>NC_073638.1:0-10000000 GCF_029407905.1 Bubalus kerabau
GGCACCCTTAGAAGTTGCCTGAGGTCACCGACACAAATCAAGGGAACCCAGGGTTCCCTGCCGCAACCCGAGAAAGACCTCAAGAGTCCTTCTTCAATGCGTCTTGAGGCCCGATTCGCCTACTATGACTCGAGAGCAATCACGCACTCCCCTTCACCACACGCACGGAGACCTGACGTCCCTAGCACCACACGAGAGGCTCTCTGAGCTCCCCGTTGTACCTCGTGAGAAATCTGATACTGGCGCCGCAGCTGGAGAAAACCCACGAGATGCCCCCGTCATCGCGAGATGAGGGCCTTTTTTCCTGCATGGCCAGGAAAACAATCCCGAGTCATCTCTCCAAACTCCATAGGAGGCTTCACTCCCTTTACGCCATGCAGTGGGCTCCAAGAGATACCCGTCGCGACTCGACAGGAGAGCGGAGTCCTTTTTTTCCCCTCAAGACGAGGCCTGACTCTCCGGGTGAGTCGAGAATGCAACCCTGAGATCCCTGTTGGCCCAGTAGTGGAACACTAGGTCCTGGACACAAGCGTAGATGAGGTCTATTTTGCCCTGCAGTGACTGGAGAGCAATCCCCAGGTCTAACTTGCAACTCGAATGGAATACTGGATTTTCCTGGCGCCACACAAGAGGCTCCCTGAGATCCCCGTGGTACTTCATGAGACACCCCACACTGGCGCCACAGCTCGAGAAAACCCACGAGACGCCACCGTCATCTCGAGATGAGGGCCTTCTTTTCCTGCATGGCCTGGAGTCCAATCCCGAGTCCTCTCTCCAAACTCCACAGGAGGCTTGACTCCCTTTAGTACACACAGTGGGCTCCAAGAGATACCCATCGCGACTCGAGACGAGAGTGGAATTCTTTGCTTACCCTCGAGGTGAGAACTGACTCCCCGGATGAGTCTGGAATGCAAACACGAGATCCCTGTCGCCCCTGGAGAGCAACGTTAGATCCTGGACACAAGCCTAGATTAGGTCTCTTTTGCCCTGCAGTGACTCTAGCGCAATCCCCAGCTCCCCCTCGCAACCCGAATGGAAGATTGGATTTCAAGGCCAACAAGAGGAAGCCTAAATTCCCAGTCATAACTCGAGAATCCCAGCGCAACTCGAGCAAAACCACGTGGTACTCCCGTCATCGCAAGATGAGGCCCTTGCCCGCTACAGCGTTCCAAAGATGTCCCAGGTTCCGTCTTGAATGTGAAACGGTACTTGGCACCCTTGATGCGACCCCAAAAGTCCCCCAACACGCCGGTCTCACTCAAGGGGAACACCGAGGTTCCCGGCACCACTTCATTTAAGCCCCTTCTCCCCTCTTGATCGTGACCGTTGGGTCGATTCCCCTGCTTTGTCTGCAAGGGGGCCCGACCTTCCCTGCACAACTCAGGATGAGGCCGGTCTCATGGGGAAATTCGATACGTAGCTTTGTGGGTGGTGCCACTTGCTGAAAGACTCCAATTTCCCGGTCCGCTCTTGATAAGAATCCGATGCTCGGACACCTCTTGGAAGGCAGCCTTGAGTATGAAGGTACAACACGAAGGGGCACTAACACACCTGTGCATCATCCGGAAAAACGGGCAGGTTACACACACAGCTCGACAAGTGGCCTGTCACCTCGAGAACAACTCGAGAGGCAAGAGGAGTCCCATCCTCCAGAAAAGACGAGGCCTGACTCTCCTGTACCAACATGCAGGGACCTTGCGATCTGAGTCAGAAATGGAGAGGAACACTGAGGTTCCTGCTTCAACTCGAGATGAGTCCCTCTTACATTCCACCAAATGCAGAGGAGTCTCGAGAGGCCCCTCCAAACTGCACAGTATCCCTGACTTCTCAGAGGCACTCTGAGAAGCTCCCTGAGGTCGCAGGCACAAGTCAAGGGAACCCTGGGTTTTATGCAGTGACCCGAGAAAGACCTCGAGAGTCCTTCTTCAACCCGTCTTGAGGCCCGATTACCCTACCATGACTCGAGAGCAATGACGAACTCCCCCTAGCCATCTCATGGGGACCTGACTTCCCTGGCGCCACACGAGAGGCTCCCTGAGCTCCCTCTCGTACCTCGTCAGAAACCCGGCACTAGCGCGGCAGTCTAGAAAACCCACGAGACGCCGCCATCATCGCGAGATGAGGGCCTTCTTTTCCTGCATGGCCTGGAGAGGAATCCCGAGTCCTCTATCCAAACACCACAGGAGGCTTGACTCCCTTTAGGGCACACAGTGGGCTCCAAGAGATACCCATCGCGACTCAAAAGGACAGCGGAGTTCTTTGCTTCCCCTCGAGACGAGGCCTGATTCCCCGGGTGAGTCTGGTATGCAACCCCAAGATCCCTGTCGCCCCTAGGGACGAGCATTAAGTCCTCGACACAAGCCTAGATGAGGTCTATTTTGCCCTGCAGTGACTCGAGAGCAATCCCCAGCTCTCCCTTTAAACTCGAATGGAAGATAGGACTTCCCTGGCCCAACACATGAGGAAGACTGTATTCCCCGTCGAAACTCGAGAATCCCGCCACAACTCGAGAAACGCCACGTGGTTCCCCCGTCATCGCAAGATGAGGCCCTTGCCCCCTACAGCGTCTCAAGAGAAGTCCCACGTTCCGTCTTGAAGTGCGAAATGGTATTGGCACCCTTGATGCACCCTCAAAAGTTCCTCGACACACTGGTCTGACTCGAGGAGAACACGGAGGTTCCCGGCACCACTACATCTGGGCCCCTTCTCCCCTCCTGACCACGACAGGAGGGTCGATTCCCCTGTTTTGTCTTGAAGGGGTTCCCACCTTTCCCGGGGCATCTCAGGATGAGGGCGGTCTCACGAGGATATTCGAGACATAGCCACGTGGATGGTGACACATGCCGAAAGACCCCGATTTCCCGGTCCGCTCTTGATAAGATCCTGATGCCCGGACACCTCTTTGAAGATAACCCTTTTGATGAAGGCACAACACTTAGGGGCACTGACACCCCTGGGTATCGTCCGGAGAAACCCTCAGGTACCACACACAGCTCGAGAAGTGACCTGTCACCCCGTGAACAACTGGAGAGGCAAGCAGAGTTCCATTCCTCCACACAAGACGAGGCCTGACTCTCCTGTTCGAACTCTGCAGCGAAACTGCGATCCGAGTCAGATCTGGCCCAGGGGAAGTCAGGAGAGGAAACATGAGTTTCCTGCCTCCACTCGAGATGAGGCCCTCTTCCATTGCACCGAACCCAGTGGAGTCCCGAGAGGCCCCTCCCAACTGCACAGTATCCCTGACTTCTCAGAGGCACCCTTAGACCTTCCTGAGATCACCGGCACAAGTCGAGGGAACCAAGGGTTTCCTGCCCCAACCCGTAAAAGACCTCGAGAGTCCTTCTTCAATGTGTCTTGAGGTCAGATTCCCCTACCATAGCTCGAGAGCAATAATGCGCTCCCCCTCGCCACGCACATGGAGACCTGACTTCCCTGGCGCCACACGAGAGGCTCCCTGAGCTCCCCGTCGTACCTCGTGTGAAACCCCACACTGGAGCCGTAGCTCGAGAAAACACACAACATCCCTCCGTCATCGCGAGATGAGGGCCATCTTTTCCTGCATGGCCTGGAGAGCAGTCCCAAGTCCTCTCTCCAAACTTAACAGGAGGCTTGACTCCCTTTAGGCCACAAAGTGGGCTCCAAGAGGTGCCCGTCGCGACTCGAAAGGAGAGCGGAGTCCTTTGCTTCCCTTCGACATGAGGCCTGACTCCCTGGGTGAGTCTCGAATGCAAACCTGAGATCCCTGTGGCCCTTGGAGAGGAACATTAGGTCCTGGACACAAGCCTAGATGAGGTCTCCTTTGCCCTGCAGTGACTCGAGCACAACCCCCAACTCTCCCTCGCAACTCGAATGGATGATTGGACTTCCCCGGCCCAACACAAGAGGAAGCCTGAAATCCCCGTCGTAACTCGAGAATCCCGCCGCAACTCGAGAAAAACCACGTGGCTCCCCCGTCCTCGCGAGCTGAGGGCCTTCTTTTCCTGCAAGGCCTGGAGAGCAATTCCTGGTCCTCTCTCCAAACTTCACAGGAGTATTGACTCCCTTTAGGCCACTCAGTTGGGTCCAAGAAATACCCGGTGCGACTCGAGAGGAGAGCGGAGTCCTTTGCTTCCCTGGAGACGAGGCCTGACTCCCCGGGTGAGTTTGGAATGCAACCCCGAGATCCCTGTCGCCCCTGGAGTGGAACATTTTGTCCTAGACACAAGCCTAGATGAGGTCTATTTTGCCCTACAGTGACTCGAGAGCAACCTCCATCTCTCCCTCACAATTTGAATGGAAGATTGGTCTTCCCACGGTCAACACAAGAGGAAGTCTAAATTTCCCATCGTAATTCGAGAATTCAGCCTCAAGTCTTAAAAAGCATGTGGTTCCCCCTTCATGGCAATATGAGGCCCTTGCCAGCTAGAGTCTCAAGAGAAGTCCCACGTTCCATCTTAAAGTTCGAAATGCTACTTGGCACCCTTGATGCGACCCCAAAGTTCCCCAACATACCGGTCTCACTCCAAGGGAACACTGAAGTTCCCGGTGTCTCCAGGGAAATCCCATGTTCCGTCCTTAAGTGCGAAACGGTACATGACACCTTTGATGCGACCGCAAAAGTTCCCCGACACGCTGGATTCCCTCGAGGGGAACACCGATGGTCCCGGCACCACTTCATCTGAGCCCCTTCTCCCTTCCTGATCGCGACAGGAGAGGCGATTCCCCTGCGTGGTCTGGAAGGGGTTCCCGGCCTTCCTGGCGCACCTCAGGATGAGGCCGGTCTCAGGAGGAAATTCGAGACTAGCCACGCGTGAGGTGCCACGTGCCGAACGACTCCGATTTTCCGGTCCGCTCTTGATAAGAACCCGATGCCCGGACACCTCTTCGAAGGCAACCCTGTGGGTGAAGGCACAACACGAAGGGGCACTGACACCCCCGTGCATCATCCGGAAAAACCCGCAGGGTCTACACACAGCTCGACAAGGGGCCTGAGACTCCCAGAACAACTCGAGAGGCAACCAGAATTCCATTCCTCAGACAAGACGAGGCATGACTCTCCTGTCCCAACTCTGCAGGGACCGTGCAGTCGGAGTCCGAAACGGAGAGGAAGCCTGAGGTTCCTGCCTCCCCTCGAGATGAGGCCCTCTTCCATTGCGCCGAACCCAGCAGAGTCCTGAGAGGCCCTGCCAACTACACAGCATCCCTCACCTCTCAGAGGCACCGTGGGAAGTTCCCTAAGGTCCCCTGCAGAAGTCGAGGGAAACGAGGGTTTCCCGCCGCAACCCGAGAAAGACCTCGAGAGTCCTTCTTCAACGCCTCTTGAGGACCTAGCCGCTTCCCATGACTCGAGAGTGATGACCAGCTCCCCCTCGCCATGCGCATGGAGACCTGACTTCCCTGGCGCCGCACGAGAGGCTCCCTGAGGTCCTCGTCGTGCCTCGTGAGAAAACCCCCATGGGCGCAGCAGCCTGAGGAAACCCATGAGATGCCCCCGTCCTCGCGAGCTGAGGGCCTTCTTTTCCTGCCTGGCCTGGAGAGCAATCCCGAGTCCTCTCTCCAAACTGAAGAGGAGGCTCGACACCCTTGAGTCCACTCAGTGGGCTCCAAGAGATCCGTGTCGCGACTTGAGAGGAAAGCGGAGTCCTTTGCTTCCCCTCCAGGCGAGTCCTGACTCCCCGGGGGAGTCTGGAATGGAAACCCGGGATCCCTGTCTTCCCTTGAGAGGAATATTAGGTCCTGGACACACGCCTCGATGAGGTCTCTTTGGCCCTGTAGTGACTCGAGCAGAACCCCCAGCTTTCCATCGCAACTCCAATTGAAGATTATGCTTCCCAGGGCCAACCCAAGAGAGACCTGAAATTCCTGTCGTTTTCGAGAATCCCGATGCAACTCGAGAAAAACAACGTGGTTCCAACGTCTTCACAGGATGAGGCCCTTGCCCACTACAGCGTCTCCAGGGAAGTCCCATGTTCCGTCCTGAAGTGGGAAACGGTACTTGGCGCCCTTGATGCGAGCCCTAAAGTTCCCTGAAACGCCGGGTTCCCTCGAGTGAAACACCGAGGGTCCCGGCACCACTTCATCTGAGCCCCATCTCCCCTCCTGATCGCGACAGAAGAATCGATTCCCCTACTTTGTGTGGAAGGGGTTCCCGGCCTTCCCGGCGCACCTCAGGATGATGCTGGTCTCACGAGGAAATTCGAGATGAGCCACATGCAGAATGACCCCGATTTCCCGGTCCGCTCTTGAAATGAACCCGATGCCCGGACACCTCTTTGAAGGTAAACCTGTGGGGGAAGGCACAAAATGAAGGGGCACTGACACCCCCATGCATCTTCTGGAAATACCCGCAGGTTCCACACACAGCTTGTCAAGGGCCCTGAGACCCCCTGAACGACTCGAGAGGCAAGCAGAGTTCCGTTACTCAGACAAGACGAGGCCTGACTCTCCTGTCCCAACTCTGCAGCGACCCTGCGGTTGGAGTCAGAAATGGAGAGGAAGCCTGAGGTTCCTGCCTCCAATAGAGATGAGGCCCTCTTTCATTTCGTCAAACCTAGTGGAGTCCCGAGAGGCCCCTCTAACTCCTCAGTATCCCTCACCTCTCAGAGGCACCTGGGAAGTTCCCTAAGGTCCACTGTAGAGGTCGAGGGAAACGAGTGTTTCCTGCCCCAACCCAAGAAAGACCTTGAGAGTCCTTCTTAAATGCCTCTTGAGGCCCTAGTCCCTCCCATGACTCGAGAGCAATGACGCGATCAGCCTGGCCACACGCATGGAGTCAGGCTTCTCTGGCGCCACACAAGAGGATCCCTGAACTCCCCATCATATCTCGTGAGAAACCCCACACTGGCGCCGCAGCTCGAGAAAACCCATGGGACGCCCCTGTCATCACGAGAGGAGGGCCATCTTTAACTGCATGGTATGCAGATCAAGCGTGAACCTTCTGTCCAAGCTACACAGGACGCTTGACTCCCTTTAGGCCACTCATTGGGCTCCAAGAGTTACGTGTCGTGACTCGAGAGGATAGTGGAGTCCTTTGCTTCCACTCGAGACGAGGCGTGACCCACCGGGTGAGACTGGAATGCGACCCCGATATCCCTGTCGCCCCTGGAGAGGAACATTACGTCCTGGACCCAAGCCTAGATGAGGACTCTTTGCCCTGAAGTGACTCGAGAGCAACCCCCAGCTCTCTCTGACAAGTTGAATGGAAGATTGGACTTCCTGGGCCAACACAAGAGGAAGCCTGAATTCCCCGTTGTAACTCAAGAATCCCGCCTCAACTCGAGAAAAACCACGTGTTTCCCTCGTCATCGCAATATGAGGCCCTTGCCCGCTACAGCATCTCCAGAGAATTCCCACGTTCCGTCTTGAAGTGCGAAACTGTACTTGGCACCCTTGATGCGACCTCAAAAGTGCCGTGACATACCGGTCTCACTCGAGGGGACCACCGAGGTTCCCGGCACCACTTCATCTGAGCCCCTTCTCCCCTTCTGATTGCGAGCGGTGGGTCGATTCCCCTGCCTTGTCTGCAAGGGGTTCCCGACCTTCCCGGCGCACCTCAGGATGAGGCCGGTCTCCCGAGGAAATTCGAGACGTAGCCTCGTGGGTGGTACCACATGCTGAAAGACCCCAATTTTCCGGTACGCTCTAAAAAAGAACCCGATGCCCGGAAACCTCTTTGAAGGCAACCCTGTGGATGAAGGCACAACACGAAGGGGCACTGACACCCCCGTGCATCATCCGGAAAAACCCGCAGGTTCCACACACAGCTCAACAAGTGGCCTGTCACTCCGTGAACAACTCGAAGGGCAAGGGGAAATCCATTCCTCCACAGAAGACGAGGCGTGACTCTCTTCTCCATACTCTGCAGGTACCCTGCGACCCGAGTCAGAAATGGAGAGGACCCCTGACGTTCCTGCCTCCATTCGAGATGAGGCCCTCTTCGATTGCACCAAACCCAGTTGAGTAACGAAAGGCCCCTCCCAAATCCACAGTGTCCCTGACTTCTCAGAGGCACCCTTAGAAGTTGCCTGAGGTCACCGACACAAATCAAGGGAACCCAGGGTTCCCTGCCGCAACCCGAGAAAGACCTCAAGAGTCCTTCTTCAATGCGTCTTGAGGCCCGATTCGCCTACTATGACTCGAGAGCAATCACGCACTCCCCTTCACCACACGCACGGAGACCTGACGTCCCTAGCACCACACGAGAGGCTCTCTGAGCTCCCCGTTGTACCTCGTGAGAAATCTGATACTGGCGCCGCAGCTGGAGAAAACCCACGAGATGCCCCCGTCATCGCGAGATGAGGGCCTTTTTTCCTGCATGGCCAGGAAAACAATCCCGAGTCATCTCTCCAAACTCCATAGGAGGCTTCACTCCCTTTACGCCATGCAGTGGGCTCCAAGAGATACCCGTCGCGACTCGACAGGAGAGCGGAGTCCTTTTTTTCCCCTCAAGACGAGGCCTGACTCTCCGGGTGAGTCGAGAATGCAACCCTGAGATCCCTGTTGGCCCAGTAGTGGAACACTAGGTCCTGGACACAAGCGTAGATGAGGTCTATTTTGCCCTGCAGTGACTGGAGAGCAATCCCCAGGTCTAACTTGCAACTCGAATGGAATACTGGATTTTCCTGGCGCCACACAAGAGGCTCCCTGAGATCCCCGTGGTACTTCATGAGACACCCCACACTGGCGCCACAGCTCGAGAAAACCCACGAGACGCCACCGTCATCTCGAGATGAGGGCCTTCTTTTCCTGCATGGCCTGGAGTCCAATCCCGAGTCCTCTCTCCAAACTCCACAGGAGGCTTGACTCCCTTTAGTACACACAGTGGGCTCCAAGAGATACCCATCGCGACTCGAGACGAGAGTGGAATTCTTTGCTTACCCTCGAGGTGAGAACTGACTCCCCGGATGAGTCTGGAATGCAAACACGAGATCCCTGTCGCCCCTGGAGAGCAACGTTAGATCCTGGACACAAGCCTAGATTAGGTCTCTTTTGCCCTGCAGTGACTCTAGCGCAATCCCCAGCTCCCCCTCGCAACCCGAATGGAAGATTGGATTTCAAGGCCAACAAGAGGAAGCCTAAATTCCCAGTCATAACTCGAGAATCCCAGCGCAACTCGAGCAAAACCACGTGGTACTCCCGTCATCGCAAGATGAGGCCCTTGCCCGCTACAGCGTTCCAAAGATGTCCCAGGTTCCGTCTTGAATGTGAAACGGTACTTGGCACCCTTGATGCGACCCCAAAAGTCCCCCAACACGCCGGTCTCACTCAAGGGGAACACCGAGGTTCCCGGCACCACTTCATTTAAGCCCCTTCTCCCCTCTTGATCGTGACCGTTGGGTCGATTCCCCTGCTTTGTCTGCAAGGGGGCCCGACCTTCCCTGCACAACTCAGGATGAGGCCGGTCTCATGGGGAAATTCGATACGTAGCTTTGTGGGTGGTGCCACTTGCTGAAAGACTCCAATTTCCCGGTCCGCTCTTGATAAGAATCCGATGCTCGGACACCTCTTGGAAGGCAGCCTTGAGTATGAAGGTACAACACGAAGGGGCACTAACACACCTGTGCATCATCCGGAAAAACGGGCAGGTTACACACACAGCTCGACAAGTGGCCTGTCACCTCGAGAACAACTCGAGAGGCAAGAGGAGTCCCATCCTCCAGAAAAGACGAGGCCTGACTCTCCTGTACCAACATGCAGGGACCTTGCGATCTGAGTCAGAAATGGAGAGGAACACTGAGGTTCCTGCTTCAACTCGAGATGAGTCCCTCTTACATTCCACCAAATGCAGAGGAGTCTCGAGAGGCCCCTCCAAACTGCACAGTATCCCTGACTTCTCAGAGGCACTCTGAGAAGCTCCCTGAGGTCGCAGGCACAAGTCAAGGGAACCCTGGGTTTTATGCAGTGACCCGAGAAAGACCTCGAGAGTCCTTCTTCAACCCGTCTTGAGGCCCGATTACCCTACCATGACTCGAGAGCAATGACGAACTCCCCCTAGCCATCTCATGGGGACCTGACTTCCCTGGCGCCACACGAGAGGCTCCCTGAGCTCCCTCTCGTACCTCGTCAGAAACCCGGCACTAGCGCGGCAGTCTAGAAAACCCACGAGACGCCGCCATCATCGCGAGATGAGGGCCTTCTTTTCCTGCATGGCCTGGAGAGGAATCCCGAGTCCTCTATCCAAACACCACAGGAGGCTTGACTCCCTTTAGGGCACACAGTGGGCTCCAAGAGATACCCATCGCGACTCAAAAGGACAGCGGAGTTCTTTGCTTCCCCTCGAGACGAGGCCTGATTCCCCGGGTGAGTCTGGTATGCAACCCCAAGATCCCTGTCGCCCCTAGGGACGAGCATTAAGTCCTCGACACAAGCCTAGATGAGGTCTATTTTGCCCTGCAGTGACTCGAGAGCAATCCCCAGCTCTCCCTTTAAACTCGAATGGAAGATAGGACTTCCCTGGCCCAACACATGAGGAAGACTGTATTCCCCGTCGAAACTCGAGAATCCCGCCACAACTCGAGAAACGCCACGTGGTTCCCCCGTCATCGCAAGATGAGGCCCTTGCCCCCTACAGCGTCTCAAGAGAAGTCCCACGTTCCGTCTTGAAGTGCGAAATGGTATTGGCACCCTTGATGCACCCTCAAAAGTTCCTCGACACACTGGTCTGACTCGAGGAGAACACGGAGGTTCCCGGCACCACTACATCTGGGCCCCTTCTCCCCTCCTGATCACGACAGGAGGGTCGATTCCCCTGTTTTGTCTTGAAGGGGTTCCCACCTTTCCCGGGGCATCTCAGGATGAGGGCGGTCTCACGAGGATATTCGAGACATAGCCACGTGGATGGTGACACATGCCGAAAGACCCCGATTTCCCGGTCCGCTCTTGATAAGATCCTGATGCCCGGACACCTCTTTGAAGATAACCCTTTTGATGAAGGCACAACACTTAGGGGCACTGACACCCCTGGGTATCGTCCGGAGAAACCCTCAGGTACCACACACAGCTCGAGAAGTGACCTGTCACCCCGTGAACAACTGGAGAGGCAAGCAGAGTTCCATTCCTCCACACAAGACGAGGCCTGACTCTCCTGTTCGAACTCTGCAGCGAAACTGCGATCCGAGTCAGATCTGGCCCAGGGGAAGTCAGGAGAGGAAACATGAGTTTCCTGCCTCCACTCGAGATGAGGCCCTCTTCCATTGCACCGAACCCAGTGGAGTCCCGAGAGGCCCCTCCCAACTGCACAGTATCCCTGACTTCTCAGAGGCACCCTTAGACCTTCCTGAGATCACCGGCACAAGTCGAGGGAAGCAAGGGTTTCCTGCCCCAACCCGTAAAAGACCTCGAGAGTCCTTCTTCAATGTGTCTTGAGGTCAGATTCCCCTACCATAGCTCGAGAGCAATAATGCGCTCCCCCTCGCCACGCACATGGAGACCTGACTTCCCTGGCGCCACACGAGAGGCTCCCTGAGCTCCCCGTCGTACCTCGTGTGAAACCCCACACTGGAGCCGTAGCTCGAGAAAACACACAACATCCCTCCGTCATCGCGAGATGAGGGCCATCTTTTCCTGCATGGCCTGGAGAGCAGTCCCAAGTCCTCTCTCCAAACTTAACAGGAGGCTTGACTCCCTTTAGGCCACAAAGTGGGCTCCAAGAGGTGCCCGTCGCGACTCGAAAGGAGAGCGGAGTCCTTTGCTTCCCTTCGACATGAGGCCTGACTCCCTGGGTGAGTCTCGAATGCAAACCTGAGATCCCTGTGGCCCTTGGAGAGGAACATTAGGTCCTGGACACAAGCCTAGATGAGGTCTCCTTTGCCCTGCAGTGACTCGAGCACAACCCCCAACTCTCCCTCGCAACTCGAATGGATGATTGGACTTCCCCGGCCCAACACAAGAGGAAGCCTGAAATCCCCGTCGTAACTCGAGAATCCCGCCGCAACTCGAGAAAAACCACGTGGCTCCCCCGTCCTCGCGAGCTGAGGGCCTTCTTTTCCTGCAAGGCCTGGAGAGCAATTCCTGGTCCTCTCTCCAAACTTCACAGGAGTATTGACTCCCTTTAGGCCACTCAGTTGGGTCCAAGAAATACCCGGTGCGACTCGAGAGGAGAGCGGAGTCCTTTGCTTCCCTGGAGACGAGGCCTGACTCCCCGGGTGAGTTTGGAATGCAACCCCGAGATCCCTGTCGCCCCTGGAGTGGAACATTTTGTCCTAGACACAAGCCTAGATGAGGTCTATTTTGCCCTACAGTGACTCGAGAGCAACCTCCATCTCTCCCTCACAATTTGAATGGAAGATTGGTCTTCCCACGGTCAACACAAGAGGAAGTCTAAATTTCCCATCGTAATTCGAGAATTCAGCCTCAAGTCTTAAAAAGCATGTGGTTCCCCCTTCATGGCAATATGAGGCCCTTGCCAGCTAGAGTCTCAAGAGAAGTCCCACGTTCCATCTTAAAGTTCGAAATGCTACTTGGCACCCTTGATGCGACCCCAAAGTTCCCCAACATACCGGTCTCACTCCAAGGGAACACTGAAGTTCCCGGTGTCTCCAGGGAAATCCCATGTTCCGTCCTTAAGTGCGAAACGGTACATGACACCTTTGATGCGACCGCAAAAGTTCCCCGACACGCTGGATTCCCTCGAGGGGAACACCGATGGTCCCGGCACCACTTCATCTGAGCCCCTTCTCCCTTCCTGATCGCGACAGGAGAGGCGATTCCCCTGCGTGGTCTGGAAGGGGTTCCCGGCCTTCCTGGCGCACCTCAGGATGAGGCCGGTCTCAGGAGGAAATTCGAGACTAGCCACGCGTGAGGTGCCACGTGCCGAACGACTCCGATTTTCCGGTCCGCTCTTGATAAGAACCCGATGCCCGGACACCTCTTCGAAGGCAACCCTGTGGGTGAAGGCACAACACGAAGGGGCACTGACACCCCCGTGCATCATCCGGAAAAACCCGCAGGGTCTACACACAGCTCGACAAGGGGCCTGAGACTCCCAGAACAACTCGAGAGGCAACCAGAATTCCATTCCTCAGACAAGACGAGGCATGACTCTCCTGTCCCAACTCTGCAGGGACCGTGCAGTCGGAGTCCGAAACGGAGAGGAAGCCTGAGGTTCCTGCCTCCCCTCGAGATGAGGCCCTCTTCCATTGCGCCGAACCCAGCAGAGTCCTGAGAGGCCCTGCCAACTACACAGCATCCCTCACCTCTCAGAGGCACCGTGGGAAGTTCCCTAAGGTCCCCTGCAGAAGTCGAGGGAAACGAGGGTTTCCCGCCGCAACCCGAGAAAGACCTCGAGAGTCCTTCTTCAACGCCTCTTGAGGACCTAGCCGCTTCCCATGACTCGAGAGTGATGACCAGCTCCCCCTCGCCATGCGCATGGAGACCTGACTTCCCTGGCGCCGCACGAGAGGCTCCCTGAGGTCCTCGTCGTGCCTCGTGAGAAAACCCCCATGGGCGCAGCAGCCTGAGGAAACCCATGAGATGCCCCCGTCCTCGCGAGCTGAGGGCCTTCTTTTCCTGCCTGGCCTGGAGAGCAATCCCGAGTCCTCTCTCCAAACTGAAGAGGAGGCTCGACACCCTTGAGTCCACTCAGTGGGCTCCAAGAGATCCGTGTCGCGACTTGAGAGGAAAGCGGAGTCCTTTGCTTCCCCTCCAGGCGAGTCCTGACTCCCCGGGGGAGTCTGGAATGGAAACCCGGGATCCCTGTCTTCCCTTGAGAGGAATATTAGGTCCTGGACACACGCCTCGATGAGGTCTCTTTGGCCCTGTAGTGACTCGAGCAGAACCCCCAGCTTTCCATCGCAACTCCAATTGAAGATTATGCTTCCCAGGGCCAACCCAAGAGAGACCTGAAATTCCTGTCGTTTTCGAGAATCCCGATGCAACTCGAGAAAAACAACGTGGTTCCAACGTCTTCACAGGATGAGGCCCTTGCCCACTACAGCGTCTCCAGGGAAGTCCCATGTTCCGTCCTGAAGTGGGAAACGGTACTTGGCGCCCTTGATGCGAGCCCTAAAGTTCCCTGAAACGCCGGGTTCCCTCGAGTGAAACACCGAGGGTCCCGGCACCACTTCATCTGAGCCCCATCTCCCCTCCTGATCGCGACAGAAGAATCGATTCCCCTACTTTGTGTGGAAGGGGTTCCCGGCCTTCCCGGCGCACCTCAGGATGATGCTGGTCTCACGAGGAAATTCGAGATGAGCCACATGCAGAATGACCCCGATTTCCCGGTCCGCTCTTGAAATGAACCCGATGCCCGGACACCTCTTTGAAGGTAAACCTGTGGGGGAAGGCACAAAATGAAGGGGCACTGACACCCCCATGCATCTTCTGGAAATACCCGCAGGTTCCACACACAGCTTGTCAAGGGCCCTGAGACCCCCTGAACGACTCGAGAGGCAAGCAGAGTTCCGTTACTCAGACAAGACGAGGCCTGACTCTCCTGTCCCAACTCTGCAGCGACCCTGCGGTTGGAGTCAGAAATGGAGAGGAAGCCTGAGGTTCCTGCCTCCAATAGAGATGAGGCCCTCTTTCATTTCGTCAAACCTAGTGGAGTCCCGAGAGGCCCCTCTAACTCCTCAGTATCCCTCACCTCTCAGAGGCACCTGGGAAGTTCCCTAAGGTCCACTGTAGAGGTCGAGGGAAACGAGTGTTTCCTGCCCCAACCCAAGAAAGACCTTGAGAGTCCTTCTTAAATGCCTCTTGAGGCCCTAGTCCCTCCCATGACTCGAGAGCAATGACGCGATCAGCCTGGCCACACGCATGGAGTCAGGCTTCTCTGGCGCCACACAAGAGGATCCCTGAACTCCCCATCATATCTCGTGAGAAACCCCACACTGGCGCCGCAGCTCGAGAAAACCCATGGGACGCCCCTGTCATCACGAGAGGAGGGCCATCTTTAACTGCATGGTATGCAGATCAAGCGTGAACCTTCTGTCCAAGCTACACAGGACGCTTGACTCCCTTTAGGCCACTCATTGGGCTCCAAGAGTTACGTGTCGTGACTCGAGAGGATAGTGGAGTCCTTTGCTTCCACTCGAGACGAGGCGTGACCCACCGGGTGAGACTGGAATGCGACCCCGATATCCCTGTCGCCCCTGGAGAGGAACATTACGTCCTGGACCCAAGCCTAGATGAGGACTCTTTGCCCTGAAGTGACTCGAGAGCAACCCCCAGCTCTCTCTGACAAGTTGAATGGAAGATTGGACTTCCTGGGCCAACACAAGAGGAAGCCTGAATTCCCCGTTGTAACTCAAGAATCCCGCCTCAACTCGAGAAAAACCACGTGTTTCCCTCGTCATCGCAATATGAGGCCCTTGCCCGCTACAGCATCTCCAGAGAATTCCCACGTTCCGTCTTGAAGTGCGAAACTGTACTTGGCACCCTTGATGCGACCTCAAAAGTGCCGTGACATACCGGTCTCACTCGAGGGGACCACCGAGGTTCCCGGCACCACTTCATCTGAGCCCCTTCTCCCCTTCTGATTGCGAGCGGTGGGTCGATTCCCCTGCCTTGTCTGCAAGGGGTTCCCGACCTTCCCGGCGCACCTCAGGATGAGGCCGGTCTCCCGAGGAAATTCGAGACGTAGCCTCGTGGGTGGTACCACATGCTGAAAGACCCCAATTTTCCGGTACGCTCTAAAAAAGAACCCGATGCCCGGAAACCTCTTTGAAGGCAACCCTGTGGATGAAGGCACAACACGAAGGGGCACTGACACCCCCGTGCATCATCCGGAAAAACCCGCAGGTTCCACACACAGCTCAACAAGTGGCCTGTCACTCCGTGAACAACTCGAAGGGCAAGGGGAAATCCATTCCTCCACAGAAGACGAGGCGTGACTCTCTTCTCCATACTCTGCAGGTACCCTGCGACCCGAGTCAGAAATGGAGAGGACCCCTGACGTTCCTGCCTCCATTCGAGATGAGGCCCTCTTCGATTGCACCAAACCCAGTTGAGTAACGAAAGGCCCCTCCCAAATCCACAGTGTCCCTGACTTCTCAGAGGCACCCTTAGAAGTTGCCTGAGGTCACCGACACAAATCAAGGGAACCCAGGGTTCCCTGCCGCAACCCGAGAAAGACCTCAAGAGTCCTTCTTCAATGCGTCTTGAGGCCCGATTCGCCTACTATGACTCGAGAGCAATCACGCACTCCCCTTCACCACACGCACGGAGACCTGACGTCCCTAGCACCACACGAGAGGCTCTCTGAGCTCCCCGTTGTACCTCGTGAGAAATCTGATACTGGCGCCGCAGCTGGAGAAAACCCACGAGATGCCCCCGTCATCGCGAGATGAGGGCCTTTTTTCCTGCATGGCCAGGAAAACAATCCCGAGTCATCTCTCCAAACTCCATAGGAGGCTTCACTCCCTTTACGCCATGCAGTGGGCTCCAAGAGATACCCGTCGCGACTCGACAGGAGAGCGGAGTCCTTTTTTTCCCCTCAAGACGAGGCCTGACTCTCCGGGTGAGTCGAGAATGCAACCCTGAGATCCCTGTTGGCCCAGTAGTGGAACACTAGGTCCTGGACACAAGCGTAGATGAGGTCTATTTTGCCCTGCAGTGACTGGAGAGCAATCCCCAGGTCTAACTTGCAACTCGAATGGAATACTGGATTTTCCTGGCGCCACACAAGAGGCTCCCTGAGATCCCCGTGGTACTTCATGAGACACCCCACACTGGCGCCACAGCTCGAGAAAACCCACGAGACGCCACCGTCATCTCGAGATGAGGGCCTTCTTTTCCTGCATGGCCTGGAGTCCAATCCCGAGTCCTCTCTCCAAACTCCACAGGAGGCTTGACTCCCTTTAGTACACACAGTGGGCTCCAAGAGATACCCATCGCGACTCGAGACGAGAGTGGAATTCTTTGCTTACCCTCGAGGTGAGAACTGACTCCCCGGATGAGTCTGGAATGCAAACACGAGATCCCTGTCGCCCCTGGAGAGCAACGTTAGATCCTGGACACAAGCCTAGATTAGGTCTCTTTTGCCCTGCAGTGACTCTAGCGCAATCCCCAGCTCCCCCTCGCAACCCGAATGGAAGATTGGATTTCAAGGCCAACAAGAGGAAGCCTAAATTCCCAGTCATAACTCGAGAATCCCAGCGCAACTCGAGCAAAACCACGTGGTACTCCCGTCATCGCAAGATGAGGCCCTTGCCCGCTACAGCGTTCCAAAGATGTCCCAGGTTCCGTCTTGAATGTGAAACGGTACTTGGCACCCTTGATGCGACCCCAAAAGTCCCCCAACACGCCGGTCTCACTCAAGGGGAACACCGAGGTTCCCGGCACCACTTCATTTAAGCCCCTTCTCCCCTCTTGATCGTGACCGTTGGGTCGATTCCCCTGCTTTGTCTGCAAGGGGGCCCGACCTTCCCTGCACAACTCAGGATGAGGCCGGTCTCATGGGGAAATTCGATACGTAGCTTTGTGGGTGGTGCCACTTGCTGAAAGACTCCAATTTCCCGGTCCGCTCTTGATAAGAATCCGATGCTCGGACACCTCTTGGAAGGCAGCCTTGAGTATGAAGGTACAACACGAAGGGGCACTAACACACCTGTGCATCATCCGGAAAAACGGGCAGGTTACACACACAGCTCGACAAGTGGCCTGTCACCTCGAGAACAACTCGAGAGGCAAGAGGAGTCCCATCCTCCAGAAAAGACGAGGCCTGACTCTCCTGTACCAACATGCAGGGACCTTGCGATCTGAGTCAGAAATGGAGAGGAACACTGAGGTTCCTGCTTCAACTCGAGATGAGTCCCTCTTACATTCCACCAAATGCAGAGGAGTCTCGAGAGGCCCCTCCAAACTGCACAGTATCCCTGACTTCTCAGAGGCACTCTGAGAAGCTCCCTGAGGTCGCAGGCACAAGTCAAGGGAACCCTGGGTTTTATGCAGTGACCCGAGAAAGACCTCGAGAGTCCTTCTTCAACCCGTCTTGAGGCCCGATTACCCTACCATGACTCGAGAGCAATGACGAACTCCCCCTAGCCATCTCATGGGGACCTGACTTCCCTGGCGCCACACGAGAGGCTCCCTGAGCTCCCTCTCGTACCTCGTCAGAAACCCGGCACTAGCGCGGCAGTCTAGAAAACCCACGAGACGCCGCCATCATCGCGAGATGAGGGCCTTCTTTTCCTGCATGGCCTGGAGAGGAATCCCGAGTCCTCTATCCAAACACCACAGGAGGCTTGACTCCCTTTAGGGCACACAGTGGGCTCCAAGAGATACCCATCGCGACTCAAAAGGACAGCGGAGTTCTTTGCTTCCCCTCGAGACGAGGCCTGATTCCCCGGGTGAGTCTGGTATGCAACCCCAAGATCCCTGTCGCCCCTAGGGACGAGCATTAAGTCCTCGACACAAGCCTAGATGAGGTCTATTTTGCCCTGCAGTGACTCGAGAGCAATCCCCAGCTCTCCCTTTAAACTCGAATGGAAGATAGGACTTCCCTGGCCCAACACATGAGGAAGACTGTATTCCCCGTCGAAACTCGAGAATCCCGCCACAACTCGAGAAACGCCACGTGGTTCCCCCGTCATCGCAAGATGAGGCCCTTGCCCCCTACAGCGTCTCAAGAGAAGTCCCACGTTCCGTCTTGAAGTGCGAAATGGTATTGGCACCCTTGATGCACCCTCAAAAGTTCCTCGACACACTGGTCTGACTCGAGGAGAACACGGAGGTTCCCGGCACCACTACATCTGGGCCCCTTCTCCCCTCCTGATCACGACAGGAGGGTCGATTCCCCTGTTTTGTCTTGAAGGGGTTCCCACCTTTCCCGGGGCATCTCAGGATGAGGGCGGTCTCACGAGGATATTCGAGACATAGCCACGTGGATGGTGACACATGCCGAAAGACCCCGATTTCCCGGTCCGCTCTTGATAAGATCCTGATGCCCGGACACCTCTTTGAAGATAACCCTTTTGATGAAGGCACAACACTTAGGGGCACTGACACCCCTGGGTATCGTCCGGAGAAACCCTCAGGTACCACACACAGCTCGAGAAGTGACCTGTCACCCCGTGAACAACTGGAGAGGCAAGCAGAGTTCCATTCCTCCACACAAGACGAGGCCTGACTCTCCTGTTCGAACTCTGCAGCGAAACTGCGATCCGAGTCAGATCTGGCCCAGGGGAAGTCAGGAGAGGAAACATGAGTTTCCTGCCTCCACTCGAGATGAGGCCCTCTTCCATTGCACCGAACCCAGTGGAGTCCCGAGAGGCCCCTCCCAACTGCACAGTATCCCTGACTTCTCAGAGGCACCCTTAGACCTTCCTGAGATCACCGGCACAAGTCGAGGGAAGCAAGGGTTTCCTGCCCCAACCCGTAAAAGACCTCGAGAGTCCTTCTTCAATGTGTCTTGAGGTCAGATTCCCCTACCATAGCTCGAGAGCAATAATGCGCTCCCCCTCGCCACGCACATGGAGACCTGACTTCCCTGGCGCCACACGAGAGGCTCCCTGAGCTCCCCGTCGTACCTCGTGTGAAACCCCACACTGGAGCCGTAGCTCGAGAAAACACACAACATCCCTCCGTCATCGCGAGATGAGGGCCATCTTTTCCTGCATGGCCTGGAGAGCAGTCCCAAGTCCTCTCTCCAAACTTAACAGGAGGCTTGACTCCCTTTAGGCCACAAAGTGGGCTCCAAGAGGTGCCCGTCGCGACTCGAAAGGAGAGCGGAGTCCTTTGCTTCCCTTCGACATGAGGCCTGACTCCCTGGGTGAGTCTCGAATGCAAACCTGAGATCCCTGTGGCCCTTGGAGAGGAACATTAGGTCCTGGACACAAGCCTAGATGAGGTCTCCTTTGCCCTGCAGTGACTCGAGCACAACCCCCAACTCTCCCTCGCAACTCGAATGGATGATTGGACTTCCCCGGCCCAACACAAGAGGAAGCCTGAAATCCCCGTCGTAACTCGAGAATCCCGCCGCAACTCGAGAAAAACCACGTGGCTCCCCCGTCCTCGCGAGCTGAGGGCCTTCTTTTCCTGCAAGGCCTGGAGAGCAATTCCTGGTCCTCTCTCCAAACTTCACAGGAGTATTGACTCCCTTTAGGCCACTCAGTTGGGTCCAAGAAATACCCGGTGCGACTCGAGAGGAGAGCGGAGTCCTTTGCTTCCCTGGAGACGAGGCCTGACTCCCCGGGTGAGTTTGGAATGCAACCCCGAGATCCCTGTCGCCCCTGGAGTGGAACATTTTGTCCTAGACACAAGCCTAGATGAGGTCTATTTTGCCCTACAGTGACTCGAGAGCAACCTCCATCTCTCCCTCACAATTTGAATGGAAGATTGGTCTTCCCACGGTCAACACAAGAGGAAGTCTAAATTTCCCATCGTAATTCGAGAATTCAGCCTCAAGTCTTAAAAAGCATGTGGTTCCCCCTTCATGGCAATATGAGGCCCTTGCCAGCTAGAGTCTCAAGAGAAGTCCCACGTTCCATCTTAAAGTTCGAAATGCTACTTGGCACCCTTGATGCGACCCCAAAGTTCCCCAACATACCGGTCTCACTCCAAGGGAACACTGAAGTTCCCGGTGTCTCCAGGGAAATCCCATGTTCCGTCCTTAAGTGCGAAACGGTACATGACACCTTTGATGCGACCGCAAAAGTTCCCCGACACGCTGGATTCCCTCGAGGGGAACACCGATGGTCCCGGCACCACTTCATCTGAGCCCCTTCTCCCTTCCTGATCGCGACAGGAGAGGCGATTCCCCTGCGTGGTCTGGAAGGGGTTCCCGGCCTTCCTGGCGCACCTCAGGATGAGGCCGGTCTCAGGAGGAAATTCGAGACTAGCCACGCGTGAGGTGCCACGTGCCGAACGACTCCGATTTTCCGGTCCGCTCTTGATAAGAACCCGATGCCCGGACACCTCTTCGAAGGCAACCCTGTGGGTGAAGGCACAACACGAAGGGGCACTGACACCCCCGTGCATCATCCGGAAAAACCCGCAGGGTCTACACACAGCTCGACAAGGGGCCTGAGACTCCCAGAACAACTCGAGAGGCAACCAGAATTCCATTCCTCAGACAAGACGAGGCATGACTCTCCTGTCCCAACTCTGCAGGGACCGTGCAGTCGGAGTCCGAAACGGAGAGGAAGCCTGAGGTTCCTGCCTCCCCTCGAGATGAGGCCCTCTTCCATTGCGCCGAACCCAGCAGAGTCCTGAGAGGCCCTGCCAACTACACAGCATCCCTCACCTCTCAGAGGCACCGTGGGAAGTTCCCTAAGGTCCCCTGCAGAAGTCGAGGGAAACGAGGGTTTCCCGCCGCAACCCGAGAAAGACCTCGAGAGTCCTTCTTCAACGCCTCTTGAGGACCTAGCCGCTTCCCATGACTCGAGAGTGATGACCAGCTCCCCCTCGCCATGCGCATGGAGACCTGACTTCCCTGGCGCCGCACGAGAGGCTCCCTGAGGTCCTCGTCGTGCCTCGTGAGAAAACCCCCATGGGCGCAGCAGCCTGAGGAAACCCATGAGATGCCCCCGTCCTCGCGAGCTGAGGGCCTTCTTTTCCTGCCTGGCCTGGAGAGCAATCCCGAGTCCTCTCTCCAAACTGAAGAGGAGGCTCGACACCCTTGAGTCCACTCAGTGGGCTCCAAGAGATCCGTGTCGCGACTTGAGAGGAAAGCGGAGTCCTTTGCTTCCCCTCCAGGCGAGTCCTGACTCCCCGGGGGAGTCTGGAATGGAAACCCGGGATCCCTGTCTTCCCTTGAGAGGAATATTAGGTCCTGGACACACGCCTCGATGAGGTCTCTTTGGCCCTGTAGTGACTCGAGCAGAACCCCCAGCTTTCCATCGCAACTCCAATTGAAGATTATGCTTCCCAGGGCCAACCCAAGAGAGACCTGAAATTCCTGTCGTTTTCGAGAATCCCGATGCAACTCGAGAAAAACAACGTGGTTCCAACGTCTTCACAGGATGAGGCCCTTGCCCACTACAGCGTCTCCAGGGAAGTCCCATGTTCCGTCCTGAAGTGGGAAACGGTACTTGGCGCCCTTGATGCGAGCCCTAAAGTTCCCTGAAACGCCGGGTTCCCTCGAGTGAAACACCGAGGGTCCCGGCACCACTTCATCTGAGCCCCATCTCCCCTCCTGATCGCGACAGAAGAATCGATTCCCCTACTTTGTGTGGAAGGGGTTCCCGGCCTTCCCGGCGCACCTCAGGATGATGCTGGTCTCACGAGGAAATTCGAGATGAGCCACATGCAGAATGACCCCGATTTCCCGGTCCGCTCTTGAAATGAACCCGATGCCCGGACACCTCTTTGAAGGTAAACCTGTGGGGGAAGGCACAAAATGAAGGGGCACTGACACCCCCATGCATCTTCTGGAAATACCCGCAGGTTCCACACACAGCTTGTCAAGGGCCCTGAGACCCCCTGAACGACTCGAGAGGCAAGCAGAGTTCCGTTACTCAGACAAGACGAGGCCTGACTCTCCTGTCCCAACTCTGCAGCGACCCTGCGGTTGGAGTCAGAAATGGAGAGGAAGCCTGAGGTTCCTGCCTCCAATAGAGATGAGGCCCTCTTTCATTTCGTCAAACCTAGTGGAGTCCCGAGAGGCCCCTCTAACTCCTCAGTATCCCTCACCTCTCAGAGGCACCTGGGAAGTTCCCTAAGGTCCACTGTAGAGGTCGAGGGAAACGAGTGTTTCCTGCCCCAACCCAAGAAAGACCTTGAGAGTCCTTCTTAAATGCCTCTTGAGGCCCTAGTCCCTCCCATGACTCGAGAGCAATGACGCGATCAGCCTGGCCACACGCATGGAGTCAGGCTTCTCTGGCGCCACACAAGAGGATCCCTGAACTCCCCATCATATCTCGTGAGAAACCCCACACTGGCGCCGCAGCTCGAGAAAACCCATGGGACGCCCCTGTCATCACGAGAGGAGGGCCATCTTTAACTGCATGGTATGCAGATCAAGCGTGAACCTTCTGTCCAAGCTACACAGGACGCTTGACTCCCTTTAGGCCACTCATTGGGCTCCAAGAGTTACGTGTCGTGACTCGAGAGGATAGTGGAGTCCTTTGCTTCCACTCGAGACGAGGCGTGACCCACCGGGTGAGACTGGAATGCGACCCCGATATCCCTGTCGCCCCTGGAGAGGAACATTACGTCCTGGACCCAAGCCTAGATGAGGACTCTTTGCCCTGAAGTGACTCGAGAGCAACCCCCAGCTCTCTCTGACAAGTTGAATGGAAGATTGGACTTCCTGGGCCAACACAAGAGGAAGCCTGAATTCCCCGTTGTAACTCAAGAATCCCGCCTCAACTCGAGAAAAACCACGTGTTTCCCTCGTCATCGCAATATGAGGCCCTTGCCCGCTACAGCATCTCCAGAGAATTCCCACGTTCCGTCTTGAAGTGCGAAACTGTACTTGGCACCCTTGATGCGACCTCAAAAGTGCCGTGACATACCGGTCTCACTCGAGGGGACCACCGAGGTTCCCGGCACCACTTCATCTGAGCCCCTTCTCCCCTTCTGATTGCGAGCGGTGGGTCGATTCCCCTGCCTTGTCTGCAAGGGGTTCCCGACCTTCCCGGCGCACCTCAGGATGAGGCCGGTCTCCCGAGGAAATTCGAGACGTAGCCTCGTGGGTGGTACCACATGCTGAAAGACCCCAATTTTCCGGTACGCTCTAAAAAAGAACCCGATGCCCGGAAACCTCTTTGAAGGCAACCCTGTGGATGAAGGCACAACACGAAGGGGCACTGACACCCCCGTGCATCATCCGGAAAAACCCGCAGGTTCCACACACAGCTCAACAAGTGGCCTGTCACTCCGTGAACAACTCGAAGGGCAAGGGGAAATCCATTCCTCCACAGAAGACGAGGCGTGACTCTCTTCTCCATACTCTGCAGGTACCCTGCGACCCGAGTCAGAAATGGAGAGGACCCCTGACGTTCCTGCCTCCATTCGAGATGAGGCCCTCTTCGATTGCACCAAACCCAGTTGAGTAACGAAAGGCCCCTCCCAAATCCACAGTGTCCCTGACTTCTCAGAGGCACCCTTAGAAGTTGCCTGAGGTCACCGACACAAATCAAGGGAACCCAGGGTTCCCTGCCGCAACCCGAGAAAGACCTCAAGAGTCCTTCTTCAATGCGTCTTGAGGCCCGATTCGCCTACTATGACTCGAGAGCAATCACGCACTCCCCTTCACCACACGCACGGAGACCTGACGTCCCTAGCACCACACGAGAGGCTCTCTGAGCTCCCCGTTGTACCTCGTGAGAAATCTGATACTGGCGCCGCAGCTGGAGAAAACCCACGAGATGCCCCCGTCATCGCGAGATGAGGGCCTTTTTTCCTGCATGGCCAGGAAAACAATCCCGAGTCATCTCTCCAAACTCCATAGGAGGCTTCACTCCCTTTACGCCATGCAGTGGGCTCCAAGAGATACCCGTCGCGACTCGACAGGAGAGCGGAGTCCTTTTTTTCCCCTCAAGACGAGGCCTGACTCTCCGGGTGAGTCGAGAATGCAACCCTGAGATCCCTGTTGGCCCAGTAGTGGAACACTAGGTCCTGGACACAAGCGTAGATGAGGTCTATTTTGCCCTGCAGTGACTGGAGAGCAATCCCCAGGTCTAACTTGCAACTCGAATGGAATACTGGATTTTCCTGGCGCCACACAAGAGGCTCCCTGAGATCCCCGTGGTACTTCATGAGACACCCCACACTGGCGCCACAGCTCGAGAAAACCCACGAGACGCCACCGTCATCTCGAGATGAGGGCCTTCTTTTCCTGCATGGCCTGGAGTCCAATCCCGAGTCCTCTCTCCAAACTCCACAGGAGGCTTGACTCCCTTTAGTACACACAGTGGGCTCCAAGAGATACCCATCGCGACTCGAGACGAGAGTGGAATTCTTTGCTTACCCTCGAGGTGAGAACTGACTCCCCGGATGAGTCTGGAATGCAAACACGAGATCCCTGTCGCCCCTGGAGAGCAACGTTAGATCCTGGACACAAGCCTAGATTAGGTCTCTTTTGCCCTGCAGTGACTCTAGCGCAATCCCCAGCTCCCCCTCGCAACCCGAATGGAAGATTGGATTTCAAGGCCAACAAGAGGAAGCCTAAATTCCCAGTCATAACTCGAGAATCCCAGCGCAACTCGAGCAAAACCACGTGGTACTCCCGTCATCGCAAGATGAGGCCCTTGCCCGCTACAGCGTTCCAAAGATGTCCCAGGTTCCGTCTTGAATGTGAAACGGTACTTGGCACCCTTGATGCGACCCCAAAAGTCCCCCAACACGCCGGTCTCACTCAAGGGGAACACCGAGGTTCCCGGCACCACTTCATTTAAGCCCCTTCTCCCCTCTTGATCGTGACCGTTGGGTCGATTCCCCTGCTTTGTCTGCAAGGGGGCCCGACCTTCCCTGCACAACTCAGGATGAGGCCGGTCTCATGGGGAAATTCGATACGTAGCTTTGTGGGTGGTGCCACTTGCTGAAAGACTCCAATTTCCCGGTCCGCTCTTGATAAGAATCCGATGCTCGGACACCTCTTGGAAGGCAGCCTTGAGTATGAAGGTACAACACGAAGGGGCACTAACACACCTGTGCATCATCCGGAAAAACGGGCAGGTTACACACACAGCTCGACAAGTGGCCTGTCACCTCGAGAACAACTCGAGAGGCAAGAGGAGTCCCATCCTCCAGAAAAGACGAGGCCTGACTCTCCTGTACCAACATGCAGGGACCTTGCGATCTGAGTCAGAAATGGAGAGGAACACTGAGGTTCCTGCTTCAACTCGAGATGAGTCCCTCTTACATTCCACCAAATGCAGAGGAGTCTCGAGAGGCCCCTCCAAACTGCACAGTATCCCTGACTTCTCAGAGGCACTCTGAGAAGCTCCCTGAGGTCGCAGGCACAAGTCAAGGGAACCCTGGGTTTTATGCAGTGACCCGAGAAAGACCTCGAGAGTCCTTCTTCAACCCGTCTTGAGGCCCGATTACCCTACCATGACTCGAGAGCAATGACGAACTCCCCCTAGCCATCTCATGGGGACCTGACTTCCCTGGCGCCACACGAGAGGCTCCCTGAGCTCCCTCTCGTACCTCGTCAGAAACCCGGCACTAGCGCGGCAGTCTAGAAAACCCACGAGACGCCGCCATCATCGCGAGATGAGGGCCTTCTTTTCCTGCATGGCCTGGAGAGGAATCCCGAGTCCTCTATCCAAACACCACAGGAGGCTTGACTCCCTTTAGGGCACACAGTGGGCTCCAAGAGATACCCATCGCGACTCAAAAGGACAGCGGAGTTCTTTGCTTCCCCTCGAGACGAGGCCTGATTCCCCGGGTGAGTCTGGTATGCAACCCCAAGATCCCTGTCGCCCCTAGGGACGAGCATTAAGTCCTCGACACAAGCCTAGATGAGGTCTATTTTGCCCTGCAGTGACTCGAGAGCAATCCCCAGCTCTCCCTTTAAACTCGAATGGAAGATAGGACTTCCCTGGCCCAACACATGAGGAAGACTGTATTCCCCGTCGAAACTCGAGAATCCCGCCACAACTCGAGAAACGCCACGTGGTTCCCCCGTCATCGCAAGATGAGGCCCTTGCCCCCTACAGCGTCTCAAGAGAAGTCCCACGTTCCGTCTTGAAGTGCGAAATGGTATTGGCACCCTTGATGCACCCTCAAAAGTTCCTCGACACACTGGTCTGACTCGAGGAGAACACGGAGGTTCCCGGCACCACTACATCTGGGCCCCTTCTCCCCTCCTGATCGCGACAGGAGGGTCGATTCCCCTGTTTTGTCTTGAAGGGGTTCCCACCTTTCCCGGGGCATCTCAGGATGAGGGCGGTCTCACGAGGATATTCGAGACATAGCCACGTGGATGGTGACACATGCCGAAAGACCCCGATTTCCCGGTCCGCTCTTGATAAGATCCTGATGCCCGGACACCTCTTTGAAGATAACCCTTTTGATGAAGGCACAACACTTAGGGGCACTGACACCCCTGGGTATCGTCCGGAGAAACCCTCAGGTACCACACACAGCTCGAGAAGTGACCTGTCACCCCGTGAACAACTGGAGAGGCAAGCAGAGTTCCATTCCTCCACACAAGACGAGGCCTGACTCTCCTGTTCGAACTCTGCAGCGAAACTGCGATCCGAGTCAGATCTGGCCCAGGGGAAGTCAGGAGAGGAAACATGAGTTTCCTGCCTCCACTCGAGATGAGGCCCTCTTCCATTGCACCGAACCCAGTGGAGTCCCGAGAGGCCCCTCCCAACTGCACAGTATCCCTGACTTCTCAGAGGCACCCTTAGACCTTCCTGAGATCACCGGCACAAGTCGAGGGAACCAAGGGTTTCCTGCCCCAACCCGTAAAAGACCTCGAGAGTCCTTCTTCAACACGTCTTGAGGTGCGATTCCCCTACCATGACTCGAGAGCAATGACGCGCTCCCCCTAGCCACGCGCATAGAAACCTGACTTCCCTGGCGCCACAGGAGAGGCTCCCTGAGCTCCCCATTATACCTCGTGAGAAACACCACACTGGAGCCGCAGCTCGAGAATACCCACGAGACGCCCCAGTCCTCACGAGATGAGGGCCTTCTTTTGCTGTATGGCCTGGAGAGCAATCCTGAGTCCTCTATCCAAACTCCACAGGAGGCTTGACTCATTTTAGGCCACAGAGTGAGCTCCAAGATATACCCGTCGCAACTTGACAGGAGAGCGGTGTCCTTGGCTTCCCCTCGAGACGAGGCCTGACTCCCCGGGTGAGTCGAGAATGCAATGCCGAGATCGCTGTCACCCCAGCAGAGGAACATTAGGTCCTGGACACAAGCCTAGATGAGGTCTATTTGGCCCTGCAGTGTCTCGAGAGCAATCCCCAGTTCTAACTCACAATTCGAATGAAAACTGGACTTCCCTGGGCCAGTTGAAGAGGAAGCCTGAATTCCCGGTTGTAACGAGAATCCCGCCCCAACTCAAGAAAAACCACGTGGTTCCCCCGTCATCGAAGGATGAGGCCCTTGCCCGCTACAGCGTCTCAAGAGAAGTCCCACTTTCCGTATTGAAGAGCGAAAAGTTACTCGGAACCCTTGATGCGACACCAAAAGTTCCCCGACATACCAGTCTCACTTGAGGAGAACACCGAGGTTCCCGGCACCACTTCATTTAAGCCCCTTCTCCCCTCTTGATCGTGACCGGTGGGTCGATTCCCCTGCTTTGTCTGCAAGGGGGCCCGACCTTCCCTGCACAACTCAGGATGAGGCCGGTCTCATGGGGAAATTCGATACGTAGCTTTGTGGGTGGTGCCACTTGCTGAAAGACTCCAATTTCCCGGTCCGCTCTTGATAAGAATCCGATGCTCGGACACCTCTTGGAAGGCAGCCTTGAGTATGAAGGTACAACACGAAGGGGCACTAACACACCTGTGCATCATCCGGAAAAACGGGCAGGTTACACACACAGCTCGACAAGTGGCCTGTCACCTCGAGAACTCGAGAGGCAAGAGGAGTCCCATCCTCCAGAAAAGACGAGGCCTGACTCTCCTGTACCAACATGCAGGGACCTTGCGATCTGAGTCAGAAATGGAGAGGAACACTGAGGTTCCTGCTTCAACTCGAGATGAGTCCCTCTTACATTCCACCAAATGCAGAGGAGTCTCGAGAGGCCCCTCCAAACTGCACAGTATCCCTGACTTCTCAGAGGCACTCTGAGAAGCTCCCTGAGGTCGCAGGCACAAGTCAAGGGAACCCTGGGTTTTATGCAGTGACCCGAGAAAGACCTCGAGAGTCCTTCTTCAACCCGTCTTGAGGCCCGATTACCCTACCATGACTCGAGAGCAATGACGAGCTCCCCCTAGCCATCTCATGGGGACCTGACTTCCCTGGCGCCACACGAGAGGCTCCCTGAGCTCCCTCTCGTACCTCGTCAGAAACCCGGCACTAGCGCGGCAGTCTAGAAAACCCACGAGACGCCGCCATCATCGCGAGATGAGGGCCTTCTTTTCCTGCATGGCCTGGAGAGGAATCCCGAGTCCTCTATCCAAACACCACAGGAGGCTTGACTCCCTTTAGGGCACACAGTGGGCTCCAAGAGATACCCATCGCGACTCAAAAGGACAGCGGAGTTCTTTGCTTCCCCTCGAGACGAGGCCTGATTCCCCGGGTGAGTCTGGTATGCAACCCCAAGATCCCTGTCGCCCCTAGGGACGAGCATTAAGTCCTCGACACAAGCCTAGATGAGGTCTATTTTGCCCTGCAGTGACTCGAGAGCAATCCCCAGCTCTCCCTTTAAACTCGAATGGAAGATAGGACTTCCCTGGCCCAACACATGAGGAAGACTGTATTCCCCGTCGAAACTCGAGAATCCCGCCACAACTCGAGAAACGCCACGTGGTTCCCCCGTCATCGCAAGATGAGGCCCTTGCCCCCTACAGCGTCTCAAGAGAAGTCCCACGTTCCGTCTTGAAGTGCGAAACGGTATTGGCACCCTTGATGCACCCTCAAAAGTTCCTCGACACACCAGTCTGACTCGAGGAGAACACGGAGGTTCCCGGCACCACTACATCTGGGCCCCTTCTCCCCTCCTGATCACGACAGGAGGGTCGATTCCCCTGTTTTGTCTTGAAGGGGTTCCCACCTTTCCCGGGGCATCTCAGGATGAGGGCGGTCTCACGAGGATATTCGAGACATAGCCACGTGGATGGTGACACATGCCGAAAGACCCCGATTTCCCGGTCCGCTCTTGATAAGATCCTGATGCCCGGACACCTCTTTGAAGATAACCCTTTTGATGAAGGCACAACACTTAGGGGCACTGACACCCCTGGGTATCGTCCGGAGAAACCCTCAGGTACCACACACAGCTCGAGAAGTGACCTGTCACCCCGTGAACAACTGGAGAGGCAAGCAGAGTTCCATTCCTCCACACAAGACGAGGCCTGACTCTCCTGTTCGAACTCTGCAGCGAAACTGCGATCCGAGTCAGATCTGGCCCAGGGGAAGTCAGGAGAGGAAACATGAGTTTCCTGCCTCCACTCGAGATGAGGCCCTCTTCCATTGCACCGAACCCAGTGGAGTCCCGAGAGACCCCTCCCAACTGCACAGTATCCCTGACTTCTCAGAGGCACCCTTAGACCTTCCTGAGATCACCGGCACAAGTCGAGGGAACCAAGGGTTTCCTGCCCCAACCCGTAAAAGACCTCGAGAGTCCTTCTTCAACACGTCTTGAGGTGCGATTCCCCTACCATGACTCGAGAGCAATGACGCACTCCCCCTAGCCACGCGCATAGAAACCTGACTTCCCTGGCGCCACAGGAGAGGCTCCCTGAGCTCCCCATTATACCTCGTGAGAAACACCACACTGGAGCCGCAGCTCGAGAATACCCACGAGACGCCCCAGTCCTCACGAGATGAGGGCCTTCTTTTGCTGTATGGCCTGGAGAGCAATCCTGAGTCCTCTATCCAAACTCCACAGGAGGCTTGACTCATTTTAGGCCACACAGTGAGCTCCAAGATATACCCGTCGCGACTTGACAGGAGAGCGGTGTCCTTGGCTTCCCCTCGAGACGAGGCCTGACTCCCCGGGTGAGTCGAGAATGCAGGGCTGAGATCGCTTTCGCCCCAGCAGAGGAACATTAGGTCCTGGACACAAGCCTAGATGAGGTCTATTTGGCCCTGCAGTGTCTCGAGAGCAATCCCCAGTTCTAACTCACAATTCGAATGAAAACTGGACTTCCCTGGGCCAGTTGAAGAGGAAGCCTGAATTCCCGGTTGTAACTCGAGAATCCCGCCCCAACTCAAGAAAAACCACGTGGTTCCCCCGTCATCGAAGGATGAGGCCCTTGCCCGCTACAGCGTCTCAAGAGAAGTCCCACTTTCCGTATTGAAGAGCGAAAAGTTACTCGGAACCCTTGATGCGACCCCAAAAGTTCCCCGACATACCAGTCTCACTTGAGGAGAACACCGAGGTTCCCGGCACCACTTCATCTGAGACTCTTCTCCCCTCTTGATCGCGACAGGAGGTTCGATTCCCCTGCTTTGTCTGGAAGGCGTTCCCGACCTTCCTGGCGCACATCAAGATGAGGCCAGTCTCACGAGGAAATTCGAGACATAGCCTCGTGGGTGGTGCGGCATGCCAAAAGACCCCGATTCCCTGGTCCGCTCTTGATAAGAACCCGATGGCAGAACCCAACTCGAAGGCAATCCTGTGGAACAAGGCACAACACGAAGGGGCAGTGACACCCCAGTGCATCGTCCAGAAAAACCCGCAAGTTCCACATACAAATCGACAAGTGGCCTGTCACCCCATGAACAACGCGAGAGTCAAGCGGAGTTCCATTCCTCCACACAAGACGAGGCCTGACTCTCCTGTCCCAACTCTGCAGGGACTCTGCGATCCGAGTCAGATCCGGCGCATTCGAAGCCAGGAGAGGAACCCTGTGGTTCCTGCCTCAACTTGTCATGAGGCCCTCTTCCATTGCACCAAACCCAGTGGAGTTCCGAGAGGCCCCTCCCAACTCCACAGTGACCCTGACTTCTCAGAGGCACGCTGAGAAGCTTCCTGAGGTCACTGGCACAAGTCGATGGAACCCAGGGTTTCCTGCTGCAACCCAAGAAAGACCTCGAGAGTCCTTCTTTAACACGTCTTCAGGCCCAATTCCCCTACCATGACTCGAGAACAATGACGGGCTCCCTCTCACCACGTGCATAGAGACCTGACTGCCCTGGCACCACATGAGAGGCTCACTGAGCTCCCAGTCTTACTTCGTGAGAAACCCCACACTAGCGCCACAGCTCGAGAAAACCTACGAGACGCCCCAGTCATCGGGAGATGAGGGCCTTCATTTCCTGCATTGCCTGGAGAGCAATCCCGTGTCCTCCCTCCAAACACCAGAGGAGGTTTGACTCCCTTTAAGCCACTCAGTGGGCTCCAAGACATACCCGTCCGACTCGAGAGGAGAGCAGAGTCCTTTGCTTCCCCTCGAGACGAGGCCTGACTCCAGGGTGAGTCTGGAATGCAACCCCGAGATTCCTGTAGCCCCTTGACATGAACATTAGGTCCTGCACACAAGCCTTGGTGGGGTCTCTTTTGCCTTCAGTGACTAGAGCGCACCTCCAGCTCTTCCTCGAATCTCGAATGGAAGATAAGACTTTTGTGGGCCAACACAAGAGGAAGCATGAATTCCCTGTGGTAACTCAAATATCCCACCGCAACTAGAGAAAAACCAAGTGGTTCCCCAGTCATTCCAAGATGAGGCCCTTGCCCGCTGGAGCACCCCAAGAGAAGTCCCACGTTCCAATTTGAAGAGCGAAACGGTACTTGGAACGCGTTATGCGACCCCAAAAGTTACCCGACATACCTGTCTCACTTGAGAGAAACACCGAGGTTCCAAGCAGCACTTCATCTGAGCCACTTCTCCCCTCCTGATCACCACAGAAGGGTCGATTCCTCTGCTTGTCTGGAAGGGTTTCATGACCTTCGCGGCACACCTGAGGATGAGGCCGGTTTCATGAGGAAATTCGAGACTAGCCACGTGGGTGGTGCCAAATGCTGAACGACCCCGATTTCCCAGTCCGCTGTTCATAAGAACACGATGCCCGGACACCTCTTCGAAGGCAACCCTGTGGATGAAGACACAAAACGAAGGGTCACTGACACCCCCATGCATCGTCTGGAAAAAACTGCAGATTCCACACACAGTTTGACAAGGGGCCTGAAACCCCATGAACAACTCGAGAGGCAAGCGGAGTTCCATTCCTCAGAAAAGACATAGCCTGACTCTCCTGTCCCAACTCTGCAGGGACCCTGCGGTCGGAGTCCGAAACGGAGAGGAAGCCTGAGGTTCCTGCCTCCCCTCGAGGTGAGGCCCTCTTCCGTTGCGCCAGACCCAGCAGAGTCCCGAGGGGCCCCGCCACCTCCACAGGATCCCTCGCCTCTCAGAGGCACCCTGGGTAGTTCTCTAAGGTCCCCGGCAGAAGGCGAGGGACACGAGGGTTTCCCGCCGCCCCCCGAGAAAGACCTCGAGAGTCCTTCTTCAACGCGTCTCGAGGCCCTAGTCCCCTCCCGTGACTCGAGAGCCAGGACGCGCTCCCCCTCGCCACGCGCATGGAGACCTGACTTCCCTGGCGCCGCACGAGAGGCTCCCTGAGATCCTCGTCGTGCCTCGGGAGAAAACCCCCACGGGCACCGCAGCTCGAGGAAACCCCTGAGACGCCCCCGTCCTCACGAGCTGAGGGCCTTCTTTTCCTGCATGGCCTGGAGAGCAATCCCGGGTCCTCTCTCCAAACGGAAGAGGAGGCTGGACTCCCTTGAGGCCGCTCAGGGGGCTCCAAGAGACCCGCGTCGCGACTCGAGAGGAGAGCGGAGTCCTTGGCTTCCCCTCGAGACGAGGCCTGACTCCCCGGGGGAGCCTGGAATGCAACCCCGAGATCCCTGCCTTCCCTGGAGAGGAATATTAGGTCCCGGACACACGCCTAGGTGAGGTCTCTTCGGCCCTGCAGTGACTCGAGCGCAACCCCCAGCTTTCCCTCGCAACCCGAGGGGAATATTGGGCTTCCCAGGGCCAACCCAAGGGGAAGGCTGAGATACCCGTCGTAACTTGAGAATCCCGCCGCAACTCGAGAAAAACCACGTGGTTCCCACCTCTTGGCAAGATGAGGCCATTGCCCGCCACGGCGTCTCAAGGGAAGTCCCCTGTTCCGCCCTGAAGTTCGAAACGGTCCCTGACAGCCTTCCTGCGACCCCCAAAAGTCCCCGACACGCCGGGTTCCCTCGAGGGGAACACCGAGGGTCCCGGCACCGCTTCCTCTGAGCCCCTTCTCCCCTCCTGATCGCGACAGGAGAGGCGATTCCCCTGCGTGGTCTGGAAGGGGTTCCCGGCCTTCCCGGCGCACCTCAGGATGAGGCCGGTCTCACGAGGAAATTCGAGACGAGCCACGTGGGTGGGGCCACATGCCGAACGCCCCCGATTCCCCAGTCCGCCCTTGAGAGGGACCCGAGGCCCGGACCCCTCTTCGAAGGCAACCCTCTGGGTGAAGGCACAACACGAAGGGGCACTGCCACCCCCGTGCATCGTCCGCAAAGACCCGCGGGTTCCACACACAGCTCGACAAGGGGCCTGAGACCCCCTGAGCAACTCGAGAGGCCAGCGGGGTTCCCTTCCTCAGACAAGACGAGGCCTGACTCTCCTGTCCCAACTCTGCAGGGACCCTGCAGTCGGAGTCCGAAACGGAGAGGAATTCTGAAGTTCCTGTCTCCCCTCGAGGTGAGGCCCTCTTCCATTGCACCAAACCCAGATCAGTCGCGAGAGGCCCCTCCCAACTCCACAGTATCCCTGAATTCTCAGAGGCACCTTGAGAATCTACCTGAGTTCACCGGCTCTAGTCCAGGGAACCCAGGGTTTCCTGCTGGGACCCGAGAAAGACCTTTAGAGTCCTTCGGCGCGTCTTGAGGCCCGATTCCCCTACCATGACTCGAGAGCAAAGACCCGCTCCCCATCGCCATGCGCATGGAGACCTGACTTCCCTGACTCCTGAAGAGAGTCTCCCTGAGCTCCCCGTCGTACCTCTTCGGAAACCCCATTCAGGCACCGCAGCTCGAGAAAACCCACGATACGCCCCCGTCATCACGAGATGAGGGACTTGTTTCCTGCCTGGCATGGAGAGCAAAACCGTGTCCTCTCTCCAGACTCCACAGGAGGCTTGACTCTCTTTAGGCCTCTCAGTTGGCTCCAAGAGATACCTGTCAGGACCTGAAGGGAGAGCAGAGTCCTTTGCTTCCCCTCGAGACGAGGCCTGACTCCCCGTGTGAGTCTGGAATGCAACCCCGAGTTCCTGTCACACCTGGAGAGGAAAACTCGGTCCTGGACACAAGCCTAGATGAGGTCTATTTTGCACTGCAGTTACTAGAGAGCAATCGCCAGCTCTCCCTCGCAAATCGAATGGAAGATTGGACTTCCCTGGGCCAATACAATTGGAAGCCTGAATTCGACATCGTAACTCGAGAATCCCGCCGAAACTCGAGAAAATCCACGTGGTTCCCCCATCAGCGCTAGATGAGGCCCTTGCCCACTACAGCGACTCAAGAGAAGTCCCACTTTCTGTCTTGAAGTGCGAAACGGTACTTGGCACCCTTGATGCAATCTCAAAATTCCCCGACATACCGGTCTCACTCGAAAGGAACACCGAGGTTCCCGGAACCACTTCATTTGAGCTCCTTCTCCCCTCGTGATCGCGACAGGAGTGTCGATTCCCCTGCTATGTCTGGAAGGGGTTCCCGACCTTTCCAGCGCGCCTAAGTATGAGGCAGGTCTCACGAGGAAATTCGAGACATAGCCTCGTGGGTGGTGCCACAAGCCGAAAGACCCCGATTCCCCGGTCTGCTCTTGATAAGAACGTGATGCCCTGACACTTTTACGAAGGAAAACCTGTGGATGAAAGCACAACACGAAGGGGCACTGACACCCCCGTGCATCGTCCAGGAAAACCCGCAGGTTAGAAACACAGTTCAACAAGTGGTCTGTCACCCCGTGAACAACTCGACAGGCAAGTGGAGTTCCATTCCTCCACACAAGACGAGACCTGATTTTCTGTACCAACTCTGCAGGGAAACTGCGATCCGAGTCAGTACCAGCGAAAGGAAACCCAGGAGAGGAAACATGAGGTTCCTGCCTCCGATCGAGATGAGGCTCTCATCCATTGCACCAAACCCAGTGGAGTCCAGAGAGACCCCTCCCAACTCCACAGTACCCCTGACTTCTCAGAGGCACCCGGAGAAGCTCCATGAGGTCACCGGCACATGTCGAGGGAACCCAGGGTTTCCTGCCACAATGGGAAAAAGACCTCGAGAGTCCTACTTCAACGTGTCTTGAAGCCCGAATCTGCTTCCATGGCTCTATAGAAATGACACGCACCCCCTCGCCACACACATGGAGACCTGACTTCCCTGGCGCCATAAGAGAGGCTCCCTGAGCTCCCTGTCGTACCTCGTGAGAAACCCCACACTGACGCCGCAGCTTGAGAAAACTCACCATACGCCCCTGTCATCGCGAGATGAGGGCCTTCTTTTCCTGCATGGCCTGGAGAGGAATCCCGAATCCTCTTTCCAAACTCCACAGGAGGCTTGACTCCCTTTAGGCCACTTAGTGGGCTCCAAGAGATACCCGTCGCGACTCGAGAGGAGAATTGAGTCCTTTGCTTCCCCTCGAGACAAGGCCTGACTCACCAGGTGGGTCTGGAATGCAACCCCGAGATCCCGGTCTCCCCTGGAGAGGAACATTAGGTCCTGGAAACAAGCCTAGATGAGGTCTCTTTTGCCCTTCTGTAACTCGAGAGCAATCCCCCGCTCTCCCTGACAACTCGAATGGAAGATTGGACTTCCCTGGGCCAACACAAGAGGAAGCCTGAATTCCCCTTCGTAACTCGAGAATCCCGCCGCAACTCGAGAAAAAGCACTTGGTTGCCTCGTCATCACAAGATGAGGCCCTTGCCCGCTACAGCTTCTCAACAAAAGTCCCACGTTCCGTCTTGAAGTGCAAAACGATACTTGACACCCTTGATGTGACCCCAAAAGTTCCCCGAAATATCGGTCTCACTCGAGGTGAACACCGAGGTTCCTGGCACCAGTTTATCTGAGCCCCTTCTCCCCTCCTGTTCGTGATAGGAGGGTCACTTCCCCTGCTTTGTTTGTAAGGGGTTCCCGACCTTCACGGGGCACTTCAGGATGAGGCCAGTCTCACGAGGAAATTCGAGACGTAGCTCGCGGGTGGTACCACATGCCAAAAGACTATGATTTCCCGGTACGCTCTTGATAAGAACCCGATGCCTGGACACCTCTTCGAAGGCAACCCTGTGGATGAAGGCACAACACAAAGGGGCACTGACACCCTCGTGCATCGTCCGGAAAAACCCGCAGGTTCCACATACAGCTCAACAAGTGGCTTGTCACCCCTGAAGAACTCGAGAGGCAAGTGGGGTTTCATTCCTCTACACAAGACGATGCCTGACTCTCCTGTACCAACTCTGCAGGGACTTTGCGATCCGAATCAGACCAGCGCCAGTGAAGTCACGAGAGGAACGCTGAGGTTCCTGCCTCCACTCGAGATTAGGACCTCTTCCATTGCACGAAACCCAGTGGAGTCCCGAGAGACGCGTCCCAGCTCCACAGTATCCCTGACTTCTCAGAGGCACCCTGAGAAGCTCCCTGAGGTCACCAGCACAATTCGAGTGAACCCAGGGTTTACTGCCGCCACCATAGAAAGAACTCAAGAGTCCTTCTTCAACGCATTTTGAGGCCTGATTCCCCTACCATGACTCGAGGGCAATGACGCGCTCCCTCTGCTACACTCATGAAGCCCTGACTTCCCTGGCGCCACACGAGAGGCTCCCTGAGCTCCCCGTCATACCTCGTGAGAAACCAAACACTGGCGCCACAGATAGAGAAAACCCACGAGACGCCCCCATTTTCGCGACATGACGGCCTTCTTTTCTAGCATGGCCTGGAGAGCAATCCCGAGTCCTCTCTCCAAACTCCACAGTAGGCTTGACTCCCTTTTGGTCACTCAGTGGATTCCAAGACATACCCGTCGCGACTCGAGAGGAGAGCGGAGTCTTTTCCTTCCCCTCAAGGCGAGGCCTGACTCCTCGGGTGTGTCTGATATGTGAACCGGAGATCCCTGTCGCCCCTGGAGAGAAACATTAGGTCCTGGACACAAGCCTAGATGAGGTCTCTTTTTTCCTGAAGTGACTCGAGAGCAATCCCCAATTCTCCCTCGCAACTCGAATGGAAGACTGGACTTCCCTGGGCCAACAGAAGGGGAAGCCTGAATTTCCCGTTGTAACTCAAGAATCCCGCCACAACTCGAGAAAAACCACGTCGTTCCCTCTTCATCGCAAGATGCGGCCATTGTCGCTACAGCGTCTCAAAAGAAGTCTTACGTTCCATCTTGAAGTGCGATACGGTACTTGGCACCTTTGATGCGACCCCAAAAGTTCCCCAACACACTGGTCTCACTTGAGTGGAACACCGAGGTTCCCGGCATCACCTCATCTGTGCCCCTTCTCCCCTCCTGATCGAGACAGGAGGGTCGATTCCCCTGCTTTGTCTGCAAGGGGTTCCGACCTTCCCGGCGCACCTCAGGATGAGGCCAGTCTCACTAGGAAATTCGAGACGTAGCCTGGTGGGTGGTGCCACATGCGGAAAGACCCCGATTTCCCGGTCCGCTCTTAATAAGAACCCGATGCCAGGACACCTCTTCGAAAGCAAACCTGTGGATGAATGCACAACACGAAGGGGTACTGACATCCTCATGCATAGTACGGAAAAACACGCAGATTCCAAACACAGATCGACAAGTGTCCTGTCATCCCTTGAAGAACTAGAGAGGCATGCGGAGTTCCGTTCCTCCACACAAGAGAAGGCCTGACTCTCCTTTCCCAACTCTGCAGGGACCGTGCGATCGGAGTCAGAAATGTAGATGAAACCTGACGTTCCTGCATCAACTCGAAATGAGGCCCTCTTCCATTGCGCCATACCCAGTGGAGTCCCGAGAGGCCCCTCCCAACTCCACAGTATCCCTGATTCTCAGAGGCACCCTCAGAAGCTCTCTGCGGTCACTGGCACAAGTCGAGTGAACCCAGGGTTTCCTGCTGCATTCTGAGAAAGACCTTGAGAGTCCTTCTTTACCTCGTCTTGAGGCCCAATACCCTACCATGACTGGAGAGCAATAACGCATTCCCCTCGCCACGCCCATTGAAACCTAACTTCCCTGGCGCCACACGAGAGGCTCCCTGCGCTCCCCGTCCTACCTCATGAAAACCCCACACTGGCACCGCCGCTCGAGAAAACTCACGAGACGCCCCCATCATCGTAAGATGAGGGCCTTCTTTTCCTACATGACCTAGAGAGCAATCCCGAGTCCACTCTCCAAACTCCACTGGAGGCCTGACTCCCTTTAGGCCACTCAGTAGCCTCCAAGAGATACACGTCGCTACTCTAGAGGAGAGCAGAGTCCGTTGCTTCCCCTCGAGCTGAGGCCTGACTACTTGGGTGAGTCTGGAATGGGATCCCGAGATCCGTGTTGCCCCTGTAGAGGAAAACTCAGTCCTGGACACAAGCCTAAATGAGGTCTTTTTTGTCCTGCATTGACTCAAGTGCAATCCCCAGCTCTCCCTCGCAACTCGAATGGATGATTGGACTTCCCTGGGCCAACACAAGAGGAAGCCTGTATTCCCCATTGTAATTCGAGAATCCCGCGGCAACTGGAGAAAAACAACGTGGCTCCTCCGTCATTGAAATATGAGGCCCCTTTCAGCTATAGCATCTCCAGGGAAGTCCCATGTTCCGTCTTGAAGTGTGAAACGGTACTTGGCACCCTTGATGCGACCCCCAAATTTCCCTGACACCCCGGTCTCACTCGAGGAGAACATGGAGGTTCCCAGCACCGCTTCAGCTGAGCCTCTTCTCCCCTCCTGATGGCGACAGGAGGGTCGATTCCCCTGCTTTGTCTGGAAGGGGTTCCCAGACTTCCCGGCGAACCTCAGGATGAGTCCAGTCTCACGAGGGAAGTCGAGACGTAGCCTCGTGGGTTGTGCCACATGCCGAAAGACCCCGATTTCCTGGTCCGCTATTGATAAGATCCCGATGCCTGGTCACCTCTTCGAAGGTAACCCTGTGGATGAAGGCACAACACGAAGGGGCACTGACACCCCTGTGCATCGTCCCCCAAAACTGCAGGTTCCACATACAACTCGACAGGTGGCCTGTCATCCCGTGAACAACTCGAGAGGCAAGCGGAGTTCCATTACTCCACACAAGACGAGGTCTGACTCTCCTGTCCCAACTCTGCAGGGACCCTGCTATCCGAGTCAGAAATGGAGAGGAACCCTGACGTTACTGCCTCAATCCGAGATTAGGTCCTCTTCAATTGCACCAGTCCCTGTGATGTCCCGAGAAGCCCCTCTCAACTCCACAGTATCCCTGACTTCTCAGAGGAACCCTGCTAAGCTCCCTGAGGTCATGGGCACAAGTCGAGGGAACCCAGGGTTTCCTGCCACACCCCGAGAAAGACCTCGAGAGTTCTTCTTCGAAGCGTCTTGAGGCTTGATTCCCCTACCATGACTCGAGAGCAATGAGGCGCTCCCCCACGCCACGTCCATAGAGACCTGACTTCCGTGGCACCACAGGAGTCTCCCTGAGCTCCCCGTCCTATCTCGTGAGAAACCCCAACCAGGCACTGCACCTTGAGAAAACCCACGAGACGCCCCTGTCATCGCGAGATGAGGGCCTTCTTTTCCTGCATGGCCTAGAGAGCAATCCCGAGTCCTCTCTCCAAACTCCACAGGAGGCTTAACTCCATTTAGGCCACTCTTGGGCTCCAAGGGATACCCGTCGCGACTCGAGAGGAGAGCGGAGTCCATTCATTCCCTTCGAGACGAGGCCTGACTCCCCGGGTGAGTCTGGAATGCAACCCCGAGATCCCTGTCGCCCCTGGAGAGAAAAACTCGGTCCTGGACACAAACCTAGATGAGCTCTATTTTGCCCTGCAGTGACTCGAGAGCAATCTCCAGCTCTCACTTGCAACTCGAATGGAAGATTGGACTTCCCTGGGCCAACACAAGAGGAAACCTGTATTCCCCATTGTAACTCAAGAATCCTGCCACAACTCGAGAAAAAACACGTGGGTCCCCCGTCAGTGCTAGATGAGGCCCTTGCCCACTACAGCATCTCAAGAGAAGTCCCAGGTTCCGTCTTGAAGTGCGAAACGGTACTTGGCACCCTTGATGCAACCAGAAAAGTTACCCGACTTTCACTCAAGGAGAGCACCGAGGTTCCCGGCACTACTTCATCTGAGCCCTTTCTCTCCTCCTGATCCCGAAAGTAGGGTTGATTCCCCTGCTTTGTTTGGAAAGGGTTCCCGGACTTTCCTGCGCGCCTCAGGATGAGGCCGGTCTCACGAGAAAATTCGAGACGTAGCCTAGTGGGTGGTGCAACATGCTGAAAGACCCCAATTTCCCGGTCCGCACTTGAGGAGAACACGATGCCCGGACACCTCTTCGAAGTCAACCCTGTGGATGAAGGCACAAAAGGAAGGAGCACTGACGCCCCCGTGCATCTCCGAAAAACCCGCAGGTTCCACACACATCACGAAAAGTGGTGTTATCCTTGAACAACTTGAGATGTAAGCGGAGTTCCATTCCTCCGCAGAACACGAGACCTGACACTCCTGAGCAAACTCAACAGGGACCCTGCGATCTGAGTCAGATCCGGCCTCCAGGAAGTTAGGAGCAGAACCCTGAGGTTCCTGCCTCAACTCGAGATGAGGCCCACTTCCATTGCACCAAACCCAGAGGAGTCCCGAGAGGCCTCTCCCAAATCCACAGTATCCCTGACTTCTCAGAGGCACCCTGAGACGCTCCCTGAGGTCACCGGCACAAGTCAAGCGAACCCAGGGTTTCCTGCCGCAACCCTAGAAAGACATCGAGAGTTCTTCTTCAACCCGTCATGAGGCCCGATTCCCCTACCCTGACTTGAGAGCAATGACGCGCTCCCCCTTGCCCCGCCCATGGAGACCTGACTTCCCTGTTGCCACACGAGAGGCTACCTGAACTCCCCGTCGTACCTCGTGAGAAATCCCACACTGGCGCCGCAGCTCGAGAAAACCCACGAGACGCCCCCGTCATCTCGAGATGCGGGCCTTCTTTTCCTGCATGGCCTGGAGAGCAATCCCGAGTCCTCTCTCCAAACTGAAGAGGAGGGTTGACTCCCTTTAGACCACTCAGTGGGCTCCAAGAGATACGCGTCGCAACTCGAGAGGATAGCTGAGTCCTTTGCTTCCCCTCGAGACGAGGCCTAACTCCCCGGGTGAGTCTGTAATGCAAACCCGAGATCCCTGTCGCCCTTGGAGAGGATCATTGGGTCCTGAACACAAGGCTAGATGAGGTCGCTTTTGCCCTGCAGTAACTCGAGAGCACTCCCTAGCTTTCCCTCGCAACCCGAATGGAAGATTGGACCTCCCTGGGCCAACACAAGAGGAAGCCTGAATTCCCAGTAGTAATTCGAGAATTCCGCCTCAACTTGAGAAAAACCACGTGGTTCCCCAGTCATTGCAAGATGAGGCCCTTGCCCGCTCCAGCGTCTCAAGAGTAGTCCCACGTTCTGTCTTCAAGTGCGAAATGATATTTGGCACCCTTAATGCTACCCCAAAAGTTCCCCGACATACGGGTCGCACTAGAGGGGAACACCGAGGTTCCTGGCACCACTTCATCTGAGCCCCTTCTCCCCTCCTGATCGTGAAAGGAGGATCAATTCCCCTGCTTTGTCTGCAAGGGGTTCCCGACCTTCTCCACGCACCTCAGATGAGGCTGTCTCACGAGGAAATTCGAGATGTAGCCTCGATGGTGGTGCCACATGCCGAAAGACCGCGATTTCCCGATCCGCTCTTGATAAGAACGCGATGCCCAGACACCTATTCGAAGATAGTGTGGATGAAGGCACAACACGAAGGGGCATTGACACCCCCGTGCATCGTCCGGAAAAGACCGCAGGTTACTCATACAGCTCAACAAGTGCCTGTCACCCAGTGAACAACTCGAGAGGCAAGCGGAGGTCCATTCCTGCACACAAGACAAGGCCTGACTCACCTCTCCCAACTATGCAGGGGGCTGCGATCGGAATCAGAAATGGAGAGGAACCCTGAGGTTCCTGCCTCCCCTCGAGATGAGGCCCCCTTCCATTTCACCAAACCCAGTGGAGTCCCGAGAGGTCTTTCCCAACTCCACAGTATCCCTGACTTCTCAGAGGCACCCGGAGAATCTCCCTGAGGTCACCAGCACAAGTCGAGGGAACCCAGGTATTCTTGCCAAGACCCGAGAGAGATCTTGAGAGTCCTTCAACGTGTCTAGAGGCCTGATTCCCCTACCATGACTTGAGAGCAATGACACGCTCCCCCTCGCCACACGCATCGAGACCTAACTTCCCTGGCGCCACACAAGAGGCTCCCTGAGCTCCCCGTCGTACCTCCTGAGAAACCAACACAGGCGCTGCAGCTCGGTAAAACCACCGAGACCACCCCCCCCGTCATCGAGAGATGAGGGCCTTCTTTTCCTGCATGTCCTGGAGTGCAATCCCGAGTCCTCTCTCCAAACTCCAGAGGAGGCTTGACTCCCTTTAGTCCACTCAGTGGGCTCCAAGAAATACCCGTCGCGACTCAAGAAGAGAGAGAAGTCCTTTGTTTCCCCTCGAGAGGACGCCTGACTCCTGGGTGAGTCTAGAATGCAACCCCAAGATCCCAGTCATCCCTTGAGAGGAACATTAGGTCCTAGACACAAGCCTGGATGAGGTTTCTTTTGCCCTGCAGTGACTCGAGCGCAACCCCCAGCTCTCCCTCGCAACTCGAATGGAAGATTGGGCTTCCCTGGGCCAACACAAGAGGAAGCCAGAAATCCCCTTCGTAACTCGAGAATCCCGCCGCAACTCGAGAAAAACCACGTGTTTCCAACGTCATCCCAAGATGAGGCCCTTGCTGCTATGGCGTCTCAAGAAAAGAACCACGTTCCGTCTTGAAGTGCGAAACGGTACTTTGCACCCTTGATGCAACACCAAATGTTCCCGGACACGCCGGTCTCACTCGACAGGAACACCGAGGTTCCCGCACCACTTCATCTGAGCACCTTCTCCCCTCCTGTTCGAGACAGGAGGGTCTATTCCCCTGCTTTGTTTGGAAGGGGTTCCCCACATTCCTGGCGCACCTCAGGATGAGGCCGGTCTCACGAGGAAATTCGAGACGTAGCGTCGTGGGTGGTGTCACATGCCAAAATACCCCGATTTCCCGGCCCACTCTTGAGAAGAACCCGATGCCCGGACACCTCTTCGAAGGCAACCCTGTGGATGAAGGCACAAAACGAAGGGTCACTGACACTCCCGTGCATCATTCGGTAAAAGCCGCAGGTTCCACACACAGCTCGACAAGAGGCCTGTCATCCCATGAACAACTCGAGAGGCAAGCAGAGTTCCATTCCTCCACTCAAGACGAGGCCTGACTCTCCGGTCCCAACTCTGAAGGGACCCTGCGATCGGAGTCCGAAATGGAGAGGAACCCTGAGGTTCCTGACTCCACTCGAGATGAGGCCCTCTTCCATTACACCAAAAACAGTGGAGGCCTGAGAGGCCCCTCCCAAATCCACAGTATCGCGACTTCTCAGAGGCACCCTTAGAAGCTCCCTGAGGTCACTGGCACAAGTCGAGGGAACACAGGGTTTCCTGGCGCAACCCGAGAAAGACCTCGAAAATTCTCCTTCAACGCATCTTGAATCCCGATTCCCCTACCATGACTCGAGAGCAATGACGCGTTCCCCTTCGCCACTCGCATGGAGACTTGACTTCCCTGGCGCCACACGAGAGGCTCCCTGAGCTCCCCGTCATACCTCGTGAGAAATCCCACACTGGCTCCCCAGCTCCAGAAAACCCACGAGACGCCTCCGTCATCGCGAGATGAAGGCCTTCTTTTCCTGCATGGCCTGGAGAGCAATCTCGAGGCCTCTCTTCAAACTCCACAGGAGCCCTGACTCCCTTTAGGCCACTCTGTGGGCTCCAAGAGATACCCGTTGGGACTCGAGAGGAGAGCGGAATTCTTTGCTTCCCCTATATACCAGGCCTGACTCCTCAGGTGAGTCTGGAATGCAACCCCGAGATCCCTGTCGCCCCTGGAGAGGAACATTAGGTCCTAGACACAAGCATAGATGAGGTCTCATTTGCCCTGAAGTGACTCGAGAGCAATCCCCTGCTCTCCCTCGCACCTCGAATGGAAGAATGGACTTCCCTGGGACAACACAAGAGGAAACCTGAATTCCCCGTCGTAATTCGAAAATCCCGCTGCAACTCGAGGAAAACCACGTGGTTCCCCCGTCATCGCAAGATGAGGCCCTTGCCAGCTACAGCGTCTCAGTAGAAGCCATACGTCCCATCTTGAAGTTTAAAACGATAATTGGCAACCTTGATGTTAGCACAAAAGTTCCCCGACACCCTGGTCTCACTCGAGGGGAACACCAAGGTTCGGTGCACCGCTTGTTCTGAGCCCCTTATCCCCTCCTGATCGCGACGGGAGGGTCGATTACCCTGCTTTGTCTGGAAGGGGTTCCGGACCCTCCCGGCGCACCTCAGGATGAGGCCGGTCTCACGAGGAAATTCGAGACGTAGCCTTGTGGTTGGTGCCACACGCCGAAAGACCCCGATTTCCCTGTCTGCTCTTGATAAGAACCCAATGCTAGGACACCTCTTCGAAGGCAATCCTGTGGACGAAGGCACAAAACGAAGGGGTCTGACACCCTCCTGCGTCATTGGAAAAGCCCGCAAGTTCCACATACAGATCGACAAGTGGCCTGTCACCCCGTGAACAACTCGAGAGGCAAGAGGAGTTAAATTCCTCCACACAAGACGAGGCCTGACTCTCCTGTCCCAACTCTGCATGGACACTGAGATCCGATTCAGAAATGGAGAGGAACCATGAGGTTCCTGCCTCAACTCGAGATAAGGCCCTCTTCTACTGCACCAAACCCAGTGGAGTTCGGAGCGGCCCCTCCCAACTGCACAGTATCCCTGACTTCTCAGAGGCACCCTGAAAAGCTCCCTGAGGTCACGGGCATAAGTCGACGGAACCCAGGGTTTCCTGCCGTAACCTGAGAAAAAGCTCGCGAGTCCTTCTTCACGCGTCTTGAGGCCCGATTCCCCTACCATGACTGGAGAAAAATGACGCGCTCCCCCTCGCCACGCGCATGAAGATCTGACTTCCCCGGCACCACATGAGAGGCTCCCTGAGCTCCCCATCGTACCTCGTGAGAAACCCCACACTGGCGCCGCAGCTCGAGAAAACCCACGAGACGCCCCTGTCATGGTGAAATGAGGGCCTTCTTTCCTGCATGACCTGAAGAGCAATCCCGAATCCTCTCTCCAAACTCCAAAGGAGGCTTGACTCCCTTTAGGTCACTCAGTGGGCTCCAAGAGATACCCGTCGATACTCAGGAGGAGAGCGGTGTCCTTTGCTTCCCCTCGAGATGAGGCCTGACTACGAGGGTGAGTCTGGAATGCAACCCTGGATCCCTGTCGCCCCTGGAGAGGAACCTTAGGTCCTGGACAAAAGCCTAGATGAGGTCTCTTTGGCCCTGCAGTGACTCAAGCGCAACCCCTAGCTTTCCCTTGCAACTCGAATGGAAGATTGGCCTTTCTGAGCCAACACAAGAGGAAGCCTGAATTTCCAGTTGTAATTTGAGAAACCCGCCGCAACTCGAGAAAAATCACATGGTTCCCCGTATTGCAAGATGAGGCCCTTGCCCCCTACAGCGTCTCAAGAGAAGTCTCACATTCCGTCTTGAAGGGCAAAACAGTACTTGGCACCCTTAATGCGACCCCAAAAGTTCCCCTATATACCGATCTCACTAGAGGGGACACTGAAGTTTCCGGCACCACTTCATCTGAGGCCTTTCTCCTCTCCTGATCGCGATAGGAGGGTCGATTCCACTGCTTTGTCTCGAAGGGATTCCCGACCTTCCCGGCACACCTCAGGATGAGGCCGGTCTCACGAGGAAATTCGAGAGGTAGCCTCGAGGGCCATACTACATGCCGAAAGACCCCGATTCCATGGTCCACTTTTGATCAAAACCAGACTCCTGGACACCTCTTCGAAGGCAAGCCTGTGGATGAAGGCACAACACGTAGGGGCACTGACACCCCGTGCATCTTCCAGAAAAACCCGCAGGTTCCTCACACAGCTCCACAAGTGGTCTGTCACCTCGTGAACAACTCGAGAAGCAAGCGGAGTTCCATTCCTCCACACAAGACGATGCCTGACTCTCCTGTCACAACTCTAGGGACCTTGCGCACCGAGTCAGAAATGGAGAGGAAGCCTGAGGTTCCTGCCTCCACTCAAGATGAGGCCCTTTTCCATTGCCACAAAACCAGTGGAGTCCCGAGAGGCCCGTCCCAAATCCACAGTATGCCTGACTTCTCAGAGGCACCCTGAGAAGCTCCCTAAGGTCCCCAGCAGAAGTCGACGGAACCCAGGGTTTCCTGCCGCAACCCGAGAAAGACCTTGAGAGTCCTGCTTTAACGTGTCTTGAGGCCCGATTCCCGTATCATATCTCGAGAGCAATGACGCGCTCCCCCTTGCCATGCGCATGGAGACCTGAATTCCCTGGTGCCACACGAAAGGCTCCCTGAGCTTCCCGTCGCACCTCGTCAGAAACCGCACACTGGCACCGTAGCTCGAGAAAACCAACAAGACGCCCCTGTCATTGCGAGATGAGGGTCTTCTTTTCCTGCATGGCCTGGAGAGCAATCCTGAGTCCTCTCTCCAAACTCCACAGGGGGCTTGACTCCCTTTAGGCCACTCAGTGGGCTCCAAGAGACACCTGTGGTGACTCAAGAGGAGAGCGGGGTCCTTTGCTTCCCCTCGAGTCGAGCTCTGACTCCCAGGATGCGTCTGGAATGCAACCCCGAGATCGCTGTCGGCCCTGGAGAGGAATATTAGGTCCTGGACACAAGCCTAGATGAGGTCTCTTTTGCCCTGCAGTGACTCAAGAGCAAACCCCAGCTCTCCCTCGAAACTCGAATGGAAGATTGGACTTCCCTGGGCCAACACAAGAGGAAGCCTGAATTCCCCATCGTAACTTGAGAATCCCGCCGCACCTTGAGAAAAACCACGTGATTCCCCCGTCATCCCAAGATGAGGCCCTTGCCCTCTACAGCGTGTCAAGAGAAGCCCCAAGTCCGTATTGAAGTGCAAAACGGTACTTGGCACCCTCGAAGTGACCCCAAAAGTTTCCCGGCACACCGGTCCCACTCGAGGGGAACACCGAGGTTCCCGGCACGACTTCAACTGAGCCCTTTCACTCCTCCTGATCGCGACAAGATGGTCGATTCCCCTGCTTTGTCTGGAAGGGGTTCCCGATCTTCATGGCGCACCTCAGGATGACACCAGTCTAACGAAGAAATTCGAGACGTAGCCTCATGGATGGTGCCACGTTCTGAAAGACCCCGATTTCCTGCTCTGCTATTGATAAGAACCCGATGTCCGGACACCTCTTTGAAGGCAACCCTGTGGATGAAGGCACAACACGAAGGGGCACTGACCCCCTCATGCATCTTACGGAAAAAACCGAAGGTTCCACTCACAGCTCGACAAATGGTCTGTTATCCTGTGAACAACTCGAGAGGCAAGTGGAGTTCCATTCCTCCACACAAGACGAGGCCTGACTCTCCTGTCCCAACTCTTCAGGGACCCTGTGGTCGGAGTTTTAAATGGAGAGGAACCCTTAGGTTCCTGCCTCAACTCGAGATGAGAACCTTTGCCATTGCACCAAACCCAGTGGAGTTCCGAGAGCGCCTCCCAAGTCCACAGTATGCCTGACTTCTCAGAGGCACCCTGAGAAGCTCCCTGAGGTCACCGGTACAAGTCGAGGGAACCCAGGGTTTCCTGCCGCAACCTGAGAAAGACCTCGAGACTCCTTCTTCAACGCGTCTTGAGTCCCGATTTCCCTACCATGACTCGAGAGCATTTATGGGCTCCTCCTCATCACACGCATAGACACCTGACTTTCCTGGCGCCACACGAGAGGCTCCCTGAGCTCCCCGTCGTACCTCGTGAGAAAACTCATACTTGCGCTCCAACTCGAGAAAACCCACAAGACGCCCCCGTCATTGAGAGCTGAGGGCCTTCTTTCCTGTATGGCCTGGAGAGCAATCCCGAGTCCTCTCTCCAACTCCACAGGAGGCTTGACTCCCTGGAGGCCACTCAGTGGGCTCCAAGAGATACCTATCGCGACCCAGGAGGATATCAGAATCCTTTGCTTCCCCTCGAGCCGAGGCCTGACTCACTGGGTGAGTCTGGAATGCGTCCCCGTGATCCCTATCGCCCCTGGAGAGGAACATTAGGTCCTGGACACAAGCCTAGATGAGGTCTATTTTGACCTGCCGTGACTCGAGAGCAATTCCCACCCAGCTCTCCCTGGCAACTCGAATGGAAGAATGGACTTCCCTGGGCCAACAGAAGAGGAAGCCTGAATTCCCCGTCGTAAGTCAACAATCCCATCGCAACTCAAAAAAAACCACGTGGTTTCCCCTTCATCACAAGATGAGGCCCTTGCCCGCCACAGCGTCTCAAGAGAAGTCCCACGTTTCATCTTGAAGTTTGAAACAGTATTTGGCAAGCTTCGTGAGACCCCAAAAGTTCCCTGACATACCGGTCTCACTCGAGGGGAACACCGAGGTTCCCGGCACCACTTCATCTGAGCCCCTTCTCCCCTCCTGATCGCAACAGTAGGGTCGATTAACCTGCTTTGTCTGGAAGGCTTTCCCGACCTTCCAGGGGCACCTCAGCATGAGGCCCGTCTCACGAGGAAATTCGAGACGTAGCCTCGTGTGTGGTGCCGCATTCCAAAAGACCCCGATTTCCTGGTCTGCTCTTGATAAGAACCCGATGCCCGCACACCACTTCGAAGGCAACCCTGTGGATGAAAGCACATCACGAAGGGGCACTGACACCCCCTTGCATTGTCTGGAAAAAACCGCAGGTTCCACACACAGCTCGACAAGTGGCCTGTCACTCCTTGAACAACTCGAGAGGCAAGCGGAGTTCCATTCCTCCACACAAGACGAGGCCTGACTCTCCTGTCCCAACTCTGCAGGGACCCTGCAATCTGAGTCAGAAATGGAGAGGAACCCTGAGGTTCCTTCCTGATCTCGAGATTAGGCCCTCTTCCATTGCAGCAAACCCAGTGGAGTCCCGAGAGGCCTCTCCCAGCTCCATAGTATCCCTGACTTCTCAGAGGCACCCTGAGAAGCTACCTGAGGTCACAGGCACAAGTCGAGGGAACCCAGGGTTTCCTGCCGCAACCCGAGAAAGACCTCGAGCGTCCTTTTTCATTGCGTTGAGCCCTGATTCCACTACCATGACTCGAGAGCAATGACGTGCATCCCCTCGCCACTCGTATGGAGACTTGACTTCCCTGACACCACACGAGAGGCTCCCTGAGCTCCCGGTCGTACCTTGTGAGAAACCCCACACTGGCACCCCAGCTCCAGAAAAACCACCAGACTCCCCCGACATCGCGAGATGAGGGCCTTCTTTTCCTGCATGGCCTGGAGAGCAATCCCGCGTGCTCTCTCCAAACTCCACAAGAGAGGAGCCAAGATTGCTGAGGAGTAGGACGGGGAGAACTCTTTCCCCCCCAAACAATTTCATCAAAAGAGCATTTAAACATCGAGTAAATTCCACAATACAACTTATGAATGCTGCCAGAGGACATCAGGCACCCAGAAAAGAACCCAACTCTTGGAAAGTAGGTAGGAAAAAGTATAAAAGACAAAAAAAGAGACAAAAGAGGGAGGGAGGGATTTCCGTCCCGGGAAGATAGTCTTAAAAAGAGAAAAGTTTCCAAACACCAGGAAAGCTTTTCACTGCCAAATCTTTGCCAAGCTTTGGAAGCACAAAGGGCAACATAAGGGGGATAAAAATAAATAAACAATTAAAACTCGCAGATTGCAAGCCCTACGGTAACTCCCCCAGCCGCGAAGCAGTGCAGACGCCTGCTCACACCATTAGCAAGCAGGGGCTGGGCAGGGAGGCGCAGCGCGGGCTGCATCGCTTAGAGTAAAAATCTGGCCTGAATACCCTGAGCGCTATCTGAACGAAATAACTTGGGCTAGCAAACCAGACTCTGGGATATCTACCACGCAAAAAGCCAGCCCTAACCTAAGACACCGCCAGGCCCGCGCACGGAACAAAGGACTGAACAGAGATAGCCGGCTGCAGACCTTCCCCCTCTGGTGACAGGCAGCCAGAGCCGGAAGGGGGCAATCTTAGCCCCAGAGAGACATTATCTATAAAACTGTAAGCAGCCTTCTTTGCTAACTAAAACTTCTTGGGGATCTGGACGGTCAACATCTGCCTGAGAAGGTGCGCCTGTTTTACACCCAGATAACTGAGTGGCGGGGAGGCGATAAGTCACAACATTGGCGCTCGCCAAACACCTCATCACCTGAGCTGCTCGGACCTGGGAAGAGCACAAAACGTAGGCCCAAGCGAGTCTGTGCCTCTGAGGACTACCCGAGTGCCTAAACCTGAGCGGCTTGGACCTGGGAGGTGCATGCAGCCCAGGGCCAGCCTCGGATTGTTCCCGGTGGAACAACCTAGAGCCCGAGCAGTGTGGGCAGGGAGGCTACACGTGCCGTGAGCGGGGGCAGACCCAGTGTGGCTGAGGCACTGCGAGCGCACGCCAGTGTTATTTGTTTGCAGCATCACTCCCTCCCTCCCTCCCCACAGCGCAACTGAACAAGTGAGCCTAAAAAAAAAAAGTGTCCTCCACCGTCCCCTTTGTGTCAGGGCGTAAACCAGACACTGAAGAGACCAGCAAACAAAAGAAGCTATAACAGAGGGAAACGCCTTGGAAGCTACAGGCAATAGATTAAAACCCTGTGGTTACTAGGACTACATAGGAAGGCGCCTATAGATCTTGAGAAATATAAGTCGGACCAAGGAACTAGCCAAAAATGAACCAAACCCACGATACTCACAACAAAACCAGAGAAAGTCCTAGATATATTTTTATGATCATTCTTACTTTTTTTTAATTTTCTTAATTTTAAGTTCTCTATTGTTCATTTAATTTTCACTTTTATAACCTATTACTTTGCAAAAAAAAGACCCTATTTTTTTCTTCTTCAGCAAACTTCATATATATATATATATATATATATATATATATATAATAATTTTTTGACCTTGTTTTTTTGTTTTGTTTTTTTTCTTCTTTTCTTTAACATTGCATTTTTGAAATTCCAAACTGTACTCTAGATTTTTAATTTATGCTTTTTGATATTTGATATCAATTTTGTACCTGTAGTTTCTTTATAATTTTTGCGACATTGCTTGTTTTTGTTTGTTTGTTTTCTCTTTAGTTTTCTTCTTCCTTTTTTTTAACATTGTATTTTTGAAATTCCAAACTCTACTCTAGATTTTTAATTTTTGCTTTTTGGTATTAGTTATCAATTTTGTACCTGTATTTTCTTGATAATTTTTGCGACCTTGTTTGTTTTTCTTTGTTCGTTTTTTCTCTCTTTCTTTTCCTTCTTCTTTTCTTTAACATCGTATTTTTGAAATTCCAAACTCTACTCTAGATTTTTAATTTTTGCTTTTATGTATTTGTTACCAATTTTGTACCTTTAAGAACCCAATCTTCAGTACCCATTTTTCACTAGGGAGCGAGATTACTGGCTTGACTGCTCTCTCTCCCTTTGGACTCTCCTTTTTCTCCACCAGGTCGCCTGTGTCTCCTCCCTAACCCCTCTCTACTCTACCCAACTCTGTGAATTTCTGTGTATTCCAGACGGTGGAGAACACTTAGGGAACTGATTACTGGCTGGATCTGTCTCCCTCCTTTTCATTCCCCCCTTTTATCCTTCTGGCCACCTCTGTCTCCTTCCTCCTTCTTCTCATCTCTGTATAACTCTGTGAACATCTCTGAGCGGTCCAGTTGTGGAGTGCACATAAGGAAGTGACTACTGGCCAGCCCACTCTCTCCACTATTGATTCCACCTCATCTCATTTGGGTCACCTCTAACTCCCTCCTCCCTCTTCTCTTCTCCATGTAACGCTGTGAACCTTTCTGACTGGCCCTCACAGTAGAGAAACTTTTCTTCTTTAACGTAGATGTTTTATCAATGGTGCTGTATAGAAGGAGAAGTTTTGAAACTACTGTAAAAGTAAGACAGATAACTGGAAGCAGGAGGCTTAAGTCCAAACCCTGACTCCAGGGAACTCCTGACTCCAAGGAACATTAATTGACAGGAGCTCATCAAATGCCTCCATACCGACACTGAAATCAAGCACCACACAAGGGCCAACAAGTTCCAGGGCAAGACATACCAAGCAAATTCTCCAGCAACAAAGGAACGCAGCCCTGAGCTTCAAGATACAGGCTGCCCAAAGTCACCCCAAAACCACAAACATCTCATAACTCATTACTGGACACTTCATTGCACTCCAGAGAGAAGAAATACAGCTCCACCCACCAGAACACGGACACAAGCTTCCCTAACCAGGAAACCTTGACAAGACACCTGTACAAACCCACACACAGCGAGGAAATGCCACAGTAAAGAACTCCACAAACTGCCAGAATACAGAAAGGACACCCCAAACTCAGCAATTTAAACAAGATGAGACAGAGGAATACCCAGCAGATAAAGGAACAGGATAAATGCCCACCAAACCAAACAAAAGAGGAAGAGATAGGGAATCTACCTGATAAAGAATTCCGAGTAAGGAGAGTGAAATGGATCTAAAATCTTGAAATTAAAATGGAATCACAGATAAATAGCCTGGAGACAAGGATTGAGAAGATGCAAGAAAGGTTTAACAAGGACCTAGAAGAAATAAAAAAAGAGTCAATATATAATGAATAATGCAATAAATGAAATTAAAAACACTCTGGAGGCAACACATAGTAGAATAACAGAGGCAGAAGATAGGATTAGTGAATTCGAAGATAGAATGGTAGAAATAAATGAATCAGAGAGGATAAATGAAAAACGAATTAAAAGAAATGAGCACAATCTCAGAGACCTCCAGGACAATATTAAACGCTACAACATTCGAATCATAGGGGTCCCAGAAGAAGAAGACAAAAAGAAAGACCGTGAGAAAATACTTGAGGAGATAATAGTTGAAAACTTCCCTAAAATGGGGAAGGAAATACTCACTCAAGTCCAAGAAACCCAGAGAGTCCCAAACAGGATAAAGCCAAGGCGAAACCCCCCAAGACACATATTAATCACATTAACAAAAATCAAACACAAAGAACAAATATGAAAAGCAGCAAGGGAAAAACAACAAATAACACACAAGGGAATTGCCATAAGGATAACAGCTGATCTTTCAATAGAAACTCTTCAAGCAAGGAGGGAATGGCAAGACATACTTAAAATGATGAAAGAAAATAACCTACAGCCCAGATTATTGTACCCAGCAAGGATCTCATTCAAGTATGAAGGAGAAATCAAAAGCTTTTCAGACAAGCAAAAGCTGAGAGAATTCTGCACCACCAAACCAGCTCTCCAACAAATACTAAACAGGAAACACAAAAACGGTGTATAAATTCAAACTCCAAACAATAAAGTAAATGGCAATGGGATCATACTTATCAGTAATTACCTTAAACGTAAATGGGTTGAATGCTCCAACCAAAAGACAAAGACTGGCTGAATGGATACAAAAACAAGACCCCTACATATGTTGTCTACAAGAGATCCACCTCAAAACAGGGGATACATACAGACTGAAAGTGAAGGGCTGGAAAAAGATTTTCCATGCAAATAGGGACCAAAAGAAAGCAGGAGTAGCGATACTCATGTCAGATAAAATAGACTTTAAAACAAAGGCTGTGAAAAGAGACAAAGAAGGTCACTACATAATGATCAAAGGATCAATCCAAGAAGAAGATATAACAATTATAAATATATATGCACCCAACGTGGGAGCACCACAGTATGTAAGACAAATGCTAACAAGTATGAAAGGAGAAATTAACACTAACACAATAATAGTTGGAGATTTTAATACCCCACTCACACCTATGGATAGATCAACTAAACAGAAATTTAACAAGGAAACACAAACTTTAAATGATACAATAGACCAGTTAGACCTAATTGATATCTATAGGACATTTCATCCCAAAACAATGAATTTCAACTTTTTCTAAAGTGCACATGGAACCTTCTCCAGGATAGATCACATCCTGGGCCATAAAGCTAGCATTGGTAAATTCAAAAAAATAGAAATCATTCCAAGCATCTTTTCTGACCACAATGCAGTAAGATTAGATCTCAATTACAGGAGAAAAACTATTAAAAATTCCAACATATGGAGGCTGAACAACACGCTGCTGAATAACCAACAAATCACAGAAGAAATCAAAAAAGAAATCAAAATTTGCATAGAAACGGATGAAAATGAAACCACAACCACCCAAAACTTGTGGGACACGGTAAAAGCAGTCCTAAGGGGAAAGTTCATAGCAATACAGGCACACCTCAAGAAACAAGAAAAAAGTCAAATAAATAAACTAACTCTACACCTAAAGCAACTAGAAAAGGAAGAAATGAAGAACCCCAGGGTTAGTAGAAGGAAAGAAATCTTAAAAATTAGAGCAGAAATAAATGCAAAAGAAACAAAAGAGACCATAGCAAAAATCAACAAAACCAAAAGCTGGTTCTTTGAAACGATAAATAAAATTGACAAACCATTAGCCAGACTCATCAAGAAACAAAGGGAGAAAAATCAAATCAATAAAATTAGAAATGAAAATGGAGAGATCACAACAGAAAACACAGAAATACAAAGGATCATAAGAGACTACTATCAACAATTATATGCCAATAAAATGGACAACGTGGAAGAAATGGACAAATTCTTAGAAAAGTACAACTTTCCAAAACTGGACCAGGGAAGAAATAGAAAATCTTAACAGACCCATCACAAGCACGGAAATGGAAACTGTAACCAAAAATCTTCCAGCCAACAAAAGCCCAGGTCCAGACGGCTTCACAGCTGAATTCTACGAAAAATTTAGAGAAGAGCTAACACCTATCCTGCTCAAACTCTTCCAGAAAATTGCAGAGGAAGGTAAACTTCCAAACTCATTCTATGAGGCCACCATCAGCCTAATACCAAAACCTGCCAAAGATCCCACAAAAAAAGAAAACTACAGGGCAATATCACTGATGACATAGATGCAAAAATCCTTAACAAAATTCTAGCAATCAGAATCCAACAACACATTAAAAAGATCATACACCATGACCAAGTGGGCTTTATCCCAGGGATGCAAGGATTCTTCAATATCCGCAAATCAATCAATGTAATACACCACCTTAACAAATTGAAAAATAAAAACCATATGATTTTCTCAATAGATGCAGAGAAAGCCTTTGACAAAATGCAACATCCATTTATGATAAAAACTCTCCAGAAAGCAGGAATAGAAGGAACATACCTCAACATAATCAAAGCTATATATGACAAACCCACAGCAAACATTATCCTCAATGGTGAAAAATTGAAAGCTTTTCCTCTAAAGTCAGGAACTAGACAAGGGTGCCCACTTTCACCATTACTATTCAACATAGCTTTGGAAGTTTTGGCCACAGCAATCAGAGCAGAAAAAGAAACAAAAGGAATCCAAATTGGAAAAGAAGAAGTAAAACTCTCACTGTTTGCAGATGACATGATCCTCTACATAGAAAACCCTAAAGACTCCACCAGAAAATCACTAGAACTAGTCAAGGACTATAGTAAAGTTGCAGGATATAAAATCAACACACAGAAATCCCTTGAATTCCTATACACTAATAATGAGAAAACAGAAAGAGAAATTAAGGAAACAATTTCATTCACCATTGCAACGGAAAGAATAAAATACTTAGGAATATACCTACCTAAAGAAACTAAAGACCTATATATAGAAAACTATAAAACACTGGTGAAAGAAATCAAAGAGGACACTAATAGGTGGAGAAATATACCATGTTCATGGATTGGAAGAATCAATATAGTGAAAATGACTATATTACCCAAGGCAATTTATAGATTCAATGCAATCCCTATCAAGCTACCAACAGTATTCTTCACAGAGCTAGAACAAATAATTTCACAATTTGTATGGAAATACAAAAAACCTTGAATAGCCAAAGCGATCTTGAGAAAGAAGAACGGAACTGGAGGAATCAACCTACCTGATTTCAGGCTCCGCTACAAAGCCACAGTTATCAAGACAGTATGGTACTGGCACAAAGACAGAAATATAGATTAGTGGAACAAAATAGAAAGCCCAGAGATAAATCCACACACATATGGACACCTTATCTTTGACAAAGGAGGCAAAAATATACAATGGATTAAAGACAATCTCTTTAACAAGTGGTGCTGGGAAATCTGGTCAACCACTTGTAAAAGAATGAAACTAGAACACTTTCTAACACAATACACAAAAATAAACTCAAAATGGATTAAAGATCTAAACGTAAGACCAGAAACTATAAAACTCCTAGAGGAGAACATAGGCAAAACACTCTCTGAAATACATCACAGCAGGATCCTCTATGACCCACCTCCCAGAATATTGGAAATAAAAACAAAAATAAACAAATGGGACCTAATTAACCTTAAAAGCTTCTGCACATCAAAGCAAACTATTAGCAAGGTGAAAAGACAGCCTTCGGAATGGGAGAAAATAATAGGAAATGAAGCAACTGACAAACACCTAATCTCAAAAATATACAAGCAACACCTACAGCTCAACTCCAGAAAAATAGATGACCCAATCAAAAAATGGGCCAAAGAACTAAATAGACGTTTCTCTAAAGAAGACATACAGATGGCTAACAAACACATGAAAAGATGCTCAAAATCACTCATTATCATAGAAATGCAAATCAAAACCACTATGAGGTACCATTTCACGCCAGTCAGAATGGCTGCAATCCAAAAGTCTACAAATAATAAATGCTGGAGAGGGTGTGGAGAAAAGGGAACCCTCTTACACTGTTGGTGGGAATGCAAACTAGTACAGCCACTATAGAGAACAGTGTGGAGATTCCTTAAAAAACTGGAAATAGAACTGCCTTATGATCCAGCAATCCCACTGCTGGGCATACACACTGAGGAAACCAGAAGGGAAAGAGACACGTGTACCCCAATGTTCATCGCAGCACTGTTTCTAATAGCCAGGACATGGAAGCAACCTAGATGTCCATCAGCAGATGAATGGATAAGAAAGCTGTGGTACATATACACAATGGAGTATTACTCCGCCATTAAAAAGAATAGAATGAATCAGTTCTAATGAGGTGGATGAAACTGGAGCCTATTATACAGAGTGAAGTAAGCCAGAAAGAAAAACACCAATACAGTATACTAACGCATATATAGGGAACTTTGAAAGACGGTAACAATAACCCTGAGTACGAGACAGCAAAAGAGACACTGATGTATAGAAGAGTCTTATGGACTCTGTGGGAGAGGGAGAAGGTGGGAAGATTTGGGAGAATGGCATTGAAACATGTAAAATATCATGTATGAAAAGAGTTGCCAGTCCAGGTTTGATGCATGACACTGGATGCTTGGGGCTAGTGCACTGGGACGACCCAGAGGGATGCTATGGGGGGGAGGAGGGAGGAGGGTTCAGGATGGGGAGCACATGTATACCTGAGGCGGATTCATTTTGATATTTGGAAAAACTAATACAATTATGTAAAGTTTAAAAATAAAATAAAATTAAAAAAAAAATCCACAGGAGGCTTGACTCCCTTTAGGCCACTCAGTGGTCTCCAAGAAATACCCGTCGGGACTCGAGAGCAGAGCAGAGTCCTTTCCTTCCTCTCGAGATGAGGCCTGACTCCTCGGGTGCATCTAAAATGCAACCCCGAGATCTCTGTCGCCCCTGGAGAGGAACATTAGGTCCTGGACACAAGCTTAGATGAGGTCTCTTTTGCCCTGAAGTGACTCGAGAGCAATCCCTAGCTCTCTCTCGCAACTCCAATGGAAGATTGGACTTCCCTGGACCAACACAAGAGGAAGCCTGAATTCCCCATCGTAACTCGAGAATCCCGCCGAAACTCGAGAAAAACCACATGGTTACCCTGTCATCGCAAGATGAGGCCCTTGCCCGCTACAGCGTCTAAAGAGAAGTCCCAGGTTTCTTCTTGAAGTGTTTTCACACTTCAAGTGTGAAAACGTGGCACCCTTGATGCAATTCCAAAAGTTCCCCGACACCCTGGTCTCTCTCGAGGGGAACACCGAGGTTCCCGGTATGACTTCATCTGAGCCACTTCTCCCCTCCTGATTGCGACTGGAGGGTCGACTCCCGTGCTTTGTCTGGAAGGGGTTCCCAACCTTCCCGGCGCACCTCAGGATGAGGCCGGTCTAACGAGAATATTTGAGACGTAGCTTCATGGGTGGTAACACATGCTGAAAGACCCCGATTCCCCGGTCCACTCTTGATAAGAACCCGATGCCCGGACACCTCTTGAAAGGCAACCCTGTGGAAGAAGGCACAACTCGAAGGGGCACTGACACCCTCGTGCATCGTCCGGAAAAACCCGCAGATTCCAAACACAGTTCGACAAGTTGCCTGTCACCCTGTGAATAACTCGAGAGGCAAGCGGAGTTCCATTCCTCCTTACAAGACGAGGCCTGACTCTCCTGTCCCAACTCTGCAGGGACCCTGCGATCAGAGTCAGAAATGGAGACGAGCCCTGAGGTTCCTGCCTCCACTCGAGATGAGGCCCTCTTCTATTGCACCAAACCCAGTGGAGTCCCGAGAGGGCCCTCCCAACTCCAGGGTATCCTTGACTTCTCAGAGGCACACTGAGAAGCTCCCTGAGGCCACCGGCACTAGTCGAGGGAACCCAGGGTTTACTGCCGTGACCCAAGAAACACCTTGAAAGTCCTTCTTTAACGGTTCTTGAGGCCCGATACACCTTCCATGACTCTAGAGCAATGACGCGCTCCCCCTCGCAATGCGCATGGAGACCTGACTTCCCAAGCACCACATGAGAGGCTCCCTGAGCTCCCCGTAGTACCTCATGAGAAACCCCACACTGGCGCTGCAGCTCGAGAAAACCCACGAGACGCCCCCTTCATCGCGAGATGATGGCCTTCTTTTCCTGCATGGCCTGGAGAGCAATCACGAGTCCTCTCTCCAAACTCCACAGGAGGCTTGACTCCCTTTAGGCCACTCAGTGGGCTCCAAGAGATACCCGTCGCAACTCGAGAGGAGAGCGGAGTCCTTCGCTTCCCCTCGAGACAAGGACTGACTCCCCGGGTGCATCAGGAAAGCAACCCCGAGATCCCTGTCCCCCCTGGAGACGAACATTATGTCCTGGACACAAGCCTAGATAAGGTCTCTTTTGCCCTGCAGTAACTCAAGCGCAATCCCTAGCTCTCCCTCGCAACTCGAATGGAAGACTGGACTTCCCTGGGCCAACACAAGAGGAAGCCTGAATTTCCTGACCTAACTCGAGAATCCCGCCACAACTCGAGAAAAACGACGTGGTTAACCCGTCACCACAAGATGAGGCCCTTGCCAGCTACAGCGTCTCAAGAGAAGTCTCACGTTCCGTCTTGAAGTTTGAAACGGTACTTAGCACCTTTGATGCGACCCCAAAAGTTCCCCGACATCCCAGTTTTACTCGAGGGGAACATCGAGGTTCCCGGCACCACTTCATCTGAGCCCCTTCTCCCCTCCTGATCGGGACAAGAGGGTCGATTCACTTGCTTTGTCTGAAAGGGTTACCGACCTTCCTGGTGCACTTCAGGTTGAGGTCCGTCTCAAGAAGAAATTCGAGACGTAGGCTTGTGGGTGGTGCCACATGCCGAAAGACACTGATTTCCTGGTCTGCTCTTGATAAGAATCTGAAGGCTGGATACCTCTTCGAAGGCAACCCTGTGTATGAAGGCAAAAAACGAAGGGGAACTGACACCCCCATGCATCGTCCGGATAAAACCGCAGGTTCCACACACAGCTCGACAAGTGGCCTGTTATCCGGTGAACAACTTGAGAGTCCAGTGGAGTTCCATTCCTCCACACAAGACGAGGCCTGACTCTCCTGTCCTAACTCTGTAGGGACTCTGTGTTCAGAGTCAGAAATGGAGAGTAACCCTGAGGTTCCTGCTTCAAATCGAGATGAGGCCCTCTTCTGACAAGGTCCAGCCTCGGCTGGTCCAGGGTTTTCGAAGGGGAGACAGAGTAGGCGACCTATTGATTTATTTATCGAAGATATAAAGAGTAATAGAATGAGGATAGCTCAGTAGGAAAATTTAGTGGAGAAAAGAAGCTGAGTAGCTTGGTTTATGCGGAAAATCAGTATAACCCGTGACACCAGTTTAGCTCTGACCACGGAGGCCGCAGGCTCCCTCTCGAATAGCGAAAAGTGCCCCACCTTAGACACCTTCTCAAGTGGTCTTCGAAGCCCAGGCAAATAAATGGTCGCAGAGGATATCCGCGCTCCAGATGGACACTCATCTGAAAATTGAGGGGAAGAATGACATTAGGAGACTAAGCATTGGCAATCAAGGCCCGTAGCTTTATTTTCAACAGGGGTCTTTATACCCTAAGTTACACATAGAGGATAATGGGGATGCAAAGACAGCAGCCTTTGATCCTTATCAAAAACCAGAGTTTCTGTCCTGCAAATGTATCGTATACAAATGGTTTAGGTGATTTACATCATCTTCTAGCCAGAAGACCTATTAACATTTTATGATTCTTGACAAAGACTTATCAACCGTAAGACTTATTTTCTCTAAGAGTAATTATTTTAAGGTTTGGCCCCATCTTTCGAAGATAAAATTGCATTCCTATAGGGCAGATGTGTAATGGGCTTACAACAAAGGAAATAATTTATTACCTTAAGGGTCTAAAGTTAGTAACACCAAGGCCACTACTTATTTCTTCTACATACCAACTATATTAATTAATATACATTCAAGGATACATTTCAGGGGATGTGGAAACTTGGCAACAAGCATTGGTTCATCAATGAAATCTTTTACTAGTTTTATTCTGACAGTTTCTAACTCTCTGAGAGGCTCTAAGCTATTTGAATATCTTAAGCTTCCCGTGCCTCTCGAGGCTCGGAGACTGTAAACAATTGTATGCATTGCTGTAGGAGACCGGGTAAACTTGTCAGGCGAGTTAGAGAGCCATCTGACGTGTTTGGATTTAAACACTCCTAATTGCCCAGGAACTTTATTAATTGGAGCTGTAAGTTAGCTCTTTGACAGAGAGAGTGAGATGGTGGTGGGGGACAGCCCCCAGGAAAGTCAGAGGTGAGAGCACAAAGCAATAAAGTAGGCAGACTCTGGTTTTGGGGGGTAGATGCTCAAGAATATCCGGGAGGACTCCCGAGGCTCGATCCCGCCTTTGTGTATGCCCAGCCTCTTTCCTCATGACCTTTGTCACGAGTGGAATGTCTCTCGCCAGCTCCCGGCATCTCCCCGTTTTTTATTTCTTAAAACAGCCAGATGTAGCTCAGTCGCGAGCCTCTGAATACTCTGCCGAAGAATCCTGACAATACAAGGAAGAATGATTATGAGAAGCAGAATTAAAGCAGCCACCGCAGCATAGCTAAAGACATTAGACAGAATATTCTTTCCTGAGATGTAGTTAGGGAAAGTATGGAAGAAATCATTTGCTGTTCCAGCAGCAGTAAAATCTAATCGGGAGTGCTCCATGGTTGCTATTTGATAGTGAAGTTTCCCTACGTCTCAACCAATGTCAGAGCTGTTCCAGATACCTGAAATATGGTTTTTAATCTTTTCCCATTCAAAATCTGTCTCATTTACTTTCAGGGGTGTTCCACATATCCACCGATAGTCAGCATGACAAGACAATGCCATTTTCACCTTTAAAGCCTGCAATTCAGTCCCAATATGTATTACTGCTTCCTCTAGGGCGTCTACCCTCATTTCTAATTTTCTCTCTATAGCTTCCTGTGTTGCCAATGTTAAAGAAACATTTTTGGACATAGAATCAACATATTGAGCAGTATGTACTTGTTGAGTCAATGATATTGCTGCCACAGTAACAGAAGTGATTGCACTTATCAAAGCTGCTGTTCCCAAGATAATTAAGCCCACAAACCGTCGTGTTTGCATTAAATCCTGTAGTTGTTGGAATACAGCAAGACCATAATTCAATAAGTGGTTACATCATAAGATAAGGTGGATGTTGCAGCATTACAAAGGAGCAAACATTATATTGAGGGTTTAAACAAGATGAACCAGGGAGCAGCTGTAGGCGTCAGCCCGGGGGAGCAGTGTCCCCAGCATCAGGAGGCAGAACGCGAGCTGCAGGCTGTGGGCCAAGGCGCCTATGGTGGGCGGAGGGGCAGGGTTCGTGGTTTAGGGCTAGCCGCCACCGCTTGGGCTCAGGGCGGTCCCCTCTCGCCAGTGGGGCCACGCTGGTCTGGACGGCACTCCGCGGGCGCGCTTTCCTCTCTGGCCCTCACTCGCTGCACAGACTTCTTTGCTCTAGGTCACGGGGTGCAGCGAGGTGGGTGCGAGGCGCTGCTGGTGGCACGGAGGCGAGAGCTGGCTGGGGGAGGGGGAGCGAGCGAGTGTGCGCGCCGCGAACCTGGTCTTTGGGGAATATGACATGACGAATTTGTCTGAGATCCAAACCGGAGAATCTGCATTCTGTAGAAATATACAAGCATACCCTCTCCCACAAGTTACCAACACATCTGGCCTTTTTCACTCTCCCGTAAGGAGGCCTTTTTACTTGACCAGGGGCCGAGTCGTAGCCTGTAATTCAGGCATCTAGTGTCTCATCATTGTAGTCTGCCCCTGTGTGTTTACGTTTAAGTGATTAATTACAATTGGAACATAACTTCACTATTTGTCTAGCTGTTTCCCTATGGATATGTTAATTTAGGTCTAATGTTTAGTTTAGGTCTCTGTATAAATTTAAGTAATAAATGTATAACCTCCTTATCTCATTTTGGTATACAGGTATACAGATATACCTAAATGCAAAATGCATTTATATATGTATTTATATATGGCAACAAGTATAAAGTTATTGACATATAATATATATAAATCAATATACTTGAATTAATCTTTATAATTAATATACTAATTAATATATATTACAACAATACAACACATACACAGCTAATACCAACCAACACAAACCAATATACTGTAATAATACATGTCACACATTTATAATTATACAGTATATAGAACATATATCATCACAGCACATCAATCCATACCAATTAATATCAGCCACACACACATTATATTCTGCCATATATATTTAATTATACAGTATATATATATGTGTGTGTATATAGTATACATATTAATTTATATACAAATTAATTAAGTATAGATCTATAAATAGAATTAGGTATACCTTTATTATATTTTATTTATACCCATACCTAATTAGGCAAACTGTAATTAGGCAAATACATTTATATTATGTATTTATAACAATATATAAAGTATTGTTAAATGTACCACCTGTACAGCATCTCCACCCCACATACCACTTTCTCTAATCCCACCAACTCATTTTCAGTATTATGTGTTGGCCAGGAGCTGGGCCAGTCTTTCCCAGCAATGTTAAGAGACGTCTGTTCCTGTGTCTAATAGCCCTGGCGTTTTATTCTCTTGAATTAAAAGATCTTTTAAAGGCCTTGGAACTGTAATTTTCTGCACCCAAAAGGCTAGATCACTAGATCCAAATGTTTTGTGGCTCTTAGATTGAGAAGTCAAGTTTTTCCTTGTCTGATAGTAAGGTAAAAGTAAAAGCTGTGTTACTCTTTGACCTTTATTAATTTGTACAGTTTTGATAGGCAGTGAGATCAAGACTTTAATTTCTCAATATCATCAGAATCTACTACACCATGCACCAGCGAAATTTCTTTTCTTTCTTTTTTTTTTATTTAATTTTTTTTTAAAAGAAAACGAGCTACGCCCCAGGACAAATCTTACAATGTCCTCAGATAGGGGGCCAGCCACTCCGGTTGGAATTGGAGTAAGCGGCACATCAGGGGTTAATATTGTTATTAAATCTCCTTGCCTTTTCGCTTTTCTCCTAGCCTGGGTGAGACCCCCCTGAGGGAGTTTTCTCCAAGGAGCACGCTCTGCATATTGTGTACTAAAAGCTCCTTTGTTTAAAAAACTTTTTATCTTCCTCAGTCTTAGGCAACACTTTGGGAGGCTTTGGGGGCAAAGTGGGGAACTCCTGGGTCCTGGGAGGCACAATCGAAGGCGGTGGCGGTCGCCTTAAATCAGAAAGTGGTGGATAAGTTTTTTAAAGGTTTGCGCAGAGGGGGAGGGAGCTCGCCAGGGCTCTCGGCCACAGCGTCCTGTAAGCCCTCTCCTTCCTCGGGAGGTAGACCACTTTCTCCCTCCTTTTTTTTTTTTTTTCAATGGCAGAAAATATGATCTGTGCAGTAAATGGAGACTCACCACCATCCACCTCTATGGCCTCCCCCATAGGCTATTTAACAGCCTCGTGACGGAGGTCCAGGACATTTTTAATCATATTCCACAGTCAATAAATATTTGTCTATTCTTAGATGCAGAGAAATCCATTTTTAATTTTTTTTTTTAATTTTAGAGAATATTTTTATTTATTTTGTAACCTCTTTACCCTGGCTAAACTGCAGAGGGGACTAGAAAAGAAGCCTCAAGGTGAGGATCAAGTTCATCCTTGGGACTAGAGAAAATCCTTCTCCGGGAAACTCCTAGCGGTGGCCCTTTACCCCGACATGGAGGAGGAGGCATAGGGGGATGGGAGCGTCCCGAACTTTTCCTCTTCTGTTCCGGAGATCCTTTAACTGTTTGGTAACTAAATCTTACGAACTGTCTGATCGGGGATGTTTCCCTCAACCTCCTAGGAGCGGATGGTCTGATTAGGGATGTTTTCTTAAACTTTTAGGAGCATCTTTAGCTTAAAAAAAAAAAAATCCTCATCAGAATGGCATCGAGCTGCTGTTTCCTCTAAACCTTTTTCAAATTGAGGGAGAGCTGATCTTTCTTTTCATCCCTATCTTTTACATGCTCATTGGCAGTCATAGCGGCTAGCCATTCATTTAGCTGTCGATAGCTAGGTATAGCCTCTTCATTTTCACTTTTCTTTATAACAGGTACCTTTTCAGATTTGCTTTTTTGTTTAACAGGTACTTTTCCAACTTTACTTTCCTCTTTAACAGGTACCTTTTCAAATTCATGAGCTGGATCTAAAACATCTCTAGTCATATTCCACAGAGGAAAGGTGTAAGTAGGGATTTTTTCCAAACCTTGCTGAGCACAATAAGCTCTTAGCTGTTTTCCTAGTTTTTTCAAGATATCTAGGTTAACAGTGCCTTGTTGTAGAAACCAAAGGCAGTGGTCTTGTACAAATGTAAAAAATGATTGAATGGAAGATTTTTTAACCTTGATTCTTCTTTTAATTAATAACTGTAAAATTACTCCTATAAAGAGCTGTCTTTCATTTGATTCAGTGTTGCCCATGTCAGAAACTTAAGGATAGTAAAAGATTTTGCTTTTAGCTATCTAAAGATTAGGCCTTTTTTGTCAGCCTTTTTAGAAACCGTTTTTTCTCTCTAACTCTTCAACACTTCCCACTCCTCTGGCCCTGTCTATTCTACAGGGGGATCTGCAGCCCCCTAAGTGGGATCCTATCTGTCCCCAAAACTGAACACTGGGGGAATGGGGTTGGGGATTTACCTTCGAAATGCCTGTCTCGGGCGCCACCTGCAGAGGTCCAGCCCCAGCTGATCCAGGGTATTCGAAGGGAAGATGGAGTAGGCGACCTATTTATATATTTATGTATTCATCAAAGATATAAAGAGTAATAGAATGAGGATAGCTCAGTAGGAAAATTCAGTGGAGAAAAGCAGCTGAGTAGCTTGGTTTACGCGGAAAATCAATATAACCCGTGACACCAGGTTAGCTCTGACCACGGAGGCTGCAAGTGCCCTCTAGAATAGAGGAAGGTGCCCCACCTAAGACACCTTATCGAGTGGGTCTTCGAAGCCCAGGCAAATAAATGGTCGCAGAGGATATCCGCGGTCCAGATGGACACTCATCTGAAAATTGAGGGGAATAATGACATGGGGAGACCAAGCGTTGGCGAGCAAGGCCCGTAGCTTTATTTTCAACACAGGTTTTAATACCCTAAGTTACACATAGAGGATAATAGGGGATGCAAAGTCAGCAGTCTTTAATCCTTATCAAAAACCAGGGTTTCTTTTCTGCAGATTTATCGTATAAAAATGGTTTAGATGATTTACATCATCTTCTGGCCAGAAGACCTATTAACATTTTATGACTCTTGACAAAGACTTATCAACCATAAGAGTTATTTTCTCTAAGAGTAATTGTTTAAGGTTTGGCGCCATCTTGCAAAGATAAAATTGCATTCCTATAGGGAGGATGTGTAATGGGTTTACAACAAAGAAAAGAATTTATTACCTTAAGGGTCTAAAGTTACCAACATCAAGGCCACTACTTATTTTTTCTACATACCAACTATATTAATTAGCACACATTCAAGGATACAATTCAGGGGATGTGGAAACTTGGCAAAAAGCATTGGTTCATCAATGAAATCTTTTACTAGTTTTATTCTGACAGTTTCTAACTCTCTGAGAGGCTCTAAGCTATTTGAATATCTTAAACTTCCCGTGCGTCTCGAGGCTGGGAGACTGTACACAATCGTATGCATAGCTGTAGGAGACCGGGTAAACTTGTCAGGCGAGTTAGAAAACCATCTGAGGGGTTTGGATTTAAACACTACTAATTGCCCAGGAACATTATTAGTTGGAGCTGTAAGTTAGCTCTTTGACAGAGAGACTGAGATGGTGGTGGGGGACATCCCCAGTAATGTCAGAGGTGAGAGAACAAAGCAATAAAGAAGGCAGACTTCGGTTTTTGGGGGTAGATGCTGAAGAATATACGGGGGAACTCCCGGAGGCTCGATCCCGCCTTTGCGTATGCCGAGACTCTTTCCTCATGACATTTGTCACGAGTGGAACGTCTCTCGCTGGCTCCCGGCAATCTTCCATTGCACCAAACGCAGTGGAGTCCCGAGAGGCCCCTCCCAACACCACAGTATCAGTGTCTTCTCAGAGGCACCCTGAGCAACTCCCTGAGGTCACCGGCACATGTCGAGGGAACACAGGGTATCCTGCCGCAACCCGAGAAAGACATCAAGAGTCCGTCTTCAACGCGTCTTGAGGCCGGATTCCCCTACCATGACTCGAGAGCAATGACACGCTCCCCCTCGCCATGCGCATGGACACCTGACTTCCCTGGCGCCACATGAGAGGCTCCCTGAGCTCCCCGTCATACCTCGTGAGAAACCCCACACTGGCGCCGCAGCTCGGGAAACCCACGAGACGCCACCGTCATCGCGAGATTGGGGACTTCTTTTCCTGCCTGACCTGGAGAGCAATCCCTGGTCCTTTCTCCAAACTTCACAGGAGGCTTTACTCCCTTTAGGCCACTCAATGGGCTCCAAGAGATACCTGTCGCGACTTGAGAGGAGAGCAGAGTACTTTGTTTCCCCTCGAGATGAGGCCTTACCTCGGGTGAGTCTGGAATGCAACCCCGAGATCCCTGTTGCCCCTGGAGAGGAACATTATGTCCTGGACAAAAGCCTAGATGAGGTCTATTTTGCCCTACAGTGACTCGAGAGCAACACCCATCTCTCCCTCGCAATTCGAATGGAAGATTGGTCTTCACTGGGCCAACACAAGAGGAAGTCTGAATTTCCCGTTGTAACTCGAGAATCCTGCCGCAACTCTTAAAAACCACGTGGTTCCCCATTCATCGCAATATGAGGCCTCTGCCCGCTACAGAGTCTCAAGAGAAGTCCCATGTTTCGTCATAAAGTTCGAAATGCTACTTGGCACCCTTGATGCGTCCCCAAAAGTTCCCCAATATACCGGTCTCACTCCAAGGGAACACCGAAGTTCCTGGTACCACTTCATTTGAGCCCCTTCTCCCCTCCTGATCACGGCAGGAAGGTCGATTCCCCTGCTTTGTCTAGAAGGGGTTCCCGACCTTCATGGCGCACCTCAGGATGAGGCCACGAAGAAATTCGAGACGTAGCCTCGTGTTGGTGCCACGTGCTGAAAGACCCCGATTTCTCGGTCTTGCTCTTGATAAGAACCCGATGCCCGGACACCTCTTCTAAGGCAAGCCTGTGGATGAAGGCACTACACGAGGGGGCACTGGCAACCCTGTTCATCGTCTGGAAAATCCCACAGGATCCATATACAGCTCCACAACTGGCCTGTCACCCCTTAAACAACGAGAGAGGCAAGCGGAGTTCCCTTCCTCAGACAAGACAAGGCCTGAGTATCCAATCCCAACTCTGCAGGCACGCTTCGATCTGAGTCAGAAATGGAGAGGAAACCTGAGGTTCCTGCCTCAACCTGAGATGAGGCCCTCTTCCATTAAAACAAACCCAGTGGAGTCCCGAGAGGCCCCTCCCATGTCCACAGTATCCCTGACTTCTCATAGGCATTCTGATAAACTCCTTGAGGCCACCGGCAAACGTCGAGGGAAATAAGGGTTTCCTGCCACAACCGAAGAAAGACCTCGAGAGTCCTTCTTCAACGCGTCTTGAGGTCAGATTCCCCTGCCATGTCTCGAGAGCAATAACGCGCTCCCCCTCGCCACGCACATGGAGACCTGACTTCCCTGGCGCCACATGAGAGGCTCCCTAAGCTCCCTGTCGTACCTCGTGTGAAACCCCACACTGGCGCCGCAGCTCGAGAAAACACACAAGACCCCTCTGTCATCGCGAGATGAGGGCCATCTTTTCCTGCATGGCCTGGAGAGCAGTCCGAAGTCCTCTCTCCAAACTTCACAGGAGGCTTGACTCCCTTTAGGCCAAAAAGTGGGCTCCAAGAGGTGCCCGTCGCAACTCGAAAGGAGAGCGGAGTCCTTTGCTTCCCTTCGACACGAGGCCTGACTCCCTGGGTGAGTCTGGAATGCAAACCTGAGATCCCTGTGGCCCTTGGAGAGGAACATTAGGTCCTGGACACAAGCCTAGATGAGGTCTCCTTTGCCCTGCAGTGACTCGAGCGCAACCCCCAGCTCTCCCTCGCAACTCGAATGGATGATTGGACTTCCCTGGCCCAACACAAGAGGAAGCCTGAAATCCCCGTCGTAACTCGAGAATCCCGCCGCAACTCGAGAAAAACCACGTGGCTCCCCCGTCATCGCAAGATGAGGCCCTTGGCCGCTACAGCGTATCAAGAGAAGTCCCACGTTCCATCCTGAAGTACAAAACGGTACTTGGCACCCTTGATGCGACCCCCAAAGTTCCCTGACATACCGGTCTCACTCGAGGGAAACACCAAAGTTCACGGCACCATTTCCTGTGAGTCCCTTCACCCCTCCTGATCGCGACAGGAGGGTCGACTCCCATGCTTTGTCTGCAAGGGGTTCCCGACGTTCCCCGCGAACCTCCGGATGAGGCCGGTCTCATGAGGAAATTCAAAAAGTAGCCTCATGGTTGGTGCCACATGTTGAAAGATCCCGAATTCCCGGTCCACTCTAGATAAGAACCTGACGCCCGGACATCTCTTCAAAGGCAACCCTGTGGATGAAGGCACAACACGAAGGGACACTGACATCCCCATGCATCGTCTGGAAAAACCCGCAGATTCCACTCACAGCTCCAAATGTGGACTGTCACCTCGTGAACAACTCGAGAGGCAAGTGAAGTTGCATTCCTTCACACAAGACGAGGCCTTACCCTCCTGGCCCAACTCTTCAGGGACCCTGCGATCGGAGTCAGAAATGGAGAGGAACCCTGAGGTTCCTGCCTCAACTAGAGAAGAGGCCCTCTTCCATTGAACCAAACTCAGTGGTGTCCCGAGAGGCCCCTCCCAACACCACAGTATCCCTGAATTCTCAGAGGCTCCCTGAGAAGCTACCTGAGGTCACTGGCACAAGTCGAGGGAACCCAGAGTTTCCTGAAGTAACCCGAGAAAGACTTGGAGAGTCCTTTTTCAACGTCTCTTGATGCCCGATTCCCCTACCATGACTCCAGAGCAAGGACACGCTCCCCTCGCCACAAGCAGGAAAACTGACTTCCCTAGTACCACACAAGAGGCTCCCTGAGTACCCCATCGTACCTCGTGAGAAAACCCACAGTGGCGCCGCAGTTCGAGAAAAACCACAAGATGCGCCCGTCAAGGAGAGATGGGGGCCTTCTTTTCCTGCCTGACCTGGAGAGCAATCCCTGGTCCTCTCTCCAAACTTCACAGGAGGATTGACTCCCTTTAGGCCACTCAGTTGGGTCCAAGAAATACCCGGTGCGACTCGAGAGGAGAGCGGAGTCCTTTGCTTCCCTCGAGACGAGGCCTGACTCCCCGGGTGAGTTTGGAATGCAACCCCGAGATCCCTGTCGCCCCTGGAGTGGAACATTATGTCCTAGACACAAGCCTAGATGAGGTCTATTTTGCCCTACAGTGATCGAGAGCAACCTCCATCTCTCCCTCACAATTTGAATGGAAGATTGGGCTTCCCACGGTCAACACATGAGGAAGTCTGAATTTCCCATCATAATTCGAGAATTCAGCCTCAAGTCTTAAAAAGCATGTGGTTCCCCCTTCATGGCAATATGAGGCCCTTGCCAGCTAGAGTCTCAAGAGAAGTCCCACGTTCCATCTTAAAGTTCGAAATGCTACTTGGCACCCTTGATGCGACCCCAAAGTTCCCCAACATACCTGTCTCACTCCAGGGGAACACCGAAATTCCCGGCGTCTCCAGGGAAGTCCCATGTTCTGTCCTTAAGTGCGAAACGGTACTTGACACCTTTGATGCGACCGAAAAAGTTCCCCGATACGCTGGGTTCCCTCGAGGGGAACACCAAGGGTCCCGGCACCACTTCATCTGAGCCCCTTCTCCCCTCCTGATCGCGACAGGAGAGTCAATTCCCCTGCTTTCTCTGGAAGGGGTTCCCGGCCTTCCTGGTGCACCTCAGGATGAGGCCAGTCTCAGGAGGAAATTCGAAACTAGCCATGTGTGAGGTGCCACGTGCCGAACGACACCGATTTTCCGGTCTGCTCTTGATAAGAACCCGATGCCCGGACACCTCTTCGAAGGCAACCCTGTGAGTGAAGGCACAACACGAAGGGGCACTGACACCCCCGTGCATCATCCGGAAAAACCCGCAGGGTCTACACACAGCTCGACAAGGGGCCTGAGACTCCCGGAACAACTCGAGAGGCAACCAGAATTCCATTCCTCAGACAAGACGAGGCATGACTCTCCTGTCCCAACACTGCAGGGACCGTGCAGTCGGAGTCAGAATCGGAGAGGAAGCCTGAGGTTCCTGCCTCCCCTCGAGATGAGGCCCTCTGCCATTGCGCCGAACCCAGCAGAGTCCCGAGAGGCCCTGCCAACTCCACAGCATTCCTCACCTCTCAGAGGCACCCTGGTAAGTTCCCTATAGTCCCCTGCAGAAGTCAAGGGAAACGAGGGTTTCCCGCCGCCACCAGAGAAAGACCTCGAGAGTCCTTCTTCAACGCGTCTCGAAGTCCTAGTCACTTCCCATGACTCGAGAGTGATGACCAGCTCCTCCTCGCCATGCGGATGGAGACATGAGTTCCCTGGCGCCACACGAGAGGCTCCCTGAGGTCCTCGTCGTGCCTCGTGAAAAAACCCCCACGGGCGCCGCAGCCTGAGGAAACCCATGAGATGCCCCCGTCATCGCGAGATGAGGGCCTTCTTTTCCTGCCTGACCTGGAGAGCAATCCCGAGTCCTCTCTCCAAACTGAAGAGGAGGCTCGACACCCTTGAGTCCACTCATTGGGCTCCAAGAGATCCGTGTCGCGACTTGAGAGGAAAGTGGAGTCCTCTGCTTCCCCTCGAGGCGAGGCCTGACTCCCCGGGGGAGTCTGGAATGGAAACCCGAGATATCTGTCTTCCCTTGAGAGGAATATTAGGTCCTGGACACACGCCTCGATGAGGTCTCTTTGGCCCTGTAGTGACTCGAGCAGAACCCCCAGCTTTCCCTCGCAACTCCAGGGGAAGATTGGGCTTCCCAGGGCCAACTCAAGGGGAAGCCTGAAATCCCCGTCGTTTTCGAGAATCCAGACGCAACTCGAGAAAAACGACGGGGTTCCAACATCTTCACAGGATGAGGCCCTTGCCCGCTACAGCGTCTCCAGGGAAGTCCCATGTTCCGTCCTGAAGTGGGAAACGGTACTTGGCTCCCTTGATGCGACCCCTAAAGTTCCCTGAAACGCCGGGTTCCCTCGAGTGGAACACCTAGAGTCCCGGCCCCACTTCATCTGAGCCCCATCTCCCCTCCTGATCGCGACAGGAGAGTCGATTCCCCTTCTTTGTGTGGAAGGTGTTCCCGGCCTTCCCGGCGCACCTCAGGATGATGCTGGTCTCACGAGGAAATTCGAGATGAGCCACGTGGGTGGTGCCACATGTCGAACGACCCCGATTTCCCGGTCCGCTCTTGAAATGAACCTGATGCCCGGACACCTCTTTGAAGGCAACCCTGTGGGGGAAGGCACCAAATGAAGGGGCAATGACACCCCCGTGCATCTTCTGGAAACACCCGCAGGTTCCACACACAGCTCGACAAGGGGCCTGAGACCCACTGAACGACTCGAGAGGCAAGCAGAGTTCCATTACTCAGACAAGACGAGGCCTGACTCTCCTGTCCCAACCCTGCAGGGACCCTGCGGTCGGAGTCAGAAATGGAGAGGAAGCCTGAGGTTCCTGCCTCCAATCGAGATGAGGTCCTCTTTCATTTCATCAAACCTAGTGGAGTCCCGAGAGGCCCCTCTAACTCCTCAGTATCCCTCACCTCTCAGAGGCACCTGGGAAGTTCCCTAAGGTCCCCTGTAGAGGTCGAGGGAAACAAGTGTTTCCCGCCCCAACGCAAGAAAGACCTCGAAAGTCCTTCTTAAATGCGTCTTAAGGCCCTAGTCCCTCCCATGACTCCAGAGCAATGATGCGATCTGCCTGGCCACACGCATGGAGGCCTGACTTCTCTGGCGCCGCACAAGAGGCTCCCTGAGCTCCCCATCATATCTCGTGAGAAACCCCACACTGGCGCCGCAGCTCGAGAAAACCCATGAGATGCTCCCGTCATCACGAGAGGAGGGCCATCTTTAACTGAATGGTATGCAGATCAAGCGTGAACCTTCTGTCCAAGCTACACAGGACGCTTGACTCCCTTTAGGCCACTCATTGGGCTCCAAGAGTTACGTTTCGCGACTCGAGAGGATAGTGGAGTCCTTTGCTTCCACTCGAGATGAGGCGTGACCCACCGGGTGAGACTGGAATGCGACCCCGATATCCCTGTTGCCCCTGGAGAGGAACACTACGTCCTGGACCCAAGCCTAGATGAGGACTCTTTGCCCTGAAGTGACTCGAGAGCAACCCACAGCTCTCTCTGACAAGTTGAATGGAAGATTGGACTTCCTGGGCCAACACAAGAGGAAGCCTGAATTCCCCGTCGTAACTCGAGAATCCCGCCGCAACTCGAGAAAAACCACGTGTTTCCCTCGTCATCGCAATATGAGGCCCTTGCCCGCTAGAGCATCTCCAGAGAATTCCCACGTTCCGTCTTGAAGTGCGAAACTGTACTTGGCACCCTTGATGCGACCTCAAAAGTGCCGTGACATACCGGTCTCACTCGAGGGGACCACCGAGGTTCCCGGCACCACTTCATCTGAGCCCCTTCTCCCCTTCTGATCGCGACCGGTGTGTCGATTCCCCTGCTTTGTCTGCAAGGGTTCCCTACCTTCCCGGCGAACCTCAGGATGAGGCCGGTCTCCCGAGGAAATTCGAGACGTAGCCTCGTGGGTGGTACCACATGCTGAAAGACCCCAATTTTCTGGTACACTCTTGAAAAGAACCCGATGCCCGGACACCTCTTTGAAGGCAACCCTGTGTATGAAGGCACAACACGAAGAGGCACTGACACCCCTGTGCATCGTCCAGAAAAACCCACAGGTTCCACACACAGCTCAACAAGTGGCCTGTCACTCCGTGAACAACTCGAAAGGCAAGCGGAGATCCATTCCTCCACGGAAGACGAGGCGTGACTCTCTTGTCCGTACTCGGCAGGTACTCTGCGACCCGAGTCAGAAATGGAGAGGACCCCTGTGGTTCCTGCCTCCATTCGAGATGAGGCCCTCTTCGATTGCACCAAACCCAGTTGAGTAACGAAAGGCCCCTCCCAAATCCACAGTGTCCCTGACTTCTCAGAGGCACCCTGAGAAGTTGCCTGAGGTCACCGACACAAGTCGAGGGAACCCAGGGTTCCCTGCCGCAACCCGAGAAAGATCTCGAGAGTCCTTCTTCAATGCATCTTGAGGCCCGATTCGCCTACTATGACTCGAGAGCAATCACACACTCCCCTTCACCACACTCACGGAGACCTGACGTCCCTAGCACCACACGAGAGGCTCTCTGAGCTCCCCGTCATACCTCGTGAGAAATCTGATACTGGCGCCGCAGCTGGAGAAAACCCACGAGACGCCCCCGTCATCGCGAGATGAGGGCCTTTTTTCCTGCATGGCCAGGAAAACAATCCCGAGTCATCTCTCCAAACTCCATAGGAGGCTTCACTCCCTTTACACCACGCAGTGGGTTCCAAGAGATACCCGTCGCGACTCGACAGGAGAGCGGAGTCCTTTTTCTCCCCTCAAGACGAGGCCTGACTCTCCGGGTGAGTCGAGAATGCAACCCTGAGATCCCTGTCGGCCCAGTAGTGGAACACTAGGTCCTGGACACAAGCGTAGATGAGGTCTATTTTGCCCTGCAGTGACTGGAGAGCAATCCCCAATTCTAACTTGCAACTCGAATGGAATACTGGATTTTTCTGACGCCACACAAGAGGCTCTCTGAAATCCCTGTGGTACTTCATGATACACCCCACACTGGCGCCGCAGCTCGAGAAAACCCACGAGATGCCACCGTCATTTCGAGATGAGGGCCTTCTTTTCCTGCATGGCCTGGAGTCCAATCCCGAGTCCTCTCTCCAAACTCCACAGGAGGCTTGACTCCCTTTAGTACACACATTGGGCTCCAAGAGATACCCATCGTGACTCGAGATGAGAGCGGAATTCTTTGCTTAACCTCGAGGTGAGAACTGACTCCCCGGATGAGTCTGGAATGCAAACCCGAGATCCCTGTCGCCCCTGGAGAGCAACGTTAGATCCTGGACACAAGCCTAGATTAGGTCTCTTTTGCCCTGCAGTGACTCTAGTGCAATCCCCAGCTCCCCCTCGCAACCCGAATGGAAGATTGGATTTCAAGGCCAACAAGAGGAAGCCTAAATTCCCGGTCATAACTCGAGAATCCCGCCGCAACTCGAGCAAAACCACGTGGTTCTCCCGTCATCGCAAGATGAGGCCCTTGCCCGCTACAGCGTTTCAAAAGATGTCCCAGGTTCCGTCTTGAAATGCGAAACGGTACTTGGCACCCTTGATGCGACCCCAAAAGTCCCCCAACACGCCGGTCTCACTCAAGGGGAACACCGAGGTTCCCGGCACCACTTCATTTAAGCCCCTTCTCCCCTCCTGATCGTGACCGGTGGGTCGATTCCCCTGCTTTGTCTGCAAGGGGGCCCGACCTTCCCTGCACAACTCAGGATGAGGCCGGTCTCATGGGGAAATTCGATACGTAGCTTTGTGGGTGGTGCCACTTGCCGAAAGACTCCAATTTCCCGGTCCGCTCTTGATAAGAATCCGATGCTCGGACACCTCTTGGAAGGCAGCCTTGAGTATGAAGGTACAACACGAAGGGGCACTAACACACCTGTGCATCATCCGGAAAAACGGGCAGGTTACACACACAGCTCGACAAGTGGCCTGTCACCTCGAGAACAACTCGAGAGGCAAGAGGAGTCCCATCCTCCAGAAAAGACGAGGCCTGACTCTCCTGTACCAACATGCAGGGACCTTGCGATCTGAGTCAGAAATGGAGAGGAACACTGAGGTTCCTGCTTCAACTCGAGATGAGTCCCTCTTACATTCCACCAAATGCAGAGGAGTCTCGAGAGGCCCCTCCAAACTGCACAGTATCCCTGACTTCTCAGAGGCACTCTGAGAAGCTCCCTGAGGTCGCAGGCACAAGTCAAGGGAACCCTGGGTTTTATGCAGTGACCCGAGAAAGACCTCGAGAGTCCTTCTTCAACCCGTCTTGAGGCCCGATTACCCTACCATGACTCGAGAACAATGACGAACTCCCCCTAGCCATCTCATGGGGGCCTGACTTCCCTGGCGCCACACGAGAGGCTCCCTGAGCTCCCTCTCGTACCTCGTCAGAAACCCGGCACTAGCGCGGCAGTCTAGAAAACCCACAAGACGCCGCCGTCATCGCGAGATGAGGGCCTTCTTTTCCTGCATGGCCTGGAGAGGAATCCCGAGTCCTCTATCCAAACACCACAGGAGGCTTGACTCCCTTTAGGGCACACAGTGGGCTCCAAGAGATACCCATCGCGACTCAAAAGGACAGTGGAGTTCTTTGCTTCCCCTCGAGACGAGGCCTGATTCCCCGGGTGAGTCTGGTATGCAAGCCCGAGATCCCTGTCGCCCCTAGGGATGAACATTAAGTCCTGGACACAAGCCTAGATGAGGTCTATTTTGCCCTGCAGTGACTCGAGGGCAATCCCCAGCTCTCCCTTGAAACTCGAATGGAAGATAGGACTTCCCTGGGCCAACACATGAGGAAGACTGTATTCCCCGTCGAAACTCGAGAATCCCGCCACAACTCGAGAAACGCCACGTGGTTACCCCGTCATCGCAAGATGAGGCCCTTGCCCCCTACAGCGTCTCAAGAGAAGTCCCACGTTCCGTCTTGAAGTGCGAAACGGTATTGGCACCCTTGATGCGACCTCAAAAGTTCCTGGACACACTGGTCTGACTCGAGGAGAACACCGAGGTTCCCGGCACCACTACATCTGGGCCCCTTCTCCCCTCCTGATCGGGACAGGAGGATCGATTCCCCTGTTTTGTCTTGAAGGGGTTCCCGCCTTTCCCGGTGCATCTCAGGATGAGGCCGGTCTCACGAGGATATTCGAGACATAGCCTCGTGGATGGTGACACATGCCGAAAGACCCCGATTTCCCGGTTCGCTCTTGATAAGATCCCAATGCCCGGACACCTCTTTGAAGATAACCCTTTTGATGAAGGCACAACACGAAGGGGCACTGACACCCCTGAGTATCATCCGGAGAAACCCGGAGGTACCACACATAGCTCGAGAAGTGACCTGTCACCCCGTGAACAACTGGAGAGGCAAGCAGAGTTCCATTCCTCCACACAAGACGAGGCCTGACTCTCCTGTTCGAACTCTGCAGCGAAACTGCGATCCGAGTCAGATCTGGCCCAGGGGAAGTCAGGAGAGGAAACATGAGTTTCCTGCCTCCACTCGAGATGAGGCCCTCTTCCATTGCACCGAACCCAGTGGAGTCCCGAGAGGCCCCTCCCAACTGCACAGTATCCCTGACTTCTCAGAGGCACCCTTAGGCCTTCCTGAGATCACCGGCACAAGTCGAGGGAACCAAGGGTTTCCTGCCCCAACCCGTAAAAGACCTCGAGAGTCCTTCTTCAACGCGTCTTGAGGTGCGATTCCCCTGCCATGACTCGAGAGCAATGACGCGCTCCCCCTAGCCACGCGCATAGAAACCTGACTTCCCTGGCGCCACAGGAGAGGCTCCCTGAGCTCCCCATTATACATCGTGAGCAACACCACACTGGAGACGCAGCTCGAGAATACCCACGAGACGCCCCAGTCCTCACGAGATGAGGGCCTTCTTTTGCTGTATGGCCTGGAGAGCAATCCTGAGTCCTCTCTCCAAACTCCACAGGAGGCTTGACTCATTTTAGGCCACACAGTGAGCTCCAAGATATACCCGTCGCGACTTGACAGGAGAGCGGTGTCCTTGGCTTCCCCTCGAGACGAGGCCTGATTCCCCGGGTGAGTCGAGAATGCAATGCCGAGATCGCTGTCGCCCCAGCAGAGGAACATTAGGTCCTGGACACAAGCCTAGATGAGGTCTATTTGGCCCTGCAGTGTCTCGAGAGCAATGCCCAGTTCTAACTCGCAATTCGAATGAAAACTGGACTTCCCTGGGCCAGTTGAAGAGGAAGCCTGAATTCCCCGTCGTAACTCGAGAATCCCGCCGCAACTCAAGAAAAACCACGTGGTTCCCCCGTCATCGAAAGATGAGGCCCTTGCCCGCTACAGCTTCTCAAGAGAAGCCCCACGTTCCTTATTGAAGAGCGAAAAGTTACTTGGAACCCTTGATGCGACCCCAAAAGTTCCCCGACATACCATTCTCACTTGAGGAGAACACCGAGGTTCCCGGCACCACTTCATCTGAGACTCTTCTCCCCTCTTGATCGCGACAGGAGGTTCGATTCCCCTGCTTTGTCTGGAAGGCGTTCCCGACCTTCCTGGAGCAGATCAAGATGAGGCCAGTCTCAAGAGGAAATTTGAGACATAGCCTCGTGGGTGGTGCGGCATGCCAAAAGACCCCAATTCCCTGGTCCGCTCTTGATAAGAACCCGATGGCAGAACCCAACTCGAAGGCAATCCTGTGGATCAAGGCACAACACGAAGGGGCAGTGACACCCCGGTGCATCGTCCAGAAAAACCCGCAAGTTCCACATACAAATCGACAAGTGGCCTGTCACCCCATGAACAACGCGAGAGTCAAGCGGAGTTCCATTCCTCCACACAAGACGAGGCCTGACTCTCCTGTCCCAACTCTGCAGGGACTCTGCGATCCGAGTCAGATCCGGCGCATTCGAAGCCAGGAGAGGAACCCTGAGGTTCCTGCCTCAACTTGTCATGAGGCCCTCTTCCATTGCACCAAACCCAGTGGAGTTCCGAGAGGCCCCTCCCAACTCCACAGTGACCCTGACTTCTCAGAGGCACGCTGAGAAGCTTCCTGAGGTCACTGGCACAAGTCGATGGAACCCAGGGTTTCCTGCTGCAACCCAGGAAAGACCTCGAGAGTCCTTCTTTAACACGTCTTCAGGCCCAATTCCCCTACCATGACTCGAGAACAATGACGGGCTCCCTCTCACCACGTGCATAGAGACCTGACTGCCCTGGCACCACGTGAGAGGCTCACTGAGCTCCCAGTCTTACTTCGTGAGAAACCCCACACTAGCGCCACAGCTCGAGAAAACCTACGAGACGCCCCAGTCATTGGGAGATGAGGGCCTTCATTTCCTGCATTGCCTGGAGAGCAATCCCGTGTCCTCCCTCCAAACACCAGAGGAGGTTTGACTCCCTTTAAGCCACTCAGTGGGCTCCAAGACATACCCGTCCGATTCGAGAGGAGAGCAGAGTCCTTTGCTTCCCCTCGAGACGAGGCCTGACTCCAAGGTGAGTCTGGAATGCAATCCCGAGATTTCTGTCGAGCCTTGACATGAACATTAGGTCCTGCACACAAGCCTTGGTGGGGTCTCTTTTGCCTTCAGTGACTAGAGCGCACCTCCAGCTCTTCCTCGAATCTCGAATGGAAGATAAGACTTTTGTGGGCCAACACAAGAGGAAGCATGAATTCCCTGTGGTAACTCAAATATCCCACCGCAACTCGAGAAAAACCAAGTGGTTCCGCAGTCATTCCAAGATGAGGCCCATGCCCGCTGGAGCACCCCAAGAGAAGTCCAACGTTCCATTTTGAAGAGCGATACGGTACTTGGAATGCTTTATGCGACCCCAAAAGTTACCCGACATACCTGTCTCACTTGAGGGAAACACCGAGGTTCCCAGCAGCAATTCATCTGAGCCACTTCTCCCCTCCTGATTTCCACAGGAGGGTTGATTCCTCTGCTTTGTCTGGAAGAATTTCATGACCTTCGCGGCACACTTCAGGATGAGGCCGGTTTCATGAGGAAATTGGAGACAACCCACGTGGGTGGTGCCAAATGCTGAACGAGCCCGATATCCCGGTCCGCTCTTCATAAGAACCCGATGCCCGGACACCTCTTCGAAGGCAACCCTGTGGATGAAGACACAAAACGAAGGGTCACTGACACCCCCGTGCATCGTCTGGAAAAACCTGCAGATTCCACACACAGTTTGACAAGGGGCCTGAAACCCCATGAACAACTCGAGAGGCAAGCGGATTTCCATTCCTCAGAAAAGACGTAGCCTGACTCTCCTGTCCCAACTCTGCAGAGACCCTGATGTCGGAGTCCGAAACAGAGAGGAAGTCTGAGGTTCCTGCCTCCCCTCGAGATGAGCCCCTCTTCCATTGCGACAAACCCAGCGGAGTCCCGAGAGGCACCGCCAACTCCACAGTATCCCTCAACTCTCAGAGACACCCTGGGAAGTTCCCTAAGGTCCCCGGCAGAAGTCGAGGGAAACGACTTTTTCCCGCCACAACCCGAGAAAGACCCCGAGAGTCCCTCTTCAATGCGTCTTGAGGCCCTAGTCCCCTCCAATTACTCGAGAGCCACAACGCGCTCCTCCTCGCTACGCGCAGGGAGACCTGACTTCCCTGGCGCTGCACGAGAGGCTCCCTGAGATCCTCGCCGTGCCTCGCGAGAAAACCCCCACAGGCGCCGCAGCTCGAGGAAACCCCTGAGACGCCCACGTCCTCGCTAGGTGAAGGGCCTTCTTTTCCTGCATGGCCTGGAGAACAATCCCGAGCCCTCTCTCCAAAATGAAGAGGAGGCTTGACTCCATTGACGCCACTAGGGGGCTCCAAGAGATCCGCGTCACGACTCGGGAGGACAGCGGAGTCCTTTGCTTCCCCTCGAGACGAGGCCTGACACCCAGGGGGATCCTGGAATGCTACCCCGAGATCCCTGCCTTCCCTGGAGAGGAACATTAGGTCCTGGACACAAGCCTAGATGAGGTTTCTTTGGCCCTGCAGTGACTCGAGCGCAACCCCCAGCTTTCCCTCGCCAATCGAATGGAAGACTGGGCTTCCCAGGGCCAACAGAGGAGGAAGCCTGTAATCCCCATCGTCACTCGAGAATCCCTCCGCAACTCGAGAAAAAACACCTGGTTCCAACGTCTTCGCAAGATGAGGCCCTTGCCCACTACAGCGTCTCAAGGGAAGTCCCATGTTCCGCCCTGAAGTGCGAAACAGTACCTGACACCCTTCGTGCGACCCCCAGAAGCTCCCCGACACGCCGGGTACCCTCGAGGGAACACCGAGAGTCCCGGCACAGCTTCATCTGAGCCCGTTCTCCCCTCCTGATCACGACAGGAGACTCGATTCCCCTGCGTGGTTCAGAAGGGCTTCCCGGCCTTCCCGGTGCACCTCAGGATGAGGCCGGTCTCACAGGGAAATTCGAGATGAGCCACGTGGGTGGTGCCACATGCCAAATGCCCCCGATTCCCCGGTCCGCTTTTGAGAAGGACCCGAGGCCCGGAACCCTCTTCGAAGGCAACACTGTGGGTGAAGGCACAACACGAAGGGGCACTGCCACCCCTGTGCATCATCCGGAAAGACCCGCGGGTTCCACACACAGCTCGACCAGGGGCCTGAAAACCCCTGACAACTCGAGAGGCAAGCGGGGTTCCCTTCCTCAGACAAGACGAGGCCTGACTCTCCTGTCCCAACTCTGCAGGGACCCTGTGGTCGGAGCCGAAACGGAGAGGAAGCCTGAGGTTCCTGCCTCCCTTCGAGGTGAGGCCCTCTTCCGTTGCGCCAGACCCAGCGGAGTCCCGAGAGGCCCCGCCAACTCCACAGGATGCCTCGCCTCTCAGAGGCACCATGGGAAGTTCCCTAAGATCCCTGGCAGAAGGCGAGGGAAACGAGGGTTTCCCGCCGCCCCCCGAGAAAGACCTCGAGAGTCCTTCTTCAATGCGTCTCGAGGCCCTAGTCCCTTCCCGTGACTCGAAAGCCATGACGCGCTCCCCCTCGCCACGCGCATGGAGACCTGACTTCCCTGGCGCCGCACGAGAGGCTCCCTGAGATCCTCGTCGTGCCTCGGGAGAAAACCCACACGGGCGCGGCAGCTCGAGGAAACCCCTGAGACGCCCCCGTCCTGGCGAGCTGAGGGCCTTCTATTCCTGCATGGCCTGGAGAGCAATCCCGGGTCCTCTCTCCAAACTGAAGAGGAGGCTGGACTCCCTTGAGGCCACTCAGTGGGCTCCAAGAGATCCGCGTCGCCACTCGAGAGGAGAGCGGAGTCCTTGGCTTCCCCTCGAGACGAGGCCTGACTCTCCGAGGGAGCCTGAAATGCAACCCCGAGATCCCTGCCTTCCCTGGAGAGGAATATTAGGTCCCGGACACACGCCTTGATGAGGTCTCTTTGGCCCTGCAGTGACTCGAGCGCTACCCCCAGATTTCCCTCGCTACTTGAATGGGAGATGGGGCTTCCCAAGGCCAACCCAAGAGGAAGCCTGAAATCCTCGTCGAAACCCGAGAATCCTGCCGCAACTCGAGAAAAACCACGTGGTTTCAACGTCTTTGCAAGATGAGGCCCTTGCCAGGTACGGCGTCTCAAGGGAAGTCCCATGTTCCATCGTGAAGTGAGACACGGTACCTGACACCCTTCATGCGACATCCAAAAGTTCCCCGACATGCCGGGTTCCCTTGAGGGGAACACCGAGAGTCCCGGCACCACTTCCTCTGAGCTCCTATTCCTCTCCTGTTCGCGACAGGAGAGTTGATTCCCCTGCGTGGTCTGGAAGGGGTTCCCGGCCTACACGGCGCCCCTCAGGATGAGGCTGGCCTCGCGAGGAAATTCGAGACAAGCCCCGTGGCTGGTGCCCCATGTTGAACGACCCTGATTTCCCGGTCCGCAGTTGAAGAGAACCCGATGCCCGGACACCTCTTCGAAGGCCACCCTGTGAGTGAAGGAACAACACGAAGGGGCACTGACACTCCCGTGCATCGTCCGGAAACACCGGCGGTTTCCACACACAGCTCCACGAGGGGACTGAGACTCCCTGAGCAACTCGAGAGGCAAGCGGAGTTCCCTCCTCAGACAAGACGAGGCCTGACTCTCCTGCCCCAACGCTGCAGGGACACTGCTGTCGGAGTACGAAACGGAGAGGAAGCCTGAGGTCCTGTCTCCCCTCGAGATGAGGCCCTCTTCGATTGCACCAAACCCAGAGGAGTCCCGAGATGGCCCACCAACTCCACAGCATCCCTCACCTCTAAGAGGAACCCTGGGAAGTTCCCTCAGGTAACCGGGAGAAGTCGAGGGAAACGAGGGTTTCCCGCCGCAAGCCGAGAAAGACCTCGAGAGTCCTTCTTCTACACGCCTTGATGCCCTAGTCCCCTCCCAGGACTCGAGAACAATGACGCGCTCCCCCTCGCCATGCTCATGGAGACCTGACTTCCCTGGCGCCGCACGAGAGGCTCCCTGAGAACCTCGTCGTGCCTCGTGAGAAAAGCCCCACGGACGCCGCAGCTCGAGGAAACCCCTGAGAAGCCCCCGTCCTCGCGAGGTGAGGGCATTCTTTTCCTGCCTTTCCTGGAGAGCAATCCCGAGTCCTCTCTCCAAATTGAAGATTAGGCTTGACTCCCTTGAGGCCACTCAGAAGGCTCCAAGAGATCCGCGTCGTGGCTCAAGAGAAGAGCGGAGTCCTTTGCTTCCCCTCGAGGCCAGGCCTGACTCCACGAGGGACTCTGGAGTGCAACCCCGGGATCCCTGTCTTCCCTTGAGAGTACTACTAGGTCCTGGACACACGCCTAGATGAGGTCTCTTGGGCCCTGCAGTGACTCGAGCGCAACCCCCAGCTTTCCCTCGCAACTCGAATGGAAGATGGGGCTTCCCAGGGCCAACTCAAGAGGAAGCCTGAAATCCCCGTCGTAACTCGAGAATCCCGCCGCAACTCGAGAAAAACCACGTGGTCCCAACGTCTTCGCAAGATGGGGCCCTTGCCCGCTACGGCGTCTCAAAGGAAGTCTCACGTTCCGTCCATAGTTGCGAAACGGTACCTGACACCCTTCATGCGACCTCCAAAATTTCCCAGACACGCCGGGTTCCCTCGAGGGGAACACCAAGGGTCCTGGCACCCCTTCATCTGAGCCCCTTCTCCCCTCCTCATCACGACAGGAGAGTCGATTCCCCTGCGTATTCTGGAAGGGGTTCCCGGCTTTCCCGGCACACCTCAGGATGAGGCCGGCCTCCCGAGGAAATTCGAGACGAACCCCGTGGGTTGTGCCACATGCCGAACGACCCCGATTTCCCAGTCCGCTCTGGATAAGAACCCGATGCCCGGACACCTCTTCGAAGGCAACCCTGTGGGTGAAGTTACCATTCGAAGGGGCACTGACACCCCCGTGCGTCATCCGGAAAAACCCGCGGTTTCCACACACAGCTCGACGAGGTGCATGAGACACCCTGAGCAATTCGAGAGGCAAGAGGAGTTCCCTTCCTCAGACAAGACGAGGCCTGACTCTCCTGTCCCAACTCTGCAGGGACCCTGTGGTTGGAGTCCGAAAAGGAGAGGAAGCCTAAGTTTCCTGTCTCCCCTCGAGATGAGGCCCTCTTCCATTGCGCCAAGCCCAGCGGAGTCCCGAGAGGCCCCGCCAACTCCACAGGATCCCTCACCTATCAGAGGCACCATGGGAAGTTCCCTCAGGTCCCCGGCAGAAGTCGAGGGAAACGAGGCTTTCCCGCCGCAACCCCAGAAAAACCTCGAGTGTCCTTCTTCAACGCGTCTGGAGGCCCTAGTCCTCTCCCATGACTGGAGAGCCAGGACGCGCTCCCCCTCGCCACCCGCACAGAGACCTGACTTCCCTGGCACCGCACGAGAGGCTCCCTGAGATCCTCGTCTTGCCTCGTGAGAAAACCCCCAGGGGCGCCGCAGCTCGAGGAAACCCTTGAGAAGCCCCCATCCTCGCGAGGTGAGGGCCTTCTTTTCCTGCCTGACCCAGAGCACAATCCCGAGTCCTCTCTCCAAACTGAAGAGAAGGCCTGACTCCCTTGAGGCCACTCAGTGGGCTCCAAGAGATCCGCGTCGCGACTTGAGAGGAGAGCGGCATCCTTGGCTTGCCCTCGAGGCGAGGCCTGACTCCCCAGGGGAGTCTGGAACGCCACCCTGAGATCCCTGTCTTCCCTTGAGAGGAACGTTAAGCCCCGGACACAGGCCTAGATGAGGTCTCTTTGGCCCTGCAGGGACTCGAGCGCAACCCTCAGCTTTCCCTCGCAACTCGAATGGAAGATTAGGCTTCCTGGGGCCAACACAGGAGGAAGCCTGAAATCACCGTCGTAACTCTAGAATCCCGCCGCAACTCGAGAAAATCCACATGGTCCCAACGTCTTCGCAAGATGAGGCCCTTTCCCGCTACGGCGTCTCAAGGGAAGTCCCAGGTTCTGTCCTGAAGTGCGAAACGGTACCTGACTCCTTTCATGCAACCCCCAAAAGTCCCCCACACGCCGGTTTCCCTCGAGGGTAACACCGAGGGTTCCTTCCCCACTTCCTCTGAGCCCCTTCTCCCCTCCTGATGGCGACAGGAGTGTCAATCCCCCTGCGTTGTCTGGAAGCGTCCCCGGCCTTCCCAGCACACCTCAGGATGAAGCCGGCCTCACTAGGAAATTTGAGACTAGCCCCGTGGGTGGTCCCACATGCCGAAAGACCCCGATTTCCCTGTCCGCTCTTGAAAAGAACCCGAGGCCCGGACACCTCTTCGAAGGCAACCCTGTGGGTGAAGGCACAACACGAAGGGGCACTGTCACCGTCGTGCATTTCCGGAAACACCCGCAGGTTCCACACACAGCTCAATAAGGGGCCTGAGACCCCCTGAGCACCTCGAGAGGCAAGCGGAGTTCCCTTCCTCAGACAAGACGATTCCTGACTCTCCTGTCCCAACTCTGCAGGGACCCTGCGGCCGGAGTCCGAAACGGAGAGGAAGCCTGAGTTTCCTGCCTTCCCTGGAGATGAGGCCCTCTTCCATTGTGCCAAACCCAGCGGAGTCCTGAGAGGCCCCGCCAACTCCACAGCATCCCTCATCTGTCAGAAGCACACTGGGAAGTTCCCTAAGGTCACCGGTAAACTTTTATTGCACAAGGTCCCCATGAAAAGGCCCACGCAGCAGGACAGCCACAGATTCTGTCTGCCATTAAAGGGCAGTAAGGTGCCCTCCCCCTTTCTTTGCTGCCTCGGCGGCCACCAGGGTGCAATTCGCGTACCCTTCCCTTTCCCATCCTAGCAGGTGCTCCAGGGCCCGCTGGCCTACAAAGTGCCAGAAGCAGGGCTGGGCCAGCCGGCCAGAATTCAGGGTTCTGTCCCTTGGACTTCCAGCGGACACTAGGCTGCTTGGGAAAACCGCGCAGACTCTGAGGTTTTTCAGCAGAGGGGTGGAGCGGTAAAGGCCTTGACCCCAAAGACGAGGCCTTTCTGCGACCGCCAGGTTGGGGAGCTCTGAGACTGTGCCAACACAGGGTGGAATACATGGTTCCCTGCTCCAGGCAGTCCCCGTTCCCTTACCTGTGTTCCGCACCCCTCCACTGTGGCCAATGGATGCCGATCCTTGGGGATCCAGGAGTTCACGAAATGGGCATTCCCAGCCGCAATGGCGACCCCCAACAGCACATCTGGAAAGCCCTCCCCCACCCCCGCCAGGAGCCGACCCCCACTGCGAACGGAACCCCACCCCGCCCCGCTCTGCCAGGTTTCGCCCCGGCCCAGCCGGGCTCCCGGCGGGTTCCCAGCCATATTGGCGACCCCCGGGAGCACAACAGGGACCGACCCCCCACCCACGGCGAGCGGAATCTCGACCTGTGCAGCCCAGGTTTACCCCACCCTGGCTGCGCTCCCGGCGCGTTTCCAGCTGCAGTGGCCATCACCGAGAGCACAACTGGGAAGCCCTCCACTACCCCTGCCAGGAGCCGACACCCGCCCTGCGCCGCCCGGGTTCGCCCCGCCCCTGCCGCGCTCCAGGGGCGCTGCCCACCTTCACCAGTGGCTCTCGGTGTGCCCCGTCCCCACGCCCGGTTCCAGGAGAGGCTCTCGGACCTCGCTGCTGCCGCCAGGTCAAACATGAGGACAATACATACACCCCACAGAGACAATCCAAGCTGTCTATGATTTAGGGATAAAACGAGGACTACAGAAAGGCAAGATGACCTGACCTAGGAGGGCCATGATATTCTATAGAACCAGACAAAGTTGGTTACCAAGGAAACTTTTTTCCTTGGAACCCGGAAAGCTGGTTCTTTGCATATGCAATGACCAACAATTAGCTTGTTACCCAAGCCTGCCTTACTGCCACCCCCATCCCCCCACTCCCCAGAAGACTGGCTCAAAGAAATATTTTAAATCTCAGGCGGAAACCTGGAAGATGTCTTGCCTGTCTGTTTGGATTAAGGTATGTGTCAGTGTGAGCCCTGTGTTTTTTGATAATATTGCTCAAGTTCTGAGTTCTGATTTCAATGGTCTCAAGACAAGGCAGCCCTTCCAAATCAAACTGCTGGAAATACAAGAAAACATTGACCTAAATGAATGTCAGAGTCCCGTGAACTGGGAACTAGTCAATATTAAATATCTAGTATTTTTGGTTTTGCTCCTCCATTATAGACATGTCTAAGAGTCAACAACATTAAGCACAACATGTTCATAGTGCCTAGGTTTCTTTTGAGGTAAAAATTGCTCTATTGTTATATCTGTCACAAGCTTGTCAGCAAGAAACTACCTGGAAACGACAACAACAAAAGTAAAAAATGTAAATGTGATATGAGCTTTTAGACAAACTCTTTACAAAGTTATACTCTAAAATATCTGCCTCTCATAGTCTTGATTGAAGGCAGAGGAGAAGGGGATGACAGAGGATAAGATGGTTGGATGGCATCACTGACTCGATGGACATGAGTTTGAGCAAGCCCCTGGAGCTGGTGACGGACACGGAAGCCTGGCGTCCTTCAGGCCACGGGGTCCCAAAGAGTCAGACACGACTGAGCAACTGAACTGAACTGAACTAACAAACGTTTCTCCAGGTGTTTTGGTTACCCGAGTTTCTATCCTTGTGACGACAGTGTATTGAATAGCTAGGTCATTTCCAAATAAATGAAAGTTCTGAAACATTCACGACTTGAAAGGACCTCCCTTTTACACAGAAACAAAAGAGATTTTTGACTCTCCATGAATAGTGTCTGGCACCATCCTGACATGTTAAATGTAAGAAAGCAATTGTTTTGTTTTGTTCTGTTCTTGGGGGTGGGGGGAGGGGGGCGGGCTATAGCGAATGCCAATATAAAAGTCAGTTCTTGGTTGCTGAAGGGAAATGTATGACTTGTTATTACAAGAAAGTATGTGGAATGCAATGGCACTTGAGGAAGGAAAACAAAGTAGTTCTGTCTTACAGGTGGCCGTTTCAGGATGGGAGAAGCAAAGGAATGGGTACAGAATGGGATAAGGAGGTTGTAGGGAAAGTGGACCCCCAGAAGAGTTCTGTGCCTAGCACAAGTTTTCTTGAGATGTCGAACTGCCTTTGCTAATGGAGTTTAAGTTTCTTTACCTCTTAAGTGATCTCTTCTAGGTTGACCTAGAACAGAAATCTTTTGTTAGCTTTGGCTAAGTGGAGAAGTAGTGTTTCACGGTGACATATGTGATCCTTCCTGACTGTTTGCAGCCCTTTTGATATCGATGCACTGCTTCTGCTGCTGCTGCCGCCGCTGCTGCTGCTAAGTCGTTTCAGTAGTGTCCGACTCTGTGCGACCCCATAGACGGCAGCCCACGAGGCCCCGCAGTCCCTGGGGTTCTCTAGGCAAGAACACCGGAGTGGGTTGCCATTTCCTCCTCCCATGCATGAAAGTGAAAAGTGAACGTGAAGTCGCTCAGTGGTGTCCGATTCTTAGCGACCCCATGGACTGCAGCCTACCAGGCTCCTCCATCCATGGGATTTTCCACGCAAGAGTACTGGAGTGGGGTGCCATTGCCTTCTCCCATATCTATGCACAAGCCTGCCTAAATAATTGACTTCTAGCTAGCTTTGGGATGCCAATGACCATCCACCCTTACAAGGCAACAGAGAAGAGAAAAACACTTACCACAGGAGGTCCTGGTAAGGAACGAGGAACTAACAAGCTCCCGCCAACCAGGATTCTGCAGAGGTCAACAAGAGGTCAGTAAGAGATGGAAGACTGCAGTCCAGAGGTCCTAGCAACTTCCATCTTGCAGCAGAGACCCAGCATAGTCAAAACGAATTCAATGTTGCAAAAAATAAGTAAACAAATAAAGGACAGAAGTTCTTTGAACACATGACTGAGATTAGGGGTGAGGCAGTACATGTACGGTGCCCGGAAAATCTTAAAGTATGAGAGAGGAAAGAAATTAAAGACAACTATCAAGCTGTCCAAACTGATAAAAACGAAAGATTACACAGTTTTTTCTGTATATATTACCAGATAATAATCTGAAAAGGAATTAAAAAAAATTCCCTTTCAATAATGTCAACATGAATACAACACTTTGCCATGGATGTAACGAGGATGACAAGACTGGCACACTGGAACTTATACACCCTGGCTGAAAACTATCCTGAATACATGGACAGGTATTCCATAACAATGGAAAGACTTAAGATGGCAATACCATGGAATGCATCTTCAATCTGAAATGAAGATTTGATATGATTTGATCGCTCAGAGCTTTTGTGTCATCAATTGTTATTAAAGTATAAATGAGATAGAGAAAGCTGCTGACTTAGACTTGAGGCGGGGTGTACGCCCTGCTGGGCTCTAGCCAGATATTCTACAGGCACTAGCAGTCAGCTAAGGAAAGAAAGGCACTGTCTCAGGGAATGGCACCAGGCCCCTCCCCCACGACATGCCTTGAGGTCACATTGGCAGCAGGTGAGTCATCCTGGGCCAAAAACTGATTGACATGAATCTTGAAGAAAGGCAGTATTCCAGGCAAATATATCATTTCCTTAACATAGATGAGGAGAACAAGGTACGAGGAAAACATACTGTTTTGTTCAAGTCGCTTCTGAGCCTACTGGGGGAACCGACCTGAAGCCAGAGTCCAGCAGATATACATAGGATATTTACATCGCTTAAGACAAACATTTCCTCAGGAACAAATGCATTGCTTAGCTCAAGGTTTGTCTGCGAAATTCTTACACATCAGGAGATGGCTCCGAGCTGGGTTTCTACACACAAGAACATGAATGCAAAGGACAAGCCTGCACAGCCCATCTGCCCCCCTCCCCCACAGCCAGCAGCATTTCCAAGTGACCTCCTAAGGCCTTCCCCAAAATACAGGGGCACCTCTGGGTTTCCTGTTTCCCTCACTTCGTACACTTTTCTTAAAAAAAAAAAAAATCCTGCACACTTCTTGATAGAATGCCACAGTGCAAGGAAAACAGGCCTTCAATACTTAAACCTCCCTGTGCCAAACACTTGGGGCTTGGTTTTGTTTTGTTTTGTTTTTTAATTACACCACCACATAATTTAAACTTTTTACAATTTCTAATTATTCAGTACCAAAACACCAAACTTTTATTGCACAAGGTCCCCATGAAAAGGCCCACGCATCAGGACAGCCACAGATTCTGCCATGAAAGGGCAGCAAGGTGCCCTCCCCCCTTCTTTGCTGCCTGGGCAGCCACCAGGGTTTGAAATCCATGCACCCTACTAAGTTTCTAGGGTGCAATCCGTGGACCCTTCCCTTTCCCATCCCAGCAGGTGCTCAAGGGCCCGCTGGCTTACAAAGTGCCAGAAGCAGGGCTGGGCCAGCTGGCCAGAGTTCAGTGTTCTGTCCCTTGGACTTCCAGCAGACACTAGGCTGCTTGGAAGAACCGCGCAGACTCTGAGATTTTTCAGCAGAGGGGTGGAGCGGTAAAGGCCTTGACACCAAGGGCGAGGCCTTTCTGCGACCGCCAGGTTGGGGAGCTCCGAGAATGTGCCAACAGAGGGCGGAATACTTGGTTCCCTGCTCCAAGCAGTCCCAGTTCCCTGACCTGTGGCCCGCAGCCCTCCGCTGCACCCACTAGATGTGGATCCTTGGGGACACAGGAGCGTAGGAAATGGGCGTTCCTAGCCACAGTGGCAACCCCCGAGAGCACAACTGGGACCGAACCCCCACCCACAGCCATATAAATCTCGACCCGCGCAGCCCAGGTTTACCCCGCCCCCGGTGCGCTCCCGGCGCGTTTCCAGCCGCAGTGGCCACCACCGAGAGCACAACTGGGAAGCCCTCCCCCACCCCCGCCAGGAGCCGAACCCAGCTCCGCGCCACCCGGGTTCACCCCGCCCCTGCCGCACTCCCAGCGCGTTTCCAGCTGCAGTGGGGACCCCCGAGAGCACAACTGTTACCGCCCCGCACCCCCTCCCGACCAGAACCCCGACCCGCGCCGCCCGGGATCGCCCCGCCCCTGGCACGCTCCCGTCGCTTTGCCCACTTCCACCAGGGGCTCCTGGTGAGCCCCGTCCCCACGCCCGGTTCCAGAAGAGGCTCTCGGACCTCGCTACTGCCGCCAGGTCAAACACGAGGACAATACATCCACCCCACAGAGACAATCTAAGCTGTCTATGATTTAGGGATAAAACGAGGACTACAGAAAGGAAAGATGTCCTGACCTAGGAGGGCCATGAGAGTCTATAGATCCAAACAAAATTGGGTACCAAGGAAACTTTTTTCCTTGGAACCCGGAAAGCTGGTTCTTTGCATATGCAATGACCAACAATTAGCTTGTTACCCAAGCCTGCCTCGCTGCCACCCCCACTCCCCCCCCCCACTCCCCAGGAAAACGGCTCAAAGAAATATTTTAAATCTCAGGCGGAAAACTGGAAGATGTCTTGTCTGTCTGTCTGGATTAAGGTATGTGTCAGTGTGAGCCTTGTGTTTTTTGATAATATTGCTCAAGTTCTGAGTTCTGATTTCAATGGTCTCAAGACAAGGCAGCCCTTCCAAATCAAACTGCTGGAAATACAAGAAAACATTGACCTAAATGAATGTCAGAGTCCCGTGAACTGGGAACTAGTCAATATTAAATATCTAGTATTTTTGGTTTTGCTCCTCCACTATAGACATGTCTAAGAGTCAACAACATTAAGCACAACATGTTCATAGTGCCTAGGTTTCTTTTGAGGTAAAAATTGCTCTATTGTTATATCTGTCACAAGCTTGTCAGCAAGAAAGTACCTGGAAACAGCAACAACCAATGTAAAAAATGTAAATGTGATATGAGCTTTTAGATAAACTCTTAACAATAATTATACTCTAAAATATCTGCCTCTCATAGTCTTGATTGAAGGCAGAGGAGAAGGGGATGACAGAGGATAAGATGGTTGGATGGCATCACTGACTCGATGGACATGAGTTTGAGCAAGCCCCTGAAGTTGGTGATGGACACGGAAGCCTGGCGTCCTGCAGGCCACGGGGTCACAAAGAGTCAGACTCGACTGAGCAACTGAACTGAACTGAACTTACAATCGTTCCTCCAGGTGTTTTGGTTACCTGAGTTTCTATCCTGGTGCTAAACTAAGTGACGACAGTGTATTGAATAGCTAGGTCACTTCCAAATAAATGAAACTTCTTAAACATTCACGACTTGAAAGGACCTCCCTTTTACACAGAAACAAAAGAGATTTTTTACTCTGCATGAATAGTGACTGGCACCATCCGAACATATTAAATGTAAGAAAGCAATTTTTTTGTTTTGTTTTGTTTTGTTCTGTTCTTGCAGGAAGCGGGGTGGGCGCTATTATCACTGATAGGTATGCTCACCAATCTATCAAATGCCAATATAAGAGTCAGTTCTTGGTTGCTGAAGGGAAATGTATGACTTGTTATTACAAGAATGTATGGAATGCAATCACACTTTAAGAAGGAAAACGAAGTAGTTCTGTCTTACAGGTGGCATTTTCAGGACGGGAGAAGCAAAGGAATGGGTACAGAATGGGATAAGGAGGTTGTAGGGAAAGTAGGCCCCCAGAAAAGAGTTTTGTGCCTAGCACAAGTTTTCTTGAGAGTTGAACTGCCTTTGCTAATGGAGTTTAAGTTTCTTTACCTCTTAAGTGATCTCTTCTAGGTTGACCTAGAACAGAAATCTTTCGTTAGCTTTGGCTAAGAGGAGAAGTATTGTTTCACGGTGACATATGTGATCCTACCTGACTGTTCTCATCCCCTTTGATATCTATGCACTGCTGCTGCTGCTGCTGCAGCTGCTAAGTGGTTCAGTTGAGGCCGACCCTGTGCCACGCCATAGATGGCAGCCCACCAGGCCCCGCAGTCCCTGGGGTTCTCTAGGCAAAAACACTGGAGTGGGTTGCCATTTCCTCCTCCTATGCATGAAAGTGAAAAGTGAAAATGAAGTCGCTCAGTGGTGTCCGACTCTTAGCCACCCCATGGACTGCAGCCTACCAGGCTCCTCCGTCCTTGGGATTTTCCAGGAGTGGGGTGCCATTGCCTTCTCCCATATCTATGCACAAGCCTGCCTAAATAATTGACTTCTAGCCAACTTTGGGATGCCCATGACCACCCACCTTTACCAGGCAACAGAGAAGAGAAAAACACTTACCACAGGAGGTTCTGATAAGGAACAAGGAACTAACAAGCTCCCACCTACCAGGAATCTGCAGAGGTCAACAAGAGGTCAGCAAGAGATGAGAGACTGCAGTCCAGAGGTCCTAGCTACTTCCATCTAGCAATAAACACCCAGCATAGTCAAAACGATTTCAATGTTAAAGAATAAATAAATAAATAAATAAAAGGACAGAAGTTCTTTGAACACATGTCTGAATTTAGGGGTGAGGCATTACATATGTGTCCCAGGATAATCTTAAAGTGTCAGAAAGTAAAGAAATTAAAGACAACTATCAAGCTGTCCCAACTGATAAAAATGAATGATTACACAGTTTTATCTGTATACATTAGCAGATAATAATCTGAAAAGGAATTTTAAAAAATTCCCTTTCAATAATATCAACATGAATAAAACACTTTGCCATGGATGTAACGAGGATGACAAGACTGGCACACTGGAAATTATACACCCTGGCTGAAAACTATCCTGAATACATGGACAGATATTCCATAACGATGGAAAGACTTAAGATGGCAATACCATGGAATGCATCTTCAATCTGAAATGAAGATTTGATATGATTTGATCGCTCAGAGCTTTTGTGTCATCAAGTGTTATTAAAGTATTAAAGACATAGAGAAAGCTGCTGACTTAGACTTGAGGCGGGGTGGGGGGGGTAGTAAGAGTACCCCCTGCTGGTCTTTAGCCAGATATTCTACAGGCACTAGCAGTCAGCTAAGGAAAGAAAGGAACTGTTTCAGGGAATGGCACCAGGCCCCTCCCCCACGACATGCATTGAGATAATATTGGCAGCAGGTGAGTCATCCCGGGCCAAAACTTGATTGACATGAATCTTGAAGAAAGGCAGTATTGCAGGCAAATATATAATTTCCTTAACATAGATAAGGAGAACAAGCTAGGAGGAAAATATGCTGTTTTGTTCAAATCGCTTCTGAGCCTTTTGGGGGAACCGACCTGAAGCCAGAGTCTAGCGGAAATACATAGGATATTTACATCGCTTAAGACAAACATTTTCTTAGGAAAAAATGCATTGCTTAGCTCAAGGTTTGTCTGCGAAATTCTTACACATCAGGAGATGGCTCCGAGCTGGGTTTCCACACACAAGAACATCCATGCAAAGGACAAGCCTGCACAGCCCATCTGCCGCCCTCCCGCACAGCCAGCAGCATTTCCAAGTGACCTTCTGAGGCCTTCCCCAAAATACAGGGGCACCTCTGGGTTTCCTGTTTCCCTCACTTCGAACACTTTTCTTAAAAAAAAAAAAATCCTGCACACTTCTTGATAGAATGCCACAGTGCAAGGAATACAGTCCTTCAATATTTAAACCTCCATTTGCAAAACACTTGGAGCTTGGTTTTGTTTTGTTTTGTTTTTTAATTACACCACCACATAATTTAAAGCTTTTACACGTTCTAATTATTCAGTTCCAAAACACCAAACTTTTATTGCACAGGGTCCTCATGAAAAGGCCCACGCAGCTGGACAACCACAGATTCTGCCATGAAAGGGCAGCAAGGTGCCCTCCCCCCTGCTTTGCTGCCTCGGCGGCCACCAGGGTTTGAAATCCATGCACCCTACTAAGTTTCTAGGGTGCAATCCGTGGACCCTTCCCTTTCCCATCCCAGCAGGTGCTCAAGGGCCCGCTGGCTTACAAAGTGCCAGAAGCAGGGCTGGGCCAGCCGGCCAGAGTTCAGTGTTCTGTCCCTTGGACTTCCAGCGGACACTAGGCTGCTTGGAAGAACCGCGCAGACTCTGAGATTTTTCAGCAGAGGGGTGGAGCGGTAAAGGCCTTGACCCCAAAGGCAAGGCTTTTCTGCGACCGCCAGGTTGGGGAGCTCCGAGAATGTGCCAACAGAGGGCGGAATACTTGGTTCCCTGCTCCACGCAGTCCCAGTTCCCTTACCAGTAGTCCGCAGCCCTCCACTGCACCCACGGGATGGCGATACTTGGGGACCCAGGAGCGGATGAAATGGGCGTTCCCAGCCGCAGTTGCAACCCCCGAGAGCGCAACTGGGAACCCCTCCCCATCCCCCCCATGAGCCGACCCCCGCCCCGCGCCCCCAGGGTTAGCCCCGCCCCTGCCGCGCTCTGGGCGCGTTCCCAGCCGCAGTGGCCACCCCGGGAGCACAACTGGGACCGACCCCCACCCAAAGCCATCGGAATCTCGACCCGCGCAGCCCGGGTTTACCCAGTCCCGGTTGCGCTCCCGGTGCGTTTTCAGCCTCAGTGTCCACCTCCGAGAGCACAACTGGGAAGCCCACCCCCACCTCCGCCAGAAGCTGACCCCCGCCCCACGCCGCCCGCCTTCGCCCCGCCCCTACACGGTCCAGGTACCTTCCCAGCTTCTAGCGTTCACGCCCGGGTAGGAGCAAGATGTAGGAGTATGGGAGATGTGTCTGGAGCCTGACAGCCTCAGCTCCGCTCTGGCCTGCCCTTTGGACCTAGGAGCCAGGCCAACTTGCAGAGGGCTTAGGGCCCCATTGTATGCAAACTACCAAGGCCTACCGAAAGGAGAGCTCTGTCCGAGGGAAGGGAAGTGCCCCAGGCTGCATTCCCAAGCTGTTGTTTAGCCGCCCAGACTCAGCGCTGCACAGGGGTAATCAGGCTCTCTGTGCCCGCAGCTTCACACACAGGTGTGTCTCCGTAGGAATCAAGAAAGATCCTGACAGAGTGAGGTTCATTAGAGCTATACTAAAGAGCAAAGGCTTGTCCATGTGGTCTTGCCTTCCCCTGTGCCTTTGGGTCTCCAGGCTCGGCCCCAGCTCCGTGGAAACAACCCCTGAGAAAATATCTTCAAGATCCACTTTTCCCAGTGTCTGGGAACCGGGGTTCGTAGGAGGAGAGAAAAGCACTCCTCCATAGGAAACGAAAAGGCAGCCCACCTGCCTGTGTTTTGAAGCCTCTATTGGGAAGGAATGGGTTAGCTTCTCCTAAAGGAGACCTCCAGATCTGCTCAGAAGTTGGTAATTCCAGAGGCAGGGTACTGGTTCCTGACTGCCCTTTGCTAGCCTTGCAAAGATATTCCTAGATTCTAGAGTTATTTTCCATGAAGGAGCAGGCTTCGGGAATGTGTCAGACGGGACTGGCTCCTTATTGACCTCAGCTCAGCTATTGCCTTTCCATTCAAACTAGGACAAGGCCCTACTTTATGAAGGGTAAGGGTCTTCTTCTTTGAAACTGCCAAGGGCTACAGCAATGAGACCTCTGTCAAGGTGAGGGAAGCCTAAGAGGATGGATTCTCAAGCAGGTGCTTTGCCACAAAGCATCAGCACCCCACGGAGAGAATCAAGCTCCCTGTGCACCAATGTTGGGAGTGTAGCTTCACACACAGAGTTGTCTCTATAGGAGCCAAGAATGTTCCTGAGAGATTAGGTTCACTAAACCTCTCCTACAGAGCATAGACCTGTCCATGTGGTTTTGCCTTCCCCTGTGAGTTGGGTCCTCGAGGTCCGCCACACCTCCGAGGAAACTGTCCCTGAGAAAAGATCTCCAGGAACCGCTTTGCCGAGGCTGGGAAATGCTGTTCACATGAAGTAAGGCAAGCGAACCTCCTGCAGAGTAAAAGAGGCCTTACAGTCCCTGGAGGAGCAGGTTGCCAGAATGTGTGAAACCTGACTGTTGCCTTACTGGCCTCAGCTCCGCCATTGCCTGTTCATCCGAGCTAGCACCCAGGCCTACTTGGAAAAGCGTTTGGGTGCAGATTTCTACAAAGTGCCAAGGGCTACAGCAGTGAGAATTCTCTCGGTGGTAAGGGAGAGCATTTTATGGATTTTCAAGCTGTTGTTTGAACGACAGCGTCAAAATGAACAGAGAGAATCAGGCTCTCTCAGCCCCTATGTTAGGTACGCAGCTTCACACACAGAGGTGTCTCTGTAGGAGCCAAGAATGCTCCTGAGAGATGAGGTTCACTAGAGGTCTGCTACAGAGCATAGACCTGTCCATGTGGTCTTGCCTTCCCCTGTGCCTTTGGGCCCCGGGCTCGGCCCCAGCTCTGTGGAAACAACTCCTGAGAAAATATCTTCAAGATACGCTTTTCCCAGAGGCTGGGAACTGGGGTTCATAGGAGGAGAGAAAAGCAAGCCTCCTTCGGGCACGAAAGGCAGCCAACCTGCCTGTGTTTTGAAGCCTCTATTTGGAAGGAATGGGTTAGCTTCTCCTAAAGGAGACCTCCAGATCTGCTCAGAAGTCGGTAATTCCAGAGGCAGGGTGCTGGTTCCTGACTGCCCTTTGCCAGCCTTGCAAAGACATTCCAACATTCTAGAGTTATATTCCATGAAGGAGCAGGCTTCGGGAATGTGTCAGAGGGGACTGGCTCCTTATTGGCTTCAGCTCAGCTATTGCCTTTCCATTCAAACTAGGACAAGGGCCTACTTTATGAAGGGTAAGGGTCTTCTTCTTTGAAACTGCCAAGGGCTACAGCAATGAGACCTCTGTCAAGGCGAAGGAAGCCTAAGAGGATGGATTCTCAAGCAGGTGCTTTACTACAAAGCATCAGCACCCCACGGAGAGAACCAAGATCCCTGTTCCCCAATGTTGGGAGTGTAGCTTCACACACAGAGTTGTCTCTATAGGAGCCAAGAATGTTCCTGAGAGATTAGGTTCACTAAACCTCTCCTACAGAGCATAGACCTGTCCATGTGGTTTTTCCTTCCCCTGTGAGTTGGGTCCCCGAGGTCCGCCACACCTCCGGGCAAACTGTCCCTGAGAAAAGATCTCGAGGAACCGCTTCGCTGAGGCTGGGAAATGCTGTTCACAGGAAGTAAGGCAAGCGAATCTCCTGCAGAGAAAAAGAGGCCTTACTGTCCCTGGAGGAGCAGGCTGCCAGAGTGTGTGAAACCTGACTGTTGCCTTGCTGGCCTCAGTTCCACCATTGCCTGTTCCTCCGAACTAGGACCCAGGCCTATTTGGAGAAGCGTTTGGCTGCGGATTTCTACAAAGTGCCAAGGGCTACAGCAGTGAGAATTCTCTCAGCGGTAAGGGAGAGCATTTTATGGATTCTCAAGCTGTTTTCTGAACGACAGGGTCAAAATGAACTGAGAGAATCAGGCTCTCTGTGCCCCTATGTTAGGTACACAGCTTCACACACAGAAGTGTCTCTATAGGAGCCAAGAATGTTTCTGAGAGATGAGGTTCACTAGAAGTCTGCTACAGAGCATAGACCTGTCCATATGGTTTTGCCTTGCCCTGTGAGTTGGGTCCCTGTGGTCCGCCCCAGCTCAGGGGAAGGAGCCCCTGAGAAAAGATCTCCAGGGACCGCTATTCCCCCAGGCTGGCAAACGCAGTTCACAGGAGGTAACACAAGCGAGCCTCCTGCAAGGCACAACAGGCCTTAGTCTCCCTGGACGATCAGGCTGCCAGAGTGTGTGAGACCTGACTGGTGACTTACTGGCCTCAGCTCCGCCATTGCATGTTCCTCCGAACTAGGACCCAGGCCTACTAGGAGAAGGGTTTGGGTATGGATTTCTAAATACTGCCAAGGGGTATAGCAATGAGAACTGTGTCACGGGTAAGGAAGAGCACTGTATGGATTTTCAAGCTGTTGTTTGAACGACAGCTTCAAAGCTGCACAGAGAGAATCAGACTCTGTGTCTCCATGTTCGGTACACAGCTTCACAGACAGGGGTGTCTCCATAGGAAACAAGAACGTTCCTGACAGAGTGAGGTTCACTAGAGCTCTCCTAGAGAGCAAAGACTTGTCCATGTGGTTTTTCTTCCCCTGTGCGTTTGGGGCTCCAGGCTCGGCCCCAGCTCCGTGGAAACAACCCCTGAGAAAAGATCTTCAAGATCCGCTTTTCCCAGAGGCTGGGATGTGGGGTTCATAGGAGGCGGGAAAAGCAGGCCTCCTTCAGAGAGCAAGAGGCATCCAAGCGGCCTGCGTTTGGAAGCCTCTATTTGGAAGAATGGGTTAGCTTCCCCTAAGGGAGACCTCCAGATCTGTTCAGAAGTCGGTAATTCCAGAGGCAGGGTGCAGGCTCCTGACTGCCCTTTGCCAGCCTTGCAGAGATATTCCTAGATTACAGCGTTATTTTCCATGAAGGAGCAGGCTTCGGGAATATGTCAGACTTGACTGGCGCCTTATTGGCCTCAGCTCAGCTCTTGCCTTTCCTTTCAAACTAGGACAAGGGCCCACTTTATGAAAGGTAAGGGTCCTCTTCTTTCCAAACTGCCTAGGGCTACAGCAATGAGACCTCTGTCAAGGCGAGGGAAGCGTAAGCTGATGGATTCTCAAGCAGGTGCTTTGCCACAAAGCATCAGCACCCCACGGAAAGAATCTGGCTCCCTTTGCCCCTACGTTGCGTGTGTAGCTACACGCACAGAGGTGTCTCGATAGGAGCCAAGAATGTTCCTGAGAGAGGAGGTTCACTGTTGGGGGCCAGAGTGAGGCACTCCGCCCATGGCAAAGGTCATGAGGAAGGAGGCTAGACATACGCAAAGGTGGGATCGAGCCTCAGGATTCCCCCTGGAAATCCTCGAGCATCTACCCCCATAACCAGAGCCTGCCTACCTTACTACTTTGTGCTCTCACCTACACCTCTGACTTTACGGGGGGCTGTCCCCCACCACCTCTTTCGGAGAAGGAGTTAACCTAGAGCTCCAGTTGATAAAAACCCCTGGGTGTGACAAGAGTGTTTTAACCTACAAACTCCTCTGAAGGTTCTCTAGCCTGCCTGACAGGCTTGTCCGGCCACATGTGATTGCTCACAGCCTCCCAACCATGAGAGGCACGAGATGCTTTAAACCTTCTAAAAACAGGTTCCTTAGAAAAGTTAGAAAATTATTAGTATAAGTATAATGGGCTGATTAGAAATCATATTGGTGAAGGGTTTTTCATTTGTTGAGCTGATGTTTACTGCTAAGTCTCCACATCCCCTGCCCTTATACACATTAATGAATATATAGAAGAAATAAGTATTAACCTTTGATATAAATCACGTTAGACCTTAGGCTAAGCAAATTCTTTCCTTAACTAAAACCCACTACACCCTCACCCTATAGGAATGTAACTTTATTTGGGAGGCGTCTCTTTTAAGAATAATCACCCCTGGAGAAATAAGTGTCCTGGTTGACTGACCGCTGTCACAAGGAGAGGGTCGTAAATTGTCAGCAGGCCCCCCGGCCAGAAGATGATGTAACACCCCTAAGACCTCTGTATACTTTTGTATGAAGCACCTGACTTTGATAAAAGTCAGGACTGCTGACCCCACGTGACTTTTGCATAACATCTCAGTGTATAAAAGTAGACCATGGAAAATAAAGAATTGGGATCAGTTTCTCGAAATACTGGTCTCCCCATGTCTCTCTCTCTCTCTCTCACTCTGGTTGAGTCTCCATCTGGAGCGCGGAACCCACCAAGCTTACTAATTTTGCCTGGGCTTCTAAGATCCGACCGGGGAGGCCTCAGTGTCTCCTCTCCTTCGGGAGAACGGAAGGACGCCTGCGGCCTACGTAAGTGGTGCAAGCTTCTTGTCTTGAAGTTTTATTGGTCCCCCGCGTAAACCAAGCTACTCAGCCTCTTTTCTCCACTGAATTTTCCTACTGAGCTATCCTCATTTTATTACTCTTTATATCCTTAATTAACGTTTAATTAAGCAGTTGTTCCCTGACCCTCGCCTACGCCGTCTCTGCTTCGAATACCCTGGATCAGCTGGGGCTGGACCCCGGCAGTTCACTAGAGATCTCCTACAGAGCATAGACCTGTCCATTTGGTTTTGCCTTCCCCTGTGAGTTGGGTCCCCGAGGTCCGCCCCAACTCCGGGGAAACAGCCCCTGAGAAAAGATCTCCAGGAACTGCTTTCCACCCAGGCTGGGAAACGCTGCTCACAGGAAGTAAGGCAAGCGAGCCTCCTGAAGGGAAATAGAGGCCTTACTGTCCCTGGAGGAGCAGGCTGCCAGAGTGTGTGACACCTGACTGGTGCCTTACTGGCCTCAGCTCCGCTATTGCATGTTCATCTGAACTTGAACCCAGGCCTACTTGGAGAAGTGTTTGTGTGCCGATTTCCAGAAACTGCGAAGGGCTACAGCAATGATAACTCTCTCAGTGGTAAGGGAGAGCATTGTGTGGATTCTCAATTTGTTGTTTGAACGACAGCGTCAAAGCTGCACAGAGAGAATCAGGTCTCTGTGTCTCTATGTTGGCTATGCAGCTTCCCACACAGAGATGTCCCCATTGGAGCCAAGAACATTCCCCATAGAGTGAGGTTCACTAGAACACTCCTAGAGAGCAAAGACTTATCCATGCGGTTTTCCCTTCCCCTGTGCATGTGGGTCTCCAGGATCGGCCCCTGCTCCGTGGAAACAGCCTCTGAGAAAAGATCTCCAAGAACCTCTTATCCCCCAGGCTGGGAAGCGGAGTTCGCAGAAGGTGGGATAAGCAAGCTTCCTTCGGCAAGAAGAGAAAGCCAACCGGCCTGTGTTTGGAAGCCTCTATTTGCAAGGAATGGGTTAGTTTCTCCTGACCGAGACCGCCAGATGTGCTGAGAAGATAGAAATTCCAGAGGCAGGGTCGAGGTTCCTGACTGCCCTTTGCCAGCCTTGCAAAGACATTCCCAGATTCTAACGTTATTTTCCATGAAGGAGCAGGCATCGGGAATATGTCAGACTTGACTGGCGCCTTACTGGCCTCAGCTCAGCTCCTGCCTTTCCATTCAAACAAGGACAAGGGCCTACTTGGTGAAGGGTAAGGGTCTGCTTCTTTCCAAACTGCCAAGGACTACAGCAATGAGACCTCTGTCAAGGTGAGGGAAGCCTATGCGGATGGATTCTTAGCAGGTGCTTTGCCACAAAGCATCAGCACCCACGGAGAGAATCAGACTCCCTTTGCCTCTATGTTGGGTGTGTAGCTTCATGCACAGAGGTGTCTCTGTAGAAGCCAAGAATGTTCCTGAGAGATGAGGTTCACTAGAGCTCTCCTACAGAGCATAGACCTGTCCATGTGGTTTTGTCTTCCCCTGTGAGTTGGGCCCCCGAGGTCCGACCCAGCTCCAGGGAAACAGCCCCTGAGAAAAAATCTCCAGGAACAGCTTTGCGCCCAGGCTGGGAAATGCAGTTCACAGGAGGCAAGGCAAGCGAGCCTCCTGCAGGGAAAAAGAGGCCTTACTGCTCCTGGACGATCAGGCTGCAAGAGTGTGTGAGACCTCACTTGTGCCTTACTGGCCTCAGCTCCGCCGTTGCCTGTTGTTCCGAGCTAGGACCCAGGCCTACTTGGAGAAGGGTTAGGGTGCGGATTTCTACAAACTGTCAAGGACGACAGCAATGAGAATTCTCTTAGCAGTAAGGGAGAGCATTGTATGGATTCTCAAGCTGTTGTTTGAATGACAGCTTCAAAGCTACACAGAGAGAATCAGGCTCTCTGTTCCCCTATTTTGGCTGTGCAGCTTCACACACAGAATTTGACTCTGTTGGAGCCAGAAATATTCCTGAAAGACTTAGGCTCACCAAAGCTGTCCTCCAGAGCAAAGACATTGGATGTGGTTTTGCCTTCCCTTGTCAGTATGGGTCCCCTAGCTTGGCCCCAGCTCCGGGGATACAGCCTCTGAAAAAAATCTTCCAAGAAGCGATTTTTCCTCCAGGCTGTTAAGCGGAATTCGCAGTTTGCAAGTTAAGGAAGCCTGCTTCGTGGAAGAGCAAGCAGCCAACTGGCCCTGTGTTAGGAAGCCTGTATTTGAAAGGAATGGGTTAGCTTCTACAGCGGGAGAACCTCAGATCTGCTCAGGGGACTGAAATACTAGAGTCAGGGTCGAGGTTCTCCCTTGTCCTTTGCGCACCTTGCAAAGACATTCCTAGCTTCTAGCGTTAGTGTCCCTGTAGTAGCAGGCTGCAGGAGCGTGTGATAAATGACTGTCGCGTTCCTGTCCTCAGCTCCGCTATTAACTTTCTATTCGAACTAGAACCCAGGCCTACTTTGAGAGGGGTTAGGGTCCAGTGTTTCCAAACTGCCAAGGGCTACAGCAATGCGAGCTCTGTCAGAGGTAAGAAAAGAGCAATTGGTTGGATTCTTCAGCTGCTGCGTGGCTGCACAGCTTCCACGCCGCATGGAGAGCATGAGGCTCCTTGTGGCCCTATTTGGGGTACGCAGCAAGATGCACACAGAGTGTCTGTGTTCACTTATGTACAGGCTTATGTACACTAGAGCTCTCCTACAGAGCAAAGACCACTCAGTGGGCTCCAAGAGATACCTGTCGCGACTCGAGAAGAGAGTGGAGTCCTTTGCTTCCCCTCGAGATGAGGCCTGACTCCCCGGGTGAGTATGGAATGCAACCCCAAATCCCTGTCGCCTATGGAGAGGAACATTAAGTCCTGGATACAAGCCTAGATGAGGTCTAGTTTGCACTTCAGTGAATGGAGCCCAATCACTAGCTCTCCCTGGCAACTCAAATGGAAGATTAGACTTCCTGGGCCAACACAAGAGGAAGCCTGAATTCCCCGTCGTAACTCGAGAATCCCACCGCAACTCGAGAAAAACCACGTGCTTCCCTCGTCATCGCAAGATGAGGCCCTTTGTCCGCTACAGCATCTCAAGAGAAGTCCCACGTTCCATCCTGAAATGCGAAACGGTACTTGGCACCCTTGATGCGACCCCAAAAGTTCCGCGACATACCAGACTCACTCAGGGGGAACACCGAGGTTCCCGGCACCACTTCATCTGAGCCCCTTCTCCTCTCCTGATTGCGACAGGAGGGTCGACTCCCCTTCTCTGTCTGCAAGGGGTTCCCAACCTTCCGGGCGCACATCAGGATGAGGCCGGTCTGATGAGGAAGTTCGAGACGTAGCCTCGTGGGTGGTGCCACATGCCAAAAGACATCAATTGCACGGTCCACTCTTGAAAAGAACCCGATGCCAGCACACCTCTTTGAAGGAAAAACTGTGGATGAAGGCACAAGACGAAGGGGCACTGACACCCGCGTGCATCGTCCAGAAAAACCCGCAGGTCCCACAGACATTTCGACAAGTGGACTGTCACCCTGTAAACAACTCGAAAGGCAAACGAAGGTCCACTTCCTCAACAGAAGACTAGGTGTGACTCTCTTGTGCCTACTCTGCAGGGACCATGGGATCCGAGTCAGAAACGGAGAGGAAGCCTGAGGTTCATGCGTCCACTCGAGATGAGGCCCTCTTCAATTGCACCACACCCAGTGGAGTCCCGAGAGGCCCCTACCAACTCCACAGTATCCCTGAGTTCTCACAGGCACAATGAGAAGCTCCCTGAGGTCACAGACACAAGTTGAGGGAACCCTGGGTTTTCTGCCGCGACTCGAGAAAGACCGCGAGAGTGCTTCAAAATGTCTTGAGTCGCGATTCCCCTACCATGACTCAAGAGCCATGACACGCCCCCCCTCGCCACGCGCATGGAGACCTGACTTCCCTGGCGCCGCACGAGAGGCTCCCTGAGATCCTCGTCGTGCCTCGGGAGAAAACCCCCACGGGCGCCGCAGCTCGAGGAAACCCCTGAGACGCCCCCAACCTCGCGAGCTGAGGGTCTTCTTTTCCTGCATGGCCTGGAGAGCAATCCCGGGTGCTCTCTCCAAACGAAAGAGGAGGCTGGAGTCCCTTGAGGCCCCTCAGGGGGCTCCAAGAGACCCGCGTCGCGACTCGAGAGGAGAGCGGAGTTCTGGGCTTCCCCTCGAGACGAGGCCTGACTCCCCGGGGGAGCCTGGAATGCAACCCCGAGATCCCTGCCTTCCCTGGAGAGGAATATTAGGTCCCGGACACACGCCAAGGTGAGGTCTCTTCGGCCCTGCAGTGACTCGAGCGCAACCCCCAGCTTTCCCTCGCAACCCGAGGGGAAGATTGGGCTTCCCAGGGCCAACCCAAGGGGAAGGCTGAGATCTCCGTCGTAACTCGAGAATCCCGCCGCAACTCGAGAAAAACGACGTGGTTCCCACCTCTTGGCAAGATGAGGCCCTTGCCCGCGACGGCGTCTCAAGGGAAGTCCCCTGTTCCGCCCTGAAGGGCGAAACGGTCCCTGACAGCCTTCCTGCGACCCCCAAAATTCCCCCGACACGCCGGGTTCCCCCGAGGGGAACACCGAGGGTCCCGGCACCGCTTCCTCTGAGCCCCTTCTCCCCTCCTGATCGCGACAGGAGAGGCGATTCCCCTGAGTGGTCTGGAAGGGGTTCCCGGCCTTCCCGGCGCACCTCCGGATGAGGCCGGTCTCACGAGGAAATTCGAGACGAGCCACGAGGGTGGGGCCACATGCCGAACGCCCCCGATTCCGCGGCCTGCTCTTGAGAAGGACCCGAAGCCCGGACCCCTCTTCGAAGGCAACCCTGTGGGTGAAGGCACAACACGAAGGGGCCCTGCCACCCCCGTGCATCGTCCGCAAAGACCCGCGGGTTCCACACACAGCTCGACGAGGGGCCTGAGACCCCCTGAGCAACTCGAGAGGCCAGCGGGGTTCCCTTCCTCAGACAAGACGAGGCCTGACTCTCCTGTCCCAAGTCTGCAGGGACCCTGCGGTCGCAGTCCGAAACGGAGAGGAAGCCTGAGGTTCCTGCCATCCCTCGACGTGAGGCGCTCTTCCGTTGCGCCAGACCCAGCGGAGTCCCGAGGGGCCCCGCCACCTCCACAGGATCCCTCGCCTCTCAGAGGCACCCTTGGAAGTTCCCTAAGGTCCCGGCAGAAGGCGAGGGAAACAAGGGTTTCCCGCCGCCCCCCGAGAAAGACCTCGAGAGTCCTTCTTCAACGCGTCTCGAGGCCCTAGTCCCCTCCCGTGACTCGAGAGCCAGGACGCGCTCCCCCTCGCCACGCGCATGGAGACCTGACTTCCCTGGCGCCGCACGAGAGGCTCCCTGAGATCCTCGTCGTGCCTCGGGAGAAAACCCCCACGGGCGCCGTAGTTCGAGGAAACCCCTGAGACGCCCCCGTCCTCGCGAGCTGAGGGCCTTCTTTTCCTGCATGGCCTGGAGAGCAATCCCGGGTCCTCTCTCCAAACGGAAGAGGAGGCTGGATTCCGTTGAGGCCGCTCAGGGGGCTCCAAGAGACCCGCGTCATGACTCGAGAGGAGAGCGGAGTCCTTGGCTTCCTCTCGAGACGAGGCCTGACTGCCCGGGGGAGCCTGGAATGCAAACCCGAGATCCCTGCCTTCACTGGAGAGGAATATTAAGTCCCGGACACACGCCTAGGTGAGGTCTCTTCGGCCCTGCAGTGACTCGAGTGCAACCCCCAGCTTTCCCTCGCAACCCGAGGGGAAGATTGGGCTTCCCAGGGCCAACCCAAGAGGAAGGCTGAGATCCCCGTCCTAACTCGAGAATGCTGCCGCAACTCGAGAAAAACCACGTGGTTCCCACCTCTTGGCAAGATGAGGCCCTTGCCCGCCACGGCGTCACAAGGGAAGTCCCCTGTTCCGCCTTGAAGGGCGAAACAGTCCCTGACAACCTTCCTGTGACCCTCAAAAGTCTCCCGACACGCCGGGTTCCCCCGAGGGGAACACCGAGGCTCCCGGCACCGCTTCCTCTGAGCCCCTTCTCCCCTCCTGATCGCGACAGGAGAGGCGATTCCCCTGCATGGTCTGGAAGGGGTTCCTGGCCTTCCCGGCGCACCTCAGGATGAGGCCGGTCTCACGAGGAAATTCGAGGCGAGCCACGTGGGTGGGGCCACATGCCGAACGGCCCCGATTCCCCGGTCCGCCCCTGAGAAGGACCCGAGGCCCGGACCCCTCTTCGAAGGCAACCCTGTGGGTGAAGGCACAACACGAAGGGGCACTGCCACCCCCGTGCATCATCCGCAAAGACCCGCGGGTTCCACACACAGCTCGACGAGGGGCCTGAGACCCCCTGAGCAACTCGAGAGGCCAGCGGGGTTCCCTTCCTCAGACAAGACGAGGCCTGACTCTCCTGTCCCAACTCTGCAAGGACCCTGCGGTCGGAGTCCGAAACGGAGAGGAAGCCTGAGGTTCCTGCCTCCCCTCGAGGTGAGGCCCTCTTCCGTTGCGCCAGACCCAGCGGAGTCCCGAGGGGCCCCGCCACCTTCACAGGATCCCTCGCCTCTCAGAGGCACCCTGGGAAGTTCCCTAAGGTCCCCGGCAGGAGGCAAGGGAAACGAGGGTTTCCCGCCGCCCCCCGAGAAAGACCTCGAGAGTCCTTCTTCAACGCGTCTCGAGGCCCTAGTCCCCTCCCGTGACTCGAGAGCCATGACGCGCTCCCCCTCGCCACGCGCATGGAGACCTGACTTCCCTGGCGCCGCACGAGAGGCTGCCTGAGATCCTCGTCGTGCCTCGGGAGAAAACCCCCACGGGCGCCGCAGCTCGAGGAAAGCCCTGAGACGCCCCCGTCCTCGCGAGCTGAGGGCCTTCTTTTCCTGCATGGCCTGGAGAGCAATCCCGGGTCCTCTCTCCAAACGGAAGAGGAGGCTGGACTCCCTTGAGGCCGCTCAGGCGGCTCCAAGAGACCCGCGTCGCGACTCGAGAGGAGAGCGGAGTCCTTGGCTTCCCCTCGAGAAGAGGCCTGACTCCCCGGGGGAGCCTGGAATGCAACCCCGAGATCCCTGCCTTCCCTGGAGAGGAATATTAGGTCCCGGACACTCGCCTAGGTGAGGTCTCTTCGGCCCTGCAGTGACTCGAGCGCAACCCCCAGCTTTCCCTCGCAACCCGAGGGGAAGATTGGGCTTCCCAGGGCCAACCCAAGGGGAAGGCTGAGATCCCCGTCGTAACTCGAGAATGCCACCGCATCTGGAGAAAAACCACGTGGTTCCCACCTCTTGGCAAGATGAGGCCCTTGCCCGCGACGGCGTCTCAAGGGAAGTCCCCTGTTCCGCCCTGAAGGGCGAAACGGTCCCTGACAGCCTTCCTGCGACCCCGAAAAGTCCCTCGACTCGCCGGGGTCCCACGAGGGGAACACCGAGGGTCCCGGCACCGCTTGCTCTGAGCCCCTTCTCCCCTCCTGATCGCGACAGGAGAGGCGATTCTCCTGCGTGGTCTGGAAGGGGTTACCGGCCTTCCCGGCGCACCTCAGGATGAGGCCGGTCTCACGAGGAAATTCGAGACGAGCCACATGGGTGGGGCCACATGCCGAACGCCCCCGATTCCCCGGTCCGCCCTTGAGAAGGACCCGAGGCCCGGACCCCTCTTCGAAGTCAACCTTGTGGGTGAAGGCACAACACGAAGGGGCACTGCCACCCCCGTGCATCGTCGGGAAAGACCCGCAGGTTCCACACACAGCTCGACGAGGGGACTGAGACCCCCTGAGCAACTCGAGAGGCCAGCGGGGTTCCCTTCCTCAGACAAGACGAGGCCTGACTCTCCTGTCCCAACTCTGCAGGGACCCTGCGGTCGGAGTCCGAAACGGAGAGGAAGCCTGAGGTGCCTGCCTCCCCTCGAGGTGAGGCCCTCTTCCGTTGCGCCGGACCCAGCGGAGTCCTGAGGGGCCCCGCCACCTCCACAGGATCCCTCGACTCTCAGAGGCACCCTGGGAAGTTCCCTAAGGTCCCCGGCAGAAGGCGAGGGAAACGAGGGTTTCCCGCCGCCCCCCGACAAAGACCTCGAGAGTCCTTCTTCAACGCGTCTCGAGGCCCTGGTCCCCTCCCGTGACTCGAGAGCCAGGACGCTCTCCCCCTCGCCACGCGCATGGAGACCTGACTTCCCTGGCGCCGCACGAGAGGCTGCCTGAGATCCTCGTCGTGCCTCGGGAGAAAACCCCCACGGGCGCCGCAGCTCGAGGAAACCCCTGAGACGCCCCCGTCCTCGCGAGCTGAGGGCCTTCTTTTCCTGCATGGCCTGGAGAGCAATCCCGAGTCCTCTCTCCAAACGGAAGAGGAGGCTGGACTCCCTTGAGGCCGCTCAGGGGGCTCCAAGAGACCCGCGTCGCGACTAGAGAGGAGAGCGGAGTCCTTGGCTTCCCCTCGAGACGAGGCCTGACTCCCCGGGGGAGCCTGGAATGCAACCACGAGATCCCTGCCTTCCCTGGAGAGGAATATTAGGTCCCGGACACACGCCTCGATGAGGTCTCTTTGGCCCTGTAGTGACTCGAGCAGAACCCCCAGCTTTCCATCGCAACTCGAATTGAAGATTGGGCTTCCCAGGGCCAACCCAAGAGAGACCTGAAATTCCTGTCGTTTTCGAGAATCCCGATGCAACTCAAGAAAAACGACGTGGTTCCAACGTCTTCACAGGATGAGGCCCTTGCCCGCTACAGCGTCTCCAGGGAAGTCCCATGTTCCGTCCTGAAGTGGGAAACGGTACTTGGCTCCCTTGATGCGACCCCTAAAGTTCCCTGAAACGCCGGGTTCCCTCGAGTGGAACACCGAGGGTCCCGGCACCACTTCATCTGAGCCCCATCTCCCCTCCTGATCGCGACAGGAGAATCGATTTCCCCTACTTTGTGTGGAAGGGGTTCCCGGCCTTCCTGGCGCACCTCAGGATGATGCTGATCTCACGAGGAAATTCGAGATGAGCCACGTGGGTGGTGCCACATGCAGAATGACCCCGATTTCCCGGTCCGCTCTTGAAATGAACCCGATGCCCGGACATCTCTTTGAAGGCAACCCTGTGGGGGAAGGCACAAAACGAAGGGGCACTGACACCCCCATGCATCTTCTGGAAACACCCGCAGGTTCCACACACAGCTTGTCAAGGGCCCTGAGACCCCCTGAACGACTCGAGAGGCAAGCAGAGTTCCGTTACTCAGACAAGACGAGGCCTGACTCTCCTGTCCCAACTCTGCAAGGCCCCTGCGGTCGGAGTCAGAAATAGTGAGGAAGCCTGAGGTTCCTGCCTCCAATCGAGATGAGGCCCTCTTTCATTTCGTCAAACCTAGTGGAGTCCCGAGAGGCCCCTCTAACTCCTCAGTATCCCTCACCTCTCAGAGGCACCTGGGAAGTTCCCTAAGGTCCCCTGTAGAGGTCGAGGGAAACGAGTGTTTCCCGCCCCAACCCAAGAAAGACCTTGAGAGTCCTTCTTAAATGCCTCTTGAGGCCCTAGTCCCTCCCATGACTCGAGAGCAATGACGCGATCTGCCTGGCCACACGCATGGAGTCAGGCTTCTCTGGCGCTGCACAAGAGGATCCCTGAACTCCCCATCATATCTCGTGAGAAACCCCACACTGGCGCCGCAGCTCGAGAAAACCCATGAGACGCCCCCGTCATCACGAGAGGAGGGCCATCTTTAACTGCATGGTATGCAGATCAAGCGTGAACCTTCTGTCCAAGCTACACAGGACGCTTGACTCCCTTTAGGCCACTCATTGGGCTCCAAGAGTTACGCGTCCCGACTCGAGAGGATAGTGGAGTCATTTGCTTCCACTCGAGATGAGGTGTGACCCACCAGGTGAGACTGGAAAGCGACCCCGATATCCCTGTCGCCCCTGGAGAGGAACATTACGTCCTGGACCCAAGCCTAGATGAGGACTCTTTGCCCTGAAGTGACTCGAGAGCAACCCCCAGCTCTCTGTGACAAGTTGAATGGAAGATTGGACTTCCTGGGCCAACACAAGAGGAAGCCTGAATTCCCCGTCGTAACTCGAGAATCCCGCCTCAACTCGAGAAAAAGCTCGTGTTTCCCTCGTCATCGCAATATGAGGCCCTTGCCCGCTACAGCATCTCCAGAGAATTCCCACGTTCCGTCTTGAAGTGCGAAACTGTACTTGGCACCCTTGATGCGACCTCAAAAGTGCCGTGACATACCGGTCTCACTCGAGGGGACCACCGAGGTTCCCGGCACCACTTCATCTGAGCCCCTTCTCCCCTTCTGATCGCGAGCGGTGGGTCGATTCCCCTGCTTTGTCTGCAAGGGGTTCCCGACCTTCCCGGCGCACCTCAGGATGAGGCCGGTCTCCCGAGGAAATTCGAGACGTAGCCTCGTGGGTGGTACCACATGCTGAAAGACCCCAATTTTCCAGTATGCTCTTGAAAAGAACCCGATGCCCGGAAACCTCTTTGAAGGCAACCCTGTGGATGAAGGCACAACATGAAGGGGCACTGACACCCCCGTGCATCGTCCGGAAAAACCCGCAGGTTCCACACTCAGCTCAACAAGTGGCCTGTCACTCCGTGAACAACTCGAAAGGCAAGGGGAAATCCATTCCTCCACAGAAGACGAGGCGTGACTCTCTTCTCCATACTCTGCAGGTACCCTGCGACCCGAGTCAGAAATGGAGAGGACCCCTGACGTTCCTGCCTCCATTCGAGATGAGGCCCTCTTCGATTGCACCAAACCCAGTTGAGTAACGAAGGGCCCCTCCCAAATCCACAGTGTCCCTGACTTCTCAGAGGCCCCCCTAGAAGTTGCCTGAGGTCACCGACACAAATCAAGGGAACCCAGGGTTCCCTGCCGCAACCCGAGAAAGACCTCAAGAGTCCTTCTTCAATGCGTCTTGAGGCCCGATTCGCCTACTATGACTCGAGAGCAATCACGCACTCCCCTTCACCACACGCACGGAGACCTGACGTCCCTAGCACCACACGAGAGGCTCTCTGAGCTCCCCGTCATACCTCGTGAAAAATCTGATACTGGCGCCGCAGCTGGAGAAAACCCACGAGATGCCCCCGTCATCGCGAGATGAGGGCCTTTTTTCCTGCATGGCCAGGAAAACAATCCCGAGTCATCTCTCCAAACTCCATAGGAGGCTTCACTCCCTTTACGCCATGCAGTGGGCTCCAAGAGATACCCGTCGCGACTCGACAGGAGAGCGGAGTCCTTTTTTTCCCCTCAAGACGAGGCCTGACTCTCCGGGTGAGTCGAGAATGCAACCCTGAGATCCCTGTTGGCCCAGTAGTGGAACACTAGGTCCTGGACACAAGCGTAGATGAGGTCTATTTTGCCCTGCAGTGACTGGAGAGCAATCCCCAGTTCTAACTTGCAACTCGAATGGAATACTGGATTTTCCTGACGCCATACAAGAGGCTCCCTGAGATCCCCGTGGTACTTCATGAGACACCCCACACTGGCGCCGCAGCTCGAGAAACCCCACGAGATGCCACCGTCATCTCGAGATGAGGGCCTTCTTTTCCTGCATGGCCTGGAGTCCAATCCCGAGTCCTCTCTCCAAACTCCACAGGAGGCTTGACTCCCTTTAGTACACACAGTGGGCTCCAAGAGATACCCATCACGACTCGAGACGAGAGCGGAATTCTTTGCTTACCCTCGAGGTGAGAACTGACTCCCCGCATGACTCTGGAATGCAAACCCGAGATCCCTGTCGCCCCTGGAGAGCAACGTTAGATCCTGGACACAAGCCTAGATTAGGTCTCTTTTGCCCTGAAGTGACTCTAGCGCAATCCCCAGCTCCCCCTCGCAACCCGAATGGAAGATTGGATTTCAAGGCCAACAAAAGGAAGCCTAAATTCCCGGTCATAACTCGAGAATCCCGCCGCAACTCCCGCCAAACCACGTAGTTCTCCCGTCATCGCAAGATGAGGCCCTTGCCCGCTACAGCGTTTCAAAAGATGTCTCAGGTTCCGTCTTGAAATGCGAAACGGTACTTGGCACCCTTGATGCGACCCCAAAAGTCCCCCAACACGCCGGTCTCACTCAAGGGGAACACCAAGGTTCCCGGCACCACTTCATTTAAGCCCCTTCTCCCCTCCTGATCGTGACCGGTGGGTCGATTCCCCTGCTTTGTCTGCAAGGGGGCCCGACCTTCCCTGCACAACTCAGGATGAGGCCGGTCTCATGGGGAAATTCGATACGTAGCTTTGTGGGTGGTGCCACTTGCTGAAAGACTCCAATTTCCCGGTCCGCTCTTGATAAGAATCCGATACTCGGACACCTCTTGGAAGGCAGCCTTGAGTATGAAGGTACAACACGAAGGGGCACTAACACACCTGTGCATCATCCGGAAAAACGGGCAGGTTACACACACAGCTCGACAAGTGGCCTGTCACCTCGAGAACAACTCGAGAGGCAAGAGGAGTCCCATCCTCCAGAAAAGACGAAGCCTGACTCTCCTGTACCAACATGCAGGGACCTTGCGATCTGAGTCAGAAATGGAGAGGAACACTGAGGTTCCTGCTTCAACTCGAGATGAGTCCCTCTTACATTCCACCAAATGCAGAGGAGTCTCGAGAGGCCCCTCCAAACTGCACAGTATCCCTGACTTCTCAGAGGCACTCTGAGAAGCTCCCTGAGGTCGCAGGCACAAGTCAAGGGAACCCTGGGTTTTATGCAGTGACCCGAGAAAGACCTCGAGAGTCCTTCTTCAACCCGTCTTGAGGCCCGATTACCCTACCATGACTCGAGAGCAATGACGAGCTCTCCCTAGCCATCTCATGGGGACCTGACTTCCCTGGCGCCACACGAGAGGCTCCCTGAGCTCCCTCTCGTACCTCGTCAGAAACCCGGCACTAGCGCGGCAGTCTAGAAAACCCACGAGACGCCGCCATCATCGCGAGATGAGGGCCTTCTTTTCCTGCATGGCCTGGAGAGGAATCCCGAGTCCTCTATCCAAACACCACAGGAGGCTTGACTCCCTTTAGGGCACACAGTGGGCTCCAAGAGATACCCATCGCGACTCAAAAGGACAGCGGAGTTCTTTGCTTCCCCTCGAGACGAGGCCTGATTCCCCGGGTGAGTCTGGTATGCAACCCCAAGATCCCTGTCGCCCCTAGGGATGAACATTAAGTCCTGGACACAAGCCTAGATGAGGTCTATTTTGCCCTGCAGTGACTCGAGAGCAATCCCCAGCTCTCCCTTTAAACTCGAATGGAAGACAGGACTTCCCTGGCTCAACACATGAGGAAGACTGTATTCCCCGTCGAAACTCGAGAATCCCGCCACAACTCGAGAAACGCCACGTGGTTCCCCCGTCATCCCAAGATGAGGCCCTTGCCCCCTACAGCGTCTCAAGAGAAGTCCCACGTTCCGTCTTGAAGTGCGAAACGGTATTGGCACCCTTGATGCGCCCTCAAAAGTTCCTCGACACGCCAGTCTGACTCGAGGAGAACACGGAGGTTCCCGGCACCACTACATCTGGGCCCCTTCTCCCCTCCTGATCGCGACAGGAGGGTCGATTCCCCTGTTTTGTCTTGAAGGGGTTCCCGCCTTTCCCGGTGCATCTCAGGATGAGGCCGGTCTCACGAGGATATTCGAGACATAGCCACGTGGATGGTGACACATGCCGAAAGACCCCGATTTCCCGGTCCGCTCTTGATAAGATCCTGATGCCCGGACACCTCTTTGAAGATAACCCTTTTGATGAAGGCACAACACTTAGGGGCACTGACACCCCTGGGTATCGTCCGGAGAAACCAGCAGGTACCACACACAGCTCGAGAAGTGACCTGTCACCCCGTGAACAACTGGAGAGGCAAGCAGAGTTCCATTCCTCCACACAAGACGAGGCCTGACTCTCCTGTTCGAACTCTGCAGTGAAACTGCGATCCGAGTCAGATCTGGCCCAGGGGAAGTCAGGAGAGGAAACATGAGTTTCCTGCCTCCACTCGAGATGAGGCCCTCTTCCATTGCACCGAACCCAGTGGAGTCCCGAGAGACCCCTCCCAACTGCTCAGTACCCCTGACTTCTCAGAGGCACCCTTAGACCTTCCTGAGATCACCGGCACAAGTCGAGGGAACCAAGGGTTTCCTGCCCCAACCCGTAAAAGACCTCGAGAGTCCTTCTTCAACGCGTCTTGAGGTGCGATTCCCCTACCATGACTCGAGAGCAATGACGCACTCCCCCTAGCCACGCGCATAGAAACCTGACTTCCCTGGCGCCACAGGAGAGGCTCCCTGAGCTCCCCATTATACCTCGTGAGCAACACCACACTGGAGCCACAGCTCGAGAATACCCACGAGACGCCCCAGTCCTCACGAGATGAGGGCCTTCTTTTGCTGTATGGCCTGGAGAGCAATCCTGAGTCCTCTCTCCAAACTCCACAGGAGGCTTGACTCATTTTAGGCCACACAGTGAGCTCCAAGATATACCCGTCGCGACTTGACAGGAGAGCGGTGTCCTTGGCTTCCCCTCGAGACGAGGCCTGACTCCCCGGGTGAGTCGAGAATGCAATGCTGAGATCGCTTTCGCCCCAGCAGAGGAACATTAGGTCCTGGACACAAGCCTAGATGAGGTCTATTTGGCCCTGCAGTGTCTCGAGAGCAATCCCCAGTTCTAACTCACAATTCGAATGAAAACTGGACTTCCCTGGGCCAGTTGAACAGGAAGCCTGAATTCCCGGTTGTAACTCGAGAATCCCGCCCCAACTCAAGAAAAACCACGTGGTTCCCCCGTCATCGAAAGATGAGGCCCTTGCCCGCTACAGCATCTCAAGAGAAGTCCCACGTTCCGTATTGAAGAGCGAAAAGTTACTTGGAACCCTTGATGCGACCCCAAAAGTTCCCCGACATACCAGTCTCACTTGAGGAGAACACCGAGGTTCCCGGCACCACTTCATCTGAGACTCTTCTCCCCTCTTGATCGCGACAGGAGGTTCGATTCCCCTGCTTTGTCTGGAAGGCGTTCCCGACCTTCCTGGCGCACATCAAGATGAGGCCAGTCTCACGAGGAAATTCGAGACATAGCCTCGTGGGTGGTGCGGCATGCCAAAAGACCCCGATTCCCTGGTCCGCTCTTGATAAGAACCCGATGGCAGAACCCAACTCGAAGGCAATCCTGTGGAACAAGGCACAACACGAAGGGGCAGTGACACCCCAGTGCATCGTCCAGAAAAACCCGCAAGTTCCACATACAAATCGACAAGTGGCCTGTCACCCCATGAACAACGCGAGAGTCAAGCGGAGTTCCATTCCTCCACACAAGACGAGGCCTGACTCTCCTGTCCCAACTCTGCAGGGACTCTGCGATCCGAGTCAGATCTGGCGCATTCGAAACCAGGAGAGGAACCCTGTGGTTCCTGCCTCAACTTGTCATGAGGCCCTCCTCCATTGCACCAAACCCAGTGGAGTTCCGAGAGGCCCCTCCCAACTCCACAGTGACCCTGACTTCTCAGAGGCACGCTGAGAAGCTTCCTGCGGTCACTGGCACAAGTCGATGGAACCCAGGGTTTCCTGCTGCAACCCCAGAAAGACCTCGAGAGTCCTTCTTTAACACGTCTTCAGGCCCAATTCCCCTACCATGACTCGAGAACAATGACGGGCTCCCTCTCACCACGTGCATAGAGACCTGACTGCCCTGGCACCACATGAGAGCCTCACTGAGTTCCCAGTCTTACTTCGTGAGAAACCCTACACTAGCGCCACAGCTCGAGAAAACCTACGAGACGCCCCAGTCATCGGGAGATGAGGGCCTTCATTTCCTGCATTGCCTGGAGAGCAATCCCGTGTCCTCCCTCCAAACACCAGAGGAGGTTTGACTCCCTTTAAGCCACTCAGTGGGCTCCAAGACATACCCGTCCGACTCGAGAGGAGAGCAGAGTCCTTTGCTTCCCCTCGAGACGAGGCCTGACTCCAGGGTGAGTCTGGAATGCAACCCCAAGATTCCTGTCGCCCCTTGACATGAACATTAGGTCCTGCACACAAGCCTTGGTGGGGTCTCTTTTGCCTTCAGTGACTAGAGCGCACCTCCAGCTCTTCCTCGAATCTCGAATGAAAGATAAGACTTTTGTGGGCCAACACAAGAGGAAGCATGAATTCCCTGTGGTAACTCAAATATCCCACCGCAACTAGAGAAAAACCAAGTGGTTCCCCAGTCATTCCAAGATGAGGCCCTTGCCCGCTGGAGCACCCCAAGAGAAGTCCCACGTTCCAATTGGAAGAGCGAAACGGTACTTGGAACGCGTTATGTGACCCCAAAAGTTACCCGACATACCTGTCTCACTTGAGGGAAACACCGAGGTTCCCAGCAGCACTTCATCTGAGCCACTTCTCCCCTCCTGATCGCCACAGGAGGGTCGATTCCTCTGCTTTGTCTGGAAGGGTTTCATGACCTTTGCGGCACACCTCAGGATAAGGCTGGTTTCATGAGGAAATTCGAGACTAGCCACGTGGGTGGTGCCAAATGCTGAACGACCCCGATTTCCCAGGCCGCTCTTCATAAGAACACGATGCCCGGACACCTCTTCGAAGGCAACCCTGTGGATGAAGACACAAAACGAAGGGTCACTGACACCCCCATGCATCGTCTGGAAAAACCTGCAGATTCCACACACAGTTTGACAAGGGGCCTGAAACCCCATGAACAACTCGAGAGGCAAGCGGAGTTCCATTCCTCAGAAAAGACATAGCCTGACTCTCCTGTCCCAACTCTGCAGGGACACTACGATCAGAGTCAGAATTGGAGAGGAAGCCTGAGGTTCCTGCCTCCACTCGAGATGAGGCCCTCTTCCATTGCGACAAACCCAGTGGAGTCCCGAGAGGCCCCACCAACTCCACAGCGTCCCTCACCTCTCAGAGGCACCCTGGGAAGTTCCCTCAGGTCCCCGGCAGAAGTCGGGGGAAACGAGGGTTTCCCGCTGCAACCCGAGAAAGACATCGAGAGTCCTTCTTCAACGCGTCTTGAGGCCCTAGTCCCCTCCCATGACTCGAGAACAATGACGCGCTCCTTCTCGCCACGTGCATGGAGACATGACTTCCCTGGTGCCGCACGAGAGGCTCCCTGAGATCCTCGTCGTGCCTCGGGAGAAAATCCCCACGGGTGCCGCAGCTCGAGGAAACCCCTGAGATGCCCCCGTCCTCGCGAGGTGAGGGCCTTCTTTTCCTGCCTGGCCTGGAGAGCAATCACGAGTCCTCTCTCAAAAGTGAAGAGGAGGCTGGACTCCCTTGAGGCCACTCAGGGGGCACCAAGATATCAGAGTCGCAACCCGGGAGGAGAGCGGAGTCCTTTGCTTCCCCTCGAAGTGAGGCCTGACTCCCCAGGGGAGCATGGGATGCAACCCCGAGATCCTTGTCTTCCCTGGAGAGGAGCATTAGGTCCTGGACACATGCCTAGATGAGGTCTCTTTGGCCCTGCAGTGACTCGAGCGCAACCCCCAGCTTTCCCTCGCCACTAGAATAGAAGGTTGGGCTACCCAGGGCCGACACAAGAGGAAGCCTGTAATCCCCTGTCGTAACACGAGAATCCCGCCGCAACACGAGAAAAACCACGTGGTTCCCACCTTTTCGCAAGATGAGGCCCTTGCCCGTGATGGCGTCTCAAGGGAAGTCCCCTGTTCCGCCCTGAAGTGCGAAACGGAACCTGAGAGCCTTCATGCGACCCCCAAAATTTCCCCGATATGCCAGGTTACCTCGAGTGGAACACCGAGGGTCCCGGCACCGCTTCATCTGAGCCCCTTCTCCCCTCCTGATCACAACAGGAGAGTCGATTCCCCTGCGTGGTCTGGAAGGGGTTCCCGGACTGGCCGGCGCACCTCAAGAGGAGGCCGGTCTCAAGAGGACATTCTAAACGAGCCACGTGGGTGGTGCCACGTGCCGAACGAGCCCGATACCCCGGTTCGCTCTTGAGAAGAACCCGATGACGGACCCCTCTTCGAAGGCAACCCTGTGGGTTAAAGCACAACACGAAGGGGCAGTGCCACCCCGTGCATCGTCCGGAAAGACCCGCAGGTTCCACACACAGCTCGACGAGGGGCCTGAGACCCCCTGAACAACTCGAGAGGCAAGCGGGGTTCCCTTCCTCAGACAAGACGAGGCCTGACTCTCCTGTCCCAACTCTGCAGGGACCTTGCGGTCGGAGTCCGAAACGGAGAGGAAGCCTGGGCTTCCTACCTCCCCTCGAGGCGAGGCCCTCTTCCGTTGTGCCAGACCCAGCGGAGTCCCGAGAGGCCTCACCACCTCCACAGGATCCCTCGCCTCTCAGAGGCACCCTGGGAAGTTCCCTAAGGTCCCCGGCAGAAGGCGAGGGAAACGAGGGTTTCCCGCCGCCCCCCGAGAAAGATCTCGAGAGTCCTTCTTCAACGCGTCTCGAGGCCCTAGTCGCCTCCGTGACTCGAGAGCCAGGACGCGCTCCCCCTCGCCACGCGCATGGAGACCTGACTTCCCTGGCGCCGCACGAGAGGCTCCCTGAGATCCTCGTCGTGCTTCGGGAGAAAACCCCCACGGGCGCCGCAGCTCGAGGAAACCCCTGAGACGCCCCCGTCCTTGCGAGCTGAGGGCCTTCTATTCCTGCATGGCGTGGAGAGCAATCCCGGGTGCTCTCTCCAAACGGAAGAGGAGGCTGGACTCCCTTGAGGCCGCTCAGGGGGCAACAAGAGACCCGCATCGAGACTCGAGAGGAGAGCGGAGTCCTTGGCTTCCCCTCGAGACGAGGCCTGACTCCCCGGGGGAGCCTGGAATGCAACCCCGAGATCCCTGCCTTCCCTGGAGAGGAATATTAGGTCCCGGACACACGCCTAGGTGAGGTCTCTTCGGCCCTGCAGTGACTCGAGCGCAACCCCCAGCTTTCCCTCGCAACCCGAGGGGAAGATTGGGCTTCCCAGGCCCAACCCAAGGGGAAGGCTGAGATCCCCGTCGTAACTCGAGAATGCTGCCGCAACTCAAGAAAAACCACGTGGTTCCCACCTCTTGGCAAGATGAGGCCCTTGCCCGCGACGGCGTCTCAAGGGAAGTCCCCTGTTCCGCCCTGAAGGGCGAAACGGTCCCTGACAGCCTTTCTGCGACCCCCAAGAGTCCCCCGACACGCCGGGTTCCCCCGAGGGGAACACCGAGGGTCCCGGCACCGCTTCCTCTGAGCCCCTTCTCCCTTCCTGATCGCGACAGGAGAGGCGATTCCCCTGCGTGGTCTGGAAGGGGTTCCCGGCCTTCCTGGCACACCTCAGGATGAGGCCGGTCTCACGAGGAAACTCGAGGCGAGCCACGTGCGTGGTGCCACATGCCGAACGCCCCGATTCCCCGGTCCGCTCTTGAGAAGGACCCGAGGCCCGGACCCCTCTTCGAAGGCAAGCCTGCGGGTGAAGGCACAACACGAAGGGGCACTGCCACCCCCGTACATCGTCCGCAAAGACCCGCGGTTTCCACACACAGCTCGTCGAGGGGTCTGAGACCCCCTGAGCAATTCGAGAGGCCAGCGGGGTTCCCTTCCTCAGACAAGACGAGGCCTGACTCTCCTGTCCCAACTCTGCAGGGACCCTGTGGTCGGAGTCCGAAACGGAGAGGAAGCCTGAGGTGCCTGCCTCCCCTCGAGGTGAGGCCCTCTTCCGTTGCGCCAGACCCAGCGTTGTCCCGAGGGGCCCCGCCACCTCCACAGGATCCCTCGCCTCTCAGAGGCACCGTGGGAGGTTCCCTAAGGTCCCCGGCAGAAGGCGAGGAAACGAGGGTTTCCCGCCGCCCCCCGAGAAAGACTTCGAGAGTCCTTCTTCAACGCGTCTCGAGGCCCTAGTCCCCTCCCGTGACTCGAGAGCCATGACGCGCTCCCCCTCGCCACGAGCATGGAGACCTGACTTCCCTGGCGCCGCACGAGAGGCTCCCTGAGATCCTCGTCGTGCTTCGGGAGAAAACCCCCACGGGCGCCGCAGCTCGAGGAAACCCCTGAGACGCCCCCGTCCTTGCGAGCTGAGGGCCTTCTTTTCCTGCATGGCCTGGAGAGCAATCCTGGGTGCTCTCTCCAAACGGAAGAGGAGGCTGGACTCCCTTGAGGCCGCTCAGGGCGCTCGCAGAGACCCGCGTCGCGACTCGAGAGGAGAGCGGAGTCCTTGGCTTCCCCTCGAGATGAGGCCTGACTCCCCGGGGGAGCCTGGAATGCAACCCCGAGATCCCTGCCTTCCCTGGAGAGGAATATTAGGTCCCGGACACACGCCTAGGTGAGGTCTCTTCGGCCCTGCAGTGACTCGAGTGCAACCCCCACCTTTCTCTCGCAACCCGAGGGGAAGATTGGGCTTCCCAGGGCCAACCCAAGGGGAAGGCTGAGATTCCCGTTGTAACTCGAGAATCCCGCCGCAACTCGAGAAAAACCACGTGGTTCCCACCTCTTGGCAAGATGAGGCCCTTGCCCGCCACGGCGTCTAAAGGGAAGTCCCCTGTTCCGCCCTGAAGGGCGAAACGATCCCTGACAGCCTTCCTGCGACCCCCAAGAGTCCCCCGACACGCCGGGTTCCCCCGAGGGGAACACCGAGGGTCCCGGCACCGCTTCCTCTGAGCCCCTTCTCCCCTCCTGATCGCGACAGGAGATGCGATTCCCCTGCGTGGTCTGGAAGGGGTTCCCGGCCTTCCCGGCGCACCTCAGGATGAGGCCGGTCTCACGAGGAAATTCGAGACGAGCCACGTGGGTGGTGCCACATGCCGAACGGCCCCGATTCCCCGGTCCGCTATTGAGAAGGACCCGAGGCCCGGACCCCTCTTCGAAGGCAAGCCTGCGGGTGAAGGCACATCACAAAGGGGCACTGCCACCCCCGTGCATCGTCCCCAAAGACCCGCGGGTTCCACACACAGCTCGTCGAGGGGCCTGAGACCCCCTGAGCAACTCGAGAGGCCAGCGGGGTTCCCTTCCTCAGACAAGACGAGGCCTGACTCTCCTGTCCCAACTCTGCAGGGACCCTGCGGTCGGAGTCCGAAACGGAGAGGAAGCCTGAGATTCCTCTCTCCCCTCGAGGTGAGGCCCTCTTCCATTGCACCAAACCCAGATGAGTCGCGAGAGGCCCCTCCCAACTCCACAGTATCCCTGAATTCTCAGAGGCACCTTGAGAATCTACCTGAGGTCACCGGCTCAAGTCCAGGGAACCCAGGGTTTCCTGCTGCGACCCGAGAAAAACCTTGAGATTCCTTCGGCGCGTCTTGAGGCCCAATTCCCCTACCATGGCTCGAGAGCAAAGACCCGCTCCCCATCGCCATGCGCATGGAGACCTGACTTCCCTGACTCCTGAAGAGAGTCTCCCTGAGCTCCCCGTCGTACCTATTTGGAAACCCCATTCAGTCACCGCAGCTCGAGAAAACCCACGATCCGCCCCCGTCATCACGAGATGAGGGACTTGTTTCCTGCCTGGCATGGAGAGCAAAACCGAGTCCTCTCTCCAAACTCCACAGGAGGCTTGACTCTCTTTAGGCCTCTCAGTTGGCTCCAAGAGATACCTGTCAGGACCTGAAGGGAGAGCAGAGTCCTTTGCTTCCCCTCGAGACGAGGCCTGACTCCCCGTGTGAGTCTGGAATGCAACCCCGAGTTCCTGTCACACCTGGAGAGGAAAACTCGGTCCTGGACACAAGCCTAGATGAGGTCTATTTTGCACTGCAGTTACTAGAGAGCAATCGCCAGCTCTCCCTCGCAAATCGAATGGAAGATTGGACTTCCCTGGGCCAATACAATTGGAAGCCTGAATTCGACATCGTAACTCGAGAATTCCGCCGAAACTCGAGAAAATCCACGTGGTTCCCCCATCAGCGCTAGATGAGGCCCTTGCCCGCTACAGCGACTCAAGAGAAGTCCCACTTTCTGTCTTGAAGTGCGAAACGGTACTTGGCACCCTTGATGCAATCTCAAAATTCCCCGACATACCGGTCTAACTTGAAAGGAACACTGAGGTTCCCGGAACCACTTCATTTGAGCTCCTTCTCCCCTCGTGATCGCGACAGGAGTGTCGATTCCCCTGCTATGTCTGGAAGGGGTTCCTGACCTTTCCAGCGCGCCTAAGGATGAGGCAGGTCTCACGAGGAAATTCGAGACATAGCCTCGTGGGTGGTGCCACAAGCCGAAAGACCCCGATTTTCCGGTCTGCTCTTGATAAGCACGTGATGCCCTGACACCTTTACGAAGGATAACCTGTGGATGAAAGCACAACACGAAGGGGCACTGACACCCCCGTGCATCGTCCAGAAAAACCCGCAGGTTACAAACACAGTTCAACAAGTGGTCTGTCACCCCGTGAACAACTCGACAGGCAAGTGGAGTTCCATTCCTCCACACAAGACGAGACCTGATTTTCTGTACCAACTCTGCAGGGAAACTGCGATCCGAGTCAGTACCAGCGACAGGAAACCCAGGAGAGGAAACATGAGGTTCCTGCCTCCACTCGAGATGAGGCTCTCATCCATTGCACCAAACCCAGTGGAGTCCAGAGAGGCCCCTCCCAACTCCACAGTACCCCTGTCTTCTCAGAGGCACCCGGAGAAGCTCCATGAGGTCACCGGCACATGTTGAGGGAACCCAGGGTTTCCTGCCACAATGCGAAAAAGACCTCGAGAGTCCTACTTCAAGGTGTCTTGAAGCCCGAATCTGCTTCCATGGCTCTATAGAAATGACACGCACCCCCTCGCCACGCACATGGAGACCTGACTTCCCTGGCGCCATAAGAGAGGCTCCCTGAGCTCCCTGTCGTACCTCGTGAGAAACCCCACACTGACGCCGCAGCTTGAGAAAACTCACCATACGCCCCTGTCATCGCGAGATGAGGGCCTTCTTTTCCTGCATGGCCTGGAGAGGAATCCCGAATCCTCTTTCCAAACTCCACAGGAGGCTTGACTCCCTTTAGGCCACTTAGTGGGCTCCAAGAGATACCCGTCGTGACTCGAGAGGAGAATTGAGTCCTTTGCTTCCCCTCGAGACAAGGCCTGACTCACCAGGTGGGTCTGGAATGCAACCCCGAGATCCCTGTCTCCCCTGGAGAGGAACATTAGGTCCTGGAAACAAGCCTAGATGAGGTCTCTTTGGCCCTTCTGTAACTCGAGAGCAATCCCCCGCTCTCCCTGACAACTCGAATGGAAGATTGGACTTCCCTGGGCCAACACAAGAGGAAGCCTGAATTCCCCTTCGTAACTCGAGAATCCCGCCGCAACTCGAGAAAAAGCACTTGGTTCCCTCGTCATCACAAGATGAGGCCCTTGCCCGCTACAGCTTCTCAAGAAAAGTCCCACGTTCCGTCTTGAAGTGCAAAACGATACTTGACACCCTTGATGTGACCCCAAAAGTTCCCCGAAATATCGGTCTCACTCGAGGTGAACACCGAGGTTCCCGGCACCAGTTTATCTGAGCCCCTTCTCCCCTCCTGTTCGTGATAGGAGGGTCACTTCCCCTGCTTTGTTTGTAAGGGGTTCCCGACCATCACGGGGCACTTCAGGATGAGGCCAGTCTCACGAGGAAATTCGAGACGTAGCTCGCGGGTGGTACCACATGCCAAAAGACTATGATTTCCCGGTACGCTCTTGATAAGAACCCGATGCCTGGACACCTCTTCGAAGGCAACCCTGTGGATGAAGGCACAACACAAAGGGGCACTGACACCCTCGTGCATCGTCCGGAAAAACCCGCAGGTTCCACATACAGCTCAACAAGTGGCTTGTCACCCCTGAAGAACTCGAGAGGCAAGTGGGGTTTCATTCCTCTACACAAGACGATGCCTGACTCTCCTGTCCCAACTCTGCAGGGACTTTGCGATCCGAATCAGACCAGCGCCAGTGAAGTCACGAGAGGAACGCTGAGGTTCCTGCCTCCACTCGAGATTAGGACCTCTTCCATTGCACGAAACCCAGTGGAGTCCCGAGAGACGCGTCCCAGCTCCACAGTATCCCTGACTTCTCAGAGGCACCCTGAGAAGCTCCCTGAGGTCACCAGCACAATTCGAGTGAGCCCAGGATTTACTGCCGCCACCATAGAAAGAACTCAAGAGTCCTTCTTCAACGCATTTTGAGGCCTGATTCCCCTACCATGACTCGAGGGCAATGACGCGCTCCCTCTGCTACACTCATGAAGCCCTGACTTCCCTGGCGCCACACGAGAGGCTCCCTGAGCTCCCCGTCATACCTCGTGAGAAAACAAACACTGGCGCCACAGATAGAGAAAACCCACGAGACGCCCCCATTTTCGCGACATGACGGCCTTCTTTTCTAGCATGGCCTGGAGAGCAATCCCGAGTCCTCTCTCCAAACTCCACAGTAGGCTTGACTCCCTTTTGGTCACTCAGTGGACTCCAAGACATACCCGTCGCGACTCGAGAGGAGAGCGGAGTCTTTTCCTTCCCCTCGAGGCGAGGCCTGACTCCTCGGGTGTGTCTGATATGTGAACCTGAGATCCCTGACGCCCCTGGAGAGAAACATTAGGTCCTGGACACAAGCCTAGATGAGGTCTCTGTTTTCCTGCAGTGACTCGAGAGCAATCCCCAACTCTCCCTCGCAACTCGAATGGAAGACTGGACTTCCCTGGGCCAACAGAAGAGGAAGCCTGAATTTCCCGTTGTAACTCAAGAATCCCGCCACAACTCGAGAAAAACCACGTCGTTCCCTCTTCATCGCAAGATGCGGCCATTGCCGCTACAGCGTCTCAAAAGAAGTCTTACGTTGCATCTTGAAGTGCGATACGGTACTTGGCACCTTTGATGCGACCCCAAAAGTTCCCCAACACACTGGTCTCACTGGAGGGGAACACCGAGGTTCCCGGCATCACCTCATCTGTGCCCCTTCTCCCCTCCTGATCGAGACAGGAGGGTCGATTCCCCTGCTTTGTCTGCAAGGGGTTCCGACCTTCCCGGCGCACCTCAGGATGAGGCCGGTCTCACTAGGAAATTCGAGACGTAGCCTGGTGGGTGGTGCCACATGCGGAAAGACCCCGATTTCCCGGTCCGCTCTTAATAAGAACCCGATGCCAGGACACCTCTTCGAAAGCAAACCTGTGGATGAATGCACAACACGAAGGGGTACTGACATCCCCATGCATAGTACGGAAAAACACGCAGATTCCAAACACAGATCGACAAGTGTCCTGTCATCCCTTGAAGAACTAGAGAGGCATGCGGAGTTCCGTTCCTCCGCACAAGAGAAGGCCTGACTCTCCTTTCCCAACTCTGCAGGGACCGTGCGATCGGAGTCAGAAATGTAGATGAAACCTGACGTTCCTGCATCAACTCGAAATGAGGCCCTCTTCCATTGCGCCATACCCAGTGGAGTCCCGAGAGGCCCCTAAAACTCCACAGTATCCCTGATTCTCAGAGGCACCCTCAGAAGCTCTCTGCGGTCACTGGCACAAGTCGAGTGAACCCAGGGTTTCCTGCTGCATTCTGAGAAAGACCTTGAGAGTCCTTCTTTACCGCGTCTTGAGGCCCGATACCCTACCATGACTGGAGAGCAATGACGCATTCCCCTCGCCACGCCCATTGAAACCTAACTTCCCTGGCACCACACGAGAGGCTCCCTGCGCTCCCCGTCCTACCTCATGAAAACCCCACACTGGCACCGCCGCTCGAGAAAACTCACGAGACGCCCCCATCATCATAAGATGAGGGCCTTCTTTTCCTACATGACCTAGAGAGCAATCCCGAGTCCACTCTCCAAACTCCACTGGAGGCCTGACTCCCTTTAGGCCACTCAGTAGCCTCCAAGAGATACACGTCGCTAGTCTAGAGGAGAGCAGAGTCCGTTGCTTCCCCTCGAGCTGAGGCCTGACTACTTGGGTGAGTCTGGAATGGGATCCCGAGATCCGTGTTGCCCCTGTAGAGGAAAACTCGGTCCTGGACACAAGCCTAAATGAGGTCCTTTTTGTCCTGCATTGACTCAAGTGCAATCCCCAGCTCTCCCTCGCAACTCGAATGGATGATTGGACTTCCCTGGGCCAACACAAGAGGAAGCCTGTATTCCCCATTGTAGTTCGAGAATCCCGCGGCAACTGGAGAAAAACAACGTGGCTCCTCCGTCATCGAAATATGAGGCCCCTGTCAGCTATAGCGTCTCCAGGGAAGTCCCATGTTCCGTCTTGAAGTGTGAAACGGTACTTGGCACCCTTGATGCGACCCCCAAATTTCCCTGACACCCCGGTCTCACTCGAGGAGAACATGGAGGTTCCCAGCACCGCTTCAGCTGAGCCTCTTCTCCCCTCCTGATGGCGACAGGAGGGTCGATTCCCCTGCTTTGTCTGGAAGGCGTTCCCAGACTTCCCGGCGAACCTCAGGATGAGGCCAGTCTCACGAGGGAAGTCGAGACGTAGCCTCGTGGGTTGTGCCACATGCCGAAAGACCCCGATTTCCTGGTCTGCTATTGATAAGATCCCGATGCCCGGTCACCTCTTCGAAGGTAACCCTGTGGATGAAGGCACAACACGAAGGGGCACTGACACCCCTGTGCATCGTCCCCCAAAACCGCAGGTTCAACATACAACTCGACAGGTGGCCTGTCATCCCTTGAACAACTCGAGAGGCAAGCGGAGTTCCATTACTCCACACAAGACGAGGTCTGACTCTCCTGTCCCAACTCTGCAGGGACCCTGCTATCCGAGTCAGAAATGGAGAGGAACCCTGACGTTACTGCCTCAATCCGAGATTAGGTCCTCTTCAATTGCACCAGTCCCTGTGATGTCCCGAGAAGCCCCTCTCAACTCCACAGTATCCCTGACTTCTCAGAGGAACCCCGCTAAGCTCCCTGAGGTCATGGGCACAAGTCGAGGGAACCCAGGGTTTCCTGCCACACCCCGAGAAAGACCTCGAGAGTTCTTCTTCGAAGCGTCTTGAGGCTTGATTCCCCTACCATGACTCGAGAGCAATGAGGCGCTCCCCCACGCCACGTCCATGGAGACCTGACTTCCGTGGCACCACAGGAGTCTCCCTGAGCTCCCCGTCCTATCTCGTGAGAAACCCCAACCAGGCACTGCACCTTGAGAAAACCCACGAGACACCCCCATCATCGCGAGATGAGGGCCTTCTTTTCCTGCATGGCCTAGAGAGCAATCCCGAGTCCTCTCTCCAAACTCCACAGGAGGCTTAACTCCATTTAGGCCACGCTTGGGCTCCAAGGGATACCCGTCGCGACTCGAGAGGAGAGCGGAGTCCATTCATTCCCTTCGAGACGAGGCCTGACTCCCCGGGTGAGTCTGGAATGCAACCCCGAGATCCCTGTCGCCCCTGGAGAGAAAAACTCGGTCCTGGACACAAACCTAGATGAGCTCTATTTTGCCCTGCAGTGACTCGAGAGCAATCTCCAGCTCTCACTTGCAACTCGAATGGAAGATTGGACTTCCCTGGGCCAACACAAGAGGAAACCTGTATTCCCCATCGTAACTCAAGAATCCTGCCGCAACTCGAGAAAAAACACGTGGGTCCCCCGTCAGCGCTAGATGAGGCCCTTGCCCACTACAGCATCTCAAGAGAAGTCCCAGGTTCCGTCTTGAAGTGCGAAACGGTACTTGGCACCCTTGATGCAACCAGAAAAGTTACCCGACTTTCACTCAAGGAGAGCACCGAGGTTCCCGGTACTACTTCATCTGAGCCCTTTCTCTCCTCCTGATCCCGAAAGGAGGGTCGATTCCCCTGCTTTGTTTGGAAAGGGTTCCCGGACTTTCCTGCACGCCTCAGGATGAGGCCGGTCTCACGAGAAAATTCGAGACGTAGCCTAGTGGGTGGTGAAACATGCTGAAAGACCCCAATTTCCCGGTCCGCACTTGAGGAGAACACGATGCCCGGACACCTCTTTGAAGGCAACCCTGTGGATGAAGGCACAACAGGAAGGAGCACTGACGCCCCCGTGCATCTCCGAAAAACCCGCAGGTTCCACACACATCACGAAAAGTGGTGTTATCCTTGAACAACTTGAGATGTAAGCGGAGTTCCATTCCTCCGCAGAACACGAGACCTGACACTCCTGAGCAAACTCAACAGGGACCCTGCGATCTGAGTCAGATCCGGCCTCCAGGAAGTCAGGAGCAGAACCCTGAGGTTCCTGCCTCAACTCGAGATGAGGCCCACTTCCATTGCACCAAACCCAGAGGAGTCCCGAGAGGCCTCTCCCAAATCCACAGTATCCCTGACTTCTCAGAGGCACCCTGAGAAGCTCCCTGAGGTCACCGGCACAAGTCAAGGGAACCCAGGGTTTCCTGCCGCAACCCTAGAAAGACATCGAGAGTTCTTTTTCAACCCGTCATGAGGCCCGATTCCCCTACCCTGACTTGAGAGCAATGACGCGCTCCCCCTTGCCCCGCCCATGGAGACCTGACTTCCCTGTTGCCACACGAGAGGCTACCTGAACTCCCCGTCGTACCTCGTGAGAAACCCCACACTGGCGCCGCAGCTCGAGAAAACACACGAGACGCCCCCGTCATCTCGAGATGTGGGCCTTCTTTTCCTGCATGGCCTGGAGAGCAATCCCGAGTCCTCTCTCCAAACTGAAGAGGAGGGTTGACTCCCTTTAGACCACTCAGTGGGCTCCAAGAGATACGCGTCGCAACTCGAGAGGAGAGCCGAGTCCTTTGCTTCCCCTCGAGACGAGGCCTAACTCCCCGGGTGAGTCTGTAATGCAAACCCGAGATCCCTGTCGCCCTTGGAGAGGATCATTGTGTCCTGAACACAAGGCTAGATGAGGTCGCTTTTGCCCTGCAGTAACTCGAGAGCACTCCCCAGCTTTCCCTCGCAACCCAAATGGAAGATTGGACCTCCCTGGGCCAACACAAGAGGAAGCCTGAATTCCCAGTAGTAATTCGAGAATTCCGCCTCAACTTGAGAAAAACCACGTGGTTCCCCCGTCATTGCAAGATGAGGCCATTGCCCGCTCCAGCATCTCAAGAGTAGTCCCACGTTCTGTCTTCAAGTGTGAAATGATATTTGGCACCCTTAATGCTACCCCAAAAGTTCCCCGACATACGGGTCGCACTAGAGGGGAACACCGAGGTTCCTGGCACCACTTCATCTGAGCCCCTTCTCCCCTCCTGATCGCGAAAGGAGGGTCAATTCCCCTGCTTTGTCTGCAAGGGGTTCCCGACTTTCTCCACGCACCTCAGATGAGGCTGTCTCACGAGGAAATTCGAGACGTAGCCTCGATGGTGGTGCCAGATTCCGAAAGACCGCGATTTCCCGATCCGCTCCTGATAAGAACGCGATGCCCAGACACCTATTCAAAGATAGTGTGGATGAAGGCACAACACGAAAGGGCACTGACACCCCCGTGCATCGTCCGGAAAAGACCACAGGTTACTCATACAGCTCAACAAGTGCCTGTCACCCAGTGAACAACTCGAGAGGCAAGCGGAGGTCCATTCCTGCACACAAGACAAGGCCTGACTCACCTCTCCCAACTATGCAGGGGGCTGTGATCGGAATCAGAAATGGAGAGGAACCCTGAGGTTCCTGCCTCCCCTCGAGATGAGGCCCCCTTCCATTTCACCAAACCCAGTGGAGTCCCGAGAGGTCTTTCCCAACTCCACAGTATCCCTGACTTCTCAGAGGCACCCGGAGAATCTCCCTGAGGTCACCGGCACAAGTTGAGGGAACCCAGGTATTCTTGCCAAGACCCGAGAGAGATCTTGAGAGTCCTTCAACGCGTCTAGAGGCCTGATTCCCCTACCATGACTCGAGAGCAATGACGCGCTCCCCCTCGCCAAACGCATCGAGACCTAACTTCCCTGGCGCCACACAAGAGGCTCCCTGAGCTCCCCGTCGTACCTCCTGAGAAACCAACACAGGCGCTGCAGCTCGGTAAAACCACCGAGACCCCCCCCCACCCCCGTCATCGTGAAATGAGGGCCTTCTTTTCCTGCATGTCCTGGAGTGCAATCCCGAGTCCTCTCTCCAAACTCCAGAGGAGGCTTGACTCCCTTTAGTCCACTCAGTGGGCTCCAAGAAATACCCGTCGCGACTCGAGAAGAGAGAGAAGTCCTTTGTTTCCCCTCGAGAGGACGCCTGACTCCTGGGTGAGTCTAGAATGCAACCCCAAGATCCCAGTCATCCCTTGAGAGGAACATTAGGTCCTAGACACAAGCCTGGATGAGGTTTCTTTTGCCCTGCAGTGACTCGAGCGCAACCCCCAGCTCTCCCTCGCAACTCGAATGGAAGATTGGGCTTCCCTGGGCCAACACAAGAGGAAGCCAGAAATCCCCTTCGTAACTCGAGAATCCCGCCGCAACTCGAGAAAAACCACGTGTTTCCAACGTCATCCCAAGATGAGGCCCTTGCTGCTATGGCGTCTCAAGAAAAGAACCACGTTCCGTCTTGAAGTGCGAAACGGTACTTTGCACCCTTGATGCGACACCAAATGTTCCCGGACACGCCGGTCTCACTCGACAGGAACACCGAGGTTCCCGCACCACTTCATCTGAGCACCTTCTCCCCTCCTGTTCGAGACAGGAGGGTCTATTCCCCTGCTTTGTTTGGAAGGGGTTCCCCACATTCCCGGCGCACCTAAGGATGAGGCCGGTCTCACGAGTAAATTCGAGACATAGCGTCGTGGGTGGTGTCACATGCCGAAATACCCCGATTTCCCGGCCCACTCTTGAGAAGAACCCGATGCCCGGACACCTCTTCGAAGGCAACCCTGTGGACGAAGGCACAAAACGAAGGGTCACTGACACTCCCGTGCATCATTTGGTAAAAGCCGAGGGTTCCACACACAGCTCGACAAGAGGCCTGTCATCCCATGAACAACTCGAGAGGCAAGCAGAGTTCCATTCCTCCACTCAAGACGAGGCCTGACTCTCCGGTCCCAACACTGAAGGGACCCTGCGATCGGAGTCCGAAATGGAGAGGAACCCTGAGGTTCCTGACTCCACTCGAGATGAGGCCCTCTTCCATTACACCAAAAACAGTGGAGGCCCGAGAGGCCCCTCCCAAATCCACAGTATCGCGACTTCTCAGAGGCACCCTTAGAAGCTCCCTGAGGTCACTGGCACAAGTCGAGGGAACACAGGGTTTCCTGACGCAACCTGAGAAAGACCTCGAAAATCCTCCTTCAACGCATCTTGAATCCCGATTCCCCTACCATGACTCGAGAGCAATGACGCGTTCCCCTTCGCCACTCGCATGGAGAATTGACTTCCCTGGCGCCACACGAGAGGCTCCCTGAGCTCTCCGTCATACCTCGTGAGAAATCCCACACTGGCTCCCCAGCTCCAGAAAACCCACGAGACGCCTCCGTCGTCGCGAGATGAAGGCCTTCTTTTCCTGCATGGCCTGGAGAGCAATCTCGAGGCCTCTCTTCAAACTCCACAGGAGGCCTGACTCCCTTTAGGCCACTCTGTGGGCTCCAAGAGATACCCGTTGGGACTCGAGAGGAGAGCGGAATTCTTTGCTTCCCCTATATACCAGGCCTGACTCCTCAGGTGAGTCTGGAATGCAACCCCGAGATCCCTGTCGCCCCTGGAGAGGAACATTAGGTCCTAGACACAAGCATAGATGAGGTCTCATTTGCCCTGAAGTGACTCGAGAGCAATCCCCTGCTCTCCCTCGCACCTCGAATAGAAGAATGGACTTCCCTGGGACAACACAAGAGGAAACCTGAATTCCCCGTCGTAATTCGAAAATCCCACTGCAACTCGAGGAAAACCACGTGGTTCCCCCGTCATCGCAAGATGAGGCCCTTGCCAGCTACAGCGTCTCAGTAGAAGCCCTACGTCCCATCTTGAAGTTTAAAACGATAATTGGCAACCTTGATGTTAGCACAAAAGTTCCCCGACACCCTGGTCTCACTCGAGGGGAACACCAAGGTTCGGTGCACCGCTTGTTCTGAGCCCCTTATCCCCTCCTGATCGCGACGGGAGGGTCGATTACCCTGCTTTGTCTGGAAGGGGTTCCGGACCTTCCCGGCGCACCTCAGGATGAGGCCGGTCTCACGAGGAAATTCGAGACGTAGCCTTGTGGTTGGTGCCACACGCCGAAAGACCCCGATTTCCCTGTCTGCTCTTGATAAGAACCCAATGCTAGGACACCTCTTCGAAGGCAATCCTGTGGACGAAGGCACAAAACGAAGGGGTCTGACACCCTCCTGCATCGTTGGAAAAGCCCGCAAGTTCCACATACAGATCGACAAGTGGCCTGTCACCCCGTGAACAACTCGAGAGGCAAGAGGAGTTAAATTCCTCCACACAAGACGAGGCCTGACTCTCCTGTCCCAACTCTGCATGGACACTGAGATCCGATTCAGAAATGGAGAGGAACCATGAGGTTCCTGCCTCAACTCGAGATAAGGCCCTCTTCTACTGCACCAAACCCAGTGGAGTTCGGAGCGGCCCCTCCCAACTGCACAGTATCCCTGACTTCTCAGAGGCACCCTGAAAAGCTCCCTGAGGTCACGGGCATAAGTCGACGGAACCCAGGGTTTCCTGCCGTAACCTGAGAAAAACCTCGAGAGTCCTTCTTCACGCGTCTTGAGGCCCGATTCTCCTACCATGACTGGAGAAAAATGACGCGCTCCCCCTCGCCACGCGCATGAAGATCTGACTTCCCCGGCACCACATGAGAGGCTCCCTGAGCTCCCCATCGTACCTCGTGAGAAACCCCACACTGGTGCTGCAGCTCGAGAAAACCCACGAGACGCCCCTGTCATGGTGAAAAGAGGGCCTTCTTTCCTGCATGACCTGAAGAGCAATCCCGAATCCTCTCTCCAAACTCCAAAGGAGGCTTGACTCCCTTTAGGTCACTCAGTGGGCTCCAAGAGATACCCGTCGATACTCAGGAGGAGAGTGGTGTCCTTTGCTTCCCCTCGAGATGAGGCCTGACTACGAGGGTGAGTCTGGAATGCAACCCTGGATCCCTGTCGCCCCTGGAGAGGAACCTTAGGTCCTGGACAAAAGCCTAGATGAGGTCTCTTTGGCCCTGCAGTGACTCAAGCGCAACCCCTAGCTTTCCCTTGCAACTCGAATGGAAGATTGGCCTTTCTGAGCCAACACAAGAGGAAGCCTGAATTTCCAGTTGTAATTTGAGAAACCCGCCGCAACTCGAGAAAAATCACGTGGTTCCCCGTATTGCAAGATGAGGCCCTTGCCCCCTACAGCGTCTCAAGAGAAGTCTCACATTCCGTCTTGAAGTGCAAAACAGTACTTGGCACCCTTGATGCGACCCCAAAAGTTCCCCTATATACTGATCTCACTAGAGGGGACACTGAAGTTTCCGGCACCACTTCATCTGAGGCCTTTCTCCTCTCCTGATCGCGATAGGAGGGTCGATTCCACTGCTTTGTCTCGAAGGGATTCCCGACCTTCCCGGCACAACTCAGGATGAGGCCGGTCTCACGAGGAAATTCAAGAGGTAGCCTCGAGGGCCCTTCTACATGCCGAAAGACCCCGATTCCATGGTCCACTTTTGATTAAAACCAGACTCCTGGACACCTCTTCGAAGGCAAGCCTGTGGATGAAGGCACAACACGTAGGGGCACTGACACCCCGTGTATCTTCCGGAAAAACCCGCAGGTTCCTCACACAGCTCCACAAGTGGTCTGTCACCTCGTGAACAACTCGAGAAGCAAGCAGAGTTCCATTCCTCCACACAAGATGATGCCTGACTCTCCTGTCACAACTCTAGGGACCTTGCGCACCGAGTCAGAAATGGAGAGGAAGCCTGAGGTTCCTGCCTCCACTCAAGGTGAGGCCCTTTTCCATTGCCACAAAACCAGTGGAGTCCCGAGAGGCCCGTCCCAAATCCACAGTTTGCCTGACTTCTCAGAGGCACCCTGAGAAGCTCCCTAAGGTCACCGGCAGAAGTCGACGGAACCCAGGGTTTCCTGCCGCAACCCGAGAAAGACCTTGAGAGTCCTGCTTTAACGTGTCTTGAGGCCCGATTCCCGTATCATATCTCGAGAGCAATGACGCGCTCCCCCTTGCCATGCGCATGGAGACCTGAATTCCCTGGTGTCACACGAAAGGCTCCCTGAGCTTCCCGTCGCACCTCGTCAGAAACCGCACACTGGCACCGCAGCTCGAGAAAACCAACAAGACGCCCCTGTCATCGCGAGATGAGGGTCTTCTTTTCCTGCATGGCCTGGAGAGCAATCCTGAGTCCTCTCTCCAAACTCCACAGGGGGCTTGACTCCCTTTAGGCCACTCAGTGGGCTCCAAGAGACACCTGTGGTGACTCAAGAGGAGAGCGGGGTCCTATGCTTCCCCTCGAGTCGAGCTCTGACTCCCAGGATGCGTCTGGAATGCAACCCCGAGATCGCTGTCGGCCCTGGAGAGGAATATTAGGTCCTGGACACAAGCCTAGATGAGGTCTCTTTTGCCCTGCAGTGACTCAAGAGCAAACCCCAGCTCTCCCTCGAAACTCGAATGGAAGATTGGACTTCCCTGGGCCAACACAAGAGGAAGCCTGAATTCCCCGTCGTAACTCGAGAATCCCGCCGCACCTTGAGAAAAACCCCGTGATTCCCCCGTCATCCCAAGATGAGGCCCTTGCCCTCTACAGCGTGTCAAGAGAAGCCCCAAGTCCGTATTGAAGTGCAAAACGGTACTTGGCACCCTTGAAGTGACCTCAAAAGTTTCCCGACACACCGGTCCCACTCGAGGGGAACACCGAGGTTCCCGGCACGACTTCAACTGAGCCCTTTCACTCCTCCTGATCGCGACAAGATGGTCGATTCCCCTGCTTTGTCTGGAAGGGGTTCCCGATCTTCATGGCGCACCTCAGGATGACACCAGTCTAACGAAGAAATTCGAGACGTAGCCTCATGGATGGTGCCACGTTCTGAAAGACCCCGATTTCCTGCTCTGCTATTGATAAGAACCCGATGTCCGGACACCTCTTTGAAGGCAACCCTGTGGATGAAGGCACAACACGAAGGGGCACTGACCCCCTCATGCATCTTACGGAAAAAACCGAAGGTTCCACTCACAGCTCGACAAATGGTCTGTTATCCTGTGAACAACTCGAGAGGCAAGTGGAGTTCCATTCCTCCACACAAGACGAGGCCTGACTCTCCTGTCCCAACTCTTCAGGGACCCTGTGGTCGGAGTTTTAAATGGAGAGGAACCCTTAGGTTCCTGCCTCAACTCGAGATGAGAACCTTTGCCATTGCACCAAACCCAGTGGAGTTCCGAGAGCGCCTCCCAAGTCCACAGTATGCCTGACTTCTCAGAGGCACCCTGAGAAGCTCCCTGAGGTCACCGGTACAAGTCGAGGGAACCCAGGGTTTCCTGCCGCAACCTGAGAAAGACCTCGAGACTCCTTCTTCAACGCGTCTTGAGTCCCGATTTCCCTACCATGACTCGAGAGCATTTATGGGCTCCTCCTCATCACACGCATAGACACCTGACTTTCCTGGCGCCACACGAGAGGCTCCCTGAGCTCCCCGTCGTACCTCGTGAGAAAACTCATACTTGCGCTCCAACTCGAGAAAACCCACAAGACGCCCCCGTCATTGCGAGCTGAGGGCCTTCTTTCCTGTATGGCCTGGAGAGCAATCCCGAGTCCTCTCTCCAACTCCACAGGAGGCTTGACTCCCTGGAGGCCACTCAGTGGGCTCCAAGAGATACCTATCGCGACCCAGGAGGATAACAGAATCCTTTTCTTCCCCTCGAGCCGAGGCCTGACTCACTGGGTGAGTCTGGAATGCGTCCCCGTGATCCCTATCGCCCCTGGAGAGGAACATTAGGTCCTGGACACAAGCCTAGATGAGGTCTATTTTGACCTGCCGTGACTCGAGAGCAATTCCCACCCAGCTCTCCCTGGCAACTCGAATGGAAGAATGGACTTCCCTGGGCCAACAGAAGAGGAAGCCTGAATTCCCCGTCGTAAGTCAACAATCCCATCGCAACTCGAAAAAAACCACGTGGTTTCCCCTTCATCACAAGATGAGGCCCTTGCCAGCCACAGCGTCTCAAGAGAAGTCCCACGTTTCATCTTGAAGTTTGAAACAGTATTTGGCAAGCTTCGTGAGACCCCAAAAGTTCCCTGACATACCGGTCTCACTCAAGGGGAACACCGAGGTTCCCGGCACCACTTCATCTGAGCCCCTTCTCCCCTCCTGATCGCGACAGTAGAGTCAATTAACCTGCTTTGTCTGGAAGGCTTTCCCGACCTTCCAGGGGCACCTCAGCATGAGGCCCGTCTCACGAGGAAATTCGAGACGTAGCCTCGTGTGTGGTGCCGCATTCCAAAAGACCCCGATTTCCTGGTCCGCTCTTGATAAGAACCCGATGCCCGCACACCACTTCGAAGGCAACCCTGTGGATGAAAGCACATCACGAAGGGGCACTGACACCCCCGTGCATTGTCTGGAAAAAACCGCAGGTTCCACACACAGCTCGACAAGTGGCCTGTCACTCCTTGAACAACTCGAGAGGCAAGCGGAGTTCCATTCCTCCACACAAGACGAGGCCTGACTCTCCTGTCCCAACTCTGCAGGGACCCTGCGATCTGAGTCAGAAATGGAGAGGAACCCTGAGGTTCCTTCCTGATCTCGAGATTAGGCCCTCTTCCATTGCAGCAAACCCAGTGGAGTCCCGAGAGGCCTCTCCCAGCTCCATAGTATCCCTGACTTCTCAGAGGCACCCTGAGAAGCTACCTGAGGTCACAGGCACAAGTCGAGGGAACCCAGGGTTTCCTGCCTCAACCCGAGAAAGACCTCGAGCGTCCTTTTTCACTGCGTTGAGCCCTGATTCCACTACCATGACTCGAGAGCAATGACGTGCGCCCCCTCGCCACTCGTATGGAGACTTGACTTCCCTGACACCACACGAGAGGCTCCCTGAGCTCCCGGTCGTACCTTGTGAGAAACCCCACACTGGCACCGCAGCTCCAGAAAAACCACGAGACTCCCCTGACATCACGAGATGAGGGCCTTCTTTTCCTGCATGGCCTGGAGAGCAATCCCGCGTGCTCTCTCCAAACTCCACAAGAGAGGAGCCAAGATTGCTGAGGAGTAGGACGGGGAGAACTCTTTCCCCCCCAAACAATTTCATCAAAAGAGCATTTAAACGTCGAGTAAATTCCACAATACAACTTATGAATGCTGCCAGAGGACATCAGGCACCCAGAAAAGAACCCAACTCTTGGAAAGTAGGTAGGAAAAAGTATAAAAGACAAAAAAAGAGACAAAAGAGGGAGGGAGGGATTTCCATCCCGGGAAGATAGTCTTAAAAAGAGAAAAGTTTCCAAACACCAGGAAAGCTTTTCACTGCCAAATCTTTGCCAAGGTTTGGAAGCACAAAGGGCAACATAAGGGGGATAAAAATAAATAAACAATTAAAACTCGCAGATTACAAACCCTACGGTAACTCCCCCAGCCGCGAAGCAGTGCAGACGCCTGCTCACACCATTAGCAAGCAGGGGCTGGGCAGGGAGGCGCAGCGCGGGCTGCATCGCTTAGAGTAAAAATCTGGCCTGAATACCCTGAGCGCTATCTGAACGAAATAACTTGGGCTAGCAAACCAGACTCTGGGATATCTACCACGCAAAAAGCCAGCCCTAACCTAAGACACCGCCAGGCCCGCGCACGGAACAAAGGACTGAACAGAGATAGCCGGCTGCAGACCTTCCCCCTCTGGTGACAGGCAGCCAGAGCCGGAAGGGGGCAATCTTAGCCCCAGAGAGACATTATCTATAAAACTGTAAGCAGCCTTCTTTGCTAACTAAAACTTCTTGGGGATCTGGACGGTCAACATCTGCCTGAGAAGGTGCGCCTGTTTTACACCCAGATAACTGAGTGGCGGGGAGGCGATAAGTCACAACATTGGCGCTCGCCAAACACCTCATCACCTGAGCTGCTCGGACCTGGGAAGAGCACAAAACGCAGGCCCAACCGAGTCTGTGCCTCTGAGGACTACCCGAGTGCCTGAACCTGAGCGGCTTGGACCTGGGAGGTGCATGCAGCCCAGGGCCAGCCTCGGATTGTTCCCGGTGGAACAACCTAGAGCCCGAGCAGTGTGGGCAGGGAGGCTACACGTGCCGTGAGCGGGGGCAGACCCAGTGTGGCTGAGGCACTGCGAGCACACGCCAGTGTTATTTGTTTGCAGCATCACTCCCTCCCTCCCTCCCCACAGCGCAACTGAACAAGTGAGCCTAAAAAAAAAAGTGTCCTCCACCGTCCCCTTTGTGTCAGGGTGTAAACCAGACACTGAAGAGACCAGCAAACAAAAGAAGCTATAACAGAGGGAAACGCCTTGGAAGCTACAGGCAATAGATTAAAACCCTGTGGTTACTAGGACTACATAGGAAGGCGCCTATAGATCTTGAGAAATATAAGTCGGTCCAAGGAACTAGCCAAAAATGAACCGAACCCACGATACTCACAACAAAACCAGAGAAAGTCCTAGATATATTTTTATGATCATTCTTACTTTTTTTTAATTTTTTTAATTTTAAGTTCTCTATTGTTCATTTAATTTTCACTTTTATAACCTATTACTTTGCAAAAAAAAAGACCCTATTTTTTTCTTCTTCAGCAAACTTCATATATATATATATATATAATAATAATTTTTTGACCTTGTTTTTTTGTTTTGTTTTTTTTTCTTCTTTTCTTTAACATTGTATTTTTGAAATTCCAAACTGTACTCTAGAGTTTTAATTTATGCTTTTTGATATTTGATATCAATTTTGTACCTGTAGTTTCTTTATAATTTTTGCGACATTGCTTGTTTTTGTTTGTTTGTTTTCTCTTTAGTTTTCTTCTTCCTTTTTTTTAACATTGTATTTTTGAAATTCCAAACTCTACTCTAGATTTTTAATTTTTGCTTTTTGGTATTAGTTATCAATTTTGTACCTGTATTTTCTTGATAATTTTTGCGACCTTGTTTGTTTTTCTTTGTTCGTTTTTTCTCTCTTTCTTTTCCTTCTTCTTTTCTTTAACATCGTATTTTTGAAATTCCAAACTCTACTCTAAATTTTTAATTTTTGCTTTTATGTATTTGTTACCAATTTTGTACCTTTAAGAACCCAATCTTCAGTACCCATTTTTCACTAGGGAGCGAGATTACTGGCTTGACTGCTCTCTCCCTTTGGACTCTCCTTTTTCTCCACCGGGTCGCCTGTGTCTCCTCCCTAACTCCTCTCTACTCTACCCAACTCTGTGAATTTCTGTGTATTCCAGACGATGGAGAACACTTAGGGAACTGATTACTGGCTGGATCTGTCTCCCTCCTTTTCATTCCCCCCTTTTATCCTTCTGGCCACCTCTGTCTCCTTCCTCCTTCTTCTCATCTCTGTATAACTCTGTGAACATCTCTGAGCGGTCCAGTTGTGGAGTGCACATAAGGAAGTGACTACTGGCCAGCCCACTCTCTCCACTATTGATTCCACCTCATCTCATTTGGGTCACCTCTAACTCCCTCCTCCCTCTTCTCTTCTCCATGTAACGCTGTGAACCTTTCCGAGTGACCCTCACAGTAGAGAAACTTTTCTTCTTTAACGTAGATGTTTTATCAATGGTGCTGTATAGAAGGAGAAGTTTTGAAACTACTGTAAAAGTAAGACAGATAACTGGAAGCAGGAGGCTTAAGTCCAAACCCTGACTCCAGGGAACTCCTGACTCCAAGGAACATTAATTGACAGGAGCTCATCAAATGCCTCCATACCGACACTGAAATCAAGCACCACACAAGGGCCAACAAGTTCCAGGGCAAGACATACCAAGCAAATTCTCCAGCAGCAAAGGAACGCAGCCCTGAGCTTCAAGATACAGGCTGCCCAAAGTCACCCCAAAACCACAAACATCTCATAACTCATTACTGGACACTTCATTGCACTCCAGAGAGAAGAAATACAGCTCCACCCACCAGAACACGGACACAAGCTTCCCTAACCAGGAAACCTTGACAAGACACCTGTACAAACCCACACACAGCGAGGAAATGCCACAGTAAAGAACTCCACAAACTGCCAGAATACAGAAAGGACACCCCAAACTCAGCAATTTAAACAAGATGAGACAGAGGAATACCCAGCAGATAAAGGAACAGGATAAATGCCCACCAAACCAAACAAAAGAGGAAGAGATAGGGAATCTACCTGATAAAGAATTCCGAGTAAGGAGAGTGAAATGGATCTAAAATCTTGAAATTAAAATGGAATCACAGATAAATAGCCTGGAGACAAGGATTGAGAAGATGCAAGAAAGGTTTAACAAGGACCTAGAAGAAATAAAAAAAGAGTCAATATATAATGAATAATGCAATAAATGAAATTAAAAACACTCTGGAGGCAACACATAGTAGAATAACAGAGGCAGAAGATAGCATTAGTGAATTCGAAGATAGAATGGTAGAAATAAATGAATCAGAGAGGATAAATGAAAAACGAATTAAAAGAAATGAGCACAATCTCAGAGACCTCCAGGACAATATTAAACGCTACAACATTCGAATCATAGGGGTCCCAGAAGAAGAAGACAAAAAGCAAGACCGTGAGAAAATACTTGAGGAGATAATAGTTGAAAACTTCCCTAAAATGGGGAAGGAAATACTCACTCAAGTCCAAGAAACCCAGAGAGTCCCAAACAGGATAAAGCCAAGGCGAAACCCCCCAACCCGAAACACATATTAATCACATTAACAAAAATCAAACACAAAGAACAAATATGAAAAGCAGCAAGGGAAAAACAACAAATAACACACAAGGGAATTGCCATAAGGATAACAGCTGATCTTTCAATAGAAACTCTTCAAGCAAGGAGGGAATGGCAAGACATACTTAAAATGATGAAAGAAAATAACCTACAGCCCAGATTATTGTACCCAGCAAGGATCTCATTCAAGTATGAAGGAGAAATCAAAAGCTTTTCAGACAAGCAAAAGCTGAGAGAATTCTGCACCACCAAACCAGCTCTCCAACAAATACTAAACAGGAAACACAAAAACGGTGTATAAATTCAAACCCCAAACAATAAAGTAAATGGCAATGGGATCATACTTATCAGTAATTACCTTAAACGTAAATGGGTTGAATGCTCCAACCAAAAGACAAAGACTGGCTGAATGGATACAAAAACAAGACCCCTACATATGTTGTCTACAAGAGACCCACCTCAAAACAGGGGATACATACAGACTGAAAGTGAAGGGCTGGAAAAAGATTTTCCATGCAAATAGGGACCAAAAGAAAGCAGGAGTAGCGATACTCATATCAGATAAAATAGACTTTAAAACAAAGGCTGTGAAAAGAGACAAAGAAGGTCACTACATAATGATCAAAGGATCAATCCAAGAAGAAGATATAACAATTATAAATATATATGCACCCAACGTGGGAGCACCACAGTATGTAAGACAAATGCTAACAAGTATGAAAGGAGAAATTAACACTAACACAATAATAGTTGGAGATTTTAATACCCCACTCACACCTATGGATAGATCAACTAAACAGAAATTTAACAAGGAAACACAAACTTTAAATGATACAATAGACCAGTTAGACCTAATTGATATCTATAGGACATTTCATCCCAAAACAATGAATTTCAACTTTTTCTAAAGTGCACATGGAACCTTCTCCAGGATAGATCACATCCTGGGCCATAAAGCTAGCATTGGTAAATTCAAAAAAATAGAAATCATTCCAAGCATCTTTTCTGACCATAATGCAGTAAGATTAGATCTCAATTACAGGAGAAAAACTATTAAAAATTCCAACATATGGAGGCTGAACAACACGCTGCTGAATAACCAACAAATCACAGAAGAAATCAAAAAAGAAATCAAAATTTGCATAGAAACGGATGAAAATGAAACCACAACCACCCAAAACTTGTGGGACACGGTAAAAGCAGTCCTAAGGGGAAAGTTCATAGCAATACAGGCACACCTCAAGAAACAAGAAAAAAGTCAAATAAATAAACTAACTCTACACCTAAAGCAACTAGAAAAGGAAGAAATGAAGAACCCCAGGGTTAGTAGAAGGAAAGAAATCTTAAAAATTAGAGCAGAAATAAATGCAAAAGAAACAAAAGAGACCATAGCAAAAATCAACAAAACCAAAAGCTGGTTCTTTGAAACGATAAATAAAATTGACAAACCATTAGCCAGACTCATCAAGAAACAAAGGGAGAAAAATCAAATCAATAAAATTAGAAATGAAAATGGAGAGATCACAACAGAAAACACAGAAATACAAAGGATCATAAGAGACTACTATCAACAATTATATGCCAATAAAATGGACAACGTGGAAGAAATGGACAAATTCTTAGAAAAGTACAACTTTCCAAAACTGGACCAGGGAAGAAATAGAAAATCTTAACAGACCCATCACAAGCACGGAAATGGAAACTGTAACCAAAAATCTTCCAGCCAACAAAAGCCCAGGTCCAGACGGCTTCACAGCTGAATTCTACCAAAAATTTAGAGAAGAGCTAACACCTATCCTGCTCAAACTCTTCCAGAAAATTGCAGAGGAAGGTAAACTTCCAAACTCATTCTATGAGGCCACCATCAGCCTAATACCAAAACCTGACAAAGATCCCACAAAAAAAGAAAACTACAGGCCAATATCACTGATGACATAGATGCAAAAATCCTTAACAAAATTCTAGCAATCAGAATCCAACAACACATTAAAAAGATCATACACCATGACCAAGTGGGCTTTATCCCAGGGATGCAAGGATTCTTCAATATCCGCAAATCAATCAATGTAATACACCACCTTAACAAATTGAAAAATAAAAACCATATGATTTTCTCAATAGATGCAGAGAAAGCCTTTGACAAAATTCAACATCCATTTATGATAAAAACTCTCCAGAAAGCAGGAATAGAAGGAACATACCTCAACATAATAAAAGCTATGTATGACAAACCCACAGCAAACATTATCCTCAATGGTGAAAAATTGAAAGCATTTCCTCTAAAGTCAGGAACTAGACAAGGGTGCCCACTTTCACCATTACTATTCAACATAGCTTTGGAAGTTTTGGCCACAGCAATCAGAGCAGAAAAAGAAACAAAAGGAATCCAAATTGGAAAAGAAGAAGTAAAACTCTCACTGTTTGCAGATGACATGATCCTCTACATAGAAAACACTAAAGACTCCACCAGAAAATTACTAGAACTAGTCAATGACTATAGTAAAGTTGCAGGATATAAAATCAACACACAGAAATCCCTTGAATTCCTATACACTAATAATGAGAAAACAGAAAGAGAAATTAAGGAAACAATTTCATTCACCATTGCAACGGAAAGAATAAAATACTTAGGAATATACCTACCTAAAGAAACTAAAGACCTATATATAGAAAACTATAAAACACTGGTGAAAGAAATCAAAGAGGACACTAATAGGTGGAGAAATATACCATGTTCATGGATTGGAAGAATCAATATAGTGAAAATGACTATACTACCCAAGGCAATTTATAGATTCAATGCAATCCCTATCAAGCTACCAACAGTATTCTTCACAGAGCTAGAACAAATAATTTCACAATTTGTATGGAAATACAAAAAACCTTGAATAGCCAAAGCGATCTTGAGAAAGAAGAACGGAACTGGAGGAATCAACCTACCTGATTTCAGGCTCCGCTACAAAGCCACAGTTATCAAGACAGTATGGTACTGGCACAAAGACAGAAATATAGATTAGTGGAACAAAATAGAAAGCCCAGAGATAAATCCACACACATATGGACACCTTATCTTTGACAAAGGAGGCAAAAATATACAATGGATTAAAGACAATCTCTTTAACAAGTGGTGCTGGGAAATCTGGTCAACCACTTGTAAAAGAATGAAACTAGAACACTTTCTAACACAATACACAAAAATAAACTCAAAATGGATTAAAGATCTAAACGTAAGACCAGAAACTATAAAACTCCTAGAGGAGAACATAGGCAAAACACTCTCTGAAATACATCACAGCAGGATCCTCTATGACCCACCTCCCAGAATATTGGAAATAAAAACAAAAATAAACAAATGGGACCTAATTAACCTTAAAAGCTTCTGCACATCAAAGCAAACTATTAGCAAGGTGAAAAGACAGCCTTCGGAATGGGAGAAAATAATAGGAAATGAAGCAACTGACAAACACCTAATCTCAAAAATATACAAGCAACACCTACAGCTCAACTCCAGAAAAATAGATGACCCAATCAAAAAATGGGACAAAGAACTAAATAGACGTTTCTCCAAAGAAGACATACAGATGGCTAACAAACACATGAAAAGATGCTCAAAATCACTCATTATCACAGAAATGCAAATCAAAACCACTATGAGGTACCATTTCACGCCAGTCAGAATGGCTGCAATCCAAAAGTCTACAAATAATAAATGCTGGAGAGGGTGTGGAGAAAAGGGAACCCTCTTACACTGTTGGTGGGAATGCAAACTAGTACAGCCACTATAGAGAACAGTGTGGAGATTCCTTAAAAAACTGGAAATAGAACTGCCTTATGATCCAGCAATCCCACTGCTGGGCATACACACTGAGGAAACCAGAAGGGAAAGAGACACGTGTACCCCAATGTTCATCGCAGCACTGTTTCTAATAGCCAGGACATGGAAGCAACCTAGATGTCCATCAGCAGATGAATGGATAAGAAAGCTGTGGTACATATACACAATGGAGTATTACTCCGCCATTAAAAAGAATAGAATGAATCAGTTCTAATGAGGTGGATGAAACTGGAGCCTATTATACAGAGTGAAGTAAGCCAGAAAGAAAAACACCAATACAGTATACTAACGCATATATAGGGAACTTTGAAAGACGGTAACAATAACCCTGAGTACGAGACAGCAAAAGAGACACTGATGTATAGAAGAGTCTTATGGACTCTGTGGGAGAGGGAGAAGGTGGGAAGATTTGGGAGAATGGCATTGAAACATGTAAAATATCATGTATGAAAAGAGTTGCCAGTCCAGGTTTGATGCATGACACTGGATGCTTGGGGCTAGTGCACTGGGACGACCCAGAGGGATGCTATGGGGGGGAGGAGGGAGGAGGGTTCAGGATGGGGAGCACATGTATACCTGAGGCGGATTCATTTTGATATTTGGAAAAACTAATACAATTATGTAAAGTTTAAAAATAAAATAAAATTAAAAAAAAATCCACAGGAGGCTTGACTCCCTTTAGGCCACTCAGTGGTCTCCAAGAAATACCCGTCGGGACTCGAGAGCAGAGCAGAGTCCTTTCCTTCCTCTCGAGATGAGGTCTGACTCCTCGGGCGCGTCTAAAATGCAACCCCGAGATCTCTGTCGCCCCTGGAGAGGAACATTAGGTCCTGGACACAAGCTTAGATGAGGTCTCTTTTGCCCTGAAGTGACTCGAGAGCAATCCCTAGCTCTCTCTAGCAACTCCAATGGAAGATTGGACTTCCCTGGGCCAACACAAGAGGAAGCCTGAATTCCCCATCGTAACTCGAGAATCCCGCTGAAACTCGAGAAAAACCACATGGTTACCCTGTCATCGCAAGATGAGGCCCTTGCCCGCTACAGCGTCTAAAGAGAAGTCCCAGGTTTCTTCTTGAAGTGTTTTCACACTTCAAGTGTGAAAACTTGGCACCCTTGATGCGATTCCAAAATTCCCCGACACCCTGGTCTCTCTCGAGGGGAACACCGAGGTTCCCGGTACGACTTCATCTGAGCCACTTCTCCCCTCCTGATTGCGACTGGAGGGTCGACTCCCGTGCTTGTCTGGAAGGGGTTCCCAAACTTCCCGGCGCACCTCAGGACGAGGCCGGTCTAACGAGAATATTTGAGACGTAGCTTCATGGGTGGTAACACGTGCTGAAAGACCCCGATTCCCTGGTCCACTCTTGATAAGAACCCGATGCCCGGACACCTCTTGAAAGGCAACCCTGTGGAAGAAGGCACAACACGAAGGGGCACTGACACCCTCGTGCATCGTCCGGAAAAACCCGCAGATTCCAAACACAGTTCGACAAGTTGCCTGTCACCCCGTGAATAACTCGAGAGGCAAGCGGAGTTCCATTCCTCCTTACAAGACGAGGCCTGACTCTCCTGTCCCAACTCTGCAGGGACCCTGCGATCAGAGTCATAAATGGAGACGAGCCCTGAGGTTCCTGCCTCCACTCGAGATGAGGCCCTCTTCTATTGCACCAAACCCAGTGGAGTCCCGAGAGGGCCCTCCCAACTCCAGGGTATCCTTGACTTCTCAGAGGCACACTGAGAAGCTCCCTGAGGCCACCGGCACTAGTCGAGGAAACCCAGGGTTTACTGCCATGACCCAAGAAACACCTTGAAAGTCCTTCTTTAACGGTTCTTGAGGCCCGATACACCTTCCATGACTCTAGAGCAATGACGCGCTCCCCCTTGCAATGCGCATGGAGACCTGACTTCCCAAGCGCCACATGAGAGGCTCCCTGAGCTCCCCATAGTACCTCATGAGAAACCCCACACTGGCGCTGCAGCTCGAGGAAACCCACGAGACGCCCCCTTCATCGCGAGATGATGGCCTTCTTTTCCTGCATAGCCTGGAGAGCAATCACGAGTCCTCTCTCCAAACTCCACAGGAGGCTTGACTCCCTTTAGGCCACTCAGTGGGCTCCAAGAGATACCCGTCGCAACTCGAGAGGAGAGCGGAGTCCTTCGCTTCCCCTCGAGACAAGGACTGACTCCCCGGGTGCATCAGGAAAGCAACCCCGAGATCCCTGTCCCCCCTGGAGACGAACATTATGTCCTGGACACAAGCCTAGATAAGGTCTCTTTTGCCCTGCAGTAACTCAAGCGCAATCCCTAGCTCTCCCTCGCAACTCGAATGGAAGACTGGACTTCCCTGGGCCAACACAAGAGGAAGCCTGAATTTCTTGACCTAACTCGAGAATCCCGCCACAACTCGAGAAAAACGACGTGGTTAACCCGTCACCACAAGATGAGGCCCTTGCCAGCTTCAGCGTCTCAAGAGAAGTCTCACGTTCCGTCTTGAAGTTTGAAACGGTACTTAGCACCTTTGATGTGACTCCAAAAGTTCCCCGACATCCCAGTTTTACTCGAGGGGAACATCGAGGTTCCCGGCACCACTTCATCTGAGCCCCTTCTCCCCTCCTGATCAGGACAAGAGGGTCGATTCACTTGCTTTGTCTGAAAGGGTTACCAACCTTCGTGGTGCACCTCAGGTTGAGGTCCGTCTCAAGAAGAAATTCGAGACGTAGGCTTGTGGGTGGTGCCACATGCCGAAAGACCCTGATTTCCTGGTCTGCTCTTGATAAGAACCTGAAGGCTGGATACCTCTTCGAAGGCAACCCTGTGTATGAAGGCAAAAAACGAAGGGGAACTGACACCCCCATGCATCGTCCGGATAAAACCGCAGGTTCCACACACAGCTCAACAAGTGGCCTGTTATCCGGTGAACAACTCGAGAGTCCAGTGGAGTTCCATTCCTCCACACAAGACGAGGCCTGACTCTCCTGTCCTAACTCTGTAGGGACTCTGTGTTCAGAGTCAGAAATGGAGAGCAACCCTGAGGTTCCTGCTTCAAATCGAGATGAGGCCCTCTTCTGACAAGGTCCAGCCTCGGCTGGTCCAGGGTTTTCGAAGGGGAGACAGAGTAGGCGACCTATTGATTTATTTATCGAAGATATAAAGAGTAATAGAATGAGGATAGCTCAGTAGGAAAATTTAGTGGAGAAAAGAAGCTGAGTAGCTTGGTTTATGCGGAAAATCAGTATAACACGTGACACCAGGTTAGCTCTGACCACGGAGGCCGCAGGCTCCCTCTCGAATAGCGAAAAGTGCCCCACCTTAGACACCTTCTCAAGTGGTCTTCGAAGCCCAGGCAAATAAATGGTCGCAGAGGATATCCGCGCTCCAGATGGACACTCATCTGAAAATTGAGGGGAAGAATGACATTAGGAGACTAAGCGTTGGCAATCAAGGCCCGTAGCTTTATTTTCAACAGGGGTTTTTATACCCTAAGTTACACATAGAGGATAATGGGGATGCAAAGACAGCAGCCTTTGATCCTTATCAAAAACCAGAGTTTCTTTCCTGCAAATGTATCGTATACAAATGGTTTAGGTGATTTACATCATCTTCTGGCCAGAAGACCTATTAACATTTTATGACTCTTGACAAAGACTTATCAACCGTAAGACTTATTTTCTCTAAGAGTAATTATTTTAAGGTTTGGCCCCATCTTTCGAAGATAAAATTGCATTCCTATAGGGCAGATGTGTAATGGGCTTACAACAAAGGAAATAATTTATTACCTTAAGGGTCTAAAATTAGTAACACCAAGGCCACTACTTATTTCTTCTACATACCAACTATATTAATTAATACACATTCAAGGATACAATTCAGGGGATGTGGAAACTTGGCAACAAGCATTGGTTCATCAATGAAATCTTTTACTAGTTTTATTCTGACAGTTTCTAACTCTCTGAGAGGCTCTAAGCTATTTGAATATCTTAAGCTTCCCGTGCCTCTCAAGGCTCGGAGACTGTAAACAATTGTATGCATAGCTGTAGGAGACCGGGTAAACTTGTCAGGCGAGTTAGAGAGCCATCTGACGTGTTTGGATTTAAACACTCCTAATTGCCCAGGAACTTTATTAATTGGAGCTGTAAGTTAGCTCTTTGACAGAGAGAGTGAGATGGTGGTGGGGGACAGCCCCCAGGAAAGTCAGAGGTGAGAGCACAAAGCAATAAAGTAGGCAGACTCTGGTTTTGGGGGGTAGATGCTCAAGAATATCCGGGAGGACTCCCGAGGCTCGATCCCACCTTTGTGTATGCCCAGCCTCTTTCCTCATGACCTTTGTCACGAGTGGAATGTCTCTCGCCGGCTCCCGGCATCTCTCCATTTTTTATTTCTTAAAACAGCCAGATGTAGCTCAGTCGCGAGCCTCTGAATACTCTGCCGAAGAATCCTGACAATACAAGGAAGAATGATTATGAGAAGCAGAATTAAAGCAGCCACCGCAGCATAGCTAAAGACATTAGACAGAATATTCTTTCCTGAGATGTAGTTAGGGAAAGTATGGAAGAAATCATTTGCTGTTCCAGCAGCAGTAAAATCTAATCGGGAGTGCTCCATGGTTGCTATTTGATAGTGAAGTTTCCCTACGTCTCAACCAATGTCAGAGCTGTTCCAGATACCTGAAATATGGTTTTTAATCTTTTCCCATTCAAAATCTGTCTCATTTACTTTCAGGGGTGTTCCACATATCCACCGATAGTCAGCATGACAAGACAATGCCATTTTCACCTTTAAAGCCTGCAATTCAGTCCCAATATGTATTACTGCTTCCTCTAGGGCGTCTACCCTCATTTCTAATTTTCTCTCTATAGCTTCCTGTGTTGCCAATGTTAAAGAAACATTTTTGGACATAGAATCAACATATTGAGCAGTATGTACTTGTTGAGTCAATGATATTGCTGCCACAGTAACAGAAGTGATTGCACTTATCAAAGCTGCTGTTCCCAAGATAATTAAGCCCACAAACCGTCGTGTTTGCATTAAATCCTGTAGTTGTTGGAATACAGCAAGACCATAATTCAATAAGTGGTTACATCATAAGATAAGGTGGATGTTGTAGCATTACAAAGGAGCAAACATTATATTGAGGGTTTAAACAAGATGAACCAGGGAGCAGCTGTAGGCGTCAGCCCGGGGGAGCAGTGTCCCCAGCATCAGGAGGCAGAACGCAAGCGGCAGGCTGTGGGCCAAGGCGCCTATGGTGGGCGGAGGGGCAGGGTTCGTGGTTTAGGGCTAGCCGCCACCGCTTGGGCTCAGGGCGGTCCCCTCTCGCCGGTGGGGCCACGCTGGTCTGGACGGCACTCCGCGGGCGCGCTTTCCTCTCTGGCCCTCACTCGCTGCACAGACTTCTTTGCTCTAGGTCACGGGGTGCAGAGAGGTGGGTGCGAGGCGCTGCTGGTGGCACGGAGGCGAGAGCTGGCTGGGGGAGGGGGAGCGAGCGAGTGCGCGCGCCGCGAACCTGGTCTTTGGGGAATGTGACATGACGAATTTGTCTGAGATCCAAACCGGAGAATCTGCATTCTGTAGAAATATACAAGCATACCCTCTCCCACAAGTTAGCAACACATCTGGCCTTTTTCACTCTCCCGTAAGGAGGCCTTTTTACTTGACCAGGGGCCGAGTCGTAGCCTGTAATTCAGGCATCTAGTGTCTCATCATTGTAGTCTGCCCCTGTGTGTTTACGTTTAAGTGATTAATTACAATTGGAACATAACTTCACTATTTGTCTAGCTGTTTCCCTATGGATATGTTAATTTAGGTCTAATGTTTAGTTTAGGTCTCTGTATAAATTTAAGTAATAAATGTATAACCTCCTTATCTCATTTTGGTATACAGGTATACAGATATACCTAAATGCAAAATGCATTTATATATGTATTTATATATGGCAACAAGTATAAAGTTATTGACATATAATATATATAAATCAATATACTTGAATTAATCTTTATAATTAATATACTAATTAATATATATTACAACAATACAACACATACACAGCTAATACCAACCAACTCAAACCAATATACTGTAATAATACATGTCACACATTTATAATTATACAGTATATAGAACATATATCATCACAGCACATCAATCCATACCAATTAATATCAGCCACACACACATTATATTACTGCCATATATATTTAATTATACAGTATACATATATGTGTGTGTGTATATAGTATACATATTAATTTATATACAAATTAATTAAGTATAGATCTATAAATAGAATTAGGTATACCTTTATTATATTTTATTTATACCCATACCTAATTAGGCAAACTGTAATTAGGCAAATACATTTATATTATGTATTTATAACAATATATAAAGTATTGTTAAATGTACCACCTGTACAGCATCTCCACCCCACATACCACTTTCTCTAATCCCACCAACTCATTTTCAGTATTATGTGTTGGCCAGGAGCTGGGCCAGTCTTTCCCAGCAATGTTAAGAGACGTCTGTTCCTGTGTCTAATAGCCCTGGCGTTTTATTCTCTTGAATTAAAAGATCTTTTAAAGGCCTTGGAACTGTAATTTCCTGCACCCAAAAGGCTAGATCACTAGATCCAAATGTTTTGTGGCTCTTAGCTTGAGAAGTCAAGTTTTTCCTTGTCTGATAGTAAGGTAAAAGTAAAAGCTGTGTTACTCTTTGACCTTTATTAATTTGTACAGTTTTGATAGGCAGTGAGATCAAGACTTTAATTTCTCAATATCATCAGAATCTACTACACCATGCACCAGCGAAATTTCTTTTCTTTCTTTTTTTTTTATTTAATTTTTTTTTAAAAGAAAGCGAGCTACGCCCCAGGACAAATCTTACAATGTCCTCAGATAGGGGGCCAGCCACTCCGGTTGGAATTGGAGTAAGCGGCACATCAGGGGTTAATATTGTTATTAAATCTCCTTGCCTTTTCGCTTTTCTCCTAGCCTGGGTGAGACCCCCCTGAGGGAGTTTTCTCCAAGGAGCACGCTCTGCATATTGTGTACTAAAAGCTCCTTTGTTTAAAAAACTTTTTATCTTCCTCAGTCTTAGGCAACACTTTGGGAGGCTTTGGGGGCAAAGTGGGGAACTCCTGGGTCCTGGGAGGCACAATCGAAGGCGATGGCAGTCGCCTTAAATCAGAAAGTGGTGGATAAGTTTTTTAAAGGTTTGCGCAGAGGGGGAGGGAGCTCGCCAGGGCTCTCGGCCGCAGCGTCCTGTAAGCCCTCTCCTTCCTCGAGAGGTAGACCACTTTCTCCCTCCCTTTTTTTTTTTCTTCAATGGCAGAAAATATGATCTGTGCAGTAAATGGAGACTCACCACCATCCACCTCTATAGCCTCCCCCATAGGCTATTTAACAGCCTCGTGACGGAGGCCCAGGACATTTCTAATCATATTCCACAGTCAATAAATATTTGTCTATTCTTAGATGCAGAGAAATCCATTTTTAATTTTTTTTTAATTTTAGAGAATATTTTTATTTATTTTGTAACCTCTTTACCCTGGCTAAACTTCAGAGGGGACTAGAAAAGAAGCCTCAAGGTGAGGATCAAGTTCATCCTTGGGACTAGAGAAAATCCTTCTCCGGGAAACTCCTAGCAGTGGCCCTTTACCCCGACATGGAGGAGGAGGCATAGGGGGATGGGAGCGTCCCGAAGGTTTCCTCTTCTGTTCTGGAGATCCTTTAACTTTTTGGTAACTAAATCTTACGAACTGTCTGATCGGGGATGTTTCCCTCAACCTCCTAGGAGCGGATGGTCTGATTAGGGATGTTTTCTTAAACTTTTAGGAGCATCTTTAGCTTAAAAAAAAAATCCTCATCAGAATGGCATCGAGCTGCTGTTTCCTCTAAACATTTTTCAAATTGAGGGGAGAGCTGATCTTTCTTTTCATCCCTATCTTTTACATGCTCATTGGCAGTCATAGCGGCTAGCCATTCATTTAGCTGTCGATAGCTAGGTATAGCCTCTTCATTTTCACTTTTCTTTATAACAGGTACCTTTTCAGATTTGCTTTTTTGTTTAACAGGTACTTTTCCAACTTTACTTTCCTCTTTAACAGGTACCTTTCAAATTCATGAGCTGGATCTAAAACATCTCTAGTCATATTCCACAGAGGAAAGGTGTAAGTAGGGATTTTTTCCAAACCTTGCTGAGCACAATAAGCTCTTAGCTGTTTTCCTAGTTTTTTCAAGATATCTAGGTTAACAGTGCCTTGTTGTAGAAACCAAGGGCAGTGGTCTTGTACAAATGTAAAAAATGATTGAATGGAAGATGTTTTAACCTTGATTCTTCTTTTACTTAATAACTGTAAAATTACTCCTATAAAGAGCTGTCTTTCATTTGATTCAGTGTTGCCCATGTCAGAAACTTAAGGATAGTAAAAGATTTTGCTTTTAGCTATCTAAAGATTAGGCCTTTTTTGTCAGCCTTTTTAGAAACCGTTTTTTCTCTCTAACTCTTCAACACTTCCCACTCCTCTGGCCCTGTCTATTCTACAGGGGGATCTGCAGCCCCCTAAGTGGGATCCTATCTGTCCCCAAAACTGAACACTGGGGGAATGGGGTTGGGGATTTACCTTCGAAATGCCTGTCTCGGGCGCCACCTGCAGAGGTCCAGCCCCAGCTGATCCAGGGTATTCGAAGGGAAGATGGAGTAGGCGACCTATTTATATATTTATGTATTCATCAAAGATATAAAGAGTAATAGAATGAGGATAGCTCAGTAGGAAAAATCAGTGGAGAAAAGCAGCTGAGTAGCTTGGTTTACGCGGAAAATCAATATAACCCGTGACACCAGGTTAGCTCTGACCACGGAGGCTGCAAGTGCCCTCTAGAATAGAGGAAGGTGCCCCACCTTAGACACCTTATCGAGTGGGTCTTCGAAGCCCAGGCAAATAAATGGTCGCAGAGGATATCCGCGCTCCAGATGGACACTCATCTGAAAATTGAGGGGAATAATGACATGGGGAGACCAAGCATTGGCGAGCAAGGCCCGTAGATTTATTTTCAACACAGGTTTTAATACCCTAAGTTACACATAGAGGATAATAGGGGATGCAAAGTCAGCAGTCTTTAATCCTTATCAAAAACCAGGGTTTCTTTTCTGCAGATTTATCGTATAAAAATGGTTTAGATGATTTACATCATCTTCTGGCCAGAAGACCTATTAACATTTTATGACTCTTGACAAAGACTTATCAACCATAAGAGTTATTTTCTCTAAGAGTAATTGTTTAAGGTTTGGCGCCATCTTGCGAAGATAAAATTGCATTCCTATAGGGAGGATGTGTAATGGGTTTACAACAAAGAAAAGAATTTATTACCTTAAGGGTCTAAAGTTACCAACATCAAGGCCACTACTTATTTTTTCTACATACCAACTATATTAATTAGCACACATTCAAGGATACAATTCAGGGGATGTGGAAACTTGGCAAAAAGCATTGGTTCATCAATGAAATCTTTTACTAGTTTTATTCTGACAGTTTCTAACTCTCTGAGAGGCTCTAAGCTATTTGAATATCTTAAACTTCCCGTGCGTCTCGAGGCTGGGAGACTGTACACAATCGTATGCATAGCTGTAGGAGACCGGGTAAACTTGTCAGGCGAGTTAGAAAACCATCTGAAGGGTTTGGATTTAAACACTACTAATTGCCCAGGAACATTATTAGTTGGAGCTGTAAGTTAGCTCTTTGACAGAGAGAGTGAGATGGTGGTGGGGGACATCCCCAGTAATGTCAGAGGTGAGAGAACAAAGCAATAAAGAAGGCAGACTTCGGTTTTTGGGGGTAGATGCTGAAGAATATACGGGGGAACTCCCGGAGGCTCGATCCCGCCTTTGCGTATGCCGAGACTCTTTCCCCATGACATTTGTCACGAGTAGAATGTCTCTCGCTGGCTCCCGGCAATCTTCCATTGCACCAAACGCAGTGGAGTCCCGAGAGGCCCCTCCCAACACCACAGTATCAGTGTCTTCTCAGAGGCACCCTGAGCAACTCCCTGAGGTCACCGGCACAAGTCGAGGGAACACAGGGTATCCTGCCGCAACCCGAGAAAGACCTCAAGAGTCCGTCTTCAACGCGTCTTGAGGCCGGATTCCCCTACCATGACTCGAGAGAAATGACACGCTCCCCCTCGCCATGCGCATGGACACCTGACTTCCCTGGCGCCACATGAGAGGCTCCCTGAGCTCCCCGTCATACCTCGTGAGAAACCCCACACTGGCGCCACAGCTCGGGAAAACCCACGAGACGCCACCGTCATCACGAGATTGGGGACTTCTTTTCCTGCCTGACCTGGAGAGCAATCCCTGGTCCTTTCTCCAAACTTCACAGGAGGCTTTACTCCCTTTAGGCCACTCAATGGGCTCCAAGAGATACCTGTTGCGACTTGAGAGGAGAGCAGAGTACTTTGTTTCCCCTCGAGATGAGGCCTTACCTCGGGTGAGTCTGGAATGCAACCCCGAGATCCCTGTTGCCCCTGGAGAGGAGCATTATGTCCTGGACAAAAGCCTAGATGAGGTCTATTTTACCCTACAGTGACTCGAGAGCAACACCCATCTCTCCCTCGCAATTCGAATGGAAGATTGGTCTTCACTGGGCCAACACAAGAGGAAGTCTGAATTTCCCGTTGTAACTCGAGAATCCCGCCGCAACTCTTAAAAACCACGTGGTTCCCCATTCATCACAATATGAGGCCTTTGCCCGCTACAGAGTCTCAAGAGAAGTCCCATGTTTCGTCATAAAGTTCGAAATGCTACTTGGCACCCTTGATGCGACCCCAAAAGTTCCCCAATATACCGGTCTCACTCCAAGGGAACACCGAAGTTCCTGGCACCACTTCATTTGAGCCCCTTCTCCCCTCCTGGTCACGGCAGGAAGGTCGATTCCCCTGCTTTGTCTTGAAGGGGTTCCCGACCTTCATGGCGCACCTCAGGATGAGGCCAGTCTCACGAAGAAATTCGAGACGTAGCCTCGTGTTGCTGCCACGTGCTGAAAGACCCCAATTTCTCGGTCTTGCTCTAGATAAGAACCCGATGCCCGGACACCTCTTCTAAGGCAACCCTGTGGATGAAGGCACTACATGAGGGGGCACTGGCAAGCCTGTTCATCGTCCGGAAAATCCCACAGGATCCACATACAGCTCCACAACTGGCCTGTCACCCCTTAAACAATGAGAGAGGCAAGCGGAGTTCCCTTCCTCAGACAAGACGAGGCCTGAGTATCCATTCCCAACTCTGTAGGCATGCTTCGATCTGAGTCAGAAATGGACAGGAAACCTGAGGTTCCTGCCTCAACCCGAGATGAGGCCCTCTTCCATTAAAACAAACACAGTGGAGTCCCCAGAGGCCACTCCCATCTCCACAGTATCCATGACTTCTCATAGGCATTCTGAGAAGCTCCTTGAGGCCACCGGCAAACGTCGAGGGAAATAAGGGTTTCCTGCCACAACCGAAGAAAGACCTCAAGAGTCCTTCTTCAACGCGTCTTGAGGTCAGATTCCCCTACCATGGCTCGAGAGCAATAACGCGCTCCCCCTCGCCACGCACATGGAGACCTGACTTCCCTGGCGCCACATGAGAGGCTCCCTGAGCTCCCCGTCGTACCTCGTGTGAAACCCCACACTGGCGCCGCAGCTCGAGAAAACACACAAGACCCCTCCGTCATCGCGAGATGTGGGCCATCTTTTCCTGCATGGCCTGGAGAGCAGTCCCAAGTCCTCTCTCCAAACTTCACAGGAGGCTTGACTCCCTTTAGGCCACAAAGTGGGCTCCAAGAGGTGCCCGTCGCGACTCGAAAGGAGAGCGGAGTCCTTTGCTTCCCTTCGACACGAGGCCTGACTCCCTGGGTGAGTCTGGAATGCAAACCTGAGATCCCTGTGGCCCTTGGAGAGGAACATTAGGTCCTGGACACAAGGCTAGATGAGGTCTCCTTTGCCCTGCAGTGACTCGAGCGCAACCTCCAGCTCTCCCTCGCAACTCGAATGGATGATTGGACTTCCCTGGCCCAACACAAGAGGAAGCCTGAAATCCCCGTCGTAACTCGAGAATCCCGCCGCAACTCGAGAAAAACCACGTGGCTCCCCTGTCATCGCAAGATGAGGCCCTTGGCCGCTACAGCGTATCAAGAGAAGTCCCACTTTCCATCCTGAAGTACAAAACGGTACTTGGCACCCTTGATGCGACCCCCAAAGTTCCCTGACATACCGGTTTCACTCGAGGGAAACACCAAAGTTCATGGCACCACTTCTTGTGAGCCCCTTCACCCCTCCTGATCGCGACAGGAGGGTCGACTCCCATGCTTTGTCTGCAAGGGGTTCCCGACGTTCCCCGCGAACCTCCGGATGAGGCCGGTCTCATGAGGAAATTCAAAAAGTAGCCTCATGGTTGGTGCCACATGTTGAAAGATCCCGAATTCCCGGTCCACTCTAGATAAGAACCTGACGCCCGGACATCTCTTCGAAGGCAACCCTGTGGATGAAGGCACAACACGAAGGGACACTGACATCCCCATGCATCGTCTGGAAAAACCCGCAGATTCCACTCACAGCTCCAAATGTGGACTGTCACCCCGTGAACAACTCGAGAGGCAAGTGAAGTTGCATTCCTTCACACAAGACGAGGCCTTACCCTCCTGGCCCAACTCTTCAGGGACCCTGCGATCGGAGTCAGAAATGGAGAGGAACCCTGAGGTTCCTGCCTCAACTAGAGAAGAGGCCCTCTTCCATTGAACCAAACTCAGTGGTGTCCCGAGAGGCCCCTCCCAACACCACAGTATCCCTGAATTCTCAGAGGCTCCCTGAGAAGCTACCTGAGGTCACTGGCACAAGTCGAGGGAACCCAGAGTTTCCTGAAGTAACCCGAGAAAGACTTGGAGAGTCCTTTTTCAACGTCTCTTGATGCCCGATTCCCCTACCATGACTCCAGAGCAAGGACGCGCTCCCCTCGCCACAAGCAGGAAAACTGACTTCCCTAGTACCACACAAGAGGCTCCCTGAGTACCCCATCGTACCTCGTGAGAAAACCCACAGTGGCGCCGCAGTTCGAGAAAAACCACAAGATGCCCCCGTCAAGGAGAGATGGGGGCCTTCTTTTCCTGCCTGACCTGGAGAGCAATCCCTGGTCCTCTCTCCAAACTTCACAGGAGGATTGACTCCCTTTAGGCCACTCAGTTGGGTCCAAGAAATACCCAGTGCGACTCGAGAGGAGAGCGGAGTCCTTTGCTTCCCTCGAGACGAGGCCTGACTCCCCGGGTGAGTTTGGAATGCAACCCCGAGATCCCTGTCGCCCCTGGAGTGGAACATTATGTCCTAGACACAAGCCTAGATGAGGTCTATTTTGCCCTACAGTGATCGAGAGCAACCTCCATCTCTCCCTCACAATTTGAATGGAAGATTGGGCTTCCCACGGTCAACACATGAGGAAGTCTGAATTTCCCATTGTAATTCGAGAATTCAGCCTCAAGTCTTAAAAACCATGTGGTTCCCCCTTCATCGCAAAATGAGGCCCTTGCCAGCTAGAGTCTCAAGAGAAGTCCCACGTTCCATCTTAAAGTGCGAAATGCTACTTGGCACCCTTGATGCGACCCCAAAGTTCCCCAACATACCGGTCTCACTCCAGGGGAACACCGAAATTCCCGGCGTCTCCAGGGAAGTCCCATGTTCTGTCCTTAAGTGCGAAACGGTACTTGACACCCTTGATGCGACCGCAAAAGTTCCCCGACACGCTGGGTTCCCTCTAGGGGAACACCAAGGGTCCCGGCACCACTTCATCTGAGCCCCTTCTCCCCTCCTGATCGCGACAGGAGAGTCGATTCCCCTGCTTTCTCTGGAAGGGGTTCCCGGCCTTCCTGGTGCACCTCAGGATGAGGCCGTTCTCAGGAGGAAATTCGAGACTAGCCATGTGTGAGGTGCCACGTGCCGAACGACCCCGATTTTCCGGTCCGCTCTTGATAAGAACCCGATGCCCGGACACCTCTTCGAAGGCAACCCTGTGAGTGAAGGCACGACACGAAGGGGCACTGACACCCCCGTGCATCATCCGGAAAAACCCGCAGGGTCTACACACAGCTCGACAAGGGGCCTGAGACTCCCGGAACAACTCGAGAGGCAACCAGAATTCCATTCCTCAGACAAGACGAGGCATGACTCTCCTGTCCCAACACTGCAGGGACCGTGCAGTCGGAGTCAGAATCGGAAAGGAAGCCTGAGGTTCCTGCCTCCCCTCGAGATGAGGCCCTCTTCCATTGCGCCGAACCCAGCAGAGTCCCGAGAGGCCCTGCCAACTCCACAGCATCCCTCACCTCTCAGAGTCACCATGGGAAGTTCCCTATAGTCCCCTGCAGAAGTCGAGGGAAACGAGGGTTTCCCGCCGCCACCCGAGAAAGACCTCGAGAGTCCTTCTTCAACGCGTCTTGAGGCCCTAGTCACTTCCCATGACTCGAGAGTGATGACCAGCTCCCCCTCGCCATGCGCATGGAGACATGAGTTCCCTGGCACCGCACGAGAGGCTCCCTGAGGTCCTCGTCGTGCCTCGTGAGAAAACCCCCATGGGAGCCGCAGCCTGAGGAAACCCATGAGACGCCCCCATCATCGCTAGATGAGGGCCTTCTTTTCCTGCCTGGCCTGGAAAGCAATCCCGAGTCCTCTCTCCAAACTGAAGAGGAGGCTCGACACCCTTGAGTCCACTCATTGGGCTCCAAGAGATCCGTGTCGCGACTTGAGAGGAAAGCGGAGTCCTCTGCTTCCCCTCGAGGCGAGGCCTGACTCCCTGGGGGAGTCTGGAATGGAAACCCGAGATCCCTGTCTTCCCTTGAGAGGAATATTAGGTCCTGGACACACGCCTCGATGAGGTCTCTTTGGCCCTGTAGTGACTCGAGCAGAACCCCCAGCTTTCCCTCGCAACTCCAGGGGAAGATTGGGCTTCCCAGGGCCAACCCAAGAGGAAGCCTGAAATCCCCGTCGTTTTCGAGAATCCAGACTCAACTCGAGAAAAACGACGTGGTTCCAACGTCTTCACAGAATGAGGCCCTTGCCCGCTACAGCGTCCCCAGGGAAGTCACATGTTCCGTCCTGAAGTGGGAAACGGTACTTGGCTCCCTTGTTGCGACCCCTAAAGTTCCCTGAAATGCCGGGTTCCCTCGAGTGTAACACCTAGAGTCCCGGCCCCACTTCATCTGAGCCCCATCTCCCCACCTGATCACGACAGGAGAGTCGATTCCCCTTCTTTGTGTGGAAGGTGTTCCCGGCCTTCCCGGCGCACCTCAGGATGATGCTGGTCTCACGAGGAAATTCGAGATGAGCCACGTTGGTGCTGCCACATGCCGAACGACCCCGATTTCCTGGTCCGCTCTTGAAATGAACCCGATGCCCGGACACCTCTTTGAAGGCAACCCTGTGGGGGAAGGCACAAAATGAAAGGGCAATGACACCCCTGTGCATCTTCTGGAAACACCCGCAGGTTCCACACACAGCTCGACAAGGGGCCTGAAACCCACTGAACGACTCAAGAGGCAAGCAGAGTTCCATTACTCAGACAAGACGAGGCCTGACTCTCCTGTCCCAACCGTGCAGGGACCCTGCGGTCGGAGTCAGAAATGGAGAGGAAGCCTGAGGTTCCTGCCTCCAATCGAGATGAGGCCCTCTTTCATTTCGTCAAACCTAGTCGAGTCCCGAGAGGCCCCTCTAACTCCTCAGTATCCCTCACCTCTCAGAGGCACCTGGGAAGTTCCCTAAGGTCCCCAGTAGAGGTCGAGGGAAATAAGTGTTTCCCGCCCCTACCCAAGAAAGACCTCGAGAGTCCTTCTTAAATGCGTCTTGAGGCCCTAGTCCCTCCCATGACTCCAGAGCAATGACGCGATCTGCCTGGCCACACGCATGGAGGCCTGACTTCTCTGGCGCCACACGAGAGGCTTCCTGAGCTCCCCATCATATCTCGTGAGAAACCCCACACTGACGCCGCAGCTCGAGAAAACCCATGAGATGCTCCCGTCATCAAGAGAGGAGGGCCATCTTTAACTGAATGGTATGCAGATCAAGCGTGAACCTTCTGTCCAAGCTACACAGGACGCTTGACTCCCTTTAGGCCACTCATTGGGCTCCAAGAGTTACACGTCGTGACTCGAGAGGATAGTGGAGTCCTTTGCTTCCACTCGAGACGAGGCGTGACCCACCAGGTGAGACTGGAATGCGACCCCGATATCCCTGTTGCCCCTGGAGAGGAACACTACGTCCTGGACCCAAGCCTAGATGAGGACTCTTTGCCCTGAAGTGACTCGAGAGCAACCCACAGCTCTCTGTGACAAGTTGAATGGAAGATTGGACTTCCTGGGCCAACACAAGAGGAAGCCTGAATTCCCCGTCGTAACTCGAGAATCCCGCCGCATCTCGAGAAAAACCACGTGTTTCCCTTGTCATCGCAATATGAGGCCCTTGCCCGCTAGAGCATCTCCAGAGAATTCCCACGTTCCGTCTTGAAGTGCGAAACTGTACTTGGCACCCTTGATGTGACCTCAAAAGTGCCGTGACATACCGGTCTCACTCGAGGGGACCACCGAGGTTCCCGGCACCACTTCATCTGAGCCCCTTCTCCCCTTCTGATCATGACCGGTGGATCGATTCCCCTGCTTTGTCTGCAAGGGGTTCCCTACCTTCCCGACGAACCTCAGGATGAGGCCGGTCTCCCGAGGAAATTCGAGACGTAGCCTCGTGGGTGGTACCACATGCTGAAAGACCCCAATTTTCTGGTACGCTCTTGAAAAGAACCCGACGCCCGGACACCTCTTTGAAGGCAACCCTTTGGATGAAGGCACAACACGAAGGGGCACTGACACCCCTGTGCATCGTCTGGAAAAACCCGCAGGTTCCACACACAGCTCAACAAGTGGCCTGTCACTCCGTGAACAACTCGAAAGGCAAGCGGAGATCCATTCCTCCACAGAAGACGAGGCGTGACTCTCTTGTCCATACTCGGCAGGTACTCTGCGACCCGAGTCAGAAATGGAGAGGACCCCTGAGGTTCTTGCCTCCATTCGAGATGAGGCCCTCTTCGATTGCACCAAACCCAGTTGAGTAACGAAAGGCCCCTCCCAAATCCACAGTGTCCCTGACTTCTCAGAGGCACCCTGAGAAGTTGCCTGAGGTCACCGACACAAGTCGAGGGAACCCAGGGTTCCCTGCCGCAACCCGAGAAAGACCTCGAGAGTTCTTCTTCAATGCGTCTTGAGGCCCAATTCGCCTACTATGACTCGAGAGCAATCACGCACTCCCCTTCACCACATGCACGGAGACCTGACGTCCCTAGCACCACACGAGAGGCTCTCTGAGTTCCCCGTCGTACCTCGTGAGAAATCTGATACTGGCGCCGCAGCTGGAGAAAACCCACAAGACGCCCCCGTCATCGCGAGATGAGGGCCTTTTTTCCTGCATGGCCAGGAAAACAATCCCGAGTCATCTCTCCAAACTCCATAGGAGGCTTCACTCCCTTTACGCCACGCAGTGGGCTCCAAGAGATACCCGTCGCGAATCGACAGGAGAGTGGAGTCCTTTTTTTCCCCTCAAGACGAGGCCTGACTCTCCGGGTGAGTCGAGAATGCAACCCTGAGATCCCTGTTGGCCCAGTAGTGGAACACTAGGTCCTGGACACAAGCGTAGATGAGGTCTATTTTGCCCTGCAGTGACTGGAGAGCAATCCCCAGTTCTAACTCGCAACTCGAAAGGAATACTGGATTTTCCTGGCGCCACACAAGAGGCTCCCTGAGATCCCCGTGGTACTTCATGAGACACCCCACACTGGCGCCGCAGCTCGAGAAAACCCACGAGACGCCACCGTCATCTCGAGATGAGGGCCTCCTTTTCCTGCATGGCCTGGAGTCCAATCCCGAGTCCTCTCTCCAAACTCCACAGGAGGCTTGACTCCCTTTAGTACACACATTGGGCTCCAAGAGATACCCATCGAGACTCGAGATGAGAGCGGAATTCTTTGCTTACCCTCGAGGTGAGAACTGACTCCCCGGATGAGTCTGGAATGCAAACCCGAGATCCCTGTCGCCCCTGGAGAGCAACATTAGATCCTGGACACAAGCCTAGATTAGGTCTCTTTTGCCCTGCAGTGACTCTAGTGCAATCCCCAGCTCCCCCTCGCAACCCGAATGGAAGATTGGATTTCAAGGCCAACAAGAGGAAGCCTAAATTCCCGGTCATAACTCGAGAATCCCGCCGCAACTCGAGCAAAACCACGTGGTTCTCCCGTCATCGCAAGATGAGGCCCTTGCCCTCTACAGCGTTTCAAAAGATGTCCCAGGTTCCGTCTTGAAATGCGAAACGGTACTTGGCACCATTGATGCGACCCCAAAAGTCCCCCAACACGCCGGTCTCACTCAAGGGGAACACCGAGGTTCTCGGCACCACTTCATTTAAGCCCCTTGTCCCCTCCTGATGGTGACCGGTGGGTCGATTCCCCGGCTTTGTCTGCAAGGGGGCCCGACCTTCCCTGCACAACTCAGGATGAGGCCGGTCTCATGGGTAAATTCAATACGTAGCTTTGTGGGTGGTGCCACTTGCCGAAAGACTCCAATTTCCCGGTCCGCTCTTGATAAGAATCCGATGCTCGGACACCTCTTGGAAGGCAGCCTTGAGTATGAAGGTACAACACGAAGGGGCACTAACACACCTGTGCATCATCCGGAAAAACGGGCAGGTTACATACACAGCTCGACAAGTGGCCTGTCACCTCGAGAACAACTCGAGAGGCAAGAGGAGTCCCATCCTCCAGAAAAGACGAGGCCTGACTCTCCTGTATCAACATGCAGGGACCTTGCGATCTGAGTCAGAAATGGAGAGGAACACTGAGGTTCCTGCTTCAACTCGAGATGAGTCCCTCTTACATTCCACCAAATGCAGAGGAGTCTCGAGAGGCCCCTCCAAACTGCACAGTATCCCTGACTTCTCAGAGGCACTCTGAGAAGCTCCCTGAGGTCGCAGGCACAAGTCAAGGGAACCCTGGGTTTTATGCAGTAACCCGAGAAAGACCTCGAGAGTCCTTCTTCAACCCGTCTTGAGGCCCGATTACCCTACCATGACTCGAGAGCAATGACGAACTCCCCCTAGCCATCTCATGGGGACCTGACTTCCCTGGAGCCACACGAGAGGCTCCCTGAGCTCCCTCTCGTACCTCGTCAGAAACCCGGCACTAGCGCGGCAGTCTAGAAAACCCACGAGACGCCGCCATCATCGCGAGATGAGGGCCTTCTTTTCCTGCATGGCCTGGAGAGGAATCCCGAGTCCTCTATCCAAACACCACAGGAGGCTTGACTCCCTTTAGGGCACACAGTGGGCTCCAAGAGATACCCATCGCGACTCAAAAGGACAGCGGAGTTCTTTGCTTCCCCTCGAGACGAGGCCTGATTCCCCGGGTGAGTCTGGTATGCAACCCCCAGATCCCTGTCGCCCCTAGGGACGAACATTAAGTCCTGGACACAAGCCTAGATGAGGTCTATTTTGCCCTGCAGTGACTCGTGGACAATCCCCAGCTCTCCCTTGAAACTCGAATGGAAGATAGGACTTCCCTGGGCCAACACATGAGGAAGACTGTGTTCCCCGTCGAAACTCGAGAATCCCGCCACAACTCGAGAAACGCCACGTGGTTTCCCCGTCATCGCAAGATGAGGCCCTTGCCCCCTACAGCGTCTCAAGAGAAGTCCCACGTTCCGTCTTGAAGTGCGAAACGTATTGTCACCCTTGATGCGACCTCAAAAGTTCCTCGACACACCGGTCTGACTCGAGGAGAACACGGAGGTTCCCGGCACCACTACATCTGGGCCCCTTCTCCCCTCCTGATCGTGACAGGAGGGTCGATTCCCCTGTTTTGTCTTGAAGGGGTTCCCACCTTTCCCGGGGCATCTCAGGATGAGGGCGGTCTCACGAGGATATTCGAGACATAGCCACGTGGATGGTGACACATGCCGAAAGACCCCGATTTCCCGGTCCGCTCTTGATAAGATCCTGATGCCCGGACACCTCTTTGAAGATAACCCTTTTGATGAAGGCACAACACTTAGGGGCACTGACACCCCTGGGTATCGTCCGGAGAAACCCTCAGGTACCACACACAGCTCGAGAAGTGACCTGTCACCCCGTGAACAACTGGAGAGGCAAGCAGAGTTCCATTTCTCCACACAAGACGAGGCCTGACTCTCCTGTTCGAACTCTGCAGCGAAACTGCGATCCGAGTCAGATCTGGCCCAGGGGAAGTCAGGAGAGGAAACATGAGTTTCCTGCCTCCACTCGAGATGAGGCCCTCTTCCATTGCACCGAACACAGTGGAGTCACGAGAGGCCCCTCCCAACTGCACAGTATCCCTGACTTCTCAGAGGCACCCTTAGACCTTCCTGAGATCACCGGCACAAGTCGAGGGAACCAAGGGTTTCCTGCCCCAACCCGTAAAAGACCTCGAGAGTCCTTCTTCAACGCGTCTTGAGGTGCGATTCCCCTACCATGACTCGAGAGCAATGACACGCTCCCCCTAGCCACGCGCATAGAAACCTGACTTCCCTGGCGCCACAGGAGAGGCTCCCTGAGCTCCCCATTATACCTCGTGAGCAACACCACACTGGAGCCGCAGCTCGAGAATACACACGAGACGCCCCAGTCCTCACGAGATGAGGGCCTTCTTTTCCTGTATGGCCTGGAGAGCAATCCTGAGTCCTCTCTCCAAACTCCACAGGAGGCTTGACTCATTTTAGGCCACACAGTGAGCTCCAAGATATACCCGTCGCGACTCGAGAGGAGAGCGGTGTCCTTGGCTTCCCCTCGAGACGAGGCCTGATTCCCAGGGTGAGTCGAGAATGCAATGCCGAGATCGCTGTCGCCCCAGCAGAGGAACATTAGGTCCTGGACACAAGCCTAGATGAGGTCTATTTGGCCCTGCAGGGTCTCGAGAGCAATCCCCAGTTCTAACTCGCAATTCGAATGAAAACTGGACTTCCCTGGGCCAGTTGAAGAGGAAGCCTGAATTCCCCGTCGTAACTCGAGAATCCCGCCACAACTCAAGAAAAACCACGTGGTTCCCCCGTCATCGAAAGATGAGGCCCTTGCCCGCTACAGCGTCTCAAGAGAAGTCCCACGTTCCGTATTGAAGAGCGAAAAGTTACTTGGAACCCTTGATGCGACCCCAAAAGTTCCCCGACATACCAGTCTCACTTGAGGAGAACACCGAGGTTCCCGGCACCACTTCATCTGAGACTCTTCTCCCCTCTTGATCGCGACAGGAGGTTCGATTCCCCTGCTTTGTCTGGAAGGCGTTCCCGACCTTCCTGGCGCACATCAAGATGAGGCCAGTCTCACGAGGAAATTCGAGACATAGCCTCGTGGGTGGTGCGACATGCCAAAAGACCCCGATTCCCTGGTCCGCTCTTGATAAGAACCCGATGGCAGAACCCAACTCGAAGGCAATCCTGTGGATCAAGGCACAACACGAAGGGGCAGTGACACCCCGGTGCATCGTCCAGAAAAACCCGCAAGTTCCACATACAAATCGACAAGTGGCCTGTCACCCCATGAACAACGCGAGAGTCAATCGGAGTTCCATTCCTCCACACAAGACGAGGCCTGACTCTCTTGTCCCAACTCTGCAGGGACTCTGGGATCCGAGTCAGTTCCGGCGCATTCGAAGCCAGGAGAGGAACCCTGAGGTTCCTGCCTCAACTTGTCATGAGGCCTTCTTCCATTGCACCAAACCCAGTGGAGTTCCGAGAGGCCCCTCCCAACTCCACAGTGACCCTGACTTCTCAGAGGCACGCTGAGAAGCTTCCTGAGGTCACTGGCACAAGTCGATGGAACCCAGGGTTTCCTGCTGCAACCCAAGAAAGGCCTTGAGAGTCCTTCTTTAACACGTCTTCAGGCCCAATTCCCCTACCATGACTCGAGAACAATGACGGGCTCCCTCTCACCACGTGCATAGAGACCTGACTGCCCTGGCACCACGTGAGAGGCTCACTGAGCTCCCAGTCTTACTTCGTGAGAAACCCCACACTAGCGCCACAGCTCGAGAAAACCTACGAGACGCCCCAGTCATTGGGAGATGAGGGCCTTCATTTCCTGCATTGCCTGGAGAGCAATCCCGTGTCCTCCCTCCAAACACCAGAGGAGGTTTGACTCCCTTTAAGCCACTCAGTGGGCTCCAAGACATACTCGTCCGACTCGAGAGGAGAGCAGAGTCCTTTGCTTCCCCTCGAGACGAGGCCTGACTCCAAGGTGAGTCTGGAATGCAACCCCGAGATTTCTGTCGAGTCTTGAGATGAACATTAGGTCCTGCACACAAGCCTTGGTGGGGTCTCTTTTGCCTTCAGTGACTAGAGCGCACCTCCAGCTCTTCCTCGAATCTCGAATGGAAGATAAGACTTTTGTGGGCCAACACAAGAGGAAGCATGAATTCCCTATGGTAACTCAAATATCCCACCGCAACTCGAGAAAAACCAAGTGGTTCCGCAGTCATTCCAAGATGAGGCCCTTGCCCGCTGGAGCACCCCAAGAGAAGTCCAACGTTCCATTTTGAAGAGTGAAACGGTAATTGGAACGCTTTATGCGACCCCAAAAGTTACCCGACATACCTGTCTCACTTGAGGGAAACACCGAGGTTCCCAGCAGCACTTCATCTGAGCCACTTCTCCCCTCCTGATCGCCACAGGAGGGTCGATTCCTCTGCTTTGTCTGGAAGAGTTTCATGACCTTCGCGGCACACCTCAGGATGAGGCCGGTTTCATGAGGAAATTCGAGACAAACCACGTGGGTGCTGCCAAATGCTGAACGACCCCGATTTCCCAGTCCGCTCTTCATAAGAACCCGATGCCCGGACACCTCTTCGAAGGCAACCCTGTGGATGAAGGCACAAATCGAAGGATCACTGACACCCCCGTGCATCGTCTGGAAAAACCTGCAGATTCCACACACAGTTTGACAAGGGGCCTGAAACCCGATGAACAACTCGAGAGGCAAGCGGAGTTCCATTCCTCAGAAAAGACGTAGCCTGACTCTCCTGTCCCAACTCTGCAGGGACCCTGCAGTCTGAGTCCGAAACAGAGAGGAAGTCTGAGGTTCCTGCCTCCCCTCGAGATGAGGCCCTCTTCCATTGCGACAAACCCAGCGGAGTCCCGAGAGGCCCCGCCCACTCCACAGTTTCCATCAACTCTCAGAGACACCCTGGGAAGTTCCCTAAGGTCCCCGGCAGAAGGCGAGGGAAACGAGGGTTTCCCGCCGCCCCCCGAGAAAGACCTCGATAGTCCCTCTTCAACGCGTCTCGAGGCCCTAGTCCCCTCCCGTGACTCGAGAGCCATGACGCGCTCCCCCTCGCCACGCGCAGGGAGACCTGACTTCCCTGGCGCCGCACGAGAGGCTCCCTGAGATCCTCGTCGTGCCTCGCGAGAAAACCCCCAAGGGCGCCGCAGCTCGAGGAAACCCCTGAGACGCCCCCGTCCTCACGAGGTGAAGGGCCTTCTTTTCCTACATGGCCTGGAGAACAATCCCGAGCCCTCTCTCCAAAATGAAGAGGAGGCTTGACTCCACTGAGGCCACTAGGGGGCTCCAAGAGATCCGCGTCGCGACTCGGGAGGACAGCGGAGTCCTTGGCTTCCCCTTGAGACGAGGCCTGGCACCCCGGGGGATCCTGGAATGCAACCCCGAGATCCCTGCCTTCCCTGGATAGGAACATTAGGTCCTGGACACACGCCTAGATGAGGTCTCTTTGGCCCTGCAGTGACTCAAGGCAGCCCCCAGCTTTCCCTCGCCACTCGAATGGAAGACGGGGCTTCCCAGGGCCAACAGAGGAGGAAGCCTGTAATCCGCGTCGTCACTCGAGAATCCCACCACAAATCGAGAAAAAACACGTGGTTTCAACGTCTTCGCAAGATGAGGCCCTTGCCCACTACGGCGTCTCAAGGGAAGTCCCATGTTCCGCCCTGAAGTTCGAAACGGTACCTGACACCCTTCGTACGACACCCAAAAGTTCCCTGACACGCCGGGTTCCCTCAAGGGGAACACCGAGAGTCCCGGCACAGCTTCATCTGAGCCCCTTCTCCCCTCCTGATCGCGACAGGAGAGGCGATTCCCCTGCCTGGTCCAGAAGGGGTTCCCGGCCTTCCCGGCGCACCTCAGGATGAGGCCGGTCTCACGGGGAAATTCGAGACGAGCCACGTGGGTGGTGCCACATGCCGAACGCCCCCGATTCCCCGGTCCGCTCTTGAGAAGGACCCGAGGCCCGGACCCCTCTTCGAAGGCAACCCTGTGGGTGAAGGTACCACTCGAAGGGGCACTGACACCCCCGTGAGTCATCCGGAAAAACCCGCGGTTTCCACACACAGCTCGACGAGGTGCGTGAGACACCCTGAGCAATTCGAGAGGCAAGCGGAGTTCCCTTCCTCAGACAAGACGAGGCCTGACTCTCCTGTCCCAACTCTGCAGGGACTCTGTGGCTGGAGTCCGAAAAGGAGAGGAAGCCTAATTTTCCTGTCTCCCCTCGAGATGAGGCCCTCTTCCATTGCGCCAAGCCCAGCGGAGTCCCGAGAGGCCCCGCCAACTCCACAGCATCCCTCACCTATCAGAGGCACCATGGGAAGTTCCCTCAGGTCCCTGGCAGAAGTCGAGGGAAATGAGGCTTTCCCGCCGCAACCCCAGAAAGACTTCGAGTGTCCTTCTTCAACGCGTCTGGAGGCCCTAGTCCTCTCCCATGACTGGAGAGCCATGACGCACTCCCCCTCGCCATGCGCACAGAGACCTGACTTCCCTGGCACCGCACGAGAGGCTCCCTGAGATCCTCGTCTTGCCTCGTGAAAAACCCCCACGGGCGCCGCAGCTCGAGGAAACCCCTGAGAAGCCCCCATCCTCGCGAAGTGAGGGCCTTCTTTTCCTGCCTGACCCAGACCTCAATCCTGAGTCCTCTCTCCAAACTGAAGAGAAGGCCTGACTCCCTTGAGGCCACTCAGTGGGCTCCAAGAGATCTGCGTCGCGACTTGAGAGGAGAGCGGCATCCTTTGCTTGCCCTTGAGGCTAGGCCTGACTCCCCGGGGGAGTCTGGAACGCCACCCTGAGATCCCTGTCTTCCCTTGAGAGGAACGTTAAGTCCCGGACACAGGCCTAGATGAGGTCTCTTTGGCCCTGCAGTGACTCGAGTGCAACCCCAAGCTTTCCCTCGCAACTCGAATGGAAGATTAGGCTTCCCGGGGCCAACACAAGAGGAAGCCTGAAATCCCCGTCGTAACTCTAGAATCCCGCCGCAACTCGAGAAAATCCACATGGTTCCAACGTCTTCGCAAGATGAGGCCCTTGCCCGCTACGGCGTCTCAAGGGAAGTCCCAGGTTCTGTCCTGAAGTGCGAAATGGTACCTGACTCCTTTCATGCAACCCCCAAAAGTCCCCCACACGCCGGTTTCTCTCGAGGGTAACACCGAGGGTTCCGGCCCCACTTCATCTGAGCCCCTTCTCCCTTCCTGATGGCGACAGGAGAGTCGATCCCCCTGCGTTGTCTGGAAGGGTCCCCGCCCTTCCCGGCACACGTCAGGATGAAGCCGGCCTCACTAGGAAATTTGAGACTAGCCCCGTGGGTGGTCCCACATGCCGAAAGACCCCGATTTCCCGGTCCGCTCTTAAAAAGAACCCGAGGCCCAGACACCTCTTCGAAGGCAACCCAGTGGGTGAAGGCACAACACGAAGGGGCACTGTCACCGTCGTGCATTTCCGGAAATACCCGCAGGTTCCACACACAGCTCAACAAGGGGCCTGAGACCCCCTGAGCACCTCGAGGGGCAAGCGGATTTCCCTTCCTCAGACAAGACGATTCCTGACTCTCCTGTCCCAACTCTGCAGGGACCCTGCGGTCGGAGTCCGAAACGGAGAGGAAGCCTGAGGTTCCTGCCTTCCCTGGAGATGAGGCCCTCTTCCATTGCGCCAAACCCAGCGGAGTCCTGAGAGGCCCCGCCAACTCCACAGCATCCCCCATCTGTCAGAAGCACACTGGGAAGTTCCCTAAGGTCACCGGTAAACTTTTATTGCACAAGGTCCCCATGAAAAGGCCCACGCAGCAGGACAGCCACAGATCCTGTCTGCCATTAAAGGGCAGTAAGGTGCCCTCCCCTCTTCTTTGCTGCCTCGGCGGCCACCAGGGTGCAATTCGCATACCCTTCCCTTTCCCATCCTAGCAGGTGCTCCAGGGCCCGCTGGCCTACAAAGTGCCAGAAGCAGGGCTGGGCCAGCCGGCCAGAATTCAGGGTTCTGTCCCTTGAACTTCCAGCGCACACTAGGCTGCTTGGGAAAACCGCGCAGACTCTGAGGATTTTCAGCAGAGGGCTGGAGTGGTAAAGGCCTTGACCCCAAAGACGAGGCCTTCCTGCGACCGCCAGGTTGGGGAGCTCTGAGACTGTGCCAACACAGGGCGGAATACATGGTTCCCTGCTCCACGCAGTCCCCGTTCCCTTACCTGTGTTCCGCACCCCTCCGCTGTGGCCAATGGATGCCGATCCTTGGGGATCCAGGAGTTCACGAAATGGGCATTCCCTGCCGCAATGGCGACCCCCAACAGCACATCTGGAAAGCCCTCCCCCACCCCCGCCAGGAGCCAAGCCCCGCTGCGAACGGACCCCCACCCCGCCCTGCGCCGCCAGGTTTTGCCCCGGCCCTGCTGGGCTCCCGGCGGGTTCCCAGCCACATTGGCGACCCCCTGGAGCACAACAGGGACCGACCCCCCACCCACAGCGAGCGGAATCTCGACCTGTGCAGCCCAGGTTTACCCCACCCTGGCTGCGCTCCCGGCGCGTTTCCAGCCGCAGTGGCCATCTCCGAGAGCACAACTGGGAAGCCCTCCCCTACCCCCGCCAGGAGCCGACACCCGCCCTGTGCCGCCCGGGTTCGCCCCGCCCCTGCCGCGCTCCAGGGGCGCTGCCCACCTTCACCAGCGGCTCCCGGTGAGCCCCGTCCCCACGCCCGGTTCCAGGAGAGGCTCTCGGACCTCGCTGCTGCCACCAGGTCAAACATGAGGACAATACATACACCCCACAGAGACAATCCAAGCTGTCTATGATTTAGGGATAAAACGAGGACTACAGAAAGGCAAGATGACCTGACCTAGGAGGGCCATGATATTTTATAGAACCAGACAAAGTTGGTTACCAAGGAAACTTTTTTCCTTGGAACCCGGAAAGCTGGTTCTTTGCATATGCAATGACCAACAATTAGCTTGTTACCCAAGCCTGCCTTACTGCCACCTCCATCCCCCCACTCCCCAGAAGACTGGCTCAAAGAAATATTTTAAATCTCAGGCGGAAACCTGGAAGATGTCTTGTCTGTCTGTTTGGATTAAGGTATGTGTCAGTGTGAGCCTTGTGTTTTTTGATAATATTGCTCAAGTTCTGTGTTCTGATTTCAATGGTCTCAAGACAAGGCAGCCCTTCCAAATCAAACTGCTGGAAATACAAGAAAACATTGACCTAAATGAATGTCAGAGTCCCGTGAACTGGGAACTAGTCAATATTAAATATCTAGTATTTTTGGTTTTGCTCCTCCATTATAGACATGTCTAAGAGTCAACAACATTAAGCACAACATGTTCATAGTGCCTAGGTTTCTTTTGAGGTAAAAATTGCTCTATTGTTATATCTGTCACAAGCTTGTCAGCAAGAAACTACCTGGAAACGACAACAACAAAAGTAAAAAATGTAAATGTGATATGAGCTTTTAGACAAACTCTTTACAATAATTATACTCTAAAATATCTGCCTCTCATAGTCTTGATTGAAGGCAGAGGAGAAGGGGATGACAAGGGTACGATGGTTGGATGGCATCACTGACTCGATGGACATGAGTTTGAGCAAGCCCCTGGAGCTGGTGACAGACACGGAAGCCTGGCGTCCTTCAGGCCACGGGGTCCCAAAGAGTCAGACACGACTGAGCAACTGAACTGAACTGAACTAACAAACGTTTCTCCAGGTGTTTTGGTTACCCGAGTTTCTATCCTTGTGACGACAGTGTATTGAATAGCTAGGTCATTTCCAAATAAATGAAAGTTCTGAAACATTCACGACTTGAAAGGACCTCCCTTTTACACAGAAACAAAAGAGATTTTTGACTCTCCATGAATAGTGTCTGGCACCATCCTGACATGTTAAATGTAAGAAAGCAATTGTTTTGTTTTGTTTTGTTCTGTTCTTGGGGGTGGGGGGAGGGGGGCGGGCTATAGCCAATGCCAATATAAAAGTCAGTTCTTGGTTGCTGAAGGGAAATGTATGACTTGTTGTATCAAGAAAGTATGTGGAATGCAATGGCACTTGAGGAAGGAAAACGAAGTAGTTCTGTCTTACAGGTGGCAGTTTCAGGATGGGAGAAGCAAAGGAATGGGTACAGAATGGGATAAGGAGGTTGTAGGGAAAGTGGACCCCCAGAAAAGAGTTCTGTGCCTAGCACAAGTTTTCTTGAGATGTCGAACTGCCTTTGCTAATGGAGTTTAAGTTTCTTTACCTCTTAAGTGATCTCTTCTAGGTTGACCTAGAACAGAAATCTTTGGTTAGCTTTGGCTAAGTGGAGAAGTAGTGTTTCACGGTGACATATGTGATCCTTCCTGACTGTTTGCAGCCCTTTTGATATCGATGCCTTGCTTCTGCTGCTGCTGCCGCCGCCGCTGCTGCTAAGTCGTTTCAGTCGTGTCCGACTCTGTGCGACCCCATAGACGGCAGCCCACCAGGGCCCGCAGTCCCTGGGGTTCTCTAGGCAAGAACACTGGAGTGGGTTGCCATTTCCTCCTCCCATGCATGAAAGTGAAAAGTGAACGTGAAGTCGCTCAGTGGTGTCCGACTCTTAACCACCCCATGGACTGCAGCCTACCAGGCTCCTCCATCCATGGGATTTTCCATGCAAGAGTACTGGAGTGGGGTGCCATTGCCTTCTCCCATATCTATGCACAAGCCTGCCTAAATAATTGACTTCTAGCTAGCTTTGGGATGCCAATGACCATCCACCCTTACCAGGCAACAGAGAAGAGAAAAACACTTACCACAGGAGGTCCTGGTAAGGAACAAGGAACTAACAAGCTCCCGCCAACCAGGATTCTGCAGAGGTCAACAAGAGGTCAGTAAGAGATGGAAGACTGCAGTCCAGAGGTCCTAGCAACTTCCATCTTGCAGCAGAGACCCAGCATAGTCAAAACGAATTCAATGTTGCAAAAAATAAGTAAACAAATAAAGGACAGAAGTCCTTTGAACACATGACTGAGATTAGGGGTGAGGCAGTACATGTACGGTGCCCGGAAAATCTTAAAGTATGAGAAAGGAAAGAATTTAAAGACAACTATCAAGCTGTCCAAACTGATAAAAACGAAAGATTACACAGTTTTTTCTGTATATATAAGCAGATAATAATCTGAAAAGGAATTTAAAAAAATTCCCTTTCAATAATGTCAACATGAATACAACACTTTGCCATGGATGTAACGAGGATGACAAGACTGGCACACTGGAAATTATACACCCTGGCTGAAAACTATCCTGAATACATGGACAGATATTCCATAACAATGGAAAGACTTAAGATGGCAATACCATGGAATGCATCTTCAATCTGAAATGAAGATTTGATATGATTTGATCGCTCAGAGCTTTTGTGTCATCAATTGTTATTAAAGTATAAATGAGATAGAGAAAGCTGCTGACTTAGACTTGAGGCGGGGTGTACGCCCTGCTGGGCTCTAGCCAGATATTCTACAGGCACTAGCAGTCAGCTAAGGAAGGAAAGGCACTGTCTCAGGGAATGGCACCAGGCCCCTCCCCCACGACATGCCTTGAGGTCACATTGGCAGCAGGTGAGTCATCCTGGGCCAAAAACTGATTGACATGAATCTTGAAGAAAGGCAGTATTCCAGGCAAATATATCATTTCCTTAACATAGATTAGGAGAACAAGGTACGAGGAAAACATACTGTTTTGTTCAAGTCGCTTCTGAGCCTATTGGGGGAACCGACCTGAAGCCAGAGTCCAGCAGATATACATAGGATATTTACATCGCTTAAGACAAACATTTCCTCAGGAACAAATGCATTGCTTAGCTCAAGGTTTGTCTGCGAAATTCTTACACATCAGGAGATGGCTCCGAGCTGGGTTTCTACACACAAGAACATGAATGCAAAGGAGAAGCCTGCACAGCCCATCTGCCCCCCTCCCCCACAGCCAGCAGCATTTCCAAGTGACCTCCTAAGGCCTTCCCCAAAATACAGGGGCACCTCTGGGTTTCCTGTTTCAAGCTCTTCGAACACTTTTCTTAAAAAAAAAAAAAATCCTGCACACTTCTTGATAGAATGCCACAGTGCAAGGAAAACAGGCCTTCAATACTTAAACCTCCCTGTGCCAAACACTTGGGGCTTGGTTTTGTTTTGTTTTGTTTTTTAATTACACCACCACATAATTTAAACTTTTTACAATTTCTAATTATTCAGTACCAAAACACCAAACTTTTATTGCACAAGGTCCCCATGAAAAGGCCCACGCATCAGGACAGCCACAGATTCTGCCATGAAAGGGCAGCAAGGTGCCCTCCCCACTTCTTTGCTGCCTGGGCGGCCACCAGGGTTTGAAATCCATGCACCCTACTAACTTTCTAGGGTGCAATTCGCGGACCCTTCCCTTTCTCATCCTAGCAGGTGCTCCAGGGCCCGCTGGCCTACAAAGTGCCAGAAGCAGGGCTGGGCCAGCCGGCCAGAGTTCAGGGTTCTGTCCCTTGGACTTCCAGGGGACACTAGGCTGCTTGGGAAAACCGTGCAGACTGAGATTTTTCAGCAAAGGGGTGGAGCGGTAAAGGCCTTGACACCAAGGGCGAGGCCTTTCTGCAACCGCCAGGTTGGGGAGCTCCGAGAATGTGCCAACAGAGGGCGGAATACGTGGTTCCCTGCTCCAAGCAGTCCCAGTTCTCTGACCTGTGGCCCGCAGCCCTCCGCTGCACCCACTAGATGTGGATCCTTGGGGACACATTAGCATAGGAAATGGGCGTTCCTAGCCGCAGTGGCGACCTCGGAGAGCACAACTGGGACCGAACCCCCACCCACAGCCATCTAAATCTCGACCCGCGCAGCCCAGGTTTACCCCGCCCCGGGTGCGCTCCCGGCGCGTTTCCAGCCTCAGTGGCCACCACCGAGAGCACAACTGGGAAGCCCTCCCCCACCCCTGCCAGGAGCCGAACCCCGCCCCGCGCCACCAGGGTTCACCCCGCCCCTGCCGCACTCCCAGCGTGTTTCCAGCTGCAGTGGGGACCCCCGAGAGCACAACTGTTACCACCCCCCACCCCCTCCCTACCGGAACCCCGACCCGCGCCGCCTGGGATCGCCCCGCCCCTGGCGCGCTCCCGGCGCGTTGCCCACTTCCACCAGGGGCTCCTGGTGAGCCCTGTCCCCACGCCCGGTTCCAGGAGAGGCTCTCGGACCTCGCTACTGCCGCCAGGTCAAACACGAGGACAATACATCCACCCCACAGAGACAATCCAAGCTGTCTATGATTTAGGGTTCAAACGAGGACTACAGAAAGGAAAGATGTCCTGACCTAGGAGGGCCATGAGAGTCTATAGATCCAAACAAAATTGGGTACCAAGGAAGCTTTTTTCCTTGGAACCCGGAAAGCTGGTTCTTTGCATATGCAATGACCAACAATTAGCTTGTTACCCAAGCCTGCCTCGCTGCCACCCCCACTCCCCCCCCCCCACTTCCCAGGAAAATGGCTCAAAGAAATATTTTAAATCTCAGGCGGAAAACTGGAAGATGTCTTGTCTGTCTGTCTGGATTAAGGTGTATGTCAGTGTGAGCCTTGTGTTTTTTGATAATATTGCTCAAGTTCTGAGTTCTGATTTCAATGGTCTCAAGACAAGGCAGCCCTTCCAAATCAAACTGCTGGAAATACAAGAAAACATTGACCTAAATGAATGTCAGAGTCCCGTGAACTGGGAACTAGTCAATATTAAATATCTAGTATTTTTGGTTTTGCTCCTCCACTATAGACATGTCTAAGAGTCAACAACATTAAGCACAACATGTTCATAGTGCCTAGGTTTCTTCTGAGGTAAAAATTGCTCTATTGTTATATGTGTCACAAGCTTGTCAGCAAGAAAGTACCTGGAAACAGCAACAACCAATGTAAAATATGTAAATGTGATATGAGCTTTTAGATAAACTCTTAACAATAATCATACTCTAAAATATCTGCCTCTCATAGTCTTGATTGAAGGCAGAGGAGAAGGGGATGACAGAGGATAAGATGGTTGGATGGCATCACTGACTCGATGGACATGAGTTTGAGCAAGCCCCTGGAGTTGGTGATGGACACGGAAGCCTGGCGTCCTGCAGGCCACGGGGTCCCAAAGAGTCAGACTCGACTGAGCAACTGAACTGAACTGAACTTACAATCGTTCCTCCAGGTGTTTTGGTTACCTGAGTTTCTATCCTGGTGCTAAACTAAGTGACGACAGTGTATTGAATAGCTAGGTCACTTCCAAATAAATGAAACTTCTTAAACATTCACGACTTGAAAGGACCTCCCTTTTACACAGAAACAAAAGAGATTTTTGACTCTGCATGAATAGTGACTGGCACCATCCGAACATATTAAATGTAAGAAAGCAATTTTTTTGTTTTGTTTTGTTTTGTTCTGTTCTTGCAGGAAGCGGGGTGGGCGCTATTATCACTGATAGGTATGCTCACCAATCTATCAAATGCCAATATAAGAGTCAGTTCTTGGTTGCTGAAGGGAAATGTATGACTTGTTATTACAAGAATGTATGGAATGCAATCACACTTTAAGAAGGAAAACGAAGTAGTTCTGTCTTACAGGTGGCATTTTCAGGACGGGAGAAGCAAAGGAATGGGTACAGAATGGGATAAGGAGGTTGTAGGGAAAGTAGGCCCCCAGAAAAGAGTTTTGTGCCTAGCACAAGTTTTCTTGAGAGTTGAACTGCCTTTGCTAATGGAGTTTAAGTTTCTTTACCTCTTAAGTGATCTCTTCTAGGTTGACCTAGAACAGAAATCTTTCGTTAGCTTTGGCTAAGAGGAGAAGTATTGTTTCACGGTGACATATGTGATCCTACCTGACTGTTCTCATCCCCTTTGATATCTATGCACTGCTGCTGCTGCTGCTGCAGCTGCTAAGTGGTTCAGTTGAGGCCGACCCTGTGCCACGCCATAGATGGCAGCCCACCAGGCCCCGCAGTCTCTCGGGTTCTCTAGGCAAGAACACTGGAGTGGGTTGCCATTTCCTCCTCCTATGCATGAAAGTGAAAAGTGAAAATGAAGTCACTCAGTGGTGTCCGATTCTTAGCCACCCCATGGACTGCAGCCTACCAGGCTCCTCCATCCTTGGGATTTTCCAGGAGTGGGGTGCCATTGCCTTCTCCCATATCTGTGCACAAGCCTGCCTAAATAATTGACTTCTAGCCAACTTTGGGATGCCCATGACCACCCACCCTTACCAGGCAACAGAGAAGAGAAAAACACTTACCACAGGAGGTTCTGATAAGGAACAAGGAACTAACAAGCTCCCACCTACCAGGATTCTGCAGAGGTTAACAAGAGGTCAGCAAGAGATGAGAGACTGCAGTCCAGAGGTCCTAGCTACTTCCATCTAGCAACAAACACCCAGCATAGTCAAAACGATTTCAATGTTAAAGAATAAATAAATAAATAAATAAAAGGACAGAAGTTCTTTGAACACATGTCTGAATTTAGGGGTGAGGCATTACATATGTGTCCCAGGATAATCTTAAAGTGTCAGAAAGTAAAGAAATTAAAGACAACTATCAAGCTGTCCAAACTGATAAAAATGAATGATTACACAGTTTTATCTGTATACATTAGCAGATAATAATCTGAAAAGGAATTTTAAAAAATTCCCTTTCAATAATATCAACATGAATAAAACACTTTGCCATGGATGTAACGAGGATGACAAGACTGGCACACTGGAAATTATACACCCTGGCTGAAAACTATCCTGAATACATGGACAGATATTCCATAACGATGGAAAGACTTAAGATGGCAATACCATGGAATGCATCTTCAATCTGAAATGAAGATTTGATATGATTTGATCGCTCAGAGCTTTTGTGCCATCAACTGTTATTAAAGTATGAAAGAGATAGAGAAAGCTGCTGACTTAGACTCGAGGCGGGGTGGGGGGGGGGGTAGTAAGAGTACCCCCTGCTGGTCTTTAGCCAGATATTCTACAGGCACTAGCAGTCAGCTAAGGAAAGAAAGGAACTGTTTCAGGGAATGGCACCAGGCCCCTCCCCCACGACATGCATTGAGATAATATTGGCAGCAGGTGAGTCATCCCGGGCCAAAACTTGATTGACATGAATCTTGAAGAAAGGCAGTATTGCAGGCAAATATATCATTTCCTTAACATAGATAAGGAGAACAAGCTAGGAGGAAAACATGCTGTTTTGTTCAAATCGCTTATGAGCCTTTTTGGGGAACCGACCTGAAGCCAGAGTCTAGAGGAAATACATAGGATATTTACATCGCTTAAGACAAACATTTTCTTAGGAAAAAATGCATTGCTTAGCTCAAGGTTTGTCTGCGAAATTCTTACACATCAGGAGATGGCTCCGAGCTGGGTTTCCACACACAAGAACATCCATGCAAAGGACAAGCCTGCACAGCCCATCTGCCCCTCTCCCGCACAGCCAGCAGCATTTCCAAGTGACCTCCTAAGGCCTTCCCCAAAATACAGGGGCACCTCTGGGTTTCCTGTTTCCCTCACTTCGAACACTTTTCTTAAAAAAAAAAAAAAAATCCTGCACACTTCTTGATAGAATGCCACAGTGCAAGGAATACAGTCCTTCAATATTTAAACCTCCATTTGCAAAACACTTGGAGCTTGGTTTTGTTTTGTTTTGTTTTTTAATTACACCACCACATAATTTAAAGCTTTTACACGTTCTAATTATTCAGTTCCAAAACACCAAACTTTTATTGCACAGGGTCCTCATGAAAAGGCCCACGCAGCTGGACAACCACAGATTCTGCCATGAAAGGGCAGCAAGGTGCCCTCCCCCCTTCTTTGCTGCCTGGGCGGCCACCAGGGTTTGAAATCCATGCACCCTACTAAGTTTCTAGGGTGCAATCCATGGACCCTTCCCTTTCCCATCCCAGCAGGTGCTCAAGGGCCCGCTGGCTTACAAAGTGCCAGAAGCAGGGCTGGGCCAGCCGGCCAGAGTTCAGTGTTCTGTCCCTTGGACTTCCAGCGGACACTAGGCTGCTTGGAAAAACCGCGCAGACTCTGAGATTTTTCAGCAGAGGGGTGGAGCGGTAAAGGCCTTGACCCCAAAGGCAAGGCCTTTCTGCGACCGCCAGGTTGGGGAGCTCCGAGAATGTGCCAACAGACGGCGGAATACTTGGTTCCCTGCTCCACGCAGTCCCAGTTCCCTTACCTGTGGTCCGCAGCCCTCCGCTGCACCCACGGGATGGCGATCCTTGGGGACCCAGGAGCGGACGAAATGGGAGTTCCCAGCCGCAGTTGCAACCCCCGAGAGCGCAACTGGGAACCCCTCCCCATCCCCCCCGTGAGCCGACCCCGCCCCGCTCCGCCAGGGTTAGCCCCGCCCCTGCCGCGCTCCCTGCGCGTTCCCAGCCGCAGTGGCGACCCCGGGAGCACAACTGGGACCGACCCCCACCCAAAGCCATCTGAATCTCGACCCCCGCAGCCCGGGTTTACCCAGTCCCGGGTGCGCTCCCGGCGAGTTTTCAGCCTCAGTGTCCACCTCTGAGAGCACAACTGGGAAGCCCGCCCCCACCCCCGCCAGAAGCCGACCCCCGCCCCACGCCGCCCGCGTTCGCCCCGCCCCTGCACGTTCCAGGTACCTTCCCAGCTTCTAGCGTTCACGCCCGGGTAGGAGCAGGATGTAGGAGTATGGGAGATGTGTCTGGAGCCTGACAGCCTCAGCTCCGCTCTGGCCTGCCCTTTGGACCTAGGAGCCAGGCCAACTTGCAGAGGGCTTAGGGCCCCATTGTATGCAAACTACCAAGGCCTACCGCAAGGAGAGCTCTGTCCGAGGGAAGGGAAGTGCCCCAGGCTGCGTTCCCAAGCTGTTGCTTGGCAATGCAGACTCAGCGGTAAACGGAGGGAATCAGGCTCTCTGTAGCCGCAGCTTCACACACAGGTGTGTCTCCGTAGGAATCAAGAAAGATCCTGACAGGGTGAGGTTCATTAGAGCTATACTAAAGAGCAAAGGCTTGTCCATGTGGTCTTGCCTTCCCCTGTGCCTTTGGGTCTCCAGGCTCGGCCCCAGCTCCGTGGAAAGAACCCCTGAGAAAATATCTTCAAGATACGCTTTTCCCAGAGGCTGGGAACTGGAGTTCATAGGAGGAGAGAAAAGCAAGCCTCCTTCGGGCACGAAATGCAGCCAACCTGCCTGTGTTTTGAAGCCTCTATTTGGAAGGAATGGGTTAGCTTCTCCTAAAGGAGACCTCCAGATCTGCTCAGAAGTCGGTAATTCCAGAGGCAGGGTGCTGGTTCCTGACTGCCCTTTGCCAGCCTTGCAAAGACATTCCAAGATTCTAGAGTTATATTCCATGAAGGAGCAGGCTTCGGGAATGTGTCAGAGGGGACTGGCTCCTTATTGGCCTCAGCTCAGCTATTGCCTTTCCATTCAAACTAGGACAAGGGCCTAGTTTATGAAGTGTAAGGGTCTTCTTCTTTGAAACTGCCAAGGGCTACAGCAATGAGACTTCTGTCAAGGCGAGGGAAGCCTAAGAGGACGGATTCTCAAGCAGGTGCTTTGCTACAAAGCATCAGCACCCCACGGAGAGAACCAAGATCCCTGTTCCCCAATGTTGGGAGTGTAGCTTCACACACAGAGTTGTCTCTATAGGAGCCAAGAATGTTCCTGAGAGATTAGGTTCACTAAACCTCTCCTACAGAGCATAGACCTGTCCATGTGGTTTTTCCTTCCCCTGTGAGTTGGGTCCCCGAGGTCCACCACACCTCCGGGGAAACTGTCCCTGAGAAAAGATCTCCAGGAACGGCTTCGCTGAGGCTGGGAAATGCTGTTCACAGGAAATAAGGCAAGCAAATCTCCTGCAGAGAAAAAGAGGCCTTACTGTCCCTGGAGGAGCAGGCTGCCAGAGTGTGTGAAACCTGACTGTTGCCTTGCTGGCCTCAGTTCCACCATTGCCTGTTCCTCCGAACTAGGACCCAGGCCTATTTGGAGAAGCGTTTGGGTGCGGATTTCTACAAAGTGCCAAGGGCTACAGCAGTGAGAATTCTCTCAGCGGTCAGGGAGAGCATTTTATGGATTCTCAAGCTGTTTTCTGAACGACAGGGTCAAAATGAACTGAGAAAATCAGGCTCTCTGTGCCCCTATGTTAGGTACGCAGCTTCACACACAGAAGTGTCTCTATAGGAGCCAAGAATGTTCCTGAGAGATGAGGTTCACTAGAAGTCTGCTACAGAGCATAGACCTGTCCATATGGTTTTGCCTTGCCCTGTGAGTTGGGTCCCCGAGGTCCGCCCCAGCTCAGGGGAAGGAGCCCCTGAGAAAAGATCTCCAGGGACCGCTATTCCCCCAGGCTGGCAAACGCAGTTCACAGGAGGTAACACAAGCGAGCCTCCTGCAAGGCACAACAGGCCTTAGTGTCCCTGGACAATCAGGCTGCAAGAGTGTGTGAGACCTGACTGGTGCCTTACTGGCCTCAGCTCCGCCATTGCATGTTCCTCTGAACTAGGACCCAGGCCTACTAGGAGAAGGGTTTGGGTATGGATTTCTAAATACTGCCAAGGGGTATAGCAATGAGAACTGTGTCACGGGTAAGGAAGAGCATTGTATGGATTTTCAAGCTGTTGTTTGAACGACAGCTTCAAAGCTGCACAGAGAGAATCAGACTCTGTGTCTCCATGTTCGGTACACAGCTTCACAGACAGGGGTGTCTCCATAGGAAACAAGAACGTTCCTGACAGAGTGAGGTTCACTAGAGCTCTCCTAGAGAGCAAAGACTTGTCCATGTGGTTTTTCTTCCCCTGTGCGTTTGGGGCTCCAGGCTCGGCCCCAGCTCCGTGGAAACAACCCCTGAGAAAAGTTCTTCAAGATCCGCTTTTCCCAGAGGCTGGGATGTGGGGTTCATAGGAGGCGGGAAAAGCAGGCCTCCTTCAGACAGCAAGAGGCAGCCAAGCGGCCTGCGTTTGGAAGCCTCTATTTGGAAGAATGGGTTAGCTTCCCCTAAGGGAGACCTCCAGATCTGTTCAGAAGTCGGTAATTCCAGAGGCAGTGTGCAGGGTCCTGAATGCCCTTTGGCAGCCTTGCAAAGACATTCCTAGATTCTACAGTTATCTTCCTGAAGAAGCAGGCTTTGGGAATATGTCAGATTTGACTGGCGCCTTATTGGCCTCAGCTCAGCTATTGCCTTTCCATTCAAAGTAGGACAAGGCCCTACTTTATGAAGGGTAAGGGTCTTCTTCTTTCCAAACTGCCGAGGGCTACAGCAATGAGACCTCCGTAAATGCGAGGGAAGCATAAGCGGATGGATTATCAGGAAGGTTCTTTGCCACCAAGCATCAGCACCCCACGGAGAGAATCAGGCTCCCTTTGCCCCTATGTGGGGTGTGTAGATTCACACACAGTGGTGTCTCTACAGGAGCCAAGAATGTTCCTGAGAGATGAGGCTCACAAGAGCTCTCCTACAGAGTGCTCACCTGTACATGTGGTTTCGCCTTCCCCTGTGAGTTGGGTGCCCGAGGTCCACCCCAGCTCCGAGAAAACAGCCTCTGAGAAAAGATCTCCAGGAACCGCTTTTCGCCCAGGCTGGGAAAAGCTGTTCACAGGAAGTAAGGCAAGTGAGCCTCCTGCAGAGAAAAAGAAGCCTTACTGTCCCTGGAGGAGCAGGCTGCCAGAGTGTGTGAAAACTGACTGGTGCCATACTGGTCTTAGCTCCGCCATTGCTTGTTCCTCCGAACTGGGACTCAGGCCTACTTGGAGAAGGGTTTAGGTGCAGATTTCTACAAACTGCCAAGGGCTACTGCAATGAGAACTCTCTCAGAGGTAAGGGCGAGAATTGTATGGATTCTCAAGCTGTTTTCTGAACGACAGCATTAAACCTGCACAGAGAGAATCAGGCTCTCTGCCGCCATGTTGGGTACGCAGTTTCACACACAGAGGTGTCCGCATAGGAGCCAAGAACGTTCGTCAAAGGCTGAGGTTCACTAGAGCTCTCTTAGAGAGCAAAGACTTGTTCATGTGGTTTTGCCTTCCCCTGTATGTGTGGGTCTCTGGGCACAACCCCAGCTCCGTGGAAACAACCCCTGAGCAAAGATCTCCAAGATCTGCTTTTCCCCCATGCTGGGAACCAGGGATCATAGGAGGCAGGAAAAGCAAGCCTCCTTCAGGCAAGAAGAGGCAGCCAACTAGCCTGTGTTTGGAAGCCTCTATTTGCAAGGAATGGGTTAGCTTCTCCAGAAGGAGACCTCCAGATCTGCTCAGAAGATAGAAATTCCAGAGGCAGGGTCGAGGTTCCTGACTGCCCTTTGCCAGCCTTGCAAAGACATTCCTAGATTCTAGCAATATTTTCCATGAAGGAGCAGGCATCGGGAATATGTCAGAGTTGACGGGTGCCTTACTGGCCTCAGCTCAGCTATTGCCTTTCCTTTCAAACTAGGATCAGGGCCTACTTGGTGAAGGGTAAGGGTCTACTTCTTTCCCAACTGCCAAGAGACACAGCAATGAGACCTCTGTCAAGGCGAGGGAAGCGTAAGCGGATGGATTCTCAAACAGGTGCTTTGCCACAAAGCATCAGCACCCCACGGAGAGAATCAGGCTCCCTGTGCCCCTATGTTCGGTGTGTAGCTTTACACACAGAGGTGTCTCTGTACGAGCCAAGAATGTTCCTAAGAGATGAGACACACTAACGTCTCCTACAGAGCATAGACCTGTCCATGTGGTTTTTCCTTCCCCTGTGAGATGGGTCCCCGAGGTCCACCCCAGCTCTGGGGATAGAGCCCCTGAGAAAAGATCTCCAGGAACCGCTTTTTGCCCAGGCTGGGAAACGCAGTTCACAGGAGGCAAGGCAAGCGAGCCTCCTGCAGGGAAAAATAGGCCTTACTGTCCCTGGAGGAGCAGGCTGCCAGAGTGTGTGACACCTGACTGGTGCCTTACTGACCTCAGCTCCGCCATTGCATGGCCATCCAAACCAGGACCCAGGCCTACTTGGAGAAGGGTTTGGGTGCGGATTTGTAAAAACTGCCAAAGGCTACAGCAATGAGAAGTCTCTCAGAGGTAAGGGAGAGCATTCTATGGATTCTCAAGCTGTTGTTTGAACGACAGCTTCAAAGCTGCAAAGAGAGAATCAGGCCCTGTGTGCCCCCTTGTTGGGTACACAGCTTCACACAAGGGGTGTCTCCATAGGAGTCAAGAACGTTCCTGACACAGTAAGTTTCACTTAGAGGTCTCCTGGAGAGCAAAGACTTGTCCATGTGGTTTTCCTTCCCCTGTGCGATTGGGTCTCTGGTCTCGGCCCCAGCTCCATGGAAACAACCCATGAGAAAATATCTTCAAGATCCGCTTTTCCCAGAGGCTGGGAACAGGGCTTCATAGGATGCGAGAAAAGCAGGCCTCCTTCGGGCGCGAAAAGGCAGCCAACTGGCCTGTTTGGAAGCCTCTATTTGGAAAGAATGGGTTAGCTTCTCCTAAAGGAGACCTCCAGATCTGCTCAGAAGTCGGTAATTCCAGAGGCAGGGTGCTGGTTCCTGACTGCCCTTTGCCAGCCTTGCAAAGACATTCCCAGATCCTAGAGTTATTTTCCATGAAGGTGAAGGCTACGGGAGTATGTCAGACTTGGCAGGCACCTTATTGGCCTCAGCTCAGCTATTACCTTTCCATTCAAACTAGGACAAAGGCCTACTTTATGAAGGGTAAGGGTCTTCTTCTTTCCAAACTGCCAAGGGCTACAGCAATGGGACCTCTGTCAAGGCGAGGGAAGCCTAAGTGGATGGATCATCAAGCAGGTGCTTTGTCACAAAGCATCAGCACCCCACGGGGAGAATCAGGCTCCATTTGCCCCTATGTTGGGTGTGTAGCTTCACATACAGAGGTGTCTCTATAGGAGGCCAGAATGTTCCTGAGAGATGAGGTTCACTAGAGCTCTCCTACAGAGCATAGACCTGTCCATGTGCTTTTGCCTTCCCCTGTGAGTTGGGTCCTCGAGGTCCTCCCCAGCTCCGGGGAAGGAGCCCCTGAGAAAAGATCTCCAGGGACCTCTTTTCCCCCAGGCTGGGAAATGCAGCTCACAGGAGGGAAGTCAAGTGAGCCTCCTGCAGGGAAAAAGAGGGCTTACTGTCCCTGGACGATCAGGCTGCAGAGTGTGTGAGACCTGACTGGTGCCTTACTGGCCTCAGCTCCGCCATTGCATGTTCCTCCGAACTAGGACCCAGGACTACTTGGAGAAGGGTTTGGGTGCGGATTTCTAAAAACTGCCAAGGGCTACAGCAATGAGAACTCTGTCACGGGTAAGGAAGAGCATTGTATGGATTTTCAAGGTGTTTTTTGAATGACATCTTTAAAGCTACACAGAGAGAATCAGGCTCTCTGTGCCCCCATGTTGGGTACGCAGCTTCGCACACAGGGTTGTCTCCATATGAATCAAGAATGTTCGTGACAGAGTGAAGTTCACTAGAGCTCTCCTAGAGAGCAAAGACTTGTACATGTGGTTTTTCTTCCCCTGTTAGTTTGGGTCTCCAGGCTTAGCCCCAGCTCCGTGGAAACAACCCCTGAGAAAAGATCTTCAAGATCCGCTTTTCCCAGAGCCTGGGAAGCTGGGTTCATAGGAGGCAGGAAAAGCAAGCCTCCTTCGGGCACGAAGAGGCAGCCGACCGGCCTGTTTTTGGAAGTCTCAATATGGAAGGAATGAGTTAGATTCTCCTAAAGGAGACCTCCAGATCTGCTCAGAAATCGGTAATTCCAGAGGCAGGGTGCAGGCTCCTGACTGCCCTTTGCCAGCCTTGCAGAGACATTCCTAGATTCCAGCGTTATTTTCCATGAAGGAGCAGGATTCGGGAATATGTCAGACTTGACTGGCGCCTTATTGGCCTCAGCTCAGCTCTTGCCTTTCCTTTCAAACTAGGACAAGGGCCCACTTTATGAAAGGTAACGGTCCTCTTCTTTCCAAACTGCCAAGGGCTACAGCAATGAGACCTCTGTCAAGGCGAGGGAAGCGTAAGCTGATGGATTCTCAAGCAGGTGCTTTGCCACAAAGCATCAGCACCCCACGGAAAGAATCTGGCTCCCTTTGCCCCTATGTTGCGTGTGTAGCTACACACACAGAGGTGTCTCGATAGGAGCCAAGAATGTTCCTGAGAGAGGAGGTTCACTGTTGGGGGCCAGAGTGAGGCACTCCGCCCATGGCAAAGGTCATGAGGAAGGAGGCTCGACATACGCAAAGGCGGGATCGAGCCTCAGGAGTCCCCCTGGAAATCCTCGAGCATCTACCCCCATCACCAGAGCCTGCCTACCTTACTATTTTGTGCTCTCACCTACACCTCTGACTTTACGGGGGGCTGTCCCCCACCACCTCTTTCGGAGAAGGAGTTAACCTAGAGCTCCAGTTGATAAAAACCCCTGGGTGTGACAAGAGTGTTTTAACCTACAAACTCCTCTGAAGGTTCTCTAGCCTGCCTGACAGGCTTGTCCGGCCACATGTGATTGCTCACAGCCTCCCAACCATGAGAGGCACGAGATGCTTTAAACCTTCTAAAAACAGGTTCCTTAGAAAAGTTAGAAAATTATTAGTATAAGTATAATGGGCTGATTAGAAATCATATTGGTGAAGGGTTTTTCATTTGTTGAGCTGATGTTTACTGCTAAGTCTCCACATCCCCTGCCCTTATACACATTAATGAATATATAGAAGAAATAAGTATTAACCTTTGATATAAATCACGTTAGACCTTAGGCTAAGTAAATTCTTTCCTTAACTAAAACCCACTACACCCTCACCCTATAGGAATGTAACTTTATTTGGGTGGCGTCTGTTTTAAGAATAATCACCCCTGGAGAAATAAGTGTCCTGGTTGACTGACCGCTGTCACAAGGAGAGGGTCGTAAATTGTCAGCAGGCCCCCCGGCCAGAAGATGATGTAACACCCCTAAGACCTCTGTATACTTTTGTATGAAGCACCTGACTTTGATAAAAGTCAGGACTGCTGACCCCACGTGACTTTTGCATAACATCTCAGTGTATAAAAGTAGACCATGGAAAATAAAGAATTGGGATCAGTTTCTCGAAATACTGGTCTCCCCATGTCTCTCTCTCTCTCTCTCACTCTGGTTGAGTCTCCATCTGGAGCGCGGAACCCACCAAGCTTACTAATTTTGCCTGGGCTTCTAAGATCCGACCAGGGAGGCCTCAGTGTCTCCTCTCCTTCGGGAGAACGGAAGGATGCCTGCGGCCTACGTAAGTGGTGCAAGCTTCTTGTCTTGAAGTTTTATTGGTCCCCCGCGTAAACCAAGCTACTCAGCCTCTTTTCTCCACTGAATTTTCCTACTGAGCTATCCTCATTTTATTACTCTTTATATCCTTAATTAACGTTTAATTAAGCAGTTGTTCCCTGACCCTCGCCTACGCCGTCTCTGCTTCGAATACCCTGGATCAGCTGGGGCTGGACCCCGGCAGTTCACTAGAGATCTCCTACAGAGCATAGACCTGTCCATTTGGTTTTGCCTTCCCCTGTGAGTTGGGTCCCCGAGGTCCGCCCCAACTCCGGGGAAACAGCCCCTGAGAAAAGATCTCCAGGAACTGCTTTCCGCCCAGGCTGGGAAACGCTGCTCACAGGAAGTAAGGCAAGCGAGCCTCCTGAAGGGAAATAGAGGCCTTACTGTCCCTGGAGGAGCAGGCTGCCAGAGTGTGTGACACCTGACTGGTGCCTTACTGGCCTCAGCTCCGCTATTGCATGTTCATCTGAACTTGAACCCAGGCCTACTTGGAGAAGTGTTTGTGTGCCGATTTCCAGAAACTGCGAAGGGCTACAGCAATGATAACTCTCTCAGTGGTAAGGGAGAGCATTGTGTGGATTCTCAATTTGTTGTTTGAACGACAGCGTCAAAGCTGCACAGAGAGAATCAGGTCTCTGTGTCTCTATGTTGGCTATGCAGCTTCCCACACAGAGATGTCCCCGTTGGAGCCAAGAACATTCCGCATAGACTGAGGTTCACTAGAGCTCTCCTAGAGAGCAAAGACTTATCCATGCGGTTTTCCCTTCCCCTGTGCGTGTGGGTCTCCGGGATCGGCCCCTGCTCCGTGGAAACAGCCTCTGAGAAAAGATCTCCAAGAACCTCTTATCCCCCAGGCTGGGAAGCGGAGTTCGCAGGAGGTGGGATAAGCAAGCTTCCTTCGGCAAGAAGAGACAGCCAACCGGCCTGTGTTTGGAAGCCTCTATTTGCAAGGAATGGGTTAGTTTCTCCTGACCGAGACCGCCAGATGTGCTGAGAAGATAGAAATTCCAGAGGCAGGGTCGAGGTTCCTGACTGCCCTTTGCCAGCCTTGCAAAGACATTCCCAGATTTTAACGTTATTTTCCATGAAGGAGCAGGCATCGGGAATATGTCAGACTTGACTGGCGCCTTACTGGCCTCAGCTCAGCTACTGCCTTTCCATTCATCAAGGACAAGGGCCTACTTGGTGAAGGGTAAGGGTCTGCTTCTTTCCAAACTGCCAAGGACTACAGCAATGAGACCTCTGTCAAGGTGAGGGAAGCCTATGCGGATGGATTCTTAGCAGGTGCTTTGCCACAAAGCATCAGCACCCACGGAGAGAATCAGACTGCCTTTGTCACTATGTTGGGTGTGTAGCTTCATGCACAGAGGTGTCTCTGTAGAAGCCAAGAATGTTCCTGAGAGATGAGGTTCACTAGAGCTCTCCTACAGAGCATAGACCTGTCCATGTGGTTTTGTCTTCCCCTGTGAGTTGGGCCCCGGAGGTCCGACCCAGCTCCAGGGAAACAGCCCCTGAGAAAAAATCTCCAGGAACAGCTTTGCGCCCAGGCTGGGAAATGCAGTTCACAGGAGGCAAGGCAAGCGAGCCTCCTGCAGGGAAAAAGAGGCCTTACTGCTCCTGGACGATCAGGCTGCAAGAGTGTGTGAGACCTCACTTGTGCCTTACTGGCCTCAGCTCCGCCGTTGCCTGTTGTTCCGAGCTAGGACCCAGGCCTACTTGGAGAAGGGTTAGGGTGCGGATTTCTACAAACTGTCAAGGACGACAGCAATGAGAATTCTCTTAGCAGTAAGGGAGAGCATTGTATGGATTCTCAAGCTGTTGTTTGAATGACAGCTTCAAAGCTACACAGAGAGAATCAGGCTCTCTGTTCCCCTATTTTGGCTGTGCAGCTTCACACACAGAATTTGACTCTGTTGGAGCCAGAAATATTCCTGAAAGACTTAGGCTCACCAAAGCTGTCCTCCAGAGCAAAGACATTGGATGTGGTTTTGCCTTCCCTTGCCAGTATGGGTCCCCTAGCTTGGCCCCAGCTCCGGGGATACAGCCTCTGAAAAAAATCTTCCAAGAAGCGATTTTTCCTCCAGGCTGTTAAGCGGAATTCGCAGTTTGCAAGTTAAGGAAGCCTGCTTCGTGGAAGAGCAAGCAGCCAACTGGCCCTGTGTTAGGAAGCCTGTATTTGAAAGGAATGGGTTAGCTTCTACAGCGGGAGAACCTCAGATCTGCTCAGGGGGCTGAAATACTAGAGTCAGGGTCGAGGTTCTCCCTTGTCCTTTGCGCACCTTGTAAAGACATTCCTAGCTTCTAGCGTTAGTGTCCCTGTAGTAGCAGGCTGCAGGAGCGTGTGATAAATGACTGCCGCGTTCCTGTCCTCAGCTCCACTATTGACTTTCTATTCGAACTAGAACCCAGGCCTACTTTGAGAGGGGTTAGGGTCCAGTGTTTCCAAACTGCCAAGGGCTACGGCAATGCGAGCTCTGTCAGAGGTAAGAAAAGAGCAATTGGTTGGATTCTTCAGCTGCTGCGTGGCTGCACAGCTTCCGCGCTGCATGGAGAGCATGAGGCTCCTTGTGGCCCTATTTTGGGTACGCAGCAACATGCACACAGAATGTCTGTGTTCACTTATGTACAGGCTTATGTACACTAGAGCTCTCCTACAGAGCAAAGACCACTCAGTGGGCTCCAAGAGATACCTGTCGCGGCTCGAGAAGAGAGTGGAGTCCTTTGCTTCCCCTCGAGATGAGGCCTGACTCCCCGGGTGAGTATGGAATGCAACCCCAAATCCCTGTCGCCTATGGAGAGGAACATTAAGTCCTGGATACAAGCCTAGATGAGTTCTAGTTTGCCCTTCAGTGAATGGAGCCCAATCCACAGCTCTCCCTGGCAACTCGAATGGAAGATTAGACTTCCTGGGCCAACACAAGAGGAAGCCTGAATTCCCCGTCGTAACTCGAGAATCCCACCGAAACTCGAGAAAATCCACGTGCTTCCCTCGTCATCGCAAGATGAGGCCCTTTGTCCGCTACAGCATCTCAAGAGAAGTCCCACGTTCCATCCTGAAATGCGAAACGGTACTTGGCACCCTTGATGCGACTCCAAAAGTTCCGCGACATACCAGACTCACTCAAGCGGAACACCGAGGTTCCCGGTACCACTTCATCTGACCCCTTCTCCTCTCCTGATTGCGACAGGAGGGTCGACTCCCCTTCTCTGTCTGCAAGGGGTTCCCGACCTTCCGGGCGCACCTCAGGATGAGGCCGGTCTCATGAGGAAGTTCGAGACGTAGCCTCGTGGGTGGTGCCACATGCCGAAAGACCCCAATTTCACGGTCCACTCTTGAAAAGAACCCGATGCCAGCACACCTCTTTGAAGGAAAACCTGTGGATGAAGGCACAACACGAAGGGGCACTGACACCCGCGTGCATCGTCCAGAAAAACCCGCAGGTCCCACAGACATTTCGACAAGTGGCCTGTCACCCTGTAAACAACTCGAAAGGCAAACGAAGGTCCATTCCTCAACAGAAGACTAGGTGTGACTCTCTTGTCCCTACTCTGCAGGGACCATGGGATCCGAGTCAGAAACGGAGAGGAAGCCTGAGGTTCCTGCGTCCACTCGAGATGAGGCCCTCTTCCATTGCACAACACCCAGTGGAGTCCCGAGAGGCCCCTACCAACTCCACAGTATCCCTGAGTTCTCAGAGGCACAATGAGAAGCTCCCTGAGGTCACAGGCACAAGTCGAGGGAACCCTGGGTTTTCTGCCATGACTCGAGAAAGACCTCGAGAGTGCTTCAAAATGTGTTGAGTCGCGATTCCCCTACCATGACTCGAGAGCCATGACACGCGCCCCCTCTTCACGCGCATGGAGACCTGACTAACCTGGCACTGCACGAGAGGCTCCCTGAGATCCTCATCGTACCTCGTGAGGAAACCCACACTGCCGCGGCAGCTCGAGGAAACACATGAGACACCCCGGTCATCGCGAGATGAGGGCCTTATATTCCTGCATGGCCTGGAGACCAATCACGAGTCCTCTCTCCAAACTGAAGAGCAGGCTGGACTCCGTTGAGGCCGTTCAGGGGGCTCCAACAGATCCTTGTCTCGACTCGAGAGGAGAGGGGAGTCCTTGGCTTCCCCTCAAGACGAGGTCTGACTCCACGGGGGAGCCAGGAATGCAACCCCCAGATGCCTGCTTTCCCTGGAGAGGAATAGTAGGTCCTGGACACACGCCTAGGTGAGGTCTCTTCGGCCCTGCAGTGACTCGAGCGCAACCCCCAGATTTCCCTTGCAACTCGAGGGGAAGATTGGGCTTCCCAGGGACAACCCAAGAGGAAGGCTGAGATCCCCATTGTAACTCGAGAATCCCGCCGCAACTCGAGAAAAACCACGTGGTTCCCAACTCTTGGCAAGATGAGACCCTTGCCCGAGACGGCGTCTCAAAGGAAGTCCCCTCTTCCGCCCTGAAGGGCGGAAAGGATCCTGCCAGCCTTCATGCGATGCCCAAAAGTTCCCCGACACGCCGGGTTCCCTCGAGGGGAACACCGAGGGTCCCGCAACCGCTTCCTCTGAGCCCCTTCTCCCCTCCTGATCGCGACAGGAGAGGCGATTCCCCTGCGTGGTCTGGAAGGGGTTCCCGGCCTTCCCGGCGCACCTCAGGATGAGGCCGGTCTCACGAGGAAATTCGAGGCGAGCCACGTGGGTGGGGCCACATGCCGAACGCCCCCGATTCCCCGGTCCGCTCTTGAGAAGGACGCGAGGCCCGGACCCCTCTTCGAAGGCAACCCTGTGGGGGAAGGCACAACACGAAGGGGCACTGCCACCCCCGTGCATCGTCCGCAAAGACCCGCGGGTTCCACACACAGCTCGACGAGGGGCCTGAGACCCCCTGAGCAACTCGAGAGGCCAGCGGGGTTCCCTTCCTCAGACAAGACGAGGCCTGACTCTCCTGTCCCAACTCTGCAGGGACCCTGCGGTCGGAGTCCGAAACGGAGAGGAAGCCTGAGGTTCCTGCCTCCCTTTGAGGTGAGGCCCTCTTCCGTTGCGCGAGACCCAGCGGAGTCCCGAGGGGCCCCGCCACCTCCACAGGATCCCTCGCCTCTCAGAGGCACCCTGGGAAGTTCCCTAAGGTCCCCGGCAGAAGGCGAGGGAAACGAGGGTTTCCCGCCGCCCCCCGAGAAAGACCTCGAGAGTCCTTCTTCAACGCGTCTCGAGGCCCTAGTCCCCTCCCGTGACTCGAGAGCCAGGACGCGCTCCCCCTCGCCACGCGCATGGAGACCTGACTTCCCTGGCGCCGCACGAGAGGCTCCCTGAGATCCTCGTCGTGCCTCGGGAGAAAACCCCCACGGGCGCCGCAGCTCGAGGAAACCCCGGAGACGCCCCCGTCCTCGCGAGCTGAGGGCCTTCTTTTCCTGCATGGCCTGGAGAGCAATCCCGGGTCCTCTCTCCAAACGGAAGAGGAGGCTGGACTCCCTTGAGGCCGCTCAGGGGGCTCCAAGAGACCCGCGTCGCGACTCGAGAGGAGAGCGGAGTCCTTGGCTTCCCCTCGAGACGAGGCCTGACTCCCCGGGGGAGCCTGGAATGCAACCCCGAGATCGCTGCCTTCCCTGGAGAGGAATATTAGGTCCCGGACACACGCCTAGGTGAGGTCTCTTCGGCCCTGCAGTGACTCGAGCGCAACCCCCAGCTTTCCCTCGCAACCCGAGGGGAAGATTGGGCTTCCCAGGGCCAACCCAACGGGAAGGCTGAGATCCCCGTGGTAACTCGAGAATGCCGCCGCAACTCGAGAAAAACCACGTGGTTCCCACCTCTTGGCAAGATGAGGCCCTTGTCCGCGACGGCGTCTCAAGGGAAGTCCCCTGTTCCGCCCTGAAGGGCGAAACGGTCCCTGACAGCCTTCCTGCGACCCCCAAAAGTACCCCGACACGCCGGGGTCCCCCGAGGGGAACACCGAGGGTCCCGGCACCGCTTCCTCTGAGCCCCTTCTCCCCTCCTGATCACGACAGGAGAGGCGATTCCCCTGCGTGGTCTGGAAGGGGTTCCCGGCGTTCCCGGCACACCTCAGGATGAGGCCGGTCTCACGAGGAAGTTCGAGGCGAGCCACGTGGGTGGGGCCACATGACGAACGCCCCCGATTCCCCGGTCCGCCCTTGAGAAGGACCCGAGGCCCGGACCCCTCTTCGAAGGCAACCCTGTGGGTGAAGGCACAACACGAAGGGGCACTGCCACCCCCGTGCATCGTCCGCAAAGACCCGCGGGTTCCACACACAGCTCGACGAGGGGCCTGAGACCCCCTGAGCAACTCGAGAGGCCAGCGGGGTTCCCTTCCTCAGACAAGACGAGGCCTGACTCTCCTGTCCCAACTCTGCAGGGACCCTGCGGTCGGAGTCCGAAACGGAGAGGAAGCCTGAGGTTCCTGCCTCCCCTCGAGGTGAGGCCCTCTTCCGTTGCGCCAGACCCAGCGGAGTCCCGAGGGGCCCCGCCACCTCCACAGGATCCCTCGACTCTCAGAGGCACCCTGGGAAGTTCCCTAAGGTCCCCGGCAGAAGGCGAGGGAAACGAGGGTTTCCCGCCGCCCCCCGAGAAAGACCTCGAGAGTCCTTCTTCAACGCGTCTCGAGGCCCTAGTCCCCTCCCGTGACTCGAGAGCCAGGACGCGCTCCCCCTCGCCACGCGCATGGAGACCTGACTTCCCTGGCGCCTCACGAAAGGCTCCCTGAGATCCTCGTCGTGCCTCAGGAGAAAACCCCCACGGGCGCCGCAGCTCGAGGAAACCCCGGAGACGCCCCCGTCCTCGCGAGCTGAGGGCCTTCTTTTACTGCATGGCCTGGAGAGCAATCCCGGGTCCTCTCTCCAAACGGAAGAGGAGGCTGGACTCCCTTGAGGCCACTCAGGGGGCTCCAAGAGACCCGCGTCGCGACTCGAGAGGAGAGCGGAGTCCTTGGCTTCCCCTCGAGACGAGGCCTGACTCCCCGGGGGAGCCTGGAATGCAACCCCGAGATCCCTGCCTTCCCTGGAGAGGAATATTAGGTCCCGGACACACGCCTAGGTGAGGTCTCTTCGGCCCTGCAGTGACTCGAGCGCAACCCCCAGCTTTCCCTCGCAACCCGAGGGGAAGATTGGGCTTCCCAGGGCCAACCCAACGGGAAGGCTGAGATCCCCGTGGTAACTCGAGAATGCCGCCGCAACTCGAGAAAAACCACGTGGTTCCCACCTCTTGGCAAGATGAGGCCCTTGCCCGCGACGGCGTCTCAAGGGAAGTCCCCTGTTCCGCCCTGAAGGGCGAAACGGTCCCTGACAGCCTTCCTGCGACCCCCAAAAGTCCCCCGACACGCCGGGGTCCCCCGAGGGGAACAGCGAGGGTCCCGGCACCGCTTCCTCTGAGCCCCTTCTCCCCTCCTGATCGCGACAGGAGAGGCGATTCCCCTGCATGGTCTGGAAGGGGTTCCCGGCCTTCCCGGCGCACCTCAGGATGAGGCCGGTCTCACGAGGAAATTCGAGGCGAGCCACGTGGGTGGGGCCACATGCCGAACGCCCCCGATTCCCCGGTCCGCCCTTGAGAAGGACGCGAGGCCCGGACCCCTCTTCGAAGTCAACCCTGTGGGTGAAGGCACAAAACGAAGGGGCACTGCCACCCCCGTGCATCGTCCGCAAAGACCCGCAGGTTCCACACACAGCTCGACGAGGGGCCTGAGACCCCCTGAGCAACTCGAGAGGCCAGCGGGGTTCCCTTCCTCAGACAAGACGAGGCCTGACTCTCCTGTCCCAACTCTGCAGGGAACCTGCGGTCGGAGTCCGAAACGGAGAGGAAGCCTGAGGTTCCTGCCTCCCCTCGAGGTGAGGCCCTCTTCCGTTGCGCCAGACCCAGCGGAGTCCCGAGGGGCCCCGCCACCTCCACAGGATCCCTCGCCTCTCAGAGGCACCCTGGGAAGTTCCCTAAGGTCCCCGGCAGAAGGCGAGGGAAACGAGGGTTTCCCGCCGCCCCCCGAGAAAGACCTGGAGAGTCCTTCTTCAACGCGACTCGAAGCCCTAGTCCCCTCCCGTGACTCGAGAGCCAGGACGCGCTCCCCCTCGCCACGCGCATGGAGACCTGACTTCCGTGGCGCCGCACGAGAGGCTCCCTGAGATCCTCGTCGTGCCTCGGGAGAAAACCCCCACGGGCGCCGCAGCTCGAGGAAACCCCTGAGACGCCCCCGTCCTCGCGAGCTGAGGGCCTTCTTTTCCTGCATGGCCTGGAGAGCAATCCCGGGTCCTCTCTCCAAACGGAAGAGGAGGCTGGACTCCCTTGAGGCCGCTCAGGGGGCTCCAAGAGACCCGCGTCGCGACTCGAGAGGAGAGCGGAGTCCTTGGCTTCCCCTCGAGACGAGGCCTGACTCCCCGGGGGAGCCTGGAATGCAACCCCGAGATCGCTGCCTTCCCTGGAGAGGAATATTAGGTCCCGGACACACGCCTAGGTGAGGTCTCTTCGGCCCTGCAGTGACTCGAGCGCAACCCCCAGCTTTCCCTCGCAACCCGAGGGGAAGATTGGGCTTCACAGGGCCAAACCAAGGGGAAGGCTGAGATCCCCGTGGTAACTCGAGAATGCCGCCGCAACTCGAGAAAAACCACGTGGTTCCCACCTCTGGGCAAGATGAGGCCCTTGCCCGCGACGGCGTCTCAAGGGAAGTCCCCTGTTCCGCCCAGAAGGGCGAAACGGTCCCTGACAGCCTTCCTGCGACCCCCAAAAGTCCCCCAACACGCCGGGGTCCCCCGAGGGGAACAGCAAGGGTCCCGGCACCGCTTCCTCTGAGCCCCTTCTCCCCTCCTGATCGCGACAGGAGAGGCGATTCCCCTGCGTGGTCTGGAAGGGGTTCCCGGCCTTCCCTGCGCACCTCAGGATGAGGCCGGTCTCACGAGGAAATTCGAGACGAGCCACGTGGGTGGTGCCCCATGCCGAACGCCCCTGATTCCCCGGTCCGCCCTTGAGAAGGACGCGAGGCCCGGACCCCTCTTCGAAGGCAACCCTGTGGGTGAAGGCACAACACGAAGGGGCACTGCCACCCCCGTGCATCGTCCGCAAAGACCGCGGGTTCAACACACAGCTCGACGAGGGGCCTGAGACCCCCTGAGCAACTCGAGAGGCCAGCGGGGTTCCCTTCCTCAGACATGACGAGGCCTGACTCTCCTGTTCCAACTCTGCAGGGACCCTGCGGTCGGAGTCCGAAACGGAGAGGAAGCCTGAGGTTCCTGCCTCCCCTCGAGGTGAGGCCCTCTTCCGTTGCGCCAGACCCAGCGGAGTCCCGAGGGGCCCTGCCACCTCCACAGGATCCCTCGCCTCTCAGAGGCACCCTGGGAAGTTCCCTAAGGTCCCCGGCGGAAGGCGAGGGAAACGAGGGTTTCCCGCCGCCCCCCGACAAAGACCTCGAGAGTCCTTCTTCAACGCGTCTCGAGGCCCTAGTCCCCTCCCGTGACTCGAGAGCCAGGACGCGCTCCCCCTCGCCACGCGCATGGAGACCTGACTTCCCTGGCGCCGCACGAGAGGCTCCCTGAGATCCTCGTCGTGCCTCGGGAGAAAACCCCCACGGGCGCCGCAGCTCGAGGAAACCCCTGAGACGCCCCCGTCCTCGCGAGCTGAGGGCCTTCTTTTCCTGCATGGCCTGGAGAGCAATCCCGGGTCCTCTCTCCAAACGGAAGAGGAGGCTGGACTCCCTTGAGGCCGCTCAGGGGGCTCCAAGAGACCCGCGTCGCGATTCGAGAGGAGAGCGGAGTCCTTGGCTTCCCCTCGAGACGAGGCCTGACTCCCCGGGGGAGCCTGGAATGCAACCCCGAGATCCCTGCCTTCCCTGGAGAGGAATATTAGGTCCCAGACACACGCCTAGGTGAGGTCTCTTCGGCCCTGCAGTGACTCGAGCGCAACCCCCAGCTTTCCCTCGCAACCCGAGGGGAAGATTGGGCTTCCCAGGGCCAACCCAAGGGGAAGGCTGAGATCCCCGTCGTAACTCGAGAATCCCGCCGCAACTCGAGAAAAACCACGTGGTTCCCACCTCTTGGCAAGATGAGGCCCTTGCCCGCTACGGCGTCTCAAGGGAAGTCCCCTGTTCCGCCCTGAAGGGCGAAACGGTCCCTGACAGCCTTCCTGCGACCCACAAAAGTCTCCCGACACGCCGGGTTCCCCCGAGGGGAACACCGAGGGTCCCGGCACCGCTTCCTCTGAGCCCCTTCTCCCCTCCTGATCGCGACAGGAGAGGCGATTTCCCTGCGTGGTCTGGAATGGGTTCCCGGCCTTCCCGGCGCACCTCCGGATGAGGCCGGTCTCACGAGGAAATTCGAGACGAGCCACGTGGGTGGTGCCACATGCCGAACGCCCCCGATTCCCCAGTCCGCCCTTGAGAAGGACGCGAGGCCCGGACCCCTCTTCGAAGGCAACCCTGTGGGTGAAGGCACAACACGAAGGGGCACTGCCACCCCCGTGCATCGTCCGCAAAGACCCGCGGGTGCCACACACAGCTCGACGAGGGGCCTGAGACCCCCTGAGCAACTCGAGAGGCCAGCAGGGTTCCCTTCCTCAGACAAGACAAGGCCTGACTCTCCTGTCCCAACTCTGCAGGGACCCTGCGGTCGGAGTCCGAAGCGGAGAGGAAGCCTGAGGTTACTGCCTCCCCTCGAGGTGAGGCCCTCTTCCGTTTCGCCAGACCCAGCGGAGTCCCGAGGGGCCCCGCCACCTCCACAGGATCCCTCGCCTCTCAGAGGCACCCTGGGAAGTTCCCTAAGGTCCCCGGCAGAAGGCGAGGGACACGAGGGTTTCCCGCCGCCCCCCGAGAAAGACCTCGAGAGTCCTTCTTCAACGCGTCTCGAGGCCCTAGTCCCCTCCCGTGACTCGAGAGCCAGGACGCGCTCCCCCTCGCCACGCGCATGGAGACCTGACTTCCCTGGCGCCGCACGAGAGGCTCCCTGAGATCCTCGTCGTGCCTCGGGAGAAAACCCCCACGGGCGCCGCAGCTCGAGGAAAGCCCTGAGACACCCCCGTCCTCGCGAGCTGAGGGCCTTCTTTTCCTGCATGGCCTGGAGAGCAATCCCGGGTCCTCTCTCCAAACGGAAGAGGCCGCTGGACTCCCTTGAGGCCGCTCAGGGGGCTCCAAGAGACCCGCGTCGCGACTCGAGAGGAGAGCGGAGTCCTTGGCTTCCCCTCGAGACGAGGCCTGACTCCCCGGGGGAGCCTGGAATGCAACCCCGAGATCCCTGCCTTCCCTGGAGAGGAATATTAGGTCCCGGACACACGCCTAGGTGAGGTCTCTTCGGCCCTGCAGTGACTCGAGCGCAACCCCCAGCTTTCCCTCGCAACCCGAGGGGAAGATTGGGCTTCCCAGGGCCAACCCAAGGGGAAGGCTGAGATCCCCGTCGTAACTCGAGAATCCCGCCGCAACTCGAGAAAAACCACGTGGTTCCCACCTCTTGGCAAGATGAGGCCCTTGCCCGCCACGGCGTCTCAAGGGAAGTCCCCTGTTCCGCCCTGAAGGGCGAAACGGTCCCTGACAGCCTTCCTGCGACCCCCAAAAGTCCCCCGACACGCCGGGGTCCCCCGAGGGGAACACCGAGGGTCCCCGCACCGTTTCCTCTGAGCCCCTTCTCCCCTCCTGATCGCGACAGGAGAGGCGATTCCCCTGCGTGGTCTGGAAGGGGTTCCTGGCCTTCCCGGCGCACCTCCGGATGAGGCCGGTCTCACGAGGAAATTCGAGACGAGCCACGTGGGTGGTGCCACATGCCGAACGCCCCCGATTCCCCGGTCCGCACTTGAGAAGGACGCGAGGCCCGGAACCCTCTTCGAAGGCAACCCTGTGGGTGAAGGCACAACACGAAGGGGCACTGCCACCCCCGTGCATCGTCCGCAAAGACCCGCGGGTTCCACACACAGCTCGACGAGGGGCCTGAGACCCCCTGAGCAACTCGAGAGGCCAGCGGGGTTCCCTTCCTCAGACAAGACGAGGCCTGACTCTCCTGTCCCAACTCTGCAGGGACCCTGCGGTCGGAGTCCGAAACGGAGAGGAAGCCTGAGGTTCCTGCCTCCCCTCGAGTGAGGCCTTCTTCCGTTGCGCCAGACCCAGCGGAGTCCCGAGGGGCCCCGCCACCTCCACAGGATCCCTCACCTCTCAGAGGCACCCTGGGAAGTTCCCTAAGGTCCCCGGCAGAAGGCGAGGGAAACGAGGGTTTCCCGCCGCCCCCCGAGAAAGACCTCGAGAGTCCTTCTTCAATGCATCTCGAGGCCCTAGTCCCCTCCCGTGACTCGAGAGCCAGGACGCGCTCCCCCTCGCCACGCGCATGGAGACCTGACTTCCCTGGCGCTGCAAGAGAGGCTCCCTGAGATCCTCGTCGTGCCTCGGGAGAAAACCCCCACGGGTGCCGCAGCTCGAGGAAACCCCGGAGACGCCCCCGTCCTCGCGAGCTGAGGGCCTTCTTTTCCTGCATGGCCTGGAGAGCAATCCCGGGTCCTCTCTCCAAACGGAAGAGGAGGCTGGACTCCCTTGAGGCCGCTCAGGGGGCTCCAAGAGACCCGCGTCGCGACTCGAGAGGAGAGCGGAGTCCTTGGCTTCCCCTCGAGACGAGGCCTGACTCCCCGGGGGAGCCTGGAATGCAACCCCGAGATCCCTGCCTTCCCTGGAGAGGAATATTAGGTCCCGGACACACGCCTATGTGAGGTCTCTTCGGCCCTGCAGTGACTCGAGCGCAACCCCCAGCTTTCCCTCGCAACCCGAGGGGAAGATTGGGCTTCCCAGGGCCAACCCAAGGGGAAGGCTGAGATCCCCGTCGTAACTCGAGAATCCCGCCGCAACTCGAGAAAAACCACGTGGTTCCCACCTCTTGGCAAGATGAGGCCCTTGCCCGCCACGGCGTCTCAAGGGAAGTCCCCTGTTCCGCCCTGAAGGGCGAAACGGTCCCTGACAGCCTTCCTGCGACCCCCAAAAGTCCCCCGACACGCCGGGGTCCCCCGAGGGGAACACCGAGGGTCCAGGCACCGCTTCCTCTGAGCCCCTTCTCCCCTCCTGATCGCGACAGGAGAGGCGATTCCCCTGCGTGGTCTGGAAGGGGTTCCCGGCCTTCCCGGCGCACCTCAGGATGAGGCCGGTCTCACGAGGAAATTCGAGGCGAGCCACGTGGGTGGTGCCACATGCCGAACGCCCCCGATTCCCCGGTCCGCCCTTGAGAAGGACCCAAGGAACGGACCCCTCTTCGAAGGCAACCCTGTGGGTGAAGGCACAACACGAAGGGGCACTGCCACCCCCGTGCATCGTCCGCAAAGACCCGCTGGTTCCACACACAGCTCGACGAGGGGCCTGAGACCCCCTGAGCAACTCGAGAGGCCAGCGGGGTTCCCTTCCTCAGACAAGACGAGGCCTGACTCCCCGGGGGAGCCTGGAATGCAACCCCGAGATCCCTGCCTTTCCTGGAGAGGAATATTAGGTCCCGGACACACGCCTAGGTGAGGTCTCTTGGGCCCTGCACTGACTCGAGCGCAACCCCCAGCTTTCCCTCTCACTCGAGGGGAAGATTGGGCTTCCCAGGGCCAACCCAAGAGGAAGCCTGAGATCCCCGTCGTAACTCGAGAATCCCGCCGCAAGTCGAGGAAAACCACGTGGTTCCAACGTCTTTGCAAGATGAGCCTCTTGCCCGCTATGGCGTCTCAAGGGAAGTCCCAGTTTCCGTCCTGAAGTGCGAAACAGTACCTGACACCTTTCATGCGACCCCCAGAAGTTCCCCGACACACTGGGTTCCCTCGAGGGAAACACTGAGGGTCCCGACACCACTTCATCTGAGCCCCTTCTCCCCTCCTGATGGCGACAGGAGTGTCGATATCCCTGCGTGGTCTGGAAGGGATTCCCAGCCTTTCCGGCGCATCTCAGGATGAGGCAGTCCGCACGAGGAAATTCGAGATGAGCTACGGGGGTGGTGCCACATGCCGATCGACCTCGATTTCCCGGTCCACTCTTGGGAAGAACCAGTTGCACGGACACCTCTTCGAAGGCAACCCTGTGGGTGAAGGCACAACACGAAGGGGCACTGACACTCCCGTGCATCGTCCAGAAACACCCGTGGGTTCCACACACAGCTCGAAGAGGGGCCTGAGACCCCCTGAGCAACTCGAGAGGCAAGCGGAGTTCCCTTCCTCAGACAAGACGAGGCCTAACTCTCCGCTCCCAACTCTGCAGGGACCCTGAGGTCGGAGGGTCGGAGTCAGAAACAGAGAGGAAGCCTGAGGTTCCTGCCTCTCCTCGAGGTGAGGCCCTCTTCCATTGCTCCAACCCCAGCGGAGTCCCGAGAGGCCCCGCTAACTCCACAGCATCCCTCACCTCTCAGAGGCACCCTGGGAAGTTCCCTCAGGTTCCAGGCAGAAGTCGAGAGAAATGAGGGTTTCCCGCCACCACTCAAGAAAGACCTCGATAGTCCTTCTTCAAAGTGTCTTGAGGCCCTTGTCCCCTCTCTGGACTAGAGAGCAATGATGCGCTCCCCCTCGCCTCGCGCATGCAGACCTGGCTTCCCTGGCGCCGCACGAGAGGCTCCTTGAGATCCTCCTCGTGCCTCGGGAGAAAACCCCCACGGGCGCCGCAGCTCGAGGAAACCCCTGAGACGCCCCCGTCCTCGCGAGCTGAGGGCCTTCTTTTCCTGCCTGGCCTGGAGAGCAATCCCGAGTCCTCTCTTCAAACTGAAGAGTAGGATGGATTCCCTTGAGGCGACTCAGTGGGCTCCAAGAGATCCGTGTCGCGGCTCGAGAGGAGAGCGCAGTCCTTTGCTTCCCCTCGAGGCGAGGCCTGACTCCCCGAGGGAGTCTGGAGTGCAATCCCGAGATCCTTGTCTTCCCTTGAGAGGACGATTAGGTCCTGGACACACGCCTAGATGAGGTCTCTTTGGCCTTGCAGTGATTCGAGCACAACATCCAGCTTTCCCTCGCAACTCGAAGGGAAGTTTGGGCTTCCCAGGGCTAACACAAGAGGAAGCCTGAAATCCCCGTCGTAACTCGAGAATCCCGCCGCAACTCGAAAAAAACCACGTGGTTCCTTCGTCTTCGCAACATGAGGCCCTTGCCCGCCACAGCGTCTCAAAAGAAGTCCCACGTTCCTACTGAAGTGCAAAACGGTACTTGGCACCCATGATGGCACCCCCAAAGTTCCCCAACATACAGGCCTCACTCGAGGGTAACACCCATGTTCCCCGCACCACATCATTTGAGCCCCTTCTCCCCTCCTGATTGCAACAGGAGTGTCTTTTCTCCTGCTTTGTGTAGAAGGGGCTACCGATCTTCCCAGCGCACATCAAAATGAGGCCGGTCTCACGAGGAAATTGGAGATGTAGCCTCGTGGGTGGTGCCACATGTGGAAAGACCCCATTTCCCGGTCAGCTATTAATAAGAACCCGATGCCCGTACACGTCTTGGAATGCATCCCGTAGGATGAAGGCACAACAAGGAGGGACCCTGAACACCCGTGCATCTTTTGGAAAATTCTGCAGGTTCCACATACAGCTCGACAAGTGACCTGTTACCTCGTGAACAACTCGAGAGGCAAGCTAAGTTTCATTTCTCCACAGAATACGAGGCCTGACTCTCCTGTCCCAACTCTGCAGGAATCCTGAGATCGGAGTCTGAAATGGAGAGGAACCCTGAGGTTCCTTCCTCAACACGAGATGAGGCCCTCTTGTATTATACCACACCCAGTGGAGTCCCTAGAGGCCCCTCCCAACTCCACAGTATCAGTGTCTTCTCAGAGGCACCCTGAGCAACTCCCTGAGGTCACCGGCACAAGTCGAGGGAACACAGGGTATCCTGCCGCAACCCGAGAAAGACCTCAAGAGTCCGTCTTCAACGCGTCTTGAGGACGGATTCCCCTACCATGACTCGAGAGCAATGACACGCTCCCCCTCGCCATGCGCATGGACACCTGACTTCCCTGGCGCCACATGAGAGGCTCCCTGAGCTCCCCGTCATACCTCATGAGAAACCCCACACTGGCGCCGCAGCTCGGGAAAACCTACCGTCATCGCGAGATTGGGGACTTCTTTTCCTGCCTCACCTGGAGAGCAATCCCTGGTCTTTTCTCCAAACTTCACAGGAGGCTTTACTCCCTTTAGGTCACTCAATGGGCTCCAAGAGATACCTGTCGCGACTTGAGAGGAGAGCAGAGTACTTTGTTTCCCCTCGAGACGAGGCCTTACCTCGGGTGAGTCTGGAATGCAACCCCGAGATCCCTGTTGCCCCTGGAGAGGAACATTATGTCCTGGACAAAAGCCTAGATGAGGTCTATTTTGCCCTACAGTGACTCGAGAGCAACACCCATCTCTCCCTCGCAATTCAAATGGAAGATTGGTCTTCATTGGGCCAACACAAGAGGAAGTCTGAATTTCCCGTTGTAACTCGAGAATCCCGCCGCAACTCTTAAAAACCACGTGGTTCCCCATTCATCGCAATATGAGGCCTCTGCCCGCTACAGAGTCTCAAGAGAAGTCCCATGTTTCGTCATAAAGTTCGAAATGCTACTTGGCACCCTTGATGCGACCCCAAAAGTTCCCCAATATACCGGTCTCACTCCAAGGGAACACCGAAGTTCCTGGCACCACTTCATTTGAGCCCCTTCTCCCCTCCTGATCACGGCAGGAAGGTCGATCCCCCTGCTTTGTCTAGAAGGCGTTCCCGACCTTCATGGCGCACCTCAGGATGAGGCCAGTCTCACGAAGAAATTCGAGACGTAGCCTCGTGTTGGTGCCACGTGCCAAAAGACCCCGATTTCTCGGTCTTGCTCTTGATAAGAACCCAATGCCCGGACACCTCTTCTAAGGCAACCCTGTGGATGAAGGCACTACACAAGGGGGCACTGGCAACCCTGTTCATCGTCCGGAAAACCCCGCAGGATCCACATACAGCTCCACAACTGGCCTGTCACCCCTTAAACAATGAGAGAGGAAAGCGGAGTTCCCTTCCTCAGACAAGACGAGGCCTGAGTATCCAATCCCAACTCTGCAGGCACGCTTCGATCTGAGTCAGAAATGGAGAGGAAACCTGAGGTTCCTGCCTCAACCTGAGATGAGGCCCTCTTCCATTAAAACAAACCCAGTGGAGTCCCGAGAGTCCCCTCCCATGTCCACAGTATCCCTGACTTCTCATAGGCATTCTGAGAAGCTCCTTGAGGCCACCGGCAAAAGTCGAGAGAAATAAGGGTTTCCTGCCACAACCGAAGAAAGACCTCGAGAGTCCTTCTTCAATGTGTCTTGAGGTCAGATTCCCCTACCATAGCTCGAGAGCAATAATGCGCTCCCCCTCACCACGCACATGGAGACCTGACTTCCCTGGCGCCACACGAGAGTCTCCCTGAGCTCCCCGTCGTACCTCGTGTGAAACCCCACACTGGCGCCGTAGCTCGAGAAAACACACAACATCCCTCCGTCATCGCGAGATGAGGGCCATCTTTTCCTGCATGGCCTGGAGAGCAGTCCCAAGTCCTCTCTCCAAACTTAACAGGAGGCTTGACTCCCTTTAGGCCACAAAGTGGGCTCCAAGAGGTGCCCGTCGCGACTCGAAAGGAGAGCGGAGTCCTTTACTTCCCTTCGACATGAGGCCTGACTCCCTGGGTGAGTCTGGAATGCAAACCTGAGATCCCTGTGGCCCTTGGAGAGGAACATTAGGTCCTGGACACAAGCCTAGATGAGGTCTCCTTTGCCCTGCAGTGACTCGAGCGCAACCCCCAGCTCTCCCTCGCAACTCGAATGGATGATTGGACTTCCCCGGCCCAACACAAGAGGAAGCCTGAAATCCCCGTCGTAACTCGAGAATCCCGCCGCAACTCGAGAAAAACCACGTGGCTCCCCCGTCATCGCAAGATGAGGCCCTTGGCCGCTACAGCGTATCAAGAGAAGTCCCACGTTCCATCCTGAAGTACAAAACGGTACTTGGCACCCTTGATGCGACCCCCAAAGTTCCCTGACATACCGGTCTCACTCGAGGGAAACACCCAAAGTTCACGGCACCACTTCCTGTGAGCCCCTTCACCCCTCCTGATCGCGACAGAAGGGTCGATTCCCATGTTTTGTCTGCAAGGGGTTCCCGACGTTCCCCTCGAACCTCCGGATGAGGCCGGTCTCATGAGGAAATTCGAAAAGTAGCCTCATGGTTGGTGCCATATGCTGAAAGATCCCGAATTCCCGGTCCACTCTAGATAAGAACCTCACGATCGGACATCTCTTCGAAGGCAACCCTGTGGATGAAGGCACAACACGAAGGGACACTGACATCCCCATGCATCGTCTGGAAAAACCCGCAGATTCCACTCACAGCTCCAAATGTGGACTGTCACCTCGTGAACAACTCGAGAGGCAAGTGAAGTTGCATTCCTTCACACAAGACGAGGCCTTACTCTCCTGTCCCAACTCTTCAGGGACCCTGCAATTGGAGTCAGAAATGGAGAGGAACCTTGAGGTTCCTGCCTCAACTAGAGAAGAGGCCCTCTTTCATTGAACCAAACTCAGTGGTGTCCCGAGAGGCCCCTCCCAACACCACAGTATCCCTGAATTCTCAGAGGCTCCCTGAGAAGCTACCTGAGGTCACTGGCACAAGTCGAGGGAACCCAGAGTTTCCTGAAGTAACCCGAGAAAGACTTGGAGAGTCCTTTTTCAACGTCTCTTGATGCCCGATTCCCCTACCATGACTCCAGAGCAAGGACACGCTCCCCTCGCCACAAGCAGGAAAACTGACTTCCCTAGTACCACACAAGAGGCTCCCTGAGTACCCCATCGTACCTCGTGAGAAAACCCACAGTGGTGCCGCAGTTCGAGAAAAACCACAAGATGCCCCCATCAAGGAGAGATGGGGGCCTTCTTTTCCTGCCTGACCTGGAGAGCAATTCCTGGTCCTCTCTCCAAACTTCACAGGAGTATTGACTCCCTTTAGGCCACTCAGTTGGGTCCAAGAAATACCCGGTGCGACTCGAGAGGAGAGCGGAGTCCTTTGCTTCCCTTGAGACGAGGCCTGACTCCCCGGGTGAGTTTGGAATGCAACCCCGAGATCCCTGTCGCCCCTGGAGTGGAACATTTTGTCCTAGACACAAGCCTAGATGAGGTCTATTTTGCCCTACAGTGACTCGAGAGCAACCTCCATCTCTCCCTCACAATTTGAATGGAAGATTGGTCTTCCCACGGTCAACACAAGAGGAAGTCTGAATTTCCCATCGTAATTCGAGAATTCAGCCTCAAGTCTTAAAAACCATGTGGTTCCCCCTTCATTGCAATATGAGGCCCTTGCCAGCTAGAGTCTCAAGAGAAGTCCCACGTTCCATCTTAAAGTTTGAAATGCTACTTGGCACCCTTGATGCGACCCCAAAGTTCCCCAACATACCGGTCTCACTCCAAGGGAACACTGAAGTTCCCGGTGTCTCCAGGGAAATCCCATGTTCCGTCCTTAAGTGCGAAACGGTATATGACACCTTTGATGCGACCGCAAAAGTTCCCCGACACGCTGGATTCCCTCGAGGGGAACACCGATGGTCCCGGCACCACTTCATCTGAGCCCCTTCTCCCTTCCTGATCGTGACAGGAGAGTCGATTCCCCTGCGTGGACTGGAAGGGGTTCCCTGCCTTCCTGGCCCACCTCAGGATGAGGCCGGTCTCAGGAGGAAATACGAGACTAGCCACGTGTGAGGTGCCACGTGCCGAACGACTCCGATTTTCCGGTCCGCTCTTGATAAGAACCCGATGCCCGGACACCTCTTCGAAGGCAACCCTGTGAGTGAAGGCACAACACGAAGGGGCACTGACACCCCCGTGCATCATCCGGAAAAACCCGCAGGGTCTACACACAGCTCGACAAGGGGCCTGAGACTCCCGGAACAACTCGAGAGGCAACCAGAATTCCATTCCTCAGACAAGACGAGGCATGAATCTCCTGTCCCAACTCTGCAGGGACCGTGCAGTCGGAGTCCGAAACGGAGAGGAAGCCTGAGGTTCCTGCCTCCCCTCGAGATGAGGCCCTCTTCCATTGCGCCGAACCCAGCAGAGTCCCGAGAGGCCCTGCCAACTACACAGCATCCCTCACCTCTCAGAGGCACCGTGGGAAGTTCCCTAAGGTCCCCTGCAGAAGTCGAGGGAAACGAGGGTTTCCCGCCGCAACCCGAGAAAGACCTCGAGAGTCCTTCTTCAACGCCTCTTGAGGACCTAGCCGCTTCCCATGACTCGAGAGTGATGACCAGCTCCCCCTCGCCATGCGCATGGAGACCTGACTTCCCTGGCGCCGCACGAGAGGCTCCCTGAGGTCCTCGTTGTGCCTCGTGAGAAAACCCCCATGGGCGCAGCAGCCTGAGCAAACCCATGAGATGCCCCCGTCATCGCGAGATGAGGGCCTTCTTTTCCTGCCTGGCCTGGAGAGCAATCCCGAGTCCTCTCTCCAAACTGAAGAGGAGGCTCGACACCCTTGAGTCCACTCAGTGGGCTCCAAGAGATCCGTGTCGCGACTTGAGAGGAAAGCGGAGTCCTTTGCTTCCCCTCCAGGCGAGTCCTGACTCCCCGGGGGAGTCTGGAATGGAAACCCGGGATCCCTGTCTTCCCTTGAGAGGAATATTAGGTCCTGGACACACGCCTCGATGAGGTCTCTTTGGCCCTGTAGTGACTCGAGCAGAACCCCCAGCTTTCCATCGCAACTCCAATTGAAGATTGGGCTTCCCAGGGCCAACCCAAGAGAGACCTGAAATTCCTGTCGTTTTCGAGAATCCCGATGCAACTCAAGAAAAACGACGTGGTTCCAACGTCTTCACAGGATGAGGCCCTTGCCCACTACAGCGTCTCCAGGGAAGTCCCATGTTCCGTCCTGAAGTGGGAAACGGTACTTGGCGCCCTTGATGCGAGCCCTAAAGTTCCCTGAAATGCCGGGTTCCCTCGAGTGGAACACCGAGGGTCCCGGCACCACTTCATCTGAGCCCCATCTCCCCTCCTGATCGCGACAGAAGAATCGATTCCCCTACTTTGTGTGGAAGGGGTTCCCGGCCTTCCCGGCGCACCTCAGGATGATGCTGGTCTCACGAGGAAATTCGAGATGAGCCACATGCAGAATGACCCCGATTTCCCGGTCCGCTCTTGAAATGAACCCGATGCCCGGACACCTCTTTGAAGGTAAACCTGTGGGGGAAGGCACAAAATGAAGGGGCACTGACACCCCCATGCATCTTCTGGAAACACCCGCAGGTTCCACACACAGCTTGTCAAGGGCCCTGAGACCCCCTGAATGACTCGAGAGGCAAGCAGAGTTCCGTTACTCAGACAAGACGAGGCCTGACTCTCCTGTCCCAACTCTGCAGTGACCCTGCGGTCGGAGTCAGAAATGGAGAGGAAGCCTGAGGTTCCTGCATCCAATAGAGATGAGGCCCTCTTTCATTTCGTCAAACCTAGTGGAGTCCCGAGAGGCCCCTCTAACTCCTCAGTATCCCTCACCTCTCAGAGGCACCTGGGAAGTTCCCTAAGGTCCCCGGTAGAGGTCGAGGGAAACGAGTGTTTCCCGCCCCAACCCAAGAAAGACCTTGAGAGTCCTTCTTAAATGCCTCTTGAGGCCCTAGTCCCTCCCATGACTCGAGAGCAATGACGCGATCTGCCTGGCCACACGCATGGAGTCAGGCTTCTCTGGCGCCACACAAGAGGATCCCTGAACTCCCCATCATATCTCGTGAGAAACCCCACACTGGCGCCGCAGCTCGAGAAAACCCATGGGACGCCCCTGTCATCACGAGAGGAGGGCCATCTTTAACTGCATGGTATGCAGATCAAGCGTGAACCTTCTGTCCAAGCTACACAGGACGCTTGACTCCCTTTAGGCCACTCATTGGGCTCCAAGAGTTACGTGTCGCGACTCGAGAGGATAGTGGAGTCCTTTGCTTCCACTCGAGACGAGGCGTGACCCACCGGGTGAGACTGGAATGCGACCCCGATATCCCTGACGCCCCTGGAGAGGAACATTACGTCCTGGACCCAAGCCTAGATGAGGACTCTTTGCCCTGAAGTGACTCGAGAGCAACCCCCAGCTCTCTCTGACAAGTTGAATGGAAGATTGGACTTCCTGGGCCAACACAAGAGGAAGCCTGAATTCCCCGTTGTAACTCGAGAATCCCGCCTCAACTCGAGAAAAACCACGTGTTTCCCTCGTCATCGCAATATGAGGCCCTTGCCCGCTACAGCATCTCCAGAGAATTCCCACGTTCCTTCTTGAAGTGCGAAACTGTACTTGGAACCCTTGATGCGACCTCAAAAGTGCCGTGACATACCGGTCTCACTCGAGGGGACCACCGAGGTTCCCGGCACCACTTCATCTGAGCCCCTTCTCCCCTTCTGATTGCGAGCGGTGGGTCGATTCCCCTGCCTTGTCTGCAAGGGGTTCCCGACCTTCCCGGCGCACCTCAGGATGAGGCCGGTCTCCCGAGGAAATTCGAGACGTAGCCTCGTGGGTGGTACCACATGCTGAAAGACCCCAATTTTCTGGTACGCTCTAAAAAAGAACCCGATGCCCGGAAACCTCTTTGAAGGCAACCCTGTGGATGAAGGCACAACACGAAGGGGCACTGACACCCCCGTGCATCATCCGGAAAAACCCGCAGGTTCCACACACAGCTCAACAAGTGGCCTGTCACTCCGTGAACAACTCGAAGGGCAAGGGGAAATCCATTCCTCCACAGAAGACGAGGCGTGACTCTCTTCTCCATACTCTGCAGGTACCCTGCGACCCGAGTCAGAAATGGAGAGGACCCCTGACGTTCCTGCCTCCATTCGAGATGAGGCCCCCTTCGATTGCACCAAACCCAGTTGAGTAACGAAAGGCCCCTCCCAAATCCACAGTGTCCCTGACTTCTCAGAGGCACCCTTAGAAGTTGCCTGAGGTCACCGACACAAATCAAGGGAACCCAGGGTTCCCTGCCGCAACCCGAGAAAGACCTCAAGAGTCCTTCTTCAATGCGTCTTGAGGCCCGATTCGCCTACTATGACTCGAGAGCAATCACGCACTCCCCTTCACCACACGCACAGAGACCTGACGTCCCTAGCACCACACGAGAGGCTCTCTGAGCTCCCCGTTGTACCTCGTGAGAAATCTGATACTGGCGCCGCAGCTGGAGAAAACCCACGAGATGCCCCCGTCATCGCGAGATGAGGGCCTTTTTTCCTGCATGGCCAGGAAAACAATCCCGAGTCATCTCTCCAAACTCCACAGGAGGCTTGACTCCCTTTAGTACACACAGTGGGCTCCAAGAGATACCCATCGCGTCTCGAGACGAGAGTGGAATTCTTTGCTTACCCTCGAGGTGAGAACTGACTCCCCGGATGAGTCTGGAATGCAAACACGAGATCCCTGTCGCCCCTGGAGAGCAACGTTAGATCCTGGACACAAGCCTAGGTTAGGTCTCTTTTACCCTGCAGTGACTCTAGCGCAATCCCCAGCTCCCCCTCGCAACCCGAATGGAAGATTGGATTTCAAGGCCAACAAGAGGAAGCCTAAATTCCCGGTCATAACTCGAGAATCCCGGCGCAACTCGAGCAAAACCACGTGGTTCTCCCGTCATCGCAAGATGAGGCCCTTGCCCGCTACAGCGTTCCAAAGATGTCCCAGGTTCCGTCTTCAATGCGAAACGGTACTTGGCACCCTTGATGCGACCCCAAAAGTCCCCCAACACGCCGGTCTCACTCAAGGGGAACACCGAGGTTCCCGGCACCACTTCATTTAAGCCCCTTCTCCCCTCTTGATCGTGACCGGTGGGTCGATTCCCCTGCTTTGTCTGCAAGGGGGCCCGACCTTCCCTGCACAACTCAGGATGAGGCCGGTCTCATGGGGAAATTCGATACGTAGCTTTGTGGGTGGTGCCACTTGCTGAAAGACTCCAATTTCCCGGTCCGCTCTTGATAAGAATCCGATGCTCGGACACCTCTTGGAAGGCAGCCTTGAGTATGAAGGTACAACACGAAGGGGCACTAACACACCTGTGCATCATCCGGAAAAACGGGCAGGTTACACACACAGCTCGACAAGTGGCCTGTCACCTCGAGAACAACTCGAGAGGCAAGAGGAGTCCCATCCTCCAGAAAAGACGAGGCCTGACTCTCCTGTACCAACATGCAGGGACCTTGCGATCTGAGTCAGAAATGGAGAGGAACACTGAGGTTCCTGCTTCAACTTGAGATGAGTCCCTCTTACATTCCACCAAATGCAGAGGAGTCTCGAGAGGCCCCTCCAAACTGCACAGTATCCCTGACTTCTCAGAGGCACTCTGAGAAGCTCCCTGAGGTCGCAGGCACAAGTCAAGGGAACCCTGGGTTTTATGCAGTGACCCGAGAAAGACCTCGAGAGTCCTTCTTCAACCCGTCTTGAGGCCCGATTACCCTACCATGACTCGAGAGCAATGACGAGCTCCCCCTAGCCATCTCATGGGGACCTGACTTCCCTGGCGCCACACGAGAGGCTCCCTGAGCTCCCTCTCGTACCTCGTCAGAAACCCGGCACTAGCGCGGCAGTCTAGAAAACCCACGAGACGCCGCCATCATCGCGAGATGAGGGCCTTCTTTTCCTGCATGGCCTGGAGAGGAATCCCGAGTCCTCTATCCAAACACCACAGGAGGCTTGACTCCCTTTAGGGCACACAGTGGGCTCCAAGAGATACCCATCGCGACTCAAAAGGACAGCGGAGTTCTTTGCTTCCCCTCGAGACGAGGCCTGATTCCCCGGGTGAGTCTGGTATGCAACCCCAAGATCCCTGTCGCCCCTAGGGACGAGCATTAAGTCCTGGACACAAGCCTAGATGAGGTCTATTTTGCCCTGCAGTGACTCGAGAGCAATCCCCAGCTCTCCCTTTAAACTCGAATGGAAGATAGGACTTCCCTGGCCCAACACATGAGGAAGACTGTATTCCCCGTCGAAACTCGAGAATCCCGCCACAACTCGAGAAACGCCACGTGGTTCTCCCGTCATCGCAAGATGAGGCCCTTGCCCCCTACAGCGTCTCAAGAGAAGTCCCACGTTCCGTCTTGAAGTGCGAAACGGTATTGGCACCCTTGATGCACCCTCAAAAGTTCCTCGACACACCAGTCTGACTCGAGGAGAACACGGAGGTTCCCGGCACCACTACATCTGGGCCCCTTCTCCCCTCCTGATCGCGACAGGAGGGTCGATTCCCCTGTTTTGTCTTGAAGGGGTTCCCACCTTTCCCGGGGCATCTCAGGATGAGGGCGGTCTCACGAGGATATTCGAGACATAGCCACGTGGATGGTGACACATGCCGAAAGACCCCGATTTCCCGGTCCGCTCTTGATAAGATCCTGATGCCCGGACACCTCTTTGAAGATAACCCTTTTGATGAAGGCACAACACTTAGGGGCACTGACACCCCTGGGTAGCGTCCGGAGAAACCCTCAGGTACCACACACAGCTCGAGAAGTGACCTGTCACCCCGTGAACAACTGGAGAGGCAAGCAGAGTTCCAGTCCTCCACACAAGACGAGGCCTGACTCTCCTGTTCGAACTCTGCAGCGAAACTGCGATCCGAGTCAGATCTGGCCCAGGGGAAGTCAGGAGAGGAAACATGAGTTTCCTGCCTCCACTCGAGATGAGGCCCTCTTCCATTGCACCGAACCCAGTGGAGTCCCGAGAGACCCCTCCCAACTGCACAGTATCCCTGACTTCTCAGAGGCACCCTTAGACCTTCCTGAGATCACCGGCACAAGTCGAGGGAACCAAGGGTTTCCTGCCCCAACCCGTAAAAGACCTCGAGAGTCCTTCTTCAACACGTCTTGAGGTGCGATTCCCCTACCATGACTCGAGAGCAATGACGCGCTCCCCCTAGCCACGCGCATAGAAACCTGACTTCCCTGGCGCCACAGGAGAGGCTCCCTGAGCTCCCCATTATACCTCGTGATAAACACCACACTGGAGCCGCAGCTCGAGAATACCCACGAGACGCCCCAGTCCTCACGAGACGAGGGCCTTCTTTTGCTGTATGGCCTGGAGAGCAATCCTGAGTCCTCTATCCAAACTCCACAGGAGGCTTGACTCATTTTAGGCCACAGAGTGAGCTCCAAGATATACCCGTCGCGACTTGACAGGAGAGCGGTGTCCTTGGCTTCCCCTCGAGACGAGGCCTGACTCCCCGGGTGAGTCGAGAATGCAATGCTGAGATCGCTTTCGCCCCAGCAGAGGAACATTAGGTCCTGGACACAAGCCTAGATGAGGTCTATTTGGCCCTGCAGTGTCTCGAGAGCAATCCCCAGTTCTAACTCACAATTCGAATGAAAACTGGACTTCCCTGGGCCAGTTGAAGAGGAAGCCTGAATTCCCGGTTGTAACTCGAGAATCCCGCCCCAACTCAAGAAAAACCACGTGGTTCCCCCGTCATCGAAGGATGAGGCCCTTGCCCGCTACAGCGTCTCAAGAGAAGTCCCTCTTTCCGTATTGAAGAGCGAAAAGTTACTCGGAAGCCTTGATGCGACCCCAAAAGTTCCCCGACATACCAGTCTCACTTGAGGAGAACACCGAGGTTCCCGGCACCACTTCATCTGAGACTCTTCTCCCCTCTTGATCGCGACAGGAGGTTCGATTCCCCTGCTTTGTCTGGAAGGCGTTCCCGACCTTCCTGGCGCACATCAAGATGAGGCCAGTCTCACGAGGAAATTCGAGACATAGCCTCGTGGGTGGTGCGGCATGCCAAAAGACCCCGATTCCCTGGTCCGCTCTTAATAAGAACCCGATGGCAGAACCCAACTCGAAGGCAATCCTGTGGAACAAGGCACAACACGAAGGGGCAGTGACACCCCAGTGCATCGTCCAGAAAAACCCGCAAGTTCCACATACAAATCGACAAGTGGCCTGTCACCCCATGAACAACGCGAGAGTCAAGCGGAGTTCCATTCCTCCACACAAGACGAGGCCTGACTCTCCTGTCCCAACTCTGCAGGGACTCTGCGATCCGAGTCAGATCCGGCGCATTCGAAGCCAGGAGAGGAACCCTGTGGTTCCTGCCTCAACTTGTCATGAGGCCCTCTTCCATTGCACCAAACCCAGTGGAGTTCCGAGAGGCCCCTCCCAACTCCACAGTGACCCTGACTTCTCAGAGGCACGCTGAGAAGCTTCCTGAGGTCACTGGCACAAGTCGATGGAACCCAGGGTTTCCTGCTGCAACCCAAGAAAGACCTCGAGAGTCCTTCTTTAACACGTTTTCAGGCCCAATTCCCCTACCATGACTCGAGAACAATGACGGGCTCCCTCTCACCACGTGCATAGAGACCTGACTGCCCTGGCACCACGTGAGAGGCTCACTGAGCTCCCAGTCTTACTTCGTGAGAAACCCCACACTAGCGCCACAGCTCGAGAAAACCTACGAGACGCCCCAGTCATCGGGAGATGAGGGCCTTCATTTCCTGCATTGCCTGGAGAGCAATCCCGTGTCCTCCCTCCAAACACCAGAGGAGGTTTGACTCCCTTTAAGCCACTCAGTGGGCTCCAAGACATACCCGTCCGACTCGAGAGGAGAGCAGAGTCCTTTGCTTCCCCTCAAGACGAGGCCTGACTCCAGGGTGAGTCTGGAATGCAACCCCGAGATTCCTGTCGCCCCTTGACATGAACATTAGGTCCTGCACACAAGCCTTGGTGGGGTCTCTTTTGCCTTCAGTGACTAGAGCACACCTCCAGCTCTTCCTCGAATCTCGAATGGAAGATAAGACTTTTGTGGGCCAACACAAGAGGAAGCATGAATTCCCTGTGGTAACTCAAATATCCCACCGCAACTAGAGAAAAACCAAGTGGTTCCCCAGTCATTCCAAGATGAGGCCCTTGCCCGCTGGAGCACCCCAAGAGAAGTCCCACGTTCCAATTGGAAGAGCGAAACGGTACTTGGAACGCGTTATGCGACCCCAAAGGTTACCCGACATACCTGTCTCACTTGAGGGAAACACCGAGGTTCCCAGCAGCACTTCATCTGAGCCACTTCTCCCCTCCTGATCGCCACAGAAGGGTCGATTCCTCTGCTTGTCTGGAAGGGTTTCATGACCTTCGCGGCACACCTCAGGATGAGGCCGGTTTCATGAGGAAATTCGAGACTAGCCACGTGGGTGGTGCCAAATGCTGAACGACCCCGATTTCCCAGTCCGCTCTTCATAAGAACACCATGCCCGGACACCTCTTCGAAGGCAACCCTGTGGATGAAGACACAAAACGAAGGGTCACTGACACCCCCATGCATCGTCTGGAAAAAACTGCAGATTCCACACACAGTTTGACAAGGGGCCTGAAACCCCATGAACAACTCGAGAGGCAAGCGGAGTTCCATTCCTCAGAAAAGACATAGCCTGACTCTCCTGTCCCAACTCTGCAGGGATCCTGCGGTCGGAGTCTGAAACGGAGAGGAAGCCTGAGGTTCCTGCCTCCCCTCGAGGTGAGGCCCTCTTCCGTTGCGCCAGACCCAGCAGAGTCTCGAGGGGCCCCGCCACCTCCACAGGATCCCTCGCCTCTCAGAGGCACCCTGGGTAGTTCTCTAAGGTCCCCGGCAGAAGGCGAGGGAAACGAGGGTTTCCCGCCGCCCCCCGAGAAAGACCTCGAGAGTCCTTCTTCAACGCGTCTCGAGGCCCTAGTCCCCTCCCGTGACTCGAGAGCCATGACGCGCTCCCCCTCGCCACGCGCATGGAGACCTGACTTCGCTGGCGCCGCAAGAGAGGCTCCCTGAGATCCTCGTCGTGCCTCGGGAGAAAACCCCCACGGGCGCCGCAGCTCGAGGAAACCCCTGAGACGCCCCCGTCCTCGCGAGCTGAGGGCCTTCTTTTCCTGCATGGCCTGGAGAGCAATCCCGGGTCCTCTCTCCAAACGAAAGAGGAGGCTGGACTCCCTTGAGGCCGCTCAGGGGGCTCCAAGAGACCCGCGTCGCGACTCGAGAGGAGAGCGGAGTCCTTGGCTTCCCCTCGAGACGAGGCCTGACTCCCCGGGGGAGCCTGGAATGCAACCCCGAGATCCCTGCCTTCCCTGGAGAGGAATATTAGGTCCTGGACACACGCCTAGGTGAGGTCTCTTCGGCCCTGCAGTGACTCGAGCGCAACCCCCAGCTTTCCCTCGCAACCCGAGGGGAAGATTGGGCTTCCCAGGGCCAACCCAAGGGGAAGGCTGAGATCCCCGTCGTAACTCGAGAATCCCGCCGCAACTCGAGAAAAACCACGTGGTTCCCACCTCTTGGCAAGATGAGGCCATTGCCCGCCACGGCGTCTCAAGGGAAGTCCCCTGTTCCGCCCTGAAGGTCGAAACGGTCCCTGACAGCCTTCCTGCGACCCCCAAAAGTCCCCCGACACGCCGGGTTCCCTCGAGGGGAACACCGAGGGTCCCGGCACCGCTTCCTCTGGGCCCCTTCTCCCCTCCTGATCGCGACAGGAGAGGCGATTCCCCTGCGTGGTCTGGAAGGGGTTCCCGGCCTTCCCGGTGCACCTCAGGATGAGGCCGGTCTCACGAGGAAATTCGAGACGAGCCACGTGGGTGGGGCCACATGCCGAACGCCCCCGATTCCCCAGTCCGCCCTTGAGAGGGACCCGAGGCCCGGACCCGTCTTCGAAGGCAACCCTCTGGGTGAAGGCACAACACGAAGGGGCACTGCCACCCCCGTGCATCGTCCGCAAAGACCCGCGGGTTCCACACACAGCTCGACGAGGGGCCTGAGACCCCCTGAGCAACTCGAGAGGCCAGCGGGGTTCCCTTCCTCAGACAAGACGAGGCCTGACTCTCCTGCCCCAACTCTGCAGGGACCCTGCAGTCGGAGTCCGAAACGGAGAGGAATTCTGAGGTTCCTGTCTCCCCTCGAGGTGAGGCCCTCTTCCATTGCACCAAACCCAGATGAGTCGCGAGAGGCCCCTCCCAACTCCACAGTATCCCTGAATTCTCAGAGGCACCTTGAGAATCTACCTGAGTTCACCGGCTCTAGTCCAGGGAACCCAGGGTTTCCTGCTGCGACCCGAGAAAGACCTTTAGAGTCCTTCGGCGCGTCTTGAGGCCCGATTCCCCTACCATGACTCGAGAGCAAAGACCCGCTCCCCATCGCCATGCGCATGGAGACCTGACTTCCCTGACTCCTGAAGAGAGTCTCCCTGAGCTCCCCGTCGTACCTCTTCGGAAACCCCATTCAGGCACCGCAGCTCGAGAAAACCCATGATACGCCCCCGTCATCACGAGATGAGGGACTTGTTTCCTGCCTGGCATGGAGAGCAAAACCGTGTCCTCTCTCCAGACTCCACAGGAGGCTTGACTCTCTTTAGGCCTCTCAGTTGGCTCCAAGAGATACCTGTCAGGACCTGAAGGGAGAGCAGAGTCCTTTGCTTCCCCTCGAGACGAGGCCTGACTCCCCGTGTGAGTCTGGAATGCAACCCCGAGTTCCTGTCACACCTGGAGAGGAAAACTCGGTCCTGGACACAAGCCTAGATGAGGTCTATTTTGCACTGCAGTTACTAGAGAGCAATCGCCAGCTCTCCCTCGCAACTCGAATGGAAGACTGGACTTCCCTGGGCCAACAGAAGGGGAAGCCTGAATTTCCCGTTGTAACTCAAGAATCCCGCCGCAACTCGAGAAAAACCACGTCGTTCCCTCTTCATCGCAAGATGCGGCCATTGCCGCTACAGCGTCTAAAAAGAAGTCTTACGTTCCATCTTGAAGTGCGATACGGTACTTGGCACCTTTGATGCGACCCCAAAAGTTCCCCAACACACTGGTCTCACTGGAGGGGAACACCGAGGTTCCCGGCATCACCTCATCTGTGCCCCTTCTCCCATCCTGATCGAGACAGGAGGGTCGATTCCCCTGCTTTGTCTGCAAGGGGTTCCGACCTTCCCGGCGCACCTCAGGATGAGGCCAGTCTCACTAGGAAATTCGAGACGTAGCCTGGTGGGTGGTGCCACATGCGGAAAGACCCCGATTTCCCGGTCCGCTCTTAATAAGAACCCGATGCCAGGACACCTCTTCGAAAGCAAACCTGTGGATGAATGCACAACACGAAGGGGTACTAACATCATCATGCCTAGTACGGAAAAACACGCAGATTCCAAACACAGATCGACAAGTGTCCTGTCATCCCTTGAAGAACTAGAGAGGCATGCGGAGTTCCGTTCCTCCACACAAGAGAAGGCCTGACTCTCCTTTCCCAACTCTGCAGGGACCGTGCGATCGGAGTCAGAAATGTAGATGAAACCTGACGTTCCTGCATCAACTCGAAATGAGGCCCTCTTCCATTGCGCCATACCCAGTGGAGTCCCGAGAGGCCCCTCCCAACTCCACAGTATCCCTGATTCTCAGAGGCACCCTCAGAAGCTCTCTGCGGTCACTGGCACAAGTCGAGTGAACCCAGGGTTTCCTGCTGCATTCTGAGAAAGACCTTGAGAGTCCTTCTTTACCTCGTCTTGAGGCCCAATACCCTACCATGACTGGAGAGCAATAACGCATTCCCCTCGCCACGCCCATTGAAACCTAACTTCCCTGGCGCCACACGAGAGGCTCCCTGCGCTCCCCGTCCTACCTCATGAAAACCCCACACTGGCACCGCCGCTCGAGAAAACTCACGAGACGCCCCCATCATCGTAAGATGAGGGCCTTCTTTTCCTACATGACCTAGAGAGCAATCCCGAGTCCACTCTCCAAACTCCACTGGAGGCCTGACTCCCTTTAGGCCACTCAGTAGCCTCCAAGAGATACACGTCGCTAGTCTAGAGGAGAGCAGAGTCCGTTGCTTCCCCTCGAGCCGAGGCCTGACTACTTGGGTGAGTCTGGAATGGGATCCCGAGATCCGTGTTGCCCCTGTAGAGGAAAACTCAGTCCTGGACACAAGCCTAAATGAGGTCTTTTTTGTCCTGCATTGACTCAAGTGCAATCCCCAGCTCTCCCTCGCAACTCGAATGGATGATTGGACTTCCCTGGGCCAACACAAGAGGAAGCCTGTATTCCCCATTGTAATTCGAGAATCCCGCGGCAACTGGAGAAAAACAACGTGGCTCCTCCGTCATCGAAATATGAGGCCCCTTTCAGCTATAGCGTCTCCAGGGAAGTCCCATGTTCCGTCTTGAAGTGTGAAACGGTACTTGGCACCCTTGATGCGACCCCCAAATTTCCCTGACACCCCGGTCTCACTCGAGGAGAACAGGGAGGTTCCCAGCACCACTTCAGCTGAGCCTCTTCTCCCCTCCTGATGGCGACAGGAGGGTCGATTCCCCTGCTTTGTCTGGAAGGGGTTCCCAGACTTCCCGGCGAACCTCAGGATGAGGCCAGTCTCACGAGGGAAGTCGAGACGTAGCCTCGTGGGTTGTGCCACATGCCGAAAGACCCCAATTTCCTGGTCCGCTATTGATAAGATCCCGATGCCTGGTCACCTCTTCGAAGGTAACCCTGTGGATGAAGGCACAACACGAAGGGGCACTGACACCCCTGTGCATCGTCCCCCAAAACTGCAGGTTCCACATACAACTCGACAGGTGGCCTGTCATCCCGTGAACAACTCGAGAGGCAAGCGGAGTTCCATTACTCCACACAAGACGAGGTCTGACTCTCCTGTCCCAACTCTGCAGGGACCCTGCTATCCGAGTCAGAAATGGAGAGGAACCCTGACGTTACTGCCTCAATCTGAGATTAGGTCCTCTTCAATTGCACCAGTCCCTGTGATGTCCCGAGAAGCCCCTCTCAACTCCACAGTATCCCTGACTTCTCAGAGGAACCCTGCTAAGCTCCCTGAGGTCATGGGCACAAGTCGAGGGAACCCAGGGTTTCCTGCCACACCCCGAGAAAGACCTCGAGAGTTCTTCTTCGAAGCGTCTTGAGGCTTGATTCCCCTACCATGACTCGAGAGCAATGAGGTGCTCCCCCACGCCACGTCCATAGAGACCTGACTTCCGTGGCACCACAGGAGTCTCCCTGAGCTCCCCGTCCTATCTCGTGAGAAACCCCAACCAGGTACTGCACCTTGAGAAAACCCACGAGACGCCCCTGTCATCGCGAGATGAGGGCCTTCTTTTCCTGCATGGCCTAGAGAGCAATCCCGAGTCCTCTCTCCAAACTCCACAGGAGGCTTAACTCCATTTAGGCCACTCTTGGGCTCCAAGGGATACCCGTCGCGACTCAAGAGGAGAGCGGAGTCCATTCATTCCCTTCGAGACGAGGCCTGACTCCCCGGGTGAGTCTGGAATGCAACCCCGAGATCCCTGTCACCCCTGGAGAGAAAAACTCGGTCCTGGACACAAACCTAGATGAGCTCTATTTTGCCCTGCAGTGACTCGAGAGCAATCTCCAGCTCTCACTTGCAACTCGAATGGAAGATTGGACTTCCCTGGGCCAACACAAGAGGAAACCTGTATTCCCCATCGTAACTCAAGAATCCTGCCGCAACTCGAGAAAAAACACGTGGGTCCCCCGTCAGTGCTAGATGAGGCCCTTGCCCACTACAGCATCTCAAGAGAAGTCCCAGGTTCCGTCTTGAAGTGCGAAACGGTACTTGGCACCCTTGATGCAACCAGAAAAGTTACCCGACTTTCACTCAAGGAGAGCACCGAGGTTCCCGGCACTACTTCATCTGAGTCCTTTCTCTCCTCCTGATCCCGAAAGTAGGGTTGATTCCCCTGCTTTGTTTGGAAAGGGTTCCCGGACTTTCCTGCGTGCCTCAGGATGAGGCCGGTCTCACGAGAAAATTCGAGACGTAGCCTAGTGGGTGGTGCAACATGCTGAAAGACCCCAATTTCCCGGTCCGCACTTGAGGAGAACACGATGCCTGGACACCTCTTCGAAGTCAACCCTGTGGATGAAGGCACAACAGGAAGGAGCACTGACGCCCCCGTGCATCTCGGAAAAACCCGCAGGTTCCACACACATCACGAAAAGTGGTGTTATCCTTGAACAACTTGAGATGTAAGCGGAGTTCCATTCCTCCGCAGAACACGAGACCTGACACTCCTGAGCAAACTCAACAGGGACCCTGCGATCTGAGTCAGATCCGGCCTCCAGGAAGTTAGGAGCAGAACACTGAGGTTCCTGCCTCAACTGAAGATGAGGCCCACTTCCATTGCACCAAACCCAGAGGAGTCCCGAGAAGCCTCTCCCAAATCCACAGTATCCCTGACTTCTCAGAGGCACCCTGAGACGCTCCCTGAGGTCACCGGAACAAGTCAAGCGAACCCAGGGTTTCCTGCCGCAACCCTAGAAAGACATCGAGAGTTCTTTTTCAACCCGTCATGAGGCCCGATTCCCCTACCCTGACTTGAGAGCAATGACGCGCTCCCCCTTGCCCCGAGCATGGAGACCTGACTTCCCTGTTGCCACACGAGAGGCTACCTGAACTCCCCGTCGTACCTCGTGAGAAACCCCACACTGGCGCCGCAGCTCGAGAAAACCCACGAGACGCCCCCGTCATCTCGAGATGTGGGCCTTCTTTTCCTGCATGGCCTGGAGAGCAATCCCCAGTCCTCTCTCCAAACTGAAGAGGAGGGTTGACTCCCTTTAGACCACTCAGTGGGCTCCAAGAGATACGCGTCGCAACTCGAGAGGAGAGCCGAGTCCTTTGCTTCCCCTCGAGACGAGGCCTAACTCCCCGGGTGAGTCTGTAATGCAAACCCGAGATCCCTGTCGCCCTTGGAGAGGATCATTGGGTCCTGAACACAAGGCTAGATGAGGTCGCTTTTGCCCTGCAGTAACTCGAGAGCACTCCCCAGCTTTCCCTCGCAACCCGAATGGAAGATTGGACCTCCCTGGGCCAACACAAGAGGAAGCCTGAATTCCCAGTAGTAATTCGAGAAATCCGCCTCAACTTGAGAAAAACCACGTGGTTCCCCCGTCATTGCAAGATGAGGCCCTTGCCCGCTCCAGTGTCTCAAGAGTAGTCCCACGTTCTGTCTTCAAGTGCGAAATGATATTTGGCACCCTTAATGCTACCCCAAAAGTTCCCCGACATACGGGTCGCACTAGAGGGGAACACCGAGGTTCCTGGCACCACTTCATCTGAGCCCCTTCTCCCCTCCTGATCGCGAAAGGAGGATCAATTCCCCTACTTTGTCTGCAAGGGGTTCCCGACCTTCTCCACGCACCTCAGATGAGGCTGTCTCACGAGGAAATTCGAGACGTAGCCTCGATGGTGGTGCCACATGCCGAAAGACCGCGATTTCCCGATCCGCTCTTGATAAGAACGCGATGCCCAGACACCTATTCGAAGATAGTGTGGATGAAGGCACAACACGAAGGGGCATTGACACCCCCGTGCATCGTCCGGAAAAGACCGCAGGTTACTCATACAGCTCAACAAGTGCCTGTCACCCAGTGAACAACTCGAGAGGCAAGCGGAGGTCCATTCCTGCACACAAGACAAGGCCTGACTCACCTCTCCCAACTATGCAGGGGGCTGCGATCGGAATCAGAAATGGAGAGGAACCCTGAGGTTCCTGCCTCCCCTCGAGATGAGGCCCCCTTCCATTTCACCAAACCCAGTGGAGTCCCGAGAGGTCTTTCCCAACTCCACAGTATCCCTGACTTCTCAGAGGCACCCGGAGAATCACCCTGAGGTCACCAGCACAAGTCGAGGGAACCCAGGTATTCTTGCCAAGACCCGAGAGAGATCTTGAGAGTCCTTCAACGTGTCTAGAGGCCTGATTCCCCTACCATGACTCGAGAGCAATGACACGCTCCCCCTCGCCAAACGCATCGAGACCTAACTTCCCTGGCGCCACACAAGAGGCTCCCTGAGCTCCCCGTCGTACCTCCTGAGAAACCAACACAGGCGCTGCAGCTCGGTAAAACCACCGAGACCCCCCCCCCCCGTCATCGTGAGATGAGGGCCTTCTTTTCCTGCATGTCCTGGAGTGCAATCCCGAGTCCTCTCTCCAAACTCCAGAGGAGGCTTGACTCCCTTTAGTCCACTCAGTGGGCTCCAAGAAATACCCGTCGCGACTCAAGAAGAGAGAGAAGTCCTTTGTTTCCCCTCGAGAGGACGCCTGACTCCTGGGTGAGTCTAGAATGCAACCCCAAGATCCCAGTCATCCCTTGAGAGGAACATTAGGTCCTAGACACAAGCCTGGATGAGGTTTCTTTTGCCCTGCAGTGACTCGAGCGCAACCCCCAGCTCTCCCTCGCAACTCGAATGGAAGATTGGGCTTCCCTGGGCCAACACAAGAGGAAGCCAGAAATCCCCTTCGTAACTCGAGAATCCCGCCGCAACTCGAGAAAAACCACGTGTTTCCAACGTCATCCCAAGATGAGGCCCTTGCTGCTATGGCGTCTCAAGAAAAGAACCACGTTCCGTCTTGAAGTGCGAAACGGTACTTTGCACCCTTGATGCGACACCAAATGTTCCCGGACACGCCGGTCTCACTCGACAGGAACACCGAGGTTCCCGCACCACTTCATCTGAGCACCTTCTCCCCTCCTGTTCGAGACAGGAGGGTCTATTCCCCTGCTTTGTTTGGAAGGGGTTCCCCACATTCCCGGCGCACCTCAGGATGAGGCCGGTCTCACGAGGAAATTCGAGACGTAGCGTCGTGGGTGGTGTCACATGCCAAAATACCCCGATTTCCCGGCCCACTCTTGAGAAGAACCCGATGCCCGGACACCTCTTCGAAGGCAACCCTGTGGACGAAGGCACAAAACGAAGGGTCACTGACACTCCCGGGCATCATTCGGTAAAAGCCGCAGGTTCTACACACAGCTCGACAAGAGGCCTGTCATCCCATGAACAACTCGAGAGGCAAGCAGAGTTCCATTCCTCCACTCAAGACGAGGCCTGACTCTCCGGTCCCAACTCTGAAGGGACCCTGCGATCGGAGTCCGAAATGGAGAGGAACCCTGAGGTTCCTGACTCCACTCGAGATGAGGCCCTCTTCCATTACACCAAAAACAGTGGAGGCCTGAGAGGCCCCTCCCAAATCCACAGTATCGCGACTTCTCAGAGGCACCCTTAGAAGCTCCCTGAGGTCACTGGCACAAGTCGAGGGAACACAGGGTTTCCTGGCGCAACCCGAGAAAGACCTCGAAAATTCTCCTTCAACGCATCTTGAATCCCGATTCCCCTACCATGACTCGAGAGCAATGACGCATTCCCCCTCGCCACTCGCATGGAGACTTGACTTCCCTGGCGCCACACGAGAGGCTCCCTGAGCTCCCCGTCATACCTCGTGAGAAATCCCACACTGGCTCCCCAGCTCCAGAAAACCCACGAGACGCCTCCGTCATCGCGAGATGAAGGCCTTCTTTTCCTGCATGGCCTGGAGAGCAATCTCGAGGCCTCTCTTCAAACTCCACAGGAGGCCTGACTCCCTTTAGGCCACTCTGTGGGTTCCAAGAGATACCCGTTGGGACTCGAGAGGAGAGCGGAATTCTTTGCTTCCCCTATATACCAGGCCTGATTCCTCAGGTGAGTCTGGAATGCAACCCCGAGATCCCTGTCGCCCCTGGAGAGGAACATTAGGTCCAAGACACAAGCATAGATGAGGTCTCATTTGCCCTGAAGTGACTCGAGAGCAATCCCCTGCTCTCCCTCGCACCTCGAACGGAAGAATGGACTTCCCTGGGACAACACAAGAGGAAACCTGAATTCCCCGTCGTAATTCGAAAATCCCGCTGCAACTCGAGGAAAACCACGTGGTTCCCCCGTCATCGCAAGATGAGGCCCTTGCCCGCTCCAGCGTCTCAAGAGTAGTCCCACGTTCTGTCTTCAAGTGCGAAATGATATTTGGCACCCTTAATGCTACCCCAAAAGTTCCCCGACATACGGGTCGCACTAGAGGGGAACACCGAGGTTCCTGGCACCACTTCATCTGAGCCCCTTCTCCCCTCCTGATCGCGAAAGGAGGATCAATTCCCCTACTTTGTCTGCAAGGGGTTCCCGACCTTCTCCACGCACCTCAGATGAGGCTGTCTCACGAGGAAATTCGAGACGTAGCCTCGATGGTGGTGCCACATGCCGAAAGACCGCGATTTCCCGATCCGCTCTTGATAAGAACGCGATGCCCAGACACCTATTCGAAGATAGTGTGGATGAAGGCACAACACGAAGGGGCATTGACACCCCCGTGCATCGTCCGGAAAAGACCGCAGGTTACTCATACAGCTCAACAAGTGCCTGTCACCCAGTGAACAACTCGAGAGGCAAGCGGAGGTCCATTCCTGCACACAAGACAAGGCCTGACTCACCTCTCCCAACTATGCAGGGGGCTGCGATCGGAATCAGAAATGGAGAGGAACCCTGAGGTTCCTGCCTCCCCTCGAGATGAGGCCCCCTTCCATTTCACCAAACCCAGTGGAGTCCCGAGAGGTCTTTCCCAACTCCACAGTATCCCTGACTTCTCAGAGGCACCCAGAGAATCTCCCTGAGGTCACCAGCACAAGTCGAGGGAACCCAGGTATTCTTGCCAAGACCCGAGAGAGATCTTGAGAGTCCTTCAACGTGTCTAGAGGCCTGATTCCCCTACCATGACTCGAGAGCAATGACACGCTCCCCCTCGCCAAACGCATCGAGACCTAACTTCCCTGGCGCCACACAAGAGGCTCCCTGAGCTCCCCGTCGTACCTCCTGAGAAACCAACACAGGCGCTGCAGCTCGGTAAAACCACCGAGACCCTCCCCCCCCGTCATCGTGAGATGAGGGCCTTCTTTTCCTGCATGTCCTGGAGTGCAATCCCGAGTCCTCTCTCCAAACTCCAGAGGAGGCTTGACTCCCTTTAGTCCACTCAGTGGGCTCCAAGAAATACCCGTCGCGACTCAAGAAGAGAGAGAAGTCCTTTGTTTCCCCTCGAGAGGACGCCTGACTCCTGGGTGAGTCTAGAATGCAACCCCAAGATCCCAGTCATCCCTTGAGAGGAACATTAGGTCCTAGACACAAGCCTGGATGAGGTTTCTTTTTCCCTGCAGTGACTCGAGCGCAACCCCCAGCTATCCCTCGCAACTCGAATGGAAGATTGGGCTTCCCTGGGCCAACACAAGAGGAAGCCAGAAATCCCCTTCGTAACTCGAGAATCCCGCCGCAACTCGAGAAAAACCACGTGTTTCCAACGTCATCCCAAGATGAGGCCCTTGCTGCTATGGCGTCTCAAGAAAAGAACCACGTTGCGTCTTGAAGTGCGAAACGGTACTTTGCACCCTTGATGCGACACCAAATGTTCCCAGACACGCCCGTCTCACTCGACAGGAACACCGAGGTTCCCGCACCACTTCATCTGAGCACCTTCTCCCCTCCTGTTCGAGACAGGAGGGTCTATTCCCCTGCTTTGTTTGGAAGGGGTTCCCCACATTCCTGGCGCACCTCAGGATGAGGCCGGTCTCACGAGGAAATTCGAGACGTAGCGTCGTGGGTGGTGTCACATGCCAAAATACCCCGATTTCCCGGCCCACTCTTGAGAAGAACCCGATGCCCGGACACCTCTTCGAAGGCAACCCTGTGGACGAAGGCACAAAACGAAGGGTCACTGACACTCCCGTGCATCATTCGGTAAAAGCCGCAGGTTCCACACACAGCTCGACAAGAGGCCTGTCATCCCATGAACAACTCGAGAGGCAAGCAGAGTTCCATTCCTCCACTCAAGACGAGGCCTGACTCTCCGGTCCCAACTCTGAAGGGACCCTGCGATCGGAGTCCGAAATGGAGAGGAACCCTGAGGTTCCTGACTCCACTCGAGATAAGGCCCTCTTCCATTACACCAAAAACAGTGGAGGCCTGAGAGGCCCCTCCCAAATCCACAGTATCGCGACTTCTCAGAGGCACCCTTAGAAGCTCCCTGAGGTCACTGGCACAAGTCGAGGGAACACAGGGTTTCCTGGCGCAACCCGAGAAAGACCTCGAAAATTCTCCTTCAACGCATCTTGAATCCCGATTCCCCTACCATGACTCGAGAGCAATGACGCGTTCCCCCTCGCCACTCGCATGGAGACTTGACTTCCCTGGCGCCACACGAGAGGCTCCCTGAGCTCCCCGTCATACCTCGTGAGAAATCCCACACTGGCTCCCCAGCTCCAGAAAACCCACGAGACGCCTCCGTCATCGCGAGATGAAGGCCTTCTTTTCCTGCATGGCCTGGAGAGCAATCTCGAGGCCTCTCTTCAAACTCCACAGGAGGCCTGACTCCCTTTAGGCCACTCTGTGGGTTCCAAGAGATACCCGTTGGGACTCGAGAGGAGAGCGGAATTCTTTGCTTCCCCTATATACCAGGCCTGATTCCTCAGGTGAGTCTGGAATGCAACCCCGAGATCCCTGTCGCCCCTGGAGAGGAACATTAGGTCCAAGACACAAGCATAGATGAGGTCTCATTTGCCCTGAAGTGACTCGAGAGCAATCCCCTGCTCTCCCTCGCACCTCGAACGGAAGAATGGACTTCCCTGGGACAACACAAGAGGAAACCTGAATTCCCCGTCGTAATTCGAAAATCCCGCTGCAACTCGAGGAAAACCACGTGGTTCCCCCGTCATCGCAAGATGAGGCCCTTGCCAGCTACAGCGTCTCAGTAGAAGCCCTACGTCCCATCTTGAAGTTTAAAACGATAATTGGCAACCTTGATGTTACCACAAAAGTTCCCCGACACCCTGGTCTCACTCGAGGGGAACACCAAGGTTCGGTGCACCGCTTGTTCTGAGCCCCTTATCCCCTCCTGATCGCGACGGGAGGGTCGATTACCCTGCTTTGTCTGGAAGGGGTTCCGGACCTTCCCGGCGCACCTCAGGATGAGGCCGGTCTCACGAGGAAATTCGAGACGTAGCCTTGTGGTTGGTGCCACACGCCGAAAGACCCCGATTTCCCTGTCTGCTCTTGATAAGAACCCAATGCTAGGACACCTCTTCGAAGGCAATCCTGTGGACGAAGGCACAAAACGAAGGGGTCTGACACCCTCCTGCGTCATTGGAAAAGCCCGCAAGTTCCACATACAGATCGACAAGTGGCCTGTCACCCCGTGAACAACTCGAGAGGCAAGAGGAGTTAAATTCCTCCACACAAGACGAGGCCTGACTCTCCTGTCCCAACTCTGCATGGACACTGAGATCCGATTCAGAAATGGAGAGGAACCATGAGGTTCCTGCCTCAACTCGAGATAAGGCCCTCTTCTACTGCACCAAACCCAGTGGAGTTCGGAGCGGCCCCTCCCAACTGCACAGTATCCCTGACTTCTCAGAGGCACCCTGAAAAGCTCCCTGAGGTCACGGGCATAAGTCGAGGGAACCCAGGGTTTCCTGCCGTAACCTGAGAAAAACCTCGAGAGTCCTTCTTCACGCGTCTTGAGGCCCGATTCCCCTACCATGACTGGAGAAAAATGACGCGCTCCCCCTCACCACGCGCATGAAGATCTGACTTCCCCGGCAACACATGAGAGGCTCCCTGAGCTCCCCATCGTACCTCGTGAGAAACCCCACACTGGCGCCGCAGCTCGAGAAAACCCACGAGACGCCCCTGTCATGGTGAAATGAGGGCCTTCTTTCCTGCATGACCTGAAGAGCAATCCTGAATCCTCTCTCCAATCTCCAAAGGAGGCTTGACTCCCTTTAGGTCACTCAGTGGGCTCCAAGAGATACCCGTCGATACTCAGGAGGAGAGCGGTGTCCTTTGCTTCCCCTCGAGATGAGGCCTGACTACGAGGGTGAGTCTGGAATGCAACCCTGGATCCCTGTCGCCCCTGGAGAGGAACCTTAGGTCCTGGACAAAAGCCTAGATGAGGTCTCTTTGGCCCTGCAGTGACTCAAGCGCAACCCCTAGCTTTCCCTTGCAACTCGAATGGAAGATTGGCCTTTCTGAGCCAACACAAGAGGAAGCCTGAATTTCCAGTTGTAATTTGAGAAACCCGCCGCAACTCGAGAAAAATCACGTGGTTCCCCGTATTGCAAGATGAGGCCCTTGCCCCCTACAGCGTCTCAAGAGAAGTCTCACATTCCGTCTTGAAGTGCAAAACAGTACTTGGCACCCTTGATGCGACCCCAAAAGTTCCCCTATATACCGATCTCACTAGAGGGGACACTGAAGTTTCCGGCACCACTTCATCTGAGGCCTTTCTCCTCTCCTGATCGCGATAGGAGGGTCGATTCCACTGCTTTGTCTCGAAGGGATTCCCGACCTTCCCGGCACACCTCAGGATGAGGCCGGTCTCATGAGGAAATTCGAGAGGTAGCCTCGAGGGCCATACTACATGCCGAAAGACCCCGATTCCATGGTCCACTTTTGATCAAAACCAGACTCCTGGACACCTCTTCGAAGGCAAGCCTGTGGATGAAGGCACAACACGTAGGGGCACTGACACCCTGTGCATCTTCCAGAAAAACCCGCAGGTTCCTCACACAGCTCCACAAGTGGTCTGTCACCTCGTGAACAACTCGAGAAGCAAGCGGAGTTCCATTCCTCCACACAAGACGATGCCTGACTCTCCTGTCACAACTCTAGGGACCTTGCGCACCGAGTCAGAAATGGAGAGGAAGCCTGAGGTTCCTGCCTCCACTCAAGATGAGGCCCTTTTCCATTGCCACAAAACCAGTGGAGTCCCGAGAGGCCCGTCCCAAATCCACAGTATGCCTGACTTCTCAGAGGCACCCTGAGAAGCTCCCTAAGGTCCCCGGCAGAAGTCGACGGAACCCAGGGTTTCCTGCCGCAACCCGAGAAAGACCTTGAGAGCCCTGCTTTAACGTGTCTTGAGGCCCGATTCCCGTATCATATCTCGAGAGCAATGACGCGCTCCCCCTTGCCATGCGCATGGAGACCTGAATTCCCTGGTGCCACACGAAAGGCTCCCTGAGCTTCCCGTCGCACCTCGTCAGAAACCGCACACTGGCACCGTAGCTCGAGAAAACCAACAAGACGCCCCTGTCATTGCGAGATGAGGGTCTTCTTTTCCTGCATGGCCTGGAGAGCAATCCTGAGTCCTCTCTCCAAACTCCACAGGGGGCTTGACTCCCTTTAGGCCACTCAGTGGGCTCCAAGAGACACCTGTGGTGACTCAAGAGGAGAGCGGGGTCCTTTGCTTCCCCTCGAGTCGAGCTCTGACTCCCAGGATGCGTCTGGAATGCAACCCCGAGATCGCTGTCGGCCCTGGAGAGGAATATTAGGTCCTGGACACAAGCCTAGATGAGGTCTCTTTTGCCCTGCAGTGACTCAAGAGCAAACCCCAGCTCTCCCTCGAAACTCGAATGGAAGATTGGACTTCCCTGGGCCAACACAAGAGGAAGCCTGAATTCCCCGTCGTAACTTGAGAATCCCGCCGCACCTTGAGAAAAACCACGTGATTCCCCCGTCATCCCAAGATGAGGCCCTTGCCCTCTACAGCGTGTCAAGAGAAGCCCCAAGTCCGTATTGAAGTGCAAAACGGTACTTGGCACCCTTGAAGTGACCCCAAAAGTTTCCCGACACACCGGTCCCACTCGAGGGGAACACCGAGGTTCCCGGCACGACTTCAACTGAGCCCTTTCACTCCTCCTGATCGCGACAAGATGGTCGATTCCCCTGCTTTGTCTGGAAGGGGTTCCCGATCTTCATGGCGCACCTCAGGATGACACCAGTCTAATGAAGAAATTCGAGACGTAGCCTCATGGATGGTGCCACGTTCTGAAAGACCCCGATTTCCTGCTCTGCTATTGATAAGAACCCGATGTCCGGACACCTCTTTGAAGGCAACCCTGTGGATGAAGGCACAACACGAAGGGGCACTGACCCCCTCATGCATCTTACAGAAAAAACCGAAGGTTCCACTCACAGCTCGACAAATGGTCTGTTATCCTGTGAACAACTCGAGAGGCAAGTGGAGTTCCATTCCTCCACACAAGACGAGGCCTGACTCTCCTGTCCCAACTCTTCAGGGACCCTGTGGTCGGAGTTTTAAATGGAGAGGAACCCTTAGGTTCCTGCCTCAACTCGAGATGAGAACCTTTGCCATTGCACCAAACCCAGTGGAGTTCCGAGAGCGCCTCCCAAGTCCACAGTATGCCTGACTTCTCAGAGGCACCCTGAGAAGCTCCCTGAGGTCACCGGTACAAGTTGAGGGAACCCAGGGTTTCCTGCCGCAACCTGAGAAAGACCTCGAGACTCCTTCTTCAACGCGTCTTGAGTCCCGATTTCCCTACCATGACTCGAGAGCATTTATGGGCTCCTCCTCATCACACGCATAGACACCTGACTTTCCTGGCGCCACACGAGAGGCTCCCTGAGCTCCCCGTCGTACCTCGTGAGAAAACTCATACTTGCGCTCCAACTCGAGAAAACCCACAAGACGCCCCCGTCATTGAGAGCTGAGGGCCTTCTTTCCTGTATGGCCTGGAGAGCAATCCCGAGTCCTCTCTCCAACTCCACAGGAGGCTTGACTCCCTGGAGGCCACTCAGTGGGCTCCAAGAGATACCTATCGCGACCCAGGAGGATATCAGAATCCTTTGCTTCCCCTCGAGCCGAGGCCTGACTCACTGGGTGAGTCTGGAATGCGTCCCCGTGATCCCTATCGCCCCTGGAGAGGAACATTAGGTCCTGGACACAAGCCTAGATGAGGTCTATTTTGACCTGCCGTGACTCGAGAGCAATTCCCACCCAGCTCTCCCTGGCAACTCGAATGGAAGAATGGACTTCCCTGGGCCAACAGAAGAGGAAGCCTGAATTCCCCGTCGTAAGTCAACAATCCCATCGCAACTCAAAAAAAACCACGTGGTTTCCCCTTCATCACAAGATGAGGCCCTTGCCCACCACAGCGTCTCAAGAGAAGTCCCACGTTTCATCTTGAAGTTTGAAACAGTATTTGGCAAGCTTCGTGAGACCCCAAAAGTTCCCTGACATACCGGTCTCACTCAAGGGGAACACCGAGGTTCCCGGCACCACTTCATCTGAGCCCCTTCTCCCCTCCTGATCGCAACAGTAGGGTCGATTAACCTGCTTTGTCTGGAAGGCTTTCCCGACCTTCCAGGGGCACCTCAGCATGAGGCCCGTCTCACGAGGAAATTCGAGACGTAGCCTCGTGTGTGGTGCCGCATTCCAAAAGACCCCGATTTCCTGGTCTGCTCTTGATAAGAACCCGATGCCCGCACACCACTTCGAAGGCAACCCTGTGGATGAAAGCACATCACGAAGGGGCACTGACACCCCCTTGCATTGTCTGGAAAAAACCGCAGGTTCCACACACAGCTCGACAAGTGGCCTGTCACTCCTTGAACAACTCGAGAGGCAAGCGGAGTTCCATTCCTCCACACAAGACGAGGCCTGACTCTCCTGTCCCAACTCTGCAGGGACCCTGCAATCTGAGTCAGAAATGGAGAGGAACCCTGAGGTTCCTTCCTGATCTCGAGATTAGGCCCTCTTCCATTGCAGCAAACCCAGTGGAGTCCCGAGAGGCCTCTCCCAGCTCCATAGTATCCCTGACTTCTCAGAGGCACCCTGAGAAGCTACCTGAGGTCACAGGCACAAGTCGAGGGAACCCAGGGTTTCCTGCCGCAACCCGAGAAAGACCTCGAGCGTCCTTTTTCATTGCGTTGAGCCCTGATTCCACTACCATGACTCGAGAGCAATGACGTGCATCCCCTCGCCACTCGTATGGAGACTTGACTTCCCTGACACCACACGAGAGGCTCCCTGAGCTCCCGGTCGTACCTTGTGAGAAACCCCACACTGGCACCCCAGCTCCAGAAAAACCACCAGACTCCCCCGACATCGCGAGATGAGGGCCTTCTTTTCCTGCATGGCCTGGAGAGCAATCCCGCGTGCTCTCTCCAAACTCCACAAGAGAGGAGCCAAGATTGCTGAGGAGTAGGACGGGGAGAACTCTTTCCCCCCCAAACAATTTCATCAAAAGAGCATTTAAACATCGAGTAAATTCCACAATACAACTTATGAATGCTGCCAGAGGACATCAGGCACCCAGAAAAGAACCCAACTCTTGGAAAGTAGGTAGGAAAAAGTATAAAAGACAAAAAAAGAGACAAAAGAGGGAGGGAGGGATTTCCGTCCCGGGAAGATAGTCTTAAAAAGAGAAAAGTTTCCAAACACCAGGAAAGCTTTTCACTGCCAAATCTTTGCCAAGCTTTGGAAGCACAAAGGGCAACATAAGGGGGATAAAAATAAATAAACAATTAAAACTCGCAGATTGCAAGCCCTACGGTAACTCCCCCAGCCGCGAAGCAGTGCAGACGCCTGCTCACACCATTAGCAAGCAGGGGCTGGGCAGGGAGGCGCAGCGCGGGCTGCATCGCTTAGAGTAAAAATCTGGCCTGAATACCCTGAGCGCTATCTGAACGAAATAACTTGGGCTAGCAAACCAGACTCTGGGATATCTACCACGCAAAAAGCCAGCCCTAACCTAAGACACCGCCAGGCCCGCGCACGGAACAAAGGACTGAACAGAGATAGCCGGCTGCAGACCTTCCCCCTCTGGTGACAGGCAGCCAGAGCCGGAAGGGGGCAATCTTAGCCCCAGAGAGACATTATCTATAAAACTGTAAGCAGCCTTCTTTGCTAACTAAAACTTCTTGGGGATCTGGACGGTCAACATCTGCCTGAGAAGGTGCGCCTGTTTTACACCCAGATAACTGAGTGGCGGGGAGGCGATAAGTCACAACATTGGCGCTCGCCAAACACCTCATCACCTGAGCTGCTCAGACCTGGGAAGAGCACAAAACGCAGGCCCAACCGAGTCTGTGCCTCTGAGGACTACCCGAGTGCCTAAACCTGAGCGGCTTGGACCTGGGAGGTGCATGCAGCCCAGGGCCAGCCTCGGATTGTTCCCGGTGGAACAACCTAGAGCCCGAGCAGTGTGGGCAGGGAGGCTACACGTGCCGTGAGCGGGGGCAGACCCAGTGTGGCTGAGGCACTGCGAGCGCACGCCAGTGTTATTTGTTTGCAGCATCACTCCCTCCCTCCCTCCCCACAGCGCAACTGAACAAGTGAGCCTAAAAAAAAAAAGTGTCCTCCACCGTCCCCTTTGTGTCAGGGCGTAAACCAGACACTGAAGAGACCAGCAAACAAAAGAAGCTATAACAGAGGGAAACGCCTTGGAAGCTACAGGCAATAGATTAAAACCCTGTGGTTACTAGGACTACATAGGAAGGCGCCTATAGATCTTGAGAAATATAAGTCGGACCAAGGAACTAGCCAAAAATGAACCGAACCCACGATACTCACAACAAAACCAGAGAAAGTCCTAGATATATTTTTATGATCATTCTTACTTTTTTTTAATTTTCTTAATTTTAAGTTCTCTATTGTTCATTTAATTTTCACTTTTATAACCTATTACTTTGCAAAAAAAAGACACTATTTTTTTCTTCTTCAGCAAACTTCATATATATATATATATATATATATATATAATAATTTTTTGACCTTGTTTTTTTGTTTTGTTTTTTTTCTTCTTTTCTTTAACATTGTATTTTTGAAATTCCAAACTGTACTCTAGATTTTTAATTTATGCTTTTTGATATTTGATATCAATTTTGTACCTGTAGTTTCTTTATAATTTTTGCGACATTGCTTGTTTTTGTTTGTTTGTTTTCTCTTTAGTTTTCTTCTTCCTTTTTTTTAAACATTGTATTTTTGAAATTCCAAACTCTACTCTAGATTTTTAATTTTTGCTTTTATGTATTTGTTACCAATTTTGTACCTTTAAGAACCCAATCTTCAGTACCCATTTTTCACTAGGGAGCGAGATTACTGGCTTGACTGCTCTCTCTCCCTTTGGACTCTCCTTTTTCTCCACCAGGTCGCCTGTGTCTCCTCCCTAACCCCTCTCTACTCTACCCAACTCTGTGAATTTCTGTGTATTCCAGACGGTGGAGAACACTTAGGGAACTGATTACTGGCTGGATCTGTCTCCCTCCTTTTCATTCCCCCCTTTTATCCTTCTGGCCACCTCTGTCTCCTTCCTCCTTCTTCTCATCTCTGTATAACTCTGTGAACATCTCTGAGCGGTCCAGTTGTGGAGTGCACATAAGGAAGTGACTACTGGCCAGCCCACTCTCTCCACTATTGATTCCACCTGATCTCATTTGGGTCACCTCTAACTCCCTCCTCCCTCTTCTCTTCTCCATGTAACGCTGTGAACCTTTCTGACTGGCCCTCACAGTAGAGAAACTTTTCTTCTTTAACGTAGATGTTTTATCAATGGTGCTGTATAGAAGGAGAAGTTTTGAAACTACTGTAAAAGTAAGACAGATAACTGGAAGCAGGAGGCTTAAGTCCAAACCCTGACTCCAGGGAACTCCTGACTCCAAGGAACATTAATTGACAGGAGCTCATCAAATGCCTCCATACCGACACTGAAATCAAGCACCACACAAGGGCCAACAAGTTCCAGGGCAAGACATACCAAGCAAATTCTCCAGCAACAAAGGAACGCAGCCCTGAGCTTCAAGATACAGGCTGCCCAAAGTCACCCCAAAACCACAAACATCTCATAACTCATTACTGGACACTTCATTGCACTCCAGAGAGAAGAAATACAGCTCCACCCACCAGAACACGGACACAAGCTTCCCTAACCAGGAAACCTTGACAAGACACCTGTACAAACCCACACACAGCGAGGAAATGCCACAGTAAAGAACTCCACAAACTGCCAGAATACAGAAAGGACACCCCAAACTCAGCAATTTAAACAAGATGAGACAGAGGAATACCCAGCAGATAAAGGAACAGGATAAATGCCCACCAAACCAAACAAAAGAGGAAGAGATAGGGAATCTACCTGATAAAGAATTCCGAGTAAGGATAGTGAAATGGATCTAAAATCTTGAAATTAAAATGGAATCACAGATAAATAGCCTGGAGACAAGGATTGAGAAGATGCAAGAAAGGTTTAACAAGGACCTAGAAGAAATAAAAAAAGAGTCAATATATAATGAATAATGCAATAAATGAAATTAAAAACACTCTGGAGGCAACAAATAGTAGAATAACAGAGGCAGAAGATAGGATTAGTGAATTCGAAGATAGAATGGTAGAAATAAATGAATCAGAGAGGATAAATGAAAAACGAATTAAAAGAAATGAGCACAATCTCAGAGACCTCCAGGACAATATTAAACGCTACAACATTCGAATCATAGGGGTCCCAGAAGAAGAAGACAAAAAGAAAGACCGTGAGAAAATACTTGAGGAGATAATAGTTGAAAACTTCCCTAAAATGGGGAAGGAAATACTCACTCAAGTCCAAGAAACCCAAAGAGTCCCAAACAGGATAAAGCCAAGGCGAAACCCCCCAAGACACATATTAATCACATTAACAAAAATCAAACACAAAGAACAAATATGAAAAGCAGCAAGGGAAAAACAACAAATAACACACAAGGGAATTGCCATAAGGATAACAGCTGATCTTTCAATAGAAACTCTTCAAGCAAGGAGGGAATGGCAAGACATACTTAAAATGATGAAAGAAAATAACCTACAGCCCAGATTATTGTACCCAGCAAGGATCTCATTCAAGTATGAAGGAGAAATCAAAAGCTTTTCAGACAAGCAAAAGCTGAGAGAATTCTGCACCACCAAACCAGCTCTCCAACAAATACTAAACAGGAAACACAAAAACGGTGTATAAATTCAAACCCCAAACAATAAAGTAAATGGCAATGGGATCATACTTATCAGTAATTACCTTAAACGTAAATGGGTTGAATGCTCCAACCAAAAGACAAAGACTGGCTGAATGGATACAAAAACAAGACCCCTACATATGTTGTCTACAAGAGATCCACCTCAAAACAGGGGATACATACAGACTGAAAGTGAAGGGCTGGAAAAAGATTTTCCATGCAAATAGGGACCAAAAGAAAGCAGGAGTAGCGATACTCATATCAGATAAAATAGACTTTAAAACAAAGGCTGTGAAAAGAGACAAAGAAGGTCACTACATAATGATCAAAGGATCAATCCAAGAAGAAGATATAACAATTATAAATATATATGCACCCAACGTGGGAGCACCACAGTATGTAAGACAAATGCTAACAAGTATGAAAGGAGAAATTAACACTAACACAATAATAGTTGGAGATTTTAATACCCCACTCACACCTATGGATAGATCAACTAAACAGAAATTTAACAAGGAAACACAAACTTTAAATGATACAATAGACCAGTTAGACCTAATTGATATCTATAGGACATTTCATCCCAAAACAATGAATTTCAACTTTTTCTAAAGTGCACATGGAACCTTCTCCAGGATAGATCACATCCTGGGCCATAAAGCTAGCATTGGTAAATTCAAAAAAATAGAAATCATTCCAAGCATCTTTTCTGACCACAATGCAGTAAGATTAGATCTCAATTACAGGAGAAAAACTATTAAAAATTCCAACATATGGAGGCTGAACAACACGCTGCTGAATAACCAACAAATCACAGAAGAAATCAAAAAAGAAATCAAAATTTGCATAGAAACGGATGAAAATGAAACCACAACCACCCAAAACTTGTGGGACACGGTAAAAGCAGTCCTAAGGGGAAAGTTCATAGCAATACAGGCACACCTCAAGAAACAAGAAAAAAGTCAAATAAATAAACTAACTCTACACCTAAAGCAACTAGAAAAGGAAGAAATGAAGAACCCCAGGGTTAGTAGAAGGAAAGAAATCTTAAAAATTAGAGCAGAAATAAATGCAAAAGAAACAAAAGAGACCATAGCAAAAATCAACAAAACCAAAAGCTGGTTCTTTGAAACGATAAATAAAATTGACAAACCATTAGCCAGACTCATCAAGAAACAAAGGGAGAAAAATCAAATCAATAAAATTAGAAATGAAAATGGAGAGATCACAACAGAAAACACAGAAATACAAAGGATCATAAGAGACTACTATCAACAATTATATGCCAATAAAATGGACAACGTGGAAGAAATGGACAAATTCTTAGAAAAGTACAACTTTCCAAAACTGGACCAGGGAAGAAATAGAAAATCTTAACAGACCCATCACAAGCACGGAAATGGAAACTGTAACCAAAAATCTTCCAGCCAAGAAAAGCCCAGGTCCAGACGGCTTCACAGCTGAATTCTACGAAAAATTTAGAGAAGAGCTAACACCTATCCTGCTCAAACTCTTCCAGAAAATTGCAGAGGAAGGTAAACTTCCAAACTCATTCTATGAGGCCACCATCAGCCTAATACCAAAACCTGACAAAGATCCCACAAAAAAAGAAAACTACAGGCCAATATCACTGATGACATAGATGCAAAAATCCTTAACAAAATTCTAGCAATCAGAATCCAACAACACATTAAAAAGATCATACACCATGACCAAGTGGGCTTTATCCCAGGGATGCAAGGATTCTTCAATATCCGCAAATCAATCAATGTAATACACCACCTTAACAAATTGAAAAATAAAAACCATATGATTTTCTCAATAGATGCAGAGAAAGCCTTTGACAAAATTCAACATCCATTTATGATAAAAACTCTCCAGAAAGCAGGAATAGAAGGAACATACCTCAACATAATCAAAGCTATATATGACAAACCCACAGCAAACATTATCCTCAATGGTGAAAAATTGAAAGCATTTCCTCTAAAGTCAGGAACTAGACAAGGGTGCCCACTTTCACCATTACTATTCAACATAGCTTTGGAAGTTTTGGCCACAGCAATCAGAGCAGAAAAAGAAACAAAAGGAATCCAAATTGGAAAAGAAGAAGTAAAACTCTCACTGTTTGCAGATGACATGATCCTCTACATAGAAAACCCTAAAGACTCCACCAGAAAATCACTAGAACTAGTCAATGACTATAGTAAAGTTGCAGGATATAAAATCAACACACAGAAATCCCTTGAATTCCTATACACTAATAATGAGAAAACAGAAAGAGAAATTAAGGAAACAATTTCATTCACCATTGCAACGAAAAGAATAAAATACTTAGGAATATACCTACCTAAAGAAACTAAAGACCTATATATAGAAAACTATAAAACACTGGTGAAAGAAATCAAAGAGGACACTAATAGGTGGAGAAATATACCATGTTCATGGATTGGAAGAATCAATATAGTGAAAATGAGTATACTACCCAAGGCAATTTATAGATTCAATGCAATCCCTATCAAGCTACCAACAGTATTCTTCACAGAGCTAGAACAAATAATTTCACAATTTGTATGGAAATACAAAAAACCTTGAATAGCCAAAGCGATCTTGAGAAAGAAGAATGGAACTGGAGGAATCAACCTACCTGATTTCAGGCTCCGCTACAAAGCCACAGTTATCAAGACAGTATGGTACTGGCACAAAGACAGAAATATAGATTAGTGGAACAAAATAGAAAGCCCAGAGATAAATCCACACACATATGGACACCTTATCTTTGACAAAGGAGGCAAAAATATACAATGGATTAAAGACAATCTCTTTAACAAGTGGTGCTGGGAAATATGGTCAACCACTTGTAAAAGAATGAAACTAGAACACTTTCTAACACAATACACAAAAATAAACTCAAAATGGATTAAAGATCTAAACGTAAGACCAGAAACTATAAAACTCCTAGAGGAGAACATAGGCAAAACACTCTCTGAAATACATCACAGCAGGATCCTCTATGACCCACCTCCCAGAATATTGGAAATAAAAACAAAAATAAACAAATGGGACCTAATTAACCTTAAAAGCTTCTGCACATCAAAGCAAACTATTAGCAAGGTGAAAAGACAGCCTTCGGAATGGGAGAAAATAATAGGAAATGAAGCAACTGACAAACAACTAATCTCAAAAATATACAAGCAACACCTACAGCTCAACTCCAGAAAAATAGATGACCCAATCAAAAAATGGGCCAAAGAACTAAATAGACGTTTCTCCAAAGAAGACATACAGATGGCTAACAAACACATGAAAAGATGCTCAAAATCACTCATTATCATAGAAATGCAAATCAAAACCACTATGAGGTACCATTTCACGCCAGTCAGAATGGCTGCAATCCAAAAGTCTACAAATAATAAATGCTGGAGAGGGTGTGGAGAAAAGGGAACCCTCTTACACTGTTGGTGGGAATGCAAACTAGTATAGCCACTATAGAGAACAGTGTGGAGATTCCTTAAAAAACTGGAAATAGAACTGCCTTATGATCCAGCAATCCCACTGCTGGGCATACACACTGAGGAAACCAGAAGGGAAAGAGACACGTGTACCCCAATGTTCATCGCAGCACTGTTTCTAATAGCCAGGACATGGAAGCAACCTAGATGTCCATCAGCAGATGAATGGATAAGCAAGCTGTGGTACATATACACAATGGAGTATTACTCCGCCATTAAAAAGAATAGAATGAATCAGTTCTAATGAGGTGGATGAAACTGCAGCCTATTATACAGAGTGAAGTAAGCCAGAAAGAAAAACACCAATACAGTATACTAACGCATATATAGGGAACTTTGAAAGACGGTAACAATAACCCTGAGTACGAGACAGCAAAAGAGACACTGATGTATAGAAGAGTCTTATGGACTCTGTGGGAGAGGGAGAAGGTGGGAAGATTTGGGAGAATGGCATTGAAACATGTAAAATATCATGTATGAAAAGAGTTGCCAGTCCAGGTTTGATGCATGACACTGGATGCTTGGGGCTAGTGCACTGGGACGACCCAGAGGGATGCTATGGGGGGGAGGAGGGAGGAGGGTTCAGGATGGGGAGCACATGTATACCTGAGGCGGATTCATTTTGATATTTGGAAAAACTAATACAATTATGTAAATTTTAAAAATAAAATAAAATTAAAAAAAAAATCCACAGGAGGCTTGACTCCCTTTAGGCCACTCAGTGGTCTCCAAGAAATACCTGTCGGGACTCGAGAGCAGAGCAGAGTCCTTTCCTTCCTCTCGAGATGAGGCCTGACTCCTCGGGTGCATCTAAAATGCAACCCCGAGATCTCTGTCGCCCCTGGAGAGGAACATTAGGTCCTGGACACAAGCTTAGATGAGGTCTCTTTTGCCCTGAAGTGACTCGAGAGCAATCCCTAGCTCTCTCTCGCAACTCCAATGGAAGATTGGACTTCCCTGGGCCAACACAAGAGGAAGCCTGAATTCCCCATCGTAACTCGAGAATCCCGCCGAAACTCGAGAAAAACCACATGGTTACCCTGTCATCGCAAGATGAGGCCCTTGCCCGCTACAGCGTCTAAAGAGAAGTCCCAGGTTTCTTCTTGAAGTGTTTTCACACTTCAAGTGTGAAAACTTGGCACCCTTGATGCGATTCCAAAAGTTCCCCGACACCCTGGTCTCTCTCGAGGGGAACACCGAGGTTCCCGGTACGACTTCATCTGAGCCACTTCTCCCCTCCTGATTGCGACTGGAGGGTCGACTCCCGTGCTTTGTCTGGAAGGGGTTCCCAACCTTCCCAGCGCACCTCAGGATGAGGCCGGTCTAACAAGAATATTTGAGACGTAGCTTCATGGGTGGTAACACATGCTGAAAGACCCCGATTCCCCCGTCCACTCTTGATAAGAACCCGATGCCCGGACACCTCTTGAAAGGCAACCCTGTGGAAGAAGGCACAACACGAAGGGGCACTGACACCCTCGTGCATCGTCCGGAAAAACCCGCAGATTCCAAACACAGTTCGACAAGTTGCCTGTCACCCCGTGAATAACTCGAGAGGCAAGCGGAGTTCCATTCCTCCTTACAAGACGAGGCCTGACTCTCCTGTCCCAACTCTGCAGGGACCCTGCGATCAGAGTCATAAATGGAGACGAACCCTGAGGTTCCTGCCTCCACTCGAGATGAGGCCCTCTTCTATTGCACCAAACCCAGTGGAGTCCCAAGAGGGCCCTCCCAACTCCAGGGTATCCTTGACTTCTCAGAGGCACACTGAGAAGCTCCCTGAGGCCACCGGCACTAGTCGAGGGAACCCAGGGTTTACTGCCGTGACCCAAGAAACACCTTGAAAGTCCTTCTTTAACGGTTCTTGAGGCCCGATACACCTACCATGACTCTAGAGCAATGACGCGCTCCCCCTCGCAATGCGCATGGAGACCTGACTTCCCAAGCGCCACATGAGAGGCTCCCTGAGCTCCCCGTAGTACCTCATGAGAAACCCCACACTGGCGCTGCAGCTCGAGAAAACCCACGAGACGCCCCCTTCATCGCGAGATGATGGCCTTCTTTTCCTGCATGGCCTGGAGAGCAATCACGAGTCCTCTCTCCAAACTCCACAGGAGGCTTGACTCCCTTTAGGCCACTCAGTGGGCTCCAAGAGATACCCGTCGCAACTCGAGAGGAGAGCGGAGTCCTTCGCTTCCCCTCGAGACAAGGACTGACTCCCCGGGTGCATCAGGAAAGCAACCCCGAGATCCCTGTCCCCCCTGGAGACGAACATTATGTCCTGGACACAAGCCTAGATAAGGTCTCTTTTGCCCTGCAGTAACTCAAGCGCAATCCCTAGCTCTCCCTCGCAACTCGAATGGAAGACTGGACTTCCCTGGGCCAACACAAGAGGAAGCCTGAATTTCCTGACCTAACTCGAGAATCCCGCCACAACTCGAGAAAAACGACGTGGTTAACCCGTCACCACAAGATGAGGCCCTTGCCAGCTACAGCGTCTCAAGAGAAGTCTCACGTTCCGTCTTGAAGTTTGAAACGGTACTTAGCACCTTTGATGTGACTCCAAAACTTCCCCGACATCCCAGTTTTACTCGAGGGGAACATCGAGGTTCCCGGCACCACTTCATCTGAGCCCCTTCTCCCCTCCTGATCGGGACAAGAGGGTCGATTCACTTGCTTTGTCTGAAAGGGTTACCGACCTTCCTGGTGCACCTCAGGTTGAGGTCCGTCTCAAGAAGAAATTCGAGACGTAGGCTTGTGGGTGGTGCCACATGCCGAAAGACACTGATTTCCTGGTCTGCTCTTGATAAGAATCTGAAGGCTGGATACCTCTTCGAAGGCAACCCTGTGTATGAAGGCAAAAAACGAAGGGGAACTGACACCCCCATGCATCGTCCGGATAAAACCGCAGGTTCCACACACAGCTCGACAAGTGGCCTGTTATCCGGTGAACAACTCGAGAGTCCAGTGGAGTTCCATTCCTCCACACAAGACGAGGCCTGACTCTCCTGTCCTAACTCTGTAGGGACTCTGTGTTCAGAGTCAGAAATGGAGAGCAACCCTAAGGTTCCTGCTTCAAATCGAGATGAGGCCCTCTTCTGACAAGGTCCAGCCTCGGCTGGTCCAGGGTTTTCGAAGGGGAGACAGAGTAGGCGACCTATTGATTTATTTATCGAAGATATAAAGAGTAATAGAATGAGGATAGCTCAGTAGGAAAATTTAGTGGAGAAAAGAAGCTGAGTAGCTTGGTTTATGCGGAAAATCAGTATAACCCGTGACACCAGGTTAGCTCTGACCACGGAGGCCTCAGGCTCCCTCTCGAATAGCGAAAAGTGCCCCACCTTAGACACCTTCTCAAGTGGTCTTCGAAGCCCAGGCAAATAAATGGTCGCAGAGGATATCCTCGCTCCAGATGGACACTCATCTGAAAATTGAGGGGAAGAATGACATTAGGAGACTAAGCGTTGGCAATCAAGGCCCGTAGCTTTATTTTCAACAGGGGTTTTTATACCCTAAGTTACACATAGAGGATAATGGGGATGCAAAGACAGCAGCCTTTGATCCTTATCAAAAACCAGAGTTTCTTTCCTGCAAATGTATCGTATACAAATGGTTTAGGTGATTTACATCATCTTCTAGCCAGAAGACCTATTAACATTTTATGACTCTTGACAAAGACTTATCAACCGTAAGACTTATTTTCTCTAAGAGTAATTATTTTAAGGTTTGTCCCCATCTTTCGAAGATAAAATTGCATTCCTATAGGGCAGATGTGTAATGGGCTTACAACAAAGGAAATAATTTATTACCTTAAGGGTCTAAAGTTAGTAACACCAAGGCCACTACTTATTTCTTCTACATACCAACTATATTAATTAATACACATTCAAGGATGAAATTCAGGGGATGTGGAAACTTGGCAACAAGCATTGGTTCATCAATGAAATCTTTTACTAGTTTTATTCTGACAGTTTCTAACTCTCTGAGAGGCTCTAAGCTATTTGAATATCTTAAGCTTCCCGTGCCTCTCGAGGCTCGGAGACTGTAAACAATTGTATGCATTGCTGTAGGAGACCGGGTAAACTTGTCAGGCGAGTTAGAGAGCCATCTGACGTGTTTGGATTTAAACACTCCTAATTGCCCAGGAACTTTATTAATTGGAGCTGTAAGTTAGCTCTTTGACAGAGAGAGTGAGATGGTGGTGGGGGACAGCCCCCAGGAAAGTCAGAGGTGAGAGCACAAAGCAATAAAGTAGGCAGACTCTGGTTTTGGGGGGTAGATGCTCAAGAATATCCGGGAGGACTCCCGAGGCTCGATCCCGCCTTTGTGTATGCCCAGCCTCCTTCCTCATGACCTTTGTCACGAGTGGAATGTCTCTCGCCGGCTCCCGGCATCTCCCCGTTTTTTATTTCTTAAAACAGCCAGATGTAGCTCAGTCGCGAGCCTCTGAATACTCTGCCGAAGAATCCTGACAATACAAGGAAGAATGATTATGAGAAGCAGAATTAAAGCAGCCACCGCAGCATAGCTAAAGACATTAGACAGAATATTCTTTCCTGAGATGTAGTTAGGGAAAGTATGGAAGAAATCATTTGCTGTTCCAGCAGCAGTAAAATCTAATCGGGAGTGCTCCATGGTTGCTATTTGATAGTGAAGTTTCCCTACGTCTCAACCAATGTCAGAGCTGTTCCAGATACCTGAAATATGGTTTTTAATCTTTTCCCATTCAAAATCTGTCTCATTTACTTTCAGGGGTGTTCCACATATCCACCGATAGTCAGCATGACAAGACAATGCCATTTTCACCTTTAAAGCCTGCAATTCAGTCCCAATATGTATTACTGCTTCCTCTAGGGCGTCTACCCTCATTTCTAATTTTCTCTCTATAGCTTCCTGTGTTGCCAATGTTAAAGAAACATTTTTGGACATAGAATCAACATATTGAGCAGTATGTACTTGTTGAGTCAATGATATTGCTGCCACAGTAACAGAAGTGATTGCACTTATCAAAGCTGCTGTTCCCAAGATAATTAAGCCCACAAACCGTCATGTTTGCATTAAATCCTGTAGTTGTTGTAATACAGCAAGACCATAATTCAATAAGTGGTTACATCATAAGATAAGGTGGATGTTGTAGCATTACAAAGGAGCAAACATTATATTGAGGGTTTAAACAAGATGAACCAGGGAGCAGCTGTAGGCGTCAGCCCGGGGGAGCAGTGTCCCCAGCATCAGGAGGCAGAACGCAAGCGGCAGGCTGTGGGCCAAGGCGCCTATGGTGGGCAGAGGGGCAGGGTTCGTGGTTTAGGGCTAGCCGCCACCGCTTGGGCTCAGGGCGGTCCCCTCTCGCCGGTGGGGCCACGCTGGTCTGGACGGCACTCCGCGGGCGCGCTTTCCTCTCTGGCCCTCACTCGCTGCACAGACTTCTTTGCTCTAGGTCACGGGGTGCAGAGAGGTGGGTGCGAGGCGCTGCTGGTGGCACGGAGGCGAGAGCTGGCTGGGGGAGGGGGAGCGAGCGAGTGCGCGCGCCGCAAACCTGGTCTTTGGGGAATGTGACATGATGAATTTGTCTGAGATCCAAACCGGAGAATCTGCATTCTGTAGAAATATACAAGCATACCCTCTCCCACAAGTTACCAACACATCTGGCCTTTTTCACTCTCCCGTAAGGAGGCCTTTTTACTTGACCAGGGGCCGAGTCGTAGCCTGTAATTCAGGCATCTAGTGTCTCATCATTGTAGTCTGCCCCTGTGTGTTTACGTTTAAGTGATTAATTACAATTGGAACATAACTTCACTATTTGTCTAGCTGTTTCCCTATGGATATGTTAATTTAGGTCTAATGTTTAGTTTAGGTCTCTGTATAAATTTAAGTAATAAATGTATAACCTCCTTATCTCATTTTGGTATACAGGTATACAGATATACCTAAATGCAAAATGCATTTATATATGTATTTATATATGGCAACAAGTATAAAGTTATTGACATATAATATATATAAATCAATATACTTGAATTAATCTTTATAATTAATATATTAATTAATATATATTACAACAATACAACACATACACAGCTAATACCAACCAAAACAAACCAATATACTGTAATAATACATGTCACACATTCATAATTATACAGTATATAGAACATATATCATCACAGCACATCAATCCATACCAATTAATATCAGCCACACACACATTATATTACTGCCATATATATTTAATTATACAGTATATATATATGTGTGTGTATATAGTATACATATTAATTTATATACAAATTAATTAAGTATAGATCTATAAATAGAATTAGGTATACCTTTATTATATTTTATTTATACCCATACCTAATTAGGCAAACTGTAATTAGGCAAATACATTTATATTATGTATTTATAACAATATATAAAGTATTGTTAAATGTACCACCTGTACAGCATCTCCACCCCACATACCACTTTCTCTAATCCCACCAACTCATTTTCAGTATTATGTGTTGGCCAGGAGCTGGGCCAGTCTTTCCCAGCAATGTTAAGAGACGTCTGTTCCTGTGTCTAATAGCCCTGGCGTTTTATTCTCTTGAAGTAAAAGATCTTTTAAAGGCCTTGGAACTGTAATTTCCTGCACCCAAAAGGCTAGATCACTAGATCCAAATGTTTTGTGGCTCTTAGATTGAGAAGTCAAGTTTTTCCTTGTCTGATAGTAAGGTAAAAGTAAAAGCTGTGTTACTCTTTGACCTGTATTAATTTGTACAGTTTTGATAGGCAGTGAGATCAAGACTTTAATTTCTCAATATCATCAGAATCTACTACACCATGCACCAGCGAAATTTCTTTTCTTTCTTTTTTTTTATTTAATTTTTTTTTAAAAGAAAGCAAGCTACGCCCCAGGACAAATCTTACAATGTCCTCAGATAGGGGGCCAGCCACTCTGGTTGGAATTGGAGTAAGCTTCACATCAGGGGTTAATATTGTTATTAAATCTCCTTGCCTTTTCGCTTTTCTCCTAGCCTGGGTGAGACCCCCCTGAGGGAGTTTTCTCCAAGGAGCACGCTCTGCATATTGTGTACTAAAAGCTCCTTTGTTTAAAAAACTTTTTATCTTCCTCAGTCTTAGGCAACACTTTGGGAGGCTTTGGGGGCAAAGTGGGGAACTCCTGGGTCCTGGGAGGCACAATCGAAGGCGGTGGCAGTCGCCTTAAATCAGAAAGTGGTGGATAAGTTTTTTAAAGGTTTGCGCAGAGGGGGAGGGAGCTCGCCAGGGCTCTCGGCCGCAGCGTCCTGTAAGCCCTCTCCTTCCTCGGGAGGTAGACCACTTTCTCCCTCCTTTTTTTTTTTTTCAATGGCAGAAAATATGATCTGTGCAGTAAATGGAGACTCACCACCATCCACCTCTATAGCCTCCCCCATAGTCTATTTAACAGCCTCGTGACGGAGGTCCAGGACATTTCTAATCATATTCCACAGTCAATAAATATTTGTCTATTCTTAGATGCAGAGAAATCCATTTTTAATTTTTTTTTTAATTTTAGAGAATATTTTTATTTATTTTGTAACCTCTTTACCCTGGCTAAACTTCAGAGGGGACTAGAAAAGAAGCCTCAAGGTGAGGATCAAGTTCATCCTTGGGACTAGAGAAAATCCTTCTCCGGGAAACTCCTAGCGGTGGCCCTTTACCCCGACATGGAGGAGGAGGCATAGGGGGATGGGAGCGTCCCGAAGGTTTCCTCTTCTGTTCCGGAGATCCTTTAACTGTTTGGTAACTAAATCTTACAAACTTTCTGATCGGGGATGTTTCCCTCAACCTCCTAGGAGCGGATGGTCTGATTAGGGATGTTTTCTTAAACTTTTAGGAGCGTCTTTAGCTTAAAAAAAAAAAAAAATCCTCATAAGAATGGCATCGAGCTGCTGTTTCCTCTAAACCTTTTTCAAATTGAGGGGAGAGCTGATCTTTCTTTTCATCCCTATCTTTTACATGCTCATTGGCAGTCATAGCGGCTGGCCATTCATTTAGCTGTCGATAGCTAGGTATAGCCTCTTCATTTTCACTTTTCTTTATAACAGGTACCTTTTCAGATTTGCTTTTTTGTTTAACAGGTACTTTTCCAACTTTACTTTCCTCTTTAACAGGTACCTTTTCAAATTCATGAGCTGGATCTAAAACATCTCTAGTCATATTCCACAGAGGAAAGGTGTAAGTAGGGATTTTTTCCAAACCTTGCTGAGCACAATAAGCTCTTAGCTGTTTTCCTAGTTTTTACAAGATATCTAGGTTAACAGTGCCTTGTTGTAGAAACCAAGGGCAGTGGTCTTGTACAAATGTAAAAAATGATTGAATGGAAGATTTTTTAACCTTGATTCTTCTTTTACTTAATAACTGTAAAATTACTCCTATAAAGAGCTGTCTTTCATTTGATTCAGTGTTGCCCATGTCAGAAACTTAAGGATAGTAAAAGATTTTGCTTTTAGCTATCTAAAGATTAGGCCTTTTTTGTCAGCCTTTTTAGAAACCGTTTTTTCTCTCTAACTCTTCAACACTTCCCACTCCTCTGGCCCTGTCTATTCTACAGGGGGATCTGCAGCCCCCTAAGTGGGATCCTATCTGTCCCCAAAACTGAACACTGGGGGAATGGGGTTGGGGATTTACCTTCGAAATGCCTGTCTCGGGCGCCACCTGCAGAGGTCCAGCCCCAGCTGATCCAGGGTATTCGAAGGGAAGATGGAGTAGGCTACCTATTTATTTATTTATTTCTTCATCAAAGATATAAAGAGTAATAGAATGAGGATAGCTCAGTAGGAAAATTCAGTGGAGAAAAGCAGCTGAGTAGCTTGGTTTACGCGGAAAATCAATATAACCCGTGACACCAGGTTAGCTCTGACCACGGAGGCTGCAAGTGCCCTCTAGAATAGAGGAAGGTGCCCCACCTTAGACACCTTATCGAGTGGGTCTTCGAAGCCCAGTCAAATAAATGGTCGCAGAGGATATCCGCGCTCCAGATGGACACTCATCTGAAAATTGAGGGGAATAATGACATGGGGAGACCAAGCGTTGGCGAGCAAGGCCCGTAGCTTTATTTTCAACACAGGTTTTAATACCCTAAGTTACACATAGAGGATAATAGGGGATGCAAAGTCAGCAGTCTTTAATCCTTATCAAAAACCAGGGTTTCTTTTCTGCAGATTTATCGTATAAAAATGGTTTAGATGATTTACATCATCTTCTGGCCAGAAGACCTATTAACATTTTATGACTCTTGACAAAGACTTATCAACCATAAGAGTTATTTTCTCTAAGAGTAATTGTTTAAGGTTTGGCGCCATCTTGCGAAGATAAAATTGCATTCCTATAGGGAGGATGTGTAATGGGTTTACAACAAAGAAAAGAATTTATTACCTTAAGGGTCTAAAGTTACCAACATCAAGGCCACTACTTATTTTTTCTACATACCAACTATATTAATTAGCACACATTCAAGGATACAATTCAGGGGATGTGGAAACTTGGCAAAAAGCAATGGTTCATCAATGAAATCTTTTACTAGTTTTATTCTGACAGATTCTAACTCTCTGAGAGGCTCTAAGCTATTTGAATATCTTAAACTTCCCGTGCGTCTCGAGGCTGGGAGACTGTACACAATCGTATGCATAGCTGTAGGAGACCGGGTAAACTTGTCAGGCGAGTTAGAAAACCATCTGAGGGGTTTGGATTTAAACACTACTAATTGCCCAGGAACATTATTAGTTGGAGCTGTAAGTTAGCTCTTTGACAGAGAGAGTGAGATGGTGGTGGGGGACATCCCCAGTAATGTCAGAGGTGAGAGAACAAAGCAATAAAGAAGGCAGACTTTGGTTTTTGGGGGTAGATGCTGAAGAATATACGGGGGAACTCCCGGAGGCTCGATCCCGCCTTTGCGTATGCCGAGACTCTTTCCTCATGACATTTGTCACGAGTGGAATGTCTCTCGCTGGCTCCCGGCAATCTTCCATTGCACCAAACGCAGTGGAGTCCCGAGAGGCCCCTCCCAACACCACAGTATCAGTGTCTTCTCAGAGGCACCCTGAGCAATTCCCTGAGGTCACCGGCACAAGTCGAGGGAACACAGGGTATCCTGCCGCAACCCGAGAAAGACCTCAAGAGTCCGTCTTCAACGCGTCTTGAGGCCATATTCCCCTACCATGACTCGAGAGCAATGACACGCTCCCCTTCGCCATGCGCATGGACACCTGACTTCCCTGGCGCCACATGAGAGGCTCCCTGAGCTCCCCATCATACCTCGTGAGAAACCCCACACTGGCGCCACAGCTCGGGAAAACCCACGAGACGCCACCGTCATCGCGAGATTGGGGACATCTTTTCCTGCCTGACCTGGAGAGCAATCCCTGGTCCTTTCTCCAAACTTCACAGGAGGCTTTACTCCCTTTAGGCCACTCAATGGGCTCCAAGAGATACCTGTCGCGACTTGAGAGGAGAGCAGAGTACTTTGTTTCCCCTCGAGATGAGGCCTTACCTTGGGTGAGTCTGGAATGCAACCCCGAGATCCCTGTTGCCCCTGGAGAGGAACATTATGTCCTGGACAAAAGCCTAGATGAGGTCTATTTTGCCCTACAGTGACTCGAGAGCAACACCCGTCTCTCCCTCGCAATTCGAATGGAAGATTGGTCTTCACTGGGCCAACACAAGAGGAAGTCTGAATTTCCCGTTGTAACTCGAGAATCCCACCGCAACTCTTAAAAACCACGTGGTTCCCCATTCATCACAATATGAGGCCTTTGCCCGCTACAGAGTCTCAAGAGAAGTCCCATGTTTCGTCATAAAGTTCGAAATGCTACTTGGCACCCTTGATGCGACCCCAAAAGTTCCCCAATATACCGGTCTCACTCCAAGGGAACACCGAAGTTCCTGGCACCACTTCATTTGAGCCCCTTCTCCCCTCCTGATCACGGCAGGAAGGTCGATTCCCCTGCTTTGTCTAGAAGGGGTTCCCGACCTTCATGGCGCACCTCAGGATGAGGCCAGTCTCACGAAGAAATTCGAGACGTAGCCTCGTGTTGGTGCCACGTGCCGAAAGACCCCGATTTCTCGGTCTTGCTCTTGATAAGAACCCGATGCCCGGACACCTCTTCTAAGGCAACCCTGTGGATGAAGGCACTACACGAGGGGGCACTGGCAACCCTGTTCATCGTCCGGAAAATCCCACAGGATCCACATACAGCTCCACAACTGGCCTGTCACCCCTTAAACAACGAGAGAGGCAAGCGGAGTTCCCTTCCTCAGACAAGACGAGGCCTGAGTATCCAATCCCAACTCTGCAGGCACGCTTCGATCTGAGTCAGAAATGGAGACGAAACCTGAGGTTCCTGCCTCAACCCGAGATGAGGCCCTCTTCCATTAAAACAAACCCAGTGGAGTCCCGAGAGGCCACTCCCATCTCCACAGTATCCCTGACTTCTCATAGGCATTCTGAGAAGCTCCTTGAGGCCACCGGCAAACGTCGAGGGAAATAAGGGTTTCCTGCCACAACCGAAGAAAGACCTCGAGAGTCCTTCTTCAACGCGTCTTGAGGTCAGATTCCCCTACCATGGCTCGAGAGCAATAACGCGCTCCCCCTCGCCACGCACATGGAGACCTGACTTCCCTGGCGCCACATGAGAGGCTCCCTGAGCTCCCTGTCGTACCTCGTGTGAAACCCCACACTGGCGCCGCAGCTCGAGAAAACACACAAGACCCCTCCGTCATCGTGAGATGAGGGCCATCTTTTCCTGCATGGCCTGGAGAGCAGTCCCAAGTCCTCTCTCCAAACTTCACAGGAGACTTGACTCCCTTTAGGCCACAAAGTGGGCTCCAAGAGGTGCCCGTCGCAACTCGAAAGGAGAGCGGAGTCCTTTGCTTCCCTTCGACAGGAGGCCTGACTCCCTGGGTGAGTCTGGAATGCAAACCTGAGATCCCTGTGGCCCTTGGAGAGGAACATTAGGTCCTGGACACAAGGCTAGATGAGGTCTCCTTTGCCCTGCAGTGACTCGAGCGCAACCCCCAGCTCTCCCTCGCAACTCGAATGGATGATTGGACTTCCCTGGCCCAACACAAGAGGAAGCCTGAAATCCCTGTCGTAACTCGAGAATCCCGCCGCAACTCGAGAAAAACCACGTGGCTCCCCCGTCATCGCAAGATGAGGCCCTTGGCCGCTACAGCGTATCAAGAGAAGTCCCACGTTCCATCCTGAAGTACAAAACGGTACTTGGAACCCTTGATGCGACCCCCAAAGTTCCCTGACATACCGGTCTCACTCGAGGGAAACACCAAAGTTCATGGCACCACTTCCTGTGAGCCCCTTCACCCCTCCTGATCGCGACAGGAGGGTCGACTCCCATGTTTTGACTGCAAGGGGTTCCCGACGTTCCCCGCGAACCTCCGGATGAGGCCGGTCTCATGAGGAAATTCGAAAAGTAGCCTCATGGTTGGTGCCACATGTTGAAAGATCCCGAATTCCCGGTCCACTCTAGATAAGAACCTGACGCCCGGACATCTCTTCGAAGGCAACCCTGTGGATGAAGGCGCAACACGAAGGGACAATGACATCCCCATGCATTGTCTGGAAAAACCCGCCGATTCCACTCACAGCTCCAAATGTGGACTGTCACCCCGTGAACAACTCGAGAGGCAAGTGAAGTTGCATTCCTTCACACAAGACGAGGCCTTACCCTCCTGGCCCAACTCTTCAGGGACCCTGCGATCAGAGTCAGAAATGGAGAGGAACCCTGAGGTTCCTGCCTCAACTAGAGAAGAGGCCCTCTTCCATTGAATCAAACTCAGTGGTGTCCCGAGAGGCCCCTCCCAACACCACAGTATCCCTGAATTCTCAGAGGCTCCCTGAGAAGCTACCTGAGGTCACTGGCACAAGTCGAGGGAACCCAGAGTTTCCTGAAGTAACCCGAGAAAGACTTGGAGAGTCCTTTTTCAACGTCTCTTGATGCCCGATTCCCCTACCATGACTCCAGAGCAAGGACGCGCTCCCATCACCACGAGCAGGAAAACTGACTTCCCTAGTACCACACAAGAGGCTCCCTGAGTACCCCATCGTACCTCGTGAGAAAACACACAGTGGCGCCGCAGTTCGAGAAAAACCACAAGATGCCCCCGTCAAGGAGAGATGGGGGCCTTCTTTTCCTGCCTGACCTGGAGAGCAATCCCTGGTCCTCTCTCCAAACTTCACAGGAGGATTGACTCCCTTTAGGCCACTCAGTTGGGTCCAAGAAATACCCGGTGCGACTCGAGAGGAGAGCGGAGTCCTTTGCTTCCCTCGAGACGAGGCCTGACTCCCCGGGTGAGTTTGGAATGCAACCCCGAGATCCCTGTCGCCCCTGGAGTGGAACATTATGTCCTAGACACAAGCCTAGATGAGGTCTATTTTGCCCTACAGTGATCGAGAGCAACCTCCATCTCTCCCTCACAATTTGAATGGAAGATTGGGCTTCCCACGGTCAACACATGAGGAAGTCTGAATTTCCCATCGTAATTCGAGAATTCAGCCTCAAGTCTTAAAAACCATGTGGTTCCCCCTTCATCGCAATATGAGGCCCTTGCCAGCTAGAGTCTCAAGAGAAGTCCCACGTTCCATCTTAAAGTGCGAAACGTTACTTGGCACCCTTGATGCGACCCCAAAGCTTCCCAACATACCGGTCTCACTCCAGGGGAACACCGAAATTCCCGGCGTCTCCAGGGAAGTCCCATGTTCTGTCCTTAAGTGCGAAACGGTACTTGACACGCTTGATGCGACCGCAAAAGTTCCCCGACACGCTGGGTTCCCTCGAGGGGAACACCAAGGGTCCCGGCACCACTTCATCTGAGCCCCTTCTCCCCTCCTGATCGCGACAGGAGAGTCGATTCCCCTGCTTTCTCTGGAAGGGGTTCCCGGCCTTCCTGGTGCACCTCAGGATGAGGCTGGTCTCAGGAGGAAATTCGAGACTAGCCATGTGTGAGATGCCACGTGCCAAACGACACCGATTTTCCGGTCCGCTCTTGATAAGAACCCGATGCCCGCACACCTCTTCGAAGGCAACCCTGTGAGTGAAGGCACAACACGAAGGGGCACTGACACCCCCGTGCATCATCCGGAAAAACCGCAGGGTCTACACACAGCTCGACAAGGGGCCTGAGACTCCCGGAACAACTCGAGAGGCAACCAGAATTCCATTCCTCAGACAAGACGAGGCATGACTCTCCTGTCCCAACACTGCAGGGACCGTGCAGTCAGAGTCATAATCGGAGAGGAAGCCTGAGGTTCCTGCCTCCCCTCGAGATGAGGCCCTCTTCCATTGCACCGAACCCAGCAGAGTCCCGAGAGGCCCTGCCAACTCCACAGCATTCCTCACCTCTCAGAGGCACCCTGGTAAATTCCCTATAGTCCCCTGCAGAAGTCGAGGGAAACGAGGGTTTCCCGCCGCCACCCGAGAAAGACCTCGAGAGTCCTTCTTCAACGCGTCTTGAGGCCCTAGTCACTTCCCATGACTCGAGAGTGATGACCAGCTCCCCCTCGCCATGCGCATGGAGACATGAGTTCCCTGGCGCCGCACGAGAGGCTCCCTGAGGTCCTCGTCTTGCCTCGTGAGAAAACCCCCACGGGCGCCGCAGCCTGAGGAAACCCATGAGATGCCCCCGTCATCGCGAGATGAGGGCCTTCTTTTCCTGCCTGACCTGGAGAGTAATCCCGAGTCCTCTCTCCAAACTGAAGAGGAGGCTCGACACCCTTGAGTCCACTCATTGGGCTCCAAGAGATCCGTGTCGTGACTTGAGAGGAAAGTGGAGTCCTCTGCTTCCCCTCGAGGCGAGGCCTGACTCCCCGGGGGAGTCTGGAATGGAAACCCGAGATATCTGTCTTCCCTTGAGAGGAATATTAGGTCCTGGACACACGCCTCGATGAGGTCTCTTTGGCCCTGTAGTGACTCGAGCAGAACCCCCAGCTTTCCCTCGCAACTCCAGGGGAAGATTGGGCTTCCCAGGGCCAACCCAAGAGGAAGCCTGAAATCCCCGTTGTTTTTGAGAATCCAGACGTAACTCGAGAAAAACGACGTGGTTCCAACGTCTTCACAGGATGAGGCCCTTGCCCGCTACAGCGTCTCCAGGGAAGTCCCATGTTCCGTCCTGAAGTGGGAAACGGTACTTGGCTCCCTTGATGCGACCCCTAAAGTTCCCTGAAACGCCGGGTTCCCTTGAGTGGAACACCTAGAGTCCCGGCCCCACTTCATCTGAGCCCCATCTCCCCTCCTGATCGCGACAGGAGACTTGATTCCCCTTCTTTGTGTGGAAGGTGTTCCCGGCCTTCCCGGCGCACCTCAGGATGATGCTGGTCCTACGAGGAAATTCGAGATGAGCCACGTGGGTGGTGCCACATGTCGAACGACCCCGATTTCCCGGTCCGCTCTTGAAATGAACCTGATGCTGGACACCTCTTTGAAGGCAACCCTGTGGGGGAAGGCACCAAATGAAGGGGGCAATGACACCCCCGTGCATCTTCTGGAAACACCCGCAGGTTCCACACACAGCTCGACAAGGGGCCTGAGACCCACTGAACGACTCGAGAGGCAAGCAGAGTTCCATTACTCAGACAAGACGAGGCCTGACTCTCCTGTCCCAACTCTGCAGGGACCCTGCGGTCGGAGTCAGAAATGGAGAGGAAGCCTGAGGTTCCTGCCTCCAATCGAGATGAGGCCCTCTTTCATTTCGTCAAACCTAGTGGAGTCCCGAGAGGCCCCTCTAACTCCTCAGTATCCCTCACCTCTCAGAGGCACCTGGGAAGTTCCCTAAGGTCCCCGGTAGAGGTCGAGGGAAACGAGTGTTTCCCGCCCTAACCCAAGAAAGACCTCGAGAGTCCTTCTTAAATGCGTCTTGAGGCCCTAGTCCCTCCCATGACTCCAGAGCAATGACGCGATCTGCCTGGCCACACGCATGGAGGCCTGACTTCTCTGGCGCCGCACGAGAGGCTCCCTGAACTCCCCATCATATCTCGTGAGAAACCCCACACTGGCGCCGCAGCTCGAGAAAACCCATGAGACGCTCCCGTCATCACGAGAGGAGGGCCATCTTTAACTGAATGGTATGCAGATCAAGCGTGAACCTTCTGTCCAAGCTACACAGGACGCTTGACTCCCTTTAGGCCACTCATTGGGCTCCAAGAGTTACACGTCGCGACTCGAGAGGATAGTGGAGTCCTTTGCTTCCACTCGAGACGAGGCGTGACCCACCGGGTGAGACTGGAATGCGACCCCGATATCCCTGTTGCCCCTGGAGAGGAACACTACGTCCTGGACCCAAGCCTAGAGGAGTCCTCTTTGCCCTGAAGTGACTCGAGAGCAACCCACAGCTCTCTCTGACAAGTTGAATGGAAGATTGGACTTCCTGGGCCAACACAAGAGGAAGCCTGAATTCCCCGTCGTAACTCGAGAATCCCGCCTCAACTCGAGAAAAACCACGTGTTTTCCTTGTCATTGCAATATGAGGCCCTTGCCCGCTAGAGCATCTCCAGAGAATTCCCACGTTCCGTCTTGAAGTGCGAAACTGTACTTGGCACCCTTGATGCGACCTCAAAAGTGCCGTGACATACCGGTCTCACTCGAGGGGAGCACCGAGGTTCCCGGCACCACTTCATCTGAGCCCCTTCTCCCCTTCTGATCGCGACCGGTGTGTCGATTCCCCTGCTTTGTCTGCAAGGGTTCCCTACCTTCCCGGCGAACCTCAGGATGAGGCCGGTCTCCCAAGGAAATTCGAGACGTAGCCTCGTGGGTGGTACCACATGCTGAAAGACCCCAATTTTCTGGTAGCCTCTTGAAAAGAACCCGATGCCCGGACACCTCTTTGAAGGCAACCCTGTGGGTGAAGGCACAACACGAAGGGGCACTGCCACCCCCGTGCATCGTCCGCAAAGACCCGCGGGTTCCACACACAGCTCGACGAGGGGCCTGAGACCCCCTGAGCAACACGAGAGGCCAGCGGGGTTCCCTTCCTCAGACAAGACGAGGCCTGACTCTCCTGTCCCAACTCTGCAGGGACCCTGCGGTCGGAGTCCGAAACGGAGAGGAAGCCTGAGGTGCCTGCCTCCCCTCGAGGTGAGGCCCTCTTCCGTTGCGCCAGACCCAGCAGAGTCCCGAGGGGCCCCGCCACCTCCACAGGATCCCTCGCCTCTCAGAGGCACCCTGGGAAGTTCCCTAAGGTCCCTGGCAGAAGGCGAGGGACACGAGGGTTTCCCGCCGCCCTCCGAGAAAGACCTCGAGAGTCCTTCTTCAACGCGTCTCGAGGCCCTAGTCCCCTCCCATGACTCGAGAGCCAGGACGCGCTCCCCCTCGCCACGCGCATGGAGACCTGACTTCCCTGGCGCCGCACGAGAGGCTCCCTGAGATCCTCGTCGTGCCTCGGGAGAAAACCCCCACGGGCGCCGCAGCTCGAGGAAACCCCTGAGACGCCCCCGTCCTCGCGAGCTGAGGGCCTTCTTTTCCCGCATGGCCTGGAGAGCAATCCCGGGTCCTCTCTCCAAACGGAAGAGGAGGCTGGACTCCCTTGAGGCCGCTCAGGGGGCTCCAAGAGACCCGCGTCGCGACTCGAGAGGAGAGCGGAGTCCTTAGCTTCCCCTCGAGACGAGGCCTGACTCCCCGGGGGAGCCTGGAATGCAACCCCGAGATCCCTGCCTTCCCTGGAGAGGAATATTAGGTCCCGGACACACGCCTAGGTGAGGTCTCTTCGGCCCTGCAGTGACTCGAGCGCAACCCCCAGCTTTCCCTCGCAACCCGAGGGGAAGATTGGGCTTCCCAGGGCCAACCCAAGGGGAAGGCTGAGATCCCCGTCGTAACTCGAGAATGCCGCCGCAACTCGAGAAAAACCACGTGGTTCCCACCTCTTGGCAAGATGAGGCCCTTGCCCGCGACGGCGTCTCAAGGGAAGTCACCTGTTCCGCCCTGAAGGGCGAAACGGTCCCTGACAGCCTTCCTGCGACCCCCAAAAGTCCCCCGACACGCCGGGGTCCCCCGAGGGGAACACCGAGGGTCCCGGCACCGCTTCCTCTGAGCCCCTTCTCCCCTCCTGATCGCGACAGGAGAGGCGAATCCCCTGCGTGGTCTGGAAGGGGTTCCCGGCCTTCCCGGCGCATCTCAGGATGAGGCCGGTCTCACGAGGAAATTCAAGGCGAGCCACGTGGGTGGGGCCACATGCCGAACGCCCCCGAGTCCCCGGTCCGCTCTTGACAAGGACCCGAGGCCCGGACCCCTCTTCGAAGGCAACCCTGTGGGTGAAGGCACAACACGAAGGGGCACTGCCACACCCGTGCATCGTCCGCAAAGACCCGCGGGTTCCACACACAGCTCGACGAGGGGCCTGAGACCCCCTGAGCAACTCGAGAGGCCAGCGGGGTTCCCTTCCTCAGACAAGACGAGGCCTGACTCTCCTGTCCCAACTCTGCAGGGACCCTGCGGTCGGAGTCCGAAACGGAGAGGAAGCCTGAGGTGCCTGCCTCCCCTCGAGGTGAGGCCCTCTTCCGTTGTGGCAGACCCAACGGAGTCCCGAGGGGCCCCGCCACCTCCACAGGATACCTCGCCTCTCAGAGGCACCCTGGGAAGTTCCCTAAGGTCCCCGGCAGAAGGCAAGTGAAACGAGGGTTTCCCGCCGCCCCCCGAGAAAGACCTCGAGAGTCCTTCTTCAACGCGTCTCGAGGCCCTAGTCCCCTCCCGTGACTCGAGAGCCAGGACGCGCTCCCCCTCGCCATGCACATGGAGACCTGACTTCCCTGGCGCCGCACGCGAGGCTCCCTGAGATCCTCGTCGTGCCTCGGGAGAAAACCCCCACGGGCGCCGCAGCTCGAGGAAACCCCTGAGACGCCCCCATCCTCGCGAGCTGAGGGCCTTCTTTTCCCGCATGGCCTGGAGAGCAATCCCGGGTCCTCTCTCCAAACGGAAGAGGAGGCTGGACTCCCTTGAGGACGCTCAGGGGGCTCCAAGAGACCCGCGTCGCCACTCGAGAGGAGAGCGGAGTCCTTGGCTTCCCCTCGAGACGAGGCCTGACTCCCCGGGGGAGCCTGGAATGCAACCCCGAGATCGCTGCCTTTCCTGGAGAGGAATAATAGGTCCTGGACACACGCCTAGGTGAGGTCTCTTCGGCCCTGCAGTGACTCGAGCGCAACCCCCAGCTTTCCCTCGCAACCCGAGGGGAAGATTGGGCTTCCAAGGGCCAACCCAAGGGGAAGGCTGAGATCCCCGTCGTAACTCGAGAATGCCGCCACAACTCGAGAAAAACCACGTGGTTCCCACCTCTTGGCAAGATGAGGCCCTTGCCCGCGACGGCGTCTCAAGGGAAGTCCCCTGTTCCGCCCTGAAGGGCGAAACGGTCCCTGACAGCCTTCCTGCGACCCCCAAAAGTCCCCCGACACGCCGGGGTCCCCCGAGGGGAACACCGAGGGTCCCGGCACCGCTTCCTCTGAGCCCCTTCTCCCCTCCTGATCGCGACAGGAGAGGCGATTCCCCTGCTTTGTCTGGAAGGGGTTCCCAGACTTCCCGGCGCACCTCAGGATGAGGCCGGTCTCACGAGGAAATTCGAGACGAGCCACGTGGGTGGGGCCACATGCCGAACGCCCCCGAGTCCCCGGTCCTCTCTTGAGAAGGACCCGAGGCCCGGACCCCTCTTCGAAGGCAACCCTGTGGGTGAAGGCACAACACGAAGGGGCACTGCCACCCCCGTGCATCGTCCGCAAACACCCGCGGGTTCCACACACAGCTCGACGAGGGGCCTGAGACCCCCTGAGCAACTCGAGAGGCCAGCGGGGTTCCCTTCCTCAGACAAGACGAGGCCTGACTCTCCTGTCCCTACTCTGCAGGGACCCTGCGGTCATAGTCCGAAACGGAGAGGAAGCCTGAGGTTCCTGCCTCCCCTCGAGGTGAGGCCCTCTTCCGTTGCGCCAGACCCAGCGGAGTCCCGAGGGGCCCCGCCACCTCCACAGGATCCCTCGCCTCTCAGAGGCACCCTGGGAAGTTCCCTAAGGTCCCCGGCAGAAGGCAAGTGAAACGAGGGTTTCCCGCCGCCCCCCGAGAAAGACCTCGAGAGTCCTTCTTCAACGCGTCTCGAGGCCCTAGTCCCCTCCCGTGACTCGAGAGCCAGGACGCGCTCCCCCTCGCCACGCGCATGGAGACCTGACTTCCCTGGCGCCACAGCTCGGGAAAACCCACGAGACGCCACCGTCATCGCGAGATTGGGGACTTCTTTTCCTGCCTGACCTGGAGAGCAATCCCTGGTCCTTTCTCCAAACTTCACAGGAGGCTTTACTCCCTTTAGGCCACTCAATGGGCTCCAAGAGATACCTGTCGCGACTTGAGAGGAGAGCAGAGTACTTTGTTTCCCCTCGAGATGAGGCCTTACCTCGGGTGAGTCTGGAATGCAACCCCGAGATCCCTGTTGCCCCTGGAGAGGAACATTATGTCCTGGACAAAAGCCTAGATGAGGTCTATTTTGCCCTACAGTGACTCGAGAGCAACACCCGTCTCTCCCTCGCAATTCGAATGGAAGATTGGTCTTCACTGGGCCAACACAAGAGGAAGTCTGAATTTCCCGTTGTAACTCGAGAATCCCGCCGCAACTCTTCAAAACCACGTGGTTCCCCATTCATTGCAATATGAGGCCTTTGCCCGCTACAGAGTCTCAAGAGAAGTCCCATATTTCGTCATAAAGTTCGAAATGCTACTTGGCACCCTTGATGCGACCCCAAAAGTTCCCCAATATACCGGTCTCACTCCAAGGGAACACCGAAGTTCCTGGCACCACTTCTTTTGAGCCCCTTCTCCCCTCCTGATCACGGCAGGAAGGTCGATTCCCCTGCTTTGTCTAGAAGGAGTTCCCGACCTTCATGGCGCACCTCAGGATGAGGCCAGTCTCACGAAGAAATTCGAGACGTAGCCTCGTGTTGGTGCCACGTGCCGAAAGACCCCGATTTCTCGGTCTTGCTCTTGATAAGAACCCGATGCCCGGACACCTCTTCTAAGGCAACCCTGTGGATGAAGGCACTACACGAGGGGGCACTGGCAACCCTGTTCATCGTCTGGAAAATCCCACAGGATCCACATACAGCTCCACAACTGGCCTGTCACCCCTTAAACAACGAGAGAGGCAAGCGGAGTTCCCTTCCTCAGACAAGACGAGGACTGAGTATCCAATCCCAACTCTGCAGGCACGCTTCTATCCGAGTCAGAAATGGAGAGGAAACCTGAGGTTCCTGCCTCAACCCGAGATAGGGCCCTCTTCCATTAAAACAAACCCAGTGGAGTCCCGAGAGGCCACTCCCATCTCCACAGTATCCCTGACTTCTCATAGGCATTCTGAGAAGCTCCTTGAGGCCACCGGCAAACGTCGAGGGAAATAAGGGTTTCCTGCCACAACCGAAGAAAGACCTCGAGAGTCCTTCTTCAACGCGTCTTGAGGTCAGATTCCCCTACCATGGCTCGAGAGCAATAACGCGCTCCCCCTCACCAGGCACATGGAGACCTGACTTCCCTGGCGCCACATGAGAGGCTCCCTGAGCTCCCTGTCGTACCTCGTGTGAAACCCCACACTGGCGCCGCAGCTCGAGAAAACACACAAGACCCCTCCGTCATCGCGAGATGAGGGCCATCTTTTCCTGCATGGCCTGGAGAGCAGTCCCAAGTCCTCTCTCCAAACTTCACAGGAGGCTTGACTCCCTTTAGGCCACAAAGTGGGCTCCAAGAGGTGCCCGTCGCAACTCGAAAGGAGAGCGGAGTCCTTTGCTTCCCTTCGACACGAGGCCTGACTCCCTGGGTGAGTCTGGAATGCAAACCTGAGATCCCTGTGGCCCTTGGAGAGGAACATTAGGTCCTGGACACAAGCCTAGATGAGGTCTCCTTTGCCCTGCAGTGACTCGAGCGCAACCCCCAGCTCTCCCTCGCAACTCGAATGGATGATTGGACTTCCCTGGCCCAACACAAGAGGAAGCCTGAAATCCCCGTCGTAACTCGAGAATCCCGCCGCAACTCGAGAAAAACCACGTGGCTCCCCCGTCATCGCAAGATGAGGCCCTTGGCCGCTACAGCGTATCAAGAGAAGTCCCACGTTCCATCCTGAAGTACAAAACGGTACTTGGCACCCTTGATGCGACCCCCAAAGTTCCCTGACATACCGGTCTCACTCGAGGGAAACACCAAAGTTCATGGCACCACTTCCTGTGAGCCCCTTCACCCCTCCTGATCGCGACAGGAGGGTCGACTCCCATGCTTTGTCTGCAAGGGGTTCCCGACGTTCCCCGCGAACCTCCGGATGAGGCCGGTCTCATGAGGAAATTCAAAAAGTAGCCTCATGGTTGGTGCCACATGTTGAAAGATCCCGAATTCCCGGTCCACTCTAGATAAGAACCTGACGCCCGGACATCTCTTCGAAGGCAACCCTGTGGATGAAGGCGCAACACGAAGGGACACTGACATCCCCATGCATCGTCTGGAAAAACCGACGATTCCACTCACAGCTCCAAATGTGGACTGTCACCCCGTGAACAACTCGAGAGGCAAGTGAAGTTGCATTCCTTCACACAAGACGAGGCCTTACCCTCCTGGCCCAACTCTTCAGGGACCCTGCGATCAGAGTCAGAAATGGAGAGGAACCCTGAGGTTCCTGCCTCAACTAGAGAAGAGGCCCTCTTCCATTGAATCAAACTCAGTGGTGTCCCGAGAGGCCCCTCCCAACACCACAGTATCCCTGAATTCTCAGAGGCTCCCTGAGAAGCTACCTGAGGTCACTGGCACAAGTCGAGGGAACCCAGAGTTTCCTGAAGTAACCCGAGAAAGACTTGGAGAGTCCTTTTTCAACGTCTCTTGATGCCCGATTCCCCTACCATGACTCCAGAGCAAGGACGCGCTCCCATCACCACGAGCAGGAAAACTGACTTCCCTAGTACCACACAAGAGGCTCCCTGAGTACCCCATCGTACCTCGTGAGAAAACACACAGTGGCGCCGCAGTTCGAGAAAAACCACAAGATGCCCCCGTCAAGGAGAGATGGGGGCCTTCTTTTCCTGCCTGACCTGGAGAGCAATCCCTGGTCCTCTCTCCAAACTTCACAGGAGGATTGACTCCCTTTAGGCCACTCAGTTGGGTCCAAGAAATACCCGGTGCGACTCGAGAGGAGAGCGGAGTCCTTTGCTTCCCTCGAGACGAGGCCTGACTCCCCGGGTGAGTTTGGAATGCAACCCCGAGATCCCTGTCGCCCCTGGAGTGGAACATTATGTCCTAGACACAAGCCTAGATGAGGTCTATTTTGCCCTACAGTGATCGAGAGCAACCTCCATCTCTCCCTCACAATTTGAATGGAAGATTGGGCTTCCCACGGTCAACACATGAGGAAGTCTGAATTTCCCATCGTAATTCGAGAATTCAGCCTCAAGTCTTAAAAACCATGTGGTTCCCCCTTCATCGCAATATGAGGCCCTTGCCAGCTAGAGTCTCAAGAGAAGTCCCACGTTCCATCTTAAAGTGCGAAACGTTACTTGGCACCCTTGATGCGACCCCAAAGCTTCCCAACATACCGGTCTCACTCCAGGGGAACACCGAAATTCCCGGCGTCTCCAGGGAAGTCCCATGTTCTGTCCTTAAGTGCGAAACGGTACTTGACACGCTTGATGCGACCGCAAAAGTTCCCCGACACGCTGGGTTCCCTCGAGGGGAACACCAAGGGTCCCGGCACCACTTCATCTGAGCCCCTTCTCCCCTCCTGATCGCGACAGGAGAGTCGATTCCCCTGCTTTCTCTGGAAGGGGTTCCCGGCCTTCCTGGTGCACCTCAGGATGAGGCCGGTCTCAGGAGGAAATTCGAGACTAGCCATGTGTGAGATGCCACGTGCCAAACGACACCGATTTTCCGGTCCGCTCTTGATAAGAACCCGATGCCCGCACACCTCTTCGAAGGCAACCCTGTGAGTGAAGGCACAACACGAAGGGGCACTGACACCCCCGTGCATCATCCGGAAAAACCGCAGGGTCTACACACAGCTCGACAAGGGGCCTGAGACTCCCGGAACAACTCGAGAGGCAACCAGAATTCCATTCCTCAGACAAGACGAGGCATGACTCTCCTGTCCCAACACTGCAGGGACCGTGCAGTCAGAGTCATAATCGGAGAGGAAGCCTGAGGTTCCTGCCTCCCCTCGAGATGAGGCCCTCTTCCATTGCACCGAACCCAGCAGAGTCCCGAGAGGCCCTGCCAACTCCACAGCATTCCTCACCTCTCAGAGGCACCCTGGTAAATTCCCTATAGTCCCCTGCAGAAGTCGAGGGAAACGAGGGTTTCCCGCCGCCACCCGAGAAAGACCTCGAGAGTCCTTCTTCAACGCGTCTTGAGGCCCTAGTCACTTCCCATGACTCGAGAGTGATGACCAGCTCCCCCTCGCCATGCGCATGGAGACATGAGTTCCCTGGCGCCGCACGAGAGGCTCCCTGAGGTCCTCGTCTTGCCTCGTGAGAAAACCCCCACGGGCGCCGCAGCCTGAGGAAACCCATGAGATGCCCCCGTCATCGCGAGATGAGGGCCTTCTTTTCCTGCCTGACCTGGAGAGTAATCCCGAGTCCTCTCTCCAAACTGAAGAGGAGGCTCGACACCCTTGAGTCCACTCATTGGGCTCCAAGAGATCCGTGTCGTGACTTGAGAGGAAAGTGGAGTCCTCTGCTTCCCCTCGAGGCGAGGCCTGACTCCCCGGGGGAGTCTGGAATGGAAACCCGAGATATCTGTCTTCCCTTGAGAGGAATATTAGGTCCTGGACACACGCCTCGATGAGGTCTCTTTGGCCCTGTAGTGACTCGAGCAGAACCCCCAGCTTTCCCTCGCAACTCCAGGGGAAGATTGGGCTTCCCAGGGCCAACCCAAGAGGAAGCCTGAAATCCCCGTTGTTTTTGAGAATCCAGACGTAACTCGAGAAAAACGACGTGGTTCCAACGTCTTCACAGGATGAGGCCCTTGCCCGCTACAGCGTCTCCAGGGAAGTCCCATGTTCCGTCCTGAAGTGGGAAACGGTACTTGGCTCCCTTGATGCGACCCCTAAAGTTCCCTGAAACGCCGGGTTCCCTTGAGTGGAACACCTAGAGTCCCGGCCCCACTTCATCTGAGCCCCATCTCCCCTCCTGATCGCGACAGGAGACTTGATTCCCCTTCTTTGTGTGGAAGGTGTTCCCGGCCTTCCCGGCGCACCTCAGGATGATGCTGGTCCTACGAGGAAATTCGAGATGAGCCACGTGGGTGGTGCCACATGTCGAACGACCCCGATTTCCCGGTCCGCTCTTGAAATGAACCTGATGCTGGACACCTCTTTGAAGGCAACCCTGTGGGGGAAGGCACCAAATGAAGGGGGCAATGACACCCCCGTGCATCTTCTGGAAACACCCGCAGGTTCCACACACAGCTCGACAAGGGGCCTGAGACCCACTGAACGACTCGAGAGGCAAGCAGAGTTCCATTACTCAGACAAGACGAGGCCTGACTCTCCTGTCCCAACTCTGCAGGGACCCTGCGGTCGGAGTCAGAAATGGAGAGGAAGCCTGAGGTTCCTGCCTCCAATCGAGATGAGGCCCTCTTTCATTTCGTCAAACCTAGTGGAGTCCCGAGAGGCCCCTCTAACTCCTCAGTATCCCTCACCTCTCAGAGGCACCTGGGAAGTTCCCTAAGGTCCCCGGTAGAGGTCGAGGGAAACGAGTGTTTCCCGCCCTAACCCAAGAAAGACCTCGAGAGTCCTTCTTAAATGCGTCTTGAGGCCCTAGTCCCTCCCATGACTCCAGAGCAATGACGCGATCTGCCTGGCCACACGCATGGAGGCCTGACTTCTCTGGCGCCGCACGAGAGGCTCCCTGAACTCCCCATCATATCTCGTGAGAAACCCCACACTGGCGCCGCAGCTCGAGAAAACCCATGAGACGCTCCCGTCATCACGAGAGGAGGGCCATCTTTAACTGAATGGTATGCAGATCAAGCGTGAACCTTCTGTCCAAGCTACACAGGACGCTTGACTCCCTTTAGGCCACTCATTGGGCTCCAAGAGTTACACGTCGCGACTCGAGAGGATAGTGGAGTCCTTTGCTTCCACTCGAGACGAGGCGTGACCCACCGGGTGAGACTGGAATGCGACCCCGATATCCCTGTTGCCCCTGGAGAGGAACACTACGTCCTGGACCCAAGCCTAGAGGAGTCCTCTTTGCCCTGAAGTGACTCGAGAGCAACCCACAGCTCTCTCTGACAAGTTGAATGGAAGATTGGACTTCCTGGGCCAACACAAGAGGAAGCCTGAATTCCCCGTCGTAACTCGAGAATCCCGCCTCAACTCGAGAAAAACCACGTGTTTCCCTCGTCATTGCAATATGAGGCCCTTGCCCGCTAGAGCATCTCCAGAGAATTCCCACGTTCCGTCTTGAAGTGCGAAACTGTACTTGGCACCCTTGATGCGACCTCAAAAGTGCCGTGACATACCGGTCTCACTCGAGGGGAGCACCGAGGTTCCCGGCACCACTTCATCTGAGCCCCTTCTCCCCTTCTGATCGCGACCGGTGTGTCGATTCCCCTGCTTTGTCTGCAAGGGTTCCCTACCTTCCCGGCGAACCTCAGGATGAGGCCGGTCTCCCAAGGAAATTCGAGACGTAGCCTCGTGGGTGGTACCACATGCTGAAAGACCCCAATTTTCTGGTAGCCTCTTGAAAAGAACCCGATGCCCGGACACCTCTTTGAAGGCAACCCTGTGGGTGAAGGCACAACACGAAGGGGCACTGCCACCCCCGTGCATCGTCCGCAAAGACCCGCGGGTTCCACACACAGCTCGACGAGGGGCCTGAGACCCCCTGAGCAACACGAGAGGCCAGCGGGGTTCCCTTCCTCAGACAAGACGAGGCCTGACTCTCCTGTCCCAACTCTGCAGGGACCCTGCGGTCGGAGTCCGAAACGGAGAGGAAGCCTGAGGTGCCTGCCTCCCCTCGAGGTGAGGCCCTCTTCCGTGCGCCAGACCCAGCGGAGTCCCGAGGGGCCCCGCCACCTCCACAGGATCCCTCGCCTCTCAGAGGCACCCTGGGAAGTTCCCTAAGGTCCCTGGCAGAAGGCGAGGGACACGAGGGTTTCCCGCCGCCCTCCGAGAAAGACCTCGAGAGTCCTTCTTCAACGCGTCTCGAGGCCCTAGTCCCCTCCCATGACTCGAGAGCCAGGACGCGCTCTCCCTCGCCACGCGCATGGAGACCTGACTTCCCTGGCGCCGCACGAGAGGCTCCCTGAGATCCTCGTCGTGCCTCGGGAGAAAACCCCCACGGGCGCCGCAGCTCGAGGAAACCCCTGAGACGCCCCCGTCCTCGCGAGCTGAGGGCCTTCTTTTCCCGCATGGCCTGGAGAGCAATCCCGGGTCCTCTCTCCAAACGGAAGAGGAGGCTGGACTCCCTTGAGGCCGCTCAGGGGGCTCCAAGAGACCCGCGTCGCGACTCGAGAGGAGAGCGGAGTCCTTAGCTTCCCCTCGAGACGAGGCCTGACTCCCCGGGGGAGCCTGGAATGCAACCCCGAGATCCCTGCCTTCCCTGGAGAGGAATATTAGGTCCCGGACACACGCCTAGGTGAGGTCTCTTCGGCCCTGCAGTGACTCGAGCGCAACCCCCAGCTTTCCCTCGCAACCCGAGGGGAAGATTGGGCTTCCAAGGGCCAACCCAAGGGGAAGGCTGAGATCCCCGTCGTAACTCGAGAATGCCGCCGCAACTCGAGAAAAACCACGTGGTTCCCACCTCTTGGCAAGATGAGGCCCTTGCCCGCGACGGCGTCTCAAGGGAAGTCACCTGTTCCGCCCTGAAGGGCGAAACGGTCCCTGACAGCCTTCCTGCGACCCCCAAAAGTCCCCCGACACGCCGGGGTCCCCCGAGGGGAACACCGAGGGTCCCGGCACCGCTTCCTCTGAGCCCCTTCTCCCCTCCTGATCGCGACAGGAGAGGCGAATCCCCTGCGTGGTCTGGAAGGGGTTCCCGGCCTTCCCGGCGCATCTCAGGATGAGGCCGGTCTCACGAGGAAATTCAAGGCGAGCCACGTGGGTGGGGCCACATGCCGAACGCCCCCGAGTCCCCGGTCCGCTCTTGACAAGGACCCGAGGCCCGGACCCCTCTTCGAAGGCAACCCTGTGGGTGAAGGCACAACACGAAGGGGCACTGCCACCCCCGTGCATCGTCCGCAAAGACCCGCGGGTTCCACACACAGCTCGACGAGGGGCCTGAGACCCCCTGAGCAACTCGAGAGGCCAGCGGGGTTCCCTTCCTCAGACAAGACGAGGCCTGACTCTCCTGTCCCAACTCTGCAGGGACCCTGCGGTCGGAGTCCGAAACGGAGAGGAAGCCTGAGGTGCCTGCCTCCCCTCGAGGTGAGGCCCTCTTCCGTTGCGGCAGACCCAGCGGAGTCCCGAGGGGCCCCGCCACCTCCACAGGATACCTCGCCTCTCAGAGGCACCCTGGGAAGTTCCCTAAGGTCCCCGGCAGAAGGCAAGTGAAACGAGGGTTTCCCGCCGCCCCCCGAGAAAGACCTCGAGAGTCCTTCTTCAACGCGTCTCGAGGCCCTAGTCCCCTCCCGTGACTCGAGAGCCAGGACGCGCTCCCCCTCGCCATGCGCATGGAGACCTGACTTCCCTGGCGCCGCACGCGAGGCTCCCTGAGATCCTCGTCGTGCCTCGGGAGAAAACCCCCACGGGCGCCGCAGCTCGAGGAAACCCCTGAGACGCCCCCATCCTCGCGAGCTGAGGGCCTTCTTTTCCCGCATGGCCTGGAGAGCAATCCCGGGTCCTCTCTCCAAACGGAAGAGGAGGCTGGACTCCCTTGAGGACGCTCAGGGGGCTCCAAGAGACCCGCGTCGCCACTCGAGAGGAGAGCGGAGTCCTTGGCTTCCCCTCGAGACGAGGCCTGACTCCCCGGGGGAGCCTGGAATGCAACCCCGAGATCGCTGCCTTTCCTGGAGAGGAATAATAGGTCCTGGACACACGCCTAGGTGAGGTCTCTTCGGCCCTGCAGTGACTCGAGCGCAACCCCCAGCTTTCCCTCGCAACCCGAGGGGAAGATTGGGCTTCCAAGGGCCAACCCAAGGGGAAGGCTGAGATCCCCGTCGTAACTCGAGAATGCCGCCACAACTCGAGAAAAACCACGTGGTTCCCACCTCTTGGCAAGATGAGGCCCTTGCCCGCGACGGCGTCTCAAGGGAAGTCCCCTGTTCCGCCCTGAAGGGCGAAACGGTCCCTGACAGCCTTCCTGCGACCCCCAAAAGTCCCCCGACACGCCGGGGTCCCCCGAGGGGAACACCGAGGGTCCCGGCACCGCTTCCTCTGAGCCCCTTCTCCCCTCCTGATCGCGACAGGAGAGGCGATTCCCCTGCTTTGTCTGGAAGGGGTTCCCAGACTTCCCGGCGCACCTCAGGATGAGGCCGGTCTCACGAGGAAATTCGAGACGAGCCACGTGGGTGGGGCCACATGCCGAACGCCCCCGAGTCCCCGGTCCTCTCTTGAGAAGGACCCGAGGCCCGGACCCCTCTTCGAAGGCAACCCTGTGGGTGAAGGCACAACACGAAGGGGCACTGCCACCCCCGTGCATCGTCCGCAAACACCCGCGGGTTCCACACACAGCTCGACGAGGGGCCTGAGACCCCCTGAGCAACTCGAGAGGCCAGCGGGGTTCCCTTCCTCAGACAAGACGAGGCCTGACTCTCCTGTCCCTACTCTGCAGGGACCCTGCGGTCATAGTCCGAAACGGAGAGGAAGCCTGAGGTTCCTGCCTCCCCTCGAGGTGAGGCCCTCTTCCGTTGCGCCAGACCCAGCGGAGTCCCGAGGGGCCCCGCCACCTCCACAGGATCCCTCGCCTCTCAGAGGCACCCTGGGAAGTTCCCTAAGGTCCCCGGCAGAAGGCAAGTGAAACGAGGGTTTCCCGCCGCCCCCCGAGAAAGACCTCGAGAGTCCTTCTTCAACGCGTCTCGAGGCCCTAGTCCCCTCCCGTGACTCGAGAGCCAGGACGCGCTCCCCCTCGCCACGCGCATGGAGACCTGACTTCCCTGGCGCCACAGCTCGGGAAAACCCACGAGACGCCACCGTCATCGCGAGATTGGGGACTTCTTTTCCTGCCTGACCTGGAGAGCAATCCCTGGTCCTTTCTCCAAACTTCACAGGAGGCTTTACTCCCTTTAGGCCACTCAATGGGCTCCAAGAGATACCTGTCGCGACTTGAGAGGAGAGCAGAGTACTTTGTTTCCCCTCGAGATGAGGCCTTACCTCGGGTGAGTCTGGAATGCAACCCCGAGATCCCTGTTGCCCCTGGAGAGGAACATTATGTCCTGGACAAAAGCCTAGATGAGGTCTATTTTGCCCTACAGTGACTCGAGAGCAACACCCGTCTCTCCCTCGCAATTCGAATGGAAGATTGGTCTTCACTAGGCCAACACAAGAGGAAGTCTGAATTTCCCGTTGTAACTCGAGAATCCCGCCGCAACTCTTCAAAACCACGTGGTTCCCCATTCATTGCAATATGAGGCCTTTGCCCGCTACAGAGTCTCAAGAGAAGTCCCATATTTCGTCATAAAGTTCGAAATGCTACTTGGCACCCTTGATGCGACCCCAAAAGTTCCCCAATATACCGGTCTCACTCCAAGGGAACACCGAAGTTCCTGGCACCACTTCTTTTGAGCCCCTTCTCCCCTCCTGATCACGGCAGGAAGGTCGATTCCCCTGCTTTGTCTAGAAGGAGTTCCCGACCTTCATGGCGCACCTCAGGATGAGGCCAGTCTCACGAAGAAATTCGAGACGTAGCCTCGTGTTGGTGCCACGTGCCGAAAGACCCCGATTTCTCGGTCTTGCTCTTGATAAGAACCCGATGCCCGGACACCTCTTCTAAGGCAACCCTGTGGATGAAGGCACTACACGAGGGGGCACTGGCAACCCTGTTCATCGTCTGGAAAATCCCACAGGATCCACATACAGCTCCACAACTGGCCTGTCACCCCTTAAACAACGAGAGAGGCAAGCGGAGTTCCCTTCCTCAGACAAGACGAGGACTGAGTATCCAATCCCAACTCTGCAGGCACGCTTCTATCCGAGTCAGAAATGGAGAGGAAACCTGAGGTTCCTGCCTCAACCCGAGATAGGGCCCTCTTCCATTAAAACAAACCCAGTGGAGTCCCGAGAGGCCACTCCCATCTCCACAGTATCCCTGACTTCTCATAGGCATTCTGAGAAGCTCCTTGAGGCCACCGGCAAACGTCGAGGGAAATAAGGGTTTCCTGCCACAACCGAAGAAAGACCTCGAGAGTCCTTCTTCAACGCGTCTTGAGGTCAGATTCCCCTACCATGGCTCGAGAGCAATAACGCGCTCCCCCTCACCAGGCACATGGAGACCTGACTTCCCTGGCGCCACATGAGAGGCTCCCTGAGCTCCCTGTCGTACCTCGTGTGAAACCCCACACTGGCGCCGCAGCTCGAGAAAACACACAAGACCCCTCCGTCATCGCGAGATGAGGGCCATCTTTTCCTGCATGGCCTGGAGAGCAGTCCCAAGTCCTCTCTCCAAACTTCACAGGAGGCTTGACTCCCTTTAGGCCACAAAGTGGGCTCCAAGAGGTGCCCGTCGCAACTCGAAAGGAGAGCGGAGTCCTTTGCTTCCCTTCGACACGAGGCCTGACTCCCTGGGTGAGTCTGGAATGCAAACCTGAGATCCCTGTGGCCCTTGGAGAGGAACATTAGGTCCTGGACACAAGCCTAGATGAGGTCTCCTTTGCCCTGCAGTGACTCGAGCGCAACCCCCAGCTCTCCCTCGCAACTCGAATGGATGATTGGACTTCCCTGGCCCAACACAAGAGGAAGCCTGAAATCCCCGTCGTAACTCGAGAATCCCGCCGCAACTCGAGAAAAACCACGTGGCTCCCCCGTCATCGCAAGATGAGGCCCTTGGCCGCTACAGCGTATCAAGAGAAGTCCCACGTTCCATCCTGAAGTACAAAACGGTACTTGGCACCCTTGATGCGACCCCCAAAGTTCCCTGACATACCGGTCTCACTCGAGGGAAACACCAAAGTTCATGGCACCACTTCCTGTGAGCCCCTTCACCCCTCCTGATCGCGACAGGAGGGTCGACTCCCATGCTTTGTCTGCAAGGGGTTCCCGACGTTCCCCGCGAACCTCCGGATGAGGCCGGTCTCATGAGGAAATTCAAAAAGTAGCCTCATGGTTGGTGCCACATGTTGAAAGATCCCGAATTCCCGGTCCACTCTAGATAAGAACCTGACGCCCGGACATCTCTTCGAAGGCAACCCTGTGGATGAAGGCGCAACACGAAGGGACACTGACATCCCCATGCATCGTCTGGAAAAACCGACGATTCCACTCACAGCTCCAAATGTGGACTGTCACCCCGTGAACAACTCGAGAGGCAAGTGAAGTTGCATTCCTTCACACAAGACGAGGCCTTACCCTCCTGGCCCAACTCTTCAGGGACCCTGCGATCAGAGTCAGAAATGGAGAGGAACCCTGAGGTTCCTGCCTCAACTAGAGAAGAGGCCCTCTTCCATTGAACCAAACTTAGTGGTGTCCCGAGAGGCCCCTCCCAACACCACAGTATCCCTGAATTCTCAGAGGCTCCCTGAGAAGCTACCTGAGGTCACTGGCACAAGTTGAGGGAACCCAGAGTTTCCTGAAGTAACCCGAGAAAGACTTGGAGAGTCCTTTTTCAACGTCTCTTGATGCCCGATTCCCCTACCATGACTCCAGAGCAAGGACGCGCTCCCCTCGCCACAAGCAGGAAAATTGACTTCCCTAGTACCACACAAGAGGCTCCCTGAGTACCCCATCGTACCTCGTGAGAAAACCCACAGTGGCGCCGCAGTTCGAGAAAAACCACAAGATGCCCCCGTCAAGGAGAGATGGGGGCCTTCTTTTCCTGCCTGACCTGGAGAGCAATCCCTGGTCCTCTCTCCAAACTTCACAGGAGGATTGACTCCCTTTAGGCCACTCAGTTGGGTCCAAGAAATACCCGGTGCGACTCGAGAGGAGAGCGGAGTCCTTTGCTTCCCTCGAGACGAGGCCTGACTCCCCGGGTGAGTTTGGAATGCAACCCCGAGATCCCTGTCGCCCCTGGAGTGGAACATTATGTCCTAGACACAAGCCTAGATGAGGTCTATTTTGCCCTACAGTGATCGAGAGCAACCTCCATCTCTCCCTCACAATTTGAATGGAAGATTGGGCTTCCCACGGTCAACACATGAGGAAGTCTGAATTTCCCATCGTAATTCGAGAATTCAGCCTCAAGTCTTAAAAACCATGTGGTTCCCCCTTCATCGCAATATGAGGCCCTTGCCAGCTAGAGTCTCAAGAGAAGTCCCACGTTCCATCTTAAAGTGCGAAACGTTACTTGGCACCCTTGATGCGACCCCAAAGCTTCCCAACATACCGGTCTCACTCCAGGGGAACACCGAAATTCCCGGCGTCTCCAGGGAAGTCCCATGTTCTGTCCTTAAGTGCGAAACGGTACTTGACACGCTTGATGCGACCGCAAAAGTTCCCCGACACGCTGGGTTCCCTCGAGGGGAACACCAAGGGTCCCGGCACCACTTCATCTGAGCCCCTTCTCCCCTCCTGATCGCGACAGGAGAGTCGATTCCCCTGCTTTCTCTGGAAGGGGTTCCCGGCCTTCCTGGTGCACCTCAGGATGAGGCCGGTCTCAGGAGGAAATTCGAGACTAGCCATGTGTGAGATGCCACGTGCCAAACGACACCGATTTTCCGGTCCGCTCTTGATAAGAACCCGATGCCCGCACACCTCTTCGAAGGCAACCCTGTGAGTGAAGGCACAACACGAAGGGGCACTGACACCCCCGTGCATCATCCGGAAAAACCGCAGGGTCTACACACAGCTCGACAAGGGGCCTGAGACTCCCGGAACAACTCGAGAGGCAACCAGAATTCCATTCCTCAGACAAGACGAGGCATGACTCTCCTGTCCCAACACTGCAGGGACCGTGCAGTCAGAGTCATAATCGGAGAGGAAGCCTGAGGTTCCTGCCTCCCCTCGAGATGAGGCCCTCTTCCATTGCACCGAACCCAGCAGAGTCCCGAGAGGCCCTGCCAACTCCACAGCATTCCTCACCTCTCAGAGGCACCCTGGTAAATTCCCTATAGTCCCCTGCAGAAGTCGAGGGAAACGAGGGTTTCCCGCCGCCACCCGAGAAAGACCTCGAGAGTCCTTCTTCAACGCGTCTTGAGGCCCTAGTCACTTCCCATGACTCGAGAGTGATGACCAGCTCCCCCTCGCCATGCGCATGGAGACATGAGTTCCCTGGCGCCGCACGAGAGGCTCCCTGAGGTCCTCGTCTTGCCTCGTGAGAAAACCCCCACGGGCGCCGCAGCCTGAGGAAACCCATGAGATGCCCCCGTCATCGCGAGATGAGGGCCTTCTTTTCCTGCCTGACCTGGAGAGTAATCCCGAGTCCTCTCTCCAAACTGAAGAGGAGGCTCGACACCCTTGAGTCCACTCATTGGGCTCCAAGAGATCCGTGTCGTGACTTGAGAGGAAAGTGGAGTCCTCTGCTTCCCCTCGAGGCGAGGCCTGACTCCCCGGGGGAGTCTGGAATGGAAACCCGAGATATCTGTCTTCCCTTGAGAGGAATATTAGGTCCTGGACACACGCCTCGATGAGGTCTCTTTGGCCCTGTAGTGACTCGAGCAGAACCCCCAGCTTTCCCTCGCAACTCCAGGGGAAGATTGGGCTTCCCAGGGCCAACCCAAGAGGAAGCCTGAAATCCCCGTTGTTTTTGAGAATCCAGACGTAACTCGAGAAAAACGACGTGGTTCCAACGTCTTCACAGGATGAGGCCCTTGCCCGCTACAGCGTCTCCAGGGAAGTCCCATGTTCCGTCCTGAAGTGGGAAACGGTACTTGGCTCCCTTGATGCGACCCCTAAAGTTCCCTGAAACGCCGGGTTCCCTTGAGTGGAACACCTAGAGTCCCGGCCCCACTTCATCTGAGCCCCATCTCCCCTCCTGATCGCGACAGGAGACTTGATTCCCCTTCTTTGTGTGGAAGGTGTTCCCGGCCTTCCCGGCGCACCTCAGGATGATGCTGGTCCTACGAGGAAATTCGAGATGAGCCACGTGGGTGGTGCCACATGTCGAACGACCCCGATTTCCCGGTCCGCTCTTGAAATGAACCTGATGCTGGACACCTCTTTGAAGGCAACCCTGTGGGGGAAGGCACCAAATGAAGGGGGCAATGACACCCCCGTGCATCTTCTGGAAACACCCGCAGGTTCCACACACAGCTCGACAAGGGGCCTGAGACCCACTGAACGACTCGAGAGGCAAGCAGAGTTCCATTACTCAGACAAGACGAGGCCTGACTCTCCTGTCCCAACTCTGCAGGGACCCTGCGGTCGGAGTCAGAAATGGAGAGGAAGCCTGAGGTTCCTGCCTCCAATCGAGATGAGGCCCTCTTTCATTTCGTCAAACCTAGTGGAGTCCCGAGAGGCCCCTCTAACTCCTCAGTATCCCTCACCTCTCAGAGGCACCTGGGAAGTTCCCTAAGGTCCCCGGTAGAGGTCGAGGGAAACGAGTGTTTCCCGCCCTAACCCAAGAAAGACCTCGAGAGTCCTTCTTAAATGCGTCTTGAGGCCCTAGTCCCTCCCATGACTCCAGAGCAATGACGCGATCTGCCTGGCCACACGCATGGAGGCCTGACTTCTCTGGCGCCGCACGAGAGGCTCCCTGAACTCCCCATCATATCTCGTGAGAAACCCCACACTGGCGCCGCAGCTCGAGAAAACCCATGAGACGCTCCCGTCATCACGAGAGGAGGGCCATCTTTAACTGAATGGTATGCAGATCAAGCGTGAACCTTCTGTCCAAGCTACACAGGACGCTTGACTCCCTTTAGGCCACTCATTGGGCTCCAAGAGTTACACGTCGCGACTCGAGAGGATAGTGGAGTCCTTTGCTTCCACTCGAGACGAGGCGTGACCCACCGGGTGAGACTGGAATGCGACCCCGATATCCCTGTTGCCCCTGGAGAGGAACACTACGTCCTGGACCCAAGCCTAGAGGAGTCCTCTTTGCCCTGAAGTGACTCGAGAGCAACCCACAGCTCTCTCTGACAAGTTGAATGGAAGATTGGACTTCCTGGGCCAACACAAGAGGAAGCCTGAATTCCCCGTCGTAACTCGAGAATCCCGCCTCAACTCGAGAAAAACCACGTGTTTCCCTCGTCATTGCAATATGAGGCCCTTGCCCGCTAGAGCATCTCCAGAGAATTCCCACGTTCCGTCTTGAAGTGCGAAACTGTACTTGGCACCCTTGATGCGACCTCAAAAGTGCCGTGACATACCGGTCTCACTCGAGGGGAGCACCGAGGTTCCCGGCACCACTTCATCTGAGCCCCTTCTCCCCTTCTGATCGCGACCGGTGTGTCGATTCCCCTGCTTTGTCTGCAAGGGTTCCCTACCTTCCCGGCGAACCTCAGGATGAGGCCGGTCTCCCAAGGAAATTCGAGACGTAGCCTCGTGGGTGGTACCACATGCTGAAAGACCCCAATTTTCTGGTAGCCTCTTGAAAAGAACCCGATGCCCGGACACCTCTTTGAAGGCAACCCTGTGGGTGAAGGCACAACACGAAGGGGCACTGCCACCCCCGTGCATCGTCCGCAAAGACCCGCGGGTTCCACACACAGCTCGACGAGGGGCCTGAGACCCCCTGAGCAACACGAGAGGCCAGCGGGGTTCCCTTCCTCAGACAAGACGAGGCCTGACTCTCCTGTCCCAACTCTGCAGGGACCCTGCGGTCGGAGTCCGAAACGGAGAGGAAGCCTGAGGTGCCTGCCTCCCCTCGAGGTGAGGCCCTCTTCCGTGCGCCAGACCCAGCGGAGTCTCGAGGGGCCCCGCCACCTCCACAGGATCCCTCGCCTCTCAGAGGCACCCTGGGAAGTTCCCTAAGGTCCCTGGCAGAAGGCGAGGGACACGAGGGTTTCCCGCCGCCCTCCGAGAAAGACCTCGAGAGTCCTTCTTCAACGCGTCTCGAGGCCCTAGTCCCCTCCCATGACTCGAGAGCCAGGACGCGCTCTCCCTCGCCACGCGCATGGAGACCTGACTTCCCTGGCGCCGCACGAGAGGCTCCCTGAGATCCTCGTCGTGCCTCGGGAGAAAACCCCCACGGGCGCCGCAGCTCGAGGAAACCCCTGAGACGCCCCCGTCCTCGCGAGCTGAGGGCCTTCTTTTCCCGCATGGCCTGGAGAGCAATCCCGGGTCCTCTCTCCAAACGGAAGAGGAGGCTGGACTCCCTTGAGGCCGCTCAGGGGGCTCCAAGAGACCCGCGTCGCGACTCGAGAGGAGAGCGGAGTCCTTAGCTTCCCCTCGAGACGAGGCCTGACTCCCCGGGGGAGCCTGGAATGCAACCCCGAGATCCCTGCCTTCCCTGGAGAGGAATATTAGGTCCCGGACACACGCCTAGGTGAGGTCTCTTCGGCCCTGCAGTGACTCGAGCGCAACCCCCAGCTTTCCCTCGCAACCCGAGGGGAAGATTGGGCTTCCCAGGGCCAACCCAAGGGGAAGGCTGAGATCCCCGTCGTAACTCGAGAATGCCGCCGCAACTCGAGAAAAACCACGTGGTTCCCACCTCTTGGCAAGATGAGGCCCTTGCCCGCGACGGCGTCTCAAGGGAAGTCACCTGTTCCGCCCTGAAGGGCGAAACGGTCCCTGACAGCCTTCCTGCGACCCCCAAAAGTCCCCCGACACGCCGGGGTCCCCCGAGGGGAACACCGAGGGTCCCGGCACCGCTTCCTCTGAGCCCCTTCTCCCCTCCTGATCGCGACAGGAGAGGCGAATCCCCTGCGTGGTCTGGAAGGGGTTCCCGGCCTTCCCGGCGCATCTCAGGATGAGGCCGGTCTCACGAGGAAATTCAAGGCGAGCCACGTGGGTGGGGCCACATGCCGAACGCCCCCGAGTCCCCGGTCCGCTCTTGACAAGGACCCGAGGCCCGGACCCCTCTTCGAAGGCAACCCTGTGGGTGAAGGCACAACACGAAGGGGCACTGCCACCCCCGTGCATCGTCCGCAAAGACCCGCGGGTTCCACACACAGCTCGACGAGGGGCCTGAGACCCCCTGAGCAACTCGAGAGGCCAGCGGGGTTCCCTTCCTCAGACAAGACGAGGCCTGACTCTCCTGTCCCAACTCTGCAGGGACCCTGCGGTTGGAGTCCGAAACGGAGAGGAAGCCTGAGGTGCCTGCCTCCCCTCGAGGTGAGGCCCTCTTCCGTTGCGGCAGACCCAGCGGAGTCCCGAGGGGCCCCGCCACCTCCACAGGATACCTCGCCTCTCAGAGGCACCCTGGGAAGTTCCCTAAGGTCCCCGGCAGAAGGCAAGTGAAACGAGGGTTTCCCGCCGCCCCCCGAGAAAGACCTCGAGAGTCCTTCTTCAACGCGTCTCGAGGCCCTAGTCCCCTCCCGTGACTCGAGAGCCAGGACGCGCTCCCCCTCGCCATGCGCATGGAGACCTGACTTCCCTGGCGCCGCACGCGAGGCTCCCTGAGATCCTCGTCGTGCCTCGGGAGAAAACCCCCACGGGCGCCGCAGCTCGAGGAAACCCCTGAGACGCCCCCATCCTCGCGAGCTGAGGGCCTTCTTTTCCCGCATGGCCTGGAGAGCAATCCCGGGTCCTCTCTCCAAACGGAAGAGGAGGCTGGACTCCCTTGAGGACGCTCAGGGGGCTCCAAGAGACCCGCGTCGCCACTCGAGAGGAGAGCGGAGTCCTTGGCTTCCCCTCGAGACGAGGCCTGACTCCCCGGGGGAGCCTGGAATGCAACCCCGAGATCGCTGCCTTTCCTGGAGAGGAATAATAGGTCCTGGACACACGCCTAGGTGAGGTCTCTTCGGCCCTGCAGTGACTCGAGCGCAACCCCCAGCTTTCCCTCGCAACCCGAGGGGAAGATTGGGCTTCCAAGGGCCAACCCAAGGGGAAGGCTGAGATCCCCGTCGTAACTCGAGAATGCCGCCACAACTCGAGAAAAACCACGTGGTTCCCACCTCTTGGCAAGATGAGGCCCTTGCCCGCGACGGCGTCTCAAGGGAAGTCCCCTGTTCCGCCCTGAAGGGCGAAACGGTCCCTGACAGCCTTCCTGCGACCCCCAAAAGTCCCCCGACACGCCGGGGTCCCCCGAGGGGAACACCGAGGGTCCCGGCACCGCTTCCTCTGAGCCCCTTCTCCCCTCCTGATCGCGACAGGAGAGGCGATTCCCCTGCTTTGTCTGGAAGGGGTTCCCAGACTTCCCGGCGCACCTCAGGATGAGGCCGGTCTCACGAGGAAATTCGAGACGAGCCACGTGGGTGGGGCCACATGCCGAACGCCCCCGAGTCCCCGGTCCTCTCTTGAGAAGGACCCGAGGCCCGGACCCCTCTTCGAAGGCAACCCTGTGGGTGAAGGCACAACACGAAGGGGCACTGCCACCCCCGTGCATCGTCCGCAAACACCCGCGGGTTCCACACACAGCTCGACGAGGGGCCTGAGACCCCCTGAGCAACTCGAGAGGCCAGCGGGGTTCCCTTCCTCAGACAAGACGAGGCCTGACTCTCCTGTCCCTACTCTGCAGGGACCCTGCGGTCATAGTCCGAAACGGAGAGGAAGCCTGAGGTTCCTGCCTCCCCTCGAGGTGAGGCCCTCTTCCGTTGCGCCAGACCCAGCGGAGTCCCGAGGGGCCCCGCCACCTCCACAGGATCCCTCGCCTCTCAGAGGCACCCTGGGAAGTTCCCTAAGGTCCCCGGCAGAAGGCAAGTGAAACGAGGGTTTCCCGCCGCCCCCCGAGAAAGACCTCGAGAGTCCTTCTTCAACGCGTCTCGAGGCCCTAGTCCCCTCCCGTGACTCGAGAGCCAGGACGTGCTCCCCCTCGCCACGCGCATGGAGACCTGACTTCCCTGGCGCCACAGCTCGGGAAAACCCACGAGACGCCACCGTCATCGCGAGATTGGGGACTTCTTTTCCTGCCTGACCTGGAGAGCAATCCCTGGTCCTTTCTCCAAACTTCACAGGAGGCTTTACTCCCTTTAGGCCACTCAATGGGCTCCAAGAGATACCTGTCGCGACTTGAGAGGAGAGCAGAGTACTTTGTTTCCCCTCGAGATGAGGCCTTACCTCGGGTGAGTCTGGAATGCAACCCCGAGATCCCTGTTGCCCCTGGAGAGGAACATTATGTCCTGGACAAAAGCCTAGATGAGGTCTATTTTGCCCTACAGTGACTCGAGAGCAACACCCGTCTCTCCCTCGCAATTCGAATGGAAGATTGGTCTTCACTGGGCCAACACAAGAGGAAGTCTGAATTTCCCGTTGTAACTCGAGAATCCCGCCGCAACTCTTCAAAACCACGTGGTTCCCCATTCATTGCAATATGAGGCCTTTGCCCGCTACAGAGTCTCAAGAGAAGTCCCATATTTCGTCATAAAGTTCGAAATGCTACTTGGCACCCTTGATGCGACCCCAAAAGTTCCCCAATATACCGGTCTCACTCCAAGGGAACACCGAAGTTCCTGGCACCACTTCTTTTGAGCCCCTTCTCCCCTCCTGATCACGGCAGGAAGGTCGATTCCCCTGCTTTGTCTAGAAGGAGTTCCCGACCTTCATGGCGCACCTCAGGATGAGGCCAGTCTCACGAAGAAATTCGAGACGTAGCCTCGTGTTGGTGCCACGTGCCGAAAGACCCCGATTTCTCGGTCTTGCTCTTGATAAGAACCCGATGCCCGGACACCTCTTCTAAGGCAACCCTGTGGATGAAGGCACTACACGAGGGGGCACTGGCAACCCTGTTCATCGTCTGGAAAATCCCACAGGATCCACATACAGCTCCACAACTGGCCTGTCACCCCTTAAACAACGAGAGAGGCAAGCGGAGTTCCCTTCCTCAGACAAGACGAGGACTGAGTATCCAATCCCAACTCTGCAGGCACGCTTCTATCCGAGTCAGAAATGGAGAGGAAACCTGAGGTTCCTGCCTCAACCCGAGATAGGGCCCTCTTCCATTAAAACAAACCCAGTGGAGTCCCGAGAGGCCACTCCCATCTCCACAGTATCCCTGACTTCTCATAGGCATTCTGAGAAGCTCCTTGAGGCCACCGGCAAACGTCGAGGGAAATAAGGGTTTCCTGCCACAACCGAAGAAAGACCTCGAGAGTCCTTCTTCAACGCGTCTTGAGGTCAGATTCCCCTACCATGGCTCGAGAGCAATAACGCGCTCCCCCTCACCAGGCACATGGAGACCTGACTTCCCTGGCGCCACATGAGAGGCTCCCTGAGCTCCCTGTCGTACCTCGTGTGAAACCCCACACTGGCGCCGCAGCTCGAGAAAACACACAAGACCCCTCCGTCATCGCGAGATGAGGGCCATCTTTTCCTGCATGGCCTGGAGAGCAGTCCCAAGTCCTCTCTCCAAACTTCACAGGAGGCTTGACTCCCTTTAGGCCACAAAGTGGGCTCCAAGAGGTGCCCGTCGCAACTCGAAAGGAGAGCGGAGTCCTTTGCTTCCCTTCGACACGAGGCCTGACTCCCTGGGTGAGTCTGGAATGCAAACCTGAGATCCCTGTGGCCCTTGGAGAGGAACATTAGGTCCTGGACACAAGCCTAGATGAGGTCTCCTTTGCCCTGCAGTGACTCGAGCGCAACCCCCAGCTCTCCCTCGCAACTCGAATGGATGATTGGACTTCCCTGGCCCAACACAAGAGGAAGCCTGAAATCCCCGTCGTAACTCGAGAATCCCGCCGCAACTCGAGAAAAACCACGTGGCTCCCCCGTCATCGCAAGATGAGGCCCTTGGCCGCTACAGCGTATCAAGAGAAGTCCCACGTTCCATCCTGAAGTACAAAACGGTACTTGGCACCCTTGATGCGACCCCCAAAGTTCCCTGACATACCGGTCTCACTCGAGGGAAACACCAAAGTTCATGGCACCACTTCCTGTGAGCCCCTTCACCCCTCCTGATCGCGACAGGAGGGTCGACTCCCATGCTTTGTCTGCAAGGGGTTCCCGACGTTCCCCGCGAACCTCCGGATGAGGCCGGTCTCATGAGGAAATTCAAAAAGTAGCCTCATGGTTGGTGCCACATGTTGAAAGATCCCGAATTCCCGGTCCACTCTAGATAAGAACCTGACGCCCGGACATCTCTTCGAAGGCAACCCTGTGGATGAAGGCGCAACACGAAGGGACACTGACATCCCCATGCATCGTCTGGAAAAACCGACGATTCCACTCACAGCTCCAAATGTGGACTGTCACCCCGTGAACAACTCGAGAGGCAAGTGAAGTTGCATTCCTTCACACAAGACGAGGCCTTACCCTCCTGGCCCAACTCTTCAGGGACCCTGCGATCAGAGTCAGAAATGGAGAGGAACCCTGAGGTTCCTGCCTCAACTAGAGAAGAGGCCCTCTTCCATTGAACCAAACTTAGTGGTGTCCCGAGAGGCCCCTCCCAACACCACAGTATCCCTGAATTCTCAGAGGCTCCCTGAGAAGCTACCTGAGGTCACTGGCACAAGTTGAGGGAACCCAGAGTTTCCTGAAGTAACCCGAGAAAGACTTGGAGAGTCCTTTTTCAACGTCTCTTGATGCCCGATTCCCCTACCATGACTCCAGAGCAAGGACGCGCTCCCCTCGCCACAAGCAGGAAAATTGACTTCCCTAGTACCACACAAGAGGCTCCCTGAGTACCCCATCGTACCTCGTGAGAAAACCCACAGTGGCGCCGCAGTTCGAGAAAAACCACAAGATGCCCCCGTCAAGGAGAGATGGGGGCCTTCTTTTCCTGCCTGACCTGGAGAGCAATCCCTGGTCCTCTCTCCAAACTTCACAGGAGGATTGACTCCCTTTAGGCCACTCAGTTGGGTCCAAGAAATACCCGGTGCGACTCGAGAGGAGAGCGGAGTCCTTTGCTTCCCTCGAGACGAGGCCTGACTCCCCGGGTGAGTTTGGAATGCAACCCCGAGATCCCTGTCGCCCCTGGAGTGGAACATTATGTCCTAGACACAAGCCTAGATGAGGTCTATTTTGCCCTACAGTGATCGAGAGCAACCTCCATCTCTCCCTCACAATTTGAATGGAAGATTGGGCTTCCCACGGTCAACACATGAGGAAGTCTGAATTTCCCATCGTAATTCGAGAATTCAGCCTTAAGTCTTAAAAACCATGTGGTTCCCCCTTCATCGCAATATGAGGCCCTTGCCAGCTAGAGTCTCAAGAGAAGTCCCACGTTCCATCTTAAAGTTCGAAATGCTACTTGGCACCCTTGATGCGACCCCAAAGTTCCCCAACATACCGGTCTCACTCCAGGGGAACACCGAAATTCCCGGCGTCTCCAGGGAAGTCCCATGTTCTGTCCTTAAGTGCGAAACGGTACTTGACACCCTTGATGCGACCGCAAAAATTCCCCGACACGCTGGGTTCCCTCGAGGGGAACACCAAGGGTCCCGGCACCACTTCATCTGAGCCCCTTCTCCCCTCCTGATCGCGACAGGAGAGTCGATTCCCCTGCTTTCTCTGGAAGGGGTTCCCGGCCTTCCTGGTGCACCTCAGGATGAGGCCGGTCTCAGGAGGAAATTCGAGTCTAGCCATGTGTGAGATGCCACGTGCCGAACGACACCGATTTTCCGGTCCGCTCTTGATAAGAACCCGATGCCCGCACACCCCTTCAAAGGCAACCCTGTGAGTGAAGGCACAAGACGAAGGGGCACTGACACCCCCGTGCATCATCCGGAAAACCCACAGGGTCTACACACAGCTCGACAAGGGGCCTGAGACTCCCGGAACAACTCGAGAGGCAACCAGAATTCCATTCCTCAGACAAGACGAGGCATGACTCTCCTGTCCCAACACTGCAGGGACCGTGCAGTCGGAGTCAGAATCGGAGAGGAAGCCTGAGGTTCCTGCCTCCCCTCGAGATGAGGCCCTCTTCCATTGCGCCGAACCCAGCAGAGTCCCGAGAGGCCCTGCCAACTCCACAGCATTCCTCACCTCTCAGAGGCACCCTGGTAAATTCCCTATAGTCCCCTGCAGAAGTCGAGGGAAACGAGGGTTTCCCGCCGCCACCCGAGAAAGACCTCGAGAGTCCTTCTTCAACGCGTCTTGAGGCCCTAGTCACTTCCCATGACTCGAGAGTGATGACCAGCTCCTCCTCGCCATGCGCATGGAGACATGAGTTCCCTGGCGCCTCACGAGAGGCTCCCTGAGGTCCTCGTCGTGCCTCGTGAGAAAACCCCCACGGGCGCCGCAGCCTGAGGAAACCCATGAGATGCCCCCGTCATCGCGAGATGAGGGCCTTCTTTTCCTGCCTGACCTGGAGAGCAATCCCTGGTCCTCTCTCCAAACTTCACAGGAGGATTGACTCCCTTTAGGCCACTCAGTTGGGTCCAAGAAATACCCGGTGCGACTCGAGAGGAGAGCGGAGTCCTTTGCTTCCCTCGAGACGAGGCCTGACTCCCCGGGTGAGTTTGGAATGCAACCCCGAGATCCCTGTCGCCCCTGGAGTGGAACATTATGTCCTAGACACAAGCCTAGATGAGGTCTATTTTGCCCTACAGTGATCGAGAGCAACCTCCATCTCTCCCTCACAATTTGAATGGAAGATTGGGCTTCCCACGGTCAACACATGAGGAAGTCTGAATTTCCCATCGTAATTCGAGAATTCAGCCTTAAGTCTTAAAAACCATGTGGTTCCCCCTTCATCGCAATATGAGGCCCTTGCCAGCTAGAGTCTCAAGAGAAGTCCCACGTTCCATCTTAAAGTTCGAAATGCTACTTGGCACCCTTGATGCGACCCCAAAGTTCCCCAACATACCGGTCTCACTCCAGGGGAACACCGAAATTCCCGGCGTCTCCAGGGAAGTCCCATGTTCTGTCCTTAAGTGCGAAACGGTACTTGACACCCTTGATGCGACCGCAAAAATTCCCCGACACGCTGGGTTCCCTCGAGGGGAACACCAAGGGTCCCGGCACCACTTCATCTGAGCCCCTTCTCCCCTCCTGATCGCGACAGGAGAGTCGATTCCCCTGCTTTCTCTGGAAGGGGTTCCCGGCCTTCCTGGTGCACCTCAGGATGAGGCCGGTCTCAGGAGGAAATTCGAGTCTAGCCATGTGTGAGATGCCACGTGCCGAACGACACCGATTTTCCGGTCCGCTCTTGATAAGAACCCGATGCCCGCACACCCCTTCAAAGGCAACCCTGTGAGTGAAGGCACAAGACGAAGGGGCACTGACACCCCCGTGCATCATCCGGAAAACCCACAGGGTCTACACACAGCTCGACAAGGGGCCTGAGACTCCCGGAACAACTCGAGAGGCAACCAGAATTCCATTCCTCAGACAAGACGAGGCATGACTCTCCTGTCCCAACACTGCAGGGACCGTGCAGTCGGAGTCAGAATCGGAGAGGAAGCCTGAGGTTCCTGCCTCCCCTCGAGATGAGGCCCTCTTCCATTGCGCCGAACCCAGCAGAGTCCCGAGAGGCCCTGCCAACTCCACAGCATTCCTCACCTCTCAGAGGCACCCTGGTAAATTCCCTATAGTCCCCTGCAGAAGTCGAGGGAAACGAGGGTTTCCCGCCGCCACCCGAGAAAGACCTCGAGAGTCCTTCTTCAACGCGTCTTGAGGCCCTAGTCACTTCCCATGACTCGAGAGTGATGACCAGCTCCTCCTCGCCATGCGCATGGAGACATGAGTTCCCTGGCGCCTCACGAGAGGCTCCCTGAGGTCCTCGTCGTGCCTCGTGAGAAAACCCCCACGGGCGCCGCAGCCTGAGGAAACCCATGAGATGCCCCCGTCATCGCGAGATGAGGGCCTTCTTTTCCTGCCTGACCTGGAGAGCAATCCCGAGTCCTCTCTCCAAACTGAAGAGGAGGCTCTACACCCTTGAGTCCACTCATTGGGCTCCAAGAGATCCGTGTCGCGACTTGAGAGGAAAGTGGAGTCCTCTGCTTCCCCTCGAGGTGAGGCCTGACTCCCCGGGGGAATCTGGAATGGAAACCCGAGATCTCTGTCTTCCCTTGAGAGGAATATTAGGTCCTGTACACACGCCTCGATGAGGTCTCTTTGGCCCTGTAGTGACTCGAGCAGAACCCCCAGCTTTCCCTCGCAACTCCAGGGGAAGATTGGGCTTCCCTGGGCCAACCCAAGAGGAAGCCTGAAATCCCCATCGTTTTCGAGAATCCAGACACAACTCGAGAAAAACGACGTGGTTCCAACGTCTTCACAGGATGAAGCCCTTGCCCGCTACAGCGTCTCCAGGGAAGCCCCATGTTCCGTCCTGAAGTGGGAAACGGTACTTGGCTCCCTTGATGCGACCCCTAAAGTTCCCTGAAACGCCGGGTTCCCTCGAGTGGAACACCTAGAGTCCCGGCCCCACTTCATCTGAGCCCCATCTCCCCTCCTGATCGCGACAGGAGAGTCGATTCCCCTTCTTTGTATGGAAGGTGTTCCCGGCCTTCCCGGCGCACCTCAGGATGATGCTGGTCTCACGAGGAAATTCGAGATGAGCCACGTGGGTGGTGCCACATGTCAAACGACCCCGATTTCCCGGTCCGCTCTTGAAATGAACCTGATGCCCGGACACCTCTTTGTAGGCAACCCTGTGGGGGAAGGCACCAAATGAAGGGGCAATGACACCCCCGTGCATCTTCTGGAAACACCCGCAGGTTCCACACACAGCTCGACAAGGGGCCTGAGACCCACGGAACGACTCGAGAGGCAAGCAGAATTCCATTACTCAGACAAGATGAGGCCTGACTCTCCTGTCCCAACCCTGCAGGGACCCTGCGGTCGGAGTCAGAAATGGAGAGGAAGCCTGAGGTTCCTGCCTCCAATCGAGATGAGGCCCTCTTTCATTTCGTCAAACCTAGTGGAGTCCCGAGAGGCCCCTCTAACTCCTCAGTATCCCTCACCTCTCAGAGGCACCTGGGAAGTTCCCTAAGGTCCCCGGTAGAGGTCGAGGGAAATAAGTGTTTCCCGCCCCAACCCAAGAAAGACCTCGAGAGTCCTTCTTAAATGCGTCTTGAGGCCCTAGTCCCTCCCATGACTCCAGAGCAATGACGCGATCTGCCTGGCCACACGCATGGAGGCCTGACTTCTCTGGCGCCACACGAGAGGCTCCCTGAGCTCCCCATCATATCTCGTGAGAAACCCCACACTGGCGCCGCAGCTCGAGAAAACCCATGAGACGCTCCCGTCATCACGAGAGGAGGGCCATCTTTAACTGCATGGTATGCAGATCAAGCGTGAACCTTCTGTCCAAGCTACACAGGACGCTTGACTCCCTTTAGGCCACTCATTGGGCTCCAAGAGTTACACGTCGCGACTCGAGAGGATAGTGGAGTCCTTTGCTTCCACTCGAGACGAGCCGTGACCCACCGGGTGAGACTGGAATGCGACCCCGATATCCCTGTTGCCCCTGGGGAGGAACACTACGTCCTGGACCCAAGCCTAGATGAGGACTCTTTGCCCTGAAGTGACTCGAGAGCAACCCACAGCTCTCTCTGACAAGTTGAATGGAAGATTGGACTTCCTGGGCCAACACAAGAGGAAGCCTGAATTCCCCGTCGTAACTCGAGAATCCCGCCGCAACTCGAGAAAAACCACGTGTTTCCCTCGTCATCGCAATATGAGGCCCTTGCCCGCTAGAGCATCTCCAGAGAATTCCCACGTTCCGTCTTGAAGTGCGAAACTGTACTTGGCACCTTTGATGCGACCTCAAAAGTGCCGTGACATACCGGTCTCACTCGAGGGGACCACCGAGGTTCCCGGCACCACTTCATCTGAGCCCCTTCTCCCCTTCTGATCGCGACCGGTGTGTCGACTCCCCTGCTTTGTCTGCAAGGGTTCCCTACCTTCCCGGCGAACCTCAGGATGAGGCCGGTCTCCCGAGGAAATTCGAGACGTAGCCTCTGGGTGGTACCACATGTTGAAAGACCCCAATTTTCTGGTACGCTCTTGAAAAGAACCCGATGCCCGGACACCTCTTTGAAGGCAACCCTGTGGATGAAGGCACTACACGAAGGGGCACTGACACCCCCCTGCATCGTCCGGAAAAACCCGCAGGTTCCACACACAGCTCAACAAGTGGCCTGTCACTCCATGAACAACTCGAAAGGCAAGCGGAGATCCATTCCTCCACAGAAGACGAGGCGTGACTCTCTTGTCCGTACTCGGCAGGTACTCTGCGACCCGAGTCAGAAATGGAGAGGACCCCTGAGGTTCCTGCCTCCATTCGAGATGAGGCCCTCTTCGATTGCACCAAACCCAGTTGAGTAACAAAAGGCCCCTCCCAAATCCACAGTGTCCCTGACTTCTCAGAGGCACCCTGAGAAGTTGCCTGAGGTCACTGACACAAGTCGAGGGAACCCAGGGTTCCCTGCCGCAACCCGAGAAAGACCTCGAGAGTCCTTCTTCAATGCGTCTTGAGGCCCAATTCGCCTATTATGACTCGAGAGCAATCACGCACTCCCCTTCACCACACGCACGGAGACCTGACGTCCCTAGCACCACACGAGAGGCTCTCTGAGCTCCCCGTCTTACCTCGTGAGAAATCTGATACTGGCGCCGCAGCTGGAGAAAACCCATGTGACGCCCCCGTCATCGCGAGATGAGGGCCTTTTTTCCTGCATGGCCAGGAAAAATCCCGAGTCATCTCTCCAAACTCCATAGGAGGCTTCACTCCCTTTACGCCACGCAGTGGGCTCCAAGAGATACCCGTCGCGACTCGACAGGAGAGCGGAGTCCTTTTTTTCCCCTCAAGACGAGGCCTGACTCTCTGGGTGAGTCGAGAATGCAACCCTGAGATCCCTGTCGGCCCAGTAGTGGAACACTAGGTCCTGGACACAAGCGTAGATGAGGTCTATTTTGCCCTGCAGTGACTGGAGAGCAATCCCCAGTTCTAACTTGCAACTCGAATGGAATACTGGATTTTCCTGACGCCACACAAGAGGCTCCCTGAAATCCCTGTGGTGCTTCATGAGACACCCCACACTGGCGCCGCAGCTCGAGAAAACCCACGAGACGCCACCGTCATCTCGAGATGAGGGCCTTCTTTTCCTGCATGGCCTGGAGTCCAATCCCGAGTCCTCTCTCCAAACTCCACAGGAGGCTTGACTCCCTTTAGTACACACATTGGGCTCCAAGAGATACCCATCGCGACTCGAGATGAGAGCGGAATTCTTTGCTTACCCTCGAGGTGAGAACTGACTCCCCGGATGAGTCTGGAATGCAAACCCGAGATCCCTGTCGCCCCTGGAGAGCAACGTTAGATCCTGGACACAAGCCTAGATTAGGTCTCTTTTGCCCTGCAGTGACTCTAGCGCAATCCCCAGCTCCCCCTCACAACCCGAATGGAAGATTGGATTTCAAGGCCAACAAGAGGAAGCCTAAATTCCCGGTCATAACTCGAGAATCCCGCCGCAACTCGAGCAAAACCACGTGGTTCTCCCGTCATCACAAGATGAGGCCCTTGCCCGCTACAGCGTTTCAAAAGATGTCCCAGGTTCCGTCTTGAAATGCGAAACGGTACTTGGCACCCTTGATGCGACCCCAAAAGTCCCCCAACACGCCGGTCTCACTCAAGGGGAACACCGAGGTTCCCGGCACCACTTCATTTAAGCCCCTTCTCCCCTCCTGATCGTGACCGGTGGGTCGATTGCCCTGCTTTGTCTGCAAGGGGGCCTGACCTTCCCTGCACAACTCAGGATGAGGCCGGTCTCATGGGGAAATTCGATACGTAGCTTTGTGGGTGGTGCCACTTGCTGAAAGACTCCAATTTCCCGGTCCGCTCTTGATAAGAATCCGATGCTCGGACACCTCTTGGAAGGCAGCCTTGAGTATGAAGGTACAACACGAAGGGGCACTAACACACCTGTGCATCATCCGGAAAAACGGGCAGGTTACACATACAGCTCGACAAGTGGCCTGTCACCTCGAGAACAACTCGAGAGGCAAGAGCAGTCCCATCCTCCAGAAAAGACGAGGCCTGACTCTCCTGTACCAACATGCAGGGACCTTGCGATCTGAGTCAGAAATGGAGAGGAACACTGAGGTTCCTGCTTCAACTCGAGATGAGTCCCTCTTACATTCCACCAAATGCAGAGGAGTCTCGAGAGGCCCCTCCAAACTGCACAGTATCCCTGACTTCTCAGAGGCACTCTGAGAAGCTCCCTGAGGTCGCAGGCACAAGTCAAGGGAACCCTGGGTTTTACGAAGTGACCCGAGAAAGACCTCGAGAGTCCTTCTTCAACCCGTCTTGAGGCCCGATTACCCTACCATGACTCGAGAGCAAAGACGAACTCCCCCTAGCCATCTCATGGGGACCTGACTTCCCTGGCGCCACACGAGAGGCTCCCTGAGCTCCCTCTCGTACCTCGTCAGAAACCCAGCACTAGCGCGGCAGTCTAGAAAACCCACAAGACGCCGCCGTCATCGCGAGATGAGGGCCTTCTTTTCCTGCATGGCCTGGAGAGGAATCCCGAGTCCTCTGTCCAAACACCACAGGAGGCTTGACTCCCTTTAGGGCACACAGTGGGCTCCAAGAGATACCCATCGCGACTCAAAAGGACAGCGGAGTTCTTTGCTTCCCCTCGAGACGAGGCCTGATTCCCTGGGTGAGTCTGGTATGCAAGCCCGAGATCCCTGTCGCCCCTAGGGATGAACATTAAGTCCTGGACACAAGCCTAGATGAGGTCTATTTTGCCCTGCAGTGACTCGAGGGCAATCCCCAGCTCTCCCTTGAAACTCGAATGGAAGATAGGACTTCCCTGGGCCAACACATGAGGAAGACTGTATTCCCCGTCGAAACTCGAGAATCCCGCCACAACTCGAGAAACGCTACGTGGTTCCCCCGTCATCGCAAGATGAGGCCCTTGCCCCCTACAGCGTCTCAAGAGAAGTCCCACGTTCTGTCTTGAAGTGCGAAACGGTACTGGCACCCTTGATGCGACCTCAAAAGTTCCTCGACACACTGGTCTGACTCGAGGAGAACACCGAGGTTCCCGGCACCACTACATCTGGGCCCCTTCTCCCCTCCTGATCGCGACAGGAGGGTCGATTCCCCTGTTTTGTCTTGAAGGGGTTCCCGCCTTTCCCGGTGCATCTCAGGATGAGGCCGGTCTCACGAGGATATTCGAGACATAGCCTCGTGGATGGTGACACATGCCGAAAGACCCCGATTTCCCGGTTCGCTCTTGATAAGATCCCAATGCCCGGACACCTTTTTGAAGATAACCCTTTTGATGAAGGCACAACACGAAGGGGCACTGACACCCCCGGGTATCGTCCGGAGAAACCCGCAGGTACCACACACAGCTCGAGAAGTGACCTGTCACCCCGTGAACAACTGGAGAGGCAAGCAGAGTTCCATTCCTCCACACAAGACGAGGCCTGACTCTCCTGTTCGAACTCTGCAGCGAAACTGCGATCCGAGTCAGATCTGGCCCAGGGGAAGTCAGGAGAGGAAACATGAGTTTCCTGCCTCCACTCGAGATGAGGCCCTCTTCCATTGCACCGAACCCAGTGGAGTCCCGAGAGGCCCCTCCCAACTGCACAGTATCCCTGATTTCTCAGAGGCACCCTTAGACCTTCCTGAGAACACCGGCACAAGTCGAGGGAACCAAGGGTTTCCTGCCCCAACCCGTAAAAGACCTCGAGAGTCCTTCTTCAACGCGTCTTGAGGTGCGATTCCCCTACCATGACTCGAGAGCAATGACGCGCTCTCCCTAGCCACGCGCATAGAAACCTGACTTCCCTGGCACCACAGGAGAGGCTCCCTGAGCTCCCCATTATACCTCGTGAGCAACACCACACTGGAGCCGCAGCTCGAGAATACCCACGAGACGCCCCAGTCCTCACGAGATGAGGGCCTTCTTTTGCTGTATGGCCTGGAGAGCAATCCTGAGTCCTCCCTCCAAACTCCACAGGAGGCTTGACTCATTTTAGGCCACACAGTGAGCTCCAAGATATACCCGTCGCGACTTGACAGGAGAGCGGTGTCCTTGGCTTCCCCTCGAGACGAGGCCTGATTCCCCGGGTGAGTCGAGAATGCAATGCCGAGATCGCTGTCGCCCCAGCAGAGGAACATTAGGTCCTGGACACAAGCCTAGATGAGGTCTATTTGGCCCTGCAGTGTCTCGAGAGCAATCCCCAGTTCTAACTCGCACTTCGAATGAAAACTGGACTTCCCTGGGCCAGTTGAACAGGAAGCCTGAATTCCCCGTCGTAACTCGAGAATCCCACCGCAACTCAAGAAAAACCACGTGGTTCCCCCGTCATCGAAAGATGAGGCCCTTGCCCGCTACAGCGTCTCAAGAGAAGTCCCACGTTCCGTATTGAAGAGAGAAAAGTTACTTGGAACCCTTGATGCGACCCCAAAAGTTCCCCGACATGCCAGTCTCACTTGAGGAGAACACCGAGGTTCCCGGCACCACTTCATCTGAGACTCTTCTCCCCTCTTGATCGCGACAGGAGGTTCGATTCCCCTGCTTTGTCTGGAAGGCATTCCCGACCTTCCTGGCGCACATCAAGATGAGGCCAGTCTCACGAGGAAATTTGAGACATAGCCTCGTGGGTGGTGCGGCATGCCAAAAGACCCCAATTCCCTGGTCCGCTCTTGATAAGAACCCGATGGCAGAACCCAACTCGAAGGCAATCCTGTGGATCAATGCACAACACGAAGGGGCAGTGACACCCCAGTGCATCGTCCAGAAAAACCTGCAAGTTCCACATACAAATCGACAAGTGGCCTGTCACCCCATGAACAACGCGAGAGTCAAGCGGAGTTCCATTCCTCCACACAAGACGAGGCCTGACTCTCCTGTCCCAACTCTGCAGGGACTCTGCGATCCGAGTCAGATCCGGCGCATTCGAAGCCAGGAGAGAAACCCTGAGGTTCCTGCCTCAACTTGTCATGAGGCCCTCTTCCATTGCACCAAACCCAGTGGAGTTCCGAGAGGCCCCTCCCAACTCCACAGTGACCCTGACTTCTCAGAGGCACGCTGAGAAGCTTCCTGAGGTCACTGGCACAAGTCGATGGAACCCAGGGTTTCCTGCTGCAACCCAGGAAAGACCTCGAGAGTCCTTCTTTAACACGTCTTCAGGCCCAATTCCCCTACCATGACTCGAGAACAATGACGGGCTCCCTCTCACCACGTGCATAGAGACCTGACTGCCCTGGCACCACGTGAGAGGCTCACTGAGCTCCCAGTCTTACTTCGTGAGAAACCCCACACTAGCGCCACAGCTCGAGAAAACCTACGAGACGCCCCAGTCATTGAGAGATGAGGGCCTTCATTTCCTGCATTGCCTGGAGAGCAATCCCGTGTCCTCCCTCCAAACACCAGAGGAGGTTTGACTCCCTTTAAGCCACTCAGTGGGCTCCAAGACATACCCGTCCGACTCGAGAGGAGAGCAGAGTCCTTTGCTTCCCCTCGAGACGAGGCCTGACTCCAAGGTGAGTCTGGAATGCAACCCCGAGATTTCTGTCGAGCCTTGACATGAACATTAGGTCCTGCACACAAGCCTTGGTGGGGTCTCTTTTGCCTTCAGTGACTAGAGCGCACCTCCAGCTCTTCCTCGAATCTCGAATGGAAGATAAGACTTTTGTGGGCCAACACAAGAGGAAGCATGAATTCCCTGTGGTAACTCAAATATCCCACCGCAACTCGAGAAAAACCAAGTGGTTCCGCAGTCATTCCAAGATGAGGCCCATGCCCGCTGGAGCACCCCAAGAGAAGTCCAACGTTCCATTTTGAAGAGCGAAACGGTACTTGGAACACTTTATGCGACCCCAAAAGTTACCCGACATACCTGTCTCACTTGAGGGAAACACCGAGGTTCCCAGCAGCACTTCATCTGAGCCACTTCTCCCCTCCTGATCGCCACAGGAGGGTCAATTCCTCTGCTTTGTCTGGAAGAGTTTCATGACCTTCGCGGCACACTTCAGGATGAGGCCGGTTTCATGAGGAAATTCGAGACAACCCACGTGGGTGGTGCCAAATGCTGAACGACCCCGATATCCCGGTCCGCTCTTCATAAGAACCCGATGCCCGGACACCTCTTCGAAGGCAACCCTGTGGATGAAGACAAAAAACGAAGGGTCACTGACACCCCCGTGCATCGTCTGGAAAAACCTGCAGATTCCACACACAGTTTGACAAGGGGCCTGAAACCCCATGAACAACTCGAGAGGCAAGCGGAGTTCCATTCCTCAGAAAAGACGTAGCCTGACTCTCCTGTCCCAACTTTGCAGGGACCCTGATGTCGGAGTCCGAAACAGAGAGGAAGTCTGAGGTTCCTGCCTCCCCTCGAGATGAGCCCCTCTTCCATTGCGACAAACCCAGCGGAGTCCCGAGAGGCACCGCCAACTCCACAGTATCCCTCAACTCTCAGAGACACCCTGGGAAGTTCCCTAAGGTCCCCGGCAGAAGTCGAGGGAAACGACTTTTTCCCGCCACAACCCGAGAAAGACCTCGAGAGTCCCTCTTCAACGCGTCTTGAGGCCCTAGTCCCCTCCCATTACTCGAGAGCCACAACGCGCTCCTCCTCACTACTCGCAGGGAGACCTGACTTCCCTGGCGCCGCACGAGAGGCTCCCTGAGATCCTCGCTGTGCCTCGCGAGAAAACCCCCACGGGCGCCGCAGCTCGAGGAAACCCCTGAGACGCCCCTGTCCTCGCGAGGTGAAGGGCCTTCTTTTGCTGCATGTCCTGGAGAACAATCCCGAGCCCTCTCTCCAAAATGAAGAGGAGGCTTGACTCCATTGACGCCACTAGGGGGCTCCAAGATATCTGCGTCGCGACTCGGGAGGACAGCGGAGTCCTTTGCTTCCCCTCGAGACGAGGCCTGACTCCCCGAGGGAGCCTGAAATGCAACCCCGAGATCCCTGCCTTCCCTGGAGAGGAATATTAGTTCCCGGACACACGCCTTGATGAGGTCTCTTTGGCCCTGCAGTGACTCGAGCGCTACCCCCAGATTTCCCTCGCTACTTGAATGGGAGATGGGGCTTCCCAAGGCCAACCCAAGAGGAAGCCTGAAATCCTCGTCGAAACTCGAGAATCCTGCCGCAACTCGAGAAAAACCACGTGGTTTCAACGTCTTCGCAAGATGAGGCCCTTGCCCGGTACGGCGTCTCAAGGGAAGTCCCATGTTCCGTCGTGAAGTGAGACACGGTACCTGACACCCTTCATGCGACATCCAAAAGTTCCCCGACATGCCGGGTTCCCTTGAGGGGAACACCGAGAGTCCCGGCACCACTTCCTCTGAGCTCCTACTCCTCTCCTGTTCGCGACAGGAGAGTTGATTCCCCTGCGTGTTCTGGAAGGTGTTCCCGGCCTGCACGGCGCCCCTCAGGATGAGGACGGCCTCGCGAGGAAATTCGAGACAAGCCCCGTGGCTGGTGCCCCATGTTGAACGACCCTGATTTCCCGGTCCGCAGTTGAGGAGAACCCGATGCCCGGACACCTCTTCGAAGGCCACCCTGTGAGTGAAGGAACAACACGAAGGGGCACTGACACTCCCGTGCATCGTCCGGAAACACCCGCGGTTTCCACACACAGCTCCACGAGGGGACTGAGACTCCCTGAGCAACTCGAGAGGCAAGCGGAGTTCCCTTCCTCAGACAAGACGAGGCCTGACTCTCCTGCCCCAACGCTGCAGGGACACTGCTGTTGGAGTACGAAACGGAGAGGAATCCTGAGGTCCTGACTCCCCTCGAGATGAGGCCCTCTTAGATTGTGCCAAACCCAGAGGAGTCCCGAGATGGCCCACCAACTCCACAGCATCCCTCACCTCTAAGAGGAACCCTGGGAAGTTCCCTCAGGTCACCGGGAGAAGTCGAGGGAAACGAGGGTTTCCCGCCGCAAGCCGAGAAAGACCTCGAGAGTCCTTCTACACGCCTTGATGCCCTAGTCCCCTCCCAGGACTCGAGAACAATGACGCGCTCCCCCTCGCCACGCTCATGGAGACCTGACTTCCCTGGCGCCGCACGAGAGGCTCCCTGAGAACCTCGTCGTGCCTCGTGAGAAAAGCCCCATGGACGCCGCAGCTCGAGGAAACCCCTGAGAAGCCCCCGTCCTCGCGAGGTGAGGGCCTTCTTTTCCTGCCTTTCCTGGAGAGCAATCCCGAGTCCTCTTTCCAAACTGAAGATTAGGCTTGACTCCCTTGAGGCCACTCAGAGGGCTCCAAGAGATCCGCGTCGTGGCTCAAGAGAAGAGCGGAGTCCTTTGCTTCCCCTCGAGGCGAGGCCTGACTCCACGGGGGACTCTGGAGTGCAACCCCGGGATCCCTGTCTTCCCTTGAGAGTACTACTAGGTCCTGGACACACGCCTAGATGAGGTCTCCTGGGCCCTGCAGTGACTCGAGCGCAACCCCCAGCTTTCCCTCGCAACTCGAATGGAAGATGGGGCTTCCCAGGGCCAACCCAAGAGGAAGCCTGAAATCCCCGTCGTAACTCGAGAATCCCGCCGCAACTCGAGAAAAACCACGTGGTCCCAACGTCTTCGCAAGATGGGGCCCTTGCCCGCTACGGCGTCTCAAGGGAAGTCTCACGTTCCGTCCTGAGTTGCGAAACGGTACCTGACACCCTTCATGCGACCTCCAAAATTTCCCAGACACGCCGGGTTCCCTCGAGGGGAACACCGAGAGTCCTGGCACCCCTTCATCTGAGCCCCTTCTCCCCTCCTCATCACGACAGGAGAGTCGATTCCCCTGCGTATTCTGGAAGGGGTTCCCGGCTTTCCCGGCACACCTCAGGATGAGGCCGGCCTCCCGAGGAAATTCGAGACGAGCCCCGTGGGTTGTGCCACATGCCGAACGACCCCGATTTCCCAGTCCGCTCTGGATAAGAACCCGATGCCCGGACACCTCTTCGAAGGCAACCCTGTGAGTGAAGTTACCATTCGAAGGGGCACTGACACCCCCGTGCGTCGTCCGGAAAAACCCGCGGTTTCCACACACAGCTCGACGAGGTGCGTGAGACACCCTGAGCAATTCGAGAGGCAAGCGGAGTTCCCTTCCTCAGACAAGACGAGGCCTGACTCTCCTGTCCCAACTCTGCAGGGACCCTGTGGTTGGAGTTCGAAAAGGAGAGGAAGCCTAAGTTTCCTGTCTCCCCTTGAGATGAGGCCCTCTTCCATTGCGCCAAGCCCAGCGGAGTCCCGAGAGGCCCCGCCAACTCCACAGCATCCCTCACCTATCAGAGGCACCATGGGAAGTTCCCTCAGGTCCCCAGCAGAAGCCGAGGGAAACGAGGCTTTCCCGCCGCAACCCCAGAAAGACCTCGAGTGTCCTTCTTCAACGCCTCTGGAGGCCCTAGTCCTCTCCCATGACTGGAGAGCCATGACGCGCTCCCCCTCGCCACGCGCACAGAGACCTGACTTCCCTGGTACCGCACGAGAGGCTCCCTGAGATCCTCGTCTTGCCTCGTGAGAAAACCCCCACGGGCGCCGCAGCTCGAGGAAACCCCTGAGAAGCCCCCATCCTCGCGAGGTGAGGGCCTTCTTTTCCTGCCTGACCCAGAGCACAATCCCGAGTCCTCTCTCCAAACTGAAGAGAAGGCCTGACTCCCTTGAGGCCACTCAGTAGGCTCCAAGAGATCTGCGTCGCGACTTGAGAGGAGAGCGGCATCCTTGGCTTGCCCTCGAGGCGAGGCCTGACTCCCCGGGGGAGTCTGGAACGCCACCCTGAGATCCCTGTCTTCCCTTGAGAGGAACGTTAAGTCCCGGACACAGGCCTAGATGAGGTCTCTTTGGCCCTGCAGTGACTCGAGTGCAACCCTCAGCTTTCCCTCGCAACTCGAATGGAAGATTAGGCTTCCCGGGGCCAACACAAGAGGAAGCCTGAAATCCCCGTCGTAACTCTAGAATCCCGCCGCAACTCGAGAAAATCCACATGGTCCTAACGTCTTCGCAAGATGAGGCCCTTGCCCGCTACGGCGTCTCAAGGGAAGTCCCAGGTTCTGTCCTGAAGTGCGAAACGGTACCTGACTCCTTTCATGCAACCCCCAAAAGTCCCCCACACGCTGGTTTCCCTCGAGGGTAACACCGAGGGTTCCGTCCCCACTTCATCTGAGCCCCTTCTCCCCTCCTGATGGCGACAGGAGAGTCGATCCCCCTGCGTTGTCTGGAAGGGTCCCCGGCCTTCCCAGCACACCTCAGGATGAAGCCGGCCTCACTAGGAAATTTGAGACTAGCCCCGTGGGTGGTCCCACATGCCGAAAGACCCCGATTTCCCTGTCCGCTCTTGAAAAGAACCCGAGGCCCGGACACCTCTTCGAAGGCAACCCAGTGGGTGAAGGCACAACACGAAGGGTCACTGTCACCGTCGTGCATTTCCGGAAACACCCGCAGGTTCCACACACAGCTCAACAAGGGGCCTGAGACCCCCTGAGCACCTCGAGAGGCAAGCGGAGTTCCCTTCCTCAGACAAGACGATTCCTGACTCTCCTGTCCCAACTCTGCAGGGACCCTGCGGTCGGAGTCCGAAACGGAGAGGAAGTCTGAGGTTCCTGCCTTCCCTGGAGATGAGGCCCTCTTCCATTGCGCCAAACCCAGCGGAGTCCTGAGAGGCCCCGCCAACTCCACAGCATCCCTCATCTGTCAGAAGCACACTGGGAAGTTCCCTAAGGTCACCGGTAAACTGTTATTGCACAAGGTCCCCATGAAAAGGCCCACGCAGCAGGACAGCCACAGATTCTGTCTGCCATTAAAGGGCAGTAAGGTGCCCTCCCCCCTTCTTTGCTGCCTCGGCGGCCACCAGGGTGCAATTCGTGTACCCTTCCCTTTCCCATCCTAGCAGGTGCTCCAGGGCCCGCTGGCCTACAAAGTGCCAGAAGCAGGGCTGGGCCAGCCGGCCAGAATTCAGGGTTCTGTCCCTTGGACTTCCAGCGGACACTAGGCTGCTTGGGAAAACCGCGCAGACTCTGAGGTTTTTCAGCAGAGGGGTGGAGCGGTAAAGGCCTTGACCCCAAAGACGAGGCCTTTCTGCGACCGCCAGGTTGGGGAGCTCTGAGACTGTGCCAACACAGGGCGGAATACATGGTTCCTGCTCCAGGCAGTCCCCGTTCCCTTACCTGTGTTCCGCACCCCTCCGCTGTGGCCAATGGATGCCGATCCTTGGGGATCCAGGAGTTCACGAAATGGGCATTCCCAGCCGCAATGGCGGCCCCCAACAGCACATCTGGAAAGCCCTCCCCCACCCCCGCCAGGAGCCGACCCTCACTGCGAACGGAACCCCACCCCGCCCCGCGCCGCCAGGTTTCGCCTCGGCCCTGCCGGGCTCCCGGCGGGTTCCCAGCCATATTGGCGACCCCCGGGAGCACAACAGGGACCGACCCCCCACCCACAGCGAGCGGAATCTCGACCTGTGCAGCCCAGGTTTACCCCACCCTGGCTGCGCTCCCGGCGCGTATCCAGCTGCAGTGGCCATCTCCGAGAGCACAACTGGGAAGCCCTCCCCTACCCCCGCCAGGAGCCGACACCCGCCCTGCGCCGCCCGGGTTCGCCCCGCCCCTGCCGCGCTCCAGGGGTGCTGCCCACCTTCACCAGTGGCTCTCGGTGAGCCCCGTCCCCACGCCCGGTTCCAGGAGAGGCTCTCGGACCTCGCTGCTGCCGCCAGGTCAAACATGAGGACAATACATACACCCAACAGAGACAATCCAAGCTGTCTATGATTTAGGGATAAAACGAGGACTACAGAAAGGCAAGATGACCTGACCTAGGAGGGCCATGATATTCTATAGAACCAGACAAAGTTGGTTACCAAGGAAACTTTTTTCCTTGGAACCCGGAAAGCTGGTTCTTTGCATATGCAATGGCCAACAATTAGCTTGTTACCCAAGCCTGCCTTACTGCCACCCCCATCCCCCCACTCCTCAGAAGACTGGCTCAAAGAAATATTTTAAATCTCAGGCGGAAACCTGGAAGATGTCTTGTCTGTCTGTTTGGATTAAGGTATGTGTCAGTGTGAGCCCTGTGTTTTTTGATAATATTGCTCAAGTTCTGTGTTCTGATTTCAATGGTCTCAAGACAAGGCAGCCCTTCCAAATCAAACTGCTGGAAATACAAGAAAACATTGACCTAAATGAATGTCAGAGTCCCGTGAACTGGGAACTAGTCAATATTAAATATCTAGTATTTTTGGTTTTGCTCCTCCATTATAGACATGTCTAAGAGTCAACACCATTAAGCACAACATGTTCATAGTGCCTAGGTTTCTTTTGAGGTAAAAATTGCTCTATTGTTATATCTGTCACAAGCTTGTCAGCAAGAAACTACCTGGAAACGACAACAACAAAAGTAAAAAATGTAAATGTGATATGAGCTTTTAGACAAACTCTTTACAATAATTATACTCTAAAATACCTGCCTCTCATAGTCTTGATTGAAGGCAGAGGAGAAGGGGATGACAGAGGATAAGATGGTTGGATGGCATCACTGACTCGATGGACATGAGTTTGAGCAAGCCCCTGGAGCTGGTGACAGACACGGAAGCCTGGCGTCCTTCAGGCCACGGGGTCCCAAAGAGTCAGACTCGACTGAGCAACTGAACTGAACTGAACTAACAAACGTTTCTCCAGGTGTTTTGGTTACCCGAGTTTCTATCCTTGTGACGACAGTGTATTGAATAGCTAGGTCATTTCCAAATAAATGAAAGTTCTGAAACATTCACGACTTGAAAGGACCTCCCTTTTACACAGAAACAAAAGAGATTTTTGACTCTCCATGAATAGTGTCTGGCACCATCCTGACATGTTAAATGTAAGAAAGCAATTGTTTTGTTTTGTTCTGTTCTTGGGGGTGGGGGGAGGGGGGCGGGCTATAGCGAATGCCAATATAAAAGTCAGTTCTTGGTTGCTGAAGGGAAATGTATGACTTGTTATTACAAGAAAGTATGTGGAATGCAATGGCACTTGAGGAAGGAAAACAAAGTAGTTCTGTCTTACAGGTGGCCGTTTCAGGATGGGAGAAGCAAAGGAATGGGTACAGAATGGGATAAGGAGGTTGTAGGGAAAGTGGACCCCCAGAAAAGAGTTTTGTGCCTAGCACAAGTTTTCTTGAGATGTCGAACTGCCTTTGCTAATGGAGTTTAAGTTTCTTTACCTCTTAAGTGATCTCTTCTAGGTTGACCTAGAACAGAAATCTTTTGTTAGCTTTGGCTAAGTGGAGAAGTAGTGTTTCACGGTGACATATGTGATCCTTCCTGACTGTTTGCAGCCCTTTTGATATCGATGCACTGCTTCTGCTGCTGCTGCCGCCGCTGCTGCTGCTAAGTCGTTTCAGTCGTGTCCGACTCTGTGCGACCCCATAGACGGCAGCCCACGAGGCCCCGCAGTCCCTGGGGTTCTCTAGGCAAGAACACTGGAGTGGGTTGCCATTTCCTCCTCCCATGCATGAAAGTGAAAAGTGAACGTGAAGTCGCTCAGTGGTGTCTGACTCTTAGCGACCCCATGGACTGCAGCCTACCAGGCTCCTCCATCCATGGGATTTTCCACGCAAGAGTACTGGAGTGGGGTGCCATTGCCTTCTCCCATATCTATGCACAAGCCTGCCTAAATAATTGACTTCTAGCTAGCTTTGGGATGCCAATGACCATCCACCCTTACAAGGCAACAGAGAAGAGAAAAACACTTACCACAGGAGGTCCTGGTAAGGAACGAGGAACTAACAAGCTCCCGCCAACCAGGATTCTGCAGAGGTCAACAAGAGGTCAGTAAGAGATGGAAGACTGCAGTCCAGAGGTCCTAGCAACTTCCATCTTGCAGCAGAGACCCAGCATAGTCAAAACGAATTCAATGTTGCAAAAAATAAGTAAACAAATAAAGGACAGAAGTTCTTTGAACACATGACTGAGATTAGGGGTGAGGCAGTACATGTATGGTGCCCGGAAAATCTTAAAGTATGAGAAAGGAAAGAAATTAAAGACAACTATCAAGCTGTCCAAACTGATAAAAACGAAAGATTACACAGTTTTTTTCTGTATATATTACCAGATAATAATCTGAAAAGGAATTAAAAAAAATTCCCTTTCAATAATGTCAGCATGAATACAACACTTTGCCATGGATGTAACGAGGATGACAAGACTGGCACACTGGAACTTATACACCCTGGCTGAAAACTATCCTGAATACATGGACAGGTATTCCATAACAATGGAAAGACTTAAGATGGCAATACCATGGAATGCATCTTCAATCTGAAATGAAGATTTGATATGATTTGATCGCTCAGAGCTTTTGTGTCATCAATTGTTATTAAAGTATAAATGAGATAGAGAAAGCTGCTGACTTAGACTTGAGGCGGGGTGTACGCCCTGCTGGTCTCTAGCCAGATATTCTACAGGCACTAGCAGTCAGCTAAGGAAAGAAAGGCACTGTCTCAGGGAATGGCACCAGGCCCCTCCCCCACGACATGCCTTGAGGTCACATTGGCAGCAGGTGAGTCATCCTGGGCCAAAAACTGATTGACATGAATCTTGAAGAAAGGCAGTATTCCAGGCAAATATATCATTTCCTTAACATAGATTAGGAGAACAAGGAACGAGGAAAACATACTGTTTTGTTCAAGTCGCTTCTGAGCCTATTGGGGGAACCGACCTGAAGCCAGAGTCCAGCAGATATACATAGGATATTTACATCGCTTAAGACGAACATTTCCTCAGGAACAAATGCATTGCTTAGCTCAAGGTTTGTCTGCGAAATTCTTACACATCAGGAGATGGCTCCGAGCTGGGTTTCTACACACAAGAACATGAATACAAAGGACAAGCCTGCACAGCCCATCTGCCCCCCTCCCCCACAGCCAGCAGCATTTCCAAGTGACCTCCTAAGGCCTTCCCCAAAATACAGGGGCACCTCTGGGTTTCCTGTTTCCCTCACTTCGAACACTTTTCTTAAAAAAAAAAAAAAATCCTGCACACTTCTTGATAGAATGCCACAGTGCAAGGAAAACAGGCCTTCAATACTTAAACCTCCCTGTGCCAAACACTTGGGGCTTGGTTTTGTTTTGTTTTGTTTTTTAATTACACTACCACATAATTTAAACTTTTTACAATTTCTAATTATTCAGTACCAAAACACCAAACTTTTATTGCACAAGGTCCCCATGAAAAGGCCCACGCATCAGGACAGCCACAGATTCTGCCATGAAAGGGCAGCAAGGTGCCCTCCCCCCTTCTTTGCTGCCTGGGCGGCCACCAGGGTTTGAAATCCATGCACCCTACTAAGTTTCTAGGGTGCAATCCGTGGACCCTTCCCTTTCCCATCCCAGCAGGTGCTCAAGGGCCCACTGGCTTACAAAGTGCCAGAAGCAGGGCTGGGCCAGCCGGCCAGAGTTCAGTGTTCTGTCCCTTGGACTTCCAGGGGACACTAGGCTGCTTGGGAAAACCGTGCAGACTGAGATTTTTCAGCAGAGGGGTGGAGCGGTAAAGGCCTTGACACCAAGGGCGAGGCCTTTCTGCAACCGCCAGGTTGGGGAGCTCCGAGAATGTGCCAACAGAGGGCTGAATACTTGGTTCCCTGCTCCAAGCAGTCCCAGTTCCCTGACCTGTGGCCCGCAGCCCTCCGCTGCACCCACTAGATGTGGATCCTTGGGGACACAGGAGCGTAGTAAATGGGCGTTCCTAGCCGCAGTGGCGACCCCCGAGAGCACAACTGGGACCGAACCCCCACCCACAGCCATCTAAATCTTGACCCGCGCAGCCCAGGTTTACCCCGCCCCGGGTGCGCTCCCGGCGCGTTTCCAGCCTCAGTGGCCACCACCGAGAGCACAACTGGGAAGCCCTCCCCCACCCCCGCCAGGAGCCGAACCCCGCCCCGCGCCACCCGGGTTCACCCCGCCCCAGCGCGTTTCCAGCTGCAGAGGGGACCCCCGAGAGCACAACTGTTACCGCCCCCCACCCCCTCCCGACCAGAACCCCGACCCGCGCCGCCCGGGATCGCCCCGCCCCTGGCGCGCTCCCGGCGCGTTGCCCACTTCCACCAGGGGCTCCTGGTGAGCCCCGTCCCCACGCCCGGTTCCAGGAGAGGCTCTCGGACCTTGCTACTGCCGCCAGGTCAAACACGAGGACAATACATCCACCCCACAGAGACAATCCAAGCTGTCTATGATTTAGGGATAAAACGAGGACTACAGAAAGGAAAGATGTCCTGACCTAGGAGGGCCATGAGAGTCTATAGATCCAAACAAAATTGGGTACCAAGGAAACTTTTTTCCTTGGAACCCGGAAAGCTGGTTCTTTGCATATGCAATGACCAACAATTAGCTTGTTACCCAAGCCTGCCTCGCTGCCACCCCCACTCCCCCACCCCACTCCCCAGGAAAACGGCTCAAAGAAATATTTTAAATCTCAGTCGGAAAACTGGAAGATGTCTTGTCTGTCTGTCTGGATTAAGGTATGTGTCAGTGTGAGCCTTGTGTTTTTTGATAATATTGCTCAAGTTCTGAGTTCTGATTTCAATGGTCTCAAGACAAGGCAGCCCTTCCAAATCAAACTGCTGGAAATACAAGAAAACATTGACCTAAATGAATGTCAGAGTCCCGTGAACTGGGAACTAGTCAATATTAAATATCTTGTATTTTTGGTTTTGCTCCTCCACTATAGACATGTCTAAGAGTCAACAACATTAAGCACAACATGTTCATAGTGCCTAGGTTTATTCTAAGGTAAAAATTGCTCTATTGTTATATGTGTCACAAGCTTGTCAGCAAGAAAGTACCTGGAAACAGCAACAACCAATGTAAAAAATGTAAATATGACATGAGCTTTTAGATAAACTCTTAACAATAATTATACTCTAAAATATCTGCCTCTCATAGTCTTGATTGAAGGCAGAGGAGAAGGGGATGACAGAGGATAAGATGGTTGGATGGCATCACTGACTCGATGGACATGAGTTTGAGCAAGCCCCTGGAGTTGGTGATGGACACGGAAGCCTGGCGTCCTGCAGGCCACGGGGTCCCAAAGAGTCAGACTCGACTGAGCAACTGAACTGAACTGAACTTACAATCGTTCCTCCAGGTGTTTTGGTTACCTGAGTTTCTATCCTGGTGCTAAACTAAGTGACGACAGTGTATTGAATAGCTAGGTCACTTCCAAATAAATGAAACTTCTTAAACATTCACGACTTGAAAGGACCTCCCTTTTACACAGAAACAAAAGAGATTTTTTACTCTGCATGAATAGTGACTGGCACCATCCGAACATATTAAATGTAAGAAAGCAATTTTTTTGTTTTGTTTTGTTTTGTTCTGTTCTTGCAGGAAGCGGGGTGGGCGCTATTATCACTGATAGGTATGCTCACCAATCTATCAAATGCCAATATAAGAGTGAGTTCTTGGTTGCTGAAGGGAAATGTATGACTTGTTATTACAAGAATGTATGGAATGCAGTCACACTTTAAGAAGGAAAACGAAGTAGTTCTGTCTTACAGGTGGCATTTTCAGGACGGGAGAAGCAAAGGAATGGGTACAGAATGGGATAAGGAGGTTGTAGGGAAAGTAGGCCCCCAGAAAAGAGTTTTGTGCCTAGCACAAGTTTTCTTGAGATGTTGAACTGCCTTTGCTAATGGAGTTTAAGTTTCTTTACCTCTTAAGTGATCTCTTCTAGGTTGACCTAGAACAGAAATCTTTTGTTAGCTTTGGCTAAGAGGAGAAGTATTGTTTCACGGTGACATATGTGATCCTACCTGACTGTTCTCATCCCCTTTGATATCTATGCACTGCTGCTGCTGCAGCTGCTAAGTGGTTCAGTTGAGGCCGACCCTGTGCCACGCCATAGATGGCAGCCCACCAGGCCCTGCAGTCCCTGGGGTTCTCTAGGCAAGAACACTGGAGTGGGTTGCCATTTCCTCCTCCTATGCATGAAAGTGAAAAGTGAAAATGAAGTCGCTCAGTGGTGTCCGACTCTTAGCCACCCCATGGACTGCAGCCTACCAGGCTCCTCCGTCCTTGGGATTTTCCAGGAGTGGGGTGCCATTGCCTTCTCCCATATCTATGCACAAGCCTGCCTAAATAATTGACTCCTAGCCAACTTTGGGATGCCCATGACCACCCACCCTTACCAGGCAACAGAGAAGAGAAAAACACTTACCACAGGAGGTTCTGATAAGGAACAAGGAACTAACAAGCTCCCACCTACCAGGAATCTGCAGAGGTCAACAAGAGGTCAGCAAGAGATGAGAGACTGCAGTCCAGAGGTCCTAGCTACTTCCATCTAGCAACAAACACCCAGCATAGTCAAAACGATTTCAATGTTAAAGAATAAATAAATAAATAAATAAAAGGACAGAAGTTCTTTGAACACATGTCTGAATTTAGGGGTGAGGCATTACATATGTGTCCCAGGATAATCTTAAAGTGTCAGAAAGTAAAGAAATTAAAGACAACTATCAAGCTGTCCAAACTGATAAAAATGAATGATTACACAGTTTTATCTGTATACATTAGCAGATAATAATCTGAAAAGGAATTTTAAAAAATTCCCTTTCAAAAATATCAACATGAATAAAACACTTTGCCATGGATGTAACGAGGATGACAAGACTGGCACACTGGAAATTATACACCCTGGCTGAAAACTATCCTGAATACATGGACAGATATTCCATAACGATGGAAAGACTTAAGATGGCAATACCATGGAATGCATCTTCAATCTGAAATGAAGATTTGATATGATTTGATCGCTCAGAGCTTTTGTGTCATCAAGTGTTATTAAAGTATTAAAGAGATAGAGAAAGCTGCTGACTTAGACTTGAGGCGGGGTGGGGGGGGGTAGTAAGAGTACCCCTGCTGGTCTTTAGCCAGATATTCTACAGGCACTAGCAGTCAGCTAAGGAAAGAAAGGAACTGTTTCAGGGAATGGCACCAGGCCCTTCCCCCACGACATGCATTGAGATAATATTGGCAGCAGGTGAGTCATCCCGGGCCAAAACTTGATTGACATGAATCTTGGAGAAAGGCAGTATTGCAGGCAAATATATCATTTCCTTAACATAGATAAGGAGAACAAGCTAGGAGGAAAACATGCTGTTTTGTTCAAATCGCTTCTGAGCCTTTTGGGGGAACCGACCTGAAGCCAGAGTCTAGCGAAAATACATAGGATATTTACATCGCTTAAGACAAACATTTTCTTAGGAAAAAATGCATTGCTTAGCTCAAGGTTTGTCTGAGAAATTCTTACAAATCAGGAGATGGCTCCGAGCTGGGTTTCCACACACAAGAACATCCATGCAAAGGACAAGCCTGCACAGCCCATCTGCCGCCCTCCCGCACAGCCAGCAGCATTTCCAAGTGACCTCCTAAGGCCTTCCCCAAAATACAGGGGCACCTCTGGGTTTCCTGTTTCCCTCACTTCGAACACTTTTCTTAAAAAAAAAAAAATCCTGCACACTTCTTGATAGAATGCCACAGTGCAAGGAATACAGTCCTTCAATATTTAAACCTCCATTTGCAAAACACTTGGAGCTTGGTTTTGTTTTGTTTTGTTTTTAATTACACCACCACATAATTTAAAGCTTTTACACGTTCTAATTATTCAGTTCCAAAACACCAAACTTTTATTGCACAGGGTCCTCATGAAAAGGCCCACGCAGCTGGACAACCACAGATTCTGCCATGAAAGGGCAGCAAGGTGCCCTCCCCCCTTCTTTGCTGCCTGGGCGGCCACCAGGGTTTGAAATTCGTGCACCCTACTAAGTTTCTAGGGTGCAATCCGTGGACCCTTCCCTTTCCCATCCCAGCAGGTGCTCAAGGGCCCGCTGGCTTACAAAGTGCCAGAAGCAGGGCTGGGCCAGCCGGCCAGAGTTCAGTGTTCTGTCCCTTGGACTTCCAGCGGACACTAGGCTGCTTGGAAGAACCGCGCAGACTCTGAGATTTTTCAGCAGAGGGGTGGAGCGGTAAAGGCCTTGACCCCAAAGGCAAGGCCTTTCTGCGACCGCCAGGTTGCGGAGCTCCGAGAATGTGCCAACAGACGGCGGAATACTTGGTTCCCTGCTCCACGCAGTCCCAGTTCCCTTACCTGTGGTCCGCAGCCCTCCACTGCACCCACGGGATGGCGATCCTTGGGGACCCAGGAGAGGACGAAATGGGCGTTCCCAGCCGCAGTTGCAACCCCTGAGAGCGCAACTGGGAATCCCTCCCCATCCCCCCCATGAGCCGACCCCCGCCCCGCGCCCCCAGGGTTAGCCCCGCCCCTGCCGCGCTCCCGGCGCGTTCCCAGCGGCAGTGGCGACCCCCGGGAGCACAACTGGGACCGACCCCCACCCAAAGCCATCGGAATCTCGACCCGCGCAGCCCGGGTTTACCCAGTCCCGGGTGCGCTCCCGGCGCGTTTTCAGCCTCAGTGTCCACCTCCGAGAGCACAACTGGGAAGCCCGCCCCCAACCCCGCCAGAAGCCGACCCCCGCCCCACGCCGCCCGCGTTCGCCCCACCCCTGCACGGTCCAGGTACCTTCCCAGCTTCTAGCGTTCACGCCCGGGTAGGAGCAGGATGTAGGAGTATGGGAGATGTGTCTGGAGCCTGACAGCCTCAGCTCCGCTCTGGCCTGCCCTTTGGACCTAGGAACCAGGCCAACTTGCAGAGGGCTTAGGGCCCCATTGTATGCAAACTACCAAGGCCTACCGCAAGGAGAGCTCTGTCTGAGGGAAGGGAAGCGCCCCAGGCTGCATTCCCAAGCTGTTGTTTAGCCGCCCAGACTCAGCGCTGCACAGGGGTAATCAGGCTCTCTGTGCCCGCAGCTTCACACACAGGTGTGTCTCCGTAGGAATCAAGAAAGATCCTGACAGAGTGAGGTTCATTAGAGCTATACTAAAGAGCAAAGGCTTGTCCATGTGGTCTTGCCTTCCCCTGTGACTTTGGGTCTCCAGGCTCGGCCCCAGCTCCATGGAAACAACCCCTGAGAAAATATCTTCAAGATCCACTTTTCCCAGTGTCTGGGAACCGGGCTTCGTAGGAGGAGAGAAAAGCACGCCTCCATAGGGAACGAAAAGGCAGCCCACCTGCCTATGTTTTGAAGCCTCTATTTGGAAGGAATGGGTTAGCTTCTCCTAAAGGAGACCTCCAGATCTGCTCAGAAGTCGGTAATTCCAGAGGCAGGGTACTGGTTCCTGACTGCCCTTTGCTAGCCTTGCAAAGATATTCCTAGATTCTAGAGTTATTTTCCATGAAGGAGCAGGCTTCGGGAATGTGTCAGACGGGACTGGCTCCTTATTGACCTCAGCTCAGCTATTGCCTTTCCATTCAAACTAGGGCAAGGCCCTACTTTATGAAGGGTAAGGGTCTTCTTCTTTGCAAACTGCCAAGGGCTACAGCAATGAGACTTCTGTCAAGGTGAGGGAAGCCTAAGAGGATGGATTCTCAAGCAGGTGCTTTGCCACAAAGCATCAGCACCCCACGGAGAGAATCAAGCTCCCTGTGCACCAATGTTGGGAGTGTAGCTTCACACACAGAGTTGTCTCTATAGGAGCCAAGAATGTTCCTGAGATATTAGGTTCACTAAACCTCTCCTACAGAGCATAGACCTGTCCATGTGGTTTTGCCTTCCCCTGTGAGTTAGGTCCTCGAGGTCCGCCACACCTCCGGGGAAACTGTCCCTGAGAAAAGATCTCCAGGAACCGCTTCGCCGAGCCTGGGAAATGCTGTTCACAGGAAGTAAGGCAAGCGAATCTCCTGCAGAGTAAAAGAGGCCTTACAGTCCCTGGAGGAGCAGGCTGCCAGAATGTGTGAAACCTGACTGTTGCCTTACTGGCCTCAGCTCCACCATTGCCTGTTCATTCGAGCTAGCACCCAGGCCTACTTGGAAAAGCGTTTGGGTGCAGATTTCTATAAAGTGCCAAGGGCTACAGCAGTGAGAATTCTCTCGGTGGTAAGGGAGAGCATTTTATGGATTCTCAAGCTGTTTTCTGAATGACAGCGTCAAAATGAACAGAGAGAATCAGGCTCTCTCTGCCCCTATGTTAGGTACGCAGCTTCACACACAGAGGTGTCTCTGTAGGAGCCAAGAATGCTCCTGAGAGATGAGGTTCACTAGGGGTCTGCTACAGAGCATAGACCTGTCCATGTGGTCTTGCCTTCCCCTGTGTCTTTGGGCCCCGGGCTCGGCCCCAGCTCCGTGGAAACAACCCCTGAGAAAATATCTTCAAGATACGCTTTCCCAGAGGCTGGGAACTGGGGTTCATAGGAGGAGAGAAAAGCAAGCCTCCTTCGGGCACGAAAGGCAGCCAACCTGCCTGTGTTTTGAAGCCTCTATTTGGAAGGAATGGGTTAGCTTCTCCTAAAGGAAACCTCCAGATCTGCTCAGAAGTCGGTAATTCCAGAGGCAGGGTGCTGGTTCCTGACTGCCCTTTGCCAGCCTTGCAAAGACATTCCAACATTCTAGAGTTATATTCCATGAAGGAGCAGGCTTCGGGAATGTGTCAGAGGGGACTGGCTCCTTATTGGCCTCAGCTCAGCTATTGCCTTTCCATTCAAACTAGGACAAGGGCCTACTTTATGAAGGGTAAGGGTCTTCTTCTTTGAAACTGCCAAGGGCTACAGCAATGAGACCTCTGTCAAGGCGAGGGAAGCCTAAGAGGATGGATTCTCAAGCAGGTGCTTTACTACAAAGCATCAGCACCCCACGGAGAGAACCAAGATCCCTGTGCACCAATGTTGGGAGTGTAGCTTCACACACAGAGTTGTCTCTATAGGAGCCAAGAATGTTCCTGAGAGATTAGGTTCACTAAACCTCTCCTACAGAGCATAGACCTGTCCATGTGGTTTTTCCTTCCCCTGTGAGTTGGGTCCCCGAGGTCCGCCACACCTCCGGGGAAACTGTCCCTGAGAAAAGATCTCCAGGAACCGCTTCGCTGAGCCTGGGAAATGCTGTTCACAGGAAGTAAGGCAAGCGAATCTCCTGCAGAGAAAAAGAGGCCTTACTGTCCCTGGAGGAGCAGGATGCCAGAGTGTGTGAAACCTGACTGTTGCCTTACTGGCCTCAGTTCCACCATTGCCTGTTCCTCCGAACTAGGACCCAGGCCTATTTGGAGAAGCGTTTGGCTGCGGATTTCTACAAAGTGCCAAGGGCTACAGCAGTGAGAATTCTCTCAGCGGTAAGGGAGAGCATTTTATGGATTCTCAAGCTGTTTTCTGAACGACAGGGTCAAAATGAACTGAGAGAATCAGGCTCTCTGTGCCCCTATGTTAGGTACGCAGCTTCACACACAGAAGTGTCTCTATAGGAGCCAAGAATGTTCCTGAGAGATGAGGTTCACTAGAGGTCTGCTACAGAGCATAGACCTGTCCATATGGTTTTGCCTTGCCCTGTGAGTTGGGTCCCTGAGGTCCGCCCCAGCTCAGGGGAAGGAGCCCCTGAGAAAAGATCTCCAGGGACCGCTATTCCCCCAGGCTGGCAAACGCAGTTCACAGGAGGTAACACAAGCGAGCCTCCTGCAAGGCACAACAGGCCTTAGTCTCCCTGGACGATCAGGCTGCCAGAGTGTGTGAGACCTGACTGGTGCCTTACTGGCCTCAGCTCCGCCATTGCATGTTCCTCCGAACTAGGACCCAGGCCTACTAGGAGAAGGGTTTGGGTATGGATTTCTAAATACTGCCAAGGGGTATAGCAATGAGAACTGTGTCACGGGTAAGGAAGAGCATTGTATGGATTTTCAAGCTGTTGTTTGAACGACAGCTTCAAAGCTGCACAGAGAGAATCAGACTCTGTGTCTCCATGTTCGGTACACAGCTTCACAGACAGGGGTGTCTCCATAGGAAACAAGAACGTTCCTGACAGAGTGAGGTTCACTAGAGCTCTCCTAGAGAGCAAAGACTTGTCCATGTGGTTTTTCTTCCCCTGTGCGTTTGAGGCTCCAGGCTCGGCCCCAGCTCCGTGAAAACAACCCATGAGAAATGATCTTCAAGATCCGCTTTTCCCAGAGGCTGGGATGTGGGGTTCATAGGAGGTGGGAAAAGCAGGCCTCCTTCAGAGAGCAAGAGGCAGCTAAGCGGCCTGCGTTTGGAAGCCTCTATTTGGAAGAATGGGTTAGCTTCCCCTAAGGGAGACCTCCAGATCTGTTCAGAAGTCGGTAATTCCAGAGGCAGGGTGCAGGCTCCTGACTGCCCTTTGCCAGCCTTGCAGAGACATTCCTAGATTCCAGCGTTATTTTCCATGAAGGAGCAGGCTTCGGGAATATGTCAGACTTGACTGGCGCCTTATTGGCCTCAGCTCAGCTCTTGCCTTTCCTTTCAAACTAGGACAAGGGCCCACTTTATGAAAGGTAAGGGCCCTCTTCTTTCCAAACTGCCAAGGGCTACAGCAATGAGACCTCTGTCAAGGCGAGGGAAGCGTAAGCTGATGGATTCTCAAGCAGGTGCTTTGCCACAAAGCATCAGCACCCCACGGAAAGAATCTGGCTCCCTTTGCCCCTACGTTGCGTGTGTAGCTACACGCACAGAGGTGTCTCGATAGGAGCCAAGAATGTTCCTGAGAGAGGAGGTTCACTTTTGGGGGCCAGAGTGAGGCACTCCGCCCATGGCAAAGGTCATGAGGAAGGAGGCTCGACATACGCAAAGGTGGGATCGAGCCTCAGGAGTCCCCCTGGAAATCCTCGAGCATCTACCTCCATAACCAGAGCCTGCCTACCTTACTACTTTGTGCTCTCACCTACACCTCTGACTTTATGGGGGGCTGTCCCCCACTACCTCTTTCGGAGAAGGAGTTAACCTAGAGCTCCAGTTGATAAAAACCCCTGGGTGTGACAAGAGTGTTTTAACCTACAAACTCCTCTGAAGGTTCTCTAGCCTGCCTGACAGGCTTGTCCGGCCACATGTGATTGCTCACAGCCTCCCAACCATGAGAGGCACGAGATGCTTTAAACCTTCTAAAAACAGGTTCCTTAGAAAAGTTAGAAAATTATTAGTATAAGTATAATGGGCTGATTAGAAATCATATTGGTGAAGGGTTTTTCATTTGTTGAGCTGATGTTTACTGCTAAGTCTCCACATCCCCTGCCCTTATACACATTAATGAATATATAGAAGAAATAAGTATTAACCTTTGATATAAATCACGTTAGACCTTAGGCTAAGTAAATTCTTTCCTTAACTAAAACCCACTACACCCTCACCCTATAGGAATGTAACTTTATTTGGGTGGCGTCTGTTTTAAGAATAATCACCCCTGGAGAAATAAGTGTCCTGGTTGACTGACCGCTGTCACAAGGAGAGGGTCGTAAATTGTCAGCAGGCCCCCCGGCCAGAAGATGATGTAACACCCCTAAGACCTCTGTATACTTTTGTATGAAGCACCTGACTTTGATAAAAGTCAGGACTGCTGACCCCACGTGACTTTGGCATAACATCTCAGTGTATAAAAGTAGACCATGGAAAATAAAGAATTGGGATCAGTTTCTCGAAATACTGGTCTCCCCATGTCTCTCTCTCTCTCTCACTCTGGTTGAGTCTCCATCTGGAGCGCGGAACCCACCAAGCTTACTAATTTTGCCTGGGCTTCTAAGATCCGACTGGGGAGGCCTCAGTGTCTCCTCTCCTTCGGGAGAACGGAAGGACGCCTGCGGCCTACGTAAGTGGTGCAAGCTTCTTGTCTTGAAGTTTTATTGGTCCCCCGCGTAAACCAAGCTACTCAGCCTCTTTTCTCCACTGAATTTTCCTACTGAGCTATCCTCATTTTATTACTCTTTATATCCTTAATTAACGTTTAATTAAGCAGTTGTTCCCTGACCCTCGCCTACGCCGTCTCTGCTTCGAATACCCTGGATCAGCTGGGGCTGGACCCCAGCAGTTCACTAGAGATCTCCTACAGAGCATAGACCTGTCCATTTGGTTTTGCCTTCCCCTGTGAGTTGGGTCCCCGAGGTCCGCCCCAACTCCGGGGAAACAGCCCCTGAGAAAAGATCTCCAGGAACTGCTTTCCGCCCAGGCTGGGAAACGCTGCTCACAGGAAGTAAGGCAAGCGAGCCTCCTGAAGGGAAATAGAGGCCTTACTGTCCCTGGAGGAGCAGGCTGCCAGAGTGTGTGACACCTGACTGGTGCCTTACTGGCCTCAGCTCCGCTATTGCATGTTCATCTGAACTTGAACCCAGGCCTACTTGGAGAAGTGTTTGTGTGCCGATTTCCAGAAACTGCGAAGGGCTACAGCAATGATAACTCTCTCAGTGGTAAGGGAGAGCATTGTGTGGATTCTCAATTTGTTGTTTGAACGACAGCGTCAAGGCTGCACAGAGAGAATCAGGTCTCTGTGTCTCTATGTTGGCAATGCAGCTTCCCACACAGAGATGTCCCCGTTGGAGCCAAGAACATTCCCCATAGAGTGAGGTTCACTAGAGCACTCCTAGAGAGCAAAGACTTATCCATGCGGTTTTCCCTTCCCCTGTGCGTGTGGGTCTCTGGGATCAGCCCCTGCTCCTTGGAAACAGCCTCTGAGAAAAGATCTCCAAGAACCTCTTATCACCCAAGCTGGGAAGTGGAGTTCACAGGAGGTGGGATAAGCAAGCTTCCTTCGGCAAGAAGAGACAGCCAACCGGCCTGTGTTTGGAAGCCTATATTTGCAAGGAATGGGTTAGTTTCTCCTGACCGAGACCGCCAGATGTGCTGAGAAGATAGAAATTCCAGAGGCAGGGTCGAGGTTCCTGACTGCCCTTTGCCAGCCTTGCAAAGACATTCCCAGATTCTAACGTTATTTTCCATGAAGGAGCAGGCATCGGGAATATGTCAGACTTGACTGGCGCCTTACTGGCCTCAGCTCAGCTACTGCCTTTCCATTCAAACAAGGACAAGGGCCTACTTGGTGAAGGGTAAGGGTCTGCTTCTTTCCAAACTGCCAAGGACTACAGCAATGAGACCTCTGTCAAGGTGAGGGAAGCCTATGCGGATGGATTCTTAGCAGGTGCTTTGCCACAAAGCATCAGCACCCACGGAGAGAATCAGACTCCCTTTGCCACTATGTTGGGTGTGTAGCTTCATGCACAGAGGTGTCTCTGTAGAAGCCAAGAATGTTCCTGAGAGATGAGGTTCACTAGAGCTCTCCTACAGAGCATAGACCTGTCCATGTGGTTTTGTCTTCCCCTGTGAGTTGGGCCCCCGAGGTCCGACCCAGCTCCAGGGAAACAGCCCCTGAGAAAAAATCTCCAGGAACAGCTTTGCGCCCAGGCTGGGAAATGCAGTTCACAGGAGGCAAGGCAAGCGAGCCTCCTACAGGGAAAAAGAGGCCTTACTGCTCCTGGACGATCAGGCTGCAAGAGTGTGTGAGACCTCACTTGTGCCTTACTGGCCTCAGCTCCGCCGTTGCCTGTTATTCCGAGCTAGGACCCAGGCCTACTTGGAGAAGGGTTAGGGTGCGGATTTCTACAAACTGTCAAGGACGACAGCAATGAGAATTCTCTTAGCAGTAAGGGAGAGCATTGTATGGATTCTCAAGCTGTTGTTTGAATGACAGCTTCAAAGCTACACAGAGAGAATCAGGCTCTCTGTTCCCCTATTTTGGCTGTGCAGCTTCACACACAGAATTTGACTCTGTTGGAGCCAGAAATATTCCTGAAAGACTTAGGCTCACCAAAGCTGTCCTCCAGAGCAAAGACATTGGATGTGGTTTTGCCTTCCCTTGTCAGTATGGGTCCCCTAGCTTGGCCCCAGCTCCGAGGATACAGCCTCTGAAAAAAATCTTCCAAGAAGCGATTTTCCTCCAGGCTGTTAAGCGGAATTCGCAGTTTGCAAGTTAAGGAAGCCTGCTTCGTGGAAGAGCAAGCAGCCAACTGGCCCTGTGTTAGGAAGCCTGTATTTGAAAGGAATGGGTTAGCTTCTACAGCGGGAGAACCTCAGATCTGCTCAGGGGACTGAAATACTAGAGTCAGGGTCGAGGTTCTCCCTTGTCCTTTGCGCACCTTGCAAAGACATTCCTAGCTTCTAGCGTTAGTGTCCCTGTAGTAGCAGGCTGCAGGAGCATGTGATAAATGACTGCCGCGTTCCTGTCCTCAGCTCCGCTATTGACTTTCTATTCGAACTAGAACCCAGGCCTACTTTGAGAGGGGTTAGGGTCCAGTGTTTTCAAACTGCCAAGGGCTACGGCAATGTGAGCTCTGTCAGAGGTAAGAAAAGAGCAATTGGTTGGATTCTTCAGCTGCTGCGTGGCTGCACAGCTTCCGCGCCGCATGGAGAGCATGAGGCTCCTTGTGGCCCTATTTTGGGTATGCAGCAACATGCACACAGAATGTCTGTGTTCACTTATGTACAGGCTTATGAACACTAGAGCTCTCCTACAGAGCAAAGACCACTCAGTGGGCTCCAAGAGATACCTGTTGCGACTCGAGAAGAGAGTGGAGTCCTTTGCTTCCCCTCGAGATGAGGCCTGACTCCCCGGGTGAGTATGGAATGCAACCCCAAATCCCTGTCGCCTATGGAGAGGAACATTAAGTCCTGGATACAAGCCTAGATGAGGTCTAGTTTTCCCTTCAGTGAATGGAGCCCAATCCCCAGCTCTCCCTGGCAACTCGAATGGAAGATTAGACTTCCTGGGCCAACACAAGAGGAAGCCTGAATTCCCCGTCGTAACTCGAGAATCCCACCACAACTCGAGAAAAACCACGTGCTTCCCTCGTCATCGCAAGATGAGGCCCTTTGTCCGCTACAGCATCTCAAGAGAAGTCCCACGTTCCATCCTGAAGTGCGAAACAGTACTTGGCACCCTTGATGCGACCCCAAAAGTTCCGCGACATACCAGACTCACTCAAGGGGAACACCGAGGTTCCCGGCACCACTTCATCTGAGCCCCTTCTCCTCTCCTGATTGCGACAGGAGGGTCGACTCCCCTTCTCTGTCTGCAAGGGGTTCCCGACCTTCCGGGCGCACCTCAGGATGAGGCCGGTCTCATGAGGAAGTTCGAGACGTAGCCTCGTGGGTGGTGCCACATGTCGAAAGACCCCAATTTCACGGTCCACTCTTGAAAAGAACCCGATGCCAGCACACCTCTTTGAAGGAAAACCTGTGGATGAAGGCACAACACGAAGGGGCACTGACACCCGCGTGCATCGTCCAGAAAACCCCGCAGGTCCCACAGACATTTCGACAAGTGGCCTGTCACCCTGTAAACAACTCGAAAGGCAAACGAAGGTCCATTCCTCAACAGAAGACTAGGTGTGACTCTCTCGTCCCTACTCTGCAGGGACCATGGGATCCAAGTCAGAAACGGAGAGGAAGCCTGAGGTTCCTGCGTCCACTCGAGATGAAGCCCTCTTCCATTGCACCACAACCAGTGGAGTCCCGAGAGGCCCCTACCAACTCCACAGTATCCCTGAGTTCTCAGAGGCACAATGAGAAGCTCCCTGAGGTCACAGGCACAAGTCGAGGGAACCCTGGGTTTTCTGCCGTGACTCGAGAAAGACCTCGAGAGTGCTTCAAAATGTGTTGAGACGCGATTCCCCTACCATGACTCGAGAGCCATGACACGCTCCCCCTCGCCATGCGCATGGAGACCTGACTTCCCTGGCGCCGCACGAGAGGCTCCCTGAGATCCTAGTCGTGCCTTGGGAGAAAACCCCCACGGGCGCCGCAGCTCGAGGAAACCCCTGAGACGCCCCCGTCCTCGCGAGCTGAGGGCCTTCTTTTCCTGCATGGCCTGGAGAGCAATCCCGGGTCCTCTCTCCAAACGGAAGAGGAGGCTGGACTCCCTTGAGGCCGCTCAGGGGGCTGCAAGAGACCTTTGTCGCGACTCGAGAGGAGAGCGGAGTCCTTCGCTTCCCCTCGAGACGAGGCCTGACTCCCCGGGGGAGCCTGGAATGCAACCCCGAGATCCCTGCCTTCCCTGGAGAGGAATATTAGGTCCCGGACACACGCCTAGGTGAGGTCTCTTCGGCCCTGCAGTGACTCGAGCGCAACCCCCAGCTTTCCCTCGCAACCCGAGGGGAAGATTGGGCTTCCCAGGGCCAACCCAAGGGGAAGGCTGAGATCCCCGTCGTAACTCGAGAATCCCGCCGCAACTCGAGAAAAACCACGTGGTTCCCACCTCTTGGCAAGATGAGGCCCTTGCCCGCGACGGCATCTCAAGGGAAGTCCCCTGTTCCGCCCTGAAGGGCGAAACGGTCCCTGACAGCCTTCCTGCGACACCCAAATGTCCCCCGACATGCCGGGTTCCCTCGAGGGGAACACCGAGGGTCCCGGCACCCCTTCCTCTGAGCCCCTTCTCCCCTCCTCATCGCGACAGGAGAGGCAATACCCCTGCGTGGTCTTGAAGGGGTTCCCGGCCTTCCCGGCGCACCTCAGGATGAGGCCGGTCTCACGAGGATATTCGAGACTAGCCACGTGGGTGGCGCCACATGCCGAACGACCCCGATTCCCAGGTCTGCTCTTGAGAAGGACCCGATGCCCGGACCCCTCTTCGAAGGCAACCCTGTGGGTGAAGGCACAACACGAAGGGGCCCTGCCACCCCCGTGCATTGTCCGCAAAGAACCATGGGTTCCACACACAGCTCGACGAGGGTCCTGAGACCCCCTGAGCAACTCGAGAGGCAAGCGGAGTTCCCTTGCTCAGACAAGACGAGGCCTAACTCTCCGCGCCCAACTCTGCAGGGACCCTGAGGTTGGAGGGTCGGAGTCAGAAACAGAGAGGAATCCTGAGGTTTCTGCCTCCCCTCGAGATGAGGCCCTCTTCCATTGCGCCAACCCCAGCGGAGTCCCGAGAGGCCCCGCTAACTCCACAGCATCCCTCACCTCTCAGGGGCACCCTGGGAAGTTCCCGCAGGTCCCCGGCAGAAGTCGAGGGAAATGAGGGTTTCCCGCCACCACTCGAGAAAGACCTCAATAGTCCTTCTTCAAAGTGTCTTGAGGCCCTTGTCCCCTCTCTGGACTAGAGAGCAATGATGCGCTCCCCCTCGCCTCGCGCATGCAGACATGGCTTCCCTGGCGCCGCACCAGAGGCTCCCTGAGGTCCTCGTCGTGCCTCGGGAGAAAATCCCCACGGGCGCCGCAGCTCGAGGAAACCCCTGAGACGCCCCTGTCCTCGCGAGCTGAGGGCCTTCTTTTCCTGCCTGGCCTGGAGAGCAATCCCGGGTCCTCTCTCCAAACTGAAGAGTAGGATGGATTCCCTTGAGGCGATTCAGTGGGCTCCAAGAGATCCGCGTCGCCGCTCGAGAGGAGAGCGCAGTCCTTTGCTTCCCCTCGAGGCGAGGCCTGACTCCCCGGGGGAGTCTGGAGTGCAATCCCGAGATCAATGTCTTCCCTTGAGAGGACGATTAGGTCCTGGACACACGCCTAGATGAGGTCTCTTTGGCCTTGCAGTGATTCGAGCACAACATCCAGCTTTCCCTCGCAACTCGAAGGGAAGTTAGGGCTTCCCAGGGCTAACACAAGAGGAAGCCTGAAATCCCCGTCGTAACTCGAGAATCCCGCCGCAACTCGAAAAAAACCACGTGGTTCCATCGTCTTCGCAGCATGAGACCCTTGCCCGCCACAGCGTCTCAAAAGAAGTCCCACGTTCCTACTGAAGTGCAAAAGGGTACTTGGCACCCATGATGGCACCCCCAAAGTTCCCCAACATACAGGCCTCACTCGAGGATAACACCCATGTTCCCCGCACCACATCATTTGAGCCCCTTCTCCCCTCCTGATTGCAACAGGAGTGTCTTTTCTCCTGCTTTGTGTGGAAGGGGTTACCGATCTTCCCAGCGCACATCAGGATGAGGCCTGTCTCACGAGGAAATTGGAGATGTAGCCTCGTGGGTGGTGCCACGTGCGGAAAGACCCCATTTCCCGGTCAGCTATTAATAAGAACCCGATGCCCGTACACTTCTTGGAATGCATCCCGTAGGATGAAGGCACAACAAGGAGGGACCCTGAACACCCGTGCATCTTTTGGAAAATTCTGCAGGTTCCACATACAGCTCGACAAGTGACCTGTTACCTCGTGAACAACTCGAGAGGCAAGCTAAGTTTCATTTCTCCACAGAATACGAGGCCTGACTCTCCTGTCCCAACTCTGCAGGAATCCTGAGATCGGAGTCTGAAATGGAGAGGAACCCTGAGGTTCCTTCCTCAACACGAGATGAGGCCCTCTTGTATTATACCACACCCAGTGGAGTCCCTAGAGGCCCCTCCCAACTCCACAGTATCAGTGTCTTCTCAGAGGCACCCTGAGCAACTCCCTGAGGTCACCGGCACAAGTCGAGGGAACACAGGGTATCCTGCCGCAACCCGAGAAAGACCTCAAGAGTCCGTCTTCAACGCGTCTTGAGGACAGATTCCCCTACCATGACTCGAGAGCAATGACATGCTCCCCCTCGCCATGCGCATGGACACCTGACTTCCCTGGCGCCACATGAGAGGCTCCCTGAGCTCCCCGTCATACCTCGTGAGAAACCCCACACTGTCGCCGCAGCTCGGGAAAACCCACCGTCATCGCGAGATTGGGGACTTCTTTTCCTGCCTGACCTGGAGAGCAATCCCTGGTCTTTTCTCCAAACTTCACAGGAGGCTTTACTCCCTTTAGGCCACTCAATGGGCTTCAAGAGATACCTGTCGCGACTTGAGAGGAGAGCAGAGTACTTTGTTTCCCCTCGAGACGAGGCCTTACCTCGGGTGAGTCTGGAATGCAACCCCGAGATCCCTGTTGCCCCTGGAGAGGAACATTATGTCCTGGACAAAAGCCTAGATGAGTTCTATTTTGCCCTACAGTGACTCGAGAGCAACACCCATCTCTCCCTCGCAATTCGAATGGAAGTTTGGTCTTCATTGGGCCAACACAAGAGGAAGTCTGAATTTCCCGTTGTAACTCGAGAATCCCACCGCAACTCTTAAAAACCACGTGGTTCCCCATTCATCGCAATATGTGGCCTTTGCCCGCTACAGAGTCTCAAGAGAAGTCCCATGTTTCGTCATAAAGTTCGAAATGCTACTTGGCACCCTTGATGCGACCCCAAAAGTTCCCCAATATACCGGTCTCACTCCAAGGGAACACCGAAGTTCCTGGCACCACTTCATTTGAGCCCCTTCTCCGCTCCTGATCACGGCAGGAAGGTCGATCCCCCTGCTTTGTCTAGAAGGGGTTCCCGACCTTCATGTCGCACCTCAGGATGAGGCCAGTCTCACGAAGAAATTCGAGACGTAGCCTCGTGTTGGTGCCACGTGCCGAAAGACCCCGATTTCTCGGTCTTGCTCTTGATAAGAACCCGATGCCCGCACACCTCTTCTAAGGCAACCCTGTGGATGAAGGCACTACACGAGGGGGCACTGGCAACCCTGTTCATCGTCCGGAAAACCCCACAGGATCCACATACAGCTCCACAACTGGCCTGTCACCCCTTAAACAATGAGAGAGGAAAGCGGAGTTCCCTTCCTCAGACAAGATGAGGCCTGAGTATCCAATCCCAACTCTGCAGGCACGCTTCGATCTGAGTCAGAAATGGAGACGAAACCTGAGGTTCCTGCCTCAACCCAAGATGAGGCCCTCTTCCATTAAAACAAACCCAGTGGAGTCCCGAGAGGCCCCTCCCATCTCCACAGTATCCCTGACTTCTCATAGGCATTCTGAGAAGCTCCTTGAGGCCACCGGCAAAAGTCGAGGGAAATAAGGGTTTCCTGCCACAACCGAAGAAAGACCTCGAGAGTCCTTCTTCAATGTGTGTTGAGGTCAGATTCCCCTACCATAGCTCGAGAGCAATAATGCGCTCCCCCTCGCCACGCACATGGAGACCTGACTTCCCTGGCGCCACACGAGAGGCTCCCTGAGCTCCCCGTCGTACCTCGTGTGAAACCCCACACTGGCACCGCAGCTCGAGAAAACCCACAAGATCCCTCCGTCATCGCGAGATGAGGGCCATCTTTTCCTGCATGGCCTGGAGAGCAGTCCCAAGTCCTCTCTCCAAACTTCACAGGAGGCTTGACTCCCTTTAGGCCACAAAGTGGGCTCCAAGAGGTGCCCGTCGCGACTCGAAAGGAGAGCGGAGTCCTTTGCTTCCCTTCGACATGAGGCCTGACTCCCTGGGTGAGTCTGGAATGCAAACCTGAGATCCCTGTGGCCCTTGGAGAGGAACATTAGGTCCTGGACACAAGCCTAGATGAGGTCTCCTTTGCCCTGCAGTGACTCGAGCGCAACCCCCAGCTCTCCCTCGCAACTCAAATGGATGATTGGACTTCCCTGGCCCAACACAAGAGGAAGCCTGAAATCCCCGTCGTAACTCGAGAATCCCGCCGCAACTCGAGAAAACCACGTGGCTCCCCCGTCCTCGCGAGCTGAGGGCCTTCTTTTCCTGCATGGCCTGGAGAGCAATCCCGGGTCCTCTCTCCAAACGGAAGAGGAGGCTGGACTCCCTTGAGGCCGCTCAGGGGGCTCCAAGAGACCTTTGTCGCGACTCGAGAGGAGAGCGGAGTCCTTGGCTTCCCCTCGAGACGAGGCCTGACTCCCCGGGGGAGCCTGGAATGCAACCTTGAGATCCCTGCCTTCCCTGGAGAGGAAAATTAGGTCCCGGACAAACGCCTAGGTGAGGTCTCTTCGTCCCTGCAGTGACTCGAGCGCAACCCCCAGCTTTCCCTCGCAACCCGAGGGGAAGATTGGGCTTCCCAGGGCCAACCCAAGGGGAAGGCTGAGATCCCCCTCGTAAGTCGAGAATCCCGCCGCAACTCGAGAAAAACCACGTGGTTCCCACCTGTTGGCAAGATGAGGCCCTTGCCCGCGACGGCGTCTCAAGGGAAGTCCCCTGTTCCGCCCTGAAGGGCGAAACGGTCATTGACAGCCTTCCTGCGACCCCCAAAAGTCCCCTGACACGCCGGGTTCCCCCGAGGGCAACACCGAGGGTCCCGGCACCGCTTCCTCTGAGCCCCTTCTCCCCTCCTGACCGCGACAGGAGAGGCGATTCCCCTGCGTGGTCTGGAAGGGGTTCCCGGCCTTCCCGGCGCACCTCAGGATGAGGCCGGTCTCACGAGGAAATTCGAGATGAGCCACGTGGGTGGGGCCACATGCCGAACGCCCCCGATTCCCCGGTCCGCCCTTGAGAAGGACCCGAGGCCCGGACCCCTCTTCGAAGGCAACCCTGTGGGTGAAGGCACAACACGAAGGGGCACTGCCACCCCCGTGCATCGTCCGCAAAGACCCGCGGGTTCCACACACAGCTCGACGAGGGGCCTGAGACCCCCTGAGCAACTCGAGAGGCCAGCGGGGTTCCCTTCCTCAGACAAGACGAGGCCTGACTCTCCTGTCCCAACTCTGCAGGGAACCTGCGGTCGGAGTCCGAAACGGAGAGGAAGCTTGAGGTTCCTGCCTCCCCTCGAGGTGAGGCCCTCTTCCGTTGCGCCAGACCCAGCGGGGTCCCGAGGGGCCCCGCCACCGCTACAGGATCCCTCGCCTCTCAGAGGCACCCTGGGAAGTTCCCTAAGGTCCCTGGCAGAAGGCGAGGGAAACGAGGGTTTCCCGTCGCCCCCCAAGAAAGACCTCGAGAGTCCTTCTTCAACGCGTCTCGAGGCCCTAGTCCCCTCCCGTGACTGGAGAGCCATGACGCGCTCCCCCTCGCCACGCGCATGGAGACCTGACTTCCCTGGCGCCGCACGAGAGGCTCCCTGAGATCCTCGTCGTGCCTCGGGAGAAAACCCCCACGGGCGCCGCAGCTCGAGGAAACCCCTGAGACGCCCCCGTCCTCGCGAGCTGAGGGCCTTCTTTTCCTGCATGGCCTGGAGAGCACTCCCGGGTCCTCTCTCCAAACGGAAGAGGAGGCTGGACTCCCTTGAGGCCGCTCAGGGGTCTCCAAGAGACCCGCGTCGCGACTCGAGAGGAGAGCGGAGTCCTTGGCTTCCCCTCGAGACGAGGCCTGACTCCCCGGGGGAGCCTGGAATGCAACCCCGAGATCCCTGCCTTCCCTGGAGAGGAATATTAGGTCCCGAACACACGCCTAGGTGAGGTCTCTTCGGCCCTGCAGTGACTCGAGCGCAACCCCCAGCTTTCCCTCGCAACCCGAGGGGAAGATTGGGCTTCCCAGGGCCATCCCAAGGGGAAGGCTGAGATCCCCGTCGTAACTCGAGAATGCCGCCGCAACTCGAGAAAAACCACGTGATTCCCACCTCTTGGCAAGAGGAGGCCCTTGCCCGCGACGGCGTCTCAAGGGAAGTCCCCTGTTCCGCCCTGAAGGGCGAAACGGTCCCTGACAGCCTTCTTGCGACCCCCAAAAGTCCCCCGACACGCCGGGTTCCCCCGAGGGGAACACCGAGGGTCCCGGCACCGCTTCCTCTGAGCCCCTTCTCCCCTCCTGATCGCGACAGGAGAGGCGATTCCCCTGCGTGGTCTGGAAGGGGTTCCCGGCCTTCCCGGCGCACCTCAGGATGAGGCCGGTCTCACGAGGAAATTCGAGACGAGCCACGTGGGTGGTGCCACATGCAGAACGCCCCGATTCCCCGGTCCGCTCTTGAGAAGGACCCGAGGCCCGGACCCCTCTTCGAAGGCAACCCTGTGGGTGAAGGCACAACACGAAGGGGCACTGCCACCCCCGTGCATCGTCCGCAAAGACCCGCGGGTTCCACACACAGCTCGACGAGGGGCCTGACACCCCCTGAGCAACTCGAGAGGCCAGCGGGGTTCCCTTCCTCAGACAAGACGAGGCCTGACTCTCCTGTCCCAACTCTGCAGGGACCCTGCGGTCGCAGTCCGAAACGGAGAGGAAGCCTGAGGTTCCTGCCTCCCCTCGAGGTGAGGCCCTCTTCCGTTTCGCCAGACCCAGCGGAGTCCCGAGGGGCCCCGCCACCTCCACAGGATCCCTCGCCTCTCAGAGGCCCCCTGGGAAGTTCCCTAAGGTCCCCGGCAAAAGGCGAGGGAAACGAGGGTTTCCCGCCGCCCCCCGAGAAAGACCTCGAGAGTCCTTCTTCAACGCGTCTCGAGGCCCTAGTCCCCTCTCGTGACTCGAGAGCCATGACGCGGTCCCCCTCGCCAAGCGCATGGAGACCTGACTTCCCTGGCGCCGCACGAGAGGCTCCCTGAGATCCTCGTCGTGCCTCGGGAGAAAACCCCCACGGGCGCCGCAGCTCGAGGAAACCCTTGAGACGCCCGCGTCCTCGCGAGCTGAGGGCCTTCTTTTCCTGCATGACCTGGAGAGCAATCCCGAGTCCTCTCTCCAAACTGAAGAGGAGGCTTGATTCCCTTGAGGCCACTCAGTGGGCTCCAAGAGATCCTCGTCGTGGCTCGAGAGGAGAGCGTAGTCCTTTGCTTCCCCTCGATACGAAGCCTGACTCCCCGGGGGAGTCTGGAGTGCGACCCCGAGATCCTTGTCTTCCCATGAGAGGACTATTAGGTCCTGGACACACGCCTAGATGAGGTCTCTTTGGACCTGCAGTGACTCGAGCACAACCCCCAGCTTTCGCTCACAACTCGAAGGGAAGTTTGGGCTTCCCAGGGCCAACACAAGAGGAAGCCTGAAATCCCCGTCGTAACTCGAGAATCCCGCCGCAACTCGAGAAAAACCACGTGGTTCCATCGTGTTCGCAGCATGAGCCCCTTGCCCGCCACAGCGTCTCAAAAGAAGTCCCACGTTCCCACTGAAGTGCAAAATGGTACTCTGCATCCATGATGGCACCCGCAAAGTTCCCCAAGATACATGCCTCACTCGAGGGGAACACCCATGTTCCCCACACCACATCATTTGAGCCCCTTCTCCCCTCCTGATTGCAACAGGAGTGTCGATTCTCCTGCTTTGTCTGGAAGGTGTTACCGATCTTCCCAGCGCACCTCAGGATGAGGCCGGTCTCACGAGGAAATTTGAGATGTAGCCTCGTGGGTGGTGCCACATGCGGAAAGACCCCATTTCCTGGTCCTCTATTAATAAGAACCCGATGCCCGTACACTTCTTCGAATGCATCCCGTTGGATGAAGGCACAATAAGGAGGGGCCCTGCACACCCTTGCATCTTTTGGAAAATTCTGCGGGTTCCACATACAGCTCGACAAGTGATCTGTTACCTCGTGAACAACTCGAGAGGCAAGCTAAGTTTCATTTCTCCACAGAATACGAGGCCTGACTCTCCTGTCCCAACTCTGCAGGAATCCTGAGATAGGAGTCTGAAATGGAGAGGATCCCTGAGGTTCCTTCCTCAACACGAGATGAGTCCCTCTTGCATTCTACCACACCCAGTGGTGTCCCGAGCGGCCCCTCCCAACTCCACAGAATCCCTGACTTCTCAGAGGCACCATGTTAAGCTCCCTGAGGTCACCAGCACAAGTCGAGTAAAACCAGGGTTTCCTGCCGCAACCGGAGAAAGACCTTGAGAGTCGTTCTTCAACGCCTCTTGAGGTCCGATTCCCCTACCATGACTCGAGAGCAATGACGCGCTCCCCCTCCACACGTGCATGGAGACCTGACTTTCCTGTCACCACACGAGAGACTCCCTGAGCTCCCCATCGTATCTTGTGAGAAACCCCATCCTGGCACCGCACCTCGAGAAAATGCACAAGACGCCCCCGTCATCACGATATGAGGGCCTTCTTTTCCTGCATGGCCTGGAGAGCAATCCCGAGTCCTCTCTCCAATCTCCACAGGAGGCTTGACTGCCTTTAGGCCACACAATGGGCTCTAAGAGATACCCGTCGCGACTCAAGAGGAGAGGGGAGTCCATTCATTACCCTCTTGAAGAGGCCTGACTCCTCGGGAGGATCTGGAATGCAACTCCGAGATCCCTGTTGCCCCTTGAAAGGAACATTAGGTCCTAGACACAAGCCTAGATGAGGTCTCTTTTGCCCTGCAATAACTCGAGCCAACCCCCAGCTCTAGCTCTCAACTCGTATGGAAATTTGGACTTCCCTGGGCCAACACAAGAGGAAGCCTGAATTCCCTGCCGCAACTCGAGAAAAACCACGTGGTTCCCCCGTCATCACAAGATGGGGCCCGTGCTCGCTACAGCGTCTCAAGAGAAGTCCCACGTTCCGTGTTGAAGTGCGAAACGTTACTTGGCACCCTTAATGCGACCCCAAATGTTCCCCGACACACCGGTTTCATTTGAGGGGAACACCGAGGTTCCCGGCACCACTTCTTTTGAGCCCCTTCTCCCCTCCTGATAGCGACAAGAGGGTCGATTCCCCTGCTTTGACTTAAAGGGGTTCCTGACATTCACGGCGCACCTCAGGATGAAGCCGGACTCATGGGAAATTTCGAGACGTGGCTTCGTGGGGGGTGCCACATGCCGAAAGACCCCGATTTCCCAGTACACTCTTGAGAAGAACCCGATGACCAGACACCTCTTTGAAGACAACCCTGTGGATGAAGGTACAACAAAAGGGGCACTGACACCCCTGTGCATCGTCCAGAAAAACCCGCAGGTTCCACATACAGCTCTACAAGAGGCCTGTCACCCCGTGAACAACTCGAGATGCAAGCGGATTTCCATTCCTCCACACAAGATGAGTCCTGACTCTCCTCTCCCAACTCTGCAGGAACATGCGATCCGAGGCAGAAATGAAGAGGAAACCTGATGTTCCTGCTTTATCTAAAGATGATGCCTTTTTCCATTTCACCAAACCCAGTGGAGTTCCGAGAGGTCACTCCCAACTCCACAGTATCCCTGATTTCACAGAGGCACCTGAGAAGCTCCCTGACGTAACATGCATGAGTGGAGGGAACCCATGGTTTCCTGCCACAACCTGAGAAAGACCTTGAGAGTCCTTCTTCAATGCGTCTTGAGGTCCAAATCCCCTATCATGACAAGAGAGCAATGACGCACTCCCCCTCGCCACGTGCATGGAGACCTGACTTTCCTGGCGCCGCACAAGATGCTCCCTGAGCTCCCAGCCTTACCACGTGGGAAACACCACACTTGTGCCTCAGCTCGAGAAAACCCACGAGATGCCCCTGTCATCGCGAGATGAGGGCCTTCTTTTTCTGCATGGCCTGGAGAGCAATACCGAGTCCTCTCTCCAAAATCCACAGGAAGCTTGGCTCCCTGTAGGCCACTCAGTGGGCTCCAAGAGATATCCGTCGCGACTAGAGAGGAGAGTGGAGTCATTTGCTCCCCCTCGAGACGAGGCCTGACTCCCCGGGTGAGTCTGGAATGCAACCCCGAGATCCCTGTCGCCCCTGGAGAGGAACATTAGATCCTGGACACAAGCCAAGATGAGGTCTCTTTTTCCCTACAGTGACTCGTGCGCCATCCCCAGCTCTCCCTCGCAACTCGAATTGAAGATTGGACTTCCCTGGGACAACACAAGAGGAAGCCTGAAATCCCTGTCGTAACTCGAGAATCCCGCCGTAACTCGAGAAAAACCAAGTGGTTGCCCCATCATCGCAATATGAGGCACTTTCCCGCTACAGCGTCTCAAGAGTAGTCCCACATTCCATCTTGAAGTGCGAAACAGTACTTGGCACCCTTGATGAGACCCCAAAAGTTCCCCAACATACCAGTCTCACTTGAGGGGAACACCGAAGTTCCCGGCACCATTTCTTTTGAGCGCCTTCTCCCCTCCTGATCACGACAGTAGGGTCGATTCCCCTGCTTTGTCTGCAAGGGTTTCCCGACCTTAACGGCACACCTCAGGATGATGCCGGTCTCACGAGGAAGTTCGAGACGTAGCCTCGTGGGTGGTGCCACATGCCGAAAGACTCCAATTGCCCGGTCCGCTCTTGATAAGAACCCGATGCCTGGACACCCCTTAGAAGGCAACCCTGTGGATGAAGGCACAACACGAAAGGGCACAGACACACCCGTGCACCGTCCGGAAAAACCTACAGGTTCCACACACAGCTCGACACGTGGTCTGTCACCCCGTGCACAACTCGAGAGGCAAGCTGAGTTCCATTCTCCACACAGGATGAGGCCTGACTCTCCTGTCCCAAATCTGCTGGGACCCTGCAATCCGAATCAGAAATGGAGAGGAACCCTGAGGTTCCTGCCTCAACTCAAGATGAGGCCCTCTTCCATAGCACCAAAACCACTGGAGTCCCGAGAGGTCCCTCCAACCCACAGTGTCCCTGACTTATCAGAGGCACCCTGACAAGCTCCCTGAGATCTCCGGCACAAGTCGATGGAACCCAGGGTTTCCTGCCACAACCCGAGAAAGATTGGATAGTCCTTCTTTGATGCGTCTTGAGGCCCGATTCCCCTACCATGTCTCAAGAGCAATGAAGCGCTCCCAGTACCCATGCGCATGGAGACTTAACTTCCCTGGCACCTCACGAGAGGCTCCCTGAGGTCCCCGTCGTACCTCGTGAGAAACCCCACACTGGCGCCGCAGCTCGAGAAAACCCACGAGACGCCCCCGTTATAGTGAGATGAGGGCCATCATTAACTGCATGGCCTGGAGGGCAATCCCGAGTCGTCTCTCCAAACTCCACGGGAGGCTTGACTCACTAAGGCTACTCAGTGCGCTCAATAGGTACCCGTCGCGACTCGAGAGGAAACAAGAGTACTTTGCTTCCCCTAGAAACAAGGCCGGACTTCCCGGGTGAGTCTGGAATGCCACCCCGAGATCCCTGTCACCCCTGGAGAGGAATATTCGGTCCTGGACACAAGCCTAGATATGGTCTATTTTGCCCCGCAGTGACTCGAGTGGGATCCCAGCTCACCCTCGCAACTCGAATGAAAGATTGGACTTCCATGGGCCAACACAGGAGGAAATCTGAATCCCCCGTCGAAACTCGAGACTCCCGCTGCAATGCGAGAGAAACCACGTGGTTCACTCGTCATCCCAAGATGAGGCCCTGGCCCGCTACAGCGTCTCAAGTGAAGTCCCACGTTCCATCTTGAAGTGTGAAATGCTACTTTTCACCCTTGATGTAACCCCAAAAGTTCCCCAACACACCGTTCTCACCGAGGGGAACACCGAAGTTCCCGGCACCACTTCATCTGATCACTTTCTCCCCTCCTGATCACGACAGGAGGGTAAATTCCCCTGCTTTGCCTGGAAGGAGTTCCCGCCCATCCCGGCGCACCTAAGGATGAGGCCTTTCTCAGGAGGAAATTCGAGACGTAGCCTCGTGGGTGGTGCCACATGCCGAAAGACCCCGATTGTTCGGTCCGCTCTGGATAAGACCCCGATGCCCGGACACCACTTCGAAGGCAACCCTGTGGATGAAGCCACAACAGAAGGGTTACTAAAACTCCCGTGCATCGTCCAGAAAAACCCTCAGGTTCTACACACAGCTCGACAAGTGAAATGTCACCCCGTGAACAACTCGATAGGCAAGCAGAGTTCGTTTCCTCCACACAAGACGAGGCCTGACTCTCCTGTCCCAACTCTGCAGGGACCCTGCCATCCGAGTCAGAAATGGAGAGGAAACCTGAGGTTCCTGCCTCAACTCGAGATGAGGCCCTCTTCCATTGCACCAAACCCAGATGAGTCGCGAGAGGCCCCTCCCAACTCCACAGTATCCCTGAATTCTCAGAGGCACCTTGAGAATCTACCTGAGGTCACCGGCACAAGTCGAGGGAACCCAGGGTTTCCTGCTGCGACCCGAGAAAGACCTTGAGAGTCCTTCGGCGCGTCTTGAGGCCCGATTCCCCTACCATGACTCGAGAGCAAAGACCCGCTTCCCATCGCCATGCGCATGGAGACCTGACTTCCCTGACGCCTGAAGAGAGTCTCCCTGAGCTCCCTGTCGTACCTCTTCGGAAACCCCATTCAGGCACCGCAGCTCGAGAAAACCCACGATACACCCCCGTCATCACGAGATGAGGGACTTCTTTCCTGCCTGGCATGGAGAGCAAAACCGAGTCCTCTCTCCAGACTCCACAGGAGGCTTGACTCTCTTTAGGCCTCTCAGTTGGCTCCAAGAGATACCTGTCAGGACTTGAAGGGAGAGCGGAGTCCTTTGCTTCCCCTCGAGACGAGGCCTGACTCCCCGTGTGAGTCTGGAATGCAACCCCGAGTTCCTGTCGCACCTGGAGAGGAAAACTCGGCCCTGGACACAAGCCTAGATGAGGTCTATTTTGCACTGCAGTTACTAGAGAGCAATCGCCAGCTCTCCCTCGCAAATTGAATGGAAGATTGGACTTCCCTGGGCCAATACAATTGGAAGCCTGAATTCGACACCGTAACTCGAGAATCCCACCGAAACTCGAGAAAATCCACGTGGTTCCCCCATCAGCGCTAGATGAGGCCCTTGCCCGCTACAGCGACTCAAGAGAAGTCCCACGTTCTGTCTTGAAGTGTGAAACGGTACTTGGCACCCTTGATGCAATCTCAAAATTCCCCGACATACCGGTGTCACTCGAAAGGAACACCGAGGTTCCCGGAACCACTTCATTTGAGCTCCTTCTCCCCTCGTGATCGCGACAGGAGTGTCGATTCCCCTGCTATGTCTGGAAGGGGTTCCCGACCTTTCCAGCGCGCCTAAGGATGAGGCAGGTCTCACGAGGAAATTCGAGACATAGCCTCGTGGGTGGTGCCACAAGCCGAAAGACCCCGATTTCCCGGTCTGCTCTTGATAAGAACGTGATGCCCTGACACATTTACGAAGGAAAACCTGTGGATGAAAGCACAACACGAACGGGCACTGACACCCCCGTGCATCGTCCAGAAAAACCCGCAGGTTACAAATACAGTTCGACAAGTGGTCTGTCAGCCCGTGAACAACTCGAGAGGCAAGTGGAGTTCCATTCCTCCACACAAGACGAGACCTGATTTTCTGTACCAACTCTGCAGGGAAACTGCGATCCGAGTCAGTACCAGCGACAGGAAACCCAGGAGAGGAAACATGAGGTTCCTGCCTCCACTCGAGATGAGGCTCTCATCCATTGCACCAAACCCAGTGGAGTCCAGAGAGGCCCCTCCCAACTCCACAGTACCCCTGACTTCTCAGAGGCACCCGGAGAAGCTCCATGAGGTCACCGGCACATGTCAAGGGAACCCAGGGTTTCCTGCCACAATGCGAAAAAGACCTCGAGAGTCCTACTTCAACGTGTCTTGAAGCCCGAATCTGCTTCCATGGCTCTATAGAAATGACACGCACCCTCTCGCCACGCACATGGAGACCTGACTTCCCTGGCGCCATAAGAGAGGCTCCCTGAGCTCCCCGTCGTACCTCGTGAGAAACCCCACACTGACGCCGCAGCTCGAGAAAACCCACCATACGCCCCTGTCATCGCGAGATGAGGGCCTTCTTTTCCTGCATGGCCTGGAGAGGAATCCCGAATCCTCTTTTCAAACTCCACAGGAGGCTTGACTCCCTTTAGGCCACTTAGTGGGCTCCAAGAGATACCCGTCGCGACTCGAGAGGAGAATGGAGTCCTTTGCTTCCCCTCAAGACAGGGCCTGACTCACCAGGTGGGTCTGGGATGCAACCCCGAGATCCCTGTATCCCCTGGAGAGGAACATTAGGTCCTGGAAACAAGCCTAGATGAGGTCTCTTTTGCCCTTCTGTAACTCGAGAGCAATCCCCCGCTCTCCCTGACAACTCGAATGGAAGATTGGACTTCCCTGGGCCAACACAAGAGGAAGCCTGAATTCCCCTTCGTAACTCGAGAATCCCACCGCAACTCGAGAAAAAGCACTTGGTTCCCTCGTCATCGCAAGATGAGGCCCTTGCCCGCTACAGCTTCTCAAGAAAAGTCCCACGTTCCGTCTTGAAGTGCGAAACGATACTTGACACCCTTGATGTGACCCCAAAAGTTCCCCGAAATATCGGTCTCACTCGAGGTGAACACCGAGGTTCCCGGCACCAGTTTATCTGAGCCCCTTCTCCCCTCCTGTTCGAGATAGGAGGGTCACTTCCCCTGCTTTGTTTGTAAGGGGTTCCCGACCTTCACGGGGCACTTCAGGATGAGGCCGGTCTCACGAGGAAATTCGAGACGTAGCTCGCGGGTGGTGCCACATGCCAAAAGACTATGATTTCCCGGTATGCTCTTGATAAGAACCCGATGCCTGGACACCTCTTCGAAGGCAACCCTGTGGATGAAGGCACAACACAAAGGGGCACTGACACCCTCGTGCATCGTCTGGAAAAGCCCGCAGGTTCTACATACAGCTCAACAAGTGGCTTGTCACCCCTGAAGAACTCGAGAGGCAAGTGGGGTTTCATTCCTCTACACAAGACGAGGCCTGACTCTCCTGTCCCAACTCTGCAGGGACTTTGCGATCCGAATCAGACCAGCGCCAGTGAAGTCACGAGAGGAACGCTGAGGTTCCTGCCTCCACTCGAGATTAGGACCTCTTCCATTGCACGAAACCCAGTGGAGTCCCGAGAGACGCGTCCCAGCTCCACAGTATCCCTGACTTCTCAGAGGCACCCTGAGAAGCTCCCTGAGGTCACCAGCACAATTCGAGTGAACCCAGGGTTTACTGCCGCCACCATAGAAAGAACTCAAGAGTCCTTCTTCAACACGCTTTGAGGCCTGATTCCCCTACCATGACTCGAGGGCATTGACGCACTCCCTCTGCTACACTCATGAAGCCCTGACTTCCCTGGCGCCACACGAGAGGCTCCCTGAGCTCCCCGTCATACCTCGTGAGAAACCCCACACTGGCGCCGCAGATAGAGAAAACCTACGAGACGCCCCCGTTTTCGGAACATGACAGCCTTCTTTTCTAGCATGGCCTGGAGAGCACTCCCGAGTCCTCTCTCCAAACTCCACAGTAGGCTTGACTCCATTTTGGTCACTCAGTGGACTCCAAGACATACCCGTCGCGACTCGAGAGGAGAGCGGAGTCTTTTCCTTCCCCTCGAGGCAAGGCCTGACTCCTCGGGTGAGTCTGATATACGAACCGGAGATCCCTGTCGCCCCTGGAGAGAAACATTAGGTCCTGGACACAAGCCTAGATGAGGTCTCTTTTTTCCTGCAGTGACTCGAGAGCAATCCCCAACTCTCCCTCGCAACTCGAATGGAAGACTGGACTTCCCTGGGCCAAAAGAAGAGGAAGCCTGAATTTCCCGTTGTAACTCAAGAATCCCGCCACAACTCGAGAAAAACCACGTCGTTCCCTTTTCATCGCAAGATGCGGCCATTGCCGCTACAGCGTCTCAAAAGAAGTCTTACGTTCCATCTTGAAGTGCGATACGGTACTTGGCACCTTTGATGCGACCCCAAAAGTTCCCCAACACACTGGTCTCACTGGAGGGGAACACCGAGGTTCCCGGCATCACCTCATCTGTGCCCCTTCTCCCCTCCTGATCGAGACAGGAGGGTCGATTCCCCTGCTTTGTCTGCAAGGGGTTCCGACATTCCCGGCGCACCTCAGGATGAGGCCGGTCTCACTAGGAAATTCGAGACATAGCCTGGTGGGTGGTGCCACATGCGGAAAGACCCCGATTTCCCGGTCCGCTCTTAATAAGAACCCGATGCCCGGGCACCTCTTCGAAAGCAAACCTGTGGATGAATGCACAACACGAAGGGGTACTGACATCCCCATGCATAGTACGGAAAAACACGCAGATTCCAAACACAGGTCGACAAGTGTCCTGTCATCCCTTGAAGAACTAGAGAGGCATGCGGAGTTCCGTTCCTCCACACAAGAGAAGGCCTGACTCTCCTTTCCCAACTCTGCAGGGACCGTGCAATCGGAGTCAGAAATGTAGATGAATCCTGAGTTTCCTGCATCAACTCGAAATGAGGCCCTCTTCCATTGCGCCATACCCAGTGGAGTCCCGAGAGGCCCCTCCCAACTCCACAGTATCCCTGACTTCTCAGAGGCACCCTCAGAAGCTCTCTGCGGTCACTGGCACAAGTCGAGTGAACCCAGGGTTTCCTGCTGCATTCTGAGAAAGACCTCGAGAGTCCTTCTTTACCACGTCTTGAGGCCCGATACCCTACCATGACTGGAGAGCAATGACGCATTTCCCTCGCCACGCCCATTGAAACCTAACTTCCCTGGCGCCACACGAGAGGCTCCCTGCGCTCCCCGTCCTACCTCATGAAAACCCCACACTGGCACCGCCGCTCGAGAAAACTCACGAGACACCCCTGTCATCGTAAGATGAGGGCCTTCTTTTCCTACATGACCTAGAGAGCAATCCCGAGTCCACTCTCCAAAGTCCACTGGAGGCCTGTCTCCCTTTAGGCCACTCAGTAGCCTCCAAGAGATACACATCGCTACTCTAGAGGAGAGCGGAGTCCGTTGCTTCCCCTCGAGCCGAGGCCTGACTACTTGGGTGAGTCTGGAATGGGATCCCGAGATCCGTGTCGCCCCTGTAGAGGAAAACTCGGTCCTGGACACAAGCCTAAATGAGGCCTTTTTTGTCCTGCATTGACTCAAGTGCAATCCCCAGCTCTCCCTCGCAACTCGAATGGATGATTGGACTTCCCTGGGCCAACAGAAGAGGAAGCCTGTATTCCCCGTTGTAATTCGAGAATCCCGCGGCAACTGGAGAAAAACAACGTGGTTCCTCCGTCATCGAAATATGAGGCCCCTGTCAGCTATAGCGTCTCCAGGGAAGTCCCATGTTCCGTCTTGAAGTGTGAAACGGTACTTGGCACCCTTGATGCGACCCCCAAATTTCCCTGACACCCCGGTCTCACTCGAGGAGAACATGGAGGTTCCCAGCACCGCTTCAGCTGAGCCTCTTCTCCCCTCCTGATGGCGACAGGAGGGTCGATTCCCCTGCTTTGTCTGGAAGGGGTTCCCAGACTTCCCGGCGAACCTCAGGATGAGGCCAGTCTCACGAGGGAAGTCGAGACGTAGCCTCGTGGGTTGTGCCACATGCCGAAAGACCCCGATTTCCTGGTCCGCTATTGATAAGATCCCGATGCCCGGTCACCTCTTCGAAGGTAACCCTGTGGATGAAGGCACAACACGAAGGGGCACTGACACCCCTGTGCATCGTCCCCCAAAACCGCAGGTTCCACATACAACTCGACAGGTGGCCTGTCATCCCGTGAACAACTCGAGAGGCAAGCGGAGTTCCATTACTCCACACAAGACGAGGTCTGACTCTCCTGTCCCAACTCTGCAGGGACCCTGCTATCCGAGTCAGAAATGGAGAGGAACCCTGACGTTACGGCCTCAATCCGAGATTAGGTCCTCTTCAATTGCACCAGTCCCTGTGAAGTCCCGAGAAGCCCCTCTCAACTCCACAGTATCCCTGACTTCTCAGAGGAACCCCGCTAAGCTCCCTGAGGTCATGGGCACAAGTCGAGGGAACCCAGGGTTTCCTGCCACACCCCGAGAAAGACCTCGAGAGTTCTTCTTCGAAGCGTCTTGAGGCTCGATTCCCCTACCATGACTTGAGAGCAATGAGGCGCTCCCCCTCGCCACGTCCATGGAGACCTGACTTCCGTGGCACCACAGGAGTCTCCCTGAGCTCCCCGTCCTATCTCGTGAGAAACCCCAACCAGGCACTGCACCTTGAGAAAACCCACGAGACGCCCCCGTCATCACGAGATGAGGGCCTTCTTTTCCTGCATGGCCTAGAGAGCGATCCCGATTCCTCTCTCCAAACTCCACAGGAGGCTTAACTCCATTTAGGCCACTCTTGGGCTCCAAGGGATACCCGTCGCGACTCGAGAGGAGAGCGGAGTCCATTCATTCCCTTCGAGATGAGGCCTGACTCCCCGGGTGAGTCTGGAATGCAACCCCGAGATCCCTGTCGCCCCTGGAGAGAAAAACTCGGTCCTGGACACAAACCTAGATGAGCTCTATTTTGCCCTGCAGTGACCCGAGAGCAATCTCCAGCTCTCACTTGCAACTCGAATGGAAGATTGGACTTCCCTGGGCCAACACAAGAGGAAACCTGTATTCCCCGTCGTAACTCAAGAATCCTGCCGCAACTCGAGAAAAAACACGTGGGTCCCCCGTCAGCGCTAGATGAGGCCCTTGCCCACTACAGCGTCTCAAGAGAAGTCCCAGGTTCCGTCTTGAAGTGCGAAACGGTACTTGGCACCCTTGATGCAACCCGAAAAGTTACCCGACTTACCAGTTTCACTCAAGGGGAGCACCGAGGTTCCTGGCACTACTTCATCTGAGCCCTTTCTCTCCTCCTGATCCCGAAAGGAGGGTCGATTCCCCTGCTTTGTCTGGAAAGGGTTCCCAGACTTTCCTGCGCACCTCAGGATGAGGCCGATCTCACGAGGAAATTCGAGACGTAGCCTCGTGGGTGGTGCAACGTGCTGAAAGACCCCGATTTCCCGGTCCGCACTTGAGGAGAACCCGATGCCCGGACACCTCTTCGAAGGCAACCCTGTGGATGAAGGCACAACAGGAAGGAGCACTGATGCCCCCGTGCATCTCCGAAAAACCCGCAGGTTCCACACACATCACGAAAAGTGGTGTCATCCTTGAACAACTTGAGATGTAAGCGGAGTTCCATTCCTCTGCAGAACACGAGACCTGTCTCCTGAGCAAACTCAGCAGGGACCCTGCTATCTGAGTCAGATCCGGCTCCAGGAAGTCAGGAGCAGAACCCTGAGGTTCCTGCCTCAACTCGAGATGAGGCCCTCTTCCATTGCACCAAACCCAGAGGAGTCCCAAGAGGCCTCTCCCAAATCCACAGTATCCCTGACTTCTCAGAGGCACCCTGAGAAGCTCCCTGAGGTCACCGGCACAAGTCAAGGGAACCCAGGGTTTCCTGCCGCAACCCTAGAAAGACATCGAGAGTTCTTTTTCAACCCGTCATGAGGCCCGATTCCCCTACCCTGACTGGAGAGCAATGACGCGCTCCCCCTTGCCCCGCCCATGGAGACATGACTTCCCTGTTGCCACATGAGAGGCTACCTGAACTCCCCGTCGTAGCTCGTGAGAAACCCCACACTGGCGCCACAGCTCGAGAAAACCCACGAGACGCCCCCGTCATCTTGAGATGTGGGCCTTCTTTTCCTGCATGGCCTGGAGAGGAATCCCGAGTCCTCTCTCCAAACTGAAGAGGAGGGTTGACTCCCTTTAGACCACTCAGTGGGCTCCAAGAGATATGCGTCGCAACTCGAGAGGAGAGCCGAGTCCTTTGTTCCCCTCGAGACGAGGCCTAACTCCCCGGGTGAGTCTGTAATGCAAACCCGAGATCCCTGTCGCCCTTGGAGAGGATCATTGGGTCCTGAACACAAGGCTAGTAGAGGTCGCTTTTGCCCTGCAGTAACTCGAGAGCACTCCCCAGCTTTCCCTCGCAACCCGAATGGAAGATGGACCTCCCTGGGCCAACACAAGAGGAAGCCTGAATTCCCAGTAGTAATTCGAGAATTCCGCCTCAACTCGAGAAAAACCACGTGATTCCCCCGTCATTGCAAGAAGGGGCCCTTGCCTGCTCCAGCGTCTCAAGAGTAGTCCCACGTTCCGTCTTGAAGTGCGAAATGATATTTGGCACCCTTAATGCTACCCCAAAAGTTCCCCGACATACGGGTCGCACTCGAGGGGAACACCGAGGTTCCTGGCACCACTTCATCTGAGCCCCTTCTCCCCTCCTGATCGCGAAAGGAGGGTCGATTCCCCTGCTTTGTCTGAAAGGGGTTCCCGACCTTCTCCGCGCACCTCAGATGAGGCTGTCTCACGAGGAAATTCGAGACGTAGCCTCGATGGTGGTGCCACATCCCGAAAGACCGCGATTTCCCGATCCGCTCTTGATAAGAACGCGATGCCCAGACACCTATTCAAAGATAGTGTGGATGAAGGCACAACACGAAGGGGCACTGACACCCCCGTGCATCGTCTGGAAAAGACCGCAGGTTACTCATACAGCTCAACAAGTGCCTGTCACCCAGTGAACAACTCGAGAGGCAAGCGGAGGTCCATTCCTGAACACAAGACGAGGCCTGGCTCATATCTCCCAACTATGCAGGGGGCTGCGATCGGAATCAGAAATGGAGAGGAACCCTGAGGTTCCTGCCTCCCCTCGAGATGAGGCCCCCTTCCATTTCAACAAATTGAGTGGAGTCCCGAGAGGTCTTTCCCAACTCCACAGTATCCCTGACTTCTCAGAGGCACCCGGAGAATCTCCCTGAGGTCACCGGCACAAGTGGAGGGAACCCAGGTATTCTTGCCAAGACCCGAGAGAGATCTTGAGAGTCCTTCTTCAACGCGTCTAGAGGCCTGATTCCCCTACCATGACTGGAGAGCAATGACGCGCTCCCCCTCGCCACACGCATCGAGACGTAACTTCCCTGGCGCTACATGAGAGGCTCCCTGAGCTCCCCATCGTACCTCCTGAGAAACCAACACAGGCGCTGCAGCTCGGTAAAACCACCGAGACCCCCCGTCATCGTGAGATGAGGGCCTTCTTTTCCTGCATGTCCTGGAGTGCAATCCCGAGTCCTCTCTCCAAACTCCAGAGGAGGCTTGACTCCCTTTAGTCCACTCAGTGGGCTCCAAGAAATACCCGTCGCGACTCGAGAAGAGAGAGAAGTCCTTTGTTTCCCCTCGAGATGACACCTGACTCCCGGGTGAGTCTGGAATGCAACCGCAAGATCCCAGTCATCCCTTGAGAGGAACATTAGGTCCTAGACACAAGCCTGGATGAGGTCTCTTTTGCCCTGCAGTGACTCGAGCACAACCCCCCAGCTCTCCCTCGCAACTCAAATGGAAGTTTGGGCTTCCCTGGGCCAACACAAGAGGAAGCCAGAAATCCCCTTCGTAACTCGAGAATCCCGCCGCAACTCGAGAAAAACCACGTGTTTCCAACGTCATCCCAAGATGAGGCCCTTGCCTGCTATGGCGTCTCAAGAAAAGAACCACGTTCCGTCTTGAAGTGTGAAACGGTACTTTGCACCCTTGATGCGACACCAAATGTTCCCGGACACGCCGGTCTCACTCGACAGGAACACCGAGGTTCCCGCACCACTTCATCTGAGCACCTTCTCCCCTCCTGTTCGAGACAGGAGGGTCTATTCCCCTGCTTTGTTTGGAAGGGGTTCCCCACATTCCCGGCGCACCTCAGGATGAGGCCGGTCTCACGAGGAAATTCGAGACATAGCGTCGTGGGTGGTGTCACATGCCGAAATACACCGATTTCCCGGCCCACTCTTGAGAAGAACCCGATGCCCGGACACCTCTTCGAAGGCAACCCTGTGGACGAACGCACAAAACGAAGGGTCACTGACACTCCCGTGCATCATTCGGTAAAAGCCGCAGGTTCCACACACAGCTCGACAAGAAGCCTGTCATCCCATGAACAACTCGAGAGGCAAGTAGAGTTCCATTCCTCCACTCAAGACGAGGCCTGACTCTCCGGTCCCAACTCTGAAGGGACCCTGCGATCGGAGTCCGAAATGGAGAGGAACCCTGAGGTTCCTGACTCCACTCGAGATGAGGCCCTCTTCCATTACACCAAAAACAGTGGAGGCCCGAGAGGCCCCTCCCAAATCCACAGTATCGCGACTTCTCAGAGGCACCCTTAGAAGCTCCCTGAGGTCACTGGCACAAGTCGAGGGAACACAGGGTTTCCTGACGCAACCCGAGAAAGACCTTGAAAATCCTCCTTCAACACGTCTTGAATCCCGATTCCCCTACCATGACTCGAGAGCAATGACGCGTTCCCCCTCGCCACTCGCATGGAGACTTGACTTCCCTGGCGCCACACGAGAGGCTCCCTGAGCTCCCCGTCATACCTCGTGAGAAATCCCACACTGGCTCCCCAGCTCGAGAAAACCCGCGATATGCCTCCGTCATCGCGAGATGAAGGCCTTCTTTTCCTGCATGGCCTGGAGAGCAATCCTGAGTCCTCTCTCCAAACTCTACAGGGGGCTTGACTCCCTTTAGGCCACTCAGTGGGCTCCAAGAGACACCTGTGGCGACTCAAGAGGAGAGTGGGGTCCTTTGCTTCCCCTCGAGTCGAGCTCTGACTCCCAGGATGCGTCTGGAATGCAACCCCGAGATCGCTGTCGGCCCTGGAGAGGAATATTAGGTCCTGGACACAAGCCTAGATGAGGTCTCTTTTGCCCTGCAGTGACTCAAGAGCAAACCCCAGCTCTCCCTCGAAACTCGAATGGAAGATTGGACTTCCCTGGGCCAACACAAGAGGAAGCCTGAATTCCCCGTCATAACTCGAGAATCCCTCCGCACCTTGAGAAAAACCACGTGATTCCCCCGTCATCCCAAGATGAGGCCCTTGCCCTCTACAGCGTGTCAAGAGAAGCCCCAAGTCCGTATTGAAGTGCAAAACGGTACTTGGCACCCTTGAAGTGACCCCAAAAGTTTCCCGACACACCAGTCCCACTCGAGGGGAACACCGAGGTTCCCGGCACGACTTCAACTGAGCCCTTTCACTCCTCCTGGTCGCGACAAGATGGTCGATTCCCCTGCTTTGTCTGGAAGGGGTTCCCGATCTTCATGGCACACCTCAGGATGACACCAGTCTAACGAAGAAATTCGAGACGTAGCCTCATGGATGGTGCCACGTTCTGAAAGACCCCGATTTCCTGCTCCGCTATTGATAAGAACCCGATGTCCAGACACCTCTTTGAAGGCAACCCTGTGGATGAAGGCACAACACGAAGGGGCACTGACCCCCTCATGCATCTTACGGAAAAAACCGAAGGTTCCACTCACAGCTCGACAAATGGTCTGTTATCCTGTGAACAACTCGAGAGGCAAGCGGAGTTCAATTCCTCCACACAAGACGAGGCCTGACTCTCCTGTCCCAACTCTTCAGGGACCCTGTGGTCGGAGTTTTAAATGGAGAGGAACCCTTAGGTTCCTGCCTCAACTCGAGATGAGAACCTTTGCCATTGCACCAAACCCAGTGGAGTTCCGAGAGCCCCTCCCAAGTCCACAGTATGCCTGACTTCTCAGAGGCACCCTGAGAAGCTCCCTGAGGTCACAGGTTCAAGTCGAGGGAACCCAGGGTTTGCTGCCGCAACCTGAGAAAGACGAGACTCCTTCTTCAACGCGTCTTGAGTCCCGATTTCCCTACCATGACTCGAGAGCATTTATGGGCTCCCCCTCATCACACGCATAGAGACCTGACTTTCCTGGCGCCACACGAGAGGCTCCCTGAGCTCCCCGTCGTACCTCGTGAGAAAACTCATACTTGCGCCCCAACTCGAGAAAACCCACAAGACGCCCCCGTCATTGCAAGCTGAGGGCCTTCGCTTCCTGTATGGCCTGGAGAGCAATCCCGAGTCCTCTCTCCAACTCCACAGGAGGCTTGGCTCCCTGGAGGCCACTCAGTGGGCTCCAAGAGATACCTATCGCGACCCAGGAGGATATCAGAATCCTTTGCTTCCCCTCGAGCCGAGGCCTGACTCACTGGGTGAGTCTGGAATGCGTCCCCGTGATCCCTATCGCCCCTGGAGAGGAACATTAGGTCCTGGACACAAGCCTAGATGAGGTCTATTTTGACCTGCCGTGACTCGAGAACAATTCCCACCCATCTCTCCCTGGCAACTCGAATGGAAGAATGGACTTCCCTGGGCCAACACAAGAGGAAGCCTGAATTCCCCGTCGTAAGTCTACAATCCCATCGCAACTCGAAAAAAACCACGTGGTTTCCCCTTCATCACAAGATGAGGCCCTTGCCCGCCACAGCGTCTCAAGAGAAGTCCCACGTTTCGTCTTTAAGTTTGAAACAGTATTTGGCAAGCTTCATGTGACCCCAAAAGTTCCCTGACATACAGGTCTCACTCGAGGGGAACACCGAGGTTCCTGGCACCATTTCATCTGAGCCCCTTCTCCCCTCCTGATCGCAACAGGAGGGTCGATTAACCTGCTTTGTCTGGAAGGCTTTCCCCACCTTCCAGGGGCACCTCAGCATGAGGCCCGTCTCACGAGGAAATTTGAGACGTAGCCTCGTGTGTGGTGCCGCATTCCAAAAGTCCCCGATTTCCTGGTCCGCTCTTGATAAGAACCCGATGCCCGCACACCACTTCGAAGGCAACCCTGTGGATGAAAGCACAACACGAAGGGGCACTGACACCCCCATGCATTGTCTGGAAAAAACCGCAGGTTCCACACACAGCTCGACAAGTGGCCTGTCACTCCTTGAACAACTCGAGAGGCAAGCGGAGTTCCATTCCTCCACACAAGATGAGGCCTGACTCTCCTGTCCCAACTCTGCTGGGACCCTGCGATCTGAGTCAGAAATGGAGAGGAACCCTGAGGTTCCTTCCTGATCTCGAGATTAGGCCCTCTTCCATTGCAGCAAACCCAGTGGAGTCCCGAGAGGCCTCTCCCAGCTCCATAGTATCCCTGACTTCTCAGAGGCACCCTGAGAAGCTACCTGAGGTCACAGGCACAAGTCGAGGGAACCCAGGGTTTCCTGCCGCAACCCGAGAAAGACCTCGAGCGTCCTTTTTCATTGCATTGAGCCCTGATTCCACTACCATGACTCGAGAGCAATGACGTGCACCCCCTCGCCACTCGTATGGAGACTTGACTTCCCTGACACCACACGAGAGGCTCCCTGAGCTCCCGGTCGTACCTTGTGAGAAACCCCACACTGGCACCGCAGCTCCAGAAAAACCACCAGACTCCCCCGACATCGCGAGATGAGGGCCTTCTTTTCCTGCATGGCCTGGAGAGCAATCCCGCATGCTCTCTCCAAACTCCACAAGAGAGGAGCCAAGATTGCTGAGGAGTAGGACGGGGAGAACTCTTTCCCCCCCAAACAATTTCATCAAAAGAGCATTTAAACATCGAGTAAATTCCACAATACAACTTATGAATGCTGCCAGAGGACATCAGGCACCCAGAAAAGAACCCAACTCTTGGAAAGTAGGTAGGAAAAAGTATAAAAGACAAAAAAAGAGACAAAAGAGGGAGGGAGGGATTTCTGTCCCGGGAAGATAGTCTTAAAAAGAGAAAAGTTTCCAAACACCAGGAAAGCTTTTCACTGCCAAATCTTTGCCAAGCTTTGGAAGCACAAAGGGCAACATAAGGGGGATAAAAATAAATAAACAATTAAAACTCGCAGATTGCAAGCCCTACGGTAACTCCCCCAGCCGCGAAGCAGTGCAGACGCCTGCTCACACCATTAGCAAGAAGGGGCTGGGCAGGGAGGCGCGGCGCGGGCTGCATCGCTTAGAGTAAGAATCTGGCCTGAATACCCTGAGCGCTATCTGAACGAAATAACTTGGGCTAGCAAACCAGACTCTGGGATATCTACCACGCAAAAAGCCAGCCCTAACCTAAGACACCGCCAGGCCCGCGCACGGAACAAAGGACTGAACAGAGATAGCCGGCTGCAGACCTTCCCCCTCCGGTGACAGGCAGCCAGAGCCGGAAGGGGGCAATCGCAGCCCCAGAGAGACATTATCTATAAAACTGTAAGCAGGCTTCTTTGCTAACTAAAACTTCTTGGGGATCTGGACGGTCAACATCTGCCTGAGAAGGTGCGCCTGTTTTACACCCAGATAACCGAGTGGCGGGGAGGCGATAAGTCACAACATTGGCGCTCGCCAAACACCTCATCACCTGAGCTGCTCGGACCTGGGAAGAGCACAAAACGCAGGCCCAACCGAGTCTGTGCCTCTGAGGACTGCCCGAGTGCCTGAACCTGAGCGGCTTGGCCCTGGGAGGTGCATGCAGCCCAGGGCCAGCCTCGGATTGTTCCCAGTGGAACAACCTAGAGCCCGAGCAGTGTGGGCAGTGAGGCTACACGCGCCGTGAGCGGGGGCAGACCCAGTGTGGCTGAGGCACTGCGAGCGCACGCCAGTGTTATATGTTTGCAGCATCCCTCCCTCCCTCCCCACAGCACAACTGAACAAGTGAGCCTAAAAAAAAAAAAGTGTCCTCCACCGTCCCCTTTGTGTCAGGGCGTAAACCAGACACTGAAGAGACCAGCAAACAAAAGAAGCTATAACAGAGGGAAACGCCTTGGAAGCTACAGGCAATAGATTAAAACCCTGTGGTTACTAGGACTACATAGGAAGGCGCCTATAGATCTTGGGAAATATAAGTCGGACCAAGGAACTAGCCAAAAATGAACTGAACCCACGATACTCACAACAAAACCAGAGAAACTCCTAGATATATTTTTATGATCATTCGTTCTTTTTTTTAATTTTTTTAATTTTAAGTCCTCTATTGTTCCTTTAATTTTCACTTTTATAACCTATTACTTTGCAAAAAAAAAGACCCTATTTTTTTCTTCTTCAGCAAACTTCATATATATATATATATATATATATATATATATATGTATTAATTTTTTGACCTTTTTTTTGTTTTGTTTTGTTTTTTTCTTCTTTTCTTTAACATTGTATTTTTGAAATTCCAAACTGTACTCTAGATTTTTAATTTATGCTTTTTGGTATTTGATATCAATTTTGTACCTGTCGTTTCTTTATAATTTTTGCGACATTGCTTGTTTTTGTTTGTTTGTTTTCTCTTTAGTTTTCTTCTTCCTTTTTTTTAACATTGTATTTTTGAAATTCCAAACTCTACTCTAGATTTTTAATTTTTGCTTTTTGGTATTAGTTATCAATTTTGTACCTGTATTTTCTTAATATTTTTTGCGAGCTTGTTTGTTTTTCTTTGTTCGTTTTTTCTCTCTTTCTTTTCCTTCTTCTTTTCTTTAACATCGTATTTTTGAAATTCCAAACTCTACTCTAGATTTTTAATTTTTGCTTTTATGTATTTGTTACCAATTTTGTACCTTTAAGAACCCAATCTTCAGTACCCATGTTTCACTAGGGAGCGAGATTACTGGCTTGACTGCTCTCTCTCCCTTTGGACTCTCCTTTTTCTCCACCAGGTCGCCTGTGTCTCCTCCCTAACCCCTCTCTACTCTACCCAACTCTGTGAATTTCTGTGTATTCCAGATGGTGGAGAACACTTAGGGAACTGATTACTGGTTGGATCTGTCTCCCTCCTTTTCATTCCCCCCTTTTATCCTTCTGGCCACCTCTGTCTCCTTCCTCCTTCTTCTCATCTCTGTATAACTCTGTGAACATCTCTGAGCGGTCCAGTTGTGGAGTGCACATAAGGAAGTGACTACTGGCCAGCCCACTCTCTCCACTATTGATTCCACCTGATCTCATTTGGGTCACCTCTAACTCCCTCGTCCCTCTTCTCTTCTCCATGTAACGCTGTGAACCTTTCTGAGTGACCCTCACAGTAGAGAAACTTTTCTTCTTTAACGTAGATGTTTTATCAATGGTGCTGTATAGAAGGAGAAGTTTTGAAACTACTGTAAAAGTAAGACAGATAACTGGAAGCAGGAGGCTTAAGTCCAAACCCTGACTCCAGGGAACTCCTGACTCCAAGGAACATTAATTGACAGGAGCTCATCAAATGCCTCCATACCGACACTGAAATCAAGCACCATACAAGGGCCAACAAGTTCCAGGGCAAGACATACCAAGCAAATTCTCCAGCAACAAAGGAACGCAGCCCTGAGCTTCAAGATACAGGCTGCCCAAAGTCACCCCAAAACCACAGACATCTCATAACTCATTACTGGACACTTCATTGCACTCCAGAGAGAAGAAATACAGCTCCACCCACCAGAATACGGACACAAGCTTCCCTAACCAGGAAACCTTGACAAGACACCTGTACAAACCCACACACAGCGAGGAAATGCCACAGTAAAGAACTCCACAAACTGCCAGAATACAGAAAGGACACCCCAAACTCAGCAATTTAAACAAGATGAGACAGAGGAATACCCAGCAGATAAAGGAACAGGATAAATGCCCACCAAACCAAACAAAAGAGGAAGAGATAGGGAATCTACCTGATAAAGAATTCCGAATAAGGAGAGTGAAATGGATCTAAAATCTTGAAATTAAAATGGAATCACAGATAAATAGCCTGGAGACAAGGATTGAGAAGATGCAAGAAAGGTTTAACAAGGACCTAGAAGAAATAAAAAAAGAGTCAATATATAATGAATAATGCAATAAATGAAATTAAAAACACTCTGGAGGCAACAAATAGTAGAATAACAGAGGCAGAAGATAGGATTAGTGAATTCGAAGATAGAATGGTAGAAATAAATGAATCAGAGAGGATAAATGAAAAACGAATTAAAAGAAATGAGCACAATCTCAGAGACCTCCAGGACAATATTAAACGCTACAACATTCGAATCATAGGGGTCCCAGAAGAAGAAGACAAAAAGCAAGACCGTGAGAAAATACTTGAGGAGATAATAGTTGAAAACTTCCCTAAAATGGGGAAGGAAATACTCACTCAAGTCCAAGAAACCCAGAGAGTCCCAAACAGGATAAAGCCAAGGTGAAACCCCCCAAGACACATATTAATCACATTAACAAAAATCAAACACAAAGAACAAATATGAAAAGCAGCAAGGGAAAAACAACAAATAACACACAAGGGAATTGCCATAAGGATAACAGCTGATCTTTCAATAGAAACTCTTCAAGCAAGGAGGGAATGGCAAGACATACTTAAAATGATGAAAGAAAATAACCTACAGCCCAGATTATTGTACCCAGCAAGGATCTCATTCAAGTATGAAGGAGAAATCAAAAGCTTTTCAGACAAGCAAAAGCTGAGAGAATTCTGCACCACCAAACCAGCTCTCCAACAAATACTAAACAGGAAACACAAAAACGGTGTATAAATTCGAACCCCAAACAATAAAGTAAATGGCAATGGGATCATACTTATCAGTAATTACCTTAAACGTAAATGGGTTGAATGCTCCAACCAAAAGACAAAGACTGGCTGAATGGATACAAAAACAAGACCCCTACATATGTTGTCTACAAGAGACCCACCTCAAAAAAGGGGATACATACAGACTGAAAGTGAAGGGCTGGAAAAAGATTTTCCATGCAAATAGGGACCAAAAGAAAGCAGGAGTAGCGATACTCATATCAGATAAAATAGACTTTAAAACAAAGGCTGTGAAAAGAGACAAAGAAGGTCACTACATAATGATCAAAGGATCAATCCAAGAAGAAGATATAACAATTATAAATATATATGCACCCAACGCGGGAGCACCACAATATGTAAGACAAATGCTAACAAGTATGAAAGGAGAAATTAACACTAACACAATAATAGTTGGAGATTTTAATACCCCACTCACACCTATGGAAAGATCAACTAAACAGAAATTTAACAAGGAAACACAAACTTTAAATGATACAATAGACCAGTTAGACCTAGTTGATATCTATAGGACATTTCATCCCAAAACAATGAATTTCACCTTTTTCTAAAGTGCACATGGAACCTTCTCCAGGATAGATCACATCCTGGGCCATAAAGCTAGCATTGGTAAATTCAAAAAAATAGAAATCATTCCAAGCATCTTTTCTGACCACAATGCAGTAAGATTAGATCTCAATTACAGGAGAAAAACTATTAAAAATTCCAACATATGGAGGCTGAACAACACGCTGCTGAATAACCAACAAATCACAGAAGAAATCAAAAAAAGAAATCAAAATTTGCATAGAAATGGATGAAAATGAAAACACAACAACCCAAAACTTGTGGGACACGGTAAAAGCAGTCCTAAGGGGAAAGTTCATAGCAATACAGGCACACCTCAAGAAACAGGAAAAAGGTCAAATAAATAAACTAACTCTACACCTAAAGCAACTAGAAAAGGAAGAAATGAAGAACCCCAGGGTTAGTAGAAGAAAAGAAATTTTAAAAATTAGAGCAGAAATAAATGCAAAAGAAACAAAAGAGACCATAGCAAAAATCAACAAAACCAAAAGCTGGTTCTTTGAAACGATAAATAAAATTGACAAACCATTAGCCAGACTCATCAAGAAACAAAGGGAGAAAAATCAAATCAATAAAATTAGAAATGAAAATGGAGTGATCACAACAGAAAACACAGAAATACAAAGGATCATAAGAGACTACTATCAACAATTATATGCCAATAAAATGGACAACGTGGAAGAAATGGACAAATTCTTAGAAAAGTACAACTTTCCAAAACTGGACCAGGGAAGAAATAGAAAATCTTAACAGACCCATCACAAGCACGGAAATGGAAACTGTAACCAAAAATCTTCCAGCCAACAAAAGCCCAGGTCCAGACGGCTTCACAGCTGAATTCTACCAAAAATTTAGAGAAGAGCTAACACCTATCCTGCTCAAACTCTTCCAGAAAATTGCAGAGGAAGGTAAACTTCCAAACTCATTCTATGAGGCCACCATCAGCCTAATACCAAAACCTGCCAAAGATCCCACAAAAAAAGAAAACTACAGGCCAATATCACTGATGACATAGATGCAAAAATCCTTAACAAAATTCTAGCAATCAGAATCCAACAACACATTAAAAAGATCATACACCATGACCAAGTGGGCTTTATCCCAGGGATGCAAGGATTCTTCAATATCTGCAAATCAATCAATGTAATACACCACCTTAACAAATTGAAAAATAAAAACCATATGATTTTCTCAATAGATGCAGAGAAAGCCTTTGACAAAATTCAACATCCGTTTATGATAAAAACTCTCCAGAAAGCAGGAATAGAAGGAACATACCTCAACATAATAAAAGCTATATATGACAAACCCACAGCAAACATTATCCTCAATGGTGAAAAATTGAAAGCATTTCCTCTAAAGTCAGGAACAAGACAAGGGTGCCCACTGTCACCATTACTATTCAACATAGCTTTGGAAGTTTTGGCCACAGCAATCAGAGCAGAAAAAGAAACAAAAGGAATCCAAATTGGAAAAGAAGAAGTAAAACTCTCACTGTTTGCAGATGACATGATCCTCTACATAGAAAACCCTAAAGACTCCACCAGAAAATTACTAGAACTAGCTAATGACTATAGTAAAGTTGCAGGATATAAAATCAACACACAGAAATCCCTTGAATTCCTATACACTAATAATGAGAAAACAGAAAGAGAAATTAAGGAAACAATTTCATTCACCATTGCAACGGAAAGAATAAAATACTTAGGAATATACCTACCTAAAGAAACTAAAGACCTATATATAGAAAAGTATAAAACACTGGTGAAAGAAATCAAAGAGGACACTAATAGATGGAGAAATATACCATGTTCATGCATTGGAAGAATCAATATAGTGAAAATGAGTATACTACCCACGGCAATTTATAGATTCAATGCAATCCCTATCAAGCTACCAACAGTATTCTTCACAGAGCTAGAACAAATAATTTCACAATTTGTATGGAAATACAAAAAACCTCGAATAGCCAAAGCGATCTTGAGAAAGAAGAATGGAACTGGAGGCATCAACCTACCTGATTTCAGGCTCCACTACAAAGCCACAGTTGTCAAGACAGTATGGTACTGGCACAAAGACAGAAATATAGATTAGTGGAACAAAATAGAAAGCCCAGAGATAAATCCACACACATATGGACACCTTATCTTTGACAAAGGAGGCAAAAATATACGATGGATTAAAGACAATCTCTTTAACAAGTGGTGCTGGGAAATCTGGTCAACCACTTGTAAAAGAATGAAACTAGAACACTTTCTAACACAATACACAAAAATAAACTCAAAATGGATTAAAGAGCTAAACGTAAGACCAGAAACTATAAAACTCCTAGAGGAGAACATAGGCAAAACACTCTCTGAAATACATCACAGCAGGATCCTCTATGACCCACCTCCCAGAATATTGGAAATAAAAACAAAAATAAACAAATGGGACCTAATTAACCTTAAAAGCTTCTGCACATCAAAGCAAACTATTAGCAAGGTGAAAAGACAGCATTCAGAATGGGAGAAAATAATAGGAAATGAAGCAATTGACAAACAACTAATCTCAAAAATATACAAGCAACTCCTCCAGCTCAACTCCAGAAAAATAAATGACCCAATCAAAAAATGGGCCAAAGAACTAAATAGACATTTCTCCAAAGAAGACATACAGATGGCTAACAAACACATGAAAAGATGCTCAAAATCACTCATTATCATAGAAATGCAAATCAAAACCACTATGAGGTACCATTTCACGCCAGTCAGAATGGCTGCAATCCAAAAGTCTACAAATAATAAATGCTGGAGAGGGTGTGGAGAAAAGGGAACCCTCTTACACTGTTGGTGGGAATGCAAACTAGTACAGCCACTATGGAGAACAGTGTGGAGATTCCTTAAAAAACTGGAAATAGAACTGCCTTATGATCCGGCAATCCCACTGCTGGGCATACACACTGAGGAAACCAGAAGGGAAAGAGACACGTGTACCACAATGTTCATCGCAGCACTGTTTATAATAGCCAGGACATGGAAGCAACCTAGATGTTCATCAGCAGATGAATGGATAAGCAAGCTGTGGTACATATACACAATGGAGTATTACTCCGCCATTAAAAAGAATAGAATGAATCAGTTCTAATGAGGTGGATGAAACTGGAGCCTATTATACAGAGTGAAGTAAGCCAGAAAGAAAAACACCAATACAGTATACTAACGTATATATATGGAATTTTGAAAGACGGTAAGAACAAGCCTGAGTACGAGACAGCAAAAGAGACACTGATGTATAGAAGAGTCTTATGGACTCTGTGGGAGAGGGAGAGGGTGGGAAGATTTGGGAGAATGGCATTGAAACATGTAAAATATCATGTATGAAAAGAGTTGCCAGTCCAGGTTTGATGCATGATACTGCATGCTTGGGGCTAGTGCACTGGAACGACCCAGAGGGATGCTATGGGGGGGGAGGAGGGAGGAGGGTTCAGGATGGGGAGCACATGTATACCTGAGGCGGATTCATTTTGATATTTGGAAAAACTAATACAATTATGTAAAGTTTAAAAATAAAATAAAATTAAAAAAAAAATCCACAGGAGGCTTGACTCCCTTTAGGCCACTCAGTGGTCTCCAAGAAATACCCGTCGGGACTCGAGAGCAGAGCAGAGTCCTTTCCTTCCTCTTGAGATGAGGCCTGACTCCTCGGGTGCATCTAAAATGCAACCCCGAGATCTCTGTCGCCTCTGGAGAGGAACATTAGGTCCTGGACACAAGCTTAGATGAGGTCTCTTTTGCCCTGAAGTGACTCGAGAGCAATCCCTAGTTCTCTCTCGCAACTCCAATGGAAGATTGGACTTCCCTGGGCCAACACAAGAGGAAGCCTGAATTCCCCATCGTAACTCGAGAATCCCTCCGAAACTCGAGAAAAACCACATGGTTACCCCGTCATCGCAAGATGAGTCCCTTGCCCGCTACAGCGTCTAAAGAGAAGTCCCACGTTTCTTCTTGAAGTGTTTTCACACTTCAAGTGTGAAAACTTGGCACCCTTGATGCGATTCCAAAATCTCCCCGACACCCTGGTCTCTCTCGAGGGGAACACCGAGGTTCCCGGTACGACTTCATCTGAGCCACCTCTCCCCTCCTGATTGCGACTGGAGGGTCGACTCCCGTGCTTTGTCTGGAAGGGGTTCCCAACCTTCCCAGCGCACCTCAGGATGAGGCCGGTCTAACGAGAATATTTGAGACGTAGCTTCATGGGTGGTAACACATGCCGAAAGACCCCGATTCCCCGGTCCGCTCTTGATAAGAACCCGATGCCCGGACACCTCTTCAAAGGCAACCCTGTGGAAGAAGGCACAACACGAAGGGGCACTGACACCCACATGCATCGTCCGGAAAAACCCGCAGATTCCAAACACAGTTCGACAAGTTGCCTGTCACCCCGTGAATAACTCGAGAGGCAAGCGGAGTTCCATTCCTCCTTACAAGATGAGGCCTGACTCTCCTGTCCCAACTCTGCAGGGACCCTGCGATCAGAGTCAGAAATGGAGATGAACCCTGAGGTTCCTGCCTCCACTCGAGATGAGGCCCTCTTCTATTGCACCAAACCCAGTGGAGTCCCGAGAGGGCCCTCCCAACTCCACAGTACCCCTGACTTCTCAGAGGCACCCGGAGAAGCTCCATGAGGCCACCGGCACTAGTCGAGGGAACCCAGGGTTTACTGCCGTGACCCAAGAAACACCTTGAAAGTCCTTCTTTAACGGTTCTTGAGGCCCGATACACCTACCATGACTCTAGAGCAATGACGCGCTCCCCCTCGCAATGTGCATGGAGACCTGACTTCCCAAGCGCCACATGAGAGGCTCCCTGAGCTCCCCGTAGTACCTCATGAGAAACCCCACACTGGCACTGCAGCTCGAGAAAACCCACGAGACGCCCCCTTCATCGCGAGATGATGGCCTTCTTTTCCTGCATGGCCTGGAGAGCAATCCCGAGTCCTCTCTCCAAACTCCACAGGAGGCTTGACTCCCTTTAGGCCACTCAGTGGGCTCCAAGAGATAACCTGTTGCAACTCGAGAGGAGAGCGGAGTCCTTTGCTTCCCCTCGAGACAAGGACTGACTCCCCAGGTGCATCAGGAAAGCAACCCCGAGATCCCTGTCCCCCCTGGAGACGAACATTATGTCCTGGACACAAGCCTAGATAAGGTCTCTTTTGCCCTGCAGTGACTCAAGCGCAATCCCCAGCTCTCCCTCGCAACTCGAATGGAAGACTGGACTTCCCTGGGCCAACACAAGAGGAAGCCTGAATTTCCTGACCTAACTCGAGAATCCCGCCACAACTCGAGAAAAACAACGTGGTTAACCCGTCACCACAAGATGAGGCCCTTGCCAGCTACAGCGTCTCAAGAGAAGTCTCACGTTCCGTCTTGAAGTTTGAAACGGTATTTGGCAAGCTTCATGTGACCCCAAAAGTTCCCTGACATCCCAGTTTTACTCGAGGGGAACATCGAGGTTCCTGGCACCACTTCATCTGAGCCCCTTCTCCCCTCCTGATCGGGACAAGAGGGTCGATTCACTTGCTTTGTCTGAAAGGGTTACCGACCTTCCTGGTGCACCTCAGGTTGAGGTCCGCCTCAAGAAGAAATTCGAGACGTAGGCTTGTGGGTGGTGCCACATGCCGAAAGACCCTGATTTCCTGGTCTGCTCTTGATAAGAACCTGAAGCCTGGATACCTCTTCGAAGGCAACCCTGTGTATGAAGGCAAAAAACGAAGGGGAACTGACACCCCCATGCATCGTCCGGATAAAACCGCAGGTTCCACACACAGCTCGACAAGTGGCCTGTAATCTGGTGAACAACTCGAGAGTCCAGTGGAGTTCCATTCCTCCACACAAGACGAGGCCTGACTCTCCTGTTCTAACTCTGTAGGGACTCTGTGTTCAGAGTCAGAAATGGAGAGCAACCCTGAGGTTCCTGCTTCAAATCGAGATGAGGCCCTCTTCTGACAAGGTCCAGCCTCGGCTGGTCCAGGGTTTTCGAAGGGGAGACAGAGTAGGCGACCTATTGATTTATTTATCAAAGATATAAAGAGTAATAGAATGAGGATAGCTCAGTAGGAAAATTTAGTGGAGAAAAGAAGCTGAGTAGCTTGGTTTATGCGGAAAATCAGTATAACTCGTGACACCAGGTTAGCTCTGACCACGGAGGCCGCAGGCTCCCTCTCAAATAGCGAAAAGTGCCCCACCTTAGACACCTTCTCAAGTGGTCTTCGAAGCCCAGGCAAATAAATGGTCGCAGAGGATATCCGCGCTCCAGATGGACACTCATCTGAAAATTGAGGGGAAGAATTACATTAGGAGACTAAGCGTTGGCAATCAAGGCCCGTAGCTTTATTTTCAACACGGGTTTTAATACCCTAAGTTACACATAGAGGATAATGGGGAAGCAAAGTCAGCAGCCTTTGATCCTTATCAAAAACCAGGGTTTCCTTCCTGCAAATGTATCGTATACAAATGGTTTAGGTGATTTACATCATCTTCTAGCCAGAAGGCCTATTAACATTTTATGACTCTTGACAAAGACTTATCAACCGTACGACTTATTTTCTCTAAGAGTAATTATTTTAAGGTTTGGCCCCATCTTTCGAAGATAAAATTGCATTCCTATAGGGCAGATGTGTAATGGGTTTACAACAAAGGAAAGAATTTATTACCTTAAGGGTCTAAAGTTAGTAACACCAAGGCCACTACTTATTTTTTCTACATACCAACTATATTAATTAATACACATTCAAGGATACAATTCAGGGGATGTGGAAACTTGGCAACAAGCATTGGTTCATCAATGAAATCTTTTACTAGTTTTATTCTGACAGTTTCTAAGTCTCTGAGAGGCTCTAAGCTATTTGAATATCTTAAGCTTCCCGTGCCTCTCGAGGCTCGGAGACTGTAAACAATTGTATGCATTGCTGTAGGAGACCGGGTAAACTTGTCAGGCGAGTTAGAGAGCCATCTGACGTGTTTGGATTTAAACACTCCTAATTGCCCAGGAACTTTATTAATTGGAGCTGTAAGTTAGCTCTTTGACAGAGAGAGTGAGATGGTGGTGGGGGACAGCCCCCAGTAAAGTCAGAGGTGAGAGCACAAAGCAATAAAGTAGGCAGACTCTGGTTTTGGGGTGTAGATGCTCAAGAATATCCGGGAGGACTCCCGAGGCTCGATCCCGCCTTTGTGTATGCCCAGCCTCCTTCCTCATGACCTTTGTCACGAGTGGAATGTCTCTCGCCGGCTCCCAGCATCTCCCCGTTTTTTATTTCTTAAAACAGCCAGATGTTGCTCAGTCGCGAGCCTCTGAATACTCTGCCGAAGAATCCTGACAATACAAGGAAGAATGATTATGAGAAGCAGAATTAAAGCAGCCACCGCAGCATAGCTAAAGACATTAGACAGAATATTCTTTCCTGAGATGCAGTTAGGGAAAGTATGGAAGAAATCATTTGCTGTTCCAGCAGCAGTAAAATCTAATCGGGAGTGTTCCATGGTTGCTATTTGATAGTGAAGTTTCCCTACGTCTCAACCAATATCAGAGCTGTTCCAGATACCTGAAATATGGTTTTTAATCTTTTCCCATTCAAAATCTGTCTCATTTACTTTCAGGGGTGTTACACATATCCACCGATAGTCAGCATGACAAGACAATGCCATTTTCACCTTTAAAGCCTGCAATTCAGTCCCAATATGTATTCCTGCTTCCTCTAGGGCGTCTACCCTCATTTCTAATTTTCTGTCTATAGCTTCCTGTGTTGCCAATGATAAACAAACATTTTTGGACATAGAATCAACATATTGAGCAGTATGTACTTGTTGAGTCAATGATATTGCTGCCACAGTAACAGAAGTGATTGCACTTATCAAAGCTGCTGTTCCCAAGATAAGTAAGCCCACAAACCGTCGTGTTTGCATTAAATCCTGTAGTTGTTGTAATACAGCAAGACCATAATTCAATAAGTGGTTACATCATAAGATAAGGTGGATGTTGTAGCATTACAAAGGAGCAAACATTATATTGAGGGTTTAAACAAGATGAACCAGGGAGCAGCTGTAGGCATCGGCCCGGGGGAGCAGTGTCCCCAGCATCAGGAGGCAGAACGCGAGCGGCAGGCTGTGGGCCAAGGCGCCTATGGCGGGCGGAGGGGCAGGGTTCGTGGTTTAGGGCTAGTCGCCACCGCTTGGGCTCAGGGTGGTCCCCTCTCGCCGGTGGGGCCACGCTGGTCTGGACGGCACTCCGCGGGCGCGCTTTCCTCTCTGGCCCTCACTCGCTGCACAGACTTCTTTGCTCTAGGTCACGGGGTGCAGCGAGGAGGGTGCAAGGCACTGCTGGCGGCACGGAGGTGAGAGCTGGCTGGGGGAGGGGGAGCGAGCGAGTTCGCGCGCCGTGAACCTGGTCTTTGGGGAATGTGACATGACGAATTTGTCTGAGATCCAAACCGGAGAATCTGCATTCTGTAGAAATATACAAGCATACCCTCTCCCACAAGTTAGCAACACATCTGGCCTTTTTCACTCTCCCATAAGGAGGCCTTTTTACTTGACCAGGGGCCGAGTCGTAGCCTGTAATTCAGGCATATAGTGTCTCATCATTGTAGTCTGCCCCGTGTGTTTACGTTTAAGTGATTAATTACAATTGGAACATAACTTCACTATTTGTCTAGCTGTTTCCCTATGGATATGTTAATTTAGGTCTAATGTTTAGTTTAGGTCTCTGTATAAATTTAAGTAATAAATGTATAACCTCCTTATCTCATTTTGGTATACAGGTATACAGATATACCTAAATGCAAAATGCATTTATATATGTATTTATATATGGCAACAAGTATAAAGTTATTGACATATAATATATATAAATCAATATACTTGAATTAATCTTTATAATTAATATATTAATTAATATATATTACAGCAATATAACACATACACAGCTAATACCAACCAACACAAACCAATATAATGTAATAATACATGTCACACATTTATAATTATACAGTATATAGAACATATATCATCACAGCACATCAATCCATACCAATTAATATCAGCCACACACACATTATATTACTGCCATATATATTTAATTATACAGTATATATACATGTGTGTGTGTATATAGTATACATATTAATTTATATACAAATTAATTAAGTATAGATCTATAAATAGAATTAGGTATAACTTTATTACATTTTATTTATACCCATACCTAATTAGGCAAACTGTAATTAGGCAAATACATTTATATTATGTATTTATAACAATATATAAAGTATTGTTAAATGTACCACCTGTACAGCATCTCCACCCCACATACCACTTTCTCTAATCCCACCAACTCATTTTCAGTATTATGTGTTGGCCAGGAGCTGGGCCAGTCTTTCCCAGCAATGTTAAGAGACTTCTGTTCCTGTGTCTAATAGCCCTGGCGTTTTATTCTCTTGAAGTAAAAGATCTTTTAAAGGCCTTGGAACTGTAATTTCCTGCACCCAAAAGGCTAGATCACTAGATCCAAATGTTTTGTGGCTCTTAGCTTGAGAAGTCAAGTTTTTCCTTGTCTGATAGTAAGGTAAAAGTAAAAGCTGTGTTACTCTTTGACCTTTATTAATTTGTACAGTTTTGATAGGCAGTGAGATCAAGACTTTAATTTCTCAATATCATCAGAATCTACTACACCATGCACCAGCGAAATTTCTTTTCTTTCTTTTTTTTTATTTAATTTTTTTTTTAAAAGAAAGCGAGCTACGCCCCAGGACAAATCTTACAATGTCCTCAGATAGGGGGCCAGCCACTCCGGTTGGAATTGGAGTAAGCGGCACATTAGGGGTTAATATTGTTATTAAATCTCCTTGCCTTTTCGCTTTTCTCCTAGCCTGGATGAGACCCCCCTTAGGGAGTTTTCTCCAAGGAGCACGCTCTGCATATTGTGTACTAAAAGCTCCTTTGTTTAAAAAACTTTTTATCTTCCTCAGTCTTAGGCAACACTTTGGGAGGCTTTGGGGGCAAAGTGGGGAACTCCTGGGTCCTGGGAGGCACAATCGAAGGCGGTGGCGGTCGCCTAAAATCAGAAAGTGGTGGATAAGTTTTTTAAAGGTTTGCGCAGAGGGGGAGGGAGCTCGCCAGGGCTCTCGGCTGCAGCGTCCTGTAAGCCCTCTCCTTCCTCGGGAGGTAGACCACTTTCTCCCTCCTTTTTTTTTTTTTTTCAATGGCAGAAAATATGATCTGTGCAGTAAATGGAGACTCACCACCATCCACCTCTATAGCCTCCCCCATAGGCTATTTAACAGCCTCATGACGGAGGTCCAGGACATTTCTAATCATATTCCACAGTCAATAAATATTTGTCTATTCTTAGATGCAGAGAAATCCATTTTTAATATTTTTTTAATTTTAGAGAATATTTTTATTTATTTTGTAACCTCTTTACCCTGGCTAAACTGCAGAGGGGACTAGAAAAGTAGCCTCAAGGTGAGGATCAAGTTCATCCTTGGGACTAGAGAAAATCCTTCTCCGGGAAACTCCTAGCGGTGGCCCTTTACCCCGACATGGAGGAGGAGGCATAGGGGGATGGGAGCATCCCAAAGTTTTCCTCTTCTGTTCCGGAGATCCTTTAACTGTTTGGTAACTAAATCTTACGAACTGTCTGATCGGGGATGTTTCCTTCAACCTCCTAGGAGCGGATGGTCTGATTAGGGATGTTTTCTTAAACTTTTAGGAGCATCTTTAGCTAAAAAAAAAAAAAAAAAAAAAAAAAAAAAACAATCCTCATCAGAATGGCATCGAGCTGCTGTTTCCTCTAAACCTTTTTCAAATTGAGGGGAGAGCTGATCTTTCTTTTCATCCCTATCTTTTACATGCTCATTGGCAGTCATAGCGGCTAGCCATTCATTTAGCTGTCGATAGCTAGGTATAGCCTCTTCATTTTCACTTTTCTTTATAACAGGCACCTTTTCAGATTTGCTTTTTTGTTTAACAGGTACTTTTCCAACTTTGCTTTCCTCTTTAACAGGTACCTTTTCAAATTCATGAGCTGGATCTAAAACATCTCTAGTCATATTCCACAGAGGAAAGGAGTAAGTAGGGATTTTTTCCAAACCTTGCTGAGCACAATAAGCTCTTAGCTGTTTTCCTAGTTTTTTCAAGATATCTAGGTTAACAGTGCCTTGTTGTAGAAACCAAGGGCAGTGGTCTTGTACAAATGTAAAAAATGATTGAATGGAAGATTTTTTAACCTTGATTCTTCTTTTACTTAATAACTGTAAAATTACTCCTATAAAGAGCTGTCTTTCATTTGATTCAGTGTTGCCCATGTCAGAAACTTAAGGATAGTAAAAGATTTTGCTTTTAGCTATCTAAAGATTAGGCCTTTTTTGTCAGCCTTTTTAGAAACCGTTTTTTCTCTCTTACTCTTCAACACTTCCCACTCCTCTGGCCCTGTCTATTCTACAGGGGGATCTGCAGCCCCCTAAGTGGGATCCTATCTGTCCCGAAAACTGAACACTGGGGGAATGGGGTTGGGGATTTACCTTCGAAATGCCTGTCTCGGGCGCCACCTGCAGAGGTCCAGCCCCAGCTGATCCAGGGTATTCGAAGGGAAGATGGAGTAGGCTACCTATTTATTTATTTATTTCTTCATCAAAGATATAAAGAGTAATAGAATGAGGATAGCTCAGTAGGAAAATTCAGTGGAGAAAAGCAGCTGAGTAGCTTGGTTTATGTGGAAAATCAATATAACCCGTGACACCAGGTTAGCTCTGACCACGGAGGCTGAAAGTGCCCTCTAGAATAGAGGAAGGTGCCCCACCTTAGACACCTTATCGAGTGGGTCTTCGAAGCCCAGGCAAATAAATGGTCGCAGAGGATATCCGCGCTCCAGATGGACACTCATCTGAAAATTGAGGGGAATAATGACATGGGGAGACCAAGCATTGGCGAGCAAGGCCCGTAGCTTTATTTTCAACACAGGTTTTAATACCCTAAGTTACACGTAGAGGATAATAGGGGATGCAAAGTCAGCAGTCTTTAATCCTTATCAAAAACCAGGGTTTCTTTTCTGCAGATTTATCGTATAAAAATGGTTTAGATGATTTACATCATCTTCTGGCCAGAAGACCTATTAACATTTTATGACTCTTGACAAAGACTTATCAACCGTAAGAGTTATTTTCTCTAAGAGTAATGTTTTAAGGTTTGGCGCCATCTTTCGAAGATAAAATTGCATTCCTATAGGGCGGATGTGTAATGGGTTTACAACAAAGAAAATAATTTATTACCTTAGGGTCTAAAGTTACTAACATCAAGGCCACTACTTATTTTTTCTACATCCCAACTATATTAATTAACACACATTCAAGGATACAATTCAGGGGATGTGGAAACTTGGCAACAAGCATTGGTTCATCAACGAAATATTTTACTAGTTTTATTCTGACAGTTTCTAACTCTCTGAGAGGCTCTAAGCTATTTGAATATCTTAAACTCCCCTTGTGTCTCGAGGCTGGGAGACTGTACACAATCATAGGCATAGCTGTAGGAGACCGGGTAAACTTGTCAGGCGAGTTAGAAAACCATCTGAGGGGTTTGGATTTAAACACTACTAATTGCACAAGAACATTATTAGTTGGAGCTGTAAGTTAGCTCTTTGACAAAGAGAGTGAGATGGTGGTGGGGGACATCCCCAGTAATGTCAGAGGTGAGAGAACAAAGCAATAAGAAGGCAGACTTTGGTTTTTGGGGGTAGATGCTGAAGAATATACGGGGGAACTCCCGGAGGCTCGATCCCGCCTTTGCGTATGCCGAGACTCTTTCCTCATGACATTTGTCACGAGTGGAATGTCTCTCGCTGGCTCCCGGCAATCTTCCATTGCACCAAACGCAGTGGAATCCCGAGAAGCCCCTCCCAACACCACAGTATCAGTGTCTTCTCAGAGGCACCCTGAGCAACTCCCTGAGGTCACTGGCATAAGTCGAGGGAACACAGGGTATCCTGCCGCAATTCGAGAAAGACCTCACGAGTCCGTCTTCAACGCGTCTTGAGGCTGGATTCCCCTACCATGACTCGAGAGCAATGACACGCTCCCCCTCGACATGCACATGGACACCTGACTTCCCTGGTGCCACATGAGAGGCTCCCTGAGCTCCCCGTCATACCTTGTGAGAAACCCCACACTGGCGCCGCAGCTCAGGAAAACCCATGAGACGCCACCGTCATCGCGAGATTGGGGACTTCTTTTCCTGCCTGACCTGGAGAGCAATCCCTGGTCCTCTCTCCAAACTTCACAGGAGGCTTTACTGCATTTAGGCCACTCAATGGGCTCCAAGAGATACCTGTCGCGACTTGAGAGGAGAGCAGAGTACTTTGTTTCCCCTCGAGACGAGGCCTTACCCCGGGTGAGTCTGGAATGCAACCCCGAGATCCCTGTTGCCCCTGGAGAGGAACATTATGTCCTGGACAAAAGCCTAGATGAGGTCTATTTTGCCCTACAGTGACTCGAGAGCAACACCCATCTCTCCCTCGCAATTCGAATGGAAGATTGGTCTTCACTGGGCCAACACAAGAGGAAGTCTGAATTTCCCGTTGTAACTCGAGAATCCCGCCGCAACTCTTAAAAACCACGTGGTTCCCCATTCATCGCAATATGAGGCCTTTGCCCACTACAGAGTCTCAAGAGAAGTCCCATGTTTCGTCATAAAGTTCGAAATGCTACATGGCACCCTTGATGCGACCCCAAAAGTTCCCCAATATACCGGTCTCACTCCAAGGGAACACCGAAGTTCCTGGCACCACTTCATTTGAGCCCCTTCTCCCCTCCTGATCACGGCAGGAAGGTCGATTCCCCTGCTTTGTCTAGAAGGGGTTCCCGACCTTCATGGCGCACCTCAGGATGAGGCCAGTCTCACGAAGAAATTCGAGACGTAGCCTCGTGTTGGTGCCACGTGCCGAAAGACCCCGATTTCTCGGTCTGCTCTTAATAAGAACCCAATGCCCGGACACCTCTTCTAAAGCAACCCTGTGGAGGAAGGCACTTCACGAGGGGGCACTGGCAACCCTGTTCATCGTCCGGAAAATCCCACAGGATCCACATACAGCTCCACAACTGGCCTGTCACCCCTTAAACAACGAGAGAGGCAAGCGGAGTTCCCTTCCTCAGACAAGATGAGGCCTGAGTATCCAATCCCAACTCTGCAGGCACACTTCGATCTGAGTCAGAAATGGAGAGGAAACCTGAGGTTCCTGCCTCAACCCGAGATGAGGCCCTCTTCCATTAAAACAAACCCAGTGGAGTCCCGAGAGGCCCCTCCCATCTCCACAGTATCCCTGACTTCTCATATGCATTCTGAGAAGCTCCTTGAGGCCATGGGCAAAAGTCGAGGGAAACAAGAGTTTCCTTCCACAACCGAAGAAAGACCTCGAGAGTCCTTCTTCAATGCGTCTTGACGTCAGATTCCCCTACCATAGCTCGAGAGCAATAACGCGCTCCCCCTCGCCACGCACATGGAGACCTGACTTCCCTGGCGCCACACGAGAGGCTCCCTGAGCTCCCCGTCGTACCTCGTGTGAAACCCCACACTGGCGCCGCAGCTCGAGAAAACCCACAAGACCCCTCAGTCATCGCGAGATGAGGGCCATCTTTTCCTGCATGGCCTGGAGTGCAGTCCCAAGTCCTCTCTCCAAACTTCACAGGAGGCTTGATTCCCTTTAGGCCACAAAGTGGGTTCCAAGAGGTGCCTGTTGCGACTCAAAAGGAGAGCGGAGTCCTTTGCTTCACTTTGACACGAGGCCTGACTGCCCGGGTGAGTCTGGAATGCAAACCTGTGATCCTTGTGGCCCTTGGAGAGGAACATTAGGTCCTGGACACAAGCCTAGATGAGGTATCCTTTGCCCTGCAGTGACTCGAGCGCAACCCCCAGCTCTCCCTCGCAACTCGAATGGATGATTGGACTTCCCTGGCCCAAAACAAGAGGAAGCCTGAAATCCCCGTCGTAACTTGAGAATCCCACAGCAACTCGAGAAAAACCACGTGGCTCCCCCGTCATCGCAAGATGAGGCCCTTGGCCACTACAGCGTATCAAGAGAAGTCCCACGTTCCATCCTGAAGTACAAAACGGTACTTGGCACCCTTGATGCGACCCCCAAAGTTCCCCGACATACCGGTCTCAATCGAGGGAAACACCAAAGTTCACGGCACCACTTCCTGTGAGCCCCTTCACCCCTCCTGATCGCGACAGGAGGGTCGATTCCCCTGCTTTGTCTGCAAGGGGTTCCCGACATTCCCCACGAAGCTCCGGATGAGGCTGGTCTCATGAGGAAATTCGAAAAGTAGCCTCATGGTTGGTGCCACATGTTGAAAGATCCCGAATTCCCGGTCCACTCTAGATAAGAACCTGACTCCCGGACATGTCTTCGAAGGCAACCCTGTGGATGAAGGCACAACACGAAGGGACACTGACATCCCCATGCATCGTCTGGAAAAACCCGCCGATTCCACTCACAGCTCCAAATGAGGACTGTCACCCCATGAACAACTCTAGAGGCAAGTGAAGTTGCATTCCTTCACACAAAACAAGGCCTTACTCTCCTGTCCCAACTCTTCAGGGACCCTGCGATCAGAGTCAGAAATGGAGAGGAACCCTGAGGTTCCTGCCTCAACTAGAGAAGAGGCCCTCTTCCATTGAACCAAACTCAGTGGTGTCACGAGAGGCCCCTCCCAACACCACAGTATCCCTGAATTCTCAGAGGCTCCCTGAGAAGCTACCTGAGGTCACTGGCACAAGTCGAGGGAACCCAGAGTTTCCTGAAGTAACCCGAGAAAGACTTGGAGAGTCCTTTTTCAACGTCTCTTGATGCCCGATTCCCTTACCATGACTCCAGAGCAAGGACGCGCTCCCCTCGCCACAAGCAGGAAAACTGACTTCCCTAGTACCACACAAGAGGCTCCCTGAGTACCCCATCGTACCTCGTGAGAAAACCCACACTGGCGCTGCAGTTCGAGAAAAACCACAAGACGCCCCCGTCAAGAAGAGATGAGGGCCTTCTTTTCCTGCCTGACCTGGAGAGCAATCCCTGGTCCTCTCTCCAAACTTCACAGGAGGATTGACTCCCTTTGGGCCACTCAGTTGGGTCCAAGAAATACCCGGCGCGACTCGAGAGGAGAGCGGAGTCCTTTGCTTCCCTCAAGACGAGGCCTGACTCCCCGGGTGAGTTTGGAATGCAACCCCGAGATCCCTGTCGCCCCTGGAGAGGAACATTATGTCCTAGACACAAGGCCAGATGAGGTCTATTTTGCCTTACAGTGACTCGAGAGCAACCTCCATCTCTCCCTCACAATTTGAATGGAAGATTGGTCTTCCCACGGTCAACACAATAGGACGTCTGAATTTCCCGTCGTAACTCGAGAATCCAGCCTCAACTCTTAAAAACCATGTGGTTCCCCCTTCATCGCAATATGAGGCCCTTGCCCGCTAGAGTTTCAAGAGAAGTCCCATGTTCCATCTTAAAGTTCGAAATGCTACTTGGCACCCTTGATGCGACCCCAAAGTACTCCAACATACCGGTCTCACTCCAGGGGAACACCGAAGTTCCCGGCGTCTCCAGGGAAGTCCCATGTTCCGTCCTTAAGTGCGAAACGGTACTTGACACCCTTGATGCGACCGCAAAAGTTCCCCAACACGCTGGGTTCCCTCGAGGGGAACACCGAGGGGCCCGGCATCACTTCATCTGAGCCCCTTCTCCCCTCTTGATCGCGACACAAGATTCGATTCCCCTGCTTTGTCTGGAAGGGGTTCCCGGCCTTCCTGGCGCACCTCAGGATGAGGCCGGTCTCAGGAGGAAATTCGAGACTAGCCACGTGTGTGGTGCCACGTGAGGAACGACCCCGATTTTCTGGTCCGGTCTTGATAAGAACCCGATGACCGGACCCCTCTTCGAAGGCAACCCTGTGGGTGAAGGCACAACACGAAGGGGCATGGACACCCCTGTGCATCATCCGGAAAAACCTGCAGGGTCTACACACAGCTCGACAAGGGGCCTGAGACTCCCGGAACAACTCGAGAGGCAACCGGAATTCCATTCCTCAGACAAGACGAGGCCTGACTCTCCTGTCCCAACTCTGCAGGGACCCTGCGGAAATGGAGTCAGAAATGGAGAGGAAGCCTGAGGTTCCTGCCTCCCCTCGAGATGAGGCCTTCCATTGCGCCAAACCCAGCGGGGTCCCGAGAGACCCCGCCAACTCCACAGTGTCCCTCGCCTCTCAGAGGCACCCTGGGAAGTTCCCTAAGGTCCCCGGCAGAAGTGGAGGGAAAAGAGGGTTTCCCGCCACAACCCGAGAAAGACCTCGAGAGTCCCTCTTCAATGCGTCTTGAGGCCCTAGTCCCCTCCCGTGACTCGAGAGCCATGACGGGCTCCCACTCGCGACGCCCATGGAAGGGAGACCTGACTTCCCTGGCGCCGCACGAGAGGCTCCCTGAGCTCCTGGTCGTGCCTCGGGAGAAAACCCCCACGGGCGCCGCAGCTCGAGGAAAGCCCTGAGACGCCCCCGTCCTCGCGAGGTGAGGGCCTTCCTTTCCTGCATGGTCTGGAGAGCAATCCCGAGTCCTCTCTCAAACTGAAGAGGAGGCTTGACTCCCTTGAGGCCACTCAGGGGGCTCCAAGAGATCCGCGTCACGACTCGGGAGGGGAGCGGAGTCCTTCCCTTCCACTGGAGACGAGGCCTGACTCCCCGGAGGAGTCTGGAATGCAGCCCCGAGATCCCTGCCTTCCCTGGAGAGGAACATTAGGTCCTGGACACACGCCTAGATGAGTTCTCTTTGGCCCTGCAGTGACTCGAGCACAACCCCCAGCTTTCCCTCGCCACTCAAATTGAAGATTGGGCTTCCCAGGGCCAACACAAGAGGAAGCCTGAAATCCCCGTCGTAACTCGAGAATCCCGCCGCAACTCAAGAAAAACCACGTGGTTCCAACGTCTTCGGCAGATGAGGCCCTTGCCCGCGACGGCGTCTCAAGGGAAGTCCCCTGTTCCGCCCTGAAGGGCAAAACGGTACATGACACCCTTCGTGCGACCCCCCCAAAGTTCCCCGACACGCCGGGTTCCCTCTAGGGGAACAAGGAGGGTCCCGGAACCACTTCATCTGAGCCCCTTCTCCCCTCCTGATCGCGACAGGAGAGTCGATTCCCCTGCGTTGTCTGGAAGGGGTTCCCTGCCTTCCTGGCGCACCTCAGGATTAGGCCGGTCTCACGAGGAAATTCGAGACGAGCCACGCGGGTGGGGCCACATGCCGAACAACCATGATTTCCCGTTCCGCTCTTGAGAAGAAGCCGATGCCCGGACACGTCTTCGAAGGCAACCCTGTGGGTGAAGGCACAACACGAAGGGGCACTGACAACCCCGTGCATCGTCCGGAAACACCAGCAGGTTCCACACACAGCTCGACGAGGGGCATGAGACCCCCTGAGCAACTCGAGAGGCAAGCGGAGTTCCCTTCCTCAGACAAGACGAGGCCTGACTCTCCTGCCCCAACGCTGCAGGGACGCTGCCATTGGAGTACGAAACGGAGAGGAAGCCTGAGGTCCTGTCTCCCCTCGAGATGAGGCCCTCTTCCATTGCACCAAACCCAGCGGAGTCCCGAGATGGCCTGCCAAATCCACAGCATCCCTCACCTCTAAGAGGCACCCTGGGAAGTTCCCTCAGGTCACCGGGAGAAGTCGAGGGAAACGAGGGTTTTCCGCCACAACCCGAGAAAGACCTCGAGAGTCCTTCTTCGACATGCCTTGATGCCCTAGTCCCCTCCCAGGACTCGAGAGCAATGATGCGCTATCCCTCGCCACGCTCATGGAGACCTGACTTCCCTGGCGCCGCACGAGAGGCGCCCTGAGATCCTCGTCGTGCCTCGTGAGAAAAGCCCCACGGGTGCCGCAGCTCGAGGAAACCCCTGAGAAGCCCCCGTCCTCACGAGGTGAGGGCCTTCATTTCCTGCCTTTCCTGGAGAGCAATCCCGAGTCCTCTCTCCAAACTGAAGACGAGGCTTGACTCGCTGAGGCCACTCAGGGGGCTCCAAGAGATCTGTGTCGGGGCTCGAGAGGAGAGCGGAGTCCTTTGCTTCCCCTCGAGGCGAGGCCTGACTCCCCGGGGGAGTCTGGAGTGCAACCCCGAGATCCCTGTCTTCCCTTGAGAGTACTACTAGGTCCTGGACACACGCCTAGATGAGGTCTCTTCGGCCCTGCAGTGACTCGAGCGCATCCCCCCAGCTTTCCCTCGCAACTCGAGGGGAAGATTGGGCTTCCCAGGGCCAAACCAAGAGGAAGCCTGAGATTCCCGTCGTAACTCGAGAATCCCGCCACAACTCGAGAAACTCCACGTGGTTTCAACGTCTTCGCAAGATGGGGCCCTTGCCCGCTACGGCGTCTCAAGGGAAGTCCCAGGTTCCGTCCTGAGTTGCGAAACGGTACCTGACACCCTTCATGCGACCACCAAAAGTTCCCCGACATGCCAGGTTCCCTCGAGGGGAACACCGAGGGTCCCAGCACCACTTCATCTGAGCCCCTTCTCCCCTCCTGATCGCGACAGGAGAGTCGATTCCCCTGCGTGGTCTGGAAGGGGTTCCCGGCTTTCCCGGCGCACCTCAGGATGAGGCCAGCCTCCCAAGGAAATTCGAGACGAGCCCCGTGGGTGGCGCCACATGCCGAACGACCCCGATTTGCCAGTCTGCTCTGGATAAGAACCCGATGCCCGGACACCTCTTCGAAGGCAACCCTGTGTGTGAAGGCACAACACGAAGGGGCACTGACACCCACGTGCATCGTCTTTCCGGACGATGCACGGAAAGACCCGCGGGTTCCACACACAGCTCGACGAGGTGCCTGAGGCCCCCTGAGCAACTCGAGATGCAAGCAGAGTTCCCTTCCTCAGACAAGATGAGGCCTGACTCTCCTGTCCCAACTCTGCAGGGACCCTGTGGTCGGAGTCCAAAAAGGAGAGGAAGCCTGAGCTTCCTGCCTCCCCTCGAGATGAGGCCCTCTTCCATTGCGCCAAGCCCAGCGGAGTCCCGAGAGGCCCCTCCAACTCCACAGGATCCCTCGCCTCTCAGAGGCAACATGGGAAGTTCCCTCAGGTCACCAGGAGAAGTCGAGGGAAACGAGGCTTTCCCGCCGCAACCCCAGAAAGTCCTCGAGAGTCCTTCTTCAATGCGTCTGGAGGCCCTAGTCCTCTCCCATGACTCGAGACCCATGACGCGCTCCCCCTCGCCACGCGCATGGAGACCTGACTTCCCTGGCACCGCACAAGAGGCTCCCTGAGATCCTCATCTTGCCTCGTGAGAAAACCCCCACGGGCGCCGCAGCTCGAGGAAACACCTGAGAAGCCCCCGTCCTCACGATGTGAGGTCCTTCTTTTCCTGCCTGGCCCGGAGCACAATCCCGAGTCCTCTCTCCAAACTGAAGAGGAGGCCTGCCTCCCTTGAGGCCACCCAGTGGGCTCCAAGAGATCTGCGTCGCGACTTGAGAGGAGAGCGGCGTCCTTTGCTTGCCCTTGAGGCGAGGCCTGACTCCCTGGGGGAGTCTGGAACACCACCCCGAGATCCCTGTCTTCCCTTGAGAGGAACGTTAGGTCCCGGACACAGGCCTAGATGAGGTCTCTTTGGCCCTGCAGTGACTCGAGTGCAACCCCCAGCTTTCCCTAGCAACTCGAATGGAAGATTAGGTTTCCCGGGGCCAACACAAGAGGAAGCCTGAAATCCCCGTCGTAACTCTGGAATCCGGCAGCAACTCGAGAAAATCCACATGGTTACAACGTCTTCGCAAGATGAGGCCCTTGCCCGCTACGGCGTCTCAAGGGAAGTCCCCTGTTCCGCCCTGAAGTGCGAAACGGTACCTGACACCTTTCATGCGACCCCCAAAAGTCCCCCACACGCCGGTTTCCCTCGAGGGTAACACCGAGGGTTCCGGCCCCACTTCATCTGAGTCCCTTCTCCCCTCCTGATGGCGACAGGAGAGTCGATCCCCCTGCGTTGTCTGGAAGGGTCCCTGGCCTTCCCGGCACACCTCAGGATGAAGCCGGCCTCACTAGGAAATTTGAGACTAGCCCCGTGGGTGGTCCCACATGCCGAAAGACCCCGATTTCCCTGTCCGCTCTTGAAAAGAACCCGAGGCCCGGACACCTCTTCGAAGGCAACCCTGTGAGTGAAGGCACAACACGAAGGGGCACTGTCACCGTCGTGCATCGTCTGGAAACACCCGCAGGTTCCACACACAGCTCGACAAGGGGCCTGAGACCCCCTGAGCACCTCGAGAGGCAAGCGGAGTTCCCTTCCTCAGACAAGACGATTCCTGACTCTCCTGTCCCAACTCTGCAGGGACCCTGCGGTCGGAGTCCGAAACGGAGAGGAAGCCTGAGGTTCCTGCCTGCCCTGGAGATGAGGCCCTCTTCCATTGCGCCAAACCCAGTGGAGTCCTGAGAGGCCCCGCCAACTCCACAGCATCCCTTATCTCTCAGAAGCACACTGGGAATTTCCCTAAGGTCACCGGTAAACTTTTATTGCACAAGGTCCCCATGAAAAGGCCCACACAGCAGGACAGCCACAGATTCTGTCTGCCATTAAAGGGCAGTAAGGTGCCCTCCCCCCTTCTTTGCTGCCTCGGCGGCCACCAGGGTGCAATTCGTGTACCCTTCCCTTTCACATCCTAGCAGGTGCTCCAGGGCCCACTGGCCTACAAAGTGCCAGAAGCAGGGCTGGGCCAGCCATCCAGAATTCAGGGTTCTGTCCCTTGGATTTCCAGCGGACACTAGGCTGCTTGGAAAAACCGCGCAGACTCTGAGATTTTTCAGCAGAGGGGTGGAGCGGTAAAGGCCTTGACCCCAAAGACGAGGCCTTTCTGCGACCGCCAGGTTGGGGACCTCTGAGACTGTGCCAACACAGGGCGGAATACATGGTTCCCTGCTCCATGCAGTCCCCATTCCCTTACCTGTGTTCTGCACCCCTCCGCTGTGGCCAATGGATGCCAATCCTTGGGGATTCAGGAGTTCACGAAATGGGCATTCCCAGCCGCAATGGCGACCCTCAACAGCACATCTGGAAAGCCCTCCCCCACCCCCGCCAGGAGCCGACCCCCGCTGCGAACGGACCCCCCACCCCGCCCTGCGCCACTCCCGGCGGGTTCCCAGCCACATTGGCGACCCCCGGGAGCACAACTGGGACCGACCCCCCACCCACAGCGAGCAGAATCTCGACCTGTGCAGCCCAGGTTAACCCCGCCCCGGGTGCGCACCCTGCGCATTTCCAGCTGCAGTGGCCACCTCCGAGAGCACAACTGGGAAGCCCTCCCCCACCCCCGCCAGGAGCAGACCCCCGCCCCGCGCCGCCCTGGTTCGCCCCGCCCCTGCCACGCTCCCGGTGCCTTCCCAGCCACAGTGGGGACCCCCGAGAGCACAACTGGGACCGCCCCACCCCCCGCCACGACCCGATTCCGACCCGCGCCGACCGGTTTCGCCCCGCCCCTGGCGCGCTCCAGGGGCGCTGCCCACCTTCACCAGCGGCTCCCGGTGAGCCCCGCCCCCACGCCCGGTGCCAGGAGAGGCTCTCGGACCTCGCTACTGCCGCCAGGTCAAACACGAGGACAATACATCCACCCCACAGAGACAATCCAAGCTGTCTATGATTTAGGGATAAAACGAGGACTACAGAAAGGAAAGATGTCCTGACCTAGGAGGGCCATGAGAGTCTATAGATCCAAACAAAATTGGGTACCAAGGAAACTTTTTTCCTTGGAACCCAGAAAGCTGGGTCTTTGCATATGCAGTGACCAACAATTAGCTTGTTACCCAAGCCTGCCTCGCTGCCACCCCCACTCCCCCCCCCACCACCACTTCCCAGGAAAACGGCTCAAAGAAATATTTTAAATCTCAGGCGGAAAACTGGAAGATGTCTTGTCTGTCTGTCTGGATTAAGGTATATGTCAGTGTGAGCCTTGTGTTTTTTGATAATATTGCTCAAGTTCTGAGTTCTGATTTCAATGGTCTCAAGACAAGGCAGCCCTTCCAAATCAAACTGCTGGAAATACAAGAAAACATTGACCTAAATGAATGTCAGAGTCCCGTGAACTGGGAACTAGTCAATATTAAATATCTAGTATTTTTGGTTTTGCTCCTCCACTATAGACATGTCTAAGAGTCAACAACATTAAGCACAACATGTTCATAGTGCCTAGGTTTCTTTTGAGGTAAAAATTGCTCTATTGTTATATGTGTCACAAGCTTGTCAGCAAGAAAGTACCTGGAAACAGCAACAACCAATGTAAAAAATGTAAATGTGATATGAGCTTTTAGATAAACTCTTAACAATAATTATACTCTAAGATATCTGCCTCTCATAGTCTTGATTGAAGGCAGAGGAGAAGGGGATGACAGAGGATAAGATGGTTGGATGGCATCACTGACTCGATGGACATGAGTTTGAGCAAGCCCCTGGAGTTGGTGATGGACACGGAAGCCTGGCGTCCTGCAGGCCACGGGGTCACAAAGAGTCAGACTCGACTGAGCAACTGAACTGAACTGAACTTACAATCGTTCCTCCAGGTGTTTTGGTTACCTGAGTTTCTATCCTGGTGCTAAACTAAGTGACGACAGTGTACTGAATAGCTAGGTCACTTTCAAATAAATGAAACTTCTTAAACATTCACGACTTGAAAGGACCTCCCTTTTACACAGAAACAAAAGAGATTTTTGACTGCATGAATAGTGACTGGCACCATCCTGACAAATTAAATGTAAGAAAGCAATTTTTTTGTTTTGTTTTGTTTTGTTCTGTTCTTGCAGGAAGCGGGGTGGGCGCTATTATCACTGATAGGTATGCTCACCAATCTATCAAATGCCAATATAAGAGTCAGTTCTTGGTTGCTGAAGGGAAATGTATGACTTGTTACTACAAGAATGTATGGAATGCAATCACACTTTAAGAAAGAAAACGAAGTAGTTCTGACTTACAGGTGGCATTTTCAGGACGGGAGAAGCAAAGGAATGGGTACAGAATGGGATAAGGAGGTTGTAGGGAAAGTAGGCCCCCAGAAAAGAGTTTTGTGCCTAGCACAAGTTTTCTTGAGATGTTGAACTGCCTTTGCTAATGGAGTTTAAGTTTCTTTACCTCTTAAGTGATCTCTTCTAGGTTGACCTAGAACAGAAATCTTTTGTTAGCTTTGGCTAAGAGGAGAAGTATTGTTTCACGGTGACATATGTGATCCTACCTGACTGTTCTCATCCCCTTTGATATCTATGCACTGCTGCTGCTGCTGCTGCAGCTGCTAAGTGGCTCAGTTGAGGCCGACCCTGTGCCACGCCATAGATGGCATCCCACCAGGCCCCGCAGTCCCTGGGGTTCTCTAGGCAAGAACACTGGAGTGGGTTGCCATTTCCTCCTCCTATGCATGAAAGTGAAAAGTGAAAATGAAGTCGCTCAGTGGTGTCCGACTCTTAGCCACCCCATGGACTGCAGCCTACCAGGCTCCTCCGTCCTTGGGATTTTCCAGGAGTGGGGTGCCATTGCCTTCTCCCATATCTATGCACAAGCCTGCCTAAATAATTGACTTCTAGCCAACTTTGGGATGCCCATGACCACCCACCCTTACCAGGCAACAGAGAAGAGAAAAACACTTACCACAGGAGGTTCTGATAAGGAACAAGGAACTAACAAGCTCCCACCTACCAGGTTTCTGCAGAGGTCAACAAGAGGTCAGCAAGAGATGAGAGACTGCAGTCCAGAGGTCCTAGCTAATTCCATCTAGCAACAAACACCCAGCATAGTCAAAACGATTTCAATGTTAAAGAATAAATAAATAAATAAATAAATAAAAGGACAGAAGTTCTTTGAACACATGTCTGAATTTAGGGGTGAGGCATTACATATATGTCCCAGGATAATCTTAAAGTGTCAGAAAGTAAAGAAATTAAAGACAACTATCAAGCTGTCCAAACTGATAAAAATGAATGATTACACAGTTTTATCTGTATACATTAGCAGATAATAATCTGAAAAGGAATTTTAAAAAATTCCCTTTCAATAATATCAACATGAATAAAACACTTTGCCATGGATGTAACGAGGATGACAAGACTGGCACACTGGAAATTATACACCCTGGCTGAAAACTATCCTGAATACATGGACAGATATTCCATAATGATGGAAAGACTTAAGATGGCAATACCATGGAATGCATCTTCAATCTGAAATGAAGATTTGATATGATTTGATCACTCAGAGCTTTTGTGTCATCAAGTGTTATTAAAGTATTAAAGACATAGAGAAAGCTGTTGACTTAGACTCGAGGCGGGGTGGGGGGGGGGTAGTAAGAGTACCCCCTGCTGGTCTTTAGCCAGATATTCTACAGGCACTAGCAGTCAGCTAAGGAAAGAAAGGAACTGTTTCAGGGAATGGCACCAGGCCCCTCCCCCACGACATGCATTGAGATAATATTGGCAGCAGGTGAGTCATCCCGGGCCAAAACTTGATTGACATGAATCTTGAAGAAAGGCAGTATTGCAGGCAAATATATCATTTCCTTAACATAGATAAGGAGAACAAGCTAGGAGGAAAACATACTGTTTTGTTCAAATCGCTTCTGAGCCTTTTGGGGGAACCGACCTGAAGCCAGAATCTAGCGGAAATACATAGGATATTTACATCGCTTAAGACAAACATTTTCTTAGGAAAACATGCATTGCTTAGCTCAAGGTTTGTCTGCGAAATTCCTACACATCAGGAGATGGCTCCGAGCTGGGTTTCCACACACAAGAACATCCATGCAAAGGACAAGCCTGCACAGCCCATCTGCCCCCCTCCCGCACAGCCAGCAGCATTTCCAAGTGACCTCCTAAGGCCTTCCCCAAAATACAGGGGCACCTCTGGGTTTCCTGTTTCCCTCACTTCGAACACTTTTCTTAAAAAAAAAAAAAAATCCTGCACACTTCTTGATAGAATGCCACAGTGCAAGGAATAAAGTCCTTCAATATTTAAACCTCCATTTGCAAAACACTTGGAGCTTGGTTTTGTTTTGTTTTGTTTTTTAATTACACCACCACATAATTTAAAGTTTTTACACGTTCTAATTATTCAGTTCCAAAACACCAAACTTTTATTGCACAGGGTCCTCATGAAAAGGCCCACGCAGCTGGACAACCACAGATTCTGCCATGAAAGGGCAGCAAGGTGCCCTCCCCCCTTCTTTGCTGCCTGGGCGGCCACCAGGGTTTGAAATCCATGCACCCTACTAAGTTTCTAGGGTGCAATCCGTGGACCCTTCCCTTTCCCATCCCAGCAGGTGCTCAAGGGCCCGCTGGCTTACAAAGTGCCAGAAGCAGGGCTGGGCCAGCCGGCCAGAGTTCAGTGTTCTGTCCCTTGGACTTCCAACGGACACTAGGCTGCTTGGAAAAACCGCGCAGACTCTGAGATTTTTCAGCAGAGGGGTGGAGCGGTAAAGGCCTTGACCCCAAAGGCAAGGCCTTTCTGCGACCGCCAGGTTGGGGAGCTCTGAGAATGTGCCAACAGACAGCGGAATACTTGGTTCCCTGCTCCACGCAGTCCCAGTTCCCTTACCTGTGGTCCGCAGCCCTCCGCTGCACCCACGGGATGGCGATCCTTGGGGACCCAGGAGCGGACGACATGGGCGTTCCCAGCCGCAGTTGCAACCCCCGAGAGCACAACTGGGAACCCCTCCCCATCCCCCCCATGAGCCGACCCCCGCCCCGCGCCTCCAGGGTTAGCCCCGCCCCTGCCACGCTCCCGGCGCCTTCCCAGCGGCAGTGGCTACCCCAGGGAGCACAACTGGGACCGACCCCCACCCAAAGCCATCGGAATCTCGATCCGCGCAGCCCGGGTTTACCCAGTCCCGGGTGCGCTCCCGGCGCGTTTTCAGCCTCAGTGTCCACCTCCGAGAGCACAACTGGGAAGCCCGCCCCCAACCCCGCCAGAAGCCGAACCCCGCCCCGCGCCGCCCGCGTTCGCCCGGCCCCTGCCGCGGTCCAGGTACCTTCCCAGCTTCTAGCGTTCACGCCCGGTTAGGAGCAGGATGTAGGAGTATGGGAGATGTGTCTGGAGCCTGACAGCCTCAGCTCCGCTCTGGCCTGCCCTTTGGACCTAGGAGCCAGGCCAACTTGCAGAGGGCTTAGGGCCCCATTGTATGCAAACTATCAAGGCCTACCGCAAGGAGAGCTCTGTCCAAGGGAAGGGAAGCGCCCCAGGCTGCATTCCCAAGCTGTTGCTTGGCAACGCAGACTCAGCGCTAAATGGAGGGAATCAGGGTCCTAGTGCCCCTGTCTTGGGGAGGGAGCTCCACAGCCAGAGTGCTCCTCCGTTTGTGCCCAGAAAGCGCCTGCCAGACTGGGCTTCCCCGGAGCTCTGTTGCAGAGCAGAGACGTGTGGATGTGTTTTGGGGCCTTGACATGTGCGTTTGGGCTCCCTAGCACAGCCCCAGCGTAGGGGAACCAGCCCCTGAGCAAAGAGCTCCAGGCAGTGCTTTGTGCCCAGGCCTGGATGCCCAGTCCCAGCACGCGGGAGAGATGAGTTAGGCTGCCGTCGGGTGCTTGCAAGCCTGTATTGGGAAGGACCGAATGAGCTTCCACTCCGGCGGAGCTCCAGATCTGTGCCCAGGTGCGATATCGCAGAGCCCCGGCCTAGAGGCTGCTCTGCCTGGGCGAGCCTCGCCAAGCCCTTCCCAGCTTCTAGCTTTCGCGCAGGGGAAGGAACAGACTGCAGAAGTGGGGGAGACGTGACTGGCGGGCGCCTTACTGGCCTCAGCTCCGCTCTTCCCTTCCCTTTGCACCTATGATCCATGCCTCCTTGCAGAGGGCTTAGGGACCCAAGGAGAGCTCTGTCAGAGGGAAGGGAAGCGCCCCAGGCTGCATTCCCAAGCTGTTGCTTAGCCGCCCAGACTCAGCACTGCACAGGGGTAATCAGGCTCTCTGTGCCCGCAGCTTCACACACAGGTGTGTCTCCGTAGGAATCAAGAAAGATCCTGACAGAGTGAGGTTCATTAGAGCTATACTAAAGAGCAAAGGCTTGTCCATGTGGTCTTGCCTTCCCCTGTGCCTTTGGGTCTCCAGGCTCGGCCCCAGCTCCGTGGAAACAACCCCTGAGAAAATATCTTCAAGATACGATTTTCCCAGAGGCTGGGAACTGGGGTTCATAGGAGGAGAGAAAAGCAAGCCTCCTTCGGGAACGAAAAGGCAGCCCACCTGCCTGTGTTTTGAAGCCTCTATTTGGAAGGAATGGGTTAGCTTCTCCTAAAGGAGACCTCCAGATCTGCTCAGAAGTCGGTAATTCCAGAGGCAGGGTACTGGTTCCTGACTGTCCTTTGCTAGCCTTGAAAGATATTCCTAGATTCTAGAGTTATTTTCCATGAAGGAGCAGGCTTCGGGAATGTGTCAGACGGGACTGGCTCCTTATTGGCCTCAGCTCAGCTATTGCCTTTCGATTCAAACTAGGACAAGGCCTACTTTATGAAGGGTAAGGGTCTTCTTCTTTACAAACTGCCAAGGGCTACAGCAATGAGACCTCTGTCAAGGTGAGGGAAGCCTAAGAGGATGGATTCTCAAGCAGGTGCTTTGCCACAAAGCATCAGCACCCCATGGAGAGAATCAAGCTCCCTGTGCCCCAATGTTGGGAGTGTAGCTTCACACACAGAGTTGTCTCTATAGGAGCCAAGAATGTTTCTGAGACATTAGGTTCACTAAACCTCTCCTACAGAGCATAGACCTGTCCATGTGGTTTTGCCTTCCCCTGTGAGTTGGGTCCCCAAGTTCCGCCACACCTCCGGGGAAACTGCCCCCGAGAAAAGATCTCCAGGAACCGCTTCGCTGAGGCTGGGAAACGCTGTTCACATGAAGTAAGGCAAGCGAATCTCCTGCAGAGAAAAAGAGGCCTTACGGTCCCTGGAGGAGCAGGCTGCCAGAGTGTGTGAAACCTGACTGTTGCCTTACTGGCCTCAGCTCCGCCATTGCCTGTTCATCCGAGCTAGGACCCAGGCCTACTTGGAAAAGCGTTTGGGTGTGGATTTCTACAAAGTGCCAAGGGCTACAGCAGTGAGAATTCTCTCAGCGGTAAGGGAGAGCATTGTATGGATTCTCAAGCTGTTTTCTGAACGACAGCATCAAAATGAACAGAGAGAATCAGGCTCTCTGTGTCCCTATGTTAGGTACGCAGATTCACACACAGAGGTGTCTCTATAGGAGCCAAGAATGTTCCTGAGAGATGAGGTTCACTAGAGGTCTGCTACAGAGCATAGACCTGTCCATATGGTTTTGCCTTGCCCTGTGAGTTGGGTCCCTGAGGTCCGCCCCAGCTCAGGGGAAGGAGCCCGTGAGAAAAGATCTCCAGGGACCACTATTCCCCCAGGCTGGCAAACGCAGTTCACAGGAGGTAACGCAAGTGAGCCTCCTGCAGGGCACAACAGGCCTTAGTCTCCCTGGACGATCAGGCTGCAAGAGTGTGTGAGACCTGACTGGTGCCTTACAGGCCTCAGCTCCGCCATTGCATGTTCCTCCGAACTAGGACCCAGGCCTACTAGGAGAAGGGTTTGGGTATGGATTTCTAAATACTGCCAAGGGGTATAGCAATGAGAACTGTGTCACGGGTAAGGAAGAGCATTGTATGGATTTTCAAGCTGTTGTTTGAACGACAGCTTCAAAGCTGCACAGAGAGAATCAGACTCTGTGTCTCCATGTTCGGTACACAGCTTCACAGACAGGGGTGTCTCCATAGGAAACAAGAACTTTCCTGACAGAGTGAGGTTCACTAGAGCTCTCCTAGAGAGCAAAGACTTGTCCATGTGGTTTTTCTTCCCCTGTGCATTTGGGGCTCCAGGCTCGGCCCCAGCTCCGTGGAAACAACCCCTGAGAAAAGATCTTCAAGATCCGCTTTTCCCAGAGGCTGGGATTTGGGGTTCATAGGAGGCGGGAAAAGCAGGCCTCCTTCAGACAGCAAGAGGCAGCCAAGCGGCCTGCGTTTGGAAGCCTCTATTTGGAAGAATGGGTTAGCTTCCCCTAAGGGAGACCTCCAGATCTGCTCAGAAGTCGGTAATTCCAGAGGCAGTGTGCAGGGTCCTGACTGCCCTTGGCCAGCCTTGCAAAGACATTAGTAGATTCTACCGTTATCTTCCTGAAGAAGCAGGCTTTGGGAATATGTCAGACTTGACTGGCACCTTATTGGCCTCAGCTCAGCTATTGCCTTTCCATTCAAACTAGGACAAGGCCCTACTTTATGAAGGGTAAGGGTCTTCTTCTTTCCAAACTGCCAAGGGCTACAGAAATGAGACCTCCGTAAATGCGAGGGAAGCGTAAGCGGATGGATTATCAAGAAGGTTCTTTGCCACCAAGCATCAGCACCCCACGGAGAGAATCAGGCTCCCTTTGCCCCTATGTGGGGTGTGTAGCTTCACACACAGTGGTGTCTCTACAGAAGCCAAGAATATTCCTGAGAGATGAGTCTCACAAGAGCTCTCCTACAGAGTGCTCACCTGTACATGTGGTTTCGCCTTCCCCTGTGAGTTGGGTCCCCGAGGTCCGCCCCAGCTCCGGGAAAACATCCCCTGAGAAAAGATCTCCAGGAACCGCTTTTCGCACAGGCTGGGAAAAGCTGTTCACAGGAAGTAAGGCAAGTGAGCCTCCTGCAGAGAAAAAGAAGCCTTACTGTCCCTGGAGGAGCAGGCTGCCAGAGTGTGTGAAAACTGACTGGTGCCATACTGGTCTCAGCTCCGCCATTGCTTGTTCCTCCGAAATGGGACTCAGGCCTACTTGGAAGAAGAGTTTAGGTGCAGATTTCTACAAACTGCCAAGGGCTACTGCAATGAGAACTCTTTCAGAGGTAAGGGCGAGAATTGTATGGATTCTCAAGCTGTTTTCTGAATGACAGCATTAAACCTGCACAGAGAGAATCAGGCTCTCTGCCCCCATGTTGGGTATGCAGTTTCACACACAGAGGTGTCCCCATAGGAGCCAAGAACGTTCGTCAAAGACTGAGGTTCACTAGAGCTCTCTTAGAGAGCAAAGACTTATTCATGTGGTTTTGCCTTCCACTGTACGTGTGGGTCTCTGGGCACAACCCCAGCTCCGTGGAAACAACCCCTGAGCAAAGATCTCCAAGAATCTACTTTTCACCCATGCTGGGAACCAGGGATCATAGGAGGCAGGAAAAGCAAGCCTCCTTCGGGCAAGAAGAGGCAGCCAACCGGCCTGTGTTTGGAAGCCTCTATTTGCAAGGAATGGGTTAGCTTCTCCAGAAGGAGACCTCCAGATCTGCTCAGAAGATAGAAATTCCAGAGGCAGGGTCGAGGATCCTGACTGCCCTTTGCCAGCCTTGCAAAGACATTCCTAGATTCTAGCGTTATTTTCCATGAAGGAGCAGGCATCGGGAATATGTCCGAGTTGACAGGTGCCTTACTGGCCTCATCTCAGCTATTGCCTTTCCTTTCAAACTAGGATCAGGGCCTACTTGGTGAAGGGTAAGGGTCTGCTTCTTTCCAAACTGCCAAGAGACACAGCAATGAAACCTCTGTCAAGGCGAGGGAAGTGTAAGTGGATGGATTCTCAAACAGGTGCTTTGCCACAAAGCATAAGCACCCCACGGAGAGAATCAGGCTCCCTGTGCCCCTATGTTTGGTGTGTAGCTTTACACACAGAGTTGTCTCTGTACGAGCCAAGAATGTTCCTAAGGCATGAGATTCACTAAGGTCTCCTACAGAGCATAGACCTGTCCATGTGGTTTTGCCTTCCCCTGTGAGTTGGGTCCCCAAGATCCACCCCAGCTCCGGGGAAACAACTCCTTAGAAAAGATCTCCAGGAACCGCTTTTCGCCCAGGCTGGGAAACGCAGTTCACAGGAGGCAAGGCAAGCGAGCCTCCCGCAGGGAAAAATAGGCCTTACTGTCCCTGGAGGAGCAGGCTACCAGAGTGTGTGACATCTGACTGGTGCCTTACTGACCTCAGCTCCGCCATTGCATGGCCATCCAAACCAGGACCCAGGCCTACTTGTAAGAAGTGTTTGGGTGCGGCTTTCTAAAAACTGCCAAGGGCTACAGCAATGAGAATTCTCTTAGCGGTAAGGGAGAGCATTGTATGGATTCTCAAGCTGTTGTTTGAATGACAGCCTCAAAGCTGCAAAGAGAGAATCAGACTCTGTGTCTCCATGTTCGGTACACAGCTTCACAGACAGGGGTGTCTCCATAGGAAACAAGAACTTTCCTGACAGAGTGAGGTTCACTAGAGCTCTCCTAGAGAGCAAAGACTTGTCCATGTGGTTTTCCTTCCCCTGTGCGATTGGGTCTCTGGGCTCAGCCCCAGCGCCATGGAAACAACCCCTGAGAAAATATCTTCAAGATCCACTTTTCCCAGAGGCTGGGAACAGGGCTTCGTAGGATGCGAGAAAAGCAGGCCTCCTTTGGGCACGAAGAGGCAGCCAACCGGCCTGTTTGGAAGCCTCTATTTGGAAAGAATGGGTTAGCTTCTCCTAAAGGAGACCTCCAGATCTGCTCAGAAGTCGGTAATTCCAGAGGCAGGGTGCTGGTTCCTGACTGCCCTTTGCCAGCCTTGCAAAGACATTCCCAGATTCTAGAGTTATTTTCCATGAAGGTGAAGGCTACGGGAGTATGTCAGACTTGGCAGGCGCCTTATAGGCCTCAGCTCAGCTATTACCTTTCCATTCAAACTAGGACAAAGGCCTACTTTATGAAGGGTAAGGGTCTTCTTCTTTCCAAACTGCCAAGGGCTACAGCAATAAGACCTCTGTCAAGGCGAGGGAAGCCTAAGTGGATGGATTCTCAAGCAGGTGCTTTGCCACAAAGCATCAGCACCCCACGGAGAGAATCAGGCTCCATTTGACCCTATGTTGGGTGTGTAGCTTCACACACAGTGGTGTCTTTATAGGAGCCCAGAATGTTCCTGAGAGATGAGGTTCACTAGAGCTCTCCTACAGAGCATAGACCTGTCCATGTGGTTTCGCCTTCCCCTGTGAGTTGGGTCCTCGAGGTCCTCCCCAGCTCTGGGGAAGGAGCCCCTGAGAAAAGTTCTCCAGGGACTGCTTTTCCCCCAGGCTGGGAAACGCAGCTCACAGGAGGCAAGTCAAGTGAGCCTCCTGAAGGGAAAAAGAGGCCTTACTGTCCCTGGACGATCAGGCTGCCAGAGTGTGTGAGACCTGACTGGTGCCTTACTGGCCTCAGCTCCGCCATTGCATGTTCCTCCGAACTAGGACCCAGGACTACTTGGAGAAGGGTTTGGGGGCAGATTTCTAAAAACTGCCAAGGGCTACAGCAATGAGAACTCTGTCACGGGTAAGGAAGAGCATTGTATGGATTTTCAAGGTGTTTTTTGAACGACAGCTTTAAAGCTACACAGAGAGAATCAGGCTCTCTCTGCCCCCATGTTGGGTACACAGCTTCGCACACAGGGGTGTCTCCATATGAATCAAGAATGTTCCTGACAGAGTGAAGTTCACTAGAGCTCTCCTAGAGAGCAAAGACTTGTCCATGTGGTTTTTCTTCCCCTGTGCGTTTGGGTCTCCGGGCTTAGGCCCAGCTCCGTGGAAACAACCCCTGAGAAAAGATCTTCAAGATCCGCTTTTCACAGAGCCTGGGAAGCTGGGTTCATAGGAGGCAGGAAAAGCAAGCCTCCTTCAGGCACGAAGAGGCAGCCGACCCGCCTGTTTTTGGAAGTCTCAATATGGAAGGAATGAGTTAGATTCTCCTAAAGTAGACCTCCAGATCTGCTCAGAAATCGGTAATTCCAGAGGCAGGGTGCAGGCTCCTGACTGCCCTTTACCAGCCTTGCAGAGACATTCCTAGATTCCAGCGTTATTTTCCATGAAGGAGCAGGCTTCGGGAATATGTCAGACTTGACTGGCACCTTATTGGCCTCAGCTAAGCTATTACCTTTCCTTTCAAACTAGGACAAGGGCCCACTTTATGAAGTGTAAGGGTCCTCTTCTTTCCAAACTGCCAAGGGCTACAGCAATGAGACCTCTGCCAAGGCGAGGGAAGTGTAAGCTGATGGATTCTCAAGCAGGTGCTTTGCCACAAAGCATCAGCACCCCACGGAAAGAATCTGGCTCCCTTTGCCCCTACGTTGGGTGTGTAGCTACACACACAGAGGTGTCTCAATAGGAGCCAAGAATGTTCCTGAGAGAGGAGGTTCACTATAGATCTCCTACAGAGCATAGACCTGTCAATTTGGTTTTGTCTTCCTCTGTGAGTTGGGTCCCTGAGGTCCGCCCCAACTCCGGGGAAACAGCCCCTGAGAAAAGATCTCCAGGAACTGCTTTCCGCCCAGGCTGGGAAACGCTGTTCACAGGAAGTAAGGCAAGCGAGCCTCCTGCAGGGAAAAAGAGGCCTTACTGCTCCTGGACGATCAGGCTGCAAGAGTGTGTGAGACCTCATTTGTGCCTTACTGGCCTCAGCTCCACCATTGCCTGTTGTTCCGAGCTAAGACCCAGGCCTACTTGGAGAAGGATTTGGGTGCGGATTTCTACAAACTGTCAAGGACGACAGCAATGAGAATTCTTTTAGCGGTAAGGGAGAGCATTGTATGGATACTCAAGCTGTTGTTTGAATGACAGCTTCAAAGCTACACAGAGAGAATCAGGCTCTCTGTTCTCCTATTTTGGCTGTGCAGCTTCACACACAGAATTTGACTCTGTTAGAGCCAGAAATATTCCTGAAAGACTTAGGCTCACCAAAGCTGTCCTCCAGAGCAAAGACATTGGATGTGGTTTTGCCTTCCCTTGTCAGTATGGGTCCCCTAGCTTGGCCCCAGCTCCGGGGATACAGCCTCTGAAAAAAATCTTCCAAGAAGCGATTTTCCTCCAGGCTGTTAAGCGGAATTTGCAGTTTGCAAGTTAAGGAAGCCTGCTTCGTGGAAGAGCAAGCAGCCAACTGGCCGTGTGTTAGGAAGCCTGTATTTGGAAGGAATGGGTTAGCTTCTACAGCGGGAAAACTTCAGATCTGCTCAGGGGACTGAAATACTAGAGTCAGGGTCGAGGTTCTCCCCTGTCCTTTGCGCTCCTTGCAAAGACATTCCTAACTTCTAGCCTTAGTGTCCCTGTAGTAGCAGGCTGCGGGAGCGTGTGATAAATGACTGCCGTGTTCCTGTCCTCAGCTCCGCTATTGACTTTCTATTCGAACTAGAACCCAGGCCTACTTTGAGAGGGGTTAGGGTCCAGTGTTTCCAAACTGCCAAGGGCTACGGCAATGCGAGCTCTGTCAGAGGTAAGAAAAGAGCAATTAGTTGGATTCTTCAGCTGCTGCTTGGCCGCACAGCTTCCGCGCTGCATGGAGAGCATGAGGCTCCTTATGACCCTATTTTGGCTATGCAGCAACACGCACACAGAGTGTCTGTGTTTGCTTATGTACAGGCTTATGTACACTAGAGCTCTCCTACAGAGCAAAGACATGTGGATGTGGTTTTGCCTTTCCCTATGAGTTTGGGTCTCTTACCTCGGGCCCAGCCCCGGGGAAACAGCCCCTGAGAAAATACTTACAATAAGCCTTTTGTCCATCAGCTGGAAAGCGAAGTTCACAGAATGCAGGTAAATGAAGCCTCCCCTGTGGAAGGAGAGGCAACCAACTGGTGTGTGTTTGCAAGCGTGTATTTGGAAGGAACAGGTTAGCTTCTACAATGGGAGACGTCCAGATCTGCTCAGAGGACCAAAACTCAGAGTCAGGGCTGAGCTCAGTGTCAGGGCCAAGCATCTTGCATGCCATCTATGAACCTTGTAATGACATTCCTAGGTTATAGTGGCATTGCCCATGAAGGAGCAGGCTGTGACACTGTGTCAGACATGTTCTGGCACATTACTCTGGTCAGCTCCACTCTTTCCTTTCATGTACATTTTGGTCTCTAGGCCCGGTATCAAGGGGTGCACACAGGGTGTTTTCTCGCAGGATCCAAGAATGTTCCAGACAGTCCTAGGCTCACTAGCTTTTGCTAGGTCGCACATTATGCTATACTTATTGTTAACAGTAAAAATACTATTGGAGCTCTAATTATTTTTTTTTCTTTCTACTTGCAATGCTAGTGATAGAACCAAAGGCTGCTATCTATATCAAACAAGAGAAACGTAAAGGAAACTAAACAATTTTATGTAATCACATTGCCGTGGTCCTATACAGTAAACTAGAAATTCAAGGGACATGATTTTTCTGAATGCAGGAGACTCCAGTTTCATTCCTGGGTCCGGAAGATTCCCTGGAGAAGGTACAAGCTACCACTCCAGTATTCTGGCCTAGAGAATGCCATGGACTGTATAGTCCATGGGGTCACAGAGTCAGGCACCACTGAGCCACTTTCACTTTCACATGCGGATATTATGTAAAAAAAAATGTGGTAACAGATCTAGAACCTTTGGCAAGCTAACGAATGAGTAATCTAAATATGAATAATCAACTTTGTCCTGCATGGTGATTACCGTCCGGTATTTGCTTTGAGAGCAGTTGAACTTCTCATTATTAAAGAGAAATAATCCTTTCCTCTCTGAAACATTTGTGAACCATTCAGTTGGCTGTGGTGAATAAAATACTTAAGGATCTAATACATAAAAATGCAATAGACAAAGCACATTATTTTTTCGCTCCCTTTCTCAAAGGATGGAATATTTTGTATTTGCCCTGATTTTATGTCTTGACTTCATGCACCATTGTATAGTGACATTTTTAGTTGAAATACAGTAGGACTAAAAATATTGATATAATACTAATAAATCATGTTGGTATGTGTGGTTGTCACATAGGATTCACAGGAGATTTAAATTCACAGTTGTCAATGTAAAGGATTCATGCTATTTAGCTTCTTCATGAATCTATACCACAAAGGAAGAGCTTTTCACAACATATTTCACTGAGGGAACTACAAGGATGATAGGCGTAATACTATGTGTCAACTCATGGATTTCTAAGCATTGCTCACAATACAGATCTGCTTTTCAACATCAGGGTTCTTTCAGTGTCCTTGAACAGCATTTGTTTTTCTGTTCAGTTCAGTTCAGTTCAGATCAGTCGCTCGGTCGTGTCCGGCTCTTTGCGACCCCCATTGAAGCGCAGCACGCCAGACCTCCCTGTCCATCACCAACTCCCAGAGTTTACCCAAACTCGTGACCACTGGGTCGCTGATCCGCTGTAGTCCCCTTCTCCTCCTGTCTTCAATCTTTCCCAACATCAGGGTCTTTTCAAATGAGTCAGCTCTCCAAAAACTGGAGTTTCAGCTTCAACATCTGTCCTTCCGATGAACACCCAGAACGGATTTCCTTTAGGATGGACTGGTTGGATTTCCTTGCAACCCAAGGGACTCTCAAGAGTCTTCTCCAACACCACAGTTCAAAAGCATCCATTCTTCTGCGCTCAGCTTTCTTTATAGTTCACCTATATATTCTGTGTACAGAAGAAAAACACTCATGAGTATAAAACTTGTTCACATAAAACGAGTGTATGAATTGTTATCTTCCCGACCCAGGGATCAAACCCACATCACTTCCATATCCTGCACTGGTAGGCAGAGTATTTACTGACTGTGCCGCATAGGAATCTATACACATTTCAAGAACCACTGCCATCAGCTTCTCCTGTTCATGACCGAGGTAGGAGAAAGAACGCTGGAAGAAGTACCCGTAAGCATATTATTTAGTCAAGGAACTGTTGTTATGCTGGGTACTCCAGTTATTACTGGGACAAGTCAGTTCCTCCAATGATGATCAGTATACCTGAAAAATTCTTACAAATTCATGGGATGCGATGTCTATATGATCAATGTGTTCATCTTATGCTACTGCTTCAGGTAGACCTGCTTCAGCATGAAGGACTGCACTTGAAGGGATGCCTACTATTCCAGCTCAAGCAACAGATACTGCAGTGCAGATCACCGTCCTTTGTTGAACAGGATCAGCAGTTTGTCAACATAGGTAACACGCCAGAGCAAGCCTTGGGATGCAACTCTGAAAACAGTCTAGGCCCTCTTTTTCCCAAGCCCTGCGATAAAATACAAATCCAAAAAAGAAAAATAGCAACGATTTTGTCAGGACTTCCTTACTTTTGTGTTCTGGATGGCAGGAAGCACACACTGAGGCCAGATGACTGCAGGATTTAATTGTGAGCTAACATTGGCTGGGGTGGAAGCTCATCACTCTAGGAAGAATGTGGCTCAGCTAAACCGTTTGACTTTCATTCACTTCATGTGCATAGAGTTCCATAATCCTTGGTTAAGGAATTCAGTAAGTTGTACTTCCTTACACGTTCACCATCTCTTGGTTTACACGAATGTCAATTCCTAGTCCAGCACTTATTTATACAATGAGTGTTACAGGTAGTAATAGTGCATAAATGATGATGAACAATGACAGGAAGTTTATTTCTTCTCTGTTTGACTTCTCTATTTTATATAACCAAGCAGTGAAATATACTTACGGATGTGAATATTTTAGTGGCATGTAGAAATACATAATGTTGGCACAATAATTACCAGGGTATCGTGTCTTTTTCATATATTCCTTTGGAGATTCTGTTCCATTATACGTTATCATAAGATATTCAATACAGTTTCCAAAACTATAGAGTAGGTCCTTGTGGTTTCTTTCATACATAGTACTATGTAGTTGTTAATACTTCAAACAAAAACTGGTACACAAATATTCATAGCGACCTTATTCACAATAGCCCAAAGGTAGAACCCATTCAAGTGTCCATCGGTGGGTGAATGAATATGCATCACAGGGTATATTCAAAAGCTTGAACAGTATTCTACCATACAAAAAGATAAACTGAAATGGTTCTGCCACTGCACAAGACACTACAGAAATTACTCCAAAACTAACACATGGAACAAACAGATATTTCAATTCTAATTCATACTATGTACCCAAAAGGTTTGGAAAAGGGGCTGAAAAAATGCATATTGCTGCAGTCATAGTCACAACAGCGTGATTCACACTGGCCAACAAACAGAGGCAATCTAAGTGTCCATGGACAGCCAGTTCCATAAACAAACTGTGGTAGACACACAATGGAATCTGATTCGGCCCTTCAAAGTCGGTAATTCTGACAATGCCACAATGTGGACGAACCTTATGGTCATTATATTAAGTGAAATAAACCAGACCAAAAAAGGAGAAACGTTCTGTGATTCCACTAGTATGAAATATCCAAACAAGTCAAGTCCAAAGCCAGAAGCAGCAGAAAGTGATTCCCAGGGATCGAAGACAGTTCATGTTTCACAGAACCCACCCAGTTTCCCTTGGGGAAACTGACTTCTCATGACATCTCCAAAAATAATTGGAAGCCATTTCCAGTCAAATGAATGTAGACATAATTTTATAATGTACACCAACCTCACTCAAACTTCTTAACAGATAAAAGGCAAAATTGTATCTATGATACCTCAGCTTTGTTTAAAACTGTATCTACAGTACCTTAGTTTTGCTTATGAAATTTAACCAAAACAAAACAAAACAAAACACTAAAGTCTATCCAAAAAAGGACATAAAAATTATAACATGAACTTTAAAAAATTATAAATTTAAACTGTGAAAAACCTCATTCACAAAACTTAAACACAAGCCACAGAAAAATATATTGACAAAATACATATATGATAAAGGATCGTACTCCAAATATACCAAAATATCTGGAACAAACAACCTCATTAAAAGTGTATAAATCTGAATGCCTGGCCAAAGAAAAGATACAGATAGTAAATCAGCATATCAAAAATACTCAAAATCATATATCATTAAGAAATTACAATCTAAAACAGCAGTGAAGTAGCACTGCACACCTATTAGATCCAGTAAGCTCAAAAAGGGGAAGGGGGCACGGGGCTTCTCTGGTGGCTCAGTGGTAAAGAATCTGTGTGACGATGCAAGACACTCAGGTTCGATCCCTTACCCAGGAAGATCCCACCTGCCAGAGAAATTTAGCCGGATTTTTCCACAGCTAAACAAGGCTCACCTGTGACCTGAACACTACATGTCTAGCACTTACTAAACAGCTTTGAAAAAGTGTCCAGACAAAAAATATCACACAATTATACACAGCAGCTCTACTTCTAACAGTTAAAAACTTTCAAATATCAGGATGTCTTCGGGCGATGACTGTGTAAGCAAACTGGGATACATCCAAAGTGAAGGGGAGCAAATGCTACCCCAAAATATACCACTTCAGCATGAGAATTAGTTGGACCTAATTAACTTTATTTTCTTTAAGAGGACACATGCTCATCTCTGAAACCCAAGTTCAAGATGGCTCTCCTGTGAGTCACATTTACAAGAGAAATCTCATTTCAAAGGAATCCTCGGTATATACCAGATAGAAGGATGACAGTCTTGTGAAACTTTTTTTTTTTATCACTAGGGAAAGCTAAGATGTAAATCTGTACAACAACCATACCCTGCATTTCCTTTGGTTTTATTTTTATTAAACATAGATTTTTTTTTTTTTTTTTGTATTTGGCTGCACCAGATCGAACTTCGTTGAGGCCAGCCAGATATCGTTGTGGCATGGGAAATCTAGTTCTCAGATCAGGGATTGAACCTGGGCCTCCTTCTTTGGGAGTGTCCAGTCTTAGCTCCTGGACCACCAGAAAGCCCCTGATTTGATTTAAGATGACGATGGTATCTAAGGTGATATCTTGGGCCATTTCAGTAACTGACTCAGTTTCTTGAGTTTCTTCAAAGCATGCACAAGGTACACATTATTAAACCGGTTTGCAAAACAGGGAAAGGTAGTTCATACTACAACACTGTATGATTACAAATATCTAAATGGTAAATGACATGTTATTTATTTTTAATTACTGTGCAGAAAAAAAAAAAGAATGCAGGATTCACACATTTTACAACATGAATAAACATTAAAACCATCTTTAGTGAAAAATATCCATATAGAAAAGGCCACACACATCCCATATTCGCTTTCTGCTTTAAATCCATCAAATTTGTCCAAATCACTGAAAATCTCAGTAGCATTCTTAAAAAAAAAAAAAAAAAAGATGGGAAGAAAAGTTATATTCATACGATTGAACAATTACTGAAAGGGAAGTGGGGCTGTGGGTTACATTATACTGTAGAAACCATATGATGTCCTTATTTTGGAGACTATGTGCAGGTTCTGCAGGAAAATGCACCCATTTTAGATAAAACGCATAGACTGTTTTAGATGATGTGGCAAATGTGAGCACTTTTTCCCTTTGCTAGAAGTTTTCTGTACATTTTACCCGGAAAGGAAATTATGTTTCAAAACAAACAAGTCAGATGAGACAGGCATGAAAATTTTCTATAGAGTTCAGACTTACCCAGGTGAAGTTCAAGGAAAGCTGTGATGCTCCACTGCCCTTGAAGGAGTCCAAATGGAATGAAGAAGTACTGTGGGAAGTCTATTAGTAACTACCATGACTTGGGTCTGCGGGAGAAACAGATTTTATAAATAAAATTTTCCCCATAACTTCACAAAAAGTTGTTAGACTACATTCAGTAAAGTTTAAAAATTTCTGATCAATTGACAATCATATAAAATACTACAACTTACAATCCCAGTAAATATACAAAATTCACTTGCATTTGTGTACACTAATACCAATCAGAAAAAAAAAATAAGAAAATCCCACTTATAATTGCATCCAAAAGAATAAAATATTTAGCAACAAACTTAATCAAGGACATAAAAGACCAGTAGTCAGAAAACTAGAAAGCACTGATAAAGAAACCAAAGAAAAGACAAATAACCAGAAAACTAGTCCACGCTCAGGCACTGGAACAATGAGGAATTAAAATGTCCATTGCAAACAAAGCCATCAACAAATACACTGACTGAAATCACAAAATGATATTGAATTCCCTTTTTCACAGAAACAGAAATACTCCTACTAGTAGGCTGCTAATATTGAACAGGACCTTAAAGGGCCAAGAAGACTGAGAAAGAAGAACACAGCTGGAGGCATCCTCCTCTCCGACTTCAAACTACAGCACGGCCCTGTAGTAACTGCCACAGTGAGGAACTGGCAGGAACTCAGACACAGGGACTCCAGAAGAGAAGAGAGAGCCCAGGAATGAACATATATGGACGTGGTAAGTTCATGAAAATCAAACCAGGAACGAGCCAAGAGGAAAGGACAGTCTTCTGAAGAAACAGGGACAGGAAAACTGGCCACCTACTCGGAAGAACATCCGTGAAGGTCATCCTCTAGGCCATCGAAAAGAAATCGAACTGAAAACCCGCCATTTGCACATGGAGCTCTCCCCCCCAGCCCCAACCCCCGAGTCTCGGAGATGGACCTCCAGTCAGCGCTCAGCTGGACACAGGAAACGTCTACTTCGTCCTCATTTTCCTCTCTTGCAGCGCCTCCCTGATGGCGGGCACTGAGGCAACCCCGCTCCTCTCAGCTGGGATGCAGCCCCGTGACCCTGGAGCCCGAGCCCTGGGGGCCTGAGGAGACAAAGCTCCCGCCAGAGAAGAGCGGGCAGCCCCGCGCTCGCAGACCTCAGAGGGCTCACCCACAAGCAGCTCTGCTGTGAGCACTAAGGCTGGAAGCCCAAACTGAAATGGAGCACAATGGCTCCATGACCCTCCTCAAAACACGGCTAAGGAACAGTCAGAGTCTGGATGGAATGCAGCCCTAAAAAGGAACACATTTGAGTCTGTTCTACGGAAGGAGATGAACCTAGAGTGTATTAAACAGGCAAGTCAGTCAGAACGAGGAAAACATGGAATTGAGAAGGATGAGTCTGACGAATCTGTTCACATAGCAGCACTGGATATGCAGACATAGAGGACAGACTTAGGGACAAGAGTGGTGAAAAAGAGGGAGAGGGTGAGATGAATGGAGAGAGCAGCATGGACGCCAACATTTGTAAATAGACAACCAGCGGGAATTTGCTGTTAGGACTCAGGGAACTCAAACTGGGGCTCTGAAATAACCTGGAGAGGTGGGGATGGAAGGGATGTGGGAGGGAGATTCCAGAAAGAGGGGATGTTCATGTGGATGTATGACAAATCAAACCGATATTGTAAAGCAGTGATCAATCAACTAGAAATAAATAACTGTTTAAAAAAGAGAGAGAGATGAAATGAACAGAAGCACAAACATTGCAACTAACAACGGAGTTCCATTTTAAAAAACTATACAATTTGAGAAAACAACAAAAGATCTACATGGCCTTTGGTCTGGTGATGAGTTCTAACACACAACAAAAAAGCCAACTTACCTAATTAGGAATATACATTATTTCAAACATTGACTTTTACAATTTTATACATTTACTCTGAGAAGGACCTTATTCCAGAGAACCAAAGGGCATTCTGTTAAATGAACCAGTGACCACCCAACCTTGCCAGGCAACAGAGAAGAGAAAACACCTGCAGGAGTCATCTTACAACAGGAGGTCCTGGTAAGGAACAAGGAACTAACAAGCTCTCACCAACCAGGATTCTGGAGAGGTCAGCAAGAGGTCAACAAGAGATGGGAGACTGCAGTCCAGAGGTCCTAGCAACTTCCACCTAGCAACAAAGACCCAGCATAGTCAAAACGAATTCAGTGTTACAAAAAATAAATAAATAAAAGGACAGAAGTTCTTCGAACACATGACTGAGATTAGGGGTGAGGCAGTACATATATGTGCCAGGATAATCTTAAAGTACGAGGAAGGAAAGAAAGTAAAGACAACTGCAAGCTGTCCAAAGTGATGAAAATGAATGATCACACAGTTTTATCTGTATACACTAGCAGATAATAATCTGAAAAGGAATTAAAAAAAATTCCCTTTCAATAATGTCAACATGAATAAAATGCTTTGCCATGGATGTAACGAGGATGACAAGACTGGCACACTGGAAATTCTACACCATGGCTGAAAAATATCCTGAATACATGGACAGATATTCCATAGTGATGGAAAGACTTAAGATGGCAATACCATGGAATGCATCTTCAATCTGAAATGAAGATTCGATATGACTTGATCGTTCAGAGCTTTTGTGTCATCAAGAGTTATTAAAGGATAAAAGAGATAGAGAAAGCTGCTGACATAGACTTGCGGCGGGGTGTGGGTGAGGAGCAGTAAGCGTGCCCCCTGCTGGTCTTTAGCCAGATGTTATAGAGCCACTAGCATTCTGCTAAGGAAAGAAAGGCAATGTCTCAGAGCATGGCACCAGGCCCCCTCACCCACGACATGCATTGAGATAACATGGGCAGCAAGTGAGTCATCCCAGGCAAAAAAAATGATTGACATGAATCTTGAAGAAAGGCAGATTTCCAGGCAAATATATCATTTCCTTAACATAGATTAGGAGAACAAGGTATGAGGAAAACATACCGTTTTGTTCAAGTCGCTTCTGAGCCTTTTGGGGAAACTGACCTGAAGCCAGAGTCTAGCGGAAATACATAGGATATTAACATCGCTTAAGACAAACATTTCCTTAGGAGAAAATGCATTGCTTAGCTCAAGGTTTGTCTGGGAAATTGTTAAACATCAGAAGATGGCTCCGAGCTGGATTTCCACACACAAGAACATACATGCAAAGGACAAGCCTGCACAGCCCATCTGCCCCACCCCACAGCCAGCAGAATTTCCAAGTGGCCTCCTTAGGCCTTCCCCAAACTGCGGGGGCACCTCTGGGTTTCCTGTTTCCCTCATTTTTCAGACTCTTTTCTTAAAAAAAAAAGAAAAACAAAAAACAAATAAAAAAGCATACACATTTCTTCATATAATTCCACAGTGGAAGGAAAACAGGCCTTCAATATTTAGACCTCAATTTACTTTATTTTTTTTTAATTACACCACCACATAATTTAAAAATTTTACACGTTCTAATTATTCAGTTCCAAAACACCAAACTTTTATTGCACAGGGTCCCCATGAAAAGTCCCACGCAGCTGGACAGCCACAGATTCTGCCATGAAAGGGCAGTAAGGTGCCCTCCTCCCTTCTTTTCTGCCTGGGCGGCCACCGCGTTTTTAAATCCATGCAACCTACTAAGTTTCTAGGGTGCAATCCGTGGACCCTTCCCTTTCCCATCCCAGCAGGTGGTCAAGGGCCCACTGGCCTACAAAGTGCCAGAAGCAGGGCTGGGCCAGCAGGCCAGAGTTCAGGGCTCTGTCCCTTGGACTTCCAGCGGACACTAGGCTGCTTGGGAAAACCGCGCGGCTGTGAGCTTTGCACAAAGGGGTGGAGCGGTAAAGGCCTTGACCCCAAAGGCGAGGCCTTTCTGCGACCGCCAGGTTGGGGAGCTCCGAGAATTGAATACGTGGTTCCCTGCTCCACGCAGTCGCAGTTCCCTTACCTATGGTCTGCACCCCTCTGCTCCATCCACTGGATGCCGATCCAGGGGAACCAGGAGCGCACTAAATGGGTGTTCCCTGCCGCAATGGCTACCCCCGAGAGCACAACTGGGAAATACCCCCACCCACCACTGCCACGACCCGCCTCCCCGTCCCACGCTGGCCGTGTTCGTCCGCCCCTGGCGCGCTCTTGGTGCGTTCCCAGCCGCAGTGGCGACAACCGAGAGCACAATTGGGAACCCCACCCGCGCCCCAACATGACACGACCCCCGCCCCTCACCACCCAGGGTTCGCCCCGCCCCTGGCGCGCTCCCGGTGCTGTCCCCACATTCACCACGGGCTTCCGGTGAGCCCGGCCCCCATGCCCGGTTCCAGGAGAGGCTCTCGGACCTATTTCACCTACTGCCACCAGATGAAACCCGAGGACAAGTAAATCCACCCCACAGAGACAATCCAAGCTGTCTATGATTTAGGGATAAAAGGATGACTACAGAAAGGATAGATGACCTGACCTAGGAGGGCCATGATATTCTATAGATCCAGACAAAATTGGTTACCAAGGAACCTTTTTTTCTTGGAACCCAGAAAGCTGGTTCTTTTCATAGGCAATTACACACAATGAACTTGTTACCAAAGCCTGCCTTGCTGCCACCCCCTACCCCCCAGGAAAATGGCTCAAAGAAATATTTTAAATCTCAGGCTGAAACCTGGAAGATCTCTTGGCTGTCTGTCTGGATTTATGTATGTCTCAGTGTGAGCTTTGTGGTTTTTGATAATATTGCTCAAGTTCTGAGTTCTTATTTAAATGGTCTCCAGAAAGGGTAGCCCTTACATATCAAACTGTTGGAAATACAAGAAAACTTTGACCCAAATGAATGTCAGAGTCCCGTGAACTGGGAAACAGTCAATATTAAATATCTAGTATTTTTGTTTTCACTACTCTAGTCTAGACATATCTAAGAGTCTTCATGACCCAGATAATCACGAAGATGTGATCACTGACCTAGAGCCAGACATCCTGGAACGTGAAGTCAAGTGGGCCTTAGAAAGCATCACTATGAACAAAGTTAGTGGAGGTGATGGAATTCCAGTTGAGCTATTTCAAATCCTGAAAGATGATGCTGTGAAAGTGCTACACTCAATAAGCCAGCAAATTTGGAAAAGTCCGCAGTGGCCACAGGGCGGGAAAAGGGCAGTTTTCATTCCAATCCCAAAGATAAGCAATGCCAAAGAATGCTCAAACGACCACACAATTGCACTCATCTCACATGCTAGTAAAGTCATGCTCAAAATTCTCCAAGCCAGGCTTCAGCAAACGTGAACCGTGAACTTCCTGATGTTCAAGCTGGTTTTAGAAAAGGCAGAGGAACCCGAGATCAAATTGCCAACATCCGCTGGATCAGGGAAAAAGCAAGAGAGTTCCAGAAAAGCATCTACTTCTGCTTCATTGACTATGCCAAAGCCTTTGACTGTGTGGATCACAGTAAACTGTGGGAAATTCTGAAAGAGATGGGAATACCAGACCACCTGACCTGCCTCTTGAGAAATCTGTATGCAGGTCAGGAAGCAACAGTTAGAACTGGACATGGAACAACAGACTGGTTCCAAATAGGAAAAGGAGTACATCCAGGCTGTATATCATCACCCTGCTTATTTAACTTATATGCAGAGTACATCATGAGAAACGCCAGACTGGAAGAAACACAAGCAGGAATCAAGATTGCTGGGAGAAATATCAATCACCTCAGATATGCAGATGACACCACTCTTATGGCAGAAATTGAAGAGGAACTCAAAAGCCTCTTGATGAAAGTGACAGTGTAGAGTGAAAAAGTTGGCTTAAAGCTCAACATTCAGAAAACAAAGATCATGGCATCCGGTGCCATTACTTCATGGGTAATAGATGAGGGAACAGTGGAAACAGTGTCAGACTTTATTTTGGGGGGGGGGGCTCCCAAATCACTGCAGATGGTGACTGCAGCCATGAAATTAAAAGACGCTTACTCCTTGGAAGGAAAGTTATGACCAACCTAGATAGCATATGCAAAAGCAGAGATATTACTTTGCCAACAAAGGTCTGTCTAGTCAAGGATATGGTTTTTCCTATGGTCATGGATGGCTTTGAGAGTTGAACCGTGAAGAAGGCTGGGCGCCGAAGAATTGATGCTTTGGAACTGTGGTGTTGGAGAAGACTCTTGCGAGTCCCTTGGACTGCAAGGAGATCCAACCAGTCCTTTTTGAAGGAGATCAGCCCTGGGGTTTCTTTGGAGGGAATGATGCTGAAGCTGAAAGTCCAGCACTTTGGCCACCTCATGCCAAGGGTTGACTCATTGGAAAAGACTCTGATGCTGGGAGGGATTGGGGGCAGAAGGAGAAGGGGACGACAGAGGATGAGATGGCTAGATGGCATCACTGACTCGATGGACATGAGTCTGAGTGAACTCCGGGAGTTGGTGCTGGACAGGGAGGCCTTGCGTGCTGCAATTTATGAAGTCGCGAAGAGTCGGACACGACTGAGCGACCGAAATGAACTGAACTGAACTGAACTGAAGAGTCATCAACATTAAGCACAAAATGTTCATAGTGCCTAGGTTTATTCTAGGTTAAAAACTGCTATATTGTTATATCTGTCACAAGCTTGTCAACAACAAAGTACCTCTAAACAACAACAAAGCTAAAAAATGTAACTGTGATATGAGCTTTTAGAGAAACCATTCACAATAATTATACTCTAAAATATCTGTATATAATAGTCTTGATTGAAGGCAGAGGAGAAGGGGACAACAGAGGATAGGATGGTTGGATGGCATCACTGACTCGATGGACATGAGTTTGAGCAAGCCCCTGGAGTTGGTGATGGACACGGAAGCCTGGCATCCTGCAGGGCACGGGGTCCCAAAGAGTCAGACACGACTGAGCAACTGAAGTGAACTGACTTACAATCGTTTCTCCAGGTGTTTTGGGTACCTGAGTTTCTATCCTTGTGCTAAACTAAGTGACGACAGTGTACTGAATAGCTAGGTCATTTCCAAATAAATTAAAGTTCTGAAACATTCACGACCTGAAAGGACGCAGAAACAAGATATTTTTGACTGTCCATGAATAGTGTCCGGCACCGTCCTGACATGTTCAGTGTAAGAAAGCAATTACTTTGTGTTGTTTTCTTTTGTTCTTGTGGGTGGAGGGTGGGGGGCGGGGGCGGGGTATTATCACTGATACGTATGTTCACCAATCTATAGAATGCCAATATAAAAGTCAGTTCTGGGTTGCTGAAGGGAGATGTCTGACTTGTTTTGAAAAGAAGGTATGTGGAATGAAATCGCATTTTATGAAGGAAACCGAAGTAGTTTTCTCTTACAGGCGGCAGTTTCAGGATGGGAGAAGCACAGGAATGGGTACACAATGAGATAAGGAGGTTGTAGGGAAAGTGGACGCCCAGAAAAGAGTTTTGTGCCTAGCACAAGTTTTCTTGAGATGTTGAACTGCCTTTGCTAATGTATTTTAAGTGTCTTTACCTCTTAAGTAATCTGTTCTAGGTTGACCTTTGAAATCTTTTGTTAGCTTTGGCTAAGTGGAGAAGTATTGTGTCACGGTGACTTATGTGATTCTACCTGACTGTTGAAAATGCTTTGGATATCTATGCATAAGCCTGCCTAAATAATTGCCTTCTAACGAACTTTGGGATGCTTCAGAGGGCCCCTGAGACCTCCCAAAGAGAGATATGAAACAACCTGAGTTCATTTGGCACGTGAAACTACATGGGAAATGCTGCCAGAAAGAGGGATGAATCTCCCCCAAGTTATATTATACGCTGGATGTTACTGGAAGGTATAGTTGGGGCCGAGGCAGAAAAGGAGGAGAGCGAGATGGCATTTGTAGTTGGGCAGGTGGTGATAAGTCCCACTGACTGCAATCACAAAATGATATTGAATTCCCTTTTTCACAGAAACAGAAATACTCCTACTAGTAGGCTGCTAATATTGAACAGGACCTTAAAGGGCCAAGAAGACTGAGAAAGAAGAACACAGCTGGAGGCATCCTCCTCTCCGACTTCAAACTACAGCACGGCCCTGTAGTAACCGCAACAGTGAGGAACTGGCAGGAACACAGACACAGGGACTCCAGAAGAGAAGAGAGAGCCCAGGAATAAACACATATGGACGTGGTAAGTTCATGAAAATCAAACCAGGAACGAGCCAAGAGGAAAGGACAGTCTTCTGAAGAAACAGGGACAGGAAAACTGGCCACCTACTCAGAAGAACATCCGTGAAGGTCATCCTCTAGGCCATCGAAAAGAAATCGAACAGAAAACCTGCCATCTGCACATGGAGCTCTCCCCCCCAGCCCCAACCCCCGAGTCTCGGAGATGGACCTCCAGTCAGCACTCAGCTGGACACAGGAAACGTCTACTTCGTCCTCATTTTCCCCTCTTGCAGCGCCTCCCTGATGGCGGGCACTGAGGCAACCCTGCTCCTCTCAGCTGGGACGCAGCCCCGTGACCCTGGAGCCCGAGCCCTGAGGGGTCTGAGGAGACAAAGCTCCCGCCAGGGAAGAGCGGGCAGCCCCGCGCTTGCAGACCTCAGAGGGCTCACCCACAAGCAGCTCTGCTGTGAGCACTAAGGCTGGAAGCCCAAACTGAAATGGAGCACAATGGCTCCATGACCCTCCTCAAAACACGGCTAAGGAAAAGTCAGATCCTGGATGGAACACATTTGAGTCCATTCTAAGGAAGGGGATGAACCGAGAGCCTATTAAACAGGCAAGTCAGTCAGAAAGAGAAAAACATGGAATCGAGAAGGATGGGTCTGACGAATCTGTTCACATAGCAGCACTGGAGACGCAGACATAGTGGACAGACTTATGGACCAGGGTGGGGAACAAGAGGGAGAGGGTGACATGAATGGAGAGAGCAGCATGGAGGCATGTACACCAACATTTGTAAATAGACAACCAGTGGGAATTTGCTGTTAGGACTCAGGGAACTCAAACTCGGGCACTGTAATAACCTAGAGAGGTGGGGATGCATGGGATGTGGGAGGGAGATTCCAGAGCTGGGGACACACGTACATCTATGGTTCATTCGTGTGGATGTATGACAAATCAAACCGATATTGTAAAGCAGTGATCAATCAACTAGAAATAAATAACTGTTTATTAAAAAAAAAAAAAAGACATGAACAGAAGCACAAACTTTGCAACTAACACCGGAATTCCATTCAAAAAAATATACAATTTGAGAAAACAACAAAAGATCTACATGGCCTTTGGTCTGGTGATGAGTTCTAACACAACAAAAAAAGCCAACTTACCCAATTAGGAATATACATTATTTCAAACATTGACTTTTACAATTTTATACATTTACTCTGAGAAGGACCTTTTTCCAGAGAACCAAAAGACACTCTGTTAAATGAACCAGTGACCACCCACACTTGCCAGGCAACAGAGAAGAGAAAACACCTGCAGGAGTCATCTTACAACAGGAGGTCCTGGTAAGGAACAAGGAACTAACAAGCTCCGACCAACCAGGATTCTGGAGAGGTCAGCAAGAGGTCAACAAGAGATGGGAGTCTGCAGTCCAGAGGTCCTAGCAACTTCCACCTAGCAACAAAGACCCAGCATAGTCAAAACGAATTCAGTGTTACAAAAAATAAATAAATAAAAGGACAGAAGTTCTTCGAACACATGACTGAGATTAGGGGTGAGGCAGTACATATATGTGCCAGGATAATCTTAAAGTATGAGAAAGGAAAGAAAGTAAAGACAACTATCAAGCTGTCCAAAGTGATGACAATGAATGATCACACAGTTTTATCTGTATACACTAGCAGATAATAATCTGAAAACGAATTAAAAAAAATTCCCTTTCAATAATGTCAACATGAATAAAATGCTTTGCCATGGATGTAACGAGGATGACAAGAATGGCACACTGGAAATTCTACACCATGGCTGAAAAATATCCTGAATACATGGACAGATACTCCATAGCGATGGAAAGACTTAAGATGGCAATACCATGGAATGCATCTTCAATCTGAAATGAAGATTCGATATGACTTGATCGCTCAGAGCTTTTGTGTCATCAAGTGTTATTAAAGGATGAAAGAGATAGAGAAAGTTGCTGACAGTCTTGCGGCAGGGTGGGGGTGGGGCGGGGAGTAAGAGTACCCCCTGCTGGTCTTTATTCAGATGTTATACAGCCACTAGCAGTCTGCTAAGGAAAGAAAGGCAGTGTCTCAGAGAATGGCACCAGGCCCCTCCCCCACGACATGCATTGAGATAACATGGGCAGCAGGTGAGTCATCCCGGGCCAAAAATTGATTGACATGAATCTTGAAGAAAGGGAGATTTCCAGGCAAATACATCGTTTCCTTAACATGGATTAGGAGAACAAGGTAGGAGGAAAACCTACTGTTTTGTTCAAGTCCCTTCTGAGCCTTTTGGGGAAACCGACCTGAAGCCAGAGTCGAGCGGAAATACATAGGATATTAACATCACTTAAGACAAAGATTTCCTTAGAAAAAAAATGCACTGCTTAGCTCAAGGTTTGTCTGTGAAATTCTTACACGTCAGGAGATGGCTCCGAGCTGGATTCCACACACAAGAACATGCATGCAAAGGACAAGCCTGCACAGCTCTGTGCCCATCTGCTTCCCCACAGCCAGCAGCATTTCCAAGTGACCTCTGAAGGCCTTTGCCAAACTACAGGGGCACCTCTGGGTTTCCTGTTTCCCTCATTTTTCAGACACTTTTCTTAAAAAAAAAAAAAAAAAAAAAACACGCACATTTCTTCATAGAATGCCACAGTGGAAGGAAAACAGGCCTTGAATATTTAGACTTCAATTTCCAAAAAACTTGGAGCTTGTTTTTTTTTTTTTTTTTAATTAAACCACCACATAATTTAAAATTTTTACACGCTCTAATTATTCAGTTCCAACACACCAAACTTTTATTGCACAGGGTCCCCATGGAAAGGCCCCCTCAGCAGGACAACCACAGATTCTGTCATGAAAGTGCAGCAAGGTGCCCTCCTCCCTTTTCTGCCTGGGCAGCCACCGGGTTTTTAAATCCATGCACCCTACTAAGTTTCTATGGTGCAATTCGCGGACCCTTCCCTTTCCCATCCCAGCAGGTGGTCAAGGGTCCCCTGGCCTACAAAGAGCCAGAAGCAGGGCTGGGCCAGCCGGCCAGAGTTCAGGGTTCTGTCCCTTGGACTTCCAGCGGACACTACACTGTTGGAAAAATCACGCAGCTCTGAGCTTTCCACAAAAGGGTGAAGCAGTAAAGGCCTTGACCCCAAAGGTGAGGCCTTTCTGCGACTGCCAGGTTGGGGAGCCCTGAGAATGGAGTACATGGTTCCCTGCTCCATGCAGTCCCAGTTCCCTTACCTGTGGTCTGCACCCCTCTGCACCGCCCACTGGATGCCGATCCAGGGGGACCCAGGAGCACACGAAATGGGCTTTCCCAGCCACAATGGCAACCCCCAAGAGCACAACTGGGACCCCCACCCCCGCCCCGACACGACACGATCCCTGCCCCTGGCGCGCTCTCCGTGAGTTCCCAGCCACAATGGCGACCGCCTAGAGCACAACAGGGACCCCTCAGCCCGCCCGATTGGAACCCCGACAGGCCCCGCCCGTTTTTGCCCCGCCCTTGGCGCGCTCACGGTGCATTACCAGCCTCAGTGGTAACCCCCAAGAGTATAATTGGGACCCCCCCCTCCCCGACACCACACGACCCTCGGCCTTCACCGCCGGGGGTTTGCCCCGCCCCTGGCGCGCTCCCAGTGTGGTCCCCTCCTTCACCATAGGCGCGCAGTGAGCCCCACCCCAAAGCCCGGTTCCAGGAGAGGCTCTTGGACCTCTTTCACCTACTGCCGCCAGATGAAGCCCAAGGACAAGTAAATCCACCCCACAGAGACAATCCAAGCTGTCTATGATTTAGGGATAAAACGATTACTACAGAAAGAAAGATGACCTGACCTAGGAGGGCCATGATATTCTATAGATCCAGACAAAATTGGTTACCAAGGAACCTTTTTGTCTTGGACCCCGGAAAGCTGGTTCTTTTCATATGCAATTACACACAATGAGCTTGTTACCAAAGACTGCCTCGCCACCACCCCCCACCCCCCCAGGAAAATGGCTCAAAGAAATATTTTAAATCTCAGGCAGAAACCTGGAAGATCTCTTGGCTGTCTGTCTGGATTTATGTATGTCTCAGTGTGAGCCTTGTGGGTTTTGATAATATTGCTCAAGTTCTGAGTTCTTATTTAAATGGTCTCCAAAAAGGGTAGCCCTTACATATCAAACTGTTGGAAATACTAGACAACATTGACCCAAATGAATGTCAGAGTCCTGTGAACTGGAAAATAGTCAATATTAAATATCTAGTATTGTTGTTTTCGCTACCCTAGTCTAGACATGTCTAAGAGTCTTCACGACCCAGATAATCACGACGGTGTGATCACTGACCTAGAGCCAGACATCCTGGAACGTGAAGTCAAGTGGGCCTTAGAAAGCATCACTACAAACAAAGCTAGTGGAGGTGATGGAATTCCAGTTGAGCTATTTCAAATCCTGAAAAATGATGCTGTGAAAGTGCTACACTCAATATGCCAGCAAATTTGGAAAAGTCAGCAGTGGCCACAGGACTGGAAAAGGGCAGTTTTAATTCCAATCCCAAAGGAAGGCAATACTAAAGAATGCTCAAACGACCACACAATTGCACTCATCTCACATGCTAGTAAAGTTATGCTCAAAATTCTCCAAGCCAGGCTTCAGCAATATGTAAACCATGAACTTCCTGATGTTCAAGCTGGTTTTAGAAAAGGCAGAGGAACCCGAGATCAAATTGCCAACATCCGCTGGATCAGGGAAAAAGCAAGAGAGTTCCAGAAAAGCATCTACTTCTGCTTCATTGACTATGCCAAAGCATTGACTGTGTGGATCACAGTAAACTGTGGGAAATTCTGAAAGAGATGGGAATACCAGACCACCTGACCTGCCTCTTGAGAAATCTTTATGCAGGTCAGGAATTAACAGTTAGAACTGGCCATGGAACAACAGACTGGTTCCAAATAGGAAAAGGAGTACGTCCAGGCTGTGTATCATCACCCTGCTTATTTAACTTATATGCAGAGTACATCATGAGAAACGCCAGACTGGAAGAAACACAAGCGGGAATCAAGATTGCTGGGAGAAATATCAATCACCTCACATATGTAGATGACACCACCCTTATTGCAGAAAGTGAAGAGTAACCTAAAAACCTCTTTATTAAAGTAAAAGTGGAGAGTGAAAAAGTTGGCTTACTGGGCAGAGCAGGCACTGATCACACGGCTGAGCAGGCACTGATCACTGGGCGGAGCAGGTACTGATCAGGAGGTGGCTGAGCAGGCACTGATCTCGTGGTTGACAGGCGCTGATTAGGCGGCTGAGCAGGAACTGATCACGAGACTGACCAGGTACTGATCAGCTGCCTGATCAGCGCCTGTCAGCTGCGTGATCAGTGCCTGCTCAGCCACGTGATCTGTGCTTGCTCAGCCGTGTGATCAGTGCCTGCTCTGCCCAGTGATCAGTGCCTCCTCAGCTGCGTGATCAGAGCCTGCTCAGTCACGTGATCAGTGCCTGCTCAGCCACGTGATCAGTGCCTGCTTTGCCCTGTGATCATTGCCTGCTCATCTGTGTGATCAGTGCCTTCTCAGCCCAGTGATCAGCCCCTGCTCAGTCTCGTGATCAGCGCCTGCTCAGCGGAGTGATCAGCACCTGCTGAGCAATGTGATATGTGCCTTCTCAGTCATGTGATCAGTACCTGGTCAGTCACGTGATCAGCGCCTGCTCAGCGGTGTTATCAGCGCCTGCTCAGTTGCGTGATCAGCACAGGCTCAGCCACGTGATCAGCGCCTGCTCGGCCGCTTGATCAGCGCAGGCTCAGCCGCGTGATCACTGCGTGATAAGCCACGTGATCAGTGCCTGCTTAGCCCTGTGATAAGTGCCTGCTGAGCAATGTGATATGTGCCTTCTGAGTCACGTGATCAGTGCCTGGTCTGTGGCGTGATCAGTGCCTGCTTAGTCGCCAGATCTGTGCCTGCTGAGCCCTGGGATCAGTGCCTGCTCAGCTGCGTGATGAGTGCCTGCTCAGTCGTGAGATCAGTGCCTCCTGAGCCCTGTGATCAGTGCCCGCTGAGGCATACGATATGTGCCTTCTCAGTCACATATCAGCGCCTGGTCAGTCACGTGATCATTGCCTGCTCAGAGGCGTAATCAGTGCCTGTCAGCCGCTTGATCATTGCCTGCTCAGCCACGTGATCCGTGCCTGTCAGCCTCGTGATCAGTGTCTGCTCAGCCACTGGATCAGCTCCTGGTCAGCCACGTCATCAGAGCCTGGTCAGCTGCGTGATCAGTGTCTGCTCAGCTTCCTGATCAGTGCCTGCTTAGCCCTGTGATCAGTGCCTGCTGAGCCATGTGACATGGGCTTTCTCAGTCACATGATCAGTGCCTGCACTTGCGTGATCAGTACCTGCTCAGGCCCGTGATCAGTGCCTGCTGAGCAATGTGATATGTGCCTTCTCAGTCACGTGATCAGTGCCTTTTTAGTCGAGTGATCATTGCCTGCTCAGCTGCCTGATCAGTTCCTGTCAGCCGCCTGATCAGTGCTTTTCAGCTGGCTGATCAGCACCTGCTCAGCCGCATGATCACTGCCTGCTCAGCCATATGATCAGCGCCTGTCAGCCGAGTGATCAGCTTCTGACAGCTGCATGATCAGGGCCTGCTCAGCCACGTGATCAACGCCTGCTCAGCCACGTGATCAGTGCCTGTCAGTCGCCTGATCAGTGCCTGTCAGCCGCCTTATCAGTGCCTTTCAGCTGCAGATCAGAGCCTGCTTAGCCACGTGATCAGCGCCTGTCAGCAGCATAATCAGCGCCTGCTCAGCTGCGTCATCAGTGTCTGCTCCTCAACGTGATCAGTGCCTGCTAAACCATTTGATATGTGCCTCTCAGTCAGGAGATAAGCGCCTGCTCAGCTGCGTGATCAGTGCCTGCTTAGCCCTGTGATCTGTCCCATCTGAGCAATGTGATATGTGCTTTCTCAGTTATGTGATAAAGGCCTGCTCAGCTGAGTGATCAGTGCCTTTCGGCAGCGTGATCAGTGACTGTCAGCCGCTTGATCATTGCCTGCTCAGCCACGTGATCTGTGCCTGTCAGCCCCGTGACCAGTGCCTGCTCAGCCCCTTGATCTGCGCCTGCTCAGCCACGTCATCAGAGCATGCTCAGCAGCGTGATCAGTGCCTGTCAGCCGCTTGATCATTGCCTGCTCAGCCACGTTATCAGTGCCTGTCAGCCACTTGATCAGTGCCTGGTCAGCTGCTTGATCAGCGCCTGGTCAGCCTCATGATCAGCGCCTGCTCAGCTGCCTGATCAGTGCCTGCTGAGCCCTGTGATCAGTGCCTGCTGAGCCCTGTGATCTGTGCCTGATGAGCCATGTGACATGGGCTTTCTCAGTCACGTGATCAGGGCCTGCACTCGCATGATCAGTACCTGCTCAGGCCCGTGATCAGTGCCTGGTGAGTCGCGTGATCATTGCCTGCTCAGCCACGTTATCAGTGCCTGTGAGCCACGTGATCAGTGCCTGCTCAGCCGCGTGATCAGTGTCTGTCAGCCGAGTCATCTGTGCCTGTCAGCCACGTGATCAACGCCTGCTCAGCCGAGTGATCAGTGCCTACTGAACCATTTGATATGTGCCTCTCAGTCACGAGATAAGTGCCTGCTCGGCTGCATGATCAGTGCCTGCTTAGCCCTGTGATCTGTCCCTTCTGAGCAACGTGATATGTGCTTTCTCAGTTACATGATAAGGGCCTGCTCAGCCGAGTGATCAGTGCCTTTCAGCCGCAGATCAGAGCCTGCTCAGCTGCATTATCAGCACTTGTCAGCCGCGTGATCAGCGCCTGGTCACCCGAGTCATCAGCTCCTGGTCAGCCACGTGATCAGCGCCTGCTTAGCCCTGTGATCAGTGCCTGCTGAGCCATGTGACATGGGCTTTCTCAGTCACGTGATCAGTGCCTGCACTTACATGATCAGTATCTGCTCAGGCCCGTGATCAGTCCCCGCTGAGCAATGTGATATGTGCCTTCTCAGTCACGTGATCAGTGCCTGCTTAGCCCCGTGATCAGTGCCTGCTTAGCCCCGTGATCAGTGCCTGCTGAGCAATGTGATATGTGCCCTCTCAGTCACATGATCAGTGCCTGGTTAGTCGGGTGATCAGTGCCTGCTCAGCCACCTGATCAGTGCCTGTCAGACACATCATCAGCGCCTGTTCAGCCATGTCATCAGCGCCTGGTCAGCCATGTGATCAGTGCCTGGTCAGCCTCGTGATCATTGCCTGCTCAGCCGCCTGATCAGCTCCTGTCATCCGCATGATCAGCACCTGTCAGCTGCGTGATCAGGGCCCACCAGCCGCGTGATCAGCGCTTGCTCAGCTGCATCATCAGTGTCTGCTCCGCAACGTGATCAGTGCCTGCTGAACCATTTGATATGTGCCTCTCAGTCACGAGATAAGCACCTGCTCAGCTGCGTGATCAGTGCCTGCTTAGCCCTGTGATCTGTCCCTTCTGAGCAATGTGATATGTGCTTTCTCAGTTACGTGATAAGGGCCTGCTCAGCTGCATAATCAGTGCCTTTCAGTTGAATATCAGAGCCTGCTCAGCCGCGTGATCAGCACCCGTCAGCAGCGTGATCTGCACCTGCTCAGCCGCGTGATCAGCACCTGCTCAGCCGCGTGATCAGCGCCTGACAGCTGCGTGATCAGTGCCTGCTCAGCTGCGAGATCATTGCCTGGTCCACCGCATGATCAGTGCCTGCTAAGCCACGTTATCAGTGCCTGCCTTCTCATTCACGAGATAAGTGCCTGGTCATTTGCGTGATCAGTGCCTGCTCAGTCGCGTGATCACTGTCTGCTCAGCAACATGATCAGTGCCTGCTGATCCATTTGATATGTGCCTCTCAGTCACGTGATCAGTTCCTGGTCAGTCACGTGATCAGTGCCTGCTTAACTGCGCGATCAGAGCTTGTCAGCCACGTGATCAGTGTCTGCTGAGGCATTTGATATGAGCCTTTGCAGTCACGTGATCAGTGCCTGCTGAGTCACGTGATCAGTGCCTGCTCAGCCGTGTGATCAGAGCCTGTTCAGTCCCGTGATCAGTGGATTCTCAGCCACGTGATAAGTGCCAGCTCAGCTGCATGATCAGTGCCTGCTGAGTCGTGTGATCAGCGCCTGCTCAGTCTCGTGATTAGTGCCTGCTCAGCTGTGTGATCAGAGACTGCTCATACCCGTGATGAGTGGATTCTCTCCCCATGATCAGTGCCTGCTCAGCCGCGTGATCAGTGCCTGCTGAGTCATGTGATCAGACCCTGCTCAGTCACGTGATCAGTGCCTGGTGAGCAGTGTGATCAGAGCCTGCTCAGTCCCGTGATAAGTGGCCTGTCACCCCCTGAACAACTCAAGAGGCAAGTGGAGTTCCATTCCTCAACACAGACGAGGTCTGACTCTCTTGTTCCAACTCTGCAGAGACCCTGCAATCGAAGTCAGAAATGGAGAGGAACCCTGAGGTTCCCGCCTTAACTCGAGATGAGGCCCTCTTACATTAAACCAAACCCAGGGGAGTCCTGAGAGGCCCCTCCCAACTCCACAGTATCCCTGACTTCTCATAGGAACCCAGAGAAGCTCCCTGAGATCACTGGCACAAGTCGAGGGAACCCAGGGTTTCCTGCAGCAACTCGAGAAAGACCTTGAGAGTCTTTCTTCAATGCATCTTGAGGCCCGATTCCCCTACTGTGACTCGAGAGCAATGCCACTCTCCTCCTCTAAACTCGAATGGAGACTGGACTTCCCTGGCGCCACATGAGAGGCTCCCTGAGTTCCCCGTGAACTCGTGAGAAACACCACACTCCCGCCGCAGCTCAAAAAAAACCACGAGATTCCACCGTCATCGCGAGTTGAGGCCCTTCTTTTCCTGCAGGGCCTAGAGAGCAATCCCGAGTCCTCTCTGAAAACTCCACAGGAGGCTTGACTCCCTTTAGGCCACTCAATGGGCTCCAAAAGATACCCATCGCAACTCGAGAGGAGAGAGGAGTTATTTGCTTCCACTCTTGACGAGGCCTGACTCCCCAGGTGAATCTTGAATGCAACCCCTAGATCCCTGTCGCCACTGGAGAGGAACATGTAGTTTCTGGACACAAGCCTAGATGAGGTCTATTTGCCCTGCAGCGACTCGAGAGGAATCCCTAACTCCCTCTCACAACTCGAATGGAGATTGGACTTCCCTGGGGAAACATGAGAGGTTCTCTGAGTTGCGAGTCGTAACTCGAAAATCTCGCCGCAACTCGAGAAAAACCATGAGGTTCCCCCATCATCGTGAGATGAGGCCTCTTCCCACTGCAGCGTATCAAGAGAAATCCCACTTTCCCTCTTGAAATTCGAAATGGTACTTGACACCCTTGATGCAACCCAAAAATTTCCCCAGCATACCGGTCTGACTCGAGAGGAACACCAAGTTTCCCAGCACAACTTAATCTGAGCCCCTTCCCTCCTGATCTCGACATGAGGGTCTATTCCCCTGCTTTGTCTGGAAGGGGATATCGACCTTCATGTCCCACTTCAGGAGGAGGCCGGTCTCACACTGAAACTCGAGAGGAAGCCTCGTGTGTCATGCCACATTCTGAAAGACACTGATTTCCCCGTCCACTCAAGAAAGGTCCGATGCTCTGGCACTTCGTCGAATGTAATGAATGAGGATTAAGTCACATCACGAAGGGGAACTCACAACCCAGTTGCATCATCCGAAAACAGGCGCAGGTTTCAAATACAACACAACAAGTGGCCTGTCACCCCATGAACAACTCGAGAGGCAAGGGAAGTTCCAACCTCATCACAAGATGAGGCCTAACTCTCCTGTTCCAACTCTTCAGAGACCCTGTGAACGAAGTCAGAAATGGAGAGGAACACTGAGGTTCCCACCTCATCTCGAGATGAGGCCCTATTCATCCCTGTAGCAATGCGCGAGGAATCCTAAGGTGGCCCTTGCAACGCCAAAGGAGATCTGACTTCCCTGAGGAAACACGAGCAGTCCCCCAGGTCGACAGGCAACTCGAGAGGAACCCTAAGCTTCCCGCCACAACTCCACGCAAATGACGAAATTCTCACCTGCATGCTTGAGGAGACCCTTTTATGCTGCAGCGTTTCCAAAGAAAGCCCACGTTTCCCTTGGAGCTTGAAAGGGTCCTCGACATGCTTTACGAAGCTCCAGAAGTTTCCCGAGATACCCATCCCCACTCGAGAGGAATGCTGAAATTCCCACCACAAGTCAAGAAGAACCCCATTTTCCCCACCTCAAGTCGAGATGAGGGTCGATTGCCCTGCTTCACCTGGAAAGGAATGCCAACGTCCCTGTCGCACCTCGAGAGGAGGCTGGTATCTCCTTGACACTGGAGGGGAGCCCGGGGACCTTGTCACAATTCGAAAGCCACTGATTTCCCCATCCACTCGAGATCAGGCCTGATTTCCTTGCACCGATTCGAATGTCAGCCAAGAATCCACTCACAACACGAAGGAGTTCTGATGCCCTGGTTGTTAATCCGAAAAGAGCCCCAGGTCCCAAATTCAACTCGGCTGGAGGCCTGAAACACCTTTGACTACTCGAGAGGAAAGCAGAGTTCCATGCCTTCACACACGTCGAGACCTACCTCCCTGTTTGAAACGGCATACACAGCCCGAGACCCACCTCAAAACAGGAAAGGAAACCTGAGGTTCCTGCCTTAACTCGAGATGAGGCGCTCTTCCATTGCACTAAAACAAGTGGATTCCTAGAGGCCTCTCCCAAGTCCACAGTATTCCTAACTTCCAATAGGCACAAGGAGAAGCTCCCTGAGGTCACCGTCACAAGTCGAGCAAACACAGGGTTTCCTGCCACAACTCGAGAAAGACCTCAAAATTCCCCCTTCAGCGCATCTTGAGGCTGGATTCCCCTGCAGTGACTCGAGAGCAATGCCGCACTCCACCCTCACAATTCAAATGGAGACTGGACTTCCCTGGGGCCAAAAGAGAGGCTTCCTTAGTTCCCCGTCGTAACTCGAGGAAAACCCCTCACGTTGCGCCGCAGCTCGTGAAAAACCACGAGATTCGCCCATCATTGTGAGATGAGGCTCTTCTTTTCCTGCAGGGCCTAGAGAGCAAACCAGAGTCCTCTCTCAAAACTCCACAGGAGGCTTGACTCCCTTTAGGCCACTCAGTGGGCTTCAAGAGATACCCGTTGCAACTGGAGAGGAGAGCGGAATTCTTTGCTTCCACTCAAGATGAGGCCTGACTCCCCGGGTGAACCTTGAATGTAACACCAAGATCCCTGTGTCCATTGGAGAGGAACACGGATTTTCTGGACACAAGCCTAGATGACGTCTATTTACCTGCAGCGACACGAGAGCAATTCCCAGTTCCCCCTCACAACTCGAATGGAGATTGGAGTTCCCTGGGGCAATACGAGAGGCTCCCTGAGTTCCCGTCATCACTTGAGAATCCCACCGCAACTTTAGAAAAACCACGAGGTTCCTCAGTCATCTTGAGATGAGGCCCCTTCCCGCTGAGGCGTCTCAAGACAAATCCCACCTTCCCTCTTGAAATTCGAAACGGTACTTGATGCCCTTGATGCAACCCACAAAGTTCCCCGACATACTGGTGTCACTCGAGAGGAACACCGAGGTTCCTGGGACCACTTGATCTGAGCCCCTTCTCCCCTCCTGATTTAGACATGAGGGTCGATTCCCCTGGTTTGTCTGGAAAGGGATCCCAACCTTCCTGTCGCACTCAGGAGGAGGCCGGTCTAACACTGAAACTCGAGAGGAAGTCTCGTGTGTCATGCCACATTCCAAAAGACACCGATTTCTGTGTCCACTCTTGATAAGAACCCGATGCCCGGAAACCTCTTCGAATGTAACACAGTGGATGAAGTCACAACATGAAGGGACACTGACATCCTAATTTCATTGACCAGAAAAACCCGCAGGTCCCAAATAAAACTCGACAAGTGGCCTGTCATCCCGTGAAAAACTCGAGAGGCAAGCGGAGTTCCATTCCTCAATACAAGACAAGGCCTGACTCTCCTGTCCCAACTCTGCAGGGACCCTGTGATCGAAGTCAGAAATGGAAAGGAACCCTGAATTTACTGCCTCAACTTGAGATGCGGCCCACTTCCATTCCACCAAACCCAGGGACTCCGGAGAGGGCCTGCCCCACTCCACAGGACGCCTGAATTCTCAGAGGCACCCTGAGAAGCTCTCTGAGGTCACCGGCACTAGTCGAGGGAATCAAGGGTTTCCTGCCACAACCAGAGAAAGACTTAGAGAGTCTTTCTTCAACGCGTCTTGAGGCCCTATTCCCCTACCATGACTCGATAGCAATGACACGCTACACCTCGCCATGGGCATGGAGACCTGATTTCATTGGTGCCACACGAGAGGCTCCCTGAGCTCCCGGTCGTACCTCATAAGAAAACCCACACTGGTGCCGCAGCTCGAGAAAACCCAAGAGACGCCCCCGTCATTTCGAGATGAGGGCCATCTTTAACTGCATGGCCTAGAGAGCAATCCCGAAACTTCTCTCCAAACTCCACAGGAGGCTTGACTCATTTTAGGCCACTCAGTGGGCTCCAAGAGATACCTGTCACGACTCGAGAAGAGAGTGGAGTCCTTTGCTTCCCCTCGAGATGAGGCCTGACTCCCCGGGTGAGTATGGAATGCAACCCCAAGATCCTTGTCGCCCATGGAGAGGAACATTAAGTCCTGGACACAAGCCTAGATGAGGTCTAGTTTGCCCTTCAGTGAATGGAGCCCAATCCTCAGCTCTCCCTGGCAACTCGAAAGCAAGATTGGACTTCCTGGGCCAACACAAGAGGAAGCCTGAATTCCCCGTCGTAACTCGAGAATTCCTCCGCAACTCGAGAAAAACCACGTGGTTCCCTCGTCATCGCAAGATGAGGCCCTTTGTCCACTACAGCGTCTCAAGAGAAGTCCCACGTTCCATCTTGAAGTGCAAAACGGTACTTGGCACCCTTGATGCGACCCCAAAAGTTCAGCGACATACCAGACTCACTCGAGGGGAACACCGAGGTTCCCGGCACCACTTCATCTGAGCCCCTTCTCCTCTCCTGATCACGAAAGGAGGGTCGACTCCCCTGCTCTGTCTGCAAGGGGTTCCCGACCTTCCCGGCGTACCTCAGGATGAGGCTGGTCTCACGAGGAAGTTCGAGATGTAGCCTCGTGGGTGGTGCCACATGCTGAATGACCCCGATTTCATGGTCCGCTCTTGAAAAGAACCCGATGCCAGGACACCTCTTTGATGGAAACCCTGTGGATGAAGGCACAACACGAAGGGGCACTGACACCCCCGTGCATTGTCCGGAAAACCCGAAGGCTCCATACACAGCTCGACAAGGGGCCTGAAACCCCCTGAACAACTCGAGAGGCATGCGGAGTTCCATTCCTCAGAGAAGACGAGGCCTGACTCTCCTGTCCCAAACCTGCAGGGACACTGCGATCGGAGTCAGAAATGGAGAGGAAGCCTGAGGTTCCTTCCTCCACTCGAGATGAGGCCCTCTTCCATTGCGCCAAATCCAGTGGAGTCCCGAGAGGCCCCGCCAACTTCACAGTATCTCTGCCCTCTCAGAGGCACCCTGTGAAGTTCCCTAAGGTCACCGACAGAAGTTGAGGGAAACGAGGGTTTCCTGCTGCAACCCGAGAAAGAACTCGAGAGTCCTTCTTCAACATGTCTTGAGGCCCTAGTCCCCTCCCATGACTCGAGAGCAATGACACGCTCCCCCTCGCCACGAGCAAGGAGGCCTGACTTCCCTGGCGCCACACGAGAGGCTCCCTGAGCTCCTCGTCGTACCTCGTGAGAATCCCCACACTGGGGCCGCAGCTCGAGAAAACCCAGAAGTCGCCCCCATCATAGCGAGATGAGGGCCATCTTTAACTGCATGGCATGCACAACAAGCACGAGTCTTCTCTCCAAGCTACAAAGGAGGCTTGACTGCCTTTAGGCCACTCAGTGGGCTCCAAAATGTCCGTGTGGCGACTCGAGAGGACAGCGAAGTCCTTTGCTTCTCCTTGAGACAAGGCCTGATGCACCGAGTTCAATTGGAATGCGACCCCGATATCCCTATGGCCCCTGGAGGGGAACATTCGTTCCTGGACACAAGCCTAGATGAGGTCTCTTTGCCCTGCAGTGACTCAAGAGCAACCCCCAGCTCTCCTTCGCAAGTTAAATGGAAGATTGGGCTTCCTGGGAAAACACAAGAGGAAGCCTGAATTCCCCGTCGTAACTCGAGAATCCCGCCACAGCTCGAAAAAAACCACGTGGTTCCCTCGTCATCGCAAGATGAGGCCCTAATACGGTACAGCGTCTCAAGAGAAGTCCCACGTTACATCTTTACGTGCGAAACGGTACTTGGCACCCTTGATGCGACCCCAAAAGTTCCCTGATATACCGGTCTCACTCGAGGGGAACACCGAAGTTCCCGGCACCACTTCATTTGAGCTCCTTCTCCCCTCCTGATCACGACAGGATAGTCGATTCCCCTGCTTTGTCTGGAAGGGGTTCCCGATCTTCCCAGCACACCTCAGGATGAGACCGGTCTCACGAGGAAATTCAAGACTAGCCACGTGGGTGGTGCCACAGGCCGAACGACCCCGATTTCCGGGTCCACTCTTGAAAAGAACCCGATGACTGGACACCTCTTTGAAGGAAACCCTGTGGATTAAGGCACAACACGAAGGGGCACTGACACCCCCGTGCATCGTCCGGAAAAACCCGCTGGTTCCACAGACAGCTCGACAAGTGGCCTGTCACCCCGTGAACAACTGGAAAGGCAAGCGAGATCCATTCATCCACAGAAGACAAGGCGTGACTCTCTTGTCCCTACTCTGCAGGGACTCTGCGATCCGAGTCAGAAATGGAGAGGAAGCCTGAGGTTCCTGCCTCCACTGGAGATGAGGCCCTCTTCCATTGCACCAAACCCAGTGGAGTCCCGAGATGCCCCTCCCAACTGCACAGTATGCCTGATTTCTCAGAGGCACCCTGAGAAGCTCCCTGAAGTCACAGGCACAAGTCGAGGGAAACCTGGGTTTCCTGCCGCGACCCGAGAAAGACCTCGAGAGTCCTTCTTCAACATGTCTTGTGGCCCGATTCCCCTACCATGACTCGAGAGCAATGATGCGCTCCCCCTCGCCACGCTCCTGGAGACCTGACTTCCCTGGCTCCAAACAGGAGGCTCCCTGAGATCCTCGTCGTACTTCCTGAGAAAACACACTCTGGTGCCGCAGCTCGAGGAAACCCATGAGATTCCCCCGTCATCGCGAGATGAGTGCCATCTTTAACTGCATGGCATGCAGATCAAGCGTGAGTCTTCTCTCCAAGTTACACAGGAGGCTTGACTCACTTTAGGCCACTCAGTGGGCCCAAGAGGTCCTTGAGGCCACTCGAGAGGACACCGGTGTCCTTTGCTTTTCCTCGAGACAAAGCCTGACCCACAGGGTGAGACTGGAATGCTACCCCGATATTCCTGTCGCCCCTGAAGAGGATCATTACGTCCTGGACACAAGTCTAGATGAGGTCTATTTGCCCTGCAGTGACTCGAGAGCAACCCCCAGCTCTCCCTCCCAAGTCAAATAGAAGATTGGACTTCCTGGGACAAGACAAGAGGAAGCCTGAATTCCTCGTCGTAACTCGAAAATCACCCCGCAACTCGAGAAAAACCACATGGTTCCCTCGTCATCGCAAGATGAGGTCCTTGCCCGCTACAGCGTCTCAAGAGAAGTCCCACGTTCCATCTTGAAGTGAGAAAAGGTACTTGGCACCCTTAATGCTACCCCAAAAGTTCCCGACATACCGGTCTCACTTGAGGGGAACACCGAAGTTCCCGGAACCACTTCATCTGAGCCCCTTCTCCCCTCCTGATCGCGACAGGAGAGTTGATCACACTGCGTGGTCTGGAAGGGGTTCCCGGCCTTCCTGGCGCACCTCAGGATGAGGCTGGCCTCACGAGGAAATTCGAGACTAGCCAGGTGGGTGATGCCACTGCCGAACGACGCGATTTTCGAGTCCGCTCTTGATAAGAACCCGATGCCCGGACACTCTTAAAAGGCAACCCTGTGTGTGAAGGCACAACACGAAGGGGCACTGCCACCCCCGTGCGTTGTCCAGAAAAACCCGCAGGTTCCACACACAGATCGACAAGGGGCCTGAGACCCCCTGAACAACTCGAGAGGCAAGCAGGGTTCCCTTCCTCAGACAAGACGAGGCCTGACTCTCCTGTCCCAACTCGGCAGGGACCCTGCGGTTGGAGTCCGAAACGGAGAGGAAGCCTGAGCTTCCTGCCTCCCCTCGAGATGAGGCCCTCTTCCATTGCGCCAAACCCAGTGGAGTCCCGAGAGGCCCCGCCAACTCCACAGTATCCCTCACCTCTCAGAAGCACCCTGCGACGTTCCCTAAGGTCCCCGGCAGAAGTCAAGGGAAAATAGGGGTTCCCGCCGCAACCCGAGAAAGACCTAGAGAATCCTACTTCAAAGCGTCTTGAGTCCCTAGTCCCCTCCCATGACTCGAGAGCAATGACGCGCTCCCTCTCGCCATGCGCATGGAGACCTGACTTCCCTGGCGCCGCACGAGAGGCTCCCTGAGATCCTCGTCGTGCCTCGTGAGAAAACCCCCACGGGCACCGCAGCTCGAGGAAACCCCTGTGACGCCCCCGTCATTGCGAGGTGAGGACTTTCTTTTCCTGCATGGCCTGGAGAGCAATCCCGAGTCCTCTCTCCAAACTGAAGAGGGGGCTGGACTCCCTTGAGGCCACTCAGTGGGCTCCAAGAGATCCCCGTCTCAACTCGAGAGGAGAGCGGAGTCCTTTGCTTCCCCTCGAGACGAGGCCTGACTCCCCGGCTGAGTCTGGAATGCAACCCCTAGATCCCTCTCTTCCCTTGAGAGGAATATTAGGTCCTGGACACACGCCTAGATGAGGTCTCTTTGGCCCTGCAATGACTCGTGCGCAACCCCCAGCTTTCCCTAGCAACTCGAATGGAAGATTGGGCTTCCCAGGGCCAACACAAGAGGAAGCCTGAAATCCCCGTCGGAACTCGAGAATCCCGCCACAACTCGAGAATAACCACGTGGTTCCAAAGTCTTCGCAAGATGAGGCCCTTGCCCCCTACGGTGTCTCCAGGGAAGTCCCACGTTCCGTCCTGAAGTGGGAAACGGTACTTTCCACCCTTGATGTGACCCCAAAAGTTCCCCGAGACGCCGGGTTCACTCGAGGGGAACACCAAGGGTCCCAGCGCTACTTCATCTGAGCCCCCTCTCCCCTCCTGATTGCGACAGGAGAGTCGATTCCCCTGCTTTGTCTATAAGGTGTTCCCGACCTTCCCGGCACCCCTCAGGATGAGGCCGCCTCACGAGGAAACTCGAGACTAGCCACGTGGGTGATGCCACATGCCAATCGACCCCGATTTCCCGGTCCGCTCTGGATAAGAACCCGATGCCCGGACACCTCTTCGAAGGTAACCCTGTGGGTGAAGGCACAACACGAAAGGGCACTGACACCCCCGTGCATCTTCCGGAAACACCCGCAAGTTCTACACACAGCTCGACAAGGGGCCTGAGACCTCCTGAACACCTCGAGAGGCAAGCGGACTTCCCTTCCTCAGACCAGACGAGGCCTGACTCTCCTGTCCCAACTCTGCAGGGACCCTGCGGTCGGAGTCTGAGACGGAGAGGAAGCCTGAGGTTCCTGCCTCCCCTCGAGGTGAGGCCCTCTTCCATTGCGCCAAACCCAGTGGAGTCCCGAGAGGCCCCGCCAACTCCACAGCATTCCTTACCTCTCAGAGGCACCCTGGAAAGTTCCCTAAGAACACCAGCAGAAGTCGAAGGAAACGAGGGTTTCCCGCCGCAACCCGAGAAAGACCTCGAGAGTCCTTCTTCAACCTGTCTTTTGTCCCGATTCCCCTACCATGACTCGAGAGGCATGATGCGCTTCCCCTCGCCACTCCTATGGAGACCTGACTACCTTGGCACCACACGAAGGCTCCCTGAGCTTCCCGTCGTTCCTCGTGAGAAACCCCACACTGGATCCGCAACTCGAGAAAACCCATGAGACGAACTCGTCATCCCCAGATGAAGCCCTTGCCCACTACAGCATCTCAAGAAAAGTCCCACGTTCTGTCTTGAAGTACCAAACGGTACTTGGCACCCTTGATGCGACCCCAACAATTCCCCGACATACCGGTCTCACTCCTGGAGAACACCGAGGTTTCCGACACCACTTCATCTGAGCCCCTTCTCCCCTCCTGATCGGGAAAGGAGAGTCGAATCCCCTGCTTTGTTTGAGAGTGGTTCCCGACCTTCCCGTCGCACCTCAGGATGAGGCTGGACTCAAGAGGAAATTCGAAACATAGCCTCTGGGTTGGGCCACATCCCGAAAGACCCTGATTTCATTGACCGCTCTTGATAAGAACCCGATGCCCGGACACCTCTTCGAAGGCAATCCTGTGGATGAAGGCACAACACCAAGGGGCACTGGCACCCCCGTGCATCGTCCAGAAAAACACATAGGTTCCACACACAGTTCAACAAGTGGCCTGTCACCCCATGAACAACGCGAGAGTCAAGCGGAGTTCCATTCCTCCACACAAGACGAGGCCTGACTCTCCTGTCCCAACTCTGCAGGGACTCTGCGATCCGAGTCAGATCCGGCGCATTCGAAGCCAGGAGAGGAACCCTGTGGTTCCTGCCTCAACTTGTCATGAGGCCCTCTTCCATTGCACCACACCCAGTGGAGTCCCTAGAGGCCCCTCCCAACTCCACAGTGTCCCTGACTTCTCAGAGGCACCCTGACAAGCTCCCTGAGATCTCCGGCACAAGTCGATGGAACCCAGGGTTTCCTGCCGCAACCCGAGAAAGATTGGACAGTCCTTCTTTGATGCGTCTTGAGGCCCGATTCCCCTACCACGGCTCAAGAGCAATGAAGCGCTCCCAGTAGCCACGCGCATGGAGACTTGACTTCCCTGGCACCTCACGAGAGGCTCCCTGAGCTCCCCGTCGTACCTCGTGAGAAACCCCACACTGGCGCTGCAGCTCGAGAAAACCCAGGAGACCCCCCCCGTTATCGTGAGATGAGGGCCATCATTAACTGCATGGCCTGGAGGGCAATCCCGAGTCCTCTCTCCAAACTCCACGGGAGGCTTGACTCACTAAGGCCACTCAGTGGGCTCAAGAGGTACCTGTCGCGACTCGAGAGGAAAGCAGAGTCCTTTGCTCCCCCTAGAGACAAGGCCGGACTTCCCGGGTGAGTCTGGCATGCCACCCAGAGATCCCTGTCACCCCTGGAGAGGAATATTCGGTCCTGGACACAAGCCTAGATATGGTCTATTTTGCCCCGCAGTGACTCGAGTGGGATTCCCAGCTGACCCTCGCAACTCGAATGGAAGATTGGACTTCCATGGGCCAACACAGGAGGAAATCTGAATTCCCCGTCGAAACTCGAGACTCCCGCTGCAATGCGAGAAAAACCACGTGGTTCACTCGTCATCCCAAGATGAGGCCCTGGCCCACTACAGCGTCTCAAGTGAAGTCCCATGTTCCATCTTGAAGTGTGAAATGCTACTTTTCACCCTTGATGCGACCCCAAAAGTTCCCCAACACGCTGTTCTCACTCGAGGGGAACACCGAACTTCCTGGCACCACTTCATCTGATCACTTTCTCCCCTCCTGATCACGACAGGATGGGTAAATTCCCCTGCTTTGTCTGGAAGGAGTCCCGCCCATCCCGGCGCACCTCAGGATGAGGCCTTTCTCACGAGGAAATTCGAGACGTAGCCTCGTGGATGGTGCCACATGCCGAAAGACACCGATTGCGTGGTCCACTCTGGATAAGAACCCGATGCCCGGACACCCCTTCGAAGGCAACCCTGTGGATGAAGGCACGACAGAAGGGGCACTAACACTCCCGTGCATCGTCCGGAAAAACCTGCAGGGTCTACACACAGCTCGACAAGTGGAATGTCAGCCCATGAACAACTCGATAGGCAAGCAGAGTTCGATTCCTCCACACAAGACGAGGCCTGACTCTCCTGTCCCAACTCTGTAGGGACCCTGCCATCCGAGTCAGAAATGGAGAGGAAAGCTGAGGTTCCTGCCTCAACTCAAGATGAGGCCCTCTTCCATTGCACCAAACCCAGATGAGTCGAGAGAGGGCCCTCCCAACTCCACAGTATCCCTGAATTCTCAGAGGCACCCTGAGAAGCTCCCTGAGGTCACTGGCACAGGTCGAGGGAACCCAGGGTTTCCTGCTGCGACCCGAGAAAGACTTCGAGAGTCCTTCAGCGCGTCTTGAGACCCAATTCCCCTACCATGACTCGAGAGCAATGATCCGCTCCCCATCGCCATGCGCATGGAGACCTGACTTCCCTGGCACCTGAAGAGAGTCTCCCTGAACTCCCCATCGTACCTCTTCAGAAACCCCATTCTGGCGCCACAGATCGAGGAAAACCACGAGACGCCCCCGTCATCACGAGATGAGGGACTACTTTCCTGCCTGGCATGGAGAGCAAAAACGAGTCCTCTCTCCAAACTCCACAGGAGGCTTGACTCACTTTAGGCTTCTCAGTTGGCTCCAAGAGATACCTGTTAGGACTCGAAGGGAGAGCGGAGTCCTTTGCTTCCCCTCGAGACGAGGCCTGACTCCCCGTGTGAGTCTGGAATGGAACCCCGAGATCCTGTCACACCTTGAGAGGAAAACTAGCTACTGGACACAAGCCTAGATGAGGTCTATTTTGCACTGCAGCTACTAGAGAGCAATCGCCAGCTCTCCCTCGCAAATCGAATGGAAGATTGGACTTCCCTGGGCCAATACAAGTGGAAGCCTGAATTCGACATCGTAACTCGAGAATCCCACCGAAACTCGAGAAAATCCACGTGGTTCCCCCGTCAGCGCTAGATTAGGCCCTTGCCTGCTACAGCGACTCAAGAGAAGTCTCACGTTCTGTCTTGAAGTGCAAAACGGTACTTGGCACCCTTGATGCAATCCCAAAATTCCCCCACATACCGGTCTCACTCGAAAGGAACACCGAGGTTCCCGGAACCACTTCATTTGAGCTCCTTCTCCCCTCGTGATCGCGACAGGAGTGCCGATTCCCCTGCTACGTCTGGAAGGGGTTCCCAACCTTTCTGGTGCGCCTACGGATGAGGCAGGTCTCACGAGGAAATTCGAGATGTAGCCTCGTGGGTGGTGCCACAAGCTGAAAGACCCAGATTTCCCGGTCTGCTCTAGATAAGAACGCGATGGCCTGACACCTTTACGAAGGCAAACCTGTGGATGAAAGTACAACACGAAGGGGCACTGACACCCCCGTGCATCGTCCGGAAAAACCCGCAGGTTACAAACACAGTTTGACAAGTGGTCTGTCACCCCGTGAACAACTCGAGAAGCAAGCGGAGTTCCATTCCTCCACACAAGATGAGGCCTGACTTTCTGTACCAACTCTGCAGGGAAACTCCGATTCGGGTCAGTACTGGCGCCAGGAAACCCAGGAGAGGAACCATGAGGTTCCTGCCTCCACTCGAGATGAGGCTCTCATCCATTGCACGAAACCCAGTGGAGTCCCAAGAGGCCCCTCCCAACTCCACAGTATCCCTGAATTCTCAGAGGCACCCTGAGAAGCTCCCTGAGGTCACCAGCACATGTCGAGGGAACCCAGGGTTTCCTGCCGCCACCCGAAAAAGACCTCGAGAGTCCTTCTTCAATGCGTCTTGAAGCCCGATTCTGCTTCCATGACTTGATAGCAATGACGCACACCCTCTCGCCATGCACATGGAGACCTGACTTCCCTGGCGCCATAAGAGAGGCTCCCTGAGCTCCCCGTCGTACCTCGTGAGAAACCCCACCCTAACGCCGCAGCTCAAGAAAACCAACGAGACGCCCCCATCATCGCGAGATGAGGGCCTTCTTTTCCTGCATGGCCTGGAGAGCAATCCCGAATCCTCTCTCCAAACTCCACAGGAGGCTTGACTCCCTTTAGGCCACTTAGTGGGCTCCAAGAGATACCCGTCGCGACTCGAGAGGAGAATGGAGTCCTTTGCTTCCCCTCGAGACAAGGCCTGACTCACCAGGTGGGTCTGGAATGCAACCCCGAGATTCCTGTCGCCCCTGGAGAGGAATATTAGGTCCAGGACACACGCCTAAATGAGGTCTCTTTTGCCCTGCTGTAACTCGAGAGCAATCCCCCGCTCTCCCTTACAACTCGAATGAAAGATTGGAATTCCCTGGACCAACATAAGAGGAAGCATGAATTCCCCTTCGTAACTCAAGAATCCCACCACAACTCGAGAAAAACCACTTGGTTCCCTCGTCATCGCAAGATGAGGCCCTTGCCCGCTACAGCGTCTCAAGAAAAGTCCCACGTTCCGTCTTGAAGTGCTAAACGATACTTGACATACTTGATGTGACCCCAAAAGTTCCCCGAAATATCGGTCTCACTCGAGGTGAACACCGAGGTTCCTGGCACCAGTTTATCTGAGCCCCTTCTCCCCTCCTGTTTGCGATAGGAGGGTAGCTTCCCTTGCTTTGTTTGTAAGGGGTTCCCGACCTTCACAGGGCACTTCAGGATGAGGCCGGTCTCACGAGGAAATTCGAGACGTAGCTCGCGGGTGGTGCCACATACTGAAAGACCACGATTTCCCGGTCCGCGCTTGATAAGAACCTGATGCCCGGACACCTCTTCGAAGGCAACCCTGTGGATGAAGGCACAACACAAAGGGGCACTGACACCCTCGTGCATCGTCCTGAAAAACCCCGCAGGTTCCACATACAGCTGGATAAGTGGCCTGTCACCCCATGAAGAACTCGAGAGGCAAGCGGAGTTTCATTCCTCTACACAAGACGAGGCCTGACTCTCCTGTCCCAACTCTGCAGGGACTTTGCGATCCGAATCAGACCAGCACCAGTAAAGTCACGAGAGGAACGCTGAGGTTCCTGCCTCCACTCGAGATTAGGACCTCTTCCATTGCACGAAACCCAGTGGAGTCCCGAGAGACGCGTCCCAGCTCCACAGAATCCCTGACTTGTCAGAGGCACCCTGAGAAGCTCCCTGAGGTCACCAGCACAATTTGAGTGAACCCAGGGTTTACTGCCGCCACCCAAGAAAGAACTCAAGAGTCCTTCTTCAACGCATTTTGAAGCCCGATTCCCCTACCATGACTCGAGGGCAATGACGCGCTCCCTCTACTACACTCATGAAGCCCTGACTTCCCTGGCGCCACACAAGAGGCTCCCTGAGCTCCCCGTCGTACCTGGTGAGAAACCCCACACTGGCGCTGCAGCTCAAGAAAACCCACGAGACGCCCCCGTTTTCACGACATGACGGCCTTCTTTTCTAGCATGGCCTGGAGAGCAATCCCGAGTCCTCTCTCCAAACTCCACAGTAGGCTTGACTCCCTTTTGGTCACTCAGTGGACTCCAAGACATACCCGTCGCGATTCGAGAGGAGAATGGAGTCTTTTGCTTCCCCTCGAGGCGAGGCCTGACTCCCCAGGTGAGTCTGGTTGTGAACCGGAGATCCCTGTCGCCCCTGGAGAGAAACATTAGGTCCTGGACACAAGCCTGGATGAGGTCTCTTTTTTCCTGCAGTGACTCGAGAGCAATCCCCAACTCTCCCTCGCAACTTGAATGGAAGATTGGACTTCCCTGGGCCAACAGAAGAGGAAGCCTGAATTTCCCATTGTAACTCGAGAATCCCGCCAGAACTCGAGAAAAACCACGTCGTTCCCTCTTCATCGCAAGATGCGGCCATTGCCACTACAGCGTCTCAAAAGAAGTCTTATGTTCCATCTTGAAGTGCAATACGGTACTTTCCACCTTTGATGTGACCCCAAAAGTTCCCCGACACACTGGTCTCACTGGAGGGGAACACCGAGGTTCCTGGCACCACCTCATCTGTGCCCCTTCTCCCCTCCTGATCGCCACAGGAGGGTCGATTCCCCTGCTTTGTCTGCAAGGGGTTCCGACATTCCCGGCACACCTCAGGATGAGGCCGGTCTCAATAGGAAATTCGAGACATAGACTGGTGGGTGATGCCACATGCGGAAAGACCCCGATTTCCCGGTCCGCTCTTAATAAGAACCCGATGCCAGGACACCTCTTCGAAAGCAAACCTGTGGATGAATGCACAACACGAAGGGGTACTGACACCCCCATGCATAGTACGGAAAAACACGCAGATTCCAAACACAGATCGACAAGTGGCCTATAATCCCTTGAAGAACTAGAGAGGCATGCGGAGTTCCATTCCTCCACACAAGAGAAGGCCTGACTCTCCTGTCCCAACTCTGCAGGGACCATGCGATCGGAGTCAGAAATGTAGATGAACCCTGAGTTTCCTGCCTCAACTCGAGATGAGGCCCTCTTCCATTGTGCCATACCCAGTGGAGTCCCAAGAGGCCCATCCCAACTCCACAGTATCCCTGACTTCTCAGAGGCACCCTGAGACGCTCTCTGCGGTCACCGGCACAAGTTGAGGGAACCCAGGGTTTCCTGCTGCATTCCGAGAAAGACCCCGAGAGTCCTTCTTTAACGTGTCTTGAGGCCCGATACCCTACCATGACTGGAGAGCAATGACGCATTCCCCTCGCCACGCCCATGGAAACCTAACTTCCCTGGCGCCACACGAGAGGCTCCCTGCGCTCCCCATCGTACCTCGTGATAAGCCCACGCTGGCACCGCCGCTCGAGAAAACTCATGAGATGCCCCCGTTATCGTAAGATGAGGGCCTTCTTTTCCTACATGACCTAGAGAGCAATCCCGAGTCCACTCTCCAAACTCCACTGGAGGCCTGACTCCCTTTAGGCCACTCAGTAGCCTCCAAGAGATACACGTCGCTACTCTAGAGGAGAGCGGAGTCCGTTGCTTCCCCTCGAGCCGAGGCCTGACTACTTGGGTAAGTCTGGAATGCGATCCCGAGATCCGTGTCGCCCCTGTAGAGGAACACTAGGTCCTGGACACAAGCCTAAATGAGGTCTTTTTTGTCCTGCATTGACTCAAGTGCAATCCCCAGCTCTCCCTCGCAACTCGAATGGATGATTGGACTTCCCTGGGCCAACACAAGAGGAAGCCTGTATTCCCAGTCATAATTCGAGAATCCCTCGGCAACTGGAGAAAAACAACGTGGTTCCTCCGTCATCGAAATATGAGGCCCCTGTCAGCTACAGAGTCTCAAGGGAAGTCCCATGTTCCATCTTGAAGTGTGAAACGGTACTTGGCACCCTTGATGCGACCCCAAAATTTCCCCGAAACCCCTGTCTCACTCGAGGAGAACACGGAGGTTCAGAGCACCGCTTCAGCTGAGCCTCTTCTCCCCTCCTGATGGCGACAGGAGGGTCGATTCCCCTGCTTTGTCTGGAAGGGGTTCCCAGACTTCCCGGCGAACCTCAGGATGAGGCCAGTCTCAGGAGGGAATTCGAGTCGTAGCCTCGTGGGTTGTGCCACATGCTGAAAGACCCCGATTTCCCGGTCCGCTATTGATAAGATCCTGATGCCTGGTCACCTCTTCGAAGGTAACCCTGTGGATGAAGGCACAACACGAAGGGGCACTGACACCCCCATGCATTGTCCACAAAAACTGCAGGTTCCACATACAACTCGACAGGTGGCCTGTCATCCCATGAACAACTCGAGAGGAAAGCGGAGTTACATTACTCCACACAAGACGAGGTCTGACTCTCCTGTCCCAACTCTGCAGGGACCCTGCAATCCGAGTCAGAAATGGAGAGGAACCCTGAAGTTACTGCCTCAATCCGAGATTAGGTCCTCTTCAATTGCACCAGTCCCTGTGAAGTCCCGAGAAGCCCCTCTCAACTCCACAGTATCCCTGACTTCTCAGAGGAACCCCGCTAAGCTCCCTGAGGTCACGGGCACAAGTCGAGGGAACCCAGGGTTTCCTGCCACACCCCAAGAAAGACCTCGAGAGTTCTTCTTCGAAGCGTCTTGAGGCTCAATTCCCCTACCATGACTCGAGAGCAATGAGGAGCTCCCCCTCGCCACGCCCATGGAGACCTGACTTCCGTGGCACCACAGGAGACTCCCTCAGCTCCCCATCCTATCTCGTGAGAAACCCCAACCAGGCACTGCACCTTGAGAAAACCCACGAGATGCCCCCGTCATTGCGAGATGAGGGCCTTCTTTTCCTGCATGGCCTAGCGAGCAATCCCGAATCCTCTCTCCAAACTCCACAGGAGGCTTGACTCCATTTAGGCCACTCTTGGGCTCCAAGGGATACCCGTCGCGACTCAAGAGGAGAGCGGAGTCCATTCATTTGCTTCGAGACGAGGCCTGACTCCCCGGGTGAGTCTGGAATGCAACCCCGAGATCCCTGTCGCCCCTGGAGAGAAAAACTCAGTCTTGGACACAAACCTAAATGAGCTCTATTTTGCCCTGCAGTGACTCGAGAGCAATCCCCAGCTCTCCCTCGCAACTCGAATGGAAGATTGGACCTCCCTGGGCCAACACAAGAGGAAGCCTGAATTCCCAGTAGTAACTGGAGAATTCTGCCTCAACTCGAGAAAAACCACGTGGTTCCCCCGTCATGCAAGATGAGGCCCTTGCATGCTACAGCGTCTCAAGAGAAGGCCCACGTTCCGTCTTGAAGTGCAAAATGATATTTGGCACCCTTAATGCTACCCCAAAAGTTCCCCGACATACGGGTCGCACTTGAGGGGAACACCGAGGTTCCCGGCACCACTTCATCTGAGCCCCTTCTCCCCTCCTGATCGTGACAGGAGGGTCGATTCCCCTGCTTTGTCTGCAAGGGGTTCCCGCCCTTCCCCGCACACCTCAGATGAGGCTGTCTCACGAGGAAATTCGAGACGTAGCCTCGATGGTGGGGCCACATGCCGAAAGACCACGATTTCCCGATCCGCTCTTGATAAGAACCCGATGCCCAGACACCTTTTCGAAGATAGTGTGGGTGAAAGAACAACACGAAGGGGCACTGGCACCCCCGTGCATCGTCCAGAAAAGACCGCAGGTAACTCATACAGTTCAACAAGTGCCTGTCACCCAGTGAATAACTCGAGAGGCAAGCGGAGGTCCATTCCTGCACACAAGACGAGGCCTGACTCACCTCTCCCAACTATGCAGGGACACTGCGATCAGAATCAGAAATGGAGAGGAAAGCTGAGGTTCCTGCCTCAGCTCGAGATGAGGCCCTCTTCCATTTCACCGAACCCAGTTGAGTCCCGAGAGGTCCTTCCCAATTCCACAGTATCCTTGACTTCTCAGAGGCACCCGGAGAATCTCCCTGAGATCACCGGCACAAGTCGAGGGAACCCAGGTATTCTTGTTGCGACCCAAGAAAGACCTTGAGAGTCCTTCTTCAACGCGTCTAGTGGCCTGATTCCCCTACCATGACTCGAGAACAATGACGCGCTCCCCCTCGCCACGCGCATCGAGACCTGACTTCCCTGGCGCCACACAAGAGGCTCCCTGAGCTCCCCATCATACTTCCTGAGAAACCCACACAGGCGCTGCAGCTTGGTAAAACCACCGAGACCCCCCGTCATCGTGAGATGAGGGCCTTCTCTTCCTGTATGTCTTGGAGCGCAATCCCGATTCCTCTCTCCAAACTCCACAGGAGGCGTGACTCCCTTTAGTCCACTCAGTGGGCTCCAAGAAATACCTGTCGCGAATCGAGAAGAGAGAGAAGTCCTTTGTTTCCCCTCGAGACGACGCCTGACTCCCGGTTGAGTCTGGAATGCAACCCCAAGATCCCAGTCATCCCTTGAGAGGAACATTAGGTCCTGGACACAAGCCTGGATGAAGTCTCTTTTGCCCTGCAGTGACTCGAGCGCAACCCCCAGCTCTCCCTCACGACTCGAATGAAAGATTGGGCTTCCCTGGGCCAACACAAGAGGAAGCCAGAAATCCCCTTCGTAACTCGAGAATCCTGCTGCAAATCGAGAAAAACCATGTGTTTCCAACGTCATCGCAAGATGAGGCCCTTGCCTGCTATGGCGTCTCAAGAAAAGACCCACGTTCCGTCTTGAAGTGCAAAACGGTACTTTGCACCATTGATGTGACACCAAATGTTCCCTGACACGCCAGTCTCACTCTACGGGAACACCAAGGTTCCTGCACCACTTCATCTGAGCACCTTCTCCCCTCCTGTTCGCGATTGGAGGGTCTATTCCCCTGCTTTGTTTGGAAGGGGTTCACCACATTCCTGGCACACCTCAGGATGAGGCCGGTCTCACAAGGAAATTCGAGACGTAGACTCGTGGGTGTGTCACATCCGAAAGACCCTGATTTCTGGGCCCACTCTTGAGAAGAACCTGATGCCTGGACACCTCTTCCAAAGCAACCCTGTGGATGAAGGCACAAAACGATGTGTCACTGACACCCCCGTGCATCATTTGGTAAAACCCGCAGGTTCCACACACAGCTTGACAAGAGGCCTGTCATCCCATGAACAACTCGAGAGGCAAGCAGAGTTCCATTCCTCCACTCAAGACGAGGCCTGACTCTCCTGTCCCAACTCTGAAGGGACCCTGCAATCGGAGTCAGAAATTGAGAGGAACGCTGAGCTTCCTGACTCCACTCGAGATGAGGCCCTCTTCCATTACACCAAAAACAGTGGAGTTCCGAGAGGCCCCTCCCAAATCCACAGTATCCCTGACTTCTCAGAGGCACCCTTAGAAGCTCCCTGAGGTCACCGGCACAAGTCGAGGGAACCCAGGGTTTCCTGACGCAACCCGAGAAAGACCTCGAAAATCCTCCTTCAATGCGTCTTGAATCCCTATTCCCCTACCATTACTCGAGAGCAATGACGCGTTGCCCCTCACCACTCTCATGGAGACTTGACTTCCCTGGCACCGCATGAGAGGCTCCCTGAGCTCCCCGTCATACCTCGTGAGAAATCCCACACTGGCGCCCCAGCTCGAGAAAATCCACGAGACGCCCCCGTCATCGCGAGATGAGGGCCTTCTTTTCCTGCATGGCTTGGAGAGCAATCCCGAGTCCTCTCTCTAAACTTCACAGGAGGCTTGACTCGCTTTAGGCCACTCTGTGGGTTCCAAGAGATACCCGTCGCAACTCGAGAGGAGAGTGGAGTCCTTTGCTTCCCCTCGAGACGAGGCCTGATTCCCCGGGTGAGTCTGGAATGCAACCCTGAGATGCCTGTGGCCCCTGGAGAGGAACATTATGTCCTGGACACAAGCCTAGATGAGGTCTATTTTGCCCTGCAGTGACTGGAGCGCAACCCCCAGCTCTCCCTCGCATCTTGAATGGAAGATTGCATTCCCCTGGGCCAACACAAGAGGAGGCTGAATTACCCGTCGAAACTCTGAAATACCGCCGCAACTCGAGAAAGACCACGTGGTTTCCGCGTCATCACAAGATGAGGCCCTTGCCCGCTACAGCGTCTCAAGTGAAGTCCCACGTTCCGTCCTGAGGTTTGAAACGGTACTTGACACCCTTGATGCGACCCCAAAAGTTCCCCGACATACCGATCTCACTGGAGGGGAACACCGAGGTTCTGGGAACCACTTCATCTGAGCCCCTTCTCCTCTCCTGATCACGTCAGGAGGGTCGATTACCCTGCTTTGTCTGGAAGGGGTTCCCCACCTTCCCGGCACACTTCAGGATGAGGCCGGTCTCACCAGAAATTAGAGACGTAGCCTCGTTGGTCGTTCCACATGCAGAAAGACCCCGATTTGCCGATCCGCTCTTGATAAGAACCCGATGCCGGGACACCTCTTCGAAGGCAAACCTGTGGACGAAGTCACAACACGAAGGGGTACTGAACACCCATGCATCGTCCGGATAAAACTGCAGGTTCCACATACAGCTCGACAAGTGGCCTGTCACCCCGTGAACAACTCGAGAGGCAAGCGGAGATACATTCCTCCACACAAGACGAGGCCTGACTCTCCTGTCCCAACTCTGCAGGGACCCTGCGATTGGAGTCAGAAATGGAAAGGAAACCTGAGGTTCCTGCCTCCACTCGAGATGAGGCCGTCTTCCATTGCAACAAACCCAGTTGTGTCCAAAGAGGCCCTTCCCAACATCACAGTAACCCTGACTTCTTAGAGGCACCTTGAGAAGCTGCCTGAGGTCAACAGCACAAGTCGAGGGAACCCAGGGTTTCCTGACTCGACCCGAGATAGACCTCGTGAGTCATTCTTCAACGCGTCTTGAGGGCCAATTCCCCTACCATGACTCAAGAGCAATGACGCATTCTCCCTCGCCACACGAATGGAGACCTGACATCCCTGGTGCCACAAGAGAGGCTACCTGAGGTCCCTGTCCTACCTCGTGAGAAACACCACACTGGCGTCGCAGCTCGAGAAAACCCACGAGACGCCCCTGTTATGGTGAGATGATGGCATTCTCTTTCTGCATGGCCTGGAGAGCAAACTCGAGGCCTCTCTCCAAACTCCACAGGAGGCCTGACTCCCTTTAGGCCACTCTGTGGGCTCAAAGAGATACCTGTCGGTACTCGAGAGGAGAGCGGAATCCTTTGCTACCCTTCGATACCAGGCCTGAATCCTCAGGTGAGACTGGAATGCAACCCCGAGATCCCTGTCGCCCCTGGAATGGAACATTAGGTCCTGGACACAAGCATAGATGAGGTTTCACTTGCCCTGAAGTGACTCGAGAGCAATCCCCTGCTCTCCCTCACAACTAGAATTGAAGAATGGACTTCCCTGGGACAAAAGAAGAGGAAGCCTGAATTCCCCATCGTAATTCGAAAATTCCGCCGCAACTGGAGAAAAAACACATAGTTCCCCCGTCATCGCAAGTTGAGGCCCTTGCCAGCTACAGCGTCTCAAGAGAAGTCCCACGTTCCGTCTTGAAGTTTAAAACGATAATTGGAAACCTTGATGTTACCACAAAAGTTCCCCGACACCCTGGTCTCACTCGAGGGGAACACCGAGATTCGGTGCACCGCTTGTTCTGAGCCTCTTATCCCCTCTTGATAGCGACGGGAGGCTCTATTACCCAGCTTTGTCTGGAAAGGGTTCCCGGACTTCCCGGCGCACCTCAGGATGAGGCCCGTCTCATGAGGAAACTCGAGACGAGCCACGTGGGTGGTGCCACATGCTGAACGACCCCGATTTCCCCGTCCGCTCTTGAGAAGAACCCGATGCCCGGACCCCTCTTCAAAGGCAAGCCTGTGGGTGAAGGCACAACACGAAGGGGCACTGACACCCCTGTGCATCATCCAGAAAGACCCGCAGGTTCCACACACAGCTCGACAAGAGCCTGAGACCCCCTGAACAACTCGAGAGGCAAGCGGGGTTCCCTTCCTCAGACAAGACGAGGCCTAACTCTCCTGACCCAAATCGGCAGGGACCCTGCAGTCGGAGTCCGAAACGGAGAGGAAGCCTGAGGCTCCTGCCTCCCCTCGATGTGAGGCCCTCTTCCGTTGCGCCAGACCCAGCGGAGTCCCGCGAGGCCCCGCCAACTCCACAGCATCCCTCGTCTCTCAGAGGCACCCTGGGAAGTTCCCTAAGGTCCCCGGCAGAAGGCGAGGGAAATGAGGGGTTCCCGCCGCCACCCAAGAAAGACTTCGAGAGTCCTTCTTCAACGCGTCTCGAGGCCCTAGTCCCCTCCCGTGACTCGAGAGCCAGGACGCGCCCCCCCTCGCCACGCGCATGGAGACCTGACTTCCCTGGCACCGCACGAGAGGCTCCCTGAGATCCTCGTCGTGCCTCGGGAGAAAACCCCCACGGGTGCTGCAGCTCGAGGAAACCCCTGAGACGCCACCGTCCTCGCGAGCTGAGGGCCTTCTTTTCCTGCATGGCCTGGAGAGCAATCCCGGGTCCTCTCTCCAAACTGAAGAGGAGGCTTGACTCCCTTTATGCCACTCAGTGGGCTCCAAGAGATACGAGTCGCGGCTCGCGAGGAGAGTGGAATCCTTTGCTTCCCCTCGAGACGAGGCCTGACTCCCCAGGTGAGTCTGTAATGCATACCCGAAATCCCTTTCTTCCCTCAGAGGAATATTAGGTCCTGGACACACGCCTAGATGAGGTCTCTTTGGCCCTGCAGTGACTCGAGTGCAACCCCCAGCTTGCCCTCGCAACTCGAATGGAAGATGGGGCTTCCCAGGGCCAACACAAGAGGAAGCCTGAAAGCCCCGTAGTAACTCGAGAATCCCACCGCAAATCGAGAAAATCCTCGTGTTTCCAACGTCTTCGCAAAATGAGGCCCTTGCCTGCTACAGCATCTCAAGAGAAGTCCTATGTTCCGTCTTGAAGTGCAAAACGTTTTTTGGCACCCTTGATGTGACCCCTAAACTTCCCCAACACGCCGGTCTGACTTGAGGGAAACACCGAGGTTCCCTGCACCACTTCAACTGAGCTCCTTCTTCCCTCTTGTTTGCGACATGAGGGTCGATTCCCTTGCTTTGTCTGCATGGGGTTCTTGACGTTCCCGAGGTACCTCATGATGAGGCCGGTCTCACGAGGAATTTCGAGATGTACCCTCGTGGGTTTCCTCGAGCTGCGGCGCTAGTGTGGGTTTTCTCACAAAATATGACGAGGATCTCAGGGAGCCTCTCGTTTGCTGCCAGGGACGTCAGGCCTCCATGTGCATGGCGTGGGGGACCGCGTTATTGCTCTCGAGTCATGGTAGTGGACTAGGGCCTCCAGACGCGTTGAAGAAGGACTCTCGAGGTTTTTCTCAGGTTGCGGCAGGAAACCCTCCTTTCCGTTGACTTCTGCCTATGACCTTAGGGAACTTTCCAGGGTGACTCTGACAGGTCAGGGATACTGTGGAGTTGGTGGATCCTCTCAGGACTCCACTGGGTTTGGCACAATGGAAGAGGGCCTCATCTCGAGGGGAGACAGGAACCTCAAGCTTCGTCTCCATTTCTGACTCTGATTGCAGGGTCCCTGCAGAGTTGGGACAGGTGAGACAGGCCTCGTCTTGTCTGAGAAATGGAACTCCGCTTGCCTCTAGAGTTTCTCGGGGGGTTTCAGGCCCCTTGTCGAGCTGTTTGTGGAACCTACGGGTTTTTCCGGACGATGCATGGGGGTGTCAGTAACCCTTCGTGTTGGGCCTTCATCCACAGGCTTGCCTTCAAAGAGGTGTCCGGGCATTGGGTTCTTTTCAAGAGTTGGCCGGGAAATCGGGATCGTTCGGCATGTGGCACCACCCACGAGGCTACGTCTCGAACTTCTTCATGAGACCGGCCTCATCCTGAGGTGCACCGGGAAGGTCGGGAACCCCCTCCAGATAAAGCAGAGGAATCGATTCTTCTGTAGCGATCAGGAGGGGAGAAGGAGCTCAGATGATGTAGTGCTGGGAACCTCGGGCTTCCCCTCGAGTGAGACAAGCGTATCAGGGAATTTTTGGGGTCTCATCAAGGGTGCTAAGTACCGTTTCGCACTTCAAGATGAAACATAGGACTTCTTTTGAGACATGTAGCGGGCAAGGGCCTCATCCTGCAAAGACGTTGGAACCACGTGGTTTTTCTCGAGTTGCGGCGGCATTCTCGAGTTACGACGGGGATTTCAGGCTTCCTCTTGTGTCGGCCCTGGGAAGCCCAATCTTCCATTCGAGTTGCGAGGGAAACCTGGGAGTTGCGCTCGAGTCACTGCAGGGCAAAAGAGACCTCATCTAGGCGTGTGTCCAGGACCTAATATTCCTCTCAAGGGAATACAGGGATCTCGGGGTTGCACTCCAGACTCCCCCGGGGAGTCAGGTCTCGTCTCGAGGGGAAGCAAATGACTCCGCTCTCCTCTCGAGTTGGAACGCGTATCTCTTGAAGCCCACTGAGTGGCCTCAAGGGAGTCAAGCCTCGTCTTCAATTTGGAGAGAGGACTCGGTATTGCTCTCCAAGACATGCAGGAAACGAAGGCCCTGAACTCGCGATGACGGGGGCGTCTCATGGGTTTCTTCGAGCTGCGGTGCCAGTGTGGGTTTTCTCACGAGGTACGATGAGGATCTCAGGGAGCCTCTCGTGTGGAGCCAGGAAAATCATGTCTCCATGCTTGTGGTGATGGGGAGCGCGTCATTGCTCTCGAGTCATGGTAGGGGAATCGGGCCTCAAGACTTGTTGAAGAAGGACTCTCGAGGTCTTTCTCGGGTCGCGGCAGGAAACCCAGGTTTCCCTCGACTTGTGCCTGTGACTTCAGGGAGCTTCTCAGGGTGCCTCTGAGAAATCAGGCATACTGTGCAGTTGGGAGGGGCATCTCGGGACTCCACTGGGTTTGGTGCAATGGAAGAGGGCCTCATCTCCAGTGGAGGCAGGAACCTCAGGCTTCCTCTCCATTTCTGACTCGGATCGCAGAGTCCCTGCAGAGTAGGGACAAGAGAGTCACGCCTTGTCTTCTGTGGATGAATGGATCTCGCTTGCCTTTCCAGTTGTTCACGGGGTGACAGGCCACTTGTCGAGCTGTCTGTGGAACCGGCGGGTTTTTCCGGACGATGCATGGGGGTGTCAGTGCCCCTTCGTGTTGTGCCTTAATCCACAGGGTTTCCTTCAAAGAGGTGTCCAGTCATCGGGTTCTTTTCAAGAGTGGACCCAGAAATCGGGGTCGTTCGGCCTGTGGCACCACCCACGTGGCTAGTCTCGAATTTCCTCGTGAGACCAGTCTCATCCTGAGGTGTGCTGGAAAGATCGGGAACCCCTTCCAGACAAAGCAGGGGAATCGACTATCCTGTCGCGATCAGGAGGGGAGAAGGAGCTCAAATGAAGTGGTGCCGGGAACTTCGGTGTTCCCCTAGAGTGAGACCGGTATATCAGGGAACTTTTGGGGTCGCATCAAGGGTGCCAAGTACCGTTTCGCACGTAAAGATGTAACGTGGGACTTCTCTTGAGACGCTGTACCGTATTAGGGCCTCATCTTGCGATGACGAGGGAACCACGTGGTTTTTTTCGAGCTGTGGCGGGATTCTCGAGTTACGACGGGGAATTCAGGCTTCCTCTAGTGTTGGCCCAGGAAGTCCAATCTTCCATTTGACTTCCGAGGGAGAGCTGGGGGTTGCTCTCGAGTCACTTCAGGGCAAAGAGACCTCATCTAGGCTTGTGTCCAGGATGTAATGTTCCTCTCCAGGGTCGACAGTGATATCGGGGTCGCATTCCAGTCTCACCCGGTGGGTGAGTCCTTGTCTTGAGGAGAAGCAAAGGACTCCTCTGTCCTCTCGAGTCGCGACAGGGACCTCTTTGAGCCCACTAAGTGGCCTAAATGGAGTCAAGCCTCCTGTGTAGCTTGGAGAGAAGACTCGCGCTTGATCTGCATGTCATGCTGTTAAAGATGGACTTCATCTCGCGATGACGGGGGCGTCTCATGGGTTTCCTCCAGCTGCGGCGCCAGTGGGCGTTTTCTCACGAGGTATGACAAGGATCTCAGGGAGCCTCTGGTGTGGATCCAGGGAGTCAGATCTCCATGCGTGTGGTGAGGTGGAGCGCGTCACTGCTCTCGAGTCATGGTAGGGGAAACAGGGCAAAAGACATGTTGAAGGATTCTCGAGGTCTTTCTGGAGTCATGGCAGGAAACCCAGGGTTCCGTCGACTTGTGCCTGTGACCTCAGGGAGCTTCTCAAGGTGCCTCTGAGAGGTGAAGGATACCGTGGAGTTGGCGGGGCCTCTCGGGACTCCACTGGGTTTGGCGCAATGGAAGAGGGCCTCATCTCGAGTGGAGGCAGGAACCTCAGGCTTCCTCTCCATTTCTGACTCGGATCACAGGGTCCCTGCAGAGTTGGGGCAGGAGGGTCAGGCCTCGTCTTGTGTGATGAATGGAACTCCGCTTGGCTCTCGAGTTGTTCGGGGGATTTCTGGCCCCTTGTCGATCTGTGTGTGGAACCTGCTGGTTTTTCTGGACGATGCACGGCGGTGTCAGTGACCCTTCGTGTTGTGCCTTCATCCACAGGGGTGCCTTCGAAGAGTTGTCTGGGCATCGTGTTCTTATCAAGAGTGGACCGGGAAATCAGGGTCGTTCGGCATTTGGCACCACCCACGTGGCTAGTCTCGAATTTCCTAGTGAGACCGGCCTCATCCTGAGGTGCGCCGGGAAGGCCGCGAACACTTCCAGAGAAAGCAGGGGAATCGACTCACCTGTCGCGATCAGGAGGGGAGAAGGAGCTCAGATGTAGTGGTGCAGGGACCTCTGTGTTCCCCTCGAGTGAGACCTGCTTGTCGGGGAACTTTTGGGGTCTCATCAAGTTTGCCAAGTACCGTTTCGTACTTCAAGTCGGAACATGGGACTTCTCTTGAGACGCTGTCGCGGGCAAGGGCCTGATCTTGGGAAGACGTTGGAAACACGTGGTTTTTCTCGAGTTGCGGTGGCATTCTCGAGTTACGACAGGGATTTCAGGCTTCCTCTTGTGTTGGTCCAAGGAAGCCCAATCTTCCATTCGAGTTGCGAGGGAAAGCTGGGGGTTGCGCTCTAGTCACTGCAGGGCAAAGAGACCTCATATAGGCGTGTGTCCTGGACCTAATATTCCTCTCAAGGGAAGACAGGGATCTCAGGGTTGCATTCCAGACTCACCCGGGGAGTCTGGCCTCATCTCAATGGGAAGCAAAGGACTCCACTCTCCTGTGGAATCGCGACACGTATCTCTTGGAACCCACTAAGTGGCCTAAAGGGAGTCAAGCCTCCTCTTCAGTTTGGAGAGAGGACTCGGGATTGCTTTCCAGTCCATGCAGCAAAAGAAGGCCCTCATCTCGCAATGACGGGGGCATCTCGTGGATTTTATCGAATTGTGACGCTTGCCGACAGCCAGTGAGAGACATTCCACTCGGGACAAAGGTCATGAGAAAGGAGGCTCGGCATATGCAAAGGCGGGATTGAGCCTCGGGTTTGTCCCCGGATATTCTCGAGCATCTACCCCCAAAAACCAGAGTCTGCCTACTTTATTGCTTTGTGCTCTCACGTCTGACTTTACTGGGTGCTGTCCCCTACCACCATCTCGCTCTCTCTGTCAAAGAGCTAACTTACAATTCCAATTAATATAGTTCCTTGACAATTAGGAGTGTTAAATTCAAACCCCTCAGATGGCTCTCTAACTCGCCTGTCAAGTTTACCCGGACACCTACAGCTATGCATACGATTGTTTACAGTCTCACAGCCTCGAGAGGCACGGGAAGCTTAAGATATTCAAATAGCTTAGAGCCTCTCAGAGAGTTAGAAACTGTCAGAATATAACTAGTAAAAGATTTCATTGATGAGCCAAATCTTGCTGCCAAGTTTCCACATCCCCTGTATTGTATCCTTGAATGTGTATTAATTAATATAATTGGTATATAGAAAAAATAAGTAGTGGCCTTGGTGTTAGTAACTTTAGACCCTTAAGGTAATAAATTCTTTCCTTTGTTGTTAACCCATTACACATCCGCCCTATAGGAATTCAATTTTATCTTCGGAAGATGGCGCCAAACCTTAAAATAATTACTCTTAGAGAAAATAAGTCTTTGTTGATAAGTCCTTGTCAAGAGTCATAAAATGTTAATAGGCCTTCTGGCCAGAAGATGATGTAAATCACCTAAACCATTTGTATACGATAAATTTGCAGGAAAGAAACCCTAGTTTTTGATAAGCATCAAAAACTGCTGACTTTACATCCCCTATTATCCTCTATGTGTAACTTAGGGTATAAAAGCCCCTTTGGAAAATAAAGCTATGGGCCTTGCTCACCAACGCTTGGTCTCCCCATGTCATTCTTCCCTTTAACTTCCAGCTGAGTGTCCATCTGGAGCGTGGATATCCTCTGCGACCATTTATTTGCTTGGGCTTCTAAGACCCACTCGAGAAGGTGTTTAAGGTGGGGCACCTTCCGCTATTCGAGAGGGTGCCTGCGGCCTCCGTGGTCAGAGCTAACCTGGTGTCACGGGTTATATTGATTTTCCGCGTAAACCAAGCTACTCAGCTTCTTTTCACTGATTTTCCTACTGAGCTATCCTCATCCTATTACTCTTTATATTTCCGAATAAATAAATAAATAAATAGGTCGCCTACTTGTCTCTCCTTAGAATACCCTGGATCAGCCTGGGCTGGACCTCGGCAGGCGCCATTGTGGGGTTTTGAACGATGTACAACGGGGAGCTCAGGGAGCCTTTCTAGTGGCGCCAGGGAATCAGGTCACCATGCACGTGGAGAGGGGGAATGTGTCATTGCTTTCGAGTCATTGTAGGGGAATCGGGCCTCAAGACACGTTGAAGAAGGACTCTCGAGGTCTTTCTCAGGTTGCTGGAAGAAACACTGGGTTCCTTCGACTTGTGCCGGTGACCTCAGGGAGCTTCTCAGGTTGCCTTGAGAAGTCAGGGTTAATGTAGAGTTGGGATGGGCCTCTTGGGACTCCACTGGGTTTGGTGAAATGGAAGAGGGCCTCATTTTAAGTGGAGGCAGGAGCCTCAGGGTTCCTCTCCTGACTTCCCTGGTGCCATATCTGATTCGGATCGCAGGGTCCCTGCAGAGCTGGGACAGGAGTGTCAGACCTTGTCCTGTGTGGAGGAATGGAACTCCGCTTGCCTCTCAATTTGTTCACGGGGTGACACGCCACTTGTCGAGCTGTGTGTGGAACCTGCCAGTTTTTCCGGATGATGCACGGGGGTGTCAGGGCCCTTTCGTATTGTGCCTTCATCCACAAGGCTGCCTTCGAAGAGGTGTCCGGGCATCAGGTTATTATCAACAGCGGACCGGGAAATCGGGGTCTTTCGGCATGTGGTACCACCCATGAGGCTACGTCTTGAATTTCCTCGTGAGACCGGCCTCATCCTGATGTGCGCTGGGAAGGTCGGGAACCCCTTCCAGACAAAGCAGGGGAATCGACCCTCCTGTCATGATCAGGATGGGAGAAAGGGATCAGATGAAGTGGTGCCAGGAACCCCGGTGTTCCTCGCGAGTGAACAGGTATGTTTGTGAACTTTTTGGGTGGCAGCAAGGGTTCCAAGTACCGTTTTGCTCTTCAAGATGGAACATGCGACTTCTCATGAGACGCTATAAAAGGCAACGCCCTCATCTTGCGATGACGGGGGAACCACGTGATTTTTCTCGAGTTGCCGCGGGATTCTCAAGTTACGAAGGGGAATTCAGGCTTCCTCTTGTGTTGGCCCAGGGAAGTCCAATCTTCCATTCGAGTTGCGATGGAGAGCTGGGGGTTGCGCTCGAGTCATTGCAGGGCAAAAGAGACCTCATCTAGGCTTGTGTCCGGGACCTAATGTTCCTCTCCAGGGGTGACAGGGGTCTCGAGGTTGCATTCCAGACTCACCAGGGGAGTCAGGCATTGTCTCGAGGGGAAGCAAAGGACTCTTCTCTCCTCTCGAGTCACGAAGGGTATCTCTTGGAGCCCACTGAGTTGCCTAAAGGGAGACAAGCCTCCTGTGGAATTTGGAGTGAGGACTCGGGATTGCTCTCCAGGCCATACAGGAAAAGAAGGCCCTCACCTCGTGATGACGAGGGCGTCTCGTGGGGTTTCTCGAGCTGCGGCGCCAGTGTGTGTTTTCTCACGGGGTACGATGGAGAGCTCCGGGATCCTCTCGTGTTGTGCCAGGGAAGTCAGGTCTCCATGCGCGTGGGGAGAGGGACCACGTCATTGCTCTCGAGTCATGGTAGGGGAATCGGGCCTCAAGACGCATTGAAGAAGGACTCTCGAGTTCTATCTCAGGTTTCGGCAGGAAATCCTGGGTTCCCTCGATTTGTGCAAGTGACCTCAGGGAGCTTCTCAGGGTGCCTCTGAGAAGTCAGGGATACTGTGGAATAGGGAAGGGCCTCTCGGGACTCAACTGGGTTGGTGCAATGGAAGAGGGCCTCATCTCGAGTGGAGGCAGGAACCTCAGGCTTCCTCTCCGTTTCTGACTCCGACCGCAGGGTCCCTGCAGAGTTGGGACAGGAGTCAGGCCTCGTCTTGTCTGAGGAATGCAACTCTGCTTGCCTCTCGAGTTGTTCACGGCGTGACAGGCCACTTGTCGAGCTGTGTGTGGAACCTGCGGTTTTCTGGACGATGCACTGGGGTGTCAGTACCCCTTCGTGTTGTGCCTTCATTCACAGGGTTGCCTTAGAAGAGGTGTCCGGGCATCAGGTTCTTATGAAGAGTGGACCGGGAAATCGGGGTCTTTTGGCAGGCGGCACCACCCACGAGGCTACGTCTCGAATTTCCTCTTGAGACCGGACTCATACTGAGGTGCGCCAGGAAGGTCGGAACCCCTTCCAGACAAAGCAGGGGAATAGATCCTCCTGTCGCGATCAGGAGAGGAGAAGGGGCTCAGATGAAGTGGTGCTGAGAAATTCTGTGTTCCTCTCGAGTGAGACCGGTATGTCGGGGAACTTTTGGGGTCGCGTCAAGGGTGACAAGTACCGTTTTGCACTTCAAGAGGGAACGTGGGACTTCTCTTGAGACGCTGTAACGGGCAAGGGCCTCATCTGGCGATGAAGGGGGAAGCACGTGGTTTTTCTCGGGTTGCGGCGGGATGCTCGAGTTACGATGTGGAATTCAGGCTTCCTCTTGTGTTAGCCCAGGGAAGTCCAAACTTCCAATCGAGTTGTGAGGGAAAGCTGGGGGTTGCGCTTGAGTCACTGAAGGGCAAAAGAGACCTCACCTAGGCTTGTGTCCAGGACCTAATATTCTTCTCCAGGGGCGACAGGGATATCAGGGTTGCATTCCAGACTCACCCGGGGAGTCAGGTCTCGTCCCGAGGGGAAGCAAAGTTTCTCCTCTCGAGTCGAGACGGGTATCTCTTGGAGCCCACTGAGTGGCCTACAGGGAGTGAATCCTCATGTGGAGTTCAGAGAGAGGACTCCGGATTGCTCTGCAGGCCATGCAGGAAAAGAAGGCTCTCATCTCGCGATGACGGGGGCGTCTCGTGGGTTTTCTCGAGCTACGGCGCCAGTGTGGGTTTTCTCACCAGGTACAACGGGAAGCTCAGTGAGACTCTCGTGTTGTGCCAGGGAAGTCAGGTCTCCATGCGCATGGGGAGAGGGACCGCGTCATTGCTTTCGAGTCATTTTAGGGGAATCGGGCCTCAGGATGCGTTGAAGAAGGACTCTCGAGGTCTTTCTCAGGTCGCGGCAATAAGCACCGGGTTCCCTCAACTTGTGCCAGTGACCTCAGGGAGCTTCTCAGGTTGTCTTGAGAAGTCAGGGTTACTGTGGAGTTGGGAGGGGCCTCTCGGGACTCCACTGGGTTTGGTGCAATGGAAGAGGGCCTCATCTCGAGTTGAGGAGGGAACCTCAAGGTACTTCTCCATTTCTGACTTTGATCGCAGGGTCTCTACAGAGTTGGAACAGGAGAGTCAGGCCTTGACTTGTGTTGAGGAATGGAACTCCGCTTGCCTCTCGAGCTTTTCACAGGGTGACAGGCCACTTGTCGAGTTGAATTTGGAACCTGCCAGTATTTCCAAATGATGAAACTGGGGTGTCAGTGCCCCTTCGTGTTGTGACTTCATCCATAGGGTTACTTTTGAAGAGGTGTCTGGGCATTGGGTTCTTATAAAGGGTGGATGGGGAAATCGGTGTCTTTCAGAATGTAGCACGACCCATGAGGCTACCTCTCGAATTTCTTTGTGAGACCGGCCTCCTCCTGAAGCACCACGGGAAGGTTGGGATGCCTTTCCAGACGAAGCAGGGGAATCGATTCTCATGGGAAGATCAAGAGGGGAGAAGGGGCTCAGATTAAGTGGTGCCGGGAACTCAGTTTTCCTCTCCAGTGAGACTGGTATGTATGGGAACTTTGAGTTGCATCAAGGGTGTCAAGTACCATTTCGAATTTCAAGAAGGAACATGGGATTTCCCCTGAGATGCTGCAATGGGAAAGAGCTTCATCTCGCGATGACGGGGGGGGGGGGGGAACCTCGTGGTTTTTCTTGAGTTGTGGCAGGATTCTCGAGTTACGACAGGGAACTCAGGATGCCTCTTGTGTTGGCCCAGGGAAGTCCAATCTCCATTCGAGTTGCAAGGGGGAGTGCAGCACTGCTCTCGAGTCACGGTAGGGGAATCAGGCCTCAAGACGCATTGGAGAAAGAATCTCGAGGTCTTTCTCAGAGTTGCGGCAGGAAACCCTGGGTTCCCTCGATTTGTGACGGTGATCTCAGGGAGCTTCTTTGTGTGCCTATGGGAAATCAGGGATACTGTGGAGTGTGGAGGGGCCTCTCGGGACTCCACTGTGTTCCGTGCAATGGAACAGGGCCTCATCTCGAGTTGAGGCGAGAACCTCAGGGTTACTCTCCTGTTCTGACATGGTTGTCGGGCTGTGTATGCCGTTTCAAACAGGGAGTCAGGTCTCGACGAGTGTGAAGGCATTGAACTCTGCTTCCCTCTAGAGTGGTCAAAGGGATTTCAGGCCTCAAGCTGAGTTGAATTTGGGACCTGGGGCTCTTTTCTGATTAGCAACCAAGTCATTGGAACTCCCTTCGTGTTGCGAGTTGATTATCGGCCTACATTCGAATTGGTAGAAGGAAATCAGGCCTGATCTCTAGTGGATGGGGAAATCAGTGGCTTTCGAATTGTGACAAGGCCCCCGGGTTCCCCTCCAGTGTCAAGTAGATACCAGCCTCCTCTCGAAGTGCGACGGAGGTGGCGACATTCCTTTGTAGACGAAGCAGGGCAATCGACCCTCATCTTGACTTGAGGAAGGGAAAACAGGGCTCTTGTTGACTTCTAGAGGGAGTTTCAGCGTTCCTCTGGAGTGGGGACGGATATCTCGGGAAACTTCTGTTGTGTCGTAAAGCGTGTCGAGGACCCTTTCGCGTTCCAAGGGAAACGTGGGCTTTCTTTGGAAACGCTGCAGCGTAAAAGGGCCTCCTCAAGCGTGCAGGCAAGAATTTCATCATTTGTGTGGAGTTGTGGGGGGAAGCTTAGTGTTCCTCTTGAGTTGCCTGTCAACCTGGGGGACGGCTCGTATTTCCTCAGGGAAGTCAGATCTCCTTTGGCATTGCTACGGCCACCTCAGGATTCCTTGCACATCGCTGCAGGGATGAATAGGGCCTCATCTCAAGATGAGGCGGGAACCTCAATGTTCCTCTGCATTTCTGACTTTGATCACTGGGTCTCTGCAGAGTTGGAACAGGAGAGTCAGACCTTATCTTGCGTTGAGGAATGAAACTCTGCTTGCCTCTCAAGTTGTTCAGGGTGTGACAGGCCACTTGTCGAGTTGTATTTGGAACCTGTGGGTTTTTCTGGATGATGCAACTGGGGTGTCAGTGCCCCTTCGTGTTTTGACTTCATCCACAGGGTTACATTCGAAGAGGTGTCTGGGCATCGGGTTCTTATCAAGAGTGGCTGGGAAAATCGGTGTCTTTTGCAATGTGGCATGACCCATGAGGCTACCTCTCGAATATCTTTGTGAGACCGTCCTCCTCCTGATGTGTGACGGAAAGGTTGGGATCCCTTTTCAGACAAAGCAGGGGAATTGACACTCATGTCGATCAGGAGGGGAGAAGGGGCTCAGATTAAGTGATGCCAAAAACCTCAGTGTTCCTCTCGAGTGAGACCGGTATGTCGGGGAACTTTTTCAGTTGCATCAAGGGTGTCAAGTACCATTTCGAACCTCAAGATGGAACGTGGGATTTCCCTTGAGACGCTGCAGCGGGCAATGGCTTCATCTTGCAATGACGGGGGAACCTCGTTGTTTTTCTCGAGTGGTGGTAGGATACTCGAGTTATGACGGAGAACTCAGGATGCCTCTTGTGTTGGCCCAGGGAAGTCAAGTCCCCATTCGAGTTGTGAGGGAGAGTTGGGGATTGCTCTCGAGTCACTGCAGGGCAAATAGACCTCATCGAGGCTTGTGTCCAGAAACTACGTGTTCCTCTCAAGTGGCGACAGGGATCTCGGTGTTTCATTCAAGATTCACCTGGGGAGTCAGGCCTCGTCTCAAGTGGAAGCAAAGAACTCCGCTCTCCTCTCGAGTTGCGACAGATATTTCTTGGAGCCCACTGAGTGGCCTAAAGGGAGTCAAGCCTCCTGTGGAGTTTGGAGAGAGGACTCGGGATTGCTCTCTAGGCCCTGCAGGAAAAGAAGGGCCTTATCTCGTGATGATGGGAGAATCTCATGGTTTTTCTCGAGCTGCAGCGCAAGTGTGGGTTTTCTCACGAGTTACGATGGGGAACTCAGGGAGCCTCTCTTGTGGCGCCAGGGAAGTCCAGTGTCCATTCAAGTTGCGAGGGGAGTGTGGCATTGCTCTCGAGTCACGGTATGGGAATCAGGCCTCAAGACGCATTGAAGAAGGAATCTCGAGATCTTTTTCGAGTTTTGGCAGGAAACTCTGGGTTTCCTCGATTTGTGATGGTGAATTCAGGGAGCTTGTCAGTGTGCCTATAAGAAGTCAGGGATACTGTGCAGTTGGGAGGGGCCTCTCGAGACTCCACTGGGTTTGGTGCAATGGAAGAGGGCCTCTTCTTCAGTTGAGGCGGGAACCTCAGGGCTCCTCTCCATTTATGACTTTGATCGCAGGGTCTCTACAGATTTGAAACAGGAGAGTCAGGCCTCGTCTTGTGTTCAGGAATGGAACTCAGCTTGCCTCTCCAGTTGTTCACGGGGTGACAGGCCACTTGTCGAGTTGTATTTGGAACCTGCAGGTTTTTCCAGATGATGCAACTGGGGTGTCAGTGCCTCTTTGTGTTGTGACTTCATGAACTGGGTTACATTCGAAGAGGTGTCCGGGCATCGGCTTCTTCTCAAGAGTGTAACAGAAAATAGGTGTCTTTCAGAATGTGGCATGATGCACGAGGCTACCTCTAGAATTTCTTCGTGAGACGGGCCTCATCCTGAGGTGGGACGTCAAGGTCGGGATCCTCTTCCAGACAAAGCAGGGGAATCGATCCTCATGTCGAGATCAGGAGGGGAGAAAGGGCTCAGATTAAGTGGTGCTGGGAAACTCGGTGTTCCTCTCGAGTGAGACAGGTATGTTGGGGAACTTTTTGGGTTGCATCAAGGGTGTCAAGTACCGTTTCGTATTTCAAGAAGGAACGTGGGATTTCTCTTGAGATGCTGCAGTGGGAATGGGCCTCATTTCATGATGACGGGGAACCCTTCTGGTTTTCTCGAGTTGCGGCGGGATTCTCAAGTTATGACGTGGAATTCACAAAGCCTCTCTTGTTGCCCCCAGGGAAGTCCAATCTCCATTCGAGTTGTGAGGGGGAGCTGAGGATTGCTCTCGAGTCACTGAAGGGTAAATAGACCTCATATGGGCTTTTGTCCAGAAAATCCGTGTTCTTCTCCAATGGCAACAGGGATCTCAGTGTTACATTCAAGGTTCACCCGGGGAGTCAGGCCTCATCTCGAGTGGAAGCAAAGAACTCTACTCTCCTCTTGAGTTGCAACAGGTATCTCTTGGAGCCCACTGAGTGGCCTAAAGGGAGTCAAGCCTCCTGTGGAGTTTTGAGAGAGGACTCAGGATTGCTCTATAGGCCCTGCAGGAAAAGAAGGGCCTCATCTCGCGATGATGGGGGAATCTCATGGTTTTTCTGGAGCTGCGGCGCCAGTGTGGGGTTTCTCACAAGGTACGACGGGGAGATCAGGGAGCCTCTCGTGTGGCGCCAGGGAAATCAGGTCTCCATGCGAGTGGTGAGGGGGAGCGCGGCATTGCTCTTGAGTCACGGTAGGCGAATCTGTCTTTAAGATGTGTTGAAGAAAGAATCTCAAGGTCTTTCTCGAGTTGCAGCAGGAAACCCTGCGTTCCTTCAACTTGTGCCGGTGACCTCAGGGAGCTTCTCAGGGTGCCTATGGGAAGTCAGGGATACTGTGGAGTTGGGAGAGGCCTCTCGGACTCCACTGGGTTTGGTGAAATGGAAGAGGGCCTCATCTCGTGTTGAGTCAGGAACCTCAGGGTTCTTCTCCATTTCTGACTTTGATCACAGGGTCTCTGCAGAACTGGAACAGGAGAGTCAGGCCTCTTCTTTTGTTTTGGAATGGAACTTCGCTTGCCTCTCGTGTTGTTCACAGGGTGACAGGCCACTTGCCGAGTTGTATTTGGAGCCTGCAGTTTTTTCTGGATGATGCAACTGGGGTGTCAGTGCCCCTTCGTGTTTTGACTTCATCCACAGGGTTACATTTCGAAGAGGTGTCCAGGCTTCGGGTTCTTATTAAGAGTGGACGAGGAAATCAGTGTCTTTTGGAATGTGGCACGACCCAAGAGGCTACCTCTCGAATTTCTTTGTGAGCCCAGCCTGTTCCTTAGGTGCGACGGTATGGTAGGGATCCCCTTCCAGACAAAGCAGGGCAATCGACCCTCATGTCGAGATCAAGAGGGGAGAAAGGGCTCAGATTAAGTGGTGCCAGGATACTTGGTGTTCCTCTCGAGTGAGAACGGTATGTCGGGGAACTTTTCAAGTTGCATCAAGGGTGTCAAGTACCATTTCGAATTACAAGAGGGAACGTGGCATTTCTCTTGATACGCTGCAGTGGGAAGAGGCCTCATCTCGCAATGACGGGAGAACCTCGTGGTTTTTCTCGAGTTGCGATGGGATTTTAGAGTTACGACGGGGAACTCAGGATGCCTCTCCCGTTGGCCCAGAGAAGTCCAATCTCCATTCGAGTTGCGAGGGAGAGCTGGGGATTGCTCACGAGTCACTGCAGAGCAAATAGGCCTCATCTAGGCTTGTGTCCAGAAACTATGTTTTCCTCTCCAGTGGCCACAGGGGTCTCGGTGTTGCATTCAAGATACACACGGGGAGTCAGGCCTCGTCTCGAGGGCAAGCAGAGAATTCCGCTCTCCTCTCGAGTTGTGAAGGGTATCTCCTGGAGCTGATTGAGTAGCCTAAAGGGAGACAAGCCCCCTGTGGAGTTTTGAGAGAGGACTCGCAATTGCTCTCTAGGCCCTGCAGGAAAAGAAGGGCCTCATCTCGCGATGATGGGGGAATCTTGTGGTTTTTTTCAAGCTGCGGCACAACGTGTGGGGTTTTCCTCGATTTACGATGGGGAACTAAGGGAGCCTCTCATGTGGCCCCAGGGAAGTCCAGTCTCCACTCAAGTTGTGAGGGGGAGCTCGGCATTGCTCTGGATTCACTGCAGGGTATACAGCCTCAAGACGCGTTGAAGGGGGAATTTCGAGGTCTTTCTCGAGTTGCAGCTGGAAACCCTGGGTTCCCTCGATTTGTGACGGTGATCTCAGGTAGCTTCTTAGGGTGCCTAAGGGAAATCAGGAATACTGTGGAGTCAGGAGGGGCCTCTCGGGACTGCACTGTGTTTGGTGCAATGGAACAGGGCTTCATCTCGAGTTGAGGTGAGATCCTCAGGGTTACTCTCCTGTTCTGAAATGGGTGTCAGGCTGTGTTGCCGTTTCAAATGGGGAGTCAGGTCTCGAGGAGTGTGAAGGCATTGAACTCTGCTTTCCTCTCGAGTTGTCAAAGGGGTTTCAGGCCTCGAGCCAAGTTGAATTTGGGACCTGGGGCTCTTTTCGGATTAGCAACGGGTGCATCAAAACACCCTTTGTGTTGCGAGTTGATTTTCGGGCTACATTCGAATCGGTAGAAGGAAATCAGGCCTGATCTCGAGTGGATGGGGAAATATGTGGCTTTTGAATTGTGACAAGGCCCCCGGGTTCCCCTACAGTGTCAAGCAAATACCAGCCTCCTCTCGAGGTGCTACAGGGACATCGGCATTCCTTTCCAGGCAAAGCAGGGCAATCGACCCTCAACTCAACTTGAGGCGGGGAAAACGGGGCTCTTCTTGACTTGTGGCGGGAAACTCAGTGTTCTTCTGGAGTGGGGACGTGTATCTCGGGAAACTTCTGGAGTTTCGTTAAGCGTGTCGAGGACCCTTTCGAGTTCCAAGGGAAACTTGGGCTTTCTTTGGAAGCGCTGCAGCATAAAAGGGCCTCCTCAAGCATGCAGGGTAGAATTTTATAGTTTGCTTGGAGTTGTGGCGGGAAGCTTAGTGTTCCTCTTGAGTTGCGTGTCGACCTGGCGGACCGCTTGAGTCTCCTCAGGGAAGTCAGATCTCCTTTGGTGTTGTGAGGGGCCCCTCAGGATTCCTTGCGCATCACTTCAGGGATGAATAGGGCCTCATCTCAAGTTGAGGCGGGAACCTCAGGGTACCTCTCCATTTCTGACTTCGATCGCAGTGTCTCTAAAGAGCTGGAACAGGAGAGTCAGGCCTCGTCTTGTGTTGAGAAATGCAAATCTGCTTGCCTCTCAGTTGTTCACGGGGTGACAGGCCACTTGTTGAAATGTATTTGGAACCTGTGGCTTTTTTCTGGATGATGCAACTGGGGTGTCAGTGCCCCTTTGTGTTGTGACTTCATCCTCAGGGTTACATTCGAAGAGGTGCCTGTACATCGGGACTTATCTTGATTGGATGGGGAAATTGGTGTCTATTGGAATGTGGCATGACCCAAGAGGCTTCCTCTGGAGTTTCAGTGTGAGCCCGGCCTCCTCCTGAGGTGAAAAGGGAAGGTCGGGATCCCTTTCCAGACGAAGCATGAAAATTGATCCTCATGTCAAGATCAGGAGGGGAGAAGGGTCTCAGATTCAGTGCTGCCGGGAAACTCAGTGTCCTCTTGAGTAAGTACAGTATGTTGGGGAACTTTTGGGGTTGCATCAAGGGTGTCAAGTACTGTTTCGAATTTAATGAGTGAACGTGGGATTTCTCTTGAGACGCTGCAGCGGGAAAGGGCCTCATATCGCGATGATGGGGGAACCTCGTGGTTTTTCTCGAGTTGTGTCGGGATTCTCGAGTTACGATGCGGAGCTCAGGGAGCCTCTCGTGCTGGCCGGTTAAGTCCAATCTGAATTTGAGTTGCTAGGGGGAGCTGGGGATTGCTCTCGAGTCACACACAAGCTCTCTAGGCTTGTGTCCAGAAACTATGTGTTCCTCTCCAGTGGCAAAAGGGATCCAAGCAGCAGCAGCAGTGCATTTATGTCAATCCCTATCGCCCAGTTCTTCCCACCCTCTTTTCCCCCTTGTTGTCCAGACATTTGTTTTCTGTCTGTGTCTCTGTTTCTGATTTGCTGGTAGATTTATTTGTACCATTTTTCTATGTGATATTTTTCACTTTCTGACTTCACTCTGTGTGACAGCTTTTACTTTTTTTGTGTATTCATTCAGAGTTAATAAATATTAAAGCAAATACAGATACACGCTTTTAATTTTTTTTTAAATTGGAGGATAATTGCTTTACAATATTGTACTGGTTTCAGCTGTACAACAACAGTGAATCAGCTATAAGTATACACACATCCCCTCCAATATATTCTGTATTTTCATTTTCCCCTTCTCACAAACAAAAGGATGCATTGTATACACATTTTCTATACCTTGCTGGGTTTTTTTTTTCCTCACCACTTAATATATCTTGGAGACTTTCAAAAATATCGGTGCATTGAAAGCTTCCGCATGCATTTTTATACCTTCAAAATCTTCCACTGTATATAAGGAGCATAATTTATTTAGCCAGTCCTCTGTTCAAGGATACTTGAGTTCTTTCCAGTCTTTTGTTATTTTGAATAGTGCTGTAATGAATAACTATATATATATATATATATAGTTATATATATATATATAGTTATATAGTTATATATATTATTTCTTAAGTATGGCTAAAGGATAAATTCCCAGAAGTTACATAACTGGGTCAAAGGAGATAATTCAGTTGTCATTTTGATCTCTGTGCCCACATTCCTTCCATAGGGGCTTGTACCCATTTATCTTTCCACTGGGAAAGTCTGAGAGTACTTGTTTCTCTTGAGGAATTATTACATACTGTTTCCATGGATGGAGGAGCCTAGTGGGCTACAGTCCATGGGGTCGCTAAGAGTCGGACATGACTGAGTGACTTCACTTTCACTTTTCACTTTCATGCATTGGAGAAAGAAATGGCAACCCACTCCAGTGTTCTTGCCTGGAGAATCCCAGGGATGGGGGAGCCTGGTGGGCTGCTGTCTATGGGGTCGCACAGAGTCAGACACAGCTGAAGCAACTTAGCAGCAGCAGGATCTAGTTACTTTGGTGTGTTCTTCAGTTGTTTTAATTTGGACATTGTCCTCCCAATTAGATGACAAGTTTATTGAGAGCAAAGGCCAAGCATTTTATTGCTTTTGAATTGCCTGCATTTATAAATAATACAATATGGTATCCTAGGAGTACAATAAATTTGTTTCTAGTGCAATTTGGGAGAAGAAGCCAATTAAACATTAATGATAAAAAGGTTTCTATACTTGGTTAGAATTTAGCTGAACTGATTTCTCTCCCTAAAGTAATTATGAGGTCTTGTTTCAATAATTATGGAATAAATCTTGAGATGAGGTGTTACAGCAGATTCACTTGCTGACACTTGGGCTTCTCTCCTGGATCTGTGTCATTTTTTGTTTGTCGTTTTGTTTTTAATATTTATTTGGCTGTGTTGGGTCTTAGTTGTAGCATGCAAACTGTTAGTTGCAGCATGTGGGATATAGTTCCCTTAAAGTGAAGTCACTCAGTTTTGTCCTACTCTTTGCGACCCCATGGACTGTAGCCTACCAGGCTTCTCTGTCCATGGGATTCTCCAGGCAAGAATACTGGATTGGGTTATCATTTCCTTCTCCAGGGGATCTTCCCGACCCAGGGATCGAACCCGGGTCTCCAGCATTGGAGGCAGACGCTTTAATCTCTGAGCCACCAGGGAAGCAGCAGAGACCAAATCCAGGCCCCCTGCACTGGGAGCATGGAGTCTTAACCCCTGGACCATGGAATCTTAACCCCTGGACCACCAGGGAAGTCCCTGGAGTGTCATTTTACCAGATTCAATCCAGTGGTGTCTTGGCATCAGCCAGTCTAATTGAGAGCCTGTCCTGTCACTTATTTTCTTCTCTGTGTGCCAGTGCCTGCCCCATGATAAGCAGGAGAACAAAGAGCTGCTTTTTAACTTTGTATTTCTATTAAATTATAATGACACGATGTAAACACTGGCTTCCCAGTGGTAAAAAATCTGGCTGCCAATGCAGGAGACGTGGGTTCAATCCCTGGGTTGGGAAGATCTCCTGGAGAAGGAAATGACAACCCACTCTAGTAGTCTTGCCTGGGGAATCCTATGGAGAGAGGAGCCTGATGGTCTACAGTCCATAGGGTGACAAAGAGTAAGACACAACTGAGAGACTAAACAACAAAGAGTGTAAACATTGCACCATTGTAATTTCATCTCCCTACATCCTAGCAGCAAAACTGTACTAATGGTTTTTCTGTCCTCTCAGTTTTTACCATGTTGGATTCCCCCACATGTATGATCCTGTACTGGTATACAGTGGTCTTCCAGTTTTTTGCTTGCATAGCATCCAGGGGAATTGTGTGAGATTACATGCCCCCTCACACATTTACAGCCTGTATCTAAACTTTTATTACAGGTTTAAATAGCTTGTTAAGGATATATTTTAAAGTATATTGTCAGTATTGACTTTAAAAAATAATTGTTCAGTATACCTGTATACATGTGTATATCTACATGTGTTAAGCTTATATACACACAAATGATATTTATCCATCATACTAAGGAAATATCCCTCTATTCCTTTTTATTTTAATAAGGCAAGTTTTCCTCTCTTTATTTGCTTGGGTTTCTTTCTTTTACATGCAATAAAATCTGTCAATTTAAAGTGTAGGATTTGATAAATTTTGGCTATTGTATGTAATTGTATAATCTCACCACAAAGTATATTCATGTTGATGCTATATATATATATATATATATATATATATATATATCTCACATATGGCACATATTATATAAATTGATGCCAGAAGCCCCTGACAGATACCAAAATCCAAAGATGCTCAAATCTCTTATATAAAATGGTGTCATATTTGAATATAACCTATACACAGCCTCTCTTTAAATCATCTCTCGATTACTTATAATACCTGCTGCTGCTGCTAAGTCACTTCAGTCATGTCCGACTCCATGCAACCCCATAGATGGCAGCCCACCAGGCTCCCCTGTCTCTGGGATTCTCCTTAATATCAGACCTTCTTATCATTCCTTTTCCCCCCCTAAACTTGAATTTCCATTCCACTTCTCACAGAGACTTTTCTTACACACATTTTTATGCTTGAAATCCTTTACTGGTAATCTTATTACTAATAAGCAAAAATGTTAATATTAATCCATTGATATGAATATATTTTTGTTTCCTATGCCTTACCTCCTATGCTGCTAAGTCGCTGGAGTGGGTTGCCATTTCCTTCTCCAATGCATGAAAGTGAAAAGAGAAAGTGAAGTCGCTCACTTCTGTCTGACTCTTCCTGACCCCATGGACTGTAATCTACCAGGCTCCTCCATCCATGGGATTTTCCGGGCAAGAGTACTGCAGTGGGGTGCCATTGCCTTCTCCGTATAATACCTAGTACAGTGTAAATACCATGCAAATAGTTTTAAATTCAATGTAAATGATATATAAAAAAATATTTGCCAGTGTATAGCAAATTTAAGTTTTTCTTTTTGGAACTTTCTGGAAAACTTTTTTTCCGTGTATTGTTTTTTCAGTTTGCAGTCTGTTGAATCAACATGAGCATGTGGAAGGCTGACTGTGTATATATCCAGGTTTGTTCATATACATATGTGTGACGTGCATACTCAGAACTGTTACGTGATTCTTCTAAATGTATTCAGAGGAGTCTGATAGTATTTGATACCCACCATCATCCACTAGAACAATACAGGAACAAGTGCTCCTTAATATCAGAACTTTTTATCATTCCTTTTCTCCCCTAAACTTGAATTTCCATTCTACTTCTCACAGAGACTTTTCTTACACACATTTTTATGCTTGAAATCCTTTACTGGTAGTCTTATTTACTAATAAGCAAAAATGTTAATATTAATCCATTGATATGAATATATTTTTGTTTCCTATGCCTTACCTCCTATGCTGCTAAGTCGCTTCAGGTGTGTCTGGCTCTGTGTGACCCCATAGACGGCAGCCCACCAGGCTCCTCTGTCCACAGGATTCTCTAGGCAAGAATACTGGAGTGGATTGCCATTTCCTCCTTACCTCCTATGACCACTGAAATAATTTCTTCTGATGGAGTTGTCATTATAGTTTTAGTAATACATTTGGTAAAAATAACAATCTATTTCAAATTAGCAAATAGTAAATATAAAGTTACATTTTAGTGGAAATATATCCCTTAAATAACTGTGATGGGCATTTTATCACAGTTGTTCAGTTGCTAAGTCGTATTCAACTCTTTGTGACCCATGGACTACAGCATGCCAGGTTTCCCTGTCCTTCACTATCTCCTGGAGTTCGCCCAAACTAGTGCCCATTGAGTTGGTGATGCCATCCAACCATCTCATCCTCTGCTGCCCCTTCTCCTCCTGTCTTCAACCTTTCCCAGCAACAGGGTCTTTTCCAATGAGTTGGCTCTTCTCATCAGGTGGCCAGAATATTGGGGCTTCAGCATGTGTCCTTCCATTAGAATTCAGAGTTAATTTCCTTTAGGGTTGACTGGTTTGATCTTACAGTCCAAGGGACTCTCAAGAGTCTTCTCCAGCACCACAATTTGAAAGCATCAGTTCTTTGGCACCCAGCTTTCCTTATGGTCCAACTCTTACTGTATATGACTACTGGAAAAAACCATAGCTTTGACTATATGGACATATGTTGGTGAAGTGATGTCTCTGTTTGTTAATACACTGCCTAGATTTATCATTGCTTTTCTTCCAAGGAGCAAGCATCTTTTAATTTCATGACTGCAGTCACTGTCTGCAGTGATTTTGGAGACCAAGAAAATAAAGTCTGCCAGTATTTGGGGTTGGTAATTATTCTTTGCTGAAGTGAGTCAAGGGTCACCATCAATTTTATGTCTCAATGAAATTACAGAAGAATTATGTTCATATAAAAAATAGCTTGGGATGGAAAGCATTTTGTTACAGCACTCTCAGTTAATTCTTTTAAATCATTCTGAGTCCCAAATTCTATATGGATCTATCATCAATAATTATTTTTTGGAAACTTCCCTGGCAGTCCAGTGGTTAAGGCTCCGGTCTTCGATACAGGGGGCACAGGTTCAATTCTTGGTCAGGGAACTAAGATCCCATGTGCTACACAGAATGACCCTGATGCTGGGAAAGATTGAGGACACGAGAGGGGGCAACTGAGGATGAGATGGTTGGATTGCATCACTGGCTCAATGAACATGAGTTTTAACAAACTCTGAGAGATAGTGAAGGACAGGAAATCTTGGCATGTTACAGTTCAAGTAGTTGCAAAGAGTCATACATGACTTAGCAACTGAACAACAAATACCACACATGATAAATAAATAAATAAGTATTTTTCATGTTCTGTCTGTTTGTAACTCTACTGAGCCCCCTTTGGTTCTGTTGAAACCTCCTGACTCACACAACCACATTTAATCTGTCCTTATAGTTGTTTGCTGATTCTGCACCAGTGCTGGTTGTTCCCATCTTTCTTTCTGTTTGATGCCCAGGAAAACATGCCTTCTTAAGATTAGGATTGGTGAGAGGGGTCCTGGAGAATGGAAGAATTTGTTCATCACAGTCAGGATCTCAGACAAATACATTGTTGAATTTATCTTGAATACCTGGAAATCGATTCCTGAAACCACCAGTGCATCCTGCCATGCAGAGAGAGTTTGCTTGCTCCCACTTGCAGCCCACTATTCCCCAAAATCCTGATGGTGACTGCAGCCCACCAGGCTCCTCTGTCCATGGTATTTTCCAGGCAAGAATACTGGAGTGGGTTACCATGCCCTCCTCCATGGAATCTTCCCGACTCAGGGATTGAACCTGAGTGTCTTACATCTCTTGCATTGGCAGGCAGGTTCTTTGCCATTAGTGCCACCTGGGAAGCCCATTCTTTCTAGAATTGTTAACTATTACTATAATGATAATTATTACTTTAAAAGTGATATAGTGAAAGACAGGGAAGCCTGGCATGCTACAGTCTGTGGGCTTGGAGTCTGACACAACTGAGTGACTAAACAACAACTGTAATGATCATCGCTTATTAAATGGAAACTAAGTCATTAATATTATTAAAAAGCAGATACATTACTTTGCCAACAAAGGTTCATCTAGTCAAAGTTATGGTTTTTCCATGAGTCATATATGGATGTGAGAGTTGGACTATAAAGAAAGCTGAGTGCTGAAGAATTAATGCTTTTGAACTGTGGTGTTGGAGAAGACTCTTTAGAGTCCCTTGGACTGCAGAGAGATCCAACCAGTCCATCCTAAAGGAAATAAGTCCTGAATATTCATTGGAAGGACTAATGCTAAACCTGAAACTCCAATACTTTGGTCACCTGATGCGAAGAACTGACTCATTGGAAAAAACCCTGATGCTGGGAAAAATTGAAGGCAGGAGGAGAAGGCGGGAGACGACAGAGGATGAGATGTTTGGATGGTATCACCAACTCGATGGACATGAGTTTGGATAAACTCCAGGAGTTGGTGATGGACAGGGAAGCCTGGCATGCTGCAGTCCATGGGATCACAAGGAGTTGGACAGGACTGAGTGACTGAACTGAATTGACCATTAATATTAGTATTATTTTAACCCAGGTTCAAATCTTCTGAATCTTCTCAAGTCAACTCCAACAGTAGTCCCTATATCGTGACTAATATCCATATCTCCCTGGGTCTGGCAGATTGGCAAATATCTCTTAAGTACCAGTAATGTAAAGAGTAGCCTTGCCTGCTCTCAGAGAAGCCAAGTCTCTGAGGCCCTCTATGGTTAGCTCTCTTGCTCTGAATGGCAATTCAACCTTCACTACAGTAACTATAAGGCAAGCTAACTTGATTGCGATTATATGGTGCATCAGGGCATTGGGATGTGCTTTTTTATGACATAATTGTTAAAGCGGCTACCTGCATCAGTACTTAAAGTGGAGTGGGGTGTTAATATTGTTGAGCTTGTCAACTCTTACTTTTATTTTTTTAAGGATAATTTGATGTGGACCAATTTTGAAGTCTTTACTGAATTTGTTACAAGATTGCTTCTGTTCTGCGTTTTTTTTTTTTTTTTTTTTTTTGGCCAGGAGACATGTGGGATCTTAGCTCCCCCACCAGGGAGGGGACTGGAACCCCCTCTATTGGAAGGCAAACTCTTAACCACTGATCCTCCAGGGGAGTCCCTGCTCTTCCCATCTTAGCAAATGCTTCTCTCTGCATTACTTTTGTTAACTGATAATATCCTCCATTACCTCTTGACTTTAAAAAGTACATCTACAAGCTTTCAAGAGTTTGAGAAGAGGTGTCTGTGTTCCACAAAGTCAGGGGACAGTGGAGAGGAGAAAAGAGGAAACCTTGTCATTTTTGTAGAGAACATGGAGAAGATTCAAGACAATGGACAGACATGGAACATGATCCTTGCAAATCATACAGTGTGTGTGCTGTCTCTGTTTCTGATATCACCTCTAATGTTTTTTACTCTCGGATAATAACAGAGAAGATCCAACATTACAATAGGTTATAAGTTTCCCTTCTGGCAAATCTCCACCCTGACATCTCTTCCCAGGCAGACAGTGAAACAGGGCTTAAATCACTGGTGAAATAGTAAAGCAGGGCTTAAATCATTGGATCTGAATCACCTCTACCAAGATGTCAGGGTACAGACATCTTGTAAAGGGGGGTTGGTACTCATTTCTAGGAGTAGTGCTGATTTTTAATGAAGTATTGAAAAACAGAAGTGAGTTAGAAATTTTGGTCCAGTGCTGTATGAGCTGGGAGTCTCCAGAGAAAAAGAAACCAATAAGTGGTGTGTGTGTGTGTGTGTGTGTGTGTGTGTGTGTGTGTTTATATATGAAGATATTTAGTGTAAGGAATTGGCTCATGTGATTACAAAGGCTGAAAAGCCCTAAAATATGCAGTCAGCAAGCCAGAGACCCTCCTAATCTGAGCCCAAAGACCCAGGAAAATCGATGGTATAAGTTCTAGTCCAAAAGCTGGCAGGTTTGAGACTCGGAAAGAGCCAGTGTTTCAGTTTTGAGTCTGAAGGTGGGAAAAAGCCTGATGTCCCAGGTAAACAGTCAGGCATAAAGAGTTCACTCTGACTCAGCTGGTTTATTCAATTCAGGCCTTTGCCTGATTGGACACGGTCCACCAACATTAGAGAGGGCAATCTGCTTTACTTAGTCTACCAATTCAAGTGTGACTGTCATTCAAAAAGACTGTCCCAGACACACCCAGAACTATGTGTGACCAAATGTCTGGGCCATGTGCACCCCCGCCCACCTCCCCTTAGCCCAGTCAAGCTGACACAAATTTAACCATCACAAATGCTTCTTTCTCCACATTACTTGGTCTTTGGATAATCATTTCAACTTTTACGAAAAGAAAGAAGGAGAGAATAGGATGAGAGCAAATTCTTTTCCTGGCAACCCCACAGCTCCTGCTTTAAACGTTTGTTGGATCCTTTACTCAGATTCACCTCATGTGAACACATCAGTCACTGAATTATGATAAAAGTACTAGCTACTCAGATTTTTCTTTCCACTAGCACCACTCTGAGGAGAAGGAAGCCTCAGGAAAGGAGAGTTACAGAAGTGATTTCTTAATTTTGAAAAAATCTTTTGACCATACCACATGGCATGTGGGACTTTAAAGTTCCCTGGCCAGGGTTTGAATCTGTACCTCCTGCATTGGTAGCATGGAGTCTCAACCACTGGATTTCTACGAAAGTCCTGGGAATGATTTCTTTATTGTAGGTGTGCTCTGCCTTTGCTGCAGTTATTTTTCAGATAATACATTGTGTATTAGAACCTTAGTTTTTTATACCCAGTTTGTGTTTTCCCTTAAGTAGTGTGGAGGCACTGGAGGCTTTGAAGTGGGTCATTGTAATGAGTATTTGCTTTCCTTATGATACTTCTTGTTGTTCAGTCATGTCTGACTCTTTGTGACCCCACATGTCAGGCTTCCTGGCATTTCACTCTCTTCCAAAGTTTGCTCTGACTCATGTCCATTGAGTCAGTGATGCCATCCAACTATCTCATCCTCTGTCATGCCTTCTTCTCCTGCCTTCAATCTTTCTTAGCATAGGGATCTTTTCCAGTGAGTAGGCTCTTTGCATTAGGTGGCCAATGTTTTGGAACTTCAGCAGCAGTCCTTCCACTGAATATTCAGGCCTTATTTTCTTTAAGATTGACTGGTTTGATCTCCTTGCTGTCCAAGGGACTCTCAAGAGTCTTCTCCAGCACCATAGTTCAAAAGCATCAATTCTTCTTTATGATATGTTTTTCTCATTTATTTGCTTGTTTATTTTTGGCTGTGCTGGTCTTTGTTGCTGCTCATTGGCTTTCTCTAGGTACAGAGAGTAGGGGCTGCTCTTCGGTGTGGTGTGGGGGCTTCTCATGCAGTGGCTTCTCTTGTTGCAGAGCAGGGACTCTAGAGTCTGCAGGCTTCAGTAGTTGTGGCGTATGGGCTTAGTTGCCCTGAGACATGTGGAATCTTCCTGGACCGGGAATTGAACCCATGTCCCCTGGACTGGCAGGTAGATTCTTAACCACTGGAACACCAGGGAAGTCCACAATATGGTTTTCTTAAGGCAGATCAAATTAGCCTCTCTTGGGGGTAATGATCATTGGATATAGCAGTTATATCAACCTGACTTTACCAGTTCTCAAAATATGTTTCCTGGGTCAGCAGCAGCAGCATCTGGGAATTTGTTAGAACTAGACAATCTCAGTCTCACCCCAGTCCTACTGAATCAGAAACTCTAGAGGTGGGACCCAGAGATTATAACAAGCCTGCTTGGTAAATCTGATGTTTACTCAAGTTTGAGAACACGTGACCTAGTATATTTGCATTTAGGTTGCTTGCTAATGATGTATGTAATCTTAAAATTGAGCAAAAAGCTAGAGAGGCAGCTAATTATAACTCCAGAGAACTGCAAAACTATCCAGATCACAGTCTTTGTTTAAGCGGATATTTTCATCACAGTACAGTACATTTAAGCCTTACTCAGTTTGGTCAGATGTCCTTTGATGTGTTTTTGTTGGTTGGAAGAAGACAGGCTCACCCACTAATGACATGTGTCATAACTCAGTGTCCTTTCATAGTGCACTAAAGAGGATCCGGGGTTCCTCTATGAAAAGTCTAGGACAGGCAGACCTCATTTGCTCAGTGGTTGACACACAAGTTGTGCTTCCTGTGGCCCAAATGTGGAGAAATGGATGAGGGGGAAGAGACCTCTGCAGGTAAATTTCATATTGAAGTTCTGCCTCTTAGCGTTTTCTTCCTCTGTCGGCTTACAGAGCTTCTGAAAATTAAAGAAGCTCACTTAAAGTGGACAGTGATTAAGCCCCCATATTGTTACTGTCAGCAACTGCAGAACTTACTGCTTCCCCAGCTCTGTTTCAAAAAAAAAGTATTTTAGGGCCTGCTGCTTACCTGAGCAGAAGCTACTGTGGAGAGAGTTATTTTCACATTTTTTCTTCTCAGAATCAAGTACAGGGAGGGAGAATTACTCAGAAGGAACAAATATCCCTGTTACTGGTAGTAACAACAATTTGGTATTGATTTTCTTTAAAAAACACATGTAACATGTATAGCACAGGGAACTCTGCTCAATGTTATGTGGCAGCCTGGAAGGGAGAGGAGTCTGAGGGAGAATGGATACCTGTATATGTATGGCTGAGTCCCTTTGTTATGTACCTGAAACTATCACAACATTGCTAATCAGCTGTACTCTAGTATAAATAAAAAGTTAAAATACACGTAACAATTTTTCCTTGCAGATTCCAAAGATTGTATATATCGCTAAAGGCACAAGAAATTACTTCCAAACTGAACTAGGTATTCTTGCATGTAACTCCCTAAGCTTCTCCCTTTCATAGACTTGAGTACAGTGTTCAGATTATCTGCCTACTTGCTAGTTTCTTTATTAGAGAAAAAATTCTAAGAGGGCAGAGGGTTTTTTTTTTTGTTTTTGTTTTTTACCTTGCTCATTATATCTTTGATGCCCTCACATCATATGTGTTCAGTGAATTTTCGTTTAGTGAATGAATTTTGTGATCCCCCGAGGAGTCACAGCCTATGCGTGGTGCTGGCTATAGAGAGGCATATAAGGCAGGCTTCTGGCCATCAAGATATTACAGTCTTCGGACTTCCCTGGTGGCCCAGTGGTTAAGAATCCACCTTGCAATGCAGGGGCCACAGGTTTGATCCCTGATAGTGGTGCTAAGGGGCTTCCCAGATGGTACTAGTGGTAAAGAACCTGCCCACCAATGCAGGAGACATAAGAGATACAGGTTCGATCCCTGGGTTGGGAAGATCCCCTAGAGGAAGGCATGGCAACCCACTCCAGTATTCTTGCCTGGAGAATCCCCATGGACAGAGGAGCCTGGGGGACTACAGTCCATGGGGTCACAAAGAGTCAGACGCTACTGAAGTGACTTAGCATGCATGTGGGGGCACTAAGATCCCACATGCCACAGCACAGCTAAGCCTGTGTGTGGCAACTATACTGAACCCTTGCGCCACAACTGGAAAGCCTGTGGGCTGTGAGTAAATAACAGATAATTTTTAAAAAGATACTATAGTCTTGTAGAAAAGACAGACAAGAGTGGGTACTTCATAGGATAAGGAAGACTTCACCAAGGAACTGACATCTAATGGGCTTTTGCAGGTTGAATAGAAATTTGCCAGGACAGCTGAGGTGGGAAGGCATGAGGAAGGCATCAGATTCAGGCATCAGGATGGGTCAGGATACACAGTTATGAAACTGCAAGGGCCATTCTCAGGAGGTGATTCAGTGCTAGTGAAATACCAGCTGTGAATTTACATAAGTAAGAATGGATGGGAAATACACTCGAACATGAGTTAGCCTAAGGACCATGGGATTCATTAAAGGGATTCAATCATGGAGGTCATGAGGTAGGCGCTGAAGAATGAACTGCTTAGAAAAGATGAGAGTTGGCAGGGTCTGCCCCAGGGTGGTGGTGGACACAGAACCGTCTGTAGACTGAAACTGACCAGAAGGAGAGGAGAGGAGGGTTGAAATGACCACACTGGGAACAGAACTACCCTACTGTCCAGATTTAAATTTTTTTTTAATTTATTCATTTATTTATTTGTGTGCACTGGGTCTTAGTTGTGGCACTCAGGACCTTTAGTGGTGGCATATGAACTCTTAATTGTGGCATGTGGGACCTAGTTCCCTGACCAGGGATTGAACCCATTCCCCTGCATTGGGATGGTGGTGTCTCAGCCACTGGACCACCAGGGAAGTCCCTGTCCAGATTGTTCAAATCGATGCAGAGTGGGTGTACGAGGAGGCATTTGGCTCATTCTAAACATACAGTTAAGAAAACTGTGCACCATTTTGGCAAAAAAGTCCAGAAAGCCGCTGGACATTCTGGAGGCTCAGAGAAGAGACTAGGGATGGGGTGATCCTCAAATTTACTCACACCTGTGTTTGAACAGATACATAGCCAAATCAGTCTGTGAGTGGCTGAGATCATTTAGAGAAAGGATGACGCTCAAGAGAAAAAAAGAGGCTAAGACAGAGCCTTGGGGAGTCAGGCATGAAAGGGACAGAGGAAGGCGATCCAAGATGGTGAGGAAGCAGAGATGTGGAGCACAGGCAACGTGCCAGGCTTGTGTGCTTAGTCATGACCGACTCTCTGCGACCCCATGGACTGTAGCCCGCCAATCTCCTCTATCCATGGGATTCCCCAGACAAGAATACTGGAGAGGGTTGTTGTTTCCTCCTCCAGCAATTCTTCCAAGCCCAGGGGTCAAGCCTGTGTCTCCTGCATTGCAGGCAGATTCTTTACCTGCTGAGCCATCAGGGAAGCAGTGCTTCTCAAAAGTGCTTCAGAATCACCCGTGGCACATGTTACAGCACAGATCTTGGGACCCCTCCACCTCCTGCCCCACCCCCACCACACACACACAGGGATTCTGATTTGGTAGGTCTTGGGTGGGCGTGAGAACAGAATGTCAGATGTGCTCCAATGCGGCGCTGATGATGCCAGTCCACAGACCACCCTCTGGGGGCCAGATTGTGAGGAGAAGGCAAAGAGCTGGCGGCTGCAGAGTGGCTGGAGGTTTTTGGGATTGTGAGGATGTGGGCATGATTGTAGGTGGAGGTGAAGGACGTAGCCGAGACAGGGAGAGGCTGGATACCCGGAGAGAAAGGGGATGGTCAAGGAAAGAAATTCAAGGACGAGAGAAGAGGAACCACCCTAAGAAGGTGGAGGTGCCAGTGATCGTGGTCCAGTAAAAATATGCGTGGTCCATCATGTCCTTTGTGAAAGCCAAAGCCCCCTTGAGTAAGGGGTTTTCTTGTGGCCCCCTGACTTTTATCTCCCACCTTCTCCACTGTGCTCAGGGCCCTTTGTCTCTCTGCCAACATCCTCCCAGCCCTGTCACTTCCACCTACAGACCCATAAAGAGATGACTTACTACAGATGAACGCTCAGTCATGAATAGACTTTCTGCAACACAAGGCATTTCAAGGATAATGGAAAACTTCAACAAATGTTTGATCATTGTTATTAAAATTGTGTCTCTACCACCTTCTTGCTAGACTGTTATCAAGCTGTTTAAGAGCACCCCTGGGATGTCAGTCCTTGGCATTGCAACCATAGCAAAGCACAAAAACCTGGCTCTCTCCCCTCTGCTAACCAAAGCTCACTTCCTTGTAGCCTCAGAGCCTGTAGCCAAACTAGACAGGCTTCAAAAGTCACTTTGTATGATTAAAAAAAAAAATCACCTGACCTGTGAGCAGCTACATGCCGGTGTGTGTCACATTGTCTGATTTCAAGACAACAAAAATGTATAGAAGGCTGGTCCTAGAACAAGCACCAGGAGAGGCATCAAGACCCAAAGATTAGAAAAATACTGTTCGGGTTTGGAGAGGCCCTTCATGTTCCTCTTTTTTTTGAGTCCTGAATCAGGTGATAGAGGAACCAGACTGAGATGAAAATATCACCTTCCTTGCTGCTAACGCTGGTCTGGAGGATATAGATTGGACACCAAGGCAAAACAGGCATCTCATTTCTTCCTCCATGAACTGAATGAACTTCCCCAACAAAAATAGGCTAAGCTACAGGAAAGCAAAGGAAACTTCTTTGTCATTACTGCATGAGCAGAGATGAAGGTATATGGCCTGTGGGACAGACATCTCCAAGAAAGAAACTCAGAAGGAGCATGGGCAGTATGTGTGTGTAATGACCCTGTGTGTGTAGTGATCCTGTTGTGTGTGTGCACTCAGTCATGAGCGACACCATGGACTGTAGCCTACCAGGCTCCTCTGTCCATGGGATCTCCCAGGCAGGAATACTGGAGTGGGTTGCTATTTCCTGCTCCAGGGGATCTTCTCAACCCAGAGATCAAACTCAGTCTCCTGCATTGCAGGCAGATTCTTTACTGTCTGAGCTACCAGGGGAGCCCTGTACCTAGTCTTATTAATCATAAAAGTACTTTTTTCTTCCTGGAGGAGGAGGAAATAAGGGAAGTGGGCAGAGAAAAGAGTAGAAGTTGTCTTCTCAGTAATGTGGACAGAGAATATTTCCTATGTTTTTAACAATGCTCAGTTTCTTTAAAAAAATTATTTATTTTGGCTGTACTGGGTCTTAATTACGATTCACAGTGTCTTTGTTGTGTCATGTGGGGTTCTTAGTTGGGGCATGTGGGATCTAGTTTCCCGAGCAGGGATCAAAGCCGGGCACCCCCTGTATTGGAAACGCAGAGTCTTAGCCACTGGACCACCAGGGAAGTCCTTATTCTAAGTTCTCGGTCAAAGAAGACTAGAGAGATAGGAAGAGCATGGTTTCTCCATCACCCTCCAACTATATAATCTCTCTCTCTTTTAGTTTCTAAATAACTTTATTTATTTTTGGCTGTACTGGGACTTCATTGCTGCACAGGCTTTTCTCTAGTTGTGGTGAGCAGGGGTTACTCTCTAGTTAGTATGGCTTCTCATTGCAGTGGTGTCTCTTGTTATGGGACATGGGCTCTAGGGCTCGTGGACTTCAGTAGCTGTTGCAGTTCCCGGGCTCTAGAGTGCAGGCTCCATAGTTGTGGTACATGAGCCTAATTGATTTTCTGCTGTATTAGCAGGCAGATTCTTTACTACTGAGCCACCAGGGAAGCCAACCATAGCTCTATTAGCCCATGAGTTTTATAATCAGACCTCTGGCCATCTGAGGATGGGGCTGACCTCCTGAGATACATGTCTTGGAAGTGATAAGACAGAAGTGCCAGGGGTTATATTCCAAGCATCAAGGGCAATTGGTTCATCTTTCAGAATATCTTTCCCTTGTGTAGTGTTTATGTGTACCTGCCTGGCAGCCAGTGGTGGGCTTTCCAGCTATGCCTGCAGAGGGCTCCATAAAGGGACAGAACGAGTCATTGATCAGATTAACTCCAGCAGTGTGCTTTGCTCAGAACTAAAGGCTTAGTTTTCTATTCTACTTCTCAGCTCAAGAATGTCCAGCTATGTTTTGCTGTGAGCCCAAAATTTAGCATTCGAATATTACAGTAAAACCATATGAGCAACATAAAATTGTCTTGAATTAGAATACTCCACCAATGATTAAATTCCAAAGGGAATTTAAGTTCCTACCTCAAGAAGCTTCAACAAATAATTACAACCCAGTCTGAGCATTTGCTTCCCCAGTGGCTCAGTGGTAAAGAATCCACCTGCAATACAGGAGATGTAAGAGATGCATGTTCAATCCTTGGGTCAGGAAGATCTCCTGAAGGAGAACATGGCAACCCACTCCAGTATTCTTACCTGGATAATCCTCTGGACAGAGGAGCCTGGTGGGCTACAGTCCATAGGGTTGCAAAGAGTCAGACATGACTAAAGCAACTGAGCACACACATTGAGCATTTTAGGTTAAAAATAAAAACACAACAACTTAGAGGAGGCAGGGTTAATTCTATTTGAGACAGTGGGAAAAGTATTTCACATAAGTAATAGCTTTTAAAAAATATCTTATTTTTAAAAATTTCAAACATACAGAAATGCTGCAAGAATAGTAAGCATTAACTCAGATTCACCAATATTAATATTTTGCTGTATTTGTTCTTTCTCTCTCTAGGTAGACACATGCTGCTGCTGCTAAGTCGCTTCAGTCGTGTCCGACTCTGTGCAACCCCATAGACAGCAGCCCACCAGGCTCCGCCATCCCTGGGACTCTCCAGGCAAGAACACTGGAGTGGGTTTCAATTTCCTTCTCCAATGCATGAAAGTGAAAAGTGAAAGTGAAGTCGCTCAGTTGTGTCTGACTCTTAGTGACCCCATGGACTGCAGCCTATCAGGCTCCTCTGTCCATGGGATTTGCCAGGCAAGAGTACTGGAGTGGGGTGTCACTGCCTTCTCCAACAATGTGTAGACACATACACACCTTTTTATTCCCCCAGCGGTGATGGGAGGCATATGGTGATCTTCATTCCTGGACTAGGGATGGAACACTTGTCCCCTGCAGTGAAAGAATGGATTTTTAACCACTGGACCACCAGGGAAGATCCCCTTAACACACACACACACACACACACACACACACACACACACACACACTATTATTTTTATTAATTTTGCTGAAACATCTTAAAGTTGCAAACATCATCATACTTTGCCCCTAGATACCTCAGGATGTCTCTCTTAAGAACAAGGACTTTTTGGGACTTCCTTGGTGATCCAACGCTTAGGACTCTGAGCTTTCAATGCAGAGAGTGTGAGTTTGATCCCTGCTTGGGGAACACTAAGATCCCACATACCTCGTGGCATGGATTTACAACATATAATATTGTTTTAATGCTATTATTATATGGTAAAGGGTCTTTTTTCCCTAATATTATTACCTGTTCAAAAAATATATTTTATAGCACATTTTTTCCAATCTATGAAGAGCATCTAACCCAGGGTTTCACATTACATTTACTTGCCATGTTTCTCTAGTCTCCTTTAATCTAGAACATATCCTCAGCCCGTCCCTTGCTCCTTTCTTCCCCCCCATCCCTAATATTGACATTTTTAGAATAAAGGTCAATGTTCTGGTAAAATGTACCTCAGCATGGGTTTGATTGTTACCTTGTGGTTAGATTGTATCGTACTTTCTTTTCCCTTTGAAATAATTTCAAACTTACATAAAAGTCAGAATTATACAGAGTTTTGCAACTTCTTTTTTGTAAGTTCCAAATGATTCTTCTCCAGATTCACCAATTTTTAACATTTTATCACATCTACACTTGTCTTACCATTTTCTCTTTCTCTTCCTCTCCCTGTATGTGTGTTTTTATGTGTGTGTATAGAGAGTAGTTAAAGAGTCTGAACCAGTTAAAATAGTTTTACCCTGTAAGTAACAACTCTTAAATTTTTTTTAAAATACATATTTATTTGGCTGTGTTGAGCCTTAGTTGCAGCATTTGGGATCTTCACTATGTCGTCCCCGAGCTTCATTGTACTGCACAGACTCTCTAGTTGTGGCTTGTAGATTCCAGGGCATGGAGGCTCAGTAGTTATGGCGCACTGGCTTAGTTGCTTCATGGTATGTGGATTCTAGTTCCCTGACAAGGGATGAACCTGCGTCCCCTGCATTACAAGGCAGATTCATTACCACTGGACCACCAGAGAAGTCCCAATTTTTAAATTTAAAATTAAAATTGTGTGTGTATATTTAAGGTGTACAACATGATCTGGTATGCAGGTACATAGTATAATGGTTGTAATAATCAAGCTAATCAACATGTTCATTTAATCACCCTGGAATTGTTAAACTTTTATTGTGGTGAAAGCTAACCTCTTAGCAAATTTCCAGTATTCAGTCCAGTGTTATTAACTGCAGCCATCATGCTGTACACTAGATCCCCAGAGTTAGTCATCTTGCAACTTTGTACTCTGACTTACATCTTATTTCCCCACCTCCACACCTCTAGAAACCACCATTTCACTCTCAGTTTCTCCATATTTGATATCATTAGAGTTCACTATGGATGGAGGTTCATGACATTGTACAAGAGACAGAGATCAAGACCATCCCCAAGAAACAAAAATGCAAAAAAGCAAAATGGCTGTCTGAAGAGGCTTACAAATAGCTGTGAAAAGAAGAGAAGTGAAAAGCAAAGGAGAAAATGAAGGATATAAGCATCAGAATGAGGAGTTCCAAAGAATAGCAAGGAGAGATAAGAAAGCCTTCCTCAGTGATCAAGGCAAAGAAAGAGAGGAAAATAACAGAATGGGAAAGACTAGAGATCTTTTCAACAAAATTAGAGATACCAAGGGAACATTTCATGCAAAGATGGGCTCGATAAAGGAAGAAAATTTATGGACCTAACAGAAGCAGAAGATATTAAGAATACACAGAAGAACTGTACAAAAAAAGATCTTCACGACCCAGATAATCACGATGGTATGATCACTCACCTAGAGCCAGACATCCTGGAATGTGAAGTCAAGTGGGCCTTAGAAAGCATCACTACCAACAAAGGTAGTGGAGGTGATGAAATTCCAGTTGAGCTATTTCAAATCCTGAAAGATGATGCTGTGAAAGTGCTGCACTCAATATGCCAGCAAATTTGGAAAACTCAGCAGTGGCCACAGGAATGGAAAAGGTCAGTTTTCATTCCAATCCCAAAGAAAGGAAGTGCCAAAGAATGCTCAAACTACTGCACAATTGCACTCATCTCACACGCTAGTAAAGTAATGTTCAAAATTCTCCAATCCAGGCTTCAGCAATACATGTACCGTGATCTTCCAGATGTTCAAGCTGGTTTTAGAAAAGGCAGAGGAACCAGAGATCAAATTGCCAACATCTGCTGGATCATGGAGAAACCAAGAGAGTTCCAGAAAAACATCTATTTCTGCTTCATTGACTATGCCAAAGCCTTTGACTGTGTGGATCACAATAAATTGTGGAAAATTCTGAAAGAGATGGGAATACCAGACCACCTGACCTGACTCTTGAGAAACCTATATGCAGGTCAGGAAGCAACAGCTAGAACTGAACATGGAACAACAGACTGGTTCCAAATAGGAAAAAAATATATCAAGGCTGTATATTGTCACCCTGCTTATTTAACTTATATACAGAGTATATCATGAGAAACGCTGGGCTGGAAGAAGCACAAGCTGGAATCAAGATTGCCGGGAGAAATATCAATAACCTCAGATATGCAGATGATACCACCGTTATGGCAGAAAGTGAAGAGGAACTAAAAAGCCTCTTGATGAAGGTGAAAGAGCAGAGTGAAAAAGTTGGCTTAAAGCTCAACATTCGAAAACGAAGATCATGGCATCTGGTCCCATCACTTCACAGTAAATAGGTGGGGAAACAGTGTCAGACTTTACTTTTTTGGGCTCCAAAATCACTTAAGATGGTGACTGCAGCCATGAAATTAAAAGACGCTTACTCCTTGGAAAGTTACGACCAACCTAGATAGCATATTCAAAAGCAGAGACATTACTTTGCCAACAAAGTTCCATCTAGTCAAGGCTATGGTTTTTCCAGTGGTCATGTACAGATGTGACAGTTGGACTGTGAGGAAAGCTGAGCACCGAAGAACTGATGCTTTTGAACTGTGGTGTTGGAGAAGACTCTTGAGAGTCCCTTGGCCTGCAAGGAGATCCAACCAGTCCTACCTAAAGGAGATTAGTCTTGTGTGTTCATTGGAAGGACTGATGCTAAAGCTGAAACTCCAGTACTTCGGCCACCTCATGTAAAGAGTTGACTCGTTAGAAAAGACCGTGATGCTGGGAGGAATTGGGGGCAGGAGGAGAAGGGGACGACAGAGGATGAGATGGCTGGATGGCATCACTGACTCGATGGATATGAGTTTGAGTAAACTCTGAGAATTGGTGATGGACAGGGAGGCCTGGCATGATGCGATTCATGAGGTCGCAAAGAGTCGGACACGACTGAGTGACTGAACTGAACTGAACTGATACTATTTTCCATATGGCTTTCTGACTTCACAGTGTCAACAAGGGTATACAAAGTTTCCCTTTGTTCCACATCTTTCCAACACTTTGTCTTTTTGATGGAGCCATCCTACAGGTGTGAAGTGAATTCTCATTGTTGTTTTGATATGCATTTCCCTGATGAATAACGATGTTTGGCACCTTTCTTGTACTTGTTGATGATTTGTCTTTGGAAAAATGTTCAGGTTTTTTCCCCATTTTTAATATGGGTGTTTTTTGTTGTTGTTGTTGTTGTTTGTTTGTTTGTTTTTGTCACTGAGTTGTAGGAGTTCTTTATATATATGTTTTTATTTTAACCTTTATCAGATATATGGTTTGAAAATATTTCCTCCTAATCTATAGGAAATGTATTGCTTTTTCAATGTATTGTTTCCTTTGCAGTGCAGAAGCTTTATAGCTTGTTTATTTTTGCTTTTGCTGCCTGAGTTTTTGTTGTAATGTAAGTGATAGCTTTTTGAAAAAATTCTTGAGGAGTGAAGAAGCTTTCCAGTTGGACGAAACAACTTGGTCGTGGGAAGGGAATTAAAATCAGAGGGACCAGCATGTCAGAAACATAAGCCAGTGTGTGTATGATGTATCTGGTGAAGAGTCAATATTTTAGAGTAAGCAGGATGGGGGAGAAGGGACCAGGAAGGCAGCTCGGCTTTTTTCCATATGAAAAAAAGAGATGTTGATGGTGTTAAAGCAAAGAGATGATAGCATCAGATTTAATTTCTAGAGAACTTAACTGCAGGGAAATTTGGAAGAGAAAGGGTAAAGCAGTGCAGCAAAGTGGACATTGCATTAGGCCAGATGGTGATGAAGACCTGAAGGAAGGGGATGTAGGGGAATGTTTGTTAAATTCCAATTATGTGCTTGCCATTTCTGCATATGGTAGCTCATTTAACTATCACAAAACCCAGAGGTCAGAGAAGTTAAGTAACTTGGCCCAGAAACAGCCATTGTAAACTTATGGTGTGGTTAATGTTTGAACCCAGGCCCATGTGAGAGCATCATGAAGGATGAAGCAGGACTGATAGGATTCTGAGTATCAAGCTCTGATGGCCAGTTGGACACAGTGGGCAAGCAAGGGAGACAGAAAAGATAACAGTTGATGTTAATAATGGAAATGGTTATAGGGAAGACAAAGAATTGGAGTAGATAGAGAAAAATGATGATTCTGTTAACAGGCTCTATGAATTTGATTTTGAAGCCTTGGTTTTTTAACCCCCTGGGACAAGGTATCTAGAGAGTAGTTTGGCTCAAGAGCTCAGAAGAAAGGTCTGGGTTAGAAGCAGAGATGTGGCTAATGGAGTTTTGACTGCATTCACTGAGTGTTGAATGAGAGCAGAAGATGGCTGAGGGCAGGATCGCGGGCATGTGAACACTTATAGGGTGGTGGAGAAAGAAGAGCTAGTGAAAGAAAAGAGTGGTGGGAAAGCTAAAATTGGACCATTTCAAGAAAGTAGGTGTCTATGTATTCTGCAAAAGGATTCCAAAAGGAGAAGATTCATTGGGATTAATGACTAAGGAACTCACTAGTTACCTTTGTGAGAACAATTTCAGTAGATTGGAGCCTTCTTGGGTTCAAAGGGTGGATGGTGGTATAGAGGAAGTGGATGCAGAGTAGCGATTATTATTCTAAGGATTTTAGTTGGACTTTCCAGGTGGTCCAGTGGTTAAGAATCCGCCTGCCAATACAGGGGACATGGGTTGGATCCCTAGTTAGGGAAGATTCCACATGCGATGGGACAACCTGCAAGCCACAACTACTGAGCCTCCGGCCTAGAGCCAAGGAGTCATAACTACTGAGCCTGCGTGCAGCAACTACTGAAGCCTGTGCTCCCAACAAGAGAAGCAACCATCGAGAAGCCCTCACCCTGCCACTAGAGAAAGCACATGTGTAGCAACAAAGACCCAGTGCAGCCAAAACTAAAAGAATTTTTATGGATGGTGATCACAGTTAACAATATGAGGCTTTACTGTTTGCCAGGCGCTGGGCTAACAATTTCTATTCATTATCCAGGATAATCCTTACCATAGTCCTAACAGGTAGGTACGATCTTATTCCCTTTTTCTGATGAGGAAATAATAGCTGCGAGAATGCAGAGAGGTTAAGTAACATGCTGAAAGTTACACCACCAAGGGGCTTCCCAGGTGGCACTAGTGGTAAAGAACCTGCCTGCCAATGCAGAAGACAGAAGAGATGCAGGTTTGATTCCTGGGTTGGGAAGATCCTCTGGAGGAGTGTGTGGCAATCCACTCCAGTATTCTTGCCTGGAGAATCCCATAGACAGATGAATCTGGTGGCCTACAGTCCACAAGGTCATAAAGAGTCGGACAAGACTGAAGCGACTTAGCATGGATGCATACCACCAGTAATAGAATAAGGATCAAAAATCTCAACCTTTCTGACTTCAAAGCCTGTGTTACAAGATGATGGTGCTTTAGGTCTGAGTCTGTATACAAGCAGTAGAGGAAAATCCCTGTGGTGAGGATGATACTGACTTTATGTAGCAAAGAGAGAATAGTTGATGGAACCAGGTCTAAAGGAAAGATATTAGATCTCATTAAAAAAAAAAAAAAAAAAAAAAAAAAAAAAAAAACAGAATGCCTATTTTGGGACTTCTCTTTGTCAAAAGCCAGGTATGTACCCAGATGTCAGCTGAAGTAGCATTCTTTTTTGAGATTTAAGTTAAATTGGCTTATCTCCATTCCATATCCACTGAGGAGTTCAGTGCCTGCTCCAAGATCTCTGTTAATTCCTGGGAGGTAATCTTATGGTTTGTTTGGCTTTTGCATTTCTGCTTCCACTAAATTTTATTTATTTCTCTTTGATCTTCATTGTGGCATGTGGAATCTAGTTTCCTGACCAGCAGTGGAACCTGGAGCCCCCTGCTTTGGGAGCAGGAAGTCTTAACCACAGGATAGGACCACCGGCAAAGTCGCAAATTCTTCATCTCACTTGTACCTCAGTTCCCATGTTCTTATTCCTTGGTTCAATGTTGACCCAGTTGTAGAACTCAGACCTACCCCGGAACTTTTTTTCTTGGATTTTCCTCAAAATCACTCACACAAGCATTTATGCATGTGTCAGGTATTACTGAGGGCTTAGGAGATTTTATACCCTTAGCAACACAACAATGTAAAGTCCAAGAATAGATAGTTCTATTTTAAACATACTTTCAGTTCCCTGAACGTGGGGTTGGTCCTCCCGGCCAACGCCCCTGGCCTCGGGAGTGGGGGCATGGGGTAGCTCCTCCTGCCGGCTGCCCCTGGCCTCGGGCTTAGGGGCGTGGGGTAGTGCCTCCTGCCCGCCGGCCCTGGCCTCGGGCTTGGGGTGTGGGGTATCTCCTCCCAGCCACCGCCTCTGGCCTCGGTCGTGGGTTAACTCCTCTCGTCGCTGCACCTGACCTCGGACGCTGGGTATCTCCTCTCAGCTGCCCCGCCCTGACCTCAGATGTGGGGTAGCTCTTGGCGGTTCCTGCGACGTCGCAGTCTGGTACTCTCGGCCACTGCTCCTGACCTCAGATGTGGGGTAACTCCTCCTGGCCGCCGCCCTTCGGGGATGGGGTCCTCCCGGTTTCTGTCCCTGACCTCGGACGTGGGGTGGCTCCTCTCAGGCATGCTAAGCACAGCCTGTCGCAGCTGCCTGTGCTTTAGGGCAGGAGAACCGACCCCACGTCCAAGGAACCGTGGCTGTGCGGGCACAGGAGGGCCTGGAGGAGCTATCCCAGGTTGAAGGTCAGGAAGAGTGGCAATGAGGAGATACCCCTCATCCAAGGTAAGGAGCAATGGCTGCACTTTGCTGGAGCAGCAGTGAAGAGATCCCCCACGCCCAAGGTAAGAGAAACCCAAGTAAGACGGTAGGTGTTGCAAGAGGGCATCAGAGGGCAAACACACTGAAACCATACTAACAGAAAACTAGTAAATCTAATCACACTAGGACAACAGCCTTGTCTGACTCAATGAAACTAAGCCATGCCTGTGAGGCAACCCAAGATTGGGGGGTCATGATGGAGAGGTCTGACAGAATGTGGTCCACTGGAGAAGGGGATGGCAAAACACTTCAGTATTCTTGCCGTGAGAACCCCATGAACAGTATGAAAAGGCAAAATGATAGGATACTGAAAGAGAAACTCCCCAGGTCAGTAGGTGCGAATATGCTACTGGAGATCAGTGGAGAAATAACTCCAGAAAGAATGAAGGGATGGAGCTAAAGCAAAAAGAATACCCAGCTGTGGATGTGACTGGTGATAGAAGCAAGGTCCGATGCTGTAAAGAGCAATATTGCATAGGAACCTGGAATGTCACGTCCATGAATCAATGCAAATTGGAAGTGGTCAAACAAGAGATGGCAAGAGTGAGTGTTGACATTCTAGGAATCAGAGAACTAAAATGGACTGGAATGGGTGAATTTAACTCAGATGACCATTATATCTACTACTGTGGGCAGGAATCCCTCAGAAGAAATGGAGTGGCCATCATGGCCAACAAAAGAGTCCAAAGAGCAGTACTTGGATGCACTCTCAAAAACTACAGAATGATCTGTTCGTTTACATGGCAAACCATTCAATATCACAGTAATCCAAGTCTATGCCCCAAGCAGTAACGCTGAAGAAGCTGAAGTTGAACGGTTCTGTGAAGACCTACAAGACCTTTTAGAACTAACACCCAAAAAAGATGTCCTTTTCATTACAGGGGGCTGGAATGCAAAAGTAGGAAGTCAATAAACGCCTGGAATAACAGGCAAATTTTGCCTTTGAATACGGAATGAAGCAAGGCAAAGACTAATAGAGTTTGGCCAAGAAAATGCACTGGTCATAACAAACACCCTCTTCCAACCACACAAGAGAAGACTCTATGCATAGACATCATCAGATGGTCAACACCAAAATCAGATTGATTATATTCTTTGCAGCCAAAGATGGAGAAGCTCTATAGAGTCCATAAAAACAAGGCCAGGAGCTGACTGTGGCTCAGACCATGAACTCCTTATTGCCAAATTCAGACTTAAATTGGAGAAAGTAGGGAAAACCACTAGACCATTCAGGTATGACCTAAATCACATCCCTTATATTATACAGTGGAAGTGAGAAATAGATTTAATGGTCTAGATCTGATAGATAGAGTGCCTGATGAACTATGGAATGAGGTTTGTGACATTGTACAGGAGACAGGGATCAAGACCATCCCCATGGAAAAGAAATGCAAAAAAGCAAAATGGCTGTCTGGGGAGGACTTACAAATAGCTGTGAAAAGAAGAGAAGTGAAAAGCAAAGGAGAAAAGGAAAGATATAAACATCTGAATGCAGAGATCCAAAAATAGCAAGAAGAGATAAGAAAGACTTCCTCGGTAATCAATGCAAAGAAATGGAGGAAAACAACAGAATGGGAAAGACTAGAGATTTCTTCAAGAAAATTAGAAATACCAAAGGAACATTTCATGCAAATATGGGCTCGATAAAGGACAGAAATTGTATGGACTTAACAGAAGCAGAAGATATTAAGAAGAGATGGCAAGAATACACAGAAGAACTGTACAAAAAAATCTTCATGATCCATATACTCACGATGGTGTGATCACTCACCTAGAGACAGACATCCTGGAATGTGAAGTCAAGTGGGCCTTAGAAAGCATCACTACCAACAAAGCTAGTGGAGGTGATGGAATTCCAGTTGAGCTATTCCAAATCCTGAAAGACAATGCTGTGAAAGTGTTGCACTCAATATGCCAGCAAATTTGGAAAACTCAGCAGTGGCCACAGGAATGGAAAAGGTCAGTTTTCATTCCAATTCCAAAGAAAGGAAGTGCCAAAGAATGCTCAAACTACTGCACAATTGCACTCATCTCACATGCTAGTAAAGTAATGTTCAAAATTCTCCAATCCAGGCTTCAGCAATATGTGAACTGTGAACTTCCTCATGTTCAAGCTGGTTTTAGAAAAGGCAGAGGAACCAGAGATCAAATTGCCAACATCCACTGGATCATGGAAAAAGCAAGAGAGTTCCAGAAAAGCATCTACTTCTGTTTTATTGACTATGCCAAAGCCTTTTACTGTATGGATCACAATAAATTGTGGAAAATTCTGAAAGAGATGGGAATACCAGGCCACCTGATCTGCCTCTTGAGAAATTTGTATGCAGGTCAGGAAGCAACAGTTAGAAATGGACATGGAGCAACAGACTGTTTCCAAATAGGAAAAGGAGTTCGTCAAGGCTGTATATTGTCACCCTGCTTATTTAACTAATATGCAGAGTATATCATGAGAAACGCTGGATTGGAAGAAACAAAAGCTGGAATCAAGATTACCGGGAGAAATATAAATAACCTCAGATATGCAGATGACACCACTCTTACGGCAGAATGTGAAGAGGAACTCAAAAACATCTTGATGAAAGTGAAAGTGGAGAGTGAAAAATTTAGCTTAAAGCTCAACATTCAGAAAAGGAACATCATGGCATCCGGTCCCATCACTTCATGGGAAATAGATGGGGAAACAGTGGAAACAGTGGCAGACTTTATTTTTCTGGGCTCCAAAATCACTACAGATGGTGATTGCAGCCATGAAATTAGAAGACGTTTACTCCTTGGAAGGAAAGTCATGACCAACCTAGATAGCATATTGAAAAGCAGAGACATTACTTTGCCAACAATGGTCCGGCTAGTCAAGGCTATGGTTTTTCCTGTGGTCATGTATGGATGTGAGAGTTGGACTGTGAAGAAGGCTGAGCACCAAAGAATTGATGCTTTTGAACTGTGGCGTTGGAGATGACTCTTGAGAGTCCCTTGGACTGCAAGGAAATCCAACCAGTCCATTCTGAAGGAGATCAGCCCTTGGATTTCTTTGGAAGGAATGATGCTAAAGCTGAAACTCCAGTACTTTGACCACCTCATGCAAATAGTTGACAAAAAACTCTGATGCTGGGAGGGATTAGGGGCAGGAGGAGAAGGGGACGACAGAGGATGAGATAGCTGGATGGAATCACCGGCTCAATGGACTTGAGTCTCAGTGAACTCCGGGTGTTGGTGACGGACAGGGAAGCTTGGCGTGCTGCGATTCATGGGGTCACAAAGAGTCAGACATGACTGAGCGAGTGATCTGATCTGATCTGATCAGTTCCCTGATCCCTGGACCTCTCTCCCTAATCTTGAACCTCCCACATTTTTGTTTGAGCCTCATCTCTCTTTACCGCCTCACCCACCCCACTTCATCCAAGTATTCATTTTATTGGTCTCTCTCTCTCTCTCTTTTTTTTTTTTTTCAAATGTAAATCTGTTGAACTATTTCTTTGTTTCAGTTTTATTGTAAGGCTAGCTTTCTTCTTTCGTATTTCAGGTGTTCATATCACATACTTTCCTCAATAAGGCATTTTCTGTCCCTAAGTGGAGCCCTGGCATCAACTGGTAAAATAATAATTTTGCACCCCAATGTTTATGTTGTTGTTGTTCAGTCTCCAAGTCATGTCTGACTCTTTGTGACACCATGGACTGCAGCACACCAGGCCTCCCTGTCCCTCACCATCTCCTGCAGTTTGCTCAAGTTCATGTCCATTGAATTGGTGATGCCATCCAACAATATTAATAGATAGGTTTAAAAGTTGGAAGAGGGAATTTAGAAGATTCCATCTGACCTGCCTTCTTAGTGCAGTGGGCAGCCCATCAGTCTCATAAAAGAGATTCTGTCTGTTACTTCTGTTTTCTCTGTGAATATAAGACATGCTCCTCTGTTGAGGTAAGGATGGGCTTAGTTAGGATCTGACAGCCACGATGAGGGATTCTGTCAATAGAAATTAACCGGATTTCTAAAATATTATAAAATACTATATTTACATAGGACAATTCCTTTAACTAAAGACTGCACACTTGTAAAAGTGATTCCTTTGCTAGAGCTGGATTTTTCAGTTTTCTGAGTACTCTGGTCAACATGAGAGAAGTATAAAAAGCAACAGAGAAGGACGAAGTCAATGTATGCAAACTGAAGCCAGGATAACAGACATCATAGACCTGGCTAATCCTTTCTCTCTCTCCCAACATCCACATGAATATACGTTAAGCAGTTGTGGCATTGCTCTGGGGCCAGAGACCTGTTTACCTTGCAGCCGAAAAAGGAGTTGCACGAGTTATTTATTGTTCCGTAACACATTACCTCACACTTCATCATTTAACACACATCTGTTTATTCTCTCTCAGTGTCTGTGTCTCAGGAATTTAGCAGCTGCCTAGCTGGGCAGTTCTGGCTCAGGGTCTTCCATGAGGCTGCACTCATCCAAAGGCTTGAATGGGGCTGAGAGGTCTGTTCCCAGTGTCACTCACCTGGCTGTGGGCAGGAGGCCTCATTTCCCATCACAAGGACCTCTCTGTCATGTTACTCATGACATGGCAGCTGGCTTCTTGCAGAGGGAGGGGTGGAAGAATGAAAGAGCAACCATGTGACAGCTGAAAAGCCTTGTATGACTTAATCTCAGGAGTGACATGCTTTTCCTGTGTTCACTTGGTCATATAGACCATCCCTGGTATCATGTGGGAGGGGCCCACAAGGGTGTGAATACAAGGAGGCAGAGATCACTAAAGATATATTGGAGGCCTGCTAGCACAGGAGTCTTTCCACAAATGTGTTTTACAAGTGTGTCTGTGTGGGCTCATGCTTAATTCATTTTAACATTGAGGTATAATTGCTTTACAGTGTTTTGTTTCTGCTGTACAACAAAGTGAATCAGCCATATGTGTGTATATATACTCCCTCCCTGTTGAACCTTCTTCCTGCCACCCTCCATTCCACCCCTCGAGGTCATCAGAGAGCATGGAGCTGAGCTTCCTGTGCTATACAACAGCTTCCCACTAATTGTTTTACACATGGTAGTTGTACATATGTCAACCCCAATATCCCAGTTCATTCCATCCCCTCCTCCCTCCCACTCCATGTCCACACATCCTTTCTCTACATCTGCATCTCTAGTCCTGCCCTGCAAATAGGTTCATCTCATGAAGGAGTATATTTAGTTAATTGACTTTTGGATTGACTGGACTAGTAAGATATAAAATAACTTGTAATGCTGGGGGGCAAATAGGAATGTTTCAGCATTTTGCAACATGGGGAAGACAGAAAACTGCCATTTACCATTACTATAACTCCACAAAAATACCTTTTAACACAAGAAAAGGGAAAGGACATAATCTCAAAGTAAAGGATAAATAAACTGTAATAATAATAATAATAAAATATGCTCAAATTACTGCACAATTGCACTCATCTCACACGCTAGTAAAGTAATGCTCAAAATTCTCCAAGCCAGACTTCAGCAGTATATGAACCATGAACTCCCAGATGTTCAAGCTGTTTTTAAAAAAGGCAAAGGAACCAGAGATCAAATTGCCAATATCTGCTGGATCATCAAAAAAGCAAGAGAGTTCCAGAAAAACATCTACTTCTGCTTCATCGACTATGCCAAAGCCTTTGACTGTGTGGATCACAATAAATTGTGGAAAATTCTGAAAGAGATGGGAATACCAGACCACCTGACCTGCCTCTTGAGAAACCTATATGCAGGTCAGGAAGCAACAGTTAGAAATGGACATGGAACAACAGACTGGTTCCAAATAGGAAAAGAAGTATGTCAAGGCTGTGTATTGTCACCCTGCTTATTTAACTTATATGCAGAGTACATCATGAGAAACGCTGGGCTGGAAGAAGCACAAGCTGGAATCAAGATTGCCGGGAGAAATATCAATAACCTCAGATATGCAGATGACACCACCCTTATGGCAGAAAGTGAAGAGGAACTAAAAAGCCTCTTGATGAAAGTGAAAGAGGAGAGTGAAAAAGTTGGCTTAAAGCTTGACATTCAGAAAATGAAGATCATGGCATCTGGTCCCAACACTTCATGGGAAATAGATGGGAAAACAGTGGAAACAGTAGCAGACTTTACTTTTTTGGGCTCCAAAATCACTGTAGATTGTGATTGCAGCCATGAAATTAAAAGCCGCTTAGTCCTTGGAAGGAAAGTTATGCCCAACCTATATAGCATATTCAAAAGCAGAGACATTACTTTGCCAACAAAGGTCTGTCTAGTCAAGGCTATGGTTTTTCCAGTGGTCATGTATAGATATGAAAGTTGGACTGTGAAGAAAGTTGAGTGCCGTGGAATTGATCCTTTTGGACTGTGGTGTTGGAGAACACTCTTGAGAGTCCCTTGGACTGCAAGGAGATCCAACCAGTCCGTTCTGAAGGAGACCAGTCCTGGGTGTTCATTGGAAGCACTGATGCTGAAGCTGAAACTCCAGTACTTTGGCCACCTCATGTGAAGAACTGACTCATTGGAAAAGACTCTGATGTTGGGAGAGATTGGGGGCAGGAGGAGAAGGGGACGACAGAGGATAAGATGGCTGGATGGCATCACCAACTTGATGGACATGGGTTTGGGTAAACTCCGGAAGTTGGTGATGGACAGGGAGGCCTGGCGTACTGCGATTCATGGGGTCACAAAGAGCTGGACACGACTGAGCAACTGAACTGAATAAATTTTACTTTATTAAAAACTCAGTAGCTTGCCTTTGCTTATCTTATTTAACTGTTGTCTGATGAAAACTCCATTCTATCTACAAACTGTTATTCAGGAACCACTGAGACAGACATAGAATGTCTTTAGAGTTGACTATGAGAATCATTTAGAAACATATAGTCCATTCAAAGTAACTGAAAAGGGAAGAAATAGAAATGGTTAATACATACAGATAGCAGTTGTATAAAATTGTGCTTATGAGCTGGAAGGAAGCCACAGAATTGGCAAATATTTAATTTATCAGGTTTTCTGAGTTTTTTTTTTTTTTTTTTTTGCTAATTTGTGTTCCTACTGATGTTTCAGTCAATCAGTTCAGTCTCTCAGTCTTGTCCGCCTTGATTGTGAGCCACCTGCACTACAGGACTGCCCAGGTTCTACTCAGTCTTGTTTCTGGGAAGAGGGTGGCGCCTTCTCATGCAGGAGTCATGAAATCCAGGAGACAGAGCCCTCCTCTGAGGACAGGACACCCCATATATCTGCAGAGCGGCCAGGGCCAACCACCAGCTCAGCCTGCTCGGGTTCACACGCTGCTCTGCTTGACGGTTTTGCAAGGAAAACTGTGCTGCACAGGAGATGGAAGTCTGGAATCTCCCCGAGCCACACCTGTCTTCCCTCCCGTCTCCCATCCCTCCTGACAGAACCACTCCTTTCTCTGCTCCACTTCTACCCAAGGGCCTGGGGCCAGAGCACACTTGGGAATTGTGTGGGTGTACAACACAGTCCCTCTGTGAACTGCGGACCCTCACGGGTCTTCTGGGGACCACAAAGGACTCGGGGTTGGTCGTGCCCACCCCCAACCATCACCTCCCACTCCCCTCGCAGAGTGCAGCTTCCATCTCTCTCCCCCTCCTCACTGGAGGCTCTTTCCTCCGGGAGAAGTTCTCAGAGACAAGGTGACCAATTACTCTGGGAGGTCCTGCTAAATATGCCGAGCCTGCCCTGCTTGGGAGGCAGGTTTTCAGTTCCTACTCCCTTCCTCCTGAGCCAGCATAGTGCCCCCCACCCAGCCCACACTGCCCACAAGCCCCATCTGAGATCCCACCGGTGCTGCTAAGTCACTGCCATGACCCCTCAAGAGCTGCCTCCTGGAGATATCCCTCCCTCGCACCAGCCACTGCAGCCCACTGACTTCAGAGCACAGCGGCCACTCCTGCCTCACAGCTGCTTCCTCTTCTCATCCCTCACTCTCACTGACACACAGGGGACTGGTGACCAGGCCCCAGCCTTCTCCATCTGAACCCCCCCAACCATGCCAGGCCTTCAGGTCCAGGCACCAGGGCCCTCCTCGTTACCCAAACCCCTCAAGAGAAGGAGGCTGTGTCCACTTCCTCTTCCTCCACTGTCTACACAGTCCTCCTCACACTCACCTCGCCCACCCTGGGAGCAGGGGTTCTCCACCTCTGACAGCACCAGCCCCTCACCCTGAAGGAGCTCTGCCAGCAAGTCTGGCCATGTCCCCTATTTGTTCTGCAGGGCACGTGCTCTCCTTGAACTCCACCCGTCGTGGTTTCAAACACAGGGCCAGTTTCTGGCTCTGCCTTTGTCTCTAGTGATATCCCTTTTCTCTAGAAGAAGGCTGGGCAGGGGCCCTGGACCGCGAGGATCACCTAAGCACACAAATGCAGAAATACACGTATGCACTCCAAATGGTCTCCTAAGTCAGGATTCCAGCACCAGCTGATTTCCTACAAATGAATGAATGTCACCAGTTAAGCACTTTAATAACCTTTGATGAAGTTTATCTCTCACTTGTGACCATTTTCCATGAAGAAGCCAAAGAAACATTTAAATACTTAATAAGAAATACTGTCGCTACAACGAGTAAGGGAAAAATCAGGATGCTTAGTAATCTGCTTGTCTCATCTACAAGCCAGGTGATTCCTCCCACGGCAGCCAAAGGCGAGTCATGTCTCAGTCTCCATTTATGTAAAAAAGACTACAGGTTATTAACCTGAGACTCTTAAGAAACATCAGTATCACAGTCTGTCAGGCCCCTCAAATGAATACACCCAAATATCAACTGGTCGGCCCCCAATTCCAAACCTCCGCCTGTGGTTTTGAGTTTCGTCAATACTGTGAACACCACTCTCCCTGGTACCAAGTTCGACCCTAAGGCACTATGCTTTTCCCTTCCCTCTCACTGGCCACGAAGCTACAGGCCCCTTGAGGTGCGACCATGACAGTCATCATGTGGACAGTCATACTGTCCACACACCAGACGGGCCCTTGTCACACTCAACAGCTCTGAGAGGAGCTGCCCAGGGGAGCAGCCTACCCGTGGTGGAGGGGAGCCCCTTGCAGCCTCGTCTGGTCCAGTTCGGCTCTCAGGGTTTCCAGGTTTAGAATCAGCTGGTCCTATGAAACAGCAAATGACACAGCCTGCACCGCTTGCTTTCTGGATGTAAAATGACTTGCACCAAAATGTGCATAACAAGTTACGTTAGTAGTTACCAACTCTGTACATTTTAATTATGAGAAAATGTTCTCTAAGAGTCCCATAGCAAATATAAACACTCAGAGCAATATTAATCCTTATAAACCATGATGAATAAGAAGTTCCATCTCAGGTGAAGAAAAGGTTTCTCTGGAGGAAATATGACAAGTTATTAACAACAATGAAGTCTGTAGAGAGAAGCTGGACTTAGGGTGGGGGTTGTGTGGCGGGGGACAGGACTCACTCCATTGCCCTTGCTCCTCTCATTGCTTTAAACTGTCTCCATGGAGCTCATCTGCATTCCTAGGCACTCCTCACATTCATTCCTCTACACCCCACTTCACTTCCTCACGGGGTAAAACAAGTCAAATGTGCCAAGTTTCTGAGTTGCTCGACTCAGCCTGGCAGCTCTGTGCTGTCGGCCACAGCAGTCACTCGCCTCATGCAGCCCCTGAGCACGTGAGACAGGCCGGTGCAAAGCTCAATGTGGAAATCACAGAAAAGATTTCAAGACTCGCGGTGAAAGAAGGACGTCAAGTAGCCTGTTGGTTTTTAGGAGATTTTAGATTGTGTATGTGGCTTGTATTATCTTTCTGACACACATCACAGTCCACGTGAAAGGCTCACACTTTGTCTCAGCTTTCTGGTGAACCCAGAAAGGACTGCTTAGAATTCTGAACCACACACAATGGCCACACACTAAATCCATCTATAATGCAAACACATTCAGTGTTCAAAACCAGAAATGCTATACATGTTACAGCAGTGAATTAGCCATAAGGAAAACGTAACTTGACTTCTGCTAAGCATCTTTAGTGACTAAAACAATGAACCCAGCTCAGTTCAGCTCTTAAGAAATTTCTAAAGGATTTAGAGATTTAAGTACCTTGTCGTTTTGCATTTCTTCTAATTGCCTTTTCGCTTTTTCAACTTCCCATAGGAGAGTATTCTGAAAAAGATACACACAGTGCTTTAGGGTCAATTCTTACAGACGCAGCATGGACTGCAGGATGGCTACTCTTCTATCTAAAAGTATAAAGCACCTACAGAGGAGGGGTGGACCTCAAGCCCAGAGTGAAGTGTCATCCGGCACGAGGCCGGATGACAACTTTTAACATTAACTTGTACACAGACAATCTCCTCCTTCCCCGACTGATCTTCTACATACGAGGAGGCCAGGTCCCTGGGGTAAGTGAAACTGCTTTATACTTGCTTTCAGCTTTTGCAATTCAGTGGTTACTCAGGAAACTGGTGCACGATTCACATGCCAAATTCAAACCTGAGACAAAACTATCCCCACCTCAGGGCCAGCCCATAGGTCAGAGTGAAGTGAGGGTACCACCCTGTGTCGTCTCTAGTGAGGTGTGTGTTTCATCTTAGGTTTTGTGGAGGGGGGGGGGGGAAGTGCCGCAGAACTTGTAGTGACCACTGGTTTCTCTCAGACAAGCATTGCCCAAGCACCAACCTCAGGGAAGGTTGTGGGCCTCGTTCTGGGCTGCGTTTTTAGGGCACTGGTGCTGGGACAGATTTTCACCAGACCTGAACCAGAGTGTTGCCCACTGAGCTGCTCTGATGGAGGTTCTCAGACATTTTCCAAAGCAAATGAAAAGAGAGAAGGCTGGAGTTGGAATATGAGAATGCTTGCTTTTACTTGCTTCAATCTTTTCTATCACATTATATAAAAGATCCTGAACTAAAGTTCTTGATTTGGCTGCGTTGGGCCTTAGCTGTATCACACAGGATTCCTTTGACATGATTGCTGCGTGGCATGTGGGATCTTAGCTCCCCAAACAGGGATCGAACCTGCGTCCTTGACTTTGCAAGGCAGACTCTCAGCCACTGGACTGTCAGAAAAGCCCCAGAAATAAACTTCTAAGAAAGAAACTAAGGGGTGAGGGTGGACCTAGAAGAAAGTTCTAGCACAGTGGCTGGTAACATCGGGGCCATCGGTGGATCCGGCTCACTGATGCTTTCTATAAGTGTTTTGGGCACACATCTATGTTTGTTCCTTTACACACTTCCTGTGGACACTGTCATGCTTATTGACTAGCATGAAATGCTGCTACTCAATTATTCATAACCAGTAAAGAAATTCACTCTGGGGCCCTCTATGGGAACAGTTTTCCAACTCCTGGCCTGGAGATTTCCCCCACACACAGACCGGGCCAGGCCAGGCCAGACCAGGCCAGATGCACCTCTTTCTAAAGGGGCCATGGGGCTGGGTCACCTTATTCTCCAGAGCAGCCATTCTCTCCTTCAGATGAAGCTGAAGCCTTTCATCTGATTCGGACCGAAGTTTATACAGGTATCTGATAAGCATTTATTGTGTTCTTCATTCATTTTTTCTCCCTGCCTTGCCTAAAACAGGAAAAACAAAAACTCATAAACTTTAAGAGCAAAGTACGGTCCTTCTTTTAAAAGCACCGGGGAGCGGTGACGTGAGCAGCCTGTGCCCTGGTTCCCGAGGCGGTCCCCTCCCACGGCCATATCTGGTGGGCTCTTGAGCATCATGAGAGCAGATGGGCAGGTGCAGAGGGAGGCAGGGAGTTCACTTGTCAAAGGTCACTCCCAACGCTTCTCTTTGGCAGAGCACCTGGGGGTCCTTACTGTCACCAGCCATTACCTGTCGGGCTCGGGGAGCAAGCAGAATTACACTCTGAAACAAGCAGACTTTAAAGGGGATCGGCATACACACACGTTGGTAGAGGAATTTCCCAGTATATTAACAGAAGCTTGAGTCTGGATTAAGGGGGTAAAATGAATTCAATTTATAAAGCAAAAGTTGAGGAAATTCATTTTGGGAAAAAAGCTAGTGGAGATAGACTTTCACATATGTTTCTGTACATGAAACTTCACTTGAATTCTTTGTAATGATTGCTGTTGTACAGTCGCTCTGTTGTGTCAGACTTTTTGTGACCCCATGGACTGCAGCACACCAGGCTTCCCTGTCCTTCACTATCTCCCAGAAGTTGCTCAAACTCATGTCCATTGAGTCAGTGATGCCATCCAATCATCTCGTCCTCTGTCGAACCTTCTCCTCCTGCCTTCAATCTTTCCCAGCATCAGGGTCTTTTCCAATGTGTCAGTTCTTCTCATCAGGTGGCCAAAGTATTGAACCTTCAGCCTCAGCATCAGTACTTCCAATGAGTATTCAGGACTGATTTCCTTTAGGATTGATTGGTTTGATCTCCATGCAGTCCAGGGGACTCTCAAGAGTCTTCTCCAACACCTCAGTTCAAAAGCATCGATTCTTTGGTGCTCAGCCTTCTTTATGGTCCAACTCTCACATCCATACATGACTACTGGAAAAACCATAGCTTTAACTAGGTGTTCCTTTGATGGCAAAATAATGTATCTGCTTATTAATATGTTGTCTAGGTTGGTCATAGATTTTCTTCCAATGATAATTAATATTCAGTTCAGTTCACTTGCTCAGTCGTGTCTGACTGTGGGACCCCATGGACTGCAGCATGCCAGACTTCTCTGTCCATCACCAACTCCCAGAACTTGCTCAAACTCATGTCCATTGAGTTGGTGATGCCGTCCAACCATCTCATTCTCTGTCATCCACTCTCTTCCTGCCTTCAATCTTTCCCAGCATCAGGGTCTTTTCCAATATGAAAATTCATATTAAAAAATTGGAAATAATCACCTCAAGTAATTTTTAAATGTAATACCAAAGTTGGCAAGTCTGTGTTTTATAAAATGGGCATCAATTTCTCTGTTTTAGGATCTACTGTTTTAGCTGTTTTAGGACATACTGTATAAAAAAAATGGAGAGAAGACAAAAGAATGATCTATTTGGCTCTGTGTTAGAAATTGCTGAGACTAATTGATGGGTCATGGGTATTTATTATACTATTCCATCCACTTTTGTGCATGTTTGAAATTTTCCATCATAATACATTTAAAAACTGTTTATTTTCTGTTAAAACAGAGTCTTCTCCAGCAACACAATTTGAAAGCATCAGTTCTTCAGTGCTCAGCCTTCTTTGTGGTCCAACTCTCATACCCATATGTGACTACCGGTAAAACCATAGTTTTGACTATATGGACCTTTGTCGGCAAAGTGATGTCTCTACTTTTCAATATGCCATCTGTGTTTGTCATAGCTTTCCAAGGAGCAAGCATTTTTAAATCTCATGGCTGCAGTCACCATCTGCAGTGATTTTTGAGCCCAAGAAAACAAAACCTGTCACAGCTTCCACAATAAGGCATCGGCATTCAAATATTTTTAAAGCAAAACAAAAGTTTACTTTGAATTGGCTTAGTCATAAACTGCATCCCAATCTCAACAGCCTCTGAGCAGCAGTTCTGAAAGTAAGGACTTGCACCCTGATTGGGAGACATTGAGCTCTCTGCCTAAGTGGGGAGGGCGCCTCACCAGTGGTCTCACAATGGGAGTCAGAACCACTACCCCCTCAGAGCCTGCCTGTGAGGCTCTGCAGTCCAGGCCCAAGAACACAGGCATAGTGGGGACAGTACTGACATGTGAGGCTGGACCTGGGATCCCCACTCCATTTCCTGGATGGTCTGTATCCCCCTGTGGTCAACCCTTCTGGGAAACCTCTCTCAGGACTCGGTAATGGGAGCCTACACCATCACGCTTTTCTGACGCACCTTCAGTCGCAGCACAACTATGGTTCTCCTCCTGCCTAGGAGCAGCCATTCTACACACACACCGTGTCTGGACCAGCAGTTTGGCATGTGGGACTCCAGCGCCACATCTGAGGTAAGCAGGCTCCACACCTGGGCACCATGCCTTCAGTTTCATGGGCCCCAGGCTGGCACCCTCAGGTTTGTCTGTGGGGCAGTCGTGAGGTCCACCTATATGCCAAGCAGCTCCCTGGACTGGCTGGTCAGAGCAACAAGCAGCCTCTTTGAATATGGGGATGCCCTGGCCCCTGCCCACCGCCTATGGGCGATCACCTATGGCCCTGTTCCTGAGGAGGTGGGTGCCCAGATGAGCAGATGGGCCACACATGCACACTCTCGGCAGCAGAGACAGGAGAAAGGCAGCTCCAGCCCCCACCCAAGCCATGTCTTCCGCCCAGACGTGGCCTCCCAGTCAGCACATGCACTGTAGTTCCTTGTTCCTCTCCTCCAGTTAGGCCTCCATCTGGCACAGCCTCTCATTGATGTTGCCCTGTCTCTCTCCTGCCTGTCGGCCAAGAACAGCATCAGCTCTGATCACAATGACCCTGTCCTGACAGCACGTGGGCTGTGACCACAGGGGCAACAAGCGGGCCATGCTCTATGCGGACCATGGGCCCTGGGTTCTCGGGGGGCACCCCCACATGACTGCTCACACAGGCTGCGTGGCTTCGTGTATGACACGTGGGTCATGGAGGATGCTGGTTACCAGCTCCTGAGAGGAGACGTGCCCCCCCCCACCACAGGCCCCACACCTGTGGCCACTGCGCCCCCTCCTCGGACTGCCTGTGGTGAGCCAGCATGGGCAGCAGGCAGCGGCAAGCACAGGACACGTGAGGTACACGTTCTACCTTCCTAAGCTGGGAGGTAAGTTTCAACCGTTTAGCCTCCTTAGTGGCAGAGCTTCCGGAAGACAAAATGTCGGACTACAAGGCCAACTGGGGACAGACAGCAGAGATGCTGGGGGAGAGAAGAAACCAAGCCTTGAGAGGAAGAGCACAGGCAGAAGGGCGTCCCCTGGTGGCTGTTAGTGACCCTGCTCTGGGAGGGTCTACGAGCACTGGACACAGCCGGCCACCCACGATCGAATGGCCCCTCAGCCGCTCGCTGAGCTCTGGGCAACACTCCAACAGATGCGCCAGCACAGGCCCAGCCTGACTCTCCATGCCCAGCCAGTGCCCAGTGGCAGCGTGGGGCAACACCTTTCCCGCCAGAAGGACGGGGTGGCTGGCTGGCTGGCAGTGGGGACGATGCCCCTAGCAGTGCCACATCCCCAGGATGCAGCCTCTCACCCACGGGCTCCTGGGGACGGCAAGCTGGGAGTGGGGCCCGGGTCTGCACATGCCCCACTGTGACTTCTTCAAGTGTATGGATAAAGACTTAAAACTGTGTTCATTACAGAGCTTATTTTGGCCATCTCTTAAATGAGAATGGGATTTTTCTAGGTCACTATCCTGCTAGGCTTTGAGTTGCTGACTGAACTCTGAGCAGCAGTGACTCACAGTTGAAGCATCCCGGGGACACACAGAACACAGGACAAAACTGGAGGGAAATTAACGTAGGGATGACACAGAATTGGGGACTGTCCAACACTCAGGGAGTGCTCCCATCTCAGATAGGCAGCATGACCCCCGCGTCTGCGCTCCTGTGTGGACTGAGCAGCATGGGCAGGGGCGTGGTGGGACAGCATGGGAACAGGCCCTCCCTGCGCCCGCCCCCACCCCTCCCCACCCCAGGGACCCAGAGCAGCACCTTGGAGAGCGCGGTCACCCTCTGCGCCACCTCAGCCTCCACCTCGGGCAGCGTCTCCGCCCTCTGCAGCATCTGCTGCAGCATCTCCACCAGCTCCAGGCCCTCCTGCAACCGGAGTTTCTTATCCTCTGTCTACAAAGGGAGAGCAGCAGATCAAAACAAGCCGAGTGGTTTAGCCACTGCCACTTTAAGTAAGCTGAGACAAAACCTAAATCCACATGTCTACTGGATTCATTCTGTTTTGGAAGCTGTGTCAGGGTAAATTTTCTCTCAGTGTTCTTGGGCTTGGTCTCAGTGAGCAGAACACCTCCTGCCAGAGTACTTGCTTTTCCTAAACGTTCCCCAAAGACGTCTTAAAAAAAAAAAATTCTTATATATTAAAGAAGATCAGTGTTCTGTAGAATCTTATTCATTCTTATTGACAAGTTAAGGGAAGAAGGATTCGGTATGGACCCTTCTTAAAACATCACCAGAATCATCATTTGAAGGGAACCCTACCGAACGCAGATGGCCATGGGTGTGTAAGCCAAAATATGGCTTTCATCTCTTCTGAAATATAGACCTGATAAGAGTGTGCCTGGTGAAATGCCAGTCAACTAATATTTGTAAATGCACGATTCTTTTTTTTTTTAATTTAAATTTATTTATTTTAATTAGAGGCTAATTACTTTACAATATTGTATTGGTTTTGCCATACATCAACATGAATCTGCCATGGGTGTACACGTGTTCCCAATCCTGAACCCCCCCTCCCACCCCCTCCCCGGATTATTCTTTTAACAGATCTTCTTACTCTGAAAAACTTTCAATGTAGAACATTTAGACAGATTCTTTTTTAAAAAGGAAAAAAAAATAAAGTATCTATAAGCTCAGGTTCCTGAGAGGTTAGCATTTGTTTCTAAGCAGCTTTCTTACTTTTTCTGTGAGTGTATTACTCTTTGTACATACACAAACAAAATGATATGCTTTAAGACCCTCAGAAAACAATAGCATATGGTACATAGTATTTTCTGATCTGCCTTTTACAGCCATTATCTTGTATATCATAATGCTCTTAATTAGCATTTCACATCATACATTTCAATGGCTTTCTAGTATTTTATTTTTGTGGTGGGGACAATGATATACTTTGGCACACACCAGACTGACTCACTTTGTTTTGGAGAAGCCAGATTTGGTTTCCCTGGTTAAGTCCTGATTATCTGAAACCACACTGGAACAGGAGCGAGTAAGGCTCACCAAACCACAGGAAGCAGAAACCCTAATCAGACCAGAGCTCTAACCCTGCCTTTTGTCACAGTGACCCCAGTTCCTAACAGGCAGCCAGCTGCCATGAAGTTCCCTGCTGCTCTATGCTCTTTCAGTAAAAATGCTAACAAGCCAACAGATTCACGTTCAAGTAAAACAAAAGAGTCAGGAGTGGAATTCCACAAAATGGTTAAACTGAGTCGCAAATAATTCAAACCTGTAAGTTGCAGTCACCTCCCAATTTTTAAAAAATGTATTTCCAGTTGATTTACCATGATGTACATCCACACTTTTGAATGAAATATTTTAGGGTCATAAAAACTTTACACTGGGACTTGATTTCCAACATGGGAGTCACATGAAAAGGTCTTTACCTTCCTTCCTCAGTAATTCACTACTATAAAAGTCAGACACAGTTCAGTAAAGGCCATTACCTGTGGATGCATAGAATCCTTATTTGCAATTTCATTTTCAAGTTTATCATTGAGGTAGTCCTAAGTTTCAAATCAAACATAAAGTTAACGTCCTCAAAATTCAAGTCCTAGACTTGGCAGTTTTCTCAGACATGAGCAAAAACATGCCTACCTCAAAGGTCACATTTGCCACGATTGGCATCCATCTGTCTTAACATTCTGTCCAGCCACTCAGTTTACCAAGCTTCTTTTTGACATAATAATCCCAAACAGAAAACACAAAGTATACTAAACCACCCTGTTTTTGCAAGAATTCCAGGAAGGAAGATATCTGACATGAAGTCAGGACCTCTGTCTGCTACACCATACAGGTGGGCTTGACCCAGAACACGGAGGGACCTTCAACAGATCCAACGGGAAGCTCTGAGGCTCATTTCCTCGGGTAAAAGTTGGAAAAATCTCATGCAATTTCCTCAGAATTAAAGTAAGAATATTAACGAGTGGAAACAGAAGTCAAAGTGTAACATGACTGGGAGCAACCTTCTCAAGCCTAGTTCTTCTAAAGCAGAGTTACACCACATGTATGAAACACTCAAACCAGGACCACAACTTGCTGCTGGTGCAACTCCTGTCCGCCGGCTCAAAATCCATTTCAGGTCCCTCCCTGGTCACTAAGTAACCAATGTGGGCAAAGTCCTAACATTAAAAGTGAAAGGTCTTAAAAACGCTTTTTCCAGAATTCTATACATATTAAACTCTGCCACCTAATCTCCTGTTGCCAAAGAGTAGTGTGAATAGGTTATACAAACATATGCAAATATTTCTGTTTTGTGTTCTCACACAGAATTACTCACACCAAGCTACTAAACAAGGACACCTGCTGTACCACATATTGGAGGGGTTCTCTCTGAGACAGTCTCACAGGGGAGGGGTGGGGCAGGGTGGGCGCTGTCTGTCTGCGCACAAAGGAGAGGTGAGGCTCACAGGAGGAAGCCTGAGCCCCCAGCACTCTTCTGTTTTCACAGTGACCATTAGGTAGTTTCTCATAAATCATGACACCCGCAGACATGACTGCCAGAAACATTATGATTCCACATGGTCACACAGCTCGGGCCTGAGGATCTGAGGGTGAACAAATGCCACTCGACTTGCCTGACCACTGGTGTCACTGTCACACATCCCTTCAAGGAACAGAACCTCAAAACGAGAGAAAATGGCCAGGCAAGCTGCCTCAGCAGAGCCCACACAGCATGCTCCCATCTCTCCAAGAGAACGGGCTCCACAGACATCACCAGACTCACCTGAGTGAATCAGAAGGACATTTCAGCATCATCAGGAACACATTCGACAGGCAGGTGCAGGGGAGGGAGATGAACCGAGAGACTGGGGTTGACATATATACAGTACTGATACTATGCATAAAGTCAATGAGTAAGGACCTAGTGTACAGCACAGGGAAGTCTACTCAGTGCTCTGTGGTGAAGTAAATGGGCAGGAAATCTAAAAGAGAGGGAGATACATAGATAGATAGATAGATATATGACTGATTCACTTTGCTGTACAGCAGAAATTGACACATCAGTGTAAAGCAACTATGTGCCAATAAGTGAATGAATGGATGAATGAATTTTTAAAAAAGGAACACACTGCAACCCCTAGAACTTGTAGAAATGAGGAGTCCACACCCAGGGTGCAGCACAGCACTATGGCTGCCCTCATGTTGGTCCACTGCCAACGGACCCCAGAGACCTTGACACAGAGGTGAGGAGGCAGCCAGTCACAGTCTCGCCAGAGCTGTGCTCTTGCTCACGCAGCCATCCCAAGGCTGAGATCACCGGGAGAACAAGGGACCCACATCCCACCTCAGGACAACAGACATGGCCGCCATCACTCACTTTGCGGACATCCCGCTGCAGTTTCGTGTTCACTTCCTCGGATTTGAGGAGGCCCTTCCTGGCCGTGTGCAGGTCCTCCTCCAGCTCTGTCACGTGGGCAGAGAGGGCTGCCAGGTGCTCCTTCATCTGGCTCTGCTCCTGCAACTGCTTGTCCATGACTTCCTGGAGCTCGATCACCTTAGCCAGGTCTTCCTCATGGCTTAGAGAGCCGTCAGAGGGTCCCTAAGGGGAAAGGAAGCCTTAGACAGCCTTGTTTTGGGAGGGAGGGAACACAGCACTTCTGGGCAATTGGTGAGGTCAAAACTGCCTTCTGCATTCTGGGAGCTCACAGGACCCTCACGGCCACTCAGACCTACATGGTGCATTGGTGAGAGGTCCCAACAGCCCTGCACAGACTGGATGGTAAGACGAGAACCAGACAAAGACCGAGACCAAGGACTTGCCTTTCCATTGGTGCTTGGCATTTTCTTGCTCGTGATTTACATCAAGCACCTCATCCGTTTGTATCTTTTCCTGGTTATTCTCCTTTGAGAATCATCTGCTAAAACCAAAAAATTGAATCAGAGTAAAGAAATAAGTAAAGATAGCCAAACTCCACCTGGAAAAACTCAACTCTAAACTGAAAACACAACATAAAAAGAAAATACATGGTGATGCTATACATCCCGAATACAACCAGGTGATTAGAGTCAGAATTTGTCTTCTACTGGACAAAGGGGTACTTAAGAGATCCTGCAGCTCTGAGCCACAAGTCTAGTTTACTAGTCATTAAAATAACCCAGATGGGCTGGTCCTTAGTCAGAAAGATAAATAACATCTGATGTCCACCACTAAAGCCTTCATTCTTTTTTAAAATGAAAGGATACAAATGACAAACCCTTAACTGAAATTACACGATGACTGATCAAACTTACCTCTTTATGTGTGGCACCTAATTCTTCTTCTAACAAACTACACCTTTCGAGTGCTACTCGTAATCGCGCTCTCTACTCAAATAAAAGGGGCCGAGTCACTGTGTGTTGATGTGTGTATATATGTTAGTACACTTCTTAGTGTATACTCACCCTAATACATGAATACTGTAACAGACTATCTCATTGATCTTAATGTCAAGAAAATCTTCTTGTTAACTCAAGAAAGTCTGCTTGTTTAAATTCTAAATTTGAAAGAACAAAATGTTATCCTAAATTAATTTATTACCCAGCTTTTAACTGCAAATTGATATACAGAATATAATAAATCTTGAGACATTTATGCCAACTACTACTTTTTAACTGGGGGCTTCCCAGGTGCCTCAGTGGTAAAAAATAAACCTGCCAATGTAAGAGGGCAGGTTCAATCCCTGGGTCGGGAAGATCCCCTGGAGTAGAAGATGGCCACCCACTCCAGTATTCTTGCCTGGGAAGCCCCAAGAAGAGAGGAGCATGGTGGGCTACAGTCCACAGTGTCACAAAGATTCGGACATGACTGAGCATGTATGCAGGCAATGCTTTTTAATCATATAAAACTCTGACTTCTTAGAGAAAAAATGTATATACAAGAATTCAAGAAGCTCAAAAGTCAACTAGTTACATAAATACATGCATCATCCACCTAACAAGGCAGCAAGTGTACAAATCCAGGACAGCCGGGTAGCTGGTACCTTCTCATCCAGGGCCTTGTGGTGCTCAAACAGCAATTTCAGCACCCTAAGCACCTCCTTGGACTGCAAGGAGATCCAATCAGTCCATTCTGAAGGAGATCAGCCCTGGGATTTCTTTGGAAGGAATGATGCTAAAGCTGAAACTCCAGTACTTTGGCCACCTCATGCGAAGAGTTGACTCATTGGAGAAGACGCTGATGCTGGGAGGGATTGGGGACAGGAGGAGAAGGGGACGACAGAGGATGAGATGGCTGGATGGCATCACTGATTCGATGGACGTGAGTCTGGGTGAACTCCGGGAGTTGGTGATGAACAGGGAGGCCTGGCGTGCTGCAATTCATGGGGTCGCAAAGAGTCCGACATGACTGAACGACTGAACTGAACTGAACTGAAGCACCTCCATCTCGCTGGTCATGCCGACTGGGGACCACACCTGCTGCTTGCCCTCCATCATCCAGAGGGATGGCACATACTAGGAAACAGGCACTCCAGGTGCTCCAGCAGCAGCTGCAGGGCAGGGCCAAAGGAGCACCCTCAACCTCATACTTGAATTCAGGGCCGATAACTCCTCTCAGTCTCATGCTTTGGCCGAAACTATGCTAAGGCATGTCGGAATCCCCCCAGTTCAGTCTAAAGTTCGAGTGGACTTCCCCAGTGGCACAGTAGTTAAGACTCTACACTTCTGCAGGGGTCATGGGCTTTAATCCCTGATCGGGGAACTAAGATCCCACACAAAATGTAGCGTGGACAAAAATGTAAGTTAAGAGAACTCCCCCCCCCCAAATGTACTAAAATTACATTAGCTCATCATAAATTTGAAGCAAGGTATGAGAACCCCGAACTGATCCACCCTGGTCTGCTCAGCGGGAAGATGTGAAAAACGACTTGAAAATCAGACAGAGTTTAAAGACAGCAACACGGAGTCCAGTGGTGACCCCTGCAGGGCAAATGTCAACACGTGAGAATTCCCCCACTGACCCTGGTGTTGTTTCTTTTCGCTTTCAGCTCAGCAATTTCTTCTTCTAAGAAACAGCTCCCTGCATATATTTAGTTCTTCAGTAGGAGTTGGAAACTCCTAGAAAACAGTTAAATGAGAAACTAAAGGCAAACATAAATTAAAAAGAGAGCGAGACTGTGAAGACTGACCCTGTCAATTCTCTCCAGGCTGCACACAAAGGATCTCCTTGCCCCTCCAGAGAAGAGGGGGTCCACTGACCCCAAGACAACACAGACAACCACAACTTAGACCGGCCTTCAGCCTCCACCTCAACCTGGCAGGCACATGCCAGGGGAGAACCCAGAATCCAAGCCTGCCTTCTCAAGACACAGGGAAGTCTGAAAAACTTTCCAAAACATAAACCTAACAACAAAGTGGATAAAGAGATTCTTAAACGACACACAGACCAGTGACCTAGAGCCACTGGTGAGAGTGAAGAAAAAAGGGAAGGTCTACAAGGTCACCAAGCTTCGCAGTGTTCCTCTGGGAAAAAGGCTGATGGCACCCCAAGGCCATCTGTTAGCCTGACTCCACTGAAGTCACCCAGTCATTCAATCAACTGGTTAAAATGTTAAATTTATGTTATATGTATTTTACCACAATTTGCGTGCATGCAGGGCCGTCCACGTGGTGAACTTGCTCAAAATGAACCACACGGAGTCTTTCATTCTTCTATTTTTCTTTGCAGAAATAAAACAATCCTGGGCTATGTATCCCCTACTACATACTGAGTATTCAGCACCCAGAACAGTACACAGCACTTGTAAGAGGCATGTAGTAGACATGTAAAGGTATGAGGGTGTATGTTATACACGTAAGCAGTAGGTACCTGTCATTAAAATACTGGACACACTGGTCTGTGCTTTGTAAGATGGGAGACATTAACGGGCTTAGCCTTTCTACTTCAAGGACTGACTCTCTAGCTCGATCCTCATGCCCCAGAGACTCCTCCAGCCAGTATATCCTTTCTTTTGAAGAAGGGAGATGTTAAGGGGCTTAGCCTTTCTGCTTCAAGGACTGACTTTATAGCTCAGTTCACGTGCTCCAATGACTCCTCCAGCCAATGTTTCCCTTCTTGTGGGGCCTCCGTCCATCCTCCATGCAGGACCTGCACCACCTCTTACAAGGTAAACCTGCTGGAGTTGATCCTGCCCACTGAGGCCAAAACGCTCTGGCTGGCAGGATGCACAACTATGCTAACAAAATGAAACACAACCCCAACACTTTGCTGGGTGAGGGCCAATCCGACCAGCCCAGCCCCCGGCTCAGGCCATTCTGCTTCCAGGACTTGGGCTGAAGCCAAGTTCTTCCTCGTCTTGGCCTTTGCCTTGGGGTTGCAGCACTGGAATAACACCCACAGGCGGGCCCTTCTGCGACCCATCCTTGTGGTTGGGGGCAGCCCCCTACTAGGGGGCAATGGATGTTTCACAATAGGATAACAGCTCTGGAGCTATCACCACTGATCTCACACTACAACCACCGCTATTCACACTACGGCCACCACTCTCATACATATTGCTCTCACACACCACTCTCAGACACACTGCTCTCACACTATGACCACCAGCGCTGCCATCTCAAGGAGAAATGGCATGAAGGCTCTGCCTCCAGCACATCTCCCAGAAGCTCAGAACCAGAACCCGCTCAGTCACAAGGGGTTCCATGGTAACAGGGGGGCTGGGTTCAGGCCCACTGTCAAGGGTGCAGAGATGGGGGAGGGGCTGCCAAAAAGACGACAGGTGAGTGTGGGGTGCGGGAGAAGGAAGGTCGTGCTCACAGCTCAGGCCCACTGTCAAACATGACACTGCAAGGTACTGGGTCACAGTCGAACCGACCAGTATAAACTGCTTCAGAAACCACCACCCCTGGGAATGAGCATGTCTTCTAAGTGGGCTTCTGCCCCCTCTACCCCAAAAACAAGCCTCCAGTGAGGCTACTGAATGGCACCCCTGAGTTCAAGGGCATCCCCAGAACCCACCCAGCTGAGGAGGACTCACTGCACTAGCTGCCCCTCACTCTCACCCTGAGCTCAGTCCTCCCTGACTGACTCCCTCACTCAAGCTCAGCAAGGGCTTGATCAACCTCACTCCAGGCACTTAAAATGAACCCACAGTGGGTAGAGGGGTTCATTCAACCTGCTGCAAACTCGCCCTCTTAACATTGACCCTGCACTGCCAGACAACTCTGCCCCATGGGGGCTGCACGGTAGAGGTTCAGGTATGTCCCTGCCTCGAGCCACGACAGCCAGCGCCTCCCAGACCCTGCCAGGTGCTGCCCCACCCTCCGCCCCAGAGTCTCCCACCCCTCTCCTGGCCCCACTCCCACCCTCGAGGCTCTCCACTCTCCAGGGCACATGCCAGACTGCTCCTGGCTCAGCCCGGACCTCTGCTGTCACTTGAGGACCTCGGTCCCCGGGGTGCATGGGGTCCTATATCCACCCATCTCAGCGATCACAGACTCTGGGAGAGACAGAGTACAGTTTGGGGTCCTGACTGCAGTTCACCCTGAACATGTTCTCTTTTTTTGGCTTTATCTACTGGAGTTCTCTGAGATGTCTTTTTAAAACCTCAACTGTTGCTTTCAAAAAGCCTGTAAAATCATTGTGCTCAACTTTAAGAATAAAATCTTCATTTTCAACCTTAAAGTAAAACTGGAGGGAAGACTAAAAGCAGTCATTTTTTTCAAACTGAAAAACAAAACCCACATGTGACCATGTCACAGAATACAGATCAAATAACCCCTCCCTCCTCAGCCTTCTCCTCCACCACCAGCAGCCCGTCATCAAAAGGCCTGCCCTGGGCCGGCAGGGGCAGGGGAAGAGGGCAGACCAGCTCCTCTGTTTCCAGGCTGCGTGGGCCACTTGCTCCACCTCTTTCCCAAGTTCACGTGGCACTGAAACAGCCCAGACAAGCTGGGAATTCTGATCAGAAACACAACCATGGGTACTAAGCAAGGACCCCTGGTTCTTGGTTTCCCTGGTCAAATAAAGGTGATCAATACAATTACTGTGACTGTTACATGTGGTTTCAGATGACATAAGACACTCAGGGTGTCCCCACTTCCAGTGAGAGATGCAAGCAGCTTGTAGGTCAGCCTACCAAGAGCTAGAAAACCTAAATACAGTTTAAAGGAGGTCCTTAGGCAGCCACAATCCAAGATTTCAAACAAAAGGGAAGCCCAGTGAGGGAGCTGGAGACTGAGAGGGCCACTCCTTCCCTCAGTGCATCTGAACAAAGCTGACTCTGTGAAGAAAAGGCAGGGAAAAACTCAAGCAGAGGGGACAGGCTAACACAGTTCAGGATATTTCCTTGGGATGGGAAGACAAAAATTTGAGTGCAGGCCTGACAAGTCAGTCTGGATGTCAGAAAATGTACCCAACACTCTCTCCAAACCGGCTGAGTGCTGAGTATCAGTCACCTCGTCGTGCTTAGGAGACAGACGGTGGGCTTCAGGACCTGCTGAGAAGAGGCCTGGGAGGCACCCCAGGCTTCCAGACTGAGACGCTGGAAAGCTCCTCCCTGTGGTCGGGGTGAAGGTGGGTGAAGCCTGCTGAGACTGAGCTTACAAGGATCCCCCCAGCCTCAAGTCCCTCAGGCCTTGAGTGAACAGACAGCTCTGTCCCCACTGGAGGTATGCATTAGAGGAAGCTCTGGAGAAGACAGCATCACTCAGAACCTCTGCTGCTGCTGCTAAGTTTCTTCAGTCGTGTCCGACTCTGTGCGACCCCATAGGCGGCAGCCCACCAGGCTTCCCCGTCCCTGGGATTCTCCAGGCAAGAACACTGGAGTGGGTTGCCATTTCCTTCTCCAATGCAGGAAAGTGAAAAGAGAAAGTGAAGTTGCTCAGTCGTGTCTGACTCTTTGCGATCCCATGGACTGCAGCCTACCAGGCTCCTCCACCCATGGGATTTTCCAGGCAAGAGTACTGGAGTGGGGTGCCATTGTCTTCTCTGAGAAGAGGACTATATCAGCTCAAGCTACCTGGATGCCCAAATTCACGTCGAGACTGCAGTGAATGTAATACAGCAAACGTTTTCAGATCTCTCTAGTTCTCTACCTGGTAGTTCCATGGCTTGTTACTAAGCATCTCAATACACTGGAAACCAGAAGTTTCACACTTTCCTGTAAATGCAGTTCCTTTTGGGAAGTTTCATGTCTATACTCTGACCCAGGTCAATCAAGACCAAGCCGGCAGATAAGTCATCACCTTTGTTGTCTTGTTCCAAAAATCTGTTTCTGAGTATGGTTTTCCAAACATAATGTCCAACATGCAACCAAAAAAGCAAAGAAAAGTGTAACAACAAACAGGACCAAGAGAAAAAGAAATGAACCAGATCCAGAGGTATCAGATGTATATCAGCATATCAGAGGTATGCTAGAGGTATTAGATGCAAACACCACCTGTTCAAAAATATACTTGAAAAAAGGAAAAATTTCTAACAAAACCGACTCTAGAACTTTACAATAACAGTGACTGAATTTAAGAACTCAGTCTCTGGGCTTAACATCAAATTGGACATAACTGAAGAGAGGATCAGTGAACTGAAGGATGGATCGCTTAATATGTATTTTCCCTCATATATATATGAGGGAAAAAAGTATATAATATATTGAAGGAGCCCGTTGTTAAACTACGTTGTTAAAAACTATAAATGGGGACCCTCATGGTGGAGAAAAGACAGAAAGGGGAATAAGAAATGCCTCCAAGGGTTGAAACTAAAGTACCTCTTAATGAAAGTGAAAGAGGAGAGTGAAAAAGCTGGCATAAAACTCAACATTCAAAAAATGAAGATCATGGCATCCATCCCCATCACTTCATGGCAAATAAATAGGGAAACAATGGAAACAGTGACAGACTGTATTTTCTTGGGCTCCAAAATTACTGCAGATGGTGAAATTAAAAGATGCTTGCTCCATGGAAGGAAAGCTATGACAAACCTAGACAGCATATTAAGAAGCAGAGACATTACTTTGCCAACAAATATTCATTTAGTCAAAGCTATGGTTTTTCCAGTAGTCATGTATGGATGTGAGAGTTGGCCCATGAAGAAGGCTGAATGCCAAAGAATCAATGCTTCTGAACTGTGGAGTTGGAGAAGACTCTTGAGAGCCCCACGGACTGCTAGGAGATCCAATCAGTCAATCCTAAAGCAAATCAGTCCTGAATAGTCACTGCAAATGAAGCTCCAATACTTTGGCCACGTGGTGTGAAGAAGTGACTCATTGGAAAAGAACCTGATGATGGGGAAGACTGAAGGCAGGAGGAGAAGGGGACGACAGAGGATGAGCTGGTTGGATGGCATCACTGACTTGATGGACATGAGATTGAGCAAGCTCTGGGAGTTGGTGATGGACAGGGAAGCCTGGCATGCTGCAGTCCATGGGGTCGCAATGGGTCAGACACTGAGTGACTGAACTGACTGACAGGGACAGTGACAAGAGTTGGTTCAAGAATCAGACCATTGACTCAAAAATGAAAACCACACATTGGTTTCAGCAGCTCACTGGGTACCTAAGGCAAGAAGAAAATGTTCAAGAAGTCAGAGGAAAAAAGATGTGGCTTTTAATGGCACAACAACACTGAGATCTGATTTTTCAAAAACAAGGAAGTCAGAAAATAATAGACTGGCATCTGTAAAATGCTGAAAAGCAAATAACCACAAACCTGGAATTCTATACCCAACAAAAACACTTTTTGAAAGTGAAAGCAAAATAAAGACTTTTAGGGCAAATGGAAATGAGACAACTCATCACCCACAGACATGAATTAAAAAAAAAAAAAAAATTAAGGCAGTGCTTTGGGAAAAAGAAAAGTAGTCTCTGACAGAAAGATAAAAATCCAGTAAAGACCAACAATGAGGTAACTGTGAGGGTAAATATTAACTCTACAAAACAATGATGTTAACGCTGAAAATATATCTAACAATTTAAAGTATAACAGTGACAAGGAGGAAACAGTCGTGTCAGGGAGGCGGTAAGAGTACTAAGTTAGACCTGAATGTAAAACACATGCTGTATCTGTGAATGTACACCCAACAACCTGACAGAGGAGCACAGAACTAGAAAAACACTTCATACTTCTAAAAGAAGGCAAGAGAAAAGAACACAGAATATGTGGGACAAACAGAAAACAAACAGTCACATGGTATCTACACATGGAAATATCAAAATTATAAATAGAACAAATACTCTCATTAAAAGATAAAGTGTTAAACTGATTACAATGAAAACTATAGACTATTCACAGAGGTACACGTTAAGATGGAAGATCTTTTAGACAGGTGAAAGTAAAAGATACCCAGGAAAACAAGGACAGAAAACTGATGTGGCAATATCACTGTCAAATAGTGTCTAAAGAAAGAAGCATTACAAGCAATAAAAAGGAGCATCTCATACTGATACAAGTTCAGTCTAGCAAGAAGATGAGGATTCTAAATTTGAATGTACCTAATAACATAACCTCAAAATATCAATACATAAAAACTGACAGAAATAGAAAAAGAGTAACAGCCAAGTTCATAATCCCAGTGGGAGACATTAAAGACACATCTCTCATGGAACTGGGCTCCCTGGTACATAGTCACCTGCAGCTATGAAGTACCTGAAATGCAGCTGGCTCTACAATGAGATGCACTGCAAGCATGAAACACACACTGGATTTTAAAGACTTAGCATGAAAAAAAGAACATGAACTATTTCATTAGGTTTTATCATGTTGATTACACACTGAAATGATAATATTTGGGGTGTGTTAAAATAAAATATATTACAGGTAATTTCACCTACTTATGCTTTTACTCAACGTGGCTACTGGAATCTGAATTACATGAGTGACAAACCGGATCTACAGATACACATGGAACATTGCATTCCCACTGATACATATTATTTTTAAGAGCCCAAGGAAAATATAACAAAAAGAATATATACTGGGACATTAGGAAAGCTCAAATTATTTCAAAGGACTGAAATAATGCAGGGTATACTTACGGATTGCAATGGGCTGATGGTTTATATGCCCTCAAACTTCACCCCACACATGGTGATGGTCCTAGGAGGCAGGCACTCTGGGAGGGGTCAGGTCAGGAGGGAATGGGCTCCCGTGCTGCAAGGACAGGGAGAAGAAGCAGGCAGTCTAGGAACCAGGAAACAGGCCTCACCAGATGTAGCACCTGCGGGTGATCTTGGGACTCCCCAGCCTCTAGGACTACAAGAAACAACTTTCTGTTGTTTATCAGCTAGTCTACAGTATTTATTAACAGTAGCCCGAAAAGACTAAGACAGGGCTCTTCATGGAATTAAGCTAGAAATCAAAAAAGGGTCACTAGAAAAATCTCCCCAAACATTGGGAAGTTAAATGACATACTGCTTAAAGAATTTTATGAATAATAATTTTTAAAAACAATGAAAATTAGAAAATACTTTTCCATAAGATATAATGATAATCTGGCTGATTCAGACTTGTGGGATGTAGTGAACTGTGTTTAGAGGGTAACTTAAAGCCTTAAACACATATACTGGAAAAGAAGAAAGGCTAAAAATCAATTAACCCTCTCTCCCAAGAAACCAGAAAAAAAGCATAGCAAACGAAACACAAGGCAGATGGGGAAAAAAAAAAAAAAAAAGGAGCAGAAAATAAATAAACAGAAAGCAAATATGAAGTTTAAAAAAAAAAAAAAAAAGCCAAAAGTTGGCTCTTTGAAAGGACTGATAAAACTGATAAACCCCTAGAGAGACTTATTAAGAAAAAGAGACAAAGCACAAATCACCAGCATCAGGGATTTTTAAAAGGGGAGACTACACATCTTGCAGATAAGAAAGATATTATGAATCACAGTTCACTTACTAATTGGATAGTGTGCTCACCTCAATAAATTCCTAGCAGGGGGGAAGTGCTTTACTTAAATAGACCCAAGAAGACATACAAAATCAGAAAATTTTATTTGCATGAAAAAAATTACATCTGAAATGAAAAGCCTCCCCACAATGAAACCAACTGGTTTTGCCAATCAATTCTTCCAAAAATCTAGGGAAGAAAACAGTAATCTCACAGGAACTCTTGGGGTAAACAGGGAGCACTCTCCAACCTTGTTTTATAAGACTAGCATGACCTTGATACTAAAACCAACCAGGAAGAAGTACAAGAAAGTAAAATTACAGACTCTGAGTATAGATGAAATAATCCTAAAAAAAAAACACTAACAAATAAAGTCCAACAGAAGGAGAATACATAGAGATCAGGTTGGGGTTGTTTTAGAATCAAAATTTTTTTTTAAAGTTAAATCACCACATAAAAGAAAAATCACCTGTTTCAGAAAATAAACTTAAGAAAATTTAATGTAATAATTTTAGTTCATTACTAAGAAAAAACTCTTAGTAAACTAACAGAAGAATTTACATATTTTGATAAAAAATATCTACAAAAAAGCTAATATCCTGTGTGATGGTGAAATACTTAAAGCTTTTCCTCTGATAATGGGACAGAGACAAGGATACTTATTCTCACTACTTCTGTTCACCATTGTACTGGAGATCCTAGTCCATACAACAAGGCAAGAAAAAGGAAAAGGTTATCACAGTTGAAAAGGGTGAAAAAAAGCACTTATTTGCAGACATGATTGTGTATACATAAAAAAAAAAATACAATTAGAACGATTTGAAGTAAATGGATTAGGCAAGTGACTATAGAAAAGTCAATTCTATCTCTATTAGGAATTTATAATGGCACTGAATATATCAAGATATCTAATTAAACATGTGCAAGACATACAGCAAACTATAAACTTCTAAGGTAAATTAAAGAAGATCTAAAAAAATGGAGTGCTATCTATATTGTGTTCATTGATTATAAGAACAACATAAAAGACACACACACACACACAGAGTTAACCATGTGAGGTGATGCGTATGTTGGGCAATCATTCCACAACGTCTATGGGCATCAAGTCATCACAATGTAGACTTGAAATACACACAAACTGTATCTGTCAATGACCCTTAGTGAAGCTGGGGGTCTAAAATCAGGGTCTGGCACCTGATAGCTGGCAGGTGTGGGAACCCGGGTTCACATGCAGGCTGTACACACTCTTAATCACAGGTGAGACCTGAAGCAACCCAGCAGCTATCCATTTTTCTTTTTCTGTTTTCCTCTGTTCCCCTTGCCATTTGTGTTTAACAGATTCCCAGTATCGAGTGAGCAGCGTCAATGCAGCAATAATGTTTCCCCATCTAAGGCGGGAGCATGTAACACCAGCAGACTTCCCAATCACCCCAAGATAACTGGGGTGCCCCATCACAACAGAAAGCAAAGAAACACAACATTCCCCGAGAGCGAGCTGCCCAATGGCAGTGGGAACTAGGTCTACCAGAAGGCTTGGAGCCCATGCTGGGCCCCTCAGCTTGAGGCCACACTTGCCTTTCCACAGTTCTGGGGGTCTTGGCAGAAGAAAGCCAGGCCAAGGAAGTGGGACGGTGTGGCCAGCCCGTGGGACTCAGGGCAGAACTGACTTGGGTCTGTGCTGGGCTCCATGTCCAGTCACTTCAAGGGTGCTTGGAGTGCTTGTACAAAGTTCTTGGGATCATTGTAGGTTTTTGGCAAAAAGCAATGGAGCCGAAGTCACTTAGTATGGTTTTTAAGGAAAAAACCTCACTGAGGATTCACTCAGTACCAGCCTCGGCCCCTAGTGAGGTGCCGACTACTGGTCATCCATGGCTGTGCCCGCAGCCCACCAGGGCAGGGGGGGGGCTCTGGGACACCGGGTGCCACATTTGGTTCTTCCCCCACTTTGAGTGAAGAGCTGCACCCCCTAGGATGAACCCGGGTCAACCCTCCACCTCTGATGCTGAGGCCCCCGTGCCTCCCACGACCGGAGGATCCAGCCTCTCTCGAGGCCTCCGTGTCACTGCATAGGCCTTGTCCATGCAGCCCCAGCAGGCAAGGTGAGTTCTGTGCGGAGCCTCCCAGCTCGCTGCCCACATCGGGGCCATTGCATGAGCACCGTGTGTCCACTGAATGAGTGGATGAGGACCCCTAACAATGACGGTGATGATAATGAGGAGGAGGAGGTGAAAGGGGCTAAGATCCAAGTGCCAGTCCCTGATCCAGGCATCTGTCCGTATTAACTCATTTAACTTCAAGACAAGATTGTGTGTGTCGGGTCCTGCCACTGTTCTCACCTTGGAGCCGGCAAGTTCACTCTCAGTGTCCAGGGGAGGCTGCAGCCACTGGCCACAGACCGGACATCTTTAACACAAATTCATTGTCCCCCAGTTCTGGAGTCAGAAATCTGTGATCAAGGTGTGGGCAGGACTGAGCTCCCTCTAGAGGCTCCTGGAGAGGGTCCCTCTGGCCTGGTCCAGCCCTTGGGGGACTCCAGGCCTCCCTGGGCTTGTGGCCACATCACCCCGACCTCTGTGTCTATCTGCACAAACCTTCTCCCCTGAGTGATCTCCCCAGGATGAGATCACCCCCTCTTCTCTTCCAAGGACACCTGTCATTGGATTTAGGGTCCATATGCATCCCGGGTTATCTGGTGCAGAGGTCAGTAACTTACTTCCATCTGCCAAGAAATTTCATCAGAATAAGGTCACCTTTGCAGGCTGCAGAAGGATGGATGGCTTTCGGGGCCACCACTCAGCCCACCATACTTGTCATGAAGCCACAGGGCAGAGCCTCACTGGGCTTGGTGCAGGGAGCTTTGAAGAAGAAGGGCTCCAGTCCTGGGGCTGCCTCAAGAAAACAGGATCAAGACACTCAGGCACAGGGACCAGATGGGCAGGGTTCAGAGGTGTGCCGGTGGGCATGGGGCTCACCTGCAGGGAGCCTTGAGCCTGACATGACTGCCCAGGGGTGGGGCACACAGCCCATGGTTTGGGAGTGGACACATCCCAGCATGGACGAGGGGAGGCAGGCCCAGGGTGTCAGACCCTCAAGGGGCAGGTTAGATGGGCACAGGAAGGAGCCGTGGTTTCAGTGACCTGGGTCAGAGTCCTGGTCTGCTGCTGTGTTGTCTCTCGTGAGTGACTCAGCCTCTTTGAGCTCCCTCTCTGAGGAGCCTTTTGCTCCTCTGCAAATCTTTGCCATACATGACTTGCTTCACAGATGGGGGGAGTTCTTGGTGCTCTCAGCACCCCCACCCAACCCCGTTCTTGAGGCCACTAAGACCACCCCTGCACAGACTCTTTGCAAAGAAGCTGGAAGCTGCTTCCCCAACCCCAGGAGCCCTGGGGCACTGAGACCCAAGAGGCAGCAATGCCTTTAGCCTGGGGACTTCCGGGCATGGGGTTGACCACATGGGGCACTGGGAGTGACCGTGAATGGCCTCATATTGCCAACCCTGTCTTTCCTGTTACAAGCCAGGTTTATTTCTGTGTGCTCTGCTCAACTTCACACAAAGACCCAAAATATATTCCTCCAAATCTGCGGCGATTTCTCTCCATGGTGGTCAAGAAGCAGTGCCCGGGCCAGCATCTCTGGGAAAACACACTCCGCTGTTTATGTGAGTGACTGGGTCCCTCCCAGCAAAACATTTGGCAAGATGGGGAAAGGGTCGTGGGACTCGTTGGACATATGGGATGTCCTCGTTCTTACAAATATAGGATGTTTTAAACCCTGGCACCCAGCCTGACAGCAGCCTGCTCCCTGAGGGAAAAAATCGAGAGACGCCGGCCCCCTCCCCCAGACGGACGCCCCAGAGTGGTGGCTTCTGTCTGGATTGGCCTCTTGGGTGGGGAGTCTGAAGGCCACAGAACCGCAGGGGCCTTGAGCCTTGGCGTGGGCATGGGGAAGGCCAAGGGGCTTGGGGAAATGATAGGGTCAGGGCCCTTGCAATGGACTGCCACCAAAGGCTGGACAAAGACAAGAAGTAAGAAAACAAATGTCACACCTTAAAGCTGCTCAAGAGCCAAGAAGGCCCAGAAGAGTGACCAGGGCCATGCCCTCCAAGGTGGGGGAGGCTCACCCAGCAAAGACTGGACAGGGTTAAACCTCCGCTCCTGGCTCAACTCACAGGAACACAGACCCCACCACAGTCACTCCTGGCACTTTCCTTTTAGAAGGAAGAAGGCAATCACAGAACAAACAACACTATTCCCATGGGGGATTCCTGGTGGTCGAGGACACCAAGGGCCCCTCTTCATCCCCAGGCTGCCTGAGCCTGCGTGTTGTATGTCACGGTCACCCATCTCCACTGGGGGGTGGGCTCCGAGGTTGTTGGAAGGTTGGCCACAGTGAGGCCGAGTGGGGGGTCCCTAGCTGCCCCCAGAGGGCTCCCGGGCAGCACCACCTCCCCAGCCCACCCTGATTCCACAGCTGCCGCCCACCCCAGAGGGCCCCATCACTGCCGTCAGGGAATTAGGGGGTGCTGAGTGCTCAGGCCCGAGGGTGGTGGGGGCGCCTCCACGGCATCCTGTGTGTGCACCCCTCCCTGGTTCACGGTCCAGCAGGAGCTGCGGGGAGCATCTGTACACGACAGGGGCACAACAGGACTGCTCCCGAGCACCACGGGCCAGGAAGCCCAGGAGCCCCAATGGGAGGCCTGGGCAGGACTTCTGACTACCACAGGGGCGTGATGAACCTCCCCCTCTCTGTGCCCTCAGCTTCCTCAGCTCCAAGGATACCACCACTCGGAGGGCCTCTGATGCCAGGGCTGCTCTGTGGGAGGGGTCGTGTTCTCGAATGTGTTCAAGGTACATGATTCCTGGTCAGTCCCTAATGACCAGGTGCATTCTTGGCAGCCCTGGGGCCTGCCTGCTCTTCCTGTTGGCACTGGGGTCCCGCAAGGGTGTGAGCTGGAAGGCTGGTTCTAGGCTGGGTCTATCTGCTTAGGTGACCGACATGCCCCTTGGGAGGGAGAGTGTCTGGCATGGGGTGGGCCTCATCCCCTCCTTCTCCTGATTGGCGCCAGGACCACCCTCCTTCTAGTGGGGCCCTTTCTGGGTCACCTGAACATGTCCTCTCACGGGAACCTGGCTTGATGATATTTGCTGAGTGATCCAGGGGGGCCGGGGGAACAGTCCCTGCTGAGGTCCTACTGTGTGCTGGCCGAGGATACTCCTGTGGTCCTTCCCCAACCTCTGGCAGCATCCCCAGCTTCACTTTAATACTCATGGACAAGGGGGCAGGCTTGCCCGCCCCTGGGGGCTGACCCTGGCTTGCTCACGCCCACCCTCCACCTGGACAGCTCCAGCAGGGGACAGGAAAGTGCTCAGTCCCTGGGCAAGGGTCTGCAGGGAGGCATTTCTGCACTGTGGTTCCTGCTGACCACATCGGCACCCCCCTGGAGGAGTGGCTGCAGTCATTCAGGCACGGTCACATGGGGCACTGGCATAAGCATGTCTTCAACACATCCCGACATGGTACCCTCGACTGTCTCCAGTGAGCCAGGACCCAGAACGTGGTCTCTGAGGGAGCTGGGGCTGCAGGACTGGCTGGGGTGGATTTACCCCTCAGTTCTCGGCATAGGGTCTGGCTCCCAAGGCCTCGTTTATTGAAGCAATAAAAGACATGTATTCATTCACAGGCCTGCTTTGATGATGGGTGGGTAGGTTACTCAGATCCACCCTCTCATGGAAAACAATTTAAAAAAAAAAGTATCACACCCTAAAGTTGCTGAAGACCTGAGAAGACCCAGAGGAGCAACTGCCCAAGATCAGGAGTCTAACAGAAGACTCCTTCCTCCCCATGGAGCTATACTCCCAGGAGATGACACTTTCAGGTTACCCAAAAAAGGCCTCCCTCCTCCAGATGCGGGAATTACAAGGAAGGTGGTGCTGGTGCTGAGCAGGAGAAGGAGCAGGTCAGGACCCCAGTGGGTCCAGGCATGTCATCCCGTGACCTTGGTTCAAGGTGGTCCTATCCATAACGCCCTCAGATGAGTGGAGAATGCAAGTGCCAAGTCTTTCTGGATAAGAGCACCTTCTTCCCAGGCTTGGGAACTGCCCCACGGGTTATGGAAGGGTGGTGGCCAGTAGGGAATAGTGCCAGGCCTACCAGGATGAAAGAAAGTTGGAGGAGAGCCAGCAAAAGTGACCCCCTCAGCTTTGGGATTCTGAGAGGATTAGATGGATAATAAACCTAATAAATCAGCTAAGCTCACCTCGTTTAGAGAAATAAACCTCAAGATAGAAAGGTCCTGCAAAGGACAGGAAATCATTAAAGAAAATGACACAGCCAAATTGGAAAAGAACCAAACAGAATGTGCAGAAATTAAAAAAAAGTGTCATAATGAAAAGCAAAAATACAACAGACATGTTTGAAGACCCTTGACCTCTTCAGGAAAGGGAGACACGTGGGCACAGAGCAGGGGCATGCTGATAACATATGCAGCCCCCTGCCCAACCCCCTGCTCTCCAGGAAGAAAAGCCAACTCTGGTCTGTAGCTGCATCATTTGCCAATTTCCACGGTGTGAATACTCCCGCCGTGGCCTGATTCATGTACAAAAGGGCTAATACCTGGCAGGCAGAATTCCTGGTGAGCCAGAAAGAGCTGACTCTGGCACACAACTGGCTGAGAGGCATGGGAGGACAGCAGAACCGCAACCCAAGGGGCACAGATTTCAGCCCAACTACCTGGGACCTGGGCAGAGCCATCCTTGGGGAACTTTAAAGACAAGACTCTTAAAACATGTCCAGAATTCACTATATAACTGCCATTTCCTTCTCCAGTTTATAACAAGTACGCTTCCACAAAACCAAGAAAGGCCCAAAGGAAGCCAGGTGGGGTGTATAAAAGCCTCAGCACTTGAGATTCAAGAGACATAAAAAACCTTATGGCCAAAGAAATGAATGTGTAATGGTGGAATTATGAATAGAGATATGAATAGCTTTGGGACTAGACAATGGTCGCTGACACCTCACTGTAGGAGAGGCTCATAGCACAGGCACTAAGCCTGGGAGTATGAGTGAGATGGGGGCTGAAGACCACATTTTGTTGTTCAGTCACTAAGTTACGTTCTACTCTTTGAGACCCCATGGACTGAAACAAACCAGGCTTCCCTGTCCTTCACCATCTCCCAGAGCTTACTCAAACTCATGTCCATGGAGTCAGTGATGCCATCCAATCATCTCATCCTCTGACACCCCCTTCTCCTCCTGCCCTCAATCTTCCCCAGCATCAGGGTCTTTTTCAATGAGTCAGCTTTTCACATTAGTTGGCCAAAATATTGGAGCTTCAGTTTCAGCATCAGTCCTTCCAATGAATAATATTCAGGGTTGTTTTCCTTTAGGATTGCCTGGTTTGATGTCCTTGCAGTCCAAGGGACTCTCAAGAGTCTTCTCTATCACCACAGTTCAAAAGCATCAATTCTTTGGCGTTCAGCCCTCTCTATAGTCCAGTTCTCATGGTTCAGGGCAAAGAGTCTGACATGAGGGCCCAGCACCCAGGTTCAAGTGCTGGCTCTGCCCCTGTCAGGCCCAGTGGCCTTGATCTCCTTGCCCCAACTCTCAGAGCCTCAGTTCCTTCCCTCGGTAAAGGAATCTGACCCCTGTACCACAAGCTGGGTCAGGATGCTCACATAAGGTGGGGTGGTGATGGGGGTTTGCATCCAGGCTGACAAGTCCCTGAGAACATCTGCTGCTGCACTGTCCTTACACAGGGAGTTGTTGAGATTACACTTGAGGTACCTCAAAGTCGAGAACCCCCCACCCCAATGTCCAGGCTATGAGGAGGGATGCCCGTCCCCAACTCCATGCTCATCACCACGCTTAGCAAAGTCTGGGAACTGTCTTGGACACCAGCTCATGCCCACAAGGCCTCAGCTGGAAACTGCAAGAAACATGATGTCCCTCTCCCCTGTCCCATGTCCATGGCAACCCTGCCCAACCCCCGGCAGGGAGGACATGCCATCACCTCCATTCTACAGATGAAAAAACTAAGGTTCTGAGTGGGGAAGCCATGTGCCTGAGGCTGCTCAGCCCTCAGGAAGTGGCCAGGCTGGGTCTGGACCCGCACATGTGGCCTCAGAGGGGCTGGGCGGGGTCTGAGCCTCCCTGGGAGCTCAGGTACCTTCACCGCCTGACCATGGGTCCCTGAGTCTGGTGTGGAGGTGGCTTCCATCCTCAAGCAGGCAGCTCTTTGCTTGCTTTTCAAAAAACAACATCCACAAAGACGGGAAACAGATGCCGCTGCAGCCCACACCAGCTCCAGGGAAGAACGAGGAGAAACTACAGCCCACCAGCCTTGGGGTGCGGTGGCGAGCCCTGAACGGCAGCTTGAAAGCAAACTGACATTGCAGGGTTCACGTGTCTGTGGCCTTAACAATTCTGTCAAAGCCGGAGTCAAGTTCAACATCAGGGCAATGCGGACCTCCATCACCCCCAGTACACAGCCGGGATTTTCCTGTGTGGCCTTCTCGGCACTGACCAGTTGACAAAAATAATGCCCTGGCTTTGAGGTTGGACTTAAAAAATGCTGATGGGTTTCAGTTACAAGGAAACATGTTGGCTCACAAGCTGCTCTTGTCCGTTTCCTAGGAACCCTGGACGCTGACCCCAAAACCATCAGAGGGACAGAGGAGTGAGGGGTGGGCAGAAGAGGTGCTCCTGCAGAAGGAAGGCCTGGGCCGCCTGCCTCTGGGACCTTTCCCCACCATTTCCATCCTGTCTGCTGTCCCAGGGGTGTCTGACATGACACCCGTCCTGGACCCTCATGTGTGAAACTGACTTTGGGGGTCTTTTGGATCAAGGTGTCAGATCTTAATTTGACAACCATAGCCCCTCTTGTGGGTGGCTGGGCAAGCAATTTTTAAGCAGAGTTCCTCTGAGCCCATGGTGGCTGGTGGAGGGTGGGGGGCAAGTTGGTCACCTGTGGTCACAGCCAGTCAGCCATGCTCAGCCTCCATCTGTCCTATAAATCATTAAAGATTTACTTCCTAATATTTTATGGATTACTTTTATAAACCCTGGGATGTTTTGCAGAAATATTTGTTCTCCTCCATATATATGAATGTATCTGTAATTTATCCAGAATAGGATTATAATTTGTGGATTCTGAAGTCAATTTTTAAGTCAGCCTGGGACTAAAGGGAAGGTCAGCATTTAGATTTTGTTCTTTGAAGGAAATCTTCAGCTCAAATATTGAATTCCAAGTGGAAAATGCATTAATATATGGCATCTACAAGAATGCTATAATGAATGTACCCTTTGCTGTAGTTGGGAATATACATTAAATCCCAAGCTCTGGGGAACTCTTTATTCTGATTATATTTAAACATTCTTGGATATTCCAACTAGGTAAGATCTTATTTCTGCTGGAAATAGATGTGGTCTTTGCAATATGACTGAATTTCTGCATCCCTGACCTCAAACTTAGACTTTTATCTTAGAGAGGCAAGACACATATTGCTGAAGATAAAAGATGAAAGTTAATTTTCTTTGTCACCATAAAGTGTTTTTTTTGTTGTTGTTTTTGTTTTTGTTTTTGCCCTTGTAAACACTGGACTTAAGTCATTTTAAGGAAGGTAAGGTGCAGTGGTGGGAAAAAAAATCATTAGAAAACTTGGATTCTTATCTGCTACTAATCAGCTATGTTTCTTCTCTGGACCTCAGCTCCCTCATCTTTAAAGAGAATATGAGTTGATAAAATGCAAGTCCTGGAAAAAAAAATTTTAACTTTTAATTTTGTATTGGGGTATAGCCAATTAACAATGACTCAGCCATACACACATATGTGTATCTATTCTCCCCCAAACTCCCCTCCTCTCCTCAGTGACACATAACATTGATCAGAGTTCCATGTGCTATACAGTAGGTCTTTGTTGGTTATCCATTTTAAATCTAGCAATGTGTACATGTCCATCCAAAACTCCCGAACTATTCCTTAGTACCGGAAGGATTTTAGGGCACAAAAATTCTGAAATTGTTAAATAGATCCTGAACTCATTAACATCTAACTGTACATCTCACAGCTTAGCCAAATAGCTGCTATGGATTACATATGGTCACAGGTGGTAGCTTTGTCAGAACTCTGACATTGCTGATTCCCACTAGTAAACTGGATCTACACTGGAGAGCTAAATTCCAAAGAGCTAGAGCCAGATATCCTGGTTTTTAATACAGACTTTATTTATTTATTTATTTATTTATTTATCATTTTGACTTGGACAAATTGTTTACCTTCTCACCACATTTACTTTTCTTTAGACTATAGATAATAGTGTACCAAACTCATAAGATTGTTGTGAAGTTGTTGTTAAATGGAATAGTGTATATAAAACTGTAGTATAGTGTTCTTGCCTGGAGAATCCCAGGGACGGGGGACCCTGGTGGGCTGCCATCTATGGGGTTGCACAGAGTTGGACATGACTGAAGTGACTTAGCAGCAGCAGCAGCAGTATAGTGATTTCACATAGCAAAAACTCAACAACATTTAAAGATTATTATAAGAACAATGTGTAGTAAGTTGTTTCAGTTGTGTCCGGCTCTTTGCAACCCTATGCACTATCACTGACCAGGCTCCTCTATCCTTGGGGATTCTCCAGGCAAAAGTACTAGAGTGGGTTGCCGTGCCCTCCTCCAGGGATCATCCTGACCCAGGGATTGAACCTGTGTCTCTTATGTCTCCTGTACTGGCAGGCAGGTTCTTTACCTCTAGTGCCACCTGGGAAGCCCATAAGAACCACATGGTGGAAATTTAATCTCTGCATTCTATTAAGAATGAGAAAAAGCAGATTGATAGTAAAAGTTCATATCTTATAATGTTAGAGTATATGGAATTTAAACAAGTAATAAAGATTTCTCTGATTGGAAGGAAGTTTATCTGCTTAAGTTATTGCCTCTCAATTGTAGTATTAATGCCTTTATGAGAGATAAGAATTACTCTGTGAGATTAACACTATTTCTCATCTCTCCAAACATATGTATCATAGAGGATTTGAGTGTTAATAGGCAATGATGACACCCCATTCCAGTACTCTTGCCTGGAAAATCCCTTGAAAGGAGGAGCCTGGTAGGCTGCAGTCCATGAGGTCACTAAGTCGGACATGACTGAGAAACTTCATTGTCACTTTTCACTTTCATGCATTGGAGAAGGAAATGGCAACCCACTCCAGTATTCTTGCCTGGAGAATCCCAGGGACAGAGGAGCCTGGTGGGCTGCCGTCTATGGGGTCGCACAGAGTCGGACATGACTGAAGCAACTTAGCAGCAGCAGCAGGCATAGTTAAGTCTAGTACATAAGAAGAAAATGAACATGTGTTTGAGTCTGTCAGTTAATAGAGGATATCAAAGACATTGATAGGATAGGACTATTTTAAACATAGTTCTAATTACTTTAAGGTTTTCAAGAAACTGAAGCAATAAGTGAAATAATGAGAACAGGTGGGTCATGTTTGGAATTTTCTATGTAATTTTGATCATGAGATCCAACTTTTGATACAGACCCTCAGGAAATTATAAAAACATATTATTTGTTTCTTGTTTCTCCCAAAGGCCATCTTCTCTAGGGAAGAGAAGCAATTAGAAGTATATTCAACTTGTTCCTCAGGTGTTCCCTTCCCTGGAAGGATTCTGTGATACACTGGGATATCCAGAAGGGAGACCACTATCCTGGGGCTTGGAACACTAAAACTAGCTTCTCAATGAAGAATATGTGGGATCATCTGGAAGAGATTTCCTTTCCACATAACTCATCATTCAACTTGACCATGTGTAACTGGGAGAAATCATTTTACTATTCACTGCCTTTTCGCTTTAAGAATACCTAAAGAGAATAAGGGAATCTGAGATCCAGGAAAAAAGTGAACATTATTAATGCCATTATTAATGTCCTATAAAACTTAGTTTTATATGCTACCTTAAAGTTTAATTGAATAATGTGTGTATTACTATTACAATTAAGTTGAAATAGACTTTGCTTTAAACTGATATGGTTGATTATTCAGAGGACTTATTGGCTATATGTATAAATGGTATAAGTTAAAAGCAGAGGTCAAAATTTTTGCTTGGTAGAATAAAGATGGGATTTAGGGTAATTATAAGTGACCCATGGGGCAGCCGGAGAAGCCTCACACTTCATCCTAATTTTCTGAAGTCAGTGAGTGCCAGTTGTGTCCTCACCTTATGTCTAGTTGGTGAATTGATAACAATTTCCCAGAGATGACCATTAGTTCATCAGCTGTAACAGTGATCTCTACTCACACTGCACTTCATTGCTTATACTACTTTAACTTTTTTCTCTTGAAGTTCTAGTTCTTATATCACAAGACAATTTTAATTCTCATTAAAACAGTTAAAAAGCTGTTATTTTATCAATGCTAATTCACTCTTCCTCTGCATCCATGTACCCATGTTCCTCAGACCAGTCTGCTGCCAGCACAAACTTATTCCTGTATGTTTTTGTGCTTTGTTCTGTTGCTAGTCACTACTGTCAACAGTCGTGGTTATGCCAAACTACACTCACATTAACAATTTTTATGAACAGTATTGATTTTGAAAATAATAATTAAAAACATTGGTATCTTTATGTTAAAATACCAACAACATATTATATAATAAATATGTCATATAATTTGTCTTCCAATCTTTAAAGTAAAAACTTTTTCATATGTGAATAAATCTGTATAACACTTTATTTTATTATTTTAAAATTAAACTTGGCACTTGCATTTCTGCAAATCCTTATAGTTCTTTTTAAAAATTAATTTTAATCAGAGTATAGTTGCTTTGCAATGTTGCTTAGTTTCTTGCTGAACAGCAAAATGAATCAGTCATACATGTACATATATCCCCTCATTTTTGGATTTTCTTTCCATTTAGGTCACCGGAGAGCACTGAGTAGAGTTCTCTGTGTTATAGAGTAGGTTTTTATTATTTATCTGTTTTATACATAGTAGAGTATATATGTAAGTCCTAATTTCCCAATTCATTCCACTCCCTCTCCCCCTAGCCTTGGTAACTGTAAGTCCGTAAGTTTGGTCTCTATGTCTGTGACTCTATTTATGTTTTGCAAATAAGTCCATCTGTACTATTTTTCTAGATCCATATGTAAGTGATATTATACAATATTTGTTTTTCTCTTTCTGACTTACTTCACTAAGTATGAAAGTCTCTAGTTCTGTCTGCTGAGAAGTCACTTCAGTTGTTTCCGACTCTGTGTGACCCCATAGACAGCAGCCCACCAAGCTCCCCCGTCCCTGGGATTCTCCAGGCAAGAACACTGGAGTAGGTTGCCATTGCCTTCTCCAATGCAAGAAAGTGAAAAGTGAAAGTGAAGTCACTCTGTCGTGTCCGACTCTTAGTGACCTCATGGACTGCAGCCTACCAGGTTCCTCCATCCATGGGATTTTCCAGGCAAGAGTACTGGAGTGGGGTGCCATTGCCTTCTCCTCTAGTTCTGTCTATATCTCTGTAAATAGCATTATTTCATTTTTTATGGCTGAGGAATATTTCATTATATATATGTACTACATATTCTTTATCCATTCCTTTGTTGATGGACATTTAGTTTAATTTTATGTCCTGGATATTGTAAATAGTGCTATAATGAACATTTGGGTGCATGGATCTCCTCAAATTATCTGGATATATGCCTAGGAGTGGAATCACTGAATCATATGGCAATTCTATTTTTAGTTATTTAAGAAATCTCCATACTATTCTCCATAGTGACTGTACAAATTTATATTCCCTACAAATTTCATGGTTACCCTGTGCTTCCACTATCAAACCCATGTCCCTTGCATTGCCTGTAGATTCTTGATCATCTGAGCCACCATGGAAGCTCAAGAATACTGGAAGGGTATCCTATTCCTTCTCCAGGGGAACTTCCTGACTCAGGAATCTAACCAGAGTCTCCTATATTGCAGTAGATTCTTTATCAACTGAGCTACCAGGGAAGCCTGTAATTGACAACATCATATTGTAATTTTTTACTCCCTCTTGGGAGTCATTCAGTGGATCCTAAACTTTGTAAAGGCAGAATCTAGGTCTCTCTCTCTCTTTATTTTTTTCACCATTGCAATCCCAGCAATGATAAACATAATTGATACATTCTTTGTGCTCAAAATGTTTATTAATGAATTAAAACAAAAAGAATAAAAGGAGTGCATTTATCCTGAAATTGGTTTCTATGTAGCCAGAGCCATGTATTTTTAAAAACAGCTTTTAATAATGAAAGGTTATTGGAAAGTAAACAGGTTAACAGAAGACTATTACTTAAAGAGCTCATATTAATAAGATAAAAAGTCTTACTAAGAGCAAACTATTCACTCATATGCTGAGAATTATAGTTTCAATTTATTTCTCATCCTTAGTTTAAACAGGAATAAAAACAAATTGTACTTCCTGCTGAGGTTAGGCCAGAATGTTCCTTAAATTTGAATCACTTAAAGTAGAAAGGAATTCCCTAGTCTCTAATACTAGTCTTTGGACTTCATTTTAGTAAATTTGATTATATATATATATATATATATATATATACACACACACACACACACACACACACACACACACACACACACACACATATATCCCAACACATTAAATATTTATCATGCATATAATACTGTGCTATCTTTTAGAAAATATTCAGTTCAGTTCAGTCACTCAGTCGTGTCCGACTCTTTGCGACCCCATGAATCACAGCACACCAGGTCTCCCTGTCCATGACCAACTCCCAGAGTTCACCCAGACTCACGTCCATCGAGTCCGTGATGCCATCCAGCCATCTCATCCTCTGTCGTCCCCTTCTCCTCCTGCCTCCAATCCCTCCCAGCATCAAAGTCTTTTCCAATGAGTCAACTCTTCACATGAGGTGGCCAAAGTACTGGAGTTTCAGCTTTAGCATCATTCCTTCCAAAGAAATTCTAGGGCTGATCTCCTTCAGAATGGACTTTTTGGATCTCCTTGCAAATATTAGTTCAGTTCAATTGCTCAGTCATGTCTGACTCTTTGTGACCCCATGGACTGCAGCACCCCAGGCTTCCCTGTACATCACCAACACCTGAAGCTTGCTCAAACTCATGTCCATAAAGTCAGTAATGCCATCCAACCATCTCATCCTCTGTCTTTACCTTCTCCTCCTGCCTTCAACTTTTCCTAGCATAAGGGTATTTTCCAATGAGTTAGTTCCTCACAGCAGGTGGTCAGAGTATTGGAGCTTCAGCTTCAGCATCAGTATTTTCTTTTTTTAAAAAAAAAAATATTATTATTATTATATTTACTTTTCAATATTGTATTGGATTTGCCATACATCAACATGAATGTGCCATGGGTGTACATGTATTCCCCATCTTGAACCCCCTCTTCCACCTCCCACCCCATCCCATCCCTCTGGTTCATCCCAGTGCTCCAGTCCTGAGCATCCTGTATGATGCATCAAAACTGGACTGGTGATCCATTTCACGTATGATAATTTACATGTTTCAATGCCATTCTCCCAAATCACCCTACCCTTGCCCTCTCCCACAGTGTCCAAAAGACTGTTCTATACATCTGTGTCTCTTTTGCTGTCTCACATACAGGGTTATCATTACCATCTTTCTAAATTCCATATATATGTGTTAGTATACTGTATTGGTGTTTTTCTTTCTGTCTGACTTCACTCTGTATAATAGACTCCAGTTTCATCCACCTCATTAGAACTGATTCAAATATATTCTTTTTAATGGCTGAGTAATATTCCATTGTGTATATGTACCACAGCTTTTTTATCCGTTCATCTGCTAATGGACATCTAGGTTGCTTCCATGTCCTGGCTATTGTAAATAGTGCTGTGATGAGCATTGGAGTACACATGTCTCTTTCAGTTATGGTTTCCTCAGTGTGTATGCCCAGCAGTGGGATTGCTGGGTCGTATGGCAGTTCTATTTCCAGTTTTTTAAGGAATCTCCACACTGTTCTCCATAGTGGCTGTACGAGTTCACATTTCCATCAACAATGTAAGAGGGTTCCCTTTTCTCCACGCCCTCTCCAGAATTTATTGCTTATAGGCTTTTGGATAGCAGCTGTTCTGACTGGCCTGAAATGGTACCTCATTGTGGTTTTGATTCACATTTCTCTGATAATGATTGATGTTGAGATCTTTTCATGTGTTTGTTAGCCATTTGTATGTCTTCTTTGGAGAAAGGTCTGTTTAGTTCCTTGGAACATTTTTGATTGCGTCATTTATTTTTCTGGAATTGAGCTGCAGGAGTTGCTTGTGCATCAGTATTTTCCATGTGTATTTCCTTTGGACTGATTTCCTTTAGGATTGACTGATTGGATCTCCTTGCAGTCTAAGGGACTCTCAAGAGTCTTTACCAACACCACAGTTCAAAGGCATCAATACTTGGCACTCAGCTTTCTTTATGGTCCAACTCTAACATCCAAACATGACTACTGGAAAAACCTTAGCTTTGACTAAATGGACATTTGCTGGCAAAGTAATGTCTCTGCTTTCTAATATGCTGTCTAGGTTGGTCATAGCTTTTCCTCCAAGGAGTCAGAGTTTTTTAATTTCATGGCTGAAGTCATCATCAGCAGTTATTTTGGAGTCCAAGAAAATAAACTCTGTCACTGTTTCCTCTTTTTCCCCTTCTATTTGCCATGAAGTGATGGGACTGAATGCCATGATCTTCATTTTTTTTAATGTTGAGTTTTAAGCCAGCTTTTTTCTCTCTTCTCTTTCACCTTCATCAAGAGGCTCTTTAGTTCCTCTTGAGTTTCTGCCTTAAGAGTAGTGTCCTCTATGTATCTGAGGTTAATGATATTTCTTCTGGCAATCTTGATTCCAGCTTGTGCTTCATCCAGTCCAGCATTTCACATGATGTAATCTGCATATAAGTTAAATAACCAAAGTGACAATATACAGCCTTGACATACTCCATTCCCAATTTGGAATCAGTCTGTTGTTCCATGTCCAGTTCTAACTTTTGCTTCTTGACCTGCATACAGATTTCTCAGGAAGTAGGTAAGGAGATCTGGTATTCCCATCTCTTGAAGAATTTTCCATAGTTTGTTCTGATACACAAAGTCAAAGACTTTAGCATAGTAAATGAAACAGAAGTAGATATTGTTCTGGAATACTCTTGTTTTTTCAATGATCCAACCAATGTTGGCAAATTGATCTCTGGTTCCTCTGCCTCTTCTTAATCCAGCTTGAATATCTGTCATAGTTCACATACTGTTGAAGCCTAAGTTGGAGAATTTTCCTTATTACTTTGCTAGCATGTGAGGTGAGTGCAATTGGGAAGTAGTTTGAGCATTCTTTGGCATTGCCTTTCTTTGGGACTGGAATGAAAACTGACCTTTCCAGTCCTGTGCCCACTGCTGAGTTTTCCAAATTTGCCGGCATATTGAGTGTATTACTTTCACAGCATCATCTTTTAGGATTTGAAGTAGCTCAGCTTGAATTCCATCACCTCCACTGGCTTTGTTCATAGTGATGTTTCCCAAGGCCCACTTGACTTTGGACTCCAGGATGTCTGGCTCTAGGTGAGTGATCGCACCATAATGGTTATACAGGTCAATAAGATCTTTATATATATATATATATATATATATATATATATATATATATATATATATATATAGTTCTCTTTATTCTTGCCACCTCTTTTTAATATCTTCTGCTTCTGTTAGGTCCATACTTTTTCGGTCCTTTATTGTGTCCATCTTTGCATTAAATGTTCCCTTGGTACCTCCGATTTTCTTGAAGAGATCTGTAGTCTTTCCTATTCTACTGTTTTCCTCTATTTCTTTGCACTGATCACTTAGGAAGGCTTTGTTATCTCTTGTTGGTATTCCTTGGAACTTTATTTTCAGATGGATTTATTTTTCCTCTTCTCCTTTGCCTTTAGCTCTCTTCTTTTCTCAGCTATTTGTAAGGCCTCCTCAGACAACCATTTTGCCTTTTTTGCATTTCTTTTTCTTGGGGTGAGACTTTATAAGTGAGAGGCTAAAACTAGAGTATCAACTTCCCTCTGTTCCATTATCACTCATGGAACACTGCACAGTCAAGAGTCAAGTGGATTAACACAGATGTGGAAGTCAACTCATTGTTGAGGGAGTCCCAAACAAAGGTTCTTATAGTCTTATGAACCTGGAACAGGGAAAAGGATGAAGGAGTGGAAAGGGGAAAGGATTAGCAGAAGTGGATGTAAGATGTAAATCCTATCTTGCTGTGTTGTGCTTAGTCACTCAATCCCTTCCAACTCTTTTTCACCCCATGGACTGTAGCCCACCAGGCTCCTCTGTCCATGGGGATTTTCAAGGCAAGAATACTGGAGTAGATTGCCATGCCCTCCTCCAGGGGATCTTCCCAACCCAAGGTTCAAACTCAGGTCTCCCACATTGGAAACAGATTCTTTACCATCTGAGCCACCAGGGCCTGGTGGCTCAGATGGTAAATCCTGTCTTATCAACAATTATATAAAATATAAATGGTTTAGCACTCCAGTTAATAGGCAGAAACTGGCAGAATGGACAGAAACCATGATTCATATATATTTTATCTAGAATATTCATAATTTATATTCAAAGACACAGATGAGTGGAAAGTGAAAATGTCAAGAAATATATATTTTGGAAATAGTAACAAAAGAAGAAGTGAAAGAACAGATAAAGCAAATATAGAAGAAAATAAACTTCAGGCCACAAATTATTGCTAGAGACCAAGAAAGACATTTTATAATGATTAAATAGCCAGTTCCTTGAAATATAATAATCATGAACCTGTATGTATCTCAACCTCCACTGGTGATCTCAGTCAGTGAGTAAATGTTCTTAGGGATATATTCCACCCGAAAGAAACCCCATGGTTCCATCATTTAGAGTCCTTCATGCCTCAGTTCACAACACCCAAGGGCTTGTGTGAGGAGTTTTTTATCACATAATTTTCCAGACCAAGAATGCAGGCTGTTAATGTGCAGGGAAAGGATCAGTCAGGTGAAAATGCTTTGTTCATGGATGAATTCTCCCAAATATCTACTTCTAGGCAAAATCTTAAAAAAACAGAGATAATTAATTCCTGGGAGGATTACGCCTTAGATAGAAAGGTTGGTTCTTTGTCATTTTCAGTATCCTCTCTAAACACTAAGATTCATGGAATAGATCTTTTCTCATTTTAGGAGAATAAGGAAAGCTTATTAGGTAATATATTTGTGGCTCTTATTCTATAGTAATAGACTAGGTACTGAAGATCAGAAGATTCCTCTTAGCACCTAGGTCATTGGGTTTCAAATTCAAGATAGGGTTTTCTTTTGACTTGATTTTCAAAGGCATTGGAGCATACTGAATCCATTTAAATAAATTTGTTGCATCTTGACATCTTTGCTTCCTGCAGAATTGTCCATCAGTGGGGACTTGAGAAATATACATGATTTGACATTGCAAGTAATGTTTATTTCTTATTTCTAAATACCTTGGGCATTCTCCTTAACTACGGGGGAAACCATGGTAAGTGAACTAGAATTTCTTTCTCTCTCTCTTTTTTTTTTTTAATCAAGTTTTTATCGTTCTGTTTTATTTCAAGGGATTTTTACAATTAAAATCATTAAAAATTTACTTTCTGATATTTTATGGGGATTAATTTTAGATGCCCTGGGATCTTTTTCAGAAATATTTGTCCTCCTCCCTGTATATGGATTTATAAATAATTTATCCAGAATACGATATCAATTTAAATGGCAACCCACTCCAGTATTCTTGCCTGGAGAATCCCAGGGACGGGGGAGCCTGGTGGGCTGCCGTCTATGGGATCACACAGAGTCGGACGCGACTGAAGTGACTTAGCAGTAGCAAAGACAATTTTAAGTCTGCATGGGACTGAGGGGAAGGTCAACATTTAGATTCTGTTTTTTGAAGGAATTTGTCAGCTCATATTGAATTACAAATTGAGAGTGTATTAGTTTATAGCATTTACAAAGGAAAACGTACCCTTTGCTGTGGTTGGGAATATACATTAAGCCCCAAGCTCTGGAGCACTTTTTATTCTGATTATTTTCAAACTTTCTTAGATCTTCTAACCAGGCAAGATCTTATTTCTGCTGAAGTGGATGTGGTCCCTGCAGTGTGACTGAACTTCTGCATCCCTGACCTAAGACTTAACCTTTCTCTTAGAGAGTCAGGACACATGTTGCTGAAGATAAGAGATGAAAGTTAATTGTCTTCATCAGTTTAAGGTGATTTCCACCCCCGCCCTCTTGTACACACTGGACTTAAGTCATCTTATGGGAGGTAAGTTGTGGTGGGAAAAAAAAAAAATCACTGCATTGGGCATTAAAAGACTTGGATTCTTTTTTTTTTTTTAATTTTATTTTATTTTTAAACTTTACATAATTGTATTAGTTTTGCCAACTATCAAAATGAATCCACCACAGGTATACATGTGTTCCCCATTCTGAACCCTCCTCCCTCCTCCCTCCCCATACCATCCCTCTGGGTCGTCCCAGCGCACTAGCCCCAAGCATCCAGTACCGTGCGTTGAACCTGGACTTGGATTCTTATTTACCACTAATCAGCCATGTTTCCTCTCTGGGCCTCAGCTTCCTTAATCTTTAAAGAGCATATAAATTGAAAAATGCAAGGTCCTGGTAGAATTTTCTTTTAAACTTTTTATTTTGTATTGGGGTATAGCCAGTTAACAATGCTGTGATAGTTTCAGGTGACTCAGCCACATATATACACGTGTCCATTCTTCCCCAACTCCCCTCCCCTCCTGGGTGCCACGTAACATTGAGCAGAGTTCCATGGCTATACAGTTCCATGTACTGATCCACCAGCAGTGTGTACATGTCCATCTCAAACTCTCTAACTAACCCTTGGTACTGGAGGAATTTTAGGGCACAAAAATTCTGAACTTGTTAAATAGATCCTGAACTCATTAACATCCGACTGTACATCACACAGTTTAGCCAAATAACTGCCATAGATTACATATGGTCATAGGTGGAGGCTTTGTCCAAAATCTGACATTGCTGATTCTAAGAAGTAAACTAGACCTACACTGGAAAGCTAAATTCCAAAGAGCTAGAGCCAGACATCCTGATTTTTAATACAGACTGTTCTATTTTATTTTTGTCTCATGGCTCGGGCAAGTTATTTACCTTCTAACCACATTTCCTTATCTTTAAAGTAGGTAATAGTCTATCAACCTCATAGGATTGTTATGAAGGTACTGTAAATGGAATAGTGAATATAAAGCTGTTAGTATAGTGTGAACACAGCAAAAACCCAACAACATTTAATGATTATTATAAGAATCATATGGTGAAAATTAATCTCTGCATTCTATTAAGAATGAGAAAAAGCAGATTTATAGTAAAAGTTTGTATTTAATAATGTGTGAGTATATGGAATTTAAACAAGTAATAAAGGTTTCTCTGCTTGGAAGGAAGTTTGTCTGTTTAAGTTCTTGCCTATCAACTGCAGTATGAATGCCCTTATGAGAGATAAGAATTACTCTGTGAGATTAACACTCTATTTCTCATTTCTCCAAAAATATGTATTGTAGAAGATTTGAATGTTAATAGGCAAAGCTAAGTCTAGTACAGAGGAAGAAAATGATCATGTGTCTGAGTCTGTCTGTTAATAGAGGATATCAAAGACACTGATAAGATAGAACTATTTTTAACTTATGCCCTGATTACTTCAAGGTTTGCAAGAAGCTGAAACAATTAGTGAAATAATAAAAATGAATGAGTCACGTTTGAGATTTTCTATGCAATTTTGATCATAAAATCCAACCTTGGCTACAGGTCTTCAGGAAATTATAGGTTCTTGGTTCTCCCAAAGGCCACCTTCTCTAGAGAAGAATTGGCAATTAGATGTACATTCCACTTGTTCCTCAGGTGTTCCCTTCCCTGAAAGGATTCTCTGATGCCCTGGGCTATCCATAAGGGAAACCACTACTCTGGGGCTTGGAACTCTAAAGCTAGCTTCTCAATGAAGAGTTTATGGGATCATCTGTAAGAGGTTTCCTTTCCACATACCTCATTATTCAACTTGATGATGTATAACAGGGATAACTCATTTTACTCTTCACTGCTTTTTTGCTTTAAGAATATATAAAGAGAATAATGGAGTCTGAGATACGGGAAAAAGTGAACATTAAAAATGTCATTATTAATGTCATATGAAACTTAGTTTTATATGCTTCCTTAAAGTTTAATTTAATAATATGTGTATCCCCCATCAAGTAAGTTGAAAAAGACTTTATATTAAACTAATCAGTTTGATTATTCAGAGAACTTATTGGCTACAAGCATAAATGGTATAAGTTAAATGCAGAGGTCAATAATTTTTGCTTGGTAGGATAGAGGCAATGGCACCCCACTCCAGTTCTTTTGCCTGGAAAATCCCATGGATGGAGGAGCCTGGTGGGCTGCAGTCCATGGGGTCGCTAAGAGTCAGACACGACTGAACAACTTCACTTTCACTTTTCACTTTCCTGCACTGGAGAAGGAAATGGCAACCCACTCCAGTGTTCTTGCCTGGAGAATCCCAGGGAAGGGGAGCCTGGTGTGCTGCCATCTATGGGGTCGCACAGAGTTGGACACGACTGAAGCGACTTAGCAGCAGCAGCAGGATAAAGATGGGATTTAGGGTAATTATAAGTGACCCATAATGCAGTCACGGAAGCCTCACCTGTCACAGTAATTTTCATAAAGCAATGAGCACTCAGTCCTGCCCCTACTCTATGTGTAGCTGGTGAATCGATAACAATTTTGAGTACATTAGAGCAGTTACTTTAATGACATTCAGATATTTCTTGGGGTCCCATGATGTGTCAAAATACAATTCCCTATGCCTGTTTTCTCATGCATATTCCAATCAATTTAAAACCACATAGTTATAGCTTTAGAACTCTAAGACAAAACATGAAGGTTATATTAATTTCTAGTCATAGAATTAGTTATGTAAGCTGTATAAATTTGGAAAATACAGAAAAATATGGGAAATAAAATATCAACCATAATCTCACATTCAAAAGCAAATGTCCTCAATGTATTAAATTATTTTTCTTACGAATCTTCTATACATCAGTTCAGTTCAGTCACTCAGTCGTGTCCAACTGTTTGCAACCCCATGAACTGCAGCATGCCAGGCCTCCCTGTCCAACACCAACTGTCTGAGTCTACCCAAATTCATGTCCATTGAGTCGATGATGCATCCAACCATCTCATCCTCTGTCATCCCCTTCTCCTCCTGCCCTCAATCTTTTCCAGCATCAGGGTCTTTTCAAATGAGTCAGCTCTTCACATCAGGTGGCCAAAATATTGGAGTTTCAGCTTCAGCATCAGTCCTTCCAATGAACACCCAGGACTGATCTCCTTTAGGATGAACTGGTTGGATCTCCTTGCATTCCAAGGGACTCTCAAGAGCCTTCTCCAACACCACAGTTAAAAAGCATCAATTCTTCGGCCCTCAGTTTTCTTTATAGTCCAACTCTCAAATCCATACATGACTACTGGAAAAACTATAGCCTTGACTAGATGTACCTTTGTGGATGAAGTAATGTTTCTGCTTTTTAATATGCTGTCTAGGTTGGTCATAACTTTCCTTGCAAGGAGTAAGCATCTTTTAATTTCATGGCTGCAGTCACCATCTGCAGCGATTTTGGAGCCCCCCAAAATAGTCAAAAACCGTTTCCACTGTTTCCTCATCTTTTTGCATTGAAATGATGTTTTAACATAGATTAACACAAAAAATATTTTTTAACATAGATTAGAAAAGTATATTGGAGAAGGAAATGGCAACCCACTCCAGTATTCTTGCCTGGAGAATCCCAGGGATGGAGGAGCCTGGTGGGCTGCGGTCTATGGGGTCACACAGAGTTGGACATGACTGAAGCAACTTAGCAGTAGCAGCAGAAAAGTATATAACATTTTATAAGTGAAATTTTTGAATTTGAACTTTATTTTAAAAGATGCATATAAAATCTGTAACCTTTAAATATTAATTCCATAAGTATATTCACTAAATGTCCCCCTATTTTTATATAATTTGTAAAAATAGACCATTTTGTAATTTTTTACTCATGTTATTTTGTACATAGACTTTTAGATTATCCTCCAAAATTGTTACTTCTAGTGTCCAAATTATTCCAATAAATTGATGTTCCATTAAAATATTTCAGACATTATGGCCAGGGAAATTTAATTTCTTTCTTCTGGTTACTCTATGTCTTATAAAAATAGTTTGAGATCAGAATAAAAAAAGACTAGGTCAGCTAAAAGAATTTTTAAGATACTATTCCTACAGAGTTTTGGGAAAAGCAAGACTCATCTGTGATATTATGAGTACTGTTAAAAGGCAGAATTTCAGTGTATTTCACTTTTTTATGGTTCTTTTTTCTTTTCTTTTTAAGGCATTCTTTCCTGGAGTTTTTATTACCCACACCACATAGATGGAAAATGAAAGGAATGTGACTGTATTCAATCTACTATGTCTTACATAGAACCCCCAAATGCAAAAAAAAAAAAAAATACTGTTTGTCATGTTTTTGGTCTTGTTAACCCTCTCAGGCAACCTGCTCATTGTGGTTACCATAACTACCAGCCAGTCTCTGAACTCCTCTCTGTACTTCTTCCTGACCCACCTTTCCTTGATGGATGCAATTTACTCTTCTTCAGCTCCTAAGTTGATTGTGGACTCACTTTGGGAGATCAAAACAATCTCCTTTAATGGGTGTATGGCTCAAGTCTATGCAGAACACATTTTTGGTGCTAATGAGATCATCCTGTTCACAGAGATGGCCTGTGACTGCTACATGACCATCTGCAAACCTCTGCACTACACGGCTATCATGAGCCACAGGCTGTGCCTGCTCCTGCTGGGGGTGGCCTGGACTGGAGGATTTCTCCACGTAACCCTTCAGGTCCTCTTTACAGTCTGGCTGCCCTTCTGTGGCCCCAATGTCATAGACCACTTCATGTGTGACTTGTACCCTTTGTTAAAGCTTGTCTGCATGGACACTCACATTCTTGATCTCTTTGTTGCTGCCAACAGCGGGTTCATCTGCCTGTTAAACTTCCCCCTCCTGTTGGTCTCTTATGTGGTCATCTTGCACTCCCTAAGGACTTACAGTTTGGAGTGGAGGCACAAAGCCCTTTCTATATGTGTTTCTCACATCACAGTAGTTGCTTAGTCTTTGTGCTCTGCATATTTGCAAATCTTCTTCCAGTCACCACTCTGCCCATTGATAAAGCTGTTGCTGTCTTTTATACCATGGTGGCCCCTATGTTAAATCCTTTAATCTATACCCTCAGAAATGCTAAGGTAAAAAATGCTATGAAGAAACACTGGAAGAAAAAACTGACTTCAGATAATAGTTAAATAGAATCATTAAACATTACAGATAGAAGTAATAGTGGTACTCTAATGCAAGCCTCTTGATTAATATATCGAATCTAACAATGGAATGAATAATACTTGCTGATAGCCACTTAAGCAGAAGAACTAAAACTTGGTTTGGAATCCAGACTTACCGTCTCCTATCTCTCACTCTCCTTATCACAACTTAATACTTCTCAATCAATAAATACTTATCTATTAACAGCAAATCTGGAAATATCTTCAGAAGCTAAAAAGCACAAATCTAGAGTTTTGAATTGGTCTTATGTAATGAAGGAAATTTATGACCAACCTAAATAGCATATTCAAAAGCAGAGACATTACTTTGCCAACAAAGATCCGTCTAGTCAAGGCTATGGTTTTTCCAGTGGTCATGTATGGATGTGAGAGTTGGACTGTGAAGAAGGCTGAGCATGGAAGAATTGATGCTTTTGAACTGTAGTGTTGGAGAAGACTCTTGAGAGTCCCTTGGACTGCAAGAAGATCCAACCAGTCCATTCTAAAGGAAATCAGTCCTGGGTGTTCTTTGGAAGGAATGATGCTAAAGCTGGAACTCCAGTACTTTGGCCACCTCATGTGCAGAGTTGACTCATTGAAAAAGACTCTGATGCTGGGAAGGATTGGGGGCAGGAGGAGAAGGGGATGACAGAGGATGAGATGGCTGGATGTCATCACCGACTCGATGGATATGAGTTTGAGTGAACTCCAGGAGTTGGTGATGGACAGGGAAGCCTGGCATGCTGCAGTTCATGGGGTCACAAAGAGTCGGATACCACTGAGCGACTGAACTGAACTAACATGGAGATGTGTCAGTTACTACTTATTATTAAAAAAAAAAAGTGCCTAATGATATTCCTTTACTTTGGGCTCTGGCCTCAATATAGATATTTTTGTGTGAATTTTCTTGTTCATTAAATCTTGGTTATACAGTAAAAGAAATACTATTTATGACATGCTTATAAGACTAACATTGTATTATGTATTTTCCATATTGTGTTAGGTGGGGTTCAGTCAGAAAACAGAACAGAGTGATTTGAACTGAAAAATTTCACATGCAATCATTAATTATGTCAGGGTGCTAACTACAAAAAGGGTAATGAGCTCTCTAAAAAAATGCCCTTTGACTGAGAAATGAGTATCCAAGGAAGGAATTCATTTAGAATGTGGACTTCCTTCTCAGGCCAGGACTTCACTCTTTGGAGAAAGTGTAGATTTTGCCCATGGATGACCAAACTTCAAGTTAGTGGTAGAACTGAGACACATACTGAGATATGACTCTTTGTCCACATACTGTTTACTCATTACACACAACTCTAGGGTGTCTTTTCCAGACAGTTTGGACAGAAATGAGGTAATTAAACTGGTGATATTTATTAAAAAGAAAAAAAAAAACTTCACATAGTTTCCCATTGAGCATGATCAGATGGTCCCAGAGATGACCATTAGTTCATCAGCTGTAACAGTGATCTCTACTCACATTGCACTTCATTGCTTATGCTACTTTAACTTTTTTCTCTTGAAGTTCTAGTTCTTATATCACAAGACAATTTTAATTATCCTTAAAACAGTTAAAAAACTATTCTTTTATCAGTTCTTTTTCACTCTTCCTTTGCATCCATGTACCCATATTCCTCAGACCAGTATGTTTTTGTGCTTTGTTCTGTTGCTAGTCACTGCTGTCAACAGTTGTGGTTATGCCAAACTACACTCACATTTATAATTTTTATGAACAGTTTTGATTTATGAAAATAATAATTGAAAACTTTGATATCTTTATGTTAAGGTACCAGCAACATATTATGTAATACTTACATCATATAATTTGGCTTCTAATTTTTAAAATAAATATGTATAACACTTTATTTTATTAGTTTTTAAAAATTAAACTTGGCACAAACATTTCTACAAATCCTTATAATTCTTTTTTTAAAATTAATTTTAATCAGAGTATAGTTGCTCTACTATGTTGTGTTAGTTTCTTGCTCTACAGCAAAATGAATCAATCATACATATACGTATATCCCCTCCTTTTTGGATTACCTTTCCAAACTAAATAGAGTTCTCTGAGTTATACAGTGGGTTCTTATTATTTATTTTATGCATAGTAGAGTGTATATGTCAGTCCCAATCTCCCAATTCTTTCCACTCCCCCTTCCCCACTTTGTAACCATAAGTTTGTTCTCTATATGTGTGACTCTACTTTTGCTTTGCAAATAAGTTCATCTGTACCATTTTTTAAATTACACATGTAAGTGATATTATTCAGTTTGTTTTCCTCTTTCTGACTTCACTCTGTATGAGAGTCTCTAGGTGCATCCACATCTCTGTGAATGGCACTATTTCATTTTTTATAATATTCCATTGTGTATATATATACCACATATTCTTTATCCATTCCTCTGTTGATAGATGTTTAGGTTGCTTCTATGTCCTGGCTATTGTAAATAGTGCTGTAATGAACACTGGGGTGCATGCGTCCCTTCAAATTGTGGTTTTCTCTGGATATATTCCTTAGAGTTGGATCACTGAATCATATGGTAGTTTTAGTTTTTTTAAGGGACCTCCATACTGATTTTCATAGCAGCTGTACAAATTTCTATTCCCCACACATTTCATGGTACCTTGTCCTTCGACTATTTTATAATTTATAACACCTTGTTGTAATTTTTTACTCCCTCTTGGGAGTTTCTCAATGAATCTTAAGCTTTTTGAAGGCAGAATCCATGTCTCTCTCTCTCTCTCTCTTTTTTTTTTTTTTTACCATCGAAACCCTAGCAACTATTTAGCTAATGAATTAAGACAAAAAAGAATAAAAGAAGTGCATTTATCTTGAAATTGCTTTGTATGTAGACAGAGCCATGTATTTTTAAAAACAGATTGTAATAATGAAATGTTACTGAAAAGTAAATAGGTTAACTGAAGAATATAGCTTAAAGAGCTCGTATTAATAAGATAAAAAAGTCTTGCTCAGAGCAGGGAGAATATTAAGGTAAACTATTCGTCCATATGCTGAGAAGTGTATTTAAATTTCTTTCTCATCCTCAGTCTAAACAGGAATTAAGCAAATTGTAGTTCCCCCTGAGGTCAAGCAAGACTTTTCCTTGAAGGTGAATCAACTTAAAGTATAAATGAATTCCCTAGCCTCTAGTACTACTTTTTGGACTTCATTTTAGCGAATTTAATTGTTTCCTTTATATATTTACCCACACATTCAATATTTATCATGCATATGGTATTGTGCTATCTTGTAGAAACTATTGCTATATAGTAGGCATGTACTTTATGGTACTTAACAGAGTGTGACTGTATACGTCAAAAATAGAAATTAATTTCTGACATCAAAATGTTCTTTTATTTGAGTCATTACTCTTTCTGATGTGTTACCAGCAGAGCATGGGTTATATGAGCAATACTAAATGGTGTTTAAGGCTACAAGGACATTTGGAAATGGTGTAATATTCATTATCTACCCCTCAGAGGTAGACAGGGCCAGTGCATTTATAGCATTAAATAGTTACATACTATAATATTGCAGGTACCATGTGACTATCAATTGTGATATATAAAAACAAGCAGTTATTAATGAAAAATTATTAGATTTTTAGTGATAATGATCTAAAATATACACTATTAAGCACAGGTCCTGGCTCAGTACATGGTTAGTAGTACAGTTATCTAAGCATTCTATCATCATTGCCTGGAAGTTAATTGATGTTCAGTGCCTGACCTAAGAAATTAGTCAATTTTGATTACTGGCTTGCCAATACATCTGCTTTAATGCTTTCCTCTTTTTGACAATTTTTGATACTTTTCTTTTTCTGCTTCCCAGGTGGTGCCAGTGGTAAAGAATCTGCCTGACAATGCAGGATATTCAAGAGACATAGTTTCAATCCCTGGGTCAGGAAGATTCCCCTAGAGTAGGAATGGCAACCCACTCCACTATTCTTGTTTGGGAATCACATGGACAGAGAGGGACCTACACTCCATGGGGTTACAAAGAATTGGACAGGATTGAGCATGTATGTATGCACACATATCTTTATGCATACCTCCTTTGGTTTATTATAGGGAATATTTGTTATTGTTCAGTCACCCCGTTATGTCCAACTCTTTGCAATGCCATGGACTGCAGCACACCAGGCCTCCCTGTCCCTCATCATAACCTAGAGTTTGCTCAAGTTGATGTTTATTGAATCAGTGATGCCACACAGCCATCACATCCTCTGATGCCCTCTTCTCCTTCTGCCCTCAATCTCTCCCAACATCAGGGACTATTCCAATGAGTTGTCTGGAGTTTCAGCTTCAGCATCAGTCCTTCAAGTGAATATTCAGGATTGATCTCTCTTAAGAATGACTGATTTGATCTCCTTTCTGTCCAAGGGACTTTAGGAGTCTGGAGTCCTCTCCAGAACCACAGTTTGAAGACATCGATTCTTTGGCATCCTGCCTTCTTTATGGTACAGATTTCACAATCGTATGTGACCACTGGGAAGACCTTAGCCTTGACTCTCTGGACGTTTGTTGGCCGAGTAATGTCTCTGCTTTTTAATACACTGCCTAGTTAGTCATAGCTTTTCTTCCAAGAATAAAGTGTCTTTTAATTTCATGGCTGAAGTCACCAACTGCAGTGATTTTGGAACCCAAGAAAATAAAGTCTGTCACTGTTTTCATTGTTTCCCCTCATATTTGCCATGAAGTGATGGGACCAGATGCCATGATCTTAGTTTTCTGAATGTTGAGTTTTTTTTTTTTTTTAATTTTATTTTATTTTTAAACTTTACATAACTGTATTAGTTTTGCCAAATATCAAAATGAATCCGCCACAGGTATACATGTGTTCCCCATCCTGAACCCTCCTCCCTCCTCCCTCCCCATTCCATCCCTCTGGGTCGTCCCAGTGCACCAGCCCCAAGCATCCAGTATCGTGCATCGAACCTGGACTGGCAACTCGTTTCATACATGATATTTTACATGTTTCAATGCCATTCTCCCAAATCTTCCCACCCTCTCCCTCTCCCACAGAGTCCATAAGACTGTTCTATACATCAGTGTCTCTTTTACTGTCTCGTACACAGGGTTATTGTTACCATCTTTCTAAATTCCATATATATGCGTTAGTATACTGTATTGCTGTTTTTCTTTCTGGCTTAATTCACTCTGTATAATAGGCTCCAGTTTCATCCACCTCATTAGAACTGATTCAAATGTATTCCTTTTAATGGCTGAATAATACTCCATTGTGTACATGTACCACAGCTTTCTTATCCATTCATCTGCTGATGGACATCTAGGTTGCTTCCATGTCCTGGCTGTTATAAACAGTGCTGCGATGAACATTGGGGTACTCGTGTCTCTTTCCCTTCTGGTTTCCTCAGTGTGTATGCCCATCAGTGGGATTGCTGGATCATAAGGCAGGTCTATTTCCAGTGTTTTAAGGAATCTCCACACTGTTCTCCATAGTGGCTGTACTAGTTTGCATTCCCACCAACAGTGTAAGAGGGTTCCCTTTTCTCCACACCCTCTCCAGCATTTATTACTTGTAGACTTTTGGATCACAGCCATTCTGACTGGTGTGAAATGGTACCTCATAGTGGTTTTGATTTGCATTTCTCTGATAATGAGTGATGTTGAGCATCTTTTCATGTGTTTGTTAGCCATCTGTATGTCTTCTTTGGAGAAATGTCTATTTAGTTCTTTGGCCCATTTTTTGATTGGGTCATTTATTTTTCTGGAGTTGAGCTGTAGGAGTTGCTTGTATATTCTCGAGATTAGTTGTTTGTCAGTTGCTTCATTTGCTATTATCTTCTCCCATTCTGAAGGCTGTCTTTTCACCTTGCTAATAGTTTCCTTTGATGTGCAGAAGCTTTTAAGGTTAATTAGGTCCCATTTGTTTATTTTTGCTTTTATTTCCAATATTCTGGGAGGTGGGTCATAGAGGACCCTGCTGTGATGTATGTCAGAGAGTGTTTTGCCTATGTTCTCCTCTAGGAGTTTTATAGTTTCTGGTCTTACGTTTAGATCTTTAATCCATTTTGAGTTTATTTTTGTGCATGGTGTTGGAAAGTGGTCTAGTTTCATTCTTTTACAAGTGTTTGACCAGTTTTTCCAGCACCACTTGTTAAAGAGATTGTCTTTAACCCATTGTATATTCTTGCCTCCTTTGTCAAAGATAAGGTGTCCATATGTGCGTGGATTTATCTCTGGGCTTTCTATTTTGTTCCATTGATCGATATTTCTGTCTTTGTGCCAGTACCATACTGTCTTGTTAACTGTGGCTTTGTAGTAGAGCCTGAAGTCAGGTAGGTTGATTCCTCCAGTTCCATTCTTCTTTCTCAAGATCGCTTTGGCTATTCGAGGTTTTTTGTTTTTCCATACAAATTGTGAAATTATTTGTTCTAGCTCTGTGAAGAATGCTGTTGGTAGCTTGATAGGGATTGCATTGAATCTATAGATTGCTTTGGGTAGTATACTCATTTTCACTATATTGGTTCTTCCAATCCATGAACATGGTATATTTCTCCATCTGTTAGTGTCCTCTTTGATTTCTTTCACCAGTGTTTTATAGTTTTCTATATATAGGTCTTTAGATTCTTTAGGTAGATATATTCCTAAGTATTTTATTATTTCCGTTGCAATGGTGAATGGAATTGTTTCCTTAATTTCTCTTTCTGTTTTCTCATTATTAGTGTATAGGAATGCAAGGGATTTCTGTGTGTTGATTTTATATCCTGCAACTTTACTATAGTCATTGATTAGTTCTAGTAATTTTCTGGTGGAGTCTTTAGGGTTTTCTATGTAGAGGATCATGTCATCTGCAAACAGTGAGAGCTTTACTTCTTTTCCAATTTGGATTCCTTTTATTTCTTTTTCTGTTCTGATTGCTGTGGCCAAAACTTCCAAAACTATGTTGAATAGTAATGGTGAAAGTGGGCACCCTTGTCTTGTTCCTGACTGTAGAGGAAATGCTTTCAATTTTTCACCTTTGAGGATAATGTTTGCTGTGGGTTTGTCATATATAGCTTTTATTATGTTGAGGTATGTTCCTTCTATTCCTGCTTTCTGGAGAGTTTTTTTTATCATAAATGGATGTTGAATTTTGTCAAAGGCTTTCTCTGCATCTATTGAGATAATCATATGGTTTTTATTTTTCAATTTGTTAAGGTGGTGTATTACATTGATTGATTTGCAGATACTGAAGAATCCTTGCATCCCTGGGATAAAGCCCACTTGGTCATGGTGTATGATCTTTTTAATGTGTTGTTGGATTCTGATTGCTAGAATTTTGTTAAGGATTTTTGCATCTATGTTCATCAGTGATATTGGCCTGTAGTTTTCTTTTTTTGTGGGATCTTTGTCAGGTTTTGGTATTAGGGTGATGGTGGCCTCATAGAATGAGTTTGGAAGTTTACCATCCTCTGCAATTTTCTGGAAGAGTTTGAGCAGGATAGGTGTTAGGTCTTCTCTAAATTTTTGGTAGAATTCAGCTGTGAAGCCATCTGGACCTGGGCTTTTGTTTGCTGGAAGATTTTTGATTACAGTTTCAATTTCCGTGCTTGTGATGGGTCTGTTAAGATTTTCTATTTCTTCCTGGTCGAGTTTTGGAAAGTTGTACTTTTCTAAGAATTTGTCCATTTCTTCCTCGTTGTCCATTTTATTGGCATATAATTGTTGATAGTAGTCTCTTATGATGCTTTGTATTTCTGTGTTGTCTGTTGTGATCTCTCCATTTTCATTTCTAATTTTATTGATTTGATTTTTCTCCCTTTGTTTCTTGATGAGTCTGGCTAATTGTTTGTCAATTTTATTTATCCTTTCAAAGAACCAGCTTTTGGTTTTGTTGATTTTTGCTATGGTCTCTTTTGTTTCTTTTGAATGTTGAGTTTTAAGACTACTTTTTCAGTCTCTTCTTTCAATTTCATCAAGAGGATCTTCAGTTCTTCTTCACTTTCTGCCATAAGGGTGGTGTCATCTGCATATCTGAGGTTATTGATATTTCTCCCAGCAATCTTAATTCCAGCTTGTGCTTCATTGAGCCTAGCATTTCATGTGATTTACTCTGCATAGAAGTTAAATAAGCAGGGTGACAATATACAGCCTTGACCTACTCCTTTCCGAATTTGGAACCAGTCCATTGTTCCATGCCAGTTCTAACTGTTGTTTCTTGATCTGCATACATATTTCTCAGAAAGCAGTTAAGGTAGTCTGGTATTCCCACATCTTGATGATTATTATATGTCAGGCAAATACTTTGTATAATATAACTACATATATAATAAATAAAATTCCTGTCTAATATCAAAATGTTCTTTTGAGTCATCATTTTTTATGATTGTTTTTCAACCTAAGGTGGTGTCATGAGCAGTACTAGACATTCTGAAACCTACAATAAAATAGGGAAAAAGTGTGCAATCTTCATTCAACTGCTACAGAAGTTCAATGATGCATTGCTTTTATAGCTATGAAATAAGTATATATACTATATAATGTGACAGTCAACATAACACTGTCAACAATGGTATATAGAGTTGCTAGTGAAAATTAATGCAAAAAGAAAAATAATTAAGTCTTGCCATTTGTGACAATAGGGATGGATCTAGAGGGTATTATACTGGTATTATAGTGGCCAGAATACTGGATTGGGTAGCCATTCCCTTCTCCAGGGTATCTTCTCAACCCAGTGATTGAACCCAGGTCTCTCACATTTCAGGCAGATTCTTTACCAGCTGAGCAACTATTAATTATATTACCTTTCCATCATAATTACAGGAGAGTGCAATTAATATTATGGTCTGGAAAATCAATCATATTCTTATTACTGTGTCTTCAGTATGTCTGTTTTAATATCTTACCCTTTCTGCATATTTCCTCACTTTCCTGCTTCTTAGGATTCCTGTAAAGATTACTGCTCAAAACCAAACTACTTAGCATTTTAAAAATTTTATTAGAAAGAAAGTCTATGAATTCACATTCATGGTTGCTGTTGTAAAACTTAATGTCAATTTGGTAGAATCTTCTATGTATGAAATACATAGTACTGGGTTATATTTTTCTCCTTTTGTGCAGCTATTTCTGTTCCATTCAATGAAAAATACTATAATTTTATGTAGTTAATGTCTTTATCCCTTAAGTAGTTCTTACTGAGCTCATCCAACATGTCATTTTGACATTTGCCTGGTGGGCTACATAGTCTGTGGTGTCACAAAGAGTCAGACACAACTGAGCGACTAACACTAATCAATGTAGAGTTCTAGGTACATTTATCTGTCAGCTGAAATAACTTTCCTACTGCACAATTTCTTTTTTTTTTTAATTAATTTTATTTTATTTTTAAACTTTACATAATTGTATTAGTTTTGCCAAATATCATGGCATTTTTCATCTGGTCATTTCTCAAGGTATAAATTAAGGGATTTAACATGGGAGTTATCATAGTGTAGAATACAGCAACTGCTTTATCAATAGGTAAAGTAGCTGCAGGTCTCATGTACACAAATGTGCAGGGCACAAAGAATAAGACAACCACTGTGATATGGGAGATGCAGGTGGAGAGGACTTTGTGTCTTGCCTCCAAACTGCAGGTCTTTAGGGAGTAAAGGATGGCCACATAGGAGACAAGCAAGAGAAAGAAGTTTAACAGACAGATTAAACCACTGTTGGCAGCAACAAAGAGCCGTAGAGTGTTGGTATCAGTGCAAGCAAGTTTGAGCAAAGGGTTCAGATCACACATAAAGTGATTTATGACATTAGAGACACAGAAGGGTAAGTGGAAAATAAAGAGGATCTGTATGAATCCATGAAGAAAGCCTCCCACCCATGCCATTCCCACTAGGAGGCCACACACCCACCAGTTCATGATGGTTGTATAGTGCAAGGGCTTGTAGATGGCCACATAGCAGTCATAGGCCATCACGGTGAGCAGGATTATCTCAGCACCTCCAAAGAAATGTTCCCCAAAGATTTGGGTCATGCAACCATTAAATAGGATAGTCTTCTTTTCATAGAGTGAATCTGCAATCAGTTTGGGGGTACTTACAGAGGAATAGCAGGCATCAACAAAGGAGAGATGGGCCAGGAAAAAGTACATGGGAGACCTCAGTGATGAACTGACATTTATGGTGACTACGATGAGCACATTCCCTACCACAGTGGTGAGGTAGATGACCAGAAACATAGCAAATACAATTTTCTGCATCTTTGGATTCTCTGTGAGCCCCAGTAGAACAAACTCTGTCATGTTCCTGTTCTCCATGTGCTTCATAACGGTTCATTTCATTACCTTAAAGAAAACCACAATTTTCATTCATGCAACTTTGAATTTATTACACTCCATTCTAATAAGTGATAAATGCCCAGGATACAATGAGTGTGGATTCTTTTGAGTTTATTTGACAAATAAAACATTCTAAGATTTTAAGATTACTCCTGTAACCACATGAGGGAGACCTTTATCTTCTGAGATATCTCAAGTTACTACTAAACTGAAGTAGATTTCCCAAATAATGGCAGATATGTCTGAAAGGAGTCAGAAAATGGACATAAAACCCATGAATAGAAAATTTAGGAAGTTTCTTTTTACTCTCTAATAAACGGGAAATTTTGGAAGGTTGTTAATATGAGTAGAGTGATGAAAGGAATTTGATCAAGAGGGAATCTTGTATGTTATTCTAGTAAAGATCTTTATGTATCTTAGATGAAGCTGGCTGAGTTTCACTAAAGGGATGAAAGATGGAGACAGAAACAACAGAAACTTCTTATAAGAGTTGGAAAAGGAGTAACAGGAAGATGGTGATGGGAATATAAAAAAATGAATACAAGATCTAATTAATAGTATTTATAATGCATGTTGACTAAATCTAATCACTTAGCAATAATATAAGTCCTATAAGTTAGTCACTCAGTCATGTCCAACTCTTTGCAAACCCATGGACTGTAGCCTGCCAGGCTCCTCTGTTCTTGAAATTCTCTACTCAAGAATACTGGGGTGGGTTGAAATTTCCTTCTCCAGGGGAATCTTCCCAAACCAAGTAACAAACCCAGGTCTCCTACATTGCAGGCAGATACTTTACCACTGAGCCACCATTGAAGCCCATGAATGATTGGGTAGCTAAGTAGGTTAGTGGTAAAAAAAAAAAAAAAATCTTCCTGCTAATGAAGGAGACAATGCCATGTTCAGTCCCTGGGAGGATTTGGGAAGATCTCCTGGAGAAGGAAATGGCAACCCACTCTCATATTCTTACCTGTAAAATCACCTGGACAGAGGAAACTGTCAGGCTACAGACCATGGGGTTGTAAAGAGTGACTAAACAGCAACAAGAATGAATGATTTCTGTGTGCATGGTGTAGTAGCACATGTTTCATACCCTCACTGCCTTTTCTTAGCAATAACAACCTGTGCAGTTGGTATCGTATCATCCATTCTGCAGGTGAAGAAGCAATGTCATAGACTAATGTTAGCAGTTGTAATAACAATGCTTACACTAAAACTGCACACTTACTGTGGTTTTAAGTGCTTATGCAGACATGTAACCCTCAGTCCAAACCTAAAAGATCCTCACTACTATCATTTTTATACTGATTTTATACATTAGGAAAGAGAAGCATAGAGAAATGTAGGATTCTGTCCACCACCAAGTGGTTAACAATGGGCAGGGCCAACATTAAGTCTCAGGTTAATCTTATTTATTAATTTTCTCTTAAAAATTTTAACCTATACCAAACATTGTTAAGTTATGATAGACAATGTTGAGCTAGTAATCTTATTTTGATAATAATTCAAATTACTTTAATACTACTTCAGAAGCAAGCTTATACAGAATGATTTCATCAGCTCACACACACACACGATGACATCTTTGAACTCTCAAAAAATAAGTAAAATGTGATATTGCATTCCTTGAATGGTCCTTCTATATTGACTTTTCCCTCAGGCCTAACTCTCCATTATTCCACTCCAAAGACTGGGACCCAGATTTCTCTGTGAAATGTTAAAAAATAAATATTGTTTGAGCATCAGAAAAACCTGATTCAAATCCTGGTTCTTCTGAATGCAACCTCTTTCATCTAAGGTACATTTCTTTGTCACCTCATACCTTTGTTTTCTCAGCTATAAATTTATAATAATGATACCCACCTCATAGATCATCATGATGATTGAGGGAATATGTATGAACACGTCCACCACGGTGCCATGGATGCAAAAAAAGAGCTCTTAGTTACTTCTGTAACTGTGTATACACCTGTGGGATAGGAAGAATTAACAGTTGGAGCAATAATGCAGAGAACTGTTTAACTGTGCAATGAGCTCCAGAAGAATCACCACCAATTTTACTCTCAAAGACGCAATGGAGACTCATCTCATCCTTAGCAATTTTTCTCACAAGAACCTCCATATTTGTGTTTGATGAAACTGCTGATGATTTATGTCACTAATATTTGTAATTTCCTCTTTTATATATGTGAAATGTATTTAAATTTTGTTTTAATCCTCATCAATAGTTTTGCTTACTAAAAGAGAAGTCTCATGACAAAGCCTAGATCACAATGTCCGAGAGCTGGGAGCCTACAATTTGTTTAACCTCTAAAATATCCAGCTTTCAAATTGTTAATAATATCTCAAGCTACCTTTTGAAAAATTGGAATGAAGATGAAATATTCTATGACCGTATCTGAAAAGTGCTGAAAAATAATGAGTATTATACATGGCAAGTAATAATCTATAATAAATATTGGTACTATTGAAAAACTTACCTCAGCACTCTTAGATGATTTTAGTGATGTTTGAGGTGCCCAGAAAAAAAAATCCTATATTCAAACTGGCTGATTCGTATAATAAGTAACTTTCATTATGAAAAATGTCACACTTGAGCAGAGCCTATTCACATAATTGTGAAATGAGCCATTGTTAAGAAATTGTATATCTTCAATATATGTACTTTTTTAGGAATATTATTTATACCTCAATAAATCTGTTTAAAAAATGGAAGCCTTCTTAGAAATCAAAACATTTCCACCTAGCTTAAAGCCTCAAAATTTATTCAAGATCTGTTGAAATCTGTTCAGTTGTTTGAATTTAGAAGAGGTTCACTTAAAACACTATAGAAAAGTGATCTTAAACAAATCTCTCTGGTCCCACAGGGCAAGAGGTAGAGAGTGTGGAGGAAGCATATTCAAACAGTTCACTGTGATCATGATGAATCTTGCTTTGGAGAAGTGAGCTACAAGACCAGTCATTTTCACCTGGTCCTTTATTGGTGTTTACAGAGATTTCCCTAAGGTTCAGGGACCTTGTCTTGCAGTTGTTGCTTTCTCTCTGAGGAATTATCTCTGATGGAAAGGCTTTGCTTTAGAAACAGGTATTCAGGAGTGACATATTAGAGATTCACCCATTCTTTAGTTGAACAATTAAATTCTCTACACAGGAAACTAAGTTTATGGGAGTCCCTTTGCCTGAACCTGGATTGTTAAGAAAAATGAGCATCATGAAATAACAAGGGGGCACAACCCCAGGGTGTGGACCTGTGATGTAATTTCCTCATTGAATCAAGTCATGGAAGAGTTCCTATTTTGTTGTGAGTACTAAATCCTTATTGGAAACTACAGCCAATTACTTGAGATCCAGATCAGTGAGGGTACAAATTAATGAGAACCATTTGAAGTTCTTGACTCTGAAACTGTTTTTCTCTCTCTGCCTCATTTTTTGAAGTATCACGGAGAAATAAAATTGTGTGTGTGAAGGTATATAATGATATTTTGATATAAGTATTCAAACTGTGGTGCTGGAGATAACTCGTAAGAGTCCCTTGGACAGCAAGGAAATCAAACCTGTCAGTACTAAAGGAAATCAGCCCTGAATATTCATTGAAAGGACTACTGCTGAAGCTAAAGCTCCAATACTTTGGCCAACTGATATGAAGAGCCTACTTACTGGAAAAGACCCTCATGCTGGGAAAGACTGTGGGCAGGAGGAGACGGGGTTGACAGAGGATAAGATGGTTGCATAGCATCATCAACTTAATGGACATGAGTTTGAGCAAACTCCTGGACATAGTGAAGGGCACAGAAGCCTGGTGTGCTGCAGTCCTTGGAGCTGTAAAGAGTTGGACACGACTTAGCAACTGAACAGCAACAACAATATACCTTGTTAAGTAATTGCCACAATCAACTATTTTATATGTTCACGACTTATATTGTTACTAATTTTTTTTGTGTGTGTATGTTTGGCAATAACACTTAAGATCCACTCACCTAGGAAATTTCAAGTGTACAATGCAATATTGCTAACTATAATCACATTACTATAAAAGAGATTTCCAGAAGTTGTTCATCTTCATCTTGTATAACTGAAACTTTGTTTCCCTGATCAATGTCTCCCTATTTCTTGCTCCTCAGTCTTCGGCAATCAGTATTCTACTTTCTGGTTCTATATGTTTGACTTTTTAGATTTCATATGTGAGATCCTGCATTATTTCTTTTCTCCCTCTTCCTCATTTTACTTTGCATAACATTCCCTAGGTTTATTCATGTCACAGATTACTTTTCCTTTTCATAAAGACTACATGATATTTTATGATATTCTAAATATACATCACACTATCTATTCATCCATCAATGGCTGTATGAATTGCTTCCATAGACTGGTTAATGGGAATAATTTGCAATGAACATGAGTGCAGATATCTCTTTGAGATATTATAATTGATTTGCATTCCTTTGAATATGCACCCAGAAATAGGATTGATGGATTAAAAATAGTTTTATTTTTTATTTTTGGAGGAATCACCCTGCTATTTTCCATAATGGTTGTGCCAAAGTATTTCCCACCAAGAGTACAAAAGGGTTCCCTTTTCTCCACATCCTTACCACTGCTTTTTATATTTTATCATTTTGATAATTATCATACTTAAAAATGTGAAGTGATACCTTATTGTGGTTTGAATTTGCATTTTCTTGATTATTAATGATGTTGAACACATTATTATACAACTGGTGATCATTTGTATGTCTTCTTTTGAGAAATGTCTATTCAGGTCCTTTGCCTATTTTGTTTAAAATGTGTTTTACTTCCAGTTTATTGATATGTAATTGACATATAGAACTGTATAAGTTTAAGATGTAGATCATAATTATTTGATTTACACACACCATGAAATGATTATCACAATAAGTTTAGTGAACACTCATCATCTGATGCAGATAAAAATTAAAGAAATAATTTTGTTTGTGTGTGATGAACTCTTAGGATTTATTCCCTTAAAAGCTTTTGTATATAACATACAGCAGTGTTAATTATATTTATTGTGTTGTACATTTTATTGTTACTACTTGTTTATCTTGTAACTGTATTGACTTTTGACTTCCTTCCTTCACTTTTTCCCACTTTCCCTACCACATCTGGTAACCACAAATGTATTCTTTTCTTCAATGAGTTTGTAAGTCTATGGTTTGTTTTTGAAGTATAGTTGACTTACAACACTATGTTATTTTCTGTTACAAAACAGTGATTTTTTTCCTATACATTTCAAAATGATCACTAAAAGTCTAATTATGATATGTATCATAAAGCTATTACTTAGTTATTGATTATATTTTCCACACTCATTTTATCACCATAACTCATTTATTTTTCTGCTGGAAGTTATTCCTTTTAATTTTCTGCAACTATTTATTTCATCTCCCCATTCCTTCTCCTTTGGTATCAAACTGATTTTTCTCTGTGACTGTTTATGTTTTGCTATGTTTGATTATTGGTTTTGTTTTTTAGATTCAACATATACATGAAATCATACAGTATTTGTCTCTGACATTTCATTCAGCATAATACCCTCTAGGTCCATTCATGTTGTCACAAATAGCAAGATTTAATTATTTTTATTTTTATTTTATATTCCATTGACTCTACATAACACATCTCTTTATCCATTCATCTATTTATGGGTACTTGGGGTTCTTCTATGTCTTGGCTATTATAAATAATGCTGCAATGAACATAGAGTGCATATGTGTTTTCTAATTGAATATGAATGAATATGTCTTCTTTGGAAAAATGTCTGTTCAGGTGTTCTCATTTTGTAAAAACCAGAATGTTTGTTTTCTTGATGTATGAGTTTTTTTTTATATATATATATATTGTGGATATTAACCTCTTATCAAATATATTGTTTGCAAATATATTCTCTCACTTAGTAGGCCTTTGGACTGCAAGGAGATCCAACCAGTCCATTTTAAAGGAGATCAACCCTGGGTATTCTTTGGAAGGAATGAGGCTAAAGCTGAAACTCCAGTACTTTGGCCACCTCATGCGAAGAGTTGACTCATTGGAAAAGACTCTGATGCTGGGAGGGATTGGGGACAGGAGGAGAAGGGGACGATAGAGGATGAGCTGGCTGGATGGCATCACTGACTCGATGGATGTGAGTCCGAGTGTACTCTGGGAGTTGGTGATGGACAGGGAGGCCTGGCGTGCTGCGATTCATGGTGTCACAAAGAGTCGAACACGACTGAGCGACTGAACTGAACTGAACTGAACTGAGTAGGCCTTTTGGTTTGTTGATAGTTTCCTTCACTGTGCAAAAGGTTTTTACTTTAATGTATCCTCATCTGTTTATCTTTCCTTTTGTTTCTTTTGCCAAAGCAAACATATCCAAAAATTATTGATAAGATCAATGTCAAATAGTGTACAGTTTATATTTTCTTCTAGGAGTTTTATCATCCCAGGTCTTATATTCAAGTATTTAATCCACTTAGAATTTATTTTTGTTCATGGTGTGAGAGAGTGGTTAATTTGATCCATCTTGTAGCTTTCCAGTTTTTCCAACATTGTTTATTGAAGAGACTGTCTTTTCCCCTTGCCTCCTTTGTCATGGATTAACTGATCATATAACTGTAGGTCCTTTTTTGAGCTCTCTAGTTTGTTTCATTGATAATGGTACAGGTTTTTATGTTAAGTCATACTGTTTGATTACTATAGGTTTGTAGTATAATTTGAAATCAGGGCGTGTGCTACTTCCACATTGTTCTTTCTCAAGACTGTTCTGGCTATTTACATTTTCATATAAATTTCAGAACTATTTATCCTAGTTCTGTGAAAAATAGCATTGGTATTTTGGAAGATATTTCATTGAAGCTGTAGATTGCCTTGAATAATATTGTGATTTTAATAATATTAATTATTCTAGTTCATGAACATGATATATATTTACATGTATCTGTATAGTTTGCAGTTTCTTTCATCAGTCTATTACAGCTTACCAAGTCCAGATCTTTTACCTCCTTAATTAAATTTATTCCTTGATATTTTATTCTTTATCAAGTAATTGTAAATTGGATTGTTCTCTTAATTTCTAATTCTGATGATTTGTTACTAATGTGTTGAAGAAATGCAACAGATTTCTGTATATTAATTTTGTATTCTGAAACTTGACCAAATTAATTGATGAGCTCTAGTAGGTTTTCAAAGATTTTCTATATGTATTGTCATATCAGATTCAGTGACAGTTTTAGTTCTTCCTTTCTAATTTGGATTTCTTTTATTTCTTTTCTCTGATTGCTATGGGTAGAATTTCCAGCAAATAATAAATGTGGCAAGAGTGAACATCCTTGTCTCTTTTCCTTATCTTAGAGGAAATACTTTCTGTGTATAACATTATACACTGAGTATAATGTTAGCTGTGGGAATATCATGCATGGCCTGTATTACATTGAGATTTGTTTCCTCTGTTCCCACTTTCTGAAGAGTTTTTGTCACAAATGGGTGAAGAGCTTTGTCAAAAGCTTTCTTTGCCTATATTAAGGTGATTAAATGATTTTTAGCCCTCAATTTGTTAACATGGTATATCACATTGACTGCTTTGCTGATATTGAACTATCCTTATATCTCTGGGATAACTCCTATTTGATCATGGTGTATGATCCTTTAAACTTATATTGAATTTAGTTGCTGATTATCTTGTTGAAGAATTTTGCATCTAGGTTCATCAGTATATTGGCCTGTAATTTTCTCCTTTCTTAGTGATATTTTTGTCTGGTTTTGGGTGATGTGGGCCTCATAGAGTGAATTCAGAACCACTCCTTTCTCTGTTAATTTTTTGAAATAGTTTCAGAAAGACAGGTACTAACTCTTCACTAAATATTTGATACAACTTACCTGTGAAGTAATCTGGTCCTGGACTTTTATACTTTTAATTGAAAGTGTGTGTTAGTTGCTCAGTTATGTCTGACTCTTGGTGACCCTATGAACTGTAGCCTTCCAGGCTCCTCTGTCCATGGAATTCTTCAGGCAAGAATACTGGAGTGGGTTGCCATTTTCTCCTTGAGGGGATATTCTCAACCCAATAATCAAACCCCAGTCTCTTTCTATGAAGGCAGATTCTTAACCACTGAGACACCAAAGCTTTAATTTTTTTTTAATTACTGATTTAATTTAATTACTGGTAATTGATATGTTCATATTTCCTGTTTTTTTTTTTTTTCCTGGTTCAGTCTTGAAGGATTGTGCATTTCTAGGAATTTGTCCATTTCTTCTAAGTTGTTTATTTTTTTGGCATAAAATTGTTTGTAGTAATCTCGCCTAAAAATAGACATCCTGGAATGTGAAGTCAAGTGGGCCTTAGGAAGAATCACTGCAAACAAAGCTAGCAGAGGTGATGGCATTCCTGTTGAGCTATTTCAAATCTTAAAAGATGATGCTGTGAACGTGTTGCACTCAATATGTCAGCAAATTTGGAAAAGTCAGTAGTGGTAACAGGACTGGAAAAGGTCATTTTTCAATCCAATGCCAAAGATTGCTCAAACTACCACACAATTGCACTCATCTCACATGCTAGTAAAGTAATGCTCAAGATTCTCCAAGCCATGCTTCAGCAATACGTGAATCATGAACATCCAGATGTTCAAGCTGGTTTTAGACAAGGCAGAGGAACCAGAGATCAAATTGCCAACATCTGCTGGATCATCAAAAAAGCAAGAGAGTTCCAGTTTTTAAATTTTTTTCCAATTAAAAAAAATCTATTTTTGCTTTACTGACTATGCCAAAGCCTTTGACTGTGTGGATCACAATAAACTGTGCAAAATTCTGAAAGAGATGGGAATACCAGACCACCTGACCTGTCTCTTGAGAAACCTGTATGCAGGCCAGGAAGCAACAGTTAGAACTGAACATGGAACAACAGACTATTTCCAAATAAGAAAACAAGTACACCAAGGCTGTATACTCTCACCCTGCTTATTAACTTCTATGCAGAGTACATCATGAGAAATGCTGGGCTGGAGGAAGCACAAGCTGGAATCAAGATTGATGGGAAAAATATCAATAACCTCAGATATGCAGGTGACACCACCCTTATAGCAGAAAGTGAAGAAGAACTAAAAATCTTTCTGATGAAAGTGAAAGAGGAGACTGAAAAAGTTGGCTTAAAGCTCAACATTCAGAAAACTATGATCATGGCCTCTGGTCTCATCACTTCATTGCAAATAGATGGGGAAACAGTGGAAATAGTGGCTGACTTTATTTTTGTTGGCTCCAAAATCACTGCAGATGGTGATTGCAGCCATGAAATAAAAAGATGCTTATTCCTTGGCAGGAAAGTTATGACCAACCTAAACAGCATATAAAAAGCAGAGACATTACTTTGTCAAAAAAGGTCCATCTAGTCAAGGCTATGGTTTTTCCAGTAGTCATGTATGGATGTGAGAGTTGAACGATAAAGAAAGCTGAGCACTGAAGAACTGATGCTTTTGAACTGTGGTGTTGTAGAAGACTCTTGAGAGTCCCTTGGACTGCAAGGAGATACAACCAGTCCATTCTGAAGGAGATCAGCCCTGGGATTTCTTTGGAAGGAATGATGCTGAAGCTGAAACTCCAGTACTTTGGCCACCTCATGCAAAGAGTTGACTCATTGGAAAAGACTCTGATGCCGGGAGGGATTGGGGATGGGAGGAGAAGGTGACGACAGAGGATGAGATGGCTGGATGGCATCACTGACTCAATGGACGTGAGTCTGAGTGAACTCTGGGAGTTGGTGATGGACAGGGAGGCCTGGTGTGCTGCGATTCATGGAGTCGCAAAGAGTTGGACACAACTGAATGACTGAACTGAAGTAAATGGGACTGGATGCCATGATCTAAGGTTTATGAGTGGTAAGTTTTAAGTCAGTTTTTTATATACAAATACACTGTGATATGATTACAAAAATCAAGTTGATTTATGCAAACCATCACTTCACATGAATACCTAAGTATTTTATTCTTTCTGATGCTAGTGTATATAGGATTATATACAAAATTAAAATTATTTCTGATAATCATTGTTAGTATATGAAAATGTAGCTAATTTTTGTAGATTTTTTATCCTGCAAGCTTCTTGAATTTATCTATTAGTTCTAATAATTTTTGATGTAATTTTTGGATTTTCTATATGTGAGATCATTTCTAATATCTAGCCTTTTAAATAACTCTTCTTGTGCCCATTAGAATGCATTTGAAATTTATACAGATTACTGTTTGTCAGTGGTTCATTTCATTACCGAGTAGCATTCCAAACTTATCACAGTCAGGGCCTCCCTGGTGGCTTGGATGGTAAAGAATCAGCTTGCAATGCAGGACACTGGGTTTCAATCCCCGGGCCAGGAAGATTCCCCTGTGAAGTGGAATGGTTCCCCTGAGTGTAAGAAATGAAGCTGAGGCTCTGACAAGACAAAGGCAGGTAGAACAGTGATGACAGAATATTGCAAATTATAGACCGATAGACCTGGGATACAGTGAGAGAGATTCAGAGAGACTGAGGAAGGAAATGCTGGAGATCTGGATAGCATTCTCTCAATTATTCATGCATTTGAGGAGACTACATCAGGCTGGGGAAAGACTTATCCAGATGGATTAGAGAGAAGATAGCTTGGTGCTCACATTGAACCATAAAGAGCACTTATTTTCACCAGCTGGAAAACCTCATAATGTACAGGGCCTGTGCAGTGGGTTGAATATGATGGAGGCTGTGCATCATGAATATGATCCTTCATGAATATGAAAGAAGTAGTAGGACAGAATTAGCCCAAGACTAAGCACTCCTCTGCAGTTGCCTCATAAACCATAACAGCAAAGAAAATAATCCAAAAAGAAAACAGTCAAAAGAATCAAACTTATTATTATGTTCAGAATTTTGTGTCTGTGTTAATGTGAGATATTGATCTCACTATTTTCCTTGAGATGCCCTTGTTTCATTCTGGTGTAAGAGTGATGCTGCCTGCATGAAATAACTTGGACAGTATAATTTCTGGTTATCTCTGAAAGTGTTAATATAGGGTTGGTGTAATTTCTTGATTAATTTTAATATATAATTTATTTGCAAAGCTATATGAAAATAGAATTTCATTTTGGGAAGGGAAGGATTGTGAGAATTAATTTTCTGGAAAGAAAGTGAAGTCGCTCAGTTTTGTCTGACTCTTTGTGACCCCATGGACTGGTAGCCTACCAGGCTCCTCTGTCCATGGGATTTTCCAGCAAGAATACTGGAGTAGGTTGCCATTTCCTTCTCCAGGAGATCTTCCCAACCCAGGGATTGAACCCAGGTCTCCCACGTTGTAGGCAGATGCTTTACCATCTGAGCCACCAGGGAAGTTTCATTTTTCTGGAGTATTAGATTACTCCTGTTTTTCATTATTTTTCTTGCTGTTTTGAGAAAGTTGTGTTTTTCTTAGCAGTAGCCCATTTTCTTGGAGAAGGCAATGGCACACCACTCCAGTACTCTTGCCTGGAAAATCCCGTGGATGGAGGAGCCTGGTGGGCTGCAGTCCATGGGGTCGCTAAGGGTCGGACATGACTGAGCGGCTTCACTTTCACTTTTCACTTTCATGCATTGGAGAAGGAAATGACAACTCACTCCAGTGTTCTTGCCTGGAGAATCCCAGGGATGGGGGAGCCTGGTGGGCTGCCGTCTATGGGGTCACACAGAGTCGGACATGACTTAAGTGATTTAGCAGCAGCAGCAGCAGCCCATTTTCTTTTAATTGGCAAGTATATTGTCATAAGTTCATCTATCATATTTTCTCTCATCTTTCTAAGATTGGTAAAATCTGCAGTGAGGACAGTCTTTACGTTTTAAATTCAATTGATTGAATTTCAATTCAATTTCAAACAATTGATATTTTGTTTTTCCTATTATTTTTCTCTTAACTCATTTTGATAGGAGCTTATCAATTTTATCAAACTTTCAAAGAAGCACTTTCTGCATTCACAGATTTTTTCTATTTTTCAATTAATATTTATTTCAATGATTTCTGTCTAATGTTTACTATTTCCACTTTACCGTATATCCATGTATATTTTGCTTTTCTTTTTCTTATTTCCTGACAATGAAGCTTAGTTAATTTCTTAATATATCTTGCCTTCTAATACTTGCCTTTAAAGCTGTAAATGTCTAACCACTTCTTTAGCTGCCTCCAGTCAATTCACATATATACATATAAAATACAGAATATAGTTTATATATTCTTCATAAATATCTTATATATATCTTTTATACATGTATGCCATTATATCCCTATTGAAATTTTATTTTTCAAAATTATACACTAGTAATTTGGATATGTTGTTTAATTCATAAGTATCTGGAACTTTTTATATTTTAGTTATAAACTTCCAATTGAATTATATATATGTATATTTTCTGTGGCTTCCCAGGTGACACTAATGGTAAAGAACCTGCTGCCAATGCAGGAGACATAAGAGAAGTAGGTTCGATCCCTGGGACAGGAAGATCCCCTGGAGAAAGACATGGCAACCCACTCCAGTATTCTTGCCTGGAGAATCCCATGTACAGAGGAGCCTGGTGGGCTATGGTCCAAAGGGTGGCAAAGAGTCACACACAACTGAGTGACTAAGCACTCATGTGCTGTTTATATTGCTGAATTGAGTCTCCATGAGCTGCACTTTGAGATAAATAGAAGAGTCCCACAAATGTTTTTTTCTTTCTTCACTCTCACACAAATACAGACTCTATCGACAATTTCATCTGCAACAGAAATAAGTTTTAAATGGCTTGTTCTGAAGTTGCCATTCGTCATTTCTGGAAATCATATCAGATGTCATGTGCAAAGACAAAGAATGAACTGGAACAGATCTGCTGACTTTGAAGGTTATGATTTAAAAGAAAAGTTTCTACATATTTCATTTCTATCTAGATTGGACTTTTCCCTTTTGGTGGTTTGACCTCAATTTTTTCTTTTATGCTTTTTCCCCAAAAGAGTTCTCTAAGTCTAGATCTACTCGGTGATCTGGTGGCATCTCTGGAGGTAGAGTCTATTGTCAAAATTGTGATTAAGGTCCCAATGAATATAATTAGAAAAGAATCACTCTTGGAGATGCACCAATTGAATGCCTCAATTATATGTAGTGTAGTTTAAAGGTAGATAAAGTGTTTACAGACATTTGCCCTTACCTCTGAGAGTATTAGCCTATACCAGTGCTCACATGACTACCTTCTTCATGAATTAAAATGATGGACTCAAAAACATAATAAATACATACATATAAAGTATGTATATGAAATTATTCTCCATCTTTCAGAAAACCCAAAATTCAGCAATACTGAATGAAGACAGAACAGTATAACTGATCGAGAATGAAAATGTGGTAAATGCTATTTCTCTGTTTCACTTTTATTGTTATAAAACAAAAAGAACAATTTTTGTTTGAGAATTCACACAGAAATTACAATTTTCTCTCTACTCAAAATGTTGATTTAACATTTGCTTTTTAAAAGGAGAAATTCTGCCAGCAATAAATATTTTAAATCTCTGCTTACAATCAAGAATAAAATTTCTTTGGGCAACAGGACATTTAGATTCATTCTGAAAATTCCAGCAATTTGAAGAGTAATATTTTTCTGAAAGACTGAAAATAAATCTGATTTTCTACAAACATGAAAAATGTTCAGTTCAAGGTCCAGTGATGCTGCATGTATCTTGCTCTCTGTGTTCCCAGAGATGGCATCAGTGCCTCAAGGACAAAGAAGAAGCCACCAGAGCCCAGAACATCAATTGAAAGTCTTTCTCCTTATGCAGGTAACTCAGGAAGTGTATTGAGAAACAAGAAACACCCTCTGACATACATCACAGCAGGATCCTCTATGACCCACCTCCCAGAATATTGGAAATAAAAGCAAAAATAAACAAATGGGACCTAATTAACCTTAAAAGCTTCTGCACATCAAAGCAAACTATTAGCAAGGTGAAAAGACAGCCTTCAGAATGGGAGAAGATAATAGCAAATGAAGCAACTGACAAACAACTAATCTCGAGAATATACAAGCAACTCCTACAGCTCAACTTCAGAAAAATAAATGACCCAATAAAAAAATGGGTCAAAGAACTAAATAGACATTTCTCCAAAGAAGACATACAGATGGCTAACAAACACATGAAAAGATGCTCAACATCACTCATTATCAGAGAAATGCAAATCAAAACCACTATGAGGTACCATTTCACAAAAGTCAGAATGGCTGCGATCCAAAAGTCTACAAGTAATAAATGCTGGAGAGGGTGTGGAGAAAAGGGAACCCTCTTACACTGTTGGTGGGAATGCAAACTAGTACAGCCACTGTGGAGAACAGTGTGGAGATTCCTTAAAACACTGGAAATAGACCTGCCTTATGATCCAGCAATCCCACTGATGGGCATACACACTGAGGAAACCAGAAGGGAAAGAGACACGTGTACCCCAATGTTCATCTCAGCACTGTTTATAATAGCCAGGACATGGAAACAACCTAGATGTCCATCAGCAGATGAATGGATAAGAAAGCAGTGGTACATATACACAGTGGAGTATTACTCAGCCATTAAAAAGAATACATTTGAATCAGTTCTAATGAGGTGGATGAAACTGGAGCCTATTATACAGAGTGAAGTAAGCCAGAAAGAAAAACACCAATACAGTATACTAATGCATATATATGGAATTTAGAAAGATGGTAACAATAACCCTGTGTACGAGACAGCAAAAGAGACACTGATGTATAGAACAGTCTTATGGACTCTGGGAGAGGGAGAGGGTGGGAAGATTTGGGAGAATGGCATTGAAACATGTAAAATATCATGTATGAAACGAGTTGCCAGTCCAGGTTCGATGCACGATACTGGATGCTTGGGGCTGGTGCACTGGGACGACCCAGAGGGATGGTATGGGGAGGGAGGAGGGAGGAGGGTTCAGGATGAGGAACACATGTATACCTGTGGCAGATTCATTTTGATATTTGACAAAACTAATACAATTATGTAAAGTTTAGAAAAAAAAAAAAAGAAGTTTGAAACAGGTAGGTCTGTATGCACTGACATGGAAAGATACGATTTACAATTAAATAAAGCAATTTGCAGATTAAAAAAAAAAAAAAGATTCTGAACTAGGCTTTCCATTTTGCAACAGTACACTGGTGGGGTGAGAATTCAGTCCTTTAAAAGTTCTCCTATCTGATTCTCATGATCAACCAAATCAGGAGTCCTTTGCTATTGCTAAAATATGTTGGAATCAGTTTTACTATGTAATACTCTTTTAGAATACTTTCAAATTTTAAAGATCCAGAACTGATTTACCTTCTCTAACATCAAGTGTACCTAGAAACTAACTTCAAGTGTATCCATCTGGGGGAATTTTAAAGAACAGATACTTCTAAATCTCGTGATAAGTTCAAATGATAATGTTCTCTAAGCATTGATTATTAACATGTTAACAATTAGAAGATGATATAGCATCTGTAGAACTTGATCAAGTGGCTTTAAAGAACCCAAAGTAATACTGTCATAAGCAAGCTGTTACTTCAATTCCTATTTTTCTCTTCACAGGTGAGCTTCAGCATCTAACCATATGTGTGTTTGCCATTTAGATGTGTTCTTTTTTAATTGCTTGTTTTTAATTATTTTATATTTAATTTATATTTTATTAGTAATTCTTTAGAGATCTTTGTCTATTTTAGATACTATTTCCAATTATACCTTATAAAATGTAAATGATTTTCAGTAACTACCTATATCTATTGATGTTATGGTATCTTTTCCTAAATCCTTAAAAATAATGGAAAAATTCTAAGACATCTGTTTGGAATTTCAGTGATTTGTTAAGAAGATTCTTCTACCGGAAGAATGGAGAAAATCATCTTCTTTACTAGCTGTAATGTAAATGTGAAGTAAATCTTGCTTTACTTTATTTTTATTGAGTCTTTAATCAATTTTTATTTTTGTGTAAGGTATTAGCTATATATACAATTTAATTGGCTTCCAAATTGAAAGCTAGTTCTAGTTGTGGAAACTCATTTATTTTGTAATGTGTCCTTTGTCCACATAGTTTAAAATTATAAAGATCCAGAATAGACTTACCTTCTCTAATATCAAGTGTTCCTGGAAACCAACTTCAAATATCTCTATCTGGGGATATTTTAAAGGGCAGGTATTTCTAAATGTCTAAATTGATAGGTTCAATTGATAATGTTCTCTAAGCATTGTTTTTTAATACGTTAAACATTAGAAGATGATGTAGTGTAGAACTTCACTGACTTATCTAATCACTTGCCTCCTCCTTATAATATTGCTGAAGTTAGGGAGGATATTTTAATCAGGCTGGTATTATAATCTTTGAAAGTATTACAATATAATAACCTTACTGCCTATTGGTTCAATAAGTAAATGAATTATCTTAATTTTTCAAGCAGCCATGTGTAAGAATTATATTTACAGCTAATTCTGTTCTGAGCTCTGAAATATGACATATAGAAAAATCTATGGAACAAAGGAGAAATGTAACTGAGTTTGTCCTCTTGGGACTCACTCAGAGTGTCCAGGGTCAGAGAATATTATTTGCTGTGTTCTTGCTCATCTACATTGTGACCATGGTGGGCAAAGTACTCATTGTCCTGACTGTGGTGTTCAATACAACCCTGGATGCCCCTATGTACTTTTTCTTGGCTACTTATCATTTATGGATGCTGTTACTATAGTCATGCCAAATATAATCATGGATTTACTCTATGAAAAGAAAACCATTTCCTTCCAAGCTTGCATGACACAACTTTTTATAGGACACTTATTTGGTGGTGCTGAGCTTTTACTCCTGGTTGTCATGGCCTGTGACCACTATGTGGCCATCTGCAAACCCTTGCATTATTTGACCATCATGAGTCAGCGAGTGTGTGTTATGCTTCTTCTCCTGGCCCAGGTTGGTGAGTTTTTACATGCTGTAGTTCAACTTCTCTTTGTTTACAGCCTTTCTTTCTGTGGCCCCAATGTAACTGACCACTTCATCTGTGACATGTACAACTTGTTGAAACTTGCTTGCACTGACACCTACATTATTGGCCTCACAGTGGTTGCCAATGATGGAGTGATCTGTGTGGTCATCTTCATGCTCTTACTCATCTCCTATGGAGTCATCCTGCACTCCCTGAAGAATCTTAATCAGGAAGGGAGGTGTAAAGACCTGTCCACCTGTGGTTACCACATCATTGTGGTGGTCTTCTTTTTTGTGCCCTGTATTTTTATGTATGTGAGATGTCCTTCCACCTTCAGTTCAGTTCAGTTGCTCAGTCGTGTCCAACTCTTTGTGACCCCATGAATCACAGCATGCCAGGCCTCCCTGTCCATCACCAACTCCCAGAGTTCACTTAAACTCACGTCCATCGAGTCAGTGATGCCATCCAGCCATCTCATCCTCTGTCGTCCCCTTTTCCTCCTGCCCCCAATCCCTCTCAGCATCAGAGTCTTTTCCAATGAGTCAACTCTTCGCATGAGGTGGCCAAAGTACTGGAGTTTCAGCTTTAGCATCATTCCTTCCAGAGAAATCCCAGGGCTGATCTCCTTCAGAATGGACTGGTTGGATCTCCTTGCAGTCCAAGGGACTCTCAAGAGTCTTCTCCAATACTACAGTTCAAAAGCATCAATTCTTTGGCGCTCAGCCTTCTTCACAGTCCAACTCTCACATCCATACATGACCACAGGAAAAACCATAGCCTTGATTAGATGGACCTTTGTTGGCAAAGTAATGTCTCTGCTTTTGAATATGCTATCTAGGTCGGTCATAACTTTCCCACCAAGGATTAAGCATCTTTTAATTTCATGGCTGCAATCACCATCTGCAGTGATTTTGGAGCCCCCCAAAATAAAGTCTGATACTGTTTCCCCATCTATTCCCCATGAAGTGATGGGACTGGATGCCATGATCTTCGTTTCCTGAATGTTGAGCTTTAAGCCAACTTTTTCACTCCCCACTTTCACTTTCATCAAGAGGCTTTTTAGTTCCTCTTCACTTTCTGCCATAAGGGTGGTGTCATCTGCATATCTGAGGTTATTGATATTTCTCCTGGCAATCTTGATTCCAGCTTCTGTTTCTTCCAGTCCAGCATTTCTCATGATGTACTGTGCATAGAAGTTAAATTGATAAATCCTTTACTGTGTTTTACAAATTATCACTCCTATGTTGAACCCTCTAATCAATACTCTGAGAAATGCTGAGATGAATAATGCCGTGAAAAATGCTCTGGACTAATAAAAGAAAATGAGGCAACAGGAAAGTGTATCACCTATTTTCAAAGAAACATTGCTCTTTCCATGAAAGCCTTGTATAATTTTTTAACTGTAGTAAATTTTTTCTTAGGTTTAATAGCTTGCAATAATAAAAAATAAGACATAACACCTTGATTCACATCTCTCCACTCAAAGACAGCCCACATAAATATTTGAAGTAGATATTTTGTTTGTATTTGTCAGATAATTTTCATATCTTATTTTTTATATAGCTTAACATCTTAATATTGAAGAACAGTGATGTTTCAGACAGTATAATACTAAGCATAAAGAGGCTAAGAATACAAAAGTAATCTGAATGAAAAAGGTATATATGCAGAAAATAATCAAATCATAGTTATTTTGCCAATTGAACAAGTGTATTTTTGCCTTAAGTGGAGAAGTTCTGTTTTGCAATTGACGTGATCAAAGACAGAAATTTAATCTTTTAATTCGTAGAGATATTGTGTTTGATTTGCATGCTTTAAATACAAATAAATAGATTTAAATTTTGGCATCTCTTCACATCTTAAAATCATGGAAATTCCTTTTCATGATTTATTTGTGAATGGATTTCACATGTTTTATTTGACTGCTGGATCTTTTTCCGTACTATTCTTATGATTTATTTAAATACCAAGGAAATTATCCCATTTACCATGTGTGATGAATTATTATTTTTTCAGTTTATGCTTTGTTTGATTTGATTTATATCCATAGGGTGCAGAATATCTTGGGTCATGTAGAATTATATTGACATTTGTATGTTTAAATCTGTCAATATTTTAACATCTTTTATGATTTGCTAAGAAAGAATTTCCCTATTACAATTTTACCAAAATATTCTCCCATATTTGTAAACTTTTAATTTTTAAGCCTTTAAAAATATATTTTATATCTAAATGTTGACCCGTCTTTATTTTGATATAAGGTATTAAGTAGGGATTAAATTTTAAATGTTTTTGAAAATGGCCACTTTTATGGATGTATTATATAGATATAAATGTATAATATATAATATATATGTAGATGTATAATAGATAATCAATCTATAATATATAATATAGATGTATATTTTCCTCATTATTTGATATTCAAACTTTGTATTGTACAATATGCTATGTGTTTGGATAAAAAGACAGGGCTCTACTGACTTCTAGTGATCTCTCTCTCTTTTTTTTAATTGAAGGACAATTGCTTTATAGAATTTTGTTGTTTTCTGACAAACCTCAACATGAATCAGCCATAGGTATACATATATACCCTCCCTTTTGAAGCTCCCTCCAACCTCCCTCCCCATCCCACCCCTCTAGGTTGATACAGAGCCCCTGTTTGAGTTTCCTGAGCCATACAACAAATTACCGTTGGCTATCTACTTTACATAGTTTAATGTAAGTTTCCATGTTACTCTTTCCATACATCTCACCCTTTCCTCCTCTCTCCCCATGTCCATAAGTCTATTCTCTATGTCTGTTTCTCCATTGCTGCCCTGAAAATAAATTCTTCAGTACCATTTTTCTAGATTCCATATATATGCAGTAGAATATGATATGTATCTTTCCCTTTCTGACTCACTTCACTCTGTATGATAGGTTCTAGGTTCATCAGCCTAATTAGAGCTGACTCAAAGTTGTTCCTTTTTATGGCTGAGTAATATATCCCATTGTGTATATGTACCTGACTTTATCCATTCATCTGTCAATGGACATCTGTTGATGACATTGCTTCCAGGTTCTAGCTATTGTAAATTGTGCTGCAATGAACAATGGGATACATGTGTCTTTTTCAATTTTGGTTTCCTCAGGGTATATGCCGAGGAGTGGGATTGCTGGGTCATATGGTGGTTTTAGTCTAGTTTTTTTAAAGAATTTCCATACCATCTTTCCTAATGTCTGTATCAATTTACATTCCCACCAACAGTGCAAGAATGCTCCCTTTTCTCCATACCCTTTCCAGCATTTATTGTTTGTAGACTTTTTGATGATGGCCATTCTGACTGGTGTGAGGTGATATCTCATTGTAGTTTTGATTTGCATTTCTCTAGTAATGAATGATGATGAGCATCTTTTCAAGTGTCTGTTAGCCATCTATATATCTTTGGAGAAATGTCTGTTTAGGTCTTTTTCCCATGTTTTCATGGGGTTGTTTGTTTTTCTGGCATTGAGTTGTATGAGCTGCTTGTAGTTTGGAATTAATCCTTTGTCAGTTGCTTCATTTGCTATTATTTTCTCCCATTCTGAGGGTAGTCTTTTCACCTTGCTTATAGTTTCCTTTGCTGTGCAAAAACTTTTAAGTTTAATCAGGTCCCACTTGTTTACTTTTGTTTTTATTTCCATCACTCTAAGAGGTGGGTCATAGAGGATCTTGCCTTTCTTATGTCTTTGAGTGTTCTGCCCATTTTCCTCTAAGAGTTTTATGGTTTCTGATCTTACATTTAGGTTTTTAATCCACTTTGAGTTTATATTTGTGTATTGTGTTAGGAAGTGTTCTAACTTCATTCTTTTACATGTAGCTGTCCAGTTTTCCTGGCACCATTTATTGAAGAGGTTGTTTTTGCCCCCATTGTATATTATTGTCTCCTTTGTCAAACATAAGGTACCCATAGGTGCATTGATTTATTTCTGGGCTTTCTATTTTGTTCCATTGGTCTATGTTTCTGTTTTTGTGCCAGTATCATACTGTCTTGATGACTGTTCAGTTCAGTTCACTTCAGATGCTCAGTCGTGTCCAACTCTTTGTGACCCCATGAACCACAGCACCCCAGGCCTCCCTGTCCATCACCAACTCCCAGAGTTTACCCAAACTCATGTCCATAGAGTTGGTAATGCCATCTAACCATCTCATCCTCTGTTGTCCCCTTCTCCTCCTGCCTTCAATCTTTCCCAACACCAGGGTCTTTTTAAATGAGTCAGCTTTTCACATCAGGTGGCCAAAGTATTGGAGTTTCAGCTTCAACACCAGTCCTTCCAATGAACACCCAGGACTGATTTCCCTTAGGATGGACTGGTTGGATCTCTTTGCAGTCCAAGGGACTCTCAAGAATCTTCTCCAACACCACAGTTCAAAAGCATCAATTCTTTGGTGCTCAGCTTTCTTCATAAGCCAAATCTCACATCCATACATGACTACTGGAAAACCCGTAGCCTTGACTAGACAGACCTTTGTTGACAAAGTAATGTCTCTGCTTTTTAATATGCTGTCTAGGTCGGTCATAACTTTCCTTCCAAGGAATAAGCGTCTTTTAATTTCATGGCTGCAGTCACCATCTGCAGTGATTTTGGAGCCAAAAAAATAAAGGCTGACACTGTTTCCACTGTTTCCCCATCTATTTACCATAAAGTGATGGGGCTGATTGCCATGATCTTTGTTTTTTGACTATTGAGTTTTAAACCCGCTTTTTCACTCCCTTCCTTCACCCTCATCAAGAGACTCTTTAGTTCCTCTTTACTTTCTGTCATTAGGGTGGTATCATCTGCTTTTCTGAGGTTGTTGATATTTCTCCTGCCATTCTTGATTCCAGCTTGTAATTCATTCAGCCCAGCATTTCGCATTATGTGCTCTGCTACTGCTAAGTCACTTCAGTCATGTCCGACTCTGTGCGACCCCAAAGACAGCCTCCTACCAGGCTCCTCTGTCCCTGGTATTCTCCGGGCAAGAACACTGGGGTGGGTTGCCATTTCCTTCTCAAATTCATGAAAGTGAAAAGTGAAAGTGAAGTCGCTCAGTTGTGTCCGACTCTTAGCAACCTCATGGACTGCAGCCTACCGGGCTCCTCCCTCCATTGGATTTTCCAGGCAAGAGTACTGAAGTGGGGTGCCATTGCCTTCTCTGATGTGCTCTGCATGTAAGTTAAATAAACAGGGTGACCATATACAGCCTTGATGAACTACTTTCCCAATTTGGAGCCAATCCGTTGTTCCATGTCTGGTTCTAACTATTGCTTCTTTACTGCATGCAGGTTTCTCAGGAGACAGGAAAGGTGGTCTGGTACTCCCATCTCTTCAAAAATTTTCCATGTTTTGATCCACAAAATCGAAGATCTACAAATCATAGTCAATGAAGCAGATGTTTCTCTGGAACTCCCTTGCTTTCTCCATAGTCCAGTGATGTTGTCAACTTGAACTTTGTTTCCTCCTCTTCTTTGAAACCCAACTTGTGCATCTGTAAGTTCTTGGTTTATATACTCCTGAAACCTAGCTTGAAGGATTTTGAGCACACGCTTGTTAGCATGTGATGTGGGGATCAATTCAATTATGTAATACTCTTTTGGGATATTTTCATGTTACAGAGGTGCAGAATGAATTTACTTTCTCCAATATTAAGTATACCTAGAAATATTTTGAGTTTATCTATCTGGGGATATTTTAAAGGGCTGCTGCTGCTAAGTCGCTACAGTCGTGTCTGACTCTGTGTGACCCCATAGATGGCAGCCCACCACGCTTCCCCGTCCCTGGGATTCTCCAGGCAAGAACGCTGGAGTGGGTTGCCATTTCCTTCTCCAATGCATGAAAGTGAAAAGTGAAAGTGAAGTTGTTCAGTTGTGTCCAACTCTTCGTGATCCCATGGACTGCAGCCTACCAGGCTCCTCCATCCATGGTATTTTCCAGGCAAGAGTACTAGAGTGGGTTGCCATTTCCTTCTCCAATTTTAAAGGGCAAATATTTATAAATCTCATAATAGGTTCAATTGATAATGTTCTCTAAAGATACTTAGTTATCTGTTAAAAATCAGAAGGTGGTGTAGCATCTGAGAAATTTGATTGAATGCCTTTCAAGAATCCAAGATAATACTGCTGTAAGCAATCCATTACTTCAATTCCTATTTTTCTGTTCACATGTGAGTTTCAGCATCCTAACGTATGTTTGTTGGCCCTTTGGATTTATTCTTTGTTAACTGCTTGTTTATAATTTCTTTATTTTCTTTATATCATACTGGTTAATCTCTTAGAAATATTTATTTTAGATATTAACTCCGTGTATATCTTGTAAAATGTAAATACTTTCCACAAGCTACTTTTGTCTATTGACATTGTGGTTCTGTTCCATTCATTTCAGTTGCTCAATCATGTTGGGCTCTTTGTGACCCCATGGACTGTAGCACACCAGGCTTCCTTGTCCATCACCAATTCTCAGAGCTTGCTCAAACTCATGTCCATTGAGTCGGTGATACCATTTAAGCATCTCATCCTCTGTCATTCCCTTCTCCTGCCTTTAACCTTGCCTAGCATCAGGGTCTTTTCCAATGAATCAGCTCTTTCCATCTTGTGGCCAAAGTATTGGAGCTTCAACTTCAACATCAGTCCTTCCAGTGAATATTCAGGATTGATTTCCTTTAGGATTGACTGGTTTGATCTCCTTGCAGTCCAAGGGACTCTCAAGAGACTTCTCCAACACCACAGTTCAAAAGCATAAATTCTTCAGAAAAGCTATGATCAACCTGCTAAGTCGCTTCAGTCATGTCCGACTCTGTGCAACCCCATAGACAGCAGCCCACTAGGCTCTGCCGTCCCTGGGATTCTCCAGGCAAGAACACTGAAGTGGGTTGCTATTTCCTTCTCCAATGCATGAAAGTGAAAAGTGAAAGTGAAGTCATTCAGTCGTCGTGCCCGACTCTTAGTGACCCCATGGACTACAGCCTACCAGGCTCCTCCGTCCATGGGATTTTCCAGGCAAGAGTACTGGAGCGGGTTGCCATTGGCTTCTCCATGATCAACCTAGACAACATATTAAAAAGCAGGACATTACTTTGCTGACAAAGGTCAATGTAGTCAAAGATAAAGCTTTTCCAGTAGTCATGTATGTATGTGAGAGTTGGACTATAAAGAAAGCTGAGTGCCGAAGACATTGTGGTATCTTTTCTTAAATCCTTTTTAAAAACTGAAATTGTCCAAGACATCTATTTGGGAATTCAGTGAGTGGTTCAGATGATTCTTCTACCCCTTGAATGGAGAAAGTCATCTCCTTTATTAACTGGAAAATATATATGAAGTACTTCCCTGGTGGCTCAGAGGTAAAGAATCCATCTGCCAATGCAGGAGACTTGGGTTTGATTCCTGTGTCAGGAAGATCCCTTGGTGAAGGAAATGGCAACCTACTCCAGTATTCTGGCCTGGAGAATCCCATGAAGAGAGGAGCCTGGTGGGCTACAGTTCATGGGATTGCAAAGTGTTAGGCACAACTTAGCAACTAAGCAACAAAACAGAATATGAAGTACTTTGTATTGAACCTTTTCTCCTCAACTTTTATTTTTGTGTAAGTTATTAACTATATGTATAATTTAATTAGCTTCCAGATTGAAAACTAGTTGTGGATACTCATTTATTTAGTAATGTGTCCTTTTCCTATGTAGGTCTCTAATCGCTTGCCTCCTCATTTGTCTTACTCATGACTTATGGGGTCATTCTGCACTCCCTGAAGAATCTTGGCCAGGAAGAGAGGCTCAAAGCCTTATGACTCTGTGGCTCCCACATTACTCTGGTGCTTCTCTTCTTTATGCCCTGTATTTGTATGTATGTGAGACCTCCTTCCATTTTACCCATTGGTAAATCCTTGAGTGTTTTACACCATTGTCACCCCTATGTTGTACCCTGTAATCTACACTCTGAGAAATGGTGGAATAAAAAATTGGCATGAGAAAGCTCTGGGCCACAAAAAGATAATGAGGTAGCAGGGAAGTATATGAGCTACTTTTAAGGAAGAATTAATGTTTCCAGGAAAACCATGTGTTATTATTTAACTGCAGTAAATTTCTCCTCAGGTTTAATAACTTGGGAATCGTTAAAATCTTTTATTATATAAATACTTCCAGGGACCAAAACATATTTTAAAATTTTCATAATTTCCTAGTTCAAAATATATATTTTGTTTAAACTATGTTTTTAAGCTTGTCACAATGCCTTATGAAACTGTGTATAGTTTTTATGTAAAATATCTTTGTTGAGACCACAGATTTATGTTCTATGTCATGAGTTAAGCTATAGCTAATACTGTACATTTATCTCAGTTAAAGATTTTCTTGTTTCCGATAAATAATGCAATCTTTCCAGACTTAATAAGTCTCATTACAGGTTTTTTTTTTTTTTTTTTTTTTGCATCTAATAATGAAATACTTTATTCTGAATCAAGGTGTGTGGAAAATGAAGCTGAATTCGGGGCACATTAGAGAGGAGAAGGCAATGGCACCCCACTCCAGTCCTCTTTCCTGGAGAATCCCATGGATGGAGGAGCCTGGTGGGCTGCAGTCCATGGAGTCATGAAGAGTCAGACATGACGGAGTGACTTCCCTTTCACTTTTCACTTTCATGCATTGGAGAAGGAAATGGCAACCCACTACCAGATACTCCATTAGCAATGCTTAGTTGAAAGTTAAAAATTATCTGCCACACTAGAAGGTTAGAAGTGGCAGAATTTAAACATACAGATATAAATGTAGCACCTACCAGTATTTAAAAAAAAAAAAAAAAAGTTGGAAGATCAAATACCAAGGAAGATCTCTGGCCATAAGCACATTTTACCCAAAATCCAACTAGAAAGCCAGCCCATTACTTTTTTTTTAAATTTTTTTTTAAAGCAATCCATTGTGTGGAAAAAAAATGATGAACGCTAGATATGAAATCAGTGACAAAAGGGGCATTTTTTAGCTTAGACTACAAAATAAACTGGTTTTCTCAAAAATTTCAAGTCAATTTCAAAGTTATTTAGTTGATCTTGGATAACTTAAATGATAGAAAATAGTTCATATACTTAATTTTTACAAAAATTTTACAGAAAATTTATCCTCATGACAGTCAACATTAATGATTTCGGTAAAGGTATGGGCATTAAATTCTGCAGAAAGTAGTGAAACATTGAGGTTGTGAGCCGTGGCACACTGGGGTTTGTGACCTCTGGAGGAGAGGATTTCGATCCAGGGTCCATAGAAAAGGCTTGGCTTCTGGGAGCTTTTTGTGTAGCAAAGTTTTATTAAAGTATAATAGAGACAGGGAAAGCTTCTGACATGGACATCAGAAGGGGACAGAAAGAGTGCCTCCTTGCTAATTTTTAGCAAGGCATTTTATGTCTGTTAGCAAGCTTCTAATCAGATAAAAGTAACATCTCAAGGCTGAGGAAATTTTACCAGGCCCCTCTCCCACAATATGCATTTTTGAGATGGAATGGCACATGGTGTGTCATCCCTGGCACAAAATAATTGACATGAATACTAGTTTGTTGAGCCATTATCACCCCAAGGTTTGAGAAAAGGAAAAAAAAAAAAAAAAAAAAAGGTTGGTCTTAGGCAGAATCCATTGAAGAAAAGCAGATTCCAAAGTAAATATGTAGTTTCATTAACATAGCTTAAGAAAAACATTTCCATAAGAAAAAAACACATTGGTTAGCTCAAGGTTTAAGAAAAGTTAAATTCAGGTGGAACCAGGTGTTCTCAACAGAGAAGGGAAAAATGTCTGTTGCTTTCAGTTTATTTCCTCTTTCTGCTTGGGGACCTCTGGCCTGCCTACCGAGGCTGTTAACACTCTCAGTAGGAGCGAAAAAAATAATAATAATTGGCTATACACTCTATACCTTTAAGTTTTTCAAGAGGTGTGCCTTTATCAGTCTATAACTTCAACAATGATACAATTCCTGAATCAGATGGGAGCAATAACAGGAATGAGTCATGCTGAATATTATCAGAGTAGGCTTTTAAGAAAAGCTCAAACATCTCCTGCACATGTTTCCTCCTTATCCATCCTCTGTCCATTCCCTTCCCCTCAGCAAACATATGTAAACAGAATCAACTTGTCTACACTTGAGGTCTAGTGATTTTGTAATTTTTCTGAGCACTGAATAACATGAAAGTTTGGGTTCTCTGAATAATCAATGCTATTTTTCTTTTTGAATGTTCTTTTTTTTTTTTTTTATGAAGATGTGTTCTGTAAGCCCCCTGAGTAACTCATGGAAGTCTAGAGGAATAGGCTTCCAGAACGTCTCCTCTAAAAAAATAAATCTTTCTGAAGATTTTTAAAAAATAATATAGACTTAATTTTCATAAAAATATTCTTTTATTTGTTGTAGGTACTCATTTCCTAAATATAATTTCTCTCTCCTGATTTGAGGCTTCTTTTCTTTCATTTCCTATTTTTCTCCATAATTCTGCTTGTTTCTGGTCAAAATACATCCTATCACAAATGAATATTATACTTGTATGCAATAAAATGGATCATTCCTAAAGGGTATAGTTGTATTCTATGCCCAAGTAAGGGTTCGTGACTTATAGACATACTATATTTTTATCCTTGACTTTGTGTATAAATATTATTAAGCTGAAAAATCCAAATGGTTTTTTCTGATGCAATGTTCATAGTAAAGTATTTAGAAACAGCGATAATAGTTAGCATGTACCTAGCCTTTAACAAGTACTAGGGAGACTTCTAGGTATTTAATATTTAATAAAACAAACAGCCCTAAGAGGCAGGCACTATTGGTATCCTCTGTTTCCATCAGATAAAATTGATGTTGAGTGAGGTTTATTAAGTTGCCAAGGTCAGCTGGATTGTAGGTAGTGAAGCCAGGATTCCAACACAGGCAGAGCAGCTCTTAAGCAAACATCACTCATCACTGTGCCATACTCTCTCTCTAAAGATATTTTGGATTTTAAATAGGAGCACAGTGGATGAGAAACGTGTAGTCATTATTTGGTCCCTGTAACTATCAAATCCCTTTATTGCTAGCTAGCTAGCATTTTTAAAGTAATAGTCATAAGCATGAAAATTTTTGCTTAATTTTTAAAAATTTGAAGAAAGAAAAAAGATGTCAGCAGAATAGCATAAGGTGGAGTTGCACAAAGAGTATCATAGATAGACTGGAAAGGATTCTAAGATCATCTAGTTCAATTCCTTTATTTTTCAATTAGAAAACTGAGACAGACTTGCCATTACACGTAGAAAAGGATTCAAACCCATGCCTTCTCATACTAAGCTCAGTTTTTTCCCTTCAGTATGCTGCTTATTGAAGTCCTATTTTTGAGCACTCTCAGCAGTCCATGGGGTCACTAAGAGTCGGACACGACTGAGCGACTTCACTTTCACTCTTCACTTTCATACATTGGAGAAGGAAAAGGCAACCCACTCCAGTGTTCTTGACTTGAGAATACCAGGGACGGGGGAGCCTGATGGGCTGCCATCTACGGGGTCGCACAGAGTCAGACACAACTGAAATAGTTGGCAACAGCTGTGAGTTAGACCAATTCAAAAATATATTCTGAAATATTGCTATGTACCATATGTTGGTTAAGAGCTGTGGGACAGGTAAAGATTAAATGAAAATGAATTTAGAGATTGAGGTTGACATATACATACTATTGATACCAGATATAAAATAGATAACTAATGAGAACTCACTGTATATCACAGGGAACTGTACTCAATGCTCTGTGGTGATCTAAATGGCAAGAAAATTCATAAAAGATGAAATATATGTATACATATACCAAAGAAAAATTAAAGAGCCTCCTGATGAAAGTGAAAGAGGAGTGAAAAATTTGGCTTAAAACTCAGCATTCAGAAAACTAAGATCACGGCATCTGGTCCCATCACTTCATGGCAAATATATGGGGAAACAATGAAAACAGTGACAGACTTTTTTTTTTTTTTTTTTTTTTTGTGGGGGAGGATGGGTTCCAAAATCACTGCAGATGGTGACTGCAGCCATGACATTAAAAGACGCTTACTCCTTGGAAGGAAAGTTATGACCAACCTAGATAGCATATTAAAAAGCAGAGACATTACTTTGCCAACAAAGGTCCATCTAGTCAAGGCTATGGTTTTTCCAGTGGTCGTGTATTGGAGAGTTGGACTATAAAGAAACTGAGCGCCAAAGAACTGATGCTTTTGAACTGCGGTGTTGGAGAAGACTCTTGAGAGTCCCTTGGACTGTAAGGAGGTCCAACCAGTCCATCCTAAAAGAGATCAGTCCCTGGGTGTTCATTGGAAGGACTGATGCTGAAGCTGAAACTCTAATACGTTGGCCACCTGATGCAAAGGGATGAATCATTTAAAAAGACCCTGATGCTGGGAAAGATTGAGAGCAGGCAGAAAAGGGAACAACAGAGGATGAGATTGTTGGATGGCATCACCGACTCAATGGACATGGGTTTAGGTGGACTCCGGGGGTTGGGGATGGACAGGGAGAACTTGGCGTGTTCTGATTCATTGGGTTGCAAAGAGTCGGACACAACTGAGTGACTGAACTGAACTGAACTGGATAATGAGTCATGTTGAGCATCTTTTCATGTGCTTATTAGCCATCTATATGTCTTCTTTGGAGAAATGTTAGTTTAGTGTTTTTGTTTTTTTTTTTTTCCCTACTTTTTGATTGGGATGTTTGTTTTTCTGGCATTGAGTTGTATGAGCTGCTTGTATAGTTTGGCAATTAATCCTTTGTCAGTTGTTTCATTTGCTATTATTTTCTCCCATTCTGAGGGTTGTCTCTCACTTTGCTTATAATTTCCTTTGCTGTGCAAAAGCTTTTAAGTTTAATCAGGTCCCATTTTTTTACTTTTGTTTTTATGTCTGTTACTTTAGGAGTTGGATCATAGAGGATCTTGCTTTGATTTATGTCATCGAGTGTTCTGCTCTGTTTTCCTCTAAAAGCTTCATAGTTTTTGGTCTTACATTTAGGTCTTTAATCCGTTTTAAGTTTATCTTTGTGTATGGTGTTAGGAAGTGTTCTAACTTCATCCTTTTACATGTAGCTGTCCAGTTTTCCCAGCATCGTTTATTGAAGAGGCTGTCTTTGCCCTAAGGATAAGTTACCCATAGGTGCATGGTTTATTTCTGGTCTTTCTATCTTGTTCCATTGGCCTGTATTTGTGTTTTTGTCCCAGTACCATACTGTTTTCATAACTGTAGCTTTGTAATATAATCTTAAGTCAGGAAGGTTGATTGTTCCATCTCCATTCTTACTTCTCAAGGCTCCTTTAGCTATTTCGGGTGCTTTGTGTTTTCATATGAATTGTGAAATATTTTGTTCTAGTTCTGTGAAAAATGCCATTGGTAATTTGATAGGGATTGCACTGAATCTGTAGGTTGCATTTAGTAGTATAGTCATTTTCACAGTATTGATTCTTCCTACCCAGGAACATGGAATATCTCTCCATCCAGTTAAGTCATCTTTGATTTCTTTCATCAGTGTCTTATAATTTTCTGTGTACAGTTCTTTTTTCTCCTTAAGTAAGTTTATTCCTAGATACTTAATCATTTTGGTTGCAATGGTGAATGGTATTGATTCCTTAATTTCTCTTTCTGATTTTTCATTGTCGGTATATAGAAATACAAGTGTTTTCTGTGTATTGATTTTCTATCCTGTGACTTACTAAATTCACTGATTAGCTCTAGTAATTTTCTGATACCATCTTTAGGGTTTTCTATGTACAGTATTGAGATGGTAACAGGCAGAATGGCCAGGAGTCTCTAAACAGAGGAAATAGGTTGCAAGTGTCAGACATTTTTTTCTCCCTCTCTTAAGCTGCAGGAGGAAACAAACAAGTGTTAGATTTTTTCCCCCTTCTCTATACAAATTTAAAAAGAGGTTTCTCTTAAAATTCCGTATTGCCATGACCACACCTGGCTCCACCAAAACTTAACTTTTCTTAAACCTTGGGCTAACCAATGCTTTTTTCTTATGGAAATGCTTGTCAATTTAACATTAACATATGTTCATTAACATATGTTAATGAACTATGTATTTACCCTAAACTCTGTCTTCAAGTCAATTCAGCCTAAGACTCAGGTATGGATGTGAGAGTTGGACTGTGAAGAAAGCTGAGCACTGAAGAATTGATGCTTTTGAACTCTGGTATTGGAGAAGACTCTTGAGAGTCCCTTGGACTGCAAGGATATCCAACCTGCCCATCCTAAAGGAAATCAGTCCTGAATATTCATTCGGAGGACTGATGCTGAAGCTGAAATTCCAATACTTTGGCCACTTGATGTGAAGAACTGACTCTTTTGAAAAGACCCTGATGTGGGAAACTTTCAAGGTGGGAGGAGAAGGGGACGACACAGGAATAGATTGTTGGATGGCATCACCAACTTGATGGACATGAGTTTGAGCAAGCTCTGGGAGTTGGTGATGGACAGGGAAGCATAGCATACTGCATTCCATGGGGTCACAAAGAGTCGCACACGACTGAGCAACTGAACTGATATGTGTACATACAAATGATTCACTTTGTTGTATGGCAGAAACTAATACAATATTGCAAAGCAACTATACTCCAATTTAAAAAAAAAAATTAAATGAAGAAAATTTCAGTTCCTTAAAAATCTGATAGTCAAAGAGCCAGACCAAGTAATTGCTGTAGGAAACAATATGCTATATAATTCTCTATATTTGGTACAGTTCTTTGATAGAGCTAATGAGATTCATGAAAATCAAACAGTGTTTGAGATGTGAAGGATTGAATATCTAATAGTGTGGACTATAATAATACTAAGGGAATTATTTCAAAAGATATTTTTGGTGTTCCATAAGTCATATTGTAATGGTAATCACTAAAAACACTACCAATGCAAAGGACTGGGTTATGGTCTGTTGTCAGTATGTCAGTTTTGTTGTTGTTCAGTTGCTAAGTCGTGTTTGTGTCTGTCTGACTCTTTTTAACTCCATGAGTTGCAGCACACCAAGCTTCCTTGTCCTTCACTATAGTTGATTGTCATTACCAGAGAGAAAATTTCTGGGGAACAAAGATATTGCACCAGTTTGTCATTGATGACTTTTGTGCCAAGAACTGATATAATTTCAATAAATTTCTATTAAATGTATGATTGCCTGTTCGGCCTTTGATTACTCCTCTCTGTAGAAGATGCTCTAAGAGATAAAAATATAATCTCTTATAACCCCAACAGAATCATCTGAAGAATAGCAGAATTCCCAAATGAAGTCTTCATGGGCTCATTGAAAAAAACTCAGTAGATATTTACTATATGTGTTCTATGTGCAAGCCACCATAGAAGATATAATGATGAAGATGTGTTCCAAAATGTAACAGATATGTTTACAGTCCTGTTCACAATCTCAGTACAGGTCTGGTTGTCCTGAGTTCTTACTTCTGAAACATTCGCTAAGTTGTGGCCGAATCTTTGTGAACCCATGGACTGTAGCCTCACAGGCTCCTCTGTCCATAGGATTTTGGGGGCAATGATACTGGAGTGGGCTGTCATTTCCTTTTGCAGGGATCTTCCCAATCCAGGGATTGAGCCTGCGTCTCCTGTGTCTAGTATATTGATAAGTGGATTCTTTAATACTGAGCCTCCTCCTGCTGCTGCTAAGTCACTTCACTCGTGTCTGACTCTGTGTGACCCCATGGATGGCAGCCTACCAGGCTCCCCCATCCCTGGGATTCTCCAGGCAAGAACACTGGAGTGGGTTGCCATTTCCTTCTCCAAAGCATGAAAGTGAAAAGTAAAAGTGAAGTCACTCAGTCACGTCTGACTCTCAGCAACCCCATGGACTGCAGCCCACCAGGCTTCTCCATCTATGGGATTTTCCAGGCAAGAGTACTGAAGTAAGGTGCCATTGCCTTCTCTGACTGAGCCTCCTACAGAAGACTAAACAGGATGTAGTAGCAAAGTAACAGAATTTATTCTCCTGGGTTTCACTCAGGATCCTGAGGGGCAAAATGCATTATTTGTCTTGTTTTTTCCTCATCTACCTTGTGACAATGGTGGGCAACTTGCTCATTATGGTGACTGTTTTTGCCAGCCCCTCTCTGGACTCCCCATGTACTTCTTCCTTGCTTATTTTTCACTCATGGATACAGTTTATTCCACTGCCATTTCACCCAAATTGATTATAGACTTACTCAGTGGTAAAAAGACAATTTCCTTCCCAGTTTGCATGGGACAGCTCTTTGTAGAACACTTATTTGGAGGTTCTGAGATTTTCCTTCTGGATATGATGGCCTATGATCACTATTTGGCCATCTATAAGCCACTGCACTACCTGACCATCATGAAGCGACAGGTTTGTATCCTGCTGCTGGAGGTGGCCTGGGTGGGAGGTCTTGTGCCCTCAATGGTTCAACTCCTCTTTATGTACAGACTCCCCTTCTGTGGCCCCAGTGTCACTGATCACTTCATCTGTGACATTAGCCATGGTTGGACCTTGCCTGTACTGACACTTACATTGCCGGTCTCAGGGTGGTTACTAACGGTGGAGCAATCTGTGCGGTTATCTTTATCCTCCTGCTAGTGTCCTATGGGGTCATCCTAAACTCCCTTAGAGCTCATAGTCAGGAAGGAAGGTGTAAAGCCCTATCTACCTGCAGTTCCCACATCACAGTGGTGGTCCTCTTTTTCATTCCCTGTATCTTTATGGATGTGAGACCTGTTTCCAACTTTCCCATTGATAAATCCATAACTGTGATGTATACCATCATCACTCCCCTGCTGAACCCTTTAATATACACCTTGAGAAATTCAGAGGTGAAAAGTGCTATGCCAAAACTCTGGTATAAAAGGTTAACTGTAGGTAATTATAAGAATGTGTCACCCACACTGAATGCATTTGTTACTAATCCTAAAGCAATAAATGGGCAGTCGATTCTAACAATGGAAGATTTAATCAATTCAACGAACTCTACAAGGAGGTTTTTTTCCATTTATACAAAAGCACCCAAAAAGTAGAATTAATCTACTAGAGAATCAATCTAATAGAGAAATTCTTCAAGATAAATAAAAGGCACTGGTGTTTGTGCCATTACCAGAAAAAAAAATAAAGTTCGCCTTGCAACTTAATTTTCTCAGTTTTTATTAAAATCAGACTTTAGAAGAAAGAATTCTTTCTTTTCAGAGGTGAAAAACAAGCTAATCCTGAAAATATATTTTTTATCCAAATTAATGGGAGAAAGTCATTTTGGCTAATAGTTAGAACATAGTTCTGAGGCAAAAAAAAGTGTTTTTAAAATTTTAAAGTGTTAAAATTATTCTTTCATCACAGTAACTTTCTGTGGATGCATTATGCATTTGTATTTAAGACAATTTCTATTCCTCAAATCAATGTCTATGTGTTTGCAGTTCAGGATATTTAGACAGGAGAAGATGCTGTGTTTGGCTAAAGATATTTGTGTTTCTCCTTATTATTGTAGTATTTGATACAGGAAAACCCAAGGTAACAACTGTGAAAAAAGGAAATTTTGAATCATTTATAGCTTCAATAGGGATGCTTGTGGTATTCTTCTATAAAAATGTATGTATTAAATATTATAACCCCCACCTGTATGTCAGTGTCCTGACAGGAACAGATATTAGTCTTCAAAGAAACAACTGAAAACTATTTACAAAGTTTTTAAGATTAAGAGACTTTTAAATGTGATGATGTATCTACTGCTAGCAACAGTGAGAAGTCACTAGTATCCAAGCTATGAAGGGGCCAAAGGAGGAAAATTTTTTTTTTTTTTTTAGAGGATGGTAATCATCTGATCAGATCAGTCGCTCAGTCGTGTCCAACTCTTTGTGACCCCATGAATTGCAGCACGCCAGGCTTCCCTGTCCATCACCAACTCCCGGAGTTCACACAGAGACTCATGTCCATCGAGTCAGTGATGCCATCCAGCCATCTCATCCTCTGTCGTCCCGTTCTCGTCCTGCCCCCAATCCCTCCCAGCATCAGAGTCTTTTCCAATGAGTCAACTCTTCGCATGAGGTGGCCAAAGTACTGGAGTTTCAGCTTCAGCATCATTCCTTCCAAAGAAATCCCAGGGCTCATCTCCTTCAGAATGGACTGTTTGGATCTCCTTGCAGTCCAAGGGACTCTCAACAGTCTTCTCCAACACCACAGTTCAAAAGCATCAATTCTTCAGTGCTCAGCCTTCTTCACAGTCCAACTCTCACATCCATACATGACCACAGGAAAAACCATAGCCTTGACTAGATGAACCTTTGTTGGCAAAGTAATGTCTCTGCTTTTGAATATGCTATCTAGGTTGCTCATAACAGCTATAACTAAAGAATAAGGGTCATTGACAGGAGCCTTGGCTTGATTAGAGAAGTATGATCATTCCAAATCATGGCTCTTAAGGGAAAGTGCTAGGGGAATTAATACACTGGTGATTTTAATTTTCACTCTCAGATCTCCTATTTGCTCTCATGAGTGGGACATAGAAGAAGAAGTGAAGTGAAGTTGGTCAGTCGTGTCCAACTCTTTGTGACCCACTAAAGTTGACTGGGGAAACAAAAGAATAATACAACATATTTTGAACTTATTTCACGCCTATTATTTACTAGACAATTTTTGACAATTTTGAAGGTCTTCATTTACATTATTCTCTTTAAACCCTAGTGTGTTAGATTCTATTATGTTTAATTACAGGGATTATGTTGAATGATTTACCCAGGTCACAAAGTTTGTAAGTACAGATTTTGAGGCTCAAATTCCAAACCAGAGTTTAGAACCTGCACTCTCAAAAAGTACACTGCAGACATTTAGGGTCACAATATTTATAAAACAAATTTTATATTTATAAAACAAAACAAAAGTTATATAATTATATATAAGTTAGGCAATATGACATCTCTGATAGTTTTATTGTGTGTGTGTGTGTGTGTGTGTGTATTTGTTTCCAAAGTCTATTCAACCATATTCAGGGTTTAGAAGTAACACTTTTGTTATAAAGAAACTGATTTGGAAAATGTGATATTTCTTTAAAATTTATCTCTTTTTAACCTAATGAACTGGTTAGGCTTTTTTAGGACCTCAAAACTTTTGCTGCATCATTTTAATGGTCACTATAGCTCACATGGGAAGCAGGTTTTACTATGACAGCGACAGCGGCAGTGTTAGTCTCTCAGTTGCGCCCAACCCTTTGTGACCCTGTGGATGGCAGCCCACCAGGCTCCTCTGTCCATGGGATTTCCCAGGCAAGGACACTGGAGTGGGTTGCCATTCCCTTCTCCAGGGGATTTTCCCGACCCAGGGATCAAACCCAGGCCTCGTGCATTGCAGGCAGATACTGACTGAGCTACAAGGGAAGCCCCAGGTTTTACTATATAGACAGTTAAAGAGAAACATATTTAGGCATGCATTGCAATCACATTTTTCAAAAGAATATGTACCCAAATTTTCAGAAACTGAAATTTCAGTCTATAATTTCTAATATGTTGCTGAATGAAAATGTTTTTCAGTATTTTACACTTTGCATATCCATGTAGATGTTTTGTTTTTCCTCCTATGTTGTTGAATTTGTCATCGTGTGCTGCTGCTGCTGCTAAGTCGCTTCAGTCGTGTCCGACTCTGTGCGACCCCATAGACGGTAGCCCACCAGGCTCTCCCATCCCTGGGATTCTCCAGGCAAGAACACTGGAGTAGGTTGCCATTTCCTTCTCCAATGCAGGAAAGTGAAAAGTGAAAGTGAAGTCATTCAGTCGTGTCCGACTCTTAGCGACCCCATGGACTGCAGCCCACCAGGCTCCTCCGTCCATGGGATTTTTTAGGCAAGAGTACTGGAGTGGGTGTCATTGTGTATACCTACTTAATTTATCTTATTTCATTTATCATTGTGGGATAGTTATCATGGATATACATGTTCTGAGAATTCTTTAAAGATTTATTTGTTCCAATTGATTATATTAAGAAGTTTGAAGAATATCCCAAGTGTTTGAAGTAGATATATTTATTTTAATAAAATATAATATCAATAAAGTATAGGATTTTGTATCTTGTCTTGTCAAATTAATGGTTTAAACCATTTAGAGGAACAAATGTGTTCATAAGAATATTTTAATAGTGAACTATTTCTTGATCACTTAAAATATATGAGGCACATTCAGATTCCAGAGAAACAGTTATTAAGACATGTTTATTGTCCCAACAAACTCAACAGATAAAAGCATAAAACCAGCTATAAACACATAAATGTTTTAAATGCTCAGCAGGTCAAAGGGTTAGACTCACTTACCAGAAGTTATCTCTTGAACACAGAACAACTTCTAAGAACCACGAGTATTTATTTTCCATTACAAATGAATATGTGGCTATGTCATTGTGAGTGGAGATATTTAACTATGTATGTATACAATGAACAGCCAGAACCTTGAAGATGGAACTCTGAGGCAACTGGTTTCTTCAATTCACATATGTTCAGAATTTTCTTTTCTTTATTTGATCTAGAAATATAAAGATTCTGAGAGGCAAATCCTGATGCTGATTCTGAGTTACCCTCCAATCCATCTCCAGCTGGACAGCTCAGGAAATCCTCCACTCCCTATTCATTCAGTACCCTCAACCCAAACTGTTGACTGATTTCAAAGCATATTTTATTTAATTTTTAGTCTTTGCTGTTTTGTATCTACCTTTTCTCAGTCATCTCTTATTTTCTCTCTTCCTTCTTTCTCACTTTTATTTTCCCTCTGATATCTGAGCATAAATTGAATTGCCAAATGCACATAGAAGAGAACAATCTTCTACCTTTCACAAATGACACTCTGTAAATTAGACACTGAGATGGAGCACATTTAAAATAATTTTGCCAAAATGAAGTTACCCACATTACATGTAAAACTGGCCATGGATCTATTTTCCTCAAGTGGGAAGGATTGTCCTGTTTTCCACATAGACTCAAAAAACCAAGAACTTACAATATGAACCAAATAATGAGTTTAATTTATTGATTACTGTAATAGTTAAATAATCTTCAATACACACTAATTACCTCTGGTTAATATAAAGATGATCTACCAGCCAAAGTGTTAGTATGTCATTTAGGATAAAGGCTTCAATGACAAAAATTCAAAAACTCACAGTATCTGGAAATATTATCATCTTTCCAAGAAAAGTATGAGTTTTCCTAAGATGCCTGAGCAAAATCAAATAATAGCTCTAGATTTTTGGCATGGAATTCTTTCTACTATACGAAGATTCTGCCTAAAATTTTTATTTTGGCATTCTGAATTGAGCTATGGCTAGCAATAATCAAATCTAAACAGTTTCATAAATCAAGAAACATGTCTATGTAGTACTTATTGACATAGATTTGTATTGTCTATTGTTTTCCTCCAATAACCTAGACTATAATAAATATCTATTTAGCGTGTCTTTGGCAGGGCCGGGGCAGAGCGGGGAGAGCTTCCTAGGTGGCTGAGTGGTAAAATATCCACTTGCCAATTCAAGAGAAATAGGAGACATGGGTTTGATTCCTGGGTCTGGAAGATCCCCTGGAGGAGGAAATGACAACCACTCTAGTAATTTTGCCTGAGGAATCCCATGAACAGAGGAGTTTGGCATGCTACAGTCCATGGAGTCACAAAGAGTCAGACAGAACTAATGACTGAGTACGCATGTTATGTGTGTGTGTATGTGTGTTTATTTACAAACAAAACATTACTTTTGCTGTATTTTCTTGGATGGGAAGAAGTTCATACATTTATGTTCTCAGGTGCTTTCTTATGTGTTTTGAACTTCATTGTAATTAAGTGGAATCTTATCAACATTTATTGAGCACTTATGATGTCCCTCGTTCTTTCCCTGCAGAGGACTGATTTTGGCGCTAATAGCATCTCAGAAAGGATGCTATTTAAGCATCAGTTTACAATTTTATGCCCCATGCCTAGGTATTACTTTATGTAAATATGTAAATAAAGCTATTAGGGATGAGATTGTTTTCATGGTATATTTCAGAATGCCAAAATTGCTCTCAAAAAAAAAAATTAAAGAAAAGGAAAGAAACAATATATAAAGTTAAAAACATTTGGTGTTTGTGAGAGGTATTTAGAGAAAGCAACTTGCTTGTCATTTGGTACATCAACTCACACCCACTCATATATACTTCCCAGTTAGAATACTGAAGTCTCACCACGATAATTGAAGCAAAGAATTTGATAAAATGAATGAAGTACTTGTGGTAAAAGAGTCCAATTCTGATATTCTATAATTTCTATGTGTGAGATCTCATGGAGCCAACACTGTTTAGTAATCATTATGTATTTGACACAAAGCTTGCAATCCTCTGAAAGTCATTACTGGCCATTTGTTTGCAGCCTCTGACACTCGAGTCACAGCTTCAGAAGGACACATGGAAAATAGGAACAATGTGACAAAGCTTGTTCTCCTGGGGCTCACACAAAATCCTGAAATGCAAAAAGTTCTATTTGTCCTATTCTTACTCATCTACATTGCAACAGTATTGGGCAATCTGCTTATCATGGTGACCATTGCAGCCAGCAGGTCACTTGGTTCCCCCATGTATTTTTTCCTGGCTTATTTATCATTTATAGATCCTGTCTATTCTACTATCATTGCTCCCAAAATAAACACTGACTTGCTTCATGAGAAAAAGACTATTTCCTTCCAGTATTGTATGACTTAAGTCTTTATAGATCATTTATTTGCTGGTGCTGAAGTCATTCTTCTGGTGGTGATGGCCTATGACCAATATGTAGCCATCTGCAAACCTCTTCATTATTTGATCATCATGAATCGGAGGGTATGCTGCTGGTGGCCTGGACTGGAGGCTTTCTGCACTCCCTGGTTCAATTGCTCTTTATTTATCATCTCCCTTTCTGTGGTCCCAATGTGATTGACAACTTTGTCTGTGACATGTACCCTTTACTGAAACTTGCTTGCACTGATACCCACCTCATTGGATGCTTCATGATAGCTAATGGAGGGGCAATTTGCACTGTTGTCTTCTTCATCCTCTTAGTGTCCTATGGGGTCATATTACACTCCCTGAAGACTCATGGTTTGGAAGGAAATCACAAAGCCTTCTACACCTGTGTATCCCATATGATGGTGGTCATTTTATTCTTTGTTCCCTGTATTTTCCTGTATGCCAGGCCTAATTCGACCCTACCCATTGAAAAATCCATGACTGTGGTTTTAACTTTCATAACTCCCATGTTGAACCCTTTAATCTACAACCTGAGAAATGCAGAAATGAAAAATGCCATGAGGAAACTTTGGAGTAAAAATGTGACCTTAGTTGGAAGAGATTGTGTAGGATATGATATTCTTTTTTTTTTTTTTTTTTTTAGAGAGAATCAAAGAATATTTTCAATATCAGTGATTACAACTAAAAAATAATTTTCTTTGGGTTACTTAAACTACTTATTCCTGAAACCGCTATATGAACTAATCCTTATCCTAGTGGAATAGTTTATAGATCTTAAATACCAAGAGAATTGCATAACTTCAATCTCTTATAGATGTCATCATACTGTGTTAAGATTCTATAGTGGAATCTGATAAAAAATTAATTTAAAATTTCACAGAAATGATCATAGCTGCATTTTCAAATCTGTGAAAAATGAAATTTGTTAACATATATTCTGATTGTGTCATATGGTTGATTTTGTATATTCTGATAAAATTTTGAACTGAAAAATTAAATTGTTCAACCCCAGTCTCTGTATCTGGATCACTTGGCCTCCTCCAATAATTGAAATACATATTTAAGTCATTCACATCACATAAGGCCCCAGAGTATGCCTGCATTAAATTAAAACGTCTGGGTACATGTTTTTTAAGCACAATGAATGTTTAGCATTCTGGAAACAGATTATTCTGATTTATATAATAAATACTAATCTGATTCTCTGTAAGCTGTATGTTCTTGACTTAAATGATTAATTAAAAGTTGTCTTGCTCTTGGCAATTGCTCTATATCAGACTTGGAAATCAGATACTATATTATAAGCATCCTATTTAAGGCTTTAGAATTACATGTTTCCTGTTAGAACCCAACTTACATCATAGATACTAAGTGCTAAAATATGCCTTCATCCTTTTCTCAATTCTAATTGGATTCATCTCGTGTACTTAGCAATATTAATGCCTCCACATAACTGACACACATTAAATAAAATTTCCTTTATTTCTCAGTGGAAGAAATAAAAAAAGTACTTTAGATCTTTTAATCAGAAAGAAATCTAGGACACTAGCTTCAGGATCAGGAGATGTGGGTTTTAATTCTCACTATACTATCATTTTATTCCATAACCTTTAAATTTCTAAAAGTAATTTATTTAGGTGATTTGGAATCTGTTTGCAAGTTCTGTGATTCTTCCCATGCCAATAATTTGTTATAAACATTGTTATATTTGCTTGTACTTCTATTAGAAGTAAAATTATCTCATTCCCACAAACTTTTCTTTTTTTGATAGATAACATAGAAATACCCTCCTGGTATAAAAGTATCTTAGGATTGGATTAAGATATGTTGCCTGTAGGTGACAAGATGAAATGATTGGATGGTATCACTGAAGCAATGGACATGAGTTAGAGCAACCTCTGGGAGATATTGAAGGATAAGGAAGCCTTGTGTGCTGGAGTTCATGGGGTCGCAAAGAGTGGGACATGACTTATTGACTGAACAACAATGAGACATAAAAACTCTGCTCTTGAGTGCTTTGTTGTTTTGAGAATATGTTCTTGCACCTATCCAAGTACACAAAGCTGTCAAGAGAACACTTTGACAGGTACCTGGTTTTTGTGAAATTAGTCCCTGAGTCTATCAAAGGTCAAAGCACACCTCAACTAGTTTCTGATCAACAGTGATATAATCCATATATAATCCCTCCTGTTTTCATTCTGTTTTACCATTCAAGTTTGAGAATCTGTGTTGCTGTCTTTTCAGGATTTTGAACTGTTCTGTCTTGGATTTGTATTCTGGGAACAGACTTTCCTGGTATAGATCCAAGAAACTCCTTTTTGAAAAATTATTTTCATGGACATGAATGGTAGATCAATTAAAAAATAAAATATCATAATGAAAAATAAAAAAAATAGTTACCCAGAGGGGAGGAGCCAAGATGGCAGAGGAGTAGGAAGGGGAGAACACTTTCTCCCCCACAAATTCATCAAAAGAGCATTTAAACATCAAGTAAACTCCACAAAACAACTTCTGAATGCCAGCAGAGGACATCAGGCACCCAGAAAAGCAACCCAAGCCTTCGAAAGGAGGTAGGAAAAAATATAAAAGACAAAAAAAGAGACAAAAGAGGGAGGGATGGAGTTCCATCCTGGGAAGGGAGTCTTAAAAAGAGAGAAGTTTACAAACACCAGGAAACCTTCTCACTGCCGAATCTGTGCCAAGCTTTGGAAGCACAGAGGGCAACATAACAGGGAGAAAAAATAAATAAACAATTAAAACTCGCAGATTTCAAGCCCTACGGTAACTCCCCCAGTGGAGAAGCAGCGCAGATGCCTGCACACGCCATTAGCAAGCGGGGACTGGGCAGGGAGGCGCGGCGCGGGCTGCATCACTTAGAGTAAGAACCTGGCCTGAATACCCTGAGCACTATCTGAGCGAAATAATTTGGGCTAGCAAACCAGACTGTGGGATATCTACCACGCGAAAAGCCAGCCCTAACCTAAGACACTGCTAGGCACGCGCACAGAACAAAGGACTGAACAGAGATAGCCGGCTGCAGACCTTCCCCCTCCGGTGACAGGCAGCCAGAGCCGGAAGGGGGCAATCACAGCCCCAGAGAGACATTATCTATAAAACTGTAAGCAGGTTTCTTTGCTAACTAAAACTTCTTGGGGGTCTGGACGATCAACATCTGCCTGAGAAGGTGTGCCGGTTTTACATCCAGATAACCAAATGGTGGGGAGGCGATAAGTTGCAGCAATGGCGCTCGCCAAATGCCTCATCACCTGAGCTGCTCAGACCTGGGAAGAGCACAAAACGTAGGCCCAACCGAGTCTGCGCCTCTGAGGACTACCCGAGTGCCTGAACCTGAGCGGCTTGGACCTGGGAGGTGCATGCAGCCCAGGGCTGGCCTCGAATTGTTCCCAGTGGAACAACCTAGAGCCCAAGCAGTGTGGGCAGGGAGGTTACATGTGCCCTGAGCAGAGGCAGACCCAGTGTGGCTGAGGCACTGCGAGCGCACGCCAGTGTTATTTGTTTGCAGCATCCCTCCCTCCCCACAGCGCGACTGAACAAGTGAGCCTAAAAAAAAAAAAAAAAAAAAAGTGTCCTCCACCATCCCCTTTGTGTCAGGGCAGAAATCAGACACTGAAGAGACCAGCAAACAGAAGAAGCTATAACAGAGGGAAATGCCTTGGAAGCTACAGGCAATAGATTAAAACCCTGTGGTTACTACGGACTACATAGGAAGGGGCCTATAGATCTTGAGAAATGTAAGTCGGACCAAGGAACTAGCCAAAAATGAACTGAACCCACAATACTCACAACAAAACCAGAGAAAGTCCTAGATATATTTTTACTATTTTTACGATCATTCTTTCTTTTTTTTTCTTTTTTTAAATTTTTTTTAAAATGTTAAGTCCTTTATTGTTCCTTTAATTTTCACTTTTATAACCTATTACTTTGCAAAAAAAAAAAAAAGACCCTTGTTTTTTCTTCTTCAGCAAACTTCATATATATATTTTTTATAATTTTTGACCTTGTTTTTTTGGTTTTGGTTTTTTCTTCTTTTCTTTAACATTGTATTTTTGAAATTCCAAACTCTACTCTGGATTTTTAATTTTAGCTTTTTGGTATATGTTATCAATTTTGTACCTATAGTTTTTTTTTATAATTTCTGTGACTTTTTTTTTCTCTGTTTCTTTCTCTTCTTCTTTTATATAACATTGTATATCTGAAATTCCAAACTCTACTCTAGATTTTTAATTTATGCTTTTTGGTATTTGATATCAATTTTGTACCTGTATTTTCTTTCTAATTTTTGTGACATTGTTTGTTTTTGTTTGTTTGTTTGTTTTCTCTCTTTATTTTTCTTCTTCTTTTTTTTTTCAACATTGTATTTTTGAAATTCCAAACTCTACTCTAGACTTTTAATTTTTGCTTTTATGTATTTGTTACCAATGTTGTACCTTTAACAACCCAATCTTCAGGACCCATTTTTCACTAGGGAGTGAGATTACTGGCTTGACTGCTCTCTCTCCCTTTGGACTCTACTTTTTCTCCACCAGGTCGCCTGTGTCTCCTCCCTAACCCTTCTCTACTCTACCCAACTCTGTGAATTTCTGTGTGTTCCAGGCGGTGGAGAACACTTAGGGAACTGATTACTGGCTGGATCTGTCTCCCTCCTTTTCATTCCCCCCTTTTATCCTTCTGGCCACCTCTGTCTCCTTCCTCCTCCTTCTCTTCTCTGTATAACTCCGTGAACATCTCTGAGCAGTCCAGCTGTGGAGTGCACATAAGGAAGTGATTACTGGCTAGCCCACTCTCTCCACTATTGATTCCACCTCATCTCATTTGGGTCACCTCTAACTCCCTCCTCCCTCTTCTCTTCTCCATGTAACGCTGTGAACCTCTCTGAGTGACCCTCACGGTAGAGAAACTTTTCATCTTTAACGTAGATGTTTTTATCAATAGTGCTGTATAGAAGGAGAAGTTTTGAAACTACTGTAAAAATAAGACCAATAACCGGAAGCAGGAGGCTTAAGTCCAAACCCCGACTCCAGGGAACGCCTGACTCCAAGGAACATTAATTGACAGGAGCTAATCAAATGCCTCCATACCGACACTGAAACCAAGCACCACACAAGGGCCAACAAGTTCCAGGGCAAGACATACCAAGCAAATTCTCCAGCAACAAAGGAACATAGCCCTGAGTTTCAAGATACAGACTGCCCAAAGTCACCTCAAAACCATAGACATCTCATAACTCATTACTGGATATTTCATTGCACTCCAGAAAGAAGAAATACAGCTCCACCCACCAGAACACCGACACAAGCTTCCCTAACCAGGAAACCTTGACAAGACACCTGTACAAACCCACACACAGCGAGGAAATGCCACAATAAAGAGAACTTCACAAACTGCCAGAATACAGATAGGACACCCCAAACTCCACAATTTAAACAAGATGAAGAGACAGAGGAATACCCAGCAGATAAAGGAACAGGATAAATGCCCACCAAACCAAACCCAAGAGGAAGAGATAAGGAATCTACCTGATAAAGAATTCCGAATAATGATAGTGAAATTGATCCAAAATCTTGAAATTAAAATGGAATCACAGATAAATAGCCTGGAGGCAAGGATTGAGAAGATGCAAGAAAGGTTTAACAAGCATCTAGAAGAAATAAAAAAGAGTCAATATATAATGAATAATACAATAAATGAAATTAAAAACACTCTGGAGGCAACAAATAGTAGAATAACAGAGGCGGAAGATAGGATTAGTGAATTAGAAGATAGAATGGTAGAAATAAATGAATCAGAGAGGGTAAAAGAAAAACGAATTAAAAGAAATGAGGACAATCTCAGAGACATCCAGGACAATATTAAATGCTACAACATTCGAATCATAGGGGTCCCAGAAGAAGAAGACAAAAAGAAAGACCATGAGAAAATACTTGAGGAAATGATAGTTGAAAACTTCCCTAAAATGGGGAAGGAAATAATCACCCAAGTCCAAGAAACCCAAGAGTCCCAAACAGGATAAACCCAAGGTGAAACACCCCAAGACACATATTAATCAAATTAACAAAGATCAAACACAAAGAACAAATATGAAAAGCAGCAAGGGAAAAACAACAAATAACACACAAGGGAATACCCATAAGGATAACAGCTGATCTTTCAATAGAAACTCTTCAAGCCAGGAGGGAATGGCAAGACATACTTAAAATGATGAAAGAAAATAACCTACAGCCCAGATTATTGTACCCAGCAAGGATCTCATTCAAGTATGAAGGAGAAATCAAAAGCTTTTCAGACAAGCAAAAGCTGAGAGAATTCTGCACCACCAAACCAGCTCTCCAACAAATACTAAAGGATATTCTGTAGACAGGAAACACAAAAACGGTGTATAAATTCGAACCCCAAACAATAAAGTAAATGGCGACGGGATCATACTTATCAGTAATTACCTTAAATGTAAGTGGGTTGAATGCCCCAACCAAAAGACAAAGACTGGCTGAATGGATACAAAAACAAGACCCCTACATATGTTGTCTACAAGAGACCCACCTCAAAACAGGGGACACATACAGATTGAAAATGAAGGGCTGGAAAAAGATTTTCCATGCAAATAGGGACCAAAAGAAAGCAGGAGTAGCAATACTCATATCAGATAAAATAGACTTTAAAACAAAGGCTGTGAAAAGAGACAAAGAAGGTCACTACATAATGATCAAAGGATCAATCCAAGAAGAAGATATAACAATTATAAATATATATGCACCCAACACGGGAGCACTACAGTATGTAAGACAAATGCTAACAAGTATGAAATGAGAAATTAACAATAACACAATAATAGTGGGAGACTTTAATACCCCACTCACACCTATGGATAGAGCAACTAAACAGAAAATTAATAAGGAAACACAAACTTTAAACCATACAATAGACCAGTTAGACCTAATTGATATCTATAGGACATTTCATCCCAAAACAATGAATTTCACGTTTTTTTCAAGCGCACATGGAACCTTCTCCAGGATAGATCACATCCTGGGCCATAAATCTACCCTTGGTAAATTCAAAAAAATAGAAATCCTTCCAAGCATCTTTTCTGACCACAATGCAGTAAGATTAGATCTCAATTACAAGAGAAAAACTATTAAAAATTCCAACATATGGAGGCTGAACAACACGCTGCTGAATAACCAACAAATCACAGAAGAAATCAAAAAAGAAATCAAAATTTGCATAGAAACGAAAGAAAATGAAAACACAACAACCCAAAACCTGTGGGACACTGTAAAAGCAGTCCTAAGGGAAAAGTTCATAGCAATACAGGCATACCTCAAGAAACAAGAAAAAAGTCAAATAAATAACCTAACTCTACACCTAAAGCAACTAGAAAAGGAAGAAATGAAGAACCCCAGGGTTAGTAGAAGGAAAGAAATCTTAAAAATTAGAGCAGAAATAAATGCAAAAGAAACAAAAGAGACCATAGCAAAAATCAACAAAGCCAAAAGCTGGTTCTTTGAACGGATAAATAAAATTGACAAACCATTAGCCAGATTCATCAAGAAACAAAGGGAGAAAAATCAAATCAATAAAATTAGAAATGAAAATGGAGAGATCACAACAGACAACACAGAAATACAAAGGATCATAAGAGACTACTATCAACAATTATATGCCAATAAAATGGACAACGTGGAAGAAATGGACAAATTCTTACAAAAGTACAACTTTCCAAAACTGGACCAGGAAGAAATAGAAAATCTTAACAGACCCATCACAAGCACGGAAATTGAAACTGTAATCAAAAATCTTCCAGCAAACAAAAGCCCAGGTCCAGATGGCTTCACAGCTGAATTCTACCAAAAATTTAGAGTAGAGCTAACACCTATCCTGCTCAAACTCTTCCAGAAAATTGCAGAGGATGGTAAACTTCCAAACTCATTCTATGAGGCCACCATCACCCTAATACCAAAACCTGACAAAGATGCCACAAAAAAAGAAAACTACAGGCCAATATCACTGATGAACATAGATGCAAAAATCCTTAACAAAATTCTAGCAATCAGAATCCAACAACACATTAAAAAGATCATACACCATGACCAAGTGGGCTTTATCCCAGGGATGCAAGGATTCTTCAATATCCGCAAATCAATCAATGTAATACACCACATTACCCAATTGAAAAATAAAAAAATATATGATTATCTCAACAGATGCAGAGACAAGCCTTTGACAAAATTCAACATCCATTTATGATAAAAACTCTCCAGAAAGCAGGAATAGAAGGAACATACCTCAACATAATAAAAGCTATATATGACAAACCCACAGCAAACATTATCCTCAATGGTGAAAAATTGAAAGCATTTCTTCTACAGTCAGGAACAAGACAAGGGTGTCCACTTTCACCATTACTATTCAACATAGTTTTGGAAGTTTTGGCCACAGCAATCAGAACAGAAAAAGAAATGAAAGGAATCCAAATTGGAAAAGAAGTAAAACTCTCACTCTTTGCAGATGACATTATCCTCTACATAGAAAACCCTAAAGACTCCACCAGAAAACTACTAGAACTAATCAATGACTATAGTAAAGTTGCAGGATATAAAATCAACACACAGAAATCCCTTGCATTCCTATACACTAATAATGAGAAAATAGAAAGATAAATTAAGGGAACAATTCCATTCACCATTGCAACGGAAATAATAAAATACTTAGGAATATATCTACCTAAAGAAACTAAAGACCTATGTATAGAAAACTACTAAACACTGGTGAAAGAAATCAAAGAGGACACTAACAGATGGAGAAATATACAATGTTCATGGATTGGAAGAATCAATATAGTGAAAATGAGTATATTACCCAAAGCAATTTATAGATTCAATGCAATCCCTATCAAGCTACCAACAATATTCTTCACAGAGCTAGAACAAATAATTTCACAATTTGTATGGAAATACAAAAAAACCTCGAATAGCCAAAGTGATCTTGAGAAAGAAGAATGGAACTGGAGGAATCAACCTACCAGACTTCAGGCTCTACTACAAAGCCACAGTCATCAAGACAGTATGGTACTGGCACAAGGACAGAAATATAGATCAATGGAACAAAATAAAAAGCCCAGAGATAAATCCACGCACATATGGATACCTTATCTTTGACAAAGGAGGCAAGAATATACAATGGATTAAGGACAATCTCTTTAACAAGTGGTGCTGGGAAAACTGGTCAACCACTTGTAAAAGAATGAAACTAGAACACTTTCTAACACCATACACAAAAATAAACTCAAAATGGATTAAAGATCTAAACATAAGACCAGAAACTATAAAACTCCTAGAGGAGAACATAGGCAAAACTCTCTCTGACATACATCACAGCAGGGTCCTCTATGACCCACCTCCCAGAATATTGGAAATAAAAGCAAAAATAAACAAATGGGACCTAATTAAACTTAAAAGCTTCTGCACAACAAAGGAAACTATTAGCAAGGTGAAAAGACAGCCTTCAGAATGGGAGAGAATAATAGCAAATGAAGCAACTGACAAACAACTAATCTCAAAAATATACAAGCAACTCCTACAACTCAACTCCAGAAAAGTAAATGACCCAATCAAAAAATGGGCCAAAGAACTAAATAGACATTTCTCCAAAGAAGACATATAGATGGCTAATAAACACATGAAAAGATGCTCAACATCACTCATTATCAGAGAAATGCAAATCAAAACCACTATGAGGTACCATTTCACGCCAGTCAGAATGGCTGTGATCCAAAAGTCTACAAGTAATAAATTCTGGAGAGGGTGTGGAGAAGAGGGAACCCTCTTACACTGTTGGTGGGAATGCAAACTAGTACAGCCACTATGGAGAACAGTGTGGAGAGTCCTTAAAAAACTGGAAATAAAACTGCCTTATGATCCAGCAATCCCACTGCTGGGCATACACACTGAGGAAACCAGAAGGGAAAGAGACACGTGTACCCCAGTGTTCATCACAGCACTGTTTATAATAGCCAGGACATGGAAACAACCTAGATGTCCATCAGCAGATGAATGGATAAGAAAGCTGTGGTACATATACACAATGGAGTATTACTCAGCCATTAAAAAGAATACATTTGAATCAGTTCTAATGAGGTGGATGAAACTGGAGCCTATTATACAGAGTGAAGTAAGCCAGAAAGAAAAACACCAATACAGTATACTAACGCATATATATGGAATTTAGAAAGATGGTAACAATAACCCTGTGTATGAAACAGCAAAAGAGACACTGATGTATAGAACTCTGTGGGAGAGGGAGAGGGTGGGAAGATTTGGGAGAATGGCATTGAAACATGTAAAATATCATGTATGAAACGAGTTGCCAGTCCAGGTTCAATGCACAATACTGGATGCTTGGGGCTGGTGCACTGGGATGACCCAGAGGGATGGTATGGGGAGGGAGGAGGGAGGAGGGTTCAGGATGGGGAATTCATTTTGTGGCGGATTCATTTTGATATTTGGCAAAACTAATACCATTATGTAAAGTTTAAAAATAAAATAAAATTTAAAAAAAATTTACTCAACTAACTGTTTACATATGTAATAGTATATATTCAGACTCCATATTTAAGCTCATTTACTATCAAATATCTAAGTTCATATATGGTCAACTGTTTTGTTTTGTTTTTTTTTTTCTCTCATTATGTTTTGTTCTCATGTAGACATCAGGATGAAGTTCACAAAGATGTACGCTGTAAAAGTTCTTCTCTGATGTTGAGTTACCTTACTTGAGATAATCGGTTTGTTGGCAAGACCTGGTAATGATGGTGAAATATCCCTTGGGTTTAATTAGCCACAGGTAAGTAACTTCCTAGACTTTGCTCCCAAACAGGATATGTGGTAACACTTTTAAGGCTCAAGAGAAAGGCCTTCTCCACAGGTACTGTTTATATCTAAAAAAAAAAAAAAAAAAAAAAAAAAAAAAAAAAAAACCACTTACTGTATCTGAATTAGTTGACGCTTTTAATATTGAAATTTACTTCTTTCTTGGTGCACTAACAGCTGCCTGGGGTCCTGGCTGTAGACCTACATGTCAGACAAGTTCATGGGTGAGATTTCCCAGACCTTCCCCCGGCCAGGACATCATACAGTCATAGAGTATCAGGTTTAAATGGATTTTATAAATCATATAATCACCTCTCAGTCTAAGATTTAAATCTCTTTTAAGCATGTCAAGCATCAAGAAAAATAGGTTCAACTACAGTGCTATCAATTTAGAAGTAAAAATATTTCAGACTTTTTCTTACTGATATTTAACACCTCTGTTAAAACTACACATTATTCAAAAATATGCAATATATTTTAGTTATCCCCTTCCCCAATGTTGAGCATTCTGTGTGGTTTCTAAATTTTCCACAGCTTTTAATAACTGTGTTGAACATATTTGAACATTTAATTTTTCTGTTTTAAAAATATTTTCCATTAGGTTATTTCTAGAAAGAGTATTTTGGAGTCAAATAAAAAAAAAAGACAAAATAATTTCTATTTTTTCACAGTTATGTACAAGTAACTTTTATTAGTTGTGTCTAATTCTTACTTTCTATTCACTATACTTTTTATGATCTGCTGAGAAACTCCACCTCAGAGTAAGGAAATGTAATGAAGCTGCTGTACTTTGTTTTCACATATGTATAGAGTTTTCATCTTGGAAAAAGGAATAGTTTTTTTAATTATGTTTATGTTTTCTCTTTTCTTTGGAAAATTTTTGTCTCACCTGTCCTTATTATATTAGTAATGCAGTATCCTGTAACCAAGAATGATTGATGATGGATGCTATGGGAAGATGGGAGAAGAAGGCAGGGGAATGCCTGTAACAGAAACATAATGGAGTGGGAGGGTGACTTGTATCAAGGATGGATGCCTTGCTGCTGTTTGGTGATGAAATTTCAGGGAAAGGGTTACAAAGACATTTAACAGGCACACTTTTTATGACTCTATGTGAACACATACACATTACTATACATAGTCATATCCAATAAATATTTGTTGAATGAATGAACTTGTAATATTAATGATTACTTATATGAACAGATTTTATATGTGTTTGGGTATATATACATAGTACTTTATCTCATCCAGCAGAGTCTTTCTATTTTTCACATCAATCTCTGTTTTTAAAACTTTGAAAATAATGATTTTCTTTGCTTGATAAATCTTATTTTATTGCACACCTATGTCACAGTTTTTTATATGCCTACTGAAGATGTAAATTTACTGAATGTAATCATATTAAATTGTATGTGGAACAGGATTTTGAAGAATTAAAAATATTAATTAATAACTATTGTAATTATCCTGAAAGTAAAATGACCCAGTAATATAATCTTTCCTAGAGGCAACTAATATTTTTATACTTACCCCATAAAGTGTGTCAGAAATTATTAAAGTGGAATGCAGCTTCCTTTCAAAGGTTTATTTATGTTTTTCATAAAAAGTAATGATAATCAGAGCTGGAAGACAAGAATACTTGAATTCCTCTGGGTTTATAATCTGGGAAATAAGGCATACTCTTACCCATGAACAACAACTTGGAAAGCATTTACTCATCATCTAACAGGTTTCAGACACTGCAGACATCCTGCCAGGCACTGTGGTAGGCACAGTTAGTAAACACACTTGAATAGCATATGCGCTCCGGTAGGTAAAACGGACAGTGTGTTGTCAAGGACTTATATCCATTTCCCTAAACTGCCTTCTTGTGATAGATTTATTGATGTGTCTTTCTTTCCACAGTTAGATCTAAGAATTCAAATGTAAATTCTCACGGAAAAGAGAATAGCTCTAACCCCTGTGGGACTCCTCTCAGCTTTCTAGATACATCTGAGAATTACAATTTGTAAGCTCATATACACAAAGGAGGGCTTGAAATCAAGGAACACCAAGATGACATGACAGAGTTGCAAGCAGCTGAAATCAGGAGGAGAATCCAGGTCTCATGTAGGGAGTCCAGTGTTTTCTCAGTAAATTACACATCATGTGTTTCCCTCCCGATATTTTACAGGTGATAGGTGCTGGGTGTCTGAAGGGATGGAACACATCATGAAAAAAATAAGAATGATTTGAAACAATTACTGGGGCAAAACTGCCAAGGACTTGAGCCACAGCTATAGTGACTGCTCTGTTTTGTTTTAAGAAATTCAGACCACAAACCTTTCATGATTAACAGGTGCCACTTTTTATTCCTTTGTAGGAAATTCAGGCCCCAAGAAGGTATTTCTTCCTAAATGGATGTTCTTATACCTCCAAACAATGTGACTGAATTTGTTCTCTTGGGACTCACACAGAATCCACTCTTGCAGAAAATACTCTTCATTGTGTTTTTGTTCATTTTCCTATTCACTGTTCTGGCCAACTTGCTCATTGTCATTACCATCTCCCTCAGCCCCACACTTTCTGCTCCCATGTACTTCTTTCTCACTTACTTGGCCTTCATAGATGCCTCCTACACATCCGTCACCACCCCTAAATTGATCACTGACCTACTGTACCAGAGGAGAACCATATCCTTGGGAGGCTGCCTGACTCAGCTCTTTGTGGAGCACTTCCTGGGAGGATCAGAGATCATACTCCTCATTGTCATGGCCTATGACCGCTACATGGCCATCTGCAAGCCTCTGCACTACACAACCATCATGCAACAGGGACTCTGCCAGCTCCTGCTGGTGGTGGCCTGGATCGGGGGGATTATGCATGCCACTGTGCAGATTATTTTCATGGTCAACTTGACCTTCTGTGGTCCCAACATCTTTGATCACTTCATGTGTGACCTCTTTCCACTGTTAAAGCTTGCCTGCAGTGACACCTACAAGCTCGGTATAGTGGTGGCAGCAAACAGTGGGGCCATGTGCTTGCTCATTTTTTTCATGCTCCTCATCTCGTACACAGTCATCCTGAGCTCCCTGAAATCCCATGGCTCTGAAGGACAGCGCAAGGCCCTCTCTACATGTGGCTCCCACTTTACAGTAGTGGTGTTCTTTTTTGTCCCTTGTATATTCACCTACATGCGTCCTGTGGCCACCTATCCTGTGGACAAGTGGGTGGCTGTGTTCTTTGCAATCCTCACTCCCATGTTAAATCCTATCATCTATACAGTGAGAAACACAGAGGTGAAAAATGCCATGATGAATTTGATGAAGAGGAGAATAATGTAGACAGTTCATGAAGCCAATAGTATGATGATTTGTCTATGTAGAGGATTATATCTATTGTAAAATATGAAAAAAAAAATAAATTTTGCAGATCATTGACATTAAAAAAGGCCCCAAAACTAAAATTTGTTGAATGCTTAATGGATAGGTACTTTGCTAGGTGCTTTTTATAACTTTTAATGTACTCAGCTAAGGCTTTAACATTCATGTGCATAGATTTAGGATGTGCAATAGAAAAAACACCTATGAATCCCTAGTGAGATGATTATAGAGTATGTATTTCTACTGTACTAAATTCTTTATACAAATGTTGCTTGGATGAAATTGGCTTTTCCCTAGGGCCTGTCTTGATTTCAGATCTTCTTTTATTTTTACTTAACCTGTGGTAAAGCAAATAGATCCTATAAATTCTTAGATATATAGGGAAAGGATATTTGTGGAGTGAAAGAATCACTGCTGAATTTTTTTGGCACTATGAATATATCAAAAGCAAAAAGAGAAACACTCACTAAAGGAGGAAGGAATGGTTCTCAACTTATCTTTAATTCTTTTTGTAGCATAAAAATAAACCAGAAATTTAAAAATTATTCTTAATTTGGTCTTATTTTCTTAAATATCCTATCACTTACAGTTTTTATTGAATTGTTTTCTTTTCTTCTTACCAAGACTTGAGGAGTCTTTTGAATAAAGAAGAGTAAACATTCTTTAATCACATGTCAGCAACAAGAAGAAAACATATCTAAGAGTTTTAGCTACAGCATTTGAATCCAGGTGTTCCAAATCTCAGTTCTACTTTCCTCAAATAAAACACAGTTGTCTTTGATACACTTCAGTTCAGTTCAGCCACTTAGTCGTGTCTGACTCTTTGTGACCCCATGGACTGCTGCACATCAGGCTTTCCTGTCCATCACCAACTCCAGATACATTTATGTCTATAGATAAGAAATGTATCTGTAATGTTAGTGATTCACTTTCTCCTTTAAGAAGATAATCGAATTTGCTGTAGCCTTGTCACATGTGGGGCAATATAATAATACCTATGCTTGGAACTATTTCCACTAACTGAAAGAAATTAGAAGATAACTTTTGCTCTTATGAACAAAAACATTACTGTACTAATGTTGGCCTTTTACAAAAGCAAAATTTTACAGAAGTTTTCATAACACAAACTTTAGGAAAGTGGTGATACCTGTTATGCTCCTCTAGACACATGGAGAATATCAGATCATTCTACATTATTACCTAACACTTTATAAGTCAAAGGTTCTCTGACTATAACACTCCAACTTGCACTATTTCAGAAATATTCTCTCCAACTCAGTAGTCATCTCTAGCCATTTTTTCACCATAATTTGACCATATCATTATGCCAGTCACCCCACCTATTCTGTGGGGTGACTGTTTACTAGCTTATGCAAGGTACCTCAGATTCATAAGAAACAGAAGCTCTTCCCACAATGTCTAGGCCTGGAAGATAATATCATCAGCACTTAATCTATTAAAGATGATCAATTTTGCAGTTGATAGTGAGAAGCACTGCAATAGAATCTACACTAAATAATATACGGTTCATTTTGCCTTATGACTATTAAATAGGAGTTGAGAGTAATTCAGGGGTAAGAATGGAAAAGTATTAAGTAGATGGCATTTCTACTCAAAGATGAAATGAATTATTTGAAGAGGAAAATAAGACCTAAGGGGCTATACCAAGGGCTCAGTGTCAAAAGCAAACCTGGAAAGTGTAAGAAAAGAAGAAAGAAATGTTAAGGCAGTCTCACCTCAGTGTATGGAATTTTGCTGGTTTGTAAATAATTCTAGGGAATTTAAAATATTTCTTTGAACTCATCATCAAAAATCTCATGAGGACAATGCCATTTGATTATGTCTGATTCTTTAAGAAACATATAAAGAAATATGTCTCTCCTAAAATCAATGAGATAAATAATGTTTGGATCTGTTGTTAAGAATATTTTCATTTAATCTGGACTGTTAATTTAGTGAAAATATTAGGCATTAAATGAGGAAGATGAGCTCATTGTTGAAGGCCAACTATGAGGCATACATTTTGATAGGGACTTCCCTGCTGGCTCAGAGAGTAAAGCGTCTGCTACAATGTGGGAGACCCAGGTTAGACCCCTGGGTTGGGAAGATTCCCTGGAGAAGGAAATGGCAACCCACTCCAGTACTCTTGCCTGGAAAATCCCATGGAGAATCCTGGTAGGCTACAGTCCATGGAGTCTCAAAGAGTCGGACATGACTGAGTGACTTCACTTTCACTTTTACATACTTTAACTCTCTTAATGAAGAAACATGTATTATTTTAGAGGTTGATATTTCATTTTATACAAAAAGAAAATGTGACAATGAAATTAAACAATATCAAACCTTTGAAACTCTGCTTCCTCTACTCTTTCCACTTCACAAGATTTTTTCTAACTTGATGTGAAAATATAAAAATACAGATCTGATCATTGGCCAAGTTGTGAAGATTGCCATTGAAGTATTCAAGCTTTATTTTGGGGTGGGGGGAGGGATGGGGCATTTTCTTCCTCTCATTTCTGCATTGATCTTCATTTCCCAGGCTACTTGCATCTTCTTGATTCCTCTTGTATCAGAGAAAAACTGACTGATGATCTCATTTGTGCAGATATGTTACCCATTATGCACATCGTGAAAAGTGAAGTATAATGGACTTAAGAAATAAAAATCAAATAGTTGAGTTTCAAAAAAGAGTGGCACTTAGATGAAAGACATAGTTGGACAAAAAATAAGCAGCTCAGTCATCGAGGAAACTGATACTTTGAGCATGAAGGTAGCACCTTCAGCAACTATATAGATACTGTTTCCTCAGGGCTTTTCATATTATTATCCCATAGTGTTAACAAATACTACTGGAAAAATGTCTCCATGGGCAATTCAGCTTAGGAAATTTTGACATATTTAATTTGTTCAAATAATACTGTCTAGTGCCTACAGTATGTGAGAGAGTTATAGGAACTGGGTACACAACTTTTACAAATAAGAGTTGTGTTTGTGTGAAAGTTAATTACCAGTGGGGAGTAGATGTATAATAAATAAATAAATGAAAAATATAATTTTGTTAGCAATGGGTCTGATGAAAATCATTTTATAAGAGGGTGTTACAGGAGAGAATAATTAGATAGAGATTTTTGTAGTTTTTAAAGTCCAGCTAGAATTGTAGTTAGGGCCAAGTTTAAATAATCACATTATTCTTCTCACCCTTTTAAAAAATAAGTAGGTTGCTCTAATACATACACTTTAAATGAAGGAAATATCTCTCTGAAGCATGTAGAAATGTTTTCTTGGAGGATGAAAATGTTAAAGTTTTTATATATAAAGCACAGATATACATAAAACAGATAAGTGGGCAGTATATTTGTGGTTATAATATTTTAAGGGGAGTGATTAAGGAAACAATGTTTAAAATGTGCCTTTAGAGAGCACTATTCTCCAGTACTTTGGCCACCTCTTGGGAAGAGTTGACTCATTGGAAAAGACTCTGATGCTGGGAGGGATTGGGGACGGGAGGAGAAGGGGACGACAGAGGATGAGATGGCTGGATGGCATCACCGACTTGATGGATGTGAATTTGAGTGAACTCCGGGAGTTGGTGATGGACAGGGAGGTCTGGCGTGCTGCAATTCATGGGGTTGAAAGAGTCGGACACGACTGAGCAACTGAACTGAACTGATTGATAAAAGAAAGAACATTAAGGAATACAGCCCTAGCTTATATCTGAATGGTTAGGCAAGATAACTACTCATGGAGCAACTAGGAAAGGCCATCCAAGCGCAGAGGTTGGCCGATCATCTGTACAGATCATATTCAGTAAAACTGAGAGGTTCTTTCTTCTCAGGAGGCTTCCCAGAGTACGTTGTCAGCTACATTAACAAACCAATTGTAGTCTGTGAAGTATATTATATATATAAGATATAGCTATTTTTAACTATTGAAGATTGAAAATAAGTAAGGCTATAACCCCAAATATTTCTAAATTCAAAGGATGTCGACTGAGAATACTGTTACAGAGTGAGAGTTTAGTCCTTATTTTTTCTGGCTTAGAAACATTTTAGAATCCATTATAATGGCAACTCTCCTGAAGTTAGATGTGATATAATTTTAACAACAGTCTTGAAAGATGTAGAGAACACCAGGTTAGGTGATACAAGATTTCAGTCCTGATACTACGTAGGTGGCCAAAAATAAGTCCTATTGACTTTTCTTCATCTGTATTATCAGGCAGGCAAATTATTGTGTGGCCATTCTTCTACTGAAGAAGAGTTTAGTTGTTCAAAAATTACTGAATGGTTAATATTGTGATATGGCTTTGTGTTTGTGGAATATCAGCTTGACCTGGCTCCAGTGAACCTCTGCCTCTGGGAAAAGCAGATCATTGCAGGGGTGGATAGTAATTGACTGGCATGGTGATTAGTGCCTCAGTCAGCAGAGACACAGCTTCAAAGGGGCGCAGTTTAAATGATGCAAATCTGCACTTGAAAATGGCAGTTTGCCCTCTTTCAGCCCAGGTTCTGTTACCCAAAGGAGAACATCTCAATAATGATGTGTCTGCTAAGGTGTGTATTAAAAACTGTTTGCAAATTAAACTCAAGTATAGCTAAATGGCAGGCACAATTCCATGAACAATTCTATAAACAGCTTAGCTGGCTGCCTTATTTGGCAACCTTTCCTATTTGGATGAAGTCTGAATTCCTTTGACACATGCAAGTGGTTTCTTATGTAAATCTCTGGACACTTAGATCATCTGTTTAAAATCTTTCTTTAAAATCATTAGAAATTCTGGTCCTATCAAAATAACTCTCCATTAAGTGATTGGATGTTTTGCTCCTAGTGTGTTCCTGACTTATTTGCCTCTGTGCCTGGATTTGCTAAGTTGTAACTCTAATGTGTCATGACTCCAAGCTCCTTTTTGAGGAAAGTTCTCATAACTACATCTTGGATGGAGCCAGATCTTTGGTTACCCTGACATGGTCCTAAAATTTTACTTCCACAATATCTGCCTTCTATTTACTGGAACCATCAGGTAACTGGGTTTTAGAAGTCACAGAGATGACATGAGACTGAGTTTTGGAGGTGATTTTAGCAAATATTTGAGTATTTAAGACAGTTACAGCCTTATTCATTTGAACTATTATTTAAAAATCTTTGATTAATTGAATTACCTATATGCACACACAATTATGTTTAAAATGTGTCAGTAGTTCACCTGTTTTGTCTGTATAAGAAAATTGTAGCCTCAGGATGAATAGCTTTGAGCTATCAACAATTTTTAGCTTAATTTACTTTAATCTCTTTTGGCAATTTATCAAAATATGTGTCTCCTTTTGGTCTCTGTCCAGATCATGAGATTATCAAATAAAATAGTGTGTTTATGTTTCAGAGATTTGTTTTAGAAAAGGGAGGAACAGGAGTAGCTGATATATATAGGATACTTTAAGATAGATTTTGTGTTTCCCTTCTTTCATGCAATTTTGTGTGTGTGTGTGTGTGTGTGTGTGTGTGTGTATAAAGGAATATATCCATGTATATGTGTGTGTATATATATATGGATGGATATATTCCTGTTTCTTCTTGTACCAGGTTCCTTTAACTTAATTTTTCTACTAATCATCTCTGAGAAAGACTTTTTATCATGATTTTTCTGTTTGACTTGATTAATGATTCCAGTTTTTCAGTGATACTAAAGAGTTGACTTTAGAAATATATCTATCTACGTAAAAATACATTCCTTTGTGAGCAGCTCTGCCCACAGGGATGGTGTTGGCTTTGGTGCTGAGGGTGATGTATTATTATGAGACTGGTACATTTGTTAAGATTATATATCTCTATTTAGACATTATATTGCATGCAATTTAAATGTATCTGGAGGCCAATAATATATTTAATCTTTATGTCATTAGCAAGATTATATGAATGAATACAAATTAAAATGAGGTGTGTTTTCACCTAATTTGTTTTAAATATATTAGTTTAATAATGATAATATTTAGAATTGGCAAGGCTGTGGGGAAAATTACTGTTTAATAGTTTGTAATACATGATTTATGACAATAAAAGATGCTTCAAAACTTTGAGAGAGGAATGTTACAGAGTCTATCAGATTTAAACATATGCATATTTTTGATGTGGTGATGATATAGATTTCTTCAACAGACATATTCAAACCACTAAGTAAATATTTCTGTAAGGGATGCTCCTTACGGCCCTGTATGTGAGGCAAAATATTAGAAATAAAATAAATTCCAAGCAAAAATGGACTGGTTAAAAGAACTGTGTTGTAACCATAAAATGGAATAATGTTTGTATGTGTGTGTAAGTTTCTCAGTCATGTTCGACTCTTTGTGACCGCACAGACTGTAGCCTACCAAGCTCCTCTGTCCATGGGATTTCCCAGGCAAGAATACTGGCTTGGGTAACTATTCTCTTCTCCAGGGGATCTTCCCAGTGCAGAAATCAAACTCGGGTCTCCCACACTGCAGGCAGATTCTTAATCATCTGAGCCACCAGGGAAGCCCCAAATAGAATAATATGTAGCAATTAAAATGAAGGAGAATTAATAAATACTGACAAATAGTGTTATGCAAATTTTAATTAGAATTTCGTTTACTTTTTTTTTTAATTTCATGTATATTATTGCATTGTGTGAGCTTTCATATGGAGTAAACACATTAAAGAATGTTCATGTACCTACACACAAACGCACATCTGAAGAGAGTGCACTAGACTGGTGATTGAGGGTCCATGAGTGCTTACGGTTGGGAGAGGTCCTTTGACCGTAAAGTTTGTATCACTCTATCTGTATGTACTATTTTATACCGGTACAACTTACATAAATAAATGCTTTTTATTTAAGTTATCCTTCTTTTGTTCAGAACTAGGTTTTAGAAAAGAGTTTTGGCATATTTTTCCTTTCAGGTCAATTCAAAAACCTACATTCTGCTAAAGTGTTGAGGAGTCATTAAGTCAGTATCCTGCCAGTAAATGGAACATTTATCAGATGCATATGTAAACACATGATCCAAAGGAGGGGAAGTTTTTAAAAATAGTGTGTTGTCAGTAGCATTCTCCTCATGCTGGGAAAACAAATGAGAATGCTGATCTAACCCCTTTATATTCATAAAACCATTCAATCTTTAAAACAACCTTTTCGGATGGTAATGTTACTTTCCCACTTAACAGAGAATGAAACTGAGGCACAGAGAGGTTGTCTAACATATTGCAGGTACTTAGAAGAAAGAATCAACTGAAATGTGAAAAAGGAAGTATTTACATAGATTTCTTTAAGATGAAAGTTGAAAGTGTTAGTCGTGTCCAACTCTTTGTGAGCCCATGGACTGTAGCCTGCCAAGCTCCTCTGTCCTTGGAATTCTCCAGGCAAGAATACTGGAGTGGGTTGCCATTTCCTTCTCCGGGGCATCTTCCTGACCCAGAGATTGAACCCAGGTCTCCCACATTGCAGACAGATTCTTTACTGTCTGAGTCACCACTAAAGCTTTTACTAATTATTCCCAGTTGAACTTCAGTCTGGTTATATATCTCTACCTAAGATACCTCCTACCTGGGATTAGTATGGGCATATGTGACTAACTTTCATGAGACACACAACATATACCAGGACATTGTTATATTTAAAAAATATTTAAGCTATAATTTAAGTCCACATTTTTATCATCTCACATGCTAGTAAAGTAATGCTCAAAATTCTCCAAGCCAGGTTTCAGCAATACTTGAACCGTGAACTTCTTGATGTTCAAGCTGGTTTTAGAAAAGGCAGAGGAACCAGAGATCAAATTGCCAACATCTGCTGCATCATGGAAAAAGCAAGAGAATTCCAGAAAAACATCTATTTCTGTTTTATTGACTATGCCAAAGCCTTTGACTGTGTGGGTCACAATCAACTGTGGAAAATTCTGAAAGAGATGGGAATACCAGACCACCTGATCTGCCTCTTGAGAAATTTGTATGCCGATTAGGAAGCAACAGTTAGAACTGGACATGGGACAACAGACTGGTTCCAAATAGGAAAAGGAGTATGTCAAGGCTGTATATTATCACCCTGCTTATTTAATTTATATGCAGAGTACATCATGAGAAACACTGGACTGGAAGAAACACAAGCTGGAATCAAAATTGCCGGGAGAAATATCAATAACCTCAGATATGCAGATGACACCACCCTTATGGTACAAAGTGAAGAGGAACTAAAAAGACTCTTAATGAAAGTGAAAGTGGAGAGTGAAAAAGTTGGCTTAAAGCTCAACATTCAGAAAACGAAGATCATGGCATCTGGTCCCATCACTTCATGGCAAATAGATGGGGTAACAGTGGAAACAGTGACAGACTATTTTTTTGGGCTCCAAAATCACTGCAGATGGTGACTGCAGCCATGAAATTAAAAGACGCTTACTCCTTGGAAGGAAAGTTATGACCAACCTAGATAGCATATTCAAAAGCAGAGACATTACTTTGCCAACAAAGGTCCATCTAGTCAAGGCTATGGTTTTTCCCGTGGTCATGTATGGATGTGAAAGTTGGACTGTGAAGAAGGCTGAGCGCCGAAGAATTGATGCTTTTGAACTGTGGTGTTGGAGAACTCTTGAGAATCCCTTGGACTGCAAGGAGATCCAACCAGTCCATTCTGAAGGAGGTCAGCCCTGGGATTTCTTTGGAAGGAATGATGCTGAAGCTGAAACTCCAGTACTTTGGCCACGTTATGCGAAGAGTTGACTCATTGGAAAATACTCTGATGCTGGGAGGGATTGGGGGCAGGAGGAGAGGGGGACGACAGAGGATGAGATGGCTGGATGGCATCGCTGACTCAATGGACATGAGTCTGAGTGAACTCCGGGAGTTGGTGATGGACAGGGAGGCCTCCGTGCTGTGATTCATGGGGTCACAAAGAGTCAAACACGACTGAGCCACTGAACTGAACTGAACTGAATGTCTGTAAGGTTTAATATTAAAATTTAAACTATAATGCCAGGAAATTAATTTGTTTCATATAACAACCCTGAAAAAAGCAATTGATATGTGGTTAGTTATTGATACATCCCTGGAAGGTCCATAATGAAACCCAGGTTTTCTGACCTCAAAATCAATATAATTTGATTCTACACACCATGTATTCATGCTTCTTTCTCTGTGCCTTGACCATGTCATTGTCCTTGTTCATTCTCTAAATTATAACTTTATAACATTTAGAATTGTCTAAATTCTTCTGTCAAGGACTAGCTTGTATTATCTTTTCTGAAGTCTGCATATCATACTGTTATTTTCCCTTCTGAAAGTTATTTTGTACATGCATTACTTCAGGAGTGCTCATTCTCTCTCCCTTTTTTGGAGAAGGTGCTGAATTGTATTCCTTGCACTATCAGACATGCTATTAAGTGATAAATATATACAGTGTAGGTTTTATGTAAACATCTTATGAGCAATGGCATTTCACAGGCACACTGGAAAGAAATAGACATTATTACAAAGAAAGTCTCATGGCAGTGAGGGACTGAACACTGAACTTGGAATTCTAAGGTATGAAGAAGCTCTTGATTTTGGCTAATGAATATTTGGAAATAAAACTAGCAAAGGCAAAAGAAAGTTACTGGGATTCTTCAACCTGACTGTCGGGGGAATAGCAACCAGGCTCTGAGAGCAGCACTCTCTCATTTCTGGAAGCAAGGTCTGGAACTGGTTTGCCTGGGCTTCAGGGTTCAATGCAGTTCCCTTTGGATGGATTCAATTCTATGAATGTTGTTAAATTTAATTAAATGACTTTGAACACAGCACAACACTTTATATTTGGTGGAACATGACTTACCTAATCTGGAGGTTTTTCAGCTAACACATTCTAGGTGCTCCGTAAGTATACAGAATAAATGAATGACAATTTATAGGAAACCTTCTAAATTATTGGCTATTAGGTGTGTCTAGTGATAACATAAGTTCAGATTCCTAATTTTAGATTTCTAAAAGGCAGAGGCTGAGAGAAGGACTTGTGGGTAAGTGGTTCATTTTGGAAAACAGAATGAAGGTTGTAAATGGGGGTGAGCAAGACAAGGAATGAATGTAAGAGAATCTAAGACTGTGATAAGATGACTACCATTGATCCCCTGGCTCCTATCTACTGATGATCTAGGTTTTCCTTATAAAATAATATACAAATAAAGGGCTTTCCCTGTGGCTCAGATGGTAAAGAATCTGCCTGCATTGCAGGCGACCTGGGTTGTATTCCTAGCTCGGGAAGATCCCCTGGAGAAGGGAATGGCTACCCACTCTAGCATTATGGCCTGGAGAATTCCATGGACAGAGGAGCCTGGTGGGCTGCTGTCTGTGCAGTTGTAAAGAGTCTTCCTTAAGATATGTTAATTCTTTTAAATACCATGTGATTGATGAAACAGAATCTTATAAGTGTCTCAACCAGCAAGTGTCAGGAAGGAAAGCAGGAGATACACTGGTGAGAGGTGTTGTAGAGGGAATCAACAAGGATCAAGCTGTTATCAGGATATAATTGTTAGCAGCTGGTTGTTGTACAGATGGCTGGAGAAAAAGGTAGGTCAGGAGGGTGTAACAATGCAAACAATGTCCGACACATTCAATGATTACTAACTAAAAATAATATTATTTTGTAGACTTTTCAGATTAGAGAAAAGCTTACATCAGCCCATAGTAAATGGGGAATCCCAACGATGTGACAGAATTCATTCTTCTGGGTATTATGAAGAATCCAGAGCTGTGAAAAATCCTCTCTGCTGTGTTTCTAATCATGTATGTGTCCACCATTTTGGGAAACCTCCTCATTGTGGTAACTATGGTCACAAGTCAGAGTCTGAGATCACCTATGTATTTTTTTCCTTACCTTTTTACCCCTTTTAGATGACACCTCAGAGAAGGCAATGGCACCCCACTCTAGTACTCTTGCCTGGAAAATCCCATGGACAGAGGAGCCTCGTAGGCTGCAGTCCATGGGGTCGCTAAGAGTCGGACACGACTGAGCAACTTCCCTTTCACTTTTCATTTTCATGCATTAGAGAAGGAAATGGCAACCCACTCCAGTGTTCTTGCCTGTAGAATTCCAGGGATGGGGGAGCCTGGTGGGCTGCCGTCTATGGGGTCGCACAGAGTCGGACACGACTGAAGTGATTTAGCAGCAGCAGATGACACCTATTCTTTTGCCATTGCCCCCAAGATGATTGTGGACTACCTCTCTGAGAGCACTGCCATCTCCCTGGAAGGGTGCATGGTCCAACTCTTCTATGAGCACTTCTTTGGTGGAGTGGGCATCATCCTTCTCACTGTGATGACCTATGACCATTCTGTGGCCATCTGTAAGCCTCTTCACTACGTGACCATCATGAGGCCTCGGATGTGCTGCCTTCTGCTGGGAGTGGCTTGGCTGAGGGGGGTGCATACATGAAACAATATAATTTCTCTTTATGTATCAAGTACCCTTCTGTGGCCCTACATTATTGATCATTTTATGTGTGATTTGTTCCCACTGTTGGAACTGGCCTGCATGGACACCTGCACCCTGGGCCTCTTAGTCATCCTCAACGGTGGCGTGATGTGTGTCACCATCTTCCTGATTCTCATCACCTCCTATGTGGTCATTCTCTGCTCTGTGAAGTCCTGCAGCTCCAAAGGGTGGCATAAAGCTCTCTCCACCTGTGGCTCCCACCTCATGGTGGTTATTATGTTCTTTGTGACTTGTATGTTTTTGTATTTGAGGCCTGTGGCCACCTACCCCATAGACAAGGTGATGGCTGTGTCTTTTACCATCATTGCTCCCATGTTAAATCCCCTGATCTACACCTTGAGGAACACAAAGGTAAAAAATGCCACAAGGAAACTGTGGATGAAACAAGGGGCCTTGTGTAGTCATTAGCTTACATGCTGAGAGCAATTCTTTCCTGAAGGACAATGAGGTCTTACCTCCCATTCGTTATAACCCACTTGGGACACAACAAATAATGCAAATCTGGTTAAGAATGCAAATCAATTTAAGGTAATAAAATTAGGTATTGCCTACATCTCAAGTACATTTTATGCAATGCTAATGCTAAGTCACTTCAGTCGTGTCCGACTCTGTGTGATCCCATGGACACCGTCCCTGGGATTCTCCTGGCAAGAACACTGCAGTGGGTTGCCATTTCCTTCTCCAATGCAGGAAAGTGAAAAGTGAAAGTGAAGTCGCTCAGTCATGTCCAATCCTCAGCGACCCCATGGACTGCAGCCCACCAGGCTCCTCCATCCATGGAATTTTCCAGGCAAGAGTACTGGAGTGGGGTGCCATTGCCTTCTCCGAAGTACATTTTATATTTCATCCCTTTTCTTAAGGCTCTCTGTCTCTCTCCCTTTTTAACCTGTCTTTTGCATAATTCAAGTCTTCCTCAATTCAGAACTTTTGTTTATCTGATTCCATTTACTTCTGGAATTCTCTTCCTAGAAATTTTGCTTGTCTCGTTCCATCTTATTTTATCTACTTTCAGAAGAGTTCCCATCTTGTTAAACAAATTTTCCCTGATGACTTTTTCTAGTCATTTCTCTCTATTATTCCCTAATTCTCCATCTGGTTATATCCTTCACATTAATGATCAGAAGCTGTACTTTAAAAATTGTTTCTTTATTTTTATTTTCTCTGTTTCCCACATAAGATTATAATCCCTGTAAGGGGAGGCATTGTGTTTATTCATTCATGCTGCATGTGGAACACTGATGGTCACTTGGTGCTCAATAAATGCTATTGAATGAATATAAGTCTAAAAGAAATAGATTTCTAAATATCTGCAAATTGGGTACAAAGTAAGGGAGAATACATAAATATTAACTCTTAAGGTAATAGAATCTTCCTATCTTTTTTGGAAGATAGAATCTTCCATGGTTTTCATGCTGTCAAATGTCCTTTTTGGAAGTTCTAGAAGGCAGTGTAATTTCAAGTTAGTAGTTTATTGTTTAATATGGAAGACATCACTACAAACATTCTCTACTACTTTATTTTTCTTCCTTTAGATGAGCTGAAAAAGAAATAGCCATGTCAGCATAATTCAGAATCTGTTGTCTATATTTTGAAGTTATATAATCCTTTATGAGCAGAGAACAACTATATAGACATAATTTTTTCTTTAACTATGGGAAGAACTATCCTTGCTGTTAAATGTGAGAGTTTAGTTTATAAATCCAAAAGATGTTATTTCTTCCAGATCTTGCTTTGTTTGTCACTAAAGACACACTGATACTTTTCAAAACTGCATTGCTTAATAGGTATATGGGAATACTAAGGTTTTAGTCTAACATAGTGTTCCATTATGGTTTTCTTACGTTTTAAAAATATATGATGTATATGATGATAATAATTACAGTATCAGTTTAGTATTTCATACAAACATGACATATAAAACAGTATTTTATCTTTAAACACAGAATGTGTATGTGGAAAGGTATTTCACATTAATTGTGAACTATTTTCAATAACTATGAACTACATATACTTTTTAAAGAATCTTTGCCCAGTTAGAATGAAGCATCAGATACTCTAATAGGATTGGGATGCATAGTAATGACTCAGGCAATACATTTGACTTTTGTCCTGGAGTTTACTTCCTCCAGAAGTCAAGAGTACTCAGACCAGATCAGATCAGATCAGTCGCTCAGTCGTGTCCGACTCTTTTCGACCCCATGAATTGCAGCAAGTCAGGCCTCCTTGTCCATCATCAACTCCCGGAGTTCACTCAGACTCACGTCCATTGAGTCAGTGATGCGATCCAGCCATCTCATCCTCTGTAGTCCCCTTCTCCTCTTGTCCTCAATCCCTCCAAGCATCAGAGTCTTTTCCAATGAGTCAACTCTTCTCATGAGGTGGCCAAAGTACTGGAGTTTCAGCTTCAGCATCATTCCTTCCAAAGAAATCCCAGGGCTGATCTCCTTCAGAATGGACAGGTTGGATCTCCTTGCAGTCCAAGGGACTCTCAAGAGTCTTCTCCAACACCACAGTTCAAAAGCATCAATTCTTCAGTGCTCAGCCTTCTTCACAGTCCAACTTTCACATCCATACATGACCATGGGAAAAACCATAGCCTTGACTAGACGAACCTTTGTTGGCAAAGTAAAGTCTCTGCTTTTGAATATGCTATATAGGTTGGTCATAACTTTCCTTTCAAGGAGTAAGCGTCTTTTAATTTCATGACTGCAGTCACCATCTGCAGTGATTTTGGAGCCCAGAAAAATAAAGTCTGACACTGTTTCCACTGTTTCCCTATATATTTCCCATGAAGTGATGGGACCAGATGCCATGATATTTGTTTTCTGAATGCTGAGCTTTAAGCCAACTTTTTCACTCCCCTCTTTCACCTCCATCAAGAAGCTTTTTGTTCCTCTTCACTTTCTGCCATAAGGGTGGTGTCATCTGCATATCTGAGGTTATTGAAATTTCTCCTGGCAATCTTGATTCCAGCTTGTGTTTCTTCCAGTCCAGCGTTTCTCATGATGTACTCTGCATATAAGTTAAATAAGCAGGGTGACAATATACAGCCTTGATGTACTCCTTTTCCTATTTGGAACCAGTCTGTTGTCCCATGTCCAGTTCTAACTGTTGCTTCCTAATCTGCATACAAATTTCTCAAGAGGCAGATCAGGTGGTCTGGTATTCCCATCTCTTTCAGAATTTTCCACAGTTGATTGTGACCCACACATTCAAAGGCTTTGGCATAGTCAGTAAAACAGAAATAGATATTTTTCTGGAACTCTCTTGCTTTTTCCATGATCCAGTGGATGTTGGCAATTTGATCTCTGGTTCCTCTGCTTTTCTAAAACCAGCTTGAACATCAGGAAGTTCACGGTTTACATATTGCTGAAGCCTGGCTTGGAGAATTTTGAGCATTACTTTACTAGCATGTGAGATGAGTGCAATTGTGCAGTAGTTTGAGCATTCTTTTCCATTGCCTTTCTTTGGGATTAGAATGAAAACTGACCTTTTCCAGTCCTGTGGCTACTGCTGAGTTTTCCAAATTTGCTTGCATATTGAGTGCAGCACTTTCACAGCATCATCTGTCAGGATTTGGAATCGCTCAACTGGAATTCTATCACATCCACTAGCTTTGTTCGTAGTGATGCTTTCTAAGGCCCACTTGACTTCACATTCCAGGATGTCTGGCTGTAGGTCAGTGATCACACCATCATGATTTTCTGGATCATGAAGATCTTTTTTTGTACAGTTCTTCTGTGTATTCTTGCCATCTCTTCTTAATATCTTCTGCTTCTATTAGGTCCATACCATTTCTGTCCTTTATTGAGCCCATCTTTGCATGAAATGTTCCTTTGGTATCTCTGATTTCTTGAAGAGATCTCTAGTCTTTCCCATTCTGTTGTTTTCCTCTATTTCTTTGTATTGATCACTGATGAAGGCTTTATTATCTCTTCTTGCTATTCTTTGGAACTCAGCATTCAAATGTTTATATCTTTCCTTTTCTCCTTTGCTTTTCACTTCTCTTCTTTTTCACAGCTATTTGTAAGGTCTCCCCAGACAGCCATTTGGCTTTTTTTGCATTTCTTTTCCGTGGGGATGGTCTTGATCCCTGTCTCCTGTACAATGTCACGAACCCATTCCATAGCTCATCAGGCACTCTATCTATCAGATCTAGGCCCTTAAATCTGTGTCTCACTTCCACTGTATAATCATAAGGGTTTGATTTAGGTCATCCCTGAATGGTCTAGTGGTTTTCCCTACTTTCTTCAATTTAATTCTGAATTTGGCAATAAGGAGGTCATGGTCTGAGCCACAGTCAGCTCCTGGTCTTTTTTTTTCTGACTGTATAGAGCTTCTCCATCTTTGGCTGCAAAGAATATAATCAATCTGATTTTGGTGTTGACCATCTGGTGATGTCCATGTGTAGAGTCTTCTCTTGTGTTGTTGGAATAGGGTGTTTGTTATGACCAGTGCATTTTCTTGGCAAAACTCTATTAGTCTTTGCCCTGCTTCATTCCGTACTCCAAGGCCAAATTTGCCTGTTACTTCAGGTGTTTCTTGACTTCCTACTTTTGCTTTCCAGTCCCCTATAATGAAAAGGACATCTTTTTTGGGTGTTAGTTCTAAAAGGTCTTGTAGGTCTTCATAGAACCGATCAACTTCAGTTTCTTCAGTGTTACTGGTTAGGGCATAGACTTGGATTACTGTGATTTTTAATGGTTTGCTTTGGAAATGAACAGAGATCATTCTGTCGTTTTTGAGAGTGCATCCAAGTACTGCTCTTTGGACTCTTTTGTTGACCATCATGGCTACTCCATTTCTTCTGAAGGATTCCTGCCCACAGTAGTAGATATAATGGTCATCTGAGTTAAATTCACCCATCCAGTCCATTTGAGTTCGCTGATTCCTAGAATGTTGATATTCACTCTTGCCATCTCTTGTTTGACCACTTCCAATTTGCCTTGGTTCATGGACCTGACATTCCAGGTTCCTATGAATATTGCTCTTTACAGCATCGGACCTTGCTTCTATCACCAGTCACATCCACAGCTGGGTATTCTTTTTGCTTTGGCTCCATCCCTTCATTCTTTCTGGAGTTATTTCTCCACTGATCTCCAGTAGCATATTGGGCACCTACTGACCTGGGGAGTTCTTCTTTCAGTATCCTATCATTTTGTCTTTTCATACTGTTTTTGGGGTTCTCAAGGCAAGAATACTAAAGTGGTTTGCCATTCCCTTCTCCAGTGCACCACATTCTGTCAGATCTCTCCACCATGACCCACCCATCTTGGGTTGCCCCACGGGCATGGCTTAGTTTCATTGAGTTAGACAAGTCTGTGGTCCTAGTGGATTAGATTGACTAGTTTTCTATGAGTATGGTTTCAGTGTGTCTGCCCTCTGATGCCCTCTTTCAACACCTACTGTCTTACTTGTGTTTCTCTTACCTTGGGTGTGGGGCATCTCTTCACGGCTGCTCCAGCAAAGTGCAGCCAATGCTCCTTACCTTGGATGAGGGGTATCTCCTCACCACCGCCCTACCTGACCTTCAATGTGGGATAGCTCCTCTAGGCCCTCCTGTGCCCGTGCAGCCACGGTGTGGGGTTGGTCCTCCCAGCCACCGTCCCTGGCCTCGGGCATGGGGTTGCTCCTCCCAGCTGCTGCCCCTGGCCTTGGGCGTGGGGGCATGGAGTAGCTCCTCCCACCTGCCGCCCCTGACCTCGGACGCTGTGTATCTCCTCTCAGCTGCCCCCCTGACCTCGTACGTGGGGTAGCTCCTCTCTGCTATTCCTGCGCCATCACAGTCTGGCACTCTTGGCCGCTGCCCCTGACCTCAGATGTGGGGTAACTCCTTTTGGCCACCACCCTTCGGGCATGGGGTCCTCCCGGCTTCTGCCCCTGACCTCGGACGTGGGGTAGCTCCTCTCGGCCCAGCTTGGTGCGCCCGTTGCAGCCGCCTGCACTTTAGCACTCGTCGCAGCCCCCTGCGCTTTAGCGTGCCTGTCGCAGGCGCCTGCACTTTAGCGTGCCCTTCACAAGATACTAAATAAAATATTAAAATGATAATTGATATTCAGAAAATTTTTTTTTTTTAATTTTATTTTATTTTTAAACTTTACATAACTGTATTAGATTTGCCAAATTTTAATGAAGTGGCACTTGTGTGACTGGATAGCTCTTGTTAGGTGAACAAACGGGGCTTTTCTGAGAGTGTACTTCAAAACTGAGGTCTTAATGATGAGATAGGACCATCCTTAAGCACATCGGTGGGAAGGACACTCAGGACAAGAGAAAAGCTTGGGGGTACACACTAAGATAGGAACCACCCTGAAGTGAAGATCAAGGTAATCTGTTTACAGAGGACAGGAGAGAATCTGGTAGAAGGTGAAATGCAAAAGGCAGGCAGAACCACAATGAAAGAATCTGCTATTTTCTAAATCTCAGGTTCAAAAAGAACACGGACTTCAAAATAACTCTATTAGAATAATAATTAAAAATCAAACTCTTCATGAGCTTATGGATGACACAGAAAATTGCTGTCAAACACCTTTGCACAGAATTTCCATTTTAATTTTCCTGCATCAATGGCAGAATGTAATATTTACTGCCTGCTTACAATATCTAAAATTTGAATTTCTAGATTCACTTTACAACTCTGTTCCCTGCTTCATGTCAAAGAAGAAGAAACAATTCATGGCAGTGTTATAACCTTGAACTGTGTAAGAATATTTGAGGATCTTTTTTTTTTATGTTTTAATTGTGGAATTAAAGAATAGGGAAGATCACAATGAGATCCCTAACCTTAAATATTTGTAATATTTTGGTAATTTTCCAGCAGCAAGGTTAGATATAGAGTTTATCCCTTCTATTACTTAGGTAAAAGCTCTTCTGGCCATTCATGCAGAAATTATTTCCTGTCATTTAGATGCCACAGATTTTTCTTTAATCTGTTCTAGACCTAAATAATAGGTCCCCCTAATTGTTTCACATGAAATAGCTTTACTCAATAAACATTTATTTAGCAGCTCAATGGATGACATTTTTTTTATCTTTTGAAATAAACCTTGGTCTTACTGCTTATTTTTATAGAAACTTGTTGTTGCTAATATTAGATTGTAAACCATATGATATCTATTTCTGAATTGAAAAATTTGATACTACTCACGATACAAAAATATCAAAGTGTAGGAATAAAATGGTGCTTTAATTTGAAGGAGAGTATTGGTCAAAAAAAAAAAAAAAAAAAAAACTGCTGCAAGCATCAAACTTACCGGGAAACATTAGATGAACTTATTTACTATTTCAGTTAGAAAATATAAGCCATCAGAAGAAATTTCTCCAGACTCTTACAACTTTATCTACTCATTTGCCAGCACCCATTCGGTTACATACAGGCTTCCCTGGTGATTCAGATGGTAAAGAATATGCTTTCAATGCAGGAGACCTGGGTTCAGTCCCTGGGTAGGGAAGATCCCCTGGAGAAGGGAATGGCTACCCACTCTAGAATTTCTTGCCTGGAGAATTCCATGGACAGAAGAGCTTGGTGGGCTACAGCACATGGGGTTGCAAAGAGTCGGACACAACTGAGTGACTAACATTCAGTTATATGATAACCTCTTGATTCTTCTAAATGAATTTTCTGTTCTATCTGAAGGCAACCAACATCATACACACTGGACTTCATCTTAAACTTCACATGAAGACATTGGCCAAAAATACCTTCTATCTCTTAATTCATCTACATTTCCCTTTTTCTGAATCATTTTACATCAGCAAAGAACTAATCTATTATCTATCTCATTCTTAAAAATAAAATCTCTTGATCCCATTTCCTTTATCATCTATGACTTCATTTCATTCTCTTTGCTTTATAACAAAAATTAGAGGATTCTGTAATACCTGTCTCCAATTTCTCTCCTATTTTCTTTAGCCATATTCATTCACACTTCAGTTATTATATTAACACTGAAAATGCTCTTTTCGAATGTCATCTGTGACCTCTATGCCACTAGATACAGCACTCATCACTTGCTTCTCATATTACAAAATCCATCAGCAACATTTCATCCAGTCTTCTTTGGCACACTCTCTTTAAAAGACCACAATTCCCAAATTAACTCGTGGTCAGATGGCTTTCCTGAGGTTGAAACCTGGAAATTTAAGTTCCTCCATAGAATTCCTCTTGAGACTAACAGATTTCTTAAACTGAATAAGGCTAAAGCTGTGCCCTGGTTCTTCCTTCATCCCCAAACCTACTTCAGTTACAACATTCTCTGTCTCAGCCAGTGGCATGTCTGGTCTCTCATTTTCACTCCACGTCTATCAGAAAATCTTTTTGGCTCAAACTTCAGTGGTGGTAGTGGTGGTTTAGTGGCCAAATCATGTCCGACTTTTGCGACCCTAGGGACTGTGGCCCACCAGGCTCCTCTGTCCATGGAATTTTCCTGGCAAGTATACTGGAATACTTGTTGCCATGCCCTCCTCTAGAGGATCTTCCTGACTTGGGGATCAAACCAACATCTCCTGCATTGCAGGCAGATTCTTTTCTACTGAGCCACAGGGAAAGCCTTCAGACCTGTTACCTAGTATCAGACTACTATCATTTTTCGCCTGAATTATTGAAATGCCTCAAAAAACCTTTTTGCTGTTGTTCAGTCACTCGTGTCTGACTATTTGTGACCCCATGGACTGCAGCACACCAGGATTCCCTGTCCTTCATCATCTCCTGGAGCTTGCTGAAATTCATGTCCATCAAGTCGGTGATGCCATCCAACAATCTCATCCTCTGTCATCCCCTTCTCCTCCTGCCTTCAATCTTTCCCAGAATCAGGGTTGTTCTAATGAGTTGGCTCTCTGCATCAGGTGGCCAAAGTATTGGAGCTTCAGTTTCAACATCAGTCCTTCCAATGAATTTGCAGGGTTGATTTCCTTTAGGATGGACTGTTTTGATCTCCTTGCAGTCCAACAGGCTTTCAAGAGTCTTATCCAACACCAAAGTTCAAAAGCATTAATTCTTTGATGCTCAGCTTTTTTATGGTCCAACTCACATCCATATATGACTACTGGTGAAATCATAACTTTGACTAGACCTTTGTTGGCAAAGTAATCTCTCTGCTTTTTAATATGCTATCTAGGTTTATCACAACTTTTCTTCCAAGAAGCAAGCGTCTTTTAATTTCTTGGCTACGGTCAACCTCTGCAGTGCTTCTGGTGCCCAAGAAGATAAAGTCTGTCACTGTGTCCACCATTTCCCCATATCTATTTGCCATGAATTGATGGGACCAGATGCCATGATCTTAGTTTTTTTAAATGTTGAGTTTTAAGCCAATTTTTTCACTCTCCTCTTTCACTTCATTCCTACTCTTCCTGTTTTTATTTTGGCATCTTCTGTTTTAGTACTCTATCCTCAACACAACACTCACTATTATCCATTAAACTAGTAAGTCAGATTGTATCACACTTTACAAGTCCTCTCCATGTCACTCAGAGTAAAATCTAAAATTCTTACAATTAGTAAACCCAGGTAGCTCTAACTAGCTGCCCTGCTATCTCTCTGAACCTGACTCTTATGAACGACCCCTTACTGGCACCAGTCTTTCCTTCATACTGGCCAGTGTGTTCTTGCTGTAGAGTCTTTACGTGGGCCCTGCATTGTATATTTGTCTCTGCATGGTATAATTTGTTCCAGTCATCAGCATAGCTAATTCACTTTACATTTATAAATGGGAAGAGCTGATATTTTAGATAGTACTGCCCTTGAGCCCAGGCAAGCAGGGCCACTATTCTTCTCTCCATATGTTGAAGGTCTTCTTAAAATTTTTCTAAACTCTCTTCTAGTATCTGGGACTAGGAAATACCTTCTAGTGGGATGTTCCAGCCAGGGTTAAACTGCATGATTCTCATATTTGTCTTTCCCCTTCTGGGTTATCTCTGATGCTCTATCCCACCCATGGGGGTCCACCAGATATTCTCCAAGGCTCTGTATTCTTCACCTAAGAAGCTATATATGGCCCCGTGGTCAGGACCTTGGTTCCAGAAGGGCAGTTTAGCAAGCAAATAGATTCCACTAGCTGGTTCTTTTTTTTTTTTTTTTTTGCTTATGATATTGTATTCAATTGATTACTAGGATGGTGTTCACATTGCTAACTTGGGGGACACAAGATCTATTAAGGATCTAAACTATATGTAGTCCTTTTCTGACCCTTGACTTGGGCCAGATGTCTGGCCCTTCTTGGCTCTCTGACTGCAGTACCACCATATATAGTGGTATAGGCACACATCCTATATCCTGTTCATTTTTCCTACTGACACCCAAGAAGGTCATCCCAGTGCTTCTATAGGTTCTATGCTATGCATCTGTCAGTTGTTCAGAGGCGGCTGTGCTTAACTCCTGCAAGGGTTTTACATTGCTCTATATTGTGGAACTGGTCCTCTCCTGTTTCCATGGATGTAGTGGCACTGCGCTTTCCTGTGCTGGTGCTAAGCCATGAGTGATGAGGAATATAACTAGCAGGTATGGGACCACTTTTCTTTGTCTGCAGTCAGGTCTTTCACCTATTGTGCCTACTGGTGGTGGTGCATGGAAGGCAGGTTGTGGTCAGTGTTGAAAATATCACCTTCTAGGAATGCAATGATTATAGCCCAAGGAATTTAAAGGATGACATGGTTGGAAGCTGAGTAATTCTTTCCTTCTGCTGTGAAATTCCTAGTATGACCAGGAAATGAATTAGTGTTCACATTTTACATCAGTCTTTAGTCCTCACAATTTGTGTTTGTGCTCATTAATAAGGAAACATTATTGAGAAAATAATTGGCCAGCAATAACTGTGGACAGTCCAATAAACAATGAAGCTTATCATTTATGATGTAAAGCATAATAAATATATGGTAAAAAGGAACTTCAGAAGCATTATTCCAAAATACAAGGGTTCTAAAGAGAACAGGAGGAAGTAGGTTCTAGAACTGAACAGGAAGAGATGCTTGGACACCAAGAAGTTTCTTTCTGTGCTCTTATTCGATAAAAAGCAAATACATAAGTACATCTTCTTTATGTGTGATTCTAAGTTCCCAGCACTAAATCACTATATCTCACACACCCATTAATTTTGTAATATATTTTAGTCTTATTATTATAGTGGAGTCCTTTATAAATTATATGGCTTATTCTGTACACCCTAAGAGAGACCCTGATTTAAGAGACTACTGCTGTGATGAACTAACAGCACATCCCTAAATGACAAAGTATATTTTCATGGAAATTGATAATCCAGCTCTAATATTTATAAGGGAGTATGCCTGGATTTTCAAAGCCTTGATGATAAACAATATGAAAAGAATAGAGATACAGGACTAGAATTACCAGAAGACAGGCATATCATAAAGCTTTTTTTTTTTTTTTTTTGTAAACTTTTTTTGTGTGCCCAGTTAAGAAGAATTCTAAAGAACAGAAGAAATGACCCAAAATTGAGCCATCTATCTTTGGAAATACACATTTTGCAATTTAATTAATGATGAATGTGTAACTTTAATCTGTCAGGAATTTTGATCTGTCAGAATGTGTGTACTATTGGATAAATCCCAGAAGGGCATCTTGTCACTTATCTTCCCTCTGCCTCATCCCCTTATTTTTGTGCTTTTCTCTGTGCATCCTTCTCTTTTTGATTTTAAAGTTTTTTAAGTTCACCTTTTTTTTTTTTTTTTTTTCATAAATATCGTGCTTGTTTCTATGATCTTCCCCACTCCATCTTGACACTATTATTTCAGTGTTGTCCCACTTACTTCCTCTAACAGAAACAAATAATAAAGAATTAAGCAAATGCAAATATGGAATAAGTAGAAGATGCAAATTGTCCTTTCAAGTAAGAACCAGGGTTCCAGGATTAATTGCTGGTGTTCTGCAATTGAGTCATAACCTCAAAATATCATCTCCTTCCGGAGTGTGCTGCTGTCAGATGGTTAACACTTGTCCCTTAACACAATGGTCAAATGAAACCTAGGCACTTATGGGCTTTCACTTTTCTGATGAATCATTTCAGAACTGCTTCTTTCTATAGAGTAGAAGAGTATATAGGGCAACAAACTCCTCACTGTGCCCTGTCTCTGCAAGGACCTCATGAACTAAGTCTAGACTTTCCCAATACTAATGCTGCATTCCATCAGAGTAAACAGACCTGTCATCCCTCCCACCCTTTTTTTCTCTCAAAAAAATGAAAAGAGAAAAAATCCTTTAGTTTCTAGAAATTGTGCACTTTGTTTTAAAGTCATGGTGTATCAGGGTCAGGCACTGAGAGAATAAAATAACATCTTGGATTAATGTACACGTTTTTATACATTTATAAAGTCTGTTGTTCTTTAATCAGTACAATTTCATTCTTGTCCTGAAATGGTGTGTGTTTTCATTGTCCAATGCTTTGCCTAGTCCCAGAACTCACCTTTTTGCATTTAGTGCACACAAGCATTTCATCCCAGTTCTGCAGAGACACTATATTTTGTCTCACACTATGATCTATTCTATAACAGCTTAGAGAAAAATCTGAACAAACTTTTTGCTCAACCCAATGCAAAGTTTTCCATTTCTGAATATGAAGGAAAATGAAACCATCTTTAAATACAAACACTAGGATCATATAAAAAATAATAATAATAAAAAAAAAAGGTCTTGAATTGACGGAGGCCATAAAATTTTACAAACACTTAAGTCAAATCACAGATAACTGTGTCTTGGAAAATCATTATGATGGGAAATTGCTAAACCCTGAGGGGGACTGAGAGGTATTCATACAGGTTTATGACCTCACAGGGAAACCTCTTTAAATTCCAGTTGGAAGTTAAGCAGGAAAGTTTGCGTCTTTCTTTATTTTAGGGACCATGTTGAAGACAGCCCTTGAGAAGCAGCAGGAAAAAGGCTCGACTTCATCTGCCAGAGCCACCCTTCCCCTCTCTCTTAGGCATCAAAGTAAGACTTGGAAACATCCTTCACATTCTGGCCAGCTATTGAATAGACTTCTCTCCATAGAGAACAGAAAACTGCCATTATGAGAATTTTCAAGAAGCTGACACATTATGAGGTTTAGAATTCACATTTTTGCGTATTCAGAGAGAATTTTAAATGGGGATATAGTACTTAAAAGTAAGGACATAGTGAAGAAGACAATCAAGTCTAAGGCAAGGTAGGGTCTATCACTTAACTGTCTACACTAGGACTAGCTATATAACCGTGTTTGGCCTTAGAATTTTATCTTATTATTTTTTAATAATTTAATTTATTTGGCTGCACCAGGACACTGTTGCTGTGTGGGCTTTTCTCTAGTTGTGGGAGATGGGGCTGCTCTCTAGTTCTGGGCTTCTCATTGCAGTCATTTCTCTTGCTGTGGAGCACAGGCTCTAGGATGTGTGCGCTTCATTATTTGTGCTCCTGGGCCCCAGAGCACAGGAGCCATAGTTGTGGTGCCCCGTCTTAGCTGCTCCATGGCACGTGGAATCTTCACTGATCAAGGATCAAATCTGGGTCTCCTGCATCACCAGGTGGGTTATTGACCTCTGAGACACCCAGCAAGCCCTAGAAGTTTTGTCTTCAATGGGGATTATATTTTAATTACCTCAAAGGCTTGGAAACAAATAAAATAATAACTAAGATTTGATTTCACAGTGCTTGACACATATTAAGTGTTCAATAAGTAGCAACTGTTTGAATGCTGACATGTTTGGAGGGCTAGGAAAACCTATTACTTGAACTCTAATGAAATTAGACCTCTCTTCAGGTTTCTTCAAGTTAAATCCAGATAACTATTAAATGCAACAAGTGAATATTTTGTCATAACTAATCAATGATATTTTATTTTTTTCTTTTTTAGTGTATTCTCATTTATCATGCATTCTTTAATACTGTCCCTCATCCTATTGATTTATATTTAAAACTGAAATGTTTCTGAAGCTGTATAAATAATATCAATATAGGAAAATGGCAATTCAAGTACCATTCACCATTCACAGTGTTATTGATAATAATATAGTACTTAATATTCTTACCAAAAATGCTAATGAATGGCTCAAGGAAGGAAAAGAACAGTAAGAAAGTGTATCAAACTACAGGGCAGAGTCTTCGGATTTTAAATTTGTTCACTTAATTTTTCTAAGTGCACTCGATGTCAAATAGCACTGTATTTTTCCTAGAATTGTTCAAGCATTTAAATGGATGAAGTTCTGAGCTGCCCTAGTGCTAGTTATTGTGGCTTTGTCTCTTTCTTAAAATGAACTAAGTTACTAAGACAACAGAGGAAAGAAGGCTTAGGTATACATTAGGAAGGACACACATAACATTGAAAGGTTATTTGAAATTTCAGAAATAGTTGATAAATTTAGGAAAAATCAGCAGAGCAATATTGAGAGGCAAGAAAAGGATCTTACATCTAAAAAGAACACATTTCTCAGATTGTCAAGGAAAGGAATATGCTTAACTAGATAGGGAAAGAATAAATCTTTCCTACTTGAAATGAATAATAATCCTGGACCCAAAAGACAGTGATTTTTATGAGCATAACAGGGAGCTTAATTAGAATGGGGTAGTATCTTAATTTAAGCTTGAAATATAATTAATGTCATTTAGTTGCTAAATTGTGTCTGATTTTTGTGACCCCATGGACTACAGTGCTCCAGGCTCCCCTATCCTTCACTGTCTCCCAGAGTTCGCTCAAATTCATGTCCATTGAGTCAGTGATGCCATCTAACCATCTTATCCTCTGCTGCCCCCTCCTCCTTCTTCCTTCTATCTTTCCTAGGATCAGGGTCTTTTCCAATGAGTCTGTTCTTCACATTAGGCAGCAAAAGTGTTGGAGCTTCATTTGTAGCATCAGTCCTTCCAATGAATATGCAGGGTTGATTTCCTTTAAAACACTATAATTACCAGCTTACTACTAGTATCTCATATAGTTTTGAATATTGTGTATATTTCAAAGTTGAAACAGGAATTCATATTATTTTCAGAAAGATATTGGAATAGTATTATTGCCAAAATGAATGGAAAGTAACAGAAGGAAGTAGAACTAGTGGGGAGGCACTATTCCTGGATGGATCAGAGGTAAAGGATCCACCTGTAATGCAGGAACCACAGAAGATGCTTGTCTGATCTCTGGGTCAGGAAGATTCCCTGGGAGAGGAAATGGAAACTCACTACAGTATTCTTGCCTGGAGAATCCCATGGACAGGGGAGCCTGACAGATTACAGCCCATGGGGCCACAAAGAGTTGGACACAACCAAGCAAGTAAGCATGAGCACGAGCCCCAAGCATGACCCAGAGTCAATAGTTCATGGTTTGAGGAGTCCTGTGCAGTCTCTGGTGCGGTCACAAAATATAAAGGGTATGGTTATGAAGAAAGGTCATGAATTCTCCTAGGAGAAATGTAAAAAGAATAAACTGGTTTGCATTCCCACCAACAGTGTAAGAGGGTTCCCTTTTCTCCACACCCTCTCCAGCATTTATTGCTTGTAGACTTTTGGATCACAGCCATTCTGACTGGCGTGAAATGGTACCTCATTGTGGTTTTGATTTGCATTTCTCTGATAATGAGTGATGTTGAGCATCTTTTCATGTGTTTGTTAGCCATCTGTATGTCTTCTTTGGAGAAATGCCTATTTAGTTCTTTGGCCTATTTTTTTATTGGGTCGTTTATTTTTCTGGAATTGAGCGGCAGGAGTTGCTTGTATATTTTTGAGATTAGTTGTTTGTCCATTGTATCATTTGCTATTTCTCCCATTCTGAAGGCTGTCTTTTCACCTTGCTTATAGCTTCCATTTTTGTGAATAAGCTTTTAGTTTTAATTAGATCCCATTTGTTTATTTTTGCTTTTATTTCCAATATTCTGGGAGGTGGGTCATAGAGGATCCTGCTGTGATGTATGTCACAGAGTATTTTGCCTATGTTCTCCTCTAGGAGTTTTATGGTTTCTGGTCTTATGTTTAGATCTTTAATCCATTTGGAGTTTAATTTTGTGTATGGTGTTAGAAAGTGTTCTAGTTTCATTCTTTTACAAGTGGTTGACCAGTTTTCCCAGCACCACTTGTTAAAGGGATTGTCTTTTCTCCACTGTATATTCTTGCCTCCTTTGTCAAGGTGTCCATAGGTGCGTGGATTTATCTCTGGGCTTTCTGTTGTTCCATTGATCTATATTTCTGTCTTTGTGCCTGTACCATACTGTCTTGATGACTGTGTCTTTGTAGTAGAGCCTGAAGTCAGGCAGCTTGATTCCTCCAGTTCCATTCTTCTTTCTCAAGATTGTTTTGGGTATTCAATGTTCATCACAGCACTGTTTATAATAGCCAGGACATGGAAGCAACCTAGGTGCCCATCAGCAGACGAATGGATAAGAAAGCTGTGATACATATGCACAATGGAGTATTACTCAGCCATTAAAGAGAATACATTTGAATCAGTTCCAATGAGGTGGATGAAACTGGAGCCTATTATACAGAGTGAAGTAAGCCAGAAAGAAAAACATCAATACAGTATGCTAACGCACATATTTTGAATTTAGAAAGATGGTAACGATAACCCTGTATGTGAGACAGCAAAAGAGACACAGATGTATAGAATAGTCTTTTGGACTCTGTGGGAGAGGGCCAGGGTAGGATGATTTGGGAGTATGGCATTGAAACATGTATAATATCATATAAGAAACAAATCACCAGTCCAGATTTGATGCAGGATACAGGATGCTTGGGGCTGGTGTACTGGGATGACCCAGAGGGATGGTACAGGGTGGGGGGGTTCAGGATGGGGAACCCGTGTATGCCTGTGGCAGATTCATGGTGATGTATGGCAAAACCAATACAATATTGTAAAGTAATTAGCCTCCAATTAAAATAAGTAAATTTAAATTAAAAAAAAGAATAAACTGTTTCCTAAAGAATTATATGAAATGAAAGTTGATATCACAGTGACTACAGAGGATGGGGAAGGCTGGACCCATTACTCAGCTCTTTGAAGATGGTTTAGAATAGCCAAAAGTGTTTAATATGTTCATTCCACCTATGAAAATTAGTTATAGTGAACAAATAGTAAAATTATCCTCAAACCACATCTTTTTCTGAACTTTTTCAGTGATGGATAAGATGTTATTAGGGGTTTTAACCTTAATTTTTAATGTCAAAACTTCTTATGTCAAGCAGTGTATATACTTACTATATCAAGAAGTATATATATTGAGTATATATATACTCAATATATGGGTATTGAGAATAAATTCTCTACCATTTTCAAATGTTCCCTTCTTGCTTTTAAAATTGTATTGAAATGTCTATACAGATTGGCAGTTGTTACAATTTTTATTTTTTTTCTCATTTAACATATGGTAAAATGCTTCACCGTCTATATTATTGACTAGTATTTTACTTATAGAATATTATGTTATTAAGTTGTAGTGGTCTGATTTACATAAACATTACTGAACATTTCAGATATTTCTGAATTTTCACTGTTATAAATGACATGACTTCATCTTCCATTATAAAACGTACAGCATCTCATTTTACTTTTAAAATAAATTTCAGTGTTGGCATAATGAATACAAAACATTTATTATTCTGAAAATATTTGCTATTTGTTTTCATAGTAATTATTAAGTAGATTTGTCAAAATGGTGAAACGAACATTAATAATAACCGTTAACACCGTATTTTTTCATACTTCACTAATTTTCCCACTACTGTCTCTTTTCTGTTCTAGGATTCAATCCAGGCCAACCCGTTGCATTTAGGACAATTGCTTTTTAAATGACATCAAATCATACATCTTCTGATCATAAACTATGAGAACACTGTATTCTCCATTGTCAATGTTTTAATTCTATTTGTGGAAATTCCCCTTATCTGAAAAGAAGATGGTGGTGAATTGTTTATATTTAGTGAGCACTTTAATTTTATTTTTTTAGCACTTTAATTTTAAAATGATATTTATCTTAAAACTCCCCAGATAAGGGAGATTTATTTGATCTATTTATTTATTTATTTTGTACAATGATCCTACCTGAAAAAGAAATAGAGATATGTGGGTTTGAAAGTCACAATAATTAATTCAAAGAGTATTATGAATATTTAAAAGTGTACTCCAATATCTGAAATAGTGCATAACACATAGTAAATACTCTGTAAATTTATTGGAAGGATGAATGAATTGATAAATAAATGAATCTTCTTTCTTGATTAAAAGTTTAAGCATTTAAACATATCTGCACTATAACCAGTAAAATATTTTATATTTGTGAATAAGTAAAAACATGGGTAAAAATACTTCCCATCTTTGATCACAATAAAGCAGGAATTAGAAATAAAAACTGTCATTTCTACTTTTGCCAATGGCTCTGAGGACTTGTTCTTATCATTTACTGTGATTTTCTTCTGTGTTTTTAACTGTGTAAATGTTTTTATCAGTATTGCCTTATCAGATCCTCACAAGAACCTTATCAATAGCTGTTTTAACTATATTTTGTTGCAGAGGTAGCATCCAAGCCTTAGATTTTTAGGTTGCTTTTCCCCATCACATAATACAACTAAACAGAGGAGCCTAGATTTGAACCTAGTTTAGTATGAATCTGGAGCTGACATTCTTCCTCATTTAATTTCACTGTGTCTCTTGCCTTCATCCAAGGATAAGCAATTATCCAAGGATAATTGCTAAGTCATATGTTGACTATATACTTTTTCTTTTAAGGCCATAATCCTAGATTTTTTTTATTTTAATTGTTTTTTAAATGCTTTTGTTTTTCTTTTTTAAATTATGAAATTATGATAACACACTTACAGGCAACTTGGAAAATACAGTATAAAGTTACATATAGTTCCACTATATATTACAATTTTTTAAGTATATAAATTGGAGTTTCAATATTAAACTCTCAAAAATTGATAGAGTGAATAGAAAGAAAAGTAGAAGGATTAGTAAACCTGAAAAGAACTATGAACCAATTCAAGACAAGCCCCAACATAATTAAATTTGTACAGTTTTCACACAAAAGGAGGATACAAATTCTAATAAATTGTTATTGACTGATCTGATGATCTTACATGGTTTTTTTATACTTTTCTATCCACAGTGACAACATGTAACTGGGTATGAAGTTCATAGTGCAGACACTTTCAGAGTGTCTATTGTGCTGAAAACACAATGGAAATACATTTCAAAGTAAGTCAAAAGACAAATGTTAGTTAACATAAAACTGTCTTTCTTTCTAAATTCCATATATATGTGTTAGTATACTGTATTGGTGTTTTTCTTTCTGGCTTACTTCACTCTGTATAATAGGCTCCAGTTTCATCCACCTCATTAGAACTGATTCAAATGTATTCTTTTTAATGGCTGAGTAATACTCCATTGTGTATATGTACCATAGCTTTCTTATCCATTCATCTGCTGATGGACATCTAGGTTGCTTCCATGTCCTGGCTATTATAAACAGTGCTGCGATGAACATTGGGGTACACGTGGTAACAATAACCCTGTATATGAGACAGCAAAAGAGACACTGATGAATAGAACAGTCTTTTAGACTCTGTGGGAGAGGGAAAGGGTGGGATGATTTGGGAGAATGACATTGAAACACGTATAATATTATACATGAAACGAGTCGCCAGTCCAGGTTTGATGCACGATACTGGATGCTTGGGGCTGGTGCACTGGGATGACCCAGAGGGATGGTATGGGGAGGGAGGAGGGAGGAGGGTCCAGGATGGTGAACACATGTATACCTGTGGTGGATTCATTTTGATATATGGCTAAACCAATACAATATTGTAAAGTTAAAAAAAAACAAACCTGTGTCTTTCTAATATTATAAATTGCTTTTGTTAGCTGTAAGTGACAGTCACAAAAATCAGCTTACTTTTATTTCTCATGATAAGTTTAATTTTTGCCTTATTCTCCTCTTTAACACACACACACACTCACATGTCATTTGACTGATAAATTTCTGTTATATGTACAGTTGAGGACACAATCCTTCACAGCTGTATGTTGTTATGGAAAATGAAGTCAAAAATGTGGAGCAATAATCTGAATGTCTCATGAAAACTTCCTGTGGGTAAGTTGTCTGGCTTTTTAAATGAGAGAATAGAAGCTAAAATTGGTAAGGGCATTTTACCATGAGCAACATTTTCACATTTTCCAATTTGACCTTCATTATAATTCTGTGAAATGAGTAGGGAGGTTAGTCATGATCATCCCTATATTACAATGTGCATGAGTGTGTAGTCATCAGTCAGTGGTGTCCAACACTTTGCCACCCCAGGGACTGGAGACTACTAGGCTCCTCTGTCCATGGAATTTTCCAGGCAAGAATACTGTAGCATGTTGTCATTTCCTACTCCAGAGGGATACAATAAAGTCATATAAATTTGAAACAGATAACTTGGATCTTGATCAGATTGGGCTACATTATATAAATCATTAGTAAAAAAAAAAAATAATAATAATAAAGCATTCAAACTCTACTATATTCAGCATCTTGTTTCTATCCCGTACCTATGCAGTTATTGCTTATCTGTATCTGTAAGTAATTTGGCCATTACCTTCTGATTCTATTAATACCTCATTTGTCCTGCATCCTTAACCAAGAGTCGTCATTCAAACATGAACAGAGGAATCAGAAAGTTTTAACCTCTACAATGAATGGAGACTTTAGGTAAGATAGGGGAAGAAGATCTAACATGAGCTGTTTTCTACCCACTAGACCCTGAAGAGTTGCTTCCTTGCATGATTTAACTTAGTCATTATAACATACTCATTGGTAGATATTATTCTATGTATAAACTTCTGTTCTTGTTTTTAAATGATGAATTAAGAAAAATACCAACTCAACACACACTTACTTGTTATGAATGTTTAGTTTTCAGCAAGGTGTTTTCCCAATGAGAATTATTATTTTTTTTAATAAAGAATTATTGAATTAAGGGCTCAACTGAGTTCAGATTTTTAAAGATATAATTCAGGGATTAGTCATGATTTTCAAGCACCTCTATAAGCTTTGTCACATTTCCTCTTCTATCTGTAGATAAGGAAGTCACCTGATCAGGGATGTGGCAGGCATGACTAATAAACTGCCCTCCTCCTTTCCTCAGAACTTTGATGTGGCTTCAGAATCTTTTGAACAATTGATGCTGGGAAAATACTACTATGGGATCAGAGTTGGCGGTTGAAATAACAAAGGTTCCTTATCTCCACCACAACTGGATCCTTTCCCTTCCCCTATATCAAAGCTCTGACATCTTAAAATATTTTATAATTTATATGTACCACAATTCTTCCTGACATCCCATACATTCAACAAATTTCTAATTTTGTGTTCTCACTGACATGAAGATCATTAGCATGTAAGATAATTTTTCATATGCATGCACCAACTTTCAACGATTATGATAGTAGTACAAACCAGTCTGAGACAAATTTTTCTTTCTCATCATTGTAGATGCTACATGTTCACTGTGGTGGCTTTCATCTTTTCCTTGGAAATCATGCAAAACCACAGCTTTGTAACCGAGTTTGTACTCTTGGGGCTCTCACAGAGTCCAAATGTGCAGAAAACAATATTTGTTGTATTCTTGTTCATTTACATTGTAACTGTCGGGGACAACTTGCTAATTGTGGTGACCATCAGTAGCAGCCCAGCATTCTGGGGCTCCCCCATGTTCTTCTTCCTGGCTTTTCTGTCCTTCCTGGATGCATGTTTCTCCTCTGTCATTGCCCCAAAGATGATTGTGGGCTCTCTCCATGAAAGGAAAACCATTTCCTTTGAAGGCTGACCCAGTTCTTTGCTGAACACTTTCTTTGCTGGGGTGGAGGTGATTGTCCTCAGTGCCATGTCCTATGACTGCTATGTGGCCATCTAGAAGCCCTTGCACTATTCTTCTATCATGAACCACAGGCTTTTTGTCCTTCTGATGGCAGTAGCCTGGACAGGGGGCTTCATTTATTCCATGATACAGATTCTCTTCACTTTCCAGCTGCCCTTCTGTGGCCCCAACATCATCAATCACTTCATGTGTGACTTGTACCCACTGCTGGAGCTTGCCTGCACTGACACTCACATCTTTGGGCTTTTGGTAGTCACCAACAGTGGGTTTATCTGCACCTTAATCTTCTCCTTGTTGCTTGTCTCCTATGGGGTCATCCTGCTGTCTCTAAGAACCCATAGCTCTGAAGGGCAGAGAAAGCCCTCTCCACCTGCAGATCTCACATTGCTATTGTGGTTTTATTCTTCATCCCATGCATATTTGTGTATGCACGACCTCCATCTGCTTTCTCCTTTGACAAAATGGTAGCCATATTTTATACCATCCTAACTCCACTGCTCAATCCTTTGATTTACAATAAGGAAGAAATAAGGAAGTGAAAAGTGCCATGAAGAAAGTGTGGACCAGAATAATGGTTGTTTCTAATGAAAAATAAAATGTTAAACTTTAAGACAATTTTAAAGTAAATGTAAGTTTTATTTATCCTTTCAAAGAACCAGCTTTTGGCTTTGTTGATTTTTGCTATGGTCTCTTTTGTTTCTTTTGCATTTATTTCTGCCCTAATTTTTAAGATTTCTTTCCTTCTGCTTACCCTGGGGTTCTTCATTTCTTCCTTTTCTAGTTGCTTTAGGTGTAGAGTTAGGTTATTTGTTTGACTTTTTTCTTGTTTCTTGAGGTATGCCTGTAATGCTATGAACTTTTCCCTTAGGACTGCTTTTACGGTGTCCCATAGGTTTTGGGTTGTTGTGTTTTCATTTTCATTCGTTTCTATGCAAATTTTGATTTCTTTTTTGATTTCTTCTGTGATTTGTTGGTTATTCAGCAGCGTGTTGTTCAGCCTCCATATGTTGGGATTTTTAATAGTTTTTCTTCTGTTATTGAGATCTAATCTTACTGCATTGTGGTCAGAAAAGATGCTTGGAATGATTTCAATTTGTTTTGAATTTACCAAGGCTAGATTTATGAACCAGGATGTGATCTATCCTGGAGAAGGTTCCATGTGCGCTTAAGAAAAAGGTGAAATTCATTGTTTTGGGATGAAATGTCCTATAGATATCAATTAGGTCTAACTGGTCGATTGTATCATTTAAAGTTTGTGTTTCCTTGTTAATTTTCTGTCTAGTTGCTCTATCCATAGGTGTGAGTGGGGTATTAAAGTCTCCCACTATTATTGTGTTATTGTTAATTTCTCCTTTCATACTTGTTAGCATTTGCCTTACATATTGCGGTGCTCCCGTGTTGGGTGCATATATATTTATAATTGTTATATCTTCTTCTTGGATTGATCCTTTGATCATTATGTAGTGACTATCTTTGTCTCTTTTCACAGCCTTTGTTTTAAAGTCTATTTTGTCTGATATGAGTATTGCTAATCCTGCTTTCTTTTGGTCCCTATTTGCTTGGAAAAACTTTTTCCAGCCCTTCACTTTCAGTCTGTTTGTGTTCCCTGTTTTGAGGTGGATCTCTTGTAGACAGCATATGTAGGGGTCTTGTTTTTGAATCCGTTCAGAATGGCTGCGATCCAAAAGTCTACAAGCAATAAATGCTGGAGAGGTTGCGGAGAAAAGGGAACCCTCTTACGCTGTTGGTGGGAATGCAAACTAGTACAGTCACTATGGAGAACAGTGTGGAGATTCCTTAAAAACCTGGAAATAGAACTGCCTTATGATCCAGCAATCCCACTGCTGGGCATACACACTGAGGAAACCAGAATTTAAAAAGACACGTGTACCCCAATGTTCATCACAGCACTGTTTATAATAGCCAGGACATGGAAGCAGCCTAGATGTCCATCAGCAGATGAAAGGATAAGAAAGCTGTGGTACATATAAACAATGGACTTTAAAACAAAGGCTGTGAAAAGAGACAAAGACAGTCACTACATAATGATCAAAGGATCAATCCAAGAAGAAGATATAACAATTATAAATATATACAGCCATTAAAAAGAAAACATTTGAATCAGTTCTAATGAGGTGGATGAAACTGGAGCCTATTATACAGAGTGAAGTAAGCCAGAAAGAAAAACACCAATACAGTATACTAACGCATATATATGGAATTTAGAAAGATGGTAACAATAACCCTGTATACGAGACAGCAAAAGAGACAATGATGTATATAACAGTCTTTTGGACTCTGTGGGAGAGGGAGAGGGTGGGATGATTTGGGAGAATGGCATTGAAATACGTATAATATATATGAAATGAGTCGCCAGTCCAGTTTTGATGCACGATACTGGATGCTTGGGGCTGGTGCACTGGGACGACCCAGAGGGATGGTATGGGGAGGGAGGAGGGAGGAGGGTTCAGAATGGGGAACACATGTATGCCTGTGGCAGATTCATTTCGATATATGGCAGAACCAATACAATATTGTAAAGTATAAAAATAAAATAAAATTTAAAAAAATAAATAAAGTAAATGTAAAGTTTGTCAAACTTTCTTAGGCAAAAACTTTGTGTCAAACTTATTTGACAGGTAGTAAGTCATCCAATGCTTCCCTGGTAGCTCAGCTGGTAAAGAATCCACCTTCAAGGCTGGAGAACGAGGTTCAATTCCTGAGTCAGAAATATCCACTGGAGAAGGGATAAGCTACCCATTCGAGTATTCTTGGTCTTCCCTGGTGGCTCAGCTGATAAACAATATGCCATGAATATGGGAGACACGTCATCCAATAAAAGACCATTAACATGGGGCCTAACAAATAATGCTTTCTCTCAGATCACTTATGAACTCTAATATGGCAACTCCATTTCCTCATGTATGTGCTTAGTCATATCAGTCCTGTCTGACTCTCTGCGACCCCATGGATCACGGCCCACCAGGCCCCTCTGTCCACGGGATTTTCCAGACAGAAATACTGGGGTGGGTTGCCATTTCCTTCTCCAGTGATAAAGTATGAAGTGAGTGAAGTGAAGTTGCTCAGCCCTGTCCAACTCTTTGCGACCCCATGGACTGTAGCCTACCAGGCTTCTCCATCCATTGGATTTTCCATGCAAGAGTGCTGGAGTGGGTTGCCATTGCCTTCTCCATAATTTCATCATATGTAAATTTAAAAATAATTGAATTCTAGGCATATTGGAATTTTTTTTTTAAGAGAGCCATTACTGATCAGTTCATTTGCTACTCATTTGATGGTTTATAAAATTCTTGTGGAGGGAAGAAAGAGAATGTCTTACAGATTAGAAACAGGAGCTTACTCAAGGTATCTCAGATGAAAACAAGTTTATATTTAGGATGCTGATTTTAATGACTGATGAAAATCAGGACACAGGAATAGAAGAGACCAGAACAATCACAAAACTTACACTGTAGGGGTTTCTGTAGCACAGGTTTATAAATAGCAAATCCCATCCTGGATTTCAAAGATCCCTTCCCTATCTACTCTTTTACTCTTAGAGAACTCAAAAATTTCTGATATTATTGTATAATTTATTGTATAATTTATTATAACTTATTATTGCTTTTTATGTAATCCATATTATTATTATTTTGACTGCTTTTTATCAAAGACTATAAGCTGTGATGCTGGAGAAGGAAATAGCAACCCACTCCAGTGTTCTTGCCTGAAGAATCCCATGGACAGAGAAGCCTGGTAGGCTGCAGTCCATGGGGTTGCACAGAGTCGGACACGACTGAAGAGACTTAGCAGCATAAGCTGTGATGCAGGGATTTTTTTTTTCTTTTGTTCATTGATGCTATCAGCATCTAGACAAGCCTAATGTAGAAGCTCTGTTGAATAAAAGAGATATATTTCCATATTCAAATTTAAACCAATCTATAACATTAACACACTAACATGTGAGTTTTGGCAAAGGAATGCAATTACTTATTGCTGATATTAGCCCTTAGGTATTGATGATAGGGCTTCCCTGGTGGCTTATTCGGTAAAGCATCTGCCAGCAGTGTTGGAGACCTGGGTTCGATCACTGGGTTGGGAAGATCTGGAGAAGGAAATGGCAACCCATTCCAGTACCCTTGCCTGGGAAATTCCATGGATGGAGGAGCCTGGTAGGCTACAGTCCATGGGATCACAAAGAGTGGGACACGACTGAGTGACTTCACTTTAAACTTTCACTTTTAATTGATGATAATTGTAATTCATGCTTTGATACAACACAAAGAGAATATTTAAAATAAATTCTACATTCTAGTTAATTCTCACATCTAAGTCTAGATATAGTATATATACATTCAAATAGTAAATTGATACAGTCAACATGGAGAATAATATGCCTTAAAAGACTAGGAATAAAGCTACCATATGGCCCAGCAATCCCACTACTGGGCATATACCATGGGAAAACCATAATTGAAAAAGACACATGTACCCCAGTGTTCATAGCAGCACTGTTTGCAATAGCTAGGACATGGAAGCAATCTATATATCCATTGACAGATGAAAGGATAAAGAAGTCATGGTACATATATACAATGGAATATTATTAGTTATATAAAAGAATGAATTTGAGTCAGTTCTAGTGAGGTGGATGAACCTAGAGCCTGTTATAGAGAGTGAAGTAAGTCAGAAAGAGAAAAAATAAATATTTTATATTAACTTATATATACAGAATCTGGAAAACTGTATTGATGAACCCATTTGCAGGAAAGGAATGAAGATACAGATACAGAGAGCAAACTCGTGGACACAGTTGGGGAAACAGACAGTGGGATGAATACATAAATAGCATTGACATACGTACAATAATGTGTGTAAATAGCTAGCTGGTTAGAAGTTGCTATAAAACATAGGGAGCCCAGTCTGGTGCTCTGTGATGACCTTGAAGTGTGGAATGGGGGGTAAGGAGAGGAAGGTTCAAGACAAAGGTGATATATGTATAATTATGTCTGAATTTCATTGTTGGATGCAAAAACCAATGCACTACTGTAATTTTCCTGCAATTAAAGATCTTAGAAAAATAATAATAATAAAACCATTGCTCTCTACTCTTTTTCCCATTCTTTATTCTTCATTCCTTTTTCCATTTCTCACTCAATTAAATCTGACTCTTATTCTTTAGGCATTTCTGATCCAAATAAAATCACTTAGAGCCTTAAATTTGAATTATATTAATGAATTTAATCTATCCAGAGTTTCCGAATTATTCACTGGAAAGTTTACCTTAATGAGATATAAATTTAAATGAACAGAGTTTAAATTAAGACCCTAATATGTGTTAAGAGTACATATAGGAGTGAGAAGGACAAAAATGTACTTAGTGTAATACAAAACTCAGTTATCATCAACTCCCACAATAAAATGGCCATAGTTAACCGAATTCAGTAAGCCCCAGCCTTGATGTAACAGACCAGGATTTCAGTTGGGTAATCTGATCACTCAGTCTACAATAAAATTCAATTCACTCAGGGTCAGATCACTCAGAGATTGGAGGAACTTCCAGAGATCGTTGACTCAATTTCTTGCCTTTGGCCCATTCAGTATTCCCCTCTGGAACTGCCCTTATAAAACTGTCCCACCAGAACTGGAAAGCTTAACCATTCTGTCAAAGGTAAGGAGTTAATTTAGGACTCTGTGACTAGGCAGTTCAATTCATGGACTCAATCATTAGCTATTTTTTTTTTTTTAAGGCCGAGAAAACATGACATTACTATGCATATTGTCTTAAAGCAATTTAGATTCATCCTTGAGAGATTTGTATTCTAGTCTCAGTTCTGTTACCAACTAGCTGTGTGAACTTGGTGATTTATTTCACTTCTCTGGCCCAGAATTCTTTTGTTTAGGGTAGATTAAATATATATATATAATATATTCCATTCCAAATATAATATATATATAATATATTCCATTCCAAATATATTATATATATATATATATATATATATATATATATATATATATTTCTTTTGCATATTCTCTGAGTCAGAGATTTTTTTTTTCATGCTATACATTTTGGTATTTAGAGAAACTTTTTAGAAGTAGGTATTCATATTCCCATTTAATTAACGGGCAGTCTAAGGGTCAAAGACTTTAAAGTGAAAGTGAAAGTGTTAGTCACTCAGTCATGTCTGACTTCTTGAGACCACATGGACTGTAGATGGTCAGACTCCTCTGTCCATGGGATTCTCCAGGCAAGAATACTGGAGTGCATAGCCATTCCCTTCTCCAGGGGATCTTCCTGACCCAGGGATGGAACCAGGGTGTCCAGTGTTGCAGGCAGGTTCTCTACCATCTGAGTCACCAGGGAAGCCCAAAGACTTTAAGGAACACATCAAAAATCTTCCTTGGGATTCTTCCAGTCCGTTTGTTAATTAAAAAAAAAAAAGAAGAAGAAGAAGAAAAAGAAAAGAAAGAAAAAGCCATGTGTTGGAATGTGATTTTTCCCTACAAAGTTTATCTGAGCTGCTTGGTCTTGCTGGTTGCCACTAGACCCTTTAGCAAAAGTGCAAAGCATGGTGCAATCTATTCATGTCATTCTCTCACCTCAGTTGCTGTCTGCTTTCACCTATATATACCCTGGGCCTCTCACTTCATACTTATTGAAGACACCTAGCAGGCAATGTCAGACCTTACAGGTAATTGTTGTAATATGGTCTCCCAGGTAGGAAAGTAACTTTTTGATGTAATCTATCCTGTCTTTAATACCTTGTGCTGTGCTGTGCTGTGCTTAGTCACTCAGTCATGTCCAACTCTTTGCAACCCCATGGACTGTAGCTCTCCAAGCTCCTCTGTTCGTAGGATTCTCTAGGCAAGAATACTGGAGTGAGTTGCCATGCCTCTCCTCCAGGGGATCTTCCCAACCCAGAGATCGAGCCCAGATCTTCTGCATTACAGGCAGGTTCTTAACCGTATGAGACACAAGGGAAGCCCAAGAAAACAGGAGTGATTAGCCTAGCCCTTCTCCAGCGGGTCTTGCCAACTCAAGAATTGCACTAGGGTCTCCTGCATCGCAGGCAAATTATCAGCTGAGCTACCAGTGAAGACCCTTTCATACCTCACAACCCTTCAAAAGCAAAGATCTAAATATGTTTCTTTTAAGAGGAAGAGCATCTATCTTGATAAAGAAAACACACGAGACAATTATTCAAGTTTTTTTTTTCTCTTTTACTTCTTTCCTGTCTCCTTCTATAAATTGATTAAAAAAAAACATGAATAGGATTAGAAATGGAAGGTTTGAACATCAATAATATTAAATTAAATAAATATTGATTATTGTTGTTGTTCAGTCCCTAAGTCTGACTATTTTTTGACTTTTCTGACTCTGCCAGGCTCCTCTGTCCATGGGATTCCCAGGCAAGAATACTGGAGTGAGTTTCCATTTCCTTCTCCAGGAGATCTCCCGAGGCAGAGATTGAACTCACATCTCCAGCAATGGCAGACAGATTCTTTACCACTGAGCCATTTTCATTACCCCAAGTATTGAATATTAGTAATTGCCTGTTATAAAGGGAACATAGGAAATTCAAGAGATTGAGAAATTTGCTTAAATTCACTTAAAAGCTAAATGGAAAGGCCAGGACTCAAGTTTACAGTACATATTTCATCTCTGAGCCTTTCACGGGTTTCATATGTCCTCATGATTCTAGAAGAGATGGGCTTAAAGAAACCTTATGGAGAAGGAAAGAGAATTTCCTCACATCAAAGCACATACACTGAAGTGTAACTAATTGGCCCCCAGGTTTGCTTGTACTCTGGGACTGTCTGAGCAAGGTAGCTTAATGCATATCCTTTGGGACTGGTTTGGGAGAAATACTTTCCTGGAAGCTCCTGAGGCTGAAGGCCTGTGTTAGGCATTTACAGACTTTTGTGGGAGTTACTATAAATATCTGATGCAGTAAAAAGAAAGCACTTACACTCATGATTTTCCAAAAGATATATTATGGGAAGAGAGCTGACTTCAGAGGCACTTCTCATTCAGAATTCAGAAATAGTTTTCTTCGCAAAGTCTCCAAGAACCAAATTAAGAAATTGGCCCCATTTTTCACAAGACTCCTCTCTGCTTCAGTAAGAGACCTTGTTCTGTATAAACAAGTGCTTCTGAGGAGGAGTTTGTGAATTATTGCCACATGCAGAGTTCCCTTTCTCCATAAACTCCTTACATCCCATGATCTCTTGTGATAAATCCCAAGATAAATCTTAATGAAGTATAGTTTGTGTGTTTTATTCAGGTTTCATATATTTTAACATCTAAGTAAATTAAAGTTGAAGATGTGCAAAGTATATTTTATTGGAAGTCACCTGTTTGCTCATAAGAGGTAAGGTTTTTCATTCTCTCTAAAATATTTTCTTCTAATTGCCTCCTAAAGACCAAGTTCTTAGAATCTTTAGTCAGGGTATCTTCTAATGAATGATGGAGGTCCTGGGGAGTGTTCACACCAATGAATGGTTATGTGGATCCAGAGTTCCTAGGCTTTCCTTGGAGTTGGCACATAGCTGTGCTACCTCTTAAATGCATCTCTGCTCACAGAGGGTACAATGAACTGGATTGAGGCCAACTTGGTAGAAATTTCTGTCTTGGGGATCTTCTTGTTGAAAGTGTGGGTCATTGCTGAAGTTTCTAGGACAGAATATAAAATATAACTGTGCTTTCTACACAGTTGAATTTTCAAGCTCCCTGACAACACTTGCTCATAATCAGACTCCCTTTTTGGTTTAGGGGAAAGTGACTGTGTGGTCAGCCAGGAAGAAAGAAGCTAAACTGTGATGAAATTTTGGCTCAAACTACCCTCTCTAATATTCTTGCTCACCTTCCCACTCTGTCTTTCTGTATTCTATCCCTGACTCTTCTTTCCCTGGTTTCTGCTCACTCGCTTTCCTCTCTCCTGCTCTAACTTCATTAGTCTGCTTCTTTCCTCCTCTTCTCTATAATCCGTTTAGGTTCATTTAGTTTTCTGCTTTGATATTAGCCTCAATATACAGTTTAATTAACTTGATTTTGGAGTCAGGACAGAAATTTAAGGTATCAATTTGACATCCTTCTTTGATGGATCAGAATTTCTTTTCTAAGATGCAATCTATGTGATGATTGGGGTTTGATATTTTATATGAAATGTGGGTGAGTGCTAGGCTATCTAGGTACATCTTTATCTAGTTATACCCTAATTGCCTTAGTTAAAATACTCTGTATTATAGGTCACACTTTGTAACTAGAAAAGGACAAACAAATGGCCACAGTTGCCTTGCCAAAAATTATGGAAGTCAGATGAAATAATACAAGGGAAAGCTTGTTTGAATGATAAGATTAGATAATAAAAATAATATTTAATCCAGTATTGCTTTATTCAATCATATGTGTATGGAAATCCACATAGTAATATAGGAGCAGAGAAGATATAGACACATGTCTATTTACCTGGAGGAAAAAAAATTACAGACTTTTGGCCCCAAATATAATTGAATTGGTTAAAATTTCAACAGGTAAAAGTAAAAATCTAAGGATGAAGAAAGCAGAAATAGTTTCTTCTACCACTAGTACTACTAGTATCATTCTATTACTTCAATTTATGAGATACCATCTTTATTCTTTATTATAGTATTTCTGTGCTTTTTCATATTAGTGTCAAATGACCTACTAATTTACTTTAATATGAGTTTTCAGATAATTTTCCTCTTTCTGATTAATCACCAGTCCTTCATGGCATCAGAGATACCAACAAGTCAGTCATCAGATATGTACTAAGAGCCTATTCATTATCCAGAGTCAACAGATAGATCATGGAAAAGTGTCCTTAGCCTCTTCACAACAAGTTGGTGAAGTCGTGGGATGATCCAGGGATGTTTGGAAATACAGACTGAATTCTGTCATAAAGCTCTGAGGGGGTATTGATCCAACCTAATGCATATATTAAGTCTTTATGTCCCCAAATATTTTTTTTTTTGCTTACTTAAAGTGAAACAAAACAAAATTACATGAACTGATTTTCACAGTGGTCTATTATCTGCCCACAGATTTTCTTTTACAGCTTTCTTACTTAATGAGAGTGCAGTCTTTATGGAGAGAAGATATATTTTTCCTAAAGCAATGCATGCTGTTCTTCTTATAATGATATTTCATCATTCTCTCCAAACTGCTTTTTTCCTCACAGCAAAGGGCCCCCTGCCTTTTGTTTGTATCTCCTATGGGAAACCTGATGCACCAAAATTGAAAAATCATTAACTTATTCTCCTTTTAAATACTCATCAGAGATTATTGAAACTGTCATTTGGAGTGAGTGAAAGTTGCTGAGTCGTGTTCAGCTCTTTGAGACCCCATGTACTATACAATTCATGGAACTTTCCAGGCCAGAATACTGCAGGTGGTAGCCTTTCCCTTCTCCAGGGGTTCTTCCAAACCCAGGGATTGAACTCAGGTCTCCCGCTTTGAGAGCAGATTCTTTACCAGCTGAGCCACAAGGGAAGCCCAAGAATATTGGAGTTGGTAGCCTGTCCCTTCTCCAGTAGATCTTCTGACTCAGGAATCAAACCAGGGTCTCCTGCATTGCAGGCAGATTATTACCACTAAGCAATCAGGGAAGTCATTTTCAGCTTTAGTTATTGTAACATTTCTAAATTTTTCTAATATTATTTTAGATAGACTACAAGGAAGCCTAAATTTTTTTTTTTTTTTTTTTTTTTTTATTTTTATTTTTTTTTTTTAATTTTATTTTATTTTTAAACTTTACATAACTGTATTAGATTTGCCAAATATCAAAATGAATCCGCCACAGGTATACATGTGTTCCCCATCCTGAACCCTCCTCCCTCCTCCCTCCCCATTCCATCCCTCTGGGTCGTCCCAGTGCACCAGCCCCAAGCATCCAGTATCGTGCATCGAACCTGGACTGGCAATTCATTTCATACATGATATTTACATGTTTCAATGCCATTCTCCCAAATCTTCCCACCCTCTCCCTCTCCCACAGAGTCCATAAGACTGTTCTATACATCAGTGTCTCTTTTGCTGTCTCGTACACAGGGTTATTGTTACCATCTTTCTAAATTCCATATATATGCGTTAGTATACTGTATTGGTGTTTTTCTTTCTGGCTTACTTCACTCTGTATAATAGGCTCCAGTTTCATCCACCTCATTAGAACTGATTCAAATGTATTCTTTTTAATGGCTGAATAATACTCCATTGTGTATATGTACCACAGCTTTCTTATCCATTCATCTGCTGATGGACATCTAGGTTGCTTCCATGTCCTGGCTATTATAAACAGTGCTGCGATGAACATTGGGGTACTCGTGTCTCTTTCCCTTCTGGTTTTCTCAGTGTGTATGCCCAGCAGTGGGATTGCTGGATCATAAGGCATGTCTATTTCCAGTTTTTTAAGGAATCTCCACACTGTTCTCCATAGTGGCTGCACTAGTTTGCATTCCCACCAACAGTGGAAGAGGGTTCCCTTTTCTCCACACCCTCTCCAGCATTTATTACTTGTAGACTTTTGGATTGCAGCCATTCTGACTGGTGTGAAATGGTACCTCATAGTGGTTTTGATTTGCATTTCTCTGATAATGAGTGATGTTGAGCATCTTTTCATGTGTTTGTTAGCCATCTTTATGTCTTCTTTGGAGAAATGTCTATTTAGTTCTTTGGCCCATTTTTTGATTGGGTCATTTATTTTTCTGGAGTTGAGCTGTAGGAGTTGCTTGTATATTCTCGAGATTAGTTGTTTGTCAGTTGCTTCATTTGCTATTATCTTCTCCCATTCTGAAGGCTGTCTTTTCACCTTGCTAATAGTTTCCTTTGATGTGCAGAAGCTTTTAAGGTTAATTAGGTCCCATTTGTTTATTTTTGCTTTTATTTCCAATATTCTGGGAGGTGGGTCATAGAGGATCCTGCTGTGATGTATGTCAGAGAGTGTTTTGCCTATGTTCTCCTCTAGGAGTTTTATAGTTTCTGGTCTTACGTTTAGATCTTTAATCCATTTTGAGTTTATTTTTGTGTATGGTGTTAGAAAGTGTTCTAGTTTCATTCTTTTACAAGTGGTTGACCAGAGTTCCCAGCACCACTTGTTAAAGAGATTGTCTTTAATCCATTGTATATTCTTGCCTCCTTTGTCGAAGATAAGGTGTCCATATGTGCGTGGATTTATCTCTGGGCTTTCTATTTTGTTCCATTGATCTATATTTCTGTCTTTGTGCCAGTACCATACTGTCTTGATAACTGTGGCTTTGTAGTAGAGCCTGAAGTCAGGTAGGTTGATTCCTCCAGTTCCATTCTTCTTTCTCAAGATCGCTTTGGCTATTCGAGGTTTTTTGTTTTTCCATACAAATTGTGAAATTATTTGTTCTAGCTCTGTGAAGAATGCTGTTGGTAGCTTGATAGGGATTGCATTGAATCTATAGATTGCTTTGGGTAGTATACTCATTTTCACTATATTGATTCTTCCAATCCATGAACATGGTATATTTCTCCATCTGTTAGTGTCCTCTTTGATTTCTTTCACCAGTGTTTTATAGTTTTCTATATATAGGTCTTTAGATTCTTTAGGTAGATATATTCCTAAGTATTTTATTCTTTCCGTTGCAATGGTGAATGGAATTGTTTCCTTAATTTCTCTTTCTGTTTTCTCATTATTAGTGTATAGGAATGCAAGGGATTTCTGTGTGTTGATTTTATATCCTGCAACTTTACTATAGTCATTGATTAGTTCTAGCCTAAATTTTTTTTTAATTTTATTTGATTTTTAAACTTTACATAATTGTATTAGTTTTGCCAAATATCAAAATGAATCCGCCACAGGTATACATGTGTTCCCCATCCTGAACCCTCCTCCCTCCTCCCTCCCCATTCCATCCCTCTGGGTCATCCCAGTGCACCAGCCCCAAGCATCCAGTATCGTGCATCAAACCTGGACTGGCAACTCGTTTCATACATGATATTTTCCATGTTTCAATGCCATTCTCCCAAATCTTCCCACCCTCTCCCTCTCTCTCAGAGTCCATAAGACTGTTCTATACATCGGTGTCTCTTTTGCTGTCTCGAACACAGGGTTATTGTTACCATCTTTCTAAATTCCATATATATGCGTTAGTATACTGTATTGGTGTTTTTCTTTCTGGTTTACTTCACTCTGTATAATAGGCTCCAGTTTCATCCACCTCATTAGAACTGATTCAAATGTATTCTTTTTAATGGCTGAGTAATACTCCATTGTGTATATGTACCACAGCTTTCTTATCCATTCATCTGCTGATGGACATCTAGGTTGCTTCCATGTCCTGGCTATTATAAACAGTGCTGCGATGAACATTGGGGTACATATGTCTCTTTCCCTTCTGGTTTCCTCAGTGTGTATGCCCAGCAGTGGGATTGCTGGATCATAAGGCAGTTCTATTTCCAGTTTTTTTAAGGAATCTCCACACTGTTCTCCATAGTGGCTGTACTAGTTTGCATTCCCACCAACAGTGTAAGAGGGTTCCCTTTTCTCCACACCCTCTCCAGCATTTATTGCTTGTAGACTTTTGGATCACAGCCATTCTGACTGGTGTGAAATGGTACCTCATAGTGGTTTTGATTTGCATTTCTCTGATAATGAGTGATGTTGAGCATCTTTGCATGTGTTTGTTAGCCATCTGTATGTCTTCTTTGGAGAAATGTCTATTTAGTTCTTTGGCCCATTTTTTGATTGGGTCATTTATTTCTCTGGAGTTGAGCTGTAGGAGTTGCTTATATATTCTCGAGATTAGTTGTTTGTCAGTTGCTTCATTTGCTATTAACATCTCCCATTCTGAAGGCTGTCTTTTCACCTTGCTAATAGTTTCCTTTGATGTGCAGAAGCTTTTAAGGTTAATTAGGTCCCATTTGTTTATTTTTGTTTTTATTTCCAATATTCTGGGAGGTGGGTCATAGAGGATCCTGCTGTGATATATGTCGGAGAGTGTTTTGCCTATGTTCTCCTCTAGGAGTTTTATAGTTTCTTGTCTTACATTTAGATCTTTAATCCATTTTGAGTTTATTTTTGTGTATGGTGTTAGAAAGTGTTCTAGTTTCATTCTTTTACAAGTGGTTGACCAGTTTTCCCAGCACCACTTGTTAAAGAGATTGTCCTTAATCCATTGTATATTCTTGCCTCCTTTGTCAAAGATAAGGTGTCCATATGTGCGTGGATTTATCTCTGGGCATTCTACTTTGTTCCATTGATCTATATTTCTGTCTTTGTGCCAGTACCATACAGTCTTGATAACTGTGGCTTTGTAGTAGAACCTGAAGTCAGGTAGGTTGATTCCTCCAGTTCCATTCTTCTTTCTCAAGATCGCTTTGGCTATTTGAGGTTTTTTGTATTTCCATACAAATTGTGAAATTATTTGTTCTAGCTCTGTGAAGAATACTGTTGGTAGCTTGATAGGGATTGCATTGAATCTATAGATTGCTTTGGATAGTATACTCATTTTCACTATATTGATTCTTCCAATCCATGAATATGGTATATTTCTCCATCTGTTAGTGTCCTCTTTGATTTCTTTCACCAGTGTTTTATAGTTTTCTATATATAGGTCTTTAGATTCTTTAGGTAGATATATTCCTAAGTATTTTATTCTTTCCGTTGCAATGGTGAATGGAATTGTTTCCTTAATTTCTCTTTCTGTTTTCTCATTATTAGTGTATAGGAATGCAAGGGATTTCTGTGTGTTGATTTTATATCCTGCAACTTTACTATAATCATTGATTAGTTCTAGTAATTTTCTGGTGGAGTCTTTAGGGTTTTCTATGTAGAGGCTCATGTCATCTGCAAACAGTGAGAGCTTTACTTCTTTTCCAATTTGGATTCCTTTCATTTCTTTTTCTGTTCTGATTGCTGTGGCCAAAACTTCCAAAACTATGTTGAATAGTAATGGAGAAAGTGGGCACCCTTGTCTTGTTCCTGACTGTAGAGGAAATGCTTTCAATTTTTCACCATTGAGGATAATGTTTGCTGTGGGTTTGTCATATACAGCTTTGATTATGTTGAGGTATGTTCCTTCTATTCCTGCTTTCTGGAGAGTTTTTATCTTAAATGGATGTTGAATTTTGTCAAAGGCTTTCTCTGCATCTATTGAGATAATCATATGGTTTTAATTTTTCAATTTGTTAATGTGGTGTATTACATTGATTGATTTGCGGATATTGAAGAATCCTTGCATCCCTGGGATAAAGCCCACTTGGTCATGGTGTATGATCTTTTTAATGTGTTGTTGGATTCTGATTGCTAGAATTTTGTTAAGGATTTTTGCATCTATGTTCATCAGTGATATTGGCCTGTAGTTTTCTTTTTTTGTGGGATCTTTGTCAGGTTTTGGTATTAGGGTGATGGTGGCCTCATAGAATGAGTTTGGAAGTTTACCTTCCTCTGCAATTTTCTGGAAGAGTCTGAGTAGGATAGGTGTTAGCTCTTCTCTAAATTTTTGGTAGAATTCAGCTGTGAAGCCGTCTGGACCTGGACTTTTGTTTGCTGGAAGATTTTTGATTACAGTTTCAATTTCCGTGCTTGTGATCAGTCTGTTAAGATTTTCTATTTCTTCCTGATCGAGTTTTGGAAAGTTGTACTTTTCTAAGAATTTGTCCATTTCTTCCACGTTGTCCATCTTATTGGCATATAATTCTTGATAGTACTCTCTTATGATCCTTTGTATTTCTGTGTTGTCTGTTGTGATCTCTCCATTTTCATTTCTAATTTTATTGATTTGATTTTTCTCCCTTTGTTTCTTGATGAGTCTGGCTAATGGTTTGTCAATTTTATTTATCCATTCAAAAAACCAGCTTTTGGCTTTGTTGATTTTTGCTATGATCTCTTTTGTTTCTTTTGCATTTATTTCTGCTCTAAGTTTTAAGATTTCTTTCCTTCTACTAACCCTGGGGTTCTTCATTTCTTCCTTTTCTAGTTGCTTTAGGTGTAGAGTTAGGTTATTTGTTTGACTTTTTTCTTGTTTCTTGAGGTGTGCCTCTATTGCTATGAACTTTCGCCTTAGGACTGCTTTTACCATGTCCCACAGGTTTTGGGTTGTTGTGTTTTCATTTTCATTCGTTTCTATGCAAATTTTGATTTCTTTTTTGATTTCTTCTGTGATTTGTTGGTTATTCAGCAGCGTGTTGTTCAGCCTCCATATGTTGGAATTTTTAATAGTTTTTCTCTTGTAATTGAGATCTAATCTTACTGCATTTTGGTCAGAAAAGATGCTTGGAAGGATTTCTATTTTTTTGAATTTACCAAGGCTAGATTTATGGCCCAGGATGTGATCTATCCTGGAGAAGGTTCCATGTGCACTTGAGAAAAAGTTGAAATTCATTGTTTTGGGATGAAATGTCCTATAGATATCAATTAGGTCTAACTGGTCTATTGTATGGTTTAAAGTCTGTGTTTCCTTGTTAATTTTCTGTTTAGTTGCTCTATCCATAGGTGTGAGTGGGGTATTAGAATCTCCCACTATTATTGTGTTATTGTTAATTTCTCCTTTCATACTTGTTAGCATTTGTCTTACATACTGTGGTGCTCCCGTGTTGGGTGCATATATATTTATAATTGTTATATCTTCTTCTTGGATTGATCCTTTGATCATTTTGTAGTGACCTTCTTTGTCTCTTTTCACAGTCTTTGTTTTAAAGTCTATTTTATCTGATATGAGTATTGCTAATCCTGCTTTCTTTTGGTCCCTATTTGCATGGAAAATCTTTTTCCAGCCCTTCACTTTCAGTCTGTATGTGTCCCCTGTTTTGAGGTGGGTCTCTTGTAGACAACATATGTAGGGGTCTTGTTTTTGTATCCATTCAGCCAGTCTTTGTCTTTTGGTTGGGGCATTCAACCCACTTACATTTAAGGTAATTACTGATAAGTATGATCCCGTTGCCATTTACTTTATTGTTTGGGGTTCGAATTTATACACCGTTTTTGTGTTTCCTGTCTAGAGAATATCCCTTAGTATTTGTTGGAGAGCCAGTTTGGTGGTGCAGAATTCTCTCAGCTTTTGCTTGTCTGAAAAGCTTTTGATTTCTCCTTCATACTTGAATGAGATCCTTGCTGGGTACAATAATCTGGGCTGTAGGTTATTTTCTTTCATCATTTTAAGTATGTCTTGCCATTCCCTCCTGGCTTGAAGAGTTTCTATTGAAAGATCAGCTGTTATCCTTATGGGAATTCCCTTGTGTGTTATTTGTTGTTTTTCCCTTGCTGCTTTTAATATTTGTTCTTTGTGTTTGATCTTTGTTAATTTGATTAATATGTGTCTAGGGGTGTTTCGCCTTGGGTTTATCCTGTTGGGGACTCTCTGGGTTTCTTGGACTTGGGTGATTATTTCCTTCCCCATTTTAGGGAAGTTTTCAACTATTATCTCCTCAAGTATTTTCTCATGGTCTTTCTTTTTGTCTTCTTCTTCTGGGACCCCTATGATTCAAATGTTGTAGCATTTAATATTGTCCTGGACGTCTCTGAGATTGTCCTCATTTCTTTTAATTCGTTTTTCTTTTATCCTCTCTGATTCATTTATTTCTACCATTCTATCTTCTAACTCACTAATCCTATCTTCTGCCTCTGTTATTCTACTATTTGTTGCCTCCAGAGTGTTTTTAATTTCATTTATTGCATTATTCATTATATATTGACTTTTTTATTTCTTCTAAGTCTTTGTTAAACCTTTCTTGCATCTTCTCAATCCTTGCCTCCAGGCTATTTATCTGTGATTCCATTTTAATTTCAAGATTTTGGATCAATTTCACTATCATTATTCGGAATTCTTTATCAGGTAGATTCCCTATCTCTTCCTCTTTTGTTTGGTTTGGTGGACATTTATCCTGTTCCTTTATCTGCTGGGTATTCCTCTGTCTCTTCATCTTGTTTAAATTGCGGAGTTTGGGGTGTCCTTTCTGTATTCTGGTAGTTTGTGGAGTTCTCTTTATTGTGGCGTTTCCTCACTGTGTGTGGGTTTGTATACGTGGCTTGTCAAGGTTTCCTGGTTAGGGAAGCTTGTGTCCGTGTTCTGGTGGATTGAGCTGTATTTCTTCTCTCTGGAGTGTAATGAAATGTCCAGTAATGAGTTATGAGATGTCTATGGTTTTGGGGAGACTTTGGGCAGCCTGTATCTTGAAGCTCAGGGCTGTGTTCCTTTGTTGCTGGAGAATTTGCTTGGTATGTCTTGCCCTGGAACTTGTTGGCCCTTGTGTGGTGCTTGGTTTCAGTGTCAGTATGGAGGCGTTTGATGAGCTCCTGTCAATTAATGTTCCTTGGAGTCAGGAGTTCCCTGGAGTCAGGGTTTGGACTTAAGCCTCCTACTTCCAGTTATTGGTCTTATTTTTACAGTAGTTTCAAAACTTCTCCTTCTATACAGCACCATTGATAAAACATCTACATTAAAGATGAAAAGTTTCTCTACTGTGAGGGTCACTCAGAGAGGTTCACAGCGTTACATGGAGAAGAGAAGTGGGAGGAGGGAGTTAGAGGTGACCCAAATGAGATGAGGTGGAATCAATAGTGGAGAGAGTGGGCTAGCCAGTAGTCACTTCCTTATGTGCACTCCACAACTGGACTGCTCAGAGATGTTCACGGAGTTATATAGAGAAGAGAAGAAGGAGGCAGGAGACAGAGGTGGACAGAAGGATAAAAGGGGGAAATGAAAAGGAGGGAGACAGGTCCAGCTAGTAATCAGTTCCCTAAGTGTTCTCCACCGTCTGGAACACACAGAAATTCACAGAGTTGGGTAGAGTAGAGAGGGGCTTGGGAGGAGATACAGGCGACCTGGTGGAGAAAACGGAGAGTCCAAAGGGAGAGAGAGCAGTCAAGCCAGTAATCTCGTTCCCTAGTGAAAAATGGGTCCTGAAGATTGGGTTCTTAAAGGTACAACATTGGTAACAAATACATAAAAGCAAAAATTAAAAATCTAGAGTAGAGTTTGGAATTTCAAAAATGTGATTTTAATGAAAAGAAGAAGGAAAAGAAAGAGAGAAAAAACAAACAAAGAAAAACAAACAAGGTTGCAAAAATTATAAAGAAACTACAGGTACAAAATTGATAACTAATACCAAAAAGGAAAAATTAAAAATCTATAGTAGAGTTTGGAATTTGAAAAATACAATGTTAAAGAAAAAAAAGAAGAAAAAATAAAGAGAGAAAACAAACAAACCAACAAAAACAATGTCACAAAAATTATAAAGAAAATACAGGTACAAAAATGATATCAAATACCAAAAAGCATAAATTAAAAATCTTGAGTAGAGTTTGGAATTGCAGATATACGATGTTATATAAAAGAAGAAGAGAAAGAAACAGAGGGAAAAAAAAGAAGAAAAAAAGTCACAGAAATTATATATATAAAAAAAAAATTATATGTACAAAATTGATAACATATACCAAAAAGCTAAAATTAAAAATCTAGAGTAGAGTTTGGAATTTCAAAAATACAATGTTAAAGAAAAGAAGAAAAAGGAAAAACAAAACAAAACACGGTCAAAAAATTATAAAATATATATATGAAGTTTGCTGAAGAAGAAAAAAAAATAGGGTCTTTTTTTTTTTTTTGCAAAGTAATAGTTATAAAAGTGAAAATTAAAGGACAATAGAGGACTTAAAATCTTTTAAAAAAAATTAAAAAAAAAAGAAAAAAAGAAAGAAAGATTGATCGTAAAAATAGTAAAAATATATCTAGGTCTTTCCTGGTTTTGTTGTGAGTATTGTGGGTTCAGTTCATTTTTGGCTAGTTCCTTGGTCTGACTTATATTTCTCAAGATCTATAGGCCCCTTCCTATGTAGTCCGTAGTAACCACAGGGTTTTAATCTATGGCCTGTAGCTTCCAAGGCGTTTCCCTCTGTTATAGCGTCTTCTGTTTGCTGGTCTCTTCAGTGTATGGTTCCCGCCCTGACACAAAGGGGACGGTGGAGGACACTATTTTTTTTTTTATTTTATTTAGGCTCACTTGTTCAGCCGCGCTGTGGGGAGGGAGGGAGGGATGCTGCAAACAGATAACACTGGCGTGCGCTCGCAGTGCCTCAGCCACACTGGGTCTGCCCCCGCTCAGGCGCGTATAGCCTCCCTGCCCACACTGCTCGGGCTCTAGGTTGTTCCGCCGGGAACAATCAGAGGACGGCCCTGGATTGAGCTCCCAGGTCCAAGCCGCTCAGGTTCAGGCACTCGGGTAGTCCTCAGAGGCGCAGACTCAGTTGGGCCTGCGTTTTGTGCTCTTCCCAGATCCAAGGAGCTCAGGTGATGTGTTTGGCGGGCGCCAATGCTGTGACTTATCGCCTCCCCGCCATTCGGTTATCTGGGTGTAAAACCGGCACACCTTCTCAGGCAGATGTTGACCGTCCAGACCCCCAAGAAGTTTTAGTTAGCAAAGAAGCCTGCTTACAGTTTTATAGATAGTGTCTCTCTTGGGCTGCGATTGCCCCTTTAAGGCTCTAGCTGCCTGTCACCGGAGGGGGAAGGTCTGCAACCGGCTATCTCTGTTCAGTCCTTTGTTCTGTGCGCAGGCCTGGCGGTGTCTTAGGTTAGGGCTGGCTTTTGGCGTGGTAGATATCCCACAGTCTGGTTTGCTAGCCCAAATTATTTTGCTCAGATAGCATTCAGGACATTCGGGCAGATTCTTACTCTAAGGGACACAGCCCGCGCTGCGCTTCCCTGCCCAGCCCGCGCTTGCTAATGCCCTGTGCAGGCATCTGCACTGCTTCTCCACTGAGGGAGTTACCGTAGGGCTCACAATCTGCGGTTTTTAATTGTTTATTTTTTTTTTTTTCTCTCTTTTGTGCTTCCAAAGCTCGGCACAGATTCGGCAGTGAGAAGGTTTCCTGATGTTTGGAAACTGCTCTCTTTTTAAGACTCCCTTCCAGGGACGGAACTCCTCCCTCCCTCTTTTGTCTCTTTTTTTGTCTTTTATATTTTTTCCTACCTCCTTTCGAAGACTTGGGTTGCTTTTCTGGGTGCCTGATGTCCTCTGCCGGCATTCAGAAGGTATTTTGTGGAATTTACTCGACGTTTAAATGCTCTTTTGATGAATTTGTGGGGGAGAAAGTGTTCTCCCCGTCCTACTCCTCTGCCATCTTGGCTCCTCCCCCTCTAAAGTTTTATTTAGATGTATAAATTTATTAGTGGAAAGTGGACATTAGGAACCTGGAATGTCAGGTCCATGAATCAAAGCAAATTGGAAGTGGTCAAATAAGAGATGGCAACAGTGAATGTCGACATCCTAGGAATCAGCGAACTCAAATGGACTGGAATGGGTGAATTTAACTCAGATGACCATTATATCTACTACTGTGGGCAGGAATCCTTCAGAAGAAATGGAGTAGCCATCATGATCAACAAAAGAGTCCAAAATGCAGTACATGGATGCACTCTCAAAAATGACAGAAGGATCTCTGTTCATTTCCAAGGCAAACCATTCAATATCACAGTAATCCAAGTCTATGCCCCAACCAATAACGCTGAAGAAACTGAAGTTGAACGGTTCTATGAAGACCTACAAGACCTTTTAGAACTAACACCCCAAAAAAAAAAAAGTGTCCTTTTCATTATAGGGGACTGGCATGCAAGAGTAGGAAGTCTAGAAACACCTGGAGTAACAGGCAAATTTGGCCTTGGAATACGGAATGAAGCAGGACAAAGACTAATAGAGTTTTGCCAAGAAAATGCACTGGTCATAACAAACACCCTCTTCCAACAACACAAGAGAAGACTCTACACATGGACATCACCAGATGATCAACACCAAAATCAGATTGATTATATTATTTGCAGGAAAAGATGGAGAAGCTCTATACAGTGAGCAAAAAAAAAAAAAAAAAAAAAAAAAAGACCAGGAGCTGACTGTGGCTCAGACCATGACCTCCTTATTGCCAAATTCAGACTTAAATTGAAGAAAGTAGGGAAAACCACTAGACCATTCAGGTATGACCTAAATCAAATCCCTTATGATTATACAGTGGAAGTGAGAAATAGATTTAAGGGCCTAGATCTGATAGATAGAGTGCCTGATGAACTATGGAATGAGGTTCATGACATTGTACAGGAGACAGGGATCAAGACCATCCCCGTGGAAAAGAAATGCAAAAAAGCCAAATGGCTGTCTGGGGAGGTCTTACAAATAGCTGTGAAAAAGAAGAGAAGCGAAAAGCAAAGGAGAAAAGGAAAGATATAAGCATCTGAATGCAGAGATCTAAAGAATAGCAAGAAAAGTTAAGAAAGCCTTCTTCAGCAATCAATGCAAAGACATAGAGGAAAACAACAGAATGGGAAAGACTAGAGATCTCTTCAAGAAAGTTAGAGATACCAAAGGAACATTTCATGCAAAGATGGGCTCGATTAAGGACAGAAATGGTATGGACCTAACAGAGGCAGAAGATATTAAGAAGAGATGGCAAGAATACACAGAAGAACTGTACAAAAAAGATCTTCATGACCCAGAAAATCATGATGGTGTGATCACTGACGTAGAGCCAGACTTCCTGGAATGTGAAGTTAAGTGGGCCTTAGAAAGCATCACTACAAACAAAGCTAGTGGAGGTGATGGAATTCCAGTTGATCTCTTTCAATCCTGAAAGATGATGCTGTGAAAGTGCTGCACTCAATATGCCAGCAAATCTGGAAAACTCAGCAGTGGCCACAGGACTGGAAAAGGTCAGTTTTCATTCCAATCCCAAAGAAAGACAATGCCAAAGAATGTTCAAACTACTGCACAATTGCACTCATCCTATACACTAGTAAAGGAATGCTCAAAATTCTTCAAGCCAGGCTTCAGCAATATGTGAACCGTGAACTTCCTGATGTTCAAGCTGGTTTTAGAAAAGGCAGAGGAACCAGAGATCAAATTGCCAGCATCAGCTGGATCATGGAAAAAGCAAGAGAGTTCCAGAAAAACATCTCTTTCTGCTTTATTGACTATGCCAAAGCCTTTGACTGTGAGGATCACAATAAACTGTGGAAAATTCTGAAAGAGATGTGAATACCAGACCACCTGATCTGCCTCTTGAGAAATTTGTATGCAGGTTCAGAAGCAACAGTTAGAACTGGACATGGAACAGCAGACTCGTTCCAAATAGGAAAAGGAGTACGTCAGACTGTCTATTGTCACCCTGCTTTTTAACTTATATGTGGAGTACATCATGAGCAATGCTGGACTGGAAGAAACACAAGCTTGAATCAAGATTGCCAGTAGAAATATCAATAACCTCAGATATGCAGATGACACCACCCTTATGGCAGCAAGAGAAGAGGAACTAAAAAGCCTCTTGATGAAAGTGAAAGTGAAGAGTGAAAAATTTGGCTTAAAGCTCAACATTCAGAAAACGAAGATCATGGCATCCAGTCCCATCACTTCATGGGAAGTAGATGGCGAAACAGTGGAAACAGTGTCAGACTTTATTTTCTTGGACTGGAAAATCACTGTAGATGGTGACTGCAGGCATGAAATTAAAAGACACTTAGTCCTTGGAAGGAAAGTTATGACCAACCTAGATAACATATTCAAAAGCAGAGACAGTACTTTGTCAACAAAGGTCCGTCTAGTTAAGGTTATGATTTTCCCTGGGGTCATATATGGATATGAGAGTTGGACTGTGAAGAAGGCTGAGCGCCGAAGAATTGATGCTTTTGAACTGTGGTGTTGGAGAAGACTCTTGAGAGTCCCTTGGACTGCAAGGAGATCCAACCAGTCCATTCTGAAGGAGATCAGCCCTGGGATTTCTTTGGAAGGAATGATGCTGAAGCTGAAACTCCAGTACTTTGGCCACCTCATGTGAAGAGTTGACTCATTGGAAAAGTCTCTGATGCTGGGAAGGATTGGGGGCAGGAGGAGAAGGGGACGACAGAGGATGAGATGGCTGGATGGCATCACTGACTCGATGGATGTGAGTCTGAGTGAACTCCGGAAGTTGGTGATGGACAGGGAGGCCTGCCGCGCTGCGATTCATGGGATCGCAAAGAGTCGGACACTACTGAGCGACTGAACTGAACTGAACTGGACAATTAGACTTATTGATATGAAAATATTTATTCCATTCAAGGAAACCCAGTATCAGTCAGTTCAGTCGCTCAGTTGTGTCTGACTCTTTGCAACCCCATGAATCGTAGCACGCCAGGCCTCCCTGTCCATCACCAACTCCCGGAGTTCACTCAGACTCATGTTCATCGAGTCAGTGATGCCATCCAGCCATCTCATCTTCTGTCGTCCCCTTCTCTTCCTGCCCCCAATCCCTCCCAGCATCAGAGTCTTTTCCAATGGTCAGCTCTTCGCATGAGGTGGCCAAAGTACTGGAGTTTCAGCTTCAGCATCATTCCTTCCAAAGAAATCCCAGGGCTGATCTCCTTCAGAATGGACAGGTTGGATCTCCTTGCAGTCCAAGGGACTCTCAAGAGTCTTCTCCAACACCACAGTTCAAAAGCATCAATTCTTCAGTGCTCAGCTTTCTTCACAGTCCAAATCTCACATCCGTACATGACCACTGAAAAAACCATAGCCTTAACTACAAGAACCTTTGTTGACAAAGTAATGTCTCTGCTTTTGAATATGCTATCTAGGTTGGTTATAACTTTTCTTCCAAGGAGTAAGCGTCTTTTAAGTTTGTGGCTGCAGTCACCATCTGCAGTGATATTGGAGCTCCAAAAAATAAAGTTTGACACTGTTTCCATTGTTTCTTCATCTATTTCCCATGAAGTGATGGAACCAGATGCCATGATCTTCATTTTCTGAATTGAGTTTTAAGCCAACTTTTTCACTCTCCTCTTTCACCTTCATCAAGAGGCTTTTTAGTTCCTCTTCACTTTCTGCCATAAGGGTGGTGTCATCTGCATATCTGAGGTTATTGATATTTTTCCGGCAAAACCCAGTATAAATTTACTGAATACTTTGTTTTCAGAGACTGTTGGAAACCTCAGCTTAACATATCGAATGCCATAGCTCCATTTCTTTCTCATATTGGAACAGTCCAATCAATTTATTCTCCAGTGGTCTTTCTACTTTTGGCATTAAAATTCATTTGTATTATCACATAGAGTTGTGTGTAATTTTATGTAATTAATGATCTTATGTAGAGGAATGTTACTTTTCCAGCTTGGTTGTGAAGAGGTAGTGGACATCTTTCCTTTCCCTATCAGCTGATTCTAGATATGAGTAGCTTCTTAGTACATGTTTGATGACTGACTTGATGCTGATATTGATGCATTTAAGGATTGATAATTAATCTGAAAGAGAAAAAGTGTCTCAAAACTCATATTATAACAAATTAAAAGGTCATTTGACATTAAAGTGAAAAAGCACAGAAATATTATAAGAAAGAATAAAGGTGAAATCTCTCAAATTGAAATAACAGAATAAAATGGAAAGGAGAGTAAATTTGATAGAGTTTTGTGTATAAAATTGAAAAAAGCTCATAACTTAGAGGTAATAACATTTTATTGACAAAAGATTTATAGAATTCAAAACAGATAAAATATAAATAAATACATACACAATATTATGCACTATTTCTAATCAAAATATATATAATTTTAATTCAGATAATCAAATAAATATGAGTGCCCCATGTTAGATTTTTATTAGAAATTCATGCCCTATTGTTATAAATATAGAAATAATGGAAAAATATAATTGGTGCATAAGAAGAAATATTTAACTATATAAATACACACAGATGATCCTGAAAACACTCATAGAATATGTAAGGAACTAACATTTTCATCCAGTGAGTGAAATTGGTTAATTATAAATTTTTAAGGGTACTTTTCACAGTCTGTAATCTACTATAAACTTTGGAGGTTTTATTATGCAAATATATTCATTCTATTTTTTCTAAAGTATATTGAAGTAACCAAATTCTAAGATTATTTAATAGTTTTTAATAATTATAAATATTCAAATTTATGTCAGTAATCTCTGGGACATATTTTGATGAAATTATTAAAATAACCAAAAGTTGTATAAGAAGAGTTTATTCAAACATTGTTCATTAGGATGAAAATTTGTAAACAACTTAGGTCAAGATAAATGTTAGAATTTATATTATGAGATTTTGATACATTAATTTATAGTTGCTAAATTAATAATTACAGTATGGATATGCTTTAAAAAATGTGAAAGACTTTTAGTAATCAAAAATGAAAATTAGAAAGTATAAAAATATTATAAGATGATTGAAATTTTATATATGTGTATGCTTATAAAAAGAATAAAATAGAACAATGGGAGATATTTATATGTTTAAATCCTAAAATACATTTAAAAATTATGTCTTATATAAAAATTGGAGAGTACAAACCTCTGGAAAACAGTAGTACGAGATTCAGATATGGGACAGGGCATTATATGAGTTTTAGAAGTATAAGAAATGGCACTTCAGATTGGATCCATAGGGTGTGAAGATTAATTTGATACATTTCTTAATAGCATAGATAATGGAGTATTTCAAACATATACTATTTTTTTTCTCAAAATGTCAGTTTCAATGATTTACTCAACTATCTCATGTGCCCTAATTGGCAATGAAAGTAATAATATAATTGCAACTAGCCTAAAAGTTGGAAAAACAATTTTTTTCTTAAAGCTTAATCCAAACATGATTTTGAAGAAATCAGAAACAATGGGTGCAACCTGGTTTCCAAATCAAAAAATGTGTTTCTTCAAGAAAGAACCCCCCAAATTTATTATAAAATTATATAGAATATAAAACTTTATATATAAATGAAAATTATATACAAAATTCAGTAGTTGATATGTATATACATTATATGAGCATATATATTATATACACATATATGTATTGGAACCTCTAATTGTCATTTGAATAAAAGGCATCAAGACAATAAAGTGACCTGATCAATATCATACAACAAACTCATTAACTCTCCGACTTTGGCAAAGAGCATGGTCATTGAGGGTTCCCTTGCACAAATCTTATTCCTTATAGAAAGAACTGGTTAAAGCATGAAAACCAGCATAAAAAACGTTATTTCTTAATTTTTTGCAATGCATGGAAACTTTGAGAAATAGTGAGTTATATGTGTTGATGGAATTATAACTCTAAAAGTTATCATTTCAAGTCCAAATACATTTCTATTGCCAAGTCACCATTTCCCCCACTTCCTTTGCAGATGAACCGCTTCTCAGCTATGCCTGTTTTACATTCACCATAATCATGAGATGAACAGCAGTGTGAATGAGTTCATTCTGCTTGGGTTAGCACAGAATTTACTAAAGGACAAAATAGTGTTTGTGATCTTGCTTCTATACCTTGCAACTCTGTTGGCAAACTTCCTAATTGTGATGACCATACGAAATAGCCAGACACTTGGGATCCCGATGTACTTCTTCCTTTTCTACTTATCCTTTGCTGATGCCTGTTTTTCAACAACCACTGCCCCATGTTGATTGCAGATTCTGTATCTGAGAAGAAAGTCAACTCCTTCAATGAGTGCATGACCCAGATCTTTGTATTTCACTTCGTTGGGTGCATGGAGATCTTGGTACTTGTCATCATGTCCATTGATCACTATGTGGCCATTTGCTAGCCCCTGTGGTACACAGCCATCATGAACCAGCGTGTCTGTGGCACACTTGTAAAACTGGCCTGGGTGGGGGCCTGTATCCATTCTTCAGCACAGATTTTCTTGGCTTTGAGACTACCCTTCTGTTATTGATCACTATTTCTGTGATACACAACCATTGTTGAAACTTGCCTGCATTGATACTTATGTCATCAATCTACTCGTAGTGTTTAACAGTGGGACTATATGCATGATAAGCCCGTTGCTAATCTCCCATGTTTTACCTTACGTTCTCTGCATAATCATAGTGCATAAGGAAGAAAGAAAGCCCTATCTACTTGCACCACTCATATTATTGTTACTGTATTATTCTTTGTACCGTGTATATACACATACACTTGCCTTGTAACTGCATTTCCAGTGGACAAGATGGTGGCTGTTTTACACTATTGGGACACCTTTGCTCAACCCCCTGATTTACACTCTGAGGAATGCAGAAGTCAAACAGGCCATGAGAAGGCTATGGTGCAACAAATTCTGACTCGAGATGCCAAAGTGCAGAAGATGCCAATTGCTAATTCTGCCACAGTATAAATAAAACTGGATTGATAGGAAGGGCAAAATGTTCTCATCCCAGTGTGGACAACCATAGTTCTCTTCCAGTGGGACCTGTGTGATAATAAGCAGAATCTATAGAGCACATATCTGTATTATTTTAACCAATGTCTCATGGAGAGACAGAACATGAAATGCAATCACAATTGTGAGAGCACAAGACCATTCCTCACTTCTGCCATCTGCTTTGATACTCTTTTGAGGCTCGAGAACCAGATCCTGTTGTTTCTGTAGCTTCATTTTCTTATTTTGAACACTATTTTGGTTTGTTTTTCTTTTTCATGTTTCTTATTCCAATTTTATACTCTGTCCTTGATTTCTGTCATATATTTTGTTGTTAAACCAGTGCTGGCACTACTGTGTATCATATCTTTTCTGGCTCAAGATTCAGTCCATCAAGTCATTCCCAGAAACTTATTCTCTCCAAGGAGCATAAATAGAAAATAGTTACGCTCCTATTTTATGCTTGTCTTCCTCTTGAAACACCCTTAAAAATTGGCCTTTCCTTTGCCTGCAGTGAACAGGGAAATAACTAACCTTCTATTCAAACTAGACAATTCTATTTATAACAAAATATTTTCTGTATTGATCCATAATTTTTATATATTTTAATAATTTATATGAATTTATATATTTATATATAAATTTATATATTTTTATAATTTATATAATTTTAATATTTTGTTCATCATGTTAATCATTATTTTATATTATTTAATTTTATATACTTATTAATGTTTTTGTAATTTAAATCTTTGGACACTTCCCAAATGTTTGGTGAATCAGTGATAATTTTATAAAATTGTAAGAATTATATTACAAAACCCAGCATGTCATTGATGATACCGTACATACAAAAGAGGCAACAACTGGCATATAAAACAGAGCTATAAAGAGAAGATGCCCACAGAAGTGAGACTCCCAACTTGGAAACACAGAACAAAATATGTCAAGAATGAAAACTTTTTCCAACATATTTTGCTATGAAGGGGAAGAAATTAATGGAATAATTTTCTGGCAACAAATTGGTATTGAAAAGGTGGTATTTTAGGATGAAGGAAATAACAGCATGTTTCATGATGACAGGAATAATCCTGAAGAGAGCAAAAGGGGGTAAGGGAGCGATTATCAGATCATTGCTCTTATGTAGAAGGAGAAAATGGGATATGTCTGGTACACAAGTGGACATGTTGGCTTGGAATAGTGGTTACAGTTGTTTAATGGCTAAGTCATGCCTGACTCTTTTGTGACCCTATGGACTTTAGTCTGTTAGGTTCCTTCTGTCCGTGGTATTTCCCAGGCAAGAATACTGGAATGGGTTGCCTTTTTCTTTTCCAGGGGATCTTCCCAACCCAGGGATGGAATCCCTGTCTCCTGCATATGCAGGCAGATTCTTTACCATTAAGCCACCAGGGAATCCCTGCGATGGTAGAGCTGATAATTTACAAGGGATAGAATTCTATATTGGACAGGGAGGCTGATTAATTAGGCATGGATGTTGGAGGTGGGAATAAGGGGTGATGTGAGTTTGTAGAAATACTTTTCTAATTGTTTCAGGTATTCTCTTAAGTAGAAAGTCAAGTCATTTGTTGGGACTGAAGAAAGAAGAGAAGGTATTGGGATTCTAAAGATAAAGGGAAAGGTGAAAATATAACTCTAGCCCTTCATCACTACTTACCCTAAGAGACTTTTATCCACTTTAGAAAATTGAGAGGATTGATGGATGCTTGAATTGCAGCATAGAAGGCTCACGTGAAATCCAGTTCAGGTATTTAAAATGAGACTAGCTAGGGACTTCCTTGGCACTCCAGTGGTTAAGACTCCATGCTTCCACTGCAAGGGACATGTTTTAGTGCTTCACACTGTGGAAAAAAAAAAGTGAGACCTCTTAGCACAGTCCTAAGATATTAAGAAGAGGTGGCAAGAATACACAGAAGAACTCTACAAAAAAGATCTTCACGACCCAGATAATCACGATGGTGTGATCACTGACCTAGAGCCAGACATCCTGGAATGTGAAGTCAAGTGGGCCTTAGAAAGCATCACTACAAACAAAGCTAGTGGAGGTGACAGAATTCCAGTTGAGCTATTTCAAATCCTGAAAGATGATGCTGTGAAAGTGTTGCACTCAATATGCCAGCAATTTGGAAAACTTAGCAGTGGCCACAGGACTGGAAAAGGTCAGTTTTCATTCCAATCCCAAAGAAAGGCAGTGCCAAAGAATGCTCAAACTACTGCATAATTGCACTTATCTCACATGCTAGTAAAGTAATGCTTAAAATTCTCCAAGTCAGACTTCAGCAATATGTGAACCGTGAACTTCCTGATGTTCAAGCTGGTTTTAGAAAAGGCAGAGGAACCAGAGATCAAATTGCCAACATCTGCTGGATCATCAAAAAAGCAAGAGAGTTCCATAAAAACATCAATTTCTGCCTTATTGACTATGCCAAATCCTTTGACTGTGTGGATCACAATAAACTGTGGAAAATTCTGAAAGAGATGGGAATACCAGACCACCCGACCAGCCTCTTGAGAAATTTGTATGCAGGTCAGGAAGCAACAGTTAGAACTGGACATGAAACAACAGACTGGTTTCAAATAGGAAAAGGAGTATATCAAGGCTGTATATTGTCACCCTGATTATTTAACTTATATGCAGAGTACATCATGAGAAACGCTGGACTGGAAGAAACAGAGCTGGAATCAAGATTGCTGGGAGAAATATCAGTAACCTCAGATATGCAGATGACACCACCCTTATGGCAGAAAGTGAAGAGGAACTCAAAAGCCTCTTGATGAAAGTGAAAGTGGAGAGTGAAAACGTTGGCTTAAAGCTCAACATTCAGAAAACGAAGATCATGGCATCCGGTCCCATCACTTCATGCGAAATAGATGGGGAAACAGGGGAAACAGTGTCAGACTTTGTTTTTTGGGGCTCCAAAATCACTGCAGATGGTGACTGCAGCCATGAAATTAAAAGACACTTACTCCTTGGAAGGAAAGTTATGACCAACCTAGACAGCATATTCAAAAGCAGAGACATTACTTTGCCAACAAAGGTCCGTCTAGTCAAGGCTATGGTTTTTCCTGTGGCAATGTATGGATGTGAGAGTTGGACTGTGAAGAAGTCTGAGCACCGAAGAATTGATGCTTTTGAACTGTGGTGTTGGAGAAGACTCTTGAGAGTCCCTTGGACTGCAAGGAGATCCGACCTGTCCATTCTGAAGGAGATCAGCCCTGGGATTTCTTTGGAAAGAATGATGCTAAAGCTGAAACTCCAGTACTTTGGCCACCTCATGTGAAGAGTTGACTCATTGGAAAAGACTCTGATGCTGGGAGGGATTGGGGGCAGGAGGAAAAGAGGACGACAGAGGATGAGATGACTGGATGGAATCACTGACTTGATGGACGTGAGTCTGAGTGAACTCCGGGAGTTGGTGATGGACAGGGAGGCCTGGTGTGCTGCGATTCATGGGGTGACAAAGAGTCGAGCATGACTGAGTGACTGAACCGAACTGAACTGAAAAAGCACACTCATGGGATACACAACTTAGTTAAAAATCCATACAAAAATGACTATTTCTTGAAGTCAGGTCAATCTACAAATTCCTTTATATTTATTTTTTCTCAAAAGAGTAAACTTTTTTTTCTCTTGAATGTGATGGATGTCTGTATTACCTTGATTCACGTAATATGTCCAAATTAGTCAAATTGTAAGCATTAATTAAATGTAGTTTCTGTGTACCAGTTATACCTAAATAAAGCTAAGTTGCAAATTAATTTTTGCCTTTGCACACTGTCCGTGGTCCAAGCCGTAGGGTCGCAAAGAGTCGGACACAACTTAAGGACTGAACAACAACATATTCCTGGGTGAAATTTGAAAGTTGGATTTAAAATACTATTCAATTTGAGCGCCTCCTTGTTGGAAGACAGCATAAGGGCCGAATTAACAGAAAGGTAGCGCTAAAAAAATAATCGCTAACCAGTTTGCCCTAATCTGTTCAGGGAAATGGTTGTGTGGCTTATTCCCTTATCTGCTTAAAAAGTTCAGAGAAGGCAATGGCACCCCACTCCAGTACTCTTGCCTGGAAAATCCCATGGATGGAGGAGCCTGGTGGGCTACAGTCCATGGGGTCGCTAAGAGTTAGACACAACTGAGCGACTTCACTTTCACTTTTCACTTTCATGCATTGGAGAAGGAAATGGCAACCCACTCCAGTGTTCTTGCCTGGAGAATCCCAGGGACGGGGGAGACTTGTGGGCTGCCATCTATGGGGTCGTACAGAGTCGAACACAACTGAAGGGACACAGCAGCAGCAGCAGCTTAAAAAGCTGTCCTTGGAATTGGTCTTTAAGCATCTATCATAGCATTGGTTTAGCTTATTTGTTCGCATATGTGACAAATTCCCAGGTTAAAAGAATGTATTGTCAACTTTTTAGTAACAAGCCAATTAAAGATTCTTTACCATCTGAGCCACAAGGGAAGTCCCAGATGAAGTTTGGGTAAACTCCAGGAATTGATGATGGACAGGAAGGCCATGCTGTGGTACACAGGGTTGCAAAGAGTCAGATACGACTGAGCGACTGAACTGAACTGAATGACAATACCATTCTGTTTTAATTGGCATAGCTTTACAGTACATTTTGGAGTCAGAAAGTCTGATTGATTTGGCTATTTGTAATCTCTTGAGGTTTCATACGAATTTTAGGATGGATTTTTCTGTTTCTGCAATAAGGTTTTTGGAATTTTGGTAAGGATTGTATTGAATATGTAGACCACTTTAAGAAGTGTTGATAGCTTAATAATAAGTAATCTAGCTAAACAACATCATATTATTGACATGTATTTTTGGAACACTCTTCAGCAACATTTTGTAGTTTTAATTGTACAAGACTTTTTTTTTTTTTCCTTTGTGTTTACTCAACTATTTTATTCTCTTTGATGCTATTACAAATGGAAAGTTTTTCTTAGCTTCTCCTTTGTGTTGTTCATAGAAATCCAATATCCTTTCATGAATGAAAAAAGAAAAAAAAAAAAAGCTCTCAGCAAATTGGACACAAAATAAGTATGTGTGTGTGTGTGTGTGTGTGTGTTCACTCAGTCGTGTCCAACTCCTTGTGACCCCATAGACTATAGCCTGCCAATAGCCTGCCAGGCTCCTCTGTTCATGGGATTTTCTTCAGCAAAAATAATGGAGTGGGTTGTAGGGAATGACCAAATTTGTGACATCTTTTGAAAGTAGAGACAATATGATTTGTTAAAGTTATCAATAAGTAATTTGAGGGCAATAAGGGAATGAAAACTGTTTGAAAATATGACTTTTTTTTTCCTTTTGTATGAACAATTGCAATTCAGAGGGTACCATTTAGTAAGATGGGGAACCACATTTTAGTAGCTGAATTACAATATTGGATTAGTTTCCACAGTGGTTACATCAATTTATTTCTCGCCTTCAGTGTACAAGGGTTCCAAATTTTGTACATCTTCACTGACATTCTTCTTCTGTAAGGATATTAATTTCATTAATTATGGCAGAGCCCTCATGATCTAATCGCCTGCAAATGCTCCACTTACTAAAACTGTCATACTGAACAGTTTTAGTTCAGTATGACATGGAATTCAACTTATCAATTTTGGGGGCACAGATATTCAAACCAAAGCAGAGGTCCAATTTCATTCTTTCTCATATGGATATCCAGTTTTCCCAATGCAATGAAGAGATTTTCTTTTCCCTATACTGTATTCGTGGGCCCCCTTTTAAAAAGATAACTTGAAGAGGTGGTCTGAAGACGGTGAAGGAATAGGATGGAGAGACCACTTGCTCCCCCACAAATTCATCAAAAGATCATTTGAATGTTGAGCTACTTCCACAAAATAACTTCTGAATGTTGGCAGAGGACACCAGGTACCCTGAAAGGCAGCCCATTCTCTTTGAAAGGAGGTTGGGCAAAATATAAAAGACAAAAACAGGGACAAAACATTTAAGGGTGGAGACCCTTCCTGGGGAGGGAGTTGTGAAGGAAGAGAAGTTTTCACACAGTTGGAAACCCTCTCACAGGCAGGTCTGTGGAGAGTTTTGGAATCTCAGAGGGCAACATAACCGGGAGAAACAAAAAGAAAAAAACTACAGAATATGCACCTAACCACCACTGTGAGCAGAGAAGTAGCCCAGACTCTTGCATTCGCCACCAGTGAGTGGGGGCTGGGCAGGGAGGCATGGACTGCATCATCAGTCTTTAGGATAAGGACTGGGCTTGACTGCCCTGAGGACAATCTGAGGGAGCTAACAGGAGATAGCAACCCAAACCAAGGGATAATGAGAAAGACCAAAAAATAAAACAAAATAAAACTATCCCAGGAAAGGCTCTAATGCAGGACAGTGATATTTGGCACACCCGCTCACAGAACAAAATGATTGAGTGAATACCAAACACTGTGTATAGAGCCCTCCCCCGACCCTGAGGCAGAGAGGCAGATGTGCAGCAGCCAGAGCTGGAAGGCACAGGGCTGCTGCAATCGCAGCCCCAAGATTGTTGCAGCCTGAAATCAGCTTCCCAGAGGAGACACATGGCACACCCGAGACAGTTCTCTCGTGGTGCACCCAGGAAACCAAATGGCTGGACTGGGGAGGTGATTAAGATTCATGGACCACCTGGGACAGTGTGCTCGCCAAGTACCCAGTTGCCTGAGCTGCTCAGACCTGGGAAGGACACAAAACACACAGCCCTTATGGAGTACCCAAGAACCTGAGTGGCTTAGACCTGGAAAGTGCATTTCATAATGCGGGGCCCACCTGGGACAGTGCCCTTGCAGGACACTCTGGAGCCTGAGCAGTGCAGACCTGGGAAGCGCACTCTGCCTTGGGCTGTGGCAAACCTTGTGTGGTCCATAAACTGTGAGCACTCTTCACACACACCAGCAGTATTTCTTTGTAGTGTCCCTCTGTCCCCACAACACAACTGAACAAGTAAGCCTAAATAAGTTATCACCTTTGCCCCTTGTGTCAGGGCAGAAATTATACACTGAAGAGACCTGCAAAGAGAGGAAGCCAAAATAAACAAAGAAGAGGGAACCACTCTGGAAGTGACAGGTGTGACAGATAAAAACCCTGCAGTTAATACTGACTGTGCATTGGAAAGGGACCTATAGATCTTGAGAACAAGTACAAGTTGAAACAAGGAACTATCCGACACTGAACTGAACCCTCATTACCTACAACAGCTCCAGAGAAATTCCTAGATATATTTTTACTATTATCACTATATAATTTATTTTTAAAAACTTAAATTCTTTACTGCTCCTTTAATTTTCATTTTTATAACCTATTACCTTACAAAAAGGACCTTATTTTTAAATCAAATTTCACATATACATTTTTTAAAATTTTGGTGGTTGATTTTTCTTTGTATTTTTTGTATTATATTTTTGAGAGTCTAACCTTTATTCTAGATTTTAATCTTTGCTTTTTGATATTTGTTATCAATTTTGTACCTTTAAGAATCTAATCTTCAGTTTTCATTTTCACTTAAGGATTTGATTACTGGCTTAATTGCTCACTCCCCTTTTGATTATCCCCTTTCTCACACAGGTCACCTGTATCTCCTTCCTCCCTCTTCTCTTCTCTACTTAACTCTGTGAATCTCTCTGGATGTTCCAGGCTGTGGAGAACATTTAAGGAACTGATTACTTAGACTGCTCTCTCCCCTTTTGACTCTCCCTCTTGTCCAATTGGTCATCTCTACCTACCTCCTCCCTCTCCTCCTCTCTATGTAACTCTGTGAATCTCTCTGGGTGTACCTCACTGTGGAGAATTGTTTCACCATTAACCTAGATGTTTTATCATCTGTGCTGTATGGATGGAGAAGTATTGAGGCTATTGTAAGAGAAGGACTGAAATCCAGAGGCAGGAGGCTTAACTCCAAAGCTTGAGAAATGAGAAAACTCCTGATTCCAGGGAACATTAATAGAGCTCTTGCTCACCCAAAAGTCTCGATACCTAAACTGAAACCAAGCTCCACCCAAGAGCCAACAAGCTCCAGTGCAAGAGATACCACGTTAATTCTCCAGCAAAACAGGAACACAACCCTGAGGATTAAAAGACAGTCTGCCCAAAGCTATGTCAAACCCATAGATGCCCTTAAACTTACTACTGGACACTTCTTTGCACTCCAGGAAGAAGAGATCCAGCTCCACCAAACCAGAACACAGACATAAACTTCACCAAACAGTAAACCCTGACAAGCCACTAGTCCAACCCCACCCCCAGGGAGCAGACTCAGCAGTAAAGAGGAACCATAAACATCCAGCCTACAGAAAAGGCATCTAAAACACAGTAATCTAAGCAAAGTGAAAAGACAGAAAAATAGTCAGCAAGTAAAGGAACATGTAAACAAAGTGAAAAGGCAGATAAATAATTAGCAGGTAAAGGAACATGATAAATATCTACCAAACAGAACAAAAAAGGAGGAGATAGAGAGTCCACCAGAAAAACAATTCACACTAATGATAGTAAAGATGATCCAAAATCTTGAAAATAAAATGGAGTTACAGATAAATAGGCTAGAGACAAGGATTGAGAAGATGCAAGAACTGTTTAACAAGGACCTAGAATAAATAAGAAGAGTCAATCAATAATGAATAATTCAATAACTGAGACAAAAAGCACTCTGGAGGGAACCAACGGTAGAATAACTGAGGCAGAAGAGAAGATAAGTGAGGTGGAAGATAGAATGGTGGAAATAAATGAAGCAGCGAGGAAAAAAGAAAACAAAGAATTAAAAGAAGTGAGGACAATCTCAGAGACCTCTGGGTCAATGTTGAACACCCCAATATTCGAACTATAGGTATCCCAGAAGAAGAAGACAACAATAAAGGGCATGAGAAAATACCTGATATAATAGTTGAAACTTTCTCTAAAATAGGGAACGAAAATAGTCACCCAAGTTCAAGAAACCCAGAGTGTTCCAAACAGGATAACCCAAGGCAAAACACATCAAGACACATATTAATTAAACTAAGAAAGTTCAAACACAGAGAGTGAACATTAAAAGTGGCAAGGGAAAAGCAACAAATAATACACAAGGGTATCCCCATAAGGATAACAGCTGATCTTTCAATAGTAACTCTTCAGACCAGAATGTTTGACAGGACATACTTAAAGTGATGAAAGAGAAAAACGTACAACCAAGATTACTATACCCAGCAAGGATCTCATTCAGATATAAAGGAAAAATCAAAAGCTTTACAGACAAGCAAAAGCTGAGAGAATTCAACACCACCAAATCAGCTCTTCAACAAATGTTAAAGGATCTTCTCTAAACAGGAAACATAGAAAAGGTTTATAAAATCAAACCTAAAACAACAATGTAAATGGCAACAGGATTGTACTTATCAATAACTACCATAAATGTAAATGGGTTGAATGTCCCAACTGAAAAACAAAGACTGGCTGAATGGATACAAAAACAAGACCCCCTTATATGCTGTCTACAACAGACCAACCTCAAACAAAGGAACAGATACAGATTGAAAGTGAAGAGCTAGAAAATGATATTTCATGCAAATAGAGACCAGATGGAGAAGGCAATAGCACCCCACTCCAGTACTCTTGCCTGGAAAATCCCATGGATCGAGGAGCCTGGTGGTCTACAATCCATGGGGTCACTAAGAGTTGGACACGACAGAGAGACTTCACTTCCATGCATTGGAGAAGGAAATGGCAACCCACTCCAGTGTTCTTGCCTGGAGAATCCCAGGGACAGGGGAACCTGGTGGACTGCCTTCTATGGGGTCACACAGAGTCGGACATGACTAAAGCGACTTAGCAGCAGCAGCAGAGACCAAAAGAAAGCAGGAGTAACAATACTCATATCAGAAAAAAAAAAAAAAAAAAAAGACTTTGAAATAAAGACCATAAAAAGAGACAAAGAAGGACACTACATAGTGATCAAAGGATCAATCCAAGAAGAAGATAAAACTATTATAAATATACATGCACCCAACATAGGAACACATCAAGGTGTAAGGCAAATGGTAACAAGTAGGAAGGGGAAAATTAACAGTAATACAATAATAGCGGGAGACTTTAATACCCCACTCACACCTGTGGATAGATCAACTAACAGAAAATTAGAAAGGAAACACAAGTTTAAAATGATACAATGGACCACTTAGACCTAATTGGTATCTATAGGGCATTGAATTTTACCTTTTTCCAAACAATGAAATTTACCTTTTTCTCAAGTACAAACAGAACATTCCCCAGGACGGAACACATCCTAGGCCATAAATCTAGACTTGGTAAATTAAAAAAAACAAACAAACAAACCTGAAATCATTTCAAATGTCTTTTCAGATCACAATGCAGTAAGATTAGATGTCAACTATGGGGGGGGGGGGTGGGCGGAGAAAACAACAACAACAAACTATTAAAAGTACAAACATATGGAGACTAAACAAGATACTTCTGAATAACCAACAGATCACAGAAGAAACCAAAAAAATATTTGAATCAGTTCTAATGAGGTGGATGAAACTGGAGCCTATTATACAGAGTGAAGTAAGCCAGAAAGAAAAACAGCAATACAGTATACTAACGCATATATATGGAATTTAGAAAGATGGTAACAATAACCCTGTGTACGAGACAGCAAAAGAGACAATGATGTATAGATCAGTCTTATGGACTCTGTGGGAGAGGGAGAGGGTGGGGAGATTTGGGAGAATGGCATTGAAATATGTATAATATCATGTATGAAACGAGTCGCCAGTCCAGGTTCGATGCATGATACTGGATGCTTGGGGCTGGTGCACTGGGATGACCCAGAGGGAGGGTATGGGGAGGGAGGAGGGAGGAGGGTTCAGGATGGGGAACACAGGTATACCTGTGGCGGAATCATTTTGATATTTGGCAAAACTAATACAATATTGTAAAGTTTAAAAATAAAATAAAATTAAAAAAAAAATAAAAACTAAAACATGACAACCCAAAACCTATGGGATTCAGTAAAAGCAGTGTTAAGAGGAAGGTTCATAGCAATACAAATTTACCTCAAGAAACAAAAGAAACATCAAATAAATAACCCAACTTTACACCTAAAGCAACGAGAGAAAAAGAAATAAAGAACCCCAAAGTTAGTAGAAGGAAAGAAATCATAAAAATCAGAGCAGAAATAAGTGAAGAATAAACAATAGAGACTATATCAAAAAAATCAACAAACCTAAAAGCTGGTTCTTTGAGAAGATAAATAAAAAAGACAAACCATTAGGAAAACTCATGAAGAAAAGAAGGGAGAAGAATAAAATCAATAAAATTAGAAATGAAAATGGAAAAATCACAACAGACAACACAGAAATAAAAGGGATAATAAGAGACAACTATCAGCAACTATATGCCAATAAAATAGACAACTTAGAAGAAATGGACTAATTCTTAGAAAAGTATAACTCCAAAACTGAACCAGGAAGAAATAGAAAATCTTAACAGACCCATCACAAGAATGGAAATTAAAACTGTAATAAAAACATCTCCCTAAAAACAAAAGCACAGGACCAGATGGCTTCAGAGATGCCATATATTTAGAGAAGAGCTAACCAAATATTTAGAGAAGAGCTAGCATCTATCCTGTTGTGGTCCTTTAATGGATCTGGTGGTCCAGAGTCAATGATAAGAAAATGAAAGAGAGAAAGAAGCTAATATTCCCTGGTTTATGCAGAGAATCAATAAAACCCTATAACAGGGCTTGCACTGCTCACGAAGGCACAGGGCACCTTCTCGAGGAGGTCTTGAAAACCTGGGCAGGAGAGTGAGCTTGGTGGGTTTCCACGCTCCAGAGAATTAGCTGGAGGGAGGGAGAGAGAGAGAGAGTAAGAAAGACACCGGGACCCAAGCCTCTGGTGGAGCAAGGGTGCTTTAATGATCTTTCTGTGAATATATATAGGCTGTTGTACAAGGAATTTATTTCAACAATGATAAAGATCAGAAAACCTAATGTACAGCAACCATTATCAAGGGAATAAGGGATTAACAATGGTCATAAGGTCAGGAGACAATCCATATCTCAAGAAAGAAGATCGAGACCAAGCAGTTTTGTCATAAGAAGAATATTTACGGAAGGAGATTCATGCATGTGTTTAATCCTATGACCTCCGTCCTGGGAGCAGCGTGCCATTTCACTTGTTCCTGTTGCCAGGAACTGATAAGGAATGGAGGGTTTATGAGAAACAGCACGCAGGAATCCTCCTGTTAGTGTTCCCTGACAATCTTACTCAAACTCTTACAGAAAATTGAAGCGGAAGGTAAACTCTCAAATTCATTCTATGAAGCCACTATCACCCTAATACCAAAACCATACAAAGATGCCACAACAAAGAAAACTACAGGCTAATATTACCAATGAACATATATGCAAAAATCCTCAACAAAATTCCAGCAAACAGACTCCAACAATATATTAAAAATATCAAATATCATGGCCAAGTGGGCTTTATCCCAGGAATGCAAGGATTCTTCAATATTTGCAAATCAAACAATGTGATATACCATGTTAACAAGTTGAAAGATAGAAGGCATATGATTATCTCAATAGCTGCAGAGAAAGCCTTTGACAAAATTTAATGTCCACTTATGATAAAAACTCTCCAGAAAGCAGGCATAGAAATAATATACCTCAACATAATAAAAGCCATCTACAGTAAACCCCCAGCACACACTATCCTCAATCTCAAAAAAATTGAAAGCATTTCCTCTAAAGTCAGAAACAAGACAAGGGTGCCCACTCTCACCACTACTATTCAACATAGTTTTGGAAGTCTTAGCCACAGCAATCAGAGAAGAAAAATAAGTAAAGGAATCCAGATTGGAAAAGAATAAGTAAAGCTCTCACAGTTTGTAGATAACATGATCCTCTACATAGAAAACCCTAAAGACACCACCAGAAAATTACTGGAACAAATCAATGAATACAATGAATTTGCAGGATATAATATTAACACACAGAAATGCTTTGCATTCCTATACAATAGCAATGAGAAAACAGAAAAGAAATTAGGGAAACAATCCCAATCACCATTGTAATGAAAATAGTAAAATACTTAGGAATAAATCTACCTAAAGAAACAAAAGACATATATATATATATATATATATATATATATATATATATATATATATATATAAAACTATAAAACACTGATGAAATAAATCAAAGATAACACAAATAGATGGAGAAATATATCATGTTCATGGATCAGAAGAATTAATATAGTGTAAATAGTATACTACCTAAAGCAATCTATAGGTTCAATGCAATCCCTATCAAGCTACCAATGGTACTTTTCACAGAACTAGAACAAATAATTTCTAGTTAACACACAAAAAAATGTCGGATAGCCAAAGCAATCTTGAGAAAGAAGAATGGAACTGGAGGACTCAACCTGCCTGACTTCAGACTGTACTACAAAGCTACAGTCATCAGACATTATGGTACTGGCACAAAGATAGAAATATAGATCGGTGGAACAAAACAGAAAGCCCAGAGATGAATCTACACACCTATGGACACCTTATCTTTGACAAAGGTGGCAAGAATATATACAATGGAGAAAATATAATCTCTTTACCAAGTGGTGCTGGGAAAATGGTCAACCACCTGTAAAAGAATGAAACTAGAAAAGTTTCTAATACCATACACAAAAATAAACAGAAAATGGATTAAAGATCTAAATGTAAGGCCAGAGACTATAAAACTCCTAGAAGAAAACCTAGAACACTCTCTGACATAAATCACAGCAAAATCCTCTGTGACCCACTTCCCAGAGTAATGGAAACAAAAGCAAAATAAACAAATGGGACCTAATTAAACTTAAAAACTTTTGCACAATTATGGAAACTATAGGCAAGATGAAAAGGCAGCCTTCAGAATGGGAGAAAATAATAGCAAATTAAATAACTGACTAAGAATTAATCTCCAAAATATGGAAGCAACACATGCAGCTCAATACCAGAAAAATAAACGACCCAATCAAAAAATGGGCCAGAGAACTAAACAAACATTTCTCCAAAGAAGACATACAGATTGCTATCAAACACATGAAAAGATGCTCAACATCACTCATTATCATAGAAACGCAAATCAAATCCACAATAGGTACCATCTCACACCAGTCAGATGCCATCAAAAGTCTACAAGCAATTAATGCTGTAGAGGGTGTGGAGAAAAGGGAACCGTCTTACACTGTTGGTGGGAATGCAAGCTAGTATAGCCACTATGGAGAACAGTGTGAAGATTCCTTAAAAAAAAAAAAAAAAAAAAAAAACTGAAAATAGAACTGCCATACAACACAGCAATCCCAGTGCTGGGCATACACACTGAGAAAACCAGACTTGAAAGATACATGTGTACCACAATGTTCATTGCAGCACTGTTCACAGTAGCTAGGATATGGAAGCAACCTAGATGTCCATTGGCAGAAGAATAGATAAGAAAGTTGTGGTACATATGCACAATGGAATATTACTCCGCTATATAAAAGAACACATTTGAGTCAGTTCTAATAAGGTGGATGAAACTGGAGCCTATTATACAGAGTGAAGTAAGTCAGAAAGAAAAACTCCAATACAGTATATTAATGCTATATATACGGAATTTAGAAAGATGGTAACGATGACCCTATATGCAAGACAGCAAAAGGGACACAGATGTAAAGAACATACTTTTGGACCCTGTGGAAGAAGGCAAGGGTGGGATGATCTAAGAGGATAAAATTGAAACATGTGTATTACCATATGTGAAATAGAGTACAGTCAAAGTTTAATGCATGAAACAGGGCACTGTAAGCTGGTGCACTGGGAAAACCCAGAGGGATGGGATGGGGAAGGATGTGTATGGGCGGGGTTCAGGATGTGGACACATGTACACTCATTGCTGATTCATGTCAATGTATGTCAAAAACCACCACAATATTATAAAGTAATTAGCCTCCAATTAAAATAAATAAATTAAAAAATTTGACTGTGTAAGTGTGGGTTTATTTCTGAGTTTTCTATCCTGTTTATATGAATCTGTTTTCAGGTAAATACTAGAGTATTTTGATTGCTATAGATTGGTAATAAATTTTGAAGCCAGCATTGTAATGTCTGTCCCCGTATTTCTTTAGTCTCAAAATTGATTTGGCTACTTGGGTTTTTAATATGCTTTCATATGCGTTGTATGATTACATTTGTATTTCTTTGGGAAAAAATGTATTTCTTTGAAAAAATCAGTAAGTAGATTGATTTGGATGATGTAACCTTTTTTTTCATTTTTACAACTTTTATTTTATATTATTGAGGTATAATTTACAATGTTTTGTTAATTTCTATGATTCTGCAAAATTATTCAGTTTTACATATTTTCCTATTGATTTCCACTATGGTTTATCAGAGGATATTGAATATAGCTCTCTGTACTATATAACGGTAACTTGTCATTTATTCATTCTTTATATAGTAGTTTACATCTAATAATCCCAAATTTCCAACTCATTCCTCTCCCAGCCCCTACATATTTGGCAGCTGTAAGTGTGTTCTTTAGGTCTATGACTCTGTTTCTGTTTCTTAGATAAGTTCATTTGTGCCATATTTGACATTCCACATAAAAGTAATGTCATATTGTATTTGTCTTTCTCTCTCTGACTTCGATTATTATGACAATCCCTAGGTCCATCCAAGTTGTTGCAAGTGGCATTTTAATAATATTTACTCTTACATTTAATGATAACAGTATATCTCTCCATTTATTTGTGTCTTCAATTTGTGTCAATATCATATAATTTTCAGTGTACAGATTTATAACCTATTTGACTAAAATTTTTCCTAAATATTTTATTCTTTTTAATGTTATTGCAAATAAAACTATGTTCTTAGTTTATTAGAATTTTTCATTGTCTACAAAGTAAATGTAATTAATTTTTGTATGTTGAACTTTTATCCTGAAACTTTGTTGGATTTGTTTACTAATTATAGTAGTTTTGGGTGCAACTTTTTTTTGCATTTTCTATTTGTGAGATCATGTATACTATACAGTCATATAAATTCTTTTATTTTTGCTCTTGGTGTCATGCATTTGAGATTTATGCATATTATTGTGTCTATCATAATTTCATTCATTTTGTTGCTAATCAGTATTCCATTTAATGGATGTATTAGAGCTTGTTTCTTTAGCATTTAAGAAATGTATTTATGATTTCCAGTTATTTGAAATTATGAATAAACCTGCTATAAAAATTCATGTATAGTTTTTGAAAAAAGCAACAATGCAGAAAAATATGACATAATTGTTTGCAAAACACTAGATATCAGAAAAACAATGACAATGGCTACTGAAAGGTGGTAAGCAAACAAATTGATTATTTTTTCTATCATTTTCATGTTTATTACTTTAAAGGATTTCAGTGTGGTGGTACACAGAGAGATAATTCAAAAGATCCTGATAGAGTCTTTGAGTTGAGAGTGTGAAGTTGAGGGCTTGATGAAACTAAGTAAGCTAGAATTTGGGGAATAGAGACCTTGCTGTGGGGAGGGAGAGAGAGAGAGAGAGAGAGAGAGAATATGATGGAGAATTAATGAGGATCCTATTGCTTCAGTTCAGTTCAAACTGAACTTTATCAAATTTTAATTTTTTTGCATCAAAGACACTATTAATAGAGGCCAACAGCAGCCCACAAAATTGGATAAAATATTTGCAAATATATCTGATAAGAAATTAATATCAGAATAAATAAAGATCTATATATCAACAACAATACAAAACCAAACTATGAATCTTTGAATCCATTACAAATTTCCATTGCCTACTAGTTCACATCTCAACTTCCCTGTCTAAGATTCAAGACCCTCCCCCACGATAGATCTCATCTTTTTCTAAGATTCCCTCCCACTCAGTCAAACCTATCTCTTATTCCTGAACACACCTCAGTCTATTTTATGCAGTGGGAAAGGCCCTGGGTTTCAGGGTGCACAGACTTAGCTCTCCACTGCAGTCAGGTCACTTACTAACCAAGTAAAATACAAATCCTAAACAAAACAAAACAAACCAAACCAATGGTAGTTAAAGTCAGTATGTGTCAGGGAGTTGTTTGCAAGACTGTGATAAGACCTTTAAGATTTTTGGTTTTTAAGTCCCACAAAACCCATATGAAATAGGAACTAGCATTATCTTGATTGTTTAATGAAGTGGATAAGGCTCAGAGAGTTTGTGTAATTTGCCCAAAGCCTTTGGTGGCTATGTGGCTAAACTCCTAGCTCAGGCTAGTAATCACGCCCTTCTCAACCCCTCCAAGAATTTTATGCCTTGCCTCACAACACTTTCATAAGAATCAAACAGGCTTGAGAATGTTTGGAGAGCACGATCCAAATAGTCATCATGATTATTTTCCATTCCTATAAGCTCTGGCCTTCCTACTTCCTTTTGTTGTTGTTTAGTCACCAAGTTGTGTGTGACTCTTCATGACTCCAAACACTGTAGCATGCCAGGCTTCTGTATACCTCAACATCTCCTGGAGTTTGCCCAAATTCATGTCCATTGAGTTGTTGATCCTATCCTGACAGGGTCGAGCCCCAGTGGATCCAGGGAATTCGAAGCAGGGATGGCGTCAGCAAACTGGATACAATAGCTTTAATTAAATATTAATTAGAGGTATAAAGAGTAATAGAATAAGGATAGCGCAGCAGGAAAATTCAGTGGAGAAAAGAGGCTGAATAACTTGGCTTATGTGGAAAACCAATAAAACTCCGAGACAAGGAGTTTGCATCACCTATGTAGGCCACAGGCATCCTTCCATTCTCCCGAAGGAGAGGAGACACTAAGGCCTCCCTGGTCAGATCTCAGAAGCCCAGGCAGAATTAGTAGGCTTGATGAGCCTCCACTCTCCAGATGGGAATTCAGCCAGAAAGTGAGAGAAAGGACGAATGAGGAGACCAGTCTTTCTAGGAACTGATCCCATTCTTTATTTTCTAGGGTCTGCTTTTATACACATAGATGTAATAAAAAAAGTCACACAGGGTCAGCAGTCGTGACTTTTATCAAAATCAGGTGCTTCATACAGATGTATACAAAGGTCTTAGGGGTGTTACATCATCTTCTGGCCAAGGGGCCTGCTGACAATTTATGACCCTCTCCTTGTGACAGCAGTCAGTCAACTAAAACACTTATTTCTCCAGGGGTGATTATTCTTAAAACAGACGCCACCTTCTGAAGGCACCAGATAAAGTTACATTCCTATAGGGTGAGGGTGCAGTGGGTTTTAATTAAGGAAATATTCTGCTTAGCCTAAAGTCTAATGTGATTAATATCAAAGGTTAATACTTATTTCTTCTATATATTCATTAATGTGTATAAGGGCAGGGGATGTGGAGACTTAACAGCAAACATTGGCTCAACAAATTAAAAAACCCTTCACCAATATGATTATTAATCAGCCCACTATACAACACTAATAATTTCCTAACTTCTCAAAAGAATCTGTTTTTAGAAGGTTTAAAGCATCTCTGCCTCTCACGGTTGGGAGGCTGTGGACAATAACATGTGGCCGGACAAACCTGTCAGGCAGGCTAGAGAACCTTCAGAGGAGTTTGTAGGTTGAAACACTCCTGTCACGCCCAGGAATTATTATTAACTGGAGCTGTAAGTTAACTCTTTTTCAGAGAGAGGTGGTGGGGGACAGCCCCCCATAAAGTCAGAGGTGTAGGTGACAGCACAAAGCAGTAAAGTAGGCAGACTCTGGTTTTGGGGGCAGATGCTCGAGAATTTCTAGGGGGACTCCTGAGGCTCCATCCTGACTCCAAGGCATCCTGCTGAGCCTCCTTCCTCATGACCTTTGCCACGGGCGGAGTTCCTCACGCTGGTTCCCGGCACTATCCAACCATCTTGTCCTCTGTCCACCTCTCTCCTTCTGCCTTCAATTTTTCCTGCTTCCTATGTCTAAACCTCATCTGTTAAACTAATACATGATTAGGTGTCTTTCAGTCCCATTTCATCTTGCAATCCCCCTTCACTTGTTATCCTAGATATCTTCGAATCACTTAGTGGGAGTTATTTCGATAGGACAACAGTTCTAATGATTTTCAAGAATATTAAAACAGATGGTCTAAGTGTCCAAAGATTTAAACAGAAAAACACCCTTATGGTTGCAAAATAATTCACATTTCATCTATATAGTAAAGTAAACCTTTGCATGAGGTCGCCAAAGTACTGGAGTTTCAGCTTCAGCATCATTCCTTCCAAAGAACACCCAGGGCTGATCTCCTGTAGAATGGACTGGTTGGATCTCCTTTCACTCCAAGGGACTCTCAAGAGTCTTCTCCAACACCACAGTTCAAAAGCATCAATCCTTTGGTGCTCAGCTTTCTTCAGAGTCCAACTCTCACATCCATACATGACCACAGGAAAAAACATAGCCTTGACCAGACGGACCTTTGTTGGCAAAGTAATGTCTCTGCTTTTGAATATGCTATCTAGGTTGGTCATAACTTTCCTTTCAAGGAGTAAACATCTTTTAATTTCATGGCTGCATTCACCATCTGCAATGATTTTGGAGCCCCAAAAGATAAAGTGCCACTGTTTCCACTATTTCCCCATCTGTTCCCCACAAAGGGATGGGACCAGATGCCATGATCTTAGTTTTCTGAATGCTGAGTTTTAATCCAACTTTTTCACTCTCCTCTTTCACTTTCATCAAGAGGCTTTTTAGTTCCTCTTCACTTTCTGCCATAAGGATGATGTCATCTGCATATCTGAGGTTATTGATACTTCTTCCAGCAATCTTGATTCCAGCTTGTGCTTCTTCCAGTCCAGCGTTTCTCATGATGTACTCTGCATAGAAGTTAAATAAGCAGGGTGACAATATGCAGCCTTGACATACTCATTTTCCTATTTGGAACCAGTCTGTTGTTCCATGTCCAGTTTTAACTGTTGCTTCCTGACGTGCATAGGTTTCTCAAAAGGCAGGTCAGGTGGTCTGATATTCCCGTCTCTTTCAGAATTTTCCAGTTTATTGTGACCCACACAGTCAAAGGCTTTGGCATAGTCAATAAAGCAGAAATGGATGTTTTTCTGGAACTCTCTTGCTTTTTTGATGATCCAGATGATATTGGCAATTTGATCTCTGGTTCCTCTGCCTTTTCTAAAACCAGCTTGAACATCTGGAAGTTCATGGTTCACATATTGCTGAAGACTGGCTTGGAGAATTTTGAGCATTATTTTACTAGTGTGTGAGATGAATACAATTGTGCAGTAGTTTGAGCATTCTTGGGCATTGCCTTTCTTTGGGATTGGAATGAAAACTGATCTTTTCTAGTCCTGTGGCCACTGCTGAGTTTTCCAGATTTGCTGGTATATTGAGTGTAGCACTTTCACAGCATCATCTTTCAGGATTTGAAATAGCTCAACTGGAATTCCATCACCTCCACTAACTTGGTTTGTAGTGATGCTTTCTAAGGCCCACTTGACTTCACATTCCAGGATGTCTGACTCTAGGTCAGTGATCACACCATCGTGATTATCTGGGTCGTGAAGATCTTTTTTGTACAGTTCTTTTGTGTATTCTTGCCACCTCTTCTTAATATCTTCTGCTTCTGTTAGGTCCATACCATTTCTGTCCTTTATCGAGTCTATATTTGCATGAAATATTCCCTTGATATCTCTAGGTTTCTTGAAGAGATCTCTAGTCTTTCCCATTCTGTTGTTTTCCTCTATTTCTTTGCATTGATCACTGAGGAAGGCTTTCTTATCTCTCCTTGCTATTCTTTGGAACTCTGCATTCAGATGTTTATATCTTTCCTTTTCTCCCTTGCTTTTCGCTTCTCTTCTTTTCACAGCTATTTGTAAGGCCTCCCCAGACAGCCATTCTGCTTTTTTGCATTTTTTTTCCATGGGGATTGTCTTGATCCCTGTCTCCTGTATAATGTCACAAACCTCCATCCGTAGTTCATCAGGCAGTCTATCAGATCTTGTCCCTTAAATCTATTTCTCACTTCCACTGTATAATCATAAGGGATTTTATTTAGGTCATACCTGAATCGTCTAGTGGTTTCCCTACTTTCTTCAATTTAAGCATGAATTTGGCAATAAGGAGTTCATAATCTGAGCCACAGTCAGCTCCCAGTCTTGTTTTTGCTATCTGTACTTTGACTTCCCTGGTGGCTTAGGCGGTAAAGCATCTGTCTACAATGAGGGAGACCTGGGTTCAATCCCTGGGTCAGGAAGATTCCCCTGGAGAAGGAAATGGCAATCCACTCCAGTACTATTGCCTGGAAAATCCCATGGACAGAGGAGCCTGGTGGGCTACAGTCCATGGGGTCGCAAAGAGTCGAACATGACTGAGCGACTTCACTTTACCTATTGATAAATACTTGACTGTGTTTTGTACCATTATCACCCCTATGTTGAACCCTCTAATCTATACTCTGAGAAATGGTGAGATGGAAAATGCCATGAAAAAGCTCTGGATCAGAAAAAGAAAGTGAGGCAGCAGGGAAACATACTATCTATTTTCAAAGAAGAATTGCTCTTTCCAGGAGTCTTGTATGATTATTTAACTGTATTAAATTTCTACTCAGAATTAGTAACCTGGGCATTTTGAAAGTATTTATGATTTGGATACTTAATGATCAAAATATTAATTTTAACAATTTCATCATTTAGTTAATCAAAGTATATATTTTGTTCTAAATGTAATTTTTAGATTATCAAAATTCTTATGAAATAATGTATAGTATGGGGGGTGTAACATTGTCTCTCTGGGGACTATAGATTTTTGGTCTCTGTGATAAGTTAAAGTATAGCAAATACTGTAAAATTAGTCAGTGTAAGATTTTCTAATGTTTCTCAAATACTGTAATCTTTTTCAGAATTAATAAGACACATTACAGATTTTGAAAAATAATGTCAGTAATATTTCATTAAACTTTTTGTTCATGTCTCTCTATACAAAGATCACCAATCTTGATATCTGAAGCATGTATTTTCATTTTATGTATGTAATATTGCTTACATATATTATTTTTTAATATTGCTTAGCATGTTATTATCAAAGTAGAATGACACTTCAGAGTTAAAAGTATTAATCAAAAAAAGCTAAATTTATAAAAATAATCTGAATGAACAAGTTGTATATACAGAAAAATAACCAATCTTAATTACTTTCCAGATTGGTTTATCATATCAAGTGGAACAACTTTGTTTGGAATTATATTTTCATAAAGATGATCCATCAATCTTCCCAGATAATTTAGAATGTCTGGTAATACCTCTGCTATTTTTCAATATCCCCATCTTTTTTTTTTTTTTGCTTAGAGTGTTTCATAGCTTTCTACCGAGACCCAGGTTGTGCCTTTCATGTGTTAAGCTCAGCATAACTCATAATCCATTAGCTTCAGACATAAATTACAGAGCTCAATACCAGATATATTGGGTGATACAATTTTTAAGAAAGATGCCAATAATATATGCCATTCTTATTCCTTTTATTAATGAAATATGGGTTACTAAGAAATAAATAGGCCAGAATATATTATTTTACTTAATGGAGACATCCTTCATAAAATCCTCTCTCTCTCTCTCAATTAAACTTGAAATAAAATAACATGTGCTTCAAAATGATGAAAGCATATGATCAAAGAAATATTATGCTGCCTCTCATAATTTGTCTGGATTCATGCTGGGCTAAAGCTATAGGGAAACGGGTTCTTTCCAGCAGTAAATCACACTGTAAGAAACCTCATATCCTGATTTTTATCCCAGTTACATGGAGATTTCTTATATTATCTCAAAGTCTTCTCAAAAAAAATTGTTGTTTAGTCGCTAAGTCATATCAGACTCTTTTGCAACTCCAGGGACTCTAGCTTGCCAGGTTCTTCTGTCCATGAGGGCAAGAATACTGGAAGGGGTTGCCATTTCCTTCTCCAGGGGATCTTCTTGACTTAGGGATTCAATCTGTGTCTCTTGCATTGGCAGGCAGACTCATTACCACTGAGCAACTAGACAACTTCCTCAAACACAATGCTACTGCTGCTAAGTCGCTTCAGTCATGTCCAACTTTGTGCGACTCCAGAGATGACAGCCCACCAGGCTTCCCCGTCCCTGGGATTCTCCAGGCAAGAACACTGGAGTGCGTTGCCATTTCCTTCTCCAATGCATGAAAGTGAAAAGTGAAAGTGAAGTCGCTCAGTCGTGTCCGACTCTTAGCAACCCCATGGACTGCAGCCTACCAGGCTCCTCCCTCTATGGGATTTTCCAGGCAAGAGTACTGCAGTGGGGTGCCATTGCCTTCTCCATCAAACACAATACTATTCACAAAATAATACAAAGCATTTGAATTGATCAGAACTTAGGAAATAAGTTCTTTCCACTTCTGAATGTTGCTATATAAACCTGAATGTTTGTGTTAGTCTCCAAAATCTTGCTAACTCCTTTAAAATGTGGTGGCATTTGGAGGTAGCTTTTCTCAAGTAATGAAGTTAGAGTCCTCATGAATGTGATTAATACCTTTATAAACATACTCCAAGTGTTCACTTTACCCTTCTGCCATATGAGGAAACAGCAACAAGATGGCTGTCTATCAACCAAGGAGGTAACCTTATCAGACATGGAAACTGCCGGTACTTTACTCTTGGATTTATAAGATTTTAAAACTTCAAAAAATAAATATTTATTGTTTAAAACATCCAGTCTATGATACTCTTTGATAACGGCCCAAAAGGACCAAGACAGAAATTTAGTTTTCAAATGTGTGCAGTTATTACAAGTGATGAGATAGATTTGTTTGTTAGTTTATTAAGCCCATGTTTATTGATTTGCAATCTCTTTGAAGTCAGGGAAAGTTACTTTATTGTCTTTTTGTTGTCTGATTCTTGCACAATGTATGAAACATAGAATTCATTCTCCAGACCTGTCAATTACTTGAATTCTTAACCTATTAGAGTGATAATTTTTACTGATAAATGTTGATTAGCTCTTTTTACATTATATATATATATTTCAAATATTTACTTCATTATAACATTTTTGTTATGAATATAATTTTTAATATAAAAATGGTGAAATATTCTTTACTTTGTGATTAGTTTTATCATATAATTTTTGGAAAATTCCATACTCTTCCAATGATCTTATAACTTTTAACTTTTTTAAAAATAGCTTTTTAAAACACTTCATTTTTTCAAAACAAATTTATTTATTTTGTTTGTGATAAGGAAATATTTTATCCAAAAAGGAAAAAAATCTGTACATAATTATTAAATTCAGTAATAATTTGAAAATTTCCACTTACTATGCTAGGTTTTGCACCATCTGGAAGCTTCAATTTAGGGACATTTTTTCTCCTCCTCTACATCCTTTTCCCCCTTTTCTAAACTTTAGAGTCATTTTTCAAAGTTTGAAAATTTTCTATAACATTATACTTAGGATATTATGACAATACATATTCATTTTGAGGAAAACTACATTTTAATATCTTGATTTCTCATTAAGAGTAAAAAAATGTTGTGAAGGATTGTTTGATGGCTCAATAAAAATTTGTAATCATCTCCATAGGTGTCATGAATCTTGCTTTATTGTTTTCTTCTTTAAAAAGAAGACTCTGTTATTTACATTTGACTCACAATTTCAATGACCCAGTCTGAAAGGGCTTCGTGTCTTTTGCTGGCATGAATTATATGGCACAATCCTCAAAGCTCGAGTGCCTGTGAAACAAATATTCATAGGCTTGGATTCAATAATGCAAATGTTAACATCCTACCACACTCTCAGATCTGTATCTAACTTCAGGCAAATCTCTATGATGACATGTAGGTATATATTCAATAATACGTAGGTCTCTATTCAATTCTCAATTCTACTCAATTCAATTCAGGCAGCTACTCCTGCCTGGCAAATCCCATGGATGGAGGAGCCTGGTAGGCTGCAGTCCACAGGATCACTAGGAGTCTGGCATGACTGAGCAACTTCACTTTCACTTTTCACTTTGATGCATTGGAGAAAGAAATGGCAACCAACTCCAGTGTTCTTGCCTGGAGAATCCCAGGGATGGCAGAGCCTGGTTAGCTGCCGTCTATGGGGTCGCACAGAGTCGGACACGACTTAAGCCACTTAGCAGCAGCAGCAGCAGCTATATTCAATTACATGTATACGTCTATATGTGAACACATCGGTCTGTATATGACCACATATGGATCAGTATCAGACACCGATATGTATGTTTTTGCATAGGTACATTCACATTTATTTGATATGATCACACACAGGCCTGTATCTGTCCATAGACAGGGCTATATCTTGTCATATACTGGTCTGTATCTCACCATACAGAAATCTAGGCATTACTTGACTGAAAAATACTTGTGTTCAGTGTGGCATAGACTGAAGTCGTTCTCTGGTATTCCATTGATTGCTTGATATTTAAGAGATGACCAAGAGTATTTCAATTACACAAATGGTGCTTTGATACCAAAGGATAGAAGATCAGCTATTATGGGCCACTTTCCTCTCTGTGTAAATATAACAAAATGTAGACAATCTGTGTTCAGTGAAGTTGTCAGCATTGCAAACTGTCATCTCAGGGCTCCCAGAGGGAGGAGGCAAATGGTATCAAGTCTTTAGGTCTCATTCTATCATGACATTAGTTTGAAGTCCAGGACCTCAAGTTCTAAATTCAGATTGCTCTTTCACACCAAAGAAAGCAAATCAACAAGGAGAAAACATGACCTATGAAATGGGGAAAAAAAATGTATATCATAGCAAATTAGTAAATAAAATGTGTAAGGAACTTCTACAAATTAATTTTTTAAAAGCAAATAAACCAGCTTACAAATGGGCAAAGATCCTGAATAGATATTTTTCCAAATAAGACATTCAAATGGCCAATTGGAACACAACGAAGTGCTCATTATCACTAATCATCAGGGAAATGCAAATCAATCAAAATGAGGTGTCACCTTATATCTGTTAGGATGGCTATGTGAGATATATATCAGGCAACAAATTTTGGTGAGGGTATAGTGCAAATGGAATACTACTATACTATTGGTGGGAATCTAAATTTGTTCAGCCACCATGGAGAATATTACAGAGGCTTCTCAAAAAATTAAATATAAAATTTCCATGTGATTCTGGAGAAGGAATTGGCAACTCACTCCAGTATTCTTGCCTGGAGGATCCCAGAGACAGAGGAGTCTGGCAAGCTACAGACCATAAGGTTGCAAAGAGTCAGACACAACTGAAGCAATTTACCACCACATGATTCAGCAATCCTACTTATCCTACTTTTGTTTATATATCCAAGAATGGGAAATTAGGAATCTGAAGAAATATATGTACTCTTATGTTCATTGCAGCATTATTCACAAAGCCAAGACTTGTGAAAAACTAAAATGTCCTCTGGTGGATGAATAGATAGAAAAAATATGATAGGCATATGTATATACACAGACAAAATTATGTGTGTATATATGTGTGTGTGTGTGTTTGTCAAAAAAAAGATAATTTTATCCTAAAGATGGTTGTTACTAGATGGAAAAAGAAGGGGAAGATTTCTATGAATTCAGAAAGTTGTAGTAGTTTTATAGAAAGGGAGTCTTAAAAAAAGAATTTTTGTATGGTCTAGTTGAGATTAGATTAAATTTAATTAAGTAAATGGATTTAGTTAGTAAAAGTAGGATGGTGCATGCAGGAGTAGATTGGTTCCTCTCTGTTAGGAGAACAAATGTACTTAGGATGCTTTTTTTTTTTTTCTATTTATAAACTGTGTTATTAAGATAAAATCTATACCATTTTTCCATACAAAATGTATGATTCCATGTTTTCCTTTTTTTTTTTTCATGTAATCATAGGGTTATGCAATCATCATCACAGTCTCATTTTGTTTTATTATTTATTTTTTAATGTTTCTAAATTGCTCTTAGAAGGTAATCTTCATTTATTTATTTTTTAAAATATAAATGTATTTATTTTACATACAAGGATTCTTCAATATCCGCAAATCAATCAATGTAATACACCACATTAACAAATTGAAAAATAAAAACCATATGATTATCTCAATAGATGCAGAGAAAGCCTTTGACAAAATTCAACATCCATTTATGATAAAAACTCTCCAGAAAGCAGGAATAGAAGGAACATACCTCAACATAATCAAAGCTATATATGACAAACCCACAGCAAACATTATCCTCAATGGTGAAAAATTGAAAGCATTTCCTCTAAAGTCAGGAACAAGACAAGGGTGCCCACTTTCACCATTACTATTCAACATAGTTTTGGAAGTTTTGGCCACAGCAATCAGAGCAGAAAAAGAAATAAAAGGAATCCAAATTGGAAAAGAAGAAGTAAAGCTCTCACTGTTTGCAGATGACATGATCCTCTACATAGAAAACCCTAAAGACTCCACCAGAAAATTACTAGAACTAATCAATGACTATAGTAAAGTTTCAGGATATAAAATCAACACACAGAAATCCCTTGCATTCCTATACACTAATAATGAGAAAACAGAAAGAGAAATTAAGGAAACAATTCCATTCACCATTGCAACGGAAAGAATAAAATACTTAGGAATATATCTACCTAAAGAAACTAAAGACCTATATATAGAAAACTATAAAACACTGGTGAAAGAAATCAAAGAGGACACTAACAAATGGAGAAATATACCATGTTCATGGATTGGAAGAATCAATGTAGTGAAAATGAGTATACTACCCAAAGCAATCTATAGATTCAATGCAATCCCTATCAAGCTACCAACAGCATTCTTCACAGAGCTAGAACAAATAATTTCACAATTTGTATGGAAAAACAAAAAACCTCAAATAGCCAAAGCGATCTTGAGAAAGAAGAATGGAACAGGAGGAATCAACCTACCTGACTTCAGGCTCTACTACAAAGCCACAGTTATCAAGACAGTATGGTACTGGCACAAAGACAGAAATATAGATCAATGGAACAAAATAGAAAGCCCAGAGATAAATCCACGCACATATGGACACCTTATCTTCGACAAAGGAGGCAAGAATATACAATGGATTAAAGACAATCTCTTTAACAAGTGGTGCTGGGAACTCTGGTCAACCACTTGTAAAAGAATGAAACTAGAACACTTTCTAACACCATACACAAAAATAAACTCAAAATGGATTAAAGATCTAAACGTAAGACCAGAAACTATAAAACTCCTAGAGGAGAACATAGGCAAAACACTCTCTGACATACATCACAGCAGGATCCTCTATGACCCACCTCCCAGAATATTGGAAATAAAAGCAAAAATAAACAAATGGGACCTAATTAACCTTAAAAGCTTCTGCACATCAAAGGAAACTATTAGCAAGGTGAAAAGACAGCCTTCAGAATGGGAGAAGATAATAGCAAATGAAGCAACTGACAAACAACTAATCTCCAGAATATACAAGCAACTCCTACAGCTCAACTCCAGAAAAATAAATGACCCAATCAAAAAATGGGCCAAAGAACTAAATAGACATTTCTCCAAAGAAGACATACAGATGGCTAACAAACACATGAAAAGATGCTCAACATCACTCATTATCAGAGAAATGCAAATCAAAACCACTATGAGGTACCATTTCACACCAGTCAGAATGGCTGCAATCCAAAAGTCTACAAGTAATAAATGCTGGAGAGGGTGTGGAGAAAAGGGAACCCTCTTACACTGTTGGTGGGAATGCAAACTAGTGCAGCCACTATGGAGAACAGTGTGGAGATTCCTTAAAAAACTGGAAATAGACATGCCTTATGATCCAGCAATCCCACTGCTGGGCATACACACTGAGAAAACCAGAAGGGAAAGAGACACGAGTACCCCAATGTTCATCGCAGCACTGTTTATAATAGCCAGGACATGGAAGCAACCTAGATGTCCATCAGCAGATGAATGGATAAGAAAGCTGTGGTACATATACACAATGGAGTATTATTCAGCCATTAAAAAGAATACATTTGAATCAGTTCTAATGAGGTGGATGAAACTGGAGCCTATTATACAGAGTGAAGTAAGCCAGAAAGAAAAACACCAATACAGTATACTAACGCATATATATGGAATTTAGAAAGATGGTAACAATAACCCTGTGTACGAGACAGCAAAAGAGACACTGATGTATAGAACAGTCTTATGGACTCTGTGGGAGAGGGAGAGGGTGGGAAGATTTGGGAGAATGGCATTGAAACATGTAAAATATCATGTATGAAATGAGTTGCCAGTCCAGGTTCGATGCACGATACTGGATGCTTGGGGCTGGTGCACTGGGACGACCCAGAGGGATGGAATGGGGAGGGAGGAGGGAGGAGGGTTCAGGATGGGGAACACATGTAAACCTGTCGCGGATTCATTTTGATATTTGGCAAATCTAATACAGTTATGTAAAGTTTAAAAATAAAATAAAATTTAAAAAAAAAAAAAAAATAAAATATAAATGTATTTATTTTAATTGGAGGCTAATTACTTTACAATATTTTATTGGTTTTGCCATACATCAACATGAATCCGCCACAGCTTCTTGATAACAATTTGTGTGAACTTCCTCGCCTTTAAGTATTCTGTGTTAGTGTTAGCTGCTCAGTCATTTTTGACTCTTTGCAACCCATGTACTATAGCCCACCAGGCTTCTCTGAATCTTCCCAACCCAGGGGTAGAACTGGGTCTCCAGAACTGTAGGCGGAATCTTTACCACTGAGCCACTTTGCTATAAAATCTTTTGTTACTTCAGTTAAAGTGAATAAATATCCACAGTGATTCTATATGACCAAACATTTGAATTTTTTTGATATTTTTGTCAAACTGTTCAGCAAATTCAAAGTTCTTTTGACTTGCTAACTTTGGGATGCTTCAGAAGGCTCCTGAGTCACCTCATAGAGAAATATTAATCTAACTGTGATTGATGTTACATTGCATGGGTTTTTGTTGTTCAGGTGCTAATTCGTGTACAAATCTTTGCAACATCATGAACTGTAGCACACCAGACTCCCTTGTCCTTCATCATCTCCCATAGTTTGTTCAGATTCATGCCCATTGAGCCAATGATGCTATCTAACTATCTCATCCTCTGTCGCTGCCTCCTTCTGTTTTTGCCTTCAATCTCTACCAGCATCAAGGTCTTTTCCAGTGAGTCAGCTCTTTAAATCAGGTGACCAAAGTATTGGAGTTTCAGCTTCAGCATTCCTTCCAAAGAATATTCAGGGTTGATTTCTTGTAGGGTTGACTAGTTTGATCTCCTTGCTGTCCAAGGAACTCTCAAGAGTCATCTCCAACAGCAGAATTCAAAAGCATCAATTCTTCAGTGCTCAGCCTTCTTGATGGACCAATTCACGTCTGTACACAACTACTAGAAAAACCATAGCTTTGACTGCAGGGACCTTTGTCAGCAAAGTGATGTCTCTGCTTTTTAATATGAAAACTATAAAATGATTATTTTTAAAACACTAGAAGTCAGAAAAAAGAATACATTTATCACTGAGAGGTGTTAAACAAACAGGTTGAGCTTTGTTTAGGATTTTTTTCTGGTTTATGATAATAAAGAATGTCCATCTATAGTACAAAGAGGACTAGCTCAAAAGATTTTGATAGCGTCTACTATCAAAATATAGATAATATATAGTCTACTTTGATGAAAGGCTGATTAACACTTTGAGATGAATGGAATAATAGTTCCACAAATGTTTTCTTTATCCCCACTTCCATACTAACACCGATTCTATCAACAAGCCTTTATGAAACTATGTGACAAACTCTATGGAAGATCTATCTGCATGTGAAATAGGTTTTAAATGACTTGTTTTGATATTATCATCCTTCATCTTCTGGAAATCAAGAAAGATTTCTTCTTCAAATATAAAGTTTAAATAGATTTGCCTATTTTGTCATCATAATTTAAACAAGAAAGTTTTTATTAACATACATTTTATTTCTGTCATGACTTTTCCGTCTTGGTGAAATGATCTCAAATTGTTTTTATAACTTTATCCCTAGAGGACAGGGTTCTCTAAGTCCTATTCTTAGTAAGTAAATGCTAGTCATTCAGTCATGTCTGACTCTTTGCAACCCCATGGACTGTAGCCTGACAAGGTCCTCTGTCCTTGGAATTCTCTAGACAAGAATACTGGAGTGGGTTGCCATTCCCTTCTTCAGGGGATCTTTCTGACCCAGGTCTCCTGAATTGCAGGCAGATTCTTTACTGTCTGAGCCACCAGGAAAGCCCAAGTCCTATTCTACATGATGATTATCCTTGATCATCTCTGGAGGAAAATGGTGTGTTATCAAAATTATGACCAATATCCCAATGCGTTTAATTAGTCAAGAATTATCCTTGGAGATGTAACAATTAAATGACTCAATAATGTGTGCCTATTTCAAATGTATATAACGTGTTTATGGATCTTTTGCCTCATCTCATATGTCAGACTTTTATGAATCTAAATAGTAGACTCAAATCATAATAAATTATGTGTATGTGTATGTAGTCATTCTCCATCCTTCAGGAAAAACAAAGTTCAACGATGAAGAGAGGATACTAAAACTGAGAATCAAAATGCTATAAATGTTACTTCACCATTTTATTGTGATTTGTATAGAATACATACAGCAACATTTTTATGTAAACAATTAAGAAACAATTTTTCAATTTCTCTCCAATCAAAATGTTGAGTTAACATTTGTTGGTGTTTAGGAGAAATCCTGACAGCAATCAATATTTAGGACCTCTGTTCACATTAAGAGTCAGAGTTCATTAGCTAACAGAACATTAGTATTCATTTTAAAAATAAGAACAATTTGAAGGTAATGTTTCTCTGAAATACTGAGGTGAATTCAGTTCAGTTCAGTTCAGTTCAGTTCAGTTCAGTTCAGTCACTCAGTCGTGTCTGACTCTTTGTGACCCCATGAATCGCAGCATGCCAGGCCTCCCTGTTCATCACCAACTCCCAGAGTTCACTCAGACTCACGTCCATCGAGTCAGTGATGCCATACAGCCATCTCATCCTGTTGTCCCCTTCTCCTCCTGCCTCCAATCCCTCCCAGCATCAGAGGCTTTTCCAATGAGTCAACTCTTAGCATGAGGTGGCCAAAGACTGGAGTTTCAGCTTCAGCATCATTCCTTCCAAAGAAATCCCAGGGCTGATCTCCTTCAGAATGGACTGGTTCGATCTCCTTGCAGTCCAAGGGACTCTCAAGAGTCTTCTCCAACACCACAGTTCAAAAGAATCCATTCTTCGGTGCTCAGCTTTCTTCACAGCCCAACTCTCACATCCATACACGACCACTGGAAAAACCATAGCCTTGACTAGACGGACTTTTGTTGGAAAAGTAATGTCTTTTGAATATGCTATCTAGGTTGGTCATAACTTTCCTTCCAAGGAGTAAGCGTCTTTTAATTTCATGGCTGCAGTCACCATCTACAGTGATTTTGGAGCCCCAAAAAAATAAAGTCTGACACTGTTTCCCCATCTATTTCCCATGAAGTGATAGGGCCAGATGCCATGATCTTCGTTTTCTGAATGTTGAGTTTTAAGCCAACTTTTTCACTCTCCTCTTTCACCTTCATCAAGAGGCTTTTTAGTTCTTCTTCACTTTCTGCCATAAAGGTGGTGTCATCTGTTTTCTGAATACATGGGGGGAGTTGGTCACATGGAAACAATTCAAAGTAAAGTGATGCTAAATATATTTGGTTCTTTGTGTTCACAGAGTTGGCACCAGAAATGGAGGGCAAAGGAGAAAATACCAGAGCTCACAATGTGGATTGAATGGCTGTCTTCTTATGCAGGTAACTCAGGCCTGCATTTATACACAATATTCTACACTAGATTTTTTATTTTGCAAGAGTACATTGCTGGTGTGAGAGTTCAGTCTTTTAAGAGTTTTCCTTTGTGATTTTCATAATCAGCAGTGTTAGGAATCTTTTGTGACTTCTAAACTATGTGAAAATTGATTCTATTTTATAATACTCTTTTAGGTGTCTTCACATTCTAATGCTCTGAAGTAAAGTTACTTTCGGTAAAATAAAGTTGTCTTAGATACTAATTTCAAGTGTAACTATTTGAGGTTATTTTCATGGGCAGATATTTGCAATTCTGATGATATTTTCAATTACTGTTTTCTCTAAACATTCTTTGTTAAGCTGTTAAAATTGAAAAGGTGAGGTAGCATCTGTAGACCCTGATCCACTGACTTTCAATAAACAAAAGTAACACTTTAGTAAGCAAGCAGTTGCTGCAATTTCTACCTTTCTGTTCACAGGTGAACTTCAGCATCTTGTTTTATGTTTGCTGGCTGTTTAGATGCATTCTTCCTTTAAGTAGTTGTTTATATTTTATTTATATTTTTATTCATACATTTCTCGTTTATCTTTTTTAGTTATTAGCTCTATGTATATCCCCCAAATGCAAATCAATTTCCAAACTACCAATTGATGCTGCTGTATCTCTTCCTAAATCCTAAAGAGAAAATTCAAATTGTCAAATATATATATTTTAAACTTCAATCGTTTGTTAAAAAGATCCTCCCACTCCTAGAATGGAGACAGCCATCTCCTTAATAAATTGAAAGTAAAGAATATCTTTCTTTATATTTTAATTAAAACTTTGTTCATTTTTTAAATTTTTATATAAGGTATTAATTTTAAATACAATTTCATTAGCTTCCAAATTAAAATAGACTTGTGGCAACACATTTAACTAACAAATTGTCCTTTTCCAATGTGTATCTTGATTATTTGCCACTCTGTAAGATTTTGAGATTCAAGACAATATTTTTATCAGCCTTATATGATAATGTCTGAAATTACCAAATCATAATAAAGCTTAATGCTCAGTAGTTGGATGAGTAAACAAATTATCTTAAATTTTAGGAAGTCTCTAGTAATAATTATATTTACAGGTAATTTTGTCCAAAACTCTGACATAAGATACAAAGAAGCACTATGGAACAAAGGAAAAATGTAACTGAGTTTGTCCTCCTGGGGCTCACTCAGCGCCTCCAGGGTCAGAGAACATTATTTGTTGTCTTCTTGCTCATCTACCTGGTGACAATAATGGGCAACCTACTCAGTGTCCTGACTGTGGTGTTCAACCCAACTCTGTGTGGCCCTATATACTTCTTTCTTAGTTACTTATCATTTCTCAATGGTGTTTATTCTACTACAGTTACTCCAAATATGATTATAGGCTTACTCTGTGAGGAGAAAACTGTTTCCTTCCAAGCTTGCATGATACAACTTTTTATCGGGCACTTATTTGGTGGTGCTGATATAATACTCTTGGTGGTCATGGTCTATGACTGCTACATGGCCATCTCCAAACCTTGCATTATTTGACAATCATGAATAAACAAGTTTGTATTCTGTTGCTACTACTTACTTTGGTTAGTGGGTTTTTGCATGGGGTACTTCATCCTCTCTTTGTTTACAACCTTCCCTATTGTGACCCCAATGTCATTGACCATTTCATCTGTGACATGTACCCATTGATAAAACTTTCCTGTCATGACACCTACGTTACTGTCCTCACAGTGCTGGCCAAAGATGGGACAATCTCCGTGGTCATCTTTACACTCTTACTCATCTCTTAGGGGGTCATTCTGTGCTCCCTGAAAATGTTAGTCAGGAAGGGAGGCACAAAGCTTTATCCACCTGTGGCTCCTACATTACTGTGGTGTTTCTCTTATTTGTGCCCTGTATTTTCATATATGTAAGACCACCCTGTAACTTACCTGTTGATAAATTCTTGGTTGTGTTTTATATCATTATAACACCCATGTCGAACCCTTTAATCTATACTCTGAGAAATGGAGAGATGAAAAATGCCATGAAAAAAAAAAAAAAAAAAAAACTCTGGACCAGAATAAGAACATGAGGTAGCAGGGAAATATGTCACTTATTTTCAGAGAAGAATTGCTCTTTCCAGGAAAGCCTTGTATGATTATCTGTATTAAATTTCTATTCAGGATTGAAACATGATGAAAACTTTTATTATTTTATTTATTTATTATTTGAATATTTATATTGATCACAATAAAAATGTTTATAACTTCATAGTTCAAAATACGTATTTTGTTTGAATTATACTTTTGAAGATTATTACAGTTTTTATGTAAACATGTATAGTTGTGGGGTGTAATACACCTCTATGGAGTCTATAAATTTATGTTTTATGTGATGAAAAGACCCTTAGGCTGGGAAAGATTGAAGGTGGGAGAAGAAGGGTATGACAGAGAATGAGATGGTTGGAGGGCATCACTGACTCAATGGACATAAGTTTGAATAAACTCTAGATGTTGGTGATGGACATGGAGGCCTGGCATGCTGCAGTCCATGGGGTCGCAAAGAGTCGGACAAGACTGAGCGACTGAACTGAACTGATATGATGAGTTAAGGTATCATGTTTCTCTTTCCAAGAGTGCAATTTTGTTTTGGAATTAATGGGGCACAGTACAGATTTTGAAAAATACTGAACGTGATATGACATAAATTTTTTGTTCATTTCTCTGCACACAAAGACAGCTAATGTTAATATTTGAAGTATGTGTCTTACTTTTTTATCTATAGATTAGTTTCTTAAGTGAAATTGTTTGTCTCTCAGTCATGTCTGACTCTTTGCAACCCCATGGACTGTACCCTGCCAAACTCCTCTGTCCATAGAATTCTCAAGGCAAGAATATTGGAGTGGGTTGCTATTCCCTTCTCCAGGGGATCTTCCCGACTCAGGGATCAAACATGGGTCTCCCACATTGCAGGCAGATTCTTTACAATCTGAGCCACCATGGAAGATTACAAACATTATTTAGTAAATATTGCTTGACCTGTTGGTGTCGAAATAGAATGTATAATTACAGAAAAATAATCAGATCTTATTTGATTATTGGAAGTAGTCAAACAAGAGATGACAGGAGTGAACATTGACATTCTAGGAATCAGTGAACTAAGATGGACTGGAATGGGTGAATTTAACTCAGATGACCATTATATCTACTACAGTGGACATGAATCCCTTAGAAGAAATGGAGTAGTCATCATAGTCAACAAAAGAGTCCAAAATGCAGTACTTGGATGCAATCTCAAAACCGACAGAATGATCGCTGTTCGTTTCCTAGGCAAACCATTCAATATCACATAATCCAAGTCTATGCCCCGACCAGTAATGTTGAAGAAGCTGAAGTTGAACAGTTCTATGAAAACCTACAAGACCTTTTAGAACTAACCCCCCAAAAAGATGTCCTTTTCATTATAGGGAACTGGAATGCAAAAGTAGGAAGTCAAGAAACAGCTGCAGTAACAGGCAAATTTGGCCTTGGAGTACAGAATGAAGTAGGGCAAAGGCTAATGGAGTTCTGCCAAGAGAACACAATGGTCATTGTCTGACCCTTTGCGACCCTATGGACTATAACCCACCAGGCTCCTCTGTCTATGGAATACTCCAGGCAAGAATACTAGAGTGGGTTGCTATTTTCTTTTTCAGGGTATCTTCCCAATCCAGAGATTGAACCCACATCTCCTGCATTGCAAAAAGATTCTTTACCATTGAGCCAGATGGGAAGCCCTGTATATGTATGCTTTTGTGTGTGTGTGTGTGTATGTACACATATATATAATATTTATATTTGCCTTTTCATAAATCACTGTGGTTGGTGACTGCAGCCATGAAATTAAAAGACACTTGCTCCTTGGAAGAAAAGCTATGACAAACCTAGATAGCATAGATATCCTAGATACCAAACCTAGATACCACTAAAATGTTTCATTTTAGTAGAAGCAGACATATCACTTTACTAACAAAGGTCCATATAGTCAAAGCTATGGTTTTTCCAGTCACATATAGATGTGAGATTTGGAGTATTAAGAAGGCTGAGTGCTTAAGAATTGATGTGACTGAATTTTGATGCTGGACAAGACACTTGAGAGTCCCTCGGACAGCAAGAAGATCAAACCAGCCAATCCTAAAGAAAAGCAACCCTGAATAGTCATTGAAGGTACTGATGCTGACGTTCCAATACTTTGGCCACTTGATGCAATGAGCCAACTCACTGGAAAGGACCCGGTGCTGGGAAAGATTGAGGACAAGAAGAGAAGGAGGCAACAGAGGACGAGATGTTTCGATGGCATCACCAAATCAATGGACATGAGTTTGAGCAAACTCAGGGAGAAAGTGAAGGACAGGGAAGCCTGTTGTTTTGCAGTTCATGGGGTTGCAGAGAGTCAGACATAACTTGGCAACTGGACAACAATATATAATGTTTCTACTGTCTGTTAAGATCCTGTGGTTGATCCTGTGAGTAGTGGAGGAAAAATAACTTCTAATATTATGACTTCCAAAAATTTGTCAGATTTGTCTCATAGACCCTAATCCTATCAAGGAAAATTCTCATTAAATACTTGCTGACTGTCTGAACTCATTTAACTGAATAGAGTGAAATGAAAGTGAAAATAAATAAGTTTGTTAAATGTGGTAGGAGTAAGATATATAGGAAATAGTGAGGTCACAAAGGAGGAATTAGTCATTTTCTTTGAAGACTTCAGGAAAGCAAGAAAATGAATTGAATGCTAATGGATGACTGGTTGCTAGTTAGTAAATAAAGGCAAGTTGGGCTCAGTCTCTGTGGGGTCTCTGGGCCCTGGTGCACACAGGTTTTGTTTGAGCCCTCCAAGAGTCTTTGGCAGGTTTGGGATTTGAGTGTTTGAGTGTCTCCTTTGAGTGTTTGAGTGTCTCCTCCTATGGAGACATGGGTCAGCAGTGGCCTGCCATGGGGACAAGGTCTCTGGCTGCAGCATACCTGGAAGGCACAATGTGTGGTATAAGTCCTCTTGGAGGAGGTCAACATTAGCTCCACCACAGAGCCACCAAGCAGACAACCCACAGACTGGAGCACAATTATACCAAGGAAGCTTTCACACTGTTATAAAGGTTCTAGGACCCACAATAGATCTGCCAGCTTGGGAATCCAGCAAAAGGACTTAAACCCCCCCCCCAGGAATTTTACTTTGAAGCCCAGTGGGATTTGATTACAGAACTTCCACAGGACTGGGGAAACAGACACACAGAAGGCACAAAAAAAACTTGTGTGCACCAGGACACAAGAAAAAGGAGCAGTGACCCCACAGGTGACTGAGCCGGACTTGCCTGTGAGTGTCCAAGAGTCTTGGGTGGAGATGTGGATTGACAGTGGCCTGACACAGGGTCAGGGGCACTGAATACAACAGTGCTGGCATAAGTCCTTTGAAAGGGTCACCATTACTGTGATTACCTATACCAAAGGTTGGCCTCAGGCCAAACAACAGGAAGGCGAAGCTGTTAACAGAAAATTGGATTAAAAATTACTGAGCATGTCCTTGCTTACCAGAGCAAGATCCAGATTCCCCCACAGCCAGTTCTTCCCAACAGCCTTTTATCTTTATCCATCAGAGGGCAGACCGAATAAAAACCACAATCACAGAAAACTAGCCAAACTAATCTCATGAATTGCAGCCTTGTCTAACTCAGTAAATATATGAACTGTGCCCAATAAGGCCACGCAAGATGGATGAGTCATGGTACAGTTCTGAAAAAATGTCCACTGGAGAAGATGATGACAAACCACTGCAGTATTTTTGCCTTGAGAATCCCACGAGCCATATGAAAAGGCAAAAAGATATGACACTGAAAGATGAACTCCCCAGGTCAGTAGGTGCCCAATATGCTATTGGAGATCAGTGGAGAAATAACTCCAGATGGAATGAAGAGACGGAGGCAAAGCAAAAACAATACCCAGGTGTGGATGTGACTGGTGGTAGAGGTAAAGTCCAATGTTGTAAAAGAATAATATTGTATAGGAACCTGGAATATTAGGCCTGTGAACCAAGGTATTCAGTTCAGTTCAGTCACTCAGTCATGTCCAACTCTTTGCGACCCCATGAATCACAGCACGCCAGGCCTCCCTGTCCATCACTAACTCCTGGAGTTCACTCAAACTCACATCCATTGAGTCGGTGATGCCATCAAGCCATCTCATCCTCTGTCGTCCCCTTCTCCTCCTGCCCCCAATCCCTCCCAGCATCAGAGTTTTTCCAATGAGTCAACTCTTCTCAGGAGGTGGCCAAAGTACTGCAGTTTCAGCTTCAGCATCATTCCTTCCAAAGAACACCCAGGACAGATTTCCTTTAGGATGGACTGGTTGGATCTCCTTGCAGTCCAAGGGACTCTCAAGAGTCTTCTCCAACACCATAGTTCAAAAGCATCAATTCTTCAGTGCTCAGCTTTCTTCACAGTCCAACTCTTACATCCATACATGACCACTGGAAAAACCAGAGCTTTGACTAGACAGACCATTGTTGACAAAGTAATGTCTCTGCTTTTCAATATGATATCTAGTTTGGTCATAACTTTCCTTCCAAGGAGTAAGCATCTTTTAATTTCATGACTGCAATCACCATCTGCAGTGATTTTAGAGCCCCAAAAAATAAAGTCTGACACTGTTTCCACTGTTTCCCCATCTATTTCCCACAAAGGGATGGGACCAGATGCCATGCTCTTAGTTTTCTGAATATTGAGCTTTAAGCCAACTTTTTCACTCTCCTCTTTCACTTTCATCAAGAGGCTTTTTAGTTCCTCTTCACTTTCTGCCATAAGGGTGGTGTCATCTGAATATCTGAGGTTATTAAGGTATTGGAAGTGGTCAAACAGGAGATGGCAAGAGTGAGCATCGACATTTTAGAAATCAGAGAATTAAAATGGGCTGGAATGGCAAATTTAATTCAGATAATCATTATTTGTACTACTGTGGGCAAGAATTCCTTGGAAGAAATGGAGTATCACTCATAGTCAACAGTAAAGTCCACAATTTAATACTTGGGTGCAATCTCAATAACAACAGAATGGATCTCAGTACATTTCCAAGGAAAATAATTCAATATCACAGTAATCCAAAGTTTATGAGGCAAACACTAATACTAAATAAGGTGCAGATGAATTGTTCTATGATTACCTACAAGATCTTCTAGAACTAACACACAAAAAAAGGATGTCCATTTCATCATAGGGGACAGGAATGCAAAAGTAGGAAGTCAAGAGTTACCTAGATAAACAGGCAAGTTTGGCATTAGAGTACTAAATGAAGTAGGGAAAAGACTAACAGAGTATTGCCAAGAGAACACATTGGTCATAGCAAACACCCTCTTCCAACAACACAAGAGATGACTCAACACATGGACATCACCAGATGGTCAAAACCTAAATCAGTTCCAGAAAGTTCCAGAAAAACATATGCTTCTACTTTATTGACTATGCTAAAGCCTTTGACAGTATGGATCACAACAAACTGCAGAAAATTCTTCAAGACATGGGAATACTAGATTACCTTACCTACCTCTTGAGAAATCTGTATGCAGGTAAAGAAGCAACAGTTAGAACCGGACATGGAAGAACAGACTATTTCCAGATTGGGAAAGGAGTATGGCAAGACTGTATTTTGTGATCCTGCTTATTTGTCTTGTATGCAGAGTACATCATAAGAAATACCAGAAATGCAAATCAAAACCACTATGAGATACCATTTCAGGCCAGTCAGAATGGCTGCGATCCAAAAGTCTACAAGCAATAGATGCTGGAGAGGGTGTGGAGAAAAGGGAATCCTCTTACACTGTTGGTGGGAATGCAAACTACTACAGCCACTATGGAGAAGAGTGTGGAGATTCCTTAAAAAATTGAAAATAGAACTGCCTTATGATTCAGCAATCCCACTGCTGGGCATACACACTGAGGAAACCCGAAGGGAAAGAGACATGTGTACCCCAATGTTCATCGCAGCACTGTTTATAATAGCCAGGACATGGAAGCAATCTAGTTGTCCATCAGCAGATGAATGGCTAAGAAAGCTGTGGTACATATACTCAGCCATTAAAAAGAATACATTTGAATCAGTTCTAATGAGGTGGATGAAACTGGAGCCTATTATACAGAGTGAAGTAAGCCAGAAAGAAAAACACCAATACAGTATACTAATGCATATATATGGAATTTAGAAAGATGGTAACAATAACCCTGTGTACGAGACAGCAAAAGAGACACTGATGTATAGAACAGTCTTTTGGACTCTGTGGGAGAGGGAGAGGGTGGGATGATTTGGGAGATGGCATTGAAATATGTATAATATCATATATGAAACAAGTCGCCAGTCCAGGTTCGATGCACGATAGTGGATGCTTGGGGCTGGTGCACTGGGACGACCAAGAGGGATGGTATGGGGAGGGAGGAGGGAGGAGGGTTAAGGATGGGGAATACATGTATACCTCTGGCAGATTCATTTTGATATATGGCAAAATCGATACAATATTGTAAAGTTAAATAAAATAAAATTAAAAAAAAAAAGAAATATCAGGCTGGATAAGTACTAGCTAGAGTCAAGATTGCAGGGATAAATATCAAAAACCTCAGATATGCAGATTACACCACCCTTATGGCAAAAAGGGAAGAGGAACTAAATATCCTCTTTATGAAAGTGAAAGAGGAGAGTGAAAAAGTTGGCTTAAAACTCAACATGCAAAAAATTAAAATCATGGCACCCAGTTACATCACTTCATGGCAAATAGATGGGGAAACAGTGGCAGACTTTATTTTCTAGGTCTCCAAAATCACTGCAGATGATGACTGCAGCCATGAAATTAAAAGATGCTTGTTACTTGGAAGAAAGCTATAACCAGTATAGACATCATATTAAAAAGCAGAGACATTATTTTGCCAACAAATGTCCTTCTAGTGAAAATTACGGTTTTTTCAGTAGTCATGTATGGATGTGAGAGTTGGACCATAAAGAAATCTGAGCCCCTAAGTCTTGATGCTTTTGAACTGTGGTGTTGGAGAAGACTCTTGAGAGTCCCTCGGTCTGCAACTATTTCAAACCAGTCAATCCTAAAGGAGATCAGTCCTTAATATTCATTGGAGAGACTGATGCTAAAGCTGAAACTCCAATACTTTGGCTACCTGATGTGAAGTACTGATTCATTAAAAAAAAAAAAAGACCATGATGCTGAGAAATATTGAAGGCAGGAGGAGAAGGGGTCAACAGAGGATGAGATGGCTGGATAGCATTACCAACTCAATGGACATGACTTTGTGAAGGCTCCGGGAGTTGGTGATGGACAGGAAAGCCTGGTGTGCTGCAGTTTCTAGGGTTGCAAGGACTCAGACATGATTGAGTGACTGAACTAGTAAAGTCACTTTTGAAATTAAAAAATAACCCAAGAAATGTACCCGAGCCATAATTATGGTGGCCTGAAGAACTAAAAGAAGTTTTAGAGAAGGAAATGGCAACCCACTCCAGTGTTCTTGCCTGGAGAATCCCAGGGACGGCGAGCCTGGTGGGCGGCTGGCTATGGGGTCACACAGAGTCGGACATGACTGAAGTGACTTAGCAGCAGTAGCAGAAGAACTATAAGGATTTTGATTTCATTGAATTTGAGAGGATTGGGGTAAAGCAAGGAAAGTCCTGGGTGCTTGGAACACCCACATCATGGAGAGTACAATTTACTCAAAATTTTGAGTTTTATCCTGTATGAAATTGTGACCCACTGTAGAGTTTTTCAGCAATGAAGTAATATGGTAAATTATGAATTTTAGGAAGATTACTCTGGTATCTATGTAGAGGACAAATGGAGAAACTTAAAAGGCTGGAGAACAATTTTGGAAAATATGACAATAGTTGGGAGAATCTGAGCTGAGACATTAACTGTGGCATTGGCCTGAACAAATGAACAAATGGTATAAAATACAAACCTTATTTAGAACCTGTGGGAATAGGGGTAAAGTAAAGTTTAAAGGATAGCTCCAAAGCATATTTCCTGAATGTCTTTATAGAGAAAAGCATTTTCCATCAAGACAAGAAATATAGGAATAGTAGAAAGGTATCTAAGGATTTTTTTTTTTTTTAATTGGAGTTTTCAAGTAAGTACTCTGATATACAGGACAAAACTTTTGAAGATGCTTTGGGCTAAATAAATAACCTAAAATCACCTACATAGAAAGTATTTGACATCACGGAAGAAATAAGTTCAAAAGTGAAGGGTGCATTAGAACAGGATAAGAAACAGGTTTTTAGGATAACATGGGTGTAGCAGTATATAGAAAGTAAACAAAAAAAGTATATTCAGTTACATTTTCAATATAGGGACTCTAAATTAATGATAAGAGAGACAGGAGAAGATAAGGCAGAATATGATGCAGTAATACCAGAAGCCAAACAAAGGCAGTGTTTTAAAAACAAAATTTATTTTCTAATTAAGGGATGATTGCTTTGCAAAAATTTGTTGTTTTCTGTCAAAGATCAACATGAATCAGCCATAGGTGTACATATGTTTCCTGCCACTTGAATCTCCCTTCCATCTCCCTCCCCATCGGACCCTTCTAGGTTGGTTCAGAGCCCCTGTTTGCGTTCCCTGAGACCTACAGCAAATTCCAATTGCCTATCTATTTTACATATGGTAATGTAAAGTTTCCATGTTACTCTCTCCATGCATCTCATCTTCTCCCCTCTCCCCATGTCCATAAATCTGTTCTCTACGTCTGTTTCTTCATTGCTGCCTTTCTTTTTTTTTTTTTTTTTCTTCTTTTCTCTTTTTTTTTTTTTATTTTATTTATTTATTTTTTTTTAATTTTATTTTATTTTTAAACTTTACATAACTGTATTAGATTTGCCAAATATCAAAATGAATCCGCCACAGGTTTACATGTGTTCCCCATCCTGAACCCTCCTCCCTCCTCCCTCCCCATTCCATCCCTCTGGGTCGTCCCAGTGCACCAGCCCCAAGCATCCAGTATCGTGCATCGAACCTGGACTGGCAACTCATTTCATACATGATATTTTACATGTTTCAATGCCATTCTCCCAAATCTTCCCACCCTCTCCCTCTCCCACAGAGTCCATAAGACTGTTCTATACATCAGTGTCTCTTTTGCTGTCTCGTATTCAGGGTTATTGTTACCATCTTTCTAAATTCCATATATATGCGTTAGTATACTGTATTGGTGTTTTTCTTTCTGGCTTACTTCACTCTGTATAATAGGCTCCAGTTTCATTGCTGCCTTTCAAATAAATTTACCAGTACCATCTTTCTAGATTACATATATATATTATATATTATATATATATATAATATATAATATATATATGTTAGTATATGGTATTTATCTTTCTCTTTATGACTTACTTCAGTCTGTATAATAGGCTTTAGGTTCATCCACCTCATTAGAACTGACTCAAACATGTTCCTTTTTTATGGCTGAATAATATTCCATTGTGCATATGTACCACAATTCTTTATCCATTCATCTGTCAATGGACATCTAGGTTTCTTCCATGTTCTAGCTATTGTAAACAGTACTGCAATGAACATTGGGGTACATGTGTCTTTTTCAGTTTGGGTTTCCTCAGAGTATATGCTGAGGTGTGGAATTGCTGGGTCATATGGTGGTTTTATTCCTAGTTTGTCTAAGGAATCTCCATGCCATCTTCTACAGTGGCTGTATCAATTTACATTCCCACCAACAGTGCAAGAGGGTTCCATTTTCTCCTTCTTCAGTATTTATTATTTGTAGAATTTTTGATGATGGCCATTCTGACCGTATTGAGGTGATATCTCATTGTAGTTTTGATTGTCATTTCTCTAATAATGAGTTATCTTAATCATCTTTTTTATGTGTTCATTAGCCTTCTGTATGTCTTCTTTGGAGAAATGTCTGTTTAGGTCTTTTTACCACTTTTTCCAACTTGTTTGTTTTTCTGGTATTGAGTTGTATGAGCTGGTTGTATATTTTGTAAATTAAACCTTTATCAGTGTTTCACTTGATATTATTTTCTCTCATTCTGAGGGTTGTCTTTTCAAAAGGCAGTGCCTTAGAAGTAAAACGTAAAGCCTCTCAAAGTGTCTGTTGAGCAAACTATAAGAAGTAATGATGCCTGTTGTTAAGATATCTGAAAGTGAAATTTTGTCTGAAGACTATACTTGCAACCTTTTATTTAGCCTAGAATCCTCTAACATCTCATTGACTTGCTAAGTTCTTCTGAGATTAAATCCATCTCTTTGATCATCATAAAGTAGAGTAAAAGAAGAGACTCCATCATTGCAAATGTGTAATTTATAATCTGGTTGGGTAATATGATTAGCAGTTGCTTATAGAAAAGAAAATAATGGAATGTGACTAAATGGCAAGACAAATTACATAAGTGCTGTGGAAATTCGAGGGCCTGAGAAGTCAATTTTAGATGAATCAGACTGAACAAAAACAAGAAGTGAATGCCTTGGGAGCACTGTTCAATTGAATTATTGGGTAGATTTCTGGTATTTGTGGGTAGAAAAATGAAGATGAGTTCATTGAACAGACGTTTGGAATTGACACTATGTTTTGGAAAATCTTGGTGATGAAATGATGAAGAAAGATGGTATAATAATATCACAAGCCAATGCAGCACTAAGATTTTTCCAATACAGATTTTGTATATGACTGTGAGCTGAACAGAAGAAAAAAGTGGGAAAGAAAACATTGAAAGAATAGGAGAAAAATGTTCTGAACAATATAATGCCTCAGCTTTAAGTACTAGCTATAGGTCCCTATAGTCAAAATTATGTTTTTCCCAGTGGTCATGTATAGATGTGAGAGTTGGACCTCAAAGAAGACTGAGCACTTAAGAATTCATGCTTCTGAAGTGTGGTGTTGGAGAAGACTCTTGAGAGTCCTTTGGACAGCAAGGAGATCAAACCAGTCAATCCTAAAGGATATTAACCCTGAATATTCATTGTAAGGTCTGATGCTAAAGCTAGAGCTCCAATACTTTGGCCACCTGATGAGAAGAGCCAACTCACTGGAGAAGACCCTTATGCTGGGGAACATTGAGGGCAGGAGGAGAAGGGATCAACAGAGGATAAGATGCGTGGGTGGCATCACCAAGTCAACGGATATGAGTTTGAGCAAATTCGGGGAGATAGTGAAGGACAGAGAATCCTGTTGTACTGCAGTTCATGGTGTCACAAAGATTGAATACGACTTTGCAACTGAACAACAACACCTATCAGATCTTATCTACGTTGATATGACTCATGCTATGTGCAAAAAAGGGTGTAAATCCTCTCAGATGCTTGAAACTAGATACATTTTGTAGACATCAACTAATGCTCCAGAAATAATGTCAAGACTGATTCACAATTCACCCTCTTGATAAAGTGCAATGCCCAAGAAAACTATTGATTGGAAAGACTTTGTAAGAATTGTACTGATACAGAAGTTCGGCAGGTGTGGTTAGGTGGTGAGAACAGACAAACCACAGGTAAATGTAGGAACAAGATTCTCATCCCCTTATACTGTAGAATAGACACACTTCCACAATCAATGGTCCTGGATAAAGAAGGATTTACCTGGTGACTTCCCAGCAGGAAGCTGATAGAGAGCAATGGGAGAGGTTTTCTTCCTTAGATGAATGGGAGTATGGACCCAGAGGAAAACAAGGCTTTCATACAGTTAAAATCTGCTAGGGAAAGACCTTGTGAAGGAAAGCTTTACACAGAAACTGGTCACAGCCTAGAGTTCTACACAAGAGGAAGACGTATAAACTTCTCCCTATAAATAGGAATAGGAATTGTAAATTTATATTCCTATAAATATAAACAGGTAGATTTATTCAAATCTTCAAACTGCTGTGCCATACAAATTTTTCTCAGGTTACTTAGACCCTTGCAAAAGCAACAAATAAAAAATATTAAATATCCTATCCAGAAATGAGGGTGTTACTCTTAAATCTTCCTTTCTAATAAACTACAAAAGATGCTGTGATTCAGTGACACAGATACAGGACATGGTCATCAAGCAACTTCAATATAGATATAATTGCCTAATTGTCAACCTGTTCCAACTTTACAGTCTTATAATACATCCAGCATAAAAGCAAAGCAAAAGTTTCTTAAGCATTAAGAACTATACATAAAAGGTCTTAATGAACCAGATAAGCACAATGGGATGGTCACTCACCTAAAGCCAGATATCCTGGAGTGTGAAAGCCAATGGGATGATGGAATTCCACCTGAACTATTTCAATTCCTAAAAGAAGATGTTGTTAAAGTGCTCCACTCAATATGCCAGCAAATTTGTAAAACTCAACACTGGCCACAGGACTAGAAAAAGTCAATTTCATTCCAATCACAAAGAAAGGCAATGCCAAATAGTATTCAAACTACTGCACAATTGCACTCATTTTACATGCTAGCAAGATCATGTTCAAATCGTTTATGCTAGGGTTCCACAATACATAAACCAAGAAATCCAGATTGCAAGCAGGATTTAGAAAAGGAAGAGGAACCAGAGATCAAATTACCAACATCTGCTGTATCATAGAAAAAGAAAGAGAATTCCAGAAATTTCTGCTTCATTGACTTTGCTAAAGCTTTTGACTATATAAATCACAATAAACTGTGGAAAATTTTGAAAGAGATGGGAATACCAGACCACCTTACCTGCCTCCTGAGAAACCTGTATTCAGGTCAGAAAGCAACAGTTAGAATTGGACATGAAACAATAGACAGGTTCAAAAAATTGGGAAAGGAGTATGTCAAGGCTGTATATTGTCACCCTGTTTATATAACTTATATACACAGTACATCATATGAAATACCAGACTAGATGACTCACAAGCTGGAATCAAGATTGTCAAGAGAAATATCAACAAAATCAGATATACAGATGACACCACTTTAATGGCAGAATGTGAAAGTGAACTGAAGAGACTCTTGATTAAGGTGAAAGAAGAGAGTGAAAGAGATGACTTCAAACTCAACATTAAAAAAACTAAGATCATGGCACCCAGTCTTATCACTTCATGGCAAATAGGGGAAAATTGGCAACAGTGACAGATTTCATTTTCTCAGGCTCCAAAATCACTGCAGATGGTGACTGCAGCCACAAAATTTAAAAACATTTGCTCCTTGGAAGAAAAGCAATGCCAAACCTAGACAGATGGAATGATTGTGGTTAGTATCTAGGTTGCTTAAAGAAGAAATCGTCTTCCAATAAATCTCTCAAATCCATCAATATTCCTCCAGGCTGCTACCCCATTATCTCCCACTTGAAGCACATTTTAATCTTCATCCCTCCTCCCTTCATAAGGCATACTCATGATTTTCAAAAAACTTTGTCTTTTAACTTTGTGCCTCAACTTGTAGAGTTCCCTCTGCCTGAACTACTTTATCCATCTGCCTTACTGCTTACATTTCAGAGATTAACTACTAGCATCTCCTCAAACCTTAAAAATTTGAGCATTTTCATTCTTTCGTAAAGTCATCCTTAACACTGAAATGATTCCAACTGATACATTTAGATTTTGTCTTCCCTATTCCTTTTCCCATTCCCTCCTTGTGCTTAAATACCTGCTTCCCATTGGTGAACTGTACCTCCCTTACCCTTTTGATGCTGGTAGATTTTTAATAAAGTGATTCCCCTCCACCATGAAATTAAAAGATGCTCACTCCTTGGAAGGAAAGTTATGACCAACCTAGATAGCATATTCAAAAGCAGAGACATTACTTTGCCAACAAAGGTCCATCTAGTCAAGTCTATGGTTTTTCCAGTAGTCATGTATGGATGTGAGAGTTGGACTGTGAAGAAAGCTGAGCACCAAAGAATTGACGCTTTTGAACTATAGTGTTGGAGAAGACTCTCGAGAGTCCCTTGGACTGCAAGGAGATCTAACCAGTCCATTCTAAAGGAGATCAGTCCTGGCATTTCTTTGGAAGGAATGATGCTGAAGCTGAAACTCCAGTACTCTGGCCACCTCATGCGAAGAGTTGACTCATTGGAAAATACTCTGATGCTGGGAGGAATTGGGGGCAGGAGGAAAAGGGGACAACAGAGGATGAGATGGCTGGATGGCATCACGGACTCGATGGACATGAGTTTGAGTGAACTCCAGGAGTTGGTGATGGGCAGGGAGGCCTGGTGTGCTGCAGTTCATGGGGCCGCAAAGAGTTGGACACGACTCAGCAACTGAACTGAACTGAACTGAACTGAACTCCCCTCCACAAAAAGGAGAAGGAGACAGCAGAGGATGAGATTGTTGTATGGCATCCCCTACTCAATGGACATGAATTTGAGCAAACTGCAGGAGATAGTGAAGGTCTTAGAAGCCTGGAGTGCTGCAGTCCATGGGTTTGCAAAGAGTTGGACACAACTTAGCCACTAAACAACAATCTCTGCCAGGGTAAGCATATCTGTCAGGCTAAATTTAAAGAGCCCCTTACAGCCCAGAAGTCAGTGATTGTTCCAAGAAAAGGTGCAAAGTCTATCAACAGGCAGTCAAAATAGTTTGTGACATACTTACAAAATGATAAAGGAAAATCTTATAAAAAGGAACCAATAATAGGAAATTGAATGAAAAGATGGAGAGCAAGCGACAGAGTACTAACAACAGTGATCAGTCTGTGGGCCCAGACTTTCCTGAAGCCAGTCAGCCTTCAGAATCTCTGGTTTTATGTGAGAAAAAGGCACAGAAATATAATGGGTTTAAAAACTTAATTTAATTACACTTGCTAACTAATACTGCTTCCACGTATCTTCACCAACAAAACACATAAGACATTAGTTTGTAACTCTGCCAACTACCAATTTCTCCCTAGACTAGTGGGCTAAAGTCTGTGGGGTTGCAAAGAGTCGGACACAACTGAGTGACTGAGCACATACACAGACTCTAAAATATGATGGGAGAAGGAGAATGTTGCTTGTTGGCTGTACCATTCCAAGAGTTCACTGTCATGTCTATTACCTTTAATCATTGGGAAAATATTTATAAGAATTTAAGTCAAAATACAACTATCTTTACCATATTTTCCATGTCACTTTATATCATAACCCTGAGCTGGACACCTCCGAGTCTATGTTGAGGTTTTTTAATTTTATTTCTTCTTTTTATTTCAGTGGAATTTTTTCTCCCCCTTCTGTTGATCCCTATAATCACACATTACAGAGGATGCAGGTTATTATCTCTTAACTATAATAATAGTTAGGACAGTCTCAGTCATTGGTGGGGATTTCCAATCCATCTATGACCTTTCTTACAACAGAAAATTTCTGATTATTTAGAGCACCACTAATAAGATACCACTCAAGAATCTAGTGGCTTTCACCCATCGATGATTGCTGTTGTTGTTCAGTCACTCAGACTTGTCCAACTCTTTGCTACTGCATGCACTGCACTAGGCCAGACTCCTCTGTCCTTCACTATCTCCTGGAGTTTACTCAATCTCATGTCCATTGAGTTGATGATGCCATTCAACCATCTCATCCTCTGTTTCCCTCCTCTGCTCCCGCCCTGAATCTTTCCCAGCATCAGGGTCTTTTACAATAAATCAGCTCTTCACATCAAGTGGCCAAAGTATTAGAGTTTCAGCTTCAGTATCAACCCTTCCAGTCAGGGTTGATTTAGTGTTGGATACACTTGTTTGAGCTCCTTGCAGTCCAAGGGACACTCAAGAGTCTTCTCCTGCACTACAATTTGAAAGCATCAATTCTTTGTCACACAGCCTTCTTTATGGTCCAACTCTCACATCCATACATGAATACTGGAAAAACCATAACTTTGGCTAGATGGACCTTTGTCAGCTAAGTAATGTGATACTTTTGTAAGTACCAATTATCTATATTATATATATACATATATTTGCTTGAAGCAACCAAAGTAGGCAGTGGTTTCTTCACACAACTATAAATGAAATGATATGGATAACTATGAATGAAATCCCATGGACAGAGGAGTCTCATGGGCTATAGTTCATAGGGTCACAAAGGGTCAGACAAGACTAAAGTGACTTAGCACATATGAATAAAACAGACTAGATCATCAAAGTGTTTCCAAGGAAAAGACCATCAAAAATGGCAACTGGGATATTTTTGGTCCATTTTAAGTTGATTTTTATTTATGATGTAAGATAGAGATCTGGTTTCATTTTTGGATGTGACTGTCCATTTTTCCCAATATATGTATTGAAGTGACTATTCTATTCACGTATTCTAAATTAATTTATCACTGATGTGTGGTTTTATTACTGGTTTCTCTATTCTGTTCCACTGATTTATGTCCATTTTTATGTCAGTACCATACTGTTTTGACTACTGTAGCTTTGTAATGTAATTTTAAATCAAAGAGCATGAGATATCCAGCTTTGTTTGGTTTTATCAAGGTTCTTTTTGCTATTTGGACCTTTTATGTTTCTGTACATGTAGCAAGATTGTTTCGGTACTGTGAATAATGCCACTGATATTCTGTTAGGGATTTCATTGAAGCAGTGGATTGCTTTGGCCAACATGGTGATTTTACAAATAACATTTCTTTCAATCCATGAGCACAGAATATTGATTTGCTTCCTTTGCTTTCTCAATTTCTTTTATCAATGTCTTAGACTTTGCAGTGTAAAAAAAAAATCTCACTTTTCTTTACTAAATTTACTCCTAGGTGTTTTATCATTTTTTTATGCAACTATAATATCTAAAGCTCAGGTACATTTTCTGCTGATCTTATCTCTTTTTTATTGAATAGCTGTTAGAAAGACCACAATTTATTAAGACAGTTTGATCAGATATTGATCACCTGGTTATTGCAATTTTATTCAATATATTCACTTTAATAAATGCCTCCTTTATTAAGGTTAAGCTTCAAATTTCTATGGCAGATTTACTTTCTTGGACTCCAAAATGACTGGGGATAGTGACTGCAGTCATGAAAATAAAAGATGCTTGCTGCCTGGAAGGAAAGCTATGACAAACCCAGACAGCACTTTAAAAAGACATCACTTTGCTGACAAAGATCCATCTAGTCAAAGCTATGGTTTTTCCAGTAGTTGTACAGATGTAAGAGTTGAACCATAAAGAAGGCTGAATGCCAAAGAATTGATGCTTTTGAATTGTGGGGCTGGAGAAGACTCTTGAGAGTCTGTTTGACGGCAAGTGAATCAAGCCAGTAAATCCTAAAGGAAATACTCATTGAAGTGACTGAAGCTGAAGTTGCAATATTTTAGCCTCCTGTTGTGAAGATCAGACTCATTGGAAAAGTCCCTGATACTGGGAAAGATTGAAGGCAAAAGGACAAGAAGGAAGCAAAAGATGAGGTAGTTAGATAGCATCACTGACTCAATGGAAATTAAGTTGAGCAAACTCCAGGAGATACTGAAAGACAGGGAAAATGGGTGTGCTTCAGTTCATGGGATCACAAAGAGCTGGACATAACAGAGACTGAAAAATAACAGTGTCACACAGTAACTACACTGTTTTAGATTTAAAAATAAGAGCAAGACTTTTCCAATTGCACTCTCATATCCAGCAAATTGTATTATATAGGAAATATTTTCAGTGAGAAACAAGTGATGTCAGGTACTCACTAATGGATTTAATTATGATCCTAATGCCAGAATCAATGAAGGACTAGGAAACCTGGCATGCCACAGTCCATGGAGTTGCAGAGTCAGACAGGACTTAGTGACTGAACAACAACAACAAACTATATTTTAATAAGCTATCTTTAACTTTACCCTTCCTAATATGCTTGCAAATAAGAATAAGTATGTATCTATGTGTTCAGTGGTCTGGGTGTCTCAGTGGGACCCCAAGGTGATAGAGGAAGTCTGGCATGACTCAATGTTACATCTAGCCCCTCACACTGTTACCATCACAAGAACAGTCATTGTATAATTGTAAAGTATATGTTAATAGAAAGGTATTACAGAGATTGCTTAGGGGTTATCCTTCAGTTCAGTTCAGTTCATTTCAGTCACTCAGTGGTGTCCGACTCTTTGTGACCCCAAGAATCACAGCACACCAGGCCTCCCTGTCCATCACCAACTCCCGGAGTTCACTCAGACTCACGTCCATCGAGTTGGTGATTCCATCCAGCCATCTCATCTTCTGTTGTCCCCTTTTCCTCCTGCCCCCAATCCCTCCCAGCATCAGAGTCTTTTACAATGAGTCAACTCTTCACAGGAGGTGGCCAAAGTACTGCAGTTTCAGCTTCAGCATCATTTCTTCCAAAGAAATCCCAGGGCTGATCTCCTTCAGAATGGACTGGTTGGATCTCCTTGCAGTCCAAGGGACTCTCGAGAGTCTTCTCCAACACCACAGTTCAAAAGCATCAAGCCTTCGGCTCTCAGCTTTCTTCACAGTCCAACTCTCACATCCATACATGACCACTGGAAAAACCATAGCCTTGACTAGACGGACCTTTGTTGGCAAAGTAACGTCTCTGCTTTTGAATATGCTATCTAGGTTGGTCATAACTTTCCTTCCAAGGAGTAAGCATCTTTTAATTTCATGGCTGCAATCACCATCTGCAGTGATTTTGGAGCCTCAAAAAATAAAGTCTGACACTGTTTCCACTGTTTCCCCATCTATTTCCCGTGAAGTGATGGGGCCAGATGCCATGATCTTAGTTTTCTACTTCATTAATTCAGAGGTTCCTCATGAATAATCCACAATGTAAAAGGATTAGAAATGCATTCCCATCAAATCAACAGATTTTCTTTTGCTTATTTTTGCCTTTCTATCAAGTGTTAATGGGCTTCCTGATAGCTCAGTTGGTAAAGAAACTTCCTGCAATGCAGGAGACCCCGGTTTGATTCCTGGGTCAGGAAGATCCTCTGGAGAAGCAATAGGCTACTTGTTCCAGTATTCTTGGGCTTTCCTTGTGATTCAGCAGGTAAATAATCTTCCCACAAAGTGGGAGACCTGGGTTCAATCCCTGGATTGGGCTAATCCTATGGATGAGGGAAAGGCTACACACTCCAGAACTGGCCTGGAGAATTCCATGGACTGTATAGTCCATGGAGTCACAAAGAGTCAGACACGACTGAATGACTTTTACTTTGACTTTTATTAAGAAACAAGAACTAGGGCTTTACCAAAAAGGCTTTAACAGTCCCCACAGCTTGTCTAAATTTCAGACATTTTTAAAAATTAATTTATTGGAGCATAGATTTTTTTACAATGTTGGGTTAGTTTCTTCTGCACAGCAAAGTGAAACTGTTTATATATATATATATATATATATATATATATATATATATTATATATATATGTGTGTGTATATATATATATATATATATATATATATATATATTCATTTTTAGACTCTTTTCCAATACAGGTCATTATAGAGTATTGACAGAGGAGGCTGATGGACTATATAGTCAATGGGGTCACAAAGAGTTGGACATGACTGAGTGACTAAGCACAGCACATACAGTATTGACTAGAGTTCCTGTGTTATATAGTAGATCTTTATTACTTATCTACTTTGTATATAATAGTGTGTAAATATCAATCCCAATCTCCAAATTTATACCAGACATTTTTTTCTCAATCTCCTTATTCTTTGAGCATCTACTTTAGCAAGTGTGTCAATTCCTTCTCTACCATGATAATATGTGAATGTTTTAAAACCCAGGAATGTATTTCTCAAGGACCTGTGAGCCGACCTTCCTAAAAGTAATAATCAAGAAAATGTGTCCCTTTATCCCAGTCTGTGTGGAAAGGTGGAAGCTTAATTTCCACAAGTGCAGATGACTAAACCACAGATGGCCAACCTTGAAGCTGAGGACCTGTATTATCTTCTCATTAACTCACTCAGTGTTTACAATTCCTCCCAAGTCAGTTGTTTCAGGGAGTTGAGCTCAGTATTTCTCCTTGCAATAGTCTTGACCTTAATCACAATGTCTTGAATAAAGTTTTCCTTGCCTATTTAATTCTATCCAGTGCAATGTTTCTGGGAAGATCTGTGGCTCTTTTCTATTAACTAAATGACTAAAGAAAAATCTTGCACTCAAAATCCACAATGCTAATTGCTTCAGTCAGTTTGGGGTGCAGTAACAGAATACCTTGGATGAGGATGCTTATACAATAATTATTTTTTTCTCATGGTTCTAAAGGTTGACAGTTCAAGGTCAGGATGCAGCAAAGTCAGGTTTTAGTGACTGTGTTCTTATTTGCATTTTGTCACCTTCTCATTTATCTTCACGTGTCAGAAAGAGAGAAAGAAGTAGAGTAGTTCTACTTCTCTTTTTATAAAGATGATAATGTCATGGGGACTTCACCCTCATGGCCTAATTACCTCCCAAAGGCCCCACCTCTTGCGACCATCCCACTGGAGGTGAGGGTTTCAATGTGTGAGTTTATATAGGGTCACAGAGACTCAGTCCATAACAATAATAGTTCATGCTATTTATAGTTAGCAGAATTTACTTAGAATATTAAGGCACTATACATTCTCTAAGGTGGTCCTGTTTCATTGACCTTGTATAATTTATCCTATTTAATTTTTACAAATATTCACCAGCTTTTATAAACAGTTGTTGAATCAACTGTAGGAAATTTTTTTAAAAATCCAGTATGTTTCTTGGTCAAAGAAATGCAAATCTACTTGGCAATTGAAGCTATATTAAAACTCAGTTAATTCTTCACCATTGAAATCATTAATAGGACGTAGCAAATTTAATCACAAATTCTTTTAATGTTCTTTAACATTAATTACAGAGAAGGCAATGGCACCCCACTCCAGTACTCTTGCCTGGAAAATCCCATGGATGGAGAAGTCTAGTGGGGTGCAGTCCATGGGGTTGCTAAGAGTTGGACACGACTGAGTGACTTCCCTTTCACTTTTCACTTTCATGCATTGGAGAAGGAAATGGCAACCCACTCCAGTGTTCTTGCCTGGAGAATCCCAGGGATGGCAGAGCCTGGTGGGCTGCTGTCTCTGGGGTCACACAGAGTAGGACATGACTGAGCAGCTTAGCAGCAGCACCAACATTAATTAAAAGTGCCCCTCTTTTCTCATCAAACAACTACAAGTTCATCTGATGAATAGGCACATTGTAAATGAAATCTGTTAAAATGACTTAAACATTGATGTACCATCATCACTTCCAAAATGTTCTAAGGATTTTGAGACATAAATTGCCACATATGCTTTACAAAATACTGTTTTCCTTTTATGACTATATCGGGATATTTCTACTCTATATAATTTCTGGGGGGAAATTTGTATCATTATCCTAAAAAATTAATTAGTACATTTTGACATACATCTTTAGAAATAACAAAATTGTTTAATAGAAAAGTTTGTCTTGAAACACCTGTAGTTATTTTCCTATTTATTAAAATATTTTAAAGAAATATTTAGCCCTTAATAAGAATATTAGTCATAATATCTTTCCCCCTTTTTCCTTCTCACAGCCAAAATAACAAAAATACTTAAATTACTGATGCTTTTGAAAATAAAATAAATGTCTTCATGATCTAAGTGAAAGTAACTGTAATAAAAAGACAGTGATGGGACTTCCTTTGTGGCCCAGTGGTTAAGAATCTGCCTGCCAATGCAGGGAACATGGGTCTGATCCCTGGTCTGGGAAGATCCCACATGCCACTGAGCAACTAAGCCTGTGCACCACAACTACTGACCCAGGCCTCTACAGCCTGTGAGTTACAGATACTGAAGCCTGTGTGCCTAGAGCCTGTGCTCCACAGCAAGAGACCAGTCCCCACTCAGGACAACTGGAGAGAAGCCGAGCACAGCAATGAAGACCCAGTACAGACAAAGACAAATAAATAAAAATTAAAAAAAATAAATAAAGATAGTGATAAATTGAAAACATGCTTGCAATGCACGACAAAAACATTCATTTTTGTGAGAAGAATGTATAGGGATCCAAATAAAGGGTACAAGTGGATACATTAGCTATGAAAAACTTAATTTTGTTTATACGATTAAATCTAAGGCTTTGTTTCTTCTAGGGAAGTCTGGGGACTCAGGAAGAGTAGAAATGGGTGGAGACCATACTAGGGATGGGGTGGGCACACAGTAAGACCTTTAGTGGAACCCTTAGACTAGGGTTAGAGGTCATGCTGCACCAACAGGAAACCCATCAGCAGTCCTTGCCAGAGTGTGGTGAATGTGGGACAGAGGCCTTCTCCATGTGCTATCCAGGCTCTCAGGTCTCAGGGCAGGTGGGTGAGATGGGGGCCCAGCACAGTTTGGGGATGGTGTCCAACAGAGACCCAGAGCCCTCGCCACAGGTGCCCACAGGCCAAATCCAGGCTACAAAGCTGCGGAAGTGAAAGTGAAAGTCAATCAGTCATGTCTGACTCTTTGCAACCCCATGGACTACACAGTCCATGACTTTCTCCAGGCCAGAATACTGGAGTGGGTAGACTTTCCCTTCTCCAGGGGATCTTCCCAACAGAAAGCAGCAAACCTCTCCCCAATCCCCACCTCCATGACCTATAAGCTGCAGAGGTCAATATGTGCATGGTCCCTGGTGCCCTGGGCAGCTGGAGGACATGACCCTGGCTATTAAAGTAAGAGTTCACCAGCTTCTGTCTCTCCATTCACGTTTCCACACTTGGTCCAGTGTTGATCAGTTGTCCACACCCAGGAGATGGCAGGAAGTTAGGTTGGTATGCAAGGATCTTACACATCACTACTTCAGGCTCGCCTCTGTTGTTGGGACCTCTTTCAAAGAGGGTAATTGTTGCAAACTGGGAATTAACCCAACTGGTATTTGCTACAAGTGCATCTCTCCAGTTTAAATGAAAAGCCTGAGGCCCGGCTGGGTCCTGGGCGCCAGGCTCCCTCAGAGATGAAGGTTGGGTGGGGTCTGGGACCTTGCTCTGAGGCTGCTGCAAGCTGAGACCTGCCCCCTCAGCAAGGGCTGGGCACTGCTTGGAGGCCCCAGACTGGGTGCTGGATGAATGCTTTCCCCCACTGTCGACAGGATAACTGGCCAGCCCAGGACCCCCTCCTCCTGCCCTGGCCTGGACTCCAGTGGTAGAGCATGGTACCTAGGACCTGACACTTTCTTATCAGAACTGAGAATAGCATTTGGAGGTTTACAGGAACATTAGGGCTTCTCTTATAGCTCTGTCAGTAAAGAATCTGTCTGCAGTGCAGGGGACCTGGGTTTGATTCCTGGGTTGGGAAGATCCCCTGAAGAAGGAAATGGCAACCCACTCCAGTATTCTTGCCTGGAGAATCCCATGGATAGAGGAGCCCGGCAGGCTACAGTCCATGGGGTCGCAAGAGTTGGACATGACTTAGTGACTAAACCACCACTACCACCACAGGAACATTGTGACCTGACCATGACCTGACCTCAAGTACAAAGACTCTGACAGAAGTAACCAGGCCACTTCCTCAGTTTCTTAGAAAAGTGCTTTGCTGAAAGCTTTCTGGGTGCTCAGCTTTTTTTGTTTGTCTTTTCTCCTTGTGTGGCCCTGCAGTAAGGCATTCTCTGCTCCAGACTCCTGATTCTTGGTGTTGTTTGGCCTCACTGTGTGTTAGGAACACTAACTTGTGATCAGTACTAAGATGATATTCCAATCAAGAGTAGAATCTCTCTCTCTTTTTTTTTTTTTTTCTCAATGTGTTATTTTTGTCCCTCCTCACCCTGAAATATTCACTATCAACTATATTTTGGGATAGAACATTTTCACTCATATAAATTATTTTCTTAATCAGAGAGAAATCTGAGAGCCTGAGATTCAATTTTTGAAATAAAATGTTTACTCTGACAAGCCAAACTTGTCCATAAAATCACAGTAGCAGTTGGACAGTGGCAGTTGGACTCATCCTGTGCAGAGTCCAGTTAATTCTGAATGTTCTGTGAAGTGTTGTTGCCACGGTAATGTGGCACATTCTACATTCTGTACCAAGTTTGCCAGTTTACGAACTGAGAGGTTCACATATGGTGGCAAGGGAGAAGGGCTCAGTTTTAACCTTTCAAAAATGGGTAACCTGAACTGTTTCTCTGGAGGTAGGTTCCCACTGATCCTCTGAAGGCTTTTCCTTCAAATGAGCTGGTTAACTTTTACTGATGAATTTTCCTCATCTTTTTTTTTTTCCTTTTCCATCACTCTAATTTATCTACAGAGTTATAAATGTTTTATAGTTTTTTTTTTATTCCTTAAATTATGTTTTGATTCTCCTGTATGCTGGCTCTCTTAAATATCTTCCTAAATTTCCAATTTCCCAATGCCAGTTTTGTACACATTCTTACCAGAGAACAAATGGAAAGAACTAACACAAGAGAACCATGATGTCTCCCCAACATCAGACATTACAGTAAAAGGCAATTGCATCTCAACTGTTCTCAATGTTGCTTCCCAAATCTGCAAACACCAGCAATGTAAATCCAGAGACTTAAAAAGGAAAGAAATTGGGATTTACTGGTGGGATTCCCATGGGTTGATGTGGGCTGTATCATTGTTTGGCTGTTGCCAAGGAGTTTAGTGAGATGGAGTAGTGCTGTCGGGTTAGTAGGATGAACATTTGGTCATGGAGGGAAGGAGAGTCTGTCTGTTGACCCTCAAGGAGAATCTAGGGTTACAGTCTCCAGGCTGTGATGATGGAGATGATTTTCAAAAAGAATATGGGGCTCTGTTGTCTTCCACTACAGGGTCTAGGGCATGATGAGGAGTTGATAGAGTCAGAATTTTAGTGGGGAAAGATTGAACTCCTGTCCATTCTTAGCTAGCACTTGGTCCAGGCTGCTCAAATAAGTGCTCAGATCAGCTGTGAGACTTTGAGCATCTCAGACTTAATTAAGCCACCAAAGGCCAGCACAGATGGCCACCTCCCCAGTTCATTCACATTAACTGTTCATCCAGACTTGGTCAGTTGAAAGGAAACTAATTCTTGTTGGAACCATCTTGTGGTCTTTGATTTAGAAGTTTCTGAGTTCTGAGCCAACTTGGTGGCCAAACAGACCACTGGTCACTTAGCAAGGTGAACTGGGCTTTGGGAAGGCTGCTTGTGAGATGGTTGAGTGTGTGAAGAGGCTTTGGAGGATGGAAAGATTTGGAATCCTATGGTCTTTCTGAGGGGCTTTGCTCAGAAAAAACTTGTATTTTGGATCAGGAACTGAAATACAGAGACAAGTGGTATTTAAACTCTTTTTAAGGCTGAGGCATCTTCTCCAGGGCATCAGCTCTCATCCACATAAAACTAGGGGCAGGATAATTTGATGTGGGGGTAGGGTTGAGGTCCTGGTTGAGGTGTTTTAGCACAGGTCTCAGGGGTGCAGGCATCTGTGTCCTCAGATAACCATCTACAATCCTGTCCCAGATTCACTATTTATCATTCTGTGACTCTTGGAAAGTCACTTCATCTCTCTAAATTTCAACACCTTCTAATGTAACATATGGATTACAGCATCCACTTTGTCCACCCTTCCTCTTGAACAGGGCTGGGTGTCAGAAGAAGTGATAATAGATACTATCCCTGAGCTATAAAGCCTTGTTTTCTGTGAAAAAGCTGAAGAATAATCTTCCATCCCTGCTTATTGGAGCCATAAAAATGCCCTCTCTGCTTTAAACCACTGCTAAAGGTCCACCTTATTCTTCCCATCATTCAAGGTTGAACACTTACAGGGCATTTATGAACCGCCAGTCCTTTACTTTTCTATTTATCTATTTATCTATTTATTTTCTTGGCTGCATTGGGTCTTAGTTGTGGCACATAGGATCTTCATCACATCAGGCGGATCTTTCACTGCAGGGCACTGACTCTCTTGTTGTGGTACTTGGGCTCAGTAGTTGCAACATGTGGGCTTAGTTGCTCCAAGGCATGTGGGACAGGAGTTTGACAACCAGAAATCAAACCCTGTCTCCTGCACTGTGAGGCAGATTCTTAACCACTGGACTTCCAGAGAATCCCTCCTTTATTTTTCTAATATTTTACCTGTATTTAATCATTCTTAGCCTCATAATACTAAAAATAGGCCATATTTACATTTCTTCCACTCAGGACAGGGAACTGAGGCAAAGAGGGATCCATACGTCTTTCCCAAGTACCTAGTTCTCCTAAACAGGATCTGAATCCAGTCCATCAGGCATGGTCACCATGCTCTGCTGAGCTTCTAGGCCTCAGTTAAATACAAATATTTGCACACACAGCCAGTCTAATGGGTGTTTTCAGTGCACATCAAACCAGAGATCTTCCTAAGTCCACCTTGGATTCAGGAGGCCCTGCTAGGGATCTGGTGAGGAAGGGGACCAGAGGATTGAATTGTGGATCAATTATTATTAGTTCCCGGGTGGTCCTCTGCCAGGAAGATGTCGACAGCTCTCACCATTATAATCATTTCACAGGATGTTTCGTCCAGAAGGTGAAACGAAACATCTCTCAGAAGTCAAGAATATCAATGACCAGCTGGGTCAAGAGAGTTCGTTGTTGGCCACGTAATAGGGTGCACCCTATAACTGACCCAAGTGAAGGTTCTGTGGAAATTGTATCATTAAGTTCATTCAAGAATAAATATTGTAGCATGTTCAGTGCCTCATATTTAAGAAAAAACTGAAATATTAAGCATTGTTCTTCTTTTGTTTCATGTGTCAAATTGAAATTTACTATATTAGTTGGTACTGTTTTAACTATGGGACTAAAATGCATTTTAAATTCAACATCTGGTTCATGTTTAAGAGTGAAGATGGTCTCTACTCATGGTTTGGGCACTAGCTAGTTTTTTAACATTAGCTGTGATATGTTCCTCCCTGAAGCCATGTTTCAAGATTTCTTTAAATTGTTAGACTTTATTTAGAACAGAATTGCACTAACATAAAAGTTGTACAGATAGTGGAGAAAAATCATATATCCTGTCACTTCAGTTTCAGCTATCATAAGTTACTCATATATATGTGTGGTACATTTACTACAATTAGTGAGATAATATATATTTTAGTAATTAAAAGTCCTTAATTAACCTTGACTCACACTTTGAATTGTTACATTCATGATATTTTAAATATGCACAATACTATTTATCACCATTAAGGTACCATACAGAAATCTGTACACTAATGTTCCCAGTATTATTGAGTATTAAGTATTATTAGTACTCAAATTTTAGAAACAACCCAAAGACCATCATGTGATGAATAGTAAATGAAAAATGATATATACTCAGAATGGAACATTATTCAGCCATAAATATGAATAAAGAATTGAAATATGCTTCAAAATGGAAGGCCCAAATAATACAAAAATGTATTATGGTTAGTGAAATAAGGCAGGCACAGAAAGACAAATATTGCATCATTCCACTGGTTTAAGGTACATAGAATAGGCTAACTCACAGAAGCTGGTTATAGAAATTACCAAAGCCAGGAGGCAAAGGGGAAGGTGGATTATGACTTAATGGGTACAGAGGCTATATTGGATCTGGTGAAACAGATTTCAATGTAGATGGTTTTGATAGGTACACAGCATTGTGAATATGAAAACTATGGAACTTTTTAATTCTGAAAAGAATCGCCAGTCTAGGTTTGATGCATGATACAGGATGCTTGGGGATGGTGCACTGGGATGACCCAGAGGGATGGTATGGGGAGGGAGGTGGGAGGGGGGATCAGGATGGGGAACACGTGTACACCCATGGTGGATTCATGTTGATGTATGGCAAAACCAATGTAATATTGTAAAGTAATTAGCCTCCAATTAAAATAAATACATTTATATTAGAAAACAAAGCTGAAAAGGAAAAAAAAAGTTATGAAAGGAATAAATACAATGTATCCTTGATCACAATGCTCAGCTGATAAGTTGTATTTGACTGTTTGTGAGCCCATGGACAGCAGCACACCAGACTTCCCTGCCCTTCACTATCTCCTGGAGTTTGCTCAAATTCACATCCATTGAGTTGATGCCATCCAACCATCTCGTCCTTCCCCTGCCCTCTTTTCCTCCTGCCCTCAGTTTTCCCACCATCAGGGGCTTTTCCAGTGAGTCTGACTTTCACATAAGATGGCCAAAGTATTGATGCTTTAGTATCAGTCCTTCCAATGAATATTCAGGGTTGATTTCCTTTAAGATTCATTGGTTTGATCTCCTTGCAGTCCAAGAGACTCTCAAGAGTCTCTACGGTACCACTGTTGTAAAGCATCAGTTCTTTGGCACTTGGCCTTCTTTACGGTCCAAGTCTTATAACTGTACATGGCTACTGTTTCCCTTTTTCAGACTGACAATTTCAAGTCAATCAGGGTCCCCTTAAGGAAAAAGTTAAAGGCCGTCTGACTCATTTCTGAAATATTCATCTCCTTAGCCTTTCTCCACCCACCAGGAAGGTTGTCCAACAGATCCCAGCCCACACTTATTTAGCACCCACGTCCATACACGCCCCCCATGTGTCCACATTAACAAGGTCTTCCCGATCAGCATCACAGATGTCCTGACAATCCCTCTATGTCCTCCTAGAGCTCCCTGAGGGCCAGAGAGAGGAGCTATCCAATTCAAAGTTCGAGGAAGAGGCTCTGCCCACTTCTGTGGTAAGTACCCCTTATTTTTCTGGGATAAAAGTGTTGCTTCATGGCTTTACTTTTTACCTGAATTCAGATAAAGTTTCAAAATTCAAAACAGCTGATATACACAATTTTTAAATCAATGGATGAATATTGAGTCTTACCCAGCAGATAACTTATTGAAAAGGACATTTTTCAAAAATGACAATGTATATTAAGAACTGTAGTCAGGAGAAATTTCCTCAGCCAAATATGTTCCTTTTTGAAGAAAAAAAAAAGTTTGTAATTGCTGGTCAAAATTGGCTGGATAGATCTTCCAGGAAAAGCTCCAGCCTTTTCCACAGGCATCCTCTATGTTTTGTTTTGAGGCTGTGGACTCAACAACACTTTCCCAATTGGTTTTCTGAGAACAAAACAAGAATGAAAGATCTGAATGTGAAGTACTCAAGATGCTGACTCCCTCACACTCTTTTCTCTCTACTCACAGGCATGTGAATTGCCGGGGTCCAGCCCCGGCTGATCCAGGGTATTCGAAGCGGGGACGGCGTCAGCGACCTATTTAATTATTTATTCATCAAAGATATAAAGAGTAATAGAATGAGGATAGCTCAGTAGGAAAAGTCAGTGGAGAAAAGAGGCTGAGTAGCTTGGTTTACGCGGGGGACCAATAAAACTTCAAGACAAGAAGTTTGCACCACTTACGTAGGCCACAGACGTCCTTCCGTTCACCCGAAGGAGAGGAGACACTGAGGCCTCCCCAGTCGGATCTTAGAAGCCCAGGCATAATTAGTAAGCATGGTGGGTTCCGCGCTCCAGATGGAGACTCAGCCAGAGTGAGAGAGAGACACGGGGAGACCAGTCTTTCGAGGAACTGATCCCAATTCTTTATTTTCCATGGTCTACTTTTATACACTGAGATGTTATGCAAAAGTCACGTGGGGTCAGCAGTCCTGACTTTTATCAAAGTCAGGTGCTTCATACAAATGTATACAGAGGTCTTAGGGGTGTTACATCATCTTCTGGCCAGGGGGCCTGCTGACAATTTATGACCCTCTCCTTGTGACAGTGGTCAGTCAACCAGGACACTTATTTCTCCAGGGGTGATTATTCTTAAAACAGACGCCACCCAAATAAAGTTACATTCCTATTGGGTGGGGGTATAGTGGGTTTTAATTAGGGAAAGAATTTACTTAGCCTAAGGTCTAATGTGATTAATATCAAAGGTTAATACTTATTTCTTCTATATATTCATTAATGTGTGTAAGAGCAGGGGATATGGAGACTTAGCAACAAACATTGGCTCAACAAATGAAAAAACCCGTCACCAATACAATTTCTAATCAGCCCATTATACTTACACTAATAGCTTTCTAACTTTTCTAAGGAAGCTGTTTTTAGAAGGTTTAAAGCATCTCGTGCCTCTCACGGTTGGGAGGCTGTGAGCAATCACATGTGGCCCTACAAGCCTGTCAGGCAGGCTAGAGAACCTTCAGAGGAGTTTGTAGGTTAAAACACTCTTGTCACGCCCAGGAGTTTTTATTAACTGGAGCTCTAGGTTAACTCCTTCTCCAAAAGAGGTGGTGGGGGACAGCCCCCAGTAAAATCAGAGGTGTAGGTGAGAGCCCAAAGTAGTAAAGTAGGCAGGCTCTGGTTATGGGGGTAGATGCTCGAGGATTTCCAGGGGGACTCCTGAGGCTTGATCCCGCCTTTGCGTATGTCGAGCCTCCTTCCTCATGACCTTTGCCATGGGCGGAGTGCCTCACGCCAGCCCCCAACAGTGAACCAGCCTATGAGCATGGGCCATTCCTCTGTTGAGGAAAAATCTAACTGATGAAGGTGGGGTTCTCTTGCTGACTCTGGTTGGAGAGGTGCCCTGATGTTGGATTCCTACAGGGGTGAGGGCTGAGGGTGCAGAGAAGAGACTGATCTCAAGGAAAGAGCAATGTCTGTATTCAATGGTCCCTGGGAACAACTACACCATCTAGATTCTGTGGATTTGTATGAAGCAGGATTTGAGACCCAAGTGTGGGCCCATGTGGTGTGATTTTGAAGCTCTGTGTGTTTCCTCAGGAGATGTTTCCCTCTTACACAGCTCAAGTCAACTAGAAACTTTCTAAACATTTATCACCACAGCAACTGGCCATACATTACCTGATTCTTTCTTCAACTCAGTCATTCCTCAAGTTTGGTTAATATGCATTTTCCTCAGATGGAGATGGTGCTGAGAAAAAATGGCCCAAGCTCTTCATCTCCTAAGCGGAAAAGCAAACTGAGAACCTGGGGGTGGTCCCAGTGTGACTGCTCTGGACCCCTGACCTGCACTGATCACTCAGCCTTGAAATCCTAGTCACGGAGCAAGGGGGTCCCTGTATCTATGTTTATGCCTGGAGGTACTAGCAGCTCCATAGATCCAGACCATGCCCATCATTTTAAGGTGGGCTCAGTGGTCATGGAACCCAGGGCAAGCATAGGTGTATTAAGAGCCAACTTTGGCACAATCATTAGTGTGGAAGGCACCTCAATACTAGCATCCTTCTGGTCAACTCACAGATTCTGAGAGTTGTGTGGCCTTATTAGACAATGTAGGTCATATTTGTTGGTGCTAGTGTCATTGCTTAAACAAGCAAAAATGTACATTATCATCAGGGAGATATCTTTTTGTTGGGTGACATTAAAATAAGCCTTACATTGATTAAACCCTGTAGGACACACTCAAGGGAAGGTGTCAAATAGATCTCACAGTGGAACTTGATAGTTAAGATAGTGACTATGACTTGTAAATCTCCTGCACAGCCTAGTCACAGACAGTCAGTATTCACCTCATGGTATCTTTCCATAATAAGCTGTCCCCAAAATGTATCACTTCTGTGAGTGTGGACAGCCACAGTGTCCATGACTCAGTGGATAGGAAAATATTGTTTGGAAAATGAAGACTGAAAAAATAATCTCATGATTGATTATAGCTATTTGGAAAAGTAGGACTGAATTCAGTCATCTAAAGAATTTGCTTTTAATCAAGAAGAAATTCTGATGGAAGACTTGTAAAGTATAATAGCTGTAACTGTGGATCCTGGGGAGGCAGTGATCTAGGAAGAAATCCAGGAGACAAGGGCAATTTAGCAGAAACTCTAAACAGGCAGGAGAGTCATGGGTCTCTTTCATTGAAAGCTGGCATGCACTTTAGTGGTTTTTTTCCCCATCGTTAATGCAGTTAATGCAGCTTATGCATCCTCTTCATCCAGCTAAGAGGATGATTCAACAGCAGCTCAGTCCATAGTTACTAACCTCCCCCATGCATACACTCCATCCCATGTCTCCGTCAAAAAAAGAAAAAAGAAAAAACCCTGAGTGATGGGTGAGCAGCCTCACTAGTGTCCTAACAGTTACTCTGCATCCCTCCAGATCCCGAGGATGACCTGATGGAGGAACTGCCCCAGGCTTGGGCTGAGGAACAGCCTCTGAATACCCTGAAGGTAAGCTCACCTCTCTCTCTCTCTTTTTTTTTTTTTCCTTTTTTTTTTTTTTAAAAATTTTATTTTATTTTTAAACTTTACATAATTGTATTAGTTTTGCCAAATATCAAAATGAATCCACCACAGGTATACATGTGTTCCCCATCCTGAACCCTCCTCCCTCCTCAGGGGTAAGACTATTGCTTCACTTCTTTATTTTTTATTCAGTAGAATACAGTTATAGTAATCTGACAATGTTCATTACCACAGATGTATGCAAGTCTTTGGGGAAATATTGAGGATAAATCTATTATCAACAGAAACTTGATTCAAAATGACATTAAAAAAAGATAGCATCAGTTACTACTGTAGGTACTTTGATCAGCAGAAATTTTTCCTAATTGATAAATAATTTTGTAATTGATGGTCAAATTGAAACTGAGAGATCCCACATGAAACAGTCTAGAATTCGTAACAGGGGGCCTCTCTGTTTTCATATGGGGCCAAGGATTAAAGAGTTTTGACTATCTGAGGACAGAACTCCGATAACAGAAGGCCTAGTTCAAAGGACACAGGATGTTGACACCCTCACTCTGTTTTCTTCTCTCTAATCACAGGAATCCGGAGCAGCCTATGAACACAGTAAACATTCAGGGATCAACCCTCTGCTGAGGAACAATCTAACTGAGGAAGGTGGGGTTCTCTGGCCGGCTCTGGCTGGAGAGGCGATCTGATGCTGGATTCCTACAGGGGGTGAGGTCTTGAGGTGCAGAAAAGGGACTGATCTCCCAGGAAAGAACAATGTCTGTGTTCTATGGTCTCTGGAAAGAACTACATCATTTAGATGCTATAGGTTTGTGTGAATCAGGTTTGGGGGCCCATGTGTGGGCCCATGTGGTGTGATTCTGAAGCTCTGTGTGTGTGTGTGTGTGTGTGTGTGTGTGTGTTTCCTTAGATGTTTCCCTCTTACGCAGCACAAGTCAACTGTGAGCTTTCTAAACACTTATTGCTACTGCACTTTGACGATACACTACCGACTCTTTTCTCAATTCATCCATTCCTCAAGTTTGCTTAATATTCATTTTCTTCAGATGGAGATGGTGTTGAGAAAAATGGCCCAAGTTCTTGACCTCCTATGTTTAAAAGCCAAACCTAGGGGTGATCCTAGTGTGGCTTCTCTGAACCCCTGAACTGCTCTTACTGCTCAGCCATAATCCTCAGTCATGGAGCAACAGGGTCCCTGCATCTGTGTCCATACCAGGAGGTAATACAGCTCCAGAGGTCCAGACCATGCCCATCATTATAAGATGTGCTCAGTGGTCACAAACCCAGGGCAACCATAGGTACATTAATGCAAACTTTGGCACAGTCATTAGTGTGAAAGGCACCTTGGGACTCACATCCTCCTGGTCAACTCACAGATTCTGAGAGTTGTGTGGCCCTGTGTAGACACTGTATGTCATATCATTTGGTGCTAATGTCACTGTTTAAGCAAGAAAAAAAAGCAGATTATCATCAGGGAGATATTTCATTGTATTGGGTGACATTACCACAAGTCTTGCATTGATTAAACCTGTTGTACACACTCAAGGGAAGGTATCAAATAGACCTCACAGTGGAACTTGGTAGTTAGTCTACTGACCATGACTCTTATTGCAAATCTTCTGTGCAACTGAGTCTGAGAAGGTCAGCATTCATCCCATACTTCATTACAATAATGAACTGTCCCACTAATGTATGACTTCTGTGAGTGTGAACAACCACTGTGTAAGTGGACATGCAAATATGTTTTGGAAAATGAAGACTGGCAGAAAATATCACATGATTGATAATAGCTATTTGGAAAAGTAGGATTGAATTTAGTGTTCTAACAAAGCTTGCATTTAATCAAAAGCAAAGTCTCATAGAAAACTTGGTAAGTACAATAGCTGTAAGTGTGAATAGTGGGGAGGCAGTGATCTACGAAGAAATCTAGAAGATGGGAGCAATTTAGCAGAAGCTATAAACAGGCAGGCGGGTCATGAGTCTCTGTCACTGAAAGCTGGCATGAATTTTAGTGTTTCTTTTTTCCCCAGCTGTTAGGTTATCACTAAATAAAAGGAATAATCTCTGTTTCATTTCTTTCCTAAACCTCTCTTTTGCTCTTCTTCCTTATGCAAATTGGATGATTCAACAGCAGTTCATTCCATAGTTACTAACCTCCCTCATGCAACACACCACCACATGTCCCCATCCAAAAAACATGCTGAGTGATTGGAGAGCAGACTCACCTCTGTCCTGATGGCTGTTCTGTGTCCCTCTCATGTCTCAGGAGGACCTGCTGGCGGAATTGCACCAGGGCTGGAATGAGGCTGCACCAGAGGCTGTTCAGCCTCCAAGTTGCCTGAAGGTAAGCTCACCTGGCTTTATCTGGGATAAGACTGTTGCTTCACTTCTTTATTTTATATTCATTTGAATGCAGTTATAGTAATCTGACAATATACATTATCACTGAGGTATGCAGTTCCTTGGCTGGGGAAATATTGAGAAAAAATCTATTATCAACACAAACTTGATTCAAAAGGACATTTAAAAAGGGCAGCATCAGTTACCACTGTAGGTATTTTCCTCATTAGAAATTTTTCCTGTTTCAAAAATAATTGTTGTAATTGTTGGTCAAATTGAAAGTGAGAGCTCTTACGTGAAACAGTCCAGCCTTTTCAACAAGGATCCTCTCTGTTTTCTTTTGGAGACATTGACTTAAAGAGTGTTAGTCATCTAAGGACAAAAATTAGTGACAGCAGGCTTACTGCAGAACAGCTGATGCTGACACCCTCACACTGTCTGCTTCTCTCTAATCACAGGCCTATGGAGTAGCCAGTGAACAAGGTAAATATGCAGGGCTTGTCCCTTTGCTGAGGAAACATCTAGTTGATGAAGGTGGGGCTTGCTTGCTGGCTCTGTTTGGAGAGTCACCCTAATACTGAATTTCTAGAAGGGATGAGGCCTGGGGCTGCAGAGAAGAGACTGATATCAAGGAAAGAACAATGTCTGTGTTCTACGGTTTCTGGAAACAACTCCATCGTTTAGATGCTGTGAGTTTGTTTGAGTCAGGTTTGGGGCCCATATGTGAGCCCATGTGCTAAGATTTTGAAGCTCTGTGTGTGTGTGTATGTGATGATTCCTCAAGAGATGTTTCCCTCTTACACAGCACAAGTCAGCTGTGAACTTTCTAAACACTTCTCATCACAGCACACTGGTTATACATTACCTGGTTCTTTCTTCAACACAGATATTCCTCAAGTTTGATTAATATCAGATAGAGATGGTGCTGAGAAAAATGGTCCAAGCTCTTGACCTTCTAAATGGAAAAGTCAAACTGAGAACCTGGGGGTGGTCCAATGTGGCTGCTCTGGACCCCTGACCTGCACTGATCACTCAGCCATATGATCCTCAGTCATGGAGCAAGGGGCTCCCTGCATTTATGTTTATTCCTGGAGGCACTAGCAGCTAGAGGTCTAGACCATGCCTATCATGTGGTGTGCTCAGTGGTCACGAAACCCAGGGAAACCAGAGTTAGAGTAACAGCAAACTTTGGCACAGTCATTAATGTGAAAGGCACCTCGGGACTCGCACCTTTCTGGTCAAATCACTGATTCTGAGAGTTGTGTGACATTGTGTAGACAATGTAGGTCATAACCCTTGATGCTAATATCATTATAAACAAGGAAAAAACAGATTATCATCAGGGAAATATTTCATTTTACTGGGTGACATTACTGTAAGCCTTACATTGATTAAACCCTGTATTACACAATCAAGGGAAGGTGTCAAATAGATCTCACAATGGAACTTGATTGAGAACATAGCCTACTGACTATGACTCTTGTAAATCTCCTGCACAGCTGGGTCAGACACAGTCTCTTCACACAATGTTTCCTCACCATAATGAACTGTCCCAGTAAATGTATGACTTCTGTGAGTGTGGACAGCCACTGGCTCAGTGGACATGTAAACACTGTTTGGAAAATCAATACTGGGAAAAATATCACATGATTGATAATAGCTATTTGGAAACTGATTGAATCAGTACTCTAACAGACTTTGCTTTTCATCAAGAAGAAGTCTCATAGAAGACATGAGAAGTACAATAGCTGTAACTGTGGATTCTGGGGAGGTAGTGATCTAGGAAGAAATCCAGAAGGTGGATGATTTACCAGAAGCTCTAAAGAGGCAGAAGGATCATGGGTCTCTGTAATTGAAAGCTCGGATGCACTTTAGTGTTTCTTTTCACCCCCATCAGTTAAGTTATCACGAGTTAAATGCAGAAGCTCTGTTTCATTTCTTTCCTGCATCTCTCCTTTGCTTTCCTGCATCCAAGAAAGAGGATGATTCTATAACATCTCAGTCCATAGTTACTAACCTCCCTCATGCATACAGTCTACACTATGTCACCATCAAAAGAAAAAAAAAAAAAGTACTGAGTGATTGGTGAGCAGTCTCACCTCTGTCCCAGTGGTTATTCTGTTTCCTTCTAGTGCACTCAATAGCAAACTCAAATGGACTGGAATGGGTGAATTTAACTCAGATGACCTTTATATCTACTACTGTGGGCAGGAATCCCTTAGAAGAAATGGAGTAGCAATCATGGTCAACAAAAGAGTCTGAAATGCAGTACTTGGATGCAATCTCAAAAACGACAGAATGATCTCTGTTCATTTCCAAGGCAAACCATTCAATATCACAGTAATCCAAACCTATGCCCCAACCACTAACGCTGAAGAAGCTGAAGCTGAATGGTTCTATGAAGACCTACAAGACCTTTTTAGAACTAAAACCCCTAAAAGATGTCCTTTTCATTTTAGGGGACAGGAATGAAAAAGTAGGAAGTCAAGATACACCTGGAGTAAAAGGCAAATATGGCTTAGAGTATGGAATGAAGCAGGGCAAAGGCTAATAGAGGTTTTTGTTTGTTTGTTTGTTTGTTTGTTTTTTAAGAGAATGCACTGGTCATAGCAAACACCCTCTTCCAACAACACAAGAGAAGACTCTACACATGGACATCACCAGATGGTCAACACCGAAATAAGATTGATTATATTCTTTGCAGCCAAAGATGGAGAAGCTCTGTACAGTCAGCAAAAACAAGACCGGGAGTTGACTATGGCTCAGATCATGAACTCCTTATTGGAAATTCAGACTTAAATTGAAGAAAGTAGGGAAAAGCACTAGACCATTCAGGTATGACCTAAATCAAATCCCTTATGATTATACAGTGGAAGTGAGAAATAGATTTAAGGGACTAGATCTGATAGATAGAGTTCCTGATGAGCTATGGACGGAGGTTCATGACATTGTACAGGAGACAGTGATCAAGACCATCCCCATGGAAAAGAAATGCAAAAAAGCACAATGGCTATTTGAGGAGGACTTACAAATAGCTGTGAAAAGAAGAGAAGTGAAAAGCAAAGGAGAAAATTAAAGAAATTCCCATTTGAATGCAGGGTTCCAAAGAATGGCAAGGAGAGATAAGAAAGTCTTCTTCAGTGATCAATGCAAAGAAATAGAGGAAAACTACAGATTGGGAAAGGATAGAGATCTCTTCCAGAGAAGGCAATGGCACCCCACTCCGGTACTCTTGCCTGGAAAATTCCATAGATGGAGGAGCCTGGTAGGCTGCAGTCCATGGGGTTGCAAAGAGTTGGAGACGACTGAGCGACTTCACTTTCACTTTTCATTTTCATACATTGGAGAAGGAAATGGCAAACCACTGCAGTGTTCTCACCTTGAGAATCCCAGGGATGGGGGAGCCTGGTGGGCTGCCGTCTATGGGGTCGCACAGAGTCAAACATGACTGAAGCGACTTAGCAGCAGCCACAGAGATCTCTTCAAGAAAATTAGAGATACCAAGGGAACATTTCATGCAAAGATGGGCTTGACAAAGGACAGAAATGTTATGGATCTAACAGAAGCAGAAGATATTAAGAAGAGGTGGCAAGAATACACAGAAGAACTGTACAAAAAGAGCTTCATGACCCAGATAATCACTATGGTGTGATCACTGACCTAGAGCCAGACATCCTAGAATGTGAAGTCAAGTGGGCCTTAGAAAGCATCACTATGAACAAAGCTAGAGGAATTGATGGAATTCCAGGTGAGTTATTTTAAATTCTGAAAGATGATGCTGTGAAAGTTCTGCACTCAATATGCCAGCAAATTTGGAAAACTCAGCAGTGACCACAGGACAGGAAAAGGTCAATTTTCCTTCCAATAACAAAGAAAAGCAATGTCAAAGAATGCTAAAACTACCACACAATTGCACTCATCTCACACGCTTGTAAAGTCATGCTTAAAATTCACCAAGACAGGCTTCAGCAATACATGAACCGTGAACTTCCAGATGTTCAATCTGGTTTTAGAAAAGGCAGAGGAACCAGAGATCAAATTGCCAACATCTGCTGGATCATAGAAAAAGCAAAAGAGTTCCAGAAAAACATCTATTTCTGCTTCATTGACTATGCCAAAGCCTTTGACTGTGTGGATCACAATAAACTGTGGAAAATTCTGAAAGAGATGGGAATACCAGACCACCTGACCTGTCTCTTGAGAAACCTGTTTGCAGGTCAGGAAGCAACAGTTAGAACTGGACATGGAACAACAGACTGGTTCCAAATAAGAAAAGGAGTCAGTCAAGTCTGTATATTGTCACCTGGCTTATTTAACTTCTGTGCAGAGAACATCTTGAGAAGCGCTGGGCTGGAAGAAGCACAAGCTGGAATAAAGGTTGCTGGAAGAAATATCAATAACCTCAGATATGCAGATGACACCACCCTTATGGTAGAAAGTGAAGAAGAATTAAAGAGCTCCTTGATGAAAGCAAAAGAGGAGAGTGAAAAAGTTGGCTTAAAGCCCAACATTCAGAAAATGAAGATTATGGCATCTGGTCCCATCACTTCATGGCAAATAGATGGGGAAACAGTGGAAACAGTGGCTGACTTCATTTTTGAGGGCTCCAACATCACTGCAGATGATGACTGCAGCCATGAAATTAAAAGATGCTTACTCCTTGGCAGGAAACTTATGGCCAACCTAGATAGCATATTAAAAAGCAGAGACATTCCTTTTTCAACAAAGTTCCATCTAGACAAGTTTTTTCAGTAGTCATTTATAAATGTGAGAATTGGAATATAAAGAAAGCTGAGCGCAGAACAATTGATGCTTTTGAACTGTGGTGTTGAAGAAGACTTGAGAGTCTCTTGGTCTGCAAGGAGATCCAACCAGTCCATCCTAAGAGATCAGTTCTGGGTGTTCCTTGGAAGGACTGATGTTGAAGCTGAAACTCCAATACGTTGGCCACCTGATGGGAAGAGCTGACTCACTGGAAAAGACCCTGATGCTGGGAAAGATTGAGGGCAGGAGGAGAAGGGGACAGCAGGATGAGATGGTTGGATGGCATCACTGACTCAATGGACATGAAGTTGGGTAAACTCCGGGAGTTGTTGATAGACAGGGAGGTCTGCCATGCTGCTGTTCATGGGGTCGCAAAGAGTCGGAGACAACTGAGCAACTGAACTGAACCGAACTGAAACAGGAATGTACTGGGATATTTGTATCACTAAAAATGAATTAGAATTATTTATCATATGAATGTAGTAATTTCATCAGAGTGGAAGATAGTAATTTCAACAGAGTGGGATGGGATTTAGTTTGAATAGCTTACCATGTTAAAAACTCTGGGTAGTGGTTATAGAGAGTGTAACTTTGAAGAATAGGGGAAATATTCCTTTGTTATAGAATGACAAAGGAATTAAAAATCACTGCCTACCCAGCTGGTTCTCTCATTCTGGCTCTGGAGCAAACAATCACAGGAAAAAGGAAATTGTATGCTTTGACAATTTAGTAGGCCTGATTCCTCAATAAACACCTTGACAAAAGGATAATTGTGGATTTTTAAACTCCATAATAGGCAATGATTTTCTTTCCTTCAGAAAATCTGAGATATCAAAAGAGCAACTTCTGTCTACTTTTATAAAACACTGGTATGATCTTCTCTCTAAATGAACCCACAGGAAAAAAAAAAATATTTCAAAAAGCAGATGGTTAAAAATAATGCAGACATACTTTGTAAAGTTTCTGGAAAATGGGTCTGCTATTTAGGAGATGGTTAAATTATCACCTTTGTCAAATAATGTATATTCATACTTCTAAGTATGCTCTAGATATAAATTCATATTTTTGCCCTTTCTGAATATTTTTCTCAATAACTTTCACTAAGGAACTGGATACATTACTTTTAACCAACTGCCTTTTAGCAAGGTTTTCTAAAATGCTTTCTCATCTATCTTTTTTTCTCAGTTCTCGTATAGATTCTCCTTATCCAATCACTCATCATGTAACTTCAAAGCTTATATTTTTTCACTTCCAATCCATATATTTCAGTAAAAAGCATCAGTTATACTTAATTTGGGTGCGAATCCTCATTTACAGTTTCACACTTCTTACCCAGGCACAATTAATAATAGTGCCATCTTTCATTCAGAAAGTATCCCAGTTTTTGTAAGTGTAAATGTAATTGATAATGTAAATGTACAATGCAAATTAAAATGTAAATTCAAATTACATGGTCACTGTCTTTCATAATCAAGGATATCACTCCCAGACTAGACTTCTAGGATTTCACCACATTTTTGCCAAGTAGGTCGTACAATTATATTCAATAGTTTGCATAGGTTTTCCTCTTGTAGCTTCCATTACATATGATTTTACAGTATTTCCCCATTCTCCAGTATTTGTTGGAGGTAACTCAACAAAAATGGGCCAAGCTTCTACATCTTTAAAGGATTATTTATTCACTAAACAATCATTATATCTTTCCTTATTTATAGATTCTCTAGAGCAGATATACAAGTGTTGTCACCAAGAATTCATTCGAAATCTTTATACCACTTTCTGCCACCATAGTGACTTCATTTAAGCATCTGACACTATGACAGTTATCTGTGTTTCTGATTTCTTTTAGAGTACATATTTTCTCTTAAATTTTAGATAAAAATCGGATACTACAATAAAATAAAGATACCAAACAGAAATAACCATATTCCTGTGTCCAGATTGACAAGCTTAATATTTGTTTCCTTCAGGTAACTGTTTAAGTGAATAAGGTAAATTATAGATATATTTGAAGAAAACATTGACCAATTTTAAATTATTTTTACTTCACTTCCTCCTCAAATGATTTATCATCTTTTCCTAAAAAAAGCAAAAACAAAAACCTAAACCCTTGGATGTATACTCATATTTGTATATATATGAGTATCTATGTAGAACATATCAGATCAGATCAGATCAGTCTCTCAGTCGTGTCGGACTCTTTGCGACCCCATGAATCACAGCACACCAGGCCTCCCTGTCCATCACCAACTCCCGGAGTTCACTGAGACTCACGTCCATCGAGACAGTGATGGCATCCAGCCATCTCATCCTCTGTCTTCCCCTTCTTCTCTTGCCCCCAATCCCTCCCAGCATCAGAGTCTTTTCCAATGAGTCAACTCTTTGCATGAGGTGGCCAAAGTACTGGAGTTTCAGCTTTAGCATCATTCCTTCCAAAGAAATCCCAGGGCTGATCTCCTTCAGAATGGACTGGTTGGATCTCCTTGCAGTCCAAGGGACTCTAAACAGTCTTCTCTAACACCACACTTCAAAAGCATCAATTCTTCAGCTCTCAGCCTTCTTCACAGTCCAAATCTCACATCCATACATGACCACAGGAAAAAGCATAGCCTTGACTAGATGAACCTTTGTTGGCAAAGTAATGTCTCTGCTTTTGAATATGCTATCTAGGTTGGTCATAACTTTCCCTCCAAGGAGTAAGCACCTTCTAATTTCATTGCTGCAGTCACAATCTGTAGTGATTTTGGAGCCCAGAAAAATAAACTCTGACACTGTTTCCACTGTGTCCCCATCTATTTCCCATGAAGTGATGGGACCAGATGCGATGATCTTCATTTTCTGAATGTTGAGCTTTAAGCCAACTTTTTCACTCTCTACTCTCACTTTCATCAAGAGGCTTTTGAGTTCCTCTTCTCTTTCTGCCATAAGGGTGGTGTCATCTGCATATATGAGGTTATTGACATTTCTCCTGGCAATCTTGATTCCAGCTTGTGTTTCTTCCAGTCCAGCGTTTCTCATGATGTACTCTGCATAGAAGTTAAATAAACAGGATGACAATATACAGCCTTGACGCACTCCTTTTCGTATTTGGAACCAGTCTGTTGTTCCGTCCAGTTCTAGCTGTTGCTTCTTGACCTGCATATAAATTTCTCAAGCGGCAGATCAGGTGGTCTGGTATTCCCATCTCTTTCAGAATTTTCCACAGTTTATTATGATCCACACAGTCAAAGGCTTTGGCATAGTCAATAAAGCAGAAATAGATGCTTTTCTGGAACTCTCTTGCTTTTTCCATGATTCAACAGATGTTGGCAATTTGACTTTGCTTCCTCTGCCTTTTCTAAAACCAGCTTGAACATCTTGAAGTTCATGGTTCACATATTGTTGAAGCCTGGTTTGGAGAATTTTGAGCATTACTTTACTAGCGTGTGAGATGAGTGCAATTGTGTGGTAGTTTGAGCATTCTTTGACATTGCCTGTCTTTGGGATTGGAATGAAAACTGACTTTTTCCAGTCCTGTGGCCACTGCTGAGTTTTCCAGATTTTCTGGCATATTGAGTGCAGCACTTTCACGGCATCATCTTTCAGGATTTGGAATAGCTCAACTGGAATTCCATCACCTCCACTAGCTTTGTTCGTAGTGATGCTTTCTAAGGCCCACTTGACTTCACATTCTAGGATGTCTGGCTCTACATCAGTGATCACACCATCGTGATTATCTGTGTTGTGAAGAACTTTTTTGTATAGTTCTTCTATGTATTCTTGCCATCTCTTCTTAATATCTTCTGCTTCTGTTAGGTCCTACTATTTCTGTCCTTTATTGAGCCCATCTTTGCATGAAATGTTCCTTTGGTATCTCTGATTTTCTTGAAGAGATCCCTAGTCTTTCCCATTCTGTTGTTTTCCTCTATTTCTTTGCATTGATCCCTGGAGAAGGCTTTCTTATCTCTTTTTGCTATTCTTTGGAACTCTGCATTCAGATGTTTATATCTTTCCTTTTCTCCTTTGCTTTTCGCTTCTCTTCTTTTCACAGCTATTTGTGAGGCCTCCCCAGACAGCCATTTTGCTTTTTTCCATTTCTTTCCTATCTAGACCATTCAGGTCTGACCTAAATCAAATCCCTTATGATTATACAGTGGAAATGAAAAATAGATGTAAGGGCCTAGACCTGATAGATAGAGTGCCTGATGAACTATGGAATGAGGTTCGTGACATTGTACAGGAGACAGGGATCAAGATCATCCCCATTGAAAGGAAATGTAGAACATATAACATTATGTAGTTTGATTTTTTTTTTTTTAGGTGGCTCAGACAGTAATGCAATCCAGCCATCTCATCCTCTGTTGTCCCCTTCTCCTCATGATCCCAATCCCTCCCAGCATCAGAGTCTTTTCCAATAAGTCAACTCTTCGCATGAGGTGGCCAAAGTACTGGAGTTTCAGCTTTAGCATCATTCCTTCCAAAGAAATCCCAGGGCTGATCTCCTTCAGAATGGACTGGTTGGATCTCCTTGCAATCCAAGGGACTCTCAAGAGTCTTCTCCAACACCACACTTCAAAAGCATCAATTCTTGAGCGTGCAGCTTTCTTCACAGTCCAACTCTCACATCCATACATGACCACTGGAAAAACCATAGCTTTGACTAGACAGACCTTTGCTGGTTAAGTAATGTCTCTGCTTTTGAATATGCTATCTAGGTTGGTCATAACTTTTCTTCCAAGGAGTAAGCGTCTTTTGATTTCATGGCTGCAATCACCATCTGCAGTGATTTTGGAGCCCAGAAAAATAAAGTCTGACACGGTTTCCCCTGTTTCCCCATCTATTTGCCGTGAAGTGATGGGACCAGATGCCATGATCTTCATTTTCTGAATGCTGAGCTTTAAGCCAACTTTTTCACTCTCCTCTTTCACCCTCGTCAAGAAGCTTTTTAGTTCCTCTTCACTTTCTGCCATAAGGGTGGTGTCATCTGCATATCTGAGGTTATTGATATTTATCCCAGCAATCTTGATTCCAGCTTGTGTTTCTTCCAGCCCAGCGTTTCTCATGATGTAGTCTGCATATAAGTTAAATAAGCAGGGTGACAATATACAGCCTTGAGGTACTCCTTTTCCTATTTGGAACCAGTCTGTTGTTCCACTGACTCGAAGGATGTGAGTCTGAGTGAACTCTGGGAGTTAGTGATGGACAGGGAGGCCTGGCATGCTGCGATTCATGGGGCTGCAAAGAGTCAGACAGGACTGAGCGACTGAACTCAGCTGAACAGACAGTAAAGCATCTGCGCACAGTGCAGGAGACCTGGGTTCATCCCTGGGTTGGGAAGATCCCCTGGAGAAGGAAATGGCAACCCACTTCAGTACTCTTGCCTAGAAAATTCCATGGATGAAGGAGCCTGGTGGGCTACAGTCCATAGGGTCGCATAGTCAGACACAACTGAGTGGCTTCACTTTCTTTCTTATTCTTAAGTTATTTATTGAATTTGTTACAATAAATCAAAACATAAATACACTGTTAAATACAACTGCTTCTGTTTTGTTTTGGTTTCTTCTCCAGGAGGAATGTAGGATCCTAACTTTCCGACCAGGGATCGAATCTGCACCCTTTGCATTGGAAGGAGAAGTCTCAACCACTGGGCCGTCAGGTAAGTCCCTGTAACTTAGTTTTTATGACTGTTTCCAAAATATAGTTGAGGAAATGTTCCCCTTTTACTCACAATTTACTTTTGAGCTGTATCTTTAGTTGATGGATACTAGAGGTGACTACTATTGGCTTGCAAAAGATCATTGTTTCATTTTCACATCAGTAACCTGAAATCAGCTGCAGCATATTTACAACATACAAATTGGCAAAACATTACAAATCAGGACTTTACTTTTTATAAACTGACTGTATTCCTTATGTATCTCATTTTTCATTTTATTGTTGCTTTTTATGATCATGCTAAACTCAACTAGAGATCAAATTGCCAACATCTGCTGAATCATCAAAAAAAGTGAGAGTTCCAGAAAAACATCTCTTTCTGCTTTATTGACTATGCCAAAACCTTTGACTTTGTGGATCACAATAAACTGTGGAAAATTCTGAAAGAGATGGGAATACCAGACCACCTGACCTGCCTCTTGAGAAACCTATAGGCAGGTCAGGAAGCATTCCAGTATTCTTGGGCTTCCATAGTGTCTCAGATGGTAAAAAATCTGTCTGCAAGTCAGGAGTCCTAGGTTTGTCCCTTGGGTTGGGAGGATCCCCTGAAGAAGGAAACAGCCACCCACTCCAGTATTCTGGCCTGGAGAATTCCATGGAGAGAGGAGCCTAGCAGGCTACAGTCCATGGGGTCGCAAAGAGCAGGACACAACTGAGCAACTTTCACTTCACTTTCAATAGTAATAGGAGTTGGGATGTGACTTTCCAAAAGTGCTTTGTGGTCATGCTCAGACATTGAGTCACATCCAGCAATTTGTGACCCTATGAACAATAGCCCACCAGGCTCCTCTGTCCATGTTATCCACCAGGCAAAAATTCTGGAGTGGGTTGCTATTTTTTTCTCCAGGAAATCTTCTCACTCAAAGGATTGAACCCACGTTTCTTACACCTCCTGAATTTGCAGGCAGACTCTTTAACTTTAGCCCCACCTGGAAAGTCCAAGCCTAAGGAAAATCAAATAATATTTCTATATTTTTGGTAGAGAAGTCTTTCCATTACACAATGATTCAGTTTATTTTTTAATTTTTTAATATAAATTTATTTATTTTAATTGGAAGCTAATTACTTTACAATATTGTATTGGTTTTGCATGATTCAGTTTAAAATCTTTATTTTGACATCTTAATTGAGCTATGGCTAGCAATAATCAGTTCTAAACAATTTCAGGCAGCAGAAAAAAATGTTTCTGTAGTACCCAATCCCTTACATTTTCTTTGTCCAGTTTTTCCCTCCAATACCTAGTTTGTAATAAATGTCTATTTTTTGTGTGTGTATTGTTTGAGTGTGTATATATTCAAACAAAATGATGATGTCATTGTGCTTTCTTTAATAGAAAGATTTCATACCTTTTATCTATGCTCAGTTACTCTCTGATGAGTTTTCAAATTCAGTTTAATTAGAGTTTAATAAGCACTGAGGGTTTCACTGCTGGCTCAGATGGTAAAGAATCGGCATGCAATTGAGTACACCCAGGTTCAATCCATGGGACAGGAAATCCCTGAGAGAAGGATATGGCTACCCACTCCAGTATTCTTGCCTGGATAAACCTGTGGACAGAGGAGCCTAGTGGACTAAAGTTCATGCAGTTGCAAGAGAGAAGGACACACCTGAGTGAGCAAAACTGGGCGTTGAAAAATAGCCAAAGAACCTGCCTAGTCTCTCACTATTGTGGGTGACTTATGTCTCAATTTTCAGAACTCAAAATTTTCAGAAAGGTATTTATCTAAACGTCAGCTTATAATTTTATGTCCCATGACAAGGTATCACTTCACATAAATATGTAAAGAAAGTTATTAGACTTTGGTTATTTATATGGTAGATCTCAGAAGGCCAAAATGCACTGAGAAAAAAAGAAATGATGTGTAAAGTAAAAAAAAATACAGTTCTTTGTGAAAGATATTCTGGAGAAATCATCTTTTTTTCTCATTTGGTACATAAACTTACACATATACCCACTCATATAACTACCCAGTTGGAATACTGAAGTCTCATTAGTGGATTTGAAGCATGGATTTGATGAAATGAATGGAGTGCTGTGGAAGGATATTGCAAAGTGTCATGTTCCAAAGGCTTGCTCTGTGTGAGATCCGATAGAGCAAACACTCTGAGTAAGGCATCCCATATTTTTCACAAAGCATGTGATCTTCTCAAATTCATTACTGACCCCTTGATTTGCAGCCTCTGACACCTGATCAACAGCTTCATAAGAACACATGGAAAATAGGAACAATGTGAATGAGTTTGTCCTCCTGGGGCTCACACAATATACTGAGATTCAAAAAGTTCTATTTATCTTATTCTTCAGTTCAGTTCAGTCACTCAGTCGTGTCCGACTCTTTGTGACCCCATGAATTGCAACATGCCAGGCCTCTTTGTCCATCACCAACTCCAGGAGTTCACCCAAACTCATGTCCATTGAGTCAGTGATGCCATCCAGCCATCTCATACTCTGTCGTCCCCTTCTCCTGCCCCCCAATCCTTCCCACCATCAGAGTCTTTTCCAATGAGTCAACCCTTTGTATGAGGTGGCCAAAGTATTGGAGCTTCAGCTTTAGTATCAGTCCTTCCAATGAACACCTAGGGCTGATCTCCTTTAGAATGGACTGGTTGGATCTCCTTTCAACCCAAGGGACTCTCAAGAGTCTTCCCCAACACCACAGTTCAAAAGCACCAATTCTTCAGTGCTCAGGTTTCTTCACAGTCCAACTTTTACATCCATACATGACCATACATGAGTAAGATCTTATTCTTACTCATATATATTGTAACCATAATGGGCAATCTGCTTATCATGGTGACCATGGCAGCCAGCCGATCACTGGATTCCCCCATGTACTTTTTTTTTTTGCTTCTTTATCATTTATAGATGATGTCTATTCTACTATCATTGCTCCCAAAATGATAATCAACTTACTTCATGAGAAAAAGACTATTTTCTTCCAGAATTGTGTAACTCAAGTCTTTATAGATCATTTAACTGCTGGTGCTGAAGTCATTCTTCTGATGGTGATGGCCAATGACTGATATGTAGCCATCTACAAACCTCTTCATTATTTGATCATCTTGAATCGGAGGGTGTGTGTCCTCATGCTGCTTGTGGCCTGGGCTGAAGGCCTTCTGCACTCACTGATTCAATTGTTCTTTATTTATCAGCTCCCTTTCTGTGGCCCCAATGTGACTGACAACTTTGTCTGTTGCCGGGAGCCAGCACGGGAGTTTGCACCCATGACAAGGTCATGTGGGAGAGCCCTGATGGGCAAGGCGAGTCAGGGCTCGAGGGGCACCCCCTGGATCTGCCTGAGTGTCTACCCCAAAACCAGAATCTGTCTGTTTTACTATTTTATGACTTTTACCAACTCCTCTGACATTAATGGGGGGCTATCCCCGACCACCTTTCTCTGAAGAAAATTAACTTAGAGCTCTAGTTAATAAGTATCCTGGGCATAATAGGAGTGTTTCAATTCAAACCCCGCTGATGACTTTCTAGCTTGCCTGACAGGTTTACCCGGACTCCTACAGCTACGCATATGATTGTTTACATCCTCCCTACAGCGAGAGGCACAGGAAGCTTAAGATATTAAAATAGTATAGAGCCTCTCAGAGAGTTAGAAATTGTTAGAATAGAACTGGTAGAAGATTTCATTGTTGAGCCAATGCTTGCTGCCAAGTTTCCACATCCCCTGTATTGTATCCTTGGAAGTGTATTAATTAATATAGTTGGTTTATAGAAAAAATAAGTAGTGCCCTTGGTGTTAACAACTTTAGACCCTTAAGGTAATAAATTATTTCCCTTGTTGTAAACCCACTGCACCTCTGCCCTATAGGAATGCAACTTTATCTAACACCTTTGGAGGATGGCGCCAAACTTTAAAATAATTACTCTTAGAGAAAATAAGTCTTATGGTTGACAAACCTTTATCAGAGTCATAAAATGTTAACAGGCCTTCTGGCCAGAAGATGATGTAAATCACCTAAACCATCTGTATACAGTAAGCTTGCAGAAAAGAAAGCCTGGTCTTGATAAGGATCAAAGACTGCTGATTTTGCATGATTTTACACCCCTTATTATCCTCTATGCACAACTTAAGGTATATAAGCTCCCTTTGAAAATAAAGCTACAGGCCTTGCTCAAAGCTTGGTCTCCCCGTGTCATTCTTTCTCTTTCCTTTGCCTTTTCAGGCTGATGCCCTGGAGCACAGGGGCCCTCTGTGTTCACTTTCTTGCCTGGGCTTATAAGACCCACTCGAGAACGTGCCTAAGGTGGGGCACCTTCAGCTATTTGAGAGGGTGCCTGTGGCCTGCGTGAACAGAGCAAGTCCAGTGCTGGGGCTTTATTGGCTTTCTGCGTAAACCAAGGAATATCAGCCTCTTTTCTCTCCTCTATTTTCTTAACTGCAAAATTCTTTCCTTATCTCTTTCTCTGTTTCTCTCAGTTGCCAATGCTGTCCTCCAGAGGGAATCCCTGGATCCAACCGGGGCTGGACCCTGGTAGTCTGTGACATGTACCCTTTACTGAAACTTGCCTGCATTGATACCCACCTCATTAGACTCTCTTTGATAGCTAATGGAGGGGCAATTTGCACTGTTAGTGTCTTATGGGGTCATATTACACTCCCGGAAGACACATGGTTTGGAAGGGAATCACAAAGCCTTTTACACCTGTGCATCCCATATGATGGTGGTCATTTTATTCTTTGTTCCTTGTATCTTCCTGTATGCAAGGCCTAATGCCAACTTTGCCATTGATAAATCTGTGATGGTGGTCCTAACTTTCATAACTCCTATATTGAATCCTTTAATTTACACCTTGAGAAATGCAGAAATGAAAAATGCCATGAGGAAACTCTGAAGTAAAAATGTGACCTTAGTTGGGAAAGGGGAGTTTTCTATCATGTAGGATGTGAAAGTCATTTTTTTTTTTTCCCCCAGAATCAAAGAATGGTCACTCTCAGTGACTATATTTAGAAAATAATTTCCTTTGGTTTATCCATCCTGTTTATTCTGAAACAACTATATAAATTAAACTTTAAGTGGACTATTTTATAGTCCTGAGAGACCAAGAGAATCACATATCTTTAACCTCTTCGATATATAACATACTGTATTAAGATTCTTTAGTGACAATAACTTTTTTTTTTTTCCTATTTGAAGTTTTTATTAGTGAGTGTTGATACTTCTCTGGTACTGAGAAACATGACCTAGTAGAAAGTTCTCTTTTAGTCCAAGAAAGAGAAATTGAAAATTTAAAATTCTGATTGCTAAAAAAAATATTAATCTAGCAATAAAAATAAATTAATTTAAAATTTCACAGACTTTGTCCATAGCAGAAAATAAAACAATTAGAAATGAACTTTGTTACCTTTATTCTGTAATGGTGGTGTATGGTGGATTTTGTCTATTCAAATGAAGTTTTGCACTGAAAATTTCAAATTTTCAACTTCATTCTGTGCAGTTTTTTCAATTGACCTCTTCTGATACTTAAAATACCTTTAACTCATTCATATCACTTCAGAGTCTGTCTACTTTAAACTGTCTGGGTACAGGTTGTCTAATGCAATAAATATTTAACATTTTAGATATATATATTTTTTTGTTTTATGTAATGAATGACTTTCTAACTCTCTGTAAATGATACGTTGTTGCCTTAAGTGATGAAATCAAATTGTCCTCTCTTTTGCAGCAGCATTTGGCAGTTCAGTTCAGTTCAGTTCAGTCCGCTCAGTCGTGTCCGACTCTTTGCGACCCCATGAATCGCAGCACGCCAGGCCTCCCTGTCCATCACCAACTCCCGGAGTTCACTCAAACTCACGTCCATCGAGTCAGTGATGCCATTCAGCCATCTCATCCTCTGTCGTCCCCTTCTCCTCCTGACCCCAATCCCTCCCAGCATCACAGTCTTTTCCAATGAGTCAACTCTTCGCATGAGGTGGCCAAAGTACTGGAGTTTCAGCTTTAGCATCAGTCCTTCCAAAGAAATCCCAGGGCTTATCTCCTTCAGAATGGACTGGTTGGATCTCTTTGCAGTCCAAGGGACTCTCAACACTCTTCTCCAACAGCACACTTCAAAAGCATCAATTCTTCGGTGCTCAGCCTTCTTCACAGTCCAACTCTCACATCCATATATGACCACACGAAAAACCATAGCCTTGACTATTTGGACCTTTGTTGGTAAAGTAACGTCTCTGCTTTTGAATATGCTATCTAGGTTGGTCATAACTTTCCTTCCAAGGAGTAAGCGTCTTTTAATTTCATGGCTACAAGTCACCATCTGCAGTGATTTTGGAGCCCCCCAAAAATAAAGTCTGACACGGTTTCCACTGTTTCCCCATCTATTTGCCAGGAAGTGATGGGACTGGATGCCATGATCTTCATTTTCTGAATGTTGAGCTTTAAACCAACTTTTTCACTCTCCAGTTTCACTTTCATCAAGAGGCTTTTTAGTTCCTCTTCACTTTCTGCCATAAGGGTGAGAATCAAATACTGCATTACAAAGATCAGTCTTTCGTTTCCCTCCTGGCTGCACTAGGTCTTCACTGCAGTGCACAGGCCTTTCTAGTTGCAGCCCACAGGCTTCTCTAATTGTGACACTCGGTCTCCAGAATGCACAGGCTCAGTAGTTGTGTTGCGTGGGCTCAGCCCGTGGGCTTAGTTGCTCCACACCTTGTGATATCTTAGTTCCCCAACCAGGGATCAAACCCATGTCCCCTGAGCTAGAAGGAGGATATGTAACCACTGGTCCACCATGGAAGTCCCACAAAGATCATTCTTTAAGGCTCTGGTATTACAAGTTAAATCTTAGAATTCATCCCACAACTTAGATACTAAAATATTACATACACCTTTAACTTTTTTATTTTTTTCTACTTGTGATTGGGCTCAGTGTACTTAGCAATGTTAGTACCTCTGATTATTGACACATATCAAATTATACCAGACAAAAATCTCATTTATTCTTCAGTGAAGGAAATAAAAATACACTAGATCTTTTAACTAGAAAGGAATCTAATAGAGTGAATTAATTACTTCAAAAATATTATATTGAAGTAACTGACACCTGAATTTGACCATGCTCACTAGAGTGAGGAAGGTATGGATAAGGAAGCTGAACTCAAGACAAAATGCCTTTGCATGAAACTTCCCAAATCATTCCTTTCTCTTGATAAAAAGAAATTACTCTTTAAATACTTTGAAGTATTTTTTCGTATTTATATCTTTAAAAATCGCATAGGATATATGTTCAGATATGGTGTGACATGGATGTATACTCTTCTTTCTTATCATAAGGATAAATAACTTTTCAAAGTACATTTATGGAATAATAATTATTTTCCTGATGCCATTGAAAACCATTATATATATATATATATATATATATATATATATATATATATATATACATATATACACACACAGATAGATAGATAGATATAGATATAGATAGATAGATAGGTTTCCCAGGTGGCACTATAGCTTCCCTGGTGGCTCAGATGGTAAAGCATCTGCCTGAATCACAGGAGACCTGGGTTCAATCCCTGGGTCAGGAAGATCCCCTGTACTCTTGCCTGGAAAATTCCATGGTCTGAGAAGCCTGGTAGGCTACAGTCCATGTATCCGCAAAGAGTTGGACACAACTGAGCGACTTCACTTTCACTTTCAGGTGGCACTAGTGGTAAAGACCTTGCATGCCAAGGTAGAAGACATAAAAGACATGGTTTGATCCCTGGGTTGCATTGAGAAGATCCCCTAGAGGAGGGAGGGAATACTCCAGTATTCTCACCTGGAGAATCCCATAAACGAAGAGCCTGGAGAAGTACAGTTCACAGGGTATCAAAGAGTTGGACAGGACTGAAGTGACTTAGCACAGGAGATATATATAGATAGATATAGATATAGATATAGATATATGTATTTCCATATCTTAGCTTTCCATTCCATTCAATATATACATGAGCCAGTGCTACAGTGTTTAAATTACTGCAGTGTTTCAGATATGTTTGTCATATTAAAAAAAATCCCAAAATTAAATGGTTTAAAGCATCATCATTCACTTTATTAATTCAGATTTTTTTCATTCAATCTGGAATTTGATAGATAAGTTGTATACTTCAGTCTCAGCGTTTCTCTTGAGGTTGTAGTTAGAAATTCAGAGGCTGAAGACATCAAAAAACTTTCTTCACTCATATACCTGATATACAGGCTGGAAAGACTTGAAAAGTGGGGATTAGAATAGCTGGTACTTCTTGAGATCATAAGAGTGAGAACCTAATCAAGTATAGTGTCTTTAAAAAATGAGCCCACTCTCTCATGTTTGCTTGGAGGAAAGACCTGTGAGACTGAACGCCGAAAAATTGATGCTTTTGAACTGTGGTGCTACAGAAGACTCTTGAGAGTCCCTTGGACTACAAAGAGATCAAACCAGTCAATCCTAAAGGAAACCAACCCTGAGTATTTATATGAAGCACTGATCCTGAAGCTGAAGCTCCAATACTTTGGCCACCTGATGTGAAGAGCTGACTTACTGGAAAACACTCTGATGCTGGGAAAGACTGAGGGCAGGAGGAGAAGGGCATGACAGAGGGTGAATTGTTGGATGGTTCATCACCAACTCAATGGACATGAGTCTGAGTAAACTCTGGAAGAAGGTGAAGGACAAGGAAGCCTGGCATGCTTCAGCCCATGGGGTCACAAAGAGTTGGACATGACTTAGAGACTGAAAAATAACAACCTGTGATGATGGATTTAAAAGGTGGCCATCTGCAAGCAGGGAAAAAAGTGTTCACCAGCTTCCAACCCTGCAATCACCTTGATTTGGGACTTCCAACTTCCAGAAATGTGAAAAAACATTTCTCAGTATTTTAAGCTACAGTCTATAGTATTTTGTTAAGGCAAACCAAACTGACTAAAATGATGGTGATAACAAGGCTGCTGCTGATGTATAATACAGGTTTGCTGAACAGAGGTCTGAATTGAATCTGATTCAATTCAGGGAAAAAAAAAAAAAAGGAAAACACACACACACACACACACACACACACACACACAACCTCCCAATCCAATCACCAGAGATGTAGATAATCAGATCTTTGAATAAAGGAGACATAAGATATTTTCCAAATAGGAAAAGGAGTATGTCAAGGCTGTATATTGTCACTCTGCTTATTTAACTTTTTTGCAGAGTACATCATGAGAAATGCTGGGCTGGAAGAAACACAAGCTGGAACCAAGATTGCCACGAGAAATATCAATAACCTCAGATATGCAGATGAGACCACCCTTATGGCAGAAAGTGAAGAGGAAATAAAAAGCCTCTTGATGAAAGTGAAAAAGGAGAGTGAAAAAGTTGGCTTAAAGCTCAACATTCAGAAAATGAAGATCATGGCATCCGGTCCCATCACTTCATGGGAAATAGATGGGGAAACAGTGTCAGACTTTATTTTTCTGGGCTCCAAAATCACTGCAGATGGTGACTGCAGCCATGAAATTAAAAGACGCTTACTCCTTGGAAGAAAAGTTATGACCAACCTAGACAGCATATTCAAAACCAGAGACATTACTTTGCCAACAAAGTTCTGTCTAGTCAAGGCTATGGTTTTTCCAGTGGTCATGTATGGATGTGAGAGTTGGACTGTGAAGAAAGCTGAGCGCTGAAGAATTGATGCTTTTGAAGTGTGGTGTTGGAAAAGACTCTTGAGAGTCCCTTGGACTGCAAGGAGATCCAACCAGTCCATTCTGAAGGAGATAAGCCCTGGGTGTTCTTTGGAGGGAATAATGCTAAAGTTGAAGCTCCAGTACTTTGGCCACCTCATGTGAAGGGTTGACTCATTGAAAAAGACTGTGATGCTGGGAGGGATTGGGGGCAGGAGGGAAAAGGGACGATAGAGGATGAGATGGCTGGAAGGCATCACCAACTCGATGGACATGAGTTTGGATGAACTCCAGGAGTTGGTGATGGACAGGGAGACTTGGCATGCTGCGATTCATGGGGTCGCAGAGTCGGACACAACTGAGCAACTGAACTGAACTGAAGATATTTTTGAATAAGAACCTTGTAATATCACCATCATACATCAGGTAGATCTTCAATCTAATCTTTGAGGGATCTGAGGTCACTGACCAGAGTGTAATTGTGATCAGGAAAAATCAGTTCCATTCAGTCACTCAGTAATGTCTGACTTCTTGAGAAGCCATTGACTTCAGGACACCAGGCTTCCCTGTCCATCACCAACTCCCAGAGCTTGCTCAAACTCATGTCCATAGAGTCAGTGATGCCATCCAGCCATCTCATCCTCTGTTGTCCCCGTCTCCTCCTGACTTCAATCTTGCCCAACATGAGGGCCTTTTCCAATGAGTCAGTTCTTTGCATAAGGTGGCCAAAGTATTGGAGTTTCAGCTTCAACATCAGTCCTTCCAGTGAACATTCTGGACTGATTTCCTTTAGGATTGACTTATTGGATTGCCTTGCAGTTCAAGGAACTCCCAAGAGTCTCCTCCAACACCACAGTTCAAAAATATCAATTATTTGCTGCTCAGCTTTCTTTATAGTCCAATTCTCATATCCATACTGAACTACTGGAAAAACCATAGCTTTTACTAGATGGACCTTTGTTGGCAATGTAATGTCTCTGTTTTTTAATATATTGTCTAGGTTTGTCATAGCTTTTCTCCCAAGGAGCAAGCGTCTTTTGCAGTCACCATCTGCAGTGGTTTTGGAGCCCAAAATGGTGAAGTCACTGTTTCCATTGTTTTCCTATCTATTTGCATTGAAGTGATGAGACAAGATGCCATGATCTTAGTTTTCTGAATGTTGAGTTTTAAGCCAACTTTTGCACCCTCCACTTTCACTTTCAACAAGAAGCTCTTTAGTTCTTCGACTGGAAAGCTTAGATTCTAAGCTAAAGCTCACTGCTGGTTGCCAGAATATCACTGATATCCACTGATCAGAAAGCAAATTGATGGTTTTTGTAACAAATAGGCTGTCGTATTTTATTCCAGAAAAGATGGGTTTATTTCAGATCAACAAGAATTGCAATTGGGGGCCTTGCCAAGAACAGGGAAACTTGGTGTGCTGCAGTTCATGGGGTTTGCAAAGAGTTAGACATGACTTAGTGACAGAACAACATCAACCACGGGAAACCATCTGCAATTTTTCCCAAGGCAAGGGAAGGAGAATGCTTTTAGAGAAGGGAAAAGAGAGTTAAGGTGTGGGGAACTAGTAAATAAAGAGCCTGTAGCTTTTCATTGGTTAAGCCCTTGCCAGCAAAGAGGAGCATTTCTTCCCCCTCTTTTGTTCTGTTATGTTATAGGGCATAATTGTTCCCCATTCTGGTTTCCCAGTTCCATTTAATTAAGTATTTGTTTATTTATTTATTTTAATGTGAGATAATGTTGGCCCAAAGCTCTCCTAGTGGGTCAGTTCTGAATATCTAGTAGAATACATGTACTCTAAAGAAGGTATACATTTCTGTATTGACTCCTTGGTGCTTGAGCAGTTTTCATAGTGACTGAATAGAAGTATTTGGAACTAATTTATTGTTTCACATTGGTAAGCAAAAAGCAGCACCACTTTGCTGCATTTTGCTGCTTTTTTGCATTGTTGTGCAACCAAAGAGATTTGATGAATGCAGGGACTAAGTCTTATCATGTTCCCATCTAAGTTACTTGTTTGGTTTAGGAATCAAATGAAGAGACTGGCTAAGTCAGTGTGGAAACTGGAAGCTTTAACAAAAAATTCTGTATTACTAATCTTTACTTTGTATTACTTTTCTTTATATGAGTAAATCCTATAAGAATGTCAAGAGATGTATTTTTGTATCTCTTGTATTTGTATTTTGTATCTCTCAATATATTTAATTCACTCCTCAGATCTTACTTGGGAAAAAAAAAAAACCATGAAGCTCATAGAAGTAACGGTATAGATCATTCGGGCATGTCTTTTGTTTTAATTACTCTGTAACAAGTGGGAATATCAGCTATTCCATTCAGGGAGAAGATAAAACAGGTTAGAATTTAATGAAAACATTCTTGCTTTTAAACTGCTTGAACAAAATATGCAATTTTAGAAATGTTTCTTTGATAGGTTACAGTTTTTCCATATGCAAAACAAAAAGAGTAAATAACTTTCAAATAAAGTAATTACCCTCTCATGTTCCTGCTCAGTCACTCAGTAGTGGCCCACTCTTTGTGATCCCATGGACTGCAGCCTGCCAGGTTCCTTTTTCTATGGGATTTCTCAGGCAAGAAAACTGGAGAGGGTTGTCATTTCCTTCTCCAGAGGATCTTCCCACTCAGGAATTGAAATTGAGTCTCATGCATTGGCAAGCAGACTCTTTATCACTGAGACCCCAGGGAGCTCAAAACCTTACCCGCTCACTGTGGTGACTATGATATACAGCCAGACTTCGCACACTCTGTGAAGTATTCTTTCCTGGTCTTCTTGTCATTGGCAGACACCTGCTATTCCTCTTCAAAATCCTTAAAATGCTAGCAGATTTGCTCTCTGATTCAAAAGTTGTGTAATTCAGAGACTTCCCTGGTGATCTAGTGATTAAGACCCCACACTTTCACTCCAGACTCGTGGGATTCGATCCTTGGTCTGAGAACTAAGATCTCACATGCTGCAATCCAGAGCCAAAAAAAAAAAGAAAATAAAATCTGTCTAATTCAGTGGCTGAAGGTAACAGGATTGTGGAAGAGGAATAGCAGGTTGTCTGTGACAGTGCCAATGTAGGTGATAAGTAACATCAAAAACAGTATTCTTTGCATCTAGAGATTCTGTGCAGGTCCCATTAGAATGAATTCAGTCACTTTCATTGTATCTTCTTTCATTTCAGTGATATTATGAATTCAGAAGTGGGGACTTAATGAAATAAGACAATGTTTTCAACACCAAGGTGATAAGAAGTTAATGCTTTGGGTTTTCAGATATGTCCAAAACATTTCAGTAATAAGAGAATGTTTTTTCCCATGGTATGCAAGAGGAAAAAAACTTATTAATTTTTCCATTTCACTGACATAATTATTTATTTATTTATTACTTTAAAAAATTATTTATTTAATTAATTTGGAGGCTAATTACTTTACAATATTGTCATCATTTTTGCCATACATTGACATGAATCAGCCACAGGTGTACATGTGTCCCCCATCCCGAATGCCCCTCCCACCTCCCTCTCCATCCCATCCCTCTGGGTTGTCCCAGTGCACCAGTTTTGGGTGTCTTGTTTCCTGCATCAAATTTGGACTGGTGATCTATTTCACATATGGTAATATACATGTTTCAATGATATTCTCTAAAATCATTCCACCCTTGCCTTCTCCCACTGACGTTATTTCATTTTTTTAAATTTTTAACCAGAAAATAATTGCTTTACTATGTTGTTGTAGTTTCTGCCATACAACAATATGTATCAACCATAAGTATACATATAGCTCCTCTCTTTTTAGCCTCTCTCTTAATCCCCTCATGATCTCACCCCTCTGAGTCATCATAGAGCACCAGGCTGAGGTCCATGTGTTATACAACAACTTCCCACTAGTTATATATTTTTAAGCATGGTAATGTATATATTTCAATGTTACTCTCTCAATTTGTCCCACCATTTCCTTCCCACATTGTGTCTACAAGTTCTTTCTCTATGTCTGTGTCTCTATTCCTGTCTTGCAAATAAGTTGATTAGTACTGATTTCCTAGATTCCATATACAAGACATGGAATTAACATAGATGTCCATTGATAGATGAATGAATAAAGAAGTTGTGGTACACATACACAATAGAATATTTCTCAGCCATAAAAAGGAATGGATTTGAGTCAATTGAACTGAGATAGATGAACCTAGAGCCCGTTATACAGAGTGAAGTAAGTCAGAAAGAGAAAAACAAATATCATATCAGAGTGGACTTTTAAGGCTGTTTTATTCAGCTTATTATGAGGCTTAGTATGCTCAAGTCCTCCTTCTACACCTTCTGACAAGTGGCCCTTGGGTCTTTGCTGGAGGACATCCAGGCGCAGAGAGCTCACAATGTAATAACCTGGTTGCTTCTCAGCCTGTAAGAATAGTGAAAAACACTTTAGATATTAAAGGTACTTGTGCAGCTGTTTGTTCTGGTTCGGCACACTGTTAATACAAAGATGAAGTCTAACTCGCTCTCCTCTTCGACTTAGAAGCCACTTAAATAAGCCTGGGAGGCAAGGTCTGGGTCTTGTTCACCACTTTATCACCAGCACTTGCTTCAGGGTCTGGCTCATACTGATGTTCAATAAAACTAAGTGAATAGATGAGTTTGTAGGTGCTCATTTCCCCTGTGTTTTCTTTTTTTTTCTAGCCAACTCCAAGAAAAGCATTTAGTTTCTTAATTCAGGGAAAAGTAAAAGCTGAATAAATGGTTGGAATGTATAAAAATACATAGCTCTTTCACCCATTGAGATCTCTCACTCTCTCTACACATCGGTCTTCCTTGGTCTGTTTCAATCAACTCGCTTACCTTCTGGCAAAGAGTTGGCCCTAGCTGAATGAGGACAGGTGAGAAGGAAAAAAAAAAAAAAAAAAAAAACAACAATGTCATGATGTTTACTGTCCTGGTTCCCTGTTGTGGTTTGTCAAAGTCTGGATGCCTTTAACTGGGGCTGTTCCATTTTGAATGAGCCTTCTAAGTTCCTAAGATCTTCCTCTTCCCTTGGGGAAAATTGTCACTGATAATGACAATTCGTTGTACACTATTTAAGCTGATGTGAAAAGGTCGAGTTCTTCTCAAATGGAAATAAAAACATTGTATAATTAAAATGTAGTGTTCTTATTTAGCAATAAGTTAGAGGATAAGAAATATTAAATAACTAAATCATAGAACATGAAAGTCAGCATTGGGCCCAAATACTCTTATTCCATATCCTGTGATCTTTACATTATACAGAATTCCTTTGTGTTGACGTTAGATGAGGTTTCTTCTATAAAAACAGAAATATTTTTTGATTATATGCCATAGGAAGTGACACTTCATTAGGTTAACAATTACTAGGAGCACTTACATGCTTTTTTCTTTTTTTTTTCCCAAAAGCATCCAGTAAGATGGTTGAAAAAACAATATCACTGTTAGAAAGTTGGCATTGCACTTAATTCCTTGAAAATTGATTCCTCTTTGAAAACTGCTTTGGAGATTATTTATAAGGAATGTATATATATATTTTTATAAAGAAGAGTGGGCATCATTACTCTACATTTAACCAAGGAAAATACATCTTGGCTAAATAAATTATCTTGGCTTCCTTGGTGGCTCAGTGGTAAAGAATCTGCCCGCAATGTAGGAGATCTGGGTTTGATCCCTGGGTTGGGAAGATCCCCTGGAGAAGAAAATGGCAGCTCACTCTGGTATTCTTGTCTGGAGAATTCCATGGACAGAGGAGGCTGGCAGGCTACCATCCATGCAAAGAGTCAGACAAAACTGAGACACTAACTTATAAGACTTTGTTGAAAATTAATTTTGGATCTTTTCAAAAATGAAGTCAATCAGCTATCAAATTACAAATATATATGTCATGGAGGGGATTATAGTCTCCTTTTTTGTTGGAAATGCCCAACCTCTTACTACATAGGTACCGTATACTTTATTGAAGAAATCAATGGACATCATGATGTAAAAATATTCAGCAAACATATTTTGGCTATGGAAACATGGTGGAGAGTAAAACCACTAGCTTTAGTATCAGGAGTGATGAGTTTTATTTCACACTATGCCATTATGTTCTTCTTTAGCCTTAAACAGTTTTCCCCATTTTTACAAGTAGTTTACCTAGGTAAATTGCAGTGTGTTTTCAATTTTTGTGATTCTGGCCCAACCAGTGCATTTATTGCCATAAATACTTTATATTTGTCTCTACTTAAATTAGAAATAAAACAGGAAGGTTTATGAGACCACAGTCCACCTTCCAAAACCTTTCCATTAGTGGTAAACAACTTAGAAGATGTCTTTCTGAGATGAAAATGCCTTTTTGAACTGGACTAAAAGAATATGGACTTTGCACTTTTTTTTTTTTTTTTTTTTAAGCATCGCTTACTATCAGGCTAGTCTTTGGATTTAATATGATGAGAAATGGCAAGGTGACCCAACATTCCATGTCTTGGTCATCTGTTTTCTTTTTTGTTTGTTTGCTTTTAATATTTATTTATTTTTTATATTGGTTGCATAGGATCTTTTTTGCTGTGTAGGGGACCTTTAGTTGTGCATGTGAACACGTAGTTATTATATGCATGTTAAATCTAGTTCCCTGACAAGATATTGAACTTGGGACCCCTGCATTCATTATTCAGAGTCTTAGCCACTGGACCCACAAGGAAGCCCCTAGCTCTGCTCTTGAGTGCTTTGAGAACACTAAACAGCATCTCTGCAAGGTAGGTATTATGATTATCCTTGTTTCACAGATGATGAAGAATAAATTTCAAAAAAAGTAAGTAATCTATCCAATTTCAGAGACAAAATCATTATTCAGATCTGCATCCTTCTAAATCCAAATTTTATTCTTTTCAACCATTTAAAAGGGTATCAGAGAAATGATAGAATTCTAGCAGGACCTCTCTTGTTTTGTAGTAACTAAAAAGTTTTCCATAGTAATTACATACTTTCATAATGTGCATTTATATAGAAGCAATTGGTTCTCAGAAAGTTATATGGCCTACTATCTAAGATGATAGCTAAGATGGTGTGGAATATAAAATAGAAAGAAGACACTTATCAATATCCTCAATGTATTTTTAGCACAACTGATATTGAAAATTATATTGGATTTCTTAGTCTCTTGGGAAACATTAGAGATTATAAAAATTATGAAATTTATGGGAAAAATGTTGAGATGTTTTAAAATGGTCACGACATTACAAAATTAAAGTTTAGTGTTCTTATTTACAGAAAAGACATCAGTTCAGAAATATTATATAATTAAATCATAGAATATGGAAGTCAGCATAGGATCCAAAACTTTAATTCCATATCTTCGGATCTTTCATTATACAGAATTCCTGGGACTTGGTATATAATTATGATTTAGTATATAAAAATCCTTTTAATTACATGACATAGGAAGTGACCCTTCAGTAAGTCAACAATTATTTGCAAAATTAAATGCAAGATTTCTCTAAAGCACACAGTAAAATATATTTTTAAAACAGTTTTGTTATAGAAAGATAGCTTTATACTTAGTTCCTTGAATCTGAAATCCTCTTTGAAATCTGCTTTAGGAGATTATTTATAAGGAATACACATATTAAAAAAATATCATGCTACATTTAATCAAAGAAAGTACTTCTTGACTAAACAATTTACCTATGTTATATGACTTTATTGCAATTAATTTAGAATCTTTTCAAAAATAAATTCTATCAAAATTTAAATGCATAAATATTTCACAGATATGTTTATAATCTCCTTTTTATTAGAAAAATCCAGCCTCCTACTATGTGGGTACCACAAACTTAATTGAATAAATCAATATACATCATGATGTGAAAATATTTAACAAGAGTATCATGGTAAGGAAAACATGATAGTGAATAACAGAACTAGTGTTAGGATCAGGAGCCATGAGCTTTATTCCTCACTGTGCCATCATATTCTTCCTTAACCTTAAACAGTTTTCCCCATTTCTATGAGTAGTTTACCAAGGTAAATTGCAATGATGTTCCAAAATTTTGTTCTCCTGGCAAAACCAATGCACTTACTAACATAAATATTGTTATATTTTCTCCTACTTCAATTAGAGTTAAAACTGGAAGGCTTATGAGACCACAGTCCACTTCCCAAAATCTTTCCATTCCTGGTAAACAACTTAAGAGATGTCCTTCTGGAATGAAAATTTCCTTGGATTAGATTAATACAATATGAGGTCTGCCCTTGAGTGCTTTGTTATTTTGAGAACATATTTCTCTACATATTGGAATGTATGGAGCTGTCATAAGAACACTTTGACAGGTACCTGGTTCTTGTTAAATTTATCCCTGAATCTATCAAATGTCTAACTACATCTCATCTACTTTCTTATCAACAGTGGTAAGATCCAGTATAATTTTTCCTGCTTCCATTCTAGTTAACTCTTCAAGTTTGAGAATCTGTGTGGCTGTCTCTTCAGGGTTCTAAAAAACTTTCTCTTGGGATTTATATTTTGGAAACAAATTTTTCTGGTATGGAGCCAGGAACTCCTCTTTTGAGAAATTATTTTCATATACATCCCTTACCTAAATCTGTTGTGCTTCCATTCTGTGCTTCTCTAGGCGCTCAGGAGTTTGGCTAGACAGGTGTAGAAATTCTAAAGCAATCTATCTGCCCAGCATATAGCTATTTAAGTAGAGGTAGCCCGACAATCAATGGGCCATTGCAAATGGATTTCAATCTTTATGAGGTTGTGAATGATGACTGTGTCAGTACATGCTAAATCTCTGATCTGATTCTGTCTTTCATTCCAGAGTTGGAAAAAATGTTCAAGACATTTTCACAGTGACACTTCGGAGAAATCCATATCACTTATAGTTCTTTAGAGAGTTTCAGACTCTCATTCAAGCTGTCTTTGGAATCTGACATCACAAATAGCATTAAAGCACTCTAATATTGGAGTGTCCATTTAAGCTAGGGTTGTCCATGTGATTTCAGTTCTTTTAAATCTCTTTTTCATGACACATGCTGCTCACAGTCACATATTCTCTGGAGTTAATCAAGAGTTATGTACAATTTATTTTCCTTCTTATTAACACAGAAATATTTGAACATGGTGTGTGGGTGTGGCTCTACATGGGAATACTTCTGAGTTGGACTGAATTACATTTATTTACCAAATAATTTCAAATACTTGTATTTATTTCCTTCAGTAGATAGTTGAATTGGGCCTTACAGTGGTCGTAACATAATGTGTCAAGCCACTTAAAATAATAACTTTAAGATAAGGGTCCTCACCCAGAATTTAATGGCTTGGCCTCTTATTTCTCCTTGGCAGATCACATTTTTATTCACTGTCTTGTATTTTCTTGTTATAAATTGTGAATATTATTGCCTAATTTTTATATTTCCTATGAATATTAAAGTTAATTTTAAATGAGTGAAAGAACTGTATTTTCCCATCTCTAAGTATAATTAAATAATAGAATAATTTTCATCATTATCATGTTAATCTAATTCCAGAATTCACAGAAGAAACAACTATTTTGAAGAGGTACTGAAAACTTCACCTGAAGTGCCAATATTATAATAGTGTTCATAGTTAACACTTAAGATATAACTAAAAACAACATTTTATAATGATTTGAATAATGGGTAGATTAAAAAAAACAAATTATTATAATAGAATTTAAATATCAGATTTACCCACCTGAATGTTTAATTTATACACTACTAAATATTCAGTCTTATTATTAAGCTCATATATTTCAAATACCTAAATTCATAAATGGTCAACAGTTTTTTTTTTTTTTTCTGTCTCGTCATATTATTTTGTCTTCATGTAGACTCAGAGGAGTTCAAAATTAAATATAAGTGACATAAAACAGTTCTTCTCTGTTCAGTTTACCTCATGACAAAATTGAGTTGTTGGAAAGGTCTGCTATAGATGATGAAATGCCCTTGAGGTCCTATTAGCCATAGATAAGAAACTTTACAGAAAATGCCCACAATAGGATATGTGGTGATGCTTTTAAGGTTCATCAAAAGGAACCATTTATAAACCAACAAAGACACTCATTATAGCTGGGATAGTTGGCATTTTCAAATCTTGCAAGTTATTTCTTTGTGAGCTAACAGAAGTTGGGCATGGACTTATATCAGATACACACATAGGTAAGACTTTTTTCCCAAGGAAATCACATAATCAGAGACTTTCAGATTTTAATTGATCTTACAAATCATATTATCACCCATATCCTCACCTGACATTAAATTGTGTCTTTCTCAGCATAGAGTACATCAAGAAAGATATATTCAAGTACAATGCTACTAATTTATGTGGTGGTGGTTTAGTCACTAAGTTGTGTCCGACTTTTGCGACCCCATGGATTATAGCCTGCCAGGCTCCTCTGTCCATGGGATTCTCCAGGCAAGAATACTGGATTGGGTTGCCATTTGTAGAAATATTTTGAAGTCTTTTCTTCTTTACTGATATTTATTTAATGCTATGAGAACAGCTGCCTCCTTGGGAAAGACCCTGATGATGGGAAAGATTGAAGGTAGAGGAGAAAAGGGCAGTAAGAGAATGAAATAGTTGGATGGCTTCACTGACTCAATGGATATGAACTTGGGCAAACTCCAGGAGTTAGTGAGGCACAGGAAGGCCTGACTTGCTGTGGTCCATAGGATTGCACAGTTGGACTTGACTCAGCAACTGAACAACAAAAACATATATTTAAATTAGTAAAAAGAGTATAAATATTAATTAGAAGTAAATTAGAATAATTAATTCATATTTGCATCCAAAATTGTCTCCACTTTATTTTACAATTTAAAAATGTTTCTATGATACTGCACATTTTTTTAAATCTCTTGAAAAACACATATTATTGAAGCAGATGCACTATATTCCAATTATACTTTTTTTTTTTTTTTACACTATTGAGCATTCTGTGGTGGTGGTGGTGGTTTAGTCGCTAAGTCATGTCTGACTCTTGCGATCCCGTGGACTGTAGCCTGTCAGGTTCCTCTGTCCATGGGATTGTCCAGGCAAGAATACTGGAGTGGGTTGCCATTTCCTTCTCCAGGGGATCTTTCCAACTGAAGAATTGACACCGGGTTTCCTGCATTGCAGGAAGATGATTTACCAACTGAACTATGAACATTCCATGCTGTTTCTACATTTTCCACAGTTCTTAATAATTGTGCTGAGCATATGTGTGAATAAAGATTTTTTCTTCTTTAAAAATATTTTCCATTAGTAGTTATTTATAAAGGAGTATTGTGAAATTAAAGAAAATTGAAAAAGTAATTTGTATTTCTTCAGAGTACTTTTAAAAACACTTTTACTATATTAATTACATCTAACTCTTAGTTCATGTCCACTATATCCTTTTCTGATCTGTTGAGGTATCCCACTTCAGAATAAGGGAATACAATGAAGCTACTGCATTTTGGTTCCTCATAAGCATAATATCTGGTTTTTAAACAACTTTTATTGGAGTATATTTGATTTACAATATTGTATTCTTTTTGGATAATTAAAAGGCTCTTTAAGGAAAGACATACTGTTAGAAGAATATATTTTATTGTATTTATGTTTTGTCTTATCTTTTATTTGGGAAATATATTTCTCCCAATTTCTCATTCTGTTAGTAATGCAATATCTTGTAATCAAGAATGATGGGATAATCCAATGGAAAGATAGGGGAAGTAGCCATGAGAATGCAAGTAAGAAAAATATGAAAATTGAGAAGATCATAACTATCATGAATGGATGACTGTGGCTGTTTGGTTATGAAATTAGAAGTATTAAGGCATTTAACAGGGAAACTGCATAAATTTGTGAATAGATGTGCATTTATACACTTAGTAAGTGTTTAATAAATATTTGTTGAATGAGTATACTGTAATAGGTACTTATCTTTTAAAAAATTTTTAAATTTATTTTTAATTGGAGGATAATTGCTTTACAACATTGTGTTGGTTTCTGCCATATATCTACATGAATCAGCTGTAGGTATATGTCTGGACATACCTCAAGGGGAAGTAGGTCCCCTCTCTCTTGAACCTCCCTCCCACATCTCACCCTATCCCACCTCTCCAGATTATCACAGAGCAGCAGATTCGAGCTCCCTAGGTCATACAGTAAACTCCCTCTGGCTATCTAATTTTACACGTGTTAATGTGTATGTTTCAATGCTACTTTCTCTATTCATCCCGTCTGCTCCTCCCAGCCTGTATCCACATATCTGTTCTCCATGTCTGTGTCTCCATTGCTGCCCTGAGAACAGGTGCTTACTTTAAGTAATATATTTTATCTGTGTTGTGTTAATCTGTGCATATATTTATGAATGTATAGTGCATTGTCTATCTTACTGGCAGATGCTTTCTGTTCTCCACATCAATTTGCATTTTTAGAACTTTGACAATAAGGACTTGCTCTACTTGAAAGATTCTTGTTACTGAAAACATGTTCAAGAGTTTCTATTTTTTTAATTCAAGTCTATTAGAATTTGCAAATTTACTGAATATGATTATGTTAAATTCAATGGGAAATTGAATTTTAAAAATAAAAAGTCAATTAACAAAGATTATAATTATCTTTAAAGTAAAAAGACCCAGTAACATACTTTTTCATAGAAGCAATTCAATATTTTCACTTTTACCCAATACACTGTGTCAGAAACTATTAAACTAGAGTGCAGTTTCCTTTCAAATGTTTATTTTTGTTTCTCATAAAATATAGAGTAATGATAAACAGAGTAATAAATAAAGAACACTTGAATTCCTCCTAGATTTATGGTCTGGCGATTCAGGCATAGTCTTACCTGTTAGCTGTTAGCATTGGCGTTAGGTGCTCAATCGTGTTCAACTCTTTGTGACCCCATGGACTGTTGCCCTCCAGGCTCCTCTTTCCATGTAATTCTACAAGCAAGAATACTAGACAGGGTTGCCATGCCCTTCTCCAAGGGATCTTCCTGACCCAGGGATCAAACCCAGGTCTCCTGCATTACAGGTTGATTCTTTACAATCAGCATCTAATAGATTTCAGACACTGCCGATGTCATGCTGCTACTATAGTAAGTCAGGAACCACAGTTAAATAGTTTATGTGTTCTCATTGGTACCAGGTAGAATGTGTTATCAGTGACTTACATATATTTTCCTAAACCCTCTGCTTAGATTCGGCTTCTCTGGTGGCTCAGATGGTAAAGAATCTGTGAATCTGCCCACAATATGGGAGACCCAGGTTCAATCCCTGGGTAAAGAAGATCCCCTGGTGAAGGGAATGGCAACCCACTCCAGTATTCTTTCTTGGAGAATTTTGTGGATAGAGTCTGGCGGGGTTACAGTCCACGGGGTCACAAAGAGCCAGACAGAACTGAGCAGATAACATTTTTCTGCTTAGATATTTATTGACCACCTCTTTCTTTCCACAGTGAGAGCTGTGGGTTCAGATGTAAATTCTCATGGATGAGGGAATAACTGTTACCTGTGTAGATGCATATAAGTATTACATACCATGTGTAATCTCACAGACACAGAGGAGAGCTTGGGAGCATGTGACACTGAGGTGACTTAGCAGAGTCACAGGCAGTTAGAACAAGAATGAGAATCCTGACCCCATGTAGACAGCTCACTGTTTCCTCAATAAAGCACACATCAAATGCTGTCCTATAGCTGTTCTACAGGTGTCAGATACTTGATATGTAAAGAGACAACAAACATAATTTTTTCATCAGTAAGAAAGAATTAAAACAAATACTGGGACTAAACTGTGGACTTGCTCCACAGTTACAGGGACTGTTCTATTTCTTTTTTTTTTTTTCCCCCACAGGTAAAACTATTTTAATTTTATTTTATTTAACTTTACAATATTGTATTGGTTTTGCCATATATAAAAATGAATCTGCCACAGGTATAAATGTGTTCCCCATCCTGAACCCTCCTCCCTCCTCCCTCCCCATACCATCCCTCTGGGTAATCCCAGTGCACCAGCCCCAAGCATCCAGTATCATGCATCGAACCTGGACTATTACAGAAATTCTAACTATTATTATTTCATGATTAATACGTATCAATCTTTATTCTTTTGTAGGTAACTTAGGCTCAGCAGTTTGTAAGTTCCCAAATGAATCTCTGGATACCTCCCAACAATGTGACTGAATTTGTTCTCTTGGGACTCACACAGAATCCACACTTGCAGAAAATACTCTTTGTTGTCCTTTTACTTGTTTTCCTATTCACGGTGCTGGCCAACCTGCTCATTGTCATCACCATCTCCCTCAGCCCTACACTTTCTACTCCCATGTACTTCTTTCTCACACATTTGTCCTTCATAGATGCCTCCTTCACATCCGTCACCACCCCCAAAATGGTCATTGACCTGCTGTACCAGAAGAGAACCATCTGCTGGGGTGACTGCCTGACACAGCTCTTTGTGGGACACTTACTGGGAGGGTCAGAGACCATCGTCCTCACTGTCATGGCCTATGACCGCTACGTGGCCATCTGCAAGCCTCTGCACTACACGGCCATCATGCGACAGGGCCTCTGCCAGCTCCTGGTGGTGGTGACCTGGACCGGGGGCATTCTGCATGCCACTGTGCAGATTATTTTCACCATGGACTTGACCTTCTGTGGTCCCAATGTCATTGATCACTTCATGTGTGAGTTCTTCTCACTGTTGGAACTTTCCTGCAGTGACACCTACAAGCTTGGAATCGTGGTAGCAGCTAACACAGGGGGCATGTGCTTGCTTATTTTTTTCATGCTGCTCATCTCCTATATAGTCATCCTGAGCTCCCTGAAATCCCATGGCTCTGAAGGACGACACAAAGCCTTCTCTACATGCGGTGCCCACTTTACAGTAGTGGTGCTCTTTTTTGTCCCTTGTATATTCACCTACCTGCGTCCTGTGGCCACTTACCCTGTGGACAAGTTGGTGACTGTGTTCTTTGCAATCCTCTGTCCCATGTTAAATCCTATCATTTACACAGTGAGAAACACAGAGGTGAAAAATGCAATGAGGAGTTTACTGAAGAGGAGAGTAACTTAGGCTGTTCCCGATGACAAAAAAAAAGTGATTTATACACATAGGTAGGGTTGTACCTGCTACAAAAAAAAAGTAATAAATTTTGCAGATCATTACCATAAAAAAGAGCCTCAAAATTAATATTTGTTGAGTATTTAATTTTTGATAGACATATTTTAGGCATTTTTGATATTTTTTGATATACATTCCAGACACTTCAACATCGGTGTTTTAGCTTCATATTAGGCAATGGGGAGAACAACTATAAACCCCAGGATTGATGATTGTAGAATATGTATTTCCTAGAGTTTTACATCTACTTTATTAAATTTTTCATATATGTTACTTATATGAAATCTTTTCATGAGACATTAATCTCAGAACTTCTGTTTTTGCTTGGGCTGTATTAAAGAGATAAGGTATAGAAATTCCTAGATAAATAAACAGTAAAGGGACAATTGAGCAAGGAAATAACAGCTGAGCAATTATTTTTTAATATAAATCTAACACAAGAAGAGAGGCATGCACAAAAGGAGCAAATAATAATTCAGTCTAATTGTTTCCTTGGCACAAAAAATAAGGCAGAAATGTTGAAGTTAGTCTTCATTTACTCTATTTACTTAAATTGTAAATAGTTGTGTGTGGTACATTCAAGTGTATAGACAATAAAATTATCTGCAGTCTTAATGACTCACTTTGTCTTTGCAGTAGTTGGTGTCAACATGTTTCAGCCTGTCTCGTGTGTAACAGTATATTTCAGCACTAAAATTTTTTGTCTTCTTTTCGAAAGTTCAAATTATGCTATTTCATTTACAAAAGCAGCAACATTAGTACATTAGGAGAATTTTTTTTGAAGACAAAATCTCCTCCAGAATTCTTCCTATTAGTGAAAACCAGTACTATGGTTGATGTTTATAAAATTGAAATGTCTAAGATGAACTTTTAGGAAAGTTAGAGATACTGACAATCTCCTCTCTCTACCTAGAGGGCATTGGTCTATCTTACATTAAAATATTACTCTTTATAAATCTTGAACTGCAACACTCTAACTGGTGTTTCTTCTCACCAGTTTGAGAAATGTCACTTTATCAAACTCAGTGGTCAACAGGAGCGATTTCCTCCATAATTTGACCACACGGCAATGCTAAAACATGGTACTGCTATAACTCTGTTTACTAAGTTGCAAAAGCCTGTCTCCTAGATGCAAGAATATACACTGGGAAAAAAGGGTGCCTCTTCAACCACATTCCCTTACCCCATATACAAGAATACCCCTCAAATGGATTTAAGACATAAATGTAAAATTGGATACTATAAAACTCAAAGAGGGAAAACCTAGAAAAAACGTAATTTGTGCCACTCTATCATAACTTGCAGCCCGTTTGTTTGTTTGTTTTGTTTTTTGTCTCCTGGATTTGCCTTTGTTTTGTGGAAGTAAAAGTGTAAAAATCTCTTTGTGATCTCAAATGAAATTCTTTTAAATTTCAAAGTCCTCTTCATGTTAAGCTTAATTTCCTTAGACTTTATCAATTCAGAATTTGTAATAGTTTGGACAGCATGAAAATAGAGAAACAGATGAGAAAGAACTGTTGGACCATTTTGCTTCAAAACAAATTTTAAAGGAGATTTATACAAACTAATTATAAAAAATAAATCCAACAAATATAAAACAGAAAATATATAATGAACTAATACATATATCCATATATGATAAACCCACAGCAAATATTATCCTTAATGGTGAAAAATGGAAAGCATTTCCCTAGAGTCAGGAACAAAACATGGATGCCCACTCTTGCCACTACTATTCAACATAGTTTTGGTAGTTTTAGCCACAGCAATCAGAGAAGAAAAAGAAATAAAAGTAATCCAGATTGGAAAAGAAGAAGTAAAACTCTCACTGTTTGCAGATGACATGATGTGCATAGAAAATGATGCTTTCCACCAGAAAATTATTAGGGCTAATCAATGAATATAGTAAAGTTGCAGGGTATAAAATTAATACACAGAAATCCCTTGCATTCCTATACACTAACAATGAGAAAACATAAAGAGAAATTAAGGAAACAATTCCATTCACCATTGAAATGAAAAGAATAAAATACTTAGGAATAAATCTACCTAAAGAAACAAAAGACCTATATATAGAAAACTATAAAACATTGGTGAAAGAAATCAAAGAAGACACAAATAGATGGAGAAATATACCAAGTTCATGGGTCAGAAGAATCAATATTGTGAAAATAAGTATACTACCCAAAGCAATCTATAGATTCAATTCAATCCCTATCATGCTACCAATGGCATTCTTCAGAAAACTAGAAAATTTCACAATTTGTATGGAAATACAAAAAACCTCAAATAGCCAAATCAATCTTGAGAAAGAAGAATTAAATGGAGAAATCAACTTCCCTGACTTCAGGCTATACTACAATGCAATAGTCATCAAGACAATATGGTACGGGCACAAAGACAGAAACATAGATCAATGGAACAAAATAGAAAGCCCAGAGATAAATCCACAGGCCTACGGACAACTTATCTTTGACAAAGGAGACAAGAATATACAATAGCGAAAAGACAATCTCTTTAACAAGTGGTGCTGGGAAAACTGGTCAACCAATTGTAAAAGAATGAAACTAGAACACTTCCAAACACCATACACAAAAATAAACTCAAAATGGATTAAAGATCTAAATGTAAAACCAGAAACTATAAAACTCCTAGAGGAAAACATAGGCAAAACACTCTGACATAAATCACAGCAAGACCCTTTATGACCCACCTCCCAGCGTAATGGAAATAAAAGCAAAAATTAACAAATAGGACCTAATTAAACTGAAAAGCTTCTGCACAACAAAGGAAACTCTAAGCAAGGTGAAAAGACCGCCTTCAGAATGTGAGAAAATAATAGCAAATGAAGCAACTGACAAAGAACTAATCTCAAAAATATGCAAGCAACACCTTCAGCTCAATTCCAGAAAAATAAGCAACCCAATCAAAAAATGGGCCAAAGAACTAAACATACATTTCTCCAAAGAAGACATACAGATGGCTAACAAACACATGAAAAAATGCTCAACATCACTCATTATCAGAGAAATGCAAATCAAAACCACAATTACATACCATCTCACGCCAGTCAGAATGGCTGCTATCAAAAAGTCTACAAACAAGAAATGCTGCAGAGGGTGCAGAAAAAAGGGAATCCTCTTACACTGTTTGTGGGAATGAAAACTAGTACAGCCACTATGGAGAACAGTGTGGAGATTAATTTAAAAAACTGGAAATAGAACTGCCATATGATCCAGCAACCCCACTGCTGGGCATACAAACCAAGGAAACCAGAATTGAAAGACACATGTGTACCCCAATGTTCATTGCAGCACTGTTTACAATAGCTAGGACATAGAAGCAACCTAGATGTGCATTGGCAGATGAACGAATAAGAAAGCTGTGGTACATATACACAATGGAATATTACTCAGCTATGAAAAAGAATGCATTTGAATCAATTCTAATGAGGTGGATGAAACTGGAGCCTATTATACAGTGAAGTAAGTCAGAAAGAAAAACACCAATATAGTATGTATGTGTATATATATATATATAGTGTTCCATATATATATATATATATATATATATATATATATATATGGAATTTAGAAAGATGGTAACAATGGCCCTATATGTGAGACAGTAAAAGAGACACAGATGAAAAGAACAGTCTTTTGGACTCTGTGGAAGAAGGCGAGGGTGGGATGATTTTAGAGAATAGCATTGAAACATGTATATTATCATATGTGTAATAGATTGCTGGTCCAGGTTCAATGAATGAGACAGGGTGCTCAGGGCTGGTGCACTGGGATGATCCTGAGGGATGGGATGGGGAAGGAGGTGGGTGGGGGTAGTTCAGGATGAGGAACACAGGTACACCCATGGTTGATTCATGTCAGTGTATGGCAAAACCCACCACAATATTGCAAAGTAATTAGCCTCCAATTAAAATAAATTAAAAAATAATAATAAATAAAATAGGAGTTAGCAAGAGTTATTAAACATATTAATGTTTACTTGTCAAACAATGGAAAGAGTTAGGGAAACTAATAACAGATGATACAGAACCCAGAGGCTAGTACCTGTAGGCAGCCATTACCACAATAGGACCTGGGAGATCAGGGGAGATAATGGTCTCAGAAACATAGAAGGTCCATCTAAAAGCTAGCACTACCTCTCAGCCAGAAGACAAGGCAGCTGATTGAAGCAGACCAGAGAAGATAGCAGCTCAGGATGGAGAGATCTCAATAGGTAAAAGGTGTATATATTTAAACACCCAACCATTTATTCATTTTTATTTTCCCCTGAAGAGAGTAAGCACTATTTTTGGATTTAGCTTGAAAAACGGAAAACACTGAGGAAATGAAAGTCTTTCCAACTTATTTATTCACTTAATTTTATCGAACACCAGTATAGTCAGACCACTAGTACCACCTCAGAAGCCAATGCAAGAGACACAAGAGATGCAGGTTTGATCCCTGGGTTGGAAAGATCCCCTGGAGGTGGGCATAGCAACCCATTTCAGGACTCTTGCCTGGAGAATCTCATGGGCAACTGGACAGAGGAGTATGATGGGCTACAGTCCATAGGGTTGCAAACAGTTGGACACAACTAAAGCAACTTAACATGTACATATGCACATAGTCAGACCCTGAAACAGGTGTTGGTGATAAAGAGGTAACCAATACAATTATGTAAAGTTTAAAAAAAAAAAAAAGAATTAGAGTCTTTGTCTCTTAGATTTCTGAAATGGCTTTTAAATGGTAAAAGAAGATGAGTTAGATCAAATTTATGTATCAACAGAATTGATAGTTGCATAAGTTTTTTCTTTAATGTGTCAGGAAGTGTTTTTAACATTTGTTATTGACTGAGAAGGTATTAGGCTTATTGCATGGTGATCTCCCTGACCCTTGGTGTCCTCCAGCAAAGACCCAGGAACCAGTTGCCAGAGGTGTGGAAGAAGGATTTGAGCACCCTTGTAATAAATTGTATAGAACATCTTCAAAAGTTCACATTTTTCATAAAATAGAAAATGTAGCATGTTTCTTCTCCTGCACACAATGGGAAAAATTTAGTTTGTATTAATAAAATGTCTTGAGCATGTCTGAAAGCCCAAAATATGAACTTCTCATCACCTGATAGTAAAAATATTGTCTTATTAATTATGTTAATTTCCTGACTCTGAATTCATCATCAGCACTGAAATGTAAGAAGACGTGATAAATGTGACTGGATTCATTCTCATGGGATTTACACAGAATCCTCAGATGCAGAAAATTCGATTTTTGGCTTTACTTATTACCTATAGTAGGCTTCTCTGGTGGCTCAGGTGGTAAAGAACCTGCCTGAAGTATGGGAGGCCTGAGTTTGATCTCTAGATTGAGAAGATTCCCTGGAGGAGGGCATCGAAACCCACTCTAGTATTCTTGCGAGGAGAATCCCCATGGATAGAGGAGTCCAACAGGCTACATTCTATGGGGTTGCAAGGAGTTGGACATGACTGAGCAACTAAGCACAGCACAGCAAATCACCTATAGTGGGCTTCCCAGGTGGCACTACTGTTAAAGAACCCACCTGCCAATATGAGATGCATAAGAAACGTGAGTTCAGTCCTTGCACCAGGAAGATCCCTGGAGGAGGGCATTACTACACACTCCAGTATTCTTGCCTGGAGAATTCCCATGGACAGAGGAGACTATGGAGAGTGCTACAGTCCATAGGGTCGCAAAGAGCTGGACATGACTGAAGCAACTTAGAATTCATGCACACATCACCTATAGTGTCACTGTCAAGGAAAACCTGTTCATTCTTACTATAATCATTAGCCAGACTTTGAAATCCCTGATGTATTTCTTCCTGGCCTTCATGTTCATGATAGACACATGTTAATCTTCTTCCATAATGCCCAAAATGCTATCTGATTGGCCCTGTGATTCAAAAGCTGTCTAATTCAATGGCTAAAGGAAGCTATTGAACATTTCTTGGTAGCTTCAGAGGTGGTCCTCCTTGTGGTCATGCCTTTGACTGCTCTGTGGCCATCTCTAGACCTCCACAGTATGTGCCCATCATGGACCCCCACATATGCTGCTTCCTGGAGGGGGTATGCTGAGCAGTGGGTGTTCTCCACTCTGTTGAACAGAGTCTAGTCACTTTCTTTTTCCCATTTTGTGACTCCAACATCAAGGATCATTCCATGTATGATGTTTTCCCCGGATACAACTTATCTGCACTGACACTTGACAGTCTGTTGGTTGCTGCCAGTGGTGGGATAACCTCTGTGATCACTTTTGTAATGTGATTGGTATTCTATGTGGTCATCCTATGCTCTTGGAGACTCATTGCTCTGCAGGGAGGAAATAACAACAACAACAAAAAAGCCCTGTCTACCTGTAGCTTGCCCATCACAGTTGCTGTCTTCTTTTGTTTGTTCCCTGTATCAAGTTCATGTTCAGTTGTGTCTGATTCTTTGAGATCCTTTGGACTGTAGTCTACTAGGCTCGTCTATCTATGGGATTTTTCAGGCTAGAATATTGGAATGGGTCACCATTTCCTCCTCTAGGGGATTTCCCCAACCAAGGGATAGAACCCATGTTTCCTGCATTGCAGGTAGATTCTTTATCTGCTGAGCCATCAGGGAAGACTGTTCAGTTCAGTTCAGTTCAGTCACTCAGTGGTGTCCAATTCTTTGCGACCCCATGGACTGCAGCAGGCCAGGCTTTCCTGTCCATCACCAAGTCCTGGAGTTTACCCAAACTTATGTCCATCAAGTCAATGATACCATCCAACCATCACATCCTCTGTCATCACCCCCTTTTCCTCTTGCCTTCAGTCTTTCCCAGCCTCAGGGTCTTTTACAATGAGTCAGTTCTCTTGATATGCATAATATTTAAAATTATGTTGGATTTCTTCTTCTGTTGGGTAAAAATTGGCAATGATTATTTTAAAAAATTAATTGCACACTATTTAAACTGATGTGAAAATTTTAAAAAGTTCTCAGATGGTCAGGGGCTTCCCTTATGGCTTAGCTGGTAAAGAATCTGCCTGCAATGTGGGAGACCTGGGTTTGATCCCTGGGCTGGGAAGATCCCCTGGAGAAGGGAATACCCACTCCAGTATTCTGGCCTGGAGAATTCCATAGACTGTATAGTCCATGGAGTCACAAAAAATCGGACATGACTAATTTTCACTTTTAGATGCTCAAAGCAATATTATAAAATTAAAGTTTTTTGTCTTTATTTTACAGAAGAAAATAGAGAATCAAAAAGGTTAAATAATTCAGTCCTTGAACATGTAAGTCAGCTTTGTCCCAAATACTCTTATTTCACATCCTGTAATCTTTACATTACACAAAATCCTTTGGGCATGGTATTTGATTATGGTTTGATTCATAAAAATATTTTTGATTTTATGCCATAGGATATGACACTTCATTAGGTTAACAATTATTAGTAGCAATTTGCTGCAGTTTGTTCGTTTGTTTGCAAAAGCACACTATAAAATGTACTTCTAAAACAGTTTCAATAGTAGACATAGGCTGTCCACTTAGTTCCTTGAATCTGGATCCACTTAAAAATTGCTCTAGGAGATTATTTATAAGGAATATATAGATTTTTAAAAATCTAAAACCAAAAATCATTACTCTGCATTAGACTAAGGAAGTACTTCTTTACTCAATAATTTCCTTATTTTTAAGATTTTCTTGAAATTAATTTTTCCTCTTCATCTAAAGCAAAGTCTGCTACCAAAATATGAACGTATGTGTATTTAATGGATGGGTTTATAGTCTCCACCTTGTCAGAAAAACCCAGTCTCCCATTCCATTGGTACCATATATTTCAATGAATAAATCAATGGATATATTGATGTAGCAATATTTGGCAAGCATATTGTGCTTATAAAATTGTGATGGGGAAAAAGAGCACTAGCTTCAGCATCATGAGACATTAATCTTTTACATTATGCCAGTATCTTCTGTAACTGTAAACAGTCTTCCTTATTTCTACAAGTGGCTTATCTAGGTAAATTGCAAAGTGTTTTGAAGTTCTCTAGTTCTGCCCAGGTCAATGTGTTTGTTGCCATAAATATTGTTGCATTTGCTTCTACTTCAATTAATAGTAACATTAAAGACTTATGAGACCATAGTGCACCTCTCAAAGCTTTTCCTTTTCTGGTAAACAACATAAGGGATGTCCTTCTGGGGTGAAAGGCTTTGGATTGGGCTAAAACAACATGAACTACACTTTTTGATTCTTTGTTACATGGAGAATATGTTTCTCTACTTAATGAAATACATAAAACTTCCGTAATAACACTTTGACAGGTACATGGGTGTTGTGAAATTAGTCCCTGAATCTATCAAAGGTTAAACCACATGTCAGCTAGTTTCTGATCAGTTGTGATATGCTACATATATAATTCCTCCTGCTTTAATTCTAGTTTACCCTTGATAGCTTACAGTGAATGGTGTCGGATTCAAGATCTCTGAAGAAGAAGATTTAGTTTGGGGACCAGGGACCAGTCTTTATCACTGAAGAGCTTTTATGTAGCAGTTTTATTAAAGCGAAAAAGGACAGAGAAACCTTCTGACATAGACATCACAAAGGGGAAGGAGAGTGCCCCCCTCGCTAGTCTAAGCAAGGGAGTCATCAGTTCAGTTAATTTCAGTTCAGTCTATCAGTTGTGTCCGACTCTTTGTGACCCCATGAATCACAGCACACCAGGCCTCCCTGTCCATCACCAACCCCCGGAGTTCACTCAAACTCACGTCCATCGAGTCAGTGATGCCATCCAGCCATCTCATCCTCTATCTTCCACTTCTCCTCCTGCCCCCAATAGCTCGAACATCAGGGTCTTTTCCAATGAGTCAACTCATCACATCAGGTTGCCAAAGTATTGGACTTTGGGCTTCAGCATCAGTCCTTCCAATGAACACCCAGGACTGATCTCCTATAGAATGGACTGGTTGGATCTCCTTACAGTCCAAGGGACTCTCAAGAGTCTTCTCCAACACCACAGTTAAAAAGCATCAATTCTTCAGTGCTCAGCCTTCTTCACAGTCCAACTCTCACATCCATACATGACCACTGGAAAAACCATAACTTTGACTAGACGGACCTTTGTTGGCAAAGTAATGTCTCTGGTTTTCAATATGCTATCCAGGTTGGTCATAACTTTCCTTCCAAGGAGTGTCTTTTAATTTCATGGCTGCAATGACCATCTGCAGTGATTTTGGAACCCAAAAATATAAAGTCAGCCACTGTTTCCAACGTTTCCCCATCTATTTGCCATGAAGTGATGGGACCAGATGCCATGATCTTAGTTTTCTGAATGTTAAGATTTAAGCCAAGTTTTTCACTCTCCTCTTTCACTTTCCTCAAAAGGCTTTTTGTTCCTCTTCAATTTCTGCAATAAGCATAATGTAATCTGTATATATGAGGTTATTAATATTTCTCCCAGCAATCTTGATTCCAGCTTGTGCTTCTTCCAGCCCAGCATTTCTCATGATGTACTCTGCATAGAAGTTAAATAAGCAGGGTGACAATATACAGCCTTGATGCACTTCTTTTCCTATTTGGAACCAGTCTTTTGTTCTATGTCCAGTTCTAACTGTTGTTTCCTGACCTGCATACAGGTTTCTCAAGAGGCAGGTCAGGTGGTTTGGTTTTCCCATCTCTTTCAGAATTTTCCACAGTTTATTGTGATCCACACAGTTAAAGGCTTTGGCATAGTCAATAAAGCAGAAATAGATGTTTTTCTGGAACTCTCTTGCTTTTCGATGATCCAGCAGATGTTGGTAATTTGATCTCTGGTTCCTCTGACTTTTCTAAAGCCATGTTGAACATCTGGAAGTTCACAGTTCACGTATTGCTGAAGCCTTGCTTGAAGAATTTTGAGCATTACTTTACTAGCGTATGAGATTTGGCATTGCCTTTCTTTGGGATTGGAATGAAAACTTACTTTTTCCAGTACTGTGGTCACTGCAGAGTTTTCCAAATTTGCTGGCATATTGAGTACAGCACTTTCACAGCATCATCTTTCAGGATTTGAAATAGTACTGGTATTCCATCACCTCCACTAGCTTTGCTCGTAGTGATGCTTTCTAAGGCCCACTTGACTTCACATTCCAGGATGTCTAAGTGAGTGATCACACCATCGTGATTATCTTGGTCATGAAGCTCTTTTTTGTACAGTTCTTCTGTGTATTCTTGCCACCTCTTCTTAATATCTTCTGCATTGGAAAAGACTCTTATGCTGGGAGGGATTGGGGGCAAGATGAGAAGGGGACGACAGAGGATGAGATAGTTGTATGGCATCACTGACTCGATGGACGTCAGTCTCAGTGAACTCTGGGAGTTGGTGATGGACAGGGAGGCCTGGCGTGCTGCGATTCATGGGGTCACAAAGAGTCGGACGCGACTGAGCGACTGATCTGATCTGATCTGATCTGTTAGGTCCATACCATTTCTGTCCTTTATTGAGCACATCTTTGCATGAAATGTTCCCTTGGTATCTCTAATTTTCTTGAAGAGATCTCTAGTCTTTCCCATTCTGTTGTTTTCCTCTATTTCTCTCCATTGGTCACTGAGGAAGGCTTTCGTATCTCTCCTTGCTATTCTTTGGAACTCTGCATTCAGATGCTTATATCTTTCTTTTTCTCCTTTGCTTTTGGCTTCTCTTCTTTTCACAGCTATTTTTAAGGCCTCCTCAGACAGCCATTTTGCTTTTTTGCATTTCTTTTCCATGGGATGGTCTTGATCCCTGTCTCCTGTACAATGTCATGAACCTCCGTCCATAGTTCATCAGGCACTCTGTCTATCAGATCTAGTCCCTTAATTCTATTTCACACTTCCACTGTATAATCATAAGGGATTTGATTTAGGTCATTCATTTAGACCTGAATGGTCTAGTGGTTTTCCCCACTTTCTTCAATTTAAGTCTGAATTTGGCAATAAGGAGTTCATGATCTGAGCCACAGTCAGGTCCTGGTCTTGTTTTTGCTGACTGTATAGAGCTTTTCCATCTTTGGCTGAAAAGAATATAATCAATCTGATATCAGTGTTGACCATCTGGTGATGTCCATGTGTAGAGTCTTCTCTTGTGTTGTTGGAAGAGAGCGTTTGTTATGACCAGCGCTTTCTCTTGGCAAAATTCTATTAGCCTTTGCCCTGCTTCATTCCGTACTCCATGGCCAAATTTGCCTGTTACTGCAGGTGTTTCTTGACTTCCTACTTTTGCATTCCAGTCCTCTATAATGAAAAGGACATCTTTTTGAGTGTTAGTTCTAAAAGGTCTTGTAGGTCTTCATAGAACCGTTCAACTTCAGCTTCTTCAATGTTACTGGTTGGGGCATAGGCTTGGATTACTGTGATATTGAATGGTTTGCCTTGGAAACGAACAGAGATCATTCTGTCATTTTTGAGATTGCATCCAAGTACTGCATTTCCAACTCTTTTGTTGATCATTATGGCTACTCCATTTATTCTAAGTAATTCCTGCCCACAGTAGTTGATATAACGGTCATCTGAGTTAAATTCACCAATTCCAGTTCATTTTAGCTCGCTGATTCCTAGAATGTTGATGTTCACTCTTTCCATCTCCTGTTTGACCACTTCCAATTTGCCTTGATTCATGGAACTAACATTCCAGGTCCCTATGCAATATTGCTCTTTACAGCATAAGACCTTGCTTCTATCACCAGTACATCCACAACTGGGTTGTTTTTGCTTTGGCTCCAAATAGGAAATAATAGGATTAGCAATAATATTTTCAGGAAGAAGAAACTGTCCTCAAGCAGGATACATTGTTGTTATATAATCCTTACTAAGGAATGTAGGGGGAAAAAAGTTTGTCCCTTCTTCCTCCTTGAGAATTCCAGACCTCTTTCTCTTCTCTGAGAGCCCCAGACTCCTTTCTCCTCTTCAGGAACCCTAGACTTCTTATCAAACTGCCTAGGAATTGACTCTCTCAGTCCCCTGTTTTCTTTTAGGAGAATTATGGTGCCAAGGGAAAGGAGCCTCCTTTTCATTCTATAAATACTTCCTGCTGTTGTGTGGTGTCATCCTTAAATTGTTGAGGCAACTTATTCTCAGAACCCTCAAATTGAGTGTGCCTGATCCAGGGGCTCCAAGTAATAGTTGCAAGAGGCTGTGGTACTCATAGGAGCCTGGACAACCATTTGTATCTTAAACGCTTTCATACAGTTAAAAACAAACTCAGTTTAAACAGTTACAGATGTCAGGCAAAATACTCAATAAACAAAGTTTATGATGTTTTATTATGTTTTATAAAACATAGTATTATGTTTTACAATACTTTATTAAAGTATTATATTTTATGTTTTGTAAAACATAGTATCATGTTTTGTAATACTTTGTTAAAACAAAGTATTATGATGTTTATTATGTTTTATAAAACATAATCAAAATTAAAAGTTACATTATGTCCATAGTTACATCAGTCCATCTTAGGATTGTTAGATGTCATCAGATTAAGAAGAAGTATTGCATATGTTTATTGTTGGTGAAGGTATTTGCAGAGCTGAAGAAAGTCCTTTCCTTGAAGTGGAGAAAACCACAATGGGAAGCTTTCAATTGATGAGGTGGTTGAAAAGCTGAAAGCTGAGTCAAATAGTTAGTTAATTCTAAGGTTTCAGGATCTATGACAATCAGATCAGATCAGATCAGTCGTTCAGTCGTGTCCGACTCTTTGCCACCCCATGAATCGCAGCACGCCAGGCCTCCCTGTCCATCACCAACTCCCAGAGTTCACCCAGACTCACGTCCATCGAGTCAGTGATGCCATCCAGCCATCTCATCTTCTGTCATCTCCTTCTCCTCTTGCCTCCAACCCCTCCCAGCATCAGAGTCTTTTCCAATGAGTCAACACTTCGCATGAGGTGGCCAAAGTACTGGAGTTTCAGCTTTAGCATCATTCCTTCCAAAGAAATCCCAGGGCTGATCTCCTTCAGAATGGACTGGTTGGATCTCCTTGCAGTCCAAGGGATGCTCAAGAGTCTTCTCCAACAACACAGTTCAAAAGCATCAATTCTTAGGCTCTCAGTCTTCTTCACAGTCCAACTCTCACATCCATACATGACCACTGGAAAAACCATAGCCTTGACTAGACAAACCTTTGTTGGCAAAGTAATGTCTCTGCTTTTGAATATGCTATCTAGGTTGGTCACAACTTTCCTTCCAAGGAGTAAGCATCTTTTAATTTCATGGCTGCAGTCACCATCTGCAGTGATTTTGGAGCCCAGAAAAATAAAGTCTGACACTGTTTCCACTGTTTCCCCATCTATTTCCCATGAAATGATGGGACCAGATGCCATGATCTTCGTTTTCTGAATGTTCAGCTTTAAGTCAACTTTTTCTCTCTCCTCTTTCACTTTCATCAAGAGGCTTTTTAGTTTCTCTTCTCTTTCTGCCATAAGGGTGGTGTCATCTGCATATCTGAGGTTATTGATATTTCTCCCGGCAATCTTGATTCCAGCTTGTGTTTCTTCCAGTCCAGTATTTATCATGATGTACTCTGCATAGAAGTTAAATAAGCAGGGTGACAATATACAGCCTTGACCTACTCCTTTTCCTATTTGGAATCAGTCTGTTGTTTCATGTCCAGTTCTAACTGTTGCTTCCTGATATTCCTGCATACAAATTTCTCAAGAGGCAGATCAGGTGGTCTGGTATTCCCATCTCTTTCAGAATTTTCCACAGTTTATTGTGATCCACACAGTCAAACGCTTTGGCATAGTCAATAAAGCAGAAAGAGATGTTTTTCTGGAACTCTCTTGCTTTTTCCATGATCCAGCTGATGTTGACAATTTGATCTCTGGTTCCTCTGCCTTTTCTAAAACCAGCTTGAGCATCAGGAAGTTCACGGTTTGCATATTGCTGCAGCCTGGCTTGGAGAATTTTGAGCATTACTTTACTAGCGTGTGAGATGAGTGCAATTGTGTGGTAGTTTGAGCATTCTTTGGCATTGCCTTTCTTTCAGATGGGAATGAAAACTGACCTTTTCCAGTCCTGTGGCCACTGCTGAGTTTTCCAGATTTGCTGGCATATTGAGTGCAGCACTTTCACAGCATCATCTTTCAGGATTTGGAATAGCTCAACTGGAATTCCATCACCCTCACTAGCTTTGTTCATAGTGATGCTTTCTAAGGCCCACTTGACTTCACATTCCAGGATGTGTGGCTCTACGTCAGTGATCACACCATCATGATTATCTGGGTCTTGAAGATATTTTTTGTACAGTTCTTCTGTGTATTCTTGCCGCCTCTTCTTAATATCTTCTGCTTCTGTTAGGTCCTACTATTTCTGTCCTTTATCGAGCCCATCTTTGCATGAAATGTTCCTTTGGTATATCTGATTTTCTTGAAGAGATCTCTAGTCTTTCCCATTCTGTTGTTTTCCTCTATTTCTTTGCATTGATTGCTGAAGATGGCTTTCTTATCTCTTCTTGCTATTCTTTTGAACTCTGCATTCAGATATTTATATCTTTCCTTTTCTCTTTGCTTTTCACTTCTGTTCTTTTCACAGCTATTTGTAAGGCCTCCCCAGACAGCCATTTTGTTTTTTTGCATTTCTTTTCCATGGGGATAGTCTTGATCCCTGTCTCCTGTACAATGTCACGAACCTCATTCTGTAGCTCATCAGGCACTTTATCTATCAGATCTAGGCCCTTAAATATATTTCTTACTTTCACTGTATAATCATAAGGGATTTGATTTAGGTCATACCTGAATGGTCTAGTGGTTTTCCCTACTTTCTTCAATTTAAGTCTGAATTTGGGAATAAGGAGGTCATGGTCTGAGCCACAGTCAGCTCCTGGTCTTGTTTTTGCTGACTGTATAAAGCTTCTCCATCTTTGGCTGCAAAGAATATAATCAATCTGATTTTGGTGTTGACCACCTGGTGATGTCCATGTATAGAGTCTTCTATCTGCGTGCAAAAATGGTCTGTGATAGAGATAGTCCCTTCTTTCTAGGGTCAATTCAAGCCCTCATTAAAACTATGGGTAAAACTTTAAACCAACTGTCTTGTGTTTCCTGAGTTAATTTACACAGATGTCTCTTAATAATGTCATTAGCCTTTTCAACTTTTGCTGCAGATTGGGGTCTCCAGGAACAGTGTAAGTGATATTCTCTTCCTAGAGCTTTCAACAGCCCTTGAGTCGCAGTGGTTTTAAAGATGGAGCCAATTTCACTCTGAACTTTAATTTAAGATCCTGCTTACATCAAGAGAAGTCAGTACAGTAAGATTTTGCCCGTTAGTAAACTTTTGAGCTTTAAACATTAGCAAAACAATAGTAGTAATTCAGTTCAGTTCAGTTAAGTCACTCAGTCGTGTCTGACTCTTTGTGACCCCATGGACTGAAGCATGCCAGGTCTCCCTGTCTATCACCAACTCCCAGATTCCACCCAAATCTATGTCCATTGAGTCAGTGATGCCATACAACCATCTCATCCTATGTCATCCCCTTCTCCTTCTGCTGTCAATCTTTCCCAGCATCAGGGTCTTTTCAAAAGAGTCAGCTCTTTGCATCAGGTGACCAAAGTATTGGAGTTTCAGCTTCAACATCAGTCCTTCCAATGAATATTCAGGATTGGTCTCCTTTAAGATGGACTGGTTGGATCTCCTTGCAGTCCAAGGGATGCTCAAGAGTCTTCCCCAACACCACAGTTCAAAAGCATCAATTCTTCAATGCTCAGCTTTCTTTATAGTCCAACTCTCACATCCATACATGACTATTGGAAAAACCATAGACTTGACTAGATGGACCTTTGTTAACAAAGTAATATGCTGTCTAGGTTGGTAATATCTTTTTTTCCAAGGAGCAAGCATCTTTTAATTTCATGGGTGCAGTCACCATCTGCAATGATTTTGGAGCCCCAAAAAATAGTCTGTCACTGTTTCCACTGTTACCCCATCTATTTCCCATGAAGTGATGGGACTGGATGCCGTGATCTTCGTTTTCTGAATGTTAAGCTTTAAGCCAACTTTTTACTCTCCTCCCATAGACTTTTTTTTTACAGTAACAAATGAACTCTAATCCTTTGGGCAGACTCAAAATTGGAGCCTGCAAGAGAGCAGTTTGAAGAGACTCAAAAGTCTTTTAAGTCTCTGGGGACCAAACCAGCTTGTTGGTTTGGGCCTGCTGAGTTTAAGTTATAAGTTTTTTATAAAGACAGGACAAGTTCTTTATAACCCAGAATCCAAATGCAGCAATAGCCTATAATTCCCAAGAATCTTTTCAATTGTCTTAAAGTCATATTTGGCTCATTTAAGAATTTCAGACAATAAAGTATAAGGACTGGGTACATATTATTCATACATCTAAAACAAGTCTCCATTTATCACTTCAAAATTTTTACCTCCAAAATAGGAGTGTTGCATGGACTACTACAGGAAATTAATAGCCCCTGATCCTTTAAATTCTCAATGATGAGTTTTAACCCTTCCTTAACCTTGGGACTTAGTGGGTACTGCTTTTGATGTGAAAATAGGTGAGGGTCATTGAGCTTGATAACCACAGAAACAGTGTTTTGTGATCGACCCAGTTTTTACATCAGCTCACACCTTAGGATTTACATTTTGCTCAATTAAAAGACCAGATTCCATATTCATGAGAATAGAGGCCTCAACCTTGCTCAGTATATCCCAAGAAGGCATAAGGGAGACTCTGGCATGACTAGAAACTTGAGAAAATAGCACAGAGCCCTAGTTGACCCTTCAATTCAGTTCAGTTCAGTTCAGTCACTCAGTCGTGTCCGACTCTTTGCGACCCCATGAATTGCAGCACACCAGGCCTCCCTGTCCATCACCAACTCCTGGAGTTCACCCAGACTCACGTCCATCGAGTTGGTGATGCCATTCAGCCATCTCATCCTCTGTCATCCTCTTCTCCTCCTGCCCCCAATCCCTCCCATCATCAGAGTCTTTTCCAATGAGTCAACACTTTGCATGAGGTGGCCAAAGTACTGGAGTTTCAGCTTTAGCATCATTCCTTCCAAAGAAATCCCAGGGCTGATCTCCTTCAGAATGGACTGGTTGGATCTCCTTGCAGTCCAAGGGACTCTCAAGAGTCTTCTCCAACACCACAATTCAAAAGCATGAATTCTTTAGCACTCATTTTTCTTCGCAGTCGAACTCTCACATCCATACATGACCACTGGAAAAACCATAGCCTTGACTAGACGAACCTTTGTCGGCAAAGTAATGTCTCTGCTTTTGAATATGCTATCTATGTTGGTCATAACTTTCCTTCCAAGGAGTAAGAGTCTTTTAATTTCATGGCTACAGTCACCATCTGCAGTGATTTTGGAGCCCAAAAAAATAAAGTCTGACATTGTTTCCACTGTTTCCCCATCTATTTCCCATGAAGTGATGGGACCAGATGCCATGATCTTCGTTTTCTGAATGTTGAGTTTTAAGCCAACTTTTTCACTCTCCACTTTCACTTTCATCAAGAGGCTTTTTAGTTCCTCTTCACTTTCTGCCATAAGGGTGGTGTCATCTGCATATCTGAGGTTATTGATATTTCTCCCGGCAATCTTGATTCCAGCTTGTGTTTCTTCCAGTCCAGTGTTTCTCATGATGTACTCTACATAGAAGTTAAATAAGCAGGGTGACAATATACAGCCTTGACCTACTCCTTTTCCTATTTGGAATCAATCTGTTGTTCCATGTCCAGTTCTAACTGTTGCTTCCTGACCTGCATACAGATTTCTCAAGAGGCAGATCAGGTGGTCTGGTATTCCCATCTCTTTCAGAATTTTCCACAGTTTATTGTGATCCTCACAGTCAAAGGCTTTGGCATAGTCAATGAAGCAGAAAGAGATGTTTTTCTGGATCTCTCTTGGTTTTTCCATGATCTAGTGGATGTTGGCAATTTGATCTCTGGTTCCTCTGCCTTTTCTAAAACCAGCTTGAATATCAGGAAGTTCACGGTTCCCATATGCTGAAGCCTGGCTTGGAGAATTTTGTTGCCCCTTAAAGGGTGGCAAATAACATCATTTGGCTCGTCTATACAGCCCCATTACAGTAGTGGATTGGGAGGAAAGCAGACCACAGGTTTCACTGAGCACAGAGAAATTTACCCAAGTGTCCAAAAGAAATCAAATGATTGGCCCTTACAGTTATTAGTACCCAGGGTTCCTCAAGTGTAATTAGGACGAGAGCCCTTGTGGGGACCCCTGGGCACCTTCGGTCCTGAATTTCCCAAGAGCCCAATCTCTGGGGCCTACACCACAGAGGGCAGTCTCTCCTCCAGTATGGTCCTTTGCAGACCAGACATGGAGCCGGGGGTGGCTTAGATGCCTGAGGGCAATCCTACTTGAGATGCCCCTCCTTTCCACAGTAATAACAAGCTCATCCCTTTTAACCTAGGTCCCTCTGGGCATTTTTCTCAGGCCATTTTAGAGCAGATCTAACAGCCATACTGGGTCTTCAGTCTTTTGTCTGTTTTTCTTTTGCTCTTATTTTTCTTCTCATATTCTGTACCTTAATATAGGGTCTGAACCAACTGCAACAGTTTTTCTAAAGACTGATTTGTTCTGAACACCTGTTTTAATAACTTATGGCAGATATCTGGAGCTAACTGTGTGGGAAACCTATCTTTTAAGATTTTTTCTCCTTCTGAACTTTCAGGATCAATGTCAGTAATCTTGCAGAGAGCCTGCCATAGTTTAGGAAATTACCAGTAGTTTCCTTCTCTCCCTGTTCTATGTCAGCCAACTTAACACAGTTTAAAGTGTTTGTGTGTGCTTGCTTGAGCACTTCAAGAATACATCTGACAAAGTGGTTGTTATGAGAACTGCTTGGCTCCCAGAAGGCGGGTGGTGGGAGGAGCTATTTCATGTTCCCTCTTTTCCCTTATCTCACATTCAAGCTATTTATCTCCAAAAGTATTAGCTTTCCCCAAAATTCAAGTTTTTGAGTCAGGGGGTCAGCGTCTGTCCCAAGACATAACCTCTAAATAGTCTAGCGAGACTGAGGCAACCCATCCTAGAAGGGTGCCCCTGATTCTCAATCTGTTCAGTTGGGAGCCCCAGATACAAGGGCAAAGTAAGAGGACAGGAGGGAGCTGAAGGTTTCACACCCAAATCTTCACCTTTAGGACATAAGTCTGGCATATCTTACAGAGAGGTAAACAGCAACATATATGTCACTTCTACCCATTTCTTATTTTCTACAGAACTGGTCTAGTTGTAAAACAGTGTCATAATTAAGAGACGCTTCAACAGGCCAGCGTCTCCTATCTTCCAAAGGATACTATGGCCATTCAGTATCACAGAAGAAGATCAAGCATATCTTTTTTTAAATTCTGGGGTCAAACTTGTCCCAGTTTTTATTTGTTTATTTTTTATTGCATATTGATTGCTTTTATTTTATTTTTTTTTCATTTCATATATGATATTATCCATGTTTCAATGCCATTCTCCCAAATCATCCCACCCTCTCCCTCTCCTGTCCCAGTTTTTTAAACACATTGTAACGAAGTGGTTCTGGAACGGAGAGCTCCCATCTGTAAGAGAGAAAAAAGTGGCATCCACAGCAGTGGCTATTTTACACCAGAAGTGTCCTTGCCTACTCTAGATGGGGGTATATACAGACTTTCCACTGAAGCTTTCCTTCCCTGTCAGACTTTGTCCCCTACCAAAGCAGGCATCTTACTCATCCCTCCCAGTTCTACCACTGAGGCAGGGTGGAATGCACCAGGAGTAGACCTGATGGCATCCCAGATCGATTTTCAGTTCCTTACCACCAAGACCTTTGTTTGATTTGCTCTTTTCTCTGATGTCATCCAGAGTGTAACAGAGTAGCTTTCCAGAATCTTTCCAAAGCTAGGACTACTTGGGGAAGCATCTGTCTTTCATGTCCCTATGCACATTTCTGAATACAGTCCTGACTGCAGTAGAAGCGGTGAGTCATAAAGGGATGAAGGACAAGGAAGGTTCCCTTGTGAGTGTCATCACACCAGTATAGCAAAAAAGGTGGTGGAGGGTTGGCCAGAGAAGAAAAAGTGATTTTTGTCCTCAAGCTTCTAGGGCCAATCCTTCCAGTTCATTCTCACAAGTTCCACAAAAGGAATATCTAGGGAGCTGATACAAAAGCCACCAGAGTGCCTCCTCTGGTCCACTAAGAGCTAGCACTACCAAAGGAAGAAGCCCATTGTATTTCCAATCTAACCAGATGCTGCAGTTCCTGACCTGTGTCCTCCAAAACCTCATGGTCACCAGCAGTGCTTCTATCCACAAAGATCAGAGGCACAGCCATGACAAAGACTCACTTTCAGGTTGCTGGCTCCTGAGGCAGGCAGAAAGGAGAGTGCTCTCTAGCCTGAGAGATGGTCCTGCAGCTAGAGCTCCGCCTCACTCCCAAACATGCTCCTGTAACTTTCGGCTCCTAGCAAGGCTAGGCGCTTCCATACTTAGGGTCTAAGTAACAGTACATAGTAACAGCCTGAATCACAATTCCCTTGAATGTCAATAATCTGATAGATTAAGTTAGTAGTTCTAATTTCCCACACAATTATGAAATGGTCAAAGAGATCAGGAAAAGGTGACTGAGAAAGGAAAGTTCGGTCCACATGCTTTGCCCATCTCTGGCCGCTCCCCTGGGAGGGAGGTTGGGTGTCTCTTAGCATTGTCAGATCAGTATAAACCCTCGACAAGGCTCCCCTTTTTGAAGCTGCCTTCAGTCATTACAAGGCACTGTGAATCCACAGAGCAGGGCTCATCATTTCATCAGGGTGTGTCATTCATTCACACAAGCATACCACAGAGTTAGTAAGTAAAGCAGAAAACATGTATAGTGAGAACGCAGAGAGGCTAGAGCTCTGAGTGTTCTTACCTTGTGAAGATCCTGGACTAGCCTTATGGTGAAAGGTGTCAGATTCATGATCTCTGAAGAAGATCTAGCTTCAGGGCCAGGGACCAGGCTTGATCACTCAAGAGAGTTTATGTAGCTGAGTTTATTAAAGTGAAAAAGGACAGAGAAACCGTCTGTCATAGACATCAAAAGGGGGACGGAGTGTGCTCCCCTCAGTAGCCTAAGCAAGGGAGTCATACACTTTTTTAATTACTTATTACAATGAGTCAAAGTAATGTCTCAAGGTTGTAAAGATCTTACTAGACCCACTCCCATAATTTATATTTTAAGATAAGAGGATTAGCCAGAAGGTTTTCAGGAAGGAGAAATCGTCCTCACGAAGGATACTTTGCTGTTATATAATCCTTACTAAGGAAGTCCTCACGAAGGATACTTTGCTGTTATATAATCCTTACTAAGGAATGCAGGAAAAAAAAATTGTCCTTTCCTCCTCCTTGAGAATTCCAGCCCCCTATCTCCTCTTTGAGAGCCCTAGGCCCTTTTCTCCTCCTCATGGCCCCCTGACTTCTTATCAACCTGCCAAGGAATTGTTTCTCTCACCCCTGAGTTTGAGAATCTGCATTGTTGTCTATGACTCAAACCACTTTGTCCTTGGATTTGTATTCTGGAAACAGACTTTCATGGTATAGCTCCAGGAACTCCTCTTTTGAAAACTTACTTTCATATACAGACTTCATTGATTTAGACCTATAGCTAGCTCCACTCTTTCCCTTTAATGCTACTCTAGCATTTGGGAGTTGGATGAGACAGGTGTATAGGTTATAAAGCAATCTCTCTACCCAACACTGTAAATATTTAAGTAGAAGCTGGATTACTACTCAATGGGCCATCATGAATGGACTTCAATCTTTTATAAGGTTGAGAATGATAACCATGTCAGTATATACTAATTATCTGATTTGATTCTGGCTTTCATTTTAGAGTTGGTAGAAGAGTTCTAGACTTTTTTTATGAAAATACTTTAGCAAAATCCAAATCTCCTATAGTTCTTTATATAGTTTAAAATCCTCTTTCAGACTGTCTTTGGCATTTTCCACCACGAATAGCATTATAGAACTCTAAAATCGAAGATCATGGCATCTGGTCCCAGCACTTCATAGCAAATAGATTGTGGGAAAAAAAAAAACAAAAACAGAAATAATGAGACACTATTTTCTTGAGCTCCAAAATCACTGCAGATGGTGAACACAGCCATGAAATTAAGATTCTTGCTCTTTGGGTGGAAAAAAAAAACAACTATGACAAACCTAGACAGTGTATTAAAAAGCAGAGACAATACTTTGCCAAAAAAGTCAATATAGTTAAAGCTATGATGTGAGATTTAGATCATAAAGAAGGTTGGGAGCCAAAGAATCAATGCTTTCAAGCTGTGGTACTGGAGAAGACTCTTAGAGTCCCTTGGATAGCAAGGAGATCAAATCAATCAATCCTAAAGGAAATCAACCCTGAATATTCATTGGAAGGACTGATGCTGAAGCTGAAGCTCCAGTAGTTCGGCCAACTGACATGAAGAGTCGATGCACTGGAAAAGACCCTGATGGTGGGAAAGATTGTGGGCGAGCAATAGAAGATGAGATGGGTAGATGGCATCATTGAGTCACCGGACATGAGTTTGAGCAAACTCAGGGATATAGTGAAGGACAGGGAAGGCTGGTGTGCTGCAGCCATCACAAAGAGTTCGATGCAACTGAGCAACTGAACAACAACAATATTGGAGTTTCTGGTTAACCTAGGTTTGGCCACGTGATTTCATTTTTCTTAATATCTTTTCTCTCATGACACATGATACTCACAGTGACCATATTCTCTGGAGTCAATCTAGAGGTAAGTACAAGTTATTTTTATTCTTATTATTGAAAGCATATCTGAACATGATGTGATGAGTATGGTTTATATAGGAGCATTTCTGAGATTAACTGAATTATTTTTACAAAATAATTTCAAATATTGAAATTTATTCCTCTCAGTAATTTTTATAGATCTTACAGTTTGTAGCAGCATAAATGTTTCATGTCACTTTAGCTATAAATCTATAATTTAACCTAAGGTTCCTAGTCCAGTATTTATTGTCCTAGTTTCTTATTTACATTTGACAAATGGCTTTCTCATTCCCTGTCTTACATTTACTTGCTATAAGTTGTGAATCTTTTATTTCTATTCTATATGGATATTATACAATGAAATTCAAATGACTGTAATGTATTTTCACATCTCTGGTATAATTGAATAATGCATTTATTTCCATCATTATCATGTTAACCTCATTCCAGAACTGGCACAAAAGCTACTTTGAAGAAGTACTGTAAACTTCATGTGGTGTGAAGTGCCAATATTATAATTGCATCCATAATTATCACTTAATATATATTTGAAAGGGCTTGTGAGGTGGTGCTAGTGGTAAAGAACTAACCTGCCAAAGCAGGACATGTAAGAGATGGGTTTGATTCCTGGGTCAGGGAGATCTGGAGGTGAACATGGCAACTCATTCCAATATTCTTGCCTGGAGAATTCCATGGATAGAGGAGCCTGCCGGGCTACAGTCCATAGAGTCGCAAAGAGTAGGGCATGACCAAAGTGACTTATGATATATATTTGAAAATAATATGTTAAAATTCTGATTTGAGTAAAGAGTATACTAGAATGCAAATTATTTTCATAAAATTTAAATGTCTGATAGTTATCCACATAGATGTTTAATTTACACAGTACTAAATATTCAGACTCCATAATAAGCCCATATGTTTTCAAATATTTAAATTCATTAGTGGTCAACTATTTTGTTTTTGTTGTTTATTTTCCTCCTGTCATAGGGTTTTGCCTTCATGCAAACTTAGGGAAGAATTTGAAATTAAAAGAATACATTTGACTTATCGCCTCCCCGCCACTCGGTTATCTGGGTGTAAAACCGGCGCACCTTCTCAGGCAGATGTTGACCGTCCAGACCCCCAAGAAGTTTTAGTTAGCAAAGAAGCCTGCTTACAGTTTTATAGATAGATAGCAACTCCTACAGCTCAACTCCAGAAAAATAAATGACCCAATCAAAAAATGGGCCAAAGAACTAAATAGACATTTCTCCAAAGAAGACATAAAGATGGCTAACAAACACATGAAAAGATGCTCAACATCACTCATTATCAGAGAAATGCAAATCAAAACCACTATGAGGTACCATTTCACGCCAGTCAGAATGGCTGCAATCCAAAAGTCTACAAGTAATAAATGCTGGAGAGGGTGTGGAGAAAAGGGAACCCTCTTACACTGTTGGTGGGAATGCAAACTAGTGCAGCCACTATGGAGAACAGTGTGGAGATTCCTTAAAAAACTGGAAATAGACATGCCTTATGATCCAGCAATCCCACTGCTGGGCATACACACTGAGAAAACCAGAAGGGAAAGAGACACGAGTACCCCAATGTTCATCGCAGCACTGTTTATAATAACCAGGACATGGAAGCAACCTAGATGTCCATCAGCAGATGAATGGATAAGAAAGCTGTGGTACATATACACAATGGAGTATTATTCAGCCATTAAAAAGAATACATTTGAATCAGTTCTAATGAGGTGGATGAAACTGGAGCCTATTATACAGAGTGAAGTAAGCCAGAAAGAAAAACACCAATACAGTATACTAACACATATATATGGAATTTAGAAAGATGGTAACAATAACCCTGTGTACGAGACAGCAAAAGAGACACTGATGTATAGAACAGTCTTATGGACTCTGTGGGAGAGGGAGAGGGTGGGAAGATTTGGGAGAATGGCATTGAAACATGTAAATATCATGTATGAAATGAGTTGCCAGTCCAGGTTCGATGCACGATACTGGATGCTTGGGGCTGGTGCACTGGGACGACCCAGAGGGATGGAGTGGGGAGGGAGGAGGGAGGAGGGTTCAGGATGGGGAACACATGTATGCCTGTGGCGGATTCATTTTGATATTTGGCAAATCTAATACAGTTATGTAAAGTTTAAAAATAAAATAAAATTAAAAAAAAAAAAAAGAAAAAAAAAAAGAATACATTTGAATCAGTTCTAATGAGGTGGATGAAACTGGAACCTATTATACAGAGTGAAGTAAGCCAGAAAGAAAAACACCAATACAGTATACTAACGCATATATATGGAATTTAGAAAGATGGTAACAATAACCCTGTGTATGAGACAGCAAAAGAGACACTGATGTATAGATCAGTCTTATGGACTCTGTGGGAGAGGAAGAGGGTGGGGAGATTTGGGAGAATGGCATTGAAACATGTATAATATCGTGTATGAAATGAGTCGCCAGTCCAGGTTCGATGCACGATGCTGAATGCTTGGGGCTGGTGCACTGGGACAACCCAGAGGGAGTGTATGGGGAGGGAGGAGGGAGGAGAGTTCAGGATGGGGAGCACAGATATACCTGTGGTGGATTCATTTCGATGTTTGGCAAAACTAATACAATATTGTAAATTTTAAAAATAAAATAAAAGTGAAAGCTCTAAAAATTCTTCTCTGCTGTTCAGTTAATTTCAGGAAACAATTGGGTTATTGGCAAGAACTGCTAATGATGATGAAATACCCTTGAGATCCCATTAGCTAAAAAGCTTTTCATATTTCTCCACAAATAGAATACATGGTTCTACTTTTAAAGTTCATGCAAAGGAATCATTTTATAAGCCAACAAAGACACTTATCATAACTGAGCCAATTGGCATTTTAAAATCTTGCATTTGCTTCTTTTTTGACGAACAGCTACTTGAGGAACTAATATGGATCTATATCAGACCCGTTCATAGATGAGGTTTTTTTTTTTCCTCCCAGGAAATCATAGACTGTTTATCATACACTCTCAGGTAGAAATGGATGTTGTAACAATTATCACCTCTCACACTCAACTATTTAACATTAAAATGTGTTTTCAGCATACAGACCATTAAGGAATATAGATTCAAGTACCATACTACTAATTTAGAAGTAGAGATATTTTGGTGTTTTTTTTAAATTGCTATATATTTAAATTAATAAGACAATAATAAAATCAATTAGATTAAATTAGAATAAATGATTCAAATTTTCATCCAAATTTTCTCCACTTTGTGTTACAAATGAAGTCTATTCCAGTGATGCTGAACAATTTTTAAAAATATCTCTGTTAAAAAGTGCATTGTTAAGACATGCACTATATTTTAATTAACCATTCCTCCAGTGTTGAGCATTCTATAGAGTTTTAAATTTTCCATAGTTATTAATAATTGTGTTGAGCGTATTTGTAAAGAATAAGTTTTCTACTTTAGAAAGGTTTCCACTAGGTCTTATTCCTCAAAAGAGTGTTGGGAACCAAAGAAAAATTAAAATGCAAAGTATTTATTCAGAGATACTTCTAAAAGTTTTATTACATTAATTATATCTAACTCTTACTATTTGTACCCTATACCCTTTTCTGATCTGTTGGGGGATTCTATATCAGAATAAGAAATTGCAATGAAGCTGTTACACTTTGTTTCCTTATAATTTTCAGTTTTGGAATTAGTGTTTAATGGTTGATTTACAACGTTGTGTTTATTCTTTAAAGATTCTTTGAAGTGGGCAATTTTTAAAGTCGTTATTGAATTTGTTACAATATCCCTTTTGTTTTTCTTTGTTTTCTACTTTTGGCCACGAAGCACAGGGATATTAGCTCCCCAACAAGGGACTGAATCAGCACCCCAGAACTGGAAGCCTCAGTCTTAACCACTAGAACACCAGGAAAGTTCCTGTTGTGTTCATTGTGGACAATTAAAAAATAAAGCTCTTTATCCATTTATCTTTGAAGGGAAAGTGTATTTGCTAAATATACTTTACTGTATTTCTGTTTCCGCTTTTCTTTGGGAAATTTATGACTCCAAATTTCTCACTCTATTATTTATGCAGTAGTCTGTAACCAATTTCTTATGGGAAGATGGGAGAAAGCACGAGAATGCATGTAGCTTATGTATTCTGGCTTGGTACCAAGTAGAGCTGGTCATTAGTGGCATATGCATATTCTCTAAACTGTCTGCTTATGATAAGTATTTATTGACCATGTCTTTCTTTCCACAGTAAGAGCTAGGGTTCAGATGCAAATTTTCATGGTGAAGGTAATAACTCTTACCAGTGTGTAGCACATCTTACAAGATGCATCTAAGAATGACAATTTGCAACCTCACAGACACAGAGGAACCTGCAGAAGGAAATGGCAACCCACTTCAGTAGTCTTGCCTGGGAAATCCCATGGAGCCTGGTGTGCTACAGTCCATGGGGTAGCAAACAGCCATATATGAGTTAGTGAGTGAACAACAATAAGACAAAGAGGAGGGAATGGAAACATGGGACACTGAGATAACTCAGCAGAGTCACGTGGAGTTGGACAATGGAGGAGAATCCAGATCTTATGTAAATATCCTAGTGTTTTCTGTAAATTACACAGCAAATGTTGTCCTATAGATATTTTACAGGGGGCAGGTACTAGGTGTCTGAAGACATGACGTGCATCACCAAGGAAGTAAGAAAAAAAATGAAGCAGGTCGTGGGGCAAAACTGCCAAAGACATGCTCTAGAGTCATGCAACTGCTCAGTCTTCTCTATAAGAAATGCAGACTATAATTCTCTCATGATTAAAACCTATCATTTTTTTATTATTTTGTAGCTAATTCAGGCCCCAGGAATGCATTAGTTCTTAAATGGATCCCATGCCTCCTCACAACGTGACCAAATTTGTTCTCCTGGGACTCACACAGAATCCACACTTGCAGAAAATACTCTTCATTGTCTTTTTGCCCATTTTCCTATTCACGGTGCTGGCCAAGCTGCTCATTGTCATCACAATCTCCCTCAGCCCCACACTTTCTGCCCCCATGTACTTCTTCCTCAATCACTTGTCCTTCCTAGATGCCTCTTTGACCTCTGTCACCACCCCCAAATTGATCATTTACCTGCTGTACCAAAGGACAACCATCTCCTGGGCTGCCTGCCTAACTCAGCTCTTTATGGAACATTTCCGGGCGGGATCAGAGGTCACCATCCTCACCATCATGGCCCATGACCACTATGTGGCCATCTGCAAGCCTCTGCACTACATGGCCATCATGCAACAGGGGCTCTGCCAGCTCCTGGTGGTGGTGGTCTGGACTGGGGGGATCCTGCGTGCCACTGTACAGGTTGTTTTCACCATGGACTTCATTGATCACTTCATGTATGATTTCTTCTCACTGTTGGAACTTGCCTGCAGCGACACCTACAGGCTGGGAATGGTGGTGGCAGCTAACACAGGGGGCATGTGCTTGCTTATTTTTTCCATGCTCCTCATCTCCTACATAGTCATCCTGATCTCCCTGAAATTCCATGGCTCTGAAGGACGACGCAAAGCCCTTTCTACATGTAGTGCCCACTTCACAGTAGTGGTAATGTCTTTTGTTTCTTGTATATTCACTTACACGCGTCCTGTGGCTGTTTACCCTGCAGACAAGTGGGTGGCTGTGTTCTTTGCAATCCTCACTCCTATGTTTAACCCTATTATTTACACAATGAGAAACATAGAGGTGAAAAATGCCATAAGGAGTTTATTGAAGAGGGGAGTAATTTAGGCTTGTCACAATGCCAAGAAAGTGATGGTTTATATACATAGGTAGAATTGTACCTGTTGTAAATTGTGGGAGTAAAAAAGTTCTGAGGATCATTGACAGAAAAAAAAAAATCCCAGAAACTATTTGTTGATAATTTAACATAGACACATTTTTAGGTATTTTGATAAGTTTTAATATACTTTCTAGAGTCTTCAATGTTCATGTTCATAGTTTCAGATTAGGCAAAGGAAAGAACTATAATCTCCTAGTTTCATGATTTTAGAGTATGTTTTACTCCAGAGTCTTCCATTTACTTTACTAAATTCTGAATACATGTTACTTGGGAAAAAAATCTGTTTTTTTCATGGGACATTGACTCAGATCTTCTATTTTTCCATAGCCTGTGGTAAAGCAAATAAGGGATAGAAACTTTTTCAATAGATCCATTGAGAAGGAGCAATTAATTGAGTGAAGGAATTGCAGCTGATTTTTTTTTCCCCTATGAATTTACCAAAAGTCAAAAGCGAGGCACCAACAAAATGAGGAAGGAAAAATGCAAAATCTAACTGCTTCCTTGCCATTAAAAATAAGCCAGAAATTTTAGAATTACTCATTTGCTCTATTTTTTATTCATAATTTTATTTTTAATTAAAGAGTAATTAGTCTATAATATGGTGATGGTTTTTGACATTCAGTGACATGAATCCCTCCCTCCTGAACCCCCCTCCCACCTCAGTCCCCATCCCACCCCTCTAGGTTGGTACAGAGCACTGGCTTTGGGTTCCCTGGGTCATACAGCAAACTCCCACTGTCTATCCATTTTACATATGGTAATGGGAACGTTTCCATGCTACTCTCTCAAATCATCCCACCCTCCCCTTCCCCCACTGTATCCACAAGTCTGTTGTTTATATCTGTGTCTCCTTTGCTGCCTTGCAAATAGGATAATCAGTACTATCTTTCTAGATTCCATATATATCTGTTAATATACTATATTTGAATTTCTTTTTCTTACTTAACTCAGTGAAATAGGCTCTATGTTTATCCACCTCATTGAAACTAACTCAAATGCATTTATTTTTAAAGCTAAGTAATGTTCCATTGTGTGCATGTACGACAACTTCCTTATCCATTCATCTATCAATGGACATCTATGTTGCTTCTATGTGCTAGCTATTATGCATAGTGTTTCAATGAACACTAGAGTGCATGTGTTTTTTTTTTCAGTTATGGTTTTCTTAGGGTATATGCCCAATAGTGGGATTGTTGTGTCATATGGTAGTTTTGTTCTTAGTTTTTAAAGGAATCTCCATACTTTTCTCTATAATGGCTGTGTCAATTTGCATTCCGACCAACAGTGTGTAAGACGGTTCCCTTTTCTCCACGCATTCTCCAGCATTTATTGCTTGTAGACTTTTTGATGATGGCCATCTATGTTCTTAAATAGCCTTAGTTTTCTGTGGCATGTGTAGGTCTACAGATAAGAAAAGTATCTGAAGTCTTAGTGATTCAATTTGTCCCTTGGAAGTTGGTGTCAAACATGTTGTAGTCTTGTCTCACCTGTAGCACTATATTTCAGCACTACAAGCTTTTTATTTTTGAAGTTTGCAGTTATGTCACTTCACTTTTACAAAAGCACAATAGTATGGTAACAGAGTTGTTTTTTTTTTTTAATTTTTTTTTTAAAGCAAAAATCCCCTTCGTTTTTCTTATTCATAAAAATGAAGTGGTTAATGTGAACTTTCTGGATAGTTGGGAATACTTGCAATGCTCCTCACTGCACCTAGAGGACATCAGGTCATCTTATGTTATTACATCACTCTTTATTAATCAGGGCTTCTCTAATGGTCTAAGCAGACGGAAGTGCTATATGCTCAGTCATGTCTGATTCTGTGACCCTATGGATGGTAGCATGCCAGACTCCTCTGTCCATGGACTTTTCCAGGCAAGAACACTGGAGTGGGTTGCCATTTCCTCCTCCAGGGAATCTCCTTGATCCAGGGATCAAACTTTACTGTCTCATGTCTCCTGAATTGCAGGAGGAATCTTTACATGCTGAGTCAACTTCTCAGACTACAACATGCCATGTTTCTTTTAACAAATGTTGCTTGGTCAAACTCTGGTCAACTGGAGTTATTTCTTTCATGATTTGACTACACAGCAATGCCAGAGCATGGTACTGGGTGACTGTATTTACTAAGTACTTCAAGACTGTCTCCAGGAGACAGGAATATACAGTGGAAAAAAGGTTCCCTCTTCAACTGTCTTCCCTTACATCCTATATAAAATACACCTAAAGTAGATTAAAAACCTAAATTTAGACTGGCCACTATAATACTGCTAGAGAAAAACCTAGCAGGAACACTCTTTGACATAAATTGCAACAATATTGTTTTTGGAATTGTCTCCTAGAGGTATTTTTGTTTTGTTTTGTGGAAATAAAACAGTAAAAAGCACTTTGTGGTCTCAAATGAAAGCTTCTTTATTTTCAAAGTCCTCATCTTCTTGTGCTTAACTTCTTTAGTACTTTATCATCTCAGAACTTACAATAGTTTTGACAATGTGAAAATGGGCACAATGAGAAAGAGTTATTGGACCATTTTATTTCACTTCTAAATAGGTTTTAAAGGAGATTCCTACAAATAGGTTATATACAGATAAATCCCCGACAAAATAAAACAGAAAAAAATTTGGTTAAATAATACACAGGGGGACGTCTCTGGACATATAATGGTTACGAGTTTGACTAACAAAGTAGGGGACACAGGTTCAATCCCAGGTCAGGGAGGATTCCACATATCCTGAAGCAACTAAGCCCGCATGCCACAATCACTGAGCCCAGTTGTTCAACCACTGAAGCCACAAGCCTAAGTCAGTGATCTACAGCAAGAGACACCAAAGCAAGGCAACCCCATCACACCGCAAAGAAGAGTAGTCCCTGCTTGCCATGGCTAAGAGAAAGCCTGAGTACAGCAAGCAAGACCTAAAGCAGTGGAAAATACATAAATAAATAAGCCACACAGGGTAAGAATATCTATACTTTTATGAGTCTTAGCTTTTCTCTCTAAAAACAAAAGGATTTTACTATCCAGGATTTTTTTTTTAATTTAAATCAGGAGCTTCACAAAATATAAATTAAATACAAGAAAAATATTATGTTTAGTTCACTGATTAATGGGAGAACTAGGAAGATATTATTAATCAGTCAAAAGGAAACTCTGACGTACCATTTTTAACATTGCCTAAATAAGAATGTGTAATGAATTTATTTGTTGTTATTGTTCAGACGCTCAGTAGTGTTCGATTTTTTGTGACCCCATGAATTGCAGCACAACAGGCTTCCCTGTCCATCACCAGCTCCTGGAGCCTACTCAAAGTCATGTCCATCGAGTCGGTGATGCCATCCAACCATCTCATCCTCTGTCGTCCCCTTTTCATCCTGCCTTCAGTCTTTCCCAGCATCAGAGTCTTCTCCAGTGAGTCAGTTCTTCACATTCTTCACATCACATCTTTACTTTTTCATATTTTATTGCTATAAAGCTGTTCCTATATTTCTTACTGACTCTAACAGCAATTCTCCAAGGTAGGTATAATTATCATTATTCCATTTCACTGATGAGGAGGAGTAAAGTTCAAAAGAGCTAAATAATCTGCATATTATCAGAGGCAGAGCTTGTATTCAGATAATCATTCTTCTAAATTCAAAATTTATTCTTCCTCAGTTATTTCAAAGAATCTCAGAAAAAAGAGAGCATGTCATTGGAATGTCTATTGTTTTCTAGTAATTGGAAAACATTCTATAGTATTTACATACCTCTATAGTGAGCCTACATATAGAAGCAGTTGGTTCTCAGAAAGCTATATGCCTTACTAGTGGAATATAAATTAGGAAGAAGATAACTAATATTTAAAATTATATTGAATTTCTTCTTCTCTTGGGAAAAATTATCAGTGATTATGGAAATTAATTGTACAGTATTTAAGCTGTTGTGAAAATTTTGAAGTGATATCAAATAGTCACAATGACATCATAAAATTAAAATTTAGCTTTCTTAACATACTGAAAAGACGGACGACCAGAAAGATCATATAATATGTAAATCAGCTTTGACTTACCCTTCAAGTTTGATAATTTGTGTTACTGTCTCTCCAATGTTTTAAACCACTCTGTCCTTGGAGTTGTATTCTGGAAACACATTTTACCAGTATAGTTCCAGGAACTCCTTGATTGAAAAACTATTTTTATGATCAGCCTTCATTGAGTTAGGCCTAACTCCATTCTCTTTCCATTGTATGCTTCTCCAATGCTTGGGAAGTTGGACTAGATAGGTATAGGGGAAAGGTGTAGGGTATAGGGGATAGATGAAGGGGAGAGGTGTAGGGGATAGGGGATAGGTGTAGGGGAAATGTGCTGGGAAAGATTGAAGGCAGGAGGAGGAGACAACAGAGGATGAGATGGTTAGATGGCATCACCGACTCAATGGTCACGAATTTGAGTAATATACTAGAGTTGGTGATGGACAGGGAGGCCTGATGATCTGCAGTCCATGGGGTAGCAAAGTCAGACATGACTGATCAATGGAAGTGAACTGAGGGGTTCTAAAGCAACCTCTCGAGAAGCAGTTTGGAAGATGGTGGAGGAATAGGACTGGGAGACCACTTTCTCTCCCACAAATTCATCAGAAGAACATTTAAACGCTGAGTAAATTCCACAAAATAACTTCTGAATGCTGGCAGAGGACATCAGGAACCCAGAAAAGCAGCCCATTGTCTTCAAAAGGAGGTAGGAAAAAATATAAAAGACAAAAAATAGAGACAAGTGATAGGAATGGAGCTCCATCCCGGGAAGGGGGTCTTAAAAAGAGAGAAGTTTCCAAACACCAGGAAACACTCTCACTGCCACGTCTGTGGCAAGCCTTGGAAGCAGAGGGCAACATAACAGGGAGAAAAATAAATAAATAATTAAAACCCACAGATTACCAGCCCAATGGTAACTCCCCCAGTGGAGAAGCAGCGCAGACACCTGCACTTGTCACTAGTAAGCGGGGGCTGGGCAGGGAGGCGCAGGCTGCATGGCTTAGAGTAAGGACCGGGCCTGAATGCCCCGAGGACAATCTGAGGGAATTAACTTGGGCTAGCCAACCAAACTGCTGGATAGCTACCACGCACAAAGCCAGCCCTAACTTAAGACATCGCCAAGCCCGCGCACAGAACAAAGGACTGAACAGAGCTAGCCAGCTGCAGACCATCCCCCTCCAGCGACAGGCAGCCAGAGCCGGAAGGGGGCAATCGCAACCCCAGAGAGACATTATCTACCAAACTGCAAGCAGGCTTCTTTGCTAACTAAGACTTCTTGGGGTTCTGGACAGTCATCATCTGCCTGAGAAGGTGTGCCGGTTGTACACCCAGAAAACTGAGCAGCAGGGACGGGAGAGGCAATAAGTCACAGCGACCACACTTGCCAAACACCTCATCACCTGAGCTGCTCGGACCTGGGAAAGGCACAAAATGCAGGCCCAACTGAGTCTGTGCCTTTGAGGACTACCCGAGTGCCTGAACATGAGCAGCTTAGACCTGGGAGGTTCATGCAGCCCAGGGCCAGCCTCAGACGGTTCCCAGTGGTGCAGCCTAGATCCTGAGCAGTGTGGACAGGGAGGGCACACGTGCTGTGAGCAGGGGCAGGCCCAGTGTAGCTGAGGCACTGCGAGCACACACCAGTGTTATTTGTTTGCAGCGTCCCTCCCTCCCCACAGCACGACTGAACAAATGAGTCTAAAATAAAGTGTCCACCACCGCCCCCTTTGTTTCAGGGCAGAAATCAGACACTGAAGAGACCAGCAAACAGAAGAAGCTAAAACAGAGGGAACCGCCTTGGAAGTGACAGGTGCAATAGATTAAAACCCTGTCATTAGTACCGACTACATGGGAAGGGGCCTATAGATCTTGAGAAATATAAACCAGACCAAGGAACTATCCGAAAATGAACTGACCGGACAATACCCACAACAACACTAGAGAAAGTCCTAGATATATTTTTACTATTTTTACGATCATTCTTTTTTTTTATTTTTTAAAAAAATTTAAGTCCTCCATTACTCCTTTAACTTTCACTTTTATTACCTACTATTACTTTGCAAAAAAAAAAAATCCTATTTTTTAAAAGCATATTTTATATAATTTGGGGGACTTTTTTTATTTTTCTCCTCACTTCTTTTTTCTTCTTCTTCTTCTTTTCTTTAATATTGTAGTTTTGAAATTCCAAACTCTACTCTAGATTTTTAATCTGTGCTTTTTAGTATTTGTTATCAATTTTATACCTTTAAGAACCCAATCTTCTGTACCCATTTTTACTTGGGAGCGAGATTACTGGCTTGACTGCTCTCTCCCCCTTTGGACTCTCCTTTCTCTGCACCAGGTCGCCTCTGTCTCCTCCCTACCCACTTTCTTCTCTACCCAACTTTGTGAGTCTCTGTGTGTTCCAGAAGGTTGAGAACACTTAGGGAACTGATTACTGGCTGGATCTGTCTTTCTCCTTTTGATTCCCCCCTTTTATCCTCCTGGCCACCTCTGTCTCCTTCCTCCCTCTTCTCTTCTCTGTATAACTCCGAAAACATCTCTAAATGGTCCAGACTGTGGAGTGCACATAAGGAAGTGATTACTGGCTAGCTTGCTCTCTCTTCTTTTGATTCCACCTCATCTCATTGGGGTCACCTCTAACTCCCTCCTCCCTCTTCTCTTCTCCATGTAACTCTGTGACCCTCTCTGGGTGTCCCTCACTGTGGAAAAACTTTTCATCTTTAACCTAGATGTTTTATCAATGGTGCTGTAAAGAAGGAGAAGTCTTGAGACTACTGTAAAAATAAGACTGAAAACCAGAAGCAGGAGGCATAAGTCCAAACCCTGAGAACACCAGAGAACTCCTGACTCCAGGGAACATTAATTGATAGGAGCTCATCAAATGCCTCCATACCGACACTGAAACCAAGTATCACCAAAGGGCCAACAAGTTCCAGAGCAAGACATACTACACAAATTCTCCAGCAACACAAGAACACAGCCCTGAGCTCCAATATACAGGCTGCCCAAAGTTACTCCTAAACCATTGACATCTCATAACTCTACTGGATACTTCATTGCACTTCAGAGAGAAGAAATCCAACTCCACCCACCAGAACACCGACACAAGCTTCCCTAACCAAGAAACCTTAACAAGCCACTGGTACAACCCCATCCACAGCAAGGAAACTCCACAATAAAGAGAACTCCACAAACTGCCAAAATACAGAAAGGCCACCCAAAACTCAGCAATTTAAACAAGATGAAGAGACAGAGGAATACCCAGCAGGTAAAGGAACAGGATAAATGCCCACCAAACCAAATAAAATAGGAAGAGATAGGGAATCTACCTGATAAAGAATTCCGAATAATGATAGTGAAATTAATCCAAAATCTTGAAATCAAAATGGAATCACAGATAAATAGCCTGGAGACAAGGATTGAGAAAATGCAAGAAAGGTGTAACAAGGACCTATAAGAAATAAAAAGAGTTAATATATAATGAATAATGCAATAAATGAGATCAAAAACACTCTGGAAGCAACAAAGAGTAGAATAACAAAGGCAGAGATAGGATTAGTGAATTAGAAGATAGAATGGTAGAAATAAATGAATCAGAGAGGAAAAACGAAAAATGAATTAAAAGAAATGAGGACAATCTCAGAGACCTCCAGGACAGTGTTAAACGTTGCAACATTTGAATCATAGGAGTCCCAGAAGAAGAAGACAAAAACGAAAGACCATGAGAAAATACTAGAGGAGATAATCACTGAAAACTACCCTAAAATGGGAAGGAAATAATCACTCAAGTCCAAGAAACCCAGAGAGTCCCAAACAAGATAAACCCAAAGCGAAACACCCCAAGACACATATTAATCAAATTAACAAAGATCAAACACAAGGAACAAATATTAAAAACAGCAGGGGAAAACAACAAATAACACACAAGGGGATTCCCATAAGGATAACAGCTGATCTTTCAATAGAAACTCTTCAGGCCAGGAGGGAATGGCAAGACATACTTAAAGTGATGAAAGAAAATAACCAACAGCCCAGATTACTGTACCCAGCAAGGATCTCATTCAAATATGAAGGAGAAATCAAAAGCTTTACAGACAAGCAAAAGCTGAGAGAATTCAGCACCACAAAACCAGCTCTCCAACAAATGCTAAAGAATCTTCTCTAGACAGAAAGCACAAAAAGGGTATATAAACTCAAACCAAAAACAATAAAGTAAATGGCAACGGGATCATAATTATCAATAATTACCTTAAACGTAAATGGGTTGAATGCCCCAACTAAAAGACAAAAACTGGCTTAATGGATACAAAAGCAAGACCCCTATGTATGTTGTCTACAAGAGATCCACCTCAAAACAGGGGACACATACAGACTGAAAGTGAAGGGCTGGAAAAAGATATTCCATGCAAATAGATATCAAAAGAAAGCATGAGTAGCAATACTCATATCAAATAAAATAGACTTTAAAACAAAGGCTGTGAAAAGAGACAAAGAAGGATACTACAAAATGATCAAAGGATCAATCTAAGAATAAGATATAACAATTATAAATATATATGCACCCAACATAGGAGCACCGCAATATGTAAGACAAATGCTAAAAAGCATGAAAGGGGAAATTAACAATGACACAATAATAGTGGGAGATTTTAATACCCCACTCACACCTATGGATAGATCAACTAAACAGAAAATTAATAAGGAAACACAAACTAAATGATAAAATGGACCATTTAAACCTAATTGATATCTATAGGACATTTCACCCCAAAACAATGAATTTCACCTTTTTCTCAAGTGCACACGGAACCTTCTCTGGGATAGATCACATCCTGGATGATAAATCTAGCCTCGATAAATTCAAAAAACTTGAAATTATTCCAAGCATCTTTTCTGACCACAATTCAGTAAGATTAGATCTCAATTACAGGAGAAAAACTATTAAAAATTCCAACATATGGAGGCTGAACAACACGCTGCTGAATAACCAACAAATCACAGAAGAAATCAAAAAAGAAATCACAATATGCATAGAACCGAATGAAAACAAAACAACCCCAAACCTGTGGGACACTGTAAAAGCAGTGCTAAGGGGAAAGTTCATAGCAATACAGGCATACCTCAAGAAACAAGAAAAAAGTCAAATAAATAACCTAACTCTACACCTAAAGCAACTAGAAAAGGAAGAAATGAAGAACCCCAGGGTTAGTAGAAGGAAAGAAATCTTAAAAATTAGGGCAGAAATAAATGCAAAAGAAACAAAAGAGACCATAGCAAAAATCAACAAAGCCAAAAGCTGGTTCTTTGATAAGATAAATAAAATTGACAAACCATTAGCCAGACTCATCAAGAAACAAAGGGATAAAAATCAAATCAATAAAATTAGAAATGAAAATGGAGAGATCACAACAGACAACACAGAAATACAAAGGATCATAAGAGACTACTATCAGCAATTATATGCCAATAAAATGGACAACGTGGAAGAAATGGACAAATTCTTAGAAAAGTACAACTTTCCAAAACTGAACCAGGAAGAAATAGAAAATCTTAACAGACCCATCACAAGCACAGATATTGAAACTGTAATCAGAAACCTTCCAGAAAACAAAAGCCCAGGTCCAGATGGCTTCACAGCTGAATTCTACCAAAAATTTAGAGAAGACCTAACACCTATCCTACTCAAACTCTTCCAGAAAATTGCAGAGGAAGGCAAACTTCCAAACTCATTCTATGAGGCCACCATCACCCTAATACCAAAACCTGACAAAAATGCCACACAAAAAAACAAAACTACATGCCAATATCACTGATGAACATAGATGCAAAAATCCTTAACAAAATTCTAGCAATCGGAATCCAACAACACATTAAAAAGATCATACACCATGACCAAGTGGGCTTTATCCCAGGGATGCAAGGATTCTTCAATATCCGCAAATCAATCAATGCAATACACCACATTAACAAATTGAAAAATAAAAGCCATATGATTATCTAAATAGATGCAGAGAAAGCCTTTGACAAAATTCAACATCCATGTGTGATAAAAACTCTCCAGAAAGTAGGAATAGAAGGAACATACCTCAACATAATAAAAACTATATATGACAAACCCACAGCAAACATTATCCTCAATGGTGAAAAATTCAAAGCATTTCCCCTAAAGTCAGGAACAATACAAGGGTGCCCACTTCCACCATTACTATTCAACATAGTTTTGGAAGTTTTGGCCACAGCAATCAGAGCAGAAAAAGAAATTAAAGGAATCCAAATTGGAAAAGAAGAAGTAAAACTCTCACTGTTTGCAGATGACATCATCCTTTACATAGAAAACCCTAAAGATTCTACCAGAAAATTACTAGAGCTAATCAATGAATATAGTAAAGTTTCAGGATATAAAATCAACACACAGAAATCTCTTGCATTCCTATACACTAATAATGAGAAAATAGAAAGAGAAATTAAGGAAACAATTCCATTCACCATTGCAACGAAAAGAATAAAATCCTTAGGAATATATCTACCTAAAGAAACTAAAGACCTATATATAGAAAACTATAAAACACTGGTGAAAGAAATCAAAGAGGACACTAATAGATGGAGAAATATACCATGATCATGGATTGGAAGAATCAATATAGTGAAAATGAGTATACTACCCAAAGCAATCTATAGATTGAATGCAATCCCATTCAAGCTACCAACCGTATTTTTCACAGAGCTACAACTAATAATTTCACAATTTGTATGGAAATACAAAAAACCGCAAATAGGCAAAGCAATCTTGAGAAAGATGAGTGGAACTGGAGGAATCATCCTGCCTGCCATCAGGCTCTACTACAAAGCCTCAGTCATCAAAACAGTATGGTACTGGCACCAAAAAAAAAAAAAAAAAAAAAAAAAACCACACACACACAGAAATATAGATCAATGGAACAAAATAGAAAGCCCAGAGATAAATCCATGCACCTACGGACACCTTATTTTTGACAAAGGAGGTAAGAATATACAATGGATTAAGGACAATCTCTTTAAAAATGGTGCTGGGAAAACTGGTCAACCACTTGTAAAAGAATGAAACTAGAACACTGTCTAACACCATACACAAAAATAAACTCAAAATGGATTAAAGATCTAAACATAAGACCAGAAACTATAAAACTCCTAGAGGAGAACATACGCAAAACACTCTCCAACATAAATCACAGCAGGATCTTCTATGACCTACCTCCCAGAATATTGGAAATAAAAGCAAAAATAAACAAATGGGACCTAATTAAACTTAAAAGCTTCTGCATAACAAAGGAGACTCTAAGCAAGGTGAAAAGACAGCTTTCAGAATGTCAGAAAATAACGGCAAATGAAGCAACTGACAAACAACTAATCTCAAAAATATACAAGCAACTTCTGCAGCTCAATTCCAGAAAAATAAAGGACCCAATCAAAAAATGGGTCAAAGAACTAAATAGACATTTCTCCAAAGAAGACATACAGACGGCTAACAAACACATGAAAAGATGCTCAACATCACTCATTATCAGAGAAATGCAAATCAAAACCACTATGAGGTACCATTTAATGCCAGTCAGAATGGCTGTGATCCAAAAGTCTACAAGCAATAAATGCTGGAGAGGGTGTGGAGAAAAGGGAACCCTCTTACACTGTTGGTGGGAATGCAAACTAGTACAGCCACTATGCAGAACAGTGTGGAGATTCCTTAAAAAACTGGAAATAGAACTGCCTTATGATCCAGCAATCCCACTGCTGGGCATACACACTGAGGAAACCAGAAGGGAAAGAGACACGTGTACCCCAATGTTCATCGCAGCATTGTTTATAATAGCCAGGACATGGAAGCAACCTAGATGTCCATCAGCAGATGAATGGCTAAGAAAGCTGTGGTACATATACACAATGGAGTATTACTCAGCCATTAAAAAGAATACATTTGAATCAGTTCTAATGAGGTGGATGAAACTGGAGCCTATTATACAGAGTGAAGTAAGCCAGAAAGAAAAAGACCAATACAGTATACTAATGCATATATATGGAATTTAGAAGATGGTAACAATAGCCCTGTATGCAAGACAACAAAAGAGACGTAGATGTATAGAACAGTGTTTTGGACTCTGTGGTAGAGGGAAAGGGTGGGGTGACTTGGGAGAATGACATTGAAACATGTATAATATCATATATGAAACAAATCGCCAGTCCAAGTTCGATGCATGATACTGGTTGCTTGGGGCTGGTGCACTGGGATGACCCAGAGGGATGGTACGGGGAGGGAGGAGGGAGGGGGGTTCGGGATGGGGAACACATGTATACCTGTGGTGGATTCATGTTGATGTATGGCAAAACCAATACAATATTTTAAAGTAATTAACCTCCAATTAAAATAAATAAATTTATATTTAAAAAAGAAAAACAATCATTGTTTAATTTAATTTTATTCTCTAGCTTAATAAAAAATTTCATGACAATTTGCAGATAATAAAAAGTATCCAAGGTTGCAAAAATAAATAAATAAATAAATAAAGCAACCTCTCTACTCAGCACTGTAGTTAATTAGATAGATATTGGATGACCACTCAATGAGTCATTGTAAATGGATTTCTATCTTTTATGAAGTTGAGAATGATAAATTTGTCAGTCCACACTAATTCTCTGATCTGACACTAGCTTTCAATCCAGAGTTGACAGAAAAGAGTTCAAGACATTTTTGTAATGATACTTCAACAAAATTTGTATCTGTTATAAATCTTTGTGTGTGTGCTCAGTTGCTCAGTTGTGTCTACAGTTTTGAGACTTCATAGACTATAGCCTGCCAGGCTTCTCTGTCCATGGGATTATCCCGGCAGAAATACTGGAGTGGGTAGGCATTTCCTCCTCCAGGGCATCTTCCTGACTCAGGGATAGAAAAGCTCTGCTGTCTCCTGCAGTTCCTGCATTGCAGGAAGATTCTTTATGACTGAGACACCTGGGAAGCCTTCAGTTCAGTTCAGTCCAGTCGCTCAGTCACGTCCGACTCTTTGCAACTCCATGAATCACAGCACGCCAGGCCTCCCTGTCCATCACCAACTTCCGGAGTTCACTCAGACTCACGTCCATTGAGTCAGTGATGCCATCCAGCCATCTCATCCTCTGTCATCCCCTTCTCCTCCTGCCCCCAATCTCTCCCAGCATCACAGTCATTTCCAATGAGTCAACACTTCTCATGAGGTGGCCAAAGTACTGGAGTTTCAGCTTTAGCATCATTCCTTCCAAAGAAATCCCAGGGCTGATCTCCTTCAGAATGGACTGGTTGGATCTCCTTGCAGTCCAAGGGACTCTCAAGAGTCTTCTCCAACAACACAGTTCAAAAGCATCAATTCTTAGGCTCTCAGTCTTCTTCACAGTCCAACTCTCACATCCATACATGACCACTGGAAAAACCATAGCCTTGACTAGACGAACCTTTGTTGGCAAAGTAATGTCTCTGCTTTTGAATATGATATCTAAGTTGGTCACAACTTTCCTTCCAAGGAGTAAGCATCTTTTAATTTCATGGCTGCAAGTCACCATCTGCAGTGATTTTGGAGTCCAAAAAACTAAAGTCTGACACTGTTTCCACTGTTTCCCCATGTATTTCTTATGAAGTGATGGGACCAGATGCCATGATCTTCGTTTTCTGAATGTTGAGCTTTAAGCCAACTTTTTCACTTTCCTCTTTCACTTTCATAGTTTTAATTTTTAATTCAGACTATCTGAACATGGTGTGTGAGTGTGGTTCTATATAGGAATATTTCTGAGTTGAATTGAATTACATTTATTTATCAAATACTTTCAATATTGATATTTATTTATTTTAGTAGATAATTGTAATGGTCTTTACAGTTGGTGACAATATATGTGTCATTCTTCTTTAGTTGCAAAACAATAACTTAAAGATCAGTTCCTGGCCTAGGATATAGTGACCTGGCTTCTTCTCCTTAGCAAATGACATTCTGATTCCATTTTTTTTAATTTTCTTGTTATAAATTGTGAATAATATTGTCTTTTTTTTTAAATTCCATATGAATATTATTCAATGAACGTGGCTGAACTAAGTGCATTTACCATCTCTATGTACAGGCAAATAATGTAATTGGTTTCATAATTATCATGTTTATCTAATTCTAGAACTTTCATAATAAACAACTACTTTAAGAAGTACTGTGAATTTCATCTTGTTTGAAGTGCCATTATTATAATAAGACTCATAGTTACCACTTAATGTTTATGAAAGCAATATGTTAAAATCATGATTTGCATATGTAAGTTAAACCACAAATAACTATAATAAAGTTTAAATATCAATTTGTTATCCACCTAAATATTTAGTTTGCACAATACTAAATACTCAGACATCATAATAAATTCATGTATTTTCAAATACCTAAATTCATAAAAAATCAATATTTCTTTATTTTTTTCTCCCTCTTTTCATAGTGTTGGTCTTCATGTAAACTCAAGAAGGAAGTCAAAATTTCAAAATTAAAGATGCATGATAAAAAAGTTCTCCTCTGCTGTTCAGGTAATTTCAGGAAACAACTGATTTGCTGGCAAAGTCTGCTAATGTGTTGAAATACCCCTGAGGTTTTATTAGCCGCAATTGAGACACTTTAGAGACTGTGCCAACAAACAGGACATGTGGTTATTTTAAGGTTCCTCCAAAGGTACCACTTAGAAGTCAACAAAGACATTCACTGTAACTGAGCTAGACGGCAGGTCTAAATCTTACGTTGTTGCCTCTTTCTTGGTGAACTAACAGCTGCCTGAGGCCTTGGCCATGGACCTATGTCAGGTATGTTCATAGGTGAGATTGAAATCATATAATCATAGACTCTCAGCTTTCAATGGATCTTACAAATCATATCATCATCCTTCATCCTTATCTTTCCTATATTAATTTGTATCTTTTTCAGCATATATAACATTTAAGAAAGATGGATTCAAGTAAATATCATCAATTTAGAAGTAGAAATATTTTGGAGACTTTTTTTCCTTTTTTATATATATTTAAATTACTGAGAAAAAAAATAATATTAGTTAGAATTATATCATAATAATTAAAGAATTCAAAGTTTCATCCAAATTTGCTTCAATTTATAGTACAGCCTAAGAAGGTTCTTTGATATTGCACAATTGTTAAAAATATCTCTGTTAAAAATTACACATTACTTAAGGAGATGCCTGTATTCCAATGATAAATTTCTTTAGTGTTCAACATTCCATATTGTTTCTAAATTTTTCACAGCTCTTAATAATTATGTTGGACATATTTGTAAATAACAATTTTTCTCCTTTAAAAATATTTTCCATTAGACCTTATTTCTAGAAACAGTAGTATGGAACCAAAGAAAAATGAAAAAAGGAATTTCTATTTCTTCACAGTTATTTCTAAAATAATGTTATTATATAACTTATGTCCAACTCTTACCTTATGTACACCATACACTTGTCTGATCTGTTGGTATATCATGTCTCAGAATAAGAAAATGCAATAAAGCTGTTGCATTTTGTTTCCTCATAACTGCAATTTCCAGTTTTGAAATCAATTTTTATTGGAGTATAGTTGACTTACAATGTTGTGGTTATTTTGTGTAACTAAAAACTAAGCTCTTTATCCATTTATCTTTTTAAAATGTTTTTATTCATTATTATTCTTCTTTTTACTTTAAAACATTGTATTGGTTTTGCCATACATCAGTATGAATCTGCTATGGGTGTACATGTGTTCCCCATCCTGAACCCCCCTCCCACCTCCCTCCTCATCCCATCCCTCTGGGTCATCCCAGTGTACCAGCCCCAAGAACCCTGTCTCATACATCGAACCTGGTCTGGTGATTCATTTCACACATGATAATTTACACGTTTCAATGCCATTCTCCCATATCTTCCCACCCTCACCCTCTCCCACAGAGTCCAAAAGACTGTTCTATACATCTAGGTCTCTTTTGTTGTCTCGCATACAGGGTTATCGTTACCATCTTTCTAAATTCCATATACATATGCATTAGTATGCTGTATTAGAGTTTTTCTTTCTAGCTTACTTCATTCTGTATAATAGACTCCAGTTTCATCCACCTTACTAGAACTAATTCAAATGTATTCTTTTTAATGGCTGAGTAATACTCCATTGTGTATATGTACCACAGCTTTCTTATCCATTTGTCTGCTGATGGACATCTAGGTTGCTTCCATGCCCTGGCTATTATAAATACTGCTGCAATGAACATTGGGGTACATGTGTCTCTTTCAATTCTGGTTTCCTCAGTGTGTATGCCCAGCAGTGAGATTTCCAGGTCATATGGTAGTTCTATTTTCAATTTTTTAAAGGAAACAAATATTTTGGCAGAATATATTTTATTATATTTCTGCTTAGTCTTCCATTTTCTTTGGGAAATTTATGTCCCCAAATTTCTCATTGTCTTAGTAATCCAATCGCCTGTAACCAGGAATTATGAAAGATGGATGCTATGGTGAAATTGGAGAAGGCTTGAGAATGCATGCAGCAGACACATGAAAGAGTAGAAAGATTCCTTTGTGGATGGGTGCCTCGCTGCTGTTTGGGAATGAAGTTTCCATTCTTAAGTGTATTTAATAGGGGCAGTCTTCCTGACTTGTGTGCACAGATGCACATTCATATATCAGGTAAGTGTCCAATAAATATTTTTGAATGACTAAAATTGTAATAGGTAACTAACTTAACAACAGATTTTATCTGTGCTTGTGTTTGCCTGTGTACATATTAAACGTATAGTTACCTATCTCTGTACATTACCTTAAAGACTCTCTGTTCTCCACATTAAATTTCCATTTTTGGAACTTTGAAAATAAGGATTTCCTGTACTTGAAATATCTTTGTTTCCTGAAAACCTGTGCAATAGTTATGTTTTATCCAATTTTCTGGAAGCTGTATATTAATTGAATACATCTATGTTGAATTCAATGTGAAACATAGTTTTGAAGAATAATAAATATCAATTAACAAACACTATAATTATCTTGAAAGTAAAAACACCCAGTAACATACTTTTTCCTAAAGGCAATTAAATATTTTCATATTTACCTGATAAGGTCCATCAGAAACTGTTAAACTTTTCAACTTCCCTTTCAAATCTTTATTTTGTCTCTTATAAAGTAGAGAGCAATAATAAACAGAGCAGAAGAAAAGAACACATGAATTTCTCCTAGGTTTATGGTTTGGGGAATCAGGCATATTCTTACCCATATTGAATGACAATTTACCAAGCTTTCACTCATCATCTAATAGATTTCAGACACTGCAGACATCATGTCAGGCACCATGGTTAGTGAGAAAACACAGTTGAATAGTTTATGTATTTTGGTTGCTACCAGGTGGAGTGTGTCATCAGTGAATTCTGCATATTTCCCAAAACCCTCTGCTTGCAATAAATTTTATTGACCACGTCTTTCTTTCCAGTTAGAGCTGAGGGTTCAAATGTAAATTATCATGAAAAAAGAAGTAACTCTTACCTGTGTGTGGCACCTGTCACCTTACAAGATACAAGATGCACACCTAAGAATTAAATACAAGTTGTAACCTGACAGAGGAGGGCTTAGAAACACGGGGCACTGAGATACTAAGTAGAGGCACATGGAGCTGGAACCAGAATGAGAATCCAGGTCTCATGGAGATAGCCCAGTGTTTTCACAGTAAACTACAGATCATGTGTTGCCCTATAGGTAATTTACAGGTTACAAGTACAAGGTGTCTGAAGAGATGGACAGCATCACGGAGAAAATAAGAAAGACATAAAACAAGTACTGGGGCAAAGTGCCAAAGACATTTTCCACAGCTACAGTGACTGCTCTGTCTGTGTTCTAAGAAATTCAGACTATCATGCTATCATGATTAATAGGTACAATTCTCAATTCCTTTGTAGGTAATTCAGGACCCAAGAACATATTGCTTCTTAAATGGAGCTTCTCGCATCTCCCAACAACATGACTAAATTTCTTCTCTTGGGACTCACACAGAATCTACAACTGCAGAAAATACTCTTTGTTGTCCTTTTGCCCATGTTCCTATTCACTGTGCTCGCCAACCTGCTCGTCATCACCATCTCCCTCAGCCCCACACTTTCAGTTCCCACGTACTTCTTTCTCACTCGTCCTTCATAGATGCCATCTTCACCTCTGTCAGCACCCCGAAATTAATCACTGACCTGCTGTACCAGAGGAGAACCATCTTCAGGGGTGGCTCCCTGACTCATTTCTTTCTAGAGCACTTCCTGGGAGGAGTAGAGGTTATTGTCCTCAGTGTCATGGCTTATGACCGCTATGTGGCCATCTGCAAGCCTCTGCACTATACCACCATCATGTGGCAGGGGCTCTGCCAGCTTCTGGTGGTGGTGGCCTGGACTGGGGGGATCCTGCATGCCACCGTGCAGGTTCTTTTCATAGTAGACGTGACCTTTTGTGGCTCAAATGTCATTGATCACTTTATGTGTGATTTCATCTCATTATTAAAACTTGCCTGTACCCACACCTACATGCTTGGAATCATGGTGGCAGCTAACACTGGGGCCATGTGCTTGCTCATTTTTTCCTGCTCCTCATCTCCTACACAGTCATCCTGAGCTTCCTGAAATCCCATGGCTCTGAAGGACAGCACAAGGCCCTCTCTACATGTGGCTCCCACTTTACAGTAGTGGTTCTCTTTTTGCCCCTTGTATATTCACCTAGATGCTTCCTGTGGCCACCTATCCTGTGGACAAGTGGGTGGCTGTATTCTTTGCAGTCCTCACTCCCATGCTAAATCCTATAATTTACACAGTGAGAAACACAGAGGTGAAAATTGCCATGAGAAATTTGCTGAAGAGAAGAGTAACTTAGGCTGTTTGTGAAGCCAAGAAAGAAATGATTTGTATACTTAGGGAGGGTTGTACCAGTTGTGAATTATTATAGAAAATATGAAATTTTGCTGATTATTGACAGATAAAAAGGCCCAGAAAGTATATGTTGAGGCACCCTAGTGAGGCACATTTTAGGCATTTTGTTAACTTTTAATGTACTATTTGAAAACTTCAATGTTCATGTTTATAACTTCAGATTAGGCAAAGGAAACAACTATAAACCCCAGGTTTGATTATTGTAGAGTATGTTTTTCTTCACTGTCCTACATCTGCTTCACTAAATTCTTCATATATGTCTTTTGGATGAAATTGGCTTTTCTTTAGGATATTGATCTAAGAACTTTGTCTATTTTTGTTTAAAGTAAATTAGGAATAGAAATTCTTTGCCAGAAACACTGGGAAGTAATAGTTAAGTGAAAGAATCAGAGCTATTTTTTTTGTACTATGAATAATAATAAAAGCAAGAGTCAACTGCATAGAGAAGAAAGAATAATTCACAATCTGAACGTTTTCTTGGCACAAGGAATAAGCCAGAGGTTTTGAAATTATTCTTCATTTCCTTCATTTTCTAAATATCCTTATGGCTCATCTACTTTTTTTTAATATATGAAAAATCTTCGATAGCAAGAATTGAGAGTCATTTGATACAAGGGTTGCCATATTTTATTATGTCTCAACAAAAAACATGATTATGTTTCAAAGTTATTGCTCTGGAGAACCTTGAAAATAAGGAATTCATCTACTTTAAATATCCTTGTGTACTGAAAACCTGTGTAAAAAGTTTGTGTGTTTTTGTTTTTATTTTTAACCCAGGTCTCTGAAGCTGTTCCATAAATTTACATTAAATTAGCACTTCATTATCTGCAGCATATTCACTTCAGTTGATTTATCCATTTACTAAACTGTTAGCTTCACTAACAGTTATACAGATTTTATTGTCATTGTTTAGTCCCTAATTTGTGTCAGGCTCTTTGCAAATCATCTGTCCATGGGATTTTTAGGCAAAAATACTGGAATGGGTTGCCATTTCTTTCTTCAGGTGATCTTCCCTATCCAGAAATTGAGCCCATGTCTCCAGCATTGGCAAGTGTTTTTTGTTTGTTTGTTTGTTTGTTTTTAATTCACCAGGGAGGCAATACTAGTTTTACAAAGAAGCAAATTAAAGCCAAAATGGATTACTAATTTACTTGCCTGGCCTGATACATGTTTCCCCCATTAGTGTGTCAGGATCTATTACTGAAATTCAGCTCTCTTTAAAAAATTTCAGCTAGAAACTTCCCATTCAAGTCTTAAAACTCAGTTTTACTTTCTTTCAAGTAAACAGAGTTGTCTGTGGTATGTTTAGGTCTACTAATGAGAAAATCATCTGCTCTCTAAATGATTAACTTTATCCTTCAAGAAGATGGTGTCAAATGCTATAGCCTTGTCTCAAATGTAGGAATACATTTCAGCACTACAAGATTCTTATTTTTTTTGAAAGTTCAATTTACTTCAATTTTAAAAATGTATAATATCATATATGAAATGAGTCGCCAGTCCAGGTTCTATGCATGATACTGGATGCTTGGGGCTGGTGCACTGGGACGACCCAGAGGGATGGTACAGGGAGGGAGGAGGTAGGAGGGTTCAGGATGGGGAACACGTGTATACCTGTGGTGGATTCATTTTTATATATGGCAAAACCAATAAAATATTGTAAAGTTAAAAAATAAAATAAAATAATAAAAAAAAATGTCCAACATTACTACGGTAATGGAATTTTTTTTTTTTAAGCAAAAATCTTCACATTTCTTTTCTTTTTTGTTTCTTTTTTATAAGATTTTTAAAATTTTATTTTATTTAACTTTACAATATTGTATTGGTTTTGCCATATATCAAAATGAATCTGCCACAGGTATACATGTGTTCCCCATCCTGAACCCTCCTTCCTCCTCCCTCCCCATACCATCCCTCTGGGTTGTCCCATGGAGTATTACTCAGCCATTAAAAAGAATACATTTGACTCAGTTCTAATGAGGTGGATGAAACTGGAGCCTATTAAACAGAGTGAAGTAAGCCAGAAAGAAAAACACCAATACAGTATACTAGCACATATATATGGAATTTAGAAAGATGGTAATGATAACCCTGTATACGAGACAGCAAAAGAGACACTGATGTATAGAACAGTCTTTTGGACTCTGTGAGAGAGGAAGAGGGTGGGATGATTTGGGAGAATGGCATTGAAATATGTATAATATCACATTTCTTTTCTATTAATGAAAACAAATACTAACATTGGTCTTCACAAAAGCAAAGAGTCTAAGGTGAATTTTCAAAAATGGGGGGACACCTGTAATGATTATCTATACCCATGGAAAATACCAGGTCATCCTACTTACTACAACACTGTTGATAAATTAGAGCTTCTCTGAATAAGATACTCCAACTCTAGGTTTCTTCTCACAAATGTCACCTTCTCAAGCTCAGTGGTCAACTGGAGCTCTTTCTTTCATAATTTGACCACACAGAAATGTCCAAGCATGGTACTAGTCTGACCGTGTTTACTAAATCATGCAAGGCTGTCTTCACGAGGCGAGAATATACCATGAAGAAAAGAGTGTCTCTTAAACAGCATCTCTTATGCCATATACAAAAATAAACTCTAAATGGATTAAAGACCTAAATGTAACAGTGGATACTGTAAAACTCCTGGAGGAAAACTCAGGTAGAATACTCTGACACAAACAGCAGCAACACTTTTTTGGAACCATCTCTTAAATGTGACTTTGTTTTATGGCTATAAAGAGTAGAAAGCTTTTTGTAATCTCAAATTAGAGCCTGGTTGTTTCCAAATTTCTCTTCTTTTTTGGCAGGATTTGAATCCCATTTATTGTCCCAAAAGAAAAGCATTTGTAGGAATTTCCACTAAGTCTTTTCAGTCTTTTCTGTGTAGTTTTTAGAATTGGCCCATATCTTTAGTGAAAAGAGCACCTAAAATTCAGGGTTTAGTTTCTGGCTTTTCAAAATATTGGTTCCACAAAACACTGAGCATTTGGTATTTCTCTAATGCTTTAAAACACATACATTTTATATCTTCTTTGCTCTTCTGGTAGATCACATTGAAACACTTATTGCAAAACCACCACTTCTCTAGGTCACAAATACTATCACTTAATTTCAAGTTTGAGAATAGTCGTGGCTTATATGGAATTACTATGAATTATTACATATTTTTAGGCCCTATGTCAGCTATGTATTGAAAACATATTGAACATATAAATTTTGTTCCTGGGCTTTTGAAGATACCACAAATCTAGTGACTTATTTTACTTCATTCAGATAAGCAGAAAAAATGAGTTGTTCCTTGCATTCAGGTGGAAGGGTAATAGAGACTTTTACCTATAAGCATTTTAGTTCTCTATCAATGAGTCATAATTTAGTCTACAGAACAGAGATTAGCTCAAGATTGTGGAACAGAGGAAGTGAGTTCACCCCTTCTCATGTAAACACTAAAATCACAGTCAGCAGCTGAACAACCATATACCCAAAAAAAAAAAAAAAAATGCTGGAACCTACCAAAATAGATACCCGACATCCAAAGGCAAAGAAGAAGCCTCTATAAGATTGTAGGAGAAGCACAGTGATGATTAAATCAAATTCTATACCCACCTGGTGGGCAACCTACAAATTAGAAAGCAATTTTACTACAGAATTTCTGCCACAAGGAGTGAAAGTCTTGAGCCCTCTGTCAGGCTCACCAGGCTGGATGTCCAGCACAAGAGTAGGAGCCCCTAGAGGATCTGTCTTTGAAGGCAAGCAGTGTTTAATCACAGAAATTCCACAATGACTAAGGTAGCAGAAACCACACTCTTGGAGGGTACACACACGGTTGTGTACATATTAGGATTTGGGAAGAAAAAGAAACAGTGACATTCCAAGAGACGGGGCCAGACCTACTTTCTAGTATTGAAAACTGAAGAAGTAGAGTATGTCTTCAGCTCATGGTAGGGACAAAGATGATGGCAGTGGCAGATCTGGAGACCACTCATTGGTATGAGCCTTTCTGGAAGCCACTATTAGACCCACTCTCCACCTATAGACTCCTTTGCTGGATACCTCAAGAAAGCAACCAACAGGATGGGAATACAGATCCACCCAATATCAGACAGGCTTCTCATAGAAGTCCAGAGCACAACCCTACCCACCAGAGTGAAAAGACCCAGTTCACCCATAAGTATACAAGAACCAGTCCCTCCCATCAGGAAGCCTACATAAGCCACTTAAGACAGACTCATCCACCCAAAGGCAAAGGGGCAGAAATAAGAACTACATACTGCAGCCTGTGGAACTGAAACAAAATTCACAGAAAGTTAGAGAGCATGATATCACATGGCCCAGATGAAAGGACAAGATGAAACCCCAAAATAACAACTAATTCAGTTCAGTTGCTTAGTTATGTCTGACCCTATGCGACCCCATGAAATGCAGCATGCCAGGCCTCCCTATCACCAACTCCCAGAGTCCACCCAAATCCATGCCCAATGAGTTGGTGATGCCATTGAACCATCTCATCCTCTGCTGTCCTCTTCTCCTTCTGCCTTCAAGCTTTCCCAGCATCAGGATCTTTTCAAATGAGCCAGCTCTTCACATCAGGTGGCCAAAGTATTGCAGTTTCAGCTTCAACATCAGTCCTTCCAAGGAACACCCAGGACTGATCTCCATTAGGATGGACTGGTTGGATCGCCTTGCAGACCAAGGAACTCTCAAAGATCTTCTGCAACACCACAGTTCAAAAGCATCACTTCTTCGGTGCTCAGCTTTCTTTATAGTCCAACTCTCACATCCATACATGACCACTGGAAAAAACATAGCCTTTACTAGATGGACCTTTGTTGACAAAGTAATGTCTCTGCTTTTTAATATGCTATCTATCTTGGTCATAACTTTCCTTCCAAGGAGTAAGTGTCTTAATTTCATGGCTGCAGTCACCATCTGCAATGATTTTGGAGCCCAAAAAAATAAAGTCAGCCACTGTTTCCCCATCTATCTACCATGAAGTGATGGGACCGGATGCCATGATCTTAGTTTTCTGAATGTTGAGCTTTAAGCCAACTTTTTCATTCTCCTCTTTCATTTTCATCAAGAGGCTTTTTGGCTTCTCCTCACTTTCAGCCATAAGGGTGGTGTCATCTGCATATCTGAGGTTATTGATATTTCTCTGGGCAATCTTGATTCTAGCTTGTGCTTCTTCCAGCCCAGTGTTTCTCATGATGTACTGTGCATATAAGTTAAATAAGCAGGGTGACAATATACAGCTTTGACGTACTCCTTTTCCTATTTGAAACCAGTCTGTTGTTCCACGTCCAGTTCTAACTGTTGCTTCCTGACCTGCATACAGGTTTCTCAAGAGGCAGATCAGATGGTCCGGTATTCCCATCTCTTTAAGAATTTTCCACAGTTTATTGTGATCCACACAGTCAAAGGCTTTGGCATAGTCAATAAAGCAGAAATAGATGTTTTTCTGGAATTCTCTTGCTTTTTGATGATCCAGCAGATGTTGGCAATTTGGTCTCTGGTTCCTCTGCCTTTTCTAAAATCAGCTTGAACATCTGGAAATTCATGATTCATGTATTGTTGAAGCCTGACTTGGAGAATTTTGAGCATTACTTTACTAGCATGTGTGATGAGTGCAATTGTGCAGTAGTTTGAGCATTCTTTGCCATTGCCTCTCTTTGGGATTGGAATGAAAACCGACCTTTTCCAGTCCTGTGGTCACTGCTGAGTTTTCCAGATTTGCTGGCATATTGACTGCAGCACTTTCACAATATCATCTTTTAGGATTTTAAATAGCTCAACTAGAATTCCATCACCTCTACTGACTTTGTTCATAGTGATGCTTTCTAAGGCCCACTTGACTTCACTTTCCAGGATGTCTGGCTCTAGATGAGTGATCACACCACCGAGATTATCTGGGTTGTGCAGATATCTGCACAGTTCTTCTGTGCCACCTCTTCTTAATATCTTCTGCTTCTGTTAGGTTCATACCATTTCTGTCCTTTATTGAGCCCATCTTTGTATGAAATATTCCCTTTGTATCTCTAATTTTCTTGAAGAGATCTCTAGTCTTTCCCATTCTCTTGTTTTCCTCTATTTCTTTGCATTGATCACTGAGAAAATCTTTCTTATCTCTCCTTGCTATTTTTTGGAACTCTGCATTCAAATGGGTATATGTTTCCTTTTCTCCTTTGCTTTTCACTTCTCTTCTTTTCATGGCTATTTGTAAGGCCTCCTCAGACAGCCATTTTGCCACTAAGTGCAGTGGAAATAGGCAATTTATTGAAAAAATAAATCATAGCAATGGTAGGTAAAGTGATCCTACATCTCAGAAAAAGAATGGAGGCATGAATTGAGAAGCTGCAAGAAATATTTAATAAAGACATACAAGAACTAAAGAACAAAGAAACAGAGATGAACAATAATTGAAATGGCAAATATCTTAGAAGGAATCAATACCAGAATAATTGAGGCAGAAGAATAGATAAATAACCTGGAAGACAGAATAATGGAAATTAGGGCCATAAAATAAAGGAAAAAAACTGAAAAGAAATCAAGACAGTCTAAGAAACATCTGGGACAACATTAAATGCACCAACATTTGCATTATAAGAGTCTCAGAAGAAGAGGACCTGAGAAAATGTTTGGAGAGAGAATAACAACAATCTTTCCAAACATGTGAAAGAAATTTGAGTTGTTTTCACCTGTTGGCTGTTGTGAGTAATGCTGTTATTAACCCTGGTATCAAAGAAGGCAATGGCACCCCACTGCAGTACTCTTGCCTGGAAAATCCCATGGACGGAGGAGCCTGGTAGGCTGCAGTCCGTGGGGTCGCTAGGAGTCGGACACGACTGAGCAACTTCACTTTCACTTTTCACTTGCATGCATTGGAGAAGGAAACGGCAACCCACTCCAGTGTTCTTGCCTGGAGAATCCCTGGGATGGGGGAGCCTGGTGGGCTGCTGTCCCTGGGGTCGCAGAGTCGGACACGGCTGAAGTAACTTAGCAGCAGCAGCAGCAACCCTGGTATATAAATATCTGTTAGAGATCTCTGCTTCTATTCTTCTGTGTATAAAATACCAAGAGTATACTTATATTTAACTAACATCTCCTTTTTACAAAGGGAATTTCAAAAGTTACAATAATTATTATTAAATATATCTATTATTCGGACAGACCCAAAAGATAGCAATGAAAATGGTGCAAAGCCAGCTATAAACACCTAAGTGTTGTAAGTGGTCAACAGATCAAAAGGTTGAACTCTTTATACTGGACATTATCTCTTGAATGTTGAGGCAACAACTATGAACTCTGATTATTTATTTTCCATTACAAATGCACATATGTCTTCCTTATTGTGAGTGCAGATATTTAATTATATTTATTTGCTATTTTAAGCAGCTGTTTACAGGAAACTCTTCTTAGCAGGAAGCCTTTTCCTTGTCACTATATCAAAGTTATAGCATAAGTAACCTTTAACCAGACACCCCATGCTCTACTCATTTTCTGCCCAAGCATACATTTCAAATATTTTAGCTTATAACAACAGCTTGGCTAACTGGTTGGTTCTTTCTGTAGATCAAAAAAGTTAGAAATGAAAAATAAGTAACAGATTATCAGATTTCTTTCCTAAGTTCCTTTTCAATAATTTCATATTCAAACTGTGTGACCAAACTGTGAACAAGGTAACACCTACAAGAAGTCAACAAGCCTGCATGCAGTGGGGGGTGTCAAGGAATCTGACTCTCTATCTCAATGATTAACTGAGATTTCTTCCCTTCTTCCATTCAAAATGTTCATGGTTCAGCAGAATCTTTGGAGGTGGTTTTTGCCAACACAAAATCCATCATTTCTGTAGATTGCTGGCATTGTGGTTTAAGGCAGCTCTCCTATTTACCAAGTTTTATGTGTATTGATTTTTTTTTTAAGTGACAAACAGCTTGATCTGACTTAGGAACGATATTCTGTTTCTGACTACCCTTCTATATCACTATGATGATGTTAATATATAAAATCTATTTATCTACTATTTTATTTCTTAGCTGTTTATTTTGTTCAATTAACATATTTATCCATGAACCAATGTTTCAGATACCATTGCCATATAAAAATAAAAATCACTCCCAAATTTAGTGGTTTTAAAAAACTGACTATCACTTTACTATTTCAGGTAATTATAATAGATCAAGAATTTTATTAGTTCAGCTGGGTACTTTAAGTTCAACATCTCTCATAAGCTTGCAGTCAGAAACTGGCTGAGGCTGCAGTCATGTAATCAGTTTCCTCACTCATATACCTATACAGGCTGGGAAGCCTTGAACAGTGGCGATTGAAACAGGCAGGACTCCATGAGATCATAGGGTGAAGACTCATCCAATAGAACTGGTGTCCTAGTGAGATATGGAACGTAAACCAGAGTCACATGTTTGCTCAGAGGAAAGGCCCTGAGAGAATGGAGTGAGAAGGAGGCTGTCTGTAAGTGGGAAGAGAGGTCTTACCAGAAACCCACCCTGCTGTTATGTTAATCTTGGACATCCAGCCTCAAGAACTGTGAAAAAAAAATAAATGACTTGTATTTAAGCTATGCAATCTGCATTATTTTGTTATGGAAGCCCAAGTCAATTAATATATGGTGGTATTGATAATGGATGGTGATGATGATAAAATACAGGTTGACTTTACTCAATAGAGGTCTGAATTGAATGACCAAGTTTTATTTTAGAAAAGAAAAAACATATTTCCTCATCCAATTGCCAGAAATAGATAATTTCCAAATCCAGATATTCTTTGACTATATAAGCTATCAGATATTTTTGAGTTATACCTGTCAGCACAAATAGGTGGTACAAATCTTCAACCTAATCTTTCTTTGAGAGATCTGTGACCATTTACTAAGGTAACTATACTCTAGCAAATAGAAATGCTCAAATCTTTCTGGAGATTACCTGAAATAGATTCTAACCCTCAGTCCTGGGTGGCATATTGCCACATCCTTCACTGGTCAGAAAGCTGATTGATAGTTGTTGACCTGAAACATATAGGATGCCAAATATTTCTCCAGCAAGCGTGAGTTAATTTGGGGTCAGCAAGAATGGCAGTTTAGGGCCTGTACCCATGTGCAATTTCCCCACAGGCAAGGAAAAGTAAATGCTTTTATAGAAGGGAAAACAAAGTAGAGGGGGCACTAGTAAATAAAGAACACATGACGTTTCATTGGCTGAGACATTGCCAGGAAGAAAAAGAGTCTTTCTTCTTCCTGTTGAGCTCTGCTATGCTGCTATGCCTTCTGGTCTGCCAACTCTATTTCACTGGCTTTCTGTTTATTAATTTCTGCAAGGCGAGAGAATACTCAATGCTCTCCTAGTGGGCCAGTTCTACATATCTAGTGAGCTATGTGTATTCTACAGAGGGCAAGCACTTTCATATCCATTCCCTGATGGTATAGAGAACTGAATAGAAGTATTTGAAATGAATCTATCTTTCCAAAATAAAGAGCAAAAAGCACCACATTTTTGTGCTACCAAGGATATTTAACAGATGCAGGAAGTTCTCTAGTCTTACTATTACAACTTAGTTTACTTTTGTGGGTTAAGAATAAAGTGAAGACACAGGCTAAACCGGTGTGGAAAAGGGACGCTTAAAATAATACTGTATAATAGGTCTTTACTTTGTGTGGTTTCTATTTACATGAGAAAATCTTACAGTACTGAGTCAAAGGATGTATTTGGTTATGAGCTCTCAACATTCTTATTTCCCTAGGCAGTTCTCACTTGGGAAACAATGAAGCTCATTGAAATAATTACATGGAGAATTACACAAAGAAAACCATGTCTTTTGTTGAAACTATCTTATTTCAAGTGAGAATAGTGGCTAATCCCATAGGGAAAAGATAAAGCAAGTTGGCATTTAGAAAACCTGGATTCTTATCTTTAATCTGATAGTATCCAAATATGCACTTTTAGATATGACCCTTTCCTGCCCTGGGTTTCAGATTCTTTGTAAGCACATGAAAAAAGTGAATTAGATACTTTCTAATAAACTCCTAATTCTCAATGACTAATATTTCATTAATTGCTTATTTATTTGTGGACCTAATGCTGGTCTCTATACACTTGAATTCTCAAAATCCTTATTTATAATATAATATGAAATCCAAGATAATTATTCAGTTTATGGTGAAACATGTCCAACATTTCCCAGAAGCTTCTGATTTTGGAGAGCTCTTAAATTCAGCTTGGAACTGAAACAGCAGAAGCATGCTTTTAATTCTATTACTTACTGATTACCTCATCCTGGACAAGTGAAATAAATATTCTAATTCTCAGCTTTTCTATCTATGAGTTAGGAATTATGCATTTATCTCTGAGTTATTTTCAAATTAAGTATGAGTGATGATTACAAAAAATAAATGCTCAATGTAGGACAATTTTCTAAAAAAAAGATATTTAAGGCAGATGATTTATGGGCAGGGTTGATTACATGTTATTTAACTGACTAAATAAATAAATATAATAATACATGTATAATTAGAAAGTTTCCTGAGAGAGAAGATGGACAATTCTCAGTGGAAGAAGTTGACATCTTTGAAATTCCCAAGGGTTTTTTGAATTCATTTGTTAATGTTTCCACAAATTAGGCTGAGAAATAGTCTTCTGAAAGCGTTTGTTGAAAGATGAATGTTAAAGAAGTCTTCTGCTAAATATTTGGTGAGTTCTTACATGGGAGGTAATGTGGGCTCAAGATCAAGATCAAGATCAAGACTTGAGATCAGAGAGTTTTGAAATGTATTTTCAGGGTTGCTCCTCAGTAATTACATGTCCTAGAGTACAAGGCTGAACTTCTCCATGTTTCAGTTTTTCTATCTTCCAACCACATATAATGTTCTCAAAAAAATCTTAAATAGGATAATTTATAAAATTATTCACACAGTGCCTAGCATATATGAAGCAATATTAGGTTTTGATCATTACTTATATTAATAATTGCTAACATTCAGGAAGAACTTTGTAATTTACCCAATAATAACATCTCTAAAGAGGAAAATAGGCTTCATTTCCTTAGTCCTTTATCATCTCAGAGCTTGTAATATTTTGGATACCATGGAAATATACACAGAGATGAGAAAGAGTTGTTGGACCATTTTATTTCAAAGCAAGCTTTGAAGGAGATCTCTACAAACTGGCTATATAGAAATGAATGAAAAAGAAAATAAACCAGAAAATATATGATGAAATATATATTATATATATATTTTTATGGTATATATATATTTTACCACAAGGTAAAAATACATAGACTTTTATGAGTATTTTAGTTTATTTCTCTAAAATGTCATTATTATTGCTGAAAAAATTTGCATGTAAGTGTTGCTAGTAAGGTTTTGCTGCTAAGTCTCTTCAGTTGTGTCTGACTCTGTGCGACCCCATAGATGGCAGCCCACCAGGCTCCCCTGTCCCTGGGATTCTCCAGGCAAGAACACTGGAGTGGGTTGCCATTTCCTTCTCCAAGTAAGGTTTTACTTGGGGCTAAATGAGGACTGCAGCCCAGGAGACAATGTTTCAGAGAGACCTGAGAAACTGCTCTGAGGAAGCAAGGGGAGGAGCTAGGTTCTCTAGGAGCTTTGCAACAAGGGGCAGGTAGTTGGGATCATCAAAAGATTACTGTTAACTAAAGAAACAAGATATGTTAAGGAATTTAGCTCTGTCCTATGTATGGGAAGGTGCAAGAGTCTGGATTCACTGAAATTACTCCTGTGATACACACCTCAGCTATCTGGGTCCAGTTATCTGTGTTTTCACATCAGGAGCTTCTTTTACCTTAGGGAGTGGCTGTCCTCTGAGGGTCCTAAAATGGTAGGCATTATTTTCTTCCAGAATTTCATCAGGGCTCTCGCACTCACATGCTTGTTATTCAGCCTCTCAGTCCTGTCTGACTCTTTGTGACCCCATGGACTGCAGTATGCCCAGCCTACCTGTCCTTCACTATCTTCTGGTGTTTGCTCAGACTCATATCCACTGAGTTGGTGATGCCATCCAACCATCTCATTCTGTCGTCCCCTTCTCCTTCTGCCCTCAGTCTTTCCCAGCATCAGGGGCTTTTCCATTGAGTCAGATCTTCACATCAGGTGGCCAAAGTATTAGAGCTTCAGCTTAAGCATCAGTCTTTATGATGAATATTAAGGGTTGACTTCCTTTAGGGTTGATAGGTTGATCTCCTTGCAGTCCAAGAAATTCCCAAGAGTCTTCTCCAACACCACTGTGAAAAAGCATTAGTTTTTCACTGCTTAGCCTTCTTAATGGTCCAACTCTCACATCTGTACGTGACTACTGGAAAAACCATGGCTTTGACTATATGGATCATTGTCCATAAAGTGATATCTCTGTTTTTTAATACACTGTCTAGGTTTGTCTCAGCTTTTCTTCCAGGAGAAATCATCTTTTAATTTTGTGGCTGTAGTTAATGACTACAGTGATTTTGGAGCCAAAGAAAATAAAGTCTGCCACTGTTTCCAGTTCTCCCCATCTATCTGCCATGAAGTGAAGGGACTGGATGCCATGATCTTAGTTTTTGGAATGCTGAGTTTTAAGCCAGCTTTATCACTCTCCTTTTTCACCTTCATCAAGAGGCTTTTTAGTTCCTCTTCACTTTGCTTTCTCCCATTAGAGTGTTATTATCTGCATATCTGAGGTTGTTGATATTTCTCCTGGCAATCTTGATTTCAGCTTATGATTCATCCAGTCTGGCATTTCATATAATGTACTTTGCATAGAATTTAAATAAGCAGGGTGACAATATACAGCCTTTTCATATTCCTTTCCCAATTTTGAACCAGTCCATTTTTCCATATCTGGTTCTAACTGTTGCTTTTTGACCTGCATACAAGTTTCTAAGGAGGCAGGTCACATGGTCTGGTATTCCCATCTCTTCTAGAATTTCCCACAGGTTGTTGTGATCCACACAGTTAAAGGCTTTCATGTAATCCATAAAACAGAAGTAGATGCTTTTCTGAAATTCCCTTGCTTTCTCTATGATCCAACAGATGTTGGCAATTTGATCTCCAGTTTCTCTGTCTTTTCTAAATCCAGCTTGTATATCTGGAATTTCTTGGTTCACGTACTTCCGAAGCCATCCTGAAGGATTTTGAGTGTTACCTTGCTAGCATGTGAAATGAGGACAACTGTATGGTACCTTGAGCACTATTTGCCATTACTTTTCTTTGGAATTGGAATGAAAACTGACCTTCTCTGTCTCACATTGGAGGGCTGCAATTGCTGAGGGCTGTGACACCCTTGTTTCCTGATATGGCAGAAAATTTTCCATTTCTCATTATAATATCCAGAGGAAAAAGACTTTTTTGAAAAGTGAAATCAGTGTTTCATAAAACACAAAAAGAACACATAACAGAAATTGTATTTAGCTCATTGATTAATGAGAGAATTAGTAGGATATAATCACAGTCAAAAGGAAAATTCAGCATACCATTTTGAACATTGTTCAATCAGAGATATGTAACGACTTTATAAATAAATGCAAGATTTGTTTGATCACTAATGATCAGGGAAATCAATAAAACTTGCATCTGACAATATTTGTATATCTATAGAAAATAATTACTTCCATTCTTGTCAGTTGTCTGTTACCTTAATAACTGTAAAATAACTTACAGTCAGTAAAAGATATAATCCCATATAATTATGACTCCAAAGAGAATGCTACTGATAACACACATATTTTTATTTTTGTTACATAATAGTCTTTCACACTTCACTTTCACTTTTCACTTTCATGCGTTGGAAAAGGAAATGGCAACCCACTCCAGTGTTCTTGCCTGGAGAATCCCAGGGACGGGGGAGCCTGGTGGGCTGCCGTCTATGGGGTCGCACAGAGTCAGACATGACTGAAGCAACTTAGCAGCAGTAGAAGCAGTCTTTCACAATGTATTTTCTGAAAAAGTTAAATTTATTTATCAGCTTTATATAAAACAGGGACTGATGCCTTATGAATAAAACAGATTTAAACAGAGAAAAGTGTTTTCACACTTATATTTTTGCACTTAAAAAAACATAAAATTTCCACATCCTTTGGAGTTTAACAAGAAACAACATACATAAAATGGGAGATTAAAACAAGTTGAACATATTGACTTTTCAAGGTATGGAGGGAGTTGAGGAAAATTAATAAGATGATAAAGTACCACCTGGACTAGTAATAGCAGGAAGCATCACTATAATAGGACCTGGAGAGCATGGAAGACAGAGATCTCAGGAGCCCAGAAGGTCCATCCAAATGTATGCAGCCTCGGTTAAAGTCACCCAGCATTGACAAACCACAATTGGGGACCTGGACAGTGAGCACCATGCATTTCTTCTTTTATTCTCCCCTGAACTCCTTGGCCAGAAGGTAGGGGAGATGATTGGTGCAGACGAGGGAAAAAAACTGCTCAGGGTGGAGAGAGTGAGAGATCTCACTGGGTGAAAGGAGTTTATCATTCCAACCGTTTTTCAGTTTTGTTGTTGTTGTTGTTAAGAGAGTAAGTACTATTTTTGCAGTTGGTTTGAACAAAAGAAAACACAAAACAAAAGCCAGATGAGAGTCTTCCAATGCATTTATTCATTTACTTTTGTGGAACACCAGTGTATCAGACACTGAACCAAGTAATGGCGGTGAAGAGGTGAAGAGACAAATGCAGACACTTTATTTTAGATTAATGGAAGTGGTTTTAAATGAAAGAGGGGGTATATTAGATTTAATCTATGTATCATCAGTGTACAGAACCAGAACCAATAATTGTACCAGTATATTTTTAACATTTAATAATATTTTTAACTTTCCTTATTGACTGAGAAGCAATAATATTTAATGCCTGGTAGCTCCCTCTGCCTGGATGTCCTCCAACAAAAACTCAAGGACCACTTGTCAGAAGGTGTACAAGAAGGTTTTTAGCATCCTTGTAATAAAGTGAATTAAACAGCTTCAAAATGTTACTTTCATTATAAAACAGAAAATGTAACATGTTTCTTCTCCTGCACTATGGGAAAAAAAATAGCTTCTATTATTAAAGCACTTTGGACTTACCTGAAAGCCTAAAATGTTAACTTTTCATCACATTGCTATGGATAATGTTGTTTTTGCAGGTTAATTCTCCACTTCTAAATTCATCTTCAGAATTACAATAAAAGAAAACGACGAATGTAACTGAATTCATTCTAATGGGACTTACACAGAATCCTCAGATGCAGAGAATTCTATTTTTGGTGTTACTTATCACTTACATTGTGACTGTAGTCACTGGCAACCTGTTCATTGTGGTTACTATAATCTGCAGCCATACTTTGGACTCCCCAATGTATTTCTTCCTGGCCTTCTTGTCCTTCATAGATGCCTGCTATTCCTCGTCCATAATCCCTAAAATGCTAGCCGATTTGCTCTCTGAATCAAAATCTGTCTCCTTCAATGCCTGCATGATACAGCTCTTCATTGAACATTTCTTGGGAGCTTCAGAGATTGTCCTTCTTGTGGTCATGGCCTTTGACCGCTATGTGGCCATCTGCAGACCCCTGCACTATGTGACCATAATGGATCACCGCACATGCTGCCTCCTGGTGGGGGTTTGTTGGACAGCGGGTTTTCTCCACTCAATTGGACAGATCCTAGTCACTTTCAGGCTCCCGTTCTGTGGTCCCAACATAATGGATCACTTCACGTGTGATATATTCCCCTTGATACAACTTGCCTGCACTGACACTTTCCTTGCTGGTCTCTTGGTTGCTGTCAATGGTGGGGTAATCCCTGTGATTACTTTTGTAATGTTGTTGGTATCCTATGTGTTCATCCTTTGCTCCATGAGGACTCACAGCTCTGCAGGGAGGAAAACAGCCCTATCTACCTGTAGCTCCCACATCACAGTTCTTGTCTTCTTCTTTGTGCCCTGTAAATTTATGTATCTGCGACCAGTAGCTACCTTTCCCATGGATAAAGCTATAGCAGTATTCTATACTCTTATTACCCCCATGTTAAACCCTGTTATCTACACAGCAAGGAATACAGAGGTCAAAAATGCCATTAGAATGCTATTAAACAGGAATACAACTTCAGAAAATAAATGACTTGACATGAATATTTTATTTCTATCTTGACTTTTACAAAAGCCCTTCTTATACCTCTAACCTGACATACACTTGTGCAAGGTATTATTACAATTATTCCCATTTCACAGATGGAGAACAATGAACTTCAAGAAAGTTAAATAAACCAACCAATATCAGAGACAGAACTAGTATTCAGACCTCAATACTTGTAAATTCAAATTTGATAGTATTTCAAGTATTTAAAAAGATATCAAAGAAAAGACAGAATTTCATCAGAACCAAGTCTCTTGATTTTTAGTGATTGAAAATTTACCTTTCTAATTACACTCAGATATGATCTACATGGATGTAAAAGCAATTGGTACTCATAAAACTGTTTGGCCTACTGGTATCTAGAATGATATGGAATATAAAACAGAAAGATGATACGTCCCAACCCTCCTTTGACACATACTTAATATATCTAATATTTAAAATTATATTTGATTTCTTGTTCTTTTGATAAAAGTTTTCAGTTATTATACAAATTTAATTTAGTATTTAAACTAATGTGAAAATTTTAAACTGTTCTCAAATGATTCTCAACAGAATTATAAATTGAAATTTAGTGCTTTCATTTGAAGGGAAAAAAACTGGGGATCTGAAAGCTTAAATCTTTAGGTCATAGAATATATATCAGCTCTTAATCCAAATACTTTTACTCCACATCCTGTGATCTTTACACAGAATTCCTTAGGGCTAATATTTCATTACTGTATGATATAAAAATAGTTGTAATTATATGCCATAGGAAATGAAACATTATTATGTTAACAATTATTAGTAACAGTTAAATGCAGGTGTTTTTTTTTCAAAAGCACACAATAAAACATATTTGTAGAACAATTTCACTACTACAGAGTTGGCTTTATACTTAGGTTCCTTGAATCTGGAATCCTCTTTGAAAACTGGTTTAGTAGATCATTCATAAGGGATATATAGAAACAAAACCAAAGTCATTATTTCATAGTTGATCAAAGTATTTCTCACCTAAGAAACTTACCTCACTTGTAAGACTGCTGTCAATTAATTTTGGATCTTTTCAAAAATGAAGCATTCTATCAAAATACAAATGTGTCTATATGTCATAGACAAGACCTTTTAGAACTAACACCCAAAAAAAGATGTCGTTTTCATTATAGGGGACTGGAATGCAAAAGTAGGAAGTCAAGAAACACCTTTAGTAACAATCAAATTTGGCCTTGGACTATGGAATGAAGCAGGGCAAAGACTAATAGAGTTTTGACAAGAATATGCACTGGTCATAGCAAAAACCCTCTTCCAACAACACAAGAGAAGACTCTACACATGGACATCACCAGATGGTCAACACCAAAATCAGATTGATTATTTTCTTTGCAGCCAAAGATGGAGAAGCTCTATACAGTCAACAAAAACAAGACCAGGAGCTGACTGTGGCTCAGATCATGAACTCATTATTGCCAAATTCAGACTGAAATTGAAGAAAGTAGGGAAAACCACTAGATCATTCAGGTATGACCTAAATCAAATCCCTTATGATTATACAGTGGAAGTGAGAAATAGATTTAAGGCCTAGATCTGATAGATAGAGTGCCTGATGAACTATGGACTGAGGTTGGTGACATTGTACAGGAGACAGGGATCAAGACCATCTCCATGGAAAAGAAATGCATAAAAGCAAAATGGCTGTCTGGGGAGGCCTTACACATAGCTGTGAAAAGAAGAGAAGCGAAAAGCAAAGGAGAAAAGAAAAGATATAAGCATCTGAATGCAGAGTTTCAAAGAATAGCAAGAAGAGATAAGAAAGCCTTCTTCAGTGGTCAATGCAAAGACATAGAGGAAAACAACAGAAAGGGAAAGACTAGAGATCTCTTCAAGAAAATTAGAGATACCAAGGGAACATTTCATGCAAAGATGGGCTTGATAAAGGACAGAAATGGTATGGACCTAACAGAAGCAGAAGATATTAAGAAGAGATGGCAAGAATACACAGAAGAACTGTACAAAAAAGATCTTCACAACCCAAATAATCACCGTGGTGTGATCACTGACCTAGAGCCAGACATCCTGGAGTGTGAAGTCAAGTGGGCCTTAGAAAGTATCACTACGAACAAAGCTAGTGGAGGTGACGGAATTCCAGTTGAGCTATTTCAAATCCTGAAAGATGATGCTGTGAAAGTGCTGCACTCAGTATGCCAGCAAATCTGGAAAACTCAGCAGTGGCCACAGGACTGGAAAAGGTCAGTTTTTATTCCAACGCCAAAGAAAGGCAATATCAAAGAATGCTCAAACTACTGCACAGTTGCACTCATCTCACATGCTAGTAAAGTAATGCTCAGAATTCTCTAAGCCAGGCTTCAGCAATATGTGAACCGTGAATTTCCAGTTGTTCAAGCTGGTTTTAGAAAAGGCATAGGAACCAGAGACCAAATTGCCAACATCCACTGGATGATAAAAAAAGCAAAAGAGTTCCAGAAAAACATCTATTTCTGCTGTATTGACTATGCCAAAGCTTTTGACTGTGTGGATCACAATAAATTGTGGAAAATTCTGAAAGAGATGGGAATACCAGATCACCTGACTTGCCTCTTGAGAAATTTGTATGCAGGTCAGGAAGCAACAGTTAGAACTGGACATGGAACAACAGACTGGTTTCAAATAGGAAAAGGAGTATGTCAAGGCTGTATATTGTCACCCTGCTTATTTAACTTATATGCAGAGTACATCATGAGAAATGCTGCGCTGGAAGAAACACAAGCTGGAATCAAGATTGCTGGGAGAAATATCAATAACGTCAGATATGCAGATGATAGCACCCTTTTGGCAGAAAGTGAAGAGGAACTAAAAAGCCTCTTGATGAAGGTGAAAGAGGAGAGTGAAAAAGTTAGTTTAAAACTCAATATTCAGAAAACGAAGATCATGGCATCTGGTCCCATCATTTCATGGGAAATAGATGGAGAAACAGTGGAAACAGTGTCAGACTTTAGTTTTCTGGGCTCCAAAATCACTGCAGATGGTGACTTGCAGCCATGAAATTAAAAGACTCTTACTCCTTGGAAGAAAAGTTATGACTCACCTAGATAGCATATTCAAAAGCACAGACATTACTTTGCCAACAAAGGTCTGTCTAGTTAAGGGTTTGGTTTTTCCAGTGGTCATGTATGGATGTGAGCGTTGGACTGTGAAGAAGGCTGAGCACCGAAGAATTGATGCTTTTGAACTGTGGTGTTGGAGAAGACTCTTGAGAGTCCCTTGGATTGCAAGGAGATCCAACCAGTCCATTCTGAAGGAGATCAGCCCTGGGATTTCTTTGGAAGGAATGATGCTAAAGCTGAAACTCCAATACTTTGGCCACCTCATGCGAAGAGTTAACTCATTGGAAAAAACTCTGATGCTGGGAGGGATTGGGGGCAGGAGGAGAAGAGGATGACAGAGGATGAGATGGCTGGATGGCATCACTGACTCGATGGATGTGAGTCTGAGTGAACTTTGGGAGTTGGTGATGGCCAGGGAGGCCTGGCATGCTGCGATTCATGGGGTTGCAAAGAATCAAACACGACTGAGTGACTGAACTGAACTGAACGGAAACCTAAGGAAGAGATTAAAATTAAAGATGAGTGCTATAAAAGTTATCTTCTAAAGTTCAGTTAAGTGAAATAATTGAGTTGCTGGCTAGATTTGTTAATGATGATGAAATACCCTTGGGGTCCAATTAGCCACAGTTAAGAAACTACAAATTTTGCCTACAAACAGGATGTGTATGACACCTTTAAGACTCAAGAGGAAGATCTTATGCAAATATACCATTTATAAATCAACAAAGACACTTTCTGTAGCTGAGCTAGTTGACATTTTTAACTTTACAACTTATCTCATTTTTGGTGAACTAACAGTTGCCTGAAGCCCTGGTGATGGACCTATGTCAGACATGTTCATAGGTAAGATTTTTTTTTTTTAATGAAATCATATAATCATAGACCCTCAAGTTTAAATGATCTTACAAATTATATAATCATCCCTCATCCTCACTGATATGAGATTTAAATCCTTTCTTCAGTAAGCATCCAGAATGTTAGACTCAACTACAATGCTACCAACTTAGAAGTAAAAATGTGTATTTTTCTCAGTGATACATATTTATATTAGTTAAAAAAATAATTATTTAGAATAATTTTGTATTTGAACTTCGCATCCAAAATTTTCCCACTTAATTATACAACATTAGAATTTTCCTAAGATATTGCACAACTTTTTAAAACACCCAATGATAATCATTCCATTAATACGGCTAAATTTTTCACAGCTCTTAATAGTTGTAAATAATGAATTTTCCTTTTCTAAAATATTTTCCATTAGAATTTATTCCTAGGAAGAATATTGTGGAGCCAAAGAAAAATGAAAATGTAATTTCTATTTCTTCAGAGTTATTTCTAAAACACTTAATTAGACATAACTATGTCTAATTCTGCTTTATGTATTGATACACTATTATCTTTTCTGATCATTTCTGGGATCCCAATTCAAAATAAGAGAATATAATGAAGCTGCAGCAGTTTGCTTCCACATAAGTATAAATTTTTATTTTGGATAATTTAAAAACAAGATTCTTTATCCTTGAAAGGGAAATATTTTTTTCAGAATACATTGTATTATGTTTACGGTTTCTCTTCTCTTTTTTTGGGAAATGTATATCCCCAATTTTTCATTCTATTAGTAATGCAGTATCCTGGAAAAAGGAATGATAGCTAGTATGGAAAGACTGGAGAGGAAAGCATAGGAATGTATTTGGCAAAAACATAAAGGAGTGGGACGAGCATTCCTATCATGGTGGGATGAGCTGCTGTTGTTTGGTAATAAAATATCAGGCATTAAGAGCAATTAACAAGGATTCTTTTTATCACTCTGTGTAAACATACATACATTAAAATACAGATTAAGTATCCAATAAATATTGTTGGGGGCTTCCCTAGTGGCTCAGAGGGTATTTGTTGAATGAATTAACTTGTAATAAGTATTTATCAGTATGCAACAGATTTGATATACTTGTGTTAGTCTGTGTATATATGTATAGTGCATTATCTACCTCTTTATCTTACCTGGCAAGCTATTTCAGTTAGTTCTCCACATTGAAATTTTCATTTTAAAACTTTGAAAATAAGGATTTCTTTTCCCTAACAGATCCTTATGTATTGAACACCTATGAAAGAGTTTTTTTTTTATCCGTGTCTACTGAATCTGTAATTTACTTTATATTTTTACAACAATATAAAAATGTTAAATTGTATGTGGATCAAAGTTTTAAAGAATAAAAAAATCAATTAATAAATGCCATAAGCATCTTGAAAGTAAAATGACTCAGTAAAATTATCTTTCTCAGAGGCAAGAATATTTTCACATTCACCCCAGAAAGAGTATCAGAAATTACTAAATTGGAATGCAGCTTCCTTTCAAAAGCTTGTTTCTCAAGTAACGATAAACAGAGCAGGAGAATGAGAACACTTAAATTTCTCCCAAGTTTATGGGTAGGAAAAGCAGTTGTATACTTATCCATGGAAATGGCAATTCACCAAGCATTTAATCATCATCTAATAGGTTTCAAGCATTACAGATATTATGCCAGGTACTATGATAAGTGAGGAAACACAGTTGAATGCTATATATGTTCTGATAGGTACCAGAGAGGATGTGTTGCCAAAGATGTGTAAAGATTATATATATATATATAGGTGTGTGTGTGTGTGTGTGTATGTGTATATATATATATATATATAATCTTTAACATGCCTGCTTATGATAGTTATTTATTGATGATGTCTTTCCACAGTAAGAGCTGAGGGTTCAGATGCAAATTCTAATGGAAGAGGGAGTAACTCTTACATCTGAGGGGTAACCGTAGGCTTACAGGATGAATCTGAGAAATGCAATTTGTAAATTGACTAAAAGGAAGGCTCAGAAGTATGGAGCACTAAGATGACTAGTCAGACTCATGTGGAATTGGAGTCAGGAGAAGAATCCAGATCCCATAGCCCAATGTTTTCTCGGTAAATTAAAAGTTGACTGATAGGTGTTTACAGGCGAGAGAGACTAGATGTCTGAAGAGGTAAAAAGCATCATGAAGGAAGAATTAAAAAAATAATAACATTAAAGCAACTACGGGCAGAAGTATCAAGGACATGCTCCATATTCACCGTAACTGCTCTGTTTTTGTTCTAAGACATTCAGACAACTCTTTCCTAATTAACAAGTATCATTCTTTATATCTTTGTAGGCAATTCAGGCCCCAGGAAGGTGGGAGTTCATAAATGAATCTCATGGCTCCCAACAATGTGACTGAATTTGTTCTCTTGGGACTCACATAGAATCCACCCTTGCAGAAAATACTCTTTGTTGTCTTTTTGTTCATTTTAGTGTTCACTGTGCTCGCCAATCTGTTCATTGTCATCACCATCTCCCTCAGCCCCACACTTTCTGCCCCCATGTACTTCTTTCTCACTCACTTGTCCTTCATAGATGGCATCTTCAGCTCTGTCACCACCCCCAAAATGATCATTGACCTGCTGTACCAGAGGAGAACCATCTCCTGGGCTGGCTGCCTGACTCAACTCTTTCTGGAGCACTTTCTAGCAGCATCAGAGGTCATCATCCTCATCATGTCCATGGCCTCTGACTGCTACGTGGACATCTGCAAGCCTCTGCACTACACGGCCATCATGAGATAGAGGCTCTGCCAGCTCCTAGTGGTGGTGGCCTGGATTGGGGGGATCCTGCATGCCACTGTGCAGATGTTATTCACTGTGTACTTGACCTTCTGTGGCCCCAATATCATTAATCACTTCATATGTGATTTCTTTTCACTGTTGGAAATTGCCTGCAGCAACACTTACAGGCTGGGAATGGTGGTGGCCACTAACAGTGGGGGCATGTGCTTACTTATGTTTTTAATGCTGCTCATCTCCTACATAGTCATCCTGAGCTCCCTGAAATCCCAAGGATCTGATGGATGGCACAAGGCCCTCCGTACATGTGGCTCCCACTTTACCATAGTGGTGCTCTATTTTATCCCTTGTATTTTCATCTATACCCATCCAGTGATCAGTTACCCTGAAGACAAGTTGGTGAGTGTGTTCTTTGCAATCCTCACCCCCATGTTAAATCCTATCATTTACACAGTGAGAAACACAGAGGTGAAAAATGCTGTGAGGCCTTGGTTGAAGAGGAGAGTAATGTAGCTGTTCATGATGCCAATTAGAGGATGATTTATATGCATTGATAACCTTGAACCTATTGTAAATTGTGATAGAAACTAAAATACTTTGCAGAACACTGACAGAAAAAAAGGCTCTGAAACTAACATTTGTTGATAATTTAGTATTGTCTAGATGCAGAAAGTGAAGAGGAACTAAAAAGCCTCTTGATGAAAATGAAAGAGGAGAGTGAAAAAGTTGGATTAAAACCCAACATTCAGAAAACGAAGATCATGGCATCTGGTCCCATCACTTCATGGGAAATAGATGGGGAAACAGTGGAAACAGAGTCAGACTTTATTTTTGGGGGCTCCAAAATCACTGCAGAAGGTGACTGCAGCCATAAAATTAAGACACTTACTCCTTGGAAGAAAAGCTATGATCAACCTAGATAGCATATTGAAAAGCAGAGACATTACTTTGCCAACAAAGTCAAGGCTTTGGTTTTCCAGTGGTCATGTATGGATGTGAGAGTTGGACTGTGAAGAAAGCTGAGCGCCAAAGAATTAATGCCTTTGAACTGTGGTGTTGGAGAAGACTCTTGAGAGTCCCTTGGACTGCAAGGAGATGCAACCAGTTCATTCTGAAGGAGATCAGCCCTGGGATTTCTTTGGAAGGAACGATGCTAAAGCTGAAATTCCAGTACTTTGGCCACCTCATGCGAAAACTTGACTCGTTGGAAAAGACTTTGACGCTGGGAGGGATTGGGGGCAGGAAGAGAAGGGGACGACAGAGGATGAGATGGCTGGATGGCATCACTGAGTCGATGGATGTGAGTCTGAATGAACTCCGGGAGTTGGTGATGGCCAGGGAGGCCTGGTGTGCTGCGATTCATGGGGTCGCAAAGAGTCGGACATGACTGAGAGACTGAACTGAACTGAACTGAACTGAGACATATTTTTGGAGAAGGCACTGGCGACCCACTCCAGTACTCTTGCCTGGAAACTCCCATGGAAGGAGGAGCCTGGTAGGCTGCAGTCCATGTGATCACTAAGAGTCAGACACGACTGAGTGACTTCACTTTCCCTTCTCACTTTCATGCATTGGAGAAGGAAATGGTAACCCACTCCAGTGTTCTTGCCTGGAGAATCCCTGGGATGGAGGAGCCTGGTGGTCTGGCGTCTATGGGGTTGCACAGAATCAGACATGACTGACTTGACTTAGCAGCAACTGCAGACATATCTTAGGCATTTTTGTAAATTTTAATATACTTTCTAGAGACTAACACACACAACACATAGACTTCAATATTAATGTTCATAGCCACAAGATAAATAATAAAGAAAATGTAAACCATTAGTTTTATGTTTGTAGAGTTTATTATTCTCCACTGTTACTATTACTTTACTAAATTTTCCATATATCTTACTTGGATAAAATTGACTTTTCTATAGACCATTGATCTCTGAACTTTTTCTAGTTTTGTTTAGCTTGTGGTAAAACAAATAAGGGATAAAAATTGTTTGATAAATACCAAGGGAAGGAGCAATTGAATGAGGGAATCACAGATGAATTTTTTTCTGCACTATGAAATCATCAAAATCAAAAGAGAGACACTCACAGTAGGAGGAATGAATAATTCACAATCTATCTACAATTGTTTTTTTTTTGGCACAAACATTATACAGGGATTTTTAAATTAACCTTAATTGTCTTTTATTTTCTTAAATATCCTCAGGGTTCACATTTTTCTTGAATATAATAGAAATGTTTTCATCTCTATAGCAAGGTTTGAGGAACCATTTGAAACAAGAAAAGAAAACACCTTTTATAAATTGCAACAAAAAAAGCATATGGTTAGTTTCCAAAGAATTTCAGAAAAAACATCTACTCTTGCTTCATTGACTACACTAAAGCCTTTGACTATGTGGATCACAATAAACTGGAAAATTCTTAAAGAAATAGAAATACCAAACCACCTTACCTGCATCCTGAGAAATCTGTATGCAGGTAAGAAGCAACAGTTAGAATTGGAAATGGAACAAAGAAATGGTTCCAAATTGGGAAAGAAGTAGGTCAAGGCTGTATATTGTCACCCTGCTTATTTAACTTATATGCAGAGTACATCATGCCAAATGCTGAACTGGATGAAGCACAAGCTGGAATCAAGATTTCTGGGAGAAATATCATAAACATCAGACATGTAGATGACACCACCCTTATGACCTGCTGCACTGGAGAAGAACCATCTCCTGGGATGGCTGCCTGACTCAGCTGTTTATGGAGCACTTTCTGAGAGCATCAGAGACCCATCATCCTCACTGTCATGTCCTATGACTGCTACATGGCCATCTGCAAGCCTCTGCACTACACAACCATTATTCGACAGGGGCTTTGCCAGCTCCTGGTGGTGGTGGCCTGGACTGGGGGGATCCTGCATGCCACTGTGCAGGTTCTTTTCACCATGGACTTGACCTTATGTGCTTCAAATCTTATTGACCACTTTATGTGTAATTTCTTCTCACTGTTAAAACTATCAGTCAGCCACACCTACACGCTTGGAATCGTGGTAGCAGCTAACACTGGGGCCATGTGCTTGCTCATTTTTTCCTGCTCCTCATCTCCTACACAGTCATCCTGAGCTCCCTGAAATCCCATGGCTCTGAAGGACATCACAAGGCCCTCTCTACATGTGGCTCCCACTTTACAGTAGTGGTGCTCTCTTTTGCCCCTTGTACATTCACCTACATGCGTCCTGTGACCACTTACCCTGTGGACAAGTGGGTGTCTGTGTTCTTTGCAATCCTCACTCCTATGTTAAATCCTATCATTTACACAGTTAGAAATGCAGAGGTTAAAAATGCAGTGAAAGTTTTGTTGACAAGGAGAGTAACTTAGGCTGTTTATAGTGCCTAGAAAGTGATGATACTTAGGAAGGGTTATACCTGTTGTAAAGTTTGAATGCCATCTAAGAAAATTTCCATGTCATTAACAAAAACAATAAAGAAAAAAGACCCAGAAACTAGCAATTGTTGTTTATTTAATATTGATATCTTTAATGTACTTTCCCAGTGTTTCAGTGTTCATGTTCATACCTTCAGAATCGGCAATGGAAAGAATAGCTATAAACACCCAGTTTGGTGACTGTAGAATATGTTTTTCTCCAAAGCCTCACTGGTACTTTACCAAGTTCTTCATATACGTCTTTGGATGAAATGCGCATTTTCATAGGACTATGATGGCAGAACTCCTATTGTTGCTTAGCCTGTGGTAACAAAAACAAGGGATAAAAATTCTTAGGTAGATACACAGTGGAGAGACAGTTGAGTGGAGGAATAACACCTGAATTTTTATTTGCGCAATGAATTTACCCAAAGCAAAATGAGTGACAACCGCAAAAGGAAGAAATAATAATTCATAGTCTAAAATTATTAAAACAAAAAGTGCAGAAGAAATATTGAAGTTACTCTTAATTTATTCTATTTTCTTCAATAAGCCTATGGTTCACAGATTTTCTTGAATATAAAGAAAATATTTCCATTTTCCAGATCAAGACTTGAAGAACCATTTTTAAAAAGGTTAAGCATCTTTCACTAATATCAAGACAAGTTTATGGTTTAGTTCCAAAGTTGTAGCTCTTTTAGGTCTGATACACATATTTACATGAAAGAACCTCTTATCTATCAGGCACATTCACTTCAGTTGACTTATACATGTACTAAACTAGTGGTTCCATTATCATTATAGTTATTATTATCATTATCTCCATTTAACAAGGAAGCAAATTGAAGATGAGAGATTTAGTAATTTACTTGCCTCACATCACATGTTTTTTCCCCTTAAAGTGGGTCAGGAGCTATTACACTGGAATTCAACTTCCTTGGCTGCTGCTGTTTGGTCCCTGAGTCATGTCTGACTCTTTGTAGCCCTGTGGACTGCAGCCCACCAGGCTCCTCTGTCCATGGGATTTCCCAGGCTAGAATACTGGAGTGGGTTGCCATATCCTTCTTCAGGGGATCTTCCCAACCCAGGGACTGAACCCACATCTTCGGCTTGGCAGGAGGATTCTTTACCACTGGGTCACTGGGAAGCCAACAGCTTCCATACAAACTTCCAATCTAAGGCATAAAAACTCAGTCTTAGTTTCTTACAAATGAAACATGATTGTCTATAGCATACTTGGATCTATAGATAAGAAAATTGACTGCAGTCTTAATGATTCACTTTGTCCTTCAAGAAAATGGTGTCCAACTTGTTTCAGGCTTCTCTCACATGTAGCATTATATACTTCCACAGTACAACTTTCTGTTTGTTTGCTTGTTTTCTTTTTCTTTTTGTGAAAGTTCAAGGTATGCCACATTACTTTTACAAACAACCAGCATTGCTATAGTAATGGTAACTTATAATGGAAAATGATCCGATAAAGAACACACATACTCAATCACACACATATGTGTTCTTTCTCAGATTCTATATATATATATATATGAATCACATTACCACTTCAGTGTACACCTGAAAGTAACATAGCATTGTAAATTAACTATACTTCAATAAAAGATGGAAAAATATTGTAGAAACACACCAACTTTAGTATGATAATGGATTTCTTTTTATAAAATAAAAATCCCCTTTAGATTTATTTCCATTAGTGAAAACAAGTACAAATGTTGGTCTTTGTAAAAACCAATTGTCTAAGGTGAACTTTCTGAAAATTGGGGAAACCTGCAGTGCTCTTTTATGCAGACGAAAAATGCACAAAGGTATAATGCAATAAGGTAATGTAGAATACCTTATTCTACATTATTAATGTCTTTATGAGTCTAAGATTCTCTGGCTAGAGCACTCCAACACATATTCCTTCTCAATGAATGTCACTTTCTCAAATATAGTGATTAACTGAAACTATTTTGTCAATAATCTGGACATTTAGTAATGTCTGAGCATGGTACAGGGGTGCTTGTGTTTACAGAGTTATGCAGGGTTGTCTCCCATTCATTAGAAACAGAACTTTTCTCACAATATCTAAGCCTAGAAAATGATATAATTAGCACTTAATTCATTCTGTCTTGTGACTAATAGATGAGAGTAATTCAGATGTTGTTCCTAAGTTATGTCTGATTCTTTGTGACCCCATGTGCTGCAGCATGACAGATTTCTCTGTCCTTCACTATCTCCCAGAGTTTGTTCAAACTCATGTACATTGAGTCAGTGATACCATCCTACCATCTCATCTTCTGTCGTCCCTGTCTCCTCCTTCCCTCAAACTTTCGCAATATCAGAGTCTTTTCTAATGAGTTGGCTTTTCGCATCAGATGGCCAAATTATTGGGGCTTCAGCTTCATCATCAAATCTTCCAATGAATATTCAAGTTTGATTTCCCCCTTTAGGACTGACTGGTTTGATGTCTTTGCAGTCCAAGGGACTCTCAAGAGTTTTCCCCAGCACTACAGTTTAAAAGTGTCAATTCTTCAGCACTCAGCTTTCTATATGGTTGAAATCTCACATCCATATGTGACTGCTGGAAAAAACATAGCTTTCGCTATATGGACCTTTGTCAGCAATGTGATGTCTCTGATTTTTAATACACTGTCTAGATTTGTCATAGCTTTTCTTCCAAGGAGCAAGTGTCTTTTAATTCCATGGCTGCAATCACCATTATCAGTCATCATGGCTGCACTACACCACTGCTACAGTGATTTTGAAACCCAAGAAAATAAAATCTGACAGTTTCCACATTTCCCCCATGTATTTGCCATGAAGTAATGGGACCAGAGGCCATGCTGTTACTCATTTGAATGTTTAATGTTAAGCCAGCTTTTTCCACTCTTTCCTTTCACCCTCATCAAGAGGCTCTTTAGTTCCTTTTCACTTTCTGCCATTAGAGTGGTATTATCTGCAGATCTGTGGTTGTTGATATCTCCTCTGAAAATCTTGATTCCAGCTTGTGATTCATCCATCCCAGCATTTCCTATAATGTACTCTGCACAGAAGTTCAATAAGCAGCACGACAATATACAGCCTTGAATGGCTCTTTTCCCACTTTAGAACCATCTCCACTTCTAACTGTTGCTTCTTGACCTGTATACAGATTTCTCAGGAGATAGGTAAGGTACTCTGGGATTCTCATCTCTTTCAGAATTTACCAGTTTGTTTTGATCCACACAATCATGTATTTAGCATAGTCAACGAAACATAAGTAGATTTATTTTTTCAATCTTTTGCTTACTTTTTCTATGATTCAACTGATGTTGTCGATTTGATCTCTGATTCTTCTGCCTTTTCTAAATTGAGCTTGAATGCCTGGAAGTTCTGAGTTCACAAATTGTTGAAGCCTAGCTGGAAGGATTTTGGTCAGTACCTTGTTAGCATAGACTTTCCTAGTGGCTGAGATCTAAAGAATTCTTCTGCCAATGCCGGAGACCTGGGTTTAATCCCAGGGTTGGAAGATCCCCTGGAGAAGGGAATGGGAACCCATGCCAATATTCTTGCCTGTAGAATTTCATGAACAGAGGAGCATGGTAGGCTCTAGTCCATGGGGTTGCAAAGAATCAGACACTACTGGACAACCAGCTCTTAATATGAACTTTACTAACATGTGAAATGAACACAATTGTACAGGGTTTTAACATTCTTTGGCAGTTCCCTTCTTTGGGATTGGAATGAAAACTGACTTTTTCCAGTCCTGTGACTACTGCTGAGTTTTCCAAATTTGCTGGCATATTGAGTGCAGCACTTTAACAGCATCAGCTGAGTTGGAATGCAGTTTTAAGGATGGGAAAAGTCTTAAGTGAATAGTGTCTAATCTAAGACTAAACTTAGAATTTGAAGAGGGAGTCTAGGCAATGATTGTGTCTTAGGAGCTATACCAGGGGCTCAGTGGATGGCTTAGAAGATTATTGAGGCACAAATTATAAATTGTCAACATAAAACTTGGAAGGTGTCAGAACTGAAGTTAAAAGGGTAAACTATATGATATTTTGCTTGATCATGAGTAAATTTAAAGCTTGTTTAGATGTTCCTTTGCATTCATCAAGAATCTCTTCTGAGGACCAACTGCCATGTGACTACTTCATATTCATTAAAAACAAACAACTAAACAAACAAAAAATATAGTATTAAATCATGTTTTCATGAGAATCAGTGAGATACAATATGTGGATCTGTTGTATAAGCATTGTTGCTGTTGTTCCTTAAATCATGTCCGACTCTTTGTGACCCTGTGAAATGAAGCACACCAGGCTTCTCTGTCCATTACTATCTCCCTTAGTTTGCTCAAATTCATGTCCACTGAGTTAGTGATGCCATCCAACAATCTCATCCTCTGTTGCCCCCTTCTCCTCCTGCCCTCAGTGTTTCCCAGGATCAGGGGCTTTTCTAGTGAGTTAGCTCCTTGCATCAGGTGGCCAAAGTATGGGTTTCCCTGACAGCTCAATTGGTAAAGAACCTTCCTGCAATGCAGGAGACCCCAGTTCAATTCCTGAATTTGGGAAGATCTGCTGGAAAAGGGAAAGGCTACACATGCCAGTATTCTTGGGCTTCCCTTGTGTCTCAGCTGGTAAAGAATTCTTCAATGGGGAGACCTGGACTCAATGGAGCTTCAGCTTCAGCATCAGTCCTTTCAGTGACTATTCAGGGTTGATTTCCTTTAGGACTGACTGGTTTGATCTCCTTGCAGTGCAAGGGACTCGCAAGAGTCTTCTCCAGCACCACAGTTTGAATGCATCAGTACTTTGGCACTCAGCCTTCTTTATGGTCCAGCTCTCACACTCAGACAAGACTACTGGAAAAAATCATAGATTTGACTATATGGAATTTTGTTGGCAAAGCGATGTCTCTGCCTTTTAAAACACTGTCTAGTTTTGACATAGCTATTCTTCCAAGGAGCAAGGGTCTTTTATTTTGGGGGCTGCAGTCACCATCTGTATCAATTTTGGAGCCCAAGAAAATGAAATCTGAAAGTTTGCATATTTCCCCCATCTAGTTGCCATGAAGTGATAGGAATGAATGCCATGATCTTCATTTTTTGAATGTTCAGTTTCAAGCCAGCTTTTTCACTCTCCTCTTTCACCTTCATCAAGAGGTTCTTTTTATTTATTTTTTTATCTTTTTTTAAATTTTTAAACTTTACAATATTGTATTGGTTTTTCCATATATCAACATGAATCTGCCACAGGTATACACATGTTCCCCTGAACACGTGTAACACAGGTTCCATCCTGAACCCTCCTCCCTCCTCCCTCCCTGTACCATTCCTCTGGGTCGTCCCAGTGCACCAGCCCCAAGAATCCAGTATCATGCATCGAACCTGGACTGGCGACACGTTTCATATATGATATTATACATGTTTCAATGCCATTCTCCCAAGTCACCCCACCTTCTCCCTCTCCCACAGAGTCCAAAAGACTGTTCTATACATCTGGGTCTCTTTTGCTGTCACACATACAGGGTTATTGTTGCCATCTTTCTAAATTCCATACATATGCATTAGTATACTGTATTGGTGTTTTTCTTTCTGGCTTTCTTCACTCTGTATAATAGGCTCCAGTTTCATCCACCTCACTAGAACTGATTCAAATGTATTCTTTTTATGGCTGAGTAATACTCCACTGTGTATATGTACCATGGCTTTCTTATCCATTCATCTGCTGATGGACATCTAGGTTGCTTCCATGTCCTGGCTATTTTTTTTTCTTTTTTTTTTTTTTTAATTTTATTTTATTTTTAAACTTTACATAACTGTATTAGATTTGCCAAATATCAAAATGAATCCGCCACAGGTTTACATGTGTTCCCCATCCTGAACCCTCCTCCCTCCTCCCTCCCCATTCCATCCCTCTGGGTCGTCCCAGTGCACCAGCCCCAAGCATCCAGTATCGTGCATCGAACCTGGACTGGCAACTCATTTCATACATGATATTTACATGTTTCAATGCCATTCTCCCAAATCTTCCCACCCTCTCCCTCTCCCACAGAGTCCATAAGACTGTTCTATACATCAGTGTCTCTTTTGCTGTCTCGTACACAGGGTTATTGTTACCATCTTTCTAAATTCCATATATATGCGTTAGTATACTGTATTGGTGTTTTTCTTTCTGGCTTACTTCACTCTGTATAATAGGCTCCAGTTTCATCCACCTCATTAGAACTGATTCAAATGTATTCTTTTTAATGGCTGAATAATACTCCATTGTGTATATGTACCACAGCTTTCTTATCCATTCATCTGCTGATGGACATCTAGGTTGCTTCCATGTCCTGGCTATTATAAACAGTGCTGCGATGAACATTGGGGTACTCGTGTCTCTTTCCCTTCTGGTTTTCTCAGTGTGTATGCCCAGCAGTGGGATTGCTGGATCATAAGGCAAGTCTATTTCCAGTTTTTTAAGGAATCTCCACACTGTTCTCCATAGTGGCTGCACTAGTTTGCATTCCCACCAACAGTGTAAGAGGGTTCCCTTTTCTCCACACCCTCTCCAGCATTTATTACTTGTAGACTTTTGGATTGCTGCCATTCTGACTGGTGTGAAATGGTACCTCATAGTGGTTTTGATTTGCATTTCTCTGATAATGAGTGATGTTGAGCATCTTTTCATGTGTTTGTTAGCCATCTGTATGTCTTCTTTGGAGAAATGTCTATTTAGTTCTTTGGCCCATTTTTTGATTGGGTCATTTATTTTTCTGGAGTTGAGCTGTAGGAGTTGCTTGTATATTCTCGAGATTAGTTGTTTGTCAGTTGCTTCATTTGCTATTATCTTCTCCCATTCTGAAGGCTGTCTTTTCACCTTGCTAATAGTTTCCTTTGATGTGCAGAAGCTTTTAAGGTTAATTAGGTCCCATTTGTTTATTTTTGCTTTTATTTCCAATATTCTGGGAGGTGGGTCATAGAGGATCCTGCTGTGATGTATGTCAGAGAGTGTTTTGCCTATGTTCTCCTCTAGGAGTTTTATAGTTTCTGGTCTTACGTTTAGATCTTTAATCCATTTTGAGTTTATTTTTGTGTATGGTGTTAGAAAGTGTTCTAGTTTCATTCTTTTACAAGTGGTTGACCAGAGTTCCCAGCACCACTTGTTAAAGAGATTGTCTTTAATCCATTGTATATTCTTGCCTCCTTTGTCGAAGATAAGGTGTCCATATGTGCGTGGATTTATCTCTGGACTTTCTATTTTGTTCCATTGATCTATATTTCTGTCTTTGTGCCAGTACCATACTGTCTTGATAACTGTGGCTTTGTAGTAGAGCCTGAAGTCAGGTAGGTTGATTCCTCCAGTTCCATTCTTCTTTCTCAAGATCGCTTTGGCTATTCGAGGTTTTTTGTTTTTCCATACAAATTGTGAAATTATTTGTTCTAGCTCTGTGAAGAATGCTGTTGGTAGTTTGATAGGGATTGCATTGAATCTATAGATTGCTTTGGGTAGTATACTCATTTTCACTACATTGATTCTTCCAATCCATGAACATGGTATTGGGTACACGTGTCTCTTTCAGTTCTGGTTTCCTCGGTGTGTATGCCCAGCAGTTGGATTGCTGGGTCATAAGGCAGTTCTGTTTCCAGTTTTTTAAGGAATCTCCACACTGTTCTCCATAGTGGCTGTACTAGTTTGCATTCCCACCAACAGTGGAGGGTTCCCTTTTCTTCACACCCTCTCCAGCATTTATTGCTAGTAGACTTTTGGATCGCAGCCATTCTGACACGTGTGAAATGGTACCTCATCGTGGTTTTGATTTGCATTTCTCTGATAATGAGTGATGTTGAGCATCTCTTCATGTGTTTGTTAGGCATCTGTATGTCTTGGTTCTTTACATCCTCTTCACTTTCTGCCATTAAAGTGGTATCATTTGCATGTCTGAGATTGTTGATATTCTGGCAATCCTCATTCCATTTTGTGATTCACCCAGCCCAGAATTTTGCCTGATGTACTCTGCACATAAGTTAAATAACAGGATGACAATACACAGCCTGATGTACTATTTTCCCAATTTTGAACCAGTCCTTTGTTCCATGTGTGGTTTAACTGTTGCTTCTTGTCCTGCATACAAGATTCTTAGGAGGCAGGTAGATGATCTGGTATATATTCTTACAGAGATCTTTCATCTGTTTAAGAATATTCCACAGTTTGTTGTGATCCACACAAAGGCTTTATCATAGTCAATGAAGCAGAAATAGATTTTTTTTAAACTTCCCTTGACTTTTCTATGATCCCGTGTATGTTGGCAGTTTGATCTCTGGTTCCTCTGCCTTTTCTAAATCTAGTTTTTATACCTGAGAGTTCTCAGTTCATGAACTGCTGAGGCCTAGCTTGATGGATTTTGGGCATAATCTTACTGGCATGTGAAATGATTGCATATGTATGGTAATTTGAACACTCTTTGGCATTGCTTTTCTTTGTAATCAGAATGAAAACTGACCTTTGCAGTTCTATGGCACTGCTGAGTTTTCCAAATTTGCTGGCATAAGGAGTGCCAGCAAATCACTTTCACAGAATCATCTTTTAAGCTTTGAATTAACACAACTGGAATTCAATCACCTCTACTCTCTTTGTTTTTAGTAATATTTCCTAAGGCCCATTTGACTTCACACTTCAGGGTGTCTGGTTCTAGGTGAGTGACCCCATAAGCCTGGTTAACTGGGTTAGTAAGAGTTTTTTTTGTGCAGTTCTTCTGTGCATTCTTGCTACCTTTTCTTAAACTCTTCCGCTTCTGTTAGGTCCTTGCCTTTGTGTGTGTGTGTGTGTGTGTGTGTGTGTGTGTGTGTGGTTAATCACACTAATGTTTTAATTTTAGTTGGTTTGTTTATTCTACATTAAATAAAATTATATCTTTAAGTATTTTTCAAATTATTATATGCTATCAAAAATTAATAGTCTAATTGTCAGGATGACTGGATTTTCTTTATAAAATGTTTCTTTCTAGAAAATATGTAGTCTTTTGGGCTTTTTAAAATCCACTTTAGATCTATTTCTTTTTTTTTTTTCACTTTTTTAAAAATATAAATTAATTTATTTTAATTGGAGGCTAATTACTTTACAATATTGTATTGGTTTTGCCATACATTGACATTAATCCGCCATGGGTGTACATGTGTTCCCCATCCCAAACCCTCCTCCCACCTCCCTCCCCATACCATCCCTCTGGGTCATGCCAGTGCACCAGCTCTGAGCATCCTGCCTTTTTTATCCTTTATTGTCCCTATCTTTGTATGAAATATTCCCTTGGTAACTCTGATTTTCTTAAAGAGATTTCTAGTCTTTCCTATTCCATTGTTTTCTGCTATTTCTTTTCATTGGTCACTTAAGAAGACTTTCTTATGTCTCCTTACTATTCTCTGGAACTCTGCATTCAGTTGGGTATAACCTTCCCTTTATTTTTTTATTTTCACTTCTACTCTTTTCTCAACTTTTTGTAAAGCCTCCTCAGACATGCACTTTGTCTTCTAGCATTTCTTTTTCTTGGGGATAGTTTTGGTCATCACCTCCTGTACAGTGTTACAAACCTCCATCCATAGTTCTTCAAGCACCCTGTCTACTAGATCTAGTCCCTTGAATCTATTCATCACCTCCTCTGTATAATCATAGGGATTTTATTTAGACCATACTTGAATGGTCTAGTGGTTTCCCTACTTTATTCTATTTGAGCCTAAATTTTGCAATAAGGAGCTGATGATCTGAGCCACAGTCAACTCCTGATCTTATTTTTGCTGACTCTATAGAGTTTCTCCATCTTCAGCTGCAAAGAATATAATCAGTATGATTTCGGTACTGACCACTGGTGATGTCTGTGTGTAGAGTAGTCTTTTGTGTTGTTGGAAGAGTGTGTTTGCTAAGACCAGTGTATTTGCTTGGGAAAAAAAAAATTCTTGTTAATCTTTGTTCTACTTCATTTTGCATTCCAAGGCCAAACTTGCCTGTTACTCCAGGCATCTCTTAGCTTCTGACTTTTGTATTCCAATCCCCTAAGAATGAAAAGGACTTGTGTGTGTGTGTGTGTGTGTGTGTGTGTGTGTGTGTGTGTGTGTGTTAGTTCTATTAGGTCTTGTAGGTCTTCACAGAATCATTCGACTTCAGCTTCTTCAGCATTAAAGGTCAGGGCATAAACTTGGATTACAGTGATATTGAATGTTTTGTCTTGGAAACAAACTGAGATTATGCCTTCATTTTGAGATTGCAACTATGTGCTGTATTTTGGACTCTATTGTTGACTATGAGAGCTACTCCATTCCTTTTAAGGGATTCTTGCCCACAGTAGTAGATACAATAGTCATCTGAATTAAATTCTCACTTTCCTGTCCATTTTAGTCCACTGATTCCTAAAATGTTGATGTCACTCTTGCTATCTCCTGCTTGACCACTTCCAATTTGCCTTGTTTCATGGACCTAACATTCCAGTTCCTATGCAATATTGTTTTTTACAGTATCAGACTTTCCTTTCACCACCATTCACAACCTCAACTGGGCATCATTTCTGCTTTGGTTTAGCCTCTTCATTCTTTCTGTAGCTATTTTTCTGTTCTACTCCAGTAGAATATTGGGCACCTACCAACCTTATCCAAAGTATAAGGATACTTTAGCCTAATCTACAATTTTTATTCATTGAAAATATTAGGCATTAAGTGAGGGAAGTGAGATAACTATTGCTGAAGCCCAACTATGAGACAAACATTTTGACATATTCTTATTTTTATTAATTAATTCATTTACTTTTGACTGAGATGGGCCTTTGTTCCTGTGTGCAGGTTTTTCTCTAGCTGTGGTGAGAGGGGACTACTCTCTAGCCTTGGTGCATGAGCTTCTCATTGTGGTGACTTCTCTTGTTGCAGAGAATAGGCTTTGGTGCAAGCGCTGAAGCCCATAGTTGCAGCATACAGGTTCAGTAGTTTCGGTGTGTGGGTGCTAGGGTCGATGGGCTTCAGTAGTTGTGGCACATGGGCTTATTTGCCCCGTGGAATGTGGGATCTTCCTGAGCCAGGGATCAAAATTCTGTCCCCTGCATTGCCAGACAGACTCTTAGTCGCTGTGCCATCAAGGAAGTTTCATTTTGACAGGTTATTTGCATACTTTAACTCTCTTATTGTAGGAACAAGTATTAGTAGTGAGAATTTTACTCCATTTTACACAAGACGAAAATGTGACTCATTAAAGTTAAGCAAGAATAGGAATTCTTTTAAATTCTGTTCACATTGTGAACTTTTTTTTTTTTTTTAATTGGGGTCAGGGCACTTTCTTCTCTTCAGCTCTCTGTATATTTCCATTTCCTAGATTACTTACAGCCTTTTGATTGCTCTTGTGTCAGAGAAAGTCATCTGATGATCTGTTTTCTGAAGATATTTTACCCTTCATGGACATCATGAAAAGTGGGATGTAATAGGCTCAAGAAATGGAATTCAAATGGTTGCATTTCAAAAGAAGTGCCACTTGGGTGAAAGATATTTAGAGGATAAACAAGCAACTCAATCATTGAGGAGTTTGATACCATGTTTACACACAAGGGAACACCTTGAAAAACTAAATAGGTGCCGTTTCCGTAGGGTTTTTTTTTTTTTTTTTTTTTTTTTCCTTTCCCTCATTGTTATCACATAGTGTTAACATTTGTTCCTGGCCAAAAAAAAAAAAAAAAAAAAAATCCCCATGATCAATTCACTTCAGGAAATTTTGACTTTTTAATTTATCGACCAAATAGTATTCTCTGTCTACAGTAGGCCAGAGAGTTATGGAAGCTATGCATGCAAAGTTAAACATGAGAAACAAGGTCTTTTTTGTTTTTGTTGTTGTTGTAGTTGTTGTTTGTATGGAAATAAGATTCTACGGGGTTATAGACAGATAGTAAGCAAGTAAAGATCATGGCATCTGGTCCCATCACTTCATGGGAAATAGATGGGGAAACAGTGGAAACAGTGTCAGACTTTATTTTTGGGGGCTCCAAAATCACCGCAGAGGTGATTGCAGCCATGAAATTACAAGACGCTTACTCCTTGGAAGAAAAGTTATGACCAACCTAGATAGCATATTGAAAACCAGAGACAGTACTTTGCCAACAAAGGTCCGTCTAGTCAAGGCTATGGTTTTTCCAGTGGTCATGTATGGATGTGAGAGTTGGGCTGTGAAGAAGGCTGAGCACCGAAGAATTGATGCTTTTGAACGGTGGTGTTGGAGAAGACTCTTGAGAGTCCCTTGGACTGTAAGGAGATCCAACCAGTCCATTCTGAAGGAGGTCAGCCCTGGGATTTCTTTGGAGGGAATGATGACGAAGCTGAAACTCCAGTCTTTGGCCACCTCAGGCGAAGAGTTGACTCATTGGGAAAGACTCTGATGCTGAGAGGGATTGGGGGCAGGAGGAGAAGGGGATGACAGAGGATGAGATGGCTGGATGGCATCACTGACTCGATGGATGAAAGTCTGAGTGAACTCTGGGAGTTGGTGATGGACAGGGAGGCCTGGCGTGCTGCGATTCATGGGGTTGCAAAGAGTTGGACATGACTGAGCGACTGAACTGAATTGAACTGAAGCAAGTATCGAAATAAATGAAAAAAAAAATTGGTTATGAATAATATGATTATCATTTTATAAGAATATGACACAGGAGAGAAAATATGGATGTAGATTTGTATTATTTGAAGCACAGCTAGAGTTTCAGTTTGGTCTGACTTTAAATAAGAACATATACCCCTTTCTTTCTTTTTTTTTTTAATAGTAGATACTTTTAAAAGGTATGTTTGAAATGGAAACAATATTAGCAAGCAACATCTATGTCCCTATATGACTCAATTTCTCCTACCTCTTAGGGATGCTCACTGCCCAATATCCACATCTTGGTCTAACACAGGCTCCTTTCAGGTTTCTATTTTCTCTTGGACTCTGTGTGATTTTTGTGTGTGACCCTTAAGGCTGGAGTCTATTTTTTATAGCCCTCAGCTCTCTCAAAAGAACCTTCACTGATTTCAAAGTCATGTATATTAAGGGGGTTATTTTCCCTGTATAGGATCTCTGAATTGAGAAGTACTATGTGGGGCTCAGACCCCTTTGTTCCTTTGGGAGAACCTCTGCAACTGGATTAACTCTGGTTTGTGTGTTGCCTACCTGAAGTATGAGACTTGACTATAGCTTGTGCCTACCATTTCTGTCCTGTCTTGTCCTAGTTCCTGCTTTAAATTTTAGTAATAGAGAATCATTCTTTAGGTTGTTTTCATCAAGAATGAATCTTTAAACAGTTGCAGTTTTTGTGTTTCCATGGGATGATGCATTCTGAACATCTCGTATCTAAATAGAAAAAAAAATGAACCCCAATATATCTCTGAAAATGTTGAAAGCAATTTTAACTTGTTTAAGTATCTTTAGCTTGCTTTGAAAAACCTGTAAATAATTTGAAAAAGCTATCAGATCAGATCAGTTGCTCAGTCGTGTTTGACTCTTAGTGACCCCATGAATCGCAGCACGCCAGGCCTCCCTGTCCATTACCAACTCCCGGAGTTCACTCAGACTCACGTCCATCGAGTCAGCAATGACATCCACCATCTCATCCTCTGTCATCACCTTCTCCTCCTGCCCCCAACCCCTCCCAGCATCAGAGTCTTTTCCAATGAGTCAACACTTCGCATGAGGTGGCCAAAGTACTGGAGTTTCAGCTTTAGCATCATTCCTTCCAAAGAAATCCCAGGGCTGACCTCCTTCAGAATGGACTGGTTGGATCTCCTTACAGTCCAAGGGACTCTCAAGAGTCTTCTCCAACACCACAGTTCAAAAGCATTAATTATTCGGTGCTCAGCTTTCTTCACAGTCCAAATCTCACATCCATACATGACCACAGGAAAAACCATAGCCTTGATGAGACGAACCTTTGTTGGCAAAGTACTGTCTCTGGTTTTGAATATGCTATCTAGGTTGGTCATAACTTTCCTTCCAAGGAGTAAGCGTCTTTTAATTTCATGGCTGCAGTCACCATCTGTAGTGATTTTGGAGCCCCCAAAAATAAAGTCTGACACTGTTTCCACTCTGTCCCCATCTATTTCCCATAAAGTGGTGGGGCCGGATGCCATGATCTTCGTTTTCTGAATGTTGAGCTTTAAGCCAACTTTTTCACTCTCCTCTTTCACTTTCATTAAGAGGCTTTTGAGTTCCTCTTCACTTTCTGCCATAAGGATGGTGTCATCTGCATATCTGAGGTTATTGATATTTCTCCCGGCAATCTTGTTTCCAGCTTGTGTTTCTTCCAGTCCAGCGTTTCTCATGATGTGCTCTGCATATAAGTTAAATAAGCAGGGTGACAACATACAGCCTTGACGAACTCCTTTTCCTATTTGGAACCAGTCTGTTGTTCCATGTCCAGTTCTAACTGTTGCTTCCTGACCTGCATACAAATTTCTCAAGAGGCAGATCAGGTGATCTGGTAGTCCTATCTCTTTCAGAATTTTCCACAGTTTATTGTAGTCCACACAGTCAAAGGCTTTGGCATAGTCAATAAAGCACAAATAGATGTTTTTCTGGAACTCTCTTGCTTTTTTGATGATCCAGTGGATGTTGGCAATTTGATCTCTGGTTCCTCTGCCTTTTCTAAAACCAGCTTGAACATTAGGAAGTTCATGGTTCACATAGTTTTTATCAATTTCTGGCTTAAATGATATATATGTGAATTATGTGTTATTTAATTCCTTAAAAGTGTATTACAACTTGTGTAGTGGCCTAAGATATTTTCTATTTTGGTGAATGCCCCTTGAGCACTTTGACGTAAAAGGAATTGTCCAATATATGCTTCATTTTCTTTTTTTCCCCATACATTGATACTAATACAGATTCTATTAGTTTGTCTACCTGAAATTATGGGACACAAGATAGGACATCTACTTCTGCTTCATTGACTAAGTTAAAGCCTTTGACTCTATGGATCACAAGAAACTGAAAAATTCTTAAAGAGACCACCATACTTGCTTTGTGAAAATCCTGTGTGCAGGTCAAGAAGCAACAGTTAGAACTGGACATGGAACAACAGATTGGTTCAAACTTGGGAAAGGAGTAGATCAAGGCTGTATATTGTCACCCTGTTTATTTAACTTATATGCAAAGTACAACATGCAAAATTCCTGACTGGATGACTCCGGGCTGGAATCAAGATTCCAGAAATACCAACAACCTCAGATTTGCAGATATACCACTTTAATGGCAGAAAATTAAGAGGAACTAAAGAGCTTCTTGATGAAAGTGAAAAAGCTGGCTTAAAACTCAACATTCAAAAAATGAAGATCATGGCATCCAGTCCCATAACTTCATGGCAAATAGATTGGGAAATGCCAGGGTCCAGCCCCAGTGGATCCAGGGAATTCGAAGCAGGGACAGCGTTGGCGAGGATCAGGAAACAATTGCTTAATTAAACGTTAATTAAGGATATAAAGAGTGGTTAAATAAGGATAGCTCAGTGAGGAAATTCAGTAGAGAAAAGAGGCTGAATAACTCAGTTTATGTGGAAAGCTAATAAAATTCCAAAATAAGGAATTTGTATCATCTATGTAGGCCGCAGGCATCCTCCCATTCTCCCGAAGGAGAGGAGACACGAAGGCCTCCCCAGTCAGATCTTAGAAGCCCAGGCAAAATTAGTAGGCTTGACGAGCCTCCGTGCCCCAGATAGAAATTCAGCCAGAAGGTGAGAGAAAGAACGACATGGGGAGACCATGTTTCGGTGAACAAAAGGGCGCACTTTATTTTCCAAAGTAGTTTTATACCTTAAGTTGTGCATAGAGGATAATGGGGGAAGGGGTAGAGTCATGCAAGGACAGCAGTCCTTGATCCTAATCGAAGCCAGCCTTTCAAACTTATCATATGCAAAAGTTTAGGTGATTTACATCATGTTCTGGCCAGGAGGTCTGTTAACATTTTAAGATCCTTTCTTCAGAAAACTTATTTTTCTCTAAAGGTGATTCTTCTAAAGTCAGGCGCCACCCTCCAAAAGCATTAAAGTTGCATTCCTATAGGGCAAAGGTGGGGTGGGCTATAACAAGAAAAGAATTAACTCAAGGGTGCAAGGTTACAAACATTAAAGCTACCACTTACATTTCTATACACCAATTATATCAAGCAATACACTGCCAGGGACACAGTAGGTAAGGGATATACAAACTTAGCAGCAAACATTGGCTCAATAAGTGAAAAACCATCAATACAATTTCTAATCAATCTTTTAACTGCTCAAAGGAATCTGTATTTAGACAGTTTAGAACATCTCATGCCTCTCACAGTTGGGAGGCTCTGAACAATCACATGTGGCCGGAAAAACCTATTCAGGCAGGCTAGAGGACTTCCAAAGAAGTTTGTAGGTTGAAACACTCTTGTCACATCCAGGAACTTTATTAACTGGAGCTGTAAGTTAACTCTTTTTTCAGAGAGAGGTAGTGGGGGACAGCCCCCGGTAAAGTCAGAGGTGTAGGTGAGAGCACAAAGCAGAAAGTAGGCAGACTCTGGTTTTGGGGGTAGATGCTTGAGAATTTCCAGGGCGACTCCTGGGGCTCAATCCTGCCTTTGCGTATGCCGAGCCTCCTTCCTCATGACCTTTGCCACAGGCGGGGTTCCTCACACTGGCTCCCAGCAGGAAAACAATGGAAACAGTGACAGATTTTATTTGCCTGGGCTCCAAAATCACTGTGAATGGTGACTGCAGCCATTCCTTGGAGGAAAAATTATGACAAACCTAGACAGAGTATTAAAAAACAGAGGCACCACTTTGCTGACAAAATTCCGTATAGTCAGGACTATAGTTCTTCCAGTAGTCATGTATAGATGTGAGAATTGAGGCATACAGAAGGTTGAGCACTGAAGAATTGATGCTTTTGAACTGTGGTGCTCGAGAAGACCCTTGAGAGTCCCTTAGACAACAAGGAAATCAAGCCAGTCAATCCTAATGGAAATCAACCCTGAATATTAACTGGAAGAACTGATACTGAAAGCAGAAGCTCCAGTTCTTTGGCCACCTGAGGCAAAGAGTCAACTCACTGGGAAAGCCCCTGATGCTGGAAAAAATTGAAGATGAGAGGAGAAGGGGGCAACTGAATGAGATGGTTGGATGGCATCACCAACTCAAGGGACATGAGTTTAAGCAAATTCTGGGAGATAGTGAAGGACAGGGAAGCCTGGTGTGCTGCAGTTCATGGGGTCACAAAGAGTCAGACATAACTTAGTGACTGAAAAACAACACCAAATGGGACCACTTTATCTGCGCTTGAACTAGACCTTAAAAGGCCTTTTCTAAAATTAGCGTTCATTATTCCCGGAAATCAGTTCAGATATCATCTTCAAAAACAAAACTTAAACAGATATGTCTATTTTGAAGGTCATGATTTAAACAAGAAGGATTTACATACTCTATTTGTGTGCAAAATGGACTTTTCCCTTTTGGTGATATGACCACAAGTTGTTTTCTATGACTTTCCCCAGAAAATAAGGTTCTGTAAATTCTGTTTTGCATGATGATAATCCTGGTGGCATCTCTGGAGACAGTCTACTTCAAAACAATGATTAGGGTTCCAGAGAATTTAATTAGATAAGAATCTCCCTTGGAGATGTACCAACTGAATGACTCAATAATATGTGCTGCCATTAAATGTAGACAAAGTTTTGGCAGATTTTTACCTTAACCTCAGACTGTATTTGTCTGCAGCAGAAATCACATGACAGGATTCTTTTTGAATTGTAATGATGGTCTTAAATCATAATAAAAGTATGTATATGAAATTATTCTCTATCTTTTGATAAATCTAAATTTAATAATTCTCTATGAAGACAGGTCAGTAAGACACTAAGAATCAAAACATTGCAAAGATCATTTCACTATTTCATTTTCCTTGGTATAAACACCAATGACAAAATTTTTATTGTAAATAGTTTGTAGAAAATTTTTAGTTTTCTCTCTCCCTGAGAGGGAATCAAATGGTAAATCAAAATGTTGATTTAACATTTGTCATCAGAACAAATCTTGCAACAATGAAAAATTTGTGTTTCTGTTCAATACCAATATTCAGAGTCCTTTACATAACAGGGCATTAATATTAGTTAATTTTGAAAACCCCAACAAAATGAAATGCAATGTTTCTGAAAGACTGAGATGAATTAACTTCCTATAATTATGGAAAGAGTTAGTCACAAGGAACCAGTTCAAGATACAGTGATGTTGTATGTATCTTACTCTTTGTGTTCCCAGAGATGGCATTCAGCGCATGAGGGCCAAGGGAGATGACATCAAAGACCAGAACATGCACTTAAAGGCTCTCCTTATGCAGGTAATCAGGAAGTATATTTAGACAGAAAATTCTGTTTTAGACCTTCTATTTTGCAAGAGTATGTTAATGGGGTAAGAATTCATCTTTTAAGAGCTCTTCTTTGTGATTTTCATAAATAGCTGTGTTAGGAATTCTTTGTGATTACTAAAATATTGAAGATTCTTTCTATTCTATTCCACCCTTTTTGGATATTTTCTTATTTAATGATCCAAGAACTTTACCTTCTCAAAGATATTCTTATAAATTAATTTCAAGTACAAGGATTTGGGGAATTTTCATGGGCAGATATTTGTAAATCTGATGATACTTTCAAATTATATGCTCTCTAAACATAGCCTGTTAATGTGCTAAAATATTAAAAGGTAAAGTAACACTTTTAGACCTTCACTGAATGGCTTTCAAGAACCCAAAGAATGCTGTAGTAAGCAAGCTATTACTTTGAGTCCTACTTTTCTGTTCATATGTGAGCTTCAGCATCCTATCATGTTTATTGGCCATTTAGGGATAGTCTTCCTTTAATAGATTGTTTATATTTGTATTTATTTTAAATTTGAATCATTTACTAGTTAATGTCTTAGAGATCTTTGCTTATCTTAGATATTTGCTTGGTGTATATCCTCTGGAGTCAAGTTGGTTGTTTTTTTTTTGTTTTTTTTTTTTTCAAATTAATTTTGTCAATTGGCCTTGTGGTATTGTTTCCCAAATCTTTATAAACATTTTTCAAATCATCAAATATATCTATGTGGCATTTAAATGATTGGATAAGAAGAACTATCCAACCCTAGAATGTAAAAACTCACCTCCTTCATTAACTGGAAATTAAATATGAAGTAAATCTTGCTTTACTTTCTTTTAAGCCTTTAATAAATGTTGATTTTTGTGTAAGGTACTAGCTTTATGTACAATTTAATTAGCTTCCAGTTAGTAAGCTAGTTGTGCTACCTCATGTATTTAGTACCATGTCATTTTCTCATATACGGTCTTTTATCACTTGCCTTGGTCTATAAGATTGTTGTGATCAGGCAATATGTTTTAATCAGCCTTATATTTTCTTTTCTTTTTTGGCTGCCCCATGTGACTTGTAGGATCTTAGTTCTCCAACCAGGGATTGAACCCCAGGCCACTGTAGTGAAAGCACCAAGTCCTAACCAATGGACCACCAGAGAACTCTCACAACATTGTATTATAATAATATCTGAAAGTACCAGAAAATAATAAATCACAAGACATATTTTTGAATGAATAAACAAATTATCACAAGACTTCAGGAAGTCATAAGTAACAATTATTTTTATAGATAAGTATGTCCTAAGCTCTGAAATAAAACACACAGAACACTATGGAAACAAGGAACAATGTGACTGAGTTTGTCCTCTTGGGGCTCACTCAGAGAAACCAGGGTCAGAAAATATTACTTGTCTTGTTCTTGCTCATCTACATTGTGACCATGGTGGGCAACCTACTCATTGTCCTGACTGTGGTGTTCAGTCCAACCCTGGATGTCCCTATGTACTTCTTTCTTGGCTACTTATCATTTATGGATGCTGTTTATGCTACTACAGTTAACCCAAACACATTTATAGATTTACTTTATGAGAAGAAAACCATATCATTCCAATCTTGCATGATTCAGCTCTTTACAGAGCACTTATTTGGTGGTGCTGAGATTTTACTCCTGGTCATCATGGCCTATGACCACTATGTGGCCATCTGCAAACCCTTGCATTATGTGACAATCATGAATAAGCGAGTGTGTGTCCTGCTGTTGCTGTTGGCTTGGGTTGGTGGACTGTTACATGCTATAGTTAATATTCTCTTTGTTTACTACCTTCCCTTCTGTGGCCCCAATGTTATTGACCACTTCATATGTGACATGTACCCCTTGTTAAAACTGGCCTGCACGGACACCCACATTATTGCCATCATAGCGGCTGCCAATGATGGCATAATCTGTGTGGTCCTCTTCATGCTCTTACTCATGTCCTATGGGGCCATTCTGCATTCCCTGAAGAATATTAGTCAGGAAGGGAGGCGCAAAGCCTTGTCCATCTGTGGCTCCCACATCACTGTGGTGCTCCTCTTCTTTGTGCCCTGTATATTTCTGTGTGTGAGACCTCCTTCCATCTTACCCATTGATAAGTACTTGGCTGTGTTTTACACCATTATCACCCCTATGTTGAACCGTCTAATCTATACTCTGAGAAACAGTGAGATGCAACATGCCATGGGAAAGCTATGGATCAGAAAAAGAACATGAGGCAACAGGGAAATGGATGACCAATTTTTAGTGAAGAATTGCTCTTCCCAGGAAAGCCTTTTGTGGTTATTTAACTGCAGTAAATATCTCCCCAGGATAATTAACTTAGTGATGATGAAAAGATTTATTATCTGAATATTTCCCATGATCAAAATGTAATTTTAACATTTTAATGACTTCCTATTTCAAAGTTTATATTTTGCTTGAAATAGGTTTTTAAGATTTACACAATTTCCTTGGAAAATATGTATAGCTTTGGGTGTAAAATGACTTTATTAAAACTATAGATTTATGTTCTATATGGTTGTTAGGTAGTTAGAATAAGAAAAAGGAGTCCAAAATGGCAGTGGCTAAAAGACAAAGAAAGGGAGAAGCCCACAAAAATGGATCAAAAGAAAATCTGCACGACTGGAGTGAAAACTTCAGCTGAAGCAAACCCACTCCCTTCTTGGCTAGCGCAATTTGCATAGGGCAAGCTCAGGGGGCAGAAGACAAAACATATAAAAAGAGGAAGCCAAGACAGATCGAGTCCTTTCCTTTGGGATCGCCTGCCCTCATACCTCCAGGGTGTACTCTCCTTTAGTTGCTGAATAAAACTCTGAGCTGTAACCAAGCTGTAACACTGGTCCGCAGTTTCCAATCTTTGCCGCGGTGAGGCAGAACTAATGAAATTATACACTCCCCTGACACGATGAGTTAAGTCATAGTTAATACTGCGATTTATTTATTTAGTGTAAGTTTTTTCTTCATACTTTTCTCTTACATAATGTGACTGACACGATGAGTTAAGTCATAGTTAATACTGCGATTTATTTATTTAGTGTAAGTTTTTTCCTCATAATTTTCTCTTACATAATGTGATCTTTTTCAGAATTAATGAGGTGTATTACAGATTTCAGAAAAAAAAATAGAGTAAGAAGTATTATATACATCTCAGTTTAGTCCTCTTCACACAAAGACAGCACATATTAATATTTGATTTATATGACTTACTTTTGAATCTGAAAGATACTTTATACGTATTATTTTGTTTCTATTTCTTAGTACAAGGTGATTGATGAAGAATATTTCAGTGTGTAATATTAATCATCTTTAGGATGTTAATTTTTTAAAAAAAATTGATTGAACAAGATGCATGTGCAGAAAAATAACCAAGTCTTACCTTTTCCCCAAATGGGATATCATATTATCTTTTTAAGTTTATCAGGTTTGCCTAGAGTCATACAATCAGTCAAAAGGAAAATCCTCTCTTACATTGTTCATTTAGGGAAGTGTCATGAATTTAAAATAAATGCAAAACTGTTTTTAACTTGAGTGGTAAGAAAAATCAAACAAATATCACCCCCAAATTTGCAGTTTTATGAATAGAATTATTTGAATGTTTATCATTCTTCTATAACTTAGTGATTTATAAATTAGGTAAAGGCAGTACAAGGTATGAATTCCATAGAATCATATAACTCCATGACAGCACTAGAGGTAACACATAGATTTCCATGAAGACACCCAATAATCTTTATGTTATGCATCAGTGTTTCAGAATAAGTTTTCCTGACCAAAGTTAAGTTTATTTAGCAGTTATTTATCAAAAGATGTACAGATGCTTTAAAAATAAAATAAATTTGTTAAAGGGGATATATTTTCTCACATATTTTATTTATTTTTGCAAAGAAACAAAACACAAACTTCCTTCTTCCATTGGAAAACACAAAAGACATAGCATATTTTTTAATTTATTTATTTATTTTAATTTTTTAACTTTACAATATTGTATTGGTTTTGCCATACAGATATCAAAAGGGTTTAAAATGATAGTTTATCAAGATACAGATGATGTTGAGGGAAACCAATAAGGGATTATACAGCACTGTCAACTATAAATTGGCACTGCAACTGAATTCACCAAGTGTACTTGCCAGCGACTGAACAACAAAAAGAGCATTTGCCATCTGCCTGCCTCTGTGGACATTGAATCCTATGCTGCTATAGCTGCTGACCTTCAACACACCCTAAGGGGGATTAAGGGGAATTCAGTGAGGCACCCAGTGCTCCAGGGGAACTGGTGGAACAGACCTTTAGATAAATTCAGGAACTGATTTCAGGATCCCGATTCTTGCCAACAAATCTAGTGGAGGTGATGAAATTCCAGCTTGTTGTTGTTCAGTCACTCAGCTGTGTCCAACTCTTTGAGACCCCCAAGAACTGCAGAATTCCAGCTTTCCCTGTTCTTGACCATCTCCTAGAGCCTGCTCAAATTCACATCCGTCAAGTTGGTGATGCCATCCAACCATCTGCTCCTCTATTGTCCCCTTCTCCTCCTGCCTTCAATCTTTCCCAGCATCAGGGTCTTTTCAAATGAGTCAGCTCTTCACATCAGATGGCCAAAGTATTGGAGCTTCAGCTTCAGCATCAGTCCTTCCAATGAATATTAAGGATCAATTTCCTTTAGGATTGACTGGTTTGATCTGTTTGCAGTCCAAGTGATCCTCAAGAGTTTTATCCAACACCACTGTTCAAAAGCATCAATTCTTTGGTGCTCAGCCTTATTTATGGTCCAACTCTCATGTCCATGCATGACTAATGGAAAAACCGTAGTTTTAACTATACAGACCTTTGTTGGCAAAGTAATGTCACAGCTTTTTAATATGCTGCCTCAGTTTGTGAAAGATTTTCTTCCAAGGAGCAAGCATCTTTTAATTTCATGACTACAGTCACCATTTGCAAACAAACTTCCTACGTCCATTGGAAAACTGACAAGAAAAAAAAGATATTTAAAATGGGAAATTAAAATAGTTTAACATGATAACCTATTAATTTATGGATAGAATTGGGGGAAACTAATGAGGGATAATATAGTACCATTGAGGACCCAGCTACAGTAGGAAACCATTAAAACAATAAAGTCTGTGAGATCTAGGAGAGAGAGAGAGAGAGATCTCAGGAACCCAGACGGTCCATCCAAAAGGAGCAGCCTCAGCTAAAGGCACCCAGCCACTGACAACCCATAACAGGAACAAGGACAGTAAACCCCATGACATTTCTTATTTTCTTCTCACCTGCCTACTAATACTCAGCTAGTGCTACATCTTGGCTAGGAGGTAAGGGAGATGGTTGAAGCAGACCAAGGAAAAGAGCTGCTCAGGGTAGAGAAAGTGAGAAGTTCTAGTGGAAGAAAGGAATATATCTATCCATTTTTCCAACAGTTTATTTAATTGTTTTTATTTGTTTGTTTGTTTTGTCTTTTTAAGAAAGAGAGTAAGCACTATTTTTGGAGTTGGCTCAAAAAAGGAAAACACAGGGAGAGTCTTCCAACTTAATTTATTTAGCTAATTTTATTGAACAACAGTGTGAGTCCGACTCTGACTTAAGTGATAATTGATGAGGTGATGGCAAATACAGGCCTATAATCTCAGACTTATTTAAGTACTTTTACAAGGAAGAAAGGAGTAAATTAGACTGTGTATAAACAGTATGCAGATCACATCCAGTTGTACAATTCATTTTAAGTTTTAAGGACGTGTTTTTAACATTTTTTTCTTGCTTGAGAAGCTCTCAGGTTTATTACATGGTGAGTACATAGGCCTGGGTATCCTCCAACAAAGAACCAGGGACCACTTGTCAGAAGGTGTGGAAGAAGAACCTAAGCATCATTGTAGTAAGCTGAATTAAATGGCTTTGAAAGTTTACTCTTCCTATAAAATAGAAAAGGCAGCGTGCTTACACACCAAGGAAAAAAGTACTATTTATTATTAAAATGTATTGGACTTACCTGAAAACCCAAAATATAAATTTCTCATCTCTTTGCTATTAAAAGTTTTGTCTTTATAGATCAGTTATCCACTTCTGAATTCATCAACAGCACTGAAATGCAATAAAACAAGATGAGTGAGACTGAAGTCATTCTAATGCGACTTACCCAGAATCCTCAGATACAGAGAATTCTACTTTTATGTTATTTTTCACCTACATTGTCACTGTTGTGTGCAACCTGCTTATTGTGGTAACTATAATCTGCAGCTAGACTTTGAACTCTGTGTTGAATTTCTTCCTGACCTTCCTGTCCTTGATAGATGCCTGCTATCCCTCTTTCATAATACTGAAAATGATAGTTGATTTGCTTTCTGATTCAAAAGCTATCTCCTTCAGGGGCTTCACTGCACAGCTCTTCATTGAACATTTCTTGGGAGCTTCAGAGATTGTCCTTTTGTGGTTCTAGTCTATGAATAATAGGTGGCCACCTGCAGTGTGTATGTCTTAAGTCTCTCTGCATTATGTCACCATCATGAACCATCATATATGCTTCCTCCTGGTGGAGGTATGTTGGGCAATGGGTTTTCAACAATTGATTGTGCAAAACCTAGTCATTTTCTGGGTCCCATTCTGTGGCCCCAACATCGTGGGCCATTTCATGTGTGACATTTTCCCCCAGTATAATATGTCTGCACTGACACTTTCCTTGATGGTTTCTTGGTTGCTGCTGATGTTGGCACTCCTTGTCAATGCTTTTGTAATGTCATTGATGTTCTGTGTGATTTTCCTGTGCATGTCAAGGACTCATGGGGAGGACAAAGCCCTGTCTACCTGTGGCTTCCACATAAGAATTGTTGTCTTGTTTTCTGTTACTTCTATATTTATGTATCTGCAACCAGTAACTACTCTTCCCATGGGTAAAATTATAGCAGTAATACTGTCATCTATACAGCAAGGAATATAGAGGGCAAAAATGTCATTAAAATATTATTAAACAGGAACACAACTTCAGATAAGAGGTGAGCCAATATGAAGATTTTATTTCTATCATGATCTTTATATGTTCATTTTTTTTATATTTTACTGATATTGATAGCTCAGTTGGTAAAGAATCCTGCTGCAATGAGGGAGACATGGGTTCAGTTCCTGGGTTGGGAAGATCCCCTGGAGAAGGCAAAGGTAATTTTTATATTTTCATGATCTTTATATTTTCATCTTTTATTACTATGAAGACTTTCCCAAATCCCTCATCTGACACTAACAGGACTACTGCAACATAGGCAAAGGTAGTATTTAGATCTGCATTCTCCTAAATTTAAATGTGATAGTCTTTCAAACACTTCAAAAGACATCATCAAAAACAGTATTTCATCAGACTCTCTCTTCTTTTATAGTAATAGATATGCTATTTTTCCTTTCTCATTATAGAGTTGTATAAGGTGCCTGTGATTTAAGTAGTTGGTACTCAGAAAGCTGTATGGCTTACTGGTATATATGATGATGTGAAATATAAAATAGAAGGAAGATACTTGTCAACACTCTCTTGACATACACTTGATATTCTAATATTTAAATTATATTTTATTTCTTGCCCTGTTGGGTAAAATTGTCAGTGATTATGAAAATGAATTGTATTATATTTAAAAAAGTATTTCCAAATGAAAAAAAAAATTATAAAATTGCTAGTCCAGGTTCGGTGCACAATACTGGATGCTTGGGGCTGGTGCACTAGGACGACCCAGAGGGATGGAATGGGGAGGGAGGAGGGAGGAGGGTTCAGGATGGGAAACACATGTATACCTGTGGTGGATTCATTTTGATATTTGGCAAAACTAATACAATTATGTAAAGTTTAAAAATAAAATAAAATTAAAAAAAATTAGTGATCTTACTTTATAGACAACAGTAGAGGCTCAGAAAATAGCTAGATCATAAAATATGTGTCAACTTTGAGCCTGAATACTCTTATTCCATATCCTCTAATGTTTTCATTATACAGAATCCCTTCAAGGCTGGTGTTTGGTTTACTGAAAATCTCTTTGCTTATATGCCATAGAAAGTTACACTGTTTTGTTAACAATTATTTGTAGCCAGCAAATGAAAGTGTTTTTCAAAAACACATAGTAAAATATATATAGAAAACACTTCACTTATTAGAAAGTTGTTTTAATACTTATTTCCTTGAATTGGAAGTCTTATTTGAAAACTGCCTTATGAGATTACTTATAAGAGATATATAAAAAGAACACGGGGATCTTTACTTTTCAATTGCCCAAAAAAGTATTACTCAGGTAAACAAAACTTATTCTTAATGAATTTTATCTCTTTTCCAAAATGAGGTTGGCTACTAAAATACAAGTCTGTGTATATGTCATTGATGTGTTTATAGTATCTTCTTTTGATAGAAAGATTCAGCCTCCCACTACATGAATAGCAGAGATGGTCACAATAAAGGACAGAAATGGTATGGACCTAAAAGAAGCAGAAGATATTAAGAACAGGTGGCAAGAATACACAGAAGAACTATACAAAAAAAAAAAAGATCTTCTAGATGTTCAAGCTGGAATTAGAAAAGGCAGAGGAACCAGAGATCAAATTGCCAACATCTGCTGGATCATCAAAAAAGCAAGGGAGTTCCAGAAAAACATCTGCTTTATTGACTATGCCAAAGCCTTTGACTGTGTGGACCACAACAAACTCCGGAAAATTCTGAAAGAGATGGGAATACCAGACTACCTGACATTCCTCTTGAGAAATCTATATGCAGGTCAGGAAGCAATACTTAGAACTGGACATGGAAAAACAGACCAGTTCCAAATAAGGGAAGGAGTACATCAAGGCTGTATATAGTCACCCTGCTTATTTAACTTATATACAGAGAACATCATGAGAAACACTGGGATGGATGAACCACAACCTGGAATCAAGACTTCCAGGAGAAATATCAATAAGCTCAGATATGTAGATGACACAACTGTTATGGCAGACAGTGAATAACTAAAGACCATATTCATGAAATTGAAGGAGGAGAGTGAAAAAGTTGGCTTAAAGCTCAACATTCAGAAAACTAAGATCATGGCATCTGGTCCCATCACTTCATGGCAAATAGATGGGGAAACAGTGGAAACATTGACAGACTTTACTTTTTTTGGCTCCAAAATCACTGCAGATGGTGCCTGCAGCCATGAAATTAAAAGACACTTGCTCCTTGGAAGAAAAGCTGATTAACCTAGACAGCATATTGAAAAGCAGAGACATTACTTTGCCAACAAAGGTCTATCCAGTCAGGCTATGGTTTTTCCTATAGTCATGTATGGATGTGAGAGTTGGACTATAAAGAAAGCTGAGTACTGAAAAATTGATGCTTTTGACTTGGTGGTGTTTGTAGAAGACTCTTGAGAGTCCATTGGACTGCAAGGAGATCCAACCAGTCCATCCTAAGGGAAATCAGTCCTGAATATTCATTGAAAGGACTGATGTTGAAGCTGAAACTCCAATCCTTTGGCCACTTGACGAGAAGAACTGATGCATTTGGAAAGACCATGATGCTGGGAAAGGTTGAAGGCTAGAAAAGAAGGGGACAACAAAGGTTGAGATGCTTTGATTGCATCACCAACTAAATGGACGTGAGTTTGAATAAGCTCTGGGAGTTGGCGATGGACTGGGAGGCCTGGCGTGCTGAAGTCCATGGGGTCTCAAAGAGTCAGACATGACTGAGCAACTGAAATGAACTGAACTGACATGAGTAGCATATGCTCTATTGAAGAAATCTTTAGACTTCATAATGCAAAATTATATAGCATGCATATTATGGTTCTGAAGATGTAATGGAGAATAGACACACTACTTCAAGATTAGAATACAGGAATTTTATTTTACCAGGGCTTCCCTGGGAGTTTATATGGGAAAGAATCCACCTGCAATGCAGGATACCTGGGTTCAATCTCCGGGATGGGAAAATCTCCTGGAGAAGGTAATGGCTACCCACTACAGTATTCTTGCCTTCAGATTTCCACGGACAGAGGAGCCTGGTGAGCTACACTCCATGAAGTCTCAAAGAGTCAGGCATGACTGAGTGATTAACACATACACACACACACACACACACACACACACACACACACACACACCATCATCTTCTTTAAAAAGTTTTTCCTCTTTCTGCAAATAGTTTTCTGAGATACATTGTGTGTTTCAGCATTCTGTGATTCTACCCATGATAATATGATTATTGGCACAAAAATTGTTATATTTGTTTCTACTTCAATAAGAAGTATATCTGGAAGAGTTTTGAGACCACAGTCCAACTCCAGAAAATTTTCTATTCCTGGTAAACAACTTAGGAGATGTCCTTGCAGGATGAAAGTCTGTTGGAGTAGACTAATGTGATTGCCAACATCTGCTGGATCATTGAAAAAGCAAGAGAGTTCCAGAAAAAACATCTATTTCTGCTTTATTGACTATGCCAAAGCCTTTGACTGTGTGGATCACAATAAACTGTGGAAAATTCCGAAAGAGATGGGAATACCAGACCACCTGACCTGCCTCTTGAGAAACCTGTATGCAGGTCAGGAAGCAACAGTTAGAACTGGACATGGAACAGCAGACTGGTTCCAAATAGGAAAAGGAGTACGTCAAGACTGTATATTGTCACCCTGCTTATTTAACTTATATGCAGAGTACATCATGAGTAATGCTGAGCTGGAGGAAGCACAAGCTGGAATCAAGATTGCCAGGAGAAATATCGATAACCTCAGATATGCAGATGACAGCACCCTTTTGGCAGAAAGTGAAGAAGAACTAAAGAGCCTCTTAATGAAAGTGAAAGAGGAGAGTGAAAAAGTTGGCTTAAAGCTCAACATTCAGAAAACTAAGTCATGGCATCCAGTCCCATCACTTCATGGCAAATAGATGGGGAAACAGTGGCTGACTTTATTTTTCTGGGCTCCAAAATCACTGCAGATGGTGATTGCAGCTATAAAATTAAAAGGAGCTTACTCCTTGGAAGGAAAGTTATGACCAAACTAGACAGCATATTGAAAAGCAGAGACATTACTTTGCCAACAAAGGTCCATCTAGTCAAGGCTATGGTTTTTCCAGTGGTCATGTATGGATATGAAAGTTGGGCTATAAAGAAAGCTGAGCACCAAAGAATTGATGCTTTTGAACTGTGGTGTTGGAGAAGACTCTTGAGAGTCTCTTGGACTGCAAGGAGATCCACTTAGTCCATCCTAAAGGAAATTCGTACTGAATATTCATTGGAAGGACTGATGTTAAAGCTGAAACTCCAATACTTTGGCCACCTGATGAGAAGAGCTGACTCATTGGAAAATACCCTGATTCTGGGAAAGATAGAGGTCAGGATGAGAAGGGGACGACAGAGGATGAGATGGTTGGATGACATCACTGACTCAATGGACATGAGTTTGAATAAACTCTGGGAGTTGGTGATGGACAGGGAAGCCTGGCGTGCTGCAGTTCATGGGGTCAGAAAGAGTCGGACACAACTGAATGACTGAACTGAACTGAATGTGATTTGTGCTCTTGAAAGTTTTATTTTTAGAACATGTTTTTCTGTGTATTTAAATGAGTGAAGCTGCCCAAAAGAATAATTTAGGTACCTGGTTTTGTAAAATTAGTCTCTGAAAATATCAAACATCTTAACATACCTTACCTAGTTTCTTATCAACGATGATAAAATGTATGTGTTATTCCTTCTGCTTTCCTTATGGTTTATCCTTCAAGTTTAAGAATCTGTATTTCTGTCTCTCCAGGATTTTTAACCACTCTGTTCTTGAATTTGTATTCTAGAAATGACTTTCCTGGTATAACTCCAGGAAGTCTTCTTTGAAAAACTATTTTAATGGACAGGCTTCACAGTTTTAGAGCTAACTCTACTCTTTTTTTCTTTTTCATGCTTGACTAGGCCCTGGGGTGCTGGACTAGACAGGTATACAGGTTCTAAAGTTGTCTCTTTAACCACACTGTAGATATTTAAGAAGAGGTTGAATGACCACTCAATGGGACATTTTGAATGCACATCAATCTTTATGAGGTTGAGAATAATGACTTTGTCAGTACATGCTAATTATCATATGACTATTGCTTTAATTCCAGAGTTGAAAGACAAGTTGAAGACATTTGCATGACGACACTTCAGAAAAAATCCATATCCCTTTTAGTTCTTTATTTATTTTTTTCAAATCTTCATTTAGATTGCCTTTGGCATATGCCATCACAAATATCACAACACAATAATATGTGTGTGTGTAGTCAAACTAGGTTTAGTCACAAGTTTTCAGTTTTCCTAAATTATTTTCCTGTGTGACACATGTTGCTCATAATGACCAGATTCTCTGAATCCAGTTGACAGTTATGTCCAATTTATTTTTTTATTAATGAAAGCATATTTGAATGTGTTGAGTGAGGCTGCTTCTATGCAGAAATATTCCTAAGTCAAATTATATTACATTTATTTACAAAATTATTTCAAATGTTAGTACTGATTTCTTTCAGTAGATAATTATACTGAGCTTTACAGTTGGTGACATGTAATGTCACTTTACTTGTAAAATATTAATTTAAAAGTAAGGATCCTGGTCCAGGATCTAGTGAATTGGCATCTTATTTCCCCTTGGCAAATGGCTTTCTTATCCCACATCTTCTATTTCCTTGTTATAATTGTCAATATTATTGCCTATTTTTCTATTCCATATGGATGTTGTACAATTAAATTTAAATAAAAAAATACATTTACCATCTCTGAATACAATTGAAGAGTAAATTATTTTCATCATTATCATGTCGATCTAAATCCAGAATTGGCACAAGAAACAACTACTTTGGAAAAGTACTGTAAAATTTACCTGATATGAAGTGTCAATATTATAATAGGGCTTAGAACCAATCACTCAAAGTAAATCTGAAGGCAATATTTAAAAATTATGACTGGCATGGATGGTAGATCAATTTAAAATATTATAGTAAACATTTAAAATTCAGATAGTTGACTGCCTAAATATTTTACTTTACAATACTGAATATTCAATCTCCATATTAAGCTCATTTGTTATCAGAAACATAATTTCATAAATATTCTTTTTTTTTTCTCTTATAGTATTTGACCTTATGTAGACTCAAGGAAAAGTTCAAAATTAAAAATGAGTACTATAGAACTTTTCCTCCACTGTTGTATTAACTTACTTGAAATACTTAATCATTGGCAGAGCTGCTAATGATGATGTAATACCTCTGAGGTCCTGTTAGCCACAGCTAAGAAACTTTACAGAATTTGCCCCCAAACAGCATATATAGAAGTGCTTTGAAAGCTTATCCAAAGATACCATTTATAAATTAGAAAATATGCTTATTGTAGCTGATCTAGTTGGTATTTTGCTAGTTTACAATTTTACTTCTTTCTTGGTGAAGTAACTGTTGCTGGAACCTATATCAGACACGTTCACAGGTGAGCCTTTTTTTTTTTTTTTCCAGGAAATTGTATAATCATGGACTCTGAGAATTAAATATAACCTACAAATCATATAACTATCCCTCATCCTCACTTGACACTGAAATTCCTTTTTCATCATACAAAACATCGAGAATGACAGACTCAAGTACAATGCCACCAACTTAGAAGTAAAATATCTCAGGGCCTCTTTGTATTGATATGATTTTAAATTAGTTAGAATCATATTGCAATTAGTTAGAATTAAATTAGTTGGAATAATTATACAATTTAAAAGAGCATCTATAATTTTCTTGACTTTACAGAATGTTAGTATATTTCACAATTTTTAAAAGCACCTGTTAAAACTACACATTGATTAAAGAGATGCACTATATTGTAATGATCTATTTCTCCAGTGTTGAACAATCCATATCATTTCTAAATTTTCCACAGATCATAATAACTGTGTTGAGCATACTTGTAAATATTTATATTTCTTCTCTAAAAATATTTTCCATAGGATTTATTAGTAGAAAGAGTATTGTGGAGATAAAGAAATATGAAAAAGTTATTTCTGCTTCTTCCTAGTTATTTTCAAAAAGCTTTCAGTAATTGCATCTAAATCTTGCTTTACATCATTTCACTACTTTCTAATCTGCTGGTGGATCCCACCTCAGAATAAGGAAATGTAGTGGAACTGCTGCACCTTGTTTCCACACATGTACAAAATTTAATTCAGGTGATTACACAGTAAACCTCTATACCCATTTATCTTGGAAAAGAATGACTTATTTTTTGTAGAATATATTTCATTATGTTTATATTTCCTCATCTCTTTTTGTTGAGAAGTTGTCCCCCCAGGTCTCTTACACTTGTAGTAATGAAGTGTCCTGTAACCAGAAGTGATAATGCTGGGTACTACGGGAAGACGGGAGAAGAAGGCATGAGAATGCATGTAGCAGAAACAGAAATAGTGGGAGACTCATGCTTATCATGGAAGGATGCCTTGCTGCTCTTTGGTAACGAAATTTCAACCATTAAGTGTATTTAACAGGGACGCTCTTGATGACTGTGTGAACAATATGTATTAACATGCACACTGATCTTCCAATAGATCCTTATTGAATGAGTGATCTTGTAATAAGTACTTGTCACAGGTAAAAGGTTTTATATATGTTTCTGTTAGTCTGTGTATTACCGTTGTTTAGTCACTAAGGTGTGTCTGACTCTTTGTGATTCCATGGACTGTGGGGAGTTCTGTCCATGGAATTTCCCAGGCAAGCATAATGGAGTGGGTTGCCTTTCCCTTCTCTAGGGGATCTTCCTGATCCAGGGATTGAACCCACATCTCCTGCTTTGGCAGGCAGATTCTTTACCACTGAGCCACCTGGAAAGTAGAGTCTGTGTGTACATGTTTATATGTGTAGTACATTATCTGTTTTACTTAGAAGTCTATTTTGTTCTGTTCTCTACATTAAATTTTATTTTTAGAACTCTGAAAATAAGGATTTCCTTTGCTTAAAAAATTATTGTGTACTGAACAACTTCATGCAATTTTTTTTTCAATCCAAGTCTAGAGAAGCTAGCCTGAATATGACTGAATATGATTATGTTAAATTATATGTGGAACAGAATTTTAGAGAATAAAAACATCAATAAAAAGGCCATCATTTTCTTGAAAGTAAAATGATCCAATAATATATTATTTCCCAGAGGCAATGAATTATTTTCATACTTACCCCATAAAGGGTGTCAAAAGTTATTAAACTAGAAAGCAATGCCTTTCAAATGTTTATTTATGTTTCTCATCAAGTAGAGAAAAATGACAAACAGAGCAAGAGAAAAAGAGCACTAATTCCTCTTAGGTTTATAGTCTGATTGTTGTTGTTTAGTTGCCAAATTGTGTCTGACTCTTCTGGGAGCCCATGAACTGTAGCTGGCCAGGCTCCTCTGTCCATGGGATTTCCCAGGCAAAATTACTGAAGGGGGATGCCATTTTTTTCTCCAGGCAATCTTCCTGGCCCTGGGATTGAACCCTGGTCTCCTGAATTTCAGGTGGATTTTTTACAGTTGAGTCACCAGGCAAGCCCTTACATTCTGGGGAAGAGTCATACTCTTACCCATGGAAAATGGCAATTCACAAAGTATTTCTGCAACCAGAATGAGAATCCAGGTCTCATGTAGAGAGCCCAGTGTGTTCTCAGTAAACTGCACATCAGGTCTTGCCTGATAGATGTTTTACAGTTGACAGGGGACAGGTGTCTGAAGCTAAAAAGCCATCTTGTAAGAAGTAGGAAGACTTGAAAGAAGTACTAGAACAAAAGTGCTAAAGGCATGCTCCACTGTTAAAATGACTGCACTATTTTTATTTTCAGAAATTCAGACCACAATCCTTTCATGGTTAAAAGTATCACTCATTTTCTTTTTTTCTGTTGTAGGTAATTCGGGGCTCAGGAAAGATGGTTATTTCCTAAATGGACGTCCTTACACTGCCCAATAATGTGACTGAATTTGTTCTCCTGGGACTCACGCAGAATCCACACGTACAGAAAATACTCTTCATTATCTTTCTGTTCATTCTCCTATTCACTGTGCAGGGCAACTTGCTCATTGTCATCACCATCTCCCTCAGCCCCACGCTTTCTGCTCCCATGTACTTCTTTCTCACTCACTTGCCCTTTTTAGATGCCTTCTTCACCTGTGTGAGCATGCCCAAATTGATCATTGACCTGTTTCACCAGAGGAGAACCATCTCCCGGGGTGGCTGCCTGACTCAGCTCTTTGTGGAGCACTTTCGGGGAGCATCAGAGATCATCCTTCTCATCGCCATGGCCTATGACCACTATGCGGCTATTTGCAAACCTCTGTACTTCACGGTCATCATGCGAAAAGGGCTCTGCCAGCTCCTGATGGTGGTGGCCTGGATCAGGGGGATCTTGCCACTGAGCAGATTCTCTTTATGGTCGACTTGACCTTCTGTGGTCATGTGTGATTTCTTCTCCTTAATGGAACTTGCCTGCAGCGACACCTACCGACCCGGAATGGTGGTGGCAACTAACAGTGGGGGCATGTGCGTGCTTATTTTCTCCATGTTATTGGTCTCTTACATAGTCATATTAAGGTCTCTGAAATCCCATGGCTCTGACTGCAGGTGCAAAGCCCTCTCTACATGTGGCCCCCACTTTACACTAGTGGTGTGCTTTTTTGTCCCTTGTATATTCATTCAGTTGCTCCCTGTAGCCACTTACCCTAAAGACAAGTGAGTGGCTGTGTTCTTTGCAATCTTCACTCCCATGCTAAATCCTATTATTTATACAGTGAGAAATGCAGAGGTTAAAATGCCATGAGGACTTTGTTGAAGAAGATAATAACTTAGAGTATTCAAGAGCCAATTTAGTGATCATTTGTGTACCTAGGGAGGATTGTACCTGTTGTAAATTGTGAAAGAATACTAAGAATTTGCAGATCACTGGCAGAAAATAAATATCTAGAATCTAATACTTATTGATGATTTAATGACAAGGTATATTTTAGGCACATTCATAAATTTTGCTGCACTTTACCAAGGCTTCAATGTTCGTGTTCATAGATTCAGACTAGACAATGGAAAGAACAAGCATATACCCCTACTTTGGTGACTGTAGAATAAGATTTTTCCTCTAGAGTCGTACTGCTGCTTTAGTAAATTCTTCATATATGTTAATTGGATGAAATTGTTTTTTTTTTTTTTATAGAATCTTGATCTCAAAAAAAATTTTTCCCCCTTTTTGCTTAGTCTGTGTTAAAGCAAATAGGGGATAGAAATTCTTCAATAGATACATGGGGAAGGGACATTTGAGTGTGGGAATCACAGCTTATTATTTTTTTCTTAATATGCTTTGAATTTACCAAAAGCAAAAAGAGAGAAACCCACAAAAGGAAAAACATATAATTCATAATCTATCTCTAGTTCTTCTTTGGAATGAAAAATAAACCAGAGATTTTGAAATTACTCTTAATATGCTCTTATTTTCTTAACTTCATGGATCATAGTGTTTCTTGAATATAAAGTGAACATTTTGTCTTTCTATACTAAAAGTTGAAGAACCATTTAAAAAAGGTTAAGCATCTTTTACAAATCTCAACATAAAAGCATAGTTAGGTTCCAAAGCTGTTGCTCTGTAGGCCTCCTACATATATTAATATTTACATTAAATGAACACTTTAACTACCAGGTGCATTCACCTCAGTTTATATATACATATAATAAACTAGTGGTTCCATTATCAATATCCCCACTTTACAGAGAAGGAAATTGAAGCCAAGAGAGGTTTACTAATCTACTTGACTCGCAATACTCTTCAACTGTAAAATGTGTGAGAAGCTATTGTATTGGAACACAGCTTCTTTTCAAAAGTTCAGCTATAAACATTCAATCTATGTCTTTAAAAATAAGTCATATTTTCTTTCAAATGAGACGTAGTGCCTGTGGTATCTGTAAGACTACAGATAAAATTATCTGCAGTCTTAAAGGTTTAGTTTGTCTTTCAAGACTATAATGTCAATATGTTCTAGCTTTATCTCACATGTAGGCATGTACTTTAGCATTGCAATTTTTTTCCTCATTTTGAAAGTTCAACTTATGCCACTTCTCTTTTACAAAAGACCAACTATTATGGTCTTTCTTTCAAAATGGTAGTGGTGTAACAAAGAAGCATCCTATGAGGCCTCCAAGAATAGACTCCTGGCCATGTTGACCACTGTCCTTTTGTCTGTAGAAAATCTCTGCCAAAGAATAAATTGAATCAGAGAAGTAAGAAAATGCAGAGGGAAAGGAAAATAGTCAAGAAAAACAAAATGATAATAGTTGCACCATTAAACAAAGTCAAGAACTTTTATTTCTTGTTCTAGGTCTGTACATAAGATTCTGAGCTATGTTCTTTGCAGACACTGAAACCCCTACCAGGTGGAAGAAGCTAACTGTATGCTGCCCAGAAGATGCAGACTTTATTTTTTTTTTTTTTTTTTTTTTTTTTGCTGCCCAGAAGATGCAGACTTTAAAACCAGATGATTGATGATGTGACTCCCACTTACCTCACCACCAACCAATCAGAGAAAAGTCCATGAGTTATACAAGCCCTGCTTCTCAAACAATGTAAGGCTCTTCACTGCCATCTCCAAGGGGGACCCACATTCTTGAGGGCACTAGTGCACTGTGGTCTCATTTACCAGTCAAAGCAATAAAGCTATTACTTTCTACTTTACCCAAAATTTTGTCCCAAAGTTTATTCTGGCAACAGTGTCCAGAAGCCAAATTTATGAAACAATGGTAACCTATAATGGAAAAGAATCTGAAGAAATATATATATATATATATACACACACACACACATAAATACACAAGCACACATATACATATAGATTTATATATATATATATAAATATATATATATATATAACTGAATCACATTATTATTAACTTGAAACTAACACAACATTGTAAATTAACTATACTTAAAACACAGAAAAATTGAAAAAGTTTAAAAATCTACCAATATTATTATGATAATGGATTTTCTGGGGGTAGAAAAAATCCCCTTCAGGTATATTTCTATTAGTTAAATTAAGCACTGATATACATCTTCATAAAAATGAAATGGCTAAAGGTGAAATTTCAGAAAGTGGGAGATACCTGCAATACTCCTCTGTCCGTGTAAAGAATATCTTTACATTCCGTTCAGTTCAGCCACTCAGCCGTGTCTGACTCTTTGTGACCCCATGGACTGAAGCACACCAGACTTGCCTGTCCATCTCCAACTCCCGGAGATTACTCAAATTCATGTCCATTGAGTCAGTGATGCCATCCAACCATCTCATCCTCTGTCATCCCCTTCTCCTCCCGCCTTCAATATTTCCCAGCATCAGGGTCTTTTCCAATGAGTCAGTTCTGCACATTAGGTGGCAAAAGTATTGGAATTTCAGCTTCAGCATCAGTCCTTCCAATGAATATTCAGAACTGATTTCCTTTAGGATGGACTGGTTGGATCTCCTTTCAGTCCAAGGAACTCTCAAGAATATTCTCCAGTCCACAGTTCAGAAGCATCATTCTTCAGCACTCAGCTTTCTTTAGAGTCCAACTCTCACTTCCATACATGACCACTGGAAAAATCACAGCTTTGACCAGACGGCCCTTTGTTGACAAAGTACTGCCTCTGTTTTTTAATATGCTGTCTAGTTGGTCATAGTTTTCTTTTTCTTTTTCTTTTTTTAGCACTACGAACAAAGCTAGTGGAGGTGATGGAATTCCAGTTGAGCTATTTCAAATCCTGGACGATGATGCTGTGAAAGTGCTGCATTCAATATGCCAGCAAATTTGGAAAACTCAGCAGTGGCTACAGGAAAAGGTCAGTTTTCATTCCAATCCCAAAGAAAGACAATGCCAAAGAATGCTCAAACTACTGCACAATTGCACTCATCTCACACGCTAGTGAAATAATGCTCAAAATTCTTCAAGCCAGGCTTCAGCAATACATGAACCGTGAACTTCCAGATGTTCAAGCTGGTTTTAGAAAAGGCAGAGGAACTAGAGATCAAATTGCCAACATCTGCTGGATCATTGAAAAAGCAAGAGAGTTCATGAAAAACATCTATTTCTGCTTTATTGACTGCCAAAGCCTTTGACTGTGTGGATCACAATAAACTGTGGAAAATTCCGAAAGAGATAGGAATACCAGAGCACCTGACTTGCCTCTTGAGAAATTTGTATGCAGGTCAGGAAGCAACAGTTAGAACTGGACATGGAACAACAGACTGGTTCCAAATAGGAAACGAAGTACATCAAGGCTGTATATTGTCACCCTGCTTATTTAACTTATATGCAGAGTACATCATGAGAAACGCTGGGCTGGAAAAAGCATGAGCTGGAATCAAGATTGCTGGGAGAAATATCAATAACCTCAGATACTCACATGACACCACCCTATGGCAGAAAGTGAAGAGGAACTAAAAAGCCTGTTGATGAAGGTGAAAGAGGAGAGTGAAAAAGTTGTCTTAAAGCTCAACATTCAGAAAACGAAGATCATGTCATCTCGTCCCATCACTTTATGGGAAATAGATGGGGAAACAGTGGAAACAGTGTCAGACTTCATTTTGGGGGGCTCCCAAATCACCGCAGATGGTGATTGCAGCCATGAAATTAAAAGCCGCTTACTCCTTGGAAGGAAAGTTATGACCAACCTAGATAGTATATTCAAAAGCAGAGACATTACTTTGCCAACAAAGGTCCATCTAGTCAAGGCTATGGTTTTTCCAGTGGTCAGGTATGGATGTGAAATTTGGACTGTGAAGAAAGCTGAGCGCTGAAGAATTGATGCTTTTGAACTGTGGTGTTGGAGAAGACTCTTGAGAGTCCCTTGGACTGCAAAGAGATCTAACTAGTCCATTCTAAAGGAGGTCAGTCCTGGGTGTTCTTTGGAAGGACTGATGCTAAAGCTGAAACTCTAATACTTTGGCCACCTCATGCGAGGAGTTGACTCATTGAAAAAGACTCTGATGCTGGGAGGGATTTGTGGTAGGAGGAGAAGGGGATGACAGAGGATGAGATGGCTGGATGGCATCACAGACTCAAGATTCATGGGGTCACACAGAGTCGGACACGACTGAAGTGACTTAGTGGTAGTATTAGTAGTAGTAATGTGGTTAGAAGCATGTGATTGAAGAAATTTATTGTTCTTGATTCATGTGGGGCTAAGGATATGGGGCAATGTATGCTTTTCACTAGTAAATGACACTAAATGAGAAACCTCATATCATGATTTTTATACCTTTTACATAGAGAGTTCTTATATTCAAATTTCTTATATTTCTTGTATTTGTCAAAGTCTTCTCAAACACAGTACTATTCACCAAACAATAGAAAACATTTGGTTTATCAAATCTTAAGTAATTTGTTCCTCCACTTTTGGATGTTGCTATAAAAATGAATGTCTGAGTCCCTCTCCAGAATCATAATTTAAATCCTTTCTAATGTGGTAGTATGTGAAGGGGGACCTTTGGGAAATGACTAAGTCATTCAGGTAGCATTCTGCTGTTTGGGGTCATAGTGTGTATGTGAAAGTCAGTCAGCTGTATCTGACTCTTTACAACCACATGGACTATACAGTCCATGGAATTCTCCAGACCAGAATACAGAAGTGGGTAGCCTTTCCCTTCTCCAGGGGATCTTCACAACCCAGGGACTGAACCCAGGTCTCCATTATTGCATGAAGATTCTTTACCAGCTAAGCCACAAGGACAGCCCAAGAATACTGGAGTGGGTAGCCTATCCCTTCTCCAGCAGATCTTCTCAATCCAGGAATCAAACTAGGGTCTCCTGAATTGCAGGGGGATTCTTTACTAACTGAGCTATGAGGAAAACCCAATGCACAGCATGGTGACAACGATAAACAATATTGCTTATATGCTGAAAGTTGCTAACAGTAGATCTTAAATGTTCTCAACTCATACACACAAACAATAATTATGTGAGGTAGTGAATGTGATAGCTAATATTAATTACTGTGGTAACCTTTTTGCTATACATACATAATATATGTGTAGATATATCAAATAATCTTTATCGGACACCTTACACTAGGTTTGGTGAGTTGAGATCTGTACTGAAGGATCAGAATTCAATTCAGAAAAATCATGGCTCCTCATCAAGTAACCTCCTAACCCAGAGATTTTTGAAGAAAGGAGACATCAAGCATTTTTAAAAATAAGACCTCTGTAATATCACCTCAAATAGGTGCTATAGACCTTCAACCTAATCTTTCTCTGTGGAATCTGATACTATTTACCAGTTAATCATGCCCTGAGAAAATAAAAATACTCAAATCTTTTTGGAGATCACTTGAAGTAAGTTCTAAGCTAAAGTTCACTCCAGGGTGGCAGAATGGCACTGTCCTCCACTGGTCAGAAAACCTACTGACAGTTGTTGACAGGAAGCAAATAGACTGACAGACATTTCTCCAAAAGACAGGTTTTGGAAAATTGCAATTTGAGGCCTACAACCATGGAGGAAAATGTACAATCACCCCCAGGACAAAGGAAGAGCAATGCTTTTACAGAAGGTTTAGGGAAGTTGAGAAGGAAGGGGAGCTCTAGTAAATAAAGAGCCCATGATTTTTCATTGCCTTAGGCCTTTACAGGAAAGCAGAGTCTTTCTTCTTCCTGCTGGGCTTTGCTATGTGGCAGGGTTTGGGAGTTCCCCTTTCTAGTCTTCCAACCCCATTTCATTTTCTGTTTCTTAACATTTCCAAAGTGATAAAACATTGACCTGATGCTCTTACACTGGGTCAATTCTAAATATCTAGTAGCGTATGAGTGTTCTAGAGGGCATACATTTCCATATTGGGTCTCCAATGCTTGAGTAAAGTCATTATAATACAGGACTGAATAGAATGTTTTTGGGAAAAAAAATCTCCCATTCCTAAATAGTTAGCACAAACAAACACCATATTCTTGTGCTCCTAAAGAGATTTGACAGTGTAGGGAACAAGTTTTATCCCATTCCTGTGTAATTAATTTTTTGGTTTAGCAACAGATGGAGAGCCATGCTAAATCAATGTGGAAAATGGAAACTTAAAAAAATAGCATATCGTTAATCTTTGAAAGTGTTAGTCACTCAGTCGTGTCTGACTGTTTGTGACCCCATGGACTGTAGCCCACCAGGCTCCTCTGTCCATGGAATTTTCCAGACAAGAATACTGGAGTGGGTAGCCATTCCCTTCTTCAAGATTCTTCCTGACCCAGTGATCCAACCTGCATCTCCTCTATTCCAGGCTGATTCTTTACAGGCTGAGCCACAGAGAAAACACATCAAATAAAGTGACATATTTATATGATAAAACCCTATGGGATTGAGTCAAAGGATGTATTTGCCTATAGTCTCTTAACATCTTCATTTCCCTAGGCAGATCTCACTGGAAAGCAGTGAAGCTCATTGAAGTAGTTACACACATCAGTTAGACAAACAAAACAATTCCTATTGTTTTCATTACTCTCTAACAAGTGAGGATATCAGCTATGCCATATAAGACAAAGATAAAACAGACTGGGATTTAGGTAACCTGAATTCTTTTTTTTTTTTTTTTTTTATCTTTAAACTGCCAGTATCAAAATGTGCTGTTTTAAAACTGTTGCTTTCCTTTCCTGAGTCTCAAATTCTTTGTGTGCACAATAAAGAATAAATTAGATTCTCTCTAAGGATAAGAGTTTGAGCAAACTCTGGGAGATAGTGAAGGACAGGCGCCTGGTGTCCATGGGTCACAAACAGTCCAACGGGACTTCAAGGTTGAACAACAACAACAACAGCAACAATAAACTATTATTTCTCGGTGCCAAAAATTTATTATCTTTTTGCTTATTTGTAGACCAAAATTTGGCCTCCATGTGTTTGAATTCTCAGAAAGTTCATCTAAAATATAATATGACATACAGAGTAGTTCTTCTGCTCCGTTGAAATGTGTCCAACATTTTCCAGAGATTGCTGATTTCTGAGAGCTCTTAAATTAGACAGCTAATAACTCAGAAATGAAACAACAGTAATGGGCTTTTAATTCTATTGCTTACTGGTACACCATCCTAGACAAGTGAAAGTAATTTACTAGCCTCAAATTTTCTATTTATGAAATGAGAATAATATTTGCATTTCATGTAGTTATTTTTAGATTAAATATGAAAGATGATTGCCAATAATAAGTGTTCAATGCACGAAATTTCCTTTTAATAGCAAATTTAGGGCAGATTAGAAATGCACATGTTTAGTAATGTCTTATTAACTAACTTATCAGAATAAGGAAAAAAACCTGTATAATTCTAAATCCTTCCTGAGAGAGGATATGGGAAATTCTCAGAGGAAGAAACTGACATTTTTCAAATTCCCAAGTGATTTATGGTCTCCATGAGAAACAGTCTTCTGAAAGTCTTTGTTGACAGATGGATATTAAAGAAGCCTCCTGCTTACTATTTGGTAAGTTTTTATGTAAGAGGTAATGTGAGGTCAAAACCAAGATCAAGACTTGGGATTAGGGCTTCCCTGGTGGCACAGCGGACAAGAATCTGCCTGACAATGCAGGGGACAGGGGTTGCTTCCCTGGTCTGAGAGTGTTCCTCATGCCACAGAACAATGAGTCCATGTGCTGCAACTACTGAGCCAGAGCTCTGGGACTTGCAAGACACAACTATTGAGCCTGAGTGCTGCAGTTACTGAAGACCAAGGGTGCTAGAGCCTGCACACTGCAGCTGCTGAGTCCATGTGCTGTAACCATTGAAGATTTTGAGCCTATAGCTCGTGTTCTGCAGCAGAAGAAGCCACCACAGTGAGAAACCCATGCCCCGCAGCTACAGAGTAGCCTCCACTCTCTGAATCTAGAGAAAGCCCAAGCACAGCAACAAAAGACCCACAGCAACCACAAATAAATAAATTATTATTTTTTTTTTAAAGATTTGAGATGTTAGTCTTGAATTGTATCTTTAGGTCTGCTCCTCATTCACTCTACGCACTTGGGGCAGGCACATTGCTGACCTTCTCTGTCTCAATTTTCCTATCTTCCAACAACATATAACTTGTTTTAAACATGTTAAAGGAAATTATTTAAATAAAATCCTTTGCACAATGAATATTATGAATGTATATATGAAGCAGTCAGTATTAAATTTTGTTAATTTTTTATAATAATGATCTTTAATTCAAAAAATCTTTGCAATTTGCCAAAAAAAAAAAAAAGAAAACCTTTGTAATTTACTAAATAATAACATCTCTCAAGAGAAAAGTCTTTCATCCTCTCAGAACTTGTAATCTTTGGATATCACAAATGATGAAAACAGAAGTGAGAAAGTTCTATAAGAACATTTGACTTAAAAACAAGTTATAAAGGAGATTTTTACAAATTGATTAGATAGAAAAAAATCCCAAATAAATAGAACAGAAAAAGCATGGTGAAATAGCACACAGAATAAAAAGAGAGTAAATATTATTTGGCGAATTACTGGGGAGGAAAAAGGAAAACATGGGGAATGAAAGTCTTTCAACTTATTTATTCAGCTAATTGTATGGAACACCAGTATGAGTCAGACACTGAACCAAGTGCTGGTGATAAAGCGGGGAAGGCAGATAGAGACTTATGCCTCAGACTTATATAAATGTCTTTTATATGGAAGAGGACAGTGAATTAGACTTTTCTGTATATTAACACATACAGAATCAGAATAAAAAGTTTTACAGTTTTTTTTTTAATATATTTAAGAAAGAGTTCTGAATATTTCTTATTGGGTGAAAAGGCAATCAAGTTTATTACATGTTGAACTCAGCTCCCTGTGCCTGGTTGTGCTCCAGCAAAGACCCAGGGACCACTTTTTAGAAGATGTGGAAGAATTTAAGCATCCTTGTGATAAGCTGAGGGCTTCCTAAGTGGTGCTAGTGGTAAAGAACCTGCCTGACAATGCAGAAGACATAAGAGATGAAGGTTCAATCCCTAGGATGGGAAGATCCCCTGGAGGAAGGCATGGCAACCCATTCCTGTATTCTTGCCTGGAGAATTCCATGGACAGAGGACCCTAGCAGGCTTCAGTCCATAGGGTTGCAAAGACTCAGACACAACTGAAGAGACTTAGCATGCTTGCACATAATATGCTGAATAAAACAGCTTCAGAAACTCACTCTTTTCATAAACTAGAAAATATAGTATGTTTCTGGTCCTCCTACATACCATGGAAAAAATAACATCTATTACTAAAATGCTTTGGACTTACCTAAAACCCATATTATAACTTTCTTATCAGTTTGGTATTAGAAATACTGTCTTTACAGGATAATTCTCCACTTCTGAATTCATAATGAACATTGAAATGAAAGAAGACAGAACGACTGTGACTGAATTCATTCTAATGTGTGTTACACAGAATCCCCTATTGCAGAGAGATTTATTTTTGTTGCTACTTATCTCCTACATTGTCATTGTCATGGGCAACATGCTCACTGTGGTGACTACCATCGGCAGCCAGACTTTGGACTCCCTGATGTGTTTCTTCTTGGCCTTCTTGTTCTTGATGGATCCCTGCTACTCCTCTTCAATAGATCTTAAAATGCTAACTGATTCGCTCTCTGATTCAAAAATTTTCTCCTTCAGTGGCTACGTGGCACAGCTCTTTATTGACCTTTTAGTTTTCAGGAGCTTCAGAGATTGTCCTCCTTATGGATGTCCCTGCACTGTGTAACCATCATGAGCCACATTCTATGCTGCCTCCTAGAGGGTGTGTTGGGTAATAGGCTTTCTCCACTCAACTGGATGGATCTTAGTCACTTTCTGGCTCTGGTTCTGTGGCCCCAATATCATGTATCAGTTCATGTGTGAAAATGTCCTCCTGAAACAACTTGTGTTCACTGATACTTTTCTGCTGTTCTCTTGGTTGCTCAAAATTGTAGGAGTATCTATGTAATCACTCTTATAATGTTGCTGGTATCCTAAGTTGTCATCCTGTGCTCCTTGAGGACTCACAGCTCTTCAGGAAGGGGGGGGGAAGCCCTGTCTACTGGTATCTGCAACCGGGAGCTACTTTTCCCAGGAAAAAGCCATAGCAGTATGTTATACTCTCGTTACTACCATTTTAAACCTTGTTATATATAGAATAAGGAATACAAAGGACAAAAAGTGCCATTAGAATGTTATTAAATAGGAATGTAATTTTAGATAAGAAATTGTTATTATCTTTATTATTATTATTATTATATTTATTATGAGTATTCCCATTTCACTGATGAAAATCAATGAAGTTCAAAGAAGTTCAATGATCTGCCCAATATCAGAGAAAAAGCTAGTATTCAGATCTGCATCCTTCTAAATCCAAATTTGATACTTTCAAAAGTTTCAAAAGATATCAAAGACAACAAACATTTCATCAGAACCTCTATTTTATAGTAATTTAAATAAATACAATATATACATATACCAGGAATCATTATTCCACAGTTGATCAAAGGAACTTTTCTCAGCTAAACAAGTGCCAAACTTATGAGACTTTATTTTAAATTAATTTTGGTTCTTTTTGTAAATGAAGTCTGCTAACAAGATACAAATGTGTGTATATCTATATATCTATATCTATATATCTATATCTATATATCTTTCATGCATTGGAGAAGGAAATGGCAACCCACTCCAGTGTTCTTGCCTGGAGAATCCCAGGGACAGGGGAGCCTGGTGGGCTGCCGTCTATGGGGTCGCACAGAGTCGGACACGACTGAAGTGACTCTATATATATATATATATATATATATATATATATATATATATATGCCATACTGCTACAGCTAAGTCGCTTCCTTCTCCAATGCATGAAAGTGAAAAGTCAAAGTGAAGTCATTCAGTCGTGTCCGACTCTCAGCGGCATGGACTGCAGCCTACCAGGCTCCTCCATCCATGGGATTTTCCAGGCAAGAGTACTGGAGTGGGGTGAGATAGATAGATAGATAGATAGATAGATAGATATATCATAGGTATATTTCCTCTTTTGACAGAAAGTTCCAGTCTCACACTTCATGGTACCATAGGTTTTATTAAGAAAGAAATGGACTAGATGCTTGGGGCTGGTGCACTGGGATGACCCAGAGGGATGGAATGGGGAGGGAGGAGGGAGGAGGGTTCAGGATGGGAAACACATGTATACCTGTGGTGGATTCATTTTGATATTTGGCAAAACTAATACAATTATGTAAAGTTTAAAAAATAAAATTAAATTAAAAAAATAATAATAATAAAAAAGAAATGGACTAGAATGCTACTCAGCCATAAACAAGAATAAAATGATGCCATTTACAGCAACATAGATGAACTTAGAGATTATCAAGCTAAGTGAGATAAGTCAGAAAAATAAAAGCAAATACCATATGTACCATATGATATCATTATATGTGCAATTTCTTGACAAAATATGGCACAAATGAACTTATCTATAAAACAAAAACAGACTCACAAACAGGCAACAGATTTGTGGTTGCCATGAGAGAAAGGGTGTTGAGGAGGGGTGGATTGGGAGTTTGGGGTTAGCAAATGCAAATTACTATATATAAGACAGATAAACAACAATGTCCTACTGTAAAACAAAGGCATTATATTCAATGTCCTGTGATAAATCATATTGGAAAAGAATATGAAAATGATTGTATACATATATATATATGTAAATATATAACTGAATCACTTTGCTAGGTAGTAGAAATTGACACAAATTTGTAAATGAACAACACATCAATAAATTTTTTAAAACTATTAAAAAATTAAAGAAATAGTTGCTAAATTAAAAAAAGAAATCATAACAATATTTATCAAATATATTGTTGTCATGAAAATGTGATGTAAGCTAATGTAAGGACATTAGCTTCAGGATCCAGAGACATTAGTTTTCTTTCAGACTATGCCATCATCTTCTATAACCTTAAACAGCTTTCCCTGTTTCTACAAGCACTTTGTTTAGGTAAATTCAAAGGTGTTTCCCAGTTCTGTAATTCTACCCAGAATAATATGTTTATTGCCATAAATACTGTTTATTTGCTTCTACTTCAATTAGAAGTAAAATTGGAGGAGTTATGAGATGACAGTTCACCTCCCCAAAACATTTCCATTCCTGATAAAAAAAAACTTTGGAGATGTCCTTGTCCTTCTGTGATGAAAGATTCCTTGGATTGGACTAAAACAACAGAATATCTGCTCCTGAAGGCTTTGTTATTTTGAGGATATGTTTGTCTACCTATTGAAATGCATGAAGCTGCCCATAAGAACACTTTAGCAGCTACCTTGTTTTTGTGAAATTAGTCCCTGACAGCAAAAATTGAACCATCCTTCAACTAATTTCTGATCAACTATAATAAGATCCATATATAATTTATCTTGCTTTCATTCTGGTTTACCCTTCAGTTTTGAGAATCTTAGTTTCTGTCTCTGTAATTTTAAACCTCTGTATCCTTGAACTTGTATTCCAGAAAGAGACTTTCCTGGTATAGCTCCAGGAACACTTCTTTTGAAGAATATCTTCATGGAAACCTTCTATGATTTGGAACTGATTCCACTCTCTTTCCTTTCTAAGTTGTTCTCAGGCTTGGGGAGTTGGATAGACACATGTAGAGATTATAAATCAATTTCTCTACCCAGCACTGTAGCTATTTAGAGACTGGATAACCACTTAACAGACAATTCTGAATGGGTTTCAATCTTTAATGAGATTGGGAATGATGACTTTGTCAGTACATGCTATTTCTCTGGTCTGACTTTCATTCCAAATATAAATACAACTCCATGAAATTTTCATGATGACACTTCATGAAAATCCATATCATTAATAGTTGTTTAGATAATTTCAAATTCCCAAACTGTCTTCAGCATCTGACATCACAAATATTATTTGTGCACCCTAATATTGGAGATTCCCTGAATATAAGTTTGATCAAATAGTTTCCCTTTCTTAAAACTCTTTTCTTTCATTGTACATGCTGCTCACATTCTCTGGAGCCAATTGAACTTTACCAACCAACCAGTTATTTACTCAGTCATGTCCAAATCTTTGCGACCCCATGGACTACTGTAGCCTGCCAGGCTCCTCTGTCGATAGGATTCTCCAGTCAAGCAGACTGGAGTATGTAGCCATTTCCTTCTCTGGGGCATCTTCCAGGCCCAGGGATCAAAGCCAGGTCTCAACCCAGGTCTTCACATTGAAAGCAGATTCTTTACCACCTGAGCCACCCAGGAAGCTCAAATACTAATCGATCAGTAATATCTAACTCTTTGCAACTCCATGGACTGTAGCTCTCCAGGTCCCTCTGTCCATGGGATTTCCCAGGCAAGAATACTGGAGCGGGTTGCCGTTCCCTTCTCCAGGGGAGCCTCCCAACCCAGGGATCAAACTGAGGTCTTCCTCATTGTAGGCAGATTATTAGCCATCTGAGCCAACAGGGAAACCCCTATAATCAAGCTTTAGGTACAATTTATTTTTCTTCTTAGTAATGCAAACATATTCAAACATGCCAAATGAGTGCTGATCTATACAGAAATATTTCTGAGGTGAATTTATTTAAATTTATTGATAAAATTATTTCAAATATCAAATTGATATTTATTTATTTACATAGATAATTGTAATGGGCCTTACGGTAGGTGGTAGCATAAATGTGTCATGTCACTTCACTTGTAAAATAATTTAGATAAGGATCCTAGTCCAAGATTTGGTCTCCTGGCTTCTTATTTCTCTTTGTCAAATGATATTCTTCTTTCCTGTCTTATATTTCCTTGCTATAAATTGTGAATATTATTGCCTAGTTTTCATATTCCATATGAATATTGTATGATTAATTTAAATGGCTTCAATAAGTGCATTTCAACATATTTCAGTATAATTGAAGAATAGAATTACCTTCAACATTATCATGCTAATCTAATTCCAAAACTGACACAGGAAAGAACTAATTCAAAGAAGTACAGTTCACTTTACCTGGTGGTGTGAAATGACAATATTGCATCAGGATTTATAATTATAAATTAATGTATATAGGAAAGCAATATTTAAAAATTATGATTAGCATGAATTGTAAATCAATTAAAAAATAATTATTATAATAAAATATAAAAATCAGTTGCCCACAGATGTTTAAATTGTATAATACTAAATAGTAAGACCTCATAATAAACATTATCAAATATCTAAATTCATAAATACTCAACTATTTTCTTCTCTTATCATAGTGTTTTGTCTTCTTGTAGACACAAGAGGAGGTCAAAATTAAAGATGGGTTCTATAAAAGTTCTCCTGTGCTCTTCAGTTAATTTACATGAAGTAATTGAGTACTTGGAAAGGTCTGCTAATGATGGTGGAATACCTCGTGGGTCCTATTAGCCACAGCTAAGAAACTACAGATTTCCCTACAAAAAAAATATATCTCATCCAAAGGTATCATTTATAAATCAACAAAGATACTTATTGTAGCTGAGCTAGTTGACAATTTAAAATCTCACAACTTCACTTTTTTCTCAGTGAACTAAGAGCTTCCTGAAGCCCTGGACATGGATCCATGTCACATATATGTGAGCACAGGTGAGATTCTTTTTCTAGAAAATTGTATAATCATAGGTTTTGGGGTTTAAATGGATCTTACAAATTATGTAATCACCACTTATCTTCACCTGAAATCGAAATCCCATTTTCAGCACACAAAATTTTAAGAAAGATAGACACATATATAATATCATTAATTCAGAAATAGAAAGTTTTGGGCCTTTTTTCTTATTAATATATATTTAAACATAGTTTGAGTAATACACTAGTTATAATTAGAATAGTTATGCAATTCAAATTCGCATCTAGACTTTCTCTACTTTATATTACAAATTAAGAATCTTTCAGTGATACTGCACAATTTAAAAAATCTACGCAAAAAGCAAAGTGATGCCCTACATTTAATTAGCCATTTCTCCAATTTTTAACATTCCATGTTGTTTCTAAAATTTATGCAACTCCTAATATTTGTGTTGAACATAATTATAATTATTTTTGTCCTTTAAATATATTTTTATGTTTATAAATATATTTTTTATATATTTTAAATATATTTTTGTAAAAGCCCTGTATTTTCTGTCAGGGTTTATTCCTAGAATGAATATTGTACAGTCAAAGAAAAATGGAAAAGTGGTTTATACTTTTTCATGTTTATTTCAAAAATTTTTATTAAGTAGGATGTACACTATATCCTTTTCTATTCTGTTGGTGGAATCCAACCCAAAAACAATAAAATGCAAAGGAGCTGCTGCATAGGTTTTACATAGGTATAAAATTTTCCTCCGGATAATTAAAAAATAAAAGTTTATCCATTTATCTTTGAAAAGAAAGACATATGTTTTGCAGAATACATTTTACATTTATGTTTTCTCTTCTATTTTATTTGGAAAATGTTCCCCAAATTTTTCATTCTATTATTAATGGTAATGTGGTAGCCTAGGACCAGGAAGATGAATGCCATGGGAAGTTGGGAATGGGTCTGTATGCAGCAGAAACATAAAGGGATGGGAATTCCATTCCTACCATGGATGGACAACTTGCTGCTGTTTGGTAATGAAACTTCAGGTGTCAAATGCATCTAACTAGGACACTCTTCTGCATGACATTGTGTGAATAAACATACATTAACATAAACAATATTTATTGTATGAGTAAGCATATAATAGATACTTAAGTAGAAGATTTCGTATGTGTTTGTATTAGTCTGTGTATACATGTTTATGTGTAGCGGGTTAATTTTCTATCTTACCTACCAATCTATTTATTTCTGTTTTCCACATAAAATTTTTATTTTCAGAACTTTGAAAATAAGGATATCTTCTGTGTGAAAGACCTGTGTGTACTTAACACCTACACGAGTTGTTCGTCCACATCTACAGAAGCTGTAAATTTACTGAATATGTTAAACTGTATGTGGAACACAAATTTGAGGACTAAAAAATAACAATAAACAAACACCATAATTAAATTGAAGGTAAAATAACCCACTAACATGCTCTTTCCTAGAGATAACTAAATGTATTTATATTTATTACACACATTTAATAGTGTGTCAGGAACTATTAAACTGGAGTGCGGCTTCCTTTCAAATATTTATGGTTCTCATAAAGTCGAGACTAATGGTAAACAGAGCAGGGGGAAAAGAACACTTGAATTTATCACAGGTTTATGGTCAGGGGAAGCAGTCATACTTTACTCATGGCAAATGGCAATTCACTAAGTATTTATTCATCACCTAACAGGTTTCAGGGGTTTCCCAGGTGGTGCAGTGGTAAAGAGTCTATCTGCCACTGCAGAGATGCAGGAGATACATCTTCAATCCCTGGATGGGGAAGATCCCCTGGAGTAAGAAATGGCAACCCACTCCTGTATTCTGGCCTGGAAAATTCCGTGGACAGAGGAGCCTGGTGGGCAGACTATAGTTCATGGGGTCAAAAAAAGTGGGACACAACTGAGCACCCATACAATAGTTTTCAGACACTGCAGACATCATATCAGGCACTAGAGATAAGTGAGGAAACAATGGGATAGTTTATGTGTTCTGGTTGATACCAGGTAGAGTGTCTCCCAATGACTGATACACATGTTCTTAAACTCCCTTCTTATAACAGATATAATTATTGATGATGCCTTTCCATCCACTTTAGAGCTGAGAATTTAAATGTAAATTCTCATGGAAGGGGGAAAAATTCTTAACTTTGAAATGATTGTAAACTTAGAAAGTTACATCTGAGTATTATAATTTGTAACTGCACAGACACAGAGGAAAACTCAGAAGCATGGGACACTCTGAAGCTTTGCAGAGTCACATGGAGTGAGAACTAGAATGAGAATTCAGATCTCATGTAGACATCCCAGTGTTTTCTCAGCAAATTACACATAAAATGTTGTTCTGGAGGTGTTTCACATGAGACAGGGGCTAAGTGTCTGAAGAGATGGAAAGCATTATAGAGAAAATAAGAAAGACTTGAAATAAGTACTGAGGCAAAGTGCTAAGGAAATGCCCCACAGTAACAGTGAAGAGACTGTTTTTTGTTTGTTTGTTTGTTTTTGTTTTTTCCTAAGAAGTTTAGAACACAATCCTTTCATGATTAATAGGTATCATTCTTTATTCCTTTGTAGGTAATTGAGGCCCGAGGAACCTGCTGCTACTAAATGGATTTCTTCAGGCTTCCCAGCAATGTGACTGAATTTGTTCTCCTGGGACTCACACAGAATCCACACTTGCAGAAAATACTCTTTGTTGCCTTTCTGTTCATTTTCCTATTCACTGTCTTGGCCAATCTTTTCATCATCATCACCATCTCCCTCAGCCCCATGCTTTCAGCTTCCATGTACTTCTTTCTCGTCCATTTGTCTTTGTTAGATGCCTCCTTGACCTCCATCAGCACCCCTAAAATGACTTTTGACCTGCTGTACAAGAGGAGAACCATTTCCTGGGGTGGCTGCCTGAGTCAGCTCTTTATGGAACACTTCCTGGGAGCATCAGAGATCATACTCCTCACTGTCATGGCCTAAGACCACTATGTGCCCATCTGCAAACCTCTGCACTACATGACCATCATGCAACAGGGGCTCTGCCAGCTCCTGGTGGTGGTGGCCTGGATTGGGGGGATCCTGCATGCCACCAAGCAGATTCTTTTCACAGTAGATTTGACCTTCTGTAGTACCAATGTCATTGATCACTTCATGTGTGATCTCTACTCACTATTGGAAATTTCCTGCAGTGACACCTACAGGCTTGGAATTGTGGTGGCAGCTAACACTGGAGGCATGGCCTTGCTTATTTTTTTTCCTGCTTCTCATCGCCTACATCGTCTTCCTGAGCTCCGTGAAATCCCATAGCTCTGAAGGACAACGAAAAGCCCTCTCTACATGTGGCTCCCACTTTACAGTAGTGGTGCTCTTTTTTGTTCCTTGTATATTTGCTTACACACGTCCTGCGGCCACTAACCTGCAGGCAAGGTGGTGACAGTGTTTTATGGAATTCTCACTCCCATGTTAAATACTATCATTTACACAGTGAGAAACACAGACGTGAAAAATGCCATGAGGAGTTTGTTAAAGAAGAGAGTAACTTAGGCTGTTCATGATGCCAAGAGAATAATGATTTACATAATAGGGACAATTATTTATGTTGTTAGTTATGGGAGACAATTAAGAATTTTCTCCATCATTGACCAAAATATAACACCCAGAAAGTAACATTTGTTGATTATTTAATATTGACTATGCATATTTTAGGAATTTTGGTAAGTTTTAATATATTTTCCTGAGGTTTCCAAGTTAGTGTTATTGGATTCAGAATAAGCAATGGAAAAAACAACTATACACCCTTTTTTTATGGTTTTATGATTGTAGAGTAAGTTTTTCTCCATAATCTTAACTATTTACCAAATTCTTCATATATGTTAATTGGATGAAATTGGCTTGTCCATAGGACTTTGATCGCAGAATTTCTTCCATTTTTCTTCACCTGATGTAAAGCAAATAAGGGGTAGAAATTCTTAGGTAGATATGTGGAGAAGGGACAATTGAGGAAAGGAATAGCAGCTGGAATTTTTTCTGTACTATGAACTAATCAAAAGGAAATAATAACTCACTGTCTTTGTGTGTGTTAGTCCCTCAGTCATGTCAAACTCTCTGAGACCCCATGGAATTTAGCCTGCCAGGCTCCTCTGTCCATGGAATTTTTTAGGCAAGAATACTGGGGTTTGTAGCCATTTCCTCCTCCAAGGTATCTTCCTGACCCAGGGACTGAATTCACATCTCCTGTGTCTCCTACATTGCAGGCATATTATTTTACTTCTGAGCCACTGGGGAAGCCTGAATAATTCACTATCTGAAATTATTTTCTTAACAAAAGAAAATTTGTAAGTATCCTTAATTTGCTCTATTTTGTTAAACACCTTTATGAGTCACATTTTTTTTTTTTGTATAAAGGAAATATTTTCATGTTCCATACCAAGACTTTAGGAACCATTTGAAACAAAGTATGAATCTTTTTATAAATCTCAACAAAAAAGCATATGGGTAGGTTCCAAAGCTATTGTGCTATAATTCAGTTCAGTTCACTTCAGTTGCTCAGTCCTGTCCGACTCTTTGCGACCCCATGAAGCACAGCACACCAGGCCTCCCTGTCCATCACCAACTCCCAGAATTCACTCAGACTCATGTCCATCGAGTCAGTGATGCCATCCAGCCATCTCATCCTCTGTCATCCCCTTCTCCTGCCCCCAATCCCTCCCAGCATTAGAGTCTTTTCCAATGAGTCAACTCTTCGCATGAGGTGGCCAAGGTACTGGAGTTTCAGCTTTAGCATCATTTCTTCCAATGAACACCCAGGACTGATCTCCTTCAGAATGGACTGGTTGGATCTCCTTGCAGTCCAAGGGACTCTCAAGAGTCTTCTCCAACACCACAGTTCAAAAGCATTAAGTCTTCAGCGCTCAGGTTTCTTCACAGTCCAACTCTCACATCCATACATGACTACTGGAAAAACCATAGCTTTGACTAGACAGACATTTGTTGGCAAAGTAATGTCTCTGCTTTTCAATATGCTATCTAGGTTGGTCATAACTTTCCTTCCAAGGAGTAAGCGTCTTTTAATTTCATGGCTGCAGTCACCGTCTGCAGTGATTTTGGAGCCCAAAAAAATAAAGTCTGACACTGTTTCCACTGTTTCCCATCTATTTGCCATGAAGTGATGGGACCAGATGGCATGACCTTAGGTTTCTGAATGTTGAGCTTTAAGCCAACTTTTTCACTCTCCACTTTCACTTTCATCAGGGGGCTTTTTAGTTCCTCTTCACTTTCTTCCATAAGAGTGATGTCATCTGCAATCTGAGGTTATTGATATTTCCCCTGGCAATCTTGATTCCAGCTTGTGCTTCTTCCAGTCCAGCATTTCTCATGATGTACTCTGCATATAAGTTAAATAAGCAGGCTGACAGTATACAGCCTTGACATAAGTTAAATAAGCAGGGTGACAGTATACACCCTTGATGTACTCCTTTTCCTATTTGGAACCAGTCTGTTGTTCCATGTCCAGTTCTAACTGTTGCTCCCTGACCTGCATATAGGTTTCTCAAAAGGCAGGTCAAGTGGTCTGGTATTCCCATCTCTTTCAGAGTTTTCCAGTTTATTGTGATCCACACAGTCAAAAGCTTTGGCATAATCAATAAAGCAGAAAGAGACGTTTTTCTGGAACTCTCTTGCTTTTTCAATGATCCAGTGGATGTTGGCAATTTGATCTCTGGTTCCTCTGCCTTTTCTAAATCCAGCTTGAACGTCTGGGAGTTCACGGTTCACACATTGCTGAAGCCTGGCTTGGAGAATTTTGAGCATTACTTTATTAGCGTGTGAGATGAGTGCAATTGTGAGGTGGCTTGAGCATTCTTTGGGATTGGAATGAAAACTGACCTTTTCCAGTCCTGTGGCCACTGCTGAGTTTTCCAAATTTGCTGGCATATTGAGTGCAGCACTTTCACAGCATCATCTTTCCTAATTAAATTCCTTAAAAATGTTTTTTGGGGGGAGGGGAGTTGATTTTATTCATTTTTTTTTACTTTACAATATTGTATTGGTTTTGCCATACATGAAAATGAATCTGCCATAGGTGTACACGTGTTACCCATCCTGAACCCCTCTCCCACCTCCCTCCCTATACCATCCCTCTTGGTCATCCCAGTGCACCAGCCCCAAGCATCCTGTATCATGCATCGAACCTGGACTGGCGATTAGTTTATTCTATGATATTATACATGTTTCAATGCCATCCTCCCAAATTATCCCACCCTCTCCCTCTCCCACAGAATCCAAAAGACTGTTCTATACATCTGTGTCTCTTGCTGTCTCACATTCAGGGTTATTGTTACCATCTTTCTAAATTCCATATATATGCATTAGTATACTGTATTGGTATTTTTCTTTCTGGCTTACTTCACTCTGTATAATAGGCGTCAGTTTCATCCACCTCATTAGAACTGATTCAAATGTATTCTTTTTAATGGCTGAGTAATAATCCAATTTTGACACTATACTCAGTATTTATCCTTGGGGGGGATAATGATAAAGCAATAGTGTAGTCTTTTCCACATAAAAGTAAACTATGGCTGACATCCCCATGTTTCCAAAGTTCATTTGAAAGTATAACATTATGCAAATAGCAACTACATTTTAAAAATCTTTATTTCTGGCTGCATCTGGTCTTAGTTGCATCATGTGAGGTTAGTTGCCCTGTGGCATGTGAGATCTTAGTTCCCCAATGTGGTGTTGAAACTGTGGCTACTGCTTTGGAAAGTGGGATGTTAATACTGGGCAATCAATGACGTCCTGGCAATTCAATTTGGAAAGAGTAATGAGTCATTCTAGTGACAACACAAATTATAATGTTACAATTAAAATCATGTTGTACTTCTGCAAAGATAGATATAATGTAAATGAGTAACAGGACTTAAAAATTCACCCAGTTTCATAGGATTTTTCCATAGGATACTTTTGGTTGTAAGTGACAGAGAGATCAACTGATTTTTTTTTTTTTAATTTGAGGATATTTGTTGAATGGCTAACATAACTACAAACTTAAAAAAAAAAAAAAAAAAAAAAAAAAACTAAGCTTCAGTTAGTTGATATAGTGGATCAATTATGCCATAAAGGAATCCTTTTCTTGTTGTTTTCTCGTCTGACTTATCTTAAATCTGACTTACCTGGCACTTAGAAGGATTGCTATTGTAACAATTCAGAGAAAAGACTCTTCTATGACTCTGGCAGAAGTAATTGACCATGATCATCACATACATACATGTGTTAAACCACAGTGGAGACAGGGCAGAATATTTTGTATTTCAGGTGATCTATTAATACTTGGCTACCTCTTGCTACTCATATTGTGACAGCAAATAAGAAACTATAGGAATCTGGCCTGCATTTTGGGTAGATTGAAGACATGAGTAGACATTGCAGGGGTGAATTTCTAGGCTATACCTATAGCTAAGCCACTAAAATCTGCTGAGAAATTAGTGGAAGGTGAAGGGAGAAGATCAGAGTTGATAGTGAAGAAAAAGACAATAGGTAGACATTGCAACTCTATGATCAGCAGCAGTGTCAAGTGGCACAGTTCATTATTACTCTAGCCATTCTCCTCTAATCTGTCAGGAAAATATTTTTACTTATATTCACCACTTCGGAATTCATCATCAGCATTGAAATGAAAGAAGACAAGATGAATGTGACTGAATTCATTCTAATGGGACTTACCCAGGATTCTCAGATGCAGATAATTCTATTTTTGTTGTTACTTATCATCTACATGGCAAATCGATGGGGAAAAAAAATGGAAACCGTGACAAACTTTATTTTCTTGGACTCCAAAATCACTGCAGATGTGACCACAGCCATGAAATTAAAAGACACTTGCTCCTTGGAAGAAAACTATGACAAATCTAGACAGCATATTAAAAAGCAGAGACATGACTTTGCTGACAAAGATCTGTAGAATCAAAGCTATGGTTTGTTCAGTAGTCATGTACGAATGTGAGAGTTGGACCATGAAGAAAGCTGAGCAACAGAGATTAAAAACTTTCAATCTATGGTGCTGGAGAAGACATTTGAGAGTCCCTTGGAGAGCAAGGAGATCAAACCAGTCAATCCTAAAGGAAATCAACCCTGAATATTCATTGGAAGGACTGATGTTGAAGCTGAAACTCCAATAATTTAGCCAGCTGATGTGAAGAACCCACTCATCGAAAAGGACCTTGATGCTGGGAAAGACTGAGAGCAGGAGGAGAAGGGAGTGACAGAGGATGAGATGGTTGGATAGCACCACTGACTCAATGGACATGAGTTTGAACAAGCTCTGGGAGATGGTTAAGGGCAGGGAAGCCTGGCTGCTGCAGTCCATGAGGTCACAAAACATTGGACACGACTGAGACACTGAACAACAATAATAACAAAATGTTTCCCTGCTCTGGTACAAAGAGGGATAGCTCAAAAGATCCTGATACTGCCTCTGAGTTGAGAATCTGAAATTCACTGTCAAGGAAGAAAATCCATCTATAGTCCTGGAGAGGTTAGATGTGAGAAAGACAAAGAGAAAATTATGCAAAGCTAAGAGGATCCATCTCAAGTATTCATCAAAATACTGATCTGTGTGTGCATCTGAGGAAAATATCTGGGCCTGGGGAAAGATTCACCCAAATGAATTAGAGAGAAGAGGGCTTGGTTCTCAAACTAGGCCAGAAAGAGAGCCTACTCTTGTTAGCTGGAAAACCTCATAGTTCACAGGGACAGTGCTGTTGGTTGAATACTTAGAAATATTTTCATTAGTTGTGGGACATGATTACCTCTAGACTGAGCATATCCCATGACCTACTTCAAGACCTATATCAGCAATATATTAAAAAAAAAAAAAAATCCTAAAAGAAAACACCCAAAGGAATGAAAACAAGTATTATGTTAAAAATTTTGTGTTTCCTATACCCAGTTGTGGATGTGACTGGTGATAGAAGCAAGGTCCGATGCTGTAAAGAGCAATATTGCATAGGAACCTGGAATGTCAGGTCCATGAATCAAGGCAAATTGGAAGTGGCCAAACAAGAGATGGCAAGAGTGAATGTCGACATTCTAGGAATCAGCGAACTAAAATGGACTGGAATGGGTGAATTTAACTCAGATGACCACTGTATCTACTACTGCGGGCAGAAATCCCTCAGAAGAAATGGAGTAGCCATCATGGTCAACAAAAGAGTTCAAAATGCAGTACTTGGATGCAATGTCAAAAACGACAGAATGATCTCTGTTCGTTTCCAAGGTAAACCATTCATACCACAGTAATCCAAGTCTATGCCCCAACCAGTGACACTGAAGAAGCTGAAGTTGAACGGTTCTATGAATACCTACAAGACCTTTTAGAACTAGCACCCTAAAAAGATGTCCTTTTCATTATAGGGGACTGGAATGCAAAAGTAGGAAGTCAAGAAACACCTAGAGTAACAGGCAAATTTGGCCTTGGAATACGGAATGAATATGGAATGAAGCAGAGCAAAGACTAATAGAGTTTTTCCAAGAAAATGCAAACACCCTCTTCCAACAACACAAGAGAAGACTCTACACATGGACATCACCAGATAGTCAACACTGAAATCAGATTGATTATACTCGTTGCAGCCAAAGATGGAGAAGCTCTACACAGTCAACAAAAACAAGACCAGGAGCTGACTGTGGCCCAGATCATGAACTCCTTATTTCCAAATTCAGACTTAAATTGAAAAAAGTAGGGAAAACCACTAGACAACTCAGATATGACCTAAATCAAATCCCTTATGATAATACAGTGGAAGTCATTAATTGGGACTCAAGAAAGGGAAGAAGGTTTTGAGATTTTAAAGACAGAGGAGAAGATGGGACTATCTCTAGCATGTATGGCCCTTTATCACTGACAGTCCTAATAAAAAGTCCTGTAAGCACTTTAGAACAGTGAGAGAGTAGATGGAAAGTGAAACTGCAGTGTGATGGTTTAGCAGCTTCGACTCACTTGACATCCAGGTCAAGAATTTAAAGAGAGATTGGTCAGTGTAGTCTGAAATACTACTCACAGGATGAACTGCAATTTAGTGAAAAATTCATGCAGTCTATTAGTGTTTATCTGAAGACAGGGAAACCTACAAAATTTCTAGGTGAAATCTGAAGTTGGATTTAGCTCACTATTGAGTTGAGCACCACCTTGTGGGAAGATAGCATAAATGTCAAAGGGTTGTAGAAATTGCAGAAATCATCAGTAAACAGATTATCCTAATCTGTGCAGAGTTTGGATTGTGTGATTTGCCCCCCTGTATGTTTAGGTAAAAAAGGTATGAGGAATGAAATTGCATTCTGTGAAGGGAAAAGGAAGTAAACCTGACTTACAAGTGGCTTTTTAGGATCGAAGATGACAGTAATAGGTACAGAAAGGGATAAGGTTTGTGAAAAGTGAACCCTGAGGAAAAGAGTTTTGTATATGGTTATGTTAGGTAGGTAGAATAGGGAAAAGGAGTTCAAAATGGCGGTGGCTAAAAGACAAGGAAGGGAAAAGCCTGCGAAAATAGAACAAAGGAAGGTCCCAGGATCAGAGTGAAGACCTCAGGTAGAACAAACAGCACTCCTGGCTAAGCCCAATTTGCATAGGGCAGGCCCAGGGGGAGGAAAAAACATATAAAAGGAGGAGCCAAAGCACTCGCGTGCTCTCTCTTTCTCTCCCTCCCTCCCTCTTCCCGCCCCCACCCCCCAACCCCGCCCCCTGTGCATGCGCTTTCTTTCTCTCTCCTGCGTTCTGGCATGCTCTTCCACTCTCTTCTCTTCGTGTCTTTGGGTTGACATGCCCTAATGCTTTGAGGATGGATTCTCCTGCTATTTTCTAAATAAAATAGAGCTGTAACACTGATTTGTCTAAGAGCTATAACACGGTTTGTCTAAGACCCGAGAGCTGTGATGCACCGAGGGCTTTAATGTCCATCGCTCCAAATCTTTGATGTGGATGAGACAGAACCAAGGAACATATACTCGCCTGACAGTTAGGACTAAGTTTGGGGCTTCCCTGGTGGCTCAGACAGTAAAGCGTCTGCCTGCAATGCCAGAACCCAGGTCCCTGGGTTGGGAAGATCCCCTGGAGAAGGAAATGGCAACCCACTCCTGCACTCTTGCATGGAAAATTCCGTGGACAGAGGAGCCTTGTAGGCTACAGTCCATGGGGTCGCAAAGAGTCAGACATGACAGAGCGACTTCACTTCACTTCACTTCTGTTTAGGAAATAATCCTGGGAACTGATATGTATCTGAGCATTTATCATAGTATTGTCTTAGTTTATTTGTCCTCAGATGTGACAAAGTCTCCACTTTAAAAAAAAAAAAAATGTGTAGAGAACTCTGTAGTAATAAGTTTTCCTTTTCCCTCCAGGTTAAAAGTCTTTGTCTCTATTTTTTTTTTTTTTTTTCCCTAAAAAGTCTGAACAGAAGTGTTGTGCTTCGGTTAAGAATTCTATCAATACTGTATCTGGCAAACTCTCCAGATTTCAAAACAACTCAAATCTGGCAGAAAGCTATTATTACTTCAAGAGCAGTCCCCAGAACACTATTCCTGATTTTATCCCACATATTTGTTGCTAACTATTCTTATAATGGGGGGGGGGGGGCTTCCTTGGTGAATAAGATGGTAAAGAGTCTGCCTGCAATGCTGGAAACCAGGGTTCGATCTGGGTCAGGAAGATCCCTTGGAGAAGGGAAAAGCTCCCCACTCCAGTATTCTGGCCTGGAGAATTCCATGGACTGTGTAGTCCAGGGGTCGCAAAGAGTCGGACATGATTGAGCAACTTTCACTTTCACTTCATTTTAATACCCCATTCACATCAATGGACAGATCATCCAGAATTTATGACTAGATTATGGTGAACTCTTCCTCACTACAGAAACAATGCATTTCTGAATACTGTACCTGGTGCCCAGTGACTTAGGCAGTTTTCTATTCTGATGGGTAGGAAACCAGAACTATTACAGGTCCTGTGTGAATTCTTAGGATTACTTCCTATAGGAACTAATTTTGCCTAATATCCTAAAGATACTCAACATCCTGAGGATCTCAACTCTCCACAGTGTTACTTACACATAAAGAGTTGTTCTCCAGCAAAATCATTAATAATACATTTTTTAGTCAAACACATTTATTCATGTTGAAAAATAAATATCCAAAATATGGGCTGGTAACTCTGGACAAAAAATGAGGGGAAAACCTACCAGATACCAAAAATATAGCAGACAGCTACAGTGACTATAAAAATGTGGCACTAACAATAGAATAGGCATATCGTTTAAACTGAAAACAAACCCCTGGAATTGAATATAATGGATAAAGGACTTACCTGATGGCTCTGCATGCTTTCCCATGCAGGAGGTGTGAGTTCAATCTCTAGTTGGAGAGCTGAGATCCCACATAGCTTACAGCCCAAAACCCCAAACATAAAACAGAAGAAATATTGGAACAAAGTTCAATAAAGACTTTAGAAAATGGTCTGCATCAAAAAAAAAAAAAAAGGCTTAAAAAAAAAAGACAGTGGATAAGAGATTTTGGAATAAGGTTAAAGTGATATCTCAAATTACTGGAAAAATATAAACTATTCAAAAAAGTTGTTAGGACAATGTGTAGCTATCTGAAACACATTATTTTTACCATGGTTAAAAAAAAAAAAAAAAAAAAAAAACTTTAAATGGAAAATACCTGTCAAATTAGCAGAGAAAACTATGGCAAAATTATTTTATGACTGTGCAGTATAGAAAGTTTTCCTAATGATGATGAAAAGGAACCTGGAATTGGAAGGGCTACTTATCGAGATTGATACTTTTGAACTGTGGTGTTGGAGAAGACTCTTGGGAGTCCCTTAGACTGCAAGGAGATCAAACCAATCAATCCTCAAAGAGATCAGTGCTGAATATTCATTGGAAAGACTGATGCTGAAGCTGAAACTCCAACACTTTGGCCACCTGATGAGAAGAACTGACTCATTGGAAAAGACCCTGATGGTGGGAGGGATTGGGAGCAGGAGGAGAAGGGGACGACAGAGGATGAGATGGCTGGATGGAATCACTGACTTGATGGACATGAGTTTGAGCAAGCTCTGGGTGTTGGTGATTGACAGGGAGGCCTGTCGTGCTGCAGTCCATAGGGTCACAAAGAGTCGGACTTGGCTGAGTGACTGAACTGAGCCTAGCAAGATAAGCGATTTTAACAACCTATCCCATGAAAACTGAATTGAACCACATTTGCAATTATAAGTCCTAACAGTAGAATCTAGCTATTATAGGAATGAAAGTGAAAGAGTTAGTTGCTCAGTCATATCTGACTCTTTGCAACCTCATGGATTGTAGCTCACCAGGCTCCTCTGTCTATGGAATTTTCCAGGCAAGAATACTGGGGTGGGTTGCCATTCTCTTCTCCAGAGGATCTTCCTGACCCAGGGATCGAGCTCTGGTTTCCTGCATTGCAGGAAGATTCTTTACCATCTGATCCACCAAGGAAAGCCCTCATTATAAAAATATAGCAACAAATATTTGGGATAAAATCAAGAATAGTTTTCTGGGGACTTCTCTTAGGGAAGTAATAATAGCTTTCTGCCAGATTTAAGTTGTTTTGAAATCTGGATACCAAAAATGGAAAAGTTTAAAGAATGAGAACAAATGAAAAGGAAAGAAGAATGGTGAAAGAAGTCATTTTCTTAAACTTATAGTGAGAAGAAGATCCTGTGCTTATATTTTGGGAACTTCTTCTAGCCATGTGAGTATTTAGGCAAAGGCATGGATAATCAAGGAACCTAGCCTCATGCTCTCAGGAGAGCTCAGCTTCCTATGATCCAATGTGTTTGAGGATTTCAGTGAGCACAGAAGCTCGTCTTGTCTTAGATTATTCAAAACTCTATGATTATGGGGTAGGGTGGTGATTGGATTTGGGGGCATTTGTGGCAATTGTCTCTCTAGTTTTCCATTAAGTTTGTTATATTCAGCAAGTAGAGAAAGACAGCAGCTGGGAAAGTTCTGGGAATCTGAGCCTCCATGCATCATCTGTGTGTTGACATTTTATATGCAAGTTAAGGTAAACGTAATAATGAAAGTGTTAGTCACTCAGTTGTGTCCTACTCTTTGCTGCTCCAGGGACTGTAGCCAGCCAGGCCCCTCTGTCCATGGAATTCTCCAGGCAAGAATGTTAGAGTGTGTAGCACTCTAACATAGAGTGTTAGAGTGTGGAGTGTTAGAGTGTGGAGAAGATCCCCTTCTCCGGGGGATCTTCCTGACCCAGGGATCAAGCTGGGTCTCCCAGGTCTCCCATGGACAGAGGAACTTGGCAGGCTACAGTCCATGGGGTGGCAAAGAGTCAGACAGGACTGAGTGACTAACACTTCCACTTTCACTTTGAAGTATATGCATGTATTTATCTTTGCAAGGGCAAAATTCTCCAAGATGACTTTCAATCATGAAAGCTGTGAGAATTAAATAGCTCAAAGAAAATTATGATCTCTTAAATAATTTAAAAAAATAGGAAAATAGATTGATAATTTATGTGAATATTTAGAGTTTGTTGACTATATATGAGGAGTCTGTTATTGCCTTTTTGAGCTAAGAAATGTCTTCAAAAAATTAAATCATTTTAAAATTGGGAAAAATATTAATGGTTAGAGTATGCCAGAATTCTAATCATGTGAGAGTTTGATTTCTAGTATGTATAACAGCAAAACACATAACTTTTAAGAACTTTAATTCATTTAAAATTATTTAAGTCAAGGATCCTTCAAGAAAAAACAAAACAAAAAAAGCACTCTGGAAATTCTTCACTTGGATAGTGGTAAATTAAACAAACAAACAAAAAACAGAAACAGAATATCTTCTGGGCCAGCTCAAAGTATAAGGAGGAGGAAATTTCCCAAAATGTACAATAGCATATATGTAAATCATAGTATTAAAAATTAAGACAGTAAATAATAGAGTATAAAGGAAAAGATGTTAAAGAAAATAAGGTAGCTAAGGTCATTGATCCAGTTTATATCCAGCCAGCCTTAGACAACTGAGATGGGAACAGGAATGCCAACGTACATGGAACTTGTAGGCCCTGAGGTTAGAGTTCACCAGAGCTAGCATCAAAATGACCGAAAGCCAAATACTGAAGATTTCAAATTTAACCTAAAGCCACTCTAATCTGATAGCAAATTTTACTATGGATTTTTTATGATCCAATTGGAGAAAGGAGCTCTGCTCATGTGTTCCCAGAAGGCTGGGGCACCACAAAATGTTCCTCAGATCTGATTCAGATGATCACCCATGATGAGTTAGCTTTACTACACCCCACTGATACCACAGTGGTCTTCCTACAGACTCAGATGGGCCAGCATCCTTCTCTGACACCACACAGCAAGAATGGAAATCTTGGCAGTTGTCAGTTTTTCAGTCATAATTCAGTAGCAATAAAAATTTTTGGCTGAAGACCAGGCATGAAACTGAACTTCAGAACTTACCTATTTAACAGTCTTTTGAAAAATACTCAAATTTGAGAAATAATTGACTACACATTGAAAACTACCCTTAGGTGCCATGTATACAAACAAAGAAAATTTCCCAAAGGGACACAGTCTTGAATGTGAAGATGACCATATGCCCATGCTCTGAGTGACAGGAAGTGGGAGAAGCGTGATCTTAGGAAGATGCTCTAGGTGAAAGCAGAGAGTTGGCATGAACTTACAGATGGGGAGAAATGAAACGGACCTTGGTCTCTATCCCTGACTGTGCAGGGTACTAGAGACAGAAGCACCATTCAAGATGGCTGATGTAATGTCTTCAGAGAACATTTTATTACTTTGGGGGAATCGCGGCCTGCTAATAGGAGCCATTTTCAGTAGCTCAATAGTAGGATTAAGTCCAAAGTTTCTTGTCAAGAAGCCACTGGTTGATAAAAGAAGTTGTCACTGGGGAGCTGATAGACCAAAGTGCCAATTAGAGTGGGTAACGCTTTGGCACTGAGTGTTCTGACTAATTAAAGCAGTGCATAGTCCATGGACACCACAGACTGCACTGGAAGGAGGCAATGACCACAGTTTGCCGCATACCTCAGAGAACGCACTTTTTCCGGCCCTGATTCATGAGCCAAAGGCCAGGACTGGAGTCCCAAAGCCTCTAAGTAAGGCTGATCTAAAGAATATTCCATAGTCCTTGCCTCAGTGTAGCTCATAGCTCCAAGAAATTACACTCTAGAGAAACACCTGGCATTTTCATGTAGAAGCCTCTACATCAAGGAGTAAATACATTGGACTACATTTTAATAAAGCCTTTTTTTTTTTTTTAAGAACAGTTTTAGGTTCACAGTTTAATTGAAAGGAATGTACAAGTTTCTCATATACCCCTACCCCTATACATATGTAGTATCTCCCATTATCAGCTTCTCCTAGAGTTGATTTGTTTCAAATTTGTTACAAATGATGAACTTACATTGACACATAATAACCCAAACTCCATAGTTTACCTTAGGGTTCTCTCTTGTTGTTGTATATTTCATGAATTTGGAGAAAAGTATAATGATTTGTGTCCATCATTATATCAATAGTATCATACAGAGTGTTTTCACTGCTCTGAAAATCCTCTGCATTTCATCTATTCACCTATTCATTTCATCTATTCCCACTAATTCATATTGAATTTCTAAATTATGAGATAGAATAAGAGTAATATATTTTTTTGAGTCCATCACTCAATGTAAGGAATCTATCATAGTTTAAAGTACTTCCAGACTGTGCTTGCCATGATATGGTACTGCTACTGCTAAGTCACTTCAGTCGTGTCCTACTCTGTGCGACCCCATAGACAGCAGCTCACCAGGCTCCCCCGTCCCTGGGATTCTCCAGGCAAGAACACTGGAGGGGGTTGCCATTTCCTTCTCCAATGCATGAAAGTGAAGAGTGAGAATGAAGTCACTCAGTCGTGTCCGACTCTTAGGAATCCCATGGACTGCAGCCCACCAGGCTCCTCTGTTCATGGGATTCTCCAGGCATGAGTACTGGAGTGGGGCGCCATTGCCTTCTCCAATTATATGGTACTAGGTACTAGATTTACTTGGGATTCAAGCTCCTGGAAGTTAGTCTATTTATAGAGCTCTTTAACAAATCAATGAGAAAGTAAATATTATACATCTCTTCATCATTTAAACAACAGAATATATTATTCTACTTGGCTAGGGTTTTGAATCCAGGCCATATTCATGTGAACAAAGAATTCTGATACTATGCAATACTCTAATTAATATCCTTCATTATAATTCCTCTTCTCCTAAATTCTAAAATGTGTCTTTAACTGATGTAAGCATGCAGCAATATGGAAATGCTTTTATAAGTATTTTCTTTAGTAATAGAAACAATCATAAACCTCTAATCTGATTGTATAGATCACATAATTTAAGAAACAATAATAAGTTTTTCTGCCTCAAAGAAATTATTTTTCCTTCACAGGACTCTGGATCACATTAGTGTTGAAAAAATTATCTTACAAATGGCAAGGAAAAAGAGGTTAAAACTTGACATTTTTAAACTGACATTCAAAATTATGAACTCTGGTTGTTTTGAGGATTTTAATTTTATCCATGTTCTTAATTAAAACAACAACAACAAAAGAGAACATACTTCTATATAATTCTTTGCTAATCGTGTGAAAATTTTTAGCTCTGTTCACAAATATTCTATTTGTTTTCTTTTTTTGGCACATAACTGGATTGCATCTCCTTTCTCCTTACTGAAATTTATATTAGTTTGTAAATCTGAACACTGGCATATACTGAAACCTATTAATTACACTTCTAGGACACATATTTTTATGTTCATAATTACTGTTCATAGTAGTCAGTCAAAGATCTATTGACTGGGTATTGAATAAATACATTTTGAAATAATACCACAATGGAGTGTGATATATCAGTGGAAATGAATTTACAACTAAATTCAACAACCAAAATAAAACATAGTATTTTTGGATGAAAAAAATAAAAGCAATTCCAAGAAGTCTGCATAAAGGATATAAAGTTCTGTAAAATTCAAAGCCAGGGAAAATATATATTGATAAAAGTATTTTATTTTTAGGACAAAATTACAATACTTCTTACTTTTAAGAAGAGGTGGGCAGCAGATAAGAAAGTGGTTTAAAATGTTTTATTATGGGTAATATTTTACTTCTTGAGATGGTAGTAAGTTTACTAGGATTCATTTTATTATTTACATAAATGCAAAAAAGCAGTATGGAGTAGGAAATAGCAACCCACTCCAGTATTCCTGCTTGGAAAATTCCATGGATGGAAGAGCCTGGCAGGTTAGAGTCTACAAGAGTTGCAAAGAATAGGACATGTCTGAGTGGACACACCTGAGCTGGCGTACATGCACAAAAAAGCAATAACATAAAAAGAATAAATGAAAGATGATAAAATTGTTTGGAAATGAGTGAATTCTACAGTTGAAAACTTATTATAAAAATGGTTTTCTTCTGTTGGTTTGTTCTTCTTCCTTTTTTTGTTAACTTCATTTTTAATCAGACTGTCTCCATTATGGTAAAATTAAGCAGGAGTTCCCAGTCTACATTTTTGGCAATTCTATTAGGAAAAAAGATACTGACTTTTCTCAATAGTGAATAAAAATTATTTTAATAAGATGTTTTCCTTAATAAGTGTCTCTTTATTAATTAGAGAAACAAATGGAAATTAATTAGAAAAAAAAAAAAAAGATTTCTAGTCAGTGCTCACGTACATTTCCATCCTCAGACCACTTGCTACAAACCTGTGGTTTCCAGGTGAAGGAAGGCTCTAGGCACAGAATGCAACCTAGATTGTGATTAAACATAGTTTTCAAGAGATAGAGAATAAGAACAAAGGGGTACTCTAGAGCACTGGGTGTAGCAGAGTAGCTTCTTGGTGATCCACTTTTTTTTTTTTTTAACGAAAGTCAATGATTTTTTTTTTTCTTCTTCTTCTTCTTCCTCTCCTCTGTCACCCTCCCTGCCATCCATCTGAATTTTCCTCTTTTTCCCTGGTATCTTTGATCAGCCTGAGGCACCTAATGCCTTCAAACTCTTTTTCATACTTGGTTCCTGAGTACAAAGAGGGGCAATTTACTCTTCTACTGGCTAAGAGGACAAACCAAAACTTAAACTTATTACAACATTGAGGATGTTTCTGATGAGCAAAGAAAGGGAAACATTAGGGAATACTACTCTCTGTGATGCTAATATCTAACATCATTATGTCTTAAAATATTCCCTTTAGAATGTACTATTTTTTTTTCAGCATTCCATGAGAAGGCTGTTTTCAAAAAGGGATGGAAAGCCTGATGCTAATTTAGAGGGTTCTAACAGGTAAGTGACAGACTACTCACATGATTGTAATGAGAGAAGCATCATGCAGAATAATTTAGCAAATTTAAAAATATATTTCCATATGTCTTATTCCCCTTAAGAAGGACGTAGAAACTAATACAGATAGTGACTGCGGAATAAGCTTCTTGGAGAATGCCAACTTCTCCACATCTAAGAGACAGCTTTAAATAGAAAGTTGTATATCACAGATGAAAAGTATTACTCTTTGCATGTTTCTAAAATGATATTTTAAAAATATAACTTGTAGTTGACATGCATCTGGATTTATTTTGAAACAGTGGATAACTACACCTGATGGAAGGTTCAGAGGAAACATAACGAAGCGGAGGTTAAGAACTGCATAATGAAGGTGAAGCGTAATATGCCATATATGTGGGAGAGAAATTTTCATCTTTCTCTATTTTAAGCTTTTGAGGGATAAAGAATCTTGGGTAGATCTGTTCACCTTCCCACAGAGAAAAGTACTTTTCATAGAAATTAAATGAATGTAGAGATTTTCCTCGGAGAAGGCAATGGCAACCCACTCCAGTACTCCTGCCTGGAAAATCTCATGGATGGAGGAGCCTGGTAGGCTGCAGTCCATGGGCTCGCTGAGGGTCGGACATGACTGAGTGACTTCACTTTCACTTTTCACTTTCATGCATTGGAGAAGGAAATGGCAACCCACTCCAGTATTCTTGCCTGGAGAATCCCAGGGACGGGGGAGCCTGGTGAGCTGCTGTCTATGGGGTCGCACAGAGTCGGACACAACTGAAGCGACTTAGCAGCAGCAGCAGGGATTTTCCTAAAGATAAAAGTGAAAGATAAACATATCAGAGAGGATGGTATAGTTTAAAAGAGTCCTTAAGGAAGCCAAAGTTTTCATTGTGGCTTCTGCAATAAAACAGATTTGTCAAGTAGAAGGGCTTCCCTGGTGGCTTAGACTGAAAGAATCTGCCTGCAATGTGGGAGACCTGGGTTCGATCCCTGGTTTGGGAAGATCCCCTGGAGGAGGGCATGGAAACTTACTCCAATATTCTTGTCTGGAGAATCCTTGTGGATAAAGGAGGCTGGGAGGCTACAGTCCATGGGGTCGCAAAGAGTCAGATATGACTGAACGATTAAGCACGCACACACAACCCTGTCAGGTAGAAGGATCAACATGACACCTTGTGTTTCATTCTCTTTTCCTGTCACCTTTTCTGTGTGATTTTCTTTCAGCTCATCTCTTTTAGCTCCCAGCTCAACATACTCTCTATTACTGTTTTGAGAAATTTAACCATTCTAAAACTGGCTAAACTTGTTTGAAAATTTAAAGTAAGTGCAGTAGTTAGTAGAAGGTAGTGCTGTTTTATCAGTGCAGTTTTGTCTCTAGATTATTACAATTAATTTTTGTGTCAGATACCTTTGAGAATCTGACTTCTGGGGAAAGTTGACATATGGTTATACAGAGAGACATATAGAAAAATACCCATCTCTGTTAGAAGGATAGGAAGAATACCAAGGCTGTCCTTGTATTCTTGAAGGGCCAACGATTCATGTAAAAAGTGTAGAAAATTCACAATGATCATCTTAGGCATGCCAAAGTCCTAAAATCTTACATGGTCAACTGGTGCTGTTCTGAGTACAACATGTTCTACTCCATGTCCATGATGAAGAATATTTATCTCACTTAAAATATTCCAAAAAATCACACATCACACCATTAATTAATTCTTTTCTACATTTTGCAGATAAAGCATTTAACACCCATCCCTTCTCTGCATTGATAAGATCATGCAGCTGAATAATAATGTGACTGAGTTTATTCTGCTTGGGTTGACACAAGATCCTGTTAGGAAGAAAATAGTGTTTACCACTTTCTTGATTTTCTATTTTGGGACCTTGTTGGGGAACTTTCTGATTATTACTACCATCAAGACCAGCAGGGCACTTGGGAGTCCAATGCATTTCTTCCTTTTCCATTTATCTTTGTCTGATACCTGCTTCTCTACATGCATAGCCCCTAGGATGATTGCAGATGCCCTTTTGAAGAATGCCACTATCTCTTTCAATGAGTGCATAGTCCAAGTTTTTTCATTCCATTTCTTTGGCTGCCTGGAGATCTTCATCCTTGTCCTCATGGCTGTTGACCGCTATGTGGCCATCTGTAAGCCCCTGCACTATATGGCCATCATGAATCATCGAGTCTGTGGTGTGTTGGTGGCTGTGGCTTGGGTGGGGTCCTGTGTGCATTCTTCAGCTCAGATTTTTCTGGCCCTGAGTTTACCTTTCTGTGGTCCCAATGTGATTGATCATTATCTATGTGACCTGCAGCCTTTGTTACAACTTGCCTGTACAGACACCTATGTGACCAACCTACTCTTGGTGTCCAACAGCGGGGCCATCTGTACAGTGAGTTTTGTTATGCTGATGTTCTCCTATGCTATCATCTTACATTCTCTGAGAAACCACAGTGCTGAGGGGAAGAAAAAAGCCCTCTCCACCTGCATCTCCCACATCATTGTGGTCATCTTTTTCTTTGGTCCTTGCATATTTATATACACTCGCCCTGCAACCACCTTCTCCATGGATAAGATGATAGCTGTGTTTTACACACTTGGAACACCTTTGATCAACCCTCTGATTTATACACTGAGGAATGCAGAAGTGAAAAATGCCATGAGGGTGTTATGGAGCAAGAAGCTGGTCTCAGATGACAAAAGATGAATGGAAGTTTCAAAGTTTTCTTCATAGTTTGGATTGATCTAAAAGAAGCTCATAGACAATAATATCCTCTTATTATGGAGTTAATAAAATCCTAACTCAGAGCATGAAGATTACTTCCTTTAGTAAAATGGGCAATGTGCCCACACATGCTAGTTAGTATTGAGTCAAATATTTGTAGAACCGACAGCATCAGGTACACAAAGTCACATAAGATCATGGTTTTAGTTATTCACTGCTGTCTCTGCCTCTCTTGTTTCTAATATCACTGTGGTTTTGATCTACTGTTTTCCTCCCTTGCATTGACTTCTGGATTTCTCTGTTTAACATTACACTATATGCTTTTATCTACAGCCTGACATATTTTTGTCTCAAAGAGTTTATTTCTTAGATACTGTGATCAAATGTCTGATTGTGGACCTTCAACTTGGTTGTTCTTACTGACTTCAGCATAAATCATCAGGTTCAAATAATAATAGTATATACATATTATAAAGACAAAATATCCTGCATCGAACCTGGACTGGCAATTCATTTTATATATGATATTATACATTTTTCAATGCCATTCTCCCAAATCATCCCACCCTCGCCCTCTCCCACAGAGTCCAAAAGACTGTTCTATACATCTGTGTCTCTTTTGCTGTCTTGCATATGGCGTTATCATTATCATCTTTGTAAATTCCATATATAGGATCACCCAGAGGGATGGTATGGGGAGGGAGGAGGGAGGGGGGTTCATGATGGGAAACACGTGTATACCTGTGGCGGATTCATGTTGATGTATGGCAAAATCAATACAATATTGTAAAGTAATTAACCTTCATTAAAATAAATAAATTTATATTAAAAAAAGACAAAATGTTTAATCTAGGAAACCTCTCTTCTTTTTCTTGGGTTATAGTCCAAAATTTTTTTTTTGTATATTTGCCTAATTGTTCTAGAAAAGTGACAGAACATTATGACAAAATTCACACGTTTGTAGTATTTTTTCCTTAGGTAGGTTCTGACTGTTGGGGCTGAGCTCATATTAACATTCTTTCTATTAAAAAAAATACTTTTTGCTATTAAAATGATTCCTTCTATTTTGAGGGATCTATTAAGTTTTCTCTTGAACCATACCAATTATAATTGTATTTTTAAATATTACTTTATTATGATTATAGCATATAAGCTGTAAATTAAGGAAGATATATCTATGTGAGCTTTAAAGAAATGTGTACATGTAGTCAATGGTAGGGAATTTATAAATAAGAGTTAATTGAATAAAAAATATTATAACCCAGAAGAGGGTATTTAGGCTTTGAGACATAGTTATACCACATATATGAATTGTTTTAGTGAGTTTTAAGACAATATAGAAAGTAGAGTAACTTAAGAAATACTGAGATATTTGGATGAAAATTAAATGCATCCAGTGGAGATGGATATCATCTTTCACCATTCATTATCACTGAAGTCTCTAATTACATGACCATTAAGAAATTTTCTGATTTGTCTGATTTCTTATTTGTATTTTTATCCATACAGAAAATTCAATAAGAGTATTTTTGTTTATTTGGAACTTCTATTTCTATTATAAGCTAATAATTTTATTATGAGTACTAAATTTGTATTACTTTCATTGTACCCAGAAGTTTATACTCTTTCTTTATCTTGAGAAAAAGATCAGTGTGGAAATGGAAACTTGTGAATTCTGCAATGAACTCTGCACCTTTCTATACACATCTTTTTTTTTTTTAATTCTGAGAATTTCAAGGCTAATCCTTCACAGTTTTTATTAATCACATCTGCTACAGTAAATAATGTTCTATCACATTCTATTCCCTTTGGATTTCTTGATATGTCATTATAAGAAACAAAACTAATAAATATATATTTAAAAAATAGAAATTTCTGTTAAATGTGTTGAGCTACCCTTAAAAATATATTCCCTTTCCTTATAAATCCCTATTAAAATAAGGAACGAAATCATAAAATTATGTGTCAAAGCACATGACAGAAAAAACCAGACAGGAAATACCAGTTGGTAAAAGATTTTCATGTGTTTTTTAAAACATAAATATAAGTGGTAGATAACTAAGTAACTTAGCAGAGTAGAAGTTACACAACCATCTGAGAAAAGAGATAAGTAAGACCATCAAGTTCCACAAAAAGTAGGCATGAAACATACACTGAATTATTTAAAGATTATTTCCCCAGGTTACTTTCTGCTAGTCAGGTGACACTTCCTCTATTCCATCCCACCAAAGAATGGATGTTTGTTATTTTAAAAAAAATGAACAAAAGTGTTCCTGATATCACTGGGGAGGGCAGTGATAAAATGCACAACAGAATGTACAGAGAAATTAAGTGAAAATCTACATAGGGAAATGTGAGACCCTTTCTTCTCAGGGCTCCCAGGATGTCAGCAGTTAGTATACATCACGAGCTCACCATTTCCGGGACTAGGCACAAAGCCCAAGTAAAAGAATGGAACTGTTTGTTTGTTTTGTTTGGGGTTTTTTGGTGAGGGAATAAAATATAAGATCTGTATTATATACTCTAATTACTTTAAAATAATTATACCTCCAAATATGTACTCATTGCCTGTAACATGTGTAGATTCCAAATGATTTTTTGCTGATGTTGTTGTTGTTAACTTCCTTTGCCTTAAACATAAATAGTTTCTGCTTTCAGGTAAGATGGCAAGACTGGTGAATGGGAAGATAGAGTGATAGAGACCTGCCTTCAGATGAAAGGAAGAGGGGATGGTCACACATTGGGCCTAGCAACTTCTCTATTTTCCTCGATAATTTAGCTCTGATCCTACATCTTTAACACTCATGCTCTGTAGCTGACTAGACCATTTTCTTACAACTTTCTAAGGTTAGTGGTCATCTATTAGTATCTATTTATTGACCTAAAACTATATAAAGGTCCTCATCTTATTTTTCCTGTCAAGGAAACAAACATTGTATTTTTGCCTATCATTTATGCTATTCAAAACAGATTTTCCAGTGAATGTTCATTTCCCATGTGCTGTTTAACATGAAAGAATGCTAAGCAGAGTTTAGTTGTTTTATTTCTTGCATATTAAAATTGCATTTATCACTTTAGAGAAAATGAATCAGGCACTGGGGTTCAATCAGGCTCACTTATTTATAGAAAATAAAGAATGTATCTTTTTGTTGTTTTTATAAAATCAAGTTAATAATAAGGATCCTTGTGCCTTAGGATAAACTAGAAAGTTATTAACAGTTCAGGGTTCTGGGAGTCCAGACTCCTACCATAACTGCCATTCTCTGAACTTGTCTGTAATTCTTTTTTTTTTAATCTATTAATTTACATTTTTTAAAATTCTCTATTGCCTTCATGTTGTTTGTTTACTCAAAATGTCTGCTTTCCCATGGCTCTGGGTTGTCAAGGTAGCAATTCTTTCTCCATGTATCTTACAATATTCTTCCCCTTTTCTCGGGTGTATGGGGCTTCCCTGGTGACTCAGATGGTAAAACATCTGTCTGCAATGCAGGACATCTGGGTTTGATCCCTGGGTTCATAAGATCCCCTGGAGAAGGAAATGGCAGCCCACGCCAGTATTCTTTCCTGGAAAATCCCATGGACAGAGGAGCCTAGTAGGCTACTCTCCATGGGGTCACAAAGAGTGGGACATGACTGAGTGACTTCACTTCACTTCACTCGAGTGTATCCAATTCCCTATTCAGAATTCCAGACAGGAAATCTGAGTAAACTTGCATTTGAATAGACTAAACTCAAGTCATTGGTCAAACCATGTAGTAACTCCCCAAGAAATTGTTATCTCTGGTACAGCTGCTATGATATAGAAGAGTTGGTGTGGAGGATAATGGGGTAAATATTTATCCCCATTATCCCCAAGGCAATTTATCAAGTTTATTTAGTATGGACCATTACCCATCATGCTGGGAAAAATGAGGAAAACATTATAGTAAAACTAATCAAAAATTTACCTGGACATTTTAAGTAAATGTGACTTGTTTTTTTGTTTTTATTTCCTAGCTTTATTGAGAGACTATTGACATATGACATATAAGTTTTGTGATGATTTGATACAAGTATATATTGGAAAATGAGTATCACAATAAATTTACTTAATGCATTCATTCCAAATACTATTATGGGTTTGTATATGTGTGTGCTCATATGTGGTGATAATATATAAGATCTACTCTCTTGATAACATTCCAGCATATAATCAGTTCAGTTCAGTCGCTTAGTCGTGTCCAAGTCTTTGGGACCACATAGACTGCAGCACACCAGGCTTCTCTGTCCATCACCAAATTCATGTCCATCTAGTCAGTGATGCCATCCAACATATAATACATTATTGTTAATTACAGTCACCATTCTACACATTAGATCACCCAAACACTTATTTTTAGGTGAGAATTTCTTTTCTTTAATTAATATTGCCCTATTTTTCCTACTTCCTGGCCCCTGGAAACCACCATTCTAGTATTTCTATAAGTTTAGCTGTTACAGATTATGCATGTGAGAACACACAGTTTGTCTTTTTCTGTCTGACTTATTTTACTTAGCATAATGCCCTCAGGTTCCAGCCACATTGTTGCAGAAGGTAGGGTTTCCTTCTTTTATATTGTTTAAGAGTATTTCATTGCATATGCACACCACATTTTATTTTCCCATGAATCTTGATGTACACTTAGGTTGTATCCATATTTGGTTATTGTGGATAACACCACATTAAACATGGGGGTAAAATATCTTTTTAAGACTTTTTTTCCCCCTTAGATATATATCCAGGTGTAGAATTGCTAAATCATATGGTAGTTCTGTTTTTAATTCTTTGAGGAAACTTCATACTTTTTCCATAGTGGCTACATTGATTTACGTTCCCACCAACAGTGCACAAGTGTTCCCTTTTATCCACATCCTCAAACAAATCCTTGTTTTTTATAACCCCTCCTCTAGGAAGACTTGCACAGTTTTAGGACTTTTAAATTTGAGTAAGTGTGATGGGTTAATGGAGACTGACTAGTCTGCACAAAGAGGGAGCCCCAGTGCTTCAGGTTTCTTCTGCACCATTCCTTAATCCTAGGGCCTCAGAATCTCCTTACAAGCTCACACATCAAGTGATCTTCTCTATCCCATTGTTGCAATTATGTTCCTTATTCCTCTTCCATAACGCCCTTTGTCTCCCTTTCCTGTAGATCCAGTTTCATTTAGGCTGGAGGAAGGGAAATATGGCATCCAGTAATCACCAGTGTCAGGGAATCAGGGAATCATACTCTGGTATGTAGGTTAGTTTCTTTTTAAATTTTTTATTTTGCATGAGCTGGAAGAAGATGTGAAAACATTCAAGTCAACAGTGATAAAAAAGAGAGGAAAAGAAATACATATAAAAAAAGACAAATTTTGCTATGTAAACTTCCCACCTCAGTTTATAAACAGAACCATTCTGGCATTCAAGAGTTCTAGTAGTCTCTGATTCACTCTTTCTATTCCATCAAATCTATCATTAATTTGCCATTCTGACAATGTCTTATCAAATAATGTTTTAACATATTGACAAATATGACTGATTTTCTCATATTGTTAAACCATTTACTCACTGTTTTGTATTTATATTTTAATACCATCTGTGTCTTTTACAAATATATGTTGCTTATTCAATGTCCATGCTGACCTTATCATATTTTTGTTGTTGTTCAGTTACTAACTCCTGTCCAACACTTTGTGACCTCATGGACTGCAGCATGCCAGGCTTCCCTGCCCTTCACTATCTCCCCGAGTTTGCCCATACTCATGTTCAGTGAGTCAGTGATGCCATCCAACCATCTCATCTGCTGTCACCCACTTTCTGTCCTGCCCTCAATCTTTCCCAGCATCAGGGTCTTTTCCAATGAGTTGGCTTTTCGCATTAGTTGGCCAAAGTATTTAAGCTTCAGCATCAGTCCTTCCAATGAATGTTCAGGGTTGATTTCCTTTATGATGGACTGGTTTGATCTCCTTGCAGTCCAATCAGCACATCACACTGATACAATGTGTGTATGAGTAGATTATATAGAAATTTCTTTTTATTTTTTTTTCTAAAAGACTTCAACTGTTTTAAAGAAAACTGCAATGAGAATTCTGTCACCTTTAACTTAGTATTCTTTGCTACAGTTCAGGTATATTGATAACAAATCTAGGTGCTAAATTTAAACTAATCTAAATTTAGTTAATAAATTAAGCTCAACTCCTAGATAATGAATCTAGTAACAGAGTAATTATTTTGATTATTTTATGTGTCTATTACTGCATAACAGATTACCACAAAGCAATATCCTAAAATAGCACCCATTTACTATCTCACAGTGTTTCTTGTCAGGAGTTTGAGTTTCTGTCATCAGTTCAGTTCAATTGCTCAGTCATGTCCTACTCATTGCAACCCCATGAACTGCAGCACACCAGGCCTCCCTATCCATCACCAATACCCGGAGTTCACCCAAACTCATGTCCACCGAGTCGGTGATGCCATCCAGCCATCTCATCCTCTGTCGTCCTCTTCCCGTACTGCCCCCAATTCCTCCCAGCATCAGAATCTTTTCCAATGAGTCAACTCTTCGTGTGAGGTGGCCAAAGTTGCTGTCATCAGTGAGGTAAAAATCAAAGATCTACTGGGCTGGGCTTTAATCTGCAGGTTCCAGGGAAGAATTGCTTTCTGGTTCATTCAGATTGTTGTCAAAATTCAGTTCCTGTAATTATAGGACTGAGGTCCTGATTTCCTCACTGGCTTTCAGTTAGGGGTCATTCTCAGCAGGTTGAAGTACTTGAATGTAACCCTCTGTCTTCAAATGCAGCAATCGTGCATGTAATTCTTCCTGATTGTACTCTGAATTTCTATAATTCCTCTTCTGTTATCAGCCAGGGAAAATTCTCTGTTTTTAAAGAACTTATGGGTTTAAATTAGAGTTCAAATATGACTCAAAGTTAAATGATTTAGTAACCATAATTAAATTTTTGAAATCCCTTATGACATGTAATTTAACATAGATGTGATATATTACCATACTTAAAGTTCCAAGGGTTTGGGCAGGAAATCTTGGGGGGCATTTTGGCATTATGCTTACTGCAGAAATATAGGAGTCTTTTTATTTATTTTTTATTTTTTTTATTATTTTATTTATTTATTTATTTTTGATTAGAGATTTTTTTAAACTTTACAATATTGTATTACTTTTGCCAAATATCGAAATGAATCCACCACAGGTATACCTGTGTTCCCCATCCTGAGCCCTCCTCCCTCCTCCCTCCCCATACCCTCCCTCTGGGTCATCCCAGTGCACCAGCCTCAAGCATCCAGTATCGTGCATTGAACCTGGACTGGTGAGGCATTGAAAAATGTATAATATCATGTATGAAATGAGTCACCAGTCCAGGAGTCTTTTTAAAAATCATAGCTTTAGCAAGAGAATCAGAGAATGTATCATTCCATATTTCAAAAGGATAGCTCTATTATTTCTATTAAATATGTCATCTTTCTATTCTCTATCAAAATTTTATCCATGAGAAAAGATAACATTCCCTTCGACATGGGAAACAGCCTTGGAAGATATATGTGACATTTTAATATCAATTTAAATGAACATTTAGGTGGAGCTTCCCTTGGTGGCTTAGATGGTAAAGAATTTGCCTTCAATGCAGGGGACCTGGGTTCAATCCCTAGGTCAGGAAGATCCCCTAGAGAAAGTAATGGTTACCCACTCTAGGATTCTTGCCTGGAGAATTCTGTGGACGGAGGAGCCTGGTGGGCTACAGCCCATGAGAGTTGGACATGACTGAGCAACTGACACTTTCACTCCACTTTCACTCTTACACTTCAGTGGTAAAGAACCTTTTTGCCAATGAGATTTAAAAGATGCAGGTTCAATCCCTGGATTGGGAGCATCCCCTGCAGGAGGATATGGCAACCCATCCCAGTATTCTTGCCTGGAGAATCCCATGCACAGAGGAGCCTGGAAGGCTACAGTCCATAGGGTTGCAAAGAGTCAGACTCAATAGCAATAATACTATCACTAATAATAAAGAATACATATTAATTATGTATAATGAAATATATATTCTCACTGTATTTGTAATAAAGAATCTGAATCCAAATTAATTAAAAATCTTTCCCAAAGTCACATAGCTGGTTAAAAGTACATTTGGTAGTCATACAGACTTTCTAGCTTTAAGCATCTTAGGTGGTATACACCTAAGATAAGTTATCCTGGACATTTGGTCTCTTGCATAAAATTGCTACTTCTTCTCTTGAGTACTTAGATGCATATCTAATTAGTTTTGACACTGTTGCTCTGTCCCCTCATTGGCCATCTTCCTGTTATTATCACATTCACACACACCATGCACATACACACATGAAAATAATCATTCCTCCTTGCCGTGTTTTTGACATCAAAATCACAAAAATTAAATTGCTTAGTCAGTGGAGCACAATTATAAGTTTAGTTCAAGTAAAATGCAAAAGTAAATTATTTGAATTCTATGCTACTTTGATATCATTAAATAATAATAATTATTATTAAATAATCAAAACTATGGTGGTGGTGGTTTAGTTGTTAAGTTGTGTCCGACTCTTGCAACACCATGGACTATAGCTTGCTAGCTCTTCTGTCCATGGCATTTCCCAGGCAAGAATACTGGAGTGGGTTGCCATTTCTTTCTCCAGGGGATCTTCCCAACAGAGTGACTAAACCCACATCTCCTGCCATGTGGTCACAGTCTTTACTGACTGAGGCACCAGTGAAGCCCAATCAGAATTATAAAGATTATCTTATTCATTTACTTTATCCCTGCTATTGAAATTCTATTAGAACAGACTGTTTAACTTGGATACCAGTGCATAGCTGGAGTCTTAACTATACAGTTAAAATTTTAAACATGGTTTTGAAATATTTAGCTCATTATTTTATGTTACTCTAAACTAAATATCCAGAAATGTTGATTAAGTACTTACTATTTGTCAAGTGTTGCAGTACTTTACAATTGTTGTAGCATTAGAGAAGTATTTTGGCCAGAGTCAGTTTCTAATATGCTAGTTAGAAAGAAAGTGAAAGAAAGTGAAGTCGGTCAGTCGTGTCCGACTCTTTGCGACCCCATGGACTGCAGCATACCAGGTTTCTCTGTCCATGGGATTTTCCAGGCAAGAGTACTGGAGTGAGTTGCCATTTCCTTCTCCAAGGGATCTTCCTGACCCAGGGATCGAAGCCAAGTCTCCTGAATTGCGGGCAGACGCTTTACCCTCTGAGCCACCAGGGAAGCCCTACTAGTTGCCTATTGTCAAATTACCTCTTTAGTGCCTCTGTGGAAACAGTACTAGGACTCTTACCGCAGTTAGCTCTTTATCATGACGGTTTTCAATTACCGCTATAATGCTTGCCTTCATTAAAATTTTAATTATTAAATACAAAATGAGAAACAGTTGACCGTGATGTCACTGAGTTCATAATCTATTGCAAAGATAAGAGACTATCAATATTTAGCACACACTCACAAAGCCCAAATCAAAACAAGCAAAAACCTCAGACTGTCTATGAAAGGTAAATCAAATGATCTGGTGAAATTACATACTGAGATTAGAATGTGTTGGTTTGGGGTATGGATTTATTGCTGAAAAAATAATATAATCAGGATAAACTTTGTGGAAATGTAGATGTTTAACTTTGGTCTAATTACATTTTAAAATTTTCAATATAGTTCTTTAACATCCTATTGAAAAACCCAAACAAACTTTTTGGCCAACACAAAATTATAATGAATACCTTAGGTTTTATTCCCTGTGTAGAAAGTCAAAAAGGAATTTTAAAACTTTTTGGTCACTGATTATAAAACCTACATTTGATATTTAACATCATATATTTGAAGCAATCTAAAAGAACATATTTTATAAAGCACACTTGAAAAGCCAGAGCAGAAGCAGATTAAAATCACCAGGGTTTATTTTTATCTACCTTGTCAAAGAATTACTATAGGGACTGCCATTGGGACTGCACCTGGGTTCCTCTCGTGCCTTTAAATAGCCCTCCTGACTTCTTCACCGCAGATTTACCAAGAGCTCCCAAAGCCCATGCATGTAGGGAGCTGGACTTGCTGATCGAAGGGAAAAAGTCAAGAGAGAAAAGTCTATATGTTTTTGACATTTTTTCTGCAATTTTGTGACATAATTTTCATTCCTATTCTGAGTATACATAAAATAGATATTAAAATATTTATTTTAAATAAAATTTGTACAAAGCATGAGATTTTCCATTGCTTTTATCCCTTAAGAGATTAATTATTATTTAGATTTATTTCTGTTCTTCCACTTGTAAAGTGGGCAATCCAATTACCTACTTTATAACCTGGTAGTTAATATGGAATTTTCAGTAGTGATTAGTTTTCAAAACACTTTATGACTTTTATAGAAATCTGTACTCAGTGGCATGTTAAACTCATTGAAGAAAAAGTATTCCTTGAGCCCCCCTTGTCTTATAAATGGTGAAGCATCTATAGAATATTAGTCCTTTTTGAATTAATAATGAAAGAGTTACTATTTAGCTAGTTATTGCAATGCATTAGATGTCCATATCTGTACCTAAATGCTTTATATGGATCTTTTAACTGGATTCTCACAAGAATCCTATGTAATAGGTACTATTATCATCACTGTTTTCACATGAAAAAAATGCAAGGCTCAGAGAATATGTAACTCACCTAAGATTATTTAATAGTTAAGTAGCAGGCCACCTACTGGAACCCATTTAGTTGAACTCAAGCACTCTCCTTAACTATTGATAAGCTGTCTTTTGGGGGTTATTATTACTAATTTTATTTTAAGAATTGAAGATTACTCAGTTCTCTTTTCTTTTCTTTTTTTTTTTTAGTATGGAGTATTTATTAATTTTGCTTTTTAATATACTTAATTTATTATTCTTTTATTATTATTACTTTTTTACTTTAAAATATTGTATTGGTTTTGCCATACATCAACATGCATCCGCCATGGGTTCTCTTTTCTAAGAAACACTTTCTTTGAGACTGAGAAATCAAGATGATCCTGAACATGAGGGGGGTAGTTTTTTTGTTTGTTTGTTTGTTTGTTTTCTTTTTTTCATTTTTATTCCTTTTTTGAACATTGTGGTAAGGGAGAAAAAGCCTTGGTTTCTTAACCATCTCTGTCAGGATGTTCTCTATGTAGATTTTTTAAATGAATATATAACAGAGCTGGTGTTTTCAGTTAATTAGAAGTTTATATAATGACCTTTCTAGTGAGTCCCTTGAATATCAAATACCTTTCGTGTAGCACACCCTAATTATTTAGCATCCTCTGCTGCAAATTCACTATTTCCTGCTATAAAAGCTGTAATAAAGTCAGTGTTGGTTCAGCAAAACAAGGAGGAGTGAAAAAAGAGCAAATTTAAAATTTGATCCTTCAATAATAACAGCTATTAGATTTAACAAATGATCTTGGAATTTAATTAAATCCTATCAGAACTATAAATGTATAACTAGACTTTTTAATGTTGCTACAAAACCCATGCCATGTAAAAGGAGAAGCTGTTGCTGCTGCTAAGTCACTTCAGTCGTGTCCGACTCTGTGTGACCCCATAGACAGCAGCCCACCAGGCTCCCCCGTCCCTGGGATTCTCCAGGAAAGAACACTGGAGTGGCTTGCCACTTCCTTCTCCAATAAAAGTAGGAGCAGATATTAGTATAAATGTAGATGTATATATAGATGTGTTTCCCATTCCCATATCTTAGATACCTCTTTGTGGAGAAGAGTTGGGGGGTGAAATGCATCAGTTTGTTATGTTTACATATTTAATTACAGCTGATGGCATCAATGTCTACATTTGTTGCATTTGTTAAGAAAATGACATAAATGAGAAATAAGTTATATGTGTTTTCTGAATTCTAGTAAAGGATTGGGTTTATATTTTATTTTAATCTCATTCATTATGTATTGTATACTTCTTAAAATATATTACAAAATAAGAGATTTTAAATGAATTTTAATTATGGAAGCAATACTGACATTACACCTTCTTTCGTAAAGAAATCAAAGTGTTGTTTACCACCGAAATCCCCTTTGGCCATCTCTCTTTGTTGCCGATAAGTAAATCTTTCCTCCACACTTTTCCATGTTAATTTATAAGTACAGAGATTCTGATAACAACTGCACAATATTCAGTGGACATGATTTTTGTTTTTTTAACATACAGGTATTATACTTTGATTATGTTTTATTCAAAATATATCTAAGTGATTTATATCAGGGTAGATGTGACACATGGATTCAACATTAAAATTTCTTCATAGTTTTCTTAATAAAAACATAAAACATCTTATTTCTACAGACTGGTTCCAAATAGGAAAAGGAGTTCGTCAAGGCTGTATATTGTCACCCTGTTTATTTAACTTATATGCAGAGTACATCATGAGAAACGCTGGAGTGGATGAAACACAAACTGGAATCAAGATTGCCGGGAGGAATATCAATAACCTCAGATATGCAGATGAGACCACCCTTATGGCAGAAAGAGAAGACGAACTCAAAAGCCTCTTGATGAAAGTGAAAGTGGAGAGTGAAAAAGTTGGCTTAAAACTCAACATTCAGAAAATGAAGATCATGGCATCCAGTCCCACCACTTCATGGGAAATAGATGGGGAAACAGTGGAAACAGTGTCAGACTTTATTTTTCTGGGCTCCAAAATCACTACAGATGGTGACTGCAGCCATGAAATTAAAAGACACTTACTCTTTGGAAGGAAAGTTATGACCAATTGCGGGGAGCCGGCGGGAGGCACTCCACCCATGGCAAAGGTCATGAGGAAGGAGGCTCGACATACACAAAGGCGGGATCGAGCCCTGAATCCCCCTGGAAATCCTTGAACATCTACCCCCATAACCAGAGCCTGCCTACTTTACTACTTTGTGCTCTCACCTACACCTCTGACTTTACAGGGGGCTGTCCCCCACCACCTCTTTCAGAGAAGGAGTTAACTTAGAGCTCCAGTTAATAAAAACTCCTGGGCGTGACAAGAGTGTTTTAACCTACAAACTCCTCTGAAGGTTCTCTAGCCTGCCTGACAGGCTTGTCCGGCCACATGTGATTGCTCACAGCCTCCCAACCATGAGAGGCACGAGATGCTTTAAACCTTCTAAAAACAGGTTCTTTAGAGAAGTTAGAAAACTATTAGTATAAGTATAATGTGCTGATTAGAAATTGTATTGATGAAGGGTTTTTCATTTGTTGAGCCAATGTTTGCTGCTAAGTCTCCACATCTCCTGCCCTTACACACATTAATGAATATATAGAAGAAATAAGTATTAACCTTTGATATAAATCACGTTAGACCTTAGGCTAAGCAAATTATTTCCTTAACTAAAATCCACTACACCCTCACCCTATAGGAATGTAACTTTATTTGGGTGGCATCTGTGTTAACAATAATCACCCCTGGAGAAATAAGTGTTGACTGACTGCTGTCACAAGGAGAGGGTCATAAATTGTCAGTAGGCCCCTGGCCAGAAGATGATGTAACACCCCTAAGACCTCTGTATACATTTGTATGAAGCACCTGACTTTAACAAAAATCGGGACTGCTGTCCCCGCATGACTTTTATATAACATCTCAGTGTATAAAAATAGACTCTGGAAAATACAGAATTGGGATCAGTTTCTTGAAATACTGGTCTCCCCATGTCACTCTCTCTCTCTCAAACTCTGGCTGAGTCTCCATCTGGAGTACGGAACCCACCATGCTTACTAATTATGCCTGGGCTTCTAAGATCCGACCAGGGAGGCTTCAGTGTCTCCTCTCCTTCGGGAGAATTGAAGGACGCCTGCGGCTTACGTAAGTGGTGCAAACTTCTTGTCTTGAAGTTTTATTGGTCTCCCACGTAAACCAAGCTACTCAGCCTCTTTTCTCCACTGAATTTTCCTACTGAGCTATCCTCATTCTATTACTCTTTTTATCTCTAAGTAATATCTAATTAAGCTATTGTATCCTGATCCTCCCTGATGCCGTCCCCACTTCGAACTCCCTGAATCAGTCAGGGCTGGACCTGGAAGACGCTTTCTCCTTGGAAGGAAAGTTATGACCAACCTAGATAGCATATTCAAAAGCAGAGACATTACTTTGCCAACAAAGGTTCGTCTAGTCAAGGCTATGGTTTTTCCTGTGGTTTTTCATGTATGTATGTAAGAGTTGGACTGTAAAGAAGGCTGAGCACTGAAGAATTGATGCTTTTGAACTGTGGTGTTGGAGAAGACTCTTGAGAGTCCCTTGGACTGCAAGGAGATCCAACCAGTCCATTCTGAAGGAGATCAGCCCTGGGATTTCTTTGGAAGGAATGATGCTAAAGCTGTAACTCCAGTACTTTGGCCACCTCATGGGAAGAGTTGACTCATTGGAAAAGACTCTGATGCTGGGAGGGATTGGGGGCAGGAGGAGAAGTGGACGACAGAGGATGAGATGGCTGGATGGTATCGCTGACTCTGATGGACGTGAGTCTCAGTGAACTCCGGGAGTTGGTGATGGACAGGGAGGCCTGGCGTGCTGCGATTCATGGGGTTGCAAAGAGTCGGACATGACTGAGCGACTGATCTGATCTGATCTGATTTCCTCTCTCTTGAGTCTTCCTTCCACCTACCCATCCCACTCATTTAGGTCATCACAGAGCACCAAGCTGAGTTTCCTGTATTTTATAGTGTGTTCCCACTAGCTAGCTAGCTAGCTATTTTACACATGGTGGTACATATATGTCAATCCTAATCCCCCAATGTGTTTCACCTTCACCTTCCTCCACTGTTTCCACATGTCCATTCTCTATGTCTATGTCTCTATTTCTGCCTTGGAAATACATTCATCTGTACCATTTTTTCTAGATTTCTCATATATAATTATTAATATGCAATATTTCCTTTTTTTCTTTTCTGACTCTTCATTCTGTTTGACAGACCACATCTCTACAAATGACCCTATTCTGTCATTTTTATGGCTAAGTAATATTCCATTGTGTATATGTACCACATCTTCTTTATCCACTCACCTGTCATTGGGCATTTAGCCTGTTTCCATGCCCTGGCTATTGTAAATAATGCTACAATAAATACTGGGGTAAATGTATCTTTTTGAATTCTGGTTCTCTCAAGGTATATGTCCAGGAGTGGGCTTGTTTGTTCATATTGTAGTTCTATGGTTAGTTTCTTTAAGGAATATTCATACTGTTGTCTACAGCGGCTGTATTAACTTACATTCCCTCCAACCATGAAAGAAGGTATTCTTTTTTCCATACTCACTCCAGCATTTATTGTTTGTATTTTTTTTAATAATGGCCTTTCTGACCATTGTGAGGTGAAACCTCATTGTAGTTTTGATTTTCATCTTTTCATGTGTCTCTTGACCATCTGTATGTTTTCTTTAGAGAGATGTCTCTTTAGGTTTTCTGCCCATTTTTTGATGGTTATTTGCATTTTGATATTGAGCTCCATGAGCTGTTTGTATATTTTGGAAATTAATCCTTTGTCTGTTGCTCCATTTGAAAATGCTTTCTTCCATTTTGAATATTTTCTTCCTATCTTGCTTATTGTTTCTTTTGCTGTACAAATGCTTTTGAGTTTAACCAGGACCTATTTGCTTTTTTTTTTTTTTTCATTAAGCTAGGAAGTGGGTCAAAAAACTTGCTTATGTCAAAGAGTATTTCTCCTATGTATTCTTCTAGCAATTGTATAGTGTTAAGTGTTACATATAGGTCTTTTGTCCATTTTGATTTTATTTTTGTGTATGATATAGTAGGCCAACTTTCCCAACACCATTACTGAAGAGACTGTCTTTTCTCATTGTATATTCATGTCTCATTTGTCATACGTTAGGTGCTCAGAGGTATGTGGGCTTATTTCTGGGCTTCCTATATCATTTGTCTATATTTTTATTTTTGTGCCAGTAAAATTCTGTCTTGATTACTTTAGCTTGAAGTATAGCTTGAAGTCACAGAGTCTGATACCTCAGCTCTGTATTTCTCTTGCAAGATTACTTTGAATACTCGAGGTCTTCTTTGTTTCTATCAGTCAGTTCAGTTCAGTTCAGTCACTCTGTCATGTCTGACACTTTAAGACCCCATAGACTGTGTTTCCATACAAATTGTAAATATTTTTGTGCTAGTTCTATGAAGAATGCTATTGGTAATTTTATAGGGATTGCATTGAATCTATAGATTGATTTCAAAAGAATATTCAATTTCACAATATTTATTCTTCTGATCCAAGAACATAATATATTTCTCCATCTGTTTGTATCATCTTTGGTTTCTTTCATTTCAGTGTTTTATAGTTTTCTGAGTATAGGTCTTTTGTTTCATTAGGTAGGTTTATTCCTGGGCATTTTATTCTTTATGTTGCAGTGGTAAATGGGGTTGTCTCCTTAATTTTTCTTTCTGCTCTTTCATTGTTAGTGTATAGGAATGCAGGGGATTTCTGTGCATTAGTTTTCTGTCTTTCAACTTTACCAAACTTGTTGGTTAGCTCCAGTAGTTTTCTGGTGATATCTTTAGGATTTTCTATGTGCAATATTATGTAATCTGCAAACAGATAATTTTACTTATTCTTCTCCAATTTATATTCTTTTCTTTATCTTCCAAGATTGCCATGTCCAGGACTTCACAAACTGTTGAATAATAGTGGTGAGAGTGGACAGACTTGTCTTGTTCATGATTTTAGGGGAATGTTTTCACCACTGAGAATGGCATTTGCTCTATATTTTTCATGGATGGTCTTTATTATCTTGAGGTATATTCCTTCTATGCCCACTTTCTGAAGAGTTTGTACCATAAGTAGGTGTTGAATTTTGTCAAAATTTTTTCTACTTCTATTGAGACGATTCAGTCAGTTCAGTCACTCCGTTGTGTCCGACTGTTTGTGACTCCATGAACTGCAGCACACCAGGCTTCCCTGTCCATCACCAACTCCTGGAGCATACTCAAACTCATTTCCACTGAGCCGGAGATGCCATCCAACCACCTCATCCTTTGTCATCCCTTTATTCTCTTGCCTTCAATCTTTCCCAGGATAAGGGTCTTTTCTAATGAGTCAGTCCTTCACATCAAGTGGCCAAAGTATTGGAGCTTCAACTTCACCATCAGTCTTTTCAATGAATATTCAGGACTGATTTCCTTCAGGATTGACTGGTTGGATCTCCTTGCAGTCGAAGGGACTCTCAAGAGTCTTCTCCAACACCACAGTTCAAAAGCATCAATTCTTCAGAGCTCAATTTTCTTTATGGTCCAACTCTCACATCCATACATGACTACTGGAAAAGCAGTAGATTTGTCAGCAGGGTAATGTCTCTGCTTTCAAATATGCTGAGTTTTTATTCTTTAATTTGTTAATATGGGGTATCACCTGAATAGAGAAGTTCCTTTAGCATTTGTTGTAAACCTAGTTTGGTGTTGCAGAATTCTTTTAGCTTTTGCTTGTTAGTAAAGCTTTTGATTTCTCTGTCAAATCTAAGATCCTTGCTGGACAAAGTAATGTTGGTTGTAGAATTTTTTCTTTCATCAGTTTAAATAGATCCTATCACTCCCTTCTGGGCTGCAGAGTTTCTGCTGAAAAATCAGCTGATAGCCTTATGGGGATTTCATGTATGCTGTTTTTTGCTTTTCCCTTTCAGTTTTAATATTTTTCCTTTGCATTTATTTTTTATTACTTTGATTAATATTGCTTTGGTGTGTTTCTCCTACAGTTTATCCTGGATGGGAGGAACTGTCAGAGCTTCCTAGACTTGAGTGGTCATTTCCTTTCCCATGTTAAAGAAGTTTTCAAGTATAATCTTTTCAAATATCTTGTCAGGCTCTTTCTGTTTTCCTTCTTCTTCCTGAGACCCCTAAAATTTGAATGTTAGTGTGTTTAGTGTTGTCTCAGATTTCTCTGAGATTGTCTTCAATTGTTTTCATTTTGTGTTTGTTCTGCTCCTCAGTAGTCATTTCCACCATTCTATCTTCCAGCTCAGTTACTCATTTTTTAAGCCTCAGTTCTTCTGCTATTGATTCCTTCTAATGTACTTTTCATCTCAGTTATTGTGCCATTCATCTCCACATCTTTTCCTTAGTCCTTATATGGTTTTATTGAACATTTATTATATTTTCTCAATCTTTGTTTGTACTCTATTTTTTGTGATTTTGGATCATCTTTACTGTCATTACTCTAAATTCTTTTCTCATGTAGTTTAAAAAAGATAAGAATATATTTTTCTCTTCATATATTTGGTTTTGTAGATTTTTACCTTGCTCCTTTGTCTGTAACATATTTTTTTCTTGCATTTTTTTTTTCTTTTTTTGAACGGAATTGTGTTCCTGTCTTGTTGATGATTTGCCCAAGGTTTCCAGCACTGGAGTTTGCAGAGAGTTGGGTAGAGCTAGGTCTTGGTGTTGAAATGTGGGCCTCTGGAAGACCTCATTGGAGTTAATATTCTCCAGTCACTCAGAGGTTCCTCCCACCTGCTTGGGCGTTGACATCACTACCATTGTCAGCTAGGTTCCCTAAGGTGGGAAGATGCAGACTCTGCATTCTCCTTGGCTCCACCTCAATAAGTCAATTATTTTTTGCTCTTATTGTCACTGTATGTCTTCTCTAATAAACTTTATGTATGGATGAAATGTGTATATTTTGTATACTGCTATACCTAAGGGACTGTAGAGTACTGCTAAGGCAGCAGTTATAATGTTTGTATCATTTGGAAACAGCAATATATATTTATTGACTACATGAATGACTTTTGAAATACATAAATAATTTGAAAAAGTTGTGTGTTTCAGATATACTAACTTGCACCTCCAAACGATCAAACCCACAGAAGCAATGGGACATGAAAATGTCTCAGAATTTATCCTCCTGGGGCTTTTTACTGATGAGTATGTGCAAGTTGCCTGTTTTGTGCTGTTTTTACTTTGCTATATTGCGATTCTCTCAGGGAATCTGCTCATTCTTCTCACCATCAGGGGCAGCTGCCTCAGTGAACAGTCCATGTACTTTTCCCTCAGTTATCTGTCCTTGATGGATATCTGCTTCACCTCCACAGTGGCACCCAAATTGATCACTGACTTGCTGGCCCAACAGAAGACCATCTTCTACAACAGCTGCATGGCCCAGATGTTTTCTGCCCACTTCTTTGGAGCCACTGAGATCTTCATCTCGGTGGCCATAGCCTATGACCACTATGCTGCCATCTGCAGACCTCTTCACTGCATGGTCATCATGAACAGCACATCAAGGTGTGCTATGTCCTTGGAAAATCCCATGGACAGAGGAGCCTGGTAGGCTGCAGTCTATGGGATCGCAAAGAGTCGGACACGACTGAGCCACTTCACTTTCACTTTCATGCATTGGAGAAGGAAATGGCAACCCACTCCAGTGTTCTTGCCTGGAGAATCCCAGGGACGGGGGAGCCTGGTGGGCTGCCGTCTCTGGGGTTGCACAGAGTCAGACATGACTGAATCGACTTAGCAGTATGGGAGCTTTTAGCTATTCAATCATGCAAGGCTTTTAGCTATTCAATAATGCAAGTATTAATTATTATTGGGCTTTCTTTCTGTGGCCCCAATCAAATAGACCACTATTTCTGTGATGTATTCCCTTTGCCTGCATGGACACTAGACTGTGGGTGATTGCAATCATTACCACCACAGAGGTGTTGTCCATTTTGACCTTTGTTGCCTTGGTGATTTCCTACATCATTATCCTGTCCACCCTGAGGATTTGCTCATCTGAGGGCCGCTGCAAAGCCCTCTCCACCTGTGGTTCACACATCACTGTGGTCTTCATGTTCTTCTTGCCCCTCATCTTCACCTATGTCCCCACGGCTGATTCTGTCAGGAATGACAACGTCTTTGTCCTGTTTTACACCATGATTGCCCCCATGTTCAACCCTCTCATCTACACCCTGAGAAACACAGACATGAAGAATGCCATGAGGAAAGTGTGGGGCTGAGATAAACTCTCTGCAGGAAAATGAAGCCTCTGGCTGTCCTGCCTTTTGTTGGATCTAGTTTTATCCACACAGTCGTTAATATTAACAAGTACAACAGATACAGAAGGATCGTGTGCTGTCATTCAAAGCTGCAACCCTGAAGACTGAAGTCCCCCTCAGCCACTCTCCCTCTGTCACTTGACTGAGACTCCCTACAAGGGGAGTGGATCAGACGCCCTTCGGGTCCTTTCCAGCTCTGACATTCTGGAACATTCTGTCCTTTGTATCCCCTGACATGACGAATGCATTTAAGCGCCTTTTTTTTTTTTTTTTTTTTCAGGGAAAGTTGTGAAAACTGCATGGTTGGCTTTTCTGACCTCTTTCAGGAAACAGATATTCTTGAATGAGACATCACTCACAGGGGTTTCTTAAAACACTTCCTTTTTTTTTTTTTTTTTTTTTGAGGTTTCCACTGCAATTATTTCAAAAATGCAATGCAAAAATTTTACAAGTGTTGTATACTTTAATTTTTTTTTTACATTAACAAATCCTGCATCTAAAACAATGTATTGCATATAATTATTCTACTTACACTACACTGACAGTAATTCTAATTAAAACTTAGTACCTTATTGTAGGTAATTAAAAGACTTGAAAAATAAGCAATTCTTTTCATTTTTATAAATCCAATAATATAATCATATTTATCATTTTATTTAAACAATCTTCATGAGTGTATAAAACTTATGTTCTTTGTAAGTGTGCAACATGGACTATCTCCCATTCTGTGAAATGTCATGAGCTTAAGAAGGCATATAGCTGAAGAAATGGATGCTCCTGAGATACGCTTTGTTAATCCTCACTCTCATCATGCTAATAATGTATTTTGATGGTGTCTTGGTTGTCTTCCCTGGTGGCTCAGACAGTAAAGCGTCTGTCTACAATGTGGGAGACCCAGGTTCGATCCCTGGGTTGGGAAGATCCCCTGGAGAAGGAAATGGCAATCCACTCCAGGACTATTGCCTGGAAAATATCATGGACAGAGGAGCCTGGTAGACTACAGCTCATGGGGTTGCAAGACTTCACTTTCCATTAGTCAAACTAGGTAAATCTGTCTCATTTTCCCTCAGACAGGTTTTCATTCTACGGAGAAATAAAGGTGATTAGACTAAGAAACAGGCATAGCCAGTTGACAACTGGGGCATAAACTAAAATTTTTTTGGCACATTCAAGTGTTCCTTAATTTAGACAAGAATCTTCTATCTTAATGCATTTTTAAGAGAATTCTGAGGTCAGGATTCTGATCTCAGACATCTCTTAGGTGTCTAGGGTCATCTAAGACTTGGAGGGTGTGTTCACCAAGTTCTCAACTATGAGAGACACAGACTTCTTATCTTCTGGTGCTCCACCTTCTTCGCCATTGACCTCACTAAGAAATTGTATTGTGTACTCTTAAAGAATTACTGTCCCTTGTTCAACAGGAATCTGCACTCTAAAATGAAATACACACATGCAGAAATTAGGTATATGTTGAAGATTTCAGCAATAGTGTTTCTCTTCCAAGAAATCCCTGACATGCGTTCTGCTTGAAAATTTAGAAATCTAAAAAAAAAAAAAAAAAAAAAAAAAAAAATCAAAAAAAAAAAAAAGAAAATTTAGAAATCTTTGAACATAAGGGGAGGCAGAAAAATAATGGAATATCTAGCAAAGGAGAAAAAAAGACAGTAGCAAAGCAAGTCAAGGTTTCTTTTTGATGTAGGTCTGGTGGTGACTACTTTCTGGTGTATTATCAGATTCAGGAAGGTAAAGGAGAACAGAAATGTCTATAGCTGCAGGGGCAGCTAATTCAAGTGTCTATTTTTCATAAGCTTGCCATTGATGCTTAGTTAGGCCACTTTCTCCAGTAATGAATTATACTTTCTGATTCTGACAAATTCCCTATTGATTTTTTCCCCCCAGAAGATGACAAATCTTTAAGAATCTGTTTGAATATGGCTGGATTTATCTATTGTTAACTCTCTTCTGCAATTAATCAACAAAGGAGGGGTGAAATGAATCTACCCAAGTGTGATTATCACTATATCCTTCTCTTCTCACATATTATTCATGGAAAAATAGAGGGAGGGAGACTTGCTGCAGCCTTAGGTATTTAGAATTTTCCCTGTGTTTATATAACGAATCTCCTTCCCATTCTCTCTAGCTAGCCTTTTATACTACTCCTTTCAATTAGCTAACTCTAAATATAATCATAACTTTCTTTTTGTTGTTGTTGTTAATTCAGTAATATGCCTCAGAACCCCTACTCCCAGTTTGATCACACCATTCTTGGATAAGTCAGATAAAAAAAAAACATTCCAAACTCAAGGATTATACAATAAGCATTAAGAATCCTTGCTCATGTGTCTTTGGGTCAGCTGGGGTTAAGTTGATCTAGGTCAAGCTTGACCAGGCTTCATTCCAAACCTCAGGGTAGGTTCACATATACCTTATGCTGTTTTATTTTTTTTTTTAATGAAGAAAATGGAAGTTCTATCTTAGTTTCTGAGACTGAATTTTACATTCTATATGTGTGATATCTGAGTGTACCACTGACTGTTATGAAAGTACAGCAATGCATATCACTCTCTATACTGTGGTGCACTTACCTTGTGGATCTTGATGCTGGGAGGGATTGGGGGCAGGAGGAAAAGGGGACTACAGAGGATGAGATGGCTGGATGGCATCACCAACTCGATGGACGTGAGTTTGAATGAACTCCGGGAGTTGGTGATGGACAGGGAGGCCTGGCGTACTGTAATTCATGGGGTCACAAAGAGTCGGACACAGCTGAGCTACTGAACTGAACTGAGATATATATATATATATATATACACTAAACTTGTAGAAAAAGGAATACTTCTAAGATTTTAATTAAGTGATGAAGTTGCATTGTACTTCAAAACACAAAACAACCCAGGTTATCGTGTAAGAACTGGACACATCAGACCACTGTCAAAATGAGGCACTCCCATGGGCAGTCTCTTTGAGCTCCTCCCATTGAGACTGACTCTGACAAACTGCTGTGAAGTTTATAAAGTCAGTGCTGGAAACTTGAATGCCCTTTCATATTGATATCTATAAAGCAGCTGTTAGTAGTGGGATCATGAGTGATCTTAATTGCCTGCCCAAGATTTGAACCTGGGGATCCTGGCTGGGGTGGCTCAGATGGTAAAGAATTCACTTGCAATGCAGGATACTGGTGTTTGATCCCTGGGTTCAGAAGATCCCCTGGAGAAGGGCATGGCAACCCACTACAGTATTCTTGCATGCAGAATTCCATGGACAGAGGACTACAGTCCATGGGGTCCCCAAGAGTTGGGCACGACTAAGTGACTAAGACACACACACACACAACCTGAATGGAAACCAGGAATCTTAGCCACCAAACCAGCTAGGACTAAAGGGCTAGAAGCTGTTTTTCCCCGTATCTCTGTCCCCAGTGAAAAATTCCTTTGTCATGTAGGCAGAAACTGTAAATGAAGATACAAAGTTTATTATTAGAGATGTAGCACAGCAAGAAGTGGGACAGTACATAGAGAAACTGCTTGTTGAGACAGAAGCAAGGCCGAGACACACACTCAGAAAGAAAGAGTGCGGGCGTTCCTCCAAGTGAGGGGGAGTGCTGTAAGGAGGTGTTTAAGTCATTTATATAGGTCAGTTCTTTCAGGTTTTATCTACCTTTAGCCAATTATCTGATTTCTTTTTCCACACTTGACCTACGCTGGGGCACTCCCCTGGATGAGCAAGCACCCCCCTCATTCCTCCATCCCCCTGCCAAAGAGGATCTCAGAGTGAAGGCTTGTGGGAAGAATAAGACTCATTACAGCCTGCCATTACCACTTGGCTTTTGATGCAGATGAAGCCTTCCTTCATATGTGTAATGTCTCCCTTGTCTCAAAAAGAGGAGGACGGAAGTCCCTTAATCCTTGACTCAAACAAGGTTTTGCCCCTCTTTGTCCTTGCCTTGACTATTTCTTTGACTATTGCCATGACTATTATCTTAAGATGCTTACAAGAGACAAACACTGGCTATTTACACTGTTTATGTTGTTACTCTCATTTTCCAGAGCAAACAGGAAGCTGTAAATGCCTTAACTGGAGCCCACCTATCCACTGTCTCAGAAAATGCCAACAGTTTTAAGTATTCAGCCTGAAGCCCACTTTGCACCCCATGAAATATAAACAGAAGACCAGCTGTAAACATCTAAATTGGAGCGCATCTGTCTCCTACATCAATGTGTTTTGTTTCTAGGCCTTTGAGAGTATTGAATCTGTCAGCTTGAACCTTCTTCAGGACTTCAGATCATCAATATAAATAACTGTCAGTAGTCAAGTCTTTGATGCAGAAACATAAGGGAGAGTATCATGGGAAAATTTATACATGAACTACATTAATTTATTCCACAATTTTCTAAATTCAGTTCAAGTTTAGTTTCCTTTTATTTTTTTATTTTCCTTTTTTAAATTTATTTATTTTAATTGGAGGCTAATTACTTTACAATATTGTATTGGTTTTGCCATACATCAACATGAATCCGCCACAGATGTACACGTGTTCCCCATCCTGAATCCCCCTCCCACCTCCCTCCCGGTACCATCCCTCTGGGTCATCTCAGTGCACCAGCCCCCAAGCATCCTGTATCCTGCATCCTTTTAAATAGTAGAACAGATCCCCATCTGTATATCCATATATATATATGGATATATATATATATATATATATATATATATATATATATATCTCCAAGGTAGGACCCTTTGGAATTGATTGATTCAAAGATGCTTTTTTGCTCTAAGATTAAGTATCATCTAGTCCCAGTGTTTCCAAATTTTTGATGTGCCACTACCTGTATAAAATTTACCAGAGGAGCTTGTTGAAAATACAGATTTTTTTTATACCCTCTAACAGTGGTGGAGATGGTTGGCTGGCATCACCAACTCAATGGACATGAGTTTGAGAAAGTTCTGGGAGTTGGTGATCGACAGGGAAGCCTGGCGTGCAGCAGTCTTTGGGGTTGCAAAGAGACCGAGTGACTGAACTGAACTGAACTGAACATTGGTCTACTGAATCACAGATTCTTAGAAGAGATACTGTCATTTTTTCAAAAATATCTCGAGAATTAAAATGATCAGACAAGTTTGGAGAGCACTGACCTAGTTAGCATCTTAAAGCTGAGCAAAACCTCAGGTTCATAGAGGTCCAGTAAGTCTATGTCCAAATTGGGGCAATAGATATGGATTCATGTAGTCAGAGGCAAGGGGTCTTATAAATTTTAATAACTTTTATCAATCATAACTTTGAATATCTTTTTACCTTTTGATATTTATTATCTTTAATTCTATGAGTGCTCCAATAGCTAATATAATTGTATAAGACACTGACAGTGTACAGTGCTTAATGTATCAATAATATGTGCACACCACACACACACACTCCAAAATCACAATCACATGCCCACATATTGACAGTAATTTAAATAATCAGACTTGTGAAAAAACAATGAATATAAATGGCAGAGAGATAATCAGTGATGGGTTTATTGCTGTGGAAAAATAAAACTTAGGTAGGGCAAAGAGAAGAGGAATGTGTTACTAGGACAAGTACCAGTTTACATAAGAAAGGTATGTTTATTTGTCCAGAAAGACTCTCTCTAGAATCCACAGCTAGAAATCAGGTTGTGTCTGTCAAGGAAGCAGTGATAAATGATGCACTGTTTTCAGTAAAGCTGTTTGGTTCAAACGTTGGAGGAAATATGGTTTCTCAATCAGGCATTTCAGTAAATTACATTTACCCTCTTGATTAACACACAATATTGTATTCATCACAGATGTCTTTGATATTGTTCAGTTTCTTTAAGTGTTTCCTGTTAATCACTTTATATTAATAATGATGGCTGACTAGAGACTACAAGACTCAGTTATCAGAAGCATATAAATAGGATGCTAAAGTTAAAATCCAGGTATTAGGGGTAATTTTTTTTTCCAACAGACTTATTGTTTAAGTAAGGAAAATGAGTCCTAAAGAAAGAAAGATTTTTCCCCAAATCAGAGGATAACAGGTCTTTTGCTTTCTAAGTCTGTGTTTTATCTCTTTGACATTCTGCCCACAAACCCTCCCATCCAAAACTTGCAAGGTTTAATTTTGCTGTTTTGGAGGATTTGTACCAGAATTCCTTAACTCAGATTTTGGTCCCTTTTCCCTGAATCCTTTCATTCAAACAATATACACATATCAAATGTTCATTATGTAAGAACCATAAATCTAAACACTAGAAAATAGTCTTAAGTATTAATACAATCATGGTGAACTCTCATTCTTGAAAGAAAATTGAAAAAAAGGAAAAAAATGAAGAGGGCAAAGTCTGACCATGCTAAATTTCTGAGTTTGATAGGATTTCTTTTTTCTAGGTATTTCAGAAAATTATGATTATGAAATATTAGAACAAATATAATCATAATGATAAATAATAACTTGCTTCTGTAGAATGTGGTATTCTCTTATTTGTTCCCTTCAAGACACCCTGTGAAATCATTATTATTGTCTTCACTGTGCAGATGAGAAACTTTGAGATCATCCACCATGGATTGTCACTTTTTACTATTTACCATTAGCCTCCCAGAAAACCCTCCTGCCCCACAGTTTCTTCGTTGCATTTTTTTACTTCTGCATTTCTCAGCGTATAAATCAGGGGGTTTAACATGGGGGTGATGATGGTATAAAACACAGCCACCACCTTAATCTATGAAAAGGTAGTATCAGGATGGATATACATTAAAGTACAGGGACCAAAAAAGATGACGACCACGGCTATGTGGGGGCCACCGGTGGAGAAAGCTTTGTGCCTGCCTTCTGCTGACTGCTTTCTCAGGGACACCGGGATGATGGTATAGGAGATTAGCAAAATGACAAAGCTCCCCAGAGCAATGGTACCACTGTTAGCTGTCACTACAACACCAACAACATATGTGTCTGTGCAGGTGAGTTTTAGCATGGGGTGAACATCGCAAAAGTAGTGATCAATCTCATTCGGTCCACAAAAGGGTAGTTGGATTGCCAGAGCCACTTGGATGATGGAGTGTAAGAACCCACCTATCCAAGTCCGCAGCAGCATTTTATTGCATCTGCTTCCATCCATGATGGTCATATAGTGTAGGAGTTTACAAATAGTCAAGTAACAATCATTACAGTAAGGATGAAGATCTCAGTACAACCAAAGAAATGTACCCCAAAGTGTTGCAACATGCACCCACACATAGGAGATCATTTTCCTCTTGGCTAATAGGTCAACAATCACCTTAGGAGCTGTGACCAAAAAGTAACAGATATCCACAAAAGACAGGTAGTTGAGAAAGAAATAAATAGGAGACTTGAAAAGGTTGCCCACACAAACTGTCAGTATGATGAGGAGGTTTCCCTGAAGAATGACTGTGTAGAAGAAATAAAACACCACAAAACACATTTCTTCAATCTCTATGTTCTGAGAAAGACCCCAGAAAACAAATTCAGTTACATTGCTTATTTTTTCCATGGAATTAGTTTAGCAGGCCAGTTTGCAAGAGACAATTACATTACCTGAAAGGGAAAAAAAAAAATGTAACAAAGACCAGCAACATTTATTTCTAACTCAAAACAAATGAATAACCAGACTCTATAAAAATGGAAAAATGGGTACTTACCACTGTTTAGCATGTATACCTAAGAAATGGAAGTGCACATATTCTACATATTTTGATCATCTTATGTCAAGATGATAGTCCTTTCATTAATTCAGATTTAGACACAAAGTCCAAAGAGATAAGGTAAATCCTCTAAGTCACACATCTATCCAACCCTCTCACTTCCCTCATGTTTCACAAAGATTCTTTCATCTGTCTCTAACAGTTTGCTTCTTTCTAATCTGTCTAATGCACTCAACTGAAATTTGAAACAACTTTTGAGTTTGGAAATATGACAACATCTATATCCTAAAAATGTCCATCTTACTTTTGACAAACACACACACACACAAACACTCCCATATTTTTCTGTCTGAATACTGATATGAGTGTTCAAATAGTTGAGATTGGATGACGTTGCAGGTTCTTCTTCTTAAAAAAACTGTGATATTTGTATACACGTGTTTTTGTTCCCATATTTGATATCAAACTCTTATAATAAAGAGTTATGTGATATAGTAGAAAGCAAAGCAAAATTGTGCATATCTGAGTCTCAGATATTGGATCTGTACCTCTAGATAAATTGTTAAACTTTATGGGGCTTCTGTTATTACACTTGCAAAATGAGAAAGTTCTAATTTCACTATATAACATAAAGAGCTATTTCTACTATGAAATTAAAAAAAAAAAAAAAAAAAAAAAAACTCTTTCAGCTTGGAATAGCCATAAAAACCTGAAAAGGAGGCAGAAACTAAAGAAAACAATGAAAGAAACTGATGGAGTAGATTGCTTTACAGTGTTGTGTTCATTTCTGCTGTACATCAAAGTGAATCAGACACACATATACACATATCCCCTCTTTTGTGGATTCCTTCCCATTTAGGCCACCACAGAGCATTGATTAGAGATCCTCACGCTATACACGAGGATTATCATTAATTATCAATTTTATTCATAGCAATATACATATGCCAAGCTCAGTCTCCCAATTCACCCCACTCTACATCCCCCGTTGGTATTCATACTTTGTTCTCTACATCCTTCACTCTATTTCTGCTTTGCAAATAAGTTCATCTATACCATTAAAAGAGTAGGATGGGTAGATACATTGTGATAAAGTCACATAATGGAATACTATTTTCCAGTCATAATGAGTGAACTAGAGCTACTCAACATAACAAATTTTCACAAAAACACATTGTACAGTAAAAGAAGCCACCTACACAAAAAGTTGCTCTGTATGAATCTGTTATATCAAACTTAAAGGGATCAAATTTAAAAGAAACTGTTGGAAGCACATCACGATGTGTTTGATTTAAATAGAGGGGAAGGAAATCTTACCTTCAAACTCAGTGTTTGAGGATTCCCCAGGAATTGCATTGCTTTGGTATTTTATATATTTATCTGTTAATGTCAATAAATAAATAGATATGACTCATTCCTTAATCTCACTAGTCCTTCATATTTACTTACAATGGACGACTCTCCAGTGGTGTAATGTCAGACACTCTAGTGAGGTCACTGCAGCATATGTACAAATAAGGGGCCTGGGGAATACCTTTGATCAAAGCCTCTCTCAAGCTGTTCTTCAAGCAAAGCTACAGATGTATTAATAAATGATTCTGTAAGTTCTGGTTTAGTATAGGATTACACAGAGTCTTAGGTAATTATCAGGAATTTTATTGACCTGAGGACAATCCCCCAAATATCTGTTAATTCCAACTGAACTCTGTGCTCTAAGGTATGTTTTGTAGCAATGTTGTTCCTGACCTGTATATTAGACTTTGTAGCATAGTTATTCCAGGTGTGTCTTCTCTTTTACAGTAGAAATAATGATTAAAAACTGTAATATAATGACAATCAAATTCAGACTTGAACACATCCCTTAAAACTTTCTCATTTTGCAGGAGGGATAGCAGAAGCCCCATGAAGCTTACCAATGTATCAGAGGTACAGCACCACTATCTTAACATCAGATTTGCATAATTTTGATTTTCTTTCTCCTACACCGCATCTTCTCAATATGAGAGTTTGATATCAAACAGGGGGTCCACATATTCATGTACACTCTCACTCTCCTTTTGTTTGTCCTCCTGAATTAAACAAAACATTTTATTCTTCACTCAGAGAGTCCTTCAGTTTAAGAGACCTCAAATCATAGCAGTTTTTGACAACTGTGAATAATGTGACTTGGTTATCATCTAAAAGATACTGGTCATTTAAAATCAAGCCTGGGGATTGTGTCTCCATTGTCCATCCTGTAAGGTCCAGGAGGAAAGCTTCTTTCACCCAGAATCAAGATTCACCTCAAAGAATTTCTTCCTCCACATTTGGAACATTTTAAACACACTAACACCCATATTCTTTTGAAAGTCAAGCATTTTCCTACTCATATGTCATTAGTATCCATCTCATAGTCTGGTTTGCATGCACTTCATCATTTTATCATCATCTTAAAAATTTTATTCTCCCCCTGTTTTTAAGAACATCACCTTGCAATTATATTACAAGTATTCAAAATATATAAATTTGATAAAATTCTCTCTCAGAAACCTTTAATATTAGCTTTATAATTGAAAAATCTCACCAGTATTGTCCAGAGCTTGGATTTTGCTTTGTTTTTCTATTACTCCTGAGATAATTTGGATGCAACTATTCAAAACAAAGTTAAGAGTGATGCCTTAAGAATTGTTGCTTGGGGCTGGTGCACTGGGACGACCCAGAGGGATGGAATGGGGAGGGAGGAGGGAAGAGGGTTCAGGATGGGGAACACATGTATACCTGTGGCGGATTCATTTTGATATTTGGCAAAACTAATACAATTATGTAAAGTTTAAAAATAAAATAAAATTAAAAAAAAAAGAATTGTTTTGTGAAATTATTTGTTCTAGCTCTGTGAAGAATACCGTTGGTACCTTGATAGGGATTGCATTGAATCTATAAATTGCTTTGGGTAGTATACTCATTTTCACTATATTGATTCTTCCAATCCATGAATATGGTATATTTCTCCATCTATTAATATCCTCTTTGATTTCTTTCACCGGTGTTTTATAGTTTTCTATATATAGGTCTTTCGTTTCTTTAGGTAGATATATTCCTAAGTATTTTATTCTTTCCGTTGCAATGGTGAATGGAATTGTTTCCTTAATTTCTCTTTCTGTTTTCTCATTATTAGTGTATAGGAATGCAAGGGACTTCTATGTGTTGATTTTATATCCTGCAACTTTACTATAATCATTGATTAGTTCTAGTAATTTTCTGGTGGAGTCTTTAGGGTTTTCTATGTAGAGGATCATGTCATCTGCAAATAGGGAGAGTTTTACTGCTTCTTTTCCAATTTGGATTCCTTTTATTTTTTTTTTTTTTTCTGCTCTGATTGCTGTGGCCAAAACTTCCAAAACTATGTTGAATAGTAATGGTGAAAGTGGGCACCCTTGTCTTGTTCCTGACTTTAGAGGAAATGCTTTCAATTTTTCACCATTGAGGATAATGTTTGCTCTGGGTTTGTCATATATAGCTTTTATTATGATTAGATCAAGGGAACAAAATAGAAAGCCCAGAGATAAATCCACACACATATGGACATCTTATCTTTGACAAGGGAGGCAAGAATATACAATGGATTAAAGACAATCTCTTTAACAAGTGCTGCTGGGAAATCTGGTCAACCACCTGTAAAAGAATGAAACTAGAACACTTTCTAACACCATACACAAAAATAAACTCAAAATGGATTAAAGATCTAAACGTAAGACCAGAAACTATAAAACTCCTAGAGGAGGATATAGGCAAAACACTCTCTGACATACATCACAGCAGGATCCTCTATGACCCGCCTCCCAGAATATTGGAAATAAAAGCAAAAATAAACAAGTGGGACCTAATTAAACTTAAAAGCTTCTGCACATCAAAGGAAACTGTTAGCAAGGTGAAAAGGCAGCCCTCAGAATGGGAGAAAATAAGAGCAAATGAAGCGACTGACAAACAACTAATCTCAAAAATATACAAGCAACTCCTACAGCTCAACTCCAGAAAAATAAATGACCCAATCAAAAAATGGGCCAAAGAACTAAATAGACATTTCTCCAAAGAAGACATACAGATGGCTAACAAACACATGAAAAGATGCTCAACATCACCCATTATCAGAGAAATGCAAATCAAAACCACTATGAGGTACCATTTCACACCAGTCAGAATGGCTGCGATCCAAAAGTCTACAAGCAATAAATGCTGGAGAGGGTGTGGAGAAAAGGGAACCCTCTTACACTGTTGATGGGAATGCAAACTAGTACAGCCACTATGGAGAACAGTGTGGAGATTCCTTAAAAAACTGGAAATAGAACTGCCTTATGATCCAGCAATCCCACTGCTGGGCATACACACTGAGGAAACCAGAAGGGAAAGAGACACGTGTACCCCAATGTTCATCGCAGCACTGTTTATAATAGCCAGGACATGGAAGCAACCTAGATGTCCATCAGCAGATGAATGGCTAAGAAAGCTGTGGTACATATACACAATGGAGTATTATTCAGCCATTAAAAAGAATACATTTGAATCAGTTCTAATGAGGTGGATGAAACTGGAGCCGATTATACAGAGTGAAGTAAGCCAGAAAGAAAAACACCAATACAGTATACTAACGCATATATATGGAATTTAGAAAGATGGTAAAAATAACCCTGTGTACGAGACAGCAAAAGAGACACTGATGTATAGAACAGTCTTTTGGACTCTGTTGGAGAGGGAGAGGGTGGGAAGATTTGGGAGAATGGCATTGAAACATGTAAAATATCATGTATGAAACGAGTCGCCAGTCCAGGTTCGATGCACGATACTGGATGCTTGGGGCTGGTGCACTGGGAGGACCCAGAGGGATGGTATGGGGAGGGAGGAGGGAGTAGGGAGGAGGGTTCAGGATGGGGAACACATGTATACCTGTGGCGGATTCATTTCAATATTTGGCAAAACTAATACAATATTGTAAAGTTTAAAAATAAAATAAAATAAAGAATTGTTTTGTGAATAATTGGTTTCAGAGAATCCCTGAGTCCAGAAACTCAAAAACTGGTAAAATTTTGTTGTTCCTGGTCTGTTGCTCACCAAGTGAAATCTGCCATCTTGCAGTATTGTTGACAACAAATGCTGTTTTCTTTACTTCTTATATGGTCATTTTAAAGGGAATTATACACAATGTTAATGATCCTGTGGGAAAAAGTACCCTCTATAATCAGAACCACTTCAGAGAACAGTGAGCTTTAATTTCCAGATGTGTTTTCAGTTTGCTAAAAAAAAAAAAAAAAAAGAAATATTAAACAGCTTTTAACTTATTAAAGTTAAAAACCAACACAACATTGTAAAGCAACCATACTCCAGTTTAAAAAATTAGAAAACAATTAATTTGTGCATTTAGAACAATAACACTATTCCAAAATATTTCAGTAAACATAGATATAGGATTATTTTATGGAGGTTTATCTTGTTCAGTGGAATAATGTGTATATATGCATATAAACATATCTGTAATATCATTTAGTTGATATTTTATATGAATATATTTATTTAAAAGATATCTTTTTGGAGGTATTTCTCTGTTGAATTTTAATTGTCCTGCTTTTAAAAGTTTGATTTGATTGGAAAATAGTATATTCAATAGTATTAGTACCGTTTTGTTTCTTTTTTTAAATATAGTTTCTGGTGATTTCTGGAGAAACTGGTGGGAACAAATTCACTTCCAACCTATACTTGGAATAATCATAGTGCAGGCTCTCATTCTTTTACGTTTTGATTGCAAACTGTTATGGTTGACTCTTGACCACTGATATTCTTTCTTATTCCTCTTGTACTTCTACTCTTTCCTTTCCCCTCATTCTTTCTTTACCTTCTTTCTCCTTCCTACTTTCATCTCACCCCCTTCTTCATTTATAATAAAATGTCAAAAAGCAACTAGGTCATACTTTTAGGGAGAACTTATGAGCTGCCCATTGCAGCTGATTTCTTTGTCTGAAAGCTTTTAATAGACACTGTGGATTCATTTTCAAAGCAATTTGCTAACAGGACAGAGAAACATGTACATATTCATCAAGTTTTCTTTCAATGAGCTGAATTTGACCACACAGTGGGCCATTTTCTCTGCAATCTCTGGCCATGTACTCTTCCTGTAGTTGTAGGAGAAAACAAGAGTCCTGAGAGCACCAGGGACATTCATAGTAGCAGGAGGGAGTTTGATGGGAAACTTCTGAGCGTATTTAAGATCCACTCATGTCATGCAGTATATACCCCCTAATCAGCAGCAAGGAGTCTCTGGGGAAGAATTCCAGGAAATTTTCAGTGTTTTTCTTTCACTTTCTGCCTTGTGTGTGTGTAAGCTATCTATTGCTATATGTTGGCAAACAGAGCTAAGTCAAAAATCAGTGGCTTACCACTACAAAATTTTTGTTTGTTTGTTTGTTTTAATTTTTAAACTTTACAATATTGTATTGGTTTTGCCATATTTCAGCATGAATCCGCCACAGGTATACACACGTTCCCCATCCTGAACCCTCCTACCTCCTCCCTCCCCATACCATCCCCTCTGGGTCGTCCCAGTGCACCAGCCCCAAGCATCCAGTATTGTGCATCGAACCTGGATGGGCGACTCGTTTCATATATGATTTAATCCCGAAATTAGTAGTTTAAAAATCATAACAGCACAACTTAAAGGCTTAAAATAAAAACACTGTATTTGGTTATAATTCTGCAGTTTTCCTTGGATTCACCTGGTTGGTTCTTTCACTGATGCTTCCTGGCAGCACCTTGATAGCCTGAATGGAGCCAATGCTCCAAGATGGCCTTGCTCATGTGCCTTTCAGTCAGTTCTCTCTCATTCTCCAGTAGCACCTACAGGGCTCTCTCACACCATGGCTGTTTCAAGGCAGTAGTTGTTTCACAGACGCTAAATCTTCAAGGTCTCTCAACCTAAGCTTCAGGAATCATACAAAATCACTTTTTCCACATTCTGCTCATGGATTTAAAAATTTACATGTAATACTGTTACTGAGGGATTCCCAGATGGCTCAGTAGTAAAAGAATTCATCTGCCAATGTTGGAGACAGAGATGTAGATCTGATCCTGGGTCTGGAAGATCCTCTGGAGGAGGAAATGGCAACCAACTCCAGTGTTCTTGCCTGTTAAATCCCATGGACAGAGGAGCCTGGTGGGCTAGTCTAGGAGTCACAAAGAGTTGGACATTATTACTGACCCTTTGAGTCAGACTCCAACAAGGGTCTCCCTGTCCTTGTTGTTCAAGCCAATAGAATGAAAGGAGCTCAGTTCGGAAGTAAAGGAAGGGAAACTGTGTTCTTTGAGCAAAGAATGAGAGGAATGAGCTGGCTCCAGAGCAGCAGTCCCCAGCCTCTTGAATCTAATGACTAATGATTTGAGATGGAGTTGATGTGATAATAATAGAAATAACGTGCAAATAAGTGCAATGTGCTTGAATTATTTGGAAACCATCCCCTAGTCCCCAATCCCATTGTTTATGGAAAAATTGTCTTCCATGAAGGTGGTCCCTGGTGCCAAAAATTTTGGTAACCACTGCTAGAGCACAGTATCTCCCTGACAGGCTGTGGGCAGGGCTGCTGAGGCTGCCAGTGTAGAGGAGGCGGAGTTCTCCCAGGAACATCCAGATGTGTTGCTCCGCTTGCACTCAACTGGCCACCACCATTTTGAGTCTCTGAGCTGTGTTTCATCCTTCTCCATACATCCTTTAGCAGAGCCAGCACAGCCCTTCAGTAGAGGAACTCTGGCCTGAAGCACCAGCAGGAGGCTTCTGCACGTGGCAGCCTGTGAGCAAGTGAAACCAGATGAAACACAAAGGAAAAGATAAAGGTTAGGGTTTTTTTCGTTTTTTTTTTTTTTTTTTAAACCCCACTTCAAATGTTATTGCCAGGGACTTCCTAATGGGCTTTGCTGGTGAAAAGTCCCTCCTCTGTCTGGCTTCTTACTCTTGAGGGATGTGGAGGGGTTATGGTCTGTCTCTGTAACTGTTTACTGCTGATTTCAGGCATCATCATAGCCCTGTGCAAAGGAGCAGACTCCCCTCAGCCTCCATTACATGTTTTTTGCTACCAAGCTTCAGTCCTAAATGTTCATCTTCATGAGATGAACCCGTTTTCTAAACTTTTGGAGGAAAAGGACACTGGACACTTTTAGAAACATGAGAGTTAAGAATCTAGGTTTGCCTGTGGGCAAATATGCCTTGATGTCCAGCTTCACTGGCCGGGTCTGAATGTCTCTGGTCAGGCTTTGGTTGTTTTTTGGAAGAGAAGCTTTAGGTTAGAGGGGTTCACAGGGATAGTCAAGGAAGCCATTGTCATAGGTCATTTCTCTGGAGGTTGAGGCTTGGGATTCCCTCTTCACTTGAGTGCGATGACCCCATGAAGTGATCACAGCAACTTTAGCATGGAATGCGTGGTTAGGATCACCAAGTGGGGTTGTTCTACCTAGGAGTGAGCTGGTCTTGCAGGTTGTTGGTTTTCCTGATTTTTAGATGCCCCCAGACTTCTGGCCAGAAGAGATAGTGGGCCAGGTCAGAGAAGCACCTAGTTACCATGTTTTGTGAGAGCTTTCACAGATTCTCCTACCTGGAAGACACACTTGAACTGTTCCATTTCAAGGTATTTAGGGTGTCCATTCACTCAGGCTAGAGGAATGTGTCTACAATGTAGAATATCAAATGCATTTAATTTTAACTTAGCCACTGGGGCTAAGCACTGGCAAAGAAGGGCAGTGAGAAGCAAATTAACCCAGTTTTTGTCCTTTCTTTTTTGTTTTAGATTTATTGAGGTATAGGTGATTTACAATGTTGGGTTAATTTCAGCTGTATAGCAGAATGATTAAGTTATACATATACATTCAGTTGTTTTATATATATATATATATATATATATATATATATATATATATATATATACACACACACACACATATAGTGTATATGGGTGTAGGATGGCATGCATAAACCAGTTTATTGTGTTTATCGAGACCCCATGGACTGTAGCCTGCCAGGCTCCTCTGGCCATGGGATTTTCCAGGCAAGAATACTGAAGCGGATTGCCATTTCCTTCTCTAGGGGTACTCCAGACCCAGAGATCAAACCTTCATTGCCTGCATTATTGACAGATTCTTTACTACTGAGCCACCAGGGAAACCCACATATATACCAAGAATATGAATAAATATTTAAGATGTTCCCAGTCCAAGGCTCTAAAGTTCATTTAAGGGTATCAGTTCCACCTTTTGGACAGAAGTCCTTGTGGGTAGCCTTTTTGCTTCTCTGAGTTGGGTCTGGAAGGTTACTGGATATCCCACCAGCCTTTTGCCTTCTTTTGTAAACCTGTTCCTGTCTGGGAACCATCCCTCTTTGGAGTTTGGAGGAGACTCGTTTCCTAGGTCAGGACAACTAGAATAGATCATGCCTTTGGTCTCTATACAATCATGCTCCAGGTGCCCTATTTCTGGGGGTAGCAGGGCGGCAAGATTTAGCTTGTGACAATTTTTTTGTGTGTGACTTTGTTGTTGTTTTTTCCTTCATAGCCACTAGGATGTCTGAAAGTGTAGCCTGAATGTGAGTCAGCCTTCTGGGGGATATAGCCCTCCTATTCCCTTAAAATTGACTAAAGTCTGAACCTGATGTGGAGCCCATTTAGTGATTGGTTAATTAAGTGTTAACTTTTCAACCTCCCCTAGCAGAGTTGTGGGAGCAGCTACTCTTAAGCAAGAAGGCCACCCCACTAAGGGATCCTATGGACTGTAACTTGCCTGGCTCCTCTGTCCATGGGGTTCTCCAGGCAAGAGTACTGGAGTGGGTTGCCATGCCCTCCTCCAGGGGATCTTCCTGAACCAGAGGTTGAACACACATCTCTTAAATCTCCTACATTGGCAGGTGGGTTCTTCACTACTAGCACCACCTGGGAAGCACATTTATCTATATTTTTGGGTCTGCCAGGTCTTAGCTTCAGCATGTGACATCTAGTCCCCTGACGAGGGGTCAAGCCCACACGTCCTGCATTGAGAGTGTAAAGTATTAGTCAGTGGACTAGGGAAAACCTTGCTGGGCCCATTATTTTTCATCTATTTGAACCTCAGCTTTTGGGGGTAGTGGCCAGGACCTGCCATTTCTCAGCCTTCGAGTACATTCTCTTTCCTAGTATCCCTCTTGTTGGCGTGGTGCAATATTGGGTCCTGGTTTGCTCTCCCTCAGAAGGAGCAGAGGTCATGTACCTTTACCAGAGCCGAGAATCTCTGTGGGCATTAGTGTAGATTCCTGTGCTAACCAGTTGACACTAGAGGGGAACAGTCAGTGGGCAGACTCGAGTGTGCGCCTTTTTCTTTCTCTGACATTTCTTCCTCTATATTTTGATTACTAAACACCAGGTAGTCACTGCATTCCTTTCCAATGTCTCAGGATTAGTGGCAGTATAAATTCAGATGCCTTCCCTGTGGTCCTCTAGGATTTTCTATTGGCTCCTGATTTTCTTCATCTTATTCCAAATGACAGGTTTGTTTCCTGCTGCCTGCATTCTCTTTAAGATCATACTTTTATAATGGGTCAGCCTCCTCTCCATTGTCTCGGTAGTCCCAGTTGGTTTTGTTATATGGACCACTTGATTCTAAGGTCTGAAAATAGTGTGACTTGCATTCTGTTCTCTTTACCTGCTTCTTCTTGGACTCATAACAAGCCAACAGCAGCAACAACAAAAACATGGTTTTATGTCAGTCCAGGTGGGGTAATGGGTCTGAAAGACTCACTTAATCAGATTTTCATCTCACATGCTAGCCAAGTAATGCTCAAAATTCCCCAAGTGAGGCTTCAACAGTACATGAACCAAGAACTTCCAGATGTTCAAGCTGGATTTAGAAAAGGCAGAGGAACCAGAGATCAAATTACCAATATCTGTTGGATCATTGAGAAAGCAAGGGGGTTCCAGAAAAACATCTACTTCTGCTTTGATAACTAGGCCAAAGCCTTTGATTATGTAGATCACAAAAAAACTGGAAAATTCTTAAAATATATATGGATACCAGGCCACCTGACCTGCCTCCTGAGAAATCTGTATGCAGGTCAAGAAGCAATGGTTAGAAATGGACATGGAACAATGGACTGGATCCAAATTGGGAAAGGAATACATCAAGCCTGTATATTGTTATCCTGTTTACTTAACTTATATGAGAGTTCATCATATGAAATGCCAGGTTGAATGAGCAAAAGCTGGAATCAAGATTGCAGGGGAAAATATCAATAACCTCAGATATGCAGATGACACCATCCTTATGGCAGAAAGCAAAGAGGAACTAAAGAACTTCTTGATGAAGGTAAAAGAGGAGAGTGAAAAAAACTGGCTTAAAACTCAACATTCAAAAAACAAAGATCATGGTATCCAGATCTATCACTTCATGGAAAATAGATGGGAAAACAATTGGAACAGTGAGAGACTATTTTCTTGGGCTCCAGAATCACTGCAGATGGTGAGTGCAGCCATGAAATCAAAAGGTGCTTGCTTCTTGGAAGAAAAGTTATGACCAACCTAGACAGCATATTAAAAGCAGTGGCATTACTTTGCCATAAATTCTGTCTAGTCAAAGCTATGGTTTTCCCAGTAGTCATGTACAGATGTGAGAATTGGACTACAAAGAAAACTGAACACTGAAGAAGTGATGCTTTTCACTGTGGTGTTCTAGAAGACTTTTGAGAGTCCCTTGGACTGAAAGGAGATCAAACCAATCAGCCTACAGAAAATCAGTCCTGAATATTCATTGGAAGGACTTATGATGAAACTGAAGCTCCAATACTTTGGCCAACTGATGTGAAGAACTGACTCTTTGGAAAAGACCCTGATGCTCAGAAAGATTGAAGGCAGGTGGAGAAGAGGATTGCAGAGGATGAGATGGTTGTATGGCATCACTGACTCGATGGACATGAGTTTGAGCAAGCTCTGGGAGTTGGTGATGAACAGGGAAGCCTGGTGTGCTGCAGTCCATGGGGCTGCAAAGAATCAGATATGACAAAGTGACTGAATGGAACTGAGGGGCCAACTTGCCCCATCTCCCAACTAGTATTGGTCTATGCAATATTGCGTAGGAAGATGAAGGTGAAATGCTTTTAAAGGGGCAGTTTACTTTTAATGTGATTGTTAAAAATTTTGAATTTTACTTGATCTTATTGGAGTTTACTTTTTCTTTGTTCCCTTTATAACGTTCTTTCCTGTATTCTTTTAAGTTTAGTAGGTGTTTTTGTTGACTCTTAAATTCTATCTTCCCTATTTACATATTTTTAAACAGATTTTATTTTTTTAGATTAGTTTTAGGTTTGTAGCAGAATTGAGCAAAAGATATAGAGATCGTCCATGTACCTCTCTGCCCCACTCATGCATTGTCTGCTCCATTGTTTTTAATATTTATTTTTATGTATTTATTTATTCAGCTGCACTGGGTCTTGTCTGAGGCATGTGGGATCTTTAGCTGTGGTACAACAATTCTTTGCTTAGTTGCAGAATGTGTAATCCAATTCCCTGACTATGGATTGAACCCAGGGTCCCTGCATTGGGAATCTTGAGGCTTAACCACTGAACCATACGGGAAGTCGTCCCCTGCTATTGTTCAATTCAGTGTCTCAGTCGTGTCTGACTCTTTGCGACCCCATGAATTGCAGCACGCCAGGTCTCCCTGTCCATCACCAACTCCTGGAGTTTACTCAAACTCATGTCCATTGAGTCAGTGATGCCATCCAGCCATCTCACCCTCTGTCATCCGCTTCTCCTCCTGTCCTCAATCCCTCCCAGCATTAGGGTCTTTTCCAATGAGTCAATTCTTCGCATGAGGTGGCCAAAGTATTGCAGTTTCAGCTTTAGCATCAGAACTTCCAAAGAACACCCAAGACTGATCTCCTTTAAAACAGACTGGTTGGAACTCCTTGAAGTCCAAGGGAATCACAAGAGCTATCTCCAACACTATAGTTCAAAAGCATCAACTCTTCAGCACTCAACATTCTATACAGTCCAACTCTCACATCCATACATGACCACTGGAAAAACCATAGCCTTGACTAGATGGACTTTTGTCGGCAAAGTAATGTCTCTGCTTTTGAATATGCTCTCTAGGTTGGTCATAACTTTCCTTCCAAGGAGTAAGCATCTTTTAATTTCATGGCTGCAGTCACCATCTTCAGTGATTTTGGAGCCCAAAGAAATGAACTCTGACACTGTTTCCACTGTTTCCCCATCTATCTTCCATGAAGTGATTGGAGCGGATGCCATGATCTTAGTTTTCTGAATGTAGAGCTTGAAGCCAACTTTTTCACTCTCCTCTTTCACTTTCATCAAGAGGCATTTTGGTTCCTCTTCATTTTCTGCCATAAGGGTGGTGTCATCTGCATATCTGAGGTTATTGATATTTCTCCCGGCAATCTTGATTCCAGTTTCTGCTTCCTCCAGCCCAGCGTTTCTCATGATGTACTCTGCATATAAGTTAAATAAGCAGGGTGATAATATACAGCCTTGACATACTCCTTTTCCTATTTGGAACCAGTCTGTTGTTCCACGTCCAGTTCTAACTGTTGCTTCCTGACCTTCATATAGGTTTCTCAAGAGGCAGGTCAGGTGGTCTGGTATTCCCATCTCTTTCAGAATTTTCCACAGTTTATTGTGAGCCACACAGTCAAAGGCTTTGGCATAGTCAATAAAGCAGAAACAGATGTTTTTTTCTGGAACTCTTGCTTTTTTGATAATCCAGCAGATGTTGGCAATTTGATCTCAGGTTCCTCTGTCTTTTCTAAAACCAACTTGAACATATGAAATTTCGTGGTTCACGTATTGCTGAAGCCTGGCCTGGATAAGTTTGAGCATTACTTTACTAGCGTGTGAGATGAGTGCTATTGTGTGGTAGTTTGAGCATTCTTTGGCATTGCCTTTCTCTGGGATTGGAATGAAAACTGACCTTTTCCAGTCCTGTGGCCACTGCTGAGCTTTCCAAATTTCCTGGTATATTGAGTGCATCACTCGCACAGCATCATCATCCAGGATTCGAAATAGCTAAACTGTAATTCCATCACCTCCACTAGCTTTGTTTGTGTGATGCTTTCTAAGGCCCACTTGACTTCACATTCCAGGATGTCTGGCTCTAGGTGAGTGATTACATGATCGTGATTATCTGGGTCATGAAGCTCTTTTTTGTACAGTTCTTCTGTGTATTCTTGCCACCTCTTCTTAATATCTTCTGCTTCTGTTAGATCCATACCATTTCTGTCCTTTATCGAGCCCATCTTTGCATGAAATGTTCCCTTAGTATCTCTAATGTTCTTGAAGAGACCTCTAGTCTTTCCCATTCTGTTGCTTTCCATAAATATATATAGCATTGATCACTGAGGAAGGCTTTCTTATCTCTTCTTGCTATTCTTTGGAATTCTGCATTCAGATGCTTATATCTTTCCTTTTCTCCATTGCTTTTCGATTCTCTTCTTTTCACAGCTATTTGTAAGCCCCCTCAGACAGCCATTTTGCCTTTTTTTTTTTTTTGCATTTCTTTTCCATGCGTATGGTCTTGATCCCTGTCTCCTGTACAATGTCATGAACCTCCATCCATAGTTCATCAGGCACTCTATCAGAGCTAATCCCTTATATCTGTTTATCACTTCCACTTTATAATCATAAGGGATTTGATTTAGGTAATACGTGAACGGTCTAGTGGTTTCCCCTCCTTTCTTCAATTTAAGTCTGAATTTGGCACTAAGGATTTCAAGATCTGAGCCAGCTCCCAATCATGTTTTTGCTGACTGTATAGAGCTTCTCCATCTTCGGCTGCAAAAAAATATCATCAGTCTGATTTTGGTGTTGGCAAACTGGTGATGTCCATGTGTAAAGTCTTCTCTTGTGTTGTTGGAAGTGGGTGTTTGCTATGACCAGAGTGTTCTATTGGCAAACTCTATTAGCCTTTGCCCTGCTTCATTCTGTACTCCAAGGCCAAATTTGCCTGTTACTCCAGATGTTTCTTGACTTCCTACTTTTGCATTCCAATCCCCTGTAATGAAAAGGACATCTTTTTTGGGTGTTATTTCTAAAAGGTCTTGTAGGTCTTCATAGAACCATTCAACTTCAGCTTCTTCAGTGTTACTGGTTGGGGCATAGGCTTGGATTACTGTGATATTGAATGGTTTGCCTTGGAAATGAACAGAGATCATTCTGTCATTTTGAGATTGCATCCAAGTACTGCATTTCAGACTCTTTTGTTGACCATGATAGCTACTCCATTTCTTCTAAGGGATTCCTGCCCAAAGTAGTAGATATAATGGTCATCTGAATTAAATTCACCCATTCCAGTCCATTCTAGTTCACTGATTCCTAGAATGTTGACGTTCATTCTTGCCATCTCCTGTTTGACCACGTCCAATTTGCCTTGTCTCATTGCCTTGACCTAATATTCCAGGTTCCTATGCAATATTGCTCTTTACAGCATCTGACCTTGCTTCTATCACCAGTCACATCCACAACTGGATATTGTTTTTGCTTTGGCTCCATCCCTTCATTCTTTCTGGAGTTATTTCTCTACTGATCTCCAGTAACATATTGGGCACCTACAGGCCTGGGGAGTTCCTCTTTCAGTATCCTATCATTTTGCCTTTTCATACTGTTCATGGAGTTCTTAAGGCAAGAATATTGAAGTGGTTTGCCATTCCCTTCTCCAGTGAACCACATTCTTTCAGAACTCTCCATCATGACCCATCTGTCTTGGGTGGGCCAATGCGGCATGGCTTAGTTTCATTGAGTTAGACAAGGCTGTGTTGCTTGTGATCAAATTGGCTAGGTTTCTGTGATTATGGTTCAGTGTGTCTGCCCCTTGATGCCCTCTCACAACACTTGCAATCTTACTTGGATTACTCTTAACTTGGACGTGGGGTATCTCTTCACAGCTGCTCCAGCAAAGCACAGCCACTGCTCTTTCCCTTGGACAAGTGGTATCTCCTCACAGCCACCCCTCCTGACCTTGGAGTAGCTCCTGTTGGCCCTCCCACATTGTTAACCTCCCACAAAAGTGATATATTTATTCAATTGATGAACTGAGGTCGACATACCATTATCACCCAAAGTCCAGAGTTTACATTAGACTTCACTCTTTGTGATGTACAACATATGGGTTGAAAAATATACAATGACATGTATCTATCATTATAGTACCACCCAGATGATTTCACTGTTCTAAATGTCCTCTGTGCTTCACCTATTGATCTCTCACAACACTTGAGTCCTTGGCAACTACTGAACATATTACTGTCTCCAGAGGTTTTGGTTTTTTCCAGAATGTCTTATAATGGGCATTGTATAGTACATAACCTTTTAACATTGGTTTCTTTTATTAAGAATATGCATGTAAGATGTATTCTTATTATTTTATGCCTTGGCAGCTTATTTCTTTTTAGTGCTGAATAATATTCATTTGCTGGGATATACCATATTAACAACTTACTGAGCATGGCCCCACCAACCAGAAACAGACCCAGTTTCCCCCTCAGTCATTCTCTCCCACCAGGAAGGTTCCATAAGCCTTTTGTTATTCTCCATCAGAGGCAGACAGACTTAAAACCACAATCACAGAAAACTAACCAATCTAATCACATGGACCACAGCTTTGTCTAACTCAATGAAACTATGAGCCATGCCATGAAGGGCCACCCAAGACAGATGGGTCATGGTGGAGAGTTCAGACAAAATGTGGCCCACTAGAGAAGGGAATGGCAAACCACTTCAGTATTCTTGCCTTGAGAACCCCAAGAACCCAATGAAAAGGCAAAAAGATAGGACACTGAAAGATGAACTCCCCAGGTCAGTAGGTGCCCAATATGCTGTTGGAGATCAATGGAGAAATAACTCCAGAAAGACTAAAGAGATGGAGCCAAAGCAAAAACAATACCCACTTGTGGATGTGACTGCTGATGGAAGCAAGGTCTGATGCTGTAAAAAGCAATATTGCATAGGAACCTGGAATGTTAGATCGATGAATCAAGGCAAATTGGAAGTGGTCAAACAGGAGATGGAAAGAGTGAACATTGACATTTTAGAAATCAGCGAACTAAAATGGACTGGAATGGGTGAATTTAATTCAGATGACCATTATATCTACTACTGTGGGCAAGAAACCCTTAGAAGAAATGGAGTAGAAATCGTAGTCAACAAAAGAGTCAGTACTTGGATGCAATCTCAAAAATGACAGAATGATCTCTTGTTCATTTCCAAGACAAACCATTCAATATCACGGTAATCCAAGTCTGTGTCCGGATCAGTAACACTGAAGAAGCTGAAGCAGAAAGGTTCTATGAAGACCTACAAGACCTTCTAGAACTAACACCCAAAAAAGGTGTCCTTTTCATTATAGGGGATTGGAATGCAAAAGTAGGAAATCAAGAAACATCTGGAGTAACAGACAAATTTGGCCTTGGAGTACAGATTGAAGCAGGGCAAAGACTAATATAGTTTTGCCAAGAGAACACTCTGGTCATAGCAAACACCCTCTTTCAACAACACAAGAGATGAATCTACACATGGAAATTACCTGATGGCCAACACCGAAATCATATTGATTATATTCTTTGCAGCCAAAGATGGAGAAGCTCTATATAGTCAGGAAAAAAAAAAAAAAAGACAAGGAGCTGAATGTGGCTCAGACCATGAACTCCTTATTGCCAAATTCAGAGTTAAATTGAAGAAAAGAGGGAAAACCTCTAGACCATTCAGATATGACTTAAATCAGATCCCTAACAATTATACAGTAGATGTGAGAAATAGATTTAGGACTAGATCTGATAGAGTGCCTGATGAACTATGGATGGAGGTTCATGACATTGTACAGGAGACAGGGAGCAAGACCAACACCAAGAAAATGAAATGCAAAAAAGCAAAATGTCTGTCTGAGGAGGCCTTACAAATGGCTTTGAAAAGAAGGGAAGTGAAAAGCAGAGGAGAAAAAGAAATATATGCCCATTTCAATGCAGAGTTACAAAGAATAGCAAGGTGAGATAAGAAAGCCTTCCTCAGGTCAATGCAAAGAAGTAGAGGAAAACAATAGAATGGGAAAAACAAGCAATCTCTTGAAGAAAATTAGAGATACCAATGGAACATTTCATGCAACAGTGGGCTCAATGAAGAACGTAAATAATATGGACCTAACAGAATCAGAAGATACTAAGGCAACGTGGCAAGAATTCACAGAAGAACTGTATAAAAAAGATCTTCACGACCCAGATAATCATGATGGTGTGATCACTCACACTCACCTAGAGCCAGACATCCTGGAATATGATGGCAAGTGGGCCTAAGGAAGCATCACTCTGAACAAAGATAGTGGAGGTGACGGAATTCAGGTTAAGCTATTTCGACTCCTGAAAGATGATGCTGTGAAAGTGCTGTACTCAATATGCCAGCAAATTTGGAAAGCTCAGCAATGGCCACAGGACTGGAAAAGGTCAGTTTTCATTCCAATCCCAAAGAAATTCAGTGCCAAATAACGCTCAAACTACTGCACAGTTGCACTCATCTCACACGCTAGTAAGTGAAAGCGAAAGTGAAGTCACTCAGTCATGTCCGACTCTGTGCGACCCCATGGACTGCTGCCTACCAGGCTCCATCATGGGATTTTCCAGGCAAGAGTACTGGAGTAGGGTGCTATTGCCTTCTCCGACACGCTAGTAAAGTAATGCTCAAAATTCTCCAAGCCAGGTTTCAACAATACGGGAACCGTGAACTTCTAGATGTTCAAGCTGGTTTTAGAATAGGCAGAGGAACCAGAGATCAAATTCCCAGCATCCTCTGGATCATTAAAAAAGCAAGAGAGTTCCAGAAAAACATCTATTTCTGCTTTATTGACTATGCAAAAACCTTAGACTGTGGATCACAGTAACTGTGGAAAATTCTGAAAGAGATGGGAATACCAGACCACCTGACCTGCGTCTTGAGAAATCTGTATTAAGGTCAGGAAGAAACAGTTAGAACTGGACATGGAATAACAGACTTTTTCCTAATAGGAAAAGGAGTAGGTCAAGGCTGTATATTGTCATCTTGCTTATTTAATATATATGCAGAGTACATCATGAGAAATGCTGGGCTGGAAGAAGCACAAGCTGGAATCAAGATTGCCGGGAGAAATATCAATAACCTCAGATATGTAGATGACATCACCCTTATGGCAGAAAGTGAAGAGGAACTAAAAAGCCTCTTGATGAAAGTGAAAGACGAGAGTGAAAAAGTTGGCTTAAAGCTCAACATTCAGGAAACTAAGATCATGGCATCTGGCCCCATCACTTCATGGTGAATAGACAGAGAAACAGTGGAAACAGTGTCAGACTTTATTTTTCTGGGCTCCAAAATCACTGCAGATGGTGCCTGCGGCCATGAAATTAAAAGACGTTTACTTCTTGGGAGAAAAGCTATTACCAACCTAGATAGCATATTAAAAAGCAGAGACATTATTTTGCCAACAAAGTTCCGTCTAATCAAGGCTATGTTTTTTCCAGTAGTCATGTATGGATGTGAGAGTTGGACTATAAAGAAAATTGAATGCTGAAGAATTTGTACTTTTGGACTATGGTATTGGACTTGAGAGTCCCTTGGATTGCAAGGAGATCCAACCAGTCCACCTAAAAGGAGATCAGTCCTGAATATTCATTCACTTATGTTCTTGCTGAAACTCCAATACTTTGGCCACCTGATGTGAAGAACTGACTCATTTGAAAAGACCCTGATGCCATCAAAGACTGAAGGTGGAAGGAGAAGGAGACAACAGAGGATGAGATGGTTGGATGGCATTACCAACTCAATGGACATGAGTTTGAGTAAACTCTAGGAATTAGTGCTGGACAGGGAGGCCTGGCATCCTGCCGTCCTTGGGATCACAGAGTCAGAAACAACTTAGCAACTTAACTGAACTAAATTAAACTGACCAGTTTATCTATTCACCCACTGATGGACATCTTGATTGCTTCTGAGCTTTAACAATCGAGATTAAAACTGCTGTAAATACCAGTGAATATTTTTATGTGTATGTAAGCCTTCAAGTCCTTTGGGTAAATGTTAAGTGGTGTGATTTGCTGAACTGGAATTCATAATTCATGTCCATAATGCACATTCTGCTATTTTAAAGCATAAAATCCTCCAAATATTTCATTATTTGTTTAATCTACTGATGTGTTAATATTCACTTACATCAGCTGCTTATCTCTCTCCTTCTAGAATGTGTAAATATATCACACTTAATTTGGGTCATCAATTTTACAGTTACAAGATGTTAATACAGAAGAAAATATTAAAACATATATAATTCATGGGGAAAATTACACCACTCCAAATCCAGAAGAAAATGAATTGGGAACATATATTTTACCAAAAGAATATCACTATAAGTATAAATTCAATAGCCAAGGCCTTCCTATATTCTAATAAATACTTCAGAAGTGGAATTTTGTCTCCATATTCTGTAACTGTTATAAAAATCAATATAAAAACATGATATGAATTGAAAATATAACACAACAAATTGAAGGGAGATTGTCTAGATTATACCCTGTCCATTACAATATTATGATTCTATATTATTTGAATCTGTTACTTTCTGCTGAGTCAGGAAGAACAACTCAGTTGAAGGTCTATAATAAGACAGATGTGATCAAAATGTCTAATAAACAAAACAAAGTGAAAGAGGGAAAACCTGCCAGACTGTGAATATAAGTACTTAAGTGCAACTGTGCTGGGAGCCAGCGTGAGGAACTCCGCCCGTGGCAAAGGTCATGAGGAAGGAGGCTCGGCATACGCAAAGGCGGGATCGAGCCTCAGGAGTCCCCCTGGAAATTCTCGAGCATCTACCCCCAAAATCATAGTCTGCCTACTTTACTGCTTTGTGCTCTCACCTACACCTCTGACTTTACGGGGGGCTGTCCTGGGCATGACAAGAGTGTTTTAGTTCACAGCCATGAGAGGCATGAGATGTTCTAAACTGTATGAATACAGATTCCTTTGAGCAGTTAAAAGATTGATTAGAAATTGTATTGGTGAAGGGTTTTTCACTTGTTGGGCCAATGTTTGCTGCTAAGTTTCCATATCCCTTACCTGCTGTGTCCCTGGCAGTGTATTGATTAATATAATTGGTGTAAGTAGTAGCTTTAATGTTTGTAACCTTGGACCCTTGAGTTAATTCTTTTTCTTATTATAGTCCACCACACCTTTGCCCTTAGGTGCAACCTTATCTAATACTTTTGGAGGGTGGCGCCTGACTAATCACCTTTAGAGAAAAATAAGTTTTCTGAAGAAAGGGTCTTAAAATGTTAATAGGACTCTGGGCCAGTAGATGATGCAAATCACCTAAACTTTTCCATATGATAAGTTTGCAGGAAGAAAGCCTGGCTTACTTCATGACTCTACCCCTTCCCCCATTATCCTCTATGCATAACTTAAGGTATAAAAACTACTTTGGAAAGTAAAGTGCGGGCCTTGTTCAACGAAACTTGGTCTCCCCATGTCGTTCTTTCTCTCAGCTTCTGGCTGAATTATTCAGCCTCTTTTCTCCACTAAATTTTCTCACTGAGCTATCCTTATTTAACCACTCTTTATATCTTTAATTAACATTTAAATAAGCTGTTGTTTCCTAATCACCGATGCCATCTTCCCTTCGAAACCCCTGACTCTGGACCCCGGCACAACTGTACATAGCGAAGAACATAAGTCAAAATGTAAAAGGGCATGGAAAACATTAGATTAAAACCGTTGTGCTATTAGTCAGTCAAGAGACACAGAAACACAGCAGTGCAAAACACCTAAAGCAATGAAACTTACATTCTGGTATATGGGTGCTGTGCCACCCTCTACATAAAAGTAACTTAACAATAATCACTGCTTGTATTTACAGTGCTTACTTTCCTGAAGGAAATGAATACTATTTCTGTATCATAGGATTATATCAACACTACAGGAACACCAGACCACCTGACCTGCCTCTTGAGAAACCTATATGCAGGTCAGGAAGCAACAGTTAGAACTGGACATGGAACAACAGCCTGGTTCCAAATAGGAAAAGGAGTATATCAAGGCTATATATTGCCACCCTGCGTATTTAACTTCTATGCAGAGTACCTCATGAGAAACGCTGGGCTGGAAGAAGCACAACCTGGAATCAAGATTGCTGGGAGAAACATTAATAACCTCAGATATGCAGATGACACCACACTTATGGCAGAAAGTGAAGAGGAATGAAAAAGCCTCTTGATGAAAGTGAAAGTGGTGAGTGAAAAAGTTGGCTTAAAGCTCAACATGCAGAAAACTAAGATCATAGCATCTGGTCCCATCATGGGAAATAGATGGGGAAATAGTGGAAAGAGTGTCAGACTTTATTTTTTGGGAGCTCCAAAATCACTGCAGATGATGATTGCAGCCATGAAATTAAAGACGCTTACTCCTTGGAAGGAAAGTTATGACCAACCTAGATAGCATATTAAAAAGTAGAGATATTACTTTGCCAATAAAGTCTGTCTTGTCAAGGCTATGGTTTTTCCAGTGGTCATATATAGACGTGAGTGGACTGTCTGTATTGAAGCACTGAAGAATTGATGCTTTTGAACTGTGGTGTTCAAGGAGACTCTTGAGAGTCCCTTGGACTGCAAGGAGATCCAACCAGTCCATCCTAAAGGAGATCAGTCCTGGGTGTTCATTGGAAGGACTGATGGTGAGGCCAAAACTCCAATACTTTGGCCATCTCATGCAGAGTTGACTCATTGGAAAACACCCTGATGCTGGGAGGGATTGGGGGCAGGAGGAGGAGAGGACGACAGAGGATGAGATTGCTGAATGGCATCACCGACTCGATGCACATGAGTTTGGGTGAAGTCCGGGAGTTGGTGATGGACAGGGAGGCCTGGTATGCTGCGATTCATGCAGTCACAAGGAGTCGGACATGACTGAGTGAACTGAACTGACAGTAAAAGATAATATTTTTCTGGGGACTTGTAGGTCAATCTAAACTTGAAGAAAAATATGAAAATTTTCATTTTTATCTTCCATTTATCTTTTGTCACCTGTTGTCAGTTTCTTGCCCCATAACATTCTCATGGCATTTTTCACTTCTGTATTCATTAGTGTGTAAATCAGAGGGTTGTTCAAAGGTGTTCCAAATGTGTAAAACACAGCTATCATCTTATGTATGGGGAAGGTAGTTGCAGGGCGTGTGTATATAAATATGCAAGGACCAAAGAACAAGATGACCATGATTATGTGAGAGATGCAGGTGGATAGGGCTTTCTTCCTCCCCTCAGCACTGTGGTTTCTCAGAGAATGCAAGATCATAGCATAGGAGAACATCAGCATGGCAAAACTCACTGTACAGATGGCCCCACTGTTGGACACCAAGAGTAGGTTGGTCACATAGGTGTCTGTACAAGCAATTTCAACAAAGGCTGAAAGTTGATCAATGATCAATGATCGATCACATTGGGACCACAGAAAGGCAGACTCGAGGCTAGAAGAATCTGAGCTGAAGAATGAATGCAAGACCCCACCCAGGCCACAGCTACCAACACACCACAGATTCGATGGCTCATGAGGGTCATGTATCGAAGGGGCTTACAGATGGCCACATAACGGTCAACAGCCATGAGAATAAGGATGAAGATCTCTAGGCAACAAAAAAAAATGTGATGCAAAGACTTGGGTCATGCACTCATTGAAAGAGATTGTGCTCTTTCCCCTAAGGGCATCGGGAATCACTCTAGGGGCAATGGAAGTTGAGAGAAAGGTATCAGATAAAGATAGGTGGAAAAGGAAGAAGGACATTGGACTCCCAAGTGTCCTGCTTGTCTTGATGGTGGAAATAATCATGAAGTTACCCAGTAATGTTCCCAAATATAAAAACAAGAAAGTGACAAACATTATTTTCTTCCTAACAGGATCCTGTGATAACCCAAGTAGAATGAACTCAGTCACATTATTGTTCAGCTTCATGATTTCATGAATGAGATAAGAGATGGATGAGAGATGGATTATCTGCAAAAAATAAATCAATATACGGTGCAATATATGATGGAATATTTTAAGTAAAACCAAATTTGCTTACCAGGTATATTATTTCCAATAATTTATACTATATGTTTGTTTCTTAGTAATAACATTTGTTCTTCAATTTGTAATGACCATTTCATAGGGTCATTATGAGTCTCATATACGCTTGTGAATGTTAAACTTTCCAATAAGACTCTTTAAATACAATCCCTTGTTAGACCTGATATGATTATGATTAATTTTATGAATATATGTAATATATGGCTTCATTTTGTTATTCCCTTTGTCATTTTTTGGCCGTATTGAATATATATTCAGAATCCCAAGTATTGTGCATCACTCATTATTTAGGGTATATTTGACTGCCCTTGGTGGTATGACATAAAGTCATACATCATCCTTAGCACCTTAAAGAATATCTTGTTCACATATAACTTATACATTTTCCATTTATTATACATATTGATTTTAAAAGTAGCACAAACTGTCTTCTAGATACCCTAGTTTGAAAAGAGAAAAGACATATTACTTTAAATACTCTGTTTCAACCTCCAAGCACATTTATATTAAGTCCTTGATGTATATGATGAACAGAGTGAATGATCTCTGTTATTTGATAATATTTCAAAAATACCCATTACTCTTTTTGCATTCTCCAGTCTTGGAAAAGTACATTTTAAGCACTCATATTTCCTGAAGTTACATTTCAAAATGACTTCCTGAAGTTAAATTTCTAAATGAAAGAGAATTTATTAATTAATAGCTTATGTTTAAAAATTCAAGCTTTTACCTAAGCTTGTTAAACCTGAGGTGGTTTTCTTTTATTTGAGGATGTCACCTGGCAATTGGTCTAGGACCTGATCATAGTTATATTCCCAGTAGATATTGTATTCTCAGGTACCTGAAAACCTCATATTGCTGGAAGACCAGGAAAGCAGAAGAGGGAGGGTAATGTAATTTTCCAAAAGAGTCATAACAAATAACAACAGACCTCTTCATTCAGTTTGTTTCTGTCCTGGCAAATAATTATTCAACGTAAAATGTCCCTTCTTTGGATGAAGATTTCTGTTTTCACATTTTAAAAGAAATATTATCATGGGGTCATTTCCAAGAACACCTTTTTTTTTTAGTTCTTTGTTATGAAGATGATGCTGGCAAGTGGCACTATATGCAAGTATAAATAAAAAATGAAATGTCATGCATTTAAATATCATCTGGAAGACTTACTTACTCCATTGTGCCTCTCCTCAATCCATCCAGCCTTTAATGCATTTCTTGAAAGTTGTGAACAGCCAAAGTGCAGATTATGACAGAGTAGCTAGGGACAAGATTTCCTTTCAATATATTTTTCTCTCTCATGGTGAACTTTCTTCTCTTCAACAGAGATGAAATATCCCTTATTCCTGGGGGGGGGGGGGGGGTGGTGGTGGTGGTGGTGGTGGTGGAACTCTTCAGAATATGTCTAATAAAGTTACTCAATTTGGGTTTTCAAGTATTAAAAAATCTCTTTTGACTCGCATAATCTTAAACTAATATATCAAGACTAATTGAGTCTTGATATATTAATCATTACAATAAGCTCTTCCTTTCCTTCACCGATTTTAAAGAGTGATGCACCATAACATATTTAACACTTGGAAATATGATAACCACTGGAAACAAGGTGATGTGAAAGTCTATTTCAAGTCAGTATTCCCTGACATCAGTCACTCCTTTGAGTATTATAGTTTTGGGTTTGTATGTTGTCAAACGTATTTTCCTATTATTTTCCAGGACAAGCTTACTTCTCTTTTCACATCTGGACTTGTTTATTTAAGATAACTTGAGAATCATAAACATGTGTGATCATTAACTTGTTAATAATCATATGTCCTCATCAAGTATTTAATCAGTAGTTTCAGAAAGACATTAAATGTATCCACTCAGATCTACAGCCATAAAGTCCATTTTTGTGCATTTAAGTTCCAAACAATTCAAACGACATTAGTCACTAATTTATTTGAAAAATACTGTGTCCTCAGACATCAGTACATTTCAGTGATTCCCCTTGGATCTTGAAAGAGGGAATTTTAACCTATTTTGGAGTATACAATACTTCATGACCTAGCAAACGGAGACTATAATTCTCAAGTGAACTATATCAAAGCCTTTATATGATCAGGGTGTATTCATAATGCAATGTGAGCATGTAAAAAGTAGTAGATACATCATGTGAAATCTCTATAATGTAAATAATGTAGCAGCCAAAGATGAAAAGTAAATAGATGGGGAATATCCAAACTCACCTTGCTCTCTTTTTTCTTCCTCGAGTGTCCTTCCATTTCTAGCTGTTTCAACCTTCTGGGAACTTCAAACTAAATTTCTGAGAAATATCCTCTAACTGGCCTTCAGAGATTTCCTGTGAGAAAGGAAATCCACTCTTTTGCTCTCTAAAGGCTTTATCTATAATTTTCTTATAGTGTTATTCTTATTGGTTATAATAAGGATATGTATGCTTACTTTAGCTTTCCTCCTGGAATGAGAATATCAGAAAGCTACATGTTCTTTGAATATCATTTGCCACAGTTCCAACACAATGCTTTGTACACTGCAGATGCTCAGTAAGAGCTTTTAACTTGATCATTTCCTATAACTCCATAAAAGGTAACATTTACCTCATTGTTTTCACATTATGTTGGTTACAAAGTCACAGTTTTATTAACTTATAGGGATCATCTATCTATCATGTAGAGTAGGTAGACAAATATGCTCTAATTTTATATAGCCAAAAAGAAGGAAGAAAACAAATATAAAGATAATTTATCACTTAACTGTTAGAAGAGTCTCTGAATTTGTATTATCTACCTGTCCTTTTCTGTTACCAACTTTCTTAAATACTGGGAAAAAAAAAATACACACACAAAGCAACAATGGTTCCTCTCTGCATTCCAGGGGGAATATTTTCAGACTCAATGATGTAAGTTTTTTAGCATCATAGAGTGTTTATTCCCTAAAGTTTCTTTTCAACCAAATTCATCCCAGATGTAATAACCTCAAAGTTTGTTTTATCCAATTAGCCTGTTAAGAACAGCAAGTTAATCTACCTTGTACTCGGGAACCAGATCAAACAAAGATTTGTAGTTATTATATTTTCCTTGGTCAAAGGAAAAAAAAAAGATAGGGAAGAAGAGGAAAAAGACAGAGTAGTGGAGAACAGGAAGACGAAACTATGTTACTGGTAGGAGAAAAAGTGGATCACCAAGAAACTACTATGCTCCCACCAGTGCCCTACTTACCCACCCCTGCATTAGGAAACAAAATTTTCTAGCCCTTATAATTTTGTTGTTGGTGGTGGTAACTACAATTCAGAGAAAGCACTATGGTGCTTGAAAACATAAGTTCTATGATATGGGGTCCAGATTTTCCCTATCAAGGTACTACAGTCATAAAAAAGAATAAATTTTGCCATTTACAGCAATGAATGAATGGTACTGAAATATATTATGCTAAGTGAAATAAGTCATACAGAAAAAGACAAATGCTATATGATATCAACTATATATGGAATCTAAAGAACAAAGCAAGCTAATAATACAACAAAAAAGAGATGTACTCACAAAAATAAAGAACAAACTACTGCTTAGCAATGGGGGAGGGAAGGAGTTAGGGGCAAGAAAAGAATAGAGGACTGAGATACCAACTATTATGTTTAAGATAAATAAGCTATAAGAATACATTTTACTACATAGGGAATATAGTCAATATTTTTTGAAAACTGTAAGGAGAATAATCTAATCACTGAAGAATTAATGCTTTTGAACTGTGGTGTTGGAGAAGACTCTTGAGAGCCCCTTGGACTGCAAGGAGATCAATCCAGTCCATCCTAAAGTAGACCAGTCCTGAATGTTCATTGGAAGGACACGATGTTGGAGCTGAAACTCCAATACTGTGACCACCTGATGAAAAGAGCTGACTCATTGGAAAAGACCCTGATGTTTGGAAAGATTGAAGGCGGGAGGAGAAGGGGACGACAGGGGATAAGGGGATGACAGAGGATGAGATGGTTGGATGGCATGACCAACTCAGTGGACATGGTTTTGGGTGGACTCCGGGAGTTGGTGATGGACAGGGAAGCCTGGCGTGCTGCGGTTCATGGAGTCATAGAGTCAGACATGACTGAGCGACTGAATAGAACATATAATATTGTACATTATGCTTAAAGAAAGACTATATTAACTGTGTTTAATTAAAAACAAAGAAAGATGTAAAAACTTCTTTAGTGAACTCTAATTGTTTATACCTGACAAGAGTATTTTCTTTCTTGAATAACTGAATCTTGAATTTCCTCTGAGAAAATATCAATACAACTTCTTAATTTTTCACTATACAAACTTTAAGTGATATCATTTCACAAAGTTTGGAATATGATTCTCCCTAGCTTATTTAGAAACATTTCCCCCAGGCTGTAATATTTGTGTTAGGGATCTATCAGCAAATAAAATACAGTCATTGCTTTTGTTTGGAGTATTAAGTTTTTTTTTCCCCTCAAAATCAGTTTTTTCCCTAAAAGAGTTTGAGTGTACAGATCTGGAACTTCTGACCATCAACAGTTGGAGAAAGTCAACATGAAAGCAGAACTAAGAGAGAAATCAATTGTATAATAACACTTATCTGTAGAATTATGGCAGAAAGTGAAGAGGAACTAAAAAGCCTCTTGATGAAGGTGAAAGTGGAGAGTGAAAAAGTTGGCTTAAAGCCCAACATTCAGAAAACGAAGATCATGGCATCCAGTCCCATCACTTCATGGGAAATAGATGGGGAAACAGTGTCAGACTTTATTTTTGGGGGCTCCCAAATCACTGCAGATGATGACTGCAGCCATGGAATTAAAAGATGCTTACTCCTTGGAAGGAAAGTTATGACCAACCAGGATAACATATTCAAAAGCAGAGACATTACTTTGCCAACAAAGATTCATCTAGTCAAGGCTGTGGTTTTTCCTGTGGTCATGTATGGATGTGAGAATTGGACTGTGAAGAAGGCTGAGCGCTGAAGAATTGATGCTTTTGAACTGTGGTGTTGGAGAAGGCTCTTGAGAGTCCCTTGGACTGCAAGGAGATCCAACCAGTCCATTCTGAAGGAGATCAGCCCTGGGATTTCTTTGAAAGGAATGATGCTAAAGCTGAAGCTCCAGTACTTTGGCCATCTCATGCGAAGAGTTGACTCATTGGAAAAGACTCTGATTCTGGGAGGGATTGGGGGCAGGAGGAGAAGGGGACGACAGAGGATGAGATGGCTGGATGGCATCACTGACTACATGGACATGAGTCTGAGTGAACTCCGGGAGTTGGTGATGGACAAGGAGGCCTGGCGTGCTGCAATTCATGGGGTCGCAAAGAGTCGGACATGACTGAGCTACTGATCTGATCTGAAATTATTTTACTGTTTTCCATTTTATATTTTTATTTTTATATTTACTTAAATAATATCATAAATACTTGCAAACTTACCAACCATCTTAAGAATTAAAATGCTAACAGTAATTAAATCTATTCCTGACTACCTTCCTACCTGTTCCTGCTTCACTCTAAAGTTTACCAATACTGTAATGTTTATAGAGATCAATTTAAACAAAAATGAAAAGTACAGTGAGTTCCTTTGTAACACCCCCAGTAGCCCCTATTATTAATATCTTGATTAAAATTATATATGTTTTAAAATAATCTATGAATTTATATCGATACATCATTATCACCTAAGGTCCATAATTTACATTACTATTCACTCTTGGTGTTGCACAGAAACATGACATTTAACCAACTTTTCAACATCATAGAATAATTCACTATCCTAAATTTTTTCTGTACTCCTAATTATGCCCTCTTATTTTCTTCTAACCCCTGCCAATCACTGATCTTTTCACTTGGACCCAAGGGTTTCTCTGTGATATATAACACAGTTTGATTCATATAGTATCTCGACTTTCAGATTGGTTTCTTTCATTTAGCAATAGGCACTTATGGTTTATTCATGATTTTTATGGTTTGATAGTTCATTTCTCTTTATTACTGTATAATATTCCAAGGCATGGGGGCTTAACATTTACTTTATCTGGTCATCTACAGAACAACATTTCGTATATTTTTCATATAGACCTAAGTTTTTAAGTCGTTTAGGTGATACCTTCCTGGATCACATGGTAAATCTATGTTTAGCTTTGTAAGAAAGGGCCAGACTATCTTCAGAGTGACTGTACCATTTTGCATTCCCACTGTAGTGAATGATTTTTCCCATGTTCTCAACATCTTCACCAAAATTTGATACTGTTAGTGTTTTCAATGCAGTCAATTTATAAAGTGTGCTTGTGGTATCTCATCATTTTATTTGCAATTCCCTAATAACATATGATGTTGAGAATCTTTTTGCATACTTGTTTTCCATCAGTACATCTTTTTTGGTGAGATATCTGTTCAGATAATTGCCCATTAAAAAAAAATCAGATTTCTTGTTTTCTTATTGTTGGACTTCAGTGTTCTTTGTATATGTTGGATATGAATCATTTTGTCAGATGTGTGTTTTTATAAATAACACCTCTCAGTCTGTAGCTAGTACTTTCATTGTCCATAATTAGATCTCTTCCAAAGAAGACTCATATAATTTTAATGAGGTTTATCTTAACATTTTATTTTGTAAATTTTGGTGTAAACATAACTTTTAAAAATATACTTTCTTTTTTTTTATGTACCATTTTAGGTTTATAGAAATTTTGAGTAGAAAATACAGAGATTCTCCATACCATCCACCTTTCCACTCCTCACACATACAACTTTCCCCTCTATCAACACCCTGAACTAGACTGGTACATTTCTTGGAATCATTGAACCTGATACTGATACATCATTGACACATCATAATAATCCAAATTCCATGGGTTATGTTTGGTCTCACTGTTAGTGTAGTACATTATATGGGTTTTGATCTATGTAAAATGACAGGTATTTATTATTATAGTGAAGCGAAAATTGCTCAGTCGTCTCTGACTCTTTGTGACCCCATGGACCATACAGTCCATTGAATTTTTCAGGCCAGAATACTGGAGTGGGTAGCCGTTCCCTTCTCCAGGGGATCCTTCCAACCCAGGGATCGAACCCTGGTCTCCCACATTGCAGACAGATTCTTTATCCGCTGAGCCATAAGGGGAGCCCATTATTACTGAATACTAGGGTACTTTCAGTGCCTTAAATAATCTCTGGGTTCTGCCTACTCATCTTGCTTGTGAAAGTTAATGAAGGGCAGGAGTAGCAATACTCATATCAGATAAAATAGACTTTAAAAAAAAGACTGTGAAAAGAGACAAAGATGGTCACTACATAATGATCAAAGGATCAATCCAAGAAGAAGATATAACAATTATAAATATATATGCACCCAACACAGAAGCACCGCAGTATGTAAGACAAATGCTAACAAGTATGAAAGGAGAAATTAACAATAACACAATAATAGTGGGAGACTTTAATACCCCACTCACACCTATGGATAGATCAACTAAACAGAAAATTAACAAGGAAACACAAACTTTAAACGATACAATAGACCAGTTAGACCTAATTGATATCTACAGGACATTTCATCCCAAAACAATGAATTTCACCTTCTTCTCAAGCGCACATGGAACCTTCTCCAGGATAGATCACATCCTGGGCCATAAAGCTAGCCTTGGTAAATTCAAAAAAATAGAAATCATTCCAAGCATCTTTTCTGACCACAATGCAGTAAGATTAGATCTCAATTACAGGAGAAAAACTATTAAAAAATCCAACATATGGAGGCCGAACAACACGCTGCTGAATAACCAACAAATCACAGAAGAAATCAAAAAAGAAATCAAAATTTGCATAGAAACGAATGAAAATGAAAACACAACAACCCAAAACCTGTGGGACACGGTAAAAGCAGTCCTAAGGGGAAAGTTCATAGCAATACAGGCACACCTCAAGAAACAAGAAAAAAGTCAAATAAATAACCTAACTCTACACCTAAAGCAACTAGAAAAGGAAGAAATGAAGAACCCCAGGGTTAGTAGAAGGAAAGAAATCTTAAAAATTAGAGCAGAAATAAATGCAAAAGAAACAAAAGAGACCATAGCAAAAATCAACAAAACCAAAAGCTGGTTCTTTGAAAGGATAAATAAAATTGACAAACCATAAGCCAGACTCATCAAGAAACAAAGGGAGAAAAATCAAATCAATAAAATTAGAAATGAAAATGGAGAGATCACAACAGACAACACAGAAATACAAAGGATCATAAGAGACTACTATCAACAATTATATGCCAATAAAATGGACAACGTGGAAGAAATGGACAAATTCTTAGAAAAGTACAACTTTCCAAAACTCGATCAGGAAGAAATAGAAAATCTTAACAGACCCATCACAAGCACGGAAATTGAAACTGTAATCAAAAATCTTCCAGCAAACAAAAGCCCAGGTCCAGACGGCTTCACAGCTGAATTCTACCAAAAATTTAGAGAAGAGCTAACACCTATCCTGCTCAAACTCTTCCAGAAAATTGCAGAGGATGGTAAACTTCCAAACTCATTCTATGAGGCCACCATCACCCTAATACCAAAACCTGACAAAGATCCCACAAAAAAAGAAAACTACAGGCCAATATCACTGATGAACATAGATGCAAAAATCCTTAACAAAATTCTAGCAATCAGAATCCAACAACACATTAAAAAGATCATACACCATGACCAAGTGGGCTTTATCCCAGGGATGCAAGGATTCTTCAATATCCGCAAATCAATCAATGTAATACACCACATTAACAAATTGAAAAATAAAAACCATATGATTATCTCAATAGATGCAGAGAAAGCCTTTGACAAAATTCAACATCCATTTATGATCAAAACTCTCCAGAAAGCAGGAATAGAAGGAACCTACCTCAACATAATCAAAGCTATATATGACAAACCCACAGCAAACATTATCCTCAATGGTGAAAAATTGAAAGCATTTCCTCTAAAGTCAGGAACAAGACAAGGGTGCCCACTTTCACCATTACTATTCAACATAGTTTTGGAAGTTTTGGCCACAGCAATCAGAGCAGAAAAAGAAATAAAAGGAATCCAAATTGGAAAAGAAGAAGTAAAGCTCTCACTGTTTGCAGATGACATGATCCTCTACATAGAAAACCCTAAAGACTCCACCAGAAAATTACTAGAACTAATCAATGACTATAGTAAAGTTGCAGGATATAAAATCAACACACAGAAATCCCTTGCATTCCTATACACTAATAATGAGAAAACAGAAAGAGAAATTAAGGAAACAATTCCATTCACCATTGCAACGGAAAGAATAAAATACTTAGGAATATATCTACCTAAAGAATCTAAAGACCTATATATAGAAAACTATAAAACACTGGTGAAAGAAATCAAAGAGGACACTAACAGATGGAGAAATATACCATGTTCATGGATTGGAAGAATCAATGTAGTGAAAATGAGTATACTACCCAAAGCAATCTATAGATTCAATGCAATCCCTATCAAGCTACCAACAGCATTCTTCACAGAGCTAGAACAAATAATTTCACAATTTGTATGGAAAAACAAAAAACCTCGAATAGCCAAAGCAATCTTGAGAAAGAAGAATGGAACTGGAGGAATCAACCTACCTGACTTCAGGCTCTACTACAAAGCCACAGTTATCAAGACAGTATGGTACTGGCACAAAGACAGAAATATAGATCAATGGAACAAAATAGAAAGCCCAGAGATAAATCCACGCACATATGGACACCTTATCTTCGACAAAGGAGGCAAGAATATACAATGGATTAAAGACAATCTCTTTAACAAGTGGTGCTGGGAACTCTGGTCAACCACTTGTAAAAGCATGAAACTAGAACACTTTCTAACACCATACACAAAAATAAACTCAAAATGGATTAAAGATCTCAACATAAGACCAGAAACTATAAAACTCCTAGAGGAGAACATAGGCAAAACACTCTCTGACATACATCACAGCAGGATCCTCTATGACCCACCTCCCAGAATATTGGAAATAAAAGCAAAAATAAACAAATGGGACCTAATTAACCTTAAAAGCTTCTGCACATCAAAGGAAACTATTAGCAAGGTGAAAAGACAGCCTTCAGAATGGGAGAAGATAATAGCAAATGAAGCAACTGACAAACAACTAATCTCGAGAATATACAAGCAACTCCTACAGCTCAACTCCAGAAAAATAAATGACCCAATCAAAAAATGGGCCAAAGAACTAAATAGACATTTCTCCAAAGAAGACATACAGATGGCTAACAAACACATGAAAAGATGCTCAACATCACCCATTATCAGAGAAATGCAAATCAAAACCACTATGAGGTACCATTTCACACCAGTCAGAATGGCTGCAATCCAAAAGTCTACAAGTAATAAATGCTGGAGAGGGTGTGGAGAAAAGGGAACCCTCTTCCACTGTTGGTGGGAATGCAAACTAGTGCAGCCACTATGGAGAACAGTGTGGAGATTCCTTAAAAAACTGGAAATAGACATGCCTTATGATCCAGCAATCCCACTGCTGGGCATACACACTGAGAAAACCAGAAGGGAAAGAGACACGAGTACCCCAATGTTCATCGCAGCACTGTTTATAATAGCCAGGACATGGAAGCAACCTAGATGTCCATCAGCAGATGAATGGATAAGCAAGCTGTGGTACATATACACAATGGAGTATTATTCAGCCATTAAAAAGAATACATTTGAATCAGTTCTAATGAGGTGGATGAAACTGGAGCCTATTATACAGAGTGAAGTAAGCCAGAAAGAAAAACACCAATACAGTATACTAACGCATATATATGGAATTTAGAAAGATGGTAACAATAACCCTGTGTACGAGACAGCAAAAGAGACACTGATGTATAGAACAGTCTTATGGACTCTGTGGGAGAGGGAGAGGGTGGGAAGATTTGGGAGAATGGCATTGAAACATGTAAATATCATGTATGAAATGAGTTGCCAGTCCAGGTTCGATGCACGATACTGGATGCTTGGGGCTGGTGCACTGGGACGACCCAGAGGGATGGAATGGGGAGGGAGGAGGGAGGAGGGTTCAGGATGGGGAACACATGTATACCTGTGGCGGATTCATTTTGATATTTGGCAAATCTAATACAGTTATGTAAAGTTTAAAAATAAAATTAAAAAAAAAAAAAAAAAGAAAATACAGAGATTCTCCATACCATCCACCTTTCCACTCCTCACACATACAACTTTCCCCTCTATCAACACCCTGAACTAGACTGGTACATTTCTTGGAATCATTGAACCTGATACTGATACATCATTGACACATCATAATAATCCAAATTCCATGGGTTATGTTTGGTCTCACTGTTAGTGTAGTACATTATATGGGTTTTGATCTATGTAAAATGACAGGTATTTATTATTATAGTGAAGCGAAAATTGCTCAGTCGTCTCTGACTCTTTGTGACCCCATGGACCATACAGTCCATTGAATTTTTCAGGCCAGAATACTGGAGTGGGTAGCCGTTCCCTTCTCCAGGGGATCCTTCCAACCCAGGGATCGAACCCTGGTCTCCCACATTGCAGACAGATTCTTTATCCGCTGAGCCATAAGGGGAGCCCATTATTACTGAATACTAGGGTACTTTCAGTGCCTTAAATAATCTCTGGGTTCTGCCTACTCATCTTGCTTGTGAAAGTTAATGAAGGGCAGGAGTAGCAATACTCATATCAGATAAAATAGACTTTAAAAAAAAGACTGTGAAAAGAGACAAAGATGGTCACTACATAATGATCAAAGGATCAATCCAAGAAGAAGATATAACAATTATAAATATATATGCACCCAACACGGAAGCACCGCAGTATGTAAGACAAATGCTAACAAGTATGAAAGGAGAAATTAACAATAACACAATAATAGTGGGAGACTTTAATACCCCACTCACACCTATGGATAGATCAACTAAACAGAAAATTAACAAGGAAACACAAACTTTAAACGATACAATAGACCAGTTAGACCTAATTGATATCTACAGGACATTTCATCCCAAAACAATGAATTTCACCTTCTTCTCAAGCGCACATGGAACCTTCTCCAGGATAGATCACATCCTGGGCCATAAAGCTAGCCTTGGTAAATTCAAAAAAATAGAAATCATTCCAAGCATCTTTTCTGACCACAATGCAGTAAGATTAGATCTCAATTACAGGAGAAAAACTATTAAAAAATCCAACATATGGAGGCCGAACAACACGCTGCTGAATAACCAACAAATCACAGAAGAAATCAAAAAAGAAATCAAAATTTGCATAGAAACGAATGAAAATGAAAACACAACAACCCAAAACCTGTGGGACACGGTAAAAGCAGTCCTAAGGGGAAAGTTCATAGCAATACAGGCACACCTCAAGAAACAAGAAAAAAGTCAAATAAATAACCTAACTCTACACCTAAAGCAACTAGAAAAGGAAGAAATGAAGAACCCCAGGGTTAGTAGAAGGAAAGAAATCTTAAAAATTAGAGCAGAAACAAATGCAAAAGAAACAAAAGAGACCATAGCAAAAATCAACAAAACCAAAAGCTGGTTCTTTGAAACGATAAATAAAATTGACAAACCATTAGCCAGACTCATCAAGAAACAAAGGGAGAAAAATCAAATCAATAAAATTAGAAATGAAAATGGAGAGATCACAACAGACAACACAGAAATACAAAGGATCATAAGAGACTACTATCAACAATTATATGCCAATAAAATGGACAACGTGGAAGAAATGGACAAATTCTTAGAAAAGTACAACTTTCCAAAACTCGATCAGGAAGAAATAGAAAATCTTAACAGACCCATCACAAGCACGGAAATTGAAACTGTAATCAAAAATCTTCCAGCAAACAAAAGCCCAGGTCCAGACGGCTTCACAGCTGAATTCTACCAAAAATTTAGAGAAGAGCTAACACCTATCCTGCTCAAACTCTTCCAGAAAATTGCAGAGGATGGTAAACTTCCAAACTCATTCTATGAGGCCACCATCACCCTAATACCAAAACCTGACAAAGATCCCACAAAAAAAGAAAACTACAGGCCAATATCACTGATGAACATAGATGCAAAAATCCTTAACAAAATTCTAGCAATCAGAATCCAACAACACATTAAAAAGATCATACACCATGACCAAGTGGGCTTTATTCCAGGGATGCAAGGATTCTTCAATATCCACAAATCAATCAATGTAATACACCACATTAACATATTGAAAAATAAAAACCATATGATTATCTCAATAGATGCAGAGAAAGCCTTTGACAAAATTCAACATCCGTTTATGATCAAAACTCTCCAGAAAGCAGGAATAGAAGGAACATACCTCAACATAATAAAAGCTATATATGACAAACCCACAGCAAACATTATCCTCAATGGTGAAAAATTGAAAGCATTTCCTCTAAAGTCAAGAACAAGACAAGGGTGCCCACTTTCACCATTACTATTCAACATAGTTTTGGAAGTTTTGGCCACAGCAATCAGAACAGAAAAAGAAATAAAAGGAATCCAAATTGGAAAAGAAGAAGTAAAGCTCTCACTGTTTGCAGATGACATGAGCCTCTACATAGAAAACCCTAAAGACTCCACCAGAAAATTCCTAGAGCTAGTCAATGAATATAGTAAAGTTGCAGGATATAAAATCAACACACAGAAATCCCTTGCATTCCTATACACTAATAATGAGAAAACAGAAAGAGAAATTAAGGAAACAATTCCCTTCACCATTGCAACGGAAAGAATAAAATACTTAGGAATATATCTACCTAAAGAAACTAAAGACCTATATATAGAAAACTATAAAACTCTGGTGAAAGAAATCAAAGAGGACACTAACAGATGGAGAAATATGCCATGTTCATGGATTGGAAGAATCAATATAGTGAAAATGAGCATACTACCCAAAGTAATCTATAGATTCAATGCAATCCCTATCAAGCTACCAACAGCATTCTTCACAGAGCTAGAACAAATAATTTCACAATTTGTATGGAAATACAAAAAACCTCGAATAGCCAAAGTAATAAATGCTGGAGAAGGTGTGGAGAAAAGGGAACCCTCTTACACTGTTGGTGGGAATGCAAACTAGTACAGCCACTATGGAGAACAGTGTGGAGATTCCTTAAAAAACTGGAAATAGAACTGCCTTATGATCCAGCAATCCCACTGCTGGGCATACACACTGAGGAAACCAGAAGGGAAAGAGACACATGTACCCCAATATTCATCGCAGCCATGTTTATAATAGCCAGGACATGGAAGCAACCTAGATGTCCATCAGCAGATGAATGGCTAAGAAAGCTGTGGTACATATATACAATGGAGTATTACTCAGCCATTAAAAAGAATACATTTGAATCAGTTCTAATGAGGTGGATGAAACTGGAGCCGATTATACAGAGTGAAGTAAGCCAGAAAGAAAAACACCAATACAGTATACTAATGCATATATATGGAATTTAGAAAGATGGTAACAATAACCCTGTGTACGAGACAGCAAAAGAGACACTGATGTATAGAACAGTCTTATGGACTCTGTGAGAGAGGGAGAGGGTGGGAAGATTTGGGATAATGGCATTGAAACATGTAAAATATCATGTATGAAACGTGTTGCCAGTCCAGGTTCGATGCACGATACTGGATGCTTGGGGCTGGTGCACTGGGACGACCCAGAGGGATGGAATGGGGAGGGAGGAGGGAGGAGGGTTCAGGATGGGGAACACATGTATACCTGTGGCAGATTCATTTTGATATTTGGCAAAACTAATACAGTTATGTAAAGTTTAAAAATAAAATTAAAAAAAAAAGAAAGTTAATGAAGGGAAACCTCATTAAAATGATGTCAGTAAATCAAAAGGGGGAGGTCTAAGGCACATTCAGTCAGTAAGGAACCCAGCTGAAAGAGATGCACTTGCAACTCGGGCAGGATGTAAAACTCCTGTCATCAGAAGGAAGAAAGAGTTTCTCTTTGACTGACAATAAGTTGGCCACAAGAGACTGTGACAACTCAGGTAAAGAAAGTCACTGTAGTTCAAGCTCCCAGTTTCCTCCAGTGGACTTTTTGTTTATAACAGCTTCTCCTAACTTCCTTTTGATGATAAGACAATTTCCTCTCCTTAGCTTTACCGGATATATGTTATTCATCACAGTTACTCATCCCTGTTCCTGAATAAATCTCCTTTACTGGTAAAAATAACTGCCTGTTTTATTATCTAGATTAACTCTTCCCTCTCTCCAACCCCTGCCAACCACTGATCACTGTATTTTCTCTTTTTTTTTTAATGTCTTTTACAGAATTTTACATATCTGGAACCACATAGTAAGTAACCTTTTCAGATTAGATTCTTTTATTTCAGTATTATGCATTTAAAATTACTTTATGTCTTTTCATGGCTAGATAGTGGGATTTTGTGTTCAAAAATATTCCATTGTGGATATTTCACAGTTTATTCACCTTTTCACATATTGAAGACTATCTTGACTGATTCTAATATTGTGGATATTGCACAGTTTATTCACCTTTTCGTATACTGAAGAATATCTTGGTTTATCATTGGTAAATATGAGTTAAAGCTGCAATAAATATTTGTGTGCAGGTTGTTGCATAGACATAAATTGTCAGCACCTTTGGGCAAATACCATGTTGTTTGATTGTTGGGTTTTGTAGAAAGACTAGGTTAGTTGTGTAAAATGACACAAAAGTGTCTTTCATGGGTATCCCATTAGGTAGTGCATGAGAGTTCCCGTTGCTCTGCATCCTTGTGACCAGTTAATGTCAGCATTTTGGATTTGACTTTTTATTGGTGTATAAGTGGCATCTTATTGTTGTTTTAGTTTCGATTCTTTAATGGCATTTAGCACTGATTGCAGAGAAGGCAATGGTAACCCACTCCAGAACTCTTGCCTGGAAAATCCCATGGACGGAGGAGCCTGGTAGGCTGCAGTCCATGGGGTCGCGAAGTCAGACACAACTGAGTGACTTCACTTTCACTTTTCAATTTCATGCCTTGGAGAAGGAAATGGCAACCCACTCCAGTGTCCTTGCCTGGAGAATCCCAGGGACAGGGGGAGCCTGGTGGGCTGCTGTCTATGGAGTCACACAGAGTCGGACATGACTGAAGTGACTTAGCAGCAGCAGCAGCAGCAGTTGTTAAGATGCAGTTTGAATGTTTTTCTATCAGTTTGGCTATTGTGATAAGGAATTTGTCCTTCTATATCTAGCTTATTTCACTTGGCTTAATGTCCTCCAGGTTCATCAAAGTTGTTGCATATGGAAGAATTTCCTTATTTTTAAAGACTATTTAATAGTCCATTGTGTATATATGTCACATTTTTGTTATCATTTCTTCTTTCGATAAACAGGTTGTTTTCATATTTTGGCTGTTGTGAAAAATGCTACAATAAAGATGGGTGTATAGATATTTCTTTACATTCCTGATATTAATGCATTTTCAGACATAGACTCAGAAGTGGAAAGTTGAACCTTATGGTAATTATATTTTTCAGAATTTTTGAGGAACTGCCATTTTGTGTTTCCTAGGTGTTGTGTTATTTTAAATTGCTCCCAGCAGTTCACACAGGTTCTGATTTCTCCACATATGTCCCGACATTTGTTAGCTTGATTATTTTGATAAGCCCATTTTCATTGGTGTGAGGTGATATCTCACTGTGGGTTTTTATTGAATTTCCCTGATAATTAGTAATGTTGCATATTCATGTACCAGTTGACAATTTTTATGTCTTCCTTGGAAAAATGTCTATTCAAGTCCTTTGTTCATTTATGAGTCATATTGTTAATTCGTTGTTGTTTAGTTGTAAGGTTTCTGGTACATTTATTGTAGTGTGGCCTTGCAAATAGTTTATCCCATTCATTCTACGTTTTGTTTGGTCTTTTCACCATGTTTACGGGTTGCTTTGTTGTGTTTTGTGATGTCATCTCACTCATCTACCTTTGATTTTGCTGCTTTTTCTTTTCTGTCATGAAGATTTTTACCTCTGTTTTCTTCAAAAAAGTTTTTTCTTCCAATTACAATACTGAAGTATTTAATCCATTCTGAATTGATTTTGTATGTGGAATAACATAAGGGTACAATTTATTTCATCTGATATAGTTTGTTATCCAGTTTCACAATGTTTTTCTCAAAAACACTCTCCTTTTCCCACTGTAGATTCTTAACTTCATTGTCAAAGAGCTGCTTATAGTTTATGCTTGGACTTTTGGGGTCCCCATTCTGGGCTATTGGTCTATATACTTGTGTTTATGCCAGTATCATGTTGCTTTAATTACTGTAGCTTGCTAATGTATTTTGTTTTTTTTGTTGTTGTTGTTTTTCATTTTAGCCATTTATTTATTTATTTTTTTCCCAGTCTAAATTTTATTTTAGTTAACTTTACAATATTGTATTGGTTTTGCCATATATCAAAATGAATCTGTCACAGGTATACATGTGTTCCCTATCCTGAACCCTCTTCCCTCCTCCCTCCCCATACAATCCCTCTGGGTCGTCCCAGTGCACCAGCCCCAAGCATCCAGTATCGTGCATCAAACCTGGACTGGTGACTCGTTTCATATATGATTTTATACATATTTTAATGCCATTCTCCCAAATCATCCCACCTTCTCCCTCTCCCACAGAGTCCAAAAGACTGTTCTATACATTAGTGGCTCTTTTGCTGTCTCGTATACAGGGTTATTGTTACCATCTTTCTAAATTCCATATATATGCGTTAGTATACTGTATTGGTGTTTTTGAATTGAAGAAGTATAATGCCTCTGGCTTTATTTTTATTTCTCAGTACTTGTTTGACTAAATGGGGACATTTGTGAATTCACATGAATTTTATAATTGCTTTTATTTACATGAAAAATGCCATTGAAATTTTGATAAGAATTTTGTTGAGTCTATATATCAATTTGAATAGTATGGATATTTTAAGTATATTAGTCTTTCAGTCTGTGAACGCGGGCCATTTCATTTATCTTATCTGCTTTGATTTCTTTAATCAATTATGTGATGTTTTCAGTGTAATCATTTTTCACTTCATTTGATACTTTCATTTGTATTATTTCTATGTTATTGCAGTCAGTTTGTCTTATTTCATTTCCAAAAAAAGTAATTTTTTCACTCTCCTCTTTCACTTTCATGAAGAGGCTTTTTAGCTCCTCTCCACTTTCTGCCATAAGGGTGGTGTCATCTGCATATCTGAGGTTATTGATATTTCTCCCGGCAATCTTGATTCCAGCTTGTGCTTCTTCCAGCCCAGTGCTTCTCATGATGTACTCTGCATAGAAGTTAAATAAGCAGGGTGACAATATACAGCCTTCACGTACTCCTTTTCCTATTTGGAACCAGTCTGTTGTTCCATGTCCAGTTCTAACTGTTGCTTCCTGACCTGCATACAAATTTCTCAAGAGGCAGATCAGGTGGTCTGGTATTCCCATCTCTTTCAGAATTTTCCACAGTTTATTGTGATCCACACAGTCAAAGGCTTTGGCATAGTCAATAAAGCAGAAATATATGTTTTTCTGGAACTCTCTTGCTTTTTCCATGATCCAGCGGAAGTTGGCAATTTGATCTCTGGTTCCCCTGTCTTTTGTAAAACCAGCTTGAACATCAGGAAGTTCACGGTTCACATATTGCTGAAGCCTGGCTTGGAGAATTTTGAGCATTACTTTACTAGCATGTGAGATGAGTGCAATTGTGCAGTAGTTTGAGCATCCTTTGTCATTGCCTTTTTTGGGATTGGAATGAAAACTGACCTTTTCCAGTCCTGTGCCCACTGCTGTGTTTTCCAAATTTGCTGGCATATTGAATGCAGCACTTTCACAGCATCATCTTTCAGGATTTGAAATAGCTCAAATCACCTCCACTAGTTTTGTTTGTAGTGATCTTTCTAAGGCCCACTTGACTTCACATTAAAGGATATCTGGCTCTAGGTCAGTGATCACACCATCGTGATTATCTGGATCATGAAGGTCTTTTTTGTACAGTTCTTCTGTGTATTCTTGCCACCTCTTCTTAATATCTTCTGCTTCTGTTATGTCCGTACCATTTCTGTCCTTTACTGAGCCCATCTTTGTGTGAAATGTTCCCTTGGTATCTCTAATTTTCTTGAAGAGATCTCTAGTCTTTCCCATTCTGTTGTTTTCCTCTACTTCTTTGCATTGATTGCTGAGGAAGGCTTTCTTATCTCTTCTTGCTATTCTTTGGAACTCTGCATTCAGATGCTTATATCTTTCCTTTTCTCCTTTCCTTTTCGCTTCTCTTCTTTTCACAGCTATTTTAAGACCTCCCCAGGCAGCCATTTTGCTTTTTTGCATTTATTTTCCATGGGGATGGTCTTGATCCCTGTCTCCTGTACAATGTCACGAACCTCATTCCATAGTTCATCAGGCATTCTATCTATCACATCTAGGCCCTTAAATCTATTTCTCACTTCTACTGTATAATCATAAGGGATTTGATTTAGGTCATACCTGAATGGTCTAGTGGTTTTCCCTACTTTCTTCAATTTAAGTCTGAATTTGGCAATAAGGAGTTCATGGTCTGAGCCACATTCAGCTCCTGGTCTTGTTTTTGTTGACTGTATAGAGCTTCTCCAGTTTTGGCTGCAAATATAATCAATCTGATTTTGGTGTTGACCATCTGGTGATGTCCATGTGTAGAGTCTTCTCTTGTGTTGTTGGAAGAAGGTGTTTGTTATGACTAATGCATTTTCTTGGGAAAACTCTATTAGTCTTTGCCCTGCTTCATTCCGTATTCCAAGGCCAAATTTGCCTGTTACTCCAGGTGTTTCTTGACTTCCTACTTTTGCGTTCCAGTCCCTTATAACGAAAAGGACATCTTTTTTGGGTTAGTTCTTACAGGTCTTTAGGTCTTCACAGAACCATTCAACTTCAGCTTCTTCAGCATTACTGGTTGGGGCATAGTCTTGGATTACAGTGATATTGAATGGTTTACCTTGAGAAGGAACAGAGATCATTCTGTCGTTTTTGAGATAGCATCCAAGTACTGCATTTTGGACTCTTTTGTTGACCATGATGGCTACTCCATTTCTTCTAAGGGGTTCCTGCCCATTGTAGTAGATATAATGGTCATCTGAGTTAAATTCACCCTTTCCAGTCCATTTTATTTCGCTGATTCCTAGAATGTCAACGTTCACTCTTGCCATCTCCTGTTTGACCACTTCCAATTTGCCTTGATTCATGGACCTGACATTCCAGGTTCCTATGCAATATTGCTCTTTACCGCATCGGACCTTGCTTCTATCACCAGTCACACCCACAACTGGGTATTGTTTTTGCTTTGGCTCCATCCCTTCATTCTTTCTGGAGTTATTTCTCCACTGATCTCCAATAGCATATTGGGTACCTACTGACCTGGGGAGTTCCTCTTTCAGCATCCTATCATTTTGCATTTTCATACTGTTCATGGGGTTCTCAAGGCAAGAACACTGAAGTGGTTTGCCATTCCCTTCTCCAGTGGACCACATTCTGTCAGACCTCTCCACCATGACCCGCCCATCTTGTTTGCCCCATGGGCATGGCTTAGTTTCATTGAGTTAGACAAGGCTGTGGTCCTAGTGTGATTAGATTGACTAGTTTTCTGTGAGTATGGTTTCAGTGTGTCTGCCCTCTGATGCCCTTTGCAACACCTGCCGTCTTACTTGGGTTTCTCTTACCTTGGGTGTGGGGAATCTCTTCACGGCTGCTCCAGCAAAGTGCAGCCACTGCTCCTTACCTTAGACGAGGGGTATCTCCTCACTGCCACCCTTCCTGACCTTCAACATGGGATAGCTCCTCTAGGCCCTCCAGCGCCCGCACAGCCACGGCTCATTGGGTGTGGGTGTGGTCCTCCCAGCCTCCGCCCCTGGCCTCGGAAGTGGGGTAAGTCCTCTTGTCGCCGCCCCTGACCTCGGACGCGGGGTAGCTCCTAAGGTGCTTATTGTTCTTTAGAGAAGCATGACAAAGCACAGAGCCTTCTGCAGTTGTGCCCAGAAAAAAATCTATAAGGTAACCATTGACATCGGTTTAAGAATCATTACAAAGAATGTTATGGGATGAGCACATAGGCCACAGCTTGAGGCCATGGGAAAGATCCCCAATATGCTACTGAAGAGTGGAGAAATAACTTCAGAATGAATGAATAGATGGAACCAAAGCAAAAAAAAAGTGTCATTTGTGGATGTGACTGGTGATGGAAGTAAAGTCCGATGCTGTAAAGAACAATACTGCCTAAGAACCTGGAATGGGAGGTCAATGAATCCAGGTAAATTAGAAGCAGTCAAACCGGAGATGTTGAGTGAACATCAATATTTTAGGAATCAGTGAAATAAAATGGACTGGAATAGGTGAATTTAATTCAGATGCTCATTATATCCACTACTGTGGGCAAGAATCCCTTAAAAGAAGTGGAGTAGCCCTGATAGTCAACAAGAATCCAAAAGGCAGTAATTGGGTGCAGTCTCAAATGTGTCAGCATGATCTCTGTTTATTTCCAAGGCAAAACATTCCATAGCACAGTAATCCAAGTCTATGCTGAAGAAACTGAAGTTGAACATTTCTATGAAGACCTACAAGCCCTTCTAGAACTAACATTCCTAAAAAGATGTCCTTTTCATCATAGGGGACTGGAATGTGAAAGCAGGAAGTCAAAAGATACCTGGAGTAACAGGCAAATTTGGCCTTGGAGTACAGAATGAAGGAGAGCAAAGGCTAATAAAGTTTTGCCAAGAGAACACAGTGGTCATAGCAAGCACCTTCTTCCAACAACACAAGAGAAGACTCTACACATGTCCATCACCAGATGGTCAATAGCAAAATCAGATTGATTATATTCTTTGCATCCAAAGATGGAGAAGCTCTATACAGTCAGCAAAAACAGGACCGGGAGCTGACTGTGGCTCAGATCATGAACTCCTCATTGCCAAATTCAGACTTATATTGAAAAAAGTAGGGAAAACCATGAGACCATTCAGGTATTAACTAAATCAAATCCCTTACTATGTATAATGGATATAATGGTCATTTGATTTAAATTTGCCTGTTCCAGTCCATTTTAGTTCACTGATTCCTAAAATGTTGATGCTCACTCTTGCCATCTCCTGTTTGACCACTTCTAATTTACCTTGATTCATTGACCTATTCCAGGTTCCTATGCAATATTGTTCTTTACAGCATGGACTTTACTTCCATCACCAGTAACACCCACAACTGGGCAGTGTTTTTGCTTTGGTTCTGTCTCTTCATTCTTTCTGAAGTTATTTATCCACTCTTCAGTAACATATTGGGCATCTACCAATCTGGGGAGTTCATTTTTCAGTGTTCTATATTTTTGCCTTTTTATACTGTTCATGGGGTTCTCAAGGCAAGGATTCTGAAGTGGTTTGCCATTCCCTTCCCCAGTGGACCACGTTTTGTCAGAACTCTCCACCATGACCTGTCCATCTTGGATGGCCCTACACAGCATGATTCATAGTTTCATGAGTTAGACAAGGCTGTGGTCCATGTGATCAGTTTGATTAGTTTTCTGTGACTGTGGTTTTCATTCTGTCTGCCCTCTGATGGATAAGGATAAGAGGCTTATAAAAGCTTCTTGGTGGGAGAGACTGACTGTGGGGGACACTGTTCTGATGGGTGGGGTCATGCTCATTAAATCTTCAATCCAATTTTCTTCTGATTGGCAGGACTGTGTTTCCTCCCTGTTGTTTCATCTGAGACATACTATGATGGAGGTAATGAAGATAATTGCTTTTTTGAAGAAAAGCTATGACCAACCTACAGAGCATATTAAAAAGCAGAGACGGTACTTTTCCAAAAAAAAGATCATCTAATCAAAGCTATGGTTTTTCCAGTAGTCATGTATGGATATGAGAGTTGGACTGTAAAGAAAGCTGAGCACTGAAGAATGATGCTTTTGAAATATGGTGTTGGAGGAGACTCTTGAGAGTCCCTTGGACGGCAAGGAGATCAAACCAGTCAATCATCAAGGAAATCAATCCTGAATATTCATTGGAAGGACTGATGCTGAAGCTGAAACTCCAATACTTTGGCCACTGGATGCAAAGAACTGACTCATTTGAAAAGATCCTGATGCTGGGAAAGAGTGAAGACAGGAGGAGAAGGGGACGACTGTGGATGAGATGGTTGGATGTCATCATAGACTTGACGGACATGTTTTTGAGCAACTCCAGAAGTTGGTGATGGACAGGGAAGCCTGGCATGCTACATTCCATGGAGTCACAAAGAGTCAGATACGACTGAGCAACTGAACTGACTGACCCTGTAGAGCTTAAATGTCCCTTTGCTTTTATATTGTTAAAGCAATTTCAAATCTCATGTTACAGTCAATATAATATCATCAACTGTGATATATAAAAATGAGTAAGAAAAGTAATGTAACTTATTCATATATAATGAGCTAATATATAATTGTTCATGTATGTATATGTAATAATATATAGCTAATATATAATATAACATACAGGGTTTCCTTGGTGGCTCAGATGGTAAAGAATCTGTGTGCAATGTGGAAGACCCTGGCCAATCCCCTGGAGGTGGAAATAACTACCCATTTCCATATTTTTGTCTGGAGAACACCATGGACAGGGGAGCCTGGCAGTCTACAATCCATGGGGTCAGAAAGAGTAGGACACAACTGACTAACACACACACATATATATATATGTGTGTGTGTGTGTATATATAGCATATATACTATATTATACTTTATTTATTAATGTCTTTGTGATTCCATGGACTGTACAGTCCAAGGAATTCTCCAGGCCAGAATACTGGAGTGGTTAGCCTATTCCTTTCTCCAGGTTATCTTTCCAACTCAGGATTCAAACTTAGGTTTCAGCATTGTGGGTGGATTCTTTACCCCTGAGCTACAAGGGAAGCCCATATATACATATATGGGTATATATATACACTTAAGTATTTCTGGTTTGGAACTTTGTTTTTTTGTTTTGTTTTGGGTTTTTTTTTTTCCCCAATTTTTTTCCTTACTTATAAAACGGAGATAATAGTAGTTTCTACCTCTTTGGATTGTTATGGAAATTACTCTCAATACCAATACGTTTTGTATTTCTTTAATTTTTTATTAGAATGAATGCTTGTGAATCTATATACATTGTTGAATTAGTTTGAAAAGACTGTGATGCTGGGAGGGATTGGGGGCAGGAGGAGAAGGGGACAACAGAGGATGAGATGGCTGGATGGCATCACTGACTCGATGGACATGAGTCTGAGTGAACTCCGGGAGTTGGTGATGGACAGGGAGGCCTGACGTGCTGCGATTCATGGGGTCGCAGAGTCAGACACGACTGAGCGACTGAACTGAACTGACTGAAGTCCCAATATGGAAGAATATTTCAAATGTTTACCCTTGCCTAAATACTTCTTATTTCTTACCATCATTTCTTCTATCACTGCAGAATTTATGATTATAATGCTTAACTGTTTTCTTTATATCATAAGTATTCATTGCTAAGATTATTGACAATGCATTTTTAACCCTTGCTGCCGCTGGATACTGCCAGGGTCCTGCCCCAGTTGGATCCAGGGATTCCCTCAGGATGACAGTGTCGGTGATTAGAATAGCAATAGCTTAATTAAGTATTAATTAGATATAAAGAGTGGTTAAATAGAGATAGCTCAGTGAGAAAATTCAGTGGAGAAAAGAGGCTGAATAACTTGGTTTATGTGGAAAACCAATAAAACTCCAAGACAAGGAATTTGCACCACCTACATAGGCCACAGGCGTCCTTCTGTTCTCCTGAAGGAGAGGAGACGCTAAGGCCTCCCCAGTCAGATCTTAGAAGCCCAGGCAAAATTAGTAGGTTTGACGAGCCTTCACACACCAGATGGGAATTCAGCCAGAAGGTGAGAGAAAGAACGACATGGGGAGACAAAGCTTCAGTGAGCAAGGCCCATAGCTTTATTTTCAACAGGGGCTTTTATACCCTAAGTTGCACCTAGAGGATAATAGGGGGTGTTAAATCATGCAAAGTCAGCAGTCTTTGATCCTTATCAAAACCAGGGTTTCTTTTCTGCAAACTTATCATATACAAATGGTTTAGGTGATTTACATCATCTTCTGGCCAGAAGGCCTGTTAACATTTTATGACTCTGACAAAGGTTTGTCAATCATAAGACTTATTTTCTCTAAGAGTAATTATTTTAAAGTTTGATGCCATCCTCCAAAGGTGTTAGATAAAGTTGCATTCCTATAGGGCAAAGGTGCAGTGGGTTTACAACAAAGGAAATAATTTATTACCTTAAGGGTCTAAAGTTGTTAACACCAAGGCAACTACTTATTTTTTCTACATACCAACTATATTAATTAATACACTTCCAAGGATACAATACAAGGGATGTGGAAACTTGGCAGCAAGCATTGGCTCAACAATGAAATCTTCTACTAGTTCTATTCTGACAATTTCTAACTCTCTGAGAGGCTCTATACTATTTGAATATCATAAGCTTCCCGTGCCTCTCACGGTTGGGAGACTGTAAACAATCGTGTGCGTAGCTGTAGGAGTCCGAGTAAACCTGTCAGGCAAGTTAGAGAGCCATCTGAGGGGTTTGTGAACTAAAACACTCTTGTCATGCCCAGGAACTTTATTAACTGGAGCTGTCAGTTAACTCTTTTTCAGAGAGGGAGATGGTGGTGGGGGACAGCCCCCCATAAAGTCAGAGGTGTAGGTGAGAGCACAAAACAGTAAAGTCGTCAGACTCTGGTTTTGGGAGTAGATGCTCGAGAATTTCCAGGGGGACTCCTGAGGCTCGATCCTGCCTTTGCGTATTCCGGCCTCCTTCCTCATGACCTTTGCCATAGGCGGAATTCCTCACGCTGGCTCCCGGCAGAATACATGTTAGGTTCCAATCATATTTTATGATTCATCTGAAATAGCTTTCCTACTATACAGTTTCCTAATAGTATTTTTCATCTGAGTATTTCTCAAAGTATAGATTAAAAGATTTAACATGGGAGTTATCATAATGTAGAATACAGACACTGCTTTATCAATAGGTAAAGTAGTTGCTGGTCTCAAGTATACAAATATGCAGGGCACAAAAAATAGGACCACAACTGTTGTATGGGAGACACAGATGGAGAGAGCTTTTTGCCTTGCCTCCAAGCTCTGGGACCTTAAGGAGTGCAGAATGACCACATAGGAGCCAATCAAGAGAAGGAAATTTAATAGACAGAGGAAACCACTGTTGACAGCAACAAAGAGCCCTGGAGTATTAATACAGGCAAGATTGAGCAAAGGATTCAAGTCACACATAAGGTGATCTATGATATTAGGGCCATAAAAAGGTAATCTGATAATGAAGATGATCTGTATGAATACATGAAGAAAGCCTGCTACCCATGACACTCCCGAAAACAGGTGACATACTCTACGAGTCATGATGCTTGTATAGTGCAAGGGCTTGCAGATGGCTATATAGTGGTCATAGGTCATCACAGTAAGTAGGATGACTTCAGCATCTCCAAAGAAATATTCCCCAAAGATTTGGGTCATGCACCCATTAAATAGAATGGTCTTCTTTTCATGGAGTAAATCTACTATCAGTTTAGAGGTATTGACAGAGGAATCATTTCAGTACAGCTCAGTTCAGTCACTCAGTCATGTCTGACTCTTTGCGACCCCATGAACTGCAGCACGCCAGGCCTCCCTGTCCATCACCAATTCCCAAAGCCTACTCAAACTCATGTCCATCGAGTCAGTGATGCCATCCAGCCATCTCATCCTCTGCCGTCCCTTTCTCCTCCTGCCCCCAATCCCTCCCAGCATCAGGGTCTTTTCCAATGAGTCAACTCTTCGCACGAGGTGGCCAAAGTATTGGAGTTTCACCTTTAGCATCAGTTCTTTCAGTGAACACCCAGGACTGATCTCCTTTAGAATGGACTGGTTGGATCTCCTTGCAGTCCAAGGGACTCTCAAGAGTCTTCTCCAACATCACACTTCAAAAGCATCAATTCTTCGGCGCTCAGCCTTCTTCACAGTCCAGCTCTCACAACCATACATGACCACTGGAAAAACCATAGCCTTGACTAGATGGACCTTTGTTGGCAAAGTAATGTCTCTGCTTTTCAATATGCTATCAAGGTTGGTCATAACTTTCCTTCCAAGGAGTAAGCGTCTTCTAATTTCATGGCTGCAGTCACCATCTGCAGTGATTTGGGAGCCCAAAAAGATAAAGTCTGACACTGTTTCCACTGTTTGCCCATCTATTTCCCATGAAGTGATGGGACCAGATGCCATGATATTCGTTTTCTGAATGTTGAGCTTTAAGCCAATTTTTTCACTCTCCTCTTTCACTTTCATCAAGAGGGTTTTGAGTTCCTATTCACTGTCTGTCATAAGGGTGGTGTCCTCTGAATATCTGAGGTTATTGATATTTCTCCCAGCAATCTTGAATCCAACTTGTGCTTCTTCCAGCCCAGCGTTTCTCATGATGTACTCTGCATATAAGTTAAATAGGCAGGGTGACAATATACAGCCTTGATGTACTCCTGTTCCTATTTGGAACCAGTCTGTTTTTCCCTGTCCAGTTCTAACTCTTGCCTCCTCACTTGCATGCAGGTTTCTCAAGAGGCAGGTCAGGTGGTCTGGTATTCCGATCTCTTTCAGAATTTTCCACAGTTTATTGTGATCCACACAGTCAAAGGCTTTGGCATAGTAAATAAAGCAGAAATAGATGTTTTTCAGGAACTCTCTTCCTTTTTCCATGATCCAGCAGATGATGGCAATTTGATCTCTGGTTCTCTCAAAGCCGCAGACTGAATCTTTGCAGGATTCCAACCCCAAATTTCCAGCCAGCTAAAAATGAATGGAACAACATATCCCCTGTCCAGATTCTGGGCTCTCAGGATCTATAAAAAACACGACCGAGTGACTAAGCACAGCACAGCATAAATATACATATATAATTGAATCACATTCAGGGGTGGTGGTGGAAAGGATATACCCCACGTCCAAGGCAAGGAGCAGTGGCTGCGCTTCACTGGAGCAGCTGTGAAGAGATATGCCATGTCCAAGGTAAGAGAAACGCAAGTAAGATGGTAAGCACTGAGAGAGAGCATCAGAGGGCAGACAGACTAAAAACACAATCACAGACAATTAGCCAATCTGATCACACAGATCACAGCCTTAACTCAATGAAAGTAAGCCATGCCAGGTGGGGCCACCCAAGACGGATGGGTCATGTTGGAGAGGTCTGACAGAATGTGGTCCACTGGAGAAGGGAATGGCAAACCACTTCAGTACTCTTGCCTTGAGAACCCCATGAATAGTATGAAAAGACAGGAGTAGCAAGCATCAATAAAGGAGAGATAGGCCAGAAAATAGTGCATAGGGGACTCCAATAATGGGCTGGCAGTGATTTTGACCACAATGAGCACATTTCCTACCACAGACACAATGTAGATGACTGAAAACCCAATAAATATGATTTTCTGTTTTTGTTGTTGTTGTTGGTGGTGGTGGTGGTGGTGGTGGTGGTGGATTCTCTGTGAGCCCCAGTAGAATAAATTCAATAACATTATTCTTATTCTCCATATATTTCATGGTATGCATAGTTACATTACTTGAAAAAAATCACTTTTTCTTAAATGAACCTTGAAGTTATTAACATAATAAGTTATATATCTGTAGACACAACTGAGTGACTGAACTTAACTACTGAAATCTGAACGCTTATGAGATTTTCTTTTTTTTTTTTTTATTTTTCAGATAGGAAAAAATGTTCTATTTCCTTGAAAATTATTCACATTATCTTCTGTAGCAAGTAGATGTTTATAGATAGGAGAACTTAGTAAACATGGGCAGGAGATTTTTTCTGAAGCCTTAATCATGTGAGATGCCTCAGAGCCCAACATGAAGCAGAAGATCTCAGATATAGTGACAGCAAAGTCTGAAAAGAGTAGAAAATAGATGTAAAGGCTATAAATGCGAGCTAAGGATCATGTTTTCTTTATTCTTGGTTATTGGAAGACCAGGAAAAGTAGTTGAGAATTTGAGTGTGGGATGAAGAAGGATTTGAGAAAGAAGGAATTTTAGATATGTATCTAATAAAGATGCTTGTATCACTTAGGTAAGGTGTACTGAACTTCTGTAAGGTGATAAAAGATAAATAATTTCCAGTGTCAGACTATTTATAGTAATTGAAAGTGTAGCAGGATATTTATGATGGAAAGGTAATAAAGTGATACAGGAGCTACTATAATCAAGTGACAAACACTTTGCCTAAATCCAATAACTTTATGATAGGTAATAAATATACTTTTAATGATTGATTGAAATCACCATAGCAAGACAGCAACCTTTGTAGATGCTATTATTTCATCCATTTAGCACATGAGGAACAATCTCAAAGAAAAATGTTGGCAGTAATGTTCAGTTCAATTCAGTTCAGTCACTCAGTCATGTCCGACTCTTTGCGACCCCATGAATTGAAGCATGCCAGGCCTCCCTGTCCATCACCAACTCCCAGAGTTCACTCAAACTCACGTCCATCGAGTCGGTGATGCCATCCAGCCATCTCATCCTCTGTCGTCCCTTTCTCCTCCTGCCCCCAATCCATCCCAGCATCAGAGTCTTTTCCAATGAGTCAACTCTTCACATGAGGTGGCCAAAGTATTGGAGTTTCACCTTTAGCATCAGTTCTTCCAAAGAACACCCAGGACTGATCTCCTTTAGAATGGACTGGTTGAATCTCCTTGCAGTCCAAGGGACTCTCAAGAGTCTTCTCAAACACCAGAGTTCAAAAGTATCAATTCTTCAGTGCTCAGCCTTCTTCACAGTCCAACTCTCACATCCATACATGACCACTGGAAAAACCATAGCCCTGACTAGATGGACCTTTGTTGGCAAAGTAATGTCTCTGCTTTTCAATATGCTATCTAGGTTGGTCATAACTTTCCTTCCAAGGAGTAAGCGTCTTTTAATTTCATGGCTGCAGTCACCATCTGCAGTGATTTGGGAGCCCAAAAAAATAAAGTCTGACACTGTTTCCACTGTTTGCCCATCTATTTCCCATGAAGTGATGGGACCAGATGCCATGATCTTCGTTTTCTGAATGTTGAGCTTTAAGCCAACTTTTTCACTCTCCTCTTTCACTTTCATCAATAGACTTTTTAGTTCCTCTTCACTTTCTGCCATAAGGGTGGTGTCATCTGCATATCAGTAATGTTAACTGTCATATTACCAAAAATTTAATCAACCCTTAATTATGCTCCAAGTGATTTTTCGAAGCTTTTTTTTATTCTCATTATAAACCTATGAAATGATTAATATTATAATTTATGCTTATTTTATACATTAGGAAATAGAAAGAGAGAAGTTAAGGATCTTACTCAAGAACAAGCCAAGATTAGATTAAATACCTTATCTTCTTTTTCTTCCAAATATTTCACACACACGCTATAGTGTGATGTTATAGCAAACAATATTAAAGTAATAAACTCCTTTAGATATGACCATAATAATTATAGCTATTTAATATTGTTTCAGAGGCAAGTATATTTGAAACAATTTCATCAACAGACACAACAGACACATCAAACACACATACACACAATATTATAATACTCAAATATTAATAAAGAAACTATGATTAATAACTATGCTTCATTGAAAGTTCTTTTTATCTTTGTTCCTCTCTCACCCTATTTCTTGTCTCCCCAGTTCCCTTGCAAAGCATGGTCCCACAGACTCCTCTTGAAAAGTTGAAAATAAGAATCCTGGTGGTGAGATATATTGGCTTGAGAATCAGGAAGACCAGATTAGAATTGGCTTTTTCCTACTAGCAACTTCTTGACCTAAGGCACATTTGTTGGCATCTTATATCCTTGTTTCCTTTAACAGGTGAGAAACATAGGGTCCACCTCACAAAGAATAAGAATCCTTTGAGGAAAAAGCTATATGAAAATATCCTTCACACAGCTATGGATGCACAAAGGACCCTCACTTCTTTTCATGACTGTCTGCACACCCATGTGATAAGAATTGACATTTCGAGCAATAAGACAGAGAAATATTTAGCCATACAAGAAACCAAGGAAAAAGCATCTCCTATTTTACTTTCAAAGAAGCCATAGAGATCCGTATCATTCATAGCAGTTAATTTCAGAGAGAGTTCTTTGGGTTCATATTTGGATTAAACAAGTTATAATTAATATGATTTAATACATTTATGCCATTTTGTCTGTGAAGTGTATTTAAATATTGTTTTCATTCTAATAGCTACTCGATTATTAAATGAATTGTCACATGACACACAAAAAAGCCTATTGTTAGAGAGCCTAGGTCCTGCAAATTTCTTAATCTCTATGAGCCTCAAATTTTGCCAAAGTCAAATTAGGTTAATGATATTTACCAGCTATCTTTTGATGAATGGGGTGAGGATGATATGTGCTGATATTCTATATGAAAATTATTGAAACATAATGATAAAAATGCATGAAAGTAATAGTCTTTTTAATTTTTAAAGTAATAATCTTTAATGAGCATCAGCACTGTTTTTTAAGTGTTTTTGTTTGTTTGTTTGTTTGTTTTTACTTACTTTCTGTACTTAGATGACCTTACTGATATTTGGGGCTGTTCAGAACTAATCCCATCTTCAAATTGACATCCTCTTTGAATAAGTAACTCAATATAAAAGATATGACATATTCAGAAAGAGACTGTAGTCAGTTCAGTTCAGTCACTCAGTCATGTCTGACTCTTTGTGACCCCATGAGCCGCATCACACAAGGCCCCCCAGTCCATCACCAACTGCTGGAGTCCACCCAAACCCATATCCATTGAGTTGGTGATGCCATCCAACCATCTCATCCTCTGTTGTCCCCTTCTCCTCCTGCCCTCAATCTTTCTGAGCATCAGGGTCTTTTCAAATGAGTCAGTTCTTCGCATCAGATGGTCAAAGTATTGGAGTTTTAGCTTCAACATCAATCCTTCCAATGAACACCCAGGACTGATCTCCTTTAGGATGGATACTGGTTGGATCTCCTTACTGTCCAAGGGACTCTCAAGAGTCTTCTCCAACACCCACAGTTCAAAATCATCAATTCTTCTGTGCTTAGCTTTTTTATAGTCCAACACTCACATCCATACATGACCACTGGAAAAACCACAGCCTTGACTAGATGGACCTTTGTGGACAACATAATGTTTCTGCTTTTTAATATGCTATCTAGGTTGGTCATAACTTTCTTTCCAAGGAGTAAGTGTCTTTTAATTTCATGGCAGCAATCACCATCTGCAGTGATTTTGGAGCCCAAAAAAATAAAGTCAGCCACTGTTTCCACTGTTTTCCTATCTATTTGCCATGAAGTGATGGGACCAGATGCCATGATCTTCGTTTTCTGAATGTTGAGCTTTAAGCCAACTTTTTCACTCTCCTCTTTCACTTTCATCAAGAGGCATTTTGGTTCCTCTTCACTTTCTGCCATAAGGGTGGTGTCATCTGTGTATCTGAGGTTATTGATATTTCTCCCGGCAATCTTGAATCCAGCTTGTGCTTCCTCCAGCCCAGCATTTCTCATGATGTACTCTGCATATAAGTTAAATAAACAGGGTGACAATATACATACTTGACATACTCCTTTTCCTATTTGGAACCAGTCTGTTGGGTAATTCAATATCAAATCAATAGTACAGGATTATTTTTATGTCTAAATATTTCTTTCTAGCCTAAAGCCTCAAAACTTTCACAGAAAACCCAAGACTTGAATTTAAAATTAGTTTATTTGTAATGCTATGTAGAAATGATCTTCTATACATGGCTATGATCCCATAGGCAGGAGGCAGAATACGTAGTGGAAACACATTCAAATGAGTCATTCCATCCTTGATGAAGCTTGTTCTGAAGATGTGAAACACAACCACACAAAAAGGCTTTTTTTTTTTTAACCTACAATTCAAGGATATTTAGTGGGGTTGCCATAAAAGATCAAGGACGTTATCTTGTAGCTGCTATTTTCTCTCCCAGAAGTTAATTATTTCCTTTGATGGAAAGACTTTGTCTTAGAAAGAGATACTCTGGAGAGATGTGTTCAAGAAACACTTATTAAGAATAAGTGGGGAATTTTAGTCTCTGTTATTGTTATTGTTGTTTAGTCACTAAGTAGTGTCTTACTCTTTTGTGACCCCATGGACTGTAGACCTCCATGCTGCTCTATCCATGGGGTTTCCCAGACAAGAAGACTGGAATTGGTTGACATTTTATTCTCCAAGGGATCTTTCCAACCCAGAGATTGAACCCGAATTTCTTGCATTGCAGGTGGTTTCTTTATCACTGAGTAACCAAAGAAACCCTTTAGTCCCTGTCCTTGGAACCAAAAACATGAAAGCATCTTCTATCAAAACTTAGATTTCTTAGAATGGTCAAAGTTATGTGAGTATCAATAATAGAATAATTCCAACCTGGGGGCCTCAGATATAGACTCAAATTAGAGAAAGTAAGCTTCTTTCTTACATTAAAATTTTTCTGAGAAACTAAATTTGATTGCTTGAGGACTAGAAGAGTGAGGACAAAAAATTAATGCTAGTCATTTTAAAGTGTGTGTGTGAGTGTGTGTGTGCATTTGTGTGTGTTTGCTCATTTGTGTCCGACTCTTTGTGACCCCGTGGACTGTAGCCCACCAGGCTCCTCTGACCATAGAATTTTCCAGGGAAGAATACTGGAGCATGTTGCCATTTCCTACTCCAGGGGATCTTCCTAACCTAGGGATATAACACCTGTCTCTTGCATCTTCTTCATTGGCAGGTGGATTCTTTACCACTATCCCACCTAGAAAACCCATTTTAAAGTACTTATCCCTAAACCTATTACTCACATTCATCAGAGGGCCTATGACAATAAACAGAAACTCTAAAAGGCTCCCAATAAGTTATTTCTACAATTATGTGATGGCTGTCATGTAAGTGAAAGTGAAAATCCCTCAGTCATGTCCAACTCTTTGTTGGACTCAGTCCAGAATACTGGAGTGGGTAGCCTTTCCCTTCTCCAGGGAATCTTCCCAACTCAGGGATCAAACCCAAGTCTCCTGCATTGCAGGTGGATTCTTTATCAGCTGAGCCACAAGGGAAGCCTGTCATGGAAACCTAGGCAATATTAAAAATGAGGAAAGATATTTAAAGCACAAAAAGAGAGTTCTAATTTCAAACACATGAATTGTTCCACATTCTTGCCCTTGCTCTTTTTTCCTATTAGTCATTCTAGGAGGTATGCAGAGATAAATTATTGAGGATATAGTTTGTTTTCCTGATGACTAATTTGCTGAACATTTAAAAATACTGTTATTGGCCATTTATGTATCTTTCATTTTAAATTTCATTTCAAGCCCTTTGTAATTTAACTATATGTATGAACATTATATTAATGTGCTGTGGGCTTTTCATATATGGCCTTTACTGTGTTGACATAGATTCCTTCTATAGCCATTTTTTGAAGATTTTTTTTTCATAAATGGATGTTGAATTTTATCTGGATCTATTGAGATGATTATATGGTTTTTATCTTTCAATTTGGTGATATGGTGTATCACTTTGGTTTGCATATACTGAAGAATCCTTGCAGCCCTGAAATAAACCTGAATTGATCGTGGTGCATGAGCTTTTTAATGTGCTGTTGGATTCTGTTGCTAGAATTTTGTTGAGGAATTTTGCATCTATGTTCATTAGTGATATTGGCCTGTAATTTGCTTTTTTCTTGTTGTTTTTTCCTGGTTTTGGTATCAGGATGATTGTGGCCTTGTAGGATGAGTTTGGAAGTTCTCTTTACTCTGCAATTTTTTGGAAGAGTTTCAGAAAAATAGACATCAGTTCTTCTCTAAATGTTTCACAGAATTCCCCTGTGAAGCCATCTGGCCCTGGGCTTTTCTTTTGGGAGCGATTCTTGATCACTGCTTCAATTTTAGTGCTTGTAATTGGTTTGTTCATAATTTCTGCTTCTTCCTGGTTCAGCCTTGGCAAGCTGATCTTTTCGAAGTATCTGTTCATATCGTGCCTGTTATAATCTCTCCTTTTTCTTTTTTTTTTTTTTTTTTTTTTTTTTAATTTTATTTTATTTTTAAACTTTACATAACTGTATTAGATTTGCCAAATATCAAAATGAATCCGCCACAGGTATACATGTGTTCCCCATCCTGAACCCTCCTCCCTCCTCCCTCCCCATTCCATCCCTCTGGGTCGTCCCAGTGCACCAGCCCCAAGCATCCAGTATCGTGCATCGAACCTGGACTGGCAACTCATTTCATACATGATATTTACATGTTTCAATGCCATTCTCCCAAATCTTCCCACCCTCTCCCTCTCCCACAGAGTCCATAAGACTGTTCTATACATCAGTGTCTCTTTTGCTGTCTCGTACACAGGGTTATTGTTACCATCTTTCTAAATTCCATATATATGCGTTAGTATACTGTATTGGTGTTTTTCTTTCTGGCTTACTTCACTCTGTATAATAGGCTCCAGTTTCATCCACCTCATTAGAACGGATTCAAATGTATTCTTTTTAATGGCTGAATAATACTCCATTGTGTATATGTACCACAGCTTTCTTATCCATTCATCTGCTGATGGACATCTAGGTTGCTTCCATGTCCTGGCTATTATAAACAGTGCTGCGATGAACATTGGGGTACTCGTGTCTCTTTCCCTTCTGGTTTCCTCAGTGTGTATGCCCAGCAGTGGGATTGCTGGATCATAAGGCATGTCTATTTCCAGTTTTTTAAGGAATCTCCACACTGTTCTCCATAGTGGCTGCACTAGTTTGCATTCCCACCAACAGTGTAAGAGGGTTCCCTTTTCTCCACACCCTCTCCAGCATTTATTACTTGTAGACTTTTGGATTGCAGCCATTCTGACTGGTGTGAAATGGTACCTCATAGTGGTTTTGATTTGCATTTCTCTGATAATGAGTGATGTTGAGCATCTTTTCATGTGTTTGTTAGCCATCTTTATGTCTTCTTTGGAGAAATGTCTATTTAGTTCTTTGGCCCATTTTTTGATTGGGTCATTTATTTTTCTGGAGTTGAGCTGTAGGAGTTGCTTGTATATTCTCGAGATTAGTTGTTTGTCAGTTGCTTCATTTGCTATTATCTTCTCCCATTCTGAAGGCTGTCTTTTCACCTTGCTAATAGTTTCCTTTGATCCTCCGCCATCTTGGCTCCTCCTCTCCTTTTTCATTTTTAATTTTATTGATTTTATTTTTCTCCCTTTTTCTCTTGGTGAGTCTGGATAGTGGTTTGTCCATTTTGTTTATCTCCTCAAAGAACCAGCTTTTAGTTTTACTAATCTTGGCTATTGTTTCCATTTCTTTTTTAATGATTTCTGCTCTGATTTTTATGATCTCCTTTCTTCTGCTGGCTTTGGGTGTTTTTTTGGTCTTCTTTTTACAGCTGCCTTAGATTTAGATTTAGACTGTTTACTCGATCTTTTTTTTTTTTTTTTTTTTTTTTTTTTTTTTGTGGAGTTAGGATTGTATCGCTATAAACCTCTTAGAACAGGTTTTGCTGAATCCCATAGGTTTTGGGTCATCATGTTTTCATTGTCATTTCTTTATAGGAATCTTTTGATTTACTTTCTTATTTCTTCAGTAACCTCTTTGTTACGTAGTGATGTATTGCTTAATCTCCAAGAGTTGTGTGTGTGTGTGTGTGTGTGTGTGTGTGTGTGTGTGTGTGTGTGTTTCCAGTAGTTGATATCTAGTATCATAACATTGTGGTCAGACAAGATACTTGATATGATTTCGATTTTCTTAAATTTACTGAGATTTGATTCAAGGCTCAAGTTGTGGTCTATCTTGGAGAATGTCTCTTGTGCACTTGAGAAGAAAGTGTATTCTGCATTTGGATGGAAAGTCCTTAAAATATAAATTAGGTTCATTTGGTCTAATGTTTCATTTAAGGTTTGTGCTTCCTTTTTGATTCTATGTTTTGATGAACTGTCCGTTGGTGAAAGTGGGGCATTAAAGTCCCCTACTATTATTGTGTTGCTGTCAGTTTCTCCTCTTATGTTTGTTAGTGTTTGCCTTATGTATTGAGGTGTTCCTATGTTGGGTGCATAGACATTTACAATTGTTATGTCATCTTCTTGGATTGATCCCTTGATCAGTATGTAATGTACTTCTTTGACTCTTATGATATTCTTTATTTTAAAATCTATTTTGTCTGAAATAAGAATTGCCACTCCAGCTTTCTTTTGGTTTCCATTTGCATGGACTATCCTTTTACATCCTTTTACTTTAAATCTGCATTTGTCTCTAGGTCTGAAGTGGGTCTCCTATAGGTAGCATATATATGGGTCTTGTTTTTATATCCATTCAATCAGTCAGTGAAAGTGAAAGAGGAGAGTCAAAAAAGTTGGCTTAAAGCTCAACATTCAGAAAACTAAGATATAGCATCTGGTCCCATCACTTCATGGCAAATAGATGGGGAAACAGTGAATACAGTGGCTGACTTTATTTTTCTGGCTCCAAAACAACTGCAGATGGTAATTGCAGCTATGAAATTAAATTAAATTCTTACTCCTTGGAAGGAAAGTTATGACCAACCTAGACAGCCTATTAAAAAGCAAAGAGATTACTTTGCCAACAAAGGTCTGTCTAGTCAAGGCTATGGTTTTTCCAGTGGCCATGTATGGATGTGAAATTTGGACTATAAAGAAAGCTGAGAGCCAAGGAATTGATGGTTTTAAACTGTGTTGTTGGAGAAGACTCTTGAGAGTCGCTTGGACTAGAAGGAGATCCAACAAGTCCGTCATAAAGGAGATCAGTTCTGGGTGTTCAATGGAAGGACTGATGTTGAAGCTGAAGCTCCAGTATTTTGGCCACCGGATGCGAAGAGCTAACTCATTTGAAAAAACCCTGATGTTGAGAATGATTGAAGGCGGGAGGAGAAGGGGACAACAGAGGATGAGATGGTTGGATGGCATCACCAACTAAATGGACATGAGTTTGGGTAAACTCCGGGAGTTGGTGATGGACAGGGAGGCCTGGCTTTCTGCAGTTCATGGGGTCACAAAGAGTCGGACACGACTGAGCGACTGAACTGAACTGAGTCAGTTTGTATCTTTTGGTTGGTTCATTTAATCCATTTACATTTAAGGTAATTATTGATACATATGTTCCTATTTTTTTCATTTTCTTTATTGTTTTGCATTTGTTTTTGTGGGGACTTGCCTTTCCCTTGTGTTTACTGGCTATGTAAGTCTCTTTAGAATTTGTTCCTGGGCTGGTGGTTCTGAATTAGTGGTTCTGAATTCTCTTAACTTTTGCTTATCTGTAAAGTTTTTATTTCTCTGTCAATTTTGAATGAGATCTTTGCTGGATATAGTAATCATGGTTGTAGGTTTTTCTCTTTCAGTAATTTAAATATATCTTGTCATTCCCTTCTGGCCTGTAGAGTTTCTGCTGAAAGATCCTCTGTTAATCACATGGGTTTTCCCTTGTATTTTACTTGTTGCTTTTCCCTTGCTGGTTTTAATATTCTTTATTTGTGGTTAATCTTTGTTACCTTGATTAATATGTGTCTCAATGTGTTTCTCCTTGAACTTAACCTGTAAGGGATTTTCTGTACTTCTTGGACTTGATTGACTATTTTCCTTCCCATGTTGGGGAAGTTTTCACCTATAATTTATTCAAAAATTTTCTCAGTGACTTTCTTTTTTTTCTTCTTCCTCTGGGACCCATGTAACTTAAGTGTTGGTGTGTTTAATATTGCCCCAAAGGTCACTGAGGCTATCCTCAACTCTTTTCATTCCTTTCCCTTTATTCTTCTCTTCAGCAGTTATTTCCACCATTCTAAACTCCAGCTCACCTATCTGTTCCTCTGCCTCAGTTATTCTGCTATTGATTTATTCTAGAGTATTTTTAATTTTGGTAATTATGTTATTCATCCATTTGCTTATTCTTTATTTCTTTAATGTCCTTGGTGATTTTAGTAACTGTGTTAAATGCTTCTTGCATGTTCTCCATCTATTTTCAAGTCTTTGATGCATATTTGCTATTATTATTCTGAATTCTCTTTTAGAGAGCTTACTTATTTCCTCTTCGTTTATTTGGGGCTGTGAGTTTCTACCTTGCTCTTTCATTTGTACTGTATTTCTCTATCTTTTCTTTTTCTTTTTTTTTTTTTTTAATAACTTGCTCCACTTGAGGTCTCCTTTCACCAGGCTTTAGGGTTATATTACTTCTTCTGTTTGATTTTTGACTTTGGAGGGAAATGTTGGTTGGCTGATTTGTATTGATTTCTTTTTGGGGAGTGACTTGTGTCTGTGTTCTAGTAGGAGGAAATCAAGTAGGTAATTACAGAAATACTAGGATATATACACACATACTTCCACACTTTCAGTTATAGCCAAAGTCTTCAAAAGAAAATAGTACAGGAGATTGACATGGTTCACAAGGGAAACCAGAGGTGATATCAACCAACTGAAAGTAAAGTTAGCTAATGCTGAATCTGGAAATCTGAGCATGTGCAGAGGGCCAACTGGGGAAAATAGCATAGACAGCTCAACAAATTAACTTACTTGGTGAAATAAGAAAGAGTGAAGGAAAAAAGGGAGAATAAAAAAAGAGAGAAAAAGAAAAAGAAGAATGGAGGGAAAAGAGAAAAGGTGGGGGTGGAGAAGAGGATTTTAAAAAAAGAAAAATTAGAAAAGCAAAGATAAATAGACATATGTGGATAAGATTTATATATATTCAGGAATAACTACAGCCAGAAAAGAACTGTAAGAAAAGCAGCTGAATATATCAAAAATAAAATTTAAAAAAAAATCAAGAAAAATGGAAAAAAAAAAACTGATAAAGAGAAAAAAAAAACATTTAAAGTTAATTTTTTTCTTTTTCTTCTTTTTTGACAAGAAACACAAAAAGCAAAACTCCACAGCACTGCAAAAGGATAATATGGAGGTAGAAATATCTAGGGGGGGAAATGTGTGATTTATAAGAAAAAAATAAAAATAAATCTTAAAATGAATAATTATTATTTTTTTTAACAAGGAAAGCAAACAGAAAAATTCCACAGCACCACAAAAAGTTAATGTAATGGTTGAAATATGTTGGGGAATAAACAGTGTGATTTATAAGAAGAAATAAAATGATTTTTTTTTAATTTTTATAACAAGAAAAACAAAGAAGAAAACTCCACAGCACCACTAAAGGCTAGTGTGAAGGTGGAGATATGTTAGGGGAATAAACAGTGTGGTTCATAAGAGTAAAAAAAAAAGAGAGAGAGAGAGATAGAGAGAAAGAAAAAAAAATTAAAGTTCTCAAAGACGTAGCTCCTGGTTGCAGAGTCTGCCACTGTGGAGGGGGTTGGGTTAGAGTCCTGTGATCTTTTCCTGATTGGGGGAGCTTGTGCCTGTGTTCTGGTTGAAGGAGCTGGGTCTCCTCTTTCTGAACGGCAGTGCAGTGTCCAGTAGTAGGTTTTGAAGTGTCTATGCGTTCAGTATGCCTTTGAGCACTCATTCTAGCTTTTGTGGTGTTCAGTTCAGTCACTCAGTTGTGTCCAACTCCTTGCAGCCCCAAGATCTGAAGCACTCCAGGCCTCCCTGTCCATCACCAACTCCTGGAGTCCACCCAAACCTATGTCCATTGAGTCGGTGATGCCATCCAGCCATCTCATCCTCTGTCATCACCTTCTCCTCCTGACCTCAATCTTTCCAAGCATCAGAGTCTTTTCAAATGAGTCAGCTCTTTGCATCAGGTGGCCAAAGTATTGAAGTTTCAGCTTCAGCATCAGTCCTTCCAATAAACACCCAGGACTGATCTCCTTTAGGATGGACCAGTTGGATCTCCTTGCAATCCAAGGGACTCTCAAGAGTCTTCTCCAACACCACAGTTCAAAACCTTCAATTCTTCAGTGTTCAGCTTTCTTTATAGTCCAACTCTCACATCCATACATTACCACTGGAAAAACCATAGCCTTGACTAGACGGACCTTTGTTGGCAAAGTAATGTCTCTGCTTTTGAATATGCTAAGTTTGTCATAACTGTTCTTCCAAGGAGTAAGAGTCTTTTAATTTCATGGCTGTAGTCACCAACTGCAGTGATTTTGGAGCCCCCCAAAAATAAAATCTGACACCATTTCCACTGTTTCCCCATCTATTTCCCATGAAGTGATGGGACCAGATGCCATGATCTTAGTTTTCTGAATGTTGAGCTTCAAGCCAACTTTTTCACTCTCCTCTTTCATATTCATCAAGAAGCTCTTTAGTTCCTCTTCACTTTCTGCCATAAGGGTGGTGTCATCTGCATATCTGAGGTTATTGATATTTCTCCCAGCAATCTTGATTCCAGCTTGTGCTTCTTCCAGCCCAGTTTTTCATGATGTACTCTGTATATAAGTACTCCGACGCTTTACTGTCTGAGCCACCAGGGAAGTAAGTTAAATAAGCAGGATGACAATATACAGCCTTGGCATACTCCTTTTCCTATTTGGAACCAGTCTGTTCTTCCATGTCCAGTTCTAACTGTTGCTTCCTGACCTGCATACAGGTTTCTCAAGAGGCTGGTCAGGTGGTCTGGTATTCCTATCTCTTTCAGAATTTTCCACAGTTTATTGTGATCCACACAGTCAAAGGCTTTGGCATAGTCAATAAAGCAGAAATTGATGTTTTTCCGGAACCCTCTTGCTTTTTCAATGATCCAGTGAATGTTGGCAATTTGATCTCTGCTTTCTCTGCTTTTTCTAAAACCAGCTTGAACATCTGAAAGTTCACGGTTCACATATTGCTGAAGCCTGGTTTGGAGAATTTTGAGCATTACTTTACTAGCCTGTGAAATGAGTGCAGACGTGCAGTAGTTTGAGCTTTCTTTGGCATTGTCTTACTTCCAAGGTCAGGAATGGTGGCCGTGAAGAGATACCACATGTCCAAGATAAAAGAAACCCAAGTAAAAGGGTAGGCACTGAGAGAGAGCATGAGAAGGCAGACAGACTGAAACTACAATCACAGACAACTAGCCAATCTGATCACATGGACCACAGCCTTGTCTAACTCAATGAAACTAAGCCATGCCACGTGAGGCCACCCAAGACTGAAAAGTCTGACAGAATGTGGTCCACTGGAGAAGGAAATGGCAAACCACTTCACGGTGCTAGGCATGTCTATTTCCACAGCTGCTTCAAAGTGGCCCTCTCAGCATATCTGCAGTGCCGCCAGCCCCTACCTGTCCCTGGGATCCTTGCCCGTGCTTCTGTTCCTCTGTCCTGCCCTGCCCTGCTGGCCGAAACTTGCTAGGTAGATGCTTGTGTGGATTCCTCTGCATCTGAGTGACTTGCATCAGCTTCCCCCCACCCCCTAAGTTCACCCTCTGTGCTGTGGGGCTCGTGTGCACTTGTCTCAGCCCACTAAGCTCACCTTCTTTGCTGTGGGGCTCCTGTGCACTTGTTCTGGCTCCCCAAGCGTGGACTTGTTTCCACTCCGCGTGCCTGCCTTCTGCACAGGGTTTATGTGCACTTATTTCATGTCACTGCCTGTGCTCTTTGTCATGGGAGTTATTTGTATTTTTGGCTGTGCTGGGAGGGTTGTGTGGAAATAAGCAATTTTTTAAAAGTAAGACATCGTATATAACAAGATTAGCCTTTGTAGTAAACTTGCATAGACCCATAGGGATTATCTACTATAAAGTAAGGACTAGAATTTAGTCAACTTGTTACTCTACTTTCTGGGGTAATTCCTCTCGCTCTTTCACCCAAAGAAAGAAAGGACAAAACAAAGCCAAAAGAATTAAAAAAAAAAAAAAAAAAGGAGGGGGAAATGATTAATCATTGTGGCTTTTCCCATTTCTAACCAACACCTTCAGTTCAGTTCAGTTCAGTTCAGTCACTCAGTCGTGTCAGTCTCTTTGCGAACCCATGAATTGCAGCACGCCAGGCCTCCCTGTCCATCACCAACTCCTGGAGTTCACTCAGACTCACGTCCATCGAGTCAGCGATGCCATCCAGCCATCTCATCCTCTGTCGTCACCTTCTCCTCCTGCCCCCAATCCCTCCCAGCATCAGAGTCTTTTCCAATGAGTCAACTCTTCGCATGAGGTGGCCAAAGTACTAGAGTTTCAGCTTCAGCATCATTCCCTCCAAAGTAATTCCAGGGCTGATCTCCTTCAGAATGGACTGGTTGGATCTCCTTGCAGTACAAGGGACTCTCAAGAGTCTTCTCCAACACCATAATTCAAAAGCATCAATTCTTTGGCGCTCAGCCTTCTTCACAGTCCAACTCTTACATCCACACATGACCACAGGAAAAACCATAGCCAACACCCTAATACTAGGTAATACAGTAACAGAAAAAAATGTGTAAATTGGATAATTATGAATGAAACATTTGTTAAATATATATTATGTATTGTGATAAATAGTGACAAGTCTTGGAGGAAATATTTTAGGAGAGGAGAGAGATGAAAAAGTAAAAGTATCCATAACATTTTCAGTGTTATAGCATTAGAGAAGTGTTGCATCATTAGTCCGATAACCACCAAGAGATAAATAAAAAAGTAACCTTCAAACCTATGTATATATATTCACTATAATTTTATTGGCTTTATTTACAAGTACGACTACAAACCCATTGGCTTCTGCACAGTGCATGAGGGAGTTTTTGCCTCTTGTCCTTTTGTACCTTGTAATCGAATTGAAGACATCCCTAAATTATCTATATTTTTTTAAATTACTTTTGATGGAAGATTCACAGGAACTTAAGAGGTATTCCATATTTATTTGCTGTTTCATAGCACACTCACAGATAAATAAAAGGAACTAGTCTAAAGAAATATAGTACTTCAAAAAATTTTAAAATCTCACAGGTAAGCATTGTTTATATATATTACCATTTTCTTCTCCAGGGGATCTTCGCAACCCAAGGATCAAACCTAGGTCTCCCACATTGCAGGCAGACACTTTAACCTCTGAGCCACCAGGGAAGCCCTTATATAGATAGATAGATAGATAGATAGATATAAAAGCATTGTTATATATATATATATATATATATATATAGAGAGAGAGAGAGAGAGAGAGAGAGAATAGATCAGATCAGTCACTCAGTCATGTCCGATTCTTTGCCACCCTGTGAATCGCAGCACGCCAGGCCTCCCTGTCCATCACCAACTCCCAGAGTTCACCAAGACTCACATCCATCGAGTCAGCGATGTCATCCAGCCATCTCATCCTCTGTCGTCCCCTTCTCAACCTGTCCCCAATCCCTCCCAGCATAAGAGTCTTTTCCAATCAGTCAACTCTTCGCATGAGGTGGCCAAAGTACTGGAGTTTCAGCTTTAGCATCATTCCTTCCAAAGAAATCCCAGGGCTGATCTCCTTCAGAATGGACTGGTTGGATCTCCTTGCAGTCCAAGGGACTCTCAAGAGTCTTCTCCAACACCACACTTCAAAAGCATCAATTCTTCAGTGCTCAGCCTTCTTCACAGTCCAACTCTCACATCCATACATGACCACTGGAAAAACCATAGCCTTGACTAGACGAACCTTTGTTGGCAAAGTAATGTCTCTGCTTTTGAATATGCTATCTAGGTTGGTCATAACTTTCCTTCCAAGGAGTAAGCATCTTTTAATTTCATGGTGGCAGTCACCATCTGCAGTGATTTTGGAGCCCAGAAAAATAAAGTCTAACACTGTTTCCACTGTTTCCCCATCTATTTCCCATGAAGTGGTGGGACTGGATGCCATGATCTTCGTTTTCTGAATGTTGAGTTTTAAGCCAACTTTTTAACTCTCCACTTTCATTTTCATCAAGAGGGTTTTGAGTTCCTATTCACTGTCTGTCATAAGGGTGGTGTCCTCTGAATATCTGAGGTTATTGATATTTCTCCCCGCAATCTTGATTCCATTTGTGTTTCTTCCAGTCCAGCATTTCTCATTATGTACTCTACATATAAGTTAAATAAATAAGGTGACAATATACAGCCTTGACATACTCCTTTTCCTATTTGGAACTAGTCTCTTGTTCCATGTCCACTTCTAACTGTTGCTTCCTGACCTGCATACAAATTTCTCAAGAGGCAGATTAGGTGGTCTGGTATTCCCATCTCTTTCAGAATTTTCCACAGTTTATTGTGATCCACACAGTCAAAGGCTTTGGCATAGTCAATAAAGCAGAAATAGATGTTTTTCTGGAACTCTCTTGCTTTTTCTATGATCCAGCAGATGTTGACAATTTAATCTCTGGTTCCCCTGTCTTTTGTAAAACCAGCTTGAACATCAGGAAGTTCACGGTTCACATATTGCTGAAGCCTGGCTTGGAGAATTTTGAGCATTACTTTACTAGCATGTGAGATGAGTGCAATTGTGCAGTAGTTTGAGCATTCTTTGGCATTGCCTTTCTTTGGGATTGGAATGAAAACTGACCTTTTCCAGTCCTATGGCCACTGCTGAGTTTTCCAAATTTTCTGGCATATTGAGTGCAGCACTTTCACAGCATCATATTTCAGGATTTGGAATAAGCCACTCCCGTGGGGCAGCCCAAGACGGGCGGGTCATGGTGGAGAGATTTGATAGAATGTGGTCCACTGGAGAAGGGAATGGCAAACCACTTCAGTATTCTTGCTTTGAGAACCCCATGAACAGTAAGGCAAAATGATAGGATACTGAAAGAGAAACTCCCCAGGTCAGTAGGTCCCCAATATGCTACTGGAGATCAGTGGAGAAATAACTCCAGAAAGAATGAAGGGATGGAGCCAAAGCAAAAACAATACCCAGCTGTGGATGTGACTGGTGATAGAAGCAAGGTCCGATGCTGTAAAGAGCAATATTGTATAGAAACTTGGAATGTCAGGTCCATGAATCAAGGCAAATTGGAAGTGGTCAAACAAGAGATGTCAAGAGTGAACGTCGACATTCTAGGAATCAGCAAACTGAAATGGACTGAAATGGGTGCATTTAACTCAGATGACCATTATATCTACTACTGCAGGCAGGAATCCCTCAGAAGAAATGGAGTAGCCATCATGGTCAACAAAAGAGTCCATAATGCAGTACTTGGATGCAATCTCAAAAACGACAGGATAATCTCTGTTCCTTTCCAAGGCAAACCATTCAATATCACAGTAATCCAAGTCTATGCCCCAAGCAGTAATGCTGAAGAAGCTGAAGTTGAATGGTTCTATGAAGACCTACAAGACCTTTTAGAACTAACACCCAAAAAAGATGTCCTTTTCATTATAGGGGACTGGAATGCAAAAGTAGGAAGTCAAGAAACACCTGGAGTAACAGGCAAATTTGGCCTTGGAATACGGAATGAAGAAGGCCAAAGACTAAGAGAGTTTTGCCAAGAAAATGCACTGGTCATAACAAACACACACACACACACACACACACACACACACACACATATATATATATATATATATATATATATATATACAAACAGAATATATATATAATATAATATAACATATATATAACAAACACACATATATATGTACAAACAGAATATATATATATATATTCTATATTTAGAAGCATATATATATATAAGCATAACAATGTTTACCTGTGAGAGAGATATATATATGTGTATATATATATAGAGAGAGAGAGAGAAAGACATATTTATATGTGTGTGTGTGCATGTCACTTAATTAAGAAAAATAATTTAGGTAAATGTCGAGAAAATAATTGGGAGTTTGCACTGCATTTTATTTTTACAAAAACCTTTGATCATAGTAAATTCAATCTACTGCTGCTCAGCATTATTAGTTCCACTTAGTAGTTGAAGAAGGAGGCTTAGAGAAAATAAACTGCTTACAGCAGGATACAAGACCCTTGATGTGCATGCTCAATAGCTCAGGCTTGTTTGACTCTTTGCAATTCCATGGACTGTAACCTGCCAGGCTCCTCTGTCCATGGGATTTTCCGTGCAAAAATGCTGGAGTGAGTTGCCATTTCCTACTCCAGGAGATTTTCCCAATCCAGGGATCAAACCCATGTCTCTTATGTCTCCTGCATTGGCAAGTGGGTTCTTTATCACTAGGACCACCTGTGAAGCCTGAATCCTCATCTTCATAATCATTAGATGAGTCATCTGTTTAATGGTTCATATTGTTCCCCACTTATACCATTAAAATAATGTATTGAAATTAAAAGTCCTTTAGATAAAATATATTTTCACTGGAAGACATCGGATTATGGGTAAAAGATGACAGTTCTACTATATTCACTATCTGCTCCTAGTTGTATTGCATCAAAGTGGTGGCACTATTAAAAATGTGTATTTCAATAAGCAGATCATCTATTAATCACATTGAGTTCTTCAGTATGTCTACAGATCACAACCAAGTTTCCAAAGTGTTTCTGGTGTTACAATAGTGACCTGTAAAATATTATTTAGAATGATTAATAAAAGTAGAACACTTTATTTAATAATAACTTCTCTTCCTATATTTAGACACCCACTAATTTTGCCTCAAGTTCATTTTCTGTATGTCCATGGTGCAAAGAAGGAGAGTCATTGAAACTGTTAAAAAAATGATTAAGACTATGCCTGCCATAATTAAGAACCTTGTTTTGTTTATATTTCAAAAATAAATGTTTGCTTCCAATGGGTATTTGTAATTTTCACCTATAATTTAGACTTTATACAAAAATTATATGTACTATAGAGGAGGGAAGGGACTTACCTAAAGTTTTACAGGTAGTTAATGGCATAGATGGCATAAAACCCCATATTCTTTATGGAGGTGGGAAAGATCTGGTAGTACATTTATTTGATCAGTAGATGAGGTAGAATAGCTGTTTCAAGCATGGAAAATGGCATCAAATGCAGGTTCATGTATTAGGTTGCTATTTAATTATCTTAATTATTTTGTAGAATTAACTGTCCTGTGCTGTGTTTAGCCACTCAGTCATGTCTGACTCCTTGCAACTCGATGGACTACATCCCGCCAGGCTCCTCTGTCCATGGGGATTCTCCAGGCAAGAATATTGGAGTGAATTGCCATGTCCTCCTCCAGGGGATCTTCCCAACCCAGGGATCGAACCCAGGTCTTCCGCATTGTATGCAGATTCTTTACCATCTGAGCCACCAGGGAAGCCTGTAGAATTAATTGATTCCCCATTTTTTGGCTTATCCATATGTAAAATGAATATCAGAGTAATAATTATTAGTAATAACTAAACATGGGCTTCCCTGGTGGCTCAGAGGTTAAAGCGTCTGCCTGCAATGCAGGAGACCTGGGTTCGATCCTTGGTGTCGGGAAGATCCCCTGGAGAGGAAATGGCAACCCACTCCAGTATTCTGGCCTGGAGAATCCCATGGACAGAGGAGCCTGGTGGGCTACAGTCCATGGGGTCGCAAAGAGTTGGACACGACTGAGCGACTTCACTTTCACTTTACTTTCAAGCATGAGTTAAACGCATTTGAAATGTTTACAAAAGTTTCAGGCATAAGACAGGCTTTTACTAAATATCTCTTTAAATATAATAACACCATTAATCTAAAAGGATTTACAAGATTGTATCTGGAATAAATCCTGTATAAACTACATTTTTATTCATGTATAAATACTTCAAAACTTAGAAAGTGCCATTAAAGATATATTATGCTCTGCATCATTTCAGATGAAGTAAATTTCTGTTGTGTGTTTTGAACTCACCTCAACCTCACAGAAAATCAGAACAATGTCACAGAATTTGTTTTCATGGGACTGTGGTGTAATAAGCAAGTAGAGCTACTGCTATTTTTCTTGTTCCTGCTCTGTTACCTGACTGTCTTAATGGGGAATTTTATCATCATGCTCACCATCACCTGCAGCCATCTAATGCAACAAACAATGTACTACCTTCTCTGGCACCTCTCCCTCATGGATGTCAGGTACACCTCCATGGTGGTCCCCAGGCTAATCAGGCACTTAGCTTCAGCATGAAGAAATATTTCCTATAACAACTGTATGACCCAACTCTTCACTGCCCACTTTCTGGTGGGTGTATCCACTAAGCCATCTTGGTGTCCATGGCTTTTGACTGCTACGTCGCCATTGTCAAACTCCTGCACTACATGGTCATCATGAACAGACAGAGGTGTGACATGTTGATCGTCCTGCCCTGGGCTGTGGGTTTTTGGCATTCTATTGCTCTGCTGCTGGTAGTACTCAGTTTACCTTTCTGTGACCCTAATCAGATAGATCACTACCTATGTGATGTGAAGCCACTTTTGAAACTAATGTGCGAAGATATTCATGTTGTTAATATCTTAATGACTGAAAATTCAGGGATGGTGGTGGTCCTTGTTTTTCTTGTCCTATTAGTTTCTAATATAATCATATTATATAATCTTAGATCATACTCCTCTGCCAGGTGAAAAAAAGCTCTCTCAACCTGTAGTTCTCAAATAATGGTTGTAGCTTGTTCTTTGTTCCTTGTATCTACATTTATGTTCTACCTGCAGATAGTGAAAATAAGGATAAGGAAATGTCTGTGCTTTACACTGTGATTGCCCCCATGCTGAACCCTCTCATCTACACCATGAGAAACATGGAGATGAAAATCGCCATGAGGAAGGTATAGTCTAAAGTAGTACATTCAGAATTAAAGTGAGTAAGGTGATACTCATTGCACTTCTGGTCAGTGCCCACAGGATATTTATTAATTTAAATAAATAGAAAAACTATATAAGTTTTTGGAGAAGTTGGACCAAAGATGCTAGTCACTGTTCTTTATACTGAAATCTGCACTTTAAAGGCTCCAACTAATTCTGAGTGCGATCACATGGGCTTCAGGTATGCATAAATGTCTTTCTGAAGCACATCTCTGATCATATCACAACCTTCTCCAAAAATTGACTGGAACCCAATTTTCCTTGAAATAGAATCCAACTTCCTCACTTTTTGAAATCAAATATCTTCTCAAATTTGTCCATGTTGAGCTTACTCAGAATAGGAGAAAACATTGCTTATTATTAGAGAAATGGACTCCAAAGTTGCAATGCAATATCACCTCACACTAGTCAGAATGACCATCACCAAAAAATCTACAAGCAATGGATGCTGGAGAGAATGTGGAGAAAAGGATACCCTCTTGCACTTCTGGTAGGAATGCAAATTTATAAGCCATTGTGGAGAACAGTGTGAAGATTTCTTAAAAATCTAAGAATAAAGCTAATATATGACTTAGAAGCCCCACTTCTGGGCATATATCCTGAGAAAACCACAATTTTAAAAGACCCATGTACCTCAGTATTCATTGCAGCACTAGTTACAATAGCCAGGATATGGAATCAACTTAGATGTCCATTTGACAGATGAATGGATAAAAAAATTGTGATACATATATGTAATGGAATGCTACTCAGAGATAAAAAAAAAAGAGAGAGAGAACAAATTTTGGTCTAGTAAGGCAAATGAACCTTAAGTCTGTTATGTCGAGTGAAATAAGTCAAAAAGAGAAATCAGATATCATATATTAACACACATATATGGAATCTAGAAACATGGTGCTGATGAAACTACTTGTCAGGCACAGATATAGACACAGACATAGAGAACAGACACGTGGACACAGCAGAGGAAGGAGAGGGTGGGATGAATTGGGAGAGTATCACTGAAACATAAGCATGCCCATGAGTAAAACAGTAGGCAGTTGGAATTTGCTATATAATGTAGGGAGCTCAACCCAGCCTCTGTGACAAGCTAGAGGGGCGGGAAGGGGTGGCGGGTAGGAGGGAGATTCAAGAGAGAAGGGACATATGTATACACCCAGTTATGGATGCATCTGGTGGTGAAAGTAAAGATTGATACTGTGAAGAACAGTACTGCATAGGAACCTGGAATATTAGGTCTGTGAATCAAGGTAAATTGAACGTGGTCAAACAGGAGATGGCAAGAGCGAGCATCAACATTCTAGGAATTAGTGAACTAAAGTGGACAGGAATGGACAAATTTAAATCAGATAACCATTATATCTATTACTGTGAGCAAGAACACCTTTGAAGAAACAGAATGGGCAATTAAAAAAAAAAAACTATGTCTGCTTCATTAATTATGTTAAAGCCTTAGAATGTGTGGATCATAAAAAACTGTTAAAATTTCTCAAAGAAATGGGACTACCAAACCACTTTACTTGTCTCCTAAGAAACCTGTATTCAGGATAAGAACTAATAGTTGGAATCAGACATGGAACAATAGACTGGTTCAGAATTGGGAAATGGAATATGTTAAGGCTGTATATTGTCACTCTGTTTATTTAACAGAGTACATCATGTGAAATGCCAAGATGGATGAATCACAAGATGGAGTTAAGTGTGGCAGGAGAAATATTAATAAACTCAGATATGCACATGATACCACCCTAATGGCAGAAAGCAAAGAGGAACAAAAGAGCCTCTTATGAGGGTAAAAGAGCAGAGTGAAAAAGCTGGCTTATAACTCAACATTCAAAAAATGTAGATTGTGGCATCCAGTCCCATCACTTCACGGTAAATAGATAGGAGGAAATTGGAAAGAGTGACAGATTTTACTTTCTTGGGCTCCAAAGTCATGTGGGCTGTGACTGAAGCCATGAAATTAAAAGACAAACTTAGACAGCACATTAGAAAACAGAGACATCACTATGTCAACAAAGGACCATATAGTCAAAGCTATGGTTTTTCCAGTAGTCAGGTACAGATGTTAAAGTTGTATCATAAAGAAAACTGAGCACTGAAGAATTGATGGTTTTAAACAGTGGTGCTGGAGAGGACTCTTGAGAGTCCCATGGACAGCAAGAAGATCAAATCAGTCAATCTTAAAGGAACTCAACCCTGGATATTCATTGGAAGGACTGATGCTGAAGATGAAGTTTCATCACTTTGGCCACCTGATGAGAAGAGCTGACTCATTGGAAAAGACCCTGATCCTGGGAAAGATTGAAGGTAGGAGGAAAAGGGGGCGACAGATGATGAGATGGTTGAATGGCATCGTGGACTCAAAGTTCATGAGTTTGAACAAACTCCGGGACACAGTAAAGGACAGGGAAACCTGGCATGCTGCACTCCATGGGTCACAAAGAGTGAGAAAGTACTTATCGACTGAACAACAATTACAACAACAACATGAATGATTCATGTTGATGTATGGCAGAAGCCAATTAAATATTGCAAAGTTAATTTCACTTGGGATTTCGGTTTTAGGGGTTCTTTAAAATTTGCATTTTATGAAAAATTCAAATCTAAATGTTTAAGAAAAAATATAACCCTATACCTTTAACTGTTGATGCTTCAATTTGAATCATTTGTTTCATGTTGTTTGTTAATCTCTCAGACACGTGTAATATATGTGTGAAGAGTAATGAAGGACTCTGTCTCTTGTTCAATGTAAATATTTTCTCTTTGAAAAAATAAATCAGCACTCCGTGGTTTTTACAGAAAAAAATTAATTAATTAATTAAATAAGAAGTCATTGCTGCTAAGTCGCTTCAGTCATGTCTGACTCCGTGCGACTCCAGAGATGACAGCCAACCAGGCTCCCCAGTCCCTGGGATTCTCCAGGAAAGAACACTGGAGTGGGTTGCCATTTCCGTCTCCAATGCATGAAAGTGAAAAGTGAAAGTGAAGTCACTCAGTCGTGTCCGACTCTTAGCAACCCCATGGACTGCAGCCTACCAGGCTCCTCCATCCATGTGATTTTCCAGGCAAGAGTATTGGAGTGGGGTGTCATTGCTACAGCAATATAAAGTGCACTGTTCCATTAATAGGCTTGGGGTCAGGTAGACCTGGGATTCCCTGGTGGCTCAGAGATTAAAAAAAAAAAAAAAAAATCCACCTGCAATGCGGGAGCTGCAGGAGACTTGGGTTCAATTTCTGCATTGGGAAGATCCCCTAAAGGGAACATGGCAACCCACTCCAATATTCTTGCCTGAAGAATCCCATGGACAGAGGAGCCTGGCAGACTCAGTCTATAGGGTTGCAAAGAGTTGGACATGACAGAAGTGACTTAGCATGCACGCATGCAGGTAGACCTGTGTGACTACTGTCTCTGAGTCTTAGCAATTTGCTTTAATTATATGCATCCTCTCTCTTCAAATATCTATGAAATGAGTATTATTTGCACTCCACAAAGAAGTAATATTCCTTCAGCTAACACATGTGAAGTTTTAGCAGGGTATATGGCATAACACTGACTCATGGCTGGCATTCTTTATCTTACCTCCATTTTCTTCCGATATTTCCCTTTGCTTGGATACTTTCACCCAGTTTGTTTGGACCTCTCTCTGTTCTCCAAACATACACTAAATCTCATTCACAGGACTTTATCTCTGTATCTCTAGTTATAATGCCTTCACCCTTATGTTTTAATGTCCTTGTCTTACATATAATTCACACTCATTTTCTTATTCAAAAGATGTTGTAGATCTATCAATAGATCAGAAGTATTTCTGATTCTTGTCCTGCTTTTTGTTGCTATCAACTGTGTATTCACTCTATTTCAAATAGTTCTATACTCCATCCTAGTGTTTTTTCTTATGAACTGTGTTTTTCCAGTTTAAGACAGAAGCTTATATGTTATATCTTTATTTTTGTATATATCTCTTTTTTAGCAATGCATCCATGCAAATTAAGAGGTTAATGAACAGTTATTGAATTAAAAGATTATCTTCTTATTTGACTATGTACACAATTTTTATACATCTTGGAATTTTACTTGTGTCATTAATAATCATGCATTAACAAGAATGTAAGTAATGTCAGAAAGACCCTGATGCTGGGAAATGTTGAAGGCAGGAGGAGTAGGGGATGACGGAGGATGAGATGGTTGGATGGCATCAGTGACTCAATGACTATGAGTTTGAGCAAACTCCGGGAGTTGGTCAAGGACACGGAAGCCTGGCGTGCTGCAGTCTACAGGGTTGCAAAGAGTAGGACATGACTGAGTAACTGAACAAAAATGTCAGAAAGACTAAAATTTTAACAGAAATCCCCATGTGTCCATGGGAAGGAATGGAATCTAGCAAGCTCATAACCTCGTATAATGTCTTTTTATTTTATGCAGTAAGGAAGTATCACAAATGTATTATTTATTTCTCTCTGCCTTCTATGGCCACTTCTTAGATCTCATTTCTGACACCTCCTTAGTCATGAATTAAAATTTGTGTTTTTTTCTCTTGTTAATCTGTCTTGTGTCACAGCCAATGACAAAAACTCTAGAGACATAGAAAGGAAATCCCATCTTCTGCCATGAGAAAACAAACAAGCAAAAATTATATTTTTTTATTATAATTTGTTTTATTTTCTCAAGGGTCTACAAGATTTTATTGGCAAAAATATAACAATATGTATAGAACAGTCTTATGGACTCTGAGAGAGAAGGAGAGGATGGGAAGATTTGGGAGAATGGCATTGAAACATGTAAAATATCATGTATGAAACGAGTTGCCAGTCCAGGTTCGATGCACGATACTGGATGCTTGGGGCTGGTGCACTGGGACGACCCAGAGGGATGGAATGGGGAGGGAGGAGGGAGGAGGGTTCAGGATGGGGAACACATGTATACCTGTGGCAGATTCATTTTGATATTTGGCAAAACTAATACAATTATGTAAAGTTTAAAAAATAAAATTAAATTAAAAAAAAGCAATCATATATCCAGAAAAAAAAATATATAACAATATTATATACTAAGCCCAACAAATAAATATTTAACTAATATTAGTTACCTATTCATTGGATGTTCTTTCTAGAATTCACTTTCCAGGCTGTAGCACAAAGCATAGCTTAACATCTTTGAAAACACCTGCCAAATAGATGCATGACATGCAAATCTAAAAACAGGATGCTTAAAACACATTAATGTTTGTAAATGAAATTCTATCCATTTACATAGCAATTTGTTTAATTTAAAAATCCACTATTATAAAAATTTCACTATAAAAAATCCACTATTATAAAAATTCATTATTATAAAAATTCAAAAACAACTAATGAACATTAATTTTAAAAGGCACACTTCTGAAGGCCCCTATTGCCATAAAGTACCAGACTAGAAGAAATTTTAGAAGTCTTAGAAGAAATTCAAAGGAAAGATTGGAGGTCAAAACTAGCTGCGAGTGGTGGAGTTCTATGTGAATTCCAATTCAGTCACCATCTTCTTATCCTTCACCATTTTCTTCATCCTTGTAGCTATTTCTAGACATCCACTGAGAGGATTAGTTTAGACACTTCTATACTAGTCTAATGTTTTCTTCAACAGCAGAGAGAGAACTATTTTTATGGTATCACATCACCTAGAGATTTCTAAAGATTTGTTAGTTTTTTGGGAAAACATCCCCGTCTAACTAATTACACATCCATTATCTTATATATTTCTCTCTCTTTTTATTTGGTAAGAACATTTAAGTTTTGCTCTCAGAAAATTTTACCATACTTTATGTTAAATCCTTAGACCTTATTCATTTTATAGCGAAATGTTATCATCTTTTACCAATTTCTCCCTGTTTCTTACATCACCCACTGACAACCACTTCTTTAACTTATGCATATATGAATTTGTTTGTTTTTTTTTTTCCCAAATAACACATATAAGTGATACATTCAGGTATTGGGGTTACCAGATATTTGGTACTGTCCAAACTGAACATAAGACATCTGGCCCACACTAAAAGTTCCTTGAAATTTGGTTCTCTCAAAAATGTCCATGAACAATTTGGTCCATGGCAAATGGTTTTGGACAAGACCGAATATTGAGGACTGTTTGGCCTGGACCAAATACAGTAAGCCCTCTACATGCAAACCGTCAAATTGAGACCTTTCAAAGATGTGAACTTGTGTTTGTATGTCCAGTTATGTAAAGCATGAGTGAAATTGCAGCTTGTCTTCCATCTTTGATTGCTAACAATCCTTCGGTTGTACTATCTCCCATCCACTCTCCCTCCTCCAAACAGTAACTCTTCTTGCCTGTTCACTAGATACCAGCCACTGTGTGCCAGCTGTCATACTGTCCTAATGTACATTTCAAGGTACTGTAAGATTAAAAGTGCTTTCGTTGTTGTTGTTGTTGTGTGTGTGTGTTATGTGTTATTTGCGAGAAAGTATATTAAACCAATTACACTATAATACCATATAGCTGATTGTGTTAGTTGGGTACCTCAGCTAACTTGTTGACCTTATGAACAAAGTTAAATTTAAAAATACGCTATCAGAATGGAACTCATTTGCATGCAGGGGACTTACTGTAGCTATCTTACAGATACTTCAGTTCAGTTCAGTCGTGTCCGACTCTTTGTGACCCCATGAATCGCAGCACGCCAGGCCTCCCTGTCCATCACCAACTCCCAGAGTTCACCCAGACTCACGTCCATCGAGTCAGTGATGCCATCCAGCCATCTCATTCTCTACCATCCCCTTCTCCTCCTGTTCCCAATCCCTTCCAGCATCAGAGTCTTTTCCAATGACTCAACTCTTCGCATGAGGTGGCCAAGGTACTGGAGTTTCAGCTTTAGCATCATTTCTTCCAAAGAAATCCCAGGGCTAATCTCCTTCAGAATGGACTGGTTGGATCTCCTTGCAGTCCAAGGGACTCTCAACAGTCTTCTCCAACACCACAGTCCAAAGGCATCAATTCTTCGGCGCTCAGCCTTCTTCACAGTCCAACTCTCACATCCATACATGACCACAGGAAAAACCATAGCCTTGACTAGATGAACATTTGTTGGCAAAGTAATGTCTCTGCTTTTGAATATGCTATCTAGATTGGTCATAACTTTCCTTCCAAGGAGTAAGCGTCTTTTAATTTCATGGCTGAAGTCACCATCTGCAGTGATTTTGGAGCCCAAAAAGACAAAGTCTGACACTGTTTCCCCATCTATTTCCCATGAAGTGATGGGACTGGATGCCCTGATCTTCATTTTCTGAATGTTGAGCTTTAAGCCAACTTTTTCACTCTCCACTTTCACTTTCATCAAGAGGCTTTTTAGTTCCTCTTCACTTTCTGCCATAAGGTGGTGTCATCTGCATATCTGAGGCTATTGATATTTCTCCCTGCAATCCTGATTCCAGCTTGTGTTTCTTCCAGTCCAGCATTTCTCATGATGTACTCTGCATAGAAGTTAAATAAACAGGGTGACCATATACAGCCTTGACGTACCCCTTTTCCTATTTGGAACCAGTCTGTTCTTCCATGTCCAGTTCTAACTGTTGCTTCCTGACCTGCATACAGATTTCTCAAGAGGCAGGTCAGGTGGTCTGGTATTCCCATCTCTTTCATAATTTTCCACAGTTTATTGTGATCCACACAGTCAAAGTCTTTGGCATAGTCAATAAAGCAGAAAGAGATGTTTTTCGGGAACTCTCTTGCTTTTTCCATGATCCAGCGTATGTTGGCAATTTGATCTCTGATTCCTCTACCTTTTCTAAAACCAGCTTGAACGTTAGGAAGTTCACGGTTCACATATTGCTGAAGCCTGGCTTGGAGAATTTTGAGCATTACTTTACTAGCATGTGAGATGAGTGCAATTGTGCGGTAGTTTGAGCATTCTTTGGCATTGCCTTGGGACAGGGAAAAATGTCCTGCAAGGAACATTTTCCTTTTTCTTTCTGACCTATTTTATTTAGCATTATGCCCTCAACATCTACCCATGTTGTTACAAATGGCAGGTTTTCTTCTTTCTCACAGATGAATAATATTCCACTGTATATATATGCACAAATTTATTCTTTTATTAAGCGAGGGTCAACACAGTTTTTCTCCATTAGTTAGTTATTATGAATAATATTGTACAAAGTAATCATCATTTCAAAGTAATATTTCTTTCTCTGAACTAAATATCAGTTTTACAAAACATTTTGAATTTATTAAACACCTATTAGATGAGTGCTTCACATGAAAATACACAGAACAATTTATTTTACTTCACAGAACTTATTGTACAGGTTATAGCATCACCAACTCAGTGGACATGAGTTTGAGCAAGCTCTGGGAGTTAGTGATGGACAGGAAAGCCTGACATGCTGTAGTCCATGGGGTCACAGAGCCAGACATGATTGAGCAACAGAACTGAACTGATGGTACCTTTACTACAAAATATGCTATATTTTGAAAAGGGGTCGGCCACAGGTAAATAGGACTAGCAGGTAAATACATCAGAGGAGGATAGAGAATTTTTCTTATATTTGGGGGTTCCATATTCCTGTCCAGTTCATATATTAGACCAATAGTACTTAGAATGTTTTCACATGCAAATGTTCCTGAGGGAGTGTACTGTGGCACGTGTTAAGTGGTGACCAGGAAGCCAAGATCTTATGTTAGTGAGACATGTTTATGATGTATTGGCTTTGTATTCTATATGTGGTTCTGTAGTGTAGTAGTGAAGTTGCTCAGTTGTATCCGATTCTGCGACCTCATGGACTGTAGCCTACCAGGCTCCTCCATCCATGGGATTTTCCAGGCAAGAGTACTGGAGTGGGTTGCCATTTCCTTCGTCAGGGGATCTTCCCGACCCAGGAATCGAACCTAGGTCTCCCACATTGTAGACAGACGGTTTTACCGTCTGATCCACCATATGTGATTCTAGTAGCTGCTTTTGCTTTTAGGGTTATAGAAAATTGAAGTTCCTTGCCCAGAGATGTTGGCCCATGTGACTTGTTAGAGGTTGTATTCAGGCTCTTGAATGGAAATGGAAACTCTCTGTAGTTAATTATGTATTAGCCTGAAAGCCTGGAAAGCAAGAATGTTCCTTGACTTCACTTTTTTCTTAGAGGGAAGAAAGACAATTGGAAGCCCATGCTTCCTCTCCCAAGTATCCTGGCTCCATGCACTGAATATCCCCAGGGTTGGCCAACAGCACCCTACTTCACATGCACAAGTTCTTTCTGATTGGATTCTCAAGTATTATTAGCATTTTATGTTCCCTGAATTCCTTAACTTTCATTACTATTTATATGGTAAATTTATAGCATGTATTATGATTTAACTTCATTCACCACAACTACACCTAAATGTTAAGATGGGCAAGACACGATATACTTTGATAAAGATATTTATTTTCTTCCAACTGCAAAAATTTTTGCCGTTGTGTTCAGGCTTTCTTGAAGCTTCTTTCTTTTCTTACAATTATTTATTTTCTAAGCTGCTTCTTATTCTGCATGCAAATATTTTTATACATTACAATCATCATGTTTAAAACTATAGTCACCATAATTTACTTAAATCTTTAGACCTTATTCATCTTATAGCTGAAAATATATATCCTTTTACTAATCTCTCACTATTCTCCCCACCCACAACCCTGGGCAACTACTTTTCTACTTTCTGCTTTTATGAATTTTATTTTCCTTTTTCTGTTGTTGCTGTTTTTCTTAGATTCCACATATAAATTATATTTAAAGCTAATTATACAAAACATAAAGAGCCTAGAGCCTGCTCGCTAAAATCTTCTATCTTTCTCTATCTGAGCTTCACAGGTAGCTCAGTTGGTAAGGAATCTACCTGCAATGCAGGTGACACTGCTTTAATTCCTGGGTCAGAAAGATCTGCTGGAGAAGGGATAGGCTACCCACTCTAGTATTCTTGGGCTTCCCTTGTGGTTCAGCTGGTAAAGAATCCGCCTGCAACGTAGGAGACTGGGGTTGGATCCCTGGGTTGGGAAGATCCCCTGGAGAAGGGAACAGCTACCCAATCCAGTATTCTTGACTGGAGAATTCCATTGCCTGTATAGTCCATGGAGTCACAAAGAGTCAGACATGACTGCATGACCTTCACTTTCACTCTCTAGATTTCTATCTGGGGTTCCCTGCTGGTTCAGGTGGTAAAGAATGTTCCTGCTATTCAAAAGACTTGTGTTCAATCCCCAAGCCAGGAAGGTCCCTTGGAGAAGGGAATGGCTACCCACTCCAGTATTCTCACCTGGACAATTCCATGAACAGAGGAATTCATGGGAGCCACAAAAAGTCAGACACAACTAAGTGACTAACAATTATTTTTCACTTAGGTCTCTATTTAATCCTGTTAAAACAATAATTCACTTCTATCTTCTGTTAAATTTTACCTTCCATTATAATGATAAATTGCATTATCTGAATAAAATATTTGGCAAACATGCACAGTAAACATTAATTAATTAAAAGCTAGAAATTTCTATACTTATATTTTAAAATCCATTTTATGATGAAAACAGATAGCACATATTATATGATTTTGTTTAACTAAAGTTCATTATGTATATCATCTTGATGAGCCCTCATAACAAGTGAATAACATGAAGATTATTTTCAGTCCCATTTTATAGACAAACACTGAGACCTAGGATTTCATCTATCTTTCCTGAAGCTACAGGGCTGTAAAGTCATAGAGCTAGGATTTGGATTAATGCAGACTGAGTCCAGAGATTCTTCTATTAATTGTTATAGTCTGCCACACATCTTGAAGCTAATGTAAGTGCATTTCATGAACACTGCATCAATTCCTAATGCTTCCTGAGTATTAATCCAAGTTGCAGATATTTGAAATAAAGGATAAAGTGGATTAGAGGTATTTATTACTGGCTTAGAAGACTTATAGAAATGGTTTAAAATTTTTCTTATGGTACTTCTTAGCAGAAGAGTATCAAACATTTGTTTTCTTCTCTAATCCTTGTATTTATAATATGTACATTTTAAATACACAGACCTAGTTTTGTGCCCTTTTGTGCGATGGAGGGATGAGAACAAGAAGCACTGGGAGCACACCAGGCGCTATGTGTCTTAAGATGAAGTGACCCTTAGGACGTCCACGGTTCCTCATTTAGGTGAATTACTTTTGAATTTGGATGCTAACTGCAAAGGTATAATTGGATGTATATTGTATCATAGAAAGTTAAAAGAATCATGCAATGTTTTCAGTTTTAGTTTGACCACAAGTACTTTGAGTGACAGAGGATGAGACAGTTGGATGGCATCACCGACTCAGTGGACAGACATGCCTGCCTGTGTGCATGCTAAGTTGCTTCAATTGTGTCCATATCTTTACTACCCTATGGACGATAGGCTGCCATGGGATTATGTCCATGGGATTCTCCAGTCAAGAATACTAAAGTGGGTTATCATTTCCTTCTCCAGGGGATCTTCTCAACCCAGGGATAGAACCCACGTCTCATGTCTCCTGCATTGGAAAGCAAGTTCTTTACCACTAGTGACCTCTGAGAAGCCCCAGTGGACATGAGTTTGAACAAATTCCGGGACATAGTGGGACATAGTAAAGGACAGGGAAGCCCGGTGTGCTGCAGTCCATAGGGTCACAAAGAGTTGGACACTACAAGGACTGAACAACTTTGAGCCACATAAAACCTTCTAAGTATTTTTTCATGTTTAACTTCTGTATAACCTATTCCATTAACTTACTTCACATTTCCAATAAGCTACTAGCTTGTTTTATTTTCTTTTATAACTTCTACCTTCATTCATTCATTCCTCTGGAATCCATATAATCTTAAACCCTTGTATAGTGGTGTGTGTGTGTTTGTGTGTGTTCATGCTGGTGTTGTAGATAAAATTAGTTTTATGAGGGAATCATTAAATTTCCATTCATACACACACACACACACATATATCTCCCTCCTCAAGCATGACATGTAAACACTGAACTATGTAATTTCCTAGAAATTAAAATAAATGAGAACAAGAAAACTCATTTCATTTTACTAAATTTATTTCAATAAACTTTGACAAGGGGACATGAGTTAGAATTGATAAATTTGGAGGACTAGCCCCAAGTCTAGGACCAAATGAGATTTTGACTGCAATAGTGATTACTGCAGTGTTTGTGTAATGGTCTTCTGAGTTGGTGAACTCATGGAGGTGCTGGGATCATTGCACCTGGAATGGGCATAGAAGTTTCACACCCTCTCTCTACAACATCCCTAAATATCTCTTTTATCTGGCACTTCTAGACTTCCATATACTATATCTCTCTCGGTCAAATGTATTTGAGGAGAGCTGCCCAGATGGGAGTAAAAGGATCCTCAAAAATTCACCTCCTCTCACAAAAACACCAAAATCATGAGTAATTGCAGAACAAACTGGAACCTATCATAAATGACATCTCAGCACCAAGACCTGGCCCCACCCAGCAGCCTATAGCCTCCATTGCTGGGACACCCCAGACTGAACAACAAACTGAGTGGAAGACACAGCAGACAAGCTGTCTAAAGACTTTACGAGCCCACATCCACCTCTAGACTTGCTCCTAGACATAGTCCTAGCCCATCAGAGATCCAAGTCCTACTTCGACCCACCAGTCATCAGGCACCTGCTCCTCCCACCAGGAAACCTGCAGGAGCCTCTAGACCAGACTCACCTACCAGGGGGAAGACACCAGAGGCAAGGAAGCTACAGTCTAACAGTCCTGACACCACTGACTTCTAGCCCTTGGGTAATGAGATGAGAGTCCACTGCTGGGACACATAGGACATCTTCTACAGAGGACCACTCCTCCAAGGTTGAGAATCCTCACTAACTTACTATATACATAAAAATATAAATAGAAATTTAGACAAGATGGAGGAATATGTTTCTGACAAAAGCACAAGATAAAACCTCAGAAGTACAACAAAGTAATGTGGAAATAGGAAACCCACAGATGAAAGAGATCAGAGTAATGACAGTAAAGATAAAGAACTTGGGAGGAAAATGAATGTACAGAGTGATAAATCATAATTTTTTAGCAAAAAATTATAAAATATAAAGACCAGAGAAGCAGAATTAAAGAATGTAATAATGGAACTGAAGGAGACAAAAGAATGAATCAGTGGGTCAGAAGAAAGAGAGGTAGAAATCACTTCAGCCAAATAGAAAACAAACAGGCAAAAAAGAATCAAAAGAAATGAGGACAGTTTAAGAGTCCTTTGAGACAATATCAAGCATGCTAATATTCACATTATAGCGGTCCCAGGAGAAGAAGAGTGAGAGAAATGACCTGAGAAAATATCTGATAATAAAATATTTTTCTTTTATTGAAATCACAACTCTTACTGATGGCTTTCTGACCCTGAGTTTGTGATATGAACAATGGAGAATGATACTTAATGTTCAAAGAAAATTTATAAATAATGTAATACTTGTCATTTACCTTTATTTTTTTTTACTCATATTATTTCTTTTATATGATATTATACATGTTTTTTAATGCCATTCTCCCAAATCACCCCCCCTCCCTCTCCCACAGAGTCCAAAAGACTGTTCTATACATCTGTGTCTCTTTTGCTGTCTCGCATACAGGGTTGTCATTACCATCTTTCTAAATTCCATATATATGCGTTAGTATACTGTATTGGTGTTTTGTTTTACATTCTAAAGTAGTTTCATTAGTGTTATTGTCAATTACCACCAACAATAATGTGTACAAATTTGTAGAGTATTTAATTAAAAAAATAGAATTTAGTTATATGTAATGAACACATATGGGCTTCTCAGGTGGCTCAGTGGTAAAGAATCTGCCTGCCAATGCAAGAGATGTGGGTGCAATGCAAGATCCCTGGGTGGGGAAGATACCCTGGAGAAGGAAATGGCAATCCACTCCAGTATTCTTGACTGGAGAATCCCATGGACAGAGGAGCCTGGCGGGCTACAGTTCGTGGGGTTGCAAAAGTCAGACATCACTTAGTGACTAAACCACTACCATGCATAATAAAAGGTGTGTGCCTATCTATCTATCTATCTATACTATTGTATATATAACTAATGTATATATGCCAATTTATATAAAAATATCATATATATGTATATAGACAGAAAGATGGATATATAGTCACTCACAATGCCTGTCTCAATAAACAGTAACTGGTATAGTCTCACAGGTATTCTTAGCCTAAGTTACAAAAAATATCCTTTTGATCCTTGCATCAGTTGAATGAATGTTGGGTTTCACACACATCTTATTGATCACCTGAAATCACTTTCCTACTACACAATTTTCTAATGGCATTTTTCATCTGGTCATTTCTCAAGGTATAGATTAAGGGATTTAACATGGGCGTTATCATAGTGTAGAATACAGCAACTGCTTTATCAATGGGTAAACTAGTTGCTGGTCTCAGGTACTCAAATATGCAGAGTAAAAAGAAAAATGCAACTGCTGTAATATGGGAGACACAGGTTGATAAAGCTTTTTGCTGAGCTTCCAAACTCTGGGTTTTAAAGTTCCAGGGCCCAGCCCCAGCAGGATCCAGGGATACCCTCAGGATGACGGCATAGGCGAAAGGATAGCAAAGTGGAGAGAACAGAGGCTTTATCTTCCTTGGTTTACACAGAAAGCCAAGAAAGCTCCTGGCACGGAACTTGCTCTGTTCACAGAGGCCGCAGGCGCCCTCTCGGTGGGGTGAGGATGCAGGATGTCCCCTCCCTGGTGAAGACACAGGGCGCCTTCCCAATCGGGTCTTAGAAGTCCAGGCGAAAAAGTGAACTCAGAGAGCCCCTGTGCCCCCAAGGAGTCATCCTGAAAGAAGAACACAGAGAGAAGAGGAGAGAAAAGGAAAAAAGAATGACATGGGGAGACCAAGCTTTGGTGAGTGAGGCCCATAACTTTATTTTCAAAAGGAACTTTTATAACTTGGCTTGTACATAGAGGGAAATGAAAGATGCAAAGTCATACAGAGTCAGCCCAAGCATTACATCTGTTTTATCTTTATCGAAACCAGGATTTTTTCTGCATACCTTTCCCATAAACAATGTTGTATACATTATCTTCTGGCCTTGGAGCTATGGACATTTTATGACCCTTTTTTGATAAAGGCTGCTCAACCAGAAAACGTATTTTCCCTTGAGGTGTTTTTTCTTTATATTTCTAATCTATGTCAGCTTCAGAAAGTGCTAAACAGAGTTACAGTCTCACAGAGCAAAGGTGCAGTGAGTTACAACACAGAATGAACCAATTAGCTCAAAGGTCTGATGTGGTTAATTCCAAGGCTACTCCTTGTTTTTCTTACATTCCAACTATGTTAACTAATGCACTCCCAGGTGCACAATGGATAAGGGATATGGGAACTTAGCAGCAAGCATTGGCTCAACAGTGAAATCTTACACCAGCATTACTCTAATAGTTTTTAACTCTTCGAAAGGCTCTACATTTTTAGAATGTTTTAGGCTTCCCATGTCTCTCATGGTTGGGAGGCTGTGAACAATCACATGCATAGCTGCAAGAGTCTGGATAAACCTGTCAGGCAAGCTAGAAAGTCATCAGAGGTGTTTGAATTGAAATGCACTTATCATGCCCAGGAGACTTATTAACTAAAGCCCTAAGTTGACTTTTTCCAGAATCAACTGGTTGGGGATAGCCCCGTTAATGTCAGAAGAGTTGGTGAAAGGCACAAAATAGTAAGACAGACAGATTCTGGTTTTGGGGTAGATGCTTGAGCAGATCCAGGGGGTCCATCGAGTTCTGATCCACCTTGCTCGTCATGTCTCTTCCACATGACCTTGTCATGGGTGGGATCTCCCGTGGTAGCTCCCGGCATTTAAAGAGTGCAAAATGACTGCATAGGAACCAATCAAGAGGAGAAAGTTTACCAGACAGATAAACCCACTGTTGGCAGCAACAAAGAGCCCTAGAGTGTTGGTATCAGTGCAGGCAAGATTAAGCAAAGGGTTCAGATCACACATAAAGTGATGTATGACATTAGGGCCACAGAAGGGTAATTTGTTGATGAAGAGAATCTGTATGGTTGCATGAATAAATCCTCCCACCCATGACACTCCTACTAAAAGGCCACAAACCTGCCAGTTCATGATAGTAGTATAATGCAAGGGCTTACAAATGGCCACATAGTGGTCATATGCCATCACGGTAAGCAGAATGATGCCAGTTCAGTTCAGTTGCTCAGTATAAATATATACATATATGTATGTACATTTGTATGTATATGGACAGAAAGATACACAAATAGTTCAGAACAATCCCTGTATTAATAAATAGTAACTGGTATAATTTTGCTACACTTCTATCATCATCTCCTGGCTATATATATCACAACCATTAATAACATGGTTAGAGAGGTCAGTTACTTTCTAGTTACTGGTTCTTCAATGTTACTGTTTGGGAACAAACACTTTACTGCTTGTTTTCCAACATGCAAAATGGGGATGATAGTAGTGCCTACCTTTCCATATTGTTAAAAAGCTTACTGCTGAGTATCACTGAATCTTAATGTTTATTGTATTTTATTTTATTTTATTATGATGAAAGATTATGAATCCTTATACAATGATGGAGCCAGTAAAACTAGACTCTACTTTGGAAGAGCTTTTCAAATATGCAAACAGTAGCCCAAGGCTATATTTTTCCTCTCTTTTCTTGCCTCCATTTATTCTCCTCTCCTTGTAGAATTGATCATTTGCAGTTTAATTTTTATCTCATAGGTATTCTTGGCTGAGGTCATCAGTAATGTCCTTTGGATTTTATTTAAGTTGAATGAATGCTGGGTTCCAGGCACATTTTATGCATCACCTGAAATCGCTTTCCTACTGCACAGTTTCCTAATGGCACTTTTCATCTGGTTGTTTCTCAAAGTATAGATTAAAGGATTTAACATGGGAGTTATAGTGTAGAATACAGAAACTGCTTTATCAACAGGTAAAGTAACTGTTGGTCTCAGGTACACAAATAAGCAGGGCACAAGGAACAGGATAACTGCTGTGATGTGGGAGACACAGGTGGAGAGGGCCTTACATCTAGCCTCTAAGCTATGGCCCTTAGGGAGTGCAGAATGATCACATAGGAGCCGATCAAGAGGAGAAAGTTTGAAACACAGATTAAACCAGTGTTGGCAGGAACAAAGAATCCTAGAATGTGAGTGTCAGTGCAGGCAAGATCGAGCAAAGGGTTCAGATCACACATAAAGTGGTCTATGACGTTAGGGCCACAGAAGGGTAAATTGATGATGAAGAGGAACTGTATGGTTGAATGAATAATGCCCCCCACCCATGCCACTCCCACTAGCAGCCCACACAGACACCGATTCATGATGGTCGTATAGTGCAAGGGCTTACAGATGGCCACATAGCGGTCATAGGCCATCACGGTGAGCAGGATGACATCAGCACCCCCAAATATATGTTCCCCAAAGACTTGGGTCATGCATTCGTTGAAAGGGCTGGTTTTCTTTTCATAGAAGGAATCTATTATCACTTTAGGGGTACTGACACAGGAATAGCAGGCATCAATGAATGAGAGATGGGCCAGGAAATAGTACATGGGGTACCCCAGTAATGGGTTGGTGATGATGGTGACCATTGTGAACACATTTCCTACCATAGAGACGATGTAGACAACCAAAAAGACAACAAATATGATTTTCTGCATCTTTGGATTCTGTGAGAGTCCCAGTAGAATAAACTCTGTCATGTTGTTTGCATTATCCATGTATCTTATATTATTACTAATTACATTACCTGGAAAAGGTCACAATTTATTAGCTCAACCTTGAATTAAGAGTGTCAATGTAAGAAATAATAAATACTTAGATTCTATTGAGTTCTGAATTTTAATAATATTTTTTAAGATAGAAAAAAAGTTCTGATCTTTTGAAGATTATTCAAATTCTCTCCTGGGTGAAGGTGATTTTTAATATATAGACATGCAAACCCCTATGCATACAGAAGCAGGAGATGATCTCTAGGCCCTTAACCATGTGAGATAGCTCACAATCTAATGTGATTCAGTAGATTTCATGTACAGTGGCAACGAAGACTGAAAAGAAGGATAGAAAATGCATGCAAAGCCTGTGAATTCAAAGCTAAGGAATTTAACTTTTACTGTTAGGAAATGTGAAGACAGCACAAGTAATTGAGAATATGAGTGTAAGATAGAGAGGGATTCAAAAAGAGGGTTTCTTGGGTATAACTCTAGTAAAGGTGTTTGTATGTCTTGAATGAAGTGGCTTGAGGTTCATTTTGGAGATAGAAACTAGAGAAAAGAACCCCTGGCAACAGATTAGTTGTAATTGTTGACAAAGTATAACAGGGTATTGCTCATGGGAAAGTAATGAAAGGATACAGGAGCTACTGCAATACATTTAATAAAGCATATCGCCCAAATCCAGGTTTCTCTTATGGTTCAGTGGTAAAGATTCTGCCTGCAATAGAGGAGATGCATCTAGACTCATGTTCAATCCTGGAGTCAGGGAGATTCCCTGGAGCAAGGCATGACAACCCACTCTAGTATTCTTGCCTGGAGAATCCCTTGCACACAGGAGCTTGGTGGACTACTGTCTATAGGGTCACAAAGAGTCTGAACTCATTCACAACTGGGCAAGCATGCATCACTTAGGGGTTCAGGATGGGGAATATAGGTACACCTGTGGCGGATTCATGTTGATGTATGGCAAAACCAATACAATATTGTAAAGTAAAAATAAATAAATAAAAATAAAATAAATAAATAAATAAATCCAACAGCTTTTTAATCGTTAATTACATACTTTTAATGGTTTGGACTGTGGTGTTAGAGAAGACTCTTGAGAGTCCCTTGGACTGCAAGGAGATCCAACCAGTCCATGCTAAAGGAGATCAGCCCTGGATGTTCTTTGGAAGGAATGATGCTAAAGCTGAAACTCCAGTACTTTGGCCACCTCATGCAAAGAGTTGACTCATTGGAAAAGATTCTGATGCTGGGAGGGATTGGGGGCAGGAGGAAAAGGGGACGACAGAGGATGAGATGGCTGGATGGCATCACGGATTCGTTGGACGTGAGTTTGAGTGAACTCCGGGAGTTGTTGATGGACAGGAGGCTTGGCGTGCTGCAATTCATGGGGTCACAAACAGTCGGACACGACTGAGTGACTGAACTGAACTGAAGGGAATGGTTAATTTCTATATGCATGGCATAGTAGCAACCTGTGTGGATGTTATTATTTCATTAGTTTTGCAGATGAGAAACAATCTCAGAAAATCATGTTAATAATAATAATGACAGTAATAATAGAAATATTATTACTGTAAACTTCCTGAACACTTACTTTACTCTCATGTATTTTGTAGGCATTTGTTTTTTAATTCTTATCACAAACTTATGAGATGATTGCTACCCTCATTTTATGCTTATTTCTCACATTAAGAAATATGAAGCATAGAGAACTTAAGAATCCTGTCTAAGATCAACCAGATAATAAATAACAGAAGCATGATTGGATTTTTTCCTCCACATCCTTAACCCATGCTCTACATTGTCATAATAAACAATGCTAACTAAACTCCTTTCAATATGATCATAATAACTATAATTATTTCAATTCAACATCAGAGGCAAGTATATATGAAGGAAATTGATCATCAGACACAGATACACATACACACACAAACACTAGATACACACACAGTATAACTTATTGATGGTGGTGGTTGTTCACTAGGTCGTGTCCAACTCTTGCGACCCCATTGACTATAACCTGCCAGGCTTCTCTGGCCAGAAGATTCTCCAGACAAGATTACTGGAGGGGGTTGCTATTTCCTTCTCCAGGGGATCTTTCTGACCCAGGAATTCAACCTGGGTCTCCTGCATTGAAGGCAGCTTCTTTACTGACTGAGCTATGAGGTAAGACTCTAATATTGATAGCCATGTGGCATTTCTTTCATTGAAGGTCTACTTTATCCTCTTCTCTTCAATTCCAATTATCTTCTCTCTCCAATTCCAATCAAAAACATAATCCCACAGACTCTCTTGAAAAGTATGGACAATGACAACCCCAGTGGTAAAACAAATTGGTTTGAGAATCAGAAAGACAAGGTAAGAATCTTGTTTTTCCCCACTTGCAACTTCATGATCTGAGATATATTTCTTGGCACCTTACATTTTGTTTCCTCTAAAATCAAGTGAGAACATTAATGACTACCTCACAGGCTGTTATAAGAAGTGATGGAGGAAACACTTATGAACATATCCATCACACAGTTCAGGACACACAAAGGACCTTGACTTTTTTTTTTTTTGCCTGTGCACCCAGGAATAGGGGGAAATCGACATTTTGAGCAATAATACAGATAAACATTTAACCATGCTTTAAACTTAGGAAGAATCATCTTGAACTTTACTTTTAAAGAAGCCACAGAGACCCATATTAGGCACAGTGGTTTATCCCAGGAAGAGTTCTTCATGTTTGTGTTTGAAATAAACAGGTTATGATTTAATATTCACATTATATCTTTTTGTGTGTACAGTGATTTTAAATTTTGTTTGCTTTGTCATGATCAGTCTTCATTATTAAATAAGTATCTCACAGCAAATGAAGAGTATCTGGTATTAGTGAGCTGGATCTTATAAATTTCTTTATCTCTGTGAGCCTCAAATTTTTTCATCTTCAATTTAGATTAATGATACTTACCAATTAATTACCTCTTGAAGAAAGGGGTGAAGATGAAATGCTCTATTACTATATTTAAATAGAGTTGAAATATGATGATTACTGTATATGGTAAGTAACAATCTTTAATAAGCATCAACTCTATTGAAAAGCTTACCTTCTGGTTCCAAATTATTTAATGATATTTGAGGGTGTTCAGAAATAACCCTGTCTTCAAATCGACCTCCTCTTGGGCTAAGTAGCTTTCAACATGAAAAATATGATACATTCAAAACAGAATATTCAGTCTCACAGTCGATAAGTCTTTTAATGAGTCTAAATCTTTCCTTCTAGCCTACAGCCTCAAAAAATTTCACAGAAAACCTGGAAGTTGAATTTAGAATGGATTCACTCAGAACACTATGGAGAAATGATCATCTGTAGATGGCTCTCGTCCCATAGGCAGAAGGCAGAATGCGTGGTGGAAACACATTCAAAAGGGTCACTCCAACCTCAATGAACCTTGCTCTGGAGAATGTAAATAACAAAAAAAGACATTTTCACCTGTGTTGCAAGGATATTTAAAGCAGTTTCCACAAACGTCCAAGGACTTTTCTTGTAGAATCTGTCTTCTCTCCCAGGAATTAATTATCTCTTTTGATAGAAAGGATTTGCCTTGGAAGCGGGTATTCTGGAGAGACAGACCTGAGAAACACTCATTCTTGAGTGGGGAATTGTATTTCCTGCAGTTCAGTTCAGTTCAGTCGCTCAGTCGTATCCAACTCTCTGTGACCCCATGGAGTGCAGCACACCAGATCTTCCTGTTTATCACCAACTCCCAGAGTTTATACAAACTCATGTCCATTGATGGTCATGATGGTCACTCATGTCAGTGATGCCATCTGATCATCTCATCCTCTGTCATCCCCTTCTCCTCCCACCTTCAATCTTTCCCAGAATCAGAGTCTTTTCAAATAAGTCAGTTGAAAAGACTCAGTATTCCCTGGACTTGCAAACAAAATGTGTGGGTCCCCTTTCTTTGTCTGAATCTGGGTTTCTAAGAAAACTTAATGACATGTGGCTAGAAAAGATGGCTTAATTCCAGCATGGGGACCCATGACATAACGTATGCACTCATGTTGGAAAGAGAATTTCTCTTTTCTTATAAATATTAAATCTTTTCTTCTAATGAGGTGGATGAAACTGGAGCCGATTATACAGAGTGAAGTAAGCCAGAAAGAAAAACACCAATACAGTATACTAACACATATTTATGGAATTTAGAAAAGATGGTAACAATAACCCTGTGTACGAGACAGCAAAAGAGACACTGATGTATATAACAGTCTTATGGACTCTGTGGGAGAGGGAGAGGGTGGGAAGATTTGGGAGAATGGCATTGAAACATGTAAAATATCATGTATGAAATGAGTTGCCAGTCCAGGTTCGATGCACGATACTGGATGCTTGGGGCTGGTGCACTGGGACGACCCAGAGGGATGGTATGGGGAGGGAGGAGGGAGGAGAGTTCAGGATGGGGAACATATGTATACCTGTGGCGGATTCATTTTGATATTTGGCAAAACTAATACAATTATGTAAAGTTTAAAAATAAAATAAAATTTAAAAAATAAAAAAATAAATAATAAATAATAATAAAAAAAAACCTAGTACTGATTTATTGAGAGTTAGATCAGTGAGGGCATAATATTATTGGAAGCTATTTCAAAGTGCCTGAAATAAAAACTTTTTAAATTTCCCCCACATTCTTCTGAGGGCAATGAAAGTAAACAGAAAGTCTAATAGAATCCAGATAATTGATCTCTGGGATCCATATGGTGATCAGCATTGAACACTAGGCAATAGTAAATAAACATTTGGAGAGATATCTAAAGCATGAGAAGGGAGCCATAAATCAAATACAAGTATTTGTATTTTAAAAAAAAATACAAGTATTTTTTCAGATTATGGTCACTTTGTATTACTTTTTTTAGTTATTCTAGTGGCCAATGATGTTGAGAATTTTTAAAAAGGTTGCTATGAGTATGTCTTATTTTTGCAGGAGGGGTTTCTTTCAAGTTCTTCACGCAATTTAAAAATTGAATTCTGGGTTCTTATTTCTTGCTATAAGTGATTTTTATATAGTCTGGGTATATGTATATTGTCATTTGTATTATACATATGAGATATTTGTATATAAAATGTTATGAAAAATATATATATAATTAAATATATATACAAACTTTTTTTTTTTCTCCTGGTCTGTGGCTTTCCTTTTATTTTTTAAAAGGGATGACATCTGATGAACAGGAAAGCAACAGGCTTCTTCTTCTTTTATATTGTTTATAGTTCATGTTTATTGTAGTGTACCTCATAAATACTATTTTACCTCAAGGTCAAAAACATTTCTTCTAGAATTTTTATGTTTAGATTTCACATCCAGTTCTCTGACTTATTTTCCATGAATTTTTGTGTATAGTGGGAAGTAGTGATTGTGGTTCTTTATTTTTCTTTGTATATGAATATCCAATTAATCCAATATTGTTTGAAAATATATGTGTGTGTGTGTGTGTGTGTGTATATATATATATATATATATATATATATATTTGCATTGAATTAGTTCGATAGCTTTGTTAGAAAATTTATACATTTAGATCTGTTAATCAACATTCTGTTTCAATAGCACACAGCTTGGTTTGTGGGAATTTTATAGTATGTTTTGAATTTAGGTAGAATCATTTCTTTTTTTGGAGAATTATTTTCTATTTCAGATTTTTTAAAATAATATCTTTTTATATAAATTTCAAAATAGGATTGTCAATTTCTTAAAATATTCTGTGGGCATATCTCCCCCTTTACTTATGTTTTTATTGAAGTATAGTTGGCTTATAATTTTCTGTTAGTTTCAAGTGTAAAGCAAAATGATACAATTATATTGAGTTGGCCAAAAGGTTCGGTCAGATTTCTCCAACAACTTCTGGAAAGAATAGAATCAACTTTTTTACCTACCCTGTATATATTTTAAAAATTTGTACCTCAACTTTCCTGTTTTTACTAGCATTTAACATAGCATTTTGTTTTCAATTTCAATTTCTATTTTTGCATAAATAATTTTGATATTTTGTGTTGACACTGTACGTTGTGACATTGTTAAATTAACTGAGTAGGTATATTGGATTGTTTTTAATGTCCTGAATATATATACCTTTATAATGATTATATCTATCCATTGATATATTTTTTAACTGTTTCCTCGTCTCACCTTTATATCTTCTATTTCATTTTCCTACATTTGCAATAGCTATAATCTAGGTTACCTTGCAGAAGAGAAATTCAGACTGGCCTAACTTGTTCGTTGACAATCTTAGAGACAATTCACCATTAAGTATGATGGTAGTTGTAGTCTGTATACAGATGCTCTTTATCAGGCTGGGCAGATTCCTTTCTATTCTTCATTTTCTAAAATATTTTTATTCATATCTGAAATAAAATTTATTAATTTGTATTAATTCCAAGTAGGGAAAGGAGTACATCAAGGTTGTATATTGTCACACTGCTTATTTAACTTATATACAGAGGATATCTTGCAGAATGCCAGGCTGGATGAAGCACAAGCTGGAATCAAGATTACCGGGAGAAATATCAATAACCTCAGATATGCAGAGGACACCACCCTTATGGCAAAAAGAGAAGAAGAACTAAAGAGCCTCTTGATGAAAGTGAAAGAGGAGAGTGAAAAAGTTGGCTTAAAATTCAACATTCAAAAAGTTAAGATCATGGCATGCAGTGTTATCACTTCATGGCAAATAGATGGGGAATCAATGGAAACAGTGAAGGACTTTATTTATTTATTTATTTGAGTTCCAAAATCACTGCAGATGGTGACTGCAGTCATGAAATTAAAAGACACTTGCTCCTTGTAAGTAAAGCTATGACCAACCTAGACAGCATTTTAAAGAGCAGAGACATTGCTTTGCCAACAAAGTTCTATTTAGTCAAAACTATGGTTTTTCTGGTGGTCATGTATGGATGTGAGAGTTGGACTATAAAGAAATCAGAGTGCCAAAAAATTGATGCTTTTGAACTGTGGTGTTGGAGAAGACTCTTGAGAGACCCTTGGACTACAAGGAGAGCCAACCAGTCAATCCTCAAGGAAATTAGCCCTGACTATTCATTGGAAGGAATGAAGCTCAAATACTTTGGTCACCTGATGTGAAGAACTGACTTATTGCAAAAGACCCTGATGCTGGGAAAGATTGAAGGTGGGAGGAGAAGAGGACGAAAGAGGATGAGATGGTTGGATGGCATCATGAACTCAATGTCCATGAGTCTGAGCAAGCTCCAGGAGTTAGCAATGGACAGGGAAGCCTGGGGTGCTGCGGTCTATGGGGCTGCAAAGAATTGGACATGACTGAACTGAACTGCTTCTGTTAGGTCCATACCATTTCTGTCCTTTATCGAGCCCATCTTTGCATGAAATGCTCCCTTGGTATCTCTAATTTTCTTGAAGAGATCTCTAGTCTCTCCGATTCTGTTGTTTTCCTGTATTTCTTTGCATTGATTGCTGAGGAAGGCTTTCTTATCTCTTCTTGCCATTCTTTGGAACTCTGCATTCAGATGCTTATATCTTTCCTTTTCTCCTTTGCTTTTGGCTTCTCTTCTTTTCACAGCTATGTTTAAGGCCTCTCCAGACAGCCATTTGCTTTTTTGCATTTCTTTTCCATGGGGATGCTCTTGATCCCTGTCTCCTGTACAATGTTATGAACCTCATTCCATAGTTCATCGGGCACTCTGTCTATCAGATATAGGCCCCTAAATCTATTTCTCACTTCCACTGTATAATCATAAGGGATTTGATTTAGGTCATACCTGAATGATCTAGTGGTTTTCCCTACTTTCTTCAATTTAAGTCTGAATTTGGTAATAAGGAGTTCATGATCTGAGCCACAGTCAGCTCCTGGTCTTGTTTGTTTGTTTGTTTGTTTTTGACTATATAGAGCTTCTCCATCTTTGGCTGCAAAGAACATAATCAATTTGATTTCTGTGTTGACCATCTGGTGATGCCCATGTGTAGAGTCTTCTCTTGTGTCGTTGGAAGAGGGTGTTTGCTATGACCAGTGCATTTTCTTGGCAAAACTCTATTAGTCTTTGCCCTGCTTCATTCCGTATTCCAAGGCCAAATTTACCTGTTACTCCAGGTGTTTCTTGACTTCCTACTTTTGCATTCCAGTCCCTTATAACGAAAAGGACATCTTTTGGGGGTATTAGTTCTAAAAGGTCTTGTAGGTCTTCATAGAACCATTCAACTTCAGCTTCTTCAGCATTACTGCTTGGGGCATAGACTTGGATTACTGTGATATTGAATCGTTTGCCTTGGAAACGAACAGAGATCATTCTGTCATTTTGAGATTGCATCCAAGTACTGCATTATGGACTCTTTTGTTGACCATGATGGCTACTCCATTTCTTCTGAGGGATTCCTGCCTGCACTAGTAGATATAATGGTCATCTGAGTTAAACTCACCCTTTCCAGTCCATTTGAGTTCGCTGATTCCTAGAATGTCGACATTCACTCTTGCCATCTCTTGTTTGACCACTTCCAATTTGCCCTGTTTCATGGACCGGACATTCCAGGTTCCTATGCAATATTGCTCTTTACAGCAATACCTTGCTTCTATCACCAGCCACATCCACAGCTGGGTATTGTTTTAGCTTTGTCTCCACCCCTTAATTCTTTCTGGAGTTATTTCTCCACTAATCTAATGCCTAGTTTTCTGTGAGTATGGTTTCAGTGTGTGTGCCCTCTGATGCCCTCTTGCAACACCTACCGTCTTACTTGGGTTTCTCTTACATTGGATGAGGGGTATCTCCTCACTGCCGCCCTTCCTGACATTTAATGTGAGATAGCTCTTCTAGGCCCTCCTGCTCCTGTGCAGCCACGGCTCCTTGGACTTGGGGGTTGGTCCTCCCAGCCGCCGCCCCTGGCCTCGGGCATGGGGGCATGTGGTAGCTCCTCTCACCCACCGCCCCTGACCTCGGATGTGGGGTAACTCCTCTCGTCGCTGCCCCTGACCTTGGACTTGGGGTAGCTCCTCTCAGCCATCCCCCCTGACCTCGGACGTGGGGTAGCTCCTCTCGTCTGTACAAAAAAATCTTCATGACCCAGATAATCACGATGGTGTGATCACTGACCTAGAGCCAGACATCCTGGAATGTGAAGTCAAGTGGGCCTTAGAAAGCATCACTACTAACAAAGCTAGTGGAGGTGATGGAATTCCAGTTGAGCTATTCCAAATCCTGAAAGATGATGCTGTAAAGGTGCTGCACTCAATATGCCAGCAAATTTGGAAAACTCAGCAGTGGCCACAGGACTGGAAAAGGTCAGTTTTCATTCCAATCCCAAAGAAAGGCAATGCCAAAGAATGCTCAAACTACTGCACAATTGTGCTCATCTCACATGCTAGTAAAGTAATGCTCAAAATTCTCCAAGCCAGACTTCAGCAATACATGAATGGTGAAATTCCTGATGTTCAAGCTGGTTTTAGAAAAGGCAGAGGAATCAGAGATCAAATTGCCAACATTCCCTGGATCATGGAAAAAGCAAGAGAGTTCTAGAAAAACATCTATTTCTGCTTTATTGACTATGCCAAAGCCTTTGACTGTGTGGATCACAGAAAACTGTGGAAAATTCTGAAAGAGATGGGAATACCAGACGACCTGATCTGCCTCTTGAGAAATTTGTATGCAGGTCAGGAAGCAACAGTTAGAACTGAACATGGAACAACAGATTGGTTCCAAACAGGAAAAGGAGTATGTCAAGGCTGTATATCGTCACCCTGTTTATTTGGCTTCTACGCAGAGTACATCATGAGAAATGCTGGACTGGAAGAAACACAAGCTGGAATCAAGATTGCTGGGAGAAATATCAATAACCTCAGATATGCAGATGACACCAGCCTTATGGCAGAAAGTGAAGAGGAACTAAAAAGTCTCTTCATGAAAGTGAAAGAGGAGAGTGAAAAAGTTGGCTTAAAGCTCAACATTCAGAAAATGAAGATCATGACATCCGGTCCCACCACTTCATGGGAAATAGATAGGGAAACAGGGGAAACAGTGTCAGACTTTATCTTTTTGGGCTCCAAAATCACTGCAGATGGTGACTTCAGCCATGAAATTAAAAGACGCTTACTCCTTGGAAGGAAAGTTATGACCAACCTAGATAGCATATTCAAAAGCAGAGACATTACTTTGCCAACAAAGGTTCGTCTAGTCAAGGCTATGGTTTTTCCAGTGGTCATGTATGGATGTGAGAGTTGGACTGTGAAGAAGGCTGAGTGCCGAAGAATTGATGCTTTTCCAGTGTGGTGTTGGAGAAGACTCTTGAGAGTCCCTTGGACTGCAAGGAGATCCAACCAGTCCATTCTGAAGGAGATTAGCCCTGGGATTTCTTTGGAAGGAATGATGCTGAAGCTGAAACTCCAGTACTTTGGCCACCTCATGCGAAGAGTTGACTCATTGAAAAAGACTCTGATGCTGGGAGGGATTGGGGGCAGGAGGAGAAGGGGACGACAGAGGATGAGATGGCTGGATGGCATCACTGACTCAATGGACGTGAGTCTGAGTGAACTCCGGGAGTTGTTGATGGACAGGGAGGCCTGGCCTGCTGCGATTCATGGGGTTGCAAAGAATCGGACATGACTGAGCGACTCAACTGAACTGAACAACAATTAAGAACAGTAGTATAATCATCTTTAATAAGCATCGGCACTATTGAAAGGCTTACCTTCATCTTAGTGATATTTCAGGGTGCTCAGAAATAATCCTGTCTTCCAATTGACCCCTTCTTGGGATAATTAACTTTCGATATGAAAAATATAGCACACTTAAAAGAGAATGTTCAGATAATTTGTATCAAATCAACAGTAGATAAGTAAGTCTTTTCAGGAGTCTAACTATTTCCTCCTAGCATAAACCTCTAAAACTTTCTACAGAAAACCCTGGACTTGAATTTAGAATGCATTCACTCATAACACAATGTAGAAATTATCTTCTATACATGGTTCTGGTTCCATAGGTAGATGGCTGAATGCATGGTGAATATACTTTGAAACGCTTTATTTACGCTTGATAAACTTTGCTCTAGAGAGGTTAACAACAACAACAATAAAAAAAATACATGAAAATGTCTATAAAATGCATGGATATTTAAACAGGTTTCCACACAAACATTCAAGGACCTTGTCTTGTAGCTTCTTTTTCTCTCCCGGGAATTAGTTACTTCTTTTGATGGAATGGCTTTGTCTTAGAAGCAGGTATTCTGGAGAGGCATACATGAGAAACATCCATTCTAGAGTGGGAAATTGTATTCCCTGCACTTGAAACCAAATCATGTGTGTCCACAATCTGTATATGAATCTGAGTTTCGAAGAAAATTTAATGGCATGTGATAGAAAAAGTGTCATATTTCTAGCATGGGTACCTGTGATGTATAGTTCACCTGTGGATTCATCTCAAAGAGAAAACTTCTATTTTCTTATTAATACTAAACTTTTCTGGAAATCTAAGACTGATTGCTTGTAAGTTAGAGCAGTGAGGGCATAAAATTAGTGGAAAACATTTCAAAATGCCTGAAATCAAAACCTTTTATTCCCCGTTCATCAGAGAGTAATGGAAGTAAACAGAAACTCTAATAGGATCCAGATGATTAATATCTGGAACATGTATGATGGTCAGCATGGAACAAACTGAACATCTGGAGAGATATCTAAAGCACAAGAAGGGAAGCCTACATCAAACAATTTCTTTCTACATTCTGATCACTATGTATTATTTTCTATTTATTTATGCTAAGAGTTATGAAGTGATGTTACTGAAATTTTTGTTTGCATTTCTTGATGACTAATGATTTTGAGAATTTTTAGAAACATTTTTATGGGTATATGTTTTCATTGGGAAATTTATTTTCAGGTTATTTGTACAATTTAAAAATATGAGTTCTGAGTATCTTTTTGTTCAGTCGCCAAGTCATGTTTGACTCTTTGCGACTCCTGGACTACAGCACACCAGTTTCCCTCTCCTTCACTGTCTCCCATAGTTCAGATTCGTGTTCACTGAATCAGTATCTTTAACTTAGTTGTTAATGATTTTTATGTATTCCAGACATATGTGTTTTGTCATATTTATTATACATATACAAAGCATGAGGTATTTGTATACAAAATGTTATGCAAGATTGACCCATTATATACAAACACAGTTTTCCCCTAGTCTGTGAATTTTCTTTAAATTCTTTAAAGTCTCATTTTTTTTGGTAGTTTTATGGTTTGTGCTTCTTATATCATATCTAATAAATATTGATCAACGTCTAGATCTCTTTGCGTTTTCCTACTGTTCATGGGGTTCTCACAGCAAAAATACTGGAGTAATTAGCCAATCCCTCCTCCAGACTACCTTGTCTTTTGAGAAATCTGTATTCAGGTCAAGGAGCCACAGTTAGAATTGGACATGGAAGAACAGACTGGTTTAAAACTTGCAAAGGAGTATGTCAAGTCTGTATATTGCCAGCATGCTGGTACAACTTATATGCAAGCACATCATGAGAAATCTGGGCTGGATAAATCACAAACTGGAATCAAGATTGCTGGGAGAAAAAATCAACAAGCTCAGATATGTGGCAGAAAGTGAAGAGGAGCTACAGAGACTCTTGAAGGTGAAAGAGGAGAGTGAAAAAGCTCGCTTAAAACTCACCATTCAAAAAACTACAATGATGGCATCTGGTCCCATCACTTCATGGCAAGTAGATGGGTAAACAATGGAAACAGTGACAGATTTTATTTTCTTGGGTTCCAAAGTCATTGTGGATGGTGACTATAGCCATGAAAATAAAAGACACTAGCTCCTTGGAAAGAAAACTATGACAAATCTAGTCAATGTATTAAAAAGCAGAGGCCTCACTTTGCCAACAAAAGTCCATATAGTCAAAGCTTTGGTTTTAAAGTAGTCATGTTCAGATGTGAGAGTTGGATCATAAAGTAGGCTGAAGGCCAAAGAATCATTGCCTTCAAATTGTGGTGCTGGAGAAGACTCTTTAAAGTCCCTTGAACAGTAAGGAGATCAAACCAGTCAAACCTAAAGGAAATCAACCCTGAATATTCATTCGAAGGACTGACAGGGAAGCTCTAATACTTTGGCCACCTGATGTGAGAATACAACTCATTGGAAAAAACCCTGACCCTTGGAAAGATTGATGGCAAAAAGAGAAGGGGACAGCAGAGAATGAGATAGCTAGGTAGCATCACTGACTCAATAGAGGTGAATCTGAGCAAACCTCTGGAGTTTGTCCCACTAAGGACATTGGTGCCTAGCATGCCGCAGCCCATGGCATCGCAAAGAGTCCACCAAGACGTGCCAACTGAACAACAACCTCATGATAAAAATATTTCTAGAATTTTTATGGTTTTAGGTTTTCCATCTAGTTCACTGACTTGTTTTGCATTAATATTAGTGTATAATGTGAAGTATTATTGAGGTTCATTTTTTTTTGCAAGTGGATATCATATTGATCCAGCATTTGTTGAAAGATCTATTATTTCCACACTGAATTTCTTTGATATATTTGTTGGGAAATTCATACATTTAGATTTTTATGAACATTCTAATATGTTTAAATAGCACATAACTGTTTTGTGGTAATTTTATACTATGTCTTGAATTCAGGTAGAATAAATCTTTTTTTGAGAGTGATTTTCTACCATGAGCTTCCAGACCAAACCAAGTCTCTAAAAGATCAACAAGACTAAGAAATGGATCACTTAACTCAGAAATCTGATTTTCTGTGTAGGTTAGTAAATGCTTTGTATTGTAAGATTCACCTGTATAAAATACAATTCGTCTGTATAAAAATTCCCCCAGATATGGCCATATGATTTCTGTAATTTAGTTTTGTTATCATGTTGCTATTGGTTTGCTCACTCAGTCAAGTCAGACTCTTTGTGACCCTGTGGACTGTAGCCCACCAGACCCCTCTGTCCATGGGATTTCCCAGGCAAGAGTACTGCAGTTGGTTGCCATTTCTTTCTCACAGAGATTCTAGAATTCAGTAAGTTTGTGGCTTGATTACTGTCATTCTAGGCATTATATGTGAATTCTGAAAAAGTTTCCATATAAGCAATTGCATTTTTCCATCCTCATGAAGGCATAAAAATAGCTGTTAAATACCAGTGAAATACTGACCTCTTTGTCCCTCAGGCTCATATAGTGGAAAAATTGCTGGGGTCATAGCTAAGTTAGTGCACACATGGCCTTGAGCACAAGAGAATCCTAAAGTACTTCTTCCTATCCATCCAAGTAGAAACCACGGCCATACACTGGTGTAATTAATCATGACCTGAGATACAGGTATAATAGAAACATGACAGAATCTGTTCTACTGGGGCTCTCATAAAATCCAAAGACACAGAAAATCATATTTGTTGTGTTTTTGGTCATCTACATTGTCTCTATGGTAGGAAATGTGCTCACTATGGTCATCATCACCACCAGCTCTTTATTAGGTTAACATATGTACTAGTTCCTGGCCCATCTCTCTTTAGTTGACACCTGCTATTCCTGTGTCACTATTTCCAAACTGACCATATATTCACTCTATGAAAACAAAATCAGCCCTTTCAATGAGTGCATGATGCAGATCTTTGGGGAACATGTCTTTGCAGGTGCTGATGTCATCCTACTTATTGTGATGGCCTATGACCCTGTGCAGCATCTGCAAGCCCTTGCACTATACGACCATCATTAATCAGTGGCTGTGCGGACTGCTAGTGGGAGTGGCATGGGTGGGAGGCTTTCTTCATTCATCCATAGAGCTCCTCTTCATCATCAGATTACCCTTCTGTGGCCTTGCTGTTATAGATCAAAAACAGTCTAGGACTATTCTTAAATATTTGGTATTTTATTAAAACCAAATTGGAGCCTAGTTTCACAAGCTTGATTATTGTATATGTATTCATAAAGTTTCATCCCAGTAAAATACATTAAAGAAATTAAAAAATATAGTGATGAAGCTTTCCTGGTAGTTCAGTGGTTAAGAATGTGACTGCTAATGCAGGGGACACTATTTGACCCCAGTCCAGGAGGATTCCACATGCTGCAGGGCAACTAAGGCTGCTTGCCACACTATGGAGCTCACACACCACAACTACTGAAGCCTAAGTGCCTAGAGCCTGTGCTCCTCAACAAGAGAAGCCATCACAGTGAGAAACCTACACACTACCACAAAGAGTAGTCCCGGCCTGCCACAACCAGAGAAAGCCCACACACAGCAATAAAGTTGCAATGTAGCAAAAATTAATTAATTAAAAACAAATGCACAAAAAAAGCAAAAATAAAAAAAAATAAAACAGTGATATTCAGCAGTAATCTTTACAGCAATACAAAAAGGCGAGCACTTATATTATCTTCATTTTACAGGTGGGTAAACAAACGAAAGGAGTGCATTCCAAAACAGAAATATTGAAGAACATGTAACAGGAATCTAACTGACATCTCAGATCATGCACTTAAGTGCTGTGAGAGATGGCCAAGGCAATGATGATGGAAGGGGAGCATAACTATACTAATTAATATTTATTGATTTAGGGACTTGAAAGACTATCTATCCATTTCCCTGTCCACATACATACATACATATGCACATATATATGTTGTGTATATATATATATATTTTTTACATGTGCACACATATAAATAATATACATGCATTTAATTAGTTATATAAGGTATATATATATATATTTATATGTTCATTAACTATAATTCTAACAATTATATGAAAAATATAATATATATACCCCAAATATATATATATATAAACTTACAATTATTTTCTCTCATTCTAAGGGTTATCTTTTCATTTTGTTTATGGGTTCCATTGTGGTGCAAAAACTAAAATTTAATGAGGTTTCATTCATTTATTTTTGTTTTTATTTTCATTACTCTAGGAGGTGGATCCAAAAAGATCTTGCTGTAATTTATGTCAAAGAGTTTTCTGATTATGTTTTCCTCTAAGAGTTTTATAGTGTCTGGCCTTACATTTAAGTTTTTAATCCATTTTGAGCTTATTTTCGTGTATGGTGTTAGGAAGTGTTCTAATTTCATTGTCCAGTTTTCCCAGCACCACTTATTGAGGAGACTTTTTTCTCCATTATATATTCTAGCTTACTTTGTCATAAGTTAGGGGACCATAGGTGCATGGGTGTGTCCCTGTGCTTTCTATTCTTTTTTCATTGATATCTATTTAAATGCTGAAGAGGGTGTGAAGAAAATGGAACCCTCCAACACTGTTGACAGAAAGGCAAATTTATGCAGCAGCTATGGGGAACAGTATGGAGGTGCCTTCCGTTCAGTTCAATTGCTCAGTCGTGTCCAACTCTTTGTGACCCCGTGAACCAGAGCACGCCAGGCCTCCTTGTCCATCACCAACTCCCAGAGTCCACCCAAGCCCATGTCCATTGAGTTGACGATGCCATCTAACCATCTCATCCTCTGTCGTCCCGTTCTCCTCCTGCCCTCAATCTTTCTCAGCATCAGGGTCTTTTCAAATGAGTCAGCTCTTCACATCAGGTAGCCAAAGTATGGGAGTTTCAGCTTCAGCATCATTCTGTCCAAGGAATATTCAGGACTGATTTCCTTTAGGATGGACTGGTTGGATCTCCTTACTGTCCAAGGGACTCTCAAGAATCTTCTCCAACACCATAGTTCAAAAACATCAATTCTTCGGTGCTCAGCTTTCTTTATAGTCCAACTCTCACATCCATAGATGACTACTGGAAAAACCACATCCTTGACTAGATGGACCTTTGTTGACAAAGTAATGGCTCTGCTTTTTAATATGCTATCTAGGTTGGTCATAACTTTCCTTCCAAGGAGTAAGAGTCTTTTAATTTCATGGCTGTAATCACCATATGCAGTGATTTTGGAGTCCCCAAAAATAAAGTTATCCACTGTTTCCACTGTGTCCCCATCTATTTGCTATGAAATGATAGGACTGGATGCCATGATCTTAGTTTTCTGAATGTTGAGCTTTAAGCCAATTTTTTCACTCTCCTCTTTCACTTTCATCAAGAGGCTCTTTAGTTCTTCTTCACTTTCTACCATAAGGGTGGTGTCATTTGCATATCTGAGTTTAGTGATATTTCTCCCATCAATCTTGTTTCCAGCTTGTGCTTCCTCCAGCCCAGTGTTTCTCATGATGTAAGCTAAAAATAGAACTAACTTATGATCCATCAGTCCCACACTTGTGCATACATTTAGGAAAAAACAATTTAATAAGATACATGCACCACAATTACAGCACTATTTATAATAGTCAGGACATGGAAGCAATCTAAATGCCCATCGATAGAGGAATAGATAAAGAAGTTGTGGTAAAAATATACAATGGAATGCCACTCAAACATGCTGTGCTGTGCTTAGCTGCTCAGTCCTGTCTGACTCTTTTTAAACCCATTGACTGTAGCCCACCAGGCTCCACTGTCCAGGGGATTCTCTAGGCAAGAATACTGGAATGGGTTGTCATGCCTTCCTCCAGGGGATCTTCCCAACCCAGGGATCGAATCCAGGTCTCCCTCATTGCAGACAGGGTCTTTACTGTCTGAGCCACCAGGGAAGCCCACTCAGTCATAAAAAGAACAAAATAATGCTATTTGGATCAACATGGATGGACCTAGAGATTGCCATACTGAGTAAAGTAAGTCAAACAAAGAAAAATGTCATATTATATCACTTCAGATCAGATCAGTCCCTCAGTCGTGTCTGACTCTTTGCGACCCCATGAATCGCAGCACGCCAGGCCTCCCTGTCCATCACCAACTCCCAGAGTTCACTCAGACTCCTGTCCATTGAGTCGGTGATGCCATCCAGCCATCTCATCCTCTGTCTTCCCCTTCTCCTCTTGCCCCCAAGCCCTCCCAGCATCAGAGTCTTTTCCAATGAATCAACTCTTCACATGAAGTAGCCAAAGTACTGGAACTTCATTCAGCTTTAGCATCATTCTTTCCAAAGAAATCCCAGGGCTGATCTCCTTCAGAATGGACTGGTAGAGGGTATAAATGAACTTATTTATAAACCAGAAGTAGAATCATGGATGTAGAAAATAAATTTATGTTTACCAGGGAATAAGGAGGGGCAGGAATAATTCGGGAGCTTGGGATTGACATGTACGCAGTACCATATATAAACTAGATAGCTAAAAAGGACATGTTGTATAGCACAGAGAACTACTCAATACTCTGTTATGGCCTATATGGGAAGAGAATCTAAACAAAAAGAGTGGATATATGTATATGCATAACAGATTCACTTTTCTATATACCTGAAACCAACAGAACATTGTAAACTGACAACATACCAATATATTTTAAAATGTCAAAACAACACAACACACAAAAAACCAATGCTTGATGGATATCTTCAGTTTGATTTTCCTTCCATTATAACTGTAACTTATATTCTCTGAATAAAATAAAATATTGCTGGCAAACACATGTGGTGGCCATTAATTAAAAACAGAAATTTTAGTAAGTATATTTAAAATTCATTTATGATAATGATAGCACATACTAGATTTTGTTATGTATGCAATCTTGAACCCTTATGACAAGCCAATAACATAGAGATTATTTTAATTGCCATTTTATAGACAAACACTGAGGCCTAGAAATCCATCTATCTTTCCTCAAGTTACAGGTCTATGAGGTGATAGAACAAGGATTTGGATTCATCAAGACTGAATCCAAAGCTAATGCTCTTAATCATTATATTCTACTCCCTATTTCAAAGCTAGAAAAAAAAAAAAAAAAGTTCGTGACCACTTCATCAATTCCTAATGTTTCCTGTGTTTTAGTTCACATTGCAGATGTTTAAATAAAGTGGATTAGAGGCATTTATTATGGATTAGAGATAAGGAAGACATATGAAACTGTTTTGAAACCTTCCTTCTTATTTCTCAGCAGAATAATCTTGAGGATGGGTTTACTCTGGAAACTTCAGAGAATTGCTATTTGTTCTGAATTTGCTATTTGTATGTTTTTGAAAGCCATATTCAACTTTATAATATATTTGAGACATAACTGAGATAGCAAAAAGGCACTGGAAACATATCAGGAATTCTACTTCTTCTTGAGAGAAATGAAAGTATACTTAGAATTCAGAGTTTCTCCTTTGGGTGAATCACTTTTGAGGGCAGATGACTATTCACAATTATACAATCTGTTTATATTAATAGCATCTTCCAAAAATCATTTAAAATTACACCATTTCCCCTGTTTAATTTGGCTGCAATTAATTCTGAACCACATAAAAACTTTTAAGTTTTCTTTCCCTGTATAACATCTTATTCTATTATCTAAACTTTATGTTTTCATCTGTGTGTGAGCTTATTTTCTTTTCTGTTTTATCTCTTACACGTATTCATCCATTCAATCATCTGAAGTACAAATAACCACAAATCCCTGTATAGCAAGTGTATGTGTCTTTGCCTGTTTGTGTACTGGCATGAGGGATATTTAGACTAGATGAGCTTGTAACAAAATTATGGCACTTCTATTCTCTTTTATACATATGGGCTTCTTAACGCATCACATGAAACTTCTGAGACACCAGTTTAGGCACCAAACTTCGCAATGTCCCAAAAGGTACAAATATATGAAAAACAAAACAAACAAACAAACAAAAAAACCCTTCATGTTATTTTTACTCTGTTGGTGATGTACAGGGAAGCCTGGTGTCTTGCAGTCTATGGGGTTGCAGAGTTGGACACAACTGAGCGACTTAACTGAACTGAACCAATTGAAAAATAAACTTTGACAGGGGATCATGATTAGAATTGGCACGTTTGGTCCATGAAAGAATGAGAAGCCTTGGCATTCATCTTGCCTGTGAATTAAAAATAATAATAATAATAATAAAGCAAAGCATACTTTGATTTTAATTATGCTACTCCCACAAGAGTCAAACATTGTCATATATGATAATTTGTACAGATTCACTAAAACCATGACTCAATAAACAGTCATTCCAGCCCCACAATTCATCTTTTGCTTTTTGAGGTAATTCTGACATGTCTTAACTTTCTCATGGCATTTTTCACTTCTGTATTCCTCAGTGTGTAGATGAGTGGATTGAGGAAGAGTGTTCCAATCGTGTACAATACTTCCACCATCTTGTTCATGGGGAATGTGGCTGGGGGCCGAGTATATATAAATATACACAGACCTGCCGGGAGCCGGCATATTGCATATTGAGTGCATATTGCATATTGAGTGCAGCACTTTCCACAGCATCATCTTTCAGGATCTGAAATAGCTCAACTGGAATTCTATCACTGCCGGGAGCCAGCGTGAGGAATTCCGCCCATGACAAAGGTCATGAGGAAGGAGGCTCGGCATACGCAAAGGCGGGATCGAGCCTCAGGAGTCCCCCTGGAAATTCTCGAGCATCTACCCCGAAAACCAGAGTCTGCCTACTTTCTGCTTTGTGCTTTCACCTACACCTCTGACTTTACGGGGGGCTGTCCCCCACTACCTCTCTCTGAAAAGAGAGTTAGCTTACAGCTCCAGTTAATAATTCTTGGATGTGACAGTGTTTCAACCTACAAACTCCTTTGGAAATCCTCTAGCCTGCCTGAATGGGTTTTTCCGGCCACATGTGATTGTTCAGAGCCTCCCAACTGTGAGAGGCAGGAGATGTTCTAAACTGCCTAAACACAGATTCCTTTGAGTAGTTAAAAGATTGATTAGAAATTGTATTGGTGAAGGGTTTTTCACTTGTTGGGCCAATGTTTGCTGCTAAGTCTCCATACTCCTTACCTACTGTGTCCTTGGCAGTGTATTGATTGATATAATGGGTGTATAGAAATGTAAAATGCAGCTTTGTTCAATGCTTTTTGGAAGGCTGGCACCTGACTTTGGAATAATCACCTTTAGAGAAAGATAAGTTTCTTAAAATGTTAACAGGCCTCCGGGCCAGAAGATGATGTCTATCACCTGAACTTTTGCATATGATAAGTTTACAGGAAAAAAGCCTGGCTTGCTGCATGACTCTACCCCTTCCCCCATTATCCTCTATGCATAACTTAAGGTATAAAAACTACTTTGGAAAATAAAGTGCGGGCCTTGTTCACTGAAACTTGGTCTCCCCATGTCACTCTCTCTCCCAAATTCCAGCTGAGTGTCCATCTGGAGCGTGGATATCCTCTGCGACCATTTATTGGCCTGGGCTTCTAAGACCCACTCGAGAAGGTGTCTAAGGTGGGGCACCTTCCGCTATTCGAGAGGGCGCCTGCGGCCTCCGTGGTCAGAGCTAACCTGGTGTCACGGGTTATATTGATTTTCCGCGTAAACCAAGCCACTCAGCTTCTTTTCTCCACTGAATTTTCCTACTGAGCTATCCTTATTTCAGCTTCTTCTCTCCACTGAATTTCCTCACTGAGCTATCCTTATTCTATTACTCTTTATATCTTTGATGAATAAATAATTAAATAAGTCGCCGACGCCGTCCCCGCTTCGAATACCCTGGATCAGCCGGGGCTGGACCCCAGCACAGACCAAGAAGTGCAAATGGAGAGGGCCTTTTTCCTCCCTTCTGCACTGTGGTTCCACAGTGAATGCAAAATAACAATGTAAGAGATCATCAGAATTCTAAAACTGCTTGCACAAATTGCCCCGCTATTAATCACCACCAGTAAGTTCATCACATAAATATCCATGCAGGCAAGTTTCAACAGTAGCTACTTATCACAGCAATGGTGATCAATGAAATTGGATCTGCAGAAGGACAATCTAAGGGCCAGAATAATCTGAGCCATAGAATGTGTAAAAGACCCTATTCATGCAAGAACAATCAGGATGATGCAGACTTGCCGCCTTATGATGGTTGCATAATTCAAGGGCTTACAGATGGCCACATACCAATCCATGGCCATGAGGACCAGGACAAAGATCTCCATGCATCCAAATAAATGCAGTGCAAAGACCTGAGTGAGGCACTCATTGTAAGACATGCTTTTCTTTGCATACAGGGCATCCACGATTAATCTGGGGCTATTGAAGTTGGAAAGCAGGTATCAACCAAAGAAAAATGAAATAGGAAGAAGTACATGGGGCTCCCAAATGTCTGGCTGAATTTTTATGGTCATAATAATAAGCAAATTACCCATCAACATTCCTGCAGAGAAAATGAAGAAGATTACAAATACCATTTTCTGTCTCTTAGGGTCTTGAATCAATCCTAACAGTATGAACTCGGTTACATTGTTATTTTGCTGCATTGTTTCATGTGGAGAGGGCAAAGCTCTGCTGAGAAAATACCTGCAGGAGAAAAGAAGAAAGAAAATGGCATGAATGCTACATGTGTGATAAGTCACTTTAGTCATGTCCCACTCTGTGATCCCATGGACTGTAGTTGCCAGGGCCCTCTGTCCACGGAATACTCTAGGCAGGAATCCTGGAATGGCTTGCTATTTCCTTCTCCAGGGGATCTTCCTGACACAGGGACTAAACCAGTGTCTGTCTCCTGCTTTGGCAGGTGGCTCTTTACCACTAGCGTGATAGAGCACTAATAGGTACACATGATCATGGGACTGCCACCTTCCAATGCATAACCATTATCTGCAGTGCAATGTTTTACCTGAATTAAATGGAATTCATAATACTCACTCAACCTGTTGCTTAAAGTCATCTGAAAAAAAAAATAATTAAAGAAATTAAAATAATAAAAAAGTAAATAATTCTTCAAATGCCATGGATATCAATTTGAGTTACTTTGCAAGAGTGAATAACTTTTTCACTGTAGCTTATCTTCAATTTCTATCAAGGACATATTGATATTTAGTAAAGTTCAGTTCAGTTCAGTTGCTCAGTCGTGTCTGACACAGTGAACCCATGAATTGCAGCATGCCAGGCCTCCCTGTCCATCACCAACTCCCAGAGTTCACCCAGACTCACGTCCATCGAGTCAGTGATGCCATCCAGAGTTCTCATCCTCTGTCGTCCTCCTACCCCCAAACCCTCCCAGCATCAGAGTCTTTTCCAATGAGTCAACTCTTCGCATCAGGTGGCCAAAAAATTGGAGTTTCAGCTTCAGCATCATTCCTTCCAAAGAACACCCAGGGCTGATCTCCTTTAGAATGGACTGATTAGATATCTTTGCAGTCCAAGGGACACTCAAGAGTCTTCTCCAACACCACAGTTCAAAAGCATCAATTCTTCGGCACTCAGCTTTCTTCACAGTCCAACTCTCACATCCATACATGACCACTGGAAAAACCATAGCCTTGACTAGATGGACTATTGTTGGTAAAGCAATCTCTCTGCTTTTTAATATGCTATCTAGGTTGGTGATAACTCCTACCAAGGAGTAAGCATCTTTTAATTTCATGGCTGCAATCACCATCTACAGTGAATTGGAGCACCAAAAAATAAACTCTGACACTCTTTCCACTGTTTCCCCATCTATTTCCCATGAAGTGACGGCACCAGATGCCATGATCTTCATTTTCTGAATGTTGAGCTTTAAGCCAACTTTTTCATCCTCCTCTTTCACTTTCATCAGGAGGCTTTTTAGTTCTCTTCATTTTCTGACATAAGGGTGGTGCCATCTGCATATAGGAAGTTACTGATATTTCTCTCAGCAATCTTGATTCAAGCTTGTGCTTCTTCCAGACCAGCCTTTCTCATGATGTACTCTCCATATAAGTTATATAAGCAGGGTGACAATATACAGCTTTGACGTTCTTCTTTTCCTATTTGGGACCAGTCTGTTTGTTGTTCCATGTCCAGTTCTAACTGTTGCTTCCTGACCTGCATATAGGTTTCTCAAGAGGCAGGTCAGGTGGTCTGGTATTCCCATCTCTTTCGGAATTTTCCACAGTTTATTGGAATCCACACAGTCAAAAGCTTTGGCATAGTCAATAAAGCAGAAATAGATGTTTTTATGGAACTCTCTTGCTTTTTCCATGATCCAGTGGATGTTGGCAATTTGATCTCTGGTTCCTATACCTTTTCTAAAACCAGCTTGAACATCTGGAAGTTCACGGTTCATGTATTGCTGAAGTCTGGCTTGGAGAATTTTGAGTGTTACTTTACTAGCGTATGAGATGAGTGCAATTGTGCAGTAGTTTCAGCATTCTTTGGGATTGGAATGAAAACTGACCTTTTCCAGTCCTGTGGCCACTGCTATTTTCCAAATTTGCTGGCATATTGAGTGCAGCACTTTCACAGCATCATCTTTCAGGATTTGAAATAGCTCAACTGGAATTCCATCACCTCCACTAACTTTGTTGGTAGTGATGCTTTCTAAGGCCCACTTGACTTCACATTCCAGGATGTCTGGCTCTAGGTGAGTGATCACACCATCGTGATTATCTGGGTCTTGAAGATTTTTTTGTACAGTTCTTCTGTGTATTCTTGCCACCTCTTCTTAATATCTTCTGCTTCTGTTAGGTCCATACCATTTCTGTACTTTATCGAGCCCATCTTTGCATGAATCTTTCCCGTTCTGTTGTTCCTCTATGTCTTTGCATTGATCGCTGAGGAAGGCTTTCTTATCTCTTCTTTCTATTCTTTGGAATTCTGCATTCAGATGCTTATATATTTCCTTTTATCCTTTGCTTTTCACTTCTCTTATTTCCACAGCTATTTGTAAGGCCTCCCCAGACAGACATTTTGCTTTTTTTTCTTTTCTCTTCCATGGGGATGGTCTTGATCTCTGTCTCTTGTACAATGTCATGAACCTTCGTCCATAGTTCATTAGGCAGTCTATCTATCTGATCTAGGCCCTTAAATCTATTTCTCGCTACCACTGTATAATCATAAGGGAATTGATTTAGGTCATACCTGAATGGTCTAGTGGTTTTCCCTACTTTCTTCAATTTAAGTCTGAATTTGGTAATAAGGAGTTCATGATCTGAGCCACAGTCAGCTCCCGGTCTTGTTTTTGTTGACTGTATAAAGCTTCTCCATCTTTGGCTGCAAAGAATATAGTCAATCTGATTCTGGTCTTGACCATCTGTTGATGTCCATGTGTAGAGTCTTCTCTTGTGTTGTTGGAAGAGGGTGTTTGCTATGACCAGTGTGTTCTCTTGGCAAAACTCCATTAGCCTTTTCCTGCTTCATTCCTTATTCCAAGCCAAATTTGCCTGTTACTCCAGGTGTTTCTTGACTTCCTACTTTTGCAATCCAGTCCCCTATAATGAAACGGGCATCTGTTTTGGCTGTTAGTTCTAAAAGGTCTTGTAGGGCTTCATAGAACCATTCAACTTCAGCTTCTTCAGTGTTACTGGCTGGGTCATAGTCTTGGATTACTGTGATATTCAATGGTTTGCCTTGGAAACCAATAGAGATCATTCTGTTATTTTTGAGATTGCATCTAAGTACTGCATTTTGAACTCTTTTGTTGACCATGATGGCTACTCCATTTCTCCTAAGGGATTCCTTCCCACAGTAGTATATTTAATGGGCATCTAAGTTAAATTCACCCATTCCAGTCCATTTTAGTTCACTGATTCCTAGAATGTCGACATTCACTCTTGCCATCTCCTGTTTGACTACTTCCAATTTGCCTTCATTCATGGACCTGACATTCCAAGTTCCTATGCAATATTGCTCTTTACAGCATCGGACCTTGCTTCTATCACCAGTCACACCCACAGCCGGGTATTGTTTTCACTTTGGCTCCATCCTTTCATTCTTTCTGGAGTTATTTCTCCACTGATCTCCAGTAGCATATTGGGTACCTACCAACCTGGGGAGTTCCTCTTTCAGTATCTTATCATTTTGCCTTTCATATTGTTCATGGGTTTCTCAAGGCAAGAATACTGAAGTGGTTTGCCATTCCCTTCTCCAGTGGACCACATTCTGTCAGACCTCTCCACCATGACCCGCCCATCTTGGGTGGCCCCACACATCATGGCTTAGTTTCACTGAGTTAGACAGGTCTGTGGTCCATGTGATTGGATTGACTAGTTTTCTGTGATTTTTGTTTGTGTGTCTGCCCTCTTGCAACACCTACCATCTTACTTGGGTTTCTCCTACCTTGGACGTGGGGTATCTCTTCACCACTGCTCCAGCAAAGCACAGCCACTGCTCCTAACCTTTCACGAGGGGTGTCTCCTCACAGCCGCCCCTCCCGACCTTGAAGGTGGAGTAGGTCCCCTTGGCCCTCCTGCACCTGCACAGCCACCACTTCTTGGACATGGGGTTGCTCGTCTCAGGCAATGCCCCTGATCTCGGTCATGGGGTAGCTCTTGTCAGACGCTGCCCCTGACCTTGGGCAAGGGGTAGCTCCTCTCAGCCACGCTTCTGCGCAGTTCATGTCAGCCAGCGTGCTTCTGCCACCCGGTCCGTCACAGCAATGTTCCCTACTGCAGAAGTAAAGAAATTGTTTTCCTAATTTACGCAATATGCTGTCACATCTTCAACAAAATGTCCAGTGACAAAATACTCTTCTAGTCAATATTGCTTTGAGTAATGATTGTCAAAACATTTCAGAATGTCTTTCATAATAAAACCTAAAGATTCTTGAGAATCTCTTGCACAACAAAGAGATCAAACCAGTCAATCCTAAAGGAAATCAGTCCTGAATATTCATTGGAAGGACTGATGCTGAAGTTGAAGCTCCAATACTTTGGCCACCTGATGAGAAGAACTGACTCACTAAAAAGACCCTGATGCTGGGAAAGATTGAGGGCAGGAGGAGAAGAGGATAACAGAGGATAAGATGCTTGGATGGCATGACCGACTCAAAGAACAAGAGTTTGAGTAAACTCTGGGAGATAGAAAAGGACAGGGAAGCCTGGTGTGCTGCAGTAGTAAAGAGTCAGATATAATTTAGTGACTGAACTACAACAAAGCACACATAAAAATATATGCACATACACACACTGCATTACACACATATAAACCTATGATAGTAGACTGAGTGGAGAGAAAAACAAAAGCATAAAATTTTAGCAATGAGTACACAGCCAGTTGATCCAGTCTATCATTAAATTTACTTTACTCTGTTGCCTTGACTAAGTTTAATTTTTCTTCAGTTCAGTCACTCCGTTCTGTCCAAGTCTTTGTGACCCCATGGACCGCAGCACGCCAGGCCTCCCTGTCCATCACCAACTCCCGGAGTTCATCCAAACTCATGTCCATCAAGTCAGTGATGCCATCCAGCCATCTCATCCTCTGTCATCCCATTCTCCTCCTGTCCCCAATCTCTCCCAGCATCAGGGTCTTTTCCAGTGAGTCAACTCTTCGCATGAGGTGGCCAGAGTATTGGAGTTTCAGCTTTAGCATCAGTCCTTCCAATGAATACGCAGGACTGATCTCCCTTAAGATGGACTGATTGGATCTCCTCACAGTCCAAGGGACTCTCAAGAGTCTTCTCCAACATCACAGTTCAAAAGCATCAATTCTTCGGCACTCAGCCTTCTTCACAGTCCAACTCTCACATCCATACATGACCACTGGAAAAACCCTAGCCTTCACTAGATGGACCTTTGTTGCAAAAGTAATGTCTCTACTTTTGAATATGCTATCTAGGTTGGTCATAACTTTCCTTCCAAGGAGTAAGCATTTTGTAATTTAATGGCTGCAGTCACCATCTGCAGTGATTTTGGAGCCCAAGAAAATAAAGTCTGACACTGTTTCCACTGTTTCCCCATCTATTTCCCAAGAAGTCTGCCGGAGTCCATCTCCAGCAGCCAGGGAATCAGTCTGAAGGGATGGGAGGTGTCAGCGAGTCACAATGCAGCCTCTCATTCATTTTTCTTGACTGCATATTTATTTCAAGCTTAAGATTCTCTTTTATAGTTTTACAAAAGCATTAGGTCAGAGGTTTGACATTTTCAGTTCCCCTGACCCAAATTTGTTGTCTCCATAAATCATTGTTGCCCCTCAAAAGGAGTTCCTGCCTCAGCGATTCTTTTTTCTACTTTTTCTCATGTGTCCTTGTGAATACACTGTAACTCATATTAATGTCTGGGCTACATACCAAATTCCTCCGTTTATTTTTTTTCTTTCTAAATCCTGTTTGCCCCTAGTATCCTGAGCTCACTTTCTCTACAAAGCCTTCTAACCACTAATATCTCCAAAATTCCTAATCTCTATAAGCTATATAGTAAAATATGCTAACATTACAACATTCCTTAAATCTTTAGCTTCTAACTATTTTAATTATTCCTAAGCCCTAAACTCAGTAAACTCCTTTGCCATAAACATTTCCCTCACAAATAGGTTTCAGATAACAATCCCTCCCATGGCCTCAAGCTGCAGCCTACATGTTCATCCTGGAACACTTTTTTGTAAAGGTCCTTGAATGAATGTCAGTGACTAACTTAATGAATTATTCTCTGAGCACAGCTGCAGAAGGCTTTGTGCTTTCTCATACTCCTCTCAAGAACAATAAGCACCTTAATTCTTTTCAGTCAACTCAGCCGAGGAGAGGAAAAAACAAGTCAGAATCACAAGGCATACTCCTTCATCCCAGGTCCATGCCTGCGGGACAAGGAGAGGGAGTTGGGGCCGTGCCTCCATTTTGTCAGTAATACCTAATGAGGCTCCTGACAGAAGTCATGGGACCAGATGCCATGATCTTAGTTTTCTGAATGTTGAGCTTTAAGCCAACTTTTTCACCCTCCTCTTTGACTTTCAACATGAGGCTTTTTAGTTCCTCTTCACTTTCTGCCATAAGGGTGGTGTCATCTGCGTATCTGAGGTTATTGATATTTCTCCCAGCAATCTTGATTCCAGTTGTGCTTCTTCCAGTCCAGCATTTCTCATGATGTACTCTGCATAGAAGTTAAATAAGCAGGGTGACAATATACAGACTTGACGTACTCCTTTTCCTATTTGGAAACAGTCTGTTGTTCCATGTCCAGGTCTAACTGTTGCTTCCTGACCTGCATACAGATTTCTCAAGAGGAAGGTCAGGTGGTCTGGTATTCCCATCTCTTTCAGAATTTTCCACAGTTTATTGTGATCCACATAGTCAAAGGCTTTGGCATAGTCAATAAAACAGAAATAGATGTTTTTCATGAATTCTCTTGCTTTTTCCATGATCCAGTGAATGTTGGCAATTTGATCTCTTGTTCCTCCGCCTTTTCTAAAACCAGCTTGAACATCTTTACAATTTTAATATTTTTCAATTTTAATGTGGTTTCTTTTAGGATTTTAAGTCTTCATTGGATTTATCACAATATTGCTTCTGGTTTTTTTGTTTTGTTTTGTTTTTCCCAGCTGCAATGCTTGTGTAATCTTAGCTCCTGACCAGGAATCGAACCCACACCCCCTACATTGGAAAGCACAATCTTAACCACTGGGCCACCAGGAAAGTCTCCAGATGTTGACAATCTTAAATTCAGCTTGTATTTTTTTTTTATTTTATTCTTCAAATTATACTATATTGTTCAAAGTTAAATTTAAACTCAGGGATTCACTGTGTCTAAAATGAAGGAAAAATTTCAAAAATGAACATATACCATATTCAGAACTTTTAAAAAATATTTCAGGTTTATGGTTAAGTACTAGGAATTTATAAAGTAAACCCAGAAAGCTACAAGTAATACCTGTAACTTTTCAGTTGAATTCTTGTAATGTATATTTTTAATGGCCTATACTGTCACCTCAAGTAAGGGAAGATAAAAATAAAGAGAGCTTTTTTGCATATCTAGCTGTATGCTAATCACTGAACAGTTTGTCTTATGTGCCTTTATAGTCCCCAAACAAGCAGGCAGTAACAGATTATATATGCCCAAGTGGTAAAGTATATTTACAACTCACATGCCAGACAAAAGCATAATTTTAAGTATAAATAGATTTCATTTATTAATCTTAGAAAAAATAATTAATGGGCAAAAGAATCCACTTTAACAAAAACTCTTCTTGCTATACAACTAAACATAGGTAAAGATGCTTAATTTCATTCACAGTTAAATACATTCAAATTAAATATCAAATTAGGTAACATTTTAACCCATTTTTTAATAAAGCAATCTTTGTGATGCAGTCTGTTGATATATAGCACTGACAAGTTGTGGGTTGTAGTCAATCTACACATCTTTGGTAGGAGGCTAACTATGCTCAGTCTCTTAAGGGATGATTTTCAGCATCTAAAATATTACAACTGCACTCAGCATATGGGTCTAGTAGTTCCATTGCCTGCAGATACTTTTACTCACAGAGTCAAAGGCCATCATTGCAACCTTTTCTCTGAGAGCAAAAGATGAGACTGGTTTTAAAATCTATGTGAAGGGAACTGAATAAATAAGAGGTGGCAGTTTTATTTATACCAGTTGTTAAGCCATTATTGAAAACATAATAGGGATTTCCCTGGTGGTCCAGTGGTTAAGACTTTGACTTCTAATGTGAGGAGTGGGGATTTTATCCCTGGTCAGGTAGCTAAGAACCTATGTGCCTCGTGACCAAAACACCAAGACATAAAAAAAAAAAAAAAAAAAGAAGAAGAAGAAATATTGTAACAAAGTAAATAAGCATTTAAAAAGTGGTCAGCATCAAAAAAAAATCTTAAAAAAAAAAAAGCAAATACATGTGCAATGGTCTGTAAAGTAGATTTTAAAGTAAACAAAATAGGAGGACAGCATTGTATGTTAGGAAGTTAAGTGTTAAGTAAGGATAGGAATTTTTGTTCATAAACTACTGAATTTGAGTGCCTAAAAAAGAGTAGTGTCTTAACCAGCATCTGTTGAGTGAATTGAAGCCTTAAGAAAATAACCTATACATAGTCTAGTAGTGTTTCACACTATACTATATTCAGATGCTATTGAGGTTTTTAAGATCTTACCAGGTTTGTAGGAATTCATGCAGAAGTTAGGATGTTCACTTGCTCTTTTTTCATCCCAAGGCAATTTGGATACCCTTGACTCAAAAGAAAAATCATTTTAAATGATCTTAAAAACCTTTTCATCAGGAACAGGAACTCCTTGATCTCACAAGGAGACTTAGGTCCTCACCAGCATGCCAAAAGACAGACTAAGTGGATTCCAGATTCACCCACACTTTCTGAAAGCCACCCTCACACAAGACTTTGACCAGGGAAGTACTTCTCTTTTGCCTCCCTGCAGGAGTACATAAACATGAATGACGCAAAATATAGAATTCTGCAGAAGGTGATTCCCTAAAATGTCCCTTCCCTTCCAATTAAGAGAAATGAACCACATGTGATAAACAACTTAATTTTCAATTTTTCTTATTACTTATGGAAAAAAATGTGGCTTATACTTTCAATTAAAGATGTTTACATGGGCCCTAAATGACATATTTGGACTAGAATAAAAACAAAGATGGTCTTCCAAAACACACGTCTTGTTTACTGATATCATTCTTCAATTAATGAATCAGGACTTCTGAAAACAAACTGACAGATTCTAGGTCTGCAGTAAGGAATGTAAACATGAACCAGAGCACCTTGCAGCAACAGAAAGTAAGGAAATGCTAAAACACACATATATGCACAGTGATGAGAATAAGCCAAAGGAACACAGAAGTCAAAGAAAAGATGCCCCCCAGTGCCCAAACTGGAAAAACAGTTCAGCAACAAAGCAAATAACAGACAATTGAAATGTAATCCAAAGTATAAAATAAATACCCATGAGTTATAATGATATAAATAACTGGACCAATTACTAGATAGAGGAGAATACACAAAATTCCAAATAATTTATGCAGATACTTTGTCCTCAGTTGCTCCAATTTTTCAGTGTCAGCTGAGCACACATTTAAGTTACTTCACTCTGAAGACAACACTATGGAATTAGGGAAAGGAGTAAATTTATAATGAATAAATATGACAAATACTACCTGAGTCAGATGATCAAATTTAACATCAACAGTGGTAAGTCACATTGAGAGTATGTACCTAGTGATATGATATGATGAAAGTGGAACTTTATGTCTCTGGTCTTTCTCCCAATAACCATAACTCTGCTCTAATGGCAAATTAAATATCAGAAAACCCCAATGCAAAATTTTATACAAAATATCTGCCTAGCCCTTAAAACTATCAAGGACAAGACAAGCCAGATAAACTTTCATTGTTTGGAGGAGCTGGAGAAAACTTAACAATTGAATGTAAGATGGTTTCCTGAATCAGATACTGGAGGAGAAATACAGCATCAATAAAAACTAATAAATCTAATTAATTTACAGATTTTAATTAAAATAATGTAATATCAATGGTTAGCTAGTGGTGACGAATGCACCATACTAATGAAAGGTTGTTACTAAACGAAAAGACGCCAGAATTCTTGGCCTCTGGAGGAGAAGAATTCAATCTGGGGCCAGAGACAAGGCTTGATTGCACAGAGCTTTTGTGTAATAAAGTTTTATTAAAGTATAAAGTAGATAGAGAAAGCTTCTGACGTAGGCATCAGAAGGGGGCAAAAAGAGTACACCCCTGCTAGTCTTCAGCTGGAAGTTATGTAGTCACTCAGATCCGACTCTTTGTGACCCCATGAATCGCAGCACGCAAGGCCTCCCTGTCCATCACCAACTCCCGGAGTTCACTGAGACTCACGTCCATCGAGTCAGCGATGCCATCCAGCTATCTCATCCAGTGTCGTCCCCTTGTCCTCCTGCCCCCAGTCCCTCCCAGCATCAGAGTCTTTTCCGATGAGTCAACTCTTCACATGAGGTGGCCAAAGTACTGGAGTTTCAGCTTTAGCATCATTCCTTCCAAAGAAATCCCAGGGCTGATCTCCTTCAGAATGGACTGGTTGGATCTCCTTGCAGTCCAAGGGACTCTCAAGAGTCTTCTCCAACACCACACTGCAAAAGCATCAATTCTTCAGCGCTCAGCCTTCTTCACAGTCCAACTCTCACATCCATACATGACCACTGGAAAAACCATACCTTTGACTAGACGAACCTTTGTTGGCAAAGTAATGTCTCTGCTTTTGAATATGTTATCTAGGTTGGTCATAACTTTTCTTCCAAGGAGTAAGTGTCTTTTAATTTCATGGCTGCAATCACCATCTGCAGTGATTTTGGAGCCCAAAAAAATAAAGTCTGACACTGTTTCCACTGTTTCCCCATCTATTTCCCATGAAGTGTTGGGACCAGATGCCATGATCTTCGTTTTCTGAATGTTGAGCTTTAAGCCAACTTTTTCACTCTCCACTTTCACTTTCATCAAGAGGCTTTTGAGTTCCTTTTCACTTTCTGCATAAGGGTGGTGTCATCTGCATATCTGAGGTTATTGATATTTCTCCCGGCAATCTTGATTCCAGCTTGTGTTTCTTCCAGTCCAGCATTTCTCATGATGTGCTCTGCATAGAAGTTAAATAAACAGGGTGACAATATACAGCCTTGACGAACTCCTTTTCCTATTTGGAACCAGTCTGTTGTTCCATGTCCAGTTCTAACTGTTGCTTCCTGACCTGCATACAAATTTCTCAAGAAGCAGATCAGGTGGTCTGGTATTCCCATCTCTTTCAGAATTTTCCACAGTTTATTGTGATCCACACAGTCAAAGGCTTTGGCATAATCAAGAAAGCAGAAATAGATGCTTTTCTGGAACTCTCTTGCTTTTTCCATGATCCAGCGGATGTTGGCAATTTGATCTCTGGTTCCTCTGCCTTTTCTAAAACCAGCTTGAACATCAGGAAGTTCACGGTTCACATATTGCTGAAGCCTGGCTTGGAGAATTTTGAGCATCACTTTACTAACGTGTGAGATGAGTGCAATTGTTCAGTAGTTTGAGCATTCTTTGGCATTGCCTTTCTTTGGGATTGGAATGAAAACTGACCTTTTCCAGTCCTGTGGCCACTGATGAGTTTTCCAAATTTGCTGGCATGTTGAATGCAGCACATTCACAGCATCATCTTTCAGGATTTGAAATAGCTCAACTGGAATTCCATCACCTCCACTAACTTTGTTGGTAGTGATGTTTTCTAAGGCCCACTTGAAGTCACTAGCAGTCTGTTAATGAAAGAAAAGAATGTCTTAAAACTCAGAATGGCACCAGGCCCCTCATCCATAAAATGCATTTTGGGATAATTTTGGCACCAGATGATTCATCCCGGGCCATAAAATGATTGATTTGAATTTTGTAGAAGGGCAGATTACCATACAAATTATTTTGTTTACATAGATTAGGGGAATAATATCTGAGTATAACATACTGGTTTGTCAAGCAGGTTCTGAGCCATTAGATGGAACCGACTTGAAGACAGAGGTCTGGGGTAAATGCATAGTCCATTAACATAGCTTAAGAGAAACATTTCCATAAGAAAAATGCATTGGTTAACTCAAGGTTTGAGAATAGTGAACTTCAGGTGAAACCAGGTGTCATTATGGCAACACAGTATTTTAAGAGAAACCTCCTTTTAAATTTGTATAGAGAAGGAAAAAAAAATATTGCTAGTTTGTTTCCTCCTGCCACTTAAGAGAGATAAAAATGTCTGACACTTGCAGCCTATTTCCTCCATTTGGAGACCCCTGGCCTTCCTGTCTGTTACCCTCTCACTAACATGAGATGAATACAGGTGAAACTGAATATAGGATACATGAAAACTGTGTTATTTTTTTTTTACAACCTGCTATAAATATAAACCATTTATAAAATACAAAGTTTATGAAAATTGAATGGCATATTTTAACTCATCTTCAAATTTTCTGTTGTAGCATGTGTCAGAGACCCATTATTGTTAAGTGTTGAATTATATTGTTTTAACTGTATACCACATTTTGTTTATCTGTTCATATGTTGATGGGTAACTTAGGTTCCTTAACCATTTTGGCTGCTCTGAGTAGTGCAACTACCCTACAAATATCTGAATTCCTGATTTCAATTCTTTTGGGAATATGCCCAGAACTGGAAAAGCTGGATCATTGGGTAATATTATTTTTCACTTATTCAGAAACGTAATACTGTCTTTCACAATGGCTGCAGTTTCCTCAACCAATACAGGGCTAATCCTTCAGATAGCGGATGAGAGGTCATGTCCTCTGGATGTGGGGAGACCTCTTCTATTGGAAAAGACTTGGTTTTCTTTTGTTTTTTTCTTCCTGGGTTACTCAAACCTCCAGTGATCTATGATAGGATCTGGATTTCATCATGACTCTTCTTTCTCAAATCTTCATTTTATATATGAAATTATTTTGCCTATAAATCCGGAATATTTCTCGAACCCTTCTCTATTTCTTCATTTTACTTTGGTCTTCTTAGGTGCAAATGCAGAGAGGGAAATTTATAAAAGCAATTTCTAAGGAGAAATGTTGAGGGAAGCTGTAGTACAGGGGAAAAGAATAGAGTCTCAATTAGTGTCTGGATTTATCCAGGAGGCCTGAGAGTTCTGCAGTATTTATTGTACTATGATACTCGTTCCACCTTAATGCAAGAGGACCAGTCTTTCACCCCCAATCCAGTCATTTATTGGCCGGTGGTGGACCCTGGGATGGTGAGAATAATCCCCAGTGAAGCAGTTCCAATTTTCTCTGGTGCAAATGTACATAAACAATGGGGTTGTGAGTTCTTAGCTGCTCAGTCATACAACAGCTATTCCTGGGTACCCTGGCCCAGTGAAAGAGATATGACCAGGTGCAATATGTCCTCCACATTCTGTGTCATCATTGGTACCACTGCAGTTCAACCCTCTATCATTTCATACCTAAATAATTAAAGTTACCTTCTAACTGCTCTTCTGATGCCTGTCTTGCTCCCTTCAATTTATTTTCTGTACTGTATCTGGAGTCATCACCTAAATCTCAACTCTAACTGCATCATTAGCTAGCTTAAAAGACCATCCAGTCTTTTCCATATAATACATAGCATCAAGCCTTGACACAATTATGAGACCCTTCTTTAACTTCCCTATTTCTATCTCTTGCTATTTTCCCTTTATAAGCTAAATGCCCAGCGTGTTTCCTGGCATATAGTGGGAATGCAATAAACAATTTTAAATGAATAGTTGATTTCACAACCACAACTCTATCAAAATTGTTAGGATTTCTGCATTCTTATATTCACCTTCTAGCCTTTGTTATATATTCCATCTCCAAGAACACTCTTACTTCAATTGGTGCCTATTTATTCTGGTAACATTTTCTCATGCTTTTAGTTTCAGTTTGGAGATTTTTTTCACTCTGTAAACTTTCTGATTCCAAAGTCTTTGTTGTATATCCATCAAGCATGCCCTTATAGCATCCTGTGCTTCCATTGTCTTATTTTTTGTAAAACTGCATTGTAATCACCTGTACTTTTGGGGGTCTCTCAGTGGTCCTAAGGAGAAGGCAATGGCAACCCACTCCAGTACTCTTGCCTGGCAAATCCCATGGACAGAGGAGCCTGGTAGGCTGCAGTTCATGAGGTCACTAAGAGTCGGACACAACTGAGCGACTTCACTTTCACCTTTCACTTTCATGCATTGGAGAAGGAACTGGCAACCCACTCCAGTATTCTTGCCTGGAGAATCCCAGGGAAGGGGGGGCCTGGTGGACTGCCGTCTATGGGGTCGCACAGAGTCGGACACGACTGAAGTGACTTAGCAGTAGCAGCAGCAGCAGCCCTAAACTTTGTGAAGGCATCTCTTGAATTTCTCTCTGTCACTGCTGCTGCTACTGCTAAGTCGCTTCAGTCATGTCCGACCCTGTGTGACCCCATAAATGGCAGCCCACCAGGGTCCCCCATCCCTGGGATTCTCCAGGCAAGAATCCTGGAGTGGGTTGCCATTTCCTTCTCCAATGCATGACAGTGAAAAGTGAAAGTGAAGTCATTCACTTGTGTCCAACTCTTCGTAACCTCACTCTTAGTAACCCGACTCTTTGTAAGCCCTAGTTGGGCTGTAGCCAACCAGGCTCCTCCATCCATGGGATTTTCCAGGCAAGAGTACTGAAGTGGGGTGCCAGTTCCTCCTCCACTTTATCACTGAAACCCAAGCAAATATTAATGTGCTTTATTCATTCCTTGGACCCCAAACTATTTTTTGTTTAATGAATGAAGAATGAAAGTGATAAATGGAATATATTTATACTGAAATTACTTTATATAAAACTGAAGCTACTTATTAAAAAAAAAAAAAAACTTTTCATAATATAGTGTTACCCAAAAGCAAACTGATTAACAAATAACAGAAAAAGCCCACAGTAACTCTATAACGAAATCTTGGTAATAGCACAAAGAATAAAAGGTAAATAATTTGCTCATTTGATTATAGAAACAGCTTTAGTTTCTTTCTTTTTCATAGTTTAAGTGGGAATAAATAAAAATAGTGGTTTCCAAGAAGATAAAACTAGAATTCATCCCAGACTCTGAAACACATAAAAGTAGAAAAAGTTTCCTAATATCTATCACTACCTTATTTACCTTCATTTTATTAATGTTATTCATCTTTGTTTACATTTATATTATTTATTCAGCATTTATTATGAACCAGACATTGGGCTAATTGTAAAAAAATGTTAGCAAGTAGGCAAATACTTTATGCAGTATGGCTATTTATATACTTAATACATTGAAATTCCCATCTGACATTAAACATTATTTTATTTACATCATCCCTCCTTCTGATTCCTTATCAGGATAAGATAGCTACATGAGTGATTCAAAGTGATTCTGAATGCAATAGGAAATTTTGAAATACAGTATATCATTTATTACTTATATATTAAATGGTCCATTGCTTTTATATTCCTAGAATAGTTAAACACCACAATAACACACTACTTGCCATAAAACCATCAACTATGACACATAAAAAAGTGGTCCGTATTATTAATTAAAATCATTAGCATTTATTCATATATAATGACAACTAAATATATATATATACATTATGATAGTGTATATACTAATGTATGATACATATCTATATAAATATATATTTCAGCAGAACTGTTTCTATACATGCTAACAAATGTAACTATGTTGTTGCTTGTTGATTATTATGGCCTGGTCGTACATCACAACATTTAAGAACATGGTCTGACAGTACAGGTAGGTTCTGGTTACTGGTTCCTCAGTATTTTTGCTTTGAAACATATTCCTTGCTTTTTGTTTGTTCACTTGTAATATGGCGATAATAGCTATGTCTACACTTTCGATTGTAATTGAGATTATTAATAAATATTAGCATATTTTGTCACTTTTGTTTTATTAGAAAAATAGTTTTGAATCCATAAACAGTAATGAAGATAGATATATAGGTAAAAATTTGGTAGTTTTCCAAATTTGCAAAAGCCTGTTTTTTTGTCCCATTTCTACACCCATTTATTCTGCCCTCTTTGTAGAATTTATGATTTATACTAGTTTCTTTCTTTGGTCAAAAATATCCTTTTGAACTTTCCCTCTCTTCAATTAACTTTGGTGTCCAGGCACATTTATATTACATCTGTAATAGCTTTCCGACTAAAAAATTTCCAAATGGCATTTTTCATCTGGTCATTTCTCAAGGTATAGATTAAGGGATTTAACATGGGCGTTATCATAGTGTAAAATACAGCCACTGCTTTATCAAGAGGTAAAGTAGCTGTGGGTCTCAGGTACACAAATATGCAGGGCACGAAGAAGAAGACAACTGCTGTGATGTGGGAGATGCAGGTGGAGAGGGCTTTTTGCCTCGCCTCCAAGCTGTAGGTCCTTAGGGAGTGCAGAATGACCACATAAGAGCCCATCAAGAGAAGGAAGTTTAACAGACAGATGAACCCACTGTTGGCAGCAACAAAGAGTCCTAGAATGTGGGTATCAGTGCAGGCAAGATCGAGCAAAGGGTTCAGATCACACATAAAGTGGTCTATGACATTAGGGCCACAGAAGGGTAACCTGAAGATGAAGAGGATCTGAATGATTCCATGAAGAAAGCCTCCCACCCATGCCACTCCCACTAGCAGTCCACACAGCCGCCGATTCATGATGGTCGTATAGTGCAAGGGCTTGCAGATGGCCACATAGCGGTCATAGGCCATCACAGTGAGCAGGATGACATCAGCACCTCCAAAGAAATGTTCCCCAAATATTTGAGTCATGCATCCATTGAAAGGGCTGATTTTCTTCTCATAGAGTGAATCTATAATGAGTTTAGGGGTATTGACACAGGAATAGCAGGCATCAATAAAAGAGAGATGAGCCAGGAAGAAGTACATGGGGGACCCCAATAATGAGCTGGTGGTGATGGTGACCAAGGTGAGCACATTACCTACCATAGAGACAATGTAGACAATGAGAAACAAAGCAAATATGATTTTCTGCACCTTCAGATTCTGTGTGAGTCCCAGTAGAATAAACTCTGTCACATTATTCCTTTTCTCCATGTATCTCATATTATGGTTAATTACATTACATGAAAAAATGTCACTTTTTCATAATGTAACCTTGAATCATTGTCTCCGGTAATAAATACCTAAGTTCTATTGAGTTCTGTATCCTTGTGAGTTTATTTGAGACTAAAAAAAAAAAAAGCTTCTGATATCTTGAAAAATTACTCAAATTCTTTCCTGGCAGAAGATAATGCTTAGAATCATGAGGAATTTAGTGAACACAGAGGCAAGAGGGTATCTCTGTACACTGAATCATGTGAGATGACTTAGGGCCTTAGTAGAAGCAGTAGGTCTCATGTGTAGTGGCAACTAAGCCTGAAAAAAGAAATAGAAAATGGATGCAAAGACTATAAATTCAAAGTTAAAGAGTTTTCCTTTTAATCTTAGAAAATGAGAAACCAGGGAAAGTAATTGGAATACTAGTGGAAAGATGAAGAAGCATTTGAGAAAGAAGGAATGCTGGATATAACTCAAATAGAGGTCTTTGTGTGACTTTTATGGAGCAGGTAGAGGTTCAGGAAAGTGAAGGACAGATAAGGGAACCTCACTATCAGACAAATTGTAATAGTTGGCATAAATTTTAACAGAGCATTGTTGATGAGAAGGAAATGAAAGGACACAGTTACTGTAATCGAATGATCAATGTGTTGCTTAATTCCAGTAAATTTATAATGCTAACAAACATACTTTCAATGACTGACATCATCATGGCATGATGGCAACCTATGTGGATAGTATTATTTCATTATTTTGCACAGGATTAAGAATTGTAAAGACTACTTTTAGTCATAATAATAATCATTAACTAAAACTTAATGAATACTGACTGTGCTTCAAATTTTTAACTCATGCTCTATATTATATCATAATAAACAATATTTACCTAGTAAATTATTTTGATGTGACCATGATGACTTGAATTACTTTAATAACTTTAGAGGCAAATGTATATCAAGCAAATACAACAGACACACAGGAACAGCCACACATACACACACAAAATAGCTTTTTTGAATCCTCAAATATTAATTAATTAATGAGTTTTAGTAAGCTCCAGGAGATGGTGGAGGACAGGGAAGCCCGGCATGCTGCAGTCCATGGGATCACAAAGAGTTGGACATGACTGAGCGACTGAACAACAACAGCAACAACAACATATGGTGCTGCTTTCTTTGTAGATCCACTTTATTTTTGTGTTCCCTTGGCCTTTTTGTCTCTCTCCAATTCCCCTATAAAATATAATCTCACAGATTCTTCTGCAAAAGGTTGAAAATCACAATCCCAGTTGTTGAGTATGCTGTTTTGAGATTCAGAAAGACCAGATAAGAATCTTGCTTTCCCCTACTTACAACTTCTTGATCTGGGGTACACTTCTTTGCAGCTTCCATCCTTGTTTCCTCTAATCAAGTGAGAACAATAGCCTCTACCTCACAGGTTGTTATAAAAAGTGATTCAGGAAACATGTATGAATATATCCATCACACTGTGGAGAACACATAAAGGCATTTCATTTATTCTTCTATTTATGAATGCAGCAGTAGGAAGAACTGACATTTTGTGCAATAATACAGATAAATTAACCAATTAAAGTGAAGAAGAGTTATCTCCAATTTTACTTTTAATGAAGTCACAGAGACCCTTATTATTCACAGCAGTTGATCCAGGAAAGGTTCTTCACATTCATGTTTGAACTAAACAAGTGATGATTTATATAATTTAATATTTATGTTTATTTACATATGTGTGTAATTATATTTAAAGTTTTATTTTCATTCACATGATTAGTCTTAATCATTAAAAGAAGTATCTCATGGCCAAAGAACTATATCTGATATTTAGCTAGATCTTAAACATTTCTTAAATTCTATGAGCCATAATTTTTTCATTCGTAAAATTATGTTAATGATATTTACAAACTACCTTTTGAAGAATGGGGTGAAGTTAAAATGCTCTATTACTATATTTGAAAACTGTTGAAACAGAATGATTACTGTATACAGAAAATCACAAGCTCTATAATCGACACTATCAAACAACTTACCTTCTGGTCTTAGAAGATATTAATGATTTTCAAAGTGTTCAGAACTAATTCCATTTTCAAATTATCCCGCCTCATTTGGGATAAGTAGATTTCAGTATGAAAGATATGATATATTCCAAAAGATCCTGTTCAGATTATTCACAGCAGAAATATTATCCTTTTTTTTTTAAAGTCTTTTCTTCTAGCCTAAAGACTCACAAAGTTTACACAGAAAATCCGGGGCTTGAATTTAGAATGCATTAGCTTGGAACATTATGGGGAAATGGCCAAAACAAGCAGTTTTAGTCTTACAGACAAGAGGCAGAAAGAGTGGTGAAAACATATGCAAATGTGTCATTACACCCTTGATGAATTTTGCTCTGGAGATGAAAACAGAAAAGACATTTTCATCTGTGATGCATGGATATTTAAAGAGACTTCCATAAACGTTCTTGTCTTGTAGATGCTATATTCTGTCCAGTAAATTAATTATCTGCTTTGATGTTAAAGCTTTGTCTTAGAAGCAGGTATTCTGGAGGCATGCATTTATAAAACTCTCATTCCTGAGTGGGGAATTGTATTCCCTGCTTGCAACCAAAACATGTGAGTCCCCTTATTCTATCTGAACCAAGCTTTCTAAGAAGGTTGATGTCCTGTGAATAGCAAGGATCGCTTAATTCCAGCCTGGCAGCTTATGATGTAGCCAACCTGTGCACTTATTTTGGAAAGAAAACTTCTGTCTTATCCATACTAAGGTATTACTGGAAACCTGGTATCCATTGTCAAGAGAGACAAAAGCAATGAGGACATAATAATGGCAGTGGTTTTAAACTACTTGATGTCAAACCAGTTTTTTGCAATTATCATAGTACTTTTAGAATAAATGGAAACTATAAAAGGCTCCAGATACATCATCTCAGGAATCCATGTGATGATCATTACGGAATCCTAGGCAACATTAAACATGTGGAGAGATATTTAAAGCTCAAGAATTTAAAGTTCTAAATTCAAACACAAGAATTGTTCACCATTCTTATTACTTTGCATGATTTTTTTCCCTTTTAGTCATTTTAGAACATGTGCAGTGATAGATTACTAAAGTTTTAGTTTGTTTTCCCTGATGACTAATGATGTTGAACATTTAAAAAAATATTTTATTGGCCATTCATGTATCTATTTTTTTTTTTCCCTCTGGAAGTTTCTTTTCAAATGTTTTGCACAATTTAAGAATGATATCTGAGTTTCTTATTACTAAGTTGTTGTAAAGATGGTTTATATATTCTAGATATAGGTACAGATATATATATATGTGTGTGTGTGTGTGTGTGTGTGTGTGTGTGTGTGTGTGTGTGTGTGTGTATGACTTCCCTGCTGGCTCAGATAGTAAAGCATCTGCCTACAATGTGGGAGACCCAGGTTCAATACCTGGGTCAGGGAGATCCCCTGGAGAAGGAAATGGCAACCCACTCCAGTACTCTTGCCTGGAAAATCCCATGGACGGAGGAGTGTGGTAGGCTACAGTCCATGGGGTCATAAAGAGTCAAACATGACTCTTTATATACACACACACAAATTTATGTAGTATATAAAATTGTATGTGTAAACTTTTATATATAAATATATTTACATTATATATATATATACACATATACATAGCATATATATACAAAGTACCTATGTGTGTCTGTCCTCAGCAGTGTTCAACTCTTTGCAACTTCATGAACTGTAGCCCACCAGCTTCCTCTTTCCATGGGATTTTCCAGGCAAGAATACTGGAGTGGGTTGCCATTTCCTTCTCCACAATGTACCTATAAAAGAAACTTTATATTTTCTTAGTAATAATGCTAATTAGCACTATTATATATTCTAGATTATCCATATAAGAAAACAATGAACTTCAACCACTACTTTATGCAAAAATGAATGGAAAATGAGTCAAATAACTAGATGTTAAACTTAAGCCTGGAAAAATTCTAGAACAAACGTACCTGATGTGGAGGTAGATCAATATTTTAGACCTGACATTATAAATAAGCACTTGTGAAAAAAATCAGCATTTGTTGAAAAATCTCTTATTTTGCATTGAATTAACTTGATGTCTTTTTTTTAAAAGAAACTCTACATTTACATTTTTTAAGTATATTCTATTATGTATCAGTACTATACAACATGGTTATGAGAGGTTTATACTAAGTCTTCAATTTTGGTAGAACTATTTTCCAATTTTGTTATTTTATTGAGAGTTCTTTTTCATCCCTATTTCTTTTAAAAGTTTATATTTCAGTACAGCCACTATGGAGAACAGTGTGGAGATTCCTTAAAAAACTGGAAATAGAACTGCCATACGACCCAGCAATCCCACTGCTGGGCATACACACTGAGGAAAGCAAAATGGAAAGAGACACGTGTACCCCAAAGTTCATCGCAGCACTGTTTATAATAGCCAGGACATGGAAGCAACCTAGATGTCCATCAGCAGATGAATGGATAAGAAAGCCATGGTACATATACACAATGGAGTATTACTCAGCCATTAAAAAGAGTACATTTGAATCAGTTCTAATGAGGTGGATGAAACTGGAGCCTACTATACAGAGTGAAGTAAGCCAGAAAGAAAAACACCAATTCAGTATACTAACGCATATATACAGAATTTAGAAAGATGGTAACGATAACCCTGTATGGGAGACAGCAAAAGAGACACAGATGTATAGAAAAGTATTTTGGACTCTGTGGGAGAGGCAGAGGAGGGATGATTTGGGAGAAAGGCATTTAAAAATGTATAATATCATATAAGAAATGAATCGCCAGTCCAGGTTTGATGCAGGATACAGGAAGCTTGGGGCTGGTGCACTGGGATGACCCAGAGGGATGTTATGGGGAGGGAGGTGGGAGGAGGGTTCAGGATTGGGAACACATGTACACCCATGGCGGATTCATGTTGATGTATGGCAAAACCAATACAATATTGTAAAGTAAAAATAAATAAATAAATAAAAAGTTTATATTTCAGGATAAATTTCAAAACATTATTTTTAGTTTCTTCAAATATCTGTGGGCTATATTTATTGGAATTGCTTTAAAATTATAAAAATTTGATATGGTAAACACATTGAATCTGTTAATCTATCAACATAGCATATATATCCCTTTACTTAGATATTTGCTTTCAATAGTATTTTATGGTTTTCATATATAAATCTTGACTATATTTTTAAATGTGCTCATAATATACTCATCAAAGTTAATGTTTTGTAGTATTTCACGTAACATTTTGTTTATATTTTTAATTGCTTTTATAGAAATCTATTTGATATTTTATGTTGAAATTCTATCCTGTCACCTTGTTTAGTTAGTTGCTTAGGTCTATTTTATTTTTTGTAGAGGCCTTCACAATTTTTAACTATATAAGGATGTTATCTGCCCATAAAAATATTTGCATGATCTTGCTCTTCTCTACCCATCTGTGTGTCCTTTATTTTTCTTACTTTGTTGCAATGGCTGGAGTCTTATAATGTAGAACAGAATTTGGAAAGGAGAGACTTGTTTCCAATCTTGAGAGAGAATTCATCATTAAGTATGAGGGTGGCTATAGTTTTTATACCAATGCCTTTTTTATCAGATTGAGTAAACACTTTTCCTTTCCTTATTTAGTAATAACTATCTTGTGGGATATTTATTCATAAATATTTTCATTCATAAATACAAATAGAAGTGTATTAATTTGTATGCATCTATTGAAATGATCACAAAATGTTAGTCACAACTTAGCAACTGAACAACAACTGAAATGATGTTATTATCCTCTTTTATTCTGTTAATTTAGTGAATATAATTGATTATGTTTTTCACTTCAAATAATATTTTATTCCTGGTATAACTTACATATGATCATGGTGAATTATTATTAAATAACTTGGCATATTTCATTCACTTTAATTTGTTTAATACCAAAGTTAATAGAAAGCAATCATGAAGATCAGAGAAAAAAATAAATGAAAAGAAAGTGAACAAAACAATAGACAGGACCAACATTTTATCACTATTTTACATTCCCATCAACAGTGCTTCTAGTTTTCATTTTCTTGATAGTGTCCCTTGATGCACAAGAGTTTTTAATTTTGATCGAATCTAACTCTTCTATTTTCCTTGTGCTATTTGTGGCTTATTCAAGGTTATGAATATTTCTCCCTACCAAGAATTTTATATTTTTAGATGTGCATCTGATCCTTGATCTCTTTTGAGTTAGTATCCATTTATGGTGTGAGGTAGGGTTCTGAATTCATTTTTTTTTTTTATTTTGATACAAAAGTTTTTCAGTACTACCTGTATATATACTATTCAATGCCTATGGAATGGTGTTGGCAACCTTGTGAAAAAATAATTGCCAGTAGATATAAGGGTTATTTCTGGACCTTTATTTCTATTCTTTTGATCTTTGTCTTCTCATTCTAATACATTGTTTTAATTACTGTAGCTTTTAGTAAGTTCAGCAAGAAGTGTGAGTCCTCCCAATTTGTTCTTAATAAAGAACATTTCAAAACTATTTCAGGACTCTTTAGCTATTTATGGTTTCTTGGAGTATCTTATGAATTTTAGGATCAATGTTTTTATTCTGGGGGAAAAAAAAAGAATAACATTAGTATCTGGATGGAAATTATAGAGTCTACAGATCACTGTGAGGAATTATGTTATCTTAATTATACTAATTATTTAATCTATGAATGTAAGATATGTTTCTAAGACTTTTAAAATTTCCTTAGAGTAACCTTTTATAGGTTTCAACAGCTATAGAAGGGGAAAGGCAGATGGAGAAACCTTCTCTCTGAAAGTAACTATTGCTTCCCCAGGAACTCTTTCCTTGGGAACAAGGAAATGACTTAACATTTTTCTTAGAAGGAAGCAAGGACCTTGGAGACCCCTGTTTGACCTGATCAGTATCTGGGCTCTGGTCACTGAAAACCATAAGATCCATCGATGGGCCCTTCCTTCACACGCACAGGGTCTTTTGATTAAATTTCTAAGCACTGTCACCATTTTTGGTTTTTTTTTTTTTTTGGTTCCCAAATCATTTAACTGTATTTGATGTTTTGCTTTCAATAATTGTGTGTAGTATGAACCCCAAAATTATAATTTCCATGATACATTTGTGATACAGCATGTATACAAATAACTTTTCTACAGTTTTTCCTAAATCTTAAAGATAGGAACACCACCATATGTTTTACTTACAGTTGCTTCTTTTCTTCCAACAGTTGAAAAACATATATATTACTGTATTTAGACTTTCTTGAAAGTGACTTTTTTGATTACAATGTTATTTTTCAAGCTACTTCTTATTCTTCATGCAATATGCTTTCTTTACTCTCTCAATTCTTTCAAACAACCTACTTATGATTGAATTCAGCTCTTATGATTGAATCTATCTTGAAAGGTTTTACTTTGGAAGTTTAAGGCCCATTGCAAGTAGCCTGTTGGTGCAGTGAAAGTGTTAATCACTCAGTTGTGTCCAACTCTTTGCAACCCCTGTGGACTGTAGGCCACCAGACTCCTGTGGCACCTTATGCTCTCCTTAATCTGACCTGTTCCCTGTGCTGAGATTCTTACCCCACGTGCCTCAAACAATTGCTTACATATTATAAACAACTGACCTTAGAATTTTGGGGTTTTGACCAAATTGGTTTTGCCAAATTTTCTAAACACACTCTTTCCTTGTTCCTAACATCCAGCCAAATTGCTGGTCAAAATCCATGAATCAATACATATTGCACATCTGACATGTCTTTTTCCAATCAAGATGAAAAACCAGGTGTAGTGCCTGAACTTGTACTAATTGGGAGGATTTCCATCTCTACTGACCTTCAAGGATTTTTTTTTTTTTTTAATAATGAATAGGGCTATTAGTTCTGCAACTGTCTACTTTGATGTGATGCCTGCTTATCATTGCAGAACTCTTGGCATAAAAGTCACAAAACTCCCCTTCCTCTGTCCACTGATCAAAGTCATCTACGTGCACATGTGCAGTTGCTTCAGAAGTTCCTGACTCTTTGCAACCCCATGGACCATTGTTATATTTCTTGAGCTCAAAAATATTTGTTGTTTAATGAACGAAGGACAAAAGAACCGAATGGAAAATATTTTCAATGAAATTGTTTTTTGTGTAGACAGAGCTACATATTTTTAAAACCGTTTTTCATTTAAAAAGTAATAAAAATTTAGAAATAAAAATTAATAACAGAAAAATACAACATGTACATGGGATGGATGTGTGCACACTGCTGTATTTAAAATCAATAACAAACAGGGATCTACTGAATAGCACATGTAACTCTGCTCAATATTATATAGCAGCCTGGATGGGAAGGGACTTTGGGAAAGAATTAGTACATGTATATGTATTGCTATTAAGTCCCTTTGCTATTCACCTGAAACTATCACAACATTGTTAATTGACTATACTCTAATACAAAATTAAAAGTTTAAAAATTAAAAAAAATAATTTGAAAAAAGAAAAACATAACAAATCAAACAATATTCATAAACTAATAAATTCTAAGAACAGAGAAGATATCAGTGTAAAAGATTTTTTTTAATGTGATAACATACTTTCAATTTTTTTTCTTACATAAGCAGGACTAAAACAACTTGTGGCTTCCAAAATAGACATAACTAGAATTCTTCCTAGATTCTGAAAAAGATGAGAAAAAAATTCCTATTCTCCACTACTATTTTCTTTTTCCCTATATTTTACTGAGTGTATTCATTTTCCTTTCTAATAATGTTTATCCATTCAACATTTATCATAAACCAAAATTGTGCTATTTGCATAAATTATTGCTAGGAAGTCTGCAAGTATTTCATGGAATAGGACTGTTTAGAGGATACATGGAAATTACTGTCTGGAATTAAAATATTATTTTATTTAAATCATCCTCTTTTCTGATGGTTTATAAACATAAGTTGCTGACATGAAAATACAGAATTTAGGGGGGGTTTGTTTTTTTATGCATCACATTTTTTATTTTTAATGTTTCTTAATGCTAAAAGGATTTTTTAATATGGTGTAACATTGTTATTTATGTGTTAGAGTTTAAATTACCCATTCATTTTGTATTTCAAAAGTAGTTACATAACATGGTGTTACAATCAACATATTATGACCCACTATGATATATAAAAAGTGAACAGAGTAAGTGAAAATATGTGATTTAGTTATATATATGAATATATGTATTTAATAAAAGAGTACATATACTAGTATATAGAGCCAATTAAATATATAAATATATAACAAATATATATTTGGATATATATATAGAGAGAGAAAGATAGATAATTAGTCCAGGATTGCTGTTGTCCCAATAAATGGTAACAGCATAATTATATTACCTTACTATTGCATTGCCTGGCAGTATATCACAGCAGTGAAGAACATGGAATGAGAGGAAGTTATACTCTGATTACTGGATCTTCAATTTTTTTTGTTTGGATCATCCTCTTTTATGTTTATTACTCACCTGTTAAAATGGGAATAAAAAGAATGCCTACCTCTTGTGTTATTATAGAAATGACTGCTAAATGTCAATGAATTATCTATTTTATTTCATTTTACTGGGATTAAAGCTTATGAATGTATATACAGTGATGAAACTAGTAAAATCAGTTTCCGATTTTGCAGAACATTTTAAATAATATGAGTTGTCCTCTGCTAGGTCATTCTATCATTTCTTGAATTACTTTCTTCTCCCCTTTTTGCAGAAGCAATGATTTCTATTGGTTATTATTTTCTTTATCTCATTGATATTCTTAACTGATTATGTGCATTCACCAATGATGTCCTTTTGACATTTGCATCAGTTGAATGAACACTGGAACACAAGCACATTTTATCGATCACTTGAAATCACTTTTCTACTACACAATTCCCTAATGGCATTTTTCATCTGGTCATTTCTCAAGGTATATATTAAGGGATTTAACATGGGAGTTATCATAGTGTAGAATACAGCAACTGCTTTATCAATAGGTAAAGTAACTGCTGGTCTCATGTAAGTAAAAATGCTTGACACAAAGAACAAGAGGATCGCTGTAATGTGGGAGATCAAGGTGGAAAAGGCTTTTTGCCTCACCTCCAAGCTCCGTGTCCTTAAAGAGAGCAGAATGACTGTATAGGAGCCAACCAAGAGGAGGAAGATTAACAGACAGATGAACCCACTGTTGGCAGCAACAAAGAGTCCTAGAGTGTGGGTATCAGTGCAGGAAAGTTCGAGCAAAGGGTTCAGATCACACATAAAGTGGTCTATGACATTAGAGCCACAGAAGGGTAACCTGAAGATGAAGAGGATCTGAATAGTTGCATGAAGAAAGCCTCCTGCCCATGCCACTCCCACTAGCAACCAACACACCTGCCAGTTCATGATGGTCGTGTAGTGCAAGGGCTTGCAGATGGCCACGTAGCGGTCATAGGCCATTGCAGTCAGCAGGATGACATCAGCACCTGCAAATAAATGCTCTCCAAAGATCTGGCACATGCATTCAATGAAAGAGCTGGTTTTCTTCTTATGGAGTGAATCTACAATCAGTTTAGGGGTACTGACACAGGAATAGCAGACATCAATAAAAGAGAGATGAGCCAGGAAAAAGTACATGGGAGACCCCAATAATGGGCTGGTAGTGATGGTGACCATAGTGAGCACATTTCCTACCACAGAGACAATGTAGACAACCAAAAAGACTACGAATATGACTTTCTGCATCTTTGGATTCTGTGTCAGCCCCAGTAGAACGAACTCTGTCACATTGTTCCTGTTCTCCATGTATCTCATGTTATTGTTAACCACATAACCTGGGGGGCGGGGAGGGAAAGATCTTGTTTTAGTTCAACCTTGAGTTCATTAAACATATCTACCTAATAAATAACACATGCCTAGATTCTTATGGCTTTTTTTGTGATAAAAGATAATGTTCCAATCTGCTGAATGCTGCTTATATATGACGGTAAGAATCTGAGAATACGAATGTAGTGAAGAAGAGGCTTTTGAGAGAGAATCTTGTACATAGATCTAATAAAGATTTTTGTGTGCTAGGACGGAGTGAGCTGAGTTTCACTAAGGGGATGGAAGCCTATTACAGAAGTCCCGGGATTTCACTATTCTTCCATTACCAGTGCACTGACAGAGTTAATATTAACTGGTTAATATTAACTGTTATGAGACTAGTTAATATTAACTCTGTCAGTGCACTGGTAATGGAAGAATAGTGAAATCCTGGGACTTCTGTAATACAGTTGCTAAACCAATTACCTAAATCCAATAACTTTGTAGTAGCTAATAAAATTATATAATGACTGATTTCCATGGGTACTACATGAAAACAAACAGTAAATGGTTTTTTTTTTTCTCATTTTGGCACATAATCTCAGAGACTAAAGCTAGCAGTAATATTAATGATAATATTGTGGGAGTGCAAGCATACTCAGTCATGTCTGACTCTTTGCAAACACATGAATTATAGTCACTAGGTTCCTCTGTCCATGGGATTTCCCAGGCAAGAATACTGGAGTGGGTTGCCATTTCCTTCTATGGGGGATTCAGGGATACAGGGGGATTCAGGGATACCTGATTCAGGGATTGAACCCATGTATCCTGCATCTCTTGCATTGGCAGGCAGATTCTTGACCATGGCACCACCTGGAAAGCCAGGCCTCAATTTAAATCAACAATACTTCAATAAAATTGTTTTTTAGAAAATTTAATGAACACTTAGTATGTGCTAAAATTTTTTCTCAGACATTTGGTTATTTAACCCTTGTTATAAACCTGCCAGATGATTAGTGCCATCATTTTTATACTTATTTTACACATCAGGACATAGAAGAATAGAGAAGATAAAGATCCTGCCCCAAATCAAGCAACTAATGAAAGGCAGGTCTAAGATTATTTCAGATTATACTTCTCATCTCTTTTTTACTGCAAATTCTTAAAACACATCCTTTATATTAGGTTAAAATATACAATGTTGAGTTAGTAAACTCCTTTTGACATGACTACAATAATTATAATTGCTTAAATAGTATTTCAGAGGTAAGTATATACAAAGCAGTTTCATTGACAATGAAAATACACATACCAGACACTTGTATGCACAATATAACACACTGGAATCCCAAATGTTAATAACCATGTGGTACTGCTTTCATTGAAAGTCAAATTCGTTTTTTTTTTTTTCCTCTCCTTCACCCCATTTTCTTCTTCCCTTAATTTCCTTACAAATCATGCACAGACTGTTCTGTAAAATGCTGAAATGATGATCCCAGTGGTGAAACACATTGGCTTGAGAATCAAAGAGACAATACCAGAATCTTGCTTTTCCCCACTTAACACTCCTTGATCTGGGGTGTATTTCCTGACACCTTACATTCTTGTTTCCCTTGGTATCAAGTGAGAACAATATGTCTACCTCACAGGCTGTTATGAGAATTAATTGAGGAAACATATCCATCACACTGTTGTGAAAACACAAAGGATCTTCACTTATGTTTATGACTTTCTATGCACCTAGAAGGTACGAAGATTTGACATTTTGAGTAATAAAACAGAGAAACATATTTAACCATGCAATAAACTGGGGAAGAAACATCTACAATATTTTTTGTTTTGTTGTTTTTTTTTTAAGAAGCCACAGGGACTCATACCATTCATAGCAGTTGATCCCTGAAAGAATTATCCATGTGCTTGCTTGAAATAAAAAGAGGATGACTTTTATCTTTTAAGACATTTGTGGCTTTCTGAGTGTGAAGTGTATTAAGTTTTGTTTTCATTTTCATTATTAATCTAAATTATTGAAAGAAGTGTGTTCTGGCAAAGAAGAATATCTAGGGATGGAGAGTTGGCTTAAATTTCTCAGTCTCTATGAGTCTTAAGTTTTTCATCTATCAAACTAGGTTAGTGATATTAACTAACTGTCTTTTGAAGGAAAGGGTGAATATGTAATGGTCTTTGGCTATATTTGAAAAGTGTTATAACATGATTAATACATATATATATAATATATATAAAGTAATTGTTTATAAGCATTTAATAAACTTACCTTCTGATCTTTAGAAGATATTAGTGATATCTGAGGGTGTTCAGAACTAATTCCATTTTAAATTGACTTCCACTTGGGCTAAGTAACTTTCAGTTTGAAAGATATGACATACTCATAAAGACACTAGTCAGATTATTGAGTGTCACAGTAGACATGTCATTGTTTTTATAAATCTAAATCTTTTCTAGATGAAAGACCTATAAAGTTTTCACAGACAAATTGGGACTTGAATTTAGAATAGATTAATTTTGAACATTATGCAGAAATCATCTTCTATAAAATGGTGTAGTCCCAGACACAAGAAGAAGAAAGAGTGGTGGAAATACATAAAAGTGAATCATTCCAACCTTGATGAGTCTTGTTCTGGAGATGTAAACAATAAAAAAGAATTTTCACCTGCAATGCATGGATATTTAACCAGGTTGCCACAAACTTTCAAGGACTTCCTCTTGTAGATGTTATTATCTCTCCTTGGAATTAATTATCTCCTGTGATGGAAAGGCTTTGTCTCAGAAGCAGGTATTCTGAAGAGATATGTTTAAGAAACACCCATTCTGGGTGGGGAATTGTATTCTCTGCACTTACAACCAAAATATGTGAGACCTCTTACTCTATCTGAACTTGGGTTCTAAGAAAATTGAATGTCATGTGAATACCAATTATGGCATCATTCCAGCATCATTCCAGTTAACTTAAGGATACATCTCAGACAGAAAACTTTATCTGTTTATCAGTATTAAAACTTTTCTGAAAACTGCATATTGATTACTAGAGACTTAGAGCAGTGAGGGCATAAAATTATTGGTATTTTTTTCAGAGTAATTAAATCCCAAACCAATTTTTCATATTTATCAGAGGTCTTTGGATGTAAATAGAAAATCTAATCAGATCAGATCAGATCAGTCGCTCAGTCGTGTCCGACTATTTGCGACCCCATGAATCGCAGCATGCCAGGCCTCCCTGCCCATCACCAACTCCCAGAGTTCACTGAGACTCATGTCCATCGAGTCAGTGATGCCATCCAGCCATCTCATCCTCTGTCGTCCCCTTCTTCTCCTGCCCCCAATCCCTCCCAGCATCAGAAATTTTTCCAATGAGTCAACTCTTCACATGAGATGGCTAAAGTACTGGAGTTTCAGCTTTAGCATCATTCCTTCCAAAGAAATCCCAGGGCTAATCTCCTTCAGAATGGACTAGTTGGATCTTCTTCCAATCCAACGGGCTCTCAAGAGTCTTCTCCAACACCACAGTTCAAAAGCATCAATTCTTCGGCGCTCAGCCTTCTTCACAGTCCAACTCTCACATCCATACATGACCACAGGAAAAACCATAGCCTTGACTAGACGAACCTTTGTTGACAAAGAAATGTCTCTGCTTTTCAATATGCTATCTAGGTTGGTGATAACTTGCCTTCCAAGGAGTGTCTTTTAATTTCGTGGCTGCAGTCACCATCTGCAGTGATTTTGGAGCCCCAAAAAATAAAGTCTGATACTGTTTCCACTGTTTCCCCATCTATTTCCCATGAAGTGATGGGACCAGATGCCCTGATCTTCGTTTTCTGAATGTTGAGCTTTAAGCCAACTTTTTCACTCTCCTCTTTCACTTTCATCAAGAGGCTTTTTAGTTCCTCTTCACTTTCTGCCATAAGGATGGTGTCATCTGCATATCTGAGGTTATTGATATTTCTCCCAGAAATCTTGATTCCAGCTTGTGCTTCTTCCAGCCCAGCGTTTCTCATGATGTACCCTGCATAGAAGTTAAATAAGCAGGGTGACAATATACAGCCTTGACGTACTCCTTTTCTTATTTGGAACCAGTCTGTTGTTCCATGTCCAGTTCTAACTGTTGCTTCCTGACCTGCATACAGATTTCTCAAGAGGAAGGTCAGGTGGTCTTGTATTCCCATCTCTTTCAGAATTTTCCACAATTTATTGTAATCCACACAGTCAAAGGCTTTGGCATAGTCAATAAAGCAGAAATAGATGTTTTTCTGGAAGTCTCTTCCTTTTTCCATGATCCAGCAGTTGTTGGCAATTTGGTCTCTGGTTCCTCTGCCTTTTCTAAAACCAGCTTGAACATCTGGAAGTTCATGGTTCACGTATTGGAGAATTTTGAGCATTACTTTAATAGCGTGTGAGATGAGTGCAATTGTGCAGTAGTTTGAACATTCTTTGTCATTGCCTTTAAGACGCTCAATATTGCTAAGAATTAGAGAAATGCAAATTAAAGCTACAATAAGATATCACCTCAGGGCTTTCAGAATGGTCATCGTTAAAAACGTCTACCAATGATAAATGTGAAGAGGGTATGGGGAAATGGGAACTCACCTTCATTGCTGGTGTGAATGTAAAATGATACAATAGCTCTGGAGAACAATATAGAGGTTCCTTAAAAAACTCAATATACCTACTATATGACTCAGCATACGGATTTCGGATATATGTTAGGCGAAAACCATGGTCCAAAAGGTTACATACAGCCTGATGTTCATCACAGTGCTCTTTACAATAGCCAAGACTTGGAAGCAACTTAAATGCCATCAATAGATGAATGGAGAAACAAGATAACAAGATGGAATATTACCCAATAATTAAAAAGAAAAAATATACCAATTACAGCAACAAGGTTGGATCTGAGATTATCATACTAAAGTGAAGTAAGTCAGACAGAGAAAGACAAATATCATATGATATGGCTTATATGCAGAATCTTAAAATAAAAGATACAAATAAAACTTATTTATAAAATAGGAACACTCAGAGACTTAGAAAACAAAATTATGATAACCAGGGGAAAGGGGAGAGAGAAACTGTGAGTTTATGATTGATATGTACATGCTGCTATATTCAAAACAGATAATCAAGAACCTACTGTATAGCACAGGGATCTCTCCTTAATATTCTGTAATAATATAAATAGGAAAATCATTTTTTTGTTGTTTTGTTTTTATTTTATTTTTATTTTTTCTTTATTTTTTTAATAATTTTATTTTATTTTTAAACTTTACAATATTGTATTAGTTTTGCCAAATATAAAAATGAATCCGCCACAGGTATACATGTGTTACCCATCCTGAACCTTCCTCCCTCCTCCCTGCCCATACCCTGCCTCTGGGTCGTCCCAGTGCACCAGCCCCAAGCATCCAGTATCATGCATCGAACCTGGACTGGCGACTCATTTCATACACGATATTATACATGTTTCAATGCTGTTCTCCCAAATCTCCCCACCCTCTCCCTCTCTCACAGAGTCCATAAGACTGATCTATACAAAGATACTTGTATGGGTATAACTGAATCACTTTGGTGCATACATGCAACTAATACATTATTGTTAATCAACTGTATTTTAATATAAAATAAAAACATAAGAACAACTAAACGTCCGAGGTTAGGGGCGGTGGCCGAAAGGAGCTACCCCAGATCCTAGGCCAGGGGCGGCGGCTGGGAAGCCCTACCCTACACGCGAGGCCAGGGGCGGCGGCTGGGAGGAGCAAACCCACCTCCAAGGAGCGGTGGCTGTGGGCAGAGGAGGGCCTAGAGGAGCTATTCCACGTTCAACGTCAGAAGGGGCGGTGGTGAGGAGATATCCCTTGTCAAAGGTGAGAAGCATCGGCTGCGCTTTGCAGGAGCAGGCATGAGCAGATACCCCACGTTCAAGGTAAGAGAAACCCAAGAAAGACAGTAGGAGTTGCAAGATGGCATCAGAGGGCAGACACAATAAAACCATACTCACAGAAAACTAGTCAATCTAATCATACTAGGGCCACAGCCTTGTCTAACTCAATGAAACTAAGCCATGCCCGTGGGGCAACCCAAGATGGGTGGGTCATGGTGGAGAGGTCTGACAGAATATGGTCCACTGGAGAAGGGAATGGCAAACCACCTCAGTATTCTTGCCTTGAGAACCCCATGAATGGAATGAAAAGGCAAAATGATAGGATACTGAAAGAGGAACTCCCCAGGTCAGTAGGTGCCCAATATGCTACTGGAGATCAGTGGAGAAATAACTCCAGAAAGAATGAAGGGATGGAGCCAAAGCAAAAACAATACCCAGCTGCGGATGTGACTGGTGATAGAAGCAAGGTCCGATGCTGTAAAAAGCAATATTGCATAGGAACCTGGAATGTCAGTCCATGAATCAAGGCAAATTGGAAGTGGTCAAACAGGAGATGGCAAAAGTGAATGTCGACATTCTAGGAATCAGCGAACTAAAATGGACAGGAATGAGTGCATTTAACTCAGATGACCATTATATCTACTACTGCGGGCAGGAATCCCTCAGAAGAAATGGAGAGCCATCATGATCAACAAAAGAGTCCAAAATTCAGTACTTGGATGCAATCTCAAAAACGACAGAATGATCTCTGTTCGTTTCCAAGACAAACCATTCAATATCACAGTAATCCAAGTCTATGCCCCAACCAGTAATGCTGAAGAAGCTAAAGTTGAATGGTTCTATGAAGACCTACAAGACCTTTTAGAACTAGCACCCAAAAAATATGTCCTTTTCATTATAGGGGACTGGAATGCAAAAGTAGGAAGTAAAGAAACACCTGGAGTAACAGGCAAATTTGGCCTGGGAATACAGAATGAAGCAGGGCAAAGACTAATAAAGTTTTGCCAAGAAAATGCACTGGCCATAGCAAACACCCTCTTCCAACAACACAAGATAAGACTCTACACATGGACATCATCAGATAGTCAACATCAAAATCAGATTGATTATATTCTTTGCAGCCAAAGATGGAGAAGCTCTATACAGTCAACAAAAACAAGACCAGGAGCTGACTGTGGCTCAGACCATGAATTCCTTATTGCCAAATTCAGACTTAAATTGAAGAAAGTAGGGAAAACCACTAGACCATTCAGGTATGACCTAAATCAAATCCCTTATGATTATACAGTGGAAGTGAGAAATAGATTTAAGGGACTAGATCTGATACATAGAGTGCCTGATGAACGATAGACTAGGTTCATGATATTGTACAGAAGACAGGGATCAAGATCATCCTCATGGAAAAGAAACGCAAAACAGCAAAATGGCTGTCTGAGGAGGCCTTACAAATAGCTGTGAAAAGAAGAGAATCAAAAAAGAAAAGGAAAGGTATAGGCATCTGAATGCAGAGTTCCAAAGAATAGCAAGAAGAGATAAGAAAGCCTTCCTCAGCGATCAATGCAAAGAAATAGAGGAAAACAACAGAATGGGAAAGACTAGAGATCTCTTCAAGAAAATTAGAGACACCAAGGGAACATTTTATGCAAAGATGGGCTTGATAAAGGACAGAAATGGTATGGATCTAACAGAAGCAGAAGATATGAAGAAGGGGTGGCAAGAATACACAGAATAAGTGTACAAAAAAGATCTTCACAACCCAGATAATCACAATGGTGTGATCACTGACCTAGAGCCAGACATCCTGGAATGTGAAGTCAAGAGGGCACTGGAAAGCATCACGACAAAAAAAAAAGCTAGTGGAGGGGATGGAATTCTAGTTGAGCTATTTCAAATCCTGGAAGATGATGCTGCAAAAGTACTGCACTGAGTATGCCAGCAAGTTTGGAAAACTCAGCAGTGGCCACAGGACTGGAAAAGGTCAGTTTTCATTCCAATCCCAAAGAAAGGCAATGCCAAAGAATGCTCAAACTACTGCACAATTGTGCTCATCTCACACGCTAGTAAATAAATGCTCAAAATTCTCTATGCCAGGCTTCAGCAATACGTGAATGGTGAAATTCCTGATGTTCAAGCTGGTTTTAGAAAAGGCAGAGGAACCAGAGACCAAATTGCCAACATCTGCTGGATCATGGAAAAAGCAAGAGAGTTCCAGAAAAAAACATCTATTTCTGCTTTATTGACTATGCCAAAGCCTTTGACTGTGTGGATTACAATAAATTGTGGAAAATTCTGAAAGAGATGGGAATACCAGACCACCTGACCTTCCTCTTGAGAAATCTGTATGCAGGTCAGGAAGCAACAGTTAGAACTGGACATGGAACAACAGACTGGTTCCAAATAGGAAAAGGAGTACGTCAAGGCTGTATATTGTCACCCTGCTTATTTAACTTCTATGCAGAGTACATCATGAGAAGCACTGGGCTGGAAGAAGCACAAGCTGGAATCAAGATTTCTGGGAGAAATATCAATAACCTCAGATATGCACATGACACCACCCTTATGGCAGAAAGTGAAGAGGAACTAAAAAGCCTCTTGATGAAAGTGAAAGAGGAGAGTGAAAAAGTTGGCTTAAAGCTCAACATTCAGAAAACGAAGATCATGGCATCCGGTCCCATCACTTCATGGGAAATAGATGGGGAAACAGTGGAAACAGTGTCAGACTTTATCTTTGGGGGCTCCAAAATCACTGCAGATGGTGCCTGCAGCCATGAAATGAAAAGACTCTTATTCCTTGGAAGAAAAGTTATCACCAACCTAGATAGCATATTGAAAAGCAGAGACATTACTTTGCCAACAAAGGTCCATCCAGTCAAGGCTATGGTTTTTCCTGTGGTCATGTATGGATGTGAGAGTTGGACTGTGAAGAAGGCTGAGAGCCGAAGAATTGATGCTTTTGCAGTGTGGTGTTGGAGAAGACTCTTGAGAGTCCCTTGGACTGCAAGGAGACCCAACCAATCCATTCTGAAGGAGATCAGCCCTGGGATTTCTTTGGAAGGAATGATGCTAAAGCTGAAGCTCCAGTACTTTGGCCACCTCATGCAAATAGTTGACTCATTAGAAAAATCTCTGATGCTCGGAGGGATTGGGGCAGGAGGAGAAGGGGACAACAGAGGATGAGATGGCTGGATGGCATCACCAACTGGATGTACGTGAGTCTGAATGAATTTTGGGAATTGGTGATGGACAGGGAGGTCTGGTGTCCTGCGATTCATGGGGTCCGCAAATAGTCGGACACGACTGAGTGACTGAACTGAACTGAAATGAAATGAATGAAAGCAAGATTGTGAAATATTGATATAAGAATAAACATAAAAAGCATTGAAACATAATAGAAAGTTCAGAAATAGACTTAAAAATATGAATTGTTTTACAAAAATAAAGTAATTAAAACAGAAAGAATATATTTTTCAGCAGATTACAGCAGATCACTAAATATCCTTATATGAAAAAAAGGACTCTCAACCACTACCTCATGCTACAGACAAAAATTAGCTCAAAAAGAGATCAAGATATCAAAGTCAAACCTATAAAAAATCTGTAGGAAAAGTACGATCAAGAACCATAAACTAAAAAGTTTAACATTGTCAACATTTTAAACCTTCTGATCATTAGAGATCATACATTTTAAAAATAAAAAGGCTATCCACAGAGTAGAAAAACATTGTATCTATATTCATATGTACAAAATTTTACATTACATATAAATTTATGTGTAAATTTTTACATATACATGAAATAAGAACTATATCTATAATATATATATATCACCTATAATTTAGTGATAAGACACCCAGAACTCCTATTTTAAATTGCACTGAGGTCTTTTTTTAATATAAATTTATTTATTTTAATTGGAGGCTAATTACTTCACACTATTGTATTGGTTTTGCCATACACTGACATGAATCCACCACAAGTGTACATGTGTTCCCCATCCTGAACCCCCCTCCCACCTCCCTCCCCATCCCATCCCTCTGGGTCATCCCAGTACACCAGCCCCAAACACTCTATCTCATGCATACAACCTGCACTGGCGACCCATCTCACATATGGTAATATATATGTTCCAGTGCCATTCTCCCATTCATCCCACCCTCGCCCTCTCCCAGAGTCCAAAAGACTGTTCTGTATTCTGTTATCCTATTTCAAATTGCACAGAGGTCTTTAAAAAAAAAAGAAAGAAAGAAAAAACCTTCCACAAAAAGGTGTAGAAATTGCCTAAAATATAATAGCATTAAAAATTATCAGCTTCAGTAGTTATCAAGAAAGCAAACTAAAACCTCAAAAGTTTATCACTAATACTTCCTAGAATGACCAAAATGATACCAAGTGACAGAGATGTCAAATAATTCACTTTGATATCAGAACTAATTTCTTGTGTTTTATGTATCTACCCACGTGTGTAAAGTCACTTAGTATTCCACAATGACTATCACAACTGTCCCAGACATAACTTACTGGACACTTTCTAGTTTCCCTATATTAATAGCCTTCTAATGATTGTGCAAAACAAGTTTTGTATTCAAATACTTTTAAATGGCTGCCATTAGTTTTTTGGCCTCACTGCTCCAGCTCTCAGGAAATCAGTACTAGGTTTCCAGGAACTTTATTTTTTTTTTTTTCTAGATTCATCCATCTCTTTATTATTTTTTTTTAATTTTATTTTATTTTTAAACTTTACATAACTGTATTAGTTTTGGAACTTTAATACTGATAATAAGAAAGGAGTTCTCTCTCTGACGTGAGTGCACAAATTAACTACATCGCAGGTCCCAAGGCTGGAATACTGCTCTCCTTGTCATTCACATGGCATTTGTCCTTAGAAAACCAGGCTCGTATAAAGGGGATTCACCTCTTTTAGCTGCAAGTGCAGGGAATACAATTCCGAACTCAAGAATGTGTGTTTCTCAAGCATGTCTCTTCAGAATACACGCTTCTAAGAAAATGCCTTTCCATCAAAGCAGATAATTCCTGGGAGAGAAAACAGCAGCTACAAAACAAAGTCCTTGAACCTATATTGGAACCTTGTTAAATATCCACACATGCAATTGAAAATGTCTTTATCTGTTATTTACATTTCCAGAGAAAGACTTGTCAAGAGTTGAAAGACCAATTTGGAGGTCTTTCCACCACATTTTCTGCCTGCTGACTTTTGGAGCAGACAGAAGAAGGGGACGACAGAGGATGAAATGGTTGGATGGCATCACCGACTCAATGAACATGAGTTTGGGTAAACTCTGGGAGTTTATCCAATGGACAGGGAGGCCTGGCATGCTGCAGTTTATGGGGTCACAAAGAGTCGGACATGACTGAGCAACTGAACTGAACTGAACTGATCCATGGACGATCATTTCTCTATGGTTTTCTAAGTCAATTTATTCTAAATTCAAGTTCCAGGTTTTTTGTGAAATTTCATTGGCTCTTTAGGCTAGAAGGAAATATGTAAACATATAGAACGATTTTTCTACTATTGATTTGATATTGAGTTATCTGAATAACTTCTTTCTGAATGTGTCACATCTTTCATATTAAAAGTTCCTTATGCTAAAAGTAGGTCAATTTGAAGATGGGATTATTTCTGAATACCCTCATATATCATTAATATCATCTAAGACCAGAAGGTAAGTTCTTCAATAATGGTGATGCTTAGTAAAAATTATTCAGTTCAGTTCAGTCACTCAGTCATGTCCGACTCTTTGGTACCGCATGAATCGCAGCATGCCAGGCCTCCCTGTCCATTACCAACTCCCGGGGTTCACCCAAACTCATGTCCATCCAGTCGGTGATGCCATCCAGCCATCTCATCCTCTGTCATACCCTTCTTCTCCTGCCTCCAATCCCTCCCAGCATCAGAGTCTTTTCCAATGAGTCAACTCTTCCTCATGAGGTGGCCAAAGTATTGGAGTTTCAGCTTTAGCATCAGTCCTTCCAATGAACACCCAGGACTGATCTCCTTTAGAATGGACTGGTTGGATCTTACGTATATTTTTCGTTGTTCAGCCACTCAGTCGTATCTGACTCTTTGTGACCCCATGGACTGCAGCATGCCAGGCTTCCTTGTCCTTCACCCCTTCATCATCTCCCAGAGCTTACTCAATCTCATGTACATTGGCATGAGTTATATATACACTAATTATGTTTTAACACTTTTCAAAAACAATAGCAATTTTAAATAGTTAAATTTTAAAATTTAATTTTAATTGCAAAGGGAAGAATTCACCTCAGTTTAGTTCAGTTCAGTTCAGTCGCTCAGTCATGTCCGACTCTTTGCGACCCCATGAATTGCAGCACGCCAGGTTCCCTGTCCATCACCAACTCCGGCAGTTCACTCAAACTCATGTCCATGCAGTCGGTGGTGCCATCTAGCCATCTCATCTTCTGTCGTCCCCTTCTCCTCCTGCCCCCAATCCCTCCCAGCATCAGAATTCACCTTATCCTTCTGCAAAATGTTGAAGATGATAGTCCCAGTGACTGAGCATATTAGTTTGGCAATCAGAAACACCAGACTAGAATCTTGCCTTTTCCTACTTGCAACTTGATCTGGGGTGCATTTCTGGCAACCTTACATTTTTATTTATTTTAATATCAAGTGAGAAGTATAATCCACCTCATAAGCTGTTCAGTTCAGTTCAGTTCAGTCCCTCAGTCATGTCCGACTCTTTGCGACCCCATGAATCACAGAACGCCAGGCCTCCCTGTCCATCACCAACTCCCAGAGTTTACTCAAACTCATGTCCATCGAGTCAGTGATGCCATCTAGCCATCTCATAAGCTGTTAGGAGAATACAAATGTATCCAGCACACTTCTGAAGACACACAGAGGAATGTTACCTATATTTATGACTATGCACCCAGGATTAGGAAGACTTAACATTTTTTTGCAATAATACAGAAAAAAAAAAAAATTAACCCTACATTAAACTGAGAAACAGTCATCTCCAATTTTAAAGAAGCCAAAGAGATCCATATTATGCACAGAAGTTGCTCCAAGGAAGAGTTCTACATACCCATTTTTGGACTAAACAAATGATCATTTGTATCAATTAATAATCATGTATTTTCATGTGTGATGTGTATTCAAATTTCATTTTCATTGTCATGATTAGTCTTAACTATTAAAATAAGTATCTGATGGCAAAACAAATGCATCAGAGGTTAGAGAACTGTGTCTTGCAAATTTCTTCATCTTGATGAGTCAAATTTTTCATCTGTCAAATTAGGTTAATGACATAATTATTAGCATTATGTACTATGATTGTTTCTTATCTGCTATACGGATGGAATGATACCATTCACATAGATTTAGTCCAGATTATTTCTCTACACAGATGTAGATTGTTTCACAGGCAGCTCCATCTGTGTTTTAAAGCCAAATGGTCCATTTTTAATATATATTTATTTATTTCTGTACCCTTTGCAAGTGCTTATTACTTTTTATTGAAGTCTACTAATATTTCACATTTCACTTCTGATTATCTGTGGCTTGGTGGACTAACAGTCCAGAAGTGTACTCTTTGGAAAAAAACTGGCCTTTTTTTCTGATCACCCACCTCCAAATCCCCCATTATTTTCTCCAGAAATAATGAACTGCAGTTAATGGTTGTATGTGCATTTTTTAGATGGTTTATTTGCTTATTTAACTTATATGCAGAGTACATCATGAGAAATACTGGACTGGAGGAAGCACAAGCTGGAATCAAGATTGCCAGGAGAAATATCAATAACCTCAGATATGCAGATGACACCACCCCTATGGCAGAAAGTGGAAAAGAACTAAATAGCCTCTTGATGAAAGTGAAAGAGGAGAGTGAAAAAGTTGGCTTAAAGCTCAACATTCAGAAAACTAAGATCATGGCATCTGGGCCCATCACTTCATGGCAAATAGGTGGGGAAACAACGGAAACAGTGGCTGACTTTATTTTTCTGGGCTCCAGAATCATTGCAGATGGTGATTGCAACCAATAAATAAAAGACGCTTACTCCTTGAAAGGAAAGTTATGACCAATCTAGACAGCATATTAAAAAGCAGAGACATTACTTTGTCCACAAAGGTCCATCTAGTCAAGGCTATGGCTTTTCCAGTGGTCATGTATGGATGTGAGAGTTGGACTATAAAGAAAGCTGAGCACCAAAGAATTGATGCTTTTGAACTGTGGTGTTGGAGAAGACTCTTGAGAGTCTCTTGGACTGCAAGGAGATCCAACCAGTCCATCCTAAAGGAAATCAATCTTGGGTGTTCATTGGAAGAACTGATGTTGAAGCTGAAACTCCAGTACTTTGGCCAACTGATGTGGAGAGCTCACTCATTTGAAAAGACCCAGATGCTGGGAAAGATTGAGGGCAGGAGGAGATGGGGATGACAGAGGATAAGATGATTGGATGGCATCACTGACTCAATGGACATGGGTTTGGGTGGACCCCAGGAGTTGATGATGGACAGGGAGGCCTGGCATGCTGCAGTTCATGGGGTATCGAAGAGTCGGAAACAACTGAGCGACTGAACTGAACTGATTTGAGTAAGTGTATTTTTTGAAATGGCAATAGATCATACTTACATCTGATTTTTAAAGTGTTACTCAATAGTGTGGGCTTCCCTGGTAACCCAGCTTGTAAAGAATCCGCTTGCAATGCAGGAGACTCAGTTAGATTCCTGGGTCAAGGAGATCCCGTGGAGAAGGGATAGACTGCCCACTCCAGCATTTTTGGATTCTCTGGTTGTTTAGACAGTAAAGAATCTGCCCACAGTGCTGGAGACCTGGGTTTGATCGCTGGATTGGGAAGATCCCCTGGAGAAGGGCATGGCAACCCACTCCAGTATTCTTGCCTGGAGAATCCCCATGGACAGAGGAGACTGGTGAGCTACAGTCCATGGGGTCACAAAGAGTCAGACATGACTGAGTGGCTACGCACAACACGACACTTAATAGTGTGGGCATATTTTTGTGTGAGTATGTGTGTTTCTGCCTCGTCATTTTCCTGTTGTCTGGTCTGTCTGTCTGTATTCATTGCTTTAATAGCTGCCTCATATTCTGTGAGTCATTAAATCCAATCCTCATGATGGAATATTTCCTTATCTTGTAAATAACTGTACAACCAGCATTGTTGCACACAATTCTTTGTGCCTTTATCTGCTTCCTCAGGATAAACTCCTAGAAATGGGGTTGTTGGAACGAAAGTAGATGGAGGGCCCAGGAAGCTTTGCCAGCCTGAAACTGTCATTGGCAGTGTTGAGAACCCATACCTCCCAGCTGTCCCCAATGCTCACTGCCCAAATGGGCTTTCATGCCATTATTAACAGTCACACATCTTGGGCTGAGGCTCTAAACTTAAATTTGCATTGATCTCTATTTGCTCAATGTGTCCATTCTTTTTCTATCACCACACAGTATGAAGTAGTGATAGTGGTAAAGAACCCGCCTGCCAATTCAGGAGATGTAAGCTACGTGGGTTCGATCTTGAGGTCCGGAAGACCCCCCTGGAGGAGGAAATGGCAATCCACTCCAGTATTCTTGCCTGGAAAATCCCAAGGGCAGAGGAGGCTGTTGGGTTACAGTCCGTGGGTTTACAAAGAGTCGGACGCGGCTGAAGCATGCACGCAGTCATGCCATCCATATAGTAATCTATCGTTAAAGTGTATTTATAAGTTGTTACAAAGTTACTGGAAACTGTTAGGAAACATGTTAATTTCATTACAGTACCTCCTGTATCTTTTCAGTACTTTCTCATTACCAATGCTCTGTTACACTTTATGTCAACTCATATATAGTGATTCTAGTGTTTTTTGTTTGTTTGTTTGTTTTTTTAATTTCATCCCCTTATACAAATCACACAGATATCCTTATTGGAATTCTATGCAACATTCCCTGTTTTACAAATCTCTATCATCCTTATACTCACAGTCTCAATTACCTTGCATGGTTTCCTATTTCCTAAGAGTAACAGAAAAATCCACTGGCTTTACATTCATAGCCTTTACATTCATTTTCAACCTCTTGGGCTTAGCTATTACTATGTGCTCACTCAGTCATATTTGACTCCTTGCATTCGCATGGACTGTAGACCACCAGGCTCCTCTCTCTATGGGACTTTAAAGGGAACAATTGCACTGGGTTGTCATTCCTTTCTACAGGGAATCTTCCTAACTCAGCAACTGAAACTGCCTCTCCCCTGTCTCTTGCATTGGTAGGCAAATTCTTTCCCACTAAACACCTAAGAAGCACTGCTACTACTATGTGTAAGACCTATTGATTCACATTAGGTTCTGGGTCATCTCTCATGATTAAATGAGCACAGATGGTCTCCAATCAGTGTGTTCATAAAGTTCCTCATGTCTCCAACTATAAATATATCCTAGGAGAGGATTTGAGTTAACTTTAAGAGATCAGAAATATTTTTTCCTATATCAAAAGAAAAAAATACTCTTAAAAATTCACAGCTCAATAGAATTTGGCATTTATTACATGAAAAGGATAATGAATTCAAGACTGACATATTATGATGTTTTTTCAGGTAATGTAATTAACCATTCTACTGGGACTCACAGAGAATCCAAAGCTGCAGAAAGTCATATTTGCTGTGTTTCTGGTCATTTACATTGTCTTTATGGTAGGGAATGTGCTCACCTTGGTCACCATAGCAGTCAGCCTATTATTGGGGTGCCCAATAAGGAGAAAATAAAAGATATAAGCATCTGAATGCAGAGTTCCAAAGAATAGCAAGGAGAGATAAGAAAGCCTTCCTCAGCGATCAGTGCAAAGAAATAAAGGGAAACAACAGAATGGGAAAGACTAGAGATCTCTTCAAAAAATTAGAGATACCAAGGGAACATTATATGCAAAGATGGGCTCGATAAAGTACAGGAATGGTATGGACCTAAGAGAAGCAGAAGATATTAAGAAGAGGTGGCAAGAATACACAGAAGAACTCTACAAAAAAGATCTTCATGAAACAGATAATCATGATGGTGTGATCACTCACCTAGAGCCAGACATCCTGGAATGTGAAGTCAAGTGGGCCTTAGAAACCATGACTACAAACAAAGCTAGTGGAGGGGATGGAATTCTAGTTGAGCTATTTCAAATCCTGGAAGATGATGCTGCAAAAGTACTGCACTGAGTATGCCAGCAAGTTTGGAAAACTCAGCAGTGGCCACAGGACTGGAAAAGGTCAGTTTTCATTCCAATCCCAAAGAAAGGCAATGCCAAAGAATGCTCAAACTACCACACAAGTGCACTCATCTCACACACTAGTAAAGTAATGCTCAAAATTCTCTAAGCCAGGCTTCAGCAATGTGTGAACCATGAACTTCCATATGTTCAAGCTGGTTTTAGAAAAGGCAGAGGAATCAGAGATCAAATTCCCAACATCTGCTGATTCATGGAAAAAGGAAGAGACTTCCAGAAAAACATCTATTTCTGCTTTATTGACTATGCCAAAGCCTTTGACTGTGTGGATCACAATAAACTGTGGAAAATTCTGAAAGAGATGGGAATACCAGACCACCTGACCTTCCTCTTGAGAAATTTGTATGCAGGTCAGGAAGCAACAGCAAAAGAGACACTGATGTATAGAACAGTCTTATGGACTCTGTGAGAGAGGAAGAGGGTGGGAAGATTTGGGAGAATGGCACTGAAACATGCAAAATATCATGTATGAAACGAGTTGCCAGTACAGGTTCGATGCACGATACTGGATGCTTGGGGCTGGTGCACTGGGACGACCCAGAGGGATGGAATGGGGAGGGAGGAGGGAGGAGGGTTCAGGATGGGGAACACATGTATACCTGTGGCGGATTCATTTTGATATTTGGCAAAACTAATACAGTTATGTAAAGTTTAAAAATAAAATAAAATTAAAAAAAAAAGAAAATAAAAAAGAACTGGACATGAAACAACAGACTGGTTCCAAATAGGAAAAGGAGTACGTCAAGGCTGTTTATTGTCACCCTGCTTATTTAACTTCTATGCAGAGCACATCATGAGAAACTCTGGGCTGGAAGAAGCACAAGCTGGAATCAAGATTGCCAGGAGAAATATCAATAACCTCAGATATGCAGATGACACCACCCTTATGGCAGAAAGTGAAGAGGAACTCAAAAGCCTCTTGATGAAAGTGAAAGTGGAGAGTGAAAAAGTTGGCTTAAAGCTCAACATTCAGAAAACGAATATCATGGCATCCGGTCCCATCACTTCATGGGAAATAGATGGGGAAACAGTGGAAACAGTGTCAGACTTTATTTTTCTGGGCTCCAAAATCACTGCAGATGGTGACTGCAGCCATGAAATTAAAAGACGCTTACTCCTTGGAAGGAAAGTTATGACCATCCTAGATAGCATATTCAAAAGCACAGACATGACTTTGCCAACTAAGGTCTGTCTAGTTAAGGCTATGGTTTTTTCAGTGGTCATGTATGGATGTGAGAGTTGGACTGTAAAGAAGGCTGAGCGCTGAAAAATTAATGCTTTTGAACTGTGATGTGGAGAAGACTCTTGAGAGTCCCTTGGACTGCAAGGAGATCCAAGCAGTCCATTCTGAAGGAGATCAGCCCTGGGATTTCTCTTTGGAAGGAATGATGCTAAAGCTGAAACTCCAGTACTTTGGCCACCTCATGCGAAGAGTTGACTCACTGGAAAAGACTCTGATGATGGGAGGGATTGGGAGCAGGAGGAGAAGGGGATGACAGAGGATGAGATGGCTGGATGGCATCACTGACTCGATGGACGTGAGTCTGAGTGAACTCTGGGAGTTGGTGATGGACAGGGAGGCCTGGTGTGCTGGGATTCATGGGGTCACAAAGAGTCCGACACGACTGAGAGACTGAACTGAACTGATATATTTAAGTGATCACCAAAATAAGCCATTGACTTTCATCACCCCACAACTTTGCCATTTTTTCTTGTGATAAGAATGTTCATTATTTACTTTCTTAACAACTTTCAAATGTAAAATACAGTACTGTTAACTAAAATCATCATTCTATACATTACATATCCAGGAAGGATTTATTTATTTTATAAATAAATTTGATAACTGCAACTTTGGACCTTTTGACTCTCTTCACTCATTTTGTTATGCTCCTTCCACCCACCTCTGGCAACCGACAATCTATTCTCTGAGTCTATGAATTCAGGTTTGTTTGCTTTTCTTTTTTTACAATTTCACATATAAGTACAATTATATAGTATTTGTCTTTATGTGTCTGTCTTACTTCTTTTATTATAATGCTCTCAAGTTCCATCTATGTTATTAAAATGATAAGATTTCCTTCTTTTGTATATGCATATACACATACATGCATATATCACATTTTCTTTTTCCATTCATCTGACAGTAGACACTTAGGTAGTTTCCATATTGTTCTTATTGTGAATAATGCTGCAGTGAGAATGGGAATCATATATCTCTTTGATGTAGCAATTACATTTTCTTTATATTCCACAATTCAGTCCAACATACCATGGTTCGTTTAGTATTCTTCTCTCTCTACATCATTATTGCTCCTGTGTTCAATCTCTTAATCTATATGCTGAGGGATGTAAAGATGAAAAATGCTGTAAGAAGAGCTTAGCATTAAACATTCTAACCACATCTTAATAACTGCTGCTGCTGCTGCTAAGTCACTTCAGTCATGCCCGACTCTGTGATCCCATAAATGGCAGCCTATCAGGCTCCTCCCCATCCCTGGGATTCTCCAGGCAAGAACACTGGAGTGGGTTGCCATTTCCTTCTCTAATGCATGAAAGTGAAAAGTGAAGGTGAAGTCGCTCAGTCGTGTCCAACTCTTAGCGATCCCATGGACTGCAGCCTACCAGGCTCCTCCATTAGCGGGATTTTCCAGGCAAGAGTACGGGACTGGGTTGCCATTGCCTTCTCTGCATCTTAACAAAAATAACAACAAAAAAGAAAAAAAAAAAAAGGTGGGGGGAGAGACAGCTAGATGAGATATATGTGGAATTAGAGAATAATAAATTATTTCACAGGTTAATTATTCCACTGGTACTGTTCTCTAAAGTGACATAAATAGGACTTCTAGATTAAAAATAGCTACTAATCAAACACCAATTCTACTTAAAAAAATTTGAATTGAAAATGTAGTTAATTTTGTTGGATTTTGAGATGATGTGATCAGGGTTACATGCCTAAAACTCATCTGGGTTATAGTAATTAAGTCACTATTATATTAGAATGAATACTATAATGAAAAAAAGAAAAAATAAGAGGAAATTTAGGTTTAGTGCTTTCTGTATTCATCTTCAAAGACTACTGTAACTTCTATCTCTTGAGGACCACTTCTTAACATACTTTTCTACACCCCAGTTTCTTCATCTGTGCAATGGAGCTGATAGTTCTCTCTTAGGGTTGTTATAAAGATTAATAAGCTAAACCTCATCAGTTGATTCATACCTTACAGATAGTAAATATTTGCTATTATTAATGAGGCTCACAGAGCAGAGCAGAACCAAGCATAGTTTTGTATATAGACGTAAAAAGAGGAAAAGCTGTTGAAAAATTATGAGAGCAAAATTACACAATGCTTGACTCTATTGTTGACAAATTAGTCTAATAAGTTTTTTTAAACGTAGAAAGATATGAAAGAAAGTTCTATATATCTATAATTTTCCAGAAAAATTCATCTTAACTGGAAGTACATTAAAGAACATTCATTTTGCCCCCTTGGAGACAAAGATGAAAACACTACATGAGGATGGATGAAAAGTACTTAACAGAAGGACTGACTACAGGTTTCCTCATATAATAGCAAGGAGAAAAGAAACTCAAATTGCATAAATAGCAGATCTCAGTCATTAAGGGATTCTAACATGCTTCAGGTTTACCTCTTTTGCAGGGCATTTGTAGTCCACTTCAGGACACTGGTGAGTGGACTATTTGAGTACACACACATAATTATTGTTGCTGTTTAGTTGCTAAGCCATGTCTGAATCTTTGCAAACCCATGGACTGTAGCCTGTTAAGATTCTCTTTCCATGGGATTTCCAGGCAAGAATACTGGAGTGGGTTGCCATTTCCTTGTTCAGAGGATCTTCCTGATCCAGAGATCAAACGCACATCTCCTGAATTGGCAGGAGGATTCTTTACCACTGAGCCACCTGGGAAACCCAATATACATAATTAACTTGAACTAAGTAAGCAACCTTTAGGGAAGAAATATATGTACCTTTAGGATATAGAGTTTACCTAAAACTTTACAGAGTTTTGTGCCTAAACCCCTCAGGAATGATGTGCTAATGTAAGTACAGAGTCTATAAAACTCCATTTGACTAGTTTGGATAACAGAATACTCTTCTTACCCTCAAGCTTTTTTTCTGTGGAATAAACCTCCATCATTTATTTGATTTGATGGTGTTGTAAGGGGCAGTAGTTACTAAGATTATGTAAATGTTGTACTATTTATTTACAGATCAGGGAAAATTAGAAAGTGAAACTCAGCAGTAGCATTCAAGTTAGAAACTTGAAAGGAAATCACTTGAGCAGTTAAAGGATGACTATCATTTCAATGAAGACAGGACAGAAACTATACAAGAAGAATAGATTCAAAATAAGTGCAGAGGAAAATATGTGAGCAAATTATGTCTTTTTCTTCCTTGCCAGGAGCTTCCATAAACATGTGGTATTTCTTGCAATATATTTTTAACTACTGGGTTAGGAAAATATTAGTTAGCTGTTGCTTTTAAAATATGCTTTATTGTGAATTCTATAGCCTAGGAAATTTTTTGATTAAGGGACCAGGAAATTCAAGGAGGATCTGTGAGTAAACTGAGGGTGGAATAACAGATTCTGGAAAAATAAGATCAAAGTCATAAATAATACTGCAGGATGACTGGATTTAAAAAAAAAAGACATATTGTTATAACTCAAGGGAGAAGGTCAGTAAAACATTAAGCAATATTAAGCTAATTTTTATTCTGAAAAAGACATAATAGCGGAAAGGGCTATTAGAACAATGAAGCTAATGTCTTCATTTCACAGAGCCAGTTTTCAAGTTCACAGATATAAGCAGTGGCAATGTTAGGACATGCTCCTAAATACATTTCTCCTATTATTTTACATGGCTAAGAGTTGAGATGCACTGTTAGTGTTCACACTTGAAAGAATATGAAATTTCTTCCTACAGAAATTTCCTAAAATTTCTTGTTACATTTTTGAGTGGCTTATTTATGACAATTCGGAGCTGACTCGGTTTGTGGTTTCTCATAGAGACTTTAGCCTAACTATGTTCTGTGTTTCCATTTGCACATTTTTTAAATATAAGTTTTTGTGACTAGAATGGACCAATGATTGATTCAGGAGGTATCATAGTTTTATCTAGAAGGTTTAAGAAATCTATGCAAACTTCAGAGTTCGGTGAAGTGGGGTTAATGTTAAATCTATCTTGTTGCTTTGCTTTTTTTGTTTGTTTTTGTTTTTCCTTTTTGAAACTTTGTAATGTTATAGCCATGTGTTCCGGGAAATAAACTCACTCAGAAGGACAATGCAGAGAGTGGAGCGCAGTTTATTACACCAGCGGGCCCAAGGCAGAGTCTCCTCTTAGCCAAGGACCCCGACCAGCATTTGTGAAAATCTTTTATACCCCATGTGTACGTGTCTGAACCCACCACCCCAATTTTCTTGAGACTTACATAAGACAAAGGAAGGGTAAATACAATCACACTAACCCCATTATTCAAGTGTTATCAAGTGTTAGGTGTTCAAACAGTTAATAATCAGCAAGCCTGTGGTTACACTCCAATAGACACAGAAAGAATTTATGACCTGTCCAGAGGAAGGGGTGATTAGAGTATGCTTTTCCTTAGGCAATGAGTAACCTGGATGTGATCTTCAAGATTCTCCTGTCCAGACGGGGTCTTATCTTTTTATTGTAGTTTTCATAGGCACTAAGCGCAGATGACACCACCCTTATGGCAGAAAGTGAAGAGGAACTAAAAAGCTTCTTGATAAAAGTGAAAGTGGAGAGTGAAAGAGTTGGCTTAAAGCTCAACATTCAGAAAACGAAGATCATGGCATCCGGTCCCATCACTTCATGGGAAATAGACGGGGAAACAGTGGAAACAGTGTCAGACTTTATTTTGGGGGGCTCCAAAATCACTACAGATGGTACCTGCAGCCATGAAATTAAAAGACACTTACTCCTTGGAAGGAAAGTTATGACCAACCTAGATAGCATATTCAAAACTAGAGACATTACTTTGCCAACAAAGGTCCGTCTAGTCAAAGCTATGGTTTTTCCAGTGGTCATGTATGGATGTGAGAGTTGGACTGTGAAGAAGGCTGAGTGCCGAAGAATTGATGCTTTTGCAGTGTGGTGTTGGAGAAGACTCTTGAGAGTCCCTTGGACTGCAAGGAGATCCAACCAGTCCATTCTGAAGGAGATCAGCCCTGGGATTTCTTTGGAAGGAATGATGCTAAAGCTGAAACTCCAGTACTTTGGCCACCTCATGCAAAGAGTTGACTCATTGGAAAAGACTCTGATGCTGGGAGAGATTGGGGGCAGAAGGAGAAGGGGCCGACAGAGGATGAGATGGCTATATGGCATCACTGACTCGATGGACATGAGCCTGAGTGAACTCTGGGAGTTGGTGATGGACAGGGAGGCCTGGCGTGCTGCGATTCATGGGGTCGCAAAGAGTCGGACACGACTGAGCAACTGAACTGAACTGAAGGATTATTTTGACTGCTTTATAGAGCATCTGGAGTAAATTCTGAAGATATTATAACAATTAGAAAAGAGGTTATGGTAATTTGGGCCAGATCAGTAGCATGTTTATGGAGAGAAATAGTCTGCTTATGGATACAGTTTTCACTGTTGATTGGAATGTACAATTACACATCCAAAGAAGATAAATATCTGATTCTTCATTTTAAAACTAAACACGCATTTAGTGTATTCTCATCTATTCCATTCTTAGCACCTAAGGTAAAAAAAAAAAAAAAATGTGTTCACAAAGACTCAAGCTGTAATATTCATAGTAGCTTTGTATGTAATAGTCATGAACTTAAAGTAAGTCAAGTGCATATGAATAACAAAAAGGAAAAAAAAATATGACTACAATGAAATATTTCTTAGAAGTAAAAAGGAATAAACTGTTGACATACACATGAGCAATAATCATTCCAAAACTAACTATTTGAATGAAAGACGCCTTACATAAAACAGTATGTTCTTTGTGGTTTCATTTATATTAAGTTTTGCAACAGGCAATAGTAATTAGTAGTGGGAAAATGAAATAAAACAGCACTTTTCTTTATAGAATAAAGTAGTGAAGATTACCTAGGGGTCAGCATGAGGGAAATGCCTGGGTTCGTGGGAATGCCTGTATCTTGATAGTAAGTGGTTGCACACATGTACTTATTTGTAAAATTTCTTGTAGTTTTGAAAATTTTCATAATAATGTGCTATGAAAAATAAATTTTCTTTGGCATCTTATGATACCTGTCACTAAGTTTAATATAATTTTGTTTGATCTACCAGAAAAATTGGCTTTTTTTATTGTGCTTCTTACTGGGATTTTCAGTATGTTTTTAGAGAGAACACTTTACCATTATTTTTACTGTTTTATATCATAACATAATTATTATAAATACTCCATGGAACATTATTTTTAATAAACATACAAAATTTCACTTTACTAATGACAGCAGTATTTTGGTCATACATTTGCTGTTTTAGTAAGTGGCACTCTAATTTTCACTTGAATGAGGACTTTTGTGAAAAAGGATACTTTTTCACATTTGTGAACATTAAGATGGCAATATTCCACCCAGTCACTTTATATTCAACTGAGCTTGAGGCTCCCTGGATATTAACAATTATATATTTTTCATAGTCAGCATTAGACTTAACTCTTGGATATGTTATACTGAAAGATGAAGGTATGCTTAGCCCTTTGACCCAGAATGAAATTTGGGATCAAGGAATATACAACATATGAAAAGTATCATAAAATATAACTAAATGGGACTAAATCTTGAAATGCCAGATTGGTTAATCACAAGCAGATTAATTGACTATGCCAAGGCCTTTGACTGTGTGGATCACAATAAACTGTGGAAAATTCTGAAAGAGATGGGAATTCCAGACCACCTGACCTGCCTCTAGAGAAACCTGTATGCAGGTCAGGAAGCAACAGTTAGAACTGGACATGGAATAACAGACTGGCTCCAAATAGGAAAAGGAGTATGTCAAGGCTGTATACTGTCACCCTGCTCATTTAACTTATATGCAGAGTACATTATGAGAAATGCTGAGCTGGAAGAAGCACAAGCTGGAATCAAGATTGCTGGGAGAAATATCAATAACCTCAGATATGCAGATGACACCACCCTTATGGCAGAAAGTGAAGAGGAACTCAAAAGCCTCTTGATGAAAGTGAAAGAGAAGAGTGAAAAAGTTGGCTTAAAGCTCAACATTCAGAAAACGAAGATCATGGCATCTGGTCCCATCACTTCATGGGAAATAGATGGGGAAATAGTGGAAACAGTGTCAGACTTCATTTTATGGGCTCCAAAATCACTGAAGATGGTGATTGCAGCCATGAAATTAAAAGACACTCCTTGGAAGGAAAGTTATGACCAACCTAGATAGCATATTCAAAACCAGAGACATTACTTTGCCAACAAAGATCCATCTAGTCAAGGCTATGGTTTTTCCAGTGGTCGTGTATGGATAGGAGAGTTGGACTATGAAGAAAGCTGAGCACCGAAGAACTGATGCTTTTGAACTGTGGTGTTGGAGAAGACTCTTGAGATTCCCTTGGACTGCAAGGAGATGCAACCAGTCCATTCTAAAAGAGATCAGTCCTGGGTGTTCTTTGGATGGACTGATGCCAAAGCTGAAACTCCAATACTTTGGCCACCTCATGCAGACAGTTGACTCATTGGAAAAGATTCTGACACTGGGAGGGATTGGGGGCAGGAGGAGAAGGGGACGACAGAGGATGAGATGGCTAGATGGCATCACTGACTCGATGGACATGAGTTTGCGTGAACTCCGTGGGTTGGTGATGGATAGGGAAGCCTGGCGTGCTGCAACTCACAGGGTTGCAAAGAGTCAGACACAACTGAGCGACTGAACAGAACTGAAGCACATTAATTAATGTGAAACACCAGATTAACAAAATGGACATTTAAAATCTCATTATCATCTAATCACACACAGAAAAATCATTTGACAAATTCAACATTGATATTATGGTTAAAACTCTCTCAACAAATTAAGAATAGAAAGAACTTCCCTCACTATAGTAAAAATCATGTATTAAAAATTAAAAAAAGAAAAACAGCTAACATCACATTCAATGGTGAAAACCTGAAATCTGTTCTTATAAGATCAGGAATAAAACAAAGATTACCACTTTTATGAATTATAGTCAATAAAGTACTAAAAGTCCCACAAGATAGAACTGTTAGGTAAGAAATGAAAAGCTTCCAATCCATAAAAGTAGTGACACTATTTCTGTCTGTAGATGACATCATCCCATATGTAGAAAATAAAAAAGACACCATAAGAAAGAAAGAAAAAAAAAAAAAAAAAAAACCTCAGAGCTAATAAATGAATGCAGCCAAGTTGCAAACTACAGTTCAGTTCAGTTCACTTGCTCAGTCGTTTCTGGCTCCTTGCGACCCCATGGACTGCAACACACCAGGCCTCCCTGTCCACTGACAACTCCTGGAGTTTACTCAAACTCATGTCCATTGAGTCAGTGATTCCATCCAACCATCTCATCCTTTGTCATCCCCTTCTTCTCTTGCCTTGAGAACCCTATAAACAGTATGAAAAGGCAAATTACAAAATCAACATAAAAATAAATTGTCTTGGTTTGCTAAATACATTTTGTTTGAAAATGAAATAAGACAAACTGATTACAATAGCATAGAAATAATACAAATGAAAGTATTAAATGAAGTGAAAAATGATTACACTGAAAACAACACATAATTAATGAAAGAAATTAAAGCAGATAAGATAAATGAAAAGGCCCCTGTGTTCACAGATTGAATAACTAATATACTTAAAATATTCATACTATTCAAATTGATATATAAGTTCAACAAATCCTTATCAAAATTTCAATGGAAATTTTCATGTAAATAAAAGCAATTCTAAAATTCATGTGAATTCACAAATGTCCCCATTTAGTCAAACAAGTACTGATAAATACAAACAAAGCCAGAGGCATTATACTTCTTCAATTCAAAATACATTAGCAAGCTACAGTAATTAAAGAAATATGATACTGGCATAAACACAAGTATATAGACCAATGGCACAGAATGGGGACCCCAAAAGTCCAAGCATAAACTATAAGCAGCTCTTTGACAATGAAGTTAAGAATCTACAGTGGGAAAAGGAGAGTGTCTTCGAGAAAAACATTGTGAAACTGTATAACAAACTATATCAGATGAAATAAATTGTACCTTTGTGTTATTCCATATACAAAATCAATTCAGAATGGATTAAATACTTCAGTATTGTAATTGGGAAAAAAAAATCCTTGAAGAAAACAAAGGCAAAAATCTTCATGACACAAAAGAAAAAGCAGCAAAATCAAAGTTAGACGAGTGAGATAACTTCACAAAACACAACAAAGCAACCCGTAAACATGGTGAAAAAAAAAAAAAAAAACAAAACAAAAAAAACAAAAACAAAACGTAGAATGAATGGGATAAACTATTTGCAAGGCCACACTACAATAAATGTACCAGAAACCTTACAACTAAACAACAACGAATTAACAATATGACTCATAAATGAAAAAAGGACTTGAATAGACATTTTTCCAAGGAAGACATAAACATTGTCAACTGGTACATGAATATGCAACATCATTATTTATCAGGGAAATTCAATCAAAACCCACAGTGAGATATCACCTCACACCAATGAAAATGGGCTTATCAAAATAATCAAGCTAACAAATGTCAGGACATATGTGGAGAAATCAGAACCTGTGTGAACCGCTGGGAGCAATTTAAAATAAAACAACACCTAGGAAACACAAATTGGCAGTTCTTCAAAATACTGAAAAAACATAATTACCATAAGGTTCAACTTTCCACTTCTGAGTCTATGTCTTCAAATGTATTAATATCAGGAACATAAAGAAATATCTGTACACCCATCTTTATTGTAGTATTGTTCACAACAGCCAAGACATGAAAACAATCTGTTTATCAAAAGAAGAAATGATAACAAAACTGTGACATATATACATAATGGACTATTAAATAATCTTTAAAAATAAGGAAATTCTTCCATATGCAACAACTTTGATGAACCTGGAGGACATTAAGCCAAGTGAAATAAGCCAGATATAGAAGGACAAATTCCTTATCACAATAGCCAAACTGATAGAAACAGACAATAGAATGGTGGTTGCCAAAGACAAGGGCAAAGTTTTAATTATGCAAGATGAGTAACTTCCAGAGACAGTGCAAATCATTGTGACTATAGTTAATAAACTGTGTGGTGTAACTTCAAGTTTGTTAAGAGGGTGTGTCTCATGTTGTGTTTTTATTACAATAAAAATTGTATAAAATAAATAAACATCCTTAAAAATTATCTTCCTCAAAAAATAAAGTACCAAAATATAAAACGATATACAGATGACAAGTTACAAAAGACAATCAGTGCTAAATGCCATTAAAGAATTGAAACTAAAACAACAATAAGATGCCACTATACACCAATAAAAAGTCAAATCTAAAATGCTGACAACATTAACTGGTCACAACGATGCAGAGCAACAGGAACTCTCATGCACTACCTAATGGGATACCCATGAAAGACACTTTTGTGTCATTTTACACAACTAACCTAGTCTTCCTACAAAACCCAACAATCACACAACATGGTATTTACCCAAAGGAGCTGACAATTTATGTCTACGCAACAACCTGCACACAAATATTTATTGCAGCTTTAACTCATATTTACCAATGATAAACCAAGATATTCTTCAGTATATGAAAAGGTGAATAAACTGTGCAATATCCACAATATTGGAATCAATCAAGATAGTCTTCAATATGTGAAAAGGTGAATAAACTGTGAAATATCCACAATGGAATATTTTTGAACACAAAATCCCACTATCTAGCCATGAAAAGACACAAAGTAATTTTAAATGCATAATACTGAAATAAAAGAAGCTAATCTGAAAAGGTTACTTACTATGTGATTCCAGCTATGTAAAATTCTGTAAAAGACATTAAAAGAGAGAGAGAGAAAATACAGTGATCAGTGGTTGGCAGGGGTTGGAGAGAGGGAAGAGTTAATCTAAATAATAAAACAGCCAGATATTTTTACCAGTAAAAGAGATTTATTCAGGAACAGGGATGAGTAACTGTGATGAATCACATATAAATCTGGTAAAGCAAAGGAGAGGAAATTCTCTTATCGTGAAGAGGAAGTTAGGAGAAGCTGTTATAAACAAAAAGTCCACTGGAGGAAACTGGGAGCTTGAACTACAGTGACTTTCTTTACCTGAGTTGTCACAGTCTCTTGTGGCCAACTTATTGTCAGTCAAAGAGAAACTCTTTCTTCCTTCTGATGATGACAGGAGTTTCATACCCTGTCCGAGTTGCAAGTGCATCTCTTTCAGCTGGGATCCTTACTGACTGAATATGCCTGAGACCTCCCCCTTTTGATTTACTGACACCAGTTTAATGAGGTTTCCCTTCATTAACTTTCACAAGCAAGATGAGTAGGCAGAACACAGAGATTATTTAAGGCACTGAAAGTACTGTACTATTCTGTAATAATGTGCTCCCCTTATGGCTCAGCTGATAAAGAATCTGTCTGCAATGAGAGAGACCAGGGTTTGATCCCTGGGTTGGGAAGATCCCCTGGAGAAGGGAATGGCTAACAACTCCAGTATTCTGGCCTGGAAAATTCCATGGACTCCATGGTCCATGGGTTTGCAAAGAGTCAGACACGACTGAGCAACTTCACTGTAATAATAAATACTTGTCATTTTACATAGATCAAAACCCATAGAATGTACTACACTAACAGTGAGACCAAACATAACCCATGGAATTTGGTTTATTATGATATGTCAATGATGTGTCAGGTTCAATGATTCCAAGAAATGTACTAGAAATTCCAGTCTAGTTCAGGGTGTTGATAGAGGGGAAGATTGTATGTGTGAGGAGTGGAAAGGTGGATGGTATGGAGAATCTCTGTATTTTCTACTCAAACTTGCTATGAACCTAAAATGTTACATAAAAAGAGAAAGTATATTTTTAAAAGTTATGTTTACACCAAAAATTACAAAATAAAATGTTAAGGTGAACTTCATTAAAATTATATTAGTCTTCTCTGGAAGAGATCTAATTATGGACAATGAAAGTACTAGCTACAGACTTAGAGGTGTTATTTATAAAAACACACATCTGACAAAATGATTCATATCCAACATGTACAAAGAACACTGAAGTACAACAACAAGAAAACAAGAAATCTGATTTTTTTAAAATGGGCATTGATCTGAACAGATATCTCACCAAAAAAGATGTACTGATGGAAAACAAGTATGCAAAAAGATTCTCAACATCATATGTTATTAGGGAATTGCAAATAAAATGATGAGATACCACAAGCACACTTTATAAATTGACTGCATTGAAAACACTAACAGTATCAAATTTTGGTGAAGATGTTGAGTACATGGGAAAAATCATTCACTACAGTGGGAATGCAAAATGGTACAGTCACTCTGAAGATAGTTTGGCCCTTTCTTACAAAGCTAAACATAGATTTACCATGTGATCCAGGAAGATATCACCCAAATGACTTAAAAACTTAGGTCTATATGAAAAATATACGAGATGTTTCTCAGTAGATGACTGGATAAAGTAAATGTTAAGCCCCCATACCTTGGAATATTATTCAGTAATAAAGAGAAATAAACTATCAAACCACAAAAATCATGAATAAACCATAAATGCCTGTTGCTAAATGAAAGAAACCAATCTGAAAGTCGAGGTACTATATGAATCAAACTGTATTATATAGCACAGAGAAACCCTTGGGTCCAGTAAAAAGATTGGTGGTTGGCAGGGGTTAGAAGAAAATAAGAGGGCATAATTAGGAGTACAGAGAATATTTAGGATAGTGAATTATTCTATGATATTGTAAAGTTGGTTAAATGTCATTATGCTTCTGTGCAACACCAAGAGTGAATGGTAATGTAAATTATGGACTTTAGGTGATAATATAAATTCATAGATCATTTTAAAACATATATAACTTTAATCAAGATATTAATAATAGGGGCTACTGGGGGTGTTACAAAGGAACTCACTGTACTTTTCATTTTTGTTTAAAACTGATCTCTATAAACATTAGAGTATTGGTTACCTTTAGAGTGAAGCAGTAACAGGAAGGAAGGTAGTCAGGAATAGATTTAATTACTGTTAGCATTTTAATTCTTAAGATGGTTGGGAAGTTTGCAAGTATTTATGATATTATTTAGATAAATATAAAAACAAAAGTATAAAATGGAAAACAGTAAAATAATTTGGACATAGGTAAATTCTATAGATGAATGTTATTATACAATTGATTTCTCTCTTAGCTCTGCTTTCATGTTGACTTTCCCCAACTGTTGATGGTCAGAAGTTACAGATCTGTACACTCTTTTAGGGAAAAAACTGATTTGGGGGGGGGGGGGGGACTTAATACTCCAAACAAAAGTAATGACTGTATCTTATTTGCTGATAGATCCCCAACACAAATATTACAGCCTGGGGTAAATGTTTCTAAACAAGCTAGTGAGAATCATATTCCAAACTTTGTGAAATAATATCACTAAAATCTTGTATAGTGAAAAATTAAGAAGTTCTATTGATATTTTCTGAGAGGAAATTCAAGATTCAGTTATTCAAGAAAGAAAATACTCTTGTCAGGTATAAACAATTAGAGCCTACTAAAGAAGTTTTTACATCTTTTTTTTTTAATTAAACGCAGTTAACATAGTCCTTCTTTAAGCATAATGTACAATATTATATGTTCACTTCAGTCGCTCAGTCGTGTCCAACTCTGTGACCCCATGAACCACAGCACGCCAGGCTTCCCTGTACATCACCAACTCCCAGAGTCCACCCAAACCCATGTCCATTGAGTTGGTGATGCCATCCAACCATCTCATCCTCTGTCATCCTCTTATCCTCTGTCTTCCCCTTCTCCCGTCTTCAATCTTTCCAAGCATCAGGCTCTTTTCCAATGAGTCAGCTCTTTGCATCAGGTGGCCACAGTATTGGAGTTTCAGCTCCAACATCAGTCCTTCCAATGAATATTCAGAACTGATCTCCTTTAGGATGGAGTGGATGGATCTCCTTGCAGTCCAAGGGACTCTCAAGAGTCTTCTCCAGCAATCCCACTGCTGGGCATACACACTGAGGAAACCAGCAGGGAAAGAGACACGTGTACCCCAATGTTCATCGCAGCACTGTTTATAAATAGCCAGGACATGGAAGCAACCTAGATGCCCATCAGCAGATGAATGGATAAGAAAGCTGTGGTACATATACACAATGGAGTATTATTCAGCCATTAAAAAGAATACATTTGAATCAGTTCTAATGAGGTGGATGAAACTGGAGCCTATAATACAGAGTGAAGCAAGCCAGAAAGAAAAACACCAATACAGTATACTAACACATATATATGAATTTAGAAAGATGGTTACAATAACCCTGTGTACGAGACAGCAAAAGAGACCCTGATGTATATATCAGTCTTATGGACTCTGCGGGAGACGGAGAGGGTGGGGAGATTTGGGAGAATGGCATTGAAGCATGTATAATATCATGTATTAAACGAGTCGGCAGTCCAGGTTCGATGCATGATACTGGATGCTTGGGGCTGGTGCACTGGGACGACCCAGGGGGAGGGTGTGGGGAGGGGGGAGGGAGGGGGGTTCAGGATGGGGGGCACGGGTGTACCTGTGGCGGATTCATTTCGATGTTTGGTGGAGCTAATACAATATTGTAAAGTTTAAAAATAAAATAAAATTTAAAAAAAAAGCATCAATTCTTCAGCGCTCAGCTTTCTTTATACTCCAACTCTCACATCCATTACAGACACATAACATAGTGATTCACAGGGTTTAAAGATTATACTCCTATTTATAGTTATCATAAAATATTGACTATATTCCCTATGTAGTAAAATGTTTTCTTGTAGCTTATTTATCTTATACATAATAGTTGGTATCTCAGTCCTCTATTCTTTTCTTGCCCCTAACTCCTTCCCTCCCCCATTGCTAACCAATAGTTTGTTCTTTATTTTTGTGAGTACATTTCTTTTTTGTTGTATCCATTATTAGCTTGCTTTGTTATTTAGATTCCATATATAAGTAATATCATATAGCATTTGTCTTTCTCTGTATGACTTATTTCACTTAGCATAATATATTTCAGTACCATTCATTCATTGCTGTAAATGGCAAAATTTATTCTTTTTTATGACTGTAGTACCTTGATAGGGAATATCTGGATCCCATATCATAGAACTTATGTTTTCAAGCACCATAGTGCTTTCCCTGGATTGTAGTTACCAACAACAACAAAAAAAAAATTATCAGGGCTTAAAGATTTTGTTTCCTAATGCAGGGGTGGGTAATTAAGGCACTGGTGGGAGCATAGTAGTTTCTTGGTGGCCCACTTTCTCTCCTACCAGTAACATAGTTTCTTCTTCCTGTTCTCCACTACTCTGTCTTTTTCCTCTTCTTCCCTTTTTTTTTTTTTTTTAGACCAAGGAAAATATAATAACTACAAATCCTTGTTTGATCTGGTTCCTGAGTACAAGGTGGATTAACTTGCTGTTCTTAACAGGCTAATTGGATAAACCTAACATTGAGGTTATTACATCTGGGATGAATTTGACTGAAAAGAAACTTTAGGGAATAAACTCTTTACGATGCTAAAAACTTACATCATTAAGTCTGAAAATATTCCCCCTGGAAAGCAAAGAGGAACCACTGTTGCTTTGTGTGTGTGTGTGTGTTTTTGGGTTGTTTTTTTTTTTTTTCAGTATTCTTTAAGAAAGTTGGTAACAGAAAAGGACAGGCAGATAATACTAATTCAGAGACTCTTCTAACAGTTAAGTGATAAATTATCTTTATATTTGTTTTCTTCCTTCTTCTTGGCTATGTAAAATTAGAACATATTTGTCTACCTACTCTACATAATAGATAGATGATCCCTATAAGTTAATAACACTGTGACTTTGTAACCAACATAATGTGAAAACAATGAGGTAAATGTTACCTTTTATGGAGTTATAGGAAATGATCAAGTTAAAAGCTCTTACTGAGCAACTACAGTGTACAAAGCATTGTGTTGGAACTGTGGAGAATGATATTCAAAGAGCATGTAGTTTTCTGATATTCTCATTCCAGGAAGAAAGCTAAAGTAAGCTTACGTGTACTTATTATAAGCAATAAGGTTAATACTATAAGAAAATTATAGATAAAGCCTTTAGAGGGCAAAAGAGTGGATTTCCTTTCTCACAGGAAATGTCTGAAGGCTAGCTAGAGGATATTTCTCAGAAATTTGGTTTGAAGTTCCCAGAAGGTTGAAACAGCTAGAAATGGAAGGACACTCCAGGAAAAAAGAAGAGAACAAGGTGAGTTTGGATATTCTACATCTATTTTTCATCTTTGGCTGCCACATTATTTACATTATAGAGATTTCACATGATGTATCTACTACTTTTACATCTCACATTGCATCATGAATACACCCTGATCATATAAAGGCTTTGATATAGTTCACTTGAGAATTATAGTCTCCATTTTCTAGGTCATGAAGTATTGTATATTACAAAATAGATTAAAATCCCCTTTTTCAAGATGCAAGGGGAATCACTGAAATGTACTGATGCCTGAGGACACAGTATTTTTCAAATAAATTAGTGACTAAAGTAGTTTGAATTTTTTGGGACTTAAATGCACAAAAATGGACTTTATGGCTGTAGATATGAGTGGAGACATTTAATGTCTTTCTGAAACTACTGATTAAATACTTGATGAGGACACATGATTATTAAAAGTTAATGATCATACATGTTTATGATTCTCAAGTTATCTTAAATATACAAGTCCAAATGTGAAAAGAGAGATAAGCTTGTCCTGGAAAATAATAGGAAAATACGTTTGACAACATGCAAACCCAAAACTATAATACTCAAAGGAGTGACCGATGTCAGGGAATATTGACGTGAAATAGACTTTCACATCACCTTATTTCCAATGATTAGCATATTTCCAAGTGTTAAATATGTTATGGTACATCACTGTTTAAAACCAGTGAAGGAAAGGAGGAGCTTATTGTAATGATTAATATATCAAGACTCAATTTACTTATAGTTTAAGATTATGTGAGTTGAAAAAGATTTTCTTTAATACTTGAAAACCCAAATTGATTAACTTTATTAGGCCTATTCTGAACAGTTTTTTTTCCCCAGGAATAAGGGATATTTCATCTCTGTTGAAGAGAAGAAAGTTCACCATGAGAGAGAAAAATATATTGAAAGGAAATCTTGTCCCTAGCTAGTCTGTCATAATCTGCACTTTGGCTATTCACAACTTTCAAGACATGCATTGAAGGTTGGATGGATTGAGGAGAGGCACAATGAAATAAGTAAGTCTTCCAGATGATATTTAAATGCATGACATTTCATTTTCTATTTAAACTTGCATATAGTGCCACTTGCCAGCATCATCTTCATAACAAAGAACTAAAAAAAAAGGTGTTCTTGGAAGTGACCCCATGATAATATTTCTTTTAAAATGTGAAAACAGAAATCTTCATCCAAAGAAGGGACATTTTACGTTGAATAATTATTTGCCAGGACAGAAACAAACTGAATGAAGAAGTCAGTTGTTATTTATTATGACTCTTTTGGAAAATTACATTACCCTCCCTCTTCTGCTTTCCTGGTCTTCCAGCAATATGAGGTTTTCAGGTACCTGAGTATACAATCTCTACTGGCAATATAACCATGATCAGGTCCTAGACCAACTGCCAGGTGACATCCTCCAATAAAAGAAAACCACCTCAGGTTTAACAAGCTTAGGTAAAAGCTTGAATTTTTAAAACATAAGCTATTAATTAATAAATTCTCTTTCATTTAGCAATTTAACTTCAGGAAGTCATTTTGAAATGTAACTTCAGGAAATATTAGTGCTTAAAATGTACTTTTCCCTGGCTGGAGAATGAAAAAAAGAGTAATGGGTATTTTTGAAATATTATCAAATAACAGAGATCATTCGCTCTGTTCATCATATACATCAAGGACTAAATATAAATGTGCTTGGAGGTTGCAACAGATTATTTAAAGTAATATGTCTTTTCTCTTTTCAAACTAGGGTATCTAGAAGACAGCTTGTGCTACTTTTAAAATCAATATGTATAATAAAGGAAAAAGTATAAGGGTATGTATGAACAAGATATTCTTTAAGGTGCTAAGGATGATGTATGACTTTATGTCATAAACCACCATAGGCAATCAAATATACCCTAAATAATGACTGATGCACAATACTTTGGATTCTGAATATATTGAATATGGCCAAAAAATGACAAAGGGAATAATAAAATGGAGCCATATATAACATATATTCATAAAATTAATCATAATCATATCCGGTCTAACAAGGGATTGTATTTAAAGAGTTTTATTGGAAAGTTTAACATTCACAAGTTTATATGAGACTCATAATGACCCTATGAAATGGTCATTACAAATTGAAGAACAAATGTTATTATTAAGAAACAAACATATAATATAAATTATTGGAAATAATATACCTGATAAGCAAATTTTGTTTTACTTAAAATATTCCATCATATAATATATTGCACCATATATTGATTTATTTTTTGCAGATAATCTATTTCACATTCATCCCTCATCTCATTCATGAAGATGAACAATAATGTGACTGAGTTCATTCTACTTGGGTTATCACAGGATCCTCTTAGGAAAAAAATAGTGTTTGTCACTTTCTTGTTTTTATATCTGGGGATGTTACTGGGTAACCTCCTGATTATTTCTACCATCAAGACCAGCAGGACACTTGGGAGTCCAATGTACTTCTTCCTTTTCCACTTATCTTTATCTGATACCTTTCTCTCAACTTCCATAGCCCCTAGAGTGATTGCCGATGCCCTTAGGGGAAAGAGCACAATCTCCTTCAATGAGTGCATTATCCAAGTCTTTGCATCACATTTTTTTGGTTGCCTAGAGATCTTCATCCTTATTCTCATGGCTGTTGACCGCTTTGTGGCCATCTGTAAACCCCTTCAATACATGACCCTCATGAGCCATCGACTCTGTGGTGTCTTGGTGACTGTGGCCTGGGTAGGGTCTTGCATTCATTCTCAGCTCAGATTCTTCTAGCCTTGAGTCTGCCTTTCTGCGGTCCCAATGTGATAGATCACTATTTTTGTGACTTGCAGCCTTTGTTGAAACTTGCCTGTACAGACACTTATGCGACCAATCTACTCTTGGTGTCCAACAGTGGAGCTATCTGTACAGTGAGTTTTGTCATGCTGATGTTCTCCTATGCTATCATCTTGCATTCTCTGAGAAACCACAGTGCTGAAGGGAGGAAGAAAGCCCTATCCACCTGCATCTCCCACATCATCGCGATCATCTTGTTCTTTGGTCCTTGCATATTTATATACACACGCCCTGCAACTACCTTCCCCATGGATAAGATGATAGCTGTGTTTTATACAGTTGGAACACCTTTGATCAACCCCCTGATTTACACACTAAGGAATACAGAAGTGAAAAATGCCATGAGAATGTTATGGGGCAAGAAACTGACAACAGGTGACAAAAGATAAATGGAAGATAAATATGAAAAATTTCTTATTTTTCTTCAAGTTTAGATTGATCTAGAAGTCCCCAGAAAATGTTATCTTTTACTGTCAGTTCAGTTCAGTCGCTCAGTTGTATCCGACTCCTTGTGACCACATGAATCACAGCACACCAGGCCTCCCTGTCCATCAACAACTCCTGGAGTTCAACCAAACTCATGTGCATTGAGTCGGTGATGCCATCCAGCCATCTCATCCTCTGTCATCCCCTTCTCCTCCTGCCTCAGTTCCTCCCAGCACCAGGGTCTTTTCCAATAAGACAACCCTTTGCATGAGGCGGCCAAATTACTGGAGTTTCAGCTTTAGCATCAGTCCTTCCAATGAACACACAGGACTGATCTTTTTTAGGATGGACTGGTTGGATCTCCTTGCAGCCCAAGGGACTCTCAAGAGTCTTCTCCAACACCACAGTTCAAAAGCATCAATTCTTCGGCGCTCAGCTTTCTTCCCAGTCCAACTCTCACATCCATACATGACCACTGGAAAAACCATAGCCTTGACTAGACGGACCTTTGTTGGCAAAGTAATGTCTCTGCTTTTCAATATGCTATCTAGGTTGGCCATAACTTTCCTTCCAAGGAGTAAGCGTCTTTTAATTTCATGGCTGCAATCACCATCTGCAGTGATTTGGAGCCCCCCAAAAATAAAGTCCTTACTCCTTGGAAGGAAAGTTATGACCAACCTAGATAGCATATTCAAAAGCACAGACATTACTTCGCCAACAATGGTTCGTCTAGTCAAGGCTATGGTTTTTCCTGTGGTCATGTATAGATGTGAGAGTTGGGACTGTGAAGAAGGCTGAGAGCCGAAGAATTGATGCTTTTGAACTGTGGTGTTGGAGAAGACTCTTGAGAGTCCCTTGGACTGCAACCGGATCCAACCAGTCCATTCTAAAGGAGATCAGCCCTAAGATTACTTTAGAAGGAATGATGCTAAAGCTGAAACTCCAGTACTTTGGCCACCTCATGCAAAGAGTTGACTCATTGGAAAAGACTCTGATGCTGGGAGGGATTGGGGGCAAGAGGAAAAGAGGACGACAGAGGATGAGATGGCTGGATGGCATCACCGACTCAATGGACATGAGTCTTAGTGAACTCCGGGAGTTGGTGATGGACAGGGAGGCCTGGCGTGCTGCAATTCATGGGGTCGCAAATAGTCAGACACGACTGAGCAACTGATCTGATCTGAAAAATAAAGTCTGACACTGTTTCCACTCTTTCCCCACCTATCTGCCATGAAGTGATGGGACCAGATGCTATGATCTTAGTTTTCTGCACGTTGAGCTTTAAGCCAACTTTTTCACTCTCCTCTTTCACTTTCATCAAGAGGCTTTTTAGTTTCTCTTCACTTTCTGCCATAAGGGTGGTGTCATCTGCATATCTGAGGTTATTAATATTTTTCCCAGCAATCTTGAATCCAGCTTGTGCTTCTTCCAGCCCTGCATTTCTCATGAGGTACTCTGCATATAAGTTAAATAAGCAGGGTGGCAATATATAGCCTTGACATACTCCTTTTCTCATTTGGAACCAGGCTGTTGTTCCATGTCCAGTTCTAACTGTTGCTTCCTGACCTGCATATAGGTTTCTCAAGAGGCAGGTCAGGTGATCTGGTATTCCTGTAGTGTTGATATAATCCTATGATACAGAAATAGTATTCATTTCCTTCAGGAAAGTAAGCACTGTAAATACAAGCAGTGATTATTGTTCAGTCACTTTTATGTAGAGGATGACATAGCACCCATATACCGGAATGTAAATTTCATTGCCTTAGGTGTTTTGCACTGCTGTGTCTCTGTATCTCTTGACTGACTTATAGCACAGTGGTTATAATATAATGTTTTCCATGCCCTTTTACATTTTGACTTACAGTCTTTACTATGTACAGTTGCACTTAAATACTTATATTAACAGTCTGGCAGGTTTTCCCTCTTTCAATTTGTTCTGTTTATTAGACATTTTGATCATATTTGTCTTATTATAGACCTTCAACTGAGTTTTTCTTCCTAACTCATCAGAAAGTAACAGATTCAAATAATATAGAATCATAATATTGTAATGGACAGGGTATAATCTAGACAACCTCCCTTCAACTTATTGGTGTTATACTTTCAATTCATACCATGTTTTTATATTGATCTTTATAACAGTGACAGAATATGGAGACAAAATTCCACTTCTGAAATATTTATTAGAATATAGGAAGGCCTTGGCTATTGTATTTATACTTATAGTGATATTCTTTTGGTAAAATATATGTTCCTAATTCATTTCCTTCTGAATTTTGAGTGGTTTAATTTTTCCCATGAATTATATATGTTTTAATATTTTGTTCTGTATTGATGTCTTGTAACTGTAAAATTGATGACCTGCCGAGGTCCAGCCCCGGCTGATCCAGGGTATTCGAAGGGGAGATGGAGTAAGCGACCTATTTATTTATTTATTTATTCAGAGATATAAAGAATAATAGAATGAGGATAGCTCAGTAGGAAAATTCAGTGGAGAAAAGAAGCTGAGTAGATTGGTTTACGTGGAAAATCAATATAACCCATGACACCAGGTTAGCTCTGACCACGGAGGCCACAGGCGCCCTCTCAAATAGCAGAAGGTGCCCCACCTTAGACACCTTCTCGAGTGGGTCTTAGAAGCCCAGGCAAATAAATGGTCACAGAGGATATCCGCGCTCCAGATGGATACTCAGCTGAAGGTTGAGGGGAAGAATGACATGGGGAGACCAAGCGTTGGTGAGCAAGGCCCGTAGCCTTATTTTTAACAGGGGCTTATATACCCTAAGTTACACATAGAGGATAATAGGGGATGCAAAGTCAGCAGTCTTTGATGCTTATCAAAAACCAGGGTTTCTTTCCTGCAAATTTATCGTATACAAATGGTTTAGGTGATTTACATCATCTTCTGGCCAGAAGGCCTATTAACATTTTATGACTCTTGACAAGGACTTATCAACAAAGACTTATTTTCTCTAAGAGTAATTATTTTAAGGTTTGGCGCCATCTTCAGAAGATAAAATTACTTTCCTATAGGGTGGATGTGTAAAGGGTTTACAAAGGAAAGAGTTTATTACCTTAAGAGTCTAAAGTTACTAACACCAAGGCCACTACTTATTTTTTCTACATACCAACTATATTAATTAATACACATTCAAGGATACAATACAGGGGATGTGGAAACAAGCATTGGCTCATCAATAAAATCTTTTTTTTTTTAATTTTATTTTATTTTTAAACTTTACATAACTGTATTAGTTTTGCCAAATATCAAAATGAATCCGCCACAGGTATACATGTGTTCCCCATCCTGAACCCTCCTCCCTCCTCCCTCCCCATACCATCCCTCTGGGTCGTCCCAGTGCACCAGCCCCAAGCATCCAGTATCGTGCATCGAACCTGGACTGGCAACTCATTTCATACATGATATTTTACATGTTTCAATGCCATTCTCCCAAATCTTCCCACCCTCTCCCTCTCCCACAGAGTCCATAAGACTGTTCTATACATCAGTGTCTCTTTTGCTGTCTCATACACAGGGTTATTGTTACCATCTTTCTAAATTCCATATATATGCGTTAGTATACTGTATTGGTGTTTTTCTTTCTGGCTTACTTCACTCTGTATAATAGGCTCCAGTTTCATCCACCTCATTAGAACTGATTCAAATGTATTCTTTTTAATGGCTGAATAATACTCCATTGTGTATATGTACCACAGCTTTCTTAGCCATTCATCTGCTGATGGGCATCTAGGTTGCTTCCATGTCCTGGCTATTATAAACAGTGCTGCGATGAACATTGGGGTACTCGTGTCTCTTTCCCTTCTGGTTTCCTCAGTGTGTATGCCCAGCAGTGGGATTGCTGGATCATAAGGCAGGTCTATTTCCAGTGTTTTAAGGAATCTCCACACTGTTCTCCATAGTGGCTGTACTAGTTTGCATTCCCACCAACAGTGTAAGAGGGTTCCCTTTTCTCCACACCCTCTCCAGCATTTATTACTTGTAGACTTTTGGATCGCAGCCATTCTGACTGGTGTGAAATGGTACCTCATAGTGGTTTTGATTTGCATTTCTCTGATAATGAGTGATGTTGAGCATCTTTTCATGTGTTTGTTAGCCATCTGTATGTCTTCTTTGGAGAAATGTCTATTTAGTTCTTTGGCCCATTTTTTGATTGGGTCATTTATTTTTCTGGAGTTGAGCTGTAGGAGTTGCTTGTATATTCTCGAGATTAGTTGTTTGTCAGTTGCTTCATTTGCTATTATCTTCTCCCATTCTGAAGGCTGTCTTTTCACCTTGCTAATAGTTTCATTTGATGTGCAGAAGCTTTTAAGGTTAATTAGGTCCCATTTGTTTATTTTTGCTTTTATTTCCAATATTCTGGGAGGTGGGTCATAGAGGATCCTGCTGTGATGTATGTCAGAGAGTGTTTTGCCTATGTTCTCCTCTAGGAGTTTTATAGTTTCTGGTCTTACGTTTAGATCTTTAATCCATTTTGAGTTTATTTTTGTGTATGGTGTTAGAAAGTGTTCTAGTTTCATTCTTTTACAAGTGGTTGACCAGAGTTCCCAGCACCACTTGTTAAAGAGATTGTCTTTAATCCATTGTATATTCTTGCCTCCTTTGTCGAAGATAAGGTGTCCATATGTGCGTGGATTTATCTCTGGGCTTTCTATTTTGTTCCATTGATCTATATTTCTGTCTTTGTGCCAGTACCATACTGTCTTGATAACTGTGGCTTTGTAGTAGAGCCTGAAGTCAGGTAGGTTGATTCCTCCAGTTCCCTTCTTCTTTCTCAAGATTGCTTTGGCTATTCGAGGTTTTTTGTTTTTCCATACAAATTGTGAAATTATTTGTTCTCGCTCTGTGAAGAATGCTGTTGGTAGCTTGATAGGGATTGCATTGAATCTATAGATTGCTTTGGGTAGTATACTCATTTTCACTATATTGATTCTTCCAATCAATAAAATCTTTTACTAGTTTTATTCTGACAGTTTCTAACTCTCTGAGAGGCTCTAAGCTATTTGAATATCTTAAGCTTCCCGTGCCTCTCGAGGCTGGGAGACTGTAAACAATCGTATGCATAGCTGTAGGTGTCCAGGTAAACTTGTCAGGCGAGTTAGAGAGCCATCTGAGGGGTTTGGATTTAAACACTCCTAATTGCCCAGGAACTTTATTAATTGGAGCTGTGAGTTAACTCTTTGACAGACAGAGCGAGATGGTGGTGGGGGACAGCCCCCAGGAAAGTCAGAGTGAGAGCACAAAGCAATAAAGTAGGCAGACTCTGGTTTTTGGGGGTAGATGCTCGAGAATATCCGGGGGGACTTCCGAGGCTCGATCCCGCCTTTGTGTATGCCGATCCTCCTTCCTCATGACCCTTGTCACGAGTGGAATGTCTCTCGCCGGCTCCCAGCAATGACCCAAATTAACTGTGATATATTTAAACATTCTAGAACGAGAGAGACAAGCAGCTGATATAAGTGAATATTAACACATCAGTAGATTAAACAAATAATGAAATAATTGGGAGGATTTTAGCTTTAAAATAGCAGAATGTGCATTATGGACATGAATTATGAATTCCACTTCAGCAAATCACACCATATAACATTTACCCAAAGGACTTGAAAGCTTCACTTCAGTTCAGTCACTCAGTCGTGTCTGACTCTTTGCGACCCCATGAATCGCAGCACACCAGGCCTCCCTGTCCATCACCAGCTCCCAGAGTTCACCGAGACTCACATCCATCGAGTCAGTGATGTCATCCAGACATCTCATCCTCTGTTGTCCCCTTCTCCTCCTGCCCTCAATCCCTCCCAGCATCAGAGTCTTTTCCAATGAGACAACTCTTCGCATGAGGTGGCCAAAGTACTGGAGTTTCTGATCTCCTTCAGAATGGACTGGTTGAATCTCCTTGCAGTCCAACAGACTCTCAAGAGTCTTCTCCAACACCACAGTTCAAAAGCATCAATTCTTCGGCTCTCAGCTTTCTTCACAGTCCAACTCTCACATCCATACATGACCACAGGAAAAGCCATAGCCTTGACTAGACGAACCTTTGTTGGCAAAGTAATGTCTGTGCTTTTGAATACGCTATCTAGGTCGGTCATAACGTTCCTTCAAAGGAGTAAGCGTCTTTTAATTTCATGGCTGCAGTCACCATCTGCAGTGATTTTGGAGCCCAAAAAAATAAAGTCTGACACTGTTTCCACTGTTTCCCCATCTATTTGCCATGAAGTGATGGGACCAGATGCCATGATCTTCGTTTTCTGAATGTTGAGCATTAGGCCAACTTTTTCACTCTCCACTTTCACTTTCATCAAGAGGCTTTTTAGTTCCTCTTCACTTTCTGCCATAAGGGTGGTGTCATCTGCATATCTGAGGTTACTGATATTTCTCCTGGCAATCTTGATTCCAGCTTGTGCTTCTTCCAGCCCAGGGTTTCTCATGATGTACTCTGCATATAAGTTAAATAAGCAGGGTGACAATATACAGCCTTAACGTACTCCTTTTCCTATTTGGAACCAGTCTGTTGTTCTATGTCCAGTTCTAACTGTTGCTTCCTGACCTACATACAAATTTCTCAAGAGGCATGTCAGGTGGTCTGGTATTCCCATCTCTTTCAGAATTTTCCACAGTTTATTGTGATCCACACAGTCAAAGGCTTTGGCTTGAAAGCTTACCTCCACACAAAAATATTCACTGGTATTTATAGCAGTTTTAGTCTCGATTGTTAAAGCTTAGAAGCAATCAAGATGTTCATCAGTGGGTGAATAGATAAACTGGTCAGTTTAGTTCAGTTCAGTTGCAAACTCCTGTCTGACTCTGTGATCCCAAGGATGGCAGCATGCCAGGCCTCCCTGTCCAGCACTAATTCCTAGAGTTTACTCAAACTCATGTCCATTGAGTCAGTGATGCCATCCAACCATCTTATGCTTTATTGTCCCCTTCTCCTCCCACCTTCAGTCTTTCATGGCATCAGGGTCTTTTCAAATGAGTCAGCTCTTTGCATCAGGTGGCCAATGTATTGGAGCTTCAGCTTCAGCATCAGTACTTCCAGTGCACACCTAGGACTGATCTCCTTTAGGATGGACTGGTTGGATCTCCTTTCAGTCCAAGGGACTCTCAAGAGTCTTCTCCAACACCACAGTTCAAAAGCATCAATTCTTCGGTGCTCAGCTTTCTTTATAGTCCAATTCTCACATCCATAAATGACTACTGGAAAAATACTAGCCTTGATTAGACGGAAATTTGTTAGCAAAGTAATGTCTCTGTCCCAGGGACAGAGGAGCCTAGTGGGCTGCCGTCTATGGGGTCGCACAGAGTCCGACACGACTGAAGCAACTTAGCAGCAGCAGCAGCAGCAGGTTGATAATAGCTTTTCTCCCAAGGAGTAAGTCTTTTAATTTCATGGATGCACGCACCATCTGCAATGATTTTGGAGCCCCAAAAAATAAAGCCTGACACTGTTCCCGTCTATTCTCCATGAAGTGATGCGACCAGATGCCATGATCTTTGTTTTCTGAATGTTGAGCTTTAAGCCAACTTTTTCACTCTCCTCTTTCACTTTCATCAAGAGGCTCTAGTTCTTCTTCACTTTCTGTCATAGGGTGGTGTCATCTGCATATCTGAGGTTATTGATATTTCTCATGGCAATCTTGATTTCAGATGTGCTTCTTCCAGCCCAGCATTTCTTATGATGTACTCTGCATATATGTTAAGTAAGCAAGATGACAACATACAGACTTTACATACTCCTTTTCCTATTAGGAATCAGTCTGTTATTCCATATCCCTTTCTAACTGTTTCTTCCTGACCTTAATACAGATTTCTCAAGAAGCAGGTTAGGTGGTCTGTTAGTCCCATCTCTTGAAGAATTTTCCACAGTTCACTGTTATCCACAGTCTAAGGTTTTTGCATAGTCAATAGAGCAGAAATAGATGTTTTCCTGGAACTCTTTGCTTTTTTGATGATCCAGAGGATGTTGGAAATTTTATCTGTGGCTCCTCTGCCTATTCTAAAACCAGCTTGAACATCTAGAAGTTCACAGTTCCCATATTGCTGAAACCTGGCTTGGAGAATTTTGAGCATTACTTTATTAGCATGTGAGATGAGTGCAATTGTGCAGTAGTTTGAGCATTCTTTGGTATTGCCTTTCTTTGGGATTGGAATGAAAACTGACCTTTTCCGGTCCTGTGGCCATTGCTGAGTTTTCCAAATTTGCTGGTGTATTGAGTACAGCACCTTCACAGCATCATCTGTCAGGATTCGAAATAGCTCAACTGGAATTCCGTCACCTCCACTAGCTTTGTTCAGAGTGATTCTTCCTTAGGCCCACTTGACATCATATTCCAGGATGTCTGGCTCTAGCTGAGTGTGAGTGATCACACAATCGTGATTATCTAGGTGGTGAAGATCTTTTTTGAACAGTTCTTCGGTGTATTCTTGCCACCTCTTCTTAATATTTTCTGATTCTGTTAGGTCAATACTATTTCTGTCCTTCATTGAGCCCATCATTGCATGAAATGTTCCCTTGGTATCTCTAATTTTCTTCAAGAGATCACTTGTTTTTCCCATTCTATTGTTTTCCACTATTTCTTTGCATTGATCACTGAGGAAGGCTTTCTTATCTCTCTTTGCTATTCTTTGGAACTCTGCATTGAAATGGGCATATATTTCCTTTTCTCCTTTGCTTTTCACTTCCCTTATTTTCACAGCTATTTGTAAGGCCTCCTCAGACACCCATTTTGCTTTTTTGCATTTCTATTTCTTGGGGATGGTCTTGTTCCCTGTCTCCTGTACAATGTCATGAACCTCCATCCATAGTTCATCAGGCACTCTGTCTATCAGATCTAGTCCTTAAATCTACTTCTCACTTCTACTGTATAATTGTTAGGGATGTGATTTAAGTTCTACCTGAATGGTCTAGTGGTTTTCCCTCTTTTCTTCATTTTAAGTCTGAATTTGGCAATTAGGAGTTCATGGTCTGAGCCACATTCAGCTCCTCGTCTTTTTTTTCTGAGTATATAGAGCTTCTCCATCTTTGGCTGGAAAGAATATAATCAATATGATTTCAGTGTTGGCCATCTGGTAATTTCCATGTGTATATTCGTCTCTTGTGTTGTTGAAAGAGGGTGTTTGCTATGACCAGTGTGTTCCCTTGGCAAAACTATATTAGTCTTTGCCCTGCTTCAATCTGTACTCCAAGGCCAAATTTGCCTGTTACTCCAGATGTTTCTTGACTTCCTACTTTTGCATTCCAGTCCCCTATAATGAAAAGGACATCTTTTTTGGGTGTTAGTTCTAGAAGGTCTTGTAGGTCTTCATAGAACTGTTCAGCTTCAGCTTCTTCAGCGTGATTGATCGGGATATAGCCTTGGATTACCGTGATATTGAATGGTTTGTCTTGGAAACAAACAAGAGATCATTCTGCCATTTTTGAGACTGCATCCAAGTACTGTATTCTGGACTCTCTTTTTGACTACGATTTCTACTCTATTTCTTCTAAGGGTTTCTTGCCCACAGTAGTAGATATAATGGTCATCTGATTTAAATTCACCCATTCCAGTCCATTTTAGTTCTCTGATTTCTAAAATGTCAATGTTCACTCTTTCCATCTCCTGTTTGACCACTTCCAATTTGCCTTGATTCATGGACGTAACATTCCAGGTTCCTATGCAATATTGCTTTTTACAGCATTGGACATTGCTTCCATCAGCAGTCACATCCACAAGTGGGTATTGCTTTTGCTTTGGCTCCATCTCTTTAGTCTTTCTGGAGTTATTTCTCCATTCATCTCCAACAGCATATTGGGCACCTAATGACCTGGGGAGTTCATCTTTCAATGTCCTATCTTTTTGCCTTTTCAATGGGTTCTTGGGGTTCTCAAGGCAAGAATACTGAAGTGGTTTGCCATTCCCTTCTCTAGTGGGCCACATTTTGTCAGAACTCTCCACCATGACCCATCTGTCTTGGGTGGCCCTATATGGCATGGCTCATAGTTTCATTGATTTAGACAAGGCTGTGGTCCATGTGATTAGATTGGTTAGTTTTCTGTGATTGTGGTTTTAAGTCTGTCTGCCCTCTGATGGCGGAGAAGGCAATGGCACCCCACTCCAGTACTCTTGCCTGGAAAATCCCATGGACGGAAAAACCTGGTAGGCTCCAGTCCATTGCATCACACAGAGTTGGACACAACTGAAGCCACTTAGCAGCAGCAGCAGCAGCCTTCTGATGGAGAATAGTAAGAGGCTTATGGAACCTTCCTGGTGGGAGAGACTGACTGAAGGGGAAACTGGGTCTTGTTCTGGTTGGCAGGGCCATGCTCAGTAAATTGTTAATATGGTATATCCAGACAAATGAATATTATTCAGCACTAAAAAGAAATAAGCTGCCAAGGCATAAAATAACAAGAAGAAATCTTGAATACATATTCTTAATAAAAGAAACCAATGTTAAAAGGTTATGTACTGTACAATGCCCATTATAAGACATTCTGGGGGGGGGGGGACCTCTGGAGACAGTATAATGTTCAGTGGTTTCCAAGGATTCAAGTGTTGGGAGAGATCAATAGGTGGAGCACAGAGAACATCTAGAACAGTGAAACCATCTGGGTGGTACTATGATGATAGATACATGTCATTGTACATTTGTCAACCCATATGTTGTACATCACCAAGAGTGAAGTCTAATGTAAACTCTGGACTTTGGGTGATAATGATATGTCAACCTAAGTTCATCAATTGAACAAATACATCACTTTTGTGGGAGGTTAACAATGTGGGAGGGCCAAGAGGAGCTACTTCACATTCAAGGTCAGGAGGGGCAGCTGTGAGGAGATAGCCCTTGTCCAAGGGAAGGAGCAGTGGCTGCGCTTTGCTGGAGCAGCCATGAAGAGACACCCCACGTCCAAGGTAAAAGAAACCCAAGTAAGATGGTAGGTGTTGTGAGAGGGCATCAGAGGGCAGACACACTGAACCATAATCACAGAAATCTACCAATCTGATCACAAGGACCACAGCCTTGTCTAACTCAATGAAACTGAGCCGTGCCACGTGGGGCCACCCAAGACAGATGGGTCATGATGGAGAGATCTGACAGAATGTGGTCCACTGGAGAAGGGAACGCCAAACCACTTCAGTATTCTTGCCTTGAAAACCCCATGAACAATATGAAAAGGCAAAATGATAGGATACTGAAAGAGGAACTCCCCAGGTCAGTAAGTGCCCAATATGTTACTGGAGATCAGTGGAGAAATAACTCCAGAAAGACTAAAGAGATGGAGCCAAAGCAAAAACAATACCCAGTGGCGGATGTGACTGGTGGTAGAAGCAAGGTCTGATGCTGTAAAGAGCAATATTACATAGGAACCTGGAATGTTGGGTCAAGGCAATGAGTCAAGGCAAATTGTAAGTGGTCAAACAGGAGATAGCAAGAGTGAATATCAAAATTCTAGGAATCAGCAACTCCCGATTTTCCACGAACCTCCATCCATAGTTCATCAGGCACTCTGTTTATCAGAACTAGTCCATTAAATCTATTTCTCACTTCCACTGTATAACCATAAGGGATACGTGAATGGTCTAGTGGTTTTCCCTCCTTTCTTCAATTTAAGTCTGAATTTGGTAATAAGGATTTCGTGATCTGAGCCACATGGAAAAGAAATGCAAAATGGACAGGAATGGGTGAATTTAACTCAGATGACCATTATATCTACTACTGTGGGCAGGAATCCCTTATTAAAAATGGAGTAGCCATCATGGTCAACAAAAGAGTTCGAAATGCAGTACTTGGATGAAATCTCAAACATGACAGAATGATCTCTTGTTTGTTTCCAAGGCAAACCATTCAATATCACAGTAATCCAAGCCTATGCCCCAACCAGTAACGCTGAAGAAGCTGAAGTTGAACAGTTCTATGAAGCCCTACAAGACCTTTTAGAACTAACACCCCAAAAAGATGTCCTTTTCATTATAGGGGGCTGGAATGCAAAAGTAGGAAGTCAAGAAACATCTGGAGTAACAGGAAAATTTGGCCTGGGAGTACGGAATGAAGCAGGGCAAAGGCTAATAGAGTTTGCCAATAGAATGCACTGGTGATAGCAAACACCGTCTTCAAACAACACAAAGAAGACTTTGCACATGGACATCACCAGATGGTCAACCCCAAAATCATATGATTATATTCTTTGCAGCCAAAGTTGGAGAAGCTCTATACAGTCAGCAAAAACAAGACTGGGAGCTGACTGTGGTTCAGATCATGAAATCTTTATTGCCAAATTAAGACTTAAATTGAAGAAAGGAGGGAAAACCAGTAGACATTCATGTATCCCTTATGATTATACAGTAGAAGTGAGAAATAGATTTAAGGTACTAGATCTGATAGACAGAGTGCCTGATGAACTATGGACGGAGGGTCATGACTTTGTACCAGAGACAGGGATCAAGACCTTCCCCATGGAAAAGAAATGCAAAAAAGCAATATGGCTGTCTGAGGAGGCCTTACAAATAGCTGTGAAAACAAGAGAAGCAAAAAGCAATGGAGAAAAGGAAAGCTATAAGCATCTGAATGCAGAGTTTCAAAGAATAGCAAGGAGAGATAAGAGAGCCTTCCTCGGCAATCAATGCAAAGAAACACAGGGAAAACAACAGAATGGGAAAGACTAGAGATCTCTTCAAGAAAATTAGGGATACCAAAGGAACATTTCATGCAAAGATGGGCTCGATAAAGGAAAGAAATGGTATGGACCTAACAAAAACAGAAGATGTTAAGAAGAGGTGGCAAGAATACACAGAAGAACTGTACAAAAACAGATTTTCATGACCCAGATAATCACGATGGTGTGATCACTCACCTAGAGCCAGACATCCTGGAATGTGAAGTCAAGTGGGCCTTAGAAAGCATCACTACGAACAAAGCTAGTGGAGGTGATGAAATTCCAGTTGAGCTATTTCAAATCCTGGAAGATGATGCTGTGAAGGTGCTGCACTCAATATGCCAGCAAATTTGGAAAACTCAGCAGTAGCCACAGGACTGGAAAAGGTCAGTTTTCATTCCAATCCCAAAGAAAGGCAATACCAAAGAATGCTCAAACTACTGCACAATTGCACTCCTCTCACATGCTAGTAAATAATGCTCAAAATTCTCCAAGCCAGGTTTCAGCAATACGTGAATGATGAACTTCCATATGTTCAAGCTGGTTTTAGAAAAGACAGAGGAACCAGAGATCAAATTACCAACATCTGCTGGATTATAAAAAAGCAAGAGAGTTCCAGAAAAACATCTATTTCTGCTTTATTGACTATGCCAAAGCCTTTGACTGTGTGGATCACAATAAACTATGGAAAATTCTGAAAGAGACGGGAATACCAGACCACCTGACCTGCCTCTTGAGAAACCTATAGGCAGGTCAGGAAGCAACAGTCAGAACTGGACATGGAGCAACAGACTGGTTCCAAATAGGAAAAGGAGTATGTTAAGGCTGTATATTGTCACCCTGCTTATTTAACTTATATGCAGAGTACATCATGAGAAACCCTGGGCTGGAAGAAGCACAAGCTGGAATCAAGATTGCCAGGAGAAATGTCAATAACCTCAGATATGCAGATGACACCACCCTTATGGCAGAAAGTGAAGAGGAACTAAAAAGCCTCTTGATGAAAGTGAAAGAGGAGAGTGAAAAAGTTGGCTTAAAGCTCAACATTCAGAAAATAAAGATAATGGCATCCGGTCCCATCGCTTCATGGCAGATAGATGGGGAAACAGTGGAAACAGTGTCAGACTTTATATTTTGGGGCTCCAAAATCACAGCAGATGGTGATTGCAGCCACGAAATTAAAAGACTCTTACTCCTTGGAAGTAAAGTTATGACCAACCTAGATTGCATATTAAAAAGCAGAGACATTACTTTGCCAACAATGGTCTGTCTAACCAAGGCTATTGTTTTTTCAGTGGTCATGTATGGATGTGAGAGTTGGACTGTGAAGAAAGCTGAGAGCCGAAGAATTGATGCTTTTGAACTGTAGTGTTGGAGATGACTCTTGAGAATCCCTTGAACTTCATTCAAGGAGATCCAACCAGTCCATTCTAAAGGAGATCAGTCCTGCGTGTTCTTTGGAAGGACTGATGCTAAAGCTGAAACTCCAATTCTTTGGCCACCTCATGCAAAGAGTTGACTCATTGGAAAAGACCCTAATGCTGGAAGGGATTGGGGACAGGAGGAGAAGGGGATGACAGAGGATGAGATCGCTGGCATCACCAACTCGATAGACATGAGTTTGAGTGAACTCCAGGAGTTGGTGATGAACAGGGAGGCCTGGTGTGCTGCAATTCATGGTGTTGCAAAGAGTCAGACATGACTGAACTGAACAATAGGAAGGGAAGACTTCCAGTATGGTCCAGTGGTTAAGTCTCAACATTCCCAATGCAGGGGCCCTGGGTTCAATCCATAGTCAGGGAATTGGATTACACATTCTGCAACTAAACAAAAAATTGTCATGCCACAGCTAAAGATCCCACATTCCTCAGATAAGACCCAGTGCAGCTGAATAAATACATACATAAAAATAAATATTAAAACAATGGAGCAGGCAAGGCAGGAATGGGGCAGGGAGGTACATGGACAATCTCTATATCTTTTCCTCAATTCTGCTGCAAACCTAAAGCTACTCTAAAAAAATAAAATCTGTTTAAAAATATGTAAATAGGGAAGATAGAATTTAAGGGTAGACAAAAACACCAACTAAACTTCAAAGAATACAGGAAAGAAAGTTATAAAGGGAACAAAGAAAAAGTAAACTGCAATAAGATCAAGTAAAATTCAAAATTTTTAACAATTACATTAAAAGCAAACTGCTGCATTTAAAAGCATTTCACCTCATCTTCCTATGCAATATTGCTTGGACCTATACTAGTTGGGAGATGGGGAAAGTTGGCCCCTCAGTTCCATTCAGTCACTTTGTCGTATCTGATTCTTTGCAGCCCCGTGGACTGCAGCATGCCAGGCTTCCCTGTTCATCATCAACTCTCAGAGCTTGCTCAAACTCATGTCCATCGAGTCAGTGATGCCATCCAACCATCTCATCCTCTGCAATCCTCTTCTCCACCTGCCTTCAATCTTTCCGAGCATCAGGGTCTCTTCCAAAGAGTCAGTTCTTCGCATCAGTTGGCCAAAGTATTGGAGCTTCAGTTTCATCATAAGTCCTTCCAATGAATATTCAGGACTGATTTTCTGTAGGCTGATTGGTTTTATCTCCTTTCAGTCCAAGGGACTCTCAAAAGTCTTCTTCAACACCACAGTTGAAAAGCATCAGTTTCAGTTTTTTTGTAGTCCAATTCTCACGTCTGTACATGACGACTGGAAAAACCATATATTTGACTAGACAGAACTTTGTGGCAAAGTAATGTCTCTGCTTTTAATATGCTGTCTAGGTTGGTCATAACTTTTCTTCCAAGAAGCAAGCACCTTTTGATTTCATGGTGGTAGTCACCATCTGCAATGATTTTGGAGCCCAAGAAAATAGTCTCTCATTGTTCCCATTGTTTCCCCATCTATTTGCCATGAAGTGATAGAACTGGATAGCATGATCTTTGTTCTTTGAATCTTGAGTTTTAAGCCAGTTTTTTCACTCTCCTCTTTCACTTTCATCAAGAGGTTCTTTAGCCCCTCTTTGCTTTCTGATATAAGGGTGCTGGCATATGCATATCTGAGGTTATTTCTATTTTTCCCTGAAATCTTGATTCCAGCTTTTGATCATTCAACCCTGCATTTCATATGGTGAACTCTCATATAAGCTAAGTAAACAGGCTAACAATATACAGGCTTGATGTACTCCTTTCCCAATTTGGAACCAGCCCATTGTTCCAAGTCCATTTCTAACCATTACTTCTTGACCTGCATACAGATTTCTCAGGAGGCAGGTCAAGTGACCTGGTATCCCTATCTCTTTTAAGAATTTTCCAGTTTTTTTGTGATCTGCACAATCAAAGGCTTTGGCCTAGTCAACAAAGCAGATGTTTTTCTGGAACCTTCTTGCTTTCTTGATGATCCAACATATATTGGCAATTTGATCTCTGGTTCCTCTGCCTTTTCTAAATCCAACTTGAACATCTGAAGTTCTTGGTTCATGTACTGTTGAAGCCTCACTTGGGGAATTTTGAGCATTACTTTGCTAGCGTGTGAGATGAAAATCTGATTAAGTGAGTCTTTCAGACCCATGACCCCACCTGGACTGACATCAAATGGTGTTTTTGTTGTTGCTGCTGTTGGCTTGTTTTGAGTCCAAGAAGAAGCAGGTAAAGAGAACAGAATGCAAGCCACACTATTTTCAGACCTTGAAAGCAAGTGGTCCAGATAACAAACCCAATAGGGACCACCGAGACAATGGAGAGAAGGCTGACCCATTATAAAAGTATGATCTTAAAGAGAATGCAGGCAGCAGGAAATAAACCTGTCATTTGGAATAAGATGAAGAAAATCAGGAGCCAATAGAAAATCCTTCAGCATTCCTAGAGCACCACAGGGAAGGCATCTGAATTTATACTGCCACTAGCCCTGAGACATTGGAAAGGAATGCAGTGACTACCTGGTGTTTAGTAACCAATATATAGAGGAAGAAATGTCAGAGAAAGAAAAAGGCCCACACTCAAGTCTGCCCACTGACTGTTCCCCTCTAGTGTCAACTGGTCAGCACAGGAATCTACACTAATGCCCACAGAGATTCTCAGCTCTGGTAAAGGAACCTGACCTCTGCTCCTTCTGAGGGAGAGCAAACCAGGACCCAACACTGCACCATGCCAACAAGAGGGATACTAGAAGAGAGAATGTACTCGAAGAGTCATAAATGGCAGATCCTGGCCACTACCCCCAAAAGCTGAGGTTCAAATAGATGAAAAATGATGGGCCCAGCAAGGCTTTTCCCTATTTCCAAAGACTAATACTTCACATTCTCAATGCAGGGTGTGTGGGTTTGACCCCTCATCAGGGGACTAGATGCCACGTGCTGAAGCTAAGACCTGGCAGAGCTAAAAATATAGATAAACAGGCTTCCCAGGTGGTGCTAGTAGTGAAGAACCCACTTGCCAATGTAGAAGATTTAAGAGATGTGTGTTCAACCCCTGGTTCAGGAAGATCCCCTGGAGGAGGGCATGGCAACCCACTCCAGTACTCTTGCCTGGAGAACCCCATGGACAGAGGAGCCACGCAGGTTACAGTCCATAGGGTCCCTTAGTGGGGTGGCCTCCTTGCTTAAGAGTAGCTGCTCCCACAACTCTGCTCGGGGAGGTTGAAAAGTGAACACTTGATTAACCAATCTCTATATGGGCTCCACATCAGGTTCAGGCTTTAATCAATTTTAAGGGAACAGGAGGGCTATATCCCCCAGAAGGCTGACTCACATTCAGGCTACCCTTTTATACATCCTAGTGGCTACCAAGGAAAAAAAAAAACAAAGTCTCACACATAAAAAAAATGTCACAAGCTAAATCTTGCTGCCCTGCTACCCACAGAAATAGGGCACCTGAAGCATGATCGTATAGAGACCAAAGGCATGATCTATTTTAGTTGTCCTGACCTAGGAAATGAGCCTCCTCTAAACTCCAAAGAGGGATGGTTCCCAGAGAGGAACAGGTTTACAAAAGAAGGAAAAAGGCTGGTGGGATATGCAGTAACCTTCCAGACCCAAGTCAGAGAAGCAAAAAGGCTACCCACAAGGACTTCTGTTCAAAAGGTGGGACTGATACCCTTAAAGGAACTTTAGAGCCTGGGACAGGGAACATCTTAAATATTTATTCATATTCTTGGTGTATATGTGGATTTCCCTTGTGGCTCAGTAGTAAAGAATCTGCCAAAATGCAGGCAATGCAAATTCAATCTCTGGGTCTGGGAGTACCCCTAGAGATGGAAATGGCAACCCGCTTCAGTATTCTTGCCTAGAAAATCCCATGGACAGAGGAGCCTGGCGGGCTACAGTCCATGGGGTCTCAATAAACACAATAAACTGGTTTATGCATGCCATCCTACACCCATATATATATATATATATATATATATATATAATGTATATATAGAATACATCCTATGGGCCATCGTACACCCATATAGTGTATTTTATACATATAAAATACACTATATATATATATATATATAAAAAATACATCCTATGGGCAATCCTGAACCCATATAGTGTATTATGCTGCTGCTGCTAAGTCGCTGCAGTCGTGTCCGACTCTGTGCAACCCCATAGATGGCAGCCCACCAGGTGCCACTGTCCCTGGGATTCTCCAGGCAAGAACACTGGAGTGGGTTGCCATTTACTCCTCCAATGCATTAAAGTGTATTATATATATATACATATATTACAACTGAATATATATGTATAACTGAATCACTGTGCTATACAGCAGAAATTAACCCAACATTGTAAATCACCTATACCTCAGTAAATCTAAAACAAAAAAGAAAGGACAAAAACTGGGTTAATTTGCTTCTCACTACCCTTCTTTGCATGTGCTTACCCCCAGTGGATAAGTTAAAATTAAAGGCATTTGATCTCCTATATTGTAGACACATTCCTCTAGCCTGAGTGAATGGACACCCTAAATACCTTGAAATGGAACAGTTCAAGTGTGTCCTCCAGGTAGGAGAATCTGTGAAAACTCTCACAAAACATGGTAACTAGGTGCTGCCCTGACCTGGCCCCCTATCTCTTCTGGCCAGAAGCCTGGGGGTATCTAGAAATCAGGAAAACCAACAACCTGCAAGACCAGCTCACTCCTAGGTAGAACAACCCCACTTGGTGATCCTAACCACACATTCCATGCTAAAGTTGCTGTGATCACTTCATGGGGTCATCGCACTCAAGTGAAAAGGGAATCCCAAGCCTCAACCTCCAGAGAAACGACCTAGGACAATGGCCTCCTTGACTACCCCTGTGAACCTCTCTGACCTGAAGCTTCTCTTCCAAAAAACAACCAAAGCCTGACCAGAGACATTCAGACCCGGCCAGTGAAGCTGGACATCAAGGCATATTTGCCCACAGGCAAACCTAGATACTTTACTCTTTCATGTTTCTTAAAGTGTCCAGTGTCCTTTCCCTCCAAAAGTTGAGAAAAATGGGGTTCATCTCATGAAGATGAACGTTTAGGACTGAAGCTTAGTAACAACCAAACATACATAATGGCAGCTGAGGGGAAAGTCTGCTCCTTTGCACAGGGCTATGATGATGCCTGAAATCAGCACGAAATTACAGAGATAGAGCAACACTCCTCCACATCCCTCGAGAGTAAGAAGCCAGAAGGGGAGGGATTTTTCACCAGCAAAGCTCATTAGGAAGTCCCTGGCAATAACATTAGAAGCAGGCTTAAAAAAAAAAAAAAAAAAAAAAAACTAACCTTTCTCTTTTCCTTTGTGTTTCATCTGGTTTCACTTGCTCACAGGCTGCCACGTGCAGAAGCCTCCTCCTGGTGCTTCAGACCAGAGTTCCTCTGCTGAAAGGCTGTGCTGGCTCTGCTCAAGAATGTATGGAGAAGGACGAAACACAGCTCAGAGACTCAAGATGGCGGCGGCCAGTTGAGTGCAAGCGGAGCAACACGTCTGGATGTTCCCGCGAGAACTCTGCCTCCTCTACACTGGCAGCCTCAGCAGCCCTGCCAACAGCCTGTCTGTCATGGAGATACTGTGATCTAGCAGTGGTTGGGAGAAGGCAATGGCACCCCACTCCAGTACTCTCGCCTGGAAAAATCCCATGGACGGAGGAGCCTGGTAGGCTGCAGCCCATGGGGTCGTGAAGAGTCGGACACGACTGAGCGACTTCCCTTTCACTTTCATGCATTGGAGAAGGAAATGGCAACCTACTCCAGTGTTCTTGCCTGGAGAATCCCAGGGACAGGGGAGCCTGGTGGGCTGCCATCTATGGGGTCACGCAGAGTCAGACACGACTGAAGTGACTTAGCAGCAGCAGCAGCAGCAGCCGTGGTTCCCGAAATTTTGGGCACCAGGGACCACATTCATGGAAGACAGTTTTTCCATAAACAATGGGATTGGGTACTAGGGGATGGTTTCCAAATATTTCAAGCACATTGCACTTATTTGCACGTTATTTCTATTATTATCACATCAACTCCATCTCAGATCATTAGGCATTAGATTCAAGAGTCTTGGGGACTGCTGCTCTGGAGCCAGCTCATTCCTCTCATTCTTTGCTCAAAGAACACAGTTTCCCTTCCTTTGCTTCTGAACTAAGCTTCTTTCATTCTATTGGCTTGAACAACAAGGACAGGAAGACCTTTGTTGGAGTCTGACTCAAAGGGTCAGTAAAAATGGATACAAGCTTAGTAATATTCAACTCTTTGTGACTCCTAGACTAGCCCACCAGGCTCCTCTGTCCATGGGATTTAACAGGCAAGAACACTGGAGTTGGTTGCCATTTCCTCCTCCAGAGGATCTTCCAGACCCAGGATCAGACCTACATCTCTGTCTCCAACATTGGCAGATGAATTCTTTTACTACTGAGCCATCTGGGAATCCCTCAGGAACAGTATTGCATGTAAATTCTTAAATACATGAGTGAAATGTGGGGAAAAGTGATATTATATGATTCCTGAAGCTTAGGTTGAGAGACCTTCAAGATTTAGCTTTTGTGAAACAACTACTGCCCTGAGACAGCCATGGTGTGAGAGAGCCCTGTAGGTGCTATAGGAGAATGAGAGAGAACTGACTGAAAAGCACATGAGCGAGGCCATCTTGGAGCATCTACTCCATTCAGGCTATCAGAGTGCTGCCAGGAAGCATCAGTGGAAGAACCACTCAGGTGAATCCAAGGAAAACTGCAGAATTATAACCAAATACAGTGTTTTTATTTTAAGCCTTTAAGTTGTGGTGTTACGATTTTTAAACTACTAATTTGGGGATTAAATTGTGTGGTGTTAAGCCACTGATTTTTTACTTAGCTCTGTTTGCCAATGTATATCAATAGATAGCTTACACGCACACAAGGCAGAAAGTGAAAGAAAAACACTGAAAATTTCCTGGAATTTTCCCTAGAGATTCCTTGTTGCTGATGAGCGGGTATATACTGCGTGACATGAGTGGATCCTAAATATGCTCAGAAGTTTCCAATCAAACTCCTTCCTGCTACTATGAATATCCCTGGTACTTTCAGGACTCTGTTTTCTCCCACAACTACAGGAAGAGTACATGGCCAGAGATTGCAGAGAAAATGGCCACTGTGTGGTGAAATTTGGCTCATGGGAAAGAAAACTTGATGAATATGTACATCTTTCCCTGTCCTGTTAGCAAATTGCTTGGAAAATGAGTCCATAGTGTCTATTAAAAGCTTCAGTGAGACAAAGAAATCAGCTTCAATGGGCAACTCATAAGTTCTCCCTAAAAGTATGAACTAGTTGCTTTTTGACATTTTATTATAAATGAAGAAGGAGGTGAGATGAAAGTAAGAAGGAGAAAGAAGGTAAAGAAAGAATGAGGGGAAAGGAAAGAGTAGAAGTACAAGAGGAATAAGAAAGAATATCGGTGGTCAAGAGTCAACCATAACAGTTTGCAATCAAAATATAAAAGAATGAAAGCCCGCACTATGATTATTCCAAGTATAGGTTGGAAGTGAGTTTGTTCCCACCAGTTTCTCCAGAAATCACCAGAAACTATATTAAAAAAGAAAAAAATGGTACTAATACTATTGAATATACTATTTTCCAATCAAATGAAACTTTTAAAAGCAGGACAATTAAAATTCAACAGAGAAATACCTCCAAAAAGATATCTTTTAAATAAATATATAAAATATCAAGTAAATTATATTACGTATATGTATATATGCATACATACACATTATTCCACTGAACAAGATAAACCCCATAAAATAATCTTTTTTTTTTTTTAATTTTATTTTATTTTTAAACTTTACATAACTGTATTAGATTTGCCAAATATCAAAATGAATCCGCCACAGGTATACATGTGTTCCCCATCCTGAACCCTCTTCCCTCCTCCCTCCCCATTCCATCCCTCTGGGTCGTCCCAGTGCACCAGCCCCAAGCATCCAGTATCGTGCATCGAACCTGGACTGGCAACTCATTTCATACATGGTATTTTACATGTTTCAATGCCATTCTCCCAAATCTTCCCACCCTCTCCCTCTCCCACAGAGTCCATAAGACTGTTCTATACATCAGTGTCTCTTTTGCTGTCTCGTACATAGGGTTATTGTTACCATCTTTCTAAATTCCATATATATGCGTTAGTATACTGTATTGGTGTTTTTCTTTCTGGCTTACTTCACTCTGTATAATAGGCTCCAGTTTCATCCACCTCATTAGAACTGATTCAAATGTATTCTTTTTAATGGCTGAATAATACTCCATTGTGTATATGTACCACAGCTTGCTTATCCATTCATCTGCTGATGGACATCTAGGTTGCTTCCATGTCCTGGCTATTATAAACAGTGCTGCGATGAACAGTGGGGTACTCGTGTCTCTTTCCCTTCTGGTTTCCTCAGTGTGTATGCCCAGCAGTGGGATTGCTGGATCATAAGGCAGGTCTATTTCCAGTTTTTTAAGGAATCTCCACACTGTTCTCCATAGTGGCTGTACTAGTTTGCATTCCCACCAGCAGTGTAAGAGGGTTCCCTTTTCTCCACACCCTCTCCAGCATTTATTACTTGTAGACTTTTGGATCGCAGCCATTCTGACTGGTGTGAAATGGTACCTCATAGTGGTTTTGATTTGCATTTCTCTGATAATGAGTGATGTTGAGCATCTTTTCATGTGTTTGTTAGCCATCTGTATGTCTTCTTTGGAGAAATGTCTATTTAGTTCTTTGGCCCATTTTTTGATTGGGTCATTTATTTTTCTGGAGTTGAGCTGTAGGAGTTGCTTGTATATTCTCGAGATTAGTTGTTTGTCAGTTGCTTCATTTGCTATTATCTTCTCCCATTCTGAAGGCTGTCTTTTCACCTTGCTAATAGTTTCATTTGATGTGCAGAAGCTTTTAAGGTTAATTAGGTCCCATTTGTTTATTTTTGCTTTTATTTCCAATATTCTGGGAGGTGGGTCATAGAGGATCCTGCTGTGATGTATGTCAGAGAGTGTTTTGCCTATGTTCTCCTCTAGGAGTTTTATAGTTTCTGGTCTTACGTTTAGATCTTTAATCCATTTTGAGTTTATTTTTGTGTATGGTGTTAGAAAGTGTTCTAGTTTCATTCTTTTACAAGTGGTTGACCAGAGTTCCCAGCACCACTTGTTAAAGAGATTGTCTTTAATCCATTGTATATTCTTGCCTCCTTTGTCGAAGATAAGGTGTCCATATGTGTGTGGGTTTATCTCTGGGCTTTCTATTTTGTTCCATTGATCTATATTTCTGTCTTTGTGCCAGTACCATACTGTCTTGATAACTGTGGCTTTGTAGTAGAGCCTGAAGTCAGGTAGGTTGATTCCTCCAGTTCCATTCTTCTTTCTCAAGATTGCTTTGGCTATTCGAGGTTTTTTGTTTTTCCATACAAATTGTGAAATTATTTGTTCTAGCTCTGTGAAGAATGTTGTTGGTAGCTTGATAGGGATTGCATTGAATCTATAGATTGCTTTGGGTAGTATACTCATTTTCACTACATTGATTCTTCCAGTCCATGAACATGGTATATTTCTCCATCTGTTAGTGTCCTCTTTGATTTCTTTCACCAGTGTTTTATAGTTTTCTATATATAGGTCTTTAGATTCTTTAGGTAGATATATTCCTAAGTATTTTATTCTTTCCGTTGCAATGGTGAATGGAATTGTTTCCTTAATTTCTCTTTCTGTTTTCTCATTATTAGTGTATAGGAATGCAAGGGATTTCTGTGTGTTGATTTTATATCCTGCAACTTTACTATAGTCATTGATTAGTTCTAGTAATTTTCTGGTGGAGTCTTTAGGGTTTTCTATGTAGAGGATCATGTCATCTGCAAACAGTGAGAGCTTTACTTCTTCTTTTCCAATTTGGATTCCTTTTATTTCTTTTTCTGCTCTGATTGCTGTGGCCAAAACTTCCAAAACTATGTTGAATAGTAATGGAGAAAGTGGGCACCCTTGTCTTGTTCCTGACTTTAGAGGAAATGCTTTCAATTTTTCACCATTGAGGATAATGTTTGCTGTGGGTTTGTCATATATAGCTTTGATTATGTTGAGGTATGTTCCTTCTATTCCTGCTTTCTGGAGAGTTTTTATCATAAATGGATGTTGAATTTTGTCAAAGGCTTTCTCTGCATCTATTGAGATAATCATATGGTTTTTATTTTTCAATTTGTTAATGTGGTGTATTACATTGATTGATTTGCGGATATTGAAGAATCCTTGCATCCCTGGGATAAAGCCCACTTGGTCATGGTGTATGATCTTTTTAATGTGTTGTTGGATTCTGATTGCTAGAATTTTGTTAAGGATTTTTGCATCTATGTTCATCAGTGATATTGGCCTGTAGTTTTCTTTTTTTGTGGGCTCTTTGTCAGGTTTTGGTATTAGGGTGATGGTGGCCTCATAGAATGAGTTTGGAAGTTTACCATCCTCTGCAATTTTCTGGAAGAGTTTGAGCAGGATAGGTGTTAGCTCTTCTCTAAATTTTTGGTAGAATTCAGCTGTGAAGCCGTCTGGACCTGGGCTTTTGTTTGCTGGAAGATTTTTTATTACAGTTTCAATTTCTGTGCTTGTGATGGGTCTGTTAAGATTTTCTATTTCTTCCTGATCGAGTTTTGGAAAGTTGTACTTTTCTAAGAATTTGTCCATTTCTTCCTCGTTGTCCATTTTATTGGCATATAATTGTTGATAGTAGTCTTTTATGATCCTTTGTATTTCTGTGTTGTCTGTTGTGATCTCTCCATTTTCATTTCTAATTTTATTGATTTGATTTTTCTCCCTTTGTTTCTTGATGAGTCTGGCTAATGGTTTGTCAATTTTATTTATCCTTTCAAAGAACCAGCTTTTGGTTTTGTTGATTTTTGCTATGGTCTCTTTTGTTTCTTTTGCATTTATTTCTGCTCTAATTTTTAAGATTTCTTTCCTTCTACTAACCCTGGGGTTCTTCATTTCTTCCTTTTCTAGTTGCTTTAGGTGTAGCCATAAAATAATCTTATATCTATGTTTACTGAAGTGTTTGGAATAGTGTTATTGTTCTAAATGCACAAATTAATTGTTTTTTAATTTTTTTTAATTGGAGTATGGTTGCTTTACAATGTTGTGTTGGTTTAACTTTAATAAATTAAAAGCTTTTTAACATTTCTTTTCTTTTTTTTTCTTTTAGCAAACTGAAAAGACATCTGGAAGTTAAAGCTCACTGTTCTCTGAAGTGGTTCTGATTATAGAGGGTACTTTGGGAGAAAGGTTTTCCCCAGGATCATTAACATTTTGTATCATTCCCTTTAAAATGACCATATAAGAAGTAGAGATAACAGCATTTGTTGCCAACAGTACTGCAAAATGGCAGATTTCACTTGGTGAGAAACAGACCAGGAACAACAAAATTCTACCAATTTTTGAGTTTCTGGACTCAGGGATTCTTTGAAACCAATTATTCACAAAACAATTCTTAAGGCATCACTCTTTGTTTTAAATAGTTGCATCCAAATTACCTCAGGAGTGATAGAAAAACAAAGCAAAATCCAAGTTCTGGAAAATACTGGTGAGGTTTTTCAATTCTAAAACTAACATTAAAGGTTTCTGAAAAAGAGAGAATTTTATCAAATTTCTATATTTTGAATACTTGTAATATAATTGAAAGGTGATGTTCTTAGAAATAGGGGGGGAAAAAAAGAAATAGGGGGAGAATAAAAATTTTAAGATGATAATAAAATGATGAAGTGCATGCAAACCAGACTATGAGATGGATACTAATGACATATTAGTAGGAAAATGCTTGACTTTCAAAAGAATATGGGTGTTAGTGTGTTTAAAATGTTCCGAATGTGGAGGAAGAAATTCTTTGAGGTGAATCTTGATTCTGGGAGAAAGATGCTTTCCTCTTGGACCTTACAGGATGGACAATGGAGACACAATCCCCAGGCTTGATTTTAAATGACCGGTTTCTTTGAGATGATAACCAAGTCGCATTATTCACAGTTGTCAAAAACTGCTATCATTTGAGGTCTCTTAAACTGAAGGGCTCTCTGAGTGGAGAATAAAATGTTTTGTTTAATTCAGGAGGACAAACAAAAGGAGAGTGAGAGCGTACATGAATTTTTGGACCCCCTATTTAATATCAAACTCTCATACCAAGAGATGCAGTGTAGGAGAAAGAAAATCAAAATTATGCAAATCTGATTTTAAGATAGTAGTGCTGTCCCTCTAGATAAATTGCTAAGTTTCATGGGGCTTCTGCTATCCCTCCTGCAAAATAAGAAAGTTTTAAGGGATGTGTTCAAGCCTGAATTGGGTTGTCATTATATTACAGTTTTTATCATTATTTCTACTGTAAAAGAGAAGACACACCTGAAATAACTATGCTACAAAGTCTAATATACAGGTCAGGAACAACATTGCTACAAAACACAACTTAGATCACAGACTTCAGTTGGAATTAACAGATCTTTAGGAGATGTATCCTCAGTTCGATAAAATTCCTGATAATTACCACAGTCATTCTTCTGGGAAACCTCCTCATCATACTGACAGTTTGTGTGGGCAACCTTTTCAAGTCTCCTATGTATTTCTTTCTCAACTACCTGTCTTTTGTGGATATTTGTTACTCTTTGGTCACAGCTTCTAAGATGATTGTGGACATATTAGCCAAGACGAAAACGATCTCCTACATGGGGTGCATGTTGCAGTTCTTTGGGGTACATTTCTTTGGTGGTACTGATATCTTCATCCTTACTGTAATGGCCTATGATCGTTACTTGACTATTTGTAAACCCCTATACTATAAGCAGATGCAATAAAATCCTGCTGGGAACTTGGATAGATGTGTTCTTACACTCCATCATCCAAGTGGCTCTGGTAGTCCAACTACCGTCTTGTGGACCCAATGAGATTGGTCACTACTTTTGCGATGTTCACCCTGTGCTAAAACTCACCTGCACAGACACATATGTTGTTGGTGTTGTCGTGACAGCCAACAGCGGTACCTTTGCTCTGGGGAGCTTTGTCATTTTGCTAATCTCCTATACCATCATCCTGGTGTCCCTGAGAAAGCAGTCAGCAGAAGGCAGGTGCAAAGCTCTCTCCACCTGTGGCTCCCACATCACCGTGGTCATTTTTTTTTGGTCCCTGTACTTTCATGTATATCCATCCTGATACTACCTTTTCATAGATTAAAGTGGTGGCTGTGTTTTATACCATCATCACCCCCATGTTAAACCCCCTGATTTATACACTGAGAAATGCAGAAGTAAAAAATGCAATGAAGAAACTGTGGGGCAGGAGGGTTTTCTGGGAGGCTAATGGTAAATAGTAAAAAGTGACAATCCACGGTGGATGATCTCAAAGTTTCTCATCTGCACAGTGAAGACAATAATAATGATCTCACAGGATGTCTTGAGGGGGACAAATAAGAGAATAACACATTCTACAGAAGCAAGTTATTATTTATCATTATGATTATATTTGCTCTAATATTTCATAATCATAATTTTCTGAAATATCTAGAACAAAGAAATCCTATCAAACTCAGAAATTTAGCATGGTCAGACTTTGCCCTTTTCATTTTTTTTCCTTTTTTTTTCAATTTTCTTTAAAGAATGAGTTCACCATGATTGTATTAATACTTAAGACTATTTTCTAGTGTTTAGATTTATGATTCTTACATAATGAACATTTGATATGTGTATGTTGTTTGAATGAAAGGATTCAGGAAAAATGACCAAAATCTGAGTTAAGGAATTCTGGTACAAATCCTCCAAAACAGCAAAACTAAACCTTGTAAGGTTTGGATGGGAGGGTTTGTGGGCAGAATGTCAAAGAGATAAAACACAGACTTAGAAAGCAAAAGACCTGTTATCCTCTGGTTTGGGGAAAAAGCTTTCTTTCTCTAGGACTCATTTTCCTTACTCAAACAGTCTATTGGGAAAAAATATATATATATTACCCCTAATATCTAGATTTTAACTTTAGCATCCTATTTATATGCTTCTGATAACTGACTCTTGTAGTCTGTAGTCAGCCATCACTATTAATGTAAAGTGATTAACAGGAAACACTTAAAAAAACTGAACAATACCAAAGACATCTGTGATGAATACAAGATTGTGTGTTAATCAAGAGGGTAAAGTAATTTACTGAAATGCATGGTTGGGAAACCATATTTCCTCCAGTGTTTGAACCAAACAGCTTTACTGAAAACAGTGAGTCATTTATCACTGTTTCCTAGACTGGCAAAACCTGATTTCTAGCTGTGGATCCTAGAGAGAGTCATTCTGGACAAACAAATGTACCTTTCTTAGGTAAACTGGTACTTGCCCTAATAACTCATTCCTCTTCTCTTTGCCCTACCTAAGCTTTATTTTTCCACAGCAATAAACCCGTCACTGATTATCTCTCTGCCATTTATTTTCATTGTTTTTTCACAAGTCTGATTATTTAAATTACTGTCAATATGTGGACATGTGATTGTGATTTTGGAGTGTGTGTGTGTGTGTGTGTGTGTGGTATACACATATTATTGATACATTAAGCACTGTACACTGTCAATGCCTTACACAATGATCTCAGCTATTGGAGCACTCATACCTCAGCTTTAAGATGGTAACTAGGCGGTGCTCTCCAAACTTGTCTGATCATTTTAATCCTCTTGAGATGTTTTTGAAAAGATGACAGTGTCTATTCTAAGAATCTATGATTCAGTAGACCAATGTTCAGTTCAGTTCAGTTCAGTCACAGTCTCTTTACGACCCCAAAGACTGCCACACGCTAGGCTTCCCTGTCCATCACCAACTCCGGGAACTTGCTCAAACTCATATCCATCAAGTCAGTGATGCCAGCCAACCATCTCCACCAATGTTAAAGGGTATATAAAAAAAAAAAAACTGTATTTTAAACAAGCTCCTCTGGTAATTTTTATACAAGTAGTGACATATCAAAAATTTAGAAACACTGGGACTAGATGATACTTGATCTTAGAGCACAAAAGGGTCTTTGAATCATCAGTTCCAAAGGGTTATATATTCCCATCTGTTCTACTATTTAAAAGGAAACTAAACTTGAACTGAATTTCGAAAATTGTGGAATAAATTAATGTAGTTCATGTATAAATTTTCCACAATATTCTTTCCTTTATGTTTCTGCATCAAAGACTTGACTACTGAGAGTTATTTATATTGATGATCTGAAGTTCTGAAGAATGTACAAGCTGACAAATTCAATACTCTCAAAGACCTAGAAACAAAACATATTGATGTAGGAGACAGATGGGCTCCAATTTAGAAGTTTACAGCTGGTCTCCTGTTTACCTTTCATGGGGTGAAAAGTGGGCTTCAGGCTGAATACTTAAAACTGTTGGCATTTTATGAGACAATGGATAGGTGGGCTCCAGTTAAGGCATTTACAGCTTCCTGTTTGCTCTGGAAAATGAAAGTAACAACATAAACAGGGTAAATAGCCAGCGTTTGTCTCTTGTAAGCATCTTAAGAAAATAGTCATGGCAATAGTCAAAGGAATAGTCAAGCCAAGGACAAAGAGTGGCAAAACCTTGTTTGAGTAAAGGATTAAGGGACCTCCCTCCTCTTCTTTGTGAGACAAGGGAGACATTACACATGTGCAGGAAGGCTTCATCTGGGTCAAAAGCCAAGTGGTAATGGCAGGCTATAATGAGTCTTATTCTTCCCAGAAGCCTTCACTCCAAGATCCTTCTTGGGGGGGGGCGGGGGTGAGGAGGGTGTTTGCTCATCCAGGGGAGTGCCCCAGGGTAGGTCAAGTGGAAAAAGAAAGCAGATAATTGGCTAAAGGTAGATAAAACCTGAAAGAACTGACTTATATAAATGACTTAAATACCTCCTTACCGAACTACCCCTCACTCGGAGGGACACCCGCACTCTTTCTCTCTGAGTGTGTGTCTCGGCCTTGCTTCTGTCTTAACAAGCAGTTTCTCTATGTACTCTCCCACTTCTTGCTGTGCTACATCTCTAATAATAAACTTTGTATCTTCATTTACAGTTTCTGCCTACATGGCAAAGGAATTTTTCACTGGGGACAGAGATACAGGGGAAAACATCTTCTAGCCTCTTAGCCCTAGCTCGTTTGGTGGCTAAGATTCTTGGTTTCCATTCAGGCTGTGTGTGTGTGTCTTAGTCACTTAGTCATGCCCAACTCTTGGCAACCCCATGGACTGTAGTCCTCTGTCCATGGATTCTGCTTGCAAGAATACTGTAGTGGGTTGCTATGCCCTTCTCCGGGGGATCTTCCTAACCCAGGGATCAAACACCGGTATCCTGCATTGCAAGTGGATTCTTTACCATCTGAGCCACCCCAGCCAGGCTCCCCAGGTTCAAATCTTGGGCAGGGAATTAAGATCACTCATGATCCTACTGCTCACAGCTGCTTTCTCGAGATCAATATGAAAGGGTATTCAGGTTTTCAGCACTGATTTTATAAACTTCACAGAAGTTTGTCAGAGTCAATCTCAATCACAGGAGCTCAGGGAGACTGCTCATGGGAGTGCCTTTATTTTGACAGTGGTCTGATGTGTTCAGTTCTTACATGATAACCTGGCTTGTTTTGTGTTTGAAGTACAATACAACTTCATCACTTAAATAAAATCTTACAAGTATTCCTTTTTCTACAAGTTTAGCATATATATATATATATACATATATATATATATATATATATAAAATCAGTTCAGTTCAGTTCAGTTCAGTCACTCAGTCATATCCGACTCTTTGCGACCCCATGAATCGGAGCACACCAGGCCTCCCTGTCCATCACCAACTCCCAGAGTTCACTCAGATTCACGTCCATCGAGTCAGTGTTGCCATCCAGCCATCTCATCCTCTGTTGTCCCCTTCTGCTGCTGCCCCTAATCCCTCCCAGCATCAGAGTCTTTTCCAATGAGTCAACTCTTCGCATGAGGTGGCCAAAGTACTGGAGTTTCAGCTTTAGCATCATTCCTTCCAAAGAAATCCCAGGGCTGATCTTCAGAATGGACTGGTTGGATCTCCTTGCAGTCCAAGGGACTCTCAAGAGTCTTCTCCAACACCACAGTTCAAAAGCATCAATTCTTCAGCTCTCAGTCTTCTTCACAGTCCAACTCTCACATCCATACATGACCACTGGAAAAACCATAGCCTTGACTAGACGGACCTTTGTTGGCAAAGTAATGTCTCTGGTTTTGAATATGCTATCTAGGTTGGTCATAATTTTCCTTCCAAGGAGTAAGCGTCTTTTAATTTCATGGCTGCAGTCACCATCTGCGGTTATTTTGGAGCCCCAAAAAATAAAGTCTGACACTGTTTCCCCTGTTTCCCCATCTATTTCCCATGAAGTGATGGGACCTGATGCCATGATCTTTGTTTTCTGAATGTTGAGCTTTAAGCCAACTTTTTCACTCTCCACCCTCACTTTCATCAAGAGGCTTTTTAGTTCCTCTTCATCTTCTGCCATGAGGGTGGTGTCATCTGCATACCTGAGGTTATTGATATTTCTCCCATGCATCGAACCTGGACTGGTGACTCTTTTCATATATGATATTAAACATGTTTCAATGCCATTCTGTCAAATCATCCCACCCTCTCTCTCTCCCACAGAGTCCAAAAGACTGTTCTGTACTGAGACTGAGTTTTACATTGTATATGTGTGATATCTGAGTGTACCACTGACTGTTATGAAAGTACATCAATGCATATAACTCTCTATACTGTGGTACACTTACCTTGTGTATCTTTATATATATATATATATATAAATATATATATTTATATTTATTTATTTATATTTATATATTTATATTTATATATATACTATATATAATGTATATAATATATATTTAATATATATTATGTATGTGATATATATTATATTACTATATATTATATATATAATATTAATTATAATCATATATATAATATATTATACTATTATATAATATATATTATATCACATATATTATATATATTATATATTATATATAATATATTATATATATTTATATATATAATGATATATATCATATATATGATATATATTATATATAATGATATATATAAAGATCCACAAGGTAAGTGCACCACAGTATAGAGAGTGATATGCATTGCTGTATTTTCATAACAGTCAGTGGTACACTCAGATATAACACATATAGAACGTAAAATTCAGTCTCAGTATAAACAGTCTTTTGAACTCTGTGGGAGAGGGAAAGGGTGGGCTGATTTGTGAGAATGGCATTGAAACATGTTTAATATCATATATGAAAAGAGTCACCAGTCCAGGTTTGATGCATGATACTGGATGCTTGGGGCTGGTGCACTGGGATGACCCAGAGGGATGGTATGGGGAGGGAGGAGGGAGGAGGGTTCAGGATGAGGAACATGTGTATACCTGTGATGGATTCATGTTGATATTTGGCAAAACCAATACAATCTTGTAAAGTTAAAAAATAAAATAAAATAATTTATTAAAAATTTTAAAAAAGAGAGAGAAAAAAAATTCAGTCTCAGAAGACTAAGATAGGACTTCCATTTTCTTCATTAGAAAAAATGAAACAACATAAGATATATGTGAACCCATCCTGAGATTTGGAATGAAGCCTGGTCAAGATTGACCTAGATCAACTGAACCCCAGCTGACCCAAAGACACATGAACAAGGATTCTTAATGCTTATTGTATAATCCTTGAGTTTGAAATGGCTTTTTAATCTGACTTATCCAAGAATGGTGTGATCAAACTGTGGGAGTAGGGGTTCTAAGGCATATTACTGAATTAATTTTTTAAAAAGCAATTATTATATTTAGAGTTAGCTAATTGAAAGGAGTAGTATAAAAGGCTAGCTAAAGAGAATGGGAAGGAGATTGGTTATATAAACACAGGACAAATTCTAAATACCTAAGTCTGCAGCAAGTCTCCCTCCCTCTATTTTTCCATGAACAATATGTGGGAAGAGAAGGATATAATGATAATCACACTTGGGTAGATTCATTTTCACCCCTCCTTTGTTGATTAATTGCAGAAGAGAGTTAACAACAGGTAAATCCAAGCCATATTCAAACAGATTCTTAAAGCTTTGTTGTCTTCTGGAAAAAAAAAATCAATAGTGAATTTTCACAATAAGAAAGTGTAATTCATTACTGGAGAAAGTGGTCTAACTAAGCATCAATGGCAAGCTTATGAAAAATAAAAACTTGAATTAGCTGCCCAGGCAGCTATAGACATTTCTGTTCTCCTTTACCTTCCTGAATCAGATAATAAACCAGAAAGTAGTTACCACAAGACCTACATCAAAAAGAAACCCTGACTTTCTGTGCTACTGTCTTTTTTTTCTCCTTTGCTAGATATTCCATTATTTTTCTGCCTCCCTTTATGTTCTAAGATTTCTTAATTTTCAAGCAGAACACATGTCAGGGACTTCTTGGAAGAGAAACACTATTGCTGAAATCTTCAACATATACCTAATTTCTGCATATGTGTACTTCATTTTAGAGTGCAGATTCCTGTTGAACAAGGGACAGTACAATTTTTTAATGAGGTCAATGGTGAAGAAGGTGGAGCACCAGAAGATAAAATTCTGTGTCTCCCATAGTTGAGAACTTGGTGAACACACCCTCCAAGTCTTAGATGACCCTAGACACCTAAGAGATGTCTGAAATCAGAATCCTGACCTCAGAATTCTCTTCAAAATTCATGAAGATTGAAGATTCTTGTCTAAATTAAGGAAACACCTGAATGTGCCAAAAAAGATTTTAGTTTATGCCCCAGTTGTCAACTGGCTATGCCTGTTTCTTAGTCTAATCACCTTTATTTCTCCGTAGAATGAAAATGAGGGAAAATGAGACAGATTTACCTAGTCTGACTAATGAAAGACACCATCAAAATACATTATTAGCATGATGAGAGCGAGGATGAACAAAATGCATCCCAGGAGCATCCATATGCCTTCTTAAGCTCATGACATTTCACAGAATGGGAGATAGTCCATGTTGCACATTTACAAAGAACATAGGTTTTATATACTCATGAAGATTTTTTAAATAAAGTGATAAATATGGTCATAGAATTGCATTTATAAAAATGAAAAGAATTGCTCATTGGCAAAACCAATACAATATTGTAAAATTAAATAAAATAAAATTTAAAAAAAAGAATTGCTCATTTTTCAAGATTTTTAATTACCTACAATAAGGTACTAAGTTTTAATTAGAATTTCTGTAAGTATAGTGTAAGTACAATACTTATATGCAATACATTGTTTTAGATGCAGGATTTGTTAATGTAAAAAAAAATTAAAGTATTGCAGTGGAAACCTCAGAAAAAAAAAAAAAAAAGAAGTGTTTTAAGAAACCTCTGTGAGAGATGTCTCACTCAAGATTATCTGTTTCCTGAAAGAGGTCAGAAAACCCAACCATGCAGTTTTCACAACTTACCCTGAAAAAAGGTGTTGAAATGCACTCATCATGACAGAGAATACAAAGGACAGAATGTTCCAGAATGTCAAAGCTGGAAAGGACCCAAAGGGCGTCTGATCCACTCCCCTTGTAGGGAGTCTCAGTCAAGTGACAGTCGGACAGTGGCTGAGGGGGCCTCACTCTTCAGGGTTGCAGCTTTGAATGACAGCACACGATCCTTCTGTATCTGTTGTACTTGTCAACATTAATGATTGTGTGGGTAAAACTAGATCCAACAAAGGGCAGGACAGCCAGAGGCTTCATTTTCCTGCAGAGAGTTTATCTCAGCCCCACACTTTCTTCATGGCATTTTTCATGTCTGTGTTTCTCAGGGTGTAGATGAGAGAGTTGAACATGGGGGCAATCATGGTGTAAAACAGGGCAAAGACCTTGTCATTCCTGACAGAATCAGCCATGGGGACATAGGTGAAGATGAGGGGCAAGAAGAACCTGAAGACCACAGTGATGTGTGAACCACAGGTGGAGAGGGCTTTGCGGGAGACCTAGGATGAGTGAGTCCTCAGGGTGGACAGGATGATGATGTAAGAAATCACCAAGGCAACAAAGGTCAAAATGGACAACACCCCTGTGGTGGTAATGATTGCAATCACCCACAGTCTAGTGTCCGTGCAGGTCAGCTTCAGCAGAGGGAATACATCACAGAAATAGTGGTCTATTTGACTGGGGGCACAGAAAGGAAGTCCAATAATAATTAATACTTGAATGATTGAATGGCTAAAGGCTGACATAGCAGAAGCCATTACAAGGACGTAGCACACCTGTCTGTTCATAATGACCACGTAGTGAAGAGGTCTGCAGATGGCAGCATAGCAGTCATATGAACATCTCAGTGGCTCCAAAGAAGTGGGCATATGAACATCATATGAACATCTCAGTGACTCCAAAGAAGTGGGCAGAAAACATCTGGGCCATGCAGCTGTTGTAGGAGATGGTCTTCTGTTGGGCCAGCAAGTCAGTGATCAATTTGGATGTTACCGTGGAGGTGAAGCAGACATCCATCAAGGGCAAATAGCTGAGGAAAAAGTACATGGACTGTTCACTGAGGCAGCTGCCCCTGATGGTGAGAAGAATGAGCAGATTCCCTGAGAGAATCTCAATATAGCAAAGTAAAAACAGCACAAAGCAGGCAACTTTCACATTCTCATCAGTAAAAAGCCCCGGGAGGGTAAATTCTGTGACATTTTCATGTCCCATTGCTTCTGTGAGTTTGATTGTTTAGAAGGGTAAGTTAGTATACCTGAAACACAACTTTTTCAAATTATTTATGTATTTCAAAAGTCATTCATCTAGTCAATAAATATATATTGGTGTTTCCAAATGATACAAACATTATAACTGCTGCTAAGGGTACAGCAGTATACAAAATACACACATCTCATCCACACATAAAGTTTATTAGAGAAGACATACAGTGACAATAATAGCAAAAAATAATCAACTTATTGAGGTGGAGCCAAGAAGAATGCAGAGTCTGCATCTCCCCACCTTAGGGAACCTAGCTGACAGTGGTGGGGATGTCAATGCCCAAGAAGATGGGAGGAACTTCTGAGTGACTGGAGAATATTAACTCTGGTGAGATCTCCCAGAGGTCCACATTTCAACACCAAGACCTGGCTCTACCCAACTCTCTGCAAACCCCAGTGCTGGAAACCTTGGGCCAAATAATTAGTAAGACAGGAACACAGTCCCATCCAAAAAAAGAAAAAAAAAGGCAAGAAAAAAATATGTTACAGACAAAGGAGCAAGGTAAAAATCTACAAAACCAAATATATGAAGAGAAAATATATTCTTATCTTTTTTAAACTACATGAGAAAAAAATTTAGAGTAATGACAGTAAAGATGATCCAAAATCACAAAAAAATAGAGTGCAAACAAAAGATTGAGAAAATATAAGAAATGTTCAATAAAACCATATAAGGACTAAGGAAAAGATGTGGAGATGAATGGCACAATAACTAAGATGAAAAATACATTAGAAGGAATCAATAGCAGAATAACTGAGGCTTGAAAAATGAGTAACTGAGCTGGAAGATAGAATGGTGGAAATGACTACTGAGGAGCAGAACAACACAAAATGAAAACAATTGAAGACAATCTCAGAGAAATCTGAGACAACACTAAACACACTAACATTCAAATTTTAGGGGTCTCAGGAAGAAGAAGGAAAACAGAAAGAGCCTGACAAGATATTTGAAAAGATTATACTTGAAAACTTCTTTAATGTGGGAAAAGAAATGGCCACTCAAGTCTAGGAAGCTCTGACAGTTCCTCCCACCCAGGATAAACTGTAGGAGAAACACACCAAAACAATATTAATCAAAGTAATAAAAAATAAATGCAAAGGAAAAATATTAAAACTGAAAGGGAAAAGCAAAAAACAGTATACAAGAAATCCCCATAAGGCTATCAGCTGATTTTTCAGCAGAAATTCTGCACCCCACAAGGGAGTGATAGGATCTATTTAAAGTAATGAAAGAGAAAATTCTACAACCAACATTACTTTGCCCAGCAAGGATCTTAGATTTGACAGAGAAATCAAAAGCTTTACTAACAAGCAAAAGCTAAGAGAATTCTGCAACACTAAACTACATTTACAACAAATGCTAAAGGAACTTCTCTATTCAGCTGATACCCCATATTAACAAATTAAAGAATAAAAACTTAGCATATTTGAAAGCAGAGACATTACCCTGCTGACAAAGGTCCATCTAGTCAAAGCTTTGGTTTTTCCAGTAATCATGTATGGATGTGAGAGTTGGACCATAAAGAAAGCTGAACACTGCAGAATTCATGCTTTTGAACTGTGGTGTTGAAGAAGACTCTAGAGAGTCCCTTGGACTGCAAGGAGATCCAACCAGTCAATCCTAATGAAAATCAGTCCTGAATATTCATTGGAAGGACTGATGCTGAAGCTGAAACTCCAATACTTTGGCCACTTGATGTGAAGGACTGACTCATTAGAAAAGACCCTTATCCTAGGAAAGATTAAAGGCAAGAGAAGAAAGGGATGACAAAGGATGAGATGGTTGGATGGTATCACCGACTCAGTGGACATGAGTTAGAGTAAGCTCCTGGAGTTGGTGATGGACAGGGAAGCCTGGTGTGCTGCAGTCCATGGGATCACAAAGAGTTGGACACAACTGAGTGACTGAACTGACTGAATCGTCTCACTAGAAGTAGAAAAAAATTTTGACAAAATTCAACACCTACTTATGATAAAAACTCTTCAGAAAGTGGGCATAGAAGGAACCTACCTCAAAATACTAAAGGCCATCTATGACAGATATAGAGCAAATACCATTCTCAGTGGTGAAAGCATTCCCCTAAAATCATGAACAAGATTAGGATGTCCACTCTCACCACTATTATTCAACATAGTTTGTGAAGTCCTGGCCATGGCAATCTGGGAAGATAAAGGAAATAATATAAGTTGGAGAAGAAGTAAAACTATATGTTTGCAGATGACATAATATTACACATAGAAAATCCCAAAGATGTCACCAGAAAACTACTGGAGCTAATCAACAAATTTGGTAAAGTTGAAAGATAGAAAACGAATGCACAGAAATCTCCTGCATTCCTATACACTAACAATGAAAGAGCAGAAAGAAAAATCCCATTTACCACTGCAACATAAAGAATAAAATGCCTAGGAATAAACCTACCTAATGAAGCAAAAGACCTATACTCAGAAAACTTTAAAACACTGAAATGAAAGAAACCGAAGATGATACAAACAGATGGAGAAATATACTATGTTCTTGGATTGGAAGAATAAATATTGTGAAAATGAATATACTATTCAAATCAATCTATAGATTCAATGCAATCCCTATAAAATTACCAATAGCATTCTTCATAGAATTAGAACAAAATTTTTTACAATTTGTATGGAAACACAATCTATGGGATCTCAAAGAGTCAGACATGACTGAGTGACTGAACTGAACCAACTGATGGAAGCAAAAAAGACCCCAAATATTCAAAGTAATCTTGTGAAAGAAATACAGAGCTGAGGTATCAAATTCTGTGACTTCAAACTATACTGCAAAGCTAAAGTAATCAAGACAGAATTTTACTGGCACAAAAATAAAAATATAGACAAACATAGACAAATGATACAGGATAGAAGCTCAGAAATAAGCCCACATACCTATATACACCTAATGTATGACAAACGAGGCATGAATATACAATGAGAAAAGACAGTCTTTTCATTAATGGTGTTGGGAAAGCTGGCCTACTATATCATACCCAAAAATAAAATCAAAATGGACTAAACACGTATTTGTAAAACTGGACACTATACAATTTTTAGAAGAACACATAGGAGAAATACTCTGACATAAGCAAGATTTTTGACCCACTTCCTAGCTTAGTGAAAAAAAAGGCAAATAGGTCCTAATTAAACTCAAAAGCATTTGTACAGCAAAGGAAACCATAAGCAAGTTGGGAAGATAACATTCAGAATGGGAGAAAACATTTGTAAATGGAGCAACAGACAAAGGATTAATCTCCAAAATATACCAACAGCTCATGGAGTTCAATATCAAAATGCAAATAACCATCAAAAAATGGGCAGAAAACCTAAAGAGACATCTCTCTAAAGAAAACATACAGAAGGTCAAGAGACACATAAAAAGATGTTCAATATCACTAATGATCAGAGAAATGAAAATCAAAACTACAATGAGGTTTCACCTCACAACAGTCAGAACAGCCATTATCAAAAAAATATACAAACAATAAATGCTGGGGGGAGTGTGGAGAAAAGAATACCTTGTTTCATGGTTAGAGGGAATGTAAGTTGATACAGCCACTGTAGAGAACAGTATGAATATTCCTTAAAGAAACTAACCATAGAACTACAATATGAACAAACAAGCCCACTCCTGGGCATATACCCTGAGAGAACCTGAATTCAAAAAGATACATGTACCCCAGTATTTATTGCAGCATTATTTACAATAGCCAGGGCATGGAAACAGCCTAAATGCCCAATGACAGGTGAGTGGATAAAGAAGATGTGGTACATATACACAATGGAATATTACTCAGCCATAAAAATGACAAAATAGGGTCATTTGTAGAGATGTGGATAGACCTAGGGCCTGTCAAACAGAATGAAGTATCAGAAAAGAGAAAAGGAAATATTGCATATTAATAATTATATATGAGAAATCTAGAAAAATGGTACAGATGAACATATTTCCAAGGCAGAAATAGAGACACAGACATAGAGAATGGACATGTAGACACAGTGGAGGAAAGAAGGTGAAACAAATTGGGGGATTAGGATTGACATATATGCACCACCATGTGTAAAATAGCTAGCTAGCTAGTGGGAACACGCTATAAAAGACAGGAAACTCAGCTTGATGCTCTGTGATGACCTAAATGAGTGGGATGGGTAGGTGGAAGGGAGACTCAAGAGAGAGGAAATATATGTATACATATAGCTCATTCACTTCATTGTGCAGCAGAAACTAACACAACATTGTAAAACAATTATATTCCAATAAAAATTAGCATGCAATTATGGTAAATTCCTCAGTCTCACATCTATTATGAAGGGCAGAACAAATAAAAGATGAAACATTGCAGTGGTGGGGGAGGGGGTTAAGTTTTAGATGAAATTTCAGTATTCTGCCTTAAGAGTGATTTTTCAGTCTCTGGTACATATGAAATAGCATGGAGGCTATTTGTTCTTCAAGGGCAGGAGGATCACTATAATTCTTAGTCCTCCTCAGTAACTAAATGTATGCTACATTCTGACAGTTTAATAACATCATTAGATTTCAATGAGGTCATAATTTTAAATTTGGAATATCTGGGTGACAATTTCAGAAAGTGTCTTAAGAAACTTTCTCATGAACAGTTTCAAAATGGAGGCCAAGGAAGAGCAAAGAACACATCTCTGGGGAAAGTTTGCTCCATTGTATGGGCTTCTGGTACATTTGGCTTCCTCAGTGGCACAGTGATAAAGAATCCTGCCAATGCAGGAGATGCAAGAGAGGCAGGTTTGATCCCTGGGTCAGGAAGATCCCCTGGAGTAGGAAATGGCAACTTGCTCCAGTTTTCTTGCCTAGAAAATTTCACACAGAGAGGAGCTTCGGGGACTACACTCAATGAGGTTGCAAAGAGTCAAAAACGACTGAGCAGCTGAGCAGTACATTTTGCCTTCCAGTAATCAACCCAGTAACACTCCAGCCTAACATAGCAAATTTCATCATTTTTTTTTTCCTTTAGTCCCACTTTCTAGCATTTCCTTTTATGACAGCATCATGAAGGGAGGGGCAGACTGCATTCAAAGATTCATTTACACTCAGTGTCTTCCATCACCTTGTGCTTCTTTGAATTGAAACTTAAAAAAAAAAAAAAAAAGTGGCTCTACATGCTCACAGGACCAAGTCACAGAATATTTTAATTAAAATGAAATTTCTCTTTGGTGCAAAATATAACACTACATCTCTTCCTATATTCAACCTGCTATAAAATATTTCACAAAACTGTTACACTCAAGGTTCCATTTCATAAAAAGATAAAGCTTATGCATTGATGCATGTGTTTCTGAAATGTTATAAGAGCAATTGAATACTGCACTTTACTCCAACTGACCTTAAAGGAATGTTGTTTTTTCTAAATTAATCAATACATTCAGCAATTAAAACAAAAGTTCTGACAATTTTTCCTGAATTTGAGAATTTGATTTCAAACTTCAGAAACAGTTAATAACCAACATAGTTAACCCAACTTTTTAAAAGAAAGTACACAAAGGAAAGACATACCTTTCAGAATTGAAGCATATTATAAAACTATGGCAGTTAAAGAGTAACTGCTAAAGACAAATTGCTTCACTTGATCATAGTCAATAAGTAAACATATAAATATGTTGAAATTTAGTCTACGCTTTATTGAAATTTCAAGTTGATGTAAAATAATGAACTTTTCAGTAACTGGGTGTGAGGACTTTGAATTACTCTCTGAAGGAAAAAAAGCACCTCATAGGGCACATAAAAAGATTATATTCCAGATAATTGAAAGATATAAATGTATCAAGCAAAATTAGAAAAAGTGTTTGAAAAATAATTAGAATTTCTATCATAGTATAGGAAATTTATAAAGCAAAGTGCTAAAGCAAATTCATAAAGGATCATATAGTACATTTAAATTTTCTGCATGATAAAATCCCACATGGACAAAATATTTTTAAAAATGGCAAAATGACCACTGTCTCTATGGCTGATTCATGGTGACATATGGCAAAAACCAATGCAATATTGTAAAGAAAATATTTTCCAATTAAAGACAAATAAATTAGAAGCAAAAAAATGACAAAATTAGATAAATATAAATCCTGTAAATCAATAAATTCAAGATATATAGCCCAGTTTTCTAAAAGAACAATGCATTTCACTAGGCAATGCATAGAAAGGAAGCTACTAGTAGCCAATCAGATGTGTATGAAAATACGCAATCTCCTTAAAATCAGAGTAATGCAGAATAAACAATGAGATGCTATCTCCACTCATCAACTTCATAAAAATAAAAAGTTTGTGCATATAAAATTTTTATGTGAAACCCAGAGCAACTTTCCCTGAAACTACACAAAGACATTCATTGCAGACTTGTCTCCATTCAAAAAAAAAAAAAAAAAAAATAGAAATGACCTAAATATTTGAAAATAGAATAGAAATAAGATGTCTTATGTTTTATTAGGAAAATTAGGAAGAAATTTTGATGTTGAATCCATGTGGCACATCTACCATGATATAAATCACTAAGGTATATTTTGAATAAAAACATAAAAAAGTACACAGGGCTAATCAAAGTATAATACCTGTATGTTAAAAAAAACAAAAATCACGTCCACTGAATATTGTGCAGTTGTTATCAGAACCTCTGTACTTACAAATTAACATGGAAAAGTGTGGAGGAAAGATTTATTTGTCAGCAGCAAAGAGAGAGATGGCCAGAGGGGATTTCGGTAAAAAACAGCATTTTGATTTCTTTACTAAAGAAGCTGTAATGTCAGTATTTCTTCCATAATTAAAATTCATTTAAAATCTCCTATTTTTTAATATGACTTAAGAAGTATACAAAACATAATGAATAAGATTAAAGTAAAATATAAACCCAAATCTTTACAAAAATTCAGTAAACACATATAACTTATTTCTCATCGGTTACATCATTTTCTTAACGAATGCAACAAATGTAGACATTGATGCCATCAACTGTAATTAAATATGTAAACATAACAAACTGATGCATTTCACCCGCCCCCCCCCGCCCCGGCCCCCGACTCTTCTCCACAAAGAGGTATCTGAGATACGGAAATGGGAAACACATCTATATATACATCTGCTGCTGCTGCTGCTAAGTCACTTCAGTCGTGTCCAACTCTGTGCGACCCCATAGACGGTAACCCACCAGGCTCACCCGTCCCCGGGATTCACCAGGCAAGAACACTGGAGTGGGTTGCCATTTCCTTCTCCAATGCATGAAAGTGAAAAGTGAAAGTGAAGTCGCTTAGTTGTGTCCCACTCTTAGCGACCCCATGGACTGCGGCCCACCACGCTCCTCCGTCCATGGGATTTTCCAGGCAAGAGTACTGGAGTGTGTTCCATTGCCTTCTCCAATATATACATCTACATTGGTACTAATATCTGCTTCTCCTTTTACATGGCATGGGTTTTGTAGCAATATTAAAAAGTCTAGTTATACATTTGTAGTTCTGATAGGATTTAATTAAATTCCAAGATCATTTGTTAAATCTAATAGCTGTTATTATTGAAGGATCAAATTTTAAATTTGCTTTTTTCATTCCTCCTTGTTTTGCTGAACCAACACTGACTCTTATTACAGTTTTAATAGCAGGAAATAGTGAATTTGCAACAGAGGATGCTAAATAATTAGGTTGTGCTGCTGCTGCTGCTGCTGCTGCTGCTGCTGCTGCTAAGTCACTTCAGTCGTGTCCGACTCTGTGCGACCCCATTGACGGCAGCCCCCTAGGCTTCTCTGTGCATGGGACTTTCCAGGCAAGAGTACAGGAGTGGGGTGCCATTGGTATTTGATATGCAAAGGACTCACTAGAAAGGTCATCATATAAACTCCTTCTAATTAACTGAAAACGCCAGCTCTGTTACATATTCATTTAAAAAATCTACATGGAGAACATCCTGACAGAGATGGTTAAGAAACCAAAGCTCATTCTGCCTTACCACAATCTTCAAAAAAGGAATACAAATGAAAAAAAGAAAAAAAAAAAAAAACTAAACCCCTGTTATTCAGGATCATCTTGGTTTCTTCAGTCTCAAAGAAAGTGTTTCTTAGAAAAGAGAACTGAGTAATCTTCAATTCCTAAACTAAAATTGGCAATAATATCCCCCAAAAGACAGCTTGTCAATGGTTAGAGAGTGCTTGAGTTAAACTAAATGGGTTTCAGTATGTGGCCTGCTATGGCTGGATGGCATCACCGATTAGATGGACATGAGTTTGAGTGAACTCCGGGAGTTGGTGATGGACAAGGAGGCCTGGCATGCTGCGATTCATGGGGTCGCAAAGAGTCGGACACGACCGAGCGACTGAAATGAACTGATGTGGCCTGCTACTTAACTGTTAAATAATCTTAGGTGAGTTACATATTCTCTGAGCCTTGCATTTTTTCCATCTGAAAACAGTGATGATAATAGTACCTATTACATAGGATTCTTGTGAGAATCCAGTTAAAAGATCCATATAAAGCATTTAGGTACAGACGGAGAAGGCGATGGCACCCCACTCCAGTACTCTTGCCTGGAAAATCCCATGGACGGAGGAGCCTGGTAGGCTGCATGCAGTCCATGGGGTCGCTAAGAGTCGGATACGACTGAACGACTTCACTTTCACTTTTCACTTTCATGCATTGGAGAAGGAAATGGCAACCCACTCCAGTGTGCTTGCCTGGAGAATCCCAGGGACGGGGGAGCCTGGTGGGCTACCCTCTATGGGGTCGCACAGAGTCGGACACGACTGGAGTGACTTAGCAGCAGCATGGGCATCTAATGCATTGCAATAATTAGCTAAATAGTAACTCTTTCATTATTAATTCAAAAAGTACTAATATTCTACAAATGCTTCACCATTTATAAGACAAGGGGAGCTCAAGGAATACTTTTTTTTCAATGAGTTTAACATGCCACTGAGTACAGATTTCTATAAAAGTCATAAAGTGTTTTGAAAACTAAACACTATTGAAAATTCCAAATTAACTACCAGGATATAAAGTAGGTAATCAGATTACCCACTTTACTAGTGGAAGAACAGAAATAAAGTTTAAAACTTTATTTAAGGATACCTCCAGTACCTTATAAGAGATAATCTCCTTTACAATTAGAAATAATTGAAATGAACCCTTCAAGAGAATAACTATTTCATCCACATATTTTACTTGTTGTTTTCTAGTTTTCAGCAGTTGTTTTTTCAATTTGAAAATATATGCAAAAATTAAAATATATAAATATTTATATATGCCTAATCTACATTTTTTTAAGAAATAGCTATTGGTTACATAATGTGAATTTCTCTGGCTGTGGTCACTGAGATTTCTTCCTATGCTGTCACTATTCATTCTAAATACCAGGGGTTATTGCAAAGTACTGAAGGAAGTACAAAGAACACAGGAAGGCAGAGAACGCAGGCTCTGCTCCTGATCTGCCACTCCCCTATCACATGACTTACAAAAAAAATCCTCACACTTGATGAGTATCTCTTTCCTCTTAAGAAAATGAAGAACTGTAGTTCTCAAGCTGTTTTTTTCCAGCTGCAAAAATTATTCCTTTCAAAAATCAAGTGAATTACTAAATCATTTATAAATTAATTTTCATCATTTTTATCATCTTTATTTTGCTTATTTCTTGTCTTGTTTAATGATTTAACATTCTTTCAACTTTTTTCTCATTGTTTTTCTATCAAAAGTATATTATAAAACATTCCAGAATTCTCTTAGCCTCCCGTCCTAGCATCTAACTGTCCCAAGTTTGACATCAGAATTTCGAGATAGCATTTCTACTGTCCATTTCTGTTAACACAGAATTCAAGTTCTTATGTGACCTATTAAAATCACAGATTGTCACATAATACAACTTATAAGCTTAAAAGGCTGTTAAAGCTATAAAAGACATAGTTACCAAGCAGATATATTTTAAAAAATACACATTTCTGGAAAAATAATTTCCTTGGACTAAAAAGTAGATAAGGATAGGTGATGCTATAGCAATTTAAAGAGATGACTACATAAAGTTACGCATGCAAGTATAAAGAAATAAGGAAGAAAGAAAAGATATAAAAAGGAAGCAAAAGAGAACTCACATATTTAGTATCACCAATTCCAATCAACATGAAGGAATATCCTTGACTTCTTAAACTCAAGACAACCTATAAACACACACATGCACGCATGCACATGCACACTTGTCTTCTAAATCTAAATAATATTAAATCTCTTAAGGGATAAAAGTAATGAAAAATCTCATGCTTTGTACAAATTATATTTAAAATAAATATTTTAACATCTATTTTATGTATACTCAGAATAGGAATGAGAATTATGTCACAAAATTGCAGAAAAAAACATCAAACACATATAGACCTTTCTCTCTTGTCTTTTTCCTTTCGATCAGCAAGTCCAGCTCCCTACATGCGCGGGCTTTGGGAGCTCCTGGTAAATCTGCAGTGAAGAAGTCAGAAGGGCTATTTAAAGGCACCGGAGGAACCCAGGTGCAAGCCCAATGGCAGTCCCTATAGTAATTCTTCGACAAGGTAGATAAAAATAAACCCTGGTGATTTTAATCTGCTTCTGCTCTGGCTTTTCAAGTGTGCTTTATAAAATATGTTCTTTGAGATTGCTTCAAATATCAAATGTAGGTTTTATAATCAGTGACCAAAAAGTTTTAAAATTCATTTTCGACTTTCTACACAGGGAATAAAACCTAAGGTATGCATTATAATTCTGTGTTGGCCAAAAAGTTCATTTGGGTTTTTCAATAGGATGTTAAAGAACTATATTCAAATTTTTTAAACGTAATTAAACCAAAGTTAAACATCTACATTTCCACAAAGTTTATCCTGATTACATTATTTTTTCAACAATAAATCCATACCCCAAACCAACACATCCCAATCCCAGTATGTAATTTCACCAGATCATTTGATTTACCTTTCATAGACAGTCTGAGGGTTTTGCTTGTTTGTTTTGATTTGGGCTTTGTATGCATGTGCTAAATATTGGTAGTCTCTTTTCTTTACAATAGATTATGAACTCAGTGATATCAGGGTCAACTGTTTCTCATTTTGTATTTAATAATTCAAATTTTAATGATGGCAAGCATGATAGCAGTAATCAAAAACCATCATGACAAAGAGCTAACTGCGGTAAGAGTCCTAGTACTGTTTCCACAGAGGCACGAAAGAGGTAATTTGATAATAGGCAACTAGTAACTAGTATATTAGAATCTGACTCTGGCCAAAATGCTTCTCTAATGCTACAACAATTGTAAAAAGTACTGTCACACTTGACACATAGTAAGTATTTAATCAACATTTCTGGATATTTAATTTAGAGTAAAATAATAAAATAATGAGCTGAATATTTCAAAACCATGTTTAAAATTTTAACTGTATAGTTAAGACTCCAGCTATGCACTGGTATTCAAGTTATACAGTCTGTTCTAATGGAATTTCAATAGCAGGGATAAAGTAAATGAATAAGACAATCATAATTCTGATTGGGCTTCACTGGTGGCTCAGTCAGTAAAGAATCTGCCCACATAGCAGGAGATGTGGGTTTAGTCACTCTGTTGGGAAGATCCCCTGGAGAAAGAAATGGCAACCCACTCCAGTATTCTTGCCTGGGAAATGCCATGGACAGAAGAGCTAGCAAGCTATAGTCCATGGTGTTGCAAGAGTCAGACACAACTTAACAACTAAACCACCACCACCATAGTTTTGATTATTTAATGATATCAAAGTAACATACAATTCAGATAAGTTACTTTTGCATTTTACTTGAACTAAACTTATAATTGTATTCCACTGCCTACAATTTAATTTTTGTGCTTTTAATGTCAAAAACATGGCAAGGAGGAATGATTATTTTCACGTGTGTACGTACATGGTGTGTGTGAATGTGATAATAACAGGAAGATGGCCAATGAGGGGACAGAGCAACAGTGTCAAAACTAATTAGATATGCATCTAAGTACTCAAGAGAAGAAGTAGCAATTTTATGCAAGAGACCAAATGTCCAGGATAACTTATCTTAGGTGTATACCACCTAAGATGCTTAAAGCTAGAAAGTCTGTATGACTACCAAATGTACTTTTAAGCAGCTATGTGACTTTGGGAAAGATTTTTAATTAATTTGGATTCAGATTCTTTATTACAAATACAGTGAGAATATATATTTCATTATACATAATTAATATGTATTCTCTATTATTAGTGATAGTATTATTGCTATTGAGTCTGACTCTTTGCAACCCTATGGACTATAGCTTGCCAGGCTCCTCTGTGCATGGGATTCTCCAGGCAAAAATACTGGGGTGGGTTGCCATGTCCTCCCCCAGAGGATGCTCCCAATCCAGGGATTGAACCTGCATCTTTTAAGTCTCATTGGCAGACAGGTTCTTTACCACTGAAGTGTAAGAGTGAAAGTGAAGTGAAAGTGTCAGTTGCTCAGTCATGTCCAACTCTCATGGGCTGTAGCCCACCAGACTCCTCTGTCCACAGAATTCTTCAGGCAAGAATCCTAGAGTGGGTAACCATTACCTTCTCCAGGGGATTGATTCCTGACCCAGGGATTGAATTCAGGTCCCCATCATTGAAGGCAAATTCTTTACCATCTAAGCCACCAAGGGAAGCTCCACCTAAGACACCAAGGGAAGCGCCACCTAAATGTTCATTTAAATTGATATTAAAATGTCACATATATCTTCCAAGGCTCTTTCCCATGTCGAAGGGAATGTTATGTTTTCTCATGGATAAAATTTTGATAGGGAATAGAAAGATGACATACTTAATAGAAATAATAGAGCTATCCTTTTGAAATATGGAATGATACATTCTCTGATTCTCTTGCTAAAGCTATGATTTTTAAAAAAGACTCCTATATTTCTGCAGTAAACATAATGCCAAAATGCCCCTCAAGATTTCCTGCCCAAACCCTTGGGACTTTAAGTATGGTAATATATCACATCTGTGTTAAATTACTTGTCATAACGGATTTAAAAAAAATTAACTATGGTTACTAATCAGTTAACTTTGAGTCATATTTGAACTCTAATTTAAACCCGTAAGTTCTTTTAAAACAGATAATTTTCCCTGGCTGATAATAGAAGAGGATTTATAGAAATTTAGAGTGCAATCAGGAAGAATTACATGCACAATTGCTACGTTTGAAGACAGAGGGTTACATTCAGGGACTTCAACCTGCTGAGAATGACCCCTAGCTGAAAGCCAGCGAGGAAATCAGGGCCTCAGTCCTATAATTACAGGAACTGAATTTTGACAACAATCTGAATGAACCAGAAAGCAATTCTTCCATGGAACCTGCAGATTAAAGCCCAGCCCAGTAGATCTTTGATTTTGATCTCACTGATGACAGAAACTTTGGCCACCTCATGTGAAGAGTTGACTCATTGGAAAAGACTCTGATGTTGGGAGGGTTTGGGGGCAGGAGGAGAAGGGGACGATGGTGGATGAGATGGCTGGATGGCATCACCAATTCGATGGACATGAGTTTGAGTGAACTCCGGGAGTTGGTGATGGACAGGAAGGCCTGGCGTGCTGCTATTCACGGGGTCGCAAAGAGTCGGACACTACTGAGCGACTGAACTGAACTGATGACAGAAACTTACTCAAACTCCTGACAAGAAACACTGTGAGATAGTAAATGAGTGCTATTTTAGGATATTACTTTGTGGTAATCTGTTACACAGTAATAGACACATAAAATAATCAAAATAATTACTCTGTTACTAGATTCATTATCTAGAAGTTGAGCTTAATTTATTAGCTAAATTTAGATTAGTTTAAATTTAGCACCTAGATTTGTTATCAATATACCTGAACTGCAGCAAAGAATACTAAGTTAAATGTGATAGAATTCTCATTGCAGTTTTCTTTAAAACAGTTGAAGTCTTTTAGAAAAAAAATAAAAAGAAATTCCTATATAATCTACACACACACACACACACACACATAACCCAATTGTATCAGTGTGCTGTGCTGATTGGACTGCAAGGAGATCAAACCAGTCCATCCTAAAAGAAATCAACCCTGAATATTCATTGGAAGGACTGATGCTGAAGCTTAAATACTTTGCAACTAATGTGAAAAGCCAACTCATTGGAAAAGACCCTGATGCTGGGAAAGATTGAGGGCAGGACAGAAAGTGGGTGACAGTGGATGAGATGGTTGGATGGCATCACTGACTCACTGAACATGAGTATGGGCAAACTTGGGGAGATAGTGAAGGGCAGGAAGCCTGGCATGCTGCAGGCCATGGGGTCACAAAAAGTTGGACAGGAGTTAGTGACTGAACAACAACAAAAAAATGATAAGGTCAGCATGGACATTAAATAAGCAACATATATTTGTAAAAGACACAGATGGTAATAAAATATAAATACAAAACATTGAGTTAATGATTTAACAATATAAGAAAATCGGTCATATTTGTCAATAAGTTAAAACATTATTTGATAAGACATTGTCAGAATGGCAAATTAATGATAGATTTGATGGAATGGAAAGAGTGAATCAGAGATACTAGAATTCTTGATTGCCAAAATGGTTCTGTTTATAAACTGAGGTGGGAAGGTTACATAGAAAATTTGTTTTTTTATATGTATTTCCTTTCCTCTCTTTTTTGTCACTGTTGACTTGAATGTTTTCACACCTTCTTCCAGCTCATGCAAAGTAAAAAATGAATAAAGAAACTAACCTACACACCAGAGTATGATTCCCTGATTCCCTGACACTGGTGATTACTGGATGCCATATTTCCCTTCCTCCAGCCTAAAGGAGACTGGATCTACAGGAAAGGGAGACAGACAGTGTTATGGAAGAGGAATAAGGAACATGATTGCAACAATGGGATAGAGAAAACCACTTGATGTGTGAGCTTGTAAGATTCTGAGACCCTAGGATTAAAGAATGGTGCAGAAGAAACCTGAAGTGCTGGGGCTCCCTCTTTGTGCACACTAGTCATTCTCCATTAATCCATCACACTTACTCAAATTTAAAGTCCTAAAACTCTGCAAGTCTTCCTAGAGGAGGGGTTATAAAAAACAAGGATTTGTTTGAGGATGTGGATAAAAGGGAACACTTGTGCACTGTTGGTGGGAACGTAAATCAATGTAGCCACTATGGAAAAAGTATGAAGTTTCCTCAAAGAATTAAAAAGAGAACTACCATATGATTTAGCAATTCTACACCTGGATATATATGCAAGGGGAAAAAAAAGTCTTAAAAAGATATTTTACCCCATGTTTAATGCAGTGTTATCCACAATAACCAAATATGGATACAACCTAAGTGTACATCAAAAGATTCATGGGAAAATAAAATGTGGTGTGCATATGCAATGGAATACTCTTAAACAATATAAAAGAAGGAAACCCTACCTTCTGCAACAATGTGGCTGGAACCTGAGGGCATTATGCTAAGTAAAATAAGTCAGACAGAAAAAGACAAACTGTGTGTTCTCACATGCAGAATCTGTAACAGCTAAACTTATAGAAATACTAGAATGGTGGTTTTCCAGGGGCCAGGAAGTAGGAGAAATAGGGCAATATTAATCAAAGAAAAGAAATTAAACACTTAAAACTGTTTTAAGTGTTAAACACTTAAAAATTAAACACTTAAAAATAAGTGTTTGGGTGATCTAATGTGTAGAATGGTGACGGTAATCAACAATAATGTATTATATGTTGGATGGCATCACTGACTAGATGAACATGAATTTGGTGATGGAAAGAGAAGCCTGGTGTGCTGCAGTCAATGCGGTCGCAAAGACTTGGACATGACTAAGTGGCTAAACTGAACTGATTATATGTTAGAATGTTACCAAAAGAGTCGATCTTATATATTATCTCCACATATGAACACATACATATACACACCCATAATAGTATTTGGAGTGAATGCATTAAGTAAATTTATTGTGATACTCATTTTCCAATATATACTTGTATCAAATCATCACAAAACTTACATATGCCATATGTCAATAGTCTCTCAATAAAGCTAGAAAAAAAAAAGTCACATTTACTTAAAATGTCCAGGTAAATTTTTGATTAGTTACTATAATGTTTTCCTCATTTTTCCCAGCATGATGGGTAATGGTCCATACTAAATAAGCTTGATAAATTGCCTTAGATATATTTTTTTTTACCCCATTATCCTCCGCACCAACTCTTCTATATCATAGCAGCTTGTACCAGAGATAACACCTTCTTGGGGAGTTACTACATGGTTTGACCAATGACTTGAGTTTAGTCTATTCAAATGCAAGTTTACTCAGATTTCCTGTCTGGAATTCTGAATAGGGAATTGGATACACTCAAGTGAAGTTAAGTGAAGTCACTTAGTCATGTCCCACTCTTTGCGACCCCATGGACGGTAGCCTACCAGGCGCCTCTGTCCATGGGATTTTCCAGGCAAGAATACTGGAGTGGGCTGCCATTTCCTTCTCCAGGGGATCTTCTGAACCCAGGGATTGAACCCGGGTGTCCTGCATTGCAGACAGACGCTTTACCATCTGAGTCACCAGGGAAGCCCCATACACCCAGGAAAAGGCGGAGAATATTGTAAGATACATGGAGAAAGAATCGCTACCTTGACAACCCAGAGTCATAGGAAAGCAGACATTTTGAGTAAACAGACAACATGAAGGCAATAGAGAATTTTAAAAAATGTAAATTAATAGATTTTAAAAAAAAGAATCACAGACAAGCTCAGAGAATGGCAGTTATGGCAGGAGTCTGGACTCCCAGAACCCTGGACTGTTAATAACTTTCTAGTTTATCCTAAGGCACAAGGATCCTTATTATTAACTTGATTTTATAAAAACAACAAAAAGATACATTCTTTATTTTCTGTAAATAAGTGAGCCTGATTGAACCCCAGTGCCTGATTCATTTTCTCTAAAGTGATAAATGCTATTTTAATATGCAAGAAATAAAACAACTAAACTCTGCTTAGCAATCTTTCATGTTAAACAGCACATGGGAAATGAACATTCACTGGAAAATCTGTTTTGAATAGCATAAATGATAGGCAAAAATACAATGTTTGTTTCCTTGGCAGGAAAAAAAGATGAGGACCTTTATATAGTTTTAGGTCAATAAATAGATACTAATAGATGACCACTAACCTTAGAAAGTTGTAAGAAAATGGTCTAGTCAGCTGCAGAGCATGAGTGTTACAGATGTAGGATCAGAGCTAAATTATCGAGGAAAATAGAGAAGTTGCTAGGCCCAATGTGTGACCATCCCCTCCTCCTTTCATCTGAAGGCAGGTCTCTATCACTCTATCTTCCCATTCACCAGTCTTGCCATCTTACCTGAAAGCAGAAACTATTTATGTTTAAGGCAGAGGAAGTTAACAACAACAACAACAACAACAACAACAACAAAAACCTCATTTGGAATCTACACATGTTACAGGCAATGAGTACATATTTGGAGGTATAATTATTTTAAGGTAATTAGAGTATATAATACAGATCTTATATTTTCTTCCCTCACCAAAAAGCTCCAAACAAAACAAACAGTTCCATTCTTTTACTTGGGCTTTGTGCCTAGTCCCAGAAATGGTGAGCTCGTGATGTATACTGACTGATGGCATCCTGGGAGCCCTGAGGAGAAAGGGTCTCACATTTCCCTATGTAGATTTTCACTTAATCTCTCTGCACATTCTGTTGTGCATTTTATCACTGCCCTCCACAGTGATATCAGGAACACTTTTGTTCATTTTTAAAAAATAATAAACCTCCAATTTTTGGTGGGATGGAATAGAGGAAGTGTCACCTCACTAGCGGAAAGTAACCTGGGGAAATAATCTTTATATAATTCAGTGTATGTTTCATCCCTACTTTTTGTGGAACTTGATGGTCTTACTTACCTCTTTTCCCAGATGGTTGTAACTCCTACTTTGCCAAGTTACTTAGTTACCTACCACTCATATCTATGTTTCAAAACACACATGAAAATCTTTTACCAACTGGCATTTCCTGTCTGGTTCTTTCTGTCATGTGCTTTGACACATAATTTTATGATTTTTTTCCTTATTTTAACTGGAATTTATAAGGAAAAGGAATATATTTTTAAGGGTAGCTCAGCACATTCTTTGGAGAAGGCAATGGTACCCCACTCCGGTACTCTTGCCTGGAAAATCCCATGGACGGAGGAGCCTGGTGGGCTGCAGTCCATGGGGCCACTAAGAGCCAGACACAACTGAGCGACATCAGTTTCACTTTTCACTTTCATGCATTGGAGAAGGAAATGGCAACCCACTCCAGTGTTCTTGCCTGGAGAATCCCAGGGATGGAGGAGCTTGGTGGGCTGCTGTCTATGGAGTGCCACAGAGTCAGACATGACTGAAGTGACTTAGCAGCAGTAGCAGCAGCAGCACGTTCTTGTCCGGAGAATCCCAGGGACGGGGGAGCTTGGTGGGCTGCTGTCTGTGGGGTCACACAGAGTCGGACATGACTGAAGTGACTTAGCAGAAGCAGCAGCAGCACGTTTAACAGAATTTTCTATTTTTTAAATATATATTTATTAGTTTTGTTTCATATAATGACATATCAAGAAATCCAAAGGGAATAGAATGTCATAGCACAGATGACTTATTTACTGTAGCAGATGTGATTAATAAAAACTGTGAAGGATTAGCCTTGACTGTGTGGATCACAGTAAACTGTGGAAAATTCTGAAAGAGATGAAATACCAGACCACCTGACCTGCCTCTTCAGAAACCTATATGCAGGTCAGGAAGCAACAGTTAGAACTGGACATGGAACAACAGACTGGTTCCAAATAGGAAAAGGAGTACGTCAAGGCTGTATACTGTCACCCTGCTTATTTAATTTATATGCAGAGTACATCATGAGAAACGCTGGTCTGGAAGAAGCACAAGCTGGAATCAAGATTGCCAGGAGAAATGTCAATAACCTCAGATATGCAGATGACACTACCCTCATGGCAGAAGGTGAAGAGGAACTAAAAAGCCTCTTGATGAAAGTGAAAGTGGAGAGTGAAAAGGTTGGCTTAAAGTTCAACATTCAGAAAACGAAGATCATGGCATCTGGTCCCATCACTTCATGGGAAATAGATGGGGAAACAATGGAAACAGTTCCAGACTTTATTTTCGGGGGGCTCCAAAATCATTGCAGATGGTGAGTGCAGTCATGAAATTAAAAGACACTTACTCCTTGGAAGAAAAGTTATGACCAACCTAGATAGCATATTGAAAAGCAGAGACATTGCTTTGCCAACAAAGGTCCATCTAGTCAAGGCTATGGTTTTTCCAGTGGTCATGTATGGATGTGAGAGTTGGAATGTGAAGAAGGCTGAGTGCTGAAGAATTGATGCTTTTGAACTGTGGTATTGGAGAAGACTCTTGAGAGTCCCTTGGACTGCAAGGAGATCCAACCAGTCCATTCTGAAAGAGATCAACCCTGGGATTTCTTTGGAAGGAATGATGCTAAAGCTGAAACTCCGGTACTCTGGCCACCTCATGCGAAGAGTTGACTCATTGGAAAAGACTCTGATGCTGGGAGGGATTGGGGGCAGGAGGAAAAGGGGACGACAGAGGATGAGATGGCTGGATGGCATCACTGACTTGATGGACGTGAGTCTGAATGAACTTTGGGAGTTGGTGATGAACAGGGAGGCCTGGCGTGCTGCGATTCATGGGGTCGCAAACAATCGGACACGCCTGAGTGACTGAACTGAAAAAAAAAAAAAAAAAGATGTGTATAGAAAGGTGCTAGAGTTCATTGCAGAATTCACAAGTTTCCATTTCCACACTGATCTTTTTCTCAAGATAAAAAATCTAAACTTCTGGGTACAATGAAAGTAAAGCAAATTTAGTACTCATAATAAAATTATTAGCTTATAAATAGGAATAGAAGTTCCAAATAAACAAAAATACTCTTATTGAATTTTTTATATGAATAAAAATACAAATAAGAAATCAGACAAATCAGAAAATTTCTTAATGACCATGCAATTAGAGATTTCAGTGATAATGAATGGTAAAAGATGATATCCATCTCCACTGGATACATTTAATTTTCATCCAAATATCTCAGTCTTTCTTAGGTTACTCTACCTTCTATATTGTCTTAAAACTCACTAAAACAATTCATATATGTGGTATAACTATGTTTCCAAGCCTAAATACCCTCCTCTGGGTTATAATGTTTTTTATTCAATTAACTCTTATTTATAAATTCCCTACCATTGACTATATGTACACATTTCTTTAAAGTTCATGTAAATATATCTTCCTTAATTTACAGCTTCTATGCTATAATCATAATAAAGTAATATTTAAACATACTATTATAATTGGTATGGCTCAAGAGATAACAGATTCCTCAAAATAGAAGGAATCATTTTAATAGCAAAACGTTGTTTTTCTTTCTTTCTTTTTTTTTTTTTTACAGAAAGAATGTTAATATGAGGTCAACCCAAAGGAAAAAAATATTACAAAAGGGTGAATTTTCTCATAATGTTCTGTCACTTTTCTAGAACAATTAGGCAAATATACAAAAAAAAAAAAATGAACTATAACCCAAGAAAAAGAAGAGAGGTTTCTTAGATTAAATATTTTGTCTTTATAATATGTATATACTATTATTATTTGAACCTGTTGATTTATGCTGAAGTCAGTAAGAACAACCAGGTTGAAGGTCCATGATCAGACATTTGATCACAGTATCTAAGAAATAAACTCTTTGAGACAAAAATATGTCAGGCTGTAGATAAAAGCATATAGTGTAATGTTAAACAGAGAAATCCAGAAGTCAATGCAAGGGAGGAAAACAGTAGATCAAAACCACAGTGATATTAGACAGACAAGAGAGGCAGAGACAGCAGTGAATAACTAAGACCATGATCTTACGGGACTGTGTTTATCTGATGCTGTCGGTTCTACAAATATTTGACTCAATACTAACTAGCATGTGTGGGCACATTGCCCATTTTACTAAAGGAAGTAATCTTCACACTCCGAGTTAGAATTATATTAACTCCACAATAAGAGGATATTATTGTCTATGAGCTTCTTTTAGATCAATCCAAACTATAAAGAAAACGTTGAAACTTCCATTCATCTTTTGTCATCTGAGACCAACTTCTTGCTCCATAACACCCTCATGGCATTTTTCACTTCTGCATTACTCAGTGTATAAATCAGAGGGTTGATCAAAGGTGTTCCAAGTCTGTAAAACACAGCTATCATCTTATCCATGGAGAAGGTGGTTGCAGGGCGAGTGTATATAAATATGCAAGGACCAAAGAAAAAGATGACCACAATGATGTGGGAGATGCAGGTGTAGAGGGCTTTTTTCTTCCCCTCAGCACTGTGGTTTCTCAGAGAATGTAAGATGATAGCATAGGAGAACATCAGCATAACAAAACTCACTGTACAGATGGCCCCACTGTTGGACACCAAGAGTAGGTTGGTCACATAGGTGTCTGTACAGGCAAGTTGTAACAAAGGTTGCAAGTCTCATAGATAATGATCAATCACATTGGGACCACAGAAAGGTAAACTCAGGGCCAGAAAAATCTGAGCTGAAGAATGCACACAGGACCCCACCCAGGCCACAGCCACCAACACACCACAGACTTGATGGCTCATGATGGTCATGTAGTGCAGGGGCTTATAGATGGCCACATAGCGGTCAACAGCCATGAGAACAAGGATGAAGATCTCTAGGCAGCCAAAGAAATGGAATGAAAAAACTTGGACTATGCACTCATTGAAAGAGATAGTGGCATTCTTCAAAAGGGCATCTGCAATCATCCTAGGGGCTATGCATGTAGAAAAGCAGGTATCAGACAAAGATAAATGGAAAAGGAAGAAATACATTGGACTCCCAAGTGCCCTGCTGGTCTTGATGGTAGTAATAATCAGAAAGTTCCCCAACAAGGTCCCTAAATAGAAAATCAAGAAAGTGGTGAACACTATTTTTTTCCTAACAGGATCTTGTGTCAACCCAAGCAGAATAAACTCAGTCACATTATTATTCAGCTGCATGATCTTATCAATGCAGAGAAGGGGTTAGTGTTAAACGCTTTATCTGCAAAATATAGAAAAGAAATAATTCATTGTGTGAGGTGTGATTTTTTGGAATATTTTAGGTGAGATAAATATTCTTCATCATGGACATTTTAGTTGTGGTTTCTAAGGCACCTCAACACTTAATTTGTAATGAAAACTTCATGGGGTCATTATGATTCCCTTGTAAGATTGTAAAAAGTAAACTTTTCTATAGCTCTCTTCAAATACAACCATTTGTGTATTTTACATGATTCTCATTAATTTTGCCTAAAGAATATTAAGAAATACTGTTCCATTATATTAACTTAATTACTTTCATGTTCATTTAATCAGTGGGGAGGGAGCATGTTTGGATAGTGTATCAGTTGGCATTTTGTATATATTTTACTGCCTTTGGAAGTTCATAATATAAATGTAAAAATAACAGCCCAGTCTCATCCCCTAAAAATGTCTCCATATATCAATTATATATATATATATATATATATCATTGTTTGTTATATTTGCTTATATAAATGTTTATTTTTATTAGTCTATAATATGATCCACTCCATTGTGTATTTCATTCCATATGTGACAGCTTAAAAAGAGGAATTTAAAGCACTTATAATCTTTAAATATAATGTCCTTACTTTGAAACAATTTTATATTTACTATTTGACATACACTAATGGAGAGAACTGAACTTCAATGGATAGAAGTGAATGTTATTCAGTGGTCAATAATATCGCAAATATTTCCATTTCCAGTTTTCTTTTTTCCGATTTCTGAAAACACCCTTCAAAAAATGCAAAGTTCCAGAGTTTATATATAAATTACTAGGGGTATTCACTCAATAGTTTATACATTTAAACTTCAAATAATTTGCTTAAGCATTTTAGAACTGAGGTCCTTTGAAGAGATGTCACCAGATAGTTCTTTTCAGGCCTAATCATGGTTGTAATCCCCAGTAGAATTTGTTGTATCTGATTACCCAAAATCTCCACATCACTGTAATAGAACAAATATTCAGAAGAGAGAGGAACATATAGTCTTAGTCAAGAGGAACAGTGGATAGTCAGTAAATGCCTATATTCAAATTGTTTTCTGCCTTTACACAATCAATCATTATTCAACTTTGAAACATCATTTCCTTCAATGAAGACTTAGTATTTTTTCATGTGTGGAAAGAAATATTATCACTGACTTCACTTCATACAACAAAATCTTTCCTCTAGGTTTTTATTGTCAATATGATGTTGAAAAGAACATAATTTGCAAGTAAAAATATAAACTGAATGTGTCAAATTTAAATATAATTTGGAAAACTTACACCACGGTATCCATCCTCAGATCAAATCAGTCGCTCAGTCGTGTCCGACTCTTTACAACCCCATGAATCACAGCACACCAGGCCTCCCTGTCCATTACCAACTCCCGGAGTTCACCCAGACTCAGGTCCATCGAGTCAATGATGCCATCCAGCCATCTCATCCTCTGTCGTCCCCTTCTCCTCTTGCCCCCAATCCCTCCCAGCATCAGAGTCTTTTCCAATGAGTCAACTCTTCGCATGAGGTGGCCAAAGTACTGGAGTTTCAGCTTTAGCATCATTCCTTCCAAAGAAATCCCAGGGCTGATCTCTTTCAGAATGGACTGGTTGGATCTCCTTGCAGTCCAAGGGACTCTCAAGAGTCCTCTCCAACACCACAGTTCAAAAGCATCAATTCTTCGGCGCTCAGCGTTCTTCACATTCCAACTCTCACATCCATACATGACCACTGGAAAAACCATAGCCTTGACTAGACAAACCTCTGTTGGCAAGTAATGTCTCTGCTTTTGAATATGCTATCTAGGATGGTCATAACTTTCCTTCGAAGGAGTAAGCATCTTTTAATTTCATGGCTGCAGGCACCATCTGTAGTGATTTTGGAGCCCTAAAAAATAAAGTCTGACACTGTTTCCCCATCTATTTCCCATGAAGTGATGGGACCAGATGCCATGATCTTCGTTTTCTGAATATTGAGCTTTAAGCCAACTTTTCACTCTACACTTTCACTTTCATCAAGAGGCTTTTGAGTTCCTCTTCACTTTCTGCCATAAGGGTGGTGTCATCTGCATATCTGAGGTTATTGATATTTCTCCCAGCAATCTTGATTCCAGCTTGTGCTTCTTCCAGCCCATCGTTTCTCATGATGTACTCTGCATATAAGTTAAATAAACAGGGTGACAATATACAGCCTTGACGAACTCCTTTTCCTCTTTGGAACCAGTCTGTTGTTCCATGTCCAGTTCTAACTGTTGCTTCCTGACCTGCATACAGGTTTCTCAAGAGGCCGGTCAGGTGGTCTGGTATTCCCACCTCTTTCAGAATTTTCCACAGTTTATTGTGATCCACACAGTCAAAGGCTTTGGCATAGTCAATAAAGCAGAAATAGATGCTTTTCTGGAACTTTCTTGCTTTTTCCATGATCCAGCGGATGTTGGCAATTTGATCTCTGGTTCCTCTGCCTTTTCTAAAATCAGCTTGAACATCAGGAAGTTCACAGTTCATGTATTGTTGAAGCCTGGCTTGGAGAATTTTGAGCATTACTTTACTAGCGTGTGAGATGAGTGCAATTGTGCGGTAGTTAGAGCATGCTTTGGCATTGCCTTTCTTCGGGTCATTTGAATGAAAACTGACCTTTTCCAGACCTGTGGCCACTGCTGAGTTTTCCAAATTTGCTGGCATATTGAGTGCAGCACTTTCACAGCATCATCTTTCAGGATTTGGAATAGCTCAACTGGAATTCCATCACCTCCACTAGCTTTGTTGGTAGTGATCCTTCCTAAGGCCCACTTGACTTCACATTCCAGCATGTCTGGCTCTAGGTGAGTGATCACCCCATCGTGATTATCTGGGTCATGAAGATCTTTTTTGTAGAGTTCTTCTGTGCATTCTTGCCATCTCTTCTTAATATCTTCTGCTTCTGTTAGGTCCATAAAATTTCTGTCCTTTATCGAGCCCATCTTTGCATGAAATGTTCCTTTGGTATCTCTGATTTTCTTGAGAGATCCCTAGTCTTTCCCATTCTGTTGTTTTCCTCTATTTCTTTGCATTGATTGCTGAAGAAGGCTTTCTTATCTATCCTCAGTCCCACCCATATCTTTAGTGCACCATCTTGAAAGCTGTGAGCCACCAAAGCACAAACTGATAAATTAAATAGACAATGATCCTTATTTGCTATTTTTCTCCCCCTCAATAAATTTTCTCCCCTTTATAGTAGTTGAATCATGTATCATCTTCCTGCAAATCAAAAACTCCTGCTGGGAAAGTGTCAAAGTTAAGTAATATTTCTGATTTTTAGAAAATAATCTCTTTAGACCATGTAATCATTGGCAAAGATCTTAAATGGTCAGGGAACTAAGTCTTGGTATTTCAGTCAGTGTAATTAACTCATCCTTTCCATATGCATTTGAATGAGTGATCCATCATAAAGTAGCTGTACTTGAAAATATGGTCTGTGATTGTGGCCACTCTTTTGAGAATATGGCTTTTGTTTTGTATGTTATCAATCTCTTTAAATTGTCCATTTCTAGAACAACCTTACTTATACATTTAAGACATACACTTGTAAGATAAATTAAGAATCATAAATACATGTGCTTTTTAACATTATAAGTACATGTGTGTGTGTTAGTCACTCAGTCATGTCTGACTCTGTGCAAGTCCATGGACTGATGCCTCTGTCCATGGAAATTTCCAGTCAAGAATGCTGGAATGGGTTGCCAAACCCTTCTCTGGAGGATCTTTCCAACCTAACAATCAAACCCAGGTCCCCTGCCTTTCAGGGAGATTCTTTACCATCTGAGCCACCAGGGAAGCCCATAAATACACATGATCAATCATTAACTTGCCAATAATGATGACTTTTATCAAATATTCAGTCCACAGTGCATTCAGCAGTTTCCTTTCTCCTTACCTGTGATTTTATCTCTAGTTACTCTGTCTTGAGACTCAGGACCCACTGCTGAGAGCACCTACGCTGGCCTGGGTGGAGGTCTGACAGGAAACAGTGCGGTTCTGTAAAGCAATTATACTTCAATTTAAAAAAGCACTAATTTTAAAAAAAGCAATCTCTTATGAAAGCCATCAGTGATTGCTTTGAAGGAAATTCTCCAGTTCTTTAGAGCTTCTTTTATAGCTTTTCTTATACTATCACATACTATGCTTAAAATCAAAACTGTGCATGCTTCTTTTAGGTTCTTTCATAGAAGGAGAATTTTTGAAGTCTTCAGGATTTTGCTCTGCCCAGATTCAAACCTAATGCCTTGTACAATGTACATGTTTAATAAGTATTTTTAAGCTGAACCTTCTAAGTTACTTCTTGTAATAATCATCTGATTGTTTTAGTACTATTCTGATTAAAGACACATTCACATTATTAATTTACTGTGGCCATCTGTATAGTATGTATGGTATGGTGAACAAGTAAATGTGCTCCCAATTTATATGTTTGAAAAAACAAAATGAGATAAATATTAAATAATTTAATCAGCTCCACAACTTGGAGTAGAACATGTTGTACTCAGAATAGCACCACTTGGCCATGTAAGATTTTAGGACTTTGGCATGCCTAAGATGATCATGATTTTTCTACACTTTTTAGATGAATCCGTGGCCCTTCAAGAATGCAAGGACAGCCTTGATGTTCTTTCTATCCTTCTAACATCAATGGGTATTTTCCTATATGTCTCTTTGTATGACCATATGTCGACTTTTCCCAGAAGTCAGATTCTCAAAGATATCTGACACAAAATTGAGTTGTAATAATCTAGAGACAAAACTCACTTATAAAACAGCATTACCTTCTACTAACTACTGCACTTACCTTAAATTTTCAAACAAGTTTAGCCAATTTTAGAATGGTTAAATTTCTCAAAACAGTAATAGAGAGTATGTTGAGCTGGTAGCTAAAAGAGATGAGCTGAAAGAAAATCACAGAAAAGGTGACGGAAAAAGAGAGTGAAACACAAGGTGTCATGTTGATCCTTCTACCTGACAGGGTTGTGTGTGCACACTTAATCGTTCAGTCATGTCTGATTCTTTGCTACCCCGTGGACTGTAACCTCCCAGTCTCCTTTATTCACACGGATTCTCCAGACAAGAATATTGGAGTAAGTTGCCATGCCCTCCTCCAGGGGATCTTCCTAAGCCAGGGATCGAACCCAAGTCTCCCACATTGCAGGCAGATTTTTTATGGTCAGAGCCACCAGGAAAGCCCTTCTATTTGGCAAATATGTTTTATTGCAGAAGCCATAGTGAAAATTTTGGTTTCCTTAGGACTCTCTTAAACTATACCATCCTCCCCGATATGTTTATCCTTCACTTTTATCTTTAGGAAAATCTCTACATTCACTTAATTTCTATGAAAAATATACCTTTCTCTGTGGGAAGGTGAACAGATCTACCCAAGGTTCTTTATCCTTCAAAAGCCTAAAATAGAGAAAGATGGAAATGTCCCTCCCACATATATGGCATATTACCCTTCACCTTCATTATGCAGTTCTCAACCTCCACTTTGTTATGTTTCCTCTGAACCTTCCATCAGGTGTAATTATCCACTGTTTCAAAATAAATCCAGATGCATGTCAACTACAAGTTATATCTTTAAAATATCATTTTAGAAACATGCAAAGGGTAATACTTTTCATCTGTGATATACAGCTTTCTATTTAAAGCTGTCTTTTGGATGTGGAGAAGTTGGCATTCTCCAAGAAGCTTATGCCACAGTCACTATCTGTATTAGCTTCTACTTCCTTCTTAAGGGGAAAAAGACATATTGAAATATATTTTTAAATTTGCTAAATTATTCTGCATGATGCCTCCCTCATTACAATCATGTGAGTAGTCTGTCACCTGTTCAGTCAGTTCAGTCACTCAGTTGTGTCCGACTCATTGGCGACCCCATGAATTGCAGCACGCCAGGCCTCCCTGTACATCACCAACTCCAGAGTTCACTCAAACTCATGTCCATCCAGTCGGTGATGCCATCCACCTATCTCATCCTCTGTAGTCCCCTTCTCCTACTGCCCCCAATCTCTCCCAGCATCAGAGTCTTTTCCAATGAGTCAACTCTTCCCATGAGGTGGACAAAGTACTGGAGTTTCAGCTTTAGAATCATTCCTTCCAATGAACACCCAGGGCTGATCTCCTTTAGAATGGACTGGTTGGATCTCCTTGCAGTCTAAGGGACTCTCAAGAGTCTTCTCCAACACCACAGTTCAAAAGCATCAATTCTTCAGCACTCAGCCTTCTTCACATTCCAACTCTCACATCCATACATGACCACAGGAAAAATCATAGCCTTGACTAGACGGACCTTTGTTGGCAAAGTAATGTCTCTGCTTTGAATATGCTATCTAGGTTGATCATAACTTTCCTTCCAAGGAGTAAGTGTCTTTTAATTTCATGGCTGCAATCACCATCTGCAGTGATTTTGGAACCCAAAAAAATAAAGTCTGACACTGTTTCCACTGTTTCCCCATCTATTTCCCATGAACTGATGGGACCAGATGCCATGATCTTTGTTTTCTTAATGTTGAGCTTTAAGCCACCTTTTTCACTCTCCTCTTTCACTTTCATCAAGAGGCTTTTTAGTTCCTCTTCACTTTCTGCCATAAGGGTGATGTCATCTGCATATCTGAAGTTATTGATATTTCTCCTGTCAATCTTGATTCCAGCTTGTGTTTCTTCCAGCCCCGCGTTTCTCATGATGTACTCTGCATATAAGTTAAATAAGCAGGGTGACAATATACAGCCGTGACGTACCTGTTAGAACCCTCTAAACTAGCATTAAGGCTTTCCATCCCTTTTTGAAAACAGCCTTCTCATGGAATGCTGAAAAAAAATAGTACATTCTAAAGGGAATATTTTAAGACATAATGATGTTAGATATGAGCATCTAATAGAGAGTAGTATTTCCTAATGTTTCCCTTTCTTTGCTTATCAGAAACATCCCCAATATTGTAATAAGTTTAAGTTTTGGTTTGTCATCTTAGCCAGTAGAAGAGTAAATTGTCCCTCCTTATACTCAGGAACCAAGTATGGAAAAGGGTTTGAAGGCATTAGGTGCCCCAGGCTGACCAAAGATACCAGGGAAAAAGAGGAAAATTCAAATGGATGGCAGGGAGGGTGACAGAGGAGAGGAAGAAAAAAAAGAAAGAAAGAAAGAAACGACTTTGTTAAAAAAAAAAAAAAAAAGTGGATCACCAAGAAGTTACTCTGCTCCACCCAGTATTTTGCTGCTGCTGCTGCTGCTGCTGCTAAGTCACTTCAGTCGTGTCCGACTCTGTGCAACCCCATAGACGGCAGCCCACCAGACTCCCCCATCCCTGGGATTCTCCAGGCAAGAACCCTGGAGTAGGTTGTCATTTCCTTCTCCAATATTCTAGGGTGCCCCTTTGTTCTTATTATCTATCTCTTGTAAACTATGTTTAATTACAATCTAAGGAAGGCACCATGGTGCTTGAAGCAAGGTTGCATTCTGTGGGCTAGAGCCTCCCTTCACCTGCAAACCACAGGTTAGTAGCAAGTGGTCTGAGGATGGAAATGTAGGTGAGCACTGAGTAGAAGTCTCTTTTTTTTTTTATTCCTAATTCATTTCCATTTGTTTGCTAACTAATAAAGAGACACTTATTAAGGAAAATATCTTATTAAAATAATTTTTATTCACTATTGAGAAAAGTCACTATATTTTTTTCCTAATAGAATTGCCGAAAATGTAGACTGGGAACTCCTGCCTAATTTTACCATAAAGGAGACAGTCTGATTAAAAATGAAGTCAACTAAAAAGGAAGCAGAATCAACCAATAGAAGAAACCCATTTTTATATTTAAACTGTAGAATTCATTCATTTCCAAACAATTTTACCATCTTTCATTTATTCTTTTTACGTTATTGCTTTTTTGTGCATGTACACCAGCTCAGGTGTGTCCACTCAGACATGTCCGATTCTTTGCAACTCCCATAGACTCTAGCCTGCCAGGCTCTTCCATCCATGGAGTTTTCCAGCAGGAATACTGGAGTGGGTTGCCATTTCCTACTCCATACTGCTTTTTTGCATTTATGTAAATAATAAAATGAATCCTAGTAAACTTACTACCATCTCAATAACTAAAATATTACCCATAATTAAACATTTTAAACACTTTCCTATCTGCTGCTCACCTCTTCTTAAAATTAAGAAGTATTTTAATTTTGTCCTAAAAATAAAATACTTTTATCAATATATATTTTCCCTGGCTTTGAATTTTACAGAACTTTACATCCTTTATGAAGACTTCTTGGAATTGCTTTTATTTTTTTCATCCAAAAATACTATGTTTTATTTTGGTTGTTGAATTTAGTTGTAAATTCATTTCCACTGGTATATCACACTCCATTGTGGGATTATTTTAAAATGTATTTATTCAATATTCAGGTATTTGACTAACTATTATGAACAGTAATTATGAACATAAAAATATGTTTTCTAGGAGTGTAATTAATATGTTTCAGAATATGCCAATATTCATATTTACAAACTAATATAAATTTCAGTAGGGAGGAAGGAGATGCAACTTAGTTATATGCCAAAAAAGAAGACAAATAGAATATTTGTGAACAGAGCTAAAAACTTTCACACAATTTGCAGAGAATCAAATAGAAGTGTGTTCTCTTCTGTTGTTGTTGTTTTAATTAAGAACATGGATAAAATTAAAATCCCCAAAAAAACCTGAGTTCATAGTTTTCAACGTCAGTTTAAATATGTCCATTTTTAACCTCTTTTTCCTTGTCATTTGTAAGATAATTTTTTCAACGCTAATGTGATCCAAAGTCCTGTGGAGAAAAAATAATTTCTTTGAGGCAGAAAGACTTATTCTTGTTTATTAAACATTATGAAAATATCTGATCTATACAATTAGATTAAAGGTTTATGATTATATTTCTATCAATAAAGAACATATTTATAAAAGCATTTCCATATGCTGCATGCTTACATCAGTTAAAGACACCTTTTAGAATTTAGGAAAAGAGGCATTATAATGAAGGATCTTAATTAGAGTATTGCATAATATCAGAGTTCTTTGTTCAACTGAATATGGCCTGGATTCAAAACCCTAGCCAAGTAGAAAATATGTTCTGTTGTTTAAATGATGAAGAGATGTATCATATTTACTTTCCCATTGATTTGTTAAAGAGCTCTATAAATAGACTAACTTTCAGGACCTTGAATCCTAAGTAAATCTAGTACCTAGTACCATATAATGGCAAGTACTGTCTGCAAGTACTTGAAACTATGATAGATTCCTTACATTGAGTGATGGACTCAAAAAAATATATTACCTCTATTCTTTCTCATAATTTAGAAATTCAATATGAATTGGTGGGAATAGATGAAATGAATAGGTGAATAGATGGAATGCAAAGGATTTTCAGAGAGTGAAAACACTCTGTATGATACTATTGATATAATGATGGGCACATATCATTATACTTTTCTCCAAATTAATGCAATATACAACAAGAGAGAACCCTAAGGTAAACTATGGACTTTGGGTTATTATGTGTCAATGTAAGTTCATCATTTGTAACAAATTTGGAACAAATCAACTGTAGGAGAAGCTCATAATGGGAGATACTACATATAAGAGTAGGGGTACCACCCACAAAAAAAGAAAACTACAGGCCAATATCAATGATGAACATAGATGCAAAAATCCTTAACAAAATTCTAGCAATCAGAATCCAACAACACATTAAAAAGATCATACACCATGACCAAGTGGGCTTTATCCCAGGGATTCAAGGACTCTACAATATCTGCAAATCAATCAATGTAATACACCACATTAACATATTGAAAAATAAATACCATATGATTATCTCAATAGATGCAGAGAAAGGCTTTGACAAAATTCAACATCCATGTATGATAAAAACTCTCCAGAAAGCAGGAATAGAAGGAACATACCTCAACATAATAAAAGCTATATATGACAAACCCACAGCAAACATTATCCTCAATGGTGAAAAATTGAAAGCATTTCCTCTAAAGTCAAGAACAAGACAAGGGTGCCCACTTTCACCATTACTATTCAACATAGTTTTGGATGCTTTGGCCACAGCAATCAGAGCAGAAAAAGAAATAAAAGGAATCCAAATTGGAAAAGAAGAAGTAAAGCTCTCACTGTTTGCAGATGACATGATCCTCTACATAGAAAACCCTAAAGACTCCACCAGAAAATTACTAGAACTAATCAATGACTATAGTAAAGTTGCAGGATATAAAATCAACACACAGAAATCCCTTGCATTCCTATACACTAATAATGAGAAAACAGAAAGAGAAATTAAGGAAACAATTCCATTCACCATTGCAACGGAAAGAATAAAATTCTTAGGAATATATCTACCTAAAGAAACTAAAGACCTATATATAGAAAACTATAAAACACTGGTGAAAGAAATCAAAGAGGACACTAACAGATGGAGAAATATACCATGTTCATGGATTGGAAGAATCAATATAGTGAAAATGAGCATACTACCCAAAGCAATCTATAGATTCAATGCAATCCCTATCAAGCTACCAACAGCATTCTTCACAGAGCTAGAACAAATAATTTCACAATTTGTATGGAAATACAAAAAACCTCGAATAGCCAAAGTGATCTTGAGAAAGAAGAAGGGAACTGGAGGAATCAACCTACCTGGCTTCAGGCTCTACTACAAAGCCACAGTTATCAAGACAGTATGGTACTGGCACAAAGACAGAAATATAGATCAATGGAACAAAATAGAAAGCCCAGAGATAAATCCACGCACATATGGACACCTTATCTTTGACAAAGGAGGCCAGAATATATAATGGATTAAAGAAAATCTCTTTAACAAGTGGTGCTGGGAAATCTGGTCAACCACTTGTAAAAGAATGAAACTAGAACACATTCTAACACCATACACAAAAATAAACTCAAAATGGATTAAAGATCTCAGTGTAAGACCAGAAACTATAAAACTCCTAGAGGAGAACATAGGCAAAACACTCTCTGACATAGATCACAGCAGGATCCTCTATGACCCACCTCCCAGAATATTGGAAATAAAAGCAAAAATAAACAAATGGGACCTAATTAACCTTAAAAGCTTCTGCACATCAAAGGAAACTATTAGCAAGGTGAAAAGACAGCCTTCAGAATGGGAGAAGATAATAGTAAATGAAGCAACTGACAAACAACTAATCTCGAGAACATACAAGCAACTCCTACAGCTCAACTCCAGAAAAATAAATGACCCAATCAAAAAATGGGCCAAAGAACTAAATAGACATTTCTCCAAAGAAGACATACAGATGGCTAACAAACACATGAAAAGATGCTCAACATCACTCATTATCAGAGAAATGCAAATCAAAACCACTATGAGGTACCATTTCACACCAGTCAGAATGGCTGCGATCCAAAAGTCTACAAGTAATAAATGCTGGAGAAGGTGTGAAGAAAAGGGAACCCTCTTACACTGTTCATGGGAATGCAAACTAGTACAGCCACTATGGAGAACAGTGTGGAGATTCTTTAAAAAACTGGAAATAGAACTGCCTTATGATCCAGCAATCCCACTGCTGGGCATACACACTGAGGAAACCAGAAGGGAAAGAGAGACGTGTACCCCAATGTTCATCGCAGCACTGTTTATAATAGCCAGGACATGGAAGCAACCTAGATGTCCATCAGCAGATGAATGGCTAAGAAAGCTGTGGTACATATACACAATGGAGTATTACTCAGCCATTAAAAAGAGTACATTTGAATCAGTTCTAATGAGGTGGATGAAACTGGAGCCTATTATACAGAGTGAAGTAAGCCAGAAAGAAAAACACCAATACAGTATACTAATGCATATATATGGAATTTAGAAAGATGGTAACAATAACCCTGTGTACGAGACAGCAAAAGAGACACTGATGTATAGAACAGTCTTATGGACTCTGTGGGAGAGGGAGAGGGTGGGAAGATTTGGGAGAATGGCATTGAAACATGTAAAATATCATGTTGGAAACGAGTTGCCAGTCCAGGTTCGATGCACGATACTGGATGCTTGGGGCTGGTGCACTGGGATGACCCAGAGGGATGGTATGGGGAGGGAGGAGGGAGGAGGGTTCAGGATGGGGAACACATGTATACCTGTGGAGGATTCATTTTGCTATTTGGCAAAACTAATACAATTATGTAAAGTTTAAAAATAAAATAAAATTAAAAAAAAAAAGTAGGGGTATATGAGAAACCTGTACATTCCTTTCAACTAAATTGTTAACTTAAAACTGTTCTTTAAAAAAGAAAAAAAAAAGCCTTTATTAAAATTTAATACACTGTATTTACTCCCTGATATAGAGGCTTCTACATGAAAATGCCAAGTGTTTCTCTAGAGTGTAATTTCTTGGTGCCATGAGCTACACTGAGGCAAGAACTATGATATATTCTTTAGATCAGCCTTACTTAGAGATGCCTTGGGACTCCAGTCCTGGCCTTTGGCTCATGAAGCAGAGCAGGAAAAAGTGCATTCTCTGAGGTATGCGGCAAACCGTAGTCATTGCCTCCTTTCAGCGCAGTCTCTGGTATCCATGGATGATGTGATGCTTTAATTAGTCAGAACACTTGGTGCCAAAGCGTTACCCACTCTAATAGGCACTTTGGTCTATCAGCTCCCAGGTGACAACTTCTTTTAGCAACCAGTGGCTTCCTGACAAGAAGCTTTGGATTTAATCCTACTATCGAGCTACTGAAAATGGTTCCTATTAGCAGGCCACAATTCCCCCAACGTAATAAAAGTTTCTCTGAAGATATTATATCAGCCATCTTGAATGGTGCTTCTGTCTCTAATGCCCTGCTCAGTCAGGGATGGAAACCGAGGTCCGTTTCCTTTCTCCCCATCTGTAAGTTCATGCCAACTCTCTGCCTTTACCCAGAGCATCTTCTAAGATCACGCTTCTCCCACTTCCTGTCACTCAGAGCATGGGCATATGGCCATCTTCACATTCAAGACTGTGTGTCCCTTTGGGAAGTTTTCTTTGTTTGTATATATGGCACCTAAGGGTACTTTTCAATGTGTAGCCAATTATTTCTCATATTTGAGTATTTTTTCAAAAGACTGTTAAATAGGTAAGTTCTGAAGTTCAGTTTCATGCCTGGTCTTCAGCCAAAGATTTTTATCAACTTAGAATTCAGCATTTGAAAGATGGAAGAGCTAAATGCCAACATTAGTGTCATTTGTGACCTCTCTGCCATCTGGAATATGACTGTATAATTTACTGTCATGTACAATCTCCATAACGATGCTGTCACAACTCAGTCACAAGATTCAGATTCATTGTTAATACATACATGTATGTGTGCTCAGTCTCTCAGTCATCTCTGACTCTTTCTGGCTCCATGGACTCTAGTCCACCAGACTCCTCTGTCCATGGAATTCTCCAGGCAAAAATACTAGAGTGGGTTGCCATGTCCTACCTCAGGAATTTTCCTGACCCAGGGATCAAAACCATGTCCCTTTTGTCTCCTTCATAAGCAGGCAGATTCTTTATTACTGTGCTCCCAGGAAGCCCTAAGATAATATATTTACTCTCAAATATTGGTGAGCATTTTAGATGTGACTAGGAGACAATATCCTCTTATTCATTTCATTTTTTTTCGCTTCAGTTTCTTGCTGCAAATTAATTAGCAAAATGACCCAACAGGACTTTCACAATTCTGTGATATTCAATTGGGTGTGTGTGCATGCAGAAGAAGCTGAACGGTTCTATGAAGACCTACAAGATCTTTTAGAATTAACACCAAAAATAGATGTCCATTTCATCATAGGGGACTGAAATGCAAAAGTAAGAAAAAACACCTGAAGTAACAGGCAAATTTGGCCTTGGAGTACAGAATGAAGCAGGCTGAAGGTTAATAGAGTTCTGCCAAAAGAATGCACTGGTCATAGCAAACAACCTTTTCCAACAACACAAGAGAAGACTCTACACATGGATATCACTGAAATCATATTGATTATATTCTTTACAGCCAAAGAAGGAGAAGCTCTATACAATCAGCAAAAACAAGACCAACAGCTGACTGTGGCTCAGACCATGAACTCCTTATTACCAAATTCAGACTTAAATTGAAGAAAGTAAGGAAAATCACTAGATCATTCAGATATGACTTAAATCCAATCCTTAACGATTATACAGTGGAAGTAAGAAATAGATTTAAGGGACTAGATCTGATAGAGTGCCTGATGAACTATGGATGGAAGTTCATGACATTGTACAGGAGACTGGGAGCATGATCATCCCCAAGGGAAAAAAATGCAAAAAAGCAAAAGGGCTGTCAGAGGAGGCCTTACAAATATCTGTGAGAAGAAAAGAAGTGAAAAGCAAAGGATAAAAGGAAAGATATAAGCATCTGAATGCAGAGTTCCAAAGAATAGCAAGAAGAGATAAAAAAGCCTTCCTCAGCGACCAATGCAAAGAAATAGAAGAAAACAACAGAATGGGAAAGACTAGAGATCTCTTCAAGAAAATTAGAGATACCAAGGGAACATTTCATGCAAAGATGGGCTCAACAAAGGACAGAAATGGTATGGACCTAACAGAAGCAGAAGATATTAAGAAAAGGTGGCAAGAATACACAGAAGAACTCTACAAAAAAGATCTTCATGACCCAGATAATCACGATGGTGTGATCACTCACCTAGAGCCAGACATCCTGGAATGCGAAGTCAAGTGGGCTTTAGGAAGCATCGCTACGAACAAAGCTAGTGGAGGTGATGGAATTCCAGTTGAGCTATTTCAAATCTTGAAAGATGATGTTGTGAAAGTGCTGAACTCAATATGCCAGCAAATTTGGAAAACTCAGCCGTGGCCACAGGACTTGAAAAGGTCAGTTTTCATTCAAATCCCTAAGAAAGGCAATGCCAAAGAATGCTCAAATTACCACACAATTGCACTCATCTCACACATAGCAAACTACTGCTCAAAATTCTCCAAGCCAGGCTTCAATAATATATGAACTGTGAACTTCCAGATGTTTAAGGTGGATTTAGAAAAGGCAGAGGAACCAGAAATGAAATTGCCAACATCCATTGGATTATCAAAAAAGCAAGAGAGTTCCAGAAAAACATCTATTTCTGCTTTATTGACAACACCAAATCCTTTGACTGTGTGGATCACAATAAACTGTGGAAAATTTTGAAAGAGATGGGAATACCAGACCACCTGACCTGCCTCTTATGAACTCTGTATGCAGGTCAGGAAGCAACAGTTAGAACTGGACATGGAACAACAGACTGGTTCCAAATAGGAAAAGGAGTATGTCAAGGCTGTATATTGTCACCCTGCTTATTTAACTTATATGAAGTGTACATCATGAGAAATGCTGAGCTGGAAGAAGAACAAACAGAAATCAAGATTGCTGGGAGAAATATCAATAACCTCAGATATGCAGATGACACCACCCTATGGCATAAAGTGAAGAAGAACTAAAGAGCCTCTTGATGAAAGTGAAAGAGGAGGGTGAAAAAGTTGGCTTAAAGCTCAACATTCAAGAAACGAAGATCATGGCATCTGGGCCCATCACTTCATGGCAAATAGATGGAGAAACAGTGGAAACAGTGTCAGACTTTATTTTTCTGGGCTCCAAAATCACTGCAGATGGTGATTGAAGCCATGAAATGAAAAGACTCTTATTCCTTGGAAGAAAAGTTATGACCAACCTAGACAGCATGTTAAGAAGCAGAGACATTACTTTGCAAACAAAGGTCTGTCTCATCAAGGCTATGATTTTTCCAGTAGTCATGTATGGATGTGAGAGTTGGATTATAAAGAAAGCTGAGTGCCGAAGAATTAATGCTTTTGAAGTTTGGTGTTGGAGAAGGCTCTTGAGAGTCCCTTGGACTGCAAGGAGATCCAGTCAGTCCATCCTAAAGGAAATCAGTCCTGAATGTTCATTGTAAGGACTGATGTTGAAGCTGAAACTCCAATATTTTGGCCACCTCATGCAAAGAACTGACTTAGTGCAAAAGACCCTTTTACTGGGAAACATTGAAATGGTTGGATGGTACCACTGACTCAATGGCCATGAGTTTGAGTATACTCTGCAAGCTGGTGATGGACAGGGAGGCCTGGTGTGCTGCAGCCCATGGGGTCTAAAAGAGTCAGACACGACTGAGCAATTGAACTGCACTGAACTGTGTGCATGCACACATACACACACGCAGAGAAAATCCTTTAAAATATATGACATTTATCTCTAAAAATTAACTTTTTGTTTGGTTTGGAGATTTTTATGTGATGATGATTATTGGCAGGGTTCTCTGTGAATGTGAAGGTCCTGGCAAAGAGTTATCACAACTGGACAGGAAGAGGAGAAAGAAACTTAGTATACAGGATGGATCAGATTAAAAATGCATGGGCTTTTGAGGGAGGGAAGGTAAGTTCTTCATGGAACTAACTGAGAATGGCAGATGCTCTGGGTACCACTTCTGTACCCACAAATGTTTTGAGAATGATCTTTCTGCATTGATTCTCACGAGGGCATTCTGTAACATAATTGGCCAGGTGTTCCCAGCTACTGAATTATGACTGAAGAACTGACAACTACCAAGATTTCCATTCTTGCTGCGTGGTGTCAGAGAAGGATCCTGGCCCATCTGAGTATGTAGGGAAACCACTGTGGTATCAGTGGTGTGTAGTAAAGCTAACTCATTATGGGTGATCATCTGAACCGGATCTGAGGAACATTTTGTGGTGCCCCAGCCTTCTGGGAACATGTGACCAGAGCTCCTTCCTCTAACTGGATCATAAAAAATCCACAGTAATAGGTGCCCTCAGATTAGTGTGGCTTTAGATTTGAGACAGCAAAAGAGACACTGATGTATAGAACAGTCTTATGGACTCTGTGGGAGAGGGAGAGGGTGGGAAGATTTGGGAGAATGGCATTGAAACATGTAAAATATCATGTATGAAATGAGTTGCCAGTCCAGGTTCGATGCACGATACTGGATGCTTGGGGCTGGTGCACTGGGACGACCCAGAGGGATGGAATGGGGAGGGAGGAGGGAAGAGGGTTCAGGATGGGGAACACATGTATACCTGTGGCGGATTCATTTTGATATTTGGCAAAACTAATACAGTTATGTAAAGTTTAAAAATAAAATTAAATAAAAAAAAAATAGATTAGATTCAAAGTCTTCAGTAGTTGGTTTTTGGTCATTTTGATACTAGCTCTGGCGAACTCTAACCTCAAGGCCTACAAGTTCGATATATTTTGGCATTTCTGTTCCCATCTCAGTTATCTAAGGCTGGCTGGATGTAAACTGGATCAATGACCTTAGCTACATTATTTTCTTTAACACCTTTTCTTTTATACTCTCTTTATTATTTACTGTGTCTTCATTTTTTAAACTATGATTTACCATATATGCTATTGTACATTTTGGCAAGTTTCCTCCTCCTGATACTTTGAGCTAGTCCAGAAGATATTCTGTTTCTGTTTTTGATTTTTTTTTTGTTTGTTTGTTTAATTTACCACTATCCAAGTGAAGAATTTCCAGAGTGCTTTTTTTGTTTTGTTTTTTCTTGAAGGATCCCTGACTTAAATGAATTAAAGTTCTTAAAAGTTACTTGTGTTGCTGTTATACATACTAGAAATCAAACTCTCACATGATTAGAATTCTGGCATACTCTAACCATTAATATTTTCTACCAATTTTAAAATGATTTAAATTTTTTAGGACATTTCTTAGCTCAAAAAGGCAATAACAGAATTCCCCATATATAGTCAATGAACTCTAAATATTCACATAAATTATCAACCTATTTCCTATTTTTTAAATTATTCTGGTGCACTGGGACGACCCAGAGGGATGGTACGGGGAAGGGGGAGGGAGGGGAGTTCAAGATGGAGAACACGTGTATACCTGTGGCGGATTCATGTTGATGTATGGCAAAACCAATACAATATTGTAAAGTAATTAACCTCCAATTAAAATAAATATATTTCTATTTAAAAAACAAAACAAAGAAATCATAATTTTCTTTGAGCTATTTAATACTCACAGCTTTCATGACTGCCACTCATCTTGGAGAATTTTGCCCTTGCAAAGATAAATACATGCATATACTTCAAAGTGAAAGTGGAAGTGTTAGTCGCTCAGCCCTATCTGACTCTTTGCCACCCCATGGGCTGTAGTCTGCCAAGCTCCTCTGTCCATGGAAGAACTTGGGAGACCCCAGCTCGATCCCTGGGTCAGGAAGATCCCCTGGAGAAGGGAATGGCTACACACGTTAATATTCTTGCCTGGAGAATTCCATGGACAGAGGAGCCTGGCCAGCTACAGTCCCTGAAGTAGCAAAGAGTAGGACACAACTGAGTGACTAACACTTTCATTACATATACCTCAACTTGCATATAAAATGTCAACACACAGAAGATGCGTGGAGGCTTATATTCCCAGAACTTGCCCAGCTGCTGTCTTTCTCTACTTGCTGAATGTAACAAACTTAACGGAAAACCAGAGCAGCAATTGCCACAAATGCCCCCGAATCCAACCACCACCCTACCCCATAACCATAGAGTTTTGAGTAATCTAAGACAAGACGAGCTTCTGTGCTCACTGAAATCCTCAAACACATTGGATCGTAGGAAGCTGAGCTCTCCTGAGAGCATGAGGCTATGTTCCTTGATTATCCATGCCTTTGCCTAAATACTCACATGGCTAGAAGAAGTTCCCAAAATATAAGTACAGGACCTTCTTCTCACTATAGGTTTAAGAAAATGACTACTCTTACCATTCTTCTTTCCTTCTCACTTGTTCTCATTCCTTAAACTTTTCCATTTTCTGTATCTCCATATTTCAAAACAACTTAAATCTGGCAGAAAGCTATTATTATTTCCCTAGAGAAGTCCCCTGAACACTATTTGTTCTTGATTTTATCCCAAATATTTGTTGCTAACTATTTTTATAATGAGGGCTTTTCTTGGTGGATTAGATAGTAAAGAATCTGCCTGCAATGCAGGAGAACAGGGCTCGATACCTGGGTCAGGAAGATCCTCTGGAGAAGAGAATGGCAACTCACTCCAGTATTCTTGCCTGGAAAACTCCATAGACAGAGGAGCCTTGTGGGCTACAATCCATGAGGTTGCAAAGAGTCAGATATGACTGAGCAACTAACTCTTTCACTTTCATTCCTATAATAGCTAGATTCTACTGGTAGGACTTATAATTGCAAATGTAGTTCAAGTCAATTTTCATGGGATAGGTTGTTAAAATTGCTTATCTTGATAGGCTCAGTTCAGTCACTCAGCAAAGTCCGAATCTGCGACCCCATGGACTGCAGCACACCAGGCTTCCCTGTCAATCACCAACACCCAGAGTTTGCTCAAACTCATGTCCATCAAGTCGGTGATGCCATGCAACCATCTCGTGCTCTGTCGTCCCCTTCTCCTCCTGCCCCCAATCCCTCCCAGCATCAGGTGAGGTTCTTCTCATCAGGAGGCCAAAGTACTGGAGTTTCAGCTTTAGTATTAGTCCTTCCAATGAATATTCAGGACTGATTTCCTTGAGGATTGACTGGTTGGATCTCCTTGCAGTCCAAGGGGCTCTCAAGAGTCTTCTCCAACACCACAGCTCAAAAGTATCAATCTTGATAAATAACCCTTCCAATTTCACATTCCTTTTCATCAGTATTAGGAAAACATTCTATATTGCATAGTCATAAAATAATTTTGCCATAGTTTTCTCTGTTACTTTGACAGGAACTCTCCGTTTAAAGATTTTTTTTTTTTTTTTACCATGGTAAAAAGAATGTGTTTCAGATAGCTACACATTGTCCTAACAACTTTTTTGAATAGTTTGTATTTTTCCAGTAACTTGAGATACCACTTTAATCTTATTCCAAAATCTCTTATCCACTGTGCCCTTTTTTTTTTAAGCTTTCTTTTCTTTTTTTTCTTTTGATGCAGACCATTTTCTAAAGTCTTTATTGAACTTTGTTCTATTTCTTCTGTTTTATGTTTGGGTTTTTTGGCTGTAAGGTATGTGGAATCTCAGCTGTCCAACCAGAGATTGAATTCACACCTCCTGCATGGGAAAGTGAAGTCTTAACCTCAGAGCCATCAGGTTAGTCCTTTATCCATTATATTCAATTTCAGGGGTTTGTTTTCAGTTTAAATGATATGCCTATTCTATTGTTAATGTCACATATTTATAGTCATTGTAGCTGTCTGCTATAATTTTGGTATCTGGTAGCTTTTCCTCTAATTTTTTGTCCAGAGTTACCAGCCCATATTTTGAATATTTATTTTTCAACATGAATAAACTTGTTTGACTAAAAAATGTATTATTAATGATTTTACTGGAGAACAACTCTTTAATGTGTTAGTAACACTGTGGAGAGCTGATGTCCTAAGGATGTTGAGTATCTTTAGGATATTACACAAAATTAGTTCCTAGAGGAAGTAATCCTAGGAACTTACACAGGGCCTGTAATAGTTCTAGTTACCTACCCATCAGAATAGAAAACTGCCTGGGTCACTGGGAAGAGTACAGTATTCAGAAATGCATTGTTTCTGTAATGAGGAAAAGTTCACCATAATCTAATCATAAATTCTGGATGATCTGTCCATTGATGTAGGTGAGGTATTAAAACGAACTGAAAGTGAAAGTTCTTCCATCATGTCTGACTCTTTGCACCCCTGGATTATACAGTCCATGGAATTCTCCAGGCCAGAATACTGGAGTGGGTAGCCTTTCCCTTCTCCAGGGGATCTTCCCGACCCAGGGATCGAACCTTGGTTTCCTGCATTGCAGGCAGACTCTTTACCATCTGATCCACAAAGGAAGCCCCCCACTCACCAACACCATTATAAGAATATGCAACAAATATGTGGGATAACATCAGGAATAAATAGTGTTCTGGAGACTGCTCTTCAGTTCAGTTCAGTTCTCAGTTGTGTCTGACTCTTTGCGACCTCATGAATCGCAGCACGCCAGGCGTCCCTGTACATCACCAACTCCCGGAGTTCACTCAGACTCACGTCCATCGAGTCGGTGATGCCATCCAGCCATCTCATCCTCTGTCGTCCTCTTCTCCTCCTGCCCCCAATCTCTCCCAGCATCAGAGTCTTTTCCAATGAGTCAACACTTCCCATGAGGTGGCCAAAGTACTGGAGTTTCAGCTTTAGAATCATTCCTTCCAATGAACACCCAGGACTGATCTCCTTTAAAACGGACTGGTTGGATATCCTTGAAGTCCAAGGGACTCTCAAGAGTCTTCTCCAACACCACAGTTCAAAAGTATCAATTCTTCAGCACTCAGCTTTCTTCACAGTCCAACTCTCACATCCATACACAACTACTGGAAAAACCATAGCCTTGACTAGATGGACCTTTGTTGGCAGAGTAATGTCTCTGCTTAGAATATGCTGTCTAGATTGGTCATAACTTTTCTTCCAAGGAACAAGCGTCTTTTAATTTCATGGCTGCAATCACCATCTGCAGTGATTTTGGAGCCCAAAAAAATGAAGTCTGACACTGTTTCCACTGTTTCCCCATCTATTTCCCATGAAGTGATGGGCCCAGATGCCATGATCTTCGTTTTCTGAATCTTGAGCTTTAAGCCAACATTTTCACTCTCCTCTTTCACTTTCATCAAGAGGCTTTTGAGTTCCTCTTCATTTTCTGACATAAGGGTGGTGTCATCTGCATATCTGAGGTTATTGATATTTCTCCCAGCAATCTTGATTCCAGCTTGTGCTTCTTCCAGCCCATCGTTTCTCATGATGTACTCTGCATATAAGTTAAATAAGCAGGGTGACAATATACAGGCTTGACGAACTCCTTTTCCTCTTTGGAACCAGTCTGTTGTTCCATGTCCAGTTCTAACTGTTGCTTCCTGACCTGCATATAGGTTTCTCAAGAGGCAGGTCAGGTGGTCTGGTATTCCCATCTCTTTCAGAATTTTCCACAGTTATTGTGATCCACACAGTCAAAGGCTTTGGCATAGTCAATAAAGCAGAAATAGATGTTTTTCTGGAACTCTCTTGCTTTTTCCATGATCCAGTGGTTGTTGGCAATTTGGTCTCTGGTTCCTCTGCCTTTTCTAAAACCAGCTTGAACATCAGGAAGTTCACGGTTCACATATTGCTGAAGCCTGGCATGGAGAATTTTGAGCATTACTTTACTAGCATGTGAGATGAGTGCAATTGGGTGGTAGTTTGAGCATTCTTTGGCATGGCCTTTCTTTGGGATTGGAATGAAAACTGATCTTTTCCAGTCTTGTGGCCACTGCTGAGTTTTCCAAATTTGCTGGCATATTGAGTGCAGCACTGTCACAGCATCATCTTTCAGGATTTGAAATAGCTCAACTGGAATTCCATCACCTCCACTAACTTTGTTGGTAGTGATGCTTTCTAAGGCCCACTTGACTTCACATTCCAGCATGTCTGGCTCTAGGTGAGTGATCACACCATCGTGATTATCTGGGTCATGAAGATCTTTTTTGTAGAGTTCTTCTGTGTATTCTTGCCACCTCTTCTTAATATCTTCTGCTTCTGTTAGATCTGTACCATTTCTGTCCTTTATTGAGCCCATCTTTGCATGAAATGTTCCCTTGGTATCTCTAATTTTCTTGAAGAGATCTCTAGTCTTTCCCATTCTGTTGTTTTCCTCTATTTCTTTGCATTGATCGCTGAAGAAGGCTTTCTTATCTCTCCTTGCTATTCTTTGGAACTCTGCATTCAGATGCTTATATCTCTCCTTTTCTCCTTTGCTTTTCACTTCTCTTCTTTTCACAGCTTTTTGTAAGGCCTCCTCAGACAGCCATTTTGCTTTTTTGCTTTTTTTTTTTTTTTTTCCCCTTGGGATTATCTTGCTCCCTGTCTCCTGTACAATGTCATGAACTTCTGTCCATAGTTCATCAGGCACTCTATCAGATCTAGTCCTTTAAATCTATTTCTCACTTCCAGTGTATAATCATAAGGGATTTGATTTAGGTCATACCTGAATGGTCTAGTGGTTTTCCCTGCTTTCTTCAATTTAAGTCTGAATTTGGCAATAAGGAGTTCATGATCTGAGCCACAGTCAGCTTCTGGTCTGTTTTTTGCTGACTGTATAGAGTTCTTCCTCTTTGGCTGCAAAGAATATAATCAATCTGATTTCGGTGTTGACCATCTGGTGATGTCCATGTGTACAGTCTTCTCTTGTGTTGTTGGAAGAGGGTGTTTGCTATGACCAGTACGTTCTCTTGGCAAAACTCCATTAGCCTTTGCTTGGCTTCATTTCATACTCCAAGGCCAAATTTGCTTGTTACTCCTGGTGCTTCTTGACTTCCTACTTTTGCATTCCAGTCCCCTATAATAAAAAGGACATCTTTTGGGGGTGTTAGTTCTAAAAGGTCTTGTAGGTCTTCATAGAACCATTCAACTTCAGCTTCTTCAGCATTACTGGTTGAGGCATAGGCTTGGATTACCGTTAAATTGAATAGTTTGCCTTGGAAATGAACAGAGATCTCTGCCAGATTTAATTTGGTTTGAAATCTGGAAAATTTGCCAGATACAGTATTCATAGAATTCTTAAGTGAAGCACAACAGTTCTGTTCAGACTCTTCAGGAAAAAAAAAAAAAACAAACAAATATATATATATATATATATATATATATATATATAGAGAGAGAGAGAGAGAGAGAGAGAGAGAGAGAGAGACCGACAGACAGACAGACAGACAGACTTTTAGCCTAGAGGGAAAAGGAAAAGCTCATTACTACAGAGTTCTGTACATATTTTTTTTAAGTGGAGACTTTTTCACATCTGAGGACAAATAAGTTAAGACAATACTATGATAAATGCTCAGATAAATATCAGTTCCGATGATTATTTCCTAAACAAACAGGCGGACAAATCACACAACCCAACTCTGCACAGATTAGGATAATCTGTTTACTGATGATTTCTGCAGTTTCTACAACTCTTTGGTTAATTTGACAGTTATGCTATCTTCCCACAAGGTGGTGCTCAACTCAAATAGTGAGCTAAATCCAACTTCAGATTTCACCTAGAAATTTTATAGATTTGCCTGTCTTCAGATAAATGCTAATAGACTGTGTGAATTTTTCAGTAAATTGCAGTTCATCCTGTGAGTAGTATTTCAGACCACACTGACCAATCTCTCTTTAAATTCTTGACCTGGATGTCAAGTGAGTCGAAACTGCTAAACCATCACACTGCAGTTTCACTCTCCATCTACTCTCTCACTGCTCTGAAGTGCTTACAGGACTATTAGGACCGTCAGTGATAAAGGGCTATACACGCTAGAGCAATAGTCCCATCTTTTCCTCTGTCTTTAGAATCCCAAAACCTTCTTCTCTTTCTTGAGTCCCAATCAATGACTTTACCTTTTAGTTAAGGGAAAGCTTGATGCAATTAGAAATAATTTCTGTGGATTCACTTCACTCTGTCTACTCACCTCCTGTATCTGCACCCACATAATCAGCCTCCCTGCCTGTTATAAAATTCAACTCCCTGTGAACTCTCAGTTCTACTGTCTCAAGCCAATACCTCCACTTGTGTACCAGATCTCATTTCCTCCTGCCATGTAAAAGCAATAGTCTGATAATTCTCCTCTCGCAACCACTCCAATATTCTTTCCTGGAGAATTCAATGGACAGAGGAGTCTGGCAGGCTACAGTCCATGGGGCTGCAAAGAATCAGACATGACTGAGTGACTAACACTCCACCTTAGCAACATTTGTTCTTTGCAGGATCATTTCCATAGGCATGAAACATCTTGCCTTTTTTTTTTTTTAATCTCAAAATATCATTTTTAAAAACTCCATTCTTTCCAAATACTTTTTTCCATTAGTTTCTTTCCCTTCCTAGCAAAATGTGTCAGGAGAGTTTTTATACTTCCTATATTATTCATTTTCTCTCATTCCATCTCAAGCCAAAATGAGGCAAGCTTCCCCAACACTCTACCTTAACAAACTTTCTTTGGCAATATTGCAAATGACTTTACCTTGCTAAATCCATTGCTAAATTAATTGCTATTTTCTTGACACACTTATTTCATTGGTTTTCAATTGACTTGGCTTTCTTGATGTTCCTCCTACATGATAGGTCACTCTTCATTCTCCTTTGTTGATTCTGTCTTTCTTCTCTATGTAAGTTTGCAGTACCCTAGGGCTTAATCCAAGTCCCCTTTTTCTCTCAATGTATACTACCTCAATAAATGCATCCAGTCCTATAGCTTTAAATGTTATCTAACTGCTGAATGTCCACAAATGTATAACAGCATCCCAGATCATGGTCCCTAATTTGAGTCTCATATATGTACCTGTCTGTCCAAATCTCCACTTTGTTGTTTAATAATCATCTCAAATTTTAAATGTAAAAAATGAACTCCTGATTCCAGTTCCACTCACCATCATCCCATCCTTACCACCATGCTATTCTCTTAGAGAAAGATTCGTCTTCTTGGTTGATGATAACTCCATCCTATCAAAGTGAAAATAAAAGTATTAGTCTCTTAGTCATGTCTGACTCTTTGCAACCCCATGAACTGTAGCCCACCAGGAACCTCTGTCCATGGAATTCTCCAGGCAAGAATATTGGAATAGGTAGCCATTCCCTTCTCCAGGGGATTTTCCAGACCCAGGAATCAAACCTGGGTTTCTCCCATTGCAGGCAGATTCTTCATCATTTGAGCCACCAGGGAAGCCCCTTCTTATGAATTTAATATCTTAGGCCAAAAACTTTAAGTAACTCCTCAGTTTTCTCTTCCTGCCCACATCCAGTGTGACACAAAATTATGCTAGTTCTACTTTCACAATATATCCAGAACTCAACATTTCATGCTATCTTTATCAACACCAATCAGAGTGAGTCACATATAGTTCTCACCTAGATCACTGAAATTCACTCCCTAACCCGTCTCCCTAATTCTATAATTGCTGCCCCAACTTCACCCCAGTCAACCCCTTTTGAGCAGTCAGAGTGACCCTGTCACAGATAAATCAAGTCCTGTTCTTTTCTCTGATCAGAGCTCTCTAATGGTCTCAGATTCACTCTCATCAGCAACGAGTCATTAATGCAACCTGTCAGGCACCATGTGAAGGGACAGTATCTCTTGCTGCTTCCTGAGCTCCCACCTCACTGGGCAGCTTACTGTTTCCTGAACCCACCGGATGCATGACTTCATGTGGCTCTCCTCATGGCTGGCTGTCTTATCTTTTTGTAATACTTATTCAATTAATATGTCCTTCATGAAGACTATCTTGATCATGCATTTAAAATTGCAGACTACCCCCTAGCACTAAATATCTTCCTTGCAATATGCTACTTTTAATTTTTATATAATACATATAAGCATAATGAAACATGATATCCACTTGTTTGTGTGTGTGGTTAGTCACTCAGTCGTGTCTGACTCTTTGTGACCCTATGGACTGTCCATGGGATTGTTCAGGCAAGAATACATGGTGGGTTGCCATTTCCTTCCACAGGGGATTTGCCAATATCCACTTGCATGTTTGTAATTGTAATTAGCAATTTCTCTCTCCTTCTCTAGGATCTAAATTCACAAAGGGGAAGGAATCTTTACTTGTTCTGTTCACTGTTTTAGCTCAAGCACCTAAAATATGTCTGGCACACAGTAGCTAATCAATAAATATTTGTGGGAAGAATTAAATTTTTTCTAAAATATATAGAACCAAACTATTAAAAAATTTGGTAGACTCAGATCTTTAGTCATACATAGTGGAAAAAAAACGAAACGAATCTACTAGACTTCAAAGAGTCATGAAAACATTCGCAAAACTGTTCAAAATATTTTCGAAACAGCCCATTGTAAATAAATAGCTGTAAATCATATGCATTTTTAATATTGGTTACATAATAAATACTGAGTGTTAGATAAAATGATCACTTTGTTACTGTAGTTTTAGCTGAATGTTTTAGAATTCAATGCTAGACACTAAGGATGTAAACAATTCCAGTTACCAAGGAATTTCTATTCTGCCTTCTTTTTTTTCCTCCCTTTACTACTTTTAAAAAAGCCTTTAAGTAACTCCTTGTATGAAAAACTGATTCTTGTGAATAATTCTAGTCTGTATTTAAACTTCTACTTACCATTCTACATTGGTTCTCTAGACCTCTATTCCAACTACCTTCACTTTGGAAGTCATTGGAATGCTAAAATTCCTGTTCCTCCCACTCCCTAAATCTTGATCTCTGTAAATTAGATTCTTCCCTTTATGTGCACTGTTGAGGAATTTGGAAGTTGATACTGCAGAGTCCATCTACATTCAACTCTTGGCAATTTATGCACAAAAAAGACTAACAAGAGATAAGCAGTCTGCTTTAGGCCCAAAGTTCCACAGCTGGTCAGGAGCAGTATTAAAGTATTTCAGTTCATATCTTTAAATTTCAATTCAATGCCCTGGGTGCTAAAATATAGCTTTTTCAGTGTATAAGTTTCTGTAGATAATATTTGATTATCTGACTTCAATTACACCTACAGCCATTACAAATAATTTGACTAACTAGTTAGAAAAGCATCACAAAGTTACCAAAGCACTTAATCATTCGTATATTTTGGCAATCACGTTCTTCTATGAAAATGTAAAATTTATGGCAAATCATCTGATAGTCATTTCCTACCTGGGAGCCTAGGATATAACCATGGGCAAGTCAGGATCAGCACTGGAGAAGTATTGAAGAAATATCATTTACACCAGGGCATAAAGCAAATTTACACCAGCTGATAAAGCACATTTCTTGATGAAAATGAAAGAGGAGAGTGTAAAAGTTGACTTAAACTTCAACATTCAGAAAACAAAGATCATGGCATCTGGTCCCATCACTTCATGGCAAATAGATGGAGAAACAGTAGAAACAGTGGCATATTTCTTCTCTTGGGCTCCAAAATCACTACAGATGGTGACTGCAGCCATGAAATTAAAACACCAATACAGTATACTAACGCATATATATGGAATTTAGAAAAATGGTAACAATAACCCTGTATACGAGACAGCAAAAGAGATACTGATGGATAGAACAGTCTTTTGGACTCTGTGGAGAGGGAGAGGGTGGGATGATTTGGGAGAATAACATTGAAACATGTATAATATCATATATGAAACGAGTCGCCAGTCCAGGTTCGATGTACTATACTGGATGCTTGGGGCTGGTGCACTGGGACGACCCAGGGGAGATGGTATGGGGAGGGAGGAGGGAGGAGGGTTCAAGGTTGGGAACACATGTATACCTGTGGCGGGTTCATTTTGATGTATGGCAAAACCAATACAATATTGTAAATTTAAAAAAGAAAAGAAAAATAAAAAATAAAAAAAAATTAAAGACGCTTACTCCTTGGAAGGAAAGTTATGACCAGCCTAGATGGCATGTTAAAAAGCAGAGACATTACTTTGCCAACAGAGGTCCGTCTAGTCAAGGCTATAGTTTTGCTAGTAGTCATGTATGGATGTGAGAGTTGGATTATAAGGAAAGCTGAGTGCAGAAGAATTGATGCTTTTGAAGTTTGGTGTTGGAGAAGACTCTTGAGAGTTCCTTGCAAGGCGATCCAACCAGGCCATCCTAAAGGAAATCAGTCCTGGGTGTTCATTGGAAGGACTGATGCTAAAGCTGAACTTCCAATATTTTGGCCACCTGATGCAAAGAGCTGACTCATTTGAAAAGACCCTGATTCTGGGAAAGATTGAAGGTGGGAGGAGAAGGGGATGACAGAGGACGAGATGGTTGGATGGCATCACTGAATCAATGGACATGAGTTTGGGTAAACTCCGGGAATTGCTGATGGACAGGGAGGCCTGGCGTGCAACAGTCTAGGGTCTCAAAGAATCGGACACAACTGAGCAACTGAACGGAACTGAATAAAGCAAATTAGGGGATTATAAAAGCAAATCATGGCTCAGTTAGTAAAGAATCCATCTGCAATGCAGGATATCTGTTTGATCTCTGGGTTGGGAAGATCCTCTGGAGAAGGGCATGGCTACCCACTCCAGTATCATGGACTGAATAATTCCATAAACAGAGGAGGCTGGTAGGCTACAGTCCATGTTTACTTGGCTTTTGCTGCTTCCCTGGTGGTTCAGATAGTAAAGAATCTGCCTGTTTCTGCATGCCAGTGCAGGAGACCGAGGTTTGATCCCTGGGTCAGGAAGATTCCCTGGAGAAGGAAATGGCAGCCCACTCCAGTATTCTTGCTTGGGGGATTCCATGAACAGAGGAAACTGGCAGCCTACAGTCCATGGGACTCAAAGAATCAGACATGACTGAGCAACTACACACACAGCAGGGCATAAGAAAACATTTAAATGGTATTGTTAGGTAGTTACAATAGGAAAATGTAGTCCAAATTAGCCATGGCTAAAAGACAAAGAAAGGAAAAGGCCTGTGAAAATAGAACAAAGGAAGGTCTGAAAACCAGAGTGAGAACCTCAGGTGAAGCAAACAGCCCTCCTGGCTAGCCTAGTTTACATAGGGCAGGCTCAAGCGCAAGAGTAAAAACATAAAAAGAGGAGCCAAATTTGAGCCTCTGGCTTCTTGTCTCTTCTCTTCACGTCTTTTGAATTGCCCTGTCCCCACTCCTCAAGGATGTATTTTCCTTTGCTTGCCAAATAAAACTGAACTGTAACACAGAGCTATAACACTGTTTCATCCATCACTTTAAATGTTTGCCGTGGCAAGACAGAACTGAGGAAATTACAAACTCCCTGATAGTATCAAGCTAATGAATGGGAGTCTGCAAGAAATCTGGAGCTCAGTGAAGGAGTTGCTAAAATAATTATGACTGAAAAATAAACAGGAAAAAAAATGGCAACTGCAAACTAAGAAGTGTTCTTGCCTTGAGAACCCCATGAACAGTAAGAAAGGGCAAAATGATAGGATACTGAAAGAGGAACTCTCCAGGTCGGTAAAGGCCCAATATGTTACTGGAGATCAGTGGAGATATAACTCCAGAAAGAATGAAGGGATGGAGCCAAAGCAAAAAAAAAAAACAAAAACAAAAACAAAAACCCAGTTGTGGATGTGACTGGTGATAGAAGCAAGAACCGATGCTGTAAAAAGCAATATTGCATAGGAATCTGGAATGTTGGGTCCATGAATCAAGGCAAATTGGAAGTGGTCAAACAGGAGATGGCAAGAATGAACGTCAACATTCTAGGAATCAGTGAACTAAAATGGACTGGAATGGGGGAATTGAACTCAGATGACCAATATATATACTACTGTGGGCAGGAATCCCTTAGAAGAAATGAAGTAGCTATCATGGTCAACAAAAGAGTCTGAAATGCAGTACTTGGATGCAATCTCAAAAATGACAGAATGATCTCTGTTCATTTCCAAGGCAAACCATTCAATATCATGGTAATCCAAGCCTATGCCCCAACCAAGAATGCTGAAGAAGCTGAAGTTGATCGATTCTATGAAGACCTACAAGACCTTTTAGAACTAACACCCAAAAAAGATGTCCTTTTCATTATAGGGGACCAGAATGCAAAAGTAGGAAGTCAAGAAATATGTGGAGTAACAGGCAAATTTGGCTTTGGAGTACAGAATGAAGCAGGGCAATGGCTAATAGAGTTTTGCCAAGAGAGCGCACTGATCATAGCAAACACCCTCTTCCAACAACACAAGAGAAAACTCTACACATGGACCTCACCAGATGGTCAACACTGAAATCAGATTGATTATATTCTTTGCAGCCAAAGATGGAGAAACTCTATATAGTCTGCAAAAACAAGAATGGGGGCTGACTGTGGGTCAGATCATGAACTCCTTATTACCAAATTCAGACTTAGATTGAAGAAAATAGGGAAAACCACTAGACCATTCAGGTATGACCTAAATCAAATCCCTTATGACTATACAGTAGAAGTGAGAAATAGATTTAAGGGACTAGATTTGATAGACAGAGTGCCTCATGAACTATGGACAGAGGTTCATGGCAATGTATAGGAGACAGGGATCAAGAACATCCCCATGGAAAAGAAATCCAAAAAATCAAAATGGCTATCTGGGGAGGCCTTAAAAATAGCTGTGAAAAGAAGAGAAGCAAAAAGCAAAGGAGAAAGGGAAAGATATAAGCATCTGAATGCAGAGCTCCAAAGATAGCAAGGTGAGATAAGAAAGCCTTCCTCAGTGATCAGTACAAAGAAATAGAGGAAAACAACAGAATGGGAAAGACAAGAGATATCTTCAAGAAAATTAGAGATACCAAGGGAACAATTCATGCAAAGACAGGCTCGATGAAGGACAGAAATGATATGGACCTAACAGAAGCAGAAGATATTAAGAAGAGGTGTCAAAAATGCACAGAAGAACTGTACAAAAAAGGTCTTCATGACCCAGATAATCACGATGGTGGGATCACTCACCTAGAGCCAGACATCCTGGAATGTGAAGTCAAGTGGGCCTTAGAAAGCATCACACAGGTAAGGAGGAGCCAAGATGGCGGAGGAGTAGGACGGGGAGAACACTTTCTCCCCCACAAATTCATCAAAAGAGCATTTAAACGTCAAGTAAATTCCACAAAACAACTTCTGAATGCCGGCAGAGGACATCAGGCACCCAGAAAAGCAGCCCAACTCTTCGAAAGGAGGTAGGAAAAAATATAAAAGACAAAAAAAGGACAAAAGAGGGAGGGACGGAGTTCCGTCCCGGGAAGGGAGTCTTAAAAAGAGAGAAGTTTCCAAACACCAGGAAACCCTCTCACTGCCGAATCTGTGCCGAGCTTTGGAAGCACAGAGGGCAACATAAAAGGGAGGGGAAAAAAAAAATAAACAATTAAAAATCGAGGATTGTGAGCCCTACGGTAACTCCCCCAGCGGAGAAGCAGCGCAGACGCCTGCACACGGCATTAGCAAGCGGGGGCTGGGCAGGGAAGTGTGGCGCGGGCTGTGTCCCTTAGAGTAAGAATCGGGCCGAATGTCCTGAGCGCTATCTGAGCGAAATAATTTGGGCTAGCAAACCAGACTGTGGGATATCTACCACGCGAAAAGCCAGCCCTAACCTAAGACACCGCCAGGCCCGCGCACAGAACAAAGGACTGAACAGAGATAGCCGGCTGCAGACCTTCCCCCTCCGGTGACAGGCAGCCAGAGCCTGAAGGGGGCAATCGCAGCCCCAGAGAGACACTATCTATAAAACTGTAAGCAGGCTTCTTTGCTAACTAAAACTTCTTGGGGGTCTGGACGGTCAACATCTGCCTGAGAAGGTGCGCCGGTTTTACACCCAGATAACCGAGTGGCGGGGAGGTGATAAGTCGCAGCATTGGCGCCCGCCAAACACCTCATCACCTGAGCTGCTCGGATCTGGGAAGAACACAAAACGCAGGCCCAACCGAGTCTGCGCCTCTGAGGACTACCCGAGTGCCGGAACCTGAGCGGCTTGGACCTGGGAGCTCAGTCCAGGGCCGGCCTCTGATTGTTCCCGGCGGAACAACCTAGAGCCCAAGCAGTGTGGGCAGGGAGGCTACACGCGCCGTGAGCGGGGGCAGACCCAGTGTGGCTGAGGCACTGCGAGCGCACGCCAGTGTTATCTGTTTGCAGCATCCCTCCCTCCCTCCCCACAGCGCGGCTGAACAAGCGAGCCTAAATTAAAAAAAAAAAAAAAAAAGTGTCCTCCACCGTCCCCTTTGTGCCAGGGCGGGAACCAGACACTGAAGAGACCAGCAAACAGAAGAAGCTATAACAGAGGGAAACGCCTTGGAAGCTACAGGCCATAGATTAAACCCCTGTGGTTACTACGGATTACATAGGAAGGGGCCTATAGATCTTGAGAAATATAAGTCGGACTAAGGAACTGCCAAAAATGAAATGAACCCACAATACTCACAACAAAACCAGAGAAAGACCTAGATATATTTTTACTATTTTTACGATCAATCTTTCTTTCTTTTTTTTTTAATTAAAAAAAAATTTTTTTTAAGTCCTCTATTGTCCTTTAATTTTCACTTTTATAACTATTACTTTGCAAAAAAAAAAAAAAAAAGACCCTATTTTTTTTTTTCTTTTCTTCTTCAGCAAACTTCATATATATATTTCATAATTTTTTGACCGTGGTTTTTTTTTTTTTTTTCTTTTTTCTTTTTTCTTTTTCTTCTTTTCTTTAACATTGCATTTTTGAAATTCCAAACTCTACTCTAGATTTTTAATTTTAGCCTCTTGATATATGTTATCAATTTTGTACCTATAGTTTTTTTTCATAATTGCTGTGACTTTCTTTTTTTCCTCTGTTTCTTTCTCTTCTTCTTTTATATAACATCGTATACCTGCAATTCCAAACTCTACTCAAGATTTTTAATTTATGCTTTTTGGTATTTGATATCAATTTTGTACCTGTATTTTCTTTATAATTTTTGCGACATTGTTTTTGTCGGTTTGTTTGTTTTCTCTCTTTATTTTTCTTCTTCTTCTTCTTTTTTTTTTTTTTTTTTTAACGTTGTATTTTTGAAATTCCAAACTCTACTCTAGATTTTTAATTTTTGCTGTTTGGTATTAGTTATCAATTTTGTACCTGTAGTTTCTTTATTACTTTCACGACCTTGTTTGTTTTTCTTTGTTCGTTTTTTCTCTCTTTCTTTTCCTTTTCCTTTTCATTAACATCGCATTTTTGAAATTCCAAACTCTACTCTAGATTTCTAATTTTTGTTTTTATGTATTTGTTACCAATTTTGTACCTTTAAGAACCCAATCTTCAGGACCCATTTTTCACTAGTGTACGAGATTACTGGCTTGACTGCTCTCTCTCCCTTTGGACTCTCCATTTTCTCCACCAGGTCACCTGTATCTCCTCCCTAATCCCTCTCTACTCTACCCAACTCTGTGAATTTCTGTGTGTTCCAGACGGTGGAGAACACTTAAGGAACTGATTACTGGCTGGATCTGTCTCCCCCCTTTTCATTTCCCCCTTTTATCCTTCTGGCCACCTCTGTCTCCTGCCTCCTTCTTCTCTTCCCTGTATAACTCCGTGAACATCTCTGAGTGGTCCAGTTGTGGAGTGCACATAAGGAAGTGACTACTGGCTAGCCCACTCTCTCCACTATTGATTCCACCTCATCTCATTTGGGTCACCTCTAACTCCCTCCTCCCTCTTCTCTTCTCCATGTAACGCTGTGAACCTCTCTGAGTGACCCTCACAGTAGAGAAACTTTTCATCTTTAACGTAGATGTTTTATCAGTGGTGCTGTATAGAAGGAGAAGTTTTGAAACTACTGTAAAATTAAGACCGATAACTGGAAGTAGGAGGCTTAAGTCCAATCCCTGACTCCAGGGAACTCCTGACTCCAAGGAACATTAATTGACAGGAGCTCATCAAACGCCTCCATACCGACACTGAAACCAAGCACCACACAAGGGCCAACAAGTTCCAGGGAAAGACATAACAAGCAAATTCTCCAGCAACAAAGGAACACAGCCCTGAGCTTCAAGATACAGGCTGCCCAAAGTCACCCCAAAACCATAGACATCTCATAACTCATTACTGGACATTTCATTACACTCAAGAGAGAAGAAATACAGCTCCACCCACCAGAACATCGACACAAGCTTCCCTAACCAGGAAACCTTGACAAGCCACCTGTACAAACCCACACACAGCGAGGAAACGCCACAATAAAGAGAACTCCACAAACTGCCAGAATACAGAAAGGACACCCCAAACTCAGCAATTTAAACAAGATGAAGAGACAGAGGAATAGCCAGCAGATAAAGGAACAGGATAAATGCCCACCAAACCAAACAAAAGAGGAAGAGATAGGGAATCTACCTGATAAAGAATTCCAAATAATGATAGTGAAATTGATCCAAAATCTTGAAATTAAAATGGAATCACAGATAAATTGCCTGGAGGCAAGGATTGAGAAGATGCAAGAAAGGTTTAACAAGGACTTAGAAGAAATAAAAAAGAGTCAATATATAATGAATAATGCAATAAGTGAAATTAAAAACACTCTGGAGGCAACAAATAGTAGAATAACAGAGGCAGAAGATAGGATTAGTGAATTAGAAGATAGAATGGTAGAAATAAATGAATCAGAGAGGATAAAAGAAAAACGAATTAAAAGAAATGAGGACAATCTCAGAGACCTCCAGGACAATATTAAACGCTACAACATTCGAATCATAGGGGTCCCAGAAGAAGAAGACAAAAAGAAAGACCATGAGAAAATACTTGAGGAGATAATAGTTGAAAACTTCCCTAAAATGGGGAAGGAAATAATCACCCAAGTCCAAGAAACCCAGAGAGTCCCAAACAGGGTAAACCCAAGGCGAAACACCCCAAGACACATAGTAATCAAATTAACAAAGATCAAACACAAAGAACAAATATTAAAAGCAGCAAGGGAAAAACAACAAATAACACACAAGGGAATTCCCATAAGGATAACAGCTGATCTTTCAATAGAAACTCTTCAAGCCAGGAGGGAATGGCAAGACATACTTAAAATGATGAAAGAAAATAACCTACAGCCCAGATTATTGTACCCAGCAAGGATCTCATTCAAGTATGAAGGAGAAATCAAAAGCTTTTCAGACAAGCAAAAGCTGAGAGAATTCTGCACCACCAAACCAGCTCTCCAACAAATACTAAAGGATATTCTCTAGACAGGAGACACAAAAATTGTGTATAAATTCGAACCCAAAACAATAAAGTAAATGGCAACGGGGTCATACTTATCAGTAATTACCTTAAACGTAAATGGGTTGAATGCCCCAACCAAAAGACAAAGACTGGCTGAATGGATACAAAAACAAGACCCCTGCATATGTTGTCTACAAGAGACCCACCTCAAAACAGGGGACACATACAGACTGAAAGTGAAGGGCTGGAAAAAGATTTTCCATGCGAATAGGGACCAAAAGAAAGCAGGAGTAGCAATACTCATATCAGATAAAATAGACTTTAAAACAAAGACTGTGAAAAGAGACAAAGATGGTCACTACATAATGATCAAAGGATCAATCCAAGAAGAAGATATAACAATTATAAATATATATGCACCCAACACGGGAGCACCGCAGTATGTAAGACAAATGCTAACAAGTATGAAAGAAGAAATTAACAATAACACAATAATAGTGGGAGACTTTAATACCCCACTCACACCTATGGATAGATCAACTAAACAGAAAATTAACAAGGAAACACAAACTTTAAACGATACAATAGACCAGTTAGACCTAATTGATATCTATAGGACATTTCATCCCAAAACAATGAATTTCACCTTCTTCTCAAGCGCACATGGAACCTTCTCCAGGATAGATCACATCCTGGGCCATAAAGCTAGCCTTGGTAAGTTCAAAAAAATAGAAATCATTCCAAGCATCTTTTCTGACCACAATGCAGTAAGATTAGATCTCAGTTACAGGAGAAAAACTATTAAAAAATCCAACATATGGAGGCTGAACAACACGCTGCTGAATAACCAACAAATCACAGAAGAAATCAAAAAAGAAATCAAAATTTGCATAGAAACGAATGAAAATGAAAACACAACAACCCAAAACCTGTGGGACACGGTAAAAGCAGTCCTAAGGGGAAAGTTCATAGCAATACAGGCACACCTCAAGAAACAAGAAAAAAGTCAAATAAATAACCTAACTCTACAGCTAAAGCAACTAGCAAAGGAAGAAATGAAGAACCCCAGGGTTAGTAGAAGGAAAGAAATCTTAAAAATTAGAGCAGAAATAAATGCAAAAGAAACAAAAGAGACCATAGCAAAAATCAACAAAACCAAAAGCTGGTTCTTTGAAAGGATAAATAAAATTGACAAACCATTAGCCAGACTCATCAAGAAACAAAGGGAGAAAAATCAAATCAATAAAATTAGAAATGAAAATGGAGAGATCACAACAGACAACACAGAGATACAAAGGATCATAAGAGACTACTATCAACAATTATATGCCAATAAAATGGACAACGAGGAAGAAATGGACAAATTCTTAGAAAAGTACAACTTTCCAAAACTCGATCAGGAAGAAATAGAAAATCTTAACAGACCCATCACAAGCACGGAAATTGAAACTGTAATCAAAAATCTTCCAGCAAACAAAAGCCCAGGTCCAGACGGCTTCACAGCTGAATTCTACCAAAAATTTAGAGAAGAGCTAACACCTATCCTGCTCAAACTCTACCAGAAAATTGAAGAGGATGGTAAACTTCCAAACTCATTCTATGAGGCCACCATCACCCTAATACCAAAACCTGACAAAGATCCCACAAAAAAAGAAAACTACAGGCCAATATCACTGATGAACATAGATGCAAAAATCCTTAACAAAATTCTAGCAATCAGAATCCAACAACACATTAAAAAGATCATACACCATGACCAAGTGGGCTTTATCCCAGGGATGCAAGGATTCTTCAATATCCGCAAATCAATCAATGTAATACACCACATTAACAAATTGAAAAATAAAAACCATATGATTATCTCAATAGATGCAGAGAAAGCCTTTGACAAAATTCAACATCCATTTATGATAAAAACTCTCCAGAAAGCAGGAATAGGAGGAACATACCTCAACATAATCAAAACTATATATGACAAACCCACAGCAAACATTATCCTCAATGGTGAAAAATTGAAAGCATTTCCTCTAAAGTCAGGAACAAGACAAGGGTGCCCACTTTCACCATTACTATTCAACATAGTTTTGGAAGCTTTGGCCACAGCAATCAGAGCAGAAAAAGAAATAAAAGGAATCCAAATTGGAAAAGAAGAAGTAAAGCTCTCACTGTTTGCAGATGACATGATCCTCTACATAGAAAACCCTAAAGACTCCACCAGAAAATTACTAGAACTAATCAATGACTATAGTAAAGTTGCAGGATATAAAATCAACACACAGAAATCCCTTGCATTCCTATACACTAATAATGAGAAAACAGAAAGAGAAATTAAGGAAACAATTCCATTCACCATTGCAACGGAAAGAATAAAATACTTAAGAATATATCTACCTAAAGAATCTAAAGACCTATATATAGAAAACTATAAAACACTGGTGAAAGAAATCAAAGAGGACACTAACAGATGGAGAAATATACCATGTTCATGGACTGGAAGAATCAATGTAGTGAAAATGAGTATACTACCCAAAGCAATCTATAGATTCAATGCAATCCCTATCAAGCTACCAACAACATTCTTCACAGAGCTAGAACAAATAATTTCACAATTTGTATGGAAAAACAAAAAACCTCGAATAGCCAAAGCGATCTTGAGAAAGAAGAATGGAACTGGAGGAATCAACCTACCTGACTTCAGGCTCTACTACAAAGCCACAGTTATCAAGACAGTATGGTACTGGCACAAAGACAGAAATATAGATCAATGGAACAAAATAGAAAGCCCAGAGATAAACCCACACACATATGGACACCTTATCTTCGACAAAGGAGGCAAGAATATACAATGGATTAAAGACAATCTCTTTAACAAGTGGTGCTGGGAACTCTGGTCAACCACTTGTAAAAGAATGAAACTAGAACACTTTCTAACACCATACACAAAAATAAACTCAAAATGGATTAAAGATCTAAACGTAAGACCAGAAACTATAAAACTCCTAGAGGAGAACATAGGCAAAACACTCTCTGACATACATCACAGCAGGATCCTCTATGACCCACCTCCCAGAATATTGGAAATAAAAGCAAAAATAAACAAATGGGACCTAATTAACCTTAAAAGCTTCTGCACATCAAAGGAAACTATTAACAAGGTGAAAAGACAGCCTTCAGAATGGGAGAAGATAATAGCAAATGAAGCAACTGACAAACAACTAATCTCGAGAATATACAAGCAACTCCTACAGCTCAACTCCAGAAAAATAAATGACCCAATCAAAAAATGGGTCAAAGAACTAAATAGACATTTCTCCAAAGAAGACATACAGATGGCTAACAAACACATGAAAAGATGCTCAACATCACTCATTATCAGAGAAATGCAAATCAAAACCACTATGAGGTACCATTTCACACCAGTCAGAATGGCTGCGATCCAAAAGTCTACAAGTAATAAATGCTGGAGAGGGTGTGGAGAAAAGGGAACCCTCTTCCACTGTTGGTGGGAATGCAAACTAGTACAGCCACTATGGAGAACAGTATGGAGATTCCTTAAAAAACTGGAAATAGACATGCCTTATGATCCAGCAATCCCACTGCTGGGCATACACACTGAGAAAACCAGAAGGGAAAGAGACACGAGTACCCCACTGTTCATCGCAGCACTGTTTATAATAGCCAGGACATGGAAGCAACCTAGATGTCCATCAGCAGATGAATGGATAAGCAAGCTGTGGTACATATACACAATGGAGTATTATTCAGCCATTAAAAAGAATACATTTGAATCAGTTCTAATGAGGTGGATGAAACTGGAGCCTATTATACAGAGTGAAGTAAGCCAGAAAGAAAAACACCAATACAGTATACTAACGCATATATATGGAATTTAGAAAGATGGTAACAATAACCCTGTGTACGAGACAGCAAAAGAGACACTGATGTATAGAACAGTCTTATGGACTCTGTGGGAGAGGGAGAGGGTGGAAAGATTTGGGAGAATGGCATTGAAACATGTAAAATATCATGTATGAAATGAGTTGCCAGTCCAGGTTCGATGCACGATACTGGATGCTTGGGGCTGGTGCACTGGGACGACCCAGAGGGATGGAATGGGGAGGGAGGAGGGAGGAGGGTTCAGGATGGGGAACACATGTAAACCTGTGGCGGATTCATTTTGATATTTGGCAAATCTAATACAGTTATGTAAAGTTTAAAAATAAAATAAAATTTAAAAAAAAAAAAAAAAAAGGAAAGCATCACACAAACAAAGCTAGTGGAGGTGATGGAATTCCAGTTGAGCTATTTCATCCTGAAAGATGATGCTGTGACAGTGCTGCACTCAATATGCCAACAAATTTGGAAAACTCAGCAGTGGCCACAGGACTGGAAAAGGTCAGTTTTCATTCCAATCCCAAAGAAAGGCAATGCCAAAGAATGCTCAGAAAACCGCCCAAATGCACTCATCTGACACGCTAGTAAAGTAATGCTCAAAATTCTCCATGCCAGGCTTCAGCAATATGTGAACCGTGAACTTCCTGATGTTCAAGCTGGTTTTAGAAAAGGCAGAGGAACCAGGGATCAAATTGCCAACATCCGCTGGATCATGGAAAAAGCAAGAGAGTTCCAGAAAAACATCTATTTCTGCTTTATTGACTATGCCAAAGCCTTTGACTGTGTGGATCATAATAAACTGTGGAAAATTCTGAAAGAGGTGGGAATACCAGACCACCTGACCTGCCTCTTGAGAAACCTATATGCAGGTCAGGAACTGGACATGGAACAACTGACTGATGCAAATAGGAAAAGGAGTACATCAAGGCTGTATATTGTCACCCTGTTTATTTAACTTATATGCAGAGACATTACTTTGCCAACAAAGGTCCGACTAGTCAAGGCTATGGTTTTTCCTGTGATCATGTATGGATGTGAGAGTTGGACTGTGAAGAAGGCTGAGTGCTGCAGAATTGATGCTTTTGAACTGTGGTGTTGGAGAAGACTCTTGAGAGTCCCTTGGACTGCAAGGAGGTCCAACCAGTCCATTCTGAAGGAGATCAGCCCTGGGATTTCTTTGGAGGGAATGATGCTGAAGCTGAAACACAGTACTTTGGCCACCTCATGCAAAGAGTTGACTCATTGGAAAAGACTCTGATGCTGGGAGGGACTCAGGGCAGGAGGAGAAGGGGACGACAGAGGATGAGATGGCTGGATGGCATCACTGACTCAATGGACGTGAGTCTGAGTGAACTCCAGGAGTTGGTGATGGACAGGGAGGCCTGGCATGCTGCAATTCATGGGGTTGGGAAGAGTCGGACATGACTGAGCGACTGAACTGAACTGAACTGAGTACATCATGAGAAATGCTGGGCTGGAAGAAGCACAAGCTGGAATCAAGATTGCTGGGAGAAATATCAATAACCTCAGATATGCAGATGACACCACCCTTATGGCAGAAAGTGAAGAGTAAGTAAAGAGCCTCTTGATGAAAGTGAAAGAGGAGAGTGAAAAAGTTGGCTTAAAGCTCAACATTCAGAAAACCAAGATCACAGCATCTGATCCCATCATTTCATGGGAAATAGATGGGGAAACAGTGGAAACAGTGTCAGACTTTATTTTTGGGGGCTCCAAAATCACTGCGGATGGTGATTGCAGCCATGAAATTAAAAGATGCTTACTCCTTGGAAGAGTAGTTATGACCAACCTAGACAGCATATTTAAAGCAGAGACATTACTTTGCAAACAAAGGTCCATCTAGTCAAGGCTATGGTTTTTCCAGTGGTCATGTATGGATGTGAGAGTTGGACTGTGAAGAAAGCTGAGCACCAAAGAATTGATGCTTTTGAACTGTGGTGTTGGAGAAGACTCTTGAGAGTCCCTTGGACTGCAAGGAGATCCAACCAGTCCATTCTAAAGGAGATCAGTCCTGGATGTTCATTGGAAGGACTGATGCTAAAGCTGAAACTCCAATACTTTGGCCACCTTGTGCAAAGAGTTTACTCATTGGGAAAGACCCTCATGCTGGGAGTGATTGGGGGCAGGAGGAGAAGGGGACGACAGAGGATGAGATGGCTGGATGGCATCACTGACTCGATGGACATGAGTTTGAGTGAACTTTCAACAGGGAGGCCTGGTGTGCTGCAATTCATGGGGTCGAAAAGATTCTGACACGACTGAGCGACTGAACTGATTGGAAATCTAGGAGGTCATGTAGTCTGTTTGAATATCTCAGAGTAGAGAATCTTGATACTTAAGAATTATTTTAAAGAACCAAGTCTTGCTTTCCACTTTTTTTGTGAAACTGCTCAAGGATATCTATTTAATACCATCAAATAAAAGACAAACCTGTTCCAAAAGGAGGAGGGGGAATGCATGCTAAGTTGCATAAGACTCTGCTAGATGATATCACGGGTGTCTATTCTGTAATTGAGATGACAGTACAGGAGCAAATGATTGAACATTTAATGCTGTGATGTATATTTCTGCCTGCACAGCTGATTGCTGATCGGCCCCATTGATGTCCTTGCCCCAGGGAATACCTGTTATTAAAGTAGGTGTGTGGAAATTCACTGAATTAGGGATTAACACCACCATCAGAGGAGAATCAGCCTCAAGGGGTCAGCTAGATGTCACAGCTGCTCAAACAGGAACTGAACTCATAGTCCAGGTTCATCTCCCCAAGGTGAACAGTACATTCATAATATAATTTCTAAGTAGCTGAAAGAAAAATGTTTCTACTTTGACCTCAGACTACATTCAACTGGGATGCAAACAAGGGTCTAAATGATTTGGTAAGCACTGTACTTGGTTGACTTGTAACAATCATCCCTAATTAGAGAGAATGTAAATCCTTTGGTTAAACCAGAAGTGGAGAAGGAAATGACAACCCACTCCAGTATCCTTGCCTGGAAAATCAAAAAAGTTTGTTTCTTCATTATGAACATAAATATTTGACTTCTCTTTTAAATCTCTCTTTGAAAGCAATAAAAATTCTAATTTTGCAAATTTGACCAAGAAGTAATATATGGATGACGTTTACTTCATTTATATCCTAGACAGCTTTTGTTCACTGTGAAAAAAGAAAAGGAAAAAAAAATCAACTTGGAATAATTTCTCTTGGTTCTTGGACTCCCTAAAGTTACCTCTTGTGAATGAACCTTGAGTTTGTAAGATCTTAGGTTAGATCTCAGATGACCTTATAATTTTTATTTATAGAATTTTCCTTTTTTGACCAACTCTTATAACTAAGCTCTAAGAAGTATCTTTATTACTTAAGTATGTCATATGTAGAGTTTTAGTTATTTCACAGAAATATAGCATAGAAATTACTTTCAACATATGACAATCATTAATTAAATGAATTACAGTGAACAAGTAGAGTACGTAAATCATTCACACTCAATATCTCTTTTCTTTATCTTTAATCAATATTTATTCTTCAGCTTAGGAACTTCAGTTTTAACTTGAGTTAGAATAAGTTATTTTGCTTGATCTGCTTTTGTATCCTTTTGAGCAAACTTAAAAATTAAATGAATATCTCTCTTAGAAATGAAAATTGCTAAACAAACTAAAACATATATTTCAAAAAACAGCACTCAGGTAGCAAGAAGGGAAGTGGATAATGTACTGAGAAATAGTTACTAGGGATTTATTCGATGTCCTTTACTCCAATTTCACTTTCTCTGCTTCTCCCTCCCTCCTCTGCCCACTTTCTATTTCTCACCTCTCTCTCCATGTGACTTTGCATCTGTATCTCTCACTCTCTCTCCATTTCTTTTTTCTTTTTTTTTTCATTCTTTCTTTCTTTTTCCCACAGTCCAAGACTTTTCTCTCTTATTCTTGGCTTCTAATCTCTGTTCAGGGGAAAAAAAAGTACTACCTTTTTTTCTTAAAATATATTTAGCCAATAATATGTTGAATTCATGGTTTTAAGAATGAGACTAATTTTAATATTTCTCTATATGTCAAAACATAAGTACTGCATTTAGTTGTAATTAGATCTACATATAGGAATGACTGTAGGGATGGCGATGCTAGTGGTTTAGTGACGTTAATGGAGGAAATTTAGGGGAACCCTGCATAAACACAAATAAGCTATTGTAGACTTTAATTTTTTAAATAGCAGCATTATTGTCTCTTTCATTCTGAAAACTTCTACTGGAGTTAGTTGCACTCTACTAACTAGTCTTTAGTTTTATGAAAAGAGAAAGGAGCTAGGAAGATATTTGTATGAAGAGACTGTTTTGAATTCCTTAAGTGATAAATCTAATTAAGCTGAATACTCACAGAGTTCTATAAGCTATGAATTCACTGAATACATATAAAATTGAAAAAACAAGTGCAAGCACCAGAACCGTCTAGGCACTCCAGTGTTCCCTGGAGAATGTATATATTCATATACCAAATAGAATTGAGAAAAAAAAACTAAGCCACAGTGTCAGGTTTCCTGGAATTTAAATTTAAGCCATACTACTCACTAAGTCTGAGACCTCAAGGAAGTGACAAGTTCTATAAATAATAAATGCTAAGTATTATTATTACAGTTATTAGAAACAGGTATATTTATGAATTGACAAAGTAATTCTCACTATCATTTACCTATGAAACTGGTTTAAATGTTTGTTGAAAGTTTTTCTGAATTATTTCCTAACATATAATGTATTCTCATAGGATATAAGTTATAGAAATAAAAAAGCTCTCTGATATAATATGGTTGAGAATAAATATTTTGAAAGAAGAATATATGAGTATCTATTCAGTTTAAAATGTTTATACTCTTTGATTCTTCAATTCCATTGTAAACATGTTTCTTTCTTGAATAAACAGCATATACATTACATATAATTACAAGATTTAACTGCACTTTTGTTAAAATAGCAGAAAATCGAAATAAGGTAAATCTTCCTATACTGACATGGCTTGGTATCAATGATAATTTTTCTCATTAAAATGTAAAGTACAGTGTATATGTGTACCTATTGTAAATTATATTGTTCGATTGCATGTATAAATATGCAAATTCAACATTTCTAAATATAAATGTACATGGTAAAGAATAAATTACATGGCTAAAATAGTTATATGGGCTTCCCTGGTGGCTCAGTGGTAAACAATCTGCCTGCCAAGCAAGAGATGCAGGTTCAATCTTTGGGTCAGGAAGATACCTTGAACAAGGCAATGGCAACCCACTCCAGTGTTCTTGCCTGGGAAATTCCATGGACAGAAGAGCCTGGGGGGCTACAGTCCACGGGATTGCAAAAGGGCTGGACATGACTTAGAGACTAAACAACAAAAGAAATAGTTACATAGCTAAAAAGTGTTGAAGAAATAAACTCTTGAACTGGTGTGTGTGAGCCAAAACCCTTGATCTCTTTTATTTACATGTCTCTTCACTCTACCTTTGGGCCTTGGTCCACGTTGTTCCCTCTTCTGGAAACAGACCTACCCATCCTGTCTCTTAGCCATGGTCTAGCTTTGAGGCTTACAATTTCTTTGATATTTTATTTTCTTTCATGTATTACTTTCACAATGATTCTTATTTTAATGATTTTTAAATTTATCAACCCTGCCTTTATGTAAAGAAATGAATCACATCTGATCAACTTTTAAAATATTTGCTGTCAACCTAAATAATTAGGGAAAAGTGAGGGAAGTAGACAGGCAAAGAAAAAGAAGAGCATTAATTTAAACTGTCTCTGTCTTCATTTTACCTCCTTACTGACCCACTGTGAAAGGAAATATCAGGAAGGTAATAGGTTGTGTGATGCAACCCTGGACAGGAAGGTCAAGGTACTCTCTAATTCTTGGTTTTGGCTGAAGCATGTCTATGAATACAAATGTAGACAGGACAAAGCATCGTTGTGTCTGGCTTACAGAGAAATATTGCCAGACTCTGATGGCAGATTTGTTCTCAAACCCAGAGATGAGCTGGCACCAGCATGCCCTGCACCCCATGGTTCAGTGCAGCTTCCTTCCAGCTGATAAAATGCCTTGGATTATGTTTATACAAACACAATCTTTCTAATTTTTTAAGAACTTGCAGGAAGTGAAAGAAGTAACAGTCCTTAAACATGTCCCTAAGGACATAAGAAAAAATACAAAATAAGCATGAAGGAATAATATAAAGTAAAATGTGCTTAGTCGCTCAGTCATGTCCAGCTCTTTGCAACCCCATGGACTTATAGCCTGCTAGACTCCTCTGTTCATGGGGATTCTCCAGGCAAGAACACTGGAGTGGGTTGTCATGCCCTCCTCTAAGGGACCTTCCCAACCCAGGGATCAAATTCAGATCTCCTTCATTTCAGGCAGATTCTTTACTGTCTGAACCACCGGGAAAGTCCAAAAATACTGGAGTGTATAGCCTATCCCTTCTCCAAGGGAACTTCTGGACCCAGGAATCAAACTGGGGTCTCCCGTATTGCAGGTGAATTCTTTATTAGCTAAGCTACAAGGGAAGCCCTATGAAATAAATATGTTAAAAATGTTTTATGAGTAAGTGGAATAAGTATTCAGGCTGGTGAAGGTGAGGGCAACTTGGGGGAAATGTAGCAGGTAGGACACCTGATAACAGTTGGTAAAAAGGGAACGGACAAAGACAGTAAGCAAGCCTAGAACTTACAAACATAAGGATGTGATCAGGAAAAAAGTTTTTCTGTGCGTATTACCTCCTTGGACCTTCACAACATCTCTATAATGCAGGAAGTGAATTCAGGGGCTGGGAATTATAGGATTCAATAGTAGGACGTTGGATTACTCATATGCCTGTCAAGAAACTGCAAGGAAGTTAACACAGGTTCTCTAAGTTCTCTAAGTTCTCTAAGACTCAGTTGCTACTTCAGAAAATCCACACAGTTAAAATGCTTACATCATTTGGTTGTTCGTGATGACGGAGAAACTCCAAAACAGAAGCTTTGCACATTTCCCTCAGGTAATAAGCAATACACCCCTATACACCCATATGGCTGCCATCTACGGGGTCGCACAGAGTCGGACATGACTGAAGCAAAGCAGCAGCAGCATAGAGCATCTATGGTTTCTTGTTTAGTAATTGCACTGGTGCAGAAATTGAGTCTTGAGGAAGCTGAGGTTGTGTACGAAGCAGTAAATGGACTGGCAGTGACTTAGAGTTATTGAGCAATGAAGTGAGGAAACTGAATAAAGAAGGGAGGGGTGCTGATGACAGGAGTTGAATGTCAGGTAGGAGTCGCTCTGTTCATAGGACAAAAGGGGTACTAGATATTATTTAGAGCAGGGGCTTTTTTTTTTTCTTTCCCTTTTTTTTTTAACATGAAACAAATCACCTCTCTAAGGAAATCTTGCCAAGAGGCGTAGTCAATGAACACAATTAAGGGTGACTGTTTGTATATGAAGAGGACAGTTTCCCTCCCATTGCCTCTCATGAGTGGACCATCCTTACACTAAAAATGAGGAGACTGAGGCTCGGAGGTGCCAGTAACATGCTCAAGTGATAGGCTAGATTAGTGATACAACCTGGAACAAAACACACTTTTCATTTCCTGACTCCCAAGCCAGTGTTTCTTATAATTCACAAGGGTACTTGCAACAAATATTTCAGCTTTTGGGCTGGGAGGGAGAAGATGAGATTAATGAATGTATAAAATGGCACTTCCATAGTCTACTGTGGACGCTTTGCATTTTCTGTAAAGGGTAGTGGTGGAGCTGCTGTTGTACAGCCAGAGTGATCTTTCATCATTTGCCAAGAATTATAGTCCAAATGTCAATTTGGAGTTATGCTGCTTGCAAAATTCCTAAAATAAGGCAGCCAGCTTCCCTGAAGAATCCCAATAATAGGAAGCATATTTTCATTGTAACTTTTTCCCCTAGGTTGCAACAACTCTCCTGAAACACCACATAAATCTGTTCTCATTTCACGTAGTAGAAACAGTGGTTAAGAATTTGAGCTGTGTGATCAAAATGCCAGCTTCATAGCAAGCAGGCTATATAATCTTATGCAAGAGAGTTAACATTCCAACATTTCAATTTATCTTCTTTAAAATGGGAATAATAATGGTACATAGTTCATATGGTATCATATGAGGCTTAAATGAGGCAATGTGTATCTTTGCACCTTGCCCAGCAGCGTAGTGAACCTAAAAACTAATTATTGAATTGTCCCTATATCATTCTAGAATTCTTAACTCTATTTAGGGAACAGAGAAAACTGAAAGGAATGACTAGGACTGATTCAAGTTTGAGTAGATTATATTGTGGCCTGGATCTTTGCTGTATCATCATGCTTTGTGATCTTCATTAACAAACAACATATTATTCAGAGATTATAGTTTTAGATGTATTTCACTAACTTAATATTTATAAGTAAAGCACTTAATTACTAAAGAATCCTCATAACATTTGAAAAAAGCAAAGAAAGAATAAGCTACTTCATATTTATTTAGAGATAAAGCAGGATTATATAGTATATTGTAATATATTTAGCACAGTGATTGGTAAATGATAAAATCACAACGTAATGACTAGAGGAGAAATATTGGTATTTGAGGGCACTGATTCTGGAGTCAGAAAATATGGTTCATATTCTGGCTTCACCAGTCACTTGCTGTACAACCTTGGCTATGTTGCCTCAAGTCTGTGAGAATCAGTTCCCTCATCAATAACATAGAGTCACTTATGGTGTTATTCTAGTGCCTGGAGTGCGTAGGTGCTGATAATCAACAATAACAGTAAAAGGGAGAAATGCATTTCACATGGAAACACCATTTAAAAAGAGAAGGGAAAAGCCCGGGGAGAACCTAGCACTAAAGAAGCAGCTCTCTTTTAAGCTCTTTATTTAGCAGGTTATGAACAGGCAAATGCTGGATAATGAATAAATGAAAAAAAAAAAAGACACAAAAAACAAAACAGACAACAAAACCCATCAGTTCCCTGAGATCCTGGAAATACTTGAAGTCAAGTAATCACTAGTCATAAATGATGCACTCCTTTTTCAGGTCTTCTAACTCTTAGCTGGAGCTCCTATCAGCACCTGACACATGGGACATCAAAACAGTGTGATGGAATTCATGCTTTGGAGCATTACATGGTCTCCAGAGCTGCAGAGAATACTCTCTGCCAGGTTTCTAATCATGTATGTGTCCCACCATTTTGGGAAACCTCCTCACTGTGGTAACCATGGCTATGAGTCAGAGTCTGAGATCACCCATGTATTTTTTCCTTACCTCCTTGTCCCTTTTGGATGTCACTATCTCTTCCATCATTGCCCCCAAGTTGATCGTAGACTCCCTCTCTGAGAGCACTACCATCTCCCAGGAAGGCTGCATGGTCCAGCTCTTCACTGAGCACTTCTTTGGTGGAGTGGGCATCATCCTTCTCACCGTGATGGCCTATGACCTCTCTGTGGCCATCTGTAAGACTCTTCACTACATGAAAATCATGAGACCTCAGATATGCTGCCTTTTGCTGGGAGGGGCCTGGGTAGGGGGATTTTTCCATGCCATAGTACAACTTCATGTATCAAGTACCCTTCTGTGGTTCCCAATACAAAAGACCACTTTATGTGTGATTTGTTCCCACTGTTGAAACTGGCCTGCACTGACATCCACATCCTGGGCCTCTTAGTCATTCTCAACAGTTGGATGATGTGTTTGGCCATCTTCCTCATTCTCATCACTTCCTATTTGGTCATTCTCTGCTCCCTGAAGTCCTGCATCTCTGAAAGTGAAAGTGAAGTCACTCAGTCATGTTCGACTCTTTGTGACCCCATGGACCCCCCGCCTACCAGGCTCCTCTGTCCATGGGATTTTCCAGGCAATGGTACTGGAGTGCCATTTCTTTGTCCAGGGGATCTTCCCGACCCAGGGATCAAACCCGGGTCCCCTGCATTGCAGATAGACACTTTACCCTCTGAGCCATCAGGGAAGTCCTGAAGCTCTGAAGGGCAGCCTAAAGCCCTCTCCACCTGTGGCTCCCACCTCACTGTGGTCGTCATGTTTTTTGTGCCTTGTATGTTTTTGTATGTCAGGCCTGTGGCCACCTACCCCATAGACAAGGTGATGGCCATGTCTGATTCCATCATCACACCCATGTTAAATCCCTTGATCTGCACCCTGAGGAATATGGAAGTGAAAGATGCCATGAGAAAACTCTGGATGAAACAGGGGAGTTTCATTGGCAAGTGACTGTCAAGCTCAGAATGTCATGTGTTTCTGTTAAAGAGAACTCTGTTCTTTCAGAAATATGGGGGTAATAAAACTATCCATTCTCCACTAACAACCGGAGAAATTTCTTAAAAATATAAATCTGATTTTTGATTTATAGTGTTTGCAATTTAAGGATTATGATACTCTTATTGCTTTCTATTCTTTAGCTTCCCATTGCCTTCCTATTTTTTCACTTTTCCTATTTATTTTTTAATTATAATTACATGATGTATCAGGAAATATCTCAATAGCTTAAATCAAAATGCAAATAAATGCAATTATTTTTTTAATTTTATTTTATTTTTAAACTTTACATGATTGTATTAGTTTTGCCAAATATCAAAATGAATCCGCCACAGGTATACATGTGTTCCCCATCCTGAACCCTCCTCCCTCCTCCCTCCCCATTCCATCCCTCTGGGTCGTCCCAGTGCACCAGCCCCAAGCATCCAGTATCGTGTATCGAACCTGGACTGGCAACGCGTTTCATACATGATATTTTACATTTTTCAATGCCATTCTCCCAAATCTTCCCACCCTCTCCCTCTCTCACAGAGTCCATAAGACTGTTCTATACATCAGTGTCTCTTTTCCTGTCTCGTACACAGGGTTATTGTTACCATCTTTCTAAATTCCATATATATGTGTTAGTATACTGTATTGGTGTTTTTCTTTCTCGCTTACTTCACTCTGTATAATAGGCTCCAGTTTCATCCACCTCATTAGAACTGATTCAAATGTATTCTTTTTAATGGCTGAGTAATATCCATTGTGTATATGTACCACAGCTTTCTTAGCCATGCATCTGCTGATGGGCATCTAGGTTGCTTCCATGTCCTGGCTATTATAAACAGTGCTGAGATGAACAGTGGGGTACACGTGTCTCTTTCCCTTCTGGTTTCCTCGGTGTGTATGCCCAGCAGTGGGATTGCTGGATCATAAGGCAGTTCTATTTCCAGTTTTTTAAGGAATCTCCACACTGTTCATAGTGGCTGTACTAGTTTGCATTCCCACCAACAGTGGAAGAGGGTTCCCTTTTCTCCACACCCTCTCCAGCATTTATTACTTGTAGACTTTTGGATCGCAGCCATTCTGACTAGTGTGAAATGGTACCTCATAGTGGTTTTGATTTCTATTTCTCTGATAATGAGTGATGTTGAGCATCTTTTCATGTGTTTGTTAGCCATCTGTATGTCTTCTTTGGAGAAATGTCTATTTAGTTCTTTGGCCCATTTTTTGATTGGGTCATTTATTTTTCTGAAGTTTAGCTGTAGGAGTTGCTTGTATATACTCAAGATTAGTTGTCTGTCAGTTACTTCATTTGCTATTATCTCCTCCCATTCTGAAGGCTGTCTTTTCACCTTGCTAATAGTTTCCTTTGATGTGCAGAAGCTTTTAAGGTTAATTAGGTCCCATTTGTTTATTTTTGCTTTTATTTCCAATATTCTGGGAGGTGGGTCATAGAGGATCCTGCTGTGATCTATGTCAGAGAGTGTTTTGCCTAAGTTCTCCTCTAGGAGTTTTATAGTTTCTGGTCTTACGTTGAGATCTTTAATCCATTTTGAGTTTATTTTTGTGTATGGTGTTAGAAAGTGTTCTACTTTCATTCTTTTACAAGTGGTTGACCAGATTTCCCAGCACCACTTGTTAAAGAGATTGTCTTTAATCCATTGTATATTCTTGCCTCCTTTGTCAAAGATAAGGTGTCCATATGTGCGTGGATTTATCTCTGGGCTTTCTATTTTGTTCCATTGATCTATATTTCTGTCTTTGTGCCAGTACCATACTGTCTTGATAACTGTGGCTTTGTAGTAGAGCCTGAAACCAGGTAGGTTGATTCCTCCAGTTCCCTTCTTCTTTCTCAAGATCGCTTTGGCTATTCAAGGTTTTTTGTATTTCCATACAAATTGTGAAATTATTTGTTCTAGCTCTGTGAAGAATGCTGTTGGTAGCTTGATAGGGATTGCATTGAATCTATAGATTGCTTTGGGTAGTATGCTCATTTTCACTATATTGATTCTTCCAATCCATGAACATGGTATATTTCTCCATCTGTTAGTGTCCTCTTTGATTTCTTTCACCAGTGTTTTATAGTTTTCTATATATAGGTCTTTAGTTTCTTTAGGTAGATATATTCCTAAGAATTTTATTCTTTCCGTTGCAATGGTGAATGGAATTGTTTCCTTAATTTCTCTTTCTGTTTTCTCATTATTAGTGTATAGGAATGCAAGGGATTTCTGTGTGTTGATTTTATATCCTGCAACTTTACTATAGTCATTGATTAGTTCTAGTAATTTTCTGGTGGAGTCTTTAGGGTTTTCTATGTAGAGGATCATGTCATCTGCAAACAGTGAGAGCTTTACTTCTTCTTTTCCAATTTGGATTCCTTTTATTTCTTTTTCTGCTCTGATTGCTGTGGCCAAAACTTCCAAAACTATGTTGAATAGTAATGGTGAAAGTGGGCACCCTTGTCTTGTTCCTGACTTTAGAGGAAATGCTTTCAATTTTTCACCATTGAGGATAATGTTTGCTGTGGGTTTGTCATATATAGCTTTTATTATGTTGAGGTATGTTCCTTCTATTCCTGCTTTCTGGAGAGTTTTTATCATACATGGATGTTGAATTTTGTCAAAGGCTTTCTCTGCATCTATTGAGATAATCATATGGTTTTTATTTTTCAGTTTGTTAATGTGGTGTATTACATTGATTGATTTGCGGATATTGAAGAATCCTTGCATCCCTGGGATAAAGCCCACTTGGTCATGGTGTATGATCTTTTTAATGTGTTGTTGGATTCTGATTGCTAGAATTTTGTTAAGGATTTTTGCATCTATGTTCATCAGTGATATTGGCCTGTAGTTTTCTTTTTTTGTGGGATCTTTGTCAGGTTTTGGTATTAGGGTGATGGTGGCCTCATAGAATGAGTTTGGAAGTTTACCATCCTCTGCAATTTTCTGGAAGAGTTTGAGCAGGATAGGTGTTAGCTCTTCTCTAAATTTTTGGTAGAATTCAGCTGTGAAGCCGTCTGGACCTGGGCTTTTGTTTGCTGGAAGATTTTTGATTACAGTTTCAATTTCCGTGCTTGTGATGGGTCTGTTAAGATTTTCTATTTCTTCCTGATCGAGTTTTGGAAAGTTGTACTTTTCTAAGAATTTGTCCATTTCTTCCACGTTGTCCATTTTATTGGCATATAATTGTTGATAGTAGTCTCTTATGATCCTTTGTATTTCTGTGTTGTCTGTTGTGATCTCTCCATTTTCATTTCTAATTTTATTGATTTGATTTTTCTCCCTTTGTTTCTTGATGAGTCTGGCTAATGGTTTGTCAATTTTATTTATCCTTTCAAAAAACCAGCTTTTGGTTTTGTTGATTTTTGCTATGATCTCTTTTGTTTCTTTTGCATTTATTTCTGCTCTAAGTTTTAAGATTTCTTTCCTTCTACTAACCCTGGGATTGTTCATTTCTTCCTTTTCTAGTTGCTTTAGGTGTAAAGTTAGGTTATTTATTTGACTTTTTTTCTTGTTTCTTGAGGTGTGCCTGTATTTCTATGAACTTTCCCCTTAGGACTGCTTTTACCGTGTCCCACAGGTTTTGGGTTGTTGTGTTTTCATTTTCATTCGTTTCTATGCAAATTTTGATTTCTTTTTTGATTTCTTCTGTGATTTGTTGGTTATTCAGCAGCGTGTTGTTCAGCCTCCATATGTTGGAATTTTTAATAGTTTTTCTCTTGTAATTGAGATCTAATCTTACTGCATTGTGGTCAGAAAAGATGCTTGGAATGATTTCTATTTTTTTGAATTTACCAAGGCTAGATTTATGGCCCATGATGTGATCTATCCTGGAGAAGGTTCCATGTGCGCTTGAGAAAAAGGTGAAATTCATTGTTTTGGGATGAAATGTCCTACAGATATCAATTAGGTCTAACTGGTCTATTGTATCGTTTAAAGTTTATGTTTCCTTGTTAATTTTCTGTTTAGTTGATCTATCCATAGGTGTGAGTGGGGTATTAAAGTCTCCCACTATTATTGTGTTATTGTTAATTTCTCCTTTCATACTTGTTAGCATTTGTCTTACATACTGCGGTGCTCCCATGTTGGGTGCATATATATTTATAATTGTTATATCTTCTTCTTGGATTGATCCTTTGATCATTATGTAGTGACCATCTTTGTCTCTTTTCACAGTCTTTGTTTTAAAGTCTATTTTATCTGATATGAGTATTGCTACTCCTGCTTTCTTTTGGTCCCTATTTGCATGGAAAATCTTTTTCCAGCCCTTCACTTTCAGTCTGTATGTGTCCCCTGTTTTGAGGTGGGTCTCTTGTAGACAACATATGTAGGGGTCTTGTTTTTGTATCCATTCAGCCAGCCTTTGTCTTTTTGTTGGGGCATTCAACCCATTTACGTTTAAGGTAATTACTGATAAGTATGATCCCGTTGCCATTTACTTTATTGTTTTGGGTTCGAATTTATACACCATTTTTGTGTTTCCTGTCTAGAGAATATCCTTTAGTATTTGTTGGGGAGCTGGTTTGGTGGTGCAGAATTCTCTCAGCTTTTGTTGGTCTGAAAAGCTTTTGATTTCTCCTTCATACTTGAATGAGATCCTTGCTGGGTACAATAATCTGGGCTGTAGGTTATTTTCTTTCATCATTTTAAGTATGTCTTGCCATTCCCTCCTGGCTTGAAGAGTTTCTATTGAAAGATCAGCTGTTATCCTTATGGGAATTCCCTTGTGTGTTATTTGTTGTTTTTCCCTTGCTGCTTTTAATATTTGTTCTTTGTGTTTGATCTTTGTTAATTTGATTAATATGTGTCTTGGGGTGTTTCGCCTTGGGTTTACCCTGTTTGGGACTCTCTGGGTTTCTTGGACTTGGGTGATTACTTCCTTCCCCATTTTAGGGAAGTTTTCAACTATTATCTCCTCAAGTATTTTCTCATGGTCTTTCTTTTTGTCTTCTTCTTCTGGGACCCCTATGATTTGAATGTTATAGCTTTTAATATTGTCCTGGAGGTCTCTGAGATTGTCCTCATTTCTTTTAATTCGTTTTTCTTTTATCCTCTCTGATTCATTTATTTCTACCATTCTATCTTCTAATTCACTAATCCTATCTTCTGCCTCTGTTATTCTACTATTTGTTGCCTCCAGAGTGTTTTTAATTTCATTTATTGCATTATTCATTATATATTGACTCTTTTTTATTTCTTCTAAGTTCTTGTTAAACCTTTCTTGCATCTTCTCAATCCTTGCCTCCAGGCTATTTATCTGTGATTCCATTTTAATTTCAAGATTTTGGGTCAATTTCACTATCATTATTCGGAATTCTTTATCAGGTAGATTCCCTATCTCTTCCTCTTTTGTTTGGTTTGGTGGGCATTTATCCTGTTCCTTTATCTGCTGGCTATTCCTCTGTCTCTTCATCTTGTTTAAATTGCTGAGTTTGGGGTGTCCTTTCTGTATTCTGGCAGTTTGTGGAGTTCTCTTTATTGTGGCGTTTCCTCACTGTGCGTGGGTTTGTACAGGTGGCTTGTCAAGGTTTCTTGGTTAGGGAAGCTTGTGTCGATGTTCTGGTGGATGGAGCTGTATTTCTCCTCTCTGGAGTGTAATGAAATGTCCAGTAATGAGTTATGAGATGTCTATGGTTTTGGGGTGACTTTGGGCAGCCTGTATCTTGAAGCTCAGGGCTGTATTCCTTTGTTACTGGAGAATTTGCTTGGTCGGTCTTGCCCTGGCACTTGTTGGCCCTTGTGTGGTGCTTGGTTTCAGTGTCGGTATGGAGGCGTTTGATGAGCTCCTGTCAATTAATGTTCCTTGGAGTCAGGAGTTCCCTGGAGTCAGGGTTTGGACTTAAGCCTCCTACTTCCAGTTATCGGTCTTATTTTTACAGTAGTTTCAAAACTTCTCCTTCTATACAGCACCATTGATAAAACATCTATGTTAAAGATGAAAAGTTTCTCTACTGTGAGGGTCACTCAGAGAGGTTCACAGCGTTACATGAAGAGGAGAAGAGGGAGGAGGGAGTTAGAGGTGACCCAAATGAGATGAGGCGGAATCAATAGTGGAGAGAGTGGGCTAGCCAGTAGTCACTTCCTTATGTGCACTCCACAACTGGACCGCTCAGAGATGTTCACGGAGTTATACAGAGAAGAGAAGAAGGAGGCAGGAGACAGAGGTGGCCAGAAGGATAAAAGGGGGGAATGAAAAGGAGGGAGACAGATCCAGCCAGTAATCAGTTCCCTAAGTGTTCTCCACCATCTGGAACACACAGAAATTCACAGAGTTGGGTAGAGTAGAGAGGGGTTAGGAAGGAGATACAGGCGACCTGGTGGAGAAAACGGAGAGTCCAAAGGGAGAGAGAGCAGTCAAGCCAGTAATCCCGTTCCCTAGTGAAAAATGGGTCCTGAAGATTGGGTTCTTAAAGGTACAAAATTGGTAACAAATACATAAAAGCAAAAATTAAAAATCTAGAGTAGTGTTTGGAATTTCAAAAATGTGATGTTAATGAAAAGAAGAAGGAAAAGAGAGAAAAAATGAACAAAGAAAAACAAACAAGGTTGCAAAAATTATAAAGAAACTACAGGTACAAAATTGATAACTAATACCAAAAAGCAAAAGTTAAAAATCTAAAGTAGAGTTTGGAATTTCAAAAATACCATGTTTAAAAAAAAAAGAAGAAGAAAAATAAAGAGAGAAAACAAACAAACCAACAAAAACAATGTCGCAAAAATTATAAAGAAAATACAGGTACAAAATTGATATCAAATACCAAAAAGCATAAATTAAAAATCTTGAGTAGAGTTTGGAATTGCAGATATATGATATTATATAAAAGAAGAAGAGAAAGAAACAGAGGGGAAAAAAAGAGAAAAAAAAAAGTTACAGAAATTATAAAAAAAAACCTATAGGTACAAAATTGATAACATATACCAAAAGGCTAAAATTAAAAATCTAGAGTAGAGTTTGGAATTTCAAAAATACAATGTTAAAGAAAAGAAGAAGGAAAAGAAAGAGAGAGAAAACAAACAAAGAAAAACAAACAAGGTCGTGAAAATTATAAAGAAACTAAGGTACAAAATTGATAACTAATACCAAAAAGCAAAAGTTAAAAATCTAAAGTAGAGTTTGGAATTTCAAAAATACAATGTTTAAAAAAAAAGAAGAAGAAAAATAAAGAGAGAAAACAAACAAACCAACAAAAACAATGTCGCAAAAATTATAAAGAAAATACAGGTACAAAATTGATATCAAATACCAAAAAGCATAAATTAAAAATCTTGAGTAGAGTTTGGAATTGCAGATATATGATGTTATACAAAAGAAGAAGAGAAAGAAACAGAAGAAAAGAAAAAAAAGTCACAGAAATTATGGAAAACACTATAGGTACAAAATTGATAACATATACCAAAAGGCTAAAATTAAAAATCTAGAGTAGAGTTTGGAATTTCAAAAATACAATGTTAAAGAAAAGAAGAAAAAGGGAAAAAAAAAAACCACGGTTAAAAAATTATAAAATATATATATGAAGTTTGCTGAAGAAGAAAAAAAAATAGGGTCTTTTTTTTTTTCACAAAGTAATAGTTATAAAAGTGAAAATTAAAGGATTCATTTTGATATTTGGCAAAACTAATACAATTATGTAAAGTTTAAAAACAAAATAAAATTAAAAAAATAAAGGACAATAGAGGACTTAAATTTTTTTTTAATAAAAAAAATAAAAAAAGAAAGAAAGATTGATCGTAAAAAATAGTAAAAATATATCTAGGTCTTTCTCTGGTTTTGTTGTGAGTATTGTGGGTTCAGTTCATTTTTAGCTAGTTCCTTGGTCCGACTTATATTTCTCAAGATCTATAGGCCCCTTCCTATGTAGTCCGTAGTAACCACAGGGTTTTAATCTATGGCCTGTAGCTTCCAAGGCGTTTCCCTCTGTTATAGCTTCTTCTGTTTGCTGGTCTCTTCAGTGTCTGGTTCCCACCCTGACACAAAGGGGAAGGTGGAGGAGACTTTTTTTTTTTTTTTTTAGGCTCACTTGTTCAGTCGCGCTGTGGGGAGGGAGAGAGGGATGCTGCAAACAGATAACACTGGCGTGCGCTCGCAGTACCTCAGCCACACTGGGTCTGCCCCCGCTCACAGCGCGTGTAGCCTCCCTGCCCACACTGCTCGGGCTCTAGGTTGTTCCGCCCGGAACAATCAGAGGCCGGCCCTGGGCTGACCTCCCAGGTCCAAGCCACTCAGGTTCAGGCACTCGGGTAGTCCTCAGAGGCACAGACTCGGTTGGGCCTGCGTTTTGTGCTCTTCCCAGATCCGAGCAGCTCAGGTGATGAGGTGTTTGGCGAGCGCCAATGCTGCAACTTATCGCCTCCCCGCCACTCGGTTATCTGGGTGTAAAACCAGCGCACCTTCTCAGGCAGATGTTGACCGTCCAGACCCCCAAGAAGTTTTAGTTAGCAAAGAAGCCTGCTTACAGTTTTATAGATAGTGTCTCTCTGGGGCTGCGATTGCCCCCTTCTGGCTCTGGCTGCCTGTCACTGGAGGGGGAAGGTCTGCAGCTGGCTATCTCTGTTCAGTCCTTTGTTCTGTGCATGGGCCTGGCAGTGTCTTAGGTTAGGGCTGGCTTTTCGCGTGGTAGATATCCCACAGTCTGGTTTGCTAGCCCAAATTATTTCGCTCAGATAGCGCTCAGGACATTCGGCCCGATTCTTACTCTAAGGGACACAGCCCGCGCCGCGCTTCCCTGCCCAGCCCCCGCTTGCTAATGCCGTGTGCAGGCGTCTGCGCTGCTTCTCTGCTGGGGGAGTTACCGTAGGGCTCACAATCTGCGATTTTTAATTGCTTATTTATTTATTTTTTCCTCCCTTTTATGTTGCCCTCTGTGCTTCCAAAGCTCGGCACAGATTCGGCAGTGAGAGGGTTTCCTGGTGTTTGGAAACTTCTCTCTTTTTAAGACTCCCTTCCCAGGATGGAACTCCGTCCCTCCCTCTTTTGTCTCTTTTTTTGTCTTTTATATTTTTTCCTACCTCCTTTCGAAGAGTTGGGTTGCTTTTCTGGGTGCCTGATGTCCTCTGCCGGCATTCAGAAGTTGTTTTGTGGAATTTACTTGACGTTTAAATGCTCTTTTGATGAATTTGTGGGGGAGAAAGTGTTCTCCCCGTCCTACTCCTCCGCCATCTTGGCTCCTCCCTCCATGCAATTATTTTAACAGAAATAAGATGAGAAAGGAGAATTGATGGAAAAGTTCATTCCATCAAAATTGTCAAATTTCTTGCTATTATTCCTATTATTATTTTTAATTCATTTCCATTAACATAATTCCAAATGGATTTTGATAGATCTATCACAAAGCTGGATAACAAACTATCATTATCAGTACATCATTATCAGAACAAACTTCATTATCAGTAATGAGAAAATATAACCATCTCTCAGCAGAACTACTTCCAGATAGGAATGTTTTCTGATGAATTATTTTTTGTGAAAAAGTGAACTTTTCATAACCAAAGTTTAGTATCAAGTTTAGATGTTTTTCTAGGACTCATTCTTAAGTGACCTCCTGACTTTTGAAAGCGCAGTGTACACAGTTTTTAAATCTTAATGAACCATTTTATTGTTTACTGATTATTTAGAATATCATTGCCTTTTACTAGAATTTTCTGGTTAATCTTTCTACTTCCTCTAAATCTCCAGTCACATCTTGAGTGCCTCACCCGACCCCTCGGTGTGCATCAGGACTCCCTGGTGGCTCAAATGGTAAAGTGTCTGCCTACAATGCAGGAGACCTGGGTTCAATCCGTGAGTCAGAAAGATCCTCTAGAGAAAAAAATGGCAAACCACTCCAGTATTCTTGCCTGGAAAATCCCATGGACAGAGGAGCATGGTAGTCTGCAGTCCATGGGGTCGCAAAGAGTCTGACACCACTGAGTGACTTCACTTCACTTCACTTCACTTCTTAGATTTATGAAAGATTTTGCTTTTCTATCAAAACAAGCCTTCATCCTACTTAGGTGACTACTTCTCTCCAACTTCTGGTACCAGATGAAGTGTCATTATTTTAGAGAGCCTTCCTCTGTGACTCTATTCAATGGTTCTTGTATTCTCACCATTTTTCTCTATGTCAATGTTTTCATTTTCTTAGTAACAATGACCAAAAGCAAGTATATTTCATATAATTATCCTCTGACTTTTATTACTTTCCATGCCGGACTAGACTGGACAAGTCTCCAGGAAGGGATTTTTTTTTTTAATTTTTTATTTATTTTTGACTGTGCTGGGTCTTCATTGCCTCATGAGTTTTTCTCTATTAGTGACAAGCAGGGGCTACTCTCTAGTCCCTTTATCTGGGCTTCCCATTGTGGTGACTTCTTTTGTTGTAGAGCATGGATCCTAGAGCTTGTGGGCCTCAATAGATTCGGTTCACAGGCTCTAGAGCACAGGCTAAATAGTTGTGGTACCCGGGCTTTGTTGCTCTGTGGCATATGTGACTTTCGCAGATCAGGAACACATGTCTCCTGCATTGGTAGGTGGATTCTTCACCACTGAGATACTAAGGAAGCCCAGAAGGGATTTTTATTTATCCTTCCCATGGATTCATTTTTCAATAAATATCTGTTGGATGGATATAAAACACAAGAGCCTATATTTTTCAAATAGCCCAATTCAGATGTTTGAGGCATAAAAAGAAACAAACACTAAAATTAAAAGTAACTGAAACAAAAAGGCAAAAAGTGAACATTATAATAAAGTTAATGGAAATGGAAGGCTGTGATTATTTCATGGAAAGTACTTCATATTGGGCAGTCAGAAAAGGATTCTATTAGTGTGTGTCATTTAAACTGATTAGAATTCTGTTGATATTACCTTAGAAAAAAGTTATGAGCTATATTAATATTTTAATACCAATGAGCTGAGTAGTTGCAAAAATGGTCAGAAGGAAACAGTCGTGTGAGGATGAGATGAAGATTCTAGAGAGAGAAAACTCTAATCCAAGAAATATCATGGTGTTTTTGAGGAAATGTAAAATAACAGAGTGAATGCAACATAGTGATCCAGGCAGAGAGAGGCCAGAAGCAAGATCAAAAAAGTATGAGGAACTCTGATCATGCATACAATGCTGATACCTTTGAGGTTTTATTCAAGCATGGGTAAATAATTTCCCCAGTGTATTAAATCTGAGTAAACAACAAGAAAAAATAATGAAAGTTATCTTTGGATTATGTCTTATTTACTTAAGATGACACCGCCCTAATGGAAGAAGTAAAGAGGAACTAAAGAGCCTCTTGTTGACAGTGAAAGAGGAGAGTGAAAAAAGCTCTCTTAGAACTCAACATTGAAAAAAAGAAGATCTTGGCATCTGGTCCCATCACTTAATGGAAAATGTATGGAGAGAAAATGGAAACAGTGACAGACTTTGTTTTCTTGAGCGCCAAAATCACTGCAGATGGAGACTGCAGCCATGAATTTAAAAGATGCTTGTTCCTTAGAAGGAAAGCTATGACAAATCTAGAGAGCATATTAAAAATCAGAGATGTCACTTTGATGACAAAGGTATGTGTAGTCAAAGTTATGGTTTATCTTATAGTCATGTATGGATGTGAGAGTTGGACCATAAAGATTGAGTACCAGAAACTTGATGCTTTTGAGCTTTGGTGTTGGAGAAAACTCTTGAGTGTTCCTGGGACAGCAAAGAGATCAAACCAATCAATCCTAAAGGAAATAAGTCCTGAATATTCATTAGAAGGATTGATGCTGAAGCTGAAGCTCCAATACTTTGACCTCCTAATGCAAGAAGCTGACTCATTGGAAAAGACCCTGATGCTGGGAAAAATTGAGGGCAGGAGGAGAAGCGGGTGACAGAGGATAAGATGGTTGAATGGCATCATCAACTCAATGGACATGAGTTAGAGTGAACTCTGGGAGATAGTAAAGGACAAGGAAGTCTGACATGGGTTGCAAAGAATTGAACAGGACTGAGTGACTGAGCAATAACAATTTAAGAACCAGTAACACTTAATGTTGGAGAAGGCAATGGCACCCCACTCCAGTACTCTTGCCTGGAAAATCCCATGGATGGAGGAGCCTGGTAGGCTGAAGTCCATGGGGTCGCTAAAAGTTGGACACGACTGAGCGACTTCACTTTTACTTTTCACTTTCATGCATTGGAGAAGGAAATGGCAGCCCACCCCAGTGTTCTTGCCTGGAGAATCCCAGGGACGGAGGAGCCTGGTGGGCTGCCGTCTATGGGGTCGCACGGAATCGGACACAACTGAAGCGACTTAGCAGCAGCAGCAACACTTAATGTAATCCTTATAAGACCAGGAGCGTCCCTGGTAGCTCAGCTGGTAAGGAATCTGCCTGCAATGCAGGAGACCCCCAGTTCAATTCCTGGGTTGGGACAATCCCCCGGAGAAGGGATAATCTACCACTCCAATATTCTTGGGCTTCCTTAGTGGTAAAGAATTAGCCTGCAGTGCAGGAGACCTGGCTTAAATCTTTAGGTTGGAAAGGTCCCCTGGAGGAGGCCGTGGCAACCCACTCCAGTATTCTTGCTTAAAAGATACCCATGGACAGAGGAGCCTGGAGTCCATGGGATCACAAAGAGTCAGACATGACTGAACAACTAAGCACAACACGGCATAGGATCAAATGGAAATGCTTTAAAAACAGAACTTTAGACATAAAATTAGAAAAATGGAGAGTGTTTATTTGGCGGGAGTGTATAACAAGTTTACAACTTGTGAATATGATACTAAAAGCTCTAACAGATGTCATTTTTGGTCTTAAATATTTTTCTTTTCCTGTTACTACTTTTTATATTAGAGCTATTGGGGATCTTAGGAGCAACATAATAACATTTTGTCTTCACTTGACAGAAATGCTTCCCTTAACGCAATACTTAAGTACTTGAGTATTAAATGATATGTAAATATCACAAAATAATACTCTGGGTGCCAGTTTGGATTGGAATTATAAGCTCAGGTTCTAAAATAGCATGACAGTACTTTATCTTGAGATTATACAGGGGTTGTGGTAGTGGGAGTGGTGAGTGAACATTATTTATACATTAAGCTATCTTCAAATACACATTTTTTGAATGACCTCATATAAAATAAAAGATCCAGTTTTGAGAAGTGCTAAGTTTTCAATTTCAGGTTCATCCCAGAATTCTGAAACTTGTGTTTTCAGATGTTATGGGGAAGCAAAAGAACAAAAATGCTTCTTTTCTATACACAAATAAATATAACAGAGAAAACTTAATGATATGGGAATAGCCTGAAACTTCATTATTTCCTACAAATGTTCATATTCCCAAAAGTGATTCTCAAAGTATAAGGAAGATGTAGCTTCTTCTCTCCTACTTGGATAAAACAACCACTTCCTCTCACTTTTCCTGTCTTTATAAAGCACCTCTCTCCTTCCCTTTACCCTCCCTTCTGCACATTCGTGCTGCCAAACTCTTATTTCCTCTTCCTTCTCCTCGTGAAGAGCAATGTGAAAGACTCTGAAGGGCAACTGACTGACTGGCTGTTATTTCTTATTAAACCAAATATAAGACCCTTCGTCTTCTTAACTATTCACGATATTTTAAGATGTTTTCCAGTGATGGTCCAGGTTTTCACTGATCAGATCAGATCAGTCACTCAGTCGTGTCTGATTCTTTGCGACCCCATGAATCGCAGCACACCAGGCCTTCCTATCCATCACCAACTCCCGGAGTTCACTCAGACTCACGTCCATCGAGTTGGTGATGCCAATCAGCCATCTCATCCTCTGTCGTACCCTTCTCCTCTTGCCCCCAATCCCTCCTAGCATCAGACTATTTCCCAATGAGTCAACTCTTTGCATGAGGTGGCCAAAGTACTGGAGTTTCAGCTTTAGCATCATTCCTTCCAAAGAAATCCCAGGGCTGATCTCCTTCAAAATGGACTGGTTGGTTCTCCTTGCAGTCCAAGGGACTCTCAAGAGTCTTCTCCAATACCACAGTTCAAAAGCATCAATTCTTCAGTGCTCAGCCTTCTTCACAGTCCAACTCTCACATCCATACATGACCACAGGAAAAACCATAGCCTTGACTAGATGGACCTTTGTTGGCAAAGTAATGTCTCTGCTTTTGAATATGCTATCTAGGTTGGTCATTAACTTCCTTCCAAGGAGTAAGTGTCTTTTAATTTCATGGCTGCAGTCACCATCTGCAGTGATTTTGGAGCCCAGAAAAATAAAGTCTGACACTGTTTCCACTGTTTTCCCATCTATTTCCCATGAAGTGATGGGACCGGATGCCATGATCTTCGTTTTCTGAATGTTGAGCTTTAAGCCAACTTTTTCACTCTCCACTTTCACTTTCATCAAGAGGCCCTTTAGCTCCTCATCACTTTCTGCCATAAAGGTGGTGTCATCTGCATATCTGACGCTATTGATATTTCTCCCAGCAATCTTGATTCCAGCTTGTGTTTCTTCCAGTCCAGCGTTTCTCATGATGTACTCTGCATATAAGTTAAATAAGCACGGTGACAATATACAGCCTTGATGAACTCTTTTTCCTATTTGGAACCAGTCTGTTGTTCCATGTCCAGTTCTAACTGTTGCTTCCTGACCTGCATACAAATTTCTCAAGAGGCAGATCAGGTGGTCTGGTATTCCCATCTCTTTCAGAATTTTCCACAGTTATTGTGATCCACACAGTCAAAGGCTTTGGCATAGTCAAGAAAGCAGAAATAGATGTTTTTCTGGAACTCTCTTGCTTTTTCCATGATCCAACAGATGTTGGCAATTTGATCTCTGGTTCCTCTGCCTTTTCTAAAACCAGCTTGAACATCAGGAAGTTCACGGTTCACATATTGCTGAAGCCTGGCTTGGAGAATTTTGAGCATTACTTTACTAGCGTGTGATATGAGTGCAATTGTGCAGTAGTTGGAGCATTCTTTGGCATTGCCTTTCTTTGGGATTGGAATGAAAACTGACCTTTTCCAGACCTGTGGCCACTGCTGAGTTTTCCAAACTTGCTGGCATATTGAGTGCAGCACTTTCACAGCATCATCTTTCAGGATTTGGAATAGCTCAACTGGAGTTCTATCACCTTCACTAGCTTTGTTTGTAATGATGCTTTCTAAGGCCCACTTGACTTCACATTCCAGGATGCCTGGCTCTAGGTCAGTGATCACACCATCGTGATTATTTGGGTCGTGAAGGTCTTTTTTGTACAGTTCTTCAGTATATTCTTGCCATCTCTTCTTAGTATCTTCTGCTTCTGTTAGGTCCATGCCATTTCTGTCCTTTATCGAGCCCATGTTTGCACAAAATGTTCCTTTGGTATCTCTGATTTTCTTGAAGAGATCTCTAGTCTTTCCCATTCTGCTGTTTTCCTCTATTTCTTTGTATTGATCGCTGAAGGAGGCTTTCTTATCTCTTCTTGCTATTCTTTGGAACTCTGCATTCAGATGTTTATATTTTGCCTTTTCTCCTTTGCTTTTCGCTTCTCTTCTTTTCACAGCTATTTAAAAGGCCTCCCCAGACAGCCATTTTGCTTTTTTGCATTTCTTTTCCATGGGAATGGTCTTGATCCCTGTCTCCTGTACAATATCATGAACCTCATTCCATAGTTCATCAGGCAGTCTATCTATCAGATCTAGGCCCTTAAATCTATTTTTCACTTCCACTGTATAATCATAAGGGATTTGATTTAGGTCATACCTGAATGGTCTAGTGGTTTTCCCTACTTTCTTCAGTTTAAGTCTGAATTTGGCAATAAGGAGTTCATGATCTGAGCCACAGTCAGCTCCTGGTCTTGTTTTTGCTGACTGTATAGAGTTTCTCCACCTTTGGCTGCAAAGAATATAATCAATCTGATTTCAGTGTTGACCATCTGGTGATGTCCATGCATAGAGTCTTTTCTTGTGTTGTTGGAAGAGGGTGTTTGTTATGACCAGTGCATTTTCTTGGCAAAACTCTATTAGTCTTTGCCCTGCTTCATTCCGTATTCCAAGGCCAAATTTGTTTCTTGACTTCCTACTTTTGCATTCCAGTCACCTATAATGAAAAGGACATCTTTTTTGGGTGCTAGTTCTAAAAGGTCTTGTAGGTCTTCATAGAAACATTCAACTTCAGCTTCTTCAGCATTACTGGTTGGGGCATAGACTTGGATTACTGTGATATTGAATGGTTTGCCTTGGAAACGAACAGAGATCATTCTGTCGTTTTTGAGATTGCATCCAAGTACTGCATTTTGGAGTCTTTTGTTGACCATGATGGCTACTCCATTTCTTCTGAGGGATTCCTGCCCACAGTAGTAGATATAATGGTCATCTGAGTTAAATTCACCCATTCCAGTCCATTTCAGTTCGCTGATTCCTAGAATGTTGACATTCACTCTTGCCATCTCGTGTTTGACCACTTCCAATTTGCCTTGATTCATGGACCTGACATTCCAGGTTCCTATGCAATATTGCTCTTTACAGCATTGGACCTTGCTTGTGTCACCAGTCACATCCACAGCTGGGTATTCATTTTGCTTTGGCTCCATCCCTTCATTCTTTCTGGAGTTATTTCTCCACTGATCTCCAGTAGCATATTGGGCATCTACTGACCTGGGGAGTTTCTCTTTCAGTATCCTATCATTTTGCCTTTTCATACTGTTCATGGGGTTCTCAAAGTTCCAGCTTTTATAGGAGTTTGAGGGTCATCAGTGTAGATACAGTAGTGAGGTGGATTCAGCACTGATTTCTAGAGTAACATTTTCTCAGAGAATCTTGTCTAATTGTTAGGTTGTCAAGACAGAAACTGTCATTCTGTAAAGTTCCAGTCCTTGTGGATAAGCTCTTATGACCACCTTCATAAGAACTAGAACAAAATCTAGAAAAAGATTCAATGTGCACGTGTGCACGTGCACACACACACACACACACACACACACACACACACATTCTGTCAGTCCATTTCTCTCTGAAGAAATATTTGTACAGGAAACTAAATTATCATGTGAATATTGTTTGATGTTGATAGAAAAAAAGTAAGAGTCATCAGAGGTTGTTCAAAATTTTTATGGATTTTATTTTCTAAAGCAAGCCTCTCAGAATAAGGATACTGTGTATTTCTGTCTTTATATCCATATATTTCTTTACTCTTGCTTCTGGACAAAAATATGCTATTTCTTCTGTCCATAAAGCAGAACTAAATCATTAAGGAAATATACACAAGGATTCCTGTATGTACACTTATCAACTGAAGTCATGCTTTGCTATACCATAACATTTTCATGGCATTTTTCACTTCTTCATTCCATAGTGTATAGATCAGTGGGTTAAGCAAGGGTGTCCCAATTGTATAAAATACAGCCACCATCTTGTCTATTGGAAATGTGGTTGGTGGGCATGTGTATATGAATATACATGGGCCAAAAAATAAGACAACCACATGAAGTGGAAGGTGCATGTAGAGAGGGCTTTAGCCTTGCTTCTGCACTGTGATTTCTCAGTGAGTACAAGATGACAACATAAGAGATAAATAGGATTATGACCCCCACCATGTATATGGCCCCACTATTAGAAACAACAAACAAATTTATCACAGAAGTGTCCATGCAGGCAAGTTTCAACAAGGGCTGCAAGGCACAGAAATAGTGGTCAATCACATTGGGGCCACAGAAGGGCAACCTCAAAGCCAGGAAAATCTGTGCTGAAGAGTGAATACAAGACCCCACCCAGGATAGAATCACCAACACACCAAAAAGGTGCTGGTTCGTGAGGGCTGTATATTGCAAGGGTTTACAAATGGCTATGTAGCGATCAAAGGCCATGAGGATGAGCACAAAGATCTCCATGCATCCAAAGAAATGGGCTGCAAAGACCTTGGTCATGCACTCATTGTAGGAAATGGTTTTCTCCTGAGAAAGGGCATCCTGGGGGCTGTGATTGTAGAGAAGCACGCATCAGCAAAGGACAGATAGAATAGGAAGAAATACATGGGACTTCCAAAATGTCCTGCTTGTCTTAATAGTCACTACAATAAGTTCCCCAACAGTGTTGCAAGGCATAGGATCAAGAAGACTTCATTTTGGACTCTGTGGGAGAGGGAGAGGGTGGGATGATTTTGGAGAATGGCATTGAAACATGTATAATGTCATATAAGAAACGAATCGCCAGTCCAGGTTCAATGCAGGATACAGGATGCTTGAGGCTGGTGCACTGGGATGACCCAGAGGGATGGTACAGGGAGGGAGGTGGGAGGGGGGTTCAGGGTGGGGAACACGTGTACATCTGTGGTGGATTCATGTTGATGTATGGCAAAACCAATACAATATTGTAAAGTAATTAGCCTCCAATTAAAATAAATAAATTTAAATTTAAAAAAAAAAGAAAATATAGCCTATACATTCAGTTCAAAAAAAAAAAAAGAAGACTCCAAATACCACTTTCTGCTTTCCTGCATCCTGTGTCAAGCCAAAGAGAATGAATTCAGTCACACTCTTATTCACTGACATGGTAATGACTGTAGATAAGATGTAGTTGACAAAAGTTTAGTCTGCAGAAAGAAGAAAAGAATAGACATCTCGGGAAGATAAGTGGACTGAATTCTGAAGTCTTAGTTTTTGTTTCACACTCTGTTTGTTCCAAATGTCTTTAAACCGATATGAATCTCTGGAAATCTGTACATGTCCTTATCTCTCCCAGACCTATCTATTGATTCAGAAGTTTGCTACCTTGGATCAAAGTTTTTGCATTTTGAGAATACAGAATGAATGGCCTTTAAAATTTTTATTCCAACCAAGATTGTGAACTCCAGAACTAGTACTTTCCGTTAGCAAATGACTTTAACACTTCCAAATTCAGCCTTCAGACAAGAAATGGAGAACAAATACTTGCCATATTTTACTCTGAGTTTTCCTAAAAATTTAAAGACGATTTTGTATCCACATAGACATCAATATACACATGTATATTCCAGGCATTATATATCTTTTCTATGTTCTCTAAAATCTAAATAGCACTATTTCAATATTAACTGCTAATATTATTAGAGTCCCTGCTGAAGAAACCATTCTTACTTTGGTTCATTTTTGTGTCTATTATACCTGACTCCATTGGAATCTTGGTTGAAATGTGCTTTGACAATTTTTACCTATGCCTCTTGTGTTCAAGATGTCAGCTTCACTGATAGTCATAATATAACAAATGTGTGGATAATACACTAAGGTTTATGTAATTTGGGAAACTACTATTTACCCTCTTGACTATACTCCTGAACTTACCCCATTAAAGTACTGAGCCTTTCTGCCTATGGATTTGACTTGTAAAATTTCCTATATGTGTATAATCTAATATATGATCTTACTTACACATGTCTCTCTTTACTCTAAATTTTCCAGAAAACTTTCCTAAAAATATTGTTTGAAAAAAATCCTGCAGTTTCAATATACAGTAATATAATTTTTCTATTTCAGATATTTGTTAATATCATATATAGTTTGATTGAAATAATCATTGTAGTTTCTTTCACTTAGAATTATTATAATAATTTTCACATATTACTATAATTTCCACAGTTTAATTATTGACTTAATGATATAATTATATATAAAGTTTTAGAATATTGCAGAAAAATTAATACACATACAAGCAAAGCAAAAAGAGCTTATTGTATTATCTCACTTGGTTAGCAAAAATGTATTTTTATTATCTGTATATCAAATTATATTACAAGCCACATTTTTTTTTAACTTTACAATATTGTATTGGTTCTGCCATATATCAAAGCAAATCTGCCACAGGCATATTTGTGTTCCCCATCCTGAACCCTCCTCCGTCCTCCCTCCCCATACCATCCCTCTGGGTCGTCCCAGTGCACCAGCCCCAAGCATCCAGTATCATGCATCGAATCTGGACTGGCGACTCGTTTCATATATGATATTATACATATTTCAATGCCATTCTCCCAAATCATCCCACCCTCTCCCTCTCCCACAGAGTCCAAAAGACTGTTCTATACATCAGTGTCTCTTTTGCTGTCTCGTGTACAGGGTTATCGTTACCATCTTTCTAAATTCCATATATATGCGTTAGTATACTGTATTCGTGTTTTTCTTTCTGGCTTACTTCACTCTGTCTAATAGGCTCCAGTTTCATCCACCTCATTAGAACTGATTCAAATGTATTCTTTTTAATGGCTGAGTAATACTCCATTGTGTATATGTACCACAGCTTTCTTAGCCATTCATCTGCTGATGGACATCTAGGTTGCTTCCATGTCCTGGCTATTATAAACAGTGCTGCGATGAACATTGGAGTACATGTGTCTCTTTCCCTTCTGGTTTCCTCAGTGTGTATGCCCAGCAGTGGGATTGCTGGATCATAAGGCAGTTCTATTTCCAGTTTTTTAAAGAATCTCCACACTGTTCTCCATAGTGGCTGTACTAGTTTGCATTCCCACCAACAGTGTAAGAGGGTTCCCTTTTCTCCACACCCTCTCCAGCATTTATTACTTGTAGACTTTTGGATCGCAGCCATTCTGACTGGTGTGAAATGGTACCTCATAGTGGTTTTGATTTGCATTTCTCTGATAATGAGTGATGTTGAGCATCTTTTCATGTGTTTGTTAGCCATCTGTATGTCTTCTTTGGAAAAATGTTTATTTAGTTCTTTGGCCCATTTTTTGACTGGGTCATTTATTTTTCTGGAATTGAGCTTGTAGGAGTTGCTTGTATATATTTGAGATTAGTTGTTTGTCAGTTGCTTCATTTGCTATTATTTTCTCCCATTCTGAAGGCTGTCTTTTCGCCTTGCTTATAGTTTCCTTTGTTGTGCAGAAGCTTTTAAGTTTAATTAGGTCCCATTTGTTTATTTTTGCTTTTATTTCCAATATTCTGGGAGGTGGGTCATACAGGATCCTGCTTTGATTTATGACGGAGAGTGTTTTGCCTATTTCTCCTCTAGGAGTTTTATAGTTTCTGGTCTTACGTTGAGATCTTTAATCCATTTTGAGTTTATTTTTGTGTATGGTGTTAGAAAGTGTTCTAGTTTCATTCTTTTACAAGTGATTGACCAGTTTTCCCAGCACCACTTGTTAAAGAGATTGTCTTTAATCCATTGTATATTCTTGCCTCCTTTGTCAAAGATAAGGTGTCCATATGTGCATGGATTTATCTCTGGGCTTTCTATTTTGTTCCATTGATTTATATTTCTGTCTTTGTGCCAGTACCATACTGTCTTGATGACTGTGGTTTTGTAGTAGAGCCTGAAGTCAGGCAGGTTGATTCCTCCAGTTCCATTCTTCTTTCTCAAGACTGCTTTGGCTATTCGAGGTTCTTTGTATTTCCAAACAAATTGTGAAATTATTTGTTCTAGCTCTATGAAGAATACCGTTGGTAGCTTGATAGGGATTGCATTGAATCTATAAATTGCTTTGAGTAGTATACTCATTTTCACTATATTGATTCTTCCAATCCATGAACATGGTATATTTCTCCATCTATTAGTGTCCCCTTTGATTTCTTTCACCAGTGTTTTATAGCTTTCTACATTTTATTTTTTTACCACATCTTTATGAAAATATATTGTCCTGAGTATCCTTTATCTTTTGTTGTCTTATATTTTGTAATCTTGATATTTTATTTACAATTAATATTAATCTAGCAAAATGATATTTCTTAGTAAAGAATACAGTTGCTGGAGTCAGTTTGTCTGGGTTCAAATCCCAGATTCACTATTTACTAGTTGCAACATCTTGGGAAAATCACTTTAGACGTAATCATAGTTACTATGCAGATAAAATGAAGAAGGATGTGGCTCATAGTAAGTAAGAACTATGTAAGTCTGTCTCTACTACTTTCACTTTAATGACTTTGCTTCTTTTCTTCTTCTGTGACTTTGTTCCTTTTTATAAAATACAAGCTGTCAATTTTCCCACTTTAATGTAGTCTATATTTTGAAAAAACTTTAAAATAGTAATACAGTATCCACTCACCTTCCATAATTCCATAATTATCTTTCATTTTAAATACTTAATTGAAATTATCTGGAGTTATTGTGAAGAATGTGGAAAACATCCTCACTGTTCCTAAAAGTTTAATATGAATTTTAAGGTACTTGGATATAAGATCACTAATTATGTAAGTCATCATATGATTGGTGTTATAAGAGTAGAAACCATCTGCAGGGAGAAAAGTACAAATTCCTAGGAGTACATCGATCAGTGAAAAATTCAGAATTTTTTAAAGAGATGAACTTTAACTGAAGAAAGTCAGGTTTTAAATCAGGTCTGAGAGGTGAGTTAGCATAGAATCTGAGACCACACTGCCTAGATTCACACTCCATCTGCTGCCTATGAGGGTGTATATATAACAAATTCCTTGATTCTATGCATTTCATTTTCTCCAGCTGTGAAAATATATGATAAAGCAATCTACTTTTCAGGGTTGCTATGAAGGTTGGATAATTCAGTATGTGCAAAACATATGGAAGATGCAGGTATGCAGTACCTTCAATTGTAGTGGTTACTTCCATTATGATTATGAGTGTTAGCTTTCCAAGAGGGATTTTTCATTTTCCAAAAACATCAATTCCAAATTTTTATTTACCTATAAAACAACTGTACAACTGTTTTAAACATTAAGTTCCTTTTCTGAGTAGCTGAAATCATATCAGCACTGTGTATCACACCAGTTTTCTCATGGTAACCAGAAGTTAGGAATGATGCTTTCAGAAATTTTAATGTGTATTTAAATATAAATAAATAAAAGCACATAACACCTTCAGTAATATGGGCCCATGATAAGAAGAAAGTAGAAGGAACATAGGCCCTTGGATGTGAAAAAGTCTAGAATCCAGAGATAAAACTCAGAGCAGTGAGGGCTTTGGAAGGAGAGAGGAAAGCAATATTTTAATGGATATGATACTGCTGCTACTAAGTCACCTCAGTCGTTCAATCGTGTCCAACTCTGTGCGACCCCATAGATGGCAGCCCACCAGGCTCCCTCGTCCCTGGGATTCTTCAGGCAACAACACTGGAGTGGGTTGCTATTTCCTTCTCCAATGCATGAAAGTGAAAGTGAAACTGAAACTGAAGTCGCTCAGTCATGTCCAGCTCTTCATGACCCCACGGACTGTAGCCTACCAGGCTCCTCTGTCCATGGGATTTTCCAGGCAAGAGTACTGGAATGGGTTGCTGTTTCCTTCTCCAAATGGGCATGATAAGGTAAATGCTTTATCAAGAAAATAAAAAGAAAATCAAACTGAAACTTATAGTTTAGTTGGATTATTCTGATGCTGGGAAATATTGAAAGCAAAAGGAGAAGGGGTTGGCAGAGGACAAGATGGTTAGATAGCATCACCGACTTAATGGACATGAATTTGAACAAACTCCAGGAGATCATGGAGGGAAGAGAAGCCTGATATGCTGCAGTCCATGGAGTGACAAAGAGTCAAACATGACGTAGTGACTGAACAATAAAAAAGGCATAGTAGAAAAACTTTGAAAACTAGGTTTTCTACCTAGCCAGAGGCCATGAAAACAAGAGTGTATTGTTTGATTATGTTTTTGTAGGGATATATAAAATGTAGAGGCCTAAAAAGATGTAGACAGCTTTTATTATGATTTATTTGTTACCTAAGAACAGAAATTTTGAGTGCAAGATTTGCACAGCATCATCTTTCAGGATTTGAAATAGCTCAACTGGAATTCCATCACCTCCACTAACTTTGTTGGTAGTGATGCTTTCTAAGGCCCACTTGACTTCACATTCCAGCATGTCTGGCTCTAGGTGAGTGATCACACCATCGTGATTATCTGGGTCATGAAGATCTTTTTTGTACAGTTCTTCTGTGTATTCTTGTTACCTCTTCTTAATATCTTCTGCTTCTGTTAAGTCCATACCATTTCTGTCCTTTATCGAGCCCATCTTTGCATGAAATGTTCCCTTAGTATCTCTAATTTTCTTGAAGAGATCTCTAGTCTTTCCCATTCTGTTGTTTCCCTCTATTTCTTTGCATCGATCGTTGAGGAAGGCTTTCTTATCTCTCCTTGCTATTCTTTGGAACTCTGCATTCAGATGCTTATGTCTTTCCTTTTCTCCTTTGCTTTTTGCTTCTCTTCTTTTCACAGCTATTTGTAAGGCCTCCCCAGACAGCCATTTTGCTTTTTTGCATTTCTTTTCAATGGGGATGGTCTTGATCCCTATCTCCTGTACAATATCACGAACATCCGTCCATAGTTCATCAGGCACTCTATCAGATCTAGTCCCTTAAATCCATTTCTCACTTCCACTGTATAATCATAAGGGATTTGATATAGGTCATACCTGAATGGTCTAGTGGTTTTCCCTACTTTCTTCAATTTAAGTCTGAATTTGGCAATAAGGAGTTCATGATCTGGGCCACAGACAGCTCCTGGTCTTGTTTTTCTTGACTGTATAGAGCTTCTCCATCTTTGGCTGCAAAGAATATAATTAATCTGATTTCAGTGTTGACCATCTGGTGATATCCATGTGTAGAGTCTTCTCTTGTGTAGTTGGAAGAGGGTGTTTTCTATGACCAGTGCATTCTCTTGGCAAAACTCTATTAGCCTTTTCCCTGCTTCATTCCGCTGGGCTGGAAGAAGCACAAGCTGGAATCAAGATTGCCAGGAGAAATATCAATAACCTCAGATATGCAGATGACACCAGCCTTATGGCAGAAAGTGAAGAGGAGATAAAGAGCCTCTTGATGAAAGTGAAAGAGGAGAGTGAAAAAGCTGGCTTAAAGCTCAACATTCAGAAAACGAAGATCATGGCGTCTGGTCCCATCACCTCATGGGAAGTAGATGGGGAAACAGTGGAAGCAGTTGCAGACTTTATTTTTCTGGGCTCCAAAATCACTACAGATGGTGATTGCAGCCATGAAATTAAAAGATGCTTACTCCTTGGAAGGAAAGTTATGACCAGCTTAGATAACATATTCAAAAGCAGAGACATTGCTTTGCCAGCGAGGGTCAGTCTAGTCAAGGCTATGGTTTTTCCAGTGGTCATGTATGGATGTGAGAGCTGGACTGTAAAGAAAGCTGAGTGCCAAAGACTTGATGCTTTTGAACTGTGGTGTTGGAGAAGACTCTTGAGAGCCCCTTGGACTGCAAGGAGATCCAACCAATCCATTCTAAAGGAGATCAGTCCTGGGTGTTGATTGGAAGGACTGATGCTAAAGCTGAAGCTCCAATACTTTGGCCACCTCATGCGAAGGGTTGACTCATTGGAAAAGACTCTGATGCTGGGAGGGATGGGAGCAGGAGGAGAAGGGGACCTCATATGATGAGATGGCTTGATGGCATTACCGACTCGATGGACATGAGTTTGAGTGGACTCTGGGAGTTGGTGATGGACAGGGAGGCCTGGCTTGCTGCGATTCATGGGGTCGCAAAGAGTCGGACACAACTGAGCGACTGAACTGAACTGAACTGAAGAACAGAAATAACTAAGTTGCTTAACAAAATTGTCATTAGAAAAAAATTTCAATTGGACTTTAAGCTCATCTGCAATGAAAAGTCTACCTTCTTGAAGATATGCAGCTTCCAGGGGAGATATGTCTTTCTATCCCCTATACTAAGAAACTGAGTGGGAAGCGTACAAGTTGATCCAATGTAGTCCCAACTAAATAAAGTCTGGACCCTCAGTGACCCCAGATATGATTCATTGGTGACTTTGGATTTCTTACTTCCTTCCCTGAAGAAAGAAATAGCTGCCCACTCCAGTATTCTGGCCTGCAGAATTCCATGGACTGTATAGTCCATGGGTTGCAAAGAGTCGGACATGACTGAGTGACTTTCACTTCTTAGAGAAGGATCTTAAATGCTCATTTTTGATTAGTGTCATGCAAAATAGCAAAATTAAGTATATCTTGTTATATTTAATAAGATCATGTTCTGTCATTGTTATTATATTTAAGGCTTTATTTTTTATAGCAGTTTTAGGTTCACAATAAAATTAAGAGAAAGGTTCAGAGATTTCCCATACAGTCCCTGCCCTAACGTATATATAACCTCCACCCCATTATCAACTATCCCACCAGAGTGGTGCATTTGTTTAGCTGATGAATTTACACTGACACATTGCAATCACCTGAAGTCCATGGTTTAGCACAGGGCTCACTCTTGGTGGTGTACATTCTATGGATTTGAATAAATGTGCAATGATATGTATGTATTACTATAATATTATAGAGAATATGTTCACTGCCCTAAAACATGATCATTTTTATATTTCCAAAACATAGAACACAGTAAGTCTTTTCACAGAGTACTTCATTTTCATTAAATTCTAAATAAATTATCTCACACAAAAATTTAGGGGATGGAAAGTAACAGTTGGAGTGAGATCTTTCTGTGTGTTTTGATTGTAAGAATTATTAGCTCCTACATACCATAAAGTCAGGCAGATATTTCATAAACACCAGTATTACCAATGGTGGTCTAGTGGTTAAGACTCCATACTCCTAGTGTATGAAGCACAGGTTCATTCCCTGGTCAGGGAACTAAGATCCTGCATGCCATTAGACAAGGCCAAAGTAAGAAAGAAAGAAAAGGGAAAGTGAACATTCTAAAGATATGACACATCATAAATGCAATAAAATGATTACTATAGTTTTCAAGAACAATGACTGAAATACTCACTGTGGCTCTCAGAGTCCTCTAACTCAGTGCCAGTGCTTCTGCATGCAGCAGCCAAGCCTGGCACTGTCAAATAATGTGCTTGCTAATGGCTATCCATTTTAAAGGGCATGTTTGCGTGTGTGTTTATGTGTGTGTGTGTGTGTGTGTGTGTTGTGTGTGTGTGTATTTATGAATTGTGCAATCCTTTCAGGTTTGTTTTAATATTTTTTGTTCATTTGATTTTTCCATCTCATAAGGTATGTTCATGTGTGTGTGTTTTATTTTTTAAATTTTTACTGGAGCAGAGTTGTTTTACAATGTATTATTTCCTCCTGTACGTGAAAACCACAATTCCAGAAGATACATGCACTCCAATGTGTATTGTGGCACTTTTTACTGCAGTCAGGACATGGAAGCAGCCTCCATCAGCAGAGGAATGCGTAAAGATGTGGCACATACACAATGGAATATTACTCAGCCATAAAAGGATCAAAATTGTGCCATTTGCAGAGATGTGGATGGACCTAGAGACTGTCATACAAGTTAATATTATTCTATTTTGTTTACTTCAAGTTAAGCTGGGAGGCAGGATTTTACAGAAAATAGTCAGAGAGGAACCAGGACTGGAACTGAAGCATTTGTGCTCCATGGCAATTCTTGCTTACTCTGCTCCACACTGTTACATAAAATATCAGTCTCCAGCCATCCAGAAGGAGTTAGCATAAAGCCTGAAAATCACAAGCAGATAAAGGAGTAAACCTCTGACATGTTCAGTGCATGTTCTGACTAGTCAATGGGTGAAACTTCAGGATGGGTCAAAGAAATCAACATTTTAGATGTATATCTGAAAAATAATAGCGAGGAGTAAGGGATAGAGAGATTAGAGAATGGTGGCAGGAATCAGAGCAAAAGGGGAAAATCTGATTGTGGGAAACAGCCAGAAAAGGAAGAAGAACCAGGGGATGAGACAGGGCAACTCTCACAAGAGCGAAGATCCATGTTAGGGATAAAGAGTAGTTTATCCCAGGGTTTCACTAGAGAGTTATCTTTCTCTTCTCCAACCCTCATATTATCTCTTACTCCAATCCCAGAAAGAGAATGCAATTTGGGGCTGTAAGTAGGGGCAATGGTGTGTCCTGGACAGGAAATGTTAGTATAATAATTAGGACAATAAGTATCACAACATCACCAGTATCAGTGCATACCCACTGCATATCATTAATCTGTGCCCGTGTCCTTTTCCTATCCCTATGCCTTGTAAATAAGAAAGTGTAGGTATAGAATACTGTGCCTCTGCTCCCTTCAGTACTCCTTTTTGGGAAAGAATTGGGCCTGGACCAGTGTTGCATTAAGCAGAGACCAATGAAAGAAGAGGCTCCCCCAAATATTAGAATCCTCTCATCTCCAAGGGAAATGTGTTTCTTGACCTTGAGGTTTCTCAGGAGACAGAATTGGGTAGAGGCAACTGACCTAAAACCCAATCTTGACTGGGAGGCAAGAAAAAGGAAATTATTCAGTTGGGCTTGAAAACTTATCTTTTTTCTTTGTGGAGGAAAAAAAAAACAAACTATGAGCTCTTGCTCCTTCAATTCTGATTTACTTTGAAGACAAATCATGCTCAGTATTTGCAACATGTAAATTGTACTCCAAATAGATCCACTCTGCTTTCTGTCTCAGGACTTATGGGGAGAGAAGATACACCATAGATACCAACCCTTGCTAGAAGGGTTAGACTCTTTTGAGTTAGACTCCTCAAAAGGGTCTGTAATACTAGCAGAAATTTTCTTACTCTGCTCTTAGAAATTTCTAGAATAAATAGGAAATATTCCCACTATTCTGTGATAAAACTATCTCTAAATAGCTATATCCATTACCCCAAATCATTCCCTGGCAGATCACGTGAATTAAACATTTCTTCTTCCTCCAACAAATATTTATTACTCATGAAAAGTTCTTTGTCAAGGCTTTGAAGGAAAAATGTCTCACCCTTCCCACCCAACCCTGAAGGATTTGCTAAATAAGCCATTTAGTTCACTTAATCCAGAATCACATCAAACCATGATGCTAATTAATCCCAGACAAGATTGTCAAATGGAATATTCTGCCAACAGAGCTCTCCTCACTTCCTACTCTGTCCTAATGGGACAGCTTCCATTTCAGTTACCAAGAGCTCCACTCATGTACCCTCAGTTGAGTTCAGTTCAGTCACTCAGTTGTGTCCAACTCTTTGCAACCCCATGAATCTCACCACACCAGGCCTCCCTGTCCATCACCAACTCCAAGAGTTCACTCAAACTCATGTCCATCAAGTTGGTGCTGCCATCCAGCCATCTCATCCTCAGTCATCCCCTTCTCCTCCTGCCCCCAATCCCTCCCAGCATCAGAGTATTTTCCAATGAGTCACCTCTTCGCATGAGGTGGCCAAAGTATTGGAGTTTCAGCTTTAGCATCAGTCCTCCCAATGAACATCCAGGACTGATCTCCTTTAGAATGGACTGGTTGTACCTCCTTGCAGTCCAAGGGACTCTCAAGAGTCTTCTCCAACACCACAGTTCAAAAGCATCAATTCTTTGGCACTCAGCTTCCTTCACAGTCCAACTCTCACATCCATACATGACCACTGGAAAAACCATAGCCTTGACTAGACAGACCCTTGTTGGCAAAGTGGTGTCTCTGCTTTTGAATATGCTATCTAGGTTGGTCATAACTTTCCTTCCAATGAGTAAGCATCTTTTACTTTCATGGCTGCTATCACCATCTGCAGTGATTGGAGGTGAGAAAAATGAAGACTGGCACTGTTTCCACTGTTCCCCATCGATTTCCCATGAAGTGATGGGACCAGATGCCATGATCTTCGTTTTCTGAATGTTGAACTTTAAGCCAACTTTTTCACTCTCCACTTTCACTTTCATCAAGAGGCTTTTGAGTTCCTCTTCATTTTCTGACATAAGGGTGGTGTCATCTGCATATCTGAGGTTATTGATATTTCTCCCAGCAATCTTGATTCCAGCTTGTGCTTCTTCCAGACCAGCGTTTCTCATGATGTACTCTGCATAAAAGTTAAATAAGCAGGGTGACAATCTACAGCCTTGACGTACTCCTTTTCCTATTTGGAACCAGTCTGTTGTTCCCTGTCCAGTTCTAACTGTTGCTTCCTGACCTGCATACAAATTTCTCAAGAGGCAGATCAGGTGGTCTGGTATTCCCATCTCTTTCAGAATTTTCCACAGTTTATTGTGATCCACACAGTCAAAGGCTTTGGCGTAGTCAAGAAAGCAGAAATAGATGTTTTTCTGGAACTCTCTTGCTTTTTCCATGATCCAGCAGATGTTGGCAATTTGATCTCTGATTCCTCTGCCTTTTCTAAAACCAGCTTGAACATCTGGAAGTTCACGGTTCACCTATTGCTGAAGCCTGGCTTGGACAATTTGAGCATTACTTTACTAGCGTGACTGGGAGGCAAGAAAAAGGAAAAAGAAACCTCAAGTTCAAGAAACACATTTCCCTTGGAGATGAGAGGATTCTAATATTTGGGGGAGCCTCTTCTTTCATTGGTCTCTGCTTAATGCAACACTGGTCCAGGCCCAATTCTTTTCCAAAAAGGAGTATTGAAGGGAGCAGAGGCACAGTATTCTATACCTACACTTTCTTATTTACAAGGCATAGGGATAGGAAAAGGACACGGGCACAGATTAATGATAGCGTGCAATAGTGCGGTACTTTGAGCATTCTTTGGCATTGCCTTTCTTTGGGATTGGAATGAAAACTGACCTTTTCCAGTCCTGTAGCCATGGCTGAGTTTTCCAAATTTGCTGGCATATTGAGTGCAGCACTTTCACAGCATTATATATTTTGATTAGCAATAGAGTATAACACTTTTGTATATTTTAATTTCTTATATTTCATTTGTTTTGAATTTTGTATGTGATGTCTATTTAATTTTTGATATCTTTAAGTTTTGAGCTTTTTTTCCCCAGCATTATGCAATAAACTCTATCAATTTTAAACTCCTGTTTCCGTTTTAGTCAATCATGCCTTTAAAATTTAATGTCAAATGAAATACATTTTAACGTGAATTTTGATGTACACTTCCTCTTTCTGATTAATCATCAATTCTTTAGTGATTCAATAACACCATCAACTCAGTCATCAAATGTGTACTGAGATCCTACTCATATCTGGAGTCAATTTATAGAGCATGAAAAGACGTCCTCAACCTCCTCATAACGATGTTGGAGGGATACATTTTCTCTATGTAAGATTTTTAATCATTAAAAAACTACACACAACTCTGCAATAATACCAAGTGAATTTTAACTCTATATCAGAAAGATCCTAGAAAATAAGTTGATTGGTCGTTAAAGATTTAAACATGGAAAATAAGTGAAATTATGTCTTTAGTTTAGTTAAACTGCAATTTCCAACGAAGTTCTCTGAAAATTAAATATTCAAAAAGTTTATAAAGGGTTTCCCTAAGTAAGGTAAATATATCAGTGTCAGTAAATCAAACTATTTAACTCTATTAAAGTTACACATCTAAATACACTTAGGTTTTCCTTGCAGTTGAGCTAAAATACTATTAGTTCACTATGAGAAATTAGAAATATCACAATAATTACAAACTCTGATTAGAAGTTGCAATTTTCTCTGTTGATTATTTAAAAAAGAAAATAAATCAATGATTATTTAATTTTAATACATTAGGTTTCCAGTAAGGGATAAAAAAAAAAGAAGAAGAAAGAAAGGGAGCCCTTTGTTGTGGGAAGAGAAGTTAGGATAGAAGAGTGATTAAATATTTTTAGAAAGGGAATATGCATTACTTCAGGAAAAATAGATGCTCCCATCATTAAAAACTGCACTCTCACTAAATCCAAAAGTTTTAAGAGACAAATTTTTGGTGGATAACAGACAAACATGACATCCAGTTCAACTAATTCTATTTTATTTTAAGTAAGAAAATAAGGTTTGGGACATAAAACCAGGAAAGCATCATTGAAGAATGTATGCATTAGTTTGAATCAATACTACTTGAGAATTTTATTATTTAATTCAACCATTATCTCCAAACTTTTCTGGACCCCCCTGCCTCTTTGATTTGAGAGGGCATCATGGTAGTAGAAGGTCTTCTTCCTTCCTTGATCCTTACATTTTACTTTTACCTACTGAACTGTTAACTGATTCAAATATATTTGGTGCCAAATTTTTTCCATTCTTCCTAAGTTAAATAACCATCTGCCTCTATCTCCAATGTTCCAAATGTGTGTGTGTGTATGCATGTGTGTGTGTTTATGATTGAATAAGGCAATTCAGGATTAAATATTATTCTTTTTCCATAATCTTATCATTCAAACAAGTTTTTGCTTGTGTTATTTCATTTGACATACACGTTTTTTGCAAGGTAACTGGACTGGCCATGTGATTCATCCATTTTTAGTTACAAAGCATGATCTGTGATACAGAGTGCTTTAATTAAGGCACTTAGGCTAGAACTAGAAAGGGATGTTACTACATAGCCTCTCTCTCAGCATTCACCCTACATCTCATATAAAATATCAAATTCTAATCATCACATAGATTGCATCTTAGCAAAAAGAAATCATGAGTCATGAGAGAAGGATAGCAATTGATATCTTAAATTTCTGTCCTGACTCCAAAACCAAGTGCATTAAACTGCATGCTGAGGTTAATATTAAAGCAAAATAAATAAATAAAGATCCAATTGGATAATAGTTAAGAGGAGGAAAGAAGCAGACTAAAGCAGTCAGAACAGGAGAGAGGAGTGAGCAGGTTCCAGGGAAAGAAGAGTCGGGGATGAGATATAGAAAGATATAGAGTGGGAAGGAAAACAAACATCTTAGAGAAAGTCATTTTATCTGAGATTTCATCCCACAGTTCAGCTTCTTTCTTCCTGAACAACCACTCCATCACTCACCCCAATTAAAGAGAGACTGCTGTTGTGTGTCGTCCCAAGGGTTGTCAAGGATCCTGAAAATCCAGGTGTGCAGAAAGTGGAGCCCAATTTCATACTCTGTCCCAGAAGCCTCAGCTCTGACCATAGACTTTGAACCAGGAGTTCCCCAAGAGAGAAACTTCTTCCAAGCTGGCCTTCATTCCATGTGTTGTGTCTTCTGTGAGCAGAGGTGCCTTTTAGAAGTAGTTCAGCCATGTGCTGAGTCCAAGGAAGGCCTAGGAATCCTGAACCACCATAACTCTTCATTGGTAGAAACACTTCCCAGGAGCTCTGTCGTTTGTTAGAAGACACACTGAGTATAGATTCCAAGAGATCAGTGTTTAGGGCTCAGATGGTAAAGAATCCGCCTGCAATACAGGAGACCTGGGTTCAATCCCTGGGTTGGGAAGATCCCTTGGAAGAGTGCAACACCCTCCAGTATTGTCACCTGGAAAATCTCGTTGACAGAGGACCCTGTCAGGCTACAGTCCATGGGGTCACAAAGAGTCAGACATAACTGACACTAAGCACAGCACAGAAGAAAAAATTTCTGACAGATTGAGAAACTTACTTCTTTCCTTACAACCAAACAGATGACTTCCAATAGAGTATATTTTTCATATCTTCAACTTTCATTTACTTATAAGGTCAATTATGTGAAGCTTGAATAAAACACACAAACTATACTTCATTGAGATTTATCATTGCCTCCTATCACAAGTGATGATGGGATGTAAAGAGTTTATGGAGAAAGGGAACTCTTCATGTAGCCGTAATTCACACAGCTCCTTCCTGGTAACACTGGGTCAGACAGAACAGCAAGGTCTGTATTGGAGCAGAGAGAATGCTCTGAAAATGGAGTGAATTTCTTAATTCCATTCTTGGAAATTTAATTGGAGTAAACTATCCCTGAACTCTGAGACATAAATGCCTCTGCGGCCAGCTTTCTTCCCACCGTATCTCTCTCTCTCTCTCTCTCTCTCTCTCTCTCTCTCTCGCTGTTTTATTTTTGTGTATGTGTGAAAAATCATGAGGCTAAGTGTTTTCTTTTTACTGTACTGGATATTTATAGAAATTCACACAAGAGTTTGCAAATGCTTAAGGTAGGCTTTAAGCCTCAGGAGCTCCAAGGAAACTATTTCTTCCAAACCAGTCCCAAGTGATATGCAATGAGCTACCTAGCTCAAACAGTCCAAGGGCAAAATCAAGCCTTGGGGACAATTGGTTAAAGTTCAACTCATATGACTTGATTTGAGGTAATTCTGTTCTCTTCTGCATAAAATTTCCTAAGTCCATCTCTTCTAGAGGCCTGGAAGTCTTTGAAGACAGCTGAAAGCCCGTAGATGAAATATGTGTGTTTAATTACTCTTGTTTGTGTTATGTCAACTTGTGAACTGGTTTCGCTGGTGGCTCAGATGGTAAAGCATCTGCTTGCAATGTGGGAGAGCAGGGTTCAATCCCTGTGTCGGGAAGATCCCCTGGAGAAGGAAATGGCAAGCCACACCAGTACCCTTGCCTGGAAAAGCCTATGGACAGAGGAGCCTGGTAGGCAACAGTCCATGGGGTCACAAAAGAGTTGAACATGACTGAGCAACATCACTTTCAATTTCAAAGTGTGAATTATAGTTATCATCAATATCAAAGGGCTAATGTCAGCAATAATTACAGTTCTTTGGCAAATCTGAAACATTAATATGTTAATGTTTTTCTTTCTATTGTTTATTCATTTATTTTTAAAATAGAGTTGTTTTACAAAGTTTTGTTATTTTCAGTTGTACAGCAGATACATTAGGTTGGGCAAAAAGTTCCTTGAGATATATATGTATATATATATATATATATATATATATATATATATATATATGTATTTATATTTATATATGCAAAACAAAATCTCTAAGACAATTTTGTCTTCCCTTCAGAAATATTTCCCAAAATATCAAATGAGTGGCAAGAAGTGACAGTAATTTTTTTCATTCTTTTTTTACTTATAGATTCTAAGTCTTCTTAGTTCATTTAAGGATATTGAATTGCCAAATCAGAGTTCATAAGTGACCTAAAAATCAAAACTAAATTATTTCCTAGAACTTATGCTATTTTTTATAATATTACATTACTTACAGTTCAGTTCAGTTCAGTCACTCAGTCATGTCCGACTCTTTGTGACCCCATGAACCGCAGCATGCCAGGCCTCCCTGTCCATCACCAACTCCTGGAGTCCACCCAAACCCATGTCCATCAAGTCAGTGATGCCATCTAGCCATCTCATCCTCTGTCATCCCCTTCTACTCCTGCTCTCAATCTTTCCCAGCATTGGGGTATTTTCAAATGGGTCAGCTCTTCTCATCAGGTGGCCAAAATATTGGAGTTTCAACATCAGTCCTACCAATGAACACCCAGGACTGATCTCCTTTAGAATGGACTGGTTGGATTTCCTTGCAGTCCAAGGGACTCTCATGAGTCTTCTCCAATACCACAGTTCAAAAGCATCAATGCTTTGGCACTCAGCTTTCTTCACAGTCCAACTCTCACATCCGTACATGACCACTGGAAAAACCATAGCCTTGATTAGATAGACCTTTGTTGATAAAGTGATGTCTCTACTTTTGAATATGCTATCTAGGTTGGTCATAACTTTCCTTCCAAGGAGTAAGGGTCTTTTAATTTCATGGACGCAATCACCATCTGGAGTGATTTTGGAGCCCAGAAAAATAAAGTCTGCAACTGCTTCCACTGTTTCCCCATCTATTTGCCATGAAGTGATGGGACCAGATGCCATGATCTTAGTTTTCTGAATGTTGAGCTTTAAGCTAACTTTTTCACGCTCTTCTCAACTTTCATCAAGAGGCCCTTTAGTTCTTCTTCACTTTCTGCCATAAGGGTGGTGTCATATGCATGTCTGGGGTTATTGATGTTTCTCCCAGCAATCTTGATTCCAGCTTGTGCTTCCTCCAACCCAGTGTTTCTCATGATGTACTCTGCATATAAGTTAAATAAGCAGGGTGACAGTATACAGCCTTGACGTACTCCTTTTCCTATTTGGAATCAGTCTGTTGCTCCATGTCCAGTTGTAACTATTGCTTCCTGATCTGCACAGAAGTTTCTCAAGAGACAGGTCAGGTGGTCTGGTATTCCCATCTTTTCAGAATTGTCCACAGTTTATTGAGATCCACACAGTCAACCCCTGTCAAACAATGCTCATCCATATAAAATTTTTGTCTGATTAGAAAATTTGAATTTTTTATTCAACTTTAAATGTTTTATTTTTCATTAGAAACCATTATCTTATTCCACACTTTCCTCATGGCACTTCTCACTTCTTTGTTCCTGAAAGCTTAAATCAAAGGATTGAACATGGGAGTTAGGATGGTGTAAAGTATGGCTACCATTTTGTCAAAGGAGAAAGAATATGGAGGCCATACATACATAAATATGCATAGGATAAAGAACAAAATCACAACAGCAATGTGAGATCTGCAGGTGGAGAGGGCTTTCTGCTGCCCTTCAGAGCTATGGGTTCTCAGAGACAGCAAGATGACCCCATAGGAGACAAGCAACAAGGAGAAGATTAGGATGCAGATAAACACACTGTTGCTGCTGCTAAGTCACTTCAGTCGTGTCCCACTCTGTGCGATCCCATAGATGGCAGCCCATCAGGCTCCCCCGTCCCTGGGATTCTCTAGGCAAGAACACTGGAGTGGGTTGCCATTTCCTTCTCCAATGCATGAAAGTGAAAAGTGAAAGTGAAGTTGCTCAGTCGTGTCCGACTCTTCGCGACCCCATGGACTGCAGCCTACCAGGCTCCTCGGTCCATGGGATTTTCCAGGCAAGAGTACTAGAGTGGGGTGCCATTGCCTTCTCCAAAACCCACTGTTGGTGACTACCAAAAGCCCAAAGATGTGAGTGTCAGTGCAGGCAAGCTCCAGCAGTGGGTATAAGTCACACATGAAGTGATAAATGACATTGGGGCCACAGAAGGGCAGCTGGAAAGTGAAGAGAATCTGTATCATGGAATGAATGAAGCCCCCTATCCAGGCTACCTCCATCAGCAGGACACAGAGTCTGTGGTTCATGATAGAAGAATAGTTCAAAGGCTTGCAGATGGCCACATAGCAGTCATAGGCCATGGCACTGAGGAAAATCACTCCACCTCAGCAAAGAAGTGTTCAGCAAAGAGCTGGGTCATGCAACCTTTGAAGGAAATGGTTTTCTTCCAAAGGAGAGAGCCCACAATCATCTCTGGGACAATGACGGAGGAGAAGCATGCATCCAGAAAGGACAGAAAAGTCAGCAAGAAGTACATGGAGGAGCCCCAGAGTGCTGGGCTGCTACTGATGGTCACCACAATTAGCAAGTTGCCTCTGACAGTTGCAATGTAAATGAACAAAAATACAACAAATATTATTTTTTGCATGGTTGGATACTGTGAAAGCCCCAGGAGGACAAACTCAGTTACAAAGCTTTGGTTTTGCATAATTTCCAAGGAAAAGATGAAAGGTACCACAGTAAGCATGTAGAATCTACAGTTAGAAGAAAGACAAATGTGCCTCAGACCAGTTTTGAGAGTCATCATAGTCATCAACAAATTGGTGCCTCCATGTGAAAAATTGAATTATATTCTTGCACTTGCTTTTTCATTGAACACAAAGCTAGAAATTTGTTGAAGGTGGTAGGGGGATACCAAGAAGAATTGAAGTTTAGATAAATTGTTAAATGTTTTAAGATAGAGCTTCAATGTAAGAAAAGGTAGGGATCCACCTGGGGTGGGGATAAGATATAGTTGTTATCTCAACTGCCAACTCTGGTCATATGTTAATAGTAGTGGTTTCCTGGAGTGAATCGTGAGAAGAATTCTGAAGCCACATCCATGTTCTGAGGAAGGGAAAAGAGAAGTTTATTGGTCATGCCTGCCATGAGCATGAGTGGGAGAAGTGGGGTGGGGGGGGTGTTGCATGCCATCCGTGATCAGGTGACTTCCTTATTTACATACAGATAGAAGGAGAAATAAGACAAAACTGAAGAAGTGATTGGATCATAGCTATATGCCTAGTTATTTCTTTAAAATCTAAAAAAGACCTGAAACTTTAAAATCAACTAATTCATTCTTCAAAAAAAATGTCATTGTGAACACACCTTGCTGTAGACTAATACATATTAAATATCCATGTATTAAGTTGGTTTTCTTTTCACTCATTATTTAAAAACAAGAAGAAAAGCTGACAAAAATAAGTAATACCTACTAATATGTACTGTTATGATGACTAAGTTAAATAATGCAAGGAAGCAGTTGTTCAGAGTTAAGTGGCTATGAAACAGTCCACATTAGATCTTATTACCCAGTTTTTCTGGTAGGAAGTCCATGCTTAAAGAGATAAAATTAAAGAAATAACAGATGCTGGCTCTGGAGTTTTAACCCAGAACCTCTGACTCCAGCATGGAAGTGACTGACTCTACAGGGAAAGAAGCAAAAATTTTTCTAGCAAGAGCTTCAGAGCAGGAGGGGCTTCTCTAAAGTTTCCATTCACTGTAGAGGTTATAATCTGATTTCTGTGTTCATATTTGACTGATGCTTCTTGATGAAGGACACAGAGCCAATGATGTAGAATCAGAAGGTAATGGCCGAATTATTTACAGATACAAAGTGACAGTAACCACATGGGTAAGGAATAGAAACAGACTGTTGACTATAGACAGAGCCTGAGGCTTTATTCATTGCTAAGTATTTATTGAGAAATGCAAAAAAGCAAAATGGCCGCCTGGGGAGGCCTTACAAATAGCTGTGAAAAGAAGAGAAGCGAAAGCAAAGGAGAAAAGGAAAGATATAAGTATCTGAATGCAGAGTTCCAAAGAATAGCAAGAAGAGATAAGAAAGCCTTCCTCAGCGATCAATGCAAAGAAATAGAGGAAAACAACAGAATGGGAAAGACTACAGATCTCTTCAAGAAAATCAGAGATACCAAGGGAACATTTCATGCAAAGATGGGCTCCATAAAGGACAGAAAAGTTATGGACCTAACAGAAGTAGAAGATATTAAGAAGAGGTGGCAAGAATACACAGAAGAACTGTACAAAAAAGATCTTCATGACCCAGATAATCACTATGGTGTGATCACTGACCTAGAGCCAGACATGCTGGAATGTGAAGTCAAGTGGGCCTTAGAAAGCATCACTACGAACAAAGGTAGTGGAGGTGATAGAATTCCAGTTGAGCTATTTCAAATCCTGAAAGATGATGCTGTGAAATTGCTGCACTCAATATGCCAGCAAATTTGGAAAACTCAGTCATGGCCACAGGACTGGAAAAGGTCAGTTTTCATTCAAATCCCAAAGAAAGGCAATGCCAAGGAATGCTCAAACTACCGCCCAATTGCATTCATCTCACATGCTAGTAAAGTAATGCTCAAAATTCTCCAAGCCAGGCTTCAGCAATATGTGAACCGTGAACTTCCTTTTGTTCAAGCTGGTTTTAGAAAAGGCAGAGAAACCAGAGATCAAATTGCCAACATCCGCTGCATCATGGAAAAAGCAAGAGAGTTCCAGAAAAACATCTATTTCTGCTTTCTTGACTATGCCAAAGCCTTTGACTGTGTGGATCACAATAAACTGTGGAAAATTCTGAAAGAGATGGGAATACCAGACCACCTGATCTGCCTCTTGAGAAATTTGTATGCAGGTCAGGAAGCAACAGTTAGAACTGGACATGGAACAACAGACTGGTTCCAAATAGGAAAAGGAGTACGTCAAGGCTGTATATTGTCACCCTGCTTATTTAATTTCTATGCAGAGTACATCATGAGAAACGCTGGTCTGGAAGAAGCACAAGCTGGAATCAAGATTGCCCAGAGAAATATCAATAACCTCAGATATGCAGATGACACCACCCTTATGGCAGAAAGTGAAGAGGAACTAAAAAGCCTCTTGACGAAAGTGAAAGAGGAGAATGAAAAAGTTGGCTTAAAGCTCAACATTCAGAAAACGAAGATCATGGCATTTGGTCCCATCGCTTCATGGGAAATAGATGGCGAAACAGTGTCAGGCTTTATTTTTTGGGGTTCCAAAATCACTGCAGATGGTGACTGCAGCCATGAAATTAAAAGACGCTTACTTCTTGGAAGGAAAGTTATGACCAACCTAGATAGCATATTGAAAAGCAGACACATTACTTTGCCAACAAAGGTTCATCTAGTCAAGGCTATGGTTTTTCCTGTCGTTATGTATGGATGTGAGAGTTGGACTGTGAAGAAGGCTGAGCGCCAAAGAATTGATGCTTTTGAACTGTGGTGTTGGAGAAGACTCTTGTGAGTCCCTTGGACTTCAAGGAGATCCAACCAGTACATTCTGAAGGAGGTCAGCCCTGGGTTTTCTTTGGAAGGAATGATGCTAAAGGTGAAACTCCAATACTTTGGCCACCTTATGAGAAGAGTTGATTCATTGGAAAGACTCTGATGCTGGGAGGGATTGGGGACAGAAAGAGAAGGGGCCAACAGAGGATGAGATGGCTGGATGGCATCACTGACTCGATGGATGTGAGTCTTAGTGAACTCCAGGAGTTGGTGATGGACAGGGAGGCCTGTCACAAAGAGTCGGACATGATTGATCGACTGAACTGAACTGAACTGAATGCATACAAGGGCGCTGATGCTGAAAAGAGTCACTGCATGTCTCATCCTATGACCTCAGTCCTGAGAACTGCGTACAGCTCTACTCGTTCTATGGATAGGAACTGATAAGGGACAAAGAATCCTTGAGAAATAGAAAACAGCATGAAGGAATCCTCCTGTTAAATGTTCCCTGACAAGCCTGCCCTATCACAAAAAGCCAGTAGCTTCCTGCACTTCATAACTAGAAAAAGCGCCCCTTCTCATCACAACTATAGAAGAGTCACCCACCTCCCAATTTGAGAAGAGCACTCTACCGCATCTAGAGAGGAGCCAAACTACCATAATTAAAGAGGAGTTCCCCTTCCACAACTAGAGAGGTAGCTGCAAATGAAACTAGAGATGAGCAGGCCCACAGCAAACAAAGAGTGCACCCCCACTGCAATTAAAGTGGAGCCCATGCTGCATCTAGAGAGTAGCCTCCCACACATCCCACTTAGATGGGGACCAATTTGCACATGGCTAATACAGAGGATCTGCCCCAGATTCATGAATCTAATTCAAGAGGAGTCTCCACCACAACTCTTAAGGAACCTCAAGTCATATACTGCAACTCAAGAGGCACCCCGAGATCCCTGCTGCAATTTCACAGGATCCCTAGGCTGGAACAAGAAAAGGGGCCACTGGACCAAATGATGGAGAGGCTCCCTGGCCAAAACTGAAGTGGATTCCCCAGGCACAACTAGTGCCATGTCCCCAAGGGTAACACACCTAGAGAGAAGACCTTCTGCCTCCAATGAAGACGACCTTCCTGAAGGAAGTCAAGTGGAGGCCCTGACAACTAGAGAGCAGGAATCTCACGAATAGAAGTGAGGAACCCATAGTGCCAAAAGTAGAGAGGACCTTCCCCCATGGAGGCACACTCACCCAACCCCAGAGGATGCAACCTCAACCCTCAAGAGGAGCCCTCCTCCACAACTTGAGAGGAGCCTGCTGGACATCACACGCAGAGAGGAGCCCCTCTTCTGCTAATACAGATGAAGCTCACACAACAAGGAAAGAGGAGATGGAACACCACCACTAGAGAGAATCGTAGCTCCAGCAACTACAGAGTTGACCCTGACAACAATGATAGAGTAGTCCCTTTTCAAAACTAGTGAGCAGCCACCAGTCATTGCAACAAGACACAAGCCACCCTGCACATCCCTGCTACGGTGGGTCGCCTCAAGAAAACCCAACAGGATGCCCTACTGCAAGTCTCCAGGAGCACTGAATACTAACCAAGCTCAAGTATAACCCCGACTTCTGCGACAGCACTCCAGTGGAATCCTGCATCCCATGCTGCAAATCCATAGGAACACTAATTTCTTGCTGCACTTTGAAAGGAGCTCTCAGGTGCTGTGGCACTCCCCAGCCAACCCTGAGTTTCTAGCAACAACCACTAGAGAAGAACCCCGAGTTTCTGCTGCAACTCGAGAGGAGGCCCAACTCCCCTCCTGCAACTTGAGGAAACACGACTTCCCCACCCCAACTCGAGAGAAGTCTTGACTCTCCTGTTGCTATTTGAGAAGTATTCCCAGATCCCCATTGCAACTCAAAAGGAATCCTGTGTTTCCCGCCACAAGTGGAAAGGACACTGAATTCCCCCCTCGACCCAAGATAAGGCCTGATTCCCCTACAGCGACTAGAATGGAACCCCAAGTTTCCCCTCACAACACGATGGGAGGTCCATCTCCCCTGTTGCAACTCTAGAAAATCCCAAATTCCCCACCTCAACTCGACAGGAGGACTGACATCCCTATTACCACTTGAGAGGAAAGTGGAAGTCCATGCCTCAACATGAGACAAGGCCTGACTCCCCTCTTGCAACTCTAGAGGAACCCTGAGATCCCTGTTACAACTGGAGAGAACCCCAAGTTTCCCACCTCAACTCAAGATGATCCCCTATTCCCATGCAGCAACTTGGGAGGAATCCCGAGGTGCCCCCTTGCAACTCGAAAGGAGGCCTGACTCCTCTGAGGCAACCCAAGCATTCCTTGAGATCCCCATTGCAACTTGAGAGGAACCCTGAGTTTCCCATCTCAACTTGAGATGAGGTGAACTTGAGTGGAGGCCCTCAAAATTAGAGCAGAGCAATCCCACAAAAAACTAGTGAGGAGATCCCAGTGCCAAAAGTAAAGAGGATGCCCCACCTCACTGACACTACCCACTAGTATTGAAAAGGAGGCATCACTGCAATTCTAGAGGAGCTCTGAGTCCCCTGCCTCAACTCAAGAGGAGCCTTCCACAGCAACTTGAGAGGAACTCAGAGCTGTGCACTGTACTTGAGAGGAACACTGAGCACCTGCTGCAAATTGAGAGGAGCCTCATGTCCTCTGTTGCAACTCAAGAGGGACCCCAAGTTTCCTGCCACAACTCGAAAGGATCCCAAGACATCTGCTGCAACTTGAGAGGAGGCACCACCAGAACTTGAGGAGCTCTGAGTCTCCTGCTTCAACTCAAGAGGTTCTTGCTCGGCAAATCAAGATAAGACCTCAGGACAACTAAAGAGAAGCACGATGCCACCACAAGAGAGGAGCCCAGGCACACATCACTGAGAGAGGAGCACCCATGGCACAATTAGTGCAATTCAACTCACCACAACTAGAGAGGATCCCACACACTACATCTGGAGAAGAGCTCCACCTCACATTTCAGCTATTGAGGAAAAGCCCTGCACAATGTACCTAGAGAGGAGACCCCCACTGCAATTAGAAATTTGACCAACTACCACAACTCAAGAGTTGAACCCCACTGCAACTAGAGAGGAGCCTTTTGGATAAAACTAAATTGGAAATGCCACCACAACTAGAAATCAGCCCCTTACACACAGCAACAAGAGTAATGACTGCAACAACTTGAAGGAGCCACCACATCACAACTAAAGAGAAACCCCCAGTACAGTGCAACTACAGAGAGCCCCTGGCCACAACTTGTGTGTTGACCATGCATCACAATGAGAGAGGACCATGCAAACTACAACGCAACTAGAGAGGAACCACTGACTCCTTTGCTGCAACCCGAGAGGAGCCACTGGCCCCAGTGACAGAGGAACCCCCACAAAAACTGGAGAGGTTTCCCTTGCCACATGTAGACAGGTGGCCAGCAAGAATCACACACAGAGTGGAGCCCCTCTGCTGCACAAAGAGATGAGCCCCATGAAGTAACTCGAGAGGAGGCCCTCACAAGCAGAGAGGAGCATCCATGCAAAAATTTGTGAGGAACACTGAGTGCCAAAAGAAGAGAGGAACCCCCTTCACAGCCACCCATCACCACCTAAGAGGAGGGACCACTGCAATTCTAGAGGAGCCCTGAGTCCACAACCACAACTGAAGAGAAGGACTCCACTACTATTCAAGAGAATCCACTGGCAAAAAGGTGAGACCATGCCCCCAGACACCATACCTAGAGAGGAGTCACATTTTGGGAAATATAGATGAGTCCCCCAATCACAATAAGGAGGCCCTGCACATTGCAATGAGAGTGGACTACCCTCAGAAATTGCAGCTGAAGACTCCTCACCACAACTAGAAAGGAGCCTGCACACCACAACTAGAGAGTAGGACACTAGCACACCACAACTAGAAAAGAGTAGCCACACCACAGCTAAAGATAATCCCTAACCACAACTAGAGAGGAGCTTGCACATCACAATTAGAGAGAATCAAACCCACTACAACTACAGAGTTGACCCCAACCACAACTAAAGACCCATGCCAAAACAAGTGAGTAGCCACTGGGAAATTGCAACAAGAGAGGAGCCATACTGCACATCCCTGCTAGAGAAGAGTCGACTCAAGATAACTCATGAGGAGGCTCCCCTGCAACTCAAGAGGAACCCTGAGTAACCTCCAACTAGAGAGGAACCTTGAGTTCCCCACCATGGCTCAAGTGGAACCCTGAGACCTATACTGCAACTCGAGAGGAACCCTGAGTTTCCACCGCAACTCAAGAGAAGTTGTGAGTACTCTGCCGCAACTGGAGAAGGACCCCAAGTTTCTCTCTGCAACTCGAGAAGAAACCCATGTTCCCAGCTGCAACTCAACTGGAGCCCCAGGTACTCTGTTGCCACATGAGAGGAACCCCAAGTTGCCTGCCTCAACTCCAGAGGAGGCCCAACTCCCCAGGTGCAACTGGAGAGGAACCCCAATTTAGCCCACCATAATTCAAAAGGACCCCAAGCACCCTGCTGCATTTCAACAGGAGGCACCACCACAACATGAGAAGAGCTCTGAGTCCCTTGCCTCAACAAGAGGAGCTCTCATGACAAACTGAGACAAGACATCAGCAAAACTAGAGGAGCACCATGCCACTGCAAGAGAGGGACTCAGGCACACATTACTACAAGAGAGGAGCACCCACAGCACAATTAGAGAAGGGCAGCTCGCCACAACTTGAGAGGAGCCCACATACTGCACTTGGACAACAGCCCCACCTCACATTGCAACTATTGAGGAAAACCGGTGCCCAATGCAACTAGAAAGGAGACTCACCACCACAACCAGACAGTGGACTGCCACTTCAGATAGAGAGGAACCTTCTGGATATAACTAGATTGGAAACCACACCACAACTAGAGAGTATCCCCTTGTCCACAGCAGAGTAACAACTGCAACAACTCAAAGGAGCCACTACACCACAAACAGAGAGAAACCCCTGCTGCTAAGTCACTTCAGTCGTGTCCGACTCTGTGAGACCCCATATACAGCAGCCCACCAGGCTCCCCCATCCCTGGGATTCTCAAGGCAAGAACACTGGAGTGGGTTGCCATTTCCTTCTCCACTACATGAAAGTGAACATTGAAAGTGAAGTCACTCAGTCGTGTCCGACTCTTAGCAATCGCATGGACTGTAGCCCACCAGGCTCCTCCATCCATGGGATTTTCCAGGCAAGAGTACTGGAGTGGGGTGCCATTGCCTTCTCCGAGAGAAACCCTAGAACAATGCAACTAGAGAGAGCCCTGGGTCACAACTAGTGTGTTGAACATGCTCCACAATGAGAGAGGAGCTGGCACCTCAAATCTGGACAAGGGTCCCCTGCATACCACAAAGACTGAAGGACACCACTCCCCAACACATCTATAGAGGACCAACTGAGTCCTTTGTTGCAACACCAGAGGAACCACTGGCCACAATGACAGAGGAGACACCCACCAAAACTAATGAGGTTTCCCCCACCACAAATAGAGAGGTGTCCACCAAGACATCACACATAGAGAGAATCCTCTCTGTAGCAAATAGAGAGGAGCACCCTGAATTAACTCAAGATGGGGCCCTCATAAGTTGAGAGGAGCAACCATGATAAAAAAATTGTGAGGAATACCTAGTGCCAAAAGAAGACAGGAGCTCTCTGCAGAGCCCCCCATCACAACCTAAGAGGAGGGACCACTGAAAACTGAGAGAAGCCCCGAGTCCACAGCCACAACTCAGGAGGAGGACTCCGCCACTTAAGAGAAGCCACCGGCAACAATGTGAGGGTATGCACACAGACATCATACCTAGAGAGGAGTCACTATGCAGTAAATGTAGATGAGCAACCTCTAACTCAAGAGGAAACACAAGTTCCTTGCCACACTGCAAGGGGCACACTGAGCCCCATGCTACATCTCAAAAGGAACCCCAAGTTCTTCAGTGAAACTCGAGAGGAACCCCAAGTTCCCCACCTCAACTCGAGAGGAGGCCTGACTCCCCTGCTGCTACTCAAGAGGAACCCCACGTTCCCCGTTGGAATTCAAGATGAGCACCAAGCCCCCTAAGGCACCTTGGGAAGATTCCCAAGACCACCACTGCAACTCAAGAGCAACCATGGGAATCCAGCTCAAATGAAGAGGAGACCTATTTCCCATCACGAGGACAGCCTCCCAAAAAAAGACAGAGGAACTCCCCCAGCAGAAGAAGAGGACGCCCTCACCACAACAAGAGTGGGGTCCCCAGGACATTGCACCTAAAAGGAGTCACTTGGGCACAAATAGAGATGAACCCACTGAAGTATCTCTAGAGGAGCTCCGCAAAATTAGAGAGGAGCAATCCCGTGAAAAACTAGTGAGGAGACTCAGTGCCAGAAGTAGAGAGGACGCCCCACCCCATGGAGACAACCCACCACAACTCAGGAGGAGGCGTCACTGCAACTAGAGAGGAGCTTTGAGTCCTGTGACTCAACTAAAAATGGGCTTTCCATGGCAACTGGAGAGGATCTCCTAGTTCCTCTGTATTCGAGCAGAACACTGAGTACCCTCCACAACTCAAGTGGAGCCGTGAGTCCACTGCTGCAACTCGTGAAGAACCCTGAGTTCCCTCCCACAGTTCAAAAAGACCCCGAGCTAGTTGCTGCAACTCGAGAGGAGGCAGCACCAGAACTCAAGAGGAGCTCTGAGTCCCCTTCCTCAACTCAAGAGGAGCGCTTCTGGCAAATCGAGATAAGACCTTAGCACAACTAGAGAGGAGCACCACGCCATCACAAGAGAGGGGCTCAGGTCATATCACTACAAGAGAGGAGCATCCACACACAATTAGAGAAGTGCAGCTTGCTACATCTAGTGAGGAGCCCACATACCACATCTGGAGAAGAACCTCACTGAACATTGCAAATATTGAGGAAAACCCCTGCCCATCGCCAATAGAGAGGAGACCCCCACCACAACTAGAGACTTGACCACCCATCACAACTAGACAGTTGAACCCCACTGCAAATACAGAGGAGTATTTTGGATAAAACTAGATTGGAAAACCCACCACAACTAGAGAGAAGCACTTCACCAAAACTCGAGAGGAGCCCCCGATTCATCTTGACAGGATCTGAAGCCCCCTTTTAGAGGAGTCCTGAGCTCCTGCAGCATATTGATATGTGCTTCCTGAGACAAGTAAAGAGGAACCCACAACCTCAAGTACAGAGATGCCCTCACCACAGTGCAAGAGCCTCTTGAACACCACGATTAGCTTGGAGTCCCCTGCCACAACAAGTTGGGTGCAACAATAAGTTGCACCCTGCCACAATTAGAGAGGATTATGCACATCACAACTAGAGAGAAGTTACCAACAACTATCAAGGAGCCCCTGGAAATCAACTTAGAGAGGAGCTTGCCAGCACAACAATAGACAAGCACCCCACCACAACTCCAGATGAGCCTACATTCCTCATGTGGAGAAGAGCCACATAGACATTCCACCTATTGAGTAAAAGCCCCTTCCAAGGCACCAAGAGAGAAGAGCCCTCAACACAACTACAGAGTTGACTACCCGTCACAATAAGAGTGGGTCAACCCCAACAAAATTACTGAGGAACCCCTAGTGCCAAAGGTGGAGAGGACCTCCCCTGTGGAGTCACCCACACCCCAACCAGAAAGGACACATCCCTGCAACTCAAGAGGAGGCCTCACCACAACTCAAGAGGAGCCTGCTGGACATCACACATAGTGAGAAGTCACTATGCTGCTAATAAAGATGAACCTAACACCACAAGTAGAGAGAAGCTTGCACACTAAAGAGAATCAAACCCACAACAACTACAGAGTTGACCCCGACCACAATGATAGAGAAGTCCCATGCCAAAACTAGTGAGTAGCCACCTGACATTGCAGCAAGACAGGAGCCACCCTGCACATCCCTGCTAGAGATGAGTCACCCACTCAAGACAAGTTGAGAGGAGGCCCCACCACAAATTGAGAGGGACCCTAAGTACCCCTCCCAAACTCAAGAGAAACCCCAGGTTCCCCACCACAGCTCGAGTGGAACCCTGAGACCCATGCTGCAACTCTAGAGGAACACTGAGTTCCCACTGCATCTTGAGAGGAGCTCTGAGTCCCCTGCTGCAACTCAAGAGGAACCCTAAGTTTCCCTCCGTAGCTAAAGATAAACCCCGAGATCCCCACTACAACTTGAGAGGAGCCCCTTCTCCTCTGCTGCAAATCAAGAGAATCCCGAGTTACCCAGAGCAACTCAAGAAAAGCCCCAAGCTCCCTGATGCAACTCGAGAGGCTTTCCAAGAGGAGCCAAACCCACCACAATTTGAAAGGAACACTCTACCACAACAGGAGAGGAGGCCCCATACCACTTCTAAAGAGTAGACCCCCACCCCTGCCACAATTAGAGAGGAGTCTGCAAACCACAACTAATGAGGAGCTGAAACCAAAACGTCAGTTGACCCCACTGCAACTAGAGTGGAGCCCAATGTGTAAATATACAGTAGCACACCACACATAAAAATGAGACAGGAGCCAGCTGCTAATTGCTACTAGCGAGGAGTTGCCCAATGTAGCTTGAGAGGAGGCCCAATCACAACTATAAAGGAACCCCAAGTCACTTGTCCCAACTAGAGAGGAACTCTGAATCCTCCACCATAACTCTATAGGAGCTCTATATCATCACAAAGAAGGAGCCCCTGGCAACAAACAGAGGAGCCCCCTGCCACAACTGGAAATGATTCCCCTGCCAAAATTAGAGAGGAGCCCTCTAGCACATTGCGCCCAAAGGGGTGGCCCTCTGACAATAAATAGAGATGCAGACCCTGATGTAACTCTAGACGAGCCTCTCACCATTAGAGTGGAGCAACCCCATGAAAACTAGAAAGGAGCCCCCAATGCCACAAGTAGAGAGAACTCTCCCCACAGAGAACCCCCAGAGGTTGCACCAACACAGAGAGGAGCCCTGAGTCCCCACCTGAACTTGAGGGAAGACCTATGCCAAAACTCAAGAGAAACTTATGGCAATGAGAGAGGAACCCACCTGCCAAAACTGGAGATTGTCCCACCACAACAACTGGAGAGAAGACCCAGGACATAGCACCTAGAGAGGGCCCCCTCCACCACAAATAGAGACAAGTCTCTGCTGCAAGTCGAATAGAATCCCCTACGACCAACAGAGAGGAATAACTTCGACACAACTAGAGAGTAGGTGTCACACACAACTAGAGAGGAGCCCCCTGAACATTGGCAATTGAGAAGAGCATCCCTGCATATTGCAATTAGAAGCCTCCTTTCAAAACTAGAGAGGAGGCTCCCATGCCAAAACTAAATAGGAGGGGCCATGTGATAATTAGAGAGTAGGCTCACAGATATCACACCTGGAAAGAGTGCCTGTGCACATCGCTACCAGAGAGTAAATCTTCTCCATATTTTGAAAGGAACATTCAACCCCAACTCTAGAGGTGACCTCTGCACACCATAACTAGAGAAGAGCCCCACTAACACAACTCAAGAGGAGACTGCACAACACAACTAGAGAGGAGCCCACTGACACAACTAAGAGTTGACCCCCCCATACCAACTAGAGAGGAACCCCATGCTGCAGATAGTTTAGCCACCAACACATTGCAACTAAACAGAAGCCACCCTGCACATTGCTACTAGAGAGGAGCCATCCCACCACAACTCGAGTGGAGGCACCACCTCAACTTGAGGGGAACACCAAGTCCCATTACGCAACTCAAAAGGAGTCCCTCACCACAACTTGAGAGGAGCCCACACACTGCAATTAGAGAGGAGACCACCTGGACACCGCATGAAGAAAGGAGGCCCCTCAACCTGCCCCTAGAGAGGAGCAATCTCATATACGTCTAGAGAGGTGGCTTCACACCACTACTAAAGAGTTGCCCCTCAAGCCACAAATAGAAATAAGCAAGCAAACTGCAGCTAGAGAAGAGCCACACAACATGATGCAACAAGACAGGAGTTTCCACTCCACAACTAGAGAGGACTTCCCCAGGCACAGCACATCTACAGAGGTGCACCCCGACACATCACAACTTTGAGCCCAACCACCAAAACCAGGGAGCTGAATACATGCTGCAGCTAGATAGTTGATCCCCAGGCACAATTAGTGAACAGCACACTGCTGTAACTAGAGAAGAGCCCCCATCCCATATATTGCATCTAGAGTGTAGAACCACTGCCACAACTAGAGTGAACACCCCTGCCACAGGTAGATAGGAGCCGGCCCCACACATCACAATTAGATAAAAGTGCCCATGCACATCAAAACCAGAGTGAAATTCCCATACAGATCATAATGAAAGAGGAGGCCAGCACTGCAATTAGAGAGTAGACCCATGCCATAATTAGAGATAAGCCCCAGTGAACATTGCCGTTAGAGAGGAGCATATCCACACATCACAATTAGACAGAAGCCCCCTACCATGCTGCAACTAAAAAGGACTCCTTCTGCCACAACTATAGAGTGACCTCCAGTAAATCACAACAAGAAAAAGGGCCTCTTCACATCACAATCAGAAAGGAGCCACCCCATCACAATTTGAGAAGAACACTCTACTGCAACTAAAGAAGAGCCCAGCTACCACAACTAAAGAGGAGCCTCCCCTGCCACAATTATAGAGGAGTCTGCAAACGACAACTAGAGAGGAGCTGACCCACCACAAATAAAGTGTGGACCCCCACTGCAACTAGAGTAAAGCCCCATGCTGCAACTAGACAGTATCCTCCTGCACATTGCAACTAGGTAGGGACCAGCCTGCACATCGCTACTAGAGGATCTGGCCCACTGAAGCTTGACTGGAGGATCCACCACAACTCTCAAGGAAGCCTGAGTCACCTGTGGTAACTCAAGAGGCACTAGGAGTTCCCTGCTGCAATTTGACAGAAGCACTCAGCTATAACAAGAAAAGGAGCCACTGGCCAAAATGACAGAAGGCTCCCCAGCCAAAGCTGAAGTGGACTCCCCCAGAAAAACTAGAGTGGAGTCCCACAGGACTTAGAGAGAAGACCTTTCTGCCCCAAATAGAGATGAGCTCCATGAAGTAAGTCGAGTGGAGTCCCTCACAACTATAGAGCAGCAACCCAACTAATGTTAGTGAGGAACCCCTAGCACCAAAAGTAGAGATGACCTCCCCTATGGAGACACCCACACCCCATCCAGAGAGGACATAGCCCCACAACCCAGTAGGAGTTTGCTGGACATCACAGACAGAGACGAGACCCTCTGCTGCTAATAGAGATGGACCTCACACCACAAAGAGAGAGGAGCTTGCACACCACAACTAGAGGAAATCGAAACCACCACAACTACAGAATTGACCCCAACCACAATGACAGATAAGTCCCAGGCCAAAACTAGTGAGTAGCCAACCGACACTGCAACAAGTAATGAGCCACCCTGCACATCCCTGCTAGAGACGAGTCAGCCCAAGATAACTCGAGAGGAGGCCCCACCTCAAGTCGAGAGAAACCCTTAGTATGCCCCCAACTCAAGAGGAACACCAAGTGCCCCATCATGGCTTGTGTGGAACCCTGAGTCTTGCAGTGTAACACAAGAAGAACACTGAGTTCATGCTATGACTCGAGAGATCTGAGTCTCCTGCTGCAACTCGAGAGGAACCATGAGAATCTGCCTAAATTCAAGAGGAGCCCTATTCTGCATCACATTGAGAAACCCCGGCAACAAAGACAGAGGCACTTCCCTGCCAGAGCTAGAGAGGATACCCTCACCACAACCAGAGAGGTGCCCCCAGGACATCACACCTTAAAAGGAGTCACTCTGCCACAAATAGAGATGAGCCCACTGAAGTAGCTTGAGAGGATATCTTCAAAATTATAGAGGAGCAATCCCAAGAAAAACTAGTGAGGACTGCCCAGTGCCAAAATTAGAGATGATGCCCCACCCCACAGAGACCACCCACCAAAACACAAGAGGCAGTATCACTACAACTCGAGAGGAGCTTTGTGTCCCCTGTCTCACCTGAAGAGGAGCCTTCCATGTCAATTCAAGAGGAACTCCTAGTTCCGCACTGTACATGAAAGGAACACTGAGTACCCACAGCAAATCAAGATGAGCCCCAAGTCCATGGCTGGAACTTAACAAAAAGCCCGAGTTCCCTGCTGCAACTCAAAAGATACCCATGCACTCTGCTGCAACTCAAAAGGTGGCACCACCAGAACTCGAGTGGAGTTCTGAGTGCCCTTCCTCAACTCAAGAGGATCTCTCACAGTAAATCGAGAATAAGACCTCAGCACAACTAAAGAGTAGCACCATGCCACAACAAGAGAGGAGCCCAGGCACACATCACTACAAGAGAGGAGCACCCACAGCACAATTAGAGAAGCTCACCTCACCACAACTAGAGAGGAGCCCACATACCACACCTGGAGAAGAGCCCCACCGCACATTGCAACTATTGAGGAAATTCCCTGCACAATGGAACTAGAGAGGAGACCACCACCATCACTAGAGACTTGACCACCCACCACAAAAAAGAGTGTTGACCCCCACTGCAAATAGAGAGGAGCCTTCTGGATAAAACAAGATGGCAAATGCCACCATAACTAGAGTAGGCCCTTGCTCTCAGCAAGTAGGGTAACAACTGCAACAACTTGAAGGAACTACCACACCATAACTAGAGAGAAACCCCTAGTACAGTGCAACTAGTGAGAGCCCCTGACCACAACTAGTGTGTTGACCATGTGCCACAGCATGAGAGGAGCTTGCAAGCTGCATCTGGGAAAGAGTTCCCCACAAACCACAATAATTGAGGAACACCATTGCCCAATGCCACTAGAGAGCAACCACCAAGTCCTCTGCTGCAACATGAGAGGAGCCAATGGCCAGAATGACTGAGGAGCCCCCCACCAAAACTGGAGAGGTTTCCCCCATCACAAGCAGAGAGGAGTCCACAAGATATCACACATAGAAAGGAGAATGTCTGCCACACATGGAAACATGGCCCCTGAAGTAAATCTAGAGGAGACCCTCACAAGTAGAGAGGAACAACCATGCTAAAATCTGTAGGAACATTTAGTGCCAAAAGAAGAGAGGACCCCCTTCAGATCCCCTCATCACAACCTTAGAGGAGAGTCCATGGCAACTTGAGAGGAGCCCCAAGGCCAGTGCCACAAGTCAAGAGGAGGACACCACCACTTCTTGAGAGAAGTGACCAGCCACAATGTGAGAGGAGGCCCCCAAACGTTATACATAGAGAGAAATCACTCTGTGGCAAATAAAGAAGAGCCCCACCACCACAACAAGAAAACAGGCCCCTGCATGTTGCAATGAGAGAGAACTCCCCACAGATATTGCAACTAAAGAGTCCCTCAGCATAACTAGAAAAGAGACCACACTTCACAACCCACCAGCAAACCACAACTGGAAAGGAACAGGCACACCGCAGCCAGAGATAATTGCCCATGACAGCTAGAGGGGAGCCCCCATTGATACTGGAGAGGAGCTCACCAGCACACTGCAACTAGAAAGAAACACCCATGCCACATGTAGAGAGGAGTCCACAACCACAACTAGAGACCCCCACTGAAATTCAGGAGGAGCCCCCTAGTTCATCTCAACAAGATCTGTTGCCTCTTTTTAAAGGAGCCTGAACCCCCACAGCAAATTGATATGGGCCTCCTGAGATAAATAGAGAGGAGGCCACCACCTCAAGTACAGAGATACCCACAACACAACTGGAGATTCCCGTTTGAGAGGAAGACCAAAACTAGCATGGAGTCCTAGCCACAACAAGAATGCACCCTGCCACAACTAGAGTGGAGCCTGCACATCACAACTAGAAAGAAGTCCCCCACAACTAGACAGGAGCCCCTGGAATTCGACTTGGAGAGGAATCCACGGGCACAACAATACACAAGCCTCCTACCACAACTCTAGAGGAGCCTGCATTTCTCAAGTGGAGGAGAGCCCCATACAAACAGAAACTATTGAGGAAAAGCCCCACCCACACAACTAGAAAGGAACTTCCTCACCACAACTAGAGAGATGACCACCCATCGCAAAGAGAGAAGTTCAATCCCAAAATTAGTGAGGAAACCCTAGTGCTACAAGTAGAGAAGACCCATCACCATGGAGCCTCCACATGACAAACGCAATAGCAGGCACAACAGCAACTCAAGAGGAGGCCCGAGTACCTGCAGCAACACTAGAGGAGCCCCGCAATGAAACTCAAGAGATGCCCCATGCAGCAACTCAAGAAGTGCCTCCTACTACAACCAGAGAGGAGCCCCAGCCACAGATTAAGAGCACTGTGTGCCCTGTAACAAGCTTAGAGCCCCCTGCCACAACAGGAAAGGAGCATCCATTCACAACTAAAGATGAACCTGCAAACCACAACTAGGGAAAAGTCCCCCCAAAATAGAGAGGAGCTCCCAATCAGATTGGAATAAGAGCAGAGCCAAACACCGCAACTTGAGGGGAGAACTCCACCACAAATAGACGTTAACCTCACTGAACATCACCACTACAGCTGAGCACACCCACATATCACAATTAAATATAAACCCCTTGCAATGAGTAGAGAGGAGCCCAACACGCCACAACTAACAAGTATGCCCCCTGCCACAGCTAGAGAGTGTTCTCCTTCACTTCACAACTGGAAATTGCACCCCTTCACATGACAAGCAGAGAGAAACCACCCCAACCACAGTTTGAGAGGAGCATTCTACCGCAACTAGAGAGGAACCCCCATACCACAACTAAAAAAGAGTGCCCCCACCAGAACGAGAGCAGAGGAGTGGGGGGGGGGACCATTAGTCTAACCCCACTGCAATTAGAGTGGATCATGCCTTAACAATACAGTAGCCCACTGCACATCACAACTACACAGGAGCCAGCTTGCTAATCACTCCTAGGGAGGAGCTGCACCACACAGCTCAAGAGGAGGCCTTACAGCAACTATAAAGGAACACCAAGTCACCTGTGGAAACTCGAGTGGATGCCCCGGGTCACCCAATGCATCTTGACAGGAGCCCAATGCTGTCACAAGGAAAGGGCTCTCCACGACAAAGACAGAGGAGTTCCCATCAAAATTGGAGAGGATTCCCTGGTCAGAACTAGAGAGGAGCCCTCTGGCACATTGCACCTAGAGAGGAGCCCCTCTGCTGCAAATAGAGACGAGGCCCCAGAAGTAAATCAAGATGAGCCCCTCACAACTACAGTGGAGCAATAACCTGAATACTAGTGAGGAGCCCCCAATGCCACAAGTAGAGAGGACACCCTTCCCACAGATAACCCTCAGAGGTGGTACAACCGCAACTAGAGAGATGTCCCTCCTGAACTTAAGAGGAGGCCTATGCAACAACTCAAGAGAAGCCCATGGCCACAATGACAGAGGAGCTCATCCAGCAAAACTGGAGAGTGTCCCCAAACCACAACTAGAGAGATGATCCTGGACATTACACCTAGAAAGGGTCCCCTCCACCACAAATAGAGATGAACCCCTCCTTCAAGTTGAGTAGATTCCCCTACCACCATCAGAGAGGCACATCCTTGTCACAGCTAAAGAGTAGACCCCATGCTGCAACTAGAGAGCAGCCCTCTGAACATTGACACTTGAGAGGAGCATTCCAACACATCGCAATTAGACAGAAGCCTCCTTCCACAACTAGAGAGGAGACCCCCGAGACACAACTAAAAAGGAGGGGCCATACCAAAATTAGTAGGCTTAGGCATATCTCAAAAGAGTACCTGTGCACATCGCTACCAGAAAGGAAACCCCCACCACAATCAGAAAGGAAAAATCCACTGCAACTCTAGAGGTGCCAATCACACACCACGACTAGAGAAGAGCCCCCCTAACAAAACTCGAGAGGAGCCTGCACACAATAACTGGAGAGGAGCCCACCCGACACAACAGCTGATCCCCCACACCAACTAGAGAGGAGCCCCATGCCACAGGTTGTGTAGCCACCCATACACCAAAACTAAATAGAAGCAACCCTGCACAATGCTACTAGCGAGGAGCCACCCCACCACAGCTCGAATGAAGGCTCCACCACAACTCGAGAGGAACACGAATTCCCCTGATGCACATTGAGAGGAGTCTCCCACCAAAGCTAGAGAGAAGCCCACCCAGACACTGCATGTAGAAAGGAGGCCCCACATCCTGTAACTAGAGAGGAGCAATCTTGCACACCACATCTAAGGAGGAGACTGTACACCACTACTAGAGAGTAGCCCCTCAAACTACAAATAGAAATGAGCCTGCAAACTGAACCTGGAGAGGAGCTGCACAGCACAATGCAACAAGACAGGAGTTCCCACTCCACAACTAAAGAGGACTTCCCCAGACACAGCACACCTAGGGAGGACCACCCCAGCACATCACAACTAGAGAGAAGCCCAACTGCCAAAACTAGAGAGTTGAATACACGCTACAACTAGATAGTTGACCCTCAGACACAACTAGCGAGGAGCACACCGCCAAAAACTAGGGAGGTTCCATCTCCCCCCATATATCGCAACTAGAGTGGAGGACCACTGCCACAACTAAATGGACACCCCTGCCACAGGTAGATACAAGCCCTCCCCATACATCACAATTAGAGAAAAGTGCCCATTCACATTACAACTAGAGTGGAACTCCCACACGGATCATTACAATAGAGAAGGGCAACCCTGGAACTAGAAAGGAGACCTCTTCCACAACTAGAGATAAGCCCCCCTGAACATCATCATCATTAGAGAGTAGCACACCCACACATCACAATTAGACAGAAGCCTCCTGCAATGAGTAGAGTGGAGCCCACCATGCCACAACTAAAGAGGACTCCCACTGCCACAACTAGACAGTAGCCTCCTGCTATCGTAACTAGGAAAAGCATCCCTTCACTTCACAACCAGAGAGCCACCCCCAGCACAATTTTGAGAAGAGCACTCTACCACAATTAGAGAGGAGCCCAACTACCACAACTAAAGAGAATTCCCCCCACCACAACTAGAGGGGAGTCTGCAATCAAGATTTAGAAAGGAGCCGCCCCACCACAAATAAAGAATGGACCCCCACTGCAACTAGAGTGGATCCCCATGTAGCAACTAGGCAGGAGCCAGCCTACATTGCTCTTCTAGAGAGGATCTGCCCCACCGCAGTATGAGAGGAGGCTCCACAACAACTCTAAAGAAACCCTTAATAACCTGCTTCAACTCAAGGGGAACCCCGAGTTCCCCATTACAATTCTACAAAAGACCTATGCTGTAACAGGAAAGGAGCCCCTGGCCACAGTGACAGAGGAGCCCCTCTGCCAAAACTGAAGTGGATTCCCCTGGCACAAATAGTGGAGTCATCCAGGACATAACACCTAAAGAAAAGCCCCTCTGTCACAAATAGAGATGAGCTCCCTGCAGTAAGTTGAGTGGAATCCCTCACAACTAGAGAGAAGTGACCCCATTAAATATTAGTGAGGAACCCCTAGCACCAAAAGTATAGAGGACCTCCCCTGTGGAACCACCCACACCCCAAGCAGAGCAGACACAGCCCCACAGTTGTGGAGCCCTCAACCACAACTGAGAGGAGCCCAGTGGACATCACACATAGAGAGGAGCCCCTCTGCTGCTAATAGAGACGAACCTCACACCACAACTATAGAGAATCTTGTACAGCACAACTAGAGAAAATCAAACCCACCACAAATACAGAGTTGACCCCGACCACAACTAGAGAAAAAATCCATGCCAGAACTAGTGAGTAGCCACCCACACATTGCTGCAAGACAGGAGCCATCCTGCACATCCCTGCTAGAGACAAGTTGCCCACTAGACAGCTCTAGAGAAAGCTCCACCACAACTGGAGAGGCACACTGCATCCCCCACCACAGCTCTAGTGTAATCCTGGGTCCCACGCTGCAACACAAGATGAATCCTGAGTTACCGCCAAAACTCCAGAGGAGCTCTGAGTCCCTGGCTGCAACTCCGAGTTTCCCACCGCATCTCGAAAGGAACACTAAGTTCCCCACCTCAACTCGAGAGGAGATCCAACTCTGCTGCTGCTACTCAAGATGAACCCTGAGTTCCCTGTTGCAATTCAAGACAAGCCCCAATCCCCCTGATGCAATTCGTGAGGGTCCCAAGACCCCCACTCCAAATCAAGAGTGAGAATCTGCCTCAAGAGGAGCCCTATTCCAAATCAAGAAGGGGGACCCCAGCAACAAAAACAGAGGCACTCCCCCACCAGAGCTGGAGAGGTTCTAATCACTGCAACTAGAGAGGTGACCCCAGGACATTGAACCTAAAATGGAGTCCCACTGCCACAAACAGTGCTGAGTAAACTGAAGTAACTCAAGAAGAGCCCTCAGAATTAGAGAGTAGCAATCCCACCAAAAACTACTGAGAAGACCCCTGTACCAAAAGTAGAGAGGACTGCCCACCCCATGAAGACACCCACCACAACTCAAGAAGAGGCATCACCATAACTCGAGAGGAGCTCTGAGTCCCCTGCCTCAACTCAAGATAAGCCTTGCATGGCAAGTCAAGAGGAACTCTGAGTTGTGTGCTGTACTCAAGAGGAATATCAGTAAGCGCCACAACTCAAGAGGATCCACAAGTCCACTGCTGCAACTGGAGAGGAACCCAGAGTTCACCGCCACAACTCTAAAGGAACCTGAGCCCCTGTGGCAACTCAAGAGGGACCCCGAGTTCACTGTCACAACTTGAAAGGACTCAGAGCCCCCTACTGCCACTCGAGAGGAGGCACCACCAGAACTCGAGAGGAACTCTGAGTCCCTTGCCTCAACTCAAGAGGAGTTCTCATGGCAAATCAAGATAAGACCTCAGCACAACTAGAAAGGAGCACCACACCACCACAAGAGAGCAGCCGAGGTACCCTTCACTACAAGAGAGGTAAAAGTGCAGCTCAAGACAACTAGAGAGGAGCCTACATACTACACCTGAGAAAGTGCCCCACCCCACATGGCTAACTGTTGAGGAAAGTCCCTGCCCAATACAACTAGAGAGGAGACCCACACCACAACTAGAGACTTGAACACCCACCTCAACTAGAGAGTTGACCCCAGTGCAACTAGAGAGGCGCATTCTGGGTAAAACTAGATTGGAAAACCCACCACAACTAGAAAGGAGCACCTTGCCAACAACAACTAGAGTAATGATTGCAACAACTCAAAGGAACCACCACACCACAACTAGAGAGAAACCCCTAGTAAAGTGCAACTAAAGAGAGCCCCTGGCCACAAATAATGTGCTGAACCTGGGCCATAACCAGAGGGGAGGCTGCACATCGCATCTGGAGATGAATCTGAAACATACCACAAAGATTTAGGAACACCACTGCCCAAGGCAACTAGAAAGGAACTACCAAGTCTTTTGCTGCAACAGGAGAGGAGCCAGTGGCCACAATGACAGAGGAGCCCCCCACCAGAACTGGAGAGGTTTCCCCCACAACAAGTAGAGAGGAGTCCACCAAGACATCACACATAGAGGAGTCCCTTTGAAGCAGATAGAGATGACCCACCTGAAGTAACTCTAGATGAGGCCCTCACAAGTACAGAGGAGCAACCACGTTAAAATTTGTGAGGAACACCTAGGGCCAAAAGAAGTGAGGACCCCCATGGCAGAGACCCTCATCACAACCTAAGAGGATGGACCGCTGCAATGCAGGAGAAGCTCCAAGTCAAAGTTATAACTCAAGGGAGGACTCCACCCCTACTCAAGAGAAGCCACCAGCCACAATGCGAGAGGATGCCCCCAAACATCATACCTAGAGAAGAGTCACTCTGTGGCAAATATAGCTGATCTCTCCCACCACAACAAGAAAGGAGGCCCCTGCATACTGCAATGAGAGTGAATTCCTCTCACATATTGCAACAAAAGAGCCCCTCACCATAACTAGAAAGGAGCCCACACACTGTAACTAGAGAGTAGCCCACCAGCACACCACAACTAGAAATGAACAGCCACACCACAGCTAGAGATAATCCCCCACCACAACTAGAGAGGAGCCCCCACTGATACGTGAGATGAGCGCTCACCAGCACACTACAACCTAGAAAGAAACCTCCATGTCACAAAAAGAAAGGAGTCATGAAACACAATTAGAGAGGAGTCCCTCATTGCCAAAACTCAAGAGAAGGCCCATGCTTCCTCTCCATACAATCTGCACCCTTGTTTTAGAGGAGCCCCGCACTCCCACAGCAAATTGATATATGCCTCCTGAGACAAATATAGAGGAGCCCACCACTGGAAGTACAGAGATGCCCCCACCACAACTTGAGAGCCCCTTGAACACCACAACTAGCTTGCTGTCCCCTGCCACAATAAGAAAGTTGCACCTTGCCACAACTAGAAAGAAGCCCGAACATCCCAACTAGAGAAAGGCCCACACAACTAGACAAGAGCCCCTAGAAATTGACTTAGAGAGGAACCTGCTGGCACAACAATACACAAGCCCCCCACCACAACTCCAGAGAAGCCTGCATTCCTCATATGGAGAAGAGCCATATACATACTGCAATTATTGAGGAAAAGGCCCACCCAACGCAACTAGGGAGGATCTTCCTCTCCACAACTACAGAGTTGACCTCCCATCACAACTAGAGAGGGTCAAATCTACCAAAATTAGTGAGAAAATCTTAGCACTAAAAATAAAGAAGGCCCCTCACCCTGGAGCCCCCTACATGACATACACGAGAGGAGGCCCAACCACAACTCAAGAGGAGACGAGAGTACCCTGCAGAAACTCTAGAAGAGTCCTGCAACACAAGTCGAGAGAACTGTCTACAACGAGAGAGGAATCCTTTGGACATCACATCTAGAGAGGAACCAATCCACGCAAATACAGACAAAGCCCATACCACAACTAGAGAGGAGACCCCCTGCACATCACAATGAGAGGAGTCCCCTCAGGCATCTTAACTAAAGAAGATCACCTCACCTCAACTAGAGTGGAGCATGTGCACTTCAACTAGAAACAAGCCACCATTTTACATCTATAGAGAAGTCTGCCACCAAACTTAGAGAGGAACTGCCCACTGACTTAAGAGGAGCTCACCAGCACACCACTAGTAGAAAGGAGGCACTACACCACAGCTAAAGAGGAGTCCCCCACCACAATTACAGATGAGTCCTCCACAAAAACTCGAGAGAAGCCATCTACAGAAAATCAATAGGTGCCTCCCACTGCAACTAGAGAGGAGTCCCAGCCACAAATTGAGAGCTGGCTGTACCCTGAAACTAGCTTAGAGCACCCTGCCACAGCTGGAAAGGAGAACCCCTCCAAAACTAGAGAGGAGCCTGCACATCACAACTAGAGATAAGGTCCCCACAAGTAGAGAGGAGTTCCCACTTACATGGTAATAAGAGAGGAGTCCCACACCACGACTAGACGGCAGAACTCCACCATAAGGAGACATTAGCCCCACTGAACTTTGCCACTAGAGAGGGGTACACTTACACATCACAAATAAATGTAAGTCCTCTGCCTTGAGTATACAGGAGCTCAACATGCCACAACTAAAGAGGGTGCCCTCTGTCTTAAGTAGAGAGTATGCTGCTTCACATCACAACTGGAAAACGTGCCCCTTCACATTACAAGCAGAGAGGAGCTACCCCCACCTCAATTCGAGAGGAGCACTCTACCACTACTGGACAGGAACCCTCATACCACAACTAAAGAGGAGCACCCCCCCATGACCACCACCACCACAACTAGAGAGGAGTCTGCAAACCAAAACTACTGACAAACTGAAACAAACTGAAACAAATATATCATTGACCCCCACGGCAACTAAAGTGGAGCTACATGCCATAACTATACAGTGCAAATGAAGTTGCTCAGTTGTGTCTGACTCTTTGCAACCCCATGGACTGTAGCCTACCAGGCTCCTCCATTCATCGGATTTTCCAGGCAAGAGTACTGGAGTGGGTTGCCATTTCTTTCTCCAGGAGATCTTCTCAACCCAGGGATTGAACCCAGGTCTCCTGCATTGTAGGCTCAGACACTTTACTGTCTGAGCCACCAGGGAAATCTATACAGTAGCCTACTGCATGTCACAAGTATACAGGAGTGAGCCTGATAATTGCTATTAAAGAACAGCTGCTCCACGCAGCTTGAGGAGTTTCCTCCACAAGGAACCCCAAATTACCTGTCACAACTTGAGAGGAACCCTGAATCCCCCACCACAATTCGACAGGAACCCTATGCCGTCACAAGGAAGGAGCCCCAGGTGATAAAGACAGAGGAGGGATCCACCAAAATTGGAGAGGGTTCTCCTGCCAAAACTTGAGTACAGCCCTCCAGCACAATGCACATAGAGAGGAGCTCCTCTGTCGCAAATAGAGACAAGACCCCTAAAGTAACTCAAGAGGAGCTCTTCACAACTACAGTGGAGCAAACCCATGACAACTAATGAAAATCCCCCAATGCCACAAGTAGAGAGAACACCCTCCCCACAGAGAACCCCCAGAGGTGGCACCACTGCAACTAGAGAAATGTCCCAAGTCTCCTCCAGAAATTAAGAGGAGGCCTATGCCACAACTCAAGAGAAGCCCATGGCCACAACGACAGAGGAGCCCACCTGGAAAAACTTGAGAATGCCACCCCACCCCCCACAACTAAAGGGATTATCTCGGACATCACACCTAGAAAGGGTCCTCTCCACAGAAAATAGAGACAAATCCCTTATGCAAGTTGAGTAGATTCCCCTACCACCATCAGAGAGGCACATCCTTGTCACAGCTAGAGAGTAGATGCTCCACCACAACTCAAGAGGAAAACAAAGTCCCCTGACACACATAGAGAGGAGTCTCCCATCACAATTAGAGAGGAGCCCACACATGGAAATAAGAGTGGAGCCCACCACATGTAGGAAGGAGGCCAGGCACCCTGTAACTAGAGAGGGGCAATCTCACACACCACAGTTAAGGGGAGGCTCTACACCACTACTAGAGAGTAGCCCCTCAAACTGAAAATAGAAATGACCCAACAAATTGAACCTGGAGAAGAGCTGCACAGCATAATGTAACAAGATGGGAATTCCCACTCCACAACTAAACTGGACTCCCCCAGGCACAGCACGAGGGTGGACTACCCCGGCACTTCACAACTAGAAAGAAGCCCAACCACCAAAACTAGAGAGTTGAATACATGCTACAACTAGATAGTTGACCCTCAGGCACAACTAGTGAGGAGCACACTGCCAAAACAGAAAGGTTCTGCCCCCTCCCCACTGTACATCGAAACTAGAGTGTAGTACCACCACCACAACTAGAGTGAACACACCTGCCACAGGTAGATACAAGCCCTCCCCACACATCACAATTAGAGAAAAATGCCCATGCACATCACAACTAGAGTGGAACTCCCACATGGATCAAAACGAACGAGGAGGCCAACACTGCAGCTAGAGAGGATACCCCTGCCACAATTAGAGATAATCCCCCCTTAACATCACCATTAGAGAGGAGCATACCCACACATCACGATTAGACAGAAGCCTCCTTCCATAAGTAGAGTGGAGCCCACCATGTTACAACTAAAGAGGCCTTCCATTGCCGCAACTAGGGAGTAGCCTCCTTCACATTAAAGCTAGAAAAAGTGCCCCTTCACATCACAACCAGACAGTAGCCACTCCCACCACAGTTTGAGCTCAGCACTCTACTACAACTAGAGAGGAGCCCAACTACCACAACTAAAGAGGAGCCCCCTGACACAACTAGAGAGGAGTCTGCAAATGACAAGTAGAGAGAAGCCAACCCACCACAAATAAAGAGTGGACCCCCACAGTAACTAGAGTGGAGCCCATGCCGCAACTAGAGAGTAGCCTCCCACTCAATGGAGGTAGACAGGGACTAGTCTGAACAGCACTACTAGAGAGGATCTGCCTCACTGCAGCTCGAGAGGAGGCTCCACCACAACTCTAAAGGAACTCCGAGTCACCTGCTGCAACTCAGGAGGCACTCCAGGTTCCCTGCTGCAATTTGACAGGAGTCCTAGGCTGCAACAAGAAAAGGGGTGACAGGCCAAAATAATGGAGGGGCTCCCCAGCCAAAACTGAAGTGGATTCCCCCAGCGCAACTAGATAGGAGTCCCCAAGGATACCACACCTAGAGAGACGCCCTTCTGCTGCAAATAAAGACAAGCTCCCTAAAGTAAGTCAAGTGGAGTCCCTCACAACTCTACAAAAGCAGTCCCACTAATATTAGTGAGGAATCTCTAGTGCCAAAAGTAGAGAGGACATCTCCCATGGAGCTACCCACACCCTAACCAGAGAGGACACAGCCACGCAATTTGAGAGGAGCCCTCCACCACAACTCGAGAGGAGCCAGCTGGACATCACATATAAGAGGGACCCATCTGCTGCTAATAGAGACGAACCTCACACCACAACTAGAGAGGAGTTTGCACACCACAACTAGAGAGAATTGAACCCACGACACCTATAGAGTTGACCCCAACCACAAGGAGAGAGTAGTCCCTTGCCAAAACTAGTGAGTAGCCACCCACACATTGCAACAACACAGAAGCCACCCTGAACATCCCTGCTAGAGATGAGTCACCCCAATACAACTCAAGAGGAGGCCCCACCGCAAGTCAAGAAGAACCCTGAGTACCACTCAAACATGAGAGGAATCCCGAGTTCCCAGCCATGGCTTGAGTGGAACACTGAGTCCTGTGCTGTAACGCAAGACGAACACTGAGTTCCTGCTTCACTGAGTTCCTGCTTCAAAAACTCAAGAGGAGCTCTGAGTCCACTGCTGCAACTCGAGAGGAACCCTGAGTTTCCCACCATAACTCAAGAGGAACCCCAAGTTCCCCCTCGCAACTCGAGAGGAGGCCTGACTCCCCTGTTGCAACTTGAGAGGAAACACGAGTTCCCCACCTCAACTCCAGAGGAGCCCTGACTCCCCTGTTGCAACTTGTTAGAAACCCCAGGTTACCTGCCTCAACTGAAGAAGAGGCTCGATTTCCTGCAGCAACTTCAGTGGAATCCCGAATTCCCCATCACAACTCAAGATGAACCAAAGTCCCCTGATGCAACTCCAGAGGATTCCCAAGATGAACCTACCCCACAACAATTCAAAAGGAGAACTCGACTGCAACAAGAGAGGGAGGCCCATACCACAACTAAAGAGGAGCCCCCCACCAACCCCTGCACAACTAGACAGGAGTCTACAATCCAAAATTAGAGAGAAGCTGAAACAGAAATGTCAGTTGACCCAACTGCAACTAGAGTGGAGTCCCAAGCCATAACTATTCAGTAGCCTACCACACGTCACAACCAGACAGGAGCCATCCTGCTAATCTCTACTAGAAAGGAGCTGCCCCATGCAGCTCAAGAGGAATCCCCACCAAAACTTTAAAGGAACACTAAATCACCTTTCCCAACTCGAGAGGAACCCAGAGTCCCCAACCACAACTTGACAGGTGCCATATGCTGTCACAAGGAAAGAGCCCCTGGTGAAAAGCAGAGGAGCTGCCCGACAGAACTAGAGAGGATTCCCTACCAAAACTAGAGAGGTGCCCTCTGGCACATTGCGCCTAGAGAGAAGAGACTCTGCCACAAATAGAGAAGAGACCCCTGAAGTAACACGAGACGAGACTCTCACAACTAGAGTGGAGCCATGAAAACTAGGGAGGAGACCCAAATGCCACAAGTAGAGAGAATATCCTCCCCACAGAGAACCCCCAGAGGAGGCACCACGGCAACTAAAAAGGAGCCACAAGTCCCTTCCTGAACTTGAGGCTTATGCCACAACTCAAGAGAAGCCCATGGCCACAACGAGAGAGGAGCCCACCCAACAATACTGGAGAGTGTCCCCCCACCACAACTGGAGAGGAGACCGTGGACATTGCACCTCGAGAGGGTTCACTCTTCCCCAAATAGAGATACACCCCCTGCACCAGTCGAATAGATCCCCCTACCACCATCAGAGAAGAGTAACCTCAGCACAACTAGAAAGCAGCCCCTTGAACATCACCACTTGAGAGGAGCATTCCCACACAACGTCATTACACAGAAGCCTCCTTCCTCAACTATAGAGGCCCCCATGCCACAAATAAAGAGGAGGGGCCATACCAAAATTAGAGAGCAGGCTCGCAAATATCGCAACTGGAAGGAGTGCCTGTGCACATTGCTACCAGAGAGGAAACCCCTCCACAATTCGAGGAGAACACTCCACTGCAACTCTAGAGGTGCCAGTCACACACCATAACTAGAGAAGAGCCCCCTAAAAAAAAAAACTCAAGAGGATACTTCACAACTATAGAGGAGCTCATCCAACACAAGTTAAGAGTTGACCCCCCCACACCAACTTGAGAGAAGCACCTTGCCACGGGTTGTTTAGCCACCCACAAATCGCAACTAAACAGAAGCCAAATGAACATTGCTATTAGAGAGGAGCCACACCATCACACTACCACAACTAAAAGAAGCCCCCCTGCCACAACTAGAGAGGTGGCTGCAAACAAGAACTAGAGATGAGCCGACCCACAGCAACTAAAGAGCAAACACCCACTGTAATGAGAGTGGAGCCCATGCCGCATCTACAGAGTAGCCTCCCATACATTGCACTTAGACAGGGACCAGCTTCCACATCACTACTAGAGAGGATCTGCCCCACTACAGCTCCAGAGGAGTCTCCACCACAACTTTAAAAGAGGCCCAAGTCACATGCTGCATCTCAAGAGACACCGAGTTCCCTGCTGCAATTTCACAGGATCCCTAGTCTGTAACAAGAAAAGGGGCCACAGCACCAAATGATGGACTGGCTCCCTGGCCAAAACCGAAGCGAATGCCCCAGGCACAACTAGAGTGGTATCCCCCAGGATATCACACCTAGAGAGAAGACCTTCTGCCTCCAATGGAGACAAGCTCCCTGAAGGAAGTCTAGTGGAGGCCCTCACAACTAGAGAGCAGCAGTCCCACAAATAGAACTGAGGGACCCACTGTGCCAAAAACATAGAGGACCTTCCCTGTGGAGACACAGACACCCCAACCAGAGAGGACACAGCCTCGCCCCTCGAGAGGAGCCCTCCACCACAATTTGAAAGGAGCCCGCTAGACATCACACACAGAGAGGAGCACCTCTTCTGCTAATGCATCCGAACCTCACACCACAAGAAGAGAGGAGCTTGCACACCACCACTAGAGAGACTTGAAACCCCTGCAACTACAGAGTGGACCCCAACCGCAAGGAGAGAGTAGCCCCTTGCCAAAACTACTGAGCAGCCACCCGTCATTGCAACAAGACAGGAGCCACCCTGCACATCCCTACTAGAGATGAGTCACCCTAAGGGAATTCGACAGGAGGCCCCACCACAAGTCAAGAGGAACCCTGAGTACCAACCAAACTCAAGAAGAACCCTGAGTTCTCTGCCACTACTCCAGGGGAATCCTGCATCCCATGCTGCAAATCCAGAGGAACACTGATTTCCTGCTGCACTTCGAGAGGAGCTCTGAGTCCCCTGTGGCGATGCTAGAGGAAACCCCTAGTTTCCAGCAACAACTAGAGAGGAACCCCAAGTTTCTACTGCAACTTGAGAGGAATCCTGAGATCCCCATCGTAATTCAAGAGAAAACCCAAATTTCCCACCACAAATGGAAACAAAACTGAGTTCCCCCTCAACTCAAGATAAGACCTGATTCTTCTGCAGTGACTCAAATGGATCATGTGACCCCAGGTACAGGGTCTGGGGAGAAGTGTCACCCTAGAAACTGGAAATATGACCCTAGGTGCAGGGTCGGGAGGGGATCACACTGAAAATAGTGGTCATGTGAACCCAGGTGCATGGTCTAGGAGGGAGTCACAAAACTATGGATGTGCGACTCCAGATACAGGGTTTGGGAAGTGGGGTTACCCTCAACTGTAGATATGTGATCCTAGTTGCTCAGTCTGGGGGGTGGGATCAGGCTAGACACTGTGGATGTTTGACCAGAGGTACAGTGTCTGCAGAGGGGTTTCACCAATGGACACTGTAGAAATGTGACCCAAGGTCCAGGGTCAAGAGGGGGTCACCCTGGATACTGTGGACATGTGACCCCAGGGTCTAGGAGGTGGGGTACCCTAGAGACTTTGGATGTGTGACTCCAGATATAGGGTTTGTGAGGTGGGGTCTCCCAGGAGACTGTGTACACGTGTCCCCCAGTACAGGTTCTGGGAGATGGGTTCATTTCCGGGACTGTGAATGTGTGACCTAAAGTACAGTGTCTGAGGAAGAGGCTGACTCTGGAGACTGTGGACTTGTGACAACATGCATATGGCCTGGGAGGGGGTAACCCTGGAGACTACGTACATGTGACCACAGGTGTAGTGTCTGGATGGGGGGTCACCTTGAGACTGTGGATGTGAAAACCCAGGTGCTGGGTCTGAGAGCTTGGGTAACCCTGCAGACTGTGGACGTGGGACCTCAGATACAGGGTCTCGGTGGTGGGATCACCCTGGGGACTGGGGACATGTGACCCAAAGTGCAGTGTCTGGGGAAGAGGCTGACTCTGGAGACTATGGATGTGTGACCCACGTAAATGGTCTGGGAGGGGGTCATCATGGATACTGCAGACATTTGACATCAGGTGTAGGATCTGGGAGAGGGGTCACAATGAAGACTGTGGTCATGTGACCCAAGTACAGGGTCTGCACAGGGTTGTCATCCTGGGGACTGTGGATGTGTGACCCCAGATGCAGCATTTGGAAGGGAGTCACCCTGAAGACTGTGGACATGTGACATTAGATGCAGGGTCTGAGAGGGGATCACCCTGGAGACAGAGGATGTGTGAACCCAGTACTGGGTCTTGGAGGTGGAGTAACCCTGGAGACTATGTATGTGACCACATACATAGTGGGAGGTGAGGTCACCCTGGGGACTGTGGGCATGTGACACCAGGTGAAGGGTCTGGGAGATGTGGACACCAGAGACTGTGAACATATAACCCCAGATGCAGGGTCTTAGGAGAGGGTTAGCCCTGGAGACTGTGGACATATGACACCAGTTACAGGGTTTGGGGATAGGGGTCACCCTGGAGACTGTTGACATGTGACCCCAGATGCAGGGTTTGGTGTGTGGGATCACCGTGGAGACTGTGGAGTTTTGAAACCTAGTACAGGTTTTGGGAGGTGGGTTCACCCTGGAGATGGGGCATGTGACCCTATGTTCGTGGTTTTGGAAGGGGGTCACCCTGGATATGGTAGACATGTGACCTCAGGTACAGGGTCTGGGCTGGGTGTCACCTTGGAGACTCTGGACATATTACCCAAGGTGCAGGATCTGGAGTGGAGTCAACCTAGAGATTCTGGACATGAGATTCCAGGAACAGTTTCCGGGGATGTGTGTCACCATATAGACAGTGGAAATGTTACCCAAGGTGCAGGTTAGGGAGGGGGTCACCCTGAAGACTGTGAACGTGTGATCCCAGGTGCAAGGTCTGCAAGATGTGGTCTCCCTGGAGACAGTGGACATGTGACCCCAGGTAAAGGGTCTTGGAGACAGGGTCACCCTGGAGAATGTGGACATGTTATCTCAGGTGCAGGGTCTGGGAGGGATTTACCCTGGTGACCGTGGATGTTAGAATACAGGTGCAGGGTCTGGGAGTTTTGGCCACCCTAGAGACAGTGCTTGTGATACCCCAGTACACGGTCAGGGAGATTGAGGCAGCCTGCAGAATGTGGGTGTGTCACTCCACAGACAGGATGTGGGGAGGATTGTCACCCTGGAGACTGTGGACATGTAACCCCATGTACATGGTCTGGGAGCATGGTCACAGTAGAGACTGGAAATTTGACCCCAAGTGTAGTGTCTGTGAGGGAAGGTTACCCTGGAGACTGTGGATATGTGATCCCAGGTGCTCAAACCGTAGTTGTGGGGTCACATTGAAGTCTGTGGACATGTGACCACAGGTTCAGTGTCCTGGGCAGTGTTACCCTGGAGACTGGACATGCGATCCCAGGTACAGAGTCTGGGAGTATGGTCACAGTAGAGATTGGAAATGTAACCCCAGGTGTAGTGTCTGTGAGGGAAGGTTAGCCTGGAGACTGTAGATGTGTGATCCCAGGTGCTTGGACTGTATTTGTGGGGTCATCCTGAAGACTGTGGATATGTGACCACAGGTTCAGTGTCCTGGACTGTGTCACCCTGGAGACTATGGACGTGTGACCAGATGTTCACTGTCTGGGAGCCGTGGTCACTCTGGAGGCTGTAGAAGTGTGACCACAGGTAAAAGTTCTGATAAGGTGGGGTCACCCTAGAGACTGTGGACATGTGACCCAAGGTACAAGTACTGGTGAGGTGCACTCACCCTGGAGGCTGTGGTGACATGACCCCAGGTGCAGGGTCTGGGAGGTTTGTGACCACAGAGACCGTGGAGGTGTGACCTCAGGTGCAGGGTCTGGGAGGGGAGGTTACTCTGAAAACTAGAAATGTGACCCCAGGCCATGGTGGGGTGTCATCAAGGAGACTCTGGACATGTGACCCAGGTGCAGGCATTTCAAAGGAGTCACCCTGGAACCTGTGGACCTGTGACCCTAGGTGAAGGGTCTAAGAGGTGGGGTCACCCTGGAGACTAGACATGTGACCCAAGGGGCAGGGTTTGCTGATGTGGGGCACCCTGCTGACTGTGGGCCTGTGACCCCAGGTGCAGGGCCAGAGAAGGGGGTAACCATGGAAACTGCAGATGTGTGATCCCAGGTATAGTGTCTGGGAGGTGGGGTCATACTGGAGACTGTGGAGTTTTGAACCCTGGTACAGAGTCTGGGAGGTGGAGTCAGGCTGGAGACTGGATATGAGACCCCATGTACATGGTCTGGGAAATGGGTCACCCTGGAAATGGTAGAGATGTGACCTCAGGTACAGGGTCTGCGAGGGGGTTCACCATGGTGACTGTGACCACGTGACCCCAGGTACAGGGGACAAGGTAGGGTGTCAGCCTGAAGACTCTGGTCATGTTACCCCAGGTGTAGGTTCTCGAAGGGGGTCACCCTGGAGATTCTGGACATCTTATTCCAAGTACAGCCTCTGGGTACATATGTCACCCTATAGACAGTGGAAATGTGACCCCAGGTGCAGGTTCAGGAAGGGGTCACCCAGGAGACTGTGAACATGTGACCCCAGATGCATGGTCTGCGAGGTGTTGTCTCCCTGGAAACAGTGGATGTGTGACTCCAGGCACAGCATCTGGCAGGTAGGGTCACTTGGGGACTATGGACATGTGACCCCAAGTACAGGGTCTGGAAGGATGGTCAATGTAGAGACTGAGGACACGTGAGTCCAAATACAATGCCTGGGAAGGGTCACCCTGGGGACTGAAGGCATGTAACTTCAGGTAGAGGGTCTGAGAGTGTGTCCCGGGAAACTGTGGACATGTGAACCCAAATGTAGGATTTGGTGGGGGGTCACATAGGAGATTTTGGATGTGGGAACCCAGGTGCTGTGTTTTGGAGTCCTCGCCCTGGACTGTGGATGTGTGACCCCAGGTTCAGGGTCTGGGATGGGTGTCACCCTGGAAACTGTGTATGTTTGACCCCAGGTGAAGGGTGTTTGAAGGGGGGTCACCTTGGAGACTGTCAACATGTGACAGCAGGTGCAGGGTCTGTAAGGGGTGCCACACCAGAGACTGCAGATATTTGACCCCAGGTACAGAGTCTGGGTGGGGGGTCACACTAGAGACTGTGGAAGTGTGATCCCAGGTGCAGGGTCTGGGAGAGAGGTAATGCTGGAGACAGTGGACATGTGACACCAGTTGCAGGATTGGGCAGGGGTGTCACCATGGATATCATGGAAGTGTGACCCCAGGTACAGAATATGGGAAAGGGTGTCAGCCTGGAGACTGGGGACGTGTGAACCTAACTACGGTGTCTGGGAGGATAGTCACAGTATAGACTTGGATATATGACCTCAAGCACAGCACCTGGGAGGGGACACCCTGGGACTTGAAGACATGTGATCTCAGGAAAAGGGTCTGGGACGGTATCAACCTGGAAACTGGACATGTGACCCCAGGTGTAGGTCTGTTAGGGGTTGTTACCCTGGAGATTGTAGACATGTTATCCCAGGTGCTCAGACTGGTGTGGTGCGGTCACCCTGAAGTCTGTTGACGTGTGACCACAGGTACAGGGTCTGGGGTGGGGGGAGGGGAGGGTGTCACCCTGGAGACTGTGGATCTGTGACCACAGCTAAAAGTTCTGATGAGGTGGGTTCACCCTGGAGCCTGTGGACATGTGATCCCAGGTAAAGGGTCTGGAAGTCAGGGTCACCTTGTAGACTGTGGACATGTGACTTCATGTACAGGGATGGGATAGGGGTCACATAGGAGACTTTGGGATATGTGAACCCAGGTGTAGTGATTGGGAGTCCTCACTCTGAAGACAGTGGATGTGTGACCACAGATACAGTGTCTGGGCAGTGATGCCACTATAAAGACAGTGCAAGTATGACCCAGGTGCAGGTTTGGGAGGGGATCACCCTGGAGACTGTGGAAGTGTGACCCCAGGTACAGAGTCTCAAGAAGTGGGGCCACCCTGGAAACTGGACATGTGATCCCAGTACAGGGTCTGGGAGGTGAGGTCTCTCAGGGACTGTAAACTTGTGACCCCATGTGCAGAGTCTGGGGAGGGGGCTCATCCGAGAGATTGTGGACATATGTCCCCATGGACCTGGTCTGGGAGGTGGGGTCACCCTAGAAACTGTGAGCATGTTACCTCAGGTGCAGGGTCTGGGAGTGGTTTACCATGGAGACCATGGACCTGAAAACCCAGGTGCCAGGTCTGAGGTTTGGTCACTATGGTCATGATACCACAGTACAGGGTCAGGGTGGTTGGGTCACCTGGAGAATATGGATGTGTGGCCTTATGTACAAATCTGGGGAGGATTGTCCATGGTGGACTGTGAACATGTGACCCCAGATGCAGGTTGTGGCAGGGGGTGTCACAATGGAGACTGTGGACATATGACCGCAGGTGCAGAGTCTGGGAGGGATGTCACCCTGGAGACTGTGGACTTGTGAATCCAAGTGCATGGTCTGAAGGGGGTTCACATAGGAAACTTTGGATATGTGAACCCTGTGCACTGTTTGGGAGTCCTCTCCCTGAAGACTGTGGATGTGTTACCCCAGGTTCAGGGTCTGGGAGAGGGCATCACCATGGAGACTGGACATGTAACCCCAGGTATAGGGTCTGGGAGGGGTTCACTCTGGAGACTGTGGATGTGTGAGCCCAGGTGCAGGGTTTGGGAAGTGGGATCACTCTGGGAATTGCTGACAGGTTACCCCAGGTGCATGGTGTGGGAAAGAGTCACCTTGTAGACCATGGATATGCGATCCTAGGTGCAATGTCAGGAAGGTGCTGTCACCCTGCAAACTGTGGTCATGTGACCCCAGGTACAGGGTCTGGAGGTAGGCTTATCCAGGCAACTGTTGATGTGTCTGGGGTTGTTTGTCACCCTGTAGACTCTGGACATGTTACCAACGTGCAGGGTCTATGAGGGGGTCACCATGGAGACTGTGGATGTGTAACCCCAGGTACAGGGTCTGGGAGGGGTAAACCCTGGGGACTGTGGACATGTGACTCCAGGTGTAGGGACTCAGAGGTGGGGTCACCTTAAGACTGTGGACATGTGATCCCAGGCACATGGCCTGGGAGGAGGTCACCATGGAGACTGTGGATTACTCCAAGTATATGGCCTGGGAGGTGGGGTTACCCTGGACTGTGAACATGTGACCCTGGTACAGGGTCTGGAGGTGGGCTCATCCTGGAAACTGGAAGTGTGACCCCATGTTTATGGTCTGAGGGGGAGGTTACCCTGAATACTTCAGATATTTGACCCCAGGGACGGGTCTGCAAGGAGGATCACCATGGAGTCTATGTACATGTGACCCCAGGTACAGGACCTGGAGAGGTATCACCCAGGGGACTGTAGAAATGTGACCCCAACTGCAGGATCAGGAGCAGTCACCCTAGAGACTGTTTAAGTGTCACTGCAGGTACAGGGTTGAGAGGTGGGGTCACCCTTCAGACTCTAGACATGTGACCCTGGTCCAGAGTCTGGGAGGGTGTCACCCTGGAGCTTGTGGACATGCGATCCAGGTGCAGGGTTGGGAGGGTTTCACCATGGAGACCATGGACATGTGACTGCAGGTGCAAGATCTGGGAGGTGGGTCACCCTGGAGATATTGGACATGTGACCCCAGGTGCAGGGTGTGTATCCGGGGGGGTCACCTTGGAGACTGGAAGTTTGATCCCAGGTACAGTGTCTGGGAAGGGGAGTTACCCAGGAGACTGTGAATGTACCCCAGGGTAGGTTCTTGGAGGGGTTCACCACAGAGACTGTGGACACGTGACCCCAGGTGTAGAGTCTGGGAGGTGGAGTCACTCTGTGGAATGTGGACATGTGCAGGGACTTGAGAGTGGATGTGTGACCCCAGGTATTGGATATTGGAGGTGGCATCACATAGTAGTACCTAGGGACATGTGACCCCAGGAACAGAGTCTGTGAGGTGGGGTCATTGTGGACATGTGACTAAAAGTGCAAAATTTGGTGAGGGGGCTCTCCCTGGAGACTCTGATGTGTGATCCAAGATGCATGGTCTGGGAGGGGGTCACCATGGAGACTGTGGACTTGTGACTCCAGGTATAGGGACTAGGAGTTGGGGCTACCCTGCAGACTGTGAACATGTGACTCCTGGGAGAGGGTCTGGAAGTGGGCTCATCCTGGAAACTGTGGAGGTGTGACCCCATGTTTATGGTCTGGGGGGAGTTACACTGGATACTGCAGATATCTGACCCCAGGGACAGGGTCTGGGAGCGGGGAATCACCATGGAGACTATGCACATGGGACCCCAGGTACAGGACCTGGGAAAGGTGTCATCCATGGGACTATAGAAATGTGACCCCAGGTGCAGGATCAGGAGTGGTCACCCTGGAGACTGCGTAAGTGTGAGCCAAGTGCAGGGTCTGGAAGGTGGGGTCACCCTTCAGACTGTAGACATGTGACCCCAGTCCAGGGTCTGGGAGGATGTCACCCTGGAGCTTGTGGACATATGATCCAGGTGCAGGGTTGGGAGGGTTTCATCGTGGAGACTGTGGACATGTGACCCCAGGTGTAGGGTCTGGGAGGAGGGTTTACTCTGGAAACTGGAAATGTAATGTCAGGTACATGGTCTGGGAGGTGGGTTCACCCTGGAGACTGTGGACAAGTGACACCAGGGTCAGGGTCTTGGAAGTGGGGTCAACCTGGAGACTGGACATTTGAACCCAGGTGTAGGGTCTGGGAGGTGGGGTCACTCTGAGGAATGTAGAAGTGTAACCCCAGGTGCAGGAACTTGAGAGGTTACTCACCCTGGAGTCTGACATCTGACCTCAGGTACATCATCTGGGAGGTGAGGTCACCTGGAGATGGTGTACATGTTACCCTAGGGGCAGGGTCTGAGGTAGGTCACGCTGGAGACTGTGGACATGTGACACCAGGTGCAGTATCTGGGCAGGGAATCACCCTGGATATTGTGGAAGTATGACAACAGGTACAGGGTCTGGGAGGGTTGTCACCCTGCAGACTGTGGACGTGTGACCCAGGTACAATGTCTGGGAAAGGGCATCACCCTGGAGACTGTGGATGTTTGACCCCGGGTACAGCATATGAGAGGAAGGTCACAGAAGAGACTGTGGACCTGTGAACCCAAAGACAGTGCTTGGAAGGGGTCACCTTGGGGACTGAAGACATGTGACCTCAGGTACAGGATCTGAGAAGTTGTCACCATGGAAACTGTGGACATGTGACATCAGGTGTAGGGTTTGTGAGGGGAGGTTACCCTGAAGACTGTGGACAAGTGATCCCAGGTGCTCAAACAGGTGTGGTGAGTCACCCTGAAGTCTGTGGACATGTGGCCACAGGTACAGGGTCTGGGGGGGTGTGTTTCACCCTGGAGACTGTGGATATGTGACCAGAGCTAAAAATTCTGATGAGGTGGGGTCACCCTAGAGACTGTGGACATGTGACCCAAAGTAAAAATTCTGGTGAGGTGGGGTCACCCTGGAGACTGTGTACGTGTGACCCAACATGTAGGTTCTGGGACAGGAGGTTACCCTGGAAACTGGAAATGTGATCCCAGGTACAGGGTCTGGAAGGAACATCATCAAGGAGACTGTGGACATGTGACCCCAGGTGCAGGTACTTCTGAAGGTTCAACCTGGAGCCCATGGGTGAGTGACCCCAGGTGAAGGGTCTGGGAAGGGTTTACCCTGGAGACCGTGGATGTGAGACTCAAGGTGCAGGGTCTGGGAGGATGGTCATCCTGAAGACTGTGGTTGTGGATACCCCATACAGAGTCAGGGAGGTTGTGTCACCCTGGAGAATGTGGACATGTGACCCCATGTACACAATCTGGGGGGTATTGTCGCCCTGGATACTGTGGACCTGTGACCACAGGTGCAGGGTCTGGGAGGGGGCTGTGGAGTAAGCCTGGATACTCTGGACATGTGACCCCAGGTAAAGGGTCTGGGGAGAAGTGTCACCCTAGAGGCTGTGGAAATGTCACCCCAGGTCCAGGGTCGGGAGGGATCAACCTGGAGACACAGGACATGTAATCCCAGGTGCAGGATCTGGGAGGTGGGGTCAGCCTGGGGACTGTGGACATGTGACCACAGGTCCAAGGTCAGGGAAGGGGATACCTTGGATCTTATAAACGTGCCAACCCAGGTGCAGGGTCTGGGAAGTGGTGTCTCTCTGGATACTGTTGAAGTGTGTCCCATGTACAGGTTCTGGGAGGTGTGGTCACCCTTGGAACTGTGGAGGTGTTACCCCAGGCACAGGGTCTGGGAGGGTGTTTCGCTGGAGAATGTGGACTGTGAACCCCCGTACTGGGTCTGGTTAGGGGTCACATAGGAAACTGGAAATGTGAACCCAGGTACAAGTTTTGATGAGTTGGGATCACCCTGGAGACTGTCAACATCTGAACCCAGGTTCATGGTCTGGGATGATGTCACCAAGGAGAATCCTGACATGTGACCCCAGGTGCAGGTACTTTGAAGGGGTCACCCTGGAGCTTGTGGACATGTGACACCAGGTACAGGGTCTGGGAGGGGAGTACCCTGGAGACTATAGACCTGTGAACCTAGGTATAGGGTCTGGGAATTGGGCATCACCCTGGATACTTTGTATGTGTGAGCCCAGGTACAGTGCCTGGGAGGGGTCACCCTGGGAACTCTAAACATGTGACTCCAGATACAGGGTCTGGGAGCATGTCACCATGCAGACTGTGGACTTGTGACTCCAGTTGCAGGGTCTGGTGTGTGGGGTCACCGTGAAGATTGTGGACATGTGAACCCATTTGCAGGGTCTGGGTTGTATTACCCTGAAAACTGTGGACCTGTGACCCCAGGTTCAGTGCTTAGAAGTGGTGGGCACCCTGGAGACTTGGAGGTGTGACCACAGTCAAAAGGTCTGGTGAAATGGGGTAACCTAGAGATTGTGGATATGTGACTCCAGGTACAAGTTCTTGTGAAGTGGGGTCACCCTGGACACTGTGGACCTGAGAGACCAGGTGCAGTGTCTGGGAAGGTTGTCACCCTTGACTATGGATGTGTGACCCAAGGAGCAGGTTCTGTGAGGGCTCACCATGGATACTGTGGACATGTGATGCCGGTTTCAGTTTCTGGTGAGGGGGGATCCCTGAAGACTTGGATGTGTGACCCCATTTATAGCATCTGGGGGGTATCACCCTGTAGACTTTGGATGTGTGACCCCTGGTATGGGATCTGGGGAGAGGTGTCTCCCTGGAGATGGACATCTGAACCCAGGTGCAAGCTCTGGGAGGGGTTCATGCTGAAGCCTATGAACCTGAGACGCCAGGTGTAGGGTCTGGGAGGCAGGGTCACCATGGAGACTGAACATGTGACCTCAGGTGCAGGTTTGGGAGGGCTTCACCATGGAGACTCTGGACATGTGACCACAGGGGCAGCGACTGGGTAGGGTCACCCTGGAGACTGTGTACATGTGTCCCCCGGTACAGGTTCTAGGAGGTGGTGTCACCCTGGAGTCTGTGGATGTGTGACACCAAATTCAGTGTCTAGGAGAAGGGGTCACCTTGGAGTATGTGGATGTTTGACCCCAGGTACAGGTTCTAGGAGGGTGTCACTCTGGAGAAAGTAGACATTTGACTTCAAGATGGGTCAGGGAGATGGTCACCCGAGACACTGTAGACGTGTGATCCCAGATGCAAGGTCTGGGAGGTGGGTTAATCCTGGAGACAGTGGACATGTGACTATAGATGCAGAATTTGGGAAGGAGATCACCCTAGAGACTGGACATGTGATTACAGGAACAGTGCCTGGGAGTGGTCACCCTGGAGACTACAGACTTTTTCCCCAGGTACAGGGTCTGGGAGGGGGGTGACTAAGAGACTGTGGACATGTGTTCTCAGGTGCTGCAAAAGGGGAGGGGGTCACCGTGGATATTCTGGATGTGTTACCACAGGGACAGGGCCTGGCAGCTGTGGTCATCCTGGAGACTGGATGTTTGACCACAGGTAAAAGATCTGACAGATGGGGTTATGTTAGATACTGTGGACATGTGTGCCCAGGTACAAGTTCTAGTGAAATGGGGCCATACTGGAGACTGTGAACATGTGACCCCATGGCAGCCTCTGGGACATTTGTCACCCTGGAGACTTTGAAGGTGAAACCTCAGGTGTAGGGTCTGGGAGTGGGGTCACCCTGGAGATGGTGGACTTCGTGACAGCAGGTACTGCGCCTGGGAAACATGTGACCTCAGGTATATCTTGGGAGGGAGTCACCCTGGAGACAGTGGGTGTGTGACCCCAGATACAGGGTCTTGGGTGGTGTCACCCTTGAGATTTTGGATGTGACCCCGGATTCAGGATCTTGTAGGGTGTGTCACTCTGGAGCCAGCAGACATGTGACCCCAGGTGAAGGGTCTGGGAGGTGGGATCACCTGGAAGACCATGGATATGGGACCTTAGTTTCAGGGTCTGTGAGGGGTGTCACCCTGGAGACCATGTATGTGTGACACCAAGTACAGGTTCTGGAGGGTGGATTTACCCTGGAGACTGTGGATGTGTGACCCAGGAACAGGGTCTGGGAGGTGGTCACCCTGGAAACTGCAGACATTTGAACCTAGGAACAGGGTCTTTAAGAAGGTGATCACCATGGAAACTGTGGACATGTGACCCCAAGAACAGTGTCTGGGAGGGGTATACCCTAGAGACTGTGGACATGTGACCACAGGTAAATGGTTTGTGAGGTGGGGTCACACTGACAACTGTGGAAATGTGGCCCCAGATGCAGGGTCTGTAGTTGGGGTCACCCTGGTGACTGTGGACCTGTGACCCCAGGCACAGGGTCTGGGGAGGGGGGATCACCCTGGAAACTCTGGATGTATGCTCCAAGGTAAAGTGTCTGGTGTTGGGATCACTCTGGAGACTATGGATTGTGACCCCAGGTAATGGTTCTGGGGAGGGGCATCACTGTAGAGACTGTGGATGTGTGAACACAAGTACAGGGTCTGGAGGGTCAGTTCACCCTGGAGACTGTGGATGTGTGACTCAGGTACAGGGTGTGGCAGGTGGTCATCCTGGAGACTAATGACATTTGACCACAGGTAAAGGATCTGGGACAGAGAAGGCAATGGCACCCCACTCCAGTACTCTTGCCTGGAAAATCCCATGGATGGAGGAGCCTGGTAGGCTGCAGTCCATGGGGTTGCGAAGAGTCAGACACGACTGAGCGACTTCACTTTCACTTTTCACTTTCATGCATTGGAGAAGGAAATGGCAACCCACTCCAGCGTTCTTGCCTGGAGAATCCCGTGGACGGAGGAGCCTGGTAGGCTGCCATCTATGGGGTCACACAGAGTCAGACACAACTGAAGTGACTTAGCAGCAGCAGCAACAGGATCTGGAACAGGGGCGTCACTCTGTCACCTGGACGTGTGACACCAGGTACATCGTCTGGGATGTAGGGTGACCTCTTTGCCTCACTATGGCCTGCCTCTTTACCTGGCTTGGGCTTGATTCTTGGCCCCACTGGAGCCTGACACTGTTACTCACTGGGACATGAATCTGGTCCTCACTACAACCTGACTCTGGTCCTCTCTCCTGCCTGATTCTTTGACTTGCTGGGGCCTGATTCTGGTCCTCGAAAGGCCCTGACTGTGGTTCTCACTGTTCCCCAACTCTGGTCTTCTCTACAGTCTAAATCCGGTATTACTGGTCCCTGTATCTGCTCCTGAATGGGCACTGACAATGGACCTCACTCTGGCCTGACTCTGGTCTTCCCTAGGGCCTGACCCTCATCCTCACTATAGCCTATTCTGGTCCTTTCTATGGCCTGAATTTTGCCTAAGAGCTTCCTGATTCTTTGCCTCACTACAGCCTTACTCTTATCATCACTGGGCCCTGACACCTGTCCTCACTACTGATTGACCCTGGTCCTCACTGGTCCCTGAATATGGTTCCCTCTGTGGCTTGACTCTGGTCCTCTCCAAGGCGTGCCTCTCTATGTCCTGAATCTCGTCCTCAGTGTGGCCTGATTCTGCTGCTCTCTACAGCCTATTTCTTTCCCTCACTTGGCCTGACATTTCCTCACTGGGCCCTGCTTTGGGTCCTCACTGGGCCCTGAGTCTCATCCTCTCAACAGTTTGACTCCGGTCTCACTATGGCCTGACCCTGTTCTTCACTACAGCCAGACTCTGTTGCTTACTACAGCCTGACTCTGGTCCTCTCTAACAGTTGACTATTTGTCTCACTCTGTCTTAAAGATTTGATCACTGGCCGTAACTTGAGTCCTGTCTGGTCCTCACTGGGCACTGAATCTGCTCCTCTGTACATCCTGACTCAGGTCTTCAATACGGCCTGACTCTCGTCCTCTCTACAGCCAGACTCTGCCTCACAACAGCCTCACTTTTTACTTCCCTGTGACCTGACTCTATTCCTCACTGGGCCCTGGATCTGTTCCTCATGGGGCTTGGACATGAGCCCACACTACAGACCGACTCTGGTTCTAACTTGTGCCTGACACTGGGCCTCACTAGGGCCTGATTCTCGTCCTCACTTGTGCCTGAATCTCATACTCTCTGTGTCCTGTCCTGATACTTGTCCTCATTAGATGCTGACTCTTGTGTTCACTGCACCATGAGTCTGGTTTTCAATGGACTCTGACTTTGTTCCTCACTATGGCTTGACTCTGGTTGTACTAGGGGCTGACTCTCCATCTCATTTTGGCCCGACTCTCTTCCCCACCACAGCCTGACTCTTATCCTTACTGGGGCCTAACTCTGTATGGCCTGACATTGCCTCACTGTGGCCTGACTCTCAAGCTCACTAGAGCCTGACTCTCGCCTCGGTTCACCCAGACTCTGATGCTCACTAGGCACTGATTCTGTTCTCACTGGGCTCTGATCCTGGTCCTCTCTTGTCTGACTCCAGTCCTCTCTACGACCTGGTTCTTTGCCTCACTACGGCCTGATGCTTTGCTTCACTGACCCTGACTCTGGTCCTCACCACAGCCTGACTCATCCTAACTATGGCTTGAGTCACGTGCTCACTAGGGCCTTACTCTCTTCCCTGTATGGCCTCACTCTGGTCCTCACAATATCCTCACACTTGTCCTCACTCTGTCCTCAATATGTCCTCATTCTGGTCCTCACTATGAACTAGCTATGGTCCCTCTTCTTCCTCACTCTTTCCTATTACCTGACACACTTCTCATTTAGCACTGACTCTTCTCCTCAAACGCACTGACCCTGGTTCTCACTCTGCTCTGAGTGTGGTCCTCTCTATGGCTTGACTCTGAACCTCTCTATGGACTGAATCTGAATGGTCCTGTCTAGAGCCTGAATCAGTCCTCACCATGGCGGAATTCTGGTCCTCAGTACGGCCTGACTCTATTTCTATCTACAGCCTGAACCTTTGACACACTCCGGTCTGATGCTTTGCCTCAGTGGGCCCTGACTTGGGTCCTCACTGGGCCCTTACTCTGGTCCTTTCTAGAGCCTGGCTCTGGTCCTCAGTATGGCCTGACTGTGGTCCTCTCTACAACTTTACTCATTCCTCTCAGGGCCAGACTAAGTTTCACACTATGGCACAACCCTGGTCTTCGCTATGGCGTGTCTCTGGTCCTCACTCATCCTCACTCTTTTCCTCTCAAGTACCTCAATCTGATTCTCTCTATGCCTTGACACTGTTTTTCACAATATGCTGACTCTTGTCCTCACTATGGGCTGACCCCGGTTCTCACTATAGCCTGAATCTGGTCCTCTCTACAGCCTGACTCTTAGCCTCACAACGGTTATTCTTTGCCTCACTGTGACCTGACTCTGGTCCTCTCTACGTCCTGACACTCATCCTCACTATACCCTGTCTGTGGTCCTCACTGCGCCCTGATTCTGGTCCTGACTACCACTTAACTCTCCTCCTCACCAGGGCCTGACTATTGTCCTCTCCAGCCTGACCCTCATCCTTACTAGTGCCTGAAACTCTCCTCCTCTCTATGTCCTGACACTCGTCCTCACCCAGCACTGTCTGCGGCCCTCACTGCATCCTGATTCTTGCCCTGACTACTGCTTGACTCTGTTCCTCACCTGGGCCTGACTATTGTCTGTCTTTGGCCTGGCTCTCATGCTCACTAGGGCTTGTCTCTCTTGCTGACTTTAGCCTAACTCTCATCCTCACCACCACCAGACTCTCGTCTTCACAAAGGTCTGACTCTCTCCTCTATGTCCTGACATTTTGCCTCACTATGACCTCACTCTTTGCCTCACTAGGACCTGACTCTTGCTCTCACTGGAGATGGAGAACATTCCTCACTAGGACCTGACTTCTATCCTCACTATGGCATGATTCTCCCCCTCACTAAGACCTGACTCTTGTCCTCACTATGTCCTGAATGGTTGCCACTCGGCCCTGAATCAGTTCCTCATTGGGCCCTGACACTGGTCCTCTACACAGCTTGACCCTGGTTCTCGCTATAGACTGACTCCTTTCCTCATTTTTTTTCTTTTCTTTTTTTTTTTTTAATTTATTTATTTTGATTGGAGGCTAATTACTTTACAATATTGTAGTGGTTTTGCCATACATTGACATCAATCAGCCATGGGTGTACATGTGTTCCCCATCCTGAACCTCCTTCCAACTTCCCTCCCCTTGTTTGACTTGCCTCACAACTTGACTCACTGGGCCTGACTCTGGTCCTCACATAGCCCTGATGCTCACCCCACTGTGTACTGACTCTAATACTCTCTACTCCATTACTTTGGTCCTCTCTATGATCTGGTCTTTGCCTAAATATGGACTGCACTTTGCCTCACTGATACTGATTCCAGTCATCAACTGGGATATGATTCTGGTCCTCATCATAGGCTGACTCTTCTCCTCACTAGGGCCTGACTCTGTCCTCACTGGGGCCTGACTCTCTCCTCGGTGGGGCCTGACTCTCATCTCTGAACACCCTCACTCTGTCCTCACTGGGGCCTGACTCTAACCTCACTAAGGCCTGACTCTGTCCTCACTAGGAGCTGAATCTGTCATCGCCGGAGCCTGACTCTGGGCTCACTGTGGCCTGACTCGGTCCTAACTAGGGCCTGACTCAGTCCTCACTGGAGCCTGACTCTCATTCTCACTAGGGCCTGACTCTGTCCTCACTAGGCCCTGACTCTGTCCTCACTAGGGCCTCACTCTGTTCTCATTAGGGCCTGACTCTGTCCTCACTTGGAGAAGGCGATGGCACCCCACTCCAGTACTCTTGCCTGGAAAATCCCATGGACGGAGGAGCCTGGTAGGCTGCAGTTCATGGGGTTGTGAAGAGTCGGACACGACTGAGCGACTTCACTTTGACTTTTCACTTTCATGCATTGGAGAAGGAAATGGCAACCCACTCCAGTGTTCTTACCTGGAGAATCCCAGGGACGGGGGAGCCTGGTGGGCTGCCGTCTATGGCGTCGCATAGAGTCGGACATGACTAAGGCGACTTAGCAGCTGTCCTCACTAGGGCCTGATTCTGTCCTCACTAGGGCCTGACTCTGTCCTCACTGGCACCTGACTCTGTCTTCATGGGTGCCTGACTCTCGTCCTCACTGTGCCTAACTCTTGTCCTCATTATGGCCTGACTCTGTCTGACTCTGTCCTCACTGGGGCCTGACTCTCATCCTCACTAGGGCCTGACTCTGTCCTAGGTGGCCCTGACTCTGTCCTCACTAGGGCCTGACTCTGTCCTCACTTGGCCATGAATCAGGTTCTCACTGGACCGCGAATCTGGTCTTCACTGGGCCCTGATAAAGTCCTCTCTACAGGTGTTGTGTTCTCACTACAGACTGACTCTTATCCTCTTTATGGCTTAACTCTGTCCTCTCTGACATGCCTGACACTTTTCTTCACTACACGCTGATTCTTGTCTTAGTAGTGCGTAACTCTGGTCATCAACAGGCCGTGAGTTTGGTCCTCACTGGGACCTGACTCTGGTCCTCCCTACAGCCTGACACTGGTCCTCCTAGGCCACGAGTGTGGTCCTGAATGGGCCCTGACTCGGGTCCTCACTATGACCTAACTTTACTCCTCACTTTGACCTGACTCTAGCCCTCTTTACAGACTGAGTCTAGTCCTCTAATGGACAGATACATAGACTCACAGGTCCTGACTCTGGTCCTCACTAGGCCCTGATCTCATCCTCACTATACACTGATTCTGTCCTCACTAAAGCATGATCCTCATTTTCACTAAGGCCTGAAATTTGTGTCTACAAAGGCCTGACTTTTGTCTTCACCATGGCCTCAGACATGTCCTCACTCTGGCCTCACTCTGGTCCTCACTAAGTCCTCTGATCCGCTAGGGCCTGACTCTCATCCTCACTTGTGCCTGACTCTCATCTTCAGTAGGACCAACTCTTGTCCTCACCATGGCCTGACTCTGTCCATATGGCCTGACCCTTTGCATCACTATGACCTGACTCTGACTCACTGGTTCATGAATCTTGTCGTCACTGGAGATTGACACGGTTCTTCCCTGGGCCCTGACTCCAATCCTCACTGGGCCCTTACTCTGATGCTCTCTATGGCCTGAGCCTCTACCTGTCTGCGATCTGACCCATTGCCTCACTGGGCCTCACTCTGGTCCTCATTAGGCCCTGATTCTGGTTCTCACTACAGACCAACCCTGCCTCATATACAGCACCATTCTCATCATCACTAGGGCCAAAGGTTGTGTCTACTAGGGCCTGACTAGGGACTGATTTCCTCACAAGGGACTGATTTCGTCCTCACTACGTCCTCACGCTAGTCCTCACTCAGGTTCTCTCTGGCGTCACTCTGGTCCTCACTAAGCCCTCCCATTGGTCCTCTCTATGGCCTCATTCTGTTCTTCATTACTACCTGACTTTGGTCCTCACTGTGGCCTGATTCTCATCCTCATTATGGTCTCAATCTAGTCCTGTCTGTAGCCTGACCCTTGTCCTCACTGGGCCCTGATTCTGGTCCTCACTGGGCTCTGATGCTATTCTTCACTACAGCCTGGCTCTGGCCCTCACTATTGCCTGACCTTAGTCCTCACTAGGGCCTGACTCTCGTCCTCACTTTTTTTCTGACTCTTGTTCTCTCAACCTCCTGAATCTTGTCCTCATTAGTCTCTGACTCAGGTTTTCACTGAGCCCTGAGTCTGGTCCTAACTGAGCCCTTATTATGGTCCTCACTAGGGCCTGATACTCTTCCTCACTCTGTCCCGACTCTCATCCTCAACAGGGCCTGTGTCTGTCCTCTGCCTGACACTTTGTGACACTACTTCCTGACTCATTGCTTCACTGGGCCATGAAACTCGTCCTCCCTGGAGACGGACAGTGCTCCTCACTGGTCTCTGATTTGGGTCCTCGCTACAGCGTAACTCTGGTCCTGACCATGTCAAGACTTGTTTCAGTAGGGCCTGATTGTCATGCTCACAAGGACCTGATTCTCGTCCTCTACACCCTAACTGTCTTCCTCTCTAGGCACCGATTCTGTTCCTTACTGGTTCTGATCCTAGCCCACTCTATGGCTTGAATCTGGTCCTTTCTACATCCTGAATCTGGTCCTCTATACAGTCTGACTCTGGTCTTCTGACAGCCCAACTCTTTGCCTCACCGTTGCCTGGCATTTTGTTTCACTGGGCTGACTTTGGTCCTCACACCACCCTGACTCTGCCTCACTGGGAACTGACACTGGTCCTCAGTGGGCCCTGATGCTGAACATCACTGCAGCCTTAATATGGCCCTCAGTTTTGAACTGTGGTGTTGGAGAAGGCTCTTGAGAGTCCCTTGGACTGCAAAAAGATCCAACCAGTCCATCCTAAAGGAGATCAGGCCTGGGTGTTCATTGGAAGGACTGATGCTAAAGCTAAAACTCCAATACTTTGGCCACCTCATGTAAAGAGTTGACTCATTGGAAAAGACTCTGATGCTGGGAGAGATTGGGGGCAGGAGGAGAAGGGGACGACAGAGGATGAGATGGCTGGATGGCATCACCAACTCGATGGACATAAGTTTGAGTGAACTCCGGGAGTTGGTGATGGACAGAAAGGCCTGGTGTGCTGCGATTCATGGGGTCGCAAAGAGTCGGACATGACTGAGCGACTGAACTGAACTGATGTCCTGATTCAGGTCCTCATTACAGTCTGAGTCTCATCCCACTAGGGCCTGACTGTTGTCTTGCCTACATCCTACCACTCGTCCTAACTATATCTGACACTGGACCTCAATGTGCCCTGAGTCTCATCCTCACTGGACCCTGATTCTGATCCTCACTACATCTTGACTCTGATCCTCACTAGGGACTGACTCTAATCGTCAGTTTGGCCTGACTCTCATTTTCACCACAGCCTGACTTTGTCCTCTAAGGCTTGAGACTTTGGGTCACCACGACCTGACTCTGCCTCACTGTCATAAATCTTGTCCTCACAGGACACTGACACTGCTGCTCACTCAGTGCTGATCTGGTCCTTACTACCTGACCCTGGTGCTAAGTGGCCCCTCATTCTGGTCTTCTCTATGGCCTGACTTGGTCATCTCTAAGGCCTGGCACATTGCCTCACGTTGACTGTGGTCCTCATTAGGCCCTTATTATGGTCCTCACACTGACTGATTCTGTCCTCAATGCAGCATGATCCTCATCATCACTAGGGCTTGAATCTCATTTCTAATAGGGCCTGATTTTCATTCTCACATTGGCCTGACTCTCATCTTCAGTAGTGATAGACTCTCATCCTCACTTCTGCCTGACTCATCCTTCAGTTCAGTTCAGTCACCCAGTCGTGTCTGACTCTTTACAACCCCATGAATCCCAGCACGCAAGGCCTCCCTGTCCATCACCAACTCCCGGAGTTCACTCAAACTAATGTCCATTGAGGTGGTGATGCCCTCTAGCGATCTCATCCTCTGTCATCCCCTTCTCCTCCTGCCCCCAATCCCTCAGAGCAGCAGGGTCTTTTCCAAAGAGTCAACTCTTCACATGAGGTGGCCAAAGTATTGGAGTTTCAGCTTCAGCATCAGTCCTTCCAATTAACACCCAGGACTGATCTCCTTTAGGATGGACGGGTTGGATCTCCTTACAGTCCAAGGGACTCTAAAGAGTCTTTTCCAACACCACACTTCAAAAGCATCAATTCTTCAGTGCTCAGCTTCCTTCACAGTTCAACTTTCACATCTATACATGACCACTGGAAAAACCACAGCCTTGACTAGATGGACCTTTGTTGGCAGAGTAATGTCTCTGCTTAGAATATGCTGTCTAGATTGGTCATAACTTTTCTTCCAAGGAGTAAGCATCTTTTAATTTCATGGCTGCAATCACCATCTGCAGTGATTTTGGAGCCCAAATAGATAAAGTCTGACACTGTTTCCAATGTTTCCCCATCTATTTCCCATGAACTGATGGGACCAGATGTCATGATCTTCGTTTTCTGAATGTTGAGCTTTAAGCCAACTTTTTCACTCTCCACTTTCACTTTCATCAAGAGGCTTTTTAATTCCTCTTCACTTTCTGCCATAAGGGTGGTGTCATCTGCATATCTGAGGTTATTGATATTTCTCCTGGCAATCTTGATTCCAGCTTGTGCTTCTTCTAGCCCAGAATTTCTCATGATGTACTCTGCATAGAAGTTAAATAAGCAGGGTGACAATATACAGCCTTAACGTCCTCCTTTTCTTATTTGGAACAAGTCTGTTGCTCCATGTCCAGTTCTAACTCTTGCTTCCTGACGTGCATATAGGTTTCTCAAGAGGTAGGTCAGGTGGTCTGGTATTCCATCTCTTTCAGAATTTTCCACAGCTCATTGTGATCCACACAGTCAAAGGCTTTGACATAGTTAATAAAGCAGAAATAGATGTTTTTCTGGAACTCTCTTGCTTTTTCCATGATCCAGTGGATGTTGACAATTTGATCTCTGGTTCCTCTGCCTTTCTAAAACCAGCTTGAACATCTGGAAATTTGCAGTTCATGTATAGCTGAAGCCTGGCTTGGAGAATTTTGAGCATTACTTTACTAGCATGGGAGATGAGTGCAATTGTGCGGCAGTTTGAGCATTCTTTGGCATTGCCTTTCTTTGGGATTGGAATGAAAACTGACCTTTTCCAGTCCTGTGGCCACTGCTGAGTTTTCCAAATTTGCTGGCATATTGAGTGCAGCACTTTCAGAGCATCATCTTTCAGGATGTGAAATAGCTCCACTGGAATTCCATCACCTCCACTAGCTTTGTTCATAGTGATGCTTTCTAAGGCCCACTTGACTTCACATTCCAGGATGTCTGGCTCTAGGTGAGTGATCACACCATCGTGATTATCTGGGTCGTGAAGCTCTTTTGTATACACTTCTTCTGTGTATTCTTGCCCCCTCTTCTTAACATCTTCTGCTTCTGTTAGGTCCATCCCATTTCTGTCCTTTATCGAGCCCATCTTTGTATGAAATATTCCCTTGGTATCTCTAATTTTCTTGAAGAAATCTCTAGTCTTTCCCATTCTGTTGTTTTCCTCTATTTCTTTGCATTGATGGCTGAGGAAGGCTTTCTTATCTCTCCTTGCTAGTCTTTGGAACTCTGCATTCAGATGTTTATATCTTTCCTTTTCTCCTTTGCTTTTGCTTCTCTTCTTTTCACAGCTATTTGTAAGGCCTCCTCAGACAGCCATTTTGCTTTTTTGCATTTCTTTTCCATGGGGATGGTCTTGATCCCTGTCTCCTGTACAATATCATGAACCTCATTCCATAGTTCATCAGGCACTCTGTCTATCAGATCTAGGCCCTTAAATCTATTTCTCACTCCCACTATATAATCATAAGGTATTTGATTTAGGTCATACCTGAATGGTCTAGTGGTTTTCCCCACTTTCTTCAATTTAAGTCTGAATTTGACAATAAGGAGTTCATGATCTAAGCCACAGTCAGCTCCCGGTCTTGTTTTTGCTGACTGCATAGAACTTCTCCCTCTTTGGCTGCAAAGAATATAATCAATCTGATTTCAGTGTTGACCATCTGGTGATGTCCATGTGTAGAGTCTTCTCTTGTGTTGTTGGAAGAGGGTGTTTGCTATCGCCAGTGCATTCTCTTGGCAAAATTCTACTAGACTTTGTCCTGCTTCATTCCGTACTCCAAGGCCAAATTTGCCTGTTATTCCAGGTGTTTCTTGACTTCCTACTTTTGCATTCCAGTCCCACATCTGTACTCTATGGCCTGACACTTTGGGTCACTATCTTCTGATTCTTTGCCTCACTGGATCATGAATCTTGTCCTTACTGGAGACTGACACTGCTCCTCACTGGGCTTTGATTTTGGTCCTCATTACAGTCTGTCTCTTGTCCTCACTATGGCATGAACTCAGTAGGGCCTGACTCTCATGCTCACTAGGACATGAGTCTCTAGTCTTTCCCATTCTGTTGTTTTCCTCTATTTCACAGTACACCCTGTGTCTGGTTCTCACTAAGCACTGATTCTTTTCTCACTGGGCTCTGCTCCTGGTCTCCTCTGCAGCTTGACTCTGGTCCTTTCCACATCCTGAACCTGGTCCTCTGTAGACCCTGACTCTGGTCCTCTCTATGGCCTGACACTTTGGCTCACTACAGCCTGATTCTGCCTCACTGGGAGGACAATGGTCTTCCACTGGCCCTGACGCTGGACATCACTTAGCCTGAATATGGTCCTCACTATGTCCTGATTCTGGTCCTCACTAGGGTCTCAGTCTCATCCTCACTAGGGCCTAAGTGAGCATGAAGGTCAGGCCCTATTGAGGAAGAGAAGCATCCATAGCGTGGACCAGAGTCAGATCATAGTTAAGACCATATCAGGGCCCAGTAAAGAACAGTGTCAACATGCAGTGAGGACCAGAGTCAGGCCATATTGAGGATCAGAATGAGGCAGGTCCCAGTGAGGATCCAGACACAGGTCCCAGTGAAGAACCAATACAGGACCCTGTGAGAAGCAGAGTCCTGCACAAAGTGTGAGGCAAAGCACTCTGCATCCTGACACTCATCCTCACTAGAGGCTGACTCTGGACATCACTGGGCACTGATTCTGGTCCTCACTACATGCTGACTGTGATTCTCACTAAGGCTTGACTTTTGTTCTCACTTTGGCCTGACTCTCATCCTCACTGTGGATGAAGATTTTCAAGTAGTGGGTTAGTCTCAGCAAACACAATGCTGAAAAACCTGATTCTTTGTTGAATGAATGGCAATAAATAGAATGTTTTTCAGGTGTATATCTTTCAGCAACTGTCTAGATTCTAAGATGTGAGAATGCCATGTTTCCACAGAGGCTCTAATTTCCAGAGTCACAGCCAGGATGTTTCCCTGCATTTTCCAAGCCTTATGAACCCACTCCTAGGTCATACTGCAACTGCCTATGAGGAAACAGGCTGTAGGAGTGTGTCTGAGAGTGCTGGGTGCCATCTAGTGTTGTTACCAAATGAGTTAGCATGCCACTGGAAATGATCTAGCAGCAAGGAATTGCAAGCCACCTGCTTGCTTCAGAAATCCCAAAGGTTTGACCAAAGATATTGGCACAAGTAAGAAAAGAGCAATTGGATAGATTTTCAGGAAGTTGCTAGGCCACATCATTTTAGGATCAACGGAGAGAAAATGTAATTTTGCCAACAAGGTCCAAGATCCAGGTTCACACTCAGTTTCTGTCCCTGCAGTATCCAAGAATTTTCCAGACAGACCTAGGATCACTGGATCTCTCCTACAGAGAAAACTTGATGGAACAGACATTTGGATGTTTGTTTGCTTTTCCCTCTGAGTGTGGGTGCCTTCCCTATGGTGACATAGTCAGGGGAAATTGTTACTGAAAAATGACCTACGAGCAAGCATTTTCAAGCAGTGTGTTACTCTCAGCACACAGAATGCTGGGAAAGTTATGCTCCTTTGATGAACGAAAGGCATAAAAAAAGCATGTTTTTTGGGCATCTATTTATCAGCAAGTCTAGATTCTAAGATATGAGAACTCCAAGTTTGTACAGAGGCCCTAATTTCCAGAGTCATAGCCAGTATGTTTCCCTGCACTTTCTGAGCCTTATGAACACATTCCTAGCTCATATTGGGTCTGCCCATAAGGAAACAGGCTTGGGAAATTGTCTAAGAGTACTGAGTTCCATACTGTTGTTACCTAGATTAGTTGACATTCTAATGGAAATGATCCTGCCCCAAGGAGTTTCAAGTGGTCTACTCACATCAGAAATCGGAAAGGTTTGACCAAACCTATTGATGTCATAGTAGGAAAACATCAACTGGATGGATTATCAGGCAGCTGCCAGCTCACACCTTTTTAGGGTCAACAGAGAGAAAATGCTAATTTTGCCAACAATGTCCAATATCCAGTTTCACACTCAGTATGTTTCCCTGTAGTATCCAAGAATTTTCCAGACAGACCTAGGATCACTCAATCCTTCCTACAGAGAAACATTGATGAAACAGGTTTTTTTGTTTGTTTGTTTTCCCTGTAATTACACTATTCTTCCCTACTGTGACAACAATGAGGGTAAATTTTTACTTAAAAATGACCTCCAGGCAAAAATTTACAAATATTGGGTTGCTCTCAGCAAACAGAATGCTGGGAAACATACATTCCTTCAATGAATGAAAGGCAAGAAAAGAGAGTGCTAAAGGCATTTCTTCCTGACTGCCAGGGGTTTGCACTCTGATGCCTGAAATAAATGCACATGAGCTCATTTCTCTTTTCCTTATGCCTACAACTTTGCTTAAATATTTGCATTTTCTAAAGCACAGGCCCTTGCTTATTAATGCTACAAAGTCATCTGACAGTGTAATTTTGTCCACTTGGGGTAAAAATAGGTCCAGCAGAAGCCCTCACGGAACATTCTTTCCTGAATTCTCTTCCAAGGGAATGGTGTAATGTGATCTAGGAGAAACTTTGCACAGCTCAGAACCTGTGGGAAACATTTTTCTGAACCTAGAACTCGGTATCTGAAGAGAAAGTACCATTTTTGCGTAACGAATCTGGAATACTTGCAGTCTCCAATCTGATGGGAAACACACTGGTGCATTTTCCCCTTCTTTATGACAACAAGTTTCATCAAGTATTTGTGTTGTCTGAGAGAAACAAGCTGCTTGCCATTTCTTGCTGGGAAGTCCTCTGACAGTACACTTTTAGCTGAACAGGGTAAAAACAGAGCTCGAAGTCAACATACATGTAGTGTAGCTTTAGTCCTAGGAATGAATTTATAGAGCTTTGAAACTACAGGGAGACGTGTTTTGTGACCCTGGAATTGAGGTATGATATCCAAAATCAGTCCTTTACCCTGTGAAACCTATAGACTTACAGCATGCAACCTGTCGGAAACACACACAGGCTTATTCTACTCTTCAATCCTAGAACAACTTCTTTAAGTAGTTGATTTTTCAAAAAATCAGGTGGGCCTCCCTGGTGGCTCAGAGGGTAAAGCGTCTGCCTGCCATACAGGAGATCTGGGTTTGATCCCCATGTTGGGAAGTTCCCCTGGAGAAGGAAAGGGCAGCCCACTCCAGTACTCTTGCCTGAAAAATGCCATGGACAAAGGAGCCTGGATGGCTACAGTGAGAGGAATCACAAAGAGTCGTACATGATTGAGCAATTTCACTTCTGAATCAGGCTCCTTGGCACTTCTTTCTGCGAGGTCAGGACAGTACATTTCACCTCATCAGGCTTGGCCATCCACATTCACACAGCACTCTCCACAGATATCTTGGCTTCTCAAATGGAACAGTGTCTGTGCACCAGCAGTGTCTTTACGCAGCTCCAAATGTGCCAAGAAACATGTTATCTCAAAGCTGGAATTCCAGGCCATATGGCAAAATCAGTATATTCCTCCTGTGAAAGCAGAAGAGTTGCAGCCTCAATCCAGCCAGGTAAGCACACTGGGTCATTTTTCTGTGCATTACGACAACAGCTTTAGTCCATTATTTGAGTTTTCAAAACGAACATGCTGCTTGCCACTTCTTATCGAGACGGCATCACCAGTCCAGTTTCACCAAATCAGGCTGACAACAGGTATGGCAATGAACACTCACAGAACGCTCCCCACTGAACTCATAACACTCCCCACTGAAGTCTTTACTCATGGAATGGTGCAATCTGTCCTTGGACTCTCTTAGACAGCTTTCTAATGTCCCTGTAGGGACATTTGTTTTTGTACACATGGGATTTGGAGTCTAATGGCAGAAGCAGCATTTCTTCATATGACTGCAGGGTGCTTGCTGTCTTAAGCCTGAAAGAAAAAAGCACATGGGTTCATTTTTCTCTTCCTTACAGCCACAGCTTTGCTTAAGTATCTGCGTTTTCTGAAAGCACAAGCACTTGATTATTAATGCTACCAAATCATCTGACTGTGTAATTTCACCTACTCAGGGTAACAGGTATGCCAGAAGCACTCACAGAACACTCTTCCCTGAACTCTTTTCTAAGGGAATGGCACGGTGTGTTCTAGGAGTGTCATTGCACTGTTCTGAACTTGTGACAAAATGTTTTTTCTACACCTAGAACTCAGGGGCTTGAGGAGAAAGCAGCATTTTCACCTAATAAAACCAGAATGCTTGCAGTCTCAAACATGAGGGAAAAATACACTGATGCGTTTTTCCCTTCTTTATATGATAGCAAGTTTCATCAAATATGTGTGTTTTCTGAGAGCAACACACTGCTTGCCATTTCTTGCTGGAAAGCCTTCTGATAGAACACTTTTAGCTGATCGGTGTAAAAAGATATGGAAGTCAGCATTCACGGATTGTACACTGTGTCCTAGGAATGAATTTACACAGCTTTGAAACTGCAGGGAGACGTGCTTTTGTGAACCTGGAATTGGTGTATGATGTCATTTCCACTGTGAAACCTGTATAGTTGCAGCATCCAACCTGCCCAAAAAACACACAGGCTCATTCTACTCTTCAATCCTTGAAGAGCTTTCGTTCAGAAGTTGAGTTTTCAATGAATCAGGTGGGCTTCCCTGGTGGATCAGTGGGTAAAGCGTCTGCCTGCACTGTGGGAGACCTGGGTTCAATCCCCAGGTCAGGAAGATCCCCTGGAGAAGGAAATGGCAACCCACTCCAGTACTCTTGCCTGTCCAATTCCACGGACAGAGGAGCTTTATAGGCCTCAGTCCTTTGAATTGCAAAGAGTTACACATAACTGAGCAATTTCATCTCTCATGAATGAGGCTGCTTGCCACTTCTTGCTGCAAGGTCATCTAACAGTACGTTTCACCTTATCAGGATAACAACAGGCTTGGCCATCCACATTCACAGGGCACTCTCCACTAATATCTTTCCTCAGCCAATGATACAGTGTCTGTCCACTAGGAGTGTCTTCACACAGCTCTAAATATGCAGGGAAACATGTTATCTTGAAGCTGGAAATCCAGGCAATATGGCAAAATCAGTATATCCCCCTTGTGAAAGCTGGATAGTTGCAGCCTCAAACCAGCCAGGAAAACACACTGCATCATTATCCACTGGACCACAAGGGAAGTCCTCAATTTTTATTTTTGTGATGATGACACTTCTTTCAAGGGTTATTCCCCAACTGAGCCCAAGCTGCTGTTACGTCCAGAGTTGGCCAGAAAGCTCACAAGTAGTCAGCTCTACCACAAACTTCAGTTTGTTTTTGGTGCTGGCCTCACTCTTGTTGTGGTGCTTGGTGACTTGGCAAACACTTGCAAGCCTGAGGCAGGTGGGGAGGGGGGTAGGGCAGGAAGGGTCCACACACCTGCACTCACACTGACTTGAAACACTCTGTTCTTGCTTCTTAGGTACCGAGATAAGCTGCTTCTCCCCCAGTTCTTTCTTGTGGAGTCAGGCTTCCTTCGTGGACTCCTATTTCTTGGCAGCCATCCAGCAGAAGGACTCCTTGCAGGGTGACTCTGGAAACTTTCCATCGTGCCTGCATAAGGTAACAAGGGATATTGCAGGTCTCTCCTCTTTGCTTTGCAGACATGGAAAGTGAAGTTCAGAGAAGATGCAGCAGTCCACAGCTGCATGTGGCCAACCAGGGCTGTAACTCAGATTGTAAAGCCAGAGCACATTAAAATTAGAAGGACCCTCAAAGATTACTTGATCCAGCACCTTCCTTTAACAGATAGGAAACTGAGGCCCTCTTTGATTTTAGCTCTGCAGTGGCTAGCATCTCATTTGTCTCAGTCACCTTTCTACCCTTGATTCCCAGTGATGTCTGAACCATAGATTTCATGCCATTTTTTATGCCTCAGGGAGCTTTGTTAGAGAACAGCAGAGCTGGGACTCAGAGCTTCCACCAGCTCCTATTCCACCACACACGGTCCTCTTGGAAAAAGTAAGGACCAACCTAGAGGCCAGAAGCTTCCAGCCTGTGTGTTACTCCACCATCAAGAAGCCCAGGAAAGAATTCATCTGGGGTGTTGGTTGCAACACAGCTTTTGGCATATACTCCTTTGTTTTCCGATGGGTCCACATGCTGCAAGGAAGGGGAGATTGCTACCCAGGAGATAGTAGTGTCCTGCAGAGAAGAGGAGCAGGCCAGGAGCTCCGTGGCCAGGGGAACATGGGGGCAGGGCACACAGTGGCTTCACAGTGTGGCGCTTGGGCCAGAGCCACCAGGTTTGTGCAGGAGAATGTTCTCTGCATAATGAAATGGCTCCATTGGGTCTTCTCTGGGCTCATGAAAGTAGGACTTTGTTTCAACTTGTCACTATTTTCAACCACTGGTCTTTTTGTCCACCATGAAAACAAATAGAATGTTTGTGTATCTTGGGACTTCTCATCCACCAAGCAAAGCATGATATTTTAGTTTCTAAAAAGCCAGAGGCTGACATTTGAGGTTCTCCTGCCTTGAGCACACAGCATCCTTCTTTTTTAAAAAAGAACAATGTAAATCATTTGCTGCAACTTAGACTTGTCCTCTCATGTCTGGGTATCACATGCCATTTGGCACAATGATGCTCTCCACTGACTCCCTTCTTCTTTGGGGCTTGGCTTTTCTCTCTGACTTTCTGCCTTGGTATTGATAGGGTCCTCATCCATTTTGCATGACTTAGTGGCCAGGGCAGCAGATAATGAGGATCTTCCACATGAATGGGCACAGTTTTAGAAACTGAACGTCTTTGCTTGCACATCTAAATGCATGCTGTTGTAGCTTGGTGGTGGTTTAGTCACCATGTTGTGTCTGACTCTTGCGACCCCATGAACTGTAGCCCACCATCCTCTTCTACCCATGGGATTTCCCAGGTAAGAATACTGGAGTGATTGCCATTTTTTTCTCCAGGACATCTTCCTGACCCACATCTCCTGCAGAGCTCTGTTGTAGTAGTTTAAGTCCATTTGTTTTAATGATCTTCTGAGAATGGAAAGTCATGATCAGTGGCTGGGCTGGGTGCTGACAGATCCACAGAAGAATGTATATTCTGGGACTGTCCAGTGTAAGAGTTGGCAGGGATGTTGCTGCTGCTGCTGCTAAGTTACTTCAGTCATGTCTGACTCTGTGCAACCCCATAGACTGAAGCCAACCAGGCTCCCCCGTCCCTGGGATTCTCCAGGCAAGAACACTGGAGTGGGTTGCCATTTCCTTCTCCAATGTATCAAAGTGAAAAGTGAAAGTGAATTCGCTCAACCATGTCCCACTCTTATAGACCCCATGGACTGCAGCCTACCAGGCTCCACCATCCGTGGGATTTTCCAGGCAAGAGTATTGGATTGGGGTGCCATTGCTTTCTTCGGGCAGAGATGTTAGAGATTGAAAAACTTCTAGAGTAGGAAGACATTCAAAGATTCTGATCAAGATGCATTTTATATGTGAGGATAAGGGCACCTTGGGAGGTCACGCCCAGAAGTCACAGAACCAGTTGCTGGCTGTAAGGTGAAAATCATGTCTCTATGCTCCTTTTGCTTCTGCAGGGTTGGAGAAGTCTTGTAGAGAGGTGCAGGTAGCCAAGCCATAAGTTTTCTATGTCAGTGAAAGATGGAGGAGCTCTTTTTCTGGTGATGGTAATCTGGCTTGTTTTGGTAGAAGTTTGGCTGAAACTCTGAGCAGAGGTCTTTCCAGATTCACAGACTGGAGACAAAAATCGAACATACCAAGTTGGAAGGACCTTGGTCAACACCCTAGGCTTGAAAGGCCATTGCTGAGGAGTGAGGGGGGAATCCAGTGTTCAACCATCCCTCATAGGGTCTAGAGTCCTGGTTCGAAGCATTTTAGCACCAATTAAATGAAGGGGATTTGGTATTGTCAGTGTCTCTTGTCTACCTGCCAGTCAGAAGCAAAAATAAGCCAGTCTTCAGTGGAGAAAAAGCCTCAGATCCTCGCTCTAGTTTTTCACATGTGGTGTTCAACACTCAATCAAAAATAGCCAGAGTACAGGAGAAATCCCAGAACGGGAAACAGACCCTCTGACCATGAGAACACTCTCAGCCCCTTGCCGTTGTGCCTGCCCAGTGTCCCCAAGCAGCACCAACCCCCTCCTTTTGGTGAATGGAGAAGCCCCTTCTCCTGGCCAAAGCCAGACCCCTGTGTTCTGGATCCCCGTCCCAGGTTATAGGGACACCTCTCCCCTTCTTTCTCTTCTGCATCCTCAACCCTTTCCTTCCCAAGGGCTCTCTTCCCACTGACGTTTTAGCAAGTCCATCTCAGCAATGCGTGGTCTTGCCAAGGTAACCTATGCCCTCCTTGTTGCTCAGTTATTTCTCACTCATGGGGCTTATGCTGCTTGGCTTCTCTGGCATCCAGCCCTGCGGGCCATGCCCTCCTGCAGGTGCTGTCTTGTCTCTCGGGGCAGAGCCACTCTTCGCCCATCCCTGAGAAGCTGGGGTTCTCTCCCAGGGCACCTCCTCGGCACCCCTCCTGGGACTGTCCCAGGCCCCATTTCCTCTTTCCTTCTGTGGGCCCATTGACACCCAGGTTTTCACCCCCAGCCCAGCCTTCTCTCCTGAGCTCCAGATCCACACGACCCACTGAACCCTGAGCTTGGACACTTGAAGGTCTGGCTCGCACCTCCAGCACAGCTTCAGAGCTGACCTTCCATCCCCTTTCTGTCCGCACTGTGACCTCTAGCCCAGTTCATGACACCAGCCACCCTATTAGATCAGCCACAGATCTGAGGGCCACTGTGACTCTGTCTCCCTCCCTACATCCTGGCCATCATCAAGCCCCATCAGGTCTGTTTCCTTAAGCAGCTCTGAGCCCTTCACCCCTCAGTCCAACCCCCGGGACCACCGTCTGTCACCTCGCCCATGGTGCTGCCCTCACCCCACTCTCCTTCCACATGATCACAGGGGCTCTCTTTGGCCTAATTGTCATTTCCCTGGCTTCCCCGATAGCTCATTTGGTAAAGAACCGGATGCAGGAGACCCCAGTTCGATCTCCGGGTTGGGAAGATGCCCTAGAGAAGGGAAAGGCTAACTGCTCCAGTCATTTCCCTAAACAAACACCTCCAGTGTCCTTATGAAATGTCTCTATTTCTTTGAAAGGAAAACTGTGTTGAGTAACAAGTTCACTCTCCTCCCTCTGGCCCTGTGAACCTTCCCCCCAGCCTCACCTCCAGACCCAGCCTCACCCCTGCCCTCTGCACCCTGGGGCCCTGACTTCCTGCAGGTCTCGTGCTTCTTGGTTATTTCACTCACATTCTACTTTGAAGAGCCTTCCCTGTTACCTCCACCCCTGAATCCGGGGAACTCCTAATTTGGTTTTCTAGTCTCAGCTTAAATGTCATTTCTGCCTAGAAGCTTCCCCTGAACCTCTAGACTGAGGGTTGTTGCCAGTTCAAACTGCTTCAAGGGCCAGGTGGGTGAATGTGAAACTTCCAGGAATAAGACTGTGGGCCGGCTGAGTAGACAATAGAACACACTCCCTGCCTCAGACATTCAGACCTAGAAATGGGGCAGCAGCCAAGCAGAATGTCATCTGTACCCCACCCTGGTCTGCATTGCTTGCTTGTGTGTTCCCAGAGCAGCCTGCCTTTTCCTGGAATTACCCTGGGATATGGTCTTTACTTGCCTTGCGTTCTAAGTTGCTTCAGTCATGTCCGACTCTTTGCCACCCCACGGACTGTATCCCTCCAGGCTCCTCTGCCCATGGGATCCTCCAGGCAAGAATACTGGAGTGGGTTGCTATGCCCTCCTCCAGGGTATCTTCCCCACCCAGGGATCGAACCCTTATGTCTCTTGCATGGGCAGGTGGGTTCTTTACCACTAGCGCCACCTGGTGCTTGCCTTAATTACTTGCCTTAATTCTTCTCAACTAATTCTTTACTTCCAAGATTCTAAGTTTCATGCAGGCAGAGACCATGACGTGTCTTGTTCACCCCCTGTGTCCAAGGCCTATGCACTGTCCAGTGTGGGTGCTCAGAACACCCATGTGATGGGAGGAATGAGGTGGTGAGGAATGAAGTGGCTGCAAGTCCTGATCAGAACCAGACATGGTTCTCCAGGCGCGTTCTGACTAGTGCTCATGTTGAGGGGTTAGAGACACAGGGTTTATGTGAACACTTCTCAACTCAGTTCTGATGCCAGAGTTAAAGCCAGAAGACCCAGGGACTTCCCTAGTGGTCCAGTGTTTGAGAATCTACCTAGCAATGCAAGGGATGCAGGTTCAATCCATGGTGGGGGAACTAAAATCCCACATGCCACAGGGTAACTAAGCCCGTGCACCACCACAAAAGATCCCACATGACGCAACTAAGACCTGATGCAGCCAAAACAAAGAGAAGACCCAAATTCGCCCTCAAGAAGTTACTCAGTGGAGCACTGAAGTGTGCATGGGAGTAATTTATGGCAATGGTGTAATTCAAGCTGTCATTCCTCCGCACCTACTTTTTTCATGTCTCCTGCCCTTTTCCTCCTCTCTTTCTCTCCCACTCCATTTATTTCTGGTGACTCCAGTACCTGAGTTGTCTCTGGTGGAAATGTGGGTGCACTCAAAGGACCAGCAGGTGGCACTCTAGGATTGTTTGATAACTGGTCTTTTTTTTTTTTTTTTTTTTTTTTGAGTGTTGTTCTCTTTGTTCAAGTTCATAAAGTAGGCAACCGTTAGGCACAATTTCTTTCTGAAACAGAAAAGCCAGTTTTTGACTGAAAAGCAAACAGACAAAAAACAAGAACAAGAAAATAAAATTAACAGAGTTGTCTGATCTTGCTATGCTTCCTTTAAGTGGATTCAAAGAAACTTAGTTGGAGGGGTTCTCTGAGACTACCAGACCAGAGGTTTTCAAACCTTAGCACTATCCATGTGAAAAAACAGGACCCTGGGCCCCAGTCAGACTACTAAGTTGACACCTGTGGGTTTGAAACCTGTGGGGTTAAGGCCCAGAATGTGATTTTTATCCACTTTTCATGAGAGTCTGCTTCTGCTGGGCCAGACTGGGTTCCATTGTAGACACCAGTCATCTAAACCAGTGTTTCCCAAACTCTGTGTGCACGCAGATCACCTGGAGATTTTGTTGAAATTTAGATTCAGACTTTCATATTTTTTCCCACGTCTCATTTTGTAATGGTGGTTGTTTTTCTTGTTGAAAACTGGACATCATTGAGAATATATTGTAGCCCAGCCATATAGGTTACTAAACAAAAAAGCAAATAACAAAACAATTTTGGATGAGGGAGGGATCAGAATCTAGAATCCAGAGCTGCTGCAATATAGACTCAGATTCAGTAGGCCTGATGGGGGCATGCATTCTGCATTTCCAACAAGCTCCCAGGTGATACTGAGGGTGCTTGTCTGTGGATCACTGGTTGCAAAGCAAAGATCCCAGACAGGGGCTGGCAGACTGACATACATGCTCCAGCCAGATCCAGCCCATCACCCATTTATGCAAATAGTTTCATTGGAACACAGCCATGCCCATTCCTGTACACTTTACCTGTGTCTGCTTTACTATGACAGAATCACCTAGTTGTGACAGAGGTGGCTCACAAACATTTCCTGTCTGGCCTTTTGCAGGAAAAAGTTTCCCACCCCAGATCCAGAGCTCTTAAGCCCTCCCAGATGATCCAGTGAAACAGAACTCCCCACCTCATAAACTGTCCATTCCATGTTTGTACAGATCTTTAGGAAAGTTTTTCCTTGCTTCCTTGTGACTTGGTTCTAATTCTGTTAACAGGAGTTTTTTCTTCTTTCACACACAAATGTTCCGTTTGCCATCTTCTCTTTTCCAAGTCTCTCTTCCTGTTAGGTCCCTCCCAGAATGTCACCCAGCATGAAGCCTGCTGCCTTGGGTGTCTTCCTTTGCAGAATAGAATAACATACCACCTTTCTCCTGTCTCCTCTGTAAACTGCTGATGTAATGCATTAGTCTTTCTGGGGAGCTCTTCACTCATTGGGCTTTGTGTAATTGAAGTTATCTTTAAGTGTTACTGTCCAAGCAACAGGCATCTGGGAACAAACATAATTTGTGAACCTTATATGTCTCGTCCCCTATGGAATTTGTTCTTGATTAACCTGATTCCTGCTAACTGATCCTGAAGTATTAGGGTGTCACATCCTCCATGGTTCTCTTGTCTTTTCCTACACGTTCTGCTTGGATCCTTACCATGCTCTTGGCTTCTTTGACTACGCTACAAAATCTGAAATTGGAAAGATGGTCAGATTTTCTATTTTTAGTTATCTGCTACACGTCTCCACCAGGCTACTCTTAACTGTGGTGTCTCATGTTCAGACTTTCTTCTCAGCTATCTCCCACCCCACTCCTCTCTGCTCTGAGTCTGTTCCTCCTTGTTTCTTTATTTCAACTGATGGCACTACCACCCATGCCCTCACCTAAGCTGGAAACCTGAGATTATTAGCCCTAGTTCTTCCCCTTTTCCATCCATTGCTTCCAGTTGGGCACCGGAAGATATGTTTTTCCCTTTGTGTATTGAGTTGGCCAAAAGGTTCATTCAGATTTTTCCATAAGATGTTACAGAAAAACCCAAACAAATTTTTGGCCAACCCAATAGCTCTTAAATGCGTCTTCTTCTCCCCGCTGCTGCTACCTTGTTAGTGCTTATCACTGCCCCTCTCTGCTGCAGTAACCTCTTGAATGCTGTCTCCTCTCCAGTGTCATCCTTTCATCATGGCTGTAATAATCTTCCTAAAATAAATTTCCACCAGTGCCTTCACATACTGTGGGAGCTTCATAATTCAGTTCATGCTTCCCCTTTGTGGGAATTTCCTGGGACTGCTATGACAAGTGACCACACACTCAGTAACTTAAAACAACTAAAATTTCCTCTGTCCTAGATTTGGAAATCAGGGTGTCAGCAGAGTCAGTCCCTTCTTTGGGGCTCAGCGGGAGGATCTGTTGGTGTCTCTCTGGTCATGGCTGGCGATTCCTTGTCTTGTTTCTGGTCATGGCTGGTGGTTCCTTGTCTTGTAGGTGCAACACTCTAGTCTCTACCTCCATCTTCACATAGCTTCTACCCTAGGTGTCTCTGTGTCTTCTTATGGCCTGCTTAGAGGAATGCCAGTCACTGGATTAGAGCACACTTTAGTTAGCTTGCTCCTTGGAAGAAAAGCTATGACAAACCTAGACAACATATTAAAAAAGTAAAGACATTACTTTGCCGACAAAGGTCCATCTAGTCAAACTACTGGTTTTTCCAGTAGTCATGTGTGAATGTGAAAGCTGGACCATAAAAAAGGCTGAGTGCCCAAAAATTGATGCTTTAGAACTGTGGTGTTGGAAAAGACTCTTAACAGTCCCTTGGACAGCAAGGAGAAAAAACAGTCAATCCTAAAGGAAATCAACCCTGAATATTCGTTGGAAGGACTGATGCTGAAGCTGAAGCTCCAATAATTTGGCCACCTGATGTGAAGATTCTACTCACTGGAAAAGACCCTAATGCTGGGAAAGATTGAAGGTAGGAGGAGAAGGGGACAACAGAGGATGAGATGCTTGGATGGCATCACCGACTCAATGGACATGAGTTTGAGTGAACTCTGGGAGATGGTAAAGGACAGGGGAGCCTGGCATGATGCAGTCCATGGCGTCACAAAGAGTCAGGTATGACTGAACAACAACTAAGCTAGTATAACGGGCTTCCCAAGTGGCTCAGTGGTAAAGAATCCGCTCGCCAATGTGAGAGATGCAGGAGATGCGGGTTTGATTTCTGGGTTGGAAAGATTCCATGAAGGTGGAAATGGCAACCCACTCCAGTATTCTTGCCTGGTAAATTCCATGGACAGAGGAGTCTGGTAGGCTGCAGTCCATGGGGTCACAAAGAGTCAGAAACAACTGAGCATGCAGTGCTAAATTAGTATGACCTCATCTTCACTACTTACATCTGCAAAAACTGTGTCCAAACAGTGTTGCATTCTGAGGTTCTGGGTGGACATGAGTTTTTTAACCTGGTTCACATCCTTCTGACCTCAGTTCTTACTACTTCCTCAGCTGTGGGCTTGCTCATTTACTTTGGTGCCCTGGGTGGGTGAAAATTTCACCAGGAAGACAAGGAGAAAGAATTCTAGGCAGAGGAGATAGAATGTCAGAAGGGCCATAGAGAGCTGAAACTTAACATAGTAATGCTTTATGCGGTTTTTTATTGTTGTTATTGTTGTTTTGCCTCACTGTACTTTAAAACATAGCTCAGATGTTATCTCTTTTACAAAGCCTTTCCTGACCTCCCCAAGGACACTTCTATCCCCTCAGTACATGGTACCTACATATTTTGTGATCATCACTTTTATGTTTGGATCATTTAACTATTTTCTGGTATTCCCACCAGGCCTATGTGATCCTGTGCACATCCTCTGTGGGCTGCCTGGCACTTGTGAGGTGCCTGGGAGATGTTCTTGAATGAATTTATCCATCTGCATTTAGTGCTATAAGACATGATCACATACATTTCGCAGGAGGAGTTGTTCAGTCTTAATCCAATCCTTTTTTGCCTTAGATGAGATAGAGAGCACTTGAACATGGAGGGAGGCTGGGTCAGATCTCCTCCAAGGTTCCTTCTCTCTTGAGGATCTGCTGTTCTAACTACAACTCTTCCCAGTAACAAAACAAAATTTTAAAGCAAATAGACTGAAAAGTGTACCAGCATCTTATCTTGGTTTCACCTTGCTTTGAGAAGCTTCACCAACTTTGGAAGAGTCAGCACTCAATAACATGAATATCATACAGAATCACGCAATCATGACTTTGAAAGATGCTGAGACCTCAGAACTAACTGGGAGTAAAAAGAGCTTAGGAACAAAGCTGTTCCCCTCCCGCATATGCACTCGAAAGCCTGGTAGTTTTTCCATGCTCCTTATTTGGACAAAAGGATTTTAAAGAATATAATTTCATGGTCTTTTTTTATTCCTATTTCAGTGGAATTAATTTTAAAACCACCTTGCTACAGTTTCATTGAAAATCACCTTTTTCTTTCTGATGGAAAAGAAAAAGACAGGTTTAACTATGGAGAAAAAATAAGAAATGGGACATTCCTCTACATTCTGCTAGAGGTGATCAAAGTACAAGGATATTTTCGAAGAAAGCAAGCATTTGATATGTAATACCTTTAAACATTCATTTTTCTAATTGCAGTGAGTGGTGTTGAACTATTCATTGGTGCTAATTATCACATGGTGTTGGCATGTTAGAAAAGTTATCACAGACTGTAAACAGTTACTTTTCAATTCAAAAGAATGCTTGGAGGTAAAATGTTATTATTCAAATAGCTTTGAAACAAAAGTGACTTAAACACATATTCCATAGCCCCAAGTTAGAAACATGTTCCCTCCATAGTTCTCAAAGGAAATCCCTGTTTCTTCTGGTTATGGAAGCAACACAAACTCATTTTTATATTAACGGGCACCCTTCAGGGTGACTAGGAGTGAAGGAACTGCATCTCACTGTAGCCAACAGTAAATCATGTGGCCAAAATGCAGCTAATCACAGCCTGCTACATGTGTCATTATGTAGCAGCTCTTTGTAAATTGGGTTAGTAATTTTGAGGACGCCATCCCATGCCAGAACTCCGAAGACTTTGTGGAGTTTCTGAGCCATTTCTGCTTTTTCTCTTGCCCCTGGGGCAGGGCTTCCTAATGTGGGCTCCATGAGAGTGTCAGGAAGTCCACGAACTGGAATAAGAAAACATAGGGCAGTTTTATTTTCTATCTACTTCCAACTAAAACTTTACATTGTAAACCACGTCTGTAAGTAATCAAGAATCTAAAGTTATATTAGTACCACCTGTGACTGTCACCCATAGAAATCTCATCTGTCTTGAAGTACTTCTTACTCTTCATCACTTCCAAGTTACTGTGTTGTTGGGCCATCTGTTAGATCCCATCAAATGTGCTAATAAAGAACCATATACAAATTTGTCTTTTAATGTTGTGATAGCTGTATATCCATGTCATCCATTTCGTTTGTGGATTTGTGTTATTTTAAGTATTTTAAAACACTATTCTTCATGAAAAACAAGGCAAACTGAGAAACTGTCACAGAACCAAAGTTTCTAGGGAGATGTGACAGCAAAATGCAGTGGATCCCCTAGATCTTGAAACAAAAAGAAGGCATTAATGGGAACACTGGAGAAATCCAAATCAAAGCCTGAAATGTAGTTAATGGTAATATATCAACAATGGTTTCTTCCTTTTATCAAGGCTACCATAGAGATGTCCAGTGTCAGCAGTGGGGCAAACTGAATGAGGGTCATTCAAGAACACTTTGGACCATCTTTGCAACTTTTCTGTACATCTATTAATAATCTATAGTGACTTCCCATGCTTCCCCAGTGGCACTAGTGGTAAAGAAACTGCCTGCCAATGTAGGAGACATAGAGACTTGTGTTTGATCCCTGGGTTGGGAAGATACCCTGGAGGAGGGCATGCCAACCCATTCCAGTTTTCTTGTCGGGAAAATTCCATGGACAGAGGTGCCTGGCGGGCTACAGTCCATAGGACCAGAAAGAGCTGGACACAGCTGAGCGACTAAGCACACACACATAATCTATCGTGAGAGTAACACTCTCACTTGGTCTGCTGCCAGCTTCCAGAGATGTCGGGGTGGGGGTTTTGTGTCAACTCAAGGCTGTGGAGAGAAACCAATCCAAAGGGAAGGAGAAGTTTTCCAGAGAAGTAAAATAATCTGCAGTGTATTCTGGTGGAAGACGCATGATTCTGGGATCAGAAAAGTCCGGCTTTGTATTCTGTCTCTGTCATCAGCTTTGTGCTCCCTGGCCAGAAATTGCTCTGGGCATCCTCTTCCTCTGCAAAATGAAGCCCTAAGTAATGGCTTTTCTGGGGTCATTGTGAGAATTGAGGTTAATGTGGCCAGTCTGTTGATTCTAGCTGGTGTGTTTTCATGCCTGTGACATGCCAGGCACCATGCGAAGCATTTTTCATAAGGTATCTAATTTAATCTTCATAACACCTGTGTTACACAACCATTTCATAGATAGGGAAACTGAGGTCAGAAGCTCAGCAACCTTGCTGCAAAGGACACTACCTGAGTTTGACTTCACATCTGTGTTGGCTACAGCTTCCTCTGTCTTCTTTGAGGCTAAGTCTTTCCTCCCTTCCCCAGGGGACTTGGTTACAGGATGCTCTTCCCTCTGACTTCTGAGTCCTCTCTCATTGGTTTTGCACAGCATCCAGGTTGGGATGCTCCCCCATGACTGTTGTCCATTATGGTTCGCTTCTCCAGACTTGAGATTACCTGGCTGTAAAATGAGGATGTTGTGTGGTCCTCACCGTCTGTCCCTCTACAGAAGGTCCAATTCTGCACTTCGTGGATTTTACCTGCTTATTTCCACTTTTTCATGGGGTGTTTACCGGGTCACTGAAACCTACATTTTTCTAATTTGTTTTCAGCAAAAGTTGTGCATTTCTGTGTCATTCTCCCAGATTCCAGAGAAGGAGAAAAACAGAGTTCCAAAAGCCTTCATGACCTCATAAAACCATAGCGATTAAAAAAAGAAAAAAAGAACCCAGAGGCCACTGTGACATTAACATCTTCCTTAATTGTGATTTTGCTGAGGGATTATTTTAAAAGACCGGGGAATAATTTTATTTTTTGTTCCTTTCTTTGATTAGAGTGGAGACATCATGTGTCATGATGTACTTGCCAATTATTTCAAATTGAAGTTTAGCAAAGTCAGGGGAGAGGGGAAAGGGAGTTACTAGTGTCAAGTATTACCTGGACAGAGGAATTTAGCCATAAGATGTAGCTACTGGGTAAGGAGCCTGATTTTCACAAGCGATGTGGGATGCACTTTAGTGGCAAAATGAGAAAACCGCTAACACTGCTTGGCACAGTTACTTCAGTGGGGGCTTGGGAGGGGGGGGTCTGGTGATTGCATGATCTGCTCCCCTGTTTTTCCGTTTTTCCCCTACATCCTGCTGTTAGTGGCCACCCTGCTGTGCCTGCCTTCCCTGTTCTGGAGTTTCGCAGCTGCTCCTCATGTTTGCTCGGATTTGAAGTTTATCGTGGAAGAACTTGACAAAGTTTACAACCGCGCAATTAAAGCCACAAAGAGCATGCATGACCTTGACTTGAGAGATGGTGCCTGCCCAGCGCCAGAAGTTAATGAGAACATGGGGCAAAGGTAACTCAGCCCCCAGCCCATCGGGATTTGGGAGTACGAGTTTGCTGCCCTTCTCCTGTCCGTCTGGGCTTCGGATTCTCACTACCAGTACGTGGAGGACTGCCATCCACCTCGCCCCAGATCTCACCTGCCTGTCTGCCTCAGCACCAGTCCTCACCTCAAGTCCTTCCCTTGTGGAGTGAAGCATTACTCTCTCATGTTCTCAAGTGCAGGGTGAGTTGCTTTGACCTCCCTCTTCATGGAGAAGCACGGAAGATTATGAGGCTCCTGAACACAGAGAATGGATGTGACAGAACTAAGGAACAAGTAGAAAGCACCTTGCTTTTTTGACCTTCTTCCTTTGGTTTTTGTTATTGACAATAGCAATAATAATATTAGTAGGTCTTATTTTGGTCTTCCCAGGTGGCACTAGTGGTAAAGAATCTGCCTGTCAATACAAGAGATCCAAGAGATGTGGGTTCCGTCCCTGGGTTGGAAAGATCCCCTGGAGTAGGAAATGGCACCCCACTCCAGTATTCCTGCCTGGAGAATTCCATGGGCAGAGGATTCTGGCAGATTACAGTCTATGGGACTGTGAAGAGTCAGACACAACTGAGCACAGGGCTTCTTATTTTAAAAAGTACTTATAGCTCAGACACTGTTGAGTTTTCCAAAGTACATTACCTCACTTAATAGTCAAAACATCATTACAGATAACAGCATTTATTTATCCCCCTCACTGCCACCCTCCCACCTCCCCCCACCCACGCCCATCAAGTTGAAAACACTGTCCTGTAGCTTTAAGTGGGAGACCTGAAACCAGGACCAGGTTTAGCCCACAGGTTAAACCCACACCATCTCAGCCGTCTGCCTCCGACTGCTGGCCTATAGGAGGCAGATGTGTTCTAGTTAGGCTAGAAAAATTGTCTTTATTCTACACACTTGAATGGAAAATTATAGTTTAAAAAAACAGCACTTGAATAAGTACGATCAAATTTATGTAACAAACATTTACTATTCACTAGGATGCCAGGATGTGTGGATCACAATAAACTGTGGAAGATCCTCAGAGATGGGAATACCAGACCACCTGACCTGCCTCTTGAGAAACCTTTATACAGGTCAGGAAGCAAGAGTTAGAACTGGACATGGAACAACAGACTGGTTCCAAATAGGAAAAGGAGTACCTCAAGGCTGTATATTGTCACACTGCTTATTTAACTTATATGCAGAGTGCATCATGAGAAACGCTGGGCCGGAAGAAGCACAAGCTGGAATCAAGATTGCCCAGAGAAATATCAAAAACCTCAGATATGCGGATGACACCACCCTTATGGCAGAAAGTGAAGAGGAACTAAAAAGCCTCTTGATGAAAGTGAAAGAGGAGAGTGAAAAAGTTGGCTTAAAGCTCAACATTCAGAAAACAAAGATCATGGCATCCGGTCCCATCAGTTCATGGGAAATAGATGGGGAAACCATGGAAACAGTGTCAGACTTCATTTTGGGGGGCTCCAAAATCACTGCAGATGGTGATTTGCAGCCATGAAATTAAAAGACACTTACTCCTTGGAAGGAAAGTTATGACCAACCTAGACAGCATATTAAAAAGCAGAGACATTACTTTGCCAACAAAGGTCTGTCTGGTCAAGGCTATGGTTTTTCCAGTGGTCATGTATGGATGTGAGAGTTGGATTGTGAAGAAAGCTGAGCGCCGAAGAATTGATGCTTTTGTTTTTTGTTTTGTTTTTTAATTATAAATCCTTTTATTATCTGGAACCCTGCTGAAATAAAAAGAAAGAGAAACAACTGTTGTTTCTGTAATCTAGGAGAAACGATTTAAAAAATATTCTCAATGTTCAATGAGTTATGATGCTTTTGATGAGAGAACACAGGTTAGTTTCATGGTTGATACTGCTTTGTGGGGAGACTGTAGAAGTGCCGAGGTGTTCTGACCTGCCTGTGGTCCACATTGCTTCTCGTCCTGGAGGAGTGGCATTGGATGATCTGCTCAATAAGCTAAAAGAGTCCTTTTTATCCCTAGAGGTGGACTCTGTGAAAAGCTTTAAGCTTGAAGGGACAGGAGGTTGGGAGGATGGGGCTGTGAAGGTGGTGGTGAGAAGCCGAGGAGGTGAAACCCCCAGGAGCATGATCAGATTTTTCTTTCTACTGGGTTTCTCCTAATGATTTTCCCAAGGTCCTCAAATGACCCTGCGGCTCACTCAGAGTGAGCCTGGGGAAGACCACGCATCTCTGAAGGACACAGGATGATAAGCTGGCCAGGAAGATTCATTGCTTCCATGGAGATAAGATTCGCTGTACTTTCAGTTTCTTGCAAAGTGGAAATGCTGAGTCAATTGCATATAGGAAAGTAGCCGCTTCTGGAAGGACTGAGGGAAGATTCCAGGCTGCAGGACTGTGCTAAGGTACAGTGAGCATGGTTTTCCATGTCCAGCTCGCCTTGTGTCTCATCTCACAAATCTGAGAGATGCCCACAGCCCATGGGAGGCACCATTATTAGGAGACAGCAGTTGGGTGGTCCATGCGTGCATGCTAAGTCACTTCAGTCATGTCCAAGTCTGTACAGCCCTATGGACTATAGCCCCGCCAGGCTCCTCTGTCCATGGAATTCTCCAGTCAAGAATACTGGAATGGGTTGCCATTCCTTCTCCAGGGGCTCTTCCTGACTCAGGTATCGAAGAACCCTTGTCTCTTATGTCTCCTGCATTGGCAGGAGGGTTCTTTACCACTCGCACCACCTGGGTGGCCAGTGGAAGCCAGTTAAGTGAGGTAGCTTTTCAGTAGCACCATCCCAGCCCTTTCCAAGCTGTTGCATTGGCCTGTCTTCTCCCTGGCCCAGGCTTCTGAGATCCCTTGAAAAATCATCAATTCTGGCTGTCCCTTGTTTGAGTGAATCAATTATTCAGTCATTGCTGGGGAGGCAGAAGCCCAGAAAGAAAAGTTAATTAAGCCCCTAAAGGGTGATCTACCCATTTAGGTCTGATGGAGATGGATGATATTGCAGCCCATCTCAGAAGCGGGAGATTACTTCTTGGGAAGAGGCAGCAGTTAGCAATTAAACCTCTCTGAATCCTTTCAAAGTACTTTTCACCATCCTCCCTCAGTTCCAAGCTTTTGAACTGTGGTGTTGGAGAAGACTCTTGAGAGTTCCTTGGACTGCAAGGAGATCCAACCAGTCCATTCTAAAGGAGATCAGTCCTGGGTGTTCTTTGGAAGGAATGATGCTAAAGCTGAAACTCCAGTACTTTGACCACCTCATGCAAAGAGTTGACTCATTGGAAAAGACCCTGATGCTGGGAGGGATTGGGGACAGGAAGAGAAGGGGATGACAGAGGATGAGATGGCTGGATGGCATCACCGACTTGATGGACATGAGTTTGAGTGAACCCCAGGAGTTGGTGATGGACAGGGAGGCCTGGCGTGCTGCTATTCATGGGGTCTCAAAGAGTCGGACACGACTGAGCGACTGAACTGAACTGAGGATGCCAGGAGTTGTGAGATTTGAATGTACACAGTGAAACGAAAATAAATAATAAAGAGAAGAATGCCTGATAGAGACTTCAGGACACTTCTTGCTGGTGATTTTTGTCCTGTGAACTTCAGGTCGGTGACTTTGACCTGGGATTCATTTTGGCTGCAGTATCTCTGGCAGGCACCCAGCTGATTGGCAGTAAATGGTTCTTGGTAGAGGTACTGAGCGAGTCTTATCAGAGTCCCTGGTGGAAATGATGGTCAGCAAGCATTGCAGAGGGTGGTTCATGAACTTCCTACCAGACAACATGGAGACAAGTAAGCCACGGCATATGTCGACGCGAATGTCCTCATCAGATGGAAAGCGGTAAGCCTAATCCCAGGAAGAGGAGTAGCACTTTAGTGCTGCAAACAAAATGCCTTTCTGTGCAGATGGTGCAAAGAACCTCTGAACTACAGAGAGCAAGGACTTGGGGCGTTTTTTTGTTTTGTTTTATGGGATAATAATATCAGGGTTTAATTTAATATGAATCTCGTCTATGTCCCAATGACTGTTGGATGAGAAAAATATTCACTGACTGATTCTGGATGCATGGGGGCCTCTCGCTGGTGGTGCCCTGCTCTGGGAGAATTGCTGGCACTTCTGTTCTCATAACCAGGCTCTGGGCCCTGCTGCCTATCACCCGTGGCCAACTGAGATCCTCTAACCACCATGTGATGCCCTGCACTGCAAAGGGCAGTGGACCCAAGTGCTGCTCTGGCTGAGAACGTTGTTAATACGGTAGAGTCGAAAGGATGTTTAATTGTGACTTCCATACAGGAAGGAATGCTTCTAAATGAACCCAGTGGGGAAAGCAGCACATACAAAACAAATTAATCCAGTCACTTTGGAAAAGGATGTCTGCAGGGCATTCCTCTGTTATCAAAAGCATTTCAGACAGGAACTTTATTGAGGCAAAATCACAGAACAGAGAAGGCTTCAAGTGAGGGACCTTTTTCGCCTATTAGGATCAGAACGTATAAATGACATTTGCCATATGGATTGTAACTTTGCAACTTATTTATATTTAAGAACGTCTTTGAAAAAATCATTTAATTTTAGAATTGTATGATATCAGAATTGAAGCCATTTGGGATGAACATTCTAGTATTGATGGGGAATTACAGAATAAATGTTGCAGATGGGTATATAGTGTATCAAACAAGCATTATTTCATAAACATTCAAGCCTGACTGAGAATATCAAAAACCTTTTCCCACTTCTAGTCATGTAAATAGATCCCAACTATGTTTACATTTTATACAAAATTCTCAAAAATTACATCCATTGACCTCCCTGTTTTTCCTATTGCAAAGTTAAAATTAATTCATTGCTACTGAATAATACTCAGGAGCCTCAAAGTTTACATGTGGCTCTTAGGGACAGCTGTTTACCTTATCTAATTACATAAGCTGCTCTTTACCTTTCAAAATATTCACAGAAGCAGATTTTATTTGTGCTTCTACGATGGTTTCTGAGATGAAAATCTAATGATAAATATCCAGGATGCAATCAGTGTTTTAAATTATTTTTATTGCATAATATCTATTACCATTGAATAATAGTGTGACTTAGAAATGTCAGTCATCTAAATCATCGATTTTGCTGCTTTTATATATCACTGTATCTGAGGTGTTTTATTGTAGTTCTCTCCACCTGTTTCTTTGTATAATTTGAAAATTTTCTGAAATATAGTTTTCTATGACATGATTTTTTCCCCCCAAAGCCTCAGATTCTTTAAAGACTGCCCCTAATTTATAGTTTGAAGTGGATATGTTATTTTAGGAGATCTGGAACTCTCTCAGCCCTGTCGCATGTAATTCTTTAAGTAGAGCCCTTAATGTCTGTGCATCCCCGCATCCCTGCTCTCTGAGTTCCAATAGCATCTGTGATGTCCCAGAGGTCAGCTAGTGACTGGCTGCATGGATGTGAATAAGGCAGGTGCCCACCTTCGAGGAATTCAGAGATGAGTAAAAGGCAGTGCAGACAGAGGCAGGTACCAAGAGGAAGAGCAATAACCACAGTGAAGGACCTACCAGAAAACTCCTAGCAAACGCTGTGTTCTTGGGGGGCACAATAATGTTTTTCTCTTTCCCATCATTTCTGTAGCTGATAGTTTTGAGAGTCTAGTTACTGCTTTTCCCAGAAGTTCTTTAGCCATGTATCCCCCAGGCTGAAGCTTGAACAAAACAATAACACAGGCAGTGATTTTGAACAGAGAGAGCTACAATCGCTCTTTGTATATTACCTTGCAGGACATGGGGAACACAAGCCTGGAGGTACATGATGCTGTCCAAGAGCAATCATGGTGATAAGAGGCTAATGGGGACATCTGGCCATACATTTTGACTTGAGAAAAAGTGTTATTAGGAAAGTTAACTCCTCCATCCACTGCTGGCTTAGGTGGAGGACTACATTTGAGCAGATTCCCAAGGATGTAGAATCGATCATTGTTTTACAAAAGGGGGCAAACAGATCCTAAATTACCACTGCTGGGAGCAGCTAACTTTGTTTCCGGCCAGTGTCTTCCTAATAAACCACCACATGTCCTCTAACCCAAGCTTGTAGCACCAGTGTTGGGTCTGCGGTCTGACCCACCGTTCTCACAGCAGTGTCCGGCTCCTCCTTTAATTTCACCAAATGACAGACAGACACTCTAAGACAGAGGCTCTTAAATTTTGGGGAGGTTACAAGCCCACTTGTAAATATATGTTCTAAAGCTAGGGACCCTCTCCTCAGGCACACACACAACTCTAAATACCCTTTAGGGGTCTTTGTGGTCCATACACCCCAGGTTAAGAAGCTGGGCTCTAATGGCTGGGGACCAAGCCACGTGGCAGGGAGATTCCCATGGCCCTTGTGGAAAGCTGCCACTCCCCACAGTAAGTCTCATCTGTTCATCTGCTTAGTGTTTGCACACTTAGAATGAGCTATCCCCTTGAGTAACTGACATCATCTCCTCAAGTCAGACTGAAAGAGTCCGTAAGAGAGCGGGGGTTGGGCAGTAGCCTGGCCTGATCAGGGGTCCACTCAGCCTCCAGACCGTGGCATCGTCCACTGCAGCCAGCCTTGCTGGGCAGCAGGGAGGGTGGGCATACCCCTGACCTGTACGATGCTTTGTCCTACTTCGTAAGCGTTCTCGAGAAATGGAGAAATGTCCCACATTGTATGGCAGGTCCTGTTGGGTGTTCGTGTTTCTTTTGTGGAGGCTTCTTGTTCTGAGCTTCTTGTTCTCCTTTCCAAGGATAAGCTAACCTGGGACGGAGGCAGGGCACTACAGGCACTAACCCTGTTGAACTGTTGACCCTGAGAACTGTTGAACTCTTAGAGGTGGATTATTGCACAGCTTTTAAAATGCGTGCATGTTGGTTTCTTTTGCTTATTTCCAAGATAAATCAAAGATCTAGGAGAGTGGGAGTTTTAAACCCATCACTATATCACAAGCTCCAGGAGAACAATGATTGGCGTGGAATAGGCATTCTGTAAATATTTGAATAAAAGAACACACCATTATAATAAATCCTAGTTTGTGAACAACTGTAATTGGATTTTAAAAGACAAATTTTCCTCTGCAGGTCAGGGGAGGGGAGGCTTATTTAACCTCTTGGTGTAGAGAGGACCAGTTCTGCAAATGGATAGATTTCTGCATGCAAGTAGTGACAGTTCTTAGTTTTTTATTTTGGAGTAAATTGTGATCCTTTCCATGTTCAATACAAGTTTCAGTGTTGCCTCCCAGTGACTAGGGCAATTGAAGTTATAAAGGTTCTGGTCTCTGTAATTTCCCATAATAACTTCTTGAAAAGGGATGTTGGCTGAAATGCGCAATTCTGAGTAATTGAGGTTTCATCTGAGGGTACTGGGATGAAATAGCTTCTCCTGGGCAGTCATTGGCCTTCTTGTCCTGTTTTCACAAGTAAAGTAAAACCTTTTAAAAAGGTTGGCAAAGATGACATTGTGTCATTTATGGAATGTAATAGACGTTCATGCATGATTGGTTTGTCCTGCCTGCTTTAGATGAAATGTATTGTATTTGGGGTTTCTCTTTTCGCTGTAAAAATACTTGTCACTTAAAGCCTGTGGTTTGATCAGTCATTGTTCCTGAAAGTTGTAGAAGTTTCTCATGCCTTGAGTGTTTTCTCTATGCCTCACCAGAAGAGGAAAAAAGAATTCTGCAATGTCCCAAGGGTTTTCTATAAAAACTGAAGCCATCAGCTCCTCTTTAACAAGTTGGCTTTTTTTAAAAGCACCATAATGACAATTTAATGGTATTCTATAAAGTGGTGCTCTAGGCATAATTTACATTCTTTTTAATGACTACATTTCTTCAAATCTTTTAAAGAAAAACATGTGTTTTTTTTTTCTTTTTTCTTTCCATGTCATTTAGTAAGAATGATTTGGTTATATTCCACAGAGATTGAAGGATGGGAACAAATTACAGTCTTAGAAAATGACTGTTAAAAACCAAGAGCCTTGAAAACTCTGCATTTGGGTGGTTATCACCATTCTATTTCATATTTCCACATAAGTCACCTGTCCATGCCCTACCTTCTGACCATGCTGATATTAAGGAGAGTTGAAAGGCTGAACACCATGGCTGCTTTGTCTATACATAAAAGTGAAACCATGTTTTTGTTCTGCACTGTTGTGTCTACCTAAATAAAACTTCTTTTCTAATGAAAAATGTGTCTTGTCTTCTCTTCAGGGAAGATGTGGCAGAAGATGAATCCCAAAATGTCTTGAGGCCTGTTTCTCTGCTGGATACCTGAGATTCAGTAGGCTTCATGGCACACACGAAAATCCAGCTGGCACTAACTAACGGGAAAAAGTCCTTGATTAAGAGTCCACAGATTCTGGAATTTCTAAAGCAGAGATCACATGCTTTCTGATTGGGAATTGTTTGCCTGGGCGTGGAGAGGAAGGAACATGTGCTGCTAAACACAGGTTTGCCTGCCTCCCTCTCTCAGGAAGGGGACTCTCTTGTACAATGGTCAACTAGCACAATTGACTATTGTGGGTAATAAATCAGCTGCCTGAAATCTTAATACAGTGCCTGCCCCATAGTGAGGCCTGTAAGTGCTAGCTGTAACTGTCATCAGCTCCTCCCGCAGCCCCACTGTTCCCGAGGAAGGCACCCCCAGGGAGCCTGAAGATTGTGTTAGTCTACTGTTCCATTTTACTACAACCATTGCAGCTTAAAGCAACACATATTATTATCTGGCAGTTTTCTGGGTTAGGAGTCTGAACATGGCTGAGCTGGGTCCGCTGCAAGGCTGCAATCAAGGTGTGGGTTGCACCTGTGCTGTAATCCGGAGGCTCTACTGCGGAAGGGACCGCTTCCAAGCACCGACCCCCAACCCCACCCTGCCCTGAGTTGTTGACAGGTTTCATTTTCTTGGGATTGTACGACTGCCTTTTCATTGGCTGGAGGCTGCTCACAGGTCCTGGTGTGTGGGTTTCTCTAGTATGACTGCTTACATCGTCAAGCCCATAGTGTTACCGGCCCATGCTCGCTCTGCTCGCCACAGGATAGGTCAATGAATCTGAGAGAGGAGGGGTTGAGGCAAGGAATACGACTTTATTCAGAAAGCCAGCTGACCAAGAAGATGGCAGACTAGCATTTCAAAATAATCATCTAGTCAGGGTCTGGATGCCAGTTTCTTTTACAGGTAAGAGATGAGGGGGAGGTGAGGAAACAAAGTAAAAAAACAAGGACGTTAATCTTGCAAATATCTCCTAGAATGGCAAGCCTCAGGCAAGGGGATGTGTTAGTTTCTTCCTTCCTGCCATCTGCAGGTGGGCAGGGTTCTGAACAAAGGCACTTTAACAGTCAGGCAGAGGCGCAGGGTCCTCTGAAGCAGGCCATTATCTATGATTATAACAAAAGCAATGGAAAACAAGTCAAAGAAACAGTTTCAACATGGAGTCAGAATCAACTTCTCCCTGCACCAACAGCACTGTCTCTCAACTGGAAAGGGCCCAGTCCCTCTTTTAAGGGTTTTGAAATCAGGCCCCTCAGGATACTCTTCCTCTTGATGGACTCATAATGAACTGCTTTACAGCTGAATTTTATCTGCAAAATCCGTTTGCTTTTGCCTTGTTGTCTAGAAGTGAGTCACAGGTACTGCCTCACTCTGGGAGATTACACAGGGCATGAACAGCCGGGAAATCATGGGGCTACCTTAGGGTCTGCCCACAGGAAGTTATCCTGAATCACAGCATCTCTGACTCCGACCCTGTGGTGTAGCCTCCTCCACACCCTTACGAGTCCTCCATCCAGCCTGAGCACAGTTCTTCAGGCTCTTGTCTCTGCTTCCCGGAAGTGCTCTCATGGACTTGCCATGTCTAACACATCTTCCACACCCCTGTCAGTGGATTTCTTGGAAAACCAATCTCTTATGCCAACCCTCCCCACACACCCCCATCACCACTTTTAAATCCTCCATCTCTCCTTGGATTTCAGTATAAGGAGCAAACTTTAGAGGCCCACCTACTGCCCACTGCTTCAGGTTCATCCCCAACATCCCTCCTCTTTTTGATGTGGCTGTTGGGGCCAGTGTGAGAAAAGCAAGAGAGGCTCCATCTTAAAGCCTGTCATCCATCTTAAAGACAAGACATGAACTGGGCATGAACCTTGCCCAAGAGTGAGGAAACTTGCTAATGAAAACTGGGTCTCCTGGAGACTTCCCTCCCTACAGATGACAAATGGAGACTGTAGCTGAGGTCAGGCTGCCCCTGTTAGATTAAGCATGGAGACATCTCCCCTTAACGTATAATGATTGTCCCCCCGCCTTAACCTTAATTGTTTGTTCTCCTAGCACCTATTTCTTTTAAAACTCAGTCACATACAACAAAGAGGTTGCTAACATCTAACCAGTCATGTAGTGGAGGGTATAAAACTCTCAGAAACATCAGGGTCTTTGTTGGGAACTGATTCCCCTTGAACCCACTGGCATAAGAAACAGTACTCCACTGAATTGAGTGACCTCTGAGGTGTGTTTTGTGACTCTGGATCCCACAACATGGCCACATGTATCATTCCTTCAAGTCCTCCCTGCTTTCTCAGGGACTCTTCTCTGTCTCCAGTCCCTCTTAACTTTTATCAAAATCAGCTCCAGGTTGGTGGGACTGCAGAATGGTACAGCCACTATGGAAACCAGTATGGCAGGTTTTCAAAAAAAAAAAAAAAAAATGAAGCATATCATTCCCATATGATCCAGCAATTCCACTTCTGGATATGTATTAGTCCAGGCTCCCATAACAACCCAGAAACTAACCCCATCACCATAAAACCCGAGACTGCCAGCTGCATGGCAGAGCAGTCCTCCTGGGTTTCCTCACCCTGCTGGTCTCTGCCCAGGTGCCCCTTCACAATAATCTCTTGACTTTGTCAGTTCATGTGTTGAAGGAGGGAACAGACAGGATAGGCTCCATCTTGAAAGCAGGACTCCATCTTGGGCTGGACTGTGGACTTTGAGCTATATGCCCAGTATCTGTGGAAATGACACACCAACTGGAAAACCAGATGCACACCCCCACCCCCCACCATGGAAGAGCCCCAGGGCTCAAACCTAGACTTTCCATCACCTAAAAGAATACCCTAATTATCTGTGTAACCAAATAGAATCATAAATTCTATTATGCTTATTAGGGTATGACCACAGGCCTATTAATAACTGTCCACTCTTAACTACCTAAGCTTAAGGCATATGAATCATGGGTTAACTTTTATTCTTTCTTTTCCTTTTTTAACTTTGTATCTTTTTCCTTTGTTCAGACTAGTTTCAGAGAATTTGGGGAGGTGAGTTTGAGCTCATACACTTAGAGTATATAAGTTTTCACATAAACTGGTTGGGGTCCTTGGCTAAGAGGAGACTCTGTCTTGGGCCTGCTGGTATAACAAACCGCACTCCACTATTTGCATTGTCCTTCTGAGTGAGTTTGTTTCCCAGAACGTGTGGCTACAACAGTGTCTCTCAGATAATTTATTTCTGAGAGACATGAATGTTGGACAAGAGCCCACTCTCTGGCCGTGGAAGGGATCACCCTCCCTGCAACAGGGAGAGCTTACATGTCTGAAACAGGGCCCCGGAGTGACACCCAACCTTGTGTGTCAGATGACCGGCAGGACACAGCAGCAGGCTTTGCTAGTGAGAGAAGAGGGAAGTTACCAGTTATAGAGGGAACTGATATCAGGTTACCTGAGAAAATAATTCTGCTCTGAAGATTAGAACCAGCACTGGTGAGGCTCTCTGATTAAGAGTGAAGGTCAGTCAGGTAAGTAGGCTGTGGGTGAAGCAGGGAATGGTCAAACAGGATATATTCAGACAGTAAGAGAACAGCCATCTTGAGTGGCCTGACCATATGTAGGGGTCTAACCTACATCACCTATTTAAACACTGATGCTGAGGAGTAAGACTGTAGCACCTTCTGTGTTTGAGTTGTGCCCAGCCAGGAAGGAGGCTAAGTCTTCTCTTCTTCCCCTATGCCACTACCACTACTACCCAAGCTGAGAGCAGCGCATAAGGATAGATGCTGGATGCAGCTGACTCGGGCCAGCAATTCTGTGTTTCACCTGATAAAACCAAATTGCTATAACTATGTATACCTGTGGTGGATTCATTTTGATATTTGGCAAAACTAATACAATTATGTAAAGTTTAAAAATAAAATAAAATTTAAAAAAAAAAATAAATAAATCTAATGACAGTGAAAAAAAAAAAAAAAAAACCAAATTGCTGTAACTAGACAGAATGGAGAATTCATTGATTTGAATCCTACCTCTTTCCCTGTCAGATAATATCAGTGTTCCGGTTCCCTTCTTGAAAGTGAGATGAGAGACTTCCCTGGTGCAGTGGTTAAGAATCCACTAGGCAGTGCAGGGGACTCAGATTTGATACCTGTTTGGAGAACTAAGGCCCCATATGCCACGGAGCAACTAAACCTGTGTAGGGGAAATTCTGAAGCCCAACGGCTCTGGAGCCTGTGGTACCACAATTGGAGAGTCCATGTGCTGCAACAAAAAATCCCAAGTTCCACAACTAAGACCCAATGGAGCCAAATAAATAAGTGTGTATACATACATATATATATATATATATATATATATATATATTTTTTTTTTTTAATGAGATGAAAAAAGAAAAGGAACAAATAAGTGCTCCTTTGTGGTTCTCTAGAGACTGTAGACTCCTCAGGGAAAGCATAAGCAAGTCAAATCCTGTAAATGAAGGAAAACCAAGATCCATTTCCCAAGAGGCCTGTTTCAGTGCTTCAGTGTGTCTTTTCTCAGACAAAAGAAAAGAAAAACCAGAGAAACCAAAATGCTATCAAAAATCACTTCCAAATCCCCAGAGACACAATTCTCACTAGTCAGGAAGTGAAGAATCAGATAGAGCCTGAGCCTCTATGGAAAATTCAGAGACATGAAAGGAAATGTTCTCATGGTAATTTCAGAAGTAAAGAGACTCAGAGATTTTAACATTCATGCATTGGTTCATTTTGAATATCAAACTTGTCTGTTGCAAAGGAAGTATTGTTAAGCACAGAGGCCCTTGAGGCTCTTTCCCATCTTTCAAAGTACTTAATAAATTATCACCCTTGAGATCAGGGAGGCTACATTTTTTAAGAAATAAGAAAAGAAATTGCCCCAAACTATGGCTGCTGCAAATGGGAACCGAAAAAAAGAGTAAACATTAGACAGAATAAGGGTGGTCTAGAGGGCTGCCCAACAGAATATGATGGCAGCCACATAAATTTACAACTTTCTAATAGCGGCATAAAAACAGTAAAATGAAACAGGAGAAATCAATGTTAAAAATAATTTTATAAACATGCTTGGAGACTAATGGAACCAGGCAAGAGGTTAGAGGGTGAGCACTGTTATGCTCTATTCTTGACAGTCAATGTCTTGTGGTTGCCCCTGTTCTAGCTCCCATTTTCAATGGAAGAAAGAGTCTTTACTTACAAAATAAAAACTAATGATCCAAACAATAAATTCAAGATAGTGGTTTAAGTCTCTATTGCTTCATTACTAATAAATGGATATATATAATTACTAGTAACCACATTAACACTGTACATTTTCAACTATGCATTAGGAATATTATACTCTTAAGAGTTATGGGCCTGCCACTATTGCTCGTACTTTCATCCAGACCCAGTTTTAATAAACATGCAGAGTAAACTCTTTGACTAAGAGGAACTGGGGGAAATTACAAGGATACATGCAGTTTCCACTGAAAATATAGGTTAATAAAGTGATTGCTTAGAAATGCAGGCAGCTGCTCCACATCTATCACAATGCTGCTTCAGAACAGAGGTACAAAAGTCACACACAAAAAGGTTAAAATTAGGACCACTATTCAGTTATAAAAGGCTTAATTGCAAATTCTGGTCCTTTCGGGTAGAGAATAATGTAAAAATGTGGGAAAAGAGTACTGACAGATGTCCTCTGGAGCAGTTAAGTTTTCTTGGCCATTTACTGACAGTGATGGCGTAGAAGAGCATACATAGGTGGTATAGACGATGAAAATGCTCTTAGGCAGAATGGTTTCTGATTCACATTAATGAGCATACCTGCACAGCTCCCTGGGGAAAAGGAGTTTATGAACAGCAGAGCTAATACAATGTAAACTCAAAAGTCAATGCCCTGAAGTTTAGCATAGCCCTCTGCTTTTGAAAACTGTTGGCCAAAGAATCCTTCCAAACATGGTATAATTAACAGCCAAGCATATTCCACTAGGGCATGTTAAAATGTTAATATTAGAAATCCAAACATCACAGATTTCTCCAGGAACTCATACTTCTAAACCTTTAAGTCAGAATAGATATGTTAAGGTTAGAATTTTCAGATTTTGTCTCCTTTGGTGATGGTATGCCACACCATAGATTAAAATGTTTTTCTCCCAGGGATAAGTATTCTGGCAATAATACCATCAGTCCTTAAGCAACAGTAATGTTTTCACCCTTACCTTAAAACCACCTATCACTGGTAATTTTAAAAGATTCATATTAAAATAACCTTCACATAGACTTACTTCACTAGCTTGTTTTTACGGTTCAGCATCTTCTCCCTCCCATGGTATATAAGATAATGCTAAAATACTTTCATTGACTGTTTGGAGTTTTACAAAAGGCCGCTTGCTTTCTAATCTATGCATCTTTGGGATTGTAGATGAAATTTTATTCTTTGCTGTAAAAAGGAACTGCTGTAAGAGTTAGAAACTCTGCACCTGTGTACATATATATTTTGGCAATAAAGCAGCATGGGCTGAGAATGCAAAAAATAATAATAATAATAATAATTTTAGCTAACCCAACGTATTCAAATTCTCATTATTTCCATATGTAATCAATAAAAGAAATACAAAGATATTGCATATTTTCTGGACTCCAGCCCATTTCATTTCCGACTGGCATCACTCAAGGTGCTCAGAAGTCACATCAGTGGTTACCATATTGGTCAGAGCAGGTCAAAACAACATTCCCCCACATCTGTTGCAGGAAGGGGGACCCTTTCCCAGGTCTGAGACTAGGCTCTTGTCTAACATTCAGAAAAGAATTATCCAAGGAGACATACATGCTGACAAAGCAGGAGACTTTATTGGGAAAGGGCACCCAGGCAGAGAGCAGCAGGGTAAGGGAACCCAGGAGGACTGCTCTGCCACGTGGCTTGCAGTCTCGGGTTTATGGTGATGGGATTAGTTGCAGGGTTGTCTTTGGCCAATCATTCTGACTCAGTGTCCTTCCTGGTGGCGCACACCTTTTTCAGCCAAGATGGATGTCAGTGAGGATTCTGGGAGGTGGCATCCCCTTTTGACCTTTCCTGAACTCTTCTGGTTGGTGGTGGCTTATTAGTTCCAATTCTTTACCAGGACCTCCTGCCATAAACAACTCATGCAAATGATTACCATGGTGCCTGGCCAGGGCAGGTGGTTTCAGTCAGTGTTTCCCCTAACATGTCCACTCACACTTGATGACATGAACTTTAATGTCTTATGTCATTGCCAATGTCTTTATTTTGGCCTCAGGATCTTAAAGTCCAACTCTTTTCTGAAATATTATCTGTCTGGTTCATCATAAAGAACTGGGTGCACATTCTCTGTTCTCTGAAACACAACAGGTCTATGAGTACATACCATTTGCTCACCAGGAGATGCACATTAAATACCTCCTACCTTTGCAGCAGCTTGTTTTTTTAATGTTAAATTGCTTTTTGCTTTATCTTTTTATTTAGTCAATTTTTCTTGGGGTATAGTTGATTTACAAGATTCTGTAAGTTTCTGCTATACAGCAAAGTGAATCAGCTCAGTTCAGTTCAGTCACTCAGTCGTGTCCAATTCTTTGAGACCCCATGAATTGCAGCATGCCAGGCCTCTCTGTCCATCACCAATTCCCAGAGTTCACTCAGACTCACATCCATCGAGTCCGTGATGCCATCCAGCCATCTCATCCTCTGTCATCCCCTTCTCCTCCTGCCCCCAATCTCTCCCAGCATCATGGTCTTTTCCAATAAGTCAACTCTTTGCATGAGGTGGCCAAAGTACTGGAGTTTCAGCTTTAGCATCATTCCTTCCAAAGAACACCCAGGACTGATCTCCTTTAGAATGGACTGGTTGGATCTTCTTGCAGTCCAAGGGACTCTCAAGAGTCTTCTCCAACACCACACTTCAAAAGCATCAATTCTTCGGCACTCAGCTTTCTTCACAGTCCAACTCTCACATCCATACATGACCACTGGAAAAACCACAGCCTTGACTAGACGGACCTTTGTTGGCAAAATAATGTCTCTGCTTTTCAATATGCTATCTACGTTGGTCAAAACTTTCCTTCCAAGGAGTAAGCATCTTTTAATTTCATGGCTGCAGTCACCATCTGCAGTAATTTTAGAGCCCCAAAAAATAGAGTCTGACACTGTTTCCACTGTTTCCCCATCTATTTCCCATGAAGTGATGGGACCATTGATCTTAGTTTTCTGAATGTTGAGCTTTAAGCCAACTTTTTCACTCTCCACTTTCACTTTCATCAAGAGGCTTTTGAGTTCCTCTTCATTTTCTGCCATAAGGGTGGTGTCATCTACATATCTGAGGTTATTGATATTTCTCCTGGCAATCTTGATTCCAGCTTGTGCTTCTTTCAGCCCAGCGTTTCTCATGATGTACTCTGCATAGAAGTTAAATAAGCAGGGTGACAATATACAGCCTTGACGTACTCCTTGTCCTATTTGGAACCAGTCTGTTGTTCCATGTCCAGTTCTAACTCTTGCTTTCTGACCTGCATATAGGTTTCTCAAGAGGCAGGTCAGGTGGTCTGGTATTCCCATTTCTTTCAGAATTTTCCACAGTTTATTGTGATCCACACAGTCAAAAGCTTTGGCATAGTCAATAAAGCAGAAATAGATGTTTTTCTGGAACTCTCTTGCTTTTTTGATGATCCAGAGGATGCTGGCAATTTGATCTCTGATGAATCAGTTATACATATACATATATACTATTTGGAAATAGAATCTTTAAAAAGAGGATATATGCAGCAACTTTAATCTGGAGTAAGAGTGGTGACTGCTCCCCCAACCTGAATGCACTCTTGCCTTAATTGTTGTTCTGTTTATTGTTTACTACTTGTCTTTGTTCTCCTTAAACAGGGTGAAGTCTCTGCTAAATTCACGCATCTTGTTTTAGCGTCTTCATAGTGAAACAGAGCAGGACCCTATGGGTTCCTCCCAGGAAAAACCCTTCTGTGTCTCTCACTTCTTGTTTGTAGGAAATAGGCTTCATTCAGCCTCCTTGACTTTCTCTGAGTCCGAAGGACAGATTCAAACAGTTGTTAACCAGGGAAGAGAGGAAATGCAGAAACAAAGGAGGACAGTCAGTAGTGCAGCCATTGGGCAGAGTCCTGGTTCTGCCTCAGGGAATATACCATGACAAAATACCTTTGAGTTCTGTAGGAACTAAGGCCCCCACGCAGGTAGAGGATGGAAGATAATGAAGACTCTGACCCCCTCCCCAAGTGATCCTCCCTTGAAAACCTTTCATGGAATTGGTTTTTGGACATGAGTCCACCTTCTCCTCAGGTTGCCAGCCTCCTAAATAAAGCAACTTTTCCTTTCTTACCAGCATTTGTCTCAAGTTGAAACAGGAAAGAGGCAGGGCACAACCTTTAAAAGAATGACATAGGCCAAGGACACAACATAGGCTGGTTAGAACCAAAGAGGTCCAAGCCGACTTCCATTAAACCTTGAGCCTCAGTATAGGCTCATTGTAACACATTAGCAAACTAAATGACACGCTCACACTGCCAAAATGGTTCCAAGGCTACCATAAAGGTTAAAAAGCGGATAGTCGCCCAGTTCCTGGAAGTCCACACCCCTGTCCCAAAGAGCTGGAATCCTCCTCCTACTCATTAGCCTAGGAAAGCATCCACCCCTGTAAAAACGGACAGCCCATACCCTGGTGCCTCTCTTGTCTTCTGAGATGACCCAACTCTGTCTATGGAATGTGTTTCTCCCTGAATAAACCTTCTTTCACTTCACTATGGCTAGCTCTTGAAATCTGTCCTACACAAAGAGCCCACACTTGGCAGCCGTCCCAGGACCTCAGACGTGACCTGGGATGTGACCATCCTCTCGTTATCCACTCTTTCCTGCAACAGAATGTTGGTTTATCAGCTTTGGGCAGCCGAGCCTGAGTTCAGAGCCTGGTGAAGTGAGATGGTAGGGAGAGAAAGGACATGTGTGGGTGAAGACATCATATGCGTTTTACTCTTCTGAGCCCAATGAAACTGCAGGGGCTCAGAGTCATTCTTCCTTCAACAAATGCCTTGATGATGGAGGGAAGGAAGTATAATAAGAGCACATGGTAGAGCCCCTCCAAAAGAGAGAGAGAGAGAGAGAGAGAAGTTGCTCAGTCATGTCTGACTCTTTGCAACCCCATTCTCCCACAAATGAGCTGACTAAATCACGGGCTGTCACTGCCCAGGTGGGAGAAATGAATACTTCATCTGCTCCCTTGGCAATATCAGACACTGGAACCTCTGAGTGTCCTCCACAGAGGAACCTCTGAAGTGGAGAGTAACTTGGAACTGGAGAACAACTTTTGAACAGCTATCCTTGCACACTCAAAGCCCTGTGGTGGAGAAGAAGCTTGCAACTCTGGGGTCAGAAGAGAAATGGAATCGAATCTTTACTTTCCTGCTCAGTGTTACATGACCTCAGGGAGCCTCAGGTTTTTCATCTATAAAATGGGATAGGAATACCTTGCAGGCTTTTTTTTAGACTTTTAATTTGGACATAATTATAGAACCACTGAAAATTGCAAAAAAAAAGTACAAAGAGATCCCCTCTTCTTCCCCTAGCTTTCCCTAATGGTAACATCTTACATAATTACAATATAACAACAAAGCCAGGAAATTGACATTGATACATTGGCTATAAACTTTAACTAGTTTTACATGTACTCCTGTGTGTGTGGGCACACGAAGTTCTATGCAATTTCATTGCATAGATAAATATGTATGACCCCCACCACAGGCAAGATACAAGTCAAGTAGTTCCATGACTACAAGAGAACTCATTATGGCCAATGATCTATCCTCAATCTCTGGCAATCACTAATCAGTTCTCTATAATTTTGTCATTCCCAGAATGCTATATAAATGGAACAACACAGCTGTTCACCAAAAAAAGAAAAAAAAATGCACAACCTAAATGTTGAGAATTATGTTTTATTTGAGGATATTACTATAGCCTGGAAGACAGCGTCTCAGATAACTCTGGAAGAACTGTTTCGAAGAAATAAGGGAGGAGCCAGGATATATAAGTTTTTTTTGCTGGGAAACAAAAAAATCAAACAAACAAACAAAAAAAAACATGTAGTAAAACATCAGAGATTATTGCTAATCACAAAGCATATACATCTCAAGTTGATGGTTTTAGTACTTCTCTATGTATGGGAAGATGTAAGAGTTCGCATGTGTGCTAAATCGCTTCAGTCGTGTCCACCTCTTTGCAACCCTATAGACTGTAGCCTGCCAGGCTCCTCTGTCCATGAGATTCTCCAGGCATGAAGAGTGGAGTGGGTTTCCAGGCTCATAGAAATTATTCCTTTGCTATTCTCCTTAGCTATCTAGGAACAATATTCTGTTTTTCTCCATCCTGAATCCTCCTCAGGGCACACCCAGGAGCAGCTTCAGTCTTTATGTCCAGGACATCCTTTGTTTACTGAAGTGGCTGCTGGCATTCTTTGTTCACACAACATACAATCTTTTGACATGAACTTTTTTTTTCTCCCACTCAGCACAAGATCATCCAAGTTGTTGCATGTATCAATAGCTTGTTCCTTTTTATTGCTGAAGAGTATTCCTCAAAAAGAAAAGCTATGACCAACCTAGACAGCATATTTAAAAGCAGAGACAACACTTTGCCAATAAAGGTCCATCTAATCAAAGCTACAGTTTTTCCAGTAGTCATGTACAGATACGAGAGTTGGACCATAAAGAAGGCTGAATGCTGAAGAATTGATGCTTTTTTTTTTTTTTTTTTTTGATGCTTTTGAATTGTAGAGCTAGAGAAGGCTCTTGAAAGTCCCTTGGACAGCAAGGAGATCAAACCAGTGAATTCTACAGGAAATCAACTTTGAATATTCATTGGAAGGATGCTGAAGCTGAAGCTCCAATACTTTGGCAGAGTTGACCCCTTTGAAAACATACTGTTGCTGGGAAAGATTGAGGGCAGGAGGAAAAGTGGGTGACAGAGGATGAGATATTTTGATGGTATCACTGATTGAATGGACATGAGTTTGAGCAAACTCCAGGGGATGGTGAAGGACAGGGAAGCCTGGCATGCTGCAGTCCATGGAATCACACAGAGTCAGACACGACTTAGTGACTGAACAACAACAATTCTGCACAAACTTGTTTGAAGACCCCACAGAATACTGTAAGAAGAGCACAAACCAGTAAGTCACTAGCAGAGGATTCAGTAAATGTTAGGTCTTCTTTCCAGGGCTGATTCTGAGACCTTGCTGAAAATGGACACCAGCAATCCCCAGGGCACAGGAATTCCACTCCACCTTGGTTTACCTTTCTTCTGGATAAACCATATGGTCAGAGTGCATCCTAGTCCATTCCTTCCTTTTAGAGCTAAGGAGAGTAAGGCCCAGAGAGGGGAGGAGGCTGAGATTATAAGACCCGAGGTCCGGGATGCTGAGCCCAGAGCTCTTAGCATTGTTCTGTGCCTGCTTCCAGACCGCAGGCTATGTCAGCTGGCCAATCCCCTTCTTGGCCCTGGAGCAATCTTTCTTCAGTACATTAGTTGGGGAACTAGGCTCCTTGCCAACGTGTGAGTCATTCCTGAGCACCAATTGGTTGGGGCATGGAGCCAAAAATGGGAGCCAAAAAAGATGGGTTTTTCCCTAGATACAAATTTCCTATGAGGATGAAGCATTTTCTTTGTTTGCAAAGTGAATCTTGTTTGAAAACTAGAAAATTCTGAACTATTGGAACATAACAGAAATCCTCATGCAATCACCCATTGCATACTGGAACAGTTCAATTTTAGGTTTAGATCAGAAAATCTGGTTTGGCTCTTGACCTCTGATCCAAGAGGTCATGGTGGGAAAGTGATTTAAAATATTTTTCTCTGTACAAGTGTCTACTTTTCAGAGCTGCTGTGAGGATTCAATGAGACAATGCACCTGAAACTCCAGAGAAGCTAGACAAATAGTAGCTCTTTCTCTTCCCTCAAAGAAAAACCCACTCACAACAGCTCATCACAAAGGATCACTCCCAGTTTCTTCATGATAGCCGGTGGTGGGACATTTGACTGGGAAAGCACCCTGGAAAGATGACACTAAACACCGGAAAAGCTCCACTTTTTCCAAAAGCAGTCCCACCCCCTGCCCTTAGCCCCTGGGTTTTGTGGCTGGGCCCCGTGCGAATAGCAGCAAAGACAGGGGAGATTCTGAGAGTGATGTGGGTAGTTTCAAAACTACTCAGGAATATCCCTGAGCCAGAGAGCCCCTGAAGAGCAGCCAGATGGGCCCTATGGGTGTGAACCCCAGAGCACTTGGAGTGGAGGCTGGAGAAGCCATGCGGGGAACCCAGCGCAGCCCCAAGCCTTGCTGAGTGGGCACTGAGGAGACCAAGGCCTCATGTCCCAGCTCTGGCCTCAGCGCCGCCAGCCCCAAGTGTGGCCCTCCGCTCATCTTTTCTGGCCGCTCTCAGTTTCTACTGCCCTTTTCTCACTGTTTCTTTATTTTTAATTACAAAAAAAAGTAAAGATGAGGCAGGCTATCCATGATTACATATGTGTTTCAAAAAGAAGATCAGACAAGACAGAAATGTGTGGAGTGAGAGTCCTGCCTGCACGTCTCTCCTTGCTGTTCCAAGCCAGGGTGTCTGTCCTTCCGCCTCCACCCGCTTCGTGGGTTCGAGGTCCCTCAGCCAGCTGCATCTCCCCATGAGCACTTGCTCTGCTCTACCCACTTAATGAGGTTAGGACTGAATCGTCCAGGAGAGGGAAGAGTGTCACCATTTCGGAACACATACATTTTTCAACCAACAAACTATTTTAGTCAAGCGTTACCTGACTCTGGGTCTGGAGGACTTCTTTCTTAAGTGGATTTAAAAGCTGTGAAGAGGTGGGTACTGAAGACGGGCAGCCTGGCTCTGGGTTGGGGTTTTGCCCCATGACTTGAGCAAGCTCTTCAACCTCCTTACAACTTAAAGTGCATTTGGAACATGGGGATGGTAGCATCTTCCTCTGAAGACTTGTGAGGATGAAATGAGGGACCATGTGGGAGAGCTACCCCCCTGGCTCAGGGGAAGCCTAATGTTAGGACCCCTTTTTTGATTAGAATTCATCGTATTTGCCGTAACATTTAACTCTCAGGTAGTACTCCCTTTCTTTTCCGGCTCCCTGGTATGGCTCGCAGAATGTTAGTTCCCTGACCCAGGATTGAACTTGGGCCCCCAGCACTGAAAGCAAGGAATCCTAACCACTGGACTAACAGGAAATTCTCCCATCTCACACAATCTTTTGTAGCATTTTCAGGTCTTTAGTGATCACCTCACAGTATGAATCCAACCAACTTAGATTATCGAAATAAGCCTGGTGAATTTAAGCACCTGATGAAGCCCAAAGGAGTAGGATCTGGTGGGCGGGGTTTACCAGGAGGTGCATGCATGTTTCCCCACTAGGATAGTAATATATGTTCATGGGGGGTGGGGGGAGGGGGGCGGAATTTGTAGAGTACACACAAAATACAAAATAAAAATCAACTGTAATGTGTATGGCTTGACCAGGTCATTTGACAAGAGTGACAGATGCTGGTATTTATTGGGGATTCTTCATACACTATGCCAGTTACTTTACAGGCATGGACTCATTTGATGCCTGGGACATTAACAGGATATATTATATATTTCCTACACTGGAGACCCTCCCAGACCTCACCCTATGTATCTCTTCATCTAGTTGTTTTGACTGTTTGTCTGTATCCTTTATTTTATATGGCATATATATGACATATATATATATACAGGAAATGTATATATGCCATATATGTGACATATATCATGTATGTATGACATATGTATAGGTCTCCCCCCAGTTCCTGACACTGCACTGCTGAAACTCTTGTAGCTTCCTGGGTGATAGAAGTGTCTTTCGTTCTAATGAGATGACTCTGGGTTGGCTTCTGGATGAGAGCTGATCATTGGAAAAATCAAGCCATGATTAGAAGCTTAGAATTTTCAGCCCTTCTCCATCCTCCAGAGAGGATAATGGGGGTAGAAACGGAGTTAGTAATAGATCATGCTACATGAGGAAGCCTCAGTAAAAATCTCAATAATACAAGGTTTTGAGAACTTCCAGGTGGGTGAACAAGTCCATGAACTGGAAGGGTGATTTGCCCCAACTCCGTAGGAACAGAAGCCCCTACACTGGGTACCCTCCCAAACCCCACCCTATGTATCTCTTCATCTGGTTTAATGAACTTGTAAATGTAAGTAAATACTCTGAGTTCTCTGAGCCACCCCAGCAAATAACCAAATCCAGGGAAAAGGAGGTTCATGAAAATCTCTGATTTATAGCCAAGGTGAACAGAAGTTGTGGATAGCCTGGGGACCTTTTATTTGTGATTGGCACCTGAAGTGTGGAGGGGACAGTCACACGGGATTGAACCCTTAACCTGTGGGATCTGATACTTCCAGGTAAATAGTGTGAGTTGAGTTCACTGTAGGACACCCAGTTGGTGTTGCAGAGACTTGCTTGTTGGGAAGTCCTGCCCAGGAAAGAGAGCCTCTGCTAAGCGCCTGACTTGGTAGGCACCGGTCTAGAGGACTGAATCTAAACTTACTAATTTGTCCCTTATCATACATTAGCAAGCAGGTTTGTACCTTTCACAGATGGGGAAATGGAGGCGTTAAAGCAGAGTCACACTGCCAAAATCTAATCCCAGGTCTGCCAGATTCTAAAGCCCAGGTCAGTTAGCGTTGACTGTAGTCTGAGGAACACCTGCATCAGAACACCTGGGAGGCCCTACTGAAAAGGCAGATTCCTTACTCATACAGCAAATTACCAAAAAAATCAAACACGTCCCTTAAAAAAATGGGCACAGGACCTGAAAAAACATTTTCCAAAGAAGACACACAGATGGCCAACAGACATATGAAAAGATGCCAAACATCACTAATTATTAGGGAAATGCAAATCAAAACCACAATGAGATATCATCTCACATCTGTCAGAATGGCTATCATCAAAAAAGACAAGGTAAGTGTTGGCAAGGATGTGGAAAACATGGAACATTTGTACATTGTCCCTGTGATGTAAATTGGTACTGCCACTATAGAAAAGAGTATGGACTTTTTTCAAAAAATTAAAAATAGAACTACTATACGATGCAGCTTCTGGGTACATATCCAAAGGAAACAAAATCACTCTCTTGAAAAGCTATCTATCTGTACTTCCATTTCATTGCACTATTGTTTTTTATGTATTGTATCATGCAATCAATAGGTCTTTATGATTTGATTTGGGATTCTTCTAATGCTGGATTTTAATTCATGAAGGAAAGAAACAGGAAAATTCACTTTTAAATTATTTCAACTGCAATAAAACACATATAAATATGCAATTTAACCATTGTTAGGTATACAATTAAAAAACATTAATTACTTTCACAATGCTGGGCAACCATAACCATTATCTATTTTCAAAGCCTTTTTTATCACCCCAAACATAAATATGCACCCATTAAGCAATAGCTCCCCATGCCATGTTCTCTCCTCCTAGCTCCTGATAAACACTAATCTATGAATTTGCCTATTCTAGGTATTTCATATAGGTATTTGTGCTTTTTTGTCAGACTTATTTCAATTATCATAATGCTTTCAAGATTTATCCATATCATAGTGTGTGTTAATATCACAATTCTGTTCTTTTTCATGGCTGAATAATATTCCATTATATGGATAAATCATATCTTGTTTATTGATTGTTCATTTCAGTCTTATTTACAAGATATGTAAACAAACTAAGTGTTCATTGACAGTCAAATGGAATATTGTTGTTGTTGTTCAGTCACTTTATTCAGCCATTAAAAAGAATGAAATCTTGCCATTTTTGACACTACGCATGGACCTTGAGGGCATTATGCTAAGTGAAATCTCAGACAGAGAAAGACAAATACTGTATGCTCTCACTTTTATGTTCTACCTATTAAGACCAAACTCATAGAAACAGAGAACAGATTGGTAGTTGCCAGAGGCAGGGGATGGGCTGTGAGTGGGTGGCGATAGAAACCGTAAGGTAGACAAAATGTAAAAACTTCCAGTTATAAGATGAATAACTCTGGGGATGTAAGTGTACAGCATGGTAACCACAGTCAACAACCCTATAATGTATACTTGAAAATCTCTTTAGAGAGTAGATCTTAAACGTTTTTGTCACAAGAGAAATCGTTTGTAACCATGTGAGTGATTGATGTTAATTAAACCTGTGGTAATCGTTTCACAGTGTATACATACATTGAATCATTATGCTGTGTACCTTGGACTAATACAATGTTTTACGTCAATTATATTTCAATAAACTGGAACAAATACAATAGATAAAGAAAAGGGGAAAAACAAAGACAGATTCCTGGGCTTCTCCACATGCCCACTGAATGAGAACCTCTGAGGTAGGAACTGGGAATGTGTGTTTACCTCCTTCCTGGCAACTCTGAAATGAGCCAACAATGGAGAATCCACGCCCTCTGCTGTGCTGGACCGGGGTGGGGAGCAGGGAGGCTGTTCTGGCAGAGAGATCAGATACTGCTGAGACCCACAGACAGGAAAACTGAGGTGCTTTCAGAAGCTGCAGCATCAGCACGCATGTCTGAGGACCTGCCACCTTTTGTCTGCTGTGGCCTGTGCCCCACATTCTTCTCACGCTCACACCTCCAGCTTCCTTCACCAGGCCCGAGAGAGGACACATCCCTGGTACTCTTCAGGGGCACTTCCTTCCACAGCACCCAGAAGACAGCACCAGCGTGGGCGCAGTGGACATTCCTGGGCTGCCCACCCTGCTCTAAAGTCTGAGCATCCCTGGGTATCACACCCCCTCCTCCAGTGTTGCCCGTTGTCAGCTTGGGGCTAATGGCCACTGGTGTGACAGCCACCCTTAACAGGGAAGGGACTGAAGGAGCTAGCAGTATCCTTTTGGGGATCTCATGACACATCACTGGTGTCATCTCATTGTGTCCTTCAACAGCAACTGAGAGAGAGCTGACTATCCCTGTTGGCTTCCCAGAAGACACATGGTAAAGAATTTGCCTGCCAATGCAGGAGACACAAGAGATGCAGCTTTGATCCCTGGGTTGGAAAGAGACCTTGGAGTAGGACATGGCAACCCACTGCAGTATTCTTGCCTGGAAAATTCCATGGACAGAGGAGCCTGGCAGGCTATGGTCCATGTGGTCACAAAGAGTCGGTCGTGACTGAGCACACACAGCAACAGATGAGAACGATGAGGGCTGAGAAGTGGAACGGGGAAACAGAATGGTGAGTGAGGGTGTCATGGGCCCTGGTGGGTCCTGAGACGGGCAGAGGAGAGCTGGCATCTGTCCCACAAGTGGCCACTGAGGAGATCAAGATGAGGGCCTGCCTGCAGGGCAGGACTCAAAAACACTAGCGGAGGGCCTGGCCAGGGAAAGAACCCTCAAAAGGATACCACGACAGTCACTATTTGATCATCCTTTCAGCAGATATTTCCTGAATGCCTTCTCTGCGCCAAGCACTGCCCATATGTCATTTTTAATATCCAGAGTTCACAGCTCCACACTTGGACTGTGTTGGGTAGAGACCTGGCAGGGGGTGGGGGGGTGGTTCCCACAGCCCAAGAGTTGCTCTACCATCCAGATGGGGCGAGGCTTTCGGGCCAGCAAATGTGAGAGCCGCTCTGACACTGACTGCCTGCAGGGCCTCTGGGAGTCAACATACCTCCCCAGGGAAGGTGCTCTTCGCCTGTTTATTTTTGGCCGCGCAGCATGTGGGATCTTAGTTCTCAGACCAGGGATTGAATCCTTGCCACCTGCAGTGGAAGTGCAGGGTTTTAATTACCTGACCACCAGGGAAGTCCCTCTTCTCACATTTAACATTGAGAGGATGAGACTTGAGGGGTAGAAGAACAGACGTGTTTCCCAGTGGTGGTCCCACAGGCTTCAGCATCTTTGGGGGTATTTGGAGAGCACAGATTCCCAGCCCCACTTCCAACTCCCTGGTAGAATTTCAGTGGTTTGGTCCTAGAAGCTGCCCTCCCCAGAAGCCTGCAGGTATTTCCTCTGCTCAGAAAGCCTTGAGATCCAGTCCTCCTGCTGCCTCAATTCCAGTTAAACACAGGCATCTGTCCAGCAGCTGGAGGCAGAAATAGTCAGCACTCTGGGAACACAGTTTGTGAGTGCTGTGTCACCTACAGGGAGAAAGGTGCCTCTGTGGCTGGTGTGACATCTGTGTCAGAAGGACGTGAGTGAGCCACCAAGAATTGCTGTGGGTCAAGTCAGTGAGTGCAACCGAAGACCAGGGCACAGCCTTTCCTGCTGAGAATTATACCTATCACCCGGTCAGAGGAATCGAAGATGACATCAGAGCTTCAATGGAATTATCTTGATGCATGTACATGCTTAGCTGTGTCTGACTGCATGACCCCATGGACTGCAGCCCACCAGGCTCTTCTGTCCATGGAATTTTCCAGGCAATAATACTAGAGTGGGTTGCCATTTCCTTCTCCAATTATCTTAGTATATATAATTTTTAAATTATATTTGTTATAAATGTTTTAGATTCACCATTTCTTAGAGTATACTCAAGTCTTATTTATCTTTGTCCTATCCAGAAAATCCCCAGTGAAGGCACAGTGAGTGATGTGAGCTTGAAACATCTTAAAAAATATAGGTGACATGGGGTTTTCCAGGTGGCACTAGTGTTAAAGAATCTGCCTGCCACTGCAGGAGATATAAGGGATACAGGTTCAGTTCCAGGGTGGGGAAGATCCCCTGGAGGAGGGCATGGCAACCCAGTCCAGTATTCTTTCCTGGAGAATCCCACAAACAGAGGAGCCTGGCAGGCTACAGTCCACGGGGTTGCAAAAAGTCAGACAGGACTGAAGCAACTTAGCATGTACATACATACTTGTATGTGTGTGTGTGTAGGGTGAGGTGGTTGGCTTAATTCCCCATAATCTTCATTAGATCCATCTCCCAGCTACCCTAAATGTATATATAAGTCAAAGTTAATATGTTTCCCTTGTGGCTCTGCAATAAAGAATCCACCTGAAATACAGGAGCCATGAGTTCAATCCCTGGGTCAGGAAGATAATCTGGAGCAGGGAATGGCTATCCACTCCAGTATTCTTGCCTGGAGAATTCCATGCACAGAGGAGCCTGGTGGGCTATAGTGCATGGGGTTGAAAAGAGTCAGACATAACTGAGTGACTAACGCTTTTCATTTTCTCGCAGTTAGTAGGGGCTTTTCCAGTGGCCCAGTGGTACAGAATTCACCTGCCAATGCAGGAGCCACAAGAGATGCAGGTTTGATCCCTGGGTCAGGAAGATCTCCTAGAGAAGGAAATGCAACCCACTCCAGTATTCTTGCCTGAGAAATCCCATGGACAGAGGAGCCTGATGAGCTACAGTCCATGGGGTTATTAAAGAGTTGGAAATGACTTTTCAGCTAAACAACAACAGCTATTTGCTGTTAAGTACCAATTTAAAGGCAGTTTTAGGACAAAAGTTTAACCCATGCCCACACCAACTATATGGCTACTCTAATACCTCTTCTATAAACATTCAGGAGCTGCTCAGGCTCCTGTCACATTCCTTGAACACAATGAAACAGCAGTGGCTGTGGGGTCCAGAGTGGTGAGTGGTAGCTCAGAGCAGTGTCTCTCAGCCTCTGAATCAGCCTGCGTCCAGCCTTTCAGAACACAGAGGTTCCCTGGAACCCCCACAGCACAGCTGTCATGTGTCCCCTTGCTGTCCTGCGTCTCCTTGTCTACTTCCTTCTTCCCACTTCTCAGTTAAGAACAGCTGACAGGCTGAGTTTAAGCTGACACTTGAGAACTCCTTGTTGATTGATGACTGGCTCTTGCTGTGGGAATCACCAGGTTCTAGTGCAGCTGTGGGCCTCCTTCCCCACTTGATGCATGAGGAAATGCTGACACTCTGGGCTTTCTTCTCCATAAGCCACCCTACCTGGGTAAGGAGGAGCAATCACACACTCAAGATCCAAGAGAAAAATGGGATGGTGGTGATCATTGGTGGAAGAAAGCAATGAGGAGGGGCCAAGCAGCCTTGAGATGTGGACAATTCTGTCTGAAGCAGCAGGTGCAGTGATTATGGGCATCAGGATTTTAGGTTCAAGTTAGACCCAAGCTCCAGTTGCAGTTCCTCCACTTAGCAAAGGCTTAAGTTTAGGGAAACCTCCATTTCTTACTTGTGATATGCCAATGTCTTTGGGTTGCTTTGAAAAATGAATGAAATTCAGGAATATGCTGACAGTCCAGTGGTGAGGACTCAGCACTTTGATTGCCAGGCTCCGGTTCCATCTTTGATCAGGGCAATAAGATCCCACAAGTGGTACTGTACAGCCAAAAGAAAAAAAAAGAAGTAAACAATGCCAATGATGTGTGTCTTGGACCCACAGGGGCCTCATCCAGGACTAGAGGGGCTTGAGTCATTTCATTTTTTGAGGTTTTTGGATATAAAATGGATAGTGAAACAATATTACATAAATTGGGGAAGAATTATGACATATACACTTAGTGATTTTCACATTTAATATAAAAATACAAGATAAGATAATTATGGGAATTCTAGAAAATATTAAATCAAGGAGTCTGAGGACTCTGTGTCCAGAAACTAGGCACAAGCATGCATGATGAATAATCTTTTCTCAGGCACTCTCTGTGATTATATTTATATATCATTTTGGACATAACAATAGTTTAAATGTACAGTCCTTTGTGAATGAGCCACCTTGGTGACCCTTTCAGCCCCAGTAAACCTCACTGGGCAGAGAGGAATTGTTTCAGTGAACAGTAATGACTTTAGCATCACCGTCATGTCTCCAGCAAAGCTGAAACCACCACACTTACTGCAGATGGAGTCCTGCAGTGCACACTTTGTTTTGTCGAGGCAGAACATGATGTTTTTTAAGAAATCAAATTCGGGGAATTTCCAGGCTGTCTGGTGATTACAGTCCATGCTTCCACTGCAGGTTCCATCCTTGGGAGGGGAACTAAGATCCCAGGGGCCACATGGTGCAGCCAAGAAAGAAAATTGATTCTTAAAAAAAAAAAAATTGAGTATGTCCAACTCGATAGCCAAACACAGAACTGTTTTTTATCCCTGTGGATAGCTTCATGTTCAGTTTTTCCCTTGCATTGTATTAAAGCTACAATGTTTGTCTTGAAGCTCATTCCAGATCCCAGCAGATTTAATTCAGATGCACTGCTTTGCTTCAGGAAAAGAGACATAGATTGCAGCTGGACACCCCATGTGCACAGTTAACCAAGCCCACTGAACACTGAAATACTAAAATCAAATCCAAAAGGTCTGCTGTGCTTCACCCAGGGTTTTAGGAAGCTCTGAAGCCCTAACTGCCCATTGAAATCACTGTTTGTGACCCAAGTATAACCCACCAAAGGGATGTAATGAAAAGAACATTCAGGCTGTTCTGAACCAGAGCCAGAGGAGACTGGGTCCCATAAAAGGTCTCAACTTTTAGGATGTATGCAACCATAAACTGAATATAACATCCAGAAACATTTTTTTCCCAGGAGTTAGGAAGGATTTTCAGGGGAAAGAACTGAAGTTGTTTGACAAGTGAAGACATTTTCAATCTCTTTTGTTCTCAGAATCATTGAGTTGCCCTAGGTCAGGTCCCAGTCTCCTTGCCAAGAGAAGGGCAGGAAGAACAAGGAACTCTGTTCAGTGTTATGTGGTAGTCTGGATGGGAGGGAGTTGAAGGGAGAACAGATATATACGTATGACTGAGTCCCTTTGCAGTCCACCTGAAACTAACACAACATTGTTTATCGGCTATGTGTGTATGTCCTCAGTCGTGTCCAGCACTGTGTGACCCCATGGACTGTAGCCCATCAGGATCCTCTGTCCATGGGATTCTCCAGGCAAGAATACTGGAGTGGGCGGCCATGAGCTTGAGAGGGTAACAGGCAGGAAGGCCAGGGGTCTCCAAACAGAGGAAATAACCTGCAAGTGTCAGACATTTTTATCTCTTAAGCGGCAGGAGGAAACAAACTAGCAATATTTTTTTCCTTCTCTATACAAATTTAAAAGGAGGTTTCTCTTAAAATACTGTGTTACCATAATGACACCTGGTTTCACCTGAAGCTAACTACTCTCAAACCTTGAGATAACCAATGCATTTTTCTTATGGAAATGTTTGTCTTAAGCTATGCTAATGTACTATGCATTTACCCCAAACTCTTGTCTTCAAGTCGGTTCCCACCTAATGGCTCAGAACCTACTTGACAAACCAGTATGTTATACTCAGTTGTTGTTCCCCTAATCTATGTAAATGAAACTATTTGTATGGTAATCTGTCCTTCTACAAGATTCAAGTTAATCATTTTATAGCCCAGGATGAACCATCTGGTGCCAAGATTATCCCAAAATGCATCTTATGGGTGAGGGCCTGGTGCCATTCTGAGTTTTAAGACATTCATTTCTTTCATTAACAGACTGCTAGTGACTATATAACATTCAGCTGAAGACTAGCAGGGGGATACTCTTTCTGCCCCCTTCTGATGCCTATGTCAGAAGCTTTCTCTATCTCCTTTATACTTTAATAAAACTTTATTACACAAAGCTCTGAGCAATCAAGCCTTGTCTCTGGCCCCTGATTGAATTATTCTCCACCGGAGGCCAAGAATCCTGGCCATCTTTTCATTCAGCAAGAACCTTTCACCCTCCTCTGGGCAATCTTCCTGACTCAGGGATCAAACCTGTGTCTCTTGTGTCTGCTGCATTGGCAGGAGGATTCTTTGCCAATACTCCAATATGAAACATGAAGTTTTAAAAACAGAGAGAGAGAGAAGGGCAGGTGGAGACCAGTGGTGGAGGGGGATATCATGTGTACCTGGGTACAGTCTGTGTCCAAGTGTGCTCATACTTTGAAGGTTGAGGGAAAGTTGAGGATCCAGATGACACCAGTGGAGGATGATCAGGTGGACCCACACTGTCCAGTGGTGGTCAGAAGCAATCATCTGAAACACTATGACATGAGCAACTTCTTGCTTAGGAAAATTTCCAGTGCTGTCGTCTTTCTTGCAGTTCACAAAACATGTAGTTGCCTCTTAAAAGTCCTGCTATAGCTCAGTGCAGTCTTCCACTTGTAGATTAAAGAGCAGAGGTCCAGAAGGGTTATTAATTCTCATGATCTAAAAACCAATGAGCTTGGAGCCTTTAATAGCACTGAGTTTACCACATTCTCAATCCTCTCAACAGTTTTGTTTACTGGGTTTTTTTGTTTTGTTTTGTTGTGTGAGACCTTTATTTTTATTATTTGTACTACTTAAATTTTGTACTATCTGCTTGCATTACTTAAAAACCACACAGAAAACATGCTTTAGAAGCACCATAAATCCTCTCAATGATATTGAATTTGACATTGTGAAATGACATGTCTATGCACCTACATCCATTACATGTGAAATTACATCCACCCATGCACCCATTCACTCATCAGCAAATTTATATTGCTACTAAATGCCTTTCTTTTTGAAACATCACAACCCTGTCTCCCACTCCCCAAATTGTGACACCCTCATCTTCCATTCTTCTTGTAACTTCTCTTTTTCTGCCTAGGAAATATCTTTAAGACAAGCATTGTGGTATAATTTATACAATATCCATGATCCGTGTAGTGAGCTACCTGTTTTTACTTATATTTTTACTTGCTTTGATTGATGTGATAACTGAGTGTAGTAGAGATAGAGCCAAAGACATGAATTTGAAGGTTAGCTGGTGCTGCATGCTGCATGCAATCAATTGCTTGCTCCTGGAGCCCAGAGGTGGGATCCTCATTATGTGCTATTGTTCCTTCAACCACCTCTTCCATCCCAGCCTTTCTGTCCCATTCCCCAGTGGGCATCAGTTGTCCTGATTCTCTGTGTATCCTCTTTAGTCTCTTGTCCACCTGGAGAGAAAATAATGAGAGAATGAACAATTGAACCAGCAGTTGTCAAAGTATAATCTCTGGACCAGCAACAGCAGAAGCATCATCTGAGAGTTTATTAGAATTGCAAATCCTTAATCCCTTCCCCTTACCCACTGGTTCAAAAACTCTGGGAGTGAAGGGGAAAAGTTAAAATTTTACATAACCTCCTGCTCATTGTGCCTCTGTAACTCAGCTTGCTCCTTGCAAAGTCTGGATCACGTAGGTCACATAGTCTCAGAAAGTGGGGACTTAAAATGCTAGGAACTGGAGTTTATCTCACTCATCCTTGTCTTACTCTTTGCAATTGCCCAGGCCCTGCAAACCTGCTTAATCATACCTGTCCGTATAAAGGTCAGGCATCCCCCTCCCCATCTTGACTGCTGTTGTGCAGGGGCAAAACCCCTTATTTTAAACCAGCTTATTAACAGCCAGTGTTGCCCCCTATAGTCTGTCTGTAAAAACTCTGTAACCCCTTTGTTCAGGGCTCAGAGTTTAGAGTGTTAACTCCTCTGGGCCCATCGGCATAATAAACCTGAGTTCTCCAACTCTCCGAGTGTGGTGCTTGGTTTCTTGATTACTGGTTTCTGCAACAGGAATAGGGCCAACTATCTAAACAAACTATTTTAATGATCATCCAGGTGATCCTGAAGCTTGAGAACAAATTATTCAAAGCATTGAATATGATGGAAGGCATCACTTTGGGTGCTAAATTAAGCATGTGTATAAAATATCTGTTTAGCCCAATCTAAGCTGATACGGATTAGTTCAGTTCAGTTCAGTTCAGTCGCTCAGTCGTGTCTGACCCTTTGTGACTCCATGAACCGCAGCAAGCCAGGCCTCCCTGTCTATCACCAACTCCCCGAGTTTACCCAAACTTATGTCCATTAAGTTAGTGATGCCATCCAATCATCTCATCCTCTGTCATCCACTTCTCCTCCTGCCTTCAATCTTTCCCAACATCAGGGTCTTTTCAAATGAGTCAGCTCTTCGCATCAGGTAGCCAAAATACTGGAGTTTCAGCTTCAACATCAGTCCTTCCAATGAACACCCAGGACTGATTTCCTTTAGGATAGACTGGTTGGATCTCCTTGGAGTCCAAGGGACTTTCAAAAGTCTCCAACACCACAGTTCAAAAGCATCAATTCTTCTGCACTCAACTTTCTATAAAGAAAGGACTATAAAGTCCAATTCTCACATCCATACATACAAGGCTGGAAAAACCATAGCCTTGACTAGATGGATAAGGATTAGGGAGACTGTTAATTTCCTTGGGAGCTCTCACAGCAGGTGACTACTGCTTTCATCCTGCCTTCTTGATTTTCAGAGGCTCATTGAAGAGGAAAGTGCTTCAGAAAAAACAGTACCAGTCTCTTGTCCAGATTCTCACTCCTCCCGTTTTCCAGGGTCCTTGGGGACATCAGCAATCCTGTGCCCTCTGGATCTGCCCTCTCAGGTGTCCCCCCACCTTCTGGGAAATAAAAATCAGTCTCTTTCCACAAAATGTTGAGGCTGTGCTTCACACTATTTATTTTAAAAATCTGCTTCAAGATATTTCATTATCATTTCATGAAAACTGAGTGGGGTCGGCAGGGGTGGGGGGGAGTGAGGCAATTTTGTTTGTAGAGATAAAGCAACTGAAAGCTTAATATATACCATTCTATGTCTTTGTGGGGGCAGTGTGTGTAGGGGGGTGTCCACCACATTCTGGGAGGAAACCTCAAAGCTCAAGCAAGGTCAGCCCTTTACATAGCCTGGCTTGTCTTTCTCCTCCACATGAGTTTAGAAGCAACACTGGATCAGGGGCAGGGCTCTGGGGTGATTCTGACTGACAGCCACCACCAGAGAGTCAAGAGCAAAGGTAAGCCAGTAAGTGAGGCAGGTCTCACTCCTGCAGCAACAAATCCTGTTCTCAAATTTGTGCCAACAGCACAGAGACCACAGGGGTTGTTTATCTCTCTCCTTTTTCCCCTCTAAATACAAAAATAACCACAATTTTTAAATGTCAAAAGAGAAACAAATTCATACTTCAACAACTAACCTACTGGCTATTGTAGGTTTTTGCGTGAGCTTTTCAGTCTTGGGTCATTTGCATTCTGTGTTAATGCATGCCTTGGGTTGTTGTACATGGTTCTTTTCTCTTAGTCTTCTTGTTCATGCATTTTCCCCAAGTTGTTGCCAGGCAAACTCCGCAATCCAGTCAGAAGGTTGTTCTAGAATTATAGAAGATCCGAGCTATATAAGACTTCAGCAATCACCTTCAAAGAAACTCTTGATGAGCTCTTCAGAGATGGGCTTCAGGCAGTTTGTGTCACTTCAAAAATTACTTGCAGAACTCTACTATAAACGTGTATGTCTTTCTGGGGATAGTCATATCCCTGTACTCTATCAGATACTCCAAGCAGTTTAGATCCCCAAAATATTATCCATTCTTTCTACAAGAGGCACTGTGCACAACCATTCAGGCAGTGCCTTGCACACTCTGGATTGGGGAGGAGTTGTATAATATGCAACCTGTGCAACTGTAGATGACCCTGCATTCTGTGCTATTCATTCTCTTCATTTGATAGTTGGCACATAGCTGAGAAGTGATTTTCCTTTCCCCTGCTTCCATCACTCCCTGCATATATTTCTTTCAGCACGCTTAGATTACATTGAAATTATTTTTAGGAGTTGCTGATGCTGCTGCTGCTGCTGCTGTTAAGTCAATTCAGTTGTGTCCAACTCTGTCCAACCCTATGGACAGCAGCCCACCAGGCTCCTCTGTCCACAGGATTCTCTAGGCAAGAATACTGGAGTGGGTTGCCATTTCCTTCTCCTTTTAGGAGTATGTCTGTCTAACTCCAGGATTCAATATAAAGAAATCCATTGTTTCATATACAGAAGAGTATCAGCCCTATTACTAATAAAACAATATTTTATTCTGCCTGTGCCTGACTTTGATTTTTCAGCTGATCCAAAATCAGGTAGAGAAGGGTGCTATTTATTGTCCCATAAACCCTAAACAGCTTTTCCCAGGTGGTTCAGTGATAAAGAATCTGCCTGCCAGTGTAGGAGATGGGGGTTCGATCCCTGAGTCAGGTAGATTCCCTGGATGAGGAAAAGGTAACTCACTCCAGTATTCTTGCCTGGACATTTCTGCAGATAGAGGAGCCTGGTGGGTTACAGTCCACAGGGTCACAAAGAGTTGGACACAACTTAGTGACTGAGCACGCACACACAAACCTCAAAGAAGAGTCAATCAACAATTTGTGAATATAAGAAATATTTAAAATAGCCACACTACTAACACAACATTGTAAAACAACTGTACTCCAATAAGAATTTAAAAATTAGCTGCACAAAGCAGTGCGGACTAACTACCCAATGAAAACTGAATCCCTTTTCTAATGCCAGCTGCTAGAAATGGCTCCCCTAAGTATATTTTTGTGCTTGGTTGTTTCTTTATTTAGAAACCTCAGCTTCCTCTTTGATTAAATTTTACAAGGGCTTCTATTAATTTTAAAGATAAATAATTAATGCTCATAGTTATCAAAACACTTGCAATTACATCAATTGAATCTCAACAGGAAGAATGGATGTCATCTACACTTTACACAAAGAGAAGAAAAATGACTCAGGGAGATGAAGTGACTTGTCCATGTCAGTGGCAGAGCAGGGACTCAAACAGTGTGTATCTGACTTGAAATTCATGACACCAAGACTCCATGCCAGGTACTGTGGTAAACAATACCAATGATCAGCAACAGCTCTAGGTAAACAGGATGTGTTTCTCTGCTGCCTTGAAGCTGGACATGGCTGTCTATATTGGCCAGACATAGCCAATAAAAAAAAAGAGAGAGATTCAGTCATTTTTGGACAAAAGCATCTAATTCTTAGTAGCCAACTCACCAGCTCCCCTTTTTCCCTTGTTACAACTTCCAGTATATGAAAGTGCATTTTGGTATGAAGTTACCGTAAGAGCAGAGCAACCTGGAATGATGAGTGAATGCATGTAAAGCATCAGCTCTGTAAGCCTTCTGAAGACTTACAGCAGGAATTTGACTTTTACTGTGGACAGACAAGTAGATTTTGGTGGTGGGTGGGGGGTTGTTACTGCAGCATAGCTTAGCTTATCCTGACTAAAGCTGGCAGAATCCATACAGGACTGGGGTTCTCTTTCTTTTTAAAAAAAAAAAAACATTTATTTATTTATTTGGCGGTGCCAGGTCTTAGTTGCAGGATGTGGGATCTTTAGTCGTGGCATGTGGGATCTAGTTCCCCACACAGGGCTTGAACCTGGTCCCCTTGCCTTTGAGGCACAGAGTCTTAGCCACTGCATCATCAGGAAGTCTCCTGGGCTTCTGTTTCTTAGAGCTCAAACTGAGGCTCACAGGTGTATATGCTCAACTGCACTTCCTTCCCTCAGTTCAGAAATTCCCTTGACTTTTTGTCCCACGAGCCTTCAGTTAGCACATTTTAAACCATAGATATAGCAGGAGAAGCAGTCAAGAGGAGAGTTGAGATTCCTGTATGGCTGAGGGCGGAGATGCCTGCAGGAGTGCTAAGTGTTCTGAGATGAGTCGCATATGAATTCCCCATAACTGGTTGGACTGGCTTAATGAAATGAAGTCAGGATCATTGTTTCAAGATCTGTAAGACCCTGGAGAAGGAAATGGCAACCCACTCCAGTATGCTTGCTGAAAAATCCCAAGGACAGAGGAGCCTGGTGGGCTATAGTCCATGGTGTTGCAAAGAGTTGAACATGACTTCACGACTAAACTACAACAGCAACATTGGTAATACCAAAAGCATCCAAAAACTTAAAACAAATACTGAATCTTCAATTCCAAACTGCAGCTTAAGCAAACAAGTGTGCATGCATACTCAGTTGCTTCAGTCTTGTACGACTCTTTGCAACCCTACAGATTGTAGCCCGCCAGGCTCCTCTGGCCATCCAGGCAAGAATCTGGAGTGGGTTGTCATGCCCTCCTTCAGGGGCTCTTTCCAACCCAATGATCGAACGCATGTCTACTGTGTCTCCTTTTTAGCAGGTGGATTCTTTGCCACTTAGCCACTGGGGAAGCACAAACAAATAATCAAGTCAAAAGAAACTTCACTTACTCATGAAGCAATTCAAAAAATCAAATGATCAAAATACATGGAATCCTCAGTCAATGTATTACATGATATTAATGTAAAGTTTGCATTATTAAAATAGCACTAATTTTATTTGAATATGCGCTCACTAAAAGTGTAATAACATTAAAATATTTAATTTTAAAAAAGATCTGTGAGAAAAGAAAAGATTAAAGTAGCAGAAGATCAAAGTCAAATAAGAGAAGAGATGGGCTCAACCTGGCAGGGAGTTGGTTCAGCACCACAGACAGAAACCATGGGCCTATTTTTCTACCCATTATTTTTTCTGGACAACTCAATCTTCTCCTCCAGTTAGCCCTGCCCTTGAAGTGTCCTTGTAGGTCTTCAAACACCCAGTGCCTCCCAGGAAAGGTCTCCTTGTGCCCAAGGCCAGGGGACATATTTCTATTCACCTTAAACAATACTTCCAAATTTTTTCTTCTCCATTTTATGTCATGCCTGAGACACTTTACCTGGCATAAATACTTTAGGCTGTTCCTGACTAGAGGTAACAAACCTGTGAGTTTCAGCTGTCCTAGGGCCTGCCAGACAGGCTCAAGGGATCACCATCCCAACACACTTGTAATCTGCTTATGGGAAGCTCTGATCCAGTGATGCCTTCCTTATCTTCTCCTTGTCAGGAGCTTGGCTAGGTCTTCTAGGTGACCCAGACCCAAGGTGGATATGGGCCTTTCATCACTCGATTCTAGCTGCTTTGGTTGTTCTTCCCAAATATTATGATGCTGGTAACAAATCCAGGGGTCCAGAAGACCAAGGCAAAGCACTGGAATCTGCCCACTGCCTCATACACTCTTTTATTCCCTTGGCAAATACAGGGCACCTACCTGATGCTAAAGCTGAAGCTCCAATACTTTGGCTAGTTGATGCGAAGATCTGACTCATTGGAAAAGGCCCTGATGTTAGGAAAGATTGAGGGCAAAAGGAGAAGAGGGTGGCAGAGGAGGAGATGGTTGGATGGCATCACTGACTCAATGGACATGAATTTGAGCAAACTCTGGGAGACAGTGAAGGACAGGGAAGCCTGGCATGCTGCAGTCCATGGGGTCGTAAAGAGTCAGACACAACTTAGTGGCTGAACACCACCCCCACCACCACCCCCACCACCACCACCATGTGCCAGGCTTATATTAGCCTCCAGCAATACAGTGGGGAACAAGATGGATATGGTCCCTGTATTCCCAGGGCTGACAGGCTATCAGGGAAGTCAAGCAACCAACCTAAAATTATAAGTCTGTTTAGCATTATGACAGGAGATATACAAGAATGCTATGAGATTGCCCAGTTTGGGGAAACTAACTTATTTGGAGCGGGAATGAGTGGGTGAATTCAGGGAGGATTTTGATAATTAATTCCCTATTGAATTTTCTCCTAATATGTATCTAACTATATGTATCTGTGGGGAATTATGGGGTGGTATGTAATATAGATGTCCCATGATTTTAAATCCCGTAAAGATTTTCCCTGCTGGATGTGTTCCCTTACATTTCCTCCCACAGCCTTCACAGTAACCCCGAGAGACAGGGTTTTGTATGGTCTCAGCTTCCTTGAAGCTCAGAGAGGTCCCACAGCTTGTGTGGAAGGGACTTATATGCCAGACTCTCCCGTGCCACACCAAGCCTATGGGAGCCTCACTTACCCTTTTTCCCGCCACTGGGACAACAACCCTCTCCAAATTCTGAGAGCTCAGGTCCTCCCACCCTGAAGCCTCCTGTGTAGAAGCAGTGTCTGAAACAGCTGCAATTTCCTCAAGAAGTCTACTTGATTCAAAAGAGTGCTGACTGCACATTTGGGTAGCAATGAGATTGCCTTCACAGCCCCTCTTTGCCAGCAAGTGGCAAATGCCCTCCACCACGTCATCAAGAACTTCCTTTCTTCCAGATGGAAGTGTCCCGAGGAACAGAAGCATGACCTTCCATCCCTCAGATCCCCCTTCCAGAGGCGCAGACACTGCCCAAGGCAGACTGAAATCCCCAGAGACCTGTCCCTGTGCTGTTGGACTGTGGAGATTTGGCTCTTCCTTATTGTGAAGGTGGCTCAGGCGGTAAAGAATCTACCTGCAACACAGGAGGCCCTGTGTTCCATCCCTGGGTCGGGAAGTTCCCCTGGAGAAGGGAATGACAAACCACTCCAGTATTCTTGCCTGGGAAATCCCATGGACGGAGGAGCCTGGTGGGCTACAGTCCATGTGGTCACAAACCCTGGTGGGCTCAATCCACAACTGAGTGGTTAACACTTTACTTTTACTGTCAAACTGGAGAATGGAGGGATTTTTGCTTCAGACTTGATGACTCTGGCTATATTCTTGCCAGGGTTGCTCATCTTTCTCTATATTTAAAACCAGGAGTACCTGCTTACCTCTTTTTCTATGGGTTATTGTGAGCCAGTAGTTCTCAAAATGACGTCACTGGGACCCAGAGGAGCCCCCTTAGGCACTCCCAGCTGACTTTATCACACTGTAAATGTAGAAAGGCCTGTGCTTCCCTTGAAGGCAGAATTTCAATGTCTTCTTTCTCTTCTCACCTCCTGTAAATGCTGCTTTCAGGCCTTTGTTCTTACTGCTTCCTCCATCAGTGATGCTGTCTCCCTTGCTGACTGCCTGGCCAATACCAGCACTTTTTCCAAATCTTAGCTTTCCCTCTTTGTGAGGCCCTTCCTCACCACACTCCTGTACAAGGTGGGATTTATTTTCTCACTTGGGGTCTCCACTGTGCACCATTGACACATCTATTGCAACATCTCTGATGCTCTGTGTCATATCTCATCCTTCAGAGGTGCAGGATGGACACAGCAAACACTTGCTCAATGAGCTCAGTCATTTGATGCTCTGAAAAGAGCCCTGCAGGGGGACCAGAAGACCTAGGCTTTGGTAAGTGTGTGAGCTTGGCTAAATCATTGAACAGCTCTGAGCCTCAATTTCCTCTGCCCATAGAGAACAGATTTGTGGACACAATAGGGGAAGGAAGAATTGAAAGAGTAACACTGAAACATATACATTATCATATGTGAAATAGATAGCCAGTAGGAGCTTGCTGTATGACACAGGGAGTTGAAACTCAGTGACAACTTAGAGGGGAGGGATGGGGTGGGAGGTGAGAGGGAGGTTCAAGACAGAGGGGACATGTATATATCTAGGCTGAATCATGTTGATGTATGGCAGAAACTAACACAACATTGTAAAGCGATTATCTTCCAATTTAAAAGAAACACAAAAACAACAACAAAAGAAAACAAGAAGCACAGGATAATGTAAAAGTAAATAAATAAAATGTGGAAGTTGAAACTGGTAAGTGCCTAGGTAACTTCTTGCTCTAAATGACTAAGTCAAAGGGCAAATAGAACATTGTGAGTATCTTTAAAAGTTTCAACTTGGCTAGCCCATAATCCCTACTCATTCCAAAACTAATCTAGGTTTTGTTGCAAACATATTTTGTAGATGTAACTAATGTCCATAATCAGTTTATTTTCCTAAATAATATGGGTTGGCCTGCTTCAATCAGTTGAAAGGACTTAAGTATAGCCAAGCTTTCCCTGAAGGAGGTGAAATTTTGCCTGTGGACTCCGGTATCAATTCATGCCTAAAATTTTAGCCTGCCTGTCCCGACAGCCTTGTAGACTTTTGACTTGCCTGGGTAGTCTTCACAATTGTATAAGTCAATTCCTTGCAATAACTCTCTTACTCTATATCTCCTACTGGTTCTGTTGCTCTGGCTGAACTCTGGCATAAGCATAGAAATCCCAGTCAAAAGCCCAGCCCTGTGATTCATTATCTGTGTGATCTTAGAAAAACTAGCAAACGGCTCTGAAGCTCTGGTCTTGGATCTGTAAAATGAAAGTAATAACTGCCTCATAATTATTAGTCAAAATTATTCTTAGGTTATTATTTGTTTTGGAACACTACTATTTTTGTGTTTTCTATTTACCAGCTTCTACACTAAGTACTTTACACATATTGAAAGAAAGTGAAACGTTAGTCACTCAGTTGTGTCCAACCCTTTGCGACTCCACGGACTGTAGCCTGCCAGGCTCCTCTTCCATGGGATTCTCCAGGCAAGAATACTGGAGTAGGTTGCCATGCTCTACTCCAGGGGATCTTCCCAACCCAGGGATCGAACCCAGGTCTCCCTCATTGCAGGCAGATTTTTTACTGTTTGAGCTACCCGGGAAGCCCAAACTAAGTACTTTACATGTATTGCCCCCATTTAATCTTCTACAAGCCCTTATATTATTATTATTTAAAATATATATTTATTTATTTTTGGTTGTGCTGGCTCTTTGTTGCTGTGCACAGGTTTTCTCTAGCTGTGGTAACCGGGGGCTGAAGTGTCCGAGCTTCTTATTCAGTGGCTTCCCTTGTTGCAGAGCACAGGCTCTAGGCGTGCAAGCTCAGTAGTTGGAGTATATGATCTTAGTTGCCCAGCGGCATGTGGACTCTTCCTGGACCACAATGATAGATGGATTCTTAGCCACTAGACCAACAGAGACGTCCCAGAGTCCCAGACCCTTGTATTATTAAATGACATAATGCATGTACATAATCATAAACAAAGTCATAACTAGCACACCGAAGATGCTTAAAGAGTTAATTCTGACTTTTCCTTTGTCTCTGTAATATTTCTAAATGATAAGCTATATGAAAGCAAAGTGATTCTCTGCATCCTTTCTAATGAGGCTTTATAGCCATGAGGAAAGGACTGAGAGTAAGAGGTAGAGATCTGAATGAGGCAATTGGTTAAAAAAAGTTACTCTGCCATTTTGTGGGATTTTCCCCCTAGCCCATTGGTCTGTACTATTGAAAAGTTTCAGGAAAAAAAAACAGTTTAGACAGTTTATGACAGAAGACACTTCAAGGCACCAGGTCACAGGATAGAAGAAAATTTACTTCATCTATGCTAGTCTTAAGGTTGATTTTCAGATACAACCCTCTGAACATCAACTTACCTTGGAATTCTAGTACCTTCTGTATAAGGATTTATGGAGATAGTCCACATGAAACATAGAGGAGCAGGAGCTACTCCTCACTCAATGGAAAAAGTGATTTGACTGGAAATTTTATAAAGCCAAATTAGAAAATATCGGGCCCTTAAATTGTCAGTCTTTAAGTCAGATTAAAATCATTGTAGATGAGACACTAATTTAATTTGCAGGACTGGATTAGGAATTGTGAGGGAATATGGAAGTAAAAGTCCCTCGTTGCCAGTAGGGGGTTTACTGAGTTCTAGGAACTCAATGCCATTCAAATCCACTTTTTATCCTGTCCAATCATTGAACTGATATGGACCTATCTACCACTTCATCTTTACGTTCAAGCATAGAGAAAGAGGAGAAAACAAAGTCAGTGGTAAATGGAAAGTTTGTGGGTGGGGGTTGTTGTTGTTGTTCAGTCACTAAGTTGTGTCTGACTCTTTCTGATTCTGTGGACTGTAGCAAACCAGCCTGCTCTGTCCTCCACTATCTCCCAGAGTTTGTTCAGATTCCTGTCCATTAAATCTGTGATACTATCTAAACATCTCATACTCTGCTGCTTTCTTCTCCTTTTGCCTTCAGTCTTTCCCAGAACACATGACTTGGGAAGGTAAGCACCTGGGAGAAGAGACAGACTGTTATGTAGGTGCATGAGAAGAAATATATGAGCACAAGAGGAAAAGATGAGGCAAGCCCTCAGGATGCAGTTTTCCATGCTAATCCTCAGTTTTCACGTGGTCTAGCACTTTCCCCAGGTCCACCAGCCCTCATGATTGGCCTTACTGATGCCCACCCCCTCTTAAAACCTCTGTTGGGACCCATTTTGCAAGCTCGTCTTGACTGATGTGTTTTACACTGATATTTTAAAGTTGTTTATTATAGAAAATTCCAAACACCTCAAACAGACACAGAAATAGAATAGTAAGATGGACCCATGGGCTTCTTTAGTGAAAGTGAAGTCACTCAGTCGTGTCCGACTCTTTGCAACCCTATGAACTGTAGCCTGCCAGGCCCCTCTGTCGGGATTTTCCAGGCAAAAATACTGTAGTGGGCTGCCATTTCCTTCGCCAGGGGATCTTCCCAACCCAGGGATCGAACCCAGGTCTCCCACATTGCAGGCAGATGCTTTAACCGTCTGAGCCACCAGGAAAGTCAGCTCAGCAGTAAAGAGCATCCTTGCAATGCAGAAGATACAAGATTCACAAGTGCAAATACGGGCATACCTCAAGAAACAAGAAAAAAAGTCAAATAAATAACCTAACCCTACACCTAAAGCAACTAGAAAAGGAAGAAATGAAGAACCCCAGGGTTAGTAGAAGGAAAGAAATCTTAAAAATTAGGGCAGAAATAAATGCAAAAGAAACAAAAGAGACCATAGCAAAAATCAACAAAGCCAAAAGCTGGTTCTTTGAAAGGATAAATAAAATTGACAAACCATTAGCCAGACTCATGAAGAAACAAAGGGAGAAAAATCAAATCAATAAAATTAGAAATGAAAATGGAGAGATCACAACAGACAACACAGAAATACAAAGGATCATAAGAGACTACTATCAACAATTAAATGCCAATAAAATGGACAACGTGGAAGAAATGGACAAATTCTTAGAAAAGTACAACTTTCCAAAACTCGACCAGGAAGAAATAGAAAATCTTAACAGACCCATCACAAGCACGGAAATTGAAACTGTAATCAAAAATCTTCCAGCAAACAAAAGCCCAGGTCCAGACGGCTTCACAGCTGAATTCTACCAAAAATTTAGAGAAGAGTTAACACCTATCTTGCTCAAACTCTTCCAGAAAATTGGAGAGGAAGGTAAACTTCCAAACTCATTCTATGAGGCCACCATCAGCCTAATACCAAAACCTGACAAAGATCCCACAAAAAAAGAAAACTACAGGCCAATATCACTGATGAACATAGATGCAAAAATCCTTAACAAAATTCTAGCAATCAGAATCCAACAACACATTAAAAAGATCATACACCATGACCAAGTGGGCTTTATCCCAGGGATGCAAGGATTCTTCAATATCCGCAAATCAATCAATGTAATACACCACCTTAACAAATTGAAAAATAAAAACCATATGATTATCTCAATAGATGCAGAGAAAGCCTTTGACAAAATTCAACATCCATTTATGATCAAAACTCTCCAGAAAGCAGGAATAGAAGGAACATACCTCAACATAATAAAAGCTATATATGACAAACCCACAGCAAACATTATCCTCAATGGTGAAAAATTGAAAGCATTTCCTCTAAAGTCAGGAACAAGACAAGGGTGCCCACTTTCACCATTACTATTCAACATAGTTTTGGAAGTTTTGGCCACAGCAATCAGAGCAGAAAAAGAAATAAAAGGAATTCAAATTGGAAAAGAAGAAGTAAAACTCTCACTGTTTGCCGATGACATGATCCTCTACATAGAAAACCCTAAAGACTGCACCAGAAAATTACTAGAACTAATCAATGATTCTAGTAAAGTTGCAGGATATAAAATCAACACACAGAAATCCCTTGCATTCCTATACACTAATAATGAGAAAACAGAAAGAGAAATTAAGGAAACAATTCCATTCACCATTGCAATGGAAAGAATAAAATACTTGGGAATATATCTACCTAAAGAAACTAAAGACCTATATATAGAAAACTATAAAACACTGGTGAAAGAAACCAAAGAGGACACTAATAGATGGAGAAATATACCATGTTCATGGATTGGAAGAATCAATATAGTGAAAATGAGTATACTACCCAAAGCAATTTATAGATTCAATGCAATCCCCATCAAGCTACCAATGGTATTCTTCACAGAGCTAGAACAAATAATTTCACAATTTGTATGGAAATACAAAAAACCTCGAATAGCCAAAGCTATCTTGAGAAAGAAGAAGGGAACTGGAGGAATCAACCTACTTGACTTCAGGCTCTATTACAAAGCCACAGTCATCAAGAGAGTATGGTACTGGCACAAAGACAGAAATATTGATCAATGGAACAAAATAGAAAGCCCAGAGATAAATCCATGCACATATGGACACCTTATCTTTGACAAAGGAGGCAAGAATATACAATGGATTAAAGACAATCTCTTTAACAAGTGGTGCTGGGAAAACTGGTCAACCACATGTAAAAGAATGAAACTAGAACACTTTCTAACACCATACACAAAAATAAACTCAAAATGGATTAAAGATCTCAACGTAAGACCAGAAACTATAAAACTCCTAGAGGAGAACATGGGCAAAACACCCTCCGACATACATCACAGCAGGATCCTCTATGACCCACCTTCCAGAATATTGGAAATAAAAGCAAAAATAAACAAATGGGATCTAATTAAACTTAAAAGCTTCTGCACATCAAAGGAAACTATTAGCAAGGTGAAAAGGAAGCCTTCAGAATGGGAGAAAATAATAGCAAATGAAGCAACTGACAAACAACTAATCTCAAAAATATACAAGTAACTCCTACAGCTCAACTCCAGAAAAATAAATGACCCAATCAAAAAAATGGGCCAAAGAACTAAACAGACATTTTTCCAAAGAAGACATACAGATGGCTAACAAACACATGAAAAGATGCTCAACATCACTCATTATCAGAGAAATACAAATCAAAACCACTATGAGGTACCGTTTCACGCCAGTCAGAATGGTTGCGATCCAAAAGTCTACAAGCAATAAATGCTGGAGAGGGTGTGGAGAAAAGGGAACCCTCTTACACTGTTGGTGGGAATGCAAACTAGTACAGCCACTATGGAGAACAGTGTGGAGATTCCTTAAAAAACTGGAAATAGAACTGCCTTATGATCCAGCAATCCCACTGCTGAGCATACACACTGAGGAAACCAGAAGGGAAAGAGACACGTGTACCCCAATGTTCATCACAGCACTGTTTATAATAGCCAGGACATGGAAGCAACCTAGATGTCCATCAGCAGATGAATGGATAAGCAAGCTGTGGTACATATACACAATGGAGTATTACTCAGCCATTAAAAAGAATACATTTGAATCAGTTCTAATGAGGTGGATGAAACTGGAGCCTATTATACAGAGTGAAGTAAGCCAGAAAGAAAAACACCAATACAGTATACTAACGCATATATATGGAATTTAGAAAGATGGTAACAATAACCCTGTGTACGAGACAGAAAAGAGACACTGATGTATAGATCAGTCTTATGGACTCTGTGGGAGAGGGAAAGGGTGGGGAGATTTGGGAGAATGGCATTGAAACATGTATAATATCATGTATGAAACGAGTCGCCAGTCCAGGTTCGATGCACGATACTGGATGCTTGGGGCTGGTGCACTGGGACGACCCAGAGGGAGGGTATGGGGAGGGAGGAGGGAGGAGGGTTCAGGATGGGGAGCACGGGTATACCTGTGGTGGATTCATTTCGATGTTTGGCAAAACTAATACAATATTGTAAAGTTTAAAAATAAAATAAAATTTAAAAAAAGATTCACAAGTGCAATCCCTGGGTTGTGAAGGTCCCCTGGAGGAGGAAATGGCATCCCACTCCAGTATTCTTGACTGGAAAACTCCATGGACAGAAGAGTGTGGTGGGCTATAGTCCATAGGGTCGCAAAGAATCAGACGTGACTGAGCTACTGAGCATGCAAGCATAATGGACATACGTATCCATCCCTCGGCTTCAGCAATTTTCAGTTCACTTATACTCCCAGACACTTCTTTTGCTCCACAGATTATTTTGAAGAAATTACAGACAACACAAAAGTTTCAGTTCAGTCACTCAGTCGTGTCCGACTCTTTGCAACCCCATGAATCGCAGCACGCCAGGCCTCCCTGGCCATCACCAACTCTCAGAGTTCACTCAGACTCATGTCCATCGAGTCAGTGATGCCATCCAGCCATCTCATCCTCTGTCGTCCCCTTCTCCTCCTGCCCCCAATCCCTCCCAGCATCACAGTCTTTTCCAATGAGTCAACTCTTCGCATGAGGTGGCCAAAGTATTGGAGTTTCAGCTTTAGCATCATTCCTTTCAAAGAAATCCCAGGGCTGATCTCCTTCAGAATGGACTGGTTGGATCTCCATGCAGTCCAAGGAACTCTCATGAGTCTTCTCCAACACCACAGTTCAAAAGCATCAATTCTTCAGCGCTCAGCCTTCTTCACAGTCCAACTCTCACATCCATACATGACCATAGGAAAAACCATAGCCTTGACCTTTGTTGGCAAAGTAATAAACATTTCAGTGTATTTCTCTAAAAGATAAGGACTCTTAAAAAATGACATTTATCAAGACTAAATAATAATAATTCCTAATAAGTATTGTCAACAATCTTTTTGTTAATATAGTTTGTTTGAATCAGGTTCCAACTATGATACATTCATTACTATTTATTTTCATATCTCACAATTCTCTTTTGATACATCCTTCATTTTTTCTTCCCCCTTGCAGTTATTTGTTGAAGATAATAAGATGTTTGCCCTCTAGAGTTTCCCACAGTTTGATTTTGCTGCTTGCATGCTTATTTATGGTGTCACTTAATATGTTTCCTTGTTCCCTGTATTTGCTATAAATTGGTAGCTAGTGCTAAAGACTTAATCATATTCATACTTGACTATTTTGGCAAGACACCCTTATAGGTGGTGTGGGATACTTCCTTCAGGAGTCGTATCAAGCCTGGCTGTTTCTCTTTTTGTTATGTCAACAGTTGTTGCTGATCATTGCCTAGATTCATTAATTAATGGTTGCAAACAGTGATTCTCTAGTTTTCTGATTCTCTCTTCTTGTTCTCTAGATTCTCTCTCTTTCCTTCTTTATTGATACATAAGCTTCCCCTCATTGACTATTTGTTACCCAGAGGAAAGACAGGGGGAAAAAATGTTGTTTTATTTGCCAGTTTTCAAATCAACTTACTAAGTTGATTTTTGATCATCCCTCAAAGACAATCAAATGGTGTTTTTGCTGGTATACATATGTAAAATAAAATATAAGATAATATCACATATAATGTACATTATATATACTAAAATCATGGATTTAAATCTATTTTATATGTTTCAATCCATTGTACTTAATTATCCCTATTGTTGCTCAGATTCTCTGATCATTAGTCAATGGGAACCTCTCCAAGTTACTTCTTGATTTTTTTTTTAAAGAGAATAGTGGTTTTCAATAAATGCCCTAATTCTGGTATGATATGATGTTCTAAACTCCATGTGTTCATTTTTCTGCTCAGATTTGGAAACTGCCATTTTTACAAGGAGCCTTAGTTCCCAGTACAGAGAAATAGTACTTAGAGACTGCTATCTGAACAGTAGAGTGTGCAGTTTCTATTGATGGACATTTGGTCTTCTCTATTCTTTAAGTGCAGAACTGTTCCTCTGCTTTCACGTGTGGAACATAGCATCCATTCCTCCTTACAGCCATCAAAGCAATGTAGTCTTCCTACATTTCCTTTTCTGCCCTCATTCCTTCTACAGAATATTGTTAAGCATTTGATTTATAAGAAGTAAAATAGCACAGGTCTTAAGAATACATAATCTGTTGATGTCTGACAGAAAACAACAAAATTCTGTAAAGCAATTAATTATCCTTCAATTAAAAATAAATTTTTTAATTATAATTTTTTTTAAAAAGAGCACATTCTGGAGCCAAGCTTCCTAGTTTTATATACTAACTTTGCTACTTATTAGTTCTCTGGCCTTTCTGTTCCTTGATTTTCTAATGTCTAAAAGGGTGATGAAAATATCCATACCTACCAGATGGCATTACTTCTGAACAAATTAATATACAAAAATATATATACATTAAGCACTTCAATATAATATACATAAAGCACTTCCACAATGCCTGGTACATAGCAAGCATATATAAATGTTTTCCATTATTACTATTTTCAGTGGGCGTTGAGTGTATAACCATGTGTACTTTAGGATTCTTTTGGTAGTAAGCAACAGAAATTGAGCTCAAGCTTGCTTAACAAAAAAGTAGGACTCATTGGATTACAAGCTTGCAGGGCTACTGGGGAGATAACAGAATCAAAGGAGGAAATTTAAGAGTTAAGACTTTACCCAGAAACTGGAGTAAGGGACTCAAGCTCCTCACTCTGTACATCACTGCCTGTCTCCGATTCACCCTGTGTCTTGGCCTTACTCTTCTTCCTGCAGTTAGGTCCACTTGGTATCAGGAAAGAGGGCTACTGAAGCCCCAAAGCAACATTCTTTCCATCTCAGAATCCAAGAAAAATGGTTTACCCTACCCCTTCTAATTCAGAGGATTTTTTGACCCTGAATCATGTGCTTGTAAGTGAAAGTCACACAGTCATGTCCGACTCTTTGCGACCCCGTGGACTATACAGGCCAGAATACTGGAGTGGGTAGCCTTTCCCTTCTCGAGGGGATCTTCCCAACCCAGGGATTGAACCCAGGTCTCCCACTCATTGCAGGCAGATCCTTTACCAGTTGAGCCACCAGGGAAGCCCAAGAATACTGGAGTTGGTAGCCTATCCCTTCTCCAGCGGATCTTCCCAACCCAGGAATCTAAACAGGGTCTCCTGCATTGCAGGCAGATTTTTTACCAACTGAGCTATTGTGGCTTTCAAGGAACACTGAATTATAGTTGGCCCTGCCTGAATCACATGCCCATCCCACTGAATGGAGAAAATTATCATCAATGAAAGCCCACCAGGATCACATGGGGTGAGGAAGAGGTCCCAAAAGGAAAGGGAACCCCCTCACCAGGAAAAAGGAGAAAGGAAAGAAGGTGGAGAGTGAAAAACACCAGCAGCCAGAGCTGACTACAAATAAAATTTGCTTTCAAGGAACTCACACTCTAGTAAGAGAAAAACAGGTACAGATAAGTGAGCCCCATGATTATAGAGTAGTTACACCAGGTCAGGCCCTGCAGTGTTGGGGGTACAGGAAGGAATAATAGATGCCCTCATTCTTAGCTGCTGGATTTATAAAAGCATCTGGACTCTGATATCTGAAATGCAGCGGACAAGTTGAGGGCAGAGATTTCATGCCAGACTTCAAAGGAGCAAAATACGAGCATTTGCTTCCAATTTAGAAAGGAGCTTGCCTGGACAGTTTTTATTTTTTTAATCATGTAATTACAGCATGGGGAAACCGGCTAAAGTGGTTGACTGAGTAATTGGTGTGCCTGTGTCTGCTGGGGGAAGAGAATGCCTTTAATTCTGAAGGACCAAAAGGTTTCTTTGGTCATATCAGCTATTATTTACCAGCACAAGAGAAATCAGAGATATAAAAGTATTTGTAAAATAGAAATGCCAAGTATTTATACCTGTTGCGTTTCTACTTTCACATTTTAATAATTATTAACAGCCCTGCATTGGTTTCCTAGCCACCAGAGCAAATGACCAAAAACTGGATATCTTAAAACAATAATGTACCCTCTCACAGTTATTTTTTTTAAGATTCTTTTTTTTTATTTTTGTGGCTGTGCATGGGCCTTCTCTAGTTGAGGTGAACAGGGGCTACTCTGTTGCGGTGCTCGAGCTTCTCACTGCAGTGGCTTCTCTTGTGGAGCATGGGTTCTACACTCATGGGTTCAGCAGTTGTAGTGCATGAGCTTTAGTTGCTCCAAGGTATGTGGAATCTTCCCGGACCAGTGATTGAATCCGTGTCCCTTGCATTGGCAGGTGGGCTCCTATCCACCATACCACCAGTGAAGGCCTCTTCTCATGGTTCTAAAGGCCAGTGTCCAAAGGCCATGCTCTCCCTGAAGGCTCATAGGAAGGGTCCTTTCCTTTCTCTTCCTAGCTTACAGTGGTTGCTGGCAATCCTTGGTGTTCCTGGGCTTCTGAGTGCATCACTCCAATCTCTGCCTCCATCCTCACATGGCGTTCTTCCCTGCATGTGTCTCTGTGTCTCTTTTCCTCTTCTCATAAGGACACCAGCCATAATGAATTAGGGCTTACTCTAAAGACTTCATCTGAACATGATTACATCTGCAAAGACCTTGTTTCCAAGTAAGGTCATGTTCACAGGTACTGAGGGTTAGGACTTCAACATATCTTTTGGGGAGACACAATTCAACTCATAACCAGCCCCATCTCATTTTCAAAAGGGTTGAAATGATTTACAACATGAATGAAAGCTTCCTAGGTGGCTCAGTGGTAAAGAACCCACCTGCCAATGCAGGAGATGTGGGTTCAATCTCTGTGTTGGGAAGATCCCATGGAGAAGGAAATGGCAACCCACTCTGGTATTCTTGCCTGGAAATCCCTTGGACAGAGGAGCCTGTTGAGCTACAGTCCATGGGATCACAGAGAGTCGACAGGACTGAGCATGTGTGCACACACACACACAGTGAATGAAACTCGGATGTCCCAAGCCTGTCACAAGCTTATTGCATGAAAGAATCATAGTCATACCATCATTAATCTTTTAATTACAATGGCAATCTCTCTCTACTTGTTTATGGGGAATATTAGCACCCCTCCAAAACAAAACCAAACAGCAACAAACCCAAGAACTCTTTCTGAGAGATTCTCCCACCATGAAGGAGGACCCCCCCACACACCTTGCTCTCTTATGCCCCTGTTCCACACTGAGCCATATCTCACCACCTTTGGAGGTGGTGACACCCTGAGCATATTCTCCACTTGTAGGCTCGCTGCATTTCCATTGCTGCACTGTTTGCGGCTGTGGAAGGGTCTTATGCCCTTTCTCTCCCTCTGGTTGTTACTTTGTCACTTGCAGGCTGTGTCACTCTGTTGTGTTCAACTCTTTGCATCCCTATAGACTGTAGCCTGCCGGGCTCCTCTGGCCATGGGCCTCTCCAGGCGGGAATACTGGAGACAATTGCCATGCCCTCCTGCAGGGGATCTTCCCTGGGATGGAACCAGTGTTTTTTCTGTCTCCTGCTTTGGCAGGTGGGTTCTTTACTACTAGCGCCACCTGGGAAGTCCATTTTTGTCACCTTACTGCTATATTTTATAAAGTTTGTCCTGAACCAATCCCTGCAGCCTGGGGCCCTAAGTATTCTCAAGGAAGCTCGTATCTGGGCTGGGGCCAGACCTCCCTACTCACTCCATGAGTATCATTTCTCACTGTCTCCCTAAGCACCAGGGCACACATCTCTCTCCTCCTTTATTTCCCCTCTATCCTCCCAAACACAAAGTAAAGCAAATCCCCTTCCTGTTAATTCATGAAACTAGACCCCAGAAGAGCCCAGAACAAACCCCTATAAGATTCTTGGCAAACAACCAGACTCTGAACCAAGTTTTAGGCTCATCTTAAAAGCAGGGGCCCAAAAGTATCTACGTTTATGCAAACCTGTCTTCCCCAGATGGACAAAGAAGTCTGAGAAAGGAGGAAATAAATAGAGAACTGAAATATTCAATCAGAAGAAAAAGATTATACATAGGAGCACACACTGTAAAGTTCTTCAGCTGAGCCTGGTAGTAACTAAAGTAAAGATAGGAAAAGAAGCAAGAAGGTTCAGACTGTCTTTGAAAGAAAATAAAGCCAGGAAGAGCGAGGCTTGGTCTTTCACTGCAGTCTGGTGTCTTTGTTTCAGTTAACTTCTGGCTTTCTGCTTCATCACGTCAAGTGCATTCCCCTCTCCCCTGGGCGCACAGCTAGACCACACTGCTCAGCTCTCCTGCAGTCGGGTGTGACCCTGTGACTGAGCTCTGGACAATCGACATGGCCAGAAGTGAATGTGTCATTTCTCGGCAGAGGTGGTTAAAAAGCTGGAGTACATTTCCCATCGTCTCTTTTCGCATCTTCCAGCTGGATGGGACAAGCTCTGATGCTCATGAGGAGAGTAGAGCCTCAAGATGGAAATGGGCTGGGTTTCTGAAAGTTGATGTGGAAAACTGCTAGGCCGTGCTACCCAAAGAGGGAGAGACAACCCGGTATCATTTTAAGCCACCAAGACTAGAGGGATTTGGTGATACAGCAGCTAGTATAGCTAATATGCATATTAGCTATATTATAGTAACTAACATGGAGAAGGCAATGGCAACCCACTCCAGTACTCTTGCCTGGAAAATCCCATGGATGGAGGAGCCTGGTAGGCTGCAGTCCATGGGGTCGCTAGGAGTCAGGCACGACTGAGCGAATTCACCTTTCACTCTTCACTTTCATGCATTGGAGAAGGAGGTGGCAACCCGCTCCAGTGTTCTTGCCTGGAGAATCCCAGGGACGGAGGAGCCTGGTGGGCTGCCGTCTATGGGGTCGCACAGAGTCAGACACAACTGAAGCAACTTAGCAGTAGCAGCAGCAGTAACTAATATAGATGGGCTAATGCACCCCAACATTCATAGGAACAATATTAACAATAGCCAAGACATGGAAGCAACCTAAGTGGTGCATTGACAGATGAATGGATAAAGATGATGTGGTATACACACACACACAGTGGAATACTACTCAACCATAAAAAGAGTCAAATTTTGCCATTTGTAGCAACATTGATGGACTTGGAGGTAATTATGCTAAGTGAAATAAGTCAAAAACAAATACTGTATGATATCACTTAATATGTGAAATCTAAAAAATACAACAAACTAGTGCATGTAACAAAAAGTAGCAGACTCACAGATATAGAGAACAAACCAGTGGGGAGAGGGAGGGGGAGGCCCAATGCAGGGGTTGGACATTAAGAGTTGCAAACTGTCAGGTATAAAATAAGCTACAAGGATATATTGTACAATATGGGGAATACAGCCAATATTTTATAACTTTAAATGAAGTATTTTCTTTAATTTATGAATCACTATATTGTACACCTTTATCTTATATGATATTGTACATCCTTCAAAAAACTAAAAATATAATGAAATTGATAGGATAACACAAGGCCCCTTGAACTCCTCCACCCATTTTCCCTGAGGCACCAATGGTTCCAAAATTTCATCTGCAACCTTTCTCAGCACAATAGGAAATAATCTACTGGGGGAGGGTTTGAAGCGACTTGGATGAATTCTGAGCTCTCTTGTTGTCTTTACTTTTCCTAGATTTCTATAGCCTCTGGCTAATGTGACCTTGCTGTTTCCAATCTTCCTTCTTCTTTAAAAAAAAATTTTTGTTCATTTTATATTGGAGTATAGTTAATTAAAAATGTTGTGCTAGTCTCAGGTGTACAGCAAAATAATTCAGTTATACAGTGCAGGTATTTATTCTCTCTCTCTTTTTAAACTAATTTATTTTTAACAGAAGGATAATTGCTTTACAATACTGCATTGATTTCTACCAAACATCAGCATGAAACAGCCATAGGTTTACCCATGTCCCCTCCCACTTGAACATCCCTCCCTATCCCACCCCTCCAGGTTGTTACTGAGTCCTGGTTTGAGTTCCCTGAGTCCTATAGCAAATTCCCATTGGCTATCTATCTTACACATGGTAAAGTATGTTTCCATGTTTCCCTCTCCATACCTCCCACCCTCTCCTTCTTCCCCGCTCCCCCTCTACCACCAGCCATGTCCACAAGTCTGTTCTCAGTACAGGTATCTATTCTTTTTCAAATTATTTTCCTATTTAGGCGATTACAGAATATTGAGCAGAGTTTCCTGTGCTATACAGTAGGTCATTATGTGTGTGTGTGTGTGTGTGCTCAATGGTTCAGTCATGTCCAATTCTTTGTGACCCTATGGACTATAGTCTTCCAGGCTCTTCTGTCCATGGGATTTTCCAGGCAAGAGTACTGGAGTGGGTTGCCATTTCCTCCTCCAGGCAGATCTTCCTGACCCAGGGATTGAACCCTCATCTCCTGTGTGTACTGTATTGAAAGGTGGATTCTTTACCACTAGCACCACCTGGGAAGCCACAGTGGGTCCTTACTCATTATCCATTTTAAACACAGCAGTGTACACATGTCAGTCCCAAACTCCCAACTATCCCTTCTTCCCCATCACTCCCCACCATAAATTCCTTCTCTAAGTCTGTGGATGTTTCTGTTTTGTAAAGAAGTTTATTGTATCATTTTTTAAGATACTGCATATAAGTGGTATCATATGCTATTGGTCCTTTTCTGTCTGACTTACTTTACTTAGGATTATAATCTCCAGGTCCATGTATATCGCTGCAAATGGCATTATTTCATTATTTTAAATGGATGAGCAATATTTCATTGTATATATGTACTTCTTCCTCTCTATTCATTCATTTGTCAATGGACATTTAGGTTGCTTCCATGTCCTGGCTATTGTAAATAGTGCTGCAGTGAACACTGGGGTCCATGCATCTTTCAAACCATGTTTTTTTCTGGATATATGCCCAGGATTGGAATTACTGGTCATATGTTAGTTCTATTTTCAGGTTTGTAAGGAACCTCTATACTGTCCTCCATAGTGCATATTATACTGTTCTCCACAGGTATACTATAAAACTCTTAGAGAAAAATATAAGCAGAACACTCTTCAACATAAATCACAGCAGTTTTCTTCAATATATCACCTATAATAATCAAAATAAAATAAACAATTAAGAAGTGGGACCTAATTAAACTCAAAAGATTTTTGTACAGCAAAAGGAACCATAAACAAAATGAAATGACAACCCACAGACTGGGAGAAAATATTAGTGAATGATGTGAGCAACAAGAGATTAATCTCCAAAATTTACAAACCGCTTATGCAGCACAGTATCAAAAATGCAAAACAACCAAATCAAAAAATGGGCTGAAGAGCTAAACATATGTTTCTCAAAAAAAGACACAGAGAAAAAAGCATATGAAAGGATACTCAACATCACTAATTATTCAGCTCAGCTCAGTTCAGTTGCTCAGTCCTGTCTGACTCATTGCGACCCCATGAATCACAGCACGCCAGGCTTCCCTGTCCATCACCAACTCATGGAGTTCACTCAAACTCATGTTCATCGAGTTGGTGATGCCATCCAGCCATCTCATCCTCTGTCATCCCCTTCTCCTTCTGCCCCCAATCCCTCCCAGCATCACAGTCTTTTCCAATGAGTCAACTCTTCACATGAGGTGGCCAAAGTACTGGAGTTTCACCTTTAGCATCAGTCCTTCCGATGAACACCCAGGACTGATCTCCTTTAGAATGGACTGGTTGGATCTCCTTGCAGTCCAAGGGACTCTCAAGAGTCTTCTCCAACACCACAGTTCAAAAGCATCAATTCTTCAGCACTCAGCTTTCTTCACAGTCCAACTCTCACATCCATACATGACCATGGGAAAAACCATAACCTTGACTAGATGGACCTTTGTTGGCAAAGTAATGTCTCTACTTTTGAATATGCTATTAGGTTGGTCATAACTTTCCTTCCAAGGAGTAAGCGTCTTTTAATTTCATGGCTGCAATCACCATCTGCAGTGATTTTGGAGCCCAAAAAAATAAAGTCTGCCACTGCTTCCACTGTTTCCCCATCTACTTCCCATGAAGTAATGGAACCAGATGCCATGACCTTCATTTTCTGAATGTTGAGCTTTAAGCCAACTTTTTCACTCTCCTCTTTCACTTTCATCAAGAGGCTCTTTAGCTCCTCTTCACTTTCTGCCATAAGGGTGGTGTCATCTGCATATATGAGGTTATTGATTTTTCTCCCGGCAATCTTGATTCCAGCTTGTGCTTCCTCCAGCCCAGCGTTTCTCATGATATACTCTGCATAGAAGTTACATAAGCAGGGTGACAATATACAGCCTTGAGGTACTCCTTTTCCTGTTTGGAACCAGTCTGTTGTTCCATGTCCAGTTCTAACTGTTGCTTCCTGACTTGCATATAGGTTTCTCAAGAGGCACGTCAGGTGGTCTGGTATTCCCATCTCTTTCAGAATTTTGCACAGTTTACTGTGATCCACACAGTCAAAGGCTTTGGCATAGTCAATCAAGCAAAAATAGATGTTTTTCTGGAACTCTCTTGCTTTTCCGATGATCTAGCAGATGCTGGCAATTTGATCTCTGGTTCTTCTGCCTTTTCTAAAACCAGCTTGAACATCTGGATGTTCACAGTTCACGTATTACTGAAGCCTGGCTTGGAGAATTTTGAGCATTACTTTACTAGCGTGTGAGATGAGTGCAATTGTGTGGTAGTTTTAGCATTCTTTGGCATTGCCTTTCTTTGGGATTGTTTCCAGGAACTTTGATGACAGACAGGCTTGATCCCTACATTCTACCTCTTCCCATCATTTTTAGTATTTAACATTTGAGCATCATGGAACCACTGTGGGTTCCCCTCAGGCCCCTGTGCCTTTGCACATGCCATTACTTCCACTTTGAACACCATTTTTTCCCCTGTCCAACATATACAACAGCAAACCCTTGCTAATGCTCCAGTTCTCAGCCTGTAGGTCACCTCCTATGCGAAGCCTTACTTGATCCCTCCGGGCAGCATCAGGCATACTCGTATATGGACTTTGAAAGTATTTTATACATTTCTACTTATTAAGATAAGGTTTCCCAGGTAGCTCAGTGGTAAAGAATCTGCCTGCCAATGCAGCAACTGCGGGTTCAGTCCCAGGGTTGGAAAGATCCCCTGGAAGAGGGCATAGCAACCCACTGCAATATTCTAGGCTCGAGAATCCCATGGACAGAGGGGCCTGGAGGGCTACAGTCCATGGGGTCACAAAGAATCAGATATGACTGAACAACTGAGCACTCAAGCACTGTTAAGATAATATTATTTCTTTTCTCAGATGTTGGTCTTCTTCCCTTCTTGTGTGTCTACATTCAATGCCATCATGTTGCCTGTTGTACTTTAAATGCTCAAAAGTAGTTTCAAGGGGCCTTCCCTTGCAGTCCAGTGGTTAAGACTTCATGCTCCCAACACAGGGGGCAGGGGGTTCCATCCCTGCTCAGGGAACCAAGACTCCACCTGCCACACAGCACGGCCAAAACCATGAGAAAGAAATAGTTATAAGGAAAAGGAAGGAGGGATGGAAAGAAAGGAAAGGGAGGTGAAACACAGATAGGTAGAGGAAAGGAGAAAATGATATAGGAAGGAAGGAAAGGAAAGAGGGAGGAACAGAGAAGATGGAGATAAGCCTGATGGTGCCGAGAAGTAAGAACGCACATTTGATATCTTGGCCTTCATTTTCTCAGCACAGAGCAAAGTTTAAAAAGCCCTACTGGACTCCATCCAAGCCCAGAGACTGAGTTTCAGAAGATAGTAGCTACAAAATTTGAAGTGTAGCTCTGCAAAACAAAGACAAAGCACATATACACACAAAAAATCTACCATTTCTGTATTTTAGATCATGACACAAATATCAGTGGCAGCGGATCATTTATGTAAAAGTAAAAAAGAAACTGCTTTAAACATTTAAAGCAATCTGTTGCTGGAGAAAACAGTAACATTTCTGTGTTTCGCATAGCAAGTTTACGAGCCAAGTTCTTCCTTAGAGGACCCGTCTAAGAGAGTGAAAATATAATTGAATTTCCAAGCAGATTTTGGAAGAGAGAAAAACACTAAAGGCCAGTCTGAGTGAAGTGCTGGCAGACTGAGTATCAGGATGCAGAGCATGGAACAGCCTAGAAAGATGGAGAGGATAATGACTTCCTTTGGGCTGCCCCAGCATAATCCCACAGAACCAGGCTATCTTCCTGGACATCCTGTCGGGATCGTCCAGTTTCTGGGTTATTTATATTCACACAGAAGAATGAGGAGTAGGGCCTGGGGTCCTCTACTGACCCCTCCTTACCTGGCTTGAAGTCTTGAAGAGAAGTCATGGAGGACTTTTCTGTGGAACTGCCGTCTCCACTTCAGGGCCCCAGGACAGCCTCTTCTCCCCAGGTCTCCATTTCTTTGATTTTCCTGAAAAACAAGGGATCTGGGGTCATAGTTCCCGCCTTCTTTTTCCAACTATCCCCATGTGTCCTCAATTTCAAGAACTGTTTAGTCTGTGAGATCTGGGAAATCCACATTGGCACTAGGGCTGCTAGTTCAGGTGGATTCTCGGGCCTCAGAGAGCCTCCTTCCTGATTTCTCTAGACCGGGGCCAGCCTCCTCCCCAGCCCACCCTGGCTGTTGCCACTAAGGAAAAGAGGCAGGTTTCCATCTGGCCTAAATATTCATCCTTTAGTCTCTGTGCTATGCTTAGTCGCTCAGTCATGTCTGACTCTTTGCAGCCCCATGCACTGTAGCCCACCAGGCTCCTCTGTCCATGGGATTCTCCAGGCAAGAATACTGGAGTGGATAGCCTTTCCCTTCTCCAGGGGATCTTCCCAACCCTGGGATTGAACCCAGGTCTCCTGCATTGCAGGCAGATTGTTTACTGTCTGAGTCACCAGCAAAGCCCAAGAATACTGGTGTGGGTAGCCTATCCCTTCTTCAGGGAATCTTCCTGACCCAGGAATCAAACCAGGGTCTCCTGTGTTGCAGGCAGATTCTTTACCAGCTGAACTACCAAGGAAGCCCCCTTTAGTCTCTAGGTATGCCCAAATTGCCAGTTGTCACCCCCCTTGGCAGGCCTGAGAGGCTGTCCCTCAGTTTGGGCCATGTTCTCATGGTCCTGTCTGGTTTCCCTGCAGCATATCTGCTAGTTGCTAACACTGGTTTTCCCTGTAAATGAACCCCTAGGGCTTTCCTGCTCTTCTTCTCATCTCACCGGTTGACCTGTAGGACAGAGTCACAAGGATCTCTCTTCTCAGCTCTTTGAAGGCAACTGAGAACCAGGAGAGTCAAATAATCATGGCCAGGCCAGACATTAGAACCATGTTACAAAGCTCTGACCCACAAGCTGGAGCAACCAGCCTGGAAAGCCAAACCACAACCTCTATAGCTATAGGCCCCCCGTGGTCAGGATTTGACCATTACTGACAGCTTCCCTAAGTTTTATTCTAACTTCCAATTTGAAGTTAACCAGAGAAAGTAAAAAATGGTCCCTTAACCAATGGTCCCTTAACCACAGGATGCTCAGCTTCTAGTTATCCCATCTACAGCTTCCCCATGCCGGTGGCCTCCAACTGGGATATATCTGGGGCCTCGCTTTTTATCCACTGGAAAGCTTTCCCACCCTGCTGCCTCCTTTTGAATCTCTGCCAAGAGGCAAATGATGGTGGCTGACTCATTTGTTAGAGCAAGTTCCAAATAAATGGTCTTTATTTGTTCTCATGTGAGTGGTCTTTGATTATTTCCATACAACCAAGTATGGTGGAAAGAACAGGAATTAAAAATCAAATTGAATGATTCCATTCATATGAAGTCTACAAACAGTCAAAATGAGCCTATGGTGACAGAAATGAGAAAGTGGTTGGTGGCATGTGTGGATGTGTGGTTGTGGCAGGGGTGGGGTAAATTGGCTAGAGAGGGTCATCAGGTACTTTCTAGAGGGATGGAAATGTTATAAATCTTATTTTGAGTGATGGTTACATGGTCCATCCAGTTGTCAAAACTCATTTACTTAAATCCTTAAGGTCTGTGCATTTTACTGTAATAAAATTATACTTCGTGGCAGGCAGCACCTAAGATGATCCTCAATTCCAAGTATTCACACCCTTGTACAATGCCCTCCCTTGGAGAGTGGGCTGGACCTAGTGGCTCACTGCTAACAAGTACATAAAGGGAAAGTGATGGGTTGTCACTGTGTAATGATGTTACAAAAAGAGTGGCTTTGGGGATACTGTCTTGTGTTTGTTTTTTTGTTCTTTCTTGCTTGCTCTGGGACAGACCAGCTGCCATGTTGTGCACTTAGCCCACAGTCCTCTGAGAGATCTACATGGCAAGGAACTGACGCTTCTGATCCACACCCAGGAAGGACCCAAGGCCTGGCAACAGCCAATGCACTTGAAAGCAGACCCTTCCCCAGCCAAGCCTTGATATGAGACCACAGTCCCAGCTGGTATTTTGCTTGCAGTTTTGTAAAACACCCTGAGTCAGAACTACCCAGCTAAGATTCCTGGGTAGTTCTGAGTACCTAAGTGCCTGGATTCCTGACCCACAGAGACTGTGAGATAATAAATATTGATTGTTTTGAGCTGCAAAGTTTTGCGGTAATTTGTTATGCAGCAATAGATAATGAATACACAGATGGACTATGTTCTGTATCAATTTTAAAAAAGAAGCTTATTAAAAAGAAATTAAAGCACAGTACCTGGTAGTACATGCTTCTGTTCTTTCCCCAGGGCAGAGGCTCTGCTCTGCCTGCCGTCATTCACTCAGTTGCCCACCCAAACTCTTTCCCTGGAAAGCCTTCTTCTGAAATACCAGCTTTGCAATATAAAAATAAGCAGGACATACAGACATACTTACAGAAGACCTTCTCCAAACAGAGAAAGAGATACTCTACATCCTGGTATGGGAGCACGCCAAGCTATGAGGTGCACATGAAATCCAAACATCCTGACACCCAAAAGGCTCACAGAGGGAGGCAGGTGGGAGTGGGGGCTATGTTTTCCTGCAGATGGATGGTCTTTACCATGGGGTCCCTTCTTCATCATCTCCTCTCTCAGCTGTTAAGAACAGGGGAAAATGCAGTCTCCTTGGCCAGAGTCACCTTTGGCAGAGGGATAGTGGAAAGAGTGTGGACTTGGGAACCACATGGACCCAGACCCAGGTCCACTTTTATGAGCTGGGTGGGTTTTAGAGTACTGAAACAGTTTAGGACATATCATCCTAAAATATGCACCTTTGCTACATTGGTTATTTTGAGTTGCAGACTCTCTGAACTCCACTTATCTGCCTAAAGATACATCCTCCTAAAGGAAATCAGTTGTCATAAGTTCCGTCCCCCAGGCTTTTTCATCCACCGGGGAAGACTGACTCATCACAGAATAGAACACTAAAAATCAATATCACACCCAGACAAACTTTGTCACAAACTGTCATATATCCCGTCTATTCTTCCCAGAGCCCATTTATCTTTCTTAAGAGTCATTTACTTGACCCTATGTTGCCTATATTCCACTCTCCTCCTATTAAGAGGACATGAAAGAAGAAAGTGAAAGCATTAGTTGCTCAGTCATGTTCAGCTGTTTGTGACCATGGGCTGTACTGTCTGTGGGATCCTCCAGGCAAGAACACTGGCGTGGGTTGCCATTTCCTTCTCCAGGGGATCTTCTTCACCCAGGGATCGAACCTGGGTTTCCCACATAAGCTCTCAAATCTGTCTGCTCTGAGGGACAGGGTATTTCCTTTCTTGTATGTGATGCCCCTGTGCACATAATATTAAAAATGGATATTTTATATTCATATTTGTGTACTTTGCTCCAGTTAATCTGCCTATTAAGAGTTTATTTCATAGACCCAGATTAAGAGGGTAAGGAAAGTCTTTCCTCCCCCAGCATCATGACTCCTTTTTGAGCCTTTGGAACCTAATCAATGAAATTAGGATAACTCCAACCACAAGCAATTACTCTAAGAGTCAGAGACATTCACCAACAGGAATGAATCTCTTCTTTCAGGGACAGAAGCCAGATTAAAAGGATATATATACATATATATATACATATATGTGTATATATATATAATTGAAGTATACTTTTTAAAATAATAGCTACTTATTTATATATTTATTTTCATTTTTGGCTGCTTCACTCTGTCAATGTACATTTAGGTTGCTTCTGTGTCTTGGCTATTGTAAATCATCAGCAGGCTACATCTGCATATGGCATTCTGGAAAAGGCAAAATGATGGACAGAAAACAGATCAGATGTCAGAGGCAAGAGGGAGAGGAGGAGTAAAGAGACACAAGAGAACTGAAGGGGACATTTTTCTGTTTCGATTATAATGACGGCTGCAAAACTCTGTTGAAACTCACAGAAATGAGCACTGAAACAGTGAACTTTACTGTGTGTAGGTTTTACCTCAACAAACCTGCTTTGGAAAATAATGGGAAAAAGAAAGGCACAAACACAATAGCTTTCTCAATCTAGCCCTCCAAGATACCGGCACAGGCTTGGCCTGCACCTCTGAGCTTTCTGAGGTTATAGACAAGGTGCCATATAGACAAGCCTTCCTTTTTACACACTTCCATCCTCAGCCTCCCTATGGACTCTTCCCTGCCTTGGGGGATCTGTCACTTTGGAGTATACAGATTCAGGGTGACTGTATGTGACCTAGCTACTCAGAACCAATGTAAGTGTCTACACCAACTGAGACAAGGATGGCATCCCGACCTGGTCTTCAGCATCCCATCAGCTGACAAGCGAACATTGAAAGTCAGCCATTTTTGTCTAGCATCAGCAACTAGGGAAATTGACATACGGTTTTCACTCCAAGCCAGCAAATATGATGTTGATCAACCATAAAACAGTGGCTGCAAATCAAATGTATGTTATATGTATTTGCTGTTGCTGTTTAGTTGCTAAGTCCTATCTGACTCCTCCAACCCTGTAGACTGTAGCCCACCAGGCTCTTCTGTCCATGGGATTTACCAGGCAAGAATCTTGGAATGGGTTGCCATTTTCTTCTCCTGGGCATCTTCCTGAGCCAGGGATCAAACTCATATCTCCTGCATTGTCAGGTGGGTTCTTTACCACTTTCCATGTTCTTTTTCAACTTACAGTGTTGACTTCCAATGTTCTTTACCACTGAGCCACCAAGGAAGCCCATGTTATATGTAACCTACTAACAAAGTGCTGAATCTCCTCTCCCTTGCAATCAAGGAGACAAAGAGATGAATTTTGAGTTTTTAATAAAACCAGAAAATGAGAAATAAACAGAATATGCCAATGGGGACTGTTAATCTCCTTGAAGCTTCCATAGGGATAGGCCCAGCTAGAAGCTCTCATTTCTATGGAAACCACAAAAGGCAATTTGGGGAAATGAAAATGAGCTAGGGCAAGGAAGGCTTTGTCTACACTGTCAGCAAGACTGAATTCCAAGCAGCCTCAGAGCTCAGGAGCCAAAACCTTGTGTCACCCAGCACTGGCTGAAGCATCTCACAGCCTGGGGGCAGGTGGGAAGTCCAGGTGTCCAATTTCTTTAGGTCTCAGGGCTGTTAAGGATGTGTGGCTGGTGTGGGCGGGACAGGGCAGAAAAACACAGACAGGAGAAAAGAAAAGAGGCAGCAGTTCCTGACACCCCATCACTGGAATGGCACCCTCTTCTGCAGTCCCAAAGGTGCCCTGGACTTGTCTCCACAGTGACATAGACCACATTGTTGCAATAAACTGTTGTCTTGTTTCTACCACTAGATTATTCTTTAAGAGTAAGGGTGTGTCTAATTAATTTTTTTTAGTTTTGTTTTTTTAAACTTATTGAAATATAGATGATTTACAGTGTTTCAGGTATATAGCAAAGTAACTCAGTTATATATATATATATATATATATATATACACACACACACACACACACATATATATATATTTCATTATTGTATTAAGAGAATCTAACCCAGTGCCCAGCCATTATAACAACCACCACCACAACAGGAACAGCTAACCCTTATACCATGCATTAACAACAACTAACACTGCATTTAGAGTGCGCCAGGTCAATGTTAAATTCTTTGCATCTAACAACTTTTAAAATTAGATGAGGACACTGAGGCACAGAGAATTCAAGATGTTTGCTCAAGGCCACACTAAGAAGTGGCAGAGCTGGGCTGTCTCTTCCGGACTGTCTGTTCTTAAGTCTATAATAACATGTTCAGTAAAGATCTTTTGAATGTCTTTCCGAAGCCCTGTCCTTGTTTACTTCTCTCTGACTCTTTTCTTCTGTGGTCTCATCTATCTCCTTAATTTCAGCTATTACATCTCTGCAGGTAATTCCTAAATCTGTACTTTCAGCCCCAATCTGTCTCCTAAGTGCCAGTTTTCAACTGATAGTAAGGTAACTGCCTTTTTATGTTTATGGTTTAATCAAGAGACAGATACACAACCAAATAATAATGAATCATTCATCTTAGCACTGCCTTACCACTTTACCTCTCTGCCTCTCGCCACACATACATACATACACATACACACACACACACACACACACACACACACACACAAAGCCATACCTGCTGCCTTCTCTTCTGCAGAGTATAATTAACCAAAATTAGTATATCCTGCTTTCCTCTCTCCTTATTTCTCCACCTCCACAAAGACCTCCTAAAATTCCTGCCTTAAATACAGAATTAGATCTGAAAAACAAGACATAGAGAATAGACTTATGGACATGGAGAGTCGGGGTAGGAAGGAAAAGGTGGGACAAATGGAGAGAGTAGTATAAAAGCATACACACTAACACATGAGAAATAGGGAGCCAGTGGGAATTTGCTGCATGACTCAGGAAGCTCAAACCGGGGCTCTGTGACAACTTGAGGGGTGGGATGGAGTAGGAGATGGCTCAAGAGGGAAAGGACATATATAGACCTGCAACTGACCCTTGTTGATGTGTGGTGGAAACCAACACAATATTGCAATTATCCTTCAATTAAAAGTAAATACATTTTAAAAAACGATCAGATCTGCAAAACAATTCCATAAGGGAGACAGATGAGCAAAGTCATGATTGTAATTTCTGCTGCTACAGAGGACCTTATCTTAATTCAAAACAATTCTAGTTCTGGTTGGTATCTTATTTTTTTTAATTGATATCAATTCAGAACTCACAGCCTACAGTGGTAGACATTACCAAATAAGACGCAAATTATTAATGGCTAGTGGAAATGTTTCTGATACCTGAATAGCCTCATATCACTTTTGTCCATAGTCTCTCCCACCATCCTTTGGAGCATGCACAAAGAATGTGTTAGAGAATCCAGAGAGATAAGCAATAGAAGCATTCTGCGCATTAATTTCTAAGAATCAACTTCTTCCCTGGTACCCTTTGACATGCAGCTTTCTGAAGTAGACTCATCCATAATTTATAAACTATAAGCCCAACTTACAAAAACTCAGATTAACTTGTCAGCAACTGACCTCTGTGCTTTTCTGGAAGAAAACAGAAGGTTTGTATTCACTGTGGCAAACATTCATCACAAGCCAACTACCAGCCACAAAGAGTGCAGGAGTTGGGGCACAGAAAGGAGAGGTAGTGTTCAGTGTGCTTTCCACGTGCGCATGGTTCAGTCAAGGACACGGATACACAAGCCATTAATCGTGAAGCAGAGAGAAAAGCTATAGCATTAAGGGAAAGTGCTAGTTGTTCAGTCGTGTCCAACTCTTTGTGACCCCATGGACTATAGCTTGCCAGGCTCCTCTGGCCATGTGATTTTCCAGGCAAGAATACTGGAGTGAGTTGCCATTCCCTTCTCCAGGGGATCTTTTGGACTCAGAGATTGAACTTGGGTCTTCTGCACTGCAGGCAGATTCTTTATCATCTGAGACACAAGAGTGAGAAATAAAGCAAAAAATCAGTTCTGGAAAGTGGATGGAGCCAGGGAGGATTGGGAAGCCTTTGTAGGGTTCAGGTCCCCTAAACTGAAATAAGAATGAGAACCAGTCCCCTTCAATCAGAGCAGAGTGTCCTGTGATCATCAAATTGAAAGTTTTTGCCAGTTAGAGGGTGGAAATTATATGATATAGTTGTTTTAACTTTTATATATCTAATTATTAGTAATGGTTGATATCTTTTCATGTGTTTATAAGGCAAATAGGCTTTCTTTGTGAATCACCCATTTTTTTTCTATTGAATTATTTCATATTTTTTATTGATTTTTAAAGAGTTGGTCAGTAAATCTATTGAGAAAAATTTGTAAGTCATTCTTTTTCTCTTTTGTTTATAACACTCTTCGCATTCAAAAGTTTCAACTGTGAGGTAGTTAGATATAGAAATCCTTTCTTCTGTGTAGGTAGCTTCTGTGTCTGTTCAAAACTGTATCCAAGCTCAGATGATAAAGGTAGTCTTTCACATGTTGTTTTAAGGATTCAAGTCTATTGTGAGATATGTATTGGTTTATTTTTTCTCAATCTGCAGAAGGCTTGGTTTTTTAAAAATTTTCTTAATGGTATCTTTCAAAGATCATAAGTTCTTATTTTGATAAAGTCCAATTTATCCACTTTTTCTTCTACGATTTGCTTATTAAGAAAATTTTGCAGTGGTATGGGGTGGGAGGTGGGAGGGAGATTCAAGAGGGAAGATACATATGTATACCTATGGGTGATTCATGTTGATGTATGATGGAAACCAATACAATTATCCTTCAATTAAAAATAAGTATTTTTTAAAAAAAGAAATTTTGGTCACCACAAGGTTGTGAATATTTTCTCCTGGAAGTTTTATAACATGAACTTTTACATTTAGGTCTATGATTCATTTCCAGGTAATTTTTGTGTATGTTGTGAGATAATGCTCAGAATTTACTTTTTTCCATATGTATATCCAGTTGTTCCAGCAATTTGAGGGCAATCCATAAATATGGTATATGCTTCCATTTTTTAGGTCTTCTTATCTTCTCTCAGCAATATCTTATACTTTTTGGTAAACAGATATTGCACATATTTTATTAAACTTACCTTAAGTATTTCTTGGATGTTATTATAAATGGCATTTAAAAAAATTGACATGCTATATCTAGTATATAGAAGTACAATGGTCTTTTATACATTGAACTTGGATTCTGCAACCTTGGTACTCTAATTTTTAGTTCTTATAGTTTCATTTTTTAGGTTCCTTAGAATTTCTCTACAGAAATGATCATGTCATATGTGTCTTACTGCATCTATTTTTATACTCTCACTTCTCTTTCTTACCTTCTTTTATGTATTTTTAATAATTTTATTTATTTACTTATTAGCTATATCTCAGTGTGTTTTTCCCATAATTGGTTGAGTTTATAGTATGTATTTTTATTAATTATATTTCCATTTTGAGGTAATTGTAGATTCTTTAGTATACTGTAGTCTTTGTCACTGTCTTAAAGCAATATTACTGTGGTCAAAGAAACCTATGGAAGATCACTCCCATTTCCCTCCTCCCAGTCCTTGTGCTATTCTTGTCATACACATTATGTCACCATACATTATAGATAGATGACGGGCAGATAGAATTTTTCTTGCTTGATCAACTTTTAACAATATTTTTAAAAGTAAGTTTGTAGGTGTTGTGATAAGACATTAAGAAAATATCTCTTTGATGGCTTCTAATTTCCCCAAGGTAGGGTTAGAGGTGCTTTGCTGAAGGTAGTGGGGCCAGCAAAGGTATGGATACTTTAATTAGAATAAATGACTCTGTTATTGCCATTGAAGTTACTTAAGATTGTCAGGCCTCAATATAGGGACTCATATTGTGAAATGATATTGTTGTGATGTGTGAAGTCACTCAGTCATGTCTGACTCTTTGCAATCCCATGAACTGTAACCTACCAGGCTCCTCTGTCCATGGGATTTTACAGGCAAGAGTACTGGAGTGGGGTGCCATTGCCTTCCCCAGAAATAATGCTAGCTCAGTATTTTTGGAGAATGGTATCTTGTTAACTAAAATTTATCAGCCTGCATATACAATTATGCCTCTCTCTTTATATATTGGACAGCACTCTAGATCAAGGTTGTCCAATATGTTAATAAATATAATGCAAGGCACAAATGTGAATTATATAAGTAATTTTAAGTTTTCTAGAAGGCACATTAAAATGTGAAAGACAGATAATATTAATATGTCTTATTTAATCCAATACATCTAAATTACATTAACATGTAGGAAAATATTAATATGTCTTATTTAATCTAATACATCTAAATTACATTAACATGTAGGAAAATATTTATACTGATTACACATGTTAATGTAATTTAGATGTATTGGATTAAATAAGACATATTAATATTATCTGTCTTTCACATTTTAATGTGCCTTCTAGAAAACTTAAAATTACTTATATAATTCACATTTGTGCCTTGCATTATATTTATTAACATATTGGACAACCTTGATCTAGAGTGCTGTCCAATATATAAAGAGAGAGGCATAATTGTATATGCAGGCTGATAAATTTTAGTTAACAAGATACCATTCTCCAAAAATACTGAGCTAGCATTATTTCTGGGGAAGGCAATGGCACCCCACTCCAGTACTCTTGCCTGTAAAATCCCATGGACAGAGGAGCCTGGTATGTTACAGTTCATGGGATTGCAAAGAGTCAGACATGACTGAGTGACTGGGCCATCTCAATTCAGGTTAGTCACATTGCAAATTCTCAATAGCCACATATGGACAGTGTCTACAGTTTTAGATAGCACATCTCGGGACAATTTATTTTTTTCCTTTTCTAACAACAATATGGTGAGTCACAGCCAGAATTACAAATCAAGCTCTATCATGTGTATTTTTTCTCATTGAGGCCACACTGCAATTACACTGCAGTGTAATTAAAACGAGTAATATGATGAGAGACATAATACTTCAAGTTGCCAGGTGAACAGAAATGATTGTAGAAACTGAAGGCTAGATGTTAGTCAAATTCAACAAAAGGTGAGTCACTCATACAGAACTGAGCGTTACTGAACGATCTTGTAAATGAATGCAGGTTAAGTTCCTTCCTGCTTCTGAAATTCTTTTGTTTTGTTTTATTTTCATTTATTTCTTTCTTTTAAAGATTCTTTATAATTTCCCTGGGACCTGAAGGACATGTACATTAATAGAACCAGCACATGTTATTCCACTTCCCAGATGACACATATTTTAGACATAACATTTTAAAAGGGAACATCAGGATGCTGAACCATAACCTATAAATACCAAATATATTTAAAAATATAAGACTGATCATGGACATTAGGAGGCTTCATCGTCCTGAGTCTCTAAATGTCTTGTAATTCAAATTGTTTCTTGAAGAGTCTCAAAACAACAATAGCTTCAGAGATACAGACAGGTATGGAGATAGACCAGTTCATATACACATCAGCCAAGGGACACACTGGTTTGGGGTATTTATTGCTGCATAATGAACTTCTCCAAATTCCAATTGCTTAAAACACCACTCTTCAGTTCATCTGTTCATGATTCTGAAATTTGGACAGAGCTTGGCAAGGTGCACTTATCGCTCTTCTACATGGCACCAGCTGGTGTGGATCACTGGGTACTAGGGAAGAAAATTCCACAATGGCCTCTCACACAGCATCTGCTGTCTGTTGACCGGGAGCCCAGCTCTGGCTGCTGGCTGAGAGCCTCGGCTCTCCTTCAGGTGGCCTTTCCATGTGGCTAGATTGGGTTCTCAAGGCATGTTCAGACTCCCTCAATAACAGCTGACTTCCCTTACATCCTGAGCACCAGAGAAGAGCTGCTGACCCTTCTTGAGTTTCCGCCCTAGACCTGGCACAGCATCACCTTCACAGTATCCCATTACTCAAAGTACCCGTCACAAGGGTAGGCCAGATACAAAGCGAGAGAACCATGAATACTGGGAACTATGGTTCACTGGGGGCCACCGAAAACACTAATTCACATGAACGAAATTGTTTCACATTTTAAATTTTCAATCAATTATTTTCTGAATCTTCAATTTTTTTAACAGCCTATTGATGCTCCGTTGTTGCGATATCTTCTCAAATATCTGAGGATATTAATAAAAATCATTTAAAGTTTTCCCTTTTTTCCTAAATAGTCTGTTTCCACAAAGGTCAGATTTTCTTTTCTTTTTTAAACTTTCTTTTGAACTAGTTTCTTGTTTTGTTTCCCGCCCTTGGTCTTTCTCCTTTAACGTGCTGATCTTCCTCAAAAAGCTTGTCATCCTGGGTTTCCTTTTAGATTTATAAAAGAAAAACTAAGTCAGTTAATAGAGATGCTGGCACAGGTTTCCTCTACAGTTTCTCTGATACCCGAGTTACTAAGTGAAAAAGTCTGGCAGTGAGCTTTGTGTACTTGTGCAGAGAGAGGGATAACCATACAGGTATGTTTGTGCGGAGCAGACAGGCAGGCTCACCCCTGCCTCCATCCTCGTGGTAAAAATAAAGACAGACTTACTCTAAGGTGGCCAGCATATTCCCGCATCTAAGCCCTAGACTCTCTGAGCAGATTCTCCCTCCAAGATCAGGTCTCAGGTTTCCTGTTTGGGGCATATACTGCTATTACCAATTGCTCTGTGTGCTGGGGGACCAGTGGTAGAAAGGGAGAAAGGTGTTTGAGTAACAGACTCACCACCTCAGTAGATTAATTGTCCTGATTACTACCCCACATCTCTCTTCTACTCTTGCTGCTGCTGCTTAGTCACTTTAGCCATGTCCAACTCTTTGAAACCCTATGGACTGTAGCCTGCCAGGTTCCTCTGTCCATGGGAATTCTGTAGGCAAGAATACTAGAGTGGGTAGCTGTTTCCTTCTCCAGGGGATCTTCCCAACCCAGGGATTGAATCAGGGTCTCCTGCATTGCAGACATATTCTTTACCAGCTGAGCCACCAGGGAAGCCCCTCTTCTACTCTTAAAAGTGAAAGTGAAGTTGCTCAGTCGTGTCCGACTCTTTGAGACCCCTTGGACTGTAGCCCACCAGGCTTCTCCGTCCATGGGATTCTCCAGGCAAGAATACTGGAGTAGGTTGCCATTTCCTTCTCCAGGAGATCTTCCTGACCCAGGGATTGGACCCAGGTCTCCCACATTGTAGGCAGACGCTTTACCATCTGAGCCACCAGGGAAGTCAGCTTCTACTCTTCGTACCTGCTAATTCAGAGCTTGGACCTACTCTGAATCTCTACTTGGGAGCAGAACTTCCCCGTGTGCTGCAGCCCTCCCTGGAGAGTGTTCTGCTGGCAGCTCAGGTATTTGAGAAGATATTGCATCAACGGAACATGAATAGGCTGCTGAAAAGTAGAACATTTAGAAAATAATGTGATTTCTGCTCTAAAAGTTTAATAGTAGGGCTGGATAATAAGGCAAGGAAACTGTTAAGCTCTTGTGTGTGTGTGTTAGTGCCTCAATCATGTCCAGACTCTTTGTGACTCCATGGACTGTAACCCACCAGGTTCCTCTGTCCATGGAATTCTCCAGGCAAGAATACTGGAGTGGGCTGCCATTTCCTTCTCCAGGTGATCTTCCCAACGCAGGGATCAAACCTGGGTCTCCTGCTTTGCAAACAGATTCTTTACCATCTGAGCCACCAGGGAAGCTCACAGAATTAAAGAAAAAGAATATAATCTATGAAAGACACGAAGCACCAAACCAAGTGTTCAACATCCATCCCCTCAAAATCGAATCCAGTTAATGCAAAGAGGATATAATTGGGGGAATAAAAAAAATAAATTTCTCAGAGCCAAAAAGCAAACCCCTAAAATCTTCAGAATGAAATGTGTTCATCTCAGAATGAAATGAATCCATTTTTATTCATGCTGAGTAGCATGAATAAAACAAGATACACATACATTGATACAAAACCTCACCAAGGCTAGAGACTCCTGAAAGCTGCCATAAAGAAAAAATAACACACACAAAAAGTAGGTAGCTACAAAGGGTCAAATCTTAGACTGATGATAGAAACTGTATTATCAATACTGAAAGCCAGAATACATTCTAGCTATACCTCCAGGGTGCTGAGGAAATAGAACTTGTGACCCTACACCCACCGGCATGGCTGTCCCATGGGAAGGATGGAGAGAGGCAGAGGATACAGCAGAGCATCTGGGTCCTTCCCCATAGACAGAAGGCCCATCGTATGGTCGCACAGGACACAGGCCAGCAGCACAGCTGGAGTACGACCTTCACATCTCCCTAAAAGTACCCGGCTCCTGCTGTGCCACCTGGTTCAGGTGAGCATTCCAATAGGAAAGCCCTATTTAGTGTTATTTTGTATTGAACCCTCTTCCTCTGACTTCTTTCCTGCCAGCCCACCACAAGCAAGTAATTTTCAAGAATGTTTACTGTGAGACAGAGTGAACTCAATGTCAGTCTGCAGGTGCACCTGCCCTCCAGTGGATCTACATTTGAAGCCAGTTTCTGCTCCAGTCAGTCACCATGGAGACTAAGTTCATTTCAGAACTGCAAGGAGTCAAAGAGTTTATCTCCTGCAGTCTTTTGGGGAAAAAAAAATAGACTTGGCAATCCACTTGGAAACTGAAAAATGAAGTGAAAAAAGAGGAATTTAAGAAAAAACGGATGGGAGGATCTACAATAATATGGAATTATTCCAAGGATAAAATGTAAAGCAGATAGTTCCATAGACAGTTTACAAAACAATTGACCCAAATTAGAATTTGAAGTCAAAGGACTCCAAGATGACCATCTCAAAGAAAGAGTTTCAGTTAAAAAAAAAAAATAGTATTACAGACAAGGAAGAATTTTACTCTTTAATAAGGAAGTTACTCTTTCCCCTTGATACACAAAAGAGAAAGATTTAGAAATTTGGGGAAAAACAAACAAAAGTAAGAAAATCCCATTGCAAAGATGGAGCAAACTAAATGACATGATTTTGAGCAAGGGTGTAAAGTCAGAAGAGAATTGATTTGACACATGCACTGGAACATTTTCCTTGGAACTGCAGTTTTAGTGACATGATATCATTAGAATTTGGGTCTGCAATAAGTGAAAAATATGTAGTTACTTATTATACATTATAGTGTTACATTATGCCAATATAATGTTAATTTATATTAGTATATTTGCAGTTATTATAATAATTATGTTTAATATTATAATAATTGCAATTAATATATTAAAATTATAATCTTATACCAATATAATATTGGTAGTGACATTTTATTTTTTGGACTCAATCTATAGACAAAACATGAGAGATATAATTATAGGTACAGAACAAAATCCAAGTGGTATAACTTTACAAAAATCATACAGTAGCACAAATGACAAAAGAAGAGGTGAAAGAGGCTGCATTATCTCTGAAGGGCCCACTTTTACCAAGTGATGGCACTCCCTTTACTGAGTCAGTTTACTGAGTCAGAAGTACATACTTGAGCAGATTGTTTAGTTCATTCTAAAATTACTTATTAAACACCCTCCACATGCTAGCATCGCTCTGGGTCCTGAGATACAGTGCTGAGCATGTCTGTAGGGCTAACGGGCACATTTCCTGCCCTTATGGAGCTCACAAGATAATGTGGAGAAGAGTACAAATGGACAAAATTCACCATCATTGACAGCAGGCCAATACTGGTTACTGTTGTTTAGTCACTAAGTTGTGTCCGACTCTTTGCTACCCCATAGACTGTAGTCTGACAGGCTCCTCAGTCCATGGGATTTCCCAGGACAGAGAGTGTTCTGCTGGCAGCTCAGATATTTGAGAAGATATTGAATCAATGGAACATGAAGTAAAATTAGAAATGGTTAAAAGTGCTTACTTTGGGGAAGTTAGACTGGAGGGTGGGATAGGGCAACAGAATTTAAGAGACTAGTTTTCCACTTACCTCTATTTGTACTATTTGAACTTCTCCAAGTATAAGAGCTCTGTTAATAATATTAAAAAACACAAAACCCAATATTGCGGTTTTTAACCAGCAGGATCAGGCTGACTTACGCTCCACCTAACGTTGCATGGAAGACCTGATGTCAGGGCTTTATGACTCAAAATTCAGTGCAAAGAAATGCTGCAGCTGGGAACCATCTGCTTAACATACACCGAGTAGATTTTCATTCCATAATTGTACATCTGGATATTTTAATAGCCGAACCTGATATGAAACATGCTTCTATAAATACACTGAGCTTCTCTTTCTGCCGCATTTATTGCTATAAATTAGCTGACTTTTAATTTTTAAAGTGTTGCTTTTTTAAAAGCACCATGAAAAACTGTAAGTATATACTTATCTATCTATGAAAAACAGATTTTCAAGTAATTTAACCCTTCTGAAGCCAGCCATAATGTGTAACAATGATCCTTGCAGAGCTGTATACAGAGTTCCGTTTTGCCTGCTCCCTTTCTGTCTTGCATGTTTCTCTCCCCAACCATCCATTCACTGCCAAGATCCTCCAACACTCCAAGACTCTGGGGTTGCGAGTGGTCACAGAGAGCCTGGAAGCCTCGACAGTGGTCAGCTTCAGGATCCAGTGGAGCCGAGGGAGAACTGGGACACCAGGACAGACTGACTCTGGGTTGGGAAGGGACTCCCAGGGCAGTACAGGGGAGTCGGAGGTGAGTGCTGAGGGCAGGGCAGAGCAGAGGGCGTCTGCTCCAAAAGCAGGAGGGGAGGAGGCTGCTGCAGTGAGAGCTGGCCAGGAGTTGAGGGCAGTGAACTTAGCGGCTCCAAAGCGAAGGGCAGGAGGAACTGCAAGGCAGGGGTCTCATGAGGGAAAAAGGACAAATCAGCCGAAGCTTTGTGGTACATTTGCCTGGCCGTGATTGCAACATGTGTATGCAGGAAAGGGGGCGCGACCGAGGACCTGTCCCCTTGGGAGGGGCTTCGGCCGCGAGTCCAGGGGCCACGCCCACCTAGAGACTCAGCGGTATGGAGTGGCGTTTCTGTTTAATGAACTCAGAATTGTGATGAATCAGTAATACAGCAGAGTAACTACTGGAAGACCACGCCTGACCGTGTTTGCACATCTAATCTGCTTCTGGCCACCTCTGCTGTCATCTGTAGAGTTTATGCGCTCAAGTGGCCTTTCCACTTCCATCTCCAGTCTGACCCTAGACACAGGTCCTGGGTCACAGCTCCTAGATACTGAAGAAACCCAGAGGGGGAAATGTGTCTTTTATCGACCATCTGAATCAGAACTTAGCCTGCTTAGCCGCTTCAGTCGTGCTGTCTCTGTGAGACTCCACTGACTGTAGTCCGCCAGGCTCCTCTGTCCATGGGATTCTCCAGGTAAGAATACTGGAGTGGGTTACCACCTCCTTCTCCAAGGGATCTTCCCAATCCAGGGATCAAACCCACATTTCCTGAATCTCCTGCATTGCAGTCAGATTCTTTTACCACTGAGCCACCAGAGAAGTCTCATAGTGATTTCAGAAGGAGCCGCCTTCCCTGTCGCAGTTTTGAGAACTCCATCTCTGGCCCCTGCCAACGTGGATGCTGACCCTAAGGATGCCAAAGGCTGTTTATTCTAGGACTGCCATCAATCCTCTCTTCCGGAGAGTTCATACCACTAGTAAACACGAGGAACCAAGAACCATTCATGGCCTTCTCTCCGCCATATATTTCCTTCTACTCTGAGCACCTTATGTGTATGCGTGCCAAGTTGCTTCAGTGCTGTCCAAATCTTTGTGACCCTAAGGACTGTAGCCTGCCAGGCTCCTCTGCCTATGGCATTCTCCTGACAAGAATACTGGAGTGGGTTGCCAAGACTTCCTCCAGCTGAATGCTTTGGGACCCCATGTTGCAGGATACAGCCTTGGAGGCAAATTGACATCAAGTGAAATTCCAGCTTAATCATTTTCTACTGTGAAGCCTGGAAACATTTCTTAATTTCTCTAAGCTTCAGTTTCAAAAAAAAAAAACGACAATTTGAGAATATTAACAACTATTTCATTGGGTTGTACTGAGAAATGAAATGATGTTCATGAAGGGCCTGGTTTCAAGCCTGGCACATTGTACAGACACGTGTTCATCTTTGTTCTCAAATGCCTAGACCAAAAAAAGTTACGGTTTAGTTACCAAGTAAGAGATAGGTATGTCTAAAGCAAAGGTAACCAGAGGGGGTTGGTTTGACATGGTGTTGTAGTAAGTATTAAATTTAATAATATTTGTAAAGCACTTAATGAATCCTAAAGGAAATCAACCCTGAATATTCATTGGGAGGATTGATGCTTAAGCTGAAGCTCAAATACTTTGGCCACCTGATGCAAAGAGCCGACTCTTTGGAAAAGGCCCTAATGTTGGGAAATAATGAGGGCAGGAGGAGAAGGGGCAACGGAAGATGAGATGATTGGATGGCATCACCAACTCAACGGATATGAGTTTGAGCAAGCTCTGGGAATTGGTGATGGACAGGGAAGCCTGGCATGTGCTGCAGTCCATGGGGTCTCAAAGAGTCAGACACGACTGAGCGACTGAACAACAACAGAAAGTGCTTAATATAGTGCCTGGCTCTTAAGTACTGTTCAATCAATTATAGTCATAATTATTAATGAAACTTACAAATTGCCAAAGTTGGTTGGCCATGCCCTACATGTAGTTGACCATAGTGCTTATAAAATTATAAAATTGATAGCAGAACACAGCTCTACTGATTTCTTAGAGTGTCTCCTATTCCTACCAGCTCTGAACTTGTTCTCTTTTATTCTCTAATGGCACAGATATTCTGAGATCACCTGAACATGAAAGGGAATGAAGCAGGACTTCCCCAGTGGTCCAGTGGATAAGAATCTGCCTGCCAATGCAGGGGACATGGGTTCTATTCCTCGTTTGAGAAGATGCCACATGCCAGACAGCAACTCAGCCCATGCACCACAACTACCGAGCCCATGAGCTAGAACCTGCACACCACAACTATAGAAGTCCATGTGCCTAGAACCTGTGCTCTGCAACAAGAGAAGCCACTGCAATAAGAAGCCTGCACACTGCAATGAAGAATGACCCTGGTTCGCTGCAACTAGACAGTGCCCACACAAAGCAACGAAGACCTAGCACAGCCAAAAAAAAAATTAATAAAATTATTTTTTAAGAAAAGTGAATGTAGCAGACACAGTCTGTTTCACAGGGCTCTTCAAACTCTTCACAAGGCTCACTCTTCTCAGGGGTCCCAAACCACAAGCTCCCCAAGATTCTGTCATCATTACTGGCATTAAACATTTGCCGAATGTCAGCTGTATGCAAGCTGACCATTCTGTGAACTCCAGAAACACTTTACATGTATCAGATCTGTTTCAAAGCATGTCCTCTTCTCAGCAGAGGTCTCAAGGAGGCCCCATTCTCCTCAATGTATTAATAAACACGTTAGGATCCATGAAGGGGGCTGTTCACTGTGCCAGGCCTTGCATCAGGCAGTTTGTACACATTCTCTCATTTAATGCTCGTGCTGTGCCAGGTAGCTAACATTACCTCCAATTTACAGATGAGCTATCTGAGGTCAGAGAGGGTAACTTGCCCAAGGCCACACAGAGAGTCAATGGGAAACAAGTGCCATTAAACTCAGATGTCAGGGAGGCACCTGACAGCTGACATGATGCCTGGACATACGGTTGTTGACCACTCCCTCCTCTTTCACCCCTTATGCCAGGCTGTCCCTTCCTCCGTTAGGGCGGAAAGAAATAAGAAAATGTACTTGCATGTAGCAAGATTGTTGCAATTGCTCTAAACCAAATTCACTGTGTTCTGTGCTAGACTGAATGGCTGAAACCTACAGTTTGGTCTGACCAAGTTACAAGCATGGTTGCCTTCCACTTCCAGTGCACTAAGAAAATTGAAGGAAAGCCTCTGTGCCAGGTCACTCCTGAAAGATTTCTGAAATTATACCTGCTTTCTATCTCATACCACTGTACTATATGTCAGCACCATGTCAGAAAAGCAGAACTTACTTTAGTCAATATGGAACAGAAATAATTGGCAGGCATGCTATTACTCACATGGAAATTCTCTCCATCATAAAACCCAAGTCTAAGAGTTCCTGCAAGAAAACTCAGTCCTGTTCCTCCTAACTAAGCCAGTCTACTTCTGACCATCCTCCAGTCTTTCTGGAAAACAGAGACACATGGCACTATTTGTTTCTTGCCAAGATAATGCCAGGACCTACTAATAACATCAGCTTTCTCTATGACGGACAGGTGGATTCTGCTGTCCTTCCTGGAGAAGGGGAGCAAAATCACAGAGGACTTTGGGCAGAATCACAAAGCCAAGAAAGTAGAGCCAAAAGCTGAGAATCCTCTTTTTGGTGTGTGTGTGTGTGTGTGTGTGTGTGAGGGAGATGGTGGGTGCTGGACAGTTACCAACAGTATTCTTAATTTGAGAAAGACTATAACACTTTCTCAAAGACCTGTGTTTGGGGTCAAGTGTGATAAACTGGGGGTTTCCCCAGTGGCTCAGTGGTAAAGAATCCACCTACAATACAGGATCTTCAGGAGACAGGAGTTCAATCCCTGGGTCAGGAAGATCCCCTGGAGGAGGGTACAGCAACCCACTCCAGTATTCTTGCCTGGAGAATCCCATGGACAGAGGAGCCTGGTGTGCTACAGCCCCTGGGGTCACAAAGAGTCAGACATGACTGAAGCGACTTAGCAGGGCATGGCACATGATAAACTGGGCATCAAAGACTGTGGAAAGGGACCTGACTATTTGGTTTGTTCCATTACCAATGATTCCCTCACTCATTCATTTCTCATCTATTCATTTAATCACTTATTCTACAACCATGACTGACTACCTACCTTGTCAACACCTAGGAAGAAGACAGGGAAAACCCAAGAAGATGGATATAATTCCAATGCTTTGTGGTAAGAGCTAAAGAGTTTACCTTCTAGATGCTTTTCCTGCATTTTGTGTCTTCTAAACACCCTGGCAATTGTCTGCTTTCTTATAATTTGTCTGAGTTTTACTCTTCCACGATCCAGATAAGAGATAACATTGATTGAGTGCTTTTTGTATGTCAGGCAATATTCTGAGCATTTTCTTATTTATATATCATAATAGTGTGATGAGATAGGTGCTATTAATATGCTCATTTTCTCATAAGAAAGCCAAGACATTGTGCAATGGTCATACTACTAATATAAAGAGGAGCTTAGTTTTGAAAGCAGGCAGTGTAGCTACAAAGCCCCCATTCTTAGCCATTGCACTATCTGTATAATGGATGAACTATTTGACCTTAGAGAAAATTTTAAATGTATAGTTTTTGTTGTTGACTTGAATGATATAATTTTATACATCTTAGAGTTGTTGCTAGTGGAAACTCTTGAAAGCCTGTTCAGTACTAACCTCAGTCATTAATAGCCAATCTTGAAACAAGGCTGTGATTAGTTCTCCAGCAGCAGGGAAGCAACAGAAGAGGTGAAGGCAGAATCCTCTAACCAGGGGATGCGGGATACTCTGGGCAGAAAAGGGACTATGAGGAATGAGGGCTCAGCCAGGGGCGGGGAGCTGGGATCAGCTACTGTGGAGGAGATAAAAGAGTGCGCTGGGGACTCATAGGCTTGGAGAAAAAGAAAAGACCAGTAAACAGGTGACTGGGGGCTTTGATCAAGAGCAGGATGGAGACATGGTCTTAAGCTGAAGGTGAGAAGGAACAAAAAGGAAGCCTTCAAAGCTGGACAGGTTTGCAAGGGAGGGGGGCAATGGGTGAGGACACGTAGGTTTGTTTCTAAAGTGCTTCTGTATATTAAATATGCTTTCACACGGTTTTACTCTGAATGACATCACACTTTAAAGATCTGCATAGAAAGTAAAGGAGGACCATCTTCTGAACATCCTCACTAAGCACAGGACATGCACTGGATGCTGCATCTACAGCCTCTCTCATGACCTGGAGTCTTACGAGGCAGTTCTCATTAGGTATAAACACAAGGGAGGCACTGAAACCCAGAGAGACTGTCAGAGTCACACAGCTGATAAACCAGTGTCTAGCACACAGTCTTCAATGACTATTTATTGAGCCATGAATAAATGAGTGTATGGTAAAATGATAAAGCAAGCAAGCAGGCAGGCCCATCCAGCCCCAAAGTTCATGCTTTGTCTCCTGTACTGGTGGTTTTGAATTGCGAGCCACAGAGCCCTGGGCTAAAGTGAGGAGGAATAGAGTGGAGGAGCTGCCTGGAGAGTGGCGCACCTGGTCTGCTATTCCTGCTTTGACAAGAGCATCTCTGCTTCCACATGTGCTAGGTATTGAGTTTTACATATAATTTTATTTGAAGAAAAGGGTCTTCTTCTACAAAATGCTTCATAACTCCTGCCCTGTACCATGCTGTCTCCTAAGCATATATAAAATCTATGAATGAGTTCAGTTTAATAAAGATGTATATTAACATAGAGTGAAAACTTAAACTCATTTCTGAATCTTAGTAACAGCCTCCTTTCCTGGTAAGTCTTATGAGGCCAGCTGTCTATAATATCCAGCATACTGAAGAGGCAGTTAACGATGGATGAAACACCCTCCAGGTCATTATGGCCGGCGGTTCACACCACAACTCCAGCTGCCAAGGTTCAACCCTAGTTCTGCCATAACCTATTTGTGTGATTTGGGGTAAGTGATTTGACCTCTCTGTGCTTTAGTTTCATCTGTAAAATATGGTAGCTATCTTGTAGGGTGAAAGTGAAAATCGTTTAGTCATGTTCAACTCTTTGCGACCCCACGGACTGGTCCATGGAATTCTCCAGGTCAGAATACTGGAGCAGGTAGCCTTTCCCTTCTCCAGAGGATCTTCCCAACCCAGGGATCAAACCCAGGTCTCCCACATTGCAGGTGGATTCTTTACCAGCTGAGCCATAGGAAAGTCCAAGAATACCAGAGTGGTATACTATCCCTTCTATAGCAGACCTTCCCGACCCAGGAATCGAACCAGGGTCTCCTGCATTCCAAGCGGACTCTTACCAACTGAGCTATCCTGTAGGGTAGACACATTTTGTGTTATATCTGTGAATGTGCTCACTGTAAACAAATGCACTTAGTTGCCTTAACTACTCATTCTTGCTGATACAGGATCCCAACTTGGAGTGGCCTTCCCAAGTTTCATTTGCACAAATTCCAGTCAACCAAAGATACCAATACTCCTTTGACTTTCCTGGGGTCACCAGGGAAACATAATAAGATACACAACAGTCTGGCCTGACTTATGTTAGGAGAATTTGCAGGCTTACCTTGACAGCTCCTGCTTCTTGGGAATAGGTGTGTGCTGCTGTCTGGGGTCCAGCTGTCTGGGGTTCACTATAGTCCCAAAGTGGCTTTTTTGGGAGGAAGCAGGAATAAATAAAAATTGTATATATTTAAAGTGTATAACATGATGTTTTGGCATATGTATAAATTGTGAAATAATTACCACAATTAAATTAACTAACACTTCTCATGGTTACCTTTTTTATATATGTTGAGACACTAGAGATTTATTCTTTTATCAAATTTCAAGCATACAGTATATTCTTATTAACTATAGTTACAATGCTATATACATTAGGTCTCCAGAACTTACCCATTCTATAACTAAAATTTTATACTGTTTGATCAATATCTCCCCTTTCCCGCATCTCCCAGACTCTGGTAAAGTAGTGAAAGTGTTAGTCGCTCAGTCATTTCTGACTCTTTATAACCCCATGGAATTTAGCCCACCAGGCTCTTCTGTCCATGGAATCCTCCAGGCAAGAATACTGGAGTGGGTAGCTATTCTCTGTTATTGTTCATCTGACTCTTTTTAGAATCCCAGATGTAAGTGAGATCAAGTGTTATTTGTCTTTTTATGTCTGGCTTATTTCACTTAACATAATGTCCTCCATGTCTCACAGTGGCTTTTGATCACATATTAATAGTAAGTAATATCCATTAGTTAAAGTTACTTATCTGCTGAAACAGGTAAGCCCCAAGTCCCAGTAGCATAACATATTAGAAGTTTATTTCTCATCCTTGTAGAGTCTCATTGGTGCCTAGGGGTAGGGGTGAGATGTGGTAAGGGGGTCTATTCTACACAGTCATCCAAGGATCTGCATTGATGAAGAACACCATCTTCAACATAGAGTTTCCATCATGGCCTGGGATCAGCATTTAGCCTCCAGGTGGTATACAGGAAGTGAGAGAATAGAGGACTGCATGGTGGGTTTTATGAACCAGACCACGAAGGAATGCTTAACACTTCCAATGGCATGCCATCAACTAAAATGCAGCCACAAATCCATTCCTGAGGACAAAAGTAGCTGTGAGGTGTCGCCCATTTGTGTACTCATTGGAAAACGACCAGACAGTTTTTGCCAAACAGTTCTGAAAGAGATGGGAATACCAGACCACCTGATCTGCCTCTTGAGAAGTCTGTATGCAGGTCAGGAAGCAACAGTTAGAACTGGACATGGAACAACAGACTGGTTCCAAATAGGAAAAGGAGTTCGTCAAGGCTGTATATTGTCACCCTGTTTATTTAACTTCTATGCAGAGTACATCACGAGAAACGCTGGACTGGAAGAAACACAAGCTGGAATCAAGATTGCCAGGAGAAATATCAATAACCTCAGATATGCAGATGATACCACCCTTATGGCAGAAAGTGAAGAGGAACTAAAAAGGTTCTTGATGAAAGTGAAAGTGGAGAGTGAAAAAGTTGACTTAAAACTCACATTCAGAAAATGAAGATTATGGCATCCGGTCCCATCACTTCATGGGAAATAGATGGGGAAACAGTGGAAACAGTGTCAGACTTCATTTTTCGGGGCTCCAAAATCACTACAGATGGTGACTGCAGCCATGAAATTAAAAGATGCTTACTCCTTGGAAGGAAAGTTATGACCAATCTAGATAGCATATTCAAAAGCAGAGACATTACTTTGCCAACAAAGGTCCGTCTAGTCAAGGCTATGGTTTTTCCTGTGGTCATGTATGGATGTGAGAGTTGGCCTGTGAAGAAGGCTGAGCACTGAAGAATTGATGCTTTTGAAGTGTGGTGTTGGAGAAGACTCTTGAGAGTCCCTTGGACTGCAAGAAGATCCAACCAGTCCATTCTGAAGGAGATCAGCCCTGGGATTTCTTTGGAAGTAATGATGGTGAAGCTGAAGCTCCAGTACTTTGGCCACCTCATGTGAAGAGTTGACTCATTGGAAAAGACTGTGATGCTGGGAGGGATTGGAGGCAAGAGGAGAAGGGGACAACAGAGGATGAGATGGCTGGATGGCATCACTGACTCGATGGACGTGAGTCTGAGTGAACTCCGGGAGTTGCTGATGGACAGGGAGGCCTGGCGTGCTGCGATTCATGGGGTCGCAAAGAGTCGGACACGACTGAGCAACTGATATGATCTGATTTTTCTGTTGTTATGCAGTTCACACACACATGCACACAAACACATATACATAGGCACAAATTTAAAACAAATATAAAACAAGATTCTCATCAAATAATGCTCTGTGTGCAATATGGTCTGATAGCTTCTATCTCATTTTAAAATGTTGTCATGACCTATTAAATTGATATTATTGCTAATAGGTCTTGACATACAGTGTGAAAAACACCATAATTTTTTCAGAGAAAAGCCACTCTAAGGCATAGCTGTTACTACTAACCTTAGACACTGAGATGTCATCAGTGAGAGAGAAAACGTCCTCTATGGAAATCATTTTCAAACAATTGCAGTTTTCAAGAAATAAGCCATACAGTTCAACTACAGTTAAAGTAGTAAAATAAGAATGTTAAGAAATTTAAGTGAAATGTAAGTGTTCATACAAAACTAGGAAGACTTGAGTCCAGTGTGGACAATCAAGTTCTTGCTGGCAAATGAGAAAAAATTCTGTAAGGGTTTGAGGTAGACCAAATAAATATCATTAATTTTTCCATGTGAATTTGGAACCACTGAGCAGCAGAGAAGGCAAATAGGCAGTCAAATGCTGTCTTTGCTACCCATGAAGTCAATACTGGACAATGTGACTTCCTAATATTAAACTCAAGCAGGACTTCCCTGCCCAGCCACAAGCAGCGGTGAACAAGGCCTCCTGAGTGGGGCTTGCCCCTGAAAACTTGCAGCATAAAGGGACAAACCAGAATGCTGGATTAACCTCCAGAAGGAAGCAGGAGTTACTGACCACATGTGCCCCACTCGCTGGGGGAATCTGAATTGGGGGGGGGGGGGCGTGATGCTGCCACCAGCACCCCCCAGATGAACACAAGAAGCTAGGGGAGAGGCACTTCCCCCCATGTACACCACAAGGCAGAGATGTCAGCATCAATGGAACCCAATCAAAGTGCTTTTGTTTTCTACAGAGATATGTTTGCAACTTCATAACAAGTGGAGCCATGACTATTTCAAAATTGATATTTCTGATCCCACAGATGTCTGTGGCTCTATGCTGTTTCTGAGAATGGGACATATTATATTCCTCAAAAAAGACAAGTAAGATACATGCCACCTCCCCTCCCCTGACCTAGGGGCTACATTTATGCCTTCCTCTTAGTCAGGATTCCTGACCATATACTGGCTTACAATGTTATCCCATGATTTTTGTTAACCCAAGCGATTCTTAGGATAGTAACTGGAGATATGTGGCTTAGTCTTACTCAACTCTTTGTCTCTAAATGTGCCCAGAATGAGACTTTGTACATAGTAGGTTCTGAAATGCAACTTGGGACTCAGTGAAGGTCTTTTTCCTACAAACAAGAAATGGAGAGGGGGGCGGGGAACAGTGCAGAAAGACTCATCCCACCTGGGATGGCCCTGCAGGACCCTGCTCAGGTTCAGTAGGGAACAAGCAAAAAGCTTGTTATGTAGCAGGTAATTCTTCAGGCCAGAGAGAAACAACCTCACATTATTTATATTCCAAAAAGACCTTGCTGGGCAGGGAACAGATCCCAAAGGCTGTGGGGCTGTGATAAGTGACTCTTTCCATACAATTTTCCTGGCTCAGTATTGGGGAGTTCAGTTTATAAAGTTGCTTGAAGAGGGGTTTTGTTTGTTGGCTTTGTTTTAAAAGCTGTGTCCAGGGTTTACCTAGATGGCAGGAAAAGCTTTTCTCAACAAACCTTAATGCAAATGGAGGCCTGGGTCTGAATTCGTTCATAAGGCAAGCAATACAGACCAGTCACCTGTGACCAAACGCTCACCACCTCGCCCACATCTCCACCCACCAGGGGAGTTTTGTTTTGCTGGTTGGCTCCTGGGACCTCATTATTCACATCAGAATGATGGATAACAAGAGAAGTAGATGGGACTTAGATTTTAACCTCTGCACTGGCAGAGAGTTACAGGGAAAGGAGGAGATGGAGGAAGCAGCAAAAAGGAAAAGGGAAAAAGAAGCGTATGTGGGCTGATGAGTTTGGGAAACTTCATAATAAAAGAGATGGGAGAGTTTGAGAGAATCTGTCACACTGGAGGGATACTGAGTGAGAGGGAAGGAGGAAGGGAGAGAAAAGTTGTTTTCTTTTTTTCTTGAACACTTCATTTCATTAAGACAGTGAGTAAAGCTTACCCTCTTTTTTAAAAAACTTTTATTTATTTATTTTTGGCTATACTGGGCTTTCCTTGCAGCTTGCAGGCTTTTTACTTCAACTGCTGGGAGCCAGGCTGCTCTTTGCTGCAGGGCACAGAGGTGCTCTTACAGTCCCGGCCTCTCCTACCGTGGAGCACAGGGTCTAGGCTCACGGGCTCTGTGGCCCCATGGCACATGGAGTCTTTCTGGACCAGAGACTGAACCCGTGTCCCCTGCTTTGGCAGGCAGATTCTTATCCACTGTGCCACTAGGGAAGTCCAGTAAAGCCTACAGTTCAGTTCAGTCCAGTCACTCAGTCGTGTCCAACTCTTTGCGACCCCATGAACTGCAGCACACCAGGCCTCCCTGTCCATCACCAACTCCCGGAGTTCACTCAAACTCACGTCCATCAAGTTGGTGATGCCATCCAGCCATCTCATCCTCTGTCGTCCCCTTCTCCTCCTGCCCTCAATCCCTTGCAGCATCAGACTCTTTTCCAGTGAGTCAACTCTTCACACGAGGTGGCCAAACTACTGGAGTTTCAGCTTTAGCATTATTCCTTCCAAAGAAATCCCAGGGCTGATCTCCTTCAGAATGGACTGGTTGGATCTCCTTGCAGTCCAAGGGACTCTCAAGAGTCTTCTCCAACACCACAGTTCAAAAGCATCAATTCTTAAGCACTCAGCTTTCTTCACAGTCCAACTCTCACATCCATACATGACCAATGGGAAAATCCATAGTGGCAAATTAATGTCTCTGCTTTTGAATATGCTATCTAGGTTGGTCATAACTTTCCTTCCAAGGAGTAAGCGTCTTTTAATTTCATGGCTGCAATCACCATCTGCAGTGATTTGGGAGCTCAAAAAAATAAAGTCTAACACTGTTTCCATTGTTTCCCCATCTATTTCCCATGAAGTGATGGGATCAGATGCCATGATCTTAGTTTTCTGAATGTTGAGCTTTAAGCCAACTTTTTCATTCTCCTCTTTCACTTTCATCAAGAGGCTTTTTAGTTCCTCTTCACTTTCTTCCATAAGGGTGGTGTCATCTGCATATCTGAGATTACTGATATTTCTCCTGACAATCTTGATTCCAGCTTGTGCTTCTTCCAACCCAGCATTTCTCATGATGTACCCTGCGTATAAGTTAAATAAGCAGGGTGACAATATACAGCCTTGACGTACTCCTTTTCCTATTTGGAACCAGTCTGTTTTTCCATGTCCAGTTCTAATTGTTGCTTCCTGACCTGCATATAGGTATCTCAAGAGGCAGGTCAGGTGGTCTGGTATTCCCACCTCTTTCAGAATTTTCCACAGTTTATTGTGATCCACACAGTCAAAGGCTTTGGCATAGTCAATAAATTTTGAGATCACAGACTTCTGTTTTCTTAGGTGTGACTCCAAGTCAAGGGGTGGTGGTTAAGATACAAGAATGCTGAAGAGGGAGGAGGAGGATCTGGATTCAGTCCAAGACAAAAGATGTGACATTGTCCGCAATAAATAGCTGTTAAAGGAAATCTTTGTCTAACTAGAAATTATATTTTTTTTTTGAGCAGAGATGATATACATTTCTTTCTCCTCTTCATCTCAAGCTTCCTGATGCCTTAGCTCTAGAGAAAAAGTCTCAACCAACAGCATTTGTGCCCCTCTGAGGTGTTAAGTGACCCTCAAGCTGGGTCTCTTATGCTGACACTTAGAGCAATTTCTTGTCCTTTTCTCACCTGTGGTAGCTTATATTCCAAGTCTTACGAAAGGAGGCAATCGCACTACCATGGAGAGGAAAAAAAAAAAACAAAAAACACAGAAAGTCTGTACATTAGGAATACTTTGTATGGAAATGGCAGAAATCTGTCTTCAAACAGGATAAGCCCCAAAGACAGTTTACTTGATTGGGGTGTATGTATCTTTTTGAATTATGGTTTTATCCAACTATATGCCCAGGAATGGGACTGCTGGGTCACATGGTTGTCCTATTTTCCTTTTTTAAGGAACCTCCATACTGTTCTCCATAGTGGCTGTATCAATTTACATTCTTACCAACAGTGTAAGAGGATTCCTTTTTCACCACACCCTCTCCAGGATTATTACCTGTAGATTTTTTGGTGATGGCCATTCTGACCAGCATGAGTTGATACCTCCTTATAGTTTTGATTTGCATTTCTCTAATAATTAGTGATGCTGAGCATCTTTTCATGTATTTGTTGACCATCTGCGTCTCTTCTTTGGAGAAATGTCTATTTAGGTCTTTCACTTATTTTTTGATTGGATCGTTTACTTTCTTTGATATTGAGCGGCATGAGCTGTTTGTTTATTTTGGAGATTAATCTTTTGTCAACTGCTTCATTTGTAATTATTTTCTTTCATTCTGAGATTTGTTTTTTCATCTTGCTTATGGTTTCCATTGCTATGTAAAAGCCTGTAAGTTCAATTAAGGCCCATTTATTTATTTGCTCTTATTTTCATTACTTAGGAGGTGGGTCAAAAAAGAGCCTGCTGTGATTTATGCATAGAGCATTCTACCTATGTTTTCCTCTAAGAGTTTTATAGCGTCCAGCCTTACATTTAGGTCTTTAATCCATTTTGAGTTTATTTTTGTGTTTGATGTTAGGGAGTGTTCTAATAAAGCTTAAAGATGACAGTGAAAAAGCTGGCTTAAAACTGAACATTCAAAAAGCTGAGATCATGGCATCCAGTCCCATTCAGTTCAGTTCAGTCACTCAGTCGTGTCCGACTCTTTGCGACTCCATGAATCGCAGCACACCAGGCCTCCCTGTCCATCACCAACTCCCGGAGTTCACTCAGACTCATGTCCATCGAGTCAGTGATGCCATTCAGCCATCTCATCCTCTGTTGTCCCCTTCTCCTCCTGCCCCCAATCCCTCCCAGCATCAGAGTCTTTTCCAATGAGTCAACTCTTGGCATGAGGTGGCCAAAGTACTGGAGTTTCAGCTTTAGCATCATTCCTTCCAAAGAAATCCCAGCAAGTAGATAGGAAAACAATGGAAACAGTGACAGACTTTGTTTTTGGGGGGGGGGTCCAAAATCACTGCAGATGGTGACTGCAGCCATGAAATTAAAAGATGCTTGCTCCTTGGAAAGAAAGCTATGACCAACCTAGACAGCATATTAAAAAGCAGAGACATTACTCTGCCAACAAAGGTCCATCTAGTCAAAGCTATGGTTTTTCCAGTAGTCTTGTATGGATGTGAGAGTTAGAGCATAAAGAAGACTGAGCACTGAAGAATTGATCCTGTTGAACTGTGGTGTTGGAGAAGGTTCTTGAGAGTCACTTGGACTGCAAGGAGGTCAAACCAGTCAGTCATAAAGGAAATCAGTCCTGAATATTCATTGGAAGGACTGATGCTGAAACTTAAGCTCCAATACTTTGGCCACCTGATGCAAAGAACTGACTCATTAGAAAAGTCCCTGATGCTGGGCAAGATTGAAGGCAGGAGGAGAAGAAGACGACAGAGGATGAGATGGTTGGATGGCATCACTGAGTCAATGGACATGAGTTTGAGGGAGCTCTGGGAGTTGGTGATGGACAGGGAAGCCTGGCGTGCTACAGTCCATGGGGTCGCAAAGAGTCAGACATACCTGAGCGACTGAACTGAACTGAACAACAACAAAGTGTTCTAATTTCATTGTTTTACATGCAGCTGTCCAGTTTTCCCAGCACTACTTATTGAAGAGGCTGTCTTTTGTCCATTGTACATTCTTGCCTCTTTTGTCATAGATTATGTGAACATAGGTGCATGGGATATCTCTGGGCTTTCTGTCCTGTGTCACTGATCTATATTTCTATTTTTGTGCTAGTACCACACTGTAGTTTTGTAATTAGTTTGAAGTCAGGAAGTCTGATTCCTCTAGCTCAATTTTTTCTTTCTTAAGATTGCTTTGGCTATTCAGGGTCTTTTATATTTCCATATAAATATTAAAAAATTTTGTTCTAGTTCTGTGAAAAATGCCATAGGTAATTGAATAGGGATTGCACTGAATCTGTAGATTGCCTTGGGTAGGATAGTCATTTTGACAACATTGATTTTCCCAGTCCAAGAACATGGTGTATCCTTTTATCTGTTTGTGTCATCTCTGACTTCTTTCACATCAGCATCTTACAGTTTTTCAGAGTAGAGGTATATTGTTTCCTCAGGTAGGTTTATTGCTAGGTATTTTATTCTTTTTGATGCAATGATTAATAGTACTGTTTCCTTAATTTCTCTTTCTGACCTTTCAGGCAATTAGGATGTTAATTGGAATACCCAGGGTAACCACTAAGAAAATAACAAGAATATAAAAAAAGAAGTGAGAAAAATCAAAACAGCACACACACACACACACACACAAAAGAATTTAGAGGTTCACTAGCTAATTCTGCCAAAAGGTACAAGAATTGACTTACATAGGAATTTGACATATAGCCCATTGGCAAGATGAAGCTTCTCAGAACAAAAATTCAGCCCACATAAGACTTTTAGAAAAAATGTAATTTAAACAAATGTGAAGCATTATCTAAATAATATGTGTGACCCAGGAGCTTGATATGGTCAGAGCACATTTTCCCTTATTTCTGTTATAAAACTTATGTCTAGTGCCATATGGCAGGCTAGCATTTCTCTAAGAGTGACTGATAGAACACTCATAATATGCTGTTAGTGGCTTTACTACCCACAAGGGCTGCTGTGGTCAAATATGTTTGGAAATGCTGAGTTAAATAGAGTTCAAGAAATATCCTTACTGCAGGACTCCTCAGAACCTGTAGCACATTGCAAGTACACTGAGCCCTCACAAGGTGGTGATAGCTTGAATATTTCCCAAACTCTTTGGTCATGAAAAGAACATCTTGTTTTGGAGACTGGAATTTCAGGGAAGATCCTTTAGGGAATGGTGAAGGAAGGAGTTAAGCATGATACAGAGATTTTTCTATACCTCACTTTCTTTATGACCATAGTTGGGGTGACAGCATTTAGGATCACTGTGTGATCCTACTTAGTGACATACTTAGCTGAGTCCTACCACATGGCAGGCACTTGGTACTTTGCAGATTTTATTATAATGTCAAAGAATAGTTGGATATAGTGTCAAAGAATAATTCAGTAGACTTTTTATCTGCTTAATGTAAAACAGGGTGGCACGAACTTAGAAGTCAGATGGACAAAAATTCAAATATGAGTTCATTGCTCACCAGGAATTATGAACGTTAATAAATTCTACAAACTACCTTTATAACAACACCTAGATTACTGTTTGATTGAATCAAAGATACCAGTAACCTGGAAAAGTTGACATAGAAAATTGACCACCACAGTCTACTCTTATAAACTTGCACATACGTATTCATATCTTAAATCACACTTAGTCTCCAAGTAAAGACAAAGACATACTTTCACATGATACAGCTATCCTGTGTATGACCAAAAATATGCTAATCCATTTCCCAAAAAGGCTGCAGATCCTTGACTGATGTTCACTCATCATCCTTGACATCCTGTGATATAAACTTAAGTAATACATCTTATGGAGAAGGAAATGGCAACCCACTCCAGTATTCTCGCCTGGAAAATCCCATGGACAGAGGAACCTGGTTAGGCTACAGTCCATGGGGTCGCAAAGAGTCAGACATGACTGAGCGACTTCACTCATTCACTCAGTATATCTTATGTTAGATGATAAGGAGATAAGACTTTGAGCAGTTCATTTAACTTCTCTGAAATCATCTATAAAATGGGTTTGTAATACTTCAGTTCAATCACTTCAGTTCAGTCATGTCTGACTTTTTGCCACCCATGGACTGCACCTCACCAGGCCTCCCTGTCCATCACCAACTCCTGGAGTTTACTCAAACTCATGTCCATTGAGTCGGTGATGCCATCCAATCATCTCATCCTCTGTCGTCCCCTTCTCTAGCCTTCAATCTTTTCCAGCATCAGGGTCTTTTCCAATGAATCAGTTCTTCTCATCAGGTAGCCAAAGTTTGGAGTTTCAGCTTCAGTATTAGTCCTTACAATGAATATTCAGGACTGATTTCCTTTAGGATGGACTGGTTGGATGTCCTTGCAGTCCAAGGGACTCTCAAGAATCTTCTCCAATACCACAGTTCAAAAGCATCAATTCTTTGGTGCTCAGTTTTCTTTATAGTACAACTATCACATCCATACATGACTACTGGAAAAAACATAGCTTTGACTAGATGGATCTTCATCAACAAAGTAATATCTCTGCTTTTTAATATACTGTCTAGGTTGGTCATAACTCTCCTTCCAAGAAGCAAGCATCTTTTAATTTCATGGCTGTAGTCACCATCTGAAGTGGTTTTGGAGCCCAAGAAAATAAAGTCTGCCACTGTTTCCACTGTTTCCCCATCTATTTCCCATGAAGTGATGGGACCAGATGTCATGATCTTCATTTTCTGAATGTTGAGCTTTAAGCCAACTTTTTCACTCTCCTCTTTCACTTTCATCAAGAGGCATTTTAGTTCCTCTTCACTTTCTGCCAGAAGGGTGATGTCATCTGCATATCTGAGGTTATTGATATTTCTCTCGGCCATCTTGATTCCAGCTTGTGCTTCATCCAGCCCAGCATTTCTCATGATGTACCCTGCATATAAGTTAAATAAGCAGGGTGACGATATACAGCCTTGACATACTCCTTTCCAGATTTGGAACCAGTCTGTTGTTCCATGTCCAGTTCTAACTGTTCCTTCTTGACCTGCATACAGAATTCTCAGGAGGCAGGTCAAGTGTTCTGGTATTCCCATCTCTTAAAGAATTTTCCACAGTTTGTTGTGATCCACACAGTCAAAAGCTTTGGCATAGTCAATAAAGCATAAATAGATATTTTTCTGGAACTCTCTTGCTTTTTCAATGATCCAACAGATGTTGGCAATTTGATCTCTGGTTCCTCTGCCTTTTCTAAATCCAGCTTGAACATCTGGAAGTTCATGGTTCACATATTGTTGAAGCCTGGCTTGGAGAATTTTGAGCATTACTTTGCTAGCATGTGAGATGAATGCAATTGTGCAGTAGTTAGAGCATTCTTTGGCATTGTCTTTCTTTGGGACTGGAATGAAAGCTGACCTTTTCTAGGCCTGTGGCCACTGCTGAGTTTTCCAAATTTGCTAGTATATTGAGTGCAGCACTTTCACAGCATCATCTTTTAGGATTTGAAATGGCTCAACTAGAATTCCATCACCTCCACTAGCTTTGTGCATAGTGATGCTTCCTAAGGCCCACTTAACTTCTCATTCCAGGATGTCTGGCTCTAGGTGAGTGATCACACCATCGTGATTATCTGGGTCATGAAGATCTTTTTTGTATAGTTCTTCCGTGTATTCTTACCACCTCTTCTTAATATCTTCTGCTTCTGTTAGGTCCATACCATTTTTTAATACTTCTGTAGGGTTAGTTACTCATTCATTCAGAAATCATTTGTATCAATCAATATAAACTGTGTAGTATGCAGTATTAAACTAGACTCAGTCTTTGCTCTTGACTAGCAGACAAGGCAATGAGATGAGGTCTAGCAAGAGTTTAGTTACAGGACCTGGAACAGAGTGATGCTTGAGAAACTTTAATTGACTTTCCCCATCTTCCTGGAATGGAGAAGGCACAGCTCTCAGAAAAACCACAGTAGTAGCCTGTGTCCTTTCACTCCACCTAAAGGGACCATCCAACCTGCAGTACAAACAACCCCAGGAAACTTCATCCAGATTCAAAACAAACCACCATCCCAGGGAATTTGGTGAAGCTAAGAGAGTTTCTACATTTCTGCAGATGGGTGCAGTCTTTTAAGGACAATGCAGTAAGAGGACTCAGAAGCTCCTCTTAAGCCCTAGTATCCATGGCAACCAGACATTCCACAAGTTTTGATCAAAACAGAATCATCAACTCAAGTATTAGGAGACACTTAGCAAGTTAAAATCTAGTTTTGTAATATTTGCAACCATTAACATTATCCAGAAAACTTAGTCTTAAGTAAACACTCAACAGCTTCACATAGCATGATACCATACTGACTTATAACAGAGGTCACTAGAGAATCACAAAATTTATTTTTCTAGAAATGTCAACTGCTTGATTGTTGCATTACCAGAAGGCAATATACCCATAGTCTTTTTGAAAATTGATTTTCCCTCTCTAGCATTTCATTTATAGACACAAGGGCATAAAGAGTCAAATTTCTGTCACCATAAAACTACTTACTTTCCACTGCTTTCTTTCTATAAAGCACAAAACACAAGTGGACCTTCCAACTCTTATGTGCATTTTCTCAGATATTTTTAATGTAGGACAAAGACATAAAGACTAAAACAAATCTAGAAAGATGTATATTTTCTTTAATCTATGATATATAAATTGATCCAATTTCATTGTTTACATATGAAATTGTGTGCTAAGAGAGATTGCACCTAAGAGAAAAACAGTTTACCAACCACACCTGCCAAGCCACATGGCTAACAGAGCTGCAGGGAATAAAAACAATGAGCAAGATGAGAGTTTCGGGCACGAGTTACCTAGTCATAAGTTAGAGATGAATGAGCATGGAAAACACATTTTTTTAATGTTTAAATATCACATATATATAAAACACAACTGTGACCATCCACAACAACGCTGAGGTTTCCCAGAATGTTTCTGGGTATGTTTCTTTGTAAAAATGAATCATATGAGAGAAACTTTCTTACCAAAGAAAATCACTTGTTCATTTTATAAGTACTTACTGAGTGTCTACTAGGCACTAGGCACTGCAGTTACATCTGTGAAACTGACAGACACATTCTCTATTGGTCCAGGGGCTTTAGTCTAATTGGAAACATGGAGTCCAGCAGGCAATTCCAGGAGAGAGTGGCATCCTGACAGAGGCAGCCCAGGGGCTGTGAGAGCATCAGGAAGGACACCTGATCCAGACATGGACCTCCTTGAATGCAGACCTCTCCAAACTGAGACCTGAAAAGGAAGGCATCAGCTAAGGGAAGGTCCTAAGACTGTGGAGGATCTGGGAGAGGTCTCAGGTGAAAGAGGAAAGCATGTGCACAGGCCTAGAGCAAAAGTGATCACAGAATGTTGAAAGTATTAAAGACAGTTCCTTTTATCCAGACTTTGGGACTTTGTCTCTTTCTCTCACCAGAGAGGCTAGGATTTTGGTTACAGTTCAGTGGTTGACACCAATATCAGCTCACGTCTTGTAGATGGTGGGATACAGGAAATGGAGGGGGGATGCAGTTAGGCTGAGTCATGTTCTAAGTGGCCATGGACAGGCATGGACCATATGTATTATAACACACTGGATCATGTGTATTATAACCATGCAAAACTGTCCCAGTCCAAAAGAACATATGCAGAGTGTTTCAAGGTTCCCTCTGAGAGGAGCTACTAAAAGGCTTTGCCTGTTCAGACATACTTTCAGTTTTAAACACACTAGACTGGCAGGATGGGACATTCCAAGGAAGGGTACTGAGAAGTAAACTACGAGGGAAGCACTGTCCATGGACTCAGAAAACCCGGATGCTACAGGTAGTTTCAGGCCTCTGTGAACCATCAGATCTCGTATACAGCTCTCATGCACTCACTCACTCACTCAGTTAGAGGCACTTCTGTGCATCATAAACTGGGCTAGGGGCCGGTAACAGAAGGACAGGGTAAAGTCCTAATCCTCAGGGATGTAGAATTGAAACGGGGAGGCAGGCCAATCTGCAGAAGCTTATACTCCCTTGCAATGAATGCAGTACTAAAAAGAAGTGCAGAAAGCACTTGGAGTTTATCCCAGGGAGGGGCAAGGGTAGGCTTTCTTGAGATGATAACACCTGACTGGAGCCCTAAAGCATATGGAGCTGAGTGAAGAAGTGAGGACAGGTCATTCCTGGCAGATGGGGCTGTAGGACTGCAGGCCCAGAGCAGTGGCATGTTCAGAAAACAGCAATCAGCCCAGCACAGGAGGTGTGCGGGTGAGGCTGGGACTGGGAGGGACAGGATTTGAGAGCAGCCAGTGGCCGTGAAGGGCCTCACATGTCATGGTAAAGTGTTTGCAGGAAGTGGTAGAGGAGTCCAGGACAACTTCTGGACTTCAGTCCTGTGGCTTGAGTGACTGAAGTCACAGTCTCATCAAACAGCATGCAAAAGCAGATTGAATGGAGGAGCTAAAAATGGTTGGGCCATATTGAATGTAAGGTGTCTGTGGGAAATCCAAGTAAAATACTCTTGGGTTTTAACTGTTATAACTAAGGAGAGGAGGAAAGGGGAAAGGGAGAGAGAAAGGGAGATCATATATACACATAAATATACATACACATTCACACATACACAGGTCAGGACCGAAGAGAGAGATTAGAAACTACCCAAATATAGGTGATCATGGAAGCCATGTTGAGGATGAGGTTGCAGTGTCCGTATGATGAGAAGGAAAGAGGTCCAAGGACAGAGCTCAAGAAAACACTCAAACACAGATAAATGAAACAGAACCCTCCCAGAAGACCAAGAAGGAACATGCAGAGATGTAGGAGGAAGAGTAGGACAAGGTAGGGAGAACGCTGGTCAAAGGCAACTGAGTGGTCAAGGGGTTTATGAACTGACCCTTCTCATTTGATAGAACAGGTTGGAGGTTGCTGGTAAATTTGGTGAGAGTAGATTCTATGTGATGGTGAATAGAAGCTGAACAGCAATGGTTGATGAATGTAAAGTGACACAGAGGAGCCACAGTGAACATGCAGAAGTGTTATGGGAAGCATGTCTGGGAAGAGAGAGACACAACAGATAGGTTGGAGGCTGGAATTTCAGGTCTAGGGACAGTTGGAAAGAGGGACATTGGAGGATTGAAAGAAAATTTGTATGGAGCTCAGTTGCACATCATAAAACTGCATGTAAACCTTAGTTACTTAGTATTAACCCTGCCTGGTGGACCCGCCAGCAGCCTGGACTGAACGTAACAACCGGACATTGGCACCCAGGAAACTTGACGCTGAAGAGAGAAGGAGCTAGCAACCCAAGTTGAAAAACAAGTAGGCAAATAAAGGTATTTGTTCTTGGTGGTATTTCTCCCATCTCTGATTTTCAGCTAGTCTCCTTCCCATAGGACTTTGATATATCTGTCTGTCTCCTTTTACCTAGACTCTCTTCAACACCTAATGGGTTTCACACTCATTTCCTTTGTTGTGATGAGACCTAAAATAGCCTTCTTCAAGTGTTAATGAAAGGGCCAAGCCATACCACTCTGAAATCTCACCGAAATCATCAGAAACTGAAGATGGTCCAAATTGAAAGTCTGAGGGTGAGGGAGAAAAATCAGAAGGGAGAAGGAAAGTGGAGGAGAGAGAGCAAGAGAGGAGATGGGTCAGGAGGGTGGAAAGCAAGGGAAAATGGAGAGGTCCCTTTAAGCTACAGGGGAGAAGGGTGGGAAGGAGAGAATGAAGGGAGGGGAAGGGAGGGAGTGGGGAAGAGCAGGGGAGGAGGACGGAGAGAGGGAGGGGAGAAAGAAGTCACTGCAAAGCAGAAGTGAGAAACCCCAGGTGAGGACAATGGAGAGGGAGGCGGAGAGAAGGGCAGGACAGGGCAAGGAGTGGAGCGAGGTCAGGGTAGACCAGGGAAGGGGCTGAGTGGAAAATGCTTCTAAGAGGTGCAGTGTTTCTCCTGCTCAAGGGCTCCTCATCCTGTGCTCAGCACAGTTTGGTCCTGGGAGCATAGGGCAGAGCCAGCCCCAAGCTGCTCCCAGCCAAGAGGCACGGTCAGTGTTCACAAGGACAGGCAATAAGTGCCATGGTAGTCGCAAGTGTAAGACCCCCAAGGAACGGGTCACCAAGCCCTAGGGGACCACACAAGCTCCCCTGAGGGGAAGGCATCCATTCTGGGAGCCAAGGGGTAAGCAGCCACAGAGGGTGAGCCATGAAAGAACAGCCTGGCAGGGGAGTCAAGTAAGAGAACAGGGCAATTACAGAGCACCCCCCTGGGCCTCCCCTGTGGCTCAGCTGGTAAAGAACCTTCCTGCCATGCAGGAGACACAGGAGATGCGGGTTCCATCCCTGGGTTGGGAAGATCCCCTGGAGAAAAGCATGGAAACCTGCTCCAGTGTTCTTACTTGGAGAATGCCATGGACAGAGGAGCCTGGTGGGGTACAGTCCATGGGGTTGCAAAGAGTCAGACACAACTGAACAACTAAGCACATGCAGGGGAAGTGAATGCCTGCCATGCAGGCAAAAGAAAGGAAGAGAAAGGACAACACACTGGGGTGGAAAAGCAAGTAGGGACCAGATTATCCAGGGTCTGTGTGCCATGTTAGGGATTTGGGACTTAAGTCTTGACGAGCCTTAAATGTGGCAGTATCATAACCATCTTTACCTTTTAAAGAGTTATAGTCCATAGAATTTTCCAGGCCAGACTACTGGAGTGGGTAGCCTTTCCCTTCTCCAGGGGATCCTCCCAACCCAGGGATCGAACCCAGGTATCCTGCATTGCAGGTGGATTCTTTACCAGCTGAGCAACAAGGGAACATTTTGGAGGTAGCATGATAGATATTTTCTTTCCCACTTTTCTTTGTTTCCTCTATTTTTAATACATGTATTAAATTTTATAATATAAAAATAAATGCATAACTGTTGTTCTGTTGCTAAGTCATGTCCGATTTTGAGACCCCATGAACTGCAGCATGCCAGGCTTCCCATGCATAACAACATGCTTTGTAGAAGCGGAAAAAAAAAGAAAAGAATAAAAACCATTTGGACTTACTCTTTGCCAGGCTCAATGCCAAGTCCTTTTCAGGAAATTTCTTTCTTTTTCCCCAAAATCCCATCATAACAGCCTTTTATAGAGACAGGGAAAGTGACACTCAGAGAGTTTATGTCATTTTCTCATGATCAGCCAGCTAATAAGCAGCAGAGCTGAGAGAAGAACACAAGATCTAACTAAAGAGCCCAGGATCTTACCCTCCAAGGTCTGTTTCTCTGGGAGACTGCCCACAGTAGGCTCCGACACATGGGTAAGATGGTGCTGCTAACTGGAGCCACCTGGAGCTCGGCTCCTGCACCTGACCTTGGAGAAATAAATAGGTAGGATCCTCGCTCTCTCCTCATCCTTACAATCTCTGGAGGTGGAAGAGTGTGGCTCCTGCTTTGAAAGTGAGTATGAAGAAAATGCTAGAAGGGGCAGCCTCTTTCCTCTGTCCATCTGATGCCCTGCTTCTTTGAAATACCCCATGGCCATTTCTGTCCTTGAAATTGGTGCTGAGGAAAGTGAGCAGCCTTAGGTTCAGACTTGTGGATGGGCTCTAACTGGATAAAGGAAATGGGAAACCATTCCAGTATTCCTGCCTGGAAAATCTCATGGACAGAGAAGCCTGGCAAGCTGCAGTCCACAGGGTTGCAAAAGAGTCGGACATGACTTAGTGACCAAACGATAAATGGGCTCCGAGGGTGTGACTGGGGTCTCCACCCCTGATGTTTGAGGCTCTCAGCCTGAGCTGGGCCGCAGGTTTTCAGCTCCATCATGGTGGATCCACAGCGGGTTCCTGAGAAGCGTGGGGCCTGCGCTCTGGGGTGAGTGAAGGCTGAGGGGTGTCTCCTGCAGGACTGGGTGCCTGGGGCAGAGTGCGCCTCTGCCCTTTTTGTTTGCTTGTTTCTCTCCCATTCTGAGAACTACCCAGGACAGAGCTGGAAACAGGGCACAACAAGCATCAAGGGAAAAGCCAGCCTCCTCGTCCCAGTGACAGGATGTGACTTTGCATGTAGAAGATGCCCGGTGGCTCACACCTGGGCATGCTCCCTGCTCCGAGATGCCAGCAATGCTGCTGGGTGCCTGGCTCCCCCACCCCATACTCAGGCCGGGTTTGCGATGAGTTGGGGATGGTAGAGGCCGGTCCCTCACTGCTCGAGAGGAAAGGACTCTGCCCAGAGGGAACTGGGGAGGGAACTCTAGAAGCTATGGGCCTGGAGGGGACCTCCCAGAGGGGCTAGAGTTGGGTTAGGACTGCATTCGCCATACTAGCCAGTCCTACTGCGTCCTTGGCCCCATGAAGAGTCTGCCTACTGAGTGTGTGTTTACTCACCCAAGGTCGGAGCTCTGAATTCCCAGCCCGTATGTCATCGAGTTAGAAAGGCTGCCTCCATGTGGAGAAGGGCTGGGGAAGGTCCCCAGGAAAGCTGGAGCCAGTCTACCCCAACACTCCCTCACTTTGGGGCTGGTCTCTTCCCTCCCTGGCCTGCTTTGGTGTCTGGACATTGTTGGGAACGTTGTTGGGATGAGACATTCACGATGCTGCCTCAGATAAAGGTCCTAGAAGCAGCCCAAGTGTCATGGAGTCTGAGGGAAGCTTGAAGCCCATGCTGGCTCTGGGGATGACAGGGTGTGGAGTGAGGGATTCTGCCCATCACAGTGGGGCTCCTCTCTGTGGCAGGTCATGGGGTGGTGGTGGCGGCTCCTGTTGGGGCTGTGGGCAGTGCCCCCCACGTGCACTGGGCGTGAGCTGCTCAATGTCTGCATGAATGCCAAGCCCCACAAGCCAGAGCCCGGCCCGGAGGCTGAGCTCTATGAGGAGGTAAGGAGGCCAGCCCTGGTGTGGGGGTTGGGGAGGGATGGGCACTGCTTTGGCAGACCAGGGAAGAGACACAAAAGCCAAGAGGGTTTCTGAACCCCTGTCCATCTTGAATCGTTTGGTTCAAGAGACGGAGATATGGGCAAAGGCCCCGCTGGAGGGGGGGTGGGGGGGCAGGGGCCAGTTATGACCTTTGAGACCATAAATACCAACTGATTCAATGTTTCCATCCCTGAGCCTCCTGGCCACTCAGGGAGTCAGGGCAGATGGTGATCCCAGAGACTCATCAGTGGTCAGCCTAAATTCCAACAAGCAAAGCTCGCCTCCTCTGCCCTCCCACCAGCAGGCCCTGGGGAAAAAATAAGACCTAAGGGACTTCTCCCCAAGTTCCTAAAGGCGACTGACAGGGATGAGGGCCGAGGACCAGGGCTGGCATGTTCCTGTGAGTCCTTCTCGGCTGCAGGCGCCCTCCTCCAGTGCAATCCCACATTTCCAAGGGTCTTGGCTTCCCCGCTGCCCCCCCCAACAGGGTCTGAGACCTTGAAAGCCCTGTCCCTAGAGGACGTGCAGTCTGTGGCAGGGAGGCCAGTGCCTAGGCATCCTTTGGGTGTGAATATTTACAAACTGGAGTAGAAAATGGCAACCCACTCCAGGATTCTTGCCTGGAAAATCCCATGGGCAGAGGAGCCTGGCAGGCTACAGTGCATGTGGTCACAAAGACTCAGACATGACTGAGTGACTGAGGACACTGACAAATGATCAGCATTCCTTCCACCCCTTGGACACCGGCCTATCCCACTTGCGAGGTCCTCTTTGAGCAGATGGCTTTACCTTTCTGGCCCACTTGCTCACCGCCCTCTTGCCCCTTCTCCCCATGGCTTTTGTGTCTTGGTCTGTGCTCAGTGCATCCCCTGGAAGGACAATGCCTGCTGCACGGCCAGCACGAGCTGGGAAGCACACCTGGATGTGTCTCTGCTCTACAACTTCAGCCTGGTTCACTGCGGACTAATGATGCCTGACTGCCAGAGGCACTTCCTCCAGGCCATCTGCTTCTACCAGTGCTCCCCCAACCTGGGACCTTGGATCCAGCAGGTGGGAAGAGGTGGGCTGGGGGTTGAGGAACGGGGAGCGGGGAGGGAGGCGCACGTCCATCAGGGCCCACCTGACATCCATCAGTGTGCCTAAGAGGCGCAGCTCCAAGACTCTAACAGACAGCTATGGACAAGAGCAGAGTCAGAGGCTGCCGCTAGAGAGAAGGACGGAGAAGTTCCCTCTGACCTTAGAGAACTGCCTGCGGGGAGAGCAGTCAAGGGAGAACAGAAGGATGGAGGCACTGGGTCTCCTCTCCTGTCTGTAGGAACAGAGTCGTGTACAAACTCTCTAGCCTCATTTTTCTCATTTGTAAAATATTTAGCAATGTTAAGAGAATATGTCCCGGTGGTATCTGACCCAACTATCACTGTAGCTGTAGACAGTCTTCAAACAGATGCTCTGACAGTTCTGCCGCTTGCTGCGCCGCACTCAGGTGGACCCGCGCTGGCAGGCGGAGCGGGTTCTGGACGTGCCCCTGTGCCTGGAGGACTGTGAGCGCTGGTGGGCAGACTGCCGCACCTCCCACACCTGCAAGTCCAACTGGCTTGGCGGCTGGGCCTGGAGTCGGGGTAAGTGAGGCTAGGCAGTGCCCAGGAGGCCCCCCTCCCCCAGGCAGATGCAAGCTTGGGTCTCCCCCGGGCAAGTCCCGGGGCCGCGCAGACGGGAATATCTGAGTGGCTTGTGCCTGGCCCCCGCAGGGAAGCCCCGCTGCCCCGAGTGGGAGCCCTGCCGCCCCTTCCCGCACCACTTCCCTACGCCCGCCGACCTGTGTGAGAGGATCTGGAGCGGCTCCTTCAGGGCGAGCCCGGAGCGCAGGGGCAGTGGGCGGTGTCTGCAGAAGTGGTTCGATCCCGCCCGGGGCAACCCCAACGCGGAAGTGGCCCGCCGCTTCGCCAGCCCCGCGCGCTCCTGGGCGCGCTGCCCCGGGCTCCTGGCCTTCCCTCTGCTCCTGCCTCTCCTCTCCTGAGAGCCCCCTTCCTCCCACACCCTTTCCTGCGCCTCCCCAGCCGGCCCGGCCGCTGCAACCTCCTTCCTTGGGACCTCCCTTCAGTCCCTTCGGGTTTGCTTTGCTGGGCCTCTCTGGCCTGGAAGTCACCTGGGGGCCAGGAAGGAACCAGAGCCAGCCCCTCCTGTCTTAAGGCGGGGGGACTTGGATGCGGGGTCCCAGGTCCTTCTTACCCAGTGCACGCCCCCCCCTCCCAGCAGAGCTGAGGGGGACCGCCCTGGCCTCCCCTCCCACCGTGATGTCTCCAACAAAACAGCACCCACCTTTCCTTCAGTGTGACCCCAGCTGTAGTGACCTCTCCAAGTTGGTTGTCACTTTCCTAAGGATAATAAACTTCTTAATATATGCCAGGCCCTCCGCTATATCCTTACAACACCTCTGGTGAGAAAGCTTTCAACGCTCCCCTTTCTTCAATATTAGCAACATACCATACAAAAGACCCAAAGCCAAGGGGAACCATGGGGCCACCCAGACCATGTGCTCGATTCTGGGGGCCAAGATCAAAGCGGCGGCCTCAAATGCTTTTGGCTTTCCCTCTTCATTTTAACCTCAGAATCACAGTACACTGGTCTGAGATGCTGGAAGCCTGAGTTCTAACGTCTTTACCACTTTCCGTATGACTTTGGACAAGTCTTTTGACCTTCACTGAAGACTCGGAATGAGAAAGTGGACCAGATGATTTTAACTTAAGAAAAGGGGAAAACGCAGTCCCCTGTGTATCAGGGTGGACTCTGTGCTTCTCATGCTGTGCGTGTCGCAAAGACCAAGAGGGAAGAGTCAGAATGGGATCAGAGAAGGCGGCTTTCACGTCCCTTCTTCAAGCAGACTGGCAGCCCACATACCCACTCAGAACCTTTCAGACCCTCAGACCTTCCCAGTGGAGATGGTGCCTCCCCACCTTCTCCTTGATACAGCGTAGTGTCTAGTAAGGCCGCTGTTGAGTTGGGAAAACCAGCCAATGCCACCCTGCATCTCTCTCATGCTTTCCTGGTACTTAAGCCCAAACCTATCACAGGCACGGCCCTCGAGTTTTAACACCTATGGAGAGAGCTCTGTAAGTGAGGTGCTCAGAATCTGGAGGAGGAGGCGAATGGCAGCAGTGGCTACAAAGCACTTCAGTGGGCAGAACCCCCAGGCCGTGGCGGGGATCCCAGGAAGACCTCACGAAAAAGGTGAGGCTTGAGCCCTGGTGAAAAGGGGTCACTTTACTGAGAACACGAAGGACATGTGAGCCCAAACCCAGCCAGATCCCCAAGGCATGAACTGCATGAAGCAGGACCTTTAATTGCTCTTCAGTCAATCCATTGTGGCTTCAAAAATACATATAATAGGTAAAATCTCTCAAGAATTGAGGCCTGAATGAGGTTTCTGAGAGTGTATCTTTGGTAATAAAGCTGAGAGTTTAATGACTATTTTTTTTAGTAATTTTAGGTGTAAATATAAAAATTTGTCAAAGTAGGGTTAAAATTGAGACAGACAAAGGAAAACTAGCTCTGGTTACTATTTACTGATTACTCTGTGCCTGGGGCTCTGCTAAGCTTCTCACAGGTATTAGCTCCTTTGATTCTCACAAAAGCTTTAAGAGGTACTCTCATGCCCTGGCTTTTCAAATTAGGACAAAAGCATGTGGCTTTGAAACCAGGTAAAGGGAATGGCAACCCACTCTAGTATTCTTGCCTGGAGAATTCCATGGACAAAGGAGCCTGGAGGGCTACAGCCCATGGAAGTGCAAAGAGTCGGACACAACTGATGGACTAACACTTTGAATCACACTTTCAAATCTGGCCATAAAGTCCCAGCTCACTGAACACCCAGGTATGTTGTGGACTGGGGCTGGGGCAGGGATGGGGGATGGAGGGGTGGGTGGGGGAGCTGGGTCCTGGCAGGTCCCGGTCTGGAAAGAGACTGATCTGTCTCACCATATGTGATTGGGAGGGGTGCTGGATTTCAAGGAGTGAAGTGAAGTGGAGCTGTCAGATTTGCAGTTAAGTTGCTTGTTTTTAATCAGAGCATCCATGTACTTGGCTAAACCCAAAGGTCAAAGGATCTCTAACACAGGCAGCCCCAGCCAGCCCCTGGACCCCAGGGCTCCTGCTGGATTTAGGTGCACTCTAAATGTATCCACTTCTAGCCATTGCTGGATTTAGCTCCAGAAAAGCTGCAAGAGGTGGCTTATCTTTCTGGCACACATCCAGACTACTTCTTTTGCTCTCTATTCTGTTGGTTTTTTCAACTTAATCTTCCAATCTTTTTAATTTTGGAAATGTATTTTTAATTTCCAGGAGACATTTTTTTAACTCCCGTGTTCTTCAAAGCCTGCTGGTTTTGGTTTTATGGACACAATATCTTCTCAAATCTCACTGAAGATCTAATTAGAATTTTTTTAAAGCGTGTTTCTGGTCTCGAAAGATCCATTTTCTTCAAGGTCAATCTGTTTATCTTAATCTTCTATGTACTGCTGGCTTTCTTCGTGTCCAGTGACCTTGGCTGTGTGTCGTATTTAAGAAGGAGGCACTGGGTTGATTTTTTTAGGCAACTGGTATAGGTGTCTTCCGTGGTTGTATGTGTGGGTCTTTTTTCCTGACTGGCAAAGCTGCTGGGGAGTTCTGGGTCCATGGGGAGGGCCACTGACTGAAAGTAACTGAAGACTCACCAAGTGAGAATGAGCAAAGTTTCTTTTATCAGAGCTTGCTATAGGAAGGGAGTCAGCCACCATTATTCGCATTTTGGCTGAGACCCAAAGGAGAAAGTTTGAGAGGTTTCAGGTGTGCACTGATTAGAGGCTGTTGGCATGGAGAAGCTGGAGGCGGGCTAATGAAGCAGGGCCTCCCGTGATTGGTTGAGGTGTATATTTGGCTTTCTCTGACTGGTCGTCTGTTTCTCTGACTGTCCCTGATGGACAGGGAAGCCTGGCCTGCCGCAGTCCATGGGGTAGCAAAGAGTCAGACAGGACTGAGCAATCGAATTGAACTGACAGGTCCTCAGTTGAGAACAGAGCGACAAACTAGAGATGCTGTTAGTTGTCAAGTCCTGGCTATGTGAAGCTGGTTGTTAGAAGAGTTATTGTTTGGCTTCTTGGGTTGGTTGCAAAGATAGTTGTCTAACTTCCTGTAACTCTGATTTATAGATAGTAGGCTTGCTTTCTGGCCTTCAACCCATTACTGCAGATAATGAGTTAGGATTCTATTTTTATATACATCTGGCCATTGTCCATTTGTAGTTTCTCAAGACTGAGTTGGCAGGAGCCCTATTGGAGTACAGACCCTTCAAATGCTGGATTAAGGATGGTTCTCTCTGGGGTCCCAGCATCACATACTTCATCATATATAAACTTCAGCACTATCCAGAATTTAACTTAAATTTTAGAGAGAACCTCTTGCAGGATCCGAAACACCAGGGGTTAAAGTTGGGTTTCCTGAGCTCTAGGTTTGGACAGAAGTCACCATGGGAGGGAGCATGTAGTCTTTCTCTCTCTGCCCCCCCATGCCTGCCAACTGAGAACCTCCCAGAGGTTCTGCCTGGTGGGTCAGCTCCTTCTGCCTCCTCCTCTTCTGGCAACCCCTGTTCCCCCTGACAGATTTTCCTGTGCTTTTCCATCTTTTAAGTATTTGCTGAAATCTGTTGCTCACTGGTCTTCTTCACACTCTCTTAGGAAGGGAACACTTAGAAATAAACAATCATTTTAGTAAGATACTTAAGTCATTCCACCTTCAAGAACCAACAGTTGCAGATTTTTTAAAAATCTCATTGTTATGTAATAAGTAGATTAAAAGGGGGGTCAAACCAAAGACAAGGAGGTGGAGGACAATGTGTAGGAGGAATTTGCAGGTGGGGAATCAAATAAAAAATGCAGGTGATAGGAGCCTCATTGTGGGTAACGCTCCAGGAGGTGCTACTTCAGTCTACAGGAGAGACAGTGGATCAGAGAAGCACAGATTCAGGAACTACTGGGAAGATAGCACATAGAGAAATTTGAGCCATGCTTGTGTATACAGTGTCACAAAGCAGGTATAAGATAAAATATGGGAGAGAAAGAACTATCTCAGAAGAACCAACAGCATTAGATAAACTAATGCTGCCATTTCTGAGCGCTGCTTTCCCGAGCCCAGGCTGTGCTAGCTCTCGGGTAGTAGGGAAGACAGCAGAGGGCATTCCTCCTACTGGATGAAACCCAGTCACTTTCCCACTACAGGGACAGCAAACTCTACCCTAGTCCTTCCTCGGAGAATTCTGGGGAGTCGTAGGTAGCAGGCGAAGAAAAAAAACAAAATTATTCTCCTTGGTATGCATCCCTTGCTTTAAGATTCCTTTCTTAGTAACTCTCCTCAGTAAAACCACTTCCCTGAACACAGAAGACATTGCAGCCTGACATGCATCCCTGGGCTCGTGTTCCCAGCCCACTCCTCTGCTGCCTGAAAACGGTGACCACTTCCCCAGTCCCCTTCCACCATGTCCCTGCCCAGACCTCTCAATAACCCCAGCCCCACTGACCTGCTTCACAAACATGACTCCTTGCCTAGGTACCCCCAATGTCCCATTGCTTTTGCTGCTGGGGGTACCAAGATTTGGAGATTTTTCTGGTGTCCCAGGCTGGTGTCTTTCCAACTGGATCATATTTCCCAACTCCAGCCCTTGAGATAACTTAAGTGTCCCATCTCTTCTTGCATCCCAAGGGGGCAGTGTTCCTGCCAACAGAAGCAATCACCCATTTTTCATTTTCCATCCTTTCCTCTGTTCTGCTTAAATTCATCCTCAGATTTACCTTCCCACAGAATCAGAAATCACTTTTGGCAGTGTTTTTGCCACAGATGAATTACAAAGAAAAATCTAGAGGAAGAGAGAGGACTTCCCAGTGGGTAGAGGCTGCTAATAGGCTTGGAGATCCAGTTAGGATTTCATCATGGAAATGTCCGTCAAATAACTGACTTGGGACAAATGAAAAAGGTGCAGGCTGGAGATGAGAATTTCCTGGAAGTGTGACTTAGGGCTGTAGAAGTAGATGAGTTCTAAGAAAAATGTACAGAGCAAAACAAAACACTTGTGGAGGATCACTAACTTACCTACAGTTGGAAGGTGACAGGTGAAATTGTTACCAAGCTCAGATCAGGTTGCTCACCATTCGAAAATCAACCCAAGAGAGACACAAGCTTTGGTGGAAAAGAAAGTTGCTTTTAATCAGAAAGCTAAAAATCTGAGGAAAATTGGATTTGTGTACCACTTAAACCAACTCCAAAAATTCTACTTATTCATGAAAATTTTTAAAGGACAAGGAGAAATAATCTCAGTTAATCATTGAGACAGGGAATGAGACTCATCCTTATCCCCCACTGCATGAAGGCTTGTCAACTTACTGTGTTCTTCCTCTAGATATAATCTTGTTCACACAGTTTTTTCATGAGATTACTGAAGGGGCAGCTAAGAAAGAGATCTAGTTATCTGTTAATTACTTATTCCTTATTTTTACTTTTTTGAGCTATGGAGAGAACTGACAATTTAGCAAGGTATCATGTGATCAAAAGATTTGAAAGAAAAAAAGGGGAAAAAAAAGATTTGAAAGGTGTACTTGGACCAGAGATGAGTAAAGCTTGGGGGGATGTGACATTGAAGTGCAGTTGATTTATAATGTTGTATTAGTTTCAGGAGTATAGCAAAGTGATTCAGTCATACATCTATATGTATATATATTTTTTTTTTTCTTTCAGATTCTTTTCCCTCATAGGTTATTACAAAATACTGAATACAGTTCCCTATGTTATACAGTAGGTCCTTGTTAGTTATCTATTTTATATATAGTAGTGGGTATATGTTAATCCCAAACTCCTAATTTATCTGACAACCCCCCCCCCACACACACAACTTTCCCCTTTGGTAACCATAAGTGTTTTCTATGTCTGTAGGTTTATTTCTGTTTTGTAGAAACATTCATTTGTATCATTTTTTTTTTTTAGATTCCACATCTAAGTCCTATCACATGGTATTTGTCTTGCTTTGTCTGGCTTACTTCACTTAGCATGATAATTTCTAGGTCTATCCATGTTGCTGCCAGTGACGTTATTTCACTCTGTGGTTGAGTAATGTTCCATTGGATATATGTATCACATCTTCTTTATTCATTCATTCATCAGTGGTTGTTTCCATGTCTTGGCTACAGTGGACACTGAGGTACAGGTATGACACTGAGTGGACACTGAGGTACTTGGCTGCAGTGGACACTGAGGTAAGGGTATGATTTTCTCTGGATAAATGATTAGGGATAGGTTTGCTGGATCATATGGTTGTTCTGTTTTTTTTATTTTACTTTTTAAGGAACCTCCATACTGTTTGCCGTAGTGGCTATGCCAATTTGCATTTCCACCAACAGTATAGGAGAAGTACCTGATTTAAAAGTTAGTTACACAATGACCCTATATGGAAAACAGAAAAAGAGACACAGTCAATATGCCAGCAAATTTGGAAAACTCAGCCGTGGCCACAGGACTGGAAAAGGTCAGTTTTCATTCCAATCCCAAAGAAAGGCAATGCCAAAGAATGCACAATTGCACTCATCTCGCACGCTAGTAAAGTAATGTTCAAAATTCTCCAAGCCAGGCTTCAACAGTACATGAACTGTGAATTTCCAGATGTTCAAGCTATATTTAGAAAAGGCAGAGGAACCAGAGATCAAATTGCCAACATCCATTGGATCATCAAAAAAGCAAAAGCGTTCCAGAAAAGCATCTATCTCTGCTTTACTGACTATGCCAAAACCTTTGACTGTGCGTCACCACAAACTGTATAAATTTCTTCACGAGATGGGAATACCAGGACCACCTGACCTGCCTCTTGAGAAACCTGTATGCAGGTCAGGAAGCAACAGTTAGAACTGGATATGGAACAAAAGACTGGTTCCAAATCCAGAAAGGAGTCCTTCAAGTCTGTATATTGTCACACTGCTTATTTAACTTATAGAGAGAGTACATTGTGAGAAATGCTGGGCTGGAAAAAGCAGAAGCTGGTATCAAGATTTTCAGGAGAAATATCAATAACCTCAGATATGCAAATGACACCACCCTTATGGCAGAAAGCAAAGAAGAACTAAAGAGCCTCCTGATGAAAGTGAAAGAGGAGAGTGAAAAAGTTGGCTTAAAGCTCAGCATTCAGAAAACTAAGATCATGGCATCTGGTCCCATCAGTTCAGTTGAGTTCAGTCGCTCAGTCGTGTCCAACTCTGAAACCCCATGAATTGCAGCACGCCAGGCCTCCCTGTCCATCACCAACTCCCGGAGTCTACCCAAATCCATGCCCATCGAGTTGGCAATGCCATCCAGCCATCTCATCCTCTGTCGTCCCCTTCTCCTCCTGCCCTCAATCCTTCCCAGCATCAGGGTCTTTTCAGTGAGTCAACTCTTCACATGAGGTGGCCAAAGTATTGGAATTTCAGCTTCAACATCAGTCCTTCCAATGAACACCCAGGACTGATCTCCTTTAAGATGTACTGGTTGGATCTTCTTGCAGTCCAAGGGGCTCTCAAGAGTTTTCTCCAACACCACAGTTCAAAAGCATCAATTCTTCAGCGCTCAGCTTTCTTCACAGCCCAACTCTCACATCCATACATGACTACTGGAAAAACCATAGCCTTGACTAGACAGACCTTTGTTGGCAAAGTAATGTCTCTGCTTTTTAATATGCTATCTAGGTTGGTCATAACTTTCCTTCCAAGGAGTAAGCGTCTTTTAATTTCTTGGCTGCAATCACACTTCATGGCAAATAGAAGGGGAAACAGTGGAAACAGTGACAGACTTTATTTCTTGGGCTCCAAAATCACTGCAGATGGTGACTGCAGCCATGGAATTAAAAGACACTTACTCCTTGGAAGAAAAGTTATGACCAACCTAGAGAGCATATTAAAAAGCAGAGACATTACTTTGCTGACAAAGGTCCATGTCGTCAAAGCTATGGTTTTTCCAATAGTCATGTATGGATGTTGAGAGTTGGACTGTGAAGAAAGCTGAGCGCTGAAGAATTGATGCTTTTGAACTGTGGTGTTGGAGAAGATTCTTGAGAGTCCCTTATACTGCAAAGAGGTCCAACCAGTCCATCCTAAAGGAAATCAGTCCTGAATATTCATTGGAAGGACTGATGCTCAAGCTGCAACTCCAATACTTTGGCCACCTGATGCGAAGAACTGACTCATCATAAAAGACCCCAATGCTAGAAAGATTGGAGGCGGGAGGAGAAGGGGATGACAGAGGAGGAAATGGTTGGATGGCATCACTGATTCAGTGGACATGAGTTTGAGTAAACTCTAGGAGTTGGTGATGAACAGGGAAGCCTGGCATGCTGCAGTCCATGGAGTCTCAAAGAGTTGGACATGACTGAATGACTGAACTGAACTGAAAAGAGACACAGATGTAAAGAACAGAATTTTGGACTATGTGGGAGAAGGAGAGGGTGGAATGATTTGAGAGAATAGCACTGAAACATGTATATTACCATATATAAAATAGATGACCAGTGCAAATTCTATGCATGAAGCAGGGCACTCAAAGCCGGTGCCCTGGGACAACCTAGAGGGATGGGATAGGAAGGGAGGTGGGGGGTGGGTTCAGGATGGGGGACATATGTACACTAATGGCTGATTCATACTGATGTATGGTAATAACCACCACAATATTGTAAAGTAATTAGCCTCCAATTAATTAATTATTTTTTTAAGTTCGTTACAATGTAGCTTTGCTGAAATAACAAGAAAAGGAATTTTTTTGTTGAGGGTGGTTTCCTGCAAAAAGCTGCTTACAAATAGGGGTTAGTTGAAGGGACAATCAGCAGAAGCTAGGTGTAGGAGAGAAATGCAAAGAACTATTTCTCAGAAAGGCAATGTCAAGTTCTGAGTTGCCATCCATATATTAACTATTTCATAAGTAACTATTGTCTGAGCTAGACACTATGCTGGTCCTGGGAACTGAACGACGGAATACACAAATGAAGAATGACTCAGTTCAGTTGCTCAGTTGTGTCCAACTCTTTGAGACCCCATGGACTGCAGCATGCCAGGCTTCCCTGCCCTTCACCAACTCCCGGAGCTTGCTTAAACTCATATCCATTGAGTCAGTGATGCCATCCAACCATCTCATCCTGTCATCCCCTTCTCCTCCTCCTTTAATCTTTCTCAGCATCAGGGTCTTTTCTAAAGAGTCAGTTCTTCACATCAGGTGGCCAAAGTATTGGAGTTTCAGCTTCAGCATCAGTCCCTTCAGTGAATATGACTAGTGTGAAACTGAAAGTCACTCAGTTGTGTCCAATTTTTTGCAACCCCGTGGACTATACAGTCCATGGAATTCCCTAGGCCAGAATACTGGAGTAGGTATTCTTTCCCTTCTCCAGGGGATCTTCCCAACCCAGGGATCGAACTCAGGTCTTCTGCATTGCAGGCAGATTCTTTACCAGTTGAGCCAAAGTGGTTTGACTTTTTGAACTGGTTATTGAAGATAGTTTTTCCAGTAGTCATGTGTGGATGTGAAAGTTGGACTAGAAACAAAACTGAGCACCGAAGAATTGATGCTTTCAAACTGTGGTGTTGGAGAAGATGCTTGAGAGTCCCTTGTATTGCAGGAAGATCCAACCAGTCCATCCTAAAGGAAATCAGTCCTGAATATTCCTTGGAAGGACTGATGTTGAAGCTCAAACTCCAATACTTTGGCCACCTGATGCAAAGAGCTGACTCATTTGAAAAGATCCTGATGCAAGGGAAAGATTGAAAGCAGGGGAAGGGGACGACAGAGAATGAGATGGTTGGATGGCATCACCAACTCAATGGACTTGAGTTTGAGTATACTCCGGGAGTTGGTGATGGACAGTGCCGGGAGCCAGCACGGGAGTTCCCACCCATGACAAGGTCATGTGGGAGAGCCCTGACGGGCAAGGCGAGTCAGAGCTCAAGGGGCCCCCCGGATCTGCCTGAGCGTCTACCCCAAAACCAGAATCTGTCTGTTTTACTATTTTACAACTTTCATCAACTCCTCTGACATTAACGGGGGGGGGGGGGGGGGGGTATCCCCGACCACCTTTCTCTGAAGGAAATCAACTTGGAGCTCTAGTTAATTAGCCTCCTGGGCATAATAGGAGTGTTTCAATCCAAACCCCTCAGATGGCTCTCTAACTTGCCTGACAGGTTTACCTGGACTCCTACAGCTATGCATATGATTGTTTACAGCCTCCCAACCGCGAGAGGCACAGGAAGCTTAAGATATTCAAATAGTATAGAGCCTCTCGGAGAGTTAGAAATTGTTAGAATAGAACTAATAGAAGATTTCATTGTTGAGCCAATGCTTGCTGCCAAGTTTCCACATCCCCTGTATTGTATCCTTGCAAGAGTATTAATTAATACAGTTGGTATATAGAAAAAATAAGTAGTGGCCTTGGTTTTGACAACTTTAAACCCTTAAGGTAATAAATTCTTTCCTTTGTTGTAAGCCCACTGCACCTTTGCCCTATAGGAATGCAACTTTATCTAACACCTTCGGAGGATGGTGGCAAACCTTAAAATAATTACTCTTAGAGAAAATAAGTCTCATGGTTGACAAACCTTTATCAGAGTCATAAAATGTTAACAGGCCTTCTGGCCAGAAGATGATCTGGCCAGAATCACCTAAACCATTTGTATACAATAAGTTTGCAGAAAAGAAAGCCTGGTCTCAATAAGGATCTAAGACTACTGACTTTTCGTGATTTTACACCCCCTATTATCCTCTATGGAGAAGGCAATGGCAACCTACTCCAGTACGCTTGCCTGGAAAATCCCATGGATGGAGGAGCCTGGTAGGCTGCAGTCCATGGGGTCGCTAAGAGTCGGGCACGACTGAGTGACTTCACTTTCACTTTTCACTTTCATGCATTGGAGAAGGAAATGGCAACCCACTCCAGTGTTCTTGCCTGGAGAATCCCAGGGATGGGGGAGCCTGGTGGGCTGCCGTCTATGGGGTCGCGCAGAGTCAGACATGACTGAAGCGACTTAGCAGCAGCAGTAGCAGCAGCATTGTCCTCTATGCACAACTTAAGGTATATAAGCTCCCTTTGAAAATAAAGCTATGGGCCTTGCTCAAAGCTTGGTCTCCCCGTATTGTTCTTTCTTGCTTCCTTTTCTCTCCTTTTCTTCTCTGTTCTTCCTTCAGGGAGACTGACTTGGAGCGTGGGGGCTCTCTGAGGCCACTTACTTGCCTGGGCTTCTAAGACCCACTCAAGAAGGTGCCTAAGGTGGGGCATCTTCCGCTATTCGAGAGGGCGCCTGTGGCCTCCGTGGTCAGAGCAAACCTGGTGTCACAGGTTTTCTTAGTTTCCCACATAAACCAGTTAGTTCACCTCTGTCTCTTTTTCCTTTTATTTATTCTTTTTGCCAACGCCGTCCTCCCGAGGGAATCCCTGGATCCAACCGGGGCTGGACCCCGGTAGGACAGGGAGGCCTGGCGTGCTGCAGTCCTTTGCAACTCCAATGGAGTTGCAAAGAGTTGGACATGACTGAGTGAACGGAACTGAACTGAATTGCAAGATAGTAGGTTGGCCTCCTGGGCTGGTTGTTACAGGCTGTGGGGCAGTGTTACAGGCAATGCAACAACCAGCCCAGGAAGCCAACCTACTATCTGCAATAAGCAGTTCAAAAAGTCAAACTACTTTCAATAGTCTAGGAAGCCAAATAATAATTCCTCTTAACAATCACCCCTAAATGACCAGGACTTGATTAATTACTGATAGTTTCTCTACTTTTGGCTCCTATTGCCCACTTAGGACCCACCAGTGAAAGCCAGAGTCTTTTCTAACCAGTCACATACAGTGCCTCACTTCTAGTTAGCTTGCCCAGCACAGCCTCAGGCTAAGAGCCTCCAATCAGGGCATACCTGAAGCCTTCTATTTTTTCCAGTCCTCTGCTTGCCTTTGAGGCTCTGACAAAATTCAAGTGATGGTGGCTAACTCCCTTGCAAGCTCTTAATAAATGGCTTTTGGCTGTTTTCATATGGTTGGTTTTCATTTATTTCCATAGATACAATTATGAGCAGGGCAGACATATTTCTGATACTTAGAGAACTTGTATAGTAATGAGGGAACACAATAAAACTATGAGTAAACAATACAAATTTAAATAACTACAAATCAGACAATTGTTAGAAAGGAAACATAGAATGGACTCAGGGAGGACTGGGGGGAAGTGGCTAATTTAGGTGATACTTTAAAGGAATAGGCAGCTTGAGAGGCTATTCCAAAGACTGGAGAGCATGTTTGTAAGATGAAACGTGCTAGTGGAGGTAAACTTAAAAGAGGACAGAAGAACCCAAGGGATGAGTTCAAGGAGGATGGGTGAACTAGGGTATAAGCAAAAAGATTGACCTTGAAAAGAAGTGGGATGCTTCTGCTATTGAAACAGAAGGAGAAGAGAGAAAATGTGAGAAAACGATTTCAAAATTAAAATGTTTCCAATATAAACCATTGACTCAAGTAATATTAGGGTCTTGCCACCTGCTGGGTGTTTAGAAGCTCACACCCCGGGCCAGTGGGAGCATTCTGGCAGAAGCATGAAGCCGGGGAAGCTGCTTTGCGTATCCTGCTCTCCAAATTCCAGCCCAGGCGGCTTGTGTATGCTTAGCCATATATGGTCAGTGGAAACTTTCCAGAGCGTGAGATTCAAAAAACTAAGATAGAATTGTTTTCAGGGTCAGGACATTTCATGAATAGACAACCTAAGAGTTGGCACCAGCCATGACCCACCAGCAGATGGCACCTGGCCCTTTCTGAGCTCTGCATCTGTCCACAGAGACAGAGATGCGGTTCCCAATCCTAGGACAGCCACTGGCTGTGAAACTGCTGGGCTCAGGTACTCTGACTCCTACTTTGCAGAACTTACCAGGCTCTGATTTCTTTTTTGTTGTGTTTTGTTTTGTTTTGTTTTTGTTGTTGTTGTTGTTTTAATTTTATGTATTTATTTATGGCTGCACTGGGTCTTTGTTGCTGTGTACGGGCTTTCTCTAGTTGCAGCAATGGGGGATACTCTCTATGTTGTGGTACATGCAACTCTGATTGCCATAGCTTCTCTTGTTTTGAAGCGTGGGTTCCAGGGTGCATGGGCTTCACTAGTTGCGGTTCATGGGCTCCAGAGTGCAGGCTTAGTAGTTGGGCGCTTAGTCACCTTGCAGCATGAGGAATCTTCCTGGACCAGGGGTCGAACCCCTGGCCCCTTCTTTGGCAGGTGGATTCTTTACCACTGGACTATTAGGGAATTCCCAGGCTCTGATTTATTTGATCCAAGGGTGAACTTTGGAAGGAAGGAGCAATTTTCCCTGAGGTGGATCCTGGTGCCTCAACAGAGAGCCCCAGGAAGCCACATCATAGAAGGGGACAAAGAGACGCAGAAAGAAAGGACCCATTTTTCATCTATGGCTAAGTTTGGAGTTTATCGTCTGTTCAGTTCAGTTCAGTCACTCAGCCATGTCCGACTCTTTGCGATCCCATGAACTGCAGCATGCCAGGCCTCCCTGTCCATCACCAACTCCCAGAGTTCACTCAAACTCAAGTCCATCGAGTCGGTGATGCCATTCAGCCATCTCATCCTCTGTCGTCCCCTTCTCCCCTTCTCCTGCTGCCCCCAATCCCTCCCAGCATCAGAGTCTTTTCCAATGAGTCTACTCTTCGCATGAGGTGGCCAAAGTACTGGAGTTTCAGCTTTAGCATCATTCCTTCCAAAGAATACCTAGGACTGATCTCCTTTAGAATGGACTGGTTGGATCTCCTTGCAGTCCAAGGAACTCTCAAGAATCTTCTCCAACACCACAGTTATCATCTGTGGACTTAAGTAAAATGTGAGTTTTTCCCCCTTTGAGAACATCAATAGCCACAGCAAGGCATTAAATAATACATGTTTGCTATGTATTCATTATTAAGTAAGAGATAGTACCTCACCCAGTTCCAACCCATTTCTCAGCCTTGTTCCTCCTGGGAGGCTCAGAGGTGAGGCAGAAATATTTGTCTTGGATATGAGAGTTTTAAAAATAACTGAAAAATTGATGTGTGAAAGAAATGAGTAAGATGAAAGTTTGAGTGAGCATTATAATAGTTTTGGTGGAAATTTCTGAAGCCAGTGGCTGTAAAGTAAGACATAGATTTACTAATATTTTTTAAAAGCAAAATAAAAAAGGGATTTTAAAAATACTGTACACAAAATTAAGACATGAAAAATAGAGGTAAGTATCTACAACAAATACCCATAGATGTTACCATTTCTAATATAACAAGAATCTTAAAAAATCAGTTTAAAAATATGACCACTCCAATTGAAATATGGGCAAAGGATTTTTATAGATAATTCACATTTAAAATAAAATATAAACTCCTTACTATGGTTTATAGGTTCTATGAATCTTCATTGCCTAGCTCTCTGAGTTCAGATCCTAAAATTTTCTCTCCTGCTAACCACTGTCTAGCCACATGAGGTTTCTTTTAGTCCTCAAATGAGCTAAACTCATCCCTACCTTAGACTATTTACACTTGCTGTTTCCTATTTCTGTTACATTTTTGTCCCATATCTTTGCATGCCTACTTCCTTCTCATAATTTGGGTTATAGCTCAAATATCACATCTTCAGAAAAACCTTCAGCAATTACCTACATTAGGAAAGTCCCCATACCAAGTCCTTCTTTGTCACATCGTCTTGTCTTATTTTTTATAGGTTGTGTCAATCTGCAATTGTGTGTGTGTGTGTGTGTGTGTGTGAGTGTGTGTGTGTGTGTGTGTGTGTGTGAGTGTGTGCTCTATCTCCCCCAACTCTCATTAGAAGGCGGGCTTCATGAGGGAACAGCCACCTGACTCTATTTCAGTATCCCCAGCACATAAAACATTTCCTGGTGTATAGTAGAAGCTCAAATGACTGAAAGAATGAAGAAAAATGGTCAATAAATGTGAACAAAGTTTTTATTCGATGGGTAATCAAAGAAATGTAAATTGAAACAATGAGAACCAATTGGGTTGAAAATTAAAAAGAATATGAAGAGGGTTTGGATAGGAGGGGGAGGGAGGCTCAACAGGGAGGAGATATATATATATATATATGATTCACATTGTTGTACAGCAGAAACCAACACAACTTTGTAAAGCAATTAGCCTCCAATTAAATAAAATTTTAAAAAATATGATACTGTTTGCTGGTGGGGATATAAATTGGTTGATATTTTATGGGTGATAAATTGGTAAAAAGCATCAAATTTTAAAATTTTCAAGTCTTTGAGCCACAATTCTATTTCTATGAAGAGTCCTGAAAGAAGATTACTTCTGCTTCAGACCTAGGTAATAAACTCAATTTATTACTAAGGTAATAAACTCAAGAAGCTCAATGAATCCCCAACACAAGAAACATGAAGATAACACCAAAGCAAATCATAATAAAATTGCTCAAAATCTTGTATAAAGAGAAAATTTTAACAGCCAGAGGAAAAGAGATTCAATATATTCAGAAGAACAAAATTAAGGATGACAGCATATTTTTCATTGGAAACAATGCAGAGAGATGATAGTGGAGCAACATCTTTAAAGTACCAAAGGAAAAACTGTCAACCTACAATTCTATAGGGCTTCCCAGGTGGCTCAATTGTAAGGAATCCACCTGCAATGCAGGAAACTTGGGTTCAATCCCTGGTTGGGAAGATCCCCTGGAGAAGGGAATGGCAACCCACTCCAGTATTCTTGCCTGGGAAATCCCATGGACAGGAGAGCCTGGCAGGCTATAGTACATGGGATCACAAAAGAATCAGACATGACTTAGCAGCTAAACAATAACACAATTCTACACTTACAAAAAAAAAATCTGGTTTGGGTTGACTTATACTCACCCTTTAGACTTATCAGTGGCTCAGCAGTAAAGAATCCACCTGCAATTCAGGAGACGTGGATTTGATCTTTGGATCCAGAAGATCCCCTGGAGGAGGGCACAGCAACCTACTCCAGTATTCTTGCCTGGAGAATCCCATGGACAGAGGAGCCTGGCAGGCTACAGTCCATAGTGTTGCATAGAGTCGGACACGACTGAAGCAAATGAGCATCCACGTGCACCATCCCCCACCCCCACATTCATAAGTTGAAGTTATAACCTCCAGTAGCTCAGAATGTCATTGTAGGTAGAGACCAGATATGATTAAAACAAACTGAGGTCATCTGAATAGTCCCTGTGTTGTGTGTCTTTAGACCCTGTGTGCTTAGTTGCTTTTTGTGACCCCATGCTCCGTAGCTCACCAGGCTGCTCTATTCATGGGATTCTCTAGGCAAGAATACTGGAGTGGGTTACCGTGCCCTCCTCCAGGGGATCTTCCCAACCCAGCGATCGAACCCAGGTCTCCCACATTGCAGGCGGATTCTTTACCAGTTGAGCTACCAGGGAAGCCCCAAAGTAGTTAGGCATTATACATTGGTGGAGAATCAAACCGAGGTCTCCTGAGTGGAAGGCAAGAATTCTACCACTGAACCACCAATGCTTTGCTTATTAGGGAATAGACTCTAATCCAATATAATTGCTGTCCTAAAAGAAAAAGAGATCCGGACACAGGTGCAGTATGAAAGCCATCTATGTTGCAACAGTGAAAAGGCCAAGAGAGGCCTCGGGAGAAACCTAACACCTTCATCTTGGACTTCTGCCCTCTAGAATTGAGGGAAAATAAATTTCTGCTGTTTGAGACATCAGTCCAGTTATTTTGTTATGGCAGCCTTAGAAAACTAATGTAACATCCTTTTAAAATGAAGACAAATTAGACTTTTTAGATATAAAATGTCTGAAAGCATTCATCATTAGCAGATCCACACAATACAAAATATTAAGCAAGCAGAAGGAAAATAATAAGTCAAAATGTAGATCTATACAAAGGAATGTGGAACTTTGGAAAGATTAACTACATGAGTAGATAGGCAAGAACTTTAAAATTATTCACACTTCTTTAAAAGAGTATCAGTTATTTAAACAGAATAATAAATGTAATGTGGAGTTAGTAATATATACAAAAGTAAAATATTTGACAACTGTAGTATAAAGGTTATATACTAGGAGAAGAAATTGAAGGGGAGAAATCGGAGTATATTATTTTAAGGTTCTTATACCACAGTAAAGTGGCATAATATGACCTACTGATTCTGGACCCAGCTTCAATGTGCGTGTGTGGAGTTTTTTCCATACCACCAAACAATTCTCCAACATTAGCTCCTTGTCCCACAATGCTATTCAATTAATAACACTGTACCTGGAGAAAGGCAAATATTACATCACTTATATGTGGATTCTAAAATATGAAAAAAATGAACTTATTTACAGAACAGTAACAGACTCACAGACATAGAAAACAAATTTATGGTTACCAAAGGGAAAAGGAGGGAGGGATAATCTGAGAATTGGGGGTTAACCCATCAGACTCACTCTCAGTTTCAGTCTTGCAGTCATGTCTGACTCTTTGTGACCCCACGGACTGTAGCCCTCCAAGCTCCTCTCTCCATAGAATTTCCCAGGCAAGAATACTGGAGTAGGTTGCCATTTCCTACTTTAGGGTATCTTCTTGACCCAGGGATCAAACCCATGCCTCTAGCGTCTCCTGCATTGGCAGGTGGATTCTTTTACCACTAGGGCCACTTGGGAAGCCCAACAGATACAGACTATATATAGTCTGTAATACTATATATAGTCTTTTATATATAAAATACATAAACTGTAGAAGGACCTACTGTATAGCACAGGGAAGGATACTGAATATCTTGCAAAGTAATCTGAAAGTAATCTGCATCAGATTTTTTAAAATTTCAGATTTTACACCTGAAACATTGTAAATCAGTTATACTTCAATTTAAAAAAAAAGAAATCAAAAACCAAAGGGAGGAAAAAAAGACATTCTTTTTTTTAAATTAATTTTTTATTTATTTATTTTTTACTTTACAATATTGTATTGGTTTTGCCATACATCAACATGCGTCCACCACGGGCATTCTTAAAAAACTACTGTCTTGTCTGAGCTTCAAAATATATGCCCTTTCCTCTTTCTTCTCTTTCTTTCTCATAGTCCTCTCTCTTTCACACCTCAAATACCTCACCTGATCCTCCCCTCAGAATCGTCAATCCCTACTACCCTTGTTGGACATCAGAATTCCATAGTCTCAGGCATTTGATGACTGTCAGTGGCTTGACCTGGCTTAACAGAATTGTGGGGTGAACTCTGGTCTTATCTTCTGGCTCTATAGGAAAGAAAGGAGGAGGGCAAGGGAGCTTTGGGGCAGTTAAATGCTGGGAAGATAGAACAGTGGGAGCAGGGTGAGTTTTTCACTCTAAGCTGCAGATATTTTCCCCCCAAAGATATCTGAAATGAAACATATTTTACCACCACCCAGAGTCAATTCTTTCTTTAGACTTTCCTATTCCCAAAATGGGAAATTAGAGAAGTTTAAATTTCTTCTTGTGGCTTATTTCTTAGAAAACAATAATCCAGGCTATGGATACACACCCATCCCTCCTCACCCTGGTAACAAGCCAGAGACTTCTCTCACTGTCTGGCCATGAGGGCGCCATAGCTTCATTCTTAACCTATGTTTCTCTTCTGAGCTCTGGAGTGAGGAAGACGGGGAAGATTTAATTGACTGTATCAACACCCTCCCCATCTAATCTGGATAAATTAAGGGCTCCAATCAATCACAAGAAAACCCACAGTGAATGTTGGCATGTGGATGGAGAGAACAGGGGGAAGATGGCTGGTTATCAGCCACCCTGGCTACTGCTGCTTTCTGCCCCATTGTCCAGACCAGGTGCCCAGTAAGAGGCAGCAGAACACATGTGAGTGGAGGAAGAAGATGCCCTGGAAGTAAAGACCACCCAAAGGAGAACAAACAGAGGCTATGTATCCCAAGCTTCCTGTAGCAAGGGAGTCAGCACCATCACTTGCCATTTGGCAGAGAGTCAAAGGCAATCAGGGAGTGGGAAAGCTCAACAATTAAAAAAACAAAAAAAGTGTAGGGATAGCTTCAAGATTGGATGTTTTGATTGGCAATTTTGCTTGGGGAAGTGGGAGTTACAGAAGGAAAACATCTGTGTGATTTTATGTGGCTTGCTATGCTTGTTCCAGAGTTGAAAATATTTATGAGTGAAAAATAAGAAAGTTGGGCATCATTGGCCAAGGCTTCACCACTCTGGGACGATTCTGCCAAGGCTGTGACTGAGCTTCCTGGGATGGAAGCTGCAGAGTTCTGTTGTAAGATATCATCTGGCTGCTGTCTGCCTGTGTATTCAATCTCTTATCACGTAACAACCATGCTCGGTCTGCCTTCTTGCATCTTCTCAGGGCCCACCCATAAAAGGCTGACTTTTTGTCTTCAGATCCTAGACTTCTGTGGAGGGTTCCCATGATCAATCTTACATTAGTTATCTATTGCCATTAAGAAATGACCCCCAGTATTTAGTGATTTATACACTTATTATCACACAGTTTCTGTGGGTCAGGAATCCAAATGTGACTTAGCTGGTCCTCTGTGGTTCTCTCATAAGAATGCAATCAGGTGTGGGGGAGGAAGAAATTTTCCCCTGCCCTTCTAGATTCTTCTGGCTGGTCTAAGAATTAAGTTGACAGGAGGCAGATTAACAGGAGAAAGTCAAATGAAAATTTAATAATATGTATTCATGGGAGAGACACAGGAAAACTGAGTAACTTGCCACAATGGCTGAAACCTCCATCTTAAACCATCATCAGCTAAAGACAAAAGAGGAATGCCATCGTTAACTAAAGACAAAAAAGGATGTTGAGGGTAGTGGTTTGGGACTTCAAAATGGAGAAAAGGCAATTCACGTGGAGATGGAAAAGCAAATGTCTTGTAAACAAATGTTTGCTGGGCCAGGCAGAGTCAATGGACTCCATCAGAGTGAACTCTGATCTCCAGGCCCTGAAAAGCTACCGCCACCACAGCTGGCCAATACCCTTTGCAGATCTGTCTGGTGATAGCTCTATTCAGTAACAGGCCCTCTATATAAACTCTTATAGGCAGTTAGAGGGAAAGTCAAAGGTTCTTCCTAAGTCTTTTAAAGCTTAACTGGTTTCAGATCTAAGTAATCTGCATGCCAAAGAGACATTTTAGGGGCAGCCAGGACACGACTGAATGACTTCACTTTCACTTTTCACTTTCATGCATTGGAGAAGGAAATGGCAACCCACTCCAGTGTTCTTGCCTTGAGAATCCCAGAGACGGAGGAGCCTGGTGGGCTGCCGTCTATGGGGTTGCACAGAGTCGGACACGACTGAAGCGACTTGCAGCAGCAGCAGTTTTGCTCCCCGACAAAGGTACCACTCACATCTTAGAACATTCAGGCAGCTATAATAATATACAACAGACTGGGTAGCTTATAAACAACAGAAATTTATTTTTCAATTTCAGAGGCTGGAAACTCCAAGATCAAGCGGCAAGCACGTTTGGTGTCGGACAAGAACCCACTTCCTTGTTCATTTGTTGTAAGTCACTCAGTCGCGTCTGACTCCTTGCGACCCCATGGACTGCAGAACAACAGGCTTCCCTGTCCACCACCAACTCCTGGAGCTTGCTCAAACTCCTGTCCATCAAGTCGGGGATGCCATCCACCCATTTCATCCTCTGTCGTCATCCCCTTCTCCATCTGCCTTCAATCTTTTCCAGCATCAGAGTCTCTTTTAGAGTCCATTCTTCACATCAAGTGGCCGAAGTATTGGAGTTTCAGTTTCACATCAGTCCTTCCAATGAATATTCAGGAATTATTTCCTTTAGGATTCACTGGTTTGATCTCATTGAAGTTCAAAGGACTCTCAAGAGTCTTCTCTAACCCTAACCACAGTTCAAAAGCATCAATTCTTCGGTGCTCAGCCTTCTTTATGGTCCAACTCTCACATCCATACACTACTATTGGAAAAACCATAGCTTTGACTACATTGAACTTTGTCAGCAAGGTAATGTCTCTGCTTATTAATATGCTGTCAAGGTTGGTCATAGCTTTTCTTCCAAAGAGCAAATATCTTTTAATTTCATGGCTGCCGTCACCATCTGTAGTGATTTTGGAGCCCAAGAAAATAAAGTCTCTCAATGTTTCCACTATTTCCCCCTCTATTTGTCATTTGATGGGATCAGATTCCATGATCTTTGTTTCTTGAATGTGGAGTTTTAAGTCCGCTTTTTCACTCTCCTCTTTCACTTTCATCAAGAAGCTCTTTAGTTCTTCTTCACTTTCTACCATAAGAGTGGTCTCATCTGCATATCTAAGGTTATTGATATTTCTCCTGGCAACCTTGATTCCATCTTGTGCTTCATTCAGCCTGGCATTTCATATGATGTACTCTGCATTAAGTTAAATAAGCAGGGTGACAATATACAACCTTGATGTACTCCTTTCCCAATATGGAACCAGTTTGGTGTTCCATGTCCAGTTCTAACTGTTGCTTCTTGACTTGCATACAGATTTCTCAGGAGGCATGTATGGTGGTCTGGTATTCCCCTTTCTTGAAGATTTTCCACACTTTGTGGTGATCTACACAGTCAAAGTCTTTGGGGTAATCAAAAAAGCAGAAGAAGATGTTTTTCAGAATTCTCTTGCTTTTCCTATGACCCAACGGATGTTGGAAATTTGATCTCTGGTTTCTCTGCCTTTTCTAAATCCAACTTGAACATCTAGAAGTTCTTGGTTCATGTACTATTGAGGGCTTGCTTAGAGAATTTTAAGCATTACTTTGCTAGCAAGTGAGATGAATGCAATTTGCAGTGTTTGAGCATTCTTTGGCATTGCCTTTCTTTGGAATTGGAATGAAAACTGACCTTTTCCAGTCCTGTGGTCACTGCTGAATTTTCCAAATTTTCTGGCATATTGAATGCAGCACTTTAACAGCATCATCTTTCAGGATTTGAAATAGCTCACCTGGAATTCCATCACCTCCACTAGCTTTGTTCGTAGTGATGCTTTCTAAGGCCCACTTGACTTCACATTCCAGGATGTCTGGCTCTAGGTGAGTGATCACACCATCATGATTATCTGGGTCATGAAGATCTTTTTTGTATAGTGCTTCTGTGGAGAGTGAAAAAGTTGGCTTAAAGCTCAACATTCAGAAAACGAAGATCATGGCATCCGGTCCTACCACTTCATGGGAAATAAATGGGGAAACAGTGGAAACAGTGTCAGACTTTATTTTTCTGGGCTCCAAAATCGCTACAGATGGTGACTGCAGTCATGAAGTTAAAAGACACTTGCTCCTTGGAAGGAAAGTTATGACCAACCTAGATAGCATATTCAAAAGCAGAGACATTACTTTGCCAACAAAGGTTCGTCTAGTCAAGGCTATGGTTTTTCCTGTGGTCATGTATGGATGTGAGAGTTGGACTGTGAAGAAGGCTGAGCGCCGAAGAATTGATGCTTTTGAACTGTGGTGTTGAAGAAGACTCTTGAGAGTCCGTTGGACTGCAAGGAGATCCAACCAGTCCATTATGAAGGAGATCAGCCCTGGGATTTCTTTGGAAGGAATGGTGCTAAAGCTGAAGCTCCAGTACTTTGGCCACCTCATGCAAAGAGTTGACTCATTGGAAAAGACTCTGATGCTGGGAGGGGTTGGGGGCAGGAGGAGAAGGGGACGACAGAGGATGAGATGGCTGGATGGCATCACTGACTCTATGGACGTGAGTCTGAGTGAACTCCAGGAGTTGGTGATGGACAGGGAGGCCTGGCGTGCTGCGATTCATGGGGTCGCAAAGAGTCGGACACGACTGAGCGACTGATCTGATCTGATCTGTGTATTCTTGCCACCTCTTCTTAATATTGTCTGCTTCTGTTAGGTTCATACAGTTTCTGTCTTTTATTGCACCCATCTTTGCATGAAATATTCCCTTGGTATCTCAAATTTTCTTGAAGAGATCTCTAGTCTTTCCCATTGTATTGTCTTCCTCTATTTGTTTGCACTGATCACTGAGGAAGGCTTTCTTATCTCTCCTTGCTATTCTTTGGAACTCTGCATTAAGATGGAAATAGCTTTCCTTTCCTCCTTTGCCTTTAGCTTCTCTTCTTTTCTCAGGCTATTTGTAAGGCCTCCTCAGACAATCATTTTGCCTTTTTGCATTTCTTTTTCCTGGGGATGCTCTTGATCACTGCCTCCTGTACAATGTCATGAACCTCCATCCACAGTTTTTCAGGCACTCTGTCTATCAGATCTAATGCCTTGAATCTATTTGTCATTTACACTGTATAATCATAAAGGATTTGATTTAGGTCATACCTGAATGGTCTAGTGGTTTTCCCTACTTTCTTCAATTTAAGTCTGAATTTTGCAATAAATAATTCATGATGTGAGCCACAGTTGGCTCCCAGTCTTGTTTTTGCTGACTCTATAGCTCTTCTCCTTCTTTTACTGCAAATAATGTAACCAATCTGATTTCAGTATTAACCATGATTATGATGGTGATGTTCATGCATAGAATCATCTCTTGTGTTGTTGGAAGAGGATGTTTGCTATGACCAGTGAGTCCACTTGACAAAACTCTGTTAGCCTTTGCCCTGCCTAATTTTGTACTCCAAGGCCAAATTTGCCTGTTAACTCCAGGTATCTCTTGACTTCTACTTTTGCATTCCCCTATGATGAAAAGGACATCTTTTTGAGGTGTTAGTTCTAGAAGGTCTTGTAGGTCTTTATAGAACCGTCAACTTCAGCTTCTTTGGCACTACTGGTTGGGGCATAGACTTGGATTACTGTGATACTGGATGATTTGCCTTGGAAACGGACAGAGATCATTCTGTCATTTCTGAGATTACACTTAAGTACTGCATTTCGGACTATTTTGATGACTATGAGGGCTACTGCATTTCTTCTATGAGATTCTCACCCACAGTAGTAGATATAATGGTCATCTGAATTAAATTCTCCCATTCCAGCCCATTTTAGTTCACTCTTGCCATCTCCTGTTTGACCACTTCTAATTTACCTTGATTTATGAACCTAATATTCCAGGTTCCTATGCAATGTTGCTCTTTACAGCATCAGACTTTACTTCCATCACCAGTCACATCCACAACTGGGCATTGTTTTTATTTTGGCTCTGTCTTTTTATTATTTCTGGAGTTATTTCTCCACTCTTCTCCAGGAGCAATTTGGGTGCCAACCAACTTGGGGAGTTCATCTTTCAGTGTCATATCTTTTTGCCTTTTCATACTTTTCATGGGATTCTCAAAGCAAGAATACTGAAGTGGTTTGCCATCCCTTCTCCAGTGGAGCACGTTTTGTCAGAACTCTCCACCATGACCCGTTCATTTTGGGTCGACCTACACAGCATGGCTCATGGTTTCATTGAGTTAGACAAGGCTGTGGGACAGGTCTTTAAATAGTTAGATATTTTCAGGAACTGATTTCATAATCCCAATCCTTGCATCTCTTCATATCTAGAAAATCACTAAATCCCTTCATGGTGACATCAGCTCCTTCTGACTGGCAGAAAACCATTTGTAAACTAAGCAATTGATTACACTGAACACCCCCTTCACCAAAATCATATATTTACATTCCCCACTGCTTCTTCAGAGAAGTCTTTCAGAGCTATCTGAGGTGCTCTCTCCCAGGCTGCAGTCCTCATTTTGCCCCAAATAAAACTCAATTCACAACCTCAAGTTGTGCATCTCTTTTAGTTGACACATAGAAAGTGAAAAATATCTTTGGAGTCTCTTTTATAAGGGTACTAATCTTAATTATCTCTCAAAGTCCCTACTTCCTAATACCATCACCTTGTAGTGGATGAATTTCAACATATAAATTTTGAGGGGGAGGCCATAGCAACCCAGTTCTGTATCCATCTTAAGGCTCAACTGGAGAAGTATCAACTTCCAAGTTTACTCACAGCTATCCTCTTCACCAGGTTGTTGGAAGGTTTCAGTGTTTTGAGGCCTATTCCCTGAGGGCCTCAGTACCTCCCTGGCTTTTAGCCAGAGACCACTTACAACTTCTTGCTCTTTGTGTCTTTCCACAGGTCTCCAAAGCTCCCAACAAGGCAGCTTATTTCATCAGAACCTGCAAACCAAGAAGAGCTAGAGAAAAAGAGAGCAAACTAGACAGAAGTCAGTCTTTTACAATCTAATCTCAGAAGGGACATCCAGTAACTTGCCATGTTTCCTATTCACTACAGATCTTAATGACCCAGATAACCACGATGTTGTGATCACTCACCTAGAGTGATCTTGGAATGAAAAGTCAAGTGGGCCTTAGGAAGCATCACTATGAACAAAGCTAGTGGAGGTGATGGAATTCCAGTTGAGCTATTTAAAACCCTAAAAGATGATGCTGGGAAAGTGCTGCACTCAGTATGCCAGCAAATTTGGAAAACTCAGCAGTGGTCATAGGCCTGGAAAAAGTCATTTTCACTCCAATCCTAAAGGAAGGCAATGCCAAAGAACATTCAAGCTACTGCACAATTGCACTCATCTCACACTAGCAAAGTTATGCTCAAAATTTTCCAAGTGAGGCTTCAACAACTTGGAGCCAAGTGAGGTTCCCAAGTGAGGCTTCAGCAGAACCAAGAATTCCAGATACTGAAGCTGGAATTGGAAAGGCAGAGGAACCAGAGACCAAATTGCCAACATCTGTTGGATGATAGAAAAAGCAAGGGAATTCCAGAAAAAACCCTGGAGAAGGAAATGACAACTCACTCCAGTATTCTTGCCTGGAAAATCCCAGGGATAGAGGAGCCTGGCAGGCTACAATCCATGGGGTTGCAAAGAGTAAGACACAATTGAGTGACTTCACTTTCCAGAAAAACATCTACTTCTGCTTTATTGACTACACCAAAGCCTTTGTGTGGATCACAACAAACTGGAAAATTCTTCAAGAGATGGGAATACCATACCACTTTCCCTGTCTCCTGAGAAATCTGTATTCAGGTCAAGAAGCAACAGTTAGAACGAGCATGGAACAGACTGGTTCCATATTGGAAAAAGAGTACATCAAGGCTGTATATTGTCACCCTGCTTATTTAACTTATTTGCAGAGTACATCATGCAAAATGCCAGGCTGTATGAAGTACAAGCTGGAATCAAGACTGCTGGGAGAAATAACAATAACCTCAGATATGCAGATGAAACCACCCTTATGGCAGAAGCAAAGAGGAACTAAAGAGCCTCTAGATGAAAGCAAAAGAAGAGAGTGAAAAAGCTGACTTAAAACTCAACATTCAAAAAATGAAGATCCTGGCATCTGTTCCCATCACGCCATGGCAAATAGAGGGTGAAACAGTGGAAACAGTGAGAGACTTTATATTGTTGGGCTCCAAAATCACTGCAGATGGTGACTGCAGCCATGAAAAGATGCTTGCTTCTTGGGAGAAAAGCATATTAAAAAGAGAGACATTACTTTGCAAACAAAGGCCCATCTAATCAAAGCTATGGTTTTTCCAGTAGTCATGGATGGATGTGAGAGTTGGACCATAAAGAAAGCTGAGCACCAAAGAATTGATGCTTTTGAAGTGTGTTGGAGAAGACTCTTTGGAATGCAAAGAAGTCCTTTGGACTGCAAGGAGATCAAACCAGTCAATCCTAAAAGAAATCAGTCCTGAATATTCATTGGAAGGACTGATGCTGAAGCTGAAACTCCAATACCTTGGCCACCTGATGTGAAGAACTAACCCTTTGCAAAAGACCCTGAACCTGGAAAGGATTGAAAGCAGGAGGAGAAGAAGATGAAAGAGGATGAAATGTTTGGATGGCATCACTGACTCAATGGATATGAGTTTGAGCAAGCTCTGAGAGTTGGTGATGGACAGGGAAGCCTGGTGTGCTGCAGTCCATGGAGCTGGAAATAGGCTGACATGACTGAGGGACTGAACTGAATGATTGATTAGGTCCAGTCCACAGGCAAAGGGAAAGGATTAAACAAGGAATTGAATCCCAGGAGTGGAGATCATAGGGGCCATCATGGAAAGATGTCTTCCACAATATTCTGTCAAATAAAAGTGGTAAGATTTTATAAGATGGGATTACTGCAAGGTGGGGAGAGGGACTATTGCAATAAGGAGAACACTGTCCAAAAGTCCAGCAAGCATCTCATGAGAGTTGGGTAAAGAGTTTTCTTTCATAGAGCAGAGTAAACAAGGCTAGGAAAGATCCATGTGGTGAAGTGGGATGAAAGCATCTCATGCAGTAGTTTAGAGAATGTTTTACCCTGAGTCTAAGTCTCTTTTACTAAAGAAACCATAATGAGGAGCTATATGCTGCCTCAGATTGAGGAGGTGGGCAAAGTTCAGGCGCCTGAACAAATGAGAGAAGTTTAACTAAACTTTGCTTAACAGTATTTTGTCCTTATTGATCAGTGGGACCAAAACAATTCATTTAGTGACTTTTGAAGCCAAAAATGGGAATTTGGAGTGTCTATGTCTAGCCTTGTCATCCTAGGGGACTGGAATGCAAAAGTAGGAACACAAGAGATACCTGGAGGAACAGGCAAATTTGACCTTGGAGTACAAAATGAAGCAGGGCAAGGGCTAACAGAGTTTTGCCAAGAGAATGCATTTGTCATAGCAAACACCCTCTTCCAACAACACAAGAGACTTTACACAACTCTACACGTGGACATCACCAGATGGTCAATACTGAAATCACATTGATTATATTCTTTGCAGCCAAAGATGGAAAAGAGCTATAGAGTCAGCAAAAACAAGACTGGGAGCCAACTGTGGCTCACATCATGAACTCATTGCAAAATTCTGACTGAAGAAAGTAGGGAAAACCAGTAGACCATTCAGGTATGACCTAAATAAAATCCCTGATTATACTGTGTAAGTGACAAATAGATTCAAGAGATTAGATCTGATAGACAGAGTGCCTGCATAACTATGGACGGAGGTTCATGACATTGTACAGGAGGCAGTGATCAAGACCATCCCCAAGAAAAAGAAATGCAAAATGGCAAAATGGTTGACTGAGGAGGCCTTACAAGTAGCCTGAGAAAAGAAGATAAGCTAAAGGCAAAGGAGAAAAGGAAAGCTATATCCATCTGAATGCAGAGTTCCAAAGAATAGCAAGGAGAGATAAGAGAGATAAGTGATCAGTGCAAACAAATAGAGGAAAACAATAGAATGGGAAAGACTAAGATCTTTTCAAGAAAATTAGAGATATCAAGGGAACATTTCATGCAAGATGGGCACAATAAAGAACAGAAATGATATGGATCTAACAGAAGCAGATGATATTAAGAAAATGTGGCAAGAATACATGGAAGAACTACACAAAAGAAGATCTTCATGACCCAGATAACCACGATGTTGTGATCACTCACCTAGAGCCAGACATCCTGGAATGAGAAATCAAATGGGCCTTAGGAAGCATCACTACAAACAAAGCTAGTGGAGGTGATGGAATTCCAGTTGAATTATTTCAAATTCTAAAAGATGCTGCCATCAGGGTGCTGCATTCAACATGCCAGCAAATTTGGAAAACTCAGCAGTGACTACAGGACTGGAAAAGGTCAGTTTTCATTCCAACCCCAAACAAAAGCAATGCCAAAGAATGTTCAAACTACTGCACAATTGCACTCATCTCACACGCTAGCAAAGTAATGCTTAAAATTCTCAAAGCAAGGCTTCAACAGCATGTGAACTGAGAACTCCCAGATGTTCAAGCTGGATTTAGAAAAGGCAGAGAAACCAGAGATCAAATTTCCAACATCCGTTGGATCATAGGAAAAGCAAGAGAATTCCAAAAAACATCTACTTCTGCTGTATTGATTACCCCCAAAGACTTTGACTGTGTAGATCACCACAAAGTGTGGAAAATCTTCAAGAGAGGGGAATACCAGACCACCATATGTGCCTCCTGAGAAATCTGTATGCAAGTCAAGAAGCAACAGTTAGAACTGGACATGGAACACCAAACTGGTTCCATATTGGGAAAGGAGTACTTCAAGGTTGTATATTGTCACCCTGCTTATTTAACTTATATGCAGAGTACATCATGCGAAACGCCAGGATGAATGAAGCACAAGATGGAATCAAGATTGCCAGGAGAAATATCAATAACTTTAGATATGCAGATGAGACCACTCTTATGGTAGAAAGTGAAGAACTAAAGAGCTTCTTGATGAAAGTGAAAGAGGAGAGTGAAAAAGCGGACTTAAAACTCTACATTCAAGAAACAAAGATTATGGCATCTGGTCCCATCATTCCATGGCAAATAGAGGGGGAAACAGTGAGAGATTTTATTTTCTTGGGCTCCAAAATCACTACAGATGGTGACGGCAGCCATGAAATTAAAAGACATTTGCTCTTTGGAAGAAAAGCTATGACCAACCTTGACAGCATATTAATAAGCAGAGACATTACTTTGCTGACAAAGGTCCATGTATTCAAAGCTATGGTTTTTCCAACAATAGTGTATGGATGTGAGAGTTGGACCATAAAGAAGGCTAAGCACTGAAGAACTGATGCTTTTGAACTGTGGTGTTGGAGAAGACTCTCGAGAGTCCCTTGAACTGCAAGGAGATCAAACCAGTCAATCCTGAAGGAAATAATTCCTGAATATTCATTGGTTGGACTGATGCTGAAGCTGAAACTCCAATATCTTGGCTGCCTGATGCGAAGAACTGACTCATTGGAAAAGACCAATGCTCAGAAGATTGAAGGCAGGAGGAGAAGGGGATGACAGAGGACGAGATGTTTGGATGGGATCACTGACTTGATGGACATGAGTTTGAGGAAGCTCTGGGAGTTGGTGATGGACAGAAAAGCCTGGCGTGCTGCAGTCCATGGGGGTCACAAAGAGTCAGACACAACTGAGTGAACTGAACTGATGGTTCTAGCCTTGTCATAGGATAACAAAGAGTGTTCCCATGAACCTTATCTAAGTCATATAGGGAAGGCTGGTCTTAGAGGTAAACCTTTTCCTAGAACAATGCAAATGGTGAGGAGATTTATTAACCTTCTCTGCTTTCAGGATCACAGGGCTCAGGTCAAATTCCACATCACCATGCCCACTCCCACCCCTCTTCTTTCCAACATGGAGCTGCTGCCAGGAGGCCAGTCCCACTTGTTTTGCCTCCGAACGCAGTTCTCCACTCAAGCAAGATGAGGAGGAGGAGGAGAAAAGAAAAGAAAGATGAGGAGGAGAAAAGAAAAGAAAGATGAGAAGAGAAAATGTTTATTGAGCACTTGCAGGTGTCAGGAGCATCCTAAATTCTTTCTCCATGTTATCACACATGTTATCTCCATGTTATCCTCTCTAGTCTGCTCTGGCTCTGAACCACCCCATCCACCACCCCACCTCCACCTCTGGGTCATGAACTCAAGTTGCCCCTCCCAACTTGGGATCTACTTGTTCACTTGTTTCCCTGTGTTGCTATTATTTATAAATAATTTCTAGACTGCAGGCTGAGTGACCTACACATATTTTGCCAGTTCCCGTGCCTTTCAGTTTTTTTATTTTTAAAAACTGAGATTGGAGAAGTGAACACTGGGTTGGGTTTACAGAATCTCCAATTTTCTTTTACCCAAGTGGCCATAAACCATAAAGTGTTCCCAAGTGGTCAGGAACAGACTCTGAAACTGAGCAGAGTCCTTTGGGGCCTTCCTGGGACAGGCCTTCCACCACATCCTCTGCTTTAGCTCCTCTCTGAAGTACCTAAGTAATGGTATTTGATACACATTTCATGAGTTCTTTTGCACAAGTGAAACCTCCCCACCAATTGGAAGGTGTTAACTATTTGATGACCATGAGCACATGGCCCCAGTCCCCCTGAAACCTAAGGACTGATAGTGTTAATCTCTGTTACATCACCCTGTTAACCTCACCATTAGCCAAGCAGAGAGAATTGTGTACAAACTGATCGTATACCTGTGACACGCCTCCCTCATCTGGCTTTTAAGAGTGCTTTGCTGAAACCCTTCAAGAGTTCAGGCTTTTACAGCATGAGCCACCCTTCTCCTTGCATGCTCCTGCAAAAAACCTTTCTCTGCTCCAAGGTCTTACCTGTCAGTTTGTTTGGCTTCACTGTGCATTGGGTACACAAACTTGGACTAACACAAAATTACAAGTCCATCTCAGAGAAGGGCAATTTCACAAAAATTGTACTTATCAGTCCTTTGTGGTGATAGAATCTTTGGCAACTTTCTATGAAGACTATTTAGTTCAGTTCAGTTCAGTCACTCACTCGTGTCTGACTCTTTGCAACCCCATGAATCACAGCACACCAGGCCTCCCTGTCCATCACCAACTTCCAGAGTTCACTCAAGCTCATGTCCATTGAGTCAGTGATGCCATCCAGCCATCTCATCCTCTGTCGTCCCCTTCTCCTCCTGCACCCAATCCTTCTCAGCATCAGTGTCTTTTCCAATGAGTCAATTCTTCGCATGAGGTGGCCAAAGTATTGGAGTTTCAGCTTCAGCATCATTCCTTCCAAAGAAATCCCAGGGCTGATCTCCTTCAAAATGGACTGGTTGGATCTCCTTGCAGTCCAATGGACTCTCAAGAGTCTTCTCCAACAACACACTTCAAAAGCATCAATTCTTCGGTACTCAGCTTTCTTCACAGTCCAACTCTCACATCCATACATGACCACTGGAAAAATCATAGCCTTGACTAGACGGACCTTTTTTGGCAAAGTAATATCTCTGTTTTTCAATATGCTGTCATTTCCTATCAAATACAACTTCCTCCCATCCCATAGCAAACCCAAGAGACCAGCAGGAAGATTTCTGATATGTGGCTGCTTGAGGAGTTTCTTAGCTCCTTTCCACAGCTTTCTAGAAACTCTATAGTCAAATAACGTATTTAGTTCTCAAACCATTCCCAGCTTTCTGGCACTCATGATAGTACAGGTTTTCTCTGCCATCTGTAAGTAAAGCATTCCGATGAAAACTTTTGTAAGTTGAAATTGTGTAAAACAAAGAAATAATTACCTTGGGATACATCTTGCTATCAGATGTACAGAATAAATGGAGATAAAGCACAGATGTTCGCAGACACAGTTCAAAGTTATGGTAGCTTGATGCTGAGATGCTGAATGTGATTCCTGGGAAAGGAGCTTGGTGGCGCTGTTTTTACTCGGGGCATGTGTGCCGCCTCTATTAAAGCGTTAGCCACTCAGTCGTGTCTGACTCTGTGCAACCCCATGGACTGAGGCCTGCCAGACTCCTCTGCCCATGGAATTCTCCAGGCAAGAATACTGGAGTGGGCAGCCATTCCCTTTTCCAGGGGATCTTCCCAACCCAGGGACTGTACCCAGGCCTTCTGCACTGCAGGCAGATTCTTTACTGTATGAGCCACCCGGGAAGCCCTGTTATTAATGCTTCCTGCAAACAGAATTGAATACTAATTTTAATTTTTAACCTTATTTTTTTTTTTTTTGGTAAAAGCAAAAAAAAAAAAAAAAAAAGAGGGACTCAAAAGTTGAGAATTATCTTTTATTTGGCAGATTTTCTGAGGACTTTGTTAGGGGAAGCACAATGACTGAAACTGCCCACCCTGGCCAGGCACACAGTAACCATTTGCATGAGGTCCTGGTAAGGAACATGGAACTAATAAGCCACTACCAACTAGAAGACTTCAAGAAAGGTCAAAAGGAGACACCATATATCCGACCTCCTCCCAGAATCCTTCTCTCTGGCATCCATCTTGGCTGAACAAGGCATGCACCACCAGGAAGGATTCTGAGATTTTAGCCAATCTCAGATGATTGGCTAAAGACAACCCGGAAAATAATTCCATCACCATAAAACCCGAGACTGCTAGCCACATAGCAGTGGGAGCCAAGTGGCAGTTCTTCTGGATTCCCTTACCTGCTGCTCTCCACCCGGGCGCCCCTTCCCAATAAAATCTCTTGCTTTGTCAGCACATGTGTCTTCTCAGACAATTCATTTCTGAGTGTTAGACAAGAGCCCAGTTTCGAGCCCTGGAAGGGGTCCCCCTTCCTGCAACAAATGGCGATTCTGGCAGGTACTCTTTGCTGTGACTGACATCCTGACTACTCGGGGTACTCAGGGGCCAACTTGCCCACCAATGGACCAGACCCAGTGGCCACAACTGGGACCCTTTTGTCCCTGGTCTCCTCCTGATGCAGACAACTGGCCAGAGTGCCCCACCCAGTAAGGAACAAGAGATTTTATTGACCTCTCTCCCTTTCCCTCTCTCTTTCTTCTCCTTAACCCTTCCTATCCTTCCCCTTTTGTCTAGTCCCCTGGTCCTGGATGCAGAAATCTGGTCGAAGGGCCTCAGCCTGAGCTGAGGATTGGAGACTGATCACCTCCACTTGGCAGAGAATTTGATTTCTGGTTCTGTTCTGGTCTAGTTTCTGGTAGGGCCGAGTTCCAGTCCTCCCTTCTCTAGAGGCCCAGGATAAAGTCCTGTAATGCCTGGCTATCTGCAGGTGTCGGGAGACATCTGTAAGGCCACCCCTTGTGCCCCACCTCCCTCCTCCTCCCTCTTCTTCTTTCAACCTGGCTTCCTTTCATCCCTTTGAAACCTTTGAAGACAAGAGATATTTTCATGTACTCTGCTAGTGCTTGGATCTGTGTCTCTGTGTCTCTATAGGAGGTTTTCTGAGAGACTGTATTCTTATATTTAAGTGACTGTATGATGAGGTCTGCCAGGTCTATATGTGTGCCTTAACTCTGTGTTCTGTGTTGTGATTTTTGATGGCCATTTTGCTTTGTCTGGCCACCATTTGGTTTAGACCTGTCGCCATTTTGTTAGAACTTGATTTTCTTTCCCTGTGCCTTGAGACCAGGGCTCTGGTTCTGTTCTCAGGAACACTTAACTAGACCTCATTGACTCCTGAGACTGAGGAAAAATGGGGAAAAGCCTTTAAATTTTTTTATTTATTCCAACTCTTTTTTATAAACTAATAAAATTTTTAGGTGGCAAGAATACACAGAAGAACAGTACAAAAAAGATCTTCACAACCAAGATAATCACAATGGTGTGACCATTCACCTAGAGCCAGACATCCTGGATTGTGAAGTCAAGTGGGCCTTAGAAAGCATCACTACAAACAAAGCTAGTGGAGGTGATGGAATTCCAGTTGAGCTATTTCAAATCTTGAAAGATGATGCTGTGAAAGTGCTACACTCAATAGGCCAGCAAATTTGGAAAACTCAGCAGTAGCCACAGGACTGGAAAAGGTTAGTTTTCATTCCAATCCCAAAGAAAGGCAATGCCAAAGAAAGCTCAAACTACTACACAATTGCACTCATCTCACATGATAGTAAAGTAATGCTCAAAATTCTCCAAGCCAGGCTTCAGCAATACATGAACCGTGAACTTCCAGATGTTCAAGCTGGTTTTAGAAAAGGCAGAGGAACCAGAGATCAAATTGCCAACATCCTCTGGATCATGGAAAAAGCAAGAGAGTTCCAGAAAAAACATCTATTCCTGCTTTATTGACTATCACAAAGCCTTTCACTGTGTGGATCACAATAAACTGGAAAATTCTGAAAGAGATGGGAATACCAGACCACCTGACCTGCCTCTTGAGAAACCTGTATGCAGGTCAGGAAGCAACAGTTAGAACTGGACATGGAACAACAGACTGGTTCCAAACAGGAAAAGGAGTACGTCAAGCCTGTATATTGTCACCATGCTTATTTAACTTATATGCAGAGTACATCATGAGAAACGCTGGGCTGGAAGAAGCACAAGCTGGAATCAAGATTGCCGGGAGAAATATCAATAACCTCATATATGCAGATGACACCACGCTTCTGGCAGAAAGTGAAGAGAAACTAAAAAGCCTCTTGATGAAAGTGAAAGTGGAGAGTGAAAAAGTTGGCTTAAAGCTCAACATTCAGAAAACGAAGATTAAAAAAAAAAAGAAAGAAAGAAAAGAAAACGAAGATCATGGCATCTGGTCCCATCACTTCATGGGAATTAGATGGGGAAACAGTGGAAACAGTGTCAGACTTTATTTTTGGCGCTCCAAAATCACTGCAGATGGTGACTGCAGCCATGAAATTAAAAGACGCTTACTCCTTGGAAGGAAAGTTATGACCAACCTAGATAGTATATTCAAAAGCAGAGACATTACTTTGCCAACAAAGGTCCGTCTAGTCAAGGCTATGGATTTTCCTGTGGTCATGTATGGATGTGAGAGCTGGACTGTGAAGAAAGCTGAGCACCGAAGAATTGATGCTTTTGAAGTGTGGTGTTGGAGAAGACTCTTGAGAGTCCCTTGGACTGCAAGGAGATCCAACCAGCCCATTCTAAAGGAGATCAGCCCTGGGATTTCTTTGGAAGGAATGATGCTAAAGCTGAAACTCCAGTACTCTGGCCACCTCGTGGGAAGAGTTGACTCATTGGAAAAGACTCTGATGCTGGGAGGGATTGGGTGCAGGAGGAGAAGGGGATGACAGAGGATGAGATGGCTGGATGGCATCACCGACTTGATGGACGTGAGTCTGAGTGAACTCCAGGAGTTGGTGATGGACAGGGAGGCCTGGCATGCTGTGATTCATGGGGTCTCAAAGAGTCGGGCACGACTGAGCGACTGAACTGAACTGTACTGAACTGAAATGTTATATTGTAATATCTAATTCATGACTAAGCTTAGAAAATGAAGCTAGATCTTTCATTGGTTCTGTCTAAATATGTCTTTGTATGTCTTTGTCTCTGGATAATATTTTTGAGGTTAATTTGTAAATGAGCTCTATTTAATTGGCTTAAAGAAAAGCAAGTGGTTACAAATCAAATAATTCTAAATTAAACAATAAATTCCAGGTTCATGTGAAGAACTGGGAAATATTCAGTATTAAATACTTGATATTATGTTTGTTTGTTGACCTATCTAGTATAGACATGTCTTAAAGTAATTAAGTAGAATATTTTCATTGTACCTAGGTTTAATATAAGTTAAATATTATCATATCTGTTACAAGTTTGTCAACAAGAAAATTACCTTGAATGAAGAAACTTCTAAAAATAATGTAAATGAGATATGAGCTTTTAAGATAAACTCTATTAAGAATAATTATGCTTTAGAAATGTCTGTCTGAAATATTCTCTCCAGATGGGGGTTGTGCTAAACTAAGTATTGGAAGTCTATTGAATAGTTAGGTCATTTCCAAATAAAATAAGATTTTGAAACATTTACTACTAAACATTAATTTCCTTTTATAGAAAAACTAAAGAGATTAGGGACTATAAATGAATAATATTGGTGCCATCCCAAAATAAAGCGTCTGTCTACAATGCAGGAGACCTGGGTTAAATCCCTTGGTTGGGAAGATCCCCTGGAGAAGGAAATGGCAATCCACTCCAGTACTATTGCCTGGAAATCCCATGGACAGAGGAGCCTGGTAGGCTACAGTCCATGCGGTCGCAAACAGTCAGACACGACTGAGTGATTTCACTTTTGCTTTCACTTTCAAAATGTTCTAAGAAAGCAAAGGTTTTAGAAATTATCACTGGTATTCATGCTTACCAATCTATAAAATGCTAATATAAAAGTTAGTTCTTTTGCTAAAAGGAAAGTAGGAAGTGTGTTTTCAGGAAAAAAAAAAAAAAAGAGTACTAAAAAGAGTTATGCATGATCAGTCAGTCAGTCAGTTCAGTCGCTCAGTCATGTCAGACTCTGTGTGACCCCATGGACTGCAGCCTACCAGGCTCCTCCGTCCATGGGATTTTCCAGGCAAGAGTTTTGGAGTGGGGTGCCATTGCCTTCTCCAATGCATGAAAGTGAAAAATGAAAGTGAAGTCACTCAGTTGTGTCCAACTCTTAGCAACCCCATGGACTGCAGCCTACCAGGCTCCTTTGTCCATGGGATTTTCCAGGCAAGAGTACTGGAATGGGGTGCCATTGCCTTCTCCAATGCATGAAAGTGAAAAGTGAAAGTGAAGTCTCTCAGTCGTGTTCGACTCTTAGCAACCCCATGGACTGCAGCCTACCAGGCTCCTCCATCCATGGGATTTTCCAGGCAAGAGTACTGGAATGGGGTGCCATTGCCTTCTCCAATGCATGATCAGGATTTTCTAAAATTGGATTGCAATTAGTTAGATAAATGGATTTTGTTAGGAATGATACAGCAATAGGAAAACTGGTTAGAGCCAACTAGGTCCAAGATGGCAGAGTTGACTTTCACTAGACCTTGAGCCTCCATATATACCCACATTGTGACATATCAACAAGCTAAATGATACACCCATCAACACTGACTAAATCTAACCAAATGTTCTGTCACACGAGTGTATGTTCCTTGGTTCTTTGTCTCGTCGCAACAAAGATTTGGAGCGACGGACATTAAAGCCCTCTGTGCGTCACAGCTCTCGGGTCTTGGACAAACTGTGCTACAGCTCTTAGGCAAATCAGTGTTACAGCTCTATTTTATTTAGAAGATAGCAGGAGCATCCAAGACTCGAAGAGAAGAGAGTGGGGGAGCGCACAGGGGAGGGAAGGAAAGAGAGAGAGTAAGAGAGAGAGTGAGAGAGAGAGAGAGCGTGCGCGCATGCACGCACACTGGAGAGAGAGAGTCCATGAGAAAGTGCTTTGGCTCCTCCTTTTATATGTTTTTTCCTCTACCTGGGCCTGCCCTATGCAAATTGGGCTTAGCCAGGAGTGCTGTTTGTTCTGCCTGAAGTCTTCACTCTGGTCCTCTAACCTTCCTTTGACCTTCCTTGTCTTTTAGCCACTGCCATTTTGGACTCCTTTTCCCTATTCTACCTACCTAACAGTTCTAAACCCTTTTAATTGATCTTTTTGACAAAAATTCCTAAATCTAATTCTTTTGAATTTCCTTTTATCTCTAGCTAACTTTAGGGTGCTTCATAGGGCTCTTGAAACATCCCAAAGAGAGTGTTTATTTGGTTGGTTAAATTACATGAAAAATATTATCAAATGAGTAATAAATTCTCTCATGTTATAATGTATGGTAAATATTACTAATATAGATATCCTAGAAATCATATGGAATTCTTAACATTTTGGTATATCCTGGTATTCTAATGGAAAACCTGATGACTTCACAAAACTTAACAAACGGACTGAATGAACCAGCAAATATGCTTGTAACTTTTATGGTTTCTATCTGAAAAATTACGAGTTTGAATCTTATGCTTTCCAGTAGTAGGGAAAATCTTCCTCTCAAACTAATTATGACAATAATTTGGTAAAATTATATGTTATAAACAAAACAATTATATTTTCTCTCTATCAGACTCCTCCAAAAATTGGAAATGCTTAGGTTTCCAGTAAGCTTATCAAATGAGTTAAGAAGGTTATCTCACTAACAGGTACAAAAATCTCAAGGAATTTTTGAGAACTTGAAAAGGGAGAAAGTCACCTAGATTTGTTAGGCAAAATCTGTGATAAGCCTATGGTGTGAGTTTCCCAGCCCTGTTTTATTTTAAAAGTTCAATCTGAGACTATAAATGTTTCAGCAAAAATGTCTATGATCAATATGGTTATATAAATCATCAGGGAAAAATTAGTGAGAGCAGACCTATTTTGCAAACAAACCAGCCTTAATTTGGTTATATCTGATAAAAATAAGGGTAATTTTAGGGAGAAAAAGATGTTTCAATAAATGTTAAATACCAGTTTGTCTGCATCTAGTCAGACTCATTTCTTGGATAGTTCTTTGCTATTATGTGATATTAATGTAAAATTTAATTGAATTTTTAAAGAACACCCTAAGTTTGTTTCTGAAGTTTATCTCAGTAATCTGTCTTTGGATGAAGAACAGATGTCTCATAACCTGCAACCAGGACTGAAAAAAGACATGATTTAAGGGACTGTCTCCAACCTAGATGGAAGAACTTTTTTATCAGGTACTCTTAACTAGCTCATGCACAATGAAACTGAAGGGAAATTGACTCTTAGATGAATTCCCACTTCCAAAGGCCCCACACTGGACTGGTCTATAGAGAAGACAGCTGACCTGATTTCACCTTAAAATGATCCTCAAACAACACCAGGATGAGAAGACAATGACATCAGAAGTAGACAACTTGCCCAAGATGTTGGACCTGATTCGTATGATCATTTATAATGTTTTCTTGACTTCTTAGACCTTTGCATATAAATCAAATGCTTTTCTATGCTAGGCCTGATCCTATACTAGTTTTAGAAATCAATCCAATTGTTGAGTTTGTGGCCAATTACCTGTGTCTAGTTCTGGGTTACCTTGGTAAATTTCTCTACTACAAGGTTCTAACTGATTGGCCCTGAGAAAATCTACTTAAAAAATAAATTATAGCCATATTCAGGTCACTACTGATATTACTAGATGGGATTCCCTCACCGGGAAAATTAATAGTGCCTGCTCTGACTCTGGCCATAATTTGAGTTGTCTTCTATTACTCAAACTCAATCAGAGCAACAAGCCAAGTTTCAAAAAAGGAAAAAATGCCCCACAATTATGGGATGGATTTATATAGATAATGCCAAGCTATGGTAACTTAGGTTTAAAGTCTCCTCTATGTTGGAAACAATTAAATCATACTAAGGATAATCAGTCTAGTAATACTAGAAAACTGGGCTATGTGACTTATAGACAATGCCAATATATAATTTCCCTGGAAGATAAAGATTCTACAGAGTAGACTAAGTCAGATGACCTGGGATATACTGGGCTACATCTGACAGAAGGTCTTAAGTCTTACTTGTGACTTTACTAACACTGCTGGCTATATTATTTGTATTTCACTTGTTTTACAAAGTTGCTATTTCTTACACTGCCAAAGGTGTGACTGAGGCCTCTGATAAAATAATATATAGTTCCATATGAGATCTAGAGATCTAGAGTGTAACTCTAGATATGGGAAGAAGCAATAAGAGGGAATGTTTTTCCTGGGCCAAGAGACTAGCAAGACAGGTAGTCCAGAGAATTTTGGATACTGTTTTATGGCCTAGTCCAGTAACAGCACATTAAGTGGCCTGTCAAAAAAATCTTTGCCAAACCTGAGAATGGACATTCTCAGCACCATGAGATAAGATTGTCATGAAATGCCCCCCTCAAAATCATGGTCATGTTTATGAGCAAAAAGGGGCTCTGCCATCTGAATACTGACACTTGCCATCTACGTCTACAAAGATTAAATCATGGCCACTGCAACTACTGACCTTCAACTCCCCTGAAAGGAGTTCAGGGTGAAAATCAGGAATGAGGCACTCTATGCTCTGGGAAAAACCGGCAAAACAAGCATTCAGATAGTTAGATCTTTTCAGGAAAAATTTTATGAGTCCCAATTCTTGCATCTTCTCATACCTAGAGAAACACTGACATCATTAATGGTGACATTTGCTTTGGCGATTAAAGAAAATTTTACAACTAAAAGTCATAGCTATGGTTCAGACATCCTGGGAAATAACTAGGTGATACTGTGGGTATAATTTCAGATTAGACTTTGTATTGCTAAACACTTCAGTTTTCTGAGTTGTGTCAGGTTTGGATGCCACCATTCTCAAAACAATGCCTCCTGGAAGTTAGTAACTGCAGCCTTACTTTTTTATAAAACCAGGCAACTGGCTACCTGGCTACAAGTCTTCCCAAAGTGCCAGGTCCAGACAAGGTTTCAGGCCTATTCTTCCAAAAAGAAATGAGATTTATTTTGTCTATTAAAATTCCAGTTATCACTCCTCCAACTATATCTAACTGGGTCTGTTACACCAAAATGGCAGACCAAGGGATTGAGATTTTAATCATACAAGACTCAGATCTAGGACTTGGAACTCAGGAATACTTTCAATGCAGTGTCTATTCTCCAAGCTGAGGCAGTCCTATGCCCCATTTTGACAGGAAGTTATCACAGGCATAGTTGCCTAGTTCTGTAAATTAAAACTGAGCAGGACTCTGTGGGGCTCTGGAGTACAGATCTGTTCTGTGTTCTCCATTTCTTGTCTGTAGGATATAGGCTTCATTCAACCTCCTTGACCTTTCCTGAGTTCCAAAGTGTGGATTCAAACAATTGCTAATTAGGAAAGGGTGGGGATACAGTCTGAGTGAACTCCGGGAGTTGGTGATGGACAGGGAGGCCTGGCATGCTGCAATTCATGGGGTCACAAAGAGTCGGACACGACTGAGCAACTGATCTGATCTGATCTGGGGATATAGAAACAGACGAGAAACAATCAAATGATGGTACAGCCTTGAAACAGGGTCCTGATTCCTACTCAAAAATAATATGCATAACAATGTCTTTGAGTTCTTCTACAGAACTGGAGCCCCAAACCAGGTGGAGGATGGTAACTTCAGACTAAACACAAGATTCCTGGAGCACAGCTCTGTTGCCTCACCACCAACCAATCAAAGTCACACAGCCTGAAGCCCTCACCCCAAATGTTGCCTTCTGTTTCTAGGCACCAGTGATGACCATCCTGTTAGGTCTCCTGTTTGTCCCCTGTCTATTTCATCTCTGAAAGGAACTAACAGTTTCAAACTATATTGCTGTTATTACAAGGGTGAATGCTGGTTTCAGGAGAAAAAATACCTTGACTTAGATCATGTAGAGAGAGACTTCTGCTCTGCTAGGCAGGCCTACAACCATGCACAGCAGGAAGAAGTTACAGAAGAAAGAGAGCTCCGCCCCAATTCCCAAGAAGTATCTTGAGTATGAAGTCTCTCAGGGGGGAGTTGTTAGGGAAGGCACACTGACTGAAATCGCCCACCCTGGCCAGGCACCATAGTAACCATTTGCATGAGTTGTTTTACTACAGGGGGTCCTGGTAAGGAACACAGAACTAATAAGCCACCATCAACTGGATGAGTTCAGGAAGGATCAAAAGGAGACACCACATATCCGACCACTTTCCAGAATCCTTCTCTCTGGCATCCATCTTGGCTGAACAAGATGTGCACCACCAGGAAGGACTCTGAGTCAGATGACTGGCTAAAGACAACCCGGAAACTAATTCCATCACCTTAAAACCCGAGACTGCTAGCCACATAGCAGTGGGAACCACGAGGCAGTTCTCCTGGGTTCCCTTACCTGCTGCTCTCTGCCTGGGCGCCCCTTCCCAAAAAATCTCTTGCTTTGTCAGCACATGTGTCTCCTCAGACAAGTCATTTCTAAGTGTTAGACAAGAGCCCAGTTTTGGGCCCTGGAAGGGGTCCCCCTTCCTGCAACAACTTGAGCCTGAAAGACTGCCTCTCAGATCATTCTGAGGGACTGCTCCAAAGAGATAAAGGAGGAGCCAGGATATATAGGAATTTCTGCAACAAAACTCAGGCAGTCGGAACATCAGAAGATTGCTTTTCATTGATGAAAACTAATATCTCAAGTTAAGGAATTTAGTGCCTTTCTATATATGCAAAGATGCAAGAGTCTGGGTTTATTAAAATCAATCCGTTGATGTGCACCTTAATTATCTCCAGCTTTCCTCTATCCTGAATGCCCTCATTCAGTTGAGGGCTGGTACAGTGGCTGCTGGCTTGATGGCTACAACATCTTCTGTTTACGCATCTGGCAGGCAACATATTTCATCCACATCTCTGTTGGATTCCTTTTGGTTAGTGAAAACAGGTTGTAGTGAAGGTCTTAAGCAAAACAGCTCTTAGTGGACTTTTGAAAAGCAGGTGGTATCTGTGTTTAAAATTCAACTTATTCAACAAAAGAAACAATTTCCTATAAAACACTGTAAATTAAGAGGAAATATGGAGTATAAAAAGGTAAGGTAATTACATAAACAATGTAGTTAAGAACTGTTTGGCCTTGGGGAAAATGTGACTCACCAGATTTGCAAAATCACTCCTTAGAAAACAGAGTACCAGTAGAGAGTAAGCATATTTTAATTTTTTTTTTTTTTTTTTTTTAGGGTAGTAAAAACCTTTTGTGTTGGGAAATAGGTTTCTGTAAAGATAAACTCTCAGCCTCCAGGCAGTAGTACACAATAATAAATGCATTATTGTCCCCATATTGTGAATGATGTTACAAGCCTGGGAGCTCACTCAAGTTTGCAGATCCCAGAAGTGGTAAAGCATGAATTCAAACCAAACTGAAGTCAAAGAGGATGCAAATTGCACATGTACTCCCAAGCCCTTCTTCCCCTGAGGCTGTGCATTCCTCGAAAGCAGGCCTCTAAATAATGATTATTTTATGCACCTCACACAGTGCTTTACACTCTATCCGCCTTCAGTAAGTATTTAGAATTCCAGATCTATAAGAACCTGGTATCAGCTAGCAATGTGTTTAAATGCATAGAACAGAAAATTCAACTAATTTGAATAAATAAATAATCGGGGCTTGTTTTTGAGATTAGATAAATAGGGGCTCAGATAAATCGAGCTTGTTTTACTCACAACAATGTTTTGCTCTCAAGAAGGTAAGTGACTGGCTTAGGTTCAGCAGTTCAGGCCAGCATATCTGAGGTTCTCTTGGCCTTTTTGAATGTATGTGGGGTTAGCCTACATGGAGTGTTGGCCACAGGCTTTACTTTATAGATAAGAGATGTTGAAGCCCAGAGAGGTTATATAACTTGTCCAAGATTTCACAGCTAAGTGACCAAGCCAAGGTTTAAACCCAAATTCCCTACACCATGGTCTTCTCTGTTCCTAAGACTTGATCCTCCTGGGACCCTGCTCTCTACCGAAACTAATCCGATAATGGATTTTGAGTTGATCTTTGGTCATCCGCCTTCTCTCCAGGTTGATAGACTGAGCTTTCAATGGCATACTCCCAAGTAGCGGTAGTAACTGTAAAGACTACAGTCCTGCATCATGCAGAAGGAGGAGAGATGGTTTGGAGGCCAGGGTGAGCAGTGCCACCTCAGTCACATAAAAAGTTGGTGACTCACTTGGGATATCCATCTACTGAACTTCTGGTCAACCTTCTAAACCCAACTGTGCTCTGATGAAGAATTTGTCTTTGTCCAGGAATACCTGACATGGAACTCCTAGAGTTTGGGATTTCCTGAATGATAGGAATGCCTTTGTTATGCTAATAAAGCAATTCACCAGTGGAACCTAGATAGCTTCAGAATGGGCTAATCACAAGAGTGAAGCCCCATGATTAGAAGGTTGGAGCTTTAGGCCAGCCTAATCTTCAAGGATGGGAGAGGGGCTGGAGATTACATTCAATCACATAAACAATGATGTAATCAGTCATGCCTATATAATGGAATGAAATCTCAATAAAAACTCTGAACGGTGAAGCCCACTGGAACTTCATGGTTGGTGAACACATCCACATGCCAGTAGGATGAACCTCATGGGGACTGGGCACAGAAGCCCTACACCCTTCTCATACCTCTCCCTATGTGTATCCATTATAATAAAATGGTAATCTTAGGTAAAGTGCCTTGCTAAATTCAATGAGTCTTCTGAGTAAATAATTCCACCTGAAGGAGTTGTGGAAGCCCATGAATTCATAGCCAGCCAGTCAGAGGTGTGGGTGAGCCGGGGGCCCCTGGAACTTGCAGTTGACATCTGAAGTGAGAATAACTTTGTGGAAGAGTCTGTCCTCAACCTGTGGGGTCTGGATTATGTCTGGGTAGGTAGTGCCAGAACTGAATTGCAGGTGGTATTAGACAAGTAGGTGGTGGTTTAGTCACTAAGTCATGTCCAACTCCTGCAACCCCATGGACTGTAGCCCACCAGGCTTCTCTGTCCATAGGATTCTCCAGGCAAGAATTTCCTTATCCAAGGGATCTTCCCCACCCAGGATTCGAACCTGGGTCTCCTGCATTGCAGGCAGATTCATCACTGAGTGAGCTATGAAGGAAGATAAGTAGGAGCAGAAATGAAATATCAACTCAAACTTATCCCTTCTTAGATGTCTTTCCCTCTCTGGAGAAAATAAATCCTCCCACTTCTGTGCTATCTCAAAATATACTGCATAGTTATGTATTTATGTACTTTTAAATCTCCTCTAACTACATTAGTACCCTGCTTATCTAACTTACATGCAGAGCACATCATGAGAAACGCTGGGCTGGAAGAAGCACAAGCTGGAATCAAGATTGCCGGGAGAAATATCAATAACCTCAGATATGCAGATGACACCACCCTTATGGCAGAAAGTGAAGAGGAACTAAAAAGCCTCTTAATGAAAGTGAAAGAGGAGAGTGAAAAAGTTGGCTTAAAGCTCAAGATTCAGAAAACAAAGATCATGGCATCTGATCCCATCACTTCATGGGAAACAGATGGGGAAACAGTGGAAACAGTGGCAGACTTTAATTTCTTGGGCTCCAAAATCACTGCAGATGGTGACTGCAGCCATAAAATTAAAAGACACTTACTCCTTGGAAGAAAAGTTATGACCAACCTAGATAGCATATTCAAAAGCAGAGACATTACTTTGCCAACAAAGGTCCATCTAGTCAAGGCTATGGTTTTTCCAGTGGTCATGTATGGATGTGAGAGTTGGACTGTGAAGAAAGCTGAACGTCGAAGAATTAATGCTTTTGAAGTGTGGTGTTGGAGAAGACTCTTGAGAGTCCCTTGGATTGCAAGAAGATCCAACCAGTCCATTCTAAAGATCAGCCTTGGGTGTTCTTTGGAAGGAATGATGTCAAAGCTGAAACTCCAGTACTTTGGCCACCTCGTGGGAAGAGTTGACTCATTGGAAAAGACTCTGATGCTGGGAGGGATTGGGGGCAGGAGGAAAAGGGGACGATAGAGGATGAGATGGGTGGATGTCATCACCGACTCGATGGACATGAGTCTGAGTGAACTCCGGGAGTTGGTGATGGACAGGGAGGCCTGGCGTGCTGCGATCCATGGGGTCGCAAAGAGTCGGACACAACTGAGAGACTGAACTGAACTGAAGTGAACTACATTATTAGCTCCTAGAAGAAAAAGATTCAACCTTACCAATTTTGATTGTGTTTCCACAGTGCTTGACAAATATAGTTGCTCAGTCCATATTTAATGAGCTCAAGGATAAATGGATGTGTGTGTGATCCTGCTGTTCAGTGCGCCCAACTCTTGGCCCTTGGTTTCTGCCTGATGCCCTCCTTCTGCTTCACTCTTCACTGCACAGACCAACGCAATTGCTCCACGTGAGCTCCAGTCTACTGTCACTTCTCTTTGTTTTCTGCTGAATAACACAGGCTGCCTGCTGCCCAGAAGTTTAATCATTGTCTCTCAGCTCTGTCTCCTAATGAGAAATGACTGTTAGGACATGAGAGATGAATAGCTGATGAGTTCACAGGTTGTAAGCATTTCTCAGGTACTGTTCCCGGCTCAGTTTTTTCCTGTTTTTATTTTCCCCACAGAAAATGGAAAAGCACTGTTTATAATGAGATCAGATACCATAAGAAGCAAATGCCACCACTGAAACACGTGTGGCATAATAAGATATAATTAAATATGTATTTCTTCACACAGAGAACTCCTCACCTCCTTTCTGCTCCACTGCTCCTTTGCCATATTTGTCAAGGCACATGAGTCCCTGTGAAGCCTGAGGTCCCCTCCTCCATGTCTGAGAAGGCAGGACACCAGTCTAGGTATTCCTCAATCCCTTCCAAGCCTTGTCTGGATGTTTCTGCTTTCAACCCTTCCAAGGTTTGAGAAGAGGAGGATGGTTTGCGAGGACAATTTCTCCTCCTCCTCTTCATCCATCTTCTTCTCCTTCTTCCTCTCCTCTCACTCTCTCTTCCTTCCCTTTTCCCAGCACCACAGAGGCTTTCTCCTTTCTTTTCCTGTGTGGAAGGAGCTCCCTTTTATGTCATATTTCCCTTCCTCCTTGCTTAGTGAACTTCTTCTAGGTGACATTTACAACCCTTTTCTCTGGGGCACTATGTCTCATAGGCTAATCTTTTCAGGGTTGTCGGGGGTCGGGGGGAAGACCTCTAAGAGGATAATCACAGAAAAATAATGCATGATATGAATTAACACAGTGTTAGTTGCTCTGTCATGTCCAACTCGTTGTGACTCCATGGACTGCAGCCCGCCAGGCTCCTCTGTCCATGGGATTCTCCAGGCAAGAATACTGGAGTGGGTTGCCATTTCCTTCTCCAGGGGATCTTCCCAACCCAGGGATCAAACTCTGGTCTCCTGCATTGCAGGCAGAAGCTTTACCGACTGAGCTACTAGGGATGCCTAGGATAAACACAGAAGTATGCATAAAATATTACAAGCATCTGATCAACATTTATTCTCAATAATCCTGTGCTAGGCACTCAAGAGAAGTCTAACTCCCTTCCACAGGCAGCAACCAAGTTAATGGGAGGGGCAGATAAGCATGGAAGCTATTTTGCTACAGAGGGCTGGAGGAAGACCAGGGCTCTGTGCTTACACAGAAGAGGGGCTCCTAACCTAGACTAGGAAGTTAGGAGGTGGGGATGTGGTCCTGAGCTGACACTGGAGAGACAGACAGGAGTTAAAGAAGAATCCTTTGGTTTAGGGGTTGAGGGACCATCCCCCAACCCGGTAGGAGGATATGCCCGTGCAAATGTCTAGAATATTAAGAAACAACAAGTCAGTAGTTCACCTTAGCAGGAGCTGAGGTGGGAAGACAGGAGACATGAGGCTTCATGGGTAAGTAGGCTTTTATAGGCAATACAGTTCAGTCACTCAGTCATGTCTGACTTTTTGTGACCCCATGGACTGCAGCACGCCAGACCTCCCTGTCCATCATCAACTCCCGGAGTTTACTCAAACTTATATCCATTAGTCGGTGATGCCACCTAATCACCTCATCCTCTGTCATCCTCTCCTCCTCTCACCTTCAACCTTTCCCAGCATCAGGGTCTTTTCAAATGAGCCAGCTCTTCGCATCAGGTGGCCAAAGTATTGGAGTTTTATCTTCAGTATCAGTCCTTCCAATGAAAATTCAAGACTGATTTCCTTTAGGATGGACTGATTGGTTCTCCTTGCAGTCCAAGGGACTCTCAAGAGTCTTCTCCAACACCACAGTTCAAAAACATCAATTCTTTGGAGCTCAGTCTTCTTTATGGTCCAACTCTCACATCCATACATGATTATTGGAAAAACCATAGCTTTGACTACGTGGACCTTTGTTGGCAAAGTAATGTCTCTGCTTATTAATATGCTGTCAAAGTTGGTCATAGCTTTTCTTCCAAAGAGCAAACGTCTTTTAATTTCATGGCTGCAGTCACAATCTGCAGTGATTTTGGAGCCCCAAAAATAAAGCCTTACACTGTTTCCACTGTTTCCCCATCTATTTCCCATGAAGTGATGGGACCGGGTGCTATGATCTTCATTTTCTGAATGTTGAGCTTTAAGCCAACATTTTCACTCTCCTCTTTCACTTTCATCAAGAGGCTTTTTAGTTCCTCTTCACTTTCTGCCATAAGGGTGGTGTCATCTGCATATTTGAGGTTATTGATATTTCTCCCGGCAATCTTGATTCCAGCTTGTGCTTCTTCCAGCCCAGTGTTTCTCATGATGTACTCTGCATATAAGTTAAATAAGCATGGTGACAATATACAGGTGACGTACTCCTTTTCCTGTTTGGAACCAGTCTGTCGTTCCATGTCCAGTTCTAACTGTTGCTTCCTAACCTGCATACATATTTCTCAAGAGGCAAGTCAGGTGGTCTGGTATTCCCATCTCTCTTAGAATTTTCCAGAGTTTATTGTGATCCACACAGTAAAAGGCTTTCACTGAGCATGGCTCCACCCATCAGAACAAGACCCAGTATCCCCCTCAGTCAGTCTATCCCATCAGGAAGCTTTCATAAGTCTCTTATCCTTCTCTATTAGAGGGAAGACAGACTAAAAACCACAATCACAAAAAACCAACCAATCTAATCACATAGACCACAGCCTTATCTAATTCAATGAAACTATGAGTCATGCTCTGTATGGCCACCCAAGATGGACAGGTCATGGTGGAGAGTTCTGACAAAATGTGGTCCACTGGAGAAGGAATGGCAAACCACTTCAGTATTCTTGCTTGAGAACCCCATTAACAGTATGGAAAGGCAAAAAATAGGACACTGAAAGATGAACTCTCCAGGTCATTTGGTGCCCAGTATGCTGCTGCTGCTGCTGCTAAGTCACATTAGTCATGTCCGACTCTGTGCAACCCCATAGACGGAAAACCACCAGGCTCCTCTGTCCCTGGGATTCTTCAGGCAAGAACACTGGAGTGGGTTGCCATTTCCCTCTCCAATGTATAAAAGTGAAAAGTGAAAGTGAAGTCTCTCAGTCATGTCCAACTCTTAGCAACCCCATGGACTGTAGCCTATGAGGCTACTCCATCCATGGGATTTCCCAGGCAAGAGTACTGGAGTGGGGTGTCATTGCCTTCTCCACCCAGTATGCTACTGGAGATCAGTGGAGAAATAACTCCAAAAATAATGAAGAGATGGAGCTAAAGCAAAAAAAAAAAAAAAAAAAAACCACCCAGTTGTGGATGTGACTGGTGATGGAAGCAAGGTCCACTGCTGTAAAGAGCAATATTGCATAGGACCTAGAATGTCCATCAGTTCATTTCAGTTCCGTTCAGTCACTCAGTCATGTCCGACTCTTTGCGACCCCATGAATCACAGCATGCCAGGCCTCCCTGTCCATCACCAACTCCCAGAGTTCACTCAAACTCATGTCCATTGAGTCGGTGATGACATCTAGCCATCTCATCCTCTGTCATCCCCTTCTCCTCCTGCCCCCAATCCCTCCCAGCATCAGAGTCTTTTCCAGTGAATCAACTCTTCGCATGAGGTGGCCAAAGTATTGGAGTTTCAGCTTTAGCATCAGTCCTCCCCATGAACATCCAGGACTGATCTCCTTTAGAATGGACTGGTTGGATCTCCTTGCAGTCCAAGGGACTCTCAAGAGTCTTCTCCAACACCACAGTTCAAAAGCATCAATTCTTCAGCACTCAGCCTTCTTCACATTCCAACTCTCACATCCATACATGACCACTGGAAAAACCATAGCCTTGACTAGACAGACCTTTGTTGGCTGAGTGATTAGCATTGTTTTCTATAAGAAGAGGATGAGATACCAAAAATCTCTCTGGCTCTCTGACCTCCACCCACCAAGTCTGTACAGAAGGGCCATGTGAAGACACACTGGAGAAGACACTGACAGAATGTGGTCCACTGGAGAAGGGAATGGCAAACCACTTCAGTATTCTTTCCTTGAGAACCCCATGAACAGCATGAAAAGGCAAAATGATAGGATACTGAAAGAGGAACTCCCCGGGTCAGTAGGTGCCCAATATGCTACTGGAGATCAGTGGAGAAATAACTCCAGAAAGAATGAAGGGATGGAGCCAAAGCAAAAACAATACCCAGTTGTGGATGTGACTGGTGATAGAAGCAAGGTCCGATGCTGTAAAGAGCAATATTGCATAGGAAGCTGGAATGTTAGGTCCATAAATCAGGGCAAATTGGAAGTGGTCAAACAGGAGATGGCAAGAGTGAACGTTGACATTCTAGGAATCAGTGAACTAAAATGGACTGGAATGGGTGAATTTAACTCAGATGACCATTATATCTACTACTGTGGGCAGGAATCCCTTAGAAGAAATGGAGTAGCCATCATGGTCAACAAAAGAGTCCAAAATGCAGTACTTGGATGCAATCTTAAAAACGACAGAATGATCTCTGTTTGTTTCCAAGGCAAACCATTCAATATCACATTAATCCAAGACTAGGCCCCAACCAGTAATGCTGAAGAAGCTGAAGGTGAATGGTTCTATGAAGACCTACAAGAAGTTTTAGAACTAACATCCAAAAAGATGTCCTTTTCATTATAGGGGACTGGAATGCAAAAGTAGGAAGTCAAGAAACACCTGGAGTAACAGGCAAATTTGGCCTTGGAATACAGAATGAAGCAAGGCAAAGGCTAATAGAATTTTGCCAAGAGAACGCACTGGTCATAGCAAACACCCTCTTCCAACAACAGAAGGGAAGACGCTACACATGGACATCACCAGATGGTCAACACCGAAATCAGATTGATTATATTCTTTGGAGCCAAAGATGGAGAAGCTGTGAGCAAAAAGAAGACCGGGAGCTGACTGTGGCTCAGATCATGAGCTCCTTATTGCCAAATTCAGCTTAAATTGAAGAAAGTAGGGAAAACCACTAGACCATTCAGGTATGACCTAAACCAAATCCCTTATGATTATACAGTGGAAGTGAGAAATAGATTTAAGGGCCTAGATCTGATACATAGAGTGCCTGATGAACTATGGACTGAGGTTCGTGACATTGTACAGGAGACAGGGATCAAGACTATCTCCATGGAAAAGAAATGCAAAAAAGTAAAATGGCTGTCTGGGGATGCCTTACAAATAGCTGTGAAAAGAACAGAAATGAAAAGGAAAGATATAAGCATCTGAATGCAGAGTTCCAAAGAATAGCAAGAAGAGATAAGAAAGCCTTCCTCAGCGATCAATGCAAAGAAATAGAGGAAAACAACAGAATGGGAAAGACTGGAGATCTCTTCAAGAAAATTAAACCTACCAAGGGAACATTTCATGCAAAGAAGGGCTCAATAAAGGACAGAAATGGTATGGACCTAACAGAAACAGAAGATATTAAGAACAGGTGGCAAGAATACACAGAAGAACTGTACAAAAAAGATCTTCATGACCAAGATAGTCACGATGATGTGATCACTCACCTAGAGCCAGACATCCTGGAATGTGAAGTCAAGTGAGCCTTAGGAAGCATCACTACGAGCAAAGCTAGTGGAGGTGATGGAATTCCAGTTGAGCTATTTCAAATGCTGAAATATGATGCTGTGAAAGTGCTGCACTCAATATGTCAGCAAACTTGGAAAACTCAGCAGTGGCCACAGGACTGGGAAAGGTCAGTTTTCATTCTAATCCCAAAGAAAGACAATGCCAAAGAAAGCTCAAACTACCACACAATTGCATTCATCTCCCATGCTAGTAAAGTAATGCTTAAAATTACTCCAGCCAGGCTTCAGCAATATGTGAACTGTGAACTTCTAGATGTTCAAGCCAGTTTTAGAAAAGGCAGAGGAACCAGAGATCAAATTGCCAACATCCACTGGATCATGGAAAAAGGAAGAGAGTTCCAGAAAAACATCTATTTCTGCTTTACTGACTATGCCAAAGCCTTTGACTGTGTGGATCACAATAAACTGGAAAATTCTAAAAGAGATGGGAATATCAGACCACCTTGACCTGCCTCTTGAGAAGCCTGTATGCAGGTCAGGAAGCAACAGTTAGAACTGGACATGGAACAACAGATTGGTTCCATATAGGAAAAGGAGTACGTCAAGCCTGTATATTGTCATCCTGCTTATTTAACTTATATGCAGAGTACATCATGAGAAACACTGGGCTGGAAGAAGCACAAGCTGGAATCAAGATTGCCAGGAGAAATATCAATAACCTCAGATATGCAGATGACACCATCCTTATGGCAGAAAGTGAAGAGGAACTAAAAAGCCTCTTGATGAAAGTGAAAGAGGAGAGTGGGAAAAGTTGGCTTAAAGCTCAACATTCAGAAACTGAAGATCATGGCATCGGGTCCCATCACTTCATGGGAAATAGATGGGGAAACAGTGGAAACAGTGTCAGACTTTATCTTTTTGGGCTCCAAAATCACTGGAGATGGTGACTGCAGCCATGAAATTAAAAGACGCTTATTCCTTGGAAGAAAAGTTATGACCAACCTAGATAGCATATTCAAAAGCAGAGACATTTCTTTGCCAAAAAAGGTCCGTTTAGTCAAGGCTATGGTTTTTCCAGTGTCCATGTATGGATGTGAGAGTTGGACTGTGAAGAGAGCTGATCTCTAAAGAATTGATGCTTTTGAACTGTGGTGTTGGAGAAGACTCTTGAGAGTCCCTTGGACTGCAAGGAGATCCAACCAGTCCATTCTGAAGGATATCAGCCCTGGGATTTCTTTGGAAGGAATGATGCTAAAGCTGAAAGTCCAGTACTTTGGCCACCTCATGCCAAGAGTTGACTCATTGGAAAAGACTCTGATGCTGGGAGGGATTGGGGGCAGGAGGATAAGGGGACGACAGAGGATGAAATGGCTGGATGGCATCACTGACTCGATGGACGTGAGTCTGAGTGAACTCTGGGAGTTGCTGATGGACAGGGAGACCTAGCGTGCTGCGATTCATGGGGTCGCAAAGAGTCGGACATGACTGAGCGACTGAACTGACTGACTAACATATCATGGACCTCCAGGGTCCTTAGTGAACTGTTGAAGCCACAAATTTAAGTCACTGACTGCCAAAAATCTACTTGATGTGGGGCTACTTCAGTAGCTCCACATTCTTTTAGCATCCCCAAAGTGTTTAAACCATTGTTTAAAATCAGCCTTCTCACTGGACTATCTATGCTTCCTCCAGCTCAGTGTTTCTCATGATGTACTCTGCATAGCAGTTAAATAAGCAGGGTGACAATATACAGGCTTGATGTACTCCTTTTCCTGTTTGGAACCAGTCTGTTTTTCCATGTCCAGTTCTAACTGTTGCTTCCTGACCTGCATACAGGCTTCTCAAGAGGCAGGTCAGGTGGTCTGATATGCCCATCTCTTTCAGAATTTTCCACAGTTTATTGTGAGCCACACAGTCAAGGCTTTGGCATAGTCAGTAAAGCAGAAATAGATGTTTTTCTGGAACTCTCTTCCTTCTTCCATGATCCAGCAGATGTTGGCAATTTGATCTCTGGTTCCTCTGCCTTTTCTAAAACTGGCTTGAACATCTGGAAGTTCACAGTTCATGTATTGCTGAAGCCTGGCTGGAGAATTTTAAGCATTACTTTACTTGCGTGTGAGATGAGTGCAATTGTGCAGTAGTTTGAGCTTTCATTTGCATTGTCTTTCTTTGAGATTGGAATGAAAACTGACCTTTCCCAGTCCTGTGGCCACTGCTGAGTTTTCCAAGTTTGCTGACATATTGAGTGCAGCACTTTCACAGCATCATATTTCAGCATTTGAAATAGCTCAACTGGAATTCCATCACCTCCACTAGCTTTGCTCGTAGTGATGCTTCCTAAGGCTCACTTGACTTCACATTCCAGGATGTCTGGCTCTAGGTGAGTGATCACATCATCGTGACTATCTTAGTCATGAAGATCTTTTTTGTACAGTTCTTCTGTGTATTCTTGTCACCTGTTCTTAATATCTTCTGTTTCTGTTAGGTCCCTACCACTTCTGTCCTTTATTGAGCCCATCTTTGCATGAAATGTTCCCTTGGTATCTCTAATTTTCTTGAAGAGATCTCCAGTCTTTCCCATTCTGTTTTTTCCTCTTTTTCTTTGCATTGATCGCTGAGGAAGGCTTTCTTATCTCTCCTTGCTATTCTTTGGAACTCTGCATTCAGATGCTTATATCTTTCCTTTTCTCCTTTGCTTTTCCCTTCTGTTCTTTTCACAGCTATTTGTAAGGCCTCCTCAGGCAGCCATTTTGCTTTTTTGCATTTCTTTTTCTTGGGGATGGTCTTGATTCCTGTCTCCTGTACAATGTCACAAACCTCCATACATAGTTCATCAGGCACTCTGTCTATCAGATTTAGTCCCTTTAAATCTATTTCTCACTTCCATTGTATAGTCGTAAGGGATTTGATTTAGGTCATACCTGAATGGTCTAGTGGTTTTCTCCACTTTCTTCCATTTAAGTATGAATTTGACAATAAAGAGTACTTGATCTGAGCCACAGTCAGCTCCTGGTCTTCTTTTTGCTGACTGTATAGAGTTTCTCCATCTTTGGCTACAAAGAACATAATCAATCTGATTTTGGTACCGAACATTTGGTGATGTCCACGTGTAGAGTCTTCTCTTATGTTGTTGGAAGAGGCTGTTTGCTTGACCAGTGCATTCTCTTGGCAGAACTCTATTAGCCTTTGCCCTGCTTCATTCTGTACTCCAAGGCCAAATTTGCCTGTTACTCCAGGTATTTCTTGCTTTCCTACTTTTGTATTCCAGTCCCCTATAATGAAAAAGACATCTTTTTTGGGTGTGAGTTCTAGAAGTTCTTGTAGGTCTTCCTAGAACCGTTCAACTTCAGCTTCTTCAGCATTACTGGCCAGGGCGTAGACTTGGATTACCATGATATTGAATGGTTTGCCTTGGAAACCAACAGAGATCATTCTGTCATTTTTGAGATTGCATCCAAGTACTGCATTTCAGACTCTTTTGTTGACTATGATGGCTACTCCATTTCTTCTAAGGGATTCCTGCCCACAGTAGTAGATATAATGGTCATCTGAGTTAAATTCACCCATTCCAGTCCATCTTAGTTCACTGATTCCTAGAATGTCAATGTTCACTCTTGTCATCTCCTGTTTGACCACTTCCAATTTTCCTTGATTCATGGACCTAACATTCCAGGTTCCTATGCAATATTGCTCTTTACAGCATCACACCTTGTTTCTATCACCAGTCCTATTCACAACTGGGTGTTGTTTTTGCTTTGGCTCCATACTTTCATTCTTTCTGGAGTTATTTCTCCACTGATCTCCAGTAGCATGTTGGGCACCTACCAACCTGGGGAGTTCATCTTTCAGTGTCCTATCTTTTTGCCTTTTCATACTGTTCATATGGTTCTCAAGGCAAGGATACTGAAGTGGTTTGCCATTCCATTCTATATGCCATGGCTTCATCTCATTGAGTTAGACAAGGTTGTGGTCCACGTGATCAGATTGGCTAGTTGTCTGTGATTGTGTTTTCAGCCTGTCTGCCCTCTGATGCCCTCTCTCACTGCCTACCATCTTATTTGGGTTTCACTTACCTTGGTTGTGGGATCTCTCTTCACGGCTGTTCCAGCAAAGCGCAGCTTCTGCTCCTTACCTCGGACAGGGGGTAGCTCCTCTCGGCGGCAGCCCCTGACCACTGGCCTGGGGTAGCTCCTCTCGGCCGTGTTCATGCGCCATCTCTGCTGCCCCGCTTCTGTGCCGTTGCTGCCACTGAATGTACAAGAGTACACTCTTAAAATTCAACAATTACAAATAGTGTGATTTGTGAGGCTCTTTGTCTACTGACATTCTCCAGTGTGGAGGAAACTTGGGGTAGTAGAAAGCCAGCGCCTTACTCTGTAAGATGGCACAAGATGAAGGGCAGGGCTTGTGGAGTAGCTAGAAAGTTAGGGGGAGAAATTTTAGAGAAGTTACAGAAGAGGTGAACCAAAAAACAACATAAACTGAGCCAAACTTGTTGGCAGCCCACTAAACTATAGATGTTTCAGGGAGGCCCCAGGTGATAGGCGGTGGGTAGAAGTCGGAGGGACAGAGAAAACATTTCAGCTGCTGCACACCTCATGGGATATCAACGTTAACTGCCTGCTAGGCCAAAATAAGCAGAGAAGGCAATGGCAGCCCACTTCACTACTCTTGCCTGGAAAAGCCCATGGACGGGGGAGCCTGGTAGGCTGCAGTCCATGGGGTCGCTAAGAGTCAGACACGACTGAGCAACTTCACTTTCACTTTTCACTTTCACTTTTCACTTTCATGCATTGGAGAAGGAAATGGCAACCCACTCCAGTGTTCTTGCCTGGAGAATCCCAGGGACGGGGGCACCTGGTAGGCTGCCATCTATGGGGTCGCACAGAGTCGGACACAACTGAAGTGACTTAGCAGCAGCAGCCCAAAATAAGAAAGATAAAATCCTTCAGAGAAACTAAAATGCAGAGTCTCTTCAACACAGCATTATGTATCCAGTGTGTAGTCAATCTAAAATCAGTAGGAATGAAAAGAAACAGAAAAATGTAACCCATATGCTAGAGAAAAATCATACAATAGAAACCAGTTCTGAAATGACCATGGGATTTTCCAGGCAAGAGTACTGGAGTGGGGTGCCATTGCCTTCTCTGCTGAAATGACCTAGATGCTGCAATTAGCAGACAAGGAACTTGAAAACCACTGTTATTATAACTATTCAAATATTTTATAAGAAAACATATGCAGAATGAATGAACAGATTGATAATCTCAGCAAATGAGTAGAAATTATAAAAAATAATCAAACAAGAAAAGAATGGCATTTCTATACTGGTGGCATAAAAAGCTCTGGTAATTGCTGTTGAAGATAAAAATTATTAAAATGGGACTAAAATATTTAAAACAACTTCTCCTCTGTGAAAGAGAAAGTCAGGAGACTAAGAAGACAAGCCATAGACTGGAAGAAACTATTTGGAAAGAATATCTGATGAAGGACTGTTAAAATTCTTAAAACTCAACAATAAGAAAATAATGTGATTAAAAAATGGGCCAAAGAACTCAATAGACACCTCACCAAAGAAGATACACATGCAGAAAATAAGCATATGAAGAGATGCTGAAATCATTGGTCATCAGGGAAATGCAAGTTCAAACAACAATGAGAGTTACCACTACACACTCACATGAATGGTCAAAATCTGGAACTAAGTGAAAATTTTAAAACTGAAAAATACAATGTCTGAAATACATGCTCACCACTTCCATTCACTATTGTACAGGAAAATCTAATTAGTACAATAGGACAAGTAAAAGATGTAAAAGTCATATATATTAGAAAGAAATAGAACTGTCTTTATTTGCACATGACATGATCATATACATAGACAATCCTAAAGCATCTATTATATATATGTAATATATAATATAATCTTTCATATGTTTTATATATAATGTAATCTATTATATATATACATATATATATATAATGAATTAGTGATTAGAATGGTTGTAGGATGAGAGTGCAATTTAAAAAGATTTATTTTCTGTTTTCTATAGCTTAGATGTATAAGAAGGAACAAGTTCCAAAGACTTAACAAATACTTAGGGTCTGACAGAGGTAAAAAATAAAGTTTAATAAAGCAAAAATTTAGGTGAGAAAAAGTGCAATCAGCAAAACTTTGTAAAATAAAGGAGAGAAGAGATTTAGCTCCCCTAGAAAGAAAACCAATCTCTGATTGATAAGATTACTTTGACTATTTAAGATCTAAACATACCTGTAGCATTTTTTGGTTCAGAGATAGTGCTTTCTTTGAAGTGACTATGTCTGGATGGAGTACTGGTGCCCTGTCAAGGGTAGAAGGCTCTGATTACCAGAAACTCTGATTTTTATGTTATATATAAAGTTGGACTCTTCTGGTTTTAGTTTCACTGAGAGACCAATTCCATGGCTAGCAGATGGACACTAAAGTGAATGTGAAACAAAGCTCAAACCATACTTTCTCTTCCTAAATCAAGGATGTAGGGAGGACTTGGATTTGAAGAGGGAGAGAAATGTATGGAAAACATTTATTTGAAGAGAGATGTTACCTCTTAGTTCCCCTTCACCCCCGACTGCAGCTTCAGATAGGAAGTGAGGTTTTATTCTTTTATCTCAAGCCTAATGAAGGAGCTTCCTTGAGAGCCTGATATGAGTCCTCTGGAGCCTGGGGGTATTCTGGACAGGTGTCTGATTTCAGGCCATCATAGAAGGAAGGATAAGGACTGACATTGCTAGGTGGTGTAGCCAACAGAAGACCACCAGGCTACAAGAGCCTGCATGGCTCTAATGTACAGAGAAAGACAGGCTTCCCTGGTGGCTCAGCTGGCAAAGAATCTGCCTGCAATGCCAGAGACACCAGTTCAGTCCCTGGGTCAGGAAGATTCCCTGGAGAAGGGATAAGCTACCCACTCCAGTATCCTTGGGCTTCTCTGGTGGCTCAGACAGTAAGAATCTGCCTGCAATGCCAGAGACCTTGGTTCAGTCCCTGGGTTGGGAAGATTCCCTGGAGAAGGTCTTGACAACCCACTCCAGTAGACAACCCATGCCTGGATAATCCCCAAGGAGAGAGGAGCCTGGCGGGCTACAGTCCATGGGATCTCAAAGAGGTGGACATGACTGAGTAACTAAGCACAGCACAGCACATAGAAAAAGATGTGCCAGTGTTTTCTGTGAACAAAGCATAGATCACATGGGAGAAAGAGCATGTGGCTGGAGCTATGAGGAAGAGCTTGAAGTACAGAATGTGAACTGAAGGTTGAGGGCAGAGAGTTTCAGAGAATCAAATGCATCTCTTTTGTTTTGAGGATTGTGACTGATGGTTGTTGGGGCCTTGAAAAGTCCCTGCAGATCCCTTGAGAGCACCTAGAAGAAAAAGTTGGCTTTAACCACCTGCCCATACCAGAGAGGATGAAGTCACCCCATCAAGTAGGACTCTTATCTCTCCTACTACTCTACATATACAATGGGACTGAACAGTTAAGTCAAAGGATAGCAAATGGTTTCAGATAGGTTTCTCACTGTTGGAGTGGAAATTTACAATGCAAGGGATATATGCAAGGAGAGGAGGTTAAAATGATCCATTTGACAATGGATTAAAGTTAGAGATATCAGTATGGACCCATGTCTACCTTAATAAAGGAATAGATAGTTACAGAAATATTTACAGATATGTGTGCATGCACAAGGTTAATAAACATGTATATATTTATTCAGTCTTCTGGAAGTTTCTAAAGACAATCCAGTAACAATGGGTACCTCTAGCACCCAATACTTGATTTCTAATACCATTCTCCAAAAAAAAAAAAAAAAAAAAAAGGAATCAGAATACCGCAGTTCAAAAACATCCAACACTACAGTTCAAAAAGCATCAATTCTTCAGTGCTCAGTCTTCTTTATAGTCCAACTCTCACATCCCTACATGACTACTGGAAAAGCCATAGCTTTGACTAGATGGACTTTTGTCAGCAAAGTAATGTCTTTGCTTTTTAATATGCTGTCTAGGTTGGTCACAACTTTTCTTCCAAGGAGCAAGTGTCTTTTAATTTCATGGCTGTAGTCACTGCAGTGATTTTTGAGCCCAAAGGAAAGGAACCAAAATACTTTGAAGAAAAGCAGATTCTAAGCCTGGGGCAAGAATTAAACAAGCTGATACTAGTATATCTTATAGTGACAGAAAGTAAGGAAATACTTTTTAAAAAATCCCACATTGATGGGGGTATATCAAATGGATACAGGAGGCAATTGGAAGAGTTTCCAATGGCCAAAACTGGAATAATTTGGGAAACAACATAAATAAATAAATGGTAACCCAAAGTGTACAATTAATATCCATGAGTCCACGATGTTAAAAAATGGTTGAATAAGTGAATAAATGGAAGAGAGACAGATCTCCTACAAAACAGAATTCCAAATAGTTCATGCAGCTACTTTATCTTCAAGGTCTGTACCTGGTGACTTCCATGTTCATAATATGCATCCTTGATGTGATAATGATAAAAATATCACCTTCCTCCTTTCCCAAACCCTAGTTTAATCATGAGAGAAACATCACATAAATCTCAGTTGAGGGGAAAATCTTCCTCAAAACTGTAGAGATCATCAAAAACAAGGAAAGTTTATGAAACTGTCATAGTCTAGAGGAGACAAGACAGGGTGACTATAATGTGCTATCCTGGGTGGGATGAGGTATAAACTAAGGAAATTTGAATCAAGTATGGACTTTAGTTCGGGGTCTATAAGATCCCCTGGAGGAGGGCATGGCAACCCACTCCAGTATTCTTGCCTGGAGAATCCCATGGACAGAGGAGCCTGGCGGGCTATGGTCCATAGGGATCACAAAGTGTTTGACATGAATGAATGACTGAGCATAAGCATGGTCTTTAGTTAACAACAGTGTATCAGTATTAGTTCATTAATTGTAACACATATACCATACAAATACAGGATGTTTCTAATAGGGGAAATTAGGTGTGGAGTAGAAGAGGACTCTGAGTACTCTCCTAATTTTTCTGTAAATCGAAACCTATGGAAACACTGACAAACTTTATTTTGGAGGGGGGAGGGGCTCCAAAATCACTGCAGTGACTACAGCCATGAAATTAAAAGACCCTTGCTCCTTGGAAAAGAAGTTATGACAAACCTAGACAGCATATTAATAAGAAGAGATATTACTTTGCCGACAAAGGTCCATCTAGTCAGAGCTATGGTTTTTCCAGTAGCCATGTATGGATGTGAGAGTTGGACTATAAAGAAGGCTGACTAGATGTCCATCAGCAGATGAATGGATAAGAAAGCTGTGGTACATATACACAATGGAATATTTCTCAGTCATTAAAAAGAATACATTTGAATCAGTTCTAATGAGGTGGATGAAACTGGAGCCTATTATACAGATTGAAGTAAACCAGAAAGAAAAACACCAATACAGTATACTAACGCATATACATGGAATTGAGAAAAAGGTAACGATAACCCTGTATGCCAGACAGCAAAAGAGACACAGATGCATAGAACAGCCTTTTGGACTCGGTGGAAGAGGGCGAGGCAGGATGATATGGGAAAATGACATTGAAACATGTAAAATATCATATGTGAAATGAATCGCCAGTCCAGGTTTGATGCATGATACAGGGTGCTCGGGGCTGGTGCACTGGGATGACCCAGAGGGATGGGATGGGGAGGGAGGTGGGAGGGGGATTCAGGATGGGGAACACATGTACATTCATGGTGGATTCAAGTCAATGTATGGCAAAACCAATACAATATTGTAAAGTAAAATTAATTAATTAATTTTAAAAAAAAAGAAGGCTGAGCACTGAAGAACTTATACTTTTGAACTGTGGTTTTGGAGAAGACTCTCGAGAGTCCCTCAGACTCCAAGAAGATCAAACCAGTCAATCGTAAAGGAAATCAGTGCTGAATAATCATTGGAAGGACTGATGCTGAAGTTGAAGCTCTGATACTTTGGCCATCTGATGTGAAGAACTAACTCTTTGGAAAAGACCCTGATGCTGGGAAAGAATGAGGGCAGGAGGAGAAGGGGACAACAGAGGATGAGATGGTTGGATGGCATCACCGACATGATGGACATGAGTTTGAGCAAGCTCCAGGAGTTGGTGATGGGACAGGGAAGCCTGGCATGCTACAGTCCATGGGGTCTCAAAGAGTCGAACACAAGTGAGCAACTGAACTGAATTGATTTTTTAAAGATAAAAGCTTACTTTTAAAAGGCATAGAGACTTTCCAAACTTTCATCTAAAGATAGGGGATTATTACATCAATGAATGCATTTTAAAATTATGATAGAGTCAAAAAATAAAGTTTGATTAAACCACAATGAAACAATTCATCCAAAATTCAGGGGCCACCAATAGAGGCAAATACTATCCCCTTCCTCAGGATAATGCATATTCCTGGCATTTCCACAGTACTTCTCCAGAAAACACCACCTACCAAATATGAGCTCGTAGGCAAAAATTACACAACACATAAGGAACTCCACCTTCATAAAGGAGAGTTAGCAGGTAAAACAAACAGGAAGATTTCCAGCCAAGGAAATACAGACATTAGCTTAATCCCTGAGGGACTTCACCATAAGAATCACTAAACTGTTCACATAGATAAAGGGAAGAATAGTACATAATACAAAGAGAAGACATTAAGAGAAAAGTGCAGGCGTATCTCAAGAATCAGCACATGGTCACATTGGCAATGAAAGAAAATAGTCATTCAAATTTTAAAAATCAATTAATACATGACTAAATTCATCTAAAGAGAAGTAGTGAATTAAAAGATCTCTGGAAAGCATGTAATCTAGAAAACAAAGAAGATGAAAAGTATGAAAGGGAAACTAAGAATCAAAGAGCATCTAACAAGAAGCTTTAATGAATGGCAAATAAAGAGTTACACAGTGAGAAAAAGAGAAAATGGGGATATATATTTAATATGATATTGCCAGGTAATTTTTCAGAACTGAAAAAAGATATGAATCTTTTGATGAGAGATTAGACAGTTCTAAACAGAATAAATAAAAACAAATATACATCCAGATATAGTAGTAAACATTCAAAAATTAAAATCTTTAAAGCTACCCACAAAGAAAATACAAACAGAACACTCTTCTTATCAATAACAATAGAATCCAGAAACAGAATAACATCCTCAAAATGTTTTGGGAAAACATCAGTCAACCTGCTATTTTATTCTTTACACAGCTAAACTATCATTTCAGAGAGATAATGAAGTAATTTTCAGACTTTCAACGACAGAGAGAGAGATTACTTCCTATGGATCTTTGCTACATGAGCTACATCACGCTGGTTTATTTTATATCCATTCCAACTTTCTTATACTACAAAGCCTGGAACCTTTTTAAGAATTACCTACACTATAACGTTTGCAATTAGCAATCTTCATGTGACCTAGATTCTGGCAAGTAGACACACAGTCGGACATGGAAGGAGAAGTGAACTATATGATGTAGAAGCTGTGTGAAGGTCAAAGACCCCCTTCCAGTTATTTAAACTAGCTAGAGTGGCTTCATTTTCTGTAACAAAGATTAGTAATGAATTTGTAAGCAACTAGGTCCCACTGTATAGCACAGGGAACTATATTCAGTATCCTGTGATAAATCATAATGAAAAAGAAAATGAAAAAGTATGTCATGACTTAGTCACTTTTACTACACAGCAGAAATGAACACAACATTGTAAATCAACCATGCTTCAATTTAAAAAAAATTAATGCTTTAATCAAAAAACAATTTTTGTTCCAGAAATATTGACAGGCCTATAGCCTTTCAAGGGAATGGGAATCCAGAATTCATTATCTAGTTTCCTAGGTTTACAGTCAGTGAGGATGGGTTAGCATCACAGGAAGAGGCTCAGGGGTTCCAGAGCATGCTTTGGCTGAGCAGTCACTTAAATGGCCCACCACAGTCATTTGGAATGGCTTGCCTATGGAAGGCAGAGCTTCGGTGGCTATGGAGATTGACCATTATAATGGACATAAGAAGTAGACAAGTTGTGAGATGGGACGGCTGCTTTTAACTCAGCTATAACAGTTTCTAAAAGAGAATGACAGACTGAAAACTTAACATCAGAGGATGAGGGCTATTCCATGATTTCCGTAAAAGAATTTTATGTTTCTCAAAAGTGCAGAGTTCATGTAGCTAATACAGTGGTTAATCAAACATAGTGGCCTGCTGAAGTACAACATCGGTTGAATTGACAGCCTCACTTGGTCTCTAATGTAAAAGTAAAGGCGTTTACAGGGGAAAGGCAGCACCCTGAAACTGAAACAGGTGTATCTGTGGGCAATTCAGACCACTCCAATAATTCCAAACTTCATTGAGCCTCTCTTGAATGAAGAAGCAATTTCTTCTCTCCACCTGCTGAGGTTGGTCCACTCTGCTTATGTACTAACCTCATCAGAGGACTCCTTGAAATGAAATGTCAAGCCTCTTCAAGTCCCACCCCTACTAACTCCTATTTGTCTGTAGATCCCAGGGTTACAGGGGCCACTGACATCACCAAATCCAAAGGAGATATTTTATACCAAACAAATTGCATGATTTAAATAATTGAAATCTACAAATACATAGGTAACATATCTGAGCATAGATTATCAGAGTGTTAGAAGAGGAAGGGAGAAATAAAAATGTAGATTAGGTTGAGTTTATCAACATGGAAATATACACCAGATATTCTGGAGTCAGTGGATTAAGTTTGGGTTACCGAAAATGACTTTTTGTTTTTCACATGCAACTTATATGCTTTTTTTACACTTGTGGTTAAAATTAATATAACAGTATTTACCAACTTAACCATTCTTAAGTGTATAGTTAAGTCTTGTTAAATACATTTATATTGTACAACCAACCTCCAGAACCTTTTTTCATCTGGCAAAACTGAACTCTATACCCATTAAACAACTCTCCTCTTCTGAATTTGACTAATCTGTGTACCCCTATGGAAATGAAGTCATACATGATTTGTCTTTTTGTCACTGGCTTATTCACAAAGCATAAAGCCCTCAAGTTTCATCCACGCTGTAGCACATGTCAGAATGTCCTTCTTCTTTAAAGGCTGAATAACGTTTCTTTGTGTGTGCGTACCACATTTTTCTACCATTCATCAACTTGGGTTGCTTCTACCTTTTGCCTCTTGTAGAAAATGCTGTTATGAACATGGATGTACAAATGTCTCTTGGAAACTCCTTTCAGTTTCTCTAGGTATATAACCAGAAGTGAAATTTCTGGATCATATGGCATTCTATTTTTAATTTTTTGAGTTATTGCTATACTGTTTCCCACAGCAGCTGTTCCATTTTACATTCCTACCAGCTGTGTCAAACAATTACTGTTTCCACACATTCTCACCAACACTGGTGTTCTTTTTTCCATTTTTTGTTTAATAGTAGCCATCCTAACTTGGTGTGCAATGTTATCTCACTGTGATTTTGATTTGTATTTCCCTAATAAGTGATCTTGAAATTTCTTTCATGTGTTTTTTGGCCATTTGTGTATCTTCTTTGGAATAATGTCTATTCAAGTCCTTTGACTGTTTTAAAATTGGATTTTGTTGTTATTGTTGTTGAGTTGTAGAAGTTCTTTGTATATTCTGGATATTAATGTCTTCTCAAATATATGATTTGCAAGTATATTTCTATTCTAAAGGTTGTCTTTTTACTCTGCTATTTCATCTGATGAATAGAAACTTTTAATTTTGATTAAAACTTTTAATTTTTAACTTCTTAACTTTTGTCACCTGTGCTTTTGGTGCCAAGTCCAAGAAATCATTGCCAAATCCAAAGTTGTGGAGACTTTTTTTTCCCCTATGTTTTCTTCTAAGAGTTTTATAGCTTTAGCCCTTTAGGTAATTGATCCATCTTGCATGGGTTCAAATTCTTTCTTCTGCATATGGATATCCAATTTTCCTAACACCATTTGCTGAAAAGACCCCTTTTCCTCTTTGGTCTTGGCAGCCTGGTTGAAAATTTCTTGACCATATATGTGAGGGTTTATTCTATTCCATTGATCAGTATGACTATCTTTATGCCAGTATCACAGTTTGTTTTTTTTTTCTATAACTTTGTAATAAGTTTTAAAATCAGGAAGTACAAGAACTCCAAAATTGTTCTTACTTTTTAAGATAATTTTTAGCTGTTTATAGTCCTGAGAATGGTTTTAATTGTTTGCTGGGTTTCTATTGTCTCTGGGCTCAATAGTGATGGTGGCTTAGTTGCTAAGTCATGTCTGACTCTTTTGCAACCCTACAGACTCTAGCCCACCAGGCTCCACTACCCATGGGATTTCCCTGGCAAAAATACTGGAATGGGTTGCCATTTCCTTTTCCAAAAGATCTTCCTGCCCCAGAGATGGAACCTGCATCTCCTGCTTGGCATGTGGATTCTTTACCACTGAGCCACCAGGGAAGCCCATGGTCTCAATAGTGGTCTATGTCAAAAAGAACTTGAGATATTATATAGTAAAAGTTAGAAAGAGTAATGCAAAGACTTTGAGAGATGGTAATACTGAAGTGAATTTAGGAGGTGTGACCCATGCATTCAACCCTAAATACATCCTCTGAGAGGGCCCAGACCTCTCCTTGACATAGAGAAACACACCAGTGATGGAAAAGCAGGGATATATAAAACCACAAAAGTGGATTTCTTCCGAGCATCAAAAATGAATGTGAGAACCTGACAAAGATCCCACAAAAAAAGAAAACTACAGGCCAATATCACTGATGAACATAGATGCAAAAATTCTTAACAAAATTCTAGCAATCAGAATCCAACAACACATTAAAAAGATCATACACCATGACCAACTGGGCTTTATCCCAGGGGTGCAAGGATTCTTCAATATCCACAAATCAATCAATGTAATACACCACATTAACAAATTGAAAAATAAAAACCATATGATTATCTCAATAGATACAGAGAAAGCCTTTGACAAAATTCAACATCCATTTATGATAAAAACTCTCCAGAAAGCAGGAATAGAAGGAACATACCTCAACATAATAAAAGCTATATATGACAAACCCACAGCAAACATTATCCTCAATGGTGAAAAATTGAAAGCATTTCCTCTAAAGTCAGGAACAAGACAAGGGTGCCCACTTTCACCATTACTATTCAACATAGTTTTGGAAGTTTTGGCCACAGCAATCAGAGCAGAAAAAGAAATAAAAGGAATCCAAATTGGAAAAGAAGAAGTAAAACTCTCACTGTTTGCCGATGACATGATCCTCTACATAGAAAACCCTAAAGACTCCACCAGAAAATTACTAGAACTAATCAATGACTATAGTAAAGTTGCAGGATATAAAATCAACACACAGAAATCCCTTGCATTCCTGTACACTAATAATGAGAAAACAGAAAGAGAAAGTAAGGAAACAATTCCATTCACCACTGCAACGGAAAGAATAAAATACTTAGGAATATATCTACCTAAAGAAACTAAAGACCTATATACAGAAAACTATAAAACACTGGTGAAAAAAATCAAAGAGGACACTAATAGATGGAGAAATAGACCATGTTCATGGATTGGAAGAATCAATATAGTGAAAATGAGTATACTACCCAAAGCAATTTATAGATTCAATGCAATCCCTATCAAGCTACCAACAGTATTCTTCACAGAGCTAGAACAAATAATTTCACAATTTGTATTGAAATACAAAAAACCTCGAATAGCCAAAGCTATCTTGAGAAAGAAGAATGGAACTGGAGGAATCAACCTACCTGACCTCAGGCTCTACTTCAAAGCCACAGTTATCAAGACAGTATGGTACTGGCACAAAGACAGAAATATAGATCAATGGAACAAAATAGAAAGCCCAGAGATAAATCCACGCACATATGAACACCTTATCTTTGACAAAGGAGGCCAGAATATACAATGGATTAAAGACAATCTCTTTAACAACTGGTGCTGGGAAATCTGGTCAACCACTTGTAAAAGAATGAAACTAGAACACTTTCTAACACCATACACAAAAATAAACTCAAAATGGATTAAAGATCTCAACATAAGACCAGAAACTATAAAACTCATAAAGGAGAACATAGGCAAAACACTCTCCGACATACAACACAGCTGGATCCTCTATGACCCACCTTCCAGAATATTGGAAATAAAAGCAAAAATAAACAAATGGGACCTAATTAACCTTAAAAGCTTCTGCACATCAAAGGAAACTATTAGCAAGGTGAAAACACAGCCTTCAGAATGGGAGAAGATAATAGCAAATGAAGCAACTGACAAACAACTAAGCTCAAAAATATACAAGCAACTCCTACAGCTCAACTCCAGAAAAGTAAATGACCCAATCAAAAAATGGGCCAAAGAACTAAATAGACATTTCTCCAAAGAAGACATACAGATGGCTAACAAACACATGAAAAGATGCTCAACATCACTCATTATCAGAGAAATGCAAATCAAAACCACTATGAGGTACCATTTCACACCAGTCAGAATGGCTGCCATCCAAAAGTCTACAAGCAATAAATGCTGGAGAGGGTGTGGAGAAAAAGGAACCCTCTTACACTGTTGGTGGGAATGCAAACTAGTACAGCCACTATGGAGAACAGTGTGGAGATTCCTTAAAAAACTGGAAATAGACCTGCCTTATGATCCAGCAATCCCACTGCTGGGCATACACACTGAGGAAACCAGAAGGGAAAGAGACACGTGTGCCCCAATGTTCATCGCAGCACTGTTTATAATAGCCAGGACATGGAAGCAACCTAGATGTCCATCAACAGATGAATGGATAAGAAAGCAGTGGTACATATACACAATGGAGTATTACTCAGCCATTAAAAAGAATACATTTGAATCAGTTCTAATGAGGTGGATGAAACTGGAGCCTATTATACAGAGTGAAGTAAGCCAGAAAGAAAAACACCAATACAGTATACTAACGCATATATATGGAATTTAGAAAGATGGTAACAATAACCCTGTGTACGAGACAGCAAAAGAGACACTGATGTATAGAACAGTCTTATGGACTCTGTGGGAGAGGGAGAGGGTGGGAAGATTTGGGAGAATGGCATTGAAACATGTAAAATATCATGTATGAAATGAGTTGCCAGTCCAGGTTTGATGCACGATACTGGATGCTTGGGGCTAGTGCACTGGGATGACCCAGAGGGATGGTATGGGGAGGGAGGAGGGAGGAGGGTTCAGGATGGGGAACACATGTATACCTGTAGCGGATTCATTTTGATAATTGGCAAAACTAATACAATTTTGTAAAGTTTAAAAATAAAATAAAATTTAAAAAAAACCTACATAAACAAAAAAAAAACTCAAAAAAAAAAAAAAAGACACATTAATGGTACTGTTTATACATGGCTTTATGAGAGAATGCATGTATGTATTAATATGTCTTGTTAGGATTAGGCATGTAATTGGCCAGTTTAGTGAGTGTTACTATTGTTGTTTTTAAAATATATTTGACATATAACATTGTGTAAATTTGACAAGAGAATTTGTTTTTATTGCTTGTCATAAAAATGAAGATCAAACTAGTCAGCTTTCCTTCATCTGAAAGATACATCAGCAAAGCAAAATAAAAAATTATGGCAATTAAAAAAAAAATGAATGTGAGGATGCTACCTAGAAATAGGTTTCCTGATTCCATGAGGTTCATGGGATTGGATTCTGGGGTGGCAGAAGCCACTTAGTAACTCACTCCTAGTGGCACAGAAAGCATGGTTACTGTTAGAGTCAGCAGGGTCAGCTCATTAGTCAATGGTCTGGCCTTTCTCCAAAGGGGCTTGTGCAATGGCCATTGTACACATTTGGAGATAATTGGACTCTGGCTTTTGGGCCACCAATTCTTAGAGATGAAAAAAGACATTGCGATTCATAGATGAGAGGGGGACAAGTCCCCCTCTCATCTATGAATCGCATTGTCGCTTATGTCCCACTCATACTGGGTTCATGAGGTTATTCTGTGGCTAAGTCCTGAGTACCTAAGTATACAGTCAGAACACTCAGCAACAGGCAGAACCAACACATGAGGATAGGTACAGCAGTGTTGGTGGAAGCCCCTGAAGCTCATCCTCCCAGTGAAAATCTAATCTCAAAGCAGTATCACCTGCCTGGGGGAATTGCACAGGTTGGCGCCTATATTAAATACTTGACGGAGCAGAGGCAGTGATTCTTATTACAGTCTTTGACCCCCTGTTTGGCCTCTACCTAAGGTAGGTAATCTTGGGTTGCATGCATAGGACTGGAAGTCAGAAAAGCCTCCAGTTTCTCAGCAGAAGTGCTAGAAGGCAGATGAGCAGTGCTGGCCAGTGGAATAATAGCCTCCCAAGGATGTCCATGTCCTCATCCCCAGCACCTGTGAATGCATTAGGCAAAGCAGAATGAAGGCTGCAGCTGGAATCAGGATCGCTGTCAGCTGACCAAGAGGGGAGAGTACCCTGTGCTACTCAGGTGGACCCAGTGTAATCACGAAGGTCCTGAAAGTGCAGGAGAGGAGCAGGAGAGATGGGGAAACAAGACTAGAGAAGATCAGAGAGGTGCCAGACAGCCACACTTGAAGCTGGCAGAAAGGGGCCATGAGCCACGGAGTGTGGGAGGCCTCGGGAGCCAGAAGAGGCAAGGAAACTATCAGACCCGGAGCCTACACAAGAGAATGGAGCCCTGCCTGAGCCTTACTTTTGTCCTCCTGAGACCTGTGTCTGACTTCTGACCTGCCCACGGAAGTGTAAGAGCATACATTTGTGCTGTTTAACCCACTAAAGTGAAAGTGAAAGTTGCTCAGTCCTGTCCGACTCTTTGCGACCCCATAGGCTGCACAGTCCATGGAATTCTCCAGGCCAGAATACTGGAGTGGGTAGCCTTTCCCTTCTCCAGGGGATCTTCCCAACCCAGGGATCAAACCCAGGCCTCCTGAATTGCAGGCAGATTCTTTACCATCTGAGCCATCAGCAAAGCCCTTAACCCACTAAGGCAATCATAATTTGTATGGCAGCAACAGAAAACTAATAAAATACCTTTGAAATTCTGAGAGACAGTGATTTTCAATCTATGATGCTATTTTCAGTCAGCCACAATTCGAATTATGTGTGAATTAAACATATCTCAGGACATACAGGGCTTCCTTGGTGGCTCAGTTAGTAAAGAATCCACTTGCAAATAGAGGTTCAGTTCCTGGGTTAGGAAGATCCTCTAGAGGAAGAACTGGTGACCAGCTCCAGTATTCTCACCTGGTGAATCCCATGGACAGAGGAGACTGCCCGGCTACAGTCCATGTGGTCGCAAAGATTTGGACAGGACTGAAGTGACTGAGCACAGACTCACAGGACATACAAGGTCTCAAAAGAAATTTTTTCTTGAACAGCAGCTGGAATATGTAGCTTCCAAAGTAAAGGAGTAAATGGAAAATGAGAAAGAAACAGATCTAGGGAGTTGGAATATCTAATGGCACCCCACTCCAGTATTTTTCCTAGAAAATCCCATGGATGGAGGAGCCTGGTAGGCTGCAGTCCATGGGGTTGTGAAGAGTCGGACACGACTGAGCAACTTCACTTTCACTTTTCACTTTCATGCATTGGAGAAGGAAATGGCAACCCACTCCAGTGTTCTTGCCTGGAGAATCCCAGAGACGGGGGAGCCTGATGGGCTGCCGTCTATGGGGTTGCACAGAGTCGGACACGACTGAAGCGACTTAGCCGCAGCAAGGAGAGGAGAAGGTGAGTCCTGGGAAAGCAGGTTCTCTGCTGGCTTGAATTGTTGTTTAGTCACTATGTGTTCAACTCTTTTGTAACCCCATGGACTGTAGCCTGTCAGGCTCCTCTGTCCATGGGATTCTCCAGGTAAGAATACTGGAGTGGGTTGCCATTCTCTTCTCCAGGGGATCTTCTCTACTCAGGGATCAAACCCTTGTCTTCTGCATTGGCAAGAGGATTCTTTACCATTGAGCCACCAGGGAAGCCCCGCTTTGCTGACTAGAGTTAGGTAAACATACAATCAGCTAGCCCAGGAGAAGCAGCACAGCAGGTGAGGCGAGGGGAACTGAGTGGCCACCTCACAGTGGTGCTTTAACTGTTTTGAACAATTGGGACAGAATTAGCAAGAGTGATGGATTAGAAAACAAAAGCAAAGAAACGAGGAGGCAAGTTTTAAATCTGAAAATACAAGATTGCTTTAAAAAAATAAATGTAGTTGTCCTGTCCTACTTATCTCAGCAGTGAACTCAATTTGCATGTTCTAATGCTACAAATACAGATGCAATTTGATTGGTAGGATGCAGGGAAGAAAGGTGAAGGCGTGGACCTCCGGGTTCCATTTCTACTGGCTTATTGTTTGTGTATAGACTGCAGAGGCAAAGAATTGGATGAATCATAACTCTGGGTTTATGGCACACTCTTAATGCTGGTCCAGCTGTGATCTGCTTTTAGCTACTTGGTTAATTATTTGATTGGTGATTTTTAATCAAGTAATAAGCACCCATGAACCCACTGCCCCAGACTGAGTTAGAATCTTGACAATTATTTACAGTCACGTGGTTCCCATTACCCTACCTGCCAATGCCTACCCCTCCTCCACCTGAGATAACCATATCCTGAACCCTGTGTTCATGATTTCTTTGCCTCATATGGAAGCTGAGCAACTTAAATTCATGACCAGTCTGAGTACAGAGTCCCTGCTAGGCTGAAAACAGGAGACGAGGAGGAGCTGTTAACGTCAAGTACTTTGTCCATGTGAAGCAGCAAATGGCTTAGTCTCGGCAAGAGAGGCTCTAAAACCTGAACCCCAGGGCTTTCTCACACTAAATACCACTGGTTATTCATTCCCCCCAAAGCTTCCAGCATTGCATGCACTGTATTTGTTCCTTTACTAAGTGTATACACCTTAACATGAGAGAGGAGGGCAGGGGTGAGGCGACAGGGTGAGGGGGTGGGGAGGGTACACAGAGGCCAAAAGAAGGTGCTGATGTCCTGATCCCACAGCACTAGGAGCATCTTCTACCTGTGGGCAACATTCTAGGACAAGCATCTTTACCCAGTGGATGTCGCAAGAGCCCCTCTTCCCGGATGGCTCTGGCCCAGACACTCTGGCATGGCTCCCTTTACCCTAGGGACCTGGGGGAACCTCCCAGCCTGCCTGGAGCAGTAAGGGTCCAGCCGGGTTCTGCCTTTGCTGCCTGCAGACCCTGAGACCCAGGCCGGCTGTAAGACAGATGCTACCCCCGTCCACCTGCCACAGTCCGTAAGCAGGGCCGGGCCACTCAGCCGTGGCTCACAGGTGGTTGGGAAGATGCTTCTAACTGGGGGTGGGGGGGGCCCACAAGACAGTGTGACACTCGCCCTGCTCTGCGAGCATGAGTTCACTGACCACGGGGCCACAAGGGGCCCTGGGACCCACCAAATCGTAGTCAATCATTTCCTAAAGCATGTAACTCAAGCACTGGTTTTGGGATAAACAAGTTTTACTCCCCAAAGAGCCCTATAAGCAAGGAAATTCATAGAACATTAAATTAAAAACAAAGTCAGGTTCTTTTCCTACATGGCTTCTGAGAACCTAACCTCAAGATTAGGCTGTAGGATCTTTACTGAGCTTCAGTGTAGAAATAACAACACCCACCTTGGAGAAATACGAGGGAAAATGAGTCTATGGACTTAGAAACATTCAGCAAGGTGTCTCACACAGGAGCTGTCAGCAGGTCCTAATTCTCCTCTCTTTTCTATTGCCTTTCATTTTCTTTCAAATGTTCCCCAGGTACAATAAATTCCCTTCTGGGTCATTATTTAACACTGATTTCCTGGGCTCTGGATGGCATCAGGGTAATTATGTATGCAGTGGAAGTGCTACCAAATCAGGTCTGTCTGCTCACCGCTCAAAAATCAACATGAGAGAGACAGGGAGAGAGACAAATGCTGGTAGAAAGGAAAGGTGACTTTAATTAGAGTGGCAGGAATCTGGGGAAATGGTGGACTCAGTGTTTCCCAAAAACCAGCTCTGAAGATGCTGCTCAGCCAGGGAAGTTTTGAAGGGAAAGAGGGAAGTCATCTCAGTTAATCCCTGAGATGGGGGGTCAGAGTGGTCACCACGCCCCACTGTGTGCAGGCTTGTCGGCTCCTCATGATCTTCCTCTAGGTGTTAGTCTTGTTCACAAGATTACTGGAGGGGAAGCCAGGGAAGAGATCTGGTCATCTGTAAATTACTTCTTCATTTCTACTCCTTTGATTTACAGAAAGAACCGACAAACGAGGCAAGGTATTGTCATTAAAATTTTGAAAGTTGTGCTTGGGCCAGAGGTGAGTACAGCATGGGGGTACCTGGTCTAAAAGTTAGTTACAATACAGCTTTATGTTAAAGTGACAAGAAAAGGGGCTGCCTGCTGAGAGGGGCTTCCTGCAAAGAGCTGCTTATAGAGGCTCCTACCCAGCTTATTTGGTTGGACAGGGGGAGCCTTGGTCCAGGGTGGGCAGAAATCCTGTGACTAGCAACGCAGTACCCACTGCACCCTGCGTGTGGGAGTGGCAGCTTCATCTTTGGGATCGCCAAGGAGCAGATGGAGTCCCAGGTTAATTCACTCAACACAGACTCACAATCACAAAAGAGGGGACTTGCAGCCAGCGCGATGGAAGAAGCGCTACCCAGAGGCTTTCAACTGGTTCTTGACCTGCTCAGTTTGTTTGTGTTTGCTCAGCTGTAAGATGCAGAGGTGAGGGCTGAAGCTCTCCACACGCTCTTCAACTAATCCACATGAATCCCTATTTGAAGGTCACCAACTGGAATCACCAGTCCGGGAAGCACAGGCCACACAGCCACTATGTATTTTATTGACACTGGAACAAGTTACAGTCAAGTCTTCACGACAGCACAGTGCAGAGGTTCCAGGGTGACACATGTCACTTTCTTAAACACAAAGCACTTTTTGTTCTGAGACACACAGGGAAGGTCGATGAAGTGGAGGGAGATGGGAGACGGAGAGCTGACAGCAGACCCAGACCTTAGTGGGGCGGGACTTCCACCAGAGAAAGACCTTCCCTGTGACTTGGCAGCATTTCTATAGGCCCTCAGAGAGGAGGAAGCGAAGGCAAACTTTTTGTCTGATTTCAGAGCAGGACAAACTTTTCATAGCTCTGCCACTTGCTCTCTTTCTGATTCAAAGGATACCATTACAGCATTAAAAGACAATAGGCTCAGGCCTGGGAGCCTTTTGGGCTGGAAAAAACCCGCCTGGTATCCCTATGGGCCTAAAAGCCTCCCTCTCTCCCATGAAGGTGGAACCTATGGGCTTCCCTGGTGGCTCAGATGGTAAAGAACTTATCTGTAGTGCAGGAGACCCAGGTTTGATCCCTGGGTCGGACACAACTGAAGCAATGTAGCATGCACGTCCCATGAAAGTCACTTTTTTACCCACTGTTCAGAAGATGATTTTTTAAACTTTACAGCTTGAAATTTTCAAACATCCCCAAAACAGAATAGTAATAATGAACCCCCAGGATTCGTTTTAGGGAAGCAGATGATATGACAAAGTCCAGTTAACAGCCAAGAGATCTAAGTGAACCTCAGACAAACCCCGTCTCCCTGAGCCTCAGTTTTCCACTCAGCCAACGGCTATTGTGTTTTCAGAATCTCTCTGGTTGCTAGAAAGAAACCTCAAACCAGCATGAGAGCAGCACTTGCTTAAGGGTGGTGAATGAAGCTCTCCTCTGCCTAGGGCATCTCTCTCCTGGGTGACACTGTGACTCACTCAGGACCAGACCGAAGATGATGAAAACACTCATCGTCTCTGGAATGAGGTTTCTCTGGCAAGCTGAGTTATTAAGGACCATCATGATGCCATAGGTTTTGATAAGTAACATGTGAGCCACCAGAGTAAGGTTGAATGTAAGCTGTTTTGTGGAAATTGGTGTGAAAAAGCCTTACTATTCAGACAACACAGAAGAGAAACAGCCTGTCTAGACAGCTTGGGAGCATGTTGGAAAGCCTGCTCTCTCATCTCCTGCAAAAGCAGAGGTACTTCATCGCATCTTGTTCTGTGAGATTGCAGGAGAGGAGGAGTTGTATCTCTTGGATGTATCTTTTTTTTCTGGTTGGATCTTTTGTATCTGGTTTATCACAATGGCCACCATCCCAAGAGAGGTCCTTTAACCAGGCCCTTCCCACCACTGGTTGCAGAATGAAGGCAGTCTGTCTGCTCTGGGACAGTTTTCTCCTTGGGCTCTTCTCCCATCTCATCTCACTCTTCCAGTAGATATTACTCCTGGGAGAGGGGTTCAGGAGTTCTCGGTTATGCTTGTATTTCTTATTTCTAAATGGAAAACTGTAATTCAACATGAAACGAAAATCACTGACACACACATACAGAAAAAAGTTGCCAAGAAATCCATAGCATTTTGACAGAAATTATCACAAGTTAGTGGGAGAAGGGGGTAGTTTTTATTTTCCTCTTTGTGCTTTTCTGAATGTTTCAAACTTTCAATGAGAGTTTTTCTTTGTTTTAAGGAAACATGGTAATTCCTGTTTACTAAAGTAAAGAACCCAGTCAGCCCTTTCTTGTCATGTTTTGGGCCTCCGTAGAACTGGGATTCATCTTGCTCCAGCGACTTCAGAAAGCAAGGCATTCAAAGCTCCACACCAGCTCTGGCTGGCGAACCTCTCATTGGCCAACGGTCCTGTCTCAAGCAGTGCTGTGCCCCTGGGTTGTGCACACCCCAAGTCTGACTCCAGGGTCCATCACAAGTGATCAGTGGTGGGGAGTGTTGTAAAGAGGCTACCTTACTGTTGGGAGCAGTTGCCTAACTCAACCCCCATGTGAGCAGAAGCTGTCCCAGGTCCTCTGGCTCGTGGAACCAGCATGTCTCAGACAGAAATTCACCGATACGTGTTGAGCTGGAAGTTGCCTTTTTGCTTTCTCTAATGGAGCCAAGAGGCTGGACAGAGTTGTGTGGGAACTCAAGTGCCCTCGGGCTTCTGCAGGAACTTGTTTCTGGCATGTGAAGTTCATCATGTGTGAGGACAGACTCTTTTCCAGGCTCTGTTCTCAGGCGCTCTGCCATAATCCTCGGCAGACAGAGCCCCTCACTCCCACCCCTTCCCTGCCTCCTCCTCTAAGTCATGGTCACAATGGGTTCCACGGACGCCAGGTCTGTCCTCCCAGACTGCACCTGGGAGGACGGCAGGAGGCTGTTGGCTGGAAGAGCCCTGCGGCTGCTGCTCTTCTCTGCCCAGGCCACCCTGAGGGAGGGCACAGGGGAGGGTGGCTGCCCCTCCTGAGGCTTGGGTGACCTCTGGCACATGCGCAGCAGCGCCTTCAGCTCGACCCTGAAGTTCTCATTGAGCCAGCAGTAGATGAAGGGATTGTAGCAGGTACTGCTCATGGCGAACCAGTGGAAGGCAAAGTAGAGGGCGTTGTTGGTGTGAATGACCTTGCTGGACAGCAGGAGAACGTAGCAGTTGAGGGGGAACCAGCAGAGGGCAAAGAGAACCACCACCAGCATCAGCATCTTGATGGTCTTCTTCTTCTTGCGCCGCAGGGCCAGGTACTGCTTCGTGGTCACGTCACCGATGGTGTTGCACAGCCACAGCTTCTTGGCCACACGGGCATAGGCCACGGAGATGATGAGGAGGGGCAGAATGTAAAGCAGGATGAAAGTGGCCAAGTCCAGGTACTTCCAGAAGAGGTCGGCTGGCTCAGGGAAGTCTGGCAGGCACAGGGAGCGGACAATGTCCTCACTGGGGACAGGGGAGAGAGAAGGAGAATGTGTGGTTACTGTGGAAAAGCCCCATCCCAGGAACACTGGCCTCTCTCTCCCTGGGTTCCTGGTACATCCATCTGTTAAAGCATAGATGATGAGCAGCCTGATTATCTGACTACATTTCCAGCATTCCCACTAGGCTGGGAGTTCTATAAAGGTAAGAATAACACCTAAATGTCCAATGACAAATGAGTGGATAAAGAAGATATGGTACACATATACAGTGGAATACTACTCATCCATAAAGAATGAAATAATGTCATTTGCAGTACATATGGACCTAGAGGTTATCATGCTAAATGAAGTAAGCCAGACAGAGATAGACAAATATCGTATGATATTGCTTATACGTGGAATCTAAAAAAATGATACAAAAATTTTTAAAAAATGTTAAAAATGACACGGATGAACTTATATACAAAATAGAAACAGATCCATAGACATAGAAGACAAACATGGTTACCAAAGGGGAAAGGTCAGTGGGGAGGGGTAATTTTGGAGTTTGAGGTTAACATTCAGTTCAGTTCAGCTGCTCAGTTGTGTCCGACTCTTTGTGATCCCATGGACTGCAGCACGCCAGGCCTCCCTGTCCATCACCAACTCCTGAAGTCAACTCAAACTCATGTCCATTGAGTCAGTGATTCCATCCAACCATCTCATCCTCTGTCATCCCCTTCTCCTCCCACCTCTATCTTTCCCAGCATCAGGGTCTTTTCAAATAAGTCAGTTCTTTGCATCAGGTAGCCAAAGTATTGGAGTTTCAGCTTCAGCATCAGTCCTTCCAATGAATATTCAGGACTGATGAATATGAACTTATAAATTGTTAATATTTGACTGATGTGATTAACATATAAAAACTATAATATATAAAATAGATAACAAGGACCTACTGTATAGCACAGAGAACTATACTCAACATTTTGTAATAACCTATAAGAGAAAAAAGTCTGCTAAACACTTGAAACTAACACTGCAAATCAACTATACTTCAATTTCTAGGAAAGAGAAATACACCTAGATTACTCTGTGTGTTTACTTTGTATTGTTCCTAGCCCAGAATAGAGGCCCAATAAATATTTGTTCAATGAATAAATGCACTGGTGTTCCTAGTCTTAGAATTAACTCATCCTGGAAGCACAATGGATTCGGGAAATCTTGGAATTTCTGTTGGACAACCTACTCTCATTCCAGAGGGGATCCAAGGAATGGGGGGAAAATGATGAGTTTTGAGAATGTGAGTGGCAATGCTGGAACTCATACACCTTCAGCCACTCAGACAAAAATACTTATTTTCTATGGAATGTACCCAGTCCTCTTCAAATTCTTTAAGGACACCTATGTGTATTGGAAAACCTGGAGCTGGTGGATGAAGAACATGCAGATTATGATCTGCTGAACGAGGCAGCAGGGAGCTCCCTCAGAACTTCCTTTCAATTTTGGAGAAGTGAAAATCCCAGGGCCATTTTGACTGAAGGTGCAGTTTTAACACACTCACACAAAGGAAGTCACAAGACTATTACTTACATCCCAGCTGGGGGTGCTGTGAGGTGGGAGAAGTGCCATCCTTACTCCCAGGTCTCCAATGGGCAGGAGAGAGAGCAGGCAGCAAGCACCTGTTACTTACAAGCTGGTTGGGGTGGAGGTCACTAATTTTTCACAGGCTCAATTCTGAATGAACATTTTAAAAGATGCTCCGGAAAAAGCAAGGCAGGAACTTGTGGCAGGAAACCTAAGCTCGGTCTTTATTTACATATCCAGACTTTTGATGCCCGCAGGGGTTTCATCCTATAAAATCTTTAAGCAGCAACTCGAAATTGCTACTTTCTCATCATACCATGTAGCTTGTTGATCTTGTAATATCAGTACATACAGGTGGCTGTCACTAGTGAAACAAAGAAAACTCTCTTTGCTTTTGTTATCAGAAAAAAGAAACAGCCCTCCACATGTGAAGACAGATGGGGAAGCTGAGTGCTCAGGAGGGGTGGGTACCTGATTCACTTGGTATCCTAGAATTCAGGCACGGATTCTTCATAAATTAGTTCAAGTTGGCCTTCAGAGCATGTTTGGAGCCCTCCTACATCACAGGAGTGTGTGTAAATGTATGTTTCAGGTGAGGCAGCACACAGGAAGACCCATCAGCAGGGCACCCCTCGCTGGTCTGAAGCACTGGGCCTCAGCTCTTGCCCACCCCACAAGACACAGCTGGTACCCAAGCCTTCCAGGAGCCTAGGACCACCCGAAGGCCACTAAAGACACTTTCCCCAGATTCACTAAGCTAGACGTGACCAGGAGTTTCCTAGGATATGAAAGCGCAGCTCCGTCGCCTCCAAGCTGGCAGACGCAGCTACAGTCTGCCCCGGAGCGCCCCCCGCAGGCCAGGCCCTCCCTTGGTCTCTCCCCATTTGCTGTCCTGCTTCTCCACCCAGTATCTACCACCCCTGGGAGCGACTTCACTTATTTATTTTTTTTAAGGGTGATTTTTTTTTTTAAGTATGTAGAAATCTATTGGTATTTTTAAAATTAATTATTCTGTTGTTGCTGCACTGGGTCTTTGTTGCTGTGAATGGGCTTTCTCTAGATGCAGCGAGCAGGGACTGCTCTTACTACAATGTGCAGGTTTCTCATGGTGGGGGCCTCTCTTGTTGCCAAGCCTGGGCTCTGGGCACATAGGCTTTAGCAGTTGTGGCACACAGGCTTAGTTGCTCTACAACATGTGGAATCTTCCCAGACCTGGGGTCGAACTTGTGACCCCTGCACTGGTGGGTGGATTCTTATCCACTGTACCACCAGGGAAGTCCAGCACTTCATTTATTTATTCAGCTGTGTCAGGTCTTAGCTGAAGCATGCAGGCTGTCTAGTTGTGGAAAGCAGGCTCAGTAGTTGCAGTATGGGCTTAGTTGCTCCTTGGCACATGGGATCTTGTTCCCCAACCAGGGATCGAATCCATGTCCACTGCATTGGAAGGAGAATTCTTAACCACTGGACCACCAGGGAAGTCCTCTGGGAGCACTTTCTTAAAAATCATGGGTACATGCATCTTCCTTTATCTCAGGATCTGTTTCTATAGAACTTCAGCTAAAACAACGATGAACTGATAAAGATCACTCTACGTTCATTCATTCATTCAGCAAATATGTACTGAGAGCTTGTGATGTGGAGACAGTCATTTAGATGCTAGGGACAGCAAGATGACAAAATCAGAAATGGACCCAGTTCTCCCCAACCTCACAGTCTAACAGGGGAGGTCACGTTTAACGAGCTAGCAGCATGCACAAGTATTTAAATTTCAAGACACTGAGTGCTTTCCTTTCTAGAAGAGCACAGACAAAGCATACGATAAATGAGAGGTGTGTGTAGGGACAGCATCCTGCCTGAGACACTTAGACATATACAGGTTTGTTTGTAGGTGGTGCAAGAGAACTTAAACCTCATCATTTTAAAAAGGGACTAGGTGATTCTGAATTTCAGTCTGGGTGAGTATATGTCACCAGTGGCAGAAGCTGATTGCTCTTGCCTTGACCTTGCAAACAAAGGGACAGAGAAAAACAAGGAAGAGCTGTAAAGTGTTTAGAAGAAAGGATGAAGGAAAAAAAGCAAAACAATAAAAGTTCAGAGGATAGGCACAGGCCTGGAAGCAACAGGATGGGAAGGAAGCAGAGAGACCAGCTTGGCACAGTAACTTGGTGCTAGTAACTCTGAGATTCAGAGGAGGCTCAAGTTTCCATCTGTCCAAGTCCTCCAGGCCCCCAGGCTGCTCCCTACTAGTCCATCTCACCTGTACTTGAAGGTAAATAATTTCTGGCAGATAGCGTGTGGGAGGGAAAAGAACGTTGCCATGGTCCAGATGACTGCGATGTAGATGACACCTTTTGTGATTGAGATCCGGGGTTTTAACGGATGCATGATGACCTGGAAAACACACAAAACTGGGCATCATTGGCAGAAGACAGCTTGAAGCAAATGAGAAATCCAGATGATGTGGCTCGCTTGTCACAACGAGGCAGGTAGGTCCTACTTACAAAATCAAGTACCCCTTAATTCATTGTAGAGCCCCTGGGTTACACCACCCTACCGCCCAGGTCTGGGGGTAGAAAGAGGATGCAATCTGGACTCAGAGACTCCAGGCAGTTCAAATGGCTCTTGCAGGTAGGTCATGCCTGGCCGAAGCAGGGTGCAGTGAGAAAGTCAGGGAGGAGTGAAGGGAGAGGTCTGTCCCCATGACACTCACAGCAGAGCGGGGAGAGGGGCAGCCACGGTCAGCCTCCACCTCAGGGCCTCATTCCATCTGCCCAGATCCTTTAGGTTACGAAGGGCTCTGAGGGGTAGGAAGGTGACACACACGGGGTGAGGTCCTCACCACTTACTGTGGGAAGCTGCATCGACCTTTATCTGGGGGTCACTGCTGTTTCTGAAAGTTGTTTCTACTGGGCTGGCCAAAAAATTCATTTGGCTTTAAGTACTAATAAAAGACACATTTTTCATTTTCACCAAGAACTGTGTTGAACAACATACTCACTAACCGAACGAACTATCTGGCCAATCCAATAAAACTGCGGTGGGGCCCAGCTTTCCCAAGCCCCAGATAAAACCAGTGCTAGAAGCTTTGGGCTGAAAAGCATCTTAGAACCAATTGCTACTATATGCCAATCAATTCTCCTAAAAGGTTTAAATAAAGACTTGGGAATTTCACAGCAGCCTCATTTTAAGGTTAGAATCATTATTTCTTTTTATTAAATTGAAATATAATTGATGTATAATATTATATAAATTGTAAGTATACCATATAGTGATTCACAATTTTAAAGGTTATACTCCACTTATAGTTATTGTAAAATATGGGTCATATTCCCTGTGTTGTACAATAATCCTTGTAGCTTATTTTATACCTGTAGTGTGTACCTCTTAATCCTCTACCCAGACATTGCCTCTTCCTCCTTCCCTTTTCCCACTGGTAACCACTAGTTTGTTCTCTATGTCTGGGGGTCTGCTTCTTTTTTGTTATATTCACTAGTTTGCTGTATTACTTTAGATTCTAATATAAGTAATATCATGCAGTATTTGTTTTTCTCCATCTGGCTTACTTCACTTAGCATAATACCCTCCAAATCCATCCATCTTGCTGCAAATGGCAAAATTTCATTCTTTTTTATGGCTGAGTAGTATTCCAGTATATATATACACCACATCTTCTTTATCCATCTGTCTGTTAATGGACACCCAGGTGGCTAGGTTAGAATCATTATTTCCTGAAAAAGATGTTTGGGGTGTTTGGGTCAGGAGGAGAGGTCATAAAGAGCTGCCACCACCTCGGGATGCCATCCCAGGACACACTGGACCTTCTACCATGTTCTTCCACAGTTTTCTCCCGGTCTCTTAAGGTTTATCAGAGGAATGGACTAGGCTTCAGAAGCTGCCCAGCACATCTCCATTCTGGACTCGGCCATCCTTGCCTCTCACACTCCTTCATGGCTCAGGTCAATAAAGAGAGTGGAAGCCTGGGTCAGAGACCTTGGATGCTCCAAGAACCTGTAGCCTCTGGGACAGGATCCCATGTGTGGGTTTATATCACAGTAGTGTGGCCAGTGTGTGCAAGACCTCCCCCTTGTTCCTCAGACCCACCTTTGGTCCAAGGGTGGACCCTCAGCTGTGTTAAGTGAAGTAGGTATAGCCCAAGTAAAGGTAAGGTGATCCAGAGTCCTTCTTGTTGAATTAGGGGAGAAGGTCAAGAAAAGGCAGGAAATATTTGTATGCAACCTTTTGATATTTTGCACCAAAACATCTTAACATAAATGCCAAAGGGACAGTGTGCATGGGTGCTAAGCTGCTTTAGTCATGTCCAACTCTTTGTGACTATGGACTGTAGCCCACCAGGCTCCTCTGTCCATGGCAAGAATACTGGAGTGAGTTGCCATGCCTTCCTCCAGGGAATCTTCCCAAATCAGGGATGGAACCCAAATTTCCTGGGTCTCCTGTATTGCACACAGATTCTTTACCTGCTGAGCCACTGAGGATTCTCCCTGATGAGTCTGTACCTTAGAAGCTTCCTATCCCTTGGCTGTTGTTGTAATTCTTGGAGCTCTTTAGAATTAAATTTCCCTCTTTTTGTCTTGATTGTCCTTATGATACTGGCCTGAAGGCGCCCCTGTGTCTTCACAGAGCAGACTAATGATCTTCTAGAAATCTGAGCATTAGCCTGCAGCCAGCCTTGAGGCAGCCAGCCTCATGCCTCAAGGCTGTTCCTCCCTTCATCAGTCACCATGCATATGGTGCTGTGCAGGCGATGATGCCCTTCCCTGAACCTGCAATCAGCGACTCTGCACAGACTCAAGTGTTATAACCAAGGTTCGCTGAATCAGCATAAGCCAGGCATCTGTGTGGAATCACCCTTCTCCATGACAGGCGCTATCAGGTCCTTTCGGCTCCCTTCACCATACCTGCCCATGTGTGCCTGAAGGGGCAGGACAGTGAGCAGTGCCTCAACACCCCGCTGGACTCCTGTGCCCGCACACCTCCCTGTCTGCAACCCCAGGTGTACCTCTTCTACAACCAGGCCCAGGAATATCCACCTCATCTCCCAGCCAGCAGCCTTGCCTCCGGCCTGCAATTATCTGCCACTCTCTTTTCATCTGTCATTTTCCAGATTTGCCTTCCTACCCCTGAAAACAAGCTCAGTCATTTCTGATGCACAGAATGCCAGCAGGGAGTCTTCACTGGAATAACAAATGGGGAGTAATGTTTTGCAGCCCCTAGCACAAAGGACTTAATATGCCTAATTTAGTGCTCATATTGGTCAGTAAGAAGACAAATAGGCTCTTTGAAAAATGGTCTAGGGAACTTCACTGGCGGTCCAGTGGTTAAGACTTCGCCTTCCAATGCAGGGGGTGCGGGTTCAATCCCTGGTCACAAAGCTAAGGTCCCACATGCCTCGCGGGCAAAAAGCCAAAACATAAAACAGAAGAGATATTGTAACAGATTCAATAAAGACTTTAAAGACGGTCCACATCAGAAACAGTCTTTAAAAATAAATGGGCTGAAGCACTGTCCTGAGCGCCCTTGGTAAGCAACGCCGGGGCGGTAGGGCAGGGCGCGCGGGGGGTGGGGGGTGGCCCTCACCTGGTGGCGGTCCACAGCGATGGCCGTCAGCGTCAGGGCAGAGACGTGCAGGGAGCAGTACTGTGCGAAGCGGCTGACGTGGCACATGCCTTTCCCGAATACCCACGTGCTGTTCACAAAGCGGACCTGCAGATGAACCCGCAGGAGTCAGGAGGCAGACAGTTCTGGCCCTTGACTCCCCCACCCTGTGTCTCTGGGCAGCGTCCCACAGGAGGCCTCTCCCTGCCTTGCTCTACTCTGCACTGCTGGACTGTGGGTCTCACATGCTTTTCTCCAGCATAACTCAGTCTCCATCACCCAATTCAGCAGACTCTGATCCTGCTACTGGGGCCGGGCCCTGCTAGGTGCCAGGACAGAGTGGGAGGGACATGGGTTCTGGAATCAGATTTCCTGCCTCTAATGTTTTCAAGCTGTGTGACCTTGGGCAAGGTAGGTAATCTGTCTGAACCTCAGTTTCCTCATTTGCAAAAAAAAAAAGGCTCAAAAATCTCTTTTGTTATTCTGTTGCTCAGTCATGTCCTACTCTTCGTGACCCCATGAACTGCAGCAAGCCAGGCTTCTCTGTCCTTCACTGTCTCCTGAAGCCTGATCAAACTCATGTCCATAGAGTTGTGATGCCATCCAACCTCATCCTGTGTCGTCCCCTTCTCTTCCTGCCCTCAATCTTTCCCAGCATCAGGGTCTTTTCTAATGAGTCTTATTTCTAATGTATCTTATTGTAAGGATTAGCTTTTTTTTTTTATTTTTAGAGAAAGACTACAGTGCATGGAATATAATATCTGGCAGATTGCTAGAAAGATATGATTAGAAATAAATAGGAGCTATTTTTATGATAATAACCAAATTCATTTTTGGTTCCTATGAGTTCAAACTCACAGAGGAGACATGTCTACAGAGTCACAACATAGCGTGTGGGCTGTGCCCTGGAATGTTGACTAAGCAGGCCTTGAGACACGTTATCTGGGAAGGAGATCCAGGGATCTGCAGAGGTGGGAGCAGGGGCCGGGGTCTGGGCGGAGAGAGGAGACCAGCTCTCAGGGTGTGTGGTGCTTAGGGAGCAGGCAGAGGCCTCAACCCACATCTTCCACAGCTCTTTGCTCACTCAGCGCAGTGATGTTCCACATCCAAAAAGGATCAGGCATTGATTCTGATCAAGGAGCTCCCAACTGGGGAAGAGGAGGTCTCAGGTGTCTCAGATGCAAGATAGAAAATATTCAATGTCCTATGGCAGGGATCCCCAACTGTTTTGGCACCAGGGGCCAGTTTCATGGAAGATAATTCATGGGGGGTAAGGCTTTCAGGATGATTCAAGTGAAGTAGGATGCGTGCTCCAAGGGGAATTAATGCTGCCTTGATGGACAGGAGGAGGTGCTCAGGAGGTAACATGTGAAGGGTACAGGTAAACACAGACAGAGCTTCACTCACTTGCCCACCACTCATCACCTGCTGTGGGGCCCGGGTCCCATTAGGTACTGGTCCGTGGCCTAGGGGTTGGGACCCCTGCCCCACAGAAGGCCCAAAGGGCCACCAGGGCGGGTGGGAGTGGGCTGAGGCTGAGAGAGAGAGAGGTGACACAAAAAAATGGAGCAAGTCAGCTCGACAGGAAGAATGTCGAGCAGTGATTTACAGCAGCATATTTGCTACTGATAGCTGTTACCTTGGGCAAGGCACTTAGGCCCAGTGAGCCTCACTTTCCTGGGCTAACCCTTGTTCACATGATTGCTATAAAAATCAGGTACCTGTAAAGCAGATAACATGAGTAAACCAGATAAAACAGTGCCTGGTACATAGCAAGTACTTAACTACTAGCTGCCATTATTATAAGATACGAGACATTTGAGATGAGCTTTACAGAATGGGCTTCCCTGGTGGCTCAGATGGTAAGGAATCTACCTGCAGTGCAGAAGACCCAGGTTTGATCCCCTGGAGAAGGGAATGGCGATCCACTCCAGTATTCTTGCCTGGAGAATTCCATGGACAGAGGAACCTGGAGGGCTATAGCTCATGGGTTCCCAAAGAGTCGGACACAACTAAGCAACTAACACTTTACAGAATAGGTAGGATTTGCCCGTGTGCAGGTAAGAACAAAGAGCGTGGCACAAAGTCAGGAATCTCAGGAGCTGTTTGGGGAATAAGGGTTGGAATGATTTGACTAGAGCATGTGCATGAGAAACACGGGGGACAAGTCTGACCTGATCATGAACCTGGTACACAAACCATGGACACTATTCTCTATGGAATAGGCAGGTAGGAGCTCCATGAGGATGTGAGCAGCCCAGTGACACTACCCAGCAGGAAATGCTTAGGTAACCCCGCTTCTCACCTCCCACGGTCAATGCAAAACCAAAGCCAAGCAGTGCTGCTTGAAGGGTTTCCCAATCCACTCCCTCTTATTCAGCCCCCAGGCCACGGCCTTCCTGGAGCTCCCTCATCTCCCACCTGGATTATCACAGCCTCCAGTCAGCTTTCTAGTCCTCCAGTCTGCCCCCCTGTAATTCAGCCTTCACATCGCTGACAGCACTTCTTAACCAAAAGTCAGGTTACTGTCACCTTTCTGCTTAGAATCATCAACGGCCTTCAAGACGGAGCCAGATACCCTCCAAGCATCCACGCTGCTCACAGCCGGCTCGCCTTTCCCTGGCCGCCTCTGCTTCTTCCTGCCCCGCAGCTCCTCCATGGTGCTTCCTGCCCTGACGCTGCAGCTGCAGTGAGCACTCAACACACCACGAACCTGGACACCCCTGCCTTTGTCCTCTTCAGTCTCTGCCTGTACTGAACATTCATCTCACCCTAGAAATTCCTACTCATCCTAGCCCCTTTGAAATGTCGTGTTCTTTGAAAAGTCTCCTTTGACCCGCCCATGGGACTCTGGCAGATCAAAATAAAGGACTGACTCCTGGCTCCACCACACTCTGTGCCCACCTCTGTCACAGTAATTGTGAGTAATTGTTTGCTTTTCTCTCATCGACCAGCACTGGTTTTCATGCTGACCATAGTATGTAAAGCGGACAGGAAGGGAGACCAGAGAGGAGGGATATTGACATCAACTAGCCCAAGGACAGGATTTCTTACCCATTGAGGAGCCCAGCTGAGGTGTAGAAGACCCTCCCCTCAACCCTTTCACTCACCCTGGTTGCCAGCTCCTTGGAAGCTCTGATAGGAAATTGGACTGGAGTGGCTGCACGGGTCAGGTTGAAGGCCAAGCTGGTTTGGATCAACCTGGAGCAGGGGCTGGGTCCTCAGAGCCTTGACACCCCTCCTTTGCAGAAGATCCTCCAGGTAGGGGCTCTCAGCTCCGATCTGCAGTCTGGCCTCCCCCTCCCCCCACCTGCCCTGTGTGCAGATCCAGCCACGCACCCTGCTCTGGGCAGCAGCAGAGGGCTGTGCCCTGGGGCTCCTATCCTGGGCGGCCTAGCCCACCCCCCAGGACTGCAGATGGTCAAGTCAGAAGCTAAGGGGGAGCCAAGAGGAGCCAGAGATGCACTTCCTGTGCTTTAAGGCAGTCGGTGGGGAGTGGATGTGTGTGTGTATGTTGTAGGGGGGAGGTATCTGGAAGTCTATTTGCCCCTGGCTACTGCCCATGGCATCCTGAGGAATCCAGTAAATGTAGGCAGAAAGGAGAGCAGGAAAAGTCAGTGGTTGAGAGCAGTGGTCCAAGAGGTCCCACCCTCTATCCCCAGTTAAGTGGCTTCATGGACAGACCTCCGGCCGTACCTGAGTCAGAGGACCAAATTCTCATGCTGGCTCTGCCAGTTACCAGCCAAGCGACCTGGACAAGAGACTGAACCTCTGTGCCACAGTTTTCTCATCTGCCAAATGGGAGTGATGCTCTCAAAAGCAAAGACAAGACAGAGGACACAGTTTTTAAACGTAAGATTTGAAAGGATGTTCACACACGTGTATAGGCTTGTGGGAATTCACCTTCTTTTTGCTCATCTGTTATTTCTGGTTGAGTGTGTGTGGTGTGTGTAAGAAAGAGAGAGAAAGACATATGAACAGATAGGGTTTGGTAATAACTCAAGTATCAATAAGGTTGTTCATAAATTGGAAAAAAGCCTAACTCATGCTGCAGAAATAGAAGGTGTTCCTGTCATGATGATTGCTTGGTCACAGTTCTTTCAGTTTTGATCATCCATGGGCACCACAGTCCCAAGACACGGAAGAGAAGTGACACCACTATCACTCAGCAGTCTGGGCTCAGTGGAAGTTGGGGAAGAGAGGCGGGGTGGGAGGGGCTCTCCCCCTACCCATGTGCAAGTGCCCCCAGGCGGCCCCTGCCCTGGGGCCCAAGCCCACCTCACCCGCATGTCCTCGACCACACAGACTTCATACACAACCTCACTGGCAAACCACAGAAGGGAAATGCAATTTAACTAAGTGGTCTAGGAAAATGCACCCAAGGTTCCATTAATAACTAGCAACTGTTTCATATTTCAGATGGCTTCAAGCAGCATCCCATGGTGGGGGAACATTTAATGGGCTATATTTAATGGGAGTGGGGTGACCTAACAATCTACGCTGGCATTTCAAAGCGCTTTGATTTACTGCTCCATCATCATGCAGACTCTCGGTCAGTGACATTACACAGGAAATGGTCATTGACTCACAGCTGGCTGCAGACACTCGAATCATTGACCCCAGTGCCATGAGCTGCAGAAGCTCTGGCTTAGAAGGTGATGAGAGAGAGACAGAGCACAGAAAGACAAAGCTAGAGAGACAGACAAGAAGTGTCAAGGATAAGCATGAGGAGAGAGAGAGACAGACAAACAGAGGCAGAGAGAGTCACAGACAGGAAAAAAATAGATGAAGACACAGAGAACCGGAGACAGAGGAAAGAGACGATGCTGGAGAGACAGGCAGGCAGAAAGGCAAACACGGAATGACAGCGTCAGAAACAGACACACTAAGAGACAAACAGCAGGGCAGAGCGATGAAAGATGAGTCGATCAGAGAGAGACTAAGAAACATGAAGCAGGAAGACAGGCAGAGAAGGGAACAGACGGGAAAAGGGGGAAATAGGGCGGCGAGAGGGAGGGGACCCAGGGAGACAGAGCCCAGCCCTCGGCCTCACCAAAGTGAAGGGGGTGTTGAGGAGCGTGATCATGATGTCGGCGACGGCCAAGTTGACGATGAAGAGGCTGGTGGCCGAGTGCATCCGCTGGTTTTTGAAGATGACATGACAGACCAGAACGTTGCCAAAGAGCGAGAAGATGATGATGAAAGAGTAAGCCACGATAAGCAGGGCTTTCACCGTGGGGTTCTGGGACTCGGCCCCATAGCGCCTTCGGCCCACGAAGTTCTGCCAGTCTGAGAAGGTGTAGTTGTTCCAGAAGAAGTGCGAAGCATTGGGGCCCGCTAGGGCCGCCCCAGGGCTCCGCTCGTCCGCGGCCCGTACCGCGGGGAGCAGGCAGAACAGCACCCAGCCAGGGGTCATCTTTGCGGGAGCCCCGCGCCCGGGGCCGGCCGGGCCGGACGCCCCACGGGCCGCGCACGTGCTCTCGGGCGCTGGGAGAGGAGCGCGTGGGCCGTGCGTCCCGGGACCCCGGACCTTGCCGCGCGCGGTGGGCGCCCCTCCCCGCCTGCCTCCCGCCCGCGATCGCGCGCTCCGGGCCGCCCGCGCCACTTTCGTGTCTCCGCTGCGCCCTCCGGCTGCGGGAGAGCGAGCGCCTCTGCAAATCGCGCTGCGCGGCGTCTCTCCGGGAGACGGTGACGCGCTCCGGCTCGGCGAGCTCCTCTCCACCCCCTGCCCCAGCCCGTTCTCGCTCTAGAAATAAAACTCCAGTTGGGCTTCAGGGCTGTTTCGCTAAAGACTCGTATCCGCCTGCCTTCAGCTTAAGCCTAGCCGTCCGAAAGGAAGCGGGAGGAATGCGCCCCGGGGCAGTTGGGGTTTCGGAGGGCGCGCGGCAGCGACTGGGTGTGCCTGCTCCAGGCAGCACCTGGTTCCGCGCTGGGGCTGCTCTGATCTTGTCTGAGTGTCAGTCTTGGCAGGTTTCAGGTTGAGGTGTGTCCCTGGGCCCTGGGGGTTCTGGCACAATGTGAACAATGAAATCGATGTGGACTATCTCCAAGCGTCTTCAGTGACCAGACTTAAGATGTCCTGGGAGGCTGGCCAGACTTCGCTTCCTTCCCTTCACTAAGATTTAATGGGGGGTGTGGGCTTGTTTTTCCAGGAAACACTTCAAAGCAGTTATCCTGGTGTGATCCAGGAATCAAAGGAGGTAAATAGCTCTGTGCCCAATTCTTGGGTAACTGAGTTTTCTGCCATGGGCGTTTCTGAAGCTGTATCTGTAAGGGATGTTACGCATGTTGTTTTCTGTTCCCACCTACTTCTCCACGAAATCTTGGTATTTTACTCACCTGGTCTTTCACACACACATACACACACAAACACCCACCCAAGTCTTTCCCAGTCACTCCTGCCCTGCCATCCATTCCATACATAATCCTGTTGAATCAGAGTCAAATCCTAGTTTTGTCAAGTCCTACCTAGCTCTGAAATCTTAAGCAAGTTGTTTCATTTTTCTGGCCTTAGTGGAAAGCTTTCCTTTTCCTGTATGTGGAGTTTTCAGTCCCATAGGGCTGCCCTGCCACATTGCTCTGGGCTCTGTATGCAGTAATTGGTTGACTACTTGTAACTGCCCCCTCTATTGTTCTACTGGCAAAGCCCAAGCAGACTTTTTTTTTGTAATGGCGCCCGGCTGAGAAGTGCCCTTAGGTCTCCATCAAATGACTCAAGCCCAGGTCCCTTCTGAGATGTCCCCTTCCTTCAGGAGAAATCCTTTGTCTTACCCAATCCCTGGAGAACAGACCCCTCCCACCCAAGTCCTCTTTTCTCACTAAGGGAAAGCGTAGCCACCTCTCATTTTGGAAATTTTCTAGGAAATTTGGACATGAGCTTCTGTACCCCCTTGAGCTCCAGGGACACAGGAAAATAAGCAAATAGAAAATAGTTTGATTAAGTGTCACCAGAGTAAAGTACAAGGTGCCCTGATCTACATGAGAGGAAATCAGGGAAGTCTTCTCAGAGAAAGTGACACTTCAACTCAGTCCCAAGGGACCAGCAAGAGTCATTAGGTCACGGAGGAGGCAGAGGGAAGAAGATGGAGAATTCCGTAAGGAGAGAGTCTCTGTGTGCCACATGCAGAGGCATGGAGATGACTGTGAGTCTGACTCATTCAACTGCAGGAGCAGGAAGCGCTTGAGTGTTATGCAAAGAGATGTGGACTGAAGGAAAACGTACAACTTAGAAAATGCCAGTTATGCTTTATTCAGGGACCTTATTGAAGACTATAGCCTGGGATACAGACTCTCAGATGGCTCTGAGAAGCTGCTCCAACGAGGAAAGGGAGGGCAGGATATATAGGTGGTGGTAGTGGTGAATGCTCAGTCGTGTCCGGCTCTTGCGACCCCACGGACTGTAGCCCTCCAGACCCCTCTGTCCATGGGATTCTCCAGGCAAGATTACTGGAGTGGGTTGCCATGCCCTCCTCCAGGGGATATTCCCAACCTAGGGATTGAAACTGCATCTCCTGAATCTCCTGCATTGCAGGTGGACTGTTTACCACTGAGCCACCTGGGAAGCCCAGGATACAAACGAGTTTTTGTTTAAATAAAAACAAATAAGCAAGTTGTCAAATATCAAAAGATGATTGCTAATCAAGAAAACAGACATCTCAAGTTAATGAGTTTCATGCTCTTCTATGTATGGGAAGATGCAAGAGTCTGGGCTCATTGAAATCATTGCTTTGACACACATCTTAACTATCTAGGGCCAGTATGCTCTTCTCCATTATGAATGCCCCTTAGTGGCTGATGGCTTGATGGCAGACAATAGTCTTTGTTTGCTGAAATGGCAGGCAACATTTTTTTTTTTTTTTTTCTGAAGAGTTAAGTGGAGAGAGAGGACTGGAGAGGTAGGTAGGGGGCCAGACAAAAAGGGTTCCATCAGTTTTGAAATCCTCATAAAGATCTGAATGATTTCCAAAGAGCAACAGGAATTCACAGAATGGCTACAAGTAGAGACTGATAAGATCAGATTTGCATTTTAGAAAGAACACTCTGGCAACTGGAAAATAGAGAGGGAAGGCTGTTCAAGTGATTCAGGAGCAGACTGGAGACCTGGATCTTGGTGCCAGCAAGGTGGGGCTCAGGGTTGACAGAGACTGGAGGGGGGAAGCAAGGATGATTGCCACATTCTTGGTCAAATACAAGAAACACAAAAGATCCTCCTTGGACATTAGCTTCCTCCCAGAGCTTTTAGCCTACCTTTCTCCATTATTTTATCAGAAGTTCAAAGAGGTCCACTCTTATTTCATCACTTTACATTCCCTTGGTAAACAACTATGTCTGGGAGCAGAAGCTGATATGCAGATATCCTCTGATTCTGCTGATGGACCTGGTGGGTCTCATGGAGTCATGTGGTTGGAATAGGGGAGTATGTGACTGATCCTAGGAGAAGCGACAGGGGTGCCAGATTGATGAGATAATAGATACTTAGGAATCTAAATATCAGGAAAAAAACAAACAAACAAGAGACTGCCTGTGAACATGCAACTCAAGAGCCCAGGTGGATTGGATGCTTGCCAGTATCTCAAGATGACTTGCCAGTATTACAGGGAGGCAAGGCTCAAATGTGATGGTGGCTTAGAAAACGGAACCCTGGTTAATTGAATTAATCTCAGTGTTGAGGAAGAGGTATGGGCAGAAGAAGGCTAGTCAGCATCGAGCACAGAGAGAGAAACCCAAGATAGGCATTGCCTTCTGAGCTCTGTTATCTAAGTACTTTGCTTGGTGCTCTGGACTGCACACTAGTCTGGAGCACTCATGCCTTCGTGGTGATTTACTGCTTGCCGTGCCCACCTTGTGGGTGTGATGGCATTTGTGCCGGGGGCCTGAAACTCTCTTTCTGAAAGATGAGGTGACATATTTCAGTCCTTACCTTTCCACAGGAGTAAATCCTGAGACAAAGTTTTTAATGCAAGTTTACTGGGGAAGTGGAAGCAAACAGGAGTAGGGAAAGGTGGAAAAATGAGACAAGGAAAGGAAGGTGGCCAATAAAGAGCGTATTGTCAGACCAGTTACCATTGTGGGTGACTGGGCATAGTCCTGCTGGGGAAGCTGATACAAAGCATGCACAGCAGCTGTGCAAGCTCTGCGAGGGAGCCGGAGTATCTACACACCACCTCCTTCAACCACAGGTTGAAGGCTGCTCCCAGGGGTGTGATAATTCTCCTCTACTTCCTGCCTGCCAAGTGGGTGGCTGAAGTGAGCCTCAGAAGCCAGAGAAGGCCCTCAGGCTGCAGTTGGAATTTGGACCAGTGTGCTCTGAAGGGGTCAGGAGTATTCACAATACCCAAAATATTAGTTGCTCAGTCATGCCCGACCCTTTGCAGCCCCATGGACTGTAGCCCACCAGGCTCCTCTGTCCATGGGATTTCCCAGGCAAGAATACTGGAGTGGGTTGCTATTTTCTTCTCCAGAGGATCTTCCTGACCCAGGGATCAAATCTCCTGCATTGCAGGCAGATTCTTTACCATCTGAGCCACTAGGGAAGCCCCCAATATCCAAGTGAAGTAAAAGTGGCTCAGTCATGTCTGACTCTTCGCGACCCCATGGACCATACTGTCCATGGAATTCTCCAGATGAGAATACTGGAGTGGGTAGCTGTTCCCTTCTCCAGGGGATCTTCCCAAGCTAGGGATCAAACCCAGGTCTTCCAAATTGCAGGCAGTTTCTTTACCAGCTGAGCCACCTGGGAAGCCCTATATCCAAGGGGAGGTATAAATTCTAGAACACTTCCTCTTTTCCAGGCTTCCAGCTCTCTACTTGGCCAGGATTGGGCCTCCCGAGTTCCCAGTCCAGCACCACTGTTGACTTCCCCTGAACTGATGGATCAGTCTAGTGCTTAGTGAAAGAACATCTCCCACTCGTTCCATGTTAAGACTAAACAATTAAGCCTTCTTCAGACACTTTGTTGGCTCTTCAGCATTATTATGTCTATAACTAAGGAGACTTCCAAATAGGAAAAGGACTGACTTTATTTTGGGGGGCTCCAAAATCACTGCAGATGGTGATTGCTGCCATGAAATTAAAAGATGCTTACTTCTTGAAAGGAAAGTTATGACTAACCTAGACAGCATATTTAAAAGCAGAGACATTACTTTGTCAATAAAGGTCAAGGCTATGGTTTTTCCAGTGGTCAAGGCTGTATATTATCACCCTGCTTATTTAATTTATATGCCAAGTACATCATGAGAAACGCTGGGCTGTATGAAGCACAAGCTGGAATCAAGATTGCTGGGAGAAATATCAATAACCTCAGATATGCAGATGATCTTTATGGCAGAAAGCGAAGAAAAACTAAAGAGCCTTGATGAAAGTGAAAGAGGAGAGTGAAAATGTTGGCTTAAAGCTCAACATTCAGAAAACGAAGATTATGGCATCTGGTCCCATCACTTCATGGCAAATAGATGGGGAAACAGTGGAAACAGTGACTGACTTTATTTTGGGGGGCTCCAGAATCACTGCAGATGGTGATTGCAGCTATGAAATTAAAAGACGCTTACTTCTTGGAAGGAAAGTTATGACCAACCTAGACAGCATATTTAAAAGCAGAGACATTAACTTTGTCAACAAAGGTCTGTCTAGTCAAGGCTATGGTTTTTCCAGTGGTCATGTACGGATGTGAGAGTTGGACTATAAAGAAAGCTGAGTGCCAAAGAATTTGTGATTTTGAACTATGGTGCTGGAGAAGACTCTTGAGAGTCCCTTGGACTGCAAGGAGATCCAACTAGTCTATCCTAAAAGAGATCAGTCCTGGGTGTTCATTGGAAGGACTGATGTTGAAGCTGAAACTCCAGTACTTTGGCCACCTGATGGGAAGAACTGACTCATTTGAAAAGACCCTGATGCTGGGAAAGATTGAGGGCAGGAGGAGAAGGGGACAACAGAGGATGAGATGGTTGGATGGCATCACCGACTCAATGGACATGAGTTTGAGTGAGCTCTGGGAGTTGGTGATGGACAGGGAGGCCTGGCGTGCTGTGGTTCATGGGGTCGCAAAGAGTCAGACACGACTGAGCGACTGAACTGAACTGAGCTAAAGGAGACTTCAGAAGACATGGAGCTTCCAGAATGAAGCAGCTCCTTCTTGTGTGCCTTCTGAATAGAACCAAGGATGCTGTGTACAGTCAGTACATGCTGTTAGGGACAAAAAAGTTTCTTCTACCCATTTAGGTTCTTTGGGCTGGTCTATTAATTAAATTGACATAAAACAGATTAACGGGCTTCCCTGGTGGTTCAGATGGTAAAGAATCTGCCTGCAATGCAGTATACCCGGGTTCGATCCATGGGTTGGGAAGATCCCCTGGAGGAGGAAATGGCAACCCACTCCTGTAATCCGGCTCGGAGAATCCCGTGGACAGCAGAGCCTGGCAGTCTACAGTCCATGGGGTTGCAAAGAATCAGACATGACTGAGCACTCATGAACCAAAAAACAAATGAAAACAAATTAACATGAGAAAATCACATTTAATTACATACATATGGGAGCCCAAAGAAAGATAGTGAGAGGCTCCCTGAAAGTCGGGCAGTTGAGGCTGAGAGGCTATATTCTGAAATAAGAAGAAGGCAATAGAGGTCTGGAGCTTAAAAGGGGAGGAAGACAATTCACAGCAAGACAGCAAGAGCCCATGCTGGTCAATCAGTGCTTGCTGTGCCTCACAGAGACAGTGGGACAGAAAGGACTTTGAACAAAGAGGCTCTGCTGGGTTTCCCCCAGCTTTCCAAACAGCCCACGTGGTCTTAGTTACCTCCAGTAAAAGCTATCTTCCTGGACCAGACTCTCCCTTTGAATTCTTTTAGGCAGTTAAGGGGGAGGTAAAACAACAATAGCAGCAACAACTCTTTCCAAGTCTTTTGTACCTCAATTGACTTCAGCTCAAACTAATCAATAAGCGTAAGTGGCATATTTTAGGGACATTCATTCTGAACTCTTGCAGTGTCAAATAGTAATTATTTTCATCTCTAATAATAGTCATACATGTTGAACAAACCAGAGAGCAGAGTTTAGTGTTTAACTATTTCAAATGGACTTAAAACCAAAAAGAAAAATAACAAATCATTTCACAAATATTTTTAATAAAAACTAGATAAAGAATAACAATATCACACAGCTCCTTAGAAAGTTGTTTCTGACAGCTGCACCACACCGAAATTCCTGGTACCACAAGCAATTCCTCATTTAACACCAATATTGTTTCCTGAAAATCCCTACTTGATTAAAAAAGTTATCACCCCCACAGTCCTTCTCTGGTGACAATCACAGTGGCAGAGGGAAAGAAAGAGCCCTTAGCATCATTTCCAGTATATGATAGTCACACAGAATCTGTCTGTTTTCATGGCAAAAGTTGAATGTCATGTTACTTAAACTACAAATAAACCAAGTAGTGCTGAAATATAAACCATGGCTGAAGATCATCTCAAAAGCAATAAAAATGGAAATGTTATGCAAGGAATTGGCTTCCAAGTTCTAATACACTGGAGCCATAGGGTAAAATGGTATATTTAGGATAAATAAAAGGAAGTACACACAAGCAACCTGCAGTTTGTGGCTCCAGGTTTTTCTTTTCCTGTTTTTCTTTTTTGTAAGTTGTTTGATCTCACTCTACATGTTTACATAGGAGCTTTTATAAAAGGTGGCCTGGCACTACTATTCAACATAGTTTTAGAAGTTGTGGCCACAGCAATCAGAGCAGAAAAAGAAATAAAAGGAATCCAAATTGGAAAAGAAGAAGTAAAACTCTCACTGTTTGCAGATGACATGATCCTCTACATAGAAAAACCTAAAGACTCCACCAGAAAATTCCTAGAGCTCGTCAATGAATATAGTAAAGTTGCAGGATATAGAATTAACACAGAGAAATCCCTTGCATTCCTATACACTAACAAAGAGAAAACAGAAAGAGAAATTAAGGAAACAATTCCATTCACCATTACAATGAAAAGAATAAAATACTTAGGAATATATCTACCTCAAGAAACAAAAGACCTATATATAGAAAACTATAAAACACTGATGAAAGAAATCAAACAGGACACACATAGATGGAGAAATATACCATGTTCATGGATTGGAAGAATCAATATAGTGAAAATGAGTGTACTACAATTATTGCAATTTATAGATTCAATGCAATCCCTATCAAGCTACCAATGGTATTTTTCACAGAGCTAGAACAAATAATTTCACAATTTGTATGGAAACACAAAAAACCTCGAACAGCCAAAGCAATCTTGAGAAAGAAGAATGGAACTGGAGGAATAAACCTGCCTGACTTCAGGCTCTACTACAAAGCTACAGTCATCAAGACAGTATGGTACTGGCACAAAGACAGAAATATAGATCAATGGAACAAAATAGAAAGCCCAGAGACAAATCCACACACCTTGGACACCTTATCTTTGACAGAGGAGGCAAGACTACACAATGGAGAAAAGACAATCTCTTTAACAAGCAGTGCTGGGAAAACTGGTTAACCACTTGTAATAGAATGAAACTAGAACACTTTCTAACACCATACACAAAAATAAACTCAAAATGGGTTAAAGATCTAAACATAAGACCAGAAACCATAAAACTCCTAGAGGAAAACAGGCAAAACACTCTCCGACATAAATCACAGCAGGATCCTCTATGACCCACCTCCCAGAGTAATGGAAATAAAAGCAAAAATAAACAAATGGGACCTAATTAAACTTAAAACCTTTTGCACAATGAAGGAAAATATAAGCAAGGTGAAAAGACAGCCTTCAGAATGGGAGAAAATAATAGCAAATGAATCAGCTGACAAAGAATTAATCTCAAAAATATACAAGCAACTCCTGCAGCTCAATTTCAGAAAAATAAACGACCCAATCAAAAAGTGGGCCAAAGAACTAAACAGACATTTCTCCAAAGAAGACATACAGATGGCTAACAAACACATGAAAAGATGCTCAACATCACTCATTATCAGAGAAACGCAAATCAAAACCACAGTGAGGTACCATCTCACAACGGTCAGAATGACTGCTATCCAAAAGTTTACAAACAATAAATGCTGGAGAGGGTGTAGTGAAAAGGGAACCCTCTTACACTGTTGGTGGCAATGCAAACTAGTACAGCCACTATGGAGAACAGTGTGGAGATTCCTTAAAACACTGGAAATAGAACTGCCATCAGTTCAGTTCAGTTCAGTTCAGTTCAGTCGCTCAGTCATGTCCGACTCTTTGCGACCCCATGGACTGTAGCCCGCCAGGCTCCTCTGTCCATGGGATTCTCCAGGCAAGAATACTGAAGTGAGTTGTCATTTCCTTCTCCAGGGGATCTTCCCAACCCAGGGATCGAACCCAGGTCTCCCGCACTGCAGGCAGACGCTTTAACCTCTGAGCTACCAGGAAAGTATGACCCAGCAATCCCACTGCTGGGCATACACATTGAGGAAACCAGAATTGAAAGAGACACGTGTACCCCAATGTTCATCACAGCACTGTTTATAATAGCCAGGACATGAAAGCAACCTAGATGACTACTGGCAGACGAATGGATAAGAAAGCACAATGGAATATTACTCGGCCATTAAAAAGAATACATTTGAATCAGTTCTAATGAGGTGGATGAAACTGGAGCCTATTATACAGAGTGATGTAAGCCAGAAAGAAAAACACCAATACAGTATACTAATGCATATATATGGAATTTAGAAAAATGGTAATGATAACCCTATATGCGAGACAGCAAAAGAGACACGGATGTACAGAAGTCTTTTGGACTCTGTGGGAGAAGGAGAGGGTGGGATGATTTGAGAGAATAGCATTGAAACATGTATTTTATCATATGTGAAATAGATCGCCAATCTAGGTTCGATGCACGAGACAGAGAGCTCAGGGCTGGTGCACTGGGATGACCCAGAGGGATGGGATGGGGAGGGAGGTAGGAGGGGGGTTCAGGATGGGGAACACATGTACACCTGTGGCTGATTCATGTCAATGTATGGCAAAACCACCACAATATTGTAATTAGCCTCCAGTTAAAATAAATTAATTAAAAATAAAAAAAATAAAACATACACAAAAAATAAACCATACCCCCCTCCCAAAATAAATAAATGGTGGTGTTGGTACTGAACCAACTCATATCAGCCTATTTAAACCATGATGTGGATAAATGGTGGCATTTGTTGTAACCACCACAGGCCTGCTAGTTAGTGTTGGTGATCCAGGGTGCCATCCTCTGTTATCTGCTCCTTTTGAATTAAACATCCGAGAGTGATCTCAACCATCTCTACTGGTTGAACCATCACTACTCTTTCCGAATTATACCTCCTCTTACACTTTTGTTGAAAGCTCCAGATCAATGCTATATATTCAACTGTTGGTTGGACATTTCCACCTGGAATATCCACATGCCTTTAGAGTTCAACCAGCTTTAAACTAAACATACCCTACTCTTCCCTCATTTTCTTAACCTTGCCCCTTTTCTTCTTCATGGTTCACTATGGATAGAATTTTCGGGTCTTATCGCAGCCCACCAATTTCATGATGCTATGTATTTGAAGATACTATTTCTCTGTCTGGAATCATCCTCTCCCACCCCTGAGCCAGGAAAACATCTCTTCTTTCTCTAAGATCCAGCTCAAGGGCTCTCTCTCTTGTCAGATTCACCGACCCCCTCGACTGGCACAATCTCAGAACAAGCAGAGTCTGTGCCCTCAGATCTCATTTAAAACTGCTCCCATAACATGTTGTCTGTTCTCTGACGTCTCCTTTACCTTGTGGTTGTCAATTTGTAATTTATCTGTCTTTCTGATTGTCAGCTCTTCTGTGTATCTCATTCTTATTACCTCCTAGACCCTAGCCCAGGACCCAGATAGGGGAAATGAGCAGAACTGTAGCAGAGATTTTGAACTTGGAATCAGACAACCCAGGATGCAAACCTTAATTTTTCTGAATACTCCTTTTTCTATCTAGTAGGGTTCAGAAACATAGCTACATTTTAATCATTTAAAATTATATAAACTGTATCTTCTGAACTCAATATAAAGTCTACCTTCTATGAAAATAACTATATTTCCTGGTTCTACTGCTGGTTAACCACTTAAATGAGGATTTCTTCAGTAAATCTCTGAGGAGGCAAAGAGAAAAAGATACAGTTCCTCTATTGGTAGAGCCATGGAATGGATGTTACAAGGAGATTTTCTGTAATCCTACAGGTTGAGTCATGTTTCTTAGCACCAGCTCTAATTCTATGCTCTTAATTGCTTTTGAGCTATTTTTTCCTCTTTCTCTTTTACTTCTGCTGTGCGCTTTGTTTCAAACCAGATCCTCACAAAGTGAAAGAGGATAATTAAGCCTTATATTTAAGCCTTTTTATTAATTTACATTTTATAGAGGGAGGAATGATGACTAGTTTTTTCTCTTATAGCAATACCAAATAACAATTTTGTAAAGTTATTTCTAGAAAGCATTACCAGATCTGCAACTTATTTTCACAGGATACAAGTAATAGCTATCATTGATACACTTTGAAAAATGCTTTAATAAGGCCTTTTTTTTTTTTGAATTACCAATGAAGCCATTGGTTTTGAGCACCAGAAAAAAAGTCTTTTCTCATATTAATTTTACATCGACTTTTATTTTATAAAGTTCATGCTATGATAAAGACAAATTCTAGTAATTACAATTGAAAATTCAGCTTGCAGTCGAGGGAACCAAGGAAGGTTTGTGGTGTTTGAAATATGATGATCATACATCTTTGAAGAAGAAACTATTTGCAATGGAATAAACATGTTAGATCATAATGTAAAGGTCAGATCCTGGGCAATCAGTCAGATTATTTTTAAAAATCATATTAAGGATACCATAAAAGCCTGATATTAAGGGCAGAAGAGTAATATGTAATCTAAATTGTGAGATTAGAAAGACCCTACCATTTATTCTATACCTGAAATTTTAATTGCTAAGTGAAAGATCTTAGCAGCAAGTGAGTTCCGAAGAGCGTGTGGACCCTCAGCGTGGGTTTGATGGTTCATCCTGAGCTTACTTCCGCCTGAGCTTTTCCTTATTTATTTTTGGCTGTGCTGGGTCTTCGCTGCCGCACACAGGCTTTCTTTAGTTGCAGGGAGCGGGGGCTACCCTTCATGTGGTGCACGGGCTTCTCATTTCAGTGGCTTCTCTCATTGTGGAGCACAGGCTCCAGGCACGTGGACTCAGTAGTTGTGGCTCATGGGCTCAGTCGTTGTAGTGCATGGACTTAGGTGCTTGCTTGTGAGATCTGCCCCAAGGACTGAACCCGTGGTCCCAGCACTGGCCGGCGGGTTCTCAACCCCCAGACCACCTCTAGGAAGCCCTACCTCAGCCTTTCTATCCAGTGTAACAACTATTTACCTCAGCCTCTCCTATTAGACTGAACTTTCTTAGGTACGGGCACTCTGCTCTTTTCATCTTTTTTTTTTTTTCACTTTATTTTTTTTAATTGAAGGATAATTGCTTTACAGAATTTTGTGGTTTTCTGTTATACATCAACAAGAATCAGCCATACACTCATGTCCCCTCCCTCCCGAAACTCCTTCCCACCTCCCTCCCCATCTCACCCTTCTAGGTTGTCACAGAGCCCCTGTTTGAGTTCCCTGAGTTGTACAGCAAATTCCCATTGGCTGTATATTTTACATATGATATTGTAAGTTTCCATGTTACTCTCTCCATACATCACAGCCTCGCCCTCCTCCTGTCCCCCTGTGTCCATAGGTCTGTTCTCTATGTCTGTTTCTCAACTGCTGCCCTGAAAATAAATTCATCAGTACCATCTTTCTAGATTCCATATATATGCAATATTCACATTTCTCTTTCTGACTTACTTCACTCTGTATAATAGGCTCTATAGAGGTTTGTTCACCTCTATAGAACTGAATCAAATGGGTTCCTTTTTATCGCTGAGTAATAGTCCATTGTGTTTATGTACTACAGCTTCTTTGTCCATTCATCTGTCGATGGACATCTAGGTTGCTTCCATGTTCTAGCTATTGTAAATAGTGCTGCAATGAACATTGGGGTACATGTGTCTTTTTCAACTTTGGTTTCTTCAGGGTATATCTCTTCATCTTTTAAACCATGCCTAGCATGGTACCTAGCATAGAGCAGGCTCTTACTAAATACTTAATGAATCTATATATGAAAACATCAATAGAGTGTTTTTAAAGACAAAAAACTCCAAACATTCATACAACTAAAGCAGAGCTGTTCATTTCATCATCACTCCTTGACAATGGAACTGTCTCTCACAAACACAACTGGCTGTGTCCTGCAGAAGTACAGGGTGTAACTTATAAAGCCAGTAGTTTTATTTCCTTTCCAACGACCTCCTTACTTGTAACCAAAACCTGTCACCCAGGTCACATTGGTTCAGTTGGCTGATGAGACCAATAACCCATCTCTGACAGTGACAATAGTAAGGGACCTGTTAGATGTAAAGATTGACTGCATTGTTCTATACATCACTCTCTTTTTTCTGAGTATAAATGGTATTTATAAAATAATATAAAAACATATAAATAAGGGGAAAAAAATCACCACAATCTTTCTATTAACTTTTTGGTGTTTCCTTTACATTTTTAAAATAATTGAAAATTTATCAGTTTTGTGTCTGGATTACATCATTCTGAGAACATTTTCCATGTTACTATATTTTTCTCAAAAACATCCCTTTTAATAGCTGCATATATTTTGCCTCAAGGAATACCATACTACAGTGTATTTTTCACTGCAATAAATAATGCTTGATTGAATCATCTTTTACATAAATATTTTAAGCCTTTTTATATAGAAATATGATATTATGCACTTACATGTATCCATTAGCCAGGTCCAATCCATTTCCCTTCCTCTGGTCCAGATTGTTTTAAGGCAAATTCTAGACATTCTATTATGATGTCATTTACTTTTATTTATGAAATAAATTATTCCATATATTCTATGTATTTACATATATTATGTTTTTATACTAATACATATTATTAGAGTATAATATATACTCAATTTTTAAATCAAATATCCAATCAGTTGTTCAAGCACACCAAATTTTATGGCACTTCATTTATTGTACTTTGCATATACTGTGTCTTTTTTTACAAATTGAAGTTCTGTGCCAATGCTGTATCAGGCAAGTCTATCAATGCTCTCCTTCCAACAGCATATGCTTCTTTTGTGTCTCTGTTATATTTTGCTAACTCTCACATTTTAAACTTTTTCATCATTATTATATTTGTTATGGTGATCTGGGATCAGTGATCTTTGATGTTACTATTGTCATTGTTTTGGGGTGCTATAAACCATGCACACAAGATGGCAAAACTTATTGATAAACGTGGGTTCTGACTGCTCCACCAACCAGCCCTTCCCCATCGCTCTCTCTCTCCTTGGGCCTCCCTATTTCCTGAGACATAGCAATATTGAAATTAGGCCAATTATAAGCCTCAAAGTGTGCAAGTGACAGGAAAAGTCACACATTTCTTCTTTAAAAGCTAGAAATAATTAAGCTTAGTGAGGAAGGCTGAAAGCTAGGCCTCTTGCACCAAAGAGTTAGCCACATTGTGAATGTAAAGGAAAAGTTCTTGAAGGAAATTAATAGTTGTACTCCAGTGAACACACAGAGATGGTTAAGAGAAACAGTCTTATTGCTGAAAAGGAGAAAGTTTTAGTGGTCTGGATAGAAGATCAAACCAGCTGCCACATTCTCTTAAGCCAAAGCCTAATCCAGAGCAAAGTTTAACTCTCTTCAATGCTCTGAAGGCTGAGAGAGGTGAGGAAGCTGCAGAAGAAAAGTCTCATAGCAGAGGCTGGTTCATGAGGTTTAAGGCAAGAAACTATCTCCATAACATAAAAGTACAAGTGCTGATGTAGAAGCTGCAGCAAGTTATCCAGAAGATCTAGCTAAGATAGTTACTGAAGGTGGCACCATTAAATAACAAATTTTCAATGTAGATGAAACAGCCTAATATTGGAAGAAGATGCCATCTAGGAATTTCATAGCTAGAGAGGAGAAGTCAATGCCTGACTTTAAAGCTTCAAAGGACAGGGGATAATGCAGCTGGTGACTTGAAGTTGAAGTGAATGCCCATTTACCATTCCTAGGGCCCTTAATAATTATGCCAAATCTACTTTGCCTGTGCTCTACAAATGGAACAAGTTCAGGATGATAGCACATTTATTTACAACATGGTTTACTGAATGTCTTAAGTCCACTGCTGAGATTCTGCTGCTCAAAAAAAAAAAAAACACACAAGATTCCTTTCAGAATGACGGCTCATTGACAAGGCACCTGGTCACCCAAGAGCTCTGATGAGAATATACAATAAGATTAGTGTTACTTTCATGCCTGCTAACACAAGGTCCATTCTGCAGCCCATGGATCAAGGAGTAGTTTTGACTGAAAGTGAAGGGACTCCTTGTGACCCCATGGACTGTAGGCCGCCAGGCTCCTCTGTCCATGGGATTCTCCAGGCAAGAATACTGGAGTGTGTTGCCATTTCATTTTCCAGAGGACCTTCCTGACCCAGGGATAGAACTCCAGTCTTCCACACTGGTGGTAGATTCTCTACCATCTGAGTCATCAGGGGTTCCAGTTTTGATTATCAAGTCTTCTTACTTAAGAAAGATCACTTTATAAGACTATAGCTGTCATAGTGATTCCTCTGATGGATCTGGGCAGTCTATTGAAAACCTTCTGGAATGAACTCACTATCCTAGATGTCATTAAGAACATTTAGGATTCATGGGAAGAGGCCAAAATATCAACATGAACAGGAGTTTGGAAGTTCACTCCAGCCTTCACGGATGACTTTGAGGGGTTCAAGGCTTCGGTGGCAGCTGTACCCGCAGATGTGATGGAAATAGCAAGACAACTGAAAGTGGAGCCTGGAGATGTGTCTGAATTGCTGTGATATTGTGATACAGATTTAATGGATGAAATGTTGCTTCCTATGGGTGAGCAAAGAAAGTGGTTTCTTGAGCTAGAATCTACTTCTGGTGAAGATGTTGTGAAGGTTGTTTAAATGACAACAAAGGATTTAGAATATTAAATCAGCTAAGTTGATAAAGCAGCATCAGGGTTTGAGAGGACTGACTCTAATTTTGAAAGAAGTTCTATGTGGGTTAAATGCTGTCAAACAGCACTGCATGCATGCTACAAAGAAACTGCTCCTGAAAGGAAGAGTCGATCAATAGAGCAAACTTCACTACAGTCTTATTTTAAGAAATTGCTACAGCAACTACCCCGACTTTGAGCAACTACAACACTGATCAGTCAGCAGCCATCAACATCAAGGCAAGACCCTCCACCAAAAAAAAAAAAAGATTGACAACTTGTTAAAGGCTCAGATGACAATTAGCATTTTTTAGCAATGAGGTATTTTTAAATTAAGGAATGTACTTTTTAAAGATATAATTCAGTTGTGCACTTAATAGACTACAGTATAGTGTAAACATAACTTTTACATGCACTGGGAAACCAAAAAATTCATGTGACTCACTTTATTATGGTATTCGTTTTATTGCAGTGGTCTGGAACTGAATCCACAATATTTCTGAGGTATGTCTGTTGATTCCCAGGTGGTGCTAGTGGTAAAGAACCCACCTTCCAATACAGGAGTCAAGAAACAGGGGTTTGACCCCTGGGTTACAAAGATCCCCTGGAGGAGGACATGGTAACCCACTCCAGGATTCTAGCCTGGAGAATCCTCACGGACAGAGGAGCCTGGTAGGCTACAGTCCATGGAGTTGCAAAGAGTCAAACACTACTGAAGTGGCTTAGCACACATGCTCACATGTCTGTACATAAATCTTTGATCACATTTCTGATTCTCTCCTTGGGATAGAATGTTAAAAAATGGAATTCTGGGTAAAGATGAAAGCTCTTGATGGATTATGATCTCGCCAGATTATCATCCATTTTCACTCCCATGAGCAACAGGAAAGCCCCATTTTCCTTCACCCTAACCAACACGCAGTCATTGAACTGATAGTTTGAAATGCATTCTGAAAGAATCCTTTTCACCCAGAAGTTAATGGTGAGGTCTTTGGAGTCAGTCAAGGCTGAGATTCAATCCTTAGCCTGTGTAGCCCCATGATATGTGAGTCAGTCTCTGAACATCTGCTTCCTCATTCAGTAGATAAAAATACATACCACATAGAGTTTTGTGATGATTACATGTAATAATATTTATAAAGTGCTTAGCGTGGTCCTGGCAAATAGTTCAAAAAAATGCCTATTTTAGACTAAAAGCCCCATGAGGTCATGTCTATTGTGGGTGGTTGTTTGTTGTTATTGCTGTTGTTTTGCCTTCACTTAGTGTCCAGTGAGGAGCTAGCACTCAATAACCCATGCCTGAGGGCTCAGATGAGGAAGGGTGAGGAGTACAGCCCTGATGGGTCTCCAGTCAGTGTCTCTGACAGCAGGAGGGAGGTGACCCTTGTATTGCGGAGCCTCAGGCCCTCCAGCTCACTCTGGCCCTGACCAAGCCTGCAGCTGCTCATCACTGATCCTGGAGGCTGTTCATCTGCAGATTCAGAGCAGCAAGGTCCTCACTGTACGAATGAGAGCTCTGTAGAGAAAGGGATATTGCCAGAAGTTTTACCAAGAACATGAAGGGTGTTTTCTCTGTCGGAGGCTGGGGAAGTTTATGGCCAGTGGCCTATGTCCTCGCCCTCAAGGACGCCACCCAGCTCTGGGGGACAGTGCAGGGACCCACCAGAGTGTTTCAAGCATGCTGCCTGGCCCCAGATTCACTTCATGGGAGTTTTGACCTCACCAATACCTGTAATACAACCCCTGACTTGGACGCTGTGGCTTCAGCTAGTAGGGAGAGTGCAGCTTCTTCCCTGATGCTGGTGAACAGGCTGTGTGAGAAGAGAAGCCCCAGTTGCTCCATGCCCCTGTGTACTGCATCCCAGAGGAAGGCATCCTCTGTATAGCTGGAACAGGGCACAGGGCCAGCCAGATGCAGGCCAGTCAGTCTGTGAGGACCAGAGGTGTGGCTTGGCCTTTCTCACAGACCTCTGGTCCAGAGCATTCTGCTAGGACCAGGGATGCCTGGGGCTCCTGTGGCATCTCTGCTGAACATCACCATCTATGTGAAGGCCTAGCTCCTGCCTACCATCCATTCTAGAATCTAACTCTCTCTCTACCGCGTCTTTGGAATGCTCATGGGTGGTTCAGAGAAATGATGGCTCCTTTTTTTTCTAGAGAACTACTTATCTTTTTTTCAAGGAGGAGCTTGTCTAATTGACTTGCCTGAAAAATGCAGTGACTTTGTATTAGTAATACATGGTCTATTTTCTTAATGAAAAGTCAATACCCCCTTCCTAACATCATACATAAAAATAAGCTCAAAATGGATTAAAGACTTAAATGTAAGGTCAGAAACTATAAAGCTCTTAGAGGAAAACATAGGCAGTACATTCTTTGACATACATCACAGCAAGATCCTCTGTGACGCACCTCCTAGAGTAATGGAAATAAAAACAAAAATAAACAAATGGGATATAATTAAACTTCAATGCTTTTGCACAGCAGAGGAAACTATAAGATTAAAACACAATGCTCAGAAGAGAGAAAATAATTGCAAATGAAACAACTGACAAAGGACTAATCTCCAGAATATATAAGCAGTTCATACAGCTCAGTATCAGGAAAAAAACAAAAAACAGCCTTATCAAAAAATGGGCAGAAGACCCTAAATAGACATTTCTCCAAAGAAGACATACAGATGGCAAATAAATGCATGAAAAGATGCTCAACATCACTCATTATTAGAGACATGCAAATCAAAACTAGAATGAGGTATTGTCTCACACCAGTCAGAATGGTCATCATCAAAAAATATACAAACAATAAATGCTGGAGAGGATGTGGAAAAAAGGTAGCCCTCCTCCACTGTTGGTAGGAATGCAAATTGATATAGCCATTATGGAAAACAGTATGAAGAATCCTTTAAAAATAGGCATAAATCTATCATTATGACCCAGCAATCCCACTACTGGGATATATCCTGAGAAAGCCATGACAGAAAAAGACACATGTACCTTCAGTATTCATAGCAGCATGGTTTACAATAGCCAAGAAATGGAAGCAGCCTAGATGTCCATCAACAGATGTATGGATGAAGAAGATGTGGTACATATATACAATGGAATATTACTCAACCATAAAAAAGAATGAATTTGAGTCAGTTCTGGTTAGGTAGATGAATCTAGAGCCTGTTATATAGAGAAGAAAGGCAGAAAGAGAAAAACAAATATAGTATATTAACACATATATATGAAATCTAGAAAAGTGATACTGATGAACCTATTTGTAGGGAAGGAATGGAGATGAAGATGAAGAGAATGGACTTGTGGACACAGTTGGGGAGGGAGAGAGTGAGACGAATGGAGAAAGCAGCACTGACATATATACACTATCAGGTGTAAGAGAGACTGCTGGTGAGAAGTTGCTGTGTAGCACAGGGAGCCAGCCTGGTGCTCTGTGATGATCTGGAGTGATGAGACGCAGGGAGCGGAGGGAGGTTAAGGAGGGAGGGGATGTATTGCATAATTATGGCTGATATGTGTTGCTGTATGGCAGAAACCAACACAACACTGTAAAAATTCAAAAATATATTTGAAAAAAAGTCTGTGTTCCACTGAATCCTCAAGGCTAGGGCAGTAGCCTCAGTGCTATCTATCTGTAACTGGAGTAATTAAACATGTCCTGAAGCCAAATATAAATATATATATACATACACACATATATGTGTGTGTGTATCAAATGAATAAAACAAATTCTATTTTGACAGTTAAAAATGACATGTCCCTTAAGGTTAATTTAATTACTAATAACGTCCTGGGCTTATTAGCTATTTGCATTTCCTATCTATCACTTTAAAATTCATGTCCTCTGGCCATTCAACAAGGGTTTTGTTAGCTTTCACCAAGTCTTTAAAATATAACCACACTTTATATTCAAAAAGTTCACGTCTAAGAATTTATCTTAAAGAAACAAAGCAACTATATTCACAAATACATATATATTTATTATATTAATTATATATTTCCAATTTTTTTATAATCAGAAAAAAATAATCAATGTGATTTGGGGAGAAAACCAAAAAATAGAAAAATTTCCATAGGAAATTATTAAATAATTTTAGTTGCTGGACACATTAAACCTAACTGAATTAATCCTGACAATCCCAGTGGTCACCCATTCTATTATCTATTATCTAGTCTATTATCTATTATAGATTTTATCTGAACCAACTGGACACCATTGACTTTTCAATTTTCACAAGAACTTGGTCAATGAGTCACCCATATTTACTGCTTATTGTTTAATATGAATCCTTGTAACCATTTGAAAAGTCTCTCTCCACGGGAAAGCTCTCCTCTGAGTGTTTACTCTGTCTGGGCCAGTCACCGACATGAGATCCAGCTCACAGTTTCCTTTGTACTTTGCCCTTCTTTTTTATATAATTTCTTCAAAGATGCACCAGGATTTGAGACTACTGTTTTAGGTTAAGTCAGGACATGCCTCAGTTTCATGGGAGGCAGTGTGGTCATGCAGAAAGAACAAGATATGGATTCAGATTTAAATCTCAGCTCTACATTTATTAGCTGTGTGATCTTGTTCAGTTGCTAAATCACGCCTCACTCCATGTGTGACCCCATGGATTGCAGCACTCCAGTCTTCCCTGTCCACCATCTTCCAGAGTTTGCTCAAACTCATGTGCATTGACTCGATGATGCCTTCCTGTTGTCCCCTTCTCCTCCTGCCTTTAATCTTTCCCAGCATCAGGATCTTTTCCAATGAGTCAGATCTTCACATCAGGTGGCCAAAGTATTGGAGCTTCAGCTTCAGTCCTTCCAAGGAATATTCAGGACTGATTTCCTTTAGTATTGACAGGTTTGATCTCCTTGCTGTCCAAGGGACTCTCAAGAGTCTTCTCCAACACTACAGTTCAAAAACATCAATTCTTCATTGCTCAGTTTCCTTATACTCTAACTCTCACATCCATACGTGACTACCGGAAAAACCATAGTTTTGACTATTCAGACCTTTGTCAGCAAAGTGATACCTCTGCTTTTTAATATGCTGTTTAGGTTTTTCACAGCTTTTCTTCGAAGGAGTTAAGTGTCTTTTAATTTCATGGCTGCAGTCAATGTCTGCAGTGATTTTGGAGCTCAAGAAAATAAAATCACTGTCACTGTTTCCATTATTTCCCCATCTATTTGCCATTGAAATGACGGGACTGGGTGTCATTATCTTCGTTTTTGAATGCTGAATTTTGTCAGCTTTTTCACTCTTTCAACTTTATCAGAACTCTTTAGTTCTTCTTGGGTTTTTGGCATTAGGGTGGTATCATCTGCATATCTGAGATTGTTTATGTTTCTCCTGGTAATCTTGATTCTAGCTTGTTTGATTCACCCAGCCCAGCATCTCACATGATGTGCTCTGCATATAAGTTAAATAAGCAGGGTGACAACATACAGCCTTGATGTATTCCTTTCCTGATTTTAAGCCAGTCTGTTGTTCCATGTCTAGTTCTAACTGTTGCTTCTTGACCTGGATACAGGTTTCCCTGTAGGCAGGTAAGGTGGTTTGGTATTTTCATCTCTTTAACGATGTTCCAGTTTGTTGTGATCTTATGCTCTTTAAAAAGGGTAATAATGCCTACTTTTTAGTGTTATGAGAATAATGAGAGCGCATATACACACCTGGAAGCCTGGTGGCTCAGACGATACAGTTTGCCTGCAGTTCAGGAGACCGGGGTTTGATCCCTGGGTTGGGAAGGTCCCCTGGAGAAAGGAATGGCAACCTACTCCAGTATTCTTGCTTGGAGAATTCCATGGACAGAGAAGCCTGGCAGGTTACAATCCATGGGGTTAAAAGAATTGGACACAACTGAGCGAGTAACACTTTCATACACAGTTGGGCCTGGCAGGGAAGAGCAACTCAATGAACATCAATCTCCTTCATTGTCCACCTCTCCTCATTCCCTGGTGCGACCGCTGGGGAGAAGGGACCCCTGCAGAACACAGGAGGATGTCATGTAGGGAGTGGACATGAAGACGGAAGGAAACCAGCGGCTGGAGAGACAGAGGGGGTTGGATAGTGAGGGTCAGAACTGGCAGAAAGCCTGGACTGGATGTTTTGTAAATGTACAAAGGGTCTTGGGAGAGGAGGGTAATCCACCTGGCTTACACAGCTTGGAAGAAAGGAAGGTGGGTGAGGTAGGGGCATGGGAATCATTACTACTCTCTCCTGACAGGCTAGGTCACCAATGGGGCAAAGGAACATTAGGCCAGGTAAACAAGGTTGCTAACACTTCAGGTAAGAAACAGAAAAATAACAGCAAGAATAGGATATTTTCTTAATGTCACAAACATTAGCTAGCTCTTAGCAACCCAAATTGGTTTCTTTGACTATCAAAGGAAATGTCAAGTCTGGGAATAAGATCAAAGTTTGAATTAAATCAACTACAATAGATAACAGTTAAGAATTATAACCAACCATATAGAATAGGGAACTATATTCAATGTCCTGAGATAAACCATAATGGAAAAGAATAAAGAAAAAAGAATGTGTGTGTGTGTGTGTATATATATGAATCACTTTACTGTACAGGAGAACATAACATTGTAAATCAACTATATTTCAATTAAAAAATTATAACCAAACTGAAACTACAGAAGTATTTTTGCTAAAAACTTATATTAACTCACAAGCAGTATATATGATTATAAAATTTACTTGAAAATTTATGGAGCCAAGAATTACCAAGATATTTTTGGGGAAATAAAAAACAAAGATGGAAGGCATGTTCTAGTAGATGAAAAGCTCATTATAAAAGTATAGTAATGAATTTGAAACACAGTAATGGAACCGAATAAAAAGGTCAGAAATAAATCCACATATGTATATGTGGTCTGTTAATTAATGACTAAGAGAGCTCTGCACTGCAGGGGAAAATGACAAGTGATTTCAACAAATGGTGTTGGGGCAAGGGCATCTCCATGTGGAGTAGAATGAAATGATTCATATCTCAGACCACACATAAAAATAAATGCCCAGCTGGACTGTAGAGTTACATGTCAAAGACAAATCAGATAAACTTTTGGGAGATAACACAGATGAACCTCCAGATCCTAAGATCTTAGGATAGAGAAACAAGACACAAAAACATTAATCACTGATAAACTGAACTTTGTTGAAATGAAGAACTTCTTTTCAACGAAACATCATTTACAGAATGAAAAGGTAAGCCATTGGAGAGAATTTTCAATACATACACACAATAAAGAAACTATATAAAACATACATCTCAGAAATCAGTTTAAAAAAAAAAAGCAGACTACTCACTCAAAAATGGGCAAAATATTTGAATACATTACAAAAGACATCAAAATTGTGAAAAAAATATGCATGTATGCTTCTTAACATCATTAGTTATCAGAAAAATGAAAATAAAAACAGAAGACAGTACTACATATCCATTAGAATGACTAAAATGAGAAAGGGTGAAAATATCAAGTATTTTATAAGGACATGGACCATGCTATGTGGCTGGTGGGAGTGGGAACTGCTATAAGCAATGAAAAAGTAGGGAAATGCTGCAACATGGTTGTAGCTCAGATATCACATTGTGAAAAAGAAGTTATACACAAAAAAAGGTACACACTCTATGAGTCCATTTGAATGAAGTTATCATTTGCTAAATTTATAAAATTTGGAGAAGAAGCTAAAATTTTATGTTCCTTGTCTGTACTTTGCAGTTTTTTGATATATTTACACTGGAGGCCAGTGCACTTAGATAAGACAAAAAACATTAAAGGCATAAAAACTGAAACAAGACCTAAAAATATCTTCATTGGCAGATCACATAAAATTACACCTGGAAAAGCCAAATGTATCAAAGATAAAACAAATTTAAGTGATAGGATTCATCAAATTAGCAGGATATAAAATTATTATACAAAAACAAATAGATTTCATATATAAAAATAATACCAAGTTATAAGATATAATGGAGGAGAAAAACTATAATCACAGTAGCAGCATGACAAGATGAAATACTGATGATTAGATTTTTAGCGTTCAAAACCTCTATGAAGAACATTTTAAACATTTTTAAGATGCATAAAATAAACTTGAATAAATGTTAGATAGTCTTTGTTCTTAGATAGGATATCCTTAAAAGATATCAGTTCTTCCTAATTTGTAAATTTAATAAAATTCTAAAAAAAAATACCAAAAGTTTTTGTTGCTGTTGAAGCTACAAAAGTGATACTTGAGTTAATTTGGAAAAACAAACACAAAATACCTAGGAAAACATTGAAAATGAAAAGCTATGAGGGGGTAATGAGCCCTATTACATTCAGCTCAGTTCAGTTCAGTCAGTCGTGTCTGACTCTCTGCAATCCCACGGACTGCAGCACGCCAGCCATCCCTGTCTATCAGCAACTCCAGGAGCCTGCTCAAACTCATGTCCATTGAGTCAGTGATGCCATCCAACCATCTCATCCTCTGTCGTTCCCTCCTCCTCCTGCCCTCAATCTTTCCCAGCATCAGGGTCTTTTCTAATGAGTCAGCTCTTTGCATGAGGTGGCCAAAGAACTGGAGTTTCAGCTTCAATATCAGTCTTTCCAATGAACACCCAGGACTGATTTCCTTTAGGATGGACTGGTTGGATCTCCTTGCAGTCCAAGGGACTCTCAAGAGTCTTCTCCAACACCACAGTTCAAAAGCATCAATTCTTCAGCACTCCACTTTCTTCACAGTCCAACTCTCACATCCATACACGACTATTGGAAAAACCATAGCTTTGACTATATGGACCTCTGTGGGAAAAGTAATGTCTCTATTTTTTAATATGCTGTCTGGGTAGGTCATAGCTTTTCTTCCAAGAAACAAGCATCTTTTAATTTCATGGCTGCAGTCATTTTGGAGCCCAAGAAAATAAGTTTGTCACTGTTTCCATTGTTTCCCATATTGCCATGAAGTGATGGGACTGGATGCCATGATCTTAGTTTTTTGAATACTGAGTTTTAAGCCATGTTTTCACTCTCCTCTTTCACCTTCATCAAGAGACTCTTTAGTTCCTCTTCACTTTCTGCCATAAGTGTGGTGTCATCTGCATATTTGAGGTTATTGATATTTCTCCCAGCAATCTTGATTCCAGCTTGTTCTTCATCCAGTCCAGCATTTCGTGTGATGTACTCCGCATATAAGTTAAATAAGCAGGGTGACAATATACAACCTTGATGTACTCCCTTCCCAATTTGGAACAACTGTTGTTCCATGTTTGGTTCTAATTCTTGCTTCTTGACCTGCATACAGATTTCTCAGGAGGCAGGTAAGGTGGTGGTCTTGTATTCCCATCTCTTGAAGAATTTTCCATGCTTTGTTGTGATCTACACAGTTAAAGGCTTTGGCATAATCAATAAAGCAAAAGTAGATGTTTTCCTGGAATTCTCTTGCTTTTTCAATGATCCAACAGATGTTGGCAATTTGATCTCTGATTCCTATGCCTTTTCTAAATCCAGCTTGAATATCAGGAAGTTCACAGTTCATGTGCTGTTAAAGCCTGGCTTGGAGAATTCTGAGCATTACTTTGCTAGCATGTGAGACGAATGCAACTGTGCAGTAGTTTGAATAGTCTTTGGCATTGCCTTTCTTTGGGACTGGAATGAAAACTAATCTTTTCCAGTCCTGTGGCCACTGCTGAGTTTTCCAAATTTGCTGGCATATTGAGTGCAGCACTTTCACAGCATTATCTTTTAGGATTTGAAATAGCTCAGCTGGAATTTCATCACTTCTACTAGCTTTGTTCAGTGATGCTTCCTAAGGCCCACTTAACTCCTCACTCCAGGATATCTGGCTCTAGGTTGAGTGATCACACCATCATGGTTATCTGGGTCATGATCTTTTTTGTATAGTTCTATTCTTGTCACCTCTTCTTAATATATTCTGCTTCTATTAGTCCATATGATTCTGTCCAATTTATTGTGGCCATCTTTGCATGAAATGTTCCTTTGGTATCTCTAATTTTCTTGAAGAGATCTCTAGTCTTTAATACTACACATTAAAACATACTATACAGCCTTCATATTTAAACTTTGTGCTATTGGTGCATGAAGAGCACCAATGGAAGGGAACAAACTTGAGAAATAGACCATACAACATATGGAAACCTAGCACATCACTGGGGCAAAGAAGCAGCTTTAATAAATGATGGACAGACAACTGGATAGTCATTTGTAAAAGAGAAAATTAAATCTATTCTTTACAACTTTACACAAGAGCAAACTCTAAGTGGATCAGAGATCTAAATGTGGACAAATGAAACTGTAAGAGCACAAAAAGAAAGTAATGCATTATAGACAAAGGGCTAATATCCTTAACATAAAAGTATTTGTATTAATTGGTGGGGGTGGAAGAACTAAAGATCTTAGGAAAAGGGGTTAAATACATGAACAAGCAATATACCAAAGATGGCCCTGAAATATATATTTACAGGTTCATAACAGAAATGCAAACTAAAATTATATGGAGATGCTCATCCACTAGATTGGCAAAAAATCAAAAGCTTGACAATAAATTCTAATGGTGAGGCTATGGAGAAATAGGCTGTCTCACATATCTTTGGCAGAAATACAAAACAGAGTAACCTCTATGGAGGGAATTTGGTGGTATTTAGCAAAACTACACAAACATTTACTGTTTTACCCAGCAATTCCACCTTCCAGGAATTTACTCTGAAGATACGCATCCATAAATAAGAAAATACTAACAATGTTAACATTGCAGAAATGTTTACATAATTGCAAATACTGGAGCTACTTAAATACCCAAATACAGGAAAATGATAGAATAAACCACTGTATTTAAACTCAAGGGAGTACTATACAGCTATGAAAAACAGAAAAATCTATATAAATTGTTTGGTGTAATTTTCAGGATATATTGTTTGGTGGGGGGCAGGGAGAGAATTATATAGCATACAACTTTTTGCATAAGAAAAATGGAGAAATTAAAATACACAAATTCATTTTTAGCTAAAATAAATACAGAAAAGATAAACAAGAATGAAATCGTTTACTTACAATAGAGCAGAGAAAGGGATGTGGGAGGGAAGAGAATAACATTTGAGGGCACACAAATATACACTGAGGTATTAAGGGGCAAAGAAGCATTTCCCCTTGCAATCTACTCTCCAAAGACTGAAAACAAAATTACACATAAGTGTACATGTTCATGTTTGTATATGAATATATGCATGGATGGGCTTCCCTGGTGGCTCAGAGGTTAAAACCTCTGCCTGCAATGCGGGAGACCTGGGTTCAATCCCTGGGTCGGGAAGAGCCCCTGGAGAAGGAAATGGTATGGAACATACACACATAGAGAATACTTTTTTTAATGATGAAAAGTTAAAAATTGGTGAAGAGTAAAATGTAAAAAGTTCTCTATTATCCCTGCACATTTTCCATAAATTTGATATTATTTCAAAATTAAAAGTTTAAAAAATGTAACCTGGTTTCAAAGCACTACTGAAAAGCTCAGAAATCAAGACTGGAATGATGAGCTGCTGGGTGCTTTCAGGTATGTCTATGACAGATGGTTAGATGTCATTTCACAAGTCCTATTTCTAGACTATCAAGACCTACAGGCAAAACAAAACAAAAGACCATCAGATATGCAATTGTGCCTCTCATTCTACTAGGCAATGCCTTTTCACCTCTAGCAACACTTGCTCAAAGTCCAGATACATCCCATAATCAGTTCAAATGCAATTATAGGTAGACTGAAGTTAGTTTTATAAGCTTACAGCTGAGAGAATACTGATTTTTAAACATAACAAAAACGAAACACTTGAAATGAGGTACTGTGATCAAGGGCACTTAAGTGCTAGTGTTGGGTGGCTGTACATGATTCATAAGCACTGCTGTGGCTCTGACAGGCAGAACAGAGCAGACTGGGCCAAACAGCCTAATATCCATCGTGCTTCTTTTGGCTAATCAACTATTATGTGCAATCACTGGTCAAGAGCCCTTTGAATCCTGCTTTACCACTTATGACATCAAGGCACACAGATTAAATATTCTTTTATTTGACCCAAATTATTAGAGTGATAACATTTAAATTACACATTGGAAAGCACTGAAATTATCTCTCAAAAAAACAGACAATGGTGGCTTAAATTAAAAGAGCTTGATAAACAAGATACAGAAAACTCAGGATGTCAAAGTAAGTACTAAGGTGAACATATACCTTGACACAGAGACTGAAATATTTGACTACACAATTTGATTCAACCATTTTTGTTAGTAGTCATGTCAAAAGCAATTATAGAAATACGTACCTAAACTGTTGAGAGGTTGTCTGGGGAGAAGATTATGGGGAAATACATATTTTGGTAAAGATTTCAATGTCTGAATTTTGAAGAATATGCATTGCCTGTATGATTTAAATAGCTAAAATCAGATTTAGCTATCAGTCACAGAACAGATATACAAATGTGCTTGGCAAGAGAAAGCTGTATGAACTGACTTCATAGAGACCTATCTAAACTGCTAGTATTTTGAGACCTAGTTATTAAACATTAAGTTCAGAAATATTAAAAGGGAATAAGATAAGCAAATGATGAAATGTAGACATTTTTCATTCAAAAATATGGAAGCTCTCTGGACTCAAAAAAACCCAAATCTTTATTCTATAACAAATGAGCTTAAAAAAAAAAAAAAAAGAATTAGCTTTAAAAAGCCATAAAACAGTGTGACAAATGTATAAGGAATACAAAAAAGGACAACAGATTACACTGGGGGAAAGTTATTTTTAAATACAGTACATTTCAACAGAAAAATCTTACAATGGGAAACTTTTTAATTCCATTTTTCTAATAAAGACTTTTCTCTCTTTATTAAAACATAAAACATTTTCTTCTTGAACCTTTATATGTAAAATTTATTGAACTGACAATTTCCTTAGTAACACAGGCTGAGCCAGGTGAAATATGCCAAGCAATTTACATATAAAATTAGAAAGCTAATTTTGGTTTTAACTGCATAGGTTCAGTATTATTGCATAGGTTCCAAATTTACTGCAAAACTACACTGAGTAAATTTTAAATTTGGAAGCACCACCTTGTGGCAAAAGAACAAACTTCTCAATGGCAGGAGTCAAGATGGGGTTTCCCAGAGAGGACACTAGTGCTCCTGAGGCACTGGTGAAATTCTATTTTCTGACCTGTACAGAGTGCCATGAGGCTCACTTTATCATTATTTGTTTAACTACATGACTTTTCTGTTACTGTATTTCATAATTTTAAAATTTATGAAAACCATATACAATATGTACCCAAATTGAAAGTCTGAATGCCTGAATTTCCTAAGTACCACTTTTATTTCCTAGAATTATAAATGTACTATTATATTTTTGATACAAAATGCCAGAAAAAGATATTCTTTGGTAAATGATGAAAGAAGTTTTCCCCTCAGAATGTTTTCACTAGGGGTTCTGCAGTTATCACCTCCACACATCTATCCCAACTCGAAAAATCATCCAAAAAGCCCTAGATTTTACTGCATCAATATACAGTAAAAAGGATATGTGGCATATTTAACTATGGAGCAATATTCATCAAAAATGTCCTTCTTTCCTACTTTACTTACTATAGCTGCTGCTGCTGCAGCTAAGTTGCTTCAGTTGTGTCTGACTCTGTGTGACCCCATGGACAGCAGCCCACCAGGCTCCTCTATCCACAGGATTCTCCAGGCAAGAATACTGGAGTGGGGTGCCATTTCCTTCTCCATACTTACTATAGGGTTGGCCCCAAAGTTCATTTGGGTTTTTTGTAACATTTCATGGAAAACCCGAACACTTTAGGGCCAACCAATATACAGGAAGTGACATGCTATTCACAAAATGACCTGAATTAGCTGGGGGAGAATTCACCTTCTCTCACTGCCAGTTACTTTTCACAGGAGTTAAATGCATCCCATTTAGTACCTCTTTCATACCACAGAGCAGTTTGCAGAAAGGAAGTCCTTACTCTTTTTCTCAGGAATCTATCAGGTTGCATTAGTGACCATGTCCCTTACTATGACTCCCACCTGAACACATCTGATTGGCAGGTGAGAAGAGTCATTGGCTGAGTCTTCCTAGAGACTGTCTCCCAAACTAGCTTCCATCCCACCGTGGAAAGCATCTCATCTTTGCTTCATTCAAATACTGGGAATATTAAAGATGGGAGTAGATGTGCTGGAGAGTATTTCACAGGACAAGGCCTTCTGCTGAGGCTTTGATGCTACCTACTAAAATAATCCTATACTCAAATGAAGTACAGAAAATATTTTTAAAGAAACCAGGGCTACACTGCAATTCTTGACTTGGGTCCTTGCAAAGGGCTATGATATACAGGCCAGCCACTAAGCTACTGTTGTCTTTTGAAGTTTGACACATTCTAGGTTTGAATATATCAAAGATCAGGACTATTGCTCCATCTAGTGTTTGTTTCTACCTATGAAGAAATGTCAGGCTGTTGCACCACCAAGATCTGTAACTTCCTTTAGGAGTTTTGAATAAATAGCTGCATTGTAAGATGAAAACAACACTCCAACGGGGTCTTTTAACAGTCTTAAAAAGGAAAATGGGATTACTGAACTTAAATCTGAAGAGGTCAAATTCTTTGGTCCTAAGAAGTAGTAAGAGCCATTTTCTCCTTTCCTACTTACAAGTAAGAAAATGTAACAGAAGCTGCTTCTCTAAGATTTTGGAATTGCCCATGCTCAATGTTAAGATAAAATATTAGTAGTGAGGAATCTTGGCACTGATATTCCATAGAAGTGATACTTCATTGTTAATCTAATATAACCATAAGGCTCAATTGGCCAGTCTGTCTAAAAAAAAAAAAAAGATTCAATATTTCTAAGAAAATATGGTTAAACTATTTTAACCCTTTCCTCTTAGAAATAGATAAGGAAGAGACAGAAACTTTAATAATGGAAAATAATGCAGGAAATTCCTACCAGTCAATGAAAGCACAATCTTTTAGAATCTTTGCTACAACTGGAATAAGAAATGATAATGATGACAGACTTTATTTTTTGATACCAATTATCGAGTTGTTCAAAGTACAGGATATATGTAATCATTCAAAGTCTCTGGCTGATACCTTCACAAGCATTAGAAAAAGAACATATATTGAAAAAGAACACATATTGAGTAACAAACAGTGAGCTTAGGCACTGTTCATATAAACTGTTTTACGTGCAGGAAATCCACGATGTCTAGAAATTACTAAAATTATAAAAAAAGGGGTAAAGCTCTTTTCCTCAACTCTGGCTAAATGTCATCACCTTAAAATACTGACACAGTGTTTGATTATAAAGCAGAAATGTACAATGGTAGATTTATTTTAGTCCTTATTCAAGAATGATATTTACACAAAGCTCTCACTCAGTATAAATAAAACTACTGTATGTCAGATAACCTTCTAAGTTTTATAGAGCATTTATAATACAGGTAACATTAACACCAGATTGAAAAATAAGGAGAACCAATGCTACTCTATATGTCCTTGAACTGGGAAGTTTCTCAGACAGTGGAGTCATGGTCAGGAAGTGATATTAAAAAACATAAATTTTTATACATTAGTTTCTCCATCTCTGTGTAAGCAAGAATGATTCAAATTCTTCAGTTAACTGCAATACTCAAAAAATCTTCAACTGGTAAACTCTTAGTCTTCAATGTTTCAATTTTTCCCGAATCTTAAAAACTTCAAACTGCCATTAAATATATTATCTTCTGTTTCTTCTTAAACAACTAAGGTTCATAAAAGGATCGTCATCGTCCTAAAACGACATCCAAATGTAAAATTAGTGACTGTTCCATGCTTCACTGAGATAAAACAGAAGTGCTTACGGGCAAACAATGCCAGTAAGAGCCATCTTCTCTTTTCACATCGGGTACGCTTTCGTGTTTCTATTTCCTTCATAAATATAAATTGTCAGTTTTTTTTCTCTTTCTCCCTTCCTTAGTAGCCATTTCACTGTTAAAATAAATAAGGTCAACTGAATTTTTAGCAAGCATTAAAAATAAAAATTTATCCTGCTCTATATGAGTGTGTATATATACACCCATAATATATGTCAATATATGTCTCTCAGTTATTCATCCTACAAAAAGCAAATAAGGTATGGGAAAGCCAAAAAATAAATACTATTCAAGTCATTTCTATTAGGTTTTTAAACAGGTTTTTTTTTTTTCAATTTACAGTTTATAACTGGTATATCTCATGTTCCAGAAACTGAAAGCCAAAAAATTAATGAAGCCACATGATCCAGTTTAGAAATAACTGCAATTTCTATTCCCACTACCCATATAATGCCAGAAATAGATCCACTACTCTCAGAATGATGCAAGAAACAATCTAGCAAAGCAATCTTTCAAATACTTTTTTAGAAAAAGAAGTAGATGGGCAATTTCAGTTTCAATGAGTTTCTATGTTCCTGGGTTGTTTATTACATGTACAATATAAATAGGCAAGAATATCAGATGTTTGCTAAGAACTTAGAGAGAATGAAAAGTAACAAACCTAAAATAAGCCCCAAACACATGATCTAATGCAGATAACATAAATCAATGATTATATATTTTATAACTAAATATTCAAAAGAGAAAGCAAAACTGTAAAGTTTTGGTTTATGCTTCTTTTAAGATATTACTAAAAAGGAATAACTATTTGGTGTTAGGCTCTGTTGGCGATGTTAACACATTCAAATGTTTACCAAGTTAGCTATCTCTACTGATATACGGATGTCTTGAGAAATACAAATTCGCTCTCACTTATTGATTCATTTTCTGCTACCATAAAAGGCAGAACTGATTTACAAATGAGAGTTAAATCCAAATTAAGGTATAGTAGAGAATTTGCAAATAGTTCTCCTTTGCAGTTAACTTGAAGTATACAAATTTTTTTAAGTAACATATAACCATATGTATATCTAGATGCTCTGGAATTAACAAATGCATCAACAATTGCTCACTTCTCTCCTGGAGGCAACATGTTAGTATTTAATAGACAGACTGTATGAGTTCATGTTGCCATTTTTCTCTGTAGCCCGAGTTCTGGGGAGTCTTTCTTCAAGCTGTTTCAAAACCACATCTGAGACACAGGGAACATGACAGCAGCAGGTGAAGCTCAAAATCATAGGTGTGATTCACATGCTACAATGGGGATAACCCTGGAGAACACTGTGCTCAGTGAAATAAGCCAGGGGGAAAAAGACGAATACTGTATAATCTCACTGATCTGAAGTATCAGAGCAGTCAAAATCATAAGGACACTAGAGTGGTTTCTAGGGGCTGAGGAGAGGGGAAATGGAAAGATGTGGTTCAATGGGTATAGATTTTTGGTTCTGGAAGATGCACAGGTTCTGGAGGCTGTTGCACAACAATGTGAATACACTTAACACTAGTGAACTATTGATAATTGTACACTTAAAACTGGTTGAGATTTAAGTTTTATGTTCATGTTTCTACCACAGTTGAAAATTACCACCATGCATCCTTATATAGGAATGTGTAGAGCATATAATGAGGATTTAATAAACATTTTATTAAAAAGTAACTTCTATGATATTATCACCACTATTTCTCCAAACATAAACAACAAAAGCTTAAAAAAACTATTCTGATCCTACTGTTAACTGGGCAGGTTAAATAAGAGCTGAGTGAATATTAGACATTAAATTTCAGGCCTTTCACGTCTGAGACATTTCCATTGACAGGCACTCAACAGAGGCCACTCATTGATTCCACAGTAACTATGGTTCCAAGGAAGGTGATCAATGAAACTATATTCAGAAATAATTTTCAGCAACTAGCTTAGCAGTTCCTATTCAGATTTTATAAACACTTAAATTATTTAAGATTTAACTTAGTACTTTATTATTACCTCATCTGATTCAAAGTCGACCCCTTTGGTGATCTGGCTCTGGGACATGGGTTTGCTTGATGATGAAGTGCTCGAGCCTCTGAGGCAAAATAGGAGAAAAACAGAAGATGAACCAAAAATTCATCACAGGAGCCTTTCTTGCCAAATTTTTCATTTTAGTAGCAGCCATAAATAAAAACAGCTAGTACATTCTCTTCGAGCTGCATTAGAGGCAGTAAAAGCTCAGAAATGTGTGAGGAAAAGCACTCTGAGGTCAAAGTGTGAATTCCAGTTCTGCCCCTTCTGAGTTACATGGCTTCCAGCAAGGTACTCAGCCTATGTGCCGCAATCTCCTCAGATATGAAACGAGGATAATAATACTTTTTTAAGAGATTAAATGTGTTAGCCATAAAAAGGAATGAAAATGGGTCATTTGTAGAGATGTGGATGGACCTAGAGAACTGTCATACAGGATGAAGTCAGTCAGAGAGAGAAAAACAATTATTTTGCATTAATGCACACATATGGAATCTAGAAAAATGGGAGAGATGAACCTATTTGCAAACCAGGAATGGAGACAGACACAGAGAACAAACATACAAACACCAAGGGGGGAAGGGGAGGAGTGGGAGGAACTGAGAGATTGCATTGATGTATATGTACTGTTTATGTTGTTGTTGCTGGTTAGTCACCAAGTTGTGTTTGACTCTTTGTGACCCTATGGAATGAAGCCCGCCAGGCTCCTCTGTCCATGGGATTTTCCAGGCAAGAATACTGGAGTGGGTTGCCGTTTCCTTCTCCAGGGGATCTTCCCAACCCAGAGATCAAACCTGCGTCTCCTCCACTGGCAGGTGGATTCTTTCCCATTGAGCCACCAGGGAAGCCCATATACTATTGACCCTATCTGTAAAATAGATAACTAATGAGAACATACTATGTAGCACAGGGAACTCTACTTACTGCACTGCAGTGACCTGAATGGGAAGAAAATCCCAAAGTGAGGGAATATATGTATGTATATGTATGGCTGATTCATTTTGCTCTACAGTAGAACCTAGCACTGGAGAAGGCGATGGCACCCCACTCCAGTACTCTTGCCTGGAAAATCCCATGGATGGAGGAGCCTGGTAGGCTGCAGTCCATGGGGTCACGAAGAGTCGGACATGACTGAGCGCTTCACTTTCACGCATTGGAAAAGGAAATGGCAACCCACTCCAGTGTTCTTGCCTGGAGAATCCCAGGGATGGGGGAGCCTGGTGGGCTGCCGTCTATGAGGTCACACAGAGTCGGACACGACTGAAGTGACTTAGCAGCAGAACCTAGCACAGCATTGTAATTATACTCCAATAAAAAATAATTTCAAAAATAAAAATCAATAGCCACTTAAAAAAGATTAAATGTGTTAATATACCTAAACACTTCGATCAGTGCCTGACATGTATGAAGCATTTCACAGATGTTTGCTTGTATTATCATAGTTCTTAGCATATATTAACACATATCTACTACTATCCTCTACTCCTCAAAATTATGGCAACATTGAAATATTTTAATTCAACTATCAGCTATGTTTCCATAAAAGGATAAAAGGATCTTGGAAAAGCCTCACTGCTTTCTAGGGTTGCCTCAGTTAATATTATTCATGTTCTGTCCAAATTGAATAGCAAATATTTATTTAGTACTTGATCCTTGCCAAGTACTAAATGATAGGCCCTGGGAAATATCAGTAACCAAGTTAATCAGGAATCTGCTTTTATGAAGCTTAACTTATAGTAATGGAATTCATATTCCTGTCTTTTTACTAACAAAAATTTTAAGTTATCTTAGAACATGGGCCAGCAATCTTGGTTAGCAAACCAAATCCAGCCTACCTGTTGCCCACAGATGTGAGCTAAGAATGGTCTTCACCTTTTGAAATGGGTACATTTAAATCGTTAAGTACCTACATAATATCCCCAATATTGTCTCCTGGCCCACAAAGCCTAAAATATTTACTACCTAACCCTTTAAGAAAAAGGTGGCCGGCTCCTGTCACGAAAGCAGCGTTTGTGAATTCCTAGCCAACGATTTATTACCACGCTTTGGAATGTTATTACAGCAAAAGAACTGAAGGTCTTGTCTGGACAAACTGTTTGAAACAAGAGGTCTTATGTCAGAAGGAAACAGAAAAACCCACAGGTTCTCAGGCACAAAGGTAAAGGAGGATATGACGAGCAAACTCGAAGAGCAACACAGCTTCAGAGACAGCAGATCAAGGAACTTATCAACCGATCCAACTGGGACCCTCCTACCTCTCTGTATTTGACCTAAGCTGGAACTGGTCATTGACTGGTTTCCATCTGTGACAGGAAGACAGAGCATCAAGAGCATAAAGCCGAAGCCCACCATGGCAGACAAGGCATTGTGGATACGGGGGCTGGGGAAAGTGGAAAGTTAAGAAAGAAGCATGCACTGAGACCTGACTCTGCCTGCTGCTGTCTCCCCAGACAAATAACCAATAGTGCCCAGACATCTACACCAGACGCTGGCTCATGTGATCATAGCAGGGGCCCCTAATTCTATACCAGAGGACCCCACAGACTGACAGATCCAGTCTATAAGAGGTCCCCTATCCTTAGAAATCAGTGCTGGAAGCAAAGAATGGCTATATTGCTTTGACTGCTAGGCCAAATAAATAAACGGCTTTTGTCCTTAATGACCAAAAAAAAAAAAGTTTAATTTGATGAGCTTTAAGGCAGAGAGGGTGTATTAAATTGTGTGCAGGAGCTCTAAGTCTTCTTCATTTTTGCACAGATATAATTTGGAGCCACAGGTCAGAATTCCTGTCTAGAAATGTTCGCCCAATTATGTCAGTTGTAGCACTGTCACAAGCATAAGATAACACGTTAAATTGGCCTTGGCACATAAAAGGTGCCCCCGAAATGTCAGTTCCCCTCACTGCGAGGTTTAACAGGATCCCTTCCATCTCTCCTCTTTCCCCTGGCCTGATGGGACCAGGTCTTCTCTTGCTTGTGGCTTTAAGATGAGGGTGGGTACCACCAGCTCTATCAAATCTGGAAGGGTCCTCTTATTCCCAGTACAACAAGGTAGAGTTAGTCACTCAGTTGTGTCCGATTCTTTGCGACCCCATGGACTGTAGCCTGCCAAGCTCCTTTGTCCATGGACTTCTCTGGGCAAGAATACTGGAGTGGGTTGCCATTTCCTTTTCCAAGTGATCTTCCAGACACAGGATTCGAACCCAGGTCCCCCACATTGCAGGCAGATTCTTTACTGTCTGAACCACCATGGAAGCCCACAACAAGGTAGAGTTTGCTGCAATTTTTCCAAAGAAAAGTGGGTGGACCACCATTGCCTATCCAGCAGAAGGGAGTTTTACAGCTGAAAGTTCTTTCCTTTTTCAAGTTAACCACCAGAATATTAGTGCTTTCACTGCCTACCATTCTTCCCATTATTCTCATTTGATTTCCCTAGCCTGTTCCTCTTTATAGAGGTGTTACTTTGTGCCAAGTACTGAGAGACTTAACTTAGGCAGGTTGATAGGGAATCCAAGGCCCCTTTAAGGAGGTGAACATTCTTTCTTTTTCACATTCTTTTGCCTTAGCCATGTAGGCCTTGTAAGCCCTATCTCTTGCTCAAGGCCATGTATTTTTTAAGCTCAAGATGTATGCTGTGGGAAAAGAGGTCTAACAAAACTTTCACAGCTTTGACGCATTCTTTTCATCTACTCTCAACAGCCAGTTGAAAAGTATATAATGCTTTTATATAAATATATTTAATGCTTAAATATATTTAATGCTCTGCTTAAACTAGCGAGGCAGATACTTTTCTACCCCTTCCTGTGCCTTTTGCTAGAACACTTTTCTATCACTTTCACTTTAATAACATCTCTGCTACACAAAGCTCTGAGTGACTGAGACTGTGTCTTTGGTCCCAGAGTTAAATCTTCTCCTTGGGAGACCACAAATCCGGCACCGTTCACCATAAGCTATCAGTGCTGTACTTAGCACTTCACTAACATTAACTTACTTCTAAGCCTCATAATAACCCTTGGAGATGAATATTCTTGTCTTCATTTTACATATGAGGACACTGAGGCACAGAAGAAACTTGTACAAGGCCCTTACTCAGTAAGTGGTAGAGCTTAATGCTTCCAATTATGACTGAAATAAATACACCAACCATGTTATTACTAAATAATTTCCACCAAACAACCTAAATCGTGTTGTCATTAGGAACACAAATCTGCCAAGGCTGATTTCAGATTTCTTGCCAAAATGTTAGTCTCTAAATCGTCTCTTGTCATTTAAATGACTCTTATTACATGCACAGAGGTCTGAGAGTTTAATCCATTATGTTAAGAAGCAACAGCAGAGGATGAACCTAGAGATTATCATAACAAGCAAAGTAAGTCTGAATGAGGAAGACAAATACCATATGATATCACTTATATGTGGAATCTAAAATACAACACAAATGAACTTATTTACAAAACAAAAATAAGAGTTACAGACACAGAGAACAGACTTGTGCTAGTCAAGGGGGAGAAGGGTGCAAATGGGATAGACTGGGAATCTGGAATTAACAGATGCAAACTATTATATATAGAATGGACAAACAACATGGTCTTACTGTATAGCACAGGCAACAATATTCAATATCCTGGGATAAACCATAATGGGAAAGAATGTGAAAAAGAATGTATATATATATGTATAACTACTCTGCTGTATAGCAGAAAATAACACAACTCTGTAAATCAACTAATACTTCAATAAAATTAAATAAAAGAAGCAATGGCAGAGGTGAGTCCTGGAGCAGAATGCCTGGTCCGTGACTGGCTGGTGACCTCAGGTAAGTTATTTAAACTACCAGGCTTCACTTTCTTCAAAGACAAAAGGGAGGAAAACAGAGTTATAAATACATTTACCTCCTGGAGTGACTGTAAGCAGCAAACAAGCTAATTCATATGCGAAGGCTTAGAATGGTGCCTGACATACAGGAAGTGCTAAAAGCTGAAACTGAATATAAACAAAATACAAAGCTATTTTCTGTTAATTGGAGAGAACACAGTACTCTAACAAGAAAATCACTGGGTAATAAAGGCAAAAGGAAATGAATGACAAGTTATTCAAACTGTCACTGAAAATACTTGTAATAATGATGCACTGACTCTATGAACTAGCCCCTGGTCTATTTTTCACTTCTGTATATACATGACTGCTTCCCAGGTGGCTCAGTGGTGAAGAATCTGCCTGCAATGCAGGAGATGATGGTTTGATCCCTGGGTCAGGAAGATCCCCTGGAGGATGGCATGGCAACCCCACTCCAGTATTCTTGTCTGGAGAGTTCCATGGACAGAGGAGCTTAGTCCATGGGGTTACAAAGAGTCAGACATGACTTAGTGACTAAGCAACAACAAATACATGACTAGTTGAAAATGAATCTGTTAGATTTCCATGACTTAGAAAAATGTATAAGGAGAATTCTGGATAATTTTTAATTTTTTCAAATGTTTCTTCTTGCAGGAAGTGACTACACCTACCTTTGATCAGTTTTGAAAGTAGTCAGAAAAATGTCTTCTTCGGTATCTGACTCATCCACCTCAATCACCTAAGAGGGAGAAAAAGCAAATAGTCTTTGTGGGGATGGAAAATTTGAAAAAAATGCATTAAATAGTCTAAAAATACATTTTTTATAAAAATTTACAAAGAAGGAGGCAGAAACCATGTTAGCAGCACCCATAAAACCTAAAGCTCTGCCTGACCTCCTCCCTAAGACCTCTTCATTTTATGTATGGTTTTCTGTATAATATGTGTGAGTTCACTTCTATCCTGTACCATGGCAGCCTGGGTACCTACAGGAACATGTACCTAGACTGGTGAATGACTCACATAGGGTCACATGCAGACAGTGCCCGGTGATTGATTCTCTTGGGTTTGAAATGAAAGACCGTCATTGTTTCATCTCTAATTAAAAATGAGGTATATAAGACTGTGTGGGAAGTACTGAATATCTGTTTTTCTGTTACATTTATCCCTGTTAAATACCACTTGTTGCCTTTAAGCCTCAGTAAAGATATAACTGATTGATATTGATTCTTGATTCTATAATCCAAAATACTACCTATTCTATATTTCTGTTATCTTGACACTTAATACACACATTTGCTATGTCTTCATCTAACTGATAAAGTCAAAGACAAAACAGTGAAAAAAATAGCACTTGAGATCCACTCCCTCAACAGGTTAACATTGAACTATTAGTCAAAAACCATTAAATGAAGCTGTCTAATCAGCTATGAATCCAGACAATATTTTTGTCCATGAAACTATCATTAGATTGTCTTATGTACCTTGAAGGAATCTAACACCTTCAGCATTCCTCTAAACCACCACCACCACTGCTGCTGCTGCTAAGTTGCTTCAGTCATGTCCGACTCTGTGCGACCCCATAGACGGCAGCCCACCAGGCTCCCCTGTCCCTAGGATTCTCCAGGCAAGAATACTGGAGTGGGTTGCCATTTCCTTCTCCAATGCATGAAAGTGAAAAGTGAAAGTGAAGTCACTCAGTCGTGTCTGACTCCTAGCTACGCCATGGACTGCAGCCTACCAGGCTGCTCCGTCCATGGGATTTTCCAGGCAAGAGTACTGGAGTGGGGTGCCATTGCCTTCTCCATTATGTATCCCCAATTAAAAAAATAAAAGAAAAAGTTAGTTTGCCATGACTTAACTCTTTTTGAACTCATATTCTTCCATTATAAAAGACAAATCTAGAAGGGAAGCTTCCTTGTGGACATGATGAAAGTTTTGTTTGTTTTCATATATGAAGCAATAGAGGGCAACAGCTGACGGAATAATGAAATGGAGGTCAGGATAAAAGGACCAGTACACTCAGAGATAGTTGTATAATAGGAAGAAGAGGTGGAAAAAAAATAAAAAGATGAAATTGAGAGAGATAAAAGAGCAATAGTAGGAGCAGGACAGAGAAGCTTTCTGGAAGAGGAGGTCAGCCGCATCACGAGCTCGCAGAGATCAGGAAGGGATGAATTTAACGTTGCTAGGGTGGTATGATACAGAGCAGCGACTCTCAGATAGGTGTGATTTTTAACCCCTACTACCATTCCAGAAACGTTTGGCATGTCTGGAGGCATTTTTGATTATTATATCTCGGGGCGGGGGCGGGGGGAACCACAGCCACTCCGGAGGCAGAAGCCAGGTGAGACACATGGGTTTTGAAAACAAGGGAAGAGGAGACTCAAGCCAATTTTGGACTCTCCTTGGAATCCAAAGAACAGCAGAAGTTTCATTTTAAATCTAGAGTCACACAGAGGTCCATAAACTCAGACCTTGTAATCTGTCTTGAGTCTAGTTTCAGCCATTAAGACACAGCCAGAGTATGTAAGTAACAAAAGGGCACCAACAAGAAACAAGACCTCTCTGTGCACTGAATGCCCATCTTCTGTAACAGTTTTCCACGCATGGACCCTTCTGGTTCAACATTATTATTCTTAAAACTATTACTGGGGACACATATTTATGGATGTACAAATCAAGGTGATTCACTCTCTTTTTTTTTTTAAGAGAGAAAACAAAATAAAAACTCCTAGAAGCCCTCAGCCTTTATAATCAGTAAAGTTCTCAACAGTTTTAACATTTTACATTTTTTTTCTTTTATTTACTCTGTAAAGCAAAGAATTGACAATCATAATGTACAAAATATAAAGTAGCCCACAACTATAAAACTTTTTTTCCTTACCTCGGTATAATTTTTAGTAGCAACATTTCGGGAGGGCTGCTGTCTTGTAGATTTAAAGGCTACAATGAAAAAGATGATACATCCATTATGTTTTTCTTAAAACAGTTTAGAAAAATCTGCATGCTTCTTTAGCTGATTACTTCCTAAGTTTTATCTGTAAAAGCTCATGATGACTAATTATAAAACCACTTATATTTCTTAAAATCTGAAGGGAGATGGAATTGTATGTCTAATTGTCAGTCTCAAATGATTTTTCTGATTTACTCAAATAAAGTAATAAGCAGTGTTCATAAAGACATCTATAGTAAAAAGTATTTTACAGCAAAATACCTGGATAAAATCTGATCACCAAATAGACTGAATTCCAAATAAGTGAAAGTAACCTCCTTAGGTCTTCTCTTATAGTTGGCAAGCTCTTTCCTCGTGGCTCTACTGTGTTAGGAGCCACTTGTTCCAGCAAGAGCTTCCTTACTCTCCTCTACTGTGTCAAAAATATTCAGTATCTAAGTAATTGTCCAGAGGGAATTCTAGAAAACAGTGTATCCTTTGTTTCACAATAATTTTCCTATAAATCCTTACATTTCCACCTTTGTAAACCTGGTTAGAATCATGAAGTTTATTCTTCCCAAGACTATGATATTATGATTTTACAATAAGAAACATAATTTGGTCTTCATCCACATTTCTGGCAGAGAGCCCCTAGCCAGTCAGTGTTAAGTCACTCAGTTGTGTCTGACTCTTTCCAACCTCATGGACTGTAGCCTGCCAGGTTCCTCTGTCCATGGAATTCTCCAGGCAAGATTACTGGAGTGGGTTGCCATTCCCTTCTCCAGGGGATTTTCCCAACCCAGGAATCGAACCTGGGTCTCCTGCACTGCAGGTGGATTCTTTACTATCTGAGCAACCAAGAAGCCCAGGGAGCCGCTAAAACGCTGATTTCCTGAAATGATGAGAGCCATCAAGGTGCTTTTTACTATGTTAACAAGGCAACTTTGGGACCACAAGTGAGGGAGGTTGGGTACCAGGGAACCAACTAGGAAGAGAACGTTGGAACTTTCAGTCCCCAACCTGATTTCTGGGGAGGGTAGAGAAGCTGGAGGTTGAATCAATCACCAACAGCCAATAATCTCATCAATCACGCCTATGTAATGGGGCCTAGATAAAAAACCCAAAAGGAGAGGGTTCAGAGAGCTTCCAGGGAATGAATCAGGATATTTCCACATGCCACTATGCCTAGACCCCAAACTTGATACAGACAGAAACTCCTTTGTTCTGGTCCTTGCCCTAAGTATCTCTTCAACTGGCTATTGATTCATATCTTTAATATCTTTGGTAATAAGCCAGTAATCCAGTAAGTAAACTAGTTTCCTGTGTTCTGTGAGTCACTCTAGCAAGTAAATTGAATCAAGGAAGGAGTCATGGGAACCTCTGATTTATGGCCAATTGGTCAGAAGTATGGGAACAACCATATTCCAGCATGTGACTGGCATCTGAAGAGAAGCAGGCGGTCTTGTGGAGCTGGGTCTCTCCCCTGTGGAATCTGATGCTGTCTCTGGGTAGTCAGTGTCAGAACTGAGTTGACTTGTAGGACACTCAGCAGGTGTCTGAGAACGGAATGGTGGTATGGGGAACCACCCCCCAACCCCACACACACTGGAATTAAGAGCAGAATATTAAAAACCTAGAATAAAATGTAAACAGCCCATCAGAGGTTTAAGTTTCTCCTAAGCCTTACCAGTTCCCTAACATAAAAAAAAAGGTCTCCCCCAAGATAACCCCAAAGCCAAACAACAGGGCAAGAGGAGATAAAAAGACAGAGGATTTAAAGAAGTCAAATGCTCAAACAACCCCACAAAGTCCAAAAATCTCCTAGTAAGAAAACTCAGGAATCTTCCCACCTAGGCCTAAGATACCATTTACTCTCTTTTTCACCCCCAATCTTGGCATGTCTAGCTAAGAGGGGAGAGGAAAGACAGAAGCAGAGTTCTTACCCACCTACTCTATTACTGGCCTCACATCCTACTGTACTCAAAGGCTGGACAGGGCAACTGAATGAAAGAGCCAGTGACTGTGACTCTTCCAAAAAAATATTTCTGCTCAATTATTATTCACTAATGGACTCCTCAAAATCTCAGCTCCTTGAAGAAGAAACAAGAGCCTTCCTTTCTTTCTATCCCCAATAAATGTTTGTGTGATAAATTAACATTATCAGAAAATTAAGCACTGGGTTCTATTAGGAAGGCAATGCATACTGTACTGGGGGCTAAAAGCTCTGGTTTTAAGAGTTAGACCTAGGTGGACTCTCTAGCTGGGTGACTATGACCAAGTTCCTTGGCTTCTTCAAGTCTCAGTTTCTCCACCTATAAAACAGCATTAATAATACTTCATGCTGAAAATTGTTGAAAGAATAAAAAGTAGTTAATGTAAATTGTTTTGGCAAGTGACTATAGGAGCAGGTATTCAAATGATGTCGCTAGTAACAGAGACTACTACTATCATCATTGTAGACGGAGTAGCACCAATGGTAGCTATGGTAAATTAAATGCAAAGACAGAGGCTCTTTTATTTACTTAGTCACTATCCTTTGCAGACAAACTTCTATGGAAAAATGTTGCTGCTGGCTATAAATGTAATATCTAATACATTTCCCAATAAAACTCCAATGCAGTAACAAACCTCTACACTCCATGTAGTTTGTTATAATAGAATTGAACCTTTATCTCTTCATTCCTCCATTTAGAATACAAACACAGAAGCTATAGTTTTAAAGCTGCTTTTGTCCCAAAGTTACAGCTACTATAGCTAGTACTCCATGGTTATTCTGTCACAGACTGTATTAAAAAGTCAGTTTTATTTTTCAAAAAAAGGCCCAATGTTGGATGTAACCAGTTAAATGTAAAACCACTGAGCCAAATCAACTGTATAAAAGACAAATTTAGACTAATTTATGGAAGATCCATTTTCATAAGTTTATTGTAAACACTGCCACTAATACTATTAATAACAACAGCAATCACTGATTGGATTCTTATCAAGTGCTATGCTCAGTAATGGATATGCATAGTTCATTTAACACTTTTAATTACTCTGGGAAGTTAGTACTACTCCCCAGTAGGAGGACAGAGTGAACAGGTTATATTTATTTAATTGAAATCTTAGAAGAATAAGAACAGAATAGAGGTAGTATCTGAAGGGATAACAACAAAGGATTACTAGAAGTGATAAAACACATCAATTCACAGTTTCATGAAGCTGAATAAATTCTAAGCAGGACAAAAAAAGAATTGAAATCTAGATTCATCATAGTGAAAGTGGGGAACACCAAAGACAGCTAGATGGAGGAAAAATGGACTACTTAAAAAAAAAAAAGCAACAAGCTAAACTAACAGCTGATTTCTTAACAAGAACAGTGGAAACTTGAAGACTCAGTTTGAGTGATTAATTCTGTCCAATGGTGTTAGGGAAAGCTTCACATAAAACAATAAAGCCTGGACTTTTCTGATGGTACAGTAGTTAAGAATCTGCCTGCCAATGCAGGGGATGCAGGTTTCATCCCTGGTCTGGTAAGATCCCACATGCCATGGAGCAACTAAACTCATGCACCACAACTACTGAGCCTACAGGCCCTAGAGCCTGTGCTCTGCAACAAGAAAAGCCACCTCAAGAAGTCTGCTCACTGCAACTGAAAAAGCCAGTGCATGGCAATGAAGCCCCAGTGCAGCCAAAAGTAAAAAATTAATTAAAATAAACAAGCAAACAAACAAAAAACTGAACAAAGCCATGATGAAAAAACTCAGTTTGGGCTCAGGTAAAGGCAGGTAATTTACAATGTCCATGCCTCTGTGTTGCACATTAACCGAACTGTAGTGGCTTAACAAGGTGTTCATATTTTATTCTTGTTCCTTTCCTAACTCCCTCTTTTTTTCAATAATAGCTCTCTCTTTTTTAACATTAACATTTCACAAAAGCCTACTATGTGCCAGCCTTTGCGGGGTGGGGGGGTACCCTATCATCTGGCTTGCAGGATCTTACTTCCCCAACCATGGATTGAACCTGGGCCCTCAGGAGAGTCCTAATCAGTGGACCACCAGTGAATTCCCAGGTTTTTTGCTTTTAATCTTCAGAATAATAGAATTTGGCAAGATTAGTCCCAATTTACATGTGAACAGACTAGGAGACTGAGTGACTCATCTAAAGTCACAGAACTTTTCATATGTTGAACTCAGCCCAGATTCTTTACAGTGCTTTTTTTTTTTCACTTCCTTTCCCCGTCTCTGCTTTTATTTTAGACCTGCTAAGAATGTCTCAGTATCCTTCTAGATGCCATTTTCTAAATGGCAACAGAGACAACATACTTATGAAGTCAAATGGATTTCAGTTGGCTCTATGCAAATATTGAATAATTCTTGAATAAAAACATAGCAGCAGAACTTCTGATAAGAAGATTCTTTGAGAATCATTTAATAGATCTGATGTCTTTGTCTGTTCTCCAAAGGCATCTGTCATCCAAAAAATACCGAAAAACTTCCTCTGATGGAGTCACAGGTCATTTCCTTCTGAGGTGGCTTACTCCATGTTTGGGTTGATTGACAGGCTCTTCTGTATAATGCAAAGACTACTGAGAACCAATTAGCTCAATCAACCAATTAGCTCAATCTCTAATTTTATCTCGCTCTGGAAACTAGTATAGTGCTTAACTACTTGTCCTGAAGGCCAGAGAATGTGGGGGATCAATTCAAGCTCCAGAATTTACCAGCTGTGAGACCTTAGATAAACTGCCTATCTTTTCAAAGCCTTGGTTCTCTTTTCTGTAAAACAGAGAAAATATAAGTACTGACTCTACTGAGCAGATGCTAAAGAGTCTGCCTGCAAAGCAGGAGACCCGGGTTTGATCACTAGGTCTGGAAGATCCCCTGGAGAAATGGCTACCCACTCCAGTATTCTTGCCTGGGAAATCCCATGGACAGAAGAATCTGGTGAGCTACAGGCCATGGGGTAGCAAAGAGTCAGACATGACTGAGCGACTAACACTTTCACTTTCCACTGAGCTGTTGACAGGCATCCAGTAATTGTCTCATAAATATTAGTAATTATAGTTGCAGACAATTAGCAATTGTCTCATAAATTAGTACTATCAGTGGTTTTATCAACCTAAGGCAAAATATTTAGCTCAGTTCCCTCGTCTATAAAAGAGGGAGTACGTGAAATTGTTCTTAAGTCTTCCAGGTCTCTTTTATCATATAATAAACTTAAATCTGTGTGTGATTAGCTTTTCCCATCTGTCCTCACTGGGGAGCAGTTCTTAACCTAGAGCCCATGGATGGGCTTCTAGGGGATCCCTGAACCCTTTGAAATGGAATATAATTGCATGAGTACTTATTTAAAGACAGGATATGTAGCTTGCAGAATCTATAACTTAAAACAGATTTAAAACCACTGTCTTTAGGACTGTGCAAATCATATCTATTCGATCTTTGACATGATTGAACTTCGTTAATGTAAAGATTTCAATTTTTCCCAGGTTAGCTATCCTAAGTTCCTTCTAAGAGATTTTTTTATATTATATGGTTTCTCTTCTGAATGATCATATAAAGCTGATATCCTTCTTGAAATATGGTTCCAAAGATGAGCACAGTATTCTTGACATGATACATCCAATCAGCACAGAGAGAGAACGTCCTTGCTGTAGAGAAGCACTACTTCTATAAATACTGCTTTTGGCACTCAGAGGTTAACAGGCAGGAAGGCTAGGGGTCTCCAAACAGAGGAAACAGGATGCAAGTGTCAGACGATTTTCTCTCTCTTAAGCGGCAGGAGGAAACAAACTACAAGTATCAGCATTTTTTCCTTCTCTATACAAAATTAAAAGGTTTCTTTTAAAATTCTATGTTGCCATGATGACACCTGGTTCCACCTGAACTTAACTTTTCTCAAACCTTGAGCTAACCAATGTGTTTTTCTTACAGAAATGCTTTTCTTTTAAGCTATGTTAATGAACAATGTCTTTCTTCAAGTCAGTTCCCTTAAGAGACTCAGAACTGATAAGGGCTCAAGGAACCAGTATGTTTTACTCATACAATTGTTCTCCTAATCTATGTTAATGAAACTATATATTTGCTTGGAAACCTGCCTTTCTTCAAGATTCATGTCAATGGCTTTATGGCCCAGGATGACTCACCTTGTGCCAATGTTATGTCAAAATGCATGTTGTGGATGAGGGGCCTGGTGCCGGTCTGAGTTTTGAGATATTTCCTTCCTCCAATTAGCAGCCTGCTAGTAGCTATATAACATCCAGCTAAAAGCTAGCAGGGAGGCACTCTTTCCTTCCACTTCTGATGTCTATGTCCATAAGCCTTCTCTATCTCTTTTATATTTTAATAAAACTTTATCACACAAAATCTCACTGATTGAGCCTCGTCACTGGCCCCAGATTGAATTCCTCTCCTCCAAAGAGCAAGAATCCTGGTGTCTCTTATGGCTCAGCAACAGCCCTTCAGGCACCATCAGATTGAGACAGTTGAATCAACCTTTGCACAACCTTAGTGACCTAAGTCTTTCTTACTTGGTTTCCTGCTAATATCACATACTTCTCAGAACTCTCTCTGTGCAGCCATCCTCTTAGACATATATACAGCATGTATTTACCCTTTACAAATTTCATCTTGTAAGATTTAATCCAACTCTTCAATCTGTCAAAAATTAATCTCTAATAAGATAATACAATACATATGGATATACTCTCAATTCAAAGGAGAAAAAAAATCACGTATTTTAACATATATTTTCACAAATCTGACTTATAATTTCTGCTGATCTCATAAACTATAATATTAAAAAGTTTATTAAATTTCTATACTAATTATCTAAACAGTTTATAAAAAATAGGTTCCCTTAGTTTGAGGCTAGCTTTCAGACACAACACATATACAAAATCAATGCATAGAATTGACTGTAATTTCCCTTGAATGCAGCTCACATGGCTATATTAACAGTAGAGATGGACAAAAGCAGCATTAGAAAAGCAAGTTAACAGTATGTTAAGAAGCAGTTCCTTGTCTCTTAATCACTGTTGATACACTGACCAACTGCCTTTTCTATGTCTCAGTGATCCCTCTATTAAAGGGAAATCATTAGATCTGTCTAATATCAGATATTATAAAAAATACATTTAGAGCTCTTCAATAGCCCCCCTGAATGGCAAAGGTCTTTTAAATTAATATAATTTATCCTGTGATTCCAATAACTCTTTTGACTCCCCAGTGATGACAACACAAACCAGTAAGACTTATTCATGGGGTTTCCTGGGTCTTTTTGCATTGGAATTTATAAATAACTGAAAGATGATCACTTGCAGTCTATACTCACCATCTATAATAGACATATTTCTAGACGTTGATGTAGTGGCCTTTGAACCTCTGCCTTGAGTAGAAATCTCCAGACTAGTGCCTGCTGTTAGAATATTGAGCAGTTAATATACAGTCCATCAGAAGCTAAAGTTTTATTTAAAAAAATAAAATCAAAATGAAATCTTAAAAAATTTTGTTATCTCAAAACAGTTTATGTGTAAAATGCCAAATATATATATATATATGAAGAAACATCTAGAGTCTGATCAGTCAATTTTCAAAGACTATACTTAGGCCACATCTGGTTCATATTGCTCCATTTAAAATTTAAGGAAAATATTTATAAATGCAAGGATAATAAAATAATCATCAATAGAATATGGAGACTTTTCTCCTTGGAGATTTTTAACTAAATTACTACCCATTTTAACCAGTTTAAAATTCCTATAGGTAAATATTTAATAAAAATAATTTTTAAATATTCCTAGGGATTTTTATACTTCATTAGGAAGTCACTGGGTGAAAGCTTTTATTATTTGGACTATTCAATGACAATAGTGTCACATTAAACACAATGATGGTAATTAATCTTAACTAACATTAATAAATCAAATTGTTTGAGGGCAGTTTTTCTTTGTAAACAAATTTTATAAGGCCATTTCATGATAATGTGGGCATTTGTATCTTATGACACTAACAAAAATAATTTTTATGATCTGGAGTTTTATTCCTACTGTCAGTGGGCCTTAGTTAATCATTTTCCTTAAGTGTTTCATTCACTATTACTTTGTATATGTGAGAGCAAATGTATCGATTAAATATATCCAATGTATAAGAAAAACTGTGAAACTTTTTTTTTTTGGCTGTGCAGTGAGACTAGAGGGATCTTAATTCCCTGACTAGGGATTGAACCCACACCCTTAGCAGTGAAAGTTCAAGTCCTAACCACAGGATCTTCAGGAAAATCCCCAAACACAATGAAATTCTTTTAAAAAACAGGAGAGTAGGTATTAAACTCTTTTATTATGTAAAAAAATATATATTAAAAACTTTATGTGCATGTGGCTATTCAATATTTAAGTGAAATGTGTATGTTAGAACTACATTAAAGCCTATCTCAGCACATTATAAAGATAAATTTTTGAAGGACTGTGTAACTCAATTCTGCCAATGGGGATACAATTCTGAATTTCCTGCACAACTGCCAAGTGTGAATGTGTAGGGAAGACAGTACTCAGGGCTAACCTCTTCCTCTCTGCGACCCCCTTCTCGACACTGAATTCTGCCCTCTTCCTCCTCTTTGGCCTCTTCCTCGGCCTCTTCCTTTGTTGGCTGCTGCTTTGACGCTATCATCAGAGTCATCAGCCATCTGTTCTGCCAAATCTATGCTCATAAGGTCTTCAGCAGTAAAGGCGGAAGCAGCGTCCTCTGACTGAGATCTGAGGGCTCTGGCCCTACTCATGGCCTGACAGGGATGATAAGAGGAAAGCACGTTAGTGGACAATGCAGCATCCTCCCAACTCATTAATCTGGTCACTCTGGTGAACTTCTCATATTGAGAAACTGTCTAAACTATTATTTTTCACTAATTATGCTGTTATTGTTGTCGTTCAGTCGCTCAGTTGTGTCCAACTCTTTGCAATCCCATGGGATGCAACATGCCAGGCTTCCCTGTCCTTCACTATCTCCTGGAGTTCACTCAAACTCAGGTTGACTGAATCAGTGATGCCATCCAACCATGTCATCCTCTGCCGCCCCCTTCTCCTCATAGTCACACTAAAAAATGCAATACAAGAGAAGCCTTCTCCATCAGCAATCAAATTCAGTGCCTGTGATTTGCCAGATCGATTTGCAATACTACCTATAAAAGGAGACCTTTTGAAAGGTATACTAAGGAGAATAAAATTTCACAAAATCAGAAGTTTCAGAACTGGGAGGAATGGCAATTCTGTCAGGAGTTAGCAATCAACCCTAATTCAACAGGCTTCTCAAGTGGTGCCAGTGGTAAAGAACCTGCCTGCCAATGCAGGAGACATAAGAGACGAGTTCTATCCCTGGGTTGGGCCGATCCCCTGGAGGAGGGCCTGACAACCTCCTCTTGTCAGGAAAACAAGAGGAGAAAATCCCATGGACAGAGGCACCTGGTGGGTTACAGTCCATAGAGTTGCAAAGAGTTGGACATGATGGAACCGATTTAGTACACGTGCACGCATGCCTAATTCAACACCACAATTTGTAAGAGGCTGTCATCATTTGAACTTCTCTATACAATGTGCTATTGATAAATAACAAGGAAAAAACCTCACTAAAAATAGCTTCTATCTCTGAGTGATGACATTTTAGGGTGCTTTTCTTTTCTTCATTATTATTGAATATTACAAATTTGCTACAATATACATTTTCTAAAATATGACTTTTATAATCAGAAGAACATAAGCAATAATTTCTTACAAATATATATAAAGAGTTAAGTAGAACAAAACAAGTGAAAGCCTGGAAAAGGATTAAAACCTTAGGATCAAGATTTTAATTTAATAAATAAACTGTCTAAAAAAGACCAGTTTGACACTTAATGAAATATCCTGAATAACTCTGAAGTGACAATAGATTTCCTGATTAAAAACAAAAGAGCAATGCTCTGATCTCTTCCTTTAAATCTATCAAAATGTAACAAGAACAACAAAAATGTTTTTTAATGTTTTCAATGAAATTAGAAAAATGCTCTACCCACAAAACACAAAGCCTAGGAGAAAGAGTTAATGGGTAGGAGAATGAATAACTGGCTTGGCTAAGGAAGAAGGCTGAAGAGTTTCAGACAGTGTAGAGAGCTCCAAAATTGATCTATCCCTCCCAAAAGACCATGACAACAGTCTCTCTTGCTTAGAATGACAAGTTCTTGGTCTAAGAACAGGCAGCTAGAGCGTTTCCAAGCTCTCTGTGATCCATGAACTATGGACAGACAGGGCTAACTAAGGAGATGAGAACAAAGCAGGCAGGGCAGAAGCGGGAGTGAAGTGGTGGTGGGAGGGAACCAAGCTTCACGATGAGGTACCTGTTGGAGTGGAACAGCTAACTCACTACAAGCATTCAACATGGCATTAAAACTCAAAAAGAAAAAACTTCAGGGAATACAACAAAAAACATAAAAAAACTGTAAAGATTTCAATTAACCTTTCTTGTCCCAGATAAAGTATGGCCAATTCTCATAATTTTCACATCCCATATATGCAAATTCACCTACTTGCCAAAATGTTTTTGTAACCCCAAAACAATACTCCTGATGTTTTTGTGGTCAATTATGGGCATGTGCCGTGAAAATTTTTAATTGCCTGACACACACATTCCCAGATGATGTCAAACAATGTGACACTCAGCCTTCTGGTTTCAGCTCTCATACTTGTAAATGAGTGTCCTTTTCGGAACACTTGTAGTGCCATGTTGTTCACAATTCTGTGCTTTTGGATGGTGATTTTACTTTTAAAATGGCCCCTGGTGTACTGCTGAAGTGTTGTTTACTGTTCCTAAGTGCAGGAAGCTAAGACGTGCCTTGTGGAGGAAATACACTTGTCAGATAAGCGTTATTCAGACATGAGTTATAGGGCTATTGGCCACAAGTTCAATGTTAATGAATCAACGACATATACTGAATAAGGTGTCCTCAAACAAAAACACACACAGAAAAGGTACTGCATTAATCAGTTAGCAAAGATTTTGTAACCAGTGGCTGGCAAGAGCCTTGTATTTCTTCTTGAAGCAGTAAGTTAAATACTCACTCAGTGTTTGTAGTGACTTTATAGACTACAACTACCATAAATAACAGTACATTAAAAAATGTACTAAAGACCTAAATTACATACTAAGTGAAAGTGTGCTCAGTCATGTCCGACTCTTTGCGACCCCATGGACTGTAGCCTACCAGGCTCCTCCGTCCATGGATTTTCCAGGCAATAGTACTGGACTGGATTGCCATTTCCTTCTCCAGGGGATCTTCCCGACCCAGGGACTGAACCCAGGTCTCCTGCATTGTAGACAGACGCTTTACTGCCTGAGCCACCAGGGAAGCACTGTAAATTACATACTAAGGTAGATGTAATTGATACATGTTGAACTCTGTACTCTGAAAATAAATAATATACTTCTTTTCAAGACCCCATGAAATGGTTTAACTGATATATAATGGGATGCTAAGAAAAAGATCAATTCTAAATAGCAAAAAAGAATACCATACTTTCTCATCACAGTGCAATAAAATTAAAAATGAAAATACCCTGACTTCAAATTGCAAAATAAAACAAAAAGTACAGAATATCTAGAAAATTATAATAAAAATACTGAATATCAGAACAGATTAAAGTACTTTAAAATGAATTGTTAAATTAAAGCAAAGAAATGAGAATGGAGGGAGAAAAAAGATCTAAGGAAAATTAAAAGAATTATGACAAAGCACTCTGTTCAATTCTAAGTAATTTGGAAAATAAATGACCTCAACTAAACCAAGACAGTCTCAACAGACTAATTAACAAACAACATTTTGAGAAAATTATTAAAAGATCTACACTCCGGAAAATGACCACAATCAGAGTTTCACAGGTAAATTCTACCAAATCTTCAAAGAATAGATGATTCCATGGCTATTTTGATAGCATTAAGAAAGAAAGCTGCCAATTTCTTTTTATAAAGCCAGCATAACATAGTACCGAAAACTGACAAAGGACTGCATGCACAGAAGAAAAATTACAGTATTTTACTCATGAATATCAAAGCAAACAAAAGGAATCCAGGGGCACATTAAAAGACCAGTACACCCATTACCAGGGGGCTCATAAAGTGATACTAAGGATGTGTCAATAATAGAATAGAAAATAATATAATTCACCATATTAACAGAAAACAGGAGGAAGAACCCCACAGGCGTATCTTCACAGATGCCAAAAAAGCTTTTGATTCATTACCTATTCCAGATTTAAACAAACAAAAAACCCTCAGGAACAAAAGGAGACCTCTTTTACAGGACAAAAACCCCTAACTCTGCTACACAAACACTCAGTATGAGTGTGCACACACTTTCACCTGAGTGCTCTTATGAATCAATTTTAGAGAAAGGCCAATGACCTAGGCAAAAAAATAATACTCTATGTAAAGAACATGACAAAGTGTTTCATCTAATGTAACTTATAAAAACTGTTCAGACTTATAGTAATAAAAAAAGTATTAATTAAAAACAACAGTAAGAAATAATTTTTCACCACTTAGATTTGTAAAGATCATATAGAAATTCCATGTTTAACCTTCTGAGGAATCATCATACTGTTTTCCACAGTAGCTTTTATCTTCCCACTAGCAATGCACTGGCAACCCACTCCAGTACTCTTGCCTGGAAAATCCCATGGACGGAGGAGCCTGGTAGGCCACAGTCCATGGGGTTGCTAAGAATTGGACACGACTGAGCGACTTCTTTCACTTTTCACTTTCATGTATTGGAGAAGCAAACAGCAACCCACTCCAGTGTTCTTGCCTGGAGAATCCCAGGGATGGGGGAGCCTGGTGGGCTGCCATCTATGGGGTCGCAAAGAGTCAGACACAACTGAAGCGACTTAGCAGCAGCAGCAACGCACAAGGGTTGCCATTTCTCCATTTTCTTGCCATTATTTGTTAGCTTCTAATTTCTTGGAGAACAGCCATTCAAAGGAATACAAAGTGTATCTAATGGTTTTGATTAGAATTCCCTAGTGTTTCGTGATATTGAGCATCTTTTCTGTGCTTAGTGGTTAACTGTATCTCTTCTTTAAAGAAATATCTAGGCAAGCCCTCTGTCCATTTTTAAAACGGGTTATTTCACTGAATTTTAGAGCCCTTTATATATTCTGGTTATTAATCCTTTATCAGATATATGATTTGCAAATATTTTCTCTCATCCTACTGGCTGACTCTTCACTCCATCAATAGCACTTGGTATTACAGCTTAAAAAAAGATATTGACCCTGAATCAAATTCAGATAGAACATAAGAAAGAAATCAGAGGCCAGTCCAACTATGAACTTTGGATCAGACTAAGAACAGTTTCTACATTTTTAAAGGGCTGTTAAAAAAAGAAAAGTGACATATACCATAGATGGCCAGCAAAGCCTAAAATATTTACTACTGATATTTGGCTTTTTATTTAAATAGGAACCTACAATTAAAGAAAATACTTGAGAGTTTTTCTATGTGAACAAGACATTAAAGCATGTTTTTTATCTCTAAAGGAAAAACTAATGCTTTTGTTTGTTTAAGTAATTTAAGTATGATACTGGGATTCATGTTCTGAGCTAAATAATTCTACAAACCTGTGAATTACACCTTGGGAAAGCCTCGAACTTTATTAGTCAAGTTCTAAATAGTATCAGTTCAGTTCAGTTTGGTGTCACTCAGTGGTGTCCAACTCTTTGTGACCCCATGGATTACAGCACACCAGACTTTACTGTCCATTACCAACTCCCAGAGTTTACTCAAACTCATGTCCACTGAGTCAGTGATGCCATCCAACCATCTCATTCTCTGTAGTCCCCTTCTCCTCCCGCCTTCAATTTTTCCTAGCATCAAGGTCTTTTCAAATGAATCAGTTCTTCACATCAGGTGGCCAAATATTGGAGTTTCGCCTTCAGCATCAGTCCTTCCAATCTATATTCAGGACTGATTTCCTTTGGATAGACTGGTTGAATCTTCTTGCAGTCCAAGGGACTCTCTCTCTAGAGTCTTCTCCAACATGACAGTTCAAAAGCATCAATTCTTCGGTGCTCAGTTTTCTTTATAGTCCAACTCTCACGTCCATACACGACTACTGGAAAAACCATAGCTTTGACGAGACAGATCTTTGTTGGCAAAGTAATGTCTGCTTTTTAATATGCTGTCTAGGTTGGTCATAGCTTTTCTTCCAAGGAGCAAGCATCTTTTCATTTCATGGCTGCAAACACCATCTACAGTGATTTTGGAGCCTCAAAAAATAGTCTGTCACTGTTTCCATTGTTTCTCCATCTATTTGCCATGAAGTGATGGAACTGGATGCCATGATCTTAGTTTTCTGGATGTTGAGTTTTAGGCCAACTTTTTTACTCTCCTCTTTCACTTTCATCAAGAGGCTCTTTAGTTCTTCTTCGCTTTCTGCCATAAGGGTGGTATCATCTGCGTATCTGAGGTTAGTGATATTTCTCCTGGCAATCTTGATTCCAGCTTGTGTTTCATCCAGTGCCGGGAGCCGGCATATTGCATATTGAGTGAGGATCTGTAATAGCTCAACAGGAATTCTATCACTGCCGGGAGCCAGCGTGAGGAACTCCGCCCATGACAAAGGTCATGAGGAAGGAGGCTCGGCATACGCAAAGGCGGGATTGAGCCTCAGGAGTCCCCCTGTAAATTCTCGAGCATCTACCCCCCACACCAGAGTCTGCCTACTTTCTGCTTTGTGCTTTCACCTACACCTCTGACTTTACCGGGGGCTGTCCCCCACTACCTCTCTCTGAAAAAAGAGTTAGCTTACAGCTCCAGTTAATAATTCCTGGGTGTGACAGTGTTTCAATCTAAAAACTCCTTTGGAAATCCTCTAGCCTGCCTGAATAGGTTTTTCCGGCCACATGTGATTGTTCAGAGACTCCTAACTGTGAGAGGCAGGAGATGTTCTAAACTGCCTAAACACAGATTCCTTTGAGTAGTTAAAAGATTGATTAGAAATTGTATTGGTGAAGGGTTTTTCACTTGTTGGGCCAATGTTTGCTGCTAAGTCTCCATACTCCTTACCTACTGTGTCCTTGGCAGTGTATTGATTGATATAATGGGTGTATAGAAATGTAAAATGCAGCTTTGTCCAATGCTTTTTTGGAGGCTGGTGCCTGACTTTGGAATAATCACCTTTAGAGAAAAATAAGTTTCTTAAAATGTTAACAGGCCTCTGGGCCAGAAGATGATGTCAATCACCTGAACTTTTGCATATGATAAGTTTGAAAGCCTGGCTTCGATTAGGACCAGGAACTGTTGTCCTTGCATGACTCCACCCCTTCCCCCATTATCCTCTATGCACAACTTAAGGTATAAAAACTACTTTGGAAAATAAAGTGCGGGCCTTGTTCACTGAAACTTGGTCTCCCCATGTCACTCTCTTTCCCAAATTCTGGCTGAGTCTCCATCTGGAGCGCGGAACCCGCCATGCTTGCTAATGGGCTTCTAAGATCCGAACGGGGAGGCCTCAGTGTCTCCTCTCCTTCGGGAGAATGGAAGGACGCCTGCGGCCTACGTAAGTGGTGCAAACTTCTTGTCTTGAAGTTTTATTGGTCTCCCGTGTAAACCAAGCTACTCAGCCTCTTTTCTCCACTGAATTTTCCTACTGAGCTATCCTCATTCTATTACTCTTTGTATCCTTAATTAACGTGTAATTAAGCAGTTGTTGCCTGACCCTCGCCTATGCCATCTCCCCTTCGAATACCCTGGATCAGCTGGGGCTGGACCCCGGCAATCCAGTCCAGCATTTCTCATGATGTACTCTGCATATAAGTTAAATAAGCAGAGTGACAATATACAGCCTTGATGTACTCCTTTCCCGATTTGGAACCAATCTGTTGTTTCATGTCCAGTTCTAACTGTTGCTCCTTGACCTGCCTACAGATTTCTCAGGAGGCAGGTAAGGTCGTCTGGTATTCCCATCTCTTTAAAAATTTTCCACAGTTTGTTGTGATCCACACAGTGAAAGGCTTTGACATCATCAATAAAGCAAAAGTAGATGTTTTTCTGGAACTCTCTTGCTTTTTTGATGATCCAATGGATGTTGGCAATTTGATCTTTGGTTCCTCTGCCTTTTCTAAATCCAATTTGAACATCTCTAAGTTCACAGTTCACATACTGTTGAAGTCTGGCTTGGAGAATTTTGAGCACTACTTTGAAGCGTGTCAGATGAGTGCAATTGTGCAGTAGTTATAACATTCTTTGGCATTTCCTTTCTCTGGGATTGGAATGAAAACTGACCTTTTCCAGTCCTATGGCCACTGCTGAGTTTTCCAAATTTGCTGGCATATTGAGTGCAGCACTTTCACAGCATCAACTTTTAGGATTTAAATTAACTCAGCTGGAATTCCATCACCTCCACTAGCTTTGTTCTTAGTGATGCTTCATAAGGCCCATTTGACTTCACATTCCAGGATGTCTGGCTCTTGGTGAGTGATCACACCATTGTGGTTGTCTCGGTCATGAAGATATTTTTTATACAGTGCTTCTGTGTATTCTTTCCACCTCTTCTTAATATCTTCTGCTTCTGTTAGATCCATACTATTTCTGTCCTTAATTGTGCCCATCTTTGCACAAAATGTTCCCTTGGTATCTCTATTTTCCTGAAGCGATCTCTAGTCTCCCATTCTATTGTTTTCCTCTGTTTCTTTGCAGTGATCACTGAGGAAGGCTTCCTCATCTCTCCTTGCTCTTCTTTGGAACTCTGCATTCATATGGGTATATCTTTCCTTTTCTCCTTGGCTTTTGGCTTCTCTTCTTTTCTCAGCTATTTGTAAGGCCTCCTCAGACACCCATTTTGCCTTTCTGCATTTTTCTTGGGGATGGTCTTGATCACTGCCTCCTGTACAATGGCACAAACCATCCATAGTTCTTCAGGCACTCTGTCTATCAGATCTAATCCCTTGAATCTTTGTCATTTCCACTGTATAATCCTAAGGGATTTAATTTAGGTCATACCTCAATGGTCTAGTGGTTTTTCCCTACTTTCTTCAATTTAAGTCTGAATTTGGCAATAAGGAGTCCATGATCTGAGCCACAATCAGATCCTGGTCTTGTTTTTGCTGACTGTATAGAGCTTCTCCATCTTTGGCTGCAAAGAATATAATCAATCTGATTTCAGTACTGACCATCTGGTGATGTCCATTTGTAGAGTCATCTCCTATATTGTTGGAAGTGCTATGACAAGTGCGTTCTCATGGCCAATCTCTGTTAGCCTTTGACCTGCTTCATTCTGTACTCCAAGGCTAAACTTGCCTGTTTCTCCAAGTATCTCCTGACTCCCTACTTTTGCATTCCAGTCCCTTAAAATGAAAAGGACATCTTTTTGGGGTGTTAGATATAGAAGGTCTTGTATGTTTCATAGGACCAGTCAACTTCAGCTTCTTCAGCATTACTGATCAGAGCATAGACTTGGATTACTGTGTTCTTTAATGGCTTGGCTTGGAAACGAACAGATATCATTCTGTCATTTTTGACATTGCACCTAAGTACTGCATTTCATACTCTTATGGACTATGAGGGATATTCCATTTCTTCTAAGAGATTCTTGCTCACAGTAGTAGATATAATGGTCACCTGAATTAAATTCACCCATTCCGGTCCATTTTAGTGCACTGATTCCTAAAATGTTGATGTTCACTCTTGCCATCTCGTTTGACCACTTCTAGTTTACCTTGATTCATGGACCTAACATTCCAGGTTCCCATGCAATATTCTTCTTTACAGCATCCGACTTTACTTCCATCACCAGTCACATCCACAACTGGGTGTTGTTTTTGCTTTGGCTCCATCTCTTCATTCTTTTTGGAGTTACTTCTCCACCCTTTTCCAATAACATATTGGGCACCTACGGACCTGAGGAGTACATCTTTTAGTGTCAGATCTTTGTGCCTTTCATACTTTTCACGGGATTCTCAAGGCAAGAATGCTGAAGTGGTTTGCCATGCCTTTCTCCAATAGACCATGTTTTGTCAGAACTTGCCACCATAACCCATCTATCTTGAGTGGCCCTACACAGAGTGGGTCATAGTTTCTTTGAGTTAGAAAAGGCTGTGGTCCTTGTGAGCAGTTCCAGCTCTTTCCAATTCACCACCTGTTAGCTGCTGATGCTGCTAAGTCGCTTCAGTTGTGTCCGACTCCGTATGATCCCACAGATGGCAGCCCACCAGGCTCCCCTGTCCTTGGGATTCTCCAGGCAAGAGTACACCTGTCAGCTACAGTTCTGAAATATTTAGGGAACAAAAATGGACTAATGGGACAGTTGTATGAATTCAGTGAGGATGAAACTTCTGGTCATATAGTGTAAATTTTTCTTTCTGCATATCTCTGTCTCATGTACTAAACTGAGACTCTCTGGGGGAACCAGACCATCTTTTTCATATTTATATCCCTAATAAAAACACAATGGCTACCCATAACAGGTACTATAGAAAATGCTGAAGGAAAGCAATCAAAAGTCCAAATAAATAATTGATAAAATAATTTTTAAGTACTAGACAGCAATCATCCAACACTTACAGCAATTAGAAAATAGGAAAATATAGTTCAATTTGAATTTCAATCATGAATTCACCAAGTACCAGACAGAGGCCCGAAGTTTAAGTTAACAGTTGCTAACCTCAAATTCCTAATCTACAAAGAGATGGAAAAGACAGTGATGAGGGCAATCAAGAAAATTTCAACAGTTTAGAAAGACCAGTGGACACTGTGTATTTACCTTTAATGACACTGCTAACCAAAACACTAAATCTCTTCTTTTTTTGCTGCAAACAATATCAGCTCAGTGGGGTAAGGTTTTATCTTATATTGATAAGATGTTCTAATAGCAGTTGGGAATTATTTTGACTAATAAGAACTCTTCAAACTATTATTCCTGCCCCCTGCCCTCCCACTCCATACACGTATCAACAATTAGTTAAGTTTTAAACAATAGCAGAAGGTTAAAAAGAGAATATCAGCAACCACAATATTCATAGGTTGAACTGGAGTAAGTCAAAAGCAGCTGTCATCAGCCAACCCCTGCTCAGTCCCACCCACCAAACCAAGATCCTGTAGACTAAGTAAACCTACTAGTTATTCTGATTTAACAAGCTGACAAATATGCAAAGGAATTAACAGGAAAATTACCTCTCGAACTTCATCATCTTCTTCATTCGTATTCTTTTGTCTGCTTTCTCTGAAACGACGTACCTGGATTGTAAGAGAAAAATTCACAAATATGTTACAAACATGTCTGTTATGTAAATACAAAACTGCTTAACAGACGCTTTTCATTTCAACATAAAACTTGGAAATTCAACTATAGTTTTGTTTCACAAAAGATTAAAGAAGTCATATTTTCCCAGTGCTGCTGCTAAGTTGCTTCAGTTGTATCCGACTCTGTGTGACCCTATAGATGGCAGCCCACCAGGCTCCCCCATCCCTGGGATTCTCCAGGCAAGAACACTGGAGTGGGTTGCCATTTCCTTCTCCAATACATCAAAGTGAAGTCGCTCAGTCGTGTCCGACTCCTAGCGACCCCATGGGCTGCAGCCTACAAGGCTCCTCTGTCCATGGGATTTTCCAGGCAAGAGTACTGGAGTAGGCTGCCATTGCCTCCTCCAGTGACTTACATTAAAAATTCAGAAATGTACTCTAAGAAAAACTGGCCAAAAGCAAAATTATATTACCTGCTGCCAAACAGCCAGTCAGACTACAGAGGAAGAACCTGCAATGTCCTATGGGTGTTATACTTCAATAAAATAGCTAAGAACAAAAACCTCTCGAAAACCGGTTTGAGTTATTACACTACACAAATTATCCTTAGGCTTCTGGATGTAAGTCATTCAGGAGGCTCTCTAAAATAGTGTCCCAAATGGGTGGGCCCTTGAAGATCCATTCTGTTAACAGTCAACCACTGAAAGTTTAATGATTGCAAACCCTGGTCCTGGTGCCACGGATACAGAGCTTCCTTTGTTACCAGTTGCTGCTCACAAAGCTCTTACAATTTAGTTATGCTGCTGGAGATACGTTCCATTTATTTAATAATTTACTCAGCACATATTTACTGAGCCAAGCCACTAAGTACCAGGTACTACTGTAGGGGTAGAGAATACAACAATCAACAAGAGTCAGAAAGTCTGCCCTTAAGGAGCTTATAATCACCGTGTGCATGTGTCTGTGTTAGAAAATCAGAAACAAATAAGCTATACTGTATTTTAGAAGGTGTATGGGATCAAGTCTAGTTGGGATCACCTAGACTGGGAAAACTCTGTTCTTACTTACCTCTGAGGAGCCTCTGGCATTCCCAGCGCCAATTTACTATGGTTTCCTACCTGGATGAGCAGTTAGCATGGCTTATGTGACTAGAGTGGCATTAAAAAAAAAAACCCCTGTCAACTTCTGCACATATCTTGCTATGTGTCCAGTCCTGGGTTTGCAGTGTGCACACAAGGAGAGGAGGAGTGGGTGCCTGGCATTTCCCAGATCCCTAATGCCTGCCTATACTCTATACGAGCTGCCTTTAAATAAAAACCTGGAGTATGCTCAGTGGAGTCTTAAGAGTCCTTTCAAGTACGTGAACCTGTGAAATTTTTGCAAAAGGTGTTACGTGCTCCCAGAGAAATAATGCAGGAAGAGGGACAGAAAGTGCCAAGGAGAGGCTACAGGAGATCATCAAAGACCTGACTGAGAAGGTAATAAAGCGATAAAGTGGCAAGGATTTTAAAAGGTAGGGAATGAACTTCACAAGTACCTGGGGGAAATCATTCCAATCAAAAGAAAGAATACATGCAAAGGCACCGGGGCAGAAACACTGTATGTTTAAAACAGCAAGGAGGATGCTGGGCTTGAGCAGACAAGTGGCTGAAGAAGTTACAGAAACCAGATCCAGTAAGGCCTTGGGAACAACTGTAAGGGCTTTTTCTTCTCTGGCAGGAGTGACTTCATCTGAATTACTTTAGGACCACCAACAGTGGAACTGAGGACAGAACAGAGGGTGGAGGACAAGAAACACAGGCAGAACAGCGAGACCAGTTTGGAGGCAACAGGAGTAACTAAGGTGAGAAACAGCCATGGCTTAGACCACTGATAGTGATGGAGGTGGTGAGAAACAGTCACATCTGTACAGATTCTGAAGGTAGAGTTAAAGGATTTCCAGGCAGGATACAGGTGACAGGAAGAGAGGAATCAAGGATGATTTCAAGGTTGATCGCCTGAGCAAATGAAAGAATGGTGCTTCCACTAAGGGATAAGGATCAGTGGCTCAGATGAGGAATGCTGGAAGCTGAGGAGGTCTCCTGAACACCTGAGTGGAAACATCCAGCAGGCTCTTGGCTACAGAAGACTTGAGCTGACAGAAGAGTTCTGAGCTAGACTTTTGAAAAGTCATCATCAAACTGATGTTGGTATTTAAAGCCAGGAAGTTGGATGAGAATACAAAAGAATGTGTAGATAAAGAAGGGGTCAAAGGACTGAGTTCTGGAGACTCCAACATAAGAGGGTTAGAGAGGTAAGAGGAATCAATAGAAACTGAGAGGCACAGATAATGAGGTGGGAAGACAACCAGAAGAGTGTGGAGCCCTAAAAGCCAATGGAAAAAAGGCTTTAAGAAGTGGTCAAGTGAGATTTAAGATGGAGAATGGACAGTGAATTTAGCACCGGAGGTCACTGGTACTTTGACCAGAGTAAATTCACTAGAAATATGGGGTCAAAAGCCCAGAAGGAATAGGTTTAAGAGAAAAATGAAGGCAAAGATTCCAAGCAGCAAATATAGAAAAAAATTCTGCTGTGAAAAATGAACAAATAAGCAGAGAAAGAGCTAAAGGGAAATAAGATCTAGGCTCCAGAGTTTTGTTAAAAGAAATAGCAGCATGTATGTTATGATTCAGTAAAAAGGGGAAAATATAGGAAAAATAATTGTTTTTTAAAAGATAGCATAGCATGTAATAGCTCTCCAGGTGGCATATGATATACCAAAAGCACTGGGTCATTCACAGATGAGAAATGAGAATCAGGGAAAAAATACGGAGCAGGCATTATGTGCCAGTGTACCTAGGACTTACATGTGTTCTTTTAATCCTCACAGTTTTGATGGTAGTTCTATTATCCCTATTTCATAGGTGAAGCAGAGATATTAAAACAGCCCACTGACAATTCCACAGCAAGTAAGGTCATCCAGTCTGCAGTCCATACGCTTAGCCCCCATGTTACACACACACACACACACACACACACACACACACACACAAACACACTCTCTCTCTCTCTCTCTCTCTCTCTCTGTCAAAAGTCATGATGTCACTCCAGGTGTAGATGGTCCTTTTGGAGGGTAGAGTATGAGGAGGGGAGCTTGTTTTATTTATTTTTTTTAGAGTAGCTTGGGTTCACAACAAAATTAAAATGAAGTTACCTAGATTTCCCATATACCCTGTCCCACACATGCACAGTCTTCCCTATTAATATCAACATCCCCCACCAAAACTGTTCAGCTGACACTCCACACTCCATACTCTGTATCACCCAAACTCCAGAATTTACCTAAAAGTTCACTTTAAGGTAAGGTAAATTTACCTTAAAGTTGGTAAATACCAATTGGTATTTACCAATGTACCTTAAATTTACCAGAATTTACCTTAAAGTTCATATACGCTCACTTGGCAATGCTTACTCTTGGTGCTGTGCATTCTATGAGGCTGGACAAATGTATAATGTATACATGTATAAGCCACCACTTTAGTTTGATACAGTGTAGTTTCTCTGTTCTAAAAAACCTCTGTGAATCTATCTATTCCTCCTCTCACCCCACCCCCACAACCACATCTTTTTACCAAGTCCATAGTTTTACCTTTTCCAGAATGTTACACAGTAAGGAATCATGTTCAGTACATCAAGTTACTTTTTTCAGATTGGCTTCATTCACTTGGTAATATGCATTTAAGGTTCCTCCATGTCTTTTAAATGCTTGATAGGTCATTTCATTTTAGTACAGAATAACATTTCCTTATCTAGATGTTTCACAGTTCACTTATTCATTTCCCTACTGAAGTACATCTTGGTTGCTTCCAAATTTTGGCAGTTCTAAATAAAACTGCTATAAATACCATGTGCAGGGTTTTGTTTGGACTTAAGTTTTCACCTCTGTTGGGTAAATACCAAGGAGTATGACTGCTGAAGAGCATGGGAAGAGTGTGTTTACTTTTCTAAGAAACTGCCCGACTGTCTTCCAAAGTGACTATATCATTCTGCATTCCCACTAGCAACGTAAGGATTCCTGTTGCACTACATCCTCACCAGCATTTGGTGCTGTTGGTGTTCAAGAGTTTGGCCATTCCGATAAGTGTGTAGTAGCTTCATTTCCGTAATGACATGAGATGTGGAGCATCTTTTCATATGCTCACTTGGCAATAGTCTATCTTGTTCTGTTAAGGTCCCTGGTCCATTTTTTAATTGGATTTAAAAAATTTTCTTATTGTTGAATTTTAAGAAATTTTTGCATATTTTAGATAATAATCCCTCATCAGATGTTGTTTCTTTTCCAACTATTTTCTCCCAGTCTGTGGCTTGTCTTCTCATTTTTTTTAGTCTTTTGTAAAGGAAAAGTTTTAAATTTTAATGCAGTCTAGATTATCAATTACTTCTTTAATAAATCATGCTTTTGTTGCTGAATCTAAAAGTCATTACCATACACAAGGTCATCTAGGTTCTCCTATGTTATCTCCTGGGAGTTTTGTAGTTTTGCATTTTACATTTAGCGGGGGATGGTCATATTATACTTATGACACTTAACTGAGAAATCTATCCATGCTAAAAATTTATGAACCTAACACATCCAGAATCACAGAGTAAGGGGTTTTAAAGTGTAAATTATCTGCCTTCCCTGTAAAAGTACCTGGCATTTAATATTACTGGTTGTATACTAGCTGACATCATTAGGCTTTAAAAGAATTATGTTAAATAATTAAAAGCACAAAAATAAAAGTCAAGTGGAATGAGTTTTAAAAATAATACTTTGTTCTTCTGCTTAGAGGGAATTTGGAAAACACAGGAAATGATCCCTTATAATCCTACTACCTGAAGTAACAACTAATAACATCTGGAATATTTTCTTCCACTTTTTCACATACACACATAGACATACTCACATAGAAAATAAAAATAATTGTGATCACGTGTATAGTTTTACTTCTTTGGAATTCTTTTCCCACTTAACACTGAAAATACTTTTCCATGTTCTTAAAATATAATTTTTAATAGCTGCATAGTATTCTATGGGCTTCCCAGGTGGCACCAATGGTAAAGAACCCACCTGCCAATGCAGGAGACTCAAGAGACATGGGCTCAATTCCTGGATAGGGAAGATCCTCTGGAAGTGGGCATGGTAACCCACTCCAGTATTCTTGCCTGGAGAATCCCATGGACAGAGGAGCCTGGAGGGTCCTAGTCCACAGGGTTGCAAAGAGTCGGACACGACTGAAGTAACTTAGCACAAACACATAGTATTCTATAGTATCTATGTGCCAACATTTTACCAAAACATTTCTGACTTCTCCCCTACAGGTAACACTGAGATAAATTACATCCCATTCAAATCTCTATCTCATTATTGTCTTAAGAAAATTTCCTAGGGCTGAATTAAAGGGAAAATCTTAAGCCTCTTGACATACACTGCCAAAATGCTTTATAGTGCAGCTGTTCAAACTCAATACTCTACCAGCAGGGTACTAAATATCTTTAACAAATCGTTGCTACTTTGACAAATAAAACATTAATTTGAGTTTCTTTGATTATCATAGGTTAAATACCATTTTCATATGCTTATTAGCCATTTGTATTTCTTTTGTGAACCACCTATTCAGGTCCTCTGTTCATTATTTTATTGAAATATTTAGTAATCTTAAGATTCATAAGAGCCCTTTAACATTAAGAATATTAACCTCTTATTCTGCCCACATACAAGTATGTTTTCCATGTCAGTACCATGTGTTTTTTTGACAATCTGACATGCAAACATTCAAAAATTTTATGTAGTCAAATCTAAAGAGTTTTCACTCTGCTTTTATGCTTACAGGAACTGCATTTTCTAAGTGAAATTCAAAATCTCAATCAAAACTTACTAAAAAATTGAAGTAGACATTTTCACCTTATGAGGTTCATTTTAAAGCACTTAACATTCACTAGGTATCAATCATTTTTGAGACCATATTCTAGACACTTATTAGACATTTTATAATTTAATCCTCATTTTGTGATCTCAATTTTATAGATGAGGAAACTGAACAAATCAGAGAAGTGGTGATTTACCAGAAAGGAATGCAGAGCTACTCTTAAGGAGAGACTATCTAAATATTAGATTTTTCACCCCAAATTATTCACCTCTTCATCGATTTTATCTTCTAGAGCATCAATATGACGTTCTTTAAGAAATCGCTGTGTTTTTTCCAACTGATATTTCACTAATTCCTCTATGGCATCTTTTTCTTCCTTGTCCACAAATTCTTGTACTGCTTCACCCATTCCCCTTTCTGTTAGAAGTGAGAGCTGTACGTTCTGTAAGAGACAGAAAATAGTATTTTCTGATGCAGAAAACAGTATTTTCCCTACAAAACAATTCTATACAAGTAAGGAAAATTACAGAATCAAGGAAGAAGACAAAAAAGTTATCTAGTTACTGGAGGAAAAATGAAGCAAAGCAATAGAAAACAAAGGACAGTAATTAAGCCTAGAAATATTACAGGCCAACAACAGCAAAGTGTAAAGAAACAGGAGTAGAGTCCAGGACCTATGAAAACAGAGAGGCCTGAGTGTCTGGGACACAGAGTGCAGAAATGGGAGCTGATGATCAGATTAGGCTGACCAGCGTGGAAGGCAGAATTGTTTGCTGTTTAATCATTCAGTTGTATCTGACTCTTTGTGACCCCATGGACTGTAGCCCATCAGACTCCTCTGTCCATGGGATTTCCCAGGAAAGAATACTGGGGTGGGCTGCCATTTCCTTCTCCAGGGCAGAATAGTGGCCCCCCTAAAGATGTCCACATCCTAACCTCTGGGACCCATGAATATGTTACATGGCAAAGGAGAATTAAGGTTACAACTGGAATTAAGATTGCTAATCAGCTGGATCAGAGAAGGCGATGGCACCCCACCCCAGTACTCTTGCCTGGAAAATCCCATGGACGGAGGAGCCTGGTAGGCTGCATTCCATGGGGTCGTGAAGAGTTGGACACAACTGAGTGACTTCACTTTCACGGACTGGAGAAGGAAATGGCAACCCACTCCAGTGTTCTTGCCTGGAGAATCCCAGGGACGGGGGAGTCTAGTGGGCTGCCATCTATGGGGTCGCACAGAGTCGGACACAACTGAAGCAACTTAGCAGCAATCAGCTGGATACAAAATGGAGATGAGCAGGGACTATCCCGGTGGGCTCAGTATAATAACAAGCATCTTCATAGCAGAAGTGAGGCACAGAAGGGAGTCAGAGAGATGTATCTGGGGAAAGACAGCAAGGCAAATACAATGTTGCTTGCTTTGAAGATGGAAGAAGGGGCCTTGAGCCAAGTAAGGTAGGAACAGCCAGAAGCTGGAGAAGTTGAGAAAATGAATTCTACTCTACAGCTTCCAAAAAGGAACACAGCCCTGCTAATACCTCAATTTTAGTCCAGGGAGAAGAGTGAATTTCTGACCTACAAGATTGTTAAAATAATAAATTTGCATTGTTTTAAACCACTAAGTTTACATTGTTTTAAACCACTAAATTTATTTCGGCAGCAACAGGAAGATAACATAACCAGAGGATCTCAGAATGGCATATACTCATGATGATAAGAGTAGCATCACCATCCTGTGGCTATATAATAAAGCAATTCTGAAATTACATCCTGATGCAAGAAAATTAAATCCCAGATTCAAACTTATGTAGCAAAGGTAAAAAGAAAGGATAACAACAATAATACACAATAATTGTGGTGTTAATAACTAACATTAATTAAGCAGTTATTTTTCTTGATATATAATAACTATAAATGAGTGTAACTGATTATCACCCTACTTACTTCATGAAAACATTCTGAGGATTCATTTTGTTTAAATTGTCAATTATACATATCCTAAATTGAAATCTGTTATTATAAGATCACCACTAATTCAAATGGAGAACTGTAATTAAGAAATTACCTTCTCCGCAGTTTGAAAATACTGTTTTACAAGGTCTTCAACCCTTAGTGTTGTTCCTTCTGAGGATTTTGAGATGAACTTGCCAAAGTTGATCTCTTCTCCTAGAAAAAAGACATCCATGAAGAGAAAAAATAACAGTTTCTATTTCAATGTTGGGGCCTTCCTGGTGGCTCAGTGGTAAGGAATCCACCTGCCACTGCAGGAGACGTGGGTCCAATCCCTGGGTCAGGAAGATCCCCTGGAGAAGGAAATGGCAACCCACTCCCTATTTTTGCCTGGAAAATTCCACGGACAGACTGTAATCCGTGGTGGACTACAGTCCATAGACACAACTAACCGCACACAGACACCTTAATATTAAAGTACCCAAATTCACTGCACATTCCTGTCAGTAGAGGAGGTATGCCCAAACTTTATCAACTGTCAGCTTGCTCAACGTAATAAATTTTGAGACAAAAATATGGCATTTTTGCTAGTTTCAAGAGTCTTTCCCCCCAAGTCTCTACTTCTTTTCCTGATCTCCAAGTAACATGTCTCTTGGCTCCATACTCAAGGGTGGTCCACAGATCTCTGGGAGTTCCCCATACTGCTTCAGGGGGCTCAATAGTAATACTAAGACATTATTTACCTTTTCCACGGTATAGCCACTTACACTGATGATACAAAAGCAGCCCTGGGTAAAACTGCCAGTGCCTTGGGATGAGTGAAGGCAGTGGTTCTGAGCTCTACTAATAGTCATCACCTCGTATTCAAAGTTCAAAACAAGACAAAGCAAACAGCCAGTTTCACTAAAGAATATCCTTGATGAAACAGCAGAAATTATTAATTAAATCTGAGCCCATAGTACATATATGTTTAATATTCTGAGAGACAAATGGGAAGCGTGTGTAGTAAAGCAGATTTACTGCATTCTTAGGCAGGATGGTTGTCTCCAAAAAAAGTAGGTACAGAATAAAAAGAGTACTTGGGTAAGAAGTCAAAAAGCATAATGTCTAGTAATACGCTCTGTTCGTAACTTGTCAAGGAAAATGAATATTAACTGTCCAGCAGGTGTGCAACATGGTGTGGAAAATACAATAAAATGATAGGAGACAGCCCATAATAGCTAATGATTACAATAAAAGGTGGTAAGTGCTACAACAGAGCTGAGAATAAAAATATGACACACCAAGAAGAAATGAACTATTTCTTCCCCAAGAAGACTGAAAATAATGTGCAGATAGCAAACGCTACTATCATTTGACTCAAGACTTACAGAATGAGTAAGACTCACTAAGCAAAAAAAGAGACAAAATATCTTAGGCAGAGGGAAAAGCTTATGCCATGGCTTACAGGATAAAGAGGCACAAAGTTCAGCATGCCTCTTGCAAAGCAGTGAGGACAAGTAAATAGAAATCCTTTTTGAATTTCAAGATGGGAGAATTAATGCTGCTGCTGCTAAGTCGCTTCAGTCGTGTCCGACTCTATGCGACCCCACAGACGGCAGCCCACCAGGCTCGCCCGTCCCTGGGATTCTCTAGGCAAGAACACTGGAGTGGGTTGCCATTTCCTTCTCCAATGCATGAAAGTGAAAAGTGAAAGTGAAGTCGCTCAGTCATGTCTGACTCTTAGCGACCCCATGGACTGGAGCCTACCAGGCTCCTCCGTCCATGGGATTTTCCAGGCAAGAGTACTGGAGTGGGGTGCCATTGCCTTCTCCAGGGAGAATTAATATTACTTCATAAATATGATTACTACATTTCAATACGCCAGACACTATATTAAGACCATTTACATACAGTATATCTTCTAATCCTCACAACAGTACTCTGAGGCAGGTACAGTTATTATCCTAATTTTGATGACAAGAAAACTTAAGATCAGAGAGATTAAGTGATTTGCATGATTTCACACAAGTGGTTGTAGTAGCAGAGCTGGCCAAAACAAACAATTTCATGCTTTCAAAATGATACATGAAAGGGTCATTGTTTCCATTAAGCAATTCATGTTTATGCAAAAAAGGGATCATCAGAACAAGACTGACTATGGATGAAACACAAATAAAATAAGGAACCAGTTCTAAACTCCATATTCTCACAAATGCTATACCAATAAAACTCCAAAGAATTGATAAGGATGAATGATTAAAGTAAATCATCATGAATAACTAGGTAAAATTAATAGCATAAAAACCTTTCTCTGATATGGATTGTTTTCCCCTAAAACAGTATTCTATGAGCTCCATTTAAATATCCAAATGACTATTTCAGGCTGAATTAACAGTACACACCATTTTGATCACAATTTAACTATGAAAATAGAAGCTCATTAAATCAGGGTTAATAAAAACCAATGTGGTATATATGTAAACAAGGGACATATTAATTCTGACTCAATAGTTCTAAGGAGAAGAGCCACTGTATTTAAAAAATTCATATTTCTTCATATTTCTTATGAAGAAGCACTGTTTCAGTCAGGTTACCTGTTTTTGATAAATGCTAAAATAAAGGCAATTAGTTTTCACAAAACTTAATTAGCCCTTAAGTATATATCTTTTTAATATTCTGGGACATCTCTTAAGTCTGGAATCTTAAATCATATATGCCGTGAAGTTGAAATATTTAGCTGTAAAATTTAAGAGTACATTCTCTAAACATTAAGAATATATAGTAATAATAGATATGTAAACACTAAATCTATAAAGTATGTCTTGTTAATCAGCAGCATGTTTAAAAAAAAACTATGAAAGCTATCATTTCTTCACTGATACCCGCAGGTTTATAAGTGATTGCTATCTAATTTTTGCCTGCATGCGTGAGTGTTTAGTCACTAAGTTGTGTCTGACTCTTTGTGAATCCATGGACTCCTCTGCCAGGCTCCTCTGTCCATGGGATTTTCCAGGCAAGAATACTGTAGTGGGTTACCATTTCCTTCTCCAGGGAATCTTCCTGACCCTGGGATCAAATTTACCACAGGTGGCTCAGTGGTAAAGAATCTGCCTGCCAATGCAGAAGACATGGGTTTGATCTCTGATCCGGGAAGATCCCACATGCCTTAGAGTAACTAAGTTCATGCACCACAACTATTGAGCCTGTGTTATAGAGCCTGGGAACTGCAACTACTGAGTCCACTTGCCAAAACTACTGAAATGCAAGTGCCCTAGGGCCCCGAGCTCCGCAACAGAGAAGGCACAGCAATGAGAAGTTCCCATACCCCAACTACAGAGTTGCCCCCACTTGCCAAAACTAGAGGAAAAAACTGCAAAGAAACAAAGACCTTGCATAGCCAAAAAAATACCTTAAAAAGAAAGGTGCTAAAAATATCTTTAAAAAAAAGATAACCAGCTTACCCGTGTTTTTCTTTTGTTCTCTGTGCCTAAAAAAATGGATAACATCTTTTGGATTAGCTACCCGATCCACAAATTTCTGGCTAAAGCGAAGAACACTGAATGGTTCAAAGCCTCCACTATAGTCCACCTGGAAATACAGAACAAGTTACAAAGGCTAGCAAACAACAGAGCAACAATTTCAGTATTTATGGGTAAGACTTTTAAGTTAGTACTGTATGTTAATATTCTACAATTCATTTTAAAGATCATGATGATGTTACACAATTTATTCTATGAAAAAATAAAGCTTCAAAGGTTTATGCTTCTGCAAAACATTGTTTGATGGAATCAAGGTACAGCAAGAATTCCCACAATGTCAGAATCACTGTATCTCCCCATGGTAAAAACACTCAAGGAACCAGGAATATCATCTGAAAAGGATGTGATATTTCTAAACAAGTTTTCTTAAACTTTTAAAACAGATATCCAAATAGAATGCTGGCTGGCACTAGATGTATTTATTAATTGGTTTATCACGTAAGGATAAGCTTTCACATCAGACAATAATAAACACTGGGAAAATTCATGGAGGAAAAGGAGCAAGTCTGTGAGCTTTGAGAAATGATCACCTTCAAAACACGTGACAGTCATCTCTTGGTATTTCAGGGGGATTGATTCCAGGACCCCTGGCTGGGAACACCAAAGTCTGCAGATGCTGAAGTCCCTTGTATAAAGTGGCACAGTTCAATCAGCCCTCCATATCTGCAGATACGAAACTGCAGGTACAAGAGGGCTCACGATTTCTATTTAGAACTAACAATGATTCTCAAGGCAGGCTTTTTCTAAAGACATCTCTTATGGCACCAAGCCCCTTATAAAGAAAAATACTACATCTCTTCTTAACAGATATAATCATTTTCCTAAACCAGCTGTTCTCCAAGGATGCTCTGGGAACCAGCTTTGTACCACATCACCAGCCTCTCCAGACTACACCTAACCTCCACCTCACTTACACTCTCTGTCACACTTAGCACTAGCTAAGATTCTGTTCACATATTTGCTATTTGTTTATTGTATCTATTCTCACACCTCCACCTCCTGTAAGCCTTGTTTATTTTATCATCACTGCCCACCCCCCACTCTCACATGCAGAAAAGAAGGCACTCAATAACTCAGTAAACATCTGTTCAATGAATTAGTGAATCAACGAGGGTCATCTAGCCAATACATTTTGGAATACTACCTACAGGAAGATATTTTTTCTTTTTATCATTAATAAGTTAGTAATGTGTTTGGGAAAAGGAACGCCTATTTCCAATTTAAGTCTGATTAGTTTTAACAGTATCAGGCAGACATAGATGAGAAACATGGTGCTTCTGCCCTGATAAAGAGATCTGTGTGGTTCTCTTAAAGCAGCTAAGTTTCTATTACCCAGACAAACCATCTCTACAGCTGCCACGTTCTAAACCAGAAAATGCCAAATGCTCAAGCTAGGGGGTCTCCCCAAAACACATTTTTAACAACTGAACTCCAGTCTAGTTTTATTTGTAATTTTCTGCTTCTAAATGTTACAAAATTATTCACTAAGCAAACTTTACTGAAGTGTCCACAATGTCTAAGTACTCTGCCAAGGGCCAGATATAACATAAATAAAACAGCATCCTGGTTCGAAAGAAACTAAGAAGCTGGCTAGGAAGACAAACCATGTAAAGAAGCAGCTGCAAGCAGAACCTGAACAGTGCTGTAAGAAGTATGTACAGAGGAGACTGAGGACACAAAGGAAGAGGCTGCTAAGACAGCATCTGGGCTCAGCTACAGCAATGACAATGAGATGGAGAGAATTCACTCAGATCTAGAAAGCACATACTCAGGGACAAGAGACCCAGTGGCTCAAGGTCACATAGCTAGTGACAGAGCCGGAATCAAACCAGACAGTCTGACTCTAGACTGTCTTCTTTACCTTCATCCTGTATGGCCCAGGGCTTCTCAAATTTTCATGTGCATATAAATTTTGGGGGGATCCTGTTAAAATGCAATTCAGTGGGTTTAATATGGAGCCTGAGATTCTGTTATTTTTAAGAATTTCCCAGGTGATGCCAGTGCTGCTGCAGTTTGAGGGCCATATCCCTTGGGCACAAGGCTTTAGAAGGACTCTTGGACTCCAACAAGGAGGTCTCAGGGGTAGGTCAAAATTTGGGAGCCATCATTCTATGGGTGATCATATGCCTAGACTGGACACAGGACTAACTAAAATATAGGAAGGGACCAAGAAAACTTGTAGAAGAGAATGCCGAAGAGTGACTCACTACGATGAAAAAAATCGACTGGATTTGACAGTTGAAGGTTGCATTTTTCACCTGAGATGGTGGTGTCACAGCCTTGATTATATTGGACTGAGGAAGAGACTGTTATATGAGCAATATAGACAATGTATTATTTTGGGGGGAAGAAAATCAGAAAAGGTAGGAGCTAGAAGAGAAAGGCACAGGGGTGGCAAAAAAAAAAGTCTTGTTATTTGTGAATATCATGATGCAAAAGATAAGCAGGTTTAGAGGCACAGGAAACACTTCAATTTCTTAGAATTTTCTAACTCTGAAATGTCAGTTCTTGCCACGTATTTATCAAGCACGTGCAATTGCCAGGGACTGTTCTGGTATCTTTGGCTACATTAGTTACCAAGATTCACAAAGTTCCATGCTTCCATAGAGCAGATAGTTTGGTAGCTGAGGACAAATAATAACCAAAATAAATAAACAAATAAATTGGATGTTGTAGTTCAGGTGGATGTGTTGTGGGGAAAAAAAGAAGACGTAGAGAAGGGTAAGTGAAATCAGTAGTGCTGGAGAGAGGACCTGGGGGTTACAGTCTTAATCAGGCTGGGGTCCACTGAGGTGACTACTTGGGTGACGTGAGCAGACCTGGAGGAAGTGAGCGGGTCTGATATGTCTGAGGCACTGCAAGAAGTCCGAGTGCCTGGAAGGAGGGGAGAGCGGGGAGCCGCAAGCGATGAAGTCTGAGAGCTCGGCCAACCTAGTCAACACAACACTATTTAGAAATGAGGGAAGCAAGAAAACAAAAACATCAAACCTATCAGAATGAACTAAAATGGATAGCCAACAAGGACCTACTATATATATAGCACATGGAACTTTACCAATGTTATGTGGCAGCCTGGATGGGAGGGGGATTTGGGGGAGAACATATATATGTATGGCTGAGTCCCTTCACTGTTCACTTGAAACTGTCACAACATTTTTAATCAGCTATACCCCAATATAGGAGAAGGCAATGGCAACCCACTCCAGTCCTCTTGCCTGGAAAATCCCATGGATGGAGGAGCCTGGTAGACTGCAGTCCTTGGGGTCGCTAAGAGTCGGACACGACTGGGTGACTTCACTTTCACTTTTCACTTTCATGCATTGGAGAAGAAAATGGCAACTCACTCCAGTATTCTTGCCTGGAGAATCCCAGGGATGGGGGAGCCTGGTGGGCTGCCGTCTATGGGGTCGCACAGAGTCTGACACGACTGAAGCAACTTAGCAGCAGCATACCCCAATATAAAATAAAAAGTTTATAGAAAGGAATGAAACTATGATTAAATCAAATACTGGCTGCTTTATTATTTTCTTCACCAATGATGATAGCTCTTTTTACTATATGTACTCTCTTTGCTATTTTACCAAAAAAAAAAAAAAAATTCATGTAAACTATACAAAACTCTCCTTTGAAAATCAATAAAGCTGAATTCATCTAAATAGGACTTACTCGCAGTCGTATAAGAGGCTTCTCTGGCTGTCGAGAATTTCCCAGACGTTCCCGTTCTGCATTTTCAAGCATTTCTTCAACCTCAAAATAAAGATATTGTCGTGACTAGGGGGAAGAGGTATTTCTGGCTGGCATCTAGTGGTAGAGGTGAGGACTTGGAAAAATCCCACTGTGCACAGAACAAGCTCCCACAACAAAGCATTTCCCAGTCTAAACTGTCAGCTGTGCCAAGGCTGAGAGACCCTGCACTCCCTGAGTAGGCTGGGACAATCCACTCACTCATGCTCCATCTCCCTCGCCTGAGAGATGGGGTTCAGGGACAAGTACATGATCTCAGTCCAGGGAAACTCAATGTTTAAGGGGATTATCTGGAACCACTGGGGAAAAAATGATTCTTTTAGCTGTAAAGGCAATGTAAGTCTGTGGGCCACCGCATGACAGACTTCCTTACATACAGTGAAGCTTAAGATAAAAACCACAGGACTGGGTGGCACAGGACTAAACATGGAAACAGAGACAGAAGGACCCGCTATCTTAATTTGAGTTTCTGGATCTGGTCATCTTGAAACCAGCAAACCTAAACCTTTCAGTTATGTGAGTTACATGCTGCTAGTAAAGTAGACACATTGGGTGAGTTACTTTAAGGTTCAGCTCCAGTGGGCGTTTCCGCAGTTTACTGGTTATCATGTTTGTCTCACTTTAAGGTTCAGCTCCTCTTTATATAAAATGTGGATGGTAGACTGTTGGGGGCCAGCGTGAGGCACTCCGCCCATGGCAAAGGTCATGAGGAAGGAGGCTTGACATACGCAAAGGTGGGATGGAGCCTCAGGAGTCCCCCTGGAAATCGAGCATCTACCCCCATAACCAGAGCCTGCCTACTTTACTACTTTGTGCTCTCACTTACACCTCTGACTTTACGGGGGGCTGTCCCCCACCACCTCTTTCGGAGAAGGAGTTAACTTAGAGCTCCAGTTAATAATAATTCCTGGGCGTGACAGGAGTGCTTCAACTTACAAACTCCTCTGAAGGTTCTCTAGCCTGCCTGACAGGCTCGTCCGGCCACATGTGATTGCTCATAGCCTCCCAACCGTGAGAGGCACGAGATGCTTTAAACCTTCTAAAAACAGGTTCTTTAGAGAAGTTAGAAAACTATTAGTATAAGTATAGTGGGCTGATTAGAAATTGTATTGGTGAAGGGTTTTTCATTTGTTGAGCCAATGTTTACTGCTAAGTCTCCACATCCCCTGCCCTTATACACATTAATGAATATATAGAAGAAATAAGTATTAACCTTTGAAATAAATCACGTTAGACCTTAGGCCAAGTAAATTCTTTCCTTAACTAAAACCCACTACACCCTCACCCTATAGGAATGTAACTTTATTTGGGTGGCATCTGTTTTAAGAATAACCACCCTTGGAGAAAAAAGTGTTCTGGTTGACTGACCACTGTCACAAGGAGAGGGTCATAAATTGTCAGCAGGCCCCCCTGGCCAGAAGATGATGTAACATCCCTAAGACCTCTGCATACATTTGTGTGAAGCACCTGACTTTAATAAAAGTCAGGACTGCTGTCCCCACATGACTTTTGTATAACATCTCAGTATATAAAAACAGACTGGAAAATAAAGAATTGGGATCAGTTCCTCGAAAGACTGGTCTCCCCATGTCTCTCTCTCTCTCAAACTCTGGCTGAGTCTCCATCTGGAGCGCGGAACTGGCCATGCTTACTAATTATGCCTGGGCTTCTAAGATCCGACCGGGGAGGCCTCAGTGTCTCCTCTCATTCGGGAGAATGGAAGGACGCCTGCGGCCTACGTAAGTGGTGCAAGCTTCTTGTCTTGAAGTTTTATTGGTCTCCCGCGTAAACCAAGCTACTCAGCCTCTTTTCTCCAGTGAATTTTCCTACTGAGCTATCCTCATTCTATTACTCTTTATATCTTTGATGAATATGTAAATAGTCGCTGACGCCGTCTCCCCTTCGAATACCCTGGATCAGCCGGGGCTGGACCCCGGCAGTAGACTCTACTGTTCTATAGCGTTGCTAAGTGGATTAAATGCAAAATGCTGCCAACAGTGTCAGGAATATACAAGCAATGAAAGCATTATCATCATGCTTTTTATGAGAATAAAATGCAAAGCAGAAGAGCATACACAGAGTTAAGAACTGAGTAAGTGTTAGCAATTAATGTTACATATGAATGACTTCTGTTCCAACAGCAAATCTGTAAGTCTAATTTGTTTGTAAGTCTAACAGTTATCCTAGGTACTCAACTAACACAATCAGCTACATAATCCTGTTCTGTAATAGGTTTCCCAGCAGGTGCTAAAGGTAAAGATCTCATCTGCCAATGCAGGAGACACAGAGATGCAAGTTTGATCACTGGGTCAGGAAGATTCCCTGGAGGAGGGCATGGCAACCCACTCCAGTAATCTTGCCTGGAGAATCCCATGGACAGAGGAGCCTGGTGGGTTACAGTCCAAAGGGCTGCAAAGAGTCAGACACAACTAAAGCAATTTGGCACACATGCACAAACAGGTTTATAATACTTTTCATACAAACAATACATAAAAACAAACACAAAAAATAAAGAAAACATTTTTAATCTTAAATGTAGTACTTTGAAAAGTACAACAGTACCAGCTACATCACTGCTGCTTTTATGCTTCTTTCCAGACATTCTCCAGCTTGAAATAAAGATACTGTGTTACTATACTCTATACAGTGGTTTTGGTGGTTTAGTCACTAAGTCATGTTGGACTCTTACGACCCCATGGACTATAGCCCGCCGTGCTCCTCTTGCCTGGGAGTCTCCAGGCAAGAATACTGGAGTGGCTTGCCATTTCCTTCTCCAGGGGACCTTCCCAACCCAGTGATCAAACCCATGTCTCCTGCACTGCAGGCAGACGCTTTACTGCTGAGCCATCAGGGAAGCCCTCTGTACAGTGCAGTGCAGCACACCAGAATACAACCATTTGCAGAGGATGCATGCATGTGACAATGTACACCAGACATGTGAACTAATTTAAGTGACAGGACATGCAAATGCATGTCCGCATCTTTCAAAGTTTGCAACTTAAAGGTTCATGTGTAGAAGACTTACTGTATTAAGATGTCAAGTTCCATATTATCAAATGCATTCATCCAATTTCAAAGTGGCTCAAGAAATTCTACAGAGGTTTAGGGATGGTGATCTGTATGGGAGGAGGTATGGGACTTACACTGAAGTGACATGGTCCCTGTGCTGTGCTTAATCGCTCAATCATGTTTGACTCATTGCGACCCTAGGGACTGTAGCCCACCTGACTCCTCAGTCCATGGCATTCTCCAGGCAAGAATACTGGAGTGGGTTGCCATGCCCTCCCCGAGGGGATTTTCTCAACCCAGGGATCGAACCGAGGTCTGTTGCATTGTAAGCAGACTCCTTACCATCTAAGCCACCAGGGAAACCCAACAATACTGGAGTGGGTAGCCTATCCCTTCTCCAGGGGATCTTCCCGACCCAGGATTGAATGAGAATCTCCTGCATTGCAGGAGGATTCTTTACCAGCTGAGCAACCAGGGAAGCCCTAGCAGACGTATTTCAAGATTTTATCTGGAGGTAGATTTCAGGGTGAAAGGATGTGTGAGGGAGATTACTAGGCTAAGGTTCTCTTCATCTACCATAGTATCCTGTGATTCCCCAATCAAAGTTACTGCTTTCATTAATAAAATGAACAAATTATCAAATCAGGATAAAAAGAGAAAAGTCATTATACATACGTCTCTGAGAAGGAGGAAAGGATCTGGGAAGGGGGCTTAAAGTTTCCTCTATATGTAACATTCTTCCATCTCAAAGACTTTAAAAAAAACCTTACGCCTAAACTCATTTACTGAACAGTGGTTCCTTAAAGGTTTCACAAGAATATAGCAAATGTAATGTCTTCCCTCTAGTCTACGGAAGTATTTAATTCAATGTAAATAACCTCTCAACTAAAATAGATTTCATTGACCTTTATCTAGAAGAATTACCTTCTCCAAACAGAAGTTCTGTATGACTTGCGTTACTTTAGGATTATCTGGGTTAAAAATGTCTGGATGATCAGCCAAAACAACATCATCTATGAAAAACTGCCTCACCGTGCGGAGAGGAATTTTCTGCATATTCATCTTCCTTCCTTTAATACGCAGCAAACCAATGTGTCTGAAATGAGGAGGGAAATGAAAGCCTAGTCACATTGTAAATTTCCTCAGGAAGATGTGCACATCAAAACGATCATATTTGTTAATGTCTACAAAACCCTTACAACCTCCCCTCCTTAAAAAATGTTTAGTAATTTGATCTGGGTTTTTTTTTTTATATTTATTTATTTGTCTGTGGACTTTCTAGTTGTGGCATACAATGCTTAGTAGTTGTGGCGCCTGGGCTTAGTCGCTTTGTGGCATGTGGGATCTTAGCTCCCTGATCACGGATTGAACCTGTGTCTTGCACATTACAAGGCAGATTTTTAACCACTGGACCACCAAGACTTTTAGTAATTTGATCTTAATGTTATATCACAGGAAAAAATGTAATCATTCTTCTTCCCCAGAATAAAATCTACTCATCCATCAACTTTCCTATAGCATTCTAACTTAAAATTTAATTAATAAAAAATGTTAGCCTTGAATTGGCCTAATGAACAGCAAAATCATTAATACCACTGGGGTCTTCTCCTGCTGAAAACAGCTTAAAATCTGGGAAAATAGTAACAGTATATGGAATGATCAGTCTTTATAAATAAATTTATCATATAAGTAACAGCACCATCAGTACTTTTGGCCTATGAGATGATCAGATTATTATAGCAAATATTTTTAAGAACTGATTTGGAAAATATAATCATTACTCACTTTTTTACAGCTTCTCCTGGGGAAAGAGAAGTGACCACTGAACTTCCAGGCTGTGACACGTAGAAGAGCTGTTGTTCATTTTTGGTTGGAGCTATTTTACACTCATGTTCATGGCCCCAGATAACAAGATCGATGAAGTCATCCAAAAACTGCTCTGGAATGAAGTTGGTACTTCCGTGTTTACTCCTATGCCAAGATTTTTAAAAACAAGTATTATAAATGTCCAGAGATATAAAAAAACTTCATAATAAGTCTTTCTCCAGTCACTAAAGATTTATTATCCCTTCTGTAAGCCAGAAAGTATTCAAGGGGTTGGGGATACAAAGATAATATCTAATTCCTAATCTCAAAGGGTTTACAAGCTTGCAGGACACAGACAAGTAAAAGCCTCAAAAGAGAAAGCAGTCAATTCTACACAAAGGCAGGTCACAAAAGGTAGAGAGGAATAACTCTCCCTGTGGGAAAGCCAGAAAAGCATGAGCTCTAGAAAGAGTAAAAAACCTATAAACTGGTCTGAGTGTACACCAAACAGAAACCAGAAGATGACAGTGCATTTAACCTAAGCTTCAAAAAATAAAGTCAAATCTCTGAATATGTCCCGTCACTTTTAACATGTTTCTTTTACTAATTAAAATAATGAGAATGTCAGTCTTATATAAGAGATAAGAGTTTTCAATATTAAATATTGTATGAATGTGATTTCCAAACCCTTATTTTAAACCTAGATTAGCTGCTATTATTGAAAGATATTTGAAAACCCAAAGAGAGGAAGATAAGAAAAAAATTTTCTATAATACTGATTTATATCACTGAGAATTTAAGTAAAAGTGTTCAACTACTTCAACCAGCATTCACTTGAGGCAAGCCGACATTCATTCACTCAACAAACATTTACTGAGTGTCTATGTGTCAGGTTTCCCAGGTCTCTTCTAGATCCTGAAGACATAGATACGAACAAAGTCCTTGCTCAAATGGGGGAAACTAGCAATAACACAACATGCTCATGCATATGCATACACACACACATATACATATATAAATCTTTGTTTTTTATATAAAGTTTTGTCAGATAGTGATAGGTGCTATAGAAAAATAAAGAAAAAATAAAGGGGAAAGTTACATGTAAAAGGGAGGCTACTATACACAGGGTAGTCCAGAAAGGCCTCTCTGACAGGAGACAAGTAGCAGAGCATTGAGATGAGGGACCAGGAATGCCCGAGACCTAAGCAGAGGGAGGAAACTGATGGCAAAGGCGCTGACATGGGAATGTGTCCAGTGAGTTCAAGAGCAGCAAGGGGACCAGTGTAGCTGAACAGAATGAATGCACGGAAGAGCAGGAAGTGAAAGAAGCTCATGTATCTAGGAATGTTTATGTAAAAAAAAACTTTTATGTAAAAAATGTATAATGCTATCACAATGACTGAAGAGAGCAGAATAACTCAAATAAACATGAGGTATGTGTGCCTTCCTGGAGCACTGGAAAAGGGAGAATTACGCTGGTGGGTTGATTCTGACTTATGACATAGAAGCTGATTAGAACATCCTTGTGGAAATATTTTGCATGACAAAATCTGTTTAGGGTTTACCTTCTTTCGCTGCAAGAAAAAGAAAACTGATCAACATATAGAAACAAATAGGAAGTAAAGTAAAATATAAAAGGCTCAAAAATTCTTGCTCAATATGAGAAAATCAGTTTTTCTTTTACAAGGCCCTGAAAACATACTTACCCTGAAAACAATAAGTATGTAAGAATGCTGAAGGTGAAAAATGATCCTAACAACATTACCATAAAAACCTATTATAACCACAATGAAGGGTAGGAGAAAAGGAACTGACCTAAGGAACTTTAGAAAGTGGTGTTTTTTACTAGATATAATAAGGCTATGGACTAAAATAATATACAAACACTGAATCCTGGCTGATAAATTTTCTCAATTTTAAAATTACTTTATATGTGAATTAAGATTAAAAAATAAGTACACATAAAGATGATACAATCCAGGTTTCTATTACAGAAAGAAGTCTCAAATAAGGGAGATGACAAAAATGAACCCTGTAGGGATGGATTCCAATCAGTATGAACTTGTGCTAGGGTTTTTTTTTTTTAAACACATATATTTGTTGTTCAGTCGCTCAGTCGTGTCTGACTCTTTGCAACCCCATGGACTGCAGCACGCTAGGCTTCCCTGTCCTTCACCATATCCAGAAGCTTGCTCAAACACATATATACATACAGACATGTATGCATGAATTAATAAATATACATATATTCCTTTAACTCTAGTCATGAGGGCTATGGAGACCTGCAGTAGCACTACGCACACTTAGTGGCCATATCTGGGTTTCTAAATACCACTCTCTGATGAAAGCAATTAGGGCTCCTTGGCGAAGTAGTTGATTCCTGGGCTTGAGAGAAAAATACAAGAGGAGCCTGGAGCATCTTGTAGGACTGGAAGGTTAATGACATAGCTCAAAAAACAAAAAGGAAGAGGGCTTGCTGGAAGAGCACAGAAGCCGATATAAAAAAGCTCTCAATGGTCAGAGTTGAAACAAAGTAAGCAACAACAAAAACTGATAATACTGGATTGTACCTCAAAGAATAAAATAAATATCTTGAGTCTATAGTAAGATAAATAAATGAATGGAATGAATAAGCAAATAAATGAGAATGACAAATTTTCCTAACAGAAGACTTTCTGTCAATAACTATAGAAAGAATAAGGGAAATTTAAAAAGTTACAAACACCACCACAGCATTAATTACTGGAAACAAGCTGCACCTTCAGTTCAGTTCAGTCACTCAGTTGTGTCCGACTCTTTGCAACGCCATGAACCACAGCACGCCAGGCCTCCCTGTCCATCACCAACTCCTGGAGTCCACCCAAATCCATGTCCATTGAGTCGGTGATGCCATCCAGCCATCTCATGCTCTGTCGTCCCCTTCTCTCCTGCCCTCAATCTTTCCCAGCATCAGGGTCTTTTCCAATGAGTCAGCTCTTCACATCAGGTAGCCAAAGTATTGGAGTTTCAGCTTCCACATCAGTCCTTCCAATGAACACCCAGGACTGATCTCCTTTAGGATGGACTGGTTGGATCTCCTTGCAGTCCAAGGCACTCTCACGAGTCTTCTCTAAACACCACAGTTCAAAAGCATCAATTCTTTGGCACTCAGCTTTCTTCACAGTCCAACACTTACATCATACATGACCACTGGAAAAACCATAGCCTTGACTAGACAAGACCTTTGTTGGCAAAGTAATGTCTCTGCTTTTGGATATGCTATCTAGGTTGGTCATAACTTTCCTTCCAAGGAATAAGCGTCATTTAATTTCATGGCTGCAAACACCATCTGCAGTGATTTTGGAGCCCAGAAAAATAAAGTCAGCCACTTTTTCCCCATCAAGATCCCCCAGTGGATGCTAAAGCCTGTGGGCCAAAGTCTAAAGAGAAACAGGATATTCACATAGTCTCAATGTATTTTTCCCAAAATATTTATTATTATAAAGTAGAAGATGTGACCTTTCCAGTGGAGAAACCTGCTCTATACCACCTTAATCAAATGATCAAGATTATTAACATCACCTTTAACAGCAACCAGCCATACGAACATTATATTACCCATTCCCCTTACCAATGCTGCCACTCCACCTCTCATTCTGGTATGGAATGCCTTATGACCATTCCTTCTGACTTATTCCTACTTGGGGAAAGCAGAAAGTATAGCAGAACTGGGAAGCCCTCAGCAAGAGAAGGAACAAATTCTGTCTGTTACATGGAAACCAACATATCAAAACCCTGTCCTGTTCCTCCTTTGAAACTCACCATGTTTGTTCAAGAATATACATAAGGCAACATAACACTGCAGCCTAAAACCTTTCTTTCACTGAGTTGCGGTGATGGACAAGTACCAGAGTATTCTACAGTCAATAAGCATCTCTTCAATAAATAATACTATTTAATAATAAGAAGAAATTATATAATCAGGCCCCATATCCCTTCAGATTCTTTTTCAATAACTTTTCAACTTTGTTCCTTATATATCATTTCACTGCCACCACTGTTACCATCTCACACTTTTTTACTATAATTATCACACAATAAATCGTGTTTCTTCAAATCTCTATTTCCTTTTAATCAACCTTACACCCTGCCACTAGATTAAATTTCTTAAAACTACCAACAAAAAGAAGCTTATCTACCTATATTTGATATTCTGGAAAAACACCTGTATATATGTACCAGGAGTAATGTATAAGAATATTCCTGTGCTCACTTCAGCAGCACATATACTTTAAAAAAAAAAAGAATGTTCCTAACAAAAAGATTAAAAAAAAAATCTGGAAATAACAAAACACTCATCAACAGGTGAAAAAGTTGAAATGTATATACATCAGTGAAAATGAGTTATGCTGTTAAGCAGCAAAATGAATCATAGTAACAAAGGGCTTCCTTGGTGGCTCAGTGGTAAAGAATCCACCTGCAATGCAGGAGATCTGGGTTTGATCCCTGGGTTGGGAAGATTCCCTGGTGAAGGGAATGGCTACCCGTTCCAGTATTCTTGCCTGGAGAATCCCATGGACAGAGGAGCCTGGCAGGCTACAGTCCATGTGGTCGCAAGAGTCAGACACAACTAATGACTGACACTTTCACTTTGAAGTAACATACTGTTGAACAAAAATAAGCCAACTGCAAATAAAGCATGGTTCCAGTTATACCAAAACCAAATAAAGATGACTCATGAATAAGTGTGTAATTGAACAATAAAGAAAGCTATGGACAGATTAAATAAAAAGTGAAGATAGTGCTTCCCCTATAAGTATGTGGGAAAAGATAGGGTCAGAAAAAGGCATGGGGTAATGTACTGCTCATGTTCCACTTCCTTCTGAATTTAGGAGCATTCATTTTACGGTTTTTGGTATACCTTACCCATATGCTAGAAATACTCATTTGTATTAATAAGTATGAATATATATTGAAAATGATTTCAAGATGCAGTCACACAAAGCCTATCTAAGTTTGCCTGATCTGCATTGACAGCTTTCAAAGAATAAGGAGCCCTTTACTAAAATATGGGCTTTCCTGGTAGCTCAGACGGTAAAGCGTCTGCCTACAATGCGAGAGACCCAGGTTCGATCCCTGGGTCGGGAAGATCCCCTGGAGAAGAAAATGGCAACCCGCTCCAGTACTCTTGCCTGGAAAATCCCATGGACTGAAGAGCCTGGTAGGCTACAGTCCATGGGGTCACAAAGAGTCACACACGACTGAGCGACTTCACTACATACTTCACTTTACTAAAATATAGGTAAGCTTAGAAACAGAGATTTGGGGAACCTCAACATTTGACTCAAGAATTTTCAGAGACAAAACTTTTACCTGTTCTGATGAATCACAAATAAGTTAAACCAAGAGTTCTCATCTTCTTTGGGTCTCAACATTGTTACTTTTTTGTTGACAAACATTCGATAGAGCCTTTCATCTGGAATAGATCCTGAAATAGAAATAACATTATTTCAAAAGTTTTGCTTCTAAATTATGTGCTTCTCTGAGTATCTCGTTTTCCTATCAGAGAGATATTTGAAATATGATATCATTATTCATAAATGAAAACATTCCAAGTTCATGCCTGACAGCTGCTGAGCAGCTGTTGTTGTTTAGTTGCTCAGTCGTGTCGGACTCTTTGTGACCCCATGGACTACAGCCCGTCAGGCTCCTCTGTTCATGAGACTTCCCAGGCAAGTACTGGAGTGGGTTGCCATTTCCTTCTCCAGGGGGTCTTCCCGACCCAGGGATTGAACCCCAGTCTCCTACAAGTGTCCAGGATTGTAAGGGGAATCTTCACTGCTGAGCCACCGGGGAAACCTGCTGAGCAGTTGCATTCAAAGAATGTTTTCCATGTCAAGCATACTACTACTACTACTACTAAGTCGCTTCAGTCGTGTTCGACTCTGTGTGACCCCACAGACGGCAGCCCATCAGGCTCCACCATCCTTGGGATTCTCCAGGCAAGAACCCTGGAGTGGGTTGCCATTCCCTCCTCCAATGCATGAAAGTGAAAAGTGAAAGTGAAGTCACTCAGTCATGTCTGACTCTTAGCGACCCCATGGACTGCAGCCCACCAGGCTCCTCCGTCCATGGGATTTTCCAGGCAAGAGTACTGGAGTGGGGTGCCATTGCCTTCTCTGATGTCAAGCATACATACCTTCAAAATCTAGAAAATATAGAATAAAAATCTGTTTTCTATGCTCAGTCTTATTAAAATTTTTAATAATATTGTTTTCTACTCTATTTTTTCTATGTGTACTCTTGATCTAACATATACATTGTAAAATACACAGGAAATGACAGTAGAAGGGGTGAGATTTTAAAATGTACTTAAAAATAATAGTTTTATGTATATTATGCTTTTAAATAAAAACAGTGTGCTTTTAAATAATTTAATGACTTTTCAGTAACTCTTCCTAATTCCCCAAAGGATAGTATAGGGTCAATGAAAATAAACATGCAAATTGTAATTTTAAATACTATAAAAGGAAAAAAAGTCAGGATGCTAAGAAGGCAATTATCAGTGGGAGGACAAGGTTACTACTTCATGGAGTGATTAGCTTCTAGAGAGAACTCCTAGTGCTGCCAATGAAATGATGGTGGAACGTATGACTGGGATAAAAAAGGCAAGACATGAAAATCCAGGGCATTAGAAGGTTGATCTACTTAGCTGCAGAAACACTAAGAACACTGACAAAATTGGAAGGTAAGCAGGTAAGAAAACTGAGGTAATGGAAAGGGCAGTTTACTGGTTGGCAGTTAGCTTCAAGGGTACCTGGAAAGGAAGGACAGGGGGTGGCAGCGGGAAGCAAGAAGAGCAGGGACTTGGCCTCCAGCCCTTCCGCCCTAGAGCCTGTGAGAGGCCAGGAGAAAACTGCACAAGACACAGGAGCCTCGTGGGCCACTGTCACTGAGAGTGGCACAGCACAGGGAGCATTCAGGGACTGATGATATGAGTCTGCTAACTAAAAAGGGCTCTAGCATATGGCACCCCACTCCAGTATTCTTACCTGGAGGGTCCTGTGGATGGAGGAGCCTGGTGGGCTGCTGTCTATGGGGTCACACAGAGTCAGACACGACTAAAGTGACTTAGCTAGAGCAGCATATACAGAGCTCGGGTGAGAGCTGGAGGGTAGAGACTGAGTCCAGTTAAGGAAAACAGAACAGGATGAGATGAGAGATTGGGGATAAAAGGGATGATGGAAGCAGTTTGCCTCTGGCAGTGACTAAGGCATAATGGGGTTTGTCCTTGGTTTGAAAGTGTGAGGATCAATCATTTTCTTCAGATATGATCCCCAACGTTACAGTGATTAAAATATCAGTAGTTTTTTTTTTGTTTTTTTTAAGTGTATTTTACTTCTTGCTCTATCACTTGCAAAAATCAGACATAATATTTTGGTCTCATCTTCTATATCTCTAAAATAGAGATTGCCATGATGCTTTTCTATTTGTTGGCAAAATTATGTAACTTGGGCAAAGACTCTGCACTTCCTACATAAAGTATTTAAATAAAACATCCATCTTAATTATTCTTTAAAAACATATACAAAAAGAAATGAGTACTAAGGTTTTTATTATACTAAAATCACTCAAAAAATAATGAAAACTATGTTGAGGTTAGTTACAGCATGAGTTTTTTCTCAATTTCCCTTGGGGTACTTTAAAACTGGTTTAACATGAAGTATAATTTTTATAATACTTAGGAAATGGCAACCCACTCCAGTGTTCTTGCCTGGAGAATTCCACGGATGCAAGAGCCTGGTAGGCTATAGTTCATGGAGTCGCAAAGAGTTGGGCACGATTTAGCGACTAAATGATACACATCAAAAACAATAAAACTATTGTATTCATACAACAAATATCAAACTGAACTTAACCAAATGAAGACACAAAAAATACACTCTGAATGCATGCTGAAAATGGTTTTACCAGTAGTCATGTATGGATGTAACAGCTGGACCATGAAGAAGGCTGGGCGTAAAAGAATTGATGCTTTCAAACTGTGGTCCTGGATAAGACTCTTGAAGAGTCCCTTGGACTGCAAGGAGATCTAACCAGTACATCCTAAAGGAAATCAACCCTGAATATCAATTGGAAGGACTGATGCTGAAGCTGAAACTCCAATACTTTGGCCAACTGATGCAAAGGGCCAACTCATTGGAAAAGACCCTGATGCTGGGAAACACTGAAGGCAAAAGAAAGGAGCAGCAGAGGATGAGATGGCTAGATAACATCACCTACTCAATGGACGTGAATCTGAGCAAACTCCAGGAGACAGTAAAGGACAAACTCAATGGGGTCGCAAGAGTCAGACATGACTTAGCCACTGAAGAACAAACAAAAACAGTCTTCCGTTCACATGTAATAAAGCCTAGCAAAAAAGCTTTTACCTACTGGAAACTAAATAAATTACAGAAGTTGATAAAGCAAATTTTCTGAGCGTTGTAGATGACAGTTCTAAACTAGTACTAATAAAAATATCATGTGAGCCACCAAAACAGGCCAAATATGTGAATTTTAATTTTCTAGTAGCCACATTAAAATAAGTAAAAGAAATTGGTGAAATTAATTTTAATATATTTTATTTAACCCAATATCTGAGTAAGATATTTTACATTTTTTTCTAAGTCTTTGAAATCTAACATCTATTTTATACTTATAGCATGACTCAATTTAGATTAGCCACTTTTCTAGTGCCTGATATCCACATGATTACTGTATTGGACAGTGAAACTTTAAACCTTTCAAAGACTTCCAAAATATCAAAATGCAGTTGTTCTAAATTACTCTACAGTTCTATGTTCAGGATTCTTGTCTGAGTCTAAAAGAAAAAAAAGAAAGAAAGAATAAACAATAGATACTAAGGGAAAAATATTTTTTCATCGAAACTGCTATTAAAATCAAATCTCAAGAACTATTGAAATGAAATGAAATGAAATGTCAGTTGGTCCTTCATGTCTGACTCTTTAAAATCTGATGGACCATAGCCTGCCTGGCTCCTCTGTCCGTGGAATTCTCCAGGCAAGAATACTGGAGTGGGTAGCTATTCCCTTTTCCAGGGGATCTTCCTGACTCAGGGATAGAACCTGGGTCTCCTGCACTGCAGGCAGATTCTTTACCATACTGGTGCTTATAAAATAATGAAAAATGTCCACCAAAACGTTGTAATATTTTTTAAAGTCACCCATAAGGAATAATTAGATTTGCCTCAATTCCTTCCAAACAGCAACAAAGTGAACTCCAGAATTTGATTTCCTAGTTGCTTAAACAAGTAAACATTTATCAACATAAATAGTAATATAAACTCATCTTACCTAAGCCATATAGAGCAATTTTTGTGCTTCCTTTCTGAAGCAAAACTGGACTAATGTCTATCTTCTCCACAGACATTGAACGTCCAAAGTGATTGACAAATCCAGCACAACTTAAAATATCCAGGGCACAGAGTGCATCTGCCTATGCAAAATATTTTCAAAGAATATTAATGTATATCTAAAAATTAATAATCAGCATATGTTATAACTTATTAAAAGTATATTCTGTATAGCAGTTATAAAAACCTAGATGAAGATAGTGCCTTGTCAAAACAAGATTACAATAGTAAAGTATGTGCTATCCTTTTCTCTATCACTGTGAGTAGAATCACATGTTAATACATGTTAAATACAAAGTTAACATTTCATCAAAATTTATCATGTCTTGTCCACTGAAAAATAAAACCAGCTATAGAATCAGTTATTTGTCATATTAAGCAGACCTCTCAAGAGGTGAGGAAAAAAAAGACTAGCTAAATAGTGATTTATAATACATTAATGACCAGAAAAAATAAAATGGTATTTTGAGATTACTTTAGGATCCCTATTATTTGAAATCTTCCTCAATTTACAGTGGATTTAGGTACCAATAAATCCATAGTAAATTGAAAATACTGTAAGTCAAAAATGCAGTTAAAGTACCTCATCTACTGAAAATCATAGCTTAACCTAGCCTACTTTAAACATGCTCAGAACAGTTACATGAGCCTACAGTTGGGAAAAAGTATAAATATTTTACAATAAAGTACTGAGTATCTTGTATAATCTACTGTACATGAAGAACAGAATGACTGTATGGTACATACCCATACAGAATGATTTTAAGTGTGGCAACTGTTTACCCTTGGGCTGGGGTGGCTGATTGGGAGCTGGGTCTTGCTGTCTTTACTCAGCATCATAAGAGAGTATCTTCCCACAAATCATTAGCCCAAAAAAAGATCAAAGCTCATAATTCAGGTTCAACTGAATGCATGTCAGTTTCACACTATTGTGAAGTTTAAAAATCTTAGGTCGAACCATCACAAGCTGAAGATGGTCTGTACTTCCTTATCAAACAAAACAAGATGATCTAATTTAGATTTAAAACTGTTCATGAAACAATTATTTCCTACAGTGAGATTTTTGAGATAAAAGCACCAGGTAATCTGTAAAGCATTATACAAATGTTAGGTTATTTCCAACATTTATTTATTCCTAAATGTTATTCCTTCTACTGGTTACTTATTGCTAACTTTGGCACTCAAGAAATAAAAACATATCTCATACATCAATTATTATCTCAGATTTTTTAAAGTATCTAAAAAGCAGTATAAAAGCCTATATGAATGATAAAGAGTCGATTTGAATCTCTGAGTCAATCTGACTAAAAGTTGCTGGGAAGAAGTGGAAGAATGCTTCCCATAGACAAATTAAACAGAAAATTTCTAAAATTTCAACAAACTTTAAGAACACAATAATTACCCCTGTGGGATCATCATGATTGCCGTGAATACTAAACACCGGAATTGAAATGTTGAGATTGCCATCTTGGTAGTTCACCCATGGAAACCTTAAAAAAGAAAGAAAAAGTTTCTGTAAGAGACAAAAGCTCTTTCCTCCATTCTCCTCCTCCAAAAACTTAATACTGTTACAGGCAAACTGGATGATCTAAGTCGGCAGATGACTTTGGAGTTTTAAAAAAATATTCAATCATAGGCAATAATTCAAGTTTGAAAAGATCTCAAAGTACTGCACTTGAAAACCTTACAGTATATGATGTTTGTGAATTGTATGAACGATTTGATTATCTGAATAGTAAGCTAATAGGCTTTCAAAATTTTGAAAGTCTTTGTGTAAGGTCTGTATTTGTATTGTAGAAGTGGGAGGGGAAAAATACACCTACTCTGGAATACAAGACCTTGATTAAAAATTCCAGCTCTATTACTCACTACTTGTATGACAAATTTTCACACTACTCCTGTCCCTAGCCACCAAGCTCCTCTTCTCAGAGGAAATGACACTAGCAATTTCTACTTTATCTGTGAAAAAATATCTTATACCTGTAAAGCAAATAAATACATCTTCCTTCTTCCACAAATGGCAGCACAATACAGACCTTTGGACCCTGCCTTTATCCCTTAACATACTTTGTAAATCATTTCATATCAGTATATAAAGAGCTTCCTTGTGGCTTTTTTTAGCCAGACACTGTATGGATTATTACAATGTGTTTAAGTAGATACCTACCCATGGACATTTAGGCCATTTCCAGTCTTTTGTTTCACAAATGGTTACAGTGAGTAATCCTGTACAAAGATGCCCTTGTGAGAGTATAGGAAATTATCTAGGAGGACACTGTCAGGTCAAAAAGCACACCTACATTTGTAAATTTGATTACTGCCAACTTCCCCCCATTGAGGTGGTATAATTATATATAATACAATGGCACAGCATGAGACCATTTCCCCTTACTCCACTAGTACAATATATGATCAAACTTCTTCAATCTTATACCAGTAGTTCTAAATCCTAGCTGCACAGCAAAATTCTCTAGGGATCTTTGAAGATCCGCCAATGTCTGAGACACAATCAGGGAGATTAACTGAACTAGAGACTGGGCATCAGTACTTTTTAAGATTCTGCGGTAAAGATAATACACACCCAGGACTGAGAATTACTGATGTATATAAATCCTATAGGAGAAAAATATCTCAGTATACTTCATCTCGTATCTTTCATATTCTTTTAATATGTTTAAATGTCACTTTATTTCCTTTTCAGTGAATGATGTCCATATTCTTTACCTAACTTTTTTTTTATTAACTCATGAATTTCTTTTAACTAACTTGAAAAAATTATTTATCTATTGGGAAAATTAGACCTTAATTTGCCTTGAATTAAAAATGTTCTTCCTGGTTGAACCTGGACTTCCAACTTCCATGGGCAGCTCTTGCCATGCAGAAATTTACAAAGACAAAAACATCAATCTTTTCTTTTATGGATTCTGGATTTGTGCAATACTTAGAAAAGTCTTTTCCACATTCAGATTTTTTAAAATGCTTAACAGTTTCCTCTAGTTCTTTTATTGAATAAGCTATATTTTCCTGGAGATATGTGATACCACCTTTATCAAATACTAAATTCCCACATTTACTGAGGCTATTTCTGGAACTTCTATACTCTTCCAATTATCTGCCTATCAATTCATGAATTATACCACATTTTTTATTATTGTAGAGAAGGCAATGGCACCCCACTCCAGTACTCTTGCCTGGAAAATTCCATGCAGAGGAGCCTGGAAGGCTGCAGTCCATGGGGTCGCTGAGGCTTGGACACAACTGAGCAACTTCACTTTCACTTTTCACTTTCATGCATTGGAGAAGGAAATGGCATCCTACTCCAGTGTTCTTGCCTGGAGAATCCCAGGGACGGGGGAGCCTGGTGGGCTGCCATCTATGGGGTCACACAGAGTTGGACACAACTCAAGTGACTTAGCAGTAGCAGCAGCATTATAATATACTTTTTTCCAGCTATACTGTGATATAACTGACATGCAACATTGTGTTACTTTAAGGTATACAAATACGTTGGTTTGATATATTCTATACTGCAAAATGATAACCACTGTAACTTACCTAGCACTGTAAGCTTAACACACACTCCCTTCAACACCTGCCAGCATGTCACACAGTTACCATCTCCTTTTTCTAGTCAGAACGTTTAAGATCTACTGTCTTAGAAACTTTACTAACTCATACTATGCTGTACATTAGATCCTAGGAATGTAATCATTTTTTAATCAAAATTATACTTTTTGACCAGCATCTCCACTTTCACCCCAACACCCGGCCCTGGTAACCACCATTCCAGTCTCCATATGAGTTCAGATTCCCTATACTGCGTAAGTGATGTTACACATTATTTGTCTCTTTGTCTGACTTAGTTTACTTAGCATAAAGCCTTCAAGGTCCACGCATGTTGTCTCAGATGAAAGGATGTCTCTTCTCACAGTTGAGTAACATGTATGTATTACATATACACACACACATATATATTACATGTTTATCCATTCTTTCACTGATGGACATGTATACTGTTGCCACCACTGCCTTATCTTGGCTACTGTGAATAATGCTGCAGTGAACGTGGGAGTGCAGACTATCTCTTTAAGATACTGTTTTCATTCCCTCTGGATATATACCCAGAGGGAGAACTACTGGATTACACGGTGGTTCTGTCTTTGAGGGGGAATCTCCAGTGTTTTCCACGGGCTGCATAAACTGGCATTCCAAATAGTGCGCAAGGGTTTTCTTCTCTCCACATTCTCCACAATACTTGTTCTCCCTTATCTTTTTGATGACAGACATCCTAACAGGTGTGAGGTGATATCTCATTGTGGTTTTCATATGCTTTTCCCCAATGATTAGTGATGCTGAGCACCTTTTCCTGTACCTGTTGTTTGTTCTATTTCCGTGAAAGCTAACATTGGAATTTTGATAGGGATTGAACTGAGCTAAACGCTACTTAGTAGTCCTCTTTTTCAGAGATTCCCTATTTTTTTGTTGTTGTTCTATTTTTCTACATGAACTAGTAAACTGGAACAGAAAATTATCCAAAATGTAGTACAAAGAAATAAAGTTATAGGGGATATTAAAAAGTGGGTAAGATATAATTTTCAGAAAGAGAACAGGAAAGAAGGTTTGAAAACATTTGCTACTGTTGTTTAGTTGATAAGTCATGTCCAACTCTCTTGCAACCTCATGTAATGTAGCCCACCAGGCTCCTCTGTCATGGGATTTCTCAGGTAAGAATACTGGAGTGGGATGAAAGAAATCAAAGAGGACACAAATAGATGGAAAAATATACCATGTTCATGGATTGGAAGAATCAATATAGTGAAAATGAGTATACTATCCAAAGCACTCTATAGATTCAGTGCAATCCCTATCAAGATACCAATGGTATTTTTCACAGAACTAGAACAAATAATTTCATAATTTGTACGGAAATACAAAAAAAACCTCGAATAGCCAAAGCAATCTTGAGAAAGAAGAATGGAACTGGAGGAATCAACCTGCCTGACTTCAGGCTCTACTACAAAGCTGCAGTCATCAAGACAGTATGGTACTGGCACAAAGACAGAAATATAGATCACTGGAACAAAATAGAAAGCCCAGAGATAAATCCACACACCTATGGACACCTTATCTTTGACAAAGGAGGCAAGAATATACAATGTAGAAAAGACAATCTCTTTAACAAGTGATTAGAATTTTTTAAAACAAGGACATATGTTAAAAATTGTAAGAATCTTTCAAAATCCAATTCTGCTGCTGTGTCGCTTCAGTCGTGTCTGACTCTGTGTGACCAAATAGACAGCAGCCCACCAGGCTCCGCCATCCCTAGGATTCTCCAAGCAAGAAGACTGGAGTGGGTTGCCATTTCCTTTTCCAATGCATAAAAATGAAAAGTGAAAGTGAAGTCACTCAGACTTGTTACATATTTGACTATGAACATCAAAATTAAGTATTTCTGTCAACAAAAGGTCCTGTGAACAGTCAAAAGACAATCCACTGATTGGGAAAAAAAATAAATATGTTTAACAAAGGCTTGATATCTAAAATATATAAATAGCTCCTGCAAATTCAACATGAAAAGCAAAAAAAAAAAAAAAAAAATCCAAATTTTTTAAATAGACAAAGGATATGAACAGAGATTCCAAAAGTACAATAAAAATCTGAGAAGTTACTCAATCTATTAATTAGGGAAATATAAATTAATACAATAATGTACAGAAAATTCAAAGAACTACAACTGTCAAGGAAATAGCTTATAATGAAGAGAAGATGACTAATTGTTTATGTGTTCATGCATCTTACATAGGAAATGTTATATATCATAGACACAAGGAAACATTCATTGAAGCATTTAAATATACTTACTTACTAAAACCAAAGTTAACTGACTGGTCGCTGAGAATTTCAAACTGTACAGGACGATCCCCCATACAATATTTTCTTAATAACTCGAGGCAGGTATGTAATGTTTTTCTTGAGGGTTTATTTTCATGAAAAAGATCACCACCTAACAAAATAAAATCCACCTAATGAAAAGAAAATAGTGTGAAAATTAGTGTGTTGTATAGGTAAAATTTTTAAAACTATAGACCAAAGAGAGAAAAAAATTTTATAAAAGATACCACTATGTGTGGAGATTTAAAGTTTCACATTTTGTTCATTTAAAGGCCCTTCCAATCTGGTTACTAATCTGATTCCCACTTAGGTTCCCAGGCCACCTTCAAAAAGCCATCTTTAAATTACTATACCAAGTCTCTTAACTCATGCTACCAGAAGTGATTTCTTTTTTTAAAGTTATCCAAATCAAACATAAACTTTGCACTTTAATAAAACCTATTGAAGGAATGGTTCAGTGGTAAAGAATCTGTCTGCCAAGCAGGAGACCCAGCTTTGATACCTGGGTCAGGAAGATCTGCTGGAGAAGGAATTGGCAACCCACTCCAGTATTCTTGCCTGGGAAATCCCATGGACAGAGAAGCCTGGCGTGCTACAGTCTATGGGGTCACAAAGAGTCAGAGACAACTTAATAACTAAACAACAACATGCAAGAAAGAGCTGATTCAATCCAAATTATTCACTGGATTCATTCAACAATTATTTAGACTTCCTATAGGCAGTGAAAGCTCAGGAAATACCAATCTACAAAACAGATCATGTCCCTGCCCTCACTGAATACAATGTACCATACCTCATACTGAGTATGATGAATAAAATATGACCCCTATTCTATTCAAAATCCAGTGGGAGAGAAAAACTGCTATGCATCTAAACATAAATCAGACTCTGAATTTAGACGGGGATATATACCAGGAGAAGAGCTATTACCAGAGAGAATTTCTGGTATCAGAAAGACTCATCACAGTGCATGGCACAGCATACTCTTGTTTAACAAACATCTGCTCTTCCCATCTTCCTATGCACTGTCTTCCTCCTCTTAAAAGCCCCAGACTCCCTTCTCCTTCTCCTTAGATCAGGATGGCAGATAAGCCTCCATTACCTCACTGCTGGGAGTCTCATATTTTTGTGGGGCTCCTGCATGGGAAATACCATGGACAGATGAGCCTGAAGGGCTATAGTCTGTGGGGTCACAAAGAATTGGACATGACCTGAGTGACTAAACAACAACACTGCACATATGCGATATTTTAGCCCATTAATCTGTCTTGCGCGCATGCTAAATTGCTTCAGTCGTGTTCGACTCTTTGCTACCCTATGGATTATAGCCCACCAGGCTCCTCTGTCCATGGGATTCTCCTGGTAAGAACACTGGAATGGGTTGCTGTGCCCTTCTCCAGGGGAGCTTCCCACATTTCATGTCTTCTGCATTGGCAGGTGAGTTCTTTATCACTAGTGCCACCTGGGAAGCCCTTATCTGTCTTATGTCAACTTAATTATCAGACCAGTCAGAGAACCTAGAAGGGAAGAAGGAAAAGATTTCTGGCCCCTACACTAGTCAGAGAGACTGCAATTAAAATTTAAGCTAGGTCTTCAAAACTAAACATGATTTGAGCAAAGGAAAAAAATGATCAAAGGAAAAAAACAATCAAAGCCATAGAAAAAGGGAGGGGAAGGGAAAGAGTTGTTTAAGAGAGTTTTGGAGGTTGGTTACTCAAACATACAAATGTGCTTAATACTACTCAACTGAATCCTTAAACATGGTTAGGGTGGTATGTTTTATATTACCAAGAGCAAAAAAAAAAATTTTAATATCTTTAAAAACTGGTTTGTGACTCTAGTGATCACTGAAAACACAACTTGCTTCTGAGGTATTCCGGCCCTACATGAATCTACTTATGAGGAAATGTCAGACACATCCAGTCGAGGAATATTCTACAAAAATAATTACCTGTGACTCTTCAAAAATGTCAAGGTCATGCTGAGAGAACAAACTTATGGTTGCCAGGGGTTAAGGATAGAGGGGAAAGGATAGTTAGAGAGTTTGGGATGGCATGGACACACTGTTATATTTAAAATGGATAACCAACAAGGACCTACCACATAGAATAGGGAACTCCGCTCAAAGTTATATGGCAGCCTAGACAGGAGGGGAGTCTGGTGAGAGTGTGTGCGTACTCAGTGTCCAACTCTTTGTGACCCTACGGACTGTAGCCTGCCAGGCTCCTCTGGGATTTCTCAGGCAAGAATATCAAAGTGGTTGCCATTTCCTTCTCCAGGGGATCTTTCTGACCCAGGGATAGAACCTAGGTCTCCTGCATTGCGGGCAAATTCTTTACCATCTAAGCCACCAGAGGACTCTGGGGCAGAGTGAATACATGTATATCCATTGAGTCCCTTCACTATTCACCTGAAACTATCACAACTTTGTTAAAAAAAAAAAAAGCCAGAGTCATTAAAGACAAGGCAGACTGAGGAAACGTCCCAGATTATAAGAGACTAAAGAGACATGACAACTAAATGTAAAATGTAATCCTGGGTTGGGATCTAACAGCACTGACCTGCCCCCAAACTACCACGACATTTGTTGTGGGGAAAACTGGCAGCATCTTAGAATTACATGATAGTACTGGAGAAACATCAGTTTTCCTCGTTTTGACAAGTGCACTCTGGTTACACATGCAGTTTACTCTCAAGTGGTTCAGAAAAAGTGTGTCTGTCTGTGTGTGTATGTATGGAGAGAGAGAGGATAAATTAAATGTAAAAGTATAGGAAGGGCATCCCTGGTGGCTCAGATAATACAGATTCTCCCTGCAATGCAGGAGACTCTGGTTTGATCCTTGGTCAGGAAGATGCCCTGGAGAAGGGAATGGCAGCCTACTCCAGTTTTCTTGGCTGGAGAATCCCATGGACAGAGGAGCCTGGACTACAGTCCAGGGGTCAAAATAGTTGGATCCAACTGAGCGATTAAGACACAGATACAAATTCTCACACACACACACAGTGTAGGAAAATCTCAGTGAACCGTAAGAAATTATTTGTACTATTCTTGCAATGTTTCTGTAAGATTGATATTGTTCCAAAATTAAGAGTTAAAAAAAAAGACTCTGAAGAACTAGAGAGTACAGATTAGCCTGACAGAACTAAAGAGCAGAGATAAGGCTGGTTAGAAGGCTGCTGCTACGTCGCTTCAGTCGTGTCCAACTCTGTGCGACCCCATAGACGGCAGCCCACCAGGCTCCCCCATCCCTGGGATTCTCCAAGCAAGAACACTGGAGTGGGTTGCCATTTCCTTCTCCAATGCATGAAAGTGAAACGTGAAAGTGAAGTCTCTCAGTTGTGTCCAACTCTTAGCGACCCCATGGACTGCAGCCTACCAGGCTCCTCCATCCATGGGATTTTCCAGGCAAGGGTATGGAGTGGGGTACCATTGCCCACAATATAGAGGACTTAAAAATCAGGAAGAATTTAGACTTCAGTAAGAAGAAATAGACACAAAAGATGGGGGAAAGTAAATATAACATGCATTTGGAGGTACCAGCTTGGGGCTGTGGGCAGAAGAGGACAGTTAGTATTAAAGAGTACAGGGAGAGGAAGCAGAAGGAAAGGAAGTGAGACAGTAAAGGAAACAAAAAGCTTGCGCTCAGGGAAAGACATAGTTCTTCAGCACCTAAGCATAGAAAAGGACACAGGATTCTCTAGCAGGAAACAAACCTCCTTTGACTGTTAATTTCTCTCCCTTCAGGGTAAAAGGAGACAATACTAGACATTCTCTCATTCATGAACACATTTATGAGAGTGCCTCCCGCTTGGCAGATCCTTTCGCAGTACTAAGATACACATGAGCAAACAGAAAAGAATCTTCATTCTCATCTAATTTATCTTCCAGAGGAGAAGAAAATACACAAGTAGATAATCCAATAAATTATTTCAGATGGTGCTATAAAAAAATGAATGAGTAATGTGATAAGACTGTTTGGAGTTATCAGGGAAGACTTCTCCAAAAAGATAAAACTTGAACTGAGAAGTAAACCCTGACAAAATCAAGATGCTCCAAGCGGGAAGAGAACCAGACACACAGAGGTCCCAGAGTAGAACACACACTCCAGAGTAGATGGAGCACAAGCCAAGCACCCTGAGTCAAAGGAGATGAAGTCTTCTAGTAGGGTCAGATCATATTGAACTCTGTAGTTTAATTTTTACTCTAGATTTAATGGAAGGCCACTTAGATTTTGAAGCAGCAGAGTGCCATGATCTGATTTATGATTTTATAAGTTCACTCTGTCTGCTATGCTGTAAAAAAGAAAAGAAAAAAAAAACTAAGGGGAGCTACTGTAGTTCAGCAAAATAAAAGTTTTGAATTAAGCTTATAGACACAAAGGCAGAAAATAGTGGGGAGATTCCACTCATAAATATTTAGAAATATGAACTAAAGGACTTGCAGAAAAACTGAACAGAACTCTGAGGAAAAGTCAAAGTTGAAGATAACAGTTTGCAAGTCACCCGAATTTATGTTTATTCCCCAGTTGTCTTCTGGGCTCTAGATGGACATTTTATCTGTCTGCCGGAAGGTTTCCTTGAATATCCTATTGGAACCTCCAACTCAAATGGCCTAAATCAAAATTCATCACCTTCCCACATAATGAAGTATGTAATAAGGAAGTGTGAAAATAACAAAGAAATCTTCCTTATTTAAAACCTACTTCTATTACCGGTACCACCATTCACCCAAACTTAACACACTTCAGAGATACTGTCATCCCTTCTCCCTCATCCGCATCTCCTAATCAAAGTATACAAACCCTATTTTTGTAATAGTTCTTGTATTCACTTCCTTTTTTCCATTGAAAGCCACGACTTTAAAAAAGCCTCAAACTTATCTTGACTTCATGCTAGACTCTTGTCAGAAGACTTTCTATTAGTTGGGTACAAACTCATCAATCTGGCATTTGAAGCTCTCAGTGAAGCTCAAACCACATTTCTAGTTTTCAGCCCTCTTTCCCAAACAAGACCCACCAGTGAGCCAACACAGCTGCTATATCCCTTCCAAGTCCAAGTTAAATGCCACTTAATTTATCTCATCTTACTGTCCTATTCTAAATGTGATCTCTTCTACCTCTAATCTCTCAGGAAATGCTGTTTATAATTTTCTTATGGCTCTTATCACATATGACCTTGCATCTGAGCATTTTAGACATTTAGCATATCTCACATACTGATATGCCTGCTGTATGTTCTTTGAAAGCAGAAACTATAACAGTCATCTTTACAGTTCAAAAAGAAACATGCTGCACTCAGTAAACACTTCATCAATTTTCATAAATTTTTACAGACTATTTACGAAAGGCACTCCTACTTGAATTCAGAGAATAAGGCACACGAAATCTGATTTGGACTTTTAGCATACTTATATTTAAGCAGGCAATCTGAGCGCAAGAACGTATGAAACAAAACTCTAAAAGGAAAAACAGTAAGTATAGGAACTTGGTAGAAACTGCAAAAATGCAAACCAAACTCACATCATTTTCCTGGGCAAGTCTTAAAATTTCATCAAGTGTTACAAATGTATCATTTCCTCTCACAGCATCTTTTTCCATAAATCCCAGATGAATATCGGTTGCAACCAAGATTTTAAATGTGTTTTCATCATCGCTGTATTTAAAAAGAAGAAACACTTCAATATAATTCATTGAAAGAATGTTCAAGCAAACTGAACATCTAAACTAAAATCTAAAAAAAAAATTCTAAATTAAATCTATAAAATAGCAATTATGAAATAAAATCATTTTTCCAGCTCTAAACAAGATCTGAAAATTTGAAGCATTTAGTTTATTAACATCACAATCTTCCTACCACTAATACAATGTGGAATATATACACACTTTTTAAAAGGCTCTGTAACTGCTTCAAAAATATATAACCGTGTTATAAGCAGTTTTATACACTCATATGTAACCTGGATTTGAAAGTTTATTTTCCTACTCTCTTCCACAGCAAAAACCTAACAGAATTTGATCCCAGTATCTAAACTTGCTATTTATCTACTTTGCACTTTTCCAGGAAAATTAGAATTAACTAGTTAATTTAAAAAGCACTCCTCTTATTTTATAAGTAGATTTCTATTCTAATAAGCTAGTAACTTACATCTAGGTCCCTGCTTGACTACTCTCCATACAAAGTTAGCTTCCCATTAACAAATCTGGCCAAGTTTACAATGCCATTTAAATTTGGTAGTACTCCAAAGATTCAATACTTTCATGTGAAGCAGCAATATGATAATTACTAACACTCTCTTAAACTTAATGTGACTTTTTAACTGTCTTTAAAATAATTTGGTATCTCTGATCTCATCTCAACTCTCATATGTAAAGAGGTTAGGTATTATTGTTTCTGAAAAACCAGAAGGCTAAATGCTAGAAATTAATTGATTTATCATGAAACAGAATGGCAGAAATGGTACTAAAAGCCGGGATTAAAATTCAGGCTGTTTTCACTAAAACATACGAACTTAAAAACAAACTTTTGTTTATCTCTAGAATTCAAATCTTTATACACAAGAGAAATTTCCAGAAAATGATATGCAGTTCTGACTGCTATATACATACAGATTAAGTCAGAATACTTTCAAATCACATTACTATCCAGACTTCCACAGCAATTTCTAAAGTATTTTCACTTGAGTTTTTTCATTTAAATACGAAAATTTATCTGAGAGACATTTTAACTTGATACAAATGAAGAAACTGAGGTGAAGTTTAAAGGCTTGCTAACTTGCTCAGGGTCAAACAATACTAATCAAGAAATTAAAACCAGGATGAAAGACTCCAAGTTGAAAGCTTTTCCCACATTACTTTTCCTAGTTCTTTTATTTATTTTCATTTTAGTCAGATTCATTTGCAATTTATTCAGTACCAGGGCAATGTATCCCTCTAAAAATGTGCTCTAAAAGACTTGCATTAGCTAGTAAGACTCAGTTCAAGAATATTTATAGCTTCAATAGTTTAAGACAAAAACCTAAGAACAAAAATTTATACAGCAATATGCCAATCTACAGCAAAACCCCAATCTACAGCTGCATATTATCTTTAATAAACATACAGTATGAATTGTTAACCGTTCCAAATATTTTTTTTGACGACTAACACGTGTGTTAATGCAAGCTCTTTATTTACTAAATAAGTGTCCTTTTATGGTGAGCATAGTCGACAGGCTATTTGGTAGAAACATAAACCAACAAATATTTCGGAAGAAAGGTGCTTACAGGGCATCCGCAGGGCTCATTTCTATGATCAGTCCACCTCCTCTGAGACCAGTTCCTTCTCCAAGTACCCTTGGGTCCGGTGCTCAAATAGGTCAGAAAACTCACTCGATTACAAATTCTAAAACAAAATTTTATTTAAAACATATTTTTAAAATGCAGACTGGCAATTTTGAAAGAGTCTCATTTTCACTTAAGCACCTACTACATTTTTATTTTTAATGTAAACAAAAAAAATAGCGTGTCTCCAGTGCCACTCCAGTTTTACCACTATAATTAAACTCCCCTAGCTCCTTTTGCGTGCCCTGTGGGAAGCTAATGTTTGTTAAATGAATGGGCAAACGAGTCACACAATACTTCCGGTTTAGCACAAGAATAACTCTGAACAGAAATGTTTAAGTTGCATGCAAGGACTACGCTGGAGCCTAAGGAGATTTCCTGCTTAAACACAGAATTATTTTAAAGACACGGGCTTGTTTTGAAAGGACAAGGGGTCCACGTTTGAATAAACAAAAACACGTCGTTGAAGGAAAATACTCAGAGGAGCCTTGGAGAAGGAAATGGCAACCCACTCCAGTGTTCTTGCCTGGAGAATCCCAGGGACGGGGGAGCCTGGTGGGCTGCCGTCTATGGGGTCGCACGGAGTCGGACACGACTGAAACGACTTAGCAGCAGCAGCCGGAGGAGCCTAGCGGGCTACAGTCCACGGGGTCGCAAAGAGTCGGACACTACTGAGCGACTTTACTTTCACTTTTGAGGAGGAGAGGCTGCCACCGTGGAACGACCCCTCCCACGCCCAAATCGCCGGTTCGGTGAGGATCCCAAATCTCAGCGCGCCCGCACCACAGAACTCGAGGAACCTCCAAGCTCCTCCCTAGCCTACTCGGCCCATTCTTCGCACAAAGTCAGTACTCTCTGGGCTTCCGCCCGCGACGCCACAGACAGAGGAAGCAACTCGCAAATTACCCCACACCTGGACTCTCCACAGCCCCACCCTGGGGACCCGAGGCTGGCTTTTACCCGGGAAGAAGGAGGGACAATCACGACACAAAAAGCAACAGCACCGCCCGGGATGGCGTCTCAGAACCGGCTTGTGGGTAAACCCGAATTAGGCGGGAGAGTAACAGTTTCCCCTTCTCTCGCGATACCTCATTGATGACGCAAGCGCATCAACTCTTCTCATTGGCTGTCGAGTGCCGCGAGGTCGCAATAAAAGTTGCAGCGAGGCCCCGCCCTCGTACGGGGGCCAATCCTGAGTAGCCGAGACGGAACCCGGAAGCGAGGTTCCTGGCGGCGATTTTCCGACTCTGAGGTGGGTAGCTCTTTCTCGTCTGGGGTCACACTTCCTGCTCGCTTGGCGCCACCTTTGAGCGCCTGAACCGAAAGGGTCCGGCCCCTGTGGACCCCTGGTGAGCTCTGCAAACCCGGCCGCGAAGTTTGGTCCTCGGTAGGGCTGGAGCAGTTTCTTCGGGCTTAGCTGTTTGGAAGGCCGCAGACGCGCCTCCTGGGCCTGTGAAGTGACCGGCCAGTGCCGGGGTCGCGACTGGTGGCCTTCTCTCACTGCCCTCCTCAGAGAGTGAACATTCGACCTCTAGTTTACAGGCCTTTCCCTGCGTCTCCTTATTGTCTCCGTGGACCCCAGGTTCAGCACATCTGTATTGCTTTGTGCTGACAGTGCATTAAAAAAATAATAATAATGTGAAACTTTTGAATTAGAAAATCTGGGCCTTTAGTTCCATTGAAAGTTGTTTTAATCTTTATAAACTTAAGCGCCTTCGCCTGTCTAATGGGGCTTATCGCTCCACCTGTCGCTGAGCTGTTTAATAAGAGTTGACGTACTTTGTGGAATGTGATCTTTAAAAAACATAACCTAGTTCCTCCTGTTGCAATATCATCAAGTAGAAATCTTGATCGACTGTTTAAATCTTGAATCAGGGAGAGGCACCAGAGTTTGACTTTTTAAACTAAAGAAATTTTTGTATGTAATTTATTTTACCTGGAACAGTAAATTCAAATTTTAAAGAGTTTTTTATAAAAAGGAGAGGAGGGGCACAAGATCTGTGCTATAATGTTGCTGTGCTGTACTTACACTCTAGCTTAAGTCCTGTTGGACTCTTGTGACTATGGCTGCCAGGCTCCTCAATCTATGATATTCTTTAGGCAAGAATACTGGAGTGGATTTGCCATGCCCTCCTCCAGGAGATCTGACCCAAGGATCGAGCCCACCTCTCCTGAGTCTCCTGCATTTCAGGTGGATTCTTTACTGCTGAGCCACCAGGGAATGCCCCAATAATGTTACTATGGATGCTGTAATTAATATGTGAACTTTACATTATTTACTGGTATTCATTAAGTGTTTAATGAATAGATGTATATTGCATTGTAAGCTTCAGAGAATAGCTTGAGAAAAAAGTGAAAATATTAGAATATAAAAACCTTTCTGATAGGGTCTCCTGATTGATCTGAAAAACTGAACTATCTTTGAAAATTCTTTAGTGCAGTCCTTTTTTGTGCATAGGGTCCTCCTTCTTGACTCATGGTAAAGAATCTGCCAGCCATGCAGGAGACCCAGGTACTATCCCCACATGGGAAAGATCCCCAGGAGAAGGGAAAGGCAACCCATTCCAGTGTTCTTGTCTGGAGAATTCCACGGACGGAGGTGTCTTGTGGGCTACAGTCAATGGGGTCACAAAGAGTTGGCCGTGACTCAGCAACGAACACTGCATTGTGCTACAAAGTAACAGGTCCAGAGAAGGTATTGGTCATGAGTGATAGATTTAAACTTGACTTTAATGCTCTTGGGCAGTAGTATTAAAATATAGTGATACACTCAGTTCTCTTCAGTTCAGTTGCTCAGTCGTGTCCAACTCTTTGCTACCCGATGAACCGCAGCATGCCAGGCCTCCATGTCCATCACCAACTCCCGGAGTTTACCAAAACTCATGTCCATTGAGTCGGTGAAGCCATCTAACCATCTCATCCTCTGTCGTCCCCTTCTCCTGCCACCCTCCATCTTTCTTAGCATCAGGGTCTTTTCCAGTGAGTCAGCTCTTCGCATCAGGTGGCCAAAGGATTGGAGTTTCACCTTCAACATCAGTCCTGCCAATGAACATCCAGGACTGATCTCCTTTAGGATGGACTGGTTGGATCTCCTTGCAGTCCAAGGGACTCTCAAGAGTCTTCTCCAACACCACAGTTCAAAAGCATCAATGCTTCTGTGCTCAGCATTCCTTATAGTCCAACTCTCACATCCGTACATGACCACTGGAAAAACCATAACCTTGACTAGACGGACCTTTATTGGCAAAGTAATGTCTCTGCTTTTTAATATGCTATCTAGATTGGTCATAGCTTTTCTCCCAAGGAGTAAGCGTCTTTTAATTTCATGGCTGCAATCACCATCTGCAGTGATTGTGGAGCCCCCCAAAATCAAGTCAGCCACGGTTTCCACTGTTTCCCTATCTATTTCCCATGAAGTGATGGGACCAGATGCCATGATCTTAGTTTTCTAAATGTTGAGCTTAAAGCCAGCTTCTTCAGTCTCCTCTTTCGCATTCATCAAGAGGCTCTTTAGTTCTTCTTCACTTTCTTCCATAAGGGCGGTGTCATCTGCATATCTGAGGTTATTCATATTTCTCCAGGCAATCTTGATCCCACCTTGTGCTTCATCCAGCCCAGTGTTTCTCGTGATGTACTCTGCATATAAGTTAAATAAGCAGGGTGACAATATACAGCCTTGACGTACTCCTTTTCCTATTTGGAACCAGTCTGTTGTTCCATGTCCAGTTCTAACTTGCTTCCTGAACCTGCATACAGGTTTCTCAAGAGGCAGATCAGGTGGTCTGGTATTCCCACCTCTTTCAGAATTTTCCACAGTTTATTGTGATCCACACAGTCAAAGGCTTTGGCATAGTCAAGAAAGCAGAAATAGATATTTTTCTGGAACTCTCTTGCTTTTTCCATGATCGAGTGGATGTTGGCAATTTGATCTCTGGTTCCTCTGCCTTTTCTAAAACCAGCTTGAACATCTGGGAGTTCACGGTTCACGTATTGCTGAAGCCTGGCTTGGAGAATTTTGAGCATTACTTCACTAGCCTGTGAGATGAGTGGGATTGAGCGGTAGTTTGAGCATATTTTGGCATTGCCTTTCTTTGGGATTGCAATGAAAACTGACCTTTTCCAGTCCTGTGGTCACTGCTGAGTTTTCCAAATTTGCTGACATATTGAGTGTAGCACTTTCACAGCATCATCTTTTAGGATTTGAAATGGCTCAATTAGAATTCCATCACCTTCACTAGCTTTGTTCATAGTGATGCTTCCTAAGGCCCACTTGACTTCTCATTCCAGGATGTCTGGCTCTAGGTCAGTGATCACACCATCGTGATTATCTGGGTCGTGAAGATCATTTTTGTACAGTTCTGTGTATTCTTGCCACCTCTTCTTAATATCTTCTGCTTCTGTTAGGTCCTTACCATTTCTATCCTTTATTGAGCCCATCTTTGCATCTTTTTCCACTGGTCATGGATGGATATGAGAGTTGGAATACAAAGAAAGCTCAGCATGGAAGAGTTGATGCTTTTGAACTGTGGTGTTGGACAAGACTCTTGAGAGTCCCTTGGACTGCAAGGAGATCCAACCAGTCCATCCTAAAGGAAATCCATCCTGGGTGTTCATTGGAAGGACTGATGTTGAAGCTGAGACTCCAGTCCTTTGGCCACCTGATGCGAAGAACTGACTCATTTGAAAAGACCCTGATGCTGAGAAAGATTGAGGGCAGGAGGAGAAAGGGACGACAGAGGATGAGATGGTTGGATGGCACCACCAACTCGATGGACATGGATTTGATTGGACTCCGGGAGTTGGTGATGGACAGGGAGGCCTGGCGTGCTGCAGTTCATGGGGTTTCAAAGAGTCGGACACGACTGAACTAAACTTGCATGAAATGTCCCCTTGGTATCTCTAATTTTCTTGAAGAAATCTCTTGTCTTTCCCATTCTGTTATTTTCCTATATTTCTTTGCATTGATGCATTAGGATTCATTCAATTAAAACTCATGAAAATTAGGTAGAAAGAAATCTGTATCTTAGGAGTATGAGTAACTCTAAGATTTCTCAGAATCCATTCCAAGCAAAATCAAGTGATAGCACTTTAATCATGTTAATTATGCAAATGTTTTAATGCCTGTGTATATAAGTCGGACATAAATGTAAGTTAAATATAGTCCCTATCCTTAAGCTAACAATCTCTTTAGAGGCTAAAACAAGAATAAAATTAGTGATAAGACAGTATATATCACCAAGAAACAGGAGAAACTAGAGAGAGAGATCTAATATACAGGCTCAAGAAAGACTTAAGAGAGAGGCAACTTCTGGGAAGAGTCTTAAATGACTAAAAAGGTTTCAACAAATATAATTAGGAAGCTGAGAGATATTTTTAAAACATCTGTTATACTCATTTTCTTTAAGTGGTGTTAAACTTTGATATGCTGTACAACTTTTTTATAATTAATGAATTTATTTTAATTGGAGGCTAATTACAATATTGTGGTAGTTTTTGCCATACATTGACATGAATCAGCCACAGGTGTACATGTGTTCCCCAATCCCAAACCCCCGTCCCACCTCCCTCCCCATCCCATCCCTTTGGGTTGTCCCAGTGCACCGGCTTTGAGTGCCCTGTTTCATGCCTCGAACTTGGACTGGTCTTCTATTTCACATGTGGTAATATACATGTTTTAATGTTATTCTCTCAAATCATCCCACCCTCGCCTTCTCCCACAGAGTCCATTAGTCTGTTCTTTACATCTGTGTCTCTTTTGCTATCTCGCATATGGGGTCATTGTTACCATCTTTCTAAATTCGATGTATATATGTGTTAATATACTGTGTTGGTGTTTTTCTTTCTGGCTTACTTCACTCTGTATAATAGGCTCCAGTTTCATCCACCTCATGAGAACTGATTCAAATGCATTCTTTTTAATGGCTGAGTAATATTCTATTATGTATATGTGCCACAACTTTCTTATCCATTCATCTGTCAATGGACATCTAGGTTGCTTCCCTGACCTGGCTATTGTAAACAGTGCTGGGATGAACATTGGGGTACACATGTCTCTCTGACTTCTGGTTTCCTCGATGTGTATGCCCAGCAGTGGGATTGCTGGGTTGTATGGCAATTCTATTTTCTGTTTTTGAAGGAATCTCCACACTGTTCTGCATAGTGGCTGTACTAGTTTTCATTCCCACCAACAGTGTAAGGGGGTTCCCTTTTCTCCACACCCTCTCCAGCATTTATTATTTGTAGACTTTTTGATACCAGCCATTCAGACCAGGGTGAGATGGTACCTCATTGTGGTTTTGATCTGTGTTTCTCTGATAATGAATGGTGTTGAGCATTTTTTCATGTGTTTCTTAGCCACCTGTATGTCTTCTTTGGAGAAATGTCTGTTTAGTCCTTTGGCCCAGTTTTTGATTGGGTCATTTATTTTTCTGGTATTGAGCTGCATGAGCTGTTTCTGTATTTTTGAGATTAATTCTTTGTCAGTTGATTCATTTGCTATTATTTTCTCCCATTCTGAAGCCTGTCTTTTCACTTTGCTTATAGTTTCCTTCATTGTTCAAAAGCTTTTAAGTTTATGGGAGGTAGGTCATAGAGGATCTTGCTGTTATTCATGTTAGAGAGTGTTTTGCCTATGTTTTCCACTAGGAGTTTTATAGTTTCTGGCCTTAAATTTAGATCTTTAATCCATTTTGAGTTTATTTTTGTGTATGGCGCTAAGAGTGTTCTAGTTTCATTCTTTTACAGGTGGTTGACCAGTTTTCCCAGCACCACTAAAGAGATTGTCTTTTCTCCATTAATATTTTTTCCTCCTTAGTCAAAGATAAGGTGTCCATAGGTGCATGGATTTATCTCTGAGCTTTCTATTTTGTTCCATTGATCTATATTTCTGTCTTTGTGCCAGTACCATACAGTCTTGATGACTGTAGCTTTGTAGTATAGTCTGAAGACAGGCAGGTTGAGTCCTCCAGTTCTATTCTTCCTTCTTTCTCAAGATTCTTTTGGCTATTAGAGGTTTTTTGTATTTCGATACAAATTGTGAAATTATTTGTTCTAGCTCTGTGAAACATACCATTGGTAGCTTGATAGGGATTGCATTGAATCTATAGATTGCTTTGGGTAGTATACTCATTTTCACTATATTGATTTTTCCGATCCATGAACATAGTATATTTCTCTATCTGTTAGTGTCCTCTTTGATTTCTTTCACATGTGTTTTATAGTTTTCTATATATAGGTCTTTTGTTTCTTTAGGTAGATATAGTCCTATGTATTTTATTCTTTTCGTTGCAATGGTGAATGGAATTGTTTCCTTAATTTCTCTATTTAATCATTATTAGTGTATATGCAAGGGATTTCGTGTATTAATTTTATATCCTGCAACTTTATGATATTCATTGATTAGCTCTAGTAATTTTCTGGTGGTGTCTTAGGGTTTTCTATGTAGAGGATCATATCACGGCAAATAGTGAGAGTTTTACTTCTTTTCCAAACTGGATTCTTTTATTTCTTTTTTTTCTCTGATTGCTGTGGCTAAAACTTCCAATACTATGTTGAATAGTAGTGGTGAGAGTGGGTACCCTTGTCTGGTTCCTGACTTTAGGGAAAATGCTTTCAATATTTCACTATTGAGGATAATGTTTGCTATGTGTTGATCATATATGGCTTTTATTATGTTGAGGTATGTTCCTTCTATGCCTGTTTTCTGGAGAGTCTTTATCATAAATGGTTGTTGAATTTTGTCAAAGGCTTTCTCTGCATCTATTGAGATAATCATATTATTTTTATCCTTCAATTTGTTAATGTGATATATCACATTGAGTGATTTGCAAATATTGAAGAACCTTGTATCCCTGGGATAAAGCCCACTTGGTCATGATGTATGATCTTTTAAATATGTTGTTGGATTCTGTTTGCTAGAAATTTGTTGAGGATTTTTGCATCTATGTTTATCAGTGATATTGGCCTATAGTTTTCTTTTTTTGTGTCATCTTTTTCTGGTTTTGGTATTAGGGTGATAGTGGGCTCATAGAATGTGTTTGGGAGATTACCTTCCTCTGCAATTTTCTGGAAGAGTTTGAATAGGATAAGTGTTAGCTCTTCTCTAAATTTTTAGTAGTATTCACCTGTGCTTTTGTTTTTTGGAAGATTTTTTATTACAGTTTCCATTTCTGTGCTTGTGATGGGTCTGTTAAGATTTTCTATTTCTTTCTGGTTCAGTTTTGGAAGGTAATACTTTTCTAAGAATTCGTCCATTTGTTTCAAGTTGTCCTATTCATTGTCGTATAGTTACTGATGCTGCTGCTAAGTCACTTCAGTCGTGTCCAACTCTGTGCGACCCCATAGACGGCAGCCCACCAGGCTCCCTTGTCCCTAGAATTCTCCAGGTAAGAACACTGGAGTGGGTTGCCATTTCCTTCTCCAATGCATGAAAGTGAAGTCGCTCAGTTGTGTCTGACTCCTAGCAACCCCATGGACTGCAGCCTACCAGGCTCCTCCGTCCATGGGATTTTCCAGGCAAGAGTACCAGAGTGGGATTTTTGTTAGAGTCTCCTTTTTTTCTTTTTCATTTATTTCTGCCCTAATTTTTGTGATTTCTTTCCTTCTACTAACCCTGGGGTTCTTCATTTCTTCTTTTTCTAGTTGCTTTAGGTGTAAAGTTATTTATTTGACTTTTCTTTTGTTTCTTGAGGTAAGCTTCCAGTGCTATGAACCTTCCCCTTTACACTGCTTTTCAGTTCAGTTCATTTCAGTTTAGTCGCTCAGTCATGTCTGACTCTTTGTGACCGCATGGACTGCAGCACACCAGGCCTCCCTGTCCATCCCAACTCTGGGAGCTTGCTCAACCTCATGTCCGTTGAGTCAGTGATGCCATCCAACCATCTCACCCTCTGTCGTCCCCGTCCCCTCTCACCTTCAACCTTTCCCAGCGTCAGGGTCTTTTCAGATGAGTCAGCTCTTCGCATCACGTGGCCAAAGGATTGGAGTTTCAGCTTCAACATCAGTCCTTCCAATGAACACTGCTTTTACTGAATCCCATAGGTTTTGGGTTGTCATGTTTTCATTTTCATTTGTTTCTATGAAGATTTTGATTTCCTTTTTCATTTCTTCCATGATTTGTTGGTTATTCAGCAGCATGTTATTTAGCATCCATATGTTTGTATTTTTATAGTTTTTTTCCTGGAGTTGACATCTAATCTTACCGCATTGTGATCAGAAAAGATGCTTGAAATGATTTCAGTTTTTTTGAATTTACTAAGGCTAGATTTATGGCCCAGGATGTGATCTATCCCAGACAATGTTCTGTATGCACTTGAGAAAAAGTTTTGGGGTGAAATGTCCTATATTAATGGGGGCAAACTGCTCCATTGTATTATTTAAAGTTTGTGTTTCCTTGCTAATTTTCTTTTGGTTGATCTATCCATAGGTGTTAGTGGGGTATTAAAGCCTTCCACTATTGTTGTGTTACTGTTAATTTACCCTTCTATACCTGTTAGCATTTGCCTTTTGTATTGAGGTTCTCCTATGTTTGGTACCTATATATTTATAATTTTTATATCTTCTTCTTGGATTGATCCTTTGATCATTATGTAGTGTCCTTCTTTGTCTCTTTTCATGGCTTTTATTTCAAAGACTATTTTATCTGATATGAGATTGCTGGTCCTGCTTTATTTTGGTCTCCATTTGCATGAAATATCTTTTTCCAGCCCCTCACTTTCAGTCTGTATGTGTCCCCTGTTTTGAAGTGGGTCTCTTGTAGACAGCGTATATAGGGGTCTTATTTTTGTATCCATTCAGCCAGTCTTCGTCTATTGGTTGGGGCATTCAACCCATTTATGTTTAAGGTAATTATTGATAAGTATGATCCTGTTGCCATTTACTTTGTTGTTTTGGGTAGAGTTTGTACACCTTTTCTGTGTTTCCTGTCTAGAGAAGATCCTTTACATTTATTGAAGAGCAGGTTTGGTGGTGCTGAATTCTCTCAGCATTTGCCTGTCTGTAAAGCTTTTGATTTCACCTTCATGTTTGAATGAGATCCTTGCTGGGTATAGATATCTGGGCTGTAGGTTTTTCTCTTTCATCACTTTAAGTATGTCCTGCCATTCCCTTCTGGCCTGAAGAGTTTCTATTGAAAGATCAGCTGTTATCTTTATTGGGATCCCATTGTGTGTTATTTGTTGCTTTTCCCTTGCTGCTTTTAATATTTGTTCTTTGTGTTTGATCTTTGTTAGTTTGATTAAATGTGTCTTGCAGTGTTTCGCCTTGGGTTTATCCTGTTTGGAACTCTCTGGGTTTCTTGGACTTGAGTGAATATTTCCTTCCCCATTTTAGGGATGTTTTCAACTGTTATCTCAAGTATTTTCTCACACCCTTTCTTTTTGTCGTCTTCTTCAGGAATTCCTATGATTCGAATGTTGGGGTGTTTAACATTGTCCCAGAGGCCTCTGAGGTTCTCCTTATGTCTTTAATTCTGTTTTCTTTTTTCTTCTCTGCTTTATTTATTTCAACCATTCTATCTTCCACCTCACTTATCCTGTCTTCTACCTCAGTTATTCTACTGTTGGTTCCCTCCAGAATGCTTTTGGTCTCAGTTATTGCATTATTCATTATTGATTGACTCTTCTTTATTTTTCTAGGTCCTTGTTAAACATTTCTTGCATCTTCTCAATCCTGGTCTCTAGTCTATTTATTTTAGTTTCAAAATTTTGTTTTCAAGATTTTGGAGCATCTTGACTAACATTATTCTGAATTATTTTTCAGGTAGACTCCCTATCTCCTCCTTTTTTTTTTTTTTTTTTGGTTTAGTGGATGTTTATTATGTTCCTTTACCTGGTAAATATTTATCTGCCTTTTCATTTTGTTTAGATTGCTGTGTTTGGAGTGTCTTCTGTAGGCTGGAAGTTTGTGGGTCCTCTTTATTGTGGACCCTGCTCCCTGTGGGTGGGGTTGTACTAGTGGCTTGTCAAGGTTTTCTGGTTAGGGGAGCTTATGTCTGTGTTCTGATGGGTGAAGCTGGATGTCTTCTATCTAGAGTGCAATGAAGTGTACAGTAGTGAGTTTTGGGGTGTCTGTGGGTTTGGTGTGACTTTGGGCAGTCTGTCTTTTAATGCCCAGGGCTGTGTTCCTGCGTTACTGGAGAATTAGCATGATATGTCTTGCTCTGGAACTTGTTGACTCTTGGGTGGTTTTTGGTTTCAGTGTAGGTATGGAGGCTTTTGATGAGCTCTTGTCTGTTAATGGTCCCTGGAATCAGAAGTTTTCTGATGTTCTCGCGTTTTGGAGTTAAGCCTCCTGCCTCTGGCTTTCAGTCTTATTTTTACAGTAGCCTCAAGACTTCTCCATCCATACAGCACTGATGATAAAACATTAAGGTTAATGGTGAAAAGATTCTCCACAGTAAAGGACACCCAGAGAGGTACACAGAGTTACATAGAGAAGAGAAGAGGGAGGAGGGAGATAGAGGTGACCAGGAGGAGAAGAGGGGAGTCAAAAGGGGAGAGAGCAGTCTAGCCAGCAATCAATTCCCTAAGTGCTCTACACAGTCTGGAACACTCAGAGAAGTTTACGGAGTTCCATAGAGAAGAGAAGAGAAAAGGAGGAAGGAGATAGAACTGACCAGGATGAGAAGAGGGGGAGTCAAAATGGGAGAGAGCAATCAAGCCAGTAATCACAACCCTAAGTGAACATGGATACTGAAGATTAGATTCTTAAAGGTACAAAATTGATTTAAAAAAAAAAATACCAAGAAGCAAAAATTAAAAATATAGAGTAGAGGTTAGACTCTCAAAAATATAATATTAAAAATACAAAACAAAATGAATCACAAAAATTATAAAAAATATATATATGAAATTTGCTTTTACAACAGGATCTTTTTTTTGCAAGGTAATAGTAGGTTATAAAAGTGAAAATTAAAGTGGTAAAGAACTTAAAAAAATTAAAAAGTGATCATATAAAATATATTTAGGAATTTCTCTGGAGCTGTTGTGGGCAGTGTGGGGTGAGTTCAGTTTCAGATAGTTCCTTGTTCCAGCTTGTGCTTGTTCTCAAGGTCTATAGGCCCCCTCTAATGCTTCAGTTCAGTTCAGTTGCTCAGTCGTGTCCGACTCTTTGCGACCCGATGAACTGCAGCACACCAGGCCTCCCTGTCCATCACCAAATCCCAGAGTTCACTCAAACTCACGTCCATCGAGTCCGTGATGCCATCCAACCATCTCATCCTCTGTCATTCCCTTTTCCTCCTGCCCCCAATCCCTCCCAGCATCAGAGTCTTTTCCAATGAGTCAACTCTTCACATGAGGTGGCCAGAGTACTGGAGTTTCAGCTTTAGCATCGTTCCTTCCAAAGAACACCCAGGGCTGATCTCCTTTAGAATGGACTTCTTGGATCTCCTTGCAGTCCAAGGGACTCTCAAGAGTCTTCTCCAACACCACAGTTCAAAAGCATCAATTCTTCGGCGCTCAGCTTTCTTCACAGTCCAACTCTCACATCCATACATGACCACTGGAAAAACCATAGCCTTGACTAGATAGACCTTTGTTAGCAAAGTAATGTCTCTGCTTTTCAATATGCTATCTAATGTTTAGTTAGTGTTAACTACAGGGTTTTAATCTGTTGCATGTGTCACTTCCAGAGCGGGTCCCTCTTCTTTATTTTGGCTTCCTCTGTTTGAAAGTCTCTTCAGTGTTTAATTTCTGCCCTGACACAAGGGGGAAAATATGGTCACTTATTTATGCTCACTTGTTCAGTTGTGTTTTGGGGAGGGAGGAACCCTGCAAACAAATATCACTGGCGTGTGTGGGGAGTGCTCACAATGTATGGACCACACTGGGTTTGCCCAAGCTCACAGCGTGTTCTTTCTGTTTCTACACTGCTCAGGCTGCAGGGTGCTCTGCAGGGCACTGTCCAAAGCAGGCCCTGGGTTTCATGCACTTGCCAGGTCTAAGCCGCTCGGGTTCAGGTTCTCGGGTACTCCACAAGGGCACAGACTCTGTTGGGCATGCATTTTGTGCCCTTCCCAGGTCTGAGCAGCTCAGGCAACCAGGTGCTTGGTGAGCACACTGTCCCAGGGGGGCCATGCATCTGAATCACCTCTCTGGTCTTGGGTGTGCCATGTGTCTCCTCTGGGAAGCTGATCTCAGGCTATGACCCTCCTGGCAGATGTCAACCATTCAGGATCCCAGGAAGACATGGTTAGCAACTGGGGGCCTGCTCAGTTTGGTGCAGGATGCTGGTCTCTGAGGCCGAGATTGGAGCAGCCCCTTGCCTTCTGGCTCTGGCTGTTGCCCACCTGCCTCTCTGCCTCTGGCAGGAAGGGAACTGTATGCAGCTGGCTAGCTCTCCTTTGGTGATCACTCAGTCCTTTGCTCTGTGAGTGGGCCAGGCTGTGCATTAAGTTGGAACATTTCACAGGAAAGTGTTTTTTTTTTTCTCTCTCTCTCTCTCTCTGGCTATCCCACAGTTTGGGCTACTGTCTCACATTAGCTCCCTCAGATTGTCCTCAGAGCATTCAGGCCCGGTCCTTACCTTAAGCATGCAGCCCGCGCCTCCCTTTCCAGCCTCCGGTCGCTGATGCGAGCATCTGGGCTACTTCTCTGCTGGGAGTTGTGGTTAGGCACCTATTCTGTGGGTTTTGGGGTTTTTTTTTTTCTTCTTGGTTATCTTGCCCTCTGAGATTCTAAAACTCCCCCATAGACCCACTGTTGAGGGGGTTTCCTGGTGTTTGAAAACTTCTCCTTCATGACTCCCTCCCCAGTATGGGTCTCCGTCCCTAACTCTTTTGTCTCTCTTTTTGTCTTTTATATTTTTTCCTACCTCCTTTTGAAGAGAATGCGCTGCCTTTCTGGGTGCCTGGTGTCCTCCGCCAGCGTTGAGAAGTTGTTTTGTGGAAGTTGTTCAGCATTCAAATGATCTTTTGATGAATTTGTGGGGGAGAAAGTGCTCTTCCTATCCTATTCGTCCTCCATCTTGGGACTGCCCTCCTGCATAACTCTTTAAGCTGATATTGTTTATAAATTATTATGGCAACCTAGCAGAATAAATATCATTTCCTTCAGGAAGCCTTCTGTAATCCTTTGGTGGTGGTATTTTAGTCACTAAGTTGTGTCCAACTCTGCAAACCCATTGACTGTAGCCCACCAGGCTTCTCTGTCCATGGGATGCTCCAGGCAAGAATACTGGAGTGTGTTGCCATTTCCTTATCCAGGGCATCTTCCCAACCCAGGGATTGAACCCATGTCTCCTGTGTTGGCAGACAAATTCTTGACCACTGAGCTATCAGGGAGGCCCTCAGTAATCCCATAAGACTGGGTTAATTACGCTCCTGTATATTCATTGTATCTGGTTACAGTCTTATCATAGTACTTAATGCTGTTTTTGCCAGTCTTCCTGACTAGATGATAAACTTAATGAGGTTAAGACATGGATCTTGTTCATTATTGAATCGCAGTACCTAGAGACTGGCGGGCTTCCAAAGTGGTGCAGTGGTAAAAAAAAAAAACCTGCCTGCCAATGTAGGAGACAAAAGAGAAGTGGGTTTGATCGCTGCATCAGAAAGATCCCCTGGAGAAGAAAATGGCAACCCACTCCAGGGATTTCTAGCCTGGGAAATCCCTTAAACAGAGGAGCCTGCCAGGCTATAGTTCAGTTCAGTTCAGTTCAGTCGCTCAGTCGTGTCCTACTCTGCGACCCCATGAATCGCAGCACGCCAGGCCTCCCTGTCCATCACCAACTCCCAGACTTCACCCAAACCCACGTCCATCGAGTCGGTGATGCCATCCAGCCATCTCATCCTCTGTCGTCCCCTTTTCCTCCTGTCCCCAATCCCTCCCAGCATCAAAGTCTTTTCCAATGAGTCAACTCTTTGCATGAGGTGGCCAAAGTATTGGAGTTTCAGCTTTAGCATCATTCCTTTCAAAGAACACCCAGGACTGATATCCTTTAGAATGGATTGGTTGGATCTCCTTGCAGTCCATGGGACTCTCAAGAGTCTTCTCCAACACCACAGTTCAAAAGCATCAATTCTTTGGTGCTCAGCTTTCTTCACAGTCCAACTCTCACATCCATACATGACTACTGGAAAAAACATAGCCTTGACTAGACAGACCTTTGTTGGCAAAGTAGTGTCTCTGCTCTTTAATATGCTATCTAGGTTGGTCATAACTTTCCTTCCAAGGCTACAGTTCAGGGGGTCGCAAAGAGTTGGGCATGATTGAGTCACTAAACACAAGCACATAACACCAAGAGACTAGCACATGCCAGGTTTTTTTTCATCTTTGTTGAATGAAGGAGTGAATGACAGCCAAAATCCTGTTTCACAACAAGAACCCAACTAAGAACAATAGTTGTCTGTCAATGAATAGGACTACTTTTTAAAGCCATGAATTTTCCTCAGCCAGAAATTGTTTAAGTAGAAAGAGGATGATTATTATAGATGTCATGGTAAAGATATCTGCACTGATGAGAGATTGGGACATGTGTCCTCTGGGGACTATTCCATCTCTAAGAATCTCTGATTCTTGGAAGTAGTTTTTAGGAAATACAAATTTTTGCTTCTTTTCTATAGCATCTATGTGTCTAGTTTATAAAAATGGTGAATGTTCTCATTTTTATTGTATTAGTTATAATTTAAAAACTTCAAGCATTAATCAACTGTTAGTATAATACAACATAGTATCTAAACCAGTAGATTCAAAATAAGTCAGAGTCATAACTACTGACTTAGAGGAAAACAATAAAAAAATGAGTATTAGGCCATTAAAAATAAAGATAACTGAAATCTGTCAGCTCCAATATTTGATGAATGTAAAGAGTATTAATAAACACCAAAAAGTTTAGACAGAGTATATTTGTGTATGTTTGCAAGACTTACTTATGCTATTAATAAAGCCTCAATTACTGGTTCGCTCCTAATTTTTGTGTTTGTGTTTTCAGATCTTGATGAATAAAATAAAGCAGACATAATCATCTCTGGAGAGATTATTTATAGCCTGGTGTTTGAAATGATTTATATTTAAAATAGTAGTAAAAATGGAAAAAGAGAAAGTAAATGATGAAAAACCAGACCCACAGAACTCCTTGGACTTTTCTGAACACTTCAACCAACTTGAACTGTTGGAAACACACGGACACCTTATTCCCACTGGTACCCAAAGTCTCTGGATAGGGAATTCTGATGACGATGAAGAGCAAGATGAAAAAACTGAAGAGTGGTATCAACTGCAAGAAAAAAAAATGGAAAAAGATCCAAGCAAATTGCTTCTTTGGGCTGCTGAAAAAAATCGGGTAAAAAAAAAAAAAAAAAAGAACGGTTAAGAAAGAAACCTTAGTTTAGTAGAAAAACTACTAGATTGGAAGCCAGAGGACCTGTCCCTGAAGCTTACTTTTTCCTCAGACCAAACTGAAAAAAAATCACTTCATGAAAACAGGTGTCTGAGGTTATTTTAGTTAGAAGGAATTGAGCTTCTTAATCTCTAGATTTCCTTTTTAGCATTGTTTTCTACTGATAAAAGTTTATGTTTTAAAGTTTTATACACACACACACACAAAAAGTTTTATGCACCATGCATATTGGTGTGATAATCCTACTACTGAAAGATCAGAACATAATGTCCCATTATTATGTTTTCTTCGCAAATGAAACATAACATATCAAACATGATTCTAGCCTGTATTTTTCATCTAACTGTAGCTTTAGTGCAGTAAGCCTTAACTGGACCAGGAGTAAACATATGGATTGGTTTTCCGAGAATCACGTTCATAAAATTAATTTATGAGGGAAAAAAAAAGCCAAAAGAATTTATAATTAACACTGACTTGTTCATTGTTAAATCGGTTGTCCTCCTCCCCAAAAGAAATCTTAAGTTTATTTTACAGTCATCTACTAACAAGGAAGTTTTCATTTAACTTAATTAAATCTAACACCACTAGACTATTTCATGTTGTTTACTGTTTTGTTTCATGTTGGGTTTGTGAAAGATCTCCTGTTTTATTCTCAGCTGACCACAGTGCGGAGACTGCTTTCAGAAAGGGCTACCCACGTGAACACTCAAGATGAAGACAAGTACACACCGCTCCACCGAGCAGCCTACAATGGGCACTTAGACGTGGTCCGGGAGCTGATTGCACACGGGGCAGATGTCCATGCGGTGACCGTGGATGGCTGGACACCCCTGCACAGTGCCTGTAAGTGGAATAATGCCAGAGTGGCTTCTTTCTTACTGCAGCATGATGCAGATATCAACGCCCAAACGAAAGGCCTCCTGACCCCCCTACACCTTGCTGCTGGGAACAGAGACAGCAAAGACATCCTGGAGCTCCTACTGATGAACCGCTACATCAAGCCAGGTCTGAAGAACAGCCTGGAGGAAACAGCATTTGACATCGCCAGGAGGACCGGTATCTATCACTACCTCTTTGAAATTGTGGAAGGCTGCACAAATTGTTCACCTCAGTCTTAATAACGGTTCTAATAATTTTCTTAAGTTTCTGAGTGCCTGCTTTGTGTGAGATGTGAAATATCCCCATTGTACAAAGTTGACATCAAAAGTCTTAGGACAGTAATTCAGTGGCACTCACGATACTGTCCCTCCAAGTGAATTGCCCGACCTTGATGTCAAAATGTATTTGAAAGTTGTTTGGATTTATCTTTAATGATTTCCATGGCATTTGTGATTTTTACCAAATCATTTTAACTTGTCTATATTGAAAAACTTGTCAGAGGTTGTACAGAAAACTAATGATATTTTTGGTGCTGATCCAAGAGAAATGTATTTTTACATTTACAATATCCCCCATCCTAGAGCTTTGTGGAGTATTTAGTATATCAACATGTATTTTTATAAGGTCAAGTAACTCAGAATTTTACTTAAAAATCTTAAATATACTGGTGCAGTTCAGCTGTCTTCTCTGCATCACCATAGCCATTTGCTTTCAACTGTAAACCGTAAGAATGAACATATTAGTGACTTGAATCTTCATAAGTTTAAAAAAAATTGAGAAACCTAGATCTTTGTTTTTTATTAATAGAACCATAGATGTTTAATCTACGAATGTTATATACTGCCTCTCCTTCCACAATCCACACAATCCTGTGGACCCTCCTACCTCACCCACCCTGGTCAACCTACATAATCCTTATTCTCCTGGTGAGTCATCACAACCCTTAAGACATGTGCACAACTATACCTTGGTCCAGGTGATCATAGCCTATTTGCCATCCAGCTAGTTTTACCTGTCTGGTCCTGCTGAGCCAGGCCCTGCTCACCTCATCTTCCAGGGTCACAGGAAGGGTTCTTTTCCAGGATCCTCATTTTATAGAAGCCACACAAAGTCAAAGTGACAAGGGAAAAGGAATTCTAAGATGATTATACTGGGGCAAGAACCACAAAGTGGCTCAGGAGTTTTATAAAAGCCACGTTGTAGATAACAACAAAAGTGTAAGTATAAATATTCTAAAAAAAATAAATAAATAAGGTTTTAAACAACCAAGAAAAAGCGTGAATAGTTCTTATACCTGTGTATATCTTATCTATCCGGCATACATTTGTTTAGCTTTGATTCTGTCCATCTCTCCAGCAGCAGCTTCCTGTTTCTTTGCCCTTCTGTGACTAAAACAAGAATTATCTCTCAACTTCTCAGCACCAGAACTGACACACTGGGGAAAGGGAGCTGAACTAATGGGCCTTTTCTTTGGTTATATGTGTGTATGCGTGTATATAAACATATATATATATATATATATATATGTATATATAGTTTTTTATTTTCTTTTTTTCTTTTTGGCTGTGCTGCGAGGCTTGCAGGATCTTAGTTCCCCAAGCAGGGATTGATCCTGAATCCTTGGCAGTGAAAGCTCAGAATCCTAACCACTAGACCACCAGGGAATTCCCTCTATGGTTATATTTTTTTTAATGTCCACCAAAGTATTTGTCTCTTTTGACCCAGTCCATGTGACCCAATTACCTTAAACTAAGTAACAACATTATTTAATCAAATATATGTGGCAGTTTTTAGGTTAAAACAAGATTGGATCATCTCAGAAAAGTTAAAGATAACATATGAACTGAATCATTGTGACAGTGATTTTAACACTTAGGAAAACTTTGGTTATTTTGTGATCTCTGGCTAGGACATAACTCTATTTCAGGGTATCAGTACCTTTTATATAAGGGTTTTGGCGATAAGTGAGAGGTTTATTTCTGTTTAATCTGACCTAATGTTGTGATACCAAATGACAAGGTATAGCTGATAGAAATGACAGTAGAATAAGACCCCAACTACCCCATTAGACGAAATGAAGCAGGACAAAGACTAAAAGAGTTTTGCCAAGAAAATGCACTGGTCATAACAAACACCCTCTTCCAACAACACAAGAAAAGACTCTATACATGGACATCACCAGATGATCAACACCAAAATCAGATTGATTATATTCTTTGCATCCAAAGATGGAGAAGCTCTATACAGTCAGCAAAAACAAGACCAGGAGCTGACTGTGGCTCAGATCATGAACTACTTATTGCCAAATTCAGACTTAAATTGAAGAAAGTAGGGAAAACCACTAGAAAATTCAGGTATGACCTAAATCAAATCCCTTATGATTATACAGTGGAAGTGAGAAATAGATTTAAGGGCCTAGATCTGATGGATAGAGTGCCTGATAAACTATGGAATGAGGTTTATGACATTGTACAGAAGACAGGGATCAAGACCATCCCCATGGAAAAGAAATACATAAAAGTAAAATGGCTGTCTGAGGAGGCCTTACAAATAGCTGTGAAAAGAAGCAAAAATCAAAGGAGAAAAGGAAAGATATAAGCATCTGAATGCAGAGTTCCAAAGAATAGCAAGAAGAGATAAGAAAGCCTTCTTCAGTGATCAGTGCAAAGACATAGAGGAAAACAACAGAATGGGAAAGACTAGAGATCTCTTCAAGAAAATTAGACATACCAAGGGAACATTTCATGCAAAGATGGGCTTGATAAAGGACAGAAATGGTATGGACCTAACAGAAACAGAAGATATTAAGAAGAGATGGCAAGAATACACAGAAGAACTGTACAAAAAATAATCTTCATGACCCAGATAATCACGATGGTGTGATCACTCACCTAGAGCCAGACATCCTGGAATGTGAAGTCAAGTGGGCCTTAGGAAGCATCACTAAGAACAAAGCTAGTGGAGGTGATGGAATTCCAGTTGAGCTATTTCAAATCCTGAAAGGTGATGCTGTGAAAGTGCTGCATTCAATATGCCAGCAAATTTGGAAAATTCAGCAGTGGCCACAGGACTGGAAAAGGTCAGTTTTCATTCCAATCCCAAAGAAAGGCAATGCCAAAGAATGCTCAAACTACCACTCAATTTCACACATCTCACACACTAGTAAAGTAATGCTCAAAATTCTCCAAGCCAAGTTTCAGCAATATGTGAACTGTGAACTTCCTGATGTTCAAGCTGGTTTTAGAAAAGGCAGAGGAACCAGAGATCAAATTGCCAACATCTGTTGGATCATGGAAAAAGCTAGAGAGTTCCAGAAAAACATTTATTTCTGCTTTATTGACTATGCCAAAGCCTTTGTGTGGATCACAATAAACTGTGGAAAATTCTGAAAGAGATGGAATACCAGACCACCTGACCTTCCTCTTGAGAAACCTGTATGCAGGTCAGGAAGCAACAGTTAGAACTGGACATGGAACAACAGACTGGTTCCAAATAGGAAAAGGAGTATGTCAAGGTTGTATATTGTCACCCTGCTTATTTAACTTATATGCAGTGTACATCATGAGAGACGCTGGGCTGGAAGAAGCACAAGCTGGAATCAAGATTGCCCAGAGAAATATCAATAATCTCAGATATGCAGATGACACCACCCTTATGGCAGAAAGTGAAGAGGAACTAAAAAGCCTCTTGATGAAAGTGAAAGAGGAGAGTGAAAAAGTTGGCTTAATGCTCAACATTCAGAAAAGGAAGATCATGGCATCCGGTCCCATCACTTCATGGGAAATAGATGGGGAAACAGTGGAAACAGTGTCAGCCTTTATTTTGGGGGGCTCCAAAATCACTGCAGATGGTGATTGCAGCCATGAAATTAAAAGACCCTTACTCCTTGGAAGGAAAGTTATGACCAACCTAGATAGCATATTCAAAAGCAGAGACATTATTTTGCCAACAAAGGTCCATCTAGTCAAGGCTATGGTTTTTCCTGTGGTCATGTATGCATGTGAGAGTTGGATTGTGAAGAAGGCTGAACGCCAAAGAATTGATGCTTTTGAAGTGTGGTGTTGGAGAAGACTCTTGAGAGTCCCTTGGACTGCAAGGAGATCCAACCAGTCCATTCTGAAGGAGATCAGCCCTGGGATTTCTTTGGAAGGAATGATGCTAAAGCTGAAACTCCAGTACTTTGGCCACCTCATGCAGAGTTGACTCATTGGAAAAGACTCTAATGCTGGGAGAGATTGGGGGCAGGAGGAGAAGGGGACAACAGAGGATGAGATGGCTGGATGGCATCACTGACTCGATGGACATGAGTCTGAGTGAACTCTGGGAGTTGGTGATGGACAGGGAGGCCTGGCGTGCTGCGATTCATGGGGTCGCAAAGAATCGGACACGACTGAATGACTAAACTGAACTGAACCCCATTAGACTGCTCAAGGAGGCTACCTGATTACCTGAAAGTCACAGAGCCTATGGCTCCTTTCTTACTTGCAAATGAGTTTCATTCGTGATTTTATATATATATAAGCTTTCCCTATAAGTATGACTCCAAAGGAGCTGCTTTATTTCTAAGAAAATGAGATATAACTTCTCCCTTTTTTTCAATCTTCAATCACTCAACCAGTCCTAGGGAGCAAATTTCTACAATTAGAGAAATCCCTTCCATCCCTGAGGGTGGAACTTGTATTATTTGCCTCCTTTATACCTTCCATGGTGGTTTTTAAATTTCATTTATTATTTTTTCTTTTTTAATCGAAGTATACTTGACATAAAATATTATGTATTTCAGCTATATAACAAAGTGATTTTTTTTTTTTTTTCTTTTTGCCCGTGCTTCATGGCCTGTGGGCTTTGGTTCCCCAATCAGGGATCCAGCCCACACCCCTCACATTGGAAGTGCACAGTCTTAACCAGTGGACCACCAGGAAGTCCCAACAAAGTGATTTGATACTCTCCTTAGTGTTTTCTGACTCCTCAGTCCACAGAAGATGTGCTCTAATCATGCTTTTCACTACTCAGTGGACCCTTGAATACACATTTGTATCATGCAGGTCCATTCATAAGCAGTACTACACAACCCATGCTGAAGAAGGAAGTGCCAACCCACTCCAGTGTTCTTAACTGGAAAATCCCACAGACAGAGGAGCCTGGTAGACTACAGTGCATGGGATGGCAAAGACTTGGGCACAATTGAGCACACATGCCTATGTGCACACAACCTGTGCAGTTGGTTAAATCTGTAGATGCAGAACCACAGATACAGTTCCAGTGAGAAAGTTCGGTTTTTGGTTATGCAAAGGGTCAGCACCCCAATCCTTGTGTTTAAGGGTCAACTCTGTATTAGCTGTGTTTACCAGTTGAAGAAGACTAAATCATTTCCAAACAAAATTTTCACTAGTCTCACATAGTTTATCTCAAGAACTTTTTAAAAAATAAAATCTGTTTTGCATAACAAGGCTTAACTGTAACTATGTGCTTGAGGAACTTTGTCATTGTTCAAGGGACAGTGACCCTGACAGTGACAATGAAATTAGTTGACTTTGCTTTTATAAATCTTAAATGTGCTTCTCCAGGTCCCAAACATTTGTTCTGGCTCATAGCTTACAACAGTGAAAGGATTTAGCATTTTTATACTATGGATGTGAAAGCATCCTTTTGTTTCTCTTCATTGGCATCTATTATTGCATTTACCACTATGCTAGAAGATCATGATCAAAAGAGGCCCAGAGGGGGGCAAAAAAAAAAAAAAAAAAAGGCTCAGAGAAATAAAACTTGGTCTAAGACCTATGTCCCATACCAAAATGAAATTGTATCAGTTCTCCATTCCTGATAAAAACATGTGCCATCTTCACCCTACCTGAAATGACTCAAGGAATTTACAGCACTGCTTTGACTCAGGGAGGTACCAAACATGATCACAAAATCATTGATAATGGCTTACTTCATTAGTTACCATGGGATGCTCCAGTCCTTCTGTAAGTTCATAGAATGACCATTCAACTTGTGTAAGACAGAGTGCTTTCTCTAGAGGGAATTAAAGATCCATGTTTATTAAGTTCAGAAGACAGTAAACTAAGAAGGATTGAGTGTAGGTAGCATATTGATATTTTAAATTCCTAAAAATTTCCCTTGGAAATCCTACAATTTCAGTCTGGGAACCTAAGTGGAAATTATTAAAATCATTGCTACTACATAAAACATAATGTGAGCCACATAGATAATTTTTTTTCTAGTGGCTGTGTATAGAACAGTCTTATGGACTCTGTGAGAGAGGGAGAGGGTGGGAAGATTTCGGAGAATGGCATTGAAACATGTAAAATACCATGTATGAAACGAGTTGCCAGTCCAGGTTCGATGCACGATACTGGATGCTTGGGGCTGGTGCACTGGGACGACCCAGAGGGATGGAATGGGGAGGGAGGGGGGAGGAGGGTTCAGGATGGGGAACACATGTATACCTGTGGCGGATTCATTTTGATATTTGGCAAAACTAATACAATTATGTAAAGTTTAAAAATAAAATTAAAAAACACACACACAAATGGGTGAAATTAATTTTAATAATCTACATCATCTAACCTGATACATCCAAAGCACTCATTCCCGTATGATACACATATTTTTAAATTATTGAGATATTTTACTTTTTTATATTACATCTTCAAAATGCAATGTGTATTTTATGTTTTTGTTCAGTCAGTAAGTCATGTCTGACTTTTTGTGACCCCATGGACTGCAGCATTCCAGGCTCCTCTGTCCTCCACTATCTCCCTGAGTTTGCCTAAATTTGTGTCCACTGAGTCAGTGAGGCTATCTAATAATCTCATCCTCTGCCCAAGAAAATATCTGTCATTGCTTCTAGTGTATTTTATGGCACATCTTAATTCAGATGACCCCATTTGACTAGTGGCTGCTTTGTTCAGCACAGGTCAAGATGCCTGAAACTTTCCCTGGAGGCAAAGCAGAAGACTAAGAGGAAGAGCAGGAAATTTTGAGCCAAATAAATCTGTGTCCAAATCATGATTGCCTTTTGGCAAATGACCTGTTTTCTCACATTAATATGCAGATAGTATCTATCTTATTACAGTTTTGTGAGGAATAAATGAGATGTAATATAGATAAGGTATTTCCTTTCCCGAACATTTCAAGCAGGAATGCCCTTTCTATTTTAGGTATTTGGATCCTTGAAGATCCCACAGTTCTTCCTTGATATTCCTATAGTTCTTTCTCATGACTTTAGTAGGATATGCAACAAACAGTTTCTTTCAAGAATCCAAGCAAAATGCCTTCCTGTCTTCAAAGGCCCTTGCCAGGTGTCAAGGCCTCCAACAGAAGAAAAACTTCAAGGAATAAGAAAAGGCAAAGAATTTCAGCAGCTAATTCAGTTTTCAGTTATACAGAGGGTCAGCACCCCAGTTCTTGTGTTTAAAGGTCAACTCCATATTACCTAGCTAATTATAGCTAATTATAAGGACTTGAAGGAAATGAGATTCTAAGAGAAAATCTGTTTGCATTGTGGGCCCAGAGCCTTGAAACTCAGAATACTTTACTGCTCATTCCATATGTGGAACTTTTTGGTACTTACCAAATGAGTGGTTCTAAACTGATACCATTTTCCCTTTCCATGATGGGTATTATTAATGCTGAGCAAATGCAATAAAAGCACTCATATTTGGTTTATCACTTTAATTATTCAATCAAGCCTCAGGAACATCTAATAGTCCTCACCATGAATTGAATGACATAGCCCCATCTGCCAGTGGATCTCAGAAAAGCAGAAATTTGTAGGCCCGAAACTGTGTTTAATGAAAGAAATGGCTTATGAAATCTAAAAGCAAACTACTACCTAATTTGTTTTCTTGTTTCCCTTTCTATTATAACATGTTCAGCATTTTGTCTCTGCTAGACAGTGCTTGGAAGTTAGGAGAACAACACTGGAGAATAAATGTTCGTTCATAAGCACTTACTCGAGTGGTCATTGGAATTCCTTTTTCAGACACAGCTGTCTTAAACAAGGCAATTTTTAGCAATAAAAACCAAATGAGAATGTGAGTCTGCCTTTATTAAAAAATCAGGTGTCTCTCAGTTCAGTTCAGTTCAGTCGCTCAGTCGTGTCTGACTCTTTGTGACCCCACGAATCGCAGCACACCAGGCCTCCCTGTCCATCGCCAACTCCCGGAGTTCACTCAGACTCACGTCCATCGAGTCAGTGATGCCATCCAGCCATCTCATCCTCTGTCATCCCCTTCTCCTCCTGCCCCCAGTCCCTCCCAGCATTAGAGTCTTTTCCAACGAGTCAACTCTTCGCATGAGGTGGCCAGAGTAGTGGAGTTTCAGCTTTAGCATCATTCCTTCGAAAGAAATCCCAGGGCTGATCTCCTTCAGAATGGACTGGTTGGATCTCCTTGCAGTCCAAGGGACTCTCAAGAGTCTTCTCCAACACCACAGTTCAAAGGCATCAATTCTTCGGCACTCAGCTTTCTTCACAGTCCAACTCTCATATCCATACATGACCACAGGAAAAACCATAGCCTTGACTAGATGGACCTTTGTTGGCAAAATAATGTCTCTGCTTTTGAATATGCTATCTAGGTTGGTCATAACTTTCCTTCCAAGGAGTAAGCGTCTTTTAATTTCATGGCTGCAGTCACCATCTGCAGTGATTTTGGAGCCCCAAAATATAAAGTCTGACACTGTTTCCACTGTTTCCCCATCTATTTCCCATGAAGTGATGGGACCGGATGCCATGATCTTCGTTTTCTGAATGTTGACTTTTAAGCTAACTTTTTCACTCGCCTCTTTCACCTTCATCAAGAGGTTTTTAGTTCCTCTTCACTTTCTGCCATAAGGATGGTGTCATCTGCATATCTGAGATTATTGATATTTCTCTGGGCAATCTTGATTCCAGCTTGTGCTTCTTCCAGCCCAGCGTTTCTCATGATGTACTCTGCATATAAGTTAAATAAGCAGGGTGACAATATACAGCCTTGACGTACTCCTTTTCCTATTTGGAACCAGTCTGTTGTTCCATGTCCAGTTCTAACTGTTGCTTCCTGACCTGCATACAAATTTCTCAAGAGGAAGGTCAGGTGGTCTGGTATTCCCATCTCTTTCAGAATTTTCCACGGTTTATTGTGATCCACACAGTCAAAGGCTTTGTGATAGTCAATAAAGCAGAAATAGATGTTTTTCTGGAACACTCTTGCTTTTTCCATGATCCAGCGGATGTTGGCAATTTGATCTCTGGTTCCTCTGCCTTTTCTAAAATCAGCTTGAACATCTGGAATTTCACAGTTCATGTATTGCTGAAGCCTGGCTTGGAGAATTTTGAGCATTACTTTACTAGCGTGTGAGATGAGTGCAATTGAGTGGTAGTTTAAGCATTCTTTGGCATTGCCTTTCTTTGGGATTGGAATGAAAACTGACCTTTTCCAGACCTGTGGCCACTGCTGAGTTTTCCAAACTTGCTGGCATATTGAGTGCAGCACTTTCACAGCATCATCTTTCAGGATTTGAAATAGCTCAACTGGAATTCCATCACCTCCACTAGCTTTGTTTGTAGTGATGCTTTCTGAGGCCCACTTGACTTCACATTCCAGGATGTCTGGCTCTAGGTGAGTGATCACACCATAGTGATTATCTGGGTCGTGAAGATCTTTTTTGTACAGTTCTTCTGTGTATTATCAGCCTTACCTAATCGTTTTCAATGTAATGCACAAGTAGAATAACCTCAAATGGTCTTCTTTATGAAAGTTTCTGTATATCCAGTCATGCTACACTGAGTCACTGTGATAATAACGACTTTGACTGCGTGTAGGCTGTGCTGTAGGACTCACATACATTGCTTCATGTGAGCCTCACAGTAACTCTCAGAGATAGGATGCCATTGTATATACGGGGAAGTGGGCTTATGGAGGTTAAGTAAATTGTCATGCAGTTAGTGAGAGATGGAGATAAGTTTCAAGCATGTCTTTGTGATTCTACCACCTTTGATCTTTGTAAAGCTGATTAAAGAAGATATCCTTTGGTGCACATTGAGTTTATTTTCTTTGAACTGTTTACAGAAAACTTTGTTCATACATTACTGCTTTTCACATATGAGTGTTACTATCTCAGTATCACCAGTTAGTTTATCAAATAATCATAACAAAAATTCAGTTTTCTTTCTTTTCCATTTTCTTTAAGATTATTTTTATGTAGTCAGTTTACAGTAGTGTTTGAGTATATAAAAAATTACTATTATTAGGAGAAAGGGCTTCCCTGGTAGCTCAGCTGGTAAAGCATCTACCTACAATGCAGGAGACCCTGGTTTAATTCCCTAGGTTGGGAAGATCCCCTGGAGAAGGGAGTGTCTACCCACTCCATTATTCTTGCCTGGAGAATCCCATGGACAGAGGAGCCTCGCAGGCTAGACTGTTTCACTCTCAACCCCACCTGGGAGAATATTCTGGGTGCTGAAAAATTCCCACTATGAAACACTCTTCACTACTATCAGTTCCTGACACAACACGTGAATATTCTGGCTGAAGCACAGTGCTCAGTTCTCCTTCCCATGAGCTCATCTGCTAGAACACACCAAGTTCATAATTCCTTGTGTGGTTATTTCAACTCAACACACAGAGAACAACCAGGTCACTCTACTTCCATCATCCAAGGTTGTTTGACTCAAGTGTATATCTTCAGTGCTGAGACACTTCAAGGAAACATCAATTCAGTTCAGTCACTCAGTCGTGTCTTTGCAACCCCATGAATTGCAGCAGCAGCAGGCCTCCCTGTCCATCACCAACTCCTGGAGTTCGGTCAAACTCACGTCCATCGAGTCCGTGATGCCATCCAGTGATCTCATCCTCTGTCGTCCCCTTCTCCTCCTGTCCCCAATCTCTCCCAGCATCAGAGTTTTCCAATGAGTCAATGCTTTTCATGAGGTGGCCAAAGTACTGGAGTTTCAGCTTTAGCATCAGTCCTTCCAAAGAACATCCAGGGCTGATCTCCTTTAGAATGGACTGGTTGGATCTCCTTGCAGTCCAAGGGACTCTCAAGAGTCTTCTCCAACACCACAGTTCAAAAGCATCAATTCTTTGGCGCTCAGCCTTCTTCACAGTCCAACTCTCACATCCATACATGACCACAGGAAAAACCATAGCCTTGACTAGACGTAATGCTGGGTGTCAAACTGGCAACTGGGCTCTGCTAGCAAGAAGTCTGCTCTCATCCTATGAAAGCAAGAATGTGTCTTTCTTAAACCCACCTAGGGAAACACTTTGGGTGTTTGAGAAAACACTTTGGGTGGTAGTGATGATCCCTCACTACCATCAATATTGGTCACCTGGCAGTGACTTTTCTGAAGAAGCGCTGTGCTTTCATCTCACTAGGAGCTCTACCTGCAGAACACCTAGGTTCATAACACATTGTAGGGTTATGCCACTCATGACACAAAGATGAACCAGTGCACACCACTGTCTTTGTGGAAAGGTTCAGTGTGTTCCAAGTGAGTAGATTCAAGTTTGGGACAGTGCCAGGAAATACGCTGGTTTTGTGAACCTGCCATTTGTGGACTGCTGGCATAAACAGTGTGTTCACCCTGTAAATGCAAGAACGTTTCACTCTGAAGCCTCTTACAAAAACACTTTGATTCTCAGTTCACAACCATCAATGTTTAGTGCAAGCAAGTAGTATTTCTAAAGTAAAATTTGCCTGACTGGCCTTACTACCAGCTCTGCTTATTGAACACCTTGGCTCCTACTGTGTTGTATGTGTTGGCCACTTACCACATAGAGAAGAGTTCACATAATTGTCTAAATGCAAAGTTTCAATTTGTACTAACTGTTCATTTCTAGTGCTGCGAGACAGCAGAGGAGTATGTGGGTGTGCCTCAGCCATTTAGGTTCAGCAGGCAAACGCCGTTTTCTCACCCTTTGCAAGCTAATAGTGTTTCTATCTCAAACCCCCTTGGGGAAGGAGCTTGAGTGCTGACTGTCTCTTCACTACAGGCAGTTAATGTAAGGAGGTGACACTAAAGGACACAATGTGCTTTGATCTCCATAGTAGGAATTTATCTCATAGAACTCTGACATTCGTAATGCATTTATTTTGTTTGCCATGCCCGACACAGAGAACATCAGTTCAACTGCTTCTTTCGTAGAAAGGTTCAGTTTGTCCGAGGTTTGTATTTTCAAGGCTGAGACATTGTTGGGCAGTATGATGGGTGTGAATCTGCCATTTGAGTTCTGCTGGCCAAAATACTGCTCTCACCCTGTGAATGCTGGACTGTTTGTCAAAACCACCTAGGAAAACACTTTGGGTGCTGATTTCACCTCCACTACAGTCAATTTTTATCACCTGCAAGTTACTTTTCTGAAGAAACACTGTGCTTGGATCTCCTTATTGAATTCTCATCACTGAGAACAAGCTAGATTCAAAGTGCATTGTATGGTTAAGGCTGTCACTGCACAGAGAACAATCAGTTGATACCACTTCCTTCATGGAAATGTTCAATTTGTTCCAAGTGAGTCCTTTCAACTCTGGGACACTTTCAGGAAATATGCTGGGTATAAACTTGCCAGTAGTGGACTGCTGGCAAAACAGTGTGCTCACCCTATAAATAATAGAAGGTTTCACCCTGAGTCCACTTACAAAAACACTTTGGGTGCTGATTTTCACTTCACTATCATCAATTTTTAATGCTTGCAAGTTACTTTGGTGAAGGAAAAACTGCCTGCATCTCCTTACTATAAGCTCTGCTTATAGAACACCGTGTATGGTTATGCCACTAAACATCCAATGAAAAACAATTTCAAACCAGTTCATTTATGGAAAGTTTGGTTTGACCCAAGTGTATATTTTCTGTGATGGGACATTGCAGGGATTTATTCTCAGTGTGAACCTGCCAAATGGGGTCTGCTAGCAAAAACACTGATCGAATACTGTGAAAGTTTGTGTGGCATTCTCAAAACCCACTGATGAAAACACTTTGGGTACTGATTCTCCCTGCATTCAAGTCAATTTTTCGCCACTATCAAGTGACTCCTATGAAGAAATGCCATGCTTGGATTGCTTTAATATGAGGTCTTCTCATAGAAGACCCAGGTTCATAATGCCTAGTATGGTTAAGAAGCTCATCACACAGAGATCAGCCAATACACCCCACTTCCGTATCGAAAGGTTGTTTGACTTAAGTGTGTATTCTCAGTGCTGAGCCACTGCAAGGAAACATGCTAGATGTGAACCTGGCAATTGGGGTTTGCTAGCAAAAACTCTGCTCTCATCCTGTGAAAGCAAGATGTGTCATTCTCAAACCCACTGAGGAAAACAATTTGGGTGTTTGAGAAAAACACTTTGGGTGCTGATTCTCTCTTCACAACTGTCAACTTTTCTGGCCAATGCATGCCTTTTCTGAAGAAACACTGTACTTGGATCTCCTTACTAGGAGGTCTACATGTAGAACACCTAGGTTCATAATGTGTTGTAGGCATAGCCACTCACGACACGGAGATCAACCACTTCACACCACTTCCCTCTTGGAAAGGTTCAGTTTGTTCAGAGTGAGTACTTCCAACTCTGGGACACTTTCAGGAAATAGGCCTGGTGTGTACTTACCAGTTGTGGACTGCTGGCAAAATAGTGTGTTCACCCTATAAATCCTAGAAAGTTTCACCCTGAAGCCACTTACAAAAACACTTTGGGTGCTGATTTTCACTTTACTACTGTCAATTTTTAGTGCAAGCAAGTTAAGTTGCTGAAGGAAAAACTGCCTGTGTCTCCTTATTACAAGCTCTGCTTATAGAACACCTTGTATGGTTATGCCACTATATGCCCAGTGAATAACCAGTTCACACCACGTCCTTCATGGAATGGTTGGGTTTGACCCAAGTGTCTATTTTCAGTGCTGGGACATTGCTTGGATTTATTCTTGGTGTGAACCTGCCAATTGGAGTCTGCTAGCACTCCAGCACTCTTGCCTGGAAAATCCCATGGACAGAGGAGCCTGGTGGGCTGCAGTCCATGGGGTCGCGAAGAGTTGGACACGACTTAGCCATTTCACTTTCACTTTTCACTTTCCTGCATTGGAGAAGGAAATGGCAACCCACTCCAGTGTTCTTGCCTGGAGAATCCCAGGGACGGTGGAGCCTAGTGGGCTGCCGTCTATGGTGTCGCACAGAGTCAGACACTACTGAAGCGACTTAGCAGCTGCAGCAGCAGCAGCAGCAAAAACACTGCTAAACGGTGAAAATTAGAATGTAACATTTTAAAAACCCAAAGGAACGCAAAGGAAAACACTTTGCCTGCTGATTCTCCCTTCACTCTTGTCGATTTTTTTGTCACTATCAAGAGACTATTCTGAAGAAATGCCTTACTAGGAGCTCGTCTCATAGAACACCTAGGTTCATAATGGCTTGTTTGGTTATGCAACTTCACACACAGAGAACAATCAGTTCACCCCATTTCCCTCACCGAAAGGTTGTTTGACTCAAGTGTGTATTTTCAGTGCTGAGAGACTGTAAGGAAACATGATGGGTATGAACATGACATTTGGGATCTACTAGCCAAAACTGCTCTCATCCTATGAAAGCAAGAATGTGTCATTCTCAAATCCACCTGAGAAAAGCTTTCAGGGTTTGAATAAATCCTTTCACTACCATCAATTTTTGTCACTAGCTCTTGACTTTTCTGAAGAAACATTCTATATGGATCTCCTTACTAGGACCTCTTCCCATGGAACACCAAGGTTTATAGAATATTCTAGGGCTATGTCACTCATGACACAGAGATCAACCAGTTCACACCACTTCCTTCGTGGAAAGGTTCATTTTGTTCCGGGTGAGTAGTTTCAGGTTTGGGACACTGCAAGGAAATATGCCGAGTGTGAACTTGCCAGTTGTAGACACCTAAGCATAAACAGTGTGCTTACCCTGTAAATCCTAGAATATTTCGCTATGAAGCAACTTACAAAAACACTTTGATTCTCATTTCATTACCGTCAATTGTTAGTAACTTTTTGAAAGGAAAATCTACCTGACTCTTCTTACTACCAGCTCTTCTTATAGAACACGTGGGGTTCCTACTCTGTTGTATGGGTTTGCCACTCACTACATAGAGAACATTTCACATAGCTTTCTAAATGCAAAGGTCCCGTCTGTACCAAATGTATATTTCTAGTGCTGCAAGACTGCAGAGGAACATGTAGGGTCTGACTCGGCCATTGACGGTCAGTGTGCAATAACTGTTTTCTCACACTTTGAAAGCCATAGTGTTTCACTCTCAAATCCTCCTAGGAAAACAACTTGAGTGCTTGTTTTCCTTGGGTAATTGACTTCACTACAGTCCATAAGTTCAAGGAAATGACACTACTAAAAGAAACAATGTTCTTGGATATCCATACTAGGAGCTCAATCATACAACACCAATGTTCTTAATGTGTTTAAGTTTATAGCACCACACAGAGAGAAATCAGTTCAACCACATCCATTATGGAGAGCTTCAGTTAGTGCTAAGTGTGTATTTTCAGGGCTGGGACCCAGCAGGGAGGTATGATGGGTGTGAACCTGCCATTTGAGTTCTGCTGACAAAAGCATTTCTCTCACCCTGTGAAGTCTAGACTGTTTCACTCTCAAACCCACCTGGGAAAGCATTTAGGGTTCTGATTCTTTCTTCACTACTGTCAATTCCTGATGCAAGCAAGTGAATTTTCTGACTGAAACACAGTGCTCGGATCTCCTTCCTAAGAGCTCATCTTCTAGAATGACTAGGTTCATAATTCCTTGTATGGTTATGCAGCTCAACCCACAGAGAGCAACCAGGTCACTCCACTTCCATTGTCAAGAGGTTGTTTGACTCAAGTGAGTATTTTCAGTACAGAGACACTGCAAGGAAATATGCTGAGTGTGAAAATGGCAATTGGGCTCTGCTAGCAAAAACTCTGCTCTCGTCCTGTGAAAGCAAGAATGTGTCATTCTCAAACCCACCTAGGAAAATACTAGTTTGGGTGCTGATTCTCTCTTCACTACCGTCAGTGTTGGTAGCTTACTTATGACTTTTCTGAAATAACACTGTGCTTGGATCTCCTTATCTGGAGCTCTACCCATAGAACACCTGGGTTCATAATGCCTTCTAGGTGTAGGCCACTCACAACAAGAGATCAACCAGTTCACACCACTTCCTTCATGGAAATGTTTTAGTTCTGAGTAAGTACTTCCAACTCTGGTACAGTGTCAGGTAATATGCTGGGTATGAACTTGCCAGTTGTGGACTGCTAGCCAAACAGTTTGCTCACCTAGGATGTTTCACTCTGGAGCCACCTAAAAAAATACTTTTGGTTCTTATTTTCACTTCACTACCATCCATTTTTAAGGCAAGCAAGTTACTTTTCTGAAGGAAAACCTGTGCCTGAGTCTCCTTCCTAAGAGTTCTGCTTATAGAACGCCTAGGTTCACACTGTGTCTTATGGGTTTGCCACTCACCCCCAGAGAACAGTGCACACATCATTCTACATGCAAAGGTTTGGTTTGCCCCAGCTGTGCATTTCTAGTGCTAGGAAACAGCAGAGAAACATGCTGGGTGTGTATCGGCTGTTTACGTTCAGTGGGCAAAAACATTTTTCTCACCCTTTGAAAGCTAGAATGTTTCACTCTCAAAGCCAGCTAGGAAAACACCTTGGGTGCTGCCTTTCTCTTTACTACAGTCAGTTGATGCAAGGAAGTGACACTACTAAAGGAAACAATGTGCTTGGATCTCCATCTTAGTGCTCATCTCATAGAACACCAACATTCATAATTCATTGACTTTTCTGCCACACAGCACACAGAGAACAGCCAGTTCAAACACTTTCTTCATGGAAAGGTTCAGTTTGTCCCAAGAGTGTATTTTCAAGGCTGGGACACTGCAGGGAAATAGGACAGGTGTGAACCTGACATTTGAGTTCTGCTGGCAAAAACACTGCTCTCACCCTGTGAAAGTTAGAGTGTGTCACTGTCAAACCCACCCAGGAAAATAGGAAAACACTTTGGGTGCTGATTCTGTCCTCACTGCAGTCATTTTTTTATCGCCAGGTTGTGGCTTTTCTGAAGAAACACTGTGCTTGGATCTCCTAACTGGGGTCTCATCTCCTAGAACAACCTGGGATCAAGATGCATTGTATGGTTATGGGAGTCACCACACAGAAAACAAGCAGATCATACCACTTCCTTCATGGAAAGGTTCTGTTGGTTCCAAATGCGTAATCTCAATTCTGGGACCCTGCAAGGAAATGTGCTGAGGGTGAACTTGCCAATTGGGGACAGATACCAAAACAATGTGTTCAACCCATGAAAGCGAAAATGTTTCACTTTCAAACCAAGCTGGAAAGAGTCTTTGGTGCCTATTCTCTGTTCACTACAGTCAGTTCTTGGATCAAGCAAGTGAGTTTTCTGAATGAAACACTGTCCTTGGATCTCCTTCCTAAGAGCTTATCTCCTAGAACACCTAGGCTCATAATGCCTTGTATGGTTATGCCACTCCACACACAGCAAAACAATCAGTTCACACCACTTCCTTCATGGAATGTTTTGGTTTGACCCAAGTGTGTATTTTCAGTTCTGGGATAGTGCAGCGGATTACTCTCAATGTGAACCTAAGAATTGGGGTCTGCTATCAAAATCACTTCTCAAATACTGTGAAAGCTTGAATCTGACATTCTCGAAACACCGAGGAAAACACGTGGGGTGCTGATTCTTCTATTTTTGTCACTATCAAGTAACTATTCTGAAGAAACACCATGCTTGGATCACCTTACTGGGAACTTATCTCATAGAACACCTCAGTTCATAATGCCTTGTTTGGTTATGCAACTCAACATGCTTAGAAAAACCACTTCACTCCAGTTCTATTGTCAAAAAGCTGTTTAACTCAAGTATGTATTTTCAGTGTTGAGACACTCTAACGAAACATGCTGGGTGTGAACCTGGCAATTGGTGTCTGCTAGCACAAACTCAGCTCTCATCCTGTGAAAGAATGTGTCATTCTCAAACCCACCGGGAAAAACAATTTGGGTGTTTGGGAAAACACTTTGGATGTTGATTCTCTCTTCACTATCGTCAATTTTTATCACCAGCTTGAGACTTTTCTAAAGAAACACTGTGCTTGGATCTCCTTACTAGGAGCTCTGCCCATAGGTTCAGAATGTGTTCTAGGGCTAGGCCACTCACGACACAGAGATCAACCAGTTGACACCATTTCCTTCATGGAAACGTTCAGTTTGTTCAGAGTGAGTTCTTTCAATTTTGGTACACTGCAAGGAAATATGCTGGGTGTGAACTTGCCAGTTGTGGACTCCTGTGCTCACTTTGTAAAACCCAGAATGTTTTACTCTGAAGCCACTTACAAAAGCAGTTTGATTCTCACTTCACTAGTGTCAGTTTTTAGTGCAAGCAAGTTACTTTTCTGAAGGAAAATCTGCCTAACTCACCTTACTAAGAGCTCTGCTTACACAACACCTAGGTTCATAGTGTGTCATATGGGTTTGCCACTTTCCACATACAGAACAGTTCACACAATTTTTTAAATGAAAAGTTTTGATTTGTCCCAACTGTGCATTTCTAGTGCTGAGACACAGCAGAGATATATGCTGGGTGTGAATCGACCATTTACATTCAGCAGACAAAAACACTTTTCTCACCTTTTGAAAGCTAGGATGTTTCATTCTCAAAGCCACCTAGGAAAACAGCTTGGGTGCTGACTTTCTCTTCACTACAGTCAATTGGTGCAAGGAAGTGACACTATTAAAGAACACAATGTGCTTGGATTGCCATCCTAGGAGCTCATCTCATAGAACACCAACTTTTATAATGTGTTTATTTTTATGTCATGCACACACAGAGAACAGTCAGTTCAACTGTTTCATTGTGGAAATGTCCATTTTGTCCCAAGTCTTTATTTTCAAGGTTGGGACACTGCAGGGAAGTATGAACCTACCATCTGAGTTCTGCTGGAAAGAACACTGCTCTCACCCTGTGAAAGCTAGACTGTTCCACTCTCCAATCCATACAGGAAAACACTTTGGGTGCTGATTCTGTCTTCACTACAGTCAATTTTTGTCACCAGCAAGTGGCTTTTCTGAAGAATCACTGTGCTTGGATCTCCTTCCTAAGAGCTCCTCTCCTAGAACACTGAGTCTCATGATGCCTTGTATGGTTATGCAGCTCAACAGACAACAAACATTTCACCACACTTGCTGTGTCAAAAGGTTATTGACTCAAGTGTGTAATTTCAGTACTGAGACACTGCAAGGAAACATGCTGTGTATGAACCTGGGATTTGGGGTCTGCTAGCAAACCCTGTTCTCATCCTATGAAAGCAAGAATGTGTCTTTCTCAAACCTACCTAGGAAAGCACTTTGGGTGTTTGGAAAACATTTTGGGTACTGATTCTCTCTTTACTGCCATCAATTTTGGCAGCAGCTCATGACTTTTCTGAAGAAACACTGTGCTTGGATCTCCTTACTGTTATCTCATGACCTAGAGAAACCAAGTTTCAAAATGCATTGTATGGTTATGGCAGAACCACACAGAGAACAACCAGTTTGCACCACTTCCTTCATGGAAAGCTTCTGTTCTAAGCTTCTGTTCTTCATGGAAAGTTTCTGTTCTAATCTTCTGTCCTTCATGGAAAGGTTCAGTTTGTCCCAAGCGTGTAGTTTCAGGGCTGGACACTGCAAGGAAATATGCCGATTGTGATCCTGCTAATTGGGGACTTATGGCAAAAAGAGTATGCTCACCCTTTAAAGGTAGTATATTTCATTCTCACATTCATCTAGGACTTATTTAGGAAAACAGACTTCACTTACACTTTTCACTTTCATGCATTGGAGAAGGAAATGGCAACCCACTCCAGTGTTCTTGCCTGGAGAATCCCAGGGACGGGGGAGCCTGGTGGGCTGCCGTCTCTGGGGTCGCACAGAGTTGGACATGACTGAAGCGACTTAGCAGCAGCAGCAGCAGCAGCAGTTTTGAACTGGCTATTTTTTTTTAATTTTATTTTATTTTTAAATTTTACATAATTGTATTAATTTTGCCAAATATCAAAATGAATCCGCCGCAGGTATACATGTGTTCCCCGTCCTGAACCCTCCTCCCTCCTCCCTCCCCATACCATCCCTCTGGGTCTTCCCAGTGCACCAGCCCCAAGCATCCATGAACTGGCTATTTTTGAGAGGGCTAAAACAGTTTTCTCCCCTTTGAATGGTAGGAAGTTTCACTCTCAAACCCACCCTGGAAAACATTTTCAGTGCTGATTCTCTCTTCATTACACTCCATTTTTGACACAAGCAAGTGGCTTTTCTAAAGGAAACACTGTGCATGGATCTCAATAATAGGAGCTCATCTCCTTGAACAGCTAGGTTCACATTACGTTGCATGGATATGCTACTCAACACAGAGAACAATCAGTTCCCACCACTTCCTTCATGGAAATGTTCAGTTTGTCTCAAGTGTGTATTTTCATTTCTGAGACACTGCAGGGAAATATCCTGTGTGAGAACCTGCCAATTGGGTCTGCTTGCAAAAACAGTGTTCTCACCCTCTGATAAGCTAGAATGTTTCATTCTCAAACCCACCTAGAAAAACACTTTGGGTACCAGTTCTCTCCTCACCAGTTAATTGTTGGCACAAGCAAGTGACACTTCTGAAGGCAACACTGTGCTGGTATCTCCTTACTAGGAGCTCATCTCCTAGAACACCTATGTTCATAATGTATTGTATGGGTATGCCAGTCAACAGACAGAGAACAAGCCAGTCATAGCACTTTCTTGTAGAAAGTTCAGTTTTTTCCAAGTGTGTATTTTCATTTTTGGGACACTGCAGAGAAATATGCTGGTTGTCAACTTGCCAAATGGGGACTGCTTACAAAAACAGTGTGCTCACCCTGTGAAAGCTATAATGTTTCATTTGCAAACCCACCTATGAAGATGCTTTGGGTGCTGATTTTCTCTTCACGACAGTCAATTCTTTGCACAAGCAGGTAGCTTTTCTGAAGGAGACACTGTGCTTGGAGTTCAATACTAAGAGCTCATCTCCTACAACACCTAGGTTCATAAGGCCACTCACCACACAGAGAACAACCAGTTCACACCACTTCTTTCATGGAAAGTTTTGTTCCAAATGTGTATTTTCAGTTCTGGAACACTGCAGGATATATGGTGGGTGTCAACCTGCAAATTGGGGTCTGCTAACAAAGAGAAGGAAATGGCAACCCACTCCAATATTCTTGCCTAGAGAATCCCAGGGATGGGGGAGCCTGGTGGGCTGCCGTCTATGGGGTTGCACAGAGTTGGACATGACTGAAGCTACTTAGCAGCAGCAACAAAGACGCTGGAAATTGCTGGCTCTTGGGTGGAGCTTGGATTCAGTGTAGGTATGGAGACTTGGGTCGGCTGTCGTCTATTAATGTTCCCTGTGGTCAGGAGCTCTATGATGATCCAAAATTCTGAAGTTGAGTCCCCTGGCTCTGGGTTTTGGTCACAACCTCTTACAATAGCATCAAGACATCTCCATCCACACAGCACAGTATATAAAACCCCTAGGTCAATGATGAAACAACTCTTCACAGCCAGGAATACCCAAAGAGATTCACAAAGTTATATAGAGAATAGAAAAGGGAGGAAGGAGAAAGAGGTGACCAAGAGGAGAGAAGAGAGAGTCAAAAATGAAGAGAGCAATCAAGCCAGTAGTCAAATCCCTAAGTAAAAACGGGTACTAAAAATTAACCTCTTAAAGATACAAAGTTAATAACAATAAATCAAAAAACAAAAATTAAATACCTAGAAAAAATTATACTCTCAAAATTACAATGTTAAAAAGACAAAATAGAGCACAAAAATTTAAAAATATGGAACTTACTCAAAAAATAAGTTTCTTTTTTTTTTAGAAAGGTAAAAGTAGGGTATAAAAAAAAAGTTAAAGGAGTAATAAAGAACCATATTAGAACAGTTTGAAAGAAAAAAGAAAAAGAGAAGGGGAGGAAAGGAGAAGAAAGGGAGGAAAAAATACAATAAAAAAAGAAATTAAATAAATAATAACATTTTTTAAAATTAAAAATCATTAAAAAATTTTTTTTAATGAGGCATGGGGATATATATGGTAGTGAGGTGGATGTTCATGTGATTCCTCTGTTTTCCTTCTCCAGTCAAGTTGCCTACTCAGAAATTCCTCCACTATATCTAGGAATGTCTCTGGAGCTCTTGTTAGTGTAGAGTCAGTCCAGTGTTAGATAGTCCATTGTTCTGGCTTGTACTTGTTCTCAAAGTCTACAGGTGGCCCTCAAATGCACAGTCTCAGCTTAACTGCAGGATTTTAATCTGTTGCACCTGCCACCTCTGGGGCAATTCCCCCTTCTTTTGTTTTTGCTTAGGTTGGCCTCCTCTGCTTGCAAGTCTCTCTTCAGTGTCTGATTTCCACCTTGACATGATGGGGTGAAAGTGGTCACTTATTTGGGCTCACTTGCTCAGTTGTGCTGTGGAGAGGGAGGGACACTGCAAACAAATGCTACTGGTGTGTGTGGGGAGCTCTCACAGTTGATATACTACAGGAGAGTCTAAGTCACTTGGGCTCCCAGGTGCCCTGTGAGGGCGCAATCCATGGCATTTTCTTAATTGCTTTGGGTTTTTGTCAGTCTTTTCCTTCTCTTGTGTTTCCTGCCTATAGAAGTCACTTTAACATTTGTTTTAAAGCTAGTTTCAGTTCAGTTCAGTTCAGTTCAGTTCAGTCGCTCAGTCGTGTCCGACTCTTTGTGACCCCATGAATCGCACCACGCCAGGCCTTCCTGTCCATCGCCAACTCCCAGAGTTCACTCAGACTCACGTCCATCGAGTCAGTGATGCCATCCAGCCATCTCATCCTCTTTCGTCCCCTTCCCCTCCTGCCCCCAATCCCTCCCAGCATCAGAGTCTTTTCCAATGAGTCAACTCTTCGCATGAGGTGGCCAAAGTATTGGAGTTTCAGCTTTAGCATCAGTCCTTCCAAAGAAATCCCAGGGCTGATCTCCTTCAGAATGGACTGGTTGGATCTCCTTGCAGTCCAAGGGACTCTCAAGAGTCTTCTCCAACACCACAGTTCAAAGGCATCAATTCTTCGGCGCTCAGCTTTCTTCACAGTCCAACTCTCACATCCATACATGACCACTGGGAAAACCATAGCCTTGACTAGACAGACCTTTTTTGGCAAAATAATGTCTCTGCTTTTCAATATGCTATCTAGGTTGGTCATAACATTTGAGTTTGGTGGTACTAAATTCTCTTAACTTTTGCTTGTCTGTACACCTTTTGATTTCTCTATCAATTTTGAATGAGATCCTTGCCAGGTAGAATAATACTGGTTGTAGATTTTTCCCTTTCAGTAATTTAAATATATCCTGCCATTCCCTTCTGGCCTGAAGAATTTTGCTGAAAGATTAGCTATTAATATTTTGGGGTTTCCTTAGTATGTTATTTATTGCTTTTCCCTTGCTGCTTTTAGTATTCTTTTTTTGTGTTTAGTCTTTTTCAGTTTGATTATTATGTGTCTCAGCATGTTTCTTCTTGGGTTTGCCCTGTATGGGGCTGTCTGTGCTTCTTGGACTCGATTGACTATTTCCTATCCCATGCTGGAGAATTTTTTGACTATATCTCTTCAGAAATATTCTCAGACCTTTTCTTTTTCTCTTATTCTTCTGGTACCCCTATAATTTGAATGTTAGTGCATTTAATATTGTCTCACAGGTCTCTGAGGCTATCCTCAATTCTTTTCATTTTTTTCCCTTTATTCTGCTCTTCAGTAGTTCTTTCCACCATTGTATCTTCCAGCTCACTAAATCCTTCATCTGCCTCAGTTATTCTGCTATCAATTTCTTCTAAAGTATTTTTAATTTCAGTAATTGTGTCATTCATTTCTGTTTGTTTATTCTTTATTTCTTCTAGGTCCTTGTTAAATGTGTTAATTTATTCTTTCACTTTCTCCATTCTATTTTCAAAGTTTTGGATAATCTTTTCTAACATTACTCTGTTTTTTGGGTAGTTTGCCTATTTCCTCTTCATTTATTTGGCCTTGTGAGTTTCTAATTTGTACCTTAATTTGCATGATATTTTTCTGTCCTTTCATTTTTTTTTTCTAACTTACAGTTCTTGAGGTTTCCTTTTCCTAGGCTTTAGGGTCATATTCCTTCTTCATTTTGGCTTCTGACCTTGGTGGGTTAGGTTGGTTTAGTGGTTTGTGTAGGGTTCGTATTGGGAGGGACTTGTGCCTGTGTTCTGGTAGGAAAAGGTGAATTTTTTTTCCCCCTCTGATAAGCAGGGATGTGAGAGGTAGTATGTTTTGAGCTATCCGTGGGAACCCTGTAGGCTGATGACTAGGTTTGTGTTTTTGTCTTGCTTCTCTTTTATGTGAGGCATCTTACACTGTTTGCTCCCAGCAGTTGGGTGATGCTGGGTCTTGTATACTTGTGGAGGCCTTCACAGGAGTTCTCACTGATTAATATTCCCTAGGATTAGGAATTCTCTGGCAGTCTAGTGTCTTGGGTCCAGGACCCAATCCAAAGACTCAGGGCTGATCTCTGGCTGGGGAACTGTGATTTTACAAGTCATTTGTTATGTCATTAAAGGGGGTTAAAATAAACACACAACAACAAGAAACAAAAGATGAACCCCAGGCAAATGGTAAATACAAAATCAGAAAAATAACAAAAAATAATGGAATTCACATACACTCACATACATACACACAAACAAAACCAAAATAGTACAAAGAAAAAGTACAAGAGAGTGATCTGGCAAGCAAAGAATACTAAAAATGATATTGAGGGGAAAAAAAGAAAAAAAAAAAAACAACTAACTAAAACACAAACTGGAAAACAAAACCAAAGCAGAGTGCCAACTGGGGAATAAAGCAAAAAACACAAAAACAAAAAAACCCACAAAACTGACAAACATGGTGAAAAAAAGAAAGAAAGAGAATGAAAGAAAGGAAAAGTAGAAAAGCTAAGTTAAATAGAATTATATTTAAAAGATTTATATATATTAAGAAATAACTACAGCAGGAAAAGAACAGTAATGAAAATAACAAACCAAAAAAAATATTTTTTTAATTTGAAAAAAGAAAAAGAAAAAAAAAAAAAAAACGCCATAGAACCACAAAAGGCCAGTGTAGAGGTAGAAGTGACATCTTACGGTGAATGATGTTGGATTTGTGATGTCTGAAGAAGATTCAGTTTTGGGATTGGGCACCAGGCTTAATCACTCAGCGCTTTTGTGTAATAAAATGCAGAAGTTTTATTACAGTGAAAAAGGACAGAGAAAGCTTCTGACACAGACATCAGAATGCAGATGGAGAGTGTCCTGCACGCTAGTATGGTCAAGGCCTTATATATTTTTAACATACCCACTCCAACAGTGGAAGTGACAAATAGATTCAAAGGATTAGATCTGACAGACAGAGTGCCTGATGAATTATAGATGGAGGTTCATGACATTGTACAGGAGGCAGTGATCAAGGTCATCCCCAAGAAAAAAAATGCAAAAAGGCAAAATGGCTGTCTGAGGAGGCCTTACAAACAGCTAAGAAAAGAAGAGAAGTGAAAGGCAAAGGAGAAAAGGAAAGATTTACTCATTTGAATGCAGAGTTTCAAAGAATAGCAAGGAGAGATAAGAAAGCCTTCCTCAGTGATCAATGCAAAGAAATAGAGGAAAACAATAGAATGGGAAAGATTAGAGATCTCTTCAGGAAAATTAGAGATACAAAGGGAACATTTCATGCAAAGATGTTCACAATAAAGGACCTAACAGAAGCAGAAGATGTTAAAAAAAAAAAAAAGGTGGCAAGAATACACAGAACAGTACAAAAAAGATCTTCATGACCCAGATAAACACGATGGTGTGATCACTCACCTAGAGCCAGACACCCTGGAATGCAAAGTCAAGTGGGCCTCAGGAAGCATCACTATGAATAAAGCTAGTGGATGTGATGAAATTCCAGTTGAGCTATTTCAAATCCTAAAAGATGATGCTGTGAAAGTGCTTCACTCAATATGCCAGTAAATTTGGAAAACTCAGCAGTGGCCACAGGACTGGAAAAGGTCAGTTTTCGTTCTAATCCTTAAGAAAGGCAGTGCCAAAGACTGTTCAAACTATGCACAATTGCATTCATCTCACAAATTAGAAAAGTAAAGCTCACAATTTTCCAAGTCAGGCTTCAACAGTATGTGAACTGTGAACTTCGAGATGTTCAAGCTGGATTTAGAAAAGGCAGAGGAACCAGAGATCAAATTGCCAACATCTACTGGATCATAGAAAAAGCTAGAGAGTTCCAGAAAAACATCTATTTCTCCTTTATTGACTACGCCAAAGCCTTTGACTGGATCATAACAAACTGTGGAAAATTCTTCAAGAGATGGGAATACCAGACCACCTTACCTGCCTTCTGAGAAACCTGTACAGAGGTCAAGAATCAACAGTTAGAACTGGTCACACCCACCTCTGCCTACACCCAGAGCCACAACCGGCCTGGGAGAACACTCTCCTACTGCATACTGGTGGCCCCCATGGCCCTCACACACACAACCTGCTGCATCCAGCTTCCCCCTCTCAGGGACTGAGGGCATTGCTCCATCCAGGGATGCCACCGGCCAATGGAGGCCAGGGGATGACACCCATATGAGGCATGGAACAACAGACTGGTTCTAAATCAGGAAAGTAGTACGTCAAGGCTGTATATTGTCACCCTGCTTATTTAACTTCTATGTAAAGTATATCATGTGAAATGCTGGGCTGGATGAAGTACAAGTGGGAATCAAGATTGCCAGGAGAAATAGCAATGATGTCAGTACACAGATGATACCACCCTTATGGCAGAAAGTGAAGAGGAACTAAAGAGCCTCTTGATGAAAGCGAAAGTGGAGAGTGAAAAAGTTGGCTTAAAATTCAACATACAGAAAACTTAGATCATGGTATCTGGTCCCATCACTTCATGGAAAATAGATGGGGAAACAATGGAAACAGGGAGAGACTTTATTTTTTTGCACTCCAAAATCACTGCAGATGGTGACTGCAGCCATGAAATTAAAAGACGTTTGCTCCTTGGAAGAAAAGCTGTGATGAACCTTGACAGTATATTGAAGAGCAGAGACATTACTTTGCCAACAAAAGTCTGTCTAGTCAAAGCTACGGTTTTTCCAGCAGTTATGTATGGATGTGAGACTTGGATGATAAAGAAAGCTGAGTACCAAAGAATTGATGCTTTGGAACTGTGTTGTTGGAGAAGACTCTTGAGAGTCCCTTGGACTGCAAGAAGATCCAACCAGTCCATTCTAAAGGAAATCAGTCCTGAATATTCACTGGAAGGACTGATGCTGAAGCTGAAACTTCAATACTTTGGCCACCTGATGTGAAGAACTGATTCACTGAAAAAGACCCTGATGCTGGGAAAGATTGAAGGCAGGAGAAGGGGATGACAGAGGATGAGATGGTTGGATGGCATCACTGACTCAATGGACATGAGTTTGAACAAGCTCTAGGAGTTGGTGATGGACAGGGAAACCTGGCATGGTGTAGTTCATGGTGTTTCAAAGAGTCAGACACAACTGATTGACTGTACTGAATTGAACTGAACTCCCACAACATACATTTTAAATTAACAAGATTAGAACTAGCAATAGAAATGTCTTACCAGACCCACTGGTACAACATACATCTTAAGATAACAAGATCATCTAAGATTAGTCAGAAGGTTCTTTTTTTTTTTTTTTAATTTTATTTTTAAACTTAACATAACTGTATTAGTTTTGCCAAATATCAAAATGAATCCACCACAGGTATACATGTGTTCCCCATCCTGAACCCGCCTCCCTCCTCCCTCCCCATTCCATCCCTCTGGGTCGTCCCAGTGCACCAGGCCCAAGCATCCAGTATTGTGCATCGAACCTGGACTGGCAACTCGTTTCATACATGATATTTTACATGTTTCCATGCCATTCTCCCAAATCTTCCCACCCTCTCCCTCTCTCACAGAGTCCATAAGACTGTTTTATACATCAGTGTCTCTTTTGCTGTCTCGTACACAGGGTTATTGTTACCATCTTTCTAAATTCCATATATATGCGTTAGTATACTGTATTGGTGTTTTTCTTTCTGGCTTACTTCACTCTGTATAATAGGCTCCAGTTTCATCCACCTCATTAGAACTGATTCAAATGTATTCTTTTTAATGGCTGAATAATACTCCATTGTGTATATGTACCACTGCTTTCTTATCCATTCATCTGCTGATGGACATCTAGGTTGCTTCCATGTCCTGGCTATTATAAACAGTGCTGCGATGAACATTGGGGTACATGTGTCTCTTTCCCTTCTAGTTTCCTCAGTGTGTATGCCCAGCAGTGGGATTGCTGGATCATAAGGCAGGTCTATTTCCAGTTTTTTAAGGAATCTCCACACTGTTCTCCATAGTGGCTGTACTAGTTTGCATTCCCACCAGCAGTGTAAGAGGGTTCCCTTTTCTCCACACCCTCTCCAGCATTTATTACTTGTAGACTTTTGGATCGCAGCCATTCTGACTGGTGTGAAATGGTACCTCATAGTGGTTTTGATTTGCATTTCTCTGATAATGAGTGATGTTGAGCATCTTTTCATGTGTTTGTTAGCCATCTGTATGTCTTCTTTGGAGAAATGTCTATTTAGTTCTTTGGCCCATTTTTTGATTGGGTCATTTATTTTTCTGGAGTTGAGCTGTAGGAGTTGCTTGTATATTCTCGAGATTAGTTTGTCAGTTGCTTCATTTGCTATTATCTTCTCCCATTCTGAAGGCTGTCTTTTCACCTTGCTAATAGTTTCCTTTGATGTGCAGAAGCTTTTAAGGTTAATTAGGTCCCATTTCTTTATTTTTGCTTTTATTTCCAATATTCTGGGAGGTGGGTCATAGAGGATCCTGCTGTGATGTATGTCAGAGAGTGTTTTGCCTAGAAGGTTCTTAAGAAGGAGAAACATATCCTCAAGATACATTGTTCTTATAAAATCATTAGTACAGAGCTTAAGGAAAAACATATCCTTGAGCAAGATGAGTTGTTTTGTTGTGTAATCATTAGCTCTGAGCTTAAGGAAGTTAGTCTTGAAAATTGTTGTCATAACAACTCAGAGTTTAAGAATAAACATCTTATTCGACTAAGACAAAGTAACGTAGAAAAAAATGTTTGTCCTTTTCTCCTCCTTGAGAGCCCTGGACCCCTTTCTCCTTGAGGGCCCTGGACTCCTTATCAACCTACCTAAGAATTAGCTCTCTCACAAGCATATGAAAGAAATATAAAGTGTGATTAAAAAGAAGTTCTCAAAAGACTAAGTAGAGTTAACAGGAATAATAATATCAACAACCACAGCAACAGGGGAAAAAGAAAAAGAATCCAGAACCAATAATAAAACAAATCAAAATAGAAGAATGATAAATATTTATCTCAGATCTCAGCTATCAGTGTCCTTTCCTTCACTGTCACAGATCATCTGCGTCTCCTTAGGGTTCCCTCCAATACTGATGTGGCCTCTGGACCTACTGTGGGAATAGCTCAGACTCTAATCTTGTCCTACTGTTCGGTGTTCTTGCCCCCAGTGTCAACAGTTGCCAGAGTTAGTGCATTTCCTTTTGTGGGAACTCTCATTGTTCTTTCATATGCTCCATAGGCAGACAGTCTGCCTAGTCGAGTGTGTGGATTTAATCTGCAGCTTGTACAATTGGTGGGAAGGTATTTGCTCCTTCTCCTTAGCCCCACTGCCCCTCCATTTCAATTGTGTTTTTATCTTGAAAGGTTGTTGCTGAGCTGTGAAAGATGCTGGAATTCTTGGCCTCCAGAGTAGAAGAATTCTATCCGGGGCTAGTGATGAGGCTTGATCGCTCAGAGCTTTTGTGTAATAAAGTTTTATAAAGTATAAAAAAGATAGAGAAAGCTTCTGACATAGACATCAGAAGCGGGCAGAAAGAGTGCTTCCCTGCTAGCTAGATGTTATATAGCTACTTGCATGTTGCTAATTGGAGAAAGGAAATGTCTCAAAACTCAGAGAATGGCACCAGGCCCCTCACCCACAATATGCATTCTGAGATAACATTGGCACAAGGTGAGTGGTCCCAGGCCATAAAATGATTGACATGAATCTTGAAGAAAGGCAAGTTTCCAAGTAAATGCTGTCCTATTAACATAGCTTAAGAGAACATTTGTATGAGTAAAATATACTGGTTTGTCAAGTTGGTTCTGAGTCTTAAAGTGAAGTGAAAGTGAAGTCGCTCAGTCGTGTCCGACTCTTAGCAACCCCATTGACTACAGCCCACCAGGCCCTCCGTTCATGGGATTTTCCAGGCAAGAGTACTGGAGTGGGGTGCCATTGCCTTCTCCGTTAACAGCAGCTAGGCATATTATATTTATGGTTCTGAGTCTTAGGCAGAACCAACTTGAAGACAGAGTCTAGGATAAATACACAGTTCATTAACATAGCTTAAGACAAACATTTCCATAAGAAAAATACATCGGTTAGCTCAAGGTTTGAGAAAAGTTAAGTTCAGGTGGAACCGGGTGTTGTCATGGCAACAGAAAATTTTAAAAGAAACCTCTTTTTAAGTTTCTATAGAGAAGGGGAAAAAATCTAACACTTGTAGTTAGAGGAAAGGAACAAGCTGAGCTGACTCCATCTTGAAAAGGAATAAAATCCATCTTACATTCCCAGTTAACTTTGGACTATGTTCCAAAGTATGGCCATGGAGATCACATACCTATGACAGAACAGACCTCCCAGCCTGATAGACACCAGATCCCATACCAAGATTTCCTTTCGCCAGAAAGAATGTAATAATCCCCTGTGTAGTCAATCACCTTTGTAATCTTTATGGCACCTATTGGTGTAGGTCACAATGTATAACTGACCTTTCTGATTATGAATCATGGCTGTAACCTGATTGTATGTCCCTTTAACATTTTCCAGGATAGTTCAGTTTTCATTTCAATCCCAAAGAAAGGCAATGCCAAAGAATGCTCAAACTACCACACAATTGCACTCATCTCACACGCTAGTGAAATAATACTTAAAATTCTCCAAGCCAGGCTTCAGCAATACGTGAACTGTGAACTCCCAGATGTTCAAGCTGGATGTAGAAAAGGCAGAGGAACCAGAGAACAAATTGCCAACATCCACTGGATCATTGAAAAAGCAAGAGAGTTCCAGAAAAACATCTATTTCTGCTTTATTGACTATCACAAAGCCTTTGACTATGTGGATCACAAAAAATTGTGGAAAATTCTGAAAGAGATGGGAATACCAGACCACCTGACCTGCCTCATGAGAGACCTGTATGCAGGTCAGGAAGCAACAGTTAGACCTGGATATGGAAAAACAGACTGATTCCTAATAGGAAAAGAAGTACATCAAGGCTATATATTGTCACCTTGTTCATTTAACTTATATGCAGAGTACATCATGAGAAACACTGGGTTGGAGGAAGCACAAACTGGAATCAAGTTTGCTGGGAGAAATATCAATAACCTCAGATATACAGATGACACCACCCTTATGGCAGAAAGTGAAGAAGAACTAAAGGGCCTCTTGATGAAAATGAAAGAGGAGAGTGAAATTGGCTTAAAGTTCAACATTCAGAAAACGAAGATCATGGCATCCGGTCCCATCACTTCATGGCAAATAGATGGGGAAACAGTGGAAACACTGGCTGACTTTATTTTTCTGGGCTCCAAAATCAATGCAGATGGTGCTTGCAGCCATGAAATTAAGACCCTTGCTTCTTTGAAGAAAAGCTCTGATCAACCTAGACAGCATATTAAAAAGCAGAGACATTACTTTGTCAACAAAGGTCCATCTAGTCATGTAATGGTTTTTCCAGTGGTCATGTATGGATATGAGAGTTGGATTATAAAGAAAACTGAGCACCGGAGAATTGATGTTTTTGAACTGTGGTATTGGAGAAGACTCTTTAGAGTCTGTTGTATTGCAAGGAGATCCAACCAGTCCATCCTAAAAGGAGATCAGTCCTGGGTGTTCATTGAGAGGAATGATGCTAAAGCTGAAACTCCAGTCCTTTGGCCACCTTATGTGGAGAGCTGACTCATTGGAAAAGACCCTGATGCTGGGAAAGATTGAGGACAGGAGGAGAAGGGGACCACAGAGGATGAGATGGCTGGATGGCATCACCGACTCAATGGACATGGGTTTGGATTGACTCTGGGAGTTGGTGATGGACAGGGAGGCCTGGAGTGCTGTGGTTCATGGGGTCACAGAGTAGGACACGACTGAGGGACTGAACTGAACTGACAGCTGGCATTCAAAGGACCTCCCTGGCTGGTCCTTCTCTGTTGCTCGAGGCATTCAGGCACTTAAGTGGCCCCCCTGGCTGGGGTCCTTCATTAGGCACTTAACCCTTCTTCCCCCTCGGCTTAGTTTCTTCTCCATTTCTTGGTGTGTCGGGGACCACCCTGTCTGAGGTCTTTCTGTGTTGGTCAGCTGCTGGTGCTTGCATGTGGGCAGAGAGATGATGGTGATGGCCTCACCCTCTGTGTGCAACTCAGCAGTATTGCCAAAGGCATTTCTCATGGTGATCTCCTCGCTAATATCCCCTTGGGCAGTCTCCCTACCATCAACAGCAGACTTTGTCCTGGGGTTGCTCTCCAATTCCTAGGCTTCAGCTCTTAGCCGCCGTGCATTCCAGGGGAGTTGCATCCCTGTCCAGTGTATGTACAGATGTGGCAAGGATTGTTTGTATTGTTCTCATTCCATTCAGCCTATCACAGATCACTGCTGCACTCTCAAACAGTCTCAAATGCTTCTCCTCTGTTCCAAGCAATTGCAGTTTCATTTCCCCTGTCTACCAGGTGTAGGACCAGTCCTGCTCACTCTCTAATTTTTCTCTTCCTTCATTTGCTCTGCCAAATTTTGCATGGGTCTATATATTCCTTTCCAGTGGTCAAGGATTCCTGCCTGCTCTCAGCTGGTGTCCTGCAAAAACTTCTGTGTCTGAAGGTGTATTCCTGATGCATCAGTGGAGAGATGTACTCCATGTCACCTACTCCTCTGCCATTTTGTTTCTCCTGTTATTTGTAAACTTTTTAATGATGGCCATTCTGACTGGTGTGAAGTGATATATTGTACTTTTGATTTACATTTCTCTAATAATTAGCTATATTGAGCATCTTTTTATGGCCTATTGACCATCTAGATGTCTTCTTTGGAGAAATGTCTGTTTAGGTTTTCTTCCCAATTTTTGATTGGGTTGTTTTTTAGTTGTTGAGTAGGATATTTTTAAGTTATGCACTTTATTTTGACATAATTGGAAATTCATATGTAGATGTAAAATACTAGAGGTAGCCTGTTTACTATGCATGCAAAACTATAGAACAATATTACAATCAGAATTTTGATATTGATACAATCAAGATACATAACATTAACGTCTCAACAAGGATCCCTTGTGTCTTACTGCAGCCATACCTTCCTCCTTCCTGTCCCCACCACCTCTTTATACCCTGGCAGTCTCTAATCTGCTATTTCTATAATTTTGTCATTTAAAGGATGTTATATAAATCCTTTATATATATATATCAGTTTAGTTCAGTTCAGTCACTCAGTCATGTCCGACTCTTTGCGTCCCCATGAATTGCAACACGCCAGGCCTCCCTGTCCATCACCAAATCCCGGAGTTCACTCAGACTCATGTCCATCGAGTTGGTGATGCCATCCAGCCATCTCATCCTCTGTCGTCCCCTTCTCCTCCTGACCTCAAGCATCAGTCTTTTCCAATGTGTCAACTCTTCGCATGAGATGGCCAAAGTATTGGAGTTTCAGCTTTAGCATCAGTCCTTCCAAAAGAAATCCCAGGGCTGATCTCCTTCAGAATGGACTGGTTGGATCTCCTTGCAGTCCAAGGGACTCTCAAGAGTCTTCTCCAACACCACAGTTCAAAGGCATCAATTCTTCGGCACTCAGCTTTCTTCACAGTCCAACTTTCACATCCATACACGACTACTGGAAAAACCATAGCCTTGACTAGATGGACCTTTGTTGGCAAGGTAATGTCTCTGCTTTTGAATATGCTATCTAGGTTAGTCATAACGTTCCTTCCAAGGAGTAAGCATCTTTTAATTTCATGGCTGCAATCACTATCTGCAGTGATTTTGGAGCCCCACAAAAATAAAGTCTGACACTGTTTCCCCATCTATTTCCCATGAAGTGATGGGACCAGATGCCATGATCTTTGTTTTCTGTATGTTGAGCTTTAAGCCAACTTTTTCACTCTCCTCTTTCACTTTCATCAAGAGGCTTTTGAGTTCCTCTTCACTTTCTGTCATAAGGGTGGTGTCATCTGCATATCTGAGGTTATTGATATTTCTCCCAGAAATCTTGATTCCAGCTTGTGTGTGTGTGTATGTATGTGTGTGTGTGTATATATATATATATATATATATATATATATATATATATATATATATAAATGTAAATATATACACTATGTATACTTTCATAACTGACTTTTTTTCACTCAGTGCAATTTTTCTGGCCATTTACCCAGATTGTAATCGGTATCGATAGTTCATTCCTTTTTATTGCTGAGTTAGTATCCCATGGTATAGATGTATGATAATTAAACCATTCACTATATAATAGTAGATTGAATAACTGTCCCCAAAGATAGCAATCCGTAATCCTTGGAACTTGTGAATGTAATTTATATGGCAAACTCCCCCCCCCCATAAATATGACTTAGTTTAAGAAATTTGAATCCTAGATTATTTGAGTGGGCCACAAATTCAGTCACAACCATCCTTGTAAGAGACAGGCAGAGGGAGATTTGACATGTGCTAAAGAAGAGGCAATGTGTCCTTGAAGACAAAGACTTGAGTGATGTGAACACCAGCTGAGCAATGTTGGCAGCCCCCAGAAGCTAAGAGGCAAGGAACTGATCTCCCCCAGAGCCCTAGAGCCTCCGGAGGGAGTATAGTCCTGCTGACACCTTAATCTCAGACCAGATTTTAGACTTCTGGCCCCCAGAAGTGTGAGAGAATACATTTGTCTTCTTGTTAAGCAACCAAGTTTTTGGTACTGAGCAAGCCCACATTCCCATCTCCCTAAGACTCTGGACCCTTCCAAATGTACTGACATTTCCACCGAGCTGACTGTAGGCAGATATTGTGTCAATACTGCTATCATTCCCAGGTTTCCAAGCCAATACATTAAATCACATTTCCCATGTGAGTACACCATATCAATAATCCTGGCCTATCCTATGTCACACTTTTGGTGTGAATCCTTAGAATCCACTTCCATACTTGTTTCCCAGACTCATACTGATGCAAAGTGGTAATATGTTGTACAGGTGCCTTCTCTTGGGTTCAACCTTGTACTCATTTGGGATATGCTGGCATATTATTATTTTCCAGAGTGTAAAGGTGGATGGCAGGTGTAGACCCTGATATCCTCTGAGAGATTTTTCTTAGGTGAAGTCACTGAAGGCTTTATTTTCTTGGGAGTAAGATTGTTTGCCCCAAAGAGGAAGGATTCCTTCTGTCAACTATGAAGGACAAGACAGTCCTCTAATGCTGCCACAGTTAAGTTTTCTGAAGTTTCACACTTGTTTTCAATTTATACTTTATCCTGTGCCTATCTCCTGGACATTCAAAAAGACTAGCCCAGGCCTTCCCTGGCGCTCCAGTGGTTTAGACTCTGTGCTTCCACTGCAGAGGGTACAGGTTTGATCCCTGGTCACATATTTCACATGCCATGTGGCATAGCCAAAAAATAAAAATCCCAAACGACTAGCTCTCACAACCTCTGTAATCCCCACCATGACCACAGTGACTGAACGCCACAGCCACTTGATCTTAACCCATTGTTCTCCAACACCCCACAACACCATTAGGGACAATGTGAACAAAGGTGAAATCACCTCTTGCCACAAACATCATTTCCCCTACACTCAGGATCTGCTTCCTAGAGCTACTTGTGGTACAAACGACTATACTATACAGGACTGCACCAGGAAATGGGAATGGAGTGAACAAAGAGTGCAGGCAAGGATAAAGGACACTACAAGAGTTGATGAAGCAGCCTGGGTTAAGCAAAAGCACCATGTTTCTACTCATAAGAAAATGTAAGGAAAACCAGTTGCTGAACCTGTGAGATCAACTTCTGGGCTACATCAGGAGCTGTAATGTGGAGAAATACAGCCATTTCCAAATCACTGCATGAGAAGAGGCAAAAGCATAAACTCCTTGACTTCTTTCCCTTCCCACCCAGTCTTCTCCTAATGGTTTTGCCCATTTGCAACACTCTACCAAGGAAAAGGAATTCTGGTTAATATAGTGCATAGACGTCAATTTCTTGGGTACTGAGCAGGGTGAAGGGTGGAGTAGATTTAGATGGCCAGGTTATCAGGCTTCCTTATTAAGGCACAGGGAAGAGCACAGAAAGGGTGCTAAGTACAAATAGATATGACAGTGTACTGTTCAGTTCAGTTCAGTTCAGTTGCTCAGTCATGTCTGACTCTGTGACCCCATGTATTGCAGCACTCCAGGCTTCCCTGTCCAACACCAACTCCACCCCCGGAGCTTACTCAAATTCATATCCATCCAACTATCTCATGCTCTGTCACCCTCTTCTCCTCCTGCCTTCAATCTTTCCCAGCATCAGGGTCTTTTCAAATCAGTCAGTTCTTCACATCAGATGACCGAAGTACTGGAGTTTTAGCTTCAGCATCAGTCCTTCCAATGAATATTCAGGACCGATTTCCTTTAGAATGGAATGGTTGGATCTCCTTGCAGTCCAAGGGACTCTCAAGAGTCTTCTCCAACACCACAGTTCAAAAGCATTGATTCTTTGGCACTCAGCTTTCTTTATGGTCCAACTCTCACATCCATACATGACTACTGGAGAAACCATAGCTTTGACTAGATGGACCTTTGTTGGCAAAGTAATGTCTCTGCTTTTCAATACGCTGTCTAGGTTGGTCAGAGGTTTTCTTCCCAAGAGCAAACGTCTTTTAATTTCATGGCTGAAGTCACCATCTGCAGTGATTATGGAGCCCAAGAAAATAAAGTCTGACACTTTTTCCAGTTTCCCCATCTATTTGCCATGAAGTGATGGGACCACCAAAACTCTGGGCTTCCACTAACATACTTGAGCTCCAGGCCGGTAGAAGAGTGGCTTTATATCTAGCACATAGGTGCTTTCTTGAAGGTGACTTGCAAAGGTAGGCATTATGCCAAGCATCAGGCTCTACCTCTGATTAAGTATTCAACAAATTTCACTTTTTGTCCTTCTAATGTTGGCTCCTATTTACTTTTTGCATTGAAAAATGATCCTGAAGGAACTGTGACTGCATATCCTAGGCAAGGAAGCTCCTCTGCTGTCCTTTTTAAAAGTCAGGCAAGTTTACATTCTATTTATTATCTGTATTGCTTCCATCATAATGATTCTTTCCCAAAATTTAGATAAAAAATGAATGCCTCCAGGTGTCCTATTGTAACTCCTAATGGTGACCACCTACCTTTAAGGGTATGTATGGATGCATGTGCATCCTAAGTCACTTTAGTCGTGTCTGACTCTGTGACTCTATGAACTGTAGCCCCCAGGCTCTTCTGTCCATGGAATTCTCCATGCAAGAATACTGGAGTGGGTTGCCATGCCCTCCTCCAGGTGGTCTTCCTGACCCAGGAATTGAATCCTCATCTCGTTTCCTGAATTGGCAGGTTCTTTACCACTAGCACCATCTGGGATGCCTCAAGGGTGTCTAATTCAATTGAGTGAGCTGATTATTCTCATACTGTTGCCACTTTGAAGACATCCGATCCTGATGTTTCAATTTTAATAGGAAAAGATAGGCTGTAAGTATATAGCATTACCCATAGATTATGGATGCATACACAAGTAGTTAAGTCCATAAAACTGCAAGTGATACAAGTTATCTCTGGAGAAAGAAAAAGGAATAGGACTGGGGGTGATGCCAAAACTCAGTGCCAAATTGAACCTCAAAGACAAGGTTTTGGGTGAAGTAGAAAAGAAGAGCTTTATTGCCTTGCTGGGTAAAGGGAACACAGTGGGCTAATGCCCTAAAAACTGTGTGCCCCAAGTCAGGGAGGATTTGGTGAAGAGTTTTATAGCAATGGTTCAAGGGTATGATTGCTGATGAGCATCAGAGTTGTTTATGGCCTGCATGGCTTTAATCTGGCCTCAGGTGGTCTTCTGATGAGCTTCTGTGGTTCTCAAACTGTGACCTTCTCTGGAATAAAGAATGCGAAAGTAGTAAACATCTCCCACTTGTTGGGGGTTTTAGTTCTGTGGAAGAGCAGATACTGTCACGTGTATCCCTTGAGGCAGAATCATGACCCTGGCACACTCCTGTTTAATTGTTCCTCCTGTCTCTGCATTCCCTCCATTCCTTGATTAGCAACTGTTTGAACCTGTCCTTTGGAACTCAGAGGTCACAGAGGCTGAAGTCTATACTGTACAAACAAGAAATGGGAAACATGGAAAGGCTTTCATGACCAGGAGCCCCACATAGTCCTGCTTGGTTTCAGGGGTGGGATAAAATTTTTTATCTTTGGGATAAAAAATTTGAGGCAAATATGGCAAGACAGTGATAAACCTAGGAGTTGGTGACCTGACATTATTTAATGATATCAGCAAAAGCTACAAGTTAAGGCTCCCAGGCTTTATCATCCTTGCCCCAGGATTGCTTTCATTCTTTACAGTGTATCACTGAATTTCAGTATAGTTCAATTCAGACTCTGGATCCAGGCTACCTGGTTCAAATGTGGAGTCCACTATATCATCCCATCTACTTTATTAGTAAACTGCTTAACATCTCAGTACCTTATTTCACCCATCAGTAAAAAGGGGATACTAGGACTTACCCTGCAAAGTTATGAGGATTGCTTGATACATGTGAAGCAAAATGGAAGATAGGTATTCTAACATAGATGCTCTAAGACAGACAAAAAATATTATGTGCAAAGATGTTTGCCAACCTCAAATTCACAAACTCTGGTGGCATATTTTCCCCATAATTTGATCAAGTGCTGCTACTGATAAGTTGCTTCAGTCATGTCAAACTCTTTGCGACCGAATGGACCATAACCTGCCAGGCTCCACTGCTCATGGGATTCTCCAGGCAAGAATACTGCAGTGGGTTGCCATGACCCTCTCCAGGGGATCTTCCCAACCCAGGGATTGAACCTGCATCTCATGTCTCCTCCAACGGGTAGGCAGGTTCTTTACCACTAGTGCTACCTGGGAAGTGCAAGTACTAGATGGAATTATCCTTATGCATATTTTTGATCAAAGATGAATATATTTAAGTACATATATATTTATGTATATACATACATAAAAACATATACAGAAACACACATATAAATCTCTTGAGCTGTTTAAGTTCGGATGGCAGTACTTCAGTCAGCGAGGGGCTATTTAGTTATCCAAATCTAATTAGTTTCTGAGTTTCAGATACTTAGTAGTAAGGATGGCAAATATTTTAATTGAAAATATATTCAAATATATTCAATTCCTGAGTTTGAAGACCACAGGATGCGTGAATATGTTTATGTACACACATACACACACAGATTCATTTTAAAAAGTCAATCCATCAGAGTTCCTAGGTAGGAAAATAGTAACAGAAACCAATGAAGCTATAAATACTTGGCAGTATGGTACAAAGCAAAGAATGCTTCTGGACTCAGCAAAATATGGATATGAAACAGTGCTGTGGTCCAGCCCAGCTCAGGACTCAAAAATTGGCGACACCAAATACAGGGTGCTTTGGTGGGGGAACTGAATGGTGTAATCTGTAAGAAGAAATTAGATCTACTATACCATTCTGCGAAAAAATGTATCCCTATACTCCCTTTGTTCTCAAGAAGTTACTTGATAACAATCCACACAAATGAAGCAGTAAATCTTAAAAAGGATATGAGACATAGAAAATGGGCCATCAGGGAACCCAACATAGGGGTGTGTGCTAGTTTTGCCCGACTCTTGGACTGTGACCTCTAGGCCCCTCTGTCCACAGGATTATCCTGGCAATAATACTGCAGTAGGTTGCCATTTCCTCCTCCAGGGCATCTTCCTGACTCAGAGACTGAACCTGCATCTCCTGCACTGGCAGGTGGATTCTTAACCACTGAGCTACCTGGTGAGCCGCCAACATAAGGGAGACAGAAGTAATTTCTAGGACGATGGTGAAAACAGATCCCAGGATGACAGCTGTGTACTAGCCACAGAAGGCAAAAAGTTCAGAATGGACAAAACAGATTATTACTTCAGGAGCAATTTCTTCAAGATGGATGAAACTGATAAACAACTGGTATGTCTGGACGTAGAGTTTTGGGTTTAATTAGCAATAAGTACACAGAAACCTATGCAAACAAAATTAATTATTAAGTCAAGGAAATAAAAAGGCAGAACAGGGTAAGAGTAACACATCACTTAGCTGTACAGTGTTACATAATCTCAGTCGTGCATGCATTCTTAATCACAGTCAATAATGAAAACACTGAATTACATACACTGGGAAAAGGGGAGCAGGAAGGGAAAGTGTAATGGCTGGGAAGCAGCAGAACAAAGTTTTATATTAGAAATTAAAGAAATGCCTCAAACTAGAAACAGATAAAGCAATATAAGCATGCTATTTAGAGATACGATAATAAATAACAACAACAAAAAAATCAGTGGAACAGCTCACTCTGGGGACAGGAAATAGGAGGTGGTCAAGGGAATGGTAATTTTTATTAGAAAAAAAGATTTTTATAGACCTACTTGAATCTAAACTATGTGTATTTATTTGATTCTGACTATGTGAAACCTTAAGACAACAGATCTCCACCCACTGCCCGCCCCCACCCCACCCCTGGAAACGCAGCATGGTGCCTGATCCATAAAAGTTCAGAAATGTTATAACAACAAGACATTCGACGGCGGCGTTTTCATATCACCATTACACTCATGCTACGGATAACAATGCTTCCTCTGCTACAAATGCTACTTGATCCTTTTAAAACAAGTTATTTACTATGCTTGGACTATCTGCATGCTTAACGAAGTAAAAAATAAAATGCTCAAAATTTTTCTTGTACTTAAGCAAAATACCTAATTTTATACAATTTAAACACAACTTTTCACTTTAGTAATAGAAACAATGAAACTATTTCACTCCTGACATTTAACAATTATTAATATAAGACTTCAAACTCCCCAAGACATGCACTACAACCATAGAATAGATTCTGTCATCAATATGATGGTCTTGCATCTTACGTATTATGTTTGTACTTTAAGTCTTATTTATCAAAATAAAAATAGGTTAAGAAAATGAACAGGCAGTTCATACAAAAAGAATACAAACAGCCGATAATAACACTGCCATAGCAACCTCGTTTGTAATGAAAGAAACACTTTTAAAATATAAGGTACCACTTTTAACCTATACTGGCAAAGATTAAAATTTTTTTTTTAAAAAAAGATCCTATCTACAGATGACCAAGTCTGTAGGTTGATAGGGGGTGGGGGTGGTGGTGTGAGAATGATCAAACATATAACACTAACTGGAAATATAAATTATGCAGCCCTTTTGGAGAAAAATTTGGCAATACTTATTGAGGCTCTAAATATATTTAATTCCTTTGGACATAATTAAATATGTACTTCAAAATGTGGCTACGAGGATATTCAATAAACCACTGCTTACAGTAAAAACTGCAGACATTCAAAATGCCTAGCAGAGAGGACAGAATGAGTCAGCTGTGGCATACCTTCCTCACAGCAGGCAGTGGGCCTCCCCACTGCCCCAGACTCTGCCTTAGGCTTCTTCCTTACCAAGAGTTCCCTTTCCACAGAAGCCAAGAGTGTCAAGTTCAGCTTTCTCAGTGACCTGATCAGGGTCATCAGAAACTTTGTGGAAATTTTCTGGGGGCTCACTAACAAAACTGAGATGTGAGAGGCAAAACAGGCTTTTCTGCCTTTCAGACGCTTGAGGGAGACCAGCCTAGAGCAAAACAAATAAGCTAAGATGGAGGCAAAAAAAAGGCCCTAATGGCAACTTTAAATTGTTTGTTTTGTGACACAATAAATGTCCTTGGTTACTAAGCCAATTCAGTTGAACCGTAATACCTATGGTCAATTGCTTCTTGATAGTAGCTGGAAAACAGAATACTTAAGCAGCACTAAAAGTTATGCTACACCAGTATAGTTATGGACCTCAGATGTAGAGTCAAGAGAAAAATTAAATATATTTATGTTCTATTAAAAAAAAAAGAGTACGTATATTAATAGGGAATCATTCACCAAGAAAAAGATCTGGGAAGATACTCCATGTTTTAAGGATAGGTACCTCTAAAATAGTTATCTCTGAAAAATAGGAATTTGAACATTCTCTATTTTGTGTATTCCGTTTTATCACTTTAAGACTCTACCATCAATTTCTATTTTTATTTTTTATCAAATCCAATGTGATTTTGGGGAGGAAGAAGAGGCAAACGTATTCTAGTCACCTATCTTGATCTGGAAGTCTGCTTTTTTAATAGGAAAAGTTGTTTCTTCTTTTTAAAAATGTTTTGTGAAACAAAATTTGATACTCTCAGGCATTTATTTTTTAGTGAATACAGAAGACTACAGTTTTCACTTCCCTTTGTTACTCAGAAAATCATATCATGACTTTGTACCATTTCTTATTGAAATCTCTTCTGTAAAGCAAAAACAGTCCCAAAATGAAGGATCTTCAGGGGTCATAGGAACTGCAGATGATATTAAATCATTAAAGGTGAGAACAGTAAACTGCCTCTGGGTTGCTTTAGAATCATCCTGAGATGTAACCTAAAAGGGGGAAAAAAAAAACCCTTAGATTACCTCAAAATTATAATGCGTATTAATCTTATGGTCAATTTTATAATTCGGACAATAAGAAATCAGTAATCACATTTCAGTAACATTAAGTTACACTTCAATAACATTAAATAACACAGTGGGATTTTAGATAATTGTTTCTATTTCTTATATTAGTGCTGTCAATATAAACAAGAATAATATGAAATAATCTGATTCTTAAACTTTTTGTAGATAACAATTGCCTGTGGTTATTTGTTTAAAATGTAGATTTACTGAACCATACGTCCAACAATTCTGATTCAGTAGAAAAGGATCCCCAAATAGATAACTTTAACAAACAAGTGGGTTATTCTGACAGGGAGAGACCACCAGGTAAACTTCTGAGAAATACTCTAGAGGGTGCATCTAATAAAATTCCTGTAACTACTTAAGAGATGTAGCACTTCATTAGTAAGTGATTCATTCAACACTAAATCGAAATTATATCTTACACTCTGTGATACACCCCTTGTTCATAAACTCAGCCCAGTGTGGACTGTCTTTAACATTCTATACATTCTAGTAAAGACAGTACTTGGGTCTTCTGCAGTGCTTTTACAGGGTCAGTATGTTTCCTATGATTTAATTCTCATTACTATGTTGATATGGTTATGTTACCTCAATTCTATAGATGGGGAAACTGAGGCTCAGTAAGATCATTCAATGTATACAAGTGTACAACATAGCTTAAATGGTAGACCTGGACCTGGAACCCTTGCCCTTTTCTCACTATGATACTGCTGCCCAAATAGACTCTCTTCATGGCAATACCGTACTGCCATCTGCAAATGTTACAAAAAATATAAAGCTCTATGGAATCATAAGGTATTTGCAGAAAGGGCAATGCTGAGACTTCAGCATACAAGGACAGCTAACCTGTTTCAGAACATCTTCAGATAAAAGGAGTCAATTTTAACTTGTCGTCCCTTTTAAAATAAAATAATTTATGAAGAATTTTACTCTTTTTTAATCTATCCAAGGCATGATCTGTATTGAGCTTTTATCCTAGAAGTAATGATGAAAATATACTGATCACACTACATTCCCTTATGCAGATTCCCTAAAATAATCATATGCATTTAATTTCAATTATTGTAACATTATCAGTATTCCTTAAATAAATACTTCTATAGAATCACAACTGTTATGTAGACTGAGAGTCAAGACCCTAAGGTTTCTCTTTTAAAAAATTTCCCAACTTACCAATTAATAGGAAAAGAAAGTAAAAACAGATTTTAATTGGAAGAATTGATGTTATGCTAGAATATATCATAAGGTCTCTCACACGTTTGACACTTTGGGAATAATTTAGGAGAGCACTACAAAAAGGGGAAGGAGATCAATTTGACAGATAATCCCATTATTCACTACCCCTCAACTTAGTACTATTATATTCAGTTCAGTTCAGTCGCTCAGTCCTGTCCGACTCTTTGTGACCCCATGGACAGCAGTATACCATGCCTCCCTGTCCATCATCAACTCCCAGAGTTTACTCAAACTCATGTCCATTGAGTTGGTGATGCCATCCAACCATCTCATCCTCTGTTGTCCCCTTCTCCTCCCACCTTCAATCTCCCCCAGCATCAGGGTCTTTTCCAATGAGTCCGTTCTTTGCATCAGATGGCCAAAGTATTGGAGTTTCAACTTCAGCATCAGTCCTTCCAATGAATATTCAGGACTGATTTCCTTTAGGATGGACTGGTTGGATCTCCTTGCAGTCCAGGGGACTCTCAAAACTCTTCTCCAACACCACAGTTCAAAAACATCAATTATTTGGCACTCGGCTTTCTTTATGGTTCAACTCTCACATCTATACATGACTACTGGAAAAACCATAGCTTTGACTAGACGGACCTTTGTTGGCAAAGTAATGTCTCTGCTTTTTAATATGCTGTCTAGGTTAGTCATAACTTTTCTTATATTCATGACAGCCCCACTTCACCAGGAAATAAACCACTGTTAAGATGACCAAGATAGTAATTATCTTGAATTTCTATTGAAAATATGAATATTGGAACAGTACTACCAAAATTTTTTCTTTGTAATATTTAAGTGTATTTGAATGCAAAGTAGCAGGTAACATATTTTAAAAACATTTCTGTGAAATCCCAAATGATCTTAAAGATTAGATAATGAACACTTCTAAAGTCTATCATTAAAAAAAACAAAAAGCTAAAACCTCTACCTGATATAAAACAAATGATTATTTCCATCAATAACAAATTCAACTTTAATACATGTTTTTTAGGGAAAAAAAAAAAGCAAACAGAGAAATCTTACACTCTGATGTCTAGATCCATTGGGTTTCCTAAGAGCTACTGCAACAAAATGGTGCTCATCTATTTTGCTTTCCTGAAAAATAAAAAATAAGTAAACAGAGAATCAGAGAAGGCAATGGCAACCCACTCCAGTACGCTTGCCTGGAAAATCCCATGGATGGAGGAGCCTGGTAGGCTGCAGTCCATGGGGTCACTAAGAGTCGGACACGACTGAGCGACTTCACTTTCACTTTTCACTTTCATGCATTGGAGAAGAAAATGGCAACCCACTCCAGTGTTCTTGACTGGAGAATCCCAGGGACAGGAGAGCCTGGTGGGCTTCCTTCTATGGGGTCGCACAGAGTCGGACACGACTGAAGCAACTTAGCAGCAGCAGCAAACAGAGAATACTAAGTATAGAAATTTAGATACAGTTCTATTTTCATCTAAAAAAAATCTCACAACCCACCACCATACACACACACACACACACACACACACACACACACACATACACACTTCCCCTGAATAGTTTAAGGTAAAGTCACATACATTTTGGCCCTTTACACTGAAATATTGCAATGTATTTTCTAATAGGGACACTCTCACATACCCACAGTAGTTAATAACTTCAATAAATTTAACATTGAAATAATACTTAAATCTACTCTCTGTATTCCAGATTCTGTGAAGAATACAATAATGTCCTTTATACCATTTCCCCACCTTCAGTATAGGAACCAGTTTTGTGGTCAAGTATTGCATTCGGTTGCCATGTCTTGCTAAATGTTTTGTCTTTTATGACACTAATATTTTAAGATACAAGCTCCACCCCCCACTTTTTTATTAATAAACCCTGCTTATTTTTTGTCTGATGGCTCTTAATGATTATTTAATTATAGACTCTTAATAGGAATACCATATAGATAAAGCATCATACCTAGAGGCATGTCTAGAGAGCCATCCGCCCTCATTGGTGATTTTTATTTTGTACATGCTTAAAGTGATTAAAAAAAAAACCAGTCTGCAACATTGGTTTATAAGCATTTAGTTAACTACGTATTACAGCTTAAGGAAAATCATGTGGAAACTCATAGGTAAAACTCAATTTCCTATTTTCCCTTATGTGTGAGACAAATGGAGAGGGGGCTTTAAAATAGACACTGAGGCAGTTACTAGAGAAAAGTATGAACAACTAAACAAAATTTCACTGAGAAGCCACTTTACTAAGGCAGCACTCCATAAGAAATCAGTTGAAATAGGAAACTACAATCAGAAATAATGTTAGAGACTTTTCATCCTTTATCCTCCTGTGTATCTTCGCACCTTAAGATATCCAAATTTGTAAAAAAACAAAAGAAATTCAAAAGAGATAAATTTAGGAAAATAGTTCAAGAGGAAAAAAATAACGAAGTATGAGAAAGATTTAATAGGCTAAAGTTTGTTATTAACATTATAAACAGAACTATTCTTTTTGAACATGGTCCTCCCATTCTTTACACTGAATATATTGCTAATACAAACACTGTAACACAGAGGTGTTTTGGCTATAGTTACTTTTGGAAAACTACTTAGATCAGCAGTTTTGTGGTGTCTGTATCTAAGGTGGAATATCAGTGTTAACCAAGGGCAGCAGACCCTTTTCATTCAGTCTGTCCTCTAAAATGCCAAGGTACCCTGCTCAATTTGTCTATTTACTTCATAATGAGCCAAAATTCAATGAGACTGACTTCAAAATAAAGATTCACCATATCTATTCACCCCTCATCAACATCACATAAATATGAAATTTAACACCGCAAAACTAAAGAAGTTATTTGACAATGATTCCAGTTATCAAACATTAATATTTGATGTCTCACCAGAATAAAAGTTCTATGCAATTAACTTTACCCTAAATCCCTTCTGCCTAGTATGTCTATATTATTAGTTGAAAAAGGAAATGAAACTGGCAAGGTAGCTAGCTAAAGTTAAGGCCATACATTCAATACTACGGAACTTAAGACTTAACTTTAAGACTTCCTAAATTTTAAAATTTTTTCTAAGCTTACTAGCAAAAATTTCCTTAAATCGCCAACAAACCCAAAGAAACAATATTTTATTTTTTCAAGAGGTAGTTTTGCATTAGACTACAAAGATTAATCTGCTTCAGTTAAATTGTATGTCATTTTCTTAGTATAATTTGTTTGTAAGATAAAATACAAAGTTTAATTTAAAACATTCAAGTTTTACAATGCTTTCCCAACGATAAAGTGCTGAATAAAATCTGTCATAAAATGTTATTCTTTCTACTGTTTAAAACGTCTCCTTTCAAAAGTAAAGCAAAGAATTTGTTTCATCTAATCTCATCATTTTAAATAATGATGGTAAATTTAATTTTCCAAATAGGAACTGGTTATGAAAACTGAGAGCCTATGAAAACACAAGATTCCTCTTGGCATAAGAATTCATACTTCTAGAGTATTATTTTTCCAGGTGTTAGATACATGTGTGCCTACTAAGTTGCCTGGGTTGTATCTGACTCTGTGCAACCCTACGGACTGCAGCCTGCCAGGTTCCTGTGTCCATAGGATTCTCCAGGCAAGAATACTGCAGTGGGTTGCCATGCCCTCCTCCAGGGGATCCTTCTGACTGAAGGGATCAAATCCATGTCTCTTCAGTCTACCTGCATTGGTAGGCGGGTTCCTGACAACTAGCGCACCCTGGGAAATTCCATGAGATACATCTCTCTTCCTGACTCCAGGTGCTCCCTCATTCACTATGATAACACTGTTGTAATGCAGCTTTTAGAACCCTGGGTCATATTAAGTATCCAGTGTGGGTGAATTCAGTGGATGAAAAGAGGGCAGACAGGGAGGAAAGGCCAGTGAAGACCACTTACACCGCAGGTGTCCACTGTGATCACAGCCATCCCTCCGCTGCACGCCTAAAGGCTTGTTCTTTATCTCGTGTGGGGATTCAGAGATGCCAACAGGAATTCCCATCTGTGTTCCTTGACTCTAGGCATGCCTCCCCTGACTCCAGGCTCATCATTCTCCCCTCAAACCCTGGCTTCTGGCTGTCCATACCACCAGACTCATTCTGTTAAGGTCACTCTCTCTTCCCAGGCCTGTTTACAGTATAATAAATAGCCCACACTTAAATATATGTATCTAACAATTATTTGTATCTTTTCCTAACTGGTACACTGAATAGACAAAATGCTCAAGTACATTCAATTCAATAAAGAATTTTTCTTCCATAGATGTTTTCAAATGTGCCCTGATGGATCTCCATTCCCAGTTCCTGGACAAGCTCTGAGGCAAACCTGGTAGCTCCTCAGTCACTTTCAGCTTAAAAAAAAATCCTATTTTAATTCTTAAGACACATTCTTCCTGGCCTCACCTTCCTCTTCCTCTGGTTTCCTTCAGGCAGGTGGCAGAGAGGAAAGTGATGGAGAACAGGCAAAGTAATGATCAACACTGTTGCAATCCACTTTTTAGAACCCTGGGTCACATTAAGTATCCAAAGGCTAGCTTAGCGGGCATCTGAGGGATTTTCAGAGAAACACTACCTGTTCCTCTGCCCTATACCACTGCTTGCGCCTAACAGTGCATTTAAGAGCTGACTTCTTGTATATCCTACCCTTAGCAATTAATAAACAGTAGAATGCCCAGTGCCTCTTTCTTTTGGAAATCCTCTTAGGCATCTTTTCAAGATACTTCTGGCCCTTTTTCCACAGCATCTCACAGGCCCACAGGAACTCAGACATCTTTGTCACCTAAAAAGTTGAAGCACAGCTGGCCCAATCACTGATTCTTTCCTCCTTACCCTGCTACTAGGTCTATTTCATCTGGCACCATTAAGAATAAAGGACTCTCCATGAATGAAACGGCTGACATCTGCCCCTTTCAAAATGAGAAAAAAAATTTTAATTGTATTAAAAAACACAGTATGCTAAATATAATTTACTCTTTAACTGACAGAATCCCTATCTTGGTATGTTAGCAATTTTGCTAACTTTCTGCCTTTGGATCACCTAAGACTACTTTCTGTCATTAAAAATATTTATATATATTTTTTGGCTGCATGGGATCTTCACTGCAGCATATGAGATCTTCCTTGCGTTGTGTGGGTTCTTCTGTCGAGGCGCCAGCTCCAGAGCTCAAGGGGGCTCAGCGGTTGTGGCACTCAGGCTTAGCTGCTCCACAGATCGTGGGATCTTAGATCTCTGGCCAGAGATTGAACCTGTGTCCCCTGCACTGCAGGGTGAATTCTCAACCACTGGATCACCAAGGAAGCCTCTACTTTCTTAATTTACATTTTGGTTATTCTTCCTCAGTCTCCTCTCCATCCCACCTTTAAATAGCATTCTCAGGACTGTACTAGGTCCTTCTAAATTCTAATTTAGGTACTCTCACTGCTGCAACTGTAAATCCCATGGTTTCAGCTACCACTCACATGTTAATGATCACCTTTTTTCCTTTAGCCCAGTCTTTCACTCTATTCGCCTGCTCAAAACCTTCACTTAGATGTTTCTATGGTATCTCACACTTAAATCCCACTTGTTTTCTAATATTCAGTATTTCAACAGACAGTCCTCTAAGTCACAGAATTGATAACTTCTTTGACACCTCACTTCCTTAAACTCCAGATATCATCATACAGAGAATGTGGTCTTAAAATATGATTCTGATCTTACAATTCTCTATTTACAACTTGTTAAATTCCCTTGAGAAAATGAACGAACATCTCCTATTTTACCTACTCATCATGAATTCTTTATTCTGGATACTGACGTTCTGTGCACACAATTCAGGGGATGACTGCAAGAACTACCACATTATAGTACAGACCATTTGGCTGGGCTGTGAACACTTGATACCAGTTGTAACACACTTCCTTGGCTACGTCTGGTCAAGAGAAAGGCAACTAACATCCAACTTAAGCCATGGAATCTTTTTTCCAGAGCTTTTACGAATTCAACCAATGAGTTCACCAATCTCTGCGGGTTTTTAAACTGTAAATTGTTACACGTACGAGTGGTAGAAAGTCATGCTTCCTGCCACATAAGGAACCTTAACTAGATAAGGTTAAGAAAGCTGGTGTATAGAATGAGAAATGTGGGTGGGAGAAAACTTAAGCCAGGAAGGCAAAAGAGAAACGATAAAAAGAGTTCTGAGTTTTCCAGTCTCTAATTCTAGCCAATTCTGCAATTTGGTTATATGAATCACCCTAATAACCTATCATAATGTCTTTCTGGCTAAAATGAGTTTGTTAAGATTTCTCTCATTAGCAACCAGGAACTGCTAGTGACAGAAAGCAAATAAGTAAGAGACCAAAATATTAACCGACGAATAAGCATCTCTCTCCACCCCTTCACCTCAGCACAGTGACAGAATGGCGGCCTTTAGTGGTTCTATTACAGGGGCTCCTTGTCCCTTCTCTTTTACTTTATGTACTATGATTTATCTTTCACGCATCAGCTTAAACGTTACACGTGCTCCCAGTATCTCTGACTTCACCTTCAGAGCACCCAGACTGGATTCTGAATGTGTCAAGTTTCAATGACTAGCCTCCCCAAGCTGAGCTTATACTCACATGCACAAAATAAGAAAATTCTTATAGCAATTCTGATAAATTTCTTACCTCAAATGCCCATTCTTTTTCTTCTTCTCCATCCAAAAATAAACGTGTTTCTTTATAAACTTGGCCTATATCCAGGTTTAACGGGGATATATCGAATTCAAGCCGTTGCAATTCAAATCCTAATCCAACACCTATTGCTTTTATGAAGCTTTCTTTCAGTGCCTAAGATACAGACAGACATTTTCTCTTAGAGCTTTAGGAGATAAAATTGTTCATAAAATCTTCAACCCTCAAAACATATGGATTTTTAATTCTCTACTACATTACAACTATAAGCTACTTATTTTCACCTTTATACTAGCACAGAGGCCAGCCAGCTATGAAAGTTGAAGATATACCATTTGGGCTCCCCGTGCCTCCATTACCCCATGTGTAACATGCAATAATAATAGTACCTTCTTCATGGGGTTATAACAACTAACTAACTTAAGAAAGGCTTACAGTAATGTCTTCTGGTACATAATAAATATTATGCAAATGTTTTTTAATTAAATTTTTTAATTAAGTTCTAATATGTATGAGATTCTTTAAGACAGAAACCATTAAACTTTATTAATAATGATAAATAAAATGTCTTATTTTAGCTTTAAGAGTAAGGATCTTCTAATTGAGTATTAAACATATGTTAAATTTTCTTAAATGTCATTATAATATAATAATGTATACATAAAAATCATGAAGTTCCCAAGTAGTGACTTATGTACTTTGAACACTACAAAATACAGGGTTACCAATGGACTTTTGCTCCTGCTTTTAACAACACAGGGGTTTACTCTCAAAACTAGAAAGAAATTATACCCAATTCCTATAAAACATATCCAGCTGAGTCCATTCATCCTTAAAGCTTCTGATTGTTTCCCATTCTTTGTCGGTAAACTTTCTTTTCATAATATGAAAAAATTCTGGAATTGAACCACGACCTGTCAATTGAGGAAATAGAGAATTACCCAACTGTTAAAGATAGCACACAAAAGGAAACAATAGTCCAATGTTACTTTCGAATACAGTCACAATTTTGCTAAACAAAGTATCAGCAAATCAAAGCTAGTTGAGAATTAAAAGGATAACATGCAAGACAAGCGTGGGTTAGTCCAGAAATAGAAGGGTGACTTAGGTTTAGAATTTTACTTTGCTATTTAACAGGAAAATCAGAAACAATTTCTTTATAATTTTGGGGGAATTGGTAGAAAGCTAAGAAATGTTCTTTTAAGTGAATAACATAACTGGAAAGTATACACTTATTTCCTTCACAATAACTGTTTTTAAACATGTATTCTAATATGATTTTTCCAAATAAAAATAGATTTTGACTTCTGTTCTATTGGCTCATTAAAAAAAAAAAAAATACTGTTACACAGACAATAAAATATTACACAGCATCCAAAAAATCAATAGAACTCGAAGAATCTGATTCCCACAATTATGAGCTAAATTTGTAGTTTATATATTACAAATTATAATATACAGTATGCTTTTCATATTACATTTTTCAAAATATTATATGTTTATCTTTACTACTAAACAGGAACCTTCTATCATCATCCATTTATTCTACAATTATGCAGAATGTGTACAAATATTATACCATTATGAACTGAACTAATAGTTAAAAACAAATTGGCCATGGTTCTTGCTCTCACAGAACTACAGCCTAAGTAGTCTATCAGAAAAATCTGGCAACAAGGTGCATGTGTGCTAAGTCACTTTAGTCGTGTCTGACTCTTTGTGATCCCATGGACTGTAGCTCGCCAGGCTCTTCTGTCCATGTGATTCTCCAGGCAAGAATATTGGAGTGGGTTGCCATGCCCTCCTCTAGGGCATTTTCCCATTTTGATCCCCCAGGGATCAAAAGCCAGGTCTCCTGCATTCCAGGCAGATTTGTTTCCATCTGAGCCACCAGGGAAGCCCAGCAACAAGGTAGGTAAATCATAAATGTTTACTATATGAATAAATGTATGTTAACTATTACCTGGTAAATTAAATGCTCTACTGCCCTATATCCTTATTTCATGATTCCATTACTTCCAGCAAACCTCTTGAAATAGTCCTTCTGCAGGTTCTATTAACATAATTTGTCTACTCCTGAACTTCCATTCCCAAAATACTTAACTTCAAAATCTGACATTCCCAACTGGCTGGAACTATAGCACGTCTGGAAGAAAAAAGATGTCAAATCCCCCTACTTCATGCTTTACGGCATTTAATCCCTAACCCCATGAGAATTCAACAGTTAGAATGCAAACTATATCATCCACTCCAAAAGTATCTTTTCCATGGTTATCTCAAGGGTAGAAAATATTAAAAACCAGCTCTTCCACAGAATTGCCCATAATTCCCCCACCATCCCCCACTCCAGTACTTTTGCCTAGAAAATCCCATGGACGGAGGAGCCTGGTAGGCTGCAGTCCATGGGGTCGCTAGAGTCGGACACGACTGAGCAACTTCACTTTCACTTTTCACTTTCATGCATTGGAGAAGGAAATGGCAACCCACTCCAGTGTTCTTGCCTGGAGAATCCCAGGGATGGGGTCGCAGAGTCGGACACGACTGAAGTGACTTAGCAGCAGCAGTAGCAGCAGCCTCCTCTCGTTTACATAGGAAATATTTCTAATGACTCTCCAATGATATGTGGTCCTTTAGTTCAAGGCAAAGATCCTCAATTATTTTCAAGTTCATCAGACTCATTTGATTTATCTATCTACTCCTTAGTCCTCTACTGTTCTCAAGAATGAAAACTTTACAATCCATTTTTATGAATCAACTAATGTTTATTATTTGTATTCATATTAATGTTATCAGGCTATCATTTCTAGGACTTTCCTGGTGGTCCAGTGGTTAGAACTTTGCCTTCCAATGCAAGGGGTGCAGGTTCCATTCCTGGTCAGGGAGCTAAGATTCCACATGCCTCACGGCCAGAAAGTCAAAACAGAAGCAGTATTGTAACAAATTCCATTAAGACCATAAAAATTTTAAAAAGGTAGATTACACACACACACACACACACACACACACACACAGAGACCTATTACTTCCTAAAATAGCTCTGCAAAGCTGCAAAGTCATTTCATGCAAAAGCACTGAAATATTAACCTGGGATCTTAGGAGTCCTGGGAGGATTCTAACCCTTTTGGGGCTATGAACACTCTTTGATAGTCTGGTGTTTATTTCTTAAGCCCCTTAATAAAGACTGTCTTGTTAATGCAAGCATCACTAGTATATCCTGGCTTGACAAGTAAAACACTAAAGAAAGTAAAGATGGTAGGCTTGTTTTTTCAAAAGTGACAGAAGAAAATCTGCAGATTTTAAACACTAGGAGCACTAAACACACACAAATCATAAACTGTTTTCTTTTGAATAGATTCTGTTACAAATAGGATAAATAATAACAACGGAATGAACAGCTACCTTGAATTTGGAAGACACTATTTTATATTTTGAGTGGAAGGGAAAGTCATTCAGTGGTGTCAGACTCCTTGTGACCCCATGGACTATACAGTTCATGAAATTCTCTAGGCCATAATACTGGAGTGGGTAGCTGTTCCCTTCTCCAGGGGATCTTCCCAACCCAGGGATTGAACCCATGTCTCCTGCACTGCAGGCGGATTCTTCACCAGCTGAGCCACAAGGGAACCCCATTTTGAATGGAACTGCAGCTTTAACAGAATACTATCCAAAAAAACCTAAAATTTTTAACAGATATGCCTGTTCTCATCTATAGTGTCATTATGTTCGTTGGTTTCTTTAAGCTGTAATTTCATAATCTTCAAGAAGTCCTATGATTTTTACCTAAATATGATGGGGCAATCAGGGAAAAAATTTAGTCATGCTAGTAAAAACACTCATTTAACATAAAAAAGCAATCTAGCACAATCACTGAAAAAAGTAATAACTGATCATGCACACTAAAAAAAATATCTGCTATGACTATTTTCATATACTTTTGACAGCACCATATGCCACAAAAAAATAGACTGACAGCAACAGAAAATGGCTTTGTAAATGTTCAGCCAAAGAACCACAGTGCCACACTGTGACTTAAGGGGAAAATACACACGCACTGGATGAGTACTCTATTAAGGACTCAGTTTATCTTCCATATTGGAATTTAAAATATCAGTAGGAAATATCAGAATACAACACCCTCAAACTAGCTGAAAATGACACAATCATTAGTTACATAACTTGGCAAAGCCTCTAAGTAATACCAACACAATTCATGTCTATTACAATCTTCGATTTAATAGACAGGTAAGAACTTAAGTACATAAAGTACATACATAAAGGTAAAATAACTGAAAAACTTCTATAGAATGAATCACTAACCAGGTTGAGAAAAACAGGATTCCCCCAACTTACAGCTTAATCTCTAGGGAAAGCAGCACTAGATATTAACTAAGTGTTCTGCAATGATCAATTAATCAAGGTCACAACTAAAAAAATAATTTATATAGTTGAGCCATGAATAAGGCGGGTTTGAACTGTGAGGGTCTAGTTGTCCTAAAACTCATGCCCAGACTAAAAATGTGACCTTATTGGAAACAGTCTTTGCAGATGTAATCAAGTTAAGATGACGTCGTCTTGGAGGACTGGTGTCCTTTAAGGAGAAACATATAGACACACAAATGAGAATACAGGGGAAAAGGAGCCCTAGGAAACTAATACATAAATGCAAACAATTTATATATACTGACACATTCACATACTCAGCTTTAGTGTTATGCCACTGGAGTCAAATGTTCAAATCTTGGCTCTATCACTTAACTTTTTATTTTGTATTGGGGTATAGGTAATTAACAATGTTGTGACAGTTTCAAGTGAAGAGCGAAGGGACTCAGCCATACACATAGCCACTCTCCCCTGAACTCCTCCCATCCAGTCTACCACACATTGAGCAGAGTTCCATGTGCTACACAGTAGGTCCTTGCTAGTTATCAATTTTAAATACAGCAGTGTGTACATGTCCATTCTCAACTCCCTAACTACCTCTTTCCCCTGGCAGCCATGAATTCATTCTCTAAGTCTATGAGTCTCTTTCTATTTTGTAAGTTAAGTTCCTTTGTATCATTTTAGATTCCACATGTGGGATATCATACAATATTTCTCCTTCTTTACCTGACTGACTTCTCTCAGTATTGACATTCTCTAGGTCCCACCAACAGTGTAGGACGGCTCCCTTCCCCAGTATTTATTTATTAAATTTTTACTTCAGAGTCTTAACCTCTGGGCCACCAGGGAAGTCCTCAGCATTTATTTTTGATGATAGCCATTCTGCTTGGTATCACTTCTTTACTGTTAACTTTTCTATGGCTGTAAGATAGGGAGAAAAGAGTTGGGTAGTTCAAGAAAGAAACATATAAATGGTCTGGGCCTGGAGCTGCTGCTGCTGCTAAGTCGTGTCCGACTCTGTGAGACCCCACAGATGGCAGCCCACCAGGCTCCCCCATCCCTGGGATTCTCCAGGCAAGAGTACTGGAGTGGGGTGCCATTGCCTTCTCTGGTCTGGAGCTAGTAAGTACTTAATAAATATTAGCTTTAAGACTGCTGCAGTAATTGTTATATATACATATCACTCCTCTTTTGTGAAATGTTTTATCAAGTCCTTAGTCCATTCATTAGGTTAAGTTTTAAGGGACTTTTCTAGCAATACTTACAAAGTACTTTAAATATTAACCATATTTACCTCTTTGTGTCTTATTTGCCCTTGTTTGTGACAGAGAAGAGACTTAACATGAAATCAATGACATCTGCTAACTTTGTGGGTTCTTCTTACCTTTCTAAGTTTAAAAGGTATGCTTCTTTCAGAAGTCTGGCCAAATATACAATTCTATTGTGTTCTAGTAACCTTTGTTAAAACCCAATTCTAATTAACTTTGTTGTATATCGTGAAATAAGGATCTAATGGCTTTCAGATAATCTTATCAGAAAAAGTTGACAACTTACAATCTAATAGTGTTTCCCAAACACTAGTATGTCTAACAATCACTAGAAACTGTTTTGAGTATAGAATCACTGGCTGCATCTAAATTCTAGTTTGAGAAGTCTGAGATGGTTTCAAGGAACCTGCACAGGCATCCTGGCTGATTGTAACATCCTGATCACTATTTCAGAAACACCATTCTACATATGTAACAACTATCACAATCACCTTAGGCTAACATTTACTTATAAAGTACTTAATACTTCCAGGCACTTTAGATGTTTATTCCTAATCTATCCCACGCTGATGGTGCTAAAACTTTTGTGCCATACGATGTAAAATATATACACACAAATTCTAGAGGAATTAAAGATTTAAAGGTAAAAAAGAAGGTACAATTTTAAAACAAAAACTAAGAGACTCTACAACCTATTGTTGGAGTAAATCTTTTACCAATTTATTTTTTTCAAATAAGACAGAGTTCAGTATTTATCAAGGAAATGTTAGATATATTAATTAAAAAAAGATAAATAAAATTTATACATTAAAAAAAAACAAAAACAAAAAAACCAATTCAAGATAAACAAATAATATAGTGGAAAAATATTTGTAAGGGCTTCACTTGTGACTCAGTGGTAAAGAATCTGCCTGCCAATGCAGGAGACACAAGTTGAATCCCTGATCTAGAAAGATCCCACGTGCTGAGGAGCAACTAAGTCCATGCACCACAACTACTGAGCCCATGTGACGCAATTACTGAAGCCCGCACTCTGTAACAAGAAAAGCCACTGCAATGAGAAGCATGCATACCACGGCTAGAGTAGCCTCTGCTCTCTGCAACTAAAGAAAAGCCCGCACAGGATCAAACACTCAGCACAGCTGAAAATAAATAAATAAATAAATACAATTAAAAAAAAAAAGAAAATAGTTGTAACAGATATTAAAGAAGTGTCACTATCCAAAGTACATAAAGAGCTTTTATATATGGATTAGAAAATAGTAATACGTTTATGGAAGAGAAAATCAAGTAGCCAACAAGCTATTACCCTAGTGATTAATGTACCACTTAATAAATAATCTTTAACCACTGAATTGAAATATTACATATAAGTACTAATCAGTACTAGCTGTCTATTCTTTCACTAACATCATGCTTTTTTGTTTAGGACGCCTCAGTTTAGTTCAGTTCAGTCACTCAGTCGTGTCCGACTCTTTGGAACCCCATGGACTGCAGTACACCATGCCTCCCTGTCCATCACCAACTCCCAGAGTTTACTCAAACTCATGTCCATTGAGTCGGTGATGCCATCCAACCATATCATCCTGTTGTCCCCTTCTCCTCCCACCTTCAATCTTTCCCAGCATCAGGGTCTTTTCCAGTCAGTCAGTTCTTTGCATCAAGTAGCCAAAGCATTGGCGTTTCAGCTTCAATGACATCAGTCCTTTCAAGGAACACTCAGATCTCCTTTAGGATGGTCTGGCTGGATCTCCTTGCAGTCCAAGGGACTCTCAAAACTCTTCTTCAACACCACAGTTCAAAAGCATCGATTCTTCGGTGCTCAGCTTTCTTTACAGTCCAACTCTCACATCCATACATGACTACTGGAAAAACCATAGCCTTGACTAGACGGACCTTTGTTGACAAAGTAATGTCTCTGCTTTTTAATGTGCTATCTAGGTTGGTCACAGCTTTTCTTCCAAGCAGCAAGCCTAGTATAAGTTTAAACAATAGTAAAGCAAGTTCCAGCTCACTTTTGTATACTCTTCTTAGACATCAGTTCTTTCCTCAAAACTTTAAATTCATTTAACCCAGTTCCATAGAATTTTTCAGTATTTTGTACCTGCAAATTCTTAGCATTTAACACACAGAAGTTGCTCAATAAATACAAGTTCTATGTTGTGATCCCACTGAATTCCTCTGCACAGTGGGAAAAACCTATTCTGTAACCTGGGAAAAGGGAAAAACTACCTGCCAGTAAACACCTACTTTTCCAGTAGCAGTTCAGAACACAAAAAGAAGTGTGACTTATTTAAGCTGCTTGACAGCTGTAAATCTCCCATTTAAAAAAAAAAACCAACCCCCCCCCCAAAAAAAAACAATGCTTTAACTAAGCATATCTTTCAAAATGCAGATCCAGAAGAATGTAGATCAGCTTAAAAATGTAGATCAGAAATGACAGTGGAATGCAGTTCTTTGATTTATGATGAAGTTATATCCTGATAAATCCACTGTTAAGCTGAAAATATTTTAGGATTAAAAAGGCATTTAATACCCCTAAGCTATGACCGTCACAGCTTAGCTTTGCCTACTTTAAATGTTTTCAGAACACTTACATTAGCCTACAAATGGGCAAAATCATCTAACAAAAAGCCTATTTTATAATAGAGTGTAGAATACTTCATAAAATGCATTGAATACCTCACTGAAAGTGAAAAAAACAATGGCTGTACTGGGTGTTTACCCTTGCGACTGTGTAGCTGACTGGGACCTATGGCTCACTACTGCTGCCTAGAATTACGACGTATGGCTAGTCTAAGAAAATGTCAAAATTAAAAGTATGGCTTCTACTGAATTGCTTTTAAACCATCATAAAGTTGAAAAATTTTAAGTCGGAGACTGTAGATTGCAACAGTAACAAAGCTGGAAACTGAATCTGCTGGGGATGCAAATGCAGGAGAGAAGCAGCTAGGGAGATTATTGGAGGGTGAGGAAGAAGACCTGAAGGAAGAACTGTTTGTAACCACAGCTCACTAATGAGAGCAGTTTATACTCCAACTAGAATCTGATATGAACATCACTGTTTACTGTAGCTGCAAACCAACTTTTCAACAAATTTAAGGAATATTTTAAGTGAAATTGAGAATATTTATTATTTGTTCATTCAATGAATATTTACTAAGCACCTTCGACGTGCTAGACACACTAAGTACTAGGTCTGCATGGCTCCTGAACTTATTTAATGAAGTGGAACAGAAATGAAGGATAATAATCAAATAACTAAGTTATAATTAGAAATGAGAAAGGCCATGACAGAAAAAAAGAGCAGATTGTCAGGAAAGCCCTTTCAGAGGAGGTACTGGAATTGGTTACTTCTCAGCCTTCAGATCTCTGGTACTCAAGAAGAGTGAGAAGAACAACAGGCAGAGGGATCAGCATTTTTTAAACGACCCTGAACGGGAAAAATTTTGCTACATTCAAGGTAATAAAAGATGAGTGTGGAGAACAGTGAGCAGACAACAGATAAAAATACAAAAGGAGAGATAAAGGAGAAGCGACAACAAGACGACACAGTCATGTTAAAAGGAATGAATTTTATTAAGAACCAACCTAAAAGTTTGAGACAACTGCTTTAAAGAAATTTTTAAAGACCACTCTTAACTCTGTACAGACAATGTACTGAGTGAGAACAGAAGTAAAGAGGGGGAACCAATTAAGAAGCTACTAAAATAGTGCTACCAATTAGTATGGTCGAAGGAGACAACAAATAGACTACCAAAGCTATCATACAATACCATCACTTAGTTTATACTTACTGTTCTTAATTTAGGTAGCAACTGTTCAAGAGAAGCAGTTCTATGATGCACTAATTTCAAAGCTATTAAATTAGCATTAAATTTCAAAATACTGAGTCATTTTGTCCTGCCAATTAATATCCAGAAAAGTTTATAACAAAAACATGAACTACAAAGTATAAACTCATGGGGAAAAATATTTTGGGTCTTTCTCCAAATTCTAATAATATTTACACTGTATCTATCTTATCTTGGCCTTCCCTCATAGTTCAGTTGGTAAAGAATCTGCCTGCAATACAGGAGACCCCAGTTCGATTCCTGGGTTGGGAAGATCCACTGTAGAAGGGATAGGCTACCCACTCCAGTATTCTTGGGCTTCCCTTGTAGCTCAGCTGCTAAGAATCTGCATGCAATGCAGGAGACCTGGATTTGATCCCTGGGTTGGGAAGATCCCCTAAAGAAGGGAAAGGCTACCCACTCCAGTATTCTGGCCTGAGAATTCCATGGACTACCAGGTTGCAAAGAGTCGGACACAACTGAGCAACTTTCATCTTTTTTTTAAATTAATTAATTTATTTCAATTGGAAGCTAATTACAATATTGTGGTGGTTTTTCACTTTCACCTTAACTTGCCGTATCTTGTAAGTATGGGTACAAAACTGAACAATTCACAAAACTATCCTTATACTTCTAACTGCAAAAGCCTTTAGAGGCAGACAAAAATTATTAGAAAAGGAAGGAAAAACCACCAATATTTCCCAACTGGGTGCAACAGATTATAATGATGACCTATAAAACACCCACCCCCAGGGTTAGGATTATATTGCATTGGCAATTTATCTATACTAGAGCCCCAATATCTTATATTAATAACTCCTTCTCTGGATATTCATTAAACAAATAATTACTGAGTGCCAAGTATACACCAGTTACGTTTGTATAAGGTTCCTCTCTCCATTAGGCAGAGAAAACAGTGGTAGGTGCAAGTGTCCTTAATTGTGGGCATCTGGCTAGAAGGAAGAAGCCCAGAAACTTCTTAATCCATGATATATTCTCTCCTACCCTGTCACAGCAACAAAGAGAACTGGGAGAAGGTGGGAAATAATCTGCACCTAGTAGGAATGTCTAACGTGACAAGGAAAGACTCCACAAGTTCCTACGTGATGTTTGCATGTTAAGTCACTTCAATTGTGTCCAAACTCTTTGCAAGCCTATGGACTGTAACCCACCAGGTTCCTCTGTCCGTGGGATTCTTCAGGCAATACTAGAGTGGGTTACCATGCTCTGCAGACAAAATGGGAGTAATGGAACTAAGTCTTTCAATATACTGATGATGCCCCCAAAGTTTAACTTCTTGAAATGAAGTTAGATAATCTTAATAACAACATTCAGAACAAAGTACAATACCTCCCTTGCTGCTATACTAAGTTTTACCCTTCATCATTTAGCAAATCTTAGGAATGTCTCCTGCTCAGTTTCCTCACTCTGATAAGCAGAGTAATTCAATGCATTGCCAGTGAAGTAAACCAGTGTCTACTTCCTGAGAAATAATGCTGCATCCATTAATCTTTCCAACATTAGTGACAGAGTAACAATACTAATTAAAACTGGAAAATACCTCTTCCTCAGTGCATTACTGGATATGTCAACAGCTTTTTGGCAATGAAACAGCTGAACAGTAAAAGGCCTGGATACTGTGATTAGACAAATTAGGGCAAAGAAAAAAGATGGTGGATAAAAAAGGCTAACAAAATATAATTAACAGAAAACAGAATCATTTTTTGCTTTAGTAATTACCTGTTTATCCAGTATTGACCATAACCCAACATTGCCCACTAAACCAAATGTAATTAAATCTGTGTCTCATAGGCATAATTTCCAAGCAGATACCAACTTGATGAGCCAACCATTACTATGTAATTGTGCTGACTGCATTCTAAGGAGCAATGGCCTCTCCAGTAATTTCTGTTTTTAAGAGAAAATTCATATAAGAAACACAGAAAACTGTGAAGTTTATAGGCTCATTTGTATGCTCACTCTGAATCCTCTAGAGCAGTGGTTCTTTCACAATACACCTTCTATGACCCTGCAGAAAACCAGATCCTCTCTTAGAGAAAAGCATACCTGTGCATACAAAATGTGGAGAACAATTTCAGGAGGTTAAAAAAATGATGCTTATTTGGGGTCAAGAACCCCTGTTGTAATTAGTAGAGCTCCCTTCTGAACAAAGAATAGAGTTTTAATAGAGTTATGAACAGGTTAGAGAAAAACCAGCTGGTGGGAAAATTCAACATAAGGGAGAGATGAGAGTCACAGCCATATTCTGAAGCCTTACTATTGTAGCACAGAATGCTTATTCATTCATTTAACAAATATTTATTATGCATTACTTCGAACTAGATGTGATAGTACAGTGGAAAGACAATCATCCTGATAAATAACTATAAAATGAAGTATATTATTGGAATGAAGGAAATATATTTTATGAGAGCCTAGAACAAAGCAAACTGGTTTACTTTGAAGGTCCACAAAGGCTTCAGTGGAAGCTGAAGTGGAAGCTAACCAATAAATAAGTTATCTGTGCAGAAATGCAGGTGAGCACGACGTTATCACAAATATTCCAGTCCAAGGGAAACACAAGCAAATAACCTGTGGTGGATGCAGTGTGGAGATTAAGAAATTGCACAATGAAATCAGGAAGATGTTGGTTCTCTTATTTTAACAGCTTTCTTCTTATCCTGTTACTTATCTTCTGAAAAGTTCCACTCAACATATAATATACATAAAGCACTGAGTAAAATGTCTTGGCACACAGTAACTGCTCACTAATGTTAGTGATGATGAAAATTACAGAGGAGTTGAGAGAGCCTATGATCTATTAAAATTACTTTAGTCAACCACACAATAAATGTCAGCAGTTCTGACAGTCATCAACTGCAAATTTCTAAGGCAAAATATAAATATTTTAGTAACTATTTGCTCTTTGTTTTCATTGTATATAAATGTGCTACAAAGAAATATATTTAGATATAATACAAATACATGTTATCTCTGCTTAGTGATTATAACATAGCTCACTATTGAGATTATTATTTTTTAAACAAGTTAATTAGTGTTAGTCACTCAGTCATGTTTGACTCTTTGTGACCCCACGGGCTGTAGCCCACGAGGCTCCTCTGTCCACAGAATTTTCCAGGCAAGAACACTTAGGTGGGTAACCATTTCTCCAGGGGATCTTCTTGACCCAGGGATATTGAACCTGAGTCTCCTGCATTGCAGGCGGATTCTTTACCATCTGAGCCACCAGGGAAGGCCACCAGTTTGATCTTCCTGATAAAGGGATAGAACCTGGATCTCTCCTGGTGGCTCAGAAGGTAAAAAATCTGCCGGCAATGCAGGAAACTTGGGTCCAGTCCTGGGTTGGGAAGATCCCCTGGAAGAGGGCATGGGAACCCACTCCAGTCTTCTTCCCTGGAGAATTCCACGGACAGAGGAGCCTTGAGGGCTACAGTCCCTGGGGTTGCAAACAGTCAGACACAACTGAGCAACTAAACACAGCACAAGAACTAAGACAAGATATTTAATAACTCATGTATTACAAAAATGCAACATTACCTGGAAAACTAGTCTTCATTATATCAATTCCAACTTGTAGCTCAGATTCTGCAGCAAGTACAGCATAGTCTCCTTGATGAGAGATGTTAAAGTTGAAATTGGGGTAAGGATTTAATGAGTCTTTTGCAAGAACTGGTTTTCCTTTTGCAGTTCTTTGCAAACGAATATTATTCCAAGGTATATTCAATTTCTCTGCAACTAATTTCCTTATCATCAGACGACCAGCCTGTTAATAAAACACTTGGTAAGTATTGCTGTCTATACTAAAGATTCAAGTAAAACTGCCTATAACATACAAAGTCTATTTTTGTGGTTTCTAAAATACTCCTTAAAGTTTTAAAACTACGTACATATTAAATATCCTGCATTAAGATTTAAGAAATGCTTATGAAGACAGAAAAGTCGAAGTCCCTCTTTAGCAATTCCCTCCATCCCATCAACAAGTAACCAATGTTGACAAGTATTCATCCTTCATCTTTTCTCTAAGTATCCAAATATATGCTCATTTGCATTTGCTATCCATCCATTTATTTGAAACCCCACTATATGTACTATTTCACTTCTATGAACTTTTTCATTTCTAAGTGTTGGGGATTATTTTATGTCTGCACATAATCACTGGCCTGTGCATTTTTAAATGTAGCATATTTGATAGTATCAAGGTACCACAACTTGACTATCCCCCTATTACTGGATATTTTAGGGGGTTCTGGTTTGCTATTATATAAAAAAAAACTCCCCAGTGGGCAATCCTGTTGTACTTACATCTTTGTGCACATGTGCAAGTGTTTCTAGATCACATGTACTTATCACGTGCCTCCACAACAGCACGACATAACCTATCTTTTTTCACATATACCCAGTCCACTCTCTCTCCGATTAAGGTCTAAAATCACAGAAAATACCCGAGGACATAAGAAAATAAGGTAGATAACATTTTGCAAAATCTTTCAAGTTTTTTTTTCCTTCAGTTCTAACACTGACTTTAAATACTGCAACACTTTGAATTTCACGAAAATATTCACTAGTGTGCCTTCAAAAATCAATTAATCTACATTTCAAACGAAAAAGTCCTTTGACAGAGGGACATTTTCAGGATAATGACAGTCTTTGACGAGATGGCACTCAGAAGCTGTGCCATACTGCGCTATATAGACATCATTTTGAAACCCAACTTTCCATTCGTTGCTAAAAATATATACGTAAAATAAACGATTATATTCAAAATAGTGTTTTCTGAGCTAAAAGTTAACAAGATATGCCTAAGACCGCATCCTTCCTTTGCTTCGGTTTCATCGGTAAAAGGAGGCTAGACTCTTCCAGTTCTATAGTGTGCAAGGTTAAACTAAGTGATACTGTCAATATTTTTTAGGGCCTACCACGTGCACGGTGCACAGGGAGACTGGTGGGATATTTAACAGGCTCAGACTGCTATGGGCCCAAGCAAGGAAATTAAACAAATTTGATTAACACTTAAAAATAAGGAAAATCCTATTGACAGACCTCCGGAACAGCTATTTTAGGGTTTAGCAGGACCTCTCTTTTCAAATGCAACGGGGGAGGGGCTGATTTTTTCTATGGACGAGGCGACGACAAAGGCGGCGGAGACTAGGCCGGGCACACCCCGGAGTCGCCCGGGGCGGCCGCACGCGGACGCCGAGGCTCGCGTGTGGGGTCTCTACTGCGCGGCCCACCACCCCGAAGGCTGCTCCCCGACCCGAAGCGCAAAAGACTCGCGGTACCAGGGCGGCCTTAGCATCCCGGGCGAAGACGAACTGGCCAATGCGTTCTTTCTCCTCGGGCTGGATCGATCGCACCGCTAGCAGCCATTCGGCGCGGCTCGGCAGCCACGTGCCACAGGGAAAGGCCCAGCGCACGCCCTCCATCGCCGGCAGCACGCAGAGTCGCTGGGCGAGGAGAACCATCCACTGAAGGCCTCGCCGCAGCCCCGGGCTCGATGGCGCGGACGCGGGCAGAGCCTCTCCTAGCTGCCCCGGCGCCGCGCGGGGGGCGGGGCGCCGCGTGCGTCCGCAGGACCTGTGTCACGGGGGGCGGGGCGCCGCGTGCGCAGGCGGGGCGCCGCGGGCGTCCTCCCGCGCGGGGGCGGGGCGTCGCGTACGTGGGCGGGGCGCCGCGCGCGTCCGCGGGAGGTGGCTCACCTGCGGCCCTCGCTGCGCGTCACCCGCGCGGCCGCCGCCTCCTCGGAAGCCGGGTCCCTGCTCTGCGCTCTGCGTCCTCTGCGCTCTGCGGCAGCGCGTGACCGCGCGCGGGGCGGGGCCTCGGGGGCGCAAGGGGCGGGACGGAGGCGCGGCGCGTTACCGGCTGGCGCTCAGACTTGAAGAAGAGGCAGCGCGACAGTGGCGGGAGCCAATCGCAGCCAGGCCTCGGGAGCGGAGAGGCCGGGCTGGAGACTTCGGAGACCGTGGTGCAGGTGGGTGATCGCGGGGCGCCGGGGGAGCGTCGGGGGCCCGCCTCGTTCCCGGGCCAGGGCCGACCTCGTCGTCCGCAAAGCGGAGGGCTCTCTGGCCTCGGCCGCCCATGCCGCTCGTCCTGAGCCGGGGCGAGGGGGCTTCCGTGACAGAGGGCGCCGCGGGGCGCTTCGGCAGTTGTTTCCCGGGCCCCGGGTTGCCTCCCCCAACACCCGACCCCGGAGGCCTGAGCGCCCCGAGGCCCTTTCGGCCCTGTGCCCGCCCCGGCCCCGAGCCCCGCCTCACTCCTCCTGGAGTGGCACGGCCCCCGCCTGAAGCCGAGACTTCGGGCGAGCCGCGGAACCGTGCAGAGGCCGTCAGGGGATCCAGGGGCTGTTTCTGCGTTTGCCAAGCCCGGGCCGGAGCCCTGGGGAGAAAAGTGAGGATTCTGTTGTTGAGGCGCCGGTGGTTCCGTTCTTATTACGGGTCCTGGCTCTGAAAGCAACGGAACCAAGTTAAATAGTTTCAGGAGCCCTTCATAGTTGCTCTGCGCCTTTGCTCAGATGTTTGTGATCAAAGATCTTGCGGCTTTGGGGCCAGGGAACAGTTGAAATCTGTAGATGAATATAAATGCCCATCTTTGAGATAGATTAAATGCCACGCTGTGTGATTCAGCCAATTCCCTTCTTCCTTTGGCTGCCCGAGAGTATTAACTAAAGGCCAGCAGTAGTACTTAACAGTTACCTGCGGCTTACTTCCGTCTTTTTTAAAATGGGTTCTATTCTATTTTCATTTATATTTATTTCTGTTAACTTTTCGTGATATCAGCCCCCCTTCAATCATTTGCAACTAAATGAGATCTTGAACACAAGCAAACACAAATCCTCAAAGGGCTTTAAAATTAATTACTCGCTTCACATATCAATGTAGCTAATACTAAAAACGTGTCAGGTGCTTTATCTGCTTACAGTCTGGCAAAGAAGATGAAACATGTACAAAAAACTACAGAAAGAGAAAATGTAAAGATATGTAAAGTATGAAGTGCTGATACCCATACCAGCAATGATTGTTCCTAATTTCTCTATTTTTAACGTTGTGTAGCTAAGCATCATATTAAAACTTTTCCATTCTTGTTTATTTGAACTTTTACAATTTTGGTATATTTATGTTTCTAAACCACTTATATGTTCATTATCTCACGTGTTCTATGCAGTAATTTTTACTGATGCAGAAACTGAGATGAGAAAGAGAATTTATGGGATTACTTAAACTCAGATTTAGAAATTTATGGTCTACCCTTTTACTATTCAACTAAGCTCTGTGTATTCACTCTATAGAGCCTAATGTAGGCAGGTAATGTAGTGGTTATTTGTACTTATTCTTTCAGAATATTCTCCGCAACTTCCATCATCACATTCCTTGTTTTTCTTTGTCATTCAGGTCTCAAATGTCATACCAAAGAGAATGTCTCCATGGAACTTGTATAAAAAGCTAACTCTTCCCATTCCCTAACCCCCAGCCCTGAGCCTTACCTTAGTCGACACTCTTTATAGGTTTGTTTAATGTAATCCCCTTCCCCATCTACTTTTAAAATTCTTACTTGTCCTTGAAGGCTTAGCTCAAATCTAAAGGACTACCACAGCGTACTAAAAAAAAAAAAATATATATATATATATATATACACACACACACACACATATAGTCTATACAGTTCGTTTGACAATTATTCTAGTACTATTTTATGACATCTCTTCTGTTGGCCTGAATTATTTATATGTGTGTTATCTTGCAAATTAGAATATGAACTGCTCAAAGGGGATTTCCTGTGTATCTTGTCCTTTACAAATAGTTTACTTCAGCAAATGTTTTTGATGAACTTTTAATAGATTTTACTCTTCATAAGCCAATACTGATATTTATATTCTACCTTTACTTTTTTACTTTTTTCTTAAAGACATATAAAGTGTGCAGTTAATAGCTTGCCTAATTATATGCAATAAACCCAAAAATGTATTGCAGTATTTTTTACTGCATTGGTTAGGAAAAAAAGAGGACTAAAGCTTCTGAGAGCATTCGTCTTGCCAGATCCTGATCTGTGGCTTCTTAGGATTATGAGAGACTTGTGTTCTATTTTCAGTTCTATCACCAGTTATCTTTGTGACTTTGGGTAAATAACATAACCTCTCCCAAGTATCAGTTTTAGTAGAAAAGTATCAAGTGAAATCCATCTCTGAAATTTGGTGATTTTTTTTTTTTTTTTTAGGTAGTATTCATTAGTTTTTTATTCTATTGCAAAATCTTGATTTCCCCTATTCCTTTAATTCCTGTATCTGATCTGTCCCAAAGTTCTATTGGTTCTATTTCTAAAATAGAGCTAAAATCTATTTCTAGTCTCTAGTCTAAACCATCGTCATTTCTAACCTGAAATACTGATTAGTTTTCTATCTTGTTCAGTAAAGGGAAACATTCTCTTCCTGTGTCTGTCCTCCATGACTAGCACTCCTGAACCAGTCTTCAGAGCTAAGTTTATAAGGCCATGCTCTTAAGCACAGTGCTGTAGGCCTCTTTATTTAAGCTAAGGAGAGAGGAAACCTGAAAAGTGTTGTGGCACAGAAAAGAAGGGGGAACTAGTTAACAGTGTGAACACTTCTGAGAGGTTATAAGATGAGGGGAGAGAAGTTAGCATTTGACTGCAAGTTGAAAGTGTGGTGACATTGACATGAACAGTTTATTTTCATTTTTATTATTTATTTATTTTATTGAAGTATAGGTGGCTTACAATGTTTTGAGTATACAGCCAAATGATTACATTTTATATATATATATGTATATATATAAATGAGACTTTGAATATAGTGCCCTATGCTATACAGTAGGTCCTTGTTTATTTTATATATGTAGTGTGTATCCTTTAATTCCCAGGTCTCAGTTTATCTCTTCCCCTATTTCCCTTTTGGTAACCATCAGTTATTTTTCTACGTCTGTGAGCTTATTTCTGTTTTTAAAGTCAGTTTAATTGTATCATTTTTTAGATTCCACATAATAAGTGATATCATATGATATTTATCTTTCTGTGTCTGATTTATTTCACTTAGTGTGATAATCTCTAGGTCCATCCATGTTACTGCAAATGGTATTATTTCATTCTTTTAAATGGCCGAGTAATATTGCATTTATATATCTATCACATCTTCTTTATCCATTCATATGCTGATGGACATTTAGGTTGCTTCCTTGTCTTGGCTATTGTTAATAGTGCTGTTGTGAACATAGGGTGCATGTATCTTTTCTAATTAGACTTTTCTTCTTTCTTGAATATATGTGGGATTGCTTGATCATGTGGTAATTTCGTTTTGTTTTTAAGAAGCCTTCATACTGTTCTCCGTAGTGGCTGAGCCAGTTTATATTGCTACCAGTAGTGTAGGAGAGTTCCCTTTTCTCCACATGCTCTGTAGCATTTATTTGTAGATTTTTTTGACGATGGCCATTCTGACTCATGTAAGGTGGTACCTCATTGTAGTTTTAATTTGCATTTTCCTTATAATGAATGATGTTGAGCATCTTATTATGTGCCTGTTGGCCATCTGTGTGTCTTCTTTGGAGAAATGTCTGTTTAGGTCTTCTGTCTATATTATGATTAGGTTGTTATTTTTGATATTGTGTTGTATAAGCTGTTTGTATATTTTGGAAATTAAGACTTTGTTGATTGCACTGTTTGCAAATATTTTCTCCCATTCTGAAGGTTGTCTTTTTGTTTTGTTTATGATTTCTTTTTCTGTGCAACAGATTTTAAGTTTAATTAGGTCCTATTTGTTTATATTTGCTTTTGTTTCCAATTCTAGGGGAGAGATACAAAAATGTTGCTGGGATTTATGTCAGAGTTTGTTTTCCTCTAGGAGTTTTATAATATTGGGTTTTGCATTTAGATCTTTAATCCATTTTGAAGTTTTTTTTTTTTTTTTTCTGTATATGTGTTAAAGAATATTCTAATTTTATTCTTTTACCTGTAGCTGTCCACTATTCTCAGCAGCTCTTATTGAAGAGACTGTCTTCTCTGTTGTGTTGTAATTGATTGACTATAAGTATGTGGGTTTATTTCTGGGCTTTCTGACCTTTTGCATTGATCTGTGTGTGTGTTTGTACCAGTACAATACTGTTTTGATTATTCTAGCTTTGTATAAGCTGAAGTCAGGGAGCATGATTCCTCCAGCTCCATTCTTCTTTCTTAAGATTGTTTTGGCTATTTCGGGTCTTTTGTTTTCCATACAAATGAAAAAAAAAATTTGGTTCAGTGACAGGAACAATGTTAATAGAGTGAAAGAGAAGACCCTGATTGTAGTGGATTGAGATAATAACTGGTTGCAAAGTTACTGCAGACAATTCTTTAAAGAATTTTTTCTGGGAATAAAAGAATAGGATGATAGCTAGCAGAGAGTGCAAGGTCAAATGATAGATTTTTGTTTGATGTTTGTTTAAAGATGGGAGATAGTAAAACTTGTATACTGATAGAAAATGTTCAGTAGAGTGGGAGAAACTGTGAACGTATGAGTTTGTATGTGTGTTCACCACTCAGAAGTGTACTCCACAGTGGAGGACCTTGTCTCTAATATTTTTGACTCTGTGTCCAATCTCTGGAATAGTGCTTACTACAATAATAGTTACTTCATAAATATTCTAATATTTGTTGAATAAGTGAAAATTTAGACTCTATTTATCTTAACTTCTTTCAATTCATTCTTTACACATCAGCCAGATGGATATTTTAAAAAAATAAATCGGATTATGTCCCTGTCTAGTTCAGTTTTCCATAAATCCAGTAGGAAGTCAAGAAACACCTGAAGTAACAGGCAAATTTGGCCTTGGAATATGGAATGAAACAGGACCAAGGCTAATAGAATTTTGACAAGAGAATGCACTGGTCATAGCAAACACCCTCTTCCAACAGCATAAGAGAAGACTCTATACATGGACATCACCAGATGGTCAACACTAAAATCAGATTAATTATATTCTTTGCAGCCAAAGATGGAGAAGCTCTATACAGTCAGCAAAAACAAGACCCGGTGCTGACTGTGGCTCAGATCATGAACTCCTTATTGCCAAATTCAGACTTAAATTGAAGAAAGTAGGGAAAACCACTAGACCATTCAGGTATGACCTAAATTAAATCCCTTACGACTATACAGTGGCAGTGATAAGTATATTTAAGGGACTAGATATGACAGACAGAGTACCTGATGAACTATGGATGGAGGTTTGTGACACTGTACAGGAGAGAGGGATCAAGATCATCCCCCAGAAAAATAAATGCAAAAAAGCAAAATGGCTGTCTGAGGAGGCCTTACAAATAGCTGTGAAAAGAATGGAAGCGAAAAGCAGAGGAGAAAAGGAAAGATATACCCATTTGAATACAGAGTTCCAAAGAATAGCAAGGAGAGATAAGAAAGCCTTCCTCGGTGATGAGTGCAAAGAAATAGAGGAAAACAATAGAATGGGAAAGACGAGATCTCTTCAAGAAAGTTAGAGATACCAAGGGAACATTTCATGCAAAGATGGGCTCAATACAGTAATGGTATGGACCTAACAGAAGCAGAAGATATTAAGAAGAGGTGGCAAGAATACACACAAGAACTATACAAAAATGATCTTCACAACCCAGATAATCACAATGGTGTGATCACTCACCTAGAGCCAGACATCCTGGAATGTGAAGTCAAGTGGGCCTTAGGAAGCATCACTATGAACAAAGCTAGTGGAGGTGATGGAATTCTCTTTGAGCTATTTCAAATCCTGAAAAATGATGCTGTGAAAGTGCTGCACTTAATATGCCAACAAATTTTGAAAACTCAGCAGTGTCCACAGGACTGGAAAAGTTCAGTTTTCATTCCAATCCCAAAGAAAGGGAATGCCAAAGAATGCTCAGACTACCACACAATTGCGCTCATCCCACATGCTAGTTAAGTAATGCTCAAAATTCTCCAAGCCAGGCTTCAACAATATGTGAACTGTGAACTTCCAGATGTTCAAGCTGGATTTAGAAAAGACAGAGGAACCAGAGATCAAATTGCCAGCATCTGCTGGATCATTGAAAAAGCAAGAAAGTTCCAGAAAAGCATTTATTTCTGCTTTATTGACTATGCCAAAGCCATTCACTGTGGATCACAACAAACTGAAAAATTCTTCAAGAGATGGGAATACCAGACCACCTGACCTGCCTCTTGAGAAACCTGTATGCAGATCAGGAAGCAACAGTTAGAACTGGACATAGAACAACAGACTGATTCCAAATAGGGAAAGGAGTACGTCAAGGCTGTATATTGTCACCCTGCTTATTTAACTTGTATGCAGAGTACATCATGAGAAACGCTAGGCTGGATGAAGCACAAGCTGGAATCAAGATTGCCGAGAGAAATCTCAATAACCTCAATAATCTCAGGTTTACAAATGACACCACCCTTATGGCAAAAAACAAAGAAGAGCTAAAGAGCCTCTTGATGAAAGTGAAAGAGGAGAGTGAAAAAGTTGGCTTGAAGCTCAACATTCAGAAAACTAAGATCATGGCATCATGTCCCAACAGTTCTTGGAAAATAGATGGGGAAACAGTGGCAGACTTTATTTTTTTGGGCTCCAAAAATCACTGCAGATGGTGACTGCAGCCATGAAATGAAAAGACTCTTGCTCCTTGGAAGAAAAGCTCTGACCAGCCTAGACAGCATAGTAAAAAGCAGAGACATTACTTTGCCATCAAAGGTCCGTCTAGTCAAGGCTATGGTTTTACCAGTAGTGATGTATGGATATGAGAGTTGAACTATAAAGAAAGCTGAGGACCGAAGAATTGATGCTTTTGAACTGTGGTTTGTAGAAGACTCTTGAGAGTCCCTTGGACTGCAAGGAGATCCAACCAGTCCATCCTAAAGGAGATCAGTCCTGAGTGTTCATTGGAAGGACTGATGTTGAAGCTGAAACTCCCGTACTTTGGCCTTCTGATGCGAAGAGCTGACTCATTTGAAAAGAACCTGATGCTGGGAAATATTGAAGGCAGGAGAAGAAGGGGACAACAGAGGATGAGATGGTTGGATGGCATCACCAACTCAATGGACATGGGTTTGAGTAAGCTCCGGGAGTTGGTGATGGACAGGGAGGCCTGGCATGCTGCAGTCCATGCGGTTGCAATGAGTCAGACACAACTGAGTGACATTACTGAAATCCAGCTGCACTTAAAATAAAATTCCAGTTCCTTGCGTCTTACAAATCCTGCACGAGGTAGCACCAGCCTTCTGTAGGCCTGTCTCTCCAACATTCTTGCTGTCATTAACTACACTCCAACAATGCTGGCCTTATGTCATATTCTAAAACTGAAGGACCCTTTCCCACTGTAGGGCTTAATACATAATTTCTCTCACCACCCCTTACCTTCTCATCTTTCAGGTGTTAACTTATGAAACCAGCTCAGGAAGGCTCTCCCTGAAATTATAGTGGATTGAAAGCACGTTCTCTGGAGCCAAACTTTCTGGGTTTATAGCCTATCTCACTGCTTACTTGCTATCCATTATTATTTTCAAGATTTTGTTTCAAGACACTGTTAAACCATTTTTCACATTTTAATTCACATACATAGGTAATGACAAATATATCATGACTTCTGTCCAGAAGTGATTATAAGATACATATCAATTTCAGGTATGTTAAGCCTCATATTCCCTGGGTCTATAAAATAGAGATAATAGTAGTATCTATTTTATAGTAGTTGTTTTGGAGATTAAAGAGTAGGTAAAGATGTAGTTACAGAGTCTGGCACAGAGTAAGGTTATGTAAGTTTTCGCTGTTACCATTGCATTATCTGCAATTGAATACCGTCCACTGTTCATTTTTATTTTCTTTTTCCAGTTGTTTCTTCACAGAATGTATTAGAATTTATAATTTGTCAGTCTTCTTTTCTATATACTAAACATCAGGAAAGCAGTGATCATGTCTGCCTTTATTCTCCTTGCTATCTCTAGTGTGTAATTCACTACCTGGCATATAGTTAGCACTCTGTAATAAATATTGAAATAGAATAGCTAGAAATGTCAGTGACCAAATTTCTATCAGTGGGAGACTTAAAGAAATCAGAGCCTGCATCAGTCATAGCACAGCTTTAGTTTAATATTCTCCTATCAATTTGCATATGTTCCTTTGTTGTTACTTAATTTAAAAAGCTTGGTTATTAGGCTTGGTGCCTGTACTTTTAGTGACTAAATTTTTTTAAATCAAATTATAATGGAAGACATTAAAAGAAAAAAAACAAGTGAAATTTTGAAAATTGATTCAGTGTTTTCAGCAGGAAGGTGAAGAGAAAAGTGCCGTTTAACTGTGACACAGCTTTTTATGACTTGGAAGTTTTCATTCTCATGGCAAGCCCTTTTAAAAATAATTGTATCAACCTTGTACACACATTTTAAAAAGTAAGCAAAATTAATTTGCTGAGATACTCACATTCAGAGCCTAACTCTTCTGTTCACCTTCAACTTAAAGTTGCAATGTCCACGTTTTTCTATATAATATTGTTCTCTGTTATCAGGAGCATTTGTGATGTATCATTTTTTAAACAAAGTCAGTGTCCATTTTTGTCTTCAGGGTTTTCTTCCAAGACTGATACACATCTTTCACATTTTGATGCACATAACACATGTAATAACACGTATCTTATGACTGCTGTTTAACTAAAGTGGTTATTAGATACATTTCCATCAATTTCAGATGTGTTAAGTATGAAAAGTTGTGTCTTGAAATCAGTGAAATAAGATATTGAACTTATAGAATATTTTGGAAAAAAAGAATCGCCTACAAATCTTTTACCCAGATTTAAGAATTGTTTAACATTTAATAATGTTTATTGCTAAGTATACATTATTATTGATTTTGACCATTAATATTTATATACCACTTGACAACATTAATATTAATGTCATTTAAGCACCACTGCAGTACAATGTAATTTAATGTGTCCACTTTGCAGTTAAGGAAGCCAGAGCCTTAAAGAGCATCAGTAGGGGTCACTAGTCAGTGATGGATCATCTGGGACCCTATTCCTTCACCTCTCAATCCCAGGTTGTTTGCCATTTGCAAAATACACTTAATATTAGGAGTGAAGTGTCCGACTCTTTGTGATCCCATGGACTGTAGCCCACTATTCTCCTCTGTCCATGGAATTCTCCAGGCCAGAATACTCAAGGGGTAACTGTTCCCTTCTCCAGGGGATCCTCCCAACCCAGGGACTGAACCCAGATCTCCCGCATTGCAGGTGGATTCAGGCTTCCCTGGTGGCTAAGTTGGTTAAAGAATCCGCCTGCAATGTGGGAGACCTGGGTTGGGAAGATGCCCTGGAGGAGGGCATGGCAACCATTCCAGTATGCTGGCCTGGAGAATTCCATGGACTGTATAGTCCATGAGGTTGCAGAGTCAGACACGAGTGAGCAACTTTCACTTTCTTTTACCCCCTGAGCTACCAGGGGAGCCTTGTATTATTAGAGACTTACTCAAACCAAATTTAAGAATAGAAAGTTTCGGCTTCTTGGATTTATCCTGTGTAGACTACATGGATGGTGGGCTTTTATCTTTTATAAAAGTGACTAGCTGTGTATGATCCTAATATATTTGAGAATACTTGAAAATTTATAGTAAAGTTTGCTTTTAGTGACTATCTTTGTATCAATAGAAATAAGAATGCTGTTTTATAATTGGAGGATTATTGCTTTACAATGTTGTGGTGGTCTCTGCCATACATCAACATGGTACATCATAATTAGATATATATCCCCTCCCTCTTAAGCCTCCTTCATACCCCCTACACCCCCATATTCCACCCCTCTGGTTGTCACAGAGCACCAGGCTGGGCACCCTGTGTTTTACAGCAGTTTCCTGCTAGTTACTTGTTTCACTCATGATAGTGTATATATGTCAATGCTACTTTCTCAATTTGTCCTACATTTTCCTTCCCCCACTGTGTCCACAGACCATTCTCAATGTCAGGGTTGGCATTTATTCTCCGTAAATAGGTTCATCAGTACTATTTCCTAGATTCCATATGTATTTTTTGTTTTTTCATATGTATGTTTTAATATACAATTTTTGTTTTTCTATGACTTACATCACTCTGTGTAACATGCCTTTATCTACCTCACTACTTACTACTAACTCAAATTCCTTACTTTTTATGGCTGAGTTTGGGCTTCCCTGGTGGCTCAGCTGGTAATGATTCCGCCTGCAATGCAGGAGACCTGGGTTCGATCCCTGGGTTGGGAAAATTCCCTGGAGAAGGGAACGGCTACCCACTCCAGTGTTCTGGCCTGGAGAATTCCATGGACTGTATAGTCCATGGGGTCACAAAGAGTCGGACCCGACTGAGCAACTTTCACTCACTCACTCATTTCATAGTATATATGTACTACAGTTTATCCATTCATTTGTTGATGGACATCTAGATTGATTTCTGTGTCTTGGCCATTGTAAACAAGTGCTGTAGTGAACATTAGGGTGCGTGTGTATTTTTGAATTGTGGTTTTTTAAAAGCCTTAAGGGTATATGCTCAGTACTGAGATTGCTGGGTCATATGGTATTTGTATTGCTAGTTTTGAAAGAAATTTCCATACTGCTCTCCATAGTGGCTATACCACTTTACATCCCATCAACAGTGCAGGAGGGTTCCCTTTCTCAGCTTCAACTCCAGCATTTATTGTTTGTAGGTTTTTTGATGATGGCCATTGTCACCTGTGTGAGGTGATGCCTCATTGTAGTTTTGATTTGTGTTTCTCTGATAATGAGCATTGTTGAGCATCTTTTCATGTGTTTATTGGCCATCTGTATGTCTTTGGAGAAATGTCTGTTTAGGTCTTCTGCTCATTTTTTGATTGGGCTATTTGTTTTTCTGATATTGAGATGTATGAGCTGCGTATACATTTTGGAGACTAATCCTTTGTCAGTTGCTACATTTGCAAATATTTTCTCCCATTCTGAGTGTTGTCTTTTACTCTTGTATATTGTTTCCTTGCCTTGCAAAAGCTTTATAGTTTAATTAGGTCCCATTTGGGGCTTCTCTGGTGACTCAGTGTTGGGATGACCCGCAGGGATAGGATGGGGAGGGAGGTGGGAGGGGGGTTCAGGATCGGGAACACATGTACACCCATGGCTGATTCATGTCGATATATGGCAAAACCACTACAATATTGTAAAGTAATTAGCCTCCAGTTAAAATGAATACATTTATATTAAAAAAAAAAAAAAGACTCTGCAGGAGGTGGCAAGAGTCATGAGTCCGATCTTTGGGTCAGGAAGATCAATTTGAGGAAGAAATGGTAACCCACTCCAGCATTCTTGCCTGGAGAATCCCATGGACAGAGGATTCTAGTGGGCTACAGCCCATAGGGTCACAAAGAGTCAGCCACACTGACGCCACCGAGCATTCATGCCAGTCCTATTTATTTTTGTTTTTGTATCCCTTACTTGAAGAGGTGGGACAAGGAGGATCTTATGTCAAAGACTGTTCTACCTATGTTTTCCTCTAAGAGCTTTATAAGTTGCTAGCCTAACATTTGAGTCTTTAATCCATTTCAAGTTTATTTTTGTGTATGGTGGTAGAAAGTGTTCTTTTCATTCTTTTACATGTGGCTGTCCACTTTTCCCAGCACTGCTTATTGAAGAGGCTGTCTTATCTCCATTGTATAGTCTCCTTTGTCAAAAATAAGGTGCCCATAGGTATGTGGGTTTATCTCTGGGCTTCCTTTCTTGTCCTATTGGTTTGTATTTCTGTTGTTGTGCTGGTACCATACTCTTGATGACTATCAGATCAGATCAGATCAGTTGCTCAGTCGTGTCCGACTCTTTGCGACCCCATGAATCGCAGCACGCCAGGCCTCCCTGTCCATCACCAACTCCCGGAGTTCACTCAGACTCACATCCATCGAGTCAGTGATGCCATCCAGCCATCTCATCCTCTGTCGTCCCCTTGTCCTCCTGCCCCCAATCCCTCCCAGCATCAGAGTCTTTTCCAATGAGTCAACTCTTCGCATGAGGTGGCCAAAGTACTGGAGTTTCAGCTTTAGCATGATTCCTTCCAAAGAAATCCCAGGGCTGATCTCCTTCAGAATGGACTGGTTGGATCTCCTTGTAGTCCAAGGGACTCTCAAGAGTCTTCTCCAACACCACAGTTCAAAGGCATCAATTCTTCGGCACTCAGCCTTCTTCACAGTCCAACTCTCACATCGATACATGACCACAGGAAAAACCATAGCCTTGACTAGACGAACCTTTGTTGGCAAAGTAATGTCTCTGCTTTTCAATATGCTGTCTAGGTTGGTCATAACTTTCCTTCCAAGGAGTAAGTGTCTTTTAATTTCATGGCTGCAGTCACCATCTGCAGTGATTTTGGAGCCCAGAAACATAAAGTCTGCCACTGTTTCCACTGTTTCCCCATCTATTTCCCATGAAGTGATGGGACTGGATGCCATGATCTTCGTTTTCTGAATGTTGAGCTTTAAGCCAACTTTTTCACTCTCCACTTTCACTTTCATCAAGAGGCTTTGAGTTCCTATTCACTTTCTGCCATAAGGGTGGTGTGATCTGCATATCTGAGGTTATTGATATTTCTCCCGGCAATCTTGATTCCAGCTTGTGTTTCTTCCAGTCCAGGGTTTCTCATGATGTACTCTGCATATAAGTTAAATGAACAGGGTGACAATATACAGCCTTGATGTACTCCTTTTCCTATTTGGAACCAGTCTGTTATTCCATGTCCAGTTCTAACTGTTGCTTCCTGACCTGCATACAAATTTCTCAAGAGGCAGATCAGGTGGTCTGGTATTCCCATCTCTTTCAGAATTTTCCACAGTTTATCATGATCCACAGAGTCAAAGGCTTTGGCATAGTCAATAAAGCAGAAATAGATGTTTTTCTGGAACTCTCTTGCTTTTTGGATGATCCAGCGGATGTTGGCAATTTGATCTTCGGTTCCTCTGCCTTTTCTAAAACCAGCTTGAACATCAGGAAGTTCACGGTTCACATATTGCTGACTATAGCTTTGTAGTATAGTCTGAAGTCAGCAAGGTTGATTTCTCCAGCTCTGGTTTTCTTAAGATTGCTTTGGCTATTTGGGGGTCTTTTGTTTTTCCAAATCATGAATTTTTTTGTTCCAGTACTGTGAAAAATTACATTGGTAGTTTGATAGGGATAACATTGAGTCTGGAGATTGCTTTGGGTAGTATAGTCAGTTTCTCAGTATTTTTCCAATTCAAAAACATGGTATATCACTCCATTTGTTTGTGTTGTCTTTGGTTTCTTTTATCTGTATCTTATAGTTTTCTGCATACAGGTATTTTGTCTCTTTAGGTTGGTTTATTCCCAGCTATTTAATTCTTCTTGTTGCAATGGTGAATGGGATTGTTTTCTTAATTTCTCTTTTTGATTTTTCATTGTTAGTGTATAGGAATGTACGGGATTTCTGTATATTAATTTTATATCCTCTGACTTTACTGTATTCATTGATTAGCTCTAGTAATTTTCTGGTGGCATTTTTAGTGTTCTGTATATAGTATTATGTCATTCTACGAACAGTGAGAATTTTACTTTTTCTTTTCCAATCCGTACTCCTTTTATTTCTTGTTCTTCTCTGACTGCTATGGCTAGGACTTCCAAAACTGTATTGAATAATAGTGTTAAGAATGAACACCCTTAATCATGTTCCTGATCTTAAAATGTTTTTAGTTTTTCACCATTGAGAATAATGTTTTTCTGTGGGTTACTTGTACATGACCTTTATTGTGTTGAGGTATGTTCCTTTTCTACCCACATTCTGGAGAATTTTTTTATAATTATATTTATTTTAAATTGATTGCTTTACAATATTGGTTTAATTTCTCTCATACATCAACATGAATTAACCATAGATGTACATATGTCTCCTCCCTCTTGAACCTTCCTCCCACCTCCCAACCTTTCCCACCCTTCTAGGTTACTACAGAGCCCCAGTGTGAGTTCCCTGAGTTATACAGCAAATTCCCTTTGGCTGTCTGTTTTGCATATGTTAGTGTATGTCCCTCCATGCTGCTGTCTCCATTCATCTTGCCGTCTCCTTCTTCTCTCCTGCCCTTGTCCATAAATCTGTTCTCTGTGTTTTCTCCATTGCTGCCCTGCAAGTAGGTTCATCAGTACCATCTTTCTAGATTTCTTATATATGCATTAATATATGATATTTGTTTTTCTGACTTACTTCAGTGTGTGTAATAAGCTTTAGGTTCATCTACCTCATTAGAACTGACTCAGATGTGTTCCTTTTTATGGCTGAGTAGTATTCCATTATATATAGGTACCACAGCTTCTTGATCCATTCATCTGTCAATGGACATCTAGGTTGCTTCCATGTCCTCAGTTCAGTTCAGTCGCTCAGTCGTGTCCAACTCTTTGCGACCCCATGAATCGCAGCACGCCAGGCCTCCCTGTCCATCACCAACTCCCGGAGTTCACTCAGACTCAATGTCCATCGAGTCAGTGATGCCATCCAGCCATCTCATCCTCTGTCATGCCTTGTCCTCCTGCCCCCAATCCCTCCCAGCATCAGAGTCTTTTCCAATGAGTCAGCTCTTTGCATGAGGTGGCCAAAGTATTGGAGTTTCAGCTTTAGCATGATTCCTTCCAAAGAAATCCCAGGGCTGATCTCCTTCAGAATGGACTGGTTGGATCTCTGTGCAGTTCAATGGACTCTCAAGAGTCTTCTCCAACACCACAGTTCAAAAGCATCAATTCTTTGGCGCTCAGCCTTTTTCACAGTCCAACTCTCACATCCATACATGACCACAGGAAAAACCATAGCCTTGACTAGACGAACCTTTGTTGGCAAAGTAATGTCTCTCCTTTTTAATATGCTATCTAGGTTGGTCATAACTTTCCTTCCAAGGAGTAAGCGTCTTTTAATTTCATGGCTGCAGTCACCATCTGCAGTGATTTTGGAGCCCAGAAACATAAAGTCTGCCACTGTTTCCGCATCTTATTTCCCATGAAGTGATGGGACCGGATGCCATCATCTTCGTTTTCTGAATGTTGAGCTTTAAGCCAACTTTTTCACTCTCTATAGCTATAGTAAATGGTGCTACAGTAAACATTGGGGGGTACAGGTTTCTTTTTCAGTTTTGGGTTCCTCAGGGTATATGCCTAAAAGTGGTATTGCTGGGGTTATATGGTAGTTTTATTCCTGATTTTCTAAGGAATCTCCATACTGTCTTCCATCATGGCTCTGTGAATTCAGTATTCCCAATAGCAGTGCACGAGGGTTTCCTTTTCTCCACATCCTCTCCAGCACTTGTTTGTGGACTTTTTGATGATGGCAATTCTGACTGGTATGAGGTAATAGCTCATTGTAGTTTTTATTTACATTTCTCTAATAATGAGTGAGGTTGAGCATCTCTTCATGTGTTTATTAGCCATCCATATATTGTTGGAGAAATGTCTGTAGGTCTTTTGCCCACTTTTTGATTAGATTGTTTCTCTGGCATTGAGTTGTATGAATTGTTTGTATATTTTGGAGATTAATCCTTTGTCAGTTATTTCATTTGCTATTATTTTCTCCCATTCTGAGGGTTATCTTTTCACCTTGTTTACAGTTTCCTTTGGTGTGCAAAAGCTTTTAAGTTTAATTTGGTCCCACTTGTTTATTTTTGTTTTTATTTCCATTGTTCTAGGAGGTGGTTCATAGAGGATCTTGCTATGATTTATGTCATAACAGTGTTCTGCCTATGTTTTCTTCCAAGAGTTTTATAGTTTCTATAATTTCTATCAAACTATAGTTTTATAGTGTACATTTAGGTCTTTAATCCATTTCAGGTTTATCTTTGTGTATGGTGTTAGGAAGTGTACTAATTTCATTCTTCTACATGTTGTTGTCCAGTTCTCCCAGCACCACTTATTGAAGAAGCTATCTTTTTCCCCACTGTATATTCTTAACTCCTTTGTCAAAGATAAGGTGCCCCTAGGTACATGGGTTTGTCTCTGGGCTTTCTATCTTGTTCAGTTGGTCTATACTTTTCTTTTTGTGCCACTACCATACTGTCTTGATGACTGTAGCTTTGTAGTATAGTCTGAAATTAGGTAAGTTGATTCCTTCAAGTCCATTCTTCTTTCTCAAGATTGCTTTGGCTATTTGGGGTCTTTTGTGTTTCCATACAAACTGAGATTTTTTGTTCTAGTTCTGTGAAAAATGCCATTGGTAATTTGATAGGGATTGCCTTGAATCTGTTGATTGCATTTGGTAGTTCAGTCATTTTCACAATATTGATTCTTCCAAGCCAGGATCATGAAATATTCCTCTATCTATTTATATCATCCTTGATTTCTTTCATCAGTGTCTTATAGTTCGCTGAATACAGTTCTTTTTTTCTCTTTACGTAGATTTATTCCTAGGTATTTTATTCTTTTTGTTGCAATGGTAAATGGGATTGATTCCTTAATTTCTCTTTCTGATTTTTCATTGTTAGTATATAGGAATGCATGTGTTTTCTGTGTATCGATTTTGTATCCTGCAACTTTACCATATTCACTGATTAGCTCTAGTAATTTTCTGATAGTATCTTTAGGGTTTCTTATGTACAGTATCATGTTATCTGCAAATAGAGTTTTATTTCTTCCTTTCCAGTCTGGATTCTTTTTATTTGTTTTTCTTCTCTGATTTCTGTAGCTAGGACATCCAAAACTATGTTGAATAATAGGGCATCCTATCTCACAAGTGGGCACCCTTGTCTTGTTTCTGATTTTAGAGTGAATGCTTTCAGTTTCTCACCATTGAGAATCATGTTTGCGTTGGTTTGCTGTAAATGGCCTTTGTTAGTGGTGGATTCCTTCTGTGCCCATTTTTTGGAAGAGTTTATTTTAACATACATGGGTGCTGAATGTTGCAAAAGCTTTTTCTGCCTTTATTGAGATTATCATATGGTTTTATTTTTCAATTTGTTAATATGGTGTATCACATTGATTGATTTGTGTGTATTGAAGAATCCTTGCATTCCTGAGATAAACCCCATTTGGTAAGGGGATATCTGATGCTTTTAATATGTTGTTGGATTCTGTTTGCTAGTATTTTGTTGAGGATTTTTGTATCAATGTTATTAGTTATTGACTTCCCAGGTGGCACAGTGGTAAAGGAATCTACTTGCCATTACAGGAGACTCAGAATCACAGGTTCAACCTCCAGGACAGGCAGAACCCCTGGAGTAGGAAATGGGAAACCACTCTAGTATTCTAGCCTGGAAAATTCCATGGACAGAGGAGCCTGGTGGGCTACAGTTCATGGGATTGCAAAGAGTCGGACCTGAGAGCATGCATGTGGTACATGTCATCAGTGATATTGGCCTGTAATTTTCTTTTTTTGTGTATGTTTGTCACGTTTTGGTATCAGGGTGATGGTGGCTTATAAAAGGAGTTTGGGAGTTTTCCTTCCTCTGCAGTTTTCTGGAAGAGTTTGAGCAGCATATGGGTTAGCTCTTCTCTAAACTTTCGATAAAGCTTGCCTTTGAAACTATCTGGCACTGGGCTTTTGTTGGAAGATTTTTTGAGTAGAGTTTTGATTTCAGTGTTTGTGATTGATGTGTTCATTTTTTCTATTTCTTCCTGCCTCACTCTTGAAAGGTTGTACTTTTCATAGAATTCATCTGTTTCTTCCAGCTTGTCCATTTTATTGGCATATATTTTATTGGCATTTTATTGGCTCATAGTGGTGTTTTATAATCCTTTATATTTCTTTATTGTCTGTTGTAGCTTCTCTTTTGTCTATTCTAATTTTATTGATTTGAGTTTTCCCCTTTTTTTTCTTGATGAGTCTGGCTAACAGTCTGTCAGTTTTGCTTATCTTCTCAAAAAACCAGCTTTTAGTTTCACTGATTTTTTCCTATTGCCTCCTTCATTTCTTTTTCATTTATTTCTGATCTGATCTTTATAATTTCTTTCCTTCTAACAACTTTGGTTTTTTTTTTTTTTTTTGTTGTTGTTGTTCTTATTTTTCTAGTTGCTTAAATGTAAAGTTAGATTGTTTATTTGATGTTTTTCTTGTTTCTTGAGCTAGATTTATATTGCTATAAATTTTCCTCATAGCACTGGTTTTACTGAATCCTATAGGTTTTGAGTTGTTGTGTTTTTCTTTTTTGCTTTTCCCTCTTTGAGATCTTCAGTGAACTCTTGGTTATTTAGAAGCATGTTGTTTAGCCTCTCTGTGTTTGTGATTTTCTTTTACAGTTTATTCCTGTAGTTCATATCTAATCTTATAGCATTGTGGTAAAAAAAACAAAATGCTTGATATATTTTTAGTTTTACTTTTTTTAAACTTACCAAGGCTAATTTGTGACCCCAAGATGTTATCTTTCCTGGATTTTGTTTCTTACGCACTAGAGAAAAAAGTGAAATCTACTGTTTTTGGATAAAATGTCCTATAGAAATCAATTAAGTCCATCTGGCCCAATGTATCATTTAAAACTTGTGTTTCCTTAGTAATTTTTGTGTATGGATGACCTGTCCATTGGTGTGAGTGAGATTTTAAAGTCCCCCTCTATTATTATGTTAGTGTTGATTTCTCCTTGTATAATTGTTAGCATTTCCTTATATATTGAGGTTCTTCTATGTTTGGTGCATATATATTTTTGATTGTTATATCTTCTTCCTGGATTAGTCCCTTGATCTTTATGTAGTATCCTTCCTTGTTTCCAGTATTTTACATTTACATTGTAAATGTAAAATAGACATTGTAAATGTCTGGTTAGGCTACTCCTAAACTTCCTTTTGATTTTCACTTGCATGGAATATATTTTTTAAGTTAAGCTCCATACTTTCAATCTCTGTGTGTCCCTATGTTTGAAGTGGGTTTCTTGTAGATGGCGTACATAGGGGTCTTGTTTCTGTATCCGTTTATCCTGTCTGTGTCTTTTGCTTGGAGCATTTAATCCATTTACATTTAAGGTAATTAGTGATATGCATGGTCCTATTACCACTTATTTTATTGTTTGGGGTTTGTTTTTGTAGGTCTTCTCTTACTCTTGTGTTTCCTCTTTAGAGACGTTCCTTTAGTATTTGTCATAAAGCTGGTTTGGTGGTGCTGAATTCTCTTAACTTTTGCTTCTATGTAAAGCTTTTGATTTCTCTGTCAAATCTGAATGAGATCCTTACTCTAAAAAGTAGTCTTGGTTTTAGGTTTTTTCTTTTCATCATTTTAAGTATATCCTGCTACTCCCTTCTGGACTGCAAACTTTCTGCTGAAACATCAGTTATTAGCTTTATGGGAATCCCCTTGTACATTATTTGTTGTTTTGCCCTTGCTCTTTTCATAGGTTTTCTTTGTGTCTAATTTTTGTTAGTTTGATTAATATGTGTCTTAGTCTGTTTCTCTTTGGTTTTATCCTGTGTGGGACTCTGGGCTTCCTGGGCTTGTATGGTATTTCCTTTCCCATATTAGGGAAGTTTTTGACTATAATCGCCTCAAATATTTTCTCATACCCTTTCTATTTGTTTTCTTCTTCTGAGACCTCAATAATTCAAATGTTGGTGTGCTTAATTATGTTACAGTCGTCTCTGAGACTGTCTTCTTTTCATTCTTTTTTCTTTATTCTGCTCTCTTTCAGTTATTTCCATCATTTTATCTTCCTGCTCACTTATCCATTCTTCTGCCTCAATAATTCTGCTCTTGGTTTCCTCTAGTGTATTTTTCATCTCAGTTGTTTTGTTTTTCATTGCTGATTATGTGTTCTTTATTTCTACTAGGTACTTAGTAAACATTTCTTGTATCTTCTAAGTCTGTGCCTCAATTCTGTTTATCTGTGCTTCCATTTTCCACATTTTTGGATCATCTTTACTTTCATTACTCTGAATACTTTTTCAAGTAGGCTGCCTATTTCTTCTTCATTTGTTTGGTTTTGTGGGTTTTACCGTGTTCCTTCATCTACTGTATGTTTCCCTGTCTTTTCCTTTCGTTTAATTTACTGTGCTTGGGGTCTCCTTTCCGTAGCTGCAAGGTCGTAGTTCATGTTGTGGACTTGGTCCCCAGCTGGTGGGTTTGGACCAGTGCCTTGTGAAGCTTTACTTGGTGGTGGGGATTGGTGCCTGTGTTCTGGTGGTTGGAGTTGGATCTTGTCTCTCTGAAGGGCAGTACTACATCCAGTGGTTTGTGTGGGGTGTCTGTAAACAAGGTATGGCATTGGGACACACCTCTGCTACTGGGCAGTGTTATGTTCATGTTTTGCTGATGGTTTGGCATCAGACATCTGGCATTGGAGCTTTCTGGCCTTTTGTGTTGCATGGTCTTAGTGTTGAGATGGCGGCCTTTGGGAGAGCTCTTGCTGTTTAATATTCCATGGGATTGGGAGTTCTCTCATGGTGCAACACCCTGGACTCAGGTATCCTACCTTGGAGATTCAGGCCTGACTCCTTCTGTAGCCCCAAGACTCCACAAGCCACACAGCATAAAAGGGAAAGAAAAAGTCATAAAGGGCACAAAAAAGGAGTGAGAGAAGAGGGAAAAAACAAAAGAAAAGAGGGGAAAGAGTGAAAAAAAGAAATGAAAAGCAAAAGGAAAAAGAAAACGTCAACTATAGAAAGAAAAAAAAAAAAAAAGGGACAGACAAAACCCACGACAAATGGTAAAGCAACACAAGCAACAATCAACAGACAAGAATAAACAAAGGAGCTTTCATACTCACAAAGAGAATAGAAAAAAAAAAGAAGAAGAAAAAAGAATAAAAATAGGAACCAAAAAAGGAAGAGTACATTCAAGCCAATAAACAAATGCTAAGTGAAAACAAATACTAAAAACTAGAGTAGCAAAAATACAATATCAAAAATGTGGAAAAAATGGAATATAACTAGAGTACTGTAAAAATAGAAAAATAATAAATTTATTCAAAAGTAAAAGGTTTCTAAAAAGGAAAAGTAAGTTAAAAAATAAAAATTAAAGGAATAATAAAGAACACCATTACAACAGTATGAAAAAGAAAAAATATATACGTACATATATAGAGAGAAGAATGTCCTCCTGAATCCTCCGTTGTCCTTGCGTACAGTGTGTACTAGGCATTCTGTTTACTCAGGAAGTCCTCCAACATTTCTGGGAAGGTCTCTGGACCTGTTGTGGATGCTGTACGGTCAGCTCAGACTCAGATCTGGTCTTACTCCAGCTTGTTCTTGCACCCAAAGTCCACAGTTGCCCCCAAAGTCCACAGCCTTAGGCTCTTTCTGGAGATTTAATCTGCTGCACCTGTGGCTAGAGGAGCACATGCCCTTCCTCTTCTTCCATCCTACAACCCCTGGTGCTCAGCTTTGGTTTTGGCCCTGCTTCTGCTTGTAGGCCACCCTCCAATGTCTGTTCCCCACCCAGACAAGAGTGAATGAGAGTAGCAGCTGATCAGGGCTTGCTTGCTCAGTTTGACTTGGGAGAGGGAGTGCTATGGGAGACACAACTGGGACATAGGGAAGTGCCCACTGAGGTGGAGGCCTGCAGGAAGTTGCTATAGTCAGGCCGTCATGTGCTCCCTCAGGGGAGTTGGCCTTGGTTCATGTGTCCCTCAGCAGAGCCAAGCTGCAAAGTTTCCCCAGAAGGTGTGGGCAGTGACCTGTGCCTGCTCATTACTTGGTGAAAGCTGCTGCCTCTGAGGTTGGGACCACAGTGGCATTTTGTCAACAACCTCTGGCCCTCGCCTTGGCTTTAGAGGTGGCCAGTCAGCCTGCATTCCCCACTCTGGGATCATAAACTGCAGTCATGGCTAGTGCCACATCTGGCACTTCTGCCAGCTTTGGCAGTGGTGGCCAGTATACCTGCCTCTGGGGTAGCAGTCCACATCTGTGGCTTCTCCCATCTATGGCTTTCACAAAGGCAGAGTCCTGTAGTCTGTGCATGTGTGGAATTAGAGTTTCCCTGCAGCAGTGATCCCTTGACTCTCTGGAAGGCCCATGCTTTACCCTGGACTCGCCTAGCTGTATTGTACTAGTTCCCTCAGATTAGCATCATTTCTGTCAACCCCAGTTTTCCCTCTGGGGTCCAGTGCCTGAAGCCTGAGCCTCAGCACCCAGCCCCAAATCACTGTAGTGGGCATGCAAACAGCATCTCAACTGGGAAGTGCTGGTCAGCAGTTATCTCTGTGGTGAATTCTTTTCATTTTGCCTTCCTAATGTTGCTGCGTTCCCCTTTGAGGTTCTGAAGATGCTCCTGTCCCCACCCATGAGGGGGTTTCTGAGTGTGCAGACTTTTTCTCCTTCACAGCTCCCTCCCTGAAGTTCAGATCCCCATCCCAAGTCCTTTGTCTTTCATTGTTCTTGTATCTTTTGCCCTACTTCATTCTGTGGAGATTAGCTTGCCTTTTTGGAAGTCTGGCATCTTCTGCCAGCATCCAGGTGTTCCGAATGAGTTGTTCCACATGCAGATGCATTTATGATGTATTTGTGGGGGATGGTGATCTCCCCACCTTCCTTTATGGTATAGTCTTACTTTATGGTATAGTCTTACTCCTCTGCCATTTTGAAAGTCCCCCAAAGAACTTCTTTATACTTATATCATTGAGTTTAATTCTTCATGAAAAAATGAGACTTAATCTAACAATCCAAATTACATTCATATTTTTATCATCAGTGAACTTAATATAAAAAAATTTATGGTTGAGTTTTAAAATCGATGTTCTCGAGGTCTGTGCCACAATGAAGAAATAGAGATTTTATCCTTTTGAAAGTCTCAGATTTGGATATCTTCTTGTTGTTTTACATTCAACTTATTTTTAAAAACTGAGGAACCAGTTACACCAAAAATAAAAGGAAATTTTCTTTGAATATTCTGAGTGTTTTGAACAAGAACAAAACTGTAAGGTCAAAATAGTTTCTGATTTGAATTTATATGTCATTGTCTTTTTCTCTTCATTTTTAAAAGAGTAACTACGGATACACAGGAAGTTACAAAACTAGTACAGAGAGATCACATGTATCCTTCACACAGTTTCCCCAGTTTTATATCTTACATAATTATTGTTCAAATTCAAAACCAGGAATTTGACATTGATACAGTGTGTGTATAATTTCATGTCATTTTATCACCTGTGTTAGATTCCTGTGGCTACTGTCAACAATCAAGTCTCCTTTGTGTATATCCACTTCCTCCAACCCCCCACAACAGAGCCTTCAGTCCCTGGAAACCTCTAGTCTGTTTCTCATGCCTATAATTTTATCATTTAAAGGATATTTTAGAAGTGGAATTATAAAATATGTGACCTTTAGAGACTGAATTTTCATTCATGGTAATGCTCTTGTAATTCATCTAAATTGTGTATATAGTAATTTGTTCCTTTTTAAAGGTGAGTTATACTTCGTGGTATGGATGGTCCAGTTTGTATACTCATCTGTTTGTTTAGCAACATTTTGGTTGTTTCCAGTTTTTGATTATATAAATAAAGCTGCTATGAAAAGTTATATACAGGATTTTATGCCCACATAAATTTTTATTTCTCCTAGGATAAATGCTCAGGTCTGTGATTATTGGGTTGTATAATATGTGTTTAGTTTCCTGCCCCTTAGTTTTATTGAGATATAATTATATATAACATTGTATTTTTGGTGTACATCATGATTCCTGCAATGCAGGAGATGCAGGAAACATGGATTTGATCCCTGGGTTAGGAAGATCCCCTGGAAGAGGAAATGGCAACCTTCCCCAGTATTCTTGCCTGAGAAATACCATGGACAGAGGAATCTGGCAGGCTATGTCCAAAGGGTCACAGAGCGTTGGACACAACTGAGCAGATGAACACATGCATACATGTATTGCTAAATAATTACCACAATAAGTTAGCATCTATCTTCCGAAGTTAGTTTTTTCTTCTTATGTGAACTTGTAAGGTCTAATTCTCTTAGTAACTTTCAGATATTCCACATAGTATTGTTAACTATTGTCATCATGCTGAATGTTACATTTCCAGAACTTATTTATCTTATAACTGGAAATTTGTATATTCTTATTACCTTTACCCAGTTCTCCCCTGCACACACACACCCACCCACCTTTGACTAACATTAATTTGTTCTTTTTCTATGACTTTAGGTTTTTAGATCCCACATGTAAGTGACATCATACAATATTTGTCTTTCTCCATTTGATCTAGCATAATGCCCTTAAGGTCAATCCATGTTGTCACAACTAGCAATATTCCTTCTTTTTTATGGCTGAATATTTTTTCTCTGTATGTGTGTGTGTATATACATATTATTTTTTCTTTATCCTTTCATTTACCCATGAGCCTTTACAATGTCTCCATGTCTTGGGTATTGTGAACAATGCTACAGTGAAGTGGGGGTACAGACAGCTATTCAGGATGGTGATTTGATGTATTTTGAGTATATACCCAGAAGTTGAATTGCTGAATCATGTGGTACTTCTCTCTGGAGGAGGAAATGGTAACCCACTCCAGTTACCTTTGCCTGGAAAATCCCATGGACGGAGAAGCCTAGTGGACTATAGTCCATGGGTCGCAAAGAGTTAGACACCACTGAAGCATGAAGTGGTACTTCTGTCTTTTTCAAGAAATGTGCAGACTATTTTTTATTTGACTATACCTGTTTACATTCACAACAGATGTATACAAAGGTTTCTTTCCTTTTATCCACATCCACAACACCACTTGTTATTGCTTCTGTTTTTGACAGTAGCCATGCCAACAAGTGTGAGGTGATCTATTAGGGTTTTGATTTGTGATGTTGAGTACCTTTTCACGTTCCTGTTGGCCATTTGAATATCTTTTTTGGAAAAAGAAGGCTATTTGAGTTCTTTGCCCATTTTTAATTGTGTTATTTGGATTTTTTTGCTATTGAGTTGTTTGAGTTTGTTATACAGTTTGGATGTTGACGTTTTATCAGATGTGTGGTTTGAGAATATTTTGTCGCATTTTATAGATTGCCTTTTCATTTTGTAGATTGTTTCATTTACTGTACAGAAACCTTGTGGCTTGCTATAGTCCCACTTGTTTATTTTTTTGTGTCTGCGCTTTAGGTGTCATACCCCGCCCGCCCCGCCCCTGCAAAAATCATTGCTATTACTGTGATCAAGGAGCTTATTCTTCATTTTTCTCCTGGGAGTTTTATGGTATCAGATTTTACATTTAACTCTTTAATTTTGAGTTAATTTTTGTGGATATTGTGAAATAGGGATGTAGTTTCATTCTTTGGCATGTGAATATCCATTTTCCTCAGCTAAATTTTTGAAGAAATTTGTCTTTTTACCACTGAGTTTGTGGCCTTCTTGTCAAACATTAGTTGAACTTACATGTGTTTCCCATTAGTCTATGTATCTGGTTTTGTCCTAGTGCATACTGTTTTGATTACTGTAGCTTTGTAATATAATTTAAAATCAAGACATGATGTGTCTAGCTTTGTTCTTTCTCAGGATTGTTTTGCCTATTTAGTGTCTATGATAGTTCTATATAAATTGCAAGATTTTTTTTTTTTCCTTCTGTTATTTGTGTGTGTGTGTGTGTGTGTGTGTGTGTGAGAGAGAGAGAAATGCCTAGGAAATCATGATAGGGATTGTATTGACTCTATAGATGGCTTTGTGTTGTATGGACATTTTAATAATGTTAATTCTTCAAATCCAAGAACATTTAATATCTTTACATTTATTTATGTCTTCTTCAGTTTCTTTCATTAGTATCCTGTACTTTTTGGTGTGTTAAGTTTTTCACCTACATGGTTAATGTACTCCTAAAAAGCCTTTTGATGAAAGTGAAAGAGGAGAGTGAAAAAGTTGGCTTAAAGCTCAACATTCAGAAAATGAAGATCATGGTATCTGGTCCCATCACTTCATGGGAAATAGATGGGGAAACAGTGGAAACAGTGGCAGACTTTATTTTTTTGGGCTCCAAAATCACTGCAGATGGTGACTGCAGCCATGAAATTAAAAGGCGCTTACTCCTTGGAAGGAAAATTATGACCAACCTAGATAGCGTATTGAAAAGCAGAGACATTACTTTGCCAACAAAGGTTCGTCTAGTCAAGGCTATGGTTTTTCCAGTGGTCATGTATGGATGTGAGAGTTGGACTGTGAAGAAGGCTGAATGCCGAAGAATTGATGCTTTTGAACTGTGGTGTTGGAGAAGACTCTTGAGAGTCCCTTGGACTGCAAGGAGATCCAACCAGTCCATTCTAAAGAATACCCAGGAGATCAGTCCTGGGTGTTCTTTGGAAGGAATGATACTAAAGCTGAAACTCCAATACTTAGACCACCTCATGCGAAGAGTTGACTCTTGGAAAAGACTCTGATGCTGGGAGGGATTGGGGGCAGGAGAAGGGGACGACAGAGAATGAGATGGCTGTATGGCATCACCAACCCGATGGACATGAGTTTGAGTGAACTCCGGGAGTTGGTGATGGACAGGGAGGCCTGGCTTGCTGCAATTCATGGGGTCGCAAAGAGTCGGACACGACAGAGCGACTGAACTGAACTGAAGTATTATATTGTTGTTGATGCTGCCATAAGTGAGAATGTTTTATTTACTTCATAGTTAATTTCATTCTTAGCATATACAAGACCTGGAGCTGACTGTTGCTCATATCATGAATTCCTTATTCCAAAATTCAGACTTAAATTGAAGAAAGTAGGGAAAACCATTAGCCCATTCAAGAATGACCTAAATCAAACCCTTACGATTTTACAGTGGAAGTGATAAATAGATTCGAGGGATTAGATCTGATAGAGTACCCGAAGAACTATGGATGGAGGTTCATAACATTGTACAGGAGACAGTGACCAAAACTGTACAAAAAAGATCTTAATGAGCTGGATAACCCCAATGGTGTGGTCATTCACCTAGAACCAGACATTCTCGAATGTGAAGTCAAGTGGGCTTTAGGAGGCATTGCTATGAAAAAATCTAGGTACGGTATTGGAATTCCAGCTGAGCTATTTCAAACCCTAAAAGTTGATGCTGTGAAAGTGCTGCACTTGATATGTCAGCAAATTTGGAACTCAACACTGCCCACAGGACTGGAAAGGGTCAGTTTTCATTCCAATCCTAAAGAAGGGCCGTACCTAAGAGTGTTCTAACTACTGTACAGTTGTGCTCATTTCACATGCTAGCAAAGTAACGCTCAAAGTCCTTCAAGTTTGGCTTCAACAGTATGTGAACTGAGAACTTCCAGATGAACAAGCTGGATTTAGAAAAGGCAGAGGAACCAGAGATCAAATTGCTAACATCCATATGGATCACAAAAAAACAAGGGGATTCTAGAAAAGCATTTACGTCTGCTTCTTTGACTACGCTAAAGCCTTTGACTGTGTGTATCACAACAAACTGTGGGAAATTCCTAAAGAGATGGGAAAACCAGACCACCTTGCTTATTTAATTATATGCAGAGTGCATCATGTGAAATGCTGGGCTGGATGAATTACAAACTGGGATCAAGATTGCCAGGAGAAATATCAACAACCTCAGATATGCAGATGATACCAGCCTATTGGCAGAAAATGAAGAGGAACTAAAGAGCCTCTTGAAAGTGAAAGAAAGTGAAAAAGCAAAAAACTAGTGCTGGCATCTGGTCCCATCACTTCATAGCAAGTAGATTGGTAAAAAGTAGAAACAGTGCAGATTTTATTTTCTTGGGCTCCAAAATCACTGCAGATGTTAACTGCAGCCATGAAATGAAAAGACATTTGCTCCTTGGAAGAAAAGCTGTCATAAACCTTGTCAGTGTATTAAAAAGCAGAGACATCACTTTGCCAACAAAGGTTCATATTGTCAAGGCTATGGTTTTTCCTTCCAGTAGTTGTGTATGGCTGTGAGATTTAGACCACAAAGAAGGCTAATTGCTGAAGAATTGATGGTTTCAAACTGTGGTTTTGGAGAAGACTCTCAAGAATCCCTTGGACAGCAAGGAGATCAAACCAGTTAATCCTAAAGGAAATCAACCCTGAATATTCACTGGAAGGACTGATGCTGAAGCTGAAGTTCCAATACTTTGGCCACCAGATGGGAAAAACCGACTCATTGGAAAAGACCTTGATGCTGACAGAGATTGAGGGCAGGATGAGAATGGGGTGACAGAGAAAGATGATTGGATGGCATCAGTGAATCAGTGGTCTTTGAGTTTGAGCAAAGAGGTAGAGAAGGACAGGGAAGCCTGGCATGCTGCAGTCCATGAGGTGCAAAGAGTCAGACACAACAACAATTTTTGTATGTTGATATTGTATCTAGTAATTTTGCTTAATTTATTAATGCTTACATTTCTTGGTGGAGTCTATGGAATTTTCTACTTAGGTAAAGACTTCTGTTGCCATTTGGTTAATAGTGTTGAGTTTCTTTTTTATCTCTCTTCTTTGTGACTTGACTTTTTGTAGTAATATTCTTTGACTGGCTTCTGAGATAGCTCAGTTGGTAATGATTCCGCCTGCAATGCAGGAGACCTGGGTTTGATCCTGGGGTTGGGAAGATCCCCTGGAGAAGGAAATGGCTATCCACTCCAGTATTCTGGCCTGGAGAATTCCAGGGACTGTGTAGTCCATGAGGTCGCAAAGAGTTGGACACGATTGAGCAACTTTCACTTCACAGTCTTTGACTCTTGTCATAATCATTAGTGTAACTACTATAGGTTTTTTGCTTTTGGTTACCATGAGACTTACATAAAATTTATGTTTTTAACTTATTGTTTTAATCTGACACAGTTTTTGCATATATAAATTTTATATTTTTACTTCTCCTTTTCCATTTTAAATTATTGATGTTTTAGTTTATATGTATTTTATATTATGCATCTAATACATTATTTTAGTTATGGTTGTCTATTAGTATTTATTTTAAAATTTTGAATTATGTATCACCATTATAATATTAGAGAATCTGACTTTGTATATTTACCCAGTTAGCTTTACACTTACATTTATGTGTTTTTATCATGTTTTAAATAACTCCCTTTATTATTTCTTTGAAGGCAAATCTAGTGGAAATGAACTCACTGAGTTTTTGTGTTTTCAGAAAATTCTTTATCTTTCATTAATTTCTGAAAGATGATTTTGTTGGGTGTAGTATTCCTGAGACAGTGTTTTGTTTTCTTTCAGTATTTTGAATATATCACCCCATTCTCTCCAGAACTACTAAGTTTCTGTTGAGAAATCGGACCACAGTCTATTGGGAGTGGTCCCTTGTATATGATGTGTTGTTCCTCTGCTCCTTTTAAAATTCTTTCTTGTCTGACTTTTGACAGTGTAATTACAATGTGTCTCTATAGCTGTTTTGGAGTAGTCTATTTGGCGTTCTTTGGGCCTCATGGCTTTTGATATCCATATCTGTCCCCAGGTTTGTACAGCCATTATTGCTTTAAAAATATTTTCTGTTCTTTTTTCTTCTGGGATTCTCATAATGCAGTTGTTATTCATTTGATGATATCTTGTGGTTTTCATAGACAGTTTTACTCTTTTGCACTTTTTTGGTCTTCCAGCTGAATGATTTTAAATGCCCTGTGTTCTATTCATTGATTCTTTTTTCTGCTTGACCAAGTCTGATGTTAAAGCTCTCCATTGAATTCTTCAGATCAGTCATCATGTCCTTCAACTCTAAAATTTTTTTTTTATGGCTTATTTCTTGGTTGAACTTCTTGCTTTGCTCATGCACTGTTTTCCTAATTTTGTTTAATGTCTGTAAAGAAGCTCACTAAACTTCTTTGAGGGGATTATTCTGAAATCTTTGTACACAGTTCAGAAATTTCTGTTTCTTTAGAGTCAGCTTGGAACTTTCTTACTTTGCTTTGGTGGTGCCATGTTGGCTCAGCTTTCTGCTCCATTGCTGTTGTAAGCAGGGTGGTAGGTGGGGCTACACAGCTTCCTGAGTTTTCTGTTTAGTTTTTCTGATTGGGCAGGCATGGAGGCTGTATTCAGGCCAGGCGTTGAATTTGCTTTCCAACCTGGGGGCCATGTAACAGCATTCACAGCTGGTATGACTTGCTGACTAAGGATCTTAATCAGTCAGAACTGCTCACTAAGTTCCTTGGTCAGACAGAATCACTGACTTGGTGCTCTTCAAGTGTTGCTGAGCTGCTCTGTTTCCTGGATGCTCTGGGCAGGTTTCCAGGTAAGTGGGGCTGGGGTTGCATTCACCAATAAAGCTAGGAATTAGCTTCCCTACCTGGGCCAGCAACAGCAGCAAAGCAGGCATCAAAGCCAGCAAGGCATTGTTGGGGATCTTGCATCATAGTATTGAAAATACAAGCTAAACCACTTTTTAAGAAACTAGCAAATAATTGCCATTAGCAATGTATGAATGGTTTAGTGTCTCTGAATCCTCTCAAGCTTTTGGTGTTACCACTGTTTTTAATAATATATTAGCAATTCTAATAGGTAATAATATTCCCACTGTGGTCTTAACTTTACATTTTTTCATAGTGGAATATCTTGGAGCTATAGACAGGTTGTTTCCAGACCTCTGCAATAAAGCAAATGTTGCATTAGTTGTTGTTTTTCCCAATGCTTACAAAAGTTATGTTTAAGTATTAATATCAATACCACTATGTTTAAAAACACTGTACGTACCTTAATTTAAAGTATCAGTTCTAAAAAATGCTAACCATCATCTGACAGCACAAGGTTGCCACAAATTATCAAAACTGCAATATCTGTGAAGTTTAATAGAATAAATTATGTCTTTAATGACTAATGATATGAACACCACTAAATGTACTTATTTTCCATCTGTATGTTTTCATTGGCCAAATATTTATTCATGCCCTTGGGCTATTTTATAGTTGGATTGTTTGGGTTTTTTTCAACCCATTGAATTTCGAGAGTTCTTTGTGTGAATCTTTTATCAGATTTCATTTGCAAGTATTTTCTTACAGGCCATAGCTTGTTTACATGGTCTTTCACAAAGGAAAAGATTTTAGATTTGGTAAAATTCAACCTATCAATTTTTTCCTCTATTTTATGGATTATACTTTTAACTCATATTGACTAACCCCTAGTAGTCACAAAGATTTTCTCCTATAATTTCTTTCTTCTAAAAGTTTTATAGTTTAAATTTTTTCCTTTAAATTTATGATGCATTTTGAGTTAATTTTTGTATAAACGGTGATGGTTAGATCAAGGTTCACTTTTTTTTTGCTTGTGGATATCCATTTGTTTTAATATCATTTGCTTCAGTACTATTCTTTAAATTACTTTCGAACTTTGGTGAAAAATCAGTTGACTTTACTTGAGCGGGACTGTTTGTTAATTATATATTCTGTTCCACTGATGTGTGTATTTAGTCTTCACCAGTATCATACAGGTTGGAGAAGGCAATGGCAGCCCACTCCAGTACTCTTGCCTGGAAAATCGCATGGACGGTGGAGCCTGGTAGGGTGCAGTCCATGGAGTCGCTGAGAGTCGGACACGACTGAGTGATTTCACTTTCACTTTCACTTTCATGCATTGGAGAAGGAAATGGCAACCCACTCCAGTGTTCTTGCCTGGAGAATCCCAGGGACGGGGAGCCTGGTGGGCTGCCGTTTATGGGGTTGCACAGAGTTAGACACGACTGAAGCGACTTAGCAGCAGCAGCGGCAGTATCATACAGTCTGGATTCAGTTCAGTTCAGTCAGTTCAGTCGCTCAGTTGTGTCCGACTCTTTGCAACCCCATGAATCGCAGCATGCCAGGCCTCTCTGTCCGTCACCAACTCCCGGAGTTCACCCAGACTCAGGTCCATCAAGTCAGTGATGCCATCCAGCCATCTCATCCTCTTGTCGTCCCCTTCTCCTCCTGCCCCCAATCCCTCCCAGCATCAGAGTCTTTTCCAATGAGTCAACTCTTCGCATGAGGTGGCCAAAGTACTGGACTTTCAGCTTTAGCATCATTCCTTCCAAAGAAATCCCAGGGCTGATCTCCTTCAGAATGGACTGGTTGGATTTCCTTGAAGTCCAAGGGACTCTCAAGAGTCTTCTCCAACACCACAGTTCAAAAACATCAATTTGAGGGGAGGAGCCAAGATGGCGGAGGAGTAGGACGGGGAGAACACTTTCTCCCCCACAAATTCATCAAAAGAGCATTTAAACATCGAGTAAATTCCACAAAACAACTTCTGAATGCCGGCAGAGGACATCAGGCACCCAGAAAAGCAACCCAACTCTTCGAAAGGAGGTAGGAAAAAATATAAAAGACAAAAAAAAGAGACAAAAGAGGGAGGGACAGAGTTCCATCCCGGGAAGGGAGTCTTAAAAAGAGAGAAGTTTCCAAACACCAGGAAACCTTCTCACTGCTGAATCTGTGCCGAGCTTTGGAAGCACAGAGGGCAACATAACAGGGAGAAAAAATAAATAAACAATTAAAACTCGCAGATTGCGAGCCCTACGGTAACTCCCCCAGCAGAGAAGCAGTGCAGACGCCTGCACACGCCATTAGCAAGTGGGGGCTGGGCAGGGAGGCACGGCGCGGGCTGTATCGCTTAGAGTAAGAATTTGGCCTGAATATCCAGAGTGCTATCTGAGCGAAATAATTTGGGCTAGCAAACCAGACTGTGGGATATCTATCACACGAAAATCCAGCCCTAACCTAAGACACCACCAGGCCCGCACACGGAACAAAGGACTGAATAGAGATAGCCGGCTGCAGACCTTCCCCCTCCGGTGACAGGCAGCCAGAGCCAGAAGGGGGCAATCACAGCCCCAGAGAGACATTATCTATAAAACTGTAAGCAGGCTTCTTTGCTAACTAAAACTTCTTGGGGGTCTGGATGGTCAACATCTGCCTGAGAAGGTGCGCCGGTTTTACACCCAGATAACCGAGTGGTGGGGAGGCAATAAATCGCAGCATTGGCACTCGCCAAACACCTCATCACATGAGCTGTTTGGACCTGGGAAGAACACAAAATGCAGGCCCAACCGAGTCGGTGCCTCTGAGGACTACCCGAGTGCCTGAACCTGAGCGGCTTGGACCTGGGAGGTGCATGCAGCCCAGGGCCGGCCTCGGATTGTTCCCGGCGGAACAACCTAGAACCCAAGCACTGTGGGCAGGGAGGCTACACACCGTGAGCGGGGGCAGACCCATGTGGCTGAGGCACTGTGAGCGCACGCCAGTGTTATTTGCAGCATCCCTCCCTCCCTTCCCACAGCGCGACTGAACAAGTGAGTCTAAAAAAAAAAGTGTCCTCCACCGTCCCCTTTGTGTCAGGGCGGAAACCAGACACTGAAGAGACCAGCAAACAGAAGAAGCTATAACAGAGGGAAACGCCTTGGAAGCTACAGGCCATAGATTAAAACCCTGTGGTTACTACGGACTACATAGAAAGGGGCTTATAGATCTTGAGAAATATAAGTCGGACCAAGGAACTAGCCAAAAATGAACTGAACCCACAATACTCACAACAAAACCAGAGAAAGTCCTAGATATATTTTTACTATTTTTACGATCATTCTTTCTTTCTTTTTTAATTGAAAAAAATTTTTTTAAGTCGTCTATTGTTCCTTTAATTTTCACTTTTATAACCTATTACTTTGCCAAAAAAAAAAAGACCCTATTTTTTTCTTCTTCAGCAAACTTCATATATATATATTTTATAATTTTTTGACCTTATTTTTTTTTTTCTTCTTTTCTTTAACATTGTATTTTTGAAATTCCAAACTCTACTCTAGATTTTTAATTTTAGCTTTTTGGTATATGTTATCAATTTTGTACCTATGGTTTTTTTTTTATAATTTCTGTGACTTTTTTTTTTTTCTTTCTCTGTTTCTTTCTCTTCTTCTTTTATATAACGTTGTATATCTGAAATTCCAAACTCTACTCTAGATTTTTAATTTATGCTTTTTGGTATTTGATATCAATTTTGTACCTGTATTTTCTTTATAATTTTTGCGACTTTGTGTTTGTTTTCTTTCTTTATTTTTCTTCTTTTTTAAAACATTGTATTTTTGAAATTCCAAACTCTACTCTAGATTTTAAATTTTTGCTTTTTGGTATTATCAACTTTGTACTTGTATTTTCTTTATAATTTTCGCGACCTTGTTTGTTTTTCTTTGTACGTTTTTTCTCTCTTTCTTTTCCTTCTTCTTTTCTTTAACATCGTATTTTTGAAAGTCCAAACTCTACTCTAGATTTTTAATTTTTGTTTTTATGTATTTGTTACCAATTTTGTACCTTTAAGAACCCAATCTTCAGGACCCATTTTTCACTAGGGAGCGAGATTACTGGCTTGACTGCTCTCTCCCCCTTTGGACTCTCCTTTTTCTCCACGAGGTTGCCTGTGTCTCCTCCCTAACGCCTCTCTACTCTACCCAACTCTGTGAATTTCTGTGTGTTCCAGACGGTGGAGAACACTTAGGGAACTGATTACTGGCTGGATCTGTCTCCCTCCTTTTCATTCCCCCCTTTTATCCTTCTGGTCACCTCTGTCTCCTTCCTCCTTCTTCTCTTCTCTGTATAACTCTGTGAACATCTCTGAGCGGTCCAGTTGTGGAGTGCCCATAAGGAAGTGACTACTGGCTAGCCCACTCTCTCCACTATTGATTCCACCTCATCTCATTTGGGTCACTTCTAACTACCTCCTCCCTCTTCTCTTCTCCATGTAACGCTGTGAACCTCTCTGAGTGACCCTCACAGTAGAGAAACTTTTCATCTTTAGCATAGATGTTTTATCAGTGGTGCTGTATAGAAGGTGAAGTTTTGAAACTACTGTAAAAATAAGACTGATAACTGGAAGCCGGAGGCTTAAGTCCAAACCCTGACTCCAGGGAACTCCTGACTCCAAGGAACATTAATTGACAGGAGCTCATCAAATGCCTCCATACCGACACTGAAACCAAGCACCACACAAGGGCCAACACGTTCCAGGGCAAGACATACCAAGCAAATTCTCCAGCAACAAAGGAACACGGCCCTGAGCTTCAAGATACAGGCTGCCCAAAGTCACCCCAAAACCATAGACATCTCATAACTCATTACTGGACACTTCATTGCACTCCAGAGAGAAGAAATACAGCTCCACCCACCAGAACACCTACACAAGCTTCCCTAACCAGGAAACCTTGAGAAGCCACCTGTACATACCCACCCAGAGCGAGGAAATGCCACAATAAAGAGAACTCCACAAACTGCCAGAATACAGAAAGAACACTCCAAACTCAGCATTTTAAACAAGATGAAGAGACAGAGGAATACCCAGCAGATAAAGGAACAGGATAAATGCCCACCAAACCAAACAAAAGAGGAAGAGATAGGGAATCTACCTGATAAAGAATTCCAAATAATGATAGTGAAATTGATCCAAAATCTTGAAATTAAAATGGAATCACAGATAAATAGCCTGGAGACAAGGATTGAGAAGATGCAAGATAGGTTTAACAAGGACCTAGAAGAAATAAAAAAAGAGTCAATATATAATGAATAATGCAATAAATGAAATTAAAAACACTCTGGAGGCAACAAATAGTAGAATAACAGAGGCAGAAGATGGGATTAGTGAATTAGAAGATAGAATGGTAGAAATAATCAGAGAGGATAAAAGAAAAACGAATTAAAAGAAATGAGGACAATCTCAGAGACGTCCAGGACAATATTAAACGCTACAACATTCGAGTCATAGGGGTCCCAGAAGAAGAAGACAACAAGAAAGACCATGAGAAAATACTTGAGGAGGTAATAGTTGAAAACTTCCCTAAAATGGGGAAAGAAAGAATCACCCAAGTCCAAGAAACCCAGAGAGTCCCAAATAGGATAAACCCAAGGCGAAACACCCCAAAACACATATTAATCAAATTAACAAAGATCAAGCACAAAGAACAAATATTAAAAGCAGCAAGGGGAAAAACAACAAATAACACACGAGGGAATTCCCATAACAGCTGATCTTTCAACAGAAACTCTTCAAGCCAGGAGGGAATGGCAAGACATACTTAAAATGATGAAAGAAAATAACCTACAGCCCAGATTATTGTACCCAGCAAGGATCTCATTCAAGTATGAAGGAGAAATCGAAAGCTTTTCAGACAAGCAAAAGCTGAGAGAATTCAGCACCACCAAACCAGCTCTCCAACAAATACTAAAGGATATTCTGTAGACAGGAAACACAAAAACGGTGTATAAATTTGAACCCAAAACAATAAAGTAAATGGCAATGGGATCATACTTATCAGTAATTACCTTAAACGTAAATGGGTTGAATGCCCCAACCAAAAGACAAAGGCTGGCTGAATGGATACAAAAACAAGACCCCTACATATGTTTTCTACAAGAGACCCATCTCAAATCAGGGGACACATACAGACTGAAAGTGAAGGGCTGGAAAAAGATTTTCCATGCAAATAGGGACCAAAAGAAAGCAGGATTAGCAATACTCATATCAGATAAAATAGACTTTAAAACAAAGACTGTGAAAAGAGACAAAGAAGGTCACTACATAATGATCAAAGGATCAATCCAAGAAGAAGATACAACAATTATAAATATATATGCACCCAACATGGGAGCACCGCAGTATGTAAGACAAATGCTAACAAGTATGAAAGGAGAAATTAACAATAACACAATAATAGTGGGAGACTTTAATACCCCACTCACACCTATGGATAGATCAACTAAACAGAAAATTAACAAGGAAACACAAACTTTAAACAATACAATAGACCAGTTAGACCTAATTGATATCTATAGGACATTTCACCCCAAAACAGTGAATTTCACCTTTTTCTCAAGCGCACATGGACCTTCTCCAGGATAGATCACATCCTGGGCCATAAATCTAGCCTTGGTAAATTCAAAAAAATAGAAATCATTCCAAGCATCTTTTCTGACCACAATGCAGTAAGATTAGATCTCAATTACAGGAGAAAAACTATTGAAAATTCCAACATATGGAGGCTGAACAACATGCTGCTGAATAACCAACAAATCACAGAAGAAATCAAAAAAGGAATCAAAATTTGCATAGAAACGAATGAAAATGAAAACAACAACCCAAAACCTGTGGGACACGGTAAAAGCAGTCCTAAGGGGAAAGTTCATAGCAATACAGGCACACCTCAAGAAACAAGAAAAAAGTCAAATAAATAACCTAACTCTACACCTAAAGCAACTAGAAAAGGAAGAAATGAAGAACCCCAGGGTTAGTAGAAGGAAAGAAATCTTAAAAATTAGAGCAGAAATAAATGCAAAAGAAACAAAAAAGATCATAGCAAAAACCAACAAAACCAAAAGCTGGTTCTTTGAAAGGATAAAATTGAAAAACCATTAGCCAGACTCAGTCAAGATACAAAGGGAGAAAAACCAAATCAGTAAAATTAGAAATGAAAATGGAGAGATCACAACAGACAACAAAAGGATCATAAGAGACTACTATCAACAATTAAATGCCAATAAAATGGACAATGTGGAAGAAATGGACAAATTCTTAGAAAAGTACAACTTTCCAAAACTGGACCAGGAAGAAATAGAAAATCTTAACAGACCCATCACAAGCACGGAAATTGAAACTGTAATCAAAAATTCTCCAGCAAACTAAAGCCCAGGTCCAGACGGCTTCACAGCTGAATCCTACCAAAAATTTAGAGAAGAGCTAACACCTATCCTGCTCAAACTCTTCCAGAAAATTGCAGAGGAATGTAAACTTCCAAACTCATTCTATGAGTCCACCATCACCCTAATACCAAAACCTGACAAAGATGCCACAAAAAAAGAAAACTACAGGCCAATATCACTGATGAACATAGATGCAAAAATCCTTAACAAAATTCTAGCAATCAGAATCCAACAACACATTAAAAAGATCATACACCATGACCAAGTGGGCTTTATTCCAGGGATGCAAGGATTCTTCAATATCCGCAAATCAATCAATGTAATACACCACATTAACAAATTGAAAAATAAAAGCCATATGATTATCTCAATAGATGCAGAGAAAGCCTTTGACAAAATTCAACATCCATTTATGATAAAAACTCTCCAGAAAGCAGGAATAGAAGGAACATACCTCAACATAATAAAAGCTATATATGACAAACCCACAGCAAACATTATCCTCAATGGTGAAAAATTGAAAGCATTTCCTCTAAAGTCAGGAACAAGACAATGGTGCCCACTTTCTCCACTACTATTCAACATAGTTTTGGAAGTTTTGGCCACAGCATTCAGAGCAGAAAAAGAAATAAAAGGAATCCAAATTAGAAAAGAAGAAGTAAAACTCTCACTATATGCAGATGACATGATCCTCTTCATAGAAAACCCTAAAGACTCCAACAGAAAATTACTAGAACTAATCAATGACTATAGTAAAGTTGCAGGATATAAAATCAACACACAGAAATCCCTTGCATTCCTATACACTAATAATGAGAAAACAGAGAAATTAAGGAAACAATTCCATTCACCATTGCAACGGAAAGAATAAAATACTTAGGAATACATCTACCTAAAGAAACTAAAGACCTATGTATAGAAAAGTATGAAACACTGGTGAAAGAAATCAAAGAGGACACTAACAGATGGAGAAATATACCATGTTCATGGATTGGAAGAATCAATATAGTGAAAATGAGTATACTACCGAAAGCAATTTATAGATTCAGTGCAATCCCTGTCAGGCTACCAACAGTATTCTTCACAGAGCTAGAACAAATAATTTCACAATTTGTATGGAAATACAAAAAACCTTGAATATCCAAAGCAATCTTGAGAAAGAAGAATGGAACTGGAGAAATCAACCTACCTGACTTCAGGCTCTACTACAAAGCCACAGTTATCAAGACAGTATGGTACTGGCACAAAGACAGAAATATAGATCAATGGAAGAAAATATAAAGCCCAGAGATAAATCCACGCACATATGGACACCTTATCTTTGACAAAGGAGGCCAGAATATACAATGGATTATAAAGACAATCTCTTTAACAAGTGGTGCTGGGAAATCTGGTCAACCACTTGTAAAAGAATGAAACTAGAACACTTTCTAACACCATACACAAAAATAAACTCAAAATGGATTAAAGACTCAACATAAGAATAGAAACTATAAAACTCCTAGAGGAGAACATAGGCAAAACACTCTCTGACATACATCACAGCAGGATCCTCTATGACCCACCTCCCAAAATACTGGACATAAAAGCAAAAATAAACAAATGGGACCTAATTAACCTTAAAAGCTTCTGCACCTCAAAGGAAACTATTAGCAAGGTGAAAAGACAGCCTTCAGAATGGGAGAAGATAATAGCAAATGAAGCAACTGACAAACAACTAATCTCAAAAATATACAAGCAACTCCTACAGCTCAACTCCAGAAAAATAAATGACCCAATCAAAAAATGGGCCAAAGAACTAAATAGACATTTCTCCAAAGAAGAGATACAGATGGCTAACAAACACATGAAAAGATGCTCAACATCACTCAGTATCAGAGAAATGTAAATCAAAACCACTATGAGGTACCATTTCACAGCAGTCAGAATGGCTGCGATCCAAAAGTCTACAAGCAATAAATGCTGGAGAGGGTGTGGAGAAAAGGGAACCCTCTTACACTGTTGGTGGGAATGCAAACTAGTACAGCCACTATGGAGAACAGTGTGGAGATTCCTTAAAAAACTGGAAATAGACCTGCCTTATGATCCAGCAATCCCACTGCTGGGCATACACACTGAGGAAACCAGAAGGGAAAGAGACATGTGTACGCCAATATTCCTTGCAGCACTGTTTATAATAGCCAGGACATGGAAGCAACCTAGATGTCCATCAGCAGATGAATGGATAAGCAAGCTGTGGTACATAAACACAATGGAGTATTACTCAGCCATTAAATAGAATACATTTGAATCAGTTCTAATGAGATGGATGAAACTGGAGCCTATTACACAGAGTGAAGTAAGCCAGAAAGAAAAACACCAATACAGTATACTAACGCATATATATGGAATTTAGAAAGATGGTAACAATAACCCTGTGTATGAGACAGCAAAAGAGACACTGATGTGTAGAACAGTCTTATGGACTCTGTGGGAGAGGGAGAGGGTGAGAAGATTTGGGAGAATGGCATTGAAACATGTAAAATATCATGTATGAAACGAGTTGCCAGTCCAGGTTTGATGCACGATACTGGATGCTTGGGGCTAGTGCACTGGGACAACCCAGAGGGATGGTATGTGGAGGGAGAAGGGAGGAGGGTTCAGGAAGGGGAACACATGTATATCTGTGGCGGATTTATTTTGATATTTGGCAAAACTAATACAATTATATAAGTTTAAAAATAAAATTAAAAAAAAAAAAAAAAGCATCAATTCTTCGGCGCTCAGCCTTCTTCACAGTCCAACTCTCACATCCATACATGACCACAGGAAAAACCATAGCCTTGACTAGACGAACCTTTGTTGGCCAAGTAATGTCTCTGCTTTTCAATATGCTATCTAGGTTGGTCATAACTTTCCTTCCAAGGAGTAAGCGTCTTTTAATTTCATGGCTGCAATCACCATCTACAGTGATTTTGGAGCCAAGAAAAATAAAGACTGACACTGTTTCCACTGTTTCCCCATCTATTTGCCATGAAGTGATGGGACCAGATGCTATGATCTTCGTTTTCTGAATGTTGAACTTTAAGCCAACTTTTTCACTCTCCACTTTCACTTTCATCAAGAGGCTTTTTAATTCCTCTTCACTTTCTGCCGTAAGGGTGGTGTCATCTGCATATCTTAGGTTATTGATATTTCTCCTGGCAATCTTGATTCCAGCATGTGCTTCCTCCAGCCCAGCGTTTCTCATGATGTACTCTGCATATAAGTTAAATAAGCAGGGTGACAATATACAGCCTTGATGTACTCCTTTTCCTATTTGGCACCAGTCTGTTGTTCCATGTCCAGTCTGGATTACTCTAGGTATATAAGTCTTAAAATCAGGTAGACTGATTCTTCTCACGTTATTTTTCAAATTTATGTTAGCTATTCAGCTTTCCTTATCATCCCATATATGTTTTGAAATAAATTTATTATCTATATTTTAGAAAACCCTTTCTGGGATTTTGATAGGAATTGTATTAAACCAGTATAGTCAGTATGGGGAGAACTGACATACTTATTACTATGGTTATTTTTCCAACTCATGAATGTGGCATATCTTAACATGTATTTAGGTTTGATTGATTTCTTTGATTAGCATGTTGTAGTTTTCAGTGTATGAATCCTTGTACATATTTTGTTAGTTTTATACCTGTGAATTTCTCTTTCCCTTTCTCCCTTTGATATTGTAGATAGTTTTGATTGCCATGTATTCATGGCTATTTTATAGAATAACTGTTTTCATGTGTTATTATATCCTGTGGCATTGTTGAATTTATTAGTGTATATGTGTGTATGTGCATGTGCTCAGTCATGTTTGCCTCTTTGCAGCCCCATGGACTGTAGCCCACCAGGCTCCTCTGTCCATAGGATTTCCCAGGCAAGAATACTGTGATGGGTTGCCATTTCCTATTCCAGGGGATCTTCTCAACTCAGGGATTGAACCCATGTTTCTTATGTCTCCTGCATTGGCAGGCAGGTTTTTTACCACTAGTGCCACCTGGGAAGCCTATATAAATATATATGTATGTATTTACATATACAAATATGTATTTGTATTTACATATATATATACACACACATATATTTTATCAAATACTTCTTCACAGACAAGTTTAAGGTCTATAAATAGTTTATTTCTTCCTTTCAAATATGTATGGTTTGTATGGTATTTTCTTGCTTTGGTGTGCTGGCTAGAACTTCCAATATTATAATGAAAGGCAGTGGTACGAGTGGTTATCCTTGTCGTTTTTTCTCATCTTAGAACATTCAGTTCCTTGTTCTTGTTCAGTTGCTAAGTCATGTCTGAGTCTTTGTGACCTCATGGACTGTAGTATGCCAGGCTTCCCTGTCCTTCACTATCTCCCAGACTTTGCTCAAACTCATGTCCATTGAGTCAATGGTGCCATCCAGCTGTCTCATCCTCTGTCACCCCCTTCTCTACCTGCCCTCAATCTTTCCTAGAATCAGTCCTTTCCAGTGAGTCTGCTCTTCACCTCAAGTGGCCAAAGTATTGAAGCTTCAGCATCCATCGTTCCAGGGTTGTTCAGCGTTGATTTCGTTTAGGATTGACTGGTTTGACCTCCTGTCCAGCTCTCTTACCCTTTAGTATATAATGTTATTGATAAATTTTATTGTAGATGTTCTTTATCAATTTGAGGAAGTTCTCTATTTCTTATTGGCTGCAGAGTTTTTCTCATTAATAATAGATATTGTATTTTTAATGCTTTTACTGTGTTGATTTTCTTTCATAGAATCCTTCAAAGGTGGATTACATCTATTGATACTTGAATATTGAAGTATTCTTACATCCCTGGATAAACCTACATGGTTGTAATATAAAGTTTCTTTTGTTTATTGCTGAACTTTTAAAAATAATTTTAAAAGTAATTTTTACATCATATTTGTGAAGGTATTTATAGTTCGGGCTTCTTTTTTTGTAGTTTCTTTGGGATGCTACAGTAAAACTGACTTTATAAAATTAATTAAGAAGTATTCTCTCTTTTATATTGTGGAAGAAATTGTATAGATTTAGTATCCATTCTTTAAACTTCTGGAAAACTTAATTTGTTTAATAGTAACATGGCTGTTCAAATTTTATGTTTCATTTTACTTGAGTTCTAATGTGTGCTTTTTGAGGAATTAGTCCATTTCATCTGTACTATCAAACTGTTATGTGAACAGTTATTTATATTAGTAGTACTCCCTTATCCTTTTGATGTTTACAAGGCCTATAGTAATTCCCTTGCTTCATTCCTGATATTATTAATTTGTGCTTTTTTTCTTCTTTCTTTGTCAGTCTTGCTGTAGGTTGGTCTACTTTATTGAACTTTTACAAAGAATAAGCTCTTTGTCTCATTGATTTTTTTCTCTGCATTTAAAAATTTTCAATTTCATATATATTTGCTTGTTATCATTTCGTCTGTCTTGCATACATTGAGTTTATTTTGCTCTTCTTTTTCTAGTTTTCTAAGGTGTGAGCTTCGGTTATTGGTTTGAGGCCTTTATTTCATAACATAGGCATTTATTGAGATTAAATTTTCTCTCAGCATTGTTATTAGCTACATCCCACACATTTTAGATATGTTATATTTTTGTTCCAATTAAATGTATTTAAAAAATATTTCCCTTGAGACTTTTTCTTTGCCTCATGTATTGTTAGGAAGTGTGTTACTTAATTTCTAGGTGTGGGGGAGATTTTAGTGTTAACTATTTTCTTAATTTCTAGTCTTGTTTCATTGTGGCCACATAACATAGTGTGTGTGTGATTTCAATTCTTTTAAATCATTGGAAGTTTCTTTTTGTGAGTCAGAATATGGTCACCCTTAATATATGTTTTATAGGCACTTAAAACTCATGTATATTCTGTTGATTAGATTCTGTTGGTTACCAAGTTCTTATGTATCATTGCTGATTTACTGTTTTCTTGTTCTCTTAATTTTAGAGAGAAAGATATTCAGGTCTCCAGCATTATAGCTATAATAAATACTTTTGTCTGTTCTTTTCAGACCTATCCTTTTTTGCTTCGCATTATTTCAGCTCTTTTGTTTGACATCCTCACTTCAGTTTACCCTGTCTTCTTGGTGGATTGACCTTATGTGATATTTCTCTCTATCCCTGATACTTTTTCTTGCTGAAGTCTACTCTACCTGATATTCATATAGCCCTACCTGTTTTTCTTAATTCATGCTTGTATAGTATATCTTTCTTTATCCTTTGACTTCTAGGCTACTTGTATCATTCTGTTTGAAGTGACTTACTTGTAAGAAGGATAAAATTGGGGTAACTTAAAAACAAAATCTCTGCTGTTCTCTGTCTTAAATTGATATATATATGTGGGGTGTGTGTGTGTGTATGTACTGTTTACATTTAGTACAGTTGTTGATATTTTAGTACTTAAGTCTTCTTTTTGGTTGTTTTCTGTTTATTTTGTTTTCTTTTTTTCCTTTCTTCCTGTGTGTTACTTGAACCGTTTTTAGGATTCCATCTTCCATTTTCCTGACTCTGGGTGTATCTCTTTGTATAGACTCTATAATGGTTGTTTTAAGTGTTACATCACTTACATATTTTGTACATGTATTCAGTCCTCCATATCTACAGGTTCTGCATCAACAGATTGAGAGGACTGACCATACTTTGCCAGCCATTTTTAAAATATTTTTTTTTTTTAATTGAAGGATGCTTGCTTTAAAGAATTTTGTTTTCTGTCAAACCTCAACAAGAATCAGCAACAAGGGTATACATATATCCCTTCCCCTCGGAACCTCCCTCCCATCTCCCTCCCCATCCCATCCCTCTAGGTTGACACAGAGCCCCGGTTTGAGTTTCCTGAGTCATACAGCAAATTTCTGTTGGCTATCTTTTTTTACATATGGTAATGCAGGTTTCCATTTTACTCTTTCCATACATCTCACCCTCTCCTCCCCTCTCCCTATGTCTGTAAGTCTTTTCTCTGTTTGTCTCTCCATTGCTGCCCTGTAAATAAATTATTCAGTACCATTTTACTAGATTCTGTATATGTGCGTTAGAATATGATATTTATCTTTGTGCGTTAGAATATGATGTTTATCTTTCTCTTTCTGACTTACATCACTCTGTATAACAGGTTCTAGGTTCATCATTAGGACTGACTCAGATGCATTCCTTTTTATGGCTGAGTTTTATTCCATTGTGTATATGTACCATGACTTCCTTATCCATTCATCTGTCAGTGGACATTTAGGTTGCTTCCATGTTCTATCTATTGTAAGTAGTGCTGCAGTGAACAATGGGATACATGTTTCTTTTTCAATTTTGGTTTCCTCAGGGTATATCCCTAGGAGTGGGATTGTTGGGTGATCAGTTCAGCTCAGTTCAGTCGCTCAGTCGTGTCCGACTCTTTGCGACCCCATGAATCACAGCATGCCAGGCCTCCCTGCCCATCACCAACTCTCGGAGTTCACGCAGACTCACGTCCATCGAATCAGTGATGCCATCCAGCCATCTCATCCTCTGTCATCCCCTTCTCTTCCTGCCCCCAATCCCTCCCAGAATCAGAGTCTTTTCCAATGAGTCAACTCTTCGCATGAGGTGGCCAAAGTACTGGAGTTTCAGCTTTAGCATCATTCCTTCCAAAGAAATCCCAGGGCTGATCTCCTTCAGAATGGAGTGGTTGGATCTCCTTGCAGTCCAAGGGACTCTCAAGAGTCTTCTCCAACACCACAGTTCAAAAGCATCAATTCTTCGGCGTTCAGCTTTCTTCACAGTCCAACTCTCACATCCATACATGACCACTGGAAAAACCATAGCCTTGACTAGATGAACCTTTGTTGGCAAAGTAATGTCCCTGCTTTTGAATATGCTATCTAGGTATCTAGGTTGGTCATAACTTTCCTTCCAAAGAGTAAGCATCTTTTAATTTCATGGCTGCAGTCACCATCTGCAGTGATTTTGGAGCCCCCAAAAATAAAGGCTGACACTGTTTCCACTGTTTCCCCATCTATTTGCCATAAAGTAATGGGACCAGATGCCATGATCTTCGTTTTCTGAATGTTGAGCTTTAAGCCAACTTTTTCACTCTCCACTTTCATCAAGAGGCTTTTTAGTTCCTCTTCACTTTCTGCCATAAGGATGGTGTCATCTGCATATCTGAGGTTATTGATATTGTTCCCAGCAATCTTGATTCCAGCTTGTGCTTCTTCCAGCCCAGTGTTTCTCATGATGTACTCTGCATATAAGTTAAATAAGCAGGGTGACAATATACAGCCTTGACGTACTCCTTTTCCTATTTGGAACCAGTCTGTTATTCCATGTCCAGTTCTAACTGTTGCTTCCTGACCTGCATACAGGTTTCTCAAGAGGCAGGTCAGGTGGTCTGGTATTCCCATCTCTTTCAGAATTTTCCACAGTTTATTGTGATTCACACAGTCAAAGGCTTTGGCATAGTCAATAAAGCAGAAATAGATGTTTTTCTGGAACTCTCTTGCTTTTTCCATGATCCAGAGGATGTTGGCAATTTGATCTTTGGTTCCTCTACCTTTTCTAAAACCAGCTTGAGCATCTGGAAGTTCACAGTTCATGTATTGTCAAAGCCTGGCTTGGAGAATTTTGAGCATTACTTTACTAGCATGTGAGATGAGTGCAATTGTGCGGTAGTTCAAGCATTCTTTGGCATTGCCTTTCTTTGGGATTGGAATGAAAACTTTCCTTTTCCAGTGGCCACTGCTGAGTTTTCCAAATTTGCTGGCATATTGAGTGCAGCACTTTCACAGCATAATGTTTCAGGATTTGAAATAGCTCAACTGGAATTCCATCACCTCCACTAGCTTTGTTCATAGTGATGCTTTCTAAGTGATGTCTCACCTAGAGCCAGACGTCCTGGAATGTGAAGTCAAGTGGGCCTTCCATAGTGGCCGTATCAGTCTGCATTCCCACCAACAGTGCAAGAGTGTTCCCTTTTCTCCACACCCTGTCAAGCATTTATTGTTTGCAGACCTTTTGATGATGGCCATTCTGACCGGTGTGGGGTGATCTCTCACTGTAGTTTGATTTACATTTCTCTAGTAATGAGCATGTGGAGCATCTTTTCATGTGTTTGTTAGCCATCTGTATGTCTTCTTTGGAGAAAAGTCTTAGGTCTTTTTCCCACTTTTTAATTGGGTTGTTTGTTTCTCTGGTTTTGAGTTGTATGACCTTGCTTGTATATTTTCCAAGTTTATCCTTGGTCAGTTGTTTCATTTGCTCTTATTTTTTCCATTCTGAGGGTTGTCTTTTCACCTTGCTTATAGTTTCCTTTGCTGTACAAAAACTTTTAAATTTAATCAAGTCATACTTGTTTACTTTGGTTTTTATTTCTATTACTCTAGGAGGTGGATCATAGAGGATCTTGCTTTGATTTATATCATCGAGTGTTCTGCCTGTGTTTTCCTCTAAGAGTTTTATAGCTTCTGGTCTTCCATTAGGTCTTTATTCCATTTTGAGTGTATCTTTGTGTATGGTGTTAGGAAGTGCTCTGATTTCATTCTTTTACATATAACTGTCCAGTTTTCCCAGCACCATTTATTGAAGAGGCTGTCTTTCCCCATTTTATATTCTTGGCTCCTTTGTCAAAAATAAGGTATCTGTAGGTGCATGAGTTTATTTCTGGGCTATCTTTTTCCATTGGTCTGTATTTCTGTTTTTGTGGCAGTGCCATACTGTCTTGATGACTGTACCTTTTTAGTATAATCTGAAGTCAGGAAGGTTGATTCCTGCAGCTCCATTCTTCTTTCTCAAGACTGCTTTGGCTCTTTGGGGTCTTCTGTGTTTCCATATGAATTGTAATTTTTTGTCCTAGTTCTGTGATAAATGTCATTGGTAATTTGATAGGGATCACATTGAATCTGTAGATTGCCTTTGGTAGTATAGACATTTTCACAATATTGATTCTTATTACCCAGCAACATGGAATATGATGCATCTGTGGAGTTTGGTATTAGATGAGGTGGAGTGTCTTGGAAGCAACCCCCTTTGGTTACCAAGGGACCAATGTATATAATATATGTGTGTGCATGCTTCTCTGGTGGCTCAGTAGTCAAGAATCTGCCCGCCATGCAGGAGACACAGGTTCAATCCCTGGTTTGTGATGTTCCTCTGGAGAAGGAAATGGCAACCCACCCCAGTATTCTTGCCTGGGAAATCCCATGGACAGAGGAGCCTGGCAGGATACAGTCCATGGGGTTGCAGAAGTGTCAGAAAGAACTTAGGATCTAAACAACAACAATGTAATATATACTTTATAATTGTTCATTGAAGCTTTTCCAAGATCAGTTCAGTCGCTCAGTCCTGTCCGACTCTTTGCGACACCATGGACTGCAGTACACAAGGCATCTTGTCCATCCCCAACTCCTGGAGCTTGCTCAAACTCATGTCCATTGAGTTGGTGATGCCATCCAACCATCTCATCCTCTGTCATCCCCTTCTCCTCCTGCCTTTGGTCTTTCCCAGCATCTTTTCCAGTGAGTCAGTTCTTCACATCAGGTGGCCAAAGTACTGGAGCTTCAGCTTCAGCATCAGTCCTTCCAGTGAATACTCAGGATTGATATCCTTTAGGATTAACTGGTTTGATCTCCTTGCAGTCCAAGGGACTCTCAAGAATTTTCTCCAATACCACAGTTCAAAAGCATCAGTTCTTCAGTGCTCAGCCTTCTTTATGGTCCAACTCTCACATCTATCCATGACTACTGGAAAAACCATAACTTTGACACATGGTACTGACTAAATGTTAGCTCTTATTATCATCATATATGTCTTTCTTACTCAAAATGACCTTAAATTGTCATGGTAACTTTTGACCAGTACATTTATATTTGGATATTTTGAGCAGTAAAATACTTTGTGAGCTTTCATTTAATATTAAAATCCTGGGTCAAAATAGTATTGAAAATACTGTGGACTTTCAGTGAAGCAAGCATAGTTCTGTTAGTTTTGTGTCTAAATCTTATTGTTTAACTTGGCTTCAATTTCCCATTTTGGAAAACTAATTGTTAATCTTAAAGGATTATGAATATTGAATAAAATAGCTCTATAAATTGCTAATTATAAATTCTAATACTGTCAGGTCTGCTATATCACAAACTATGAAATTTGAGTCTCTAATCATTCATTTATTTATTAATGTTTACATGTTAACAGAAAGGGGAGTTTTTACCAGATAGTATTTTTCTCTAGTTTATTGCTTTAAAGGTCCAAAAAGCTCTACATTGATAGGGATGTAAATTCTTAATTCCCCTTCATGGATCACAGCCTTGTGGTGAAGGGGCTAGCCTAACTCAATGAAGATATGAGCCAGGCCATGCAGGGTCACCTAAGATGGACAGTTTATAGTGAATAGTTCTGATAAAATGTAGTCCAATGGAGGAGGGAATGGCACATGACTCCAGTATTCTTGATGTGAGAACCTCATGAAAAGTATGAAAAGGCCAAATGATGCGACACTGAAAGATGAGTCCCCCAGGTCAGAAGGTGTCCAGTAGGCTACTGGGGAAGAGCACAGGGTAATTACTAATAGCTCCAGAAAGAATGAAGTGGCTGGGTCCAAGAGGAAACGACAGTCAGTTGTAGACCACTCTGGTGGTGACAGTAAGTCCGATGAACAGTATATTGCTTAGGAACATGGAATGTTAGGGCCATCAGTCAAGGTAAATTGGACATGGTCAAGTGAACAAGAGAGTCTGAAATGCAGTACTTGGGTACAATCTCAAAAACAATAGGATGTTCTCGGTTTGTTTCCAAGGCAGACCAATATTACAGCAATCCAAATCTGTGCCTCAGCCGCTAATGCTGAAAAGCTGAAGTTGACCAGTTCTTTGAAGACCTACAAGACTTTCTAGAACTCACACCAAAAAAAGATGTCATTCTCATCACTGGAGATTGGAATGCAAAAGTAGGAAGTCAAGAGATACCTGAAGTAACAGGCAAGTTACATTTACCTTGGAGTGCAAAATGAAGCAGGGCAAAGGCTGACAGTTTTGTTAACGACATGCTCATAGCAAACACCCTCTTCCAGCAACACAAGAGATGACTTTACACATGTACATCACCAAATGGTCAGTAACTAAGGCAGATTGATTATATTCTTTGCAGCCAAAGATGGAGAAGCTCTATACATACAGCAAAAACAAGACATGGAGCTAACTGTTGCTAGATCATGAGCTCCTTATTGCAAAATGCAGGTTTAAATAGAAGAAAGTAGGAAAAGCTGCTAGCCCAGTGAGGTATGACCTAAATCATATGGTGGAGGTGACAAATAGATTCAAGAGGTAAGGTCTGGTAGGTAGAGTACCTGAAGAACTATGGACAGAAGTTCGTAGCACTGTACAGCAGGCAGAGACTAAAACCATCCCAGAGAAAAAGCAATGTAAGAAGGCAAAGTGGTTGTCTGAGGAAGCTATACAAAAAGAGAAGCGAAAGGCAAAGGAGAAAGGGAAAGATATACCTAACTGAATGCAGAATTCTTGGAAATAGCAAGGAGGGTTAAGAAAGCCTTCCTAAATAAACAGTGCAGAGAAATAGAGGAAAATAATCAAATGGAAAAGAGATCTCGTCAAGAAAATTGGAGATATCAAGGGGGCATTTCATACAAGGATGGGCACAATAAAGGACAAAAATGGTAAAGGCATAACAGAAACAGAAGATATGAAGAAGAGGTGGCAAGAATACGCAGAACTGTACAAAAAAGATTCTTAGTGACCCAGATAACCACAATGGTGTGGTCACTCACCTAGAGCCAGACATCCTGGAGTGTGAAGTCAAGTGGGCCTTAGGAAGCATCACTGTGAACAAATCTAGTGGAGGTGATGGAATTCCAGCTGAGCTACTTCAAATCCTAAAAGTTGATGCTGTTAAAGTGCTGCACTCAACATGTCAGCAAATTTGAAAAACTTGGCAGTGGCCCCAGGACTGGAAAAGATCAGTTTTCATTCAATCCCAAAGAAGGGCAAGCCAAAGAAGGTTCAGACTACTGTACAGATGCGCTTATTTCACATGCTAATAAGGTTCTGCTCAAAATCCTTCAAGGTAGACTTCATCAGTACATGAGCCGAGAACTTCCAGATGTACAAGCTGCATTTAGAAAAAGCAGAGGAACCAGAGATCAAATCGCCAGCATTCGTTGGATCATGGAGAAGGCAAGGGAATTCCAGAAAACAAAACAAAACAAAACAAAACACACATACTTCTTTGACTATGTTAAAGCCTTTGACTGTGTAGATCACAACAAACTGTTGAAAATTCTTACAGATATGGGAATACCAGACCACCTTACCTGTCTCCTGCGAAACCTGTATGCAGATCAAGAAGCAATAGTTAGAACCAAACAGGGAGCAATTAACTGATTTAAATTTGGGAAAGGAACAGGACAAATCTGTATGTCTCTCTGGTTATTTAACTTCTATGCAGACTCCATCATAGGAAATGGTGGGCTGGATGACTTACAAAATGGAATCAAGATTCCCTAGAGAAACACCACTTCAGATATGCAAATGACACCACTCTTAATGGCGGACAGTGAAGAGGAACTAAAGAGCCTTTTGATGAAGGTGAAAGGGGAGAGTGAAAAAGCTGGCTTGAACTCAACATTCAAAAAACCTAAGAACATGGCTTCTGGTCCCATCACTTCATGGCAAATAGAAGGGGAAAAAGTAGAGTCAGTGACAGGTTTTATTTTCTTGGGCTCCAAAATCTCTGTGGACTGAGACTGCAGCTATGAAATGAAAAGATGCTTGCTCCTTGTAAGAAAAGCTGTCACAAACCATGTCAGCATGTTAAAGAAACAGAGAGATCACTTTGCCAGCAAAGGATGTCTAGTCAAAGCTATGGTTTTTTCAGTAGTCATGTCTGGATGTGAGACTTGGACCATAAAGAAGGCTGATCACCAAAAAATTGATGCTTTTAAATTGTGCTGGAGAAGACTTCTGAGAGTCCCTTGGACAGTGAGGAGATCAAACCAGTCAATCCTAAAGGAAATCAATCCTGAATATTCATTAGGACTGATGTTGAAGCTGAAGCTTCAATACTTTGGCCACCTGATGGGAAAGCTGACTTATTGGACAAAACACTGATGCTGGGAAAGATTGACAGCAGGAGCAGAAGAGGGAAGCAGAGGATGAGTTGGTTAGATGTCATCACCGACTCACTGCATATGAATTTGAGCCAAGTCCGGGAGATAGTGAAGGACAGGGAAGTCTGGAGTTCTGTATTCCATGTGGTTGCAAAGTGTCAGATTGAACTTTTGACTGAAGAATAACAATAAAAAGTGCTTAATTTAGATTGGTGTAGTCATTATCAAAAATTTTCCTCCATTCCCCGCCCCCCCCCTTTCTTCTCAGTGTATTTGCATGCTTAAATTTCTCCCATCTAAGCAAAATAAAATTCCATAGAATCTACACGATCCTCTAGTTCCAACCTCACTGAACTTAAAAAAAAATTACGTAAAATATGTTCATTATCCTCTCTTAAAACCACTGTAATCTGGCCTCTCCCTATCCCACCCTCAAATCATCAGTGACTTCTTTTCAGTCCTTACCTTACTTAAACTTTTTCAGCCTTTGATGATATGGGAGCTACATCATTTTTGAAATTCTCCTATGGCTTCCACCATCTCTCCAAATTAATTTTCCTCCATTTCTGTCCCTGTTCTTTTTATGTTTTTTTCTCAGCTCTAGAACTTTTTCACCGGTGTCTTCTACAGATTATATTTCTCATATTTTCTTTCCATCTAGGCTGTCACCTGGTATGTAGCAAATGCTGCATAAATAATTCTTCAGCTTAGATTGTCTATCCCTTAAGGTTAATTATCCTTGGTGTTCTATCCTTAACACTCTTCTCTAGAAATTCTACTTGTCTTCTTTGATTGATTGTTATTAATTTCAGTGGACTTAGTTATCTTGTGGATTAGTTCCCTCTTTCCCTTTCATATATTTTCCAGTGCCCTTTGTCTATGATAGTGCTTGCAATTGTTGTTTAAGTAAAGTCTACATAAAGAAATTTATTCAAGCCAAATTGACCAAATAGGACATTTCAACTTCTCTGCTTAACCACTGTACATAGAGTAAACATGGAGAGTTTTAACTTTTAGGCACATTGCAAAAGTGAATACCCTTGTGTAATAATGTATTATTAGTTCAGTACTTGAAAATTTCCAGTAAAGCCATTTTACTTGTATTATTAGTCATAGAAATAAAAACTACTATGTGTATATATCATTGTGTTCACTTCTTATCTATGAACTATTAGCTTCAGTAATTTAGACTTACTCTAATACAAATTCCAGATTATATATTTATATAATAACTTAGTATAAATAATTAGGTATAAATTAGATATACACACTTATATAGAGATATTTTTAAAAGTATTGCAACCCATACTGCTTTTATTCATCAGTGTTCAGGAGGTCTTAGCTACTACTGTAGTACAAAAGAAAGGAAATTGGTAAAAAATAATACAAAAGCAGTCTCAATATTTACAAATGATATATTTTTTTATGCATTAAACCAAACAGTAAAGAATCAACAGATAAATATTTAGATTAATAAATATGTTTAATGAGTTGCTGAGATTAAAATTAATACTCATCAGTTAAGATAGTCTTATTTGGGTTTTACCTAGGGGCTCAGTAGTTGAGAAGCTGCCTGCCAGTGCAGGGGATATAGGTTCAATCCCTAGTCCTGTAAAATTCTGCATACCAAGGAGCAGCTAAGCCTGTGTTCAACAGCTGCTGAGCCTGTACTCTAGAACCTGTGTACTGCAACTACTGAGCCCCCAGTCACTGCAGCAAAAGATAGCCTGTGTGCAGTAGTGAAGACCTGGTACAGCCAGAAATAAATAAATTTTTTAAAAATGATCCTATTTGTTATAATAGATGCATCTCAGTGACTTAACAAAATTAAAGTTGTTTTTCATTAAAGTGGATTTTAAAAAATTGATACTCATTACCAGTACCACTGCACATGCATATCTGTCTCATTAGATAGTAAACTCTGTGAGAGTAAGAGCCTCATCTTTGTTACTTACTGCTGTATTCTTAGCAGTATTTCTAAATGTAAATCCAGTGGTATAATGCCAATCCTTCTTAAGTTTACTATATGTTCTGTATTACGTATAGAGTGAAACCCACACCCCCTTTCATGAGGTAAATACCCTGTTTACCACGTAAGCTTTCTTTAATCCTGTCCCCTGTCCTCAACTTTGTTTTTCTCCATAGGGCCATAATAACCCTTTTATCCATGGCTTTGCACTTACAACTTAATTTTTTTCTCTTGGAAATGTTGGTCTCACCTTCTTTGATAACAATTTTTCTTAACAGCTCAAGTACCATACTCATCAGAATGGTTTCCTCAGTCCTCCCCTCTCTATTCTGTCCTCTCCACTCTTGAAGCAAGTCTGAATGTTGTTCTTCCTCTGTGCATCCATAGTACTTGCTCATATTGCTTTTGTGACTCTTGTACAGGTTATCTGGGGCTTCACTGGTGGCTCAGATGGTAAAGAATCTGCCTGCAATGCAGGAGACCGGGGTTCAAGACCTGTGTCGGGAAGATCCCCTGGAGGAGAATGGCTACCCACTCCAATATTCTTGCCTGATCCCATGGACAGAGGAGCCTGACAGGCTACATACAGTTCACGGGGCTGCAAAAAGTTGGACACAATTGAGTGACTAACTTTCACAGTTTACTTATTTCTCACCACACTAGCCTATAAACCTGTAAGAGCAGGAATCCTGTACCTCATTTATTTTATATTCCCAATGTATGTGCAGGTTTGAAAACCAGAAGATTCAAATAAAAGTTTATAGAATAAGGAATATTAGTGTAGAGGCTGTTGCGGCAATTCAACCCCAGTCCAACCCCAAGTGAGAGTAATGAGAGCCTCACTAAAAGAATGACAAATAGGGAAGGAAAGAAGTGGTTTTAAAATGAATGTGTATCATTGGTGAAATATGACTTCCACTTGTCTGACTTGGAGAGTATAGAAGCTATTCATCTAGATGAGAATTAGAAAAATAATAAGAGTCATGGGGGGAGAAACCCTACATTGCTGTTATAGAGTATGGATGCTTCAGCCCGTGGCTAAACTTGGGAAACAAGCCAAGGATAACACCTTGACCTCATTGTGTTGTTGAGAAAATACTTTGATCCTTTGCACCACATTAACCCATGTCTGTCTGTCTGCCTAGTGCGAATCATGCTGGTGATTTGCTCTGTTATGCTCCCCTTTAGTGTGTATAAATACTCCCTGGCTCATCCTTACAAGTATTCCTTTCCATCATCATGGAGTCAGAAAGAGAAGGCTGGTTCATGTCTCCACCAGCTGTCTCTCTCCTCTTTCATTGATATTCCATATAAAACTATTGTGCAGTGATAGCTCTTATGCTCAACTTTCTCTTAAGCTCTCAGTTCAGTTCAGTTCAGTTGCTCAGTCCTGTCCGACTCTTTGTGACTCCATGAACTGCAGCACACCAGGCCTCCTTGTGCATCACCAACTCCTGGAGTTCACTCAAACTCACATCCATCGAGTCAGTGATGCCATCCAGCCATCTCATCCTCTGTCATCCCCTTCTCCTCCTGCCCCTAATCACTCCGAGCATCAGAGTCTTTTCCAATGAGTCAACTCTTTGTGTGAGGTGGCCAAAGTATTGGAGTTTCAGCTTTAGCATCAGTCCTTCCAAAGAACACCCAGGACTGATCTCGTTTAGAATGGAGTGGTTGGATCTCCCTTGCAGTCCGAGGGACTCTCAAGAGTCTTCTCCAACACCACAGTTGAAAAGCATCAGTTCTTTGGTGCTCAGCTTTCTTCACAGTTCAACTCTCACATCCATACATGACCACTGGAAAAACCATAGCCTTGACTAGACCGACCTTTGTTGGCAAAGTAATGTCTCTGCTTTTGAATATGCTATCTAGGTTGGTCATAACTTTCCTTGCAAGGAGTAAGTGTCTTAATTTCATGGCTGCAAACACCATCTGCAGATTTTGAAGCCCCGAAAAATAAAGTCTGACACTGTTTCCACTGTTTCCCCATCTATTTCCCATGAAGTGATGGGACCAGATGCCATGATCTTACTTTTTTGAATGTTGAGTTTTAAGCCAACTTTTTCACTCTCCACTTCCACTTTCATCAAGAGGCTTTTTAGTTCCTCTTCACCTTCTGCCATAAGGGTGGTGTCATCTGAATATCTGAGGTTATTGATATTTCTCCCGGCAATCTTGATTCCAGCTTGTGCTTCTTCCAGCCCAGCGTTTCTCATGATGTACTCTGCATATAAGTTAAATAAGCAGGGTGACAATATACAGCCTTGACATACTCCTTTTCCTATTTGGAACCAGTCTGTTGTTCCATGTCCAGTTCTAACTGTTGCTTCCTGACCTGCATACAGGTTTCTCAAGAGGCAGGTCAGGTGCTCTGGTATTCCATCTCTTTCAAATTTCCCACAGTTTATTGTGATCCACACAGTCAAAGGCTTTGGCATAATCAATAAAGCAGAAATAGATGTTTTTCTGGAACTCTTTTGCTTTTTCCATGATCCAGTGGATGTTGGCAATTTGATCTCTGGTTCCTCTGCCTTTTCTAAAACCAGCTTGAACATCAGGAAGTTCACGGTTCATGTATTGCCGAAGCCTGGCTTGGAGAATTTTGAGCATTAATTTACTAGCGTGTGAGATGAGTGCAATTGTGCTGTAATTTGAGCATTCTTTGGCATTGCCTTTCTTTGGGATTGGAATGAAAACTGACCTTTTCCACTCCTGTGGCCACTGCTGAGTTTTCCAAATTTGCTGGCATATTGAGTGCAGCACTTTCACAGCATAATGTTTCAGGATTTGAAATAGCTCAACTGGAATTCCATCACCTCCACTAGCTTTGTTCATAGTGATACTTTCTAAGGCCCACTTGACTTCACATTCCAGGATGTCTGGCTCTAGGTGAGTGATCACACCATCGTGATTATCTGGGTGGTGAGGATCTTTTTTGTACAGTTCTTCTGTGTATTCTTGCCATCTCTTTTTGATATCTTCTGCTTCTGTTAGGTCCATACCATTTCTGCCCTTTATCGAGCCCATCTTTGCAGGAAATGTTCCCGTGGTATCTCTAATTTTTTTGAAGAGATCTCTAGTCTTTCCCATTTTGTTGTTTTCCTCTATTTCTTTGCATTGATCACTGAGGAAGGCTTTCTTATCTTCCCTTGCTATTCTTTGGAACTCTGATGCTTATATCTTTCCTTTTCTCCTTTGCTTTTTGCATCTCTTCTTTTCACAGCTATTTGTAAGGCCTCCCCAGACAGCCATTTTGCTTGTTTGCGTTTCTTTTGCATGGAGATGGTCTTGATCCCTGTCTACTGTACAGTGTCACGAACCTCTGTCCATAGTTCATCAGGCACTCTTATCTATCAGATCTAGTCCCTTAAATCTATTTCTCACCTCCACTCTATAGTTGTAAGGGATTTGATTTAGGTCATACCTGAATGGTCTAGTGGTTTTCCCTGCTTTTTTTCAATTTAAGTCTGAATTTGGCAATAAGGAGTTCATGATCTGAGTCACAGTCAGCTCCCGGTCTTGTTTTTGCTGACTTTATAGAGCTTCTCCATCTTTGGCTGCAAAGAATATAATCATTCTGATTTCGGTGTTGACTATCTGGTGATGTCCCTGTGTAGAGTCTTCTCTTGTGTTGTTGGAAGAGGGTGTTTGCTCTGACGAGTGCGTTCTCTTGGCAAAACTCTATTAGTCTTTGCCCTGCTTCATTCCATATTCCAAGGCCAAATTTGCCTGTTACTACATGTGTTTCTTGACTTCCTACTTTTGCGTTCCAGTCCCCTATAATGAAAAGGACATCTTTTTTTCTTAAGCTCTAGGAATTATTAGAGAATGCAGTGAGTGGCACCCCACTCCAGTACTCTTGCCTGGAAAATCCCATGGATGGAGGAGGCTGGTGGGCTACAATCCATGGGATTGTGAAGAGTCGGACATGACTGAGCGAGTTCACTTTCACTTTTCACTCTGTTGCATTGGAGAAGGAAATGGCAACCCACTCCAGTGTTCTTGCCTGGAGAATCCCAAGGACCAAGGAGCCTGGTAGGCTGCTGTCTTTGGGGTCCCACAGAGTCAGACACGACTGAAGTGACTTAGCAGCAGCAGCAGCAGCAGGAATTATTAACTGCTTCTACTCTCCTTCCCCCATCACCTTATAAACATTTTGATTAATGTAGTTTAAATGATTTTTTTGACTTTTAAGTGGACTTCTAATAGAAAACTGGCTTCCCTGGTGGCTCAGATGGTAAAGAATCCACCTGCAAGGCAGGAGACCCAGGTGTGATCCCTGGGTCAAGAAGATCCCCTGGGGAAGGAAATGGCAACCTACTCCAGTATTTTTGCCTGGAAAAGCCCATGGACAGAGGAGCCTCGTGAGTTACAGTCCCTGGGTTACAAAGACTTGAACACAACTGAGTGAGTAAGCACACATGCACACACTAACTTTCATTTAGCACACAGTAAATGCTAAATTATGTATTACTTTTTAATCTCAGCAACACAACTAGATAAAGTTTATCCTTATTTTACAAATGAAGAAAATGAGAATCAAAGATTAGTAGTTACTTGCCTCAAATATATCACAAGTATATTACACAGCCAAAACTGGAACTCAAGTGTATCCTATTCTGTGTGTGTTAGTTGCTCAGTTGTTTCCCAGCTGTTTGCAACTCCATGGACTTTAGCCCACCAGTCTGCTCTGTACACAGAATTCTCCAGGCAAGAATACTGGAGTGTGTTGCCATTTCCTTCTCCAGGAGATCTTCCTGACCCAGGGATCAAACCTGGGTTTTCTGCGTTACAGGCATATTCTTTACAGTCTGAGCCACCAGGGAAGCCCATCCTATTCCAGAGCCCTGCTTCTATTTCATATTATGTCATAGCTCTGGGACGATATGATTTTGTAGTTATTCGAAAAGGAGGAAAAACATGCGTATTTTATAAACATAGTTTTACAAGTGACGTAAGAAGTATGCCTTGTGAGGTAAGGAATTACCATTGGGACAATAGCCATATGTACTTATTGGTACATGTATTTTGTACCCTACTCTAACTTGGAATATTTTTTTAATCCTAGATCAGATGTTACTAACGTTCTTTTTTGTTGTTGTTTTGTTTGGCCACAACATACGGCTTGGGGAAATGTTAGTTCCTCACCAAGGATTGAACCCAGGACCCAGCAGTGAAAGCACAGAGTCTTAACCATTTGGACTACTAGGGAATTAACCTCAACAGTCTTAAGTAAAGATTTGCACCACTGTGATGATTTTCTCTGTAGCTTACTTTAACTTGGAATATTCTTTTGCATCCTAGATCGGATTTATCAACATTCTTAAGATTTGCACTGTTGCATTGTTTGCACTGTTGTGATGACTTGGCACTGGGTGCCCAGACATTTGGTCAAATGGTTATTCTGGGTATGTCTGTGAGGATGTTTCTGGATAAGATTAATAACACGTGAGTAGATAGACTGAGTAAATTACTGTCACTTCTAATGCATGTGGGCCTCATCCAATCAGTTGAAGACCTGAATAGAACTTTAATCATTTCCTGCCTTTGGCCTTGAAATGAAAAAAGAATTTCTTCCTAGGTTTCCAGCCTGCCAGCTTTCAGAGTAGAACTGACACCATCAGCTGTCCTGGTTCTTAGGCCTTTGGATTCAAAGTGAATCTACACCATTGGCTGTTCTGAGTCTTTGACTAGCCAGCCATAATCTTGGGACCTCCACAATGTTATGAGCCAATTATGTGTATGACAACAGACTGGTTCAGAATAGGAAAAGGAGTATGTCAAGGCTATATATTGTCACCCTGCTTATTTAACTTATATGCAGAGTACATCATGAGAAGCACTGGGCTGGAAGAAGCACAAGCTGGAATCAAGATTGCTGGGAACAATATCAGTAACCTCACATATGCAGATGACACCACCCTTATGGCGGAAGGTGAAGAGGAACTAAACAGCCTCTTGATGAAAGTGAAAGTGGAGAGTGAAAAAGGTGGCTTAAAGCTCAACATTCAAAAAACAAAGATCATGGCATCCGGTCCCATCACTTCATGGGAAATAGATGGGGAAACAGTGTCAGCCTTTATTTTTGGGGGCTCCAAAATCACTGCAGATGGTGATTGCAGCCATGAAATTGAAAGACGCTTACTCCTTGCAAGGAAAGTTATGACCAACCTAGATGGCATATTCAAAAGCAGAGACATTACTTGGCCAACAAAGGTCGGTCTAGTCAAGGCTATGGTTTTTCCACTGGTCATGTATGAATGTGAGAGTTGGACTGTGAAGAAAGCTGAGCACCAAAGAATTGATGCTTTTGAAGTGTGGTGTTAGAGAAGACTCTTGAGAGTCCCTTGGACTGCAAGGAAATCCAACCAGTCCATCCTAAAGGAGATCAGTCCTGGGTGCTCATTAGAAGGACTGATGCTGAAGCTGGAATTCCAATACTTTGGCCACCTCATGCGAAGAGTTGACTTATTGGAAAAGACTCTGATGCTGGGAGGGATTGGAGGCAGGAGGAGAGGGGGATGACAGAGGATGAGATGGCTAGATGGCATCACGGACTTGATGGACATGAGTTTGGGTAAACTCCGAGAGTTGGTGATGGACAGAGAGGCCTGGCGTACTGCAATTCATGGGGTCTCAAAGAGTCGGACACGACTGAGCACCTGAACTGATATACATATATACTATATTTACATACACGAATATACATATACACACACAACCCACACAGATATCACATGTATACCAGTAGTTATATATATAACAAATAGCCTTATAGCCAAATATATAGCCTATTGGTTTTTTTTCTCTGAAGAACTCTAATACAACTGTTTTCTGTTTTATGTTTCTTTGGAGCCCAAGCCTTTTACTGTCTTTCTCCTTTTATGACACTTCATTCTTTGTGTTTATTTGTCTGTGAGCTCAATTTTATTGACAACAAATATTCTCAGTTCTTTTCCTCAAAATGGCAGGCTCACTTCTTTCACTTTTGAGCATATCTGCCAAATATGCAAGATAGAATAGCCATAATGTGTCTGTCATTTGACATTCCGTATAAATGGTAGCTGCATCTGTGCTTTTCCTCAAGACGGCGTAGTTCTTGGGCACGTAGCACAAGTGCTCTATATGGGCTTCCCATTTTGTCACACGGAATTAAAAAGATGTATCCTTAAGGAGCAAGCTTTAATAAAATCCAGAATTTTTAGCGCTTCACTAAGGACAGTTTTAAGTGAAGTTGACTTTTTCCCCCTTCCGAGTGCTTGGGGTGAAGAATAGAATAAATAGGTGTATTCCTTGATGGTAGCAATTTCAATCACATTTCTTTTGTACTATCAGTGCAAGTGTCAGAATAGTGAGAAAAGCAACTACTTAATGTTTGTATGAAAATTGTTTTAATTTCACAGACTCCTGAGAAGGTTTCAGGGACCTTTGGTGGTCCATGCGCTACATTTGAGAAACAGTTTGAGATACTGTCTCACAGAATAGACATGGTTGCTGATGATGAATCTGAGTTATACTTGACCTTCTTTCTCTCCCTTCTTGTGATTTTTTTTTTCACGATTTGTCAGCAACTGAAGTTCCATCAGATGCCTGTAGCATCTCTCTAAAGGAGAGTGGCAGAACAAATTTACCATTTGTTCCTTCGTATTGTATGTCTTGCATCTGCTTTGTTTGATCTTTGAAATTTGAAACTAGTAATGTCCTTTGAGACTTTATTTCCTAGATGACAACAGTAAGGTTCTAAGATATGGGGGTCAGAGAGAAAACAATAGCAACCTGGAAACAAAGCTTTGACCTGGCTAGAGTAAAATCATAATTATTGGCACTCACATTTAGAGCCATTCCTTGAATATGTTTTTTTCCAGGGCTATTTCTCATCATTACTGTGCCTTTCAGCTTGTAAGCATCCGCTTTGGAATTTTCTTAAATTCAGATTTACAACATTTGGTAATAACATTGAATCTGTGAGGCATGCAGAAAGTGAGGCATGCTGTCAGAATCAGAAACAATTCTACTTCCCAAGACTGTAATCATCCAATTTGAAACTCTTTGCATACTGGCAATATATTAAAGCATGTGTAGCAGGCACAGAAATGAAAATGGAAGTTTACTATAGGAATCCTCAATTTATGACATGTCATGATCCTGTACCTAAATCTGCAGAATGGGGCATCCATTTTTTATACCCTTAAAGATACTGTTTTTGAAAGTTTCCCTTTTTTCTTTTTCTTTTATTTTTTATTTTTTTTTAATTTTATTTTATTTTTAGACTTTACATAACTGTATTAGTTTTGCCAAATATCAAAATGAATCCGCCACAGGTATACATGTGTTCCCCATCCTGAACCCTCCTCCCTCCTCCCTCCCCATTCCATCCCTCTGGGTCGTCCCAGTGCACCAGCCCCAAGCATCCAGTATCGTGCATCGAACCTGGACTGGCAACTCATTTCATACATGATATTTTACATGTTTCAATGCCATTCTCCCAAATCTTCCCACCCTCTCCCTCTCCCACAGAGTGCATAAGACTGTTCTATACATCAGTGTCTCTTTTGCTGTCTCGTACACAGGGTTATTGTTACCATCTTTCTAAATTCCATATATATGTGTTAGTATACTGTATTGGTGTTTTTCTTTCTGGCTTACTTCACTCTGCATAATAGGCTCCAGTTTCTCCACCTCATTAGAACTGATTCAAATGTATTCTTTTTAATGGCCGAGTAATACTCCATTGTGTATATGTACCACAGCTTTCTTATGCATTCATCTGCTGATGGACATCTAGATTGCTTCCATGTCCTGGCTATTATAAACAGTGCTGCGATGAACACTGGGGTACTCGTGTCTCTTTCCCTTCTGGTTTCCTCAGTGTGTATGCCCAGCAGTGGGATTGCTGGATCATAAGGCAGGTCTATTTCCAGTTTTTTAAGGAATCTCCACACTGTTCTCCATAGTGGCTGTACTAGTTTGCATTCCCACCAACAGTGTAAGAGGGTTCCCTTTTCTCCACACCCTCTCCAGCATTTATTACTTGTAGACTTTTGGATCGCAGCCATTCTGACTGGTGTGAAATGGTACCTCATAGTGGTTTTGATTTGCATTTCTCTGATAATGAGTGATGTTGAGCATCTTTTCATCTGTTTGTTAGCCATCTGTATGTCTTCTTTGGAGAAATGTCTATTTAGTTCTTTGGCCCATTTTTTGATTGGGTCATGTATTTTTCTGGAGTTGAGCTGTAGGAGTTGCTTGTATATTCTCGAGATTAGTTGTTTGTCAGTTGCTTCATTTGCTATTATCTTCTCCCATTCTGAAGGCTGTCTTTTCACCTTGCTAATAGTTTCCTTTGATGTGCAGAAGCTTTTAAGGTTAATTAGGTCCCATTTGTTTATTTTTGCTTTTATTTCCAATATTCTGGGAGGTGGGTCATAGAGGATCCTGCTGTGATGTATGTCAGAGAGTGTTTTGCCTATGTTCTCCTCTAGGAGTTTTATAGTTTCTGGTCTTACGTTTAGATCTTTAATCCATTTTGAGTTTATTTTTGTGTATGGTGTTAGAAAGTGTTCTAGTTTCATTCTTTTTTCATCTCTACCTATTTGATTTACATATTCTTTCATTTCCACAAAGTTCACTCCCACCTTCATTCTTAATATATTTCCTTCCTTATAGTTACTCAGAACACTCTCACAAAATGACTGCAGGTAACTTATTTTTCTAATACTTACTGCAAATTACATCATATTACTGCCTCCTGCACATGTGTGCACACACACTCTTAACACAGGCACATTATTTTATAGTACATCAGCTAGTCAGTAACTTTCTATGATGATGGAAATACTCCTTATTTCCTGTATAATACAGTACACTGCAGTAATCATTAGCCACATGTATTAGTGTTCTCCAGAGAAACAGAGCCAATTGGAGGGAAGATAGATTGATTTACTCTGTAGAGTTAGCTTATATGCTTATGGAAGCTAAGCAGTCCTAACATCAGAAAACTGGTCCTACTAGTAAAATTAGCAGGAAAGTTGTAATCCAAGTTTTAGTCCAAAGGAAGGAGAAGTCTGATACTCCAACTTAAAGACAGTCTGGCAGACAGAAAAAATTCTTTCTTACTGGACCTTTTGTTCTTTGCAGGCCTTTAATGGATTCAGTGAGTTCCACTCACATTAAGTAAAGCAACCTGCTTTCCTCAGTCTGCTGATTCAGATGTTAGTCTCATCCAAAAACACCTTCACAGACATACCCAGATAAAATGTTTAGCCAAATATCTGGGTACCCCCATGGCCCAATCAAGTTGACACAAAAAAGTAACCACCATATTACATATAGCTACTGACTACTTAAAATATGGCTATACCAAGGAACTAAACTTCTATTTAAATTTAAATAGTTTAAATGTAAATTGGTATACATGGCTCATGCTTACTACTTTGGATAACACAGAGATGAGCTTTGCTTGATGTTGTAGGACAATTCAGACTACTTCTCCAGCGTCTAGCTTTCACCTGGGCTTGAAACTCCTCCTATAGACCACAGCTACCATGTAAGAAGTCTAGCTACCCTGAGACTGCCATGCTATGAGGAAGTATTGCTTTGGCCACCTCCTGCGAAGAGTTGACTCATTGAAAAAGACTCTGATGCTGGGAGGGATTGGGGGCAGGAGGAGAAGGGGACGACAGAGGATGAGATGGCTGGATGGCATCACTGACTCGATGGACATGAGTTTGAGTGAACTCCGGAAGTTGATGATGGACAGGGAGGCCTGGCATGCTGCGATTCATGGGGTCGCAAAGAGTCGGACACAACTGAGCAACTGAACTGAACTGAACTGATGGAGAGAGTGCATCAAGAGGGGGAGAGAGCCCTGTCTGTTCTAGCTGTCCATCCCATATGAAGGAGATGGGAGTGAGGAAATCATACTGGACCTCTCACCCAGGTTAATCAGGCCTTCAGGTGAGCTGCCATCTGACTCTGACCCGATCAGGCCTTCAGCTAGAGCTGCCACCCTACTGACCATATGAAAGCCTGCAAAGAAGAAGCTCCATCTAACCCTGCAGAACCATGAGAGACTAAGTTGTCTTAAACCACTAAGTTTTGGGGTGATTTGCAAAGCAGTAAATAACCAGAACAGAAATATGCTAAGGACTCAAGGTTTCCTATTTCTCTGACTCACCTAGATCCCAGTCTTACTGTCTTGCTGTTTCCTACTTTCTTGCTTTTTGTGGTATAAACTTTTATGCTCAAAACTAAATTTGTGGTTTGGGAAAGTCAGTTAATCTGGCCTTCAACTATCTTGGATTTCTGACCTCACTTAAAAGGCTTTCTTACTTTCAAATAGGACAGCTTGAACCAATGTTGACTTTTCCTTCCTTACTAAAGGCCATAGCCAGTTAATTTAACACCCTTTTCTTTTTCAACCAGTCATTTTTTAAAAGTGTAATCCCAGAAGACATGTACCTGTGCTTCAATATCAACATTTTAACATCTGGTTTGCTACCAGAAGGAAAAGGATGGGAGCGGAGAGGGGTGTGTTGGATAGATACTCAAATGATACCTGCTTATAAAAGCTATACCACTTATATGTAACAAGACTAGACATGTAGTCAGATTCTATGTCAGGTTTTAATACAACTTATAATTGTACTATTTAATGCAATTATACAGCCTCGAACTTTATTACTAAATAACATACTTTTTAATTTCAGTGAGCTCAATATAAAAATTTAAAAGGAATTTACTGTTAAATGTCATGAAAACAAGTGTGTGGGACAAGATTTACCATTATGATTGTTTTTAGTGAGCATTTTTTTGTGATTTACACTAAGAGGGCGAATTTTAGATCTGAAAATTCATTAAGACTGCTACATCAGTGATTTGTTTTTTTTTTTCCTTCTAGTTCTAAGAACAGATAGAAGTGGCTATGGATAATTCATATGATTTCAATCAAAAAGGCTCATGTAATGGAATTCCATCTGAGAAGAAAAACAACTTCCTTGTGTCAGAAGATCATGGACAGAAAATCTTAAGTATACTACAGAATTTTCGAGAACAAAATATCTTTTATGATTTCAAAATAATCATGAAAGATGAAATAATCCCATGTCATCGTTGTGTGTTAGCAGCATGCAGTGACTTTTTCAGGTACTTTTACCTTGTCTGTCTATCCCTCAGATTTTATGATACCACTAATTAAGTTATTTTTATGACTGTAACTGAGTTTTTCCCCTACAGAGTATGGAATAGTAATCTTTAATACTTAAAAAGAGATACTTAGAACCTAGATTAACTAATGATTTTTTTAATATGAAAATATAAGAATACCTTTTTTAAAGCTCAAGTCTTCCCAGGCTAGGATTTCCCAAAGTTAAACATTAGTCCTTACTGTTCTGGAAAAACAAATTGTTTTGATGTGGGGTCAGTTTTGTTTGGGAGGTCCCCTGCACTGTATAATTTGGCAAAAGAGAAAAGGATAGACTGAGCAGAAATGGAAGCCAAGCTCAAAGAAAATGAGGCATCTGAGAAAAAAATACGTTTTGGACATGGGTTGTATCCCATGGATTGTCCAGGGAAGAGGTACTCTAATGCGGAGAGTTTCTCTTCTCTTTAGCCTGGATCATCCTAAAGTGGGGAGAAGTACTTCCAGAGCCATTTCTGGAGAGCACTCAACTTGTTTTGATTCTGAGTATAATTCTGTTCCCCAAGTAAATCATCCTACAAGGAATGCACTAGTCATAACACTGTTAGAATCCACTATGACAACAGTGGGTTTCTGATTCTTCGTGGTTAAGGGTCAGACACATGACCTTAGTATTGTGGTAACTGTATGAAGGTAATACCTCTGAGACCTATTCGTCAGACAGGCAAACCTCTCTTGCTGACGTCCTGACCTTCAGGCCTCCTAGTCATATTTTAATAAACTTAAATCTTAAGTGCAATATTTTGTATTAAGTTCAGTTTCAGAAGCAATTCTAAGTAAGCAGAGTTTAAATCTCTAACAAACTTGATAAAAGAAGAGCAAGATATAAGATACAAAAACATCTAGATACAAGTTAACGTATACTGGTTTTAATCCTTAATTTAACTCTTGTTTTACTACCAACATATAATTAAACCATACCCTTATTGCTCAAGATTAAATCTTACAGGTTGTACTTCATTCAGCAAGTTTATTGATATCTACTACTCACTAAACACCTTTTTTTTTTTTTTTTTTTGACTCTCCTATGTGGCATGTGGGATCTTCATTACCTGATGAGGGATCAAACCATGCCCCCTGCATTGGAAGCATAGTCTTATCCACTTGACCACCAGTGGAAGTCACTAAACACCAGTTTCTCTAGGGTTTCCTGCTTTGAATTTGAGAGCAGTGGCTCAGTGCTACATCACAATTTACTGAGGACAAGGGGAACTACACCTTTTACTAGCTTTTTGCCTAACTAGACTATATGTCTTCAGGTATTCTTCTCATTTCTTCTCTCAGGTAACCTAAGTTATTCTTCAGCCTCCACTGGGGCCCTAACTGGCCTTATGCTCTCCCATTTTCAGATTCCACTAGTTTCTTTCCACTTCCCTTTGAATTCAGTTTTTCTTCCAAGGAACTCTTTTTTGTTCCCTTATCCTTCATATCACCTCTTCATTAGAGGAAGCAATACAGTATAATAGGTAAGTATTTGGCCTCTTTATACACATGCCCTAAATCTAAATTCCAGCTCCATCACTTATTAGACTGAACTTAGGTAACTTAGCCTCTTTATGTATCAGTTTCTTTATTTGTAAAAAATTAGGATAAGACAAATAGGACCTAGCTCATAAAGTCATTAGTGAGAGTTGAATGAAATAACATATATGCAATGATTAGGTCAGTCTTCCCTGGTATCTTGGTAAAGAATCCACCTGCCAATGCAGGAGAGGCAGGTTCAATCTCTCGGTCAGGAAGATCCCATGGAAAAGGAAATGGCAACCCACTCTAGTATTCCTGCCTGGGAAATCCCATGGACAGAGGAGCCTGGTGGGCTATGGTCCATGGGGTTGCAGTGAGTCAGACACTAGAAACTAAATAACAACAATTGATTAGTGTCCACTACTTTCAGTTATTATTGTTGAATTTAATTGTTATTAAGTTGAATTTTGTATTATTTATTAATATTATTAGCTGACTTTTTTTTAGCTGAACTTATTTCCAAATCTAGCCAAAAAATGGAAATAATTTGGTATGAACATGCAGTTTTTTTCCTTATAAAGTTTGCATGTTAACAAAATAAGAAGTTCATGTGAGCATTTGAATTGGCAGTCTTCTACTCTTTATGTTGGAGTTATGCCTACAGCTTAGCTTTTTAGGGATCTGTTTTCAATTTTTAAAAATTACTGTTAAAAACAGTGTTTTTAAAAATTTGTACCTGTTCTGAAGTAAAACAAATGACAATTTTATAATGACCTGAATCTTTTATGATATATAATATTTTACTAAATGAGTATATAGTTCACATAAAAATGTGTATAAATGTAGTTAGAAGGTCTATATAATTTACGCTCTTGTAGATAAGGCCACTGAGTCATAATTTTGTGTTATGATCAAACTCACTGGAGTATTGGGCTATAAACTTACAGGAATATTGGGGTATATAAAATTAAAAATAGCAGAAAAGTACACAGTGCATGGTAAATGCCCTTTATAATGTTTTTGAAAAATGAAAATTATGATTGAAATATAAAGTCCCTGGAGACAAGATTCAAAAACAAGCACACTATTGTATAACCAGTTTATGATAACACAGTAAATTTGAGATGGAAGTTAACTGAACACTTTAAAGATGAATAGGATGAAGTATATAAATATGATATTACATGTCTTCTCAGAGACAGTGTGGAAGCTGATGGTAAATTAGGAATGCATATGATTTTAGAAAACTTTTTTTCCTTAAAATGATAGTAACAGCTAATGTGCTCAGTTGCAATGCAATCCCATGGGCTGTAGCTCACCAGGCTTCTCTGTCCATGGAGTTTTTCAGGCAGGAATACTAGACTGGGCTGCCATTTCCTACTCCAATAACAGCTAATATTTTGCATCAGTTAACTTAGTTGTTCCTCTCATAACTCTGTGGCATAGGTACTACTAGTATCCGCATTTTCAGAAGAATTTGAAGTACGATTAAGTTGTTAGCTCCCCAAGGTCACACAGTTAATAAGGCAGCCCTGTCTAGAGGCCACACTCTTATTATTACCTTAAACTGACTATAGATATCTTAATAATCTAATATGATTATCACCACAGGTTAATGTTTCTAAGTTGATCACATTGAAATATATATGTGGAATATGTATAAATTTTTGTAACCATGTTTATTTGTTATTATATTAAGAAGTATTGAATATCCCTGTTAGAAAGGAGCTTTATCATCCTTTTCCTAAGGAGTGTTCTGTATTTGGAAGCCTCCTCATATTTTTCAGGTGGACACTAGTGTTTCTTTAGTAGCTTTAGTTACTCTCTAGAATAGACTTTAATAATGAAATTTAGTTTTCCCCCAGTACTACTTGGGGGCTTCCCTCATAGCTCAGATGGTAAAGAAACCACCTACAGTGCTGGAGATGTGGGTTTGAAACCTGGGTTGGGAAGATACCCTGGAGGAAGAAATGGCAACCCACCCCAGTATTCTTACCTGGGAAATCCCATGGAAGAGGAGCCTGGCGGGCTGCAGTCCATGCAGTTGAAAAGAGTCTTAACACGCTAACCAACTAAGCATGCCTGCAGAGTACTTGGGCACTGCTCACAAAGGTATCCTGGACAATCAATACCGGTACAAAAACAAACCAATGTTAAACCAGGCCCAAAGTCAGATGATCTTTAGTCTTAATGAATGTTCAACTGGCAATCTTTAGTTCTTTGTTGTAGTCCTTTCCTCTTTAACCTTAATTTTTATTTGCAGTTCTACTGAAAACCATGTTAATGGGTTTGTTTAAAGTGTAAAAATTAGTAACTCTGGATATAAAGTTAATTAAGGATGGATGGCAATATTGTTCTTACCAAAGCCAGTCATGAAATATTCTTAGTCTCCTGCCTAAACATTTCCAAATAATTTATACTTGTGCTTAAAATGAGCCAAAAATGTTCCCAGTTTCTTAGAGTGGCATCAACATTACCAGGTGGGGATAATATATATGTAAGTTTATCCTGTATTTTAAGTAATTTTAGTTATCACCTGCAGAGTTGATACTAAATTAATCCATAGGTAAATAAATTCAGCCATTAGATTTTACCCCAATTTTGTGAATAATGTATAAGAACATCAAATCAGACACAAAATTTGAATCTTTTTATAGCCTTTGGATTCATTGCTATGGCTTAGCTGTAATCTATGTATTTTTCAATGTGGTATTGTGTAATATGTGTATTTTACAGATAAATAATATGGTCTCTATTATAGATATTAATTTATTAGGATGCTTTAAAAATGTATTTTGTAAATATATTTTATATCAACCTAAGAGTGAAAGAAACCTCTTTAAGGTCATATTGAAAATTATCTTGGAATAAAATATTCCTGTTTATTTGTTCTTCTGTGTTCATTTTTGCAGGGCTATGTTTGAAGTAAACATGAAAGAAAGAGATGGTGGAAGTGTTACCATTACTAATTTGTCCTCCAAAGCAGTAAAAGCATTTCTTGATTATGCCTATACTGGAAAAACAAAGATAACAGATGATAATGTGGAAATGTTCTTCCAGTTGTCATCATTTCTTCAAGTTTCCTTCCTATCCAAAGCTTGCAGTGACTTTTTAATAAAAAGTATTAATCTTGTCAATTGTTTACAATTATTATCTATATCAGATAGCTATGGCTCTGCCCGTTTGTTTGACCATGCTTTATACTTTGTACAACATCACTTCTCTTTATTATTTAAATCCAGTGATTTCTTAGAGATGAATTTTGGAGTACTGCAAAAGTGTTTGGAATCAGATGAATTAAATGTTCCTGAAGAAGAAACTGTACTGAAAGTTGTCCTTAGTTGGACTAAACATAACTTAGAATCAAGGCAAAAACATCTGCCTTATTTAATTAAAAAAGTAAGATTATGTCAGTTATCTGAGGAGACACTTCAAGATTGTCTACTCAATGAAGAGTGTTTACTCAAAAGCACAAACTGTTTTGACATAATCATGGATGCAATTAAGTGTGTGCAAGGTTCTGGTGGACTTTTCCCTGATGCTCGACCATCCACAACTGAAAAATACATATTTGTTCACAAAACTGAGGAAAATGGAGAAGCTCAATATACGTTTTGCTATAATATTAAAAGTGATTCATGGAAGATACTGCCACAGTCACACCTGATTGATTTGCCAGGATCTAGTCTGTCTAGTTATGGGGAGAAAATATTCTTGACAGGTGGTTGCAAAGGGCCATGTTGTAGAACAGTTCGGCTTCATATTGCAGAATCATATCATGATGCCACTGATCAAACCTGGTGCTACTGTCCAGTCAAAAATGATTTTTTCCTGGTATCAACTATGAAAACACCAAGAACCATGCATACATCAGTTATGGCTCTCAATAAATTATTTGTCATAGGTGGAAAAACTAGAGGATCTCAGGACATTAAAAGTCTCTTAGATGTTGAATCTTACAATCCTCTTTCCAAAGAATGGGTGTCTGTTAGCCCATTACCCAGGGGCATATACTATCCTGAAGCAAGTGCATGCCAAAATGTAATTTATGTTCTTGGATCAGAGGTAGAAATTACAGATGCTTTTAACCCATCACTTGATTGCTTTTTCAACTACAATGCTACAACTGATCAGTGGTCTGAACTAGTGGCAGAGTTTGGGCAGTTTTTTCATGCAACACTAATTAAAGCTGTCCCAGTAAACTGCACACTCTATATATGTGACCTTTCCACTTATAAGGTTTATAGTTTTTGTCCAGATACTTGTGTTTGGAAGGGTGAAGGATCTTTTGAATGTGCAGGCTTCAATGCAGGTGCGGTTGGAATTGAAGATAAAATTTATATATTAGGTGGTGATTATGCACCAGATGAAATCACAGATGAAGTTCAAGTCTACCACAGCAGCAGGTCTGAGTGGGAAGAAGTTTCACCAATGCCAAGAGCCTTAACTGAATTTTACTGCCAGGTGATTCAGTTTAATAAATACAGAGACCCATGGTTTTCTAATCATTTCTAAAAGTAGTGTATGATTAGACATTCTAAAGCAATTGCAGTTCTAGAAGCCTGCAGTAAATTTACTAACTTTAATTATTGGTAAAAAGGTCTTTACAGCTTAGTGAGATAAAATAGACCTTCTATAAGAGAATTACTATGAATGTATACCATATTAGAAAAATACTATGAATGTATACTATATATGAATTAGCAGTTCCCAGAAACTTAAAATACACAATACATTCTACCAAAAACTGTATTTAATTTACTCTTGGAGAATAGGATATTAGTATTTTCATATGTAAGTAAAACTCAGGCTTTGATGTTTTGATTCTTAAAGTACTTTATCCATGACAGAAAAACAAATCATACTTCACAGAACTGTACAATGTAAATGGGAGAAGTCTCTTTAGGTAGTAAAAATGACTTATTTATACTATATTATATGAAGTATAAAATATATTAGAGGTGAGAATCCTATCTTGTTACTACAGGTATAAGAGTAGTTGAATTCCTATTTTTTCTGATCATTGGTTAGCTATTTTTAAGCCCTTTCTTTTTTTTCACTATTTTTCAGTCAGAAAATTTTCTGAAATGAAGTGTATTTCCCCAGCCTTCTAAAACTGTACACTAAACATATTTTAATTTTTTGATTCAACTCGTCATTAAGAGCATAGTGTACTGTAATGCTGTTGGCAGTTACTGAAATGTCTTAAAATTTGCTTATTCTATTAGTTTTCAGTGTTAGTTAGTCTCAGTTTTTAGAGGTATTTTATTTTCTGGCTCAAGCTCAGTAAATTAACTGTCTTGATTTATTTAATCAGTTCAAGTTATACCTGACCTGATTTTATCTTGACATGTAATCCTTTTAGTGACATTCTTGGATTCTGGGATGGTAGTCCTAAAATACTTTTCCATATTGTTGCCAGATTCCAATGTAAGCGAGGATATAGAAAATCTGACCTCTAGCTAAGTGGACCACTGTTGTTGGCATTTCTTAAACTTTTGCATGTCCAAATTTGAGTTGCAGTAAGAAATTTCAACATCTCAGTTAGTACTGTGTCAGTTTTTTTGTGATGATGTATACCAGCTGTAAACTGCTGTGTATGTTTTCTTCTTCAGCACATTATTCATTGTGAATTATTTACTAAATTTAAAAATGTGACTGGGCTTTTGGTATTGATAGTAAACATGTGAAACTTGCAACTTATTTGATGTTTAATCATCTCTAACCCAAACAATGAAAGAGAATCATCCTTGTTCTCAGCTAAGATGATTCTGCCTTGTAAGAGGATGTGTTTCTTTAATCAGTTTTAACGATACAGGTATTTTAGGTTTTAGGACCTGATTTATATCTCAGGTAATCTGTAGATTGTATTTCTCTGGAATCAAATGAAGTTTCCCACACACTGTAGTAAATGTTAATCTGTTGTAAATATTCTTTAGAAGTAGAAATATGCCTAAATGAAGGTCCTTTTATTTTACCATATAAAATTTATGTAATCATAGGTTTCAAATATATTTTTCAAAATGGAACAGAATGCTAGACTAAATTATGCAATTCAAAAATCAGGGATTGTCCATAATCAGATGATTAGTTGCCTAAAAATTCTTCTGTAGTATTGGTGGCTTCCTCCCTACCTACCTTTATTGGCTCTGCCCTGTTCTCTCTCTCTCTCTCTGTGGGTGTGTATATGTGTGTCATGTGCGTAAGAAAGAAAATTCAGTGGAGACCTTCTCTGTGTGTTATGTGGCACTTTGAAAACAAGTTATTTAAGAAAAACCATAACACAGTGGGTGATTAAATTGTTAAACATTTATAAACAAATATTTCCAGAAGGGCGAAACTAAAGCAAAATAGAATCCCTTCCTGATCTTGTTTCATTATTATATCTTGATTTCTACCATTCTTCTCACTGGCCATTGATTTTTTAAATTTTATTTTTACTTGGAGGATAATTACGATGTGGTGATGGTTTCTGCCACACATCAACATGAGTCAGCTATAGGCATATATACTTCCCCTTCCTCTAGAGCCTTCCTCCTAACTCCCTCCATACCCCAACCCTCTGGGTTGTCACAGAGCAACTGCGGCCATTGGTTCCTGATGTTACTAGAAGTATCCTTGTTACCAAGCCATAAGTAACTCCCTCTGCATTTGATTTTAAACACTTTTCAATGCACAAGGCTTTGTGCCTTAGTTTCCACAATTGCTGCAGGAAACTTGATTGTTTTTCACTTACTGTCATCCCTTTACATCTGTACCTGAGTGTTCTTCATCAGTTATAACTAAAAAAAGTAGTCTGTCTAGTCATAAAACCTCAAACTCTTCCTTTACTTACTGTTCTTTTTCCTTGACATTATGGCAATCTGTGCTGGGCTTGGCTCTCTTAGCAATTAATCTTGTAGTCTCCAATTTTGCATCATCTGGTAAAGGGAACACTTTCATTTGATCTACTAAATGGTTATTGAAAAATGGTTCTGGGTGTTCAAAATCCTCAAGAAACCCAGGCACATGTACACGTGGTCAGTGACTTAACTGGTATTATTCTGATCTTGGCAATCACTTTGGCTTCACCAAGAACCACATATATTATTTCTGCCTTGGCCCTCTATTCTTGATCTCTTGCAAATCTCAGTGATCTCTCAAGTCTATTCTGCTACCCATGAGGAGCTGTTTTTCCTGTCTGTAAGATTAGAAAACAATATCCCTTTATGACTTCTTCCTTCTTTTTTTTTTCTTTTAAGTTTCCTTTCATTATCATCCTTCAGTCAGTGCTGCATTGTAAGAGACAAAATAATTAAGCTCATTATCCAGATTGCTTTCATTCTTGTAGCAAAATTCTAAATAACATTTCCAAATTGTCATTTGTCCTGGTAAATGGATTATGCATGCAAAAAAAAAAAAATTGCAGTATTGTAGTATCCTAGTGTCCACTAAAATTGAAAGTAGTTATGTGTCACTGTTAAACATAAAAAAGATTAAATTCAACATTTATATGATATCAAAGTTAATGAACATTTTTAGAACTATCTTCAAACTTGATTTATAATGTAGAGCACCTGTTCATGTATTGCCTGTGAAATAAAAGCAGTATGAAGAATATTTGCATAATCAAATTAACTGCATTCATATAATACTCAATTTTGGTTGGGGAGGGGAAACAGTCTTTATCACAACAGTATTCACTATATGTTACTCTTGAAAGCTAGAATATTATTTGAGAGCAACCACATCCTGCAACATGATTCCATTTTCCCCAGATACCAAGAAGAGCAATTGAGTATGTGTTCAGGGTACCTAAATGAAGGCATCTGACTTGAAAATCAGAGTCAAATATAGAGGGAGACATCTGTTTACCTTTTGAGATTTGGAAGCAATAAATGTAGTGGTTAAATATATTGTTGAATATATTTTGGATCATCGTTCTCAGTTTAATTGGATCCAATGTTTGGAAACCCGTATATTTAGAATTGAATGTGTAAGGATGAAAAATGCCTTCCAACGGACAGCTCTTGAGGGCAACCTAAAAATGAAAGGCTAAAGTTTAAAAGGAAGCCAGTTTCTGTTCAGCATAACAGAATTCACTCCACTTTATAAAGCCATATTTGGAATAAGACTAAATATCAAAAACTGTGGCATGTGGCAGAAAATGAGCCCAAATAAATAAATTCCTACACAGGAGTACACAACCAAAGATTTCTATATTTTATTTGCACATTTTGATCTTAATATTTTTCTGCCTTTTGACTAATTGCTTCCTCCAGTTTGTTTAGCATTTAGGCATTCTGAGTAACTTGATTTTATTGCCTGCATACTCAAGATTTCATTAAGATGTGAGTCATAAAATTACATCATTTTAGGAGCATTCTTGTTGAAGGAAATTTGTTCTTTTTTTAAATCACTTCGGAAAAACTCTGTAAAGGGTGTTGACATTTATAGTGAGCTGCTAATAGGGATTTCTCCTTCTGTTTACCATAAGTGCACATTTGTTTTACATCGAATAGAAACTGAAAGACCATTACCTAAAATTTTGTCCTGAATTATTTCACTGCAAATGTGGCTATATAGCAATATGTAGTGAATTTAAAGATGATGTGCTTTGAAAGATATCTTTAATTTTAAAAATCTGTTTATAAATTATATTTGACTACACTAAGATGCTTAATCAAATTTCATTTATAAATAGGGGTTTTAATCAGCATAGTATTAAAATAGGGATTTTAATCACAGCATGGTATTACACACTGATCAAGAGATAACTTTTCTAAATCATAGATTCGTATTCAAACTTGAAGGTAAAATCTAATACAGCTTTCAGCCTTGTATAGAAAACCCCTCTAAATTCTAAAATACCCTTGACAGATGATTTTCTTTTCAAATTCTAATTCAGTTCTTTCAGGGTGAAGAGCTCACTGCCTCCATTTTTAAACAGTTCTATTAGAAAGTTCTTCCTAAGGTTGAAAGCAACTCTGCCTCCCTGTAATAACTTTCAGTCCTTGATCTTAGGTTGCTGTCTCCATAAGTATTGAAAATAGCATGTCTTCCATTCCTCTAAAATCAAGTCATCACTTTCCTTCTTGTTTAAATGCTTAACACTTTAAAACTTGCCACAGTGGCCAAGGTTACATACCTTCTACATGTACATTTGCCTCAGAAAAATCTATCCTAACTCTATTGCTTTTTTGGTGTGTTGAGCATGATGAGCATTGCATAATCTAATAAAGCAAGCACTTCATTTCCTTAATCAGCTCTTATAAATCCAGTGTGAGCTAGAGCTTTGCTATCTCTCCTATCAACTATCGACATAATCACAAACATTTTCTGGGAGAGGAATTCTGAAGCCAGATTTTAATGTCTTGATCATTTGTCATTAGGTATGGTTTTGAGAATTTTAATAATACTTCTAAAAGAGACTAAAGCATATACAAAAAATAGAAACCAAAGCAGTCACTAACTAGTTCAACAAATTATGCTATTGGTTCCAAGGGTAACAGGGTTGCCGGAATTACTTAAGAGTACAATTCTCTAGAGTATCACATTGTAGTGTAAATACTTCTTTACATATCTGTCTTATTTAATTGGAAACTCTTAGGAGTAGGGGTATTATCATTTCTGGACCTAGCAATTAGTACAGTGCTTGCATATTAATAAGGCATCTAACATTCTATCAAGCCAATATATGAAGCAAAATTTATTGTTTCTGAATGGGTTAGACTTAACTGCATATTTTGCGATTTCCATGTACAAAAAATTGATTTACATTAGGATTTTACATTTAAGAATGCTACACGTTGTACTTTAATTATCAATGTATGTGTTAATTCTTTTTGTAATATTTGATATCCTTATATTAAAAAGTCTGGGCTAGCTAATTTATACAATTTTTGTTAGTATATGTTGTATATCTTTGTTAGTATATGGAAAAATTAATAATGAAGTACTTTTTATTTGAGAATGAAATTGCATTACATAGTACATTGCCCACATTTGGAGAACATGTATAGTTGGTTGTATAGTTGTGTTGTATATGTATATTTGGTACTTGAAAGTGAAATTATACTTTCAAAGTAATTCATTGAATTTTTTTAGTGCTTAAGGATTATTTGTTCTCCTTGAATTTTAATTATAATATTTAATTCTGTGTTTCTTTTCAAATACAGTAATAGATAAGACAATGATTGAAAATATTGTTAGTAGACATACAACCCCCATTTCCCCTACAAGAACATAATAGCTTTAGTGACCTTCTTCCCACAGGGGAGACTGTGCGCAAAGCTACTTAACTTTGCATACATAAGTGATTTATTTCATTTTCTATGAGTAGAATATGGGCATTTACCATATGGTATGAGAAATAAAATCATTTTTTTCAGTTCCATGTTAACCATATTAATATATAGTAAACATTTCAATTATATAAAATAATTATTAATGTATTAAAATGTATCTCAGAAAAGAATATATATTGTTTGTATTTATTGTTACTAGAAATAAAAAAGATAGAAAAAGGTGAATTCTAAGGCTCTCATTTTCTTGCCACCCCCTTCCCCAGATGCCCTGAGTGGCTCTGATGAATCTCAGAATTCCTGAGAGAGTGGTGGTGGAGGTGGGGTTACTGTTAGAACTGGCTCTGTAACTGTGGACAGAGCAGCATAGACTTCAAGGTGGACATAGTGGGCTGAGTGAATAAAATGCAGCTAGATTTGAAATGAATCATAGATAGGGAGAGACCTTGAGGCTGTTAATGAGCTAAGAAAGAACAGACCAAATGTCCATGAGCCACAAATGAAATCAGTAGAAGCTAGCTGAATATCCAAGGTCAGGCACTGTCCAACCTTACTTCAGCGGACATCAGCAACACAAGAATCAGCTAGATGCCAGGGTATAAGCCTCCTTCCTACCTAATACGTACAGGTGAACTAGTGAAGAGGTCCAGAGTCTGAGAGACTAAATCAGACCATAACATTATTTTAAGATGTTTACATTGGACAGATGCTGTCTTAATTCCAGTTCAATTTTTCCTATTTCTGGATAGGCTCATTTGCCATCACATTTCTGGTTTTCCTATGTGATCAGTTGTGATTTACTAAACAACTTTGACTTCCAAACCCTCTTCTAGAATACTGCTCAGGTTGAAACAGTTTGTCTATGGAAACCTAACCCTTCAAAAATCAACTGTTCTATCCCACATGCTTGCATAATGCTAGTTGATTTCTCTTCATTTCTTAGGCTGTCTTATCAAATCCTTGGTCCAACCTTACTGCTCCAGATTTCTTCCCTTATTACCTCCAATTCTCCATGTGCTTCCAGCTTCTGTAGTTTACTTTGCCAGCAAATGATGACTCACCTCCTTCTCTTTAATCACTGTAGTTAATTTAAAATGTAAGGATATTGGAGGGAATTTGCCTGTTACCAGGTTATTGGGGATGCTACCCTGAAACCAGAGGTCTCTCTTGGTCAGCATTTTAATACTTGCAAGGTTTCCTCTTAAGTCATTAAATAGAATGGTTCATAATCTCAGACTGATGCATTGGCATTTGAAGTTGTTTCCCTAAATTCTGAACTGCCTGAATTTATCCTACTCCTCACTGCAAAACAAAACCCCCTCAAAGACAAAATTTAATCTCTGTACTCAGAAAATAAATTGCAAAACACATTTAAACTTAAGTAATTAAGAATTACTTAATATTGTTTTACAGGCTCTTATTCAGTTACAGTGTAAGTTGCAAATATGTTTTGTCAAAAACTAGCTATTTGGCCAATATATATATATGTACATTTTTCAGAGAAAAAAAAAATCCTAAAATGTAATTACTCTTCACTATGAATATGGAGTTTCAAAGTAATATAAAGTGGTTTGAGGTTTTTGAAACTATAAAATATTGAATTTTTAGACACTGTGGCACTAAACCAATCTACCTAGTAAACATTAATTAAAACTGCAATTTATTTTAATTACTTTTATAAAACCTGTTTCCAAGGTTAAGTTTCCTTGGACTTATTAAATTTTGCGATTTTGAAGACTTCTATGAAGCCTAATGAAACTAAACCTAAAATAGCAAACTTAATATTCATGAAAAACTTAAGAAATATGTGGGACCATCTTAAAATATTTGACATATCATCATAGTATTTATAGAGTTAGATTTCACTGCACTGGATAAATATTTTTGCATTTCTTCCAAATTCAGGGCTTGTTTAACCTGATTCTGTTCTGGTAGTAATTAGTGAGTCTTTCCATTGGAAATTAATTACCCTTACGTAACTTTGAGTAAAATACATGGTGCAAAGTTAGTTTAACATTTTCAATCAAGCCTTTGTCTAGCCTTTTTATTTAAAAATTCAACTAGCCTAATTTTTTCCTTTTAGAGATTAACCACCTTTTATGTTATGGAACATTAATTGAAATTCGAAAAAACTTTTCGAATGTTTTTAAAAACTTTTAAAAACAATTTTGAACAAATGAGTAATTTTTTTTGTTTGTTTGTTTCCTTTACAAATAGTGTTCACCTTGTGATCAATTCCTGAAGGAGTGAAATATACCACAATATTCTTCCATTTAAATACAATTCACATTTCACTTATAAGCACAAATTAATGAACACTTGTTTCTAGGAATTTTCACAAAGATAATTATTCTAGTAGTTTAAAGCATCTAAGTTTCTTTCCTTGATAAATGAAATATTAAGCTCTAGCCAATAATTTTTGTTATGGGATTTCTACCCAGGAGTATATGTGTCAGGCAGTGTTCCTTAAAGTTTCCTCCAAAAAGAAAAAGGTCATCTGGTAATTCCATTAAAAATACTGAATCTAGGGGGAGGTGCCGCCAGGCTAGCAGGAAACCTCCAACCCCATGTGCTACTAGATGAATAGAAAACTGATTTAGACAAGGTACTAACAAGGAATTGTCCTTGATTTTTGTACTTTGTAGCATTCCTCAAATTCTTTTCACATCTTCCCTTACTGTAAAAACTGCATTTAAGTTAGAAAATGAAGCAATTGAAAAGGAAAAGCAATTTCAGTGTACAAGAAACTCAGACCCTTTTGAAAGAAATTACAGAAAGGAAGGAAGTAATTTTTTCTAAGCAGCTTAATACAACAATTAATGTGATGAAGCAAATGACTTGGGAGGAGATTGCACAGCATGTGAATGCTGTAGGAGAAGGAGAACAGAGAACAGGGACAGAAGTGAAAAGGAGTTACCTTGACTGGCAAGCCCTTATGAAGAGAAAGAAGATGAAGGCGAACATTAAGCAAGTTGGTTCAGGGTTTCCCCTTCCCACATCTGATTTAGATGACTCTCACTGAAGAGATAGATGAAAAGATTGGATTCCGAAGTGATATAGATTTTGATTGGCAAAATGTGGCAGATTTCAGGGATGCAGGTGGATCCTGAGGTCAAGGAAGAAGAAGAAGAAAGAGATCCCCAGAGTCCTGAATTTGAGATTTAAGGAAGAAGAAATGTCATCAGTCATACCAGATTCCAGGAGGGAAAATGAACTTCCTGATTTCCCCCACATTGATGAATTTTTTACTCTGAACTCAACACCATCTAGGTCTGCATATGATGAGCCCCATTTGCTTGTAAACATTCCAGAAACTAGAATTGGAAAAACGAAGGCTTGATATTGAGGCGGAAAGACTGCAGGTAGAAAAGGAACGCCTACAGATTGAGAAAGAGAGACTGTGACATTTAGACATGGAGCATGAGCGACTTCAGCTGGAGAAGGAGCGGTTGCAGATTGAAAGAGAGAAGCTGAGGTTACAGACAGTAAACTCAGAAGCCATTTTTGGGAAGTGAACTTGATCAAGGGGAAAAGTCCGTACATCAGCCACAGGGTATAGAAACCGAGAAGTTAAAACCTGAGAGAGAATGCTTACAACTGGAGAATGATAGGCTGCATTTTTTGGAATCTGAATCAAAGAAGCTGCAGATTGAAAAGAAACACTTTCAAGTAGCAAGAGACTACAAATTCAGAAGGAAAGACACTTGCAGTGATTTATCTAGGTCTCCATTTATCAAATGGTTGTAAAGCATAAGTTTAGGTTTAAAAATGGTTGCAGGATTAGCTGTATTGTTGTTTTGCCCCTGTTTAATATTAGTGTTTTCAATACGAAAAAGATAATTCTTTGCGGATAATATATGCTTAAGTCTTCTATGAAAACTATGTGCCCTAGCATAAATAGTATAGCAGAAATTGTTGTACTATACACTTTAATTTAGTAAAATTACACACAATCTTGTATAATCTATGCACTCAGAGTTTACAGTTACGTCTTTGTAAAATTCTAGCTCAGTAGTTGTCAACTGGGGGTGACTTTGGCCCCCAAAAGACATTTGGCAATGTCTGGCAACATTTTTTGGTTGTCAGAATTGGAAAGTTGGCCACATTCCTCCTGGGATGTAGTAGCTAGGGATGCCCTACATCCTGCAATGCACAGGACAGTTCCCACTCTCCCCCCCAAAAAAGAATGATCAAACCTTAAATAGCAATGTTGCTGAAGTTGAGGAACCCTGTCTTAGCCTGGCTGAGCACCTCTTTAGCTTTGTTTCAGTTTCAGAATGTTAAAACCATAGATATTTATGTGGGAATTACTTAAATGGCCCAAAACTTTACCTATGAAACAGTACTGTATAGTATATTGACTATAGGAAGTGATGAAGATTATAGATGTTTTATTCCTTTGTTTCCATCTATAGATAATGTGAGAGTCAGAAAACAATGTAAGCAACATCAGAGGTTGTCTAAAGTGGGTTACTTTCCAAAGCAGTTCACTCATCTAGCTATCGGTGCTTTAGAAATGGCACACATTTTTGTAAGCTTTATGCTTTCTTCTGTGACTCCATTGACTAAGCCAGTAGTTTAGACAAAAACTGTCATTTCAACCATGTACTGAAATCTTAATATACTTGGTTGAAGCTAGTAAGAATGTTACCAGTTTAAAAATGGTGCCAGTAGTCAATGAACTGGAACTCAGCAAGTGGTCATTTGATTTTTAAAATAGATAATAGCTATTTGAAACTGGGAGTGGGTGTAGGGGAAAATGTCCTCTGTATCCAATAGTAATGATGATGGTGATGAAATAATGATAGTAGTGGTGTATTATGAATTAGGGAAGCACTTACTGTACACTATCTGACCTGTAGAAAAAGTCTTAAGAGTAGTATCATTATTCCTGAATCTGAGACTTAGAGAAGTCACACTTCTCTTAAATGACTGATTTCATATATCATGATGTATCTTGTCTTTGTTCTTCCCTGTGAAACAAAGTTTGTATCTTTAGTCAGTCATTTTGATATTTATTCTGAGACCAAGGGTTTACTTAATCTGGTGATTTGCCTTCAGTCCCCTAAAGGTATTTTTCCACTGTCCAGATGATTGTAATGCACACTAAATTTGAGAATCACTGCATGAGATCACCTTGTATTTTCCCATTTCCCTGTATATAGCCTTAATACATCTCTTCTATTCACAGATACTACCTTGATTCTAAATTGATTATTGTTAATTTAAGAATATCTTGAAACCAAATTTAAAGAAGAGCTAACAGCTATCCAACTCAAACTCTCCCAGAAAATTATAGTGGAAGGTAAACTTCCAAACTCATTCTATGAAGCCACCATCATCCTAATACCAAGAGCAGACAAAGATGCCACACACACACAAAAAAACAAAAAACAAAAAACTACAAGCCAATATCACTGATGAATATAGATGCAAAAATCCTCAACAAAATTCTAGCAAACAGAATCCAACAACATATTAAAAAGATCATATATCATGACCAAGTGGGCTTTATCCCAGGGATGCAAGGATTCTTCAGTATTAGCAAATCAATCAATGTGATACAGCACATTAACAAATTGAAATATAAAAACCATACATTATCTCAATAGATGCAGAGAAAGACTTTGACAAAATTCAACACCATTTATGATTAAAAACTCTCCAGAAAACAGGCATAGAAGGAACATACCTCAACATAATAAGAGCCATATGTGATAAACACATAGCCAACATTATCCTCAATGGTGAAAAATGGAAAATATTTCCTCTAAAGTCAGGAACAAGACAAAGGTGCCCACTCTCACCGCTACTATTCAACACAGTTTTGAATGCTTTAGCCAGAGCAATCAGAGAAGAAAAAGAAATAAAAGGACTCCAGATTGAAAAAGAAGAAGTAAAACTCTCATGACATGATCCTCTACATAGAAAACACTAAAGACACCACTTGAAAATTACTAGAGCTAATCAATGAATATAGCAAAGTTGCAGGATATTAAATTAATACACATAAATCCTTTGCATTCCTATACACTAACAATGAGAAAACAGAGAAATTAAGGAAACAATTTCATTCACCATTGCAACAAAAAATAAAATACTTGGGAATAAATCTACCTAAAAAAACAAAAAATCTTTGTATAGGAAGCTATAAAACACTGATGAACGAAATAAAAAATGACACAAATGGATGGGAAAATATACCATGTTCATGGATCAGAAGAATCAATATAGTGAAAAATGAGTATACTACCCAAAGAAATCTATAGATTCAACTCAATCCTCATCAAGCTACCAATGGTATTTTTCACAAAACTAGAACAAATAATTTCACAAATTGTATGGAAATACAAAAAAACCCTCGAATGGCCAAAGCAATCTTGAGAAAGAAGAATGGAACTGGAGGAATCAACCTTCCTGACTTCAGACTATACCACAAAGTTACAGTCATCAATACAGTATGGTGCTGGCACAAAGACAAAAATATAGAGCAACGGATCAAAATAGAAAGCACAGAGATAAATCCACGCACCTATGAACACCTTATCTTTGACAAAGGAGGCAAAAATACACAATGGAGAAAAGACAATGTTTTTAATAAGAGGTGCTGGGAAAGCTGGTCAGTCACCTGTAAAAGAATGAAACTAAAACACTTTCTAACACCATGCTGCTGCTGCTGCTTCTAAGTCGCTTCAGTCGTGTCCGACTCTGTGCGACCCCATAGACGGCAGTCCACCAGGCTCCCCCATCCCTGGGATTCTCCAGGCAAGAACACTGGAGTGGGTTGCCATTTCCTTCTCCAATGCATGAAAGTGAAAAGTGAAAGTAAAGTTGCTCAGTCGTGTCCGACTCAGCGACCCCATGGACTGCAGCCTACCAGGCTCCTCCATCCATGGGATTTTCCAGGCAAGAGTACTGGAGTGGGGTGCCATTGCCTTCTCCGAACACCATACACAGAAATAAACTCAAAATGGATTAAAAATCTAAATGTAAGATCAGAAACTATAAAACTCCTAGAAGAAGACACAGGCAAAACACTCTCTAACATAAATCACAGCAAAATCCTCTATGACCCATCTCCCAGAGTAATGGAAATAAAAGCAAAAATAAACAAATGGGACCTAATTAAACTTAAAAGCTTTTGGACAACGAAGAAACTATAAGCAAGGTAAAAGGGCAGTCTTCAGAATGGGAGAAAATAATAGCAAATGAAACAACTGACAAAGAATTAATCCCTAAAATATGCAAGCAGCTCAAGCTGCTCAGTACTAGAAAAATAAATAACCCAATCAAAAAGTGGGCCAAAGAACTAAACAGGCATTTCTCCAAAGAAGACATACAGATGGCTAACAAACACATGAAAAGATGCTCAACATCACTCATTATCAGAGAAATGCAAATCAAAACCACAATGAGGTACCATCTCATGCCGGTCAGAATGGCTGCTATCAAAAAGTCTACAGACAATAAATACTGGAGAGGGTGTGGAGAAAAGGGAACCCTCTAACCCTGTTGGTGGGAATGCAAACTAGTACAGCCACTATGGAGAACAGTGTGGAGATTCCATAAAAATCTGGAAATAGAACTGCCATATGACCCAGCAATCCCACTGCTGGGCATCCACACCGAGGAAACCAGAATTGAAAGAAACTCTTGTACACCAATGTTCATTGCAGCACTGTTTACAATAGCTAGGACAGGAAAGCAACCTAGATGTCTATCGGTAGACGAATGGATAAGAAAACTGTGGTATTTATACCCAATGGAATATTACTCCGCCATTAAGAAGAATGCATTTGAATCAGTTCTAATGAGGTGGATGATAACTGGAGCCCATTATACAGAGTGAAGCAAGTCAGAAAGAAAAACACCAATACAGTATATCAACACATATACATGGAATTTAGAAAGATGGTAACGACAACCCTATACACGAGACAGCAAAAGAGACACAGATATAAAGAAATGACTTTTGGACTCTGTGGGAAAAGGGGAGGGTGGGATGATTTGAGAGAATAGCATTGAAACATGTATATTACGATATTTGAAATAGATAAACAGTCCAAGTTCGACACATGAAAAGGGCACTCAAAGCTGGTGCACTGGGACAACCTAAAGGGATGGGATGGGGAGGGAAGTGGGAGGGGGGTTCAGGATAGGGGACACATGTACACCTGTGGCTGATTCATGTCAATGTATGGCAAAAAAAAAAATATATTGTAATTAGCCTCCAAGTAAAATAAATAAAAATATAAAAATTAAAAAAAAAAAAGAGTATCTTAAAAACCACATGTGACATTTGAGTATGTGTATATAAGGCAAAAATATACATCTTAGTTATCTTACATTTGAAATAGTGTTATTTTTCTATAATTGAAATAAATGCTTCCATAGGGGGAAAAATACCCAATCCAGGACCTTATCCTTAGAGATTTTCATTTAGTAAGTTCTAGATTTGGATCCTAGGAACTCATAGCTTTTACAAGCACAGCAAATAATTCTTATCAGTAAGCAGGCCTGGAAATATACTAAGGTAGAGACTGAGAACCCAACTCTAAGTCAAGTAGGTTTGGGTTTGTATCTTTGTTCCACCATAGAGTGGTTTAAAAGCTGTACAAGCTTGAGTAAATTACTTAAACATTCTGTGCCCCAGGTGTTTTATTGACAAAACAGGTAATAGTTATAACCTCCTACAACATGTTGTTGTAAGAATTAAATAACACACGTGACATACTTGACAGTGGGAAATGTTCAGTAAATGTCCTTTGTCTCCTCTCTTTTGTCTTGTTTGCTTTCAGCAGAAACCATCTTTTCCTAATTCTCTGACATTCTACTACAGCTTTACATTCTACAATTAGAGCTAAAATTTTAAATCTGAGAAGTATACCAATCTTCCTTGACAGAGGGAATTGATGGGACAAAGTAAAACTTTGCCTAATACACAGTTTAGCTTTGACTTGGCCCTAAACATTCCTTCTTAGGCTCAACCATGAGTATCTCATTTATTAATTTAACTGAATTCCTAATGTGTGTTATCAGTGTAGTAGGCTTGAAGGTACAATAGCAAGAAAATCAGATGTGTTCCCTATTTTCCTTGAACTCACTTAGTGTTCTGTCACTTCTTCAAGTCTCTCCAGGCTTGATTTTTGCCTAGTCTCTATTGATAACAAACACTTTCGATTTGGCCCCATTTTTGTTTTCCAATCCCTCTTTCAGGGCTTTGAACCTTAGAAAGTTCTTTGGCTTCCTCATCTGCTCTGTCCAGATGAGAATTCCCTTTTTCTCTTTGACCCACATCTCTCACCTTTTTCTCAAGTTTAACTTTGGATGATGCCAGATAGAAAATGAAGTTCAAATCTCCTGTATATACCTGAGCAGAGGGTCAGACAACCAGGTTACAGAACCCTAAAATGGGTAAGAGCTCTTAGAAGTCTACAAGAAATTTAAAATCTATTGCATGTTTTATTTTCACAAACTGCAATGTAGAATGTATACACGATTCAAAATTTTGAACACAAAAAACTTTTTTCTCATTAATTTCTCATCCTGCTATCTGTATTCAACCCTATATAATATGTCATGTTGAGGGGGTGGTCCCGAGATGACTTAAGAATAGCATGGGGAGATCACTTTCTCCCCTACAAATTCATCTAAAGATCAGTTGAATGTTGAGCAACTCCCACAAAACAACTTTTGAACGCTGGCAGAGGACACTAGGCACTGAGAAAGGCAGCCCAATCTCTTCTAAAGGAGGTAGGACAAAATATAAAAGATGAAAATAGAGACAAAAGATTTAGAGATGGAGACTTGTTCTGGGGAGGGAGTCGTGAAGGAGTAGGATAACCCTCTCATAAACTGTGTAGGTTTGTCACAGCTTTTCTTCCAAAGAACAAGCGTCTTTTAATTTCATGGCTGCAGTCACCATCCACAGTGATTTTGGAGCCCAAGAAAATAAAATCTGCCACTGTTTCCACTGTTTCCCATCTGTCTGCCATGAAGTGATGGGACCAGATGCCATGATCTTCGTTTTCTGAATGTTGAGCTTTAAGCCAACTTTTTCACTCTCCTCTTTCACTTTCATCAAGCTTTTTAGTTCCTCTTCTCTTTCTGCCATAAGGGTGGTGTCATTTGCATATCTGAGGTTATAGATATTTCTCCCAGCAATCTTGATTCCAGCTTGTCCTTCATCCAATTCAACATTTCTCATTATGTACTCTGTATATAAGTTAAATAAGCAGGGTGACAATATACAACCTTGATGTAATCCTTACCTGATGTGAAACCAGTCTGTTGTTCCATGTCCAGGTCTAACTGTTGCTTCCTGATCTGCATACAGATTTCTCAAGAGGCAGGTCAGGTGGTCTGGTATTCCAATCTCTTTCAGAATTTTCCAATTTGTTGTGGTCCACAGAGTCAAAGGCTCTGGCATAGTCAATAAAGCAGAAATAGATATTTTTCTGGAACTCTATTGCTTCCAGATGTTCAAGCTGGTTTTAGAAAAGGCAGAGGAACTAGAGATCAAATTGCCAACATCTGCTGGATCATCGAAAAAGCAAGAGAGTTCCAGAAAAACATCTATTTCTGCTTTATTGACTATGCCAAAGCCTTTGACTGTGTGGATCACAATAAACTGTGGAAAATTCTTCAAGACATGGGAATACCAGACCACCTGACCTCCTTCTCGAGAAACCTATATGCAGGTCAGGAAGCAACAGTTAGAAATGGACATGGAACATTGCCGGGAGCCACCATGGGAGATCCAACCCATGACAAAGGTCATGCGGAAGAGACCTGACAGGCAAAGGTGGATCAGGCTTCAAGGGACCCCCCTGAATCTGCTCGAGCATCTACCCCAAAACCAGAATCTGTCTGTCTTGCTATTTTGTGCCTTTCACCAACTCTTCTGACATCAACAGGGGGCTATCCCCGACCATCTTTCTCTGGAAAAAGTCAACTTAGGGCTTTAGTTAATGGGCATGATAGGAGTGTTTCAATTCAAACCCCTCTGATGGCTTTCTAGCTTGCCTGACAGGTTTATCCATACTCTTGCAATTAACATAAATGATTGTTCACAATTCCCCAACCTTGAAAGGCACGGGAAGCCAAAACATTCTAAAAGTCCTAATGAGCATAGAGTCCTTTAAGGGATGAAAAATTATTAGAATAGATAGTACTGGTGAAGGGCTTCATTACTGGGCCAATGCTTGCTGCCAAGTTCCCATATCCCTTATCCATTGTACACCTGGGAGTGCATTAGTTAACACAGTTGGAATGTAAGAAAAACAAGTAACAGCCTTGGAATTAACCACATCAGACCTTTGAGCTAATTGGTTCTTTCTTTGTTGTGACCCATTGCACCTTTGCTCTGTGAGAATGTAACTCTGTTTAATACTTTCTGAGTCTGGGGAAAATAAAGAAAAAACACTTCAAGGGAAATAAGTTTTCTGGTTGAGCAGCCTTTATCAAAAAAGGGTCATAAAATGTCCACAGGCCTCCAAGGCCAGAAGATATTGTGTACAACATTGTTTATAGGAAAGGTATGCAGAAAAAATCCTGGTTTCGATAAAGACAAAACAGATGTAATGTTTGGGCTGACTCTGTATGACTTTGCATCTTTCATTTCCCTCTATGTACAAGTCAAGGTATAAAAGTTCCTTTTGAAAATAAAGTTATGAGCCTCGCTCACCGAAGCTTGGTCTCCCCATGTCATTCTTTTTTTCCTTTTCCTCCTTTTCTCTCTCTGTTCTTCTTTCAGGATGACTCCTTGGAACACAGGAACTTTATTGGCTTTCTGTGTTAATCAAGGAAGAGCAAGCCTCTGATCTCTCTGCTTTGCTATCCTTATTGTCTAGGCCGTCATCCTGAGGGTACCCCTGGATCCTGCTGGGGCTGGACCCCGGCAGAACAACAGACTGGTTCAAAATAGGAAAAGGAGCATGTCAAGGCTGTATATTGTCACTCTGCTTATTTAACTTATATGCAGGGTACATCATGAGAAACGCTGGGCTGGAAGAAGCACAAGCTGGAATCAAGATTGCTGGGAACAATACAATAACCTCAGATATGCAGATGACACCACTCTTATGGCAGAAAGTGAAGAGGAACTCAAAAGCCTCTTGATGAAAGTGAAAGAGGAGAGTGAAAAAGTTGGCTTAAAACTCAACATTCAGAAAACGAAGACCATGGCATCTGGTCCCATCACTTCATGGGAAATAGATGGGGAAACAGTGGAAACAGTGTCAGACTTTATTTTTGGGGGCTCCAAAATTGCTGCAGATGGTGATTGCAGCCATGAAATTAAAAGACGCTTACTCCTTGGAAGGAAAGTAATGACCAACCTAAATAGCATATTGAAAAAAAGAGATATTACTTTGCCAACAAAGGTCCGTCTAGTCAAGGCTATGGTTTTTCCAATAATCATGTATGGATGTGAGAGTTGGACTGTGAAGAAGGCTGAGCGCCGAAGAATTGATGCTTTTGAACTGTGGTGTTGGAGAAGACTCTTAAGAGTCCCTTGGACTGCAAGGAGATCCAACCAGTCCATCCTAAAGGAGATCAGGGCCTGTGTGTTCATTGGAAGGACTGATGCTGAAGCTGAAACTCCAATACTTTGGCCACCTCATGTGAAGAGTGGACTCATTGGAAAAGACTCTGAGGTGGGAGGGATTGGGGGCAGGAGGAGAAGGGGATGACAGAGGATGAGATGGCTGGATGGCATCACCGACTTGATGGACATGAGTTTGAGTGAACTCTGGTAGTTGATGATGGACAGGGAGGCCTGGTGTGCTGTTATTCATGGGATCACAAAGAGTTGGACACGACTGAGCAACTGAACTGAACTGATTGCTTTTTTGATGATCCAATGGGTGTTGGCAATTTTATCTCTGGTCTATAAATAATCTACAGAGCAAGTCAAGACATGAGAATAATAAATGTTTTTTCTTGAGTCACTGCTGTCAGAGTCCTTTCCCGTGCTGGGAGTCACAGTCCATCTCACCTCCCGAGGATGCTCCCCAACACTGTGCTGATCTCTGGGCCTGCTGTGGGGGCAGCGCAAATTCTAATCTGGTTCTCCTCCTATGTGTTCTTTCCTCCAGTGTCTACATATATCAGTACTAGTGCATTTTCTTTTGTGTAAGCTCTCAATGACCTTTTATATATTCCATAAGCACAGAATCTGCCTAGTTGATTGTGTGGGTTTAATCTGCAGCTTGTACAGCTGGTGGGAAGGTTTTGGGTCTTCTTCCTTAGCTACACTGCCCCTGGGTTTCATTTGTTGTTTTGAGTAGGATAGGTGTTAACTCTTCTCTAAATTTTTGGTAGAATTCACCTGTGAAGCCATCTGGTCCTGGACTTTTGTTCGTTGGAAGATTTTTGATTACAGTTTCGATTTCCATTCTTATGATGGGTCTGTTAAGATTCTCTATTTCTTCCTGGTTCAGTTTTGGAAGGTTATACTTTTCTAAGAATTTGTCCATTTCTCCAAGTTGTCTAGTTTATTGGCATATAGTTGCTCATAGTAGTCTCTTATGATTTTTTTGTATTTCTGTGTTATCTGCTGTGATTTCTCCATTTTCTTTTCTAATTTTATTGATTTGATTCTTCTCACTTTTATTCTTCATGAGTCAGCTAATGGTTTGTCTATTTTATTTATCTTCTTATAGAACCATCTTTTAGTTTTGTTGATTTTTCCTATTGTCTCCTTCGTTTATTTCTGCTCTGATTTTTATGATGAGTTTCCTTCTACTAACTTTGGTGTTTTTCTGTTATTTTTCTAGCTGCTTTAGGTGTAAAGTTAGGTTGTTTATTTGGTATTTTTCTTGTTTCTTGAAGTAAGCTTGTATTGCTATGAATCTCCCTCCTAGCCCTGCTTTTACTGAATCACATAGGTTTTATGTTGTCATGTTTTCATTTTCGATGGACGTGAGTCTCAGTGAACTCCAGGAGTTGGTGATGGACAGGGAGGCCTGGCGTGCTGCAATTCATGGGGTCACAAAGAGTCGGACACGACTGAGCGACTGGTCTGATCTGATCTGATCTGATGCATATTTTGGTTTCTGTTCCATGATCTCTTGGTTATTCGGAAGTGTGTTGTTTAGCCTCTGTATGTTTGTATTTTTAATAGTTGTTTTTTTTTGTTTTTTGTTTTTTTTTTTCCTGTAGTTGACATCTAACCTTAAAGCTTTGTGATCAGAAAAGATGCTTGAATTGATTTTAATTTTTAAAAATTTACCAAGGCTCGATTTATGGCCCAGAATGTGATCTTTCCTGGAGAATGTTCCATGTGCTTTTAAGATAAAGGTGAAATTCATTGGATTTTGGTGAAATGCCATGTAGATATCAATTAGATCTAACTGGTCCATTGTATCATTTAAAGCTTGTGTTTCCTTGCTAATTTTCTGTTGGGTTGATCTATCCATAGGTGTGAGTGGGGTATAATTCAGATCAGATTCAGATCAGTCACTCAGTTGTGTCCGACTCTTTGCGACCCCATGAATCGCAGCATGCCAGGCCTCCCTGTCTATCACCAACTCCCGGAGTTCACTGAGACTCACGTCCATCGAGTCAGTGATGCCATCCAGCCATCTCATCCTCTGTCGTCCCCTTCTCCTCTTACCCCCAATCCCTCCCAGCATCAAAGTCTTTTCCAATGAGTCAACTGTTCGCATGAGGTGGCCAAAGTACTGGAGTTTCAGCTTTAGCATCATTCCTTCCAAAGAAATCCCAGGGCTTATCTCCTTCAGAATGGAGTGGTTGGATCTCCTTGCAGTCCAAGGGACTCTCAAGAGTCTTCTCCAACACCACAGTTCAAAAACATCAATTCTTCGGTGCTCAGCCTTCTTCACAGTCCAACTCTCACATCCATAGCTGACCACAGGAAAAACCACAGCCTTGACTAGACGAACCTTTGTTGGCAAAGTAATGTCTCTGCTTTTGAATATGCTATCTAGGTTAGTCATAACTTTCCTTCCAAGGAGTAAGCATCTTTTAATTTCATGGCTGCAGTCACCATCTGTAGTGATTTTGGAGCCCAGAAAAATAAAGTCTGACACTGTTTCCCCATCTATTTGCCATGAAGTGATGGGACCAGATGCCATGATCTTCGTTTTCTGAATGTTGAAATTTAAGCCAACTTTTTCACTCTCCTCTTTCACTTTTATCAAGAGGCTTTTTAGTTCCTCTTCACTTTCTGCCATAAGGGTGGTGTCATCTGCATATCTGAGGTTATTGATATTTCTCCCGGCAATCTTGACACAATAATAGTGGGGTATAATAGTCCCCCACTATTATTGTGTTACTGTTAATTTCCCCTTTTATACTTGTTAGCATTTGCCTTATGTATTGAGGTGCTCCTTTGTTGGGTGCATATATATTTATAATTGTTATATCTACTTCTTGGATTGATCTTTTGATCATTAGGTAGTGTGCTTCTTTGTCTCTTATCACGGCCTTTATTTCAAAGTCTATTTTATCTGATATTAGTATTGCTACTCCTGCTTTTTTTTTGGTCTCCATTCGCATGAAATATCATTTCAAGCCCCTCACTTTCAGCCTGTATGTGTCCCTAGGTAGGTAATTATTGATAAGTATGATCCCATTACCATTTACTTGTTTTGGTTTTTATAAACCTTTTCTGTGTTTCCTGTCTAGAGAAGATCCTTCAGCATTTGTTGAGGAGCTGGTTTGGTGGTGCTGAATTCTCTCAGCTTTTGCTTGTCTATAATGCTTTTGATTTCTCCTTTGAATCTGAATGAGATCCTTGCTGGGTAGAGTAATCTTGGTTTTCAGTTCTTCTCTTTCATCACTTTAAGTGTGTCCTGCCATTCCCTGTTGGCCTGAAAAGTTTCTATTGAAAGATCAGCTGTTATGTTTATGGGGATCCCCTTGTGTATTATTTGCTGCTTTTCCCTTGCTGCTTTTAATATTTTCTCTTTGTGTTTGATATTTGTTAATTTGACTAATATGTTCTTGGAGTGTTTTGCCTTGGGGTTATCCTGTCTCTGGGTCTTTTGGACTTGGGTATCTATTTCCTTCCCAATTTTAGGGACATTTTGACTGTTATCTTCTTAAGTATTTTCTCATGCCTTTTATTTTTTCTTCTTCTGGGACATCTAAGATTCAAATGTTGGGGCAATTAACATTGCCCCAGAGGTCTCTGAGGTTGTCCTCATTTCTTTTAATTCCTTTTCTCTTCTTTCCTCTCTGCTTCATTTATTTCCACCATTCTATCTTGCACCTCACTTATCTACTCTTCTGCCTCTGTTATTCTATTGTTGGTTCCCTCCAGAGTGATTTTATTTTATTTATTTATTATTTTTTAAAATTATTTATTTATTTTACTTTACAATATTGTATTGGTTTTGCCATACATTGACATGAATCCACCATGAGTGTGCATGTGTTCCCCATCCTGAACCCCTCTCCCACCTCCCACCCCATCCCATCTTGCTGGGTCATCCCAGTGCACCAGCCCCGAGCACCCTGTATCATGCATCAAACCTGGACTGGCGATTCATTTCACATATGATAATATACATGTTTCAATGTCATTTTCCCATATTATCCCACCTCGCCCTCTCCCATAGAGTCCAAAAGACTGTTCAATACAACTGTATCTCTTATGCTGTCTCGCATACAGGGTTATCATTACCTTCTTTCTAAATTCCATATATATGTGTTAGTATACTGTATTGGTGTTTTTCTTTCTGGCTTACTTCACTCTGTATAATAGGCTCTAGTTTCATCCACCTCATTAGAACTGATTCAAATGTATTCTTTTTAATGGCTGAGTAATATTCCATTGTATATATGTACCACAGCTTTCTTATCCATTCATGTGCTGATGGACATGCTTCCATGTCCTGGCTATTATAAACAGTGCTGCAATGAACATTGAGGTACATGTGTCTCTTTCAATTATGGTTTCTTCAGTGTGTATGCCCAGCAGTGGGATTTCTGGGTCATATGGCAGTTCTATTTCCAGTTTTTTGAAGGAATCTCCACACTGTTCTCCATAGTGGCTGTACTAGTTTGCATTCCCACCAACAGTGTGAGAGGGTTCCCTTTTCTCCACACCCTCTCCAGCATTTATTGCTTGTAGACTTTTTGTTAGCAGCCTTTCTGACTGGAGTGAAATGGTACCTCATTGTGGTTTTGATTTGCATTTCTCTGATAATGAGTGATGTTGAGCATCTTTTCATGTTGTTTGTTAGCCATCTGTATGTCTTCTTTGGAGAAATGTCTGTTAGTTCTTTGGCCTATTTTTTGATTGGGTCTTTTATTTTTCTGGAATTGAGCTGCAGGAGTTCCTTGTATATTTTTGAGATTAATTCTTTGTCCGTTGCTTCATTTGCTATTATTTTCTCCCATTCTGAAGGCTGTCTTTTCACCTTGCTTATAGTTTCCTTTGTTGTGCAGAAGCTTTTAAGTTTAATTAGGTCCCATTTGTTTATTTTTGCTTTTATTTCTAATATTCTAGGAGGTGGTTCATAGAGGATCCTGTTGTGGTTTATGTCAGAGAGTGTTTTGCCTATGTTTCCCTCTAGGAGTTTAATAGTTTCTGGTCTTACATTTAGATCTTTAATCCATCTTGAGTTTATTTTAGTGTATGGTGTTAGAAAGTGTTCTAGTTCCATTCTTTTACAAGTGGTTGACCAGTTTTCCCAGCGCCACTTGTTAAAGAGATTGTCTTTTCTCCATTGTATGTTCTTGCTTCCCTTGTCAAAGATAAGGTGTCCATATGTGCATGAATTTATCTCTGGGCTTTCTATTTTGTTCCATTGATCTATATTTCTGTCTTTGTGCCAGTACCATACTGTCTTGATGACTGTGGCTTTGTAGTAGAGCCTGAAGTCAGGCAGGTTGATTCCTCCTGTACCATTCTTCTTTCTCAAGATTGCTTTGGCTATTCGAGGTTTTTTGTATTTCCATACAAATTGTGAAATTATTTGTTATAGTTCTCTGAAGAATACCATTGGTAGCATGATAGGGTTTGTACTGAAGCTATACATTGCTTTTGGTAGTATATTCATTTTCACTATATTGATTCTTCTGATCCATGAACACGGTATATTTCTCCATCTATTTGTGTCCTCTTTGATTTCTTTCACCCGTGTTTTATAGTTTTCTATATATGGGTCTTTTGTTTCTTTAGGTAGATGTAAGTATTTTATTCTTTTCATTGCAATGGTGAATGGAATTGTTTCCTTAATTTCTCTTTCTGTTTTCTCATTGTTAGTGTATAGGAATGCAAGGGATTTCTGTGTGTTAATTTTATATCCTGCAACTTTACTATATTCATTGATTAGCTCTAATAATTTTCTGGTTGTGTCTTTAGGGTTTTCTATGTAGTGGGTCATGTCATCTGCCAACAGTGAGAGTTTTACTTCTTCTTTTCCAATCTGGATTCCTTTTATTTCTTTTTCTGCTCTGATTTCTGTGGCCAAAACTTCCAAAACTATGTTAAATAGTAGTGATGAGAGTGGGCACCCTTGTCTTGTTTCTGACTTTGGGGAAATGCTTTCAATTTACACCATTGAGGATAATGTTTGCTGAGGGTTTGTCATATATAGCTTTATTTTGTTGAGGTATGTTCCTTCTATTCCGGCTTTCTGGAGGGTTTTTTTTTTATCATTAATGGATGTTGAATTTTGTCAAAGGGTTTCTCTGTATCTATTAAGATAATCCTATGGTTTTTATTTTTCAATTTGTTAATGTGGTGTATTACATTAGTTGATTTGCAGACATTGAAGAATCCTTGCATCCCTGGGATAAAGCCCACTTTGTCATGATGTATGATCTTTTTAATATGTTGTTGGATTCTGTTTGCTAGAATTTTGTTAAGGATTTTTGCATCTTTGTTCATCAGTGATATTGACCTGTAGTTTTCTTTTTCTGTGGCATCTTTGTCAGGTTTTGGTATTAGGGTGATGGTGGCCTCATACAATGTGTTTGGATGTTTACCTTCCTCTGCAATGTTCTGGAAGAGTTTGAGTAGGATAGGTGTTAGTTCTTTTCTAAATTTTTGGTAGAATTCAGCTGTGAAGCCGTCTGGACCTGGGCTTTTGTTTGATGGAAGATTTCTGATTACAGTTTCAATTTCCGTGCTTGTGATGGGTCTGTTAAGATTTTCTATTTCTTCCTGGTTCAATTTAGGAAAGTTGTACTTTTCTAAGAATTTGTCCATTTCTTCGAAGTTGTCCATTTTATTGGCATATAATTGCTGATAGTAGTCTCTTGTGATCCTTTGTATTTCTGTGTTGTCTGTTGTGATCTCTCCATTTTCATTTCTAATTTTGTTGATTTGGTTTTTGTTCCTTTGTTTCTTGATGAGTCTGGCTAACGATTTGTCAATTTTATTTATCTTCTCAAAGAACCAGCTTTTGGTTTCATTGATTTTTGCTATAGTCTCTTGTGTTTCTTTTGCATTTATTTCTGCCTTAATTCTTAAGATTTCTTTCCTTCTACTAACACTGGGGTTCATAATTTCTTCATTTTCAAGTTGCTTTAGGTGTAAAGTTAGGTTATTTATTTGACCTTTTTCTTGTTTCTTGAGGTAAGCCTGTATTACTATGAACCTTCCCCTTAGTACTGCTTTTACAGTGTCCCATAGGTTGTGGGTTGTTGTGTTTTTTTTTTTTTTTTTTTTCATTCATTTCTATGCATAGTTTGATTTCTTTTTTGATTTCTTCTGTGATTTGTTGGGTTTTCAGCAGCCTGTTGTTCAGCCTCCATATGTTGGGATTTTTAATAGTTTTTCTCTTGTAATTGACATCTAATCTTACTGAATTGTAGTCATAAAAGATGCTTGGAATGATTTCATTTTTTTTTTTAATTTACCAAGGCTAGATTTATGGCCCAGGATGTGATCTATCTTGGAGAAGGTTCTGTGTGCACTTGAGAAAAAGGTGAAATACATTGTTTTGGGGTGAAGTGTCCTATAGATATCAATTAGGTCTAACTGGGTCTATTGTATCATTTAAAGTTTGTGTTTCCTTGTTAATTTTCTGTTTAGTTGATCTATCCATAGGTGTGAGTGGGGTATTAAAGTCTCCCACTATTATTGTGTTATTGTTAATTTCCCCTTTCATACTTGTTAGCATTTGTCTTACATATTGTGGTGCTCCTATGTTGGGTGCATATATATTTATGATTGTTATATGTTCTTCTTAGATTGATCCTTTGATCATTATGTAGTGTCCATCTTTGTCTCTTTTAATCGCCTTTGTTTTAAAGTCTATTTTATCTGATATGAGTATTGGTACTCCTGCCTTCTTTTGGTCTTTATTTGCATGGAATATCTCTTTCCAGCCCTTCACTTTCAGTCTGTATGTGTCCCTTGTTTCAAGGTGGGTCTCTTGTAGACAACATATATATGGATCTTGTTTTTGTATCCTTTCAGCCAGTCTTTGTCTTTTTGTTGGGGCATTCAACCCATTTACACTTAAGGTAATTATTGATAAGCATGATCCTGTTGCCATTTACTTTAGTGTTTTGAGTTCGAGTTTATACACCCTTTCTGTGTTTCCTGTCTAGAGAAGATGCTTTAGCATTTGTTGGAGAGCTGGTTTGGTGGTGCTGAATTATCTCAGCTTTTGCTTGTCTGTAAAGCTTTGGATTTCTCCTTCATATTTGAATGAGATCCTTGCTGGGTACAGCAATCTGGGCTGTAGATTATTTTCTTTCATCACTTTAAGTATGTCATGCCATTCCCTTCTGGTCTGACGAGTTTCTGTTGAAAGATCAGCTGTTGTCCTTATGGGAATCCCCTTGTGTGTTATTTGTTGTTTTTCCGTTGCTGCTTTTAATATTTGTTCTTTGTGTTTGATCTTTGTTAATTTGATTAATATGTGTCTTGGGGTGTTTTGCCTTGGGTTTATCCTGTTTGGGACTCTCTTGGTTTCTTGGACTTGGATAATTATTTCCTTCCTCATTTTAGGGAAGTTTTCAACTATTATCTCCTCAAGTATTTTCTCATGGTCTTTCTTTTTGTCTTCTGCTTCTGGGACTCCTATGATTTGAATGTAGGGGCGTTTAACATTTTTTCAGAGGTCTCTGAGGTTGTCCTCATTTCTTTTAATTCTTTTTTCTTTTTTCCTCTCTGTTTCATTTATTTCTACCATTCTATCATCTACCTCACTTATTCTATCTTCTGCCTCCGTTTTTCTACTGTAGGTTCCCTCCACAGTGTTTTTTTTATCTCATTTATTGCATTATTCATTCTATATTGACTCTTTTTTATTTATTCTGGGTCCTTGTTACACCTTTCTTGCATCTTCTTGATCCTTGTCTCCAGGCTATTTATCTGTAAGTCCAATTTGTTTTCAAGATTTTGGATCATTTTCACTATCATTATTCGGAATTCTTTGTCAGGTAGAGTCCCTATCTCTTCCTCTTTTGTTTGGTTTGGTGGGCATTTATCCTATTCCTTTACCTGCTGGGTATTTCTCTGCCTTTTCATCTTGTTTATATTGCTGTGTTTGGTGTGGCCTTTCTGTATTCTGGCAGTTGGTGGTTCCTCTTTATTGTGGAGGTTCCTCACTGTGGGTAGGGGTTGGATGGGTGGCTTGTCAAGGTTTTCTGGTTAGGGAAGCTTGTGTTGGTGTTCTGGTGGGTGGAGCTGGATTTCTTCTTTCTGGAGTGCAATGAAGTGTCCAGTAATAAGTTTTGAGATGTCAGTTGGTTTTGTGTGACTTTGGTCAGCCTGTGTATAGAAGCTGAAGGTTATGTTCCTGTGTTGCTGGAGAATTTGTGTGGTATTTCTTGCTCCGGAGCTTGTTGGCTCTTGGGTGGTGCTTGGTTTCAGTGTAGGTATGGAGGCGTTTGATGAGCTCCTATTGATTAGTGTTCCCTGGATTCAGGAGTTCTCTGGTGTTCTCAGGATTTGGACTTAAGCCTCCTGCCTCTGGTGTTCAGTCTTATTCTTACAGTAGCCTCAAGATTTCTCCATCTTTACAGCCCCGATGATAAAACGTCCAGGTTAAGGATGAAAAGTTTCTCCACAGTGAGGGACACCCGGAGAGGTACACAGAGTTACGTGGAGAAGAGAAGAGGGAGGAGGGAGATAGAGGTGACCAGGAGGAGAAGAGGGGGAATCAAAAGGGCAGAGAGCAAGCTAGCCAGTAATCACTTCCCTATGTGCTCTCCACAGCCTGGATCCCTCAGAGATGTTCACGGAGTTACACAGAGAAGAGAAGAGGGAGGAAACAGACAGAGGTGGCCAGGAGGATAAAAGGGGGAATCAAAAGGAGAGAGACAGATCCAGCCAGTAATCAGTTCCCTAAGTGTTCTTCACAGCCTGGAACACATGAAGAGCTTCACCTATTTGAGTAGAGAAGAAAAGAGGGGGAGAGGGATAGAGGCGACCTGGTGGAGAAAAAGGAGAGTCAAAAGAGGAAGACAGCCATCAGGCCAGTGATCTCGCTCCCAAGTAAAAATGGGTACTAAAGATTGGGTTTTTAAATGTACAAAGTTGATACAAAGACCAAAAAGCAAAGATTAAAAATTTTGAGTAGAGGTTAGATTCTAAAAAATACAATATTAAAAAAAAAAAGACAAAACGAAAAGAAAACACAAAGTCACAGAAATTATATATATATATGTGTGTGTGTGTGTGTGTGTGTGTGTGTGTGTGTATGTATATGAAGTTTGCTTTAAAAATATGGTCTTTCTTTTTTTGTAAGGTAATTGTAGGTTATAAAAATGAAAATTAAAGGAGTAATGGGGACTTAAAAAACAAATAACAAAAAGCAAAGATTAAAAATCTTGAGTAGAGGTTAGATTTTCAAAAATACAATATTTAAAAACAAAACAAAACAAGAAACAACAGAAAAAAAAGAAAACAGAAAACCATAGAAATTATAAAATATATATATATGAAGTTTGTTTTTAAAATAGGGTCTTTCTTTTTTTGTAAGGTAATTGTAGGTTATAAAAAATGAAAATTAAAGGAGTAATGGGGACTTAAAATAACAACAAAATAATAAAGTAAAAAAATTTTTTTTAATTTAAAAAATTATAATAGTAAAAACATATCTAAGACTCTCTGGAGCTGTTGTGGACAGTGTGCAGTCACTTCATTTTCAGATAGTTCCTTGGTCCAGCTTGTATTTCTCATGGTCTATAGGTTCCTTCCTATGTAGTTAGTGCTAACTACAGGGTTTTAATCTATTGCACCTGTCACTTCCCAAGCGGTTCCCTCTGCTTATTTTAGCTTCTTCTCTTTGTTGGTCTCTTCAGTGTCTAATTTCCACCCTGACACAAGGGGCACGGTGGTGGTCACATTTTATTTTAGCCTCGCTTGTTCCAGAGTGATTTTAATCTCACTTATTGCATTGTTCATTATTGATTGACTATTCTTTATTCTATGTCCTTGTTAAACATTTCTTGCACCTTCTCAATCCTTGTCTCTAGTCTGTTTATCTGTAACTTTATTTTGTTTTCAAGATTGTGGGTCATCTTTACTATCATTATTATGAATTCTTCTAAAGGTAGACTCCCTATCTCCTCCTCTTTTGTTTGGTTTGTTGGGTTTTTATCATGTTCCTTCATATGTTGTATATTTCTCTGCCTTTTCATTTTGTTTAGACTGCTGTGTTTGGGGTGCCCTTTCTACAGGCTGGAAGTTTGTGACTCCTTTTAATAGAGGAGTCTGCTCCCTGTGGTTGGGGTTGGACCAATGGCTTCTCAAGGTTTCCTGGTTGGGGGAGCTTGTGTCTGTGTTCTGGTGGGTGGAGATGGATCTCTTCTCTCTGGAGTGCAATGAAGTGTCCAGTAGTGAGTCTATGGGTTTGGTATGGCTTTTGGCAGCCATCTTTCAATTTTTAGGATTGTGTTCCTGTTTGCTAGAGAATTTGCATGGTATGCCTTGTTGGCTCTTGTGTGAATCTTGGTTTGAGTGTACGTATGAAGACTTTTGTGTGAGGTGTTGTCTATTAATGCTTCCTGAGTTAGGTGGTCTGGGGTTCATCTTTGGTTTATCATTTTTGGATATTTGTTTTACTCTCCCTTAATGCCATAACAAACCACTTGTGGAATCTTCATTCCTGACCAGAGATCAAACCCTGAGCCTTTGGAGTGGGAGCACTGACTCCAAGACCCCAGACTACCAGAGAACTAACCCTAAGGAATATCAAATACTGAGAAATCACGTGAAGGAAACCACTTGAATAAAAGATCCAGCAACAGCCAACCACCAGTAACACCCTGTGCAGGACTTCTCATCTAAACAAGAAACAAACAAACAAACAAACACAAACCCAATCATCAGCAGACAGCATTATCACCTCACTCAGCCTTGCATATCAAAGGAAAAACAAGCAAACAAACAAAAACTCAGGTGAAATCTCACTCTATATGAAGCTTACACAAACCACTGGACAAACCTTAGAAGGGTAGAAACCAAAAGGAAGAAATAATTCAACCTTGAAGCCTGGAAAAGGAGACCTCAAACCCAGTAAGTTAAAAAAATAATGAAAAGACAGAGAAATGCTACACAAATGAAGGAACAATCTAGAAACACAAAAGTCCAAATAAATGAAGAGTAAATAGGCAAACTACCTGAAAAAGTATTTAGAATACTGATAGGGAACATGATAAAAACAAACAAACAAACAAAAAAAACCTTGAAAACAAAATGGAGAAAAGATTCAATTAACGAAAACCTGGAAGAATTAAAGAATAAACATACAGAGACAAACAACACAATTACTGAAATTAAATATACTCTAGAAGGAATTAGTAGCAGAATATCTGAAGTAGAAGGGCGATACAGTGAGCTGGAAGATAAAATGGTGGAAATAAGTTCTGAAGAGCAGAATAAAGTAAAAATAATGAAAAGAACAGGACAGTCTCAGGGACTTCTGGGACAATATAAAATTCACCAACCTTCAAATTATAGGGGTCCCAGAAGACAAAGAGAAAAAGAAAGGGTATGAGAAAAATTTTGAAGAGATGATATTTGAAAATTTTCCCAACAATGTAAAGGAAATAATCAATCACGTCCAACAGGCACAAAGAGTCCCATACAGGATAAACCCAAGGAGAAACATGCCAAGACACATACTAATCAAACTAACAAAGACTAAACACAAAGAAAGAATATTAAAAACAGCAAGGGAGAAGCAACAAGTTACATACAAGGGAAACCCCATGTACTTACCAACTTATCTTTCAGCAGAAACTCTTCAGGCCAGAAGGGAATGGCAGAATGTATTTAAAGTACTGAAAGGAAAAAATCTACAACTAAGATTACTGTAGCTGGCAAGGATCTCATTCAAAATTGATGGAGAAATAAAAAGAATTTCAGACAAGCAAAAGTTAAGAGAACTCAGTACCACCAAAACAGATTTACAACAAATGTTAAAGGAATCTATATAGTCAAGAAATACAAGAGAAGAAAAAAGATCTACAAAATCAACCCCAAACAATTAAGAAAATGGCAACAGGAACATATATATCATATATATCTTTGTGACCCTGTGGACTGTAGCCCACCAGGCTCCTCTGTCCATGGGATTCTCCAGGCAAGAATACTGGAGTGGGTTGTCATTTCCTTCTCCAGGAGATCTTCTGGGCCCAGGGATCGAACCCAGGTCTCCCACATTGCAGGCAGACACTTTAACCTATGAGCCACCAGGGCAGACCCATATATATCAATAATTACTTTAAATGTAAATGGATTAAGTGCTCCAAACAAAAGACACAGACTGGCTGAAAGGATAAAAGAAAACAACAAAAACAACAACAACAAAACCCATATATGCACTGTCTACAAGAAACCTGCCTCAGACCTGAAGACACATATAGACTGAAAGTGAGAGGATGGAAAAATTGGGAAGCAAATTGGGAAGCAAAAGAAAGCAATTGGGAAGCAATTGGAAGTCAAAAGAAAGCTGGAGTAACAATCCTCATATCAGACAAAATAGACCTTAAAATAATGACCAAGGGATCAATCCAAGAGAAAGACATAACAATTGTATATATCTATGCACCCAACATAGGAGCACCTCAATACATAAGACAAACACTAACAGACATAAAAGGAGAAATTGACAGTAACACAATAAGAGTAGGAGAATTTAACACCCCACTCACATCAATGAACAGTTCATCAAAACAGAAAATTAATAAGGAAACACAAGTCTTAAATGATACATTAGATAAGGTAGATCTCACTGATATCTTCAGGACATTCCATCCAAATGCAGAAGAATACACCTTCTTCTCAAGTGCACATGAAACATTCTCCAGGATAGACCACATCTTGGGTCACAGATCAAGCCTCAGTATATTTAAGAAAATTGAAATCATATCAAGCATCTTCTCTGACCAGAACGCTGTGAGACTAGATATCAATTACAAGAAAGAAATTGTAAGAAACAAGAACACAAGGAGATTAAACACGTTTCTAAATAACCAACAGGTTACTGAAGAAATCAAAAGGGAAATAAAAAGTTTTCTATAAACAAATGACAATGAAAGTACAACAACTCAAAACCTATGGGATGCACCAAAGCAGTTCTAAGAGGGAAGTTTATAGCAAGACAATCTTACTTCAAGAAACAAGAAAAACATTGAATAGACAACCTAACTTTACACCTAAGACAGCTGGAAAAAGGAGAACAAAAAAACCTCAAAATTAATAGAAGGAAAGAAATCGAAAGACCTGAGCAGAAATAAATGAAAAAGAAATGAAAGAAACAATAGTAAAGATTAAAAAAACTAAAAGCTGGTTCTTTGAGAAGATAAACGAAATTGACAAGCCTTCAGCCAGTTCAGTTCAGTCACTCAGTCGTGTCCGACTCTTTGAGACCCCATGAACTGCAGCACGCCAGGCCTCCCTGTCCATCACCAACTCCTGGAGTACACCCAAAGCCATGTCCGTTGAATTGGTGATGCCATCCAAGCATCTCATCCTCTGTCGACCCCTTCTACTCCTGCCCTCAATCTTTCCCAGCATCAGGGTCTTTTCAAATGAGTCAGCCCTTCGCATCAGGTGGCCAAAGGATTGGAGTCTCAACTTCAACATCAGTCCTTCCAATGAACACCCAAGACTGATATCTTTTAGAATGGACTGGATGGATCTCCTTGCAGTCCAAGGGACTCTCAAAAGTCTTTTCCAACACCACAGTTCAAAAACATCAATTTTTCAGCACTCAGCTTTCTTTATAGTCCAACTCTCACATCCATACATGACTACTGGAAAAACCATAGCCTTGACTAGATGGACTTTGTTGACAAAGTAATGTCTCTGCTTTTTAAATATGCTGTCCAGGTTGGTCATAACTTTCCTACCAAGGAGTAAGTGTCTTTTAATTTCATGGCTGCAAACATCATCTGCAGTTATTTTGGAGCCCCCCAAAAATAAAATCTGCCACTGTTTCCAATGTTTCCTCATCTATTTGCCATGAAGTGATGGGACCAGATGCCATGATCTTAGTTTTCTGAATATTGAGCTTTAAGCCAACTTTTTCACTCTCCTCTTTCACTTTCGTCAAGAGACTGTTTAGTTCTTCTTCACTTTCTGCCATAAAGGTGATGTCATCTGCATATCTGAGTTAATTGATATTTCTCCTGGAAATCTTGAGTCCAGCTTGTGCTTCCTCCAGTCCAGCATTTCTCATGAAGTACTCTTCATATAAGTTAAATAAGCAGGGTGACAATATACAGCCTCGACGTACTCCTTTTTGCTATTTAGAACCAGTTTGTTGTTCCATGTCCAGGTCTAACTGTTGCTTCCTGACCTGCATACAGCTTTCTCTAGAGTCAGGTCAGGTGGTCTGGTATTCCCATCTCTGAAGAAATTTCCACAGCTTATTGTGATCCACACAGTCAAAGGCTTTGGCATAGTCAATAAAGCAGAAATAGATGCTTTTCTGGAACTCTCTTGCTTTTTCGATAATCCAGTGGATGTTGGCAATTTGATCTCTGGTTCCTCTGCCTTTTCTAAAACCAGCTTGAACATCTGGAAGTTCACGCTTCATGTATGCTGAAGCCTGGATTGGAGAATTTTAAGCATTACTTTACTAGTGTGTGAGATGAATGCAATTGTGCAGTAGTTTGAGCATTCTTTGCCAGACTCATCAGGAAAAAAAGAGAGAATAATCAAATCAAGTTTAGAAATGAAAAATCAAAATTAGAAATGAAAAAGGAGACATTACAATAGACAATACAGAAACACAAAGGATTTTAAGAGAATATTATGAAAACTATTTGGCAATAAAATGGATAACTAGGTAGAAAGGGACAGATTCTTAGAGAAGTTCAACTTCAAAGACTGAAGAAATAGAAATTATGAAGAACCCTATTACAAGCACTGAAATTGAAGCTGTGATAAAAAAAAAATCCCCCAAAATCAAAAGCCCAGGACCAGATGGCTTCACAGGAGAATTCTATCAAACATTTAGAAAAGAGCTAATGCCTATCCTTCTAAAATTCTTTCAAAAAATTTCAGAGGAAGGAATGCTTCAAAACTCATTCTACAAGGCTACCATATCCCTGATACCAAAACCAGAGAAAAATAACACTAATAAAGAAAATTACAGGCTGATATCACTGATGAACAAAGATGCAAAAATCCTCAACCATATTTTAGTGAACAGAATTCAGGAACACATCAAAAAGCTCATACACCATGATCAAATTGGGCTTATTCCAGCAATGCAATGATTCTTCAATATATGCAAATCAATCAATGTGATACACCATATTAACAAATTGAAAGATAAAAATCATATGATTATCTCATAAGATGCAGAAAAAACCTTTGACAAAATTTAGCACCCATTTATGATTGAAATTCTTCAAAAAAAGGACATAGAAGGAACCTACCTCAGCATAGTAAAGGCCATATATGATAAGCCTACAGCAAATATTATTCTCAATGGTGAAAAACTGAAAGCATTCCCCCTAAGATAAGGAAAAAGACAAGGGTGTCCACTTTCATCACTATTATTCAACATAGTTTTGGAAGTCCTAGCCAAGGCAATCAGAGAAGGAAAAAAAAAAAAAAAAAAAAAAAGAAAGGAATCCAGATTGGAAAGAAGAAGTAAAGCTCTCACTGTTTGCAGGTGACATGATACTATACATAGAAAACCCTAAATATAGTATCAGAAAATTACAGAGCTAGTCAGTGAATTTAGCAAAGTTGTAGGATACAAAATCAATACACAGAAATCACTTGCTTTTCTATATACTAACAATAAAAAATCAGAAAGAGAAATTAATAAATCAATCCCATTCACCATTGCAGCAAAAAGAATTAAATATCTAGGAATAAACTTACCTAAGGAGACAAAATAACTATACACAGAAAACTATAACACGCTAATGAAAGAAATCAAAGACAATGTAAATAGATGGAGAGATATTCCATGTTCAAAGGTAGGAAATCAATGTTGTGAAAATGACTATACTACCAAATGCAATCTACAGATTCAATGTGATCCCTATCAAATTACCAATGGCATTTTTCACAGAACTAGAAGAAAAAATTTCACAATTCATATGGAAACACAAAAGACCCTAAATAGCCAAGGCAGACCTGAGAAAGAAGAATGGACTGGAGAAATCGACCTTCCTGACTTCAGATTATACTACAAAGGTACAGTCATCAAGACAGTATGCTACTGACACAAAAACAGAAATATAGACTAATGGAACAAGTTAGAAAGCCCAGAAATAAACCCATGCACCTATGGTTGCCTTATTTTTGACAAAGGAGACAAGAATATACAATGGGGGCAAAGACAGCCTCTTCAGTAAATGGTGCTGGGACAACTGGACAGCTACATGTAAAAGAATGAAATTAGAACACTTCCTAACACCATATGCAAAGATTAACTCAAAATGGATTAAAAACCTAAATGTAAGATCAGAAACTATAAAACTCTTAGAGGAAAACATAGGCAGAACACTCCATGACATAAATCAAAGCAATATTCTCTATGACCCATCTCCTAGAGTAATGGAGATAAAAACCAAAGTAAACAAGTGTGACCTGAATAAACTTAAAAGCTTTTGCACAGCAAAGGAAACTACAAGCAAGGTGAAAAGACAACCCTTAGAATGGGTGAAAATAATAGCAAATGAAACAACTGACAAAGGATTAATTTCCAAAATATACAAGCAGCTCATACAACTCACTGCCATAAAAACATACAATCCAATCAAAAAGTGGGAAAATGACCTAAATAGACATTCCTCCAAAGAAGACATAGATGGCTAACAAACACATGAAAAGATGCTTAACTTTGCTCATTATTAGAGGAATGCAAATCAAAACTACAGTGAGATATTATCTCACACCAGTCAGAATGGCCATCATCAGAAAGTCTACAAAAAATAAATGCTGGAGAGAGTGTGGAGAAAATTGAATGCTCTTGCACTTTTGGTGCGAATGTAAATTGATATAGCCGCTAAGGAAGACGGTATAGAATTACTTAAAAACCTAGGAATAAGACCACCATAAGATCCAGCAATCCCACTCCTAGGCATATACCCTGAGGAAACCAAAACTGAAAAAAAAAAAACACATGTATCCCATTGTTCATTGCAGCACTATTTACAATAACTAGTCAAGGCTATGGTTTTTCCAGTAGTCATGTATGAATGTGAGAGTTGGACTGTGAAGAAAGCTGAGCACCAAAGAACTGATGCTTTTGAACTGTGGTGTTGGAGAAGACTCTTGAGAGTCCCTTGGACTGCAAGGAGATCCAACCAGTCCATTCAGAAGGAGATCAGTCCTGGGTGTTCTTTGGAAGGAATGATGCTAAAGCTGAAACTGCAGTACTTTGGCTACCTCATGCGAAGAGACTCTGATCCTTGGTGGGATTGGGGGCAGGAGGAGAAGGGGACGACAGAGGATGAGATGGCTGGATGGCATCACTGACTCGATGGATGTGAGTTTGAGTGAACTCCGGGAGTTGGTGATGGACAGGGAGGCCTGGCATGCTGCAGTTCATGGGGTCGCAAAGAATCGGACATGACTGAGCGACTGAACTGAACTGAAGAGGATGAGATGATTGGATGGCATCACCAATTCAATGGGCATGAGTTTGAGTGAACTCCGGGAGTTGGTGATGGACAGGGAGGCCTGGCGTGCTGCAGTCCATGGGGTTGCAAAGAGATGGACATGACTGAGCGACTGAACTGAACTGAAGTAATGAGTGGGAGGATTATTCCAATTATTTGGGGAAGAGGTGAAGATTTCCAGGAATTGGGCTATCACTCACTTTTTGGTCTTTTATGGTTAGCTTCTGAACTGTCATGGTGTCTGTGGGTATGTCATTTAACATATTAATGTATTACAATGAGCATATAATGAGGCCAAAGGTCTACTGGAAGTCACATCTTCCACTATCTTGGACCTAGTTGATTCTAACCGGTTTTTCTCATGTCCTGTGGCTGTCCCCTGTCATAGATCACAGACTTGTCATGGTGAAGGGGCTTGCATAACTCAAAGAAGCTATGAGCCATGCCATGCAGGGCCACCCAAGATGGAAGGGTCATAGTGGAGAGTTCTGACAAAACGTGGTCCACTGGAGGAGGGAATGGCAAACCACTCCAGTATTCTTGCTGTGAGAACCCCATGAACAGTATGAAAAGGCAAAAAGATATGATACTGGAAGATGAGTCCCCAGGTTAGAAGGTGTCCAACAGGCTACTGGGAAGAGAGGAGGGCAATTACTAATATCTCCAGAAAAAATGAAGCATCTGGGCCAAAGTGGAAATGACGCTCAGTAGTGGATATGTCTGGTGGTGAAAGTAAAGTCCGATGCTGTAAAGAACAACATTGCATAGGAACTGGAATGTTAGGTTTATGAATCAAGGTAAATTGGATAAGATTAAGCAGGAGATGGTAAGAGTGAACATTGAAATTTTAGGTATCAGTGAACTAAAATGGATGGAAAGGGGCAAATTTAATTCAGATGACTATTATATATACTACTGTGGGCAAGAATCTCTCAGAAGAAATGGAGTAGCCCCCATAGTCAACAGAAGAGTCCAAAATCCAGTACTTGGGTACAATCTCAAAAATGACAGAATAATCTTTGTTCATTTCCAAGGCAAGCCATTCAACATCACAGTAATCTAAGTCTATGCCCCAACCACTAATGCTGAAGAGCTAAAGTTGACCAGTTCTATGAAGACCTACAAGACTTTCTAGAACTAACATCAAAGGAAGATGTCCTTTTCATCATATAGGATTGGAATAAAAAAGTAGAAAATCAAGAGATACCTGGAGTAATAGGTAAGTTTGGCCATGGAGTACAAAACGAAGCAGGACAAAGACTAACAGAGTTTTGTCAAGAGAATACAGTGATCATAGCAAACACCCTTTTCTAACAACACAAAAGATGACTCTTCACATGGACATCACCAGATGGCCAATACCAAAATCAGATTGATTATATTCTTTGCAGCCAAAGATGAAGAAGCTCCATACAGTCAGCAGAAACAAGACCAGGAGCTGACTGTGGCTCAGTTCATATGTTCCTTACTGGAAAATTCAGACTTTAAGAAAGTAGGGAAAATCAGTAGTCCATTTAGGTGTGATCTAAATCAAATCCCTTATGATTATACATACAGTAGAGGTGACAAATAGATTCGGGAGATTAGATCTGATAGACTGCCTGAAGAACTATGGATGAAGGTATGTAACATTTTACAGGAGGCAGTGACCAAAACCTTCCCAAAGAAAAAGAAATGCAAGAAGGCAAAGTGATTGTTTGAGGAGGCTTTACAAATAGCTGAGAAAAGAAGAGAAGTGAAAGGTAAAGAAGAAAGGGAAAGATATACCCACTAAATGCAGTTCCAGAGAATAGCAAGGAGAGATAAGAAGACTTTCTTAAATGAAAATTGAAGATAAAAAGAGGAAAACAATAGAATGGGAAAAACTAGAGATCTCTTCAAGAAAATTGGAGATATGAAGGGAACATTTCATGCAAAGATGAGCACAATAAAGAACAGAAATTGTAAGGACCTAACAGATGCCGAAGATATTAAGATTAGGTTGCAAGAACATACAGAAGAACTATACCAAAAAAATCTTAATGACTCAGATAACCATGATGGTGTGGTCACTCACCTAGAGCCAGACACCCTGGATTCTGAAGTCAAGTGAGTCTTAGGAAGCAATACTATGAACAAAGCTAGTGGAAATGATGGAATTCCAGCTGAGCTATTTCAAATCCTAAAAGATGATGCCATTAAAGTGCCGTACTCAATATGTCAGCAAATCTAGAAAACTCACCAGTGGCCATAGGACTGGTTGTTAGTTTAGCTGGACCAATGGTCTCCCATTTTGGTAATCAACTTACAAACCCTTTTAAGGACCCTCCTGGTTTAAGAAATTTGTGCCTTATGTTTAGGCACTCTATAACCCTTTTAAACTTAATAACCACCAACTAGATAATCTTTGGCCAAGACCAGAACCTTGATATTCCACACTCCAGGATATACTAAGGCTTCTATTTCAGCTCCAGATTCATTCTGCTCCTTTCCACTTTCTGTAAAATTCATTTGATAATGAAGGTGGTTCTCTTGCCCCTCAAGAAATAGAGTGGCCCCTAGTTTAGTTAATAAGTCTCTTCCCATTAAATGGATGGGACAGTCAGGCACAGACAGAAGGGAATGTAAAAACAACAGGCCATTAATGTTGCACAAAATGGGTTCCAGGAAAGTGTGCCACTGCTTCTTTCCTGACACCTCCATTAGAAAAGCCAGCCTCCCCTTTGGTGGTCTCTGAGCAGACAAAGCCACTGCAATCTTTTGGGCCTTTTGCATATTTCTCTGGGTGCAGTCAGCCTTTTTGGCCATATCCTTGTTATTGAAAACCAAAATAAGCCAATCATTTAACAGAATCTGAGGACTAGCAGTTGCTTTCTGAATTTTGTGCCTGATGTCTGGGATAGACTCGGTTATGAAATGAATAGCTAAAAGAGCTTATTCCTTGAGGGAAGAGGGATCCATGTTCATATACTTCCTAAAAGCCTCCACTAGTCTCCCTTGGAGGAGAAGGCAATGACACCCCACTCTGGTACTCCTGCCTGGAGAATCCCGTGGATGGAGGAGCCTGGACGGCTGTGGTCCATGCGGTCGCTGAGGGTCGGACAAGACTGAGCGACTTTACTTTCAGTTTTCACTTTCATGCATTGGAGAAGGAAATGGCAACCCACTCCAGTGTTCTTTCCTGGAGAACCCCAGGGACAGGGGAGCCTGGTGGGCTGCCATCTATGGGGTCACACAGAGTCGGACACGATTGAAGTGGCTTAGCAGTAGCAGTAGCAGCAGTCTCCCTTGGAAGACAGCAATGTTTTTGTCCTGTCCGTGTTATGCCTCTTTCACTTTTTCAAAATTGACAGGTTTTACTGTTTTTGTAATCTCTACTAAACAGGTAATCATATGGTCCTGTCTATTGCTATCAATAAAATTTGCCTGGTAATTCCATTGTGTCCACCTTGGAGCAGTGTTGTTCCCCACAGAGTGTACTGCATGGCCTCACATGGGGAGTCTATTGAAATGTCCTTTCTGTCTTTCTTAGAGCCATCCCTCTAAGCTACACTTGTGTTAATTATGACGGGGTTTCATTGCCTAAATGCAAGGTCATGAAAATTTGAACATATGGTACCTCACTCCATTTAAATTTCCTGACTCATAATGTGGGTAAATCTGATTATATAACTTAATAAGCATTTTCCTTTTTAATGTGTTTTGTCAATTTTTTCCCAATCCTGGAATATATGCCCCAGCGGGTATTGGTCAGAATTGATATGGTCTCATTCATTTCAGATCCAAGCCTGAGGTGATAGCTCTAATTTCCATGCTATCCAAAACTCCACTTTTAAGTCAAAACTCACCGTGCAATTTGGTCAAGATTGACACTTAGGATTTACTACTTCTGAGGTAGTCTCCTAACCAGGCGATAGTGCCCCAGTGATGCAAATGAATGGTACAGAAAGTGTCCCCATCAGCGTTGACAATTAGTGAGAATTGGTCTAGCTGTAAGTTGGAAATAAAAGGTCAGGATTTATCAATAACAAGTATATCTTGGCAGTCACACAGGTCTCCTGCAGTTTAGAAAAGAAAGAAAGAAATGGAACAGGAGTGAATATAGCATACAGGAGAAAGACTTCAGAGTCCAGGAGAAGAGTACCGATTATCAAATCTTGCAGCGACAGTTTTGCTGTTGGATGTGCATAAGCATAGCCATTCCAGATCATCTTTCTATAGCAAACCATGCCAATTGCCATCATTCTTCTGGTATGGATCTAGGTTTGCAATCAGAGCCCCAAAACATTTGGGGCCAACAAGCCTGACAAACATGGGCAGACATCAATGGAGCATCCTCCTTGGTAAACCTTGCTCATGGCATCCCATGAGCCATTCTAGGACCAACACCTAACTTTCAGCACTTTTTTTACCTTATATTGCCCTTTGTGTCTCACCAGCTGAAATCATTCACCTCAGATTGAACTTAAACCCATGTACAGGGACTCAAAGCCAGCCAGAACCCACTGCCTTTAAATTGAGATCAGACACCCAGTTTCAGGATTTAATGACGCTTAGGTTCTTTATGTCTCATTGCAGAAATCATTCAGTTCAGTTCAGTTGCTCAGTTGTGTCTAACTCTTTGCAACCCCATGGACTACAGAAAGAATTAAGAAAAAGACAAATGTAAGTAAGAAGTAAACTTATTTAGAGAGAAACACATTCCACAGAGTGTGAGCTATCTCAGAAGGTGAGGTATATGTATATGTGTATATACATATACACATATGTATATGTATAATATATAACACTTGTATGTATATAATATACATATGCTTTAGATCAGATTATTTCAAAATTCCCTCTGCCATACAACAGGTCCTTGTTTTTATCTATTTTATATATAATAGTGTGTTCACTCTAAACACCTTATTTATCCCTTGCCCCTTTCCTCTTTGCTCCCCACCACTGTTTTATGTTTGTGAGTCTATTTCTGTTTTGTAAATAAATTCATTTGTATTATTATTTTTAGATTCCAAGTATGAGTGTTGTCATATGATATTTGTCTTTCTGTGTCTAATTTACATCCCATAGTATGATAATCTCTAGGTACATTCTTGTTGCTGCAAATAGCATTATTTCATTCTTTTCTTAATTAAGACTGGATAATATTCCAGAGACACACATATATATGCATACCACACCTTCTTAATCCATTCATCAGTCAGTGGACACAATTAGGTTTCTCCATGCCTTGGCTTTTGTAAATAGAACTACAATGAATATTAAGGTGTGTGTATCTTTTTGACTAAGAGTTTTCTCTGGATATATGCCAGGAGTAGTATTGATGGATCATATGGTAATCATATTATTCGTTTTGAAGGTCCCTCCGAACTTTTGTCCATACTGGCTATAAGAATTTACACTGCCACCAACAGTGTAGGGAGAAAAAGGAGCGTTCCTTTTTTCTCCACACCCTCTCCAGCATTTATTGTTTGTAGACTTTTTGATGATGGCCATTCTGACAAGTGTGATACCTCGTTATAGTACTGGCTTGCATTTCTCTAATAATTAGCAATATTAAGCACCTTTAGATGTGCCTGTTGGCCATGTCTGTATTCTTTGGACAAATGTCTATTTAGGACTTCTGCCCAGTTTTTGACTGGGTTATATATTCTTTTGTATTAAGTTGTGTGAGCTGTTTGTATATTTTGGAAATTAGTCCCTTGTTGAGCACATCATTTGCAAATATTTTCTCCCATGCTGTTGGCTGTTTTTTCTTCTGTTTATGGTTTCCTTTGCTGTGCAAAAGCTTTTACATTTGTTTAGATCCCATTTGTTTATTTTTGTTTTTAGTTCTGTTACTCAAGAAGATGGCTCAAGAAAGTATTGCTGTCATTCGGATCAAACAGTGTTCTGCTTATGTTTTCCTCTAGGAGTTTTATAGTATATGGTTTTACGCTTAGATTTTTAATCCATTTTAAGCTTACTTTTATATATGGTATTAAATAAAGTTCCAATTTCATCCTTTTACATGTAACTGTCAAGTTGTCCCAGCACCACTTATTGAAGACATAGCCTTTTCTCCAGTGTGTATTTTCCTTTGTTGTAAATTAATTAACCATGGGAGTGTGGGTTTATTTCTGAGTTTTCTATGTGCATGCGTGCTAAGTTGCTTCAGTCGTGTACAACTATTTGCAAGACTATGGATCTCTGCCCATGGGATTCCCTAGGCATGAATACTGGAGTGGGGTGCCAGAGAATCTTTCTGACCCAGGAATCAAACCAACAACTCTTATATCTCCTGCATTGGTAGGTGGGTTCTTTACCACTAGTGCCACCTGGGAAGCCCAGGCTTTCTATACTATTATATTGGTCTATGTGTCTGTTTTATTGTCAGACTATACTTTCTTGATTACCATAGCATTGTAGTATAGTCTGAAGTCAGGGAACATGATTCCTCCAGCTCCATTCTTCTTTCTAAAAAAAAAAAAAAAAAAAAAAAGCTATTAGCGTCCTTTGTGTTTTCACTGGCTTCTTCAGTGGTTCATCAGTGAAGAATCCGCTTGCAATGCAGGAGCCACAGGAGACGTGGGTTCAATCCCTGCATCAAGAAGAGTCCCTGGAGGAGGACTATGGCAACCCACTCCAGAAATCTTGCCTGAAGAATCCCATGGACAGGGGAGCCTGGGAGGCTATAATCCATAGGGGTGCAAAGAGTTGGACATGACGGAAGCAACTTAGCATACCCGCATGCACTTGTTTCCATGCAAATTTTAAGTTACTTTGTTCTAGTTCTGTGAAAAACACCATTGATAATTTGATAGGGACTGCATTGAATCTGTACATTGTCTTGGGTAACATAGTCATTTTAGCAATATTGATACTTCCAATCCAAGAATACGGTATATCTTTCTATATGTTTTTGTCATCTTCAATTTCTTTCATAAGCATCTTATACTTTCAGAGTACAAGATTGTCTGTCTCCTTAGGCAGATTTAGTCCTAGGTGTTTTAGTATTTTTGAAGACATAAATGGTAAATGTGATTCTTTCCTAATTTTTTTTTTCTGATAGTTTGTTGTTACATGTATAAATGCACAGATTTCTGTACATTAACTTTCTATCTTGCAACTTCACCAAATTCATTGATGAGCTCTTAGTTTTCTGGTGTTATCTTTAGGATTTTATAGTATTTTTTAGGATGTGTATAGTATTATATCATCTGCAAACAGTGAGTTTTATTTTTTCCTGTCTTTAAAGGTTTTTTAAAAGAAGAATACATTTTAAATTTCTTCACATTTCTATTTACAGTATCACTTCACAACCAATTCCCCCACCCCTGAATCCTAAATTTCCTCACATCCACAATGACTTCAGAGTATACTGAAAGCGTTAGTTGCTCAGTCATGTCCGTCTCTTTGCCACCTCATGAACTGTAGCCTGCCATGTTCTTCTGTTCATGGAATTCTCCAGGCAAGAATACTGGAGTGGTCATTCTTTTCTCCAGGGGATCTTCCTGACCCAGGAATAGAACCCAGGTCTCTTGTATTGCAGGCCGATTCTTTATCATATGAGCCACCAGGGAAGCCCCCATAAAGCATGGAAGGAGACATTAAATGAAATAGAAATAAGAATGGGGAAATGGGAAGGTAAGGATTATCCACCCACTTACCTAGTAACGTACCTGTCTCCCCTCTGTCCTTTTATTTAAAATTTTTTTTTATTAAAATATAAATCATTTACAATGTTGTATTAATTTCAAGTGTACAACAAAGTGAATCTGCTATACATATAAATATATCCACTCAAAATTAGATTATTTCCCCATAGAGACCATTAAAGAGTATTGAATAAAGTTTCCTATGCTATACTGTAGGGTCCTACCAGTTATGTTATACATAGTAGTCCATGTATGGGCTTCCCTGGTGGCCCAGATGGTAAAGAATCCAGCTGCAATGCAAGAAACATGGGTTTGATCCCTGGATTGGGAAGATCCCCTGGAGGAGGGCATGACAATCCACTCCAGTATTCTTGCCTGGAGAATCCCTATGGACAAAGGAGCCTGGTGGGTACAGTGCAAGGGATTGCAAGGAGTCAGATGTGACTGAGCAACGTAGCACAACATAGCACAGTCCATATATATCAATCCAAATCTCTCAATTTATCCTTCCTTGTCTTCCCCTCCACATACACTGCTAATGAAAAGTTTGTTCTCTATATCTGTCACCTTATTTTTCTTTTATAAATAAGTTCATTTGTACCATTTTCAGATTATACATATGTGGGCATTCACTGTCTGATTTAACCTCACTCAGTATGAAAATCTCTGTGTCCATCTATGTTGCTACAAATGGCATTATTTGATTCTCTCTTATGGCTGAGTCCATTGTATATATGTACCACATCTTCTTTATCCATTTCTCCATCGATGGACTTGTAGGTTTCTTCCATGCCCTGGCTATTGGGAATGGTGCTGTAGTGAACACTTGGGTGCATGTATCTTTTCAAATTATGTTTTTCTCTAGATATATGTCCAGGAATGGGATTGTGGCTTCTTATGTAAGCTCTATTTTTAGTTTATTGAGGAACCTCATTACTCTTCTTTTTAGTGGCTTACATTCCCACCAAAAGTGTAGGAGAGTTTCCTTTTCTGTACACCCTCTCCAGGTTTTACTGTTGGTAGACTTTTTGATAATGGCTGTTCTGTCCAGTGTGAGTAATATGCATTGTAGTTTTGATTTGCATTTCTCTAATAATTAGCAATATTGAGTGTCTTTTCATGTGATTTTATCCATCTGGATTTTTTTGGAGAAATGTTTATTTAGATATATTAACCATTTTTGTTTTCATTGGATCTTTTTTTCTTTTGATATTGAGATACATGAGTTGACTGCAGATTTTGGAGGTTAATCCATTGTCATTTGCAAACATTTTTCCCACTCTGTAGGTTGTTGTTTTTTGTTTGTGGTTTCCTTTGCTGTGCAAAAATTTTGAGGTTTAATTATGTCCACTTTGTTTATTTCTGTTTTTATTTACATAACTCTAGGAGGTGGATCAAAAAAGGTCTTGCTATGATTTATGTCCAAGGGTATTCTATGTTTTCTTCTGAGAGTTTTATAGTATCTGGCCTTAAATTTTTGTCTTTAATCCATTTTTAGTTTATATTTGTGTATGGTGTTATGTTGTTGTTCATTTGGTAAGTCATATCCGATGCTTTGCAACCCCATGAACTGTAGCACATCAGACTACCCTGTTCTCCGCTGTCTCCCTGAGTTTGCTCAAACTCATGTCCATTGAGTTGGTGATGCCATCCAACCATCTCATCCTTTGTTGTCCCCTTCTCCTGCCTTCAATCTTTCCCAGCATCAGGGTCTTTTCCAATGAGTCAGCCCTTTGCATCAGGTGGCCAAAGTATTGAAATTTCAGAATTAGTCCTTCCAATGAATATTCAGGGTTGATTTTCTTAAGGATTGACTGGTTTGATCTCCCTGCAGTCCAAGGGACTCTCAGAACAACATTTCAAAAGCATAAATTCTTCAGCGTTCAGCCTTCTTCATGGTCCAACCCTCACATCCATATGTGACTACCAGAGAAACCATAGATTTGACTAGATGGACCTTTGCAGCAAAGTGATGTCTCTGTCTTTTAATACACAGTCTAGCTTTGTCATAGCTTTTCTTCCAAGGAGCAAGTGTCTTTTAATATTGTGGCTGCAGTTACCATCCACAATGATTTTGGAGCCCAAGAAAATGAAATCTGTCACTGTTTATGCTTTTCCCCATCTACTTGCCACGAAGTGATGGACTGGAGGTTTTTTTAATGTTGAGTTTAAAGCCAGTTTTTTCACTGTCCTCATTCACATTCATAAAGAGGCTCTTTAGTTCCTCTTCACCTTTTGCCATTACAGTGGTATCATCTGCATATCTGAGGCTGTTGATGTTTCACCTGTCAATATTGATTCCAGCTTGGGAGTATCCATCCTGGCATTTTGCCTGATGCACTCTGCATAGAAATTCAATAACTGTCTATGAGGCCACCATCACCCTAATACCAAAACCAGAAAAAAAAGTCACAAAAAAAGAAAACTACAGGCCAATATCACTGATGAACACTGATGCAAAAATCCTTAACATAATTCTAGCAAACAGAATCCATATACATATTAAAAAGATCTTACATCATGACCAAGTGGGCTTTATCCCAGGGATGCAAGGATTTTTCAGTATTCCCAAATCAATCAATCTGATACACCACATTAACAAATTGAAAGATAAAAACCATATGATTATCTCAATAGAAGCAGAGAAAGCCTTTGAAAAAATTCAACATCCATTTATGATAAAAACCCGCCAGAAAGAAGGAACATACTTCAACATAATAAAAGCCATATATGATAAACTCAAGCAAACATTATCCTCAATGGTGAAAAATGCAAAACATTTCCCCTAAAGTCAGGAACAAGACAAGGGTGCTCACTCTCACTACTACTATTCAACATAGTTTTGGAAGTTTTAGCCACAGAAATCAGAGAAGAAAAAGAAATAAAAGGAATCCAGATTGGAAAAGAAGAAGTAAAACTCTCACTATTTGCAGATGACATGATCCTCTACATAGAAAACCCTAAAGATTCCACCAGAAAATTACTAGACCTAACCAATGAATACAGTAAAATTGCAAGATATAAAATTAACTCAAAGATATCCCTTGCATTCTCATACACTAAGAATGAGAAAACAGAAAGAGAAATTAAGGAAACAATTCCATTCACCATTGCAATGAAAAGAATAAAATAGGAATAAATCTACCTAAAGAAACAAAAGATCTATATATAGAAAACTATAAAACACTGATGAAAGAAATCAAAGAGGACACAAATAGATGGAGAAATAGACCATGTTCATGGATAAGAAGAATCAATATAGTGAAAATGAGTATACTACCCAAAGCAATCTATAGATTCAACTCAATCCCTATCCATCTACCAATGGTATTTTTCACAGGACTAGAACAAATAATTTCACAAATTGTATGGAAATACAAAAAAACCTCGAATAGCCAAAGCAATCTTGACAAAGAAGAATGGAACAGGAGGAATCAACCTGCCTGACTTCAGACTGTACTACAAAGATACAGTCATCAAAACAGTATGATACTGGCACAAAGACAGAAATATAGATCAATGGAACAAAATAGAAAGCCCAGAAATAAATCCATGTACCTATGGATATCTTATCTTTGACAAAGGAGGCAAAGAATATACAATGGAGAAAAGACAATCTCTTTAACAAGTGGTGCTGGGAAAACTGGCCAACCGCTTGTAAAAGAATGAAACTAGAACACTTAACACCATACACAGAAATAAACTCAAAATGGATTAAAGATCTAAACTTAAGACCAGAAACTAACTATAAAACTCCTAGAGGAAAACATAGGCAAAACACTCACCAACATAAACCACAACAGGATCCTCTATGACCCACCTCCCAGAATAATAGAAATAAAAGCAAAAATAAACAAATGGGACCTATTTAAACTTAAAAGCTTCTGCATGAAGCTATATATAACGAAGGAAACTATAAGCAAGGTGAAAAGACAGCCTTCAGAATGGGAGAGAATAATAGCAAACGAATCAACTGACAAAGAATTAATCTAAAAAATATACAAGCAACTCCTGTACCTCAATTCCAGAAAAATAAACGACCCAATCAAAAAATGGGCCAAAGAACTAAACAGACATTTCTCCAAAGAAGACATACAGATGGCTAACAAACACATGAAAAGATGCTCAACATCACTCATTATTAGAGAAATGCAAATCAAAACCACAATGAGGTTCCATCTCACACTGGTCAGAATGGCTGCTATCAAAAAGTCTACAGACAATAAATACTGGAGAGGGTGTGGAGAAAACGGAACCCTCTCATACTGTTGGTGAGAATGCAAACTAGTGCAGGCACTATGGAGAACAATGTGGAGATTCCTTTAAAAACTGGAAATAGAACTGCCATATGACCCAGCAATCCCACTGCTGGGCATACACACCAAGAAATCCAGAATTGAAAGAGACACATGTACCCCAATATTCATTGCAGCACTGTTTACAACAGCCAGGACATGAAAGCAACCTAGATGTCCATTGGCAGAGGAATGGATAAGAAAGGTGTGGTACATATACAAAATGGAATATTACTCAGCCATTAAAAAGAATGCCTTTGAATCAGTTCTAAGGAGGTGGATGAAATTGGAACCTATTACACAGAGAGAAGCAAGTCAGAAAGAAAAATACAGTATACTAACGCATTTAGAAATTAGAAATTTAGGAATTTAGAATGATGGTAATGATGATCCTATATGCGAGACAGCAAAAGAGACACAGATATAAAGAACAGTCTTTTGGACTCTGTGGGACAAGGCAAAGGTGGAATGATTTGAGAGAATAGCATTGAAACATGTATTTTATCATATGTGAAATAGATCGCCAGGCCAGGTTTGATGCATGAGACAGGGTACTCAGGGCTGGTGCACTGGGATGACATTGAGGGATGGGATGGGGAGGGAGGTGAGAGGTGGGTTCAGAATGGGGAACACATGTACACCCATGAATGATTCATGTCAATGTATGGCAAAAGCCACTACAATATTGTAAAATAATTAGCCTCCAATTAAAATAAATTAATTAATTAAAATAAAAGAAGTTGAATAACTAGAGTGGCAAAATATAACCGTGACATTCTGCTTTTCCAATTTTGAACCAGTTAGTTGTTCCATGTGTCGTTCTAACTATTGCTTCTTGCCCTGCATACAAGTTTTCTAGGGGTCAGGTAAGGTCCATCACTTTAATAATTTTCCAAATTTTGTTCTGACCCATAGACTCAAAGGCTTTAACATAGTCAGTGAAGCAGAAGTAGATTTTTGGGGGGATTCCCTTGCTTTTACTATGATCCAGCAGATATTGACAAGTTTGATCTGGTTCCTCCGCCTTTTCTAAATCCAGCTTTTACATCTGGAAGTTCTTGGTTTACATAATACTGAGGCTTAGCTTGAAGGATTTTTAGCATAATCTTGCTAACATGTGAAATGAGTGCAATTGTACAGTGATTTGAACATTGTTTGGCTTTGCCTTTCTTTGGGATTGGAATGAAAAGTGACATTTTCCAGTCTTGTAGCCACTGCTGAGTTTTCCAAATTTGCTGAAATATTGACCACACCACTTTAACAGCTTCATCTTTTAGGATTTGAAATAGCTCAGCTGAAATACCATCACCTTCACTACTTTTGTTGGTGTAATGCTTCCTAATGTCCATTTGACTTCACACTCCAGGATGACTGGCGCTAGGTAAGTGACAACACCATTGTGGTTATCCACCTGATTAAGACTTTTTGTACAGTTCTTGTGTGTATTTTTGCTACCTTGCTGGTGTCCAGCCCCGGTGGATCCAGGGAATTAGAAGCGGGGACGGCGTTGGCGAGGATCAGGAAACAACTGCTTAATTAAATGTTAACTAAGGATATAAAGAGTAATAGAATAAGGATAGCTCAGTGAGGAAATTCAGTGGAGAAGAGAGGCTGAATAATTCAGCCAGAAGGTGAGAGAAAGAACGACAAGGTGAACAAGGCCCGCACTTTATTTTCCAAAGTGGTTTTTATACCTTAAGTTATGCATAGAGGATAATGGGGGAAGGGGTAGAGTCATGCAGCAAGCCAGGCTTTCTTCCTGCAAACTTATCATATGCAAAAGCTTAGGTGATTTGCATCATCTTCTGGCCCGGAGGCCTGTTAACATTTTAAGACCCTTTCTTCAGAAAACTTATTTTTCTCTAAAGGTGATGGGTCAGGAGCCACCCTCCAAAAGCATTAGATAAAGTTGCATTCCTACAGAGCAAAGGTGTGGTGGGCTATAACAAGAAAAAGAATTAACTCAAGGGTCCCAGGTTACAAACATTAAAGCTACTACTTACACCAATTATATTAATCAATACAGTGCCAGGGACACAGCAGGTAAGGGATATGGAAACTTAGCAGCAAACATTGGCCCAACAAGTGAAAATCCCTTCACCAATACAATTTCTAATCAATCTTTTAACTGCTCAAAGGAATCTGTATTTAGACATTTTAGACCATCTCATGCCTCTCACAGTTGGGAGGCTCTGAGCAATCACATGTAGCCGGAAAAACCTATTCAGGCAGGCTAGAGGACTTCCAAAGGAATTTGTAGGTTGAAACTCTATCACACCCAGGAACTTTATTAACTGGAGCTGTAAGTTAACTCTTTTTTCAGAGAGAGGTAGTGGGGGACAGCCCCCCATAGAGTCAGAGGTGTAGGTGAGAGCACAAAGCAGAAAGTAGGCAGACTCTGGTTTTGGGGGGTAGATGCTCGAGAATTTCCAGGGGGACTCCTGAGGCTCAATCCCACCTTTGCGTATGCCGAGCCTCCTTCCTCAATGACCTTTGTCATGGGTGGAGCTCCTCACGCTGGCTCCCGGCAGTGATATAATTCCAGTTGAGCTATTCCAGATCCTGAAAGATGATGCTGTGGAAAGTGCTGCACTCAATATGCAATATGCAATATGCACTCAATATGCAATATGCCGGCTCCCGGCACTACCTTGTCTTAATTTTTTTTTTTTTTCTTCTGTTAGGTTCTTGCTGTTTCTGTCATTTATTGTGCCCATCAGGGCATGATGTTCCCTTGGTATCTCCAATTTTCTTTCTTTTTTGGTAGTGTTTATTTATGTATGGGAAATAGATGGGGAAACAGTGGAAACAGTGTCAAACCTTATTTTTTGGGGCTCCAAAATCACTGCAAATGGTGATTGCAGCCATGAAATTAAAAGACACTTACTCCTTGGAAGGAAAGATATGACCAACCTAGTTAGCATATTGAAAAGCAGAGATATCACCTTGCCGACAAAGGTCCATCTAGTCAAGGCTATGGTTTTTCCAGTAGTCATGTATGGATGTGAGAGTTGGACTGTGAAGAAAGCTGAGCGCTGAAGAATTGATGCTTTTGAACTGTGGTGTTGGAGAAGACTCTTGAGAGTCCCTTGGACTGCAAGGAGATCCAACCAGTCCATTCCAAAGGAGATCAGTCCTGTGTGTTCATTGGCAGGACTGATGCTAAAGCTGAAACTCCAATACTTTGGCCATCTTATGCGAAGAGTTGACTCATTGGAAAAGACCCTGATGCTGGGAGGGATTGGGGGCAGGAGGAGAAGGGGATGACAGAGGATGAGATGGCTGGATGGCATCACCAACTCGACGGACATGAGTTTGAGTGAACTCTGGGAGTTGGTGATGGCCAGTGAGGCCTGGTGTGCTGCAGTTCATGGGGTTGCAAAGAGTCAGACACGACTGAGCAACTGAACTGAACTGAACTGAACTGATTTATTTATTTGGACTGTGCTGGGTCTTCATTACTGTGTGGGCTTTTCTCCAGTTGAGGCGAGTGGAGACTACATTTTGTTGCAGCGCACAGACTTCTTATTGCGGTGACTTCTCTTGTGAAGTATGGGCTCTAATTGCATGGGCTACAGTAGTTGCAGCACATATGCTCTGTAGTCGTGGTTCCCAGGCTCCAGAACACAGGCTCAATTGATGTGGTGCATAGGCTCTGTTGGTCTGAGGCTTGTGGGATTTTCCCAGAGCAGGGTTCCAACCTGTGTCTTCTGCATTGGTAGGCAGATTCATTACCATTGAGCCTCTAGGGAAGCCCCTATACAATTTTCTTGATGAGATCTCTAGTCTTCCCCATTCTATTGTTTTCCTCTATTTCTTTGCATGCTTCAGTTAAGAAGGCTTTCTTATCTCTCCTTGCTATTCTCTGAAACTCTGAGCTTAGTTGGGTATATATTTCCCTTTCTTTTTGCCTTTTGCTTCTCTTCTTTTCTCAGCTATTTGTAAGGTCTCCCCAGACAAGCGATTTGCCTTTTTGCATTTCTTTTTCTTAGGGATGGTTTTGTCACCAACTCCTGTACAGTGTTATGAACCTCCAGCCATAGTTCTTCAGGACTCTGTCTAGCAGATTAAATCTATTGAATCTATTTGTCACCTCCACTGTATATATAATCATAAAGGATTTTATTTAGGTCACACCAAAATTGCCTAGTGGTTTTCCCTATTTTCTTCCATTTAAGTCTGAATTTTGCAATAAGGAGCATATGGTCTGAGCCACAGTCAGCTCCAGTTAGTTATTGCTGACGGTGTAAAGCTTCTCCATCTTTGCCTGCAAAGAATATAATCAATCTGATTTTGGTATTGACCATCTGGTGATGTCCATGTGTAGAGTTATCTCGTGTTGTTGGAAGAGGGTATTTACTATGACCAGTGCATTCTCTTGGCAAAACTATTAGCCTTTGTCCTGTTTCTATTTGCACCCAAGGCCAAACTTGCCTGTTACTCTAGGTATCTCTTGACTTCCTACTTTTACATTCCAGTCCCCTTTGATGAAAAGGCTATCTGTTTTGTGTGTGAATTCTAGGAGGTCTTGTAGGTCTTCATAGAAATGTTCAATTTTAGCTTCTTCAGCCTTAAATGTTTGGGACATAGACTTGGACTACTGTAATGCTGAATGGTTTGCCTTGAAAATGAACCGAGATCATTCTTTCATTTTTGAGATTCCATATAAGTACTGCATTTTTGACTCTTTTGTTGACTATGAGGGCTATTCCATCCCTTCTAAGGGATTCTTGCCTACAGTGTTTGATATAATGCTCATCTGAATTAAATTTGCCCATTCCCATCTATTTTAATTCATTGATTCCTAAAATGTTGATATTTACTCTTGTTATCTCCTGTTTGACCACATCCAATTTACCTTGATTCATGGACCTAACATTCCTGGTTCCTATGCCATATTGTTCTTCACCACATTTGACTTTACTTTTACCACCAGACACATCTGCAACTGGGCATAATTTCTGCTTTGAATCAGCCTCTTCATTCTTTCTGAAGCTATTTCTCTGCTCTTCCCCAGTAGCATATTGGACAACTTCCAGCCTGGGGCTCAAATTTCAGTGCCAAATCTTTTTGCCTTTTTATACTGTTAATGGGGTTCTCAAAGCAAGATTACTGATGTGGTTTGGAATTTCCTTCTCCAGTGGACCACGTTTTGTCAGGTGGCTCAAATAGTAAAGAATGTACCCATGTTGTGGGAGACCCGAGTTTGATCACTAGATCCAGAAGATCCCCTGGAGAAGGCAATGGTTCCCTACTCCAGTATTCTTGCCTGGAGAATCCCAGGGACAGCTTTGTAGTGTACTCTGATGTCAGAGAGCCTTATTCCTCCAACTCTGTTTTATTTTCTCAAAATTCTTTAGGCTATTTGTAATTTTTTTTTGTTTCCATACAAATTGTAAAGATTTTGGTCTAATAGTGACTGTTTTGCTTGTTTTTATCCGACGTGAATGCATGTGTGCGTGTGCATGCTCAGTTGTGTCCAATATGGATTCCTTTTATTTGTTCTTCTCTGATTTCCATGTCTGGGACTTGCAAAACTCTGTTGAATAAAAATGGTGAGAGTGGGTGTGTTTTTCTTGTTCACAATCTTAGATGGAATAATTTCATATTTTCATCATTGAGAATGATGCTACTTGTGGGTTTGTCATATATGACTCTTATTACGTTGAGTTGTTACTTCTATGCCCATTTTCTGGAGTTTTTATCATAAATGAGTGTTGGATTTTATCAAAAGTTTTTGCATCTATTTAGTTGATGAAATGTTTTTACCCTTCAGTTTGTTAATGTAGTGTATTAATGTGGAAATACTGAAAAATCTTTGCATCCCTGGAATAAATCCCACTTGATCATAGTGTATGACCCATTTTATTGTATTGTTGGATTCAATTTGCTTGGATTTTCTTGGGATTTTTGTTTCTATGTTATATTTGCCTGTAGTTTTCTATTTTGTATATTATCTTTGTCTTGTTTCAGTTTCAAAGAGATAGTAGCCTCCTAGAATACATGAGTTCAGAAGAGTTCCTTCTTTACTATTAAGTTCTTTATCTCTTTTTCATTTATTTCTTCTCCAATCTTTATGATTTGCTTCCTTCTATTAACCTTGGATTTTGTTTATTCTTCTTTCTCTAGTCACTTTAGGTGTAAGGTTAAGTTGTTTATTTGAGATTTTTCTTGTTCTCTAAAATAAGCTTTATTTCTAGAGACTCCTTCTTAGAACTGCTTTTGTTTTCATCCTATAGGATTCGGATTGTCTTATTTTCATTTTAATTTGTCTCTAATTGTTTATTTTTCTATTTGATTTCTTTAATGATCCATTGTTTGTTTAACCTCCACGTGTGTGTGTGTGTGTTTGCAGTTTTTCTATTTGTTGTTGTGAGCCTTAGTTTGTTTAGCCTCCACGTGTTTGTGGGTTGTTTTTGCAGTTTTTCTGTTTGTTGTTGGTTTCTCAGAGAGTTATGGTCAGAAAAGATGCTTGGTATGCCTTCAGTGTTCTTAAATTTACTTTACTTTGTGGCTTAGCATTTGATCTATCTGAGAGAATGTTCCACTTGCACTTGAAAATAATATGCTTTCAGATGGAATGGTCTATTCAGTTCAGTTTAGTCACTCAGTCATGTCCGACTGTTTGCAACCCCATTGACTGCAGCACGCCAGGCTTCCCTGTCCATCGCCAACTCCCAGAGCTTACTCAAACTCATGCCCATTGAGTCAGTGATACCATCCAACCATCTTATCCTCTGTCGTCTCCTCCTCCTCCCACCTTCAATCTTTACCAGCATCAAGATCTTTTCCAATGAGTCAGTTCTTTGCATCAGGTGGTCAAAGTATTGGAGTTTCAGGTTAAACATCAGTCCTTCCAATGAATATTCAGGAGTGATTTCCATTAGAATTAGCCGTTTGGATCTCCTTGCAGTCCAAGGAATTCTCAAGAGTTTTCTCCAACATCACAGTTCAAAATCATCAATTCTTCGGTGTTCAGATTTCTTTATAGTCCAACTCTCACATCCATACCTGACTACTGGAAAAACCATAGCTTTGAACAGACAGACCTTTGTTGGTGAAGTAATGTCTCTGCTTTTTAATATGCTGTCTAGGGTGGTCATAGCTTTTCTTCCAGGGAGCAGCCATCTTTTAAATTCACGGTTGCAGTCACCTACTGTAATGATTTTGGAGCCCCCCAAGATAAAGTCTCTCACTGTTTCCGTTGTTTCCCCATCTACTTGCCATAAAGTGATGGGACCAGATGTCATGATATTAGTTTTCTGAATGTTGAGATTTAAGCCCACTTTTTCACTCTCTTCTTTCACTTTCGTCAAGAGGATTCTTAGGTCTTCTTCACTTTCTGCCATAAGGGTGATGTCATCCTATCTGAGGTTATTGATATTTCTCCCGGCAATCTTGATTCCAGCTTGTGCTTCATCCAGCTTGGCATTTCATATGATGTACTCCGCATATAAGTTAAATAAGCAGGATGAGAATATACAACCTTGATGCACTTCTTTCTTGATTTGAAATAAGTCTGTTGTTCCATGTCCAGATCTAACTATTGGTTCTTAACCTGCATACAGATTTCTCAGGTCAGGTGGTCTGTTATTCCCATCCTTTGAAGAATTTTCCAGTTTGTTGTGATCCATGCAGTCAAAGGCTTTGGTGTAGTCCATAAAGCAGAAGTGTTTTTCTGGAACTCTCTTGCTTTTTCCATGATACAACAGATGTTGGAAATTTGATCTCTGTTTCTTCTGCTTTTTCTAAATCCAACTTGAACATCTGGAAGTTCATGGTTCACATACTGTTGAAGCCTGGCTTGAAGAATTTTGAGCATTACTTAGCTAGTGTGTGAGATGAGTGCAATTGTGAGGTAGTGTGAACATTCTTTGGCATTGCCTTTCTTTGGGATTGGAATGAAAACTGACCTTTTCCAGTCCTGTGGCTACTGCTGAGTTTTCCAGATTTTCTGACATATTGAGTGCAGCACTTTCACAGCATCATCTTTTAGGATTTGAAATAGCTCAAATGGAATTCCATTACCTCCACTAGCTTTGTTGGTAGTGATGCTTCCTAAGGCCCTTTTGACTTCACATTCCAGGATGTCTGGCTCTAGTTGAGTGATCACACCATCTTAGTTATCTGGGTCATGAAGATCTTTTTTGTACACTTCTTCTGTGTATTTTTGCCACCTCTTCCTAATATCTTATACTTCTGTTAGGTCCATACCATTTCTATCCTTTACTGTGGCCATCTTTGCATAAAATGTTCCCTTGGTATCTCTAATTTTCTGGAAGAGATCTCTCAATTTTCCCATTTTACTGTTTTCCTGTGTTTCCTTGCATTGATTACTGAGGAAGTCTTTCTTATCTTAGAAAATTAACCAAACTGATCACATGGATCACAGCCTTGTCTAACCCAATGAAACTATGAGCCATGCCATGTAGGGCCACCCAAGATGCACATGTCCTGATGGAGAGTTCTGACAAAATGTGGTCCACTGTAGAAGGAGATAGCAAACCATTTCAGTATTCTTGCCTTGAGAACCCCATGAACAGTATGAAAAGGCAAAATGATATGATACTGAAAGATGAAATGCCCAGGTTGGTAGGTGCCCAATATGCTATTGGAGATCAATGGAGAAATATCTTCAGAAAGAATGAAGAGACAGAGCCAAAGCAAAAAGAACACCCAGTTGTGGATGTGACTGGTGATGGAAGTAAATTCTGATGATATAAAGAGCAATGTTGCATAGGAACCTGGAATGTTAGGTCCACCAGTATCAGTATCAGTATCATTATCAGTATCAGTTCAGTCGCTCAGTTGTGTCCAGCGCTTTGTAACCCCATGGAATGCAGCACTTCTGGCCTCCCTGCCCATCACTAACTCTCGGAGTTTACTCAAACTCATGGCCATTGAGTCGGTGATGCCATCCAATCATCTAATCCTCTCTTGTCCCGTTCTCCTCCTGCCTTCAGTCTTTCCCAGCATTTCCCAGATTCAGGGTCTTTTCAAATGAGTCAATTCTTTCCATCAGGTGGCCAAATTGTTGGAGTTTCAACCTCAACATCAGTCCTTCCAATGAATATTCAAGACTGATTTCTTTTTGGATGGACTGGTTGGATCTCCTTGAGTCCAGAGGACTCTCAAGAGTCTGCTCCAACACCACAGTTCAAAAGCACTAATTCTTTGGTGCTCAGCTTTCTTTATAGTCCAACATTCACATCTATAAATTACTACTGGAAAAACCATAGTCTTGACTAGACAGACCTTTGTTGGCAAAGTAATGTCTCTGCTTTTTAATATGCTATCTAGGGTGGCCATAACTTTCCTTCCAAGGAGTAAGCGTCTTTTAATTTCATGGCTGCAGTCACCATCTGCAGTGACTTTGGAGCACCAAGAAATAAAGTCTGCCACTTTTCCCAATGTTTCCCCATCTATTTGCCATGAAGTGATGGGACAAGATGCCATGATCTTAGTTTTCTGAATGTTGAGCTTTAAGCCAACTTTTTCACTCTCCTCTTTCACTTTCATCAAGAGGCTCTTTAGTTCTTCTTTATTTTCTGCCATAAAAGTGGTGTCATCTGCATATCTGAGGTTATTGAGATTTCTCCCAGCAGTCTTGATTCCAGCTTGTGCTTCTTCCAGCCCAGTGTTTCTCATGATGTACTCTGCATATAAGTTAAATAAGCAAGGTGACAATATACATCCATGACCTAATCCTTTTCCTATTTGGAACGAGTCTGTTGTTCCATATCCAGGTTTAACTATTGCTTCATAGCCTGCATACAGATTTCTCAAGAGACAGGTCAGGTGATCTGGTATTACCATCTCTTTCAGAATTTTCCATAGTTTATCGTGATCCACACAGTCAAAGGCTTTGCCATAGTCAATAAAGCAGAAATAGATGTTTTCCTGGAACTCTCTTGCTTTTCCAATGATCTAGCAGATGTTGGCAATTTGATCTCTGGTTCCTCTGTCTTTTCTAAAACTAGCTTGAATATCTGGAAGTTCATCATTCACATATTGTTGAGACCTGGCTTGGAGAATTTTGAGCATTACTTTATTAGCATGTGAGATGAGTGCAATTTTGTGGTAGTTTCAGCATTCTTTGGCATTGCCTTTCTTAGGGATCAGAATGAAAACTGACCTTTTCCAGTCCTCTGGACACTGCTGCATTTTCCAAATTTGCTGGTGAAATGTTGTTGCTGAACCATGAAAAGACGCTGGAATTCTTGGCCTCCGGAGGAGAAGAATTCAATCCGGGGCCAGAGACGAGGCTTGATTGCTCAGAGCTTTTGTGTAATAAAGTTTTTTTTTTTTTTTTTTTTTTTTAAGCATAAAGGAGATAGAGAAAGCTTCCAACATAGACATCAGAAGGGGGCAGAAAGAATACCCCCCTGATAATCTTTAGGTGGATGTTATATAGCTACTAGGATTATGCTAATTAAAGGAAGGAAATGTCTCAAAACTCGGAGAATGACACCAGGCCCCTCACCCACAAGATGTATTTTGAGATAATCTTGGCACCAGGTGAGTCATTCCGGGCCAAAAAACGATTGACATGAATCTTGAAGAAAGGCAGATTCCCATACAAATATTATAGTTTCATTAACATATATTAAGAGAACAATGTATGAGTATAACATACTGGTTTGTCAAGTCAGTTCTAAGCCTTTAGGTGAACCGACTTGAATACAGTCTGGGATAAATGAATAGTACATTAACATAGCTTAAGACAAACATTTCCATAAGAAAAATGCATTGGTTAGCTCAAGATTTGAGAATAGTTAAGTTCCGGTGGAACCAGATGTCATTATGGCAACACAGTATTTTAAGAGAAACGTCTTTTTAAATTTGTATAGATGAAGATTGGGGTACACTTGTCTCTTTCAATTCTGGTTTCCTCAGTGTGTATGCCCAGCAGTGGGATTGCTGGGTCATAAGGCAGTTCTATTTCCAGTTTTTTAAGGAATCTCCACACTGTTCTCCATAGTGGCTGTACTAGTTTGCATTCCCACCAACAGTGTAAGAGGGTTCCCTTTTCTCCACACCCTCTCCAGTATTTATTGCTTGTAGACTTTTGGATCACAGCCATTCTGACTGGCATGAATGGTACCTCATAGTGGTTTTGATTTGTATTTCTCTCATAATGAGTGATGTTGAGCATCTATTCATATGTTTGTTAGCCATCTGTATGTCTTCTTTGGAGAAATGTCTATTTAGTTCTTTGGCCCATTTTTTGATTGGGTCATTTATTTTTCTGGAACTGAGCTGTAGAAGTTGCTTGTATATTTTTGAGATTAGTTGTTTGTCAGTTGCTTCATTTGCTATTATTTTCTCCCATTCTGAAGGCTGTCTTTTCACTTTGCTAATAGTTTCCTTTGTTGTGCAGAAGCTTTTAAGTTTGATTAGGCCCGATTTGTTTATTTTTGCTTTTATTTCCAATATTCTGGGAGCAAAACCAATACAATGTTGTAAAGTTAAAAAAGAAAATAAAATAAAAAAAAAGAAAAAAAATTTGTATAGAGAAGGGGGGAAAAAATCACTAGTTTGTTTCCTCCTGCTGCCTAAGACAGAGATAAAAAATGTCTGACATTTGCGCCTATTTCCTCTGTTTGGAGACCCATAGCCTTCCTGTCTGTTACCCTCTCACTGGCATATTGAGTGCAGCACTTTAACAACATCATCTTTTAGGATTTGAAATAGATCAACTGGAATTCCATCATCTCCACTAGCTTTGTTCATAGTGATGCTTTCTAAGGCCCATTTGACTTCACATTTCAGGATGTCTGGCTCTAGGTGAGTGATCACACCATCCTGATTATCTGGATCATGAAGATCTCTTTTTACAGTTCTTCTGTATATTTTTGCCACCTCTTCTTAATATCTTCTGCTTCTGTTAAGTCCATACCATTTCCAACCTTTATTGAGCCCATCTTTGCATGAAATGTCCCTTGGTATCTCTAATTTTCTTGAAGAGATCTCTAGTATTTCCCACTCTATTATTTTCCTCTATTCCTTTGCACTGATCACTGGGGAAGGCTTTCTTATCTCTCCTTGCTATTCTTTGGAACTCTACATTCAAATGGGTATATCTTCCCTTTTCTCTTTTGCTTTTCACTTCTCTTTTTTTCACAGCTATTTGTAAGGCCTCCTCAGACAGCTATTTTGCTTTTTTGCATTTCTGTTTTGTGGGGATGGTCTTGATCCTTGTCTCCTCTATGATGTCATGAACTCTGTCCATAGTTCATCAGGCACTCTGTCTATCAGATCTAGTCCCTTAAATCTATTTATCACTTCCACTGTATAATCGTAAGGGATTTGATTATGGTCATACCTATATGGTCTAGTGATTTTCCCTACTTTCTTCAATTTAAGTCTGAATTTGGCAATAAGGAGTTAATGATCTGAGCCTCAGTCAGCTCCCAGTCTTTTTTCTGCTGACTATATAGAGCTTCTTCATCTTTGGCTTCAAAGAATATGATCAATCTGATTTTGGTGTTGACCATCTGGTGATGTCCATGTGTAGAGTCTTCTCTTGTGCTGTTGGAAGAGGGTGTTTGCTCTGACCAGTGCATTCTCTTGGCAAAACTCTTTTCCCTGCTTCATTCTGTACTCCAAGGCCAAATTTGCCTGTTACTCCAGGTGTTTCTTGACTTCCTACTCTAAGGTAATTGGAAGTTATCAAACAGGAGATGGCAAGAGTAAACAGCAACATTTTAGGAATCAGTGAGCTAAAATGGACTGGAATTGAGGAATTTAACTCAGATGATCATTATATCCACTACTGTGGGCAAGAATCCCTTAGAAGAAGCGGAATAACCATCAGAGTCAACTAAAGAGTCTGAAATGCAGTACTTGGATGCAATCTCAAAAACGACAGAATGATCTCTGTTCATTTCTATGGCAAACCATTCAATATTACAGTCATCCAAGTCTATGCCCTGGCCAGTAATGCTAAAGTTGTACGGCTCTATGAAGATGTACAAGACCTTCTAGAACTAACACCCCAAAAAGATGTTCTTTTGATCATAGGGGACTGGAATGCAAAAATAGGAATGCTGTATAAGTATCTGTTAATTCCATCTGGTCTAAAGTGTCATTTTAAGCCTGTGATTCCTTATTGATTTTGCTATCTAGATGATCTGTCCATTGATGTAAGCAGAGTGCTGAAATCCCCCACTATTATTGTGTTAATTTCGATTTCTCCTTTTAAGTCTGTTAACATTTCTCTTATATATGGGGGTTTCTTACATTGCATGGACATCTATTTACAATTATTATAGCTTCTTCTTGAATTGATCCTTAACACATTATGTAGTGTCCTTTTTCTGTGTGTTACAATAGTCTCTCTTTTAAATTCTTTTTGATACGTATATGAAGGAAACTTATGACCAACCTAGATAGCATATTAAAAAGCAGAGACATTACTTTGCCAACAAAGGTCCATCTAGTCAAGGTTATGGTTTTTCCAGTGGTCATGTATGGATGTGAGAGTCGGACTGTGAAGAAAGCTGAGCACCAAAGAATTGATGCTTTTGAAGTGTGGTGTTGGAGAAGACTCTTGAGAGTCCCTTGGACTGCAAGGAGATCTAACCAGTCCATTCTAAAGGAGATCAGTCCTGGGTGTTCATTGGAAGGACTGATGCTAAAGCTGAAACTCCAATACTTTGGCCACCTCATGGAAAGAGTTGACTCATTGGAAAAGACTCTGATGCTGGGAGGGATTGGGGGCAGGAGGAGAAGGGGACGACAGAGGATGAGATGGCTGGAAGGCATCACTGACTCGATGGACATGAGTTTGAGTAAACTCCGGGAGCTGGTGATGGACAGGGAGGCCTGGCGTGCTGTGATTCATGGGGTTGCAAAGAGTTGGACACGACTGACTGACTGAACTGTACTGAACTGAGTGCAGCCTTCTTATGATTTCCTGATTTCCATTATATTGGAGCAGTATTTTTCAACTCCTCATTTTCAGTCCGTATGTGTCTCTAGATCTGAAGTGAGTCTCTTGTAGGCAACATATGTACAGGTCTTGATTTTTTTTTTTTTTTTTAAATCTATTCAACCAGTCTGTCTTTTGGTTGAAGTATTTAGTCCATTTATATTGCAGGTAATTATTGATATGTATGTTTTTATTTCCAGTTTTTTATTTGTTTTAGATTTGCTTTTGTAGGTCTACTTTTATCTTTCTATTTTTGTTTTTTTATCTTGTGATTTGATGACTACTTTTAGTGTTGTGTTTGGATTCCACTTTCTTTTTCTGTGTGTATAGCTACCATAGATATTTGGTCTGCAATTACCATGAGGTTTTGGTATATCAGTCTCCCTTCCTCTGTCTTTCTCCCTCTCTCTCTCTCTCTGTCTCTTCCCTTCTTGCTCAATTTCTCTCTCTCTCTCTCTATATATATAGTATTAAGTTACTAATCTCTTAATTTCAAATGCATTTTATTTTTTCAATTGCTTTTTACATACTCCACATTTGTACTCTCCTCCACTGGTGATTGCTGTTTTTGATATCATATTTACTTCTAATTGTTTTGTGCTTATGGTGGATCAGGATAATTTTACTACATTTGTCTTTTAACCTCCCTACTAGTTTGTGCATGGATGATTCCCTATCTTCACCATATGTTTGCCCTACTAATGAGCTTTTCCATTCCATAATTTTCTTGTTTTTACTTGCAGCCTTTTTTTACCTAGAAAATTTCCTTTTATATTTTTTGTAAAGCTGGTCTAGTGGTGCTGCAGTCTTTTAGCTTTTGTTTTTCTCCACAGTCTTTGATTTCTCCATCAAATCTGAAGGAGAGCCTTGCTGGGTGGAGTATTCTTGGTTGTAGGTTTTCCCCTTTCATTACTTTAAATATATCATGCCATTCTGTTCTGGCCTGCGGATTTCCTGCTGAAAAATCAGCAGATAGCCTTATGGTAGTTCCCTTGTATGTTATTTGCCACTTTTCCCTTGTTGCATTTAGTAGTCTCTCTTTAACTTTTGTCATTTTGTATATAAGATGCCTTTGTACATCTCTTTTTGGGTTAATTCTGTATGGGATTCCCTCATTTCTTGGATTTATGATTGTTTCCTTTCCCACATTAGGGAAGTGTTTTCAGGTATTATCTCTTCAAATATTTTCTCAGGCCCTTTCTTTTGTCTCTTTCTGGGACCCCTATAATGCAAATATTAGTGTGCTTGCTGTTGTCCCAAAGGTCTCTTAAGCTGTCCTCATTTCTTTTCATTCATTTTTTTCTTTTTTATGTTCTGCAGTAGTGATTTCCAGTACTCTGCCTGCCTGATGATCTGCTTTTCTGCATCATTTAGCCTACTATTGATTCCTTCTAGTGTATTTTTCATTCCAGTTATTGTATTCTTCAACTCTGGCTGGTGGCTTCTTATATTTTATAACTCTTTGTTAATAACTTATTTCTCTGTACATCCATTCTCCTCCTGTGTTCTTTGATCATCTTTGTGGTCATTCATCTTTCTCAGGTAGACACTTTACTTGGTTCTTCTGAGGTTTTGCTTTGCTCTTTCATGTGGAATATAATCCTCTGCCACCTCATTTTGTCTAATTGCTGTTTGTATTTTTATGTATGTGGTGAGTTAGTTACACTTCTCAACCTTGGAGAAGTGGCTCTCTGTAGGAGATGTCCTATGTGTTCTAGCAGTGCACTTCCCTCTTGTCACTCAAGCTATATCCTCTAGAGGTTCCCACTAAGAGGGCTTCATGGATTCTTCTGTTGTTGTGGGTTGATGATGTGAGAGGCTTTGTTGGGCCCTAGTCTAGTTCATTGATAGATCTTGCCTTATGCAGATATTTATTTCTGCCTAATTGCAAGGTAGCTGGATGCAGACACCCTTGTGTCTTCAGGGAATATGTTGGCTCACTGGTGGGCAGAGTCATGGTTCCAAAGACTCTAGAGTTGTTGCCCACCCACTAGCAGGTGAAACAATATTTTTGCATTATTTCCAGACCTCTGGAACACAGATCCAGTTCCTAGAGTCTTGGTGCAGGATCCTTGGAGTTCAAATCCTTGGTAGGGGGTGTCAATTTCTGACACAGTTGAGTATGGTGTCTTCACTGTCCTAGATGTGGTATTGCCCTGCCAGTGAGCAGGCCAGGGTCCAGCTGTTCCCAGGGTAGAGTCTGCCCTATATTGTGGGATCATGGTTTCCTTGCTTCTGGTTGCCTCCTGGTGGGCAAAGCTGGTCTAGAAGCTATTTGACCTCCTGGTGGGAGTATCCAGTGTCTGTCCACTGGTGAGTCATGATGGGTCCTATAACTCTGTGGGTTGAACTCTGTCTAGGGATGTGTCCAGAGCTGGTTGTGGGCTCTTTAGTGGTTAGTCAACCTGTCTGCTGAAGGGTGGGTCTGTGTCCTTCCCAGCTAGTTGTTTGACCCAAAGTGTTCCAGCACTGTCACCTCTAGGCTGTTGGGTATTGCTAGGTTTTGACATTAATGAGCCAAAATGTCAGCTGCTTATAGCAGCAGTGTTAATGTAATTGAATGTTCCCCAGCATGTCCGATACCAGTATCTGTATCCCCAGGATAAGCCACACTTCTCTCTTCCTGCCTCTCCAGGTGAATTTCCAAGACTAGCTGGTAGATCTGGTCCAGGCTGCTATCAAATTACTGATTTTGCCCTGCATTCTTGTGTGTGTGAGGTTTTGTGTGCACCCTTTAAGAGTGACTTTTCTATTAGCTTCAGTCATGTGGAGCTCCTGCAATTAATCCCTACTGGCCTTCAGAATCAAATGCTCTGGGGGCTTGTCCAGATTCCCAGGCTGCAGAGCCTGGTGTGGGGCTCAGAACTCTCTCTCCTGTGGGAAAAGCTCTGCAATATAATTATTCTCCATTTTGTGGATTATCCACTGGCAGGGCATGGGATTTGATTACTGTGAATCTGCCCTTCTGAACCATCTCATTGAAGTTTCTCCTTTATATCTTTTGCTGTAGGAGATCTTTTTCGATAGGTCTCAGTTTTTTCATCAATAGTTGTTCTGTGGTTAGTTGTGATTTTGTGTGTGTGTGAGACTGTGAGCTCAGGGTCTTTCCACTCTGCCATCTTGGCCACTCTCCATATAATATTTTCTTAAACACAAAAGCCCCTCAAAACCCCCAGAAATTTTCTTAATAATTTCTTGGCTCTTAATTGCCATTATTTTCCTGTTTATTTCCTCTAAAAAGAAACAAAAATATTCTCCTTTATCCATTACTATTTGATTTAAGTTCAACATCTCATAAATTAAAGCTGTTTTGTACAGGTCTAGTATAAAAGGCTGAGTCTTAATAACAAAATTATTGCTTTACTTTTGTTCTACTTTCTTAGCTTTTTGCTAGATATTTTTCTACTTTTAAAGCATATTTTTTAGTTTGATTAACATGTATATGACAAAGGTCCATCTAGTCAAAGCTATGGTTTTTCCAGTAGTCATGTATGGATGTGAGAGTTGGACTATAAAGAAAGCTGAGAGCCAAATAATTGATGCTTTTGAACTGTGATGTTGGAGAAGACTCTTGAGAGTCCCTTGGACAGCAAGGAATCAAACCAGTCAATCCTAAAGGAAATTAGTCCTGAAATGGGAGGACTGATGCTGAAGCTGAAGCTCCAATACTTTGGCCCCCTGATGCGAAGAGCTGACTGATTGGAAAATACCCTGATTCTGGGAGAGATTGAAGGCAGAAGGAGACGGGGACGACAGAGGATGAGATGGTTGGATGGCATCACTGACTCGATGGACATGAATTTGAGTAAACTCCGGGAACTGGTGATGGACAGGGAGGCCTGGTGTGCTGCAGTGCATGGGGCTGCAAAGAATCGGACACGACTGAGCGACTGAACTCAACATGTAGCAAAATGTTGTCCATGTCCTAGTGCTAGAAAAGAGTCTCATTCATGTTGTGCATTAATAATACTGGCCTTTCCTCCTTCTTGCGGGATGAAAGAGGCTTTGTTTTAGTAGAATTTGGAAATGGTGTCAGAAATCCAAGGTTTCATTACTATAGCAACAAAAAGTAATGGAAAGACTAAATATCAAGCAGATTCATTGTTGCCTTAGTGACAATCAGTTGCTTTACCAAATATGTTTACTGTTATATTTTGGTTCCACATTTTATTTTATTTATTTATTTATTTTTTTTTTAAATATGCTTATTCTATATGAATGTTCCAAAAGGGAGAAAAAGTTGAAAATGATTTAAGACAGAGAAAAGTCCTTTAAGAGATGAAAGCAATTTGTTTCACTATCCATTATTTAGTAGGAGGCCATAGTCCACAAAAATCCTACAGGGTAAATAGAAGTAATCATTTCTGTTCAAATATTCAATCAATTCTGTTTAAATTCTATTCTATTTGCAGTCAGAGAAATTGAAGCATGAAGTCAAAGGCATGTCTGTATTGTCATTTCATGCTATTTCAAATTACTTTTTTTTTCTGAACTTCTGAGAATAGGGAATTCTGCCACATTGAAATGGAGGACTTTTTAAGCAGTAGACTTGAAGAGTGCATATGCCTGCTAGACAGCTGAACCTGAGACAGAATTATTAAAGCAAGCAAGGGTTTATTTTAGTTCCTTTGATTATCTTTTCCTTTTCCTTTCAGCAGCCTCCTCCCTTTGCTGACAAAGCATTCTCATTATAGTAACTCATCAAGGCCCTCTCCGTCCCACAACTTCCTAATGACCCTGGTTTACACCTTTCTCTACCTCTTCCCAAAATTATTTCCTCTAGACTAAACCTAGGGAGGACAGTGCTCACTTTTACCTTTGAAAATGCAGTTCATTTTTTTTTTTTAATTGGGTTGTTTATATTTTTGATGTTGAGTTGTAGGAACTGCTTATACATGCTGAATTTTAACCCCAGTTTGGTCTTATCATTTGCAAATATTTTCCCCTATTCTGTAGGTTGCCTTTTCATTTTGACAATGGTTTCCTTTGCTGTGTAAAAACTTCTAAGTTTAATCAGGTCCAATTTTTTAATTTTTGCTTTTATTTCTTTTGTTTAAGAAGACATAACTGAGCATTTTCCCAAAGAGGAATGCAGATGGCTTGAGACACATGAAAAGATGCTCAGCATCACTAATTATTAGGGAAATGCAAATCAAAACCACAGTGAGATATCACCTCATACCTGCTATCATAAAGAACACAAATAATAAATATTGGCATAGGTGTGGAAATGGTACCTTATACTCTGTTGGTGGGAATGTAAATTGGTGCAGTCACTGTGGGAAACCATATGGAGGTTTCTCCAAAAACTAAAAATAAAACTGTCATATGACCCAGCAAGTCCACTATTGGCTATATACCCCCCAAAAACAAAAAACAAAAAACAAAACGAAACAAAACCCTAAGAACACCAGTTCAAAAGGATATTTGCACTACAGTGTTCATATCATTATTATTTACAATTGTCAAGATATGGAAGCAACCTAAATGTCTACCAGCAGACAAATGGATAAAGAAATGGTATGTATGTGTCTGTGTGTTTAGTCTCTAAGTTATGTCTGACTCTTTTGCAAGTTGAGAAATGAACATGCATTTATTCTACAGAAGCAGTGTGTGAAATGGTAGTTAAGTTTCTGGGCTGACCAACCAAAATACATATAATACCAAATGTGCCTGAGCTATACAAATAATAGTCTCACTTTCATAATTTCTAATCCCTTTTATAAAATTGTTTCAATTGTTCAAATTTAACTTTCATTTCCATTTCAGGAACTTGTCTTCAGCAGCCAATAATGGTAGTTCTGGCAACAAAAAGCATTCGTAGGTATCAGTAATGCATTGGCTAACTATATTTCTGTAGTAGGCATGGTAATATCCCATGAACATTATCCACATTCTAACTCTCAGGATATATAAATAGATATTCTTACACGATGTGAAAACACACATGAAAAAAATGGTCCTGTGACTGGGGTGGTGCCCCTGCAAGCTAGTGTGTGCTCAGTCGTGTCTGACTCTTTGCAACCCCATAAACTGTTGCCCTCCAGGCCCCTCTGTGTGTGGGATTTTCCAGGCAGGAATACTGGAGTGGGTTGCCATTTCCTCCTCCAGAGGATCTTCCCTACCCAGGGATTGAATCTACATCTTCTACATTGCAGGCAGATTCTTCCCCTGGAAAGCCCTCCTGCAAGCTTGGACAGCTGGCAAATGCCAGAAGCTACAAGAGCCAGGAAGGATTCTTTGCTAGAGATGTCAGAGGAGCCAACATCTGGATTTCAAACTTCTAGCCCCCTCAAACTGCGAGGGAATAAATATATGTTGTTTTAAACCACCACCCAAATAAGCTATGTTACCTTACATGGCAGAAGGGATTTTCCACATGTGACTAAGAGTCTTGAGGTGGGGAAATTATTATCTCGGTGGGCCCAATTTAATAACAAGCATCCTGATAAGTAAAATGGAGGAGGAGAATATCATAGTGATGCAGTGTCATAAGACTTAACAAGATTGCTGGCTTTGAAGACAGAGTAAAGAATCATGAGTCAAAGAATGTGGGCAGCCTCTAGAAGCTGGAAAAGGCAAAGAACTGAATTTTAAACCCATGACTTCAATTTTGGAATTCTGACCTCTAGAACTATAAGGGAATAAATTTGTGTTGTCACCAAGCTTATGCTTTTATTAAAGCAGCTATAGGAAATTAGTGCAAATTCCACACCTAAATAAATGAAAAACACCAATACAGTATACTAACGCATATATATGGAATTTATAAAGATGGTAACAATAACCCTATATACGAGACAGCAAAAGAGACATTGATGTATAGAACAGTCTATTGGAATCTGTGGGAGAGGGAGAGGGTGGGATGATTTGGGAGAATGGCATTGAAATATGTATAATATCATATATGAAACGAGTCGCCAGTCCAGGTTCGATGCACGATACTGGATGCTTGGGGCTGGTGCACTGGGACGACCCAGTGGGATGGTATGGGGAGGGAGGAGGGTTCAGGATGGGGAACACATGTATACCTGTGGCAGATTCATTTTGATATATGGCAAAACCAATACAATATTGTAAAGTTAAATAAAATAAAATTTAAAAAAAAGAACACTGATTTTGAATTGCTTTTGATTTGGCTCATTTAAATTCCACTTAAAAATTTACTTCACCCACTACAGCTATGCTGTATGAGCAAAATAACTCTCGGTTCAGTTCAGTTCAGTAGTTCAGTCGTGTCCGACTCTTTGTGACCCCATGAATTGTAGTACGCCAACCTCCCTGTCCATCACCAACTCCCGGAGTTCACTCAAACTCTTGTCCATCGAGTCAGTGATGCCATCCAGCCATCTCATCCTCTGTCGTCCCCTTCTCCTCCTGCCCCCAATAGCTCCCAGCATCAGAGTCTTTTCCAATGAGTCAACTCTTCACATGAGGTGGCCAAAGTACTGGAGTTTCAGCTTTAGCATCATTTCTTCCAAAGAATATCCAGGACTGATCTCTTTTAGAATGGAGTGGTTGGATCTCGTTGCAGTCCAAGGGACTCTCAAGAGTCTTCTCCAACACCACAGTTCAAAAGCATCAATTCTTTGGCACTCAGCCTTCTTCAGAGTCCAACTCTTACATCCATACATGACTACTGGAAAAACCATAACCTTGATTAGATGGACCTTTGTTGGTAAAGTAATGTCTCTGCTTTTGAATATGCTATCTAGGTTGGTCATAACTTTCCTTCCAAGGAGTAGGCGTCTTTTAATTTCATGGCTGCAATCACCATCTGCAGCGATTTTAGAGCCCCCCAAAATAAAGTCTGACACTGTTTCCACTGTTTCCCCATCTCTTTCCCATGAAGTGATGGGACAAGATGGCATGATCTTCGTTTTCTGAATGTTGAGCTTTAAGCCAACTTTTTCACTCTCCTCTTTCACTTTCATCAAGAGGCTTTTGAGTTTCTCTTCACTTTCTGCCATAAGGGTGGTGTCATCTGCATATCTGAGGTGATTGATATTTCTCCCAGCAGTCTTGAATCCAGCTTGTGCTTCTTCCAGCCCAGCGTTTCTCGTGATGTACTCTGCATATAAGTTAAACAAGCAGGGTGACAATATACAGCCTTGACATACTCCTTTTCCTATTTGGAACCAGTCTGTCGCTCCATGTCCAGTTCTAAGTGTTGCTTCCTGACCTGCATATAGGTTTCTCAAGACGTAGGTCAGGTGGTCTGGTATTCCCATCTCTTTCAGAATTTTCCACAGTTTACTGTGATTCACACAGTCAAGGGCTTTGGCATAGCCAATAAAGCAGAAATAGATGTTTTTATGGAATTTTCTTGCTTTTTCAATGATCCAGTAGATTTTGGCAATTTGATGTCTGATTCCTCTGCCTTTTCTAAAACCAGCTTGAACATCTGGAAGTTCACGCTTCATGTATGCTGAAGCCTGGATTGGAGAATTTTGAGCATTACTTTACTAGCGTGTGAGATGAGTGCAATTGTGCAGTAGTTTGAGCATTCTTTGGCATTGCCTTTCTTTGTGATTGGAATGAAAACTGACCTTTTCCAGTCCTGTGGCCACTGCTGAGTTTTCCAAATCTGCAGGCATATTGAATGCAGCACTTTCACAGCATCATCTTTCAGGATTTGGAATAGCTCAACTGGAATTCTATCACCTCCATTAGCTTTGTTCGTAGTGATGCTTTCTAAGGCCCACTTGACTTCACATTCCAGGATGTCTGGCTCTAGGTCAGTGATCACACCATATTGATTATCTGGGTCGTGAAGATCTTTTTTATACTTATCAATAATTACCTTAAATGTAAATGGGTTGAATGCCCCAACCAAAAGACAAAGACTGGCTGAATGGATACAAAAACAAGACCCTCATATATGTTGTCTACAAGAGACCCACCTCAAAACAGGGGACACGTACAGACTGAAAGTGAAGGGCTGGAAAAAGATTTTCCATGCAAATAGAGACCAAAAGAAAGCAGGAGTAGCAATACTCATATCAGATTAAATAGACTTTAAAGCAAAGGCTGTGGAAAGAGACAAAGAAGGTCACTACATAATGATCAAAGGATCAATCCAAGAAGAAGATATAAAAATTATAAATATATATGCACCCAACATAGGAGGACCACAATATGTAAGACAAATGCTAACAAGTATGAAAGGGGAAATTAACACTAACACAATGATAGTGGGAGACTTTAATATTCCACTCACACCTATGGATAGATCAACTAAACAAAAAACTAACAAGGAAACACAAACTTTAAATGATACAGTAGACCAGTTAGACCTAATTGATATCTATAGGACATTTCACCCCAAAACAGTGAATTTCACCTTTTTCTCAAATGCACACGGAACCTTCTCCAGGATAGATCACATCCTGGGCCATAAAGCTAGCCTTGGTAAATTCAAAAAAATAGAAATCATTCCAAGCATCTTTTCTGACCACAATGCAGTAAGATTAGATCTCAATTACAGGAGAAAAACTATTAAAAATTTAACATATGGAGGCTGAATAACACGCTGCTGAATAACCAACAAATCATAGAAGAAATCAAAAAAGGAATCAAAATTTGCATAGAAATGAATGAAAATGAAAACACAGAAACCAAAAACCTGTGGGACATGGTAAAAGCAGTCCTAAGGGGAAAGTTCATAGGAATACAGGCATACCTCAAAAAACAAGAAAAAAGTCAAATAAATAACCTAATTCTACACCTAAAGCAACTAGAAAAGGAATAAATGAAGAACCCCAGGGTTAGAAGAAGGAAAGAAATCTTAAAAATTAGGGCAGAAATAAATGCAAAAGAAACAAAAGAGACCATAGCAAAAATCAACAAAGCCAACAGCTGGTTCTTTGAAAGGATAAATAAAATTGATAAACCATTAGCCAGACTCATCAAGAAACAAAGGGAGAAAAACCAAATCAATAAAATTAGAAATGAAAATGGAGAGATCACAACAGACAACACAGAAATACAAAGGATCGTAAGAGACTAGTATCAGCAATTATATGCCAATAAAATGGACAACGTGGAAGAAATGGACAAATTCTTAGAAAAGTACAACTTTCCAAAACGGGACCAGGAAGAAATAGAAAATCTTAACAGGCCAATCACAAGCACGGAAATTGAAACTGTAATCAGAAATCTTCCATCAAACAAAAGTCTAGGTCTAGACGGCTTCACAGCTGAATTCTACCAAAAATTTAGAGAAGAGCTAACACCTATCCTACTCAAACTCTTCCAGAAAATTGCAGAGGAAGGTAAACTTCCAAACTCATTCTATGAGGCCACCATCACCCTAATACCAAAACCTGACAAAGATGCCACAAAAAAAGAAAACTACAGGCCAATATCACTGATGAACATAGATGCAAAAATCCTTAATAAAATTCTAGCAATCAGAATCCAACAACACATTAAAAAGATCATACACTATGACCAAGTGGGCTTTATCCCAGGGATGCAAGAATTCTTCAATATCCACAAATCAATCAATGTAATACACCACATTAACAAATTGAAAAATAAAAACCATATGATTATCTCAATAGATGCAGAGAAAGCCTTTGACAAAATTCAACATCCATTTATGACAAAAACTCTCCAGAAAGCAGGAATAGAAGGAACATACCTCAACATAATAAAAGCTATATATGACAAACCCACAGCAAACATTATCTTCAATGGTGAAAAATTGAAAGCACGTCCCCTAAAATCAGGAACAAGACAAGTGTGCCAATATTCACCACTTTCACCATTACTACTCAACATAGTTTTGGAAGTTTTGGCCACAGCAATCAAAGCAGAAAAAGAAATAAAAGGAATCCAAATTGGAAAAGAAGAAGTAAAACTCTCACTGTTTGCAGTGATCCTCTACTGCATGTAGCATCCTCTACATGCACTGTTTGACATGATCCTCTACATAGAAAACCCTAAAGACTCCACCAGAAAATTACTAGAATTAATCAGTGAATATAGTAAAGTTGCAGGATATGAAATCAACACACAGAAATTCCTTGCATTCCTATACACTAATAATGAGAAAATAGAGAAATTAAGGAAACAATTCCATTCACCATTGCAATGAAAAGAATAAAACACTTAGGAATATATCTACCTAAAGAAACTAAGACCTATATATAGAAAACTATAAAACACTGGTGAAAGAAATCAAAGAAGACACTAATAGATGGAGAAATATACCATGTTAATAGATTGGAAGAATCAATATAGTGAAAATGAGTATATTACCCAAAGCAATTTATAGATTCAATGCAATCCCTATCAAGCTACCAATGGTATTCTTCACAGAGCTAGAACAAATAATTTCACAATTTGTATGGAAATACAAAAAACCTCGAATAGCCAAAGCAATCTTGAGAAAGAAGAATGGAACAGGAGGAATCAACCTGCCTGACTTCAGGCTCTACTACAAAGCCACAGTCATCAAGACAGTATGGTACTGGCACAAAGACAGAAATATAGATCAATGGAACAAAATAGAAAGCCCCGAGATAAATCCACGCACCTATGGAAACCTTGTCTTTGATAAAGAAGGCAAGAATATACAATGGATTAAAGACAATCTCTTTAACAAGTGGTGCTGGGAAAACTGGTCAACCACTTGTAAAAGAATGAAACTAGAACACTTTCTAACACCATACACAAAAATAAACTCAAAATGGATTAAAGATCTCAACCTAAGACCAGAAACTATAAAACTCCTAGAGGAGAACATAGGCAAAACACTCTCTGACATACATCACAGCAGGATCCTCTATGACCCCCCTCCCAGAATATTGGACATAAAAGCAAAAATAAACAAATGGGACCTAATTAAATTTAAAAGCTTCTGCACAACAAAGGAAACTATAAGCAAGGTGAAAAGACAGCCTTCAGAATGGGAGAAAATAATACCAAATGAAGCAACTGACAAACAACTAAGCTCAAAAATATACAAGCAACTCCTACAGCTCAATTCCAGAAAAATAAATGACCCAATCAAAAAATCGGCCAAAGAACTAAATAGACATTTCTCCAAAGAAGACATACAGATGGCTAACAAACACATGAAAAGATGCTCAACATCACTCATTATCAGAGAAATGCAAATCAAAACCACTATGAGGTACCATTTCACACCAGTCAGAATGGCTGTGATCCAAAAGTCTACAAGCAATAAATGCTGGAGAGGGTGTGGAGAAAAGGGAACCCTCTTACACTGTTGGTGGGAATGCAAATTAGTACAGCCACTATGGAGAACAGTGTGGAGATTCCTTTAAAAACTGGAAATAGAACTGCCTTATGATCCAGCAATCCCACTGCTGGTCATACACACTGAGGAAACCAGAATTGAAAGAGACACGTGTACCCCAATGTTCATTGCAGAACTGTTTATAATAGCCAGGACATGGGAGCAACCTAGATGTTCATCAGCTGATGAATGGATAAGAAAGCTGTGGTACATATACACAATGGAGTATTACTCTGCCACTAAAAAAAATACGTTTGAATCAGTTCTAATGAGGTGGATGAAACTGGAGCCTATTATACAGAGTGAAGTAAGCCAGAAAGAAAAACACCAATACAGTATACTAATGCATATATATGGAATTTAGAAAGATGATAACAATAACCCTGTATACGAGACAGCAAAAGAGACACTGATGTATAGAACAGTCGTTTGGACTCTGTGAGAGAGGGAGAGGGGGGGATGATTTGGGAGAATGGCTTTGAAACATGTATAATATCATATATGAAACGAATCACCAGTCTAGGTTAGATGCATGATATTGGATGCCTGGGGCTGGTGCACTGGGACGATCCAGAGGGATGGTTCGGGGAGGGAGGAGGGAGGAGGGTCCAGGATGGGGAACACGTGTATACCTGTGGTGGATTCATGTTGATATATGGCAAAAACAATACAATATTGTAAAGTTAAAAAATAAAATGAAATAATAATAAAAAATAAAAAAAAAAGTAAGTTACAAAATGAAAAAAAAAAAAAAAAAAAAGAAGAATAAAGGGTAACACCCTAGTGAATACCAAAGGAGAGCAAACCTGCTGCAGTTTACAACCCTCCCTCCATGGAGACATAGAGGCAGGTATGTGATAGCCAGAAGTGGAAGTTAAGGGGCCGCTACGATGTTGGCTCCAGAGACGACATCTCCTGCTAAGCTGTGAGCAGGCTGCCTATCACTAACCATGTCTTCCTGGGATCCTGGCTGATTCACATTGGCTAGGAGTGTCACAGTCTGGGATCAGCTTCCCTGAGGAGACACATAGCACGCTTGGGACAATGTTTTTGTGGTGCACCCAGGAAACAGAGCAGCTTGGACTAGGGAGGTGCACAAGATGCACAGTCCACCTTGGACAGTGTGCTTGCTGAGTACCTGGTCTCCTGAGTGGCTTGGACCTGGGAAGGGAACAAAATACACAGCCAACCTGGGACAGTGGCCTCCTGTAGCACACAAGAGCCTGAGCAGTGTGGACCTGGGGAGTATATGCCACCTTGGGCTATGGCAATCCCAGTGTGGTCTATCCACTGTGAGCAACCGCCTCCCCGCCAACCCCCCGCCACATGGCAGCAGTATTTGTTTGAAGTGTCCCTTCCTGTCCACAACACAACTAAGCATGTCAGCCTGAATAAGTGGACACCTTCATCTCTCATGCCAGGGCAGAGATTAGACGCTGAAGAGACTTACAGAGGAAGCCAAAATAAGTAAAGAAGGGGAAATTGCCCCAGAAGTGACAGGTGCAACAGATTAAAACCCTGCAGTTAAGCTGAGAATGTGCATTTGAGGGGCAACTATAGACTTTGAGAACATGTACGAACTGGAACAGGGACTATATTTCACTGAACTGACACCACATTGCCCACAACAGCTCCAGAGAAATCCCTAGATGTATTTTTATTATTATCACTTCTTAGTTTTTAAAAACTTTAGTTCTCTATTACTCTTTTAGCTTTCATTTTTATAGCCTACAATTACCTGTCTAAAAAGAAACCCTATTTTTTAAAAACAAATCCCATGTACATTTTTAAATTTTTGTGATCAATTTTGTTTTGTATTTTTTATATTGTACTTTTGAGAGTCTAATCTCTATTCTAGGTTTTTATTCTTTACTTTTTGATATTTGTTATCAAATTTGTACCTTTAAAAGTCTAATTTTTAGTATACATTTTCACTTAGGGATTTGATTACTGGCTTGATTGTTATCTCCCCTTTTGATTCTCCCTTTTCTCTGCCTGGTCACCTCTATCTCCCTCCTCCCTTTTCTTTTCTCTATATAACTCTGTGAATCTCTCTAGGTGTTCCTGTCTGTGGAGAGTTATTTCACCATTAACCTAGGTGTTTTGTATTCTGTGCCGTGTGGATAGAGAGGTCTTGAGGGTACTGGAAGTGTGGAGACTGAAACCCAGAAACAGGAGGCTCAACTTCAGAGCTTTGGGCCATCATAGAATTCCAGACCCCAGGGAACATTAATAAAAAAGAGCCCACCCAAAGTCTTCATACCTACACTGAAACCAAACAAAAGAGCCAGAAAGTTCCAGTGCAAGACATGCCATGCTAATTCTCCACCAAAACAAGAACATAACCCTGAACATTAAAAGATAGGCTGCAAAAAGCAATACCAAATCCATAGACACCCTCAAACTCACTACTGGACACTTCATTGCACTCCAGAAAGAAGAGATTCAGCTCCATCTACCAGAACACAGACACAAGTTACTCCAACCAGGAAACCTTCAGGAGCCACTGGTTCGACCCCACCCACATGGAGCAGACTCCACAATTAAGAGGAACCACAACCCTTCAGCCCGCAGAAAGGGGACCCAAAACACAGCAATCTAAACAAAATGAAAAGACAGAAGAATATCCAGCAGGTGAAGGAACATGGTAAAACAACAAACCAAACAAAAGAGGAGAAGATAGGGAATCTATCTGCAAAAGAATTCAGAATAATGATAGTAAAAATGATCCAAAATCTTGAGAACAAAATGAGTTACAGAAAAATAGACTAGAGACACAGATTGAGAAGATGCAAGAAATATTTAACAAGAACCTAGAAGATATAAAGAAGAGTCAATCAGTAATGAACAATGCAACGACTGGGATTAAAAACACCCTGGAGGGAACCAGTAGTAGAGTAACCGAGTCAGAAGAAAGGATAAGTGAGGTGGAAGATAGAATGGGGGAAATAAATGAAGCAGAAAGGTAAAAAAAAAAAAAAAAAAAAAAAAAAAATTAAAAAAATGAGGACAACTTTAGAGAACTCTGGGGTAATGTTAAATACCCCAATATTCGAATGATAGAGGTCCCAGAAAAATAAGAAAAAAGAAAGGGCGTGAGAAAATACTTGAGGAGATAATAGCTGAAAACTTCTCTAAAATGGGAAGGAAATAGCCACCCAAGTCCAAGAAACCCAGAGAGTCCCTAACAAGATAAACCAAAGGCAAAACATGCCAGGACACATACTAATCAAACTAACAAAAATTAAACACAAAGAGCAAATGTTAAAAACATCAAGGGAAAAGCAACAAATAACGTACAAGGGGATTCCCATAAGGATAACAGCTGATCTTTCAATAGAAACTTTTAATAGGCCAGAAGGGAATGGCAGGATATATTTAAAGTGATGAAAGAGAAAAACCTACAACCAAGATTATTCTACCCAGCAAGGATCTCATTAAGATTCAAAGGAGAAACCAAAAGCTTTACAGGCAAGCAAAAGGTGAGAAAATTCAGCACCACCAAACCAGCTCTTCAACAAATGCTAAAGGATCCTCCCTAGACAGGAAACACAGAAAAGATTTATAAAAACAAACCCAAAACAACAAAGTAAATTGTAATATGATCTTACTTATCAATAATTACCTTAAACATAAATGTTTTAAATGCACCAATCAAAAGACAAAGACTGGCCTAATGGATAAAAACAAAAACAAAAACCACTGTATATGTTGTCTACAAGAGACCCACCTCAAACCTAGGGAGTCATACAGACTGAAGGTGAGGGGCCAGAAAAAGATATTTAATGCAAATGGAGATCAAAACAAAACGGGAGTAAGCAATATTCATATCTGATAAAATACACTTTGAAATAAAGACTGTTATAAGAGACATAGAAGGACACTATATAGTGATCAAGGGATCAATCCAAGAAGAAGATATACAATTATAAATATATATGCACCCAACAGAGGAGCACCTCAGTACATAAGGCAAATGCTAAGAAGTATGAAAGGGGAAATCAACAGTAACACAATAATAGTCAGAGATATTAATACCCCACTCACACCAATGGATAGATCAATCAAAGAGAATTAGCAAGGAAACACAAGCTTTAAATAATACAATGGGCCAGTTAAATCTAATTGATATCTACATGGCATTTCACCAAAATCCAATGGATTTCACATTTTTCTCAAGTGCACATGGAATCTTCTCCAGAATTCATCACATCCTGGGCCACTAATCTAGCCTTGGTATATTAAAAACATTGAAATAATTTCAAGCATCTTTTATGATCATAATAAGGTAAGACTATGCCAAAGCCTTTGACTGCGTGCATCACAATAAACTGTGAAAAATTCTGAAAGGGATGGGAATACCAGACCACCTGACCTGCCTCTTGACAAATCTGTATGCAGGTCAGGAAGCAACAGTTAGAACTGGACATGAAACAACAGAATGGTTTCAAATAAGAAAAGGAGTACAACAAGGCTGTATAGAGTCACCCTGCTTATTTAACTTCTATGCAGAGTACATCATGAGAAACGCTGGGCTGGAAGAAGCACAAGCTGGAATCAAGATTGCTGGGAGAAATATCAATAACCTCAGATATGCAGATGACACAACCCTTATGGCAGAAAGTGAAGAGGAACTAAAAAGCCTCTTGATGAAAGTGAAAGAGGAGAGTGAAAAAGTTGGCTTGAAGCTCAACATTCAGAAAACGAAGAACATGGCATCTGGTCCTATCACTTCATGGGAAATAGATGGGGAATCAGTGGAAACAGTGTCAGACTTTATTTTTTGGGGCTCCAAAATCAGTGCAGATGGTGATTGCAGCCATGAAATTAAAAGACTCCTTGGAAGGAAAGTTATGACCAACCTAGATAGCATATTCAAAAGCAGAGAAATTACTTTGCCAACAAAGGTCCATCTAGTCAAGGCTGTGATTTTTCCAGTGGTCACGTATGGATGTGAGAGTCGGACTGTGAAGAAAGCTGAGTGCTGAAGAATTGATGCTTTTGAACTGTGGTGTTGGAGAAGACTCTTGAGAGTCCCTTGGACTGCAAGGAGATCCAACCAGTCCATTCTAAAGGAGATCAGCCCTGGATGTTCTTTGGAAGGAATGATGCTAAAGCTGAAACTCCAGTACTTTGGCCACCTCATGTAAAGAGTTGACTCATTGGAAAAGACTCTGATGCTGGGAGGGATTGGGGGCAGGAGGAAAAGGGGACGACAGAGGATGAGATGGCTGGATGGCATCACCGACTCGATGGACGTGAGTTTGAGTGAACTCCGGGAGTTGGTGATGGACAGGGAGGCCTGGCGTGCTGCAATTCATGGGGTTGCAAAGAGTCAGACATGACTGAGCGACTGAACTGAACTGAACTGAACTGAACAGGAAAAGAAAACTATAATGGACACAAACAAATGGAGGCTAAACAACAGGCTTCTTAATAACCAACAGATCACTGAAGAAATAAAAAAGGAAATCAAAATAGGCACAGAAAAAAATCATAATGAAAACACAACAAGACTTATGAGGTTCAATAAAAGCAGTACTAAGTGGGAGGTTCAGAGGAATACAAACCCTACTTCAGAGAACAAGAGAAACATCAATTAAGCAACCTAACTTTACACCTAAAACAACTCGAAAAAGAAGAACAAGAAAACCCCAAAGTTAATAGAAGAAAATAAATCATGAAAATGAGAGCATAAATAAATGAAAAAGAAATGAAGGAGACTATAGCAAAGATCAACAAAACTAAAAGCTGGTTCTTTGAGAAGATAAACAAAATAGACAAACATTAACCAGACTCATCAAGAAAAAAAGGGAGACGACTCAAATCAATATAATTAGAAATGAAAATGGAGAAGTCACAACACACAACCCAGAAATACAGATGATCATAATAGAGTATTATGAGCAACTATATGCCAATAAACTGGACAACTTGGAAGAAATGAACAAATTCTTAGAAAAGTATAACCTTCCAAAACTGAACCAGGAAGAAATAGAAAATCTTATCAGACCAATCACAAGCACAGAAATTGAAACTGTAATAAAAATTTTTCCAACAAACAAAAGCCCAGGACCAGGTGAATGCTACCAAAAATTTAGAGAACAGCTAGCACTTATCTTACTCAAACTCTTCCAGAGAGTTGCAGAGGAGGGAATACTCTAAAAACTCATTCTATGAGGCCACCATCACCCTGACACCAAAACCAGACAAAGATGTCACAAAAAAAGAAAACTACAGGTCAAAATCACTGATTAATACACATGCAAAACTCCTCAAGAATTCTAGCAAACAGAATCCAACAACTTAGCAAAAAGTGAAAGAGCTAATGGTCAGGTAGGCCTCAGTTGGGAGGCCAGGGTCCCCCAAGTGGGAGGACAAATAAACTGCAAGCTGCAGACACTTTTTTTTTTTTTTTTTCTTCTTTTCTTTTTCTATATTCCTTTCTCTACACAGGATTAAAGGTGGCTCTGTTAATCATGTGTTGCCATAATGACACTTGGTTCTGCCTGAAACTAACTTTTTCTCAAATCTTGAACTGCTAATGGCTCAGCAAATCAATACATCTTGCTCATGGAAATGTTTTTCTTAAGCTATGTTAATGAAACTATGTATTTGCCTGGGAATCTGCCTTTCTTCAAAAAAAAAAAAATTTTTTTTTCTTTTAGTAGCTCAGTTGTTCCCGACTCTTTGCGACCCCATGGACTACAGCACCTCAGGCTCCTCTGTCTATGGGATTTTCCAGGAAGGACACTGGAATAGTTTGCCATTTCTTTCTCCAGGGAATCTTCCTGACCCAGGGATCGAAACGGGGTCTCCTGTGCTGCAGGCAGATCCCTTACCAACTGAGCTACCAGGGAAGTCCCTTTTGTCCAAGACTCATGTCAATTGTTTTATGGCCAGAGATGACTCCCTTTGTGCTGATACTATCTCAAAATGCATGTGTTGGGAGAGGAGCCTGGTGCAACTCTCTCAGCCTTGAGGTCTTTTATTCATGATCAGCAGCTTGCTCAGTTCAGTTCATTTCAGTCACTCAGTCGTGTCCGACTCTTTATGACCCCATGAATTACAGCACGCCAGGCCTCCCTGTCTATCACAAACTCCTGGAGTTCACGCAAACTCACATCCATCCAGTCAGTGATGCCATCCAGCCATCTCATCCTCGGTCGTCATCTTCTCCTGCCCGCAATCCCTCCCAGCATCAGCGTCTTTTCCAATGAGTCAACTCTGCTAACAGGTTTATAATGCCTTACTACAAACTAGCAAGGGGGTACTCTTTCTGCCCCCTTCTGATATCTATGTCAGAAGCTTTATAAAAAGCTTTATACTTTAATGAAATTCTGCTACACAAAAGCTCTTGAGTGATCAAGCCTCATCTCTGGTCCTGGATCAAAATTTTCTCCTCCAGAGGTCACAAATACAGGCCTTGTTCACAGCTTATGGCCATAACCTATCAAAAGATCATACTCCATGAGACTATGTGGGCTTCATTCCAGGTAAGCAAGGACTCTTCAATATTCACAAATCAACCAATGTTATACATCCTAATAGGAATGAAAGATAAAAACCATATGATTATCTAAATAGATGCAGAGAAAGACTTTGACAAAGTTCAACACCCATTTATGATTAAAAAAAGAACTCCAGAAAGTAGGCACAGAAGGAACATACTTCATCGTAATAAAAGCCATATATGACAAACCCATAGACAGCATTATCCTCAAAGATGAAAAACTGAAAGCATTTCCTTTAAAATCAGGAACAAGACAAGGGTGCACACTCTCACCACTACTGTTCAACATAGTTTTGGTAGTCTTAACCACAGCAATCAGAAAAGAAAAAGAAATAAAAGGAATCCAGATTGGAAAAGAGAAGTAAAACTCTGACTGTTTGTAGATGACATGATCCTCTGCATAGAAAACTTTGAAGATGACCCCAGAAACTATTACTACTAATCAATGAATATAGTAAAGTTTCAGGATATAAAATTGATACACAGAATTCCCTTGAATTCCTATACACTAACAATGAAAAATCAGAAAGAGAAATTAAGGAAGCAATCACATTCACAACTTCAATGAAAAGAATAAAGTATTAGGAATAAATTTACCGAAGAAGCAAAAGACTTGTATATAGAATACTATGTAGCACTGGTGAAAGAAAGCAAAGATGACACAAATAGATGGAGAAATATACCATGTTCGTGGATTGGAAGAATCCATATTGATTCTTGAAAACTATACCACCCAAAGCAATCTGCAGATTTAACACAATGTCTACCAAAATACCAACGGTATTTTTCTGAGAACTAGAACAAATAATTTCACAATTTGTATGAAAGTGAAAGTTACTTAGTCGTGTCCACCTCTTTGTGACCCCATGGACTATAGCCCACCATGCTCATCCATGGAAGTATGGAAACACACACACACACACACACACACACACAAAACCCTTGAATATCCAAAGCAATCTTGAGAAAGAAGAATAGAGCTGGAGGAATCAGCCGTCCTGACTTCAGACTATACTATAAAGCTACAGTCATTAAGACAGTATGTTACTGCCACAAAGATAGATATATAGATCAATGGAACAACATAGAAAGTCCAGAGATAAATCTACACATCTACGGACACCTTATCTTTGACAAAGGAGGCAAACATATACAATGGAGAAAAGACAATCTCTTCAACAAGTTGCTCTTATTCAACTGCTCAGTCATATCCAACTTCTTGTGGTCCCATGACTGCAGCATGCCAGGCTTCCCTGGCCTTCACCATCTCCCGGGACTTTCTCAAACTCATGTCCATGAGTCAGTGATGCCATTCAACCATCTCATCCTCTGTCATCCCCTTCTCTTTCTGCCTTCAACCTTTCCAGCATCAGGAACTTTTCTAATGAGTGGGCTCTTAGCATCAGGTAGCCAAAGTATTGGCGTTACAATTTCAGTATCAGTCCTTCCAATGAATATTCAAGATTGATTTCCTTTAGGATTGACTGGTTTGATCTTGCAGAACAAGGGACTATCGAATCTTCTCCAACACCATAATTCAAAAGCATCAATTCTTCAGTGCTTGGTCTTCTTTAAGGTCCAATTCTCACATTCATACATAACTACTGGAAAAACCATAACTATGACTAGATGGACTTTTGTCGGAAAAGTAATGTCTCTGCTTTTTAATATGCTGTCTAGGTTGGTCATAGCTTTTCTTCCAAGAAGCAAGTGTCTTTTAATTTCATGGCTTCAATCACCATCTGCAGTGATTTTTGAGACCAAGAAAAGAAAGTCTATAACTTTTACATTGTTTCCCCATCTATCTGCAGTGAAATGATGGGACCAGATGCCATGATGTTTGTTTTTTGAATATTGAGCTTTAGGCCAGCTTTTTCACTTTCCTCTTTCACTTTCATCAACAGGCTCTTTAGTTCCTCTTCAATTTCTGCCATAGGCATGATATCATCTGCATATCTGAGGTTATTGATATTTCTCCTGGCAATCTTGATTCCAGCTTATGTTTCACCCAGCCTGGCATTTCACAATAAATATTCTGCATATAAATTATTTAAGCACTGTGCCCATATACAGAGTTGACGTTCTCCTTTCCCAATTTTGAACCAGTCCATCATTCCATATCTGGTTGTAACTGTTGCATCTTGACCTTCTTGACCTGCATACATATTTCTCAGGAGGTAGGTAAGGTAGTCTGGTATTATCATCTCTTGAAGAATTTTCCACAGTTTGTTGTGGTACACAGTCAAAGGCTTTTGTGTAGTCAGTGAAGCAGAAGTAGATGTTTTTCTGGAATTCTCTTGCTTTTTCTATGATCCAATGGATGTTGGCAATTTAGCTCCTCTGCCTTTTCTAAATCCAGGTTGAACATCTGGAAGTTCTCGGTTCACTTTCACTTACTAGTAATTTTTGAGCATTACTTTGCTAACATGTGAAATAAGTGAAAGTGTGTGGTAGTTCGAACATTCTTTGGCATTATCTTTCTTAGGGATGGAATGAAAACTGACCCTTTCCAGTCCTGTGACCACTGTTGAGTTTTCCAAATTTGCTGGCATATTGAGTGCAGTACTTCAATAGCATCATCTTTTAGGATTTGAAATAGCTCAGCTGGAATCCCATTACCTCTACTAACTTTGTTTGTAATGATGCTTCCTAAGGCTCACTTGACCTTTCACTCCAGGATATCTGGCTTGGGAGAGTGATCACACCATTATGGTTATCTAGGTCATTAAGACTTTTTTTTTTTTTTTTTTTTTTTTGCGTAGTTCCTCTGTGTATTCTTGCCACCTCTTCTTAATATCTTCTGCTTCTGTTATGTCCAGGGTTTCCCTGATAGCTCAGTTGGTAAATAATCTGCCTGAAACGCAGAAGACTCCAGTTCAATTCTTGGGTTGGGAAGATCCCCTGGAGAAGGGATAAGCTACCCACTCCAGTATTCTTGGGCTTCCCTGGTGGCTCAGCTGTTAAAGAATCCACCTTAAATGTGAGAGATCTTGGTTCGATTCCTAGGTTGGGAAGATCCCCTAGAGAAGGGAAAGGCTACCCACTCCAGTATTCTGGCCTGAAGAATTTCATGGACTACAGTCCATGGGGTCACAAAGAGTCTGACACAACTGAGCGACTGTCACTTTCACTTCTGTTATGGCCATACAATTTCCATCCTTTTGTATGCCCATCTTTGCATGAAATGTTCCCTTGGTATTTCTAATCTTCTTGAAGAGATCTCTAGTCGTTCCCATTCTGTTCTCTTCATCTATTTCTTTGCATTGATCACTTAGGAAAGCTTTCTTATCTCTCATTGCTATTCTTTGGAACTCTGAATTCAGGTGGGTATATATTTCCTTTTCTCTTTTGCCTTTAATTTCTCTTCTTTTATCAGCACTTTGTAAGGTCTCCTCAGACAACCATTTTGCCTCTTTGCATTTCTTTTTCTTGGGGATGGTCTTGATCATCACCTCCTGTACAGTGTTACAAACCTCCACCCACAGTTCTTCAGGCACTCTGTCAGATCTAATCTCTTGAATCTATTTGTTACTTCCACTGTATAATGTAAGGGATTTGATTTAGGTCATACCTATGTGGTTTTCCCTACTTTCTTCAATTTAAGTCTGAATTTTGCAACATGGAGTTCATGATCTGAGCCACAGTCAGCTCCTGGTCTTCTTTATGCTGATTGTATAGTGCTTCTCCATTTTTGGCTGCAAAGAATATAATCAGTCTGATTTCATTATTGACGACCTGGTGATGTCCATGTGTAGAGTCTTCTCTTGTGTTGTTGGAAGAGGATGTTTGCTATGACCAGTGTGTTCTCTTGGAAAAACTGTTAGCCTCTGCTCTGCTTCATTTTGTACTCCAAGGCCAAACTTGTCTGTTACTCCAGGCATCTCTTGACTTTCTAGGTTTGTATTCCAGTCCCCTATGATGAAAAGGACATATTTTTTTCCTTTTCATCATAAAATTTGAAAACTGGTCAACTGTGTGTAAAAGAATGAAACTAGAGAACTTTCTAATATCATATACCAGAATAAACTAAAAATGGATTAAAGACCTAAATGTAAGAGCAGAAACTATAAAACTCTCAGAGGAAAACATAGGCAGAACTCTCTCTGACATAAACCACAGCAAGATCCTCTATGACACACCTCCTAGAGTAATGGAAATAAAAACAAGAATAAACAGATGCAACCTAATTCAACTCGAAAGTTTTTGTGCAATGATAGAAACTATAAGCAAGGAGAAAAGACAGCTTCAGAATAGAAGAAAATAATAGCAAATGAAAAAACTGACAAAGAATTAACCTCTAAAATATACAAGTAGCTCATGAAACCCAATACCAGAAAAATGAGCAACTCAATCAAAAAGTGGTCCAAAGAACTAAACAGGCATTTCTTCAAAGAAGACATTTAGATGGCTAATAAACACCTGTAAAGATGCTCAATGTTACTCATCATTGAGTGAGTGAGTGAGTGAGTGAAGTCATTCAGCCGTGTCCGACTCTTTGCAACCCCGTGGACTGTAGCCTACCAGGCTCCTCTGTCCATGGGATTCTCCAGGCAAGAATGCTGGAGTGGGTGTCCATTTCCTTCTCCAGTGGGTTCCATGAAGCAAGATCCTATTGTGGAAGTGTCACCATATTGGGAGTGGAGAGATTTAAAGATCTCCATTGCCAGCTTTATCATCACCCACTAGCAGCGTGGCTTTGGGACTTACCTTTCCCCTCAACTCAGCCTGTTGTATTAAGAGGGAGTACCCCAAGAATGAAACTAGAACACTTTCTAACACCATACACAAAAATAAACTCAAAATGGATTAAAGATCTCAATGTAAGACCAGAAACTATAAAACTCCTAGAGGAGAACATAGGCAAAACACTCTTCGACATACATCACAGCAGGATCCTCTATGACCCACCTCCCAGAATATTGGAAATAAAAGCAAAAATAAACAAATGGGACCTAATTAAACTTAAAAGCTTCTGCACAACAAAGGAAACTATTAGCAAGGTGAAAAGACAGCCTTCAGAATGGGAGAAAATAATAGCAAATGAAGCAACTGACAAACAACTGATCTCAAAAATATACAAGCAACTCCTACAGCTCAACTCCAGAAAAATAAATGACCCAATCAAAAAATGGGCCAAAGAACTAAATAGATATTTCTCCAAAGAAGACATACAGATGGCTAACAAACACATGAAAAGATGCTCAACATCACTCATTATCAGAGAAATGCAAATCAAAACCACTATGAGGTACCATTTCACACCAGTCAGAATGGCTGTGATCCAAAAGTCTACAAGCAATAAATGCTGGAGAGGGTGTGGAGAAAAGGGAACCCTCTTACACTGTTGGTGGGAATGCAAACTAGTACAGCCACTATGGAGAACAGTGTGGAGATTCCTTAAAAAACTGGAAATAGACCTGCCTTATGATCCAGCAATCCCACTGCTCGGCATACACACTGAGGAAACCAGAAGGGAAAGAGACACGTGTACCCCAATGTTCATTGCAGAACTGTTTATAATAGCCAGGACATGGAAGCAACCTAGATGCCCATCAGCAGATGAATGGCTAAGAAAGCTGTGGTACATATACACAATGAAGTATTACTCAGCCATTAAAAAGAATACATTTGAATCAGTTCTAATGAGGTGGATGAAACTGGAGCCTATTATACAGAGTGAAGTAAGCCAGAAAGAAAAACACCAATACAGTATACTAACGCATATATAAGGAATTTAGAAAGATGGTAACAATAACCCTGTGTACGAGACAGCAAAAGAGACACTGATGTATAGATCAGTCTTATGGACTCTGTGGGAGAGGAAGAGGGTGGGGAGATTTGGGAGAATGGCATTGAAACATGTATAATATCATGTATGAAACGAGTCGCCAGGTTTGATGCATGATACTGGATGCTTGGGGCTGGCGCACTGGGATGACCCAGAGGGAGGGTATGGGGAGGGAGGAGGGAGGAGGAATCAGGATGGGGATCACGGGTATACCTGTGGCGAATTCATTTCGATGTTTGGCAAAACTAATACAATATTGTAAAGTTTAAAAATAAAATAAAATAAAAAAAAAAAAGAGGGAGTACCCCTCAGTATCCACAAGGGATTAGTCCCAGGACCCCCACAGACACTAATCTATGGATGCTCAAGTCCCTTACCCAAAATAGTGTAGCATTTGCACATGGATCTGCACATCCAACTCTATACTTTAAATCATCTCTAGATTACTTACAATACCTAATACAATGTAGTGAAGTGAGTGAAGTCACTCAGTCGTGTCCAACTCTTTGCAACCCCGTGGACTGTAGCCCACTGGGCTCCTCTGTCCATGGGATTCTCCAGGCAAGAATACTGGAGTGGGTTGCCATTTCCTACTCATCATTAGAGAAATGCAAATCAAAACCACAATGAGGTATCATCTCACAGTGGTCATAATGGCCATTATAAAAAAGTCTATGAACCATAAATTCTGAGGTGGGTGTACATAAAAGGAAACCCTCTTACACTGTTGGTGGGAAAGCAAACTTGTACAGCCACTATGGAGAACAGTGTGGAAATTCTTAAAAAAAAAAACTGGAAATAGAACTTCCATATGAACCAGCAATCCCCCTGCTGGGCATACACCCAGAGGAAACCAGAACTGAAAGAGATATATGTACCCCAATGTTAATTGCAGCACTATTCATAATAGCTAGGACATGGAAGCAATAGATGTCCATCAGCAGATGAATGGATAAGGAAGCTGTGGTACACATACCTAGTGGAATATTACTCAGCTATTGAAAAGGAACACATTTGAGTTACTTCTAATAAAGTGGATGAAACTGGATCCTATTATACAGAGTGAAGTAAGTCAGAAAGAGAAAGACAAATACTGTATATTAATGCATATATATGGAATTTATAAAGATGGCAACAATGATCCTACATGCAGAGCAACAAAAGAGACAGATGTAAAGGACAGACTTTTGGGCTCTGTGAGAGAAGGTAAGGGTGGGATGATGTGAAAGAATAATTGAAACATATATATTACTATGTGTAAAATAGATGACCAGAGCAAGTTTGATGCATGAAGCAGGGCACCCAAAGCCAGTGCTCTGGGACAACTCAGAGGTACAGAATGGGAAGGGAGGTGGGATGGGGTTCATGATGGGGGGGACACATGTATACCCATGGCTGATTTATGTTGATATATAGCCAAAACCATTACAATAATGTAAAGTAATTATATCCAATTAAAATAAAAAATTAAAAAAATTAAAAATGCAGATATTATCCTACTATGCTATTTTAATAACAATCTTTTAAGCAATATTACTGTTTCTCATTCAAATTTATACATTTTGTTTAAATATGATTAGAAAGTATCCTACATTTTTAAATTATAAAAATGATTTTCTAATTCTTTAAACAAGTTACAAAGTCTTAAAGGAATTCTATGTTTCATTGTTTCTTGACTAAGGTAATTTGAAAGAGGAAACAAAAATCAATTCTGCTTCTCTGAATAAAGGATAAACAGAGGAGAAATCAAAGTAGCAGTAAAATTATATTGGCTATTTTTCTTCTACAGAGCAAGCATATTTCTAATTTATAGTCAGCTGAGTGACTCAATCTGCACAATTGGTCAATAATGTAATTCAATAATTCTCAAACTTTGAGCCATTTTAATCATAGAAGGGCTCACATTTCAATAATTAGTTGGATAATAACCTTATAATGTTGAGCAAAAGCCAACTTCTTTCTGGTAATACAGTAGAAAATGTTGATGAAATAAAGTTTCACAACTGTGATATTTCCAAATATGGCATCTTGGAATTGAGGGCTCTAGTCAATTTAGTGATCTGGTTAATAAAAACTTTTATACAGAGGCAGTGTGGATTCAAGAAAATAGTTCCTGATTCTATCCTGAGCTGCTCACCTTACTAGTTGTGTGTCTTCAGACAGTTCCGTTCAGTTCAGTTGCTCAGTCGTGTCCAACTCTTTGTAACCTCATGGAATGCAGCACACCAGGCCTCCCTATCCATCATCAACTCTCAGAGGTTACTCAAACTCATGTCCATTGAGTCAGTGATGCCATCCAATCATCTCATCCTCTGTCGTCCCCTTCTCTATCCTTCTATTTTTCCCAGAATCAGAGTCCTTTCAAATGAGTTACCTCTTTGCATCAGGTGGCCTAAATATTGGAGTTTCAGCTTCAACATCAGTCCTTCCAAGTATTTGGGACTAATTTCCTTTAGGATGGACTGGTTGAATTTCCTTGCAGTCCAAGGGACTCTCAAAAGTCTTCTCAGACATTACAGTTCAAAAGCATCAATTCTTCGGTGCTCAGCTTTCTTTATAGTCCAACTCTCACATACATACATGACTGCTGGAAAAGCTATATCTTTGACTAGATAGACCTTTGTTGGCAAAGTAATGTCTCTGCTTTTTAACATACTGTCTAGGGTGGTCATAACTTTCCTTCCAAGGACTAAGCGTCTTTTAATTTCATGGCTGCAATCACTATCTGCAGTGATCTTGGAGCCCCCCCAAAATAAAGTCTGCCACTGTTTCCAATGTTTCCCCATCTATTTGACATGAAGTGATGGGACCAGATGCCATGATCTTAGTTTTCTGAATGCCGAGTTTTAAGCCAACATTTTTTATTCTCCTCTTTCACTTTCATCAATGCTCTTTAGTTCTTCTTCACTTTCTGCCATAAGGGTGGTGTCCTCTGCATATCTGAGGTTATTGATATTTCTCTCAGCAGTCTGGATTCCAGCTTGTGCTTCCTCTAGCCCAGCAGTTTTTATGATGTGCCCTGCATATAAGTTAAATAAGCAGGGTGACAATATACAGCCTTGACATACTCCTTTTCCTATTTGGAATCAGTCTGTTGTTCCATGTCCAGGTCTAACGGTTGCTTCCTGACCTGCATACAGATTTCTCAAGAGGCAGGTCAGGTGATCTGGTATTCCCATCTCTTTCAGAATTTTCCACAGTTTATTGTGATTGACACAGTCAAAGGCTTTGGCATAGTCAATCAAGCAGAAATAGATGTTTTTCTAGAACTCTCTTGCTTTGTCAATGTTCCAGCAGATGTTGGCAATTTGATCTCTGGTTCCTCTGCCTTTTCTAAAACAAGCTTAAACATCTGGAAGCTCACGGTTCATGAATTGGTGAAGACTGGTTGGATAATTTTGTGCATTACTTTACCAGCGTGTGAGATGAGTGTAATTGTGCGGTAGTTTGAGCATTCTTTGGCACTGCCTTTCTTTGGGATTGGAAGGAAAACTGAAAATTTTCCAGTCCTGTGGCCACTGCTGAGTTTTCCAAATTTGCTGGCATATTGAGTGCAGCACTTTCACAGCATCATCTTTTAGGATTTGAAATAGCTCAACTGGAATTCCATCACCTCCACTAGCTTTGTTCATAGTGATGCTTTCTAAGGCCCACTTGACTTCACATTCCAGGATGTCTGGCTCTAGGTGAGAGATCACACCATCGTGATTATCTGGGTCATGAAGATCTTTTATATATAGTTCTTCTGTGTATTCTTGCCGCCTCTTTTTAGTATCTTCTGCTTCTGTTAGGTCCATACGATTTCTGTCCTTTATCAAGCCCATTTTTTTCCATGAAATGTTCTCTTGGTATCTCTAATTTTCTTTAAGAGATCTCTAGATTTTCCCATTCTATTGTTTTCCTATATTTGTTCACACTGATCACCGAAGAAGGCTTTCTTATCTCTCCCTGCTATCCTTTGGAACTCTGCATTCAAATGGGTATATCTTTCCTTTTCTCCTTTGCTTTTCCCTTCTGTTCTTTTCATAGCTATTTGTAAGGCCTCCTCAGACAGCCATTTTGCTTTTTTGCATTTATTTTTCTTGGGGATGGTCTTGATCCCTGTCTCCTCTACAATGTCATGAAGCTGTGTCCATGGTTCATCAGGCACTCTATCAGATCTAGTCCCTTAAATTTCTCACTTCCACTGTATAGTCATAAGGGATTTGATTTAGGTCAAACCTGTATGATCTAGTGGTTTTCTCTGCTTTCTTCAATTTAAGTCTGAATTTGGCAATAAGGAGTTTATGATCTGAGCCACAGTCAGCTCCTGGTCTTGTTTCTGCTGACTGTATAGCACTTCTCCATCTTTGGCTTCAAAGAATATAATCAATCTGATTTCAGTGATGACCATCTAGTGATGTCCATGTGTAGAGTCTTCTCTTGTGTTGTTGGAAGAGGGTGTTTGCTATGACCAGTGCATTCTACAATGGACTATTACTCAATCATAAAAGAGAAATAATACCCTTTGTGGCAACATGGATAGACCTAGACACTGTCATACTGAATGAAGTAAGTCAGGCAGTGAAGGGGAAATATCATATTTTACTTAGCATAATCTAAAAAATATGGTACAAATGAACTTATTTACCAAACAGAAATAGAGTCATAGACGTAGAGAACAAACTTATGGTTAGCAGGACAGGGGGAGATAAGAGGAAGGATAAATTGGGAGATTGGGATTGATATATACACACTGTGCATGTGTGCTCACTCAGTCAGTCATGTCTGACTCTTCATGACCCCTTGGACTGTAGCCCTCCAAGCTTCTCTGCCCATGGGATTTCCCAGGCAAGAATACTGGAGTGGGTTGCCATTTCCTACTCCAAGGGATTTTCTCGACCAGGGATCGAACTCATGTCTCTTGTGTCTTCTGCATTGCAGGCAGATTCTTTACCATTGCGCCACATGGGAAGCCCCATATACACACTACTTTATATAAATTGATAATTAATAAGGACCTACTGTATAGAACAGGGAACTTTCATCAATACACTGCAATGGCCTTTATGGTAAGAGAATCTAAAATCAAGTAGATATTCGTATATGTATAACATTCACTTTGCTGTACTCCTGAAATCCTAACAGTATTGTATATCATTTATAATTCAATAAAAAATGAAGAAAATTGAAATGTATTTCTTTCTTTAAAAAGATTTTTAAAGATAGATTAAAAAAAAACCTATTGGTATTTGCAGATGACATGATCCTATGCACAGAAAAATCATAAAGACACCATCAGAAAACTACTAGAGCTCATCAATGAATTCAGTGATGTAGCAAATTGAAAATTAATATGCAGAAATCTGTGCATTTCTATATGTTAACAACAAACTATCAGGAAGAGAAATTAAGGAAAGAATCCCATTTACCACTGCATCAAAAAGAATAAAATACCTACGAGAAACGCTGGACTGGAAGAAACACAAGCTGGAATCAATATTGCCGGGAGAAATATCAATAACCTCAGATATGCAGATGACACCACCCTTATGGCAGAAAGTGAAGAGGAACTAAAAAGCCTCTTGATGAAAGTGAAAGTGGAGAGTGAAAAAGTTGGCTTAAAGCTCAACATTCAGAAAATGAAGATCATGGCATCCGGTCCCATCACGTCATGGCAAATAGATGGGGAAACAGTGGAAACAGTGTCAGACTTTATTTTTTTGGGCTCCAAAATCACTGCAGATGGTGACTGCAGCCATGAAATTAAAAGACGCTTACTCCTTGGAAGGAAAGTTATGACCAACCTAGATAGCATATTCAAAAGCAGAGACATTACTTTGCCAACAAAGGTCCGTCTAGTCAAGGCTATGGTTTTTCCAGTGGTCATGTATGGATGTGAGAGTTGGACGTGAAGAAGGCTGGCCCTGAAGAATTGATGCTTTTGAACTGTGGTGTTGGAGAAGACTCTTGAGAGTCCCTTGGACTGCAAGGAGATCCAACCAGTCCATTCTGAAGGAGATCAGCCCTGGGATTTCTTTGGAGGGAATGATGCTAAAGCTGAAACTCCAGTATTTTGGCCACCTCATGCAAAGAACTGACTCATTGGAAAAGACTCTGATGATGGGAGGGATTGGGGGCAGGAGGAGAAAGGGACGACAGAAGATGAGATGGCTGGATGGCATCGCTGACTTGATGGACGTGAGTCTGAGTGAACTCCGGGAGTTTGTGATGGACAGGGAGGCCTGGCATGCTGTGATTCATGGGGTCGCAAAGAGTCAGACACGACTGAGCGACTGAACTGAACTAAACTGAACTGATGGCTAAAACTACCCAAGGAGGCTGAGACTCCTGTAGTCCAAAAAGCGTAAGATGCTTATGAAAGAAATTGAAGACAACACAGATAGAAAGATATATCATGTTCTTGGATTGGAAGCATCAATACTGTTAACATGACTATATTACCCAAGACAATGTACAGATTCAATGCCATCCCAATCAAATTACCAATGGTCCTTGACATAAAACTAGAAAAAACAAGTTTTTAATTTGTACTGAAACACAAAACACCACAAATAGTCAAAAAAATTTTGAGAAAAAGGAAGAAAGCTGGAGGGGTCATGTTCTCTGACTTCAGACTGTACTACAGTGCTATAATAGTCAATGGTACTGGCAGAAAAACAGACATAGAGATCAATGGAACAGTATAGAAATCCCAGAAATAAACCCTTGAGCCTATGGTCAATTTATCTATGACGATGGGAGCAAGAATCCAGCTACATGTAAAACAGTGATATTGGCACATTCTCTAATACCACAAATAAAAATAAACTCAAAATGAATTATGAATTTAAATGTAACACTAGATACTATAAAACTTCTAGAGGGAAACATATTTAGATCACTCTGATACCAATTGCAGCAATACTTTTTTGAATCTATTTTTTTAGATGTACAGAAATAAAAACAAAACAAAACAAAAAAATAGTACCGAAACAAACCTAAAAGTTTTTGTGCAGCAAAGGAAACCATAATCAAAACAAATCAGATGTAGTATAGAATGGGAGAAACTATTTGTAAATGATGAACCAATGAGGGATTAGTTTCCAAAATATCCAAAACGGTCTACATAGCTCAATATAAACTAAGCCCCCTGACTTATTTTCCCTAACTATAAACCCCTTTAAAGAGATAATGTAAGCATAGTACTTAAAAATGAGTGAAAGTTGCTCAGTCGTGTCCAGCTCTTTGCGAACCCATGGACTTTAGCTCACCAGGCTCCTCTGTCCATGAAATTCTCCAGGCAAGACTACTTGAGTCGGTTGCCATTTCCTTCTTCAGGGGATCTTCCCAACCCAGGGATGAACTGGGGTCTCCTGCATTGCAGGTGGACTCTTTTCCATCTGAACCATGAGGGAAGTCCATAGTATTTAGTAAGAATCTAGCAATTTTAGCAGCTGTTACATTTTCTAGCTGGGAACTATAGAAATGGAAGGAATTCAGAAAGGACATAACATGGGCCTATTTTGTGTTTGTCTGTCTTTTGTTTCTCAATTGCAAAGTTTTTGAAAAATCAAATAATTTCATATAGAAGAACATGCTACTTGAAGAGGCACAGTATGACTCTGAAGTTATATAATAGAGAGAAAATATAGCAGGAGCTGTCAAACTTCTGAGGTAGTCTCAGATTACCCACTTATTAGTTATTAGATAAGTCATAAATCACTCTGGACATGTTTTCTTTTTTAGAAAATGGAGATTAAAAGATACCATCTTGAGTATGGCATGTGAGCTCTACCATAGAGCCATTGAGCAGACGACCTACAAACTGAAGAACAATTATACCAAAGAAGTTCTACACTGTTGTGAAAGTTATAGGTCCCACAAAAAATTTTCCAACCTGGGGATCTGCCAAAGGGACTGAGAACCCCCAGGAAATATGATTTTTAAGGCCAGTGGTATTTAACTACAGAATTTCCACAGGATGGGGAAAACAGACTCTTGGAGGGCACAAGCAAAACCTTGTGTGCAACAGGACCCAGGAGAAAGGAGCAGTGACCCCACAAAAGACTGAGCCAGTGAGTTTCCTGAAGTCTTGCCTGTGACTGTCCAGGAGTCACCAGAGGAGGCATGGGTCAACAGTGGCCTGCTCTGGGGTCAGGGGCACAGAATAAAACAGTTCTGGAATAAGTATTTTGAAGGAGGTAGCCATTACTGCCATTACCCCTAGACCCACCTAGCAACAGAAAACTGGATTAAAGATTTAATAGGCATGGCCCTGCCTATCAGAGCAAGACACAGGTTCCCCCACAGCCAGTCCCTCCCATCAGGAAGCTTCCACAAGCCTCTTATCCTTATCCATCAGAGGGTAGACAAAATGGAAACCACAATTACAGACAACTAACCAAACTGATCACTGGGATCAGAGCCTTGTATAACTCAATTAAACTGTGAGCCATGCTGTGTAGGGCCACCAAAGACAGAGGTCATGGTGGAGAGTTCTGACAAAATGTGGTCCGCTGGAAAAGGGAACTGCAAACCACTTCAGTATTCTTGACTTGAGAACCCCATGAACAGTATGAAAAGGCAAAAAGATATAACACTGAAAGAAGAACTCCCCAGGTCGGTAGGTACCCAATATGCTACTGGAGAAGAGTGGAGAAATAGCTCCAGAAAGAATGAAGAAACTGAGCAAAAATAAAAAACAACACACAGTTGTGGATGTGACGGGTGATGGAAATAAAGTCCGATGTTGTAAAGAACAATATTGCATAGGAACCTGGAATGTTAGGTCCATAAATCAAGGCAACTGGAAGTCGTCAAACAGGAGATGGCAAGAATGAACATCAACATTTTAGTAATCAGTGAACTAAGATGGATCAGAATGGGCGAATTTAATTCAGATGATCATAATATCTCTTACTGCAGGCAAGAATCCCTTAGAAGAAATGAGCAGTCCTCATACTCAACAAGAGTCCAAAATTCAGTACTTGGTTACAATCTCAAATATGACAAAATGATCTCTGTTCATTTCCAAGGCAAACCATTCAATATCACAGTAACCCAAGTCTATGCTCACACTACTAATACTGAAGAATCTGAAGGTGGATGATTTTATGAAGACCTACAAGGCATTCTAGAACTAACACCAAAAAAAGATGTCCTTTTCGTCACAGGAGACTGGAATGCAAAAGTAGGAAGCCAAGAGATACCTGGAATAACAGGCAAGTTTGGCCTTGGAATACAAAATGAAGCAGGGCAAAGATTAACAGAGTTTTGCCATGAGAATGCACTGGTCATGGCAAACACCCTCTTCCAACAACACATGAGAAGACTCTACACATGGACATCACCAGATGGTCAATGCTGAAATCAGATTAATTATATTCTTTGCAGGAGAAGTTGGTGAAGATCTATACAGTCAGCAAAAACAAGACCAGGAGCTGGCGATGGCTCAGATCAAGAACTCCGCATTGCAAAATTCAGACTTAAATTGAAGAAAGTAGGGAAAACCACTAGACCATTCAGGTATGACCTAAATAAATCTCTTACGAGTATACAGTGAAAGTGATAAATAGATTCAAGGGACTAGATTTGACAGATAGAGTGACTGAAGAACTAAGGACAGAGGTTTGTAACATTGTACAGGAGGCAGTGATCAAAACCATCCCCAAGAAGATGAAATGCAAAAAGGAAAAATGATTGTCTAAGGAGGCCTTACAAATAGCTGCGGAAAGAAGAGAAGCTAAAGGCAAAAGACAGAAGGAAAGATACCTATCAAATGCAGAGTTCCAAAGAATGGAAAGGAAAGATAAGAAAGCCTTCCTAAGTGATCAATGCAAAGAAATAGAGGAAAACAATAAAATGAGAAAGACTAAAGAGCTCTTAAAGAAAATTTGAGATACCAGGGAATATTTCATGCAAAGATGGGCACAATAAAGGAGAGAAACTGTATGGACTTAATATAAGCAGAAGATATTAAGAAGAGGTGGCAAGAATACACAGAAGAACTATACAAAAAACATCTTAATGACCCAGATAACCATGATGGTGTGATCATTCACCTATAGCCAGACATCCTGGAATCCAAAGTTAAGTGGGCCTTAGGAAGCATCACTATGAACAAAGCTAGTAGAGGTGATGGAATTCCAGCTGAGCTATTTCAAATCCTTCAAGATGGTACTGGGAAAGGCTGCACTCAATATGCCAGCAAATTTGGAAAACCCAGCAGTGGCCCATAGGACTGGAAAAGGTCAGTTTTCATTCCAATCTCAAAGAAAGGCAATGCCAAAGGATGCTCAAAGTACCACACAACTGCACTCATCTCACACACTAGCAAAATAATGCTCAAAATTCTACAAGCTAGGCCTCAACTGTACATGAACCGTGAACTTCCAGATGTTCAAGAAAAATTTAGAAAAGGCAGAGGAATCAGAGATCAAATTGCCAATATTTGTTGGATCATAGAAAGAAGCAAGAGAATTCCAGAAAAAAACATCTACTTCTGCTTCATACACTATGCTAAAGCCTTTGACTGTGTAGATCACAACAATCTGTGGGAAATTATTAAAGAGATGGGAATACCAGACCATCTTACCTGCCTCCTCAGAAACCTGTATGCAGGCCAAGAAGCAACAGTTAGAGCTGGACATGTAACATGGACTGGTTCCAAACTGGAAAAGGAGTATGTCAAAGCTGTATATTGTCACCCTGCTTATTATCTTATGTGCAGAGTACATCATGAGAAATGCTGGGTTGGATGAATCACAAGCTGGATGAAGGACAGGGTGGAATCAAGATTTCAAGGAGAAATATCAGTAACTTCACATATGCAGATGACACTGAACTTATGGCAGAAAGCAAAGAGGAACTAGAGAGCCTCTTGATCAAGGTGAAAGAGCAGAGTGCAAAATGTGGCTTAAACCTCAATGTTCAAAAAACTAAGTTCATGGCATCTGGTCCCATCACTTCACTGAAAATAGATGGGGAAACATTGGAAACTGACAGACTGAATTTTCTTGGGCTCCAAAATGACTGCAACCATGAAATTAAAAGATGCTTGTTTATTGGTAGAAAAGTTATGACAAACCTCAACAGCATATTAGAACACAGAGACATTACTTTGCTGACAAAGTCCATATAGTCAAAGCTATGAGTTTTCCAGTAGTCATGTATGGATGTGAGAGTTGGACTACAAAGAAAGCCGAGAGCTGAAGAATTGATGCTTTTGAGCTGTGGTGTTGGAGAAGACTCTTGAGATTCCCTTGGATGGCAAGGAAATCAAACCTGTCAATACTAAAGGAAATCATGCCTGAATATTCATGAGAAGGACTGGATGCTGAAGCTGAAGCTCCAATATGTTGGCCACCTGATGTGAAGAGCCTTATTGGAAAAGACCCTGATGCTGGGAAAGATTGAAGGCAGGAGGAGAAGGGGACGACAGAGGATGAAATGGTTGGATGGCATCACTGACCCAATGGACATGAAACTGAGCATACTCCAGGAGATGGTGATGGACAGGGAAGCCTGACATGCTGTAGTCTATGGGGTCCAAAGAGTCAGACAGTACTTAGGAACTGAAGAACAATAATAGCAACAGTATTAGTGTAAAACTCAGAAAAAAGGAAATGTTGATCCCTAACACTGTCAGGGAAGAGTCTATTTTAAAGAGTAATAAGAGAATGCCATACAGACAAGACAAGAAGGAAGCAGTACATGTGCTAAGGAAAAGGAAATAGCATGTGCAAAGGCAAAAAGGGAGATTGATAACAGTACTGATACAGTTAAGTACAGTTAACAACATATATAATATGTTCACTGGGTTTTTATCTTAAATTATGTTTGGGAGAAGGCAATGGCAACCCACTCCAGTACTCTTGCCTGGAAAATCCCATGGATGGAGCAGTCTGGTAGGCTACAGCCCATGGGGTTGCGAAGAGTTGGACACAACTTCACTTTCACGCACTGGAGAAGGAAATGGCAATCCGCTCCAGTATTCTTGCCTGGAGAATCCCAGGGACAGCGGAGCCTGGTGGGCTGCCGGCTATGGGGTTGCACAGAGTCGGACACGACTGGTGCGACTTAGCAGCAGCAGCAGCGGTATGTTTGGCAGAGACAGGGAAAGTGATTTTTTTGGTTAAATAATACACAATGAAATAGGTAGATTTTAGTTAACAATTATATTTCCACTCTGAAATTTTTGATAAGCTATGGCCAGGCACAGTCTAGTACAGCATTTTCTGGGAAATATAATACTATTCAAATATATACATTTAAATTTTTTATTAGGCTCATTTTAAAAATAAAAAAAAATTACAAGTATAATTAATTTTAATAATATATTTCCTTAACATAATTATGCAATATAATTCCAACTTTTCAGTATACTCAATATAAAATGATCAGTGCGACATTTTACATTTTATGTTAAATCTTCAAAATCATGTATATATTTTAAACTTAGAGCATATCTCAATTCAGATATTCTTTATCAGCAATATTAAATCTGTACTTATATATCAAAAAGTTTATAATTGAAAAAGTATATTCACATCACTCAAGTTTCCCAAACATACATTTCCCAAACATTATGCATTAACTGAACTGAGTATTAGTTTTTAAATTAAAATTAAATACAATTAAAATTCAGTTACTCAGTTGTAGTAGCCAAATCTCAAGGGCTTATCTACCAAGTGGCTCCTGCAGTGGAAACAACTCAGTTCTAGAATAAGTATTAGGTCAATTTTCTTGCCTGAAATTATTATCTCAAAAATCAAATTTGCAAGAAGACTATCAGGTTAGTAATGGGGTACTAATATTAATGTTAAGCATTTTGGATTACCTTTCATCTCTCCCTTGTTGCTCTGTGCCTACACAGACAAGATACAGATGAGACCAAAAAAAGAGAGGGTATCTGGAAAAGACCTCTCAATCAGCAAAGAGACTGAGGTAATTGGAGGAAGCTTAAAGAGTTCATGACATAAAGGTAGAAAGTTCTTAATACTTACTGACTTACTAGGCCTTAACCCTTTTACTTAGGTAAATAGATTTAAATAGTAGACAGACTCTGAAAAGGTCAGAAAGAGTCTGGTCATAATAACGATGGATAGTTTTTTTGCCTTTTCACTACACTCACACAGAAAATGTCCACTACAAACAAAACCCCAAATTATAAAACACAAGATGTCATATTTTTCCAAAAACAAAACTGTTTACATTTCAAAGAGCATTATTTCATAAGTACTTCTATTTTATGGAAGAGCATTCCTTCAGGAATATTGAGCAAGTATTCACAATTCACCCAGAATATTCCTTAATTTATTTATGAAAACTCTTTTGAGTGCCTCTTATCTTTTAGGCACTGAAAAGAAATTTCAGCAGTGGACAAGGAAGACCTACCCACCTGGAATATGTGATAAGAGCTGTCAGAGGAAAGGAGCTAACTACCGTGGGAGCATTCTGAAGTAGGGTTGGCAGATTTACCAAATAAAAATACAGGATGTCAAATATTCCATAGGATACGGTTATACTAAAAATTATGTTACATATCTGAACTACAAATTTAGTTGAGTATCCTGTCTTTTATCTGGCAAACCTACATTAGAGGGACAACTTGTAAGTGGAGATAGGGTGAATGGAGAGAAAGGAAGGCTTACTTGGAAAATAACTTCTAAAACAAATTCTGGGCATAGCAGGGAATAGGTAGAGAGAAATCATTCTGAGTGGAAACAATGCAATGCAAACTAAAACCAAGGCCACTGTTAAGTCCAGGAATTGAAAGAAGCCAAAGTAATTGGGGTAAGGAAGAAGGTAAATGAAAGAGGGGTAATGTTGATGAAAGATGAAGCCTGAGAGAAAAATAGAAGAAACTCTTATAAAGAGTTTGTACTTTATCATGAGTATGGTTCCACTAGTGACCTGTAAGCAGCTTGTCTTAGCTTCAGTAGGAAGAATAGACTACAGTCCTCTTGGCAGTATGACTGACAGCCCAGTAAGGATGCTACTGATGTAACTGAGGATTTTAATGGAGGCCTGAACAAAGGCAATGGAAAGACAGACCCATTAGTAACACTAGAACTAGAACTTGAGATAGCAGCTAAAGCCTCGGCAATTGCAAAGGGGATAGAGAAAAGAACTGAGAGGGAAGAAAACCAGGGGAAGCATTATAGAAATCAAATGAAGAAAGGTCAACAAGTCAAATATTTATGAGGAGGTAAGATAAGAGCTAAGAAGTGATGACTAGATTTAGCCGCAAGGAAATCACCAGTGACCTTTGGAGGGGTAGTTTTAGAGGGAATGACTGAGGCAAAATTAGGTCAACGTGTTGGAGAAGACTCTTGAGAATCCCTTGGACTGCAATAAGATCCAACCAGTCCATTCTAAAGGAGATCAGCCCTGGGTGTTGTTTGGAAAGAATGATGCTAAAGCTGAAACTCCAGTACTTTGGCCACCTCATGCGAAGAGTTGACTCATTGGAAAAGACTCTGATGCTGGGAGGGATTGGGGGCAGGAGGAGAAGGGGACGATAGGGGATGAGATGGCTGGATGGCATCACCTACTGGATGGGCGTGAGTTTGAGTGAACTCCGGGAGTTGGTGATGAGCAGGGAGGCCTGGCGTGCTGCGATTCATGGGGTCGCAAAGAGTCGGACAGGACTGAGTGACTGAACTGAACTGAACTGGCTTGAGCAGAAGGTGATGCTGGGTTCGGAACCAGCTGAGGAAATGCGAGGGTCCCACTTCCTCTTTGCCCTTTTAACAGGTTTGGGTCAAGGACAGGAATGGTTTGGAGATGAAGCTGACAGTGCTCCAATCGGGCAGAACGGCGCAGCCGGCGACCGCGCGGGGCCAATCCGTCCTCACAGTGCTCTAGATTGACGGGGCCCGGCGCCAAGGAGCTCCGGCGGGAGGCCGAGTCACGGGGGGGCGGAGTCAGGGCACTAACCCGGAACGGCTTGGGACACGCTTTCCATTGTGAGGCCGGACCCGGGCGGGCCCTCAGCCAGAACGGCAGCGTCCTCCGGGCCAACGGGCGAGCCTCGTTAGACGAGCGGCGGCCGCGGCAGCCAATGGCGTAGAGGCAGGGGCGGGCCGAGTCCGTGGGCGGGGAATTGATAAAGCATCTCTGTTTGCCACCCCGCCCCACACACACCCGAGGCGACGGCGGGGAGGCGCTTCCCGGCCTGCAGGTGAGCGGCGGTTCCGGGAAAGAGGCTATGAGGGTGGCGGCCTCTCCGCGGACGGTAGGTGCCAGCGGGGCGGCGTCAGGCCGCGGTCACCCCGTCGCTGGCTTTGGACCCGGCTTCGCGGCGTCGCGGACCACAACGCTCAGGAGAGATAGCATTCGCCGCTGCAGCCTGACCTAGGAGGGTGGGGAGGGCCCAGGCCTCTGGAGCAAGGCTGGGAAAGTTTCCAGGCCCCTGTCAGGGCTCTGATTTGCTGAGCGAGCACTGTCTTCCAGGTTGCCCTATATCCTGTCAGGTGCAGCCGTGGCTGTGGCCGAGTCTGCGGCGCGCCCCCTCCTCCTGGATGACCTCCTGGGAACTCAGCCTTCCTGGATTCTCCCAAGGGGCTGTTCCAAAGGGAGAGAATGGGAGTGAAATGTACTTTATTAATGTGATAACAGGGGACCCTTAAGTAAACTTTAGTCATTTACCTACCACGAGTTACAGGCAGGGAGTTGAATGTCCTCTAAGAGTATAGTGGGGATAGTAGGGCCCGGTGTTGGTGGGAGGTGGGAAGCCCACTTCAAAGAGGATTGGGGGTAGATTTTGTGATGTTTTTCTTCTTGAACAATCTAATGAATTTACCTAAAAAAATTTTTGGACCCAGAATTTATGCCCGATTTTCCTTAGACCTCTTAATTCTGTCTTATCATGCAGTATTTAAGAACTTCATTCTCAAGTGTTAGTCCGTGGAAAAAAATTGCCCAGGTGTAATACGCCTTTGGGGGTACACCATCTTCACAAGGATTATGCAAGTGAACTACTTACACCTATTTCCACCCAATAAAGAATGATTGTGAAATGGGATTTCAGGAAAATGGCAGTTCTCTGTGATTGGGTGTGGAAGAACTATGAATTTTTAGAGGTTGCAACTACTAAATTCCCTGTTGTAAAGATACGGAAGACAACCAATATAAAAGGGATAGTATTTGACATCTAAAATGGCTTTTAAAAATATTTTGTGAAGTATTTGGCCCCAGCACCAAGAATATGTGCCTGGCACATAGGAGGAGCTTGATATATTTGAGTAAAATTATTGGGTAATGGATGATGAAAACCCAAACTGTTAAATGAGTACAAAAATGTAAAGGAGAAGAGAGAAAAAAAATTCCTGGAAACATAGCTTAGTTTCTATTCATGCAAGCATAGCTACCAAATATCAACTCAGGTTGCTTTGATTTGGATACTATCTTACATTAATCAGAAGGTGTCAAAGATTTTCACACAATTAAGCCATGACTGATCGGAAGTCGAAGATACATTTTGATATCAATTTCAGTCAGGTAGAAAAATGTGTGTTAAAGTGCAAATGCCTTTTGTCAAGAGTTCCTTAGTGGTCTAGTGGTTAGGGTCTGTGCTTTCATTGCTGTGGCTCAGAATTCCCTGGTTGGGAAATTCCCACAAGCTATTCCTGTCAGCCAGAAATTAAAAAAAAAAAAAGTGCATTTTATCAGTGAACTAGTTACATCACTTTGGTATAGAACAAAGGGTTAGGGACATAGGTCAAAGACAAAGGGATACCACTTTTGTAGGGTAGATACGGAGTTGCAAATTGTTGGGGGGGGGGTGGTGCACAGAATATGCAAATAATAGAAACTGCTGCCCAAATTTTAAGAATATATTGACTCAGGCATAGTTTTAAGAGGATTGTTATTTCTATCATTACAAAATTGATCTCACATTCTAAGAGCAGCAAAATCTGATTACAGATTTTTGTCTAAATGAAGATTCTGTGGGCAACTGCAATCATTGTTTATTATGCACTTGTATTTTGTATGTTATAGTTTGTGTAACAGTGCTTCCATATAAAAGGCATATTGCTTGAATTTCAAAAAAATATGAATTTTCAGATATATTTGCCTCTTGCAGTAAGTTTCTTAGCAAAGAGTAGGGCCTTTCAAGCCAACCTGACATTTGTCCCCAACCTAGTTATTTAACTTTGATTCCTGATACTTCTGCCATGTATTACTGTCCCTCCAAATCAAATGCCAATTCCTTCTGACAACTTTCCTTGATCCAACCAAAGATTATGCCTTCTGAACACTCAGGATATTTTGTTAGTATTTCTCTTTGTGCACTTTTCCTACATTCACATTATTCATCGAGTAAAGAAGTATTCATTTACTGTGTCCAGACTATACTAGAAAGTGGATAATAGCTAATATTTGTTAAGGGCTTATTATATCTTAGATATTATATGCTTTTTGTTTGGGTTGTCTCATTTACTCCTCAAAATATTGTAGTATTCTATTATTTTTCCCATTTATAAATTAGGAAATAAGTTTAAAAGGTTAAGTAATGTATTCAGATCATAGAGCTTCTAAGTAGTGGAATTAATATACAAGCCTTGGTAGTCTCTATTCAAAACTTTCTGTTTATGGTCTCCATTATAAGTTTTTCATGTAAATTTTATACATATATGTTTTAATAGATTATAGATTATTTGTTAGAAATGTATATTCATCTTTGATCCATTATTGCTTCTAATGTAAAGTAAGTGATTATAACAGCCTGATAGTGGAAGCATGTGGCTAGGCCAACAAACAGCTATATGACTGAGATAAGTGACCATATATGTGATCTCCAGAGCTGGTGAATGATGGTGGATAGAGTGAGTGAACTTGTAGAGCATAGCATGTTCTGTCTGGAAATGTTCTTAGGTTGAAAACTGAGCTTCTGTGAATATATATACAACATAGACATACATACATATTCCTTTTCTGATTTTGTTGGCTTGCATTAACAACTAATAATGTTGTGCTAAGCCGTATTCATACTCTAATTGGGTATTATATTCCATTATGTGGCTGTACTTCAGTTTATTCATATAATCCCTTATTGAATATTTATATTTTTACCATACTTCTACCTTTTAAATATGACAGTGCTTTTAAAATGGTTCAAAAAGCCATTTAAATATCTGAAACATTCTGTATCTTTTGGAAACAAAAAGTCATCCGTAATTTGATATGGAATTTGATGTAACTTTAGCAATCTTTTCTATTTTTAAGGACATCTGACCTGCTGATTCCGTTTTTAAAATATATTTTTAATAATCTGCTCCTCATTGGTTCATACTGCCTAAGTAGTTCTTCATAGCCTATTTATTTAAAATATTCTTTTCAGAATTTTGTATAACTTGTTAACTGTTATGTTCTTTAGTATAGTTATAGGGTAGGTAATTTAAGGTCTTCACTTAATTTCATAAACTGCTTCTTGCCTGTATTGACTTGGGCTGCCGTTTTCTTTTAAATATATACTTTGCCTGTAGCAGTTTGTTTTGCTAGCTTACCTTACTTGAGTTATTGTCTGTTTCATTTTCTGCTCTTTCCCCTCCCCCAATCACTTTTTTATTTTATGTTGTATTTTTACCTCCTATTAGGCACAGTGTTATGTATTGAAGATACTGCCTTTGGAGCAGGTGGGGTACCATCTTCTAGATCCTCATAAGGGTGGAGCAAATGCTAGAGGAAGGAGGAAATGAAGTTTGACTGCACTAATTCTTTGAAATGTGATGCAATGGCCCTATAGGTACTAAAGAGAAGTATATTGGGGCTGGTTTAATGATGTGCAAATAATGTGTAAATCAGTTTTCTTCAGTTCCTTTTTTATGTTGCTTATAAATATAGTGAAGAAAGAAAGGATTAGTCTTTCAGTTGTATCCAACTCTACAACCCCATGAACTGTAGCCACGTTCCTCTGTCCTTGTAATTCTCCAGAATTCTCCAAGAATACTGAAGTGGGTTGCCAGTCCCTTCTCCAAGGGATCTTCCTGACCCAGGGATTGAACCCAGGTCTCTTGCATTTTGGGTAGATTCTTTACGGTCTGAACCATCAAGGAAGCCCCATAAACATTGTATTTCATGATTATTCTTCAGTTGCCTCTAGAGAGAAGTAGTATACTGGCCCAGCTCAACTGAGAACTTGAATTACATAAAGAATGTTAGGTCAGTGCTAATTAAATGAGATCCTCTAAAATTACACAGCTTCTAGAATGTTCACTAAACTGTTGTAGGATCAGATGTTAAAACATGGCATTTTCTTATTTTTTATTAGGTAATATTTGAAATACGGAAAAATCATGTAGCTTTAAGTATACTAGTAAACAAGGTCCTTGACCACTGAAAAGAAAAACATACTAGTTTGTAACATTTGTCTATTTCTGTGTTGTAAATACTGCCATCTTGGCCACTTTCTAGTTCCCAACATGACATTACTGAATATGGAGTTGGGAAGTATACAATGACCTTCATCAGCTCATATCAGCAGGCTCCAATGTACTCCTAATGTTATAAAGCATAGTAATAAAGACCAACAGACTTACCACTTGACCTATGAACTAGAACAATACCAATATTATTGTGGCCTTTCTCTTCCTTTAGAGATTTGCCTTTCATGCAATAATAGTGAACTTAACTTACTGTGTGCCAGAAACTATTCTTCATATTTTACTAAATTCTTTAATCCTATAGTATTTCTATGAAGTAATAATATTATTTTACAAATGGAATTGCACATAGGGAAATTAAAATAACTAAGGCACAAAGCTAGGAAGTTGCGGAGCCGGGATTCCAGCCAGGCATCTGACTGCACAACTTGTGCTTATATCCATTACACTGTGCCTTGGAATGTGTGCATGCTCAGTCGGGTCCAACTCTTTGCAACCCTATGGACTGTAACTTGCCAGGCTCCTTTGTCCATGGGATTCTTCAGGCATAAATACTGGAGTGGGTTGCCATTTCCTCCTCCAGGGGGTCATTGGCGGGCAGATTCTTTACCACTGAGCCACAGTCTGTTTTGATGCTTTTTTAATGTATGAATATGTTTGCTTATACTCTAGTGACAAGAGGCTTATATTTGACTATAATGACAGTATTTGCCTAAGACAGGATCAAAAGTGCTGCCACTGTTTGATTATACATTCTAATTTAGTGGATTTCAATTTTATTATTAAATGTCTCAAGTAATTGAAGTCTGCTTTAGAATAGTTTGCTGAAAATTTTTTTTTTTTTTTCCTGTTTTTTGTCTGCTCTGCCCTTTTTGTGAGTGTATGAAATTGACAGTGACTTTTAGAGGGTTTATTTTCTGCTCTTTTAAGTTTTTAGTTCTCTCTGGTCTTCATTTTAGCATCAAGGAGTAGTTCAGGAGATGGTTACTGTACATCAATGGTTAGAAACAAAAAGATGCATTGGCGGGCATTTTTTTGATGATGTTACTAGACACACACAAGATCAGTTGAACAAGTATTAGTGGAAACCTGAAAAAATGCATACAAGCAGTGAAATCTTAATAAAAATATATATTTTTATTAGGGTTTAGAAATAAGGGATTTGCATCCACTTTTAAGCCCTGGAGAGAAGAGGTTTAACAGTGATAGAAAAGATTTGTGCATTTACTGATTAAATTTAGTTACCTTAATTACTATACTTGTGCTTCAGTAGAAAATACTATTTATATTGTCAATTACCAGAGAAATATTTTTCACTCTACTAATAAAAATTTTAAACTGGCAAATATTAAAGTTTTTCAGTGAAGAAACTATGGTAGAGTGAAACGTAACTGGTTGAAACTTTGGAGAGTTTTCTGGCTACATATAGAACTTTATCCAGACTTAATGATGGGACATGGAATTTAATGGATATTGGTATTTTTTTTTCTATTGGCAGGAAATGTTTATGATCCTACAGTGATAGAGCTGGAAGGCACCTTAACAGCCTACCCTCTCATTTTGTAAAGGAGGGAAAAAAGAAGCTCCGTAGCAGTGATCAGTGAGTGAATTTGAAGTCACAAAATGTAGTTTGTGTGAATGTGTACGTGCAAAGTCACTTCAGTCATGTCCAACTTTGTGACACTATGGACTGTAGCCCTCCAGACTCCTCTGTCCATGGGATTCTCCAGACAAGAATATTGGAGTTGGTTGCCGTTTCCTTCTCCAAGAGATCTTCCCAACCCAGGATTCAAACCCACATCTGTCTCCTGCATTGGCAGGCAGATTCTTTACTGCTGAGCCACCAGGGAAGCCCTTGTTCCTCTTTACATACTTTTAAAATCTCTTTACCAAGGAAAAGACCCATTCAGCATCTTTTCCAGTTTGTTTGTGTGCCTTCCCATAATGCAAAGGTTAGATAGCAGAATAACTACATTTACCAGCTATTGTATTGAGGATCTGAATGTGCTTTAGATTCCACCAAAGAAATACATTTGTATAAGACTTGAAATCAAAGTGTGTGAAAGAATCAGGTGTTTAAAGCATTTGTTTACTGGTGTGGGTCAACACCATGGTTTTCATACTTTAGCATGTATTAGGATCATTTTGAAGACTTATTGAAACATATATTGCCAGATCTTGCCCCCAGAGTGCTGTATTCAAATGGTCTGGGGTGGGGCCTGAAACGTTTACCTTTCTAACAAGTTTCAGGTACACCCTCTTTCAGTCTTATATTTTTTTGCTTTTTAACATCTAGTGATCACTTTGGCAGGTTGACTCATTTATTCATTCAAAAGTGTTTATAGTATGTATGACTGCCATATGCCAGGATCTCTGCTAGACTCTGGAGACATTATGGTGAGCAGAAATGTTGCTGTCTCCTGAAACTAACAGTGAAATGGGAAAGAGACACTCTTAGTTGTATATTAGCACAAGTGTAACATTTAGGTGAGGAAAATGAGTAATTTACTTGTCAGGAGAGGATTCACTGAGGAGCAGATGTCTAATCTGCAAGCTGAAAGATGAGGAGGGATTAAGTAGGCCAAATAGGGAATAATCTATTTTCTAGTCAGAGGGAATAGTGTGTACAAAAACCCTGAACAGAGAAAGAGATTGACAACAGTGGATGACTTAAAGAAGGCCTTTGCAGTTAGAGTATAGAGGATGATTTGGGGAGAGCAAAAGTAGGGAGCAGGTCAAGAGTGAATAATGGCAGTTAGGAACCTTTACAGCAGCCTAGGTGAGAGAAGATGGTAGCTTGGATTGTGGTAGTGCTGGCAGAGACAGAAAATGCAGTCAGTTTTGAGCCATATTAAGAAGGCTTTTGTTTGTTTGTTTTTAAATTATATAACTTATTGGGTTGAAGTATATTGCAAAAGTTGCAGGCTGATTGATTTTTACTTTTTTCTCTTTAGGAATCATCCAGCCTGTCCGTGCTAGATGAATGGAAAACTCTGATTTAAACAAAGTACTAATAAGGAATTGTCCTTGATTTTTGTACTTTGTAGAAAAATTCTTCCTCAAATTGTTTTCACATCTTTCCTTACTGTAAATACTGCATTTAAGTTATAAAATGAAGCAACTGAAGAGGAAAAGGAAAAGCAATTTCAGTGTACAAGAAACTCAGACCCTTTTGAAAGAAATTACGAAAAGGAAAGAAGTAATTTTTTCCAAGCAGCTCAATACAACAATTAATGTGATGAAGCGAATGGCCTGGGAGGAGATTGCACAGTGTGTGAATGCTGTAGGAGAAGGAGAACAGAGAACAGGGACAGAAGTGAAAAGAAGGTACCTTGACTGGCGAGCCCTTATGAAGAGAAAGAAGATGAAGGCAAACATTAAGCTAGTTGGTTCAGGGTTTCCCCTTCCCACATCTGATTTAGATGACTCTCTCACTGAAGAGATAGATGAAAAGATTGGATTCCGAAGTGATACAAATTTTGATTGGCAAAATGTGGCAGATTTCAGGGATGCAGGTGGATCCTTAACTGAGGTCAAGGTGGAAGAGGAAGAAAGAGATCCCCAGAGTCCTGAAGTAAGTATTAGCCTATGTGAACCCTCTTTTTATTTCTTCATTTCTGATATGAGAGTTTGTTATAGACCAAGAACAGTTAAGAAATTCCCAGATTTTCAAGGTAACTTAAAAATAGTACATAACAGAGTCATTCCATTTTTTACTATCTTACCATCATTAATCTCTTCTCACCTCAATGTACTCTTTTAACTGTACATTATTAATGATGTCACACAATTGTAAATATTTTTCAAAATTCAAAATAAATGGTTTTGTGTGCTCAAATACAGAAAGCTTTAAAGAAATGCCTAGACAAATTAACAACCATGAATATAAATAAATACTGAGAACTACTTTTCTCTTTTAGTTTGAGATTGAAGAGGAAGAAGAAATGTTGTCATCAGTCATACCAGATTCCAGGAGGGAAAATGAACTTCCTGATTTCCCCCACATTGATGAATTTTTTACTCTGAACTCAACACCATCTAGGTCTGCATATGATGAGCCCCATTTGCTTGTAAACATAGAGAAACAAAAATTAGAATTGGAAAAACGAAGACTTGATATTGAGGCTGAAAGACTGCAGGTAGAGAAGGAACGCCTACAGATTGAGAAAGAGAGGCTGCGACATTTAGACATGGAGCATGAGCGACTTCAGCTGGAGAAGGAGCGGTTGCAGATTGAAAGAGAGAAGCTGAGGTTACAGATAGTCAACTCAGAGAAGCCATCTTTGGAAAGTGAACTTGGTCAAGGGGAAAAGTCCATACATCAACCACAGGATATAGAAACTGAGAAGTTAAAACTTGAGAGAGAACGCTTACAACTGGAAAAAGATAGGCTGCAGTTTTTGAAATTTGAATCAGAGAAGCTGCAGATTGAAAAGGAGCGCTTACAAGTAGAGAAAGAGAGACTACGAATTCAGAAGGAAGGACACTTGCAGTGATTTATCTAGGTCTCCATTTATCAAATGTTTGTAAACCATAGGTTTAGGTTTAAAAATCATTGCAGGATTAGCTGTATTGTTGTTTTTTTCCCTGTTTAATATTAGTGTTTTCAGTAGGAAAAAGATGATTATTTGTGGATAATTATATGCTTAAGTCTTCTGTGAAAACTATGTGCCCTAGCATAAACAATATAGCAGAAATTGTTGTACTATACTCTTTAAATTAGTAAAATTACACATAGTCTTGTATAGTCTATGGACTCAGAGTTTACAATTATGTCTGTATAAAATTCTAGCTCAGTAGTTGTCAACTGGGGGTGACTTTGGCCCCTCAAAGACATTTAGCAATGTCTGGCAACATTTTTTGGTTGTCAGAATTGGAAAGTTGGGCACATTGCTACTGGCATATAGTAGATAGAGGCTAGGGATGCCTACATCCTGCAATGCACAGGACAGTTTCCACCCCCCCTCCCCCCAAAAAAGAATGATCAAACCCAAAGTAGCAATATTGCTGAAGTTGAAGAACCCTGTCTTAGCCTGGCTGAGCACCTCTTTAGCTATGTTTCAGTTTCAGAATGTTAAAACCACAGATATTTATGTGGGAATTACTTAAATGGCCCAAAATTTATGAAACAGTACTGTATAGTATATTGACTGTAGGTATGATGATTATAGATGTTTTATTCCTTTGTTTCCATCTGTATATAATGTGAGAGTCAGAAAAGAATATAGGCAACATCAGAGGTTGTCTAAAGTGGGTTACTTTGCAAAGCAGTTCATTCGTTTAGCCTTTGGTGCTTTAGAAACAGCACACATTTTTGTAAGCTTTATGCTTTCTTCTTTGACTCCATTGACTAAGCCAGTAGTTTAGATAAAAATTGTCATTTCAACCATGTACTGAAATCGTAATATACTTGGTTGAAGCTAGTAAGAATGTTACCAGTTTAAAAATGGTGCCAGTAGTCAATGAACTGGAACTCAGTAAGTGGTCATTTGATTTTTAAAATAGATAATAACTATTTGGAACTGGGAATGGGGGTGGGGAAGAATGTCCTCTGTATCCAATAGTAATGATGGTGATGAAATAATGATAGTAGTGGTGTATTATGAATTAGGGAAGCACTATTGCACACTATCTGACCTAATCTGTAGAAAAGTCTTGAGAGTAGTAGTATTCTTGAACCTGAGGCTTAGAGAATTCACACTTTGTGTAAATGACTGATTTCATATATCATGATGCATTTTGTCTTTGTTCCTCCCTGTGAAACAGAGTTTGTATCTTTAGTCAGTCATTTTGGTATTTATTCTGAGACCGAGGGTTTACTTAATCTGGTGATTTGCCTTCAGTCTCCTAAAGGTAATTTTTCCACTGTCCAGATGATTCTGATGCACACTAAAGTTGAGAATCACTGCATGAGATCATTTTGTATTTTTCCATTTCCAGTATATGTAGCCTTAGTATGTCTCTTCTATTGACAGATACTATCTTGATGCTAAATTGATTCTTGTTAATTTAAGAATGTCTTGAAACCATATGTAGCATTTGAGTATGGGTATGTAAGGAAAAAATATACATCTTAGTTACCTTGAGTTTGGAATAGTGTTATTTTTGTATAATTGAAATAAATGCTTCTACCATAGAAATGAATTTGCCAATACTAATTGTGCGAATATTTATCATTTCAAGTGATGCTCAATGCTGTGAGGGTTGAGGTTGTCAAGGCTGGAAGAGAGCTTTATCATGGTGAGTGGGGGCAAAGGGCCTAACATTTGTGTTAAGGATTATGCTATATGCTTTTCATGCATTATTTTGTTTCTTAAAACAAGCCTTGAGTCATTTTAGCCTGGCTTTTTTAAGAAAGGAAACAGTACTTCATCAGTTTAATTAAAGAATACATTAAAAAGTGATATGCCAATACTGACCCAAAATTTTAGCATAAAAGCTCTAAGGAGAAAGAGTACTGAAAGTTTATAGATGTAGTTATAAGTATTGTAGCTTAGTTACTTGCTACTTGTGAAAGTCATTTCACTTATACTATGATTTGATTTCCTCATCTGTGAAATGAGTGTAATGCTATCTGCTCTGCATATGCTTCATAGTTCTTTTTTTGTTAGTAATATGTAAAGTAGAATGCTATTTTAAAGGCAAGTTGGTATTAGCATTAACATTTAAGATCAATAGATTTTAACTTCTTAGAAGTAAGCATTGAAGATAGCCAGTATTATTTATGGATGGTGCATTCTTGGTTCCTAGAAGTAAGAGACCTAAAAAAAAAGAAGCATCAGCTTACTATCTTCCAGGGCTTTGGTTGAAGAGCTTTGAACTTCTTAACACTGTCCCAGTTATAGATGGATTCAGTTGGTTCACTGTAGTAGGAAACTTCATTGCTGCATTTCTGAAGTGGTAGGCACACTTGGAGTGAGTCATTTTAGTTAGCTGTTTCTGTGTAATTTGTTGTTGCTGTTGTGCAGTCACTAAGTCATGTCTGACTTTTTGTGACCTCCATGAACTGCAGCACACCAGGCTTCCAAGTCCTTCACTATCTCCAGGAGAGTGCTCAAACTCCTGTCCGTTGAGTCAGTGATGCCATCCAACCATCTCATCCTCTGTCTCTCCCTTCTCCTCCTGCCTTCAATCTTTACAAGCGTCAGGGTCTTTTCCAGTGAGTTGGCTCTTTGCATCAGGTGGCCAAAGTATTGGAGCTTCAGCTTCAGCATCAGTCCTTTCAATGAATATTCAGGATTGATTTCCTTTAGGATTGATTGGTTTGATCTTGTTGTTCAAGGGACACTCAAGAGTCTTCTTGAGCACCACAGTTCAGAAGCAAATTCTTTGGTGCTTAGTCTTAGTCTTCTTTATTTTCCAACTATCATATCTGCATGCCAACTGGAAAAATCATAGCTTTGACTATATGTACCTTTGTTGGCTAAATGATGTCTCTGCTTTTTAATTTGCTGTCTAGGTTTGTCACAGCTTGTCTTCTAAGTAGCAAGTGTTTTTTAATTTCATGGCTGCAGTCACCATTCACAGTGATTTGGAGCTCAAAATCACTTTAGTTAGCTGTTTCTGTCTAATAAACCACTCCAAAACTTAGTGACTCATGTGGTTTATGATTTTAGATGCAATTAGGCTGAACTCATTTGGGTAGTTCTGATCTTGGGTGGTTTCTCATGGTCAGCTGCAGGTTGGCTAGGCTGTTCAGCTCCTGGGGTGTTAACTGGATATTGGTTTGGGGTGAGGGGTTTGTTTCAGCTCTCCTGATTGTGTTTAATCATCTAACGGGACTTATTTTAGTGCAGATAGCAGGAGTTCAAGAACGAAAGAAGTGATGCTCAAGGTGTTTTGAGGCCAAGGCTCAGGACTGGCACTTCACTTCTGCTACATGATATTGGCCAAAACAAATCATTGGGTCATACCAGAGTTGAAAGGTAGGGGAGAGTGTCACCTTTTGATATGCAGAGCTGAGGAACCAGAGACCAAATTGCCAACATCTGCTGGATCATGGAAAAAGCAAGAAGAGTTCCAGAAAAACATCTATTTTTGCTTTATTGACTATGCCAAGGCCTTTCACTGTGTGGATCACAATAAACTGTGGAAAATTCTGAAAGAGATGGGAATACCAGACCACCTGACCTGCCTCTTGAGAAACCTGTATGCAGGTCAGGAAGCAACAGTTAGAACTGGACATGGAACAACAGACTGGTTCCAAATAGGAAAAGGCGTATGTCAAGGCTGTATATTGTCACCCTGCTTATTTAACTTCTATGCAGAGTACATCATGAGAAACGCTGGGCTGGAGGAAGCACAGGCTGGAATCAAGATTGCCAGGAGAAATATCAATGACCTCAGATATGCAGATGACACCACCCTTATGGCAAAAAGTGAAGAGGAACTAAAAAGCCTCTTGATGAAAGTGAAAGAGGAGAGTGAAAAAGTTGGCTTAAAGCTCAACATTCAGAAAACGAAGATCATTGCATCTGGTCCCATCACTTCACGGCAAATAGATGGGGAAATAGTGGAAACAGTGTCAGACTTTATTTTTCTGGGCTCCAAAATGACTGCAGATGATGATTGCAGCCATGAAATTAAAAGATGCTTACTCCTTGAAAGAAAAGTTATGACCAACCTAGACAGGATATTAAAAAGGAGAGACATTACTTCATCAACAAAGGTCCGTCTAGTCAAGGGTATATTTTTTCCAGTAGTCATGTATGGATGTGAGAGTTGGACTATAAAGAAAGCAGAGTGCATAGGAATTGATGCTTTTGAACTGTGGTGTTGGAGAAGACTCTTGAGAATCAATTGGACTGCAAGGAGATCCAACCAGTCCATCCTAAAGGAGATCAGTCCAGGGTATTGATTGGAAGGACTGATGTTGAAGCTGAAACTCCAATATTTTGGCCACCTGATGTGAAGAGCTGACTCATTTGAAAAGACCCTGATGCTGGGAAAGATTGAGGGCAGGAGGAGAAGGGGACGACAGAGGATGAGATGGTTGGATGGCATCACCAACTTAATGGATATGAGTTTGGGTAAACTCCGGGAGTTGGTGATGGACAGGCAGGCCTGGTGTGCTGCAGTTCATGGGTTTGCAAAGAGTCTGACACAACTGAGGAACTGAACTGAACTGAAAGTCTTTCTGAAAAGAAATGGATACAGAGAGGGGTGAGGAATTGTTTTCATTCTCATAATCTACTACATGGCCATTCTGGTTTATCTGGATGCTCCTGATTATGTCAGTGGTATTGGTAGTTAATCTGGTTTAGCATTTGTTCTAGACAGAAATTCCCTAATATGGGCATTAAATTGTATTGTCATTCTGATGATGAAGAATACCTTTTGTAAGGATGCTGATTTTAAAGAAGATAGGGGCCATACATTTGCAGAAAAACAAAGTGTGCGCTCAGGCTTTTACTTATAAATTAAACACATTAGTCTGTAACTGAAGAGAAATCTTTACTTCTTTTGTTTTCTACCTAATTTGTCTTTTTTTTTTTTTTTTTATTACTTTGCCTCTCTTTTCATTTTTCTACCTCTTCATGCTTTGTCATTAAATCCTGAAAATAAAAGCAGATCATAGCATTTCTAGAATATTTTATTTTAAATTGATAGCTACCTTTCCTATCGCTCCTTAATTTTTTGAAATAAAAATTATTTTCATTGGTTTTCTCTATATTTGCTTTAACATTATACTTCCCCCTGATAAATTAATTTTTTAAACACAGATGACCCCTTAAATGATACTGGAGGTTAGGGGCACTCACCCCTCTGGCCATGCAGTTGAAAATTTGCATATACTTTTTTACTCTGTGAAAGCTTTACTAATAACCTACTCTTGATTGGAAGCTTTACTGATAAACAGTTGGTTAACATATTTTATACATGTATAAGAAGAGGTGGCAAGAATACACAGAAGAACTGTACAAAAAAGATCTTCACAACTCAGATAATGGTGTGATCACTCACCTAGAGCCAGACATCCTGGAATGTGAAGTCAAGTGGGCCTTAGAAAGCATCACTACGAACAAAGCTAGTGGAGGTGATGGAATTCCAGTTAAGCTATTTCAAATCCTGAAAGATGATGGTGTGTAAGTGCTGCACTCACTATGCCAGCAAATTTGGAAAACTCAGCAGTGGCCACAGGACTGGAAAAGGTCAGTTTTCCTTCCAATCCCAAAGAAAGGCAATGCCAAACAATGCTCAAACTACCGCACAATTGCACTCATCTCACATGCTAGTAAAGTAATGCTCAAAATTCTCCAAGCCAGGCTTCAGCAATACATGAACCGTGAACTTCCAGATGTTCAAGCTGGTTTTAGAAAAGGCAGAGGAACCAGAAACCAAATTGCCAACATCTGCTCGATCATGGAAAAAGCAAGAGAGTTCCAGAAAAACATCTGTTTCTGCTTTATTGACTATGCCAAAGCCTTTGACTGTGTCTATCACAACAAACTGTGGAAAATTCTGAAAGAGATGGGAATACCAGACCACCTGACCAGCCTCTTGAGAAACCTGTATGCAGGTCAGGGAGCAACAGTTAGAACTGGACATGGAACAACAGACTGGTTCCAAATAGGAAAAGGAGTTCGTCAAGGCTGTATACTGTTACCCTGTTTATTTAACTTCTATGCAGAGTACATCATGAGAAACGCTGGACTGGAAGAAACACACGCTGGAATCAAGATTGCCAGGAGAAATATCAATAACCTCAGATATGCAGATGACACCACCCTTATGGCAGAAAGTAAAGAGGAACTCAAAAGCCTCTTGATGAAGGTGAAAGAGGAGAGTGAAAACGTTGGCTTAAAACTCTACATTCAGAAAACGAAGATCATGGCATCTGGTCCCATCACTTCATGGGAAATAGATGGGGAAACAGTGGAAACAGTGTCAGACTTGATTTTTTTGAGCTCCAAAATCACTGCAGATGGTGACTGCAGCCATGAAATTAAAAGACGCTTACTTCTTGGAAGAAAAGTTATGACCAACCTAGATAGCATATTGAAAAGCAGAGACATTACTTTGCCAACAAAGGTCTGTCTAGTCAAGGCTATGGTTTTTCTTGGTCATGTATGGATGTGAGAGTTGGACGTGAAGAAAGCTGAGCGCCCAAGAATTGGTGCTTTTGAACTGTGGTGTTGGAGAAGATTCTTGAGAGTCCCTTGGACTGCAAGGGAACCCAACAAGTCCATTCTGAAGGAGATCAGCCCTGGGATTTCTTTGGAGGGAATGATGCTAAAGCTGAAACTCCAGTACTTTGGCCACCTCGTGAAGAGTTGGCTCATTGGAAAAGACTCTGATGCTGGGAGGGATTGGGGGCAGGAGGAGAAAGGGACGACAGAGGATGAGATGGGTGGATGGCATCACCGACTCGATGGACGTGAGTCTGAGTGAACTCCAGGAGTTGGTGATGGACAGGGAGACCTGGTGTGCTGCAATTCATGGGGTCTCAAAAAGTCGGACACGACTGAGCGACTGAACTGAATTAAGTTCTGTATTCTTGCAATAGAGTAAGCTAGAGAAAAGAAAATGTTATTAAGAAAATCATGAGAAAAAGAAAATACATTTAGCAGTACCACATTTTATTTATCTATACCTTAACTTTACATCATCTACATACAAGATGAATTATCTGTCTTGGCAGTATCTCCATCAACATTGTCTTATATGATAGAAATCACTGTAGATGTTGTATGTATTAGTACTGGATATCAAATATGTAAAGATTATGTGAAAAATTAATTTATAGGTATAATGATTCATGTATTGATAATGAAACAGCAATGTGATTGCTTTATGCTAGCTTAGTGTAATCAATATAATTACTTCATGGTAGTCTAACCTATACACTAAAAAAGTGAATCATTAGAAAGAACAAGATGATGGAGGAGTAGGTGGATATGGAGTACATCTCTCTCCACTGATACATCAAGAACACACCTTCAGACATAGAAGTGCATGCAGAACACTACCAGCTGAGAGTGGATAGGAGTACCTGACCAGCGGAAAAGAATATATAGAACCATGCAAAACTCGGTAAGATGAAGGAAATAGGGGGAAAAACAGGAGTGTTAGTAGGACTGGACCTGCCCTCAGCGGGCGGGGGAGCTGAAGCAGGGGTCTGATCCCCACATTGGGGCAATTGTCTGAGTCAGAGGAGAAACATTTAAGACTGAGAGTGAAACAGCTGATCTGTGGCAGCCTAAATGGAATGAGAACAGACAGTCCTTGCTGCAGCCATACACACCCTGGCAGGGATGCAGGTCCTCAGGAAGGTGCAGAGGCTGGGAGCTGGAGTTTAGGGATTGTGTAGCAATCCCAGGGTGAGGGCTGCTGTTGACTGTGGAGAGATGAATCCAGGTGGTGTGAGGGAGGAGATTGTAATGGGAAATGCCTGTGGAGGAAAGCCAGCCAGCCATGGAAGCAAGGTGATACTGCTGAGTTATGCATAGTGGGTGGAGCCATCACAATAGTCTCTCTCCCTCCACAGGCCAGTATCTGCAGCTGAACAATAGAGAGGCTGGCCCACTAAATGTCTGATGCCCTGAACTACACAGTGGGACCCCAACTAGGGTGCCTTTTTAAGTGCCTGATGCACTGATCTACAGAGTAGGACCCCAGCCAGGGGGGCCACCTGTATGTGCCTGATGTGCCTGACAACAGAGAAGGACCCCAGGCAAGGGAGCCCTCTAAGTGCCTGAACAGGCAGAGCTACAGAGAAAGACTGGCCAAAGAGGCCTTCTGATGGCCAGCTAGAAGAAGCTCGAAAAAAGACTCTGATAGGGCCATAACTCCTTGGGCGGAGGCAGTCCATGTCCCTGCACACTTTGTGCCACCAGGGTCCCTGCAAGTCAAGCAGCTGTGCCACCTTCATGCTCAACTCTCACTAGGGCAGAACTGCCACAAGCAAAAAAGAAAATTTTTCATCTATGCGTTCAAGGTTGCTTTGGTCATGTCCGAATCTTTGCCACCCTGTAAACTGGCCTGCCAGGCTTCTCTATCAGGGAGGGGGTTTCCTCCAGGTAAGAATACTGGAGCTTGTTGGCCAATACTGGTTGCCACACCCTTCTAGAGCACTATATTTCCCACTGCCCTAGCCGCCAACACCCCCTGAGTACCTAGTGCTGCCAAAACCCCTGTGACCCAAGCAGCTGCACCACCTCCACACCTGGTCATCACAGGAACAAACCCAAGGCCTCCAGAGCAGCCTCAGGAGCAAACCCCAGTGGATGACCCACATGTAGAGGTGGAGATAAAACCACAATTGAAACCCAGGGGCAATGTGACTAAGGAAAAAGACCCAAAACTTTCCCACTAGACGTACAAGCTGCAGATTTAAACCACACGATCAACTAGGCAGACTGTGTCAGTGGAATATATAAAAGGACATTGAAAGCTCTCACAAAAGAAAATGTACTAGTTCTGATAGCTGTGGACATTGGAGGCAAGAACACACAGGAGTAGGACCAGATTAGAGTCTGAGCTGCCCCCACAGCAGGTCTAGAGACCAGCACAGTGTTGGAGGGTATCCCAGGGAGGTAAGGTAGACTGTGACTCCCAGCGAGAGAAAGGACTCTGACAGCAGTGACTCCAGAAAACCATTTATTATTCTTATGTTTTGACTTGTTCTGTAGATTCTTTTGCTTTCTCCCCCCACTATGTTATAGTTGTTGATTTTACTAGTACTTTGAAATCTTATGAAATCTAATTAAGCTTTTGAGCTCTTTTTTTTTTTTCGTCAGTCACATTTTTATTGTTGTTATAAACCTCTGCCTCTACGTTGGGCTTTTGCAGTTCTATGGAGTTTTCCTTTTTTTTTCTTTTTTTAATTTTTTAAACCAATCATTATTTTTTCTACTTTTATTCCTTTGTTTGTTTTCCTACTGTTCTTTCCCCCTTGCTGTTAAACTTTAATGTACATAAATCTTCTTCATCTACCTCTATTTAACTTTGCATATCAATTCTTTTTTTTCTTTCCTTTCATCTCAACATATTTGTTAGTTTTATTTTTATTGCTCTGTTCCCCACTTGGCACCTTGCTTTAGTTTTGTTTTCCAGTTTGTGCTTCAGTTAGTTTTGTTCTTAACTGGTAGATATAGTTTTTGTTTTCCTTTATTCATTGGATCAATCAATTATACTTTATTTTTGTTGGACTGTTTTGATTTTGCTTATGGGTATATATGTATATGTGTATATTCAGTCACACTTTTTATTGCTGTTATAAACCTCTGCCTCTACATTGGGCTTTTGCAGTTCTGTGGAGTTTACCTTTTTTTTTTTTTTTTTTTGTCATTGTTCTTTTCTCTTAAAAATTTTTTTAAAACCTATCATATGACCATTATATCTACTATTGCAGGCATGAATCCCTCAGAAGAAGTGGAGTGGCCATCATGGTCAACAAAAGAGTCCAAAATGCAGTACTTGGATGCAATCTCAAAAATGACAGAATGATCTCTGTTCGTTTCCAAGGCAAACCATTCAATATCACAGTAATCTAAGTCTATGCCCCAACGAGTAATTCTGAAGAAGATGAAGTTGAACGGTTGTATGAAGACCTACAAGACCTTTTAGAACTAACACCCCAAAAATATGTCCTTTTCATTGTAGGGGACTGGAATGCAAAAGTAGGAAGTCAAGAAACACCTGGAGTAACAGGCAAATTTGGCCTTGGAATATGGAATGAAGCAGGGCAAAGACTAATAGAGTTTTGCCAAGAAAATGCACTGGTCATAGCAAACACCCTCTTCCAACAACACAAGAGAAGACTCTATACATGGACATCACCAGATGGTCAACACTGAAATCAGATTGATTATATTCTTTGCAGCCAAAGATGGAGAAGCTCTATACAGTCAGCAAAAACAAGACCAGGAGCTCACTGTGGCTCAGACCATGAGCCCCTTATTGTCAAATTCAGAATTAAATTGAAGAAAGTAGGGAAAACCACTAGACAATTCAGGTATGACCTAAATCAAATCCCTTATGATTATACAGTGGAAGTGAGAAATAGATTTAAGGGCCTAGATGTGATAGATAGAATGCCTGATGAACTATGGAATGAGGTTCGTGTTATTGTACAGGAGACAGGGATCAAGACCATCCCCATAGGAAAGAAATGCAAAAAAAGCAAAATGGATTTCTGGGGAGGCCTTACAAATAGCTGTGAAAAGAAGAGTAGCGAAAAGCAAAGGAGCAAAGAAAAGATATAAGCATCTGAATGCAGAGTTCCAAAGAATAGCAAGAAGAGATAAGAAAGCCTTCTTCAGTGATCAATGCAAAGAAATAGAGGAAAACAACAGAATGGGAAAGACTAGGGATCTCTTCAAGAAAATCAGAGATACCAAAGAAACATTTCATGCAAAGATGGGCTTGATAAAGGACAGAAATGGTATGGACCTAACAGAAGCAGAAGATATTAAGAAGAGGTGGCAAGAATACACAGAAGAACTGTACAAAAAAGATCTTCACGATCCATATAATCACGATGGTGTGATCACTGACCTAGAGCCAGACATCCTGGAATGTGAAGTCAAGTGGGCCTTAGAAAGCATCACTATGAACAAAGCTAGTGGAGGTGATGGAATTCCAGTTGAGTTATTTAAAATCCTGAAAGATGATACTGTGAAAGTGCTGCACTCAATATGCCAGCAAATTTGAAAACTCAGCAGTGGCCACAAGACTGGAAAAGGTCAGTTTTCATTGCAATCCCAAAGAAAGGCAATGCCAAAGAATGCTCAAACTACCACACAATTGCACTCTTCTCACACACTAGTAAAGTAGTGCTCAAAATTCTCCAAGCCAGGCTTCAGCAATATATGAACTGTGAACTTCCTGATGTTCAGGCTTATTTTAGAAAAGGCAGAGGAACCAGAGATCAAATTGCCAACATCCGCTGGATCATCCAAAAAGCAAGAGAGTTCCAGAAAAACATCAATTTCTGCTTTATTGACTATGCCAAAGCCTTTGACTGTGTGGATCATGATAAACTGTGGAAAATTCTGAGAGAGATGGGAATACCAGACCACATGATCTGCCTCTTGAGAAATCTGTATGCAGGTCAGGAAGCAACAGTTAGAACTGGACATGGAACAACAGACTGGTTCCAAATAGGAAAAGGAGTACGTCAAGGCTGTATATTGTCACCCTGTTTATTTAACTTCTATGCAGAGTATATCATGAGAAACGCTGGACTGGAAGAAACACAAGCTGGAATCAAGATTGCCAGGAGAAATATCAATAACCTCAGATATGCAGATGACACCACCCTTATGGCAGAAAGTGAAGAGGAACTAAAAAGCCTCTTGATGAAAGTGAAAGTGGAGAGTGAAAAAGTTGGCTTAAAGCTCAACATTCAGAAAACGAAGAAAGCCCAGAGATAAATCCACGCACATATGGACACCTTATCTTTGACAAAGGAGGCCAGAATATACAATGGATTAAAGACAATCTCTTTAACAAGTGGTGCTGGGAAATCTGGTCAACCATTGTAAAAGAATGAAACTAGAACACTTTCTAACACCATACACAAAAATAAACTCAAAATGGATTAAAGATCTAAACGTAAGACCAGAAACTATAAAACTCCTAGAGGAGAACATAGGCAAAACACTCTCTGATATACATCACAGCAGGATCCTCTATGACCCACCTCCTAGAATATTGGAAATAAAAGCAAAAATGAACAAATGGGACCTAATTAACCTTAAAAGCTTCTGCACATCAAAGGAAACTATTAGCAAGGTGAAAAGACAGCCTTCAGAATGGGAGAAGATAATAGCAAATGAAGCAACTGACAAACAACTAATCTCAAGAATATACAAGCAACTCCTACAGCTCAACTCCAGAAAAATAAATGACCCAATCAAAAAATGGGCCAAAGAACCAAATAGACATTTCTCCAAAGAAGACATACAGATGGCTAACAAACACATGAAGAGATGCTCAACATCACTCATTATCAGAGAAATGCAAATCAAAACCACTATGAGGTACCATTTCACACCAGTCAGAATGGCTGTGATCCAAAGTCTACAAGCAATAAATGCTGGAGAGGGTGTGGAGAAAAGGGAACCCTCTTACACTGTTGGTGGGAATGCAAACTAGTACAGCCACTATGGAGAACAGTGTGGAGATTCCTTAAAAAACTGGAAATAGAACTGCCTTATGATCCAGCAATCCCACTGCTGGGCATACACACTGAAGAAACCAGAAGGGAAAGAGACACGTGTACCCCAATGTTCATTGCAGAACTGTTTATAATAGCCAGGACATGGAAGCAACCTAGATGTCCATCAGCAGATGAATGGATAAGCAAGCTGTGGTACATATACACAATGGAGTATTACTCAGCCATTAAAAAGAATGCATTTGAATCAGTTCTAATGAGGTGGATGAAACTGGAGCCTATTATACAGAGTGAAGTAAGCCAGAAAGAAAAACACCAATACAGTATACTAACGCATATATATGGAATTTAGAAAAATGGTAACAATAACCCTGTGTACAAGACAGCAAAAGAGACACTGATGTATAGAACAGTCTTATGGACTCTGTGAGAGAGGGAGAGGGTGGGAAGATTTGGGAGAATGGCATTGAAACATGTAAAATATCATGTATGAAACGAGTTGCCATTCCAGGTTCGATGCAGGATACAGGATGCTTGGGGCTGGTGCACTGGGACGACCCAGAGGGATGGAATGGGGAGGGAGGAGGGGGGAGGGTTTAGGATGGGGAACACATGTATACCTGTGGTGGGTTCATTTTGATATTTGGCAAAACTAATACAATTATGTAAAGTTTAAAAAAAAAATAAATAAAAGAAATCTTCCAGCAAACAAAGGCCCAGGTCCAGATGGCTTCACAGCTGAATTCTACCAAACATTTAGAGAAGAGCTAACACCTATCCTACTCAAACTCTTCCAGAAAATTGCAGAGGAAGGTAAACTTCCAAACTCATTCTTTGAGGCCACCATCACCCTAATACCAAAACCTGACAAAGATGCCACAAAAAAAGAAAACTACAGGCAAATATCACTGATGAACATAGATGCAAAAATCCTTTACAAAATTCTAGCAATCAGAATCCAACAACACATTAAAAAGATCATACACCATGACCAACTGGGCTTTATCCCAGGGATGCAGGGTTCTTCAATATCCGCAAATCAATCAATGTAATACACCACATAAACACATTGAAAAATAAAAACCATATGATTATCTCAATAGATGCAGAGAAAGCCTTTGACAAAATTCAACATCCATTAATGATAAAAGCTGTCCAGAAAGCAGGAATAGAAGGAACATACCTCAACATAATAAAAGCTATATATGACAAACCCACAGCAAACATTATCCTCACTGGTGAAAAATTGAAAGCATGTCCCCTAAAGTCAGGAAAAGACAAGGGTGCCCACTTCCACCACTACTATTCAACATAGTTTTGGCCACAGTAATCAGAGCAGAAAAAGAAATAAAAGGAATCCAAATTGGAAAAGAAGAAGTAAAACTCTCACTGTTTGCAGATGACATGATCGTCTACATAGAAAACCCTAAAGACTCCACCAGAAAATTACTAGAACTAATCAATGAATATAGTAAAGTTGCATGATATAAAATCAACACACAGAAATACCTTGCATTCCTATACACTAATAATGAGAAAATGGAAAGAGAAATTAAGGAAACAATTCCATTCACCATCGCGGTGAATAGAATAAAATACTTAGGAATATATCTACCTAAAGAAACTAAAGACCTATATATAGAAATTTATAAAACACTGGTGAAAGAAATCAAAGAGGACACTAATAGATGGAGAAATATACCATGGTAATGGATCAGAAGAATCAATGTAGTGAAAAGGAGTATACTACCCAAAGCAATCTATAGATTCAATGCAATCCCTATCAAGCTACCAACGATATTTTTCAGAGAGCTCGAACAAATAATGTCACAATTTGTATGGAAATACAAAAAACCTTGAATAGCCAAAGCAATCTTGAGAAAGAAGAATGGAACTGGAGGAATCAACTTGCCTGACTTCAGGCTCTACTACAAAGCCACAGTCATTAAGACAGTATGGTACTGGCACAAAGACAGAAATATAGATCAATGGAACAAAATAGAAAGCCTAGCAATAAATCTGAACCTCTTTTTAAAATTATTAAACCATCCTTTGCTAGCATTAAATTCTCCAGTTTTAGTTCCATCACCTGCTTGCTTTAAATTGTCATGTAATGATTTTGCTTTTTCTTGACTCATATTAGAGTCTACAGATATGCCTTTCTTTTAGCAACCGTGCCTCCATGTGAAAGTTGCATTTTCAATATAAGATAAAAAGTATTTTGCATTTTCTTTTCCAATCTGGATTCCTTTTATTTCTTTTTATTCTCTGATTGCCATGGCTAGGACTTCCAAAACTATGTTGAATAATAGTGGTGAGAGTGTGCACCCTAGGTGTGTTCCTGATCTTAGAGGAAATGCTTTCAGTTTTTCAACATTGAGAATAATGTTTGCTATGTGCTTGTATATGGCCTTTATTAAATAAAGGTATGACAAGTTTCTGGAGAGTTTTATCACAAATGGGTGTTGAATTTTGTCTAAAACTTTTTCTGCATCTATTGAGATTATCATATCATATCATATCATATGCTTTTATCCTTCAATTTGTTAATGTGGTGTATTACATTGATTGATTTGCATATATTGAAGAATCCTTGCATTCCTAAGATAAATCTCAGTTGACCATAGAGTATGACCCTTTTAATGTATTGTTGGATTCTGTTTGCTAGTATTTTGTTGAGGACTTTTGTATCCATGTTCATCAGTGCTATTGGCCTATTATTTTCTTTTTTTGTGTGGTTTCTTTGTCTGGTTTTGGTGTCAGGGTGCTGGTGGCCTCATAGAATGTTTCTCCCTTTGCAATTTTTTGGAAGAGTTTGAGAAGGGAATGTGTTAGGTCTTCTCTAAATGTTTCATAGAATTCACCTGTGAAGTCATTTGGCCGTGGGCTCTTGTTTGTTGGAAGATTTTAATCACAGTTTCATTACTTGTGAACAGTCTGGTCATATTTTTTATTTCTTTTTGGTTCTGTCTTGGGAGGTCATCCAAGAATTTGTCCATTTCTTCCAGGTTGTCCATTTTATTGGCATAGTTGCTTGTGGTAGTCTCTTAGGAATCCTAGCATTTCTGCAGTGTCAGTTGTAACTTCTGTCACTTTTTGCAGATGACATGATACTGTAGAAAATCCTAAAGATGCCACCAGAAAACTGCTAGAGTTGATCAATGGATTTAGTAAAGTCATATGATATAAAATTAATACACAGAAATTTCTTGCACTCCTATACACTAACAGCAAAAAATCAGAAAGAGAAATTAAGGAAACTCCCATTCACCACTGCAGCAAAAAGAATAAATACCTAGGAATAAACTTACCTGGGAGACAAAATACCTGTGAAGAAAACGATAAGACAATGATGAAAGAAATCAAAGATAACACAAACAGATGGAGAGATATACCATGTTCTTGGATTTGAAAATGAATATTGTGAACATGACTACATTACTCCCAAATTCAATACAATCTCTATCAAATTACCAATGCCTTTTACTCAGAACTTGAACAAAACATTTTATGATTTCTTTTTTATTGTTTTGCAAATTTTATTTTTATCTTAAAAAATATGTTTCAGGAGTACAGCATTATGATTTGATATCTATGTACACTACAGAGTGATCACTACCACAAATGTAGTTGCCATATATCATCTCCTTCACCCAATGTACCCACTGTCCTTCATTTCCCCTCTGATAACTACTAATCTAAAGCAATGAAAAACCTAGACATAGTGTTGAAAAGCAGAGACATTACTTTGCCAACAAAGGTCTGTCTAGTCAAAGCTATGGTTTTTCCAGTCGTCATGTATGGATATGAGAGTTAGACTATAAAGAAAGCTAAATGCCGAAGAATTGATGCTTTTGAACTGTGACGTTGGAGAAGACTCTTGAGAGTCCCTTGGACTGCAAGGACATCAAGCTAGTCAATCCTAAAGGAAATCAGTCCTGAGTATTCGTTGGAAGGACTGAAGCCAAAGCTGAAGCTCCAATATTTTGCCCACCTGTTGTGAAGAACTGACTCATTGGAAAAGATCGTGATGCTGGGAAAGACAGAAGGCAGGAGGAGAAGGGGACAACAGAGAATGAAATTGTTGGATGGCATCCGTGACTCAATGGACATGAGTTTGAGCAAGCTCTGGGAGTTGGTGATGGACAGGGAGGCCTGGCGTGCTGCAGACCGTGGGGTTGCAAAGAGTTGAACATGACTGGGCGACTTGAATAACAGCAATCACTAATGTGTTCAGTTTGTTTTTTGTTTATTTTTGTTTGTTCATTTGTTTTGCTTTTAGATTCTGCATATGGGTGAAATCAAATGGCATTTTTCTTTCTCTGATTTATCTTAGTATAATACTTTCAAGGTCTATCCATGTTTGGTGTAAATAACAGGGTTTTATTCTTTTTTATGGTTGAGTGATATTGCATTAGAACTATGGCTTTTCTTGCCTCCCCCTAAGTCTTCCATAGTCTCTTTTTATATCCTCTCCTGCCACTGTCCACCTTTACCACAGTGCTCTAGGCACAAAATTTTTGTTACTTTAACACAAGTAAGTGTTTTGGGTCTTTGTCTTTTCCTTTCGCTTGCAATCTCATTACCAACATTGCTGAATTCCGCTTCCTCTCCTACTTCAAGAATCCACTGAAATATAAGGATTTTTGCTGGTATTTTCTTGACTATATGATTTTTTTCAAAGATTTATTTATTTTTTAATTGAAAGATAATTGCTTTACAGGATTTTATTATTTTCTGTCAAACATCAACATGAATTAGCCATAGGTGTACAGAGGTCCCCACCCTCTTATAACTCCCTCCCATCTTCCTCCAAATCTCACCCTTCTAGATTGTTACAGAGCCCCTGTTTGAGTCATACAGCAAATTCCCATTGACTATCTGTTTTGCATATGGTAGTGTAAGTTTCCGTGTTACTCTCTCCATACATCTCACCCTCTCCTCCCCTCTCCCTGAAGTCTGTTCTCTGTTTCTCCATTGCTGTCTTGCAAATAAATGATAATCAGTATCATCTTTCTAAATTCCACATATATGTGTTATATCTTTCTCTTTCTGACTTACTTCACTCTATTTAATAGACTGGGGGTTCATCCACCTCATTAGAACTGACTTAAATGCTTTCCCTTTTATGGCTGAGTAATATTCCACTGTGTATATGTACCACAGCTTCTTTATCCATTCATCTGTCAATGTATATCTAGGTTGCTTCCATGTTCTAGCTATTGTAAATAGTCCTGCAATGAACAATGGGACACGTGTCTTTTTCAGCTTTGGTTTCCTCTGAGCATATGCCTAGGAGTGGGATTTCTGGGTCATATGGTGGTTTTATTTCTAGTTTTTAAAATAAATCTTCATACAGCCTTCCTTAGTGGCTGTATCAATTTACATTGCACCAGCATCCTTTTCAACATTTATTGTTTGTAGACTTTTTAATGATGGCCATTCTGACTGATGTGAGGTGGTATCTCACTGTAGTTTTGATTTGCATTTCTCTAATAGTGAGCAATGTTGAGCATCTTTTCACGTGTTTATTAGCCATCTGTATGTCTTCTTTGGAAAAATGTCTGTTTAGGTCTTTTCCCCTCTCTTTCACTGGGTTGTTTTTCTGGTATTGAGTTGTATGAGCTGCTTGTATATTTTGGAAATTTATCCTTTGTCAGTTGTTCTCTTTGCTATTATTTTCTCCCATTCTGAGGGTTGTCTTTTCACCTTGTTTATAATTTCCTTTGCTGTGCAAAAGTTTTTAATTTTAATTAGGTCCCACTTGTTTATTTTTGTTTTTATTTGCATTACTCTAGGAGGTGAGTCATAGAGAATCTTGCTTTGATTTATGTCATTGAGTGTTCTGCCTATGTTTTCCTCTAAGGGTTTTATAGTTTCTGGTGTTCCATTTAGGTATTTAATCCATTTTTAGTGTATCTTTGTGTATGATGTTAGAAAATGTTCTAATTTCATTCTTTTGCTGTCTAGTTTTCCAAACACCACTTATTGAAAAGGCTATCTTTGCCCCATTTTATATTCTTGCCTTTTTGGTAAAAAATGAGGTACCCATAGGTGCATGGGTTTATCTCTGGGCTTTCATTCTTGTTCCATTGGTCTATATTTCTGCTTTTGTGCCAGTATTGTAGTGTCTTGATGAATGTAACTTTGTAGTATAGCCTGAAGTCAGGAAGGTTGATTCCTCCAGCTCCACTCTTCTTTCTGAAGACTGCTTTGGCTATTTGAGGTCCTTTGTGTTTCCATACGAATTGTGAAATTTTTTGTTCTAGTTCTGTGAACAATGCCATTGGTAATTTGATAGGGATTGCATTGAATCTGTAGACTGAGTTTGGTAGTATAGGCATTTTCATAATATTGATTCTTCCTACCCAGGAACATGGAATATCTCTCCATCTGTTTATATCATCTTTGATTTCTTTCATCAGTGTCTTATAATTTTCCATTTACAGTTCTTTTTCCTCCTTAAGTAGGTTTATTCCTAGATATTTTATTCTTTTTGTTGCAGTGGAGAATGGGATTGATGCCTTAGTTTCTCTTCCTGATTTGCCATTGTTAGTATATAAGAATGCAAGTGATTTCTGTATATTGACCTTTTACCCTGTGACTTTACTGAATTCACTGATTGGCTCTAGTCATTTTCTGATAGTTTCTTGTGGGTTTTCTATGTATAGTATCATGTCATCGTCAAACAGTGAGAGTTTTACTTCTTCTCCAATCTGTATTCCTTTTATTTCTTTTTCTTCTCTAATTGCTTTAGCTAGGACATCCAAAACTATGTTGAATGATAGTGCTGAGAGTAAACACCCTTAACTTCCTGACCTTAGAGGGAGTGCTTGCAGTTTTTCACTATTGAGAATAGTGTTTGCTGTGAACTTATCACATACGGCCTTTTCTATGTTGAGGTAGTATCATTCTATCCCCATTTTTTGAAGTGTTTTTTTTTTTTTTTTATTGTAAATGTGTGCTGAATTTTGTCAAAGGCTTTTTCTGCATCTATTGAGGTGATCATATGGTTTTCATTTTTAAATTTGTTAATATGGTGTATCACATTGATTGATTTGTGTATATTGAAGAATCCTTGCATCCCTGGAATAAACCCAACTTGATAATGTATAAGCTTTTTAATGTGTTGTTGAATTCTGTTTGCTAAAACTTTGTTGAGGATTTTTACATCTATGTTAACCAGTGACATTGGCCTGTAGTTTTGTATTTTGTATTGTCTTTGCCTGGTTTTGGTATCAGGGTGATTGTGGCCTCATACAGTGAGTTTGGAAGTGTTCCTTCCTCTATAATTTTTTGGAAGAGTTTCAGAAAAGTAGGCATTACCTTTTCTCTAATGGTTACTAGAATTTCCCTGTGAAGCCATCTGGCCCTGGGCTTTTGTTTTCTGGGGAGTTTTTGATCACAACTTCAATTTCAGTGTTTGTAATTGGTTTGTTCCTAATTTCTATTTCTTCCTGGTTCAGTCTTGTGAGGTTGAACTTTTCTAAGAATCTATCCATTTCCTCTATGTTGTCTATTTTATTAGCATATAGTTGCTCATAATATTCTCTTATGATCCTTTGTATTTCTGTGTTGTCTGTTGTAACCTCTCCTTTTTCATTTCTCATTTTTTAAATTTTTATCCCTTTTTTCTTGATGAGTTTGGCTAAAGGTTTGTCAGTTTTGTTTATCACCTCAAAGAACCAGCTTTTAGTTTTATTAATTTTTGCTATTATTTCCTTTATTTCTTTTTTCTTTTATTTATTCTCTGATCTTTATGATTTCTTTCCTTCTGCTGACTTTAGTGTTTTCTGTTCTTCTTTTAACTCCTTTATATGGAGAGTTAGGTTGTCTATTTGATGCTTTTCCTGTTTCTTGAGATAGGATTGTATTGCTATAAACTTCCCTCTTAGAACTATTTTTGCTGAATTCCATAGGTTTTGGGTTTATTGTGTTTTCTTTGTCATTTGTTTCTGGGAATCTTTTGATTTCCCTTCTTATTTTTTCAGTAATCTCTTCTTTATTTAGTAATGTATTGTTTAATCTCTATGAGATTGTATATTTTGCAGTTTTTTTCCCCTGTAGTTGATACTTAGTCTCAGAGTTGTGGTCTGAGAAAATTCTTGATACAATTTCAATTTTCTTAAACTTACTGAGGCTTAATTTGTGGCCCAGGATGTAGTGTATCCTAAGAATGTTCCTTGTGGACTTGAGAAGAAAGTGTATTCTTCTGCATTTGGATGTAAAGTCCTGAAGATACAAATTAGGTCCATTTTGTCTAATGAATTATATGAGGTTTGTGTTTCCTTAATGATTCTCTGTTTTGATGATCTGTCCATTGGTGTAATTTGGATGTTAAAGTCCCCTCCTATTACTGTGATACTGTCAATTTCCCTACTTATGCCTGTTATTGTTTGCCTTATGTATTGAGGTACTCTATGTTGGGGGCATAAATATTTATAATTGTTATGTCTTCCTCTTGGATTGATCCTTTGAATGTTATGTAGTGTCCTTCTTTGTCTCTTAAAATATTCTTTATTTTAAAATCTGTTTTGTCTGAAATAAGGATTGCCACTCCAGCTTTCTTTTGGTTTCCATTCACATGGAATATCTTTTTCCATCCTTTTACTTTCAGTCTGTTTGTGTCTCTAGGTCTGAGGTGGGTCTCTTGTAGGCAGCGTGTATATGTGTCTTGTTTTTGTATCCATTCATTTAGTCTGTATCTTTTGGTTGGTGCATTTAATCTGTTTACATTTAAAGTAATTATTGATTTATATGTCCCTATTGGCATTTTCTTAATTATTTTGTATTTGTTTTTGTAGGCCTTTCCTTTCTCTCATGTTTATTAGCTATGTAAGTCCCTTTAGTATTAATTGTAAGACTGGTTCAGGGGTCCTAAATTCTCTTAACTTTTGCTTGTCTGTAAAGCTTTTGATTTATACATCAATTTTGTTTATTTTATTTTATTTAACTTTACAATATTGTATTGGTTTTGCCATATATCAAAATGAATACGCCACTGGTATACATGTGTTCCCGATCCTGAACCCTCCTCCCTCCTCCCTCCCGATTCCATCCCTCTGGGTCATCCCAGTGCACCAGCCCCAAGCATCCAATATCGTGCATCGAACCTGGACTGGTGACTCGTTTCATATATGATATTATACATATTTCAATGCCATTCTCCCAAATCATCCCCCCCTCTCCCTCTTCCACAGAGTCCAAAAGACTGTTCTATACATCAGTGTCTCTTTTGCTGTCTCGTATACAGGGTTATTGTTACCATCTTTCTAAATTCCATATATATGCGTTAGTATACTGTATTGGTGTTTTTCTTTCTGGCTTACTTCACTCTGTATAATAGGCTCCAATTTCATCCACCTCATTAGAACTGATTCAAATGTATTCTTTTTAATGGCTGAGTAATACTCCATTGTGTATCTGTACCACAGCTTTCTTATCCATTCGTCTACTGATGGACATCTAGGTTGCTTCCATGTCCTGGCTATTATAAACAGTTCTGCAATGAACATTGGGGTACACATGTCTCTTTCCCTTCTGGTTTCCTCAGTGTGTATGCTGAGCAGTGGGATTGCTGGATCATAAGGCAGTTCTATTTCCAGTTTTTAAAGGAATCTCCACACTGTTCTCCATAGTGGCTGTACTAGTTTGCATTCCCACCAACAGTGTAAGAGGGTTCCCTTTTCTCCACACCCTCTCCAGCATTTATTGCTTGTAGACTTTTGGATCGCAGCCATTCTGACTGGCGTGAAATGGTACCTCATAGTGGTTTTGATTTGCATTTCTCTGATAATGAGTGATGTTGAGCATCTTTTCATGTGTTTGTTAGCCATCTGTATGTCTTCTTTGGAGAAATGTCTATTTAGTTCTTTGGCCCATTTTTTGATTGGGTCATTTATTTTTCTGGAATTGAGCTTATAGGAGTTGCTTGTATATTTTTGAGCTTAGTTGTTTGTCTGTTGCTTCATTTGGTATTATTTTCTCCCATTCTGAAGGCTGTCTTTTCACCTTGCTTATAGTTTCCTTTGTTGTGCAGAAGCTTTTAAGTTTAATTAGGTCCCATTTGTTTATTTTTGCTTTTATTTCCAATATTCTGGGAGGTGGGTCATAGAGGATCCTGCTGTGATCTATGTCAGAGAGTGTTTTGCCTATGTTCTCCTCTAGGAGTTTTATAGTTTCTGGTCTTAGGTTGAGATCTTTAATCCATTTTGAGTTTATTTTTGTGTATGGTGTTAGAAAGTGTTCTAGTTTCATTCTTTTACAAGTGGTTGACCAGTTTTCCCAGCACCACTTGTTAAAGAGATTGTCTTTAATCCACTGTATTTTCTTGCCTCCTTTGTCAAAGATAAGGTGTCCATATGTGCGTGGGTTTATCTCTGGGCTTTCTATTTTGTTCCATTGATCTATATTTCTGTCTTTGTGCCAGTACCATACTGTCTTGATGACTGTGGCTTTGTAGTAGAGCCTGAAGTCAGGTAGGTTGATTCCTCCAGTTCCATTCTTCTTTTTCAAGATAGCTTTGGCTATTCGAGTTTTTTTTGTATTTCCATACAAATTGTGAAATTATATGTTCTAGCTCTGTGAAGAATACCGTTAGTAGCTTGATAGGGATTGCATTGAATCTATAAATTGCTTTGGGTAGTATACTCATTTTCACTATATTGATTCTTCCAATCCATGAACATGGTCTATTTCTCCATCTATTAGTGTCCTCTTTGATTTCTTTCACCAGTGTTTTATAGTTTTCTATATTTAGGTAGATATATTCCTAAGGATTTTATTCTTTTCATTGCAATGGTGAATAGAATTGTTTCCTTAATTTCTCTTTCTATTTTCTCATTATTAGTGTGTAGGGTGTGTAGGAATGCAAGGGATTTCTGTGTGTTGATTTTATATCCTGCAACTTTACTATATTCATTGATTAGTTCTAGTAATTTTCTGGTGGTGTCTTTAGGGTTTTCTATGTAGACGATCATGTCATCTGCAAATAGTGAGAGTTTTACTTCTTCTTTTCCAATTTGGATTCCTTTTATTTCTTTTTCTGCTCTGATTGCTGTGGCCAAAACTTCCCAAACTATGTTGAATAGTAGTGGTGGAAGTGGGCACCCTTGTCTTGTTCCTGACTTTAGAGGAAATGCTTTCAATTTTTCACCATTGAGGATAATGTTTGCTGTGGGTTTGTCATATATAGCTTTTATTATGTTGAGGTATGTTCCTTCTATTCCTGCTTTCTGGAGAGTTTTGATCATAAACGGATGTTGAATTTTGTCAAAGGCTTTCTCTGCATCTATTGAGATAATCATATGGTTTTTATTTTTCAATGTGTTAATGTGGTGTATTACATTGATTGATTTGCAGATATTGAAGAATCCTTGTATCCCTGGGATAAAGCCCACTTGGTCATGGTGTATGATCTTTTTAATGTATTGTTGGATTCTGATTGCTAGAATTTTGTTAAGGATTTTTGCATCTATGTTCATCAGTGATATTGGCCTGTAGTTTTCTTTTTTTGTGGCATCTTTGTCAGGTTTCGGTATTAGGGTGATGGTGGCCTCATAGAATGAGTTTGGAAGTTTACCTTCCTCTGAAATTTTCTGGAAGAGTTTGAGTAGGATAGGTGTTAGCTCTTCTCTAAATGTTTGGTAGAATTCAGCTGTGAAGCCGTCTGGACCTGGGCTTTTGTTTGCTGGAGATTTCTGATTACAGTTTCAATTTCCGTGCTTGTGATGGGTCTTTAAGATTTTCTATTTCTTCCTGGTCCAGTTTTTGAAAGTTGTACTTTTCTAAGAATTTGTCCATTTCTTCCACGTTGTCCATTTTATTGGCCATATAATTGCTGATAGTAGTCTCTTACGATCCTTTGTATTTCTGTGTTGTCTGTTGTGATCTCTCCATTTTCATTTTTAATTTTATTGATTTGATTTTTCTGCCTATGTTTCTTGATGAGGCTTACTAATGGTTTGTCAATTTTATTTATCCTTTCAAAGAACCAGTTTTGGCTTTATTGATTTTCCCTATGGTCTCTTTTGTTTCTTTTGCATTTATTTCTGATCTAATTTTTAAGATTTCTCTCCTTCTACTAACCCTGGGGTTCTTCATTTCTTTCTTTTCTAGTTGCTTCAGGTGCAGAGTTAGATTATTTGACTTTTTTCTTGTTTTTTGAGGTATGCCTGTATTGCTATAAACTTTCCCCTTCAGATCAGATCAGATCAATCGCTCAGTCGTGTCTGACTCTTTGCGACCCCATGAATCGCAGCATGCCAGGCATCCCTGTCCATCACCAACTCGCAGAGTTCACTGAGACCCATGTCCATCGAGTCAGTGATGCCATCCAGCCATCTCATCCTCTGTGGTCCCCTTCTCCTCCTGCCCCCAATCCCTCCCAGCATCAGAGTCTTTTCCAATGAGTCAACTCTTCACATGAGGTGGCCAAAGTACTGGAGTTTCAGCTTTAGCATAATTCCTTCCAAAGAAATCCCAGGGCTGATCTCCTTCAGAATGGACTAGTTGGATCTCCTTGCAGTCCAAGGGACTCTCAAGAGTCTTCTCCAACACCACAGTTCAAAAGCATCAATTCTTCGGCACTCAGCCTTCTTCACAGTCCAACTCTCACACCCATACATGACCAAGGAAAAACCACAGATTGACTAGATGAACCTTTGTGGGCAAAGTAATGTCTCTGCTTTTGAATATGCTATCTAGGTTGGTCATAACTTTCCTTCCAAGGAGGAAGCATCTTTTAATTTCATGGCTGCCGTCAGCATCTGCAGTGATTTTGGAGCCCAGAAAAATAAAGTCTGACACAGTTTCCACTGTTTCCCCATCTATTTCCCATGAAGTGGTGAGACCAGATGCCATGACCTTCGTTTTCTGAATGTTGAGCTTTAAGCCAACTTTTTCACTCTCCACTTTCACTTTCTTCGAGAGGCTTTTTAGTTCCTCTTCACTTTCTGCCATCAGGGTGGTGTCATCTGCATATCTGAGGTGATTGCTATTTCCCCTGGCAATCTTGATTCCAGCTTGTGTTTCTTCCAGTCCAGCATTTCTCATGATGTACTCTGCATAGAAGTTAAATAAACAGGGTGACAATATACAGCCTTGACATACTCCTTTTCCTATTTGGAACCAGTCTGTTGTTCCATGTCCAGTTCTAACTGTTGCTTCCTGACCTGCATTTCTCAAGAGGCAGATCATGTGTTCTGGTATTCCCATCTCTTTCAGAATTTCCCACAGTTTATTGTGATCCACAAAGTCAAAGGCTTTGGCATAGTCAATAAAGCAGAAATAGATGTTTTTTCTGGAGCTCTCTTGTTTTTCATGATCCAGCAGACATTGCATTTGATCTCTGGTTCCTCTGCCTTTTCTAAAACCAGCTTGCATATCAGGAAGTTCATGGTTCACATATTGCTGAAGCCTGGCTTGGAAAATTTTGAGCATTACTTTACTAGTGTGTGAGATGAGTGCAATTGTGCGGTAATTTGAGCATTCTTTGGCATTGCCTTTCTTTGGGATTGGAATGAAAACTGACATTTTCCAGTCCTGTGGCCACTGCTGAGTTTTCCAAATTTGCTGGCATAGTGAGTGCAGCACTTTCACAGCATCATCTTTCAGGATTTGAAATAGCTCAACTGGAATTCCATCACCTCCACTAGCTTTGTTCGTAGTGATGCTTTCTAAGGCCCACTTGACTTCACATTCCAGGATGTCTGGCTCTAGGTGAGTGATCACACCATCGTGATTATCTGGGTCCTGAAGATCTTTTTTGTACAGTTCTTCTGTGTATTCTTGCCATCTCTTCTTAATATCTTCTGCTTCTGTTAGGTCCATACCATCTCTGTCCTTTATCGAGCTCATCTTTGCATGAAATATTCCTTTGGTATCTCTGATTTTTTTTGAAGAGATCCCTAGTCTTTCCCATTCTGTTGTTTTCCTCTATTTCTTTGCATTGATCATTGAAGAAGGCTTTCTTATCTTTTCTTGCTATTCTTTGGAACTCTGCATTCAGATGCTTATATCTTTCCTTTGCTCCTTTGCTTTTCGCTACTCTTCTTTTCACAGCTATTTGTAAGGCCTCCCCAGACAGCCATTTTGCTTTTTTGCATTTCTTTTCTATGGGGTGATCTTGATCCCTTTCTCCTATACAATGACACGAACCTCATTCCATAGTTCATCAGGCAGTCTATCTATCACATCTAGGCCCTTAAATCTATTTCTCACTTCCACTGTATAATCATAAGGGATTTGATTTAGGTCATACCTGAATGGTCTAGTGGTTTTCCCTACTTTCTTCAATTTAATTCTGAATTTGACAATAAGGGGCTCATGGTCTGAGCCACAGTGAGCTCCTGGTCTTGTTTTTGCTGACTGTATAGAGCTTCTCCATCTTTGGCTGCAAAGAATATAATCAATCTGTTTTCGGTGTTGACTATCTGGTGATGTCCATGTATAGAGTCTTCTCTTATGTTGTTGGAAGAGGGTGTTTGTTATGACCAGTGCATTTTCTTGGCAAAACTCTATTAGTCTTTGCCCTGCTTCATTCCATATTCCAAGGCCAAATTTGCCTGTTACTCCAGGTGTTTCTTGACTTCCTACTTTTGCATTCCAGTCCCTTATAATGAAAAGGACATCTTTTTGGGGTTAGTTCTAAAGGTCTTTTAGTTCTAAAAGGTCTTGTAGGTCTTCATAGAACCTTTCAACTTCAGCGTCTTCAGCATTACTGGTTGGGGCTGGACTGCTTTTACAGTGTCCCATAAGTTTTGGGTTGTTGTGTTTTCTTTTTCATTCATTTCTATGCAATTTTTTATTTCTTTTTTGATTTCATCTGTGATTTGTTGGTTATTCAGCAGCGTGTTGTTCAGCCTCCATATGTTGTAATTTTTAATAGTTTTTCTCCTGTAATGAGATCTAATCTTACTGCATTGTGGTCAGAAAAGATGCTTGGAATGCTTTCTATTTTTTTGAATTTACCAAGGCTTGATTTATGGCCCAGGATGTGATCTATCCTGGAGAAGGTTCTGTGTGCGCTTGAGAAAAAGGTGAATTTCATTGTTTTGGGATGAAATGCCCTATAGATATCAATTAGGTCAACTGGTCTATTGTGTCGTTTAAAGTTTGTGTTTCCTGGTTAATTTTCTGTTTAGTTGATCTATCCATAGGTGTGAGTGGGGTATTAATGTCTCCCACTATTATTGTGTTATTGTTAATTTCCCCTTTCATACTTGTTAGCATTTGTCTTACATATTGTGGTGCTCCTATGTTGGGTGCATATATATTTATAATTGTTATATCTTCTTCTTGGATTGATCCTTTGATCATTATGTAGTGACCGTCTTTGTCTCTTTTCACAGCCTTTGTTTTAAAGTCTATTTAATCTGATATGAGTATTGCTAATCCTGCTTTCTTTTGGTCCCTATTTGCATGGAAAATCTTTTTCCAGCCCTTCACTTTCAGTCTGTATGTGTCCCCTGTTTTGAGGTGGGTCTCTTGTAGACAACCTATGTAGGGGTCTTGTTTTTGTATCCATTCAGCCAGTCTTTGTCTTTTGGTTGGGGCATTCAACCCATTTATGTTTAAGGTAGTTATTGATAGCTATGATCCCATTGCCATTTACTTTATTGTTTTGGGTTCTAATTTATACACCCTTTTTGTGTTTCCTTTCTAGAGAATATCCTTTAGTATTTGTTGGAGAGTTGGTTTGTTGGTGCTGAATTCTCTCAGCTTTTTCTTGTCTGTAAAGCTTTTGATTTCTCCTTCATATTTGAATGAGATCCTTGCTGGGTACAATAATCTAGGCTGTAGGTTATTTTCTTTCATCACTTTAAGTATGTCTTGCCATTCCCTCCTGGCTTGAAGAGTTTCTGTTGAAAGATCAGCTGTTATGGGAATTCCCTTGTGTGTTATTTGTTGTTTTTCCCTTGCTGCTTTTAATATTTGTTCTTTGTGTTTGATCTTTGTTAATTTGATTAATATGTGTTTTGGGGTGTTTCACCTTGGGTTTATCCTATTTGGGACTCTCTGGGTTTCTTGGACTTGAGTGATTATTTCCTTCCCCATTTTAGGAAAGTTTTCAACTAGTATCTCCTCAAGTATTTTCTCATGGTCTTTCTTTTTGTCTTCTTCTTCTGGGACCCCTATGATTCGAATGTTGTAGCATTTAATATTGTCCTGGAGGTCTCTGAGGATGTCCTCATTTCTTTTAATTCGTTTTTCTTTTTTCCTGTCTGATCCATTTATTTCTACCATTCTATCTTCTAATTCACTAATCCCATCTTCTGCCTCTGTTATTCTAATATTTGTTGCCTCTAGAGTGTTTTTGATCTCATTTATTGCATTATTCATTATATATTGACTCTTTTTTATTTCTTCTAGGTCCTTTTTAAACCTTTCTTGCATCTTCTTAATCCTTGTCTCCAGGCTATTTATCTGTGATTCCATTTTGATTTCAAGATTTTGAATCAATTTCACTATCCTTATTCGGAATTCTTTATCAGGTAGATTCCGTATCTCTTCCTCTTTTGTTTGGTTTGGTGGGCATTTATCCTGTTCCTTTACCTGCTGGGTATACTTCTGTCTCTTCATCTTGTTTAAATTGCTGAGTTTGGGGTGTCCTTTATGTATTCTGGCAGTTTGTGGAGTTCTCTTTATTGTGGCATTTCCTCGCTGTGTGTGGGTTTGTACAGGTGGCTTGTCAAGGTTTCTTGCTTAGGGAAGCTTGTGTCAGTGTTCTGGTGGGTGGAGCTGGATTTCTTCTCTCTGGAGTGCAATGAAGTGTCCAGTAATGAGTTATGAGATGTCTATGGTTTTGGGGTGACTTTGAGCAGCCTGTGTATTGGAGCTCAGGGTTGTGTTCCTGTGTTGCTGGAGAATTTGCTTGGTATGTCTTGCCCTGGAACTTGTTGGCCCTTGTGTGGTGCTTTGTTTCAGTGTAGGTATGAAGGCATTTGATGAGCTCGTCAATTAATGTTCCCTGGAGTCAGGAGTTCCCTGGAGTCCGGGTTTGGACTTAAGCCTCTTGCTTCCAGTTATCAGTCTTATTTTTACAGTAGTCTCAAAACTTCTCCTTCTATACAGCACCATTGATAAAACATCTAGTTTAAAGATGAAAAGTTTCTCCACCGTGAGGGTCACCCAGAGAGGTTCACAGCATTACATGGAGAAGAGAAGAGAATAGGGAGGAGGGAGTTAGAGGTGACCCGAATGAGATGAGGTGGAATCAATAGAGGAGAGAGCGGGCTAACCAGTAATCACTTCCGTATGTGCATTTCACAACTGGACCACTCAGAGATGTTCACGGAGTTATACAGAGAAGAGAAGAGGGAGGAAGGAGACAGAGGTGGCCAGGAGGATAAAAGGGGGGAATGAAAAGGAGAGAGACAGATCCAGCCAGTAATCAGTTCCCTAAGTGTTCTCCACCATCTGGAACACACAGAAATTCACAGAGTTGGGTAGAGTAGAGAGGGGTTAGGGAGGAGACACAGGCAACCTGGTGGAGAAAAAGGAGAGTCCAAAGGGGGAGAGAGCAGTCAAGCCAGTAATCTCGCTCCCTAGTAAAAAATGAGTACTGAAGATTGGGTTCTTAAAGGTACAAAATTGGTATCAAATACCTAAAAGCAAAAATTAAAAATCTAGAGTAGAGTTTGGAATTTCAAAAATACAATGTTAAAGAAAAGAAAAAGGAAAAGAAAGAGAGAAAAAGAAAAAAGAAAAAAAAAACAAAGTCACAAAAAGTATAAAGAAAATATAGGTACAAAATTGATAACAAATACCAAAAAGCAAAAGTTAAAAATCTAGAGTTTGGAATTTCAAAAATACAATGTTAAAGAAAAGAAGAAGAAAAAGAAAGAGGAAAAAAAAAAACCAAACAAACAAAGTCACAAAAATTATAAAGAAGATATAGGTACAAAATTGATAACAAATACCAAAAAGCATAAATTAAAAATCTAGAGTAGAGTTTGGAATTTCAGAAATACAATGTTAAAGAAAAGATGAAGAGAAAGAAAGAGAGAAAAAAAAGTCACAAAAGTTATAAAAAAAAATAGGTACAAAATTGATAACAAATACCAAAAAGCATAAATTAAAAATCTAGAGCAGAGTTTGGAATTTCAAAAATACAATGTTAAAGAAAAGAAGAAAAAAAAAAAGAAAGGAAGAGAAAAAGAAAAAAACACAAGGTCACAAAAATGATAAAAATATATATATATGAAGTTTGCTTTTTTTTTTAAAGGGGTCTTCTTTTTTTTTTTTTTTTTTCAAAGTAATAGTAGGTTATAAAAGTGAAAATTAAAGGAGTAATAGAGGACTTAAAAATTTTAAAAAAAATTAAAAAAAAAGAAAGAAAGAATGATCGTAAATATAGTAAAAATATATCTAGGACTTTCTCTGATGTTGTTGTGGGTATTGTGGGGTCAGTTCATTTTTGGCTAGTTCCTTTTTCTGGCTTATATTTCTCAAGATCTATAGGCCCCTTCCTATATAGTCAGTACTAACCACAGGGTTTTAATCTATTGCCTGTTGCTTCCAAGGAGGTTCCCTCTGTTATAGCTTCTTCTGTTTGCTGGTCTCTTCAGTGTCTGATATTTGCCCTGATACAAAGTGGGGGGGGGGCGGTGGACACTTTTTTTTTTTTACGGCTCACTTGTTCAGACGTGCTGTGCGGATAGAGGGATGCTGCAAACAAATAACACTGGTGTGTGCTTGCAGTGCCTCAGCCACACTGGGCCTGCCCCCACTCATGGCGAGTGTAGCCTCCCTGCCCACTCTGCTCAGGCTCTAGGTTGCTCCTCCAGGAACCATCCGCGGCTGGCCCTGGGCTGCTTGCACCTCCCAGGTCTAAGCCGCTCAGGTTCAGGCACTCGGGTAGTCCTCAGAGGCACAGACTCAGTTGGGCCTGCGTTTTGTGCCCTTCCCAGGTCCGAGCAGCTCAGGTGATGAGGTGTTTGGCGAGCACGGTTGCTGCGACTTATCACCTCCCCGTTGCTCGGTTATCTGGGTGTACAACTGGCACACCTTCTCAGGCAGATGTTGACTGTCCAGAACCCCAAGAAGTTTTAGTTAGCAAAGAACCCTGCTTACAGTTTTGTAGATAATGTCTCTCTGGGGCTGCGATTGCCCCCTTCCGGCTCTGGCTGCCTGTCACTGGAGGGGGATGGTCTGCAGCCGCTAGCTCTGTTCAGTCCTTGGTTTTGTGCATGGGCCTGGCGGTGTCTTAGGTTAGGGCTGGCTTTTTGCGTGGTAGATATCCCACAGTCTGGTTTGCTAGCCCAAATTATTTCACTCAGGTAGCTCTCGGGTTATTCATAAGCGACGCAGCCCATGCCATGCCTCCCTGCCCAGCCCCTGCTTGCTAATGGCGGATGCAGGCGTCTGCGCTGCTTCTCCACTGGGGGAGTTACCATAGGGCTCGTAATCTGTGGGTTTTAATTGTTTATTTATTTTTCCTCCCTGTTATGTAGCCCTCTGTGCTTCCAAGGCTCGGCATAGACTCGGCAGTGAGAATGTTTCCTGGTGTTTGGAAACTTCTCTCTTTTTAAGACTCCCTTCCCGGGACGGAGCTCCATCCCTCCCTCTTTTTCTCTTTTTTTGTCTTTTATATGTATATGTATATATATATATATATATATATTTTTTTTTTTTTTGTCTTTTATATTTTTTCCTACCTCCTTTTGAAGACAATGGGTTGCTTTTCTGTGTGCCTGATGTCCTTTGACGGCATTCAGAAGTTGTTTTGTGGAATTTACTCGACATTTAAATGTTCTTTTGATGAATTTGTGGGGATGAAAGTGTTCTCCCCGTCCTATTCCTCCGCCATCTTAGCTCCTCCCTCTCTATCCATCAATTCTGAATGAGATCTTTGCAGGGTATAGTAATCTTGGTTGTAGATTGTTTTCTTTAAGTACTTTCAGTATATCCTGACATTCCCTTTGGCCTGCAGAGTTTCTGCTGAAAGATATGCTTTTAATCATATGGGTTTTCCCTTGTATGTTACTTGTTGCTTTTCCCTTGCTGCTTTTAATATTCTTTGTGTTTAGTCTCTGTTAGCTTGATTAATATGTGTGTTGATGTGTTTCTCCTTGGGCTTACCCTGTAAGTGACTCTCTTGTGCTTCTTGATTAACTATTTCCTTTCCCATGTTGGGGAAGTTTTCAACTATCATTTCTTCAAAAAAATTTCTCAGTGCCTTTCTTTTCTTCTTCTTCTTCCTCTGTGACCACTATAACTCAAATTTTGGTGCATTTAACATTGTCTCAAAAGTCTCTGAGGCTATCCTCAATTCTTTTCATTCTTTTTCTTTATTCTTCTTTTAGCAGTTATTTCCGCCATTCTATCTCTGGCTCACATATCCATTCTTCTGTCTCAGTTATCCTGCTATTGGTTGCTTCTAGAATATTTTTAATTTCAGTAATTTTGTTATTCATCTCTGTTTGCTTATTCTTTCTTTCATCTATGTCATTGGTGATTTTATTAATTGTGTGAATTGTTTATTTCATTTTCTCCATTCTATTTTTGAAGTCTTTGGAACATCTTTACTATCATCATTCTGATTTCTCTATCAGGTAGATTGCTTACTTTCTCTGCATTTATTTGGTCTTATGAGTTTATACCTTGTTCTTTCATTGTGTTGTATTTCTCTATCTTTTAATTTTTTCCCCCTATCTTGCTCTTCTTGAGGTCTCCTTTTTCTAGGCTTTAGGATTGTATTTCTTCTTCCTTTTGGTTTTTTCCCTTAAAAGGAAAGGTTGGTTGAATGGTTTCTGTCTATTTCTTGTTAGGGATGACTTGTGTCTGTGTTCTAGTGGAAGGAGATCAAGCATATAATTACAGAAATAATGGGACATATACACACATTTCCACACACAGTTATAACCAAAGTATTCTAAAGAAAAAAGTATGGGAGACTGAGTTGGTGAACAAGGGAAACCAAAATTGAGCTAGTTATTGCTCAATCAGGAAAACAGCCTGAGCAGAGTGCCAATGGAGAATATAACAAAGAGAACTCAACAATTTAACTTACATGATGAAAAATAAAGAGTGAAGGGAAAAAAATGGAAAAGAAAAAGACGGGAAAAATAGAAGGGAGAGAAAAGGAAGGGGTGGAAAAAGGGTAAAAAAGTAGAACAGAAAAAAATTAGAAAAGCAAAGATAAATAGATGTATGTGAAAAAGATTTATATATATTCAGGAATAGCTATAGCCAGCAAAGAACTATAAGAAAAGCAGTCAAAAATATAAAAAACAAAATCAGAATAATCACAGAAAAGAGTGAAACAGAAAAAAAGAAAAGAAAAAAATCTTAGAATTTTTTTTTTTTTTTTAAGAAGAAAAACAGAGCAAAGCTCCACAGCACCACAAAAGGCTAATGTGAAGGTAGAAATCTGTAGGAGGAATAAACAGAATTATTTATAAGAAAAAAAAAATTCTCTTCTGGAGGTCATAATTCGTCTTGGTTGTGGAGTCTGCCCCCGTGGATGAGGTTGGATTAGTGTCCTGTGATGTTTTTCTGGTTTAGGGAACTTGTGACTGTGTTCTTGTTGATGGAGCTGGATCTCATCTCTCTGGAGGGCATTTCAGTGTTCAGTAGCAGGTTTTGGGGTGTCCATGGGTTCAGCATGTCTTTGGGGAGTCCTTCTGGCTTTGGCAGTGTTAGACACCTCTATTTCTGCAGCTGCATCAAAGCCGCCCGCTCAGCATATCTTCATTGCCACCAGCCCACTATTTGTCCCTGGAATCTTTGCTGGTGCTTCTATTACCTGGTCCCACCTTGCACTGCAGGCCAAAGTCTGCTAGGTAGGGGCTTGTGTGGATCTTTTCTCTTCTCCCTGATACTGCCCTCTACATTGTGGAGGCTTTTGTGGGCTTCCCTCAGCCTCCTGAGCCCACGCTCTGTGTTGCAAGGCTGTGTTCACTTGTTCCGGTTCCCCCGGCCCGCCCTTTATGTCTCCGGGCTTATGTGCACTTGTTTTGGCTCACAAGCCCCCGCTCTGTACCGCTCTGAGGTTTGTGTGCACTGGAAAGGTTTTTATGCCACGCTTCTCTCGGCACCCTGTTCCCACCATCTGCACCACAGGGCTTCTGTGGGCCTCTCTTGATTCCCCAAACCCACTGTCTGGGGCGGGGAGCACAATCTGTGAGCTGTTTATGGGCTGAGAAGTGCAGCTTTCTCTGTTCTTTGGCCTCCAAGTCCCTGCTTTGCCCAGTTTTCCAAGATTCTGCAGCTCCCACTTTGGCCCACCTGTGAGGGAGTTTCCTAGTACACTAGGAAATCTTTCTGCTTCATGATTCCTCCCTTCCTTCAGGGCACCATCTAGATGGGAACCGTCTAGAAGTTCTTTGTCTTTTCCCTCTTTATGTCTCCATCCTCTCTCCTACTTCATTCCAGGGAGCTTAGCCTGCCCCTCTGGAGGCCTGTGGTCTTCCGCTGTCACCTAGAGGTTGCTTTGTAGGAGTTGTTCTATATCTTGATGAGTTTTTGGTATATATTGTGGGGAGGCTGGCAATATCCCTGTTTTACTCCTCTGCCATCTTCTGCTGTCCTCTCACCATGCTTTTTATGTCTATTTCTGGGTGATTAGTGATGTTGAACATATCCATATTGACTATATATATATATGTGTGTGTGTGTGTGTGTTTCAGAAGGATTTTTATGCTATATTAAAAAACCACAAAATAAAAGAATCAGTCAACATATGTCTTAGAAGTCCTTCCCTGTGCCCACAGCCATTAAGGCTGCCTGTTGCCTTGTTCTCCTCTGCTCAGTCTGCAGTTCACTGAAGGATCACTGGAGATGATTCAGGCTCTAGTTTTTAAAATCAAACTTGTTCTGCCAAATCCAAGGCCGTGAATCTATCTAAATTGTAGAAACATGTTTTGAGCACCTGTCCCCCAAAATACCTCCCATTCAGATCATCAACAGACTCAACCCTCTGGAATTCTAAAAATATTCATACTGTTTCATCATCAAGTGTCAAGACCAGCTTGACAAGCAGTGTTTCTGAAAGCGCGATATGGCAAGAGAATGAGAAATGAGACACAAGAATTCAGAGAAAAGCGAGGATCAGGGGACCAACACTGTGCCAAGGTGAAGGTGCCGAAACTGAATCCAAGCCAGCTTTATTATACTTTATTATACTTTCAGCCATGAATGAAAGTATAACTCATGTGGCCTTCAGGGCCAAAGAACAAAATGATCATTAACCATTGAGCAATTAGGAAACAGTAATCAATAAGAAATCAGTAATTAATATTCTTATCTATAGATTTTCCACCAGATACATAAAACATATGACTCTGAGACGCCAGTTGAGAAACAGTCTGGGGTCGGTTTTCCAACCCCAGGATCATATCTTGTTTTCAAAATTATGAACTGTTCCCTCTTGACTTGTTCCAAGAGTTTCATGCCTTATAGCATCCAGTTTATCAATAATTATAAATTTCTTTTGTGGCCCTTGCCAGGGCCTGCTTTTCTTTTATTCTTCCTGTCTCCTACAATCAAGGGTACCAGTAATTTCAAATATCACATATTTTTCAACTTTGCCATATTTTTCACACTATTCCTTGATTTCAACTTCCAAGTCTTCATCCACCTCTCCTGCACCAATCATGTTCTTGAGTGGGACCACTTTGGTAGGACACAAGTATTTCAGTTAATGAATTTAAATCCAATTTTTTGGCTGAATCTTTCTTGATGGTGTCAGGCATATGATCTTGCTGTGCCCCTCTCCCCGCCACCGCGCCCCCGCCCCACACACACAACTTGCTGGTCTCCACTGACAGTGTGGCTCTCAGGCCCTGCTGGTGCTTCCTAAGACTATGGCCTTCCCAGAAGCTAAACTTCTGCATGATTTTATATGCTACCCTACCCCCATGTTGATGAAGAAGGAGTTGCTGAGGCTGACTGGGGATCTGGATTTGTCTTATTCCTTGTACACTGGGGGAGGAATAGCACCTTTGGAAGACTGTGAGCAAGGTCTTGAATCCTCTTCATGGGTAACTCTTTGTCCTTTTCTATAAGAGAAGTGGATGGTGTGATGGCAGCTCCACCCATCTTGCTCCTCTCTTGATTATAATCTTCATCAGAATCTGGTTCTGGTCACCTGGAAAACCCACTAGCTTCATGTCTGTCTTTACATTTCTTTTCTCTCTTCTATTTCCTTCTGTCTTTCCAGCTCCCACTGTATCTGTTGCTTCTCTCTTTTGTGCTTCACTACTTTCTCATAATCATTAGGAAACCTGGGCTCATATTCATCAGATAAGAGGATCAAACCTTCTGCCGAAAACAACCTGGGAACAAGCTTCTTGAGTCCCATGGCTAAGTGCAGAGGGGGATCTGCTGCTCACTTGAAGAATCACCTTGCTTCAGGTTGATTACTGAACCTAAGACTGTACTTTGTATTGTCCTCTGGGTCTTGGTCTGAGTGAGAGCTGCCTTCTTCATCTGGAGCTGAGATTGCAGAAGTTTGAAAGTTATGGACCAGCCTTATATTTTTGAGTCACTGGTCTTCATTCCCAGGTCATTGTACAGAGACACCTTCCCAGTTTAATGACTGCCCGCCTAGCCAATGCTCCTGAGACATGGCTGTGCACCTGGGCCAGAGCTCTGGGGACATGGCAGGGTGGGTGCCAGACTGTTTTTTAAATTAAATTGTTCATTTTAAAATATTTGTTTGTATAATTTTAAAATATATTTTGAATATTAACTTCTTATCAGACATGCCATTTACAAATATCTTCTTTCATCCAATAGGTTGCCTCTTAGTTTTGTTAAAGGTTTCCTTTGCTGTGAAAATGTTTTTACATCTGACTAGGTCCCATTTATTTTTGTTTTTGTTCTCTTGCCTGAGGAGACAGAGTACCTCAAAATTATGACTAAAACTGATGTCAAAGAGCATACTGCCCATATGTTATTTTAGGAGTTTTATGGTTACAGATCTCACCCTTAGTTCTTTAATCCATTTTAAATTTATTTTTGTACTCACTGTAAGAAAATGGTCTAGTTTCATTCTTTTACATGTAGCTGTCTAGTTTTCCTAGCACAACTATTGAAGAGACTGTGTTTTCTCCATTGTATACATTTGTCTTTTTTACCTTGTGTGCATAAGTTTATTTCTGGGCTCTCTACTCTGTTCTTTTGATTTCTGTGTCTATTTTTGTGCCAGTACTATACTGTTTTGCTTACTGTAGCTTTGTAGTATAGTCTGAAGCCAGGGAGCCTGATACCCCTAGTTTTTTCTTTTCTCTTCAAGGTTGCTTTTGCTATTCAGGGTATCTTGTTGTGCCATATAATTTTAAGATTATTTGTTCTAATTCTGTTAAAAAAAATATTCTGGGTATTTGGATAGAAATTGCACTGAGGCTGTAGATTGCCTAGTTAGTATGGTCACTTAAACAAAATTAATTCTCCCAATTTATGAACATAGGATACATTTCCACTTATTTTCATTGTCTTGAATTTCCTTCATCATTGTTTTCTAGTTTTCAAAGTATAGGTCTTTTACTTCCTTAGTTAGCCTCCTTAATTATCCTAGGTATTTTATTCCTCTTGATTTAGTTGTAAATGACATTATTTTCTTGATTTCTCTTTCTGGTAGTAAATTGCTAGTGTATAGAAAAACAATAAATTTCTGTATATTAATCTCATATCCTGAAAAATTTATTCTTACCTGGAGAATTCCATGGACAGAGGAGCCTGGTGGGCTACAGTCCATGGGTTGCAAAGAATCAGACATGACTGAGCAACTAACACTAAACATAGCCAATGGGGAACACATGTATACCTGTGGCGGATTCATTTTGATATTTGGCAAATCTAATACAGTTATGTAAAGTTTAAAAATAAAATAAAATTAAAAAAAAATATCATCACAGTTTCAGGTTTTATATATAGTGTAATATCATCTGCGAACAGTGAGCTTTTTTCCATTTTGCTTAAAAAAATTTTTTTTCTAATTGTCTGATTGTTGTGTCTAGGACTTTCAATTACATATTGAATCAGTTCAGTCACTCAGTCATGTCTGACTGTTTGCGACCCCATGAATCACAGAATGCCAAGCCTTCCTGTCCATCACCATCTCTCGGAGTTCACTCAAACTCATGTCCATCAAGTCAGTGATGCCATCCAGCCATCTCATCCTCTGTCGTCCCCTTTTCCTCCTGCCCCCAATCCACAAATTGGGCTTATTTGTCTTGTTCCTGATCTTACAGGAAATACTTTGTTTTTCATTATTAAATATGATGTTAGATATGGATTTGTCATAAATGGCCTTTATTATGTTGAGATTGTTGTTGTTGTTCAGTCACTCAGTCATGTCTGATTCCTTGCAATCATATGGACTGCCACACGTCAGGATTCCTGTCCTTCACTGTCTCCCAGAGTTTGCTCAAATGCATGCCCATTGAGTCAATGATACCATTTAAGGTTCACTAGTTTGATATCCTTGCTGTCCAAGGGACTCTCAAGAGTCTTCTCCAACACCACAGTGTGAAAGCATCAATTCTTCGACTATCAGCCTTCTTTATGGTCCAACTTTCACATCTGTACATGACTACTGGAAAAACCATAACTTTGACTATATGGACCTTTGTTGGCTAAGTGATGTTGCTGTTTTTTGATACACTGCCTAGGTTCATCTTAGCTTTTCTTCCAAGAAGCAAGTATCTTTGAATTTTGTGGCTGCAGTCACCATCTACAGTGATTTTGGAGCCCAAGAAAATAAAGTGTGTCACTGTTATCATTTTTTTCTCCGTATATTTGCCATGGTGTGATGGGACTGGATGCCATGATTTTAGTGATTTGAATGTTAAATTTTCAGCCAGCCTTTACACTCTTCTTTTTCACCTTCATCAAGAGGTTCTTCCGTTCTTCCTCACTTTCTGCTATCAGGGTGGTGTCATCTGTATATCTGAAGTTGTTGATATTTCTCTGCACAATCTTCATTCCAGTTTGTGATTCACCTAGCATAGCATTTTGCATGATGTACTCTGCATATAAGTTAAATAAGCAGGGTGACAACATATAGCCTTAACATACTCCTTTCTCAATTTGGAACCAGTCTGTTGTTCCATGTCCAGTTCTAACTGTTGCTTCTTGACCTGTATACAGGTTTCTCAGGAGCCAGGTAAAGTAGTCTAGTATTACCATCTCTTGAAGAATTTTCCACAGTTTGTTGTGATCCACACAGTCAAAGGTTTTAGCATAGTCAATGAAGCAGAATTAGATGCTTTCCTGTTCTTTTGCTTTTTCTATGATCCAACAAATGTTGGCAATTTGATCTTTGATTCCTCTGCCTTTTAAAAATCCAGCTTATATATCTGGAAGTTCTTTTTTCACATACTGTTGAAGCCTAGCTTGAAGAGCTTTGTGCATTACCTTGCTAGCACGTGAAATGAGCACAATTTGTGGTAGCTTGAACATTCTTTGCCAGTCCCCTTCTTTGGGGTTGGAATTAAAGTTGACTTTTTCCAGTCCTGTGGCCATTGCTAAGTTTTCCAAATTTGCTGATGTATTGAGTGAAACGTTTTAACAAGATCATCTTTTAGGATTTGAAATAGCTCAGCTGGAATTCCACCACCTCCACTAACTTTGTTCATAGTAATGCTTCTGAAGGCCCACTTGACTTCAGAATCCAGGATACCTGGCTCTAGGTGAGTGACCATACCATTGTGGTTATCTGCATCATCAAGACTTTTTTTTGAAGAAACAGTTCTTCCATGTATTCTTGCACCTCTTCTTAATCTCTTCTGCATCTTTTAGGTCCTTGCTGTTTCTGTCCTTTATTGTGGCCATCTTTGCATGAAATATTTCTTTTGCATTTCTAATTCTTTTGAAGAGATCTCTAGTCTTTCCCATTCTATTGTTTTCCTGCTTCTTCGGCATTAGTGGTTGGGGTATAGCCTTGGATTACTGTGATGTTGAATAGTTTGCCTTGGTAACAAACCGAGATCATTCTGTCATTTTTGAGACTGCACCCAACTACTGCATTCTGGACTCTTTTTTTTTTTTGACTATGAGGGCTATTCCATTGGATTCTTGCCCACAGTAGTTGATATAATGGTCATCTGAATTAAGTTCGCCCTTTCCCATCCATTTTAGTTCATGGATTCCTAAAATATTAGTGTTCACTCTTGCCATCTCCTGTTTGACCACACCCAATTTACCTTGATTCATGGACCTAACATTCCAGATTACTATGCAATATTGTTTTTTTACAACACTGGACTTTACTTTCACAATTAGAAAGTAGGTGAGTGACCATACCATTGTGGTTATCTGCATCATCAAAACTTTAAAAAAAAAAAAAAAAAACAGTTCTTCCACGTATTCTTGCCACCTCTTCTTAATCTCTTCTGCATCTTTTAGGTCCTTGCTGTTTCTGTCCTTTATTGTGCCCATCTTTTCATGAAATATTTCTGCAAATAGGAATACATCTGCAAATAGGAATCGTTTCTGCTTTGGTTAAACCTCTTCATTCATTCTGGAGCTATTTCTCTTCTCTTCCCTCAACATATGTTTAGCTATGTTCCCTTAATACAAGCTTTGTTGAATTTTTATCATAAATGCATGTTGCATTCTGTCAAATACTTTTTTGCATCTGTTGAGGTAATCAGGTGAATTTTATTCTGTCATGTTGATTGATATGGATATTGAATTATCCTTATATCCCTGGAATAAATTCCACTTTATCATGATGTATGATCCTCTTTAAGTATGGTTGAATTTTGTTTGTTACTATTTTGTTGAGGAATTTTGTGAGTGTTAATCAGGGTTGTTGGCTTTTAATTTTCTTTTATTGTAGTTTCTTTGTCTGTTTTTGGTATCAGGATAATATTGACCATAGTAGAATACCTTTGGAAGTATTCCAGTCCCTTCAGACTTTTGCAGAACATTGAGAAAAATGGGTATAAACTCTTTTGTAAATATTTGGTAGAATTCTTCTGTGAAGTCTTATTGTCCTGGACTTTTTTTGGGGGAGTTTTTTGATTACTGCTTCAGTTTAATACTAGTATTCAGTACATTCAGTTTTTATATTTCTTTCTGGTACAGTCTTGAACAAGTGTATACTTCTGGAAATTTATCCATTGCTTCTAAATTAAACCAATTTGTTATCATATAACTGTTCATAGTAATCTCATAATTATTTGTATTTCTGTGATATTGATTGTAACTTTTTTCATTTCTAATTATGTGTATTTGGACCCTCTTTTTTTCTTAATGTGTCTGCCTGAAGGTTTATTGATTTTGCTTATATTTTCAAATAATCAGCTTTTAGTTGTACTGAACTTTTTGTTTGTTTTTGGTCTCTATTATATTTGTTTCTTCTCATGATTTCTTTTCTTCTGCTGATTTTGGGCTTTATTTGTTCTTTGTTCTCTTTAAAAATAATTCCATTAGATGGAAAGGATTTGAGATATTTCTTGTTTGTTTCAGTTCAGTTCAGTCGCTCAGTCATGTCTGACTATTTGCGATCCCATGAATTGCAGCACTCCAGGCCTCCCTGTCCATCACCAACTCCCGGAGTTCACCCAAACTCATGTCCATTGATTTGGTGATGCCATCCAGCCATCTCATCCTCTGTCATCCCCTTCTCCTCCTGCCCCCAATCCCTCCAAGCATCAGAGTCTTTTCCAATGAGTCAACTCTTCGCATGAGGTGGCCAAAGTATTGGAGTTTCAGCTTTAGCATCATTCCTTCCAAAGAACACCAGGACTGAACTCCTTTAGGATGAACTGGTTGGATCTTCTTGCAGTCCAAGGGACTCTCAAGAGTCTTCTCCAACACCACAGTTCAAAAGCATCAATTCTTCAGTGCTCAGCTTTCTTCACAGTCCAACTCTCACACCCATACATGACCACTGGAAAAACCATAGCCTTGACTAGATGGACCTTTGTTGGCAAAGTAATGTCTCTGCTTTTGACTATGCTATCTAGGTTGGTCATAACTTTCCTTCCAAGGAGTAAGTGTCTTTTAATTTCATGGCTGCAATCACCATCTGCAGTGATTTTGGAGCCCCCCAAAAATAAAGTCTGACAATTGTTTGTTTAGGTGAGCCTATATCTGTATAAACTTCTCTCTTAGAATAGCTTTTGCTATATCCCATAGATTTTGGAGAAACTTGTTTCTATTTTCATTTTCTCAAGGTCCTTTTTTTGTTTTGTTTCCTTTGTTGCTCCATTGTTTTTTTAGTAGTGTATTGCTTAGTCTCCACATGTTTGTGATCGCCCCCCCCCAACTTTCTTCCTGTTACTGGTTTTTAGTTTCTTATTATTATAGTTGTTAAAAATGCTTGGTATAATTACAGTCATCTTAAATTTATTGCAACTTGTTTTGTGACCTAGCATATTATCTATCCTCGAGAAAGATCCATATGCATTTGTAAAGAATGTATATTCTACTGGTTTTGGATGGAGTGTTCTATGGATATGTATTAAGTCCATCTAATCTAGCATATAATTTAAAGCCACTGTTTCCTTATTGATTTTATGTTTGGATGATCTATCCATTGGTATAGGTGGCTATTTGCATTACTGTCAATTTTCCTCTTTTGTCTGTTAATATTTTCTTTATATTTATGTGCTCCTGTATTAGTTGCATGTATGTTTATGAATGTTATACCCTCTTCTTGAATTGACCCTTTTATCATTACACAATGTCCTTCTTTGCCTTTTAAGACTTTTTGAATTGGAGCATTTAGCCCATTGACATTTAAAGTGATTATTGACAGGTATGCACTTATTGTCATTTTGGTACTTGTGTTCTTGTTGTTTTCATAGTTCTCTTTTTCCTTCTTTTTTAATGTTTTCCCTGTGGCTTGATGATTTTCTTTGGTTTTTATGTTTGGGTTCCTTCCTCTTTATTTTTGTGTCTGTTGTAGGTTTTTGATTTATGGTTACCATGAATTTCATGTATATTGACCTATAAATATATCTACTTGTTTGAAATAGTCATTTAAGTTTAAACACTTTCTAAAAGCTCTATATTTTTTACTTTCCCCTCTACATTTTAAGTTTTGGTGTAATATTTTACATCTCTATGTATATCCTTTAGTTGTTGACTGTAGTTATAATTGATTTTACAGTTTTTGTCTTTTAACCTTTATACTGACTTAAGTGGTTGATCCATTGAATTTCCTATATATTTACATTTGCCAGTGAGATATTCGGAGAAGGCAATGGCAACCCACTTCAGTACTCTTGCCTGGAAAATCCCATGGACGGAGGGGCCTGGTAGGCTGCAGTCTATGAGGTCGCTAGGAGTCGGACACGACTGAGCGACTTCACTTTCACTTTTCACTTTCATGCATTGGAGAAGGAAATGGCAACCCACTCCAGTGTTCTTGCCTGGAGAATCCCAGGGACGGGGAGCCTGGTGAGCTGCCGTCTATGGTGTCGCAAAGAGTCGGATACGACTGAAGCGACTTAGCAGCAGCAGCAGCAGTGAGACATTTCTTATTTTTTTCTTTTTTTGAGGCTTTTTCTTTTTCTCTAAAGGCCCTTTAACATTTCTTATAGGGCTGATTTAGTAGTAATAAAGTTTGTTTTTGTTATTATTATTTTAATTTTTTGGCAAGCTCTGTATCTTTCCTTCAATTCTCAATGATAACCTTGCCTGGTAGAGTTGGTTGTAGGCTTTTTCCTTTTAATACGTGAAATGTATCATGCTATGCCCTTCTACCCTGCAAAGTTTCCGCTGATAGCCTTATGGGGTTTCCTTTGTATGTGACTCTGTTTTGTTGTTATTGTTGTTGGTTGTCATTAAAATTGTCTTTATTTTTAACTTTTGCCTTTTTAAGTATTACATATCTTTTTGTGGTTCTCTTTGAATTCATGATGTTTCTGGCTCTCTGGGATTTCTGGCCCTTAATATCTGTTAGGTTAGGAAAGTTTTCAGCCATTTTTTCATTGAATACATTTTCTGCCCTTTTCTCTCTTTCCTTTTTTTATGGTAAGATAGACAATTAAAAATTTTTAATATAAATGCATTTATTTTAATTGGAGGCTAATTACTTTACAATATTGTGTTGGTTTTGCCATACATCAACATGAATCCACCACGGGTGTATACGTGTTCCCCATCCTGAACCCCCCTCCCACCTCCCTCCCCATACCATCCCTCTGGGTCATTCCAGTGCACCAGCCCTGAACATCCTGTATCATGCATCAAGCCTGGACTGGCAATTCGTTTCACATATGATATTATACATGATTGAATGCCATTCTCCCAAATCATCCCACCCTCGCCCTCTCCGACAGAGTCCATAAGACTGTTCTATACATCTGTGTCACTTTTGTCACTCGCATACAGGGTTATCATTACCATCTTTCTAAATTCCTTATATATGCATTAGTATACTGTATTGGTGTTTTCCTTTCTGGTTTACTTCACTCTGTATAATAGGCTCCACTTTCATCCGCCTCATTAGAACTGTATTCTTTTTAATGGCTGAGTAATACTCCATTGCGTATATGTATCACAGCTTTCTTATTCATTCATCAGCTGATGGATATCTACGTTGCTTCCATGTCCTGGCTATTATAAACAGTGCCGTGATGAACATTGGGGTACATGTGTCTTTTTCAATTCTGGTTTCCTCAGTGTGTATGCCCAGCAGTGGGATTGCTGGATCATATGGCAGTTCTAGTTTTAGTATTTTTTTTTTTTTTTTTTTTTTTTTCAGTTCTAGTTTTAGTATTTTAAGGAATCACTACACTGTTCTCCATAGTGGCTGTACTAGTTCGCATTCCCATCAACAGTGTAAGAGGGTTCCCTTTTCTCCACACCCTCTCCAGTATTTATTGCTTGTAGACTTTTGGATAGCAGGCATTCTGACTGGCATGAAATGGTACCTCATTGTGGTTTTGATTTTCACTTCTCTGATAATGAGTGATGTTGAGCATCTTTTCATGTGTTTGCTAGCCATCTGTATGTCTTCTTTGGAGAAATGTCTATTTAGTTCTTTGGCCCATTTTTTGATTGGATCATTTATTTTTCTGGAATTGAGGTGCAGGAGTTGCTTGTATATTTTTGAGATTAAATCTTTGTCAGTTGTTTCATTTGCTATTATCTTCTCCCATTCTGAAGGCTGTCTTTTCACCTTGCATATAGTTTCCTTGCTTATAGTTTCCTTTCTGTGGTGCAGAAGCTTTTAATTTTAATTAGGTCCTCTTTGTTTATTTTTGCTTTTATTTCCAATATTCTGGGAGGTGGGTCATAGAGGATCATGCTGTAATTTATCTCAGAGAGTGTTCTGCCTATGTACTCCTCTAGGAGTTTAATAGTTTCTGGTCCTACGTTTAGATCTTTAAACCATTTTGAGTTTGTTTTTGTGTATGGTGTTAGAAAGTTTTCTAGTTTCATTCTTTTACAAGCGGTTGATCAATTTTCCCAGCACCACTTGTTAAAGAGATTGTCTTTTCTCCATTGTATATTCTTGCCTCCTTTGTCAAAGATAAGGTGTCCATAGGTGTGTGGATTTATCTCTGGGCTTTCTATTTTGTTCCATTGATCTATATTTCTGTCTTTGTGCCAGTACCATACTGTCTTGATGACTGTGGCTTTGTAGTAGAGCCTGAAGTCAGGCAGGTTGATTCCTCCTGTTCCATTCTTCTTTCTCAAGGTTGCTTTGGCTATTCAAGGTTTTTTGTATTTCCAGACAAATTGTGAAATCATTTGTTCTAGTTCTCTGAAAAATACCATTGGTAGCTTGATAGGGATTGCATTGAATCTATAGATTGCTTTGGGTGGTATACTCATTTTCAGTATATCGCTTCTTCTGATCCATGAACACAGTATATTTCTCCATCTATTAGTGTCCTCTTTGATTTCTTTTTTTTTTTAATTTAAATTTATTTATTTTAACTGGAGGCTAATTACTTTACAATATTGTATTGGTTCTGCCACACATCAACATGAATCCGCCACAGGCATACACGTGTTCCCCATCCTGAACCCCGCCTCCCACTTCCCTCCCCGTATCATCCCTCTGGGTCATCCCAGTGCACCAGCCCCAAGCATCTTGTATCAAACCTGGACTGGCGATTCGTTTCTTATATGATATTATACACGTTTCAGTGCCATTCCCCCAAATCGTCCCACCCTCTCCCTCTCCCACAGAGTCCAAAAGACTGTTCTATACATCTGTGTCTCTTTTGCTGTCTCGCATACAGGGTTATCTTTACCATCTTTCTAAATTCCATATATATGCGTTAGTATACTGTATTGGTGTTTTTCTTTCTGGCTTACTTCACTCTGTATAATAGATTCCAGTTTCATCCACCTCATTAGAACTGATTCATATGTATTCTTTTTAATTCTCTCTCTCTTTTTTCTGGGTCCCCTATAATGCAAATATTTGTAACGACTCTATCCTGGAGGTTTCTTGAACTATCCTAAGTAAAATTTTCTTCTATATGACATTCTGAATTGGATGGTTTCTGATGGTTTATTGTATTTTTCTGTTATGATCAGTTCTTTTAGATGTTTTCTAGTTCTTTGATGAAATTCTCACTGTTTTCTTCTATTCTTTTCCCAAATTCAGTGAGAATTTTTGTCACTACTTCTTTGAAGTCTTTATCAGGTAAATTACCTATCTCCATTTCATTATTTTTTCCCCTGGGGGGCTTATCTTTTTCTTTCCTTTGGAACATATTCCTCTGCTCTCATTTTGTTTGACTTTCTATGGTTTTATTCTTGAAAGCAGGCAAAACAGTTACCTATCCTGATCCTGAAGGTGTGTCCTTGTGTGGGAGCATCTTCAGGTAGTCTGTGGTTGCCCATTGGTTTTGGTGGGAGACCAGGATTTGAAGCATAGATTTTATCTTTCCTAGGGTATACCAGCAGCCACTGCTTTGGTGGAGAGTAATATTTTGGCCACCTGATGCAAAGATTCAACTCATTGTAAAAGACCCTGATGATGGTAAAGATTGAGCACAAGAAGAGAAGAGGGCAACAGAGGATGAGAGCAAACTCTGGGAGATAGTGAATTACAGGGAAGTCTGGCATGCTGCAGTTCATGGGGTTGCAAAGATTTGGACATTACTTAGCAAATGAACCACATCAACAAAACCTAACTTGAAGCTTTCATATTGCGCATTTTTTTTAAGTCAACACAATAAATGCTGGAGAGGATATGTAGAAAAAGGAACCCTCTTTCAGTATTGTTGGGAATGTAAATTCATACAGCTACTATAGAGAACAGCAATGAGATTCCTTAAAAACTAAAAATAGAGCTACCATATGACCCTATAATCTCATTCTGAGATTATATATATATCTGGAGAAAACAATAATTTGATACAATATTAGTGCTTTGATGTAGACCAATATGTGAAAGACTGCATTAGTAAAAGTAATGCTTCAGTTTAATCAAAATGGTATTAATAATATGTTTCTCCACTTGTTAAAACACATATCATTCTGTCGTTTTTGAGATTGCATCCAAGTACTGCATTTCAGACTCTTTTGTTGACAATGATGGCTACTCCATTTCTTCTAAGGGATTTCTGCCCACAGTAGTAGATATAATGGTCATATGAGTTAGATTCACCCATTCCAGTCCATCTTAGTTCACTAATTCCTACAATGTCGATGTTCACTCTTGCCATTTCTTTGACCACTTCCAATTTGCCTTAATTCATGGACCTAACATTCCAGGTTCCTATGCAATATGCTCCTTTTAAAAAATTTTTATTTTTAATTTTATTTTTTAACTTTACAATATTGTATTGGTTTTGCCATATATCAACATGAATCCGCCACAGGTATACACGTGTTCCCCATCCTGAACCCTCCTCCCTCCTCCCTCCCCATATCATCCCTCTGGGTCGTCCCAGTGCACCAGCCCCAAGCAATATGCTCTTTACAGCATCGAACCTTGCTTCCATCACCAGTCCTATTCACAACCGGGCGTTGTTTTTGCTTTGGCTCCATCCCTTCATTCTTTCTGGAGTTATTTCTCCAGCTTTCTCCGGTAGCATATTGGGCACCTACTGACCTGGGGAGTTCTTTTAGTGTCCTATGTTTTTGCCTTTTCATACTGTTTATGGAGTTCTCGAGGCAAGAATACTGAAGTGGTTTGCCATTCACTTCTCCAGTGGACCACATTCTCTCAGACCTCTCCACCATGACCCATCTGTCTTGTGTGGACCCACACGACATGTCTTAGTTTCATTGAGTTAGACAGGGCTGTGGTCCATGTGATCAGATTGGCTAGTTGTCTGTGATTGTTGTTTCAGTCTGTCTGCCCTTTGATGCCCTCTCTCAGCACCTATCATCTTTCTTGGGTTTCTCTTACCTTGGACGTGGGGTATCTCTTCACGGCTGTTCCAGCAAAGTGCAGCCGCTGCTCCTTACCTTGGACATGGGGTAGCTCCTCTCAGCTTCGCTTGTGCATCGTCGCAGCCGCTGTGCTGGTGCGCCAGCGTAGCCCCCGAGAGGGATCCAACATCCCCTGGATCATCGAAAAAGCAAGAGAGTTCCGAAAAATATCTGCCGCTGCTAAGTCACTTCAGTCGTGTCTGACTCTGTGCGACCCCATAGACGGCAGCCCACCAGGTCCCCGTCCCTGGGATTCTCCAGGCAAAAACACTGGAGTGGGTTGCTATTTCCTTCTCCACTGCATGAAAGTAAAAAGTTAAGATGAAGTTGCTCAGTAGTGTACGACTCTTAGCAACCCCATGGACTGCAGCCTACCAGCCTCCTCCATCCACGGGATTTTCCAGGCAAGAGTACTAGAGTGGGGTGCCATTGCCTTCTCTGCCAAAAAAATATCTATTTCTGCTTTATTGATTATACCAAAGCCTTTACTGTGTTGTTCACAATAAACTGTGGCAAATTCTGAAAGAGATGGGAATACCAGACCACCTGACTTCCCTCTTAAGAAACTTGTATGCAGGTCAGGAAGCAACAGTTAGAACTGGACTTGGAACAACAGACTGGTTCCAAATAGGAAAAGAAGTATGTCAAGGCTGTATACAGTCACCCTGCTAATTTAACTTATATGCAGAGTACATCATGAGAAACGCTGGGCTGGAAGAAGCACAAGCTGGAATCAAGATTGCCAGGAGAAATATCAATAACCTCAGATATGCAGATGACACCACCCTTATGGCAGAAAGTGAAGAAGAACTAAAGAGCCTCTTGATGAAGGTGAAAGAGGAGAGTGAAAAAGTTGGCTTAAAGCTCAACATTCAGAAAACGAAGATCATGGCATCAGGTCCCATTACTTTATGGCAAATAGATGGGGAAACAGTGTCAGACTTTATTTTTTGGGGCTCCAAAATCACTGCAGATGGTGATTGCAGCAATGAAATTAAAAGACACTTACACCTTGGAAGGAAAGTTATGATCAACCTAGACAGCATATTACAAGTCAGAGACATTACTTTGCCAACAAACGTCCATCTAGTCAAGGCTATAGTTTTTCCAGTGGTCATGTATGGATGTGAGAGTTGGACTGTGAAGAAAGCTGAACGCCAAAGAATTGAGGTTTTGAACTGTGGTGTTGGAGAAGACTCTTGAAAGTCCCTTGGACTGCAAGGACATCCAACCAGTCCATCCTAAAGGAGATCAGTCCTGGGTGTTCATTGGAAGTACTGATGCTAAAGCTGAAACTCCAATACTTTAGCAACCTGATGTGAAGAGCTGACTCATTGGAAAAGACCCTGATTCTGGGAAGGATTGAGGGCAAGAGGAGAAGGGGACGACAGAGGATGAGATGGTTGGATGCCATCACCGACACAATGGACATGGGTTTAGGTGGACTCTGGGAGTTGGTGATGGACACGGAGGCCTGGTGTGTTGCAGTTCATGGGGTCCAAAGAGTCAGACACGACTGAAGAATTGAACTGAACTGAACTGAACCTACAAATCTACAGTCAAATCTACAGTCAAATAATTTGATCAAATCTACAGTCAAATAATACAGCATTTTATGTGTAGTGTAAGAAACTTCACATAGTATACCTTCAATTTCCCCCTCCCTTCTTTTGTAGCATTATCATCACGAACATTTTAATTTGTTTTAACCCCTTCAGTTCCTTGACTGTTCACAAGATGATATTCTTTCATGCCAGCAGCACTGCATCTCTCCTATTTCTTTTTTCACCTCTGGACTTCCTTCTAAGAACTCACTTTATTAGGTTAAGCCCACCCAGAACAATCTCCCTTTTGATGAAATCAGCTGGTTTGAGACCTTAATAAATCTGAAAAAAAAAAAAATCCCTTTTCCATGTAATGTATCACAGCAAGGGTGTGTCAACCTCTCAAATCTACCAGTCTTGCCCTCACTTAAGAAGAGGAGATTATATAAGAGCTTGCATCATTAGGGGCCATCTTAGAATTTTGCCTAATGCATCTGTTTGTTGTTCTGTTCAGTCATTCAGTTGTTTCTGACTCTTTGTGACCCCATGCATTGCAGCATACCAGGCTTCCCTGTCCTTCACTATCTCTTGGAGTTTGCTCAAACCAAGTCCATTGAGTCAATGATGCCATGCAACCATCTCAGCCTTTGTTGCCTCCTTCTCCTCCAGCTCTGATCTTTATCAGCATTAGGGTCTTTTCCAATTTGTTTGAAGATCCTGTATTATAGTTCCAACATCTGTGTCCAGTTCTGTTTATTAATTTATTTTTTGATTATGGGTTTTTTCCTTCTTTCTCTGTGTGTGTGTTTGTGTGTGCCTTGTAATTTTTTTTTTTTATTAAATGCTGAACATTACAGGCAGAAGAACAGTAGAAACTGAAGTGAGTAGTATTTACATCTGTAAATGGAACTTCTATTTTTTGGTCAGGACTTTATTTTTAGAGTGTTGAGTAAATCTAGTTAAGAGTTGTGCTGCCTTGCTGTTATTAGCAAAACTTTCAGTATACTATAGGTTTCAAAGTCATCTAGGGGTGGGCTGTTGTTGAAGAAAACTGAAAGTGAAAAATATTAGTTTCTCAGTCATGTCTGACTCTTTGCAATCCCATGGACTGTAGCTCACCAGGTTCCTCTGTCCTTGGAATTCTCCAGACAAGATACTGGAGTGGGTAGCCATTTCCTTCTCCTGGGGATCTTTCTGACCCAGGGATCAAACTCAGCTCACCTGAATTACAGGTGAATTCTTTACTGTCTGAACCACCAGGGTTGCTGTTACCCTGTGCATAATGTGTAGACTGAGATGCAAGACAGTTTTTCTCTATACTCCTGTTCCTCACATAAGCTTTCAGTGATTCCTTCTCACCTTTGCCAAAGTGGAAGTCTCTTTCCACACTCTTTTCCTTCCCCTCAGTAGGAGACAGAATTAGCTAGTTAATCAGTACTAGGCTTGTTGTGGGAGCAAACTAGGATTTTCTTTTATGCTTGTCTAGCATCAGTCATAGGTCCAGTTCAGTTGCTCAGTCATGTCTGACTCTTTGCGATCCCATGAACCGCAACACACCAGGCCTCCCTGTCCATCAACAACTCCCGGAGTCCACCCAAACCCATGTCCACTGTGTCGATGATGCCATCCAACCATCTCATCCTCTGTCATCCCCTTCTCCTCCTGCCCTCAATCTTTCCTAGCATCAGGGTCTTTTCAAGTGAGTCAGCTCTTTGCATCAGGTGGCCAAAGTATTGGAGTTTCAGCTTTAGCATCAGTCCTTCCAATGAACACCCAGGACTGATCTCCTTTAGGATGGACTGGTTGGATCTCCTCACAGTCCAAGGGACTCTCAAGAGTCTTCTCCAACACCACAGTTTGAAAGCAGCAATTCTTCTGTGCTCAGCTTTCCTTATAGTCCAACTCTCACATCCATACATGACCATAGATGATCAGTCACAGGTAGGCAGTTTTTGTTTTGGCATTGAAAGTGAGATTTTCTCAGTATTCCTGCCCTTCCGTGTCTTAGAAGCAAGATTGCAGCCTATTTTGGGTGAGAAATTCTTGCCTTTTGCCAGTAGAAGTAGATGTCTGCAGAGTGTTGGTATAGAATCTTGGGCCCATACAGGTACCAATACCTTTTGCAGAGGGGCTTTATTATTTCAACAGTTCAATTAGTTCAATTATTTCTCCAGAAACTATAATTCCTTGCATCTTGGAAACAAAAGGATTTGTTGCTCCTCCTCTAGTAGCTTGAGACTTTTGATTTGTAAAACAAAAGGGTCTGGAAAATCAGGCAGGACATTTTGAGTGTCTTCTAGTAGATGCTATTCACCTCATGCACACCAGCTCCATCAGAGGAGTCTCTCACCCTGCCCCCAATCTTTCTATCTTTCTTCTGAATACTTAGTGAAGGGTCAGGAGAAAGAGCTTGTAAGTATGTTTGATCCAGGGTCTTAGCTATTTCAAACTGCCTAGTCAACACTTGGCCTTCAAGAATTTTTTTGGCATTTTAGCTGCTGCTGCTGCTGCTGCTAAGTCACTTCAGTTGTATCCGACTCTGTGTGACCCCATAGACAGCAGCCCACCAGGCTCCCCCGTCCCTGGGATTCTCCAGGCAAGAACACTGGAATGGGTTGCCATTTCCTTCTCCAATGCAGGAAAGTAAAAAGTGGAAGTGAAGTCACGACCCCATGGACTGCAGCCTTCCAGGCTCCTCCATCCATGGGATTTTCTAGGCATGAGTACTGGAGTGGGGTGCCATTGCCTTCTCCGGACATTTTAGCTAAATTCTTCTTATCGACTTGTGCTGGCAAGAACAGTATCACCTCCTCTTTACTGTATCAAGTGTGAAACTTTTTGTATCCCATTTCTCTCTGAAGGGATTTGTCCTTCCAAATTCAGATTACTTGGATGTCATGAGAAGACTTGTGCAAGAAAAGTTATGATTTTTAAAAAATTATTTGGCTTTTTCTTATTATTAGGGTGAAAGTGATATTTTTGCAGCTTTATGTTTCCTAGGCAGAAGCATAAAGCCAAGGCTATAGAGATGACATAAATATAGTTTTGTTTATCAAGCTCTTGTTACTGGATATGTAATAAGCAATTTGTAAACATTTATTCTTATTGACTGAAAAAAGCAAAATATGAGAGCTGTGAGTTGTTTTATTTGGGGAAATATGAGGACTACAGCCCAGGAGATAGGACCTAGGATAGTTCTGAGAAACTTCTAAAGAGGCAGGGGAAAAATCAGTATATATGTGATTTTGGTAAAGGAAGAAATATATGCAATCAAGCACATGTTTTTCCAAAAGATTTATACTAATCTTATGAAGCTTCTGCTAGGCATGAGAAACAGTTGTCACCATGAAGGATTTTAGTGCTTTTCTAGATATGAGGAGATATAAGAATTGGGCTCATGAAATCAGCTCCTGAGAATATCTAGGTATCTGAAATCCTGTACTACCAGTTATCCCCTGAGCAAAGAGCACCTCATTTCTGCTCTCCACCTTGAACTCCTCCAGGGGGTGTGGAAGGTTGGCAACTGAAGCAGCACATGATCTAATTCCTGTCGAGGTAGATGGCAAGCACCCATGGCATGTGCCAATTTGTAATTGACATTCTCAACTTCACAGCAGCATCAAATGTTAGGTATTCTTGTTTCCATTTTATATATCAAACAATAGGCTTTTTTTCCCCCAGAGGTTAGAGAAGTAAATGCCTAAACAAGGATGTACACTTAATTCTGTCTGAGTCTAAGGCTGATTTAATACTTGTTGCCTCTGGAACCAAAGAGTGTAGAAAGATAAAGTGAAGAAGTTTATAAAAATAACCATGTAACAGTGGCTATTTTATACTTTGGTGACCTGATGTGAACAGCTGGCTCATTGGAAAAGACCCTGATGCTTGGAAAGACTGAGGGCAGGAGGAAAAGAGGGTGACAGAGGATGAGATGGTTATATAGCATTGCCAATTCAATGGACATGAACTTGGGAAAACTCCGGGAGATGGTGAGGGATAGGGAAGTCTGGCATGCTACAGTCCATGGAATCGTGAAGAGTCGGACACAACTTGGTGACTGAACAACAACAGTGGCATAAATCCTATTATAGAGGTACACATAGGACATAGGTAAATAAAAAAGAGGGATCTCCAAATTGAAATAATCAGGAATGTATACCAAAGATATTATTTCTACAATCTAACTATCATCCTTGTTGGATGAGTAGGAATTAGGCACAAAGGGACAGATGGTATATGCCGCACTTTGTGCCCACTCAGCTTCTTTTGAATATCTTCCTACATTTATTTTCCATAATATGTTTTCCTAAAGTGGAAGCCAGTGTTTGGTTTCCCTGTCTCCCTAGGATGCAAAAGGAAGAAGAGAACCGAGTTGTCACCTAAAAACACCAGTTAGATATTTCATGCCTGAAATTTTAATTGGAAAGAGGTCATGCTAGGAGCCTATTTCCTGAGAAAGTAACAGAATATGCTGGGAGGCACCTCATCTTCAGAGGCAGTTGAAACAGAAGTCCTAACAACAGTGTCCCTTGTCCAGTGTCTTTGTTCTGATATATGTGTCCACTGGTGGTTAGGGGCAGATCAGAGATATAATTTATGCATTATTCCTGGCTGCTTTTCCTTCAGGTCTGACTCTGTGTTTCCGAGAAGTTTTGTGAATTCTCTAGTATTTATTAATAAGTTCACTTTTTGCTTACCTGGATGAAAGTGGTTCTGTTGGTTATAATTAGGAATCCTTTCTGAAACAGACATATTTCAGATAGAAGTAATAATTGGCAAAACTTAAAAGGGAAAGAACATGAAGTATTCTGAAAACGAGCTCTTACGGTAATTTGGTGTTAATGGAATGAAGTGCAGATGAGAGAACATACTGGAGATATTTATAGGCCTCACAGAATGGACACTGAGTTATTTTAATCAGGAAGGTTATAGGATCATATTTATGTTTTGGAAAATTCTCTCTGACAGCCACATAGAAAATGAACTAAGGAAGATATAAGTGAGAAAGGAAGCAAGGAAACCTAATAGGATACAACTGTAGTAGTAACAGTGAGAGATCGAGTCTTTGATTAAGTCAGTCATTGTATGGATGAAGGGCATGGGACAGAGTAAGGAGATATTTAGAGTATGCAAGAAAGTTAAGATGTCGATACGTGAGAATGATGAAGAAAAGCATTCTGGAATCACTCCCACTTTTTAAATTTGGGAGATGAGATAAATGTTAGTGCCACTCACTGAGACAGATAAAAGGAGGTAGGAATGTAGAGTGACAATTTGACAAGTTGTAATTAAGTCAAAAAGAGCTAACCACTAGAGAATTGTATAAGTGAGGCTGGAACGAAAGATAAGGATTTCTGAGCTAATATATAGATGTTTGTGGACATCTTAATGGTGGTGAAATCAGCTGGGTGATTTATGTCCTGAGAAGAAGAAATACATCAAAAATTAAATAACTACCATGGAAAAATCATATACCATACATTCCTGTTCCCATAAGTTTTTTTGGTTACCTAGGGGATTTCTATTGGCCTTTTACCTAAATTTCTACTCTCTTTATGTTGCTTTTTTCCCTTATCTTTTATTTTTCATTTCTCAGTCCATTTTTTCACCCAAAGGAAATAAAATCAAAACAAGATAAATAAATAAACAGGTTTGTTCTTATTTCATGGAAAGTAATTTAGCTCTTTGTTTTTTTGAGATATAATTTCCAAATCTCATCTCTTGCTCTTCATAATTTATCAAAATATTTTCTTAAAGAGCAGTTCTCTTTTGAAAAGATTTCTGGTACTAGCTGTTTAGAAAATACATACACATACCACTGATTAAATTTGCATTTGGTTTTACAAATGCTATGTACTCTAGCCTCCTGGACTATATGAAATTAAAGCCTGTTTATGAATGTGCACAAAAAGGCACATTTTTCATGCAGCATTATATTCATAAATATAAGGAAAATGAATCTGTGCAATTTCAATTTGTCTTTTCAGAAACTCTCCTGGATATAACTTTTCATTTAGCTTTTATTCTTACTGATGCTTTATTGGTTTTTCCAACTGGGATATTCTGTTTTCCAGGAAAACAGACAATTTTTTCACTGATATTGACTATATAAAGTTATGCTTATGCATTGAGAAATGTATTGAACACCTACTGTGTGCTATGCCTTTGGGAAATGGAATAAGTTGACAGTCAATGGGTGGACGACCAAGGCAGCAGCCTGCAGCAAGCTTGAAGCAAATGCAAACAGTGTGCCATTTTCAATTAGTAGCTATTGAACTGGGTGCAATAAAGTGGTTCTCCTGAGGCCTCAATATCTTTCAAATGTGGTCATCATGTACTTGCTGATGTAGTTTCAAAATTGGCTTTTCCTAATATGTTCAGGAAGTTCTGCCCTAGATGGTGATCATGCTTGCTTGGTAATTGAGTTCTTTGCTTTATAGAACTAAGAGTTTAAACTTAAGTGTTTTTAAACAACATTTCCTAGTTTTATAGCATTTCCTCAGATTGGAGTCCAGACAGATATCACTTTTTAATAAAGCCAAATTTTAAATTTTGTTTTTGGCAAAATTATTCTATAAGAAATACAGAAATTCAACTATATAATAGAATTATTAATATAGAAATAAAACTATAAGAAATATAACTTCTTAAATGTATACCACTAATCCACTCAGTGACTTAAATGAAAGCTACTTTTAGAAGTATGGCTAAAACCTTAATTATCTATGACAATTTCTCTAACTAAACAAATTATTTCACAAGTAGATAAAATTACATGGAATACCTTCCCATCTGGTCATAGAATTCATCAGATCATCTTTTTTTAGTGTGGTAGACAGTGAAGTAGACAATGTCATGAAATCAGCCAAACTTTACTCTTCTTTTTAACTCACTGTGTACTTAATACACATTGTTAATGAGAAAAAGACTGTTAATGAGGAAAGATGTCTTTTTTGTTTCTACTAAATTAATTTGATTCAATCCAATTCAGTTCATTCATTCAACAAATATTTATTAAGCACCTACAATATGCCAGGCACTGTGCTGGGTGCTGGGGGTACAACTGTGAACAAGATAGACACAGTCCCTGCCCTCAAAGGGCTTACAGTCTAGTAGTTAAACAGACAAGTACACAGGCAATTACAATGCAGCATGGTAAGTGCTGTGATGATGACAAAACATCAAAAGGGCACCTAGCTCAGTCTCATAGGCAGGGACTGGTAGACAGTCATGGAAATCTTCCTGTGACAGGTTAAATATGATTTGAGTACTGAAGGATGAGCACTAGTTAGTCAGGTAAAGAGAAGATAGGAAAGTGTTATAGATTGAGGAAATAGTAAATGCAGTGTCCCTGCTTCTGAGGTTTTTCATGGGCAGCAGAGGTTGGGTAGGAGGTGAGAGAGTTCATGGAAGAAATAAGTAAGGGTCAGGTTATAAAGTGACTCATTTGCTTTGCTCAAGAGCTTGCAATTTTTCCTGAGGGAACTCTGTGTGTGTCTGCATGTGTGTGCACACACGTGCGTGTGCATGCGCCATCAGATTTGCACTTTTTAGGATTGCTGTTACTGCAGCACAGAAATTGAGTGGGGGATGGGAATCTTGAGAATTGAAGCAAGGTGATCAGTCTTTCACCTTTTCCAAGTTTGTCTTCCATGATATCACACCCATTTCTCTCCAAGCCCTTCCTGTTGCATACACTCTTTAAACAGTCCATTGACAATCTAAGTATTGGGTCATCGCTCACCTGTAAGGCTTTCAACATCTATGAAACTCAACTCATCCTTCAAGGCCAAACTTCCAAAATCATCCTATCTTGTGCTTTCTGCCAAGATCTCTAAGTGTTGCGATGTTTATCGATGTTGTACTTATTATTTCAAATGATCTAAGCTTCCTTTTGAACTGAGTTAATTTAATCCCTACATAGCTAAGGTGATTTTTGTAAATAATCATGTATAATTTTCTTCACAATTTTCAATTGAAAACAAAGACTAATTCTTCATATGTTTTCTACCACAAACTGATTAGTGCCTTCAAATGATTTAAACAAATAATGGGAATGTGGAGAGAAGCTCAAGAGGCACATTATTTTATGCAGCAAAATATAGCCAAGTAAAATTTCAGTACATAATTATGGGGTATGTTGTTATTATGACAATGATTAAATTCCCCAATTCAAACGTTCCATCTTTGACAATTTAACTGCTAATGAGGCAAAGATCTGTGTAAAAAATTAGCTTACTATGCAAAAATAATAAGGGCTAACTACATTTTCCAATATGGCCCACAGTTTACTTTTACTATCCCACCTATAGTCTCATAATTTCTCAAATAATTTTTATAGTGATAAGAAAAAACTCTAAGCTCTGTAAATATTGTAAGAATGTAAATATTGTTTATTCTTTTTGGTGGGTACAAAAACCACAATTTTGTACACAGAACAAGATTATAAATAATATTGATAACATGAGTGACCCATAGTATCTTCTGGTTCTACATTGTAGACTGATGATTTTACGTTAATGTTGTCTTCATTTTGTTCCTGGTAGTGAGACAAATGCAATCTGTGGACACTGACTCATGTGACAGAGTGAAGGTTACAGCAAACAAAATGACCAACAACTTTTATTTTAAAAAAGTCTCTAAAGTTTATTACAGTGATGGCATTTATTTCAATTATTGCAATGTATTGTTCCCTAAGATGGTTAGAAAAAAGAATTGTGTTGTCCTCTACTGAATTTATGTCAGTTAAAAAGCAAGCATGTTTCAGTATTTGTTTTCTCCAAAGTAAGTGTAATTACTTCCTTTAAGTTTTTTTTTTTCCACAGGATTTACATGTTTGTTTATTATTTCTTGTCAGAGTATAGTGATTTGTTTTCTCAGCTGGATAGTCTTCCATTGAATTATATGGGTGTTCTGGAGACACAGGTTAGCATATTCACTGACTTCTATAACTATTTTATGCCTTGAAGAGAAGACGGAGGCCTTTCTGAGCAAGAACTTCACACTTTAATGTGCTAACTTGCATGTCTGATTAGTTTTTAAGTCCACTCAAGTAAAATTTGTTGCTGTTGATACACCCATCCCAGCTCCTCCCCCACCCCACCCCGCCCCCACTACCCCAAAAAAATCTAAATTGTGAGTTTTCCTGATATAAAATCTGAGTTTGGGTTTTCGAGCTGAGCTCATGCACACGTTGCTGATGTTTGGCGCCTTAGGACGAACTTCCCGCTCTCAGCCAAAGGATTGTTTGAGCAAAGACCTGCTCTTAGCCTGTCCCTCAGGGCTGCGTTTCCATCAGTCACAAACACAGTTTAATTAAGGCACTCAATTATTTTTTTGGTTTTTATGGAAGGTCCGATGCAATGACAGCCAATCCTGAACTTTGTCTAATTGTAGTTCCAGTGTGTACAGCCTTAGGGCAGTCGGGTGTCAAGACGCGACCGTTTTCACCCACACTCCCAGTGATGGATAATCTGGCTTTGTTTCTTATGGCTTCAGAAAAGGTCAGCTGGGTTGCATGGAAAGGAAACAGAAAGAATGTGGAGTGTTACAATATTTCTGTCTTTTCAGCAAAATATGACACAACAAACACCAAAATATCAATAATTAGACATCTGCATTTTTTTCCCATACTCTTTTGGGTCATATTAAAACTACTTTTCACAGGAAAAAGAAACTCAACGATCTGGAAGAATAAATCACTCTGGAGTTACTGGTCCTGTTTAAGAACTAATTTTCTAAAATCTTGCAAGATTTTGTTTGACAAATCTGGGCAGACACATCTTATAACTTGCTGTGATCTACACCTTAGTATTTCCAGTTGAACTTAGAAGGTCCCTTAAGTTTGACAGCAATCTTTCTTTGTATCTTTTCTTTTTTCTGTTAGAAAATATCTTAGCAGTTAAATGATTGTACTCTTAAAATCATGATGAATTGTTTAAGGGAACTCTATGTAGACTATTTATAACAGATCTTCCTGTTTATAGAACACAGATCTATCCACAGATGCTTTCACTCATTCCCTACAGCTGCTATAGACAGCTATAGAAAGGCAAATCAGTCACATAAAGTTCATTCTATGCCTATAATGGAAGTTAAGGCTCATATTTTAAGCAGCTTTAAGTGCTTAAAGGGAAGTGCACTGAAAGGGGGCATGTTTCAATGCTTCATGAATGGTCATCACTGGGAAACTTCCCAGATTGATGTTATGGGGTCAGGTCTTTGAAATCCTCATTATATTCTTGCTCTGTCATATTAGGTAGCAGGTAATAATACTACACTGAGGAGAAACAGAAAGCATTATTATTGAAATCTACTGACTGCTCATTCATGACTTTAAATTCTTTCTAGTTGCTGAATTTTAATGTTAACTCAAGAGAAAATAAGGTAAAGGAGATATTCCCTAAGTTTGTTGTAGTTTAGATCATAATTTTCCCATAATTCATATTGTATCTTAATTCCTTGCTATGAATTTAAGTTTACCCAGTTCTTTTGGAATTTCCATCCTTGTATTTATTCCATGTTGTACCTTAAATATTAGAATAATGATATATTAAATATGAAATAAAAATTGGATTAAAAATGTTATAATGAAAAGTTTTAATGATCATTTACCCTGATAATTTCAGAAACTTGAAGTCAAAATGCTACTGACATATCTATGATAAACACCAAGGTCATTATTATAGTTTGCCTTTAGTGAACAATCTCAAAAATTAAAATCTATTTATCTTTATAATCAGGAGTCAGGAGACAATTTCTACAGGAACTACTCATCACTAAATTAAAACAAACCAAGCAAGATGGCAGTCTGAATTTGTTTCTTCAGATTCCTTTTAAACATTTAATATTAAGTAAAACAATTATGTAAAAAATGTATTAGTTTTGTTTTTTTGAAGAGGGAATTTAGTATTTATTAATACTAATTAAAAGCATTGTGACTTTTCAGGAAGATTTGTCATAAAATCTGTTTCTTCCTTTTATTTTCTTGATTGCCGGTATAAGGAAATGAAAATATAAAAAATGGGAAGGATTCCATATCCTCTCAAGTAATCGTTCCTTCTCTATAGATTAATGCAATTGAGTGCTGATAATTCTGCCAACTGCTTATTCTCTCTTTAAATCTTCGTGTTCTTAGTTCTCAGCATTCTTATATTCTACACTTAAATCTCCGGCTTCTTACATAAAATGTCATTTCTGTTCATCTTTATGTGACCTTATTGAGACTACTCAAACTACAAAACTTTCTTATAAATTTACCATATAGTCTGAGTCTGGTTGGATTGTTGTGGCAATGGCTGTAACTTTATTTATGTGTTTCCTTGAGGGATAATTACATTTAGAGTAAACATTCAGATTTTGTTTTTGAAATTCTGACACTAAATATTATCTAAATTATCAGTCATTTTCATAATTATGCTCAGTAGAATTTTTGAAAGGAAAAAGCCATGTAATATGGGAGTACAACTAAAAATGCTTACTCTCAAATCTCTACAAGTGCATATCATTTAATTTGCTCCGAATGCTATTAAGTCTTTCTTATAAGAATGCATATCTCTTTCTAGCAATTCCCCAGGACTTTGCATTGAACTGTCATATGTGAGCATTTCTAGAATTTTTGTAGAATGCATTTGTTATGCTAAAGGTAAATTTAAAAATATATTTTATGAAATTCATCACAGAATGAAGTCCAAATAATTGGCTCTAAAAACTTGTCACATATTATTTTTCTGTTTGGAAAAAAATCTCTCCTCAGTTCTGTAAATATTAAGATGAAAGCATTACTGTAATGACTAAGAAAACTTGACCTTATCAGTTTGCTTTTCTGCTATTAGAAAAAACATGCTCTAAACATTCTGATCTGAGTGAATTGACAATTTCATGATCAATTCTTTCCACAAAATTTGGAAAGAAAAACTTTGGGCTTGTCTATGTGCAATTGTACTCAGTCACTATTCTATTTCTAGATTATGGATAAAAGCAATTAGATCTTGATTTAAAGGAGTAGCTTTTGTTCTTTGCTTTAAGATGCTAACAAGTATTTCAGTAGCCTTTTTTGGGCTGGGCCACCTGGCCTGTGGGATCTCAGTTCACCTACCAGGGACCGAACCTGGCTGGGCCACCACTGTGAAAGCCTGGACTCCTAACCACTAGGCACTAGGCTACCAGGGAACTCTCTCATCTTTGCCCATTTCTCCACTGTTTTTTGGTACTTGACTCATATGTAAGGAAAAATAGCCTTTCAGGATGTAAATTGTAAGTATTTTCTTCAGTTTATCCTTTTAACTCTGTGTGTGATAAAATAAATTTTTGTGCCTTCTGGGTTTTGTGTCACAGTTAAAAAGAATTTTTCCACACTGAGATGATTAAAAGATTAAAAGAAAAAAAAAATAAATATAAAAATTGGGCACATTTATCTGGCATAACTTCAGGCATACATCTTATTCTTAGAAAAATTCTATTGGATTTGACTCTAGGATACCTCAGGCACTAAATGTCTCTTGCGGGTTCAAATTTTCATTTATCATTGTAATCAGAATGGCTCTTATATACAATTTCAGAAAATGGGTTTTAGAGGCCTGATTTTAAGAAAAGCAACAACAAATGCTTCCAGATCTTATTTTAAATTCATTTTGTATCATCAAAGGGAAAAAGCACTGGACATTTAGAGTCTTAAAAAATGAACTTCATCTTGTGTTTCACTGCATGCTTATAATTTTTTTATTGTCACATGGTGAGAAGATGTAAGTGAGACTGATCTGGCTCACACAAAAGCAGTGGAAATGAAAACAAAAGTCAATAAAAACTCATTGCAGGTTTTATTTCTACTGTGTCTCTCCTAAAGAAAATATATTGCTGACATTTTTGATGAAAAAATTGCCTAAAAAGTTTATTCACCTTTTAGTCATGTTGTGAGAATGAAAGTTGAATTTCATCTAATAAATGTGAATTGTAGTCAATATTCTGATGGTCACTCCTGCCTAAAGGTCTGGTTCAAGGACTACTGCTAGATGAACAAACATCAGGGTTTCCCTCTAAAAATATAGAAAGATGGCTAATATAAAAGAAACCAGAAGAGGAGCTAAAACTCACCGAGTGTTTACTATGTGCCCTGGAGATTTTACATGTATTTTCTCAGAAAACAACACACCCTTATCAAAAGAGGCAACTGTCTAGGCTTTGATAATTTGAAAAAATTTTATGCTTATTTTGTTAGGATTAGATTGTTCCAGAGAAGACAAGCCTGTTCTGTGTACAAGAAAATTCAGATCTAATTTCAAATTTCTCCCAATTTTCAGATAGAATATACTATTTAAATAATTTTATTTTATTTATTTTTTTTTACTTTATTTTTTTTTAAATTTTATTTTATTTTTAAACTTTACAATATTGTATTGGTTTTGCCAAATATCAAAATTATTTAAATCATTTTAGAGAGCAATTCTGGAGGTTTACTTTTGTCTTTCAAACCCTTTCAATGCAGATATCTATTGGTAACATAAAGTTTTGAACAGTACATCTGCAGCCAAATAAAACTGAACCACTGTGCACTGAAGTTTTCAAAAATATAAAGCTCTAAATTAGAAGCAAGCAGTACCATCACTGGACAGACAGGTCACAACACTCCATTTACAGAATGCATCACCCACTCACTGTAGTGGCCCTACGTCCTACCCCTAAATTTTAATACTTTCGGTTCCATATACGTTGTAACCTTCTCTATAGGTTGCTAAATTCTGGGTATTCTGCGAGGAAGTTGGGTTAAAAGTCTTTGCACTCTTTGCCACCTTCATTCTCTTCGCTTCTGCCCTGGACTTGTAACAGAACTCTATCAAAGCCACCAGCATTGCCAAGCCCAAGCCGCCAACCAGAATGTAGAAGACGCCTGCTACGTTGCTCAGGCTCAAGGCACTCGTCTTGTCCTGGGGGGATAAAGACATCTCAGTTAACTGTGGAAAGTCACATCCAGAAGGTGAAAGAACACAGGAAATCCAAACAGCTAATTAAAGTCAATGTAATTTAACCTGAAATTATTTAACATGTATAAGTCACTAGTGTAACACTATGAATTTAAACATAAAGCTTATAGTTCTTGAGAGAAATGAAATTATGATGATAAACAATAAATTGTGTATAATTACATTCAATAAAATCTGTAACATTTTATCACTGTTAACTGTATAAAGAAGAGCACTATACTTAACTATATATAAGCATAGGGTAGCAGAAGTGGGCTTATTATTGTTAAGTTTGAAAATGACATGCTTAAAACCCAATTACATGAGAAGGGAAACTGTTTTCCCTTTCCTTCCATTAAAACATTTTTAATGTTTGATTTTTTTTTTTGAATAAAGGTAACTTCATGCTTCCTACTTAAAGAAGTAAGGGACTTTAAGCGAATAGTTTCACATCTTATTTATCATGAATTCACTGAATATATGCAAACAGTGTAGGTACACGTTGTTTGTTCTTTTAGTCACATTTGTTTGGGAAATCTGCTGGAATATGGCACTTTAACATATTATATACTATTTATGCAGCACATTGGTATCTTTAAAAAATATACAAATTTTTCCATGATCAATTGAAAAATAAGTCATTTGTGGACAGAGTTAAAACTATTTTTATTGATTTTAAAATATGATTCTATTTCACTTTAAAATGCTTAATCAGTTAATATTTTAAACATATATTCTCCAGAGCTTTCATATACATATTATTTTATAATAAATTCAGAAATAGTCAAGCATATTATTGGAAGATATTAAAATTATAACAATAATTCATATTTTTCACAAATTGTAAATATATATTATATAAAATTATTTGAGTAGGTATTTTAGGTTAACTACCTGAAGAATGCCCTGAGGCCATCATCTTCTCAGTTGTGTGTCTTGTGCAAACTTAATTAATTTTATTAGAGAATGTTTAACTTAAGTATTATGTACATTATATCTACTAAGCTATGATATCAACTGATTAGAGCAAAAATTTAGGATAACTTCATTTTAAAAATTAAGTACTTGTGCTTTTCTGACTTTACATAAAGGTTTGAAATAGCTTTTTCATTATTCGGCCAAGCTAGTCTCATTCCACTCTGGTTCAAAGGCAGACAAAAGTGATTAAAACACAGGGAGATGCTTGAAAAGGGATCAGTTAATATTACTTTATCTCTTTCTTAAATTAATTGAAGTTTTCCTATATATGTAATTCACTTATTTAATGTCGTAGGATAGCTAATAGATTTTTTCTTTCTAAAAGAAGATATAGAAAAAATATTTCAAAAATCCTCAACCATGGCTTTCAAGCATTATGTCCTATTAATTTATGCAGGTATTTAGATTCAATGATAAACTGCCACAGTTTGTTCTTTAAATGAAAACATAACTGTAACACTATTTTCATTTGTACTCAACAGAATCAGACTTATAAGTTCCTGTATTGTTCTAAAAATAATTGATATAAGATCTCTGCATGAATGAGATCTTAGAAGTTGAGGGTATTATTCATAAACATTGATTTATTAAAATAACTTTGATAGAAGAGAATTGGAAAATTTTACTCTGTTTATCTGTCAGAACGAAAATATAACAGATCATCTTCAAACTAAAGTGGAATGATTGGCAAAACAGACAAAAGACTGAACTTCTGAATAAGAAACATTTAATATTTAAAATTTTCTTTCTGTAGAAGACTACTGACTAATTTCCCATTTCCTGTTTTGAGAATACATCAGTTCTTGAAATAATAGATTTGATGTTCTTTGCCTCCAAAACAAATAAACAAAAATCAAACCTGAAAGTACTACTGTTATTAGTGGTACGTATATTTGAGAATAATATAGGAATTTTATTTTTTTATATATTTTTACAGTTAATTTAAGTTTATTTAAAAGCCTTAATATTGGGGAGCAGTTTGCAATTTTCTGAAAAGATAATCCCTGTTGCTTAAATCATTGCATTAGTTTCTAGTTTATAGGTATAGAGAAACATTTAGTTTTTACTGTTTCCATATACTCTTGACAATTGCTCCCATTTACTGATTTGTGAACACAAGAGGAGGCCCCGAACTGCAGTGACTGACCTTGCTTCCGGAGTCCTTGGGTCCACATTCACCTTTATCGTACCACCATTTGTTTTTCAGCTTGTCTAAGACGCCTGCCTCACTGAGTTTCAAAACGGCAAGGTTTACAGGAGTTCTTCACGTGGAAAATAACATAAATAACATTATATATGTTATTTTATGTTATTCAAGTAAAACTACATTAGAATCGCATGGCAAAGTGACAGAGCAGAGGCCACAGTAGGTGTTATGTCTTGTACTGTAGGCCCAGGTTTCGAATCAGACATAAAACTGGGGCCTGCTCCATCGCTTTAGGTAACAGGCACATACTGCTAGGGAGGATTTTTAAATAAAATGTATGCAATTACTGTGAATCCAAAACTATTAGCCTGGATTGAGTTTCTTCAGCATTTTCAATTTTCCCACCATAAATGTAGAGTCATTCAAAATCTAGAATCTCTCTTCAAAAGTGGCTATAGGTTGACAGACTTAAAAAAATAGAAGCTAGATAGGACTGGTTTCTTGCAGGCATCATTATTCAGCTAGTGGAATTTTGCTTTATGCTTTAAAAGTATGGATACTGTAAGTATCCATCATTAAATTGACTCCTCTGCCACTCTCATCCAAGACCTAATTTAAAGATGAGGGTGATTCTGATTCAAGTGTTACTGACACAGAGCCACCTTATACAGAGGAAAGTCCTTATAAGACAAATATGTAAATCATTATTTTAAAGTGTAAGCCAATGCTGATACTTTCCTTCTGAATTGCAGTATTTAATTTAAATATCACCAGAAATAATTTTCATCTATCTTAAATCTACCATATGAATATATTCTGAAGTGCAGTGACTATTTTATACTCTATAAATTCTTACCAACAAATATATGATAGATTAGGAATAACCAAAATTTCATAAATAGACAGACTCTTCATACGATAAAATTCCTTTTCTTTTTTCTATTGTCTTTGAGTCCTTCAATACTAAATATTATACAAGGAGTCTCAGAGAGGAAATGTTCACTGGTCAGTCAGTATCAGTGTTCTGAGGAATCTAAGAATGCTTTTTTCATTCCCATGTTAACCTCTGTGTGTAGAATAAAGGCTAAGGAGATGGATGGCAAGCAGTAACATGTAGGACCTTCTGTTGTTATTATAACAACAGATATTATTATTCTGTTTTTTGTGGTTGTTTGGTTTTCATTTCTTTTTGCTTTTTACAAACATTCAAAGAGAGACTGCTTGCATTCCTCTTGACATTTTTAAGGCTGCCACAATCATTTTGTCTGGCTGTATCACCTAATGCCTCACTTCTAGGAAAAGTTGAATCCATTTGGAGAAACACAGTATGTATCTATTTGGTTACAAGGGAATTAATTCCACAAACCTATCTACAGAACTAGGTAATGCACTAATAATGATGCTGATGATGATTCCTAACACTTACTGAGCACTTACTATGTACCAAGGGACTATTAAAAGTATTTTACATGTTTAGTTGCTATTATCACCCATATTTTACAAATAAGGAAATCAAAACACAGAAAGGTTAACTTATCTAGGCACATCTAGGAAGGAGCTGAATCAGGGTTTGTAATGGTCTACTTTCATAGCCTGCGTAATTAAAAATTTTAACAACAGAAGACTCAAGAAATAGGAATTTATGGTTTATTGAGTTTTCTGATTAACAGTTAAACTAAAATTCACTTTTTTAAGGTATTGTTGGTTCTGAAAAAAGTTTCTAAAGTATGTTTTTCTTTTCAGTTATATGGTTTTTGAATTCAATTTAATTTTTGTATCAATATTATAATATCTTACAGGGTTTATTTTCCAATTTAAAAATATACAATTGCCACATTTCTAGAATATTATATCATTTTTTGGATTAAAATCTAACGTTAGCATGATTTAAAACTTTGTACTAAAAACTGAGTTTGGGGGTGGGGTGAGGTGAGGATTATGGATAACTGGAGTCCTTGGTTAGCCCCAGTTATTTTAGATTTTACTATCTATAACCTCCCTACCTCCACATACATCTACTGCTTCCATTTATTAAGTGATTGTTATAAAACCACACCTGCGTGTTGGTTGGTGAACTGTGAACTTCGAGAATAGAAGACATATATCACTCATCTTCGTAAAATATTTACAAGGGTATCTGACTCAGGTTAGGTGCTCTGTAAAATTATTACATTTGAATTATTTTGAATCCAGGACAAGCACTTTTTAAAACTGACACTAAGGGTTTTTTGGTCATCAAGCTAGCCCACTAAAGCCTTTTTAACACATGTACAGAGTACATTATTGGAATAGGAAATGGCAACCCATTCCAGTGTTCTTGCCTGGAAAATCCCATGGACAAAGGAGCCTGGCAGGCTACAGTCCTTGGGGGCACAAGGAGTCAGACATGACTTAAGCGACTGAGCACGCAAGCATAGAGTACATTATATTAGCCCACATTGTACTTCTTTTTTTTTTTTTTTTTTGCAAAGTGACCATTATCTTCACATTGTACTTCTTGAAAGGGTTGTGGTGGGAAGAGGAAGATTTAATGCTGAAAAGAGAAGGAAACTGAAAGCAGTTTCCTTAAAGTTTCTTATAGAAGGGACAGCTAAACGCAAAACTATGGATTAAATGAAGACTACCTTTGACTTACCTCTCTCCCTTCCTAAGGTATTATTTCTCCTACCTGCTTCATTTTTCCCTTGCCTCTTTGTCCTTTCTGCTATTCACTCCAGTAGTCTGGTTTTAGAGGATAAAATTGGATTAGAATTTTGAGTATAAGATATTTATCAATAACCAAACTTAATGGTCAAGTGGTGAAATGTCAGACACTGAGCAAGGAATTCATTACTAGGAAAATCCTTCTCTAAGGGTTAGCTTTCCTGACTGATCTTTGTTTAATACATTTTTTCCTGCTTATGAATGCATGTTTTCCATAATAATTCCTTTTTTATTGCATTTGTTTCCATGGCTGTGGATAAGGCCATTTGCAAGTATAACATATTTTAAAGTCAGGCTGTATTCTTTAAAGTGTCAAATTAAAAACTGCATATTATGGGATTTACTATACTCCTAAATAACTCATTATTTGGTAATCACATTTACAAAATGGCTTTAATATAAATATCTATATCTATGAGTATGCCTATTTTTTATATATGTATGTTATATATATGAGGAGAATAAAGTATAAAACAAGCAAAAAATCAATAATTTTGTAGGTAGTATTAGCATTATGGGTCATCAATGTTTATAAACATTGCCAAAATTTCCTATTAGAACCTGGTTTAAACAATTGACACAGAAATAGGGATAAAATTCTGTGTATGGTTTGTGCTCAGACTAAATCATATCAGATTAATCAAAGGGGATATGACTTTTAGACACTGCAATGAAACTTATAATTTGGTTCATTGTCAATTAGGGAATTTCTGTTATTCACAAAAATGAGTATGGTTTTCTTATGATCATAAAAATGGCCGCAGCACTATAATATTCAAATGAGTAATTTTTCAAACAAACAAATTCATCCTCTCCCAAATCATGCCTTTCCACTTTATTTCATTTTACATATCAGACTTTTTTCCTTATTTCTTTTGTGGAACCTGGTTGAGGGATACTTTGGTCATGTTCTGGGAACGGCTATCAGTTGAGCTGATTATTTTGTAGCCATGGGCTGAAAATGGAAGCCGTCACTGTGACTCTAAATAATTTAGTTGTCGATTATATTAAATCATAAGCTCCTTGATGGAAAGAATAGTACATAATTTTTTTTTACCCACAGATACTGGTGCATGGCCCAGGTAAAACACAACTTTACTATTATGCCACTGTGTGAAAGTCTGGAGATATCTTTCCTTGTTACAGTCCTGTAAATAACAGGTGGATCAATTGGCTCCTCCTTGGAACCTATTCATGTGTGGTACAGCTTCCCATGCTTTTCCCCCTTCACCAGATGAGTCACTGTTAGGAAAGTTAAGTTTTTCCTACTAAGACTGTATATCTCAAAATCAGATCACATCAGATAAATTGTATACTTGAGATCTCTGAATGTGCACTGTACACAATGTGCATTGTAGATAAACTGGCAGCACTTAATTTTCTCTTCTGCTTTGGCTTTATACTTATCAAAGCCCACAAGCCAGCATCATCTTCCAATTCAGTATTTTTCCTCCTTTTACCTTTTTCAATAAAGATCAGGCCAAATGGAAGGGGAGAGGTAAGTTCAAAAAGAAAATCAGTCACCCAAAGAAGGTACAGAACAAAAATTGAAAAGCAGCAACTGCCTCCTGGTAGTCTACTTTGATTCTAAGTTAGGTCAGGCCAATTAAAATATCATCTTTTAAAATAGATGCAGAATTATTGTTGTTCAGTTACCCAGTTGTGTTCGAGTCTTTGTGACCCCATGGACTGCAGCATGCCAGGCCTCTCTGTCCCTCACCATCTCCTGAGGGTAGTATTATTATTACCCATTCTATTGGTGACAAATATTATATCAGTATACAACCTACTAAAATTTTTTTTGTAGTATGAAATCAAAATTCTTGAGGGAAAATAGAACATAATAACATGCATTTTATGTTAATTTTTATAGCATTTCAGAAAATGACTTATTAGGATATGAAATAATATTTTCATATCTTAAATTTATATCTAAATAAAATTTTAGAATATTATCTTAGAGTTTATGTTTGGTGAAAGTAACAGGGGCAAGCAGTTTGATTTTTGAAAACTGTAAGGTTAACCTCATATTTATTTCTTTAGATGACAAATATTTACTTGGTGTCCATTATGTACCAAACAATGTTTCGGATGCAAATAGATTAAATTCAATTGAGCTGTCCAATCCCTTATTTAAATAAATTAAAATGACTTTTGTTACATAGATTTTTTCCATTATGTGTACATTTCTGCTTCTGTTTGCTTATTTTTCTGTGGAACGAGTTTTTAATGTACACTAAAACAGGAATTCATTATTTACTTTTATGGAAAACTTTATCTGTTAAGCAATGTTATACTTTGTTTATATTTGTGACAAAAAATATAAATTTGCAAACAATTTCTTTTTCTAACTGAATAGAATATCTTCAATTTTGTTTTCTCTGGTTCTATTAGAGTATATTTTCTTACATTTCTAATTTGCATAGAGGAGTAGGTTATTATTGTAAATGAGTAATTTTCTGTTTATGTGTGTGTATATATATGTATTTATATTTTATGAGAATGACCGGAATGTTCTAGGCAAGCTGGGGCACCAAAATACAAGAGTTAACACTCCTAAAGAAAAGAAACAGTTGGTGTCTTGAATGGAAGTGCCTTAAAGGGGAATCATCTCAGAAGAACCCAGATGACTCTCTAGGGGGCTCATATTCTCCTTTGGGATAGTCGATGAATGATGAGAATTGTGTCCACACCATTTTGTTTTTTTGTCTTCTTTCCTGCCTCCTTCTATTGCCAAAATAATCATCTGGCAAAGTTTATTCTTTCTCTTCCTGCAACAGGGCTGGCAGGATGCACAAGGGAGATGAATTTGATAGACTTTTCAGATCAGGATCAAGGGGGAAGTTATCAGCATTGAAAGAGAGTGAGGTTAGCAGTTTCCTTGACAGATACTCCTTTTCTAAAAAAATAATTATTTTAATTGGAGGATAATTACTTTAAAATTTTGTGATGGTTTTACATTACCATATGTTAAATAGACAGATACTCCTTTTAAATAGAGCATCATTCTTTGGGCTTGGTGGCCAGCCAAGTGAGAGAATTTGTAGACCACTGAAGAACCTGAAGAAGAGCAGGGTTTCTTGTTTTGGGCAGTACTCTAGAATTTAAAAGAAAGGCAAGAATGTATATTTTAAAATTTTCAGTGTTCTTACATACCAATTGAAGATATGTAAGGAAAGAAATTCAGTCAGAATATTCCCATCTCTAGATTGCTTTAAAGTCTATCTACAGTGAAGAAGAGTTCTGAAACACTGGTTAATAATTTCTGCTAAATGTATACCTTTTTTTAAAAGACACTGCTTAGAAATAAAAATAAAACATTATTTTATTAAGCTGGAAATATGACATGGATGCAGTAAAGATAAAGCTGAGTTGGTCTTGTTTTTATAATCCGATCTTTCTTTAGTTTGATTCATTTATGGAAGGCAGAAGCATATAGTTCATAATTTCTTTTGATTTGTTATGTAATTTGCTATTTAATGGAAGCCTGACAGTTTTACGTGGAGAAATGTCTTTCTGGAAGTTACCTGGTCTAGGTGAGGCTAGACTATTGCTATTATTCAAAAATATTTTGTGGCTGCTCTGGTGAAGAAAACAAGACAGACTGACCCTTTCTGTTCTCTCTCCTCATCACTTTCAAAAGCCTGCTTTCTAACACCAAGGTTCCTAGGACTATGTCTGATCTGTAACTTCTTCCAAACCGGAGATTTAAGTGACAGTTTTAGTTACGTTTGTTAGCGTGCCCCCAAATTGATATTGTTTGCAAATATTTTTGCTTTGACAGTAATTGCATACTTAAGTTTGTGAAGGAATTTGGCGATTCCCATGGTATTCAAAGGTCTGAATTGCATCTCCTAGCAGATGCACCTATTACTTCACACACTGTTACCCGCTCTTGGTGACATTGAGGCTAACCTTGGAGTCACCTCCCCCGCTGCCACATTCTCCTTTGTCGTACCACCATTTGTTTTTCAATTTGTCCAAGAGGCCTTGTTCATTCAGTTTTAAAACTGCGAGGTTAACAGCATTTCTTGAAACGATAAAACATATCTTGTAAGAAACTGCACAGCTGTTAAGATGTTAGAAGGAATGAGGGTTTAAGCTCTTTTATAAGCTTCTCCCAGATGCTAAATAAACCTCTCATTTTGTCATCTTGCAGCCCCTTCTACCAGGCAATTGTAATTTCCTTCAAAGTATATTAAACCTATGGCATTTGGTGCTATTCACTTTCACAGTTCATTTATTATCAAGTAACTGACATCAACATCAAGAAATTACATGAATTTTCTTTTTTGCAAAACAGTAATAAACTTGAATTTACTAGTAATTGAGAAAGAATTTTGTCTTGAATTCCCTTGCTTCTAGAATGTCAATGACCAATAGGAAAAAAATGAAAATACATTCCCAGAAGGAAAAATATAATTGCACAAACAAATCAACAAATCTGCAACTAATTTTTGTGTACTGACTTCCTAACAAAGAGTATGGCTTAATTATTATTCCTTTTATTATTTGTATTGGTTCAGTTTTCTGGTCTGGAAGTCATAGGATGGTTAAAAGAAAGGTAGTAGCAGCTCTCAGGGAATTTATATTTGAATTCTGTGTTGATTTTTAAAGTCACTAGCTGCTATTTAGAAAACAGGATCATACATCCAACTTGATTGTTTAAATTATATAATTAAACCCCAGGAAAATATGCTGCATGTGATATGGGCAAACAAACACTAGATTAGATTTCTTCCATGTGTATCTCTATAGGGGATAATGGTGGCATATTCTAATTATTTTCTAAGAGGATTTAAAAAATGTGTCATGGGTTTTGCTTCCCATGTACTTGGTTTCTTTCTTGCTTTCAAGGTACGGGTTTTAATTGAACCATCAACTCTTTAAACAAGTTTTCCCAGCATTTAATGAAATGACTGTTAAATCTAGTGAGTGGCTTATATACTGAGATACTTTGGGTTCAGTTTGTGCCATTCTGTTTGATAATTGCCCAGTTTGGTGATTGATTAATGACAAATTAATTATATTTAATACTTAATTTATTATTATACTTAATAATTAATAATAAAATAAAAACAACCTCATGTTAATGGATAGCATTTGAACATTGATTTGCAAGTGAAATATCATTTAGTTGATTAATAAAATGCATTGTTTGTTTCACCACAAATCAGCCTATTAAAATATTTATTCTCTTAAAATGTGTTTGTAATATTTCAGGTAAATTATGTCTCTTTTCCAGTGTTGTAATGGTCTGATCCACTTGGAGAGTAAATATTTCCCATGAATAAACCACATACTTTGAGAGGAGGGACACTTTCTAAGAGTTAGATTGCCATTTACTAAATGCTAATGAAATAGTTAGCTGTTCCCACACTCTGAAGTAAGTCCCACGCTAGTGGTGTAAAATAAGTAATATACTTCCTGGGGTGAAAAGTTATCAGTTTAATCAGCAAAAGGACCAGGCTGAAATGTAGGAATAAATGAAAACTCAGTGTGGCTAGAGACATCTATTTTTAAAAAAATGCTGTTAGGAGAAAAGAATTGTTTAATTTTATTTTCCACAGAAACTAAATTTGTCTTTCAGTGAATTGAAACTAACAAAAGTTTTCTATTTTGGAGAAAATTGTTTTTATAATCCATTTTATTTTAGTCTTAAACATTTCTATTAGATTCTTTTTCAGTAAAGTGCTATCCCAATTATTTTATATGTTGGTTTAGACCACTCCTTTGATAAAACTATAATCATTTCATGAGAGGGTTATTTAACAGGGTTATTAGCCATATCCAAAAACAGTTTCACAGCACAATAGAAAACAATAAAGCAAAATTAAAAAATGGATAAGGAAAAAAAGATTTATGTTGAGAAAATTGTTTGGAATAAAGCTTTCTACGAAGTTATTCTAAGACATTGTCTTTCTAATAACATCTAATAGGCCATGTAAAAACAGCTCAGTTTCACACTGCTATCCATATATGTGCATGTATGTGTATCTATATTAGTCAATATAACACTCTTGACCAGTAGGTTAAGTCACTGCCCAGTTTACAATTAATCCACATTTTCTTGTGGTTCCTCAATAGAATTCACTTAATACTATCACGTGTAAAATGTACTTTCCATAAATGAAGGCACTTTGTAATTAATATTTAGGGACGATCTTTAGGATTTTGAGGACTTCTCTGATGGCTCAGATGGTAAAGCGTCTGCCTACAATGCAGGAGACCTGGGTTTGATCCCTGGTTCAGGAAGATCCCCTGGAGAAGGAAATGGCAACCCACTCTAGTACTCTTGCCTGGAGAATCCCAGGGACGGAGGAGCCTGGTAAGCTACAGTCCATGGAGTCGCAAAGAGCTGGACATGACTTCACTTTCACTTTCACTTTAGGATTTCAAGATTTCTTTGCCTTTTAAAAAGGCTTGCTATTTTCTGTAATTGTCTGACTAAAGATGTAATTTCTTTGTGTAATCAGTTTAGGTCTAACGGTTTCCTTAGACTGCTATTTATAATACAGCACACACCACATCTGTAAGGACCATTTGCATATCTGCTCTACTTTATGGAATGCATCATGTTTACATATTATTAGTAAGAATCATCAACTGACTTTTAAAATATACATAAAGTTACTTATGATGGTCTATAGTCCCTGGGGTCACAAAGAGTTGGACACAACTGAGCATGCACACACCTAAAGTTACTTTACTCAGTTTTCTAGATTAGATTAAAAACCATTTTTTATCCGGGTAAAAAGGGAAAGGAACACTGAAGACATAATTACAAGCAAGCCTAAGGAACTCAGAAAGAGTCAGGAAAATAAAGTACATAGAAAGCAGATCCTTGCTGCAGCACATTTTACTACTGCTTTGAAATTCCCTTCATACATTTCAGACATAGATTTTGAAATCTAGGTCAACAAACTAAAACTGATGATGAGAATATTCTTGTCTTGATTAAGCATTAGAGAAGTTGTAATAGTGATTTGCCAAGCAGATAAGAAAAAAGAAAAATATCGAGGGTTATTTTTTACATTAATTATTCCCTTCATTCTATTAAATGAAGCTTTTACAGAATAAACAAATGAAATAAATTGCTTTCATTTAAAAATGGAAGGAGAGGAAGAAACAACAAGTGATCACATTGTTTTTTTAGCGATATAAACCACATTTGAGAGCCCAGGTATGTTGACCATGACTATTTATAAGACTACAACAGGACCTATGTACCATACTTATTTGCCTAGTCCTTTTATGACTTAGCAGAATCCTAGGTAAGAAAAACCCCTCTCCAAATAGCTTTTTCATAGTGGTGAGATGATGGGGAACACAATTCAGGGTTGAAACAAAAATGCTCACTCAGACAAATTCCAGGAACTCTGGAAAAATTTCAAGGGTTTTTATTCCTGAACTGTTGTTCAATTAAGTTTGAGATTATGAAATCTATCTCTCATTGCCCAAGGCTCTGGGACCCATTTTTGTTAACTAAACAAAAGCTGTACAATGGGAACTAACAGACTTAAACTTTTCCATTTATTAATTTTGCATAAATTAATCTAATGCAAATTAAGATTTTCTTGTTGAAAGCATGTTTAATTCAGGCTAAGATATTTATATTTTCCTCTCTATCCTCCCATAAGTAATTTATTATTAATCTATAGATTTAGATATTCTTTTATGCTTACTTTATGCCTTACTCATTGTATTTACTTCTAGACCATAATTCTTATAGTTTATTTTTTTCTGTTAGTGAGATATTAACATTCATATAGAGAAAACTTGAAGAATTTGTTTAATAAAGTACTCATGATTTCCTGGATTTGAGAATATTATCATAAAGGACCGATATACAAGCTTTAGATACAGTTATTGTTTGTACACAAGAAATTTAGGGTATATATAATTTCTAAAATAAAGTCAGCAATATTATATTTAGTCTAGTTAAAGCAAATTCAATTACATTTTACTTAGTAGGATGAATACTTCATTATTGTCTATGATATCAATAATATATGGGCTTAATGGATTTTTTTTTGTCTAAACTATGTAATTTTGCTAATGCATTATTATCCTTATAAAGAGGGATTCATTAATTATATGCACATGAAAAAGTCTCCTTAGTTTTAGGCCTGTGCTCTTTTAACTTGAGTATTCTCTTCATACTTAATTCTCTATAAAATTTAAATATCAGGTGTTACAATATTCAGAATATTTACCTGAATGATGCTACAAAGTATTTTCATAGTCCTAGTAAATTTTAGTATTATGTGACTCAACAAGAAATTGTGTGAAATACCTTAGAAAATCCTTTAAAATCTGCAAAAGACATTGGTAGACAGTTTATGCAGGAAGTAGTACAAATCATATAAAAATGATTTACTCTTGCTTAGAATTAAACTAATGTGAATCAAAGAAATGCAATTTTTTTGCTCTTCATATTAGAAAAGCTAAAAGTAAGGATAATATTTAATATAGCCAAGGATTTAATATTGTCCTGAAATTAGAATACACTGAAAATAGAATAGAAAGAAAATAATATGGTTTTATAAAACAAAAAAATCCAGTTCTTACCCTTGCAAATTATTAATAACAATTCCCCTTTGAGGAATCAATCCTAAGAAATAAATCAATGATGTTGACAAAGTAATAAGATAAATGTTATAGCATGTTTATATAACAAAACATTGAAAGCAACTTACATGCCCAACAGAAAGGGAGAATTAAGCAGATTTAGTGTACAGCAGTGGTTTTCAATCTTGATTTAAATGTTAGAACCATTTATTACAAATACAGATGCTCAGGACTAACTTGCTGTATCAGAATCTTCTGACATGGTGGCAGCGTGTATATGTTTTTAGAAAGCTCCCTAAAGGATAGCAATGATAAGCACCGATAATCCATATGACTGAATGTTTAACAATCATTACAGGATTTTAATGACAAAGGAAATGCTTAATGTTGAGTGAATAAAAGAAACAAATTATATATTCATTGTGATCTTAATTTTAGAAAAGATATATAATGTTTATATGTATGTGTATATATATATAAGTGCCATATATATTTTATATATATTTTAAATATTTATTTAAATGCTATTTATTTGTATGTATAGATGTTAATGAAAGTCGCTATCTGTAGGTAGTAGGATTATGATTGATTTGGCTTGCATATTGTTCTTTGTGCTTTCCCACTCATTCAAAATTTTCTTCAATAAAAAGTGACACTTTAGTAAAGAACAAACAAAACTACTCTCTTAATTATTTTATAATATGCATATTAGAATTGTTTCATGCAAATTAAAATATATATTCTATTTTGGATCAAGAAAGATTAAGGAAGTTAGAACTTAGAAATTTTTCTTAAGGATCTCAGAAAAGCATTCATTGTTTGATAGTATGGTTTGCTTTGGCTCACTTGGTTTTGTGTCTCTAGTCAAGGCTGGATGGAGAACATGTGATACATTTGGCTTCTACAAAGGTTCTACCTTATTTGAGGGGAGCAGGTCTGTCAGAGAGGTGTGAGTCTACCCAACAGAAAGGATCTTCAGGAGGTTAATGGAACTCTCAGTGGCTTAGAGAGAAGCCTTGCTGTTTCACAAAAATTACATAGACAAGGTGAATTTTTTCCCTTAGGACAGATTAAATGAAGGTGATTGTGACTAAACTTGAGTCCTGCTAAGTGGGCCATTATATATATATATATATATAGCTTTGTTTTTAAAAAAGATTATATGGTTGGAAGTTATGTTCTTTTCCAAATGAGTATTAAACTCTAAGAAAAAACTTTTTTTCAGGGGTTTTAAAAAAGGCAATTAAAAAAAAAAACTTCCATCATACAACATACTTTTTCTATCCTTCTTTTTGAAATCATGCTAAAATTGCAGATTGAAAAACTCATCTGATTTAAATTTTGTTGTGCAGCAGGTAAATATATGCAGAAGTTTTTCCAGGGCCACTCAATAGGAAAATACTAATTTCATAAAATATAAATAATAACCAACTCAGTATAGATTAGTCATTCTGATATTTAAATGGCTGCATTCTCAGTATTTTAACAAGTGTTATGCACATGAAAGTTCATCCCATATGGAAGATGAAATAGGTAGACAGGAGCAAATGTCACAGAGGATTTGACTTTTGTGGTTTAATCATGTCCTCCTGTTCACTCCCCACCCTTACATAAAGGTAGCTAGAGGAAATTAGCAGGAAAACTGAGAATTTACAACAAATTCCAGAACTTTGTATACAGGCAGTTAATAACTAATTGAGAAAAAGAACTATTTTATTACTCAAAGAAATATAGAAAGTGAATAAAAATCAATAGGCTATCAAACAACTAAATATATCTGATTTATGGAAAGATATTTGTTTTCACAGTTCTACCCTTTATCTGCTATGTAGGCCTGGAAGACTAGCTAATTCTCAGCATTTATCAATGTTCCACTGTTTTCAGTTTAACTTGTAGCTGTGCTCTCACTATTTTTCCCTCAAATTATTCCTTCCAGTAAATAAGCACAAGCCTTTTTTTGCTTCATTGGGTTTGTGTGCTCATTTCCAAAGGAAGAATTTGGGCCAAGTTGCTCTATATGTATATGCAGACATTTTTAGAAAAAATATTGTTTTCACTCCAGTTTGCCTATGTGATGACAGTTAAGGCTTATATAAAATGGCACTATTGATCAATAATTTAATACCAAAATTCAGAGGGAAAATTATTTGATGTGAAAAGACAATTCAGACCCAGCAGGATTTATAATGAGCATTTGAAAACCACTTTTATAATGAGGGATTTCTTTTTATTTTGGAGTCTGGATGACATATATATATAATTAAGTTATATATAGAGAAATGTACATCATGAGAAACGCTGGGCTGGAAGAAGCACGAGCTGGAATCAAGATTCCCAGAAGAAATATCACTGACCTCAGATATGCAGATGACACCACACTTATGGCAGAGAGTGAAGAGGAACTAAAAAGCCCCTTGATGAAAGTGAAAGAGAACAGTGAAAAAGTTGGCTTAAAGCTCAACATTCAGAAAACGAAGATCATGGCATCTGGTCCCATCACTTCATGGGAAATAGATGGGGAAACAGTGTCAGACTTTATTTTTTTGGGCTCCAAAATCACTGCAGATGGTGATTGCAGCCATGAAATTAAAAGATGCTTACTCCTTGGAAGGAAAGTTATGACCAACCTAGACAGCATATTCAAAAGCAGAGACATTACTTTGCCAACAAATGTCCGTCTAGTCAAGGCTATGGTTTTTTCCAGTGGTCATGTATGGATGTGAAAGTTGGACTGTGAAGAAAGCTGAGCACCAAAGAATTGATGCTTTTGAACTGTGGTGTTGGAGAAGACCCTTGAGAATCCCTTGGACTGCAAGGAGGTCCAACCAGTCCATCCTAAAGGAGATCAGTCCTGGGTGTTCATTGGAAGGACTGATGTTGAAGCTTAAACTCCAATACTTTGGCCACCTCATACGAAGAGTTGACTCATTGGAGAAGACACTGATGCTGGGAGGGATTGGGGGCAGGAAGGGGATGACAGAGCATGAGATGGCTGGATGGCATCACCAACTCTATGGACGTGAGTTTGGGTAAACTCCGGGAGTTAGAGTGATGGACAGGGAGGCCTGGCATGCTGTGGTTCATGGATTCATGTGGTTCATGCTGCAAAGAGTTGGACACGGCTAAGCAACTGAATTGAACTGATAGAAATGTTTGTATTTCATATTTCAATTGAATGAAAAAGAACTGAACAAATAGAGTTAACACTGGGCTAGATTCCAAGAATTGTCTCTAAATTGTGTTCTTTTGGATTTGCATGACTAATTCCTATTTGAGAACTAGGCCCCAAGAATGTGATTCTTAGCAAGAACACTATTTTTTTTTGTGAGGATATCTGCTACTAGTTTAGGTAGCACACTAGCTAGAGATTGTGATAAACAACAAAAAATTTTATATTTTAATATTGAGGTTTTTAAATGTAATCTTTACACATATTTTATTCAGCCTGATTTCTGGATTTTTGTCAGTTTTAGGTCGCATACTAGAATTTTTTGCCCTCCTTTGGTCATAGACTTCTTTTAGAAGTCAATGAAAGCATGTATACTTTCTCAGGAAAAATATACAAACATGCAAAACTCAGACTGATACACAATTTTAGGGAACTGCATGGAAACAAAATTTGCCATGGCAAAATATATCTGGCTTGTGGATTATTTCAAGATGAAAATAATCATGGCACAAAAGATGCAAGAAGAAACTTTGATCTTCTTGCTAACTGTCTTAAGAATTGAGATACTATTCCTCTGTTACAGGAATAGAGTTACCACCAGGGATATCTGCAAAGAATATTGGCTAGGTAGGTATCATGGGGGAAACTCTTAGAGATCAGGGTCTATTTTGTATCCCATTGTCTCTGCCTGGCCCTGCAAACATTTGGTTCCCAAACATTTGCTTTTGTATCTCTATGTGAATTGCCTTCCTCCCTTTTGAAGTTCCAAACCTTTACCCACAACATCCCTTTTTGTCTTTTGCTGAAGATGGTATTTAATGTGAGGATTTGGGCCACTTTGGCTAGTTACTATGTTTTCTTGGGTCTCTGCCATGTATATTTGTTATTAAACTTTTGTTTGATTTTCTCCTGTTAATCTGTCTCATGTCAATTTAATTTTTAGAATAGCCAGAAGAGCATATAAGGGTAAAGGAAAATTTATTACTCCCCAACAGATAGGATTCAACTTTATTGGCTGAACACTACTCCCCATAAAGCTGCTGCAGTTAAGAGACCCTGGGGCACCTGACAAAAGCCAGCACAAGGTATTATTTGTTACCATGTGGGCTAGTCTCACAAATCTCTGGCTGCACGGTCTGTTGGAAAAGAGACTGGTAAGAGTTTTTCTCTTTTCGAAAATTAGATTAACAGGAGAAAATACTTGTGAGGCTAGCTCCTTGGAGTTTGTGACTCTTGGTTTAAAGTTTCATAAAGTACTTCCTTTGGTTTGTTGATCATTTTTCCCCAGAGATGGTCACTGATTTTCTTTGTCTTTGTATTTTGTGTCATTTGTTTTAAGGAGAAAACCATTGGTGTGATTAAGTTTTCCCTTTGTCTTGTTCTATGTTTTGAAGGTTTGGTTTATATCCTAATGAGAAAAATCTCTCTGGTTTCTGGCATCCAAAAGGTACACATACCAGTGTTCATTTAGCAGCTAGTTAAATAGGCTGATATTCTGAGCAGTCTTTGTTCAGTTGTGCCAGCTCTCACAGGCAATTTTGTCATAAGGGGTCCAGTCTATAAGGGGCCTTTCTCTTCTCAAACTTTTTTGGCTATTTTGAGAGTCACAGAACATGGGGACTAAATCGTCTATGGCTTTACTTCAGGACACCTGTTGTGTCCATGATACCATGTCTAGAAAGTTACTTCAGGGTCTTTCTATAAATTGGCTTATTGGTTTAAGTCACTATTAAATTCCTACTCATCAGTGGTCCTTCTTCATGGATCGCAGTCTTTTCATGGTGAAAGTGCTTGCATAACTCAATGTATCCATGAGCCATGTCATGCAGGGTAATCTAAATGGATGGGTCATAGTGAAGAGTTCTGAAAAAATGTGGTCCTCTAGAGAAGAGAATGGCAAACTACTACAGAATTCTTGCCATGCAAACCCTATGAACAGTATGAAAAAGCAAAAAGATATGACACCAAAGATGAGCCCCTCAAGTTGGAAAGTGTCTGATAGGCTACTAGGGAAGAACAGAGAACAATTATTAATAGCTCCAGAAAGAATGAAGTGGCTGGGCCAAAGTGGAAATGACACTCTGTTGTGGATGTGTCTGGTGGTTAAAGTGAAGTCCGATGCTATAAAGAACAATATTGCATAGGAACCTGGCATGTTAGGTCCATGAATCAAGGTAAAATGGACATGGTCAAGTAAGAGATGGCAAGAGTGAACATTGACACCTTATGAATCAGTGAACTAAAATAGATGGCGACGGGTTAATTTAATTAAGATGACCATTATATCTACTACTGTGGTTAAGAATTCCTTAGAAGAAATGGAGTACCCTCATAGTCAATGAAAGAGAAATGCAGTACTTGGGTGCAATCTTAAAAAGGACAGAATGATCTCTGTTTGTTTCCAAGGCAAATGGTTCAACATCACAGTAATCCAAGTTTAGGTGCCAACCAGTGATGCTGAAGAAGCTGAAGTTGACCAGTTTTTGTAGTGATCTACAACAATAAACTATGGAAAATCCTGAAAGATATGGGAATACCAGACCACCTGACCTGCCTCTTGAGAAATCTGTATTCAGGTCAGGAAGCAACAGTTAGAACTGGACATGGAACAACAGACTGGTTCCAAATAGGAAAAGGAGTATGTCAAGGCTGTATATTGTCACCCTGCTTATTTAACTTCTATGCAGAGTATATCATGAGAAATGCTGGGCTGGAAGAAGCACGAGCTGGAATCAAGATCGCTGGGAACAATATCAATAACCTCAGATATGCAGATGACACCACCCTTATGGCAAAAAGTGAAGAGGAACTAAAAAGCCTCTTGATGAAAGTGAAAGAGGAGAGTAAAAAAGTTGGCTTAAAACTCAACGTTCAGAAAACGAAGATCATGGCATCTGGTCTCATCACTTCATGGGAAATAGATGGGGAAACAGTGGAAGTGGCAGACTTTATTTTTCTGGGCTCCAAAATCACTGCAGATGGTGACTGCAGCCATGAAATTAAAAGACGCTTACTCCTTGGAAGGAAAGTTATGACCAACCTAGATAGCATATTGAAAAGCAGAGACATTACTTTGCCAACAAAGGTCCATCTAGTCAAGGCTATGGTTTTTCCTGTGGTCATGTATGGATGTGACAGTTGGACAGTGAAGAAGGCTGAGCGCCGAAGAACTGATGCTTTTGAACTGTGGTGTTGGAGAAGACTCTTGAGAGTCCCTTGGACTGCAAGGAGACCCAACCAGTCCATTCTGAAGGAGATCAGCCCTGGGATTTCTTTGGAAGGAATGATGCTAAAGCTGAAACTCCAGTACTTTGGCCACCTCATGCGAAGAGTTGACTCATTGGAAAAGACTCTGATGCTGGGAGGGATTGGGGGCAGGAGGAGAAGGGGCCGACAGAGGATGAGATGGCTGGATGGCATCACTGACTCAATGGACGTGAGTCTGAGTGGACTCCGGGAGTTGGTAATGGCCTGGTGTGCTGTGATTCATCTGTCGCAAAGAGTCAGACACGACTGAGTGACTGAACTGAACTGAACAACACCTTCTAGAACTAACGCAAAAAAAAAAAAAAAAAAAAAAGATGTCCTTTTCATCATATGGGATTGGAATGCAAAAGTAGGAAGTCAAGAGATATACCCAGAATAACAGGCAAGTTTAGCCTTGGATTACATAATGAAGCAGGACAAAGACTAACAGAATTCTGTCACGAGAACATGCTGGTCATAACAAACACCCTTTTCCAACAATCCAAGAGATGACTCCACACATGGACATCACCAGATGATCAATACAGAAATCAGATTGATTCTGTTCAAGATGGAGAAGCTCTATACAGTCAGCAAAAACAAGGCCTGGAGTTGACCTTGTGTCAGATTATGAGCTCCTTATTGCAAAATTAGGCTTAAATTGAAGAAAGTAGGGAAAGCCACTAGGTCATTCAGGTATGACTTAAATCAAATCCCGTATGATTATACAGTGGAGATGACAAATAGATTCAAGGGATTAGATCTGGTAGACACAGTGCTTGAAGAATGATGGATGGAGGTTCATAACACTGTATAGGAGGTAATGACCAAAACCATCCCTAGGAAAAAGAAATGCAAGAAGGCAAAGTGGTTGTTTAGAAGGCTAAACAAATAGCTGAGAAAAGAATAGAAGCAAAAGGCAAGGGAAAAAGGGAAAGATATATTCAACTGAATGCAGAGTTCCAGAGAATAGCAAGGAGAGACAAGAAGACCTTAAAAAAAATGCAAAGAAAACAGAGTTAAACAATAGAATGAAAAAGACTAGAGATCTCTTCAAGAAAATCAGAGATATCAAGGGAACATTTCATTTAAGGATGGGCACAATAAAGGACAGAAATAGTAAGGACCTAGCAGAAGCAAAAGAGATTAAGAAGATGTGGCAAGAATACACAGAAGAGTATACAAAAAAGGTCAAAATGACCCAGATAACCACGATGGTGTAGTCTCACCTAGAATTGGGCATCCTGGAGTGTGAAGTCAAATGGGCCTCAGGTAGCAATACTATGAACAAAGCTAGTAGAGGTGAAGGGCTTTCCAGGTAGTGCTAATGGTGAAGAAACCCCCTGTCACTGCAGGAGATATAAGAGACGCGAGTTTGATCCCTGGGTTGGGAAGATCCCCTGGAGAAGGGCATGGCAACCTATTCCAGTATTCTTGCCTGGAGAATCCCATGGACAGAGGACCCTGGCGGGCTATTGTATATGGGGTTGGAAAGAGTCAGACATGACTGAATCGACTTACAAGGCATGAACAGTAGAGATGAAGAAATTCCAGCTGAGCTATTTAAAATCCTAAAACCTAAATCCTAAAACTCAAAGTGCTACACTCAATATGTCAAGAATTGGGAAAACTCAGCAGTGGTCACAGGACTGGAAGAGGTCAGTTTTCATTCCAACCCCCCAAAACAGCAATGCCAAAGAATGTTCAAACTACCATAGAGTTGTTCTCATTTCACATGCTAGCAAGGTTATGCTCAAAATTCTTCAAACTAGGCCTCAGCAGTATATGAACTAAGAAATTCCAGGTGTTCAAGCTGGATTTAGAAAATGCAGAGGGACCAGGGATCAAATTGCCAACATTTGTTGGATCATGAAGAAAGCAAGGGAGTTCCAGAGAAAATATCTACTTCTGCTACACTGACTGTGCTAAAGCCTTTGTCTGGGTCACAGCAAACTGTGGAAAACTCTTAAACAGATGGGAGTACAAGACCACCTTACCTGTCTCCTGAAAAATCTGTATGCAGTTCAGAAGCAATAGTTAGAGCCTCACATGGAACAACTGACTGATTCAAAATTGGGAAAGATGCATGACAAGGTTGTATATTGTCACCCTGCATATTTAACTTATATGTGGATTACATCATGTGAAATTCTGGGCTGGATGAATCACAAGCTGGAATCATGATTGTCAGAAGAATATCAACATTCTCAGATATACAGATGATATCATTCTAATGGCAGAAAATGAAGAGGCACTAAAGAGCCTCTTGATGAAGGTGACAGAGGAAAGTGAAAATGCTGGCTTGAGACTCAACATTCAAAAAACTAAGATCATGGCATTCAGTCCCATCATTTCACGGCAATAGAAAGGGAAAAAGTAGATGCAGTGGCAGATATTATTTTCCTGGGCTCCAAAATCACTGAGGAAAGTTACTGCAGCCATGAAATTAAAAGATGCTTGCTCCTTGGAAGGAAAGATATGATAAACCTAGACAGCATATTAAAAAGTAGAGACATCACTTTGCTGACAAAGGTCCGTATAGTCAAAACTATGGTTTTTCCAGTAGTCATACAGATGTGAGAGTTGGACCATAAAGAAGGCTGAGCACCAAGAATTGATGCTTTCAAAGTGTGGTGCTTGGAGAAGACTCTTGAAATCCCCTTGGATTGCAAAGATATCAAACCAGATAATCATAAAGGTGATCTATCCTGAATATTCATTGGAAGGACTGTTGCTGAAGCTAAAGCTCCTATACTGTGGCCACTTCATGAGAAGAGCCTACTCAGTGGGAAAGTTTGAAGCAAAAGGAGAAGGTAGCAGCAGAGGATGAGGTAGTTAGATAGCATCATCAACTCAATGCACATGAATTTGAGCAAACTCTGGGAGACAGTGGAGATAGAGGAACCTGGAGTGCTATAGTCCATGGGATTGCAAAGAGGTGGACACGACTTAGCAACTGAACAACAAATGACAATAACATCAATGGCCAGATGATGGATCTTTTGAATTGGAAAAGCTTCTAAATTGGTCAATATTTGCAAAGCTCTCATCATAGATAGATGTACTACTAGTATCTATGGAAAGACCGAATTAAAAGTTGGATACAAAGAAATATAACAGCTAACCTTAAAAAGTCTCTTAGTTTTAAAAATAAAAGAAAATCTTTTCAGGAAGCCTTATTAAATTCATATTCTAAGTGGGTCTTACAGGTGCTAATAAAAACATTGTTTATTAATAAGCAAATGGAAGAGAAAGAGTGTCTTTTTGGGAAAGAGACTCTTCCCAAAAAGAAAAAAATTCTAAAGAGTTGTTAAATAATAAAGTAAATAAAACAAATAATGAAAGTGGGAATAAAGAGGAATCAGAAAGGGAAGAGTAATGGGACTAATCAAAGCAGAATGAAAATCTTTAGATGGTTATTAAGAATTGGGATAAATAAAATGAGCATTTGTGGGATCAAAACAAAGGTTTTATAATACAGTACTACCTAAGATTGTGTGAGTCCAAAGGACCCCATATTGGTTCTCTCCAACAGTAAAGATCCCAAACAAGTCTACTCTAATTACTTCAGTTTAGTTAAATTTTAAAAGCTGGAAGGAAAAGATTAAGAAGACTGAGGAAACTGAGAAAACTGCAACTTTTTTGGGGCAACAGTTAGGCCAATTAATCAAGTTAAATATTGACAAAAGAGCCTTGGTCCCTTGGGTCTACCCCTTACTAGGGTCATCAGAACCTTTGTATAGGAATGAAGCAAATGGCTGGGGGATAAAAAGTTTCTGGGACTCCTTGTAAGACTGAGACTTGTTGATGGCATTTTATTGGAAGCTAAGGTTACAGAACTGGTAGAACTGAGATGGAAATTTATTAAAATTTATGTATTTGAGTGGACTTTGTGTAAGATGGTTGCATTTCTTTTGCCTTGATGATATTGTAGGGATGAGCATTTTGTCTTCCCTTGCCTGGTTTTGTAAGATGGGGCAGGTAAACCCACTGTTTAGGGAGTATTAATTGAATAAAGGAAGCTGATAGTGCTGAGCTCACATAGTATGAGATGGAAACCCAGAAACTGGGGGCTGATATTTAGGGGCTAAAAGAAGCAATAGTGGAAGATTTTGCCCCAAGAGTGAACTGGTATGTGGAAGTGCTCCCTCAGAGGAAATCTAATTCACATCCTCCTTAAAGATTTATCAAGGACAAGTATATAAGTTTTTTTCCACAAATAGTAAAAATCTGAGCATATATAATTTTTTTCCAATTTTTATTTATAAACTAGTGAGTTTGTGATATACATGATTCATGACTTAAGTTTTACAGTGAAATCTATGAGAGTTCTGGTTGTGTTTATGTTTATGTATGTGGATTATTGATATGGTATTTTTCTATCTCCAAATGATATTATCAAAATTAATTTCCAAAAGAGCTCTTTTTAATTGCCTTAAAAATAAGTGCTTATGAATTAAATATTTCTAAATGTAGTAGAAACTAACCCAAATGTTTTCCAGTGTACCTGATTTAAGATTAATCTTTAGTAAGTAAAAGCAAGTTTAAGCTTGTTGGTTTAATTAAATAGGCCTATCTCAAGAGTTACCAGCATTAATTGTAAAGCTTATATTCTACTAGGTTTCAGTTCAGTTCAGTTCAGTTGCTCAGTTGTGTCCAACTCTTTGCAACCCCATGAATCACAGCACGCCAGGCCTCCTTGTCCATCACCAACTCCCAGAGTTAACTCAAACTCATGTCCATTGAGTCAGTGATGCCATCCAGCCATCTCATCCTCTGTCATCTCCTTCTCCTCTTGCCCCCAATCCCTCTCAGCATCAGGGTGTTTTCCAATTGGTCAACTCTTCGCATGAGGTGGTCAAAGTATTGGAGTTTGAGCTTCAGCATCAGTCCTTCCAATGCACACCCAGGACTGATCTCCTTTAAGATGGACTGGTTGGATCTCCTTGCAGTCCAAGGGACTCTCAAGAGTCTTCTACAACACCACAGTTCAAAATCATCAATTCTTCAGCACTCAGCTTTCTTCACAGTCCAACTCTCACATCCATACATGACCACTGGAAAAACCATAGCCTTGACTAGACCAACCTTTGTTAGCAAAGTAATATCTCTGCTTTTCAATATACTATCTAGGTTGGTCATAACTTTCCTTCCAAGGAGTAAGCGTCTTTTAATTTCATGGCTGCAATCCCCATCTGCAGTTGAAGCCCAAAAAAATAAAGTCTGACTACTAGGTTTACCACAAGTTAAATACATTCAGGTATCTCTGTTACAAACTTAGTCGGCAAAAATGATAAATTTGTATGATAAAATTTTTACAAGTAATTAAATAAGTTTAAATGAAACAAAAGTTTTTAGGTGAAATCTTTAATAATAATTATGTTTTATGGCATAGCTACTTAAAAATAGTTTCCTCAAATTTGTTTTGGTAACTTGAAGCTTTAGAGTTTTGCTAAGTTAAATGATGGGAATTCCTGAATGTTTAGATCATTTCCAGAGAAGATAAAATGCTGAAACATTAATTGTTAAATAAATCTATTTTTTGTCTTCTTATTACAGAGAACTAAAGATATTTGGGTTTATTAAAATGTGTCATGGATCACATTGAAAAAAATTATGCTGTAAGGGAGTCTTGTTAAGAGATAAAGTTTTCTTGGAATATTTGTATATATATGTAAATACATATATTTACATGCCTTTGAAATCTTTTATTGTCACTTTGGTTAAGTGAATAAGTATTGCTTTACAGTGACCTATAATCGTATTTGATCAAGTGATTTAAGACATTTTGATAACTTTGACAAAGTCTCCCAAATCAAAATTCTAAATAAAGTCCCTTTGAGCCTCTACTTAACTTTGAGATGTTTCATAGGGCCCCTGAAACATCTCAAAGAGAGATACTAAATTAAAAAACATTGGTACATTAAAGTATATGGAAATCATTGTTAAATGAGCAATGATAAATCTTAGGTGTATCGTGTGGGTAATACAGGTGTTCTAGAGGTTATATGAAATTCCTAAAATTCAGATATGTCCTGGTATGTTATCAGTCATATTTTTAGTTATTATCTTAAAATATTGCATGTCACAGAAATAGACAAATTTCCATGCCAATTGCATTGCAATTAGATCTTTAACTATGTGATTTTAAGTTTTTGTCATTCATAGATAGTTTTTGTTTTACTAAAATGCTCTTAGAAAATGAAGACGTTCATAGAAATGATTTTTGGACAAATATAAGTTTGTGATAACTTTTAGATCACGACACTAAACTGGTAAGAGACTATAGAATTCTAATGAAAAACCTAATGGCTTCATAAAACTGTTAATAAAAGATCAAGATCAATAAGAATTAATTATATGGAACTGAATGAACTGATGAATATGATTTATAATTTTTATAACTTTTTATCTGAAATATTACTGACATTTTCATCATTGCTTTCCAGATACAAAGAAATATTTCCTCTTCTATTAACTTATAGCAATTTGGCAAATTGTACCTATGTAAAAAGAATTGAAACATCTTTTTCTTCCTAACTGATCCCCTCAGAATTTAGAAACTCTTAGTGAGTATTTTTATATTTTTTTACATACTATAAAAATATATTTTTTTACATGCTATATATTTATTTACATACTTTCACTAAGAATTTGTACTCCTTGTATTAGAAGACAATCAGAAACATTGGTTATATTATCAAGGCTTTGACTGGAATGTCACATTTAAAAATGTCCACACAGCTTGAAGGAATTAAGATCGACTGTATGGAGCCATAAAACCCTTTGGAAAAATAGCCTGGTAGTTTTCTTATATGGTTCCTAGCAGCCTTACCAGTTGAGTAAGAAAGGTTATTTCCTGGAAGGCGCAGGAAACTCAGGATATTTTGGAGACCTTGTGGGCTAACTGGTAAAGAATTCGCTTACAATGAAGGAGACCTGGGTTCAATCCCTGGGTTGGGAAGATCCCTTGGAGAAGGGAAAGGCTACCCACTGCAGCATTCTAGCCTGGAGAATTCCATGGTCTGTGTAGTCTGTGGGGTCTCAAAGAGTTGGACACAACTGAGCGACTTTCACTTTCTTTTTCAAGATGAGAAGAATTCACCCAAATTTATATATATTACAGGTAAATCTGGTAGCAAGTCCTTGGCATGGTTTCATGGTATGAGAGGCATTTAAAAATTTAATCTGGAGATTCCTTTGAAAATTTCCAGCAAAGCAGATCAATTACTGTTTTTGCTGGACTTAGGTAGATAACCAAGGCAAATTTAATGACATTTATTTTGAAAACGAATTAGTCTTAATTTGATTTTCTTTGATAGAAGTAAGGGTAATTTTTAGGAAAAAAAAAAAAAAAGCTTAGTGTTTTCAGTTTTTCTTCTGCTTCTTATTTTAACTTGGAATCATTGAGAATAAATGCTGCCCTTTTCCTGAAGCCCTGCAAACTGAAGCTGAACAATTTGATATAAACTTGAGCGATCACAATAATTGCCTATATTTAGACAAACTTCTTGACTATTGCTGTGTAAGATTCTCAGGAAATTTACCTGAATACCTAATGACATCATTGAAGACATTTCATACCGCAAAACATGCTTCAGTCTTGATTATCTAGAAATCTTGACTGGCGGCTCTCAGGACTCAGATACTGGGTTTATAATTTACTTCAATCATTAACCTTTGTGGTTTTTTTGCCTCCATACAAATACCTCCTACCTGATTGTTTGCACCATATAGCCCTAACTTTGAGAGCCCACCTGCATCATGGCCTCCTGAAATAAACTGATTAGTTGTCAGACTATGTGGTTGATTTGATGAGCTATAAAGCAACATATCAAGTCAAATTCTGGACGATGAAATGTCTAAAAGAAACTTCAAAGACGAGACTATAGGTGAACAAAATCTGTTGCCCCCAAATATTTCTGGCATGCAAATTATTTCAAATTGAAAACAATCAAGGCTTGAAAGGCTCAGGAAGAAACTTTGACCTTGCTAACTGCCTTAAGAATTTAGGTAGAGGGCCTTTTATAGGAATAGAACTAACACCAGAGAATATGGGCTAGGTGTGTTGGGAAAACTAGAGATCACAGTCTACTCAGCATCCCACTCTCTCCCCATGGCTCAAGCATTTGTTTCCCAAATATTTGCTTTTTCCTCTCTATGTGAATTGTGTTTATCCCCATTTGAGGTACCAAATCACTACCCTCAACAATCTCTTTTGTCTTTAGTTGAAGATGGATTTAAGGCGAGGGTTTGGGCCATTTGGTGAGTTACTCAGTTTTCCTGGGTCTTTCCCTGTATACATGTTATTAAATTTTTGTTTGATTTTCTCCTGTAATCTGTCTCATATCAATTTAATTCTTAGCCTGGCTGGGGTAGAGGAAGGGTGTCTAACTCTCTCTGACAATTCTAATAAACCTATTTTAAAATTAATTAATGACTTTTCAAGTATGCTTATTAAAGATAAGTAAAAATATTTCTGTGACCCATATTGGCTCCAGAATTTTAATAGAGAAGAGGTTTTTAGACTATGATTTGGCAGAAATGAATTTCCAAGATATTAACTCCATTTGTGATCATTCTGAAAACACATCATATATGGGTTTTTTTTTAAAGGACTGTATGTTAAATCAATAAAAATTTAAAATAAATGTTGTCAAAAGATACTTTTATTTATCCTTACATAATATTTAGAAAATGTAGTCATATTAAATAATGTAAATTTTATTTTTGGTGGCCTTTTGAGTGTGCAGTTTGAGATTATATGAGATAAAGTCCCTGCCCTAAGCCACCCCATTGTTATCATTATCCATGATCAAATTGTACAAAAGAGGGTTTTATTTCAAGATGAGATCATAACTATCTAGATTAAGTGCTTCAAGTTACCTCTGGTTATTATTCACTTTTTAAAGTTGTGATTATCATCATTCTAAAGTAAAACTTCAAAAATACTAGGCCTTTCAGAAAGATGCTTTGTCTGGACTGTCATTTTCTATGTAGACCCTGTCCCACCCCAAACTTTAGATACTTTCATCTCCTAGACCATTCTCTTTATTCTCTTTATACACCTTCCAGAAATCTAAACTATTCCATTCCATGTACCCCGACCATGTTTCCTTCTTCCATCCTTTGCCAGTTCTTAAAAGCTTTCATTGATTGTTTAAAGAACTAGAATCCTATAATATTTGAGTCAAACTGTGGTTTAGAGGTTGTCTACAACTTTCTCATTTTATAGGTGTGGTCACTGGGGTCTAATGAAAGTTAGGTGACTTGCTCAACAAAGCCCAGCTGGGACACAGGTCTTCTGCCTTCTAGTCCAGTGCTCTTTCCCGCAGAACTATGGTATCTTTGCTTTCTGTCATCCTGTGAAGTTAAACTATACTCATCCTTCCTATGGCTCTCTAAGGAAAATTTCCTTTTTCCTGAGAAGTTTTTTATGCTTGGTAGGGGTTACCTTTTGGTTAAGCTTTGACTCATATACCTTGCCCTATTAAGTCGGCAACTTCTGTTCTCTCTAAACACTCCTTGAGCTGAGATAAATCTTAAAAAGCAAATAATCTTGTCAACTGCCCTGATCCTTCCTAAAAGAAATTACAGTAGATGACTTTCTTTAAAAAATAATACTAACAACCTAAATGATGATTTGATTTCATTTGATGGTAACATTTATTTTCTCCTAAGGTTAAAATTGGATAGGTTTTTTTGTTACAAGGTTCTTAATGATTTAAGTGCTGATCTTTTACAATATGTAATCTTGAGTTTCCAAGAATAGCATCATAATGAAGCATCAGTATAATGAATTAGATGGTCACAAAAACTCAGTTTCATCTTTGAATTTTTGTTTCCTCTCCTTTCTCATAGTCGATCATCCATTAAGAACTGTTTTTCTGAAAATGTCACCTATTTTCATTTCTATTACATTGACACCACCTTATCAAAATCCTTATCACCTGAGACAAGATCCACTGACTCAGTCCCTTCTCAGATGCTCACAGTCAAAATAACTTTGCTTCTCTGCTCATATGTAGTGCTTTGTCAAAAAATTTCAGTGATTCCTGATTGCCTCTAAAATACTATTCTAATCTTTCTGGTATTCATGGCTTTCCAACAATTCAGTTTACATATGCCTTTACAATATAATTTTATTAAGCCAGACTCTGTGTCAAGTTATGTGTATTCTCACTGAATCCTCATTGAATCCTCATGGCTAGTAAATGGCAAATGGAAATGGAACCTGGGTATCTCTAACACAGAAGCCCAGCCTCTTAAGCACTAGTCTACCAAACAGAACTTCTCTTCCTCTAGCCAGTCTTATTTTCTTATAATCTCAAATATATTTTATTCAGAATGAATTCCAGTCTCATGATAGAAAGTTCACCAGGAATTCCTTTTTTTCTCTCTTAGCTTTTCTAAATTTCTTATAATTTTCCAATAATCACTCATTGACTTATTCATTCAACTGGTACATCTGAACCTATTTTATCAGATCTTTCCCAGATATTCTAATTACCTCCTGCTTCTTTAAATTATCTATATATTATGTAGTACACTCAAATTTGCTCTAACATTTCATTACAATGTTAGCTGTACATTTTTTTCTCCTTGGAAAGCAGCAGCTGTGTCTTGTGATACTTTATAACATTTTCAGTCCCAGTGCAGGGCAAGAAATAGAGTAAGCAGGCAATAACTAAATGTAGGATGATATCTCAATGAGTTGACTTAAGGTGGTAGTTTTCAAGCAACCATTCAAATGAAAGCATAGTGTATTATACAATGAAAGAGAATCTTTCAACCATGGAACCTGATAAATTTTGAGAAGACCTGATATGAAGAATGTTTTAAAACAAAATAAAAGAACGCAAAAGGCTTCAAAACTGTCTGTTAAATATTGGCAAGAGGAACATATGAAATTACTGACTCTAGAACTTTTGTCCACTGTATAAACAAAATAATCTAAGAAGGTATTCCATATTATAGATAGTTAAAATAAAGGGATCACCAGTTCACTTTGTGTAGCCAAAGAAAGAATACTAAAAGATAAAATCAAATATGTTTGTTTGTGAATATCAAGGGAAATCTGATACTTTCAATGAAAGTTAAAGATAAAAATCACAGATACTAGTATTTCTGTAGTTCAGTTCTAATCTATTTTAGTATAGCAAATAAAACATACTGCCTTTAAATATATTTTTTCTACTTAGAACAATATAATTCAGCATATTTCAGAAATTAAAAATTTAATTTATCATAAAAAGATTTTAAATGTCAATTGTATTTGGTTTAACTTGATTAAGATTTATTTTGTTGTACATATAAATATGTATTTAATTCACTAAATACATCTACCTAATCTTTATATACAAATACTTTAAATTTCCTATCAAGTTCTTGAAAGAAAATATTAAAGTTTTAATTTTTCTCTTTCATTTAAGGTTTCTGTTTTTTAGTAATAGACTAGCTTCCTAGGTGGTTCTAGTGGTAAAGAATGGCCAGCCAATATAGGAGACATGAGTTGTTGGTTTGATTTCTGGGTCAGAAAGATCCCCTGAAGGAAGGCATGCAACCTGCTCCAGTATTCTTGCCTGGAGAATCCCATGGACAGAGGAGCCAGGCAATTGACAGTCCATAGGGTCGCAAAGAGTTTGACATGACTGAAGTGACAGAGCATGCATGCACAGCCTTTAAATATAACTTAAAATCTATAGTTTGTCTTTTAAGTGATCTTGTTTCATCTATCTTTAAGTTTTGACTCAGATTTTGGTTAGGTGGGAGAATAGCAAAAACAGAAAAAGGAAATTGTTTGGTAAAAATAGGGTCTTGAAAAGAAGCTATCTGAATTTGCCAAAGAGGGCTCATAACTAGCAGAACGTGTGGCTTTTCCATTATTCTCTGAAAAGAACTGAAGACTTGGATTTCTAAATACATTTGTCTGTGAATAGTATAAGCTTATGCCATCCTAAGTAAAATACAAACCTCTTATCTTTGAGAGTGACAGGGCATACAATCATATTTCAAAACAGAAACATATTCTCTCATTTATTTTTATTAAGAAGAAAGTTTAAATTATTAAAATAGTCTCACCTACTGTTGCTCCTATTGATGTTAATACTAGAACAATATCACACAGTCTTTTAGCTATTAGCTCAGGGGTTGGATATTTTTTAAATTACCAGTTTGGGCACTTTCACCATCTAGTCTTAATATATTTAATAAATTGAATGCAGGTAACATGAGATCAGTACTTTCACTTTACTGAGAAACTAAAAAAAGAAAAAATGATGTTTTATCTCAATTTCAGGTTATCCAAAAGAACTAGAAATCACTGCAGAACCATCAATTCTTTCTTAGAATGAAATTATCATGATATATTTTATAAGAATTCAAAGTATATAACAGATCTACCTGACATAACTAATGTCTGTGTGGGTGTCAAATTCTAACACATCAATACTTCACTAAAAATATTTTGACTTTTTTTTCTTTCTTTTTTTGCTTAAGCAATCCATGTATCTGGCATGATAAAATTCAGGAATAAATACATTAGGAATAAATAATGTACCTTAAATATAGCCTATACTTTTCACTAAGAGAGTCCGTGAGTGAGAAAGCCAAAGTTAAGTTCTATCTGACAAAATGCTTTATCTGCTAAAAGTTCAGTAATTAGGTTTCTGGATTTGATGACCATTGCAACATCATTGGGCTTCCCCAGTGGCTCAGTGGTAAAGAATCTGCCTATAATGTGTGTGCCATAGGAGACTTGGGTTTGATCGCCTGGGTCAGGAAGGCTCCCTGGAGGAAGGCATTGCAACCCACTCCAGTATTCTTGCCTGGAGAATTCCATGGACAGAGGAGCCTGGTGGGCTACAGTCCATGGTATTGAGAGAGTCATACACGACTGAAGCGACTTAGCACGACAAGGCAATCTCATTAATCTACATAAATGTTGGTATAAAATCAAATTTCTAGTTTGTATGTGTCCTCTCATTTTCATTCCTAGTTACACGACTAGTATGGTTCCTGCTCAGAAGGCAACACTCTCTAACAATAATATATCCTTCTGAAATGACTTTCTTTCACTAAAACCCCCCAAATCCAATTTTAAGCTGATGTCAAGATTCTAAACATATCTGTAACAAAGAAAAAACTGCTTCTGAAAGATGATTATTTACTAGCAACTCACTGCTTGAATTCTCATTCTTTCTGCACATGTCTTTTTTTTTTCCTAAAATTTCCTTCTTTATCCACAAGTGTCTTAGTTATATGATCCTAGAGCTTTCTTAAAATCTGTTTGAGTCATGTAAGATCTAGCCTTCTTGAGAGTAACAATAACAAAAAAATATTACTGGATAGAATCTGGGAGCTGATCCCTCCATAATCCATAAGACTTCTTCAAATATCTCAAATTCTTGATGTTTTTATAAATTCTCACTTTGAATTTCACTTGTTTCTCACTTTGCACTTCTCCCCTATGGAAGGACCAATTTGAAATAGGGTATTAAATTCAGGAAATACTGATGTTGTGTTTATGGATAACAACATAAAACATGAGAAGTAACACTGGAAACCATTAATAGCAATGAAAGAGGCCTGGTAAGTGCTTCTATAAGCATGGAGAAATACTGGTTGAAACAATATTACCTCCCTTTCCTCTTAGATTTTTCTAACCACAGCTTTCAAAAGGTACCTTAAAATTTCACTAATATATATTACTTCACACCAAGTCTAACCTGACCATATTTACAATTATATATCATTTAAATTACATCAGCTGCTTAAAGTAAAAAATTTCTTAATAATGATATATTTTCTATAGAAACACTTTGGATTTTACCAAAATTTTCACAACCTTATTATCCATTATGGTTTGATTGTCAGTTACCATCCATATTTTACATGTAATAAAATTCCAAACTGATGACAATTTCCTAAGACCTATGTAAGAATCTAATCCTTAATAGAAGACTGGCACTGATGTTTAATGATGATAAAAAAAAACCTTAGCATATAACTGATAAGACGTGTGAAGGTTTTTTATTCTGCTATTACATTTGTATGTGGGTATTCAAATAACCATTATGCACAGATGGCAAGCTGGTTTCTTAATCCTGTTAAGTTAAAAAAATATAAATGTATAAAGAAAAGAGGATTAAAAATAGGTGGGGGAGGGGTTTCCTTCAAATAAATGGAACCCATTCTTTTGAAAGAAAACTCCCCTCTTACCTTAGTCCTGGAGCTGGTTAGTTCTCCTCTGTCCTCCTCCTAGGGGAGAAATACCCAAAGTTAAACAATAATAGAACATGGTCTTGTATTAAAGTCAAGTTCAGTTCTGGCGGGTCCTTTTCTCATGTCTCACAAGACACTACCAACTGTCTGATATACTGGAGCATTCACTGAATTGAACTTAAGATCCATTTAAGGATTAAACCAACATTAGCTTTGTAAGGGGGACAAAATTGTCTGCTCTTTAGTCTATTTTATTAGAGCTCCAATAAATTGAATACTGATTTAGAGCAAAGTAATTTATGGAAGAGCATTGATTTGTTAACTTTCATCAGCTGGAGTGAATTATGTAGGGTGTACCATGAGAGTACCTAGAGTTCCCCAGGTAGGGAGAGGCATGCTGTGATGTTTCAACCCATTTCCCTGATGTTCATGTCTTTTGAGGGTTTAATGATAGTGCTAGAGGCAACATCATATTTGGAGCAGTACTAAATCTGATATGAACTAGAATTATTGTAAAAGTGAAAAAAAAACCCCTTAATAGGTCATTAGATTGGAAGACTAAGAAAAAGTCTGGGAGATGAGTATGATTGCAAACTATGTGATTTAATTTTTCAAAACAGGGAATTGTAGGTAAGATAAATATGGGATTTTTTTTTTTTTTCTTAACGTGTCTATCTAACTAGGACTCTTAGCTTCTTTGGAGAGAAACAAGATAGCATAGTGAAATGAGCATGGATTTGGTAATTATACAACAATGGGCTTCTATTTCAGTTCTATCATTTCTCAGTTATTTGACTTGAATTTCAACAACATCATCTGTCCAGATGAAGATACCAAAAAATATGTTCATATATGTATGCTTGATATGTAGTAGATATTAATTTTTTTTCTTTTCATTTATATGGTCTCTGATATGGTCTTTTTTTTTTTTTTAAATTGGAGTTTTTGCTGTACAACAAAGTAAGTCAGTTACACATGATATATTTTTTTCTTACTTGAATGACTTCATCTCTTCAGAGACCACTGTCTAATTAATTGACCTTAGAGCCAATTCCTGAATACCCCTTGACATAATTTCAGGGATAGTGACTGGCTCCCATAAAAAAATCAAATACCAGACAGTTAATTAAATTCTGTGAGACATGGAGGAAAGTGGAGACCAAGAATGAGCCTGAACCCATACAAGATCATGTGCTATTGTTATTTAACTTTGGGTAACTTATTAAAATTCTTTATCAAGTAAAATGACATCAAGTGAGAAAATGGATGTACTTTTGGAAGCTCAGGTTGTCACAATATATTCCAGAAATATCAAAATGAAGGATGTTGTAGCTGTTACTCAAATGGCTATTATGAATATATGCAGGGAAAAAACACTGTATGGAAGATTCTGTATTATACGTCTATTACTATTACTACTTATTTAGCATTAGATTCACCCTATGATCTTTAATCACTTTAAAGTTCCATAATATTTCTATGGCACAATAAAACTCTTGCAACTACAAATATGCACATTTTTCTCATCCTTAGAAACTTTAACGTTATTTCTTTAATGAATATTCTAAGAATGGCTCTTTTGACAAACCTGTCTTTATCCATTATATTCTATAAATTCTAAAAAAAATATACAGAAATACTTTCCTTTTTTTTTGAAAAAGATACATTCAGAAATCATAAATATATGCTATAAATATAAAAAAAAGTATATTTTATGAAACACCTACTTCATCCATGGAGACCACTTATATGACAGAGTTTTGACAGAAATACCTTTATATTCCAAATAATCTGAGAATCTATGAAAAAGAAAAACTGTAGGTACACTGCCAGGCTTGGTTACAATCACAAGGGCTGTGCAGTCTTCCTGCTTCAGGGCATTAACTGATTGCTATTTATGATGAAGGAAAAAAATGGAAAAGAAATTAAATAGTAATAAAGCTGTTTGGGGATATTATGGTGCCCTTAAAAATCAAAACTCTCAAGTATTACATACTGAAACAATACAGGATACTATACTATATAGATCAATTTTTTAAATCATATCTAGATATGGAAAAATATGTTTCATTCTTAAAAGACAAAGAAAGTCCTTCTACATACATGTGCTTCACTTTAGCTGTTTTACTACCACTCATATAATTCAAAGGATTTTGTCAGATTTGCATATTGCCCCAAATTTGATGTCAGTATCTAATTTTAAAACTCTATAATTATACAAGAACTGTGTCTCTCTGGTTCTCTCAGAGAAGTGGTTTCCTTAAATACTTTTCCATTTCACATTGTAGACAGACTATGATAAAAGCAGCTATTTACTTAATTAGTGAATTACTTAATCCCAAAGCCTAATGAGCTTCTATTGAAATTCTGGGAATGAATTTCCCCTTAGTGTTATTAAGTGTCCACCGCTTCAAAGAGGTATAACAGAATTCTTTGGTTGTTTTCCTAAAGACAGTTCAGGACATGACCCAGAATCTCAGACTCTCAAAATGAGACAGGAATTTAAATGTCACTGTCTGTACTCTCTGAGATGTGAGAATCCCTTCTATTTGAACAATTTGGGAAACATAGCCAATTTCCCCCCATTATTTGAACCAATTTTAATTGTTGTAAAATCTTTCTTTGTGTTGACCTGAAACCTACCTCTGTCTAGTTTAGTTAACTTAGCAGAGTTTCTTTAGTTTATAATATGAATTAAATATTATAATTTCTTGAGCTCTTACATGGGTATTTTCAATATACCTTGAAATTATCAATATTAATGAAACCAGAACATAGAATAATCATAGAATCTATTCAATAACCTTTCAAAGTAAACTATAATTATAGTAAAGAGGTTTTTTATTGTTGTTGTTGTTGTTCTTTTCCCATAAGAGCACTGGAGAGAGTCAGAAGATCTCATTTCCAATCTCAGCTGTGTGGGACTGTGGGCAAGTCACTTAACATCTCTAATTTATGTCTTCCTTTATAATAAAGTGACATCATAAGAGGGTTAAAAGGAGCAGGTAAAAAAAATATATATATATATATATATATGTGGTTTGAAAGCTATAATGCTGTATTTTTACTAATATTATTTCATTTTTGAAATAGCCTGACCAGCAATTTTTAGAGTTATACATTAAGCTAAATTCAAACATTATGTCTTAAAAGTGAACAAATTAAAAATATTAAATGATAGACTAACTGATTCTTTGCCTTATATTATCATTACTTTATCATTTCATAGAAAGTAATTCTTTTTTTTTTTGTTTGTTTGTTTTTAGTCTATGCCCTTCATATTTACTCTGGAAGACAATCAGGTCCATTTTTTGGGGATCCTGTTTACTTCTGGCTAGCCTAGCCTCAAACATAAGCCAAAGGTTAGCATATTGATGTAGGGTTCTGAATATTTGTTTAATTTTAAGTTTTCTATTTCTCATGGTTTTAAAAAAGCATTTGCTTTTCATGCTAAGTCAGTAGCAATGACTTTTTGATAATACTTTTTCTGTGGTCCTAGTTACAAGCGCCTAAAAAGAGAGGAGACTAGGGACTGGGGATCTGGTGATATCTTCTCTTATTTACTAATAGTATTCTAGCCTGTTACTCTATCGAAAAGGATGTTCAGAAGTTGCATATCTCTCAGCTCCAAATATGAAATGACTAGGCTTCCATAATAGCAGAGGGCTTGCAGATAGTTCTTGACAGTTTTTATATAAACTTGCATAGTAAAGCAACAATGGAGAGGGGTCCATTTACTCATATTGCTTTTGAAAGTGAGTTGCTTGTGTTACACTTGTTTGATTGACTCCAGTTCGATTTTTATTTTGGCAAACTCCCAAAGAATTAACACTTAGAGAAAACATTGAATTTTTACCATTTCTGTAAAAAAAAATACTTGTGCATTTTCTTCATTGAGAATCTTAGAGAAAAAGCAATATAAATAAAACCATGGTTATTTCAATATGATGTCATGATTTTGGTCAGTAGAGTTTAAAACAATAGATTTCTTGCACATTTTGGCATAGTATACTTTGAAAGGCACAATTTAATGCTAAGAATATTTTTAATGCCTTTAATGTTTTTTTCATTGTTGAGTTGTGTGACGGTAAAGCAATGTGTTGAAATGGCTTTACAAAGTTTTTCAAAGTGTATTTCATTCTTTAAGTGAGTCCTAACAATATTTTAGGTTTTCAGAAAGTATGGTACCTATTCATTTAAAATAAACTACTTTTAATCATGAAAGGAGAAGGCAGTGGCAACCCACTCCAGTACTCTTGCCTGGAAAATCCCATGGACGGAGGAGCCTGGTAGGCTGCAGTCCATGGGGTCGCGAAGAGTCGGACATGACTGAGCAACTGCACTTTCACTTTTCACTTTCATGCATTGGAGAAGGAAATGGCAACCCACTCCAGTGTTCTTGCCTGGAGAGTCCCAGGGATGGGGGAGCCTGGTGGGCTGCCGTCTATGGGGTCGCACAGAGTCAAACATGACTGAAGCGACTTAGCAGCAGCAGCAGCAATCATGAAAAAGCCATTTGTGGTATTAATGGAGGATAGACAATGTATTCATAGTATTTCTAACTTCTGTTTGTATAATTATTATTTATAAAATGTTCTTGGAGTCAATATAATGTCATTTATGAGAAGGTTTGAGGCCAGGTGAGGTATTTTGGAGAGTTGAATGGTGACTTTCTATTCAGGTGTTGCCAGGTGCATATGATATTATGCTTGTAGCAAAGCTATCTCAAATGTATGTTATATCATTTTGAAAACAGAAGTTATAGGACTGAGTTTTGGGGAGAAATAAACATTTATAAAATAAACAGGTTACAGTTTCTTATTTCTACTTAAAACAGAATATAATTATAAACTATAGTCTTTACTATTTTCCAGTTCATTTCAAATGACTGTCAAAATATTTTATCTTTCTTCTCTTACATATGAATAAGAAACCAGTACAAACAAACTCGGCTGATATTATCTTAGCTGAACAGACCCATTGTTCACTTGCTTTCTTGTTTCTCTGTGTCCCCTTTATAACCTGAACACTAATACTGCAATTCTAGAAACCAATTCTTATAGTGAGATGATCCATAAAGATGAGTGACATAATATGGAACTTGTCCAGCTATTAGACATATACCAAGAGGAAACACATCCACAGCATATTTATACATATCAGATTATGAACTTTGGTCTTAGAGACAACTTTATGTTTCCTAAATATATATGGCATATATAACTCAAGGTTATAGATTCTGCACTTATATTAGTTGTGAATTAACCTGAATTTATAGGATATAGATATTCTTTGGGGGAATTCTTTATACTTAAGAGTATTTGTTTATAAGATAGTAGTGTGGGATGAAAGAACAGCAGTGTGGAATTCTGGCTTTTCACTGCACTGTCAAAATGGAGATTTAGTCTTAGATCTCTTGTTAAATCAGTTTGTGAAGGTTTACCTTCTTTTTTAGCAATTTTATCTTGTTAAATTTAATCCTCTATGAAGTAGTATAAACTAAAACAGCCACATATTATTCACTTTTCTCAGGCAAGTTACTAAAATATAGCTTCTAAATGTAATGGAGAGCTGAATATTGGATTTAGAAACACAGCTGAATATTGAATTTAGAAATGGTTAAATGGTGTTACCTAGCTAGCCACAAAATAACCCTAGAGAGAACAACTTGAAATCTATTTGGTAAATTCTCAGTTGGAACTCAACAACCATTTGTTGAATAAATTGGCAAATGAATGAAGGCAAATCATATTAGCATTTTTTTAATAAGCGGGAAAAATGGAAAATGTTAATGCTTGATGAATTTTAAAGAAATGTAGAAAAATGCAAGATTTTTTTCCTTTGCATGGGAAGTTGTAATTTTAATCATCTTTTAATTGTAGGAAAGAGTTAAATGAAAAACCTAAAATTTTAAATGGCAGTGGAAAGTTTTATGTTTCCTACTGTACTCAGTATCAAGCAAGAGAATGATGGAATGTATGAATGCTAAAGAGGAGCATTTCTCCCTGGGACACATTTAACACTGATACCTTTACCATGTGAATGTGAAATACTTGGTATTTCCACATCTCCAACAGCAAATAGGGTAAGTGCTTAAGCATATCACAGCCAGGGGGAATTGCATGTGTTTGTATGCTGAGAGGTGCTATTGATGTCTGTATGAGTGCATTTTTCTAATCCCTAGGCTAGGCTATCAGACTAAGTTCCAAAACATAAAGAGATCATAAGAACTAAGTTTTTGTGTAGCATTTTTAAATATGTCAGTTATCTGTAGCATTTTTTTAATATATGTTATCTGTAGCATTTTTAATATGACACCAAATAAAATGAAGGATATTTATAAATGAGAATTTCTCTCTTTTCCCATAATAGTTAAAAAAAAAAACCCACAAAATTGTGTACTAATCTCCTGTAATTCATTTCCAGAAAACAAATTAAAAGTACTTGAGGCCGAGTACTAATAAGTACTCAGCTTTAAATTTCTGCACTTTTAAGTTTTACTAGTGTCTACCTTAAGTGCTAAAAATTGACTTGTTACTAACACCAAAAATAGACTGTGATTTTATTCTTACAATTTGAAGAAACTCCTCCTTTCTAAACTTTCTAAGAACTCCTGAACTGATGATTAAATATGTCCCACAAATTTTACATAGGAAAGCGGTTGTTTACAGATAATATATTTTTCACACATGAATTTAAATGTTAAATTGAATATATCTGCTCTAAAAAATACTCCAAAGTGGAAGAAACATAATTTGGCATACAGAGAACTCTACCTACTCTGATACAGATTTAGAATTGAGCCAAGTGTCTGATGAGGGCAATGACTGTGTTAAACATTCAAATAAAAAGTCCAATGAAGATGTGCCCTGCTATTCCCATTCTTAGTACTTCGTCCCCTCCTGCCACGCTATTACTGTGGGGGTTCTAAGTTGGCTTCTTTCAAACTAAGCATGATGTGCTTGGTTTCAAAGGATCAGCTCCCAAGTCCAACTGGACCTCTTTTCCCTCCAGATTTCAAACACTGATGAAGTTCTGAAGTTCTTTTGGGGCTGCTTTCTCTTGGAAGACCCTTTTTTTGACAGATCATTAGTTTATACTAGCAACAGGTCCACAAATACTACATATCTTTAGAGAAGGCAACCTGTGAATGGGGATTATAAGTATTGAATAACAAAAGTAGAGGAAATTAGTTTTTTCCTTTTTAAATTTTATTTTTAGTTGCACTATGTGGCTTGCAGGATATTACTTAGTTCCCTGGACAAGGTCTGAACACGGGTCCAGGGCAATGAAAGCAACAAGTCCTAACCACCAGACCTCCAGGGAATTCCCAGAAGACTAGTTCTTTAACTTGACTTCAAATGTTAAGGTCAAGTATACACATTCTTACAAAGGCCAGGAGAATTCTGAAGATATGATCTACTTCTAGGTTCCCTAGAGGTACTTGAAGATTCCAGATACCATGAATATCTTTAAAAAGGGTATTTCTCATTTAAAAACCATGTAATAGCCAACAAATCTGTATTAACTAAATTATGATTCACTCTAAGGAATCTTTAGCAGTTTACTTATTGCATGGCAAAGTTAAAAGTATAGAAAGTAGTGTAATATAGATAATATACAAAAGAAAGTACTATTTTGATAGTAAAGTATACAACTTTACTATGTATACTTATACAGAAGGAAGATTTTTTTCCTTTTCTTAAAGTCTCATGTTGCCCATGAATCAAAACAGCAGCATTTGAAAGAAAGCCATAATTAATGACAATGAAATAGACCAGTCTCACTGTATCCAGAACTATTAACCCAAAAATCTGGTTAAAAAAGATCTTACAGGAAAATAGACTTACTCTTAACTGAACAAATAAGGAAGAAAGCTTTCAAAGATACTTTGATTCAGGTATACCCTCTGGATTTTGCTCTAAGGACTGTGATTCTTTTGCATTTTATTTTTTATACAGAAGCTGCCTATTAGTCCATCTCTACATTCTTCTCTACGTTAGTTTCCCTGTTTTGAAGCAGAAGGTTACTGGTTGAATAAGAACAAGAATTTAAGCTTAATGAGCCTCCTACTCAGTAGGGCGAAGTGTGAAGGAGTGAAGAGGTGTGGGTAAGGTGAATGCTGGTTAGCCCTCAGTGCCTTTCCAGTATTCTCAAAGGCAGGACAAAATGACTGTTTTTGTCTTGCAGGGGCCAGCTTGCTCAGGAAATTGTGGCATGTATAAAGCAAAGCACATAAACAAACTCTTCACCCAGGAAGCTGAGTTTAACAACTGCCTCATTAACAAGATCCAGGGAAAGACAGGAAAAGCAGGGGGAGGCCAGAGCTGATTATTATACAGTTCTAGACAGATGAAGTCCTTCAGCTTCCCCCCAAACAATCCCTGTAGTGTGGATTTGACAAAGTGGCACATTTAAGACGGGAACACTGTTGCTATCAATGGGAGTCCGGCGCACCAGTATCTGTAGGCCAAATTCAGTCCCTGGAACTTGCCTTTATCAGTAGACACAAGACAGAGGACAAGGCAGCCACATCCACAGAGAATTAACTAAGAGCAAATGCTACATCCAGTGAATGCAATCAATAGTCTGAACAGTGATCTACATATCAACCACCATAGCTGTCTCCCTTTGGGTTTTTTAAAAATAATTTATATTTTGTACTTTTGTAGTTACTATTTTGATGGAGATGTATTTGCCACATGGCCTTACTGAGATTACATCTTTCTTATATTTCATTAAACAAAATAAACCCTTTAAAGACCAAATATCCTGATGCCTGATTCTGAATAGCTAACATGTTTTGGGGTAGAATTTTATCATGGATAATTGATTTATTTATTTTGATATTTCACAATTATTTATTGATCTATACTTTGCCCAGCATTATTTAAGAACTACAGATTCCTCTGTTATAGTTGGAGGATTCCCATGGATAATTTATGTTGGACTTCCCCCTTGCACAATTCTCCAGCTTCACATGGCAAGTATGTTTAAATAAACCTGACTTCAGAATTGCCAAAGTTTACACTCAAATTTGTCTTTACTGGCTAACTTTTTTCTATCTCTTTAAAAACCATCCCTTTTGAACATAACATGAAACCACTCTCTAATTGTTACAGTGTTGTTTACAAGCACAAAATATTGGTTTAACACAACTTTTCAGTACTAGTATTTGTTTCTTATATTTGTCTCAACTCCTCCACCATCCAATACAGACACCCAAAGCACTCTTCAGTTCCCCCTTTGAAACCAATCATATATTATTATATCGTTTTCACTCTTAACTAGGCAATAGTACAGGTCTTATTATCTTAATTTTCCAAGGCTTACCAGAAACATCATTTCTCAAGATCAGGTTCTTGGTTAATTCCTTTAGCAAAGATTCTGATTTCCTCTTGAATCTGTGCTTTGTATGAATCTCTCCTAAACAGCACTGAGACCAGAGTAATTTGTCAGTTGTCACTTTTGACCCTGGCTTTATTCTAGCCCCAGTAACCAAAAAGCAGCCTTTATTACTTAAGGAAAATAGGAAACACTGCCTCCTGGACATAAACATGTGGATTTTCTATGTCCAGGACCAAAAGGGTAAAAAGGGCAGGTTTTACCAACATTTCCTTAAGAATTAAAGTGCCACTTTAACACTTGTGGGCTATTAACCACATGTGTGATGCTTTAGTCATAAGTCATATTTTAGGGGTTTATGTGTTAACAATTTTGCATTGTTATTGGGTCTAATTTTACAGATCTTACTTACGCCACACTCCCTTTGCAACAGGTGAGAGTGTGACTTGAGTAAGCACCATAAAATCAGAGCCCAGTTTTCCCTCCTGCATTTTTAAATAAATGTGATTTGCAAAGTTAGCATCAGTACAACATCAGGATTTTCTAAAAATATAATGATGTCATAATAAATGAAACATTGAAATGGAAAAAAAAGTGTTTTTCTAGAAGATGTTGATTTCTTCATAGAAACTAGTGGGCAGGCGTAATTTTAAAAAATAATGAAAAATGTAGAATTATTACTGACACAATGAGAATGTAGATTTCAGTGACCAAAAAAAGTTGATGAGATATAGAAGCATATGCTACCCATGTTTTAGGCCCACTGGCAGCAGCTAGTGTTCAACCAGTTTGGTTTTTATATGGCCTTAAAAGATATATGTCGATTATGATTAATTATTCTAAAATAAAAAAAAAATTACCTGGTTGTTGACCAAAAAATATGAAATGGAGAGAAAGAAAAACAAACAAACATACCATGTTCACACACAAAACAAAATAATTATCTCAGGGACATCAGGGAAGGTGGAATACTATAACAACACATGTTATATTGTTATACTATTCCACCCACCTTAATGAGGAGCCCTTGGGCGTTGCTACTCCATAGCCTTTTGAATCCAGATTTCCTCCAACTTTCATTGTGTCACATGGCTTTCGCTGCTCAATGTATTCATTCATAGTGGACTCCAGGAGAAAGGCAAATTTGCCCTTGGATTTTCGGACACGAGCTACTCCCTCAGCTGTAGTCCTAGTGAACACTGATGGCTCTGCTGATCGCATGTAGGTCCACATCTTTTCATACACTGCTATTTTTGATCTCTGGAGGAAATTAAAATAAAATTAAATACAGGAAAGAAGGGAACAAGATGTTAATATTGACTGAACTGGAATCAGGATAAAGCCTTTTATATTACCCCCTAATTCCAATTTGTCATAATTAGAAAACTGCCTTTTACCATTAAGAAAATCAATGAAATGAAAGATATTTAAAAGTGATATTTGATGAAAAAGGTACCTCATGTCATAATTACCCTAGTTAACTGCTTAAAGTACAACTTATTGTTTTTATAAAATAATACATCCATAGAGAGAGTTGTACTGAATTATAGCAAACAAGGAGGATTGTTATATTGTTTTATTTTTATATTTTTCCATGTCTCCAAGTTTTAATGAGAACCATTCTAAAAAGATACATACAAAATATGCAGTTCCTATCAAGTCAGAAGTTGAGCACCAAAGGAGGAGGAGAAATCTGCCCTAGTTTGTAAACCAAATATCTATAAAACAAGAATCAAATTTTAGGTCCACCAAAGCATTTTGAGACCTTTTCTAACAAAGTGTACAAATAGAACATACATTAAACTTAAAGAGAAATGATTCCTGTTTTTCCACTTTCTATTTTGGAAAGTTAGTTTTTCTAATCCCTTGACTTCAGTAAAGAAACTTTATTTTTTTTATTTATTGGCTCGATCTACACTGCTTTTTGTACTTAATTTATTCAATTCCTTTTGTGGGTATCTGCATTTATATTAAATTTTTTTATCCACACATTCTTTTTTTTTAATTTGAAAATATATCCAAGTGAATGCAAATGTCCCTAAGGATGTGTTTAATAAAATAGAAAAGCCTGAATCCTGTTTGGTGTTTGTTAATACAAAGATATGCACAGACTTTTATCTGGTTTAGTTATTTTTGTTCAATAGCAAAGTGGGGAAATTTTGCACCTGGATTAAAACTAAAAGCAATGGAGATTTCCACCAAACTTGACTCTATGCATGAGGCCAAATTCTGAGTATCGTGTATACTTATTTAAGCCAACTTTGTTTGGTTACCAGAAGATAGAATCCAACAAGAAGCAGATATTCAATAACTGACAAGGAACCTGAATAGCAAACTTAAGAATACATGTTCTGGGCAAAAGCAAATTACTCAGATGATTGATTCAAAGTGGTGTTCAAAATTTTCACTTCATAAGATGGGAATTTAGCAATCAATAAACCTATACAATAAGCCATACAAGATATTTGCATATGTAAAAAATCGAACTCCTGATATTTTATGTTAATATACATTCAGATCATATTCAGATAATATCAGATGGCAAATAGATATCCTGAAAATTTTCAGGAAATAGAACTTATTTATTTCAGGAAATAGGTATCTGAAATGTTTTTACATTATTAACACTTAAAAATATCTCATGATACAGAGATCCTGATATATTTGTGTACGTGTGTTCAGGTAATGACAGGTTTCTTCTCGCTACAGAAATCCTCATATTAGGAACATTCTATGCCAACTATATTTCAGTTGCAAAGATTCTATGTGGTTCCAGGGCAGAAGATTATCTGAATTAATAAGATCCACTAGGGAGGCCATATTGCCTGGCCTCATTCATTTCATCTCTAATAATGAAGTTCTCTTCCAGAGAATGAACTATTCTATTTTATAGTGAGTTCCAATCTCTGAAAATCATAAACTCTCTGGATTACTTAATCTTGTCTTTAAACATCTATTCTGGTTATTTCAATTTAGAGACTTGATGGTAAACATCTATCAGCCAAATAGTAATACATATATATATATATATATTTTTTTTTTTTTGCTTCACTGTGTATACTAAATTGAAACTAGAAGAAATAAAATCTGAGTATTATTTTGATCAAAATTTCTTTAAAAAAATTTAAGAATACAAGAATCATGCTTGTTACTTGCCAACTTTCTTATTATTCAGTATCTCGTTACAGGAACAAGAAACAAGTAAACAAAACTAACACAGCAAAATGGAAAAAAGAAAGATTTTAGGGCTTGGTAATTATGCAAGTAATTTTACAATATAAATGCAACAGAAAATTAAAGCAAATGATTTTTGTAAAGGAATAAAATACCTTTGTTATTGATATTTTATTGTAGTCCATTCCCATAATATTAATGTGAGGAAAATTACTGCTGTATTTGTTTAAATCATATTGATTACATATACCATAAATGCAAAAGAAACTAACTCCTTTAAAATCCTGAAGAAAGAGGAATCTTTAGTGTAATTATGCTTAACAGTTCTTATGTATCAGTATAATATAAACTAGGAATGATGAAAGAAACTCTTTATAAAAAAAATTTACATGGTGTGTCACAATGTTAGTGTTTAAAAATTCTGATTCTGATTTAAAAGGGGCATGGTTTAGAAAAAATCAAATCCACATGGAGGAGAAGGTGAAGTGGGAGAATTCAAGAAGTAAAGCACTGGAAATAATATTGCTGTGCCTTACCTGTCACTGTAAGAGGGTGTTGTTAAGGAACGAGGGCAAGGTAATCATTATAAATTTGATAAGACAGGCTAAACTCAGGAAATTTCTGCAGACCCAGCAAGTTCATAAATGTAACGATAATAGCACTTTTAATATCTTCATCTTCAATTGTAAAGATCAGGTTTGGGGAGTGAATATGCTCAAGGTAATAAGCAAAGGTAATATATCACTATTTTTTAAAATCATAAAATTAATGTCAGTTTCATCTTTATTATGAAACACAATATATGGGAAACTATTTAGTTTAGAACACTATTTTGTTATTTAAAATAATTCTTGGAGATTTAAAAAATTGCTTTCTTTTTAATTTCTCAAAATTAAGTATTTTGCCATTTCTGCTTTTAATATAAATATAAAAATGTCATACACTGTAGTTGATATTTACGTTGTTATCATGTGAATTATTTCCTGCTTTTAGTAGCTTATGCAGCAAGACTGAAGTTCCAGTAAGAGCTCAACAATTCACTATGATCATATTATAACAACTGAGATATTAATCTGCCTCATTTATGCATTCATAATTTCACTGATGACAAACAGGCACAGGATAAAATTGCACTGAAATGAAAATCAGTGTGTTCAAATCAGGTATAATGTAAAAGTGCTTTTACAAAAGCCAGTCATTAAGTGATAAACACAAAATTTCTTTACATGCCTTTGCTGCTGCTGCTGCTGCTAAGTCGCTTCAGTCGTGTTCGACTCTGTGCGACCCCATTAGACGGCAGCCCACCAGGCTCCGCCGTCCCTGGGATTCTCCAGGCAAGAAGACTGGAGTGGGTTGCCATTTCCTTCTCCAATGCATGAGCGTGAAAAGAGAAAGTAAAGTCTCTCAGTCGTGTCCGACTCTTCGCGACCCCATGGACTGCAGCCTACCAGGCTCCTCCGTCCATGGGATTTTTCCAGGCAAGAGTACTGGAGTGGGGTGCCATTGCCTTCTCCTTAAATGCCTCTATGTGTATGCTTAACAAGGTGCACATAACAAGAGACTTATCAAGTTTCTTAATGGGGCAAAACCAAGGCAATAGTTGAATTCAGATGTTATTTTCCGCTTGGTTTAAATCTTTTCCCAGAACAACGGCAACATTTTTTGAAGTCCTGAGTATAGATAACTGCCTGAGGCAATTTAGTGAAGCTGACAGATGTACCATTACTGTGTTCCTGTAAGAAAACATTTTCATAGGGACGAAAATACCTTTCATGGTCTATTTCTTCAATCTATCAGACAAATAGTTTATTTAAACCAGGTCATTATGTATGAGAGAGGAGGAAGAACACAGGGTAGGAAATGAATGAGGTTTTTATCAGAGAACTGAAATTTATGCATTCCTGGAAGTGTGCTTCCAGAGAAAATGATTTTCTTGCCCCATTTGGGTTCAACTTTTCTACAGCATAAATACCTGTACTTATGAAACTCTTTCAATTTTAAAATTGGAATTGGGTAGGATAGAAAGGACATAGGGCAGGGTGACTGAACAACTTATATGGAAGACTCTGTGTCTAGGAAGCAGCTTTCTTTATTCCTATATTTTTAGTCAATATATTCTCTTATTTACCTCATTAGTTTTTTAAATTTGAGAAGTTTTTAAAAATTCTATAAAGATTAGAAATAATATTTTCAATGTACTTGATGACAAAGAGATTTACAGCGAGTCAGCTTTGAAATATTTTCAGGAAATCACTCTGATGTTTCTTTTCTCCTTTTTCACTCAAAGCAGAATGATGAACTTATAAACATTTGCTTTATTTACATGAAAACCAGCCATCATTTTTCAGTAAAATGCAATGAATAGAACAAATTTGTATACTATTTATACTGATTTTTAGGCAAATCACTACATTTTACCTACTTTCTTTTGGGTGAAACTTTAATGACAACCCACTCCAGGATTCTTGCCTGGAAAATCCCATGGACAGAGGAGCCTGGAAGGCTATAGTCCTTGGGCTTGTAGAGTTGGACACAACTGAGTGACTAACACTTTCACCTTTTAGATTTCTAGCAAGGTTTTGAAGTTATGCTCAAATGTATTAGAGCAGTATGCTATTATATTAAGCTTTAGATACTGGGATGCACTTAGTAAATTAAAAAAGTTTGGCTAATTAAGTTTATTCATAGCATATGGTTAATAAAATATATTGTCATGACTATTGTTTACAGTTTTAGAAAAATCTACAAATACTTTATAATTAACTTAAAATTTTATATCTATTTGTAATGTTCCAAATTGTTGACAAATATGTTCACTGTCTGTTTTTTTCTTTTTTAAAAACACAATGTGCAGGGATGGGTTGGACAGTTTTAGAATGATTTGCTGTGTTACATCAGTGATTCAGTTTTACATCAGTGATTTAGTGTTACATCAGCATTTATAGTATATAAGAATACTATAATTGAATTTTTTTAAAAAAGAGAAATATCTTATCAAAATTCAAGTGCATGAAACTTAAGCCTGGCTTAAGGAGTAACTTGCAACCTGAATGAGAAAACAATAAATGTATACATTTAAAATGAAAGTATAATTTCCCAAGTACTATATATTAGTGAATTTGCTTTAAAGGGCTTTCATTAATTTTACATAATAGTTTAGGAAATAGTGAAATATATCTTGTCCTCTAAATTGTTAAATATCTAGTCTCTAAGCAATTGATGTTTAATACTAATATAAGATGCAATTATTACCTAGCTAAATATCTGTGAATATGTTACCCTTACTACTTTTTAGTTTTTTGGTTCTGAAGTCACAAAATGAACCTTTATCTCTGATCAGATATTATGAAATTTATATTTCTGGATTTAAGTAAAACAAGAGTAAAAGAGATTCTCTGATCAAAAAATTCATCCTTAGAGTGGCACTAGGGGCTGAAAACCAAAAACCTCCAAAATACTTGCCATCCTGATGGCAAGCCAAAGGAATCATATCCATATGTGAAATGCAATTATATCAGTTTGAGCAATTTTATCTGCAAAAGCAGAGAAGTCAGCTCAAATGAAATACCACACAATGTTTTACAAGGGTGCTAGAACTTAGTAGTTATTGTTCTCTTTATCTAGTGAGAAAGCAAATATATTGCTTTGAAATCCATTGTTACAGAATACATTATGGAACAATAAACCTCATATAAGTACTATAACATGCTATTAAGGATTTGATACTCAAATGCAGTAAGGTAATTGTATTTTTTTTTATGCCCTGTTTTCATTTTTATGCTCTAAGTCCTAAAGCATAGACAAATCCAAATCTTATCAGATAAAGTATCATCATGGCATTATCTGGAAACTTTGGGATGAATTATTAAATAAAGTTTCTTTATTTAACTTTTTTGCTGTTACTTTTCCTTAGTGAGGGTCCCTCTTGCAATGTGAATAAATCAATAGGCTTTTGCAACTTAAAATGACTAAAATCCAAGTAGAAATATACAGCATAGCTATGGTTAAATATAGCAGTTACCATTGTGTTTGCAAAGCCTATAATAGCTAGAGCCCATAGTATAATTGTTTGCAAAATTGCTTAAATTTCAAAGTTATGAACATTTCCTTTTTTGTTTTCCCCTCAACTTACTCTGAAGAATTCTTTTGTTGACCCTGAATCCAGTGTTCCGTAGGCAATTTCTGTTTGTTTGGCCAAATCTTCTGCACTTTCTATGGGGGAGACCATTCTCTCAACCGTCAGGAAAGCAGCGAGGTTAGCAGTATAAGATGATATAATGATGAGTGTAAAGAACCACCAAACACCTCCAACAATTCGTCCTGAGAGGGATCTAAACATGGATAAGATAATGTACATTTTCCTTTCTATAATCAACATAAAGAAAAGAAATAACATTGTGTATGTTTAAAAATAATTGCAAGTGTCATTTTATGTTCTGAATAGTCTACTCAAGAATGATTCTAGTATTTCTGTATCATTTTATATCTTTCATACTATATTGAATGTATAAATGCCATTTTAAAAATACTTTTCCTTTTAATTGTTTACTTGGCAGAAATGTAGAACCAAATGCCTTTCCGTCAGATCCAGAGGAGGAACACTTGCTTAAATTCATTGACTCCCCTCTTACACTTCAGTGTCTCTGAAATTAGGATGCAGCCTATGTTTGATGAGATAAAACACAGTATCACAGTTTGATTGGCAGCACTATTATAAAATAGCAATACATCTTAACAACGGGTAAGCTCTTAGATTTGATACAAGGTGCTAGATGCTTTTGTGAGAGAACTTGTTTTTACCTTCAGTCAGAGGTATGCAAGGATAGACAGGACATATGCCAAGGTAGGGCTTGACCAGAAAAATACCTAGGATTGGTCTCCAAGGAACCATAGTTGAGAACATTTTGTTTGTTTGTTGGATAAGAATATTTCTTATCTGAGTGGAGGATGAGATATGTCTTAAAGTGCTTTCCACACTAGTATAAAAGTGTTCTCTTTGCCACTGCCCACATGAGACCAAAGAATGTGACTTTTCAATGTGCAGTATGACAGCACTGAAAACTGATGCTAGAGCTCAAAAGATGTTTTTTCTCACCCTTTCTCTGGCTATCAAGGATGTGTGAGTGAGTAGAGGAAAAGTGAGATGAAATGAATAAAAAATTCAGAGCATAGTCATAATTGATTTCACCCAATAGGACCATCGGACTACCTAAAATTCCTGTGACAACTATTTTTAAATATTTTCTTAATATTTTTCATGGCATTTCTAGCTTAAAATGCTCCCTTCTTGTTACTATATAAGTGGCACCTATTGGTTTTAACTTAGCATTTACTTAATCCTGATTTTTAAAACCATAAAATTATTACTTGATTTGTTTTGATTTCTTTTCATTAATTGAAAATTATTCAAATTCCTATGCTGGAATTTATGCACATTTATAGTGTTCCAGTAGTCATGTATGGATGTGAGAGTTGGACTGTGAAGAAAGCTGAGCGCCGAAGAATTGATGGTTTTGAACTGTAGTGTTGGAGAAGACTCTTGAGTGTCCCTTGGACTGCAAGAAGATCCAACCAGTCCATTCTAAAGGAGATCAGTCCTGGGTGTTCTTTGGAAGGACTGATGCTAAAGCTGAAACTCCAGTACTTTGGCCACCTCATGCGAAGAGTTGACTCATTGGAAAAGACTCTGATGCTGGGAGGGATTGGGGGCAGGAGAAGAAGGGGACGACAGAGAATGAGATGGCTGTATGGCATCACTGACTCGATGGACATGAGTTTGAGTGAACTCCATGAGTTGGTGATGGACAGGGAGGCCTAGCGTGCTGCAATTCATGGAGTCTCAAAGAGTCGGACACGACTGAGCAACTGAACTGAACTGGGTCATAAGGAATACAAAGTGCATTGTTGCTAAAATGTCTCTTTTTAAGAAAGATTTCTTAAAATGATACACATATATGTGATGCCAATATGTCACTAAATTTAATTCTTAGCTTCTCTTGCCTTCACCTACTTTTCTCAGAGAAATTTGGTATTTTTCTTGTAGCAGTAGGTTGGCTGCGTTTTTGGCAAACTTAACTAAACTATGTCTTAACTGATATGAGATGTGATTCCACAGATAAAACATATATAGTATTTACATTTCTGATTCTGTATACTGCTTAGCTTGTTTATGATTGTTTAGAAAATAGTATATCTGGAACCTACTATATTGACTTAGGTCTTAGGTAATTTCATGGCAGATATTTCCATTAAGCTACACAGGATTTAAGTTGAATTCAAAATTAATCCTGAAAAATGAACAATAATGACAAAACATTTGATTTTGTAAAGGAAATAACATGAAAATAAATTTCTTTTCTTAAGAATTTAGGTTTAGTTTCCACCTGTCAAGTAACCATAGGATATATTAATACTAAATGATTTTTGAGAGTTCTGATGGGTTCCATATGTTCCTTTTCCAGTGGGAAATTAACCTTTATGATGCATCCATACTTTGTGCTAATCTGGAAAAATTGGTTATGAGTATATTTAGATTAATTTGGAGGGTACAAAGTCTTTCTCTGTTTTAGGTAATGCTCTGCCTCTAGAATAAGAACATATAGAGAGAAGTTATGCACAATATTTAGAATTACTAGGGAGTTGGTGAAGAACTTAAGGGCTTTGAAACTAACCTGGGTGAAATGTCACATCCTTGCTGCATAAAAGCACCCAGGGAAAACCAGAGGCTGTTAAAGATGCCAAACTCGTTGGGAGGCTGGTCGCTGGGTCCTTCCTTCCCATCTTCTGGCTCTTCTGTGTGCCACTCGTATGGACTAAACCTACTAACCAGGAACAAGACCACGCTGACACCGATGTAGGCAAAGACTATGCACATCCAAATCTCATAGGCCAGAGGATCCAAGAAGGAAAACACTCCTGGTTTAGATTTCTGAGGCTTTTTGATCATAATAGATATGCCCAAACTCATGAAGGGCTTAGAGAAGTCAATGACCTCCTCTCGGACCAAAGTGATTGTCAGAGGGGCAATAGCAATCTCTGCTTTCTATAAAAGAAAAGACACATGAAAAAAATGTAGGTTAATAGATTCCATGAGCCATTTAGTACCAGATTGATTCACTTAGATTTTAACCTGTTAGTATTTATTCTACATGTTTGGGGAATACTTACAATAAATAAGGCCAGTGACAAAGATGAACAGTAGATTTTTTTTCATAAGATATTATGTCACTTTAATTGCAAATATATTTTTATTTGTGCTAGTAATTAGATAAAAGGGAGAGAAAAAGAGAAAGAGTAGGCATAGTAAAAATAGCTTAAACTCAAATAACTGCATTAGTCTTTAAGGGTCTGACATAGTACAGAGGAGGGCACTTGAAAGTTTTCCCATATGGCTGAATTTATGAATTTCTTAGCTAGAATTGCTTATATTTTGCAGTCTTTTCTATTTTATTTGGAATGTTGTCACTAAGTCATTACTTGGCCATTCCTTAAAATTATGAATTGCAAATTTCAAATAGCCTTTTCTTTTTTATTCCTTTCCAGTTATGAGAAAACCTAGCATGAAGCTTGTGTTTGTAAAATAGAAGAAACCTGTTGTTTGACAACATTTTTCAACTCAGAATACAAACAAAAATCTGGAAATTGGCATTTATTTCTTCCTATTCATACTTTGACTTCTGCTTTCAATTTCTAAAAAAGATTTTGGAAATGGTACATTCAATTCTTATAAATTTTATTAATAAGATACCAGCTTCCATTTTTATGTTGTGATTCTGAGTAACTTTTCTGAACCAGTTTCCATATCTCCAAAATGAAGATATTTTCTTAATGTTTACCTCATTCCATCATCGTGATTATTAAACAAATCTTAATAAAACAATAAAACATTTACTGAACAGTTACTGAGAGATTTTATGTCTATGTGGATTTAACTGTTTTGAATGGCTTCTCACTTAACCACCGTAAACAGATAAACAATGTTATGCTTATCATTGTTTTACAGATGGTTTAGAGTGAGACTCAAATTAGTTTTACACATCATAGCAGCTCTGCAATTTGAGATTGTATTTCTGTTAAATCATGCCATCACTAAAATCAAATGAAATGAAGAATGGTGAAAAAACTGTAAATTGTTACATGATCTACAAATGAGAAAAGTTTTTTGATTATTTATTTTAGAAGGAAAATATTTGGTACTAAAATGGAATCTGAAACACAGACATATATGTTCTTACGCCACTTTTATATTCACTCTATATCTCTTTAGGCCCCTGGATTGATATGATGGCCAGCAGCTTGGTACAAAGGCAAATGGAGTGTTAGAATGGGAAATGTACTCTTGTTGTCATGGTTTCCACTGAGTGTCTGAAAAGTAACTGCATATGTTTTCAAGTGGGAATAAATTTAGTTCACATCAAAAATGCCTATATATCATACAAAAGTCAGAATCATTTTTGAGAGGTTATTACTTCTCCATTATTATTATTATTTGTTTAATTTTCATTATACAGTGATATATGAAGTAGGTATAGGATATAAAAACAGAAACAGAAAATTAAGAAAAGTTATCTTCATTTCCTTCATTACTCTTATTTTTTAAATATGCCCTATCAGAAATTATTTTATGAATATTATTTTTCTTATTTTAAAATTGGATAATATAGAATATGATATTTTATAATTCCTTTTCTCAAGAGAATATGATGAGGTATTTCAACATTATTTCAACATATATAGTAAAAATAAGTCTTAATGATTGCAAATATTTTATCATGTTAAAGTATCAAAATTTACTCATTCAATTTATTTTGGGGGGGATATCTGTATTGTTCCCAGTTTTAAACAATTTATAACAATGGTGATATAAACAACTTTGAAGACAAATCCTCACATACATCTTTGTTATTTAATGCTTATTACATATTTTGCCCAATTTTTCTCCCTAAAGATCATGCAAATTTGTATTGTTATCAGCACTGTGTGAAAGCACCTTCAGCTTTGAACCCTGGATATTCCCTGTATATTTCAAGGGGATTTTTTCATTTATTCTCATTTATCTTCACCAATTTGTTAATCTCATTGTACCGACTTGAATTTTTTAAATTTTTGTAAAACAGACAATTTTACTCCTTTTATATATTACTTGTCACAATCTTCCCCACTTCCATAGGAGCTATTTTTTTTGCTCATTAATTTAAGTTTTAAATATGTTAAAATATTATTTTCCATATATATATTTTAAATATTCTTCCTAGTCATCGTTTTGTTCACATTACTTGGTTTGTGATATTTTATTTTAGTATACATGTTTTAAAATTTTGTTGTAGCCATATAAAATTATACTTTTGTATTTTCAGCCTTTGGTTTCATGCTTAGAAAAATCCTTCTGATAGTTTATGATCAACCTCAATATATACTTTATTCTAGTACCTATAATCCCCCTATAATTTATCTAGCATATTACATGATAATGTATTACAAAATTGTCCTGCTTTACCAGTAGGGTTAAATGGATGATGCTTCCTTTCTCTGATGTGAAATACCACCTTTCAAATACTACACTGTTCTGTGTAGTATCTTCTGAAATTTTTTACATATACAAGTGGCCATTAATGAGACTAAACACTTTAAAGGTAGAGAAGCATGAATAGAAATAAAGGAGCCTCCAGCACATAAAACTAGGTGCAATGGAAAGCAAACATTAGATAACAGTGGTTGACAGCAATGCTCAATAAGGACACACTTGAAATTCTGAAAGAGGCCAGGGAACAGAAGATATATCTGAGTTTTCTCTGCTAACTTTGGAGGTGTTGCATTTGCCTTGTTCCATTAGCTCTCAGTGAGTCCCAAAATTGAGAAAAATGTCCCTTGTAAGAGCTTGATAATATTTGGATTCTCAATGACTTCTGGAGTGAGGCTGATGAACCAGCATTTTATTTTATTATTATTATTTTTTTAAATTTTATTTTATTTTTAAATTTTACATAATTGTATTAGTTTTGCCAAATATCAAAATGAATCTGCCACAGGTATACATGAACCAGCATTTTAATACATACCACAAGTAATTCTTGTGTACCTGTGGTGGATTCATTTTGATATTTGGCAAAACTAATACAATTATGTAAAGTTTAAAAATAAAACAAAATTAAAAAAAAAATTCTTGTGGATGACTTCCCTGGTGGCTCAGAAGGTAAAGTGTCTGCCTACAATGTGGGAGACCCGGGTTCGATCCTTGGGTTGGGAAGATGCCCTGGAGAAGGAAATGGCAACCCACTCCAGTTCTCTTGCCTGGAAAAATCCCATGGATGGAGGAGCCTGGTAGGCTACAGTCCATGGGGTCACAAAGAGTTGGACATGACAGAGTGACTTCTCTTTCACAAGTAATTCTAGTGTTGGCAGGACATGGAATTTGCTCTGAGAAAAATCTCTTTGGTTAAAATATACATACATAAGTACAGTAGGGAACAGGAAAAGGCCCTGGAGCAGTTTACCACAGAAGATCCTATGAGGAATTTGTTGCAGTGTGCAGTAGTGACAGGCAGAAAGAACCTGAAAGTGTAAGGGAGGTTTTGAGCTTTGGGGTAACCACTTGGTGGTGTGCTGAGATCACACCTAAGTGTCTGGCAGGTAATCTATTCTTAACAATTACAGTAACAAGGTTTGCAAAGGATAAAGTAAAAAAAAAATAAATAAACGGACTCAAAGTTAATCATCTTGCTGGCTTTGTTGAGTAGAAGAATATATACAGAGTTTTACTTAAGGCCTGTAAACTGAGAATTCATGTGTGCATTAGCAGTAAGAAAGGAAAAACAAAGTAGTTGAGAGGCAAGTAAAGGCTTTGCAGACACCAGAATGGAAAATATCAAATCTGTGGAAAGCATATGAGACATGAACAAAGATTCTTTTTGGGAAAAAATTGGACAACTCAAGTGGTAAAGATCAGATTATTTAAATCCTTGCAAACTGGCTGAGGAATCAATAAAGAGTAATAACCATTATGTTATCTTCTCTCTCTGAGAACAGCCTGACTTTGTGACTTTCTGTGCCATGTGACACATGTACCAGTGATACAATTTTGTTGTTTGTAATTATACTACTCCCTTCATATCACTTGTTTTCACTATTTAAACAATATTCTCCCAATAAAACATCACCAAGAACACTTGCAAAGGAGTGATCCTGGGTTACCAACTTGGTAAGGACTCCAGAGGAGAGATATGTAACAATTGTAGAAAATAACTGATTAGTTATCTGGTCTGAAATTAACTGACAATTCAAGAATGTGTTTTTGAGATGAGATACTCAGTAGTGTTTTCTGAAGGTAAATGAATTAACCTAGGCACTAGGTTAGTGTTCACATTTAAAATCTTAAAATTTAATACATTACCAACAAACACATGCTTTAAGAACTCTTTTTCTTTGAGAATTAAAGCTCAGTATCAAACTGTTGATGAACCCAGTGGTAAAATACTTTTTTTTTTTTTTTTACTTTTTTTTTTACGGGAAGAACCTTCTTTATTTTTATTTTTTTTTTCCTTTTTTTTTTTGAATTTTATTTTATTTTTAAACTTTACATAACTGTATTAGTTTTGCCAAATATCAAAGTGAATCTGCCACAGGTATACATGTGTTCCCCATTTTGATTTTTTAAGACTGAAAATTTTGTTTTCCTCATTTAGGGCACCTAACTAGTCAGCAGTTCTTTCAAATGACTATAAAGCTAACAAATTGCTTTTTAATGCCAAATAATTTCCTCTTGCTGCTATAGCTGTTCTGTGCAGAGAATGTTCATTTTTTTCATGGTCTGAAAGCAGGATGTAGAAACGCAAAAGTATTGAACTGCAGTTCTGGCTCAAAAGTAAGCCCCTCTAGATACTTCAGTTATGTTCTAATGGGAGTGGGTTGCCTTGCCCTTCTCCAGGGGATCTTCCTGACCCAGGGATCAAACCCAAGCTTCCCGCATTGTGGGCAGATTCTTTATCACTTGAGCTACCTGGGAAGCCCAATGTTCTAACTTGTTCTACCTTTATTCTTTCCTGGAGAAGGATTACTTTTGTGTAATTCTTAATTTTTAAAGGGAGTCTTGGAGAATTAATCAGAGAGAATGTGTTTTGAACATGTAATTTGTGAAATGTAAATTGGCTTATAGGGAATTTCAGAATACATTTCAAGTGTATATGACTTTTGTTGGTTACTTGATGACTAGAACTCACTGTGGGTTCTAGGTTTGATTTTTGGGACTTTGGAAATATATCATCACTGGCAATTGATAAATACTGGCTTGATTTTAACACTGCAATGTCAGCTGAAGAGACCAATCTTGTTCTAGTTTAGGCAGGAATGTCTACACTGAATTTGTCCTTGGCTTTGAATATGCATGACTTCCCTGGTGGCTCAGATGGTAAAATGTCTGCCTACGGTACGGGAGACCCAGGTTCAATCCCTGGGTTGGGAAGATCCTCTGGAGAAGGAAATGGCAACCCACTCCAGTACTTTTGCCTGGAAAATCCCATGGACGCAAAGTGTGGTAGGCTACAGTTCATGGGGTCACAAAGAGTTGGACACGACTAAGTGACTTCACTTTCACTTTGAATATGTACACTAAAAATCTGGTGAACGCAAAGGGAAGGGTCTTTGCTTTCATGTGAGGCCCACTATGGAATAAATTATCGCTTTGTGTTTACTATGTTGGAAAAAATGATGTCATTGCATGTAAGTTTAAATTTATTGTGTTCAGCAGAGTTGTAAGATTTCACGTTATTGGTGAGTCTTTAATATATGCTAGCTAGTTTGCTGATTGCTTTACTAATAACTTAAAAGATATTTACTTGTAAATACAACCAAATAGAAATATAAATAATTAGCTAAAATAAGGCTCAACTTTATGCTGTTAAAGGAAATCTGCTCCTACAATTATCAAGTAACAGATAAGTAATGGAGCTCTCAAAACATGTCTCTGATAGAGCAGCATCAAGCTTAAGAGAATAATCATCATAGATACTGAAGTTAGTGTTTTTTTTTTTAAATAGAATATCATATTCTGAATTTTTATCTTTTAGAAGTTATCAAGTATTAGTTTCCCTAATTGTTAGGAAATTACTAATGAAATCGAGAAATATTTGACATCATATATGCTTCTTTGAATGTAACTGCAAATTAAAAAAAAACAACAATAGACATTTAACAATTGATATGTGCCCAAGTGAAAAAAACTTTCAGGTTTATGTAAGTAAATTTTCTAATAGATTGATTTGCTTACCCCGTAAACAAGTTCTCCTACCATCCCATTCCAGATTTTTGTGTCTGCATCCCTTGCTCCATATTTTCCATCAGGGACAATGGCAATTTTATATTTGATACCAATATGTTTTGCAATTTCAGATGCCAAATCTACACAGTATCCTTCATACTTGTCATTTCCTTCAAACATTTCATGATTTTTCTTGTACATAACATATGGGGATTCCTATAATGAGAGAAGTAGAACTGTAAAGGGGAAATTATGAAACATTCAAAAATTCTATGCAACTTTCACTTTTAGAACTTAACAAATGGATTATATTTAGTATTAATACACACATTGGTTTTGTGTGGCAAGAAATTGATAATAAAAGATGAATATATAATATTCATATATATATTCTATATAATATTCTATATATATTATTAGATATATAATATATATATAAATATATATTCTATTTATACTAAAAATAGAATCTTTAAAATAAAGTAAATTTCTTTTGAGTGATTATTACATACTTAGCACTGTGACTGTGATAGGAAAAATATATGTTAATAATTGACTAGAGAAGCATAAATTATCATCTATGGCAATGGGATTACCATTTTCAAAGTATCTCATGACCTGAAGACTACTTAGGAGTCAACTTTGTGCAATAAAAGACTTATTCAAAGTTATAGGTCTCTGTATTCTGCATCTTGTTTAGCCACATTCAACTGTGACTTCCTTCAGGAAAAGAACCATATTATTTTTCTTTGCTCTCTGGGATTTAGCAAGATGCCTTGGTCAGAGCAGGCATTTAGCAAGTGCAAAGAAGAAACAAATTAGCAGTCCTTAACATTTTATATACTAATTTGTATTAAATTGGTTTTCCTAAAATTGTCCTGTATCTTGGCTTTAATTAAGATTGTGATCCAAGAATTTTTATTCTATTATAAAAATATGTTCCCAATGGAAGCTAGTAATTTTTTCCAATTGTGAAAATCATAACTCTTCAAGTAATATTTTTAGTAATATTCTCATTTAGTTTTTGAAGCAATAAGATGAAATAGGATGAAGAATTATTATGAAATGAAAAGATTACTGTTAATTCATAATAACTGAACAGTTTTTGGTACATACACACACACACACACACACACACACATCCCTAAACCAAACCATTTAAAGTCTGTTAAACTAAAGCACTTGATTTTATAAATAAAACCTAATGCCACCAACTGAAAGATAGGCTCAGTGAACATGCAGTACATACAGAACTCCAGGTCACACTTCAGATTTCTTAATCATTTGCAGACAAGGAATGACCACTTTTGACTACAATGTTATTGAAGTCATGATTTATATTTTATAAAATAGCACTGTGATATTCATATAGTAATTTTAATACGTATCTTTTCTTTTCTCCCAGCAAATCTGTAGTTGGGAAAGTTGAACTTGCTCTTAGAACTTTGGATTAGAAGATGATTTACTTTGCATTACATGGCAGTCTACACTAATTCTGATTTTGTTTTAAAATACTTTGTAACTATAGAAACTATTTCAAAAAGCAATAGAAGTGTAAATTATATAATATGTGATTTTCTCATAGAGATGCCCTAAATAACTCTATTGTGGGCAATTGTTCAGGATTTGCTCTTCTATTTTCTTAAATCCTGCCTTAGGTAGACATGGCCAAAAGAACCAGAAGTCTCTCACTTCTTCCTTGAATTTGATGGATATTCTAACACTGGACTTGGTTAAGAAATTTCTCCACCTACAAAATAAAGGCAGCTAATTATCTCTTTAGATAGAAGAAAATTATTTGTTAGCTTAAGGAAAACATTCTCCAGATATAAATCATTTTGTAAAATATGAATGTGGTTATAAAAATTGTAAGTTGTTGCAAAATTGTTAATTTCTAAAATATGTTATGGAATATTACTTAAAATGAACCAATACTTTCATTTTGCCTCTTTTCTTCTTGCGATAGTTAATTAAAATATGGAAGAATATGTATAAACAAGCACAAATTGCATATTTGCACAATCCTTAACATTCTAATTGAAATGGTTGTTAATATAGCAAATGAGAGGTTTTCAAAAGGAGTATTGCTAAGGTTTACACTTGCTACTAAGGTTGATAAATTCTAAAGAGTCTGAAATACTTGAACACATGAATTTTAGCCCTCAAATGTGTATTAGCTTGTGTACAGAAGTCTCTTTAGCTAGTATTATCATCTAGCTTGCAAAATCCCCTCTACATTATATAGTGAATAATTTGTTTCATTAAAAGCTGAATTTTCAATGTTTACTCAAATATTTGATAAATACCCGCTGTGTGCCAGGCAGCTTGCTGGGAACTAGGGGGTATAAAAATAAATTATATATGTTCCTCATCCTCTTACGATTATGATTAAATTCTTTGTAATAAAGGTACAGGAGTGAGAATGCTGGGAGACCACTATATATCATAAAATATATAGGAAAAAATAATACAAACCCTCAGTTATTTAGTGCTTGCTCTGAGTCAAGCGCAAAGTTATTTAACTGTTATTTAATGGTATCCTTTTATTTATTTTTCACACTGCCATTTCGAGGTAGGCATTTCCCATTTTGCAGATAGAAAATTTAAGCTTAAAGAATTTCAAAAAATTGTTCAATTTCACAGAACTAGCAGGGGTGGAAATTGAACCCATAATTTGAAATGTCTGGACATTTTTGAAGCTACTGTAGCATCTGTCAAAATATATGCAACTATTTGAGATTTCATGTGATTTAACAAGAGAGAAGACAAGATTAAACATGAATTTCTGTATTTTTAGTGAATGAAATTTTTGAAAAAACAATGTATTGATACCTTTCCATATTTCCTCATAGTGTCTGCTACTCAATAAATATAAGGTATTCAATAAATATAAAGATTTCCTGGCCTATCAATGCTTCCTAAATAAGAATATCATGGCAAGGTATTTATATTAGAACTTCTGGTTCAGGGGTTCAAAATGAAAGTAAATATTAATGAGTTCCAGATCATCTCTTTGGAAACAGGCACGTGTATCTATAAATACAAGTTTATTTAGTGTCTTTGATATTTTTCACTTTCTTTTTTGGATAGCAGCACCCATCAGATTTTTGTTTTCCTAACAAACAAACCAACAAAGGCTAGAGAAGCCTTCAGTTTATTGAAAATGTTGATTAGAAGTTTGTTGCTGTTCAGACACTAAGTCACATCTGACTTTTAGGGGCATGAATAATTGTTGAGATTCAAATAGTGGTGCATGCAAATTAACAGAAATAAGATGATCACACTCAGGGAGATGGAAGAGCGAAAGGAGAGAACAGCTAGCCGTTTCTTGAACAAGATCTCTAATAGCTGCTCAGCTCTTTCCAGTTTCTTTGAATCTGTCTCATTTCCCTTTTCTTTCATGTTAACTCCAAATTAGCAGCAAATCCTCAACATGCTCTCAACCTTTTCATTTGTCCCGTCTCAAACCTGATAATTATGTACAAGCAGCCCTTCAAACACTGCATACTTGAGGAGACTCAATACAAAGTTGTGCTGAAGAAAATACCAAGTCTTTTCAGTATAGTAAAAAATGAGTTATAGTCAATCATTAAGGGGTGTTTGTGGACCATCTTTGATAAGCAACCTTCTGGAGCCCCAGGTTCTCAACTGTGAATTAAAATGGAAGACTATAACCTACCATCTTTGTTATCAATTGCTGTGTTCTCTGGGACAACAATTCCTTAGAAGTTATTTGAAATGCATTACTTCTTAGTGATTATGAGTTTATTAGTACAATTTCCATAATGCATAGTGTTCTACATCTGCTCTGCTATTTCAGGAAAGAAATTAATCTCTGTCTAAAGCTATGGCATTAGGGTTTGCTTATGAAAATGCCTATATAAATGAATTAAGATGATTTTCAATAAATAAAGTATCATTTTCCTACTGGGGAAACTTTTGTTTGGAATATTTGTCTTGATATTTAGCAAAAATAAAACTGTCAAAGTATATATTTATTGGAAAAGCTTTAAGATTTTCTAAACATCACAAATATAATCATTGAAACCACTAGTTGAAAACAGGTAAAATAATAAAATCAGTAATATCAAAAGTTATTTGCTATGTGGATATTTGCTTTTATCCAAAGAATTTTAATGTAGATAATTTATCCTATGGGTAAAATTCTTAAAGTGAACATTAAAATGTTATTATTCAATTCGTAATAAATCACTAAATTTAATAGTGGCATAATTTTAAGTTTATTAGAAATAACATTTAAAAGCATTGAGTTATAAACTCTTTGGAAGCAGATGCATGTGTTGGGAAGATTAATATTTTGTACAAGAAAGAAAATAAAAAAATTTGTATAGATACTTATATGTATGTATAAATATGCACTTGTATATTGTATATACATATGTATCTATGTACAGTGCATTTACAAAATTCCACATAAAAAGATAAACTATCAAACAACTCATAAAAAGAATAAAAGATATTCCTGGAAGGACTGTTATAAATAAAATTGTTTTGAGGCTTATGAAGTAATTATGATACTGCAGTGAATAAATTTGGATTTTGTGGAAAAATTTCCAAAAGGATTGTTGAGTTCATGAGATGGTAAGAAATGCATTCTTAGTTTAGTAATGAGTTATAAGTTTCATTTACTTTCAGTGAAAGATTTGGGGAAAAATGAGATTGACTGAAATTTAATTGCATTTCTCCTTTTCCAGAGAGTTCAGCCAAAGAAAGTAGTGAAATTGCAGAGGAAACCACCACCCCAATGTCTACTGCAAACCACTTTTCCCTCGATTGCTACATTTAGCTAAACCATGTGATACAGATGTGGCTTCCTTAGGTTGTTTTTTTGAATGTAAAATGTTAAATTAACATGGTCACAGTCTCACAAATTTTACAAACTTTATAAAATTTTTAGTCACTAAGACTTAAAGAGAAAAAATGTTGAGCATCTGAATCCAAAACTTCAGATCGTTCAATTTTGTAGTCATGATTCTCATGTGATTATAGTGTCAAACTTACTTTTATTTAGATTTAGTTAAGTTATATTCAGTACGACTATATTCAGGAAGAATAAATTAGTCATTAAAATGAAGACATAAAACAAATAGATTTCAGCAATGTAGAAAGCTAAAGACACATTTTATTGAAAAATGGTATCTACTATACTTATTATGTTTCTTGTCTACTTTCTCTCATTAGAATTAAATTCAATTGTAAGTGCAGGATTTTGATCTGTTTTCTTGTCTAACATATCCCAGGCTTATAACTGTGCCTAGCAAATAGCAGACGCTTAATAAATATTTGTGAATGAATAAATTTCTCAATCAACTTTATTCAACAATACCATATACTATTACAGTGTATCAACATGTAAATAACAACATACACAAAGGAAAGACAAATGGTAGAACAGCAAAGTCATAACAATTCCGATCAAAATGAATGAGTTCTAGTGCCACAACAGCCTTCTTTTTATGTCTAGATATCTGTCTTGCACATAGTTTAACATCTAACCAATTCCATTCCTGTTGAAAGTTTTCAACTTAATCTGAGGGATTATAATACACCAGTATCACTATCTCATTCATCTACAAAAAAGCACATTACTTTCAAGATGAAAGAGATGATGGAGATGTCATAGGTCCTGGGATAATATCAACAAAAGCAAATACAAGGAACACTTTTGGCGAAAGGATGCTAGCATTTTTGTTTTTGAATTATTGAAGTTGCAAAGATCATAGGTATTATTTATATAGAGATTACATTTTTATACAAAAGACAGATACTAGTACTGCACTATTTTCATTGCAAAAATATTGGTGACATCACTGTCAAAGAAAAGATAACTGTACAGAATAGTCTTTATATATATAGGAAACAATTGGATTTTTCAATCATTTTTACTCATTTTTTGACAGCATGCTTTCTGAAAAATAGCCATGCTTGCAAAACTAATTCAATATTGTGGCCTGAAGAATTGTATCTCCACCCCCTTTAATAACAGAATCTACATTATACCTATAATGAACACTAAAACACCTTATTTCATGTAGAACAGGCAAAATTTCAAAAAAAAAAATTTAAGGAACGCAACTATGTGTATCCAGAAAAGAAGGATGCAAATTCATAGATATTTACTTTTAGAAAATCTACTCTTGGCATTAGAAGTGTTAAAATTTCATCATTTATGTACAATGACCTCATTTCAAGATATGGGAATTGATACGTCAGAATTAAGTATTATTTTTCAACATTTAGTTTCTTGAAAAAGATGAGGATTAATTCTTCTTTGTTCTAGTATCTCAGGAAAGTCACAGAACTTAAAAATAAGTGTGTTTTTTTTCTGGTAGTCCAGAGTTGATCATCCAAGAAGAATCCCACATGAACAATTAGCTTAAATTTACTACACAGAAGAACAAGACTTGAACTTTAGTTAGGAATAGTCGAACAACGTGGAGCTCATTTCTTTCTTGATCAATTTCTTAAAATAGGATTCTTCATCAGAGGCTGAAAAGAGGAGGACTGTACTGAAGTATGACTTTCCATTACCGTCTTTTTTAGGAATATATATATATGTATATGTACATATACATATATATACATATATTTAAGTCCCATGCATTACACAATTAAGTTAGAAGATATATATTTTTCATTCATACACAACAACTCCTGTTGGTTGGTTTGAATTCTAAAATTATAAACTTCCAATTAAGGCTTGACAGATTAACATTAAGTTGCTAGCTAGTGGCGCAACACTGATAAAATTAATTGCAACATGTGAAAGCTTTTCTCTGGCATTTTCATGCTTTGACCTCAATGTCAAAATGTTGGAAATAATTTGACATTACTAAAAACATAAAGTTAAAATTACGTAAGCTAAAAATTAAATTACAGAAAATAGTTTTTCTTCATTTAGAGTAAGGGCTTTATAAAAATTAAAAAAATGTGTCCTGCCAAATGAGACAGTGAGCTGAGAATATGTAACTTAAAATTAGATAGAAACAGTTACCGATTATTGATCTCCTTTGACTAGCATTGACTCTAAAGAGTATGTTTGAATTTAGAAGAGAAAAATATGAGATACACTATTTAAAAGATAATTTCATGAGAATCTGTTTGAAAAAGCAGACTTAAAATTTAGAGTATTTTTAATTTTATAATGTGACCGAATGAAGATCATATTTTTATTAATTTAGGAGAATTTCAACAAATTTTAATGCATTTTCCCCTCACAGGTCAATGAGAAAAATAATCGGTACAAAAACTCCTTTGTGAAGTAAATATAAATATAAAACAAAATTTATTTTTAAAGCATACAGTTGTGTAAAACATGCTCATTAAAATCTTAACATTCATATCTCTATTATAAAGACAATGCAAATCATTATTAAATTAATAAATTACCTGAAAATTATAATTTTAAGCACTATTAGCTATTATTACATTGATGTTTAAAAACATAATAATAATATATGATGTTTAAAACTGGGTGTTTCATGTGATTAGTTGTTGATCATTTTCATGTTCATTCTTTTGTCCTTTGAAATCTTAGCATTTGATTCATTTCCAATGAAAGATTTTCAGTTTTTAACATCTGAGCATTTTTCCAAGAACAATAATATAACAAAAGATAATACAAATAAAAGTACTGAAATGAGTTCAGGACAAACTTATTCAAAGCCTCAATAGACTTTTGTTGATCAGAACACCAATGCCACCATCACTAAGATGCAGCCTTCACATAGCTGGGAATTAAAATTGCCTACGGGCAAAACAAAGCATCATAAAACACAGACCAAAACTTACCATAATAGTGGTTACAACAACTGTTCTGTTTTCAATAGCTGCTGTGTCATTGCCAAGTGTGGGTACATCTTGAATCAAGACTAATTTATCCATATCATTCCAGTACCCAACCTGCCAAATAGAGAAAAATCTTGAAAGCACATTTTAGAAGAGTTTTCTCTAGTTCTTATTGGAACAATGAGAATTATTAATAAGAAAACAAAACAAATTTATGAAGCACACACAAAAAATGTGTTTGGAAGTTTTCTTAATTGATGATGAGCCAGTTTTCCTAATGTTAATAATACTACCTACTTACACATTTGCCAACTTTACAATTTATTAATACACTCATGGACTAGCTAAGACATTGAGAATGAATGGGTTCAAAAAGGAATATGGATACAGATGGAATGCCATTTTGTTCTGATGCTCTTGTAGTGCGATTGATTGGAAACTTCTATTCTTAGTTTACATAATTTTTTTCAATAATGCTATAGATTTTATAGTAAAGAGAATAGATTTACATGGGGCACATGTACAGGATGTTTTAAAAAAATAGATTTGTGTATTTTAAAGCAATATAGAAATAGTTTTTTGGTTTCATATAACCTAGCCTCTAGATAAGAATCTTACCATTTCTAAAATGCTAAATATATCAAATGTTAATGATTACTTAATATCTTCACTTTTGAAAATTTTAAATGTATTTTTAAAATTTCAGCTCCGTATATTACTCATTTAGACTCGAAGCAAACTCTTTTCCATAAAATATATTAAGTAATTAGTTAAGCACTATACAATGTTACAAACTAAAATGGGATTCTACTGGAAATTTAGGATTCTTTTCAGAATGCAGACTACTTCTTTACTGCTTGCTCTCTGACAGACACTGTAATCAATGCCTTAATAAAAAATGCATCTTAAAGTTTATACACACAGCAAATATAAAGGTAGGTGCAATTACAAGTCCATATACTTTACTATTATGGTACATATATTTTACTGTTATGCTACATACACCCAAATGACTGTTCATTTAATGCTTGACAAACTTCTTTCAAGGTAAGTGAAACCCAAGTAAGATGGTAGGCACTGAGAGAGGGGATCAGAGGGCAGACAGACTGAAACTACAATCACAGACAACTAGCCAATCTGATCACATGGACCACAGCCTTGTCTAACTCAAAGAAGCTAAGCCATGCCATACGGGGCCACTCAAACCGGACGGATCATGGTGGAGAGGTCTGGCAGAATGTGGTCCACTGGAGAAGGGAATGGAAAACTACTTCAGTATTCTTGCCTTGAGAACCCCATGAACAGTATAAAAAGGCAAAAAGATAGGACACTGAAAGATGAACTCCCCAGGCAGATAGGTGCCCAATATGCTACTGGAGATAAGTGGAGAAATAACTCCAGAAAGAATGAAGAGATGGAGCCACAGAAAAAAAACAACACCCAGTTGTGAATGGGACTGGTGATATAAGCAAGGTTTGATGCTGTAAGGAGCAATAGTGCATAGGAACCTGGAATATAAGGCCCATGAATCAAGGCAAATTGGTAGTGGTCAAACAAGAGATGACAAGAGTGAACATCGACATTCTAGGAATCAGAGAACTAAGACAGACTGGAATGGGTGAATTTTACTCAGATGACCATTATATCTACTACTGTGGGCAGGAATCCCATAGAAGAAATGGAGTAGCCATCATTGTCAGCAAAAGAGTCCAAAATGCAGTACGTGGATACAATCTCAAAAACGACAGAATGATCTCTGTTCGTTTCCAAGGCAAACCATTCAATATCACGGTAATCCAAGTCTATGCCCTGACCAATAATGCTGAAGAAGATGAAGTTGAACGGTTCTATGAAGACCTACAAGACCTTCTAGAACTAACACCCAAAAAAGATGTCTTTTTCATTATAGGGGAGTGGAATGCAAAAGAAGGAAGTCAAGAAGCACTTGGAGTAACAGGCAAATTTGGCCTTGGAGTATGGAATGAAGGAGGGCAAAGGCTAATAGAGTTCTATCAAGAGAACTCACTAGTCATAGCAAACACCCTCTTCCAACAACACAAGAGAAGACTCTACACATGGACATCACCAGATGGTTGACAGCGAACTCAGATTGATTATATCCTTTGCAGCCAAAGATGGAGAAGCTCTATACAGTCAGCAGAAACAAGACTGGGAGCTGACTGTGGCTTGGATTATGAACTCCTTATTGCAAAATTCAGACTGAAATTGAAGAAAGTGGAGAAAACCACTAGACCGTTCAGGTATGACCTAAATCAAATCCCTTATGACTATACAGTAGAAGTGAGAAATAGATTTAAGGGACTAGATCTGATAGACAGAGTGCCTGATGAACTATGGATGGAGGTCTGTGACACTGTACAGGAGACAGGAATCAAGACCATCCCCATGGAAAAGAAATTCAAAAAAAGCAAAATGGCTGTCTGGGGAGGCCTTACAAATAGCTGTGAAAACAAGGGAAGCAAAGTGGAAAGGAGAAAAGGAAAGACATACCCATTTGAATGTAGAGTTCCAAAAAATAGCAAGGAGAGATAAGAAAGCCTTCCTCAGGGATCAATGCAAAGAAATAGAGGAAAACAATAGAATGGGAAAGACTGGAGATCTCTTCAACAAAATTAGAGATACCAAGGGAACATTTCATGCAAAGATGGGCTCAATAAAGGACAAAAATGGTGGGGACCTAACAGAAGCAGAAGATATTAAGAAGAGGTGGCAAGAATACAGAGAACTGTAGAAAAAAGATCTTCTTGGCCCAGATAAGGAAGATGGTGTGATAATTCACCTACAGCCAAACATCCTGGAATGTGAAGTCAAGTGGGCCTTAGGAAGCATCACTACGAACAAAGCTAGTAGGGGTGATGGGATTCCAGTTGAGCTATTTCAAATCCTCAAAGACAATACTGTGAAAGTGCTGCACTCAATATGCTAGCAAATTTGGAAAACTCAGCAGTGGCCACAGGATTGGAAAAGGTCAGTTTTCATTCCAATCCCAAAGAAAGGCGATGCCAAAGAATGCTCAAACTACTGCACAATTGCACTAATCTCACATGCTAGTAAAGTAATGCTCAAAATTCTTCAAGCCAGGCTTCAGCAATATGTGAACCATGAACTTCCAGATGGTTTTAGAAAAGGCAGAGGAACCAGAGATCAAATTGCCAACATCTGCTGGATCATGGAAAAAGCAAGAGAGTTCCAGAAAAACATCTCTTTTTGCTTTATTGACTATGCCAAAGCCTTTGGCTGTGTGGATCACAACAAACTGTGGAAAATTCTGAAAGAGATGGGAATACCAGACCACCTGACCTACCTCTTGAGAAATCTGTATGCAGGTCAGGAAGCAACAGTTAGAACTGGACATGGAACAACAGATTGGTTCCAAATAGGAAAAGGAGTATGTCAAGGCTGTATACTGTCACCCTGCTTATTTAACTTCTATGCAGAGTACATCATGAGAAACGCCGGGCTGGAGGAAGCACAAGCTGGAATCAAAATTGCCAGTAGAAATATCAATGACCTCAGATATAGAGATGACAGCACTCTTATGGCAGAAAGTGAAGAAGAATTAAAAAGCTTCTTGATGAACGTGAAAGAGGAGAGTGAAAAAGTTGGCTTAAAGTTCAGCATTCAGAAAACGAAGATCATGGCATCTGGTCCCATCACTTCATGGGAAATAGATGAGGAAACAGTGGAAACAATGGCTGACATAATTTTTCTGAGCTCCAAAATCACTGCAGATGGTGATTGCAGCAGTGAAATTCAAAGACGCTTACTCTTGGAAGGATAGTTATGACCAACCTAGACACCAACCTGTACCTAAAAGCAGACACACTACTTTGCCAACAAAGGTCCGTCTAGTCAAGACTATGGGTTTTCCAGTGGTCATGTATGGATGTGAGAGTTGGACTATAAAGAAAGCTGAGTGCCGAAGAATTGATGCTTTTGAACTGTGGTGTTGGAGAAGATTCTTGAGAGTCCCTTGGACTGCAGGGAGATCCAACCAGTTCATCCTAAAGGAGATCAGTCCTGGGTGTTCACTGGAAGGACTGATATTGAAAATGAAACTCCAATACTTTGGCCACCTGATGTGAAGAACGACTCATTGGAAAAGACCCTTATGCTGGGAAAGATTGAGGGCAGGAGGAGAAGGGGACGACAGAGGATGAGATGGTTAGAAGGCATAATCGACTCGATGGACATGGGTTTGAGTGAATTCCGGGAGTTGGTGATGGATAGGGAGGCCTGGCGTGCTGCAGTTCGTGGGGTCGCAAAGAGTCGGACACAACTGAGCGACTGAACTGAACTGAACTGAAACTTTTTTCTTGTATTTCCAGATGCAGTTGATAAAACTCATGTTTTCAATGAAATGTATGCAATTGATCACAGGGAAGCCTGGTTTCCTCCAGTCCATGGGGTCACAAAGAGTCAGACACAACTGAGAAACTGAACAGCAACAACAAATTGCTCACTGGTCTGTATTCACTGTTTGTTCTAATATGTTTTAAAAGTCTTGTTTCCTTCAAATTTTTACTGTCGTGTTAGTATTTGTGAACATATTAAAATAAAATAAGCATTAGCATATAAAAAGAAACACTATATTATTTATAAATATTGCATATATAATTAACAGAATATAGAAAAAATAATTTTTATTAATGTGTTTTTCTACATTGCTTAATTTGATCCAAAATTATGAGTATAAATCAATTCAGCAGTTATTTTTAATTGCCCATATGAATTTGAAAGTGAAAGTGAAAGTGAAAGTCGCTCAGTTGTGTCTGACCCTTTGCAACCCAGGCCAGAATTCTCTAGCCTAGAATACTGGAGTGGGTAGTCTTTCCCTCTTTCAGAGGATCTTCCCAACTTAGGTATCAAACCCAGGTCTCCCACATTGCGGGCAGATTCTCTACCATCTGAGCCACAAGGGAAGCCCAAGAATACTGGAGTGGTCGTCCCATCCCTTCTTCAACGAATCTTCCCAACCCAGGAATTGAACTGGGGCCTCCTGTATTGCAGTTGGATTCTTTATAGACTGAGCTATCAGGGAATTTGTGATAACACATTTAATATCAGTGAAAATTTTAATTAAAACAAAATAAATGTACCTTTGAGACCTATCCTCTCCTCAACTTCTACATGTACTTAAAAAATAATTTAAAAAGCATGTCAGTTGCTTCCTGTTAATTTTCCTTTGCACATGATAGTTCGCAACATAAAAATAGGTTTCACAGTTTAGTACTCCATTAAAATGCGGCCACCTTCCAGATTTCAGCAGCCCATTCTCTGGGAAAGCAAATTTTCTTTGTTAATGAGTTAACGAGGCGCGGGCGGCTGTGACCGGCGCACCTTGGCGTAGGCGGCTGCGACCAGCACACTTAAGCGCCGCCGATAGGAGCTACCCTATGTCCGGGTTCAGGGGCAGACTGGGAGGACCCCATGCCCGAAGGGCGGCGGCCAAGAGGAGTGACCCCACGTCAGAGGTCAGGGGTAGCACCGAGAGTGCCAGGCTGCGACGGCGCAGGAACGGCTGAGAAGAGTTACCCGAGTCAAGGTCAGGGGCGGCAGCCGAAAGGAGCTACCCGGCTTTTGAGGTCAGAGGCGGCGGCCGGGAGGAGCTACCTCATGTCCCTACGCGCGAGGCCAGGGACGGCGGCCGGGAGGAGCAATCCCACGCCCGAGGCCAGGGGCGGCGGCCGGGAGGACCAACTCCATGTCCAAGGAGCGGTGGCTGCGCGGGTGCAGGAGGGCCTAGAGGAGCTATCCCACGTTGAAGGTCAGGAAGGGCGGCGGTGAGGCGATACCCCTCGTCCAAGGTAAGGAGCAGCGGCTGCACTTTGCTGGAGCAGCCGTGAAGAGACACCCCACGCCCAAGGTAAGAGAAACGCAAGTAAGACGGTAAGTACTGCAAGAGGGCATCAGAGGGCAGACACACTGAAATCATACTCACAGGAACCTAGTCAATCTAATCACACTAGGACCACAGCCTTGTCTAACTCAATGAAACTAAGCCATGCCCGTGGGGCAACCCAAGACGGGCGGGCCATGGTGGAGAGATCTGACAGAATGTGGTCCACTGGAGAAGGGAATGGCAAACCAATATTCTTGCCTTGAGAACCCCATGAACAGTAAAGCTGAAACTCCAGTACTTTGGCCACCTCATGCGAAGAGTTGACTTACTGGAAAAGACTCTGATGCTGGGATGGATTGGGGGCAGGAGGAGAAGGGGACGACAGAGGATGAGATGGCTGGATGGCATCACTGACTAGATGGATGTGAGTCTGAGTGAACTCCAGGAGCTGGTGATGGAGGGAGGCCTGGCGTGCTGCGATTCATGGTGTCACAAAGAGTTGGACATGACTGAGCGACTGAAGTGAACTGAATGAGTTCCCACAATGGAAAAACTATAGCTCTGAGACACATTCTGGAGAGTTTTCAGATGTTGACAAGACCTTGACATTTTGTATTTAAGGACAACCTGTGGGAGATCAGCCCTGGGATTTCTTTGGAAGGAATGGTGCTAAAGCTGAAACTCCTGTACTTTGGCCACCTCATGTGAAGAGTTGACTCATTGGAAAAGACTCTGATGCTGGGAGGGATTGGGGGCAAGAAGAGAAGGGGACGACAGAGGATGAGATGGCTGGATGGCATCACCGACTCGATGGATGTGAGTCTCAGTGAACTCCAGGAGTCGGTGATGGACAGGGAGGCCTGGCATGCTGCAATTCATGGGGTTGCAAAGAGTCGGACATGACTGAGTGACTGATCTGATCTGATCTGTGGGTTCATAAGTATCTCCCTGCATCCCAAGATAAATGATTTAGAAGTAATGGCAAATTAAAATAATAACAAAAAATTTACCCAACTGTATTTATCCTAAATCTACTTGGAATTCTTGAAAAAGAAATACAAGTTTTGTGATACAGAACCATGGTTTGTACATAGATGTCATGTGGGCCATGGAATTACAGGAAATAAAGACAATTCAGGACGAACAATAGCTCAAAAGTCATTTCCTAAAGTAAAAGATATTAAAGTTTGTACCTAGAACCTCATGTGAGATATTTTTTCTAAGAACTCTTCCCATGCCTGATCTCATTTAAGTAGGAAAGTAGGCATGATTTTTCCTCTAGAGACAGAAATTGGGTGAACAAGAGTTTTGTAATGCTCTTGTAATGTAAAAATACAGAAGCATTTAAATTGCTAAACTGTAGGAAATGTCAGAGAAATATTTGTCTTCTTGGATTCCTAAAGACGAATTGTACACAAACATAACCATAATATAATATATGAATAAATATCTCTGTTTTTATGGTAGGGGCTTCCCTCGTAGTTCAGCTGTTAAACAATCTGCTTGCAATGCAGGAGACCCTGTCCTGGGTTAGGAAGATCTCCTGGAGAAGGGATAGGCTATCCATTCCAGTATTCTTGGGCTTCCCTGGTGACTCAGATGGTAAAGAATTGCCTGCAATGTGGGACACCTGGGTTCAGTCCCTGGGTTGGGAAGGTCCCCTGGAGGAGGGCATGGCAACCCACACCAGTATTCTTGCCTGGAGAATCCCCATGGACAGAGGAGCCTGGTGGGTTGCAGTTCATGGGGTTTCTAAAGAGTTGGACACAACTGAGTGACTAAGCACCGCACACAGCAAATATCTCTGTATTTATGGTAGACTTTGCCTGAAATGTAGGGATAGAGGGGCCATGAGAAGCCTCTGTTTTACTCAAAGTTGGTTCCTGGGAGAGATGATTTGACCAGATCTGTCCTGAAAAACATGGCTTAATACTTATACCAGCCTTGAGGAGAAAAGTTATGGGCCCTGGGACTGAAAATATTTTGTGGCAGCTAAGAGAGTAGCTTTGAAGCTAGATAATGAGCCCTGGTCTCCACCCCAGCTCCATCTCTTTCTAGTTGAACATCCCTGTGCAGGTTAATTTCTCTGAACCTTAATTTTCTCTTATATAAAATGAGGAAAATATGTCTAGTTTTCAGATTGATATAAGATTAAATATTAAAATGTACAAACTTTTTCCTTCATATGTCTGGCATATAATCTACTCTCAATAAATATAATATTTATGATTAACAAAGGTTTGTCTAGTCAAAGCTATGGTTTCTCCAGTAGTCATGTATGAATGTGAGAGTTGGACTATAAAGAAAGCTGAGCACAAAAGAATTGATGTTTTGAACCTTGGTGTTGGAGAAGACTCTTGAGAGTGCCTTGGACTGCAAGGAGATCCAACCAGTCCATTCTGAAGGAAATCAGTTCTGACTATTCATTGGAAGGACTAATGCTGAAGCTGAAACTCCAATACTTTGGCCACCTAATGTGAAGAACTGACTCATTTGAAAAGATCCTGATGCTGGGAAAGATTGAAGGCAGGAGGAGAAGGGAATGACAGAGGATGAGATGGTTGGATGGCATCACCAACTCAATGGTCATGAGTCAGTAAACTCTGGGAGTTGGTGATGGACAGGGAGGCCTGGCATACTGCAGTCCATGGGGTCACAAAGAGTCAGACACGACTGAGCGACTGAACTGAACTGACCTGAAGAATCACTGAAATCATGGAAGCCTGGTTTTAGAGCATGTTTGTAAGATCACTGGAATTCCAAGAAGATTCCAAAGTACTTAGGAGCTGAGACTTCAGAAAGAGCTTTGTGGCTTCTGTTTAATAAGACTCTGGTCAATTTTCTGTTACAGAATCCAGACAAACTGATATGTGAGCTCTCTGATCTATTTTCAAAGATAGCTCCCTTATGGTCAAGTGTGCAGTTTTTAAGAATGACTGCTCACTTTTCAGACATACTGCTGAAACTCACCAGCTTAGTGTTTCTCACAGTAGTTCATTTTTAAGTTTAATATTCCTGACAGAATGCCCCAGAAAAACAAGGATAGATAAGTCTACACCAATTCACACTTCATATTTCTTTTAACAGTTTTAGACAAATATCATCTGAGTGTGAGGATGTACTGTTCATTACTTTCCCAACTTATTTTTAAAATTTTTCCTCTAAAAACCTTAATTTTTGTTACCATCATGGTTCAATAGACCATGAAAAGATTCACTGCTTTAAATAACTCACTTGATGTTACCACTAGTTACCACCAGCTTCCTTTTTCCATTATTCTTTCTTTAATGAGGAGATCATTTTACTTTTTGTACTTACTGTTTTGGAAGATATGGAATTGTCTTTTGCATTTTAGAAAGGTTTTACTTAAATGGTTAGTTTTTCAGAATTTGATTTGTGACAGTCTAATTACCAGTTAGTCAATATTCTTAGGGACTTGTAGAATATTTTGTCTGCTCCATAGGTAGCAGAGGGACTTAGCTTAAAACGGGCTTCTTTCTTTCATGTTGCAAACTGTGTGCAAACTGTGTGACTCTGTAGAGTGAGTAGAATCAGTGTTTACATTAAATTTTTTCTTGGCAGCATATCTCCGTTCCTTTCTTCAGGAAGTACCCTTAAAAGGGTGCATCATACAGCCTGGCTTTCAAACTGCCATTCTGTGTTCTACCCTACCTGATCTGGATCATATAGGCTCCTGCCTGCTCTGTATTGGCTGGCAGTGTGCACTCACAGCAATGCCACTAAAAAGGTGAAAGTCTAGAGATGGTTTTCATGGCAGCTTCAAATCGAGGAGCACACCTTATGACAGACTGGAGCAAAACACAACTTTGAAAGCCTTTACCATCTTCCAATGTGTGACTTTAATCATCCTGCCTCCAGCCTGTCTTTGGATCTTGCCTGTACCATTTCTACCTATTCAAACTGTAACTTCACACCCTCACTTTGAATCTCAGCTCCTCCATGCAGCCTTCTTTGATTTGTTTTCCTCCACCAGGAAGTGATCTCTTCTGCTTTAGGCTTTCCAAATGCTTTCTCTTTAACTGCTGTATTGAACTTACTATATTCTATCCTGCTAGAAAATAAACTCCTTTAGGGCAGAGTCTATTCAGGTGGGTTAATGAGTAGAAAGCTTCTGAAGTCAGATATATCTGAATTAAAATCTTTGTTTTCTCATTTATAGGCCTTAGACAAATAGCTATAATATATTGCACTATAGCAGAAAGTGAAGAAGAACTAAAGAGTGTCTTGATAAAGGTGAAAGAGGAGAATGAAAAAGCTGGCTTAAAACTCAACATTCAAAAAACTAAAATCATGGCATCTGGTCCCATCACTTTATGGCAAATAGGTGGGGAAGCAATGGAAACAGTGACAAACTTTATTTTCTTGGGCTCCAAAATCACTGCAGATGGTGACTGTAGCCATGAAATTGAAAGACACTTGCTCCTTGGAAGAAAAGCTGTGATAAACCTAGACAGTGTCTTAAAAATCAGAGACATTACTTTGCTGACAAAGGTCCATCTAGTCAAAGCTATGGTTTTTCCAGTAGCCATGCATGGATGTGAGAGTTGGACCATAGAGAAGGCTGAGCACTGAAGAATTGATGCTTTTGAACTGTGGTGTTGGAGAAGACTCTTGAGAGTCCCTTGAACTGCAAGGAGATCCGATCAGTCCATCCTAAGGGAAATAAACCCTGAATATTCATTGGAAGGACTGATGCTGAAGCTGAAACTCTAATACTTTGGCCACTTTATATGAAGAACCAACTTATTGGAAAAGACCCTGATGCTGGGAAAGATTGAAGGCAGGAGAAGAAGGGGATGACAAAGGATGAGATGGTTGGATGGCATCACCGACTTGATGGATATGAGTTTGAGCAAACTCCAGGAGATGGTGAAGGACAGGGAAGCTTGCATGTTGCAGCCCATGGGGTTGCAAAAAGTCAGACATGACTGAGTGATTGAACAGCAGCAACAACAATTGCACTATAATTTTCTCACCGGGAAAAGGGAGAAAATAGTACTCCATTACAGGCTCATTGTGAGGATTAAATTGCACCAAGTCCAGTGCTTGGAACATAGCAGGCATTTCATAAATTGTAACTATCACTACTATATTAACACAGGAAAGTATATTTGGAAAAGTTTTTTTTTTTAACATCCAAGTGTTGAAACAGATAATTTTTAGTTAAGGTAAGTTGAATTTATCTTTCTTAAGCATCTTAGCTAATGCTAGAGAAAAGGAATGTTAAAAAGTTATATGTTAGGTATAAAAAGTTTATAGTCAATTTCTGTGGTGGAACTGTATTGCTCCAATATATAAAGCACTTTTTGGATGTTGAGAACATTGCTGATTCTTTTGATGCTTAGTCACATCACAAGATCAGCAACTATCTTCTGAAATCCAAAAGTCTATCACCAGCAGCTTGCTGAACAACCTCTCTGGTCCCTCAGTTGAAGTCCTTAGGTATCTCTCTCTCTCTTCAACCTAACAGTAATCTTAATAATATTATCTTCCATCAGCTCTTTTCTTTGAATGTTTATTTCAGCAACATATAGCCTTCTATTATATGACTATCCATTAGAAGTAGTTTTCTTGTTCTGTCTCTAATGGTTTCAGAAATGACTACATGAAAATGAATAAGTCTCTTACTTACATTGTGCGCTTTCCTGAAGAGTATATTATGGGTTTTCTGGGATTCTTTTTGTTAAGCCTTTAAAAAATTGCTTTTATTTTGGATAAGGAATATAAACAGTGGGTAAATTGTTCATTTCAGCTTTGGTATACCATTAAACATCAATCATATGACACAATAATTTGTTTCAGCATGAATTACCAATAAAGTATTACTTGTAAGTGCAGATGACCCTTATCAACACAGGTTTGAACTGCTCAGGTCCACTTTTACACGGATTCTTTTCACAGTAAATACCACAATATTACACCATCTGTGTTGGTTGAAGCCTCAGATGTGGAACTGCAGCAGTGGAGGAACCACATATATGGAGGGCCCATTATAATTTTGACACAGATTTTTGACTCTGTGGAGAGTCAGATCCCCTAAATCCCACTTTGTTCAAGGGTTAGCCATACTCACAATTTTTTAAAAATGTAGACTATCCAGCTATATTTCACTTATAAGATTTTTAAAATGTCAAAAGCAAACTAAGAAAACAGTTCAAGTGTGGCTCACCTTTCTAGGTCCTGTGCTCTTTAATTCAAATACATCCATTGTGTAATTGACCCTACGTCCATAGTGGTCAAATTGAACATTTCCTGTTAGTCCTTGAATTTGAACCTATGAATGAAAAAGAAAATCTACACATGTAATCATTTGCCATTTTACTTACAGAAATCTTTACTTCATCTGCTAGGCTTATGACTATGCATGGGTGTGGAACTATAATCTGTAAGGAACTCACTAAAAAAGTCATGGGGTATTTGAGCTACTGGGATAGAATTGGATAGAACCAATACAATATTGTAAAGTAATTAGCCTCCAATTAAAATAAATAAATTTAAATTAAAAAAAAAGAATTGGATAGAGGAATATCAAAGAAATATATAAGCGATTCTGTTATGTACTTGAAAGATAAATTTTTTTTTTATTATGAAGTTTCCATTGTACTTCTTCAATTTTGAAATATTATCTATAAGAATAGAAACATGGTTTCCTTTTTAGTTACTTTTCAGTTTTATCTACACATCCACATAATAGATTAAATAACCCTGATAACCAGAGCAGATCATATTTCTCCTTGCTAATGTTAAAATTAAAATATTCAGAAAAATAAATATATTTTTGAAAATATTCAAGTGTACTTTATTCCAAATCCTTTTAATTCATTTAAACTTATGTTCTGAACCTGTGGCATTTCAGAACATTTAAAATGTATTACTAAAAATACACACATATTACAGTAATCATTTGAAAAACAGTGTTAGTATAACTACAAAAGACTAAAATAAATACTTAAGCCAAGGTTACAAGGCAATTTGAAGGTCTACTGAGGCAGTCAGTAGATTAGTAGACTAAGACTGTATGCCAAATATTTCAGGTTCTTCCTCATTCTGGGTCCAAGGTGGGCTTGTTCTTTTTGGACACTTTTTGGTTAGCTAGGTGTCTGTGACTCTTTCTGACAAAAGCGTTGTTAACAGATGTAATGAGTGCTAAAGCATTTTATTTATTTATTTATTTATTTTACTTTACAATATTGTATTGGTTTTGCCATACATCAACATGAATCTGCCACGGGTATACACTAGAAACCTCCCTACAACTCTTTTCCTTTTGTAGCATTCAAGATGGTAGCTGCTATGTCAGCTTGGGTCCCTGAGTGATTATAAAAAACAGAGTGTCCCTACTAATCTGATGTGTGTCTGTGAGTGTGAAATCCTCTTTTGTTGTTTTAAGCCACTGAAGCTTGGGGTTGTTTATTACTGTTACATAACCTAGCTTATCCTGGCTAACCATCTACATAACATATAAACACCAGTATTCTATCTAGTGGGCTTCTGAGGTGGCTCAGTGGTAAATAAGCTGTCTGCCAAACAGGAGACGGGGGTTCTATTCCTTTGTTGGGAAGATCCCCTGGAGGGAGAAATGGCAAATCATTCCAGTATTCTTGCCTGGGAAATTCCATGGACAGAGGATTCTGGCAGACTACAGTCCATGGGTTCACAAAGACTTGGGCATGACTTAGCCACTAAACCACTACCTCCACCATTCTATCCAGTATCCTATGTAGAAATGTCTCAGAAATGATAATGGCTCGATATATTAAAATGGAAATTGTAATATATCGGTATTTGCCAATAGATTATTTTGTTTTCCTGAAAACTCCATTTAAAAAGGACAATGAAATAAATTGAAGGCTTCCCAGGTTGTTCTACTGGTAAAGAACCTGCCTGCCAATGCAGGAGACATAAGAAATGCAGGGTTGGGAAGATAACCTGTAAGAGGGCATGGAAACCCACTCTAGTATTCTTGCCTGGAGAATCCCATGGACACTGAAGCCTGGCAGGCTGCAGTCCATAGGGCTGCAAAGAGTTGGACACAACAGAAGTGACTTAGCACACATGCATGTGTGAAACAAACTGAACATAAATAAAATTGTGAGTTACCTGTTTGAGTGTCCTCTCCATGTCAATTCCCTGGCCCCATGGAGCAGCTGGATTTGCCAGACAATCTCCAGCATTTCCTCTCCTGGAAATATCAATTTTCTGTCTTCTGAGACTTCGGAATGTTTCAGCCATCACGAGAACTCCATCATAAGTCAGAGCAGATGTATACTAACAAAATTAAAGTAAATATAATGGTAAAATGTTAAATTCTTATCAATCCTTAGGATTTGCCTGGGGACTATGTGGGTTTATCTTTGGCTGCAAAGACTCAATATGCCAGCAAATTTGGAAAACTCAGCAGTGGCCACAGGATTGGAAAAGGTCAGTTTTCATTCCAATCCCAAAGAAAGGTGATGCCAAAAAATACTCAAACTACCGCACAATTGCACTCATCTCACACGCTAGTAAAGTAATGCTCAAAATTCTCCAAGCCAGGCTTCAGCAATATGTGAACCATGAACTTCCAGATGTTTAAACTGGTTTTAGAAAAGGCAGAGGAACCAGAGATCAAATTGCCAACATCCGCTGGATCATAGAAAAAGCAAGAGAGTTCCAGAAAAACATCTATTTCTGCTTTATTGACTATGGCAAAGCCTTTGACTGTGTGGATCACAATAAACTGTGGAAAATTCTAAAAGAGATGGGAATACCAGGCCACCTGACCTACCTCTTGAGAAATCTGTATGCAGGTCAGGAAGCAACACTTAGAACTGGACATGGAACAACAGATTGGTTCCAAATAGGAAAAGGAGTATGTCAAGGCTGTATATTGTCACCCTGCTTATTTAACTTATATGCAGAGTGCATCATGAGAAATGCTGGACTGGAAGAAACACAAGCTGGAATCAAGATTGCCAGGAGAAATATCGATAACCTCAGATATGCAGATGACACCACCCTTATGGCAGAAAGTGAAGAGGAACTCAAAAGCCTCTTGATGAAAGTGAAAGTGGAGAGTGAAAAAGTTGGCTTAAAGCTCAACATTCAGAAAACAAAGATCATGGCATCTTGTCCCATCACTTCATGGGAAATAGATGGGGAAACAGTGGAAACAGTGTCAGAGTTTATTTTTTGGGGCTCCAAAATCACTGCAGATGGTGATTGCAGCCATGAAATTAAAAGATGCTTACTCTTTGGCAGGGAAATTATGACCAACCTAGATAGCATACTGAAAAGCAGAGACATTACTTTGCCAACAAAGGCCCATCTAGTCAAGGCTGTGATTTTTCCAGTGGTCATGTATGGATGTGAGAGTTGGACTGTGAAGAAAGCTGAGCACCGAAGAATTGATGCTTTTGAACTGTGGTGTTGGAGAAGACTCTTGCGAGTCCCTTGGACTGCAAGGAGATCCAACCCGTCCATTCTAAAGGAGATTAGTCCTGGGTGTTCTTTGGAAGGAATGATGCTAAAGCTGAAACTCCAGTACTTTGACCACCTCATGCGAAGAGTTGACTCATTGGAAAATACCCTGATGTTGGGAGGGGTCGGGGGCAGAAGGAAAAGGGGATGACAGAGGATGAGATGGCTGGATGGCATCCCCGACTTGATGGACATGAGTTTGAGTGAACTCCCGGAGTTGGTGATGGACAGGGAGGCCTGGCATGCTGCAATTCATGGGATCACAAAGAGTCAGACATGACTGAGCGACTGAACTGACGGACTGATGTGGGTTTATGACATAAAGTACTATGCTGTCTGAAAAGCAGATAAATTACTGCCCTTAATTTAACTTCCCCTTAAATTAAATTACTTTAATTTAACTTTAATTAATTTACTCTAGCTACAGACATTTCTGCTTTTGCCTTATTACAAAGACTGTGTATCATTTCTTACCACTATGATTTTAAAAAGGAGAAAATACACTCTGTAAAATACAAATTCTATTGCACAGTTTTCCATCAGTTGGGAGAATCAAGCCCTCTAGGTGAGGTCTTTCTGCTGTGTCCAAGTAGAAACAGCTAATGTATTTTTTAAAAGGGCTAAATGCAGTATTTCCACAATCTACCTTGCAGTCTCTTGCTGTGGGTGAGCCTCAGGAGGGCTGGGATATCCCAGTCTTTCCTTCTCTCAATGTCCATTAGGTTTTCTTTAGATTTCATAAATGCTTATTGACTTAAAGTGTATATCTCTGTCTAGTTTTTCAGAAGAATGAGTGGGAATGCTTATTGTTACTTTAAATATAGGGTACCAGAAGTGGCATCTACTTATTTACCAAATGTATATACACGTTGCTAAATAAACGTGAGTACTCTATGCCCATGCCTGCAGAGTGTGCTTAGGAAGGTTAGATCATTTCTCTAAGTTTCTATTGTAGCTTAGGATCAAAGTGGAGAAATGAAATATAGATCATCTGTTTTCTGATGATCTCCTGTGCTTCTCTTTGAGAAAAGAGAAATAATCTCAGGAAAAGATTATTAAGGTTAACAGAGAAAATGAAGAAAAACTGAGAAGGAAATGTGGTTTGTTTAATCTGAAAATTAAGAGAACAGGGAATACTTGTAAAATCTGTTTACAGAATTCCTAATCATATGAAAAATATGGTACAATTTTCTTGAAGTGTGGCAGAGCATCAACCACTGATCATGATGAAAAACTACATTTTTTCTTTCAAGAATTTCATATATGCACAATTCTATATGATTAATGCATTCTGAGCTTATACTAAGGGTAGTTTTGTGACATGGAACATTGGGAGATGATCTTGATTTGCTGCTTATAAATTAAGAAAAATCATTAGAAATTTAAATTGTAGAAAGTAAACTTAGGCAATATGACTATTAAGTATAGCAATCAGTTTTCCAGGGAAGGACTGAGATATGGATAAGATAAAGAATACAAACTCTAACAAAGAACTTTTCAATGGCAAAGAATTTAATTAAAGCTTCATTAGAAAGATTTATATGTGACATATAAATTATAAGTCTTGTTATATATTCTTCAAGGATATGAAAAAAATGGACTTAAATATAAGCATACACACTCATAATTGGAGTGGTATGGTTGATGAAAATTAAGAAACTTAACCCAAAATGGGCATACCTCCTCCCCTGCCTGGACCAACATACTTTTGGGTAGAGAAAGCCATCAAATCATCTTTCTGGATGGCAAGAAAATAAAAACAAGCATTGATGAATAAAGAAAAAAAAAAAAAGCAGTGCTAGCATTTTAGGATCAAGAGAGAAAAAAAAGAAAGCTATTGTTGCTTTTCTAAATGGGAGAAAAAAGCTGAGAAGATATGACACCAAAAAAGCAAAAGCACTTGCTGTGTTTAAAAAGTCCATTCATTTTTATGAAACAAGTGAACTACAAAAGAGAACAGATATTGTACAGACTGGAGCAGAGCAAAGTGGATATTTAGCCAATGGCAAAACCTTTTGACAGCTCATAGAGCTGATAAATGGAAAGAAGCAGTAGTTAAAATTGGTTTTATTTTGAAACGGATTTCATTATTTTATATATGTCCTATTGTGCTAAAGTCCAAGAAATCATATTTATGGGCACATGTGCCCATAAATTTCTAGATGGCATCTAGAAATTCTTATTAAACATACTCTTCGTTTTGGAGGTAAGGCGGCACTTCCCTGGTAGCTCAGATGGTAAAGAATCCGCCTAAAATGAGGGAGATCTGGGTTCGATCCCTGGGTTGGGAAGATCTCCTGGAGAAGGAAATGGCAATCCACTCCAGTGTTCTTGCCTGGAGAATTCCATGGGCTGAGGAGTCTGGTGGGCTACAGTCCATGGGATGGCAAAGAGTTGGACATGACTGAGCAACTAACACTAACTGAAACTAAGTGTTGACCTAGAGCTATTTATTGCTTTAGGCAGTGATTAGAATGATGGGATGAATTCTGTTTATCAAAGATTATATATAAAAAGGTATAGTTTGGTGGAATCGTAGTGCAGTAACAGGGGTCTAGGTTTTGAGAAGAAAGAACTACATGAATTCTAATTCTATTCATACTTTTAAGGAAATGTGTAGTATGTTTTCCAGTTACAAAGCACAAAAAAGAATAAAATAAAATAATTACTATTTTCTGAGTAGTTGTGAGGATAAAATTTCATATTATATCTGAGAGTTCTTTGAAAAGTGTGCTAGACACTGGCTAGGAACAGTGACAACTACATGTGTGTGAAGTCACTTCAGTCCTGTGCTACTCTTTGCAACCCCATAAACTGTAGCCCACTAGGCTCCTCTGACCATGGGATTCTCTAGGCGAGAATGCTGGAGTGGGTGGCCATTTCCTCCTACCGGGAATCTTTCTGACCCAGGGATCAAACTCATGTGTCTAATGTCTCCTGCATGGGCAGGAAGGTTCTTCACCACTAGTGCCACATGGGAAGCCTACACAGATGTCCCAAAGGTGTAGTGTTAAAGTCCTGTCTAGTGTTCCTGAGTGAAAGAAGGCTGTGATGTGCTTTATAGAAAAAAAATATATGTTCGATTAGGTTTGTTCAGGCTTGAGTTATGGTGCTACTGACTGTGAATTCAATTAATATTAATTGATCGACAATATCTTAAATAACGTATGTTTAAACAGAAACACACATATAACAAAGTGTAAGTGTTGATTGGTTGACAAAACTGTTGTACCTAACTTTGTAATCTTCCCTAGAAGTAAGGGCTCAATAGTCTCTCATTCAGTGTTCATGGCAGCTCTATAGAATGTAACTACCATAAATAATAAGAACTGACTACATGTATTTATTAAATGGTCACTGGATACCTAGCATACTAAGAGAGCTGTGAAAGATAAAACAAAGTGCCCAAAGCTATGACATAGATAAGTCTGGTTGGAGATTATCAAATAGTACACCTTGTAATAGGCTAAAGGCAAGAGAGGGAAGGAATAACCACACCAGTGTATCTGGACAGAAGGACCACAGTGGACAAATATTATTACATATTATCACTGGAAACAAAACAAAACAAAACAGTTACAAGGAACTACAACACACTGCCAAGAAGTTTGAAGCCCATTATAGATACTAAAACTCTAAGGATAACAAGGACTTGAAGAGATGGTTTACAGAAGAAATGCTGAGATGAAAAAAATAGCTGAAAAATATGTGAGGAAGAAAGAGAAGGGCAAGATTGTCTCTACATACACTGATGAAGAATGAGAAGAACATGCTGTAAAGGAAATTATTCAGATGAGTTTGGAAGGAAGCTTGATGCTTGTTTTTCCTTGTGTGTTAATATTTGAAATAATTGAGCATTTTGGATAATTTTCCTCTAAGCCAGCTTGAAGGAAAAGCAGACTGAAAGACTTCTTAACTTTCTTTTTATCTTGAAGGTATTTTTGCTTTTTAATATGCTTCCATAGACTGGTTCCAAATATGAAAAGGAGTACGTCAAGGCTGTATATTGTCACCCTGCTTATTTAACTTATATGCAGAGTGCATCATGAGAAATGCTGGACTGGAAGAAACACAAGCTGCAATCAAGATTGCCGGGAGAAATATCAATAACCTTGCATATGCAGATGACATCACCCTTATGGCAGAAAATGAAGAGGAACTAAAAAGCCTCTTGATGAAAGTGAAAGTGGAGAGTGAAGAAGTTGGCTTAAAGCTCAACATTCAGAAAATGAAGATCATGGCATCTGGTCCCATTACTTCATGGGAAATAGATGGGGAAACAGTGGAAACAGTGAATGACTTTATTTTGGGGGGGGCCGCAGAATCACTGCAGATGATGACTGCAGCCATGAAATTAAAAGACGCTTACTCCTTGGAAGGAAAGTTATGACCAACCTAGATAGCATATTGAAAAGCAGAGACATTACTTTGCCAACAAAGGTCCGTCTAGTCAAGGCTATGGTTTTTCCTGTGGTCATGTATGGATGTGAGAGTTGGACTGTGAAGAAGGCTGAGCACCGAAGAATTGATCCTTTTGAACTGTGGTGTTGGAGAAGACTCTTGAGAGTCCCTTGGACTGCAAGGAGATCCAACCAGTCCATTATGAAGGAGATCAGCCCTGGGATTTCTTTGGAAGGAATGATGCTGAAGCTGAAACTCCAGTACTTTGGCCACCTCATGCGAAGAGTTGACTCACTGGAAAAGACTCTGATCCTGGGAGGGATTGGGGGCAGGAGGAGAAGGGGAGGACAGAGGATGAGATGGCTGGATGACATCACTGACTCAATGCACGTGAGTCTGAGTGAACTCCGGGAGTTGGTGATGGACAGGGAGGCCTGGCGTGCTGCGATTCATGGGGTCGCAAAGAGTCGGATACGACTGAGTAACTGAACTGAACTGAAGCTTGCAAAGTGGTGCAATATAGTGGACAATGCACTTGTCTGAAGCTCAAGGAGTTCACAACTTGTTCCTGGGCAAACATTTCTCAAATCTGGTCCTTGACTCAAGGACAATCAGTTAACATACCATTTAATATCTTGCATTTAGAAATTTGTAAAATCAGAGGTTGGACTATAGTGCTTGACACACAGTGGATACTCATTAAATGCTTTCTTTTGAAAGTAATGAAAATGGTATGACTAGCTAAAGTGCTATACTACACAGAGGAAATTGACAAAGCTGCAAGAACTGAGATTCTCTACCGTAGATTATAGTTTTCTAGGCTTGAATTTTCAAATTATGTTTGAAACTTTTTACCTGCATACACTGTCAATGAGAGATTAGTAAAAGTTGTTTAAATGATGATGTCTTATTATCAGTTCAGTTCAGTTCAGTCGCTCAGTCATGTCCGACTCTTTACAATCCCATGGACTGCAGCACACCAGGCCTCCCTGTCCATCACCAACTCCTGGAGTTTACTCAAACTCATGCCCATTGATTGAGTCAGATGGCATTACTGACTAAATATATTATTATGGAGAAGTTCAAAACCACTAAGTTAGAGTTTAAGAAACATTATGCCATTACCTACATGATATTGAAGGAATTTAGCTTTTCAGGAGAGAAAAAAATGTGCTTATGATCAGAAATTTACCAACTCCCTTTGCAAATATCAATAACATACTTCTGCAATGTCTGTCAGATAAAATTAAACAATCTGACATTTTACTGTTAATTTGAAAGAGGAATTTTGCAGAAGCTATATATTTTACATTTTTTTTAACCACTTTCCTTACTTACTGTCAATAATTTTGCAAATATAGTTGTTTTCTGAGTGGAATAGTTACTAGTGGTTATTCACATTTGAAATAATTTTAAAAGTATATAATTTATTCAGGGACATTCATATTGCAAATTAATAATAATAATAAACTAGTTGAGCAAATGGCTAACATCTCCTCCATAAAATATAAAAATTTAGAAAATATTGATTTGTGTGACAAATAGTGACAAAATATTTCTGCCCCATGCCACACTGTGCCTGACAAAATATTACTAGGAGAACTGTATAATGAACTTTCTACCTTAAATTTTATAAAGTACTAAAAATACATAAGATAAAAACAAACAAATACCTTTGGAGGTGTCTCAGATCCTGGATATTCTCTCTGATCTAGTTTCTTCCAGCGATCCATTAATTTGGTCACCATAGGTGTGTTAAAATCTACCAACTGGAATCCTGTAACATTGGCTCCACCGTGTATAAATCTCTCAAGAGAAATATCCTTGAATCCCTATAAAAATCAGTATGACAGTTTATTAAGCTTAGTTAATTATTGGAGTTAATAGCTAACATTTTGGCTCCTCAATGTTAACATGAATTGATAACCAATATTATTTAAAAGTGGTGGCTTTAAACAACTGGAAGATTATGTCAATGTTGACATAAAAACAATTATGTCAATTTAGCTGTTAAACTCTGTCATTCAAAATCTAATGCATGACACCACATCAACACCAAAAAAGACAAAAATCACGTGATCATCTCAACAGATATAGAAAAAAAACATTTGACAAAATTCACCATCCACTCATGATAAATATTCCCATCAAAGTGGATATAATGGAAACATATATCAACATAATAAAAGCTATTTGTGACAAACCCACAGTCAACATAATATTCAATGGTGAAAAGCTGAAAGCCTTCTTGCTAAAATTTGGAATAAAACAAAGATGCCCACTGTCACCTCTTCTATTCAACATACTATTGAAAGTCCTAGCCACAGCAATTAGACAAGAAAAAGAAACAAAATTTTATTCAAATTGATAGGGAAAATGTAAAGTTGTCATTATCTGCAGATGACATGATATTATATATAGAAAACTCTAAAGATTCCACAGAAAAACTACTAGAACTGATAAAAAAAAATTTAGCATGGTAATAGGATACAAGATTAACATACAGAAATCTGCATTTTTAACACTAATAATACATATCAGAAAGTGAATGTAAAACAATTATTAGATACATCAAAAAAACTTAAACTACCTAGGCATAAACTTCACCACAGAGGTGAAAGACTTAAATGCTAAACATTGATATATAATTGTATAAAACATTGTATAAAACAATGATAAAGGAAACTGAAGATGATTCAAAGAAATAGAAAAATAACCCATGCTCTTAGATTGGAAGAGTTAATATTATTAAAATGGCCAACTACTTAAAGTAATATACAGATTTAATGAGATCCTTATCAAATAACTATGACATTTTTCACAGAACTAGAATGAATAATCCTAAAATTTATATGGAGCCATAAAAGACCCAGAATTAAAAAGCAATCTTGAAGAAAAAGAACAATGGTGGAGGCCTAACTGTCTCATACTTCAGACAGTAATATAAAGCTACAGTAATCAAAACAGCATGATCTTGGCACAAAAACAGATATATGAGTTAATGGAACAGAATACAGAACCCAGGAAAAACCCAATACAACCTACAGTCAGTTAATCTTCAATGAGGGAGGCAAGACTACATAATGGAGAAAAGGAAGTCAATCTCTTCAGCAAGTGGTTTGGGAAAGCTGGACAGCTGCATATAAATCAATGATATAAGAACACGCCCTCACACCATACATAAATATAAACTCAGAATGGCTTAAAGATTTAAATACAAGACCTGATGCCATATAACTCCCAGAAGAAAATATAGGCAAAACCATCTCTGATATAAATTGAGCACTATTCCCTTGGTCAACCTCCCAAAGCCAAAAAAATAAAAGCAAAAATAAACAAATTGGAACTAATCAAATTTAAAAACTTTTGAGCAGCAAAGGAAATCATGAACAAAATTAAAAGTCAACCTACAGGGTGGAAGAAAATATTTGCAAATGATGTGACTGAGAAGGACTTAATACAAGTGCTCATACAGCTTAATATCATAAAGACAAACAACCCAATCAAAAAAAAAAATGGGCAGAAGAATTATAGTGACATTTTTCCAAAGAAGATATTCAGATGGTCAAAAAGCACATGAAAAATGCTCAACATTGCTTATCATTAGAGAAATGCAAATCAAAATCACAATGAGGGATCACCTCACACAAGTCAAAATAGACATCTTCAAAAAGTCTACAAATAATAAATGCTGGTAAGGATGTGGAGGAAAGGGAGCCCTCTGACACTGTTTGATGGGAATGTAAATTGATATAACCACTACCGAGAACAGTATGGCAGTTCCTTAAAAAACTAAAAATAGAGTTGCCATATGATTCAGCAGTTCTACTCTTGGGCATGTATCTGGAGAAAATTCTAATTTGAAAAGACATCTGCATACCAGTGTTCATAGTAGCACTATTTAAAATAGCCAAGACATGGAAACAACCTAAATGTTCATCAACAAATGAGTGAATAAAGAAGATATGGCATATACACATTATGAAATATTGCTCAACCATAATATAATGAATGCATGAAGCAACATGGATGGGCCTAGAGATTATGATACTAAATGAATTGTCAGACAGAGAAGGACAAATATCATATGATATCACTTGTATGTGGAATTAGAATAAAATAATACAAATTAATTCATTTACAAAACAGACTTAACAGACACAGGAAGCAAATTTCTGTTTACTAAAGGAGGAGAGGTGGGAAGGATAAATTAAGGATTTGGGATTAACAAATACTACTACATACAAAATAGATAAACAATATGCAAAGGAATCCCAGGGCTGATCTTCTTCAGAATGGATTGGTTGGATCTTCTTGCAGTCCAACAGACTCTCAAGAGTCTTCTCCAACAACACAGTTCAAAAGCATCAATTCTTTGGCACTCAGCCTTCTTCACAGTCCAACTCTCACATCCATACATAACCACTGGAAAAACCATAGCCTTGACTAGATGGACCTTTGTTGGCAAAGTAATGTCTCTGCTTTTCAATATGCTATCTAGGTTGGACATAACTTTCCTTCCAAGGAGTAAGCATCTTTTAATTTCATGGCTGCAGTCACCATCTGCAGTGATTTTGGAGCCCCCCAAAATAAAGTCATTCACTGTTTCCACTGTTTCCCCATCTAGTTCCCATGAAGTGATGGGACCGGATGCCATGATCTTCATTTTCTGAATGTTGAGCTTTAAGCCAACTTTTTCACTCTCCACTTTCACTTTCATCAAGAGGCTTTTGAGTTCCTCTTCACTTTCTGCCATAAGGGTGGTGTCATCTGCATATCTGAGGTTATTGATATTTCTCCCGGCAGCGCCGAAGAATTGAAGCTTTTGAACTGTGGTGTTGGAGAAGATGCTTGAGAGTCCCTTGGACTGCAAGGAGATCCAACCAGTCCATTATGAAGGAGATCAGCCCTGGGATTTCTTTGGAAGGAATGATGCTGAAGCTGAAACTCCAGTACTTTGGCCACCTCATGCGAAGAGTTGACTCATTGGAAAAGACTCTGATGCTGGGAGGGATTGGGGGCAGGAGGAGAAGGAGACGACAGAGGATGAGATGGCTGGATGGCATCATTGACTTGATGGACGTGAGTCTGAGTGAACTCCGGGAGTTGGTGATGGACAGGGAAGCCTGGTGTGCTGCAATTCATGGGGTTGCAGAGTCGGACACGACTGAGCGACTGAACTGAACTGAACTGAGCATATATAATAGGGAACTACATTCAATATTTTTTAATAATCTATAATGGAAAATAATCTGAAAAAGAATATATATATATATATAAATACATATACACACACACATGAGTATGTGTGTAACTGAATAACTTTTCTTTTTTTTTTTTTTTTTTTTTTTAATTTTATTTTATTTTTAAACTTTACATAACTGTATTAGATTTGCCAAATATCAAAATGAATCCGCCACAGGTATACATGTGTTCCCCATCCTGAACCCTCCTCCCTCCTCCCTCCCCATTCCATCCCTCTGGGTCGTCCCAGTGCACCAGCCCCAAGCATCCAGTATCGTGCATCGAACCTGGACTGGCAACTCATTTCATACATGATATTTACATGTTTCAATTCCATTCTCCCAAATCTTCCCACCCTCTCCCTCTCCCACAGAGTCCATAAGACTGTTCTATACATCAGTGTCTCTTTTGCTGTCTCGTACACAGGGTTATTGTTACCATCTTTCTAAATTCCATATATATGCGTTAGTATACTGTATTGGTGTTTTTCTTTCTGGCTTACTTCACTCTGTATAATAGGCTCCAATTTCATCCACCTCATTAGAACTGATTCAAATGTATTCTTTTTAATGGCTGAATAATACTCCATTGTGTATATGTACCACAGCTTGCTTATCCATTCATCTGCTGATGGACATCTAGGTTGCTTCCATGTCCTGGCTATTATAAACAGTGCTGCGATGAACATTGGGGTACTCGTGTCTCTTTCCCTTCTGGTTTTCTCAGTGTGTATGCCCAGCAGTGGGATTGCTGGATCATAAGGCATGTCTATTTCCAGTTTTTTAAGGAATCTCCACACTGTTCTCCATAGTGGCTGTACTAGTTTGCATTCCCACCAACAGTGTAAGAGGGTTCCCTTTTCTCCACACCCTCTCCAGCATTTATTACTTGTAGACTTTTGGATTGCAGCCATTCTGACTGGTGTGAGATGGTACCTCATAGTGGTTTTGATTTGCATTTCTCTGATAATGAGTGATGTTGAGCATCTTTTCATGTGTTTGTTAGCCATCTTTATGTCTTCTTTGGAGAAATGTCTATTTAGTTCTTTGGCCCATTTTTTGATTGGGTCATTTATTTTTCTGGAGTTGAGCTGTAGGAGTTGCTTGTATATTCTCGAGATTAGTTGTTTGTCAGTTGCTTCATTTGCTATTATCTTCTCCCATTCTGAAGGCTGTCTTTTCACCTTGCTAATAGTTTCCTTTGATGTGCAGAAGCTTTTAAGGTTAATTAGGTCCCATTTGTTTATTTTTGCTTTTATTTCCAATATTCTGGGAGGTGGGTCATAGAGGATCCTGCTGTGATGTATGTCAGAGAGTGTTTTGCCTATGTTCTCCTCTAGGAGTTTTATAGTTTCTGGTCTTACGTTTAGATCTTTAATCCATTTTGAGTTTATTTTTGTGTATGGTGTTAGAAAGTGTTCTAGTTTCATTCTTTTACAAGTGGTTGACCAGAGTTCCCAGCACCACTTGTTAAAGAGATTGTCTTTAATCCATTGTATATTCTTGCCTCCTTTGTCGAAGATAAGGTGTCCATATGTGCGTGGATTTATCTCTGGGCTTTCTATTTTGTTCCATTGATCTATATTTCTGTCTTTGTGCCAGTACCATACTGTCTTGATAACTGTGGCTTTGTAGTAGAGCCTGAAGTCAGGTAGGTTGTGAATAACTTTTCTCTACATCTGAAACTAACGCATTACAAATCAAGTATATTTCAATTAAAAAATATAACACATGAGGAAAGGATATAAATGTTTCTAGTTTAGTTCAACTGAATTTAACAGGTATCAGTATTTCTGAAATGCCTCTGAGTGCCTTTTATGAAGCATGGAGGAGGATTCAGGAGATGAATGAAATGCATCAAATATAAGACACCTAAGCAGATCCGTGTCTTATGTGAAAATGTGTCTTATATTAAGATTTTATGGTACTCTGAGTCTGTGATGTGTATCACTTCACGGAGGTTCAGCTTAGTTACAAAATGGTTTAAAAGAAGATAGAGATAGTGTTTTGAGACAAAGAGGGTGAAAGCTTTGATTATATCAGTCACTACAGTCCTCATAGTTCTGGGAAATGGCAGTGGATAAGAGAGCAATAAGCCATTTATGTGTGGTAGGGAAAAATACAAGTCCCAGCAGGTGGAGTGAGGCAGGTGGACAGGAAGGTGTCGCCTCATTTGGTTCAGAGGAAGTTAACTAAGTTAAACAAATTCTGGAAAAAAGTTATTTATTTTCTAGCTATATCTTTCTATCATCTATCTGTTTATCACTCATTTCTCTCTCTCTCTATCTTTTATATATGTATTCCATACCTGGCTCTATTTTTCCATTAGAAATTTGAGGTAACTTACAACAACACACACCCAATTTTGTAAACACACAATTATAGGAAAAATACAAAAAGTATATTACAAAAGTGAATTATTATAACCAAAGATATTAACTCAGGCAAAAGTAAACCACACACCCACAGAGTTTGAAGCATCTGCACTTGCTTTCCTGTTTGTCCCCTTTAGGTATTTAGGAAATCTTTTTTTAAATGTGAATTTGATTCAGTAATCTTGAGAAAAAGTTTATCTTTTTCCTTTTTTTGGTCAACATAAATTATACAGCAGTGACCCTACAGTTATAGTAGGAATCAAGGAGAAGAGGAAGACCTAGTGTTACCTATCCTGTTGCATGTGTCTCAGCCATGATTTTGGAAACTTCTCTGTTTTTTTATTTTACTAACAAAGAGGAATTTCTTACTAGCCAATATATACCTGTTACTGTCTGGCTACTGGCAACTAAGGGACAATGAAAGACCCAGAGTGTGTATTCATAGTTAATATTAATGCTGGGCTGATTATGTATCAGGCATTGTGGTAAGCGCATTCCACTGATTATCAATCTAATTCTCACAACAAACTTATGAGATATATCCTATCTTACAAATAAGGAAGCCACATGTCAGTGGGTTAAAGCAAAACTATTCAAGATCTCCCAGCAAATACATATTAGAACCAAAAGACTCTCAACTTTGCCTTTTAAAAATTATGCTCTTGTGTATTTTTTTTCATTTTTAAGTTCTTTTAAAAATTTTTTCCTTTATTTTATTTTTTTAACTTTAAAATATTGTATTGGTTTTGCCATATATCAACATGAATCCACCACAGGTATACACATATTTTTACACAAATATGTGTTTTCCCTTGAAGATATAGGGCTTCCCTTGTGGCTCAGCTGGTAAAGAATCCGCCTGCAATGTGGGAGACCTGGGTTCGATCCCTGGGTTGGGAAGATCCCCTGGAGAAGGGAATGGCTACCCATTCCAGTATTCTGACCTGGAGAATTCCGTGAACTATACATTCCAGGGGGTTGCAAAGAGTCGGGCACGACTGAGTGACTTTCACTTTCACTTTTCATGTGTTTTCAATTTTGATATTTATCATAATATTCCTAGGAGAGGCAGGGAGATACTGTAGAAAGCAATCCAGGCTCTGACTCCCATTTCTGCAACTTTCTAGCCTTAGGTTTCCCACATGCAAAATGAGAATGATGATGCTAATACAGCTAGCACATCTGGTTTGAATTTAGTAAATAATGGCTATTGTTAATTAATTAAGTCAATAAATATTTATTTCATGTCAATTATATGCTAGCTGATTTGACAGTTCATCAGTAATATTCTCAATTTACTGGGAAGAAAATTAGACACCAGAAATCAAATATATGATTTTGAAACTGGAAAAACACTATCAATCTCTAGCTAGTTAAATGTCAGTTGAACATTTGTTCATAAAGAAGATGATAGGGCAGACCCAGAGATAGGCAAATAATTTCAATTTTCCAAAAGCTACAGTGATTCAACTATTGCATTAATTGCTAATTGGTAACATTATTATTTTATTTTAGGGGTTCGTGAAATAGAGTACCTGCCAAGTTTTTTTTTTTTTTTGGATAGAGTTTTCCCACAGGTACAATACATACAGGCGAAGCTGCAGCCTTCAGAAGAATCATGTGATGTAAAGCCTGACTGATAAATAATAGTTTACATTTCTCTGATTCCATTCTGTTGTTAATGCTGAAGGTAAAGGAAAAAAGATGACCACATCTGATTATAAGCTTCTTTTAGATATAATCTGAAGAATAGTAGGTGACTCAGTTAACTTTAGCTGTGTCTATTTGAGTATAGGCAATATTTTTTCTTTTATATTTTAAACTAATTTCATATAGAAGATCAATAGGCTATAGACTGGAAAGCAGTTTTCATGGAAGGTTACTTTGATGACTAAGTAGGTTTTAGTTTTTAAGCACAGGAATTGTGGAACTGTGGAACAAACAGTTTCCAGAACAAACTGTGGAAAATTCTTCAATAGATTGGAATACCAGACCACCTTACCTGCTTCTTGAGAAATTTGTATGCAGGTCAAGAAGCAACAGTTAGAACTGGACATGGAACAACAGGCGGGTTCAAAATTGGGAAAGGAGTACATCAAGGCTGTATATTGTCACCCTGCTTATTTAACTTATATACAGAGTACATAATGAGAAATGCTGGACTGGATGAAGGACAAGTTGGAATCAAGATTGCTGGGAGAAATATCTATAACCTCAGACATGCAAATGACACCACCCTTATGGCAGAAAGTGAAGAAGAACTAAAGAGCCTCTTGATGAATGTGAAAGAGGAGAGTGAAAATCTAGCTTTAAACTCAATATTCAAAAAACAAAGATCATGGCATCCGGTCCATCACTTCATGGCAAAAAGATGGAGAAACAATAGAAACTGAGAGAATTTATTTTGGGTGACTCCAAAATCAACTGCAGATGGTGACTGCAGCCAGTGATGAAATGAAAAGATGCTTGCCCCTTGAAAGAAAAGCTATGACCAACCTAGACAGCATGTTAAAAAGTAGAGACATTACTTTGCCAACAGAGGTCCATGTAGTCAAAGCTACGGTTTTTCAGTAGTTGTGTATGGATGTGAGGGTTGGAGTATAAAGAAAGCTGAACTCTGAAGAACTGATGCTTTTGAACTGTGGTGTTGGAGAAGACTCTTGAGAATTCCTTTGACTGCAAGGAAATCCAACCAGTCAATCCTAAAGGAAATCAATCCTGAATATTCTTTGGAAGGATTGATACTGAATCTCCAATACTTTGGCCACCTGATGTGAAGAACTGACTTATTTGAAAAGACCCTGATGCTGGGAAAGATTGAAGGCGGGAGGAGAAGGAGACGACAGAGGATAAGATGGTTTGATGGCATAACGAACTTGATAGACATGAGTTTGAGCAAGCTCCGGGTATTGGTGATGGACAGGGAAGCCTGGTGTGCTGCAGTCCATGGGTTCAGAAAGAGTAGGACATGACTGAGCTACTGAACCAAACTGAACTGACTGTGGAACTGAAAGTGTGGAAAACATTGTAATAAAATCATCTCTACAGTCCTAGAGCAGTGAAGGGAGAGGTGGTCAGTGGTTAAATAACTAAGTAAATAATGCCCCAGAGGGCAAAGGGGAGACCAGTGAGAGAGTTTCTGCTTATTGAAATGGGCTACTCAACAATGTCTGCATTTCACAATAGTTAATGGCATCCTAAGAAAATATTAATTTCCAACTTGGCTTTCCTTTTAATTTTCATTTAGAGTTGATACATACTCTGGGAAGAAGAGGGAAAGTGAAATTAATAAATTAGAGAACTTCAGATATCCTAATGATTACTGATGTAAATCTACAGGTTCATCATATCATATGTGTTTAATAAATACTTATTTTATATTTTTCTAATTAAGAAAGAATTTCTGCTGTTTTGTATTTCAGGTTCACAGGTTGACTAAATCATACTGAGACAGCTCAGGTACACTTAAAAGAAAGAGTGTCAAATATAATGGGAGAAATTCCCTTTTAACACATTTTAAATGTTAGGTTAAAAATTGACTTGGATATTTGGCAAATCTAATACAGTTATGTAAAGTTTAAAAATAAAATAAAATTTAAAAAAAAAAAAATAAAAAATAAAAATTGACTTGGGAGGGTGGTCCCAATATGGTGGAGGAATAGGACAGGGAGACCACTGTCCCCCACAAATTCATCAAAAGATTATTTGGATGCTGAGCAACTTCCAGAAAACAACGTCTTCCCAGAAAGGCAGCCCATTCGCTTCAAAAGGAGGTAGAAAAAAATAGAAAAGGCAAAAAGAGTGACAAAAGAGTTAGGGATGGAGACCCATCCTGGGGAGGGAGTCATGAAGGAGGAGTTTCCAAACAGCAGGAAACCCTCTCACTGGCAGATCTGTGGGGAGTTTTGGAATCTCAAAGAGCAACATAACTGGGTGGAAAAAGAAAAAAACCCACAAAATAGGTGCCTAACCACAACTCCCAGCAAAGAAGTAGCCCAGATGCTCGCATCAGCCATTGGAGGCTGGACAGGGAGCAAAGGCTGCATGCTTAGGGTAAGGACCAGGCCTGAATGCCCTGAGGAGAATCTGAGGGAGCTAACGTGAGACAGCAGCCCAAACCATGGGATAGCCAGAGAGAGAGAGAGAGAGAGAGAGAGAGAGAGAGAGAGAGAGAGAACTTTCCTGTGAAATGCTCTAACTTAATGCACAGCCTGGCCCACTCACAGAGCAAAGGATTGAGTGATCACCAAAGGAGAGCTATCCAGTTGCATACAATCCCCTCCCCACCAGAGGCAGAGAGGCAGGCAGGCGACAGCCAGAGCCAGAAGGCAAGGAGCTACTCCAATCTCGGCCTCAGAGACCAGCATCCTCCACCAAACTTTGAGCAGGCCCCCAGTTGCTAACCACATCTTCCTGGGATCCTGGATGGTTGACATCTGCCAGGAGTGTCATAGCTTGAGATCAGCTTCCCAGAGGAGACAAATGACACACCCGAGACCAGAGAGGTGATTAAGATGCATGGCCCAACTGGGACAGTGTGCTCCTCTAGCACCTGATCGCCTGAGCTGCTCAGACCTGGGAAGGGCACAAAACGCATGCCCAACAGAGTTTGTGCCCTTGTGGAGTACCTGAGAACCTGAACCCAAGTGGCTCGGACCTGAGAAGTGCATGAAACCCCAGGGCCCGCTTTGGACAGTGCCCCGCAGAGCACCCTGCAGCCTAAGCAGTGTAGAACCAGAAAGCACATGCCGTGAGATTGGGCAAACCCAGTGTGGTCCATACACTGCGAGCACTCCTGACACACACCAGTGATATTTGTTTGCAGGGTTCCTCCAGCCCCAAAACACAACTGAACAAGTGAGCGTAAATAAATGACCACCTTTGCCCCCTTGTGTCAGCGCAGAAATTAGACATGGAAGAGACTTTCAAACAGAGGAAGCCAAAATAAACAAAGAAGGGCAAACCACTCTGGAAGTGACAGGTACAACAGATTAAAACCCTGCAGTTAGCATTGACTAAGCATTGGAGGGGGCCTATAGACCTTGAGAAGAAGTACAAGCTGGAACAAGGAAATATCTGAAACTGAAATGACCCTACACTGCCCTTGAAAGCTCCAGAGAAATTCCTAGATATATTTTACTATTATCACTTTTTAATTTTTTAAATTCTTTATTATTCCTTTAATTTTGTTTTACAGCCTACCATTACCTTGCCAAAAAAAGACCCTATTTTTAAAGCAAATTTTATATGTATATTTTTTTATAATGTTTCTAATTGATTTTGTTTTGAATTTTTAATATTGTATGTTTGAGAGTCTAACTTCTACTCTAGATTTTTAATCTTTGTTTTTTGGTATTTGTTACCAATTTTGTACCTTTAAGAATCTAATCTTCAGTATTCATGTTTACTTCAGTTCAGTTCAGTTCAGTTGCTCAGTCGTGTCTGACTCTTTGCGACCCCATGAACTGCAGCACTCCAGGCCTCCCTATCCACCACCAACTGCTGGAGTCTACCCAAACCCATGTCCATTGAGTTGGTAATGCCATCCAACCATCTCATCCTGTCACCCCCTTCTCCTGCCCTCAATCTTCCCCAGCATCAGGGTCTTCTCAAATGAGTCAGCTCTTTGCATCAGGTGGCCAAAGTATTGGAGTTTCAGCCTTAGCATCAGTCCTTCCAAAGAACACCCAGGACTGACCTCCTTTAGGATGGACAGGTTGGATCTCCTTGCAGCCCAAGGGACTCACAAGAGTCTTCTCCAGCACCACAGTTCAAAAGCATCAATTCTTCAGTGCTCAGCTTTCTTTACAGTCCAACTCTCACATTCATACATGACCATGGGAAAAACCATAGCCTTGACTAGAAGGAATAAGCATCTTTTAATTTCATGGCTGCAATCACCATCTACAGTGATTTTGGAGCCACCCAAAAATAAAGTCAGCCACCATTTCCCCATCTATTTGCCATGAAGTGATGGGACCGGATGCCATGATCTTAGTTTTCTGAATGCTGAGCTTTAAGCCAACTTTTTCACTCTCCTCTTTCATGTTTACTTAGGGTTGTGATTACTGGCTTGATTGCTTTCTCCCCTTTTGACTCTCCCTTTTATCCCCCAGGTCACCTTTATCTCCTCCCTCCCCCTTCTCGTCTCTACTTAACTCTTTGAAACTCTCTGGGCATTCCTGGCTGTGGAGAACACTTAAGGAACTGATTACCTAGATTGGTCTCTCCCATTTTGACTACCCCTCTTCTCCTCCTGGTCATGTCTATCTCCCTCCTCCCTCTTCTCTTCTCCCTGTAACTCTGTGAATTTCTCTGGGTGCGCCAGAGTCTGGAGAGTCTTTTCACCATTAACCTATATGTTTTATCATCTGTGCTGTATGGATGGAGAAGACTTGATGCTACTGTAAGAATAAGACTGAAAGCCAGAGCAGGAGGCTTAAATCCAAAACTTGAGAACACCAGAGAACTCCCGATTCCAGGGAACATTAATAGACAAAAGCTCATAAAAGCCTGTGTACCTACACTGAAATCAAGCACCACCCAAGAGCCAACGATTTCCAGAGCAAGATTTACCTGCTTATTCTTCAACAATGCAGGAAAACAGCCCTGAGCATTAAAATACAGGCTGCTCAAAGACATGCCAAAACCATATACTCCCCAAAACTCACTACTGGACAGTTCATTGCACTCCAGAGAGAAGAGATCCAGCTCCCCCCACCAGAATACAGACGCAAACTCCCCTAAGCAGGAAACAAGCCACTAGTCCAACCCCACTCCCAGGGAGCAGGCTCCACAATAAAGAGGAACCACAAACTTCCAGCACACAGAAAGGCCACCCCTAAAACAGCAATCTAAACAAAATGAAAAGGCAGGAAATATTCAGCAGGTAAAGGAACATGATAAATACCCACCAAACCAAACAAAAAAGGAGGAGATAGGGAGTCTGTCTGAAAAATAATTCAGAATAATGATAGTAAAGATGCTCCAAAATCTTGAAAACAAAATAAATAGACCAGAGACAAGGATTGAGAAGATGCAAGAAATGTTTAACAAGGACCTAGAAGAAATAAAAAAGAGTCAATCAATAACGAATAATGCAGTAACTGAGGTCAAAAGCACTCTGGAGGGAACCAACAGTAGAATAACTGAGGCAGAAGATAGGATAGGTGAGGTGGAAGATAGAATGGTGGAAATAAATGAAGCAAGAGGAAAAAAGAAATAAAAGAAATGAGGACAACTTCAGAGATGTCTGGCACAATGTTAAATGCCCCAACATTCGAATCATAGGAGCCCCAGAAGAAGAAGAAAAAAAGAAAGGGCATGAGAAAATACTTGAGGAGATAATAGTTGAAAACTTCCCTAAAATGGGGAAGGAAATAGCCACTTAAGTCCAAGAAACCCAGAGAGTCCCAAATAGGATAAACCTAAGGCAAAGCACCCCAAGACACAAATTAATCAAATTAATGAAGATCAAACACAAAGAACAAATATTAAAAGCAGCAAGGGAAAAGCAACAAATTAAACACATGGGATCCCTATAAGGATAACAGCAGTTCTTTCAGTAGAAACTCTTCAGGCCAGAGGGGAACGGCAGGACATACTTAAAATGATGAAAGAGAAAAACCTACAACCCAGATTACTGTACCCAGCAAGGATCTCATTCAAGTATGAAGAGGAAAGCAAAAGCTTTACAGACAAGCAAAAGCTGAGAGAATTCAGCACCAACAAACCAGCTCTTCAACAAATGCTAACGGACCTGCTCTAGACAGGAAACACAGAAAAAGTTTTTAAACTCGAACCCAAAACAACAAAGTAAATGGCAATGGGATCATACTTATGAATAATTACCTTAAATGTAAATGGGTTGAATACCCCAACCAAAAAACAAAGACTGGCTGAATGGATACAAAAACAAGACCTCTATATATGCTGTCTACAAGAGACCCACCTTAAATCAAGGGACACATACAGACTGAAAGTGAAGGGCTGGAAAAGATATTTCATGCAAATGGAGACCAAAAGAAAGCAGAAGTAACAATACTTATATCAGATAAAATAATCTTTGAAATAAAGATAGTGATAAGAGACAAAGAAGGACACTATATAATGATCAAAGGGTCAATCCAAGAAGACATAACAATTATAAACATATATGCACCCAACATAGGAGCATCTCATTGCATAAGGCAAATGCTAACAGGTATGAAAGGGGAAATTAATAGCAACACAATAATAGTGGGACACTTTAATACCCCACTCACAGCTATGGATAGATCAAACAAACAGAAAATTAGCAAGGAAACACAAACTTTAAATGATGCAATGGACCAGTTAGCCCTAATTGATATCTATAGAATATTTCAACACAAAACAATGAATTTCACCTTTTTCTCAAGTGCACATGGAACATTCTTCAGGATAAATCACATCCTGTGCCATTAATCTAGTCTTGGTAAATTCAAAAAACTTGAAATCATTTCAAGCATCTCCTGCAATAAGGGAGACCCCAGTTCGATTTCTGGGTTGGGAAGACCCCCCTGGAGAAGGGAAAGGCTACCCACCCCAGTACTCTGTCCTGGAGAATTCCATGGACTGTATAGTCCATGGGAACGCAAAGAGTCGGACATAACTGAACGACTTTAAATGTAAAATGTAAAGCAAGCATTTTTTTCTGATCACAGTGTGGTAAGATTAGATGTCAATTACAGGAAGAAAACTATTAAAATATAAACATATGGAGGCTAAACAACAAATCACAGAAAAAATTAAAAGAGAGATCAAAATATGCCACAAATGAAAATGAAAACATGACTACCCAAAATCTATGGGTTTCAGTAAAAGCAGTACTAAAGGGAAGGTTCATAGCAATACAAGCTTACCTCAAGAAACAAGAGCAAAATCAAATAAATAACCTAACTTTACACCTAAAGCAACTAGAAAAAGAAGAAATGAAGAACCTGAGGGTTAGTAGAAGGAAAGAAATCATAAAAGTTAGGGCAGAAATAAATGAAAAAGAAACAGAGGACACTCTATCAAAAATCAACAAACTAAAAGCTGGTTCTTAGAGAAGATAAATAAAATAGACAAACCATTAGCCAGATTCATCAAGAAAAAAAAGGGAGAAGAATCAAATCAACAAATTTAGAAATGAAGAAATTAAGGAAACAATTCCATTCACCACTGTGATGAAAAGAATAAAATACTTAGGAATAAATCTACCTAAAGAAACAAAAGACCTATACATAGAAAACTGTAAAATACTGATGAAAGAAATCAAAGAGGACACAAATAGATGGAGAAATATACCATATTCATGGATCGGAAGAATCAATATAGTGAAAATATAATACCCAAAGCAATCTACAGATTCAATGCAATCCCTGTCAAGCTACCAACAGTCTCTTTCAGAGAGCTAGAAGAAATATTTTCACAATTTATATGGAAATAGAAAAAATCTCAAATAGCCAAAGCAAACTTGAGAAAGAAGAATGAAACTGGAGGAATCAGCCTTCCTGACTTCAGACTATACTACAATGTCATCAAGACACTATGGTACTGGCATAAAGACAGAAATATAGATCAATGGAACAAAATAGAAAGCCCAGAGATAAACCCACACACCCATGCACACCTTATCTTTGACAAAGGAGGCAAGACTATACAATGGGAAAAGACAGTCTCTTTAACAAGTGATGTTGGGAAAACTGGTCAACCACCTATAAAAGAATGAAACTAGAACACTTTCTAACACCATACACAAAAACAAAATGGATTAAAGATCTAAACATAAGACCAGAAACTATAAAACTCCTAGAGGAAAACATAGGCAAAACACTCTTGGACATAACAGGGTAATGGAAATAAAAGCAAAAATTAACAATTGGGACCTAAATAAACTTAAAAAAACTTAAAAGCTTTTGCACAACGAAGGAAACTATAAGCAAGGTGAAAAGACAGCCTTCAGAATTGGAGAAAATTATAGCAAAAGAAACAACTGATAAAGAATTAATCTCAAAAATATACAAGCAGCTCAATATCAGAAAACAAATGACCCAATCAAAAAATGTGCCAAATAACTAAACAGACATTTATCCAAAGAAGACATACTGATGATTAACAAACACATGAAAAGATGCTCAACATCACACATTATCAGTTCAGTTCAGTTGCTCAGTCATGTCCGAATCTTTGCTACCCCATGGACTGCAGCATGCCAGGCTTCCCTGTTCATCACCAACTCCCGGAGTTTACTCAAACTCATGTCTATTGAGTCAGTGATGCCATCCAACCATCTCATCCTCTGTCATCCCCTTCTCCTCCCACCTTCAATCTTTCCCAGCATCAGGGTCTTTTCAAATGAGTCAGCTCTTTGAATCAGGTGGCCAAATATTGAAGTTTCAGCTTCAACATCAGTCCTAACAATGAATATCCAGGACTGATTTCCTTTAGGATGGACTGGTTGGATCTCCTTGCAGTCCAAGGAACTCTCAGGAGTCTTCTCCAACATCATAGTTCAAAAGCATCAATTTTTCAGTGCTCAACTTTCTTTATAGTCCAACTCTCTCATCCACAGGTGACTACTGGAAAAAACATAGCCTTGATTAGATGGACATTTGTTGGCAAAGTAACATCTCTGTTTTATAATATGCTTTCTACTTTGGTCATAACTTTTCTCCCAAGGAGTAAGCGTCTTTTAATTTCATGGCTGCAGTCACCATCTGCAGTGATTTTGGAGCCCCCCAAATAAAGTCTGCCACTGTTTCCACTGTTTCTCCATTATTTTCCATGAAGTGATGGGACTGGATGCCATGATCTTTGTTTTCTGAGTTTTGAGCTTTAAGCCAACTTTTTCACTCTCCTCTTCCACTTTCAACAAGAGGCTCTTTAGTTCTTCTTCACTTTCTGCCATAAGAGTGGCCATAAAAACCACAATGAGGTACCATCTCACACTAGTCAGAATGGCTGCCACCAAACATCTACAAATAATAAATTCTGGAGAGGGTGAGGAGAAAAGGGAACCCTCTTACACTGTTGGTGGGAATGTAAACTAGTACAGCCACTATGGAGAACAGTGTGGAGATTCTTCAAAAAAACTGGAAATAGAGCTTCCATACAACGCAGAAATCCCACTGCTGGGTATATACACTGAAGAAACCAGAATTGAAAGGGACATGTGTACCCCAATGTTCATCGCAGTACTGTTTACAATAGCTAGGACATGGAAGCAACCTAGATGTACATCGGCAGACGAATTGATAAGAAAATTGTGGTACATACACACAATGGAATATTACTAGCTATTTAAAAAAATGCATTTGAATCAGTTCTAATGAGGTGGATGAAACTGGAGCCTATCATCCAGAGTGAAGTAAGTCAGAAAGAAAAACACCAATACAGTATATTAACGCATATTTATGGAATTTAGAAAGATGGTAACAATGACCTTATATGCAAGGCCACAAAAGAGACACAGATACAAAGAACCAAATTTTGACTCTGTGGTCACCCACAGGTGAGGGTGGGATTATTTGAGAGGATGGCATTGAAACATGTGTATTACCATATGTGAAATAGATCACCAGTCCAAGCTTGATGCATGAAACAGGGCTCTCAGGGATGGTGCACTGGGACAACGCTGAGGGATGGGATATGGAGGGAGGTTGGAGTGGGGTTCGAGATGGGGGACACATGTACATCCATGGCTGATTTATGTGAATGTATGGCAAAAACCACTACAATATTGCAAAGTAACTAACCTCCAGTTAAAATACATAAATTAAAAATTGGCTTAAAGTATGAATTTTTGATGATCACATAATAGACAAATGGTGGAGTCAGATGTACTTAATGCAAAGAAGTTGAAAAATATGGGAAGCACAAAGAAAAAAAAATAATGTCTTCAAATTCATGGACTCTAACTGGGGTCATTTCACTTGAGCATCAACAAGCTAGACTTAAAGTTTTGAAAATTGAATTTTAGTCTTTATTCTTGCTAACCAGATACCTAAATGTGTATAAGTCACTTTCCTCTCTGCATATTAGTTTCCTTACATTTTTATTGGAATATAATTGCTTTACAATGTGTGTTAGTTTCTGGTGTACAATGAAGTGAATTAGCCATATCACCCATCTAAGTCTTTCACAGACACTGAGCTCAGCTTTCTGTGCCTTATAGCAGCTTCCCAGTCGCCATCTAACTTATAGAAGTTAGCATATATATATGGGTTCTGCGGTGGCTCAGTTGTAAACAGTCCACCTACAATGCAGGAAGTGTGGGTTTGATTCCTGGGTCAGAAAGATCCCCTTGAGAAAGAAATGACACTCCACTCTAGTATTCTTCCTGGGAAATCCCATGGACAGGCGAACCTGGTGGGCTACAGACCAGGGAGTTGCAAAGAGTTGGACACAACTTAGTGCCTAAACAATAACAAGTGTATATATGTAAATCCCAATCTCCCAATTTGTCCCTCCAACCCTTTCCTCCCCTCCTGTGTCCATATATCTGTTTTCTATGTCTGTGTCTCTATTCCTACCCTGTACCATTTTTCTAGATTCCACATATGCCTTAATGTACAATGTTTGTTTTTCTCTTTTTGATACTTCACTCTGTATGACAGACGCTAGGTACATCTATGTCTCTATAAAAGGCCTATTTTTCCTTTTAGTGGCTGAGTAATATTCCATTGTGTATATGTACAACACCTTCTTTATCCATTCATCTGTCATTGGACATTTAGATTGTTTCCATATCTTGACTATTGTACACAGTGTTGCAACGAACACTTAGATACATGAGTCCTTTTGAATTATGGATTTCTCAGGATATATGCTGAACAGTATGATAGCTAGGTCACGTGGTAGTTTTAAGTTTCAATTTTAAGGAAACTTCATTCTGTTCTCCTCAGTGGTTGTATCAATTTAGCTTCTCACCAACAATGCAAGAGAGTCCCTTTTCTGCACACTTTCCCCAGTGTTTATTGTTTGTAGATTATTTGAGGGTTTCCTTGGTGGCTCAGATGGTAAAGAATCTGCCTGCAATGCAGGAGACCTGGGTTTGTTCCCCGAGTCAAGGAGATACCCTGGAGAAGGGAATTGCAACCCACTCCAGTGTCTTGTCTGGAGAATCCCATGGACAGAGGAGCCTGGTAGAGATTTTTTGATGATGGCCATTCTGATTGATGTGAGGTGATACTTCATTGTAATTTTGATTTGCATTTCTCTAATAATTAAAGATGCTGAACATCTTTTTCAAATGTTTGTGGGCCATCTGTATGCCTTCTATGGAGAGATGTACATTTATGTCTTCTGCCCATTTTTTGATTGGATTGTTTTTTTGATATTGAATTGTATATTGTTGTTGCTCTTCAGTTGCTAAGTCATGTCTGACACTTTTCAACCTCATGGAAGGTAGCACACTAGGTTACTCTGACCTTATTTATCTTCCAGAGTTTGCTAAATTCATATCCATTGAGTTGGTGATGTTAACTAACCATCTTATCCTCTGCTGCCCCCTTCGCCTACCATTAATATTTCCCAGAATTATAGTCTTTTAGAGTGAGTTGGCTGGCCAAAATATTGGAGCTTCAGCTTCAGTATCACTCCTTCCAATGAATATTCAGGGTTAATTTTCTTTAAGATTGAATGATTTGATCTCCTTACTGTCTAAAGGACCCTCAAGAGTCTTCTCAATTCAGTTCAGTCTCTCAGTCATGAGCGACCCCATGAACTGCAGCATGGCAGGCTTCCCTGTCCATCATCAACTTCCAGAGCTTGCTCAAACTCACGTCCATTGAGTCAGTGATGCCATCCAGCCATCTCATCCTCTGTCGTCCCCTTCTCCTCGTGCCCCCAATCCCTCCCAGCATCAGAGTCTTTTCCAATGAGTCAACTCTTTGCATGAGGTGGCCAAAGTACTGGAGTTTCAGCTTTAGCATCATTCACGCCAAAGAAATCCCAGGGCTGATCTCCTTCAGAATGGACTGGTTGGATCTCCTTGCAGTCCAAGGGACTCTCAAGAGTCTTCTCCAACACCACAGTTCAAAAGCATCAATTATTCAGCACTCAGCCTTCTTCATAGTCCAACTCTCACATCCATACATGACCACAGGAAAAACCATAGCCTTGACTACACGGACCTTTGTTGGCAATGTAATGTCTCTGCTTTTGAATATGCTATCCAGGTTGGTCATAACTTTCCTTCCAATGAGTAAGCGTCTTTTAATTTCATGGCTGCAGTCATCATCTGCAGTGATTCTGCAGCCCCCCCAAAATAAAGTCATTCACTGTTTCCACTGTTTCCCCATCTATTTCCTATGAAGTGATAGGACCGGATACCATGATCTTCGTTTTCTCAATGTTGAGCTTTAAGCCAACTTTTTCACTCTCCACTTTCACCTTCATCAAGAGGCTTTTTAGTTCCTCTTCCCTTTCTGCCATAAGGGTGGTGTCATCTGCATATCTGAGGTTATTGATATTTCTCCCCGCAATCTTGATTCCAGCTTGTGTTTCTTCCACTCCAGTGTTTCTCATGACGTACTCTGCATATAAATTAAATAAGCAGGGTGATAATATACACCCTTGACATACTCCTTTTCCTATTTGTAACCAGTCTGTTGTTCCATGTCCAGTTCTAACTGTTGCTTCCTGACCTGCAAACAAATTTCTCAAGAGGCAGGTCAGGTGGTCTGGTATTCCCATCTCTTTCAGAATTTTCCACAGTTTATTGTGATCCACACAGTCAAAGTCTTTGGCATAGTCAATAAAGCAGAAATAGATGTTTTTCTGGAACTCTCTTGCTTCTTCCATGAGCCAGCGGATGTTGGCAATTTGATCTCTGGTTCCTCTGCCTTTTCTAAAACCAGCTTGAACATCTGGAAGTTCATGGTTCATGTATTGTTGAAGCTGGGCTTGGAGAATTTTGAGCATTACTTTACTAGCATGTGAGAGGAGTGCAATTGTGCGGTAGTTTGAGCATTCTTTAGCATTGCCTTTCTTTGGGATTGGAAAGAAAACTGACCTTTTCCAATCCTGTGGCCACTGCTGAGTTTTCCAAATTTGCTGGCATATTGACTGCAGCACTTTTACAGCATCATCTTTCAGGATTTGAAATAGCTCAAGTGGAATTCCATCACCTCCACTAGCTTTGTTCATAGTGATGCTTTCTAAGGCCCACTTGACTTCACATTCCAGGATGTCTGGCTCTAGATGAGTGATCACACCATTGTGATTATCTGGGTCATGAAGATCTTTTTTGTACAGTTCTTCTGTGTATTCTTGCCACCTCCTCTTAATATCTTCTGCTTTTGTTAGGTCCCTACCATTTCTGTCCTTTATTGAGCCCATCTTTGCATGAAATGTTCCCTTGGTATCTTTAATATTCTTGAAGAGATCTCTAGTCTTTCCCATTCTGTTGTTTTCCTCTATTTCTTTGCATTGATTGCTGAGGGAGGCTTTCTTATCTCTTCTTGCTAGTCTTTGAAACTCTGCATTCAGGTGCTTGTATCTTTCCTTTTCTCCTTTGCTTTTGTCTTCTCTTCTTTTCACAGCTATTTGTAAGGCCTCTCCAGACAGCCATTTTGCTTTTTTTGCATTTCTTTTCCATAGGGATGGTCTTGATCCTTGTCTCCTGTACAGTGTCACGAACCTCCTCCCATAGTTCATCAGGCATTCTATCTATCAGATCTAGGCCCTTAAATCTATTTCTCACTTCCGCTGTATAATCATAAGGGATTTGATTTAGGTCATACCTGAATAGTCTAGTGGTTTTCCCTACTTCCTTTAATTTAAGTCTGAATTTGGCGATAAGGAGTTCATGATCTGAGCCATAGTCAGCTCCTGGTCTTGTTTTTGTGGACTGTATAGAGCTTCTCCATCTTTGGCTGCAAAGAATATAATCAATCTGATTTTGGTGTTGACCATCTGGTGATGTCCATGTGTAGAGTCTTCTCTTGTGTTGTTGGAAGAGGGTGTTTGCTATGACCAGTGCATTGCCTTGGTAAAACTCTATTAGTCTTTGCCCTGCTTGATTCTGTATTCCAATGCCAAATTTGCCTGTTACTCCAGGTGTTTCTTGACTTCGTACTTTTGCATTCCAGTCCCCTATAATGAAAAGGACATCTTTTTTGGGTGTTAGTTCTAAAAGGTCTTGTAGGTCTTCATATAACCGTTCAACTTCAGCTTCTTCAGCATTACTGGTTGGGACATAGACTTGGATTACAGTGGCATTGAATGTTTTGCCATGGAAACGAACAGTGATCATTCTGTCGTTTTTGAGACTGCATCCAAGTACTGCATTTGGAACTCTTTTGTTGACCACGATGGCTACTCCTTTTCTTCTGAGGGATTCCTGCCTGCAGTAGTAGATATAATGGTCATCTGAATTAAATTCACCCATTCCAGTCCATTTCAGTTCACTGATTCCTAGAATGTCGACATTCACTCTTGCCATTTCTTGTTTGACCACTTCCAATTTGCCTTGATTCATGGACCTGACATTCAAGGTTCCTATGCAATATTGCTCTTTACAGCATTGGACCTTGCTTCTATCACCAGTCACATCCACAGCTGGGTATTGTTTTTGCTTTGGCTCCACTCTTTCATTCTTTCTGGAGTTATTTCTCCACTGATCTCCAGTAACATATTGGGCACCTACTGACCTGGGGAGTTCCTCTTTCAGTATCCTATCATTTTGCCTTTCATACTGTTCATGGGGTTATCAAGGCAAGAATACTGAAGTGGTTTGCCATTCCCTTCTCCAGTGGACCATATTCTGTCAGATCTCTCCACCATGACCTGCCTGTCTTGGGTTGCCCCAGGGGCATGGCTTAGTTTCATTGAGTTAGACAAGGCTGTGGTCCTAGTGTGATTAGGTTGACTAGTTTTCTGTGAGTATGGTTTCAGTGTGTTTGCCCTCTGATGCTCTCTTGCAACACCTACCATCTTACTTGGGTTTCTCTTACCTTGGGCATGGCGTATCTCCTCACCACCGCCCTTCCTGACCTTCAATGTGGGATAGCTTCTCTAGGCCCTCCTGTGCCCACACAGCCACCACTCCTTGGACATGGGGTTGGTCCACCCGTCCACTGCCCCTGGCCTCGGGCTTGGGGTTGGTCCTTCTGGCCGCTGCCCCTGGCCTTGGACATTGGGTAGCTCCTCTCAGCCACCACCCCTGACCTCGGACGCGGGGTAGCTCCTCCTGGGCGCTGTCCCTGACCTCGGACTTGGGTAGCTCTTCTCGGCCATTCCTGCGCCATCGCAGCCTGGCACTCTCGGCTGATGCCCCTGACCTTGGACGTGGGGTAATAAATCACAGCAGGATCCTCTATGACCCACCTCCAAGAATATTGGAAATAAAAGCAAAAATAAACAAATGGGACCTATTTAAACTTAAAAGCTTCTGCACAACAAAGGAAACTATAAGCAAGGTGAAAAGATAGCCTTCAGAATGGGAGAAAATAATAGCAAATGAAGCAACTGACAAACAACTGATCTCAAAAATATACAAGCAACTCCTGCAGCTTAGTTCCAGAAAAATAAACGACCCAATCAAAAAATGGGCCAAATAACTAAATAAACATTTCTCCAAAGAAGACATACAGATGGCTAACAAACACATGAAAAGATGCTCAACATCACTCATTATCAGAGAAATGCAAAACAAAACCACAATGAGGTACCATTTCACACCAGTCAGAATGGCTGCGATCCAAAAGTCTACAAACAATAAATGCTGGAGAGGGTGTGGAGAAAAGGGAACCCTCTCACACTGTTGGTGGGAATGCAAACTAGTACAGTCACTATGGAGAAAAGTGTGGCGATTCCTTAAAAAACTGGAAATAGAACTGCCTTATGATCCAGCAATCCCACTGCTGGGCATACACACCGAGGAAACCAGAATTGAAGAGACACGTGTCCCCCAATGTTCATCGCAGCACTGTTTATAATAGCCAGGACATGGAAGCAACCTAGATGTCCATCAGCAGATGAATGGATAAGAAAGCTGTGGTACATATACACAATGGAGTATTACTCAGCCATTAAAAAGAATACATTTAAATCAGTTCTAATGAGGTGGATGAAACTGGAGCCTATTATACAGAGTGAAGTAAGCCAGAAAGAAAATCACCAATACAATATACTAACGCATATATATGGAATTTAGAAAGGTGGTAACGATAACCCCACATGTGAGATGGCAAAAGAGACACAGATGTATAAAACAGTCTTTTGGACTCTGTGGGAGAGGGAGAGGTAGAGGGTGGGATGATTTGGGAGAATGGCACTGAAACATGTATAATATCATATATGAAATGAATCGCCAGTCCAGGTTCGATGCATGATACTGGGCTAGTGCACTGGGACAACCCAGAGGGATGGTACGGGGAGGGAGGAGGGAGGAGAGTTCAGGATGGGGAACACGTGTATACCTGTGGCGGATTCATGTTGATGTATGACAAAACCAATACAATATTGTAAAGTAATTAACCTCCAATTAAAATAAATAAATTTATATATATATATATATTTTTTTTTTAAATTTTATTTTATTTTTAAACTTTACATAACTGTATTAGATTTGCCAAATATCAAAATGAATCTGCCACAGGTATACATGTGTAAGTGAAAGAGGAGAGAGAAAAAGTTGGCTTAAAGTTCAACATTCAGAAAACTAAGATCATGGCATTTGGTCCTACCACTTCATGTCAAATAGATGGGGAAACATTGGAAACAGTGAGAAACTTTATTTTTTTGGGCTCCAAAGTAACTGCAGATGGTGATTGCAGCCATGAAATTAAAGACGCTCACTCCTTGGAAGGAAAGTTATGATCAACCTAAACAGCATATTAAAAAGCAGAGACATTATTTTGTCAACAAAGGTCTATCTAGTCAAGGCTATGGTTTTTCCCGTAGTCATGTATGGATGTGAGAGTTGGACTATAAAGAAAGCTGAGCACCGAAGAATTGATGGTTTTGAACTGTGGTATTGGAGAAGACTCTTGAGCGTCCCTTGGACTGCAAGGAGATCCAACCAGTCCATCCTAAAGGAAATCAGCCCTGAATATTCATTGGAAGGACTGATGCTGAAGCTGAAACTCCAATACTTTGGCTACGTGATGCGAAAAACTGACTCGTTTGAAAAGACCCTGATGCTGGGAAAGATTGAAGGTAGGAGGAAAAAGGGACGACATAGGACGAGGTTGTTGGGTGGCATCACCGACTCAATGAGCGTGAGTTTGAATGAACTCCGGCAGCTGGTGATTGATGGCCTGACGTGCTGCATGCAGTCCATGGGGTAGCAAAAAGTCGGACACGACTGAGCAACTGAACTGAACTGATAATATAAATATTTGTTCATTTGATGATGTATTGTAAGTCCCTTAAGCTATCCTCATGCTTTCTGCTTTTTCTAATTGAATGAATTGCACTACCGTGTATTCCAGTTAGCTGACATTTTCTTCCACTTAATCAAATTTGCAGTTTAACTCCCAAAGTGAATTTTTTCATTTATTGTATTTCCTCATCTCTGTGACTTCTCTTTGGTACTTTTAAGTATTTTCTGTCTCCTCATTGAAATTCTCATTTTGTTCATTAATTATTCCTGTGACCTCAGTGATCATCTTTATAATTGTTATTTTGAACTCTCTATTCAGTAAATCACTTATCTTCATTTCATTAAAATTTTCTTCTAGAGATTTATATTGTTCTTTTGTTTGGAAAATATTACTTTTATTTATTTATTTTTTCTTGACCCTCTCTGTTGGTTTCTGCTCACTAGATAAAACAGTCACCTCTCCTAGTCTAGAAAAATTCATCTTGTGTAGGAGATGAACCGCCTTCTTTTTTCTTAGTGGTCCCAAGTAGTTGAGGATTTGACAATACTTGCCAGTGTCTTAAAGAAGAATGTCATAGTCAGCACCTACATGCAGTCTAATTTTAATTCTGACATTTAGGCAGTACCTTATAAGTATGCTGTCAAATTCATTTTAGGGAAAAGACTGGTAAATGAGTATTTTTCCTCTACCCTCTATGTTGAGTCCTGAAGGGTAGCCCAGTGAGTACTCTCATGTACACGTGTTGAGACCTTTTTTATTGACTGCTGAAGTCCTGTAGAACTTGTGAATGCAAGGTCTGTTGGCTGTCATATTGAGTAGTCCTGTTGATGGGAGCAGCAAAAGGTGGAGTAACAGGCATCTGTACAACCTCCTTATAGAGACGTGTTGACAACATGGTTTTACACTTGGAACAAGGAGGGATAAGTGACATAAATGTCCATTGACTCCACTGAGCTCTGTGGATGATCACAGTCAAACCCCAGATGCTTGCAGCCAGATCATTTGAGGAAAAACTCTTAGGCAGCAGGCTGTAAAGTAAATCCCCTTCCAGGGAAAACTGGGAGGTAGGAGTTTGCCTGATCTCTTTGTGCTTAGTCCCTCAGCTGTGTCAGACTATTTGCAACCCCATGGATTGTAGCCTGCCAGGATCCTTTGTCTGTGGGGATTCTCCAGGCAAGAATACTGGTGTGGGTTGTCATGCTCTCCTCCAGGGGATTTCCCCAACCAAGGAATTGAACCCATGTCTCCTGCATTTCAGACAGAGTCTTTACTGTCTGAGTCACCAGGGAAGCCCAAGAATACTGGAATGAGTAGTCTATCCCTTCTCCAGGAGATCTTCCCAACCCGGAAATTGAACTGGTGTCTCCTGCATTGCAGGTGGATTCTTTACAACTGAGTTATTAGGGGAAGCTATTATATAATAACTTGAATATGATGTCATCTACTAGGGTTGTTTAGTATAGGCTGTTATACCCATTAGGAGAACTATTAATTCTTTTAATTTTTCATTGGTTTGTCAATGTCAGGAATGTCTTTCTGGCATGATAATCTATAGCATATTGTCGTCTATTTTCCCTTCTGAATTCCACTGTTTGGAAAGAACAGATGTTATTAAAACCCTCTATTTGCTAGAATCTCCTTGTATATTGTCTTTGTGACATTATATGTCACGTAAATAAATGTCTCTCTTTTTCTCATATAGTGATTAATATTAAGATATATTTGCTTTAAGATTTACATTTTTATAAAATATATTAAAGCATCCTGACTATGGGCCTACTAAAAACAATGAAAAAAAGTCAAATTTCCCCAGTATTTTCATGATAATATTAAGTAACAAAATTATACTTTATTTAAGAAACACAATACAATAAGACTTTACAGTTTATGGCTTCATTTAATGGCTCAAATCCATAGTGAAACCTAGTTCATTAAAGACTTAAAATTCCTGTCTCAAAGTGTGATGGATTCCTTGCTACATGAAAAGAGTAGATGAATATGTATCCCTTTTGTAGTCTTCAGTTCTTTTCCTGCTTTAAGCACAAGATCCTCATCAAGGAAATATACAGTAGAAAAAGAGAAAACACATTCTTAACTTCTCTAGGATAAACCACTTTTGAGATTAAGCCATTAGGGGTAGATGATACTAAATAATTCAAGGAAACTGACCCTCTGCATGGTCAGTTTTCCCCCACACTTCCAAAGTTAGCAAGAAATACTTGAGCTTTGTCAAGAAATCTAAAAGAACTTGCCTTACATCTTTAAGAATTTTATACTAGTACCTGTATCTTGTTCAGTAAACATCTATATATACATGAAAAGTTGACATAAGTAAAATAATTTGGATTCCTTTCAACAAAAGAGTTCCTTAAATAGCCATTTCAAACTTGTTTTTTTTTTTAATAAAATTAAAAAACAAAAACAAAAACATGGGTCATCAGTTTTAATCATTCTTATAATACCCCAAAGTACTGGCAACCTTTATCCATAGAGTAGCACATTAATCATTTACACAGAGAAAAGGCCATTATTTAATTTGCCAAGTAATATCATAGTAAAACAAGCATTATAATTAGTTTTGAAGGTCACTTTGGCAGATACAAAGCTAACCTTCATCAAAAAACATTGAATTAGAAATAAAATGATCACTTCAATTAGTGAAATACATTTTTTTAAAGGCAGGACAAGAAAAATTTAACATAAAATTTTCTTTGCTATTTGAGTACTACCTCCTCCAATTTAGTGTGCAGTGTGCATCTGCATTGTACATTAATACATTAACTAGATTCCCTTAGAATACACAGGAATGCCCACTCACCAAGAAAAAAAGGAAAAAAGCAATTTCTTCCTGGCAACCAGCAAGATAACTACTTAGGAGATTAGGAGATAACATTCCTTTCTCAATTCTGTGAAAGATCATAATGACTCATTGCTTTATTGGACTATGAGATGGACACAATGAACATGAATTTGAGCAAACTCTGGGAGATAGTAAAGGACAGAGGAGCTTGGTGTGCTGCAGTAAATGGGGTAGCAGAGTCAGAACATGGCTTAGTGACTGAGCAATAACAAACTGCCAATGTGGGTGGTCCTAAGATGGTGGAGGAATAGGATGGAGAGACCACTTTCTCCCCCACAAATTCATCAAAAGAACATTTGAACGCTGAGCAAATTCCACAAAACAACTACTGAATGCTGGCAGAGGACATCAGGGACCCAGAAAGGCAGTCTTTGAAAGGTGGTAGGACAAAATATAAAAGATAAAAAGAGAGACAAAAGAGGTAGGGATGGAGATCCGTCTCCAGAAGGGGGTCTTAAAAAGAGAGAAGTTTCCAAACACCAGGAAGCAATCTCACCAGCTGGTCTGTGGCAAGTCTTGGAATCTCAAAGGGCAACATAACTGGGAGGAAAAATAAATAAATAAATAATTAAACCCCACAGATTACGTGCCTAACAGCAACTCCCAGCGGAGAATCAGCCCAGATGCTCGCATCCACCACTAGCAGTTGGGGGCTGGACAGGGAGGCGCTGGCTGTATTGCTTAGAGTAAGGACTGGGCATGAATGCCCTGAGGGCAATCTAGGGAACTAACTTGAGATAGCAACCCAGACTGTGGGATAGCCAGAGAGAGGAAAAAAATAAAAAAAAATATATATAGAGAGAACTATTGCGTGAAAAGCCCTAACTTAAGACACTGCCAGGCCAGCTGACATAACAAAGGACTGAGCAGAGCTAGCTGGCTGCAGATCGGCCCATCCCCTGGGGGGACAGGCAGGTGGGGGCAGCCAGAGCCAGAAAGGGGCAATCGTGGCCCCAGAGAGGCATCCTTTACCAAACTGCAAGCAGGCTTTGTTGCTAACCAAGACTTCTTGGGATTCTGGATGGTTGACATCCGCTGGGAGGGTCATAGCCAGAGATCAGCCCCCAGAAGATACACACGGCACACCTGAGAAGGCACTCCCATTGTACACCCAGAAAACCGAGCAGCTGGGATGGGGGAAGCGATAAGATGCACCCCTACCTGGGGGTGACTGCGCTTACCAAGCACCTGGTCACCTGAGCTGCTTGGACCTGGGAAGGGCACAAAACGCAGGCCCAACCAAGTCTGCACCTTTGTGGAATGCCCGAGAACCTGAACCTGAGCGACTTAGACCTGGGAAGTGCATGCAATCCAGGGCCCGCCTCAGACAGTTCCCAGCAGAGCAACCTAGAGTGTGAGAAGTGTAGACCATGAAAGCACACATGCCATGAGTGGGAGCAAATCCAGTGTGGCTGAGTCACTGCGAGAACTCCCCCCACACGCCAGTGATATTTGTTTGCAGTGATCCTCCCTCCCCACAGCATGACTGAACAAGTGAGCCTAAAAAAGTGACCACCACTGCCCCCTTGTGTCAGGGCGAAATAAGACACTGACGAGACCAGCAAACAGAAGCTAAAATAAAGAGAGGGAACTGCTTTGGAAGTGACAGGTGCAACAGATTAAAACCCTGTAGTTAGCACTGACTACATTGGAAGGGGCCTATAAATCTTGAGAAGAAGTATAAGCCAGATCAAGGAACTATCTGAAAATGATCTGACCTCACACTGTCCTCAACAGCTCCAGAGAAATTCCTAGATATATTTTTACTATTGTCATTTTTAATTTTTTTTTTAAATTTAAGTCCTCTACTACTCCTTTAATTTTCATTTTTATAACCTACTATTACCCTGCAAAAAACCCCCTATTTTTAAAGCAAACTTATTATATGTATTTATTATATGTATATATATTTATAATATATATATATGATATATAATCATATATATATAAACTATTATATATAAACTATTATAGTTATATATACTATATATATACTATTATATATATATAAACTATTATATATATATAATTTTTGTGACTTTTCTTTTTTAATATTGTATTTTTGAGAATCTAACTTCTACTCTAGATATTTAATCTTTGCTTTTTGGTATATGTTATCAATTTTGTACCTTTAAGAACCCAATCTTCAGTACCCATTTTTACTTGGGAGTGAGATTACTGGCTTGATTGCTCTCTCCCCCTTTTTGACTCTCCTTTTTCTCCACCAGGTCACCTCTATCTCCTGCCTCCCCTCTCTTCTCTACCCAACTGTGGGAATCTCTTTCTGGGCTGTGGAGAACACGTAAGGAACTGATTACTGGCTGGATCTGTCTCGCTCCTTTTGATTCCCCGTTTTATCCTCTTGGTCACCTCTGTCTCCTTCCTCCCTCTTCTCTTCTCTATGTAACTCCATGAACATCTCTGAGGGGTCCAGACTGGAGAACACATAGGGAAGTGATTACTGGCTATATTGCTCTCTTCCCTTTTGATTCCCCCTCTTCTACTCCTGGTCACCTCTATCTCCTTCCTCCCTCTTCTCCTCTCCATGTAACTCTGTGAACCTCTCTGGGTGTCCCTCACTGTGGAGAAACTTTTCAACCTATTTGTTTTATCATCAGTGCTGTATAGATGGAGAAGTCTTGAGGCTACTGTAATAATAAGACTGAAAACCAGAAGCAGGAGGCTTAAGTCCAAAACCTGAGAACACCAGAGAACTCCTGACTCCAGGGAACATTAATCGATAAGAGCTCATCAAAAGCCTCCATACCTACACTGAAACCAAGCACCACCCAAGAGCCAACAAGTTCCAGAGCAAGACATACCACACAAATTCTCCAGCAACATGGAACATAGCCCTGAGCTTCAATATACAGGATGCCCAAAGTCACACCAAACCCACTGACATCTCAAAACTCACTACTGGAGACTTCATTGCACTCCGGAGAGAAGAAATACAGTTCCACCCAACAGAACATTGACACAAGCTTCCCTAACCAGGAAACCTTGACCAGCCACCCATCCAACCCCACCCACAGTGAGGAACCTCCACAATAAAGAAGAACCACAAACTTCCAGAATACAGAAAGGCCACCCCAAACACAGCAATTTAAACAAGATGAAAAGGCAGAGAAATACTCAACAGGTAAAGGAACAGGATAAATGCCCACCAAACCAAACAAAAGAGGAAGAGCTAAGGAATCTACCTGATAAAGAATTCCAAATAAAAATAGTGAAAAATGATCCAAAATCTTGAAAACAAAATGGAGTTACAGATAAATAGCCTGGAGGCAAGGATTGAGAAGATGCAAGAAATGTTTAACACGGACCTTGAAGAAATAAAAAATAGTCGATATATAATGAATAATGCAATAAATGAGATAAAAACATTCTGGAGGTAACCAACAGTAAAATAACAGAGGCAGAAGTTAGGACAAATGAGGTAGAAGATAGAATGGTAGAAATAAATGAGGCAGAGAGGAAAAAATAAGTAAAAGAAATGAGGACAACCTCAGAGACCTCTGGGGCAATGGTAAATGCCCAAATATTCGAACCATAGGAATCGCAGAATAATAAGACAAAAAGAAAGGCCATGAGAAAATACTTGAGAAGATGAGAGTTGAAAACTTCCCTAAAATGGGGAAGGAAATAGTCATCCAAGTCCAAGAAACCCAGAGAGTCCCAAACAGGATAAAGCCAAGGCCAAATACCCCAAGACACATATTAATCAAATTAACAAAGATCAAACACAAAGAACAAATATTAAAAGAGGCAAGGGAAAAACAACAAATACACAATGGGATTCCCATAAGGATAACAGCTGATATTCCAATAGAAACTCTTCAGGCCAGGAGGGAATGGCAGGACATACTTAAAGTGATAAAGAAAATAACCTACAGCCCAGATTACTGTACCCAGCAAGGATCTCATTCAAATATGAAGGAAAAATCAAAAGCTTTACAGACAAGCAAAAGCTGAGAGAATTCAGCACCACCAAACCAGCTCTCCAACAAGTGCTAAAGGATCTTCTCTAGACAGGAAACAGAAAAAGTGTATAAACTCAAACCCAAAACAACAAAGTAAATGGTAACAGGATCATACTTATCAATAATTACCTTAAATGTAAATGGGTTGAATGCCCCAACCAAAAAACAAAGACTGGCTGAAAGGATACAGAAACACTACATATGTTGTCTACAAGACACCCACCTCAAAACAAGGGACACATATAGACTAAAAGTGAAGGGCTGGAAAAAGATATTCTATGCAAATAAAGACCAAAAGAAAGGAGGAGTAGCAATACTCATATCAGATAAAATAGACTGAAATAAAGGCCATGAAAAGAGACAAAGAAAGACACTCCATAATGATCAAAGGATCAATCCAAGAAGAAGATATAAGAATTGGAAATATATATGCACGAAACATAGGAGCACCGCAATATGTAAGGCAAATGCTAACAAGTATGAAAGGGGAAATTAACAATAACACAATAATAGTGAGAGACTTTAATACCCCACTCACACCTATGGATAGATAAGCTAAACAGAAAATTAACAAGGAAAAACAAACTTTAAATGATACACTAGACCAGTTACCTAATTGATATCTATAGGACATTGCAACCCCAAACAATAAATTTAACCTTTTTGCTCATCTCAAATGCTAGTAAAGTAATGCTTAAAATTCTCCAAGCCAGGTTTCAGCAATATGTGAACTGTGAACTTCCAGATGTTCAAGCTGGTTTTAGAAGAGGCAGAGGAACCAGAGATCAAATTGCCAACATCCGATGGATCATCAAAAAAGCAAGAGAATTCCAGAAAAACATCTATTTCTGCTTTATTGACTATGCCAAAGCCTTTGACTGTGTAGATGACAATAAATGGTGGAAAATTCTGAAAGAGATGGGCATACAGGACCACCTGACCTGCCTCTTGAGAAACCTGTATGCAGGTCAGGAAGCAACAGTTAGAACTGGACATGAAGCAACAGACTGGTTCCAAATAGGAAAAGGAGTACATGAAGGCTGTATATTGTACCCTGCTTATTTAACTTATATGTAGAGTACATCATGAGAAACGCTGGGCTGGAGGAAGCACAAGCTGGAATCAAGATTGCCAGGTGCAATATCAATAACCTCAGATATGCAGATGACACCACCCTTATGGCAGAAAGTGAAGAACAACTAAAGAGCCTCTTGATGAAAGTGAAAGAGGAGAGTGAAAAAGTTGGCTCAAAGCTCAGCATTCAGAAAACTAAGATCATGGCATCTGGCCCCATCACTTCATGGCAAATAGACGGGGGAACAGTGGCTGACTTTATTTTTCTGGGCTCTAAAATCACAGCAGATGGCGATTGCAGCCATGAAATTAAAAGACGCTTACTACTTGGAAGAAGGAAATGGCAACCCACTCCAGTACTCTTGCCTGGAAAATCCCGTGGATGGAGCAGCCTGGAAGGCTATAGTCTATGGGGTCGCAAAGAGTCGGACACGACTGAGCGAGTTCACTCACTCACTCATTTGGAAGAAAAGTTATGACCAGCTTAGACAACATATTAAAAGGCAGAGACATTACTTTGCCAGCAATGGTCCGTCTAGTCAAGGCTATGGTTTTTCCAGTGGTCATGTATGGATGTGAGAGTTGGACTATAAAGAAAGCTGAGACCGAAGAATTGATGCTTTTGAACTGTGGTGTTGGAGAAGACTCTTGAGAGTCCCTTGGACTGCAAGGAGATCTAATCAGTCCATCCTAAAGGAGATCAGTCCTGGGTGTTCATTGGAAGGACTGATGTTGAAGCTGAAACTCCAATACTTTGGCCACCTGATGTGAAGAGCTGACTCATTGAAAAGACCCTTATCCTGGGAAAGATTGAGGGCAGGAGGAGAAGGGGATGACAGAGGATGAGATGGTTGTATGGTGTCACTGACTCAATGGACATGAGTTTGAGTAAGCTCTGGGAGTTGGTGATGGCCAGGGAGGCCTGTTGTGCTACAGTTCATGGAGTCGCAAAGAGTTGGACACTACTGAGTGACATAACTGAACTGAACTGAAGGGGAATGTTCACAGCATTACAGGCTTACCTTAAGAAACAAGAAAAAAGTCAAATAAATAACTTAAGTAACTCTACACTTAAAGAAACTAGAAAAGGAAGAAAAAAGAACCCCAGGGTTAGGAGAAGGAAATAAATCTTAAAAATTAGGGCAGAAATAAACATTAAAGAAACAAAAGTTACCATAGCAAAAATCAACAAAGCTAAAAGTTAGTTCTTTGAGAAGATAAATAAAATTGACAACCATTAGCCAGACTCATCAAGAAACAAAGGGAGATGCATCAAATCAACAAAATTAGAAATGAAAATGGAGAGATCACAACAGATAATACAGAAATACAAAGGATCATAAGAGACTACTATCAGCAATTATATGCCAATAAAATGGACAATTTGGAAGAAATGGAAAAATTCTTAGAAAAGTACAAATTTCCAAAGCTTAACCGGGAAAAAATAGAAAATCCTAACAGACCCATCACAAGTACTAAAATAGAAACTGTAATCAGAAATCTTCCAGCAAACAAAAGCCCAGGACCAAACGGCTTCACAGTTGAATTCTACCAAAAATTTAGAGAAGAGCTAATACCTATTCTACTCAAACTCTTCCAGAAAATTGCAGAGGAAGGTAAATTTCCAAACTCATTCTATGAGGCCACCATCACCCCAATACCAAAACCAGACAAAGATGCCACAAAAAAAAAAAAAAAAAAAAAAAAAAAAGAAAACTACAGGCCAATATTACTGATGAACATAGATGCAAAAATCCTTAATAAAATTCTAGCAAAGAGAATCCAGCAACATAATTAAAAGATCATACACAATGACCAAGTGGGCTTTATCCCACTGATGCAAGTATTCTTCAATATCTGTAAATCAATAAACATAATACACCACATTAACAAATTGAAAGATAAAAAAACTATATAATTATCTCAATAGATGCAAAGAAAGCCTTTGACAAAATTCAACATCCATTTATGATAAAAAACCCTCCAGAAATCAAGCATAGAAGGAACATACCACAATATAATAAAAGTTATATATGACAAACTTCATATATGACGCTTCAGCAAACATTATCCTCAATGGCGAAAAATTGAAAGCATTTCCCCTAAAGTCAGGAACAAGACAAGGGTTCCCACTCTCACCACTACTCTTCACCATAGTATTGGATGTTTTGGCCACTTCAATCAGAGTATAAAAATAAATAAAAGAAATCCAGATTGGAAGAGAAGAAGTAAAACTCTCACTGTTTGCAGATAACATGATCCTCTACATAGAAAACCCTAAAGACTCCACCAGAAAATTGCTAGAGCTAATCAATGAATATAGTAAAGTTCCAGGATTTAAAATTGACACACAGAAATCCCTTGCATTCCTATACACCAACAATGAGAAAACAGAAAGAGAAATTAAGGAAACAACTCCATTCACCATTGCAACGAAAAGAATAAAATACTTAGGAATATATCTACCTAAAGAAACAAAAGACCTATATATAGAAAATTATAAAACACTGATGAAAGAAATCAGAGGACACAGATAGATGGGAAAATATACCATGTTCATGGATCGGATGAATCAATATAGTGAAAATGAGTATACTACCCAAAGCAATCTACAGATTCAGTGCAATCCCTATCAAGCTACCAATGGTATTTTTCACAGGACTAGAACAAATAATTTCACAGTTTGTATGGGAGTTAAAAAACCTCAATTAACCAAAGCAATTTTGAGAAAAAAGAACGGAACTGGAGAAATCAACCTGCCTGACTTCAGACTATACTACAAACCTACAGTGATCAAGATAGTATGGTACTAGCACAAAGACAGAAATATAGATCAATGGAACAAAATAGAAAGCCCAGAGATAAATCCATGCACATATGGACACCTTATCTTTGACAAAGGAGGCAAGAATATACAATGGAGAAAAGACAATCTCTTTAACAATTGATGCTGGGAAAACTGGTCAACCACTTGTAAAAGAATGAAACTAGAACACTTTCTAACACCATACACAAAAATAAACTCAAAATGGATTAAAGATATAAATGGAAATAAAAGCAAAAATAAACAAATGTTACCTAATTAAACTTAAAAGCTTTTGCACAACAAAGGAAACTATAAGCAAGGTGAAAAGATAGCCTTCAGAATGAGAGAAAATAATAGCAAATGAAGCAATGGACAAAGAATTAATCTCAAAAATATACAAGCAACTCCTGCAGCTGAATTCCAGAAAAATAAACAACCCAATAAAAAAATGGGCCAATAACTAAACAGACATTTCTCCAAAGAAGTCATACATAAGGCTAACAAACACATGAAAAGATGCTAGACATCACTCATTATCAGAGAAATGCAAATCAAAACCACAATGAGGTACCATTTCACGCCAGTCAGAATGGCTGCTATCCAAAAGTCTACAAACAATAAATGCTGTGGAGGGTGTGGGGAAAAGGGAACCCTCGTACACTGTTGGTAGGAATGCAAACTAGTACAGCCACTATGGAGAACAGTGTGGAGTTTCCATAGAAAACTGGAAATAGAACTACCATATGACCTGCAGTCCCACTGCTGGGCATACACACTGAAGAAACCAGAATTGAAAGAGACACGTGTCCCCCAATGTTCATCGCAGCACTGTTTATAATAGCCAGGACATGGAAGCAACCTAGATGTCCATCAGCAGATGAATGGATAAGAAAGCTGTGGTACATATACGCAATGGAATATTACTCAGACATTAAAAAGAGTATATTTGAATCATTTCTAATGAGGTGGATGAAACTGGAGCCTATTACACAGAGTGAAGTAAGTCAGAAGGAAAAACACCAATACAGTATAGTAATGCATATATATGGAATTTAGAAAGGTGATAATGATAACCTCACATGTGAGACAGCAAAAGAGACACAGATGTATAGAACAGTCTTTTGGACTCTGTGGGAGAGGGAGAGGGTGAAGGTGGGATGATTTGGGAGAATGGTATTGAAACATGTATATTATCATATGTGAAAAAGATCGCCAGTCCAGGTTCGATGCATGATACAGGGTGCTCGGGACTGGTTCAGTGGGATGACCCAGAGGGATGGGATGGGGAGGGAGGTGGGAGGGGGGTTCAGGATGGGAAACACATGTACACCTGTGGTGGATCTGTGTCAATAGTATGGGAAAACCACTGCTGCTGCTGCTAAGTCACTTCAGTCGTGTCCGACTCTTGCGATCCCATAGATGGCAGCCCACCAGGCTCCCCCGTCCCTGGGATTCTCCAGGCAAGAACACTGGAGTGGGTTGCCATTTCCTTCTCCAATGCATGAAAGTGAAAAGTGAAAGTGAAGTAGCTCAGTCTATCCTACTCTTCGCGACCCCATGGACTGCAGCCTACCAGGCTCCTCTGTCCATGGGATTTTCCAGGCAAGAGTACTGGAGTGGGGTGCCATTGCCTTCTCCAATGGCAAAACCACTACAATATTGTAAAGTAATTAGCCTCCAATTAAAATAAATAAATTTATATTAAAACAAAAACAAACAAACAACAAAAACAACACAAACAAACTGCCAATGTGCATGACTCCTTACCACCCCATGGACTGTAGCCCACCAGGCAACTCTGTCTGTTGGATACTGGAGTGGGTTGCCATTTCCTTCTCCAAGGGATCTTCCCAGCTCAGTGATTGAACCCCCATCTCCTGCATTGGCAGGCAGATACTTAACAACTAAGCCACTAGGGAAGCTCATGTCAATATGTTAGTTGGATGCATAACTCTTTAACTCAAAAACTTACAATTTTACCTCTTAGTTGTGGAGAAAATCTTGTTGCTTTGAACTCTAATAGGAAGAACAGTCCTTCAAAGATTTCTGAAATACTATCTGCTAGGTTATTATCCTTCAGACAGTCTTAAATAAAACTCTCCATTTCTTAATGCCTTTTTTTTTGAGAACACATAAAAGTATCATCCTATGTGTTGTAAAAAACCTTAATAGGTAATGTAGTTTAACAATTTATTCCAGTATTATTTTAAGGTGCAGTTAACATGATCTCGACTGTCTGAACAATTCTTATGAAACATAGAAAATAAAGAGTTCTTACCAAGTTTGCAATGATATAATGGTAGCCTTTAACGTGCTTTCCAACACTCACAATCTGTGAAGATATAAGAAAATACAAGGCAATAAATTTAACTCTACTGAATGATTATATTTTAAAAAAAGAAGAATTTTAACTATTGCACCATAATTTCACATGGAAACATAAGAAAATAATATATTAATAATTTTTCTTGTAAAAGTGATTTATTCTAATACAAAGAAATTCATAAGCCACTTTAGAAATTAAGTGGTTTAAGTAAAAAAAAAATTCAATCATACTGTATAAATGCAAAAATTTCATTATATATTATTCAGAAAACTACTATGCTGTAATTCCCTCGGTGAGAATGACAATGCTATGAAACAAACCAATAGTTTGCATATATTTCTAAAAAAGAATAGTTCAACATAAGAAAGATTATTTTGGTTTAAATAATTTAGATGTACTTATTTTACCGATAATTTACAAGAATTCATGATAGACTGTTAGATATTTTCAACTGGTGAGAACGATTTTCTATGAGTAGATTGGATTGTTGTCCTGAAAAGCAAGTAAAGATTTTTCTAAAGCTCAGTATCTCTCTTTAGATACTGTGAATACTTAGTTAATTCCCACTCACCTGTATGTAGCAATAGTTTACTATAATAAAAAGAATAAAGATAAAACAACATCAAAAGACCTTTATTTATGCTATATTTATTTTTTCAATGAATGTTTTTAGAAATGTTTAGAAAATTAGGAATAAAGAATTTTAGGAAAAAGTAATTCAATTTTTTTAAAAAAGTATAACTTTATTTCTATATTAGGAACCAATACAGGATTGTAAAGTAATTAACCTCCAATTAAAATAAATAAATTTATATTTAAAAAAGAAATTAAAATTCTTATTTTGCAATGCTGAAATTCCTTTTTAGAGAAAAATCTAATGGCAGTTACTAATGAGCTGCTTTGTACACTCATTGGTATCTTCAAAGGTAGCAATAAAATATATTTTCATATACTTTTATCATTAAAAAACAATTTTTTGGTAGTTTAATATCTTCTAAAATAATTTTTTATAAACTAGTGATGTATATGAAACACAAGAAAGCTATTTTATTTTATTTGTTATAGTTTCCAAGATAGCAGAATAAAGCTACTTCTGCTTTCACAGCTTTACAGAATAAAGCATTGGTTATATCCAGTATTTCAAAAATTTCCATATGAGTTTTACAAGTTTAATTACTAAAAATATTCAATTTTATGAAATGTTTAGATAATCCCTGAAATGTTTGAGCAAAACTTCAATCAGACAGTCTTTGTGAAAATTATTGTTAGTAAGTACCAGCTTATTCTATATAGTATTTGTGAACTAGGGAGCTATGATATGGTTCTCATTTTCATTCTTATTCATTCCACATAACCACACTTTCATGCAGGTGTAAAGCTTATTTCTGAGAGATTGGGGTTAATTTGTGCAGGATTGACACATTGCAAACTGGCCAGCACCAGAAACAACTTATCATATTTAAGGGTTGAGAAAGAAAGCATCTGGAAGCTAAAGATACACTAAATGAGACTTTACATTCTACTTCAATCCTTGGTTGGCTTTTAACCGGAGCCAAGTTGACCTCATATAAGTCCCCTCTGTTTTAAACTCTCACCTGCTCTTTCTGCAAAGTCTAATCCATTAAAAAAAAAAAAATATATATATATATATATATATAGAGAGAGAGAGAGAGAGAGAGAGAGTATAGTTGATTTAAAATGTGTTAGCTTTTGCTGTACAGCAAAGGGAATTAGTTATACATATATATATATTTATCCACTCTAGATTCTTTTCCCACATAGATCAATACAGAGTATTGAGAAGAGTTCCCTGTGCTACACAGTAGGTCTTTACTATTTGTATATGGTAGTGTGTGTATGTCAATTCCAATCTCCCAATTTGTCTCTCCCTTGCTTGGGTGGAAGCCTAGGTAACCATAAATTTATTTTCTACACTTTATTTCTGTTTTGTAAAAATGTTCATTTGTACTATTTTTTTTGTTTTAGATTCCACATATAAGCAATATTATATGATATTTACCCTCCTCTGTCTGACTTACTTTACTCAGTATTACAATCTCTAGGTCCATCCATGTTACTGCAAATAGAATTATTTTTTTTTCTTGGCTGAGTAGTATTCCATTGTATATGTGCCACATCTTATTTATTCATTCCTCTGTTGATGGACATTTAGATTGTTTCCATGTCCTGGCTATTGTAAATAATCCTGCAATTAAAACTGGAGTACACATATCTTTTTGAATTGTAGTTTATCTCTGAGCGTATGTCCAGGAGTGGGATTGTTGGATTATATGGTAGCTCTAGTTTTAATTTTTTGAGAAGCCTCTTTACTGTTTTCCACAGTGGATGCCCCAATTTTCATTTCAACAGTGTAGGAGCATTACCTTTTCTCCATATGCTCTGCAGCATTTATTGTCTGTGGATTTTTTGGTGATGGCCATTCAGACCATTGTGAAATGATACCTCATTGTAGTTTTGATTTACATTTCTCTAATAATTAGTGATGTTGAGCAATTTTTTTATATGATTTTGGCCACCTGTATGTCTTCTTTGAAGAGATTTCTATTTAGATCTTCTACCCATATTTTGATTGGGCTGTTTCTCTTTTGATATTCAACTCTGCAAGCTCTTTGTATATTTTGAGGATTAATCCTTTGTCATTTATTCCAAATGTTTCAAATGTTTTCTCCAACTTTGAGGGTTGTCTTTTCGTTTTGTTTATGTCTTCCTTTGCTGTGAAAAACCTTTTAAATTTAATTAGGTCTCATTTGTTTATTTTTATTTCCATTACTCTAAGTTCAGTTCAGTTAAGTTGCTCAGTCATGTCCGACTCTTTACGACCCCATGAACCACAGCACCACAGGTCTCCCTGTCCATCACCAACTCTTGGAGTTTACCCAAACTCGTGCCCGTCAAGTCGGTGATGCCATCCAACCATCTCATCATCTGTCGTCCTCTTCTCCTCTTGCCCTCAATCTTTCCCAGCATCAGGGTCCTTTCAAATGAGTCAGCTCTTCACATAAGGGCAAAGTATTGGAGTTTCAGCTTCAATATTAGTCCTTCCATGAACACCCAGGGCTGATCTCCTTTAGGATGGACTGGTTGAATCTCCTCACAGTCCAAGGGATGCTCAAGAGTCTTCTCCAACACCACAGTTCAAAAGCATCAGTTCTTTGGTACTCAGCTTTCTTTGTAGTCCAACTCTCACATCCATACATGACTACTGTAAAAATCGTAGCCTTGACTAGACAGACTTTTGTTGGCAAAGTAATGTCTCTGCTTTTTAATATGTTGTCTAGGTTGGTCATAACTTTCCTTCCAAGGAGTTAAGTGTCTTTTAATTTCATGGTTGCAATCACCATCTGCAGTGATTTTGGAGCCCCCCCAAATAAAGTCAGCCACTGTTTCCCCATCTATTTGCCATGAAGTGATGGGACCAGATGCCATGATCTTAGTTTTCTTAGTTTTTTCACTGTCCTCTTTCACTTTAATCAAGAGGCTCTTTAGTTCTTCTTCACTTTCTGGCATAAGGGTGGTGTCATCTGTATATCTGATGTGATTGATATTTCTCCCGGCAATCATGATTCCAGCTTGTGCTTCTTCCAGCCCAGCGTTTCTCATGATGTACTCTGCATATAAGTTAAATAAGCAGGGTGACAATATACAGCCTTCCTGTACTCCTTTTCCTATTTGGAACCAGTCTGTTGTTCCATGTCCAGTTCTAACTGTTGCTTCCTGACCTGCATACAGTTTCTCAAGAGGCAGATCAGGTGGTCTGGTATTCCCATCTCTTTCAGAATTTTCCACAGTTTATTGTGATCCACACAGTCAAAGGCTTTGGCATAGTTAATAAAGCAGAAATAGATGTTTTTCTTGAACTATCTTGCTTTTTCGATGATGTAGCAGATGCTGGCAATTTGATCTCTGGTTCCTCTGCCTTTTCTATAACCAGCTTGAATATGTGGAAGTTCACAGTTCATGTATTGCTGAAGCCTGGCTTGGAGAATTTTGAGCATTATTTTATTAGCGTGTGAGATGAGTGCAATTGTGTAGTAGTTTGAGCATTCTTTGGTATTGCTTTTCTTTGGGATTGGAATGAAAACTGACCTTTTCCAGTCCTGTGGCCACTGCTGAGTTTCCCAAATTTGCTGACATATTGAGTGAAGCACTTTCACAGCACCATCTTTTAGGATTTCAAATAACTCAACTGAAATTCCATCACCTCCACTAGATTTGCTCCATTGCTCTAAGAGGTGGATGGAAAAAAAAATCTTGCATTTTTAAGTCAGAGAGTGTTGTGCCTATGTTTTCCTCTTAGAGTTTTATAGTGTCTGGCATTTCATTTAGATCTTTAACCCATTTTGAATTTATTTTTGTGTGTGGTGTTAGGGAGTGTTTAAATTTCATTTTTTTACATGTATCTGTCCAGTTTTTCCAGCACCATGTATAGAAGAGGATGTCTTTTCTCCATTATATATTTTTGCCTCCTTTGTCATAGATTAGGTGACCATAGGTGCATGGGTTTATCTCTGAACGTTCTGTCCTGTCCCATTGATCTGTATTTCTATCTTTCTGTACATACTGTTTTTATGGAGTATAGTCTGAAGTCAGGGAGACTAATTTCTCCAGCTGTCATTCTTTCTCAAGATTACTTTGGCTATTTAGGGTCTTTGGTGTTTCAGTAAAAAATTATAGAATATTTTGCTCCAAGTCTATGAAAATTGCCATTGGTAATTGAATAGGGATTGCATTGAATCTGTATATTGCCTTGGGTACTATAGTCATTTTATCAATATTGATTCTTCAAATCCAGGAACATGGTAATCTCTACACTTATTAGTGTCATTTTTTATTTATTTCATCAATATATTGCAGTTTTTTTGAGTATAGTTCTTTTGCCTCATTTGGTAAGGTTGTTCCTAATTTTATTTTTTAATACAAGAACAAATGGGATTGTAATTTCTCCTTTTGATCTTTTATTGTTAGTTTATAGAAATGCAATACATTTCTGTGTATTAATTTTGCATCCTACAACCTCCCCAAATTCGTTGATTAGATTTAGTAATTTTTGGTAGTATCTTTAGGATTTTTCTATGTATAGTATCATGTCATTTGCAAAAACTGACATTTTTACTTCTTTTCCAACTTAGACTTCTTTTATTTCTTATTCCTCTCTGATTCCCATGTCTAGGACTTCCAAAACTATGTTGAATAAAAGCAGTGAAAGTGTATATCCTTGTCTTGTTCCTAATCCTAGAGGGAATGCTTTCAGGTATTCACTATTGAAAATGATGTTTGCTGTGGTTTTTATCATGCTGCTGCTGCTGCTAAGTCGCTCCAGTCGTGTCCGACTCTGTGCGACCCCATAGACGGCAGTCCACCAGCTGCTCCCCTGTCCCTGGGATTCTCCAGTCAAGAACACTGGAGTGGGTTGCCATTTCCTTCTCCAATTCATGAAAGTGAAAAGTGAAAGTGAAGTCGCTCAGCCATGTCCGACTCTTAGCGACCCCATGGACTATAGCCCACCAGGCTCCTCCATCCATGGGATTCTCCAGGCAAGAGTACTGGAGTGGGGTGCCATTGCCTTCTCCGGGTTTTTATCATATACAACCTTTATTATGTTAGGTATGTTTTCTTGATGCCCACTTTCTGGAGAGGTTTTTTTTTTTTGTTTTTGTTTTTTTTTTAATCATAAATGGGTGTTGAATTTTGTTGAAAGCTTTTTCTTCATCTATTGAAATAATCATATGACTTTCATTTTTTAATTTGTTAATATGACATATCACTTTGATTGATTTGTGTGTAGTGAAGAATCCTCACATCCTTGGGATAAATCCCACCTGATCATGATGTATGATTCTTTTTATGTGTTTTTGGATTTGGTTAGCTAGTATTTTGTTGAGGATTTTTGTATATATGTTCATAAGTGATAGTGGCCTATAATTTTCTTTTTCTTTTGTATGATATCTTAGTCTACTTTTGGTATCAGGATGATGGTGGCCTCCTTGAATATGCTTCAGAGTGTTTCTTTGTCTGCAATTTTTTGGAAGAGTTTGAGAGGGATAAGCATTAGCTCCTCTCTTAGTACTTGATAGAATTAGCCTGTGATGCCATCTGGTCCTGGACTTTTGTTTGTTGGAAGGTTTTAATTATAGTTTCAATGCCAGTGCTTGTGGTTTGTCTGTTCATATTTTCTGTTTCTTTCTGATTCACTCTTGGAAGGTTGTACTTTTCTAAGAGTTCGTCCATTTCTTCCAGATGGTCCATTTCATTGGTATATGGTTTCTTGCAGTATTCTCTTATTATCTTTCATTTCTGCAGTGTCAGTTCTAACTTCTTCTTTTTCATTTATATTTTGCTAATTTTATTTCTCTCCCTTTTTTCTTGTGTGTGGCAATATCAACAACACATTTGGCTCAAGAACTGCTAACGAACTTAACAGTGCAGTGATTGTTCAAGAAGTTTTGCAAAGGAGACAAGAACCTTGAAGATGAGGAGCATAGTAGCCAGCCATTGGAAGTTGACAATGACCAACTGCAAGTCTTCATCATCAAAGCTGATCCTCTTTCTACTACATAAAAAGTTCCTGGAGAACTCAATGCTGACTATTTAATGGCCATTCAGCATTTGAAGCAAATTGGAAAGGTGAAGAAGTGCAATAAGTGGGTGCCTCATGAGCTGACCAGAAACAAACAAACAAAAATTGCTTTAAGGTGTTGTCTTCTCTTATTCTACATAACAACAACGAACCATTTTTCAATCAAATTGTGATGTGTGACAAAAAATGGATTTTATGACAATTGACAACAACCAACTCAGTGGTTGGACCAAGAAGAAACTCCAAAGCACTTCCCAAAGCTAACCATGCCCCCATAAAATGGTCATGGTCACAGGTGGTCTGCTGCTAGTCCAATCTACTACAACTTTCTGAATCCCAGGGAAACTACTACATCTGAGAAGCATGCTCAACAAATAGATGAGATACACTGAAAACTCCAATGCCTACAGCTGGCATTGATCAACAGAATGGGTGCAATTCTTCTCCATTACAATGCCCAACCACACATCACACAACCAGTGCTTCAAAAGTTGAACAAATTGGGCTACAAGTTTTTGCCTCATCCGCTATATTGACCTAGCTTTTTGCCAACCTTCTACCACTTCTTCAAGCATCTGGACATCTTTTTTTTTTTTTTTTTCCCCAGGGAGAAAGCTTCTACAACCAGCTAGATACAGAAAATTCTTTCCAAGAGTTTGTTGATTCTTAAAGCATGGACTTATATGCTCCAGGAAGAAACAAGCTTATTTCTCATTAGCAAAAAAATTGTTGATTGTAATGGTTCCTATTTTGATTAATAAAGATATATTTGAGCCTAGTTTTGATGATTTAAAATTCGAGGTCAAAAATCACAATTACTTTTGCATCAACCTTAATAGTAACTTCGGTTTTTGTTGTTTTTGATCTTCTTTTTTTATCTAGTTGCTTTAGGTATAAGGTAGGTTGTTTATTTGAGATTTTTCTTGTTTCCTGAGGTAATATTCTATAGCTATAAACTTCCATTGTAGAACTACTGTTGCTGTGTCCCATAGGTTTTGCCATTTATTTGCGGGTATTTTAAAAAAATTTCCTCGTTGATTTCTTCAGTGATCCATTGGTTGTTTAGTAACATATCATTTAGCCTCTATGTTTTATATATATATATATATATATCATTTTTCCTGTAATTGTTTTCTGTTTTTATAGTGTTGTGGTCAGAAAAATGTTTGATATGATTTCAATTTTCTTATTTTTAATTTAATTTTATTTTTTAACTTTACAATATTGTATTGGTTTTGACATATATTAAAATGAATCCACCACAGGTATACATGTTTTCCCCATCCTGAACCCTCCTCCCTCTTCCCTGCCTGTACCATCCCTCTGGGTCCTCCCAGCGCACCAGCCCTGAGCATCCAGTATCGTGCATCAAACCTGGACTGGCGACTCGTTTCATATATGATATTATACATGTTTCAATGCCGTTCTCCCAAATCATCCCATCCTCTCCCTCTCCCACAGAGTACAAAAGACTGTTTTATACATCTGTGTCTCTTTTGCTGTCTCACATACAGGGTTGTTGTTACCATCTTTCTAAATTCCATATATATGCATTACTATACTGTATTGGTGTTTTTCTTTCTGGCTTACTTCACTCTGTATAATAGGCTCCAGTTTCATCCACCTCATTAAAACTGATTCAAATGTATTCTTTTTAATGGCTGAGTAATACTCCATTGTGTATATGTACCACAGCTTTCTTATCCATTCATCTGCTGATGGACATCTAGGTTGCTTCCATGTCCTGGCTATTATAAACAGTGCTGTGATGAACATTGGGGCACACGTATCTCTTTCAATTCTGGTTTCCTCAGTGTGTATGCCCAGCAGTGTGATTGCTGGATCATTAAACTTGATTTGTGACCCAAGATGTGATCTATCCTGGAAAATGTCTCATGTGCACTTGAGAAGAAAATGTATAGTGTTGCTTTCTGATGGAATGTCCTATAAATATCAAAGTCTATCTGGTCTAATGTATCATTTAAGGCTTGTGTTTCCTTGTTAAATTTTCTCTGTGGATGATCTATCCATTGGTGTAAATGGGATGCTAAAGTCCCCACTGTTATTGTATTACTGTCAATTTATCTTTTTATGGATGTTAGGTTTTGCCCTTTTTATTGAAGTGCTCCTTGGTTGGGCACATATATATTTACAATTGTTATATCTTCTTCCTAGATTGGTCCATTGATCATTATACAGTGTCCTTTCTTGTGTCTTGCAACAGTTTGTAAGTCTATTCTCTCTGCTATGAGTATTGCTACTCCAGCTTTTTTTCAAGTTCCATTTGCATGGAATACTTTCCCACCCTCTGACTTTCAGTCTATATGGGTCTCCAGGTCTTTTGTAGGCAGCATATATATGAGCCTATTTTTTGTATCCATTCAGTCTTTTGGTTGAAACCTTTAATCCATTCACATTTAAGGTAATTGTCAATAAGAATGTTCCTGCTGTCACTTTCCTTAACTGCTTTTGGTTTCTTTATGTAGGTGTTTTTCCTTCCATTTCTGTTTTGTTCTCTTCTTTTGTGGTTTGATGACCATTTTAAGTGCTTTGTTTGGGTTGTTTTTCTTCATGTGTACTTATTGTAGTTTTTTTTTTTTGGGGGGGGGTTTGGATTTGCATTTCCCATGTGGTTTTGATTTAGCAGTCTATATAGAAATAAGGTTGTTTTAAGTTGCTGATTTCTTAATTTCAAGTGCAATTCCCATTCCATGCATTTATACTCTGCTTTACTTATGATTGCTTGTTTTGATAGCATATTTGTGTATCTGTGATTTCCTACTTTTATTATATAATTTTTCCTTTAGCAGTGAGCTTTCCCATTTGTAATTTTCTTGTTTCTCATTGTGGCTTCTTTTTTTCCCTTCCTACTGAAGTTCCTTTAGGATTTGTTTTAATGCTATTCTATTGATACTTTGGGTTATATTGAAAGCTGTTGATTTCTCTGTAGTATCTGAATGAAAGCCTTGCTGGGCAGAATATTTTTGGTTGTAGGTTTTTCCCTTTCATCATTTGAAACATATTGTACTGCTTGCTTATGACCTACAAAGTTTTTGCTTAAAAATAAACTAATAACCTTAAAGGTGTTCCCTTTTATATTATTTGTTGCTTTTCTGTTGTTACTTCTAATATTTTTCTTTGTGTTTAATTTTGATAGTTTGATTAATATGAATCTTGGCATGTTCATCCTTGAGTTTTTCTTTTATAGGACTCTCTGCACCTCCTGCACTTGGGTGACTATTTCCTTTCACATGTTAGGGAAGTTTTTGACAATAGTCTCTTCAGATATTTTTGTGGCCCTTTATCCTTTTTTTCTGGGCACCCTATAATATGAAGGTTGCATTTAATGTTGTCCCAGAGGCCTCTGAGATAATTCTCATTTCTTTTCATTCTTTTTTCTTTATTCTATTCCACGGAAGTTACTTTCACTACTCTGTCCTCTAACTCATTTATTTATTCTTCTGCCTCACTTATTCTACTATTGATTCCTTATAATGCATTTTAAAATTTCTATTATTGTGTCATTCATCTTTTTGTCTCTCCTTTAAATCTTTTATTTCTTTGTAAATCATTTATCTCTTTGATCTGTACTTCCATTCTTTTTTGAGATCTTGGATCATCTTTACTGTAATTACTCTGAATTCTTTCCTTGGTATATTGCCTATATCCTTTTAATTTCATGTTTCTTGTAGGTTTTTATCTTGCTGCTTCATCAGCAATGCATTTCTCTGTCATTTCATTTTGTTATCACCTTAACTGTTTGTGGTCTCCTTTCCACGGGCTGAATGGTTGTAGTTCCTGTTGCTTCTGGTGACTGACCCCTGGTAGGTGATGTCGGCCCAGGGGCTTTTGTTGGCTTCCTGATGTGAGGGGGTGCTGGTGCTTTCCCTTTTGTAGGTGGAGTTGAGTCTTGTCCCATGGATAGGCAGGGAAATATCAAGAGGTGCATTTTGGTGTGCTTGTGAGCTTAGTAAGACTTTAGGCAGCCTATCTAATGATGGGCACAACGTTTTCTTGTCTTGTTAGTTGTTTGGTGTAAGGCATTCCAGCACTGGAGCCTGTAGGCTGTTGGGCAGGGTCGGGTGTTGGCATCAAAATGGGGACCTCCTGGAGATCTCATCCTAAGTAATTTTCTGGAGCCTCTGCTACTAATGTCCTCATCTCCCTGGTGAACTACAGCCGACTTCTGCCTCTCCAGGAGACTTTCCAATTCACATAAATTAACCTAACACCAGTTCATCTGGAGGTATTTTCTTTTTGTGCTGAGTACCAGTGTCTGTGATAAGTTCTATGTGCCCTCCGAGAATTGAGTATCTGTTTTCCCCAGCCCTATGGGTCTCTTGCCCTCGAATCCTGCTGGTCTTCAAAGCTAAATGCTTCAGGGGTTCCTTCTTGTAATTCCAGACCTGCAGGCAGTCTTTAAGGGTTATTTTCATGTGGGAACATTCCTGTGAAGTCTGCTTGGGTTTAACTTTGTGTTTGTGTGTGTGTGTGAGAGCTGCTTATAGTATGGATATCCACCACCTCTCCTCAGCATACGCTGGCCATTATTAACTTGATAGGGTTATTTGACTGATGTTATGGTGATCGGAGCCTGCCCTGAATGTTGAGCAGAACTTCCCCTTTGCTTTGTTTGTCAGCACCCATCATTCTCAGTTGCAGAGCTCTTCTTTCCCATTCCCTAAGTCTGTCTTCTCCCAGCGAACAGTAGTCCTTCCTTTAGGTCTGCTCTCTAAACCCCATTTTTTAGCACCCAGGCCCTGACCACCTTGGGTACAAATGGCTCTGGCTGGGATATGCAGGGCTGTGTTTGCACCCTCTATGTAGGTCTTATTCTACCCTGCCTACAAAAGACTGGTTGCTGTGCTCACCTCCAAGCTCTTGAATCTTCCCTTCTGTCCTAGCTCATCTTTCTCTGCTGAGGGGGCTTGCCCATATGGGGGACCCACTCCTCTCCTTCTACCTCCTCAAGAGTGTGGGCGCTATCTCACTTCCTCTCCTCTTTTTTGTCCTTTCTTCTTTCTTCCATATTACATGTTTATATGGGGAGCTTTCTTTCCTTTTTGGTGTCTGAGCTCCTCTACTAGTGTTTATCAGGTGCTCTGTGAGAATTGTTCCATGTGTAGATGTATTCTTGATGCATTTGTGGGGAAAGAAAAACAACATCCTCCTACTTCTCCACTATTATGACTTCTCAACCCTTTTATTTTAAATCCAGAATATATAAACTGTGTTGGAAAACAGAGTTTTTCATACATGGTTATTGGTGAAATGGAGTCTCTGCTCATCCCTTTTCTTTTTGATTACATCTAAGACCTTTTTCTTTGTATTAAGGATTCTATAGTTTCATTACAATGAGCTTGAATTTTTACTTTTTAATTTTTGTTTAATTTGTTCAGCATTTTTGTGTTTCCTAATTTTGAGGATTGTATTTCAACAATTCTGGGAAATTCTCAGCCAATATCCCATACACTATCCATTCAAATTTATTTTTGTTTCTAACTGATATTGCAATGTTGATATCAGTAGGTTTAGGACCACTTTTATGATAATATCTCAGTTTCCAGATTCCCAGATCACAGTATGTCCTATAAATTCAAACTGTACTCTGCCTAAAGAAAGCTGTGAAGACAAATTCTCACGAAGATCTTTCCCTCCCTACATTAAGCCCAGGCCAAGACAGAAAATACTTAAATAGTAGACTGTTTCCTATTCTTTCTCTTTATTAAGGTGTTGCCCTTCAATAGTCTGGCTCTATAAAGGACTTAAGATCTAACTTATTACCTTGACTGATCACAAAGTTCCTGTTCTTGGGTGAGCATTAAATCCTCAGTCAAGCTACCCAATCTGACAACTTCCTTCAACACAGTTATCTTTCATTCTTGGTCCCTAAAGATTTTCTTTACTTTCCTGGAAATTCAGCTATGCATTTATAATATTTTATTTAGCATTTCTGTATGTTTTATATTACCAAATTTATGTAGTCCATAGTTTATCTAAAACTGAACTTCCCTTGACAGTATCACCATAAAGATGAGGTCAAGAAACAGATATACTGGAGCATAAAAAAGGTCAGTAAATAAGTAGTTTAATTACTCATGTTATTGGGTAATGTGAACCTGAGTGATTTAGCATGGGTTGAGTGGACTGGAGAGCTCTTATTCTCTGGCAATTTCAGGTACAGCTTGTACAAAGATAATTATTAAGGATGGTTGGTACTCATTTGGGAAACTATTTGGGAAATCTATTACTGACTCTTACTAGAGATTCCTGCTATTTAATCTCAGCATGGTTTGTGTTGATGATGGACAGGGAGGCCTGGCATGCTGCGATTCATGGGTTTGCAAAGAGTTGGATATGACTGAGCGACTGAACTGAACTGAACTGAGCAATCTGTTATTTATTTCTTGCTAATTCACTATAACTTTTCTCTGATGTGGCTATTTAAGCATTTTACACGATCTCTTTAAGTCCACATATCATCCTGCCTCTTGTTTCTCAGCTTGCAATCTCTGTGTGGCTTTATTCAATAACCTCTAATTTCTATTACATTTATTTTAAAGTAAAAGCGCTTATAAATATTAGAAAGGTATGAGACCAGTGGAAATTCTGCACTAGGTGTCTTCATGAAAAAAATCACTGTCAGTTCTAGATTGCCTAACAAAGATCTATAATAAATAAAACTTTTGTAATATATTTTTAAGAGGTGAGGACTTAACAAAACCACAAAGAACTGAAAGTGACATAAATCCTGGCAGAAAAGACCTTGTAAAGCTTGATGCACCCCAATAATCTGGAAGCTGAGAGCTCAAGGAGCAGAAATCTTAAGATTTATTTACCTGGCTGATGATGCTAGAGAGAGTATTATTTTTGCTGAACCAGATCCTGACTGAAAACCAACCAACAAACAAGCAAACAAATGTTCTAGATAAACTGTTGCAAAGGCCTCATTGCCTTTGAACACTCACCACCCTAAGCTTGTGTACCCATAGCATGAGGTCAGATTTTGGTTCTCTAGAACTAGAGGGAAATATCTTTGTGGAAAATAACCAAAGTTATACTCCATAGTAAAGTGTTCTACACATAGAGGGTCATTTGTCTAAAGTTTTTTTTTTTTTTTTTTTAATGATTCTGTACAACCGACAATATTATGGGTATGTTTTTTCATGAATTTCATCATCACAGCCAAAGTGAAGACTATCTTTTAAAACAAAAACAAATCTGAGTGATTTGATATTGGATACAAACTAAATATCGTGTCTCTACATTTCTGATGTTATTCTTTTATAACAAGGGAAAATAAACAGCTTGAGGTGAACGATATCAATATAAACTGGCACTACCTTCATACAAGTGTGCTTGGCCAAGTTGTTAAGAGAAAACAATGCCTAGGGTAAGGACTTGGTTGCAATGATTTATTATGGACTTTCATAGGGACAGAAAAATGTGAGTAAGAGGATCTTCATTTCCATTCTTTTCATCTTAAAAGACATAGAGGAAGCAAATACATAATAATTAACTGTTTGAGTCTGTTTGTGTTCTGAAGCATATACAAGTCATATTAATCATATTCTTTCAAAGAAGTCCATCTTTACAAGAATAAAATGCTTATGTACTGTGCTGTGCTTAGTAGCTCAGTCATGTCCGACTCTTTGTGACCTCAGGGACTGTAACCCACCAGGCTACTCTGTCCATGGGTTTTCTCCAGGCAAGAATCCTAGAGTGAGTTGCCATGCTCTCCTCCATGGTATCTTCCCAACCCAGGAATTGAACCCAGTTCAATTTGGCTGAGGCCAAACTATGGTAGGGGCAGTTATGATAATGGTGACCTCCTTCAAAAGGACTTATGTCATCATGTCCCACGGCTCCCAGGACTGTTGTATTCAATGCCCCTGATCCTGTGGCAGGCCACTGTGTACCCAAGTCAAGCTAGAGATTCCTGGACACTCACAGGCAAATTTGGCTCAGTCGCTTGGGGGGATCACTGCTCCTTTCTCCTGGGTCCTGGTCACACAAGGTTTTGATTCTGCCTCCAAGGGTATGTTTCTCCCGTCTTGTGGAAGTTCTGTAATCAAATCCCACTGGCCTTCAGAGAACTCTGGAGGTTCTCATTCCCTTTGTCAGATCCCCAGTTTGGGGAATCTGTTGTAGGCTCTAGAACTTTTGCAACAGTGCAAGAACTTCTTTGATATAATTGTTCTCTATTTTGTGTGCCATCTGCTCGGTGGCTCTATGGTGGGGCTAATGACAACCTCCTCCAAGAGGACTTATGCCACATGCCAAGCCTCCCAGGTCTGCTGCAGCTAGAGTCCCTGTCCTTGCAGCAGGCCACTGCTGACCTGTGCCTCCACAGAAGACACTCAAACACTCAAAGGCAGATCTGGCTCAATTAAAAGATGACAGAGTAAAAAGACATATACTCATCTTCTTCTGGGAGAACTCCAAAATTGCAACTCACTATTGAATAACCATCAACAGGAGAATGCTGGATCCCAATAAAAAAAGTTACCCCAGGTCCAAGGGCAAAGGAGAAAGTGCAACAAGATGGTAGAAGGGATGAAATCGTGTATAGAATAAAACCCCATACCTTTCAGAGTTGCTTGGAAGGCTCAAACAAAACCTTGTGTGTGCCAGGACCCAGAGACCTCCCAAGAGACTGAGCCAGACCTGACTGTGAATGTTAGTTAATGCAAATCTAACTCATGCTAAGTGCCTTCAGTCCTGTCCAACTCTTTGTGACCCTATGGACTGTAGCCTGCCAGGCACCTCTGTCTATGGGATTTCTCAGTCAAGAATACTGGTGTGGGTTTCCATGCCCTCCTCCAGGGGATCTTCCCAACCCTGGGATCAAACCCGTGTTACTTATGCAGGCAGTGTTTGAACAGCTTGGTTTCATCTTGAACATATTTGATATGCAATTCATCAAATGTTCCTTCGCGTTGTTCAGTGCCTAGTTCTAACTGTTGCTTCTTGATCTGCATATAGGTTCCTTCATATTCCTTCATATATCCCTGTAATACATATGTGAAAATATGTGAGTTTGAATATAAATTTTATTCCCATCCCCACTGCTTCCTCAAGTTATATATTTATTCATTGGTGATATGTCAGTTAAGGAGATCTCAAAAAATGAGATGTTCTGCTTAGTAGGAAGCAACATGAGAACATCGTTTTCATGGAATGCATGGCCTTTAAATCCAACCAACCTGAAGGTCTGATTCTGTGACTCTGTAGTGTTGAGATTTTGTGAACCACTAATCAAGAGATACTTGTGTAACATATCCATGTGCTATATTTCTTTTATCATGTTCATTTGAAATATTATCATCTGAACATTTTTCCTCTTTTATTTTTCTTAATTCAAAACTTGCCTTATGCTTTAGGACATATTTTATTTTCCCTTATTTTTTTGTGAAGTGAAATGTAAAGAAGTGTTTGAAAAAAATTCCGTGGCCACTTTTGCTGGAAAGACTAAGGTAAATAGGACTTAAGAGGTTTCTTTGTTGTAGGAATTTTTAGAGACTTTATGCTAACCTCCATTGAATTGGTTTCCCACATGACCCAGTGGTAAAGAATCTGCCTGCCAAGGAGAGAGACACAAGAGACGTGGGTTCCATCCCTGGGTCGGGAAGATAACCCAGAAGAGGAAATGGCAACTCACTCTTGTATTCTTGCCCCCAAAATTCCATGGACAGAGGAGACTGGTGGGATACAGGCCATGGGGTTGCAAAGAGTCAGACATGATTGAGTGACTGAGCACACAAGCATGTGAAATCCCAAGAGCAAAATATAGTATGAAGTTCTGTAGAGTTTTATAAGTTGTTTAAGGATATCCTTCCTATAGCATCACTCTTCATTCATCTCTTTAACTTCTACATACATTAAAGACTTCAGCTGTTTCATCGGCACTTTTCTTATTTCCCTTCAGTGTTAATCATTTTATGCGTGATAATAACTAAACTACTGAAACAAGAACTCCCCAGGTCAGTACATACTCAATATTCTACTGAAGATCAGTGAAGAAATAACTCCAAAAAGAATGAAGAGACAGAGCCAAAGCAAAAACAACACCCAGTTATGGAGATGACTGGTGATAGAAGTAAAGTCCAATGCTGTAAAGAGCAATATTGCATAGGAACCTGGAATGTTAGGTCCATGAATCAAGGCAAATTGGAAATGGTAAAACAAGAGATGGCAAGAGTGAATGTCGACATTCTAGGAATCAGCGAACTGAAATGGACTGGAATGGGTGAATTTAACTCAGATGACCATTATATCTACTACTGTGGGCAGGATCCCTCAAAAGAAATGGAGTAGCCATCATAGTCAACAAAAGAGTCTGAAATGCAGTACTTGGATGCAATCTCAAAAATGAAAGAATGATCCCTGTTCGTTTTCAAGGCAAACCATTCAATATCACAGTAATCCAAGTCTATGCCCCAACCAGTAATGCTGAAGAAGCTGAAGTTGAACGGTTCTATGAAGACCTACAAGACCTTTTAGAACTAACACCCAAAAAAGATGTCCTTTTCATTATAGGGGACTGGAATGCAAAAGTACGAAGTCAAGAAACACCTGGAGTAACAGGCAAATTTGGCTTTGGAATACAGAATGAAGCAGGGCAAAGACTAATAGAATTTTGCCAAGAAAACGCACTGGTCATAACAAACACCCTCTTCCAACAACACAAGAGAAGACTCTATACATGGACATCACCAGATGGTCAACACCGAAATCAGATTGATTATATTCTTTTCAGCCAAAGATGGAGAAGCTCTATACAGTCAGCAAAAACAAGACCAGGAGCTGACTGTAGCTCAGACCATGAACTCCTTATTGCCAAATTCAAACTTAAAGAAAGTAGAAAGAAGAAAGTAGGGAAAACCACTAGACCATTCAGGTATGACCTAAATCAAATCCCTTATGATTATACAGTGGAAGTGAGAAATAGATTTAAGGGCCTAGATCTGATAGATAGAGTGCCTGATGAGCTATGGAATGAGGTTTGTGACATTGTACAGGAGACAGGGATCAAGACCATCCCCATGGAAAAGAAATGCAAAAAACCAAAATGGCTGTTTGGGTAGGCCTTAAAAATAGCTGTAAAAAGAAGACAAATGAAAAGCAAAGGAGAAAAGGAAAGATATAAACATCTGAATGCTGAGTTCCAAAGAATAGCAGGAAGAAATAAGAAAGCCTTCTTCAGTGATCAATGCAAAGAAATCTCAGTTTTCCATTGCCTTTGACGAAGAATAATTACTTTCATTGTCAATATCAACCTTCAGAGGAATCTCCCTGATATTAGAATAAAAGGAAGACTTCCAATCATATTCTTTTTTTCCTGTATATACTTTATATTATACAGCATAGGCTTTTTACTTGGTATATGCAATACAGGTATGAAATACAGACATATACTTATTCAAGATATTGTCTGGGGGAAAAAAATAAACAAATTTAGAAGAGTAACAAAAAAAAAAAAAAAAGAAATAGAGGAAAACAACAGAATGGGAAAGACTAGAGATCTCTTCAAGAAAATCAGAAAATCAGAGATACCAAAGGAACATTTCATGCAAAGATGGGCTCGATAAAGGACAGAAATGGTATGGACCTAACAGAAGCAGAAGATATGAAGAAGAGATGGCGAGAATACACAGAAGAACTGTACAAAAAAGATCTTCATGACCCAGATAATCACGATGGTGTGATCACTCACCTAGAGCCAGACATCCTGGAATGTGAAGTCAAGTGGGCCTTAGAAAGCATCACTACGAACAAAGCTAGTGGAGGTGATGGAATTCCAGTTGAGCTATTCCAAATCCTGAAAGATGATACTGTGAAAGTGCAGCACTCAATATGCCAGAAAATTTGGAAAGCTCAGCAGTGGCCACAGGACTGGAAAAGGTCAGTTTTCATTCCAATCCCAAAGAAAAGCAATGCCAAAGAATGCTCAAACTACTGCACAATTGCACTCATCTCACACGCTAGTAAAGTAATGCTTAAAATTCTCCAAGCCAGGCTTCAGCAATATGTGAACCATGAACTTCCTGATGTTCAAGCTGGTTTTAGAAAAGGCAGAGGAACCAGAGATCAAATTGCCAACATCCACTGGATCATGGAAAAAGCAAGGGAGTTCCAGAAAAACATCTATTTCTGCTTTATTGACTATGCCAAAGCCTTTGACTGTGTGGATCACAATAAACTGTGGAAAATTCTGAAAGAGATGGGAATACCAGACCACCTGATCTGCCTCTTGAGAAATTTGTATGCAGGTCAGGAAGCAACAGTTAGAACTGGACATGGAACAACAGACTGGTTCCAAATAGGAAAAGGAGTATGTCAAGGCTGTATGTTGTCACCCTGCTTATTTAACCTATATACAGAGCACATCATGAGAAACGCTGGATTGGAAGAAACGCAAGCTGGAATCAAGATTGCCGGGAGAAATATCAATGACCTCGGATATGCAGATAACACCACCCTTATGGCAGAAAGCAAAGAAGAACCAAAGAGCCTCTTGATGAAGGTGAAAGTGGAGAGTGAAAAAGTTGGCTTAAAGCTCAACATTCAGAAAACGAAGATCATGGCATCCGGTCCCGTCACTTCATGGGAAATAGATGGGGAAACAGTGGAAACAGTGTCAGACTTTATTTTTCTGGGCTCCAAAATCACTGCAGATGGTGACTGCAGCCATGAAATTAAAAGACGCTTACTCCTTGGAAGGAAAGTTATGGCCAACCTAGATAGCATATTGAAAAGCAGAGACATTACTTTGCTAACAAAGGTTCGTGTAGTCAAGGCTATGGTTTTTCCAGTGGTCATGTATGGATGTGAGAGTTGGACTGTGAAGAAGGTTGAGCGCCAAAGAATTGATGATTTTGGACTGTGGTGTTGGAGAAGACTCTTTAGAGTCCCTTGGACTGCAAGGAGAACCAACCAGTCCATTCTAAAGGAGATCAGCCCTGGGATTTCTTTGGAAGGAATGATGCTAAAGCTGAAACTCCAGTACTTTGGCTACCTCATGTGAAGAGTTGACTCATTGGAAAAGACTCTGATGCTGGGAGGGATTGGGGGCAGAGGAGAAGGGGACGACAGAGGATGAAAAGTCTGGATTGCATCACTGACTCAATGGACGTGAGTCTGAGTGGATTCCAGGAGTTGGTGATGGACAGGGAGGCCTGACGTGCTGCGATTGATGGGGTCGCAAAGAGTTGGACACGACTGAGCGACTGATCTGATCTGATCTGATCATAGTCAACAAAAGAGTCTGAAATGTAGTACTTGGAAGAAATTTCAACAATGACAGAAAGATCTCGGCTCATTTCCAAGGCAAAGCATTCAATATCCCAGTAATCCAAATCTATGCCCTGAACAGTAATGCTGAAGAAGCTGAAGCCAAACGGTTCTATGAAGATCTACAAGGCCTTCTAGAGCTAGCAGCACAAAAAGGCATCCTTTTCATTATGAGGGACTGGAATGCAAAAGTAGAAGTCAAGGGGTACCTGGACTAACAGGCAAATTTGGCTTTGGAGTACAAAATGAAGCAGGTCAAAGGCTAATAGAGTTTTGCCAAGAAAACTGGTCATAGCAAACACCCTCTTCCAACAATACAAGAGAAAATGCTACGCATGGACATCACCAGATGGTCAATATAGAAATCAAATTGATTATGTTCTTTGCAGACAAAGATGGAGAAGCTCTATACAGTCAACAAAAACAAGACTGAGAGCTGACTGTGGCTCAGATCATGAACTCCTTATTACCAAATTCAGACTTAAGTTGAAGAAAGTAGGGAAAACCACTAGACCATTCAGATATGACCTAAATCAAATCCCTTATGATAGTACAGTGGAAGTGAGAAATAGATTCAAGGAATTAGATCTGATAAACAGAGTGCATGAAGAACTATGGATGGAGGTTTGAAACATTGTACAGGAGACAGAGATGAAGACTATACCCAAGAAAAAGAAATGCAAAAAGGCAAAATGGTTGTATGAGGAGGCCTTACTCATAGCTGAGAAGAGAAGAGATGCGAAAGGCAAAGGAGAAAAAGAAAGATACACCTCTTTGAATGCAGAGTTCTGAATAATATCAAGGAGAGAAAATAAAGCCTTCCTCAGTGATCAATGCAAAGAAATAGAGGAAAACAATAGAATGGGGAAAACTAGAGATCTCTTCAAGAAAATCAGAGATACCAAGGGGCAATTTCATGCAAGGATAGGAACAATAAAGGACAGAAATGTTATGGACCTAACAAAGGCAGAAGATATTAAGAAGAGGTGGCAAGAATACACAGAAGAACTATACAAAAAAGATCTTCAAGACCCAGATAATCACAATGGTGTGATCATTCACCTAGAGCCAGACATCCTGGAATGCAAACTCAAGTGGTCCTTGGGAAAAGTCACTATGAACAAAGCTAGTGGAGGTGATGGAATTCCAGTTGAGCTGTTTTAAATCCTAAAAGATGATGCTGTAAAAGTGCTGCACTCAATATGCCAGCAAATTTGGAAAACTCAGCAGTGGACACAGGACTGGAAAGTGTCAGTTTTCATTCCAATCATAAAGAAAGGCATTGCCAAATAATACTCAAAGTACCAGACAATTGCACTCATCTCACATCCTAGCAAAGTGATGGTCCAAATTCTCCAAGCTAGGCATCAACAGTATGTGAACCGTGAACTTTCAGATGTTCAAACTGGATTTAGAAAGGAAAGGAACCAGAGCTCAAATTACCAACACCTGTTGGATCATCAAAAAGGCAAGAGAGTTCCCCAAATACATCTACTTCTGCTTTATTGACTATGCCAAAGCCTTTGACTATGTAGATCACAACAAACTGTGGGAAATTCTAAAAGAGATGGGAATACTGGACCCCCTTACCTGCCTCCTGAGAAATCTGTATGCAGGTCCATAAGCGATGGTTAGAACTGGACATGGAACAACAGACTGGTCCCAAATTGGGAAAGGTGTAAGTCAAGGATGTATATTGTCACCTGCTTATTTAACTTATGTGCAGAGCACACCATGAGAAACACTGGGCTGGATGAAGCACAAGGTGGAATCAAGATTGCCGGGAGAAATATCAATGACCTCGGATATGCAGATGACACCACCCTTACGGCAGAAAGCAAAGAAGAACCAAAGAGCCTCTTGATGAAAGTGAGAGGAGAGTGAAAAAGTCGGCCTAAAACTCAACACTCAGAAAATTAAGATCATTGGATCTGGTCCCAACACTTCATGCTAGTTAGATGGAGAAACAATGAAAACAGTGAGAGACTATATTTTTGGGTTTCAAAATTGGTGCAGATGGTGATTGCACCCATGAAATTAAAAGACCCTTGCTCCTTGGAAGAAAAGCTATGACCTACCTAGACAGAATATTAAAAGGCAGAGACATTACTTTGCCAACAAAGGTCCTTGTAGTCAAATCTATGCTTTTTCCAGTAGTCATGCTGCTGCTGCTGCTAAGTTGCTTCAGTCGTGTCCGACTCTGTGCGACCCCATAGACGGCAGCCCACCAGGCTCCACCGTCCCTGGGATTCTCCAAGAAAGAACACTGGAGTGGTTTGCCATTGTCTTCTCCGTTATGGATGTGAGAGTTAATAAATAAATAAAGCTCAGTGCCAAAGAATTGATGCCTTTGAACTGTGATGTTGGAGAATACTCTTGATATTCCCTTGGACAGCACAGAGATCCAACCAGTCCATTCTAAAGGAAATCAGTCCTGAATATTCATCGGAAGGACTGATGCTGAGGCTGAACGTCAACACTTTGGCCACCTGATGCAAAGTACCAACTCATTTGAAAAGACCCTGATGCTGGGAAAGGTTGAAGGTGGGAGGAGAAGGGGATGACAAAGGATGAGATGGTTGGATAGCATCATTGACTCAATGGACATGAGTTTGAGTAAACTCCAGGAGTTGGTGATGGACGGGGAGTCCTGGCATGCTGCAGTCCATGGGATCGCAAACAGTCAGACAGGACTGAATGACTGAACTGAAATGAACTGAAACTACTTAAGGCATATTTAAGAGAATTATGGCCATCATTTTTGTGATTGCATTTCACTATCTAATAACTTCAGCGAGCAGTATTTTTGATCATGCGTTTTAAAATTTGTATGTTAGTAATTATATCCTACAGATTAAAATTGTAATTAACTAAATATGTAAACTTATTTACATAAATAACAACGACAGACTGGTTCCAAATAGGGAAAGGAGTATGTCAAGGCTGTATATTGTCACCCTGTTTATTTAACTTACATGCAGAGTACATCATGCGGAATGCTGGGCTGGATGAAACACAAGCTGGAATCAAGATTGCCAGGAGAAATATCAATAACCTCAGATATGCAGATGACACCACCTTTAAGGAAAGAATAGAAGAACTAAAGAGCCTCTTGATTAAAGTGAAAGAGGAGAGTGAAAACGTTGGCTTAAAACTCAACACTCCGAAAACTATGATCATGGCATCTGGTCCCATCATTTCATGACAAATAGATGGGGAAAGGGTGGAAACAGTGGCAGACTTTATTTTTGGGGGCTCCAAAATCGCTGCAGATGGTGACTTCAGCCATGAAATTAAAAGAGTCTTGCTTCTTGGAAGAAAAGTTTTGACCAACCTAGACAACATATTATAAAGCAGAGACATTACTTTGCCAAAGGGGACAACAGAGGATGAGATGGTGGAATAGCATCACAGACTCGATGGACTCGATGGAGTTTGAGTAAGTTCCAGGAGTTGGTGATGGACAGGGAGGCCTGGCGTGCTGCAGTCCATGGATTTGCAAAGAGTCAGACACGACTGAGCAACTGAATTGAACTGAACTGATTTACATAAAGAATTATTTTCTTTACTTTTCTTTCAACAGAGTATTTCCCTTGAATTTGACCTTATTTGTTTTTTTTCATGCTTCAAATAGTTTGGTATCAGAGTACCAGATTTCTACCAAGTAGATTCAGAGAGATAACATAGATCTAAGCAGACACTCTATCTTCATAAATAAGGATTTTTTTTTTAATGAGTAAACCCTTTACATTTGTTCAAATGATTAACTTTAAAATTATTTTTAAGAATGGAAAAAATGAAGTGTCTTAAATAAGAGAAAAGACAGGATAAATATGCCTTTCCTGATGCAGTTAGATTCCCCTCTTTGGGGTTGACATGAAATAGCAAGCTCACTGGATTGGTATTTGTCCATATTTTACATAGGACAGTCAAAATTTAAAGACTGTTATTCTATTAGCTGACAGTACTGTGAAAATTTCCAAAAGGAAAGAAAAATTAAACTGCAGTGAATCAGTTAAACTTCTCAAAATCTTAAAAAAAGAGAAGACTATGTATTTCTAACTTAAGTTCATATCATGTTTCTTGTCAAAGTATAAGTACATTTGATAAACAACTTCTCAGTATCTCATTGCATATTTACTTTGTGTGTGTGTGTGTGTGTGTGTGTGTGTGTGTGTGTTGTTTTCCCACTAAAGTATAAGCTTCATGGTACAGGGACTTTTACTGAGCTTAGAACATACAAGACAACAAAAAAGTAGTATTTGTTACGTAGATGTCAGATAAATGAAATCATATGCTGGTAAACAAGAAACGTAAAAAATAAAGATTAGGAACACTAACTCATTTGTTATTCTACTTAGTCACCAGTCCATCCACCTTTCAAGTCCATTTTTTAAGTTGTCATAACAGTGATAATTTTAAAATATAAAGTTCATTAGATTAAAAAGATCCATTGGTATCTAAAAGCTATGATGAATTTAAAACTAGTTGGCTCTCATGGTTGTGAGAGCTGGACCATAAAGAAGGCAGAGTACTGAAGAATTGATGTTTTCAAACTGTAGTTCTGGGGACGACTCTTGAGATTCCCCTGGACTGAAAGTAGATCAAAGCAGTCAATTTTCCAGGAAATCAACCCATTGCAATTGGAATACTCATTGGAAACACTGATGCCAAAGCTGAAGCTCCAATACTGTGGCCACCTGATGACAAGAGCTGACTCCTTGGAAAAGACCTGATTCTGGGAAAGATTGAATGCAGAAAGAGCAGAGGGCAAAAGAAGATGAGATGGCTGGATGGCATCACCAAAGCAATGGACATGAATTTAGGCAAACTCCAGGAGATGGTGAAGGTCAGAAAAACCTGGAGTGCTGTAGTCCATGGGGTCGTGAAGTCAGACATGACTTAGCGACTGAACACATACACAGGTTCTTATAGCTGAATAGTATAGTGATTATTTAAGTAACATATTCTTCATTTTTTTACCCATAAATTGATAATTATTTCCATATATTGATTCTTGTGAATAATGCTGTAATGAGCACGAGATTGAAGATATCTCTCTGAGACCCTAATATGACTTTCTTTCCAAACAGTGGGATTGCTGGATCATATAGCAGTTCTATTTTTAATTTTTTTGAGAAATTTCATACTGTATTCCATGATGAATATATCAATCTTGCTTTCTATGAGATTATGTATCAATATGGACGATATTATACATAGTGAAATAAGTCGGACAGAGAAAGACACATACTGCATGGTATCATTTATATGTATAATCTAAAATAAAATCAAACTCTTAGAAGCAGAGGATGGAATGGTGGTCACCAGGAGATGGACAGAGAAGATGGTGAGATGTGAGTCAAAGGACACAAAATTGAAGCTATGTAGGGATTTCACATCTAGGCACAATGACTACACTTAACAACATTGTACTGAACAGAAGGGATATACTGAAAGTAACTATCACACCCCCAAAACTGTATCCATGTAAGATGATAATATGTTAGTTAGCTTGACTTCAGTAATCTTTGCACTGTGTATGTATTATCAAATAATCATCCAACTTTTGTACATGCAGGATTGGGTAGCCATTTCCTTCTCCAGGGGATCTTCCTGACATGGGGACTGGACCTGGGTCTCCTGCATTGCAGGCAGATTCTTTACCATCTGGGACACCAGGGAAGCCCTAATATTTTATCAAAAATATATAAATAAATGCAAAAAGTTTTTAAAAAATCTACTTAGCAAACCCTATGAGGTCCTTTGTAATCTGTATCCAATTTGCCTTGATCATCTTCTCATTTCCCTTATGCTCCAAACACACTCATTTGCTTCCCTATACATGCAGTTCCTTCCCTGTGCTCTGCTTTGGCATATTTCATGTGCCTTGAATGTCATTTCCCAGTTTTTCTTCCCAGTGCATTATGACTCATTTTTTAGCAATTTGCTTTCGTCTTTACTATATTTTTCCATATTCTGCTGTAGTATTTGCTTGGGTTCTTTAGTTTTTTTTTCCATGGGAATTTCTTCAAGGGGTAGATTAAAATTTTTTTTCTTTGAAATTGAAGTATAATGTATGTACAGTATTACATTGATTTCAGGTGTAAAAGAAAGCTGAGTGTCGAAGAACTGATGCTTTTGAATTGTGGTGTTGGATAAGACTCTTGAGTCCCTTGGACAGCAAGCAGATCCACCCAATCAATCCTAAAGGAAATCAGTTCTGAATATTCATTGGAAGGACTGATGCTGAAGCTGAAACTCTAATACTCTGGTCACCTGATGTGAAGAACCAACTCCCTGGAAAAAGACCCTGATGCGGGGAAAGATTGAAGGTGTGAGAAGAAGGGGATGACAGAGGATGAGATGGCTGGATGGCATCACCAACTCAACGGACATGAGTTTGAGTAGGCTCTGGGAATTGTGTTGGATAGAGAGGCCTGGCGTGCTGCAGTCCATGGGGTTGCAAATAATCAGAAACGACTGAGAGACTGAACTGACTGACAGGTGTACAACTTAGTGAATTGACAGTAAAATTCATTAAAAATGAACCAGACATGGAACAATGAACTGCTTCAAAATTGGGAAAGGAGTATGTCAAGGCTGTATATTATCACCCTGCTTACTTAACTTATATGCCGATTACATCATGTGAAATATCAGGCTGGATGAATCTCAAGCTGGAATCAAGATTGCTGGGAGAAATATCAATAACCTCAAATATGCAGATGACACCACCCTAATGACAGAAAGTGAAGAGGAACTAAAGAGCCTCTTGATGAAGGTGAAAGAGGAGAGTGAAAAACTGGCTTAAAACAGCATTCAAAAAATGATCATAGCATCTGGTCCCATATCTTCATGGCTAATAGATGGGGAAAAAGTGGAAACAGTGACAGACTTTATTTTCTTAGGCTCCAAAATCACTGCAGACACTGACTGCAGCTACGAAATTAAAAGATGCTTCTTCCTTGAAAGGAAAGCTATGATAAATGTAGACAGAGTAGTAGAAAGCAGAGACATGACTTTGCCAACAAAGGTCCATCTAGTCAAAGCTATGTTTTTTTCAGTAGTCATGTATGAATGTGAGAGTTGGACCATAAAGAAGTCTGAGCACTGGAGAATTGATGCTTTCAAACTGTGGTGCTGAAATGGACTCTTGAGAGTCCCTCGGACTTAAAGGAGATCAAATCAGTCAATCTGAAAGGACATCAACCCTCAATATTCATTGGAAGGACTCATGCTTAAGCTCCAATACTTTGGCCACATGATGTGAAGAGCCAACTCATTGGAAAAGACCTTGATGGTGGGAAAGATTGAGTGCAGGAGGAGTAGAGGGCAGCAGAGGATACGATAGTTGGATGGCATCACTGACTCAGTGGAGATGAGTTTGAGCAAACTCTAGGAGATAGCAAAGGCCAGGGAAGCCTGGCATGCTGCAGTCCATGGGCTTGCAAGGAGTTGGACATGACTGAGCAACTGAACATCATGGTTAAATCTCACAGCCATCCTTCATCTCTCAACCCCAGCCCTCTAGAAACTACCTATTTTCTCTTTGTATCTAAAGTCTGCTTCTGTTGTTTTGTTTGTTTGCTGTTGTTTGATTCTACATGTGTGATCATACATTATTTGTCTTTCTTTGTCTGACTTAATTTCAATTAGCATAAAATGTACAGGACCATTTGAGTTTCATAAAACCATTTAAGTTTTCATTCTTTTTTTACGTCTGGATGGACCTAACAGAAGCAGAAGATATTAAGAAGAGGTGGCAAGAATACACAGAAGAACTGTACAAAAAAGATCTTCACAACCAAGATAATCACGATGGTATGATCACTCACCTAGAGCCAGACATCCTGGAATGTGAAGTCAAGTGGGCCTTAGAAAGCATCACTACGAACAAAGCTAGTGGAGGTGATGGAATTCCAGTTGAGCTATTCCAAATCCTGAAAGATGATGCTGTGAAAGTGCTGCACTCAGTATGCCAGAAAATTTGGAAAACTCAGCAGTGGCCACAGGACTGGAAAATGTCAGTTTTCATTCCAATCCCAAAGAAAGGCAATGCCAAAGAATGCTCAAACTACTGCACAAGTGCACTCATCTCACATGCTAGTAAAGTGATGCTCAAAATTCTCCAAGCCAGGCTTCAGCAATATGTGAACCATGAACTTCCTGATGTTCAAGCTGGTTTTAGAAAAGGCAGAGGAACCAGAGATCAAATTGCCAACATCTGCTGGATCATAGAAAAAACAAGGGAATTCCAGAAAAACATCTATTTCTGCTTTATTGACTATGCCAAAGCCTTTGTGTGGATCACAATAAATTGTGGAAAAATCTGAAAGAGATGGGAATACCAGACCACCTGACCAGCCTCTTGAGAAACCTGTATGCAGGTCAGGAAGCAACAGTTAGAACTGGACATGGAACAACAGACTGGTTCCAAATAGGAAAAGGAGTATGTCAAGGCTGTATATTGTCACCTGTTTATTTAACTTATATGCAGAGTGCATCATGAGAAACGCTGGACTGGAAGAAGCACAAGCTAGAATCAAGATTGCTGGGAGAAATCTCAATAACCTCAGATATGCAGATGACACCACTCTTATGGCAGAAAGTGAAGAAGAATTAAAAAGCCTCTTGATGAAAGTGAAAGAGGAGAGTGAAAAAGTTGGCTTAAAGCTCAGCATTCAGAAAACGAAGATCATGGCATCTGGTCCCATCACTTCATGGGAAATAGATGGGGAAACAGTGGAAACAGTGTCAGACTTTATTTTTCTGGGCTCCAAAATCACTACAGATGGTGACTGCAGCCGTGAAATTAAAAGACGCTTATTCCTTGGAAGAAAAGTTATGACCAAACTAGATAGCATATTCAAAAGCAGAGACATTACTTTGCCAACAAAGTTCCATCTAGTCAAGGCTATGGTTTTTCCAGCGGTCATGTATAGATGTGAGAGTTGGACTGTAAAGAAAGTTGAGTGCCAAAGAATTGATGCTTTTGAACTGTGGTGTTGGAGAAGACTCTTGAGAGTCCCTTGAACTGCAAGGAGGTCCAACCAGTCCATTCTAAAGGAGATCAGCTCTGGGATTTCTTTGGAAGGAATGATGCTAAAGCTGAAACTCCAGTACTTTGGCCATCTCATGCCAAGAATTAACTCATTGGAAAAGACTCTGATGCTGGGAGGGATTGGGGGCAGGAGGAAAAGGGGATGACAGAGGATGAGATGGGTGAATGACATCACCAACTGGATGCATGTGAGTTTGAGTGAACTCTGGTGATGGACAAGGAGGCCTGGTGTGCTGCGGTTCATGGGGTCACAAAGAGTCGGACACGACTGAGCAACTGAACTGAACTGAACATTCAGAATATACACATACCAGATTTTCTTCTTCCATTTTTCTATTGGTTGGCATTTATTAATAAATTACTTCTGTATCTTGTTTATTGTAAACAAAACTCTAATGAATATAGGAGTGCTTATGTCTATCTGAATTAGTGTTTATGTTTTCTTTGGAAAAATAATGAGAAATAGCATTACTTTAAACACATTTCCATTCTAGCTGTACCAATTTACAGACCACCAATAGTGCATGAGTGTTCCCCTTTTTCCAAATTCTCACAAACACTTTTGATAATAGCCATTCTGACAGATGTCAGATGATATCTTATTGGGGTTTAATTTGCATTTCTCTCATACTTGCTGCTAAGCTGCTGCTGCTAAGTCACTTCAGCCATGTCCAACTCTGTGCGACCCCACAGACGGCAGCCTACCAGGCTCCCCCATCCCTGGGATTCTCTAGGCAAGAATACTGGAGTGTGTTGCCGTTTCCTTCTCCAATGCATGAAAGTGAAAAGTCAAAATGAAGTTGCTCAGTCGTGTCGGACTCTAGCGACCCCATGGGCTGCAGTCTACAAGGCTCCTCCGTCCATGGAATTTTCCAGGCAAGAGTACTGGAGTGGGGTGCCATTGCCTTCTCCAATACTTAATTTCTTAAGTAATTTAAGTAATTCTTAAGTAATTTAAGAAATTAAGTAATCTTAATTTCTCTCATACTTAATGGTGCTAAATATCTTTTTGTGTATATGTTGACCATTTGTATATCTTCTTTGTACGAATGTTTATACATGTTCTCTGCCCATTTTAAAAGTCACATTGCTAGGTTTTTGATATTGAGTTGTATTGAGGTGAGCCGGATCAGGGCGCAGGATGTGAGCCAGAGTCCCAGCACATCTCCGAGCTGTGTGCAGAGTTGTGAGGACGTGGGTCTGAATCTGGGCTGTGCTCCAGAAAGCTGTGACCGAGCCAGAGCCCCTTCAGAGAAGGAGGTTATCCTGGCCCTGTGTCCTGAGGACAGTCCTGGGAGAGAATTCACTGGAGATTGTTTTAAGATGTAGAAACCTTGAATGTGAAGTTATCCAAATGATGTTGGAGCAGTCACACAGAAATTGCTTCATGTTGTGGACTTGGTAATTACATCTACAGCTCCATGGTGGAGTAGAATGACGTTTGCTTATCTTCTCCTGTGAGAACTCCAAAATTACACCTCGCAGATGAACAGTCATCAACAGAAGAATGTTGGATCCCACCAAAAAAGATACCTCAAGGGCAAAGGAGAAGACCCAGCAAGATGGTAGGCGGGGTGAAATCACATTTAGAATCAAGCTCTATGCCCACCAGAGATGCTCAGAGGGCTCAAACAAACCTTGTGCACACCAGGACCCAGAGACCACACAGAGATTGAGCCAGAACTGTGTTTGAGTATCTTCTACAGAGGTACGGGTCAGCAGTAGACTGCTGCAGGGGCTTGGGCTCTGGGTGAAGTTGACCTGGGTATGGCATAAGCCCTCTTGGAGTAGGTCCCCATTAACTCCACCATAGAACTGCCAGAACTCACACAGGACTGAGAAAACAGACTCCTGGAGAACACAAACAAAAGATTGTATGTACCAGGACCCAGGAGAAAGGAACAGTGACCCCACAAGAGACTGATCCAGACTTGCTCTGGAGTGTCCAGGAGTCTGCAGCAGAGGCATGGGTTGGTGGTGGCCTGCTGCAGGGGCCACCTGAGTGCAGGTGGGCCCTGAGTGCAGCAGTGCCTGCATGGGACCTTTAGAGGAGGTCGCCATTATCTTCATTACCTCCACCATAACTTGGCCTCAGGTCAAACAACAGGGAGGGAACACAGCCCCACCAATCAACAGAAAATTGGATTAAAGATTTACTAAGCATGGCCCTGCCCATCAGAATAAGATCCAGTTTTCCCCTCAGTCAGTCTCTCGCATCAGGAAGTTTCCATAAACCTCTTATCCTTCTCCATCAGAGGGCAGACAGAATGAAACACACAATCACAGAAAACTAATCAATCTCATCATATGGACCACAGCATTATATGATTCAATGAAACTAGGAGCCATGGCATGTAGGGCCACCCAAGACGGATGGGTCATGGTGGAGAGTTCTGACAAAATGTGGTCTACTGGAGAAGGGAATTGTAAACCACTTTAGTAATCTTGCTTGAGAACCCCATGAACAGTATGAAAAGGAAAAAATATAAGACACTGAAAGATGAATTCCCCAAGTTGGTAGGTGTCCAATATGCTACTGGAGATCAGTGGAGAAATAACTCCAGCAAGAATGAAGAGACAGAGCCAAAGCAAAAACAACACCCAGTTGTGGATTAGACCAGTGATGGAAGTAAAATTCGGTGCTGTAAAGAGCAATATTTCACAGAAATCTGGAATATTAGGTCTATGAATCAAGGCAAATTGGAAGTGGTCAAACAGGAGATGGCAAGAGTGAACATCAACATCTTAGGAATCAGCAAACTAAAATGATTGGAATGGGTGAATTTAACTCATATGACCATTATGTCTACTATTGTGACAAGAATCACTTAGAAGAAATAGAGTAGCCATCATAGTCAACAAAAGAGTCTGAAATGCTTGGGCACATTAAGACTTGGGCACAATCTCAAAAATGACAGAATGATTTCTGTTCGTTTGCAAGGCAAACCATTCAATATCACAGTAATCCAAGTCTATGCCCTGGCCAGTAATGCTGAAGAAGCTGAAGTTGAATCGTTCTATGAAGACCTACAAGACCTTCTAGAACTAACACCCAGAAATATGTCCTTTTCACAATAGGAGACTGAAATGCAAAAGTAGGAAGTCAAGAGAGATACCTGGAGTAGCAGGCAAATTTAGCCTTGCAGTACAAAGCGAAGCAGGTCAAAGGCTAACAGAGTTTTGCCAAGAAAACACACTGGTCATAGCACACACCCTCTTCCAACAACACAAGAGGAGACTCTACACATGGACATCACCAGATGGTCAATACCAAAATCAGGTTGACTACACTCTTTGCAGACAAAGATGGAGAAGCTTTATATAGTCAGCAAAAACAAGACTGGGAGCTGACTGTGGCTCAGATCATAAACTCCTTATTGCCAAATGTTCATGCTGGATTTAGAAAAGGGAGAGGAACCAGAGATCAAATTTCCAACATCACCTGGATCATCAAATAAGCAAAAGAATTCCAGAAAAAAATCTACTTCTGCTTTATTGACTATGCCAAATCCTTTGATTGTGTGGATCACAACAAACTATGGAAAATTTTTCAAGAGACGGGGACACCAGACCACCTGGCCTGCCTCTTGAGAAATCTGTATGCAAGTCAAGAAGCAACAGTAGAACTGGACATCAAGCAACAGGTTGGTTCCAAATTGGGAAAGGAGTACGTCAAAGCTGTATATTTCACTCTGCTTATTTAACTTATATGCAGAGTACATCATGAGAAATGCTGGACTGAATGAAGCACAGGCTGAAACTAAGATTTCAGGGAGAAGTATATATATCCTCAGATATGCAGATGACACCACCCTTAGTGCAGAAAGTGAAGTTCTAAAGAGCCTCTTGATGAAAGTGAAAGAGGAGAGTGAAAAAGTTGGCTTAAAGCTCAACATTCAGAAAACTAAGATCATGGTATCTGGTCCTGTCACTTCATGGTAAATAGATGGGGAAACAGTGGAAACAGTGACAGACTTTATTTTTGGGGGGCTCCAAAATCACTGCAGATGGTGACTTCAGCCATGAAATGAAAAGATGCTTGCTCCTTGGGAGAAAAACTATGACCAACCTAGACAGTATATTAAAAAGCAGAGACAAGGTCTGTCTAGTCAAAGCTATGGTTTTTCCAGTAGTCATGTATAGATATGAGAGTAGGACTATAAAGAAAATTGAGCGCTGAAGAATTGATACTTTTGAACTGTGGTGTTGGGAAAGACTTTTGAGGTCCCTTGGACAGCATGGAGATCCAACCAGTCCATCCTAAGGGAAATCATTCCTGAGTGTTCATTGGAAGGACTGATGCTGAAGCTGAAACTGCAATACTTTGGCCACCTGATGAGAAGTGACTCATTTGAAAAGACCCTGATTCTGGGAAAGATTGAAGGTGGGAGCAGAAGGGGATGACAGAGGATGAGATGATTGGATGGTATTACCGACGCGATGGACATATGTTTGAGTAGGCTCTGGTAGTTGATGATGGACAGGTAAGAGTGGTGTGCTGGAGTCCATAAGGCCGCAGAGAGTCAGACACAACTGAGGTACTGAACTGAATGAATTGAGTTGTATGATTTCTTTATATTCTTTGCATATTAATCCTTTAATAAATTTGTGCTTTGCAAATATGTTCTCCCATTCAGTAGTTGATAGCTTTCATTTTATTGATAGCTTCCATCACTCTACAAGATTTTTAGTTTTATGCAGTCCTGTTTGTTCATTTTTGTTTTTGTTGCCCTTGCTTAAGGATACAAATTCAAAAAATGTTGCTAAGACCATTTTTAAAGAACATAGTGTCTCTGATTTCTTTTAGAAGTTTTATAGTTTGGGATCTTATATTTAAGTATTTAATCCTTTTTGAGTTGAGTTTTGTATACAGTGTGAGAAAATGATGTAATTTTCCTCTTTTGCATGTAGCTATCTAGTTTTCCCAACACAATTTAATGAAGTAGCAGTTTTTCTCATTGTGTGTTCTTGTTTCTTTGTCATATATTAGCTGATTGTATTGTGTAGGTTTATTTCTAGGCTCTCTATTCTGTTCCATGTATCTCTTTGTCTGTTTGTGTCACTATCATATAGTTTAATTAACCATATCTTTGTGTAATAGTTGGAAGTGTGGGAGCATGATCCTTTCAGCTTTGTTATTTTTTCTTAAGATTGCTTTGGCTATTCAGGATCTTTTGTAGTTCCATACAACTTTTAGCATTGTTTGTTCTAGTTCTGTGTGTACTAGGCATTTTTATAGGTATTACTTTTTTTTTCTTTTTGGTGGAAAAGGCTACTCCTGTATTTATTGAGGGAATATTGTGTGATGGGCCAGGCAGGTTCCCATCCCATGAACTGTACATTCTAGTGGGCAAATGAGACACCCCATTTTCTGAACCCCAAGTACACCCTTGACATATTTTTATTAAAGAGTGTGGTTGGACCTATTTGAGTTGTGTGAAGCAGCAGAATCCAGTGAGTAAAAAATGCTCATGTTCTGCAGTTTATGAGGAAGGCCTTACAAACAGGTTTTAGTGAACAGATTTCACTGCTTGTGTTGCTCCCATTAAATATTAACAGTTCCACAGAGATTACTTTAAATCCGTAGATTGCTTTGAGTAGTATGAACATTTTAACAACATTAAATCTTCCAATCCATGAACACCATATATCTTTCAGTTTATTTGTGCCGTCTTCAATTTGTTTCATCAGTGTTTTAAAGTTGTCAGAGTATGGGTCTTTATCACCTTATTAGATTTGTTTCTAGGTATTTTATTCATTGTCCTGTAACTTGAATTGTTTTCTTAATTTCTCTTTCTGATAGTTCATTGTTAGTATATAGAAATGTAACAGATTTCCATATATTAACTTCATATCCTGCAACTTTACTCAATTCTTTGATGAGTTCTAGGAGTTTTTTGGTGGTGTATTTTAGATTTGCTATTTATAATCATGCCATTGGCAAAGAGTGACAATTTTACTCTTCCTTTCTTATTTTGATTTGTTTTATTATTCTTGTCTGATTATTGTGGTAGAACTTCTTATACTATGTTAAATAAAAATGGTGAGAGTGTGCATCCTTGACTCATTCCTGATTTTAGAGGAAGAGCTTTGAGCTTTTCACCCTTGAGTATGAAATTAGCTAATGGCTTGACAGCTATGGTCTTATTAAGTAGAGGTATATTCCCTCTATACTAACTTTATTGAGAGTTTTTATCATAAATGTCACAAGCTTTTTTTGCATCTATTGAGCTTAACATATGATTTTTATCCTTTGTTTTGTTAATAGGTGTATTAAATTGATTGAATTGTGGATGTTGAGCCATCTTTGAATCCTTGGGAAAAGTCCTACATCGTCATAGTGTATAATACTTTTAATGTATCATTGCATCATTTGTCTTTGAGAAGTTTTGCATCTATATTCATCAGGAATATTGTAATTCCCTTTTTCATGTGATATCTTTGGTTAGTATCAGGGTGATGCTGACTTTGCTGAGTGAGTTCAGAAGCATTTCTTCCTCTGCAATTTTTTAGGAAAGTTTGAGAAGGAGAAGTATTACCTCTTCTCTAAATGTTTGGAGGCATCATCTGCTCCTGGACTTTTGGTTGTTGGCAATTTTTGAAAAATTATTGATTTAATTTAATTACTGGTAATTGGTGTTCTTATATTTTCTATTTTTCCCTGGTTCAGTCTTGGGAGATTGTACATTTTTAGGAATTTGTGCATTTCTTCTAGGTTGTGCATTTTATTGATGTATATTTGCTTGTGGTAATCTCTTATGATCCTTTGTATTTCTGTGGTGTTCAATGTAAGTTCCTCTTTTCCATGTGTGATTTTATTGATTTTTGACCCACTATCTTTTTCCTTGATGAATCTCACTAAAGTTTTATCAGCTTGTTTATCTCTTCAAAGAACCACCTTCTATTTTCATTGATCTTTGCTATTGTACTTTTTGTTTGTTTGTTTCTCCTTTATATCTATTCTGATCTTTATATGTGATTTCTTCTTTTTTACTATCTTTGTATTTAGTTGTTCCTTTTTTTCTAGTTTCCTTAGGTGTAAGATTAGGTAGTTTATTTGAGATTTTTCTTTGTGATAGGCTTTTATTACTATAAGTTTCCCTCTTAGAATTACTTTTGCTCCTTAGGTTTTGGATCATTGTGTTTTCATTCTTCTTCTTCCTTTTTTTTTTTTTTTTTTGGCCTCTGGATGTGTTTTATTTCTTCTTTCATTGACTCAGTGATGCATTTGTTGTTTAGTAGCATATTTTTAGCTTCCACAAGTTAGTGTGTGTGTGTTTTGCAGTTTTTTCTTGTAATTGAATTCTAGTCTCATAGCATTGTGTTAGAAAATATGTTTAATATACTTTCAGTTCAGTTCAGTCGCTCAGTTGGGTTCGACTCTTTGGGACCCCATGAATCGCAGCATGCCAGGCCTCTCTGTCCATCACCAACTTCCGGAGTTCACTCAGACTCACGTCCATCGAGTCAGTGACTTCTTAAATTTATGAAGCTTATTTTGTGCCCTAACATGTGATCCAAAATTGTGATGTAAAACTATTGATATCTACTTCAAACCTGAATGAAAGCCTTACTGAGTAGAGTATTTTTGGTCGCATGTTTTACTCTTTCATCATTTTAAATATATTGCACCACTCTCTTTTGGCCTGCAGAATTTCTATTTAAAAGTCAGCTGATAGCCTTATGGAAACTCCTTATTCATAATTTGTAACTTTTCACTTGCTGCTTGTAATATTCTTTATTATTAATTTTTTGCCACTTTAATTTCAGTGTGTCTTAATGTCGTCCTCTTTGTGCTGATCGTATCTGGGACCCTCTGTACTTTCTGTATGTGGATGTTTGTTTCCTTTCTTAGGTTAGGGAAGTTTCCAGCTCTTGTGTCTTCAAATGTATTCCCTGTCCCTTTCTCTCTTCTTCTGGGACTCCTATAATGCGAGTATTAGTAAGCCCCAGAGTTGCCCCAGAGTCTCTTAAAAATTCTGTTCAGTTTCAGTGATAACCACTACTCTGTCTTTCTGACTCATTCTTCTCATGATCTAATTAACTGTTGATTATTTTTGATATATTTTTGTTTCAGTTATTATATTCTTCACTCTGGTTTCATTTATTTATTTTATAATTCTTTTTTTCAAATTTTCACTGTGTTCAACCATTCTTACCCTGAATTATTTGAGCATTCTTATAATTATTACCTAAAATCTTTATTGGGTACATTGCTTATCTATATTACACTAGATTCTTCTCAGGTTTTATCTTGTTCACTCTTTAGAAATGCATCCCTTTGTCACCTCATTTTGCTTAATTATGTTTCTATTTCTATGTATTTGGTAGGTTGGTTGCATTTCTAGGTCTTTGGGAAGTGATCTTTTGTGAGAGATGTCCTATGCATCCCAGCAGTACACTCCCTTCCGTGGGTTGCATGGGGTCTTCTGTTGTGGGGTAACTAATGTGGGTGATCTGGTAAGCATGGCTGGTACCTATTCCAGTTGGTTGTCAGGACCTAACTTGTTTAGAAGCTTCCAGATACTGGTGAGTGAGTCCTGGTCATGAATTTGCTGGCTGTTTGGGGGAGACTGTCAGGGCTAGTGCTGGCACACTGGTGGGTGGATTCAAGGCCTGGGGTAAGTGGTTGTGGGGTCAAGTGTCCCTCATCTAATTTTGGCCTCTTTGTGGGAAAGGTCAGCTCCTGTAATGAGTGAATATTGGATCTGGGACGTCTCAAAGTTGGCATTGGTTCAAGGGTGAGTGGGGCTGGGTCCTATGGTGAGTGGTTGAGGAGCCCAAGTTGTCTTAAAACTGCTATTGGCTTACTGAATGCCAGGGCTGGAGCCAGATGGTTTTAGGGATAGTGCTTGCCTGCTTATGGATGGAGCTTTGTCCCTGAGTCTCTGGTTACAAGGCCCTGAGGATCTTGGACAGGTATCTGCCCACTGGTGGGCATGGGCAACTCCTGACACAACTGGCTGTGGTGTGCATGGTGTCCCTAAACTGATGTTGATCTGTTAATAGCTGAGTCCTTATGTCTCTGACTCAGGCTCCAGTGGTCCCAGACTTGTGTTGCCCAGGTAGTTCTGGGGCTAGAGGTGATTGCTGGCAGGCAGACCAGTCTTATGGAGTCCCAGAGTCTCTGAGTGTAGGGCTTTGGATGTCCTGGAGTTGATTTAAGCCTGCTTGTGGTCAGAGCCAGGACCCAGAGGCCTTGGGGCTGATGCCTGCCCAGCAGTGGGTTAGGCAGGTACTAGAGTTAATGTTCGCCCACTAGTGGGTTGAGTTAAGTCCTGGGGTCGTGGGCTCCAGGGCTCCAGGAATGCTGGGGCTAGTGCCAGCACACTGGTGAATGGGTCTGGGTCCTGGGATTTCTGGTGGGCAGGTTCCTAACCTAGGGTAGCTGGAGGCTCAGAGGACCCAGCCAACCTGCTAATATGTTGGCCTATGTCCCTGCCTGGATAGCTGGTTTGGCTGAGGTATCCCAGTATTGCTGTCAATGGACTGGTGGGCAAGGCCAGGTCCTGGAACAAATAAGCTAGAAGGAGAATTCAAAAATGGCACTTGCCAGCATCAGTGTTCATGTGGGAGACAGAGCTTCCCAAATTTGCTGCCAAAAGTGTAACTATCCTCTTGTTTGTGGATCACACACTGAGGATATGGGACTTGATTATATTGTGTCTCCGCCCCTTTTACCAGTCTTGTTGTGATTTCTTCTTTATATCTTTAATTGTAAATGATCTTTTCTGATAGTCTTTGGGTCTTTCTCATCAATAATTGCTTTGTACATAGTTCTCTTTGTAAAAACAGTCCTCATTGTGTTTCTTCGTTCTTCCTCTAAGTCCAGTGAGCATCTTTATAATTACTTTGAATTCTTAACTGGAAATTGCTTATCTACATTTTTCTTAGTTATTTTTTTGAAGTTCTGTCCTGTTCCTTTATTTGGAACATATTCTTTTGTTTTGTCATTTTACCTAACTCTGTTTTTATGCATTTGGCTACATCTCCCTGTTTTGAAAGAGTAGCCTTACATAGAAGATAGCCTTTGGAGTTCAGTAGAATGGCCTCCCTAGTCACTAGATCCAGGTCCTCCAGGAGTATCCTGTGTGTTGGCTCTGTTTTCCCTTCTGTTGTGGCTTAGTCTGTAAGAGTTAGTTTGTGGAGCTGCCTTTGGTGAGTCTGGCTCTAAGACCCAGCTATAACTATTATGAAAGTGCTCATATGCAAGTTTGACCCCTTCTGTGGAGCCACTTTGAGGGAATTGGTGCCATCCATGGGTGCCTGAATGGACTGGTGGAGTGGGGAGCCACTTTGGAGGGGCTCCAGTGCCTGCTGAGGGAGCCCACTGGATCTGCTTTGGAGGATTGCTGGTTGGATCTGGTTTGTACGTGAGCTCAAGGTGAAGTGAATGGTATTCGATTTTATGGGGATAATCAGAAATGGCATCTGACAGTGCTGGGCCAGCAAGGTAAAGGGTGAGGAAAACCTGTCCTCAACCTCTGTGCCCCAAAATGGTATCCACAAGTTCCTTTGTATTCAGAGAAAGTTCCAAAAGATCCCTGCCCTGCAGACATATGCCCTAAAATTAGTCAACTAATCTCCTTCATGACTGACATGTTTTTCAAACTCTTATCTCTGTGCTGGGAATTGGGAGAGAGAGTAAGTTTTTAAGTGTGCACCCTATAAGAGCAGATTCTCAGTTTCCTATAGCCTTCTGGCTCTCCTGGGAATAAGTCTTCCGGTTTTCAAAATCAAAGATTATGGGGGCTCATCTTCCCAAAGCAGGTTCCCAGGGTAGAGAGTCCAGTGTGGTGTTTGCACAGCTCATTCCTCAAGGAGGACTGCCAAGCATATGATACTCCTCCCAGCTATGAGTTGTAGTGATGGAGTGTGGATTCTGACCAGACCACGTCTCTGTCTCTCCTATCCATCTCAATGCGGCTTTTTCTCTTTAGTTGTGAAAGTCTTTCTGTTAGGCTTCAGATTGGTCTCAGAGATAGTTTCTCTATATGTAGTTGTAATTTTGATGTGTTTGTGGAAAAAGATGTGTCAAGGCTCTTCTTATTCTGCCACCTTGTCCTCATCCCTGAATAGAAATCGATTTAAATTTCTAAACAGTGCTTGGAAATTAGTAGGTACTGGATAGATGCTTGTTGAATAAATGAACAAATGGATGAATGTTGTATACATGTATAAGAAAGAAAAAAGGGAGAAAAATAAGATCAAAAAGGATTCAGGTAGTCCAACATTCATTGCAGCACTGTTCGCAATAGCCAAGACATGGAAGAAACCTAAATGTTCATAGATGGAGGAATGGATAAAGAAGATGTGGAATATTTATACAACGGAATATTACTCAACCATTAAAAATGGAATAATATATATTCCTAGTATACGTCCTATGATTTTAAAGGGAACGTCTTAGGGCAAGTACAAATACAATTTAAGCCCAGACTTTGGAAGTATGTAACAATAATTTGGTATGTGACCTTGAAAAAACCTTGAAAAACAGAAAAATAAATTCCCTGTGTCTTATCCTGATTTTTCTTCCATTTGCCAGGGATTATGTGAATCTATATTACTTTTCTTTCTTTCTCTCTCTGTCTCTCTCTCTCTCTTTTTTTTTTTTTCAAGAATAAGATCACTTTAATTTCCTGCCACGATCTGATCTTAAACTTGGTATTGCTTGTATATAAACTCAGAGGAAACCCAGAAAATCAGAAAGGGAGTATTGAATGATTACATAGTTAATATTAAGGGGAGAATTAGAAGTGAATTTGTTCCTTTACCTTTCTGACTGAATCAAAGTGATTAAAAAAAAATCTATCACTTTATTTACTGGCAGGTAGTTTGGGCTTCCCTGGTGGCTCAGAGGGTAAAGCATCTGCCTGCAACGCAGGAGACCTGGGTTCAATCCCTGGGCTGGGAAGATCCCCTGGAGAAGGAAATGGCAACCCATTCCAGTACTCATGTCTGGAAAATTCCATGGATGATAAAACCTGGTAGGCTACAGTCCATGGGATGGCAAAGAATCAGACACGACTGAGCAACTTCACTGGTTCACTAGTACACTTTATCACTGAACTATTTAATATACTCTAGAATTTATAAAGGATATTTATATGTATTTACAAGATTTACAAGATTCAAAAAAGTATCCTCAAAGGCATTGTGAATGTTTTGCTTATTTTTTGTTAATTGCACTGCCTTTTAAACATTTGAACAATAGATGTAAAATTCCACTGAACTAATCTATAAAGTTATCTTCCCTTTATCATTTAAAGAGAAATATTATTTGCTTTTCCCTAAACCATAGTGATACTTCTAAGCAGCTGTTTTCCATTTCAGGCTAGTAAAACGAAATTATTTTATATTTCTGAAATTATAAAGTAGATGTTTTAATGTACTTTTAAACTGAGGTTTTGAATATTTCTGACAATAAAAGAAACTATTCGAATAAATGTTCCTACAGCATCAACTAAAACAAATTTAGCTGATCACACTGTAATTCTAGAATTTGCAATTATTTTAAGCCAAAAAGTACATTTTTCTTTTTTAAAAAACGTATTCTTTGTTTTCTTTATTTTTCAATTTATCTTTTAAAAATTTATAAGAAAATTAGAAATGGCTACTACCATGGCAGCAGTGGATAAAAGACAATTAGAAACTCCTTTCTAACACCCAAAATTATGCTTATATTAGTTTGACTGAGATCGGTAAAAGCATCTTCATTTTTTATGAAAACAACAAAACCCATGCATTGTAATGGGACTTGTACATTCAAATCAATTTATTAAAAGTAAGATTAAGTAAAATTCTCCCTTTTTTGGATGTAACCTAATGTCCTTTAAATTTCTCTTACTTTTTTGTAGCGTCTGACAGCAAATCTTCTGACTATGTAAAGCTGCAAAAGGAGCTTTATAATGAAGCAAAAGTGGCAAACTCTGCCAGTACTACAGTGTGAGAAATTGCTGATATAATTTATCAGTTCAGTCCAGTCACTCAGTCGTGTCGGATTCTTTGCGACCCCATTTACTGCAGCACACCAGGCCTCCCTGTCCATCATCAACTCCCGGAGTTTTCTCAAACTCATGTCCGTTGAGTCGGTGATGCCATCCAACCATCTCATCCTCTGTCATCCCCTTCTCCTCCTGCCTTCAATATTTCCCAGCATCAGGATCTTTTCAAATGAGTCAGCTCTTTGCATCAAGTGGCCAAACTATTGGAGTTTCAGTTTCAATATCAGTCCTTAAATGAACACCCAGGGCTGATCTCTTTTAGAATGGACTGGTTGGATCTCCTTGCAGCCCAAGGGACTCTCAAGAGTCTTCTCCAACACCACAGTTCAAAAGTATCAATTCTTTGACACTCAGCTTTCTTTATAGTCCAACGCTCACATCCATACATGACTACTGTAAAAACCATAGATTTGACTAGACAGAACTTTGTTGGCAAAGTAATGTCTCTGCTTTTTAATATGCTGTTTAGGTTGGTCATAACCTTTCTTCCAAGGAGCAAGCCTCTTTTAATTTCAAGGCTGAAGTCACCGTCTTCTGTGATTTTGGAGCCCCCCCCCCCACCCGCCCCCAACCAAAATAAAGTCCATCACTGCTTCCACTGTTTCCCCATTTATTTGCTTTGAAGTGATGGGTCAGATGCCATGATCTTAGTTTACTGAATGCTGAGATTAAGCTAACTTTTTCACTCTCCTCTTTCACTTTAGTTCTTTGCTTTCTGCCATAGGGTGGTGTCATCTGCATATCTGAGATTATTGACATTTCTCCCTGCAATCTTGATTCCAGCTTGTGCTTCATTCAGCCCAGTGTTTCTCATGATGTACTCTGTGTATAAGCTATAGAAGCAGGGTGACAATTTATAGCCTTGATGTACTCCTTTCCTGATTTGGAACCAGTTTGTTGTTCCATGTCCAATTCTAACTGTTGCTTCCTGAGCTGCATACAGATTTCTCAAGAGGCAGGTCAGGTGGTTTGGTATTTCCATCTCTTTAAGAATTTTCCAGAGTTTGTTGTGATCCACACAGTCAAAGGCTTTGGCATAGTCAATAAAGCAGAAGTAGATGTTTTTCTGGAACTCTCTTGCTTTTTTGTTTATCCAACTGATGTTGGCAATTTATATGCTATAGTATATAATTAAATGCTGTAATAATGTGAGTGTCTGATTTGTTCCATTTAATCTTATGCATTGTTACTTTAATATATACAAATGAAACTCTTATGTCTTTTTCAGTTTATACAACAAACCATAGAACTACCAGATTTCCCATCATATTTAGTGGAGAAAATATTCTGGATAACAAAGTTTCTCAGGTAACTGAGAGCTTACCTTCAGAAACTCCAGGTCCTACTGTATGCTCTTCCCTTGAACACATAAAAACTCATTCAGACTCTCATTTATTTGACAATAATCTTTTGATCCTTTTTCATATTTCTGGGAATATATTGGTAAATAGTAACCATTGACCATGTTCTAATGGAGATATTTCAAAAGCAAAGACAACTGAAATAATGCAATACAAAGAATCCATTTTCCCGCTGTCTCCAATCTTTACCACTTCATCATAAACTACTGTGCCACTATAATTCTACATTTGCTTCCTGCTCGATACTTATCTGATAGAACTAGTATTTGTCTTCTGAGATTTTCGGATCTCCTTCTTTTTGCACTTGTTTCTATCTGGAATACTATTTGTTGTTTAGTCACTGTCATGTCTGACTCTTGTGACTCTATGGACTGTAGCCCACCAGGTTCTGTCCATGGGATTTCCCAAGCAAGAGTACTGGAGTGGGTTGCCATTTCCTTCTCCAGGGGATCTTCCTAATCGAGTGATGTAATCTCCTGCACTGGCAGGTGGATTCTTTCCTACTGAGCACTACTTTTTTTTCTATTCCTGGGAAAATGCAATGCCTTTTCAACTTAATATCTGTTTTCTCTGTGAAGTATATCTGACTGCTTTGATTATATTCAGTTTTATCTTCTGGGTTCCTGATATATTTTGTAATACCTCTGTTTCTGAACCCATGAAATTGTCTTGTAATTATTTATTCATGTTTCTGAGTTTCCAGCTTCAGTGTAAGCATTCTCAGTGTAGGGACCTTGCTTTGGTCATCTTTGTACATAGAGCACTGCAGTGCCAATAGTGATGTCTGGCACATAAATGATGAATTAATATGATAGGAATCTAGTGAAGAATTGTCTACTCTACTGCTGTTGATTCATTCCTACTGTTAGAATGTGTGCGGTTTAATTCTATAGATGATTCAAATAATCGAAGCTATTATCTCCAATTATCAGATTTCTTCTTAAGCGACTACTTCTTATAACTGAAACTAGATTTTCTATTCTCTTTGTGCTTTTTTGTCTCATCTGTCCCTTACTTTTTTGTTTTTGATGTTTTCTATTAAAATTTTAGTGTGAAAAAATGACCTTATGGCAATTAGCTGGTAACTAAAATGCTTATTTCCTTCTAGATATTGATGTAGCCAATTATGGCATAAGAAAGCAGGCTACATAAGCATTTTTTTATGTTTTATTCAGAGATCAGAGGTTTTTTGAAAGCTGAGATGTATTGGGTAGAGTTCTACATATAGTACAATTCTTTATGTTAGAGAATTCTGAAAATTTGTAAATGCAGACTCCAAATAATCAGATTTTATCTGTTGTCAGACATTGAGTAATTTGCTAAAAATCCTATCTGGGGTGTGACACCTCACTTAGGTCGTGCTAGATAAGTAGGTAGCCTTGGATTTAGAATAAGTTAAGTTGGGGCTAGCATTTGCACTTAGTAACATTTCATTACTTGTGTGCAAACAGCCAAATTTCTATTTGTGAGGAATTTTCTTTTTTCTAATTGAAATAGAATTATTGGCTTCTTTTGGTGATGTAACCAACCTCTGAGAGGTCAGTCATTGTTTTTAGGCTTTTTTTTTTTTTTTTTTTTTTTTTAATTTGCAAGCTGTATGAAAATGTCATGGGGTTTGCCAATTATCTGAGTATCTAATGGGACACTGAATTTCCCTTTTATGTTGTGAAAGTGAGAATACTGTTGAAAGTATTTTTACCAACTAGCTTGAGGTATGCAATAAAGAGGCGGTTTGAGATACTTGTGAGCCAAAAATACTTGTTTAGACCCCTTAAATACATCCTATGGCCAAATAAATAAATTGTCCTAAGGCCAATATAGCTCCATTTCTCTATCAAGTGTTTTTTCTAACATCATCTATTGAATAAGAACTGGCACTCATAGCCAAATTCCTGAGATGCTTGATCATCTTTTATGTATTGTACTTCTAAAAGAAGTAATAAATTTTAGTAGGATTTTAGCAAATGCTTTTGATTTGAGCCTTAGTTCACTAATAAGAGTTACTAACTGTAGTAGTTTTGCTCATCAGTTTACCTTCAGCAGAGCATAGTGTCTGACCTAAATAAAGTTGAAACTCAATAAATATCTGTAAAATGAATGAATATACAGAAAAGGCCACTTGATTGATATTTTATTTCATGCTTCTTTTCAAGGCATGCTGCATGCTTAGTCGCTTCAGTTGTGCCTGACTCTCTGTGACAACATGGACCATGGCTTGCCAGGCTCCTCTGTCCATAGGATTCTCTAGGCAAGAATACTGGAGTGGGTTGCTATTTCCTTCTCCAAATTTCAAGGTATAGCTTACTTGTAAAATTATATATTGGTTCAGGATCAATGACAATTATCAAGAAATCTTCATTGGAAATGGCATTATTGACTTTGAGAGTGAGCAGAGTATTTCAAGATCATCTCAGCCCAATGATCCTTATGTAAAGTGAGGCAAATAAGAGTCATTGGTGCCAAGTTATTCCACTTACTTTTTAAACATTAACAATTGGAGAGGGGCTGTCTTAAGATGGTGGAGGAATAGGATGGGGAGACCACTTTCTCCTCCACAAATTCATTGAAAGATAATTTGAATGCTGAGTAAATTCCACAAAACAACTTATGAACCCTGGTGGAGGACACCAGGCACCCAGAAAGGCAGCCCATTCTCTTCAAAAGGAGGTAGGACAAAATATAAAAGATAAAAAGAGAGACAAGAGAGTTAGGGACAGAGACCCATCCTAGGAGGGAGTCGTGAAGGAGGAGAAGTTTCCAAACAGCAGGAAACCCTCTCACCAGTGAGGAGCTTTGGAATCTCTGAGGGTAACATAACTGGGAGGGAAAAAAAAAAAAAAAAACAAACCCACAACTATGCGCCTAACTGCAACTCCCTGCGGAGAAGTAGCCCAGATACTCTCCTCTGCCAGCAGTGAGTGGGAGCTGAACAGGGAGGTGTGGGCTGCATGCTTAGGGTAACCACTGGGCCTGAATGCCCTGGGGGAAATCTGAGGGAGCTAATGTGACATAGCAACCCAAACTGTGGGATAGCCAGAGAGAGAGAAAAAAAGAGAGAGAGAGAACTTTCCTATGAAAAGCTCTAACCTAAGGCACTGCAAGCCTGCTCACAGAACAAAGGACTGAGTGAATACCAGAGGAGAGCTAGACTGGCCCACCCACCGCGGGAGGCAGAGAGGTAGGTGGCTGACAGTCAAAGCCAGAATGCAAGGGGCAAACTCGGCCCCAGAGATGGCATCTTCCACCAAACTGTGAGCAGGTTCCCCATTGCTAACCAAGTCTTTCTGGGATTCTGGGAGGTTGACATCTGCCAAGAAAGTCACAGCCAGAGATCAGCTCCTCAGAGGAGACTGAGTAAATCTCACAGCACACAGCACACCTGAGACAACACTACCGCTGCACACCCAGGAAACAGAGCGGCTGGGACAGGGGCGGTGATAAGACACATCACCCAGCTAGGAGAGTGTGCTCACCAAGCACCTGGTCGCCTGAGCTGCCCAGACCTAGGAAGGGCACAAAATGCAGTCCCAACTGAGTCTGTGCCTTTGTGGAGTACCCAAAAACATGAATCAGAGTGGCTTAGACCTGGGAAATGCACGCAACCCAGGGCCAGCTTTAGACAGTTCCCCTGCAGAGCAACCTGGAGCCTGAGCAGTGTAGACACAGAAGGCATACACGCTGTGAGTGGGGGCAAACCCAGTGTGGCCCAGACACTGTGAGCACTACCCACATATGCCAGTGATATTTGTTTGCAGTGTTTCTTTCTCCCCAGAGCACAATTGAACAAGTGAGCCTAAATAAGTGACCACTTTCACCTCCTTGCATCAGGGTGGAAAATAGACACCGAAGAGACTTGCAAACAGAGGAAGCCAAAATAAAGAAGAAACCACTTTGGAAGTGATAGGTGCAACAAATTAAAGCCTTGTAGTTAGCACTGACTACATTGGAAGGGGCTTATAGACCTTGAGAAGAAGTATAAGCTAGAACAAGGAACTATCTGAAACTGAACTGTCACCACACTGCCCTCAACAGCTCCAGAAAAATTCCTAGATATATTTTACTATTATTATTTTTTAAAAGTTTTTCTAAATTTTTAAGTTCTTTATTGTTCCTTTAATTTTTATTTTTATAACTTACTATTATCTTGCAAAAAAGAGACCCTATTTCTAAAGCAAATTTCAAATATATATATTTATAATTTTTCTGAAAATTTTTTTTTAAATATTGTATTTTTGAGAGCATAACCTCTACTCTAGATTTTTAATCTTTGCTTTTTGGTATTGTCAATTTTATATCTTTAAGAATCCAATCTTCAGTACCCATTACTACTTAGGAGTGTGATTACTGACTTGATTGCTCTCTCCCCCTTTTAACTCTCCTTCTTCTCCCCCCAGGTCACCTCTATTTCCTCCTTCATCTTTCTCTTCTCTACCCAACTCTGTGAATCTCTTTGGGTGTTCCAGGCTGTGGAGAACACTTAGGGAACTGATTACTGACTAGATCTGTCTCTCTTCTTTTGACTCCCCCTCTTCTCTTCCTGGTCACCTCTATCTCGTCCCTCCCTCTTCTCTTCTCTATGTAACTCTGTGAACCTCTCCAAGTGTTCCAGACTGTGGGGAGCACATAGAGAATTGATTACTGGCTAGATTGCTCTCTCCCCTTTTGATTACTCCTCTTCTCCTCCTGGTCACCTCTATCTCCCTCTTCCCTCTTCTCTTCTCCATGTAACTCTGTGAACCTCTCTGGGTGTCCCTCACTGTGGAGAATCTTTTCACCATTAACCTAGATGTTTTATCATTGGTGCTGTATGGATGAAGAAGTCTTGAGGCTACTGTAATAATAAGACTGAAATCCAGAGGCAGGAAGCTTAAATCCCAAACTCGAGAACACCAGAAAACTTCTGAATGCAGGGAACATTAATAGACAAGAGCTCATCAAAAGCCTCCATACCTACACTGAAACCAAGCTCCACCCAAGAGCCAACAAGTTTCAGAGAAAGACATACCAAGCTAATTCTCCAACAACACAGGAGCATAACCTTGAGCATTAAAATACAGGCAGCCAAAAGTCACACCAAACCCACAGACACCTCAAAACTCACTACTGGACACTTCATTGCACTCCAAAGAGAAGAGCAACAGCTCCACCCACCAGAACACAGATGCAAGCCTTCCTAACCAGGAAACCTTGACAAGCCACTCGTTCAACTCCACCCACAGGGAAGAATCTTCACAATAAAGAGGAATCACAAAATTTCAGCATACAGAAAGGCCACTCCAAACACAGCAATCTAAACAGATGAAAAGGCAGAGAAATATTCAGCAGGTAAAGGAACATGATAAATGCCCACCAAACCAAACAAAAGAGAAGGAGATAGGGAGTCTACCTAAAAAAGAATTCAGAATAATGATAGTAAAAGTGATCCAAAATCTTGAAAACAAAATAGAGTTGCAGATAAATAGTCAGGAGACAAGGATTGAGAAGATGCAAGAAATGTTTAACAAGGAATTAGAAGGAATAAAAGAGAGTCAATCAATTATGAATAATGCAATAACTGAGAGCAAAAGCACTCTGAAGGAAACCAACAATAAAATAAGAGATGCAGAAGTTAGGATAAATGAGGTGGAAGATAGAATGGTAAAAATAAATGAAGCAGAGAGGAAAAGGGAATTAAAAGAAATGAGAACAACCTCAGAGACATCTGGAGCAATGCCAAATGCCTCAACATTCGAATCATAGGCGTCCCAGAAGAAGACAAAAAGAAAGGCAATGAAAAAATACTTGAGGAGATAATAATTGAAAACTTCCCTAAAATGAGGAAGGAAAGAGTCACCTAAGTCCAAGAAACCCAGAGAGTCCCAAACAGGATAAACCCAAGGCAAAACACACCAAGACACATATTAATCAACTTAACAAAGATCAAACACAAGGAACAAACATTAAAAGTAGCAAGGGAAAAACAACAAATAACACACAAGGGGGTTCCCAGAAGGATAACAGCGGATCTTTCAATAGAAACTTTTTATACCAGAAGGGAATGGCAGAACATACTTAACGTGATGAAAGAGAAAAACCTACAACCCAGATTACTGTACCCAGCAAGGATCTCATTCAAATATGAAGGAGAAATCAAAAGCTTTACAAGCAAAAGCTGAGAGAATTCAGCACCACCAAACCAGCTCTTCAACAAATGCTAAAGGATCTTCTCTAGACGGGAAACACAGAAAGGGTGTATAAACTCGAACTCAAAACAACAAAATAAATGGCAATGGGATCATGCTTATCAATAATTACCTTAAATGTAAATATGTTGAATGCTCCAATCAAAAGACAAAGACTGGCTGAATGGATACAAAGACAAGACCCCTATATATGGTGTCTACAAGAGGCCCACCTCAAACCTAGGGACACATACACTCTGAAAGTGAAGGTCTGAAAAAAGATATTTCATGCAAATGGAGACCAAAGAAAGCAGGAGTAGTAATACTTATATCAGATAAAATAGACTTTTAAATAAAGGTCATGAAAAGAGACAAAGAAGGACACTGCACACTGATCAAAGGATCAACCCAAGAAGAAGATATAACAATTATAAATATATATGCACCCAACATAGGAGCACTGCAATATGTAAGGCAAATGCTAACAGGTATGAAAGGGGAAATTAACAGTAACACAATAATAGTGGGATATTTTAACACCCCACTCACACCTATGGATAGATCAGTTAAACAGAAAATAAGCAAGGAAACACAACTTTAAGTGATTCAATAAACCAGTTAGACCTAATTGATATCTATAGGACATTTCAACCTAAAAACAATGAATTTCAACTTTTTCTGAAGTGCACATGGAACCTTCTCCAGGACAGATTACATCCTGGGCCATAAATCTAGCCTTGGTAAATTCAAAAAAATTAAATCATCTCAAGCATCTTTTCTGATCACTATGCGGTAAGATTAGATGTCAACTTCATGGGAAATAGATGGGGAAACAATGGAAACAGTGTCAGACTTTGTTTTTTGGGCTCCAAAATCACTGCAGATGGTGACTGCAGCCATGAAATTAAAAGACGCTTACTCCTTGGAAGAAAAGTTATGACCAACTTCGATAGCGTATTCAAAAGCAGAGACATTACTTTGCCAACAAAGGTCCGTCTAGTCAAGGCTATGGTTTTTCCTGTGGTCATGTATGGATGTGAGAGTTGGACTGTGAAGAAAGCTGAGTGCTGAAGAATTGATGCTTTTGAACTGTGGTGCTGGAGAAGACTCTTGAGAGTCCCTTGGACTGCAAGGAGATCCAACCAGTCCATCCTAAAGGAGATCAGCCCTGGGTGTTCTTTGGAAGGAATGATGTTAAAGCTGAAACATCAGTACTTTGGCCACCTCATGCGAAGAGTTGACTCACTGGAAAAGACTCTGATGCTGGGAGGGATTGGGCGCAGGAGGAGAAGGAGACGACAGAGGATGAGATGGCTGGATGGCATCAGTGACTCGATGGACGTGAGTTTGAGTGAACTCCGGGAGTTGGTGATGGACAGGGAGGCCTGGCATGCTGAGATTCATGGGGTCACAAAGAATAGGACACTACTGAGTGACTGAACTGAACTGAACTGAACAGGAAAAAAAACTATTAAAAATCCAAACATATAGAGGCTAAACAGCACATTTCTGAATAACCGACAAGTCACAGAAGAAATAGAAAAAGAAGTCAAAATATGCATAGAAACGAATGAAAATGAAAACAAAATAACCCCAAATCTATGGGATACATTAAAAGCCGTGCTAAAGGGAAGGTTCATAGCAATACAAGGTTACTTCAAGAAACAAGAGAAAAATCAAAGAAATAACCTAACTCTACACCTAAAGCAACTAGTAAAAGAAGAAATGAAGAGCCCTAGGGTTAATAGAAGGAAATAATTCATAAAAATTATGGCAGAAATCCGGAAGATCCCCTGGAGAAGGAAGCAACCCACTCCAGTATTCTTGCCTGGGGAATCCCATGGACAGAGGAGCCTGGTGGGCTACAGTCCATGGGGTCGCAGAGAGTCGGACATGACTGAGCGACTTTACTTTCTTTTCTTTCTTAAATGCAAAAGAAACAAAGGAACCCATAGCAAAAATCAACAATGCTGAAAGCTGGTTCTTTGAGAAGATAAATAAAATAGACAAATAATTATCCAGATTCATCAAAAAAAAAAAAAAAAGAATCATATCAACAAAATAAGAACTGAAAAATGGAGAAACCACAACAGACAACACAGAAATACAAAGAATCATAATAGACTACTATCACCACCTGACCTGCCTCTTGAGAAATTTGTATGCAGGTCAGGAAGCAACAGTTGGAACTGGACATAGAACAACAGACTGGTTCCAAATAGGAAAAGAAGTATGTCAAGGCTGTATACAGTCACCCTGCTTATTTAACTTATATGCAGAGTACATCATGAGAAACGCTGGGCTGGAAGAAACACAAACTGGAATCAAGATTGCTCGGAGAAATATCAATAACCTCAGATATGAAGATGACACCACCCTTATGGCAAAAAGTGAAGAGGAACTAAAGAGCATCTTGATGAAGGTGAAAGAGGAGACGGAAAAAGTTGGCTTAAACTCAACATTCAGAAAACAAAGATCATGGCATCAGGTCCCATTACTTCATGGCAAATAGATGGGGAAACAGTGTCAGACTTTATTTTTTTGGGCTCCAAAATCACTGCAGATGGTGATTGCAGCAATGAAATTAAAAGACACTTACACCTTGGAAGGAAAGTTATGACCAACCTAGACAGCATATTACAAGTCAGAGACATTACTTTGCCAACAAAGGTCCATCTAGTCAAGGCTATAATTTTTCCAGTGGTCATATATGGATGTGAGAGTTGGACTGTGAAGAAAGCTGAACGCCAAAGAATTGAGGTTTTGAACTGTGGTGTTGGAGAAGACTCTTGAGAGTCCCTTGGACTGCAAGGAGATCCAACCAGTCCATTCTGAAGGAGATCAGCCCTGGGATTTCTTTGGAAGGAATGATGCTAAAGCTGAAACTCCAGTACTTTGGCCATCTCATGCGAAGAGTTGACTCATTGGAAAAGACTCTGGGAGGGATTGGGGGCAGGAGGAGAAGGGGACGACAGAGGATGAGATGGCTGGATGGCATCACTGACTCGATGGACATGAGGGTGAGTGAACTCCGGGAGTTTGTGATGGACAGGGAGGCCTGGCGTGCTGCAATTGATGGGGTCGCAAAAAGTTGGACATGGCTGAGTGACTGATCTGATCTGATCTGAGCAATTATATGCAAATAAAATGGACAATTTGGAAGAAATGGATGGATTCCTAGAAAAGTATAACTTTCCAAAGCTGAACCAAGAAGAAATAGAAGATTTTAACAGACCCATCACAATCACAGAAATCAAAATTGTAATCAGAAATCTTCCAACAAACAACAGTCCAGGACCAGACGTCTTCACAGCTGAATTCTACCAAAAATTTAGAGAGGAGCTAACACCTATCCTACCAAAGCTCTTCCAGAAATTTGCAGAGGAATGTAAGCTTCTAAACTCATTCTTTGAGGCCACCATCACCCTAATACCAAAACCAGACAAAGATGCCACAAAAAAGAAAAGTACAGGCCAATATCACTGATGAACACATATGCAAAAATCCTTAACAAAATCCTAGCAAACAGAATCCAACAACATATTAAAAAGATCATACACCATGACCAAGTGGGCTTTATCCCAGGGATGCAAGGATTCTTTAATATCCACAAATCAATCAATGTGATACCCCACATTAACAAATTGAAAGATAAAAACCATATGATTATCTCAATATAAGCAGAGAAAGCCTTTGACAAAATTCAACATCCATTTATGATAAAAAACCTCCAGAAAGCAGGGATAGAAGGAACATACCTAAACATAATAAAAGCCATGTATGATAAACCCATATCCTCAATGGTGAAAAATTGAAAGCATTTCCCCTAAAGTCAGGAACACGACAAGGGTGCCCACTTTCACCACTATTATTCAAAATAGTTTTGGAAGTTTTGGCCACAGCAATCAGAGCAGACAAAGAAATAAAAGGAATCCAGATTGGAAAAGAAGAAGTAAACCTCTCACTGTTTGCAGATGACAAGATCCTCTACATAGAAAACCCTAAAGACTCCACCAGAAAATTACTAGAGCTAATAAATAAATACAGTAAAGCTGAAGGATATAAAATTAACACAGAGAAATCCTTTGCATTCCTATACACTAACAATGAGAAAATAGAAAGATAAATTAAAGAAACAACTCCATTCACCATTGCAACGAAAAGAATAAAATACTTAGGAATATATCTACCCAAAGAAACAAAAAACCTACATATAGAAATCTGTAAAACATTGATAAAAAAATTAAAAAATGACAGTAATAGATTGAGAAATATACCATGTTCATGGATAGGAAGAATCAATATAGTGAAAATGAGTATACTGCCCAAGGCAATCTATACTTTCAATGCAATCCCTGTCAAGCTACCAACACTATTTTTTTTTTTTTTTAGAGAACTGGAACAAATAATTTCACAATTTGTATGGAAGTCCAAAATCCTCGAATAGCCAAAGCAATCATTTGAAAGAAGAATGGAACTGGAGGAATCAACCTGCCTGACTTCAGACTATACTACAAAGCTACAGTTATCAAGATAATATGGTACTGGCACAAAGACAGAAATATAGATCAATGGAATGAAATAGAAAGCCCAGAGATAAATCTATGCACCTATGGACACCTTATCTTTGACAAAGGAGGCAAGAATATACAATAGAGAAAAGACAATCTCTTTAACAAGTGGTGCTGGGAAAACTGGTCAACCACTTGTAAAAGAATGAAACTAGAACACTTTCTTAGACCATACACAAAAATAAACTCAAAATGGATTAAAGATCTAAATGCAAGACCAGAAACCATAAAACTCCTAGAAGAGAACATAGGCAAAACACTCTCCGACATAAATCACAGCAAGATCCTCTATGACCTACCTCTCAGAGTAGTGGAAATAAAAGCAAAAATAAACAAATGGCACCCACTTAAACTTAAAAGGTTTTGTACAAAGAAGGAAACTATAAGCAAGGTGAAAAGACAGCCTTCAGAATGAGAGAAAATAATAGCAAATGAAGCAACGGATAAAGAATTAATCTCAAAAGTATACAAGCAGCTCCTGCAGCTCAATACCAGAAAAATAAATGACCCAATCAAAAAATGGGTCAAAGAACTAAACAGACATTTCTCCAAAGAAGACATACAGATGGCTAACAAAAACAAATGAATGAAAAGATGCTCAACACCACTCATTATCAGAGAAATGCAAATCAAAACCACAATGAGATACCATCTCATGCCGGTCAGAATGGCTGTTATAAAAAAGTCTATACACAATAAATGCTGGAGAGGGTGTGGAGAAAAGGGAACCCTCTTACACTGTTGGTGGTAATGGAAACTAGTATAGCCACTATGGAGAACAGAGAGCTGCTGCTGCTGTGTTGCTTCAGTCGTGTCCGACTCTGTGCAACCCCATAGACAGCAGCTCACCAGGCTCCTCTGTCTCTGGGATTCTCCAGGCAAGAATACGGAGTGGGTTGCCATTTCCTTCTCCAACGCATGCATGCATGCTAAGTCGCTTCAGTCGTGTCTGACTCTATGCGACCCTATGGACAGCAGCCCACCAGGCTCCTCTGTCCACAGGATTCTCTAGGCAAGAATACTGGAGTGGGTTGCCATTTCCTTCTCCAATGGAGAACAGAGAGGAGATTCCTTATAAATCTGGAAATTAAACTGACATGACCCAGAAATCCCACTGCTGGGCATACACACTGAGGAAATCAGAATTGAAAGAGACACATGTACCCCAATGTTCATCACAGCACTGTTTACAATAGCCAGGACATGGAAGCAACCTAGATGTCCATCAGCAGATGAATGGATAAGACAACTCTGGTACATATACAGAATGGAATATCACTCAGCTATTAAAAAGAATGCATTTCAATCAGTTCTAATGCGGTGGGTGAAACTGGAGCCTATCATATAGAGTGAAGTAAGTCAGAAAGAAAAACACCAATACAGTATATTAATGCACATATATGGTATTTAGAAAGATGGTAATGATGACCCTATACACGAGACAGTAAAAGAGACACAGACGTAAAGAACAGACTTTTGAACTCTGGCAGAAGGCGAGTTGGGCTGATTTGAGAGATTAGCATTGAAACATGTATATTATCATATGTGAAATAGATCGCCAGTCCAGGTTTAATGCATGAGACAGGGAACTCGGGGCTGGTGCACTGTGATGACCCTGAGGGGTGGGGAGGGCAGGGATGTGGGAGGGGCTTCAGGATGAGGAATACAAGTACACACATGGCTGATTCATGTCAATGTATGGCAAAAACCACTACAATGCTGTAAAGTAATTAACCTCCAATTAAAATAAATAAATTAATTAAAAATTTATGATTGGGGATTTATTACCCATCTCTAAGAAAGTGAAAGCATTCACCATTTTTGTAAACATCCTAATTTCATGGATATAAGTAAATAGACCAAAGGAAAAGGTAGAAGATTGATAAGGCATGAGATAAATTATTAGGGATTTTTGCAAGTAATTAAGTTCAAAATTCAAAATCAACAGATATGTGTAGAAATCAAATAATATATGAAAAGGTTTCCTATTTATAGTGGGCACTTCTTTTGATATAAAAATAATTCACTTATTTCAAGTTACATTGCTGTTGTTCAGTTGCTCAGTCATGTTCGACTCTGTTGACCCCATGGACTGCTGCACTCTAGGCTTCCCTGTCCTTCCCCATCTCCTGGAGCTTGCTCAAACTCAAGCTCGTTGAGTACGTGATGCCATCCAACAATCTTGTCCTCTGTCATCCCCTTCTCCTCCTGCCTTTAATATTTCCCAGCATTAGTGTCTTTTCTAATGAGTTGGAAACATGCTCTTTGAACAGATGGCCGAAGTATTGGAGCTTCAGTTTCAGTATCAGTCCTTCTAATGAATATTCAGGACTGATTTCCTTTTGGATTGACTCCTTTAGGTTTGACATGCTTGAAGTTCATAATTCAAAAGCATCAATTCTTCAGTGTTTAGCATTCTTTATGGCCCAGTTCTCACATACATACATGATTACTGAAAAAAAAAAATAGCTTTGACTATATGGACCTTTGTTGTAAAAGTAATGTCTCTGTTTTTAAATACACTCTCTAGGTTTGTCATAGCTTTTTTTCCAAGGAGCAAGTGTATTTTAATTTCATGGCTGCCATCATCATCTGCAGTGATTTTGGAGCCCAAGAAAAGAAAGTCCGTCACTGTTTCCATTGTTTCCCCATCTATTTGCCATGAAGTGATGGGACTGGGTGCCATGATCTTCATTTTTTGAATGCTGAGTTTTAAGTTAGCTTTTTCACTCTCCTATTTCACTTTCATCAAGAGGATCTTTAATTCCTCTTCCTGCCATAAGGGTGGTGTCATCTGCATATCTGAGGTTATTTATATTTCTCTAAGCTACCTTGATTCCAGCTTGTGCTTCATCCAGCCTGGCATTTCACATGACGTACTCTGCATATAAGTTAAATAAACAGGGTGATAATATATAGCCTTGATGTAGTCCTTTCCCAATTTGGAATAAACCTGCTGTTCCATTTCTGTTTCTAACTGTTGCTGCTTGACCTACATACAGGTTTCTCAGGAGGCAGGTAAGGTGGTCTGGTATTCCTATCTCTTTAAGAATTTCCCACAGTTTGTTGTGATCCACACAGTCAAAGGCTTTGGTGTAGTCAGTAAAGCAGGAGTAGATGTTTTTCTGGAATTTTTTGCTTTTCCTATGATCCAACAGATGTTAGCAATTTGATCTCTCGCTCCTCTGCCTTTTCTAAATCTAAATCTAGCTTGAACATTTGGAATTTCTTGGTTCATGTACTGTTGAAGCCTGGCTCAGATAATTTTGAGCATTTCTTTGCTAGCATGTGAAATCAGTGCAATTGTGCTGTAGTTTGAACATTCTTTGGCATTGCCTTTCTTTGGGACTGTAATGAAAACCACCTATTCCAGTTCTGTGGTCACTGCTGAGTTTTCCAAATTTGCTGGCATATTGAGTGCAGCACTTTCACAGCATCATCTTTTAGGATTTGAAATAGCTCAGCTGGAATTCCATCCCCTCCACTAGCTTTGTTCATAGTGATGCTTCCTAAAGCCCACCTGACTTCACACTCCACGATGTCTGGCTCTTCATGAGTGATCACATCATCGTGGTTATCTGGGTCATTAAGGTCATTTTTTTGTATAGTTCTTTGGTGTAGTCTTGCCACCTCTTCTTAATATCTTCTGCTTCTGTTAGGTCCATACTATTTCTGTCCCATATTGTGCCCATCTTTGCATGAAATGTTCCCTTGGTATCTCTAATTTTCTTGAAGAGATCTCTAGTCTTTTCCATTCTATTGTTTTCCTCTATTTCTCTGCACCATTCTCTTAGGAAGACTTCCTTATCTCTCCTTGTTAGTCTTTGGAACTCTGCATTCAGATGGGTATATCTTTCCTTTTCTCCTTTGCCTTTCACTTCTCTTGTTTCTGCAGCTGTTTGTAGGGCTTCCTCAGACAGCCATTTTGCCTTTTTGCATTTCTTTTTCTTGCGGATGTTTTTGATCACCACCTCCTGTACAATGTTGTTTACCTCTGTCCGTAGTTTTTCAGGCACTCTATCAGATCTAATCCCTTGAATCTACTTGTCACTTGCACTGTATACCAGAAGGGCCTAATAGTTTCCCCTACTTTCTTCAATTTAAGTGTGAATTTGGCAAAAAGGAGTTATAGTAAGCGCCTATATTATATAATATAATGACTATATAATATAATCATATTAAGCTATGCCATTAAACAATTGATAAAGAAACTAGGTAAGATGAATAATGAGTAGTGTTAGTGTCTAAAATTGTATACTATTATAAGTAAAAATTGAAACTATCATTAATTAATCACAAATTCAACAAATAGCCCAAAACTATTTTTAGCCTTATGCTTCTTTTCATAATTTTTTTTTTTTGCCAATGAGTAAACCAAATTTCTGTGGGATTGAGAGAGATAATAATGAAATTTTTTATTGGACTATGATACAAACAATACAATAAACCTAACTTGGTAGTTTTTATTAAAATATATTTCTATTTTTATAGAATTTTTAATATATTTTTAATATTTTTATATATTTATATATAAAATATATAAAATCTCTCTATTTTATATTTCTTACAGCCCAGTGAGTGATACTTATTCAGTATACTTATTCATTTTACTTATTCAATAAGTGATACTTATTCATTTTTCCCCCTATTGTGTATTTAAGAGTGGAAAAATCAATATATATTTAAAACTCATTTTCAAATATTTGTTTTGAAATTCATGTTTTGAGATATTTGAATGAATATATGGCTAAGTGCTATTTTAACTATCAGACACTTATGAGAACTAATTATTTCATAGCATAAAAATAATTTGGAAAACATATACAGAAGATAAAATGCTTCTCAAAACAGTTGTTTATTAATGTATTTTGAAAATAAATTGTATTTCCATCATGTATTTGAAAGTTGGTAAAAATTAAAATGTCACAGAAGTAATTATTGAGGGCTGCCACCAAAATATGAAGTGTGCCTTTCTAGAAATTAAGTAACACATTCTCTTATCCTCATTTAACAACACATTCTCTTATCCTCATTGTATTAATTTCTCCATCCTAGAAAGGGCTAACTTGTCAAGGATTTTTTTTTTTGAAGGGAAAAAAAGATGGTAGAGAAGGAGGACTTTGAGCTCACTTACTCCCACAAACACATCAAAAATATATCTGCATGTGGAGCAACTCTAGCTGTAAAGAAATTGGAAACTGGCAGACAGCTCTTCCACAAGCAAGACTATAAGAAAGACCCACACAGAGATAGGTAAGAAAGGAGGCAAAGAAATCAGGGTTTGAACTACATATTGAACACCTCATTCCTGGGGTCTTACATTGAGAAGACACATCACTTTAGCTGGTTTGAAAACTAGCTGGACTTAAGACGGGGCTGTAAGAAACTGAGATTTTACTTTTGAAGACTGCACACACATCCACTTGTTTTTGGGAAAATGGGAAGGAAACAGATTGAAAACTCTCTGGGATTCTGGCTAGTTTTTTTATGACCATCCTAGAGCTTTAATACAGATTTAATGCAATTCCTACCAAAATACAGTGATATTTTTTGCAAAACTAGAGCAAATAATCCCAAAATGTATATGGAACCAAAAAAGATCCTAAATAGCTGAAACAACCTCGAGAAAAAAGAATAAAACAGGAGGTAATCACACTCCATGACATTATTATACTAAAAAGCTACAGTCATCAAAACAGTATGGTACTGGCACCAAAAAGACAAATAGATCAATGGAACAGACTAAAGACCCCAGAAACAAACCCACGTACCTATGGTCAATTAAGCTACAATAAAGAGACAAGAATATATAATGGAGAAAGGGCAGTCTTTTTTCCAAGTCGTGCTGGGAAAATTGGACAGTTATATGTAAAAGAATGAAATTAGAACATTTTGTCAGACCATATACACAAAGAAAGTGTTAAAGACTGGAAAGTATTAAAGGCTGGAAACCATAAAACTTTTAGAAGAAAATGTGGGGACTTCCCTGGTGGTCCAGTGGTTAAGACTCTGCACTTTGACTTCAGAGAGTGAGGGTTTGATCCCTGGTCTGGGAACTAAGATCCCACATGCTGTGAAGTGCAGCTAAAAAAAAAAAAAAAAAAAAAAAAAGAAGAAGAAAATGTGCAGAACACCATCTTTGACATAAATCATAGCACTATAGTTTGGACCATTCTTTTCAGACAAAGGAAACAAACAAAAGTAAACAAATGGTACCTTATCAAACTTAAAAAGCTTTTTCATAATAAAGGAAACCATTGACAAGATAGAAAGGCAACTTAATGAGAAAAATTACTAACAAATGATATGAGTGATAAAGGATTAATATTCCAAATATTAAACAGCACATAGAATTTAAGATTAAAAAAAAATCTGATTAAAACATTGGCAGAAGGCCTGAATTAACATTGTTTCTTTTTTGATGGAGATGGCCAACAGTCACATGAAAAGATGCTCAACACCACTATGTTAGCGAAATGCAAATCAAAAACTATAATAACATAGTACCTCACAACTGTCAGAATGACCATTGGTGTCAAAAGCCCACAAATAACAAATGTAGGTAAGGATATGAAGAAAAGGGAACACTACTACATTGTTAGAGGGGATGTTAATTGGTGCTGCCACTATGGAAACAAATATGAAAGTTCCTTTAAAAAATAAAAAGATAGAACTACTATATTGCTTAGGAATCCCACTCCTGGGTATACATTCAAAGAAAATAAAAACTAATTTAAAAGATATATATACCTCAAAGTTCATAGTTGCATTATTTACAATACCCAAGGTAAAGAAGTAATCTAAGTGGATAAATGGATAAAAATGGATAATGGAAAATGGATAATGGATAAAGAAGATGTGGTATATCATGAAATATTACTCAATCATAAAGAAACAGAAAATTGCCATAGATAGAACTGGACGGTATTTTACTTAGTGAAATAAATCAGACAAAGAAAGACAAATACTGTTTATAATCACTTATATGTTGAATTTAAGAAATGAATTAAAGAAATTGACATAATAAAGCAGAAACAGACTCACAAACATAGAGAAATAACTAATGGTTACCAACAGGAAGAGGGAATAGGTGAGCGACAAGATAGGAGTAGGGGATTAAATGGTACAATTTACTATGCATAGAGTAAGTAAGATTCAAAGATATGTTGTACAGTGCAGGGTATATAGCTGATATTTTATAATAACTCTAAATGGAATATAATCTATGAAAATATTGACTTTATGTTGTATACTTGAAAATCATTTATATTTTAATAGAAAAAACTCAGACACTTTTTTTTGATCAAGATTATTTAGCATTTTACTTTGTAAAAAAATGCTTTATTCTCTGAAACTTTTTTCTATTATTTTATTAAATAAGATGTTGAAACAGAGTTATTGAAGTGCATGTACAAATTCCTGACAAAGTTTGGTTTAGCTTTTGTTTTTAGATGAATCAGAAATGAAATAAAAAAAAAAAGAAATGAAATCAAGAAACATTAAAAGTGATTTTGCTTAGAGCTACAGGAATTAAAATATAGACAGTGAAAAAATGTTCAGGGTAGGAAGAGCTTTTCTTGAGGAGGAATCTTATAGGACAATTAAGAACATATAATGTATTCTTACACTAGAGTGGACTTTGTTACAAATTATGAGATTTATATTTGAGTGATATTTTAGAGACAAAGATTTGTTAATAGTCTCATTATTACTGTGCATTCATGGTAAAAAAAAAAACAAACCTCAGAATTCTGGAATAATTAAAATAGAGTTGATAATGGTAAACACTCAGCTTTTCTAAATTTTGGGTATCTGATGTACAGCTTGGTGATTATAGTTAACAACACTGTATCATATACTCAGAAGTTGCTAAGAAAATAGATCTTAAATGTTCCCACTCAGAAGAAGAAGAAGAAGAAGAAGAAGAAGGAGGAGAAGAAGAAGAAGAAGTACAGTTTGTATAGTCATCAAAGGTATGCAAGAAGAAAAAGTCATTATGTGAAGTGCTGGAGGAGGAAATGGCAATCCACTCTAGTATTCTTGCCTGGAAAAGCCCATGGACAGAGGAGCCTGGTGGGCTGCAGTCCACGGAGTCACAGAGTCAGACATGACTGAGCAACAGGTTACAGCACACGATGGAGGTGCTAGCTAACCCTACTGTGGCAACCATTTCACAATATACTTGTATATCTAAATATAATGTATTTCTCTTGTATGTTAATCATATCTCAATAAACCTGGAAAAAATTAATTTCTTTGAAACTGTGACAAAAATAAGATGCCTGGTTTCCTTAGCAAGAGTTTATTTAACTTAATTTATTCAACAATTATCCATAGCCCCTGGGTGTGCTGATTTTCTTCTTAGAAACCTGCTAAACCTCTGAAATGGGTCAGCGTGTTCTAGGCACTCACTTGCCTTCTCCAGAGATGGTCTTTCATAGCACAAGTCTTTTAGCAGCTAGAGGGTCTGAGCCTTACTCACCAACTGACAGGAACTTGGTAATCCCTGAAGTTCTTACAATTGACTGTCCTGTAGGATTTGTGAAGAGTTATTTACAAAGTTTCAGTTATTTATGTCAAACAACTCAAACTCTCAGCATAGGAGTGGAGTGGGAGAAGGAAGAAATGGGAGTTTGAGCTGAAGTGACTAGGTCTTGCTCAAGAGAGAAGGTAACCTTCTTTCTTGGATTCCATAAATGCATACTAAAATTTTCATATACTTTATGTAATTACAACCTTAATGATTTCTTGGACTCCCTGAGGAATAAACCTGAGTGATATACAGGTTAAAATTAACATTTTCTAATAGAATAATAGCAATTCATCAATCAACTGTTGTTTTTTCCCCCCTTCTTCTATAAAGGACTTCCCTGGTAGCTCAGATGGTAAAGCGTCTGCCTACAGTGCAGGAGACCCAGGTTCGATCCCTGGGTCTGGAAGATTCCCTGGAGAAGGAAATGGCAACCCACTCCAGTACTCTTGTCTGGAAAATCCCATGGATGGAGGAGCGTAGTAGGCTACAGTCCATGGGGTCACAAAGAGTCGGACACAACTGAGCGACATCACTTTCACTTTCTTCTATAAAAGGGCAACGGGTGGAGAATACTGTCATTTTTTTTCTTACAGTATAGTCTGGCTTCAAAGAACTTTAGAAGACATTCTACATGCTTTTTTGCTTTTGACTTTTACAAATGCTAATTATTGTTGAATAAAGAAACTTATGGCATCTAGTTTAGTGTCCCTGGATATTAAGGAGAAATCTCTGAAATATATCTTGGTTTTGATTTGTAGAGTTGAGTACTTAAGTTGTTCTTATAAAAAAACTTTCAAATCGGTAAGTTATTACTATGAATCAAATCATAGTAATCAAATCAAATCAGGTTATGCAAATGAACTGTATGTAACTAACAAATGAAACATGCTACAATATTGTTCAGCAAGCCTAAGATATTGTAGGTAAATATGAGCAAACATTTATAAAACCACTAGATGGCATTCATTCACTGCAATTTTGGCCAAATACAGCCTTTAAAGTTTTATCATGATATGCAGGATTAGGAGCAAGTATTATCCCTTATTTGATGATATTTTTCTATCGTTTAATGTAATGACAGAGTTCAATTTTACCTTTTCCTGTATGCTTTAAATCAAGTCAACAAGCACTGAAAATCTTCATTAAAGGATTCTTCCTTGGGAGAAGATTTGAAAACCATCTTCACTGTAGTGTATGCACAGTATGTCACTTAATTTTGTTTTATTTCATTGCTTTATTAATTCATTTGGATATTTCTCACATAGCTAGTTCTCTAAAGGTTATAAAAAGTACAGAGTCACATTTTGTAATATCCTAGAAGGCATTAAACTTTAGAATCAGTGTTTATGAAAATAGGAGGTCAACAGCTCTTCAGTCACAAAAAGTCCTTTCTATTGTACAGCTTAAAAATGTATGAGAAATAGTGCTTCTAAGTACATTGAGAACAAAAACAGTCTTTGGTGTTAAAAAATTAGGATTTAGTCTTGCTTGTGTGTGTGCTCAGTCGCTAAGTTGTGTCCAACTCTTTGTGACCCCATGGACTGTAGCCAGCCAGGCTCCTCTGTCCGTGGAATTCTTTTGGCAAGAATACTGGAGTGGGTTGCCATTTCGTCCTCCAGGAGACCTTCTCCCCCCACCTCCGCCCCCACCCACCAGGGATTGATTCCACATCTCTTGTGTCTCTTGCGTTGACAGGTGTGTTCTTTACCACTGAGCTACCTGGGAAGCCCCATGACTTAATATTAGAAATAAATAGATCATGGAGCAAAAACTCCCAGACTCCACACTTTGACTAAATGGGTGAGAGAACATATTTATCCATCGATAAAGGTCAACCATATTTGTAGAAGATCTAGGTTAATAATAGCAACATAAAATCCAGCACTTACCTGTTCTAATATGTTTTGAAGCCTCTCTATTTCACAGTCTATTACAAATTTCTTCTCTTGTCTTCTATCAAGTTCTTCTAAAAGTTGCCTGTAGTTGACATCACTAAAATTTTCCACACATATAGCGCTGACGTGCCAACCATTTTGTCCTGCTTTTTCCATAATAGCTTGAAGTATCGAGTATCCTAGTGGGGAAAAAATTCAGTGGTTACTAAAAACATGTCCTTAAATAACTTATGCAGGCATGGATACAACATCAATATTTTTATATTAAAAATGAATTCTTAGAAATTTAAAAATATGAATGGTTATTTCTGAATCATTCAATTTTCCTTACTTTGCATGTGTGCATGCTAAGTTGCTTCAGTCACGTTCAACTCTTTGCAACCCTATGTACTGTAGCCCACAAGGCTCTTCTATACATGGGATTCTCCAGGCAAGAATACTGGAGTGGGTTGCCATGCCCTTCTCCAGGGCATCTTTCTGACCCATGAACAGAACCCTCATCTCCTGTGGCTCCTGCATTGCAGGCAGAGTCTTTTATCTCTGAGCTTCCAAGGAAGTCTATTTAATTTCTTTACTCAAGACAAAATCATGCCTTAAAAATATTGCCTGAAATGAAGTAACAACATCATACCTTGAGTAAGCACTCTCAGAATTTCTCTACTGAATAAATTCCTTAAAAATATTTCTTGAATGAAGTATCAAATCATACCTTGAAAAGGTTCTCAAAATTCTTCTACCAAAGACATTGCTTTGGAGACATTTTTGATGAGATAAACCTAAAACAAAATCTAGTACCCTCTGTAGTCAAGAACAATCTCCAAAATCTTTGCTAATTTTACTCACTCAACAGAATTAATTTTGAACATCTGTATTGACTCTCCTCTTAAACAAGTAATAACATTTTGGGGTTCAACTGTGGAAGATAAGTTATGAAATAAACATTACAACAGTATTTATTGAAGACCCATTATTATAAGTGGAGAAAGCATTATTTAACTCTTCCTGTCTTGGCAGGGGAATTAAGTGGATTGAAGGGGAATTGCATGATAACCAGGTGAAGGAATGACCTCTCAAGCTCATAATCTAGTAGAGGAAAATAAATTCAATTAAAAAAAATGCAACTTAGTTTAAAACTGTAATGATTGCTGCACGCAAGGGAAAGTTTTGGCCCAAGGGAAAGTTTGGTTAAATCTGCCTTGATGAAACAAGGGAAAGTACCCTGAGAAGAAACAATTTGAATTGGGTCTTGAAGGTGAGAAGGTACCTCTAAGGTTGCTGAGGAAAGAGTGTTTATTAGTAGGAGACAGCCTTCCAGGGGCTGGAATGGTCTTTAGTCTATTCTTGATCCAGATCTCTCTCCATATAGAGGAGAAGTATGGATCTTAATATCTTGGTAAAGGAAGAAGGGGAAGACTCATGAAACCAGCCTTTAGAATATTTCTTCATGTTAATGTTGCCTTGGAATCTTGCCTTTTCCAGCTCTCAGTTTTGAAGTGGAATGTGGGGGGGGAAAAAAAAGGAAAAGAAACTTTGAATCTATGTGCAGCATTTGGCATAAGCCTTTTTGTTGGTGTTCAGTCACTCAGTGTTGTCTGAGTCTTTGGGACCACATGGACTGCAGCACACCAGGCTTCCCTGTCCATAAGAAACTCCAGGACCTTGCTCAAATTCATGTTCATCGAGTCAATAATGTCATCTACCCATCTCATCCTCTGTTGTCCCATTCTCCTCTGGCCTTAATCTTTCCCAGCACCAGGGTCTTTTCCAATGAGTCAGGTCTTCACATAGGTGGCCAGGGTATTGGAGCTTCAGCTTCAGCATCAGTCCTTCCAATGATATTCAGGACTGATTTCCTTTAGAATGGACTGGTTTTATCTCCTTGCAGTCCAAGGGACTCTCAAGAGTCTTCTCCAACACCACAGTTCAAAAGCATCAAATATTCAATGCTCAGCCTTCTTTATGGTGCAACTCTCAAATCAGTTCAGGACTACTGGAAAAATCATAGCTTTGATGGTACAGATCTTTGTTGGCAAAGTAATGTCTCTGCTTTTTAATATGCTTCTAGGTGTGTCATACCTTTTCTTCTAAGGAGCAAGCATCTTTTAATTTCATGGCTGCAGCCACCATCTGCAATGATTTTGGAACCCCCCCAAAAAAAGTCTGCCATTGTTTCCATTGTTTCTCCATGAATTTGCCATGAAGTGATGGAACCAGATGCCATGTTCTTCACTTTTTGAATGTTGAGTTTTAAGTCATCTTTTCCACTCTCCTCTTCCACTTTCATCAAGAAACTCTTTAGTTCCTCTTCACTTTCTACCATAAGGGTGGTGTCATCTGCATATCTGAGGTTATTGGTATTTCTCCGAGCAAACGTGATTCCACCTTGTGCTTCTACCATCCCACCATTTCACATGATATCCTCTGCATATAAGTTAAATAAGCAAGGTGACAATATACAGCCTTTACATACTCCTTTCCCAATTTGGAACCAGTCCTTTCTTCCATGTCTGGTTCTAACTGTTGCTTATTGACCTGCATACTGGTTTTTCAGGAGGCAGGTAAGGTGGTACCTATGCTTCTTAAAGGTAAGCATAAGCCTTTAAAAAGGTATAATTCTTATTTGAGCTCATTCTATGCCAGATATAGTTTCATATAATTTCTTCCTTCCTTGCTCCTTAAAAAACATCACTATGAAAAAGCTAATGAAGGTGATGGAATTCCAGCTGAGCTATTTCAAATCCTAAAAGATGATGCTGTGAAAGTGCCGCACTCAATATGCTAGCAAACTTGGAAAACTCATCAGTGGCCACAGGATTGGAAAATATCAGTTTTCATTTCAATCCCAAAGAAAGGCAATGCCAAAGAATGTTCAGACTACCAAACAATTGCACTCATCTCACACACTAGCAAAGTAATGCTCAAAGTTCTCCAAGAGAGGCTTCAACAGTGTGTGAACCGAGAACTTCCAGATGTTCAAGATGGATTTAGAAAAGGCAGAGGAACCAGAAATCAAATTACCAAAATTCATTTGATCATATAAAAAGCAAGAGAATTCCAAAAAAGCATCTACATCTGCTTCATTGACTATGCTAAAGTCTTTGACTGTGTGGATCACACAAAAGAAGGATTCTTAAAGAGATGGGAATACCAGACCACCTTACCTGCCTCCTGAGAAACCTATACGTAGGTCAAGAAGCAACAGTTCGAACTGGATGTGGGACAATAGACTGGTTCCAAAGGTGTATATTGTCACCTTGCTTATTTAACTTATATGCAAGTACATTTATACATAAATACATTATGTGAAATGCCATGCTTGATGAGGTACAAGCTAGAATGAAGCTTGCAGGAAGAAAAATCAATAATCTCAGATATGCAGATGACACCACCCTGATGGCAGAATGTGAAGAGGAACTAAAGAGCCTTTTGATCAAGGTGAAAGAGGAGACTGATAAAGATGGCTTAAAACTCAACATTCAAAATAGTGGCATCTAGTCCCATCATTTCATGGCAAATCGATGGGGAACCAATGGAAACAGTGACAGACTTTATTTTGGCCCCAAATCATTGCAGATGGTGGCTGTAGCTGTGAAGTTAAACGATGCTTGTTCCCTAGAAGAAAAGCTACGACAAACCTAGATAGCATATGAATAAGAAGAGATAAAGTCCATATAGTAAAAGCTATAGGTTTTCTAGTAGTGATATGTATGTGAGAGTTGGGTCATAGATAGAATTGATGTTTTTAAATTGTGCTATTGGAGAAGACTCTTGAGAGTCTTCTGCAAGGAAATCAAGCCAGTAAATCTTAAAGGAAATCAGTCCTGAATATTCATTGGAATATTCATTGGAAGGACTGATGCTGAAGCTGAAGGCCCAATACTTTGGCCAACAGATGGTCCCCAGAAGAACTGACTCATTGGAAAAGACCCTGTGGCTGAGAAAGACTGAAGGCAGGAGTAGGGGCAACAGAGGATGAGATGGTTGGATGGCATCACCGACTCGATGAACATGAGCTTGAAGGGGGCTCTGTGTGTTGGTGATGGACAGGGAAGCCTCGTGAGCCGCAGTTCATGAATTAAAAAAGAGTCGGACACTACTGAGTGACTGAACTGAACTTGCTCCCTGTAGTTAGATTGAAGAGCTGGGTGGAATAAAAGTGAAGACTTAAAATGAGTACAAAGCATTTTTTTGTTAAGAACACCTTTTCTCAGTTTTTTAATTTTTATATGAGTCTCTCAGATTTAAGGATTTTGATTTTTAGGTATATTTTCTACAAGCCAGAGCTTCAAATATTACAGATGTTCAATTAATGTCAACACATGGAATTGATGATGAGATCATATTTGAAATATGAATTACCTGATACCCTGCCAAATGAAATACTGTGGCAGTGAGGATTTATTTTTATCTAAATGAAAAAAAAAAAAAATCCCAAAGAGGAAGTTAGAGGGCATGTTGATTACTATATAATTATTCTAGTATATCTATTGCTCCATTTAGTCTTTCTTTTTGTAATGTATGCCTGTAATTATCTTTTCAAATCTTACCTAGATTCCCTCCTTCCCTGCCCCTAATCAAATACTCTTTCCCTTGTTTCCTACCTTATGCATATGTAACATGAAGATTTGTGTCCTGCCTTAATGAAATCAAACAGGACTTGAGGGATCTTCCTGGGTTCAAAAGTCCCTCAGAGTCCCCCATTTCTTATTTTTAGAGAAAAGTTTTAAGTCTTCTAGGCCTTCCCTGAGTTCCAAAGAGTGGACTCATTTACAATTAGTACAATTAGTAAAGTGAGGGAACACAAGTGAAGCAAACCCAAATGGTTTTGCAGGAAACAGAAATCTCAAAAGGTCTTAAAAGAAAAAAAAAAAAAAATCAGGAGCCATTGCAAACTCACATTCTTGACCAACACATAATGCTCTAAGTAAGTAATAAAATGTCTCAACTATTGTTTTTGCTCTCTGTAGAATAAGAGTTGAAGACTTACTAATTTGCTCTGCAGGAGCAATCATCAAAATCACACTGAGTCACAAGACAGTGGCAGTAAGTCTGCAATTGATATCTGTGGGAAGCTAAAATTACAAAGCCCCCTTTCCTCCTCTTTACCCTTCTTGCTTTTAAAAACCTTGAACCCTGGCCAGCCAGCATGATGGATCTGAGAACAACCATCTTCTATCTTCTCTGGAGGGCAGTGCCCCAGATCAATAACATTTTCTCTGCTGAAAGCTCTGATTTTTCTTTTTGTTTGGCCTCAGTATGCATCTAGCACACAAACTTGGTTTAGACATTAGTGTACATCTTCATTCCTCATTTATTCTGTTAATGGGATTTCCTCTCTGATATGGCTTCCCATCTTTGGCTGCGAAGAATATAATCAACCTGATTTTGGGATTGACCACCTGGTGATGTCCATGTGTAGAATCTTGTCTTGTGTTATTGAAGAGGGTGTTTACTATGACCAGTGTGTTTTCTTGGCAGAACTCTATTAGACTTTGCCCTGCTTCATTCTGTACTCCAAGGCCAAAATTGCCTGTTACTCCAGGTATTTCTTGACTTCCTACCTTTTCATTCCAGTCCCCTATAATGAAAAGGACATCTTTTTTGGGTGTTAGTTCTAGAAGGTCTTGTAGGTCTTCATAGAACCACTCAACTTCAGCTTCTTCAGCCTTACTCGTCAGGGCATAAACTTGGATCACTGTGATATTAAATGGTTTGCCTTGGAAACAAACAGAGATCATTCTGCTGTTTTTGAGCTTGCATCCAAGTACTGAATTTCAGACTCTTGTTTATTATGATGGCTACTTCATTTATTCTAAGGGATTCTTGCCCACAGTAGTAGATATAATGGTCATCTGAGTTAAATTCACCCATTCAGTCCATTATAGTTCGCTGATTTCTAAAATGTCGATGTTCCATCTTGCCATCTCCTATTTGACCACTTCCAATTTGCCTTGATTCATGGACCTAATATTCCTGGTTTCTATGCAGCATTGTTCTTTACGGTATCGGACTTTACTTCCATCACCATTCACATCCACAACTGGGTGTTGTTTTTGCTTTGGCTTTGTCTCTTCATTCCTTCTGGAGTTATTTCTCCACTGATCTCCAGTAGCATATTGGGCACCTATGGACCTGGGGAGTTCATCTTTCAGTGTTCTATCTTTTTTCCTTTTCATGCTGTTCATAGGGTTCTTAAGGCAAGAATACTGAATTGGCTTGCCATTCCCTTCTCCAGTGGACCGTGTTTTGTCAGAACTCTCCACTATGACCTGTCTGTCTTTGGTGGCCTTACATGGCATGGCTCATAGTTTCATTGAGTTAGACAATGCTGTGGTCCATGTGATTAGATTGGTTAGTTTTCTGTGATTGTGGTTTTCAGTTTGTCTGCTCCCTGATGGAGAAGGATAAGAGGTTTATGTAAACTTTCTTATGGAAGAGACTGACTGAGGGGAAAACTGGGTCTTGTTCTGATGGGCATGGCCATGCTCAGTAAAACTTAAATCCAATTTTCTGTTGAAAGATGGGACTGTGTTCCCTCCCTGTTATTTACCTGAGGCCAAACTATGGTGGAGGTAATGAAGATAATGGTGACCTCCTTCAAAAGGTCCCGTGCATGCACTGCTACACTCAGTGCCCCCAACCCTGCAGCAGGCCACCGACCTATGCCTCTGCTGGAGACTCCTGGACACTCATGGGCAAGCCTAGGTCGGTCTCTTGTGGGGTCATTGCTCCTTTCTCGTGAGTCCTTGTGTGCACAAGGTTCTGTTTGTGACCTCCAAGAGTCTATTTCTCCAGTCCTGTGTAACTTCTGACAGCTCTATTGTGGGGTTAATGGGACCTGCTCCCAGAGGGCTTATGTCATACACAAGTCTGTTGAACCCAAAGCCCCTATCTCTGTGGCAGGTCACTTCTGACCTGTACCTCCACAGGAGACACTCAAACACAGTTTTGTTTCAGTCTCTGTAGGGTCTTTGGGTCCTGGTGTGCACAAGGTTTGTTTGAGCTCTCTGAGCATCTCTGGCGCCTATGGCACTTGATTCTAAATGTGATTTCGCCCCTCCTACAGTCTTGCTAGGGCTTCTACTTTGCCCCTGGACGTGGGGTAGCCACCACTCCAGCGCCTACCAATCTGAACTTACTGTGGCTCAGATCATGAAATACCTATTGCAAAATTCAGACTTAAATTGAAGAAAGTAGGGAAAACCACTAGATCATTCAGGTAGGACCTAAATCAAATCCCTTACGATTATACAGTGGAAGTGACAAATGATTTCAATAGATTAGATCTGATACAGTGTCAGGAAGAATTTAACAGGTGGCTTCCTGTGTGCTGTTTTGGATCTATAAGGAATTCTCTGTTCCTTATTAATTCCTGAATACTCAGGAATTAAGAGGAGAGGCAAGGCTCTCCTGGGACTGAGGAATCCAGACATTTTCTTCATTAGTGTTTCTATATGGTGATAAGTACCCTCTTCATTCTTGTGAATCATACAGTAAAAGTGATTGTTTACAACTCTCTCTCTCTAATATGGATCGCCTATGTTTTGTAAGTCTGGAATTTTAATCTTTACCTTTGCTGAGAATAACTACCTAGTAAGACAGTATAAGTTGGCTTAAAACTCAACATTCAGAAAAAGAAGTTCATGGCATCTGGTCCCATCACTTCATGGGAAATAGATGGGGAAACAGTGGAAACAGTGTCAGATTTTATTTTTGGGGGCTCCAAAATCACAGCAGATGGTGACTGCAGCCATGAAATTAAAAGATGCTTACTCCTTGGAAGAAAAGTTATGACCAACCTAGATAGCATATTCAAAAGCAGAGACATTACTTTGCCAACAAAGGTCCGTCTAGTCAAGGTTATGGTTTTTCCAGTGGTCATGTATGGATGTAAGAGTTGGACTGTGAAGAAAGCTGAGCACCGAAGAATTGATGCTTTTGAACTGTGGTGCTGGAGAAGACTCTTGAGAGTCCCTTGGACTGCAAGGAGATCCAACCAGTCCATTCTGAAGGAGATCAGCCCTGGGATTTCTTTGGAAGGAATGATGCTAAAACTGAAACTCCAGTACTTTGGTCACCTCATGCGAAGAGTTGACTTATTGGAAAAGACTCTGATGCTGGGAAGGATTGGCGGCAGGAGAAGAAGGAGATAACAGAGGATGAGATGGCTGGATGGCATCACTGACTCGATGGACATGAGTCTGAGTCAACTCTGGGAGTTGGTGATGGACAGGGAGGCCTGGCGTGCTGCGATTCATGGGGTCGCAAAGAGTTAGACAGGACTGAGTGACTGAACTGAACTGACTGAAGACAGTATATATGCCCACACCATGTTGATTAAAACACCTTTGCTCCATCAGAGCTCTGGTCCCCATGTCTTTCTTTCTCTTTCTTTCTTTCTCTCAGGCTATTTCTTTGGAGTCCAGAGGCTCTCTGAGTTCATTTTCCTGCCCGGGCTTCTAAGAACCTCTCGAGAAGGCGCTGTGTGCCTTCACCCCATCGAGAGGGCACCTGAGGCCTCCGTGAACAGAGCAAGCCCCGTGCCAGGAGCTTTATTGGCTTTCTGTGTAAACCAAGTAATATCAGCCTCTTTCTCTCCTTTATTTTATTATCGTCGACTCCAGAGCACCAGGTTCTGGCCCATTAAAGGGCCTATACAATAGAGTTCCTGAAGAACTATGGACAGAGGTCTGTTGCACTGTACAGAAGGCAGGGATCAAGACCATCCCCAAGAAAAAGAAATGTAAAAAGACAAAATGGTTGTCTGAGGAGGCCTTACTAATAGCTGAGATAAGAAGAGAAGTGAAAGGCAAAGGAGAAAAGGAAAGATATACCCATTTGAATGTAGAGTTCCAAAGAATAGTAAGGAGAGATAAGAAAGCCTTCCTCAGTGATCAATGCAAAGAAATAGAGGAAAACAACAGAATCGGAAAAACCACAGATTTCTTCAAGCAAATTAGACATACCAAAGGAATATTTCATGCAAAGATGCATACAATAAAGGACAGAAATAGTATGGACCTAACAGAAGCAGAGATATTAAGAAGAGGTGGCAAGAATACACAGAAGAACTGTACAAAAAAGATCTTCATGACCCAGGAAATCATGATGGTATGATCACTCACAAAGAGCTAGACATCCTGGAATGTGAAGTGGGCCTTAGGAAGCATTGCCATGAACAAAGCTCATGAAAGTGATGGAGTTCCAGTTGAGGTATTTCAAATCCTCAAAGATGATGCTGTGAAAGTGCTGCACTCAATATGCCAGCAAATTTGGAAAACTCAGCAGTGGCCACAGGACTGGAAAAGGTCAGTTTTCATTCTAATCCCAAAGAAAGGCAATGAGAAAGAAGGTTCAATCTACTGCACAGTTACACTCATCTCACATGCTAGCAAAGTAATGCTCAACATTCTCCAAGCCAGGCATCAATAATATGTGAACTGTGAACTTCCAGATGTTCAAGCTGGATTTAGAAAGGCCGAGGAACCAGAGATCAAATTGCCAACATCCGATGGATCATCACAAAAGCAAGAGAGTTTCAGAAATATATTTACTTATTTTACTGACTATGCCAAAACCTTTGACTGTGTGGATGACAACAAACTGTGGAAAATTCTTAAAGAGATGATCAGATCAGCTGACCTGCCTCTTGAAAAATCTTTATCCAGGTCAGGAAGCAACAGTTAGAACTGGATGGACATGGAACAACAGACTGGTTCCAAATTGGGAAAGAAGTACATCAAGGTTGTCTATTGTCACCCTGCTTATTTAATTTCTATGCAGAGTACATCATCAAAAACGCTGGGCTGGATGAAGCACAAGCTGGAATCAAGATTGCTGGGAGAAATATCAATAACCTTAGATATGCAGATGACACCACCCTTATGGCAGAAAGCGAAGAAGAACTAAAGAGCCTCTTGATGAAAGTGAAAGAGAAGAGTAAAAAAGTTGGCTTAAAATCAGCATTCAATAATCTAAGATCATGGCATCTGGTCCCATTACTTCATGGCAAATAGATAGATAAACAGTGGAAACAGTGACAGACGTTACTTTTTTGGGCTCCAAAATCACTGCAGATGGTGACTGCATCCATGAAATTAAAAGACTCTTGTTCCTTGGAAGAAAAGTTAATTCCAACCTAGAAAGCATATTAAAAAGCAGGGACATTATATTGCCTACAAAGATCTGTCTAATCAAAGCTATAGTTTATCCAATAATCATGTATGGATGTGAGAGTTGGACTATAAAGAAAGCTGAGCACCAAAGATTCGGTGTTTTTGAACTGTGGTGTTGGAGAAGACTCTTGAGAATCCCTCAGACTTCAAGAAGATCAAACCAGTCCATCCTAAATGAAATAAGTCCTGAATATTCACTGGAAGGACTGATGCTGAGGCTGAAACTCCAATACTTTGACCACATGATATGAAGAACTAAATTATTTGAAAAGACCATGATGCTGAAGAGATTGAAGGTGGGAGGCAAAGGGTATGACAGAGGATGAGATGGTTGGATGGCATCACTTATGTCCGACTTAATGGACATGAGTTTGAGTAAACTCCAGGAGCTGGTGATAGGCAAGGAGGCCTGGCAGGCTGCAGTCTGTGGATGGCAAAAAGTCGGACACGATTGAGCTACTGAACTGAACTGAACTGAACTGAAGGGCTTCCCAGGTGGCACTACTGGTAAAGAACACTCCTGCCAATATAGGAGATGTAAGAGATGCAGGTTTGATCCCTGGGTCAGGAAGATCCCCTCAAGGAGGCATGGCAACTCAGTCTGTTATTCTTACCTGGAGAATCCTCATGGACAGAGCCTAGCTGCTTACAGTCCATAGGGTGGCAAAGATTTGGACATGACTGAAATGACTCAGCAGCAGCAGCAGCAGTGATTCAATGTTATTTCAGTCTTTTTTTTTTTAATTTATTTTTTTATACTTTAAATGTTGTATTGGTTTGCCATACATCAACATGAATCTGCCATGGGTGTACATGTGTTCCCAATCCTGAACCCCCCTCCCACCTCCCTCCCTATTCCATCCCTCTGGGTTATCACAGAGCACCAGCCCCAAGCTTCCTGTATCCTCCTTCGAACCTGGACTGGCGACTCGTTTCATATATGATATTATACATATTTTAATGTCATTCTCCCAAATCATCCCCCCACTCCATCTCCCACAGAGTCCAAAAGACTGTTCTATACATCTGTGTCTCTTTTGCTGTCTCGCACACAAGGTTATCATTACCATCTTTCTAAATTCCATATATATGCATCACACTTTATTTTTTGGGGCTCCAAAATCACTACAGATGGTGACTACAGCAATGAAATTAAAAGACGCTTACTCCTTGGAAGGAAAGTTATGACCAACCTAGATAGCATATTGAAAAGCAGAGACATTACTTTGCCAACAAAGGTTCGTCTAGTCAAGGCTATGGTTTTTCCTGTGGTCATGTATGGATGTGAGAGTTGGACTGTGAAGAAGGCTGAGCGCCGAAGAATTGATGCTTTTGAACTGTGGTGTTGGAGAAGACTCTTGAGAGCCCCTTGGACTGCAAGGAGATCCAACCAGTCCATTCTGAAGGAGATCAGCCCTGGGATTTCTTTGGAAGGAATGATGCTAAAACTGAAACTCCAGTACTTTGGCCACCTCATGTGAAGAGTTGACTCATTGGAAAAGACTCTGATGTTGGGAGGGATTGGGGGCAGGAGGAGAAGGAGACGACAGAGGATGAGATGGCTGGATGGCATTACTGACTCGATGGACGTGAGTCTGGTTGAACTCCGGGAGTTGGTGATGGACAGGGAGGGTGGCGTGCTGTGATTCATGGAGTCGCAAAGAGTCGGACACGACTGAGTGACTGAACTGAACTGAATACTGTATTGGTGTTTTTCTTTCTGGCTTACTTCACTCTGTATAATAGGCTCCAGTTTCATCCACCTCATTAGAACTGATTCAAATGTATTCTTTTTAATGGCCGAGTAATACTCCATTGTGTATATGTACCACAGCTTTCTTATCCATTCATCTGCTGATGGACATCTAGGTTGCTTCCATGTCCTGGCTATTATAAACAGTACTGTGATGAACATTGGGGGACACGTGTCTCTTTCAATTCTTTCATTCATTTTTGACATGGCTCAGATGGTAAAGCATCTGCCTGCAATGTGGGAGACCCAGTTCGATCCCTGGGTCGTGAAGATCCTCTGCAGAAGGAAATGGCAACCCACTCCAGTATTCTTGCCTGGAAAATCTCATGGATGGAGCCTGGTAGGCTACAGTCCATGGGGTCACAAAGAGTAGGACACGACTTCACTTCACTTCACTTCACTTCAACATGTTCTTTTAAAAAATGTCAGTTAACGTCTTTTCCTTTTTCTCATTTTATTTATTGTTATACCAAAGTAATTAAAAAAAAAAACTTTTGTTTGATTTTCTTATTTGTTGTAAAGGTAATATCTAATTTCCACCCACATCCTCTTATGACCATAGCTTGGCACAGTTTTTTAGACATTACTTTTGTTTGCTATCATTGCTTCTTGTCAGTGCTAGGCTGTTAATTTTCTGCCTACAGGAATTTTACAGAATATAGACCTATATACTTTCTGATTAAATTTATATATGCTTCCAGTTGCATGACAGATATTGAAAGATTCACATTAATAAAACATAATTCAAGTTCAATTTTGTTATCTGATTTTTCAGATTTAGAAGTGACTATAGAATTGAAATAAAACAAAACCCTAGGACACAATCTTTGTTAAATGGAAAATAAAGTTGTCTGCCTAAAAAGAATCATTAATCACAGTCAGAAATAAGTGGCATCTTTTCTATACAGTGCAGAGGACACACAATTATAGTTTCAGAGCTCAGTTGAAAATTTGAGTTCTTTTCTAAGTTGTGTTTGATTTTAATATCCTCTCTTATTCACAGCAACTCAGATGTGCTTGTCTTATTTATTTGCCAAGATCGCTGGGAATATATTGTAACTCAGAGAAAATACTGCTGTTGAATCTATGATTGTGTAACTTATCTGTTATAGAAACTAGAAAATCATAAGTCAAGTCATTTAATTCTATGTCTGGCTATCATTAGTGTCACCTAGTTATTAGAAAATTTGTAGTGAAATATTGTTGGTCTGAACATGAATGCTACTCTTAAATATCACAAGACTAATGGGGAGTTCACTACTGCAAATTTTTAAAAAATCTTTCTTTTATCGCATATATATGGAATTTAGAAAGAGACAGCAAAAGAGACACTGATGTATAGAACAGTATTTTGGACTCTTTAGGAGAGGGAGAGGGTGGGATGATTTGGGAGAATGGCATTGAAACATGTATAATATCATATACGAAATGAGTCACCAGTTCAGGTTTGATGCATGATACTGGATGCTTGGGGTGGTGCACTGGGACGACCCAGAGGGATGCTATGGGGAGGGAGGAGGGTTCAGGATGGGGAACACATGTATACCTGTGGCGGATTCATTATGATATATGGCAAAACCAATACAATATTGTAGGGTTAAAAAATAAAATAAAATAAAAATGTAAAAAAAAAAAAAAATAAAGCTAACAATGTAATTTAATTTATTAAAAATAAAGATGTCCCAAATTCTTTAAGATATGCCAGTATAAGCAGAGTTATGATTCTTGAAAAGGATTTAACTAGCAAAACTGATATTTAGGTAAACTAACTATTATGCAAATTGCATAGTATTGTATAAATAATTCAAAAGCACCAAAATAATTTTATTAGAATGGTAATGAAAATGTATGATGGACAAGATCACATTGTTGGATTATAATGAGTAATTAAAGGCTTTTTCATGGTTATTAGAGAACACAATCAATTATACATATAACTAGTTAAAAATGTTAAATTATATAATGATATTGCTAATTATCCTAAAAAAACTCATGACAATTTAAGCTGTTTTGAGCTACTGTATCTTTACACATCAACACTTTTTTATATAACCTATGAATAATGACCTATTTTGGATGAGTAGTTCATTCCAGATATACGGCTGCTAGCAACACAAGCTGGGCTTATTTGTTTGATGTTCTCTTTTGCAAGATTTATTTGATTCAACTATCTGCACACAGAAGGGAAGGAGGAGAGTCATGATAAGTGTATGTCAGAGTGGATATGATTTCAAAAAAGAGAGAAGTATTTGTATGCTATAAAAAAAAACCTCAACTGAGATAAGAACAGAAACTGCTTTTTAATTAGAAGGTCACTGGTACACACAACAGGAGTAGCATCAATGGAATGCTGAATATTGGAGTCACATTGCAGAGAAGTAAGGAATTAAAGAGAAAATGAGAAGTGAAAATGTAGAAATTATGAAGGAATATCATCAGAATAATTAATTAAATGCAATAAGGGATATGCCATTATGATAAATATGAGACAAACAGTGAGGCCCTGGGAACTGGTTTGCTAAGGAGAGGACTGGTCTGTACCATGGTACACTGTTGAGCTTTAAAAGAAGTGAGAAAGGGATTTAGCAGCAGCTTGTATTCAATACTTACTCAAATTAGAGACTCTTTTATTAATCCTATAAATTGCTATGCAGGTATCACCTACTACCAGATTTCTCTGATCTTACACAATTACTGGCATCCAAAGCTAGCATATTCCAAGAGAAAGATGTGTATGTCTGAAGGACTACTTTATGTGTTTAAACCTTAGTCATAGAAAGGAGTACGATTCTGTAATCTTCACAGCATTTAACGCCATCATGTTAGAACTAAAGAGCCAATTTAGTAACCATTTAGTTTGGACTCTTTCCAAAACAGCTTAGGTACTGAAATAACAAGTTCAAAAGTTACAGTATGGACTCTAAGATCTCTGAACACAGAAAAAGTTGGACATTGTAGCTTGGTTAAAATTATCTGCTGCTGTGACTATAGCATTTATTTATGTCCTAATTCAAGAAAGGCATAGTGAGAATAAGCAAAGATCTTTCAACTTACACTGTTTGAAGCCACACATGTAAACCTGGAAGTAAGGTGGAATATTTCAAGTTTTTCTTTTTTGACAAAGAATCAAGAGTAAAAATAAAAAATTCTTCAAAGATGGTTAATTTGGGTGTTTGGGGTCTTAGATTTTCCCTAAGTCCTCTTGTATTTTCTGACAGTAGTGTTTATTGTTTCTTGATCCTTACATATTTACTTCATATTTACTTTAGTGATATAGGAGAATTTGATATGTCAAATCTTTAAAAATTTCTGTTTATTGTAACATAAATCTATTTTTTATATAGGTATATAGCAAATATTTTCAACCATTTGTCACAGGTCCAGGCACTGAACTTCTCTCAGACATGTATTTTTTCTTATTTCTCTTGGGCTTTTCTAGAACTAGATCACTGGAGTATTTTATTTCACTTGTTTACATGGCAACTACACTGATGTTTGTCTACTTCATTTTTAACTGGAAAATCTATGGTACTTCTTTGAATGAATCTTTCAATGTTTTCCTATTCTTTCATGAAGCAAACCAAAATCTGGTCATACGTGACTCCTCCCTCTCTTTGTAGTTTCATTTTGTACCACTACTTTCCTTGCTTTCTACCCTCTAGCAATATTGCCTCCCTCAGATGTTATAAAAAGTCGTATGTATTTCAGTGCCTTTGCACATAGTATTTAGTGCTCCCTTTAAAAGACTTCCTTCCTTCCACTTTTGTCTTCTCTTCATCTTTCAGATCTCATCTCAGATATCACTTATATTCTAACTAGGTCACTTCCCCCTCATATAACCTCTTATAGCTTTCCGTACATTTCTTTCAGAGATTTTTTAACCAGTCTAAACATATATTTGAATGATAATCTGATTAGTCTTCCCTCTCCCCCCGCCCATCTTGTAGGCTCCATGAAAGTAATATTTCTTTGCTCTGTACATAGTCTATTGGTTCTCAGTAGATATTCAGCAAAGAGTTGTCTGAATGCAGAAATAAATTAATGGGAAATTCATAGAAGGGAATCAGGATGTCAGAAGGCTCAGAAGGAGCATGGCAGGTCACATTTAGGAACTTCAAATACTTCAGATTATCTTGTGTTTGGGAAAGCAAGGAAGATGTGTGGAAAATTGGTGGGAAGAACTTCAAAGACTGGAGAGATAATCAAGCAAGGGACATCACACAAGGACATTCTTTATCATATTGTAAAATTTGGCCTTTATTTCTCATGGACTTTAAGAAGAGTTTGACAGGACTTCCCTGGAGGTCCAGTGTTGAGGGTTTGCCTGCAGGTGTGGGGGATGCAGATTGGGTCCCTGGTTTTGAAAGGGTAACAGGCAGGAAAATTAGAGGCCCCCAAACAGAAGAAATAAGCTGCAAATGTCAGACGTTTTTTATCTCTCTCTTAAGTGGCAGAAGGAAACAAACTACAAGTGTCAAATTTTTTCCCTTTGCCATTCTGTGTTGCCACGACGAAACCTGGTTCCACCTAAACTTAACGTTTCTCAAACCTTGAGCTAACTAATGCATTTTTCATATGGAAATGTTTTTCATAAGCTATATTAATGAACTATATATTTTCCCTGAACTCTATCTTTCTTCAAGTTGGTTCCACCTAAGACTCAGAACCAATAATGGCTCAACAAACCAGTACATTTTACTCATACAATTGTTCTCCTAATCTATATCAATGAGGCTATGTATTTGCTTGGAAACCTGCCTTTTTGCAAGATTCATGTCAATCGTTTTATGGCCCCGGGATGACTCATCTTGTGTCAACGTTATCTGAAAATACATGATGTGGGTGAGGGGCCTTGTGCCACTGAGTTCTGAGACATTTCCTTTCTCTAATTAGCAGCCTACTAGTAGGTATGTAACTTCCTGCTTAAGACTAGCAGGGGGGCATTCTTTCTGCCCCCTTCTGATGTCTATGTCAGAAGCCTTCTCTATCTCTTTTATACTTTAATAAAACTTTATTACACAAAAGCTCTGAGTGATCAAGCCTTGTCACTGGTCCCAGATTGAATTCCTCTCCTCTGGGGGCCAAGAATCCTGGCGTAGTTCATGGCTCAACAACAACCTTTTGGTATGAGAGGATCTCACATGCCACAAAGCAGCTGGTCCCTGTGCCACAACTACTGAAGCTTGCACATTCTAGGACCCATGTGATGCAACTGCTAATCCCATGTGCTGCAACCAATGATGTTCAAGTGTCTAGAGCCCATGCTCTGCAACAACAGAAGCCACCACAAAGAGAAGCCCACACACCTTTAGGTTGCTATATGGTAAAAACCAACACAACATTGTAGAGTGATTATCCTCCATTAAAAAAAATAAAAAATAAAAAGGAAAGGCCTGAACAGGCAGAGCTATGGTGAGCAACTGGCCTAAGAGTCCTTCTGATCACCAGTTGCTGCTACTGCTGCTAAGTCGCTTCAGTCGTGTCTGATTCTGTGCAACCCCATAGATGGCAGCCCACCAGGCTCCCCCATCTTTAGGATTCTCCATGCAAGAATACTGGAGTGGGTTGCCATTCCCTTTTCCAATGCATGAAAGAGAAAAGTGAAAGTGAAATTCCTCAGTCGTGTCTGACTCTTAGCGACCCCATGGACTGCAGCCTACCAGGCTCCTCTGTCCATGGGATTTTCCAGGCAAGAGTACTGGAGTGGGGTCCATTGCCTTTTCTGATCACCAGTTACAAGAGGCTTGAAAAAAGACTCTGATAGGGCCATAACTCCTGCCACGGAGGCAGTCTGTGTCTGTGTCCCAGCACACTTGGTGCCACCAGGGTCCCTGCAAGCCAAGCAGCTGCACCACCTTCACCTTCCAGTAAGAGTTGAGTACTCTTACTGGAGCAGAGCTGCTACAGACCAAAAAAAAAAAAAAAAAAAAAAAAAAGAAAGAAAGAAAAGTCTTGTGTTTATGCACACAGGGTTACTTCAGTAATATCTGACTCTTTGCAACCCTGTAGACTGTGGCCTGCCAGGCTTCTCTGTCGGGGGAGGGGGGGGGGGTGTTCTCCAGGCAAGAATACTGGAGTGTATTGACCAATACTGGTTGCCATATCCTTCTAGAGCACTATATTTCCTACTACCCTAGCCACCAATCCCCCTGAATACCTGTGCTGCCAGAACCCCTGCGACCCAAGCAGCTGCACCACCTCCACACCTGGCCCTCACAGGAGCAAACACAAGCCCTTCAGGGCAGCCTGAAGAGCTAAACCCCAGTGGATGACCCACATGCAGAGGTAGAAATAAAACCACAATTGAAACCCAGGAGTGGTGTGGCTAAGGAAGAATACCCTAAACCTTCCGACTAGTGGTACAAGCTGTAGATTAAATGGACACAATCTACTAGGCAGACTCTGTCTATGGAATATATAAAAGGCAATCAAGAGTGCCCACAAATGAAAACGCACTAGCTCTGATAACTGTGGACATTAGAGGAAAGAACACACAGGAGTAGGAACAGATTAGAGTCTGAGCTGCCCCCACAGCACAGCATTGGAGGGCATCCTAGGGACTAAGGTGAACTGTGATTCCTAGAGCTGGAAAGGGACTAGGAGTCACTTTCTTAAGTCACAACAGTGACTCAAGAAAAACATTCATTATTCTTATTTTTTGAATTCTTCTGTAGATTCTTTGGATTTTCTTTCCTTCTTGTTTTCCTCCTCTATTGTAGTTAATTTTATTGGAACTAAGAAATACAATTAAGCTTTCGAGCCTTCTTGTTTTCCTCAGTTACATTTTTTATTGTTGTCATAAACCTCTGCCTCTATATTGGGTTTTTGCAGTTTTGTGGAGTTTTCCTCTTTTTTTCTTTTTTAATTTATTAAACCTATTGTTGTTATTTCTACATTTATTCCTTTGTTTCCTTTTCCTACTATTCTTTTCCCCTTTAATGTATATCAGTTCAGTTCAGTCGCTCAGTCGTGTCCAACTCTTTAGGACCCCATGGACCACACCAAGCCAGGCCTCTCACCCATCATTAACTCCCAGAGTTTACTGAAATTCATCTCCATTGAGTCAGTGATGCCATCCAACCATCTCATCCTCTGTCGTCCTCTTCTCCTCCTGCCCTCAATTTTTCCCGGCATCAGAGTCTTTTCAAATGAGTCAGCTCTTCACATCAGGTGGCCAAAGTATTGGAGTTTCAACTTCAACATCAGTCCTTCCAATGAACACTCAGGACTGATCTCCTTTAGGATGGACTGGTTGGATCTCCTTGCAGTCCAAGGGACTCTCCAGAGTCTTCTTCAACACCACAGTTCAAAAGCATCAATTCTTTGGTGCTCAGTTTTCTTTATAGTCCAACTCTCACATCCATACATGACTACTGGAAAAACCATAGCCTCAACTAGACGGATCTTTGTTGGCAAAGTAATGTCTCTGCTTTTTATATGCTGTCTAGGTTGGTCATAACGTTCCTTCCTAGGAGTAAGAGTCTTTTAATTTCATGGCTGCAGTCACCATCTGCAGTGATTTTAAATCTTCTTTATCTACCTTTATTTAACTTTGCATTTATATTCTTTCTTTCTCTACTTTCCTTTCAAAATATTTGTTAGTGTTATTTTCATTGCTTTTCCCCCCAATTAGTACCTTGATTTAGTTTTGTTTTCCAGTTTGTGCTTTAATTAGTTTTGTTCTGATCAATATAATTTTTAGTTTTGTTTTCTGGGTCAATCTATTCTACTTAATTTTTGTTGGACTGTGTTGATTTTGCTTATGGGTGTATATGTATATGTGTATATTTAGTCACATTTTCTATTGTTGTTATAAACCTCTGCCTCTACATTGGGCTTTTACTGTTCTGTAGAGTTTTCCTCCCCCTCCCCCACTTTTTTCTTTCTTCTTCCATTTTTTTTCTCTTTTTTACAATTTTAATTTTTTAAAACCTATTATATTTTTTTTTCTACATTTATTCCTTGGTTGCCTTTCTTACTGTTCTTTTCTTCTTGCAATTAATCTTTAATGTTTATAAATCTTCTTTATCTAGCTCCATTTAACTTTGCATATCTATTCTTTCTTTCTTTCCTTTCCTCTCAAAATATTTGTTAGTTCTGTTTTCATTGCTGTATTCCCCACTTGGCACCTTGCTTTAGTTCTGTTTTCCAGTTTGTGCTTAAGTTAGTTTTATCCTTAACTGGTAAATATAACTTTTGATTTCCTTTGTTCAGCAGATCAATCTACTGTACTTTATTTTTTTCGACTGTTCTCACTTTGCTCATGGGTGTATATGTATATGTGTATATTCCACTATTTTAATTATTATTTTCATGATTTTGTAACTTCCATTGGTCTGGGGTTCAACTTTGGTTTCTCATTTTTGGGTATTTGTTTTATTCTCCCTTAATGCCATAACAAACCACTTGTGGAATCTTCATTCCTGACCAGAGATCAAACCCTGAACCTTTGGAGTTGGAGCACTGACTCCAAGACCCTAGACTACCAGAGAACTAACCCTAGGGAGTATCAGATAGCGAGAACTCACAAAAAAAGAAACCATTTGAATACAAGACCTGGCACCACCCAACCACCAGTAGCACCCCATGAAGGATACCTCATCTAAACAGCAAACAAAGCAAAAATACAAACCCAATCATCAGCAGACAGGAGTACCACCTCACTCAGTCTTGCCCTTCAGGGGAAAAACAAACAAACAAACAAACAAAAACTCAGCACAAATTTCACCCTATATGAAGCTCACACAAACCACTGGACCAACCTTAGGAGGGCAAAAACCAAAAGAAAGAAAGAATTCAACCTTCTTCAAGAAAAGGACTCAACTTTCCTTGAAGCCTGAGAAAAGGAGACCTCAAGCACAATAACTTTAAAGAAAAGAAAAGGCAAGGAAATACTGCACAAATGAAGGAACAAACTAGAAACACCAGAAGTCCAAATAAATTAAGAGTAAATAGGAATATTACCTGAGAAAGAATTTAGAATAATGATAGCAAAGATCATAAAAAACCATGAAAACTAAATGGAGAAAATCCAAAAATCAACAAAGACCTAGAGAATTAAAGAATAAGCATACAGAGACAAATAACACAATTACTGAAATTAAAAATACTCTAGAAGGAATCAACAGTAGAATATCTGAAGCAGAAGAACGATTCAAGGAACTGGAAGATAAAATGGTGGAAATAACTACTGAAGAGCAGAATAAATTAAAAAGAATCAAAAGAGCTGAAGACAGTCTCAGAGACCTCCAGGACCATATCAAACTGCACCAACCTTAGAATTATAGGGGTCCCAGAAGAAAGAAAGGGTATGAGAAAATTTTTGAAGAGATTATATTTGAAAATTTCTCCAATATAGAAAAAGAGATAGCCAATCAAGTCCAAGAGGCATAAAGAGTCCCATATAGGATAAACCCAAGGAGAAACACTCCAAGACACATACTAATCAAACTAACAAAGACTAAACACCAAGAAAGAATATGAAAAGCAACAGGGGGAGGAAAAAGTAACAAACAAGGAAAACCCCATAAGCTTAACAGCTGATCTTTCAGCAGAAACTCTGCAGGCCAGATGGGAATGGCAGGATATATTTAAAGAACTGAAAGGAAAAAATATACAACCAAGATTACTGTACCAGGCAAGGATCTCATTCAAAATTGATGGAGAAATAAACAGCTTTTCAGACAAGCAAAAGGAATTCAGTGCCATGAAACCAGCTTTACAACAAATGTTAAGTGGACTTCTATAGTCAAGAAATACAACAGAGGATAAAAGATCTACAAAATCAACCCCAAACAATTAGAAAATGGCAATAGGAACATATATATCAATAATTACCTTAAATGTAAATGAAATAAATGCTCCAACCAAAAGACACAGACTGGCTGAATGGATACATAAAACAAGACCCATATATATGCTGTCTACAAGAAACCCACTTCAGACTTCAAGACACATATAGACTGAAAGTGAGAGGATGGAAAAATATATTTCATGCAAATGGGAACCAAAAGAAAGCTGGAGTAGCAATCCTCATATCAGACAAAATAAACCTTAAAATAAAGAAGATTACAAGAGATAAGGAAGGACACTACATAATGATCAGGGGATCAATCCAAGAGGAAGCCATAAAAATTGTAAATATCTATGCATCCAACATAGGAACACCACAATACATAAGAAAAACACTAAAAGACATAAAAGGAGAAATTGACAAAAGCACAATAATAGTAGGAGATTTTAACACCCCACTCACATCAATGCACAGATCAACAAAACAGAAAATTAATAAGGAAACACAAGTATTAAATGATACATTGGATGAGCTGGATCTCATTGATATCTTCAGGACATTCCATTCAAATGCAGAAGAATACATCTTTTCAAGTGCACATGGAACATTCTCCAGGATAGACCACATCTTGAGTTACAAATTAGTAAATTTAAGAAAATTGAAATATCAAGCATCTTCTCTGACCACAACACTATGAGACTAGATATCAATTACAAGAATAAAACTGTAAGAAAGACAAACACACATTTCTAAATAACCAACAGGTTACTGAAGAAATAAAACATCTCTAGAAACAAATGACATTGAGAACACAACAACTCAAAACCTATGGGATGCAGCAAAAGCAGTTCTAAGAGGGAAGTTTATAGCAATACAATCCTACCTAAAGAAACAAGAAAAACATCGACTAGAAAACCTAACTTTACACCCAAAGCAACTGGAAGAAGAAGGAGGAGGAGGAGGAGGAGGAGAAGAACCAAAATTAGTAGAAGAAAAGAAATCATAAAGATCTGAGCAGAAATAAATGAAAAATGAAAGAAACAATAGTAAAGATTAATAAAACTAAAAGCTGGTTCTTTGATAAGATAAACAAAATTGATAAACCCTTAGCCAGACTCATCAAGAATAAAAGAGAGAAGAATCAAATAAACAAAATTAGATGGTAACAATAACCCTGTGTACAAGACAGCAAAAGAGACACTGATGTATAGAACAGTCTTATGGACTCTGTGGGAGAGGGAGAGGGTGGGAAGATTTGGGAGAATGGCATTGAAACATGTAAAATATCATGTATGAAACGAGTTGCCAGTCCAGGTTCGATGCACGATACTGGATGCTTGGGGCTAGTGCACTGGGACGACCCAGAGGGATGGTATAGGGAGGGAGGAGGGAGGAGGGTTCAGGGTGGGGAACACATGTATACCTGTGGTGGATTCATTTTGATATTTGGCAAAACTAATACAATTATGTAAAGTTTAAAAATAAAATAAAATTTAAAAAAAAAGAAATGAAAAAGGAGAGGTTACAACAAACAATGCAGAAATACAAAGGATTATAAGAGACTATTATGAACAACTATATGGCAATAAAATAGATAACCTGGAAGATACGGACAGATTCTTAGAAAAGTTCAATCTTTCAAGACTGAACCAGGAAGAAATAGAAACTATAAACAACCCAATTACGAGCATTGAAATTGTGATAAAAGAATTGTGATAAAAAAATCTCCCTAAAAACAAAAGCCCAGGACCGGATGGCTTCACAGGAGAATTCTATCAAACATTTAGAAAAGAGCTCGTGCCTATCCTTCTAAAACTCTTTCAAAAAGTTGCAGAGGAAGGAACATTTCCAAATTCATTCTATGAGGCCACCATCATCCTGATACCAAAACCAGAGAAAGACAACACAAAAAATGAAAACTACATGCTAATATCACTGTTGAACATAGATGCAAAAATCCTAAAAAAAATTTTTAGCAAACAGAATTCAGCAACACATCAAAAAGCTCATACACCATGATCAAGTTGGATTTATTCTAGAGATGCAAGGATTCTTCAATATATGGAAATCAAACAATATGATAGACCAGATTAACAAACTGAAAGATAAAAATCATATGATCATTTCAACAGATGCGGAAAAAGCCTTTGGCAAAATTCAGAACCTATCTATGATTAAAACTCTTCCAAAAATGGGCATAGAAGGAACCTACCTCAACATAGTAAAGGCCATATAGATAGACCCTGAATAACCAACACAGTCTTGAGAAAGAGGAATGGAGCTGGAGGAATCAAGCTTTCTAACTTCAGGTTATACTACAAAGCTACATTCATCAAGACAGTAAGATACTGGCACAAAAACAGAAATATAGACAAATGGAACAAGATAGAAAGCCCAGAGATAAACCCATGCTCCTATGGGTACCGTATTTGTGACAAAGGAGGCAAGAATATACAAAGGGGTGAAAACAGCCTTTTCAATAAATGGTGCTGGGAAACTGGACTGCTGCTGCTAAGTCGCTTCTTCAGTCGTGTCCGACTCTGTGCGACCCCACAGATGGCAGCCCACCAGGCTCACCCATCCCTGGGATTCTCCAGGCAAGAACACTGGAGTGGGTTGCCATTTCCTTCTCCAATGCATGAAAGTGAAAAGTCAAAGTGTAGTCGCTAAGTTGTGTCTGCCTCCTAGAAACCCCATGGACTGCAGCGTACGAGGTACCAGGCTCCTCCGTCCAGGGGATTATCCAGGCAAGAGTACTGGAGTGGGTTGCCATTGCCTTCTCTGGGGAAAACTGGACAGCTACATGCAAAAGAATGAAATTAGAACACTTCCTAACACCATACACAAAGATAAACTCAAAATGGATTAAAGACCCAATTGGAAGACCAGAAACTATAAAACTCTTAGAGGAAAACAAGGCAGAACACTCGATGACATAAATCAAAGCAAGATCTTCTATGACCCAACTCCTAGAGTAATGGAAATAAAAATGAAAGTAAGCAAGTGGGACCTGATTAAACTTAAAGGCTTTCGCACAGCAAAGGAAACTATAAGCAAGGTGAAAAGAAAACCCACATAATGGAAGAAAATAATAACAACTAAAACAACTGATAAAGGATTAATTTCCAAAATATACAAGCAGCTCATACAACTCAATACCAGAAAAAAAAAAGCCAATTAAAAAGTGAGAAAAACACCTAAACAGACATTTTGCCAAAGCAGATATACAGATGGCTAACAACCACATAAAAAGATGCTCAGCATCACTCATTCTTCAGTTCAGTTCAGTTGCTCAGTGGTGTCCGACTCTTTATGATCCCATGAACTGCAGCACGCCAGGCCTCCCTGTCCATCACAAACTCTCGGAGTCCACCCAAACCCATGTGCATTGAGTCAGTGATGTCATCCAACCATCTCATCCTCTGTCATCCCCTTCTCCTCCTGCCCTCAATCTTTCACAGCATCAGGATCTTTTCAAATGAGTCAGCTTTTCGCATGAAGTGGCCAAAGTATTGGAGTTTCAGCTTCAGCATCAGTCCTTCCAATGAACACTCAGGACTGATATCCTTTAGGATGGACTGGTTGGATCTCCTTGCAGCCCAAGGGACTCTCAAGAGCCTTCTCCAGCACCACAGTTCAAAAATATCAATTCTTCGGCTTTCAGTTTTCTTTATAGTCCAACTCTCACATCCATACATGACCACTGGAAAAACCATAGCCTCAACTAGATGGACCTTTGTTGGCAAAGTAATGTCTCTGCTTTTTAATATGCTGTCTAGGTTGGTCATAACATTCCTTCCAAGGAGTAAGTGTCCTTTAATTTCATGGCTGTAATCATCATCTGCAAGGATTTTGGAGCCCCCCAAAATAAAGTCAGCCACTGTTTCCCCATTTATTTGCCATGATATGATGGGATGCCATGATCTTAGTTTTCTGAATGTTGAGGTTTAAGCCAACTTTTTCACTCTCCTGTTTCACCTTCATCAAGAGGCTCTTTGGTTATTTTTCACTTTCTGCCATAAGTGTGGTGTCATCTGCATATCTGAGGTTATTGAGATTTCTCCCAGCAATCTTGATTCCAGCTTGTGCTTCATCCAGCCCAGCGTTTCTCATGATGTACTCTGCATAGAAGTTTAATAAGCAGGGTGACAATAGACAGCCTTGATGTACTCCTTTCCCTATTTGGAACCAGTCTGTGGTTCCATGTCCAGTTCTAACTCTTGCTTCCTGACCTGCATATAGGTTTCTCAAGAGGCAGATCAAGTGATCTGGTATTCCCATCTCTTTCAGAATTTTCCACAGTTTATTGTGATCCACACAGTCAAAGGCTTTGGCATAGTCAATAAAGCAGAAATAGATATTTTTCTGGAACTCTCTTGCTTTTTCAATGATCCAGCAGATGTTGGCAATTTGATCTCTGGTTCCTCTGCCTTTTCTAAAACCAGCTTAAACATTTTGAAGTTCACAGCTCACGTATTGCTGAAGCCTGGCTTGGAGAATTTTGAGCATTACTTTGCTAGCTTGTGAGATGAGTACAATTGTGTGGTAGTTTAAGCAGTTTTTGGCATTGCCTTTCTTTGGTGTTGTAATGAAAACTGACCTTTTCCGGTCCTGTGGCCACTGCTGCATTTTCCAAATTTGCTGACATATTGAATGCAGCCCTTTCACAGCATCATCTTTTAGGATTTGAAATAGCTCAAGTGGAATTCCATCATCTCCACTAGCTTTGTTCGTAGTGATGCTTTCTAAGGCCCACTTGACTTCACATTCCAGGATGTCTAACTCTAGGTGATTGTGAGTAATCACACCATCATGATTATCTGGGTCATGAAGATCTTTTTTGTATAGTTCTTCTGTGTATTCTTGCCACCTCTTCTTAATATCTTCTGCTTCTGTTAAGACTATACCATTTCTTTCCTTTATTGAGCCCATTTTGCATGAAATAGTCCCTTGGTTTCTCTAATTTTCTTGAAGAGATCTCTAGTCTTTCTCATTCTATTGTTTTCCTCTATTTCTTTGCATTGATCACTGAGGAAGGCTTTCTTATCTCTCCTTGCTATTCTTTGAAACTCTGAATTCAAATGGGTATATCTTTCCTTTTCTTCTTTGCTTTTCACTTCTCTTCTTTTCACAGTTATTTGTAAGGCCTCCTTAGACACTTTGCTCTTTTGCATTTCTTTCTTGGGGATGGTGTTGATTCCTGTCCCCTGCTCATTATTATAGAAGCGCAAATCAAAGCTACAATGAGATATCATCTCACACTGGTCAGAATGGCCCTCACCAAAATGTCTACGAACAATAAATGCTGGAAAGAGTGTGGAGAAAAGGGAACAGTCTTTCACTGTTGGTGGGAATGTAAATTGGTACAGCAACTATGAAAAACAGTATGGAGATTCCTTAAAAACTAATTATAAAACCACCATATGACCCAGCATTCTCACTCCTAGGCATATACCCCGAGGACACTAAAATCGAAAGAGACACATGTATCCCATTTTTCATTACAGCACTATTTACAATAGCTAGAACATGGAAGCAACCTAGATGTCCATTGACAGATGAATGAATAAAGAAGTTGTGGCGTATATACACAATAAAATATTACTCAGCCATAAAAAGGAACACATTTGAGTCAGTTCTAATGAGGTTGATGAACCTAGAACCGTTTATACAGAGTGAAATGAGTCAAAAAGAGAAAAATAAATATTGTATTCTAGCACATATATACAGAACCTAGAAGAATTTTACTGAAGAATTTATTTACAGGGCAACAGTGGAGAAACAGACATAGAGAATAGACTTATGGACATAGGGAGAGGGGAGAAGAGGGTGAGATGTTTGGAAAGAGTAACATGGAAACTTATATTACCATATGTAAAATAGATAACCAATGGGAATTTGCTATATGGCTCAGGAAACTGAAGCAGGAGCTCTGTCAACTTAGAGAGGTGGAATGGGGAGGGAGATGGGAGGGAGGTTCAAAAGGAAGGGGGTATATGTATACCTATGGCTGATTCATGTGGAGGTTTGACAGAAAACAGCAAAATTCTGTAAAGCAATTATCTTTCAATAAAAAATAAATTAATTAAAAAAAGAAAATAATAGAACAGAACATGGGAGGAGCTTTAACTAACAGAAACACAACATTGTAAAGAAATTATACTCCAATACTAAAATTTTGAAAATTAAAAAAAAGAAAAGCCACACACTGCAACTAGCATGTAGCCCACATGCAGCAACACAGACCCAGTGTAGTGAAAATAAATAAATAAATAATTAAATAAATAAATAAATGCCTGAAAAAAGAGAGATGAACAAAATTGAATGTATTTTAGAGGGATCGTTTAACTAAGGTGTGAAGAATACAATGGAGGTAACACAAAAATGGGAAAACCAGTCTGGGGTCCAAAATGAAGTAATTCAGCTAAGAGGTAATAAGACGAGTAGGTTCTAGATTAAAGTGGAAGAGTAAATCAACTTGGTTATTGTGAAACATAAGAAATAATGAGAAGGGATATTTGAGCATAATGAAAATCTGTTCTACTGGTAGTAATTTTATTTGTTTTTGGAAGAAACTCCTAGGTCTTTTTAATCTTCTGAAGATGCAAGTATTTTTCTAATTGATTTCAGATGTCAAATAACTTCTAATGATATGGTGTTTACAGTCACATCCTTAATCAGCCAAAGATTTAAGCAACCCATTTTTCTCTCTTACTATTAACATCAATTTTTCTAGACACAATCTCTGTAGATTTTGAATATTCCCTAAGAATAATTGGGTAGTTTTTAAGGTTTATCTCTAGCATTTTTACTTCCTCAGCACTAGGGATATTTATCAGTATCTTTTTACAATATAATGAAATCTCTCTTTATGCTAGAAAAACATTCTTGCAAATTGCATAATTTAAAAATCTAACTACAGATTAACTTTCTAAAAAATAAATATCTAGCATAATTTGCTAAGTTGAGATTTTATCTATTTTTACAGCATACTATAAAAATTCAAAATTCTGATTTTACCTATTTTTAATATCACAATATATAAAGTTTGCAATTCAAATTTGCATAAAATGCAATGATTGTCTTCATAATGAGATTATAATATAAATTTATGAATTAAAAGTTACCTGAATAATGTTTTTCTCATATTAAGCATTTAAACTACTTAAGACTTAATCTTGCATGTTAAAGTTATACACTAACACTTTCGGAAAGCAGAGTGTTGAATTGAAAGGAGTAATAAAGCCCCTCAGAGAGGACTTCACTGCAAAGAGAATGACCTGTACTATGGTTTGATTCTTGGAGGACAGGATTTAATGGGTGGAGATGGTGAAGAAAAATGAACTACTACAGCATAAGGCAAAGACAGAGAGGCAAGAAACTTAAAGAATGTTTCATAAATTATCAATATTCAATAGACTAGTTTTCTGTTTTATTATCATTTTACAATACAATTGGATCCCATAAAAGCCCTGTGAAGTAGGTTTTATTGTTGTTGTTCAGTCTCCAAGTTATGTCTAACTCTTCACAAGTCCATGGACTGCAGCACACCAGGCTTCCCTGTCGCTCCCCATCTCCTGAAGCTTTATCAAGTTGATGTCCATTGAATCAGTGATGACATCCAATCATCTCATCCTCTGTCACCCTCTTCTTCTGCCTTCAATCTTTTCCAGAATCAGTTGGCCAAAGTATTGGAGTTTCAGCTTCAGCACCTGTCCTTCCAAAGAATATTCATGGTTGATTTCCTTTAGGATTGACTGGTTTGCTCTTCTTGCTTTCCAAGGGACTCTCAGGAGTCTTCTTCAGCATCACAGTTCAAAAGCATCAATTCTTTGGTGCTCTGCCATCTTTTTTGTCCAGCTCTCATATCCATCCATACATGACTACTGGAAAGATCAAAGCCTTGACTATACAGACTTTCCTGCCAAGGAGCAATCATCTTCTAATTCATGGCTACATCCACAGTGATTTTAGAGTCCAATAAGAGGAAATCTGTCACTATTTCCACCTTTCCCCCTTCTATTTAGCATGAAGTAATGGAACTGGATGCCATGATCTTAGTTTTTTTTTTAATATTAAGTTTTAAGCCAGCTTTTTCACTTTTCTCCTTCACCCTCATCAAGAGGCTCTTTAGTTCCTCTTCATATTCTACCACTATCTATCCACATATCTGAGGTTGTTGATATTTCTCCTGACCATCTTGATTCCAGCTTTTAATTCATTCAACCTGGCATTTCAGATGATGTGTCCTGTGTATAAGTTAAATAAACAGGGTGATAATAGACAGTCTTTTCTTACGCCTTTCTCAATCCTCAACCAATCAGTTGTTCCATACAGGGTTCTAATTGTTGCTTCTTGACATGCATGCAGATTTCTCAGGAGACAGGTAAGATGGTCTGGTAGTCCCATCTCTTTAAGAGTTTTACACCGTGGTTATGGTCCATACAGCATAGTCAATGAAAGAGAAAGTGAAAGTGAAGTCACTCAGTCCTGTCGGACTCTTTGCGACTCCATTGTCTGTAGTCTACCAGGCTTCTTCATTCATGGGATTTTTCCAGTAAGAGTACCAGAGTGAGTTGCCATTTCCTACTCTAGGGGATCTTCCCAACCCAGGGGTTGAACCCGGGTCTCCTGCATTGCAGGCAGATGCTTTACCCTCTGAGCCACCAGGGAAGACCCAGTGGAAGAGAGGTAGATGTGTTTGTGGAATTCCCTTGTTTTCTCTATGATCTAGTGAATGTTGGAAATTTGACCTCTGGTTCCTCTTCCTTTTCTAAACTCAGCTTGAACATCTAGTAATTCTTCATTCATGTAATGCTGAAGCCTAGCTTGGAGGATTTTGAGCATAACCTTACTAGCATAGGAGATAAGTGCAATTGTCCAGTGGTTTGCATATTTTTTTAGTACTGTCCTTCTTGGGAATTGGGATGAGGATCGATTTTTTCCAATTCTGTGGCCACTGCAGAGTTTTACAAATTTGCTGACATAATGAATGCAGCACTTTAATAGCATATCTTTTAGGATTTTAAATAACTCTGTGGGGATTCCATTACCTCCACTAGCTTTATTGGCAGCAGTGCTTCCTAAGCCTTATTTGACTTCATATTGCAGAATGTCTGGCTCTGGGTGAGAGACAACACAACCGTGGTTATCTGGGTCATTGAGATTAAGGTCTTTTTCATACAGTTCTTCTGTGTATTTTTAAAATATCTTCTTGATTTCTTATGCTTCTATTAGGTCTTTACTGTTTCTGTCCTTTACTGTGTCCATCTTTGGATGAAATGTTCCTTCAATATTTCCAATATTGTTGAAGAGATCTCTAGTCTTACTCTTTCTGTTGTTATCCTCTATTTCTTTGCACTGTTCATTGAAGAAGGCCTTCTTGTCTCCTTAATTTAGTTCGGTGTACTTGCTTTTCACTTCTTTTCTTTCTTCAGCTTTTTGAAAATCTTCCTTAAACAACTACTTTGCCTTTTTGCCTTTCTTTTTCTTTGGGATGGTTTTGGTCACTGCCTCCAATACAATATTATGTACCTCTGTCCATAGTTCTTCAGGTACTTTGTTTACTAGATCTAATCCCTTGAATCTATTTGTCACCTCCACTGTATTCACAGGGGATTTGATTTAAGTCATACCTGATGGGCCTAGTGACTTTCCCTGCTTTCTTAGTTTAAGCCTGAATTTTGCTATAAGGCACTGATGATGGTCTGAGCCCAAGGCAGCCCCAGGTCTTGTTTTTGCTGACTGTATACAAATTCCCCATCTTTGGCTACAAAGAATATAATCAATCTGATTTTGATATTGACCAGTTAGTATTATTATCTCTGCCTTGTAAGTGAAGAAACAGCAATAAAGATAATTATTTGATTTATATCAAATCATTACACTAATAAAGTGGCAGAGATACAGTTTGAACTTAAGCCTTCTATTTTCCATCTAGGGAATTTTTCACTGCACTTTTAGTGAATAGGAGAGCAGGTGATAAAATTAGAAAGGAAGGTTGAAGCTGTGTTGTGAAGGCCTTTAAACAAGTCATCATCAACTCTTCTCTTTCACAAACACATTTCATGATGTAACATATTCTGTCAGTGCTATCTTTAAAATATGTCAAGAATCTGACCATTTCTTTCTGTATCCACTGTCAAAAAAGTATCTCCTCTCATTTGGATTATTACAGTTATGTCCTTACAAGTTCCCATGCTCTGCCTTTGCCTTCTTCCAACTCTTCATAGCAAGCAAGTCAGATCATATTACTCACAGTTCTAAAGCTTCCAATTGACTCTTTATATGGTACTCTGCCACATCTCTGACCTCATCTACCCTCACTCTCAGATATCACTAATAAACTTGCCTCTTTGCAGTTGCAGTAACCTGATGGGTGGTACTCTATCTCAGTCTTTTGCCTTGGTATGCTCTCTCCAATCCAAGGGATTGAACCAACATCTCTTATATCTCGTGCATTGGCAGGCAGGTTCTTTACCACTAGTTCCACCTGGGAAGCCCCTAAGTCCAATACGTTTTCTGTCATTTTGTACTTAACTATGTAAGATCCAGGATATTTTTCATTATATAAGGTGGCGTCAAATGAAACTGACATTACTGTTAGTCTAAAGTAACCAAATTTCAGCAAATGTCTTATGGTTCAATCTAGAGATAATTTCTGAATCTATAGTAAATTATTTTCAGTGGAATTATAGTGACATGAAAATGACTTAATATATAAATTAGTGAGGCCCTAAAAATGTGACAGTGCAAAAACTCCCAACCTGGGGCAGAGGGAGGTCACAAGCTGTCTGAACTAAGAGTTCTTCACACCTCAGAAAGTCCTTAGGTTATCCCTGGAAATTGCTCGAGTTTTCATGATCAGTCTTCATGGCAGCTTTCTTGAATCATTAATAAAAGCTAAAATAAGTCTCAAAAAGCTTGGAGTTAAAGGAAGTGTGAAATTCATTTTAGAAAACTATACTGTAAATGATAGAAACAGGCATACTTTTGGTTTATAAAAAAGAAAATCCTCAGCTAACTCTGAAAGGTCATTTTTTGGTTGAGGATGCAACATAGCCAATCCTCTACATAGAATTCTGGTTCTTAAAAGATCAATTAATTTCTTATATCCTAAGTTGAAGTTTGATATATATATCTCATTAACTAGTCATGAAAACATCATTAGCAATGAAACACACAGAAGTGTTTCACAACATATTAAATATCAGTTAACTGTATTCAAATTTCAAACTGTGTACTGTAAACAATATTGATTTGATCTATATTTTAGGCACAAAGCCAAAACAATTCATTTTGTTGATTTGAAAATTTTGCTTTTGTCATTTCTTGAGAAAAGGAATCAGATCAGATCAGATCAGTCGCTCAGTCGTGTCTGACTCTTTGCGACCCCATGAATCGCAGCACGCCAGGCCTCCCTGTCCATCACCATAGCAATACATAATTTTCTCTGGTGTTTCTGGGGAAAGGATTTGAATATAGTTAGTGAGACAATTTCTGTCTTTAGTAGAGACACACAAGATGAATTAAGTATTCACCATATGATTACTCTAATTTTTATATCCCACTGAGGCAAGCTCAACTCCAAGAAGTAATTGTAAACTCATATCAGTGACAATGAGAATGAGTACATTTGATTACTCACTATTAAATTTATTAAGTAGGGAAATTATGCTGAGTTTATCATCTAAATAAAGAGTGATTTCTTGCACAGCATGCCAGGTTCAGGGACAGACTCAGTTAATTTCAACTGCAAAAATTGTGTTTCCCATTTCAAATATACAGTTCTGTGGCAGGTTATTTGAATTCCTTAATTGTCCACTTTGACTTCTATGCAATGAAGCTCAAAATGTAAGATTTTATTAGTTATAGTAGTTTGCTCTATGCTGCTGCTACTCCTGCTAAGTCACTTCAGTCGTGTCTGACTTTGTGCGACCCCATGGATGGCAGCCCACCAGGCTCCCCCATCCCTGGGATTCTCCAGGCAAGAATACCGGATTGGGTTGCCATCTCCTTCTCCAATGCATGAAAGTGAAAAGTGAAAGTGAAGTCCCTCAGTCATTTCCGACTCTTAGCAACCCCATGGACTGCAGCGTACCAGGCTCCTCTGTCCAGGGGATTTTCCAGGCAAGAGTACTGGAGTGGGGTGCTATTGCCAGCTTCATTACTTATGGTAGAGTGAATTTAGAATGCTGTTGTACATCTGAGGGAAATACTTTGTAAATTTTTGATAGGTGAGGGGATTCTTCTCTACAACTCTGGGAGAATCATAATATATGACAATACCATAGTCCATCTCAAAAATGAAAGAAAACAAAACCTTAACTCTTATTCTTTAACTAATGAGTTATTAGCCATTTACTCACTCACTTTAGTCAGAAACTTAGGTAATAGTCTCAGACTTGTCAACTGTTCTCTACACTTATATCAAGTCAATCCTGATATTTCTTTCTAAATAATATATTTAAGGTCTTTCATAAGCAAGTCCCTATTATGCTTTCATTTTCCATTCAAAGAATATTTATTGAGTGTCTACTATATGTCAGGCAATTGCTCTAGGGACTGCAGATATACAAATAAGAAAAATAGTAAAATGTGCCTACCTTCATGAAGTTTACCCTCCAGTGGCTGAGCCAGACAATAAACAAATACATTTATAGTATAATGACAGGAAGTGGTAAGTGATATGAGGAAAAATGAAGGAAAAACAGGACAGAAGTGACTGAAGATGAAGTCAGAAGTGTGAGAAGGGTGCTTATCTTTCCAAACCACTCTTTTTTTAGGTATGCACCACTCAAGTCATACTACAGACTGATAGTGTGCTGAATAAACCAGGTTCCCTCTTGTCTTAATGCATTGCAATGGCAGTGCCTCATGCTAAGAAATCTGTATTCTTTATCCTCAGTTGCAATTTATAATCCTACTTTAAGCTTTAGCTTTAGATCATTTGAGAAGACATCTTTAACATTATTATATTGAATTGTGCTTTTGCTTTCCAAACTTTTCTGTATAATAATTATACCTCATGTCTCACTGAAATATATATTTTTTTAATCAAGAAAGCACTATATGCTACTTTTGAAAGTACTAAGTATGCAGCGAGTCACAGTTATTGATTTCAAGGATGTTGAATTACAATAATTGCAATATCTAGCTTACCTATCTAGTTTTCTTTGAGCATGAATTCCTATTCATTTTTGTTTCTCTAGGTTTTTTTTTTTTTTTTTTTTTCCCCACACTCAGGAAAGAATAAGATCAGTATGAGTTAGATTGAACTGAATGGAAGGGTAAAAATTCTACCTTTTTATATAACCTCTCCCTTACTTGATCAAGGCAAATAATAGAAAGATAATAATAAAATAACTGATGATCACTGATGGTCTGCCAAATCTATAGATCAGATCAGTCGCACAGTCATGTCCGACTCTTTGCAACCCCATGAATTGCAGCACGCCAGGCCTCCCTGTCCATCACCAACTCCCGGAGTTCACTCAGACTCAGTCCATCGAGTCAGTGATGCCATCCAACCATCTCATCCTCTGTCGTCCCCTTCTCCTCCTGCCCCCAATCCCTCCCAGCATCAGAGTCTTTTCCAATGAGTCAACTCTTCGCATGAGGTGGCCAAAGTACTGGAGTTTCAGCTTTAGCATCATTCCTGCAAAGAAATCCCAGGGCTGATCTCCTTCAGAATGGACTGGATGGATCTCTTTGCAGTCCAAGGGATTCTCAAGAGTCTTCCCCAACACCACAGTTCAGAAGCATCAATTCTTCAGCGCTCAGCTTTCTCCACAGTCCAACTCTCACATCCATACATGACCACTGGAAAAACCATAGCCTTGACTAGACAGACCTTTGTTGGCAAAGTAATGTCTCTGCTTTTCAATATGCTATCTAGGCTGGTCATAACTTTTATTCCAAGGAGTAAGCGTCTTTTAATTTCATGGCTGCAGTCACCATCTGCAGTGATTTTGGAGCCCCAAAAAATAAAGTCTGACACTGTTTCCACTGTTTCCCCATCTATTTCCCATGAAGTGATGGGACCAGATGCCATGATCTTCACTTTCTGAATGTTGAGTTTTAAACCAACTTTTTCACTCTCCTGTTTCACCTTCATCAAGAGGCTTTTTAGTTCCTCTTCCCTTTCTGCCATAAGGGTGGTGTCATCTGCATATGTGAGGTTATTGATATTTCTTCTGGCAATCTTGATTCCAGCTTGTGCTTCTTCCAGCCCAGCGTTTCTCATGATGTACTCTGCATAGAAGTTAAATAAGCAGGGTGACAATAGACAACCTTGACATACTCCTTTTCCTATTTGGAACCAGTCTGTGGTTCCATGTCCAGTTCTAACTGTTGCTTTCTGACTTGCATACAAATTTCTCAAGAGGCAGGTCAGGTGGTCTGGTATTCCCATATTTTTCAGAATTTCCCACAGTTTATTGTGATCCACAAAGTCAAAGGCTTTGGCATAGTCAATAAAGCAGAAATAGATGTTTTTCTGGAATTCTCCTCCTTTTTTGATGATCCAGAAGATGTTGGCAATTTGGTCTCTGGTTCCTCTGCTTCTTCTAAAACCAGCTTGAACATCTGGAAGTTCACGGTTAACATATTTCTGAAGCCTGGCTTGGAGAATTTTGAGCATTACTTTACTAGCATGTGAGATGAGTGCAATTATGCAGTAGTTTGAGCATTCTTTGGCATTGCCTTTCTTTGGGATTTGAATGAAATCTGACCTTTTCCAGTGCTGTGGCCACTGCTGAGTTTTCCGAATTTGCTGGCATACTGAGTGCAGCACTTTCACAACATCATCTTTCAGGATTTGAAATAGCTCAACTGGAATATTAATTGCTTTGTGCACATGGTGTTAGTTTTATTGTTTTCACTTTGTATAAAGAAAACTGTAGATGGAGAAGTTAAGTTCTTGGCCAAAACTACTTAGCTATTAATTGGTAGAGCCTCCTTCTGTCCTATATTAAAGGATGCATTCTATTCTCCTCTATGATATTGTCTATAGTACAGTGAACATTTAATTCTATTAGTTTGGATTAGTTTTATCCCGTTATCAAGAATTAATTTTTGCCACAGAAGTATCCCTGACTGTGAAGCATTCCTAGATACCATTGACATATCCACAGAGCACTGTGCCTTCTATTCAAGTTAGGGAATGCTTGCTGCTTTAATTCCAGGTTCACAGAGAAGTGAAGTACCTTCCCTTCACTGAAAAGATTACAATAATGAACAAAGTGTCTTCTTTGATGATAGTGTGTGAATGCTGCCCTGTGATAAAGTTTGATTAATGATGTCATTCTTGGCATTGCTCAGGACATACTATCAACTATTTTCTCTCTGTAAGGACATGAAATAGTAAATTATAGAATTAGGTCACTCGGGTGAAAAAGTTTTTGAATTTCTATTTATATCTATCTATATGCTTGTCCAAATTCTTTCCTTCCAGAAGGAGTCACAAAAGCCTATAGGACTATTTCATAAGTTATACATGCTAATGAAGGGGTTAATGTATGTGATTTATTGGAATAGATACTAAGACAATAAAACCAAATAGTACTTGCATTTTTAATTAGATTAAGTTTGCTTGAAAATTATTGTGGATTTGGAAACAATTGTATACTATTTCATTATTGTAACAAATTTGAACCAAGTCTGTATAATCAGGATGAAAAGTAAGATCATTCTATTCATTTTTTCAATCAACTATTTGCAATATGGCAATAAGTGAGTAAATCAATGTAAATACTTTGGTTTATAAATCAATAATCTATAGATAGTCTGTGTACCATTGACATCTTGACTGAAACTCAAGGTTTTCAAGGTTCATTCTGAAGAAGCCAATAAGTCCCTGCCAAATTAATTGTATTTGTGAATTTTGTTTTTATTAGTTTAGTTATTATAAAGCATCCAATGAATTACTTCATAAAGATAGTACATATTTCTTCATTACATGCTTTTAAAACATAAAGTTTGCAATATATTATATTGTATGTTAAACACTAAATATTCCAAATATGTTGTTAACATATTGATATTTATAATGCTTGAAATCAACTACTGTCTTTTTCGAAGAAGCTTTTGGTGCTTTTATTGAAAATATAGTATAGTCCATATGTGAAACCAAAAATTTCCATATGTACAAGCTGGATTTAGAAAAAGCAGAGGAACCAGAGATCAAATGGCCAACAACCATGGGGTGATAGCAAAAGTAAGAGAATTCCAGAAACTCATCTACTTCTGCTTCATTGACTATGATAAAACCTTTGACTGTGTGGATCACATCAAACTAGAAAATTTGCCATTCTTCAGGAGATGGGAATACCAGAATACCTTATCTGCCTCCTGAGAAAACCTGTATGCAGGTCAAGAAACAACAGTTAGAACTAGACATGGAACAATGGACTGGCTCCAAATTGGGAATGGATTATGTCAAAGCTGTATATTGTCACTCTGCTTATTTAACATATTCAAAGTGCATCACGAGACAGAGGGTGAGGTGGTTGGATGGCATCATTGCTTCAGTGGGCATGAGTTTGAACAAACTCTGGAAGATAGCAAGGAAAAGGGAAGCCTGGTGTGCTGCAGTCCATGGGGTCTCAAATAGTTGGACATGACTGAGTGACTGAACACCAGCAATAACAACAACATCATGTGGAATGCTGGACTGGATGAATCACAAACTGGAATCAAGATTGCTCACAGAAATATCAATAAACTCAGATAAAGAGATGACACTTCCCTAGTGGCAGAAAATTAAGAGGAACTAAAGAGCCTCCTGATGAAGGTGAAAGGAGAGTGAAAAAACTGGTTTAAAACTCAACATTCAAAAAAACTAAAATTATGGCATCTGGTCTCATCACTTCATGGCAAATAGATGGGGAAAGAATAGTGACAGATTTTATTTTTTGGGCTCCAAAATCACTGCAGAAAGTGACTGCAGCCATGAAATTAAAATACACTTTCTCCTTGGAAGAAAAGCTATGACAAAACTAGAGAGCATATTAAAAAGCAGAGACATTACTTCACCAACAAAAGTCTGTATACTCAAAGATATGGTGAAAAGCAGAGCATTACTTTGCCAACAAAGGTCCGTCTAGTCAAGGCTATGGTTTTTTCACTGGTCATGTATGGATGTGAGAGTTGGACTGTGAAAAAAGCTGAGCGCTGAAGAATTGATACTTTTGAATTGTGGTGTTGGAGAAGACTCTTGAGAGTCCCTTGGGCTGCAAGGAAATCCAACCAGTCCATTCTGAAGGAGTTCAGCCCTAAGATTTCTTTGGAGGGAATGATGCTGAAGTTGAAACTCCAGTACTTTGGCCACCTCATGCGAAGAGTTGACTCATTGGAAAAGACTCTGATGCTGGGAGGGATTGGGGGCAGGAGGAGAAGGGGATGAAAGAGGATGAGATGGCTGGATGGCATCACTGACTCGATGGATTGAGTCTGAGTGAACTCCGAGAGTTGGTGATGGACAGGGAGGCCTGGCGTGCTGCAATTCATGGGGTCGCAAAGAGTCGGACACTACTGAATGACTGAACTGAACTGAACTGAATGTACAGATGTGAGTCAGACCATAAAGAAGGCTGAGCACCAAAGAACTGATGTTTTAGAACTGTGGTGCTGGAGAAGACTCTTGAAATTTCCTTGGACATCAGGGAGATCAAACCAGTCAATCCTAAAGGAAATAAACCCTGAATACTCATTTGAAGGACTGATGATGAAGCTCAAGCTCCAATACTTTGGCCATCTGATGTGAAGAGCTGACTCATTGGGAAATACCTTGTTCCTGGGAAAGATTGAGGGCATGAGAAGAAGGGGGCAACAGAAGATAGATGGTTGGATGGCCTCATTGACTCAATGGACATGAGTTTGAACAAACTCTGGACACAGTGAAGGACAAGGAAACTTGGCATGCTGCAGTCCATGGAATCCCAGAGTCAGACAGGACTGAGTGCCTGAACAACAACAATATGTGAAATTATACCCATTTGTAGATAGATAGTTAGAGGTAAATGAGAGTCTATGTGCAATAATTCCTTGAATAATGCTAACTTCTTTAAACATGGTTTGCTTTCTTAAAATTTTTATTCATTTATTCATGTATTTATTTTTGGCTCCCCCAGCTCCTTGTTGCTGTACTTGGGTCTTCTCTAGTTGAGGCACATGGGATCTACTCTCGTTGTGGTACCTGGGCTTCTCATTGTGGTGACTTCTCTTGTTGAAAAGCATTGGCTTTAGATGTGTGGGCTTCAGTACCTGTGGTGCATGGGCTTAGTTGCTCCATGGCATGTGGGATCTTCCTGGGCTAGGGATTGAACTCATGTCGCCTGCATTGGCAGGTGGATTCTTAAGCACTGGACCAACAGGGAAGGCCCTCAATTGCTTTTTATATTTTTTTCATTAATTCTAGCAATTTTTTTAGATTGCACCATTTCAGAACAATCTGGAAAGAAAAGATTTCTTTTTGTTGGTAGTGTTTTAATCAAATTCAAAATCTCTAGAGTTCAAAAAAAAGTTTTCTTTTTCCCTGGAACTCGTCTCTTTGTAGGGTGGGGTGGTTTTGTGTCCAGAAGAGAGTATAATTTGGATTTCTGTATTTTGTAACAGAATGTTGTCTTTGCCATCTGTATATCTTTTACATAAGGTATATATATTCTCTCTGCAATTGGGAATGCAATCCTTCTCCCCTAGCAAATCTTAGATCTCATTGACTATTTACAACCCAAAGATATTTTAGGGATAATGTAGTACAAATTCTTGCAAGAACGAATGCTATTCTCAAAAAATGACTTCCCAAGATCTAAGTGCTAGGTATGGCAGGGGCTAAAACAGAGGGCTCCTGACTTTAAATAGTATATGTACCTGTATATCACTGTCTCAGATTCCTGCTATAAATTTCCAGCTATTTTTAGCAATTACTACTTGAGGAAAGTCATCTAAAGAATATGCTATTTACCAAAGATTTAATTATCAGATATGAATATTTGTATTGCACTTATTAATTTGGACCTCAGCATCAGATATTTTGCAAGGTTATAAAAATTCTTAATGGCCCTTGTATAAGAAAAAACCTTGATAAATTCCTTTTATTCAAAGGAGGAAAGAGTTTATTTATCTAAATCACGATTCTAATCTAGATCCTCCTAATCTAGATCCTTTTGAAAAACAATATGAATAAAAATCTAATCAATTATATCTCCTGTTTTGCTTTGGATCCAAGAAAGATAAAAATAAAGGCTAAAAGTATGGTGTATCTTTCTCTGTTGAGTATTCTTCTACTGTATAATGATCCCATTTTTCATATATTATTATCCTAAATGAAAAGCAACTATTACTTGTTACCAAGTGTAAGTTCTCCTTCATGGTTTATAGCCTTGTTGTGGTGAACAGGCTTGTGTAATGAAATGAAGCTATAAGCCATGTCTTGCAGGGCCACCTAAGATGGGCTGGTTGTAGTGAAGTGTTCTGACAAAATGTGGTCCATTGGAGGAGGGAATGGCAAACCACTCCAGTATTCTTGCACAAGAACCCCATGAACACTATGAATAAGCAAAAAGATATGACACAAGAAGATGAATCCCTAGCTTAAAAGGTGTCCAATAGGCTACTGGGAAAAAGCAGAGGGAAATTACCAATAGCTTCACATAGAATGAAGTGGGCACAATGCTCAATTGTGGATGTATCTGGTGGTGAAAATAAAGTCCAATGCTGTAAAGAACAATATTGCATAGGAACATGGAATGTGAGGTCCACGAATCAAGGTAAATTCCATGTAGTGAGGCAGGAGATAGCAAAAGTGAACATAGATATTTTAGGAATCAGTGAACTAAAATGGATGGGGACAGGCAAATTTAATTCAGATTATCATTATATCTACTACTATGGGCAAGAATCCCTTACAAGGATTGGAGTGGCCTTCATAGCCAATGAGAGCCCAAAATGTAGTACTTGGGTGCAACCTCAAAAAGATCTTGGTTCATCTCCAAGGCAAACTATTCAACATCAGAGTAACTCAAGTCTATGGCCTATCTGCTAATACTGAAGATGCTGAAGTTGTCCAGTTCTATGAAGACCTACAAGACTTTCTGAAACTAATACCCACCACCCCGCCACCCCCCCCCCCAAAAAAAAAAAAAAAGAAAAGATGTCCTTTTCATCATAGGGGATTAGAATGCAAAAGTAGGAAGTCAACAGACACCTGGAAGGCATGTTTGGCCTTGGAGTACAAAATGAAGCAGAGCAAAGGTTAACAGGATTTTGTAAAGAGAATATATTGGCCATAGCAACCACCCTCTTCCAACAACACAAGAGATGACTCTATACATGGACATCACCAGATGGTCAATACCGAAATCAAATTGACAATAATATTTGCAGCTTAATATGGAAAAGCTCAATACAGTCAGCAAAAACAAGACCAGGAACTTATTGTGGCTCAGATCATAAGCTCCTTATTGTAAAATTCAGGCTTAAATTGAAGAAAGTAGGGAAAACCACTGGCTATTCAGGCTTTACCTTAAGTCAATCCCTTTTTATTATAGAGTGGAGATGACAAATAGATTCAAGGAATTAGATATGGTAGAGTGCCTGAAGAACTATGAACAGAAGTTCATTAACACTGTACTGGAGGTGGTGATCAAGACCATCCTATAGAAAAAGAAATGCAAGAAGGCAAAATGGTTGTCTGAGGAGGGCTTAAAAAGAGCTGAGGAAAGAGAAGACGCAAAAGGCAAAGGAGAAAAAGAAAGATATACCCAATTGAATGCAGAATTTCTGGGAATAGCAAGGAGAGATATGAAGGCCTTTTTCAATGAACAATACAAAGAAATAGAGGAAAACAATAGAATGGGAAAGATTCGAGATCTCTTCAAGAAAGAGATCAAAGGAATATTTTATGCAAGGCTGGGCTTGAAAAACAACAGACTTTATAAGGACCTAACAAAACCAGAGGGGATTAAGAGTAAGGTAAGAATACACAAAAGAATTATACAAAAATGCCTTAATGACCCAGATAACCATGATGGTGTGGTCATTTACCTAGAGCCAAACGTCTGGGAGTGTGAACTCAATGTTTCCTTAGGAAACTTTATTATGGACAAAGCTAGTGGAGATGATGGAAATCCAGTTGAGCTATTTCAAATCCTAAAACATGATGCTGTTAAAATGCTATGATCAATATTTCAGCAAATTTGGAACACTTAACAGTGGGCACAGGACTGTAAAAATTCAGTTTTCATTACAATCCCAAAGAAAGGCAATGCCAAACAATCTTCAAAATATGTACAATTATGCTCATTTCACATGCTAGTAAGGTAATGCTCAAAATCCTTTAATATAGGCTTCAGCAATTGTGAGTTGAGAACCTCCAGATGTACAAGCTGGGTTTAGAAAAGGCATAGGAACCAGAGATCAAATTGCCAACATTTATTGGATCACAGAGAAAGCAAGGAAATTTGAGAAAATCATCTATTTCTGGTTCTTTGAGTATGTAAAAACATTTAGCTGTGTGGATCACAGCAAACTGGGAAATTCTTAAAGGGATGGGAATATAGACCACCTTACTTGTCTCCTGAGAAGCATGTATGCGGTTCAGAAACAACAGAACCAGACATGGAAGAACTGATGTGTTCAAAATTGGGAAAGGTGTATAACAATGCTGTAGATTGTCACCCTGATTATTTAGCATATATGCAAAATACATCATATGTAATGCTGAGTTGGATGAGTCACAAACTGGATTCAAGACTGCCTGTAGAAATATCAACAATTTCAGATGTGCAGATAATATCACTCTAATGGCAGAAAGTGAGGAGAAACTAAACAGCCTCTTGATGAAGATGAAAAGAGAGTGAAAAAGCTGATTTAAAACTCAACATTCAAAAAACTAAAATCATGATATCTGGTCCCATCACTTCATGGCAAATAGAAGCAGAAAAAGTGGAAGCAGTGACAGATTTTTATTTTCTCGGGTTTCAAAATCACTGCAGACAGTGACTGCAGCCATGGAATTAAAAGATGCTTACTCCTTGGAAGGAAAGCTATGCCAAACCTAGACAGCATATTAAAAAGTCGAGACATCACTTTGCTGACGAATGTTCATATACTCAAAGCTATGGTTTTTCTAGTAGTGATGTACAGATGTGAGTTGGACCATAAAGAAAGTTGAACACTGACTAATTGATGCTTTTGAACTGTGGTGTTGGAGAAGACTCTTGAAAGTTCCATGGACAGCAAGGGGAACAAACCAATCAGTCCTAAAGGGAATCAACCCTGAATATTCACTGGAAGGACTGATGCTGAAGATGAAGCTCCAGTACTTTGTCCACATGATGCAAAGAGGTGATTCATTGGAAAGGACCCTCAAGCTAAGAAAGATTGAAAGCAAAAGGAGAAGGGGAAGTTAGAGGATGAGATGTTTAGATAGTATTACTGAGTCCATGGACATGAATTTAAGCAAACTCTGGGAGACAGTGGAGGATAGAGGAACCAGGGGTACTGCAATCGATGGAATCGAAAAGGGTCAGACATGACTTAGCGAGTGCACAACAAAATATGTTAATTGTCACAAGTGGCACAGGGTAGAGAATGGGAAGGTGTGTTTGTAAATGTAGAAGACCTAAAGAAAATAATTTAAAATTATTGAATATCACTGAGTAGTTTATTGAATGTGGTTGAGTGCCATTCATATTAGCAATTATTAAATTTTATAGATAGAAAATCTCAACCCTTTATAGATAAGGCACTGAGTCTTTGGTTGAAGAAACAATAGACAACTCTATAGAATCAGAAGCACACAAGTGGTAGCTGTGGAATTCAGGTTATGAAATATTACACATAAAATGAAGATACAGAAGTCTCTCTCTCTTTCTCTCTCCACTTCCTCTCATTCTCTTTGCCTCTATTTTTTTTTCTTTTTCTTCCCATTCATCTATCCCATAGTCTCTTCTTTATCTCTCATTTTATCTTACTACCCTTAACATTGTTTAAGATTTTCCCTGTAGCTTTAATGGTAAAGAATCTGTCTGCAATGCAGGAGACCTGGGTTTGATCGCCTAGTCAGGAAAACCCCCTGGAGAAGGGCATGGCAGCCTACTCCAGAATTCCTGCCTGGAGAATCCTATGGACAGAGGAGGCTGGGGGACTACAGTCCATGGGGCTGCAAACAGACACGACTGAGTGACTGACACTACTATTACTACTACTTTTAATATTATTTACACTTACCATCGTTCACTTAATGTAATTCAGATCAAACCCAGTTCATTGATAGCTTTATGAAGAATAAAAAACAGGCTAAAATATTTCAAATCATTTTTGTTTTCAATAAATTGCATGCAATTATTAAACTGCAATAGCACTGAAGTGTTCTCTATTTGTCAACATGCCTTTCATGTACATTTAAAGCTGCATATAATTCTTCTACGCCCTTGAGAGGGGGGTTCAATAGGGAGGGGATGTATGTATACCTAATACCTATTCATGTTGATGTGTGGCAAAAACCATCACAGTACTGGAAAGCAATTATTCTCTAATTTAAAAATGTATTTAAAAAGGTTAAATATATATAAAAAAAAAACAGAGGAAAAACAAAGAATGCTAGAGGATTCCTAGGTGTCCTCTGTGCTTCCGTTTTGTAAAGACATTTGCTTTCCATGTCCTCAAGAGCTCCCTTTTATAATCTGAAACCTGCCCTATACATGAAGGGCAGGGAGAGACTCCCTCCCCAAAAAACTGCATATAAAACTGCTTTCTCTTTTCTTTATTGTGTTTGTGCATGCATGCATGCATTTGCTTAGGTCTTTAAATTCAAGAATTGGTCTACAAATATTAAAGGCTCCTAAATAATTGGAGAACGAATTGGCAACCCAGTATTCTTGCCTGGAGAAACCCATGGGAAGAGCCTGGAGAGCTACAGTCTATGGGATCGCAGGAAGATGGACATGACTGAGTGACTCACACACACAAATAATGTAGTATCTGGGAATGTAAATGAACAAAGAATATCTTAAATTCAAAGATAAACCAAATGTGCCACTTTAAAGATGTAACCATATAAATAAATGTGTTTGTTGCCTATTTGTTTTTCTTGTGTCTGAAAAATCACTAACCTTATAGAGTTACCACACAGAGCTGAGAGCAGGTAAAGTGTGATGTGAGTTAACTTTTCTTCCATGACAATATCTGTTTCAGGTCTTTCTTGACTATAAATGTTGATCAGGTGATTAAAACATTTGTCTTATTACTCAAAAATGTCTCAGATTGCAAATCAGCACAAAATTTAGAAAAACAAAACAAAATAAAACAAAACTGTGCTCAAGTAGGCACACTTTTGCAAAGTTCTGATACCTGAAGAAAATTTTAGTTTTCATGGATTTTAAAAATCTTGAGCTATTTAACATTTTTCTATTTCTAAAAGTAATTCATCCAAATCTATATCTATCTACCTACCTACCTACCTACCTATCTATCTAATGAGAGACAGGCAGAGATAGTGAAAGATATGCATTCAAATAAAACAACTTAAAAGTCAACCATATAGATGTTCAACATTGTGGAGGAGTGGGAGGATGTGTAGTTCATCTCTCACAAATGCAACAAGAATACATCTAAAAATGGAACAATACCCACAGAGCAACTGCTGAGCCTTAGCAGAGGACTTCAAACTCTTAAATGGATAAGAAATATCCCCATGTAACTGGGTAGGATGAAATAAAAAGAAGGAAAAAGAAAGAGGAGAGGAAGTGGGGGTGAGACCTGCACCCCAGGTGGGAAACTGAAGGTGGGGAGAGGTTCCCAGATCTGGGAAAGCACCCTCACTGGTAGGGATATTAGCTGAGGTAGGAGGGGAGCTTTAGGGGCTCAGAGGAGAGCACAGCAACTGTTACATGGCAGGCAGGGCAGAGTGAGACGTGTTCAGGTGGTCTGTACCACAGTCCTATGTACCCCAGCCTGAGACAGGTGTCCACCAGTGTGTACAGGGACTCGGTGCTGGGACAAGGAGTTTGGAGTGCAAATCAGGGAAGGGGATTGCTGTTGGCTTTGAGGAGACAGCTTTCCTCATGAGAGTGAGGAAATCCACCACAGGGACAGCCATAGAAGTGAAAGTGAAGTGCCTTCACTTTCACTGTTGAGTGACATGCAAGAAGAGAAACCACCATTGCAGCCTCTCTGCCTCATTCACTGACCCCCTCCCTCCATGGGCACTAGGAAGGGCTCCAACTGCAGCTGGCTCCTGTGTTCCCACCATCACCTCCCCAAAGAACCCTCACCCATGACTTGCTTACCCCAATGTCCCTCTTGGCTTCCTCCTGCTTGATGGGCTCTCATGTTCCAATTGCTACCCCAGAACCCTCCTGCCTGAGTGGCCTGCTCATCCTGATCACCACCTTGGCTCCTTTCTGCCTGACAAGTTCCTGTGCTCTGACAACCTGTGGAACAGATTCCAGTGGAAAGAACACATGAAGAGTTAGATCTGAAACCACAACTAAGCTCAGGGTTCATGTTGCCAAAGAAGAGCTGAAATCTCCTTGCAACTGCACGAACCTCAGAGTTACACTTCCACTGACAGCTTCCTGAATTCAGCAACTTTGGAACAGCCAAATAGACAACAAGTGCTTCTGCAGTTGATACTGCTCTGGCTTTAGCAGCTGTGGGCTTTGTGGGCATGTAATATGGGAGTTGGACCAGGCTATAGTCTAACCTGCCTCCATATTTCCCAAGTGGGTTCACGTGAATGACTAGTGCTGTGTGGGACCTGACTTCAGTGGATTTGTGCTGGTGACCTGATGTAAATAATGCCTGAGAGTCACCTAGGTCAACTGTCAGCATGCCCATAATTAAGGCGGGACCGAGAGCAGTGCCAGAAATTATACTCTGTAAGCCCACACAACAGGTGAAAGGAACACAACAGAGCACTTTCACAGGTGAACAGATCCAGAGAAGGAAATACTCAGTGACTTCTCTTCCAGTGAGAGTGCTCCAATCCTGCCTATCTTGCACCATTGGTCAGAAATGCAGTTAAGAAACAGATAGGGGGTGGAGGGCTGTATACTTCAACAGCAAAGGAGCAGATGCCATCCTTCCCAGGGCATTAAAACCCACAGATCAAAGAGGAGGCCCCATCAATAGCCAAGGGAGGCTCTTGTCCCCAAAATACCAGTTGAACTCCTTATCTAAGAGACACTGGCATAAGCCTCTGGATCAGCCCACCCACCAGGAGGAAGACACCAGAAGTGAAAGGAACTGTGGACCTGCAGTCTGCAGAAAGGAGACCACAAACACAGTAAGTTAGACAAAGTGAGGCAGCAAAGATATACGTTGCTGATGAAGGAGGAAGATTAAAAACTTCCAAGAATAAGTAAATGAAGAGAAGATAGTCAATCTACTATTAAAATAACTCAGAATAATGATAGTAAAGATGATCCAAGATTACAGAAAAAGGATGAAGGCATGAATTAAGAAGTTTTAAGAAATGATTAACAGACGCCTAGAAGAATTAAAGAAGAAACAAACAGACGAAAGCACAATACTGAAATGAAAAATACACTAGACAGAATCAATGGCAAAATAACTTAAGCATAAGAACAAGTAAACAGCTCGAAGACAGAGTAGTGAAAGTTACTGCCATGATGCAGAATAAAGAGAAAAGAATAAAAAGAAATGAGAACAGTTTCAGAAACCTCTGGGACAACATCAAACATACCAACACAAGCATTATAGGTATTCCAGAAGATAAAGAGCCTGAAAAAAATATTTGAAGGGATTATAGTTGAAAAGGGCTCACCTGATAGCTCAGTTGGGAAAGAACCCACCTACAATGCAGGAAACCCTGGTTCGATTCCTGGGTCGGGAAGATTTGCTGGAAAAGGGATAGGCTACTCACTCCAGTATTCATGGGCTTTCCTTGTGGCTCAGCTGGTAAAGAATCTGCCTGCAATGTGGAAGATCTGGGTTTGATCCCTGGGTTGGGAAGATCCCCTGGAGAGGGGAAAGGCTACCCCCTCTAGTATTCTGGCCTGGAGAATTCCATGGACTGTATATCCATGGGGTCACAGAGTGACCCCAAGGTACTGAGTGACTTTCACTTCACTTCACTTCATATTTGAAAATCTCCCTAACATGGGGAAGGAAACTATCACCCAAGTCAAGAAAGCACAGAGTCCAATACAGGATAAACCCAAGGAGGAACATACCAAGATATATATTAATTGAATTAGCAAACATTAAATACAATGAAAAAATACTAAAAGAAACAAGAGAAAAACAACAAATAACATACAAGAGTATCCCCATAAGGTTATCACCTTATTTTTTAGCAAAAACTCTGTAGGCTAAAAGGAAGTGGCAGGATATATTTAAAGTGATGAAAAGGAAAACCTTACAACAAAGACTACTCTAGCCAACAAAGATCTCATTCAGATTAGGCAAAGAATATAACAGCTTTAAGAGCAAAAACTAGGAGACTTTATTTAGCACCACCAGACCAGCTTTGTAACAAATGCTAAAAGAACTTCCCTAGGCAGGGAAAAAAAAAAAAAAAAAAAAAGACACAACTAGAAACAAGAAAATCACAAATGGGAAAGCTCACTGGTAAAGGTAAACACAATAAAAGTAAGAAATCATTCATACACAAATATGACATCAAAAGCAGCAACCATGAGAAAGAAAACAGTGTGAATGCAGGAAATGGGAATAGCATTTGAAATTGAGGCCATCAACTGACAACAACTTTTTATACTGCTTTATAAACTTCTTTATCAAAACCTATGCAAAATGCAACCTCCCCCAAAATACAATACAACACACACACAAGCTACTGAAACACAACAATAATGATTGTCATCAAACTAAAAGAAAACTCAAATCCCAAACAATTAAGAAAAAGGCAATGCTGCATATCAATAATTATCTTAAATGTAAATAGATTAAATACTCCAACCAAAACATATAGCCTGGCTGAATGGATAAAAAATCAAGACCCATATATATGCTATCTACAAGAGACCCAATTCAGATGTAGGGATACATACAGACAGAAAATGAGGGGATGGAAAAAATATTTCATGCAAATTGAAATCAAAAGAAGGCTGAGGTAGTAGTGCTCATATTAGACAAAATAGACTTTAAAATAAAGACTGTTACAAGAGACTAGGAAGGGCACTACATAATGATTAAGGGATCAATCCCACAAGAAGATATGACAATTGTAAATAAATAAACATGCAACATAGGAGCACCTCAATTTATAAGGCAAATGCTAAAAGCCATAAAAGAGGAAATCAAAAGTAATATAGTAATAGTGGGGGACTTGAACACCCATTTACACCAATGGACAGATCATCTACACAGAAAATTAATAAGAAAACAGAACCCTTAAGTAACACTTAAGGCTTGACCAGATAGAATTAATTGATATTTTTAAGACAATCCATCTGAAAGCAGCAGAATACACTTTCTTCTCAATAACATGTGGAAATTTCTCCAGGATAGATCACATTCTGGGTCACATATCAAGCCTTGATAAATTCAAGAAAATTGAAATAATATCAAGCATCTTTCATGACCCAGTGCCATGAGGTTAGAAATCAATTACAGAAAAAAAAAAAAGCTGTAAAAAGCAAACACATGGAAGCTAAACAATGTTATTAAATAATCACTAAATCACTAAGAAATCAAAGGGGAAATTAAAAAAAAATACCTAGAGACAAATTACAAGGAAAACATGATGAGCCAAAACCTATAGAACAAAGCAAAATCAGTTCTAAGAAGGACATTGACAATCTTACCTCAAGAAGCAAGAAAAGTCTCAAACTACCTGATCTTACACCTAAAGCAACTAGAGTAAGAACAACAACACCCAAAGTTAATAGATGGAAAGAAATCATAAAAGTAAGAGCAGAAATAAGTGAAATAGAGACAAATAAAACAATAGCAATGGTCAATAAATTTAAAAGCTTGTTCTCTGAGATGATAAATATAATGATAAACCTTTAACCACAGCCATAAAAAAAGGGAGAGAACGCGAATCAATAAAATTAGAGGTAAAAAAGGAGAAGTTACAACTGACACCATAAAAATAAAAGTGATCATAAGAGACTACTACAAGCAACTATATACCCATAAATTGGACAGCTTAAAAGAAATGGACAAATTCTTAGAAAGGTTCAACCTTCTAAAACTGAACTTAGGTGAAATAGATTATATGGATGGATTACTCACATGTACTGAAGTTGAAACTGTGAGTAAAAATCTTCCAACGAAAAAAAGTCCAGGACAAGATGACTTCACAGGTTAAACATTCAGGGAAAAGTTAAAAGCTACCTTTCTGAAACTTCTAAAAATGCCAAAATCAGATAAAGATATAACATATAAGAAAACAAAATTAGAGGCCAATATCACTGATGAACATAGATGCAAAGATTCTCAACAAAATACTAGCAAACTGAATCCAACAACACATTAAAATTCATAGACTGTGATCAAATGGGATTTTTCCCAGGAAAATAAGAATTCTTATAAATCCATCAATGTGATACATCATGTTAACAAATTGAAGAGTAAAAATCATATGATCATCTCAATAGATGAATAAAAAGTTTTTGACAGAATTCTACACCCATCTATGATAAAAAATTCTCTAGAAAATATCTATTAGATGGAACCTACCTCAACATAATAAAAGCCATATATGACAAACCCATAGCAAACTACAATTTCAATGGTTAAAACATGAAAGTATTTCTTCTAAGATCAGGAACAAGACAAAGATTTCCACTCTAACCACTTTTATTCAACATATTTTGGAAGTCCCAGCCACAAAAACAATGAGAGAAGTAAAATGAATCCAAATTAGAAAAAGAAGTAAAGTTTTCAGTGTTTACAGACATGATATTGTACATGTAAAACCCTAAAGACGCTACCAGAAAACTACCAGAGCTTATCAATAAACTTGGCAAAGTTGCAGGATACAAAATCAATTCACGAAATCTCTTGCACTTCTATATACTAATAGTAAAAATCAGAAAGAGAAATTAAGGAAACAATCCCATATATTCTTGCATCAAAAAGAATAAAATACCTAAAGAGGAAAAAGACATGTACTTTGAAAAGTATAAGATACCATTGAAAGAAATAAAAGATGAAACAAACGTAAGGAGAGATATACCATGTTCTTGGATTGGAAGAATCAATATTGTCAAAATGACTATACTACCCAAAGCAATCTACAGATTTTACAGGTTCAGTGTAATCCCTATCAAACTGCCAATGACATTTGTCACAGAACTAGACCAAAGATTTTTACAATTTGTATGGAAATATGAAAGACCCTGACTAGCCAAAGCAATCTTGAGAAAGGAAAATGGAGCTGGAGGAATCAGGCTCCCTGACTTCAGATTATATTGCTAGGCTACAGTCATTAAAACAGTATGATACTAGCATTAAAACTGAAATATAGATCAATGGAACAGGATAGAAAGCCAAGAGGTAAACCCAAGCACTATGGTTACCTAATCTATTGCAAAAGAGGCAAGAATATTCAATGGAGAAGATAGTCTCTTCAATAAATGGTGGTAGGAAAACTGGACAGACATATGTAAAGGAAGAAAATTAAAACAGTCATTAAAACCATACACAAAAATAAGTTAAAAATAGATTAAAAACCTGAATATAAGACTCAATACATTCAGTTGTATTTCAGCCCTCTTTACTTGGGGGTTGTACTTTAATGATCTTATATTCTTTTATATTTTAGACTAAGGCTGTTTTATAATAAATAATAAGCAGATGTTCTCCATTATTCTAGTGATACATCATTTTTGTGAACCAGATATGGTTTGAAAAGACAAAGATTTTGTCATCCAATCGCTACCACAGAGATTGGCTTATTTGACCAAAGAAATTGTCAAGAATTCCCCAGTGGCTCAGAGGATAAAGCATCTGCCTGCCATGCGGGAGACCAGGGTTCAGTCCCTGGTTTGGGAAGATCCCCCGGAGAAGGAAATGGCAACCCACTCCAGTATTTTTGCCTGGAGAATCCCATGGACAGAGGAGCCTGGCCGGCTACAGTCCACAGGGTAGCAAAGAGTCGGACACGACTGAGCGAGTTCATTTCACTTCACTTCACCCAAAATTAAATCATTTAACTCTACAGAACTTCATCCAGCAAGTATTTTCATCAAATTACATAGAGCGAGCTTTTCAGTTCACCCAGACTGGCAGGCTGGCAGATGGTTAAGTGTCCATAACCAGATAGTTGATCGGGACCTTAATAGGGCATTTTCAGTGACTCAAGTGGATCAGTTTTAATACCTCTTATTAAAGTTTTTAAAATCTAAATATTTCTCCCTTATGATTTGGAACTTTGGGGTCACAATCAAGTATACACATGTTTGACTTAGATACAAAGATGCTTTGTGGAAAATATTCTAGCTTTGTCTACAAATAATTTTCTATATGGAGATAGGAACATATTTTCTGTAATTTTTCAGTATTCAAAATAAAATATATTATCCTGTAGCTGATTATCTGATTCTCAAAACGTATGGATACTGACTCAGCCAGTAGTTTAAAAAAATCATTGTTTTAGGACCTCTTTAAATATAAGCTTGAATAATCTGCTATCCTTTCATCAAGTGCTGATAGAGAAAAGGAAGTTGGTTAGTTTTACTCTTTAGTTGCTTACACACTTTATACCACAAACTATGTCAAAATAGGTTATTGGATGACACCTGCTTAGCCTCATCTGCAGAATTGGGTTCACAAATATCCTGTAATGTTATATATTCAACTTTTATTGAATAACACTATTTAGACATTTTCTGCATTTATTGTAAACTATCTCTAAAGAAAACATTTTTAACCTAGTTCTCTCCAAATAAGGTCTCACAGTTAGTGTATTTTTTTGACTTAATCATCAAGATGACCCTTTTTGGAGAACTGGTTAACTTGGTATTTTATGGTAACAGGAATTATTCCATCAATAATTTTTCTTTTTTCCTCCACTTATTACCAAGCAGTTCAGGACAAATGCTATGTTCAGCTATTATAACTGAATTAGCCCTGCCTGCACTTTCATAGTTGTTTTTTCCTTCTTTTTCATGTCTTTGTTTATTATTTCTTTTAAAATGATACACATATGTATGTGTGTGTTGTTGTTGTTGTTCAGTAGCACAGTCGTGACAGACTCTATGTGACCCCATGAACTGCAGCAAGCCAGGCCTCCCTGTCCCTCACCACCTCCCGGAGTTTGCTCAAGTTCATGCCTATTGCATCAGTGATGCCATCCAACCATCTTATCCTCTGATGCCCTCTTCTCTTTCTGCCCTCAATCTTTCCCAGCTTCTGGGGCTTTTCCAATGAGTTGGCTGTTCACATTAGATGACTAAAATACTGGAGATTCAGCTTCAGCATCACTCCTTCCAAGGAGTATTCAGGGTTTATTTCCTTTAAGATTGATTGGTTTGATATCCTTTCTGTCCAAGGGACCCTCAGGAGTCTTCTCCAGCACCACAGTTGAAGGCATGAGTTCTTTGGCATTCTGTCTTCTTTATGGTCCAGCTCTCACAAAAGTACATGACCACTGGGAAGATACATGGATCTTTGTTGGCAGAGTAATGTCTCTGATTTTCAACACTGTCTAGGTTTGTTGTAGCTTTCCTGCCCAGAAGCAATCATCTTCTGATTTCATGAATGTGGTCACCCACCACGGTGATTTTAGAGGCTAAGAAGAGGAAATCTGTCACTAATTTCCCTTTTTCCCTTTCTATTTGCCATGAAGTAGTGAGGCCAGATGCCATGATCTTATTTTTTTTTTTTTTTAATATTGAGCTTTAAGACAGCTCTTTTACTCTCCTCCTCCAACCTCATCAAGTGGATCTTTAGCTCCTCTTTGCTTTCTGCCATTAGAATGGCATCATCTGCATATCTGAGGTTACTGATGTTTCTCTTGTGAGCTTATAATTTATTCAGCCTGACATTTCTCGTGCATGCTTAGCTTATAGGTTAAATAAATAAGGTAACAACAGACAGTCCTGTGGTACTCCTTTCTCAATCTTGAACCTATCATTTGTTTCATACAAGATCTAACTGTTGCTTCTTGAGAACATGCAGGTTTCTCAGGAGACAGGTAAAATGGTCTGGTATTCCCATCTTTCTAAGAGCTTTCCACAGTTTATTATGATTCACACAGTCAAGGGCTTTGTTGTAGTTGATGAAACAGAGGTAGATTTTTTTTTTTCTGGAATTCCCTTGCTTTCTATATGATCCAGCAAATGTTGGCAATTTGATCTCTTGTTCCTCTTCTTTTTCTAAACCCAGCTTGGCCATATAGAATTCTTGGTTCACATAATGCTTAGGCCTAGTATGTGAGATTTTAAGCATGACCTTACTAGCATGTGAGATGAATGTAATTGTCCAGTGGTTCACACATTCTTTAGCATTACCCTTCTTGAGAATTGGGATGGGTTTTCCAATCCTGTGGCCACTGTTGGGTCTTCCAAATTTGCTGATATATTGAATGCAACACCTTGATGGCATCATCTTTTAGGATTTTGAATAGCTGTAACTGGAATTCCATTGCATCCACTGCCTTTATTAACAGCAATGTTTTCTAAGGCCCACTTGACTTCATACTCCAGAATATCTGGCTCTGGAGGACTGACCACACCATCGCAGTAATCTGGTTCATTAGGATCTTTTTTTGTAGAGTTCTTCCATATATTCTTTCCATCTCTTCTTGATCTCATCAGCAACTACTAGGTCTCTACTGCTTCTGTCCTTTATTGTACCCATTTTGGGGTAAAATGTTCCCTTGATATTTCCAGTTTTCCTGATGAGATCTCTATTTCCCCTTCTAGAAGGCCTTCTTGTCTCTCCATGTTATTTTCTGGAACTCTGTGTTTAGTTGGATGTATCTTTCTCTTTCTCTCTTCCTTTCCCCTTCTTTTCTTTCTTCAGCTGTTTGTAAAGCCTCCTCAGATAACCAATTTGCCTTCTTGCCTTTTTTTTTTTTAACCTTCTTGCTTGTCTTTATCTTTGGGATAGCTTTGTTTACTGCCTTCTACACAGTATTATGGACCTCTGCCCATAGTTCTTTAGGCCCACAGTTCAGTTCAGTTCAGTCACTCAGTAGTGTCCGACTCTTTGCAACCCCATTAATCACAGCACGCCAGGCCTCCTTGTCCATGACCAACTCCCAGAGTTCACTCAGACTCATGTCCATTGAGTCAGTGATGCCATCCAGCCATCTCATCCTCTGTCGTCCCCTTCTCCTCCTGCACCCAATCCCTCCCAGCATCAGAGTCTTTTCCAATGAGTCAACTCTTTGCATGAGGTGGCCAAAGTACAGGAGTTTTAGCTTCAGCATCTTTCCCTTCAAAGAAATCCAGGGCTGATCTCCTTCAGAATGGACTGGTTGGATCTCCTTGCAGTCCAAGGGACTCTCAAGAGTCTTCTCCAATACCACAGTTCAAAAGCATTAATTCTTTGGTGCTCAGCTTTCTTTACAGTCCAACTCTCACATCCATACATGACCACAGGAAAAACCATAGCCTTGACTAGATGGACCTTTGTTGGCAAAGTAATGTCTCTGCTTTTGAATATGCTATCTAGGTTGGTCATAACTTTTCTTCCAAGGAGTAAACGTCTTTTAATTTCATGGCTGAAATCACCATCTGCAGTGATTTTGGAGCCCCCCAAAATAAAGTCTGACACTGCTTCCACTGTTTCCCCATTTATTTTCCATGAAGTGATGGGACCAGATGCCATGATCTTCGTTTTCTGAATTTTGAGCTTTAAGCCAACTTTTTCACTCTCCACTTTCACTTTCATCAAGAGGCTTTTGAGTTCGTTTGTCCTTCAGAAGTGATTAATCTCATGATCTTCTTAGTTTGTCCTCTTGATTACCAGTAATAAACTATTCATTCACTGAATAATCTGAAGTTTTTTTGAAGCAAGGATGAAGGTGATCTGCATCTCAAATTTATTCGGACTGGATTGATCATTTCTTAGCCCCAAAATATTTAACTTTGCTCACTATATTAATAAGTAGAATGACTGTTAAATTTATCATGCAAACTGAGATATTTAAAAAGTAAAAGGTGGCACTGTATATATTACACTGGAGTGTTAGGTATAAACCAGAACCTTGCAGGCAAACCTAAATGAAAAGCTAGCTATCAATCTAGGTTCTGGGGACACAGAGATAAAGAAGCCATTGCCCACAGGCAGCTCATAATTTTAAAATTTCTCCCATGCTGTAATTGAGAATTGATTAAAAGCATTGGCAGAAAAAAATGACCAATGGGAGAGGTCATGCAAAAGTCCAAAGGTAGAGGAGGCAGTCACAAGATGGTGGAGGAATAGGACAGGGAGATCACTTTCTCCTCCACAAATTCATCAAAAAATCATTTGAAAGTTGAACAACTTCCACAAAACAACTTCTGAACACTGGTGGAGGACACCTGGCAGCCAGAAGGGAAACTCAATTTCTTCAAAAGGAGGTAGGACAAAATATAAAAGACAAAAAATATATATATATATATATATATATATATATATAAAATATTTTGGGATGGAGACCCACCCTGAGGAGGGAGTAGTGAAGCAGGAGAAGTTTCCACACAGTAGGAAACCCTCTCACAGGTGTGTCTGTGGGGAGTTTTGAAATTTTATAGGGCAACATAACTGACAGGAAAAACAAACAAACAAACAAAATACAGAATACATGCTTAACCACAACTACACGTGGAGATGGAGAAGTGACACAGACGTCCTCATTCACCACCAGTGAGTGGGGGCTGGGCAGGGAGATGTGGGCTGCATCATTGGTCCTTAGGGTAAGGACCGGGCCTGAATGCCCTGAGGACAACCTGAGGGAGCAGATGTAAGATAGCAACACAAACCATGGGATCACCAGAGAGAGACACACAAAGACCTTTCCCACAAAAGTCTCCTACATCACACAGTAATCCTTGGCATGCTCACAAAAGAAAGGGCTGAATGAATACCAAAGGAGAGCAAGCCAGCTGCCATATAGGGCCTGCCCTCCCTGGAGGCAGAGAGGCAGGAATGCGACAGCCAGAGCTGGAAAGGAAGGGGTTTCTGCAATCTTGGCCCCAGAGACTGCATCTTCCTCCAAACTGTGAGCAGGCTCCCAGTTGCTAACCATGTCTTCCTGGGATCCTGGACAGTTGACATCTGCCAGGAGTGTCACAACCTGAAATCAGTTCCCCAGAGGAGACACACAACACTCCTGGGACTGTGCTCTTGCAGCACACCCAGGAAACAAAATGGCCAGGACTGAAGAGGTGAATAAGACACATGGACCACGTGGGACACTGTGCTCTCCTAGGTCCAGTTGTATGGGTTTTGGACCCAATTGCTAAGCTGTTTGGACCTAGGAAGGGCAAAAACCAAACAGAACATCTGGGTCTGTGTCCCTGAGGAGCACCTGAGAACCTGAGTGGCTTAGACCTTGGAGCTGCATGAAACACAGGGCTCACCTGGGACAGTGCCCTTGCAGAGCACCCTGAAGCCTGAGTAGTGTGGACCTGGGAAGTACATGCTGCTATGGGCTGTGGCAAACCCAGTGTGGTCCATCCACTGTGAGCACTCCCCACACATGCCAGCAGTATTTTTTTTTTTTTTTTTTTTTTTTTTTTGCAGCGTTCCTCCCTCCTCACAGCACAACTGAATAAGTAAGCCTAAATAAGTGGCCACCTTCGCCTTATTGTGTCAGGGTGGAAATTAGACACTGAAGAGACTTGCAAACAGAGGAAGCCAAGATAACAAAAGAAGGGGAAACCACTCTGGAAGTGACAGGTGCTATCAGATTAAAACTCTGCAATTAATACTGAGACTGCATTTGACGGGCATCTGTAGACCTTGAGAAAAAGCACCAGCTGGAACAATGGACTATCCAACAATGAACTCACACCACCCTGGCCACAACAGCCCCAGAGAAATTCCTAGACATATTATTAATATTATCACTTTTAATTTTTAAAAAAAAAACAGTTTTTATTACTCCTTTAACTTACATTTTTACAGCCTACTATTACCTTTCAAAAAAAAAAACCCTATTAAAAAAACAGATTCCATATATATATATACATATATTAAACTTCCGTGCTTGATTTTGTTTTGTATTTTTTATATTGTATTTTTGAGAGTTTAACCTCTATTCTAGCTTTTTTTTTTTTTCCCCAGAGTCTTTGCTTTTTGATATTTGCTATCAATTTTGTACCTTTAAGAATCTAGTCTTCAGTATGCATTTTCACTTGGGGATTTGATCACTGGCTTGATTGCTCTCTCCCCTTTTGACTCTCCCTTTTCACCTCCAGGTCACCTCTATCTCCGTCCTCCCTCTTCTCTTCTCTACCCAACTCTGTGAATCTCTCTGGGTGTTCTGGGCTGTGGAGAGCACTTAGGGATTTGATTAATGGCTAAATTGCTCTCTTCCCTTTTGACTCCCCCTTTTCTCCTCCTGGTCACCACTCTCTCCCTTTTCCCTCTTCTCTTATCTATATAGCTCTATGAATCTCTCTGGGTGTTCCTGGCTGTGGAGAACTCTTTCACCACTAACTTAGAGGTTTTACCTTCTGTGCTGTATGGAAGAAGTCCTGAGGCTACTGTAAGAGAAGGACAAAAAGCCAGAGGTAGGAGGATTAACTTCAAAACTTTAGAACATCAGAGAACTCTTGCATCCAGGGAATATTAATAGACAAGAGCTCACCAAAAGTCTCATACCTACCCTGAAACCAAGCTCCACCCAAGAGCCAGAAAGTTCCAGTGAAAGACACAGCACACTAATTGTCTAGCAAAACAGGAACACAACCCTGAACATTAAAAGATGGGCTGCCTAAAGACATGCCAAACAAATAGATGCCCCAAAACTCACTACTGGACACTTCATTGCACTCCAGAGAGGAGATCCAGCTCCATCCACCAGAATACAGACACAAGCTCCCCCAACAAGGAAACCTTGACAAGTCACTGGTCTAACCCCACCCACTTGGAGGAGACTCCACAATTAAGAGGAACAATGAAATTCAAGCCTTCAGAAAGGGCACCCCAAACACAGCAATCTAAACTAATGAAAAGGCACAGAAATATTCAGCAGGTGAAAGAAGATGATAGAACCTCACAAACTGAACAGAAGAGGAGGAGATAGGGAGTTTACCTGGAAAATAATTCAGGCTAATGATAGTAAAGATGATCCAAAATCTTGAAAATAAAATGGAGTTACAGATAAATAGACTAGAGATGAGTATTGAGAAGATGCAAGAATTGTTTAACAAGGACCAAAAGAAATATAGAAAAGTCAATAAATAATTAACAAAGCAATACCTGACATTAAAAGCACTCTGGAGGGAATCAACTGTAGAATAACTGAGGCAAAAGAGAGGATAAGTGAAGTGGTAGATAGAATGGTGGAAATAAATAAAGCAGAGAGGAGAAAAGAAAAACAATGTTAAATGCCCCAACATTCAAATCATAGGTGTTCCAGAAGAAGACTACAAAAAGAAAGGGCATGAGAAAATAGTTGAGTATATAATAGTCAAAAACTTTCCTAAAATGGAGAAGGAAATAGCCATCCAGGTCCAAGAAACCCAGAGAGTCCCAAACAAGATAAACCCAAGGCCAAAACACCCAAAGACACATATTAATGAAATTAATGAAGATCAAACATAAAGAGCAAATATGAAAGGCAGCAAGGGAAAAGCAACAAAAAACACACAAGGGGATCCACATAAGGATAAGAGCTGATCTTTAAATATAAACTTTTCAAGCCATAAGGGAATGGCATGACATGTTTAAAGTGATGAAAGAGAAAAACCTACAACCAAGATTACTCTACCCAGCAAGGATCTCATTCAGATGTGAAGGAGAAGTCAAAAGCTTTACAGACAAGCAAAAGCTGAGAGACTTCAGCACCACCAAACCAGCTCTTCAACAAATGCTAAAGGATCTTCTCTAGACAAGAAACACAGAAAAGGTTTGTAAAAATGAACCCAAAGCAACAGAGTAAATGGTAACAGGGTCATATTTATCAATAATTACCTTAAATATAAATGGGTTAAATGCTTCAACAAATGGCAAAGACTAGCCAAATGGATACAAAACAAGACCCCTAAATATGTTGTCTGCCAGAGACCCAGCCCAAACCTAGGGACACATACAGACTCAAAGTTAAGGGATGGAAAAAGATATTACATTCAAATGGAGACCAAAAGAAAGCAAGAGTAGCAATACTCATATCAGATAAAATAGACTTTGAAATAAAGACCACAATAAGAGTCAAAGAAGGACACTACATAAGGATCAACCCAAAAAGAAGATATAATAGTTATATATGCACCTAACATAGGAGCCCCTCAATACATGAGGCAAATGCTAACAAGTATGAAAGGGGAAATTAACAGTAATACAATAATAGTGGGGTACTTTAATACCTGACTCACACCTATGGATAGATCAAGCAAAAAGGGAATTAGGAAGGAAACACAAACTTTAAATGATGCAATGGACCAGTTAAAGCTAACCGATATCTATAGGGCATTTCATTCCAAAACAATGAATTTCATCTTTTTCTCAAGTGCACGTGGAACATTCTCCATCCAGGACAGATCACATCCTGGGCCATAAATCTAGCCTTGGTAAATTAAAAAACACTGAAATCATTTCAAGAATCTTTTCTAATCACAATTCAGTAAGATTAGATGTCAACTACAGAAAAAAAATATTATTAAAAATGCAAACATATGGAGGCTAAACAACATGCTTCTGAATAACTAACAAATCACAGAAGAAATCAAAAAGGAAATCAAAATATACATATCAACAAAGGAAAATGAAAACATGACAACCTAAAACCTATGGGACTCAGTAAAGGCAGGACTAGGAGGGAGATTCATAGCAATAAAAGCTTACCTCAAGAAACAATAGAAACATCAAATAAACACCCTAGCTTTACACCTAAAGCAACTAGAAAAAGAAAAGAAGAATCCCAAAATTAGTAAAATAAAGAAATCATAAAAATCAGAGCAGAAACAAATGAAAAAGACACAAAGGAGACTATGGTAAAAATCAAGAAAACTAAACGTTGGTTCTTTGAGAAGATAAATAGAATACACAAACTGTTAGCCAGCCTCATCAAGAAAAAAAGGGAGAAGAATCAAATCAATAAAATTAGAAATGAAAAAGGAGAAATCACAAGAGACAATACATAAAGATCATAAGAGACTACTATGAGCAATTATATGCCAATAAAATGGACAACTTGGAAGAAATGCACAAATTCTTAGAAAAGCATAACCTTTCAACACTGAACCAGTTCAGTTCAGTTCAGTTCAGTTTAGTCACTCAGTCGTGTCCGACTCTTTGCGACCCCATGAATTGCAGCACGCCAGGCCTCCCTGTCCATTGCCAACTCCCGGAGTTCACTCAAACTCACGTACATTGAGTCGGGATGCCATCCAGCTATCATGACCAATTCTAGCAAAAGGATCCAACAACATATTAAAAAGATTATACATCATGACCAAGTGGGCTTTATCCCAGGGATGCAGGGATTCTTCAATATTCACAAATCAATCAATGTGATACACCATATTAACAAGTTGAAACATAAAAACCAACAAGAAAAGGGTGCCCATTCTCACCACTACTATTCAACATAGTTTTGGAAGTCTTGGCCACAGCAATCAGAGCAGAAAAAGAAATAAAAGGAATCCAAATTGGAAAAGAAGAAGTAAAACTCTCACTGTTTGCAGATGACATGATCCTCTACATAGAAAACCCTAAAGACTCCACCAGAATTTTACTAGAGCTAATCAATGAATATAGAAAAGCTGCAGGATATAAAACCAACACACAGAAATCCCTTTCATTCCTCTACACTAATAATGAGAAAATAGAAAGAGAAATTAAGGAAATAATTCCATTCATATTGCAATGAAAATAATAAAATACTTAGGAACATATCTACCTAAAGAAACAAAAGACCTATATATAGAAAAGTATAAAACACTGGTGAAAGAAATCAAAGAGGACACTAATAGAGGGAGAAATATACCGTGTTCATGGATTGGAAGAATCAATATAGTGAAAATTAGTATACTACCCAAAGCAATCTATAGATTCAATGCAATCCCTATCAAGCTATCAACGGTATTTTTCACAGAGCTAGAGCAAATAATTTTACAATTTGTATGGAAATACAAAAAACCTTGAACAGCCAAAGTGATCTTGAGAACGAAGAATGGAACTGGAGGAATCAACCTGCCTGACTTCAGGCTCTACTACAAAGCCACAGTCATCAAGACAGTATGGTACTGGGACAAAGGCATAAATATAGATCAATAGAACAAAATTGAAAGCCCAGAGATAAATCCACTCACCTATGGACACCTTATCTTTGACAAAGAAGGCAAGAATATACAATAAAGAAAAGACAATCTCTTTGACAAGTGGTGCTGGGAAAACTGGTCAACCACTTGTAAAAGAATGAAACTAGAATACTTTCTAACACCATACACAAAAATAAACTAAAAATGGATTAAAGATCTAAACGTAAGAGCAGAAACTATAAAACTCCTAGAGGAGAACATCAGCAAAACACTCTCTGACATAAATCACAGCAGGATCCTCTATGACCCACCTCCCAGAATATTGGATATAAAAGCAAAAATAAACAAATGGGACCTAATTAAACTTAAAAGCTTCTGCACAACAAAGGAAACTATAAGCAAAGTGAAAAGACAGCCTTTAGAATGGGAGAAAATAATAGCAAATGATACAATGGAAAAAGAATTAATCTCAAAAATATACAAGCAACTCCTGCAGCTCAATTGCAGAAAAAAAAAAAAAAAAAAAAAAGACCCAATCAAAAAATGGGCCAAAGAACTAAAGAGACATTTCTCCAAAGAAGACATACAGATGGCTAACAAACACATGAAAAGTTGCTCAACATCACTCATTATTCGAGAAATGCAAATCAAAACCACAATGAGGTACCATTTCACGCCAGTCAGAATGGCTGCTATCCAAAAATCTACAAGCAATAAATACTAGAGAGGGTGTGGAGAACAGGGAACCCTCTGACACTGTTGGTGGGAATGCAAACTAGTACAGCCACTATGGAGAACAGTGTGGAGATTCCTTAAAATACTGGAAATAGAACTGCCTTATGACCCAGCAATCTCACTGCTGGGCATTCACACCAAGGAAACCAGAATTGAAAGAGACACGTGTATCCCAATGTTCATCAAAACATTGTTTATAAAAGCCAGGACATGGAAGCAACCTAGATGTCCATCAGCAGACGAATGGATAAGAAAGCTGTGGTACATAGACACAATGGAGTATTCATTTCAGTTCAGTTCAGTGGCTCAGTCATGTCTGACTCTTTGAGACCCCATGATTTGCAGCAAGCCAGGCCTCCCTGTCCATCACCAAATCCCGGAGTTCACTCAGACTCACGTCCATCGAGTCAGTGATACCATCCAGCCATCTCATCCTCTGTCGTCCCCTTCTCCTCCTGCCCCCAATCCCTCCCAGCATCAGAGTCTTTTCCAATGAGTCAACTCTTTGCATGAGGTGGCCAAAGCACTGGAGTTTCAGCTTCAGTATCATTCCCTCCAAAGAAATCCAGGGCTGATCTCCTTCAGAATGGACTGGTTGGATCTCCTTGCAGTCCAAGGGACTCTCAAGAGTCTTCTCCAACACCACAGTTCAAAAGCATCAATTCTTCTGTGCTCAGCCTTCTTCACAGTCCAACTCTCACATCCATACATGACCACAGGAAAAACCATAACCTTGACTAGACGGACCTTTGTTGGCAAAGTAATGTCTCTGCTTTTGAATATGCTATCTAGGTTGGTCATAACTTTTCTTCCAAGGAGTAAGCGTCTTTTAATTTCATGACTGAAATCACCATCTGCAGTGATTTTGGAGCCCCCCAAAATAAAGTCTGCCCCTGTTTCCACTGTTTCCCCATCTATTTCCCATGAAGTGATGGGACCGGATGCCATGATCTTTGTTTTCTGAATGTTGAACTTTAAGCCAACTTTTTCGCTTTCCACTTTCACTTTCATCAAGAGGCTTTTTACCTCCTCTTCACTTTCTTCCATAAGGGTAGTGTCATCTGCATATCTGAGATTATTGATATTTCTCCCGGCAATCTTGATTCCAGCTTGTGTTTCTTCCAGTCCAGCGTTTCTCATGATGTACTCTGCATAGAAGTTAAATAAGCAGGGTGATAATATACAGCCTTGACGTACTCCTTTGCCTATTTGGAACCAGTCTATTTTTCCATGTCCAGTTCTAACTGTTGTTTCCTGACCTGCATACAGATTTCTCAAGAATCAGGTCAGGCAGAGTATTACTCAGCCATTAAAAAGAATACATTTGAATCAGTTCTAATGAGGTGGATGAAACTGGAGCCTATTATACAGAGTGAAGCATGCCAGAAAGAAAAACACCAATACAGTATACTAACGCATATATATGGAATTTATAAAGATGGTAATGATAACCCTGTATGCGAGACAGCAAAAGAGATACAGATGTCTAGAACAGTCTTTTGGACTCTGTGGGAGAGGGCAAGGGTGGGATGATTTGGAGAATGTCATTGAAACATGTATATTATCATATGTGAAATGAATTGCCAGTCCAGTTTCGATGCATGATGCAGGATGCTTGGGGCTGGTGCACTGGGATGACCCAGAGGTATGGTATGGGGAGGGAGGTGGGAAGGTGGTTTAGGATGGGGAACACATGTACACCCGTGGTAGATGCATGTCAATGTATGGTAAAACCAGTATAATATTGTAAAGTAATTAGCCTCCAATTAAAATAAATAAATTTATATTAAAATAAAATAAAATGTGTATTGCAATACCCACCCCCCCAAAAAAAAACATAGAAACATAAATACCATAGGATTATCTCAATAGATGAAGAAAAGGCCTTTGGCAAAATTCAACACCCATTTATGATGAAAACTTTCCAGAAAGCAGGCATAGAAGGAACTTATGTTAACATAATAATATTCAACATAGTTTTGGAATTCTTCACCACAGCAATCAGAAAAGAAAACAAAAAATAAAAGGTTTCCATATTGGAAAAGAAAAAGCAAAATTCTCACTGTTTGTAGATGACATGGCAAAGAAAACCCTAAGTACACTACAGAATATTACTAGAGCTAATCAATGAATATAATAAAGTTGCAGGGTATAAAATTAATACACAGAAATTTCTTGAATAAAATGGAAAGAGAAATTAAAGAAACAATCCCATTCACGATTGCAACGAAAATAATAAAATACTTGGGATTAAATTTACCTAAAGAAATAAAAAACGTATATATAGAATACTATTACAACACTGAGGAAAGAAAAAAAATATTACACAAATGGATGGAGAAATATACCATGTTCTTAGATTGGAAGAATCAATATAGTGGAAATGAGTATGCTACTCAAAGCAATCTATAGATTCAATGCAATCCGTATCAAGCTACCAATGGTATATTACAGAGAACTAGAACAAATAATTTCACAATTTGTATGGAAATACAAAAAAACCTCGAATAGCCAAAGCAAACTTGTGAAAGAGAAATGGAATTGGAGGAATCAACCTTCCTGACTTCAGACTATCCTAGAAAGCTACAGTCATCAAGACAGTATGGTACTGTCATAAATACAAAAATATAGATAAATGGAACAATATAGGAACCCCAGAGAGAAATCTATGTACCTATGGACACCTTATCTTTGACAGAGGAGGCAAAAATATACAATGGAGAAAAGGCAAATTCTTTAACAAGTGGTGCTGGGGTAACTTGTCAACCATCTGTAAAAGAATGAAACTAGAACAATTCCTAACACCACACACAAAATAAACTCCAAAATGGATTAAATATCTAAATACAAGACCATAAACTATAAAATTCTTGGAAGAAAACATAGGCAGAAAACTCTCTAACATAAATCAAATCAAGGTCCTCTATGCCCCACCTCCCAGAGTAATGGAAATGAAAACAAAAATAAACAAATCGGACCCAATTAAACTTGAAAGCTTTTACACAATGAAGGAAACTATAAGCAAGGTAAAAAGACAGACTTCAGAATGGGAGAAAACAAAGCAAACAAAACAAATGACAAAGAATTAATCTCCAAAATATACAAGCAGCTCATTTATCTCAATACCAGAAAAATAAATGACCCAAATCAAAAATTGGGCCAAATAACTAAACAGACATTTCTCCAAAGATGGCTAATAAACACATGAAAAGTTGTTCAACATTATTAGAGAAATGCAATCAAAACCACAATGAGGTGCCATTTCATGCCTGTCAGAATGGCTGCCATCAAACATCTACAATTAAATGCTGGAGAGGGCATGGAGAAAAAGAACCCTCTTACACTGTTGGTGGGAATGCAAACTAGTACAGCCACTATGGAGCGCAGTGTGGAGATTCCTTAAAAAACCTGGAAAGAGAACTGTCATACAATCCAGCAATCCCACACTGGGCACAAACACTGAGGAAACCAGAATTGAAAGAGATACATGTACCCCAATGTTCATTGCAGCATTGTTTACAAGAGCTAGGACATGGAAGCAACCTGGATGTCCATCAGCAGATGAATGGATAAGGAAGTTGTGGTACATATACACAATGGAATATCACTCAGCTATAATAAAGAATGCATTTGATTCAGTTCTAATGAGGTGGATGAAACTGGAGGCTATTATACAGAGTGAAGTAAGTCAGAAAGAGAAACACCAATACAGTATATTATCACATATATATGGAATTTAGAAAGACGATAATGATGATCTTCTATGCAAGACAGTAAAAGAGAAACAGATGTAAAGAACAGACTTTTGGGCCATGTGGGAGAAGGTGGGTGTGGGATGATTTGAGAGAATAGCATTGAAACATACATACTACCATATATATAATATATGTGCAAGTTTGATTCCTAAAGTAGGGCACTCATAGCCTGGGACAACCCCGAGGAATAGGTGGGGAGGGAGGTGGGAGCGGGATTCAGGATGTGGGGACACATGTATACCCGTGGCTGATTCATGTCAATGTATGGCAAAATCCACCACAATATGTATAAATAATTAGCCTTCAATTAAAATAAATTAAAGTTAAAAAAAAAAAAAAAAGAAAGTCCAGAGGTATTATCTGTGAAGAGATCTTAATTGTCTAGGTAATCTCTGAATCTCCTTTCAGTTCTCTTGTTTTTATTTGGCCAAAGGTTAACTAATCCATGTCTCTGAGGACTTGCATGTGAACCTATCAACACTTTTTTTTTTTTAAAGGGAAGGTACATATACATGTATGTGTGCTCAGTTGCTTGAAAATGAAAAGTGAAGTTGCTTAGTCGTGTCTGACTCTTTGAGACCCCGTGGGCTGTAGCCTACCAGGTTCTTCTGTCCATGGGAGTCTCCAGGCAAGAATACTGGAGTGGCTTAGCCATGCCATACTCTTTGTAACCCCATGAACTATAACTTGCCAGGGTCTTCTGTCCATGAAATTTCCCAGACAAGACTTCCAAAGTAAAGCAATTCAAGTTTCTCAGTTTGGAAAAATATTAAAAGGGTGATACATTTGGGTTAACAGAATGGATTCTATTCCTGAAAAGCTAAGTTAACTTTTAGACATATGAGAGAATTCAAACATAAGCCTAGTACTTTATTTACTTAAGTTTTTGCTTATTATATATTATATTTATGTCAATACTTTTCAAACCAATTTAGAAGTGTTAACAAATAAACATAATGATATTTATTTTAAACAAACCAATATAGGCTAGTAAATTTGAAGATCAAGTGAACTTATGAGGCAAGCAGATCTCACTTCCAATTTTAATCTGTGTTAAATCAAAGCATTTTATAGCTTGGAGGAATTACAGTGCAGTTTAATCAAATTTTGATGTGAACACAAAAAGCTAAGCCCGAGTGCTTACATGACTTGCCCAGGGCAAAAGGCTAGTTATGGGAAGTTGGTTGGTGGCAGAGAATGATCTAAAAAAATAAGTTCTTGTGTCTCTGAGAATATTGTCCTTGTCCTTGGGGAAATTTGGATGGGGCAAAGCTAAGAATGTCAGCAGTTCTCGAAAGGATTTGGACTTCCATTAGCTTTGGGCAGAATAAAACAAAAGAGGAAAAATAAGTATGTGACTTTTGAGCTCCTATTGAAATAAAGAATTAAGACTATTTTTAATATTTATCCCCAGTTTGATTTTCTTTCTCCTCAGCTTCATAATTTTCTAGGAAAAGATTTGCATCAACAATTTAAGAATCATTCAATGATTGGTTACTTCCAGACTCTGTGGACCTGAAATTCCACTTTTCTTTGTATCTCAGTGCTTTCACCCTTTCATTTCTTCTTTAAAAGGAGTGGCTGCTTTCAGAAGAGATCAAGAAAGTATGGGTTGAAAATTATCATGTGATTATTTCATGGTCTACTTAAGCAAAATTATAGTTAGCATATTTGTTGGTAGAATGCTCTAGAAGGTCACTTACCCATACATTTAAAGGAAGTATGATCTACTATTGTTAGATCTTGCATTCTTTAAATTTTCTTGGTTCTGCCTTCAAAATAAATGTGGACATTTCTCAACATCTTAACTACTATTGTTCTGGTCTAAATCACCATAATCTCTCACCTAAGTTATCCTGTTTTGGCTCCAGAGCTCTTTCAGTCTGTTCTTCTCACAGTAGTCAGACTGATCCTGTTCTGATCCTACATGAATGCATTTAAGCTAAGTTGACAAGCATGTCCAACTCTGTGCAACCCCATAGATTGTAGACCCCCAGGCTCCTCTGTTCATGGGGCTTCTCCAGGCAAGAATATTGGAGTAGGTCTTATCACCTGCATTAGCAGGTGGGTTTTTCTTTTCTTTTCTTTTCTTTTCCACTAGTGCTACCTGGGAAACCTGTTGCTCAAAACCGTCTGAAAGCTTTCCATATCATTTAGGGCAATACTGGTGGCTCGGATGGTAGTGTCTGCCTGCAATGTAGGAGACCTGATTTCAATCCCTGGGTCAGGAAGATCCCCTGGAGAAGAGAATGGTAATCCATCTCAGTATTCTTTCCTGGAGAATTACATGGACAGAGGAGCCTGGTGGGCTACAGTCCATGGGGTCCCAAAAAGTTGAACACTACTGAGTGACTAACACACTAGGGCAATACAGACATACATACATTAATACATATTTAAATTAAGTATTTTTTAAAATTAAGCTCTACAATGGTACTTTTAGCCTACTCTTGTACTTCTTGAACTTCTTTTCCTTTCCTCAGCTGTTTGCTTACCTTGTTCTAGTAAACTGACCTCATTGATATTCCTTAATTATACAAGGTATACTCTCTCTTCAAGGCTTTGTGCATGCTGTTCCCTCCAGCTTCCATGCTTCTCTTCAGAAAGACACAAGATTTCTCATTTCTTTCAAGTTTCACTCAAATAGTACCTTCTCCATGAGGCCTTCCAAGAGCACTTTTAAAAATTAAAGTTAAAAAATTTACAAAGTCAAACCTGTATCTCCCATGGTTATTATGTACAAGGGACTCAATAAATATTAATTCAATGAATGAAGGGCTATGACTTGTGCCCCATTAGCTGTGACATAGATCTCTTCTTGTTTTTTACTTTGTCTTGGGTAGCATAAAATAACATATGTAGATCTGAGAGGTGCAAATCCAGAACTGGAGTGAAATCTCCATAAGGCCTTGGACTCAAGACTCTACAGTCTCTGGAATGACAGCAACAACAAAAATGGAAGTATTCACTTTGTTTTTATTTTAAAAAGTCAGGATGATTAAGAAAAAAAAAATCTGATTATTACCATCTATATCTGCATAATTTTATAGAAGAAAACATTTTAATTCTAAAAGAGTAGGAAAGATATAGTTTTAGAATAAGGAACATTTCTCCAAATTAAAAAAAAAAAAATGGCTTCACAGAAACCCTCTACACTGTCTTGATTTTCTCTCTTTGTTTACTCTGGAAGGTGGGTCCATAAGAAACACGAGCTTTGTACTCTAGACTTTCACTTCTGCTGTGACTGTGTCACAGTCATCTGCAGAGAGAGCAAACTCCCTCCCACAAGGTGGCAGACAGAATGGTGCTTGTTTCTTCACTTTATCATCAAAAGACAAAACTAAGTGTTTAATAAAAAATGTGGGGGTTAAGATGTTGTATACAGAAACAAGCGTGACAATTTAAGACTTAAATGCCCATCCTACATTCCTTTTTAAGTTCAAGCATCTGAATGTTGACTTATTTGATTTTACCAAGCAGAAATTGTATCATTAAGAAATGAGAGTTAAAGAGAAACTATTAAAACCTCAAGGAGGAATGTTAATCATTTGAATTTTGCCATGGAACAGACTGGAAGCTTGAGAAGCCCAAAACAAGATTCAAAATTTTTAGGGCTTCTTAATAAAGTCATTTCTACAGAAGCTGACCCCTTGCTTGCTTTTAGAGCTTGGTCGGGGTGGAGGGTGGGGGGTAACAGTATAATTTTTGAGGTTTTAAGATGGTTGATTATGAAAAGGTCTAAAAGGTAAAAAATGGTGAAACCTCTTGGTTAATAGTATATGATAATGAGCAATTTATGAAACCACAGGCATAATAAAATGAGGAGAAGTTTAGATTCCAATTTCTTTATGAGACTAGCTTTCTAACTGATGCACATTTTTCAGCACATTTTGAATCTGTGAGATGTTTCTCCTTTTTGATGCCAAAAGTTAAACTTACACAAAATAGACTGAAATTGAGAGCTTCCATAAAGCAATTTTGGGGTATGTTATAATATAAGAAACTATATCTTTCAAACCTTCTGCATATATGTGAACATAGCACATCAACATCCATTATGCTGTATTAATAAGGCATTCTAAATGCTGTGGGTGCATGCTGCAGGTATGTATGGAAATTTCTATCAAGACAAATCTTTTCACATTCACCTGTCACATTATGTTTATCAAGCTCCCCTATGAGTTATGTTGTGAATTTTGAGGGACAGTATTGGAATTTGAAACAGAATAATGTACTTCTGGACTACCTACTAGTGGTTTATACACTGTAGAAGAATACATATGTTTTAGTGCCAATAACAGGGTGTTACAGTTTGACATGTGTAGTAATTTGATAATTAAAGATTTTTAAACAAGATCTATGAGAAAAGGCTTGTGTTCATCAGTTTATAATGGGAGAAAACTTTAATTTATGAAGAGAAGAATTTATTGACTTAAAAATGAATAGAGTTTTCATCTCTTATGGATATATTCCCAAGAGTGGAGATTGTTGGAACATATGATAGCTCTATTTTTAGTTTTTAAAGAAATTCCATACTATTTTCTATATAGACTGCGCCATTGTATATTTCCACCAACAGTGTAGGAGGGGCTCCTTTTTCTCCACCCTCTCCAATATTTATTATTTGTAGACTTTTTGATGATAACCATCTGACTTGTGTAATTCAACAAAATAAATGCACCCCAATTTTCATAGCAACATTATTTACAATAGTAAAGATATCAAGGCTATGGTTTTTCCAGTAGTCATGTATGGATGTGAGAGTTGGGCTGTGAAGAAAGCTGAGCACTGAAGAATTGATGCTTTTGAACTGTGGCATTGGAGAAGACTCTTGAGAGTCCCTTGGACTGCAAGGAGATCCAACCAGTCCATTCTAGAGGAGATCAGTCCTGGGTGTTCTTTGGAAGGACTGATGCTAAAGCTGAAACTCCAGTACTTTGGCCACCTCATGCGAAGAGTTGACTCATTGGAAAAGACTCTGATGCTGGGAGGGATTGGGGGCAGGAGGAAAAGGGGACGACAGAGGATGAGATGGCCAGATGGCATCACCAACTCAATGGATGTGGGTTTGGGTGAACTCTGGATGTTGGTGATGGACAGGGAGGCCTGGCATGCTGCAGTTCATGGGGCAGCAATGAGTTGGACATGACTGAACGACTGAACTGAACTGAAAGATATGAAAACAACCCGAGTGCCCATCAACAGATGAGTAGTTTAAGAGGATGTGATATATAATGAAATATCTCTCAGTCCAACAAAGAATTAAATATTGCTATTTGCAGCAGATCGGATTGACCTAGAGAATATCATACTAAATGGCATATGTAAGACAGACAAAGATTATATGTTATCCCTTATATGTGGAATGTAAAATGTAATGTAAATATATCCATATACAAAATAGAAACAGAAAATAAACTTACAGTTACCAAAATGGAAACTGAAAAAAAGAGGACTAAATGAAGAGTATCGGATTAACAGATAAAAATTACTATACATAAAATAGGATTTATTATAGAGTATAGAGTCTTATTTATATTCAACATCTTATAATAATCAATAATGGAAAATAATCTGAAAATTATATAACTGAATCACTTTGTTGTATATCCCAAACTAAGACAATATTGTAAATCAACTATACTTCAATCAAACAAGAAAAAAATGAATAAAAGCTTTCAGGGATTTTAATCTACTATTCAAAGTAAATAAGAATTTTTTGAAATGTTGTAATATTATCTAACTATAATAACTTGTGAAATAAGAGTCAAATTATTTTAAAACATAAAAATTTGTTTTGGCAGTAATAACAAAGCAATCTGAAAATACTTCTATAGCTTTAATTAATTCATCTAAACTTATAAAAGCTTAGATAAGGTAGGCTCAAATTTACATTTTCTTTAGTTATCAATGAAATTTTGTAAAAAAAAAATAACAAATTAAAGTTGATTATGGTTAAAATATACTTTATGTAAATTTCTTTGTAAGATAATTATGGAAATTATGTTAGTTATATATAGTATAATTCTTGTCTTATGTAGAAATGTTTACCATTATATATTTCTATATATATTGAATTGTGTACAATATAAAAGTGAAAAGTGAAAGCGTTAGTCACTCAGTTGTATCTGACTCTTTGCGACTTCACAGATGCAGGAGCCTGTCAGGCTCCTCTGTCCATGGGAATTCTCCAGGCAAAAATATTGGAGTGGGTAGCTGTTCCCTCCTCCAGGGTGTCTTCTTGAGCCAGGGATTAAACCCAGGTCTGCATTGCACGCATATTTTTTTACCGCCTGAGCCACCAGAGATTGGAGAGAGTTAGGATTATCTTCATTTGACAAATAGAGAAGCTGATTATAGGAATTAAGTACCAACCATTATTAACAAACTGTAAATAAGACTAAATGTGTAATTTGTGATCCTTATTTTGAATCTTTAGTCCATTAATTCCTAGATATTATTGATTGCACTTATATAAGATTTTAAGACAGCATCCCGTACAAACATAATACATTTTCAAGGAAGAACATCTTTACTATTTTATAGCCAAATAAAATGAGAAAGAGACTAAATGACCCCCCCCCAAAAAAAAAGCTTAATGAAAGAAAACCATTATAAGAATAGAAACAAAAATGGAGAGAATCTTGTTTGCTTGGTATTCATTCAATAAATATTTATTGAGCACCTTTCTATATTTAGATATAGTAATTTAGACTTGAGAAATAAAGAGAAATGAGGCTAATTCGTACCCATGAACAACTCACACTGTCAGGAGAGGCAGGAATCTTCCTCCACAGTAGGAAAGAGGACATGAACATCAGTAACTTTCCTACAAGGTTGAAATTAGCAGATATAACTCAAGAGCTCAAGATACACTACTGTGAAAGTTCAATAGCAATAGCTTCTTTTACTAGAGTGGGTAAAATCTGCCATAGGTATGTCTCCATAGCATCAGAAAGGAAGGAGACAAAGCCACAGCAGTAGATGGCAGGCTAGAGGAAGTCTGCATATAGATGGGGTAGGACAAGAGCCTTGTCTCTCAAAATTTGTATGGGGACATGGGAGACACTGAAGAAGTAGATGAAATTCTATTGAGTATCAAGAACTAGAAAAGTTCTCAAAGAAGAAAGCTGTGCTAGTAGGAGCTTGAAAGTCAATTTCAGGGAATGGTCACATTTCAGGCCTTTGTCTGTCATTAGTCATTACCCTGACACCAAGACAGAGACAGTGTTTATTTAGTGCAGTAGTTCTCTAAATTGGGCTTCCCTGATGGCTCAGAGTGTAAAGAAACTGCCTGCAATGTGGGAGACCTGGGTTTGATCCCTGGGTTGGGAAGATCACCTGGTGGAAGGCATGGCAACTCACTCCAGTTTTCTTACAAGGAGAATCCCAAGGACAGAAGAACCTGACAGGCTACAGTCCATGGGTTCACAAAGAGTTGGACAGGACTGAAGGACTAACATTTCCTTCACAGTGTGTAAGAGGGCTTCCCTGATGGCTCAGATGGTTAAATATCTGCTTGTAATGCAAGAGATGTGGGTTTGATCCCTGGGTCGAGAAGATCCCCTGGAGAAGGGAATGGCAACCTACTCCAGTCTTCTTGCCGGGGGAATCCCATGGACAAAGGAGCCTGGTGAGCTACAGTCCATGGGGTTGCAAAGAGTAGGACATGATTAGGTGACTTACATTACTATGCTATGCTAAGTCACTTCAGTCGTGTCCAACTCTGTGCAACCCCATAAACAGCAGCCCATCAGGCTCCCCGTCCCTGGGATTCTCCAGGCAAGAACACTGTAGTGGGTTACCATTTCCTTCTCCATTGCATGAAAGTGAAAAGTGAAAGTGAAGTCGCTCAGTCATGTCCGACTCCTAGCGACCCCATGGACTGCAACCTACCAGGCTCCTCTGTCCATGGGATTTTCCAGGCAAGAGTACTGGAGTGGGGTGCCATTGCCTTCTCCATACATCACTATACAGTGTATAATACATTTTTTCTGTTATTTATATACCATATACTGGAGAAGGAAATAGCACCCCACTCCACTACTCTTGCCTGGAAAATCCCATGGACAGAGGAGCCTGGTAGGCTGCAGTCTATGGGGTTGCTAAGAGTCTGACACGACTGAGCGACTTCACTTTCACTTTCCACTTTTTGGCATTGGAGAAGGAAATGACAACCCACTCCAGTGTTCTTGCTTGCAGAATCCCAGGGACAGGGTAGTCTGGTGGGCTGCCGTCTATGGGGTTGCAGAGAGTCAGATGCGACTGAAGCAACTTAGCAGCAGCAGCAGCCAGAACTCTTGCCTGGAAAATCCCATGGATGGAGGAGCGTGCTAGGCTACAGTCCATGGGTTGCAAAGAGTCAGACACAACTGAGCAACTTAACTTTCACTTTCATATACTATATACAAATTTGTAAACATTTGCAAGTTAAATATTTATTAGTGTATATTAGTAAAAAACATGTCATGTAATGGATGCATCCCTCATGTGTAAATCAAGTTTTCTATATCTGATCATAGAATATTTTAACTGATGAAGAAAATTCTCTACTTAAAATTTGTCAAGATAAACAAACTTTTTTGATTTTTTTTGCTCAAATCTTACAAAATTATGTACAATGTTTAATAATGAAATTAAAAATAGTAAAAAAAATAAAATATATTATAGTATACATGGAATAGAGAATAGCATGCTTCAGTTTCTTAGATTTTCAATTTAACGTTAACATTTCTAGAAATAGAAAGGATTACTTTGTATTTTATGACAAAAAATGAATAATTGTCTTAATTATCCCTTAATCTCATACATATATTGATCAGAAACCCTTGAATCAAATGCACTATACTAATTACTTGTATTTATTAGGATGATATTAAAATTTATTGAAGATTATTTGCAGCAAGCTGACATTTAAACAATCAGCCTGGATACATTTTCTCTTTGTTAGTACATCAACTTGCTGCTGGCATGCTTAAGGCTGGGATATCTGCTTGAATACACAGGAAACTGAACTTATCCCTTAAGGCCGGTCAGTGTGGAAGATAAAATAGGTCTTTTTGTAGCAGGACAATAATACTTACACCTGCAAATTTCTTTCAATATTTTTAAGTTTTGCTGCATATTTCTAGGTAAAAAGCATATTTTCCATAGCTCTTTGATTCACTTAAGATCTTTTATATCTTCTTGTCTGTAAAATGCTACTGTTTCCCATAGACAATACTAGCATTGCTGTTCCCAAACACATTTCACTAGTGTGGCCAAAGTGTAGTAGCATGCTACCATGTCATTCTCTGTTTAGTGACGCTATATTTAAGTCTGCTGATTTTAACACAGAATGGTCAGAGCTTTGTAATGGATAGTGCCAAGTGTATAAGCAGCATATATGGGATAATTTGGGGCCTGAGACATAATTTGTCCTTAAATATTTTCTCACTGATCTATTATATTTGCACAGATTAATTTACCATGTTAATAGTTACTAGATATTATGAAAATATTGAAGAATTGAGATATGGAAGATGGAATATTTATGTGCGTGTGTATGTGTATAAGTATAACGACAGCAACCTCTAGAACTGTGTCAGCTTTTCTTTCCCTCTGCTAATGTTTTCTAACTATGATATGCTCAGATGTTCCTTTTTTTTCCAAAGTCAGGACAATTAACAATAGTTTATTATAATCATCCTTTACATTGACTGTTTTGAAACAACTAATCAACATATGAATAAAAATAAATTGTTTTGAAATAGAAAGACATGGTAAAGTGATTGTTGATGAAATGTTGCTTTCCTTAAAATAAATAATTGAGACAACAGCCATGGATTATGTTTAAAAAACACTAAATAAATTTAATAAATATTGACCATGTAAAAATAGTAACATAACAAACAAATACAACTGAAAGATGGTTGAACATAGGTAGGAAACAGTATAAGGGCACTATATTCCATATTTTATAAAGCACAAAGCTAATCAGCGTTTTAAAAAAATAAAACATACAGGGGGAGCAAGATGGTAGAGTAGGAGGAAATGGAACTCATCTTCCTCCAAAACACATAAAAAATAAATCTACATGTAGAACAATTCTCACAGAGAACTAACTAAAAACTGGCAGAAGACATTCTATATAATCAAAGCTTCAAGAAATATCTCCACATAACCAAGTAGGATGGGAAAAAAGGTATCAGATCGGGACCTGGGAGGGATATGTAACAAAGAAACTGTCTGTATGGGCAGACCCTAGCCCTTAGGAGTGAGCAGGTCAAGCCACAATCTGGGCATCACAGTCTTGAGGCCCTGCAAGTATGTTGTCTGCTGGGAGAACCACTGGGATGGAGACAAGAGCTAGAGAGAACTAGACTCTATTTGTGAGGAGCACCTGCAAGCCGCTTTGCCAACCATCAAGGCAGAGAGCGCCTTGCACTGGTGGCTGCCAGCTCATCCCGGTCCCCAGTCTGAATGGGGTAGGCACAATGGTCCATCAACTCCACGCTACAGTCATGCACTAGACTGGGGATACACACAACAGAGAGAGAGACAAGACTTCGAGCTGGTTCTGGGTAGAACAAAGACCTTTCGATAGGCAGTCCTCTGTGATTGCATGAGCCTGACTTGTTTCATTTGACCCCTTCCCTGACAGTGCAGCAATAGCTATGGAGCAGGGAGGAAGTCTCACCTCACATCCTGCACAAGTTTTAAACTCCCCAACACCAACCACACACCCTTTAAGGGGATAACAACCAGCACACTCTGAGGACAGATGTGGCTGGCATACATATTAAAACCAGAACTGCTAACAAAGACAGTTGAAGCAGGGATGCTCCCACAGAAAAAGACCCCTTCAAGATCATAGTATATAACTCTTTCTTCAAAATGCACAGAGACAGCAAAAGTTAAGTAAAATGAAAAGACAGAGAAACTACTCTCAATTGGAAGTGCAAGAGAAATTCCCTGAAAGAACAGATAAAGAAACAGAACTCACCAATCCACCAGATCCTAAGTTAAAACCAGATAAAACTATAAAAGTTACTTTAAATTATCTTTTATACTATCCAATTTGTATATAATATGAGGATACATTTATCTGAGTTGCCATTTTCTGAGCTAAGGTGACAGGGGTTATGAGTTGCAGTACATCAATAGCAAGTATCACCAACTTGAACCCATAAATTCAAAGAATATAAGCTTTATTTGTCCCCAATTTTTTTTCAATTGAATATGAATGTTTTATTGTGTAATGTGCACTTCTTATTAAACTGCAAGCCAAACCACTTTTTATTACTACTACTATGCCATTTCAGGTATTTATGGTAATAGTTCAGCCTTGTAGATACTTGAATTTTCTTGGGCTCAAAAATCAATGTGGATGATGACTGCAGCCATGAAATTAAAAGACACTTGCTCCTTGGGAGAAAAGCTATGACAAACCTCGACAGCATAGTAAAAATCAAAGACATCACTTTGCCAACAGTCTTTGCTGTCAAGGCTCCATATAGTCAAAGCTATGTTTTTTTTCAGTAATCATATCCAGATGTGAGAGTTGGACCATAAAAAAGGATGAGTGCCAAAGAATTCATGCTTTCAAATTGAGGTGCTGAAGAAGACTCTTGAAAGTCCTTTGGACTGCAAGGAGATCAAACCAGTCAATCCTAAAGGAAATCAACTCTGAATATTCATTGGAAGGACTGATGCTGAAGCTGAAGCTCCAATACTTTGGCCACCTGATGTGAAGAGCTGACTCATTGAAAAAGGCCTTGGTGCTGGGAAAGATTGAGGGCAAAAGAAGAAGAGAGTGGCAAAGGATAAGATGGTTGGATAGCATCACTGACTCAATGGACATGAATTTGAACAAAGTCCGGGATATAGTGGAGGACAGAGGAGCTTGCCATGCTACAGTCCATGGGGCTGTAGAGTAGGACACGACTTAGTGACTGAACAACAAGTCACCTCAAACCCAGAATGACCAAAATGGAATTTATTGTCTTCCTTACTACAGGAAGCCCACCAGGTTCCTCTGTCCATGGGATCCTCTAGGCAAGAATACTGGACTGGGTCGCCATGCCCTCCTCCAAGGGATCTTCATGACCCAGGGATTGAATCTGCATCTCTTATGTTTCCTGCATTTCAGACAGATTGTATACCACTAATGCCACCTGGCAAGCCCTTTATATGTCATATCTATGCCTAACTAAGTTGATAAAACTTCAAGTAAGTGAATGAAGGTGAAGCAAGTGAAGACTGAGAAGTTCTCAACATTTCTTCTACCTTTAAATTCCACAAATGGCATCTCTACAATCTGCTGACTTGTCTATAAGATTTGAAAACCTGCTGAGATGTAGCTTTGTCATATACATGTCTAGAACCATCATCAACTCCATGGGAACTAGGAACCAGCAGGGAGAAGTGCTTTTCTCTTCCCACTTCTTATCTCATGTATCTTTTGGATTTTTTGTAAATGGCCTTGAGACGACATTGAGGAAACTTAGATAAATCTTAGCATTTTGAAATTCAAGTCCAATGCAATTCCTATTCCACTTACACTATTTTATAGTTTTTTCATCTTTAAGACTAAACCACTACATTAGTTTCCTAAATCGTTACCTTGTCTATAGTTTCTGTGTGTGTGTGTGCGTGTGGGTGTGGGTTCAGCCATGTCCAACTCTTTGATACATGGACGGTAGCCTGCTAGGTTCCTCTGTCCATGGAATTTTTCCAAGCAATTATACTGGAGTGGATGGCCATTTCCTACTCCACGGGATCTTTCTGATACAAGGATCGCACCCATGTCTCCTGCATTTGCAGGTGAAGTCTTTACCACTAGCACCACCAAGCTTCTATTTCCTTCCACTAACACGCCATCTGGTGTCAGTGATCTTTTAAAACACAAATCAGTCACTTTACTGCCCAATAAGAAACTGTGCCATTGAATTTCTCAACACACAGAATGGAGTAATTGTTAAGAGCAACAGAGATGAGAGATCTTAGATATCAGGCTAAGGAGTTTGGGTTTTATTTAATATGGAATAAGTATAATGATTTTTCAGGAGGGAGTAAAATAATTAAAGTGGTGTTTTGAAAATGTCTTCCAGTATCAGATCAATTACTTTCTCTTGATTTTAATAAAGCTCCTAGTTTTAGGTCATAGCAACTATTTTTTGTGGGTCTATTTTATGTCATTTTTCACTTTAATCTGCATATGTTTCATGCTCCAATTTACTTTCATAGTCCCATGTTTCCCTAACTCAGTCCCCCACCGCCACTTTACTTATCTCTGTTTGAGTCTACAACTTTAAATTTATATTTATATATAGATAAAAAAAGCTTTCTGCTTCTCTACTCCCAATCTATGTCATCTAAAGAAAATGGACCTACAAGACCTTTTAGAAATAGCACTCAAAAAGGATGTCCTTTTTATTATAGGGGACTGGAATGCAAAAGTAGGAAATCAAGAAACACTAGGAGACAGGCAAATTTGGCCTTGGAACACAGAATGAGGAAGGGAAAAGGCTAATAGACTTTTGCCAAGAGAATGTACTGGTCATAGCAATCACCCTCTTGCAACAACACAAGAGAAGACTCTACATATGGACATCACCATATGGCCAACACTGAAATCAGATTGATTATATTCTTTGCAGCCAAAGATGAACAAGCTCTATACAGTCAGCAAAAACAAGACCAGGAACTGACTGTGGCTCAGATCATGAACTCCTTATTGCCAAATTCAGACTTAAGTGAAGAAAGTAGGGAAAACCACGAGACCATGCAGGTATGACCTAAATCAAATCCCTTACAGTTATGCAGTGAAAGTGACAAATAGGTTTAAGGGACTAGATCTGACAGACAGAGTGCCTGATGAACTACAGACAGAGGTTCATGACACTACAGGAGACAGGGATCAAGACCATCCCCGAAAAAAAAGAAATGCAAAACAGCAAAATGGCTGTCTGAGGAGGTCTCACAAATAGCTGTGAAAAGAAGAGAAGCAAAAAGCAAAGGAGGAAAGGAAAGATATATCATTTTGAATGCAGAGTTCCAAAGAATAGCAAGGAGAGATAAGAAAGCCTTCTTCAGTGATCAATGCAAAGAAATAAAGGAAAATAATACGATGGGAGAGACTAGAGATCTCTTCAAGAAAATTAGAGATACCAAGGGAACATTTCATGCAAAGATGGGCTCAATAAAAGACAGAAATGGTATGGACCTAACAGAAGCAGAAGATATTAAGAAGAGGTGGCAAGAATACACAGAAGAACAGTACAAAAAAGATCTTCATGACCTAGATAATCATGATGGTGTGATCACTCACTTAGAGCCAAATATCCTGGAATGTGAAGTCAGGTGGGCCTTGGGAAGCATCACTATGAACAAAGCTAGTGGAGGTGATGGAATTCCAGTTGAGCTATTTCAAATCCTGAAATATGATGCTGTGAAAGTGCTGCACTCAGTATGCAAGCAAATTCGGAAAACTCAGCAGTGGCCACAGGATTGGAAAAGGTCAGTTTTCATTCCAATCCCAAAGACAGGCAATGTCAAAGAATGCTTAAACTACCACACAATTGCACTCATCTCACACGCTAGTAAAGTAATGCTCAAAATTCTCCAAGCCAGGCTTCAACAATATGTGAACTGTGAACTTCCAGATGTTCAAGCTGGCTTTAGAAAAGGCAGAGGAACCAGAGATCAAATTGCCAACATCCGCTGGATCATCGAAAAAACAAGAGTGTTCCAGAAAAACATCTACTTCTGCTTTATTGACTTTGCCAAAGCTTTTGACTGTGTGGATCACAATAAACTGGAAAATTCTGAAAGAGATGGGAATACCAGACCACCTGACCTGCCTTTTGAGAAGCCTGTATGCAGGTCAGGAAGCAACAGTTAGAACTGGACATGGAACAACAGACTGGTTCCAAATAGGAAAAGGAGTACATCAAGGCTGTATATTGTCACCCTGCTTATTTAACTTCTATGCAGAGGACATCATGAGAAACGCCGGACTTGATGAAGCACAAGCTGGAATCAAGATTGCCGGGAGAAATATCAATAAACTCAGATATGCAGATGACACTACCCTTATGGCGGAAAGTGAAGAAGAGCCTCTTGATGAAAGTGAAAGAGGAGAGTGAAAAAGCTGACTTAAAGCTCAACATTCAGAAAACTAAGATCATGGCATCTGGTCCCATCAGTTCATGGCAAATAGATGGGGAAACACTGCCAGACTTTATTTTTTGAGGGCTTCAAAATCACTGCAGATGGTGATTGCAGCCATGAAATTAAAAGATGCTTACTCCTTGGAAGGAAAGTTATGACCAACATAGGCAGCATATTAAAAAGCAGAGACATTGCTTTGTCAACAAAGTTCCGTCTAGTCAAAGCTATGGTTTTTCCGGTAGTCATGTATGGATATGAGAGTTGGACTATAAAGAAAGCTGAGCACTGAAGAATCGATGCTTTTGAACTATGGTGTTGGAGAAGACTCTTGAGAGTCTCTTGGACTACAAGGAGATTTAACTAGTCCATCCTAAAGGAGATCACTCCTGGGTGTTCACTGGAAAGACTGATGTTGAAGCTGAAATTCCAATATTTTGGCCATCTGATGTGAAGAGATGACTCATTTGAAAAGACCCTGATGTTGGGCAAGATTGAGGGCAGGAGGAGAAGGGGACAACAGAGGATGAGATGGTTGGACGGCATCACTGACACAATGGACATGAGTTTGGGTGGACTCTGGGAGTTGGTAATGGACAGGGAGGCCTGGAGTGCTGCAGTTCATGGGGTCGCAAAGAGTTGGACACGATTGAGTGACTGAACTGAACTGAAGTGAAAGAAAGTGGAAACAATCACAGTAGATCAGAAAATATTTCCCTTTTCTTTGAACATTTCCTGAAACAAATATCAGGACCTCTGTTAATATATGTTGACATGAAATAGGGAATATATTTTATAACTGGACCATTTTAAGAGTCTCTGTAGCAAGGTCTTCCCAGGTTGTGCTAGTGGTGAAGAGCACACCACCCAATGCAGGAGACAAAATAGATGTAGTTTCGATTTCTCAATTGGGAAAATTCCCTGGATGAAGAAATGGCACCCACTCCAGTATTCTTGCTAAGAAAATCCCAGGGACAGAGGAGCCTGGAGGGTTACAGTCCATAGAGTTGCAAAGAGTTGGACACAACTGAGTGTCTGAGCATGTGCATGTGCTGGTATGAGGACTAAATGTGGGTAGTTGATCATGTTTCAGTTTAAACTACCTGGCACAGTCCCTTTGTTTTCCACAAAGACAACTTCAGGATTTATTTCCAGATTCCAGCAGTCATTGCTACTTTTGTCACTGGCAGATGAGGTTTGTAAATTAAAATCATTCTATATACATCCTCTGAAGTCTTCTCGATTCTTAACAGATTCACTGAGTAAGAAGATTACATATTAGGAGACATTTCTTGACTCCATGTCGCTCCTGCTAAAGAATCAGTTATTGTTCTTGCATTGTCAGAAATCAGGACATTAACTTCAAATGGACTTGATTTTTCAATTTCTAATTTTAGACATGTCCTCAGTTAAAATCTCTCTGTTACTTGCAAATTGAATGGTTTTCCATAAGTTACTAAACCTAAGTGAGTTTTACTCTTCTCATCTGTAAAAGAGTTATAATGGTATCTCCTTTATACCATTATACTTTTTATGCCATAGAGAATTAGAGATTATAAGTCTGTATAAGTGTGTATATGTGAACATCACTGACATAGTATCCAATAAATAGAACTATTATTTTTATGTGATTCTATGACTCTTTTCCCTATTGTAAGTCTGTCTGAGAATACTGGGAACTCTACGTCCTCCTTCCCATTAAGGAGAAATTTTCAGTTTGTAATATTAAAGCCATTCTCTGAGATAAATTTGAAAATTGTCTCTATACATTTAAGAGGCTGAATATAAGCAATCTCATGTCAAAAATCACATCTTGCGATTCTGCATAGAACAGGAGGTAATCCCTTAAGACATGAGGCTATAATGTTTTTGGATAAACCATTTCTCAAGAATTGTACTACAGATTTTTAAAAGTTTTGTTACACCATGTATGAAAAATCAGATCATGGGGCACACAAAAATTGAAAATCTGAAAGCGTAACACTTTTATTGAAAACACAGATTTGTCTCACCAGTCTTTCATCTTCTAGAAAATCTGTTGACTGGCAAAATGTCATGTTTAAATCTCTCCTTATTTTGAATTGTGATCAGGAGGCACAAGCTTCCTTAAATATGATTTTCATCTATTTTAGTAGCCTCTCTACCCTGTACTGGCAGCCTCAGTGCTGCTAAGCACTAGTAACAGTGCTTAGCCACATTTCCAACATATGGAATCATCTGGGTACATACCACATACAGAGTTGGAGGTGGCTATTGTGCCAACCACAGTTTCTCATGCATAAAAGATGTAAGATTGGCTATGTCATTTGTCCACATTTAAAAGTCCGTCTGGACTCAGCATGAATACTGTGTCTCTTAAATATACCAAAACAACTTGGAAGATTTTATTTTTCCCTCAACAACACCCAGAAGCACTTGATCAGTTGAAAAATAAAGTAAATTTTGTGGAGGAGTAACAATAATATATTTGAAATATCCATAGCTGTTACCCTTCACCTGTATTTTAAAATGACTAATCCTATTTAATTCATATTTGTTATGTCAATTGTCAGGTAGAAATAAAATCTTGTGGACCTGTTTTAATGGCTAAAAATAGTGTTACAATAAAATTCTAACTGAAAAAGCAGACCTGTTTCACTGACGATATCTTAAAAAGGCACAACATATTAGAAGTGTTTACTGCATGGTTTTTTTTATTATGTGCACTAAAATTCTTTATACCAGAAACATATTAAGTAGTTTGACAGAATCTGGGACTCATTGAATTGTTGTATATATAAGAAAGCAAATTCAGTTAATAAACATTGATTTAAATATAAATTATTAATTTTAAAATATTTATGCAGTATACTAGAATGAAAGGAGACTTAATAAGTGAATATTTTTGCTTTTGACTATCACCGTTAGTTTTCCCTCTGTTCTTCTGATGATGAAGATTATAAAATAATCAGCAGCAATATCATATAGCTCTACTTACTCTCAAGCTTTGTAACACTGATGAAAGAAGATAATTAAAAAAATATTCTTTTCATTTTTTAGCTTTCATTTTCTTTTACTTTTTGAAAGATGGTTATACCAGAATAGCTATGACATTCTTTATTCATCCTCTGATTATTAAATAAAATTACAATATTTTAGTAAATCTATGAAATGAAAAGGATTGATTTTAAGATAAGTTGCTTTTTTTTTTAAGATGAATGACCTGAATTTATTTATTTCTTTTTATTTCTTTTATTTTATTTTATTTTTAACTTTACAATATTATATTGGTTTTGCTATATACATGAGCAATTTTTCCAAAATAGAAATTTAACTTTAGGCTTTTTCTCCAGTTTGCTGTTTTTTCTTCTATATATTTTATGATTTGCTTCATTGTAATCAGTTAGCAATGCAATTTAGCAAATACTATGTCACTGACATTGTTATCTTATATTGAATTAAATTACTAGGCCCAGGATGGAGCCACTCCTGCTGAGGGGTGGGGGTGGGGGCATGTCAGCAGACTGAAATTTAGATAACTTTTGTGGATTAAAAAGTGTCACTTGTTATATTAGTAAACAAAGGATGTTTTGGCCATCAAGTCGTCAGCCACTGTAGCCACCCCTGTTGTGTACCCTGAAGGTATTCAGGATGGAGGAAAACAGGATAGTGGCCCTAGACAGTCAAGTGAAAGTGAAAGTGAAGTCGCTCAGTCATGTCCGGCTCTTTGCGACCCCATGGACTGTAGCCTACCAGGCTCCTCCCTCCATGGGATTCTCCAGGCAAGAATACTGGAGTGGATTGCCATTTCCTTCTCCCGGGGATCCAGGGATCGAACCCCGGTCTCCCGTATTCCAGGCAGACGCTTTAACCTCTGAGCCACCAGGGAAGCCATGAGACAGTCAAGGTGTCTATCAGATGATTTCGGCAATGGCACCCCACTCCGGTACTCTTGCCTGGCAAATCCCATGGACGGATGAGCCTGGTAGGCTGCAGTCCATGGGGTCGCTAGGAGTCGGACACGACTGAGCGACTTCACTCTCACTTTTCACTTTCATGCATTGAAGAAGGAAGTGGCAACCCACTCCAGTGTTAAGGACGAAATAACAGAAATAGAGTGGGTTAGTTTTCCAGATTTTCTCTTTAATCCTGCCAGGAAACAGTTAGTTTACTGCCTGTGGAGGATAACAGCAGAGCTGAGGTTTAGGGCACTGTATTAAACAGAAGGAATAAGGTGAAAGTCTATATATTAAAAGGTGAAGAATCTCAGTCCCCTTTACAAACTAATTTCCAAGAATTGTGGCCATTACAGTTACATACACTAGACAAGAAACTGATGATTCTTCCTGGGGATATTGAGTATTCCAAGAACTTAAAGATTTAGCCCTTAGTCCAAGACCTAAGCAGTTGAAACAGTAGATTCTTCCCTAATCATTCTGTAATGATGCAAATCACTTGACAAGCTTCAGCCATTGTTACAGAGCTTCTAGGCAGGTTTTTTGTTTTTGTTTTTTGGTTGTTGTTATTATCTCAACTTTAAATAAGGACAAATAGACAAGGAATATCACACATTCAAAAAAGTCTGTAAAACTGAAGATGGAGATCAAAACAAAAAATAACTTAAAGGGAACACAGAAATTCTTGGAACAGAAGACTCAGAGGTAAGACAAAGTACTGTACTCATGAAGCAAAAAAGAGTAAGCTTTTGAAAAGAAACATTCAGAAATTTAAAAGAAGAAACCTAGAATTTAAATTTGGGGAAAAAAAATGACAGCAGAAATTAAAAATTTAATAACCAAGTTAGAAGAAAAAGTTAAGAAAAATCTATTAAATTACATAAATAGAAATGAGAGGAAACATAAGAAAAATTAGAATATAAATCTAAAAAATCTTTTTATTAAGTAATGAGACTTTTATAAAGGAAAGCACAGAACATAGAGAAGAAGAAATTGCTAAAGATACAATAAGAAACTTTCTCAGAAATGAAAGGCAAGAATTTTGAAACAATTTACTCTAAACAAGTAGTTTAAGAACAAATGTTTATCTCACACCTATCGTCAGAAGACAATTCTTCATGACCTTTCATATTTGTGCATGTTTTAGAGAACTACCTTTGTTCCAGGCTATTTTTTCATAGATTGTTGTATAGCAAATCACCTTAAAAAATAGAATTCACTTCTGCGGTAAAGAGTAGGTTTGTTTAAAGCTCTGAAAGTAAAAGAGTGTCTCCTCTGGTGCACAAGGTTAGGCATGCCTACTGCCCATGAAAAAGATTCAGAATCCCTCAGCCCAGGGTTCCTTTCCTTAGATGCAACATACTGTGTATACAGGTGTCACCTGACACTTTTTGTTTCATCTTCTGTAAATTGGAGCTTGGGAAATGGACAAAAAATTATGATACTCTAGCTGCTGTGATTGCTATGAGTAATAAACTGTCTTTCGTCTTTGATTCAGGAGAATTTTGTCTTCTTCCAGCATTCATAAAACAATATCAGGATAACTAGTTAGCTTACACACAGCGTGCAATCTCAGATCGATTACAACTCTTGACAGTTTTGACAGTGAGGATGAGATGTGGAGAGGTAATGGCATTCTAAGAGCAGAAGGGTCTTTCAACCAAAGGCTGGTTTTCAAGCTTTAAAGGAAATCCAATCAGTAGCAAAATTGTTGACTAAACTATATCATCATGCAAGGCAGTAAATTATCCCATGCCTATTAGTGAGGAGGAATTGAAGACATGGTTGCTGACTGAGTAACAAGATGTGGGTTCAAAGACAGCTGCCCAAACAGTGCCCTGTGTGTATGTTAGTCATTCAGTTGTACTGGAGTGGGTATCTATTTCCTTCTCCAGAAGATCTTCCTGATCCAGATATTGAACTCATAGGGATTGAACCCATGTCTCCTGCATAGCAGGCAGATTCTTTATCATCTGAACCCACCAGGGAAGCCCAGTCTTGCCCTAGTCATTGTTAACTCTATTCCATACAGGGGACTTCCTTGACAGTGTGATATGGAGTCTCAGGTCTACCCTATTGTATTGAATTACTACTGTTCATTCTGGGCTTCCCAGGTGGCTCAGTGATAAAGAGCCCACCTGCCAATGCAGAGTCACAGAAGACGTAAGTTAGATTCCTTGGTCAGAAAGATCCCCTTGAAGAAGGCAAGGGCACCCCACTGCAGTACTCTTGCCTGGAAAATCCTATGGACGGAGGAGCCTGGTAGGCTGCAGTCCATGGGGTCACTAAGAGTTGGACACGGCTGAGTGACTTCACCTCATTCACTTTCATTTCAGTATTCTTGCCTGGAAAATCCTATGGACAGGGGAGACTGTCCATAGGGTTACAGACCATAGGGTTGCAAAGAGTTGGATACGACTGAAGCGACTTAGTATGTAGGCATGTACTGCTCATTTTGTGGGGTAAGAAGGTGTTCCTACATTTCAGATAATAGTTTCAGGATTGTGCACTCTCACTAAGAATATGTTTGCAAAATGGAGGTAGGTTATATAATGTTTTTAAGGAAGTATGTCAACAGCAAGGCCGTTGTCAAGCTTAGCCTATCTTACAGTCTATCCTGACAAACTCTAATCCATTCAAAGAAGATAACAGATCTCAGAGTTTTGTTTCTGTTTTGTAGTGGATGTTGGTGGCTAAATGGGAGCTTTTGCCCTTTTGGGTACATTTCCTTGAATTAGATAAACTTTAATCAGAAACTATAGATGAAGCATTGACTAGTTTGGGGGCTCTCAGTACCCTGTTAATGCAGTTGACACACTGAAGAATGAGAAACTGACCACAAATTGAGATGGAAAATGAAAGCAGCACCTAGCTGCTACAGAGCTGCTTTCTTCCTTCAAGTCTTCTCCTTTCTCCACATCTCCTTCCCAGTGACTCCAGTGTCAGATGCTTTAAGGATAAAGATGTTAAATAGTGGGTTTGGGTCTCCTTAAGGGGAAATGAAGGTTATATACACATATCTGAGTGTGTCAGGAAGGGAAGGGCATTAAGTTTTACAGCTCTGTTGTATATAGGTGCCCATTATCCTACTCTTTCCTGCTCAGAAGAGGGAACACCCACATTTAACTGATAAGATTTAAACAGAGCTCTCAGTCAGGAGAGAAGCTGAAATGACCTTGAGTCAGGCCTTTTTTGCTAATTCACTGTGTTATTGTGGTTTCTACTGTAGAACACATCATTGGTATTGTATACCTATACTATGAATGCTCACAAATACCACAGAGGGATGTTCCCAAATGGGAAGAGACATAGTTGGAGAAGTGATAGTATCTTGGGGGCTCCTCAATCCTTTGTGATAATTGTCCCTGTGACTGATGATTTTGCCAATTGACACTTCTGGCAAAAGAAGGCAATTTCTATTGAGAGATACCCTTGTGGTTTGGGACTCTTTTTTAAATTAATTTATTGGAGGATAATTACTTTACAATATTGTGCTGGGTTTTTGTCATACATCGACATGAATCTTTTGTGTCCCTGACACATCTACCAGGTGCATACTTTTGTAAAGGAGTTTTTGTTTCTAGGTTCTTGTTGAAGTCAAGTGTCTGAAGCATAGTAGCTTTTAGACTCTGACCTGACATTCCCATCTTGGGGTAAGTCAACTTGGACTCAATGTATAACAAGGTCAAAGGGCCAGCAAGCCTCAACTCAAAGAATGTCACTGGCATAGACACAGCAGCATATCAATTTTAGGTAAAGAAATTGCACTGTCTGAACAAAGTCTCTGGCACAGTGATATCTCTAGTTTACAGCAATTCTTCTGAATGCCTGGACCTAGTTTACTGATGGTCACTGATGTTTCAACTAGGCTGAAGTCTAGTGAGGTCCGCTGAAATGCTGCAGTTTTTAGCAACCACACAGTTGAAAATGGATGTGGTCATTTTGTTTAGTGAGCATAACTCAAGTTTGTTTCCATACCTCTGGCTAATGCTCTCCTTCATGAACCTCATTATATTTTTTACTGACTCATAGGTGATTGCCAATGGCCTTAGCTTTGTGGCCTGAAAATTGGAGACCTATAAATTGGCAGATTAGTGATACTCTCTTTGAGATCACAAATTGTGAGAAAAAATTGTGGTTGCTGATTAAACTGAGTCATTTACTTTTTTCAGTGACTAACAATGGGAATGGGCCCATTCTCTGGAATAAGACTGGAAGCAAGGGCTGATTGAGACTACAATATTCAGATTGCCACCATTGCTCCCTGGATGCATCATCATACTAGTCATGACAAAACAGCCATCATCAACTGGGCTTAAAATAAAAAGCCCCAGTGTTAAAGAAAATGCCTGTCTTCAGATGACATGGCAACCTGTTCAAAATGAGGAGACAGGAGGAACAAGTTGGTGGAGGAGTAGGGGGACATGGAGTACATCTCTGTCCATAGATACATCAGGAATGGATGTATACCTTTATGATATGGTATACTATATTGTGTATACCTTCATAGAATACCATGATGTATACCTTAATGGTATACTTCAGACACAGAAGTGCTTGCAGAACATCAGCTGAGAGCAGAAAGGAGTACCTAACCACCGGAAAAGAATACATAGACCCATGCAAAACTCAGTAGGATGAAGGAACTAGGGGAAAAAAACAGGAGTGTTAGTAGGACTGGACCTGGCCTCAGCATGTGGGGCACCTTAAGCAGGGGTCTGATCCCACATTAGGGCAATTGTCTGGGTCAGAGGAGAAACATTTAAAGCTAAGAGTGAAACAGCTGATCTGTGGCAGCCTAAATGGAATGAGAACAGACAGTTCTTGCCGCAGCCATACATACCCTGGATAGGGACCCAGGTCCCCTAGAAGGTGCAGCAGGTGGGAGCTGGAGCATAGGGATTGTGGAGCAATCCAAGAATGAGGGCAGCTGTTGACTGCAGAGAGATGAACTGAGAGGACGTGAGGGAGGAGATTGTGGTGGGAAGTGCTTGCCATCACCGTAGCCTCTATCTCCCCACATGCCAGCATCAGCAGCTGGCCCATCAAGCTCAGGGAACAACAGAGTAAGACCCAACCCAGGGTTCCTCTTTAAAGTGCCTGATGTGCTGAACAACAAAGTAGGACCCTAGTCAGGGAAGCCCCTCTATGGGCCTGACATGCTGAACAACAGAGAAGAATCCCAGGCAAGGGAGCCCTCTAAGTTGCTTGATCAGGCAGAGCTACAGAGAAAGACTAGCCAAAGAGGCCTTCTGATTGCGAGTTAACAGAAGCTCAAAAAAAGATTCTGATAGGGGCATAACTTCTGTGGCTAAGGCAGTCTGTGTCCCTACGCACCTGGCACTGTCAAGGTCCCTATGACCCAAGCAGCTGTGCCACCTTCCTGCTCAACTCTCATTGGGGCAGAGCAGCCACATGGGGGGTTGCTTCAATAATGTCCAACTCTTTGTAACCCTGTGGATTGTGGCCTGCCAGGCTTCTCTGTCAGTGGGGTTTTCCAGGCAAGAATACTGGAGTGGGTTGCCATACCCTTCTAGAGCACTATATTTCCAACTGCCTTATCCACCAACTCCCTTGAGTAACTGGTGCTGCCAGATGCTGTGCAACCCAAGCAGCTGCACCACTTCCACACTTGGCCCTCACTGGGGCAGACCCAAGTCCTCCAGGGAACTCTCAGACCCAAACCTCAGTGGACAACCCACATCCAGAGGTTGAAATAAAACCACAATTGAAATCCAGGGACAGTGTGGCTAAGGAAGAAGACCCAAAACCTTTCCATTAGCTGTACAAACTGCAGGTTAAATCCACAAGATCAACTAGGCAGACTCCATGTCTATGGAACATATTAAAGGACACTGAGAGCTCCCACAAAAGAAAACGCACCAGTTCTGATAGGTGTGGACATTGGAGGCAAGAACGCACACGAGTAGGACCAGATTAGAGTTTGAGCTGCCCCCACAGAAGGTCCAGAGACCAGTGCAGTTTTGGAGGGCATCTTAGGGTGGCGAGGTGGACTGTGACTACTTGCAAGGGAAAGGACACTGACAACAGTGACTCCAGAAAACCATTTATTATTATTATTTTAACTTGTTTTGCAGTTTTTTTTCAATTTCTTTTTCTTTCTCCCCACCATTTCCTTTACCTCTGTTTTAGTTGTCAATTTTATTAGCACTATGAAATCTAATTAAGCTTTTGATTTTGTTTGTTTGTTTTTTAATTACACTTTTTACTGCTGTTATAAACGTCTGCCTCTATATTGGCCTTTTTCAGTTCTGTGAAGTTTTCCTTTTTCTTTTTTTCCCTTTTTTAATTTTAATTTTTAACTTTTAAAACCCATTATTATTATTCTACATTTATTGCTTTGTTTGCTTTTCCCACTGTTCTTTTATCCTTGCAGTTAATCTTTAATATATATGTCTTCTTTATATACCTCTATTTAACTTTGCATTTATATTTATTTTTTTTTCCTTTCATTTCTTTTCCTCGCCATATTCATTAGTTTTGTCTTCATTGCTTTACTCCCCAGTTGGCACCTCACTTTAGTTTTGTATTCCAGTTTGTGCTTTAGTTAGTTATGTTCTTAACTCATTTTTAGTTTCCTTTGTTTGCCTGGTCAATCTATTGTACTTTATTTTGGTTGGACTGTTTTGATTTGTTTATGGATTATATGTCTGTGTGTATATTCCATTATTTTAATTATGATTTGCTTGATTTTGTAACTGCCATTTGTCTGAGGTTCATCTTTGGTTTCTCCTTTTTGGGTATTTGTGTTAATCCCATTAAATGTCATAACAAACCACCTGTGGAGTCTTTGTTCTGGACCAGAGATCAAGCTCTGAGCCTTTAGAATGGGAGCATTGACTCCAAGACCCTAGACAACCAGAGAACTCCTAACCTTGGGAATATCAAATAGTGGAAATCCCCCCAAAGGCAACCACTTGTATGCAAGACCTGGCATCACCCTTACTGCCAGTAGCACCCTGTTCAGGATGCCTCATCCAAACAACAAACAAGACAAAAATGGAAGCCCAATCTTAAACAGACAAGATTACCACCTCACTCAGCCTTACCCATCAGAGGAAAAAAAAAAAAAAAAGAAAAAGAAAAAAGCAGCACAAATTTCACTCTATACAAAGCTTACAGAAACCAATGGACCAACATTAGGAGGGCAGAAACCAAAAGGAGGAAAGAATTCAACCTTGAAGCCTGGAAAAAGGAGACTTCAAATATAACAAGTTTAAAAAAATAATGAAAGGCAAAGAAATACTACACAAGTGAAGGAACAAACTGGAAACACAGAAGTCCAAATAAATGAAGAGGAAATAGGCAAACTACCTGAAAAGGGATTCAGAATAATGATAGAAAAGGTGATCAAAAACTTTGAAAAAAAATGGAGAAAATAGAAGAATCAATTAACAAAGACCTAGAAGAGTTAAGGAATAAGCATACAGAGACCAACAACACAATTACTGAAATTAAAAATACTTTGGAAAGAATCAATAGCAGAATGTCTGAAGCAGAAGAATGGATCAATGAGCTGGAAGATATAATGTTGGAAATAACTGCTGAAGAGCAGAATAAAGTAAAAAGAACGAAAAGAACTAAGGATAGTCTCAGAGACCTTTGAGACAATATTAACTGCACTAACATTCAAATTATAGGAGTCTTAGAAGAAGAAGAGAAAAAGAAGGGGTGTGAGAAATTTTTTAAAGAGATTATAATTGAAAATTTCCCCAACATGGAAACAGTCAATCAAGTCCAAGAGGCAGAAAGTCCCATACAGGATAAATCCAAGGAGAAACATGCAAGACATACTAATCAAACTAACAAAGACTAAACACACACAAAAAAGAATATTAAAAGCAGCAAGGGAGAAGCAAAAAGCAACATACAAGGGAAAACCCATGTTCTCAACAGCTTATCTTTCAGCAGAAACTGTGCAGGCCAAAAGGGAATGACAGGATATATTTAAAGTACTGCAAGGGAAAAAGCAACAACCAAGATTACTCGACCCAGTAAGTATCTCATTCAAAATTGATGGAGAAATCAAAACCTTTACAGATAAGTAAACATTAAGAGTCGGACACAACTGAGTGACTGAACAGAACTGAACAGACCTGAAATATTAAGAGAATTCAGTACCACCAAACCAGCTCGACAACAAATGTTAAAGGGACTTATATAGTCAGGAAGTAGAAGAGAAGTAAAAGATCTGCAAAAGCAAACCTGAAACAATTAAGAAAATGGCAATAGGAACATATATATCAATAATTACTTTAAATGTAAATAGAATAAATGCTCCAACCAAAAGACACAGACTGGCTGAATGGATACAAGCACAAGATATATGCTGTCTACAAGAAGCTCATTTCAGGCCTACAGATACATATAGACTGAAAGTGAGAGGATGGAAAAATATATTCCATGCAAATGGAAATCAAAAGATGGAGTAGCAATCCTCATATCAGACAAAATAGACCTTAAAATGCAGAACATTACAAGATATAAGAAAGGACCCTGAATAGTGATCAAAGGATCAATACAAGTAGAAGACATAGCAATTGTAAATATCTATGCATTGAACATAGAAGAACCTCAATGCATAAGACAAACACTAACAGGCATAAAAGGAGAAAATTGACAGTAAAAATATTAGTAGGAGACTTTAACACCCCACTTACATCAAAGGACAAATCATCAAAGCAGACAATTTATAAAGAAACAGAAGTCTTAAATGATACATTAGACTAGATGGATCTCATAGATATCTTCAGGACATCCCATCCAAATGCAGAATACAGCTTCTTTTCAAGTGCACATGGAACATTCTCCAGGATAGACCACATCCTGGGTCACAAATCAAATCTCAGTAAATTCAAGAAAACTGAAATTGTATCAAGCATATTTTCTGACCATAATGTTATGAGACTAAATATTAATTCCAAGAAAAAAACTGTAAAAAAAAAAACCCTCAAACACATGGAGATTAAACAATACTTTTCTAAATAATGAACAGGTTATTGAAGAAATCAAAACGGAAAAAAAAATTCCTAGAAACAAATGACAATGACAAAAAATTACCAAAAAAAAAAAAAACCCACAAAAACAAAAAACACACAACAACTTAGAATCTATGGGATGCAGCAAAAAGGGTTTTAAGAGGGACGTTTATAGCAATACTATCCTATTTCTAGAAACAAGAAAACCATAGAAGAGACAACCTAACTTTACACCAAAAACAACTGGAAAAAGAAGAAAAAAAGCAAAAACAAACAAACAAACAAACAAACAAAACAAAACAAAAAACTCAACAGTAGCAGAAGGAGAGAAATCATAAAACCAGAGCAGAAATAAATAAAAATGAAATGAAAGAAATAATAGTATACCTGTGGTGGATTCATTTCGATATTTGGCAAAATTAACACAATATTGTAAAGTTTAAAAATAAAATAAAATTAAAAAAAAAATAAAAAAAGAAGAAATAATAGTAAAGGTTAATAAAACTAAAACCTGGTTCTCTGAGAAGACAAACAAAATTGACAAACCTTCAGCCAGACTCATCAAGAAAAAAAGAGAAAAATGAAATGAACAAAGTTAAAAATGAAAAAGAAGAGGTTACAACAGAAAATGCAGAAATACAAAGGATTTTGAGGCTATTTTGAACAACTATATGGCAATAAAATGGACAACCTGGAAGAAATGGACAGATTGTTAGAAATATTCAATTTTCCAAGATTGAACCAGGAAGAAATAGAAAGTATGAACTGAAATCGAAACTGTGATCAAAATTTTTTGAAAAACAAAAGCCCAGGACCAGATGGCTTCAGAGGCAAATTCTATCAAATATATGGAGGAGAGCTTATGCCTCTCCTTCTAAAACACTTTCAAAAATTTCAGAGGAAGAAATGCTTTCAAACTCATTCTATGAGGCCACCATCACCCTGATACTAAAACCAGAGGTAAAGAACAGAAAAAAAGAAAACTACAGGCCAATATCACTGATGAACATAGGTACAAAAATCCTCAACAAAATTCTAGTTTACAGAATTCAACAACACATTACAAAACTCATACACCATGACCAAGTTGGGTTTATTCCAGTGATGCAAGGAGCCTTCAATATATGAAAAGTAATCAATGTAATACACAATTTTAAGAAATTAAAAGATAAAAGCCACTCAATAATCTCAATAGATGAAGAAAAAACCTTTGACAAAATTAAGCACACGTTTTTTATAAAATGGCTGCAGTCCATGGGGTCGCACAGAGTCGGACACGACTGAAGTGATTTAGCAGCAGCAGCAGCATTCCAAAAATGGGCACAGAAGGAACCTACCTCAACATAGTAAAGGTCATATATGATAAGTCCACAGCAAACATTATTCTCAATGGTGAAAAACTGCAAGCATTCCCCCTTAGGTGAAGAACAAGACAAGAGTGTCCACTCTCATCACTATTATTCAACGTAGTTTTGGAAGTCCTAGCTACAGCCATCAGAGAAGAAAAAGAAATAAAAAATAATCCAGATCAGAAAAGAAGAATCAAAGCTCTCACTGTTTGCAGATGACATGGTACTATACATAGAAAACCCTAAAAACAGTATCAGAAAATTACTAGAGTTAATTAGTGTATTTAGCAAAGTCACAGGATACAAAATCAATACACAGAAATCACTTGCATTCCTTCCTATATACCAACAATGAAAAATCAGAAAGAAAAAAAAATTAAGGAATCAATCCCATTCACCGTTGCAACAACAACAACAACAAAAACAACAAATAAAATATCTAGGAAGAAGCCTACCTAAGGAGGCAAAAGAACTGTATACAGAGAATTATCAGACACTGTTGAAATAAATCAAAGATGACATAAACAGATGAAGAGATATTCCATGATCCTGGGTAAGAAGAGTCAGTATTGTGAAAAAGACCATGCTGGCAAATGCAGTCTGCAGATTCAATGTGATCCCTATCAACTTACCAATGGAATTTTCACAGAACTAGAAACACAAAAGACCCTGAATAGGCAAAGCAGTCTTGAGTAAGAAGAATGAAGCTGGAGGAATCAACCTTCTTGACTTCAGATTATACTACAAAGCTACAGTAATCAAGACAGTATGGTACTGGCACAAAAACAGAAATATAGACCAATGGAACAAGATAGAAAGCCCAGAAATAAACCCATGAACCTATGGGTACTTTATTTTTGACAAAGGAGGCAAGAATATACAATGGGGCAAAGATAGCATCTTCAATAACTGGCACTGGGAAAACTGGACAGCTACATACGAAATTATTAAATTAGAACACTTCCTAAGATCATACACAAAGACACACTAAAAATGGATTAAAAACCTAACTGTAAGACCAGAAGCTATAAAATTCTTAGAAGAAAACATAGGCAGAACACTCGATGACATAAATCAAAGTAAGATCCTCTATGGCTCACCTCCTAGAGGAATGGAAATAAAAACAAAAGTAAATGAGTGGGACCTGATTAAACTTAAAAGCCTTTGTACAGTTAAGGAAACCATAAACAAATGTAAACAAGACAACCCTCAGAATGGGAGAAAATAATAGCAAATGAAACAACTGACAAAGGATACATTTCCAGAATATACAAGCAGTTCATTCAACTCAATACCAGAAAACCAAAACAATCCAATCAAAAAGTGGGAAAAATACCTAAACAGACATTTCTCCAAAGAAGACATACAGATGGCTAACAAACACATGAAAAGATGCTCAACATCTCTCATTATTAGAGAAATGTAAAACAAAACTACGATAAGATATCAGCTCATACCAGTCAGAATGGCCATCATCAAAATGTTTGCAAACAATAAATGCTGGAAAGGGTTGGAGAAAAGGGAACACTTCTGCACTGTTGGTGAGAATGTAAATTGAAACAGCCACTATGGAAGACGGTATGGAGATTCCTTAAAAAACTAGGAGTAAAATCACCATATGACTCAGCTATCTCACTCCTATCATGTACCCTGCAGTGACCAAAATTGAAAAAGATGCATGTACCCCAATGTTCATTGCCACACTATTTACAATAGCTAGAACATGGAAGCAACCTAGATATCCATTGACAGATGAATGGATAAAGATGTTGTGCTACATATACACAATAGAATATTACTCAGTCATAAAAAGAAACCCATTTGAGTCAGTTCTAATGAGGTGGGTGAAACTAGAGCCTATTATGCAGAGTGAAGAAAGTCAGAAAGGGAAAGATGAATATCATATACTAATGCATATTTATGGAGTCTAGAAAAATGGAAGAACAGACATAGAGAACAGACTTATGGACATGGGGAGGGGAGGGGAGGGGAGGGTGTGATGCATGGAAAGAGTAACATGGAAACTTACATTGCCATATCAAATAGATAGTCAACAGGAACTTGCTGTTTGTCTCAGGGACCTCAAACAGGGGCTCTGTACCAATCTATGGGGGTGGGATGGGGGAGGAGATGGGAGGGAGGTTCACGAGGGAAGGGACATATGTATACATATGGCTGATTCATGTTGAGGTTTGACAGAAAACAACACAATTCTACAAAGCAATTATTCTTCAATTAAAAAATAAATTAAAAAAATGAGGAGACCCTTGGTTTATTGGGAGATCTTTCTGAAAAGATAACTGACTTGTTATTTGTATACAATCTGTAAGGAAATTATTAACTCCAGGGAAAATGAATATTGTCCAATTATACTCATGGTGCTCTATGTGGCTTAATTGTGATTAATATTTCAGTAATCATAGAAACGAAAGCACCAAATAGAATGATGAATTTATATTGTAAAGATGAGAGACGTGAAATGTGTATAAGATGTGGTTTTGTGTTAGTGGAATAAGGTCCTTAAGAGCAAAATCTCCATCTTTCTTAGTGGGAATCATTAAACATTGTTTCTCAGATGGTAAAAGCACCTGTTTGCAATGCAGGACACCCAGGTTCAATCCCTGGGTTGGGAAGATCCCCTGGAGAAGGAAATGGCAACCCACTCCAGTACTTTTGCCTGGAAAATTCCATGGATGGAGAAACCTCGTAGGCTGCAGTCCATGAGGTCACAAAGAGCAGGACACGACTGAACGACTTCACTTTCACTTTCACTTAACAAAAAACTTAAAGAAATAACACAAAATGATATTTAAATAGTTAAATGTATAACACCTAGACAAACCTAGACAGGCTATTAAAAAGCAAAGACATTATTTTGCCTACAAAAGTCTGAATAGTCAAAGTTATGGTTTTTCCAGTAGTCATGTATGGATGTGAAAGCTGGACAGTAAAAAAGAATGAGCACCAAAGAACTGATGATGGCTTCAAATTATGGTGTTGGAGAAGACTCTTAAGAGTCCCTTGGACAGCAAGAAGATCAAGCCAGTCAATCCTAAAGGAAATCAGTCCTGAATATTCAGTGGAAGGACTGGTGCTGAAGCTGAAACTCTAATATTTCGATCACCTGATGCAAAGAGCCATCTCATTTGAAAAGACCCTGATGCTGGGAAAGATTGAAGGCAGGAGGGGAAGGGGATGACAGGACGAGATGATTGTATGGCATCACCAACTCAGTGGGCACGAGTTTGAGCAAACTCTGGAAGATGGTAAAAGACAGGGAAGCCTGGCATGCTGCAGGCCATGGGGTAGCAGAGTTGGACACAACTGAGTGACTGAACAACAGTAAAATATATAACACCAGAAAGAAAAACTAAAAGACCTGGTAGAAATTGTCTTTGTTGTAGTGGAAATTGAGATGTAGGAATTGGGATGAGCAGACTGTGGAGCAGGAGACGATGAGGTGTTTTTAAGCCTAACTAAACTGTTTGACTTGTAAAACCATATGCATGTTGTATTAGTTTGCTAGGGATGCCATAACAAAATACTGTCCAACAGGCTTAAGCAACAGAAATTAATTTCTTGTATTTCTAGAGGCTGGAAGTCCAAGATCAAGATGTGGATGACTTTAGTTTCTTTTAGGTGAGAAATTGAATTGTTGTTGTAGTTTAGTCAATAAGTCATGTCTGGCTCTTTGCCAGCCCACTGACTTCAGTGCATCAGATTTCTCTGTCTTCCACTATCTCCCAGAGTTTGCTCTAATTCATGTCCATTGAGTCAGTGATGCTATCTAGCCACCTCATTAAGCTGCTTTCCCAGCATCAGCATCAACTCATTGTTTTCCAATGAGTTGGCTCTTCACATCAGGTGGCCAAAGTATTAGAGCTTCATCTTCAGCATCAGTCTTTCCAATGATATTCAGGGTTGATTTATTTTAGGATTGACTTACTTGATTTCCTTGCAGTTCAAGGGATCTCAAGAGTATTCACCAGCACCACAACTCAAAAGCATCAATTCTTAAGGGTTCAGCATTCTTTATGGTCAAACTCTAGCATCTGTACATGACTACTGGAAAAACCATAGATTTGACTATATGAACCTTTGTCATATAGAGAAATGGAACATTGCCTGCCATATCAGTAAACAAATGATGTCATAGGCAGTCACCACTAGGTGGTGAGCTGGTGAGCCCTGAGAGAACTCTAGAAGGAAAAGAATACTTGCCATCTAGCAGCCATCAGACTATAGCCACTCCCTAATGGTGAATCTTGAGGAAACTCAGGAGGTAAAAGCACAGGATACTGGCTCCAGATAGCTGAGATGCTTGCTATCTTAAGATAGCAAAGTTTCCTTATCTTGATAGGGAGTGATTTCAGGGAGCCCAGTGTCTTGCATCTTCCCACACATAGAAAAGGGCTAAATTCTTTAACCTGACATATCTGGTTTTCTTTAATTAAGAATATATATAGTTTACATTTATAAAACCTGTCCTTTGATGTAGAATTCTTAAATATCCCGACTGCCCCTCTTTGCCTCCTTGGAGCAATTATCTCAGGTTTACCAGAGATAATGTCTCTAGGATTTGAAGTCCTAAAAAGTACCACAGAATAAAATATAACTCAACTTTTTGGCTGTGAATAATTTTTAGTCAATAGAGGCCTCCTTCTTTGGCTAGCAGACTGCTGCCTTCCCTTTGTGTTTTCATATACTCTTTTCCTTGTGCATCCCTCGTGTCTCTCTGTCCAAATTTGCTCTTCTTATAAGGATACTAGTCAAATTGGATTAGGGCCAACCATACAGGTCTCCTGGCCCTATCTCCAAATATAGTTACAATATAGTTACACTGAGGTTCTGGGAGGTAGGGCTTCAACAGTTGAATTTGGTGGCAATGCAATTCAGCACATAATTTACACATGAATTAATTTAAAAAATCATATCTTTTTTAAAATTTAAATTTATTTATTTTAATTAGAGGCTAATTACTTTACAATAACGTATTGGTTTTGCCATACATCAACATGAATCCGCCACGGGTGTACACGTGTTCCCAATCCTGAACCCCCCTCCCACTTCCCTCCCCATACCATTTCTTTGGGTCATCCCAGTGCACCATCCCCAAGCATCCTGTATCCTGCATCAAACCTGGACTGGCAATTCATTTCTTATATGATATTATACATGTTTCAATGTCATTCTCCCAAATCATCCCCCTCTCTCCCTCCTCCACAGAATCCAAAAGACTGTTCTATACATCTGTGTCTCTTTTGCTATCTCGCATACAGGGTTATCGTTACCATCTTTCTAAATTCCATATATATGTGTTAGTATACTGTTTTGGGGAGAAGGCAATGACAACCACTCCAGTACTCTTGCCTGGAAAATCCCATGGATGGAGGAGTCTAGTAGGCTGCAGTTCATGGGGTCGCTAAAACTCAGACACGACTGAGCGACTTCACTTTTGCTTTTCACTTTCACACATTGAAGAAGGAAATGGCAACCTACTCCAGTGTTCTTACCTGGAGAATCACAGGGATGGAGCCTGATGGGCTGCTGTTTATGGGGTCGCACAGAGTTGGACACGACTGAAGTGGCTTAGCTGCAGCGGCATACTGTATTGGTGTTTTTCTTTCTGGCTTACTTCACTCTGTAAATCAGCTCCAGTTTCATCCACCTCATTAGAACTGATTCAAATGCATTCTTTTTAATGGCTGAGTAATACTCCATTGTGTAGATGTACCACAGCATTCTTATCCATTCATCTGCTAATGGAAATCTAGGTTGCTTCCATGTCCTGGCTATTATAAACAGTGCTGCGATGAACATTGGGGGACACATGTCTCTTTCAATTCTGGTTTCCTTGGTGTGTATGCCCAGCAGTGGGATTGCTGGGTCGTATGGCAGTTCTATTTCCAGTTTTTTAAGGAATCGCCACACTGTTTTCCATAGTGGCTGTACTAGTTTGCATTCCCACCAACAGTGTAAGAGGGTTCCCTTTTCTCCACATCCTCTCCAGCATTTATTGCTTGTAGACTTTTGGATCACAGCCATTCTGATTGGCGTGGAATGGTACCTCATTGTGGTTTTGATTTGCATTTCTCTGATAATGAATGATGTTGAGCATCTTTTCATGTGTTTGTTAGTCATCTGTATGTCTTCTTTGGAGAAATGTCTATTTAGTTCTTTGGCCCATTTTTTGATTGGATGGTTTATTTTTCTGGAATTGAGCTGTAGGAGTTGCTTGTATATTTTTGAGATTAGTTGTTTGCCAGTTGCTTCATTTGCTATTATAGTAAAGTTGCAGGATGTAAAATCAACACACATAAATCCCTTGCATTCCTATACACTAATAATGAGAAAATAGAAAGAGAAATTAAGGAAACAATCCCATTCACCATTGCAACGAAAAGAATAAAATACTTAGGAATATATCTACCTAAAGAAACTAAAGATCTATATATGGAAATGGCAAACCACTCCAGTGTTCTTGCCTGGAGAATCCCAGGGATGGGGGAGCCTGGTGAGCTGCCGTCTATGGGGTCGCACAGAGTCAGACATGACTGAAATGACTTATATATAGAAAACTATAAAACACTGGTGAAAGAAATCAAAGAGGACACTAATAGATGGAGAAATATACCATGTTCATGGATTGGAAGAATCAATATAGTGAAAATGAGTATACTCCCCAAAGCAATCTATAGATTCAATGCAATCCCTATCAAGCTACCAATGGCATTTTTCACAGAGCTGGAACAAATAATTTCACAATTTGTATGGAAATACAAAAAACCTCGAATAGCCAAAGCAATGTTGAGAAAGAAGAATGGAACTGGAGGAGTCAACCTGCCTGACTTCAGGCTCTACTACAAAGCCACAGTCATCAAGACAGTATGGTACTGGCACAAAGACAGAAATATACATCAGTGGAACAAAATAGAAAGCCCAGAGATAAATCCACTCACCTATGGACACCTTATCTTTGACAAAGGAGGCAAGATTATACGATAAAGAAAAGACAATCCCTTTGACAAGTGGTGCTGGGAAAACTGGTCAACCTCTTGTAAAAGAATGAAACTGGAATGCTTTCTAATACCATACACAAAAATAAACTCAAATGGATTAAAGATCTAAACATAAGACCAGAAACTATAAAACTCTTAGAGGAGAACATAGGTAAAACACTCTCTGACATAAATCATAGCAGGATCCTCTATGACCCACCTCCTAGAATATTGGAAATAAAAGCAAAAATAAACAAATGGGATCTAATTAAAATGAAAAGCTTCTGCACAACAAAAGAAACTATAAGCAAGGTGAAAAAACAGCCTTCAGAATGGGAGAAAATAATAAAAAAATCATATCTTAAAAACATCCTTCAAATTTAAACCTTATAGGACTTTATAGTTATTTCTATTTTCAAACTTCAGTGTTAGCTGCAATATTATTATATTAATGCTTTGTTCAATATGACAGAACTTGAAAAGTAACATTTTATTTTAGATCTATTTACATGTTTCAAGCAGGATGTCAAACAGACATCCTGGAATGTGAACTCAAGTGGGCCTTAGGATGCAGCACTATGAACAAAGCTAGTGGAGGTGATGGAATTCCAGTTGAGCTATTTCAAGTCCTAAAAGATGATGCTGTGAAATTGCTGCACTCAATATGTCAGCAAATTTGGAAAACTCAGCAGTGGGCACAGGACTGGAAAAAGTCAGTTTTCATTCCAATCCCAAAGAAAGGTAATGCCAAACAATGCTTAAACTACCACACAATTGCAGTCATCTCACACGCTAGTAAAGTAATGCTCAAAATTCTCCAAGCCAGGCTTCAGCCATATGTGAACCGTGAACTTCCAGATGTTCAAGCTGGTTTTAGAAAAGGCAGAGGAACCAGAGATCAAATTGCCAACATCCACTGGATCATTGAAAAAGCAAGAGAGTTCCGGAAAAAGCATCTACTTCTGCTTTATTGACTATGCCAAACCTTTGTCTGTGTGGATCACAGTAAACTGTGGAAGATTCTTCAAGAGGTGGGAATATCAGACCACCTGACCTGCCTCTTGAGAACCCTGTATGCAGGTCAGGAAACAACAGTTAGAACTGGACATGGAACAACAGACTTGTTCCAAATAGGAAAAGGAGTACATCAAGGTTACACATTGTCAACCTGCTTATTTAACTTCTATGCAGAGTATATCATGAGAAACTCTGGGCTGGATGAAGCACAAGCTGGAATCAAGATTGCCAGGAGAAATATCAATAAACTCAGATATGCAGATGACACCACACTTATGGCAGAGAGTGAAAAAGAGCCTCTTGATGAAAGTGAGAGGAGAGTGAAAAAGTTGGCTTGAAGCTCAACATTCAGAAAACGAAGATCATGGCGTCTGGTCCCATCACTTCATGGCAAATAGATGGGGAAACGGTGGAAACAGTGTCAACTTTATTTTTTGGGGCTCCAAAATCACTGCAGATTGTGATTGCAGCCATGAAATTAAAAGACACTTACTACCTAGGCAGCATATTAAAAAGCAGAGGCATTACTTTGTCAACAAAGGTCCATCTAGTCAAGGCTATGGTTTTTCCAGTAGTCATGTATGGATGGATGTGAGAATTGGACTGTGAAGAAGGCTGAGTGCTGAAGAATTGATGCTTTTGAACTGTGGTGTTGGAGAAGACTCTTGAGAGTCCCTTGGACAGCAAGGAGATCCAACAAGTCCATTCTAAAGGAGATCTTGGAGAAGATCTTGGAGAAGACTCTTGAGAGTCCCTTGGACAGCAAGGAGATCCAAGTCCATTCTAAAGGAGTCCTGGGTGTTCATTGGAAGGACTGATGCTGAAGCTGAAACTCCAATACTTTGGCCACCTGATGAGAAGAGCTGACTCATTTGAAAAGACCCTGATCTTGGGAAAGATTGAGGACAGGAGGAGAAGGGGACGACAGAGGATGAGATGGTTGGATGGCATTACCCATTTGATGGATAAGGGTCTGGGTGGACTCCAGGAGCTGGTGATGGACAGGGAGGCCTGACGTGCTACGGTTCATGGGGTCCCACAGCGTCGGGCACGACTGAGAAACTGAACTGAACTGAAGCAAGATAGAAGTAACCACAATATTTTGGAGAAATGCCACCTTACTGTTTTGTCAGTTGGTCCCATTTAATCTTACAAAACACCCTTTCTACCACCTGCTATCTTGAGTTCACCCAGGACTTTTTTGATGTGTGTTTCTCTTTTTTAGTCTCTTTCTTCCATTTTTGACCTCTTCTCTCTCTCTCTCTCTCTCTCTTTTTTAGCTTAGTACCCTTTGCCCTTGCCACCACAAGAACTTAACCACAAAGTTCTTCCTGTTCTTTGGAGAAATTGAATGATTATGGCAAGAGAAGGAAAAACAAAGTCAATGCTATGGTCTGTAATTCTGCAATTCAAACTCTATAATATAATAAATCCAAACCAACCTTGGCAAATCCTTTGGGAGATATCTGCAAACAAACATTGTGATTCCAAATGAATTTTTGTAAGCAGTGATAAGAATTCTGTTTTATCACAATACATTTGAGAAGATCCTGACAGAAATACTGAACAAAATTAATGGGGATGTGTGAAATGAGATTGGACTGAGAGAGAGTTAACATATTGCTTAATGCCACTTTCATTTTAAAAGAACTGAAAACATTTGGAATAGCCTAAAAATACTGAAAAAAAAAAAAACAAAAAAAACCCTGAGTAGTTAAAACATTATGACATTAGGTACGTTCAGAAGCATCAACTGTATTAAAGGTAGCAGAAAGGAATTAGCCAATAAATACAATATGTATTGTATTCAGACCTGGCAAACTAATGCCCAAATATTATATAATCCTATTAAAAATCCATTTTGGTTATATAATTTTGTGCCATATTGACTCCACCTTCTTCTTTCAGATAGTTTTGCTCTTTTCCCTGCCATTATACTATATTAGTATCTTAAGCTATTTAATTAAGGCTGTAAACTAAGAATGCAGCCAGCCATGTAGGTAAACAAAGGATGTTGCAGTCATCAAGGTACTACATGACCCATACATAGAAAAGCCCTAAATTTCTTAACTTAAGATACCTGGCTTTTTTAAATAACCTTTTGATGTTCTGACTACCTGCCCATTGTTGCAAAAACTCCTATCAATCCTGGTTCCCTACTTGCCTTCTGGGAGCAGTCTCTCAGATTCATTTGAGATGCTGTCTTCTAGGCTTGAGATCCTAAGAAGCCTGCTGAATAAAACATAGCTCTCAACTTTTATGTTGTGCTTTTTTTTTCAGTGCACAAGGCTAATTACGTCTCAGTTCATCACACTTTAATTAATTACTCTACTTCCAAAAGACAACAAAATTTAAGTAAGCTTACAAGGAAATAGAATAAGAATGTGAACAAATATAGTAAAAGGAAAATTGGTAGAAAAAAACTGCATTTCTTGAATACCCTACTATTTGCCAACATTATGCTAAATGTTATATACATGCAAAAATGGTTAAAACATATTTCTTTCCCAAGAGGTTAAAATCTACTTTGCTGACATCAGTCTGCATAAACATAAACACTTAAGTAAGTATCTAACATTCCCAAACTTAACAAATCATTCTCTAAAATCAACTAAAATCAAATGGAAAGGTCAGTAAACCTCAGATTTTTTTCTCAAAGACATTTTTGCTTTCCTTTGGGATAGGCTTCAGGCAGCACTCCAAGCAAAGTCTTCTGATGACATTTACACTTTATCTTGGTTATTATCACATACCAGTGAAAAAAACCATATTTATATCATTTGTCAAGTGCCTTATTACTTTGAAGAATGAAGGGTGCTACAGGAGTTGAAATAACATATATACAAAGGGATGGCTTGGCTTAACGCTAAGTATTTTCTGTTCCACTTAAGTTTTTGGTATTACCATCTCTTTGTAATGCAAATTCTTCTACAGTACAAGGATTTTCCCATTTCTGGGAATCTTTATAGGTAGCAAAGCTTAGACTAGCTCATCTGCACTGTGTAATAGTTCTGCTGCATTATGTGGATAATTCAGAGTAGCAGTGAAATCAGTCTGACTCTGCTTAATACGATAAGTGGTAGTTTGTTTTGGCTTTTGGTCTAATGTACTGTCCCTGTGTGTGTGCAGATGTGCGTGTAGTTTTTTTTTTTTTTTTTAACTTAATTTTTGGTGGGAAATTATGGACAAGAAATAAAAATTACAGAATTCAAACTAGCAAGATCTTTTGAAAATTTCTTCAGAAGGAGTGATATTGCCAAAATTAAATTGCTTAAATATAATTTTAATTAATTCAGATTCTGACTTTTGCCTTTTTTAACATATTATTTTATGAAAACAATTTCTAAAATGCAACTTTTGACTCTAAGTTTTCAGTCTCACTATTTTCTTGAATATTGAGATGAAATGAGCTCTTAGTTTAGGGTATTCTAAAGATTCAATGAAATTTAAACTGTAACAGAAGACATACAATTGAGGAAGAGGTATAGTGCTAGTGAAGTCACTCAGTCGTGTCCGATTCTTTGCGACCCCATGGACTGTAGCCTGCCAGTCTTCTCCATCCATGGGATTTTCCAGGCAAGAATGCTGGAGTGGGTTGCAATTTCCTTCTCCAAGGAAGAGGTATGAATAGTGGTATAAATGGAGAGATAGTCAATACACAACAACAGTGACAAACTACTGGAAACCCAAGATTCATACACTGTCATGGAAGTCTTCTCTCTGTCCCTAACAGCCTGTTGATTAATTTCTGGGTTGGAGACTAAGACAGAGATTACATATGACATAAACAGATGTAGCAAGTGATGCATTTAAAAGGCATGAATGCCTTAGTTTATTGATCCTGTCCCTAAGGAACTTAAAATTCATGAGGTTACTAATGTCTTCATTCAAGTTACTAATCACCTGCAAATACAACTGAATGAAATGAGAGATAAATGAAAAAATGGATAATAAATAATGATAGAACGTGGATATAAACAGGAAAAAAGGAGTAATTCTGACAAGGTAGATGAAAAACAAGGACTTGGGGGTGTCTGACTTAGAATTTGAAGGTGAGGATTTTTGTGAAGGAAAAATGAAGGAAAATATTTCAGGCTGAGAGAACATTATATATGCAAACTGTCAGTGTGATGTCTGGTGTGGAGGAACTAGTCATGAACACATTCTTCTTTCTATGACCAAATGCATGGTATACATGCCTGGCAGTGGGGAAGGACTAGTTGAGAATCATGGCTGCCTGGAGTGGAAGGTTTATGGAGGAATGCTGGAAAGAGACAGGGAGTTGGGTCTTAAATCCAAAACATATCACTTCCTTTACTTACTAATTATGTGATCATGGATAATTATGTGATCTTTTACTGTCTGGGCCTGAATTCCCTTATTTATGAAATCAGAATTGTATTAGTTTCCTAGAGCTGTTGTAACAAAAACCATAAACTTGGTGACTTAAAACAGCTAAAGTACATTATCTTCACACTTCTTCAGGTTACAAATCTAAAATCAAGGCAGGAGTATACTCCCTCTGAAATCTGTATGGAAATCTTTCTTTGCATTTTCCTAGCTTCTCATGGTTTGCTTACAATCTTTGCTGTGCTTGGTTTGGAGCTACATACCTTCATTGTCTGTTTTAGTTGTCACATGGCATTCTCCCTTTGTGTCTCTGGCTTCACATGTTATCTTATCAGGATTCTCTAGTCATATTTGATTAACAGCACCCTACTCCAGTATGACTTTGAAAAGAAGTGAAAGTGTTATGTCATGTCCAGCTCTGTGCAATCCCATGGACTGTAGCCTGCCATGCTCCTCTGTCCATAGAATTCTCTAGGCAAGAATACTGGAGTGGTTTGCTGTGCCCTTCTCCAGGGCATCTTCCTGACCCAGGGATTGAACCCAGGTCTCCTGCATTGCAGGCAGATTCTATACTGTCTGAGCCATCTGGGAAGCCCCAGTGTGACTTTATCTTTTAAGTATGATTTTATCTTAACTAAATATATCTTCAGTGATCCTATATGTGAGAAAGGTCATGTTCTGAGTTACTGGATGTTGGGATTTCAATGTTCTTTCTCTTTTTTTAAGGGGACACAATTCAACCAATTAGAGGCACTGTAATATCTGCATATTTCATTGCACTGTTGAGAGGCTTACATATGATAAGATATAACAATGTAAGCTTGTTATAAAATATAAAATTAATTGAGTGTATGTTATGTGCTGATCACTATTGTGAAATTATATGAAATAGCTGTCACCCAAATAGATTCATTACCATCCTCATTTTAACAGATGGGAAAAGCAAGGTACAAGATGTTAACAGCGTTGCAGAAGGTCATGTAAATAGTAAGAGGGGAAGCCAGGAACCAAAATCAGATATAATGGTTAGACCACAGGTTCTTGAATTCTGCTGGTATGTCTCTCAATAATGGCATGCAGATAAATAAAGATACATTTCCAATTTTCTATCCTTGGATGCCCTAGTTCTTCCTGAAACCATAAAATGTTTTACAGTGACTCAAGGGAAAACTTATATATAAAAAAACTGATAGTGCTCAAACTTGAAAGTCTGCTTTTTAGGTCCTTAATCCATGTGCCTCAAAAAAATGAAGAGAAATTTTTCTTCCATTGTCCTAATTTCCTTATATAAAATGGATGGTCTGAAATCTAGCAAATTATATATCTTGATTTTCTTATACAATGATAAAAAGTTGATTAAAAACAGAAGAAATGTTTAGGTTTAAACATATGACTTCTAAAATCCCATATCAAACTTGTGACTATTTTCAGGGTTATGTCGGCATCATGTGGTAAATGTCACTTATGTTTGGCTATTAACAGAAGCCCTTTGTGGCTGCATTCTCTATCCTGCTGCTTGCCCTTCAGTCACTTGGGTCTGATTATGTTCTCCTCTATGCACATGAAAGGAAGAGAAAAATCTGTAAAAGTTGCATCTGTCACAAAATTATTCTCAGCATGCATTTTGTGCTCTAAGGTGATGAAAGTTTCACTCAGACGAAGTTTGTGCCATTCTAAGAGTGTCATTCATCTTGATAATCTCTGTCACTGTTATTATTAACTGAATATTTGGAGCATATAACATAACAAGGAAAGGAGGATGGAGATTAGCTCTTTGTAAGTATCACTGGTTATAATGGTTGGAACTATCACCAGTCATATATCCAAGTTTTTGGAGTGCAGTAGATTACCCAGACTCTTAATGTGAAGCAGTGTTCTAAAGTTTCATCCACCTCTCTCCTGAATAACAGACCCATTCTTCCAACTTTCTATAGGACATCTCCATGTGAAGGTGGCATGGCACTTTAAGTCATTAGGTACTAAACTAAACATCATCTTTTCCTACTAACTCTAGGGACTATAATTCTGCATTGAGAGGATTTCTTGGACCTGTCTTCCATAAGTGTAATTTGCTATATAATCTCTTCAAGTCTTTACTACTGGTGCTGCTATTTAGTCACTTCAGTCATGTCCAACTCTCTGTGACCCTATGGACTGCAGCCCACCAGGCTCCTCTGTCTATGGGATTCTCTAGGCAAGAGTACTAGAATGGGTTGCCATGGCCTCCTCTAGGGGACTTCCCTGACCCAGGGATCAAATCTGGGTCTCCTCCTTTGCAGGCAGATTCTTTATCACTGAGCCAGCAAGGAAGCCCCTCAAAGTCTTTAGCTAATCTCTTTATTTGGATGATTTTTGATGAATCATACTGTACTTTTAGTAATGTTAATTCTCTCCTGTCCTTCTAATTTTATCTTTATTTCTTTTTTATCTGTTTATTTTCTTGAGCATTTGTATCTCTGCTTGTATTCTTTCTTCATTTAAGTGCTTGCATCATTAAATTAAAATGTTTGCCAAACAAACAAACTAACTCATAGAAAAAGAGACCAAATTTGTGGTTATCAGAGGCAGTGGATGTGGAAAAGGGACACTGGACGAAGGCAGTCAAAAGGTACTGCAAATTTAAAGTTATAATATAAATAAGTACTAGAGATATAATGCAAAACATGATAAATATAATTAACACTGTTTTATGTTATATATGAAAGTTAAGATAAATATTCCTCGGGGCTCTCATTATACACATTTTTTCTTTTATTTTGTATCTCTATGGGATGATGGATGTTCTAAACTAAACTTGTTAAGCTAAACTTACTGCTATATTTATTTCATGATGTATGTAAGTCAGATCATGATGTTGCATACCTAAAACAACAATGCTTTATGTCAGTTATATTTCAGTAAAACTAAGAAAATAAAATTTAAAATAAATGTTCCCAAAAAGAGGTTTACCACAAGTTTCACTGGATTCAGTTTGCTAGTATATGTTTTTTAGTTGCTTGTTTTATCCATTTATTTACATTCTTCCTACCTCTTCTGGCCCATACTTTTTTATTATTAACTTTTGAAGGAGGTCGAGTTATTCCTGAAGTATCTATTGGTAAGTGATATATATTAAAGAGGGATGGGTGTAGATATTTTCTATGGAAACAAATTTCTATTCAGAGCTTGGGTTTTGCTGAGAAGTGTGTTCCACTTTTATTGCTCCCCATCCAGTGGGGAAAGACAGATGTGAGATTGTTGGCAATGTAAACACTCTCCTCTCTACCAGATACTGGGATTTATCTTCTTGCAAGTACAGATTGTTTTTGTTAGTCCTTCCTTAGCTATAGCTCCTCTACTTCTTGGAACAAAACAGTCCAGGGAAGCTCCTACCACTATGATCTATTACTGTCACTGATGTGAAATTTAAGTTTTATACCTCAGATAGTGCCTCTTACTTTAAGATGCAAGTTTCCAGTTCTTCTGAAATCTGTCTCAATGTCATTTCTATATTGCCTTCCACCACAACCCTACTTGATACTGCTTTGGTATCAAGCAAGTTTTTCATAAATAAATAAATAAATGATTTTTTTTTTTTTTTTTTTTTAGATTTCTGTTGTTTTCTAGTTTCACCAATGATGGCCTTTAGGATTGTTTCTAATTTTCTTGGTTATTGTGGAAAATTCCAAGAGGTGAAGTAGCTAGCTTTATTTTACCATATTTATGATTTGTGATTATGATTTGAATGTGATAAATGTTTTTAAAGTAAACTCTATAGATATTCCACAAGATTTTGGTTATCCAAACTTCGGAGTTGTGTTGTTGTTAGATATGCTATCTTAAGAAAAAAAAAATGTAATTCACATACCATAAAATTTACTCTTTTAAAGTGTACAACATTTTTTGGTATATTCACAATGTTGTACAACTATCACCACTATCTAATTTCAGAAGATTTTAATAGCTTCAAAAGGAAACCTTGGACACTTCAGTGGTCATCTCCTGGCAACTTCTTCACAACTCTTGGCAACGAATCAACTTTTTGTCCTTACAGATTTACCTATTCTGAACATTTACTGTAAATGGAGTCATACAGTTTGCAGCCTTTCGTCTCTGGCTTCTTTTACTTAGCACAATGTTTTCTAGGTTTATTGATGATGTATTAATACTTTTTTATTGCTGAATAATACTCCATTATATAAACAGACCATATTTTGTTTATCCATTCATTAGTTGACTGGCATTTGGCTTGTTTGCAAGATAACTGCTGCTAAGTCACTTCATTTGTGTTCAACTCTGTGCGACCCCATAGACAGCAGCCCACCAGGCTCCCCGGGTCCCTGGGATTCTCCAGGCAAGAACACTGGAGTGGGTTGCCATTTCCTTCTCCAATGCATGAAGTGAAAAGTGAAAGTGAAGTTGTTCAGTCGTGTCTGACTCTTCGCGACCCCATGGGCTGCAGCCTACCAAGCTCCACCATCCATGGGATTTTCCAGGCAAGAGTACTAGAGTGGGGTGCCATCAGTTTCTTCGTGCAAAATAACTGGAACTGGGCAAAAAATAAAATAGTCACATAATACTTAAAGTGTTTATCACAATATGCAATACCCTATTAGGAATCATTCATGTACTATTTCTAAACATAAAATAACCTATTTTGTTGTTGTTTGGCTGCTAAGTTGGGTCTGACTCTTTTGCAACCTCATGAACTGTAGGAATTTCCCCCACAATATTACTAGAGTAGGTTGCCATTTCCTCCTGCAGGAGATCTTCCTGACACAGGGATCAAACCTACCTCTCTGCATCTCCTGAATAGCAGGCAGAATTTTTATTTTTTATTTTTTTTTACCACTGAGCCACCAGGGAAGCTACCTTACATTGTAGGTATTATTTTACTGAATAGGAATCTAATGCTCAGAGAACTGGTTTTGCCCAATGTTACAGACCTAGGATGCGTGAGCAGAGACCCCAGGCATAAAAAATCTAAAGCCTGTGCTTTCTTCATTATGCTATGCTATCTCATGTTATATCACATACACCCAGAATGGTAGGAATGGTATCAGGTGGGCTACTGGGCAATAAGGAGGTGTATCTTAATTATTTCCTGGAAACATGTAGAAAAATGAATGAACCTTGGCTCATTAATAAATTCAATCAACCTTAAAGTGACTGAGAAATTTCATAAGAAATTATGACCTTTTCCTATTAAAATCATATGTTCCCTAAAGCGATCTTACTTCCTAAAATTTTTATTAAAGTTCTGTAAAGCAATTATCCTTTAATAAAAAAATAATTAAAAAATTTAGATGTAGCAGAAATTATTTCCAAAATCTAACAACTTTGCTAATGCTTTGGAAATAAGAAAGAATAAATCCAAGTTTTGTTTTATACAAGTTTTGCTTTGTTTTGTCATTTTTATGTGCTTAGTCCCTCAGTCATGTCCAACTCTTTTGCAACACCATAGACTGTGGTCCACCAGCTCCTCTGTCTATGAAGATTTTGCAGGCAATTATACTGGGGTGGGTTGCCATGCCCTCCTCCAGGGAATCTTCCCAACCCAGGGATCAAGCCCAGGTCTCCAACATTGTAGATGGATTCTTTACCATCTAAGCCACCAGGGAAGCTCTTTTTCATTTATATAAACTCTTTAAATAAATACCTGTCAGTGTATCTAAAAGCTTCTTACTCATTCTTCAGCAATATCAGCTGGAGCAACATCATTAGGTTAGGGAACAAAAAGGACACAGAGAGATTTCAGAATTGAGGATGACCTGGTAGATGAGGGAAGTCAGAAGTCAGGCAAGAGAACAGATAAAGAGTGGTAGGAACAACAAGACTCTGGGAAGGTAAGGACATTTCCACTTACTTTCTGAGAGGTGAAAGAATCTTAGCCACATTTCTTGTCTTAGCTGGTTATATTTCTAAATCCCTTTTTTCAAGACAGAGTGAAATATTTGCCTTGGAGAACATTAAACTTGTGCCCAAAATAGTTGAATATATTGCCTGATCTATTAGATAAGGTTCTGATTCATGACACTGGTTTACGCAAAAAGTGGGGGTTTATTGATTCATGTAACTGGAGATGTCCAGTGGAAAGGCTGGCTTTGTGTGTTAGTTGATTTAGAGACATGTACACTGTCATTAGGGGTCTATTTCTCAATGAGCAAAATTGAGCCTTTTTGCTTATAGTCCCAAATAAAACTTATCTATGTATTCACTCCAACAAAAGGTTTTTTTTTTTTTTTGTTTGTTTGTTTTTAATTGCTGTGATGGAGAAGTCCCTGACTGGCAAAGCTTGGATCACATGTCCATTTTGAATCTATCACTCTGGATTGTGGGGTGATGTTATAGTTTGGTCAATCATGAGTTATGTTGTTATGCGTTAATGGGGGGGCTTCCCCTTATAGCTCAGAGGTAAAGAATCTGCCTGCAATGCAGGAGCCCCAGGACATGCAGATTCCATCCCTGGGTTGGGAAGATCCCCTTGAGAAGGGTATGACAACCCACTCCAGTATTCTTCCCTGGAGAATCCCCACAGACAGAGGAGCTTGGTGGCTACAGTCCATAAGGTTGCAAAGTCAGACGTGACTGAAGTGTCAGTGTATATGCAAATTCAGGAGGTTAATGATGAATAGAATCTACTCCATCCTTGGAAGGGACTCTTCATGAATTGGTTGGGATACCCTGTAGCAGAAGGAATAAGAGGAAGGTCTGCCAGGAATATTATGACAGTAGATGTTTACATGAATTTCTCTACATTTATTTCTGTATATATTGCATATGTTCTCATGTATATAAGGCTGAAGATATATCCAATTTTGTTTTCCCCTTTGTGTATACACTTAAAATGATAATAATGAGTAGCATTTGTTATTTTCCTATTATTTGCCTCTCTACTAGGCATTTTATGTTTTCATATGAATCCCAACACCTTACCATTGTTACCATTTTAGAAACCAAAACACTGAATTTTCAGTGAGATAATTTGCTTAAGGTTACACAGAAACCAAAATATGTATAAAATAACTTATCCAACCTAATGATAGAGACCATATCATTTTAACTTCTTTAATGGTTACCAAGCACATGACAAGGTCACTAATAATCTGCTTATACAGTTAGAGTAATATTAACAATAATAACTAGCAGATTTTATTTAAAAAGTAACCCTGCTTTTTTAATTTATATGCAGAGTACATTATGCAAAATGCCAGGTGGATGACTCACAAGCTGGAATCAAGATTGTCAGGAAAAATATCAACAACCTCAGATACGCAGATGATACCACCAAAATGGGGAAAAAATGAAGAGGAACTAAATAGTCTCTTGATGAAAACCTGGCTTAAAATTCAACAACCAAAGAACTAAGATCATGGCACCCAGTTCCATCACTTCATGTCAAAGAGGAGGGGGGTGGGTGGAAAATAGAAACAGTGGCAGATTTTATTTTATTTCCAAAATCACTGCAGATGGTGACTACAGCCATGAAATTAAAAGATGCACATGCTCTTTGGAAGAAAAGCTATGACAAACATAGACAGCATATTAAAAGGCAGAGACATCACTTTGTCAACAAAGGTCTTTCTTCAAGGCTATGGTTTTTCCAGTAGTCTTGTATGAATGTGAGAGTTGGACTATAAAGAAAGCTGAGCACCAAAGAATTGCTGCTTTTGAAATGTGGTGCTTGAGAAGACTCTTAGACTGCAAGGAGATAAACCAGTCAATCCTAAAGAAAACCAACCCTGAATATTCATTAGAAGGACTAATGTTGAAGCTGAAGCTCCCATACTTTGGCCTCCTAACACAAAGAACTCGCTCATTGGAAAAGATGTTGGGAAAGATTGAAGGGAAGAGGAGAAGGGGGCGACAGAGAATGAGATGGTTGGATGGCATCACGGACTCATTGGACATGAATTTGAGCACACTCTGGGAGATATTGAAGGACAGGAAAGCCTGGCGTGCTGCAGTCCATGAAGTTTTAAAGGGTCAGACATGACTTAGCAACTGAACACCAACACAACAACAATAAAATATTAATAGGTAACATTCATTGAACAGTAAGTATGTATCAAATATTAAAATTCATTCCATGGACTCTATAATCCATGCTGTCGCAAAGAGTCGGACATTACTAACAGACTTTCACTCACTTGTCCTTAAATACTTAACAAATAAATGTGAAAGATTCCCTTTATGCTATTGAGTTGGCCAAAAATTTCATTCAGATAAACCCAAATCAACTGTTTGGCTAATCCAATACATGAGAAAGGACAGAGAACAGTACAAACCCAAAAGCATTGTAGTTGAATGAATCAATTCTAAGATAACAGAGATAATCCTCAGCAAAATTGAGATATTCATGGTTACTTCAGGTATTTTCCTTTCTCCTCAACACTCTCCCACCTGTCCAGGTGTTCATTCTGGGTATACTAATGGAACCATCTTACTCTAAAATCAGAGTCCATAGGTTCCCTTTCTGAAAAGCAAGGGAGGGAAGGGTAAAGCAAAGGATGATAGGAATAGAAGGGAACAGATGAGTGCCACAAGGATACTAATCTGTGAATTCTAACCCAGCAGAAACACTTCCTAAGGACAGTGTTGTGGTGTTTTTCAATCACTAAGTCTTGTCCAACTCTTTGTGACCCCATGGGCTGCAGCACGCCAAGCTCCCCTGTCATTCACTGTCTCCTGGAGTTTGTTCAAATTCATGTCTACTGAACCAGTGATGCTATATAACCATTTCATCCTCTGCCACTCCCTTCTTTTGTCTTCAATCTTTCTCAGCATCAGGGTCTTTTCCAATGAATCTGCTCTTTGCATCAGGCAGCCAAAGTATTGGAGCTTTAGCTTCAGCATCAGTTCCTCCAATGAATATTGAGCATTGATTTCCTTTAGGATTAGAGACTCAAGAGTCTTCTCCAACACCACAACTCAAAAGCATCAATTCTTTGGTGTTCAGCTTTCTTTATGGCCCAACTCTCACATCTGGCCATGACTACTGGCAAATCAGTTTTAACTATACTAACCTTTGTTGGAAAAGTTATGTCTCTGCTTTTTAATATGCAATCTATATTTGTCATAGCTTTCCTTCCAAGAATCAACCATCTTTTAATTTCATGGCTGCAGTCACAGTCTACAGTAATTCTAGAGCCCAAGAAAATAAAATCTGTCACTGCTTCTACCTTTTCCCTTTCTATTTACCATCAAGTGATGTTTTATCATGGCCTAGCTTTGTGATGTGATCTAAGATTGTCAGATATGGTAAGTAAAAATATAAGGTGCTCAGTTAAATTTCAATTTCTGATGAGCATCAAATAATTTTAGTGTATGCCATGCAGTGTTTGGAATATACCTTTCAAAAAATTTATTCATTGTTTATCTGAAATTCAAATTTAGCTTGGTGTCCTGTGTTTTGTCTGACAGTCCATTCTGAGTTTCATTTTTTAAAAATGATAGACATACCAATAATATCACTGTTTCATTAGTAAGTGATCATTTAAAAAAAAAATTCCTCTTGAGACTGAGCAATTCTGGCCAACCCTTTGTGTACTGACAGGTTGGGGTTTGGAAGTTGCTGACACCAAAAGCTGCCTTTGGGGTCTTGACATTTGGGACTTGACAAACCAAAGGAATGTAAGAGATAGAGTGAGAGAAAAAGGAATTGAAGAGATAGATTAAAGGTCTCCCTGCCTCTGGTTCCCAGATAGATTAAAGTAAGAATTTTCATTTCTCTTTTACAGTCTAAGACTCTTGAAGTAAGTCTGAAAGTCACAACAAGTTTAGTACAATTCCCTCACCGTGCACTCTCTGCAGTTCTTGCAGCTCTTTCTCCACCACGGTTCACACTTGTGACTTCCTTGTCACAGCATGTTTAGTACAATTCCCTCACCATGCACTCTCTGCAGTCCTTGTAAGCTCTATCTCAACCACGGTTCACACTTGTGACTTCCTTTCTTCTCTTACCACTTAAGACTCCCTGCATGGGTAATTTTATAACTGGGAGGAAGTGTGATTGCATTCTAATAAAAATTCAACTCATCGCTTCTAAATAAATCATCCCTCTCTTACCTCTTCTCAAGTATACAGAATCTAATCTGGCATATAATTTGCTAAAAGTTGTAGCATTGCAATCAGTATTGCAGTGCAGGCTAGACAGCTGCAGAAATAGCAGGCTTTAAAAAAAGGAAACAGTAATCAACATTTAAAAAAATGCTTAAACACAGTTGCAAATATTGCAATTTCTTATAAAAATAATTCTGAAAAAAGAAGTCAGCAAACATTTGCCTTTTCCCTTATTGTAGCTTATGCAAAAAGTATGCTTATTCCTATTTTCAGGTATCAGGTGAAATTCTCAAAGACACTAGGGAGATAGTAAGGGAAGTTTACCTGAATATCCAAGCAAGCTTTAATATTTACCTATAACCTCTTGAGAGAGTCAGTTAGGTCTCAGGGAGAAGGTTGAAGACAGGTATATTCTGGAAAAGTTCCTCAGGGAATTATTTTCTTCCTCACGTTGGCCACCAATAGTCAAGAAATGCTGTTTAGTTATATTAAGATTTACAGGGGTGGTCCCCATTTTTAACCCCCTTGAAGACTAATCCCTCTAGGACCTAATGGAATAAACTATTTAAAAATGGGCTTTTACTGTGACAGTTTCACTTAGCTGAATTGCTTGGCAAGTGCCGTTGCCTGGAGTCCTTTAAATCACCTGTAGGAGGTAGCCAGGTGGCTAGTGAGTACTGCAGACTCTGGCTTTCAGTCAAGTGGAGGTCTAGATCCCCTACTGTTACCCTTTCCTTAAGAAGAAAGAAAGAGGTTAACGTTGGCAAGCTCTCTTCCAGAGCTAAAACTAAGTTCAGTTCAGTTCATTCGCTCAGTTGTGTCTGACTTTTTGCAACCCCATGGACTACAGCATGCCAGGCTTCCCTGTCCATCACCAACTCCCAGAGTTTGCTCAAACTCATGTACATCGAGTTGGTGATGCCATCCAGCCATCTCATCCTCTGTCGTCTCCTTCTCCTCCTGCCTTTAATGTTTCCCAGCACAGGGGTCTTTTCCAAGGAGTCAGGTCTTCACATCAGGTTGCCAAAGTATTGGAGTTTCAACCTCAGCATCAGTCCTTCCAATGAATATTCAGGACTGAGTTCCCTTAGGATTGACTGGGTTGATTTCCTTGCAGTCCAAGGGACTCTCAAGAGTCTTCTCCAACTCCACAGTTCAAAAGCATCAATTCTTCGGCACTCAGTTTTCTTTATGGTCCAACTGTCTCATCCATATATGACTACTGGAAAAACCATAGCTTTGACTAGATGCTCTTTTGTTGGCAAAGTAATGTTTCTGCTGTTTAATATGCTGTCTAGGTTGGTCATAGCTTTTCTTCCAAGGAGCAAGCATCTTTTAATTTCATGGCTACAGTCACCATCTGCAGTGATTTTGGAGCCCAAGAAAATAAGGTCTCTCACTGTTTCCCCATCTACTTGCCATGAAGTGATGGAACCAGATGCCGTGATCTTTGTTTTCTGAATATTGAGTTTTAAGCCAATGTTTTCACTCTCCGCTTTTACTTTCACCAAGGGGCTCTTTAGTTCTTCACTTTCTGCCATAAGTGTGGTGTCATCTGCATATGCAACATTACTGATATTTCTCCCAGCAATCTTGATTCTAGCTTGTGCTTCATCCAGTCCAGCATTTCAGATGATGTACACTGTATTTAAGTTAAATAAGCATGGTGACAACATATAGCCTTGACCATTCCTTTTCCAATTTGGAATCAGTTGTTGTTCCATGTCCAGTTTAAACTGTTACTTATTGATCATCATATAGATTTCTCAGGAGGCAGGTAAGGTGGTCTGATATTCTGAACTCTTTATGAATTTTCCACAGTTTGCTGTGATGCACACAGTCAAAGGCTTTAGTGCAGTCAATAAAGCAGACATAGATGTTTTTCTGGAACTGTTGCTTTTTTAGTGATCCAACAGATGTTGGCAATTTGATCTGTGGTTCCTCTGCCTTCTCTAAATCCAGCTTGAACATCTGGAATTTCTTGGTTCAGGTACTGTTGGAGTCTGGTTTGGAGAATTTTGAACATTACTTTGCTAGTGTGTAAGATGAGTACGATTGTGTGGTAGTTTGAACATTCTTTGGCATTGCCTTTCTTTGCAATTGGAATGAAAACTGACCTTTTCCAGTCCTGTGGCCACTGCTGAGTTTTCCAAATTTGCAGACATAGTGAGTGCAGCACTTTCACAGCATCATCTTTTAGGATTTGAAATAGCTCAACTGGGATCCCATCACTTCCACTAGCTTTGTTCATAGTTATGCTTCCTCAGACCCACTTGACTTCACGCCTGATGACGTCTGGCTCTAGGTGAGTGATCACACCATCATATCTGAGACCTTTCTTGTATAGTTCTTCTGTGTATTCTTTCCACCTCTTCTTAATATCTTTTGCTTCTATTAGGTCCACACCATTTCTGTCCTTTATTGTGCCCATCTTTGCATGAAATGTTCCCTTGGTATCTCTAATTTTCTTGAAGAGATCTCTAGTCTTTCCCATTCTATTGTTTTCCTCTATTTCTTTGCATTGATCACTGAGGAAGCCTTTCTTATCTCTCCTTGTTATTCTTTGGAACTCTGCATTCAAATGTGAATATCTTTACTTTTCTCCTTTGCCTTGTAAATAGGTAAGAAAAGAAGAGAAGATAAAGGCAAAGGAGAAAACTATGTTACTTGACTGAAACTGTCACTGAACAAGGCTGCTGTGATATGACTTAATTTATTAGCCAACAGTGTAGGAACAAATAGACTTTTTTCCTTTGTATAAAACAAACATGTATCTCTTGAAATATTTTTAATTTTTTAAAAGAAATGTGTTAGTGACAATCATATAGGGCTTCATATTATTATGTAGCTTTTTTAAAGGAATCTAACTCCATCCTACAATATACATGGTTATCATTTCAGGTGGAAAATAAAACATACAGATATTAATTGTTTGAATGCAAAAAAGATGAAATGTTCTTAAAAAAATGGAAGTTGCAAGCTAAACTCCAGACTGAATGGATGAAAGCTGTGAAGCAAAGCTAAATAAAAACTGTCTCTATCCTAGAGGTGAAGATAATGCATTTCAGACTCTTTTGTTTACAATAAGGGCTACCCCATTTCTTCAAAGGGATTCTTGCTCACAATAGCAGATATAATGACCATTTTAATTAAATTATCTCATTCCCATCCATTTTAGTTCACTGATTCCTAAAATGTTGATGTTCAATCTTGCCATATCCTGCTTCACCATGTCCGATTTACCTTGATTCATGGGTCTAACATTCCAGGTTCCTGTTCAATACTGTTCTTACAGCATTGGGCTTTACTTTCACCACCTGACACATCCACAACTAAGCATCATTTCTGCTTGGCCCAAACCCTTCATTCTTTCTGGATCTATTATTAATTGTCCTCCACTCTTCCCCAATAGCTTATTGGACACTTTTCAACCTGAGAGGCTCATCTGGTTTCATGTCTTTTTGTCTTTTCATTACTGTCTGTGGGTTCTTCAGGCAATGATATTGGAGTGAATTTCCATATCCTTCTCCTGTGAACCTCATTTTGTCAGAATTCTTCACTATGACCCTCTTGGGTGGCCCTGAATGGCGTGGCTCATAGTTTCATTGATTTATACAAACCCCTTCACCAGGACAAGGCTGTGATCCATGAAGGGGAGGGGAAACTAAGTGAAAAGTGAAAGTTTTAGTTGCTGAGTCATGTCCAACTCTTTGCAACCCCATGAACTAATGCCTGCCAGGATCCTCTGCCCATGGAATCCCCTAGGCAGAATACTGGAGTGTGTAGCCATGCCCTTTTCCAGGGGACCTTCCCAACCCAGGGATCAAACCTGGGTTTCCTACATTGCAGGCAGATTCTTTACAATCTGGGCTATCAGGGAAGCCCAGTTCAGCTCAGTTGAGTCGCTCAGTCCTGTCTGACTCTTTGTGAGCCCATAGACTGCAGCACGCCAGGCTTCTCTATCCATCACCAACTTCTGGAGCCTATTCAAACTCATGTTCATTGAGTCAGTGATGCCATCCAACCATCTCATCCTCTATTGTTCCCTTCTCCTCCCACCTTCAATCTTTCCCAGCATCAGGGTCTTTTCAGATGAGTCAGTTCTTCGCATCAGGTGGTCAAAATATTAGAGTTTCAACTTCAGCATCAGTCCTTCCAATGAATATTCAGAACTAATTTCCTTTAGGATGATCTGGTTGGATCTCCTTGCAGTCCAAGGGAGTCTCAAGAGTCTTCTCCAACACCACAGTCAAAAGCATTAATTCTTTAGGGCTCAGCTTTCTTTATAGTCCAACTCTCACATCCATACATGACTACTGGAAAAACCATAGCTTTAACTAGATGGACCTTTATTGGCAAAGTACTGTCTCTGCTTTTAAATATGCTGTCTAGGTTGGTCATAACTTTTCTTCTAATAAGCAAGTGTCTTTAATTTTATTTTTTATTTTTAGTTTATTTATTTATTTTTTAACTTTACAGTATTGTATTGGTTGTGCCATATATCAACATGAGTCCACCACAAGTATACACGTGTTCCCCATCCTGAACCCTCCTCCCTCCTCCCTCCCCGTACCATCCTTCTGGGTCATCCCAGTGCACCAGTCCCAAGCATCCAGTATCGTGCATCGAACCTGGACTGGCAACTCATTTCATATATGATATTTAGAAAGATGGTAACAGCAACCCTGTATATGAGACAGCAAAAAAGACACTGATGTATAGAGCAAGTGTCTTTTAATTTCATGGCTGCAATTACCCTCTGCAGTGATTTTGGAGCCCCCCCCCCCCCAAAAAAAAGTCTCTCACTGTTTCCATCGTTTCCCCATGTGTTTGCCATGAAGTAATGGGACCAGATGCCATAATCTTCGTTTTGTAAATGGTGAGTTTTAAGCCAAATTTTTCACTCTCCTTTTTCACTTTCATCAAGGCTCTTTAGTTCTTCTTCACTTTCTGTCATAACGGTGGTGTCATCTGCATATCTGAAGTTATTGATATTTCTCCTGGCAATCTTAATTCTAGCTTGTGCTTCATCCAACCCAGCATTTCTCATGATGTACTCTACATATAAGTTAAATAAGCAGGGTAACGATATATACATGTCCACTCTTTTTAAGATTCTTTTCCCATGTAGATCACTTCAGAGTATTTAGTAGAATTCCCTGTGCTATACATTAGGTCCTTATTAGTTGTCTCTTTTATACATAGTAGTGTGTACATGTCAATCACAATCTTCTGATCTATCCCTTGCTCAGATTTACATTTTTCAAAGTCTAAGTGAAATTATTTTTAGAGGTTATTTTGTCACCCATACCTTCCCCTGAAACCTAAATGATCCAGCCTTGATTTATCTCTGTGTTTATTTCAACAGCTCCTGGCACTTGACAGAGATGTTTTCTATCTGCACTTTAAGCGATACTTGTTGGTCACAGCCCTTAAGTGGTTCTGATTTGACCACAGGAACATGCCCGTGCAGATGAGACATGAAGGGTCCAAGTTAATTTTGCTTCATTAACATTTCTGCACAAAGGTTATTTGTACTTTACTAGGTTTAGAATAATGTGGAAGTCTGTGCCCAGCTGCCTTTCTTCCCCTGGAAATCTCTAGAGCCCTGATGACATTTCTTCCTTTTACCCCTTAAAATTCCCTACTGCCTTTTCTTTGAGGAGAAGGTGTTTTTAGAGTATGAGCTCTCTCTTTCTTCACTTCTTGATCAATGAATAAAATTCCTGAGTTGCTTATATTGAACCTAGCTTCATTTGATCAGTATTTGTGACTGCAGTGGGCAAAAGACCCATTGTGTGGTCACTGACTCATTGATGATTGGTAACAGTATCATTCATATTTATTAATTAGAATGCTTAGTTAACATTTCATAAGTGTGTAATATAAGAGTGATTCACTAGATTACTAATCTACACTTTAAATACTAGTAACATCAAAAACAAATAATTAACAATGCATTCTATAACAAAGTTTCTAAAGATAACAAATAAACATGTTTTACAATTTTCTATGTTCAAATACCTCATTCTTCTTATCTCAAATTTACCTTTGGCTTTTTCAAATCTAGGAAATAAGAAACACACAAGAGAGACCTCTTCTTAATTGCAAATTTCAAGTTATCAGTATCTTGATATTTAATTTTTTTGTTATAGCACCAATTAGCATCACTTATCTATTCAATTTACCAACTACATTATAAACATACTTTGAGACTGGCACCACATCTATAATTTTGAAGCCTAAAACAAAGTTCATTAAGAGCTCATAAAGTGTTCTTTAACTTAAAGATTTACAATGTATATTGCTTAACTAATTAAAATCATGAGAAAAAATAGCAGTTCAATTTATTTAGCTATAAATGAATATTTTAAAAATATTTTTCAGAAAAGTCTATGGGTTTAATTACCTCAATTATGCCTTAAAACAGTTAAAACAAATAATTAACTTGTCAGTGTAAATTAGCTTTCACATTAACATGAATAAATAACTTTTGTTATACTTTATGAAACATAATATCATACATAAAGCTGTCATACTATAATCTGAATTCATGTATACATCTATTTATGTATACAAAGATGTGTTTATTTTTTTTTACACATTGACCTAAATGTATTATTAGCTAGAAAAAAATCTAGACTTCAAAGTGTCAATAACTTCAAATATTAAACCCTCAGTCTTCTTTATATTATGGAACTAATGTTAAACCAAATTCATTCATTAAAAGGATCATAAAACCATGATCAAGTGGGAATCGTCCCATGGATGCAAGGATAATTCAGTCTGTGAACGTATCAGTGTGATATGCTACAGAAACAATGAAAAATAAAAATCATATCATCAGGTCAATAGATATAGAAAACTCTTTTGAGGAAATTTAACTTTCATTTATGATAAAAATTCTCAATGAAGTAGGTAAAAAGGGAACATACCTCAACATATTAATGGCCAAAAAAAAAAAAAAAAAAAAAAAGAAAGAAAGAAACATTAACAGAGTATTGGAAGTCCTGGTCACAACAATCAGATAATAAAAAGAAACAAAAAGGAGGATGGGATGGGGAGGGAGGTGGGGGGGGGGGGTTCAGGATGGAAACACATGTACACCCATGGCGGGTTCATGTCAATGTATGGCAAAACCACTACAATATTGTAATTAGCTTCCAATTAAAATAAATAAATTTATAAAAAAAAGAATATAAATTGGAAAGGAAGAAGTAAAACTGTCACTCCTTGAAGGTGATACGCTATTACATATAGAAAATCCTAAAGATGCCACCAAAAAAATGATTACAAGCAATATATGAAGTACTTTTATTCAATTCATAGATTCAATATATAAAGTTGAAAGACAAAAATTAGCATGCAGAAATCTGTTGCATTTCTATACACTAACAACAAGCTATCAGAAATAAAAATTAAAAATAATCTCATCTAAAAGTGTAACATACTTAGGAAAAAATCTAACCAAGGAGGGGAAAGATTTGTACTCCTTTAACTATATTAATGAAAGAAATTGAAGATAACAAAGCAAATGAGAGTATATACTATGCTCATTGATTGGAAAAATTGTAATTGTTAAAATGACCATACTTCCAAAGCAAATCTACAGATTTAATGCAATCCCCATCCAAATACCAATGACATTTTTCACAGAACTAAAACAAATAATGTAATACTTGAAATCTTAAAATTCCTAGGAGAAAATATACTAAGTACACTCTTTGACATCAATCTTAACAATATTCTTTTGGATATGTCTCCTCAGACAAGAGAAACAAAAGCAAAAATAAACAAATGAGATTACATCAAATGAAAGTTTTAACCGTGAGGGAAGCTATCAACAAAACATAAAAGCTGCCTACTGAAGGGAGAAGGTGTTTACAAATGATAAAAGCTATAAGGGGTTAACATCCAAAACATATGAAGAACTCATAGGATTCAACATCAAAAATAAATAAATACACATCCTGATGATAATATGGGCAGCAAATCTAAATAGACATTTTCCCTAATGAAGACCTATGGATGATCAATAGGCAAATGGAAAGATGCTCAACATTGCTAGTCATCAGGGAAATGTAAATTAAAACAACAATGAAATATCATTTCACACCTGTCAGAATAGCTATTTTCAAAGACAACACATAATAACGCTGGTAAGGATCTGGAGAAAAGGGAGCCATTGTGCACTGTTTATGGGAATGGGAAATAATATAGACATCCTAAAAATATTAAAAATAGAGCTACCATACAATCCAGTAAATTTATCTCTGGGTATTTACCTGAAGAAACAAAAATACTAATTTTAAAAAATACATGCACTCCAATGTGTGTTGCGGCATTTATTCACAATAGCTAAGATATAAAAGCATCCCAATGAATGAGTTGATCAATCAATGGACATCCATCAATGGAAAAATGAATATAGAAGTTATGATACACACACATGAAAACACAAACTGGAATATTTTTTCAGACATAAAAAAGAATGAATCTTGCCATTTGTGACAACATGGATGGATTTAGAAGGTTTTATGCTAAGTGAGATGTCACAGAGAACATATGGTATGATCTTTCTCAAATATGGAATCTAAAAACAAACAAACAAACAAGTTTATTTATACAGAGAACAGATTGGTGGTTTTTGCTGGAAGGATGGGTGGGAGAAATGGATGGAGGGGATCAAATGGTAGAAAGAATAGCAATAACTAGAACTAGAGGAGGACAGTTCATTTGAACATGTTTGCATATACTTAGATAAGAAACAGAACAATTCAGAAAAAAATAAAAAAGCTTCTAGACCAGAAAGTGATATATATTCAAATCTTGAGCCCTCAAGAAGGATTTCCAGAGGGGCGAAAATGCCTAAAATTTATTGACACATGTTTGGTACATGATGCATTAACTACCAAACCTGACAACAACCCGATGAAAAAGGAGTGATTAATCTATTCAATAGATAAACAAACTGAGTTTTACTGAAGGTAAGAAAGTTTTCAAAAGTTGTACAGCTGATAAATAGTGCTAGAATCAATTTCTATTTTTCTATCTGAGATGCAAAGCCCAGCTCTTTTGTTATGCTTTCTCAAAAAAATTAAATTATCACTATATAGTGAATACTATTATTATGAGGTTCTAGTATGTGTGCTTGTGCATCTGTTTGTATATGTATATGCAGTGTGTCTATGCAGGTATATAATGCCTATAATATTTCTATTCTTAATATGTCAACCTAATATAAATTAATAGAATATAGCTATAAATAATCTTTGAAAGAAGTACAAATAAATGTTGACATTTCAAGGACATATACTTTGAAATTAACTTATGTGATGAATTTTAGTAAGAAAAATTATATTCAATATGCTTGTAAATAAAAACAATTCTTGGTAAACATTAAAAAAATTATCAGTATTCATTCATAAGAATCGGAGAAGGCAATGGCACCCCACTCTAGAACTCTTGCCTGGAAAATCCCATGGACGGAGGAGCCTGGTAGGTTGCAGTCCATGAGGTAGCTAAGAGTCGTACACGACAGAGCGACTTCACTTTCAGCTTTCACTTTCATGCATTAGAAGGAAATGGCAACCCACTCCAGTGTTCTTGCCTGGAGAATCCCAGGGACGGGGGAGCCTGGTGGGCTGCCGTCTATTGGGTCGCACAGAGTCCGATACGACTGAAGCGACTTAGCAGCAGCAGCATTCATAAGAATTTTGGATTGATTTAAATAAGCAATATCTAGAAAACCTTATAAAGCTTTACTGATTGTTGAGAAGAAAGAATATCTCACCTATTATAACAGGCTCAGAAATATTAATAATTACCTTTATTGATAGGCTTGTTTGTATATCAAACCATTTTCCTCATTTTGTGCCTACAGTTCAATTAGCTAACACTTCCTACATTTTGACAGCCTGAGTCACTGATGAAGTTAACTAAATCTTTGGATTTTATTTGCTCTTAATGTATGTCTACTCATCTTCATACTGCAAGTATCTATTTATCTCAGATTGTTCTAAATCTAAAAGTGATTGACTCAGCCCTTAAATATGAATGCATAGAAGCTATATTTCAACATCTTGTCTAGCACTGCCATTCTGGCTTTACTTTTGTTGTTCCACTAGCAGGATTTTTGCTCTTGAACTTCAGCTTCCATTTTGCTTTTCTGTTCTTATGCTCTATTTTCCCACTGCCAGTCCATGGAACTCAGCTGTTCTGGGTCTGTAAGCTTGTTTCGGGTCATTGATCAAACTGATGAATCTCCTTGAAGTGGAAGCATCTGTCTATCTGGACCTAAGCAGGTTGTCTTTGTTAAGTTATTCTTTTTCTTCAATTTCCACTAATTTTGCTGCCTCATTCTGCTAGAATTGGCATACCAGATGCCAGTTATCTTTAATGTTGTCTATAATACTGACCTGCTTCATATCTTTTCTTTGTGACTCATACCTAGGTATCACACCATTAGCATTATAGACTACTAGATATAAAATATTTTCTTACACATCTCTGTGATCAGAAGGAACTCAATTCCATTTTAATTATACTCTTTGTTGGAAAGTTCTTTCTTATTTTGAGTCAAATTCAATCTCTCTGTAGTTTTATCCATTGTTGGTCTTAAAAAGGGCATTGAGCTTGTGCACTGAAGACAATAAATATAGTGTTTATTATTATTTATAGCTCAAAGTTTTCAATTAAAATATTTTTCTCCCCATGGAGAATAAGAGTGGAAGCAAAAATCCACAGTTCAGAAATTGTTAAGTAACTTCCCAAAAGTTATAGTTAGTAGATTGTGGTCCTAGGCTTTTTTGTTTTGTTTTGTTTTTTCAATTTTGTTGTTTCTTATTTTCAAGCTATCTTAATTTCACCCAACACACTGTAGCCACTCATATCCATAGGTACAGCTGTGACATTGTCAAAAACTGCAATCCCTATATAATCAGTTACCCTCTAAACTACATTTCCTGTTCCTCCAACTAATTCCACCGAGACCCGTATTCCAACAATTCTTTGACCCCATTAGAATCCTTTGTCAATTGGTCCTACTGTTTTTGCTCTAGCCCTCATTGTCTTTGTGTGTTTTCTTGTCTCTTAAACTAGCCTAAAATTCATGGATTTTACACTTGCAGACCCTCTCAATTCCTTTAACTCTATTCAGTTTATTGTATTTATTAAAAAATCTAACCCAGATTAAATTCAGTTCTTCATCATGTAGAGCCTACATGCATGTACTTGAATGTGCTTGGATAAAAACTCAGTCATACAAATTAGTGTCCCTTTAATTGTTCCTGGAAACCATACACTATTTCCCTAATTTATTCTCTTTCCTACTATCTCAGGTGATTTTAAAATATTTTCTTTTCTCAAATTTTTTCACATGCTCAGTTTAAGCAGATGACCTTAACCCCTATTTTATTTAAAAACTTGAACGTGAAAGTCACTCAGTCATATCCGACTCTTTGCGACCCCATGGACTATACAGTCCATGAAATTCTCTAGGCCAGAATACTGGAGTGGGTAGCCTTTCCCTTCCCCAGGGGATCTTCCCAACCCAGGGATGGAACCCAGGTCTCCTACATTGCAGATGGATTCTTTATCAGCTAAGCCACAAGGGAAGCCCAAGAATACTGGAGTGGGTAGCCTACCCTTTCTCCAGGGAAATTTCCCAACCCAGGAATTGAACAGGAGTCTCCTGCATTGCAGATGGATTCTTAACCAACCGAGCTATCAGGGAAGCCCACTATTTATAACCCTAGGTTTTCAAAAAAGAGCTTTCACAAGCTACTGTCACTGTATCTACAAATGCAGCTGACTCTGTGTGCAAGTATTTGACTTTTTCTCCTGTTACTGTGAGTTCATTACCTGTGTTCCTAGCTAAGACAAAGTCCTCTATGTGTGCCTTTTAGATTAAATCTTCCTTTACCTATTCAAGGACATCTTTCTCTCCAGAATCACCACTTTTTCCACTCTGGATGGAGTGGATCAGCTTTATAGGCATGCTGTTATTTCTTCTATATCTTGATCTTATTTTCCCCTCAGCTACTGCCTCATTTTTGTCCTTTTCTTTACAGCAAAACTCCTTGAAAGTATTATTTATTCTTGTTGTCTTCAATTTATCACCTTCTATTCTTTCTTGAACACAAATTAAGTTTTCACCTCCTTTGGTGAGACTTTTCTTGTGAGGAGAAGTTGTTAAATCCAATGGGAATTTTTCAGACCTAATCATACTCAATTTATATTAATAAAAAGCATTTTACTCAGATGACCACTCTTCCTTGAAACCAGTTGATACTTGGCATCTAGAACTACCAAACTTACCTCATATTCCTTCTTTTTGGGATTTTTCCAGGCAAGAATACTGAAGTGGGTTCCAATTCCTTCTCCAGAGGATCCTCCTGATCCAGGGTTTAAACCTAGGTTTCCTGCATTTCAGGCAGACTTTTCACTATCTGAGCCACCGGGGAAGGCCCTTCCTTCTGGTCATTCATTACTCAGTCTCTGTTGATTCATTTTTATCTCATCTACCTCAACAAATCACAGTACACCCAGGGCATAGTTCACTACTTGGATTTCTTTTATTTTTTTATCCTCACTGTCCAGGTGTTACCATTCTCTAGTGATGGTGATGACTTTCAATATCATCTTAATACTGATAACTCCAAAATCTATATCTTAATTTTGATCCTCTCTTAATTCTAGACCAACATATCTACTTAAAACTTCCACTTGGAGATTTAACAATAAACACCTCATAATTAACATATTAAAAACTGAATTCTCCTTCACTCCCCACCAATGTTTTCCTGCCTGTCCTCATCTCAGTAATAATCCCATTTTCTGGCTGCTAGAGACTGAAAGCTTGATGTCATTGCTGTTCCTTCCATTTTCCTCATACTCCATCATAGCACAAGTCCTATTGACTCTACCTTCAAAACATATCCTGTATTTAACCATTTGTGACCATACCCTGGTGCCAATCCATGCATTTCTTGGATTATTGTGAAAAGTGAAGTTGCTCAGTCGTTCCCGACTCTTTGCGACCCCATGGACAGTAGCCTGCACCAAGCTCCTCCGTCCATGGGAATTTCAAGGCAAGAGTACTGGATTGGGTTGTCATTTCCTTCTCCATGGAATCTTCCCAACCCAGGGATAGAACCCAGGTATCTTGCATTGTAGACAGACGGTTTACCTGCCGAGCCACCAGGGAAGTCCTAAATGGTCCCATGTTTCTGCCCATTGCAATTGTCAATCAGTAAACAGAGATCTTGCTAAAATGTAAGTCATATTATGCCATTTCTCTTTTCATTCAAAACTAGATCCTGCAGGGTCCCATGTATGATAACATCCATCACCTCTCTAAGCCAACTTTCCCTTATTCTCCTCCTCATCCTATCTTTCCAGCCTCTTCACTTCATCACTATTCCTCAAGCACTATAAGGAAGTTGCTTTCTTGCTCAGGTTTTTGCAACTGTTTATTCTGCCTGAAAACTCTCCCACTGATATTCTCAAGGCTAAACCCTCACTTCCTTCAGATCTTACTCAAAGTTACCTGACTGGTGAATCCAACCTCCTACTAACACCTCATATTCCTCTTCCTAGCTCTATTTTTGTTGTTGTTAACTTGTTATCTAACATCTTTTTATTGTCTGCCTCTTCTATTTGAGCATAAGCTCCATGGCTATAGGCTGTATTGTTGTGTGTGTGTGGTTTTGTGTATATGTGTATTCTGATTTCATTTGTCTTGCTTATATTGCTAAATCTAGGATATTTCCTGGCACACAGTGGTTTCTATAAATATTTGCTAAATAAATGAATACATAGAGGAAGAAGAATTCAAACTAGGTTTATATTATTCTAAAAATTAATAGAGGAACTTTCAATATGGTGTAGGAGTAAGATGGAAAGATCACCTTCTCCCCACAAATACATCAAAAGTACATCTATATGTGGAACAACTCCTACAGAACACATTCTGAATGCTGGCAGAAGACCTCAGACTGCCAAAACAGCAAGCTAATCTCCACTGAATGAGGTAGGGCAAAATATATGGGAAAATAAAGAGACAAAGGACTTGGGATGGAGACTGATGCCTCAGGAAGAGATTCGTGAAGGTGGAAAAGTTTCCATAGACTCGGAAAACCCCTCACGAGCGAGGACAGGAGAGAGCTTCAGAACCTCAGAGAGGAATGGAGAAACAAGTGCTTGCAAGGCAAAACTGGAGAGAATTCACTACAGAGATCATTGCTGACAAACACTTCCCAGCCAAGAAACTGTTTGCATTGCCTCTGTGGTGAGTGGGGGCTGGGAGCTGAGGCTCAGGCTTAAGGCTCAGACCACAGGGAGAGGACTGGGGTTGACTGCCATGAAGATACTCTGAGGAAGCTAGTATGCACATAGCTGAGGGAGTCCAAGGAAAAGCCTGGGCCTGCAAAAGAGTTAAGAGATCATTGCTGCTGGGAACTAACACTGTGTGCTTGAAGACCCGGTCTTCATTAGTGTCATAGGTGCGATGAGCCACTGCTATGGACTGTGACCCCAGAGGTAGATACACCAAAGCCAGTGACAATGCCAGAGGCAGGGCTACCTGCAACTGAAGTTTGCAATCTCAGAGAGGGAAATGATAGCTACTTGGTCACTGCCAAGGCAGTGTGGGTGCCAGAGGTAGAGAACAGGAGGCTGCCATGGTCCTGACTCCGGGGGCTGAAGCTACCACCAAGCTGTGAGCAGGTGCTGGTCTCTTCCCACAATCTCCTGAAAGCCTGTGCAGGTTGGCTCTGCTGAGGGATCCACAACCCTAGTCTGACTACCTTGGGGGAGTGCCTGAACCGCCTCAGACTGTAGCAACTTCCAAAAGGCCTTGGCCACAGCAGGCACTCCACACACACTCTGACTGTGGCTGCCCTACCCCTTCCTCTCCTCAGCCTGACTGAGCTGCTGCTGCTGCTGCTAAGTCACTTCAGTCGTGTCTGACTCTGTGCGACCCCATAGACGGCAGCCCATCAGGCTCCCCCGTCCTTGGGATTCTCCAGGCAAGACACTGGAGTGGGTTGCCATTTCCTTCTCCAAGCCTGACTGAGCAAGTGAGCCCTAATAAGCTTCTACTTTTATCCCTTCTTGTCTGAATGGGTAATAGACACCAGAGGGCAGCCTACAGACAGAAGTAGTGCCAAAACCAAAGCTGAGCTCCAGGGGCTGTGTGCCCAAGGAAGAAGAAGGGAATTTGCTCCTGAAATGGCAGGTTCAGTGGATTAAATCCCTGCAATTATCCTGACATTGTGGACTTTGGGGGAAATTATGGACTTTGAAAGAAAGTACAAGCTAGAGTAAGGCCAGATCTGAGTCTGAACTGACCCCACAGTGCCCACAGCAGGTCCAGAGACCTCCTAAAGATATTGGATGACCTCATGAGTAGGAAGATTAGCTCACTGTGTGGTGAGGATTATGGAGGACTATGGAGGACATTCTTCTTACTGACATTCTCTCTCTGTCTCTCTCAATATATAAGTGTATACATATATATGTATATAGTTGTCATTCAGTTGCTCATTAGCCTTCTTTATGATCCAACCCTCACATCCATGCATGACTACTGAAAAAACCATAGCTTTGACTATACGGACTTTGTTGGCAAGGTAATGTCTCTGCTTTTTAATATGCTGTCTAGGTTTGTCATAGCTTTTCTTCCAAGGAGCAAGCATCTTTTAATTTCATGGCTGCAGTCACTATATATATATATATTTTTTTTCTTTATTGTATTTTTCTTTTGTTGTCCTTCTTTATTATTTCTTTAATTTTTATTTTTAACTTACTTTTTCCTTTTTAAAACACTTTTTATTTTAAATAAATTCATTTTATTAAATTTTTCCTATTTTTACATTTCTCTTTAGTTATATTGAATTTCCCCCATGTTTTCTATTTTGTATTTTTCTAGTCTAATTTTTATATATAGGTTTGTTTATTGGCTAGATTAATCTCTTCTTTCCTGATCTCTGGTTTTATTCCTCTTTTTCTCTCTTCTTTCTGTTTGGGAGTGTGAGTCTCTTTGGGTGTTCTTGTCTATTAAGTGTTGCTTTAACCACTTGTCTTGGGGTCTTGTCTGTCCATTCTTTTCTTATTTGTATGCTTCTTTGACTTTCTCCCCCCAGCCCCCACCACCTTATCTCTTTCTCTTTCTGTTCTGTGCTATATAGCTTGTGGAGTCCTGGTAAAATTCTGAGGTGGGGGGGGGGTCCCAAGTTTAAAATGTTAGACTGCCAGAGAACTCTGGACCCCATGGAACATTAACTGGAGAGAGCTCTCCCCAAAGCCTCCATCTCAACACTAAGACCAGAACCCACCCAAAGGCCAGCAAGCTCCAGTGCCAGGAACCTCATGCCAAACCATCACTGAAATAGGAACACAACCATAGCTATTAGCAGATAGGCTGCCCAAGCCATTCCCAGCTCCAAAACAACCCCAACACATCACTGAACATGTCACTGTCCTTCAGAGAGACATGGTCCAGTTCCACCCATCAGAACACAGGCACCAGTCTCCCCAACCAGGAAACCCTCAAAAGGCACTAGTCCATTCTGACCTATTGAGGGCAGGCTCCACAAACAGGAGGGACTACAACCTTGCAACCTGCAGAAAGGAGACCACAAACACAGTAAATCAAACGAAATGAAAAGACAGAGAAACATGCAGTAGATGAAGGAACACGGTAGAAACCCAAAAACTCATAAAAATGAAGAGGAAATAGGCAATCTAAATCTACCTAAGAATAATTCAGAGAAATGATAGTAAACGTGACGCAAAATCATGGAAATAAAACGAAGGTACCAATAAATGGAATGAAGGAACAGATTGAGAAGATACAAAAAATGTTTAACAAGGATCTAGAAGAAATAAAGAATAGACAATCAGCAGTGAGAAAAACAATAACTAAGAAAAAAACACATTAGAGAGAACCAATAGCAGAATAACTGAGGTAGAGGAATGGATAAGTGAGCTGGAAGATAGAATAGTGGAAATAACTAAAGCAGAGCCAAATAGAGAAAAATGGAATGAAAAGAATGAGGACAGCCTTAGAGACCTCTGGGTCTTTAAGCACACCAATATTTGAATTACAGGGATCCCAGAAGAAGAAGAGAAAAGACAGGATAAAATAAAAATTTTGAGGAGACTATGGCTGAAAACTTTCCTATTATGGGAAAGGAAATAGCCACCCAATTACAGGAAGCCCAGAGAGTCCCATACAGGATAAACCCAAAGAAAAACACACCAAGACACATATTAATCAAAGTAATAAGATTAAACACAAAGAAAAAATATTAAAAGCAACAAGAGAAAAGCAACATATAATATATAAGGGGATCCCCATAAGGCAAATGGCTGATTTTTCAAAAGAAACTCTTCAGGCCAGAAAGGAGTGGCAGGATATACATAAAGTGATGAAATGAAAAAACCTACAACCAAGATTACCCAGCAAGGATATCATTCAGATTCGACAGAGAAATGAAAATCTTTACAGATAGGCAGAAGTTAAGAGAACTCAGCACTACAAAACCAACTTTACACAAATGTAAAGGAACTTCTCTAGACAGAAAACACAAGAGACAGAAAAGACCTACAATAATAAAGCCAAATAATAAAGCAAATGGTAAAGGGATCATATAAATCAATAATTACCTTACATGTAAATGGACTAAATGTTCCAACTAAAAGACACAGACTGGCTGAATGGATACAAAAACAAGATCCCTATATATTCTGTCTACAGAATAGACAGAAAGTGAGGGGATGGAAAAAGTTATTCCATGCAAATGTAAATCAAAAGAAAGCATAAGTAGCCATACTCATATCAGATAAAATATATTTTAAAATAAAGACCATTACAAGAGAAAAAGGACATCATATAATGATCAAATGATCAATCTAAGAAGATATATATATATATATATATATATATATATATACACCCAACATAGAAGGACCTCAATACATAGTGTTAGTCACTCAGTCATATCTGACTCTTTGTGGCCCCATGGACTGTAGCCTGCCAAGCTCCTCTGTCCATGGAATTTTCCAGACAAGTATACTGGAATGCATTGCCATTCTCTTCTCCAGGGGATCTTGCTGACCCAGGGATCGAACTTGGGTTTCTTACATTGCAGGCAGATTCTTTACCATCTGAGCCATCATGGAAGCCTCAATACATAAGGCAAATGTTAACAACTATAAAGGCAATGGCACCCCACTCCAGTACTCTTGCCTGGAAAATCCCATGGACGGAGGAGCCTGGTAGGCTGCAGTCCATGGGGTCGCTAAGAGTCGGACACAACTGAGCGACTTCACTTTCACTTTTCACTTTAATGCATTGGAGGAGGAAATGGCAACCCACTCCAGTGTTCTTGCCTGGAGAATCCCAGGGACGGCGGGGCCTGGTGGGCTGCCGTCTATGAGGTTGCACAGAGTCGAACACAACTGAAGCGACTTAGCAGCAGCAGCAACAACAACTATAAAAGGGGAAATTGACAATAACACAAGGGGAGATTTTAACACCGGATTCACACCAATGGACACATCATCCAGACAGAAAATTAGTAAGGAAATACAAGCTTTGAATGATACATTGGACTGCTGCTGCTGCTAAGTCACTTCAGTCGTGTCCGACTCTGTGCGACCCCATAGACGGCAGCCCACCAGGCTCCCCCGTCTCTGGGATTCTCCAGGCAAGAATACTGGAGTGGGTTGCCATTTCCTTCTCCAATGCATTAAAGTGAAAAGTGAAAGTGAAGTCGCTCAGTCGTGCTCCACTCTTAGCGACCCCATGGACTGCAGCCTACCAGGCTCCTCCAACCATGGGATTTTCCAGGCAAGAGTACTGGAGTGGGGTGCCATTGCCTTCTCCGTACATTGGACTGCATGGATCTAATTGATATTTATAGGACGTTTCATCTAAAAATTCATGTAATTTCTATTATTTAAATTGTGAAAGTGAAAGTGTTAGTCGTTCACTTGTGTCCGACTCTTTGCAACTTCATGGATTGTAACCCAGCAGACTCCTAAGTCCATGGAGTTCTCCAGGCAAGAATACTGGAATAAGTTTTCATTTCCTTCTCCAGGGGAACTTTCTGACCCAAGGATCGAACCTGGGTCTCCTGCATTATACACAGATTTTTGCCATCTGAGCCACCAGGGAAGCCCATTTAAATTGTAGTCAGCTCAACAAATACATTGAGCTCTATGCTGTGTACTAGAAGACGTGCTGATAGAGAGTTTACATTCTTGTTGGAAAGCAGTGAAGTAAACAATAAGTAGCAGAAATTGGCCTATAATTATTTGCAAGTGGTGTGGTACTGATTACAAATCCCAAGAAGGGGAGATGAATACAATATACAGGAATCCACTATGGTTTCCAAAAGTATAATTAAGCTGATTTAAGCAGTGGGTAATATTTACCTAGAAAACAAGGATAAACCATGAGTTAGATTGGAAGGATGTTGGAGAACTGACTAATTAGGATGATTTAAGGGTATGAATTTTAATTTGGTGATGGTATTCCAAGCAAAATACATAAGCAGGCAGTGTTAAATTGAGAGTTAGAGTGCAATCATAGACCCCCAAGCTCACTATATAATCAAGCTTACTAATTATTCATATTTCTAGAACCAAAACAGTTTAAATTTTCCTTGTTATGTATATACCATGATTGGCTTTACAGATGGTGCTGATGGGAAAGAACCCACCTGCCAATGCAGGAGACATGACACATGGCTATGATCCTTGGGTTGGGAAGATCCCCTGGAGGAGGGCATGGCAACCCACTCCAGTATTCTTGCCTGGAGAATCCTATGGACAGAGGAGCCTGGAGGGCTACAGTCCATAGGGTTGCAAAGAATTGGACCGAAGCAACTTTGTGCACATGTATACCATAATTATCTTCTAAAAGGTGCATACAACCCATTAAGCCTTCATTCTATAACTGCGTTTGACAATGAGTTTTATATATGTCTCTTTTGTCATCTAAACACAAAATCTTTAGTATTTGTAATATGTCATTGCTTCTAATGTAGTGTCTTATGGATAGTCTGATTTATTTGGGCTTCTTTCTTCTCATTAACAAAATAAGATATTACAGTTTACATTGTATGGAAAAGAAAGACAAATGAGAAAATCTTCTATGAGCTCTTTATAAGAAAAATCATTAGTATTTATCAATGTATTAATATATTGCTTAGTGGTAAGTTTGGTACAACTATCTAAAAAATGTTTATAGGAAAATAAATTATATTTTATTTATTTAGAGTCTCTTAATTTTATAAAGAAGATACATTTTCTTTCTTATTTTCCCATGTGTTTACATTCTAAACAACTACCTATTTGCCTTCTCTTGTACCTCACAGGATGATGGAAGAACAAGAACATTGATGGAAATCAGCTTGTACAGGAGGTTGGTTGAAAGTAAATACAGTAATGACACAATATTTATCAAATATTTGAAATTTTTGGCTACAATGAACACATATTCATGAGACTAATTAGAGTAGAAACTAAAGGCTTTAATAGCCAAGTTCATTGTTTCGAGAGTTCACTAATTGTTTCCAACATATGCAACTTAAAAAATCATATATACATTTTATATAAAATCATATGTAAACTGATTGTATATAAACAAAATAAAAGTTGTATCATGCTTCAATGGATTTAGAAAGAAAACAACAGGTTTAGCATTTAATCAGCAGAAAACATCCAAATATGTGAATGCATGCTAAAAAGAGCAAAATTTTGAATAATCTTGCTGAACAACATAGGGCATTTGACTTTAGATTAATAAATTAGTTGGATGGAATCAGTGAAAATATTGAATTTTATCCTGGGGAACAAGCAGCACAGGAAAGAGAGAATTTGGCTAAAGATAAAATTAAAATTGAAGCAACTGATATGTGTCTTTTAAAATGATAGAGCTCATCAAGAAATCACTATATCCAAATGAAGGCTTAGGATGATGATTAAAATAGGCTTTACTAAAGGCAGTTAGCTGGTAGTCTTTCTTGCATGGACTTACCGCTGGATTGGCATTTGTCATTTGCTGAACATTACTTCCTTTAACCACCAAATGAAATGGAAATAGTTGTATTAGGCAAAAGCAATAAAGTTTATGCTCAGTTTAGATCAGTTCAGTCTCTCAGTCCTGTCTGACTCTGCAACCTCATGGACTGCAGCACACAAGGCTTACCTGTCCATCACCAACTCCCAGAGCTTGCTCAAACTCATCCATTGAGTCAGTGATGCCTTCCAACCATCTCATCCTCTGTCATCCCTTTCTCCTCCTATCTTCAATCTTTCCCAGCATCAAGGTCTTTTCAAATGAGTCAGTTCTTCACATAAGGTGACCAAAGTATTGGAGTTTCAGCTTCAGCATTAGTCCTTTCGATGTATATTCATGACTGATTTCCTTAAAGAATGACTGGTTTGATTTTGCAGTCTAAAGGACTCTCAAGAGTCTTCCCAACACCACAATTCAAAAACATAAATTTTTCAGTGTTCAGCTGTCTTTATAGTCCAACTCTTACATCCATATATAACTACTGGAAAAACCATAGGTTTGACTATATGGACATTTGTCGGGAAAGTAATGTCTCTGCTTTTAAATACACTGTCTAGGTTTGTCATAGCTTTTCTTCAAAGGAGAAAGTGTCTTTTAATTTCATGGCTTCAGTCACCATCTGCTGTGATTTTGGAGCCCAAGAAAATGAAGTCTCTCACTGTTTCCATTGTTGTTCCATCTATTTGTCATGAAGTGATGGGATTGGATGCCATGATCTTCATTTTTTGAATGTTGAGTTTTAAGCAAGTTTTTTTTAACTCTCCTTTCAATTTCATCAAGAGGTTATTTAATTCCTCTTCACTTTCTGATATAAGGGTGGTATCATTTGCATATATGAGGTTGTTGATATTTCTCCTGCAATCTTCATTTCAGCTTGTCCAGCACCCAATCCAGAATTTCACTGCATATAAGGTTAATTTCTCCTCATATAAGGTAAATAAGCAGGGTGACGATATACAGGCTTGACATACTCCTTTCTCAATTTAGAACCAGTCCTTTGTCCATGTCCTGTTCTAACTATTGCTTCTTGACCTGCATACAGATTTCTCAGGAGGCAGGTAAGGTGGTCTAGTATTTCAATGTCTTTAAGAATTTTCCACAGTTTGTTGTAATCCACACAGTCAAAGGCTTTAGCATAGTCAATGAAGCAGAAATAGATGTTTTTCTGGAGCTCTCTTGCTTTTTCTAGGATACAGTGGATGTTAGCAATTTGATCTCTGGTTCTTTTGCCTTTTCTAAATACAGCTTGACTTTCAGTCTGTATGTGTCCCCTGTTTTGAGGTGGGTCTCTTGTAGACAACATATGCAGGGGTCTTGTTTTTGTATCCATTCAGCTAGTCTTTGTCTTTTGGTTGGGGCATTCAACCCATTTACGTTTAAGGTAATTACTGATAAGTATGACCCCGTTGCCATTTACTTTATTGTTTTGGGTTCGAATTTATACACAATTTTTGTGTTTCCTGTCTAGAGAATATCCTTTAGTATTTGTTGGAGAGCTGGTTTGGTGGTGCAGAATTCTCTCAGCTTTTGCTTGTCTGAAAAGCTTTTGATTTCTCCTTCATACTTGAATGAGATCCTTGCTGGGTACAATAATCTGGGCTGTAGATTATTTTCTTTCATCATTTTAAGTATGTCTTGCCATTCCCTCCTGGCTTGAAGAGTTTCTATTGAAAGATCAGCTGTTATCCTTATGGGAATTCCCTTGTGTGTTATTTGTTGTTTTTCCCTTGCTGCTTTTAATATTTGTTCTTTGTGTTTGATCTTTGTTAATTTGATTACTATGTGTCTTGGGGTGTTTCGCCTTGGGTTTATCCTATTTGGGACTCTCTGGGTTTCTTGGACTTGGGTGATTATTTCCTTCCCCATTTTAGGGAAGTTTTCAACTATTATCTCCTCAAGTATTTTCTCATGGTCTTTCTTTTTGTCTTCTTCTTCTGGGACCCCTATGATTCGAATGTTGTAGCGTTTAATATTGTCCTGGAGGTCTCTGAGATTGTCCTCATTTCTTTTAATTCGTTTTTCTTTTATCCTCTCTGATTCATTTATTTCTACCATTCTATCTTCTAATTCACTAATCCTATCTTCTGCCTCTGTTATTCTACTATTTGTTGCCTCCAGAGTGTTTTTAATTTCACTTACTGCATTATTCATTATATATTGACTCTTTTTTATTTCTTCTAAGTCCTTGTTAAACCTTTCTTGCATCTTCTCAATCCTAATTAACCTTAAAAGCTTCTGCACATCAAAGGAAACTATTAGCAAGGTGAAAAGACAGCCTTCAGAATGGGAGAAGATAATAGCAAATGAAGCAACTGACAAACAACTAATCTCGAGAATATACAAGCAACTCCTACAGCTCAACCCCAGAAAAATAAATGACCCAATCAAAAAATGGGCCAAAGAACTAAATAGACATTTCTCCAAAGAAGACATAAAGATGGCTAACAAACACATGAAAAGATGCTCAACATCACTCATTATCAGAGAAATGCAAATCAAAACCACTATGAGGTACCATTTCACGCCAGTCAGAATGGCTGCAATCCAAAAGTCTACAAGTAATAAATGCTGGAGAGGGTGTGGAGAAAAGGGAACCCTCTTACACTGTTGGTGGGAATGCAAACTAGTGCAGCCACTATGGAGAACAGTGTGGAGATTCCTTAAAAAACTGGAAATAGACATGCCTTATGATCCAGCAATCCCACTGCTGGGCATACACACTGAGAAAACCAGAAGGGAAAGAGACACGAGTACCCCAATGTTCATCGCAGCACTGTTTATAATAGCCAGGACATGGAAGCAACCTAGATGTCCATCAGCAGATGAATGGATAAGAAAGCTGTGGTACATATACACAATGGAGTATTATTCAGCCATTAAAAAGAATACATTTGAATCAGTTCTAATGAGGTGGATGAAACTGGAGCCTATTATACAGAGTGAAGTAAGCCAGAAAGAAAAACACCAATACAGTATACTAACGCATATATATGGAATTTAGAAAGATGGTAACAATAACCCTGTGTACGAGACAGCAAAAGAGACACTGATGTATAGAACAGTCTTATGGACTCTGTGGGAGAGGGAGAGGGTGGGAAGATTTGGGAGAATGGCATTGAAACATGTAAATATCATGTATGAAATGAGTTGCCAGTCCAGGTTCGATGCACGATACTGGATGCTTGGGGCTGGTGCACTGGGACGACCCAGAGGGATGGAATGGGGAGGGAGGAGGGAGGAGGGTTCAGGATGGGGAACACATGTATACCTGTGGCGGATTCATTTTGATATTTGGCAAATCTAATACAGTTATGTAAAGTTTAAAAATAAAATAAAATTTAAAAAAAAAAATAAATAAATACAGCTTGAACATCTGGAAGTTCTTGGTTCATGTACTGCTGAAGCTTAGCTTGGAGAATTTTGAACATTACCTTGCTAGCGTGTGAGATGAGTGCAATTATGTGGTAGTTTGAAAGTTTATGCTACTAATAACAAAATCATCTTGAAAGTGAAAGTGAAAGGGAATGTTGTTCAGTCGTGTCCAACTCTTTGGAGTCCATGGAGTTCTTCAGGCTGGAATACTGGAGTGGGTAGCATTTCCTTTCTCCATGAGATCTTCCCAACCGAGTGATTGAACTCAGGTGTCCCACATTAGTGAAGTTGAATATGAAAACGTAATAAACATTGATGTTCTAGCACCATGTTAATTTTCTTAATCTGTATTTTTCTAATGACAATGCAGGATTCAGACAATGATCCTGAATTAGTGTAACTATTTTAATTGGTCTCCCTGCTTAATGCTTGCCCCTCCCCATATAAATTCACTCCAGATTAATCTTTTACTCGATTTTTAAAACTCATTAATAGCTTCATATTATCATTTGAATAACGTGCAAACTCTTTTGAGTCTTGTCTCACTTAGCCTAAGTGTATCTCTTATCCTCTAAACACTCACCTCCTCTACTCATACAATCACATCTGGTTCCTTTCACAATTAACTTCCTTCAGTGTCTGTACACATATACTCTCCTACTAATTTTTCAGATGAAGCAGGGTATGAAAATTTTTGCAAAACACCCATCTACCTTATATATGTGACAGCATTCTATTCTTCCCCTATCAGTACACTTGCCTTATCATTGAACAATAATTAATTTTTAGTTAATTTCTTTTATACCCCTAGACTTAAAGTTCTTAACAAATTTTGGTATCATGAACCTATTTAGTATTCTGATGAGGTCTATTAGTTCCCTTCTCAGAACAATGCTTTTAATGGCACAAGATAGATTACTTAGGATAACAAAGAGAAACCTGTTATATTGAAATATATATTTGAGACATTAATAACTAAACTGATGACATACTAATATTCCTGATTATTAATTATTACATTAAGTAATAAAACCTAGTGGTAAGTCAATAGAAAACAACTTAAAAATCATGAAGAGTATTTTTCTGGCATTGAGTTGTATGAGCTACTTGTATATTTTGGAAATAAATCATTTGTCAATTGTTTTATTTGCATTATTTTCTCCCATTCTGAGGATTGTCTTTTTATCCCTTTGTTCATTGAAGCACTATTTATAATAGCTAGAAAATGAAAGTAAACTAGAAGTCCACCGACAGATGAATGGATAAAGATGTTGTGGTACATTTACATAATGGAATATTACTCAGCCATAAAAAGGAACACATTTGAGCCAGTTCTAATGAGGTGGATGAACTTAGAAACTATTATACGGAGTGAAGTGAGTCAGAAAGAGAAAGATACATACTGTATACTAATGCATATATACAGAATCTAGAAAAATGGTACTGAAGAATTTATTTACAGGGCAACTATGGAGAAACAGACATAGATGATAGACTTATGGACATAGGGAGACAGGAGGAGAGGGTGAGATGTATGGAAAGAGTAACATGAAAACTTACATTACCATATGTAAAATAGATAGCTAACTGAAATTTGCTGTATGGCTCAGGAAACTCAAACAGGTGCTCTGGATAAACCTGGAGGGGTGGGGTGGGGAGGGAAATGGGAGGGAGGTTCAAAAGGAAGGCGATATATGTATACCTATGGCTGATTCATGTTGAGGTTTGACAGAAAACAGCAAAATTCTGTAAAGCAATTTTCCTTCAATAAAAATAAATTAATTAAAAAATATGAGGAGTAAAAATGATACTTTCAGATATCTGCAACAGTGAAAGATAGTATCTGTGGTTTTTAATGGCAACAGAGTCAAATTTACTACTAATACCTGTGTGATTTCTGGCCTATATTAATAATTAAATTTAATGCTAATTTTCAGTTATAGGTAAGGAAAACTAAAGATGCCATTTTTTTGTTTTATTTTTCATACAAGTTTACAATGCCCTCTAGTTATCCTAGGCTAAAGCCTGTCTACTAACATGTCAACTCAGTAAGAAGAGGCACTAGATTTTTCCTGCCTGTAATTGAATCCTCAATTTTTGACTATATAATTATACAACTATAACATAACTACATATATAACAACTTCTGCTTTATGTGTTGGAAATAGAGCTGTGAATAATAAGACAAAAGCAGTATGTTCTATGGAATTTTCATTCTCATGGGAGAGGGAAGCACATCAAAGACACTCATATTGTTCATGGAATATAATATTTCTCTTTTGCTTTGACCTCTTCTAAGATCAATGTGTCTAGAAACACCTACTATAGCAATTTTTTTTTAATTTTTAATTGAAGGATAATTACTTTACAGGATTTTGTTGTTTTCTGTCAAGCCTGAACATGAATCAAACATAGAAGGTTTTAGTCAAGTATTGAAGTTCTAAATTAATTCGCCAATAATAAAGAGAACATTTAAAGTGGAAAGAAATTGTTATTACCATTTAAAACATACATGTTCATAACAGTCTGCTTATTTAGGGCTTCTTGATATAGAACCATAATTTATACATCTTCATATTCTTGTTTATCCAATTATCCCTTCCTTGAGATCCCATTCTTTTTGGTTACTACTAACTTTTCAAGACTGAGATATCACTTACTCTGGGAAGATATTTCTTTTTTTTTTTTTTAATTTAAATTTATTTATTTTAATTGAAGGCTAATTACTTTACAATATTGTATTGGTTTTGCCATATTCTACATTCCTCTCCACATAGCTTCACCAGCCTGGTTTGGAATCCTTCCTTGGTGTTCAAGTAGCACTTTGGGTATATCTATATTTATGAACAGCTGACAGACAGGAATTAAATTATCTCCATGTTATTGCATATCTTTGTTTTCCTTACTCTAAATTATGGGACCTCAGTAAAGCTGACACCTCACTCTCTCTACTGAAACACTGCTTCTGAACTCCCTGTGGGAAAGAAAACCCTTCAAATCTGAGAACATTCATTCTTGCTTTACTGAGAATCTTTAAAGATCAATTTTAGGAGAGGTAGCAGAATGCATGTATTTTGGGGTTCCCAAAACTCCAAAGGGATTGTGTCAAGATATTGTGATCTAATACCTGACCGGCATTATCCCTCATCCTCAATTTATTCATGAGGAGGACGTAGGAGAGGGACATCCTTATGTACTCGTGTATGTGTAGTGTCCTTATTACTGTCTACATCTTTAAAGGTATAGGAAATGACATTGGCTTCAGGTATGTTTTCAAGAGACTTGCTGGTCCTCACTTAAATCTACTTTCTCTAACCTAAAATCCCATGGAGTACTAGCCCAGTCTTACTTTTATTTGTATCTCCAGGAGTTGGCACAGTGTTCAGCGTATGGTAGCTAGCTAGAAATGATTCCTAAACTGAACCAAAGTGATTTTAATGAAATTATGATGTTTTTAGACTGCTGCCACAGAAATTGTTTTCCTGTTGGTAATGCATACTTTTCCTTAAATAAGAGAATAAAGGGAATCTGTGAAAACCTAACATGATTTGGATGCATTATTTAAAAATCTCAATAATTTAATCTATGAGTAGAGAAATATGTAGCCTATTTGTGTATTATGGATCAGTTCAGTTCAGTTGAGTCACTCAATCATGTCCAACTTTTTGCAACACCATGAATTGCAGCACGCCAGTCCTCCCTGTCCATAACCAAATTCTGGAGTTCACTCAAACTCACGTCCATCGAGTCAGTGATGCCATACAGCCATCTCATCCTCTGTCATCCCCTTTTCCTCCTGTCCCCAATCCCTCCCAGGATCAGAGTCTTTTCCAATGAGTCAACTTTTTGCATGAGGTAGCCAAAGTACTTGAGTTTCAGCTTTAGAATCATTCCTTCCAAAGGACTGATCTTCTTTAGACTGGACTGGTTGGATCTTCTTGCAGTCCATGGGACTCTCAAGAGTTTCCTCCAACACCACAGTTCAAAAGAATCATTACTTCAGTGCTGAGCTTTCTTCACAGTCCAACTCTCACATCCATACATGACCACTGGAAAAACCATAGCCTTGACTAGACAGACCTTTGTTGGCAAAGTAATGTCTCTTCTTTTGAATATGCTATCCAGGTTGGTCATAACTTTCCTTCCAAGGAGTAAGTGTCTTTTAATTTCATGGCTGCAATCGCATCTGGAGTGATTTTGAGCCCCAAAAAATAAAGTCTGCCACTGTTTCCACTGTTTCCCCATCTATTTCCCATGAAGTGATGGGACCGGATGCTATGATCTTCGTTTTCTGAATGTTGAGCTTTAAGCCAACTTTTTCACTCTCCACTTTAACTTTCATCAAGAGGCTTTTTAGTTCCTCTTCACTTTTTGCCATAAGGGTGGTGTCATCTGCATATCTGAGGTTATTGATGTTTCTCCTGGCAATCTTGATTCCAGCTTGTGCTTCTTCCAGCCCAGCATTTCTCATGATGTATTCTGCATAGAAGTTAAATAAGCAGGTGACAATATACAGCCTTGACGTACTCCTTTTCCTATTTGGAACCAGTCTGTTATTCCATGTCCACTTCTAACTGTTGCTTCCTGACCTGCATATAGGTTTCTTAACCAGTTGGTAAACTGGCATAGAGTTGACCATATCCCTGATTGAGACTTTAAATATCAATTTAGGAAGTTGGTGGTGTAGGGAGACCCTGAGCTTAACAAAATTACATGAGCACAACAAAATTACAAGTGGACTGCAAGGAAATCAAACAAGTCCATCCTGAAGTAAATCAGTCCTGAATATTCATTGAAAGGACTGATGCTGAAGCTGAAACTCCAACATTTTGGCCTCCTGATGCACAGAACTGACTCATTGAAAAATACCTTGATGTTGGGAAAAATTGAAGGCAGGAGGTGAAGGGAACAACAGAGGATAAGATGGTTGGATGGCATCGCAGACTCGATGGACATGAGTTTGAGTAAGCTCTGGGAGTTGGTGATGGACAGGGAAGCCTGATGTGCTGCAGTGCATGGAGTTGCAAAGAATCTGACATGAATGAGTGATTGAACTGAACTTAACAGAACAAGTATTGATGAGAGAGATCTGAAGACCAGCAAAAAAAAAAAAAAAAATGTTTTCTATAACGAAAGATGTAAAGAATAGACCACAATGATATGGTTAGAAGGGGTATAAATAAGGTATATTCAAGATCCATACCTATGGGTCAATGACCCATAAACAGGACAATTACAAAGTTTCTGCCCAAGGATCAGTGGATCCAAGCCCCACAGCAGGCACCCCAGACTGGGGATCATGGACCAAGGAATTGATGATGTTTGATTTTGGAGGTCAAATGAGGCTTACTTTCAGAGGAGCTAGAGACATATAGGAAATAGACTGTACTCTTAAATGGCACACAGAAAATCTCACATGCTCAAGGAGCCAGAATAAGCAGGGTTTGAAAGGAGACTGGATTAGATGTACTTGCTGAGACTCAGAGAGGCAGAAGGCAAATAGAGCTCAACCTGGGAACACAGACACTGGAAGCAGACATTTTCAGAAGCTCATTCTGTCGTGAGGACACTGGTACTGGTGAGCACCAATTCAGAATCCTCCCTCAAGCTGATTAGCATGAAAACCCAACCGTCCCAAACCCAACCATGGCACTAGTACTGAGATGTCTCAGGCCAAGCGGCTATCTGGGTGAGACCACAGCTCCATGTGCCACCAGGGAAGTTGCTTCACAACACCCCCGAGTCCCCAGCTGCTCTGAGACCCAGCCCTGCTCATTAGAGGGGCCAGGACCCAGCCCTTCTCACCAGAAGTATAGCACCAGCTCAGGGACCCCTGAGTCTCCTATTGCAAGGTCCCAGCTCCATACCCAAGTGGGCTGGAACTAGTCTCTGGACTCCCTAGGCTACTGTCCCACTCACCACTGGACTGATATCAGCTCTAAGATATTTGCTCCCCCCATCCTGAACCCTGTATACCTGTGGCAGACTCATTTAGATATTTGGCAAAACTAATACAATTATGTAAAATTTAAAAATAAAATAAAATTTAAAAAAAGAAAAAAAAATACAATTTAAAAAAAAAAGAAATAAAGAAAAATAAACCAAACTAAAAAAAAAAAAAAAAAAAAAAAAAAAAAGATATTTGCTCCCTATAGCAACAGATTCAAGAATCCAATACCACTTACCAGTGGGTTGGAAATAGCCCCAGGAAATGGCTTCACCCACCAGTGAGACAGTACTAGTCCTGTGATACCATGGGCCCTTGTCCAGCTGACACCAGCCTTAGCACCCCACTGGGCCCCAATGCTTCTCACCAGCATGTTACACCCAGTCCAAGACTCATTTGGCTCCTAATCCACTCACCTTAGGATCTGATACTACTCACCAGCAGGTCAGCACCACTTTTGGGACCCTCTGGAACTTGTAGCCAACTGTGTTAGGAACTGACCCCACCATCAACAAGCCAACACTAAATCTGGGATCCCCTGGCCAGCACTAGTCACTCTGGGACTCAACTCCTCTCACTTCTGGGCCAGCAATAGCCTGACTACACAGCCTGCCATATTAAGACTTGGCCACACTGACCAACTTTTGCTGCACAAGTCAGGGTCTGGAAACCAGTGGAACTATAGGAAAGCCACACTTACAAGACTACCTACAGTAGCCAGCCTTTCACAATAGAAAGGCCCATGCAGCTCATGTAAGGGGCTCCCCTAGAGCATATAGCCCTGATGACTAGAGGAGTGGATTCCTCCCATGCATGAGACATCCATAGGAAAAAAAAAAAAAAAAAAAAAACAATTCTCCAAGAATCAGCAAATTTAGCCAACATAACAAATACAAAAACTAAAACAGCAAACTGGGCAAAATGAGAAGAACAAAGAATATGTTCCAAATGAAGAAACAAAATAAATCCCTAGAAGAAGAACTAAGTGGAGATAAGCAATCTATCCAATGAAGAGCTCAAGATAATGATCATAAATAAAGATGCTCAAAGTACTTGAGATAAGAATGGACAAACGCAATGAGAACTTTAACAAGGAATTGGAAAATATAAAAAAGATTCAAATAGAGCTGAAGAATACTATAACCGAAATAAAATATATACTAGAAGGAATTAGCAGTAGATTAGATGATATGAAGAAACAGATTTGTAAACTGGAAGAAAAGTGGAAGCTGAAAAGAAGAAAGAAAAAAAAAACAGTAAAATTATGAGGACAGTTAGGAGAACTGTGAATTTAACTCAGATGACCATTATATCTACTACTGCAGGCAGGAATCCCTCAGAAGAAATGGAGTAGCCATGATGGTCAACAAAAGAGTCCGTAATCCAGTACTTGGATGCAATCTCAAAAATGACAGACTGATCTCTGTTCGTTTCCAAGGCAAACCATTCAATACCACAGTAATCCAAGTCTATGCCCCAAAGAGTAATGCTGAAGAAGCTGAAGTTGAACGGTTCTATGAAGACCTACAAGACCTTTTAGAACTAACACCCACAAAAGATGTCCTTTTCATTATAGGGGACTGGAATGCAAAAGTAGGAAGTGAAGAAACACCTGAAGTAACAGGCAAATTTGGCCTTGGAATATGGAATGAAGCAGGGCAAAGACTAATAGAGTTTTGCTAAGAAAATACACTGGTCATAGCAAACACTCTCTTCCAACAACAAAAGAGAAGACTCTACACATGGACATCACCAGATGATCAACACCGAAATCAGATTGATTATATTTGCAGCCAAAGATGGAGAAGCTCTATACAGTCAGCAAAAACAAGACCAGGAGCTGACTGTGGCTCAGATTATGAACTCCTTATTGCCAAATTCAGACTTAAATTGAAGAAAGTAGGGAAAACCACTAGACCATTCAGGTATGACCTAAATCAAATCCCTTATGATCATACAGTGGAAGTGAGAAATAGATTTAAGGGCCTAGATCTGATAGATAGAGTGCCTGATGAACTATGGAATGAGGTTCATGACATTTTACAGGAGACAGGGATCAAGACCATCCCCATGGAAAAGAAATGCAAAAAAGCAAAATGGCTGTCTGGGGAGGCCTTACAAATAGCTGTGAAAAGAAGAGTAGCAAAAAGCAAAGGAGAAAAGGAAAGATATAAGCATCTGAATGCAGAGTCCCAAAGAATAGCAAGAAGAGATAAGAAAGCCTTCTTCAGCGATCAATGCAAAGAAATAGAGGAAAACAACAGAATGGGAAAGACTAGGGATCTCTTCAAGAAAATCAGAGACACCAAAGGAACATTTCATGCAAAGATGAGCTCAATAAAGGACAGAGATGGTATGGACCTAACAGAAGCAGAAGATATTAAGAAGAGATGGCAAGAATACACAGAAGAACTGTACAAAAAAGATCTTCATGATCCAGATAATCACAATGGTGTGATCACTGACCTAGAGCCAGAAATCTTGGAATGTGATGTCAAGTGGGCCTTAGAAAGCATCACTACGAACAAAGCTAGTGGAGGTGATGGAATTCCAGTTGAGCTATTCCAAATCCTGAAAGATGATGCTGCAAAAGTGCTGCACTCAATATGCCAGCAAATTTGGAAAACTCAGTAGTGGCCACAGGACTGGAAAAGTCAGTTTTCATTCCAATCCCAAAGAAAGGCAATGCCAAAGAATGCTCAAACTACCGCACAATTGCACTCATCTCACACGCTAGTAAAGTAATGCTCAAAATTCTCCAAGCCAGGCTTCAGCAATATGTGAACTGTGAACTTCCAGATGTTCAAGCTAGTTTTAGAAAAGGCAGGGAACCAGAGATCAAATTGCCAACATCCCCTGGATCATGGAAAAAGCAAGAGAGTTCCAGAAAAACATCTATTTCTGCTTTATTGACTATGCCAATGCTTTTGACTGTGTGGATCACAATAAACTGTGGAAAATTCTGAAAGCGATGGGAATACCAGACCACCTGATCTGCCTCTTGAGAAATTTGTATGCAGGTCAGGAAGCAACAGTTAGAACTGGACATGGAACAACAGACTGGTTCCAAATAGGAAAAGGAGTACGTCAAGGCTGTATATTGTCACCCTGTTTATTTAAGTTATATGCAGAGTACATCATGAGAAATGCTGGGCTGGAAGAAACACAAGCTGGAATCAAGATTGCCGGGAGAAATATCAATAACCTCAGATATGCAGATGACACCACCCTTATGGCAGAAAGTGAAGAGGAACTCAAAAGCCTCTTGATGAAAGTGAAAGTGGAGAGTGAAAAAGTTGGCTTAAAGCTCAACATTCAGAAAACGAAGATCATGGCATCTGGTCCCACCACTTCATGGGAAATAGATGGGGAAACAGTGGAAACAGTGTCAGACTTTATTTTTCTGGGCTCCAAAATCACTGCTGATGGTGACTGCATCCATGAAATTAAAAGACGCTTACTCCTTGGAAGGAAAATTATGACCAACCTAGATAGCATATTCAAAAGCAGAGACATTACTTTGCCAACAAAGGTCTGTCTAGTCAAGGCTATGGTTTTTCCAGTGGTCATTTATGGATGTGAGAGTTGGACTGTGAAGAAGGCTGAGCGCCGAAGAATTGATGCTTTTGAACTGTGGTGTTGGAGAAGACTCTTGAGAGTCTCTTGGTCTGCAAGGAGATCCAACCAGTCCATTCTGAAGGAGATAAGCCCTGGGATTTCTTTGGAAGGAATGATGCTAAAGCTGAAACTCCAGTACTTTGGCCACCTCATGCAAAGAGTTGACTCATTGGAAAAGACTCTGATGCTGGGAGGGATTGGGGGGCAAGAGGAGAAGGGGACGACAGAGGATGAGATGACTGGATGGCATCACTGACTCGATGGACGTGAGTCTCAGTGAACTCCAGAAGTTGGTGATGGACAAGGAGGCCTGGTGTGCTGTGATTCATGGGGTCGCAAAGAGTCAGACACGACTGAGTAACTGATTTGATCTGATCTGATCTAGGAGAACTGTGGAACAATATCAAGCATATTAACTTTGATATTTTAGGAATCCTGGAAAGAGATGATAGAGAAGGGGCAGAAGACAAAATAGCTCAATACTTCCTTAACCTGGGAAAGAAACAGACATACAGGTCCAGGAATCACAGAGAGTCTCAAACAGGATCAAATTGGAGATACACACCAATGCATATCAGATTCAAAATGGTAAAAATTAAATTAAGAAAGAGTATTAAATCAGCAAAGGAAAAGCAACAAGTTAAGCATAAAGGAACTCCCCAAAGTCTACCAGCACACTTTTCAGCAGAAATTCTGTTAGTCATAAGGGAATGTGTTAGTGTTCAGTTGTGTCCAACTTTTTGCAATCCCATGGACTCTAGCCTGCCATGCTCCTCTGTCCATGGAATTCTCCAGGCAAGAATACTGGAGTGGATTGCCGTTTCCTTCTCCAGGGGATCTTCTTGACCCAGGGATCAAACCAGGGTCTCCCACATTGTGGGCAGATTCTTTACTGTTTGAGGCTCCAGGGAAGACCCCATAAGGGAATAGCATGATATATTTACAAGTGACAAAGGGGAAACGTGCACAACCAAAAAGGCTTTCATTTAAGAAGGCTATCTGGCAAGGATTTCATTCTAATTTGAAGGAGTTCCGCAAGCCAGCAAAGGTTTTACAAGAAATGTTGGGCCTTCTCTAAGTAGAAAAGAAAAAGCCACAACTAGAAATATCAAATAGATGAGAGGAAAGATTTGTTGGTAAAGGCAAATATACAGTAAAGTTAATAAATCGACCACATATGCAGCTAGTAGGAAGCTTAAAAGATCAAAGTAGGAATATCATCTATATGCACAGTACATAATTAAGAGATACACAAGCAAGAAAATGTAAAACATGATGTCATAACCGTAAATGGGAGTGGGTTGTTAAAATGCATTTGAACTTAGAACAGCAACTTAAAATAATCATGTATACATAGGATGGTGTATATAAACCTCATGGTAACCACTCCAATACTTTGGCCACCTGATGTGAAGAGATGATTCATTGGAAAAGATCATGATGCTGGAAAAGATTGAGGACAGGAGAAGCAGGTGACAGAGGATTCTCGAGATGGTTAGGTGGCATTGCTGGCTCAACTGACATGAGTTTGAGGAACTCTGGGAGATGGTGAAGGTCAGGGAAGCCTGCTGTGCTGAAGTTCATGGGATACTAAGAGCTGGACATGACTTAGCGACTGAACAATAACAACACTGGTAACCACAAACCAAAAATCCGTCATAAATATACCTATGGAATAGAGAAAGACATTTGAATATATCTCTAAAGATAGTCATCAAATCACAAGCGAGTATATCAAAAGAAAAAAAGGACCAAAAAACAACTCAACAATAATCCAAAATCAATTAACAAAATAGCAATGAATACAAAACTATTAATAATTACCTTAAATGTAAATAGACTAAATGGTCCAAAGAAAAGACATAGAGTGGCTGAATGTATACATAAATAAGACCCATACAGAAGCTGCCTCCAAGAGACTTACTTCAGATATAAACACACACAAACTGCATGTGAGATGAGAAAAGATATTCCATGAAAGTGAAGAAAGCTGGAGTATCAATACTTATATAAGACAAAACAGACATTAAAACAAAGACTGTAACAGGATGATCAAAGGATCAATCTAAGAAAAAGATATAACATTGTAAATATATATTGTCCCTACATAGAAGCACCTAAATACATAAAGCAAACATTAACAGACAAAAAGTGAGATATCTATAGTAACACAATAATAATAGTGGACTTTATCCCCTCACTTACATCAATGGCCAAATCATCCAAATCAATAAGGAAACACTGATCTTAAATGACACATAGAGCCAATGGACTTAAATGATAACAAAGCATTCCATCCAAAGCAGCAGTATACATACTCTCTTCAAGTGCACATGGAACATTCTCGAGGAAAGATCAGGTGCTAGGCCATAAAATATTAATCAATAAATAGAAGAAAATTGAATTCATGTGAAGCATCTTTTCTGATCACATTGCTATGAGGCTAGAAATCAACTATTTTATTAATAGTTTGCATTAAAAATGCAAATATCACAAATATATGGAGGCTGAACAACATGCTAAAAACAACTAGTGGACCATTGAAGAAATCAAAGAGGAAACCAAAAAATAGCTGGAGAAAAATAAAAACACAATGACCCCAAATCTATGGGTTGCAACAAATTAGTTGTAAGTGAGAAGTTTATGGTGTTAGAAGTCTACCTCAGGAAACAAGAAAAATTTCAAGTAAATGACCTAATTGCATACTTCATTAAAGTAGAAAAAGTAGAACAAGCAAAACCCAGACAAAACCCAGTAGTTCAGTTCAGTTCAGTCTCTCAGTCATGTCTGAAGCTTTGCAACCCCACAGAGGGCAACACATTAGGCTTCCCTGTTAATCACCAACTCCCAGAGCTTGCTCAAACCCATGGCCATCGAGTCTGTGATGCCATCCAACCATTTAATTTTCTGTTGTCCCCTTCTCCTCCTGCCTTCAATCTTTCCCAGAATCTTTTCCAATGAGTCAGTTCTGTGAATCAGGTAGCCACAGTACTGGAGTTTCAGCTTCAGCATCAATCCTTCCAATGAATATTCAGAACTTATTTTCTTTAGGATTGATTGGTTGGATCTCCTTGCAGTCCAAAGGATACTCAAGAGTCTTCTCCAACACCACAGTTCAAAAGCATCAAATCTTTGGTGCTTAGTCTTATTTATAGTCCAACCCTCACATCCATACATGACTACTGGAAAAACCGTAACTTTGACTAGACAGACTTTTGTTGGCAAACTAAAGTCTCTGCTTTTTAATATGCTATCTAGGTTAGTCATAGCCTTTCTTCCAAGGAGCAAAGAAAGAAGGAAAAGAAAGTGAAATCGCTAAGTCGTGTCCAACTCTTTGTGACCCTATGGACTGTAGCCTACTAGGCTCCTCAGTCCATGGCATTTTTCAGGCAAGAGTACTGGGGTGGGTTGCCATTTCCTTCTCCAGGGGGTCTTCCCGACCCAGGGATTGAACCCTGGTCTCCTGCATTGTAGGCAGACACTTTACTGTCTGAGCCACCAGGAAAGCCCCAAAAGAAAAAGCCTACAGTACCTGGTATTCCCAGGCGGCCTCCCATCCAAGTACTGGTTAGGCCCGACCCTGCTTAGCTTCGGAGATCAGACAAGATCGGGCTCATTCAGGCTGTATGGCAGTATCGGGCGTATGGCTGTAGCATCTTTTAATTTCATGGCTGCATTCACCAACTGCAATGATTTTGGAGCCCAAGAGACCCAAAGCCTGTCACTGTTTCCATTGTTTCCTTATCTATTTTCCATGCAGTGCTAGGACTGGATGCCATAACCTTAATTTTTTGAATGTCTAGTTTTAAGTCAACTTTTTCACTCTCCTTTTTCACTTTCATCAAGAAACTCTTTAGTTCTTTGCTTTCTGGCATAAGGAGTCATCTGTGTATCTGAGGTTATTGATATTTCTCCTGCAATCTTGATTCCAGCTTGTGGTTCACCCAGTACAGCATTTTGCATGATGTACTATGCATGTAAGTTAAATATGTAGGGTGACATTATACAGCCTTGAGGCACTCCTTTCCCAATTTGTAACTAGTCCATTGTTCCGTGTCCACTTCTAACTGTTGCTTCTTGACCTGCACACAGATTCCTCAGGAGGCAGGTAGGGTTGTCTGGTATTTCAATCTCTAAGAATTTTCCACAGTTTGCTGTGATCCACACAGTCAAAGACTTTGGCATAGCCAATATCACAGAAATATATATTTTTTGGTACTCTTCACTTTTTGAATGATCCGACATGTGTTGGCAATTTGATCTCTGGTTCCTCTGTCTTTTCTAAATCTAGCTTGAACATCTGGAAGTTCTCAGTTCATGTACTGTTGAAGGCTGGCTTGGAGAATTTTCAGCATTACTTTGCAAGCATGTGAGATGAGTGCAAGCATGCAGTAGTTCAAAAATTCTTTGGCATTACCCTTCTTTGGGATTGGAATGAAAATGGACATTTTCCAGTCTTGTGGTCTCTCTGCTGAGATTTCCAAATTTGCTGGCATATTTAATGCAACACTTTCACAACAACATCTTTTAGTATTTGAAATGGCTCAACTGAAATTCCATCACCTCCACTAGCTTTGTTCGTAGTGATGCTTCCTAATGCCCACTTGACTTCACATTTCAGGATGTCTGGCTCTAGGTGAGTGATCATACCATCTGGGTTAACCAGTGGTTATGTGGGTCATTAAGATCTTTTTTGTATAGGTATTCTGTGTATTCTTGCCACCTCTTCTTAATATCTTTTTCTTTTGTTAGGTCCATACAATTTCAGTCCTTTATTTTACCCATCTTTGCATGAAGTTTTCCCTTGGTATCTCTAATTTTCATGAAGAGATCTCTAGTCTTTCCCATTATATAGCTTTCCTCTATTTCTTTGCATTGATCACTGAGGAAGGCTTCTTTATCTCTCCTTGCTATTCTTTGGAACTCTTCATTTGATGGATATATCTTTCCTTTTCACCTTTGCCTTTAGTTTCTCTTTTTTTCTCAGCTATTTGTAAGGCCTCCTCAGACAACTTTTTTTCCTTTATGCATTTATTTTTCTTGGGGATGGTCTGAATCACTGCCTCCTGTACAATGTCATGAAACTTCACCCATAGTTCTGCCTATCAGATCTAATTCCTCGAATGTATTTGTCACTTTCACTGAGTAATTGTAAAGTATTTGAGTTTAGGTCATACCTGAATGGTCTAGTGGTTTTCCTTACTTTCTACAATTTAAGTTTGAGTTTTGTAATAAGGAGTTCATGATCTGAGCTACAGTCAGCTCCTGGTCTTGTTTTTGCTGACTGTATAGAGGTTACCCATCTTTGTCTGCAAAAAAAAAAAAAAAAAAAAATATAATCAATCTGATTACTGTATTGACCATCTGGTCATGTCCATGTGTATAGTCGTCTCTTGTGTTGTTGGAAGAGGGTGTTTGCTATGACCAGTGCATTCTCTTGGCAAATTCTGTTAGCCTTTCCCTGCTTCATTTTTTATTCCAAGGCCAAACTTGCCTGTTACTCTAGGTACCTCTTGACTTCCTACTTTTGCATTCCAGTCCCCTGTGATGAAAAAGGACACCTGTTTTTGGTGTTAGTTCTAGAAGATCTTGTAGGTCTTCTTAGAACCATTCAGCTTCAGCTTCTTCAGCATTAGTGGTTGAGGCATAGACTTAGATTACTGTGGTATTGTATGGTCTGCCTTGGAAAAGTATAGAGATCATTCTGTCATTTTTAAGATTGCACTGAAGTACTGCTTTTGGAGTCTTTTGTTGACTATGAGGGCTACTCCATTTTTTCTAAGTGATTCTTGCCCACAGTAGTACATATAAATGGTCACCTGAATTAAATTCACCTATTTCAGTCCATTTTAGTTAACTGATTCTTAAAATGTCGATGCTCACTCTTGCCACCTCCTGTTTGACCACTTCCAACTTAGCTTGATTTATGGACCAAGCATTCCAGATTCCTACACAATACTGTTCTTTACAGCATCGGACTGAAGAGACGGAGCCAGTGTGAAAAGGATGCACAGTTTTGGGTGTGACTGGTGATAGAAGTAGAGTCCAATGCTGTAAAGGACAAACCCAGTAGAAGGAAAAACATTCATAAATATCATAGTAGAAATAAATGACATAAAAACTAAAAAAAAAAAAAAAATGAATGGAAACCAAGAGCTGGTTATTTGAAAAAAGAAGCAAGATGGAAAAACCTATAGACAGAGTCATCAAGGAAAAGAAACAAAGAAAAGAAAAGGAGAAGTTCAAAATTAATAAAGTTAGAAATTAAAAAGGAGACATTACAACTGATATCACAGAAATACAAAGGATCATAAAAGATTATTATAAACAATCGTATGCTAATAAGATTGACAACCTAGAAGAAATGGACAAATTCCTATAAATGTTCCATATCCCAAGATTAAATCAGTAAGAAAATATGAAGAGACCAATTACCAATAAAATTGGATCATTAATTAAAAAAAAATCCCAACAAAGATCACAGGTGTTTATTGACATCACAGGTAAATTCTACCAAATATTTAGAGGAGCATTACTACCCATCCTTCTTAAATTAGCCAACAAAACTGCAAAAGGAGGAATACTTACAAACTCATTGTAACATGTGAACATCATCCTGATGTCAAACCAAAGATATCACAAAAAAGAAAATTCTAGGCTAATATCTCTGATAAATGTAGATGTAAAACTTCTCTATAAAATGTTAGCAAACCCAATTCAATGATCATTAAAAAATCATACAAAATAATCAAATTGGATTAATTTCAGGGATACAAGGATAGTTCAACATCCCTAAGTCAATCAATGTACTTACTATGTTACCAGATGAGTCCACAGTTTTATGCTCAATTAATCTATGACAAAGGAGCCAAGAGTATACAATGAGGAAAAACAGACTCTTAAATAAATGTTGTTTAGTATGGCTACATGCAAAGTAATCAAACGGCTGCTTTCTCACACCTTATACAAAAATAAACTCAAAATACATTAAAGGCTTAAATGTAAGACATTAAACTAAACCTTCTGGAATAAAATAGGCAGTATTCGCTTTGCCATTGGTCTTAGCAATGATTTTATGGCTATGTATCCTCAAAGATAAGCAATGAGATCACATCAAACTAAAAAGCTTTTGCACAGTGAGGGAAACTATCAAAAAAAAAAAAAAAAAAAAGAAAAGAAAGAAAGAAAGAAATAAAGAAAAAAGAAAAGGTCACCTACTAATAGGAAAAGATATTTACAAATGACACATGCCATTAGAGGTTACTATGCAAAACATATAAAGAACTCATATAATTCAAAATAAAAAGAATAAATAATCTGATGAAGAAAGGGGCAGAGGATCTACATAGACATTTTTCCAAAGAAGACAGAGAGAGGGACAACACGGACTTGAAAAAATATTCAACATAACTAATAAACAGGGAAATTTAAAAGTTAAAACCATGATTAAATGTTACCTCACACTTGTCAGAATGGCAAAAGGACAACAAATAATGTATTGGCAATAATGTAGCAAAAAGAGAACTATTGTGCATGGTTGATGGGAACGTAAATTGGTGTGGCCACTATGGAAAACATTTTGGAGATTCCTCAAAAAGTTAAAAACACAATTACTATAACTCCACTCTAGTATTTATCTGAAGAAAATGAAAACAGTCATTCAAAAAGATATATGCACCCCTAGGCAATTGTTACCATTGGCAAGAGTTCTCCAATATTTTCATGTTTCAATTATTTGATTTTAGTACTAGATTAAAAGACAGAATACAGAAGTTGAGAGATTAGCCAGATATTAGTTAAGTATGGAACACGTGACTTTTTGACATAACTGTAAAGATGTGGGCATAACTTGATTATATATATTGTAAATTTCCTATGAAAGGACTATCATTTGAAAAAAATATCAAAGGTCTAAGCTATATTAGTACATGCTTAGCTCATACTTTATTAGAAATGTCTGAAGGTGATGGTTAGTTGCAACTTCCCAAGAAACAATTTATGTCTCTGTGGTACCTTATAAAAATAAATTAAATCACCCCTAATTAGTGTTTTATTTACTTATAATATCTTTTTTTCATTCTATCCTCCCTGTAATATCTTACTTATTCTCCATTTTATATTGGAAACATTTATTGCCTTTCAGACTGATATAATTGATCAATATAATAGCAATAATTAAGATATGCACATTTTGCATATATGTGCAAATGACTTTCAATATGTATTGGTGGATTTCTACAGATTCTGAAATACATCCCATATCCACTGAATCAGAATCTCTATTGAGAACCACAACTATAGGCTATCCAATTAAGTGATGCTTAAGTTTTTTAAATTATTTTTCCCTTGCAAAAGTAGTTACATTTTAAGAGCTCTTTTCTTTTTAATGGGATTCCGATACTTCAGTTGGTAAAGAATCCGCCTGAAATGAAGGAGACCTGGGTTTGATCCCTGGGTGTGGGAAGATTCCCTGGAGAAGGGAAACACTACCCACTCCAGTATTCTGGCCAGGAGAATTCCAAGGACTGTTTAGTCTATAGGATTGCAAACAGTCAGACACCACTGAGCGATTTTCACTTTCACTTTAACAACACAAATCTGATTTATGCCAGCAAAAGGAGTATGGCTAAATCTTTGATTGGAAGAAATACTTATAAAGTTTAAAGTTTGCATGACTTAAAAATGGAAAATTGGTTCTTTTTTGTGATACAATGGAAAAGATGATTTGTAAGAAAAATCACAAAATTTCAAGACGTCTAAGCCAATATCCACTATTTACTAAATAGATCTCATTTACTGAATATATCTCAGCACATACTGATTGAGTGCAAATACATGTCCAGTACTGTGCTAATAATCAGGGTTACAAAGATGAACAAGTGGGAGCAGACTCCTGTACTCATACCATTTAAACTATGAAAAGCTCATATTCAATAATTAATATTGAAATAATTATTTTAATAGCAGAACTAAATTTTTAATAGCTATCTGTCTAGTCTGTATGCAAATTGTGAAAATGTGATGTCTAACAGACTACAGAAAATGCTTCTTTTGTCTTCCAAAGTAAATGTCTTACAAATTAAATCTGATTAGTCATTCAGTCATATCTGACTCTTTATGCCCCAATGGACTGTAGCCTGCCAGGCTCCTCCATCGATGAAGTCCTCTAGGCAAGAATACTGGAGTCGGTTGTCACTCCCTTCTCCAGGGAATCTGCCCAACCCAGGGATTGAACATGGATCTCTTTCTTGCAAGCAGATTCTTTGCCATTTGAGCCACCAAGGAAGCCCAATTACAAAGTAACTAAATTATACTGCAATTAATTTGCTAAACCAACATAGAGATAAATTTATGGGATAATGTTAAATAATACTAATTATGAAAACTATAACTTATGTAATATTTATGATGATTCAAACATTGTTCTAAGCTTTTTCATAGATGCACTCAGTCTTTCAAAACAACTATATAGGGAAGGTAGCATTATTGTCTTCATTTGACATGTTGAGGTGAGGAACAGAGAGATAAGCAACCCAAAGTCGCATAATATAGGAGGAAAAATCAGGATGTAGACCCAGGTAGGCTGGCATTGAAGATGATTATGCTCTAATAATTTTGCTACATCTAAATCAATATGTAAATGATTAATGTATTACAATGCAACTTCACAAAACTGAGTAAGGTGAAGGTAAATACTGGTGTATAAGGTTTTTTTTTCTCTTTTATACACACATACACAAACCAAGAAGCTATTTTATGTTTTCTTATTTCAAAGCTTTTCATGTTTTGAATGGCACAATTGAGAAATATTTTAATACTATGCCAGAATAAAAGGTAACCAATATAATTTTGGAATTGCAACTGTCAGGAAGAAACATATGGTTGATAAAGGAAGCTTTGCAACATTTCTGATGAACAGCTGTTCTAGTTGATTGAATTCTTCCTTAGATGACTGTTATTGAGTCTTTATATTTCTGCACTGGTATTATGCATCCTCTGAAAGGAATTCAGAATTATGCAAATGAGTGGAAAAAGATCTATCTCTGTGCAGTTGGATAATTCCCAGTATAACAGCTGTGTGAGGCTAAGACTGAAAGTGACTCTAGAAACGAGAAGATTGTGGGGCTTTGTGTTCTCTTAATTTTGGTTTTAAACTTTCCCAAATGTTTGAGAACTACACACAGTAAATTGTTTCAGATTAGATTAGTTCAAAATGCCTTTAATCCATGGTAATGATACAATTAATACATATATTTTCTGTTCTTCACTGGAAACAATAAAGAATCACAGTAAAAAACATTTATCCTTGAATTATTTTACTTTTTTTTTTCAAGGACAACCTGGTATTATAAGAGCTTCCCTGGTGACTCAGACAGTAAAGAATCTGCTTGCAATGCAGGAAACCTGGGTTTGATCCCTGGGTTGGGAAGATCCCGTGGAGAAGGGAACGGTAACCCACTCCAGTGTTTTTGCCTGGAGAGTTCCATGGACAGAGTATGGAGTCACAAAGAGTTGGACATGACTGAGCAATGTAATACTTTTACTTTGGCATTAAAAAGGTAAAACCACTGAAAATAGTGTCAGAATATCTCATTTTCATGCTAAATTCTGAGTTAAGTGGGAGCAACCTTTATTAAACAGCTATTATGGGCCTGGTATTAATTTGAGTACCAATACAATTTTGCATTTATTATTTCACTCTATCTTCAGCCCTATCAGAGGATTGGAAAGTCTGATAAGCAGCCAGAAAATGCTGAAGCCAGAATCTAAACCCGAGCCAGTTCTGTTTGAATCCAAAGCCCTTGACCTTTCCATAGCACACGAATATTTCTCTTCCTTTATGAAGTCATGTTGGGCTTTTGTTGATGAGAAGTGGGCAGTTCCTTGGTGTGATCTGAGACAGACACAAAGATCTACTCAAAACAGTGCCTAATCTTCATCCTGCCGCTTATCCATGTAATTCAGTCTTGAATTTAAGGTAGTGTTTCTCAAACTTGGGAAATCACAGACCCGAAAGACTATCTTCAGACATCTCAGGGTCTGTGAATGCTAATGTGAAAAACATCATCTTAAAAACTAAGCCCTGTATCTTTGCTTTATTGTTTGATTCCATGTAATGGGGGCTTCCCTGGTAGCTCAACTGGTAAAGAATTGGCCTGCAATGCAGAAGACCCAGTTGGATTTCTGGGTGGGCAAGATCCTCTGGAGAAGGGATAGGCTACCCACTCCAGTATTCTTAGGCTTCGCTGGTGACTCAGATGGTAAAGAATGCACCTGCAATGTAGGAGACCTGGCTTCCATCTCCAGTTTGGAAAGATAGAGAGTAAAAATTCACACATTTATAGTAAAACTGAAATCACACACCCCTTAGTTATAAAGGATATTCAATAACCCTTCTGTGGTTATTATCACTAAAACAAAAGCATATGCTTAAAGAGTCTCAAAACTTGAAAATATCTTAGTATGAAAACTTTGGGTTGTGAGATTTTGTTTCTAAGAAACTATGTTAACATCAAACACATATCTTGGTAGAATGCATTTTTACTCAGAATCATTCATTAAAAAGTTAATGCTGATGAATTTGTGAGATTAATTAGTAAATATCTAGAAATATCCTGAGGGAATGAGGCAAAATTCAGATAAGTTTCCTGGTGGGAAAAGGTCTAAACTGCATATGTCAATGGTTATTGATACTATAACTGATAGAGAACTTAGTCCCAGGCCAGATACACTATGTGTGACCTGATTATAAGTGGTGCTAAATTCAGTGAGGGGAATAGTTTGCAAGCTTATCTTTATGCTTTAGAAAACATATTGAGTTTTTCTTAGGCATCATCTCCTGCTTCTGCTTCAGATTTGCTTATTTTACAATTAACAAAAGTCTACCCTCTCCTCTGAATCTTTAAGCAAACATTACTCAAAAACCTTAATACCTTTTGCTGATTGCAAAATAAATCTGCAGTGTAGAAATAAATGCTTCTCTTTTGGGAGGTAGGAAGACATTCTTTTTCCAACTATTTTTTTCTAGGTTATTGTGTATAATTTACTCTTGGGTTCACTGAAACTTCAAAAGTAAGCATCTTTAGGATTTTCTATGTATAGTATCAGGCTTCCCTGGTGGCTGAGGTGGTAAAAAAATCTGCCTGCAATGCAGGAGACCCAGGTTTGATCCCAGGGTTGAGAAGACCCCCTGGAAAAGGGAATGACTACCCACTCCAGTATTCTTTCCTGGAGAATTACATGGACAGAAGAGCCTGGTTGCCTACAGTCCATGGGGTTTCAGAGTTGTACACGACTGAATGACTAACACTTTCACATGTATAATAATATCATGTCATTTGCAAATAGTGACAGTTTTACTTCTATTTCCCCAGTTTTGATTCCTTTTATTTCTTTTACTTTTCTAATTGCTGTGGCTAGGACTTCCAAAACTATGCTGAATAAAAGTGGAGAGAATGGACATCCTTGTCTTGTTCCTGATCTCAGAGGAAATGCTTTCATCTTTTCACCATTGAGTATGATGTTAGCCGTGGGTATGTCATATGTTCCCTCTGTTCCCACTTTCTGGAGAGTTATTTCAGAAAGAAAGCTATTTCTGGAGAGTCACAAATTATTCCTGAATTTTATCAAAAGTTTTTTCTGCATGTATTGAAATGTTTTTTATTCTTCAATTTGGTAATGTGGTGTATCACACTGATTGGTTTGCAGATAATGAGACATCCTTGCATCCCTGGGATTAAATCTCACTTGATCATGGTATATGATCTTTTAATGTCTTTTTGGACACAGATTGCTGGTATTTTATTAATGGTTTTTGAATCTGTGTTTATCTGTGATATTGGCTGTAATTTTCTTCCTTTATAGTATCTGGATCTGGTTTTGTTATCAGGGTGATGTTGACTTCATTGAATGAGTTCAAAATTGTTCCATCCTCTGCATTTTTTTTTTTTTTTTGAATAGTTTCAAAAGAATATGTGTTAACTCTTCTCTAAATGTTTGTTAGAATTTGCCTGTGGAACCACCTGGTCCTAAACTTTTGATTTTGGGGAGTTTTTAAATTACAAATTCAGTTAGTATTTATAATCAGTCTGTTCATATTTTCTATTTCTTCCTGGCTTAGTTCAGTTCAGCCGTTCAGTTGTGTCTGACTCTTTACAACCTCATGGACTGCAGCACACCAGGCTTCCCTGTCCATCACCAATTCCTGGAGCTTGCTCAAACTCATGCCCATTGAGTCAGTGATGCCATTCAACTATCTCATCCTCTGTCTTCCCCTTCTCCTCCTGCCTTCAATCTTTCCCAGAATAAGGGTCTTTTCCAGTGAGTTGGCTCTTTGCACCAAGTGGCCAAAGTATTGGGGTTTCAGCTTCCACATCAGTACTTCCAATGAATATTCAGGACTGATTTCCTTTAGGATTGACTGGTTTGTTATCCTTGCCATCCAAGGAACTCTCAAGAGTCTTATCCAACATGAGTTCAAAAGCATCAATTATTTGGCGCTCAACTTTCTTTATAGTCCTACTCTCATATCCATACATGACTACTGGGAAAACCATAGCTTTGACTAGATGGACCTTTGTCTGTAAAGTAATGTCTCGGCTTTCTAATATGCTGTCTAGGTTGTCAGCTTTTCTTCCAAGGAGGAAGCATATTTTCATTTCATGGATGCAGTCACAATCTGCAGTGATTTTGGAGCCCCCCAAAATAAAGTCTGTCACTGTTTTCATTGTTTCCCCATCTATTTGTCATGAAGTGATGGGACCAGATGCCACGATCTTTGTTTTTTGAATGTTGAGTTTTAAGCCAGCTTTTTCACTCTCCTCTTTCACTTTCATCAAGAGGCTCTTTAGTTCCTTTTCACTTTCTTCCATAAGGGTGGTGACGTCTGCATTCTGCTGCAGCTTCTAAGTTGCGTCAGTCGTGTCTGACTCTGTGCGACCCCATAGACGGCAGCCCACTGGGCTCCTCTGTCCCTGGGATTCTCCAGGCAAGGGTACTGGAGTGGGTCGCCAGTGTCTTCTCTGGACATCTGCATACCTGAAGTTCCTGATATTTCTCCTGGCAATCTTGATTCTAGTTTGTGTTACATCCAGCCTGGAATTTCGCATGATGTACGCTGCATATAAGTTAAATAAGCAGGGTGGCAATATACAGCCTTGACGTGTTCCTTTCTCAATTTAGAACCAGTCTTTTGTTCCATGTCCGGTTCTGTTGATTCTTGACCTGCATACATATTTCTCAGGAGGCAGAGGAGGTGATCTGATATTCCCATCTCTTGAATAATTTCCCACAGTTTGTTGTAATCTGCACAATCAAAGATTTTGGCATAATCAGTTAGACAGATGTTTTTCTGGAATTCTCTTGCCTTGTATATGATCCACCAGGTATTGACAATCTGATCTTTGGTTCCTCTGCCTTTTTGAAATCCATCTTGAACATCAGTAAGTTCTCAGTTCACATACTGTCGAAGTCTGACTTGGAGAATTTTGAGCATCACTTTGCTAGTGTGTGAGATATGTGCAATTGTGCTGTAGTTTGAACAATCTTTGGCATTGCCCTTCTTTGGGATTGGAATTAAAACTGACATTTTCCAGTCCTGTGGCCATTGCTGAGTTTTCCAAATTTGCTGGCATATTGAGTGCAGCACTTTCACAGCATCCTCTTTCAGGATTTGAAATAGCTCAACTGGAATTCCATCGCCTCCACTAGCTTTGTTCATAGTGATGCTTCCTAAGGCCCACTTGATTTTGCGTTCCAGGATGTCTGACTCTCAGTGAGTGATCACACCATAGTCATACAAATGAGCAATATACACTTTAAAATGCATGTGTATTAAAAATAAAAGTTAAAGAGAGTTCCCCAGAAAAGAAATTCACATAATATAATAAAAAGTATTCAACCTTAAAAAAAGTGAATGGGAGTTGCATTCCATTATTGCCTAGGTGAATATTCCAGTATTATTGCCTAGGTGATGGGAGATTATAAGTGGTTTCTAAAAGAACTCTGAGTTGAATTGATCCTACCTATAAATAGAAAGAGTGAACACTCAAGATGGCAGAGTAGATAGACTTTTGCTAATCTTCTCCTGTGATTGCACCAAAATTGCAACTAGCTGCTGAACAACCATCAATGGGAGAGTGTTGGATCCCACCAGAAATGATACTCCCTGTCTAAGGGTAAAGGGAAAGACACAACAACATGGTAGGAGGGGTGCAATTACATTTAAAATAAAATCTTATACTGCCAGAGATGCTTGGAGGGAACAAACAAAATCTTGTGTGCACTAGAACCAAGGAAAGGAACAGTGATCCTCACAAACAGCCAGACCTGCCTGTGAGTGTTTGAGGGTCTCCTGCAGAGGCACAGGTCAGCAGTGTCCTGCCACAGGGACAAGGATCTGGCAGCAACAGTCCTGAGAGGCTCAGTGTGTGGCATAAGTCCTCTTGGAGGAGGTCACCATTAGCCCCACTACAGAGCCACCGAGCAGGCGACCCACAAACAGGAGAGCAATTGCAACAAAGAAGTTCTACACTGTTGTGAAAGTTCTAGTACCCACAACAAATTATCCAACCTGGGGATCCAGCAAAGGGACTGAGAACCCCCCAAGGAATTTGACTTTGAAGGCCAGTGGGTTTTAATTACAGAACTTCCACAGGACTGGGGAAATACACTCTTGGAGGGCACAAACAAAACCTTGTGTGCATCAGGGCCCAGGAGAAAGGAGCAGTGACCCCACTAGAGACTGATCTAGACTTGCCTGTGAGTGTTCTGGAGTCTCTGGTGGAGGCGTGGGTCAACAGTGGCCTGTTGCAGGGCCAGGGACACTGACTATAGCAGTTCTGGTGTTAGTGGAAGCATGCTGACTGAAACCACTCGCCCTGGCCAGGCAGGCACCATTGTAACATTTTGCATTGTTTTATGATACGAGGTCCTGGTAAGGAACACAAAACTAATAAACCACCGCCAACTGGAAGAGTTCAGGAAAGGTCAAAAGGAGACATCATTTGTCCAACCACTTCCAAGAATCCTTCTCACTAGCATCCATTGTGGATAAGCAATGTGTGTGCCACCAGGAAAGACTCTGAGTCAGAATGATTGGCCAAAGACAACACAGAAACTAATCCCATCACCATAAAAGTGAGCCATGTGGTAGAGCATTTATCCTGGATTCCCTTACCTTACTGTTCTCTGTCCACATTTCCAATAATCTCTTGCTTTGTCAGCACATGTGTCTCCTCAAACAATCCACTACTGAGGGTTAGACAAGAGCCCACTTTCAGGCCCTGAAAGGGGTCCCCCTTCCTGCGACACTGGGAATCATGATATGCTGTCTTAAATCCTTTTGGATGAGGTTGTCATTAACCCTACAATAGTTTGAGCTTAAGGCAAACTACAGGGAGGGAATACAGACCCACACATCAGCATAAAATTGGATTAAAGATTTACTGAGTATGGCCAGAGCAAGACCAGTTTCCTCCACAGCCAGTCCTTCATATCAGGAAGATTTCACAAATCTCTTATCTTCATGCATCAGAGGGCAGACAGAATGAAAGCCACAACCACAGATAACTAATCAAACTGACCACATGGATAGCTCAATGAAACTATGAGCCATGCTGTGCAGGGCCAACCAAGATGGACTGGTCATGATGGAGCATTCTGACAAAACATGGTTCACAGGAGAAGGGATTCAGCATACTTGTCTTGAGAACTACATAAACAGTATGAAAAAACGAAAAGGTATGACACTGAAAGATAAATTCACAGTTCAGTAGGTACCAATATGCTACTGGAGAAGAGCAGAGAAATAGCTTCAGAAGAAATGAAGAGGCTGAGTCAAAGCTGAAACAATACCTAGTAGTTGGTGTGTCTGGTGGTGAAAATAGTCTGATACTGTAAGGAAAAATACTGCAAAGGAATCTAGAATGTTAGATCCATGAATCAAGGTAAATTGGAAGTGGCCAAACAGGAGATGGCAAGAGTGAACATCGACATTTTAAGAATCAGTAAAATGAAATGGACGGGAAGAGGCAAATATAATTCAGATGAAATTATATTTCATCTACTACTTTAGTCTAGAATCCTTTAGAAGAAATTAAGTGGCCCTCAAAGCCAACAAAAGAGTCCAAAATACAGTCCTTGGGTGCAGTCTGAAAAATGACAGCATGATCTCAGTTTGTTTTCAAGGCACACCATTCAACATCAAAGTAATCCAAATCAATGTCCCAACCACTAATGCCGAAGAAGCTGAAGTTGAATGGTTCTGTGAAGACCTACAAGTCCTTCTAGAACTAACACACACACACACACACACACACACACACACTCACACATGAAAAAAGATGTACTTTTCATCATGGGGAGGGGAATGCAAATGTAGGAAGGCAAGAGATATCTGGAGTAATAGGCAAGTTAGCCTAAGAGTAAAAAATGAAGCAGAGCAAAGACTAACAGAGTTTTGCCAAAAGAGTTCACTGGTCATAGCAAAAACCCTCTTCCAACCACACAAGAAATGACTCTACACATGGACGTCACCAGATGGTCAATACTGAAATCAGACTGATTATATTCTTTGCAGCCAAAGATGGAGAATCAGCAAAAACAACACTGTAAGCTGACTGTAGCTCAGAATATGATGATCTCCTTATTGCAAAATTCAGACTTAAAATGAAAAAAAGTAGGGAAAACCACTAGGCCATTCAGGTATGACCTAAATCAAATCCCTGATAATTATACAGTGGAAGTAATAAATATATTCAAAGGATTAGATCTGATAGACTACCTGAAGAACCATAGATGGAGGTTTGTACAGGAGGCAGTGATCAAAACCATCCACAAGAAAAAGAAATGCAAAAAAGGAAAAATGGCTGTCTGAGGAGGCCTTACAAATAGCTGAGAATAGAAGAGAAGCAAAAGGCAAAGGAGAAAAGAAAAGATATACCCATCTGAATGTAGAGTTCCAAAGACAAACAAGGAAAGATAAGGAAGCCCTCCTAAGTGAGCAATGCAAAGAAATAGAGGAAAATAATAGAATGGGAAAGACTAGAGATCTCTTCAAGTAAATTAAACATACCAAGGGAACATTTCATGAAAGGATCGGCACAGTAAAGGACAGAAATGGCATGGACTGAACAGAAGCAGAGATAATAAGAAGTGGCAAAAATACACAGAAGAGCTATACAAGAAAGATCTTAAAGACTAGGATAACACAATGTTGTGATCACTCACCTAGAGCCAGACATCCTGGAGTGTGAAATCACGTGGACCTTAGGAAGCAACCATATGGACAAAGCTAGTAGAGATAATGGAATTCTAGTTGAGATATTTCAAATCCTAAAAGATTATTCTGTTAAAGTGCTGCACTCAATATGCCAACGAATTTAGAAAACTCAGCAGTGGCCGCAGGACTGGAAAAAGTCAGTTTTCATTCTAATCCTAAAGAAAGGCAATGCTAAAGAATGTTCAAACAATTTCACTCCTTTCGCATGCTAGCAAGGTAATGCTCAAAATTCTCCAAGCTAGGATTCAACAGTACTTGAACCAAGACTTCCAGATGTACAAGATGGATTTAGAGAGAGCAAAGGAACCAGAGATCAAGTTGCCAACATCAACTGGATCATAAACAAAAAGCAAGAGAATTTGAGGAAAAAAATTACTTCTGCTTCATTGACCATGGGAAAGCCTTTGACTATGTGCATCACAACAAACTGTGGAAAGTTTTTTAAAAGATGGGAATATGAGGCCACCTTTTCTGCCTCCTGAGAAACCTGTATGCAGGTTAAGAAGCAACAGTTAGAATTGGACATGGAACAACGGACTGGTTCCAAATTAGGAAAGCTGTATGTCAAGGTGGTATATTGTAACCCTTCTTATTTAACTTATATGCATAATACATCATGCAAAATGTCAAGGTAGATGAATCTCAAACTGAAATCAAGATTTCCAGGAGAAATATCAATAACTTCAGATACGCAGATGAGAGTCAATTCCTAGGCAGGTTGATAAAAAGTCCGGGTGTCCCCAAGGAGAGAGGGGTCTGGAATTCTCAAGGAGGAAAGGACAAACTTTTTTTTTTTTTTTTTTGGTCTACATTCCTTCAGTTCAGTTCAGTTCAGTTCAGTTGCTCAGTCGCGTCCAACTCCTTAGTCTTAGTCAATTACACAACTCAGTCTAAACTCTGTACTAGGGATTCTACAACAACAATGTATCCTGCTTGAGGACAGTTTCTTCTTCCTGAATACCTTATGAGTAATCCTGGTATCTTAGAATGTAAATTGTGGGAGTGGGTCTGGTAAAATTTTTACAACTTCCAGACATTCTTTGGATTCATTGTAATAACTAATTAAAAGATATATAACTCCATTGCTAACACTAGCAAGAGGGTACTCTTTCTGCCCCCTTCTGATATCTATACCAGAAGCTTTCTCTATCCCTTTTATACTTTAATAAAACTCTATTACACAAAAGTTCTGAGAGATCAAGACTCATCTCTGGCCCTGGATTGAATTCTTCTCCTCTGGAGGCCAAGAATCCTGGCGTCTTTCGTGGTTCAGCAACAACGTTTCACAAATGACACAACCCAGATGGCAGAAAGTGAAAAGGAATTGAAGAGCCTCTTGATAAAGGTAAAAGAAGAGAGATAACAGGCTGGCTTAAAACTTAGCTTTCAAAAACCTAAGATCATGGCATCCAGTACAATCACTTTTGTCAAATAAATGAGGAAACAGTGGAAATAGAAACTTTATTTTCTTGGGCTGAAAATCACTGTGGATGATGACTGAAGCAATGAAATTAAAAGACAATTGCTCCTTGGAAATGAAAGCTATGAAAAACCTAGACAGCATTTTAGAAGGCAGTTGTTGTAGTTTCGTTGGTCAGGCATGTACAACTGTTTGAGACCCATGGGCTGCAGCACACCAGGCTTCTCTGTCCTTCACCATCTCCCAGAGCTTGCTCAAATTCATATCCACTGAGTCAGTGATGCCATTCAACCGTCTCATCCTCTGTTTTCCCTTTCTCCTCCTGCCTTCAATCTTTCTCAGCATGATGGTCTCTTCCAATGAATCAGCTCTTCACAACAGGTGGTCAGAGTATTGGAGCTTCAGCTTCAACATCAGTACTTCCAGTGAATATTCAGTGTTGTTTCCTTTACAATTGATTGGTTTGATTTCTTTGCTGTCCAAGAGACCCTCAAGAGTCTTCTCCAGCACCACAGTTCAAAGGCATCAGTTCTTCAGTGTTCAGCCTTTTTTATTGTCCAGCTCTCACATCTGTACATGACTACTATAAAAATCATAGCTTTGGATCTTTTTTTTTAATTTTATTTTATTTTTAAACTTTACAATATTGTATTAGTTTTGCCAAACATCGAAATGAATCCGCTACAGGTATACCCATGCTCCCCATCCTGAAACCTCCTCCCTCCTCCCTCCTCCCTCCCCATACCCTCCCTCTGGGTCGTCCCAGTGCACCAACCCCAATCATCCAGTATCATGCATCGAACCTGGACTGGCGACTCGTTTCATACATGATATTTTACATGTTTCAATGCCATTCTCCCAAATCTCCCCACCATCTCCCACAGAGTCCATAAGACTGATCTCTACATCAGTATCTCTTTTGCTGTCTCGTACACAGGGTTATTGTTACCATCTTTCTAAATTACATATATATGTGTTAGTATACTGTATTGGTGTTTTTCTTTCTAAGGCAAAGTCATCTCTCTGCTTTTTAATATGCTGTCAAGGTTTGTCATTGCTTTTCTTCCAAGAAAAGTGCATATTGTTGCAAAGAACAGTATTGCATAGGAACCTGGAATGTTAGGTCCATCAGTCAAGTTAAATTGGACGTGATCAAACAGGATATGGCAAGAGCGAACATCAACAGTTCAGGAATCAGTGAACAAAAATGGACAGGAATGGGCAAATTTAATTTCAAATGACCATTATATCTACTACTGTTGGCAGGAATCCCTTAGAATAAGTGTAGCAGCCCTTATAGTCAACAAATAGTCCAAAGTGCAGTACTTGTGGGCAGTCTCAAAAATTATAGAATAATTTTGGTTTGTTTCCAAGGCAAAACATTCAACATCACAGTAATCCTAGTCTATACCCCAACAACTAATGCCGAAGAAGCTACAATTGAATGGTCCTATAAAAACCTACAAGATCGTCTAGAACTAACACCAAAAAAAAGATGTCATTTTCATTATAGAGAACCCAAATGCAGTAGTAGGAACTCAACATATACCTAGAGTATCAGACAAGTTTGACCTTGGAGTACAAAATGAATGAGGAGAAAGACTACCAGACTTTTGCCAAGGGAATTTACTGGTCATAGCATCCCCTTCTTCCAACCACACAAGAGACAACTCTACACATGGACATCACCATGTGCTCAATACTAAAATCAGACTGGTTATATTCTTTTTTACCTGAAGATGGAGTAGCTCTATACAGTCAGCAGAAACAAGACCAGGAGCTGACTGTGGCTCAGTTCATGGACTACTTATTGCAGAGACATTACTTTTCCTGTAAAGGTCCTTATAATCAAAGATATGGTTTTTCCAGTAGTCACTTATGGATGTTAGAGTTGGATGATAAAAAAAGCTGAGTGCCAAAGAATTGATGCTTTCAAACTGTGGTGCTGGAGAAGACTCCTGAGAGTCCCTTGGACTGCAAGGAGATCAAGCCAGTCAGTCCTAAAGGAAATCAACCCTGAATATTCATTGGAAAGATTGATGCTGAAGCTGCAGCTCCAATACTTTGGCCACCTGATGTGAAGAGCTGACTCATTGGAAAAGACCCTGATACTGGGAGGGATTGGGGGCAGGAGGAGAAGGGGATGACAGAGGATGGGATGGTTGGCTGGCATCACCGACTTGATGGGCATGAGCTTGAATAAACCTTGGGCGATGGTGATGGACAGGGAAGGCTGGCGTTCTGTAGTCCATGGAGGTGCAGAGAGTTGGGCACAACTCAGTGACTGAGTAACAATAAATTGAGAGTACCAATGAGTAAACAGTGCTTCTTTTCTGTAGGATCTAATTCTATATAGAAGCTTTAAGTTTTATTTCACATGAAGTATGAGATAATCACCAATATAAAATGAAGTGTACCCCAGAAATTGTGAAACAAAAATGAAAAAAAAAGTTATTCAATTTATATATCTGGAAACTTTATCTTTGATTAAAAAAAAAAGTCTCTGAATGGTGGAAGAAAAAAAGAAATGGAGTATGGATGATCAAACATAGAAGAACTGGACATCCAAATCTATGTCCTTGTTGGAATCCAGCACACTGAAGGCTTTGAAAGTGTGAGGGAAGGCTACACATGATGAAACTGCTGTAAGCAGACAGTAGGGTAGGTTTGATACATTTATCTTTTTGAGAACTAATCAGTGCTCTGTAATTCCATTATCCTAATGCATTTATTCTTTTAGGCAACTCCTTGAGTCGATCAATGCCCCATTGAAAATAGAGATTCCATAGTTTTCAAGTAACTGCTATCCATTTAAAATGCAAAGTCCATAAATGTTAGCTATTGAATATAAATGTGGATATTTGTCTTATTTGAATGACTTACTATGATCATAGAAATAGAGTATGAGCTCTGTACTCTGTAACATTGATGGGACTTTTAATGTTTTCCTTGATTTGTGTCTTAAACATCCTCCCTTCTACTTAGTTAAAGATTTTATTTGCATTCACTTGGTAAAACAAGAAGGTAATTTTTTTTTTAAAGGTGTGTGCATCTTTGCAAAAAATATATATTTAGGGATTTCCACAAGGCATTAATGATCTCCTTTTCTGAACATATAATCTGTAAGATGGAATCCCTAAAATAACATTCAGTAATAGAAGCTAAAAGGCTTTTAAAAGCATCAGGAAAACTTTAGGAAACATGAGGAGACCACTATCCTTAGTTCAAGGGGAACTCCTTGCCAAATCTTCACCAATAATTCCCTTTAACAGAAATTTGGAATAAAAACTAAGAAGACTCAATCCAGTTCAGTCTGGCTTAGACTCATGAATCAATATCTGTGGAATGAATCAGTATCTGACCCATTTTTTTTTTTAATTTACACTTTTTTTTATTTTATTTTTAAACTTTACATAATTGTATTAGTTTTGCCAAATATCAAAATGAATCCACCACAGGTACACTTTTTATTAAAAAGAATGAGGAAAGTTCAACTGTATTGAGATGGAAAGAACTCAGAGACACTAAGTGAAAATAAAGCATGGAATATATATAATTATGATTCCATTTTTATGTTTAAGGAAAACAAGAAGTGACCATGTAGTACCCTTGCTTAAAAAAGTGTTCTGTGGTTCCCCAATGCCAACCAAGTGAAGCTCAAGCTCCTTACCTGGAATGTAAGCCCCTTCACTGTTTAGACCCTGTCAACCTCTTCAGCCTCATCCATGAGCACTGAGTTCCATCTATGACTAAATTGCCCTTCACCATCTCTTTTTGTCTCTCATATTTTAGCAGGAATTAGAATCACCTGGAAATCATTAAAATACTGATTGTGGGCCTCATTTATAGGATTTCTGATTTAATTCTGAAAAGGGGAGGCAGTTCCCAGAAATTCTAACAAGTTCTTGGGTGATCTGATACAGCTATTCTAAGAACCACAGTTTGACAGCTGTCACTTTTACAATGATATGATTCAACTTCATCACCTGTATAAAGGCTGGCCAATCATATCAGTTTGCCCAGGACAGAAAGTCCCATGAGCAAAAAACCCCTTAATCTGAGGAAAACTGGGATGGTGGTTACTACCCTTCCTATGTAAGAATCTTTCCCAGGTTGCACATGGGATACTGCTACTGTGAAGTAGCCCTTCCCTATAGCCAGGCTGATAGGAAGTCACTGAGAAAGGAATCCCATCACCGTGACTGACTTTTTGCTAGAGCAAGAATATTTAACAAAGTTTCTCAAATTCAAACTCCTCCATATTCTCTTTATTTCCTTGAGAACAGGTTTTAGTCCTCCAGTCCTTGTAAACACTGAACACAACCGGTGTGGAATCACACTATAAGCATCCATTTCCTTGCCCTATGTTGCCAGGCTGAGTTTAAGGGAGAAGTTGGGACAAATGCAGCAGAGCACATGTGAGCTTGTTACTCAGTTCAAAGTGGGTCTTGTCATGGAATGACAGCTCCACATGGGCCAAAGCAGCTGACTTTCTATTGTTTCCAAAGGGTACCCAATACAACAAAGGTCACTTATGGTCCTTCCATGGTCCCTGATGCTGTTCCTGCTCACTGTTGATCAGAGTCAATCTTTTTCATTGACTGGGATTCCTCTTCCTAAGGGGTCAGAGGTCTGAGAGCTGATAGCATCGCACAAGACCATCTCAACAACATGTGTAGATCTGCTTCTCCCATGTGGCTACCTTGTACACAGGGTCACAGTCAGCCCCAGTGATTTCAGTCACATAGTTTAAGTCTTGCTGGACAATGAAACAGCTTCCATCACCTTGGCTAGCAATGAATCCATTTCTGAAACTCAGCAGAGACATAACTGGTGCTCCTGATCTGTGGATGACTTGTACTGGAGTCCTTGGACTCCTTACATCCAGCTGATAAATGTTTTCATCCTGTGTCTCAGCCAATAGCAAGAATCCAGAGAGAAAAGTACAGCAGTTGAAGGCATCTGAGCCAATAAAGAGGAACAGCGGCTTCCTGCTCTGCAGTTCCAAGCACTGAAGTTTCTTATCTTCTTGGGCCAACAGCAGCATTTTCGACTCTGTTCCAACCTCTCATTCACCTCCTTTGTGACCTTTGAAGGTCACCACACAGCTAGCATCTTCAGTTGACCATATCTTCAGCTAGGCATCCATTCCCCAACTCAGAACCACAAGGCCTGATGGGAAAAACCTGCAACAATTCACATCAAACACATGTCCTTCCGATACTTTTCTGAGCTCTCCATTGGAAGCCTGCCAGATCTTCATGCTTCTATCAGTGCTAGAAGACACACCAAGGCCTCCTCTGCTGGAAATGTCCAGCCATGTTTTACTCTTTGTATGAATTCTGGAAAAAGTAGTATATGGTGCCAGAAACTTTGAAGATACATTTTCCTTTGGACATGAAACATGAATGCTTTTCTTACTTATTTCATTTACAATAAATCCTTCAGAAGCTGTAACCTCTGGGATGCCATCAAGGCCATTCCTTGACAAGTTAGGCTGCCATACAAAGTTGGTTTCCCTGGGGGGTGACAGCTCAGCCAGGCCTCCCCTTCATCCTTCCTGAGAGCCTGGGCCCAGTCGCTCTGAATCCTCAAAGGTGCTGCCATCTTGACCCGCCTCCACCAGCCCACCCCTTCCGCTCTCTTCAGTATCTGACCCATTCTTGAAATATAAAAACTATGAAGTGAAAACACGAACCAGAAGAGCATCCTCCTGCCTGGCCTGGTGATTTTTCAGCTCTTGATCCTTTTCCCTTACTGAGACCTCTTTGTATTCTTGACTTTGGGACCAGGAAACACCACCAATGAAGCAAAGGCCATAAATGTGAGCTATTGAATATAAATATGGATATTTGTCATATTTAGATAACTTATATATGCGCTGATCTCTGTACTCTAACATTGACGAGACTTTTAATAATGTTTTCCTTGATTGGTGTCTTAAACATCCTCCTTTGTACTTAGTTATTTAAAGATTTTATTTACATTCCTGTTACTTACATTCCTGTTTATTTGCATTCCTGTTACAGTACACTCCTGTTACTTTCAAGTGAGCTGTTGGAAGAAGTAACTTCTTTTTGAGACTATTATTATAGTTTAATTATTCATAAAAAGTTACTGGGATGAATGGCTGCCATTCTAATATGGAAACTGGATTCTAGAAAGCGAACTTTTCCAGGTATGTTTTCATATTTCCATGAACTATGAACACTTCATCCTGATGGTATTTGAAATTATAAAAAAAAAAGATGTTATTTGATTAACATGTTATTTAGGTCACCATTGAAGCAATGGTAAAGATTTTCCTCAACGATTATGCACTAAAAGGAGTAAGGACTTATTTTAACAGATGTAAGGAAAAATATCGGAGAAGGCAATGGCACCTCACTCCAGTACTTTTGCCAAGAAAATCCCATGGATGGAGGAGCCTGGTAGGCTGCAGTCCATGGGGTCGCTAGAGTCGGACACGACTGAGCGACTTCACTTTCAGTTTTCACTTTCATGCATTGGAGAAGGAAATGGCAACCCACTCCATTGTTCTTGCCTGGAGAATCCCAGGGACGGGAGAGCTGGTGGGCTGCTGTCTATGGGGTCACACAGAGTCGGACACAACTGAAGCGACTTAGCAGCAGTAGCAGCAGCAAGGAAAGACATATGAATATTAAATAGAATGGTTCATCTCCATGGGGAATGAATGAGGACCTATTTAGCAATAAATTGATAGGTGAACATTTCCTGCAGTTTTATTGTTGCTGTTGATTGTCACTGCTGCTGCTGCTAAATCAGTTCAGTCGTGTCCAACTCTGTGTGACCCCATAGGCGACAGCCCACCAGCTCTCCCGTCCCTGGGATTCTCCAGGCAAGAACACTGGAGTGGGTTGCCATTTTCTTCTCAAGTGCATGAAAGAGAAAACTGAAAGTGAAGTCGCTCAGTCGTGTCCGACCCTCAGCGATTCCATGGACTGCAGCCTACCAGGCTCCTCCGTCCATGGGATTTTCCAGGCAGGAGTACTGGAGTGGGGTGCCATTGCCTTCTCTAGTTGATTGTCACTAAGTCTGTCCAATTCTTTTCTGACCTTACAGACTGTAGCATGTCTGGTTCCTTTGTCCATGCAATTTTCCAGACAAGAATACTGGAGTGAATTGCCATTTCCTACTCCAGGCGAATCTTCCCAAAACAGGGATTCTCATATATATTACTCACATATATTAATTTTTGCCCTTGACCACATTCTTTAATTTTTCTTCATGTTTAACTTAGATATATACAGTGTGTCTTTTTGTTTTTTAAGCATCTTGAGTTGAAATATTAGTTTATTTGTATCTAATTTTCTTGTTTTATGATACATGTCTTCAAAAGTATGAAATTACCTCTCAGTACAATTTCAATTACATTGCACATATTTTCATAATTTACATTTGGAAATAATTTCAGCTTATAGAAAAGTTTAAGTATAAAAATAATACAGGCAAATCCATATACACAAATTTACTTGGAGTTATCAGTTCTACACACAAATATGTATATCTGTCTATCTATATATACATGCACATATATATATTCCATGGGTTATACATACTTTTTTTCTGACACAAAATGTATGTATTATGATCCTTTAATCCTAATCATTTCAGTGCTTATTTCTTAAATATTAGCTGTGTAAATCAATACCTAGTTTACTTAAGAATGTTAATTATACCTTCTTAGAGGAATTTGTTTAAAAAAAAAAGGGACTGAAGCTTTAGTGTGACCTCATATAGAGGTAGCGACTCAGGAATCATTCAGATCAAAATTATTTAAAAACACTTTTACCATTAAAAGCAATGGTACAAGCAGCATTGGCTCCAGAGAGAATGTTGAGAGAGCCAGAGTTGAGCAGTAAGGACTGAATGTGGAGAATATTAATGCTTAGGATGAGGAACATAAGGCAGAGAACAAACAGCACAGTTGTCCCTTAGTATCTGCAGAGTATCAGTTTCAGGACTGCTACAGATTCAGAAATCCACAGTTGCTCAAGTCCCTTATATGAAATGTAGTATTTGCATGAAACTCTGTACATCCTCCAATATTCTTTAAATAATCTTGATATTACTTATTAAACCTAATACAATATAAATACTATGTAAATAATTTTGATTTGGGGAAGTTTATAGAATTTTTTTCTGAATATTTTTGATCTGCAGTTTGTTGAATTTTCAGATGTGGAAGCTATGGCTATGGAGGTCTGACTGTACTGAAGATGATCATGGAAATATACTGTTTTAAAAACTAGTGCAAAATAATATCAGATACTAAAAAGCAATTTCAGAAGATACAGAATAAGAAGCATTTAAGCATATGAAATATCAGGAACAGCTTTGGATTTGGAGAGCTGAAGGTTAATTTTTGAAGAGGTTAAATCTGTAGGGTAGAGTGGTGGTAGTAGAACCCAAATTGCATAGGGTTAAGGTGTGAAAATGTAGGAAGGATTTTGTAGACTCTGTTGCAATGAATGTGATGATAAGGGACTTAGCATACTGGCTCAGGAGAGTTAAGGTTATAAAGAGTGCTGAAAGTTTGCTTACAGTTGGGGAAATTTTGGTCATATGTATAGACAAAGAGGGAAAACTGAAGGTCAAAGAGGTTGTGTAGATGACCAAAGGGTAATATGAGAGAAAATTTTTGGAGAGCTACCCTTGAACATTTGGAGAAATATCCTCGAGCACTATTTTTTGAAGGCAGAAAGAACATAGGAGGAGTACCCAGATCATTCTAATGTGGATAAATATTGAGGTACCTCATGTTAAATGGCCTCAATAAAAACAACTTGATTTCCAGAGAATTAAGGGAGGGAAAAAAAAATCCAGCTTGATATCTGTGAAAAATACTTTAAATAAGAACTTTGGGTAAAGCAACAAGATTTTAAGTAGGGATAAGCAGAAATCACTTAGCAGAAGTGAGAGCCTAGATCAGTTTGTAATGGTACAAAGCAATACCATTTTATGCCTTTCCTCAGGACTAATTGGCAGCTTAGAAATAGGGAAGGATTGAATGGGTTTATTTAAAAAAATTATGTTATGTTGGAGGGTATTGCTAAGTCATGCACTCAAATACTTAATATATTAAATATTCGGGTCATCACAGTCAAACTCTCCTTGCATCAGGATTCTATGTACATTATAAGGCTGTAGCAAACTAGAGCAGTTTATCTTCCATATTCTATATGTGTATTACTATTACACGAAATAGTAATATAAATACATCAAATAGTAATATAACTGATGTATTATCACATGAAGAAAAATGTATATATTGATGTTACTAGCATCTTTAGTACATGTTGAAATATAAAATTGATGTCAGAAGCCATGAGTTAAAGTATTACTTTGCTTTTTGTTACTTAAAAGTAACATAAAGTTAAAATGTGGGAACTTTAAAAAATTTAACACCTGAATCCAAACCCCAAATGATAAATTTTGTCTAAAGCCAGCCTACTCTGATGATTCATGAATATAACACCTTCTTAGAATTTATGTGAGCTTACCTGGTGGCTCAGACAGTAAAGAGTCTGCCTGTAGTGCAGGAAACTTGGGTTCGATCCCTGGGTTGGGAAGATCCCCTGGAGAAGGAAATGTCAACCCACTCCAGTATTCTTGCCTGGAAAATCCCATGGATGGAGGTGCCTGGCAGGCTACAGTCCATGGGGTGGCAAAGAGTTGGACATGACTGAATGACTTCACTTTACTTTTATGCTTTAGCATTTACAGATATAGGTTTTCCTATGCTCGTTTTTACTTATTTATGTGTCACATTCTAATTTTCATGGTTGCTTTTTCTAGTCTGCAGAAACTTACCACTTTCACTTCATTCTCCATATTGATTGTCATATTTTTGAAGCAAAATCTTTTATCATATCAAGACTCTAACTATTGGCACCCTCTTACCTAGGGCAGAGTCCATATTCTCAGGCGGGCATATACAATACAACTTTATTTGTTTTCATATGTCCCAAACATTCTCAGTCAGTCCCATTCTCCCTGCCAATCATCTCCTATTTCCTTTTTTATTGAACCATACTAAGTAAGTTACCATTTGTATAATATATCATGCTGCTGTATATCCCGTCGTCTCTAAAAAATACCATTCTTTACTCACTTCATCTGGAAACCTCTTAGTTACTCTTTAAAATCTGCTTAGCTTAAATATTATCCTTTTTGAAGTCTCCTCTGAGTGTCTAGGCAAATTAATCTGTGTTCTTTGTTCCTGTGTGCAGTCTTGTATGTGCTTTAATGTGCCTTGTATGGTTTACACTGGTGCAGTGGTAAAGAATCTGCTTTCTAATGTGGGAGATGCCAGTTTGATCCCTAGGTCTGAAAGATCCCCTGGAGTAGGAAATGGCAGCCCACTCCAGTATTCTTATCTGGAAAATTCCATGGATAGAGGAGCTTAGCTACAGTCTATGGGGTCTCAAAGAGTTTGTTTGACAATACTGAGCACACACACACTCTTACATTAATTACATAATGGTTATCTGCATAGATATTATTACACAAATTGTTTCATTTAACATTTCACTTACAAGTCATTTAATTTCACCTAAATTTCAAATGCCTGTTATACATCCAACCACTGGTCTGAGGAATTTGAACAAGACCTAGTACTTGTCTTTTGGTTCACAGTTCTTTTACTCGACCATAACCTTTTCTAGGTTACTGAAACTTTGCCCCAGAAAATGTGAACAGATCTCCATTCATGTTGAAATTTTATCTCCCCATCTCTTCCCCTTTGTTCTTTTAATTCCTCTCCTCCCTGGAATGCCTCCCTTTTTCTCTAGTTGAAAACATGCTTTAACTTCTTAGGCACCAACTCAAATTCTACTTCCTACTTAGTATCATCTTAGTCTCAAATCTGATAAGGGAGTCTTCTTCCTTTGAATCCTAACATTTCTTTGTAATTTTATTATGTTACTTTCTTAATGCATTTCTATTACAGTGACTTGTGTTCTGTTTTCTTTTTGCTATTAAGATCTATAGTTTATGTGTATATTCATCTTGCAATAGTACACATGAATAACCATCATCCACAGATATTTGTTTAAGTCAGTTGGATGACTCAACTCGTATAAGGAAAGCTCTAGTCCCCTTTGACCAAAGCATCACTAAATAGAGTCATTGAAGCCTCTATTTATAGAAAGTTCCAGATTTTTTTGTTTGTTTGTTTTTTAAGCACTGGTTATGGTTTATTTTTCACTTTTTAATTTTTTTCCCCATGAAAACATAAGCAACAGTTCGACTCCCTAAACTAGAAATATATAGATTCTTATTGTTTACTTGATATTCAAGTGGTTATTCCTTTATGTAACTGATTTCATTAGTCTATTACATTCAATTTTAATTAAAATAAAATTTTAATTTTCAAAGCCTGCTAATGCTACTCTTTTTAAGGCAGTGCCATCCTTTATCCATCCACAGATGATGTTTTTAGAAGACAGCTTTGTTTTTCTTCAATAAAAATGCATTTAGAAGAAAACTGGCACAGGAATGTCTTTGACTTTCAGTACTAAACTTGGCACATTATCTGTTGGGGCTGGCAGTCCCTACTATGCTTGCCTTGTCATTCTCCATTGTGTGTTCTAGTAATACAGCCAACACCTGTGACCACACAAAAGACCATACACAGCAGCTGCAGCACTCAGATGTCCATGCTGAAATAAATTTCTAAAGCTGAAATATTTGGATCTGTGACTGGTTCTTTTTTGAGCCATTCAGAAATTGTTGGGATTTCCCAGTGAGGCATAGTGATATATACGAACTGTCCAGAGTCTGCTTACTCCTTTGGCTATCTCCGATTCTTTTTTTTTTTTTTTTTCCTGCCACTGGGCTTGCAGGATCTTAGTTCCCTGACTGGGGATGGAACGTGGGCCCTGGCAGTGAAAGTACCAAGCCCTAACCATTGGACTTTCAGAGAATTCCTTATCTCTGATTCAAATTAAATGTGGAGGTGTTCATTGGTAGCATAGTGTAGTATGCTGAGCACAGATTTTGAAGTCCAACTACCCAGATTTGAAGCCTGGATCTTCCACTGACTTGGTGTATTATCTTGGACAAGTTATTCAACCTCTGTAGGCCTCAGATTTATGATCTTTACAAATAGAAATAATATCAGCCACTTCAGAATGGTATGACTATGAAATGAGTTTACATATATAGTTTTTAGAATCATGCCTGCATATGGTATGCCCTATATGAGTGTTTGCAATTATTATTAGATTCTAATTTTTGAAAGACCTCAGACACCACTAGAAAGCAACAGTCCTCTAATATCTATAATTAACCTTTTTCAGTGTTTATATTTTTTCCCACTTTCATTTTGTAGCATATGTTTCTTGTTTATAAAAATGTATGAATCATCCAAAACACATTGAGCTTATGCCTAACCCTGGTGAAGTTAGAACAATGTACTTATCTCAAGTCATATGTTTTGTTCTAAATTCACCAATGTTAAGCATAAGGACAAAAGCAGAGAAATCATTTAAGAAGCTATGGTAGTGATCTACAACCAGGACCTACTGTATAGCATAGGGAACACTGCTCAATACCCTGTAATAATCTAAATGGGGAAATAATTTGTAAAAGGATAGATACATATATATGTATAACTGAATCACTTTGCTGTACACCTAAAACCAACAAAACTTTGGTAATCAACTATGCTGTAGTATAAAATAAAAATTAAACAAAGGAAAAATAATAAAGAATACCAAAAAATAATAAAGAATGCCAAATAATGTTATTATTATGCCAAATAATAATAAAGAATACTAAAATAGAAAAAGGCAGGGCAGATAACAACAAAAGAAGCTATAGTAGCAACATAGCACATATATGATGGTGCCTCTGCCTTTGATTTACTTTTTGTTTGAATTAGTATCCAAGTCATAAAAGATAGCTTTCTTTTATGACTTAGATACTATATGTGTGTATATATATATATATATATATATATATATATATACACACCCAATTAAGAGTTTGGAAATATGTGTAAATCCATTAAAAGCACTGGTGCTATGTTACAATTGGTTTAATTTCCAAATATATATATATATATTACTTTACAAATGATATAAGGCAGCATAAAACAAACAAAAAACCTACATATGATTTGAGATAAGTAATATTATTTTATGTTTTTTATTAATATACACATATATGCATAAAAAAAACACTTCTACACACTTAGATGCCTTTGAGAAATATTTTTCAAAGGCATCTCGTACATAAAAGGAAACAAAAAAAAAAAAATCCCTAGTTGGATATATCACAGAGTTTTTGATCAGGTTTGTCTTGTGATTGTAGTCTACCCTGAAGAGTGTTTACAACAGTATCTAGTAATCAATAAATAATAAATATTAATACACACACACACAAAAAGAAAATATCTTTCTTTAAAAAGAAAGACTAGTAATTGGTAGGAATAGTTCATTATTACTGTGATAGATATGAAAACTAAAACCTTGTTAGGTCAGAAATGCACTATATCAGGTGTAATACTGCTATTCATGGTATAAATATACTTAAATGTTATTTCCATACTACTCATACTTACACTTGCAGCAAGAAAATAGCATTTATACTTAAATCAGCTTGTCAAATACTTAGTTACTTTTAAGAATGATTTTTAAAATGTATTTTTGTATTCTGCAAACTTGGTTCATTTAGCAATGTAAACGTATACAGAACAAAAGAAACAAACTTTTTCACAAATGATGATTCTATTGACATAATCAATTTTATAATCATAATAAAAAAATAAAGACTTCCTCAATGATTAATGCAAAGTAATAGAGAAAAACAATAGAAAGGAAAAGAGTAGAGATATCTGCAAAAATATTAGAGATATGAAGGAAATATTTCATGCAAAGATGGGCAAATAAAGGACAGAAATGGTATGGATCTAACAGAAGCAGAAGATAGTAAGAAGGGGTGACAAGAATGCACAGAAGAACTATACAAAAAAGATCTTAATAATCCAGATAACCACGATGGTGTGATCACTCACCTAGAGCCAGGCATCCTGGAATGTGAAGTTAAGTGGGCCTTAGGAAGCATCACTATGAACAAAGCTAGTGGAGGGATGGAATTCCAGTTGAGCTATTTCAAATCCTAAAAGATAATGCTGTGAAAGTGCTACACTCAATATGCCAGCAAATTTGGAAAACTCAGCAGTGGCCACACCTGGAAAGGTCAGTTTTCATCCAATCCAAAAGAAAGTCAATGCCAAAGAATGTTCAAACTGCCACACAATTGGATTCATCTCACACGATAGCAAAGTAATGTGCAAAATCCTCCAAGCCACGCTTCAACATTACATGAACCTAGAACTTTCAGATGTCAAGCTGGATTTAGAAAAGGCAGAGGAACCAGAGATCAAATTGTCAACATCCATTGGACCGTAGGAAAAACAAAAGGGTTCCAGAAAAACATCTATGTCTGCTTTATTGACTATGCCAAAGCCTTTGACTGTGTGGATCACTACAAGCTGTAGCAAAGTCTTAAAGAGATGGGAATACCTGAGCTGCCTTCTGAGAAATCTGTATGCAGTTCAAGAAGCAACAGTTAGAACTGGACATGGAACAATGCACTAGTTCCAAATTGGAAAATGAGTATGTCAAATCTGTATCCCCCTGCTTACTTAACTTTTATGCAGAGTACATCATGAGAAATGCCAGGCTGGATGAACCATAAGCTGGAATAAGGTTTGCCTGTAGAAACATCATTAACCTCAGATACACAAATGACACCATCCTTATCACAGAAAACAAAGAATATCTAAAGAGCCTCGTGACGAGAGTGAAAAAGGAGAGTGAAAAAGTTGGTTTAAAACTCAACACTCAAAAAACTAAGATCATGACAAATAAATGGGGAAACAATGGAAACAGTGAGATAATTCATTTGGCGGGGGGGCTCCAAAATTACTGCAGCTGGTGACTGCAGCCTTGAAATTAAAAGACACTTGCCCCTTAGAAGAAAAGCTATGACCAACCTAGACAGCATATGAAAAAGCAGAGACATCACTTTGTTGACAAAAGTCCGTCTAGTCGAAGCTATGACTTTTCCAGTGGTGATGTATAGATGTGAGATTTGGACTATAAAGAAAGCTGAGTGCCAAAGAATTGATGCTTTTGAACTGTGATGTTGGAGAAGACTCTTGAGAGTCCCTTGGACAGCAAGGAGATCTAAACAGTCAATCCTAAAGGAAATTAGCCCTGAATATTCATTGGAAGGACTAATGCTGAAGTTTAAACTCCAATAATTTGGGCATCTGGTGCAAAGAACTGACTCATTAGAAAAGACTCTGATGCTGGGAAAGATTGAAGGCAGGAGAAGGGGATAACAGAGGATGAGATGGTTGGATGGGATTACTTACTAGATGGACATGGTTTTGAGCAAGCTTCAGGAACTGGTGATGGATGGGGAAATCTGGTGTGCTGCAGTCCATGGGGTCACAAAGAATCAGACACAATAGAGTGACTGAAATGAACTGAACTGAATCCATTTTCAGTGAAGATTCTAAATCATGGGTTAGCAAGCTTCTCTAAAGGGTCAGGTAGTATATATTTTAGGCTTTGTAGGCTGTAAGGTTTCTATTGCAACTACTCAGCTCTGCCATTGTAGAGAGTGTGAGTGAGTGAGTGAATAAAGTCTCTAAGATGTGTCTGACTCTTTGCGACCCCTTTGACTGTAGCCTACAAGGTTTCTCCATCCATGGGATTTTCCAGGCAAGAATACTGGAGTGGGTGGCCATTTCATTCTCCAGGAGATCTTCTCAACCCAGGGATTGTAGTGAAAAAGTGGCCACAAATGATACATAAATGAATATGTGGCTGTGCTCCAATACAATTTTATTTGGAAAAAAATCTGCTGGCCAGAATGGATCCTCCAGATTTAGTTTGCTCAGTCCTATTCTAGAAGTTAGGAGTGAAAAGTTTCAGATCTAAGATTTGTGGTAACTGGTAAATTCTAATATTATGGATGCCCAAAGGCCTAATACTCAGACTTGGTCCTGTCTATGCTCTTCAGCATTATCCATTTCATGACTGTTTCCACTAAGCAGTTCATTTTCTCACCTGTTATTTCATTAGCAATGTGCTAGTTCCAGTACTTCTTTAATTCATTCTAATTTATCTAATGCACATGCAATTTCAGTATCTTAACTCTTGCTGTTTTTGATGAAATTCTAATATTGCTACTTTTAAAAATGTTACTCTGTGTGTGTGTGTGTGTGTGTGTGTGTGTGTATGTGTTTTAATTTAAACATCTCTGCACAGAAATGTAGCGCTGAACAGGATTATTTCTCTGTGAAAAATCTTAAGTATTTTATGATCTGTTCCACTTTGTGTTAATCTGTATTGACTTCAGCTAACTTGGGATGCTCTTTGAATCTACTTTTCAATGTTATATTACTTTAATGGTCCTCCCCCTCTGAGGGCATGTCTCAGATTCTATATAGCCATGAGGCTGAAAACACTATTGATCACATACTTCTCAGGGCTGTATACTGCTTGAGTCTACTACCATCTTGTCCAGTGGGTAGCTCTGTCTTTATTCTGAGAGCTCTATGGCTTTAATAGACCTTTTGATCTAGTAAGGATCTTTTTGTTCCATGTTTTTAATGAGGAAAAAAAAAATTCAGCTCAGGTGCTACCATGAAGGCTATTTCTTAAGAAAACAAAAAATTCCCTTTCTGTGTGTGTGTGTGTGTGTGTGTGTGTGTGTGTGTGTGTTTCCCTTGTTATTTTAAAAAACAAACTGCTTTTCCCTGACTACCATAGTACATAGCCAACATACACTTGATATCTAAGAAGACAACTCACTCTCAAGTCTGTCATTCTCAGCAAACAGCCATTGTCTTTTAAAATCTGCTAACTCCTTAATAGGAAGTTGAGAAACACCTAGAATAACAGGTAAATTTGGCCTTGGAGTATAGAATGAAGCAGGGCAAAGGCTAATAGAGTTTTGCCAAGAGAACACACTCATCATAGAAAACACCCTCTTACTAAAACACAAGAGAAAACTCTACACATGGACATCATAAGATGGTCAAAAATTAAATTGATTATATTCTTTGCAGCCAAAGATGGAGAAGTTCTATACAGTCAGCAAAAACAACACAAGGAACTGACTGTGGCTCAGATCATGAACTCCTTATTGCCAAATTCAGACATAAACTGAATTAAGTAGGAAAACCCACTAGGCTATTCAAGTATGATCTAAATAAAATGTCTTACAATTATACGATGGAAGTGACACATAGATTCAAGGGATTAGACTTGTTAGAAAGAGTGCCTGAAGAACTATGAATGGAGGTTTGTGACATTGTACAGGAGGCAGTGATCAAGACCATACCCAAGAAAAAGAAATGTAAAATGGTTGTTTGAGGAGGCCTTACAAATAGCTATGAAAAGATGAGGCATGAAAGGCAAAGCAGAAAAGGAAAGATATACCCGTTTGAATGCATAATTCCAAAGAATAAAAAGGAGAGATAAGAAAGCCTTCTTCAGTGATCAGTGCAAAGAAATAGGGAAAATGATAGAATGTGAAAGGCTAGAGATCTTTTCAAAAAAATTAGAGATATCGAGGGTAAATTTCATGCCAAGATAGGCACAGTAGAGGACAGAGATGGTATGGACCTAGCAGAAGCAGAAGACAGTAGGAAGAGGTGGCAAGAATGCATAGAACTATACAAAAAAAAAAATCTTAATAATCCAGATAACCACTATGGTGTGATCACTCACCTAGAGACAGACATCCTGGAATGTGAAGTCAAGTGGGCCTTAGGAAGCATCACTATGAACAAAGCTAGTGGAGGTGATGGAATTCCAGTTGAGCTATTTCAAATCCTAAAAGATGATGCTGCGAAAGTGCTACACTCAATATGCCAGCAAATTTGGAAAACTCTGCAGTGGCCACAGGACTGGGAAAGGTGTTTTCATTCCAATCCAAAAGAAAGGCAATGTCAAAGAATGCTCAGACTACCGCACAATTGGATTCATCTCACATGATAGCAAAGTAATGCTCAAAATTCTCCAAGCCAGGCTTCAACATTACATGAAACTAGAACTTTCAGATGTTCAAGCTAGATTTAGAAAAGGCAGAGGAACCAGAGATCCAATTGTCAACATCTCTTTGATCATTGAAAAAGCAAGAAAGTTCCAGGAAAAAAAAAAAACAAACAAACACATCTATTTCTGCTTTATTGACTATGCCAAGGCCTTTGGCTGTGTGGATCACAAAAAAAAAAAAAAAAAAAAAAAAAAAAACTGTGGAAAATTATTAAAGATGGGAATACCAGACTACCTGACCTGCCTCTTGAGAAATCTGCATACAGGTCAAGAATCAACAGTTAGAACTAGACATGGAACAAAAGACTGGTTCAAAATCAGGAAAGGAGCAAGTCAAGGCTGTACATTGTCACCCTACTTATTTAACTTATGCAGAGTACATCATGAGAAATACTGGTCTGGATGAAGCACAAGCTGGAATCAAGATTGCCGGGAGAAATATCAATAGTCTCATGTATGCACATGACACCACACTTATGACAGAAAGCAAAGAAGAACTAAATAGCCTTTTGATGAAAGTAAAAGAGGAGAGTTAAAAAGTTGGCTTAAAATCAACATTCAGAAAATTAAGATCATGACATCACTTCATGATAAATAGATGGGGAAAGAGTGGAAACAGTGACAGGCTTTATTTTTGGGGGCTCCAAAATCACTGCAGATGGTGATTGCAGCCATGAAATTAAAAGATACTTACTCCTTTGAAGAAAAGTAATTACCAACTTAGACAGCATATTAAAAAGCAGAGACATTGCTTTGCCAACACTGGTCCATCTAGTCAAAGCTATGGTTTGTCCAGTAGTCATGTGTGGATATGAGAGTTGGACTATGAAGAAAGCTGAGTGCCAAAGAATTGATGCTTTTGAACTGTGGTGTTGGAGAAGACTCTTGAGAGTCCCTTGGACAGTAAGGATATCCAACCAGTCCATCCTAAAGGAAATCAGTCCTGAATATTCATTGGAAGCACTGATGCTCAAGCTGAAACTCCAATACTTTGGCCAACTTATGGGAAGAACGGACTCATTTGAAAAGATCCTGATGCTGGGAAAGATTGAAGGTGGAAAGAAACGGGGATGACAGACGATGAAATGCCTGGATGGCATCACTGACTCAATGGACATGAGTTTGAGCAAGCTCAGGGAGTTGGTGATGGATAGGGAGGCCTGACATGCAGCAGTCCATTGGGTCTCAAAGAGTTGGACATGGCTGAGTGACTGAACTGAATTTAACTGAACTCCTTAACTTAACTGAACTATGTATAGCTCCTGTGTAAAAAAAAAATGTAGATCTTCATTGTGTTGGGGCTGGGATGGAGGTATAGAGAAACTCTTTTTCATTTAAATTAACTTAAAAGGGTATTTTTTAGACTTAATAGGCATGTGGAATCTTTGATTCTATATACCATTTATTTTCTAAGTAACTGAGAGAAGTGTTAGTTGCTAAGTCATGTGTGACTCTTTGAGACCCTATTGATGATAGCCCACCAGATTCCTCTGTCCATTGGATATCCCAGACAAGAGTACTGGAATGGGTTGCCACTTCCTTCTCCAGGGGATCTTCTTGACCCAAGGATTAAACCTGCATCTCTTGCATTGTAGGCAGATTCTTTACCATGAGATAATGTAAATAAGTAACATAAAACTCATTAAATGAAGTAACTGAAATACTTCAAATGACATACATTTCAGGTAAAAATGTAAATAAGAATTAACATAAATGATCAAATTTAATATAAAACTGCAGAAAAATATTCTTTTCAGGATATATCAGTGACAAAATGTTAGTTTTAATTTTATAGTCTACTTGTCATCTTTTCCTAAATTGACCTTTTAAGGTTATGCTTGGGGGATTTTAAGATATAAGTAAACAAAAATTTTTAATGACTTATAGCTCAAATCTTTTCTTATTAGAATTGATAGAAATGCCCCTTTCACATATCATTTTCTAAAATTCATATGAAAAGAGCTAAACAATTCCCAATGAAGTAAGAGAGAACCAAAGTAACATGCACACTCACATAAAATATCCTATGACACGGAATCATTTCTGGCAGGGTGTAGTAGGCAAAAATGTAAATGTTTCAGAGAATAATATCCCTGAAAATTATTTTCTCTATTTTCCAAATTGAAATGGCAGGATGTTATAAAGGAGAACATTTATGCTATTTTCCTCTAGTAGACAAAACATGCTTGTTGGTTATTGGTCTTAAACTGGCAACTATAAAAACATAATAAAACCCAAAAATAAAATTTGAAAAATAGTTAGAATGTAATCTTTTGTATGACAATGATTACTCTTCTGGTATATTCCATCTGTTTAGGAGATCTTATCTCTGCTTCCATGAATTGATGATTCTAGTTACATTCCATACTCTCTCAGGAGTTTTAAAAACTTTAGTAAATACACAATGTTACAGGACCAACACATAATCTTAGCGAAGCATAGTCACCACGACTACATCACTCGCCTCAACTTGCACCGCCCTGTAAATCTCATATGCCAAAAATTTAACCAAACCAGGTTTCTTAGCATCTGAAAAACACTTCGTGAGCTTTTTCACTTTCACATTTTGATTTATTCTGCTTACTCTACCAAGAGTGCCTTCTTTCTTCACTCTCTTTTCTTCTAGAAAAATCTTATTCCTTCAGACTCTTTTTAAAAATTAATTAATTAATTAATTTTACTTTACAATATTGTATTGGTTTTGTCATACATTAACTTTAATCCACCATGGGTGTACATGTGTTCCCATCCTGAACCCCCCTCCCACCTCTCTCCCAATCCCATCCCTCTGGGTCATCCCAGTGCACCAGACCTGAGCACCCTGTATCATGCATGGAACCTGGACTGGCGATTTGTTTCACATATGATAATTTACATGTTTCAATGCCATTCTTCCATATCACCCCACCCTCGCCCTCTCCCACAGAGTCCAAAAGACTGTTCAATACATCTGTGTCTCTTCTGCTGTCTCGTATACAGGGCTATCATTACCTTCTTTATAAATTCCATATATATGTGTTAGCATACTGTATTGGTGTTTTTCTTTCTGTCTTTCTTCACTCTGTATAATAGGCTCCAGTTTTATCCACCTCATTAGAAATGATTCAAATGTATTCTTTTTAATGGCTGAGTAATATTTCATTGGGTATATGTCCCACAGCTTTCTTATCCATTCATCTGCTGATGGACATCTAGGTTGCTTCCATGTCCTGGCTATTATAAACAGTGCTGTGATGAACATTGGGGTACACGTGTCTCTTTCGATTCTGGTTTTCTCAGTGTATATGCCCAGCAGTGGGATTGCTGGGTCATATGGCAGTTCTACTTTCAGGTTTTTTTTTTTTTTTAGGAATATCCACACTGTTCTCTATAGTGGCTGTACTAGTTTGCATTCCCACCAACAGTGTAAGAGGGTGACCTTTTCTTCACACCCTCTCCAGCATTTATTGCTTGTAGACTTTTGGATAGCAGCCATTCTGACTGGCGTAAAATGGTACCTCATTGTGGATTTGATTTTCATTTCTCTAATAATGATTGATGATGAGGATCTTTTAATGTGTTTGTTAGCCATCTGTATGTCTTCTTTGAAGAAATGTCTGTTTAGTTCTTTGGCCCACTTTTTTATTGGGTCTTTTATTTTTTGAAATTGAGCTGCAAGAGTTGCTTGTATATTTTTGAGATTAATTCTTTGTCCATTGTATCATTTGTTATTATTTTCTCCCATTCTGAAGGCTGTCTTTTCACCTTGCTTATAGTTTCCTTTGTTGTGCAGAAGCTTTTAATTTTAATTAGGTCCCATTTTTTTTTAATTTTTGTTTTTATTTCCAATATTCTGGGAGGTGGGCCATAGAGGATCCTGCTGTGGTTTATGTTGGAGAGTGTTTTGCCTATGTTTTCCTCTAGGAGTTTAATAGTTTCTGGTCTTACATTTAGATCTTTAATCCATTTTGAGTTTATTTTTGTGTATGGTGTTAGAAAGTGTTCTAGTTTCATTCTTTTTTTTTTTCTTAATTTTATTTTATTTTTAAACTTTACATAATTGTATTAGTTTTGCCAAATATCAAAATGAATCCGCCACAGGTATACAGCACCACTTGTTAAAGAGATTGTCTTTTCTCCATTGTATATTCTTGCCTCCTTTGTCAAAGATAAGATGTCCATAGGTGAGTAGATTTATCTCTGGGCTTTCTATTTTGTTCCATTGATCTATATTTCTGTCGTTGTGCCAGTACCAAACTGTCATGATGACTGTGACTTTGTAGTAGAGACTGAAGTCAGGCAGGTTGATTCCTCTAGTTCCATTCTTCTTTCTCAAGATTGCTTTGGCTATTTGAGTTTTTTGTATTTCCATACAAATTGTGAAATTATTTGTTCTAGTTTTCTGAAAAATATCATTGGTAGCTTGATAGGGATTGCATTGAATCTATAGATTGCTTTGGGTATTATACTCATTTTCACTATATTGATTCTTCCGATCCATGTACACGGTATATTTTGCCCTCTATTTGTGTCCTCTTTGATTTATTTCACCAGTGTTTCATAGTTTTCTATATATAGATATTTTGTTTCTTTAGGTAGATATATTCCTAAGTATTTTTTTTTTTTTTCGTTACAATGGTGAATGGAATTGTTTCCTTAATTTCCCTTTGTTTTCTCATTGTTAGTGTATAGGAATGCAAGGGATTTCTTTGTGTTAATTTTATATCCTGCAACTTTACTATATTAATTGATTAGCTGTAGTAACTTTCTGGTGGAGTCTTTAGGGTTTTCTATGTAGAGGATCATGTCATCTGCAAACAGTGAGAGTTTTACTTCTTCTTTTCCGATCTGGATTACTTTTATTTCTTTTTCTTCTCTGATTGCTGTGGTCAAAACTTCCAAAACTATGTTGAATAGTAGTGGTGAGAGTGGGCACCCTTGTCTTGTTCCTGACTTTAGGGGAAATGCTTTCAATTTTTCACCATTGAGGATAATGTTTGCTGTGGGTTTGTCATATATAGCTTTTATTATGTTAAGATATGTTCCTTCTATTCCTGCTTTCTGGAGGGTTTTTATCATAAATGGTTGTTGAATTTTGTCAAAGACTTTCTCTGCATCTATTGAGATAATCATATGGTTTTTATCTTTCAATTTGTTAATGTGGTGTATTACATTGATTGATTTGTGGATAGTGAAGAATGCTTGCATCCTTAGGATAAAGCCTACTTGATCATGAGACTCTTTTGTCCTCCCCTAAAGGTGGCACCAATGGTAATGAATCTGCTTGCCAATGCAGCAGACGCAAGAGACATGTGTTTTATCGATCCCTGGGTTGGGAATATCCCCTGGAGAAGGAAATGGCAACCCACTGCAGTATTCTTGCTTGGAAAAATCCCACGAACAGAGGATCCTTGGGGGCTACAGGATTGCAGAGTTGGAAATGACTGTTCACTTGTCAGTCAGCAAAGGGTATTAGAATCTCCTATTACTTTGAACATGATATTTTCCCATATTCTCTTTTTATTTTGTATTTCACCCATTCCTCTACTTTGATAGGACCATGCATATACCACACACTGAAACATAGTCCTTAAATCTGAGTCAGCAGTTGCTTCTGAAAATTGATCTCAAATAGTTTTTTTTTTTTCTGTAATCTGTTAGCATGTAGTATACAATGCACTATGATGTAAAAATTCCTCAAGCAAACAAAAATATTTATGGCACATACATACTTACAAAAAGAAACTAATAATTCATAGCTTGGAGATTTGGATTTCAATGTTAGAGATCAGTTTATTCTAATTAACCAATTAGAGACAAAATCATCAAGAAAATAATTGTCAGAAAGTTATTACTTGGACTCTAAGCAAAAATTTAACAAAGGGTATTTTGTTTATGTCCTACTGAGTTTATATTAACACATTCCAAAGTAGTATGAGTAAGAGATGTTCTGGGAAGGTTTGCAGGTTCATACATGTGTTGTAACACTCTGTTTAGCTATATAATTGGAGAACCATTTCTAACATGTTAGTGAACTTTTAATTTAGCACAGTTAATCTTATTAAACAACAACGCAATGTTTAAAAGTTAAGAGTTTTTAAAAATGGCAATCTGTATACATTTTGCAAACTACAGTTCATGGGCCAGGCCCCCAATTGTCTTGGTGTAAACTATAAGGAATTTGGTTTCCCTGATAGCTCAATTGGTAAAAAAGTGCACCTGCAATGCAGGAGACCCTGGTTCAATTCCGACTCTTGGGTTGGGAAGATCCGCTGGAGAAGGGATAGGCTACCCACTCCAGTATTCTTGGACTTCCCTTGTGGCTCAGGTAGTAAAGAGTCCACCTGCAATGCAGGAGACCTGGGTTCAATCCCTGGGTTGGGAAGATCCCCTGGAGAAGGGATAAAGCTACCCACTCCAGTATTCTGGCTTGAAGAAATCCCCCCTGGAGTCGCAAAGAGTCGGACACAACTGAGAGACTTTCACTTCACTTCACTTCATATAAGGAATTAATGGTTTTTATATTTTAAATGTCTAGAGGGGAGAGAGTGAAACAAAATAAAACTAAAACTTTTTGGCACATGTATATTATATAAAATTAAAATTTCAGTGTCTATAATACAGTTTCATTAGAACACAGAATTGCTCATTCATTCATTTATTATGTATCAGTGGCTTCTTTTTGCTACAACATCAGAGTCGACTACTTGTGACAGAAACCACATTGCAAATACTAAACTGTCTGCTATCTGGCTCTGTATAGTAAAAGTTTGCTAAGCCTTGACACTCATCACCCTCCCTCATTAAGTAAGGAATAATGAACATAACATAAACTTTTCTTGGCACATAGTATAACAAAGTAGTTAAAGGCAGGAGTTTGTTGACTACTGAGGCTTTGGTCTCTCATTGACTGTTATATGACTTTTGGAAAATTATTTAAACTCTCTGAGTTTTAATTATTCAGAAAAAAAGGAATAATAATTCTACTTATCTTTTGGGTTTGGAGAGAGTTAAACATATAACATATATAGTAAATAACTTAGTGCAGAATGACAGTTGTAAAGTGAAAAAGATATGTAAAGTAAAAACAATTTAGGAATACAGGGAAAAAATAAAATTATGGCATAAGATACATTTGACAAATATGAGCCAAAAGAAAATTAACATATTAGCTATGTTAAAAGATTGAAAAAAAGGGGCCTTAAGACAAAAAGTATCATTGAGGAGAGAGGGTTTCATTGCATAGTATAAAAAAAGGTTCAATTTCCTAGGAAGATGTTAAAAATTCTAAAGTATTTTATATTAAAATAGATCACATATAAAGCAAAAATCAATAGGAATACAGTAAGAAATTGAGAAATCTATGACCACAGTTGGAGGTTTCTATGTACACGCCTCAAGTTAGTCAAAAATTTAATAAAAACATCGAAACTTGAATAAAATATATATAGTTATTATATAGAAATTTTCAGCTAAAAATAGAAAGTATCCTTAGGCTGTATGGAATATTATTAAAGTTGTACATGTATTGGAACATGAAGAAAGTTCTAAGAAGTTTAAAAAATTAGTATCACAGAAAACACATTTTCTGCTAGAATTCATTAAGCACTTCACACAAATGCATTTTATGTATCTTAACAAATGTGACACAAGGAGAAGTGAAACATTGGAATGAGGTTATTGACTCATGAAAGAAGTTGAAACATAGTTTAAAAGGTTTTTTAGACTTCATCCCTAAATATTTTAAGTTATGTTTTATCAAACTTTTGAGGAAAAATTAGATTTAACATACAAACACATGCAGAAAACAGAAAAAAATAAATAATCTTCTGCAACATAGTCTAGAAGGTCAATATAACCTTGCTTCAAAATTGCATGTGTAACTACATGTGTAAAATGAGGGGGTGAGTGAGTGAGTAAAAGTTGCTCAGTCGTGTCTGACTCTTTGTAACCCCATAGACTGTAGCCCACCAGGCTCTCCTCTATCCATGGCTTTCTTCAGGGAAGAATGCTGGAGTGGGTTGCCATGCCCTTCTCCAGGAGATCTTCCCAAACCAGGGATCGCATAAGGGGGTGCTGTGGTTTTATTCCCCACCACTCCTTCCTGTTGACTGTTGAACGGTTAGGACACCTGACTGGAGCTTAAGTAGCCACCATGGACCTTTAAGTGAAGCCACATATTGAAGATGTTGTAGCACCAATAAAAGAAGTCTGATTGCTAAAAGATAATGGGACTTCCAAAGCAGTTATGTAATAGCTCCAAGCTGCTGCTGCTGCTACTGCTAAGTCACTTCAGTCGTGTCCGACTCTAGTGTGTGAACCCATAGATGGCAGCCCACTGGGCTCCTCTGTCCCTGGGATTCTCCAGGCAAGGATACTGGAGTGGGTTGCCATTTCCTTCTCCAATGTATGCATGCATGCTAAGTCACTTCAGTTGTGTCTAACTCTGTGTGACCCTATGGACAGCAGCTCACGAGGCTCCTCTGTCTACAGGATTATCTAGGCAAGAATACTGGAGTGGGTTGCCATTTCCTTCTCCTAATAGTTCCATAGTATATGTATTTCATATATATATATATATATATATATATATATGTGTGTGTGTGTATATATATAATATGTGTGTATTGATATATAATATTATTATGTGTTTGTTTTTAAATCCTAAACTATTCTTATTTCGTATACTACCCAAGATAGGAAACAGTTTCTAGTAATTTTTCATGGCACTTTCTTTAGAAATATCACACTTCACACAAGTATCTCATGAATTATTCTTTCCAAATATATAGGAAGTATTTGCAAGTACAATGTACAATTTCCAAATACTTTTGAATATTTTAAAGCACAAAAGTGACAATGTGTGGTCTCTATTGCAAGTAATTCACCCTTCCAAGTGAATGGAAGATGGATTTAAGAAGAACAGTGTTGGAGCCAAGGAGAGACATTGATTGATACAGGGGAATGAAGAAGGCTTGAGCAAAGTCTCCACTACTATCCTCCTCAAATCTTTCTTCTGTGCACTTACATAGAAGAAAGGATGAATTTGGCATCTTTTTATGTAAAACACATTTGGCAAGGTTGATGATTGGTTTGGAGAAGGGAGGAGCAAGTCTAGCATGCAAGGCAGAGAACCACCTTCCATGATAGAGAATGTATGAAGAGGAACATGTTTGAAGGGGATGGTGGTAGATTCATTCTTACAATTCTGAGCTTTTAGATACAAGTGGAAAATTCAATAGTTACCAAGTAAACATGTCACACAAGTGAGGACGAAACCATAAGATTCATTGATTTGTATTTATTGAGTGTGACTAAATAACTGGTTCAGTCCTTGCTTAGGGAAACTCAGTGAGTAAGACAGAATTCCTGCTATTATTGACCTTAAACAATTCAATGACAAAGGCATAGAATTAAACAGGGAGTTAAATATCAGGTTTGATAGAGATAATAAAGGGATTCCCTGGTGGCTCAGATAGTAATGAATCTGCCTGCAATGCAGCAAATGTGAGTTTAATCCCTGCGTTGGGAAGATACTCTGGAGAAGGGAATGGCAGCCCACTCCAGAATTCTTGCCTGGAGAATTCCATGGACAGAGGAACTTGGCGGGCTATAGTCCATGGGGTTGCACTGAGTCAGATATAACTTAGCAATTGAGCACAATTGAGATAATGCAAAATACTATCAGAGTACATGAAAGAGAGGTTAACTCACTAGAGGGTAGATGTAGATGTAGAAAAAGACTTCTTGAAGCTATTATAGTTATGTTCATACCTGAATGATGAATAGGAGTTATTCCACAGATATGCAATAAATGTCTGAAGATGAGGGAATGGCATTTGCAGAGTTGTCAAGGCCAGTGAGAGAACCTAGGACTCAAAATCTTTAGAAAGGCCTTTTTCACTGGGGTTTGGTATTTCAGGAGAAGTGGACTATATAATGGTGTGTGAGAAACAATCAAGAGATGTATTATAAAGTATCACTTAAGGAATTTGAACTTTATTAAAAAAAAGTAATATTAAAAATCATGAAGTAAATTCTAATCATGAATGGAAATTTACAGAGGCAAAGTGGCTGAGGCAAGACCCCATGGGGGAATACCAGCATTTTAAGAGAAATTAGAAGAAGTCTATGAAGGAAATGAAAAATAAGAAATTACAAATTTATGATTCAGTCATCAATTTAGTATTTATAATCAGACATGTCTTATGTATTGCTGTTTTTGTTGTTTAGTTGCTTAGGCATGCCATACTCTTGGTGATTCCATGTATTGCAGCATGCCAGGCTCCTCTGTCTTCCACTATCTCCCAAAGTTTGCTCAAATTCATGTCCACTGAGTCCATGATACTGTCTAATCATCTTATCCTCAATTTCCCCCTTCTCCTTTTGCCTTCAATTTTTCCCAGCATCGAAGTTTTTTCCAATGAGGTGGCTCTTCACATCAGGTGGCCAAAGTATTGAAGCTGCAGCTTCAGCATCAGTCCTTTCAAAGAGTATTCAGGATTATTCCCTTTAGGATCAACTGGTTTGATCCCACTGCAGTTAGTTCAAGGGACTTTCAAGAGTCTTCTCCACAGCCACAATTCAGAAGCATCAATTCTTTAGCCCTCAGACTTCCTTATGATTCAACTCTCACATTTGTACATGACTAATGGAAAAAATCATAGCATTGATACATGGACTTTCTTTGGCAAAATGATGTTTCTGCTTTTTAATACACTGTGTTGGTTTATTATAACTTTGCTTCCAAAGAGCAAGCTTCTTTTAATTTCATGGCTACAGTCATCATCCACAGTGATTTTAGAGCCCCTGAAAATAACATCTATCACTGCTTCCTCTTTTCCCCTTTCTGTTTGACTTGAAGTGATGGGACCAGATGCAATGATCATGATATTTTGAATGTTGCATTTCAAGCCAGTTCTTTCATCCTCATGAAGAGGCTCTTTTGTTTCTCTTCACTTTCTGCCATTAGAGTGGTATCATCTGTGTATCTGATGCTGTTGATATTTCTCCTGGCAATATTGATTACAGTTTGTGATTCATCCAGCCTGGCATTTCACATGATGTACTCTGCATATAAGTTAAATTAGCAGGATGACAATATACAGCCTTGTCGTACTCATTTCCCAATTTTGAATTAGTCCATTTTTCCATGTCTGATTCTACCTGTTGCTTTATGATCTTCATAGAGGTTTCTCGGGAGACAAGTAAGGTGGTATACTATGCCCATCTCTTTAAGAATTTTCTTTATAAAGGTTTTTATCTCATAAGCTACTATCTTATAATAAAACTTTTCATAAAATATTATATAAAAACTAACTAAACACCTTTGATTGATGGCTAATGATATTAAAACTATAAATATTTATAGGAATTTAAGCCTAAATTATTATGGTATTAGTATATTATTACTACCAAACATAAAATCAGTAACAACAGCAACAACAGAGTGACTGACTTATAACTTATATAGTTATATGTAGCTTTATATATAACTTTATTATCACTTAATGTATAGCTCATAGTAACCTGGTAGACTTGATTATTAATATCATGTTTCAGGCTAGGAAATTGAGATCTAACTGTATTAAGGAACACCTAATAAGTAACACAGCTTGGTTTTGAACTCAGGCACTTAACATTATAGTCTCAGGACTGTCCTCCACGGGCAAAATCTGGGCTATAGAACTGAAATAATATTGGAATTATTTCTATTTAAGCATGCAAAAGATTATCAGGGCTATCATAGATTAAACTAAGGAAGTTATATCTAAGTACTTTTTTTCATTACTTCACATAGTAAGTTACTGTTTTCCATAGTTCTAATAGCATATGTGTTATAACATGGCAAATAAACCATAAAAACACAGTTGAGTAAAGCTCACCTCTGACATAAATGTTACATTGTAAGGATTTTAACCTTAATTGTGCATTGTCATTACATGCACATTTTGTTTCATTTTTATAATAGAAGGAAAATTAACTGAGACAGTGTAAATTATCTTGAGGCCCTGTCTTCAATCAGAGCGCTAACTATTCCTCTCAGATCTTTAATCAAGCAACATTTTTTTAAATGAAGACGTTGTCAGGAAGTTGCAACTCATTTGCCAACATACTGCTTTAGAAAGTTATGGGTCAGTGAAAAGGTGGAACCATGAGAAAGCTTAGGCAGCTTGACCTTTTAGGATAAAACAATTGCTAAAGTGTTATACACACATTTCATCACTTTAAGGACTCTCATGGAACGTGTGTACTCCCCTTGCCCCTCAAATGTGGCTGAATAACTCTGTTGACAAGTCTAGCATATGTTCAGGGCTCTATCACAGAAAAGGCTTTAAAAAGCTTTTAATATATTAAAAGAAAATCATTAAAGTGGTCACCGTGAGAGAAAATTAGAACCTTTTGGATTCCTATACATGTATTTCGTAATTTGTTTGTTGAATTTCCATTTGGCAAGGCATAATCACCTTTCCAGTGACTAGGACCTCCAAATGTCTTATCTAGATCTGTTCTGTTAATACTTTATTTATGTGTATACTTTATTGATGTATATCTGATTTATAATATTACATTATTTTCAGGGGTACATTATAGTGATTCAGTATTTTTTTTAGATTATACTCCATTTAAAGTTATTATGTAATAATAGCTATATTTCCTTGTGCTGTAATATAAATCATTGTTGCTTATTTATTTTGTGTATAACAGTTTGTACCTCTTAACAGCACACCACGATCTTGCCCTCACCCTTACTCTTTCCTCACTGGTGACCACTACCGTGTTCTCTGTATCTGTGAGTCTGTCTATGTTTCGTCATATACATTAGTTTGTTTCACTTTTTATTCTCTACATATAAATGATAGCATATAGTATTGTGTTTATCTGACTATTTCACTAAGCATATCCTCTAGATCCATCAATGTTGTTGCAAATGTCAAATTAGCTTTCTTTTTTTTTTTGGTGGCTGAGTAATATTTTTTTATCCATTCTTCTATTGATGGACACTTAGTCAAGTGGGCCTTAGAAAGCATCACTATGAACAAAGCTAGTGGAGGTGATGGAATTCCAGTTGAGCTACTCCAAATCCTGAAAGATGATGCTGTGAAAGTGCTGCACTCAATATGCCAGCAAATTTGGAAAACTCAGCAGTGGCCACAGGACTGGAAAAGGTCAGTTTTAATTCCAATCCCAAAGAAAGGCAATGCCAAAACGCTCAAACTACCACACAATTGCACTCATCTCACACACTAGTAAAGTAATGCTCAAAATTCTCCAAGCCAGGCTTCAGCAATATGTGAACCGTGAACTTCCTGATGTTGAAGCTGGTTTTAGAAAAGGCAGAGGAACCAGACATCAAATTGCCAACATCCACTGGATCATGGAAAAAGCAAGAGAGTTCCAGAAAAACATTTATTTCTGCTTTATTGACTATGCCAAAGCCTTTGACTGTGTGGATCACAATAAACTGTGGAAAATTCTGAAAGAGATGGGAATACCAGATCACCTGATCTGCCTCTTGAGAACTTTGTATGCAGGTCAGGAAGCAACAGTTAGAACTGCACATGGAACAACAGACTGGTTCCAAATAGGAAAAGGAGTTCATCAAGGCTGTATATTGTCACCCTGTTTATTTAACTTATATGCAGAGTACATCATGAGAAACGCTAGGCTGGAAGAAGCACAAGCTGGAATCAAGATTGCCAGGAGAAATATCAATAACCTCAGATATGCAGATGACACCACCCTTATGGCAGAAAGTGAAGAGGAACTCAAAAGCCTCTTGATGAAAGTGAAAGTGGAGAGTGAAAAAGTTGGCTTAAAGCTCAACATTCAGAAAACGAAGATCATGGCATCCGGTCCCACCACTTCATGGGAAATAGATGGGGAAACAGTGGAAACAGTGTCAGACTTTATTTTTGGGGGGCTCCAAAATCACTGCAGATGGTGACTGCAGCCATGAAATTAAGACACTTACTCCTTGGAAAGAAAGTTATGACCAACCTAGATAGCATATTCAAAAGAAGAGACATTACTTTGCCAACAAAGGTTCCTCTAGTCAAGGCTATGGTTTTTCCTGTGGTCATGTATGGATGTGAGAGTTGGACTGTGAAGAAGGCTGAGTGCCGAAGAATTGATGCTTTTGAACTGTGGTGTTGGAGAAGACTCTTGAGAGTCCCTTGGACTGCAAGGAGATCCAACCAGTCCATTCTGAAGGAGATCAGCCCTGGGATTTCTTTGGAAGGAATGATGCTAAAGCTGAAACTCCAGTACTTTGGCCACCTCATGCGAAGAGTTGATTCATTGGAAAAGACCCTGATGCTGGGAGGGATTGGGGGCAGGAGGAGAAGGGGATGACAGAGGATGAGATGGCTGGATGGCATTACTGACTCGATGGACATGAGTCTCAGTGAACTCTGGGAGTTGTTGATGGACAGGGAGGCCTGGCGTGCTGCGATTCATGGGGTCGCAAAAAGTAGGACACGACTGAGCGACTGATCTGATCTAGTTTGTTTGTACATTTTTGTTATTGTAAATAATTCTGTTATAAACAGTAGGGTGCTTGTATTTTTTCAGATTGTTTTTGTTTTCTTCAGACATATTTGCAGCAGTAGAATTTTTAGATCATATGGTAGCTTTATTTTTAGTTTTTCGAGAAACCTTCGTACTATTTTCCGTAATGATGCCCCACTTCACATTCTCACCAACAGTGTACTAGGCTTCTCTTTTGTCATATCCTCACCAACATGTATTTGTAGAATTTTTTTTAAATTTTATTTTATTTTTAAACTTTTCAATACTGTATTAGTTTTGCCAAACATCGAAATGAATCCGCCACAGGTATACTCGTGCTCCCCATCCTGAACCCTCCTCCCTCCTCCCTCCCCATACCTCTGGGCCGTCCCAGAATTTTTGATGAAAGCTATTCTGAAAGGTGTGAGGTGATACCTTCTTATGGTTTTGATTTGTATTTCTTTAATGATTAGCAATGTGGAGCATTTTTGAAAAATGTGCCTGTATGTCTATCTGTATGCCTGTATGGATCTCTGTATGTCTTCTGTGGAAAAATATCTATTCATGTCTCCTGTTGAATTTTTAATTAGACTTTTTTTGATAGTGAATTGTATGAGCTGTTTATATATTTTGGATATTAACCCTGTACCAATCATATTATTTGCTTGTCATTTTTTCATGTTTAGTAGGTTGTCTTTTTGTGCTGTTGATGATTTCCTTTGCTGCACAAAAGCTTAAAGCTTTTAAGTTTAAATAGGTTTCATTTTTAATTTTCATTTTGTTTTCTTTGCCTCAGGAGACAGATCCAAAAAAAAATTGTAGTTAAAGTTTATGTAACTATGTTTATGATTATATTTTATATAACTATATTTATGAATTATAGTTACAATTTAGTAATGATTTATGTACAGGGTTCTGCATATGTATTCTTATAGGACCTTTATGGATTCTGGTGTTTAAACCAATTTGAGCTTATTTTTGTATGTGATGTAAGAAAATGTTCTAATTTCATTCTTTCACATGTAGCTGTCTGATTTACACTTATTGATGAAACAGTCTTCATATTGTATATTCTTGCCTCTTTTTTGTAGATTATTATCACATCATAAGTGTGAGCTTATTTCTGGGTTCTTTTATTTCTGGGTTCTCTATGTTCCATTGATCTATGCATCTATTACTGTGCCAATAAAATACTGTTTTGATTAATGCAACTTTGTAATATAGTCTGAAGTCAAGGAGCATGATCCCTGCAGCTTTGTTCTTTTTCTTCAAGATTGCTTTGGCAATTTGGGGTCTTTTGTGGTTCCACATAAATTATAGGAGATGGTTGGATGGTATCACGAGATGGTTAAATGGGATCAACAACTTAATGGACATGAGCTGGAGCAAACTCGGAGATGATGAACGACAGGGAAGCCTGGAATGCTGCAGTCCATGGGGTGGCAAAGAGTCGGACACGACTGAGTGACTGAACAACAGCAAATAAATTATAGGGTTATTTGTTCTAGGTTTGTGAAAAATATAATGGATATTTTTATAGGGATGGCGTTAATATGAAGATTTCTCTGGATAGTATGAGCATTTTGACAAAATTATTTCTTCCAATCTAAAACACATTATATCTTTCCATTTCTTTCTATTGTTTTTAATTTCCTTCATCAATGTTTTTCACTTTTCAAAGTATGTCTTTCATCCCTTAGGTTAACTTCATTCTTAGGCATTTTATACTTTTTATTTGATTGTAAATGGAATTTCCCCCCTAAATTTTCTTTCTGGTATCTCATTATTCATGTATGGAAAGGGAATGGATATTATACCAAATAATTATCTTGTAAATTTACTGATTTATTAGTTCTATTTTTTTTTTTTTTTTGAGACAGACCATAGGATTTTCTCTTTATAGAATGATGTCATCTGCAAAGAGTGACAGTTTACTTCTTACATTCCAGTTTGAATACTCCTATTTCCTTTTCTTTTCTGAGAATTGTGGTAAGTTCAGCTCAGTTCAGTTCAGCTGCTCTGTCATGTCCGACTCTTTGTGACTCCATGGACTGCTGCATACCAGGCTTCCTTGACCATTACCAACTCCCAGAGCTTGCAAAAACTCATGTCCATCGAGTTGGTGATGCCATCCAACAATGTCATCCTCTGTCATCCCCTTCTCCTCCTGCCTTCAGTCTTTCCCAGGATCAGGGTCTTTAACAATGAATCAGTTCTTCACATCAGGTGGCCAAAGTATTGGAGTTTTAGCTTCAGCATCAGTCCTTCCAATGAATATTCATGACTGATTTCCTTTAGGATGGACTGGTTCTATCTCCTTGCAGTTCAAGGGACTCTCAAGCGTCTTCTCCAACACCACAGTTCAAAAGCATAAATTCTTTGGCACTCAGCTTTCTTTAAGTCCAAATCTCACATCCATACATGACTACTGTAAAAATTATAGCTTTGATTAGACAGAACTTTGTCAGCAAAGTAATGTCTCTTCTTTTTAATATGCTGTCTAGGTTGGTCATAGCTTTTCTTCCAAGGAGCAAGCATCTTTTAATTTGATGGTTTCAGCCACCATCTGCAGTGATTTTGGAGCCCCCTGCCCCAACCCAAATGAAGTCTCTCACTGTTTCCATTGTTTCCCCATCTATTTGCCATGAAGTGATGTGACCGGATGCCACCATCTTAGTTTTCTGAATGTTGACTTCTAAGCCAACTTTTTCACTCTTCACTTTCACTTTCACCAAGAGGCTCTTTAGCTCTTCTTCGTTTTCTCCCATAAGGGTAGTCTCATCTGCATATCTGTGGTTATCGATATTTCTCCCGGCAATCTTGATTCCAGCCTGTGTTTTGTCCAGCCAGGCATTTTGCATAATGTACTCTGCATATACGTTAAATAAGCAGAGTAACAATATACAGCCTTGACATACTCCTTACCTGATTTGGAACCAGTCTGTTTTTCCATTTCCAATTCTAACTGTTGCTTCTTGACTTGCATACAGATTTCCCAGGAAGCAGATAAGGTGGTCTGGTATTCCCATCTCTTTAAGACTTTTCTACATTTTTTTGTGATCCACACAGTGAAAGAATTTGGGATAGCCAATAAAGCAAAATAGATGTTTTTCTGGAACTCTCTTACTTTTTCGGTGATCCAGCGGATGTTGGCAATTTGATCTCTGGTTCCTTTGCCTTTTTTAAATCCAGCTTGAGGAAGTTCACAGTTCATATACTGTAGAATCCTGGCTTGGAGAATTTTGAGCATTACTTTACTAGCGTGTGCAAAGAGTGCAATTGTGCCATAGTTTTAGCATCTGTGGCATTGCCTTTCTTTGGGATTGGAATGAAAACTGACCTTTTGTTGTCCTGTGGTCACTGCTGAATTTTGCCAATTTGCTGGCATATTGAGTGCAGCATTTCATAGCATCATATTTTAGGATTTGAAATAGCTCAACTGGAATTCCATCACCCCCACTAGCTTTGCTTGTAGTGACGATTCTTAAGGCCCACTTTATTTCACACTCCATAATGTTTGGCTCTAGGTGAGTGAATACATCATCGTAGTTATCTGGGTCATGAAGATCTTTTTTTTTTTGTATAGTTCTCCTGTGTATTCTTGCCACCTCTTCTTAATATCTCCTGCTTCTGTTTAGTCCATACCATTTTTGTCCTTTATTGTGCCCATCTTTGCTTGAGATGCTCCCTTGGTATCTGTCACTTTCTTGAAGCAATCTCTAGTCTTTCCCATTCTATTGCTTCCCTCTATTTATTTGCATTTATCACTAAGACTTTCTCATCTCTCCTTGCTATTCTTTAGAACTATGCATTCAAATGGATGTATCTTTCCTTTTCTCCTTTGCCTTTCACTTCTTTTCTCAGCTATTTGTAATGCCTCCTCAGACAACCATTTTGCCTTTTTGCACTTCCTTTCCTTGGGGATGGTCTTGATCACTGCCCCCTATCCAAAGTAATGGATAGTTTTTTCCATCCATAGTTTTTCAGTAACTCTGTCTATCAGATCTAATCTTTTGAATCTATTTGTCACATCCACTGTATAATTGTAAGGGATTTGATTTAGGTCATACCTGAATGGTTAGTGATTTTCCCTACTTTCTTTAGTCTAAGTCCGAATTTTGCCATAAGGAGTTCATGATCTGAGCCATAGCCATTTCTGGTCTTGTTTTTGCTGACTCTATAGAGCTTCTCCATCTTTGGCTGCAAAGAATATAATCAATATGATTTTGATATTGACAATCTGGTGATGTCCATGTGTAGAGTCATCTCTCTTGTTGGAAGAGGGTGTTTGCTATGACTAGTGAGTTCTCTTGGTAAAACTGTGTTCGTTTTTTCCCTTCTTCATTTTGTACTCTGAGGCCAAATTTGCCTGTTACTCCAGGTATCTTTTGATTTCCTCATTTTTCATTCCAGTCCCCTATAATGGAGAGAAAATCTTTTTTTGAGTGTTTGTTCTAGAAAGTCTTGTAGGTCTTCATAAAACCTTTCGACTTCAGCTTTTTCAGCATTACTGGTTGGGACATAGACTTGGATTACTGTGATATTGAATTGTTTGTCTTGGAAATGAACAGAAATCATTCTGTCATTTTGAGATTGCATCCAAGGATGACATTTAGGACTCTTTTGTTGTCTATGATGGCTACTCCATTTCTTCTAAGGGATTCTTGCCCACAGTAATAGATATAATGGTCATTTGTATTAAATTCACCCATTCCAGTCCATTTTAGTTCACTGATTCCTAAAGTGTTGATGCTCACTCTTGCCATCTCCTGTTTGACCACTTTTAATTTGCCTTAATTCATCAACCTGACATTCCAGGTTCCTATGCATAATTCTTCTTTTCAACATCAGACTTTACTTCCATCACCAGTCAAATCCACAACTGGGCCTTGTTTTTCCTTTGGCTCCATCTCTTCATTCATTCTGGAGTTATTTCTCCACTCTTTCTAGTAGGATATTGGGCAGCTATGGAACTGGGGAATTCATCTTTCAGTGTCATATATTTTTGCCTTTTCATATTCCTCATGGGATACTCAAGGCCAGAATACTGAAGTGGTTTTCCATTCCCACTTGAGTGGACCACATTTTTTCAGAACTCTCCACTATGACCCATCCGTCTTGGGTAGCTCATAGTTTCATTGAGTTAGACAAGGCCATGGTCCTTGTGATCACTTTGACTAGTATTTTGTGATTGTGGTTTTCATTCTATCTTTCTTCTGAAGTATAAGATAAGAGGCTTATGGAAGCTTCCTACTGAGAGAGACTGACTTTGGGGGAAACTGGGTCTTGTTCTGACGGGTGGGGCCGTGCTCAGAAAATGTTTAATCAGATTTTCATTTGATGAGTGGGTCAGTGTCCCCTCCCTGTTGTTTGGCCTGAGACCAAACTTTCGTGGAGGTAATGAAGATAATGGGACCTCCTTCAAAAGGTCCCATGCAGGTACTGAAGCACTCAATGTCCCTGACCCTGAAGTAGGCCATGCCAACCCACACCTACGCCGGAGACTCTGGACACTCACAGGCGAGACTGTGTCAGTCTCTTGTAGGGTCACTTCTCCTTTCTCCTGGTTCCTGGTGTGTACAAGATTTTTTGTGTGTGTGTGCCCTCCAAGAGTCTCTTTCCCCAGTCCTGTATAAGTTTTGGCACAAAACATTGAGCACCAGGAGACCCCACAGAGACTGAGCCAGACCTGCCTTTGAGTGTTTGAATGTCTCCTGTGGAGGTACATGTCAGCATTGACCTGCTGGAGGGGAAGGGGCTCTGGGTGCCAGACCTGGGTGTGGCATAAGCCATCCTGGAAGAGATCTCCATTAGGCCCACCATAGAGCCACCAGAATTGTGGTGAGGACTTCCAATATTAAGTTAGATTGAAGGAGTGAGAATGGACCTTCTTGTCTTTTTCCTGATTTGAGAGAAAATCTTTCTGTTCTAAATGATAGTCTTGCTGGATAGTGTATCCTGTCAGTTTGTGCTTAGTTACTCAGTTGTGTGTGACTCTGCAACCCCATGGATGGTAGCACAACAGGCTCCTTTGTCCATGAGGATTCTCCAGGCAAGAATACTGGAGTGAGTTGCCATGCCCTTCTCCAGGGGATCTTCCCCATAAAGGAATGGAACCCAGGTCCCCTGCATTGTGGGAGGATTCTTTACCATCTGAGTCACCAGGGAAGCCCAAGAGTATCCTAGGTTGCAGGTTTTTACCTCTCAGGACGTAGAATATATACTGACATTGCCTTCTGGCCTGCAAATTTTCTGCAAAAATGTCAGCTAATAGCTCCATGAAAGTTGCCTTGTATGTGGCTTTTTCCTCTTGATGCCTTTAGAGTTCTATCTTTAAATTATGCCATTTTAATTATGTTGTATCTTGGTATGAGCTGTTTTTGTTCATCTTGTTTGGAACCCTCTCTGCTTCCTGTATACTTCTGACTCTCTTCCCTCTCTCTACTTCTGGGGCCTGCAATGTGAATGCTGGTACAATTCATGTTGTCTTAGAGCCCTCTTAAATTGTTCTCATTATTAAAAAATTGCCTTTCTCTTTGCTGTTTTAATTGTGTGATTTCCATTAGTTTGTCTTCAAGATCAGTGAGGAGTTCTTCTCTATCATCTAGTCTGCTGACAATTACTTCTACTGTGTTTTTCATTTCAATTATTGCATTATTCAATTCTGACTGCTTCTATTTTTTTTTTTAATATTTTCTAGTTCCTTGTTATAATTCTCACCAAACTTCCCTACTTCAGTTAACATTTTTATTACTACTCTTTTCCTTAATTCAGTTAGCATTCTTATTCTAATTCTTTGAGCTCTTTATCTTGCAAATTATTTGTTTAATTAGTTGTTGTTGTTGTTGTTTTTTTTTTTGCTCTTTCAATTGAAACCTGTCTTCTGATTCTGTTTAACTTTCTTTTACTTTATGAAATTAAGTGAAGTGTTTACCTATTGCAGTCTTAAAGGAGGATGTCTTTGTGTGGGAGTGTCTGTGTATAGTTTTTATGTGACCAATGACTTTGTTGGTAGAGCTGGATCTGATGTGAACACAAAAGACTTGCCGTTTCCCAGGAGATGCTGGTAGATATCACCTTGGAAGGAAATGGGCCTTGACATGCAGTGGTTAGACCACAGTCAGATGTAGCTGGGGCGTCTCCTATGCTCAGTGGCCTTCACTGCCCTATCTGGGTTGGAGGTGGGTCCTAAGTTGCTGGAGCATAAGTTCTGATGGTTAAATCCGAGCTGGCTGCATTCCTTTTGAGTGCTCTGCCACCCTCTAGCACTGTTCTCTCGCTCTTGAGGGGAGCAGTGCTTGATTAGAAGGGCCCGTGTGGGAGGCCCACATGGGTCTGGGCATGGGCTGTGGCAGTCCCACCATAGCTGGAACCCCAAGGTGGCTCTGATACACTGCCTGTGTAAGCACCATAATAGTTGCCCTTGCTCTGCTCAGATGCAGCTCAGATCCTGAGCTGCCTTTGTCCCTCACAGCTGAGCTACTGAGGCAACTGGGATTGAGGCAGTCACTCAGTTTAGGGTAGGGTCTGTGCAGGGGTGGTCCTGGGAAACTGGCCAGTGACCCCATACAGATTCAATCTGCACTGCTTCAGGAGTGTGTGTGTGTGTGCTCCTCAGGAGTGGAGTCTAGGCTTCTCACAGCCTTCTTTCACTGCCACTGGCCCTCCAACCAGCCCGCCAGACTCCTCTTCTGTGTCCCTTCTTGAGGGTACAGTCCCAACCCGACTGCTTCTCTTCCACTCCTACCTGATTCTATGTGGATCTTTCTCACACGCAGTTTGTACACTCTTTCTGCAGGTCCTCACTGGCAGTGAGTTTGCAGTGAGAACTGTTCCATAGGTGGGTATATTTTTGATGTGTCCTTTGAGGGAGGCGAGTTCTGTGTCCTTCAACTCTGCCTCCATGGTCTCTCCCCCACCCAGTTATGTTCTTATTTTCTTATTTAGAGACTGAGCACACAGTGGGAATAAGTGACAAAAAAAGAACGTCCAGACAGGTGATCTATCAGTCACTCAGGAATGCGAGTCTAGTGCCTACTAAGTGACAACTAAATTATTGTTAATTTATTAATAATTTAATATTCAAATTCAGCTCTAACATTCATGAAAAGTGCATACCTATTTTCTTTGCCCTTCCACTCAGGTATCTTTAACCTTTCAAATGAATGTTCGAAAGGCTTTTGGCACCACAAAAGCAACAGTAGGCATCTATATTTCACCCTAGAATTTCCTCATTCTGCCAACCCATTACTTATTTTGCTGCTCCTAGCTCTGCTTTCTTCTTTGACTTCCCTCGTTTTAGCTTCATATCATTGTTCTTTGCTAATCTCTGCCTAGTTTGGCAGTCCTATTCTGATTCATTCTTTGTCAGATTTCAGCATTCTTCTTTTTTTTTAATATAAATTTATTTATTTTAATTGTAGGCTAATTATGTTACAATATTGTATTGGTTTTTGCCATATATCAACATGAATCTGCCACAAGTATACACGTGTTCCCCATCCTGACCCCTGCTCCCTCCTCCCTCCCCGTACCATCCCTCTGCATCATCCCAGTGCACAAGCCCCAAGCAACCAGTATCATGCATTGAACTTGGACTGGCAATTCATTTCATATATGTTAGTATACATATTTCAATACCATTTTCCCAAATCATCCCACCCTCTCCCTCTCCCACAGAGTACAAAAGACTGTTCTATACATCTGTGTCTCTTTTGCTGTCTCTCATACAGGGTTATTGTTACCATCTTTCTAAATTCCATATATATGCATTAGTATACTGTACTGGTGTTTTTCTTTCTGGCTTACTTCACTCTGTATAATAGGCTCCAGTTTCATCCACCTCATTAGAACTGATTGAAATATATTCTTTTTAATGGCTGAGTAATACTCCATTGTGTATATGTACCACAACTTTCTTATCCATTCATCTGCTGATGGACATCTAGGTTGCTTCCATGTCCTGGCTATTATAAACAGTGCTGTGATGAACATTGGGGTACACGTGTCTCTTTCAGCATTCTTTCAGCATTTAACTTCCAGTATTTGCTTGCCAATCAACCAGACCCAGCGGCCACAACTGGGACCCTTTTGTCCTTGGTCTCCTCCTGACATGGACAACTGGCCAGAGTGTTCCAACCGGGTAAGGAACAAGAGACTTTATTGATCTCTCTCCCTTTCCTTCTCCCTTTCCTCTCCTTAACCCTTCCTATCTTTCCCCATTTTTCTAGTCCCCCAGTCCGGGATGCAGGAATCTGGTTGAAGGGCCCTCAGCCTGAGGTGAGGATTGGAGACTGATCACCTCCTCTTGGCAGAGAACTCAAATTCTGGTTCTGGTCTGGTCTGCTGATTTCTGGTAGGGCCGAGTTCCAGTCCTCCCTTCTCTGGAAGCCCAGGGAAAAGTCCAATAATGCCTGGGTATCTGTAGGTGGCAGGAGACGTCTGTAAGACCACCCCTTTCGCCCCCCTCTCCCGCTTCCTCCCCCTTCTTATTTCAACCTGGTTTCCTTTCCTCCCTTGAAATCTTTGATGTTACTACTTGGATCTGAGGTTCTATGTCTCTATAGGAGGTTTTCTGAGAGACTGTATTCTTGTATTTAAGGGCTTCCCTGGTGGCGCAGAAGTTAAAACATCTGCCTGCAATGTGGGAGACCTGGGTTCGATCCCTGGGTCAGGAAGATCTGCTGGAGAAGAAAATGGCAACCCACTCCAGTGTTCTTGCCCAGAGAATCCCATGGATGGAGGAGCTTTGTGGGCTACAGTCCACGGGTCGCAAAGAGTCAGACATGACTACACTTTCACTTTCACTTTGATGAGGACTGTCGGAGAAGGCAACGGCACCCCACTCCACTACTCTTGCCTGGAAAATCCCATGGATGGAGGAGCCTGGTGGGCTACAGTCCATGGTGTCGCTAAGAGTCAGACACGACTGAGCGACTTCACTTTCACTTTTCACTTTCATGCATTGGAGAAGGAAATGGCAACCCACTCCAGTGTTCTTGCCTGGAGAATCCCAGGGACGGGGAAGCCTGGTGGGCTGCCATCTAAGGGGTCGCACAGAGTCGGACACGACTGAAGTGACTTAGCAGTAGCAGCAGCAGCAGTATTTGTCCTCAAATTTTCATTCTATAGCCAGGGAAAGTGGGAGATGACAGATAGATGTGCAGCTCTTTTGACTTCTCTCACAGTGAAAAGGGATTGGACACAAACCGTCTTTATAAAAATACCCACCAATATTCCTTAATTCTATCCATTCACCCCTTAGTCAGAGAAGGCAATGGCAACACACTCGACTACTCTTGCCTGGAAAATACCATGGAAGAAGTAGCCTGGTAGGCTGCAGTCCATGGGGTCACTAAGAGTCGGACATGACTGAGCGACTTCACTTTCACTTTTCACTTTCATGCATTGGAGAAGGAAATGGCAACCCACTCCAGTATTTTTGCCTGGAGAATCCCAGGGACAGAGGAGCCTAGTGGGCTGCTGTCTATGAGGTCGCACAGAGTTGGACAAGACTGAAGCAACTTAGCAGCAGCAGCAGCACCCCTTAGTACATTTCTTCCCTTCCTAGCCCACAGTGGTAACAGCCTATAGACTCTGGGTTAACAGGGACAGGGAATAAACATTGTATGCATGTATGCTAAATCGCTTCAGTCATGTCCAATTCTTTGTGACCCCATGGACTGTAGCCCACTAGGCTTCTCTGTCCATGGAATTCTCCAGGCAGGAATACTGGAGTGGGTTTCTATGACCTCCTCCAGGGGATCTTCCTCACCCAGGGATCAAACCCTCATCTCTTAAGTCTCCTGCAGTGGCAGGCAGGTTCTTTATCACTAGCACCACCTGAGAAGTCCCAATACACTTTGCAGTAACAACCAAAGGAGAGGCTACACAGGGAGCAAGGAATGCCTTGCCTCTTTCTGATCACACTAGTTTATATTATCCTAGGCTTTACTCTCCATGGTTTCAGCAACATTTAGTAAACCATGGCCCAAAAATACTAAATGAAAATATGTAGAAATAAGCAATTTATCAGTTTTAAATTGTGTGCCCTTCTGAGAAGTGTGATGAAATCTACTGTTCTTGCTTCATTCTGCCTGAGATGTGAATCCTCCCTTTGTCCAGCTATCCTGCACCTTATTAACTTATTAGCTGGCTTGGTTATCAGATCAGCTGTCAAGGCATTGCAGTACTTGTGTTCAAGTCACCCTTATTTTACTTAAGTTTGGTCCCAAAGCATAAGATCAGTGATTATGGCAAATCTGGATATACAAAAGAGAAGCCATAAAGTGTTTCCTTAAAGTATAAAAGTGAAAATTTTTAATAAGAAAAGAAAAAAAAAAAGTATGATGAAATTGCTAGGGTTCATGGTTGGAACAAATGTTCTATCCATGAAAGTATGAAGAAGAAAATAAAAATGTGTACTAGTTTTTCTGTTGTACAAACTGTAAATGTATGGGCACATTCTGTGATAAGTGTTCAGTTAAGATAGAAAAGGCATTACATTTTTACAATAAGATACTTTTAGAGTGAGAGACTGCATTCATATAAGTTTTATTACAGTACATTTTTATAACTTTCTATCTTTAGTTATTGTTATTAGTCTTTCCTGTGCCTAATTTTTAAATTAAAGTTTATCACTGGAAAAACAACATATGAAACATTCGGCACTATCTATGGTTTCAAGCATCCACTAGGGGTGAAACATATTCCCCAAGGATAAGAGGGGACTACTATGCTATTTCTCCATCAGTTACAAGTTAGAATCTCCGTAGGAAGCTCCATTGTTCATCCACATTTTCCTTTGCTCTTCCACTGACCTGGATCCAGCAGGGGGTCAGGAATACATTTTTGAAAGATATAGTTGTGTTGCTTCCCTCTTGTCGGAATGGGTTTTCCTCACACTTGGCAATTTGAAACAACTAAATATTTGGCATGTTAGTCTGACCATAAATGTAATAAAAGTCAGTAAGCAAGTTTGGATGAGCTATATAATATAGTACAAATCTTAATGTATTTACTATAAAAGGATAGTTGCCTGAAAGTTGTCATGGGAGGTTTACAAAACGGAATTAATTTTCATCCTGGTAAGTGCTTTAAACAAAGATTTTTTTTTTTTTTTCAGGACTAGAAAATAAGGCTTAATGCTGTAAAGAATTAAAGATAAATTATTCATCCTTTCTTGGATAATAGGGCTTCCCAGGTGGCTCAGTGGTAAAGAATTCACCCACCAGTGCAGGAGCTGATGGAGATGTGGGTTTGAACCCTGGGTCAGGAAGGCCTCTGGAGGAGGAAATGGCAACCACTCCAGTATTCTTGCTGTATAATCCCATGGACAGAGGAGCCTGGTGGACTACAGTCTATGGGGTCATAAAAATATCCAATTATAACTTGTAAGATTCTTACTTCTCCTAACTCTGTATGTCAATTAACTCTGTCTTGCTATTGTATTTTTAATTTTGTTTTTAATAAGAAAAACGGTCCTGAAGCATTTTAAGTGGCACACTTAATAGTAGATGTATGTTAGCAGAGTATCAGTATGTGTGGTAATTAACAACTGGAGATGGATGAGGGATGAGGAAAAAAAAAATTTGTGGTTATAATCAGTACTGTAGACACTAAGCACTCCAAGTCCAATTGACAGGCTGTACAGCTGCACAATTACCCTTGATTTTTCCCCATCTCACTCTTATTTGAAAAAGATTTCAAAGAAGGAGTAGATATCAGTAATATTACTTTTGTGTAACTTGAAGTCATTAGACTATATTCCTTAGAGTTATCTGCTCTGTCATCCCTTTGCTACTGCTGCTAAGTCGCTTCGGTCATGTCCGACCCTGTATGACCCCATAGATGGCAGGCCATTAGGCTCCTCTGTCCCTGGGACTCTCCAGGCAAGAATACTGGAGTGGGTTGCCATTTCCTTCTCCAATGCATGAAAGTGAAAAGTGAAAGTGAAGTCACTCAGTCGTGCCCGACTCTTAATGACCCCATGGACTGGAGCCTACCAGTCTCCTCCGTCCATGGGATTTTCCAGGCAAGAGTACCCTCTACATTATTGTAAATTTGAGTTTAAGGGGATTGTAGGAGTCCATAATTGGTAATGGATAAGAGAAAGATTAAGGTTCTTAGTGTGATTGAAATCATTCATGTTGCCTAGTGGATGAAATCATTCATCCGCTGTAGGTTCTGAGGGAAGTCAGAGAAAGAGGGAAAGAACAATAAAATGAAACAATATGAAAAAAAAAAAAAATAGAGAAGAAAATTGGAGCTGAACCCAAAAGAAAGACAGGAGAGTTTTCTGGAGTGATTTATGCAAGTTTAATTTGGTGTGAGTAAAAGGGATACTGAAAGGTATCTCATGCTTTTTCATTTACTCCTTCTTCTATTACTTAGACCAAATGGATTTAAGGCAGTTTAAAAGTAAATGGTATGTATGTGGTGAAACCTAAAAAGCAGAAATAAAATAGCAAGATGCCTCCCCTCCCTAGTCAAACATATATATATATATATATATATTTTTCCATCCCCTCATCACTTGCACTGGCTTCAGCATAGGATAATCATCATGTGCATATTATGCCATCCACAGTGTTGTTTTTTAAGCTTCTCATTACATAGATTATGCAATGTGTAGAACATATTTTTATAACAAAAGAAAAGCTCACCCCCGGGAAAAAAAAAAAAAAAGACAAAGGGAAACAAGCCAAAACTAACAAAGTAAAGTTTTATCCTCCATGCTTTGTCACATATATCTCTCCTAGACATAATTTACCCAAAGCTATAATATTTATTAAGATACCGGATAAAACATGTTTAGCAACCTGTGAAACAACACCAATAGCCTGGAAAGTACTGATGTAGGTAAAACACTGAGCATGAAACTTTAAAGTGAACCAAGATTAAATAAAATAAGGTGCGTGTCAGCCATTGCTTAGGTTAGACATGAGATCAAAGTTGCTGGCCATCATAACGCTTATGAAAAATATGGACAGTGTTCATTGGAATTAAAAAAAAAAAAGTGAGGTTTATGTTTCTTCTTTTTTCCATTGATCATAAATTCACCTCGTTATCAGTGGTGTTAGAAATAGCCTTAAACACATCATAAATACTTAAAAATTTGGGCAACAGACACAGGTAAAAATATTTATTTTGAAAAGGTTTATTGAAGATTAACCATTACTTATTTTGTAAATATTTAAATTAATGTGTCTTTTTCACTCAAGGAAATCTGAAAAAAAATCAAGATGTTATATTACTGAAAATATTATTCAATATTTTAAAAAATATTTAATATATCTAAATTAAGAACATGATTTTTCAGCCTTCTTGCTGTTTCTTCATGATAATAAAATTTCATTCAATTCAAGTACCATTCCTACAAGAGAATTTTTCATTTTGACTATTCTATGAACTATCTGGTCCATTAAAATATGGTACCCGATCCCATGAACAGAGGCCCACTAGACTCCTTTGTCCATGGGATTCTCTAGGCAACAATACTGGAGTGGGTTGCCACTTCCTTCTCTAGGGGATCTTTCTGACCCAGGGATTGAACCTTGGTCTCCTGCCTTGAAGGTGGATTCTTTACTGCTGAGCCACATAGGAAACCCTTTAATAAAAAATGAGTTACATAATTAGTTTTTAGAGTTCTAAAAGTATTTGATACTTATTGCCAATGACTTCACTTGATTAATTCATGTATTCAATATTTATAGTATGCCTAACAGGGATTACTATGCTAAACATGAAAGGTATAGATATAAAAAGATTTAACAACAACTGGATAACTTTCATTTCTAAAGGAAGAAAAGAAATGTAAATGTATACACATTGCAGTGTGAAAATTACTATAAAAAGATTATGCACAGGATGTTCTCTAAGTTCTTTTCTTACACAGTAAAATATGAATCAAAAAGAGATTTGGAAATTTCACTCAAAGTGAAATAAATTATTATAAATGAGCTCATTGGTTAGATATGCTGTGTTTTCCAGTATGGTAGCTTTTAGGCAAATTAACCATTTAAATTAATCAATTAAAGATAAAATTTAAATCCACGCACATATGGACACCTTATCTTTGACAAAGGAGGCAAGAATATACAATGGGTTAAAGACAATCTATTTAAGAAGTGGTGCTAGGAAATCTGGTCAACCACTTGTAAAAGAATGAAACTAGAACACTTTCTAACACCATACACAAAAATAAATTCAAAATGGATTAAAGATCTAAATGTAAGACCAGAAACTATAAAACTCCTAGAGGAGAACATAGGCAAAACACTCTCCGACATACATCACAGCAGGATCCTCTATGACCCACCTCCCAGAATATTGGAAATAAAAGCAAAAATAAACAAATCGGACCTAATTAACCTTAAAAGCTTCTGCACATCAAAGGAAACTATTAGCAAGGTGAAAAGACAGCCTTCAGAATGGGAGAAGATAATAGCAAATGAAGCAACTGACAAACAACTAATCTCGAGAATATACAAGCAACTCCTACAGCTCAACTCCAGAAAAATAAATGACCCAATCAAAAAATGGGCCAAAGAACTAAATAGACATTTCTCCAAAGAAGACATACAGATGGCTAACAAACAGATGAAAAGATGCTCAACATCACTCATTATCAGAGAAATGCAAATCAAAACCACTATGAGGTACCATTTCACACCAGTCAGAATGGCTGCGATCCAAAAGTCTACAAGTAATAAATGCTGGAGAGGGTGTGGAGAAAAGGGAACCCTCTTACACTGTTGGTGGGAATGCAAACTAGTACAGCCACTATGGAGAACAGTGTGGAGATTCCTTAAAAAACTGGAAATAGACCTGCCTTATGATCCAGCAATCCCACTGCTGGACATACACACTGAGGAAACCAGAAGGGAAAGAGACACATGTACCCCAATGTTCATCGCAGCACTGTTTATAATAGCCAGGACATGGAAGCAACCTAGATGTCCATCAACAGATGAATGGATAAGCAAGCTGTGGTACATATACACAATGGAGTATTACTCAGCCACTAAAAAGAATACATTTGAATCAGTTCTAATGAGGTGGTTGAAACTGGAGCCTATTATACAGAGTGAAGTAAGCCAGAAAGAAAAACACCAATACAGAGGGATGGAATGGGGAGGGAGGAGGGAGGAGGGTTCAGGATGGGGAACACATGTATACCTGTGGCAGATTCATTTTGATATTTGGCAAAACTAATATAATTATGTAAAGTTTAAAAATAAAATAAAATTTAAAAAAAAAAGAAAAATAAAAACACCAATGCAGTATACTAATGCATATATATGGAATTTAGAAAGATGGTAACAATAACCCTGTGTACGAGACAGCAAAAGAGACACTGATGTATAGAACAGTCTTATGGACTCTGTGGGAGAGGGAGAGGGTGGGAAGATTTGGGAGAATGGCATCGAAACATGTAAAATATCATGTATGAAACGAGTTGCCAGTCCAGGTTCGATGCACGATACTGGATGCTTGGGGCTGGTGCACTGGGATGACCCAGAGGGATGGTATGGGGAGGGAGGAGGGAGGAGGGTTCAGGATGGGGAACACATGTATACCTGTGGCGGATTCATTTTGATATTTGGCAAAACTAATACAATTATGTAAAGTTTTTTTTTTAATTTTTAAATTTTATTTTATTTTTAAACTTTACATAATTGTATTAGTTTTGCCAAATATCAAAATGAATCCGTCACAGGTATACATGTGTTCCCCATCCTGAACCCTCCTCCCTCCTCCCTCCCCATACCATCCCTCTGGGTCGTCCCAGTGAACCAGCCCCAAATTAAAAAAAATAATAATAAAATAAAATAAAGAGAAAAAAAATTCAGTTTCTCAGGTAGGTACATAAGCCATAATTTAAAGAACTTAATAATGTCATATTTATTAACACAAAAATCTTACCAAAGTTTGTGTTTAAATGATATTTCATAGTGTTTTTTCCTTAAAAGACAATGATTTTTTATGGAATGTAATTGTGTTCCATTTTAAAATTGTAAAAACACTAAGCTATGAATCTAAGGCAAGTTTCTAGTTGTCAAGTAGAATGCTGTGCACTATTTCCTAATGAAGTCATAGCAAGAGTGTATTTTCAGCAGTGTCTTGTTCATTGTTGCATTGTTAATACTTATCAAATTACCTGATGAAATCTGAACAAGAAAGGTTTATTGAATGCTAAATGGATAAATAGATACATTGAACCCATAAATAAATGAACAGTTTTTTTTGCTTGTTTGTTTTGTTTTGTTTTGTTTTTGTTTTCCTTCTTTGAGAGTCAGTCAAATGAACAGAAGCAAGTAGTCATCAACTGGTAAAGAGATCACTTACACCATCTATTATCTTAATTCTTTCCCCCACCATTTCAAAGAAAAGAATAGAATAAGTGATGACAATTTAAGAAATAACTCAGTGGATCAATGAAATAAATTATTGTAAAATAATAATTTATGAGGCATCAGAAAGTTATGGGATGGGGAGGGAGGTGGGAATGGGGTTCAGGATGAGGAACACATGTATACCCATGGCTGATTCATGTCAATGTATGGCAAAACCACTATAATGTTGTAAAGTAAATTAGCCTCCAATTAAAATAAATAAATTAAAAAAAATAAAGAAAGTTACGTTTCACTCAAGTTCATAGAGAAATTCAGGATCATATTAAGGCAGTTACTTTTAATAGATGAAATGTTTTGATGAGTAGTTCATAATGACAGTAGAGGATTAGATAAAAGTACTAAAGTATACCATGCTACCTTATTTCTTTACATTTGGTTTTGTGCATTATTATTATTATTATTATTTTTCAATTCTGGTCTCTAATGTTGATGTGTGAACGTTCCTTTCTTAATGATGTAAAAATATAGATGACTCTTAGCCAACTATGTTTATGATAGAAGTTAATCACACTTTCATAACTGAGGTTCATACTTCAGTTGGTGATAATGAGGCATAATTTTAAACACTGTATCTAAGAGGAGTTAAATTGGGCTTGTGATCCTAAAATCATAAAATGAGTATAATAATTTCAAAGCGCAGAAAATTATTCTTATCCTTTGCAAGTGCTTGAGTAAGACTTAGAATATTGATAAAAATGTTAATATCATGGCAGTGTGAACCAACTGAATATAAGAAACATGTTATTTTTTATTCATGTAATTACCACATGGAACAAAGGTATATACTTGGAAGTTAGGTTGAGTTACTAAGTGTGTGTGTGTGTGTGCTCAGTCACTCAGTCATGTCCAGCTCTGTATCCCATGGACTGTACCCTGACAGGCTCCTCTGTTCATGGGGTTATGTAAGCAAGAATACTGGAGTGTGAAGCTATTTCCTCTTTCAGGGGATCTTCCAGACGCAAGGATCAAACCCATGTCTCCTGCAGCTTCTGCACTGGCAGGCAGACTCTTTACCATTCGAACCACCTTGGAAGCGCTCAGTTACTATAATGGAATTCAGTTCAAATGACTAGCTATTCATCCCAAAGTAAGTTACCGGAGAGAAACTAGAGATTCTAGACAGTGACTTGCATCAGTTGGTTAGAAGTAAACCAGTTCAATTACTGGGTGATGACAAAAAAAAAAGGAGGCATTTTGTTCAGCAAGCTAATAAGTAGGTAAATGATTTCAAGACGCTTATTAGAAGAAATAGTGCTTGTACCATGATGAATTTAATCCTTTGAAGGCTGATATTTAACCAGGAAAACCAAGTATTATCTGCTTACATTAGAGTGATCTCATGGTAAAAAAAATGGGAGGTGGTTTAAGATTGGAGGATCTGAATTGTTATTCAGAAGTGAGTATCCTAAAAAGTATAAACAGGTGCAAAAGCAAAGCAAAATTTTTTATATTTATTTATTTACTAACTGAAGGATATGAACTGTGAACTTCCAGATGTTCAAGCTGGTTTTAGAAAAGGCAGAAGAACTAGAGATCAAATTGCCAACATCCGCTGGATCATCAAAAAAGAAGAGAGTTCCAAAAAATCCATCTATTTCTGCATTATTGACTATGCCAAAACCTTTGACTGTGTGGATCAAAATAAACTGTGGAAAATTCTGAAAGAGATGGGAATACAAGACCACCTGACCTGCCTCTTGAGAAACCTATATGCAGGTCAGGAAGCAACAGTTAGAACTGGACATGGAACAACAGACTGGTTCCAAATAGGAAAAGGAGTGTGTCAAGGCTGTATATTGTCATCCTGCTTATTTAATTTCTATGCAGAGTACATCATGAGAAATGCTGGCCTGGAAGAAGCAGAAGCTGGAATCAAGATTGCTGGGAGAAATATCAATTACCTTAGATATGCAGATGATACCACCCTTATGGCAGAAAGTGAAGAGTAACTAAAAAGCCTCTTGATGAAAGTGAAAGAAGAGAGTGAAAAATTTGGCTAAAAGCTCAACATTCAGAAAACTAAGATCATGACATCTGGTCCCATCACTTCATGGGAAATAGATGGGGAAACAGTGGAAACAGTGTCAGACTTTATTTTTTGGGGCTCCAAAATCACTGCAGATTTTGACTGCAGCCATGGAATTAAAAGACACTTACTCCTTGGAAGGAAAGTTATGACCAACCTAGATAGCATATTCAAAAGCAGAGACATTACTTTGCCATCAAGGTCCGTCTAGTCAAGGCTATGGTTTTACCAGTGGTCATGTATGGATGTGAGAGTTGGACTGTGAAGAAAGCTGAGCGCCAAAGAATTGATGCTTCTGAACTGTGGTGTTGGAGAAGACTCTTGAGAGTCCCTTGAACTGCAAGGAGATCCAACTAGTCCATTCTAAAGGAGATCAGTCCTGGGTGTACTTTTGAAAGGAATGATGCTAAAGCTGAAACTCCAGTACTTTGAACACCTCATGTGAAGAGTTGACTCATTGGAAAGACTCTGATGCTGGGAGGGATTGGGGGCAGGAGGAGAAGGGGATGACAGAGGATGAGATGGCTGGATGGCATCACCGACTGGATGGATGTGAGTTTGAGTGAACTCCTGGAGATGGGATAGACAGGGAGGCCTGGCGTGCTGCGATTCATGGGGTTGCAAAGAATTGGACACGACTGAGTGACTGAACTGAACTGAACTGAAGGATAATTGATTTACAATGTTGTGTTCCCAGATGGCTCAGTGGTAAAGAATCCACCAGCCAGTGCAGGAGACACGGGAGATGTAAGTTCAATTCCTGGGTTGGAAAGATCCCCTGTAAAAAGAAATAGCAATCCATTCCAACAATCCTGCTGAGGAGAATCCCATGTAGCCTAGTACACTACAGTCCATGGGGCCACAAAGAGTCAGACAGGACTGAGTGACTGAGAAGTCACATTGGTTTCCACAATAGAACAACACAAATCAGACATATGAGATGTGAGTTTCATCCCTGGATGGGGAAGATCCCCTGGAAAAAGGAATGGCTACCCACTCCAGTATTCTTGTTTGGAGAATTCCATCGGCAGAGAAGCCTGGTGTGTTACAGTTCAGGGGGCCATAAAGAGTTGGACAGGACTGAGTCACTAACACTTTCACTTTCAGTACCGTTTTAATCCTTATTGGGAGGGGAGGTTGATGCATGAATGCCTAGAACTCTCTACTTGCCAGGGACTAGTTTGCACAAGGCAAAGAAGCAAGACAAAGCAAAGACACAAAGCAAACAAAGAAGCAAGACAGTTCCTTATGATATTTCACAGAGCAACTCTGCCCATAGTGGCAAACTGAGCTGTGTCATAACACACCACAGAAAGAGCCATTTCATCCATATTCTAGTATATATTTCTTAACATCATGATTCAGCTTTTAAACACCTAAAATCAAATCGCCAACATCCGTCAGATCTTAGAAGAAGCAAGGAAATTCTAGAAAAATATCTGCTTCATTGACTGTGTAGAAGCCTTTGACTGTGTGGATCAAAACAAACTGTGGACAATTCTTTAAGAGATGGGAATATCAGGCGACCTTAACTGTCTCCTGAGAAACCTGTCTGCAGGTCAAGGAGCAAGAGTTAGAACCAGACATAGAGCAACAAGCTGTTTCAAAATTGGGAAAGGAGTATGACAAGGCTGTATAGGGTCACCCTGCTTACTTAACTTATATGCAGAGTACATCATGTGAAATGCCAGGCTGAATGAATGACAAGCTGGAATCAAGAATGCTGGGAGAAATATCAGCAACGTGAGATATGCAGATGACACCACTCCAATGGCAGAAAGTGAAGAGGAACTAAAGAGCCTCTTGATGAGTGTGAAAGAGCAGAGTGAAAAAACCTTCTTAAAGCTCAATATTCAAAAAGCAAGATCAAGGCATCCAGTCCCATCACTTCACGGCAAATAAATGGGGAAAAGGTGGAAACAGTGACAGATTTTAGTTTCTTGGACTCCAAAATCACTGTGGATGGTGACATGTAGCCAAAAAGTTAAAAGACACTTGCTTTTTGGAGGAAAAGCTATGTCAAACCTAAACAGCCTATTAAAAATTAGATACATCACTTTTTTGACAAAGGTCCATATAAGTCAAAGCTATGGTTTTTCCAGTAGACATGTACAGATGTGAGAAGTTGGACCATAAAGACAACTGAGTGCTGAATAATTGATCCTTTCAAACTGAGATGCTAGAGAAGACTCTTGAGAATTCCTTGGACAGCAAGGAGATCAAACCAGTCAATCCTAAAGGAAATCAACCTTGAATATTCATTGGAAGAACTGATACTGAAGCTGAAGCTCTAGTACTTTGGCCACCTGATGCAAAGAGCTGACTCGTTGGGAAAGACTCTGATGCTGGGAAAGATTAAGGGCAGGAGGAGAGGGGGTGACAGAGGATCAGATGGTTAGGTGGCATCACTGACTCAATGCACATGAATTTGAGCACTCTGGGAGATAGTGGAGGACAGGGAAGCCTGGGATGCTGCAGTCCATGGGGTCTCAAAGTCCGACATGACTTAATGACTGAACAGCAACCACAGTTAAATCTTCTCTTCCCCTACTGAAGGGCATCTTGGTTGCTTCTAAGTTGTGGGTAATATGAATAAAACTGTTATAAACATCTGTGTGAAGATTTTTCTGTGATTTGGGTGAAAATATTAAGGATCATGGCTGCTGGATCGTATAATAGGAATAAACTTAATTTTGTAAGGAATCGTCAAATTGTCTTTCAAAGTAGCTATACCACTTTGTGTTCCCACCAACAATGAAGGGGAGTTCCTGTTTCTCCATGTCCTAATCATCCTTTGATGTTGTCAGTGATCTGAATTTTGGCCATTTTGATAGATATATAGTAGCATCTCATAATCATTTTAATTTGCATTATGATTCCATTTTCAGTGTCCTTTTGCTTAAGAATAATTCTAAAAGTTAGAAATGAACAGAGTGGTAATTTTTTAGTCTGTAATTCATCCTCTAGGATGCTTTGAATTGCCAGCTATTGGAAAATGACATCATGAAATATAGATGTGCTCCCAAATTTTCAATTGAGAATTAGTGTATGCTACAATTCTGAAGAAAATACACTGATGATATTAAATTTTCTGAGCTTGTTTCCAAATGGTAAATTTACCAAGAATGCCAATTTAAGCAAAGGGCTATCATTGTTGTGTAAATTAAATATCATTAAACATGCAAATTTTAATGAGAAATGAATTCATTTAATGAATTTTCATCTCTGAATATAATATTCTGAATATTTGGAATTTGAAGATAATTATATATTAAAATGACTTATTTTGCTTGTTTATTATTTTTACATTTATTTTAAATTCATTTTACAAATAGACTTACTCAAGCATGTTCCTAAAATGGTGCCTGGTTGAACTTTTGCTATAACTTCTTTGCTTATAAATCTTACGCTTTAAGGAAAAAGGACTGGACAAAACTCTATGTTTTGTCTATGCTTCCCTGACGTTTGTTTTGAAACATACTATATTGCTATGATTTTGGTCACCAAATAAAGAGCAAAACTGAGCAAAAATTGGAATTCTTTAAGATATGTCTCCATATAAAGTCAAAATATTTCAACATTGTACAAAATTGTATGTATTGCCATAATTTTTTTAATATAAATTTATTTATTTTAATTGGAGGCTAATTACTTTACAATATTGTACCGGTTTGCCATACATCAACATGAATCTGCCACGGGTGTTCCCCATTTGATGTTATCTATCTTATTTATCCAATACAAGGATCATATTTTATCACTTATTAATCTATATAGACTTATAGGAAAAGATAAAGTGAAAGGTTGCCAGTAAGCAGAGGCTTTATCACCAAATCTTTATTCTCATTGTCATGACCTTTCGATTACACAATTAACTCAACCTGATACTGTTTTAAAATCTTCTGAAATATTAAAGGATATGCATTTGAGGTAAAAAACAAACAAACAAACAAAAAAACACTTATTTTATGACTGCACCTGAAATATCATCATGGAAATTAAAATATATATATGTGTGTGTGTGTATATATATATATATATATATATATATATATATATATTACAATTTCAACTAAGTAACAGAGCAGACATTGCTTGAGTGACCTTGTAAGTTTGAAGTACATTTAATTAGAAAATTTTCCCCAGAGTCAAGATAAAAACAGTAAGAATTCATATTGACCATTTTCTCATTTAAGGCATATTAGGGATCAAAATATATTGCTAAATCACACAAGTGACACAAAGCAATTTAAACTGAAAATTAGAGTTTTACTTACGTAGATGTGGAATTTCAACTTACCCCTGTCTGTGTCATACAGGAATACAAAACAGTTCCATTCATAGTGATCCAGCAGACTCAAGAGGGCTCCTCTTAAGGAAGGCCTTAGCTGCAGCACAAACTGGCTCTCCCCCTCAGTAGGAAAACTTGGTGTGATGAGGGAGATATGCAAGGCGCTGCAGAATGAGGTCAAGGTATGTACTGACCTCTTATCATAGAGTCCAAAAATGGCAAATACTCCTCTGGAATACTGGGAACAGACTAAAATAGAAGAAGAAAAAAAAACTATTAGCACACTTTAAAATTGTTGACTTCACATCTACAGTTTATGAAAAAAGATTCTGAATCATTGATATGTTAAGAATATAATATGAGGAAAGAGAAAAAGTAAACTGTGCAATTAGTCATACAAATAATTAATGAACTCTTGAGGCTGTACTCAATGCCCTGCAGTGAATGAGATAACAAGAGGTTTACTCAAGAAACCAATTTAAATTAAGGAAAATTTGACTAAAATGAAATAATATATAGTTCTTCATGATAATGTGACAAATCCTATGCTAGAAATTTTTAAGTATGACAAATCCAAATTTTTCTCTGTATTTTGTATTATATGCAAAAATATAATATTATACTTAAAAATGTCTGATTATTAATTGGAGGAGCATTTAAATTACCTCAGTGCTGTCCTTCTTAAACTATATGCATTTATTTGTCTTTTCTATTTTGAATTAGATTGCATTTGCTACTTAGTCTAAATTGTTACTTTTTTTTTTTTTCTCTTTTGCAAGGTAGGTTTCAGTTTTTACCACAACTTTAGAGTTCTCTTGATTTACATTTGAAAACAAGAGTTTATTCTATATGAGAAGTCACTATTGTGCTATCCTAGAAGGTTAGTGGAATGTGGCCAGTTGTGTAGCTTCTGAGCATGTGCATGCTTAGCCGCTCAGTCATGTGTGACCTCATGGACTGCCGTCCACTAGGGCTCCTCTTTCTATGGGGATTCTCCAGGCAGGAATCCTGGAGTGGGTTGCCATGCCCTCCTCCAGGGGATCTTTCTAACCCAGGGATACAACCTAGGTCTACCCACACTGTAGGCAGATTCTTTAACCATCTGAGACACCAGGGAAGCCCAAGAATACTGGAGTGGGTAGCCTGTCCCTTCTCCAGGGGATCTTCCCAACCCAGGAATAGGACAGGGGTCTCCTGCATTGCAGGCAGATTCTTCACCAACTGAGCTACTGTGTAGCTTCTAGGTGGAAGCAATTCTCAAACCCAATGGAACCAAGTTTCCCTGAAGTATTTAAAAGAACTTCAGGTAAACATGTACACAGCCTCGTCTTGACCTTTCTTTCCCATGTTCCCAGTTGTCACAAGGACAAGAAGGCCAATTCATAAAGAGAAAAACAAAAACAAAAAAACTTTTCTCAAGATTCTTGAAAAATCATATTCTGATCCCTCTTTTGACATGACTGATTTCAAACTTGGATGAGTTTTAAAGTAAAACTTAATGGATACAGACCTGCATTAAAGGATACTCTTTCTTGTATATACAGTAAATCAAGAATGTTTGAATTCCAAATTCTTACAGTTAATCACATATGGCTAAAGGCCTATTTCTTCTGGGTTTATATAACTAGCTTAAGAACTTTTTAGTTATGGAAAGATTTGCTTACAAATTTAACTGATACATTCATTAAGAAGCCTAGAATGTTGGATAATGAAATAGTTCCTTGTGAAACATAAGAAACTTGCAGTAATAGGCTCTTGAAAAAAAAATAGCAATCCTGATAACATTTGTATCTATGTTCTATATCTGGGATTTAGGAGATTATAAAGAATAATTATATAAGATAAATTAATAAAATCTGGAAATGTTTCTTTTGTTCTTTTCTATTTGTGTCTTGAAATTGGGGATAGAGACTAAGAAATTTAATTAAATCAGAGGAGAGTAACAATTAAAATCAAAGTGCTATTGATTTTCTTTAGATGATGTTCTCCAAGAGATACATGCATGCTTCACAAAAATTAAAGCCCAACTAAGGGACCACAGTCTATGATCATCTAAATAAGACTAAGATAGAACTGACATTGATATAGGGGAAACACTGCAAACTTTGCAAATAAGTTCAAACCATAGTGTTTTTACTTATAACCAGTTTGTTATTATTCAGTCACTCAGTCATGTCTGACTAATTGCGACCCCATGGACTGCAGCACACCAGGCTTCCCTGTCCTCCACATCTCCTGGAGTTCACTCAAATTCATGTCCATTGAGTCAGTGATGCAATCCAACCATGTGGTCCCCTGTCATCCCCTTCTACTCCTGCCTTCAATCTTTCCCAGCATCAGATTTTTTTCTAAGGAGTCAGCTCTTCACATCAGGTGGCCAAAGTACTGGAGCTTTAGCATTAGCATCGGTCTTTCTAGTGAATATCTAGAGTTTATTTCCTTTAGAATTGACTAAGATTTGATCTCCTTGCAGTCCAAGGGACTCTCAAGAGTCTTCTCCAACAGTTCTAAGTCATCAGTTCTTCAGTGTTCATCCTTCTTTATGGTTCAACTCTCACATCTGTACATAACTACTGGGAAAACTGTAGCTTGGATTATAAGAACCTTTGTCAGCAAAGTAATGTTTCTGACTTTTAATGCATTGTCCAGGTTTGTAATAGATTTTCTTCCAAGAAACAAGTGTCTCTTCATCAAGAGGCTCTTTAGTTCCTCTTCACTTTCTGCCATAAGAGTGGTGTCATCTTTTACTAATCCTAACCTAGGCTAAATTCCTTATTCTTAATTGTCTCAACTATCAATATAGTTGGGACGAATAAGATGGTGGAGTAGAAGGAGTTATGCTCATCTTCTCCTGTAAAAACACCAGAATTGCAACTAATGTTGAACAACCATTGACTGTAAATTTTTGGATCCTACCAAAATAAGATACCCCACTCCAAGGGCAAAGGAGAAGCTGAGACAAGACAGTAGGAGGTGCACAATCGTGTTTAAAATCAAATCACAGACCCACCAGTGACTCTTGGAAGGTGGAAACAATTTGTTCTGTGCAAAAGGACCCAGGAAATGGAGAAGTGACCTAGACAAGAGACAGAGGAGAAATGGAAAGATATATCCATCTGAATGTAGAGTTCCAAAGAATAGGAAGGAGAGATAAGAAAGTTTTCCTAAATGATAAATGCAAAGAAATAGGGGAAAAAATAGAATAGGAAAGACTAGAGAGCTCTTCAAGAGAATTAGAGGTACCAAGGGAACATTTAAAGCAAGATTGGCACAATAAAGGACCGAAACGGTATGGACCTAACAGAAGTAGAAGATATTAAGAAGAGGTGGCAAGGATACTCAGAAGAGCTATGCATAAAAGACCATAAAGACCAGATAATCACGATGGTGTGATCACTCACCTAGAGTCAGATATTTTGGAGTGTGAAGTCAAGTGGGCCTTAGGAAGCATTACTACAAAAAAAGCTGGTGGTAGTGATGGAATTACAGCTGAGCTATTTAAATCCTAAAAAGTTTTATAGTTTCTGGTCTTACATTTAAATGTTTAATCCATTTTGAGTTTATATTTGTGTATGGAGTTAGAAAGTGTTCTAGTTTCATTCTTTTACAAGTGGTTGACCAGTTTTCCCAGCACCACTTGTTAAAGAGATTGTCTTTAATCCATTGTATATTCTTGCCTCCTTTGTCAAAGATAAGGTGTCCATAGGTGCATGGATTTATCTCTGGGCTTTCTATTTTGTTCCATTGACCTATATTTCTGTCTTTGTGCCAGTACCATACTGTCTTGATGACTGTGGCTTTGTAGTAGAGCCTGAAGTCAGGCAGGTTGATTCCTACAGTTCCATTCTTCTTTCTCAGCATTACTTTGGCTATTTGATTTTTTTTTTTTTTGTATTTCCATACAAATTGTGAAATTATTTGTTCTAGCTCTGTGAAGAATACCGTTGGTAGCTTGATATATCTCTCCGACATACATCAGAGCAGGATCCTCTGTGACCCACCTCCCAGAATATTGGAAATAAAAGCAAAAATAAACAAATGGGACCTAATTAAGCTTAAAAGCTTCTGCACAACAAAGGGAACTATAAGCAAGGTGAAAAGATAGCCTTCAGAATTGGAGAAAATAATAGCAAATGAAGCAAATGACAATCAACTAATCTCAAAAATATACAAGCAACTCCTACAGTTCAATTCCAGAAAAATAAATGACCCAATCAAAAAATGGGCCAAAGAACTAAGTAGACATTTCTCCAAAGAAGACATACAGATGGCTAACAAACACATGAAAAGATGCTCAACATCACTCATTATCAGAGAAATGCAAATCAAAACCACTATGAGGTGCCATTTCATGCCAGTCAGAATGGCTGCGATCCAAAAGTCTACAAGCAATAAATGCTGGAGAGGGTGTGGAGAAAAGGGAACCCTCTTACACTGTTGGTGGGAATGCAAACTAGTATAGCCACTATGGAGAACAGTGTGGAGATTCCTTAAAAAACTGGAAATAGAACTGCCTTATGACCCAGCAATCCCACTCCTGGGCATACACACTGAGGAAACCAGAAGAGAAAGAGACACATGTACCCCACTATTCATCACAGCATTGTTTATAATAGCCAGGATACGGAAACAACCTAGATGTCTATCAGCAGGTGAATGGATAATAAAGCTGTGGTACATATACACAATGGAGTATTACTCAGCCATTAAAACGAATACATTTGAATCAGTTCTAATGAGGTGGATGAAACTGGAGCCTATTATACAGAGTGAAGTAAGCCAGAAAGAAAAACACCAATACAGTATACTAATGCATATATATGGAATTTAGAAAGATGGTAACAATAACCCTGTATGTGAGACAGCAAAAGAGACACTGATGTATAGAACAGTCTATTGGACTCTGTGGGAGAGGGAGAGGGTGCGATGATTTGGGAGAATGGCATTGAAACATGTATAATATCATATATGAAACGAGTCGCCAGTCCAGGTTCGATGCACAATACTGAATGCTTGGGGCTGGTGCACTGAGACGACCCAGAGGGATGGGACAGGGAGGGTGGAGGGAGGAGGGAGGAGGGCTCAGGAACACGTGTATACCTGTGACAGATTCATGTTGATATATGGCAAAACAAATACAATATTGTAAAGTTAAAAAATAAAAAAATAAATTAAAATAAATCCAAAAAGATAATGCTGTGAATGTGCTGCATTCAGTATGCCAGGGAATTTGGAAAACTCAGCACTGGCCACAGGACAGAAACAGGTCAGTTTTCATTCCAGTCCCAAAGAAGGGCAATGTCAAAAAATGTTCAGACTACAGCACAATTGCTTTCATTTCACATGCTAGCAAAGTGATGCTCAAAATTCTTCTAGCTAGCCTTCAAAAGTACGTGAACCGAGAACTTTCATATGTTCAAGGTGCATTTAGAAAAGGAGAGTAACCAGAATCCAAATTTCCAACATCAGTTGGATCATAGAAAAGTCAAGAGAATTCCAGGATAACATTTATTTCTGTTTCATTGACTACACTAAAGCCTTTGACTGTGTAGATCACAACAGACTATGGAAAAATCTTAAAGAAATGGGACTATCAAGCAACCTTACCTGCCTCCTGAGAAACCTGTATGCAGGTTAAGAAGCAACTGTTAGAACTGGACAAGGAACAACAGACTGGTTCCAAATTGGGAAAGCATTATGCTAAGGCTGTATATTGTCACTCTGGTTATTTAACTTATATGAAGAGTATATCATGTAAAATTCTGGGCTGGATGAAGCACAAGCTGGAATCAAGATTGCATGGAGAAATATCAGTAACCTCAGATATGAATATGACACCACTCTTATGGCAGAAAGCAAAGAGGAACTAAAGAGCCTCTTGATGAAGGTGAAAGACAAGAGTTAAAATGTCTGGCATACAACTCAACATTCAAAAAACTAAGATCATGGCATCTGGTCCCATCACTTCATGACAAATAGATGGGAAAACAATGGAAACAATTAGAGGCTTTATTTTCTTGGGCTCCAAAATCACTGCAGATGGTGACTGCAGCCATGAATTTAAAGGACCCTTGCTTCTTAAAAGAAAAGATGTGACAAATCTAGACAGTGTATTGAATAGCAAAGACATTACTTTGCAGCAAAGGTTCATCTAGTCAAGGCTATGTTTTTCCTAGAAGTTATATATGGATGTGAGAGTTCAACCATAAAGAAAGCTGAGCACCTAGAATTGATGCTTTTGAACTGTGGTTGAAGGCTCTTGACAGTCCCTTGGACTGCATGGAGATCAAACTAGTCAATCCTAAAGGAAATCATTCCTGAATCCTCAGTGGAAGTACTGATGCTGAAACTGAAGCTCCAGTACTTTGGCCATGTGATGTGAAGAGTTGACTCATTAGAAAAGACCCTAATGCTGTGAAATATAGAAGACAGGAGTAGCAGTGGATGACAGAGGATGAGATGGTTGGATGGTATCACTGATTCCATGGACATGAGTTTGAGCAAGCTCCAGGAGATAGTGAAGGACAGGTAAGCCTGGAATGTTGTAGTCCATGGGGTTGCAAATAGTCAGGCACGACTGAGCAACTGAACAATCACAACAATGAATATATAAAATGTCAAGGATCATATGAGATAATGTACATAAGACTGGACTTCCCAGGTGGCTCAGTGGTAAACAATCCACCTGCCAATGCAGGAAACGCAAGAGACGTGGACGGGTTGATCCCTGTGTTGAAAAGATCCCTTAGAGTAGAAATCAGCCATTAAAAAGAATACATTTGAATCAGTTCTAATGAGGTGGATGAAACTGGAGCCTATTATACAGAGTGAAGTAAGCCAGAAAGAAAAACACCAATACAGTATACTAATGCATATATATGGAATTTAGAAAGATGGTAACAATAACCCTGTGTACGAGACAGCAAAAGAGACACTGATGTATAGAACAGTCTTATGGACTCTGTGGGAGAGGGAGAGGGTGGGAAGATTTGGGAGAATGGCATTGAAACATGTAAAATATCATGTATGAAATGAGTTGCCAGTCCAGGTTCGACGCACGATACTGGATGCTTGGGGCTGGTGCACTGGGACGACCCAGAGGGATGGAATGGGGAGGGAGGAGGGAGGAGGGTTCAGGATGGGGAACACATGTATACCTGTGGCGGATTCATTTTGATATTTGGCAAAACTAATACAGTTATGTAAAGTTTAAAAATAAAATAAAATTTAAAAAAAAATAAAATAAAAAAAAAAATAAGTAAAAAAAAAAAAAAAAAAAAAAAAGAAAATGGTAATCCACTTCAGTATTCTTTCCCTGAACAAGCTATGGACAGAGAAGCCTGGTGGTCCACAGTGCATGAGTTCTCAAAGAGTCGAACAGCACTGAGCAAATGAGCATGCATGTAAGTCTATCATCTTAAGAGTATATATGAGGCAATTAGTAAGTGGATGATCTTATGAACACAAATTTTCTATATTTGTGTATCAATTTAAGTAGTTCTAGTGTTTAATATGAGCACAAAAGGATTAGAGAGTAAAATACCACAGTTCATTGAAAACCAAGTATTTCAGATTCTGTATAACAAATACCAATTATTTTCATGAATGTTTGCATTAAGGTTTATAAAGAAATTCTACCAAGAAAGAATATTCAATTATAATTCTATATTCATTAGGAACTAGAATTTGATTAATTGAGTAGATTCACTAACCTGGAAAGCTTGTTCTGACAAAATAACTTGCTATAATTTTCCTGGAAGTTATGAGAAACATCAAATTTAACATGGATATTTTCAGTTTGAACTCAATAAGGTAATTTAAAGCACCTTCACTTTTGCTTTCACTTTCAATAAAAGTGTTGCTGGATTGGACCTTAACCTCATGAAAGTTCCACCAAGATTTGGATATATTTATGTAAGTACTATTAATTTGGCATATAGCTTGGAGTTACTAAGTGAGTTTCTTATTTCATACTTTCCTGTTCCTTTGATTTTCATGTAGAATCAAGTGGATTTTTCGTGCAAATTGGTCCACTCTCAATTTTTATGCACTAAGTAATCTGGTAATCTGGTTCAATTAATTTTTATTTTATACTTTACTGAAAAAAAAACTTGAAGACATTTGAAACTCAAATCTAAGATACTGGCTTTCAGTTTGGTGCTAAAAATTATACTGTTGCATCAATTCATAAAATTTCATAAAAATATTATATATTTATATTATTTATTCACCCTATAGTGAACACTTAGGTTGTTTCCTTGCATTGGCTACTGTATAATAATCATGTACAATAATGCTGCAGTTAACATGGCTGTGCAGATATCTCTTTGAGATAGTGATTTCATTCCCTTCAGATATATACCCCAAAGTGGCATTGATGAATCATATGATCATACCATCTTAATTTTTTAAGGCGCCTCTATGCTGTTATCTATAGTGGCTATACCAATTTGTATTCTCCCTGCCCCCACAAAGTTTGAGGGTTCCTTTTTCTCCACATCTTCACAGTTTTACTTTTTACACAATTATCACTTGTCTTATTGATAATAGCCATTCTAACATGTATGAATTGATATCACATTGTGGTTTTGATTTGCATTTCCCAGATTGATTGATTTCTCTAATGTTGAGCATCTTTTCATGTGTCAATTTGTCTTTAGAGAAATGCCTATTCAAGTCTTTTATTTTTCTTTTTTCTAATTTTTTTTTTACAATGTTGTGTTGGTTTCTGCCATACAACAACACAAAGTATACATACGTATACCTATATATATATATATATGTATTATAAGTATACATACATCCCTCCTTCCAAAGCCTCCCTTCCCTCCCCCCCGCCCCCATCTCATTGCTCCAGGTCATCACAGGGTGCCAGATTGGACCCTCTGTGCTACACAGCAACTTCTCAACAGCTATCCATCTTATACATAATAGTGTATATATGTTGATGCTCCTTTCTTTTCTCTTTCTCTCTCTCTCTCTTTTTTTTTTTTTTTTTTTTTTTGCTTTTCCACACTCCACAACTTGTGGGATCCCAGTTTACAGTGCAGAAATCATGCCTGGGCCCCTGAAGTGGTAGCACTGAGGCTGAACTGCTGGAGTGACAAGGTATGTCAGGACCCAGGGAATGTTAATCCGAGTGAGGTATCCCAGAGGTTCACATCTCAACACACAGACTCAGCTCTACCCAACCACCTGGAAATCCCACTGCTAGAAACCTCAGGCCAAACAACTATTAAGACAGGAACAAAATCCTACCCATCCAAAAAAAAAAAAAAAAAATGAAGGGACAAAAGTGGAGGAGCAAGGTAAAAACTTCTAAGACAGAATTAGTGAAAAGAAAATAGGCAACCTATCTGAAAAAGAACTGAGAGCAATGAGTATGTACACACATTTCAAGATATCAAACAAGAATGGAGAAAATACAATAAATATGCAAAAGGATAGGAACCCTTCGAGTTGAATTTAGTGACCTGTGATTTTGAATGATCTTGAATGTCCCAATCTTGTCCCTGATCTGGGAAATTTTCAACCATTATTTTTTAAGTAAGTTTTCAGTTCCTATTTTCTTCTCTTCTTCCAGAAATCCCTTAATTCATAGACTGTTTATCTTATGGTATCTCATAAGTCTTATAGGTTTTCTTAATTTTCTTTCTTTCCTCCTTTTTTAAAAATGTTACTCCAATTAGATATTTACAAGTAGTGTGTCTTCAAGCTCACTGATTCTTTCTCTTGTTGGTTGAGCCTGCTGTTGAAACTTTCTATTGAGTTCTCCAGTGAGTCATTATATTTTTGACCCCCAAGATTCCTATTTAGTTCTTTTTATATTTCCTATTTCTATTTTTTGTTGTTGTTGTTTAACTTCTCATTTCTTGGTATTGCTTTCCTGAATTTTTTAAATTGTTTATCGGTCTTCTCCTGTGGTTGAGAACCCTTAGACAATTATTTTGCATTCTTTGTTAGGCAATTCATGGATCATCATTTCCTTGGGGCCAGTTACTGGATATTTACTGTGTTCCTTTTGTGCTGTTATGTTTCCCTTATCAGCTCAGGCAGCTGGGGTCTATGACATTGAAAATTGCATGGTCCTTAGTAAGAGCAGTGGGCGTGATTGCACAGTGGCCACTAAGGCTGCTGGGGTTCTCACAGCATCTTCAGATCCAGTAGCAAGGGTCAAGAGAAGGTGACAGTGGTGGCTAGAACCAATGGTGTGCACATCCTTGGCTGGCTGCATAAGCACATACAGTGGTGAGAGCTGAGACTGGAAGCAGCATCCAGGGCTAGCTGCAAGAACACTAGCAGTTTTGGAAGCCCAGGTTGTTTGCATGTAGTCATGTGACAGCATGGGCTAACTGCAAGTGTATGCATGATGGGGTGGCAGCTGGTGATGGGAATCAGGGCAGGGATTGCGCAGGTGTTGGCTACTAGGATAAGCTATAGGTAACTAACTGCAGTGCAGGCCAGTGAGAAAGGTCAGGGTGAGATCTGGGGTCACAGCAGGTGTGGGGACCTTGGCTTTTAGTGGGCACTTATATGACTATAGGAACTAATAATGGGTGTGCACACAGCAGTAGGAGTTGGCTACAGGGGTCCAGGCTGGCATCCTGCATGAATGTAATTTTAGAGGCTGGGTCTGAATGCTAGTACAGACCTTGGGTCTGGAAAAGAGGAAGGAAGAAAGCAGCAATGGAATCAGGCAACTGACATCTGTGAATGTGAAAATATGGAGGACAAAAATTTCAGCCATGAAATATACAGGGACTCTGTGATGGTTGTTCTAATTGGTTTCTTCAGCAGAGAAATCTGCTTGGGTCTGCTGTAGACTAGCTTGCTGGGGTCCAGTGATAAAAGTTGTGCTGGTCTGCAAAGTCTTTAAGGGCTGTTGAGATCCTTAGTCATGAAGCCTACTGTGATCCTCTGACAAGCAGGCTCCTGAAACCCAGGTCTTTTCTGCACATGGCTATTATTGGTGACCTCTTCCCTTCTTCATTATTCCTAGATGTCTCTGTATCTCTGGTCTCTGGATGTGGTAAAACCACAGTGGGTACCTGGTGCAGTGGGTACCTGGGTACCCTAAAAGACTGGGGAAACTGATCACTCACCTTGCTCTTCTTTACCAGACCAAGAGAACCCTCTCAGGTTGGGAGCCCCCTTTGGGCACTGAGCAGGGATGATGAAGACAAAATGAAATTTTTCTTTCTATCATTTTTGTGTGGCTTCTAAGATTTTTGTTCTTTGGTGTTTCTGAAGCTTTGTAAGTGTGCTCCCGAGCTTTCTAAGAACTATTTTCATTTGAGGACAACTGCCTAATTATTGTTCTCTGTGGGAAGACAGAAGATTGGGTCTTCTACACTGCCACCTTGGTTGTAAAATTCTAAATTTAATAAATATATCCATATTCCATCTGAATAACAGAGAGATATGTAAGCATTTGATCCCAGAAACTGTGTTCCTGTCATATATTTTATTATTCAATATTGTAGTTCCTCATGTGTTTAAAAATTTTAAACATATAGCCTCTATCTGATATTTCTGAAACCCTTGGTAGCTTAACACTTCTTTGTGTGGATTCTAATGCTTGCTCAAGGTGAGTTGTCAACATTCTAGTTACATAGTTTTGCATACTGAGCTCATTTTAGCAAAGTCTGTTTGTGAGAATTTATAGAAATCTGCTTCAGAGAAACATTTCTCCAAAGCGAATTTGCCATTACTCTGCCAAGGACGTCAGTGCATTTGTACATTTGGTGGCCATAGTGGTGCTGTTGTGTGTGCATGTGCATGTGTTATGTGCAATATCCATGAATTTCTCAGTTTATGGGCTCTTAGAAAATGCAGAGTGCGTAACTTTGTATGGGAAACTTACATGAGAGCAGGCAATTGTATAAAAATTCTCATGGGAGACCATCATTATGATTTTTTTTTGTTTAAAGAGCTCTTAGGAAGCCACTAAAAATATGCTTTTTCACTAAAGCTATAGCCTGGTCTATATGGTAGTCTTAGCTCCAACTTCATGCGACTTGTTGGCAATGTCTTTAAAATCATGTTCCCATTCATACATTTAGTTAAAATCCTCTCAAGGAAAGCTGCACAGTCCACTCTTGTTTTAAAATTATTATTGCTTCCAGTTCCCCAGTTCTGTCTTTTGGCATCTGCAAAGTCAATATACATTTTAAATATCTAATACTTATAATTGTTTTTTATTCAATTAATTTATTTTTGCTTGGAGGATAATTTCTTTACATTTACTCTCCTGCGTTTTTGATGATCCAGCAGATATTGACAATTTGATCTCTGGTTCCTCTATCTTTTCTAAATCTAGCTTAAACATCTGGAAGTTCATGGTTCATATATTGTTGAAGCATGACTTGGAGGATTTTGAGCATTACTTAACTAGCGTGTGAGATGAGAGCAATTGTGTGGTAATTTGGGCATTCTTTGGCACTGCCTTTCTTTGGGATTGGAAAGAAAACTGACCATTTCCATGTGGCCACTGCTGAGTTTTCCAAATTTGCTGGGATATTGAGTGCAGCACTTTCACAGCATCATCTTTAAGGATTTGAAAGAACTCAACTGGAATTCCATCACCTCCACTAGCTTTGTTCTTAGTGATGCCTCCTAAGGCCCACTTGACTTCACTTTCCAGAATGCCTGGCTCTAGGTAAGTGATCACACCATTGTTATTATCTGGGTCATGAAGAGGTTTTTTTTTTTTTTGTTTGTTTGTTTGTTTGTTTGTTTTTTGTATAGTTCCTCTGGGTATTCTTGCTGCCTCTTCTTAATAGAGTTCTAGAAAAACATCTATTTTTGCTTTATTGACTATGTCAAAGCCTCTGACTGTGTGGATCACAACAAACTGCAGAAAATTCTTCAAGAGATCGGAATACCAGACCACTTGACCTGCCTCTTGAGAAGTCTGTATGCAAGTCAGGAAGCAATAGTTAAAACTGGATATGGAACAACAGATTGGTTCCAAATAGGAAAAAGAATATTTCAAGGCTGTATACTGTCAACCTGGTTATTTAACTTATAAGCAGAGTACATCATGAGAAACACTGTGAATGAAGCACAAGCTGGAATCAAGATTTCCAGAGAAATATCAATAATCATAGATATGCAGATCACACCACCTTTAGGCAGGAAGTGAAGAACTAAAGAGCCACTCGATGAAAGTGTAAGAGGAGAGTGAACAAGTTGGCTTAAAGCTCAACATTCAGAAAACTAAGATCTTGGCATCTGGTCCCATTACTTCAGCGCAAATAGATGGGGAAACAATAGAAACAGTGACAGGCTTGATTATTTTGGGCTCCAAAATCACTGCAGATGGTGATTGCAGCCATGAAATTAAAAGATGCTTACTCCTTGGAAGGAAAGTTATGACCAACCTAGATAGCATAACCAAAAGCAGAGACATTACTTTGCCAGCAAAGGTGCATCTAGTTAAGGCTATGGTTTTTCCAGTAGTCATGTATGGATGTGAGTGTTGGAGTATAAAGAAAGCTGAGTGCCAAAGAATTGATGCTTTTGAACTGTGGTGTTGGAGAAGGCTCTTGAGAGTCCCTTGGACTGCAAGGAGATCCAACCAGTCCCTACTAAAGGAGATCAGTCCTGAGTGTTCATTGAAAGGACTGATGTTGAAGCTGAAACTCCAATATTTAGCCACCTGATGTGAAGGGCTGACTCAAGGCTGGGAAAGTTTAAAGGCTGGAGGAGAAGGGGACAACAGAGGATGAGATGGTTGGATGGCATCACCGACTCAATGGAGATGAATTTGGGTAAACTCTAGATGTTGGTGATGGACAAAGAGGCCTGGCATGCTGCAGTCCATGTGGTCACAAAGAGTCGGACGCGACTGACTGACTGAACTGGGCTGAACTGCTTTAGAATGGTTTGTTGGTTTCTGCCATAAAACAGCTGAATCAACTATACATACAACAGTGAATCAACTATAATGTATCTGCCATACAACAGTGAATCAACTATAATGTATCTGCTTCTTCTTGATCCTTCCTCCCATCCACCCCTCTCCACCACCACTCTAGGTCATCACAGAGCACCAGTCTGATCTCCCTCTGTTACAGCAGTTTCCTGCAAGCTATCTATTTTACACATGGTAGTATATAGATATGTCAGTGTTGCTCTATAATTGTTTTTGCAGTGTATGCTTTATATTATAGAATTAGTAATAATTCTGTAAGTCTTTGCTGTATATGTTACTAAGATGTTATGGTCTAAAGTAGAAATTTCATCCAAACTTATGTTTGGCATAACCCCTGATATATTTTGGGCTGATGGGAATACCAGACCACCTGCCCTGCCTCTTGAGAAACCTATATGCAGGTCAGGAAGCAACAGTTAGAACTGGACATGGAACAACAGACTGGTTCCAAATAGGGAAAGGAGTACATCAAGGCTGTATATTGTCACCCTGCTTATTTAACTTCTATGTAGAGTACATCATGAGAAACGCTGGGCTGGAAGAAGCACAAGCTGGAATCAATATTGCCAGGAGAAATATCAATAACCTCAGCTATGCAGATGACACCACCCTTATGGCAGAAAGTGAAGAGGAACTAAAAAGCCTCTTGATGAAAGTGAAAGTGGAGAGTAAAAAAGTTGGCTTAAAGCTCAACATTCAGAAAACAAAGATCATGGCATCTGGTCCCATCACTTCATAGGAAATAGATGGGGAAACAGTGGAAACAGTGTCAGACTTTATTTTTGGGGGGCTCCAAAATCACTGCAGATGGTGACTGCAGCCATGAAATTAAAAGACGCTTACTCCTTGGAAGGAAAGTTATGACCAACCTAGATAGCATATTAAAAAGTAGAGACATTACTTTGCTATGTTTTCTCTCCAGTAGCCATGTATGGATGTGAGAGTTGGACTGTGAAGAAAGCTGAGCACCAAAGAATTGATGCTTTTGAACTGTGGTGTTGGGGAAGACTCTTGAGAGTCCCTTGGACAGCAAAGAGATCCAACCAGTCCATTCTAAAGGAGATCAATCCTGGGTGTTCTCTGGAAGGAATGATGCTTACACTGAAACTCCAGTTCTTTGACCACCTCATGGGAAAAGTTGACTCATTGGAAAAGACTCTGATGCTGGGAGGGGTTGGGGGCAGGAGGAGAAGGGGACGACAGAGGATGATATGGCTGGATGGATGGCATCACCGACTTGAAGGATGTGAGTTTGAGTGAACTCCGGGAGTTGGTGATGGACAGAGAGGCCTGGCGTGCTGCAATTCATGGGGTCGCAGAGTTGGACACGACTGAGCAACTGAACTGAACTGAACTGATGAATTATCAATTCTATAATGCAGAAATTTTATTTTCTTACAAACTTTTCCTGATTTCCTTAGGCTGAATTAGAGGCCCCTCCTCTTTTGTTATTTCTTGTTCTATACATTTTTTGAAACACTGAGCTTTTTAAGCTGTTCATTACAATTATTTTTCATATTGTTTATCCCTAGCAATAGCCATGAGATTCCTGGGAGTCTTAGTCATCTTTCATTCCCCAGTGGATATTTTGTTGAGTAAACAAGTACATAAATAAGTCACTCTGTTGCACATCTGTAACTCATTTAATTTGTGCTCAGTCATGTCCAACTCTTTGTGGCCCCATGGACTATAACTGGCCAGGCTTCTCTGCCCATGGAATTTCAGGCAGCATTACTGGAGTGGGTTGCCATTTTCTACCCTAGGGGATCTCCCAAACCCAGGGATTTAACTCACATCTTTTGTGTTTCCTGCATTGACAGACAGATTCTTTTCCACTAGTGCCACCTGGTAAGCCCAATAAATTAAAAAAAAAATACAATATTTTAAGGAAGCTTATCATTTTATATAATTTGATATATTCTCATTCTCTCAGATATTTTATTACTTTGTATTATTATATTGTAATCAAGTTATTTGTTTCTCTCTTATGTTAGATACTGCATGCTGTAGACATATTGCATAAATGTTTATAGATATATTTCAACTATAATTGTTGAGTAATATTAATAAAAATTGCATCTATTAATATTGGAGGAGGGAAATGCATTAATTTTGGTTATCAGAAATAGAATGTGATGACTCTGTAAGTTCAGGGAAGAAGAACAGTAAGGCAAACATTGAGGAGAAGGAGGTAAGCTAAAAAAAAGAGGAAACTAAAGGATATTTATATTCCTATGATCACAGAAGTGAGGTAGCTCAAGAATGGAACACTGCCATGTTGCACACAAGTCTCAATATAAATTGAACTACGCAAGTCTCATTGCTAGCTGCTATGGTGATAAATCTCTTCTTTATACTAATATTTACCAATGCAAATAATGTTAAAAATGGTTAGTTAGAACAACAAATGAAGTAGTCATTACATTTTGCAGATAGAGCTAGGGAAGAATTTGTGAGCCAGATATAGGTGAACTTATAAGGATTGTAAGGTAAAATGCATTATTATGCTGGAGATATTGGCCTAGATCTGTTGATTTTTCCTTCTCATGGATTAGTCAGGGTAAACATAATAGGTACTTTGTGCTTATGTGTTACTTCATTTGTTCTACCTGCTGGTCATTATGACGTTGGTAGATACCCAAGAAGTAAACAAATTCTCCACTCTGATGGTTTTGGTAAATTAGCTGACTTTGTTAGCATTTGTGAAAATCTATTGCCTTGAATAATTTTCCCAGACTTTCCTGCTACAGAAGTGCTAGGATGTGTAGGCAAAAGATTAAAAAATTAAAGACAACAGCTTATTCATTTAGATACATCTTTACATTTTACTAAGAACATTCACATATGTTACCTCATTTATTATTATTGCTATTTTATTGTTGTTACTATTATCATTTACATTTTATATGAAGGAAAATATTAATTATTCCTTAGTACAAGAAAATATAGGTCACAGAAATTTATCTAATGTTAAAATTATTCTCGGGGGAGGAGCCAAGATGGCGGAGGAGTAGGACGAGGAGAACACTTTCTCCCCCACAAATTCATCAAAAGAGCATTTAAACGTCGAGTAAATTCCACAAAACAACTTCTGAATGCTGGCAGAGGACATCAGGCACCCAGAAAAGCAGCCCAACTCTTCGAAAGGAGGTAGGCAAAAATATAAAAGACAAAAAAAGAGACAAAAGAGGGAGGGACGGAGTTCCGTCCCGGGAAGGGAGTCTTAAAGAGAGAAAAGTTTCCAAACACCAGGAAACCTTCTCACTGCCGAATCTGTGCCGAGCTTTGGAAGCACAGAGGGCAACATAAAAGGGAGGAAAAAAAAAAAAAACAATTAAAAATTGCAGATTGTGAGCCCTACAGTAACTCCCCCAGCGGAGAAGCAGCGCAGATGCCTGCACACGGCATTAGCAAGCGGGGGCTGGGCAGGAAAGTGCTGCACAGGCTGTGTCCCTTAGAGTAAGAATCGGGCCGAATTTCCTGAGCGCTATCTGAGCGAAATAATTTGGGCTAGCAAACCAGACTGTGGGATATCTACCACGCGAAAAGCCAGCCCTAGCCTAAGACACCGCCAGGCCCGTGCACAGAACAAAGGACTGAACAGAGATAGCCGGCTGCAGACCTTCCCCCTCCGGTGACAGGCAGCCAGAGCCGGAAGGGGGCAATCGCAGCCCCAGAGAGACACTATCTGTAAAACTGTAAGCAGGCTTCTTTGCTAACTAAAACTTCTTGGGGGTCTGGACGGTCAACATCTGCCTGAGAAGATGCGCCGGTTTTACACCCAGATAACCAAGTGGCAGGGAGGCGATAAGTCGCAGCATTGGTGCCCGCCAAACACCTCATCACCTGAGCTGCTCAGATCTGGGAAGAACACAAAACGCAGGCCCAACTGAGTCTGCGCCTCTGAGGACTACCCGAGTGCCTGAACCAGAGCGGCTTGGACCTGGGAGCTCAGCCCAGGGCCGGCCTCTGATTGTTCCCGGCGGAACAACCTAGAGCCCGAGCAGTGTGGGCAGGGAGGCTACACACTTCGTGAGTGGGGGCAGACCCAGTGTGGCTGAGGCACTGCGAGCCCACGCCAGTGTTATCTGTTTGCAGCATCCCTCCCTCCCTCCCCACAGCACGGCTGAACAAGTGAGCCTAAAAAAAAAAAAAAAAATAGTGTCCTCAACAGTCCCCTTTGTGTCAGGGCGGGAACCAGACACTGAAGAGACCAGCAAACAGAAGAAGCTATAACAGAGGGAAACGCCTTGGAAGCTACAGACCATAGATTAAAACCCTGTGGTTACTACGGATTACATAGGAAGGGGCCTATAGATCTTGAGAAATATAAGTCGGACTAAGGAACTAGCCAAAAATGAACTGAACCCACAATACTCACAACAAAACCAGAGAAAGACCTAGATATATTTTTACTATTTTTACGATCAATCTTTCTTTCTTTTTTTTTTAATTTTTTTTTTTTAATTTTAAGTCCTCTATTGTCCTTTAATTTTCACTTTTTTAACTAGTACTTGGCAAAAAAAAAAAAAAAAAAAGACCCTATTTTTTTTTTTCTTCTTCAGCAAACTTCATATATATATTTTATAATTTTTTGACCGTGTTTTTTTTTTTTTTTTCCTTTTTCTTCTTTTCTTTAACATTGTATTTTTGAAATTCCAAACTCTACTCTAGATTTTTAATTTTAGCCTTTTGGTATATGTTATCAATTTTGTACCTATAGTTTTTTTCATAATTTCTGTGACTTTTTTTTTCCTCTGTTTCTTTCTCTTCTTCTTTTATATAACATCGTATATCTGCAATTCCAAACTCTACTCAAGATTTTTAATTTATGCTTTTTGGTATTTGATATCAATTTTGTACCTATATTTTCTTTATAATTTTTGTGACATTGTTTTTGTTGGTTTGTTTGTTTTCTCTCTTTATTTTTCTTCTTCTTCTTCTTTTTAACATTGTATTTTTGAAATTCCAAACTCTACTCTAGATTTTTAATTTTAGTCTTTTGGTATATGTTATCAATTTTGTACCTATAGTTTTTTTTTTTTATAATTTCTGTGACTTTTTTTTTCTTTTTTTCCCCTCTGTTTCTTTCTCTTCTTCTTTTATATAACATCATATATCTGCAATTCCAAACTCTACTCAAGATTTTTAATTTATGCTTTTTGGTATTTGATATCAATTTTGTACCTGAATTTTCTTTATAATTTTTGCGACATTGTTTTTGTTGGTTTGTTTGTTTTCTCTCTTAATTTTTCTTCTTCTTTTTTTTTTAACGTTGTATTTTTGAAATTCCAAACTCTACTCTAGATTTTTAATTTTTGCTTTTTGGTATTAGTTATCAATTTTGTACCTGTAGTTTCTTTATAATTCTCGCGACCTTGTTTGTTTTTCTTTGTTTGTTTTTTTCTCTCTTTCTTTTCCTTATTCTTTTCATTAACATCACATTTTTGAAATTCCAAACTCTAGGTTTTTTATTTTTGCTTTTATGTATTTGTTACCAATTTTGTACCTTTAAGAACCCAATCTTCAGGACCCATTTTTCACTAGGGTACGAGATTACTGGCTTGACTGCTCTCTCTCCCTTTGGACTCTCCATTTTCTCCACCAGGTCGCCTGTATCTCCTCCCTAAACCCTCTCTACTCTACCCAACTCTGTGAATTTCTGTGTGTTCCAGCGGTGGAGAACACTTAAGGAACTGATTACTGGCTGGATCTGTCTCCTCCTTTTCATTCCCCCCTTTTATCCTTCTGGCCACCTCTGTCTCCTGCCTCCTCCTTCTCTTCTCTGTATAACTCCGTGAACATCTCTGAGCAGCCCAGTTGTGGAGTGCACATAAGGAAGTGACTACTGGCTAGCCCACTCTCTCCACTATTGATTCCACCTCATCTCATTTGGGTCACCTCTAACTCCCTCCTCCCTCTTCTCTTCTCCATGTAAGGCTGTAAACCTCTCTGAGTGACCCTCACAGTAGAGAAACTTTTCATCTTTAATGTAGATGTTTTATCAATGGTGCTGTATATAAGGAGAAGTTTTGAAACTACTGTAAAAATAAGACCGATAACTGGAAGTAGGAGGCTGAAGTCCAAACCCTGATTCCAGGGAACTCCTGACTCCAAGGAACATTAATTGACAGGAGCTCATCAAACGCCTCCATACCAACACTGAAACCAAGCACCACACAAGGGCCAACAAGTTCCAGGGAAAGACATACCAAGCAAATTCTCCAGCAACAAAGGAACACAGCCCTGAGCTTCAAGATACAGGCTGCCCAAAGTCACCCCAAAACCATAGACATCTCATAACTCATTACTGGACATTTCATTACACTCCAGAGAGAAGAAATACAGCTCCATCTACCAGAACATCGACACAAACTTCCCTAACCAGGAAACCTTGACAAGCCACCTGTACAAACCCACACAGCAAGGAAACGCCACAATAAAGAGAACTCCACAAACTGCCAGAATACAGAAAGGACACCCCAAACTCAGCAATTTAAACAAGATGAAGAGACAGAGGAATACCTAGCAGATAAAGGAACAGGATAAATGCCCACCAAACCAAACAAAAGAGGAAGAGATAGGGAATCTACCTGATAAAGAATTCCGAATAATGATAGTGAAATTGATCCAAAATCTTGAAATTAAAATGGAATCACAGATAAATAGCCTGGAGGCAAGGATTGAGAAGATGCAAGAAAGGTTTAACAAGGACTTAGAAGAAATAAAAGAGAGTCAATATATAATGAATAATGCAATAAGTGAAATTAAAAACACTCTGGAGGCAACAAATAGTAGAATAACAGAGGCAAAAGATAGGATTAGTGAATTAGAAGATAGAATGGTAGAAATAGAATCAGAGAGGACAAAAGAAAAACGAATTAAAAGAAATGAGGACAATCTCAGAGAGCTCCAGGACAATATTAAACGCTACAGCATTCGAATCATAGGGGTCCCAGAAGAAGAAGACAAAAAGAAAGACCATGAGAAAATACTTGAGGAGATAATAGTTGAAAAATTCCATAAAATGGGGAAGGAAATAATCACTCAAGTCCAAGAAACTCAGAGAGTCCCAAAGAGGATAAACCCAAGGCGAAACACCCCAAGACACATATTAATCAAATTAACAAAGATCAAGCACAAAGAACAAATATTAAAAGCAGCAAGGGGAAAACAACAAATAACACACAAGGTAATACCCATAAGGATAACAGCTGATATTTCAATAGAAACTCTTCATGCCAGGAGGGAATGGCAAGACATACTTAAAATGATGAAAGAAAATAACCTACAGCCCAGACTATTGTACCCAGCAAGAATCTCATTCAAGTATGAAGGAGAAATCAAAAGCTTTTCAGACAAGCAAAAGCTTAGAGAATTCTGCACCACCAAACCAGCTCTCCAACAAATACTAAAGGATATTCTCTAGACAGGAAACACAAAAACGGTGTATAAATTCGAACCCAAAACAATAAAGTAAATGGCAAGGGGTCATACTTATCAGTAATTACCTTAAATGTAAGTGGGTTGAATGTCCCAACCAAAAGACAAAGACTGGCTGAATGGATACAAAAAGAAGACCCCTACATAGGTTGTCTACAAGAGACCCACCTCAAAACAGGGGACACATACAGACTGAAAGTGAAGGGCTGGAAAAAGATTTTCCATTCAAATAGGGACCAAAAGAAAGCGGGAGCAGCAATACTCATATCAGATAAAATGACTTTAAAACAAAGACTGTGAAAAGAGACAAAGAAGGTCACTACATAATGATCAAAGGATCAATCCAAGAAGAAGATATAACAATTATAAATATATATGCACCCAACACGGGAGCACCGCAGTATGTAAGACAAATGCTAACAAGTATGAAAGAAGAAATTAACAATAACACAATAATAGTGGGAGACTTTAATACCCTACTCACACCTATGGATAGATCAACTAAACAGAAAATTAACAAGGAAACACAAACTTTAAACGATACAATAGACCAGTTAGACCTAATTGATATCTATAGGACATTTCATCCCAAAACAATGAATTTCACCTTCTTCTCAAGCGCACATGGAACCTTCTCCAGGATAGATCACATCCTGGGCCATAAAGCTAGCCTTAGTAAATTCAAAAAAATAGAAACCATTCCAAGCATCTTTTCTGACCACAATGCAGTAAGATTAGATCTCAATTACAGGATAAAAACTATTAAAAAATCCAGCATATGGAGGCTGAACAACACACTGATGAATAACCAACAAATCTCAGAGGAAATCAAAAAAGAATCAAAATTTGCAATAGAAATGAATGAAAATGAAAACACAACAACCCAAAACCTGTGGGACACTCTAAAAGCAGTCCTAAGGGGAAAGTTCATAGCAATACAGGCACACCTCAAGAAACAAGAAAAAAGTCAAATAAATAACCTAACTCTATACCTAAAGCAACTAGAAAAGGAAGAAATGAAGAACCCCAGGGTTAGTAGAAGGAAATAAATCTTAAAACTTAGAGCAGAAATAAATGCAAAAGAAACAAAAGAGACCATAGCAAAAATCAACAAAACCAAAAGCTGGTTCTTTGAAAGGATAAACAAAATTGACAAACCATTAGCCAGACTCATCAAGAAACAAAGGGAGAAAAATCAAATCAATAAAATTAGAAATGAAAATGGAGCGATCACAACAGACAACACAGAAATACAAAGGATCATAAGAGACTACTATCAACATTTATATGCCAATAAAATGGACAACGAGGAAGAAATGGACAAATTCTTAGAAAAGTACAACTTTCCAAAACTCGACCAGGAAGAAATAGAATATCTTAACAGACCCATCACAAGCATGGAAATTGAAACTGTAATCAAAAATCTTCCAGCAAACAAAAGCCCAGGCCCAGATGGCTTCAAGCTGAATTCTACCAAAAATTTAGAGAAGAGCTAACACCTATCCTGCTCAAACTCTTCCAGAAAATTCCAGAGGATGGTAAACTTCCAAACTCATTCTATGAGGCCACCATCACCCTAATACCAAAACCTGACAAAGATCCCCCCAAAAAAGAAAACTACAGGCCAGTATCACTGATGAACATAGATGCAAAAATCCTTAACAAAATTCTAGCAATCAGAATCCAACAACACATTAAAAAGATCATACACCATGACCAAGTGGGCTTTATCCCAGGGATGCAAGGATTCTTCAATATCTGCAAATCAATCAATGTAATACACCACATTAACAAATTGAAAAATAAAAGCCATATGATTATCTCAATAGATGCAGAGAAAGCCTTTGACAAAATTCAACATCCATGTATGATAAAAACTCTCCAGAAAGCAGGAATAGAAGGAGCATACCTCAACATAATAAAAGCTATCTATGACAAACCCACAGCAAACATTATCCTCAATGGTGAAAAATTGAAAGCATTTCCTCTAAAGTCAGGAACAAGACAAGGGTGCCCACTTTCACCATTACTATTCAACATAGTTTTGGAAGTTTTGGCCACAGCAATCAGAGCAGAAAAATAAATAAAAGGAATCCAAATTGGAAAAGAAGAAGTATAGCTCTCTCTGTTTGCAGACGACATGATCCTCTACATAAAAAACCCTAAAGACTCCACCAGAAAATTACTAGAACTAATCAATGACTATAGTAAAGTTGCAGGATATAAAATCAACACACAGAAATCCCTTGCATTCCTATACACTAATAATGAGAAAATAGAAATAGAAATTAAGGAAACAATTCCCTTCACCATTGCAATGGAAAGAATAAAATACTTAGGAATATATCTACCTAAAGAAACTAAAGACCTATATATAGAAAACTATAAAACACTGGTGAAAGAAATCAAAGAGGACACTAACAGATGGAGAAATAAACCATGTTCATGGATTGGAAGAATCAATATAGTGAAAATGAGTATACTACCCAAAGCAATCTATAGATTCAATGCAATCCCTATCAAGCTACCAAAGGTATTCTTCACAGAGCTAGAACAAATAATTTCACAATTTGTATGGAAATACAAAAAACCTCGAATAGCCAAAGCGATCTTGAGAAAGAAGAATGGAACTGGAGGAATCAACCTACCTGACTTCAGGCTCTACTACAAAGCCACAGTTATCAAGACAGTATGGTACTGGCACAAAGACAGAAATATAGATCAATGGAACAAAATAGAAAGCCCAGAGATAAATCCACGCACATATGGACACCTTATCTTTGACAAAGGAGGCAAGAATATACAATGGATTAAAGACAATCTCTTTAACAAGTGGTGCAGGGAAATCTGGTCAACCACTTGTAAAAGAATGAAACTAGAACACTTTCTAACACCATACACAAAAATAAACTCAAAATGGATTAAAGATCTCAATGTAAGACCAGAAACTATAAAACTCCTAGAGGAGAACATAGGCAAAACACTCTCTGACATACATCACAGCAGGATCCTCTATGACCCACCTCCCAGAATATTGGAAATAAAAGCAAAAATAAACAAATGGGACCTAATTAACCTTAAAAGCTTCTGCACATCAAAGGAAACTATTAGCAAGGTGAAAAGACAGCCTTCAGAATGGGAGAAGATAATAGCAAATGAAGCAACTGACAAACAACTAATCTCGAGAATATACAAGCAACTCCTACAGCTCAACTCCAGAAAAATAAATGACCCAATCAAAAAATGGGCCAAAGAACTAAATAGATATTTCTCCAAACAAGACATACAGATGGCTAACAAACACTTGAAAAGATGCTCAACATCACTCATTATCAGAGAAATGCAAATCAAAACCACTATGAGGTACCATTTCACACCAGTCAGAATGGCCGCGATCCAAAAGTATACAAGTAATAAATGCTGGAGAGGGTGTGGAGAAAAGGGAACCCTCTTACACTGTTGGTGGGAATGCAAACTAGTACGGCCACTATGGAGAACAGTGTGGAGATTCCTTAAAAAACTGGAAATAGACATGCCTTATGATCCAGCAATCCCACTGCTGGGCATACACACTGAGGAAACCAGAAGGGAAAGAGACACATGTACCCCAATGTTCATCGCAGCACTGTTTATAATAGCCAGGACATGTAAGCAACCTAGATGTCCATCAGCAGATGAATCGATAAGAAAGCTGTGGGACATATACACAATGGAGTATTACTCAGCCATTAAAAAGAATACATTTGAATCAGTTCTAATGAGGTGGATGAAACTGGAGCCTATTATACAGAGTGAAGTAAGACAGAAAGAAAAACACCAATACAGTATACTAACGCATATATATGGAATTTAGAAAGATGGTCACAATAACCCTGTGTACGAGACAGCAAAAGAGACACTCATGTATAGAACAGTCTTATGGACTCTGAGAGAGGGAGAGGGTGGGAAGATTTGGGAGAATGGCATTGAAACATGTAAAATATCATGTATGAAACGAGTTGCCACTCCAGGTTCGATGCACGATACTGGATGCTTGAGGCTGGTGCACTGGGACGACCCAGAGGCATGGAATGGGGAGGGAGGAGGGAGGAGGGTTCCGGATGGGGAACACATGTATACCTGTGGCGGATTCATTTTGATATTTGGCAAAACTAATACAGTTATGTAAAGTTTAAAAATAAAATAAAATAAAATAAAAATTATTCTCTTTGGAACTGCTAAATACTTCTTCCTATACTCAGTCTTTATTTTTTATTTTTACTGATGTACAGTTTATGTAGAGTATTATGTAAGTTTCAGGTGTACAACATAGTGATTCACAACTTATAAAAGTTATATTCAATTTTTAGTTATTATAAAATATTGGCTATGTTCCCTGTTTTGTATAATATATCCTTGTCTTTTATTTATTTTGCATATAGTAGCTTGTACCTCTTAAACCTCTATCCCTACCTTGCACTTACCTAGTCCCATTTTCAACCACCTGTCTGTACTCTGTATCCATGAGTCTGTTTTATTATATTCACTAGTTTGATTTATTTTTTAGATTTCACATATCCACATTGTACTTGTCCCTTTTTGTCTGAATCACCCTACCCAGATCAATATATGTTCCAAGTCCATCCACGTTTGTTGCAAATGGCAAAACTTCAGTCTCCTTTGTGGCTGAGTGACATTGGACCACATACATACACTGTATCCTGTTTATCCATCTATCCATTGATGTACACCCAGGTTGCCTCCATAGCCTACAACTGTAAATAATGCTGCCATGAACGCTGGGGAGCACATATCTTTTTGAATCAGTTCTTTCATTTTCCCTGGTGGCTTAGTGGTAAAGGATCCACCTGCAAATGCAAGAGATGCAGGTCAATCCCTTGGTTGGTGAGATCCCCTGGAGAAGGAAATGTCAACCCACCCCAGCATTCTTGGAGCCTGGTCAGCTACAGTCCATGGGGTTGCAAAAGTGTTGGACATGACTTATCAACTAAACAACAAAAACAACAATGCTTAGATATTATTAGAGTACAGAAAAAATAGTTAATAATTTTTCTTATAAAAATCTTAATTACCTACTCTTTTTGAAATTTACTGTATTTATAGCAACAAAAGTATGATTGGAACCTGCAGATAGAAAATATGTCACTATGATGAAATCAATAAAAATTGGAAACTTTATGAAAAAGTTGAAAATTGTAATGCATGGTATGTGGACACACTGGGTCTGTCAAAAGAGCAGAGCAGAAAATATAAAACTATGAAAATTACATTATCTTTTGTACTATCCAGCTTGTAAATAATATGTAGAATACATTTATATGCATATATGCATGCTAAGTTGCTTCAGTCATGTCTGACTCTTTGCAATCCCATAGATGGCAGCCCACCAGGCTCCCCCACCCCTGAGATTCTCCAGGCAAGAATATTGGAGTGGGCCATTTCCTTCTCCATGAGTTGCCATTTTCTGAGCTAAGATGACAGGGGTTATTTATTGTAGTACATCTATAGCAGGTATCACCAGCTTGAACCCATGAATCTAGAGAATATGAAATTTATTTGTCCCCAGTTTTTTTCAGTTGAGTATGAATGCTTTAAGGTGGAGGGTGCACTCCTGAGTAAGCTGCAAGATAAGCCACTTCTTATTACTGCTACTATGATACTTCAGATATTTATGGTAATAGCCCAGTCTTGTAGATACTTGAATTTAGATGACTAACCTATCCATTTTCCTACATAAACATAACTGTTTCTTGGTTTGGATAAACTGTATAAAATATTGAAAAAGCATTAATGTTCCATTTTAGCAGAAAGAACACACTGCAAAAAGAGTAGACTTAAAAGTATCACTCATGTCATTCAACAAATGCTTACATACTGCTTAGTCATTGTGTTAAACATTTTAAATAAAATACAGTTAATAGGATATCTTCACTGAGAATTCACACTCTAGAGGATAAGATAGAGATATAAATTGATATTCAGGATAGTAAATTCAATAAGGAATTGGTGCAGGGAGTGAGGAAACACAGAGGAGTCAGGATGACATAGAGAAGGCAGACAGGAGGAATGACACCTGTCTATTAAGGTTAAGGTTGAAGACATAGAAATCAATAAGCAGGTTATTATAGAGAGTTCCAGAGAAATATATACTTCTGCTTTATTGACTATGTCAAAGCTTTGGCTGTGTGGATCCCAACAATTTGAGCCAAGAGATGGGAATACCAGACCACCTGACCTGTCTCCTGAGAAATCTATGTGCAGGTCAAGAAGCAATAGTTGGAACTGGACATGGAATAGCAGACTGGATCCAAATCGGGAAAGAAGTACCTCAAGTATGTTGTCACACTGCTTATTTAACTTAGTATGCAGAGTACATCATGAGAAATGCTGGACTAAATAAACACAAGCTGGAATCAAGATTGCCAAGAGAAATACCAATAACCTCAGATTTGCAGATGACACCACCCTTATGGAAGAAAATGAAGAAGAACTAAACAGCCTCTTGATGAAGGTGAAAGAGGAGAGTGAAAAAGAGGAGAGTGAAACAGCCAAAGTATGCTGTTTGGTCCTTGGGGTTGATGAGGTTCTTGTCACTGTAAGAGAGAGGTGGCTTCTCATGCAGGAACTCCAGATCAAAGTTGTTGTACATAACAACTTCTAGGAGATAATTAGCAATATAAGTATTAGAAAGTTCCCAATAATGCTTTTTAAGATTCATGATTCCATCAACAATATGCTTAGATACCAATAAATTGTTGTCTTTGTTAATGATGCTGAACCTATCTTCAAAGAAATATGATTTTACAGAATATCAAGTGGTAATATTGATATTACCTTGGGGCATCCTTGAGGGAGGAAAGGAGAAACTTGAACATGTTTATGGATTGAAGAAATGGAGCCAGAAGAGAGGAAGATAGAATACAGAAGAGAAAAGGGACAGCAATTAAGTAAGGCCCCAGAAAAGCAGAATCTTTTTGTTCAGGGGTCAATATAAGATTGACCTTGAATGAAATGTGCAGGTGTGTTAAGGGTACCTCATTCCATAGATTCCACAAATGAAAGGATTAGGTAAGATATGGGCTGATAGGTTTTTAGTTGCACTGATATAAAAGGTAAAATTGTATCAGTGAGATTTGAGACTGATATTTAAAACTGCACAGGTTTCAAGTGGTTGCAGAGGGTAGGAGAGGAAACTAACAAAAAAAACATAAAACAGTTTATGAATTCTGTGATGACAAAGAACCATGCCTATTTTATTCACAACAGTATCCAACACAACACATGAAATACAATAACTGGCACTTGGTAAATGCCATATAAAACCTTGATGCGTTTATGTGTGTTCTCTCTTCCCTTTTAACCATGTTCCAGCTCACTATTAGTATTTAATTAAATATTAGTTTCTAAAAACTATGAGCTCCATCCAAAAGTCTCCATATCTACACTGAAACCAAGCTCGGCCCAAGAGCCAACAAGTTCCAGAGCAAGACATGCCATGTAAATTCTCCAGCAACGTAGGAAGATAGCTCTTAGCTTTAATATACAGGCTGCCCAAAGCCACACAAAACCCATAAACATCTCAAAAATCACTACTGGACACTTCATTGTACTCCAGAGAGAAAAAATTCAGCTCTGCCCACCAGAACACCAACGCAAGCATCCCTAACCAGTAAATCTTGACAAGTCACTTGTCCAACCCCACCCACAGGGAGGAAAGGCCACCCCAAACAGAGCAATCTAAACAAGATGAAAAGGCAGAAAAATATTCAGCAGGTAAAGGAACAGGATAAATGCCCACCAAACCAAACAAAAGAAGAGGAGATAGGGAGTCTACCTGAAAAAGAATTCAGAATAATGATAGTAAAGATGATACAAAATCTTGAAAACAAAATGGGGTTACAGAAAAATAGCCTGGAGACGAGGATTGAGAAGATGCAAGAAATGTTTAACAAGGACCTAGAAGAAATAAAAAAAGTCAGTCAACAATGAATAATGCAATAAATGAGATAAAAGACACTCTGGAGGGAACCAACAGTAGAATAACTGAGTCAGAAGATAGGATAAGTGAAGTGGAAGATAGAATGGTGGACTTAAATGAAGCAAAGAGGAAAAAAGAATTAAAAGAAATGAGGACAACCTCAGAGACCTCTGAGACAATGTCATATGCCCCAACATTTGAATCATAGGAGTCCCAGAAGAAGAAGACAAAAATAAAGGCCATGAGAAAATACTTGAGGAGATAATAGTTGAAAACTACCCTAAATTGGGGAAGGAATTAGCCACCCAAGTCCAAGAAACCCAGAGAGTTCCAAACAGGATAAATCCAAGGCAAAACATCCCAAGATACATATTAATCAAATTAACAAAGATCAAACACAAAGAACAAATATTAAAAGCAGAAAGGGGAAAACAACAAATAACACACAAGGGGATTCCCATAAGGATAACAGCTGATCTTTCAATAGAAACTCTTCAGGCCAGAAGGGAATGGCAAGACATATTTAAAGTAATGAAAGAGAAAAAAACTACAACCCAGATTACTGTACCCAGCAAGGATCTCATTTAGGTATGAAGGAGAAATCAAAAGCTTTACAGACAGTCAAAAGCTGAGAGAATTCAGCACCTCCAAACCAGCCCTTCAACAAATGCTAAAGGATCTTCTCTAGACAGAAAACACAGAAAAGGTGTATAAACTCGAACCCAAAACGACAAAGTAAATGGCAACAGGATCATATTTATAAATTATTACCTTAAATGTAAGTGGGTTGAATGCCCCAACCAAAAGACAAAGACTGGCTGAATGAATGCAAAAACAATACCCTCATATGTGCTGTTTACAAGAGACCTACCTCAAAACAAGGGACACATACAGACTGAAAGTTAAGGGCTGGAAAAATATATTTCATGCAAATGGAGACCAAAGGAAAGCAGGAGTAGCAATACTCATATCAGATAAAAGAGACTTTGAAATAAAGGTTGTGAAAAGAGACAAGGAAGGACACTACATAATGATCAAAGGATCAATCCAAGAAGATATAACAACTATAAATATATATGCACCCAACATAGGTGCACCACAATATGTAAGGTAAATGCTAACAAGTATGAAAGGGGAAATTAACACAATAATACTGGGAGACTTCAATACCCCATTCACACCTATGGATAGATCAACTAAACAGAAAATTAGCAAGGAAACATAAACTTTAAATGATACAATGGGCCAGTTAGACCTAATAAATATAAATAGGACATTTCACCACAAAACAACGAATTTCACCTTTTTATCAAGTGCACATGGAATCTTCTCCAGGATAGATCACATCCTGGGCCATAAATCTAGTTTTGGTAAATTAAAAAAAAAAAAAATTGAAATCATTCCAAGCATCTTCTCTGATCACAATGCAGTAAGATTAGATGTCAACTACAGGAAAAAAAAGAAAAACAATTAAAAACTACAACATACGGAGGCTAAACAACTTGCTTCTGAATAACCAACAAATCACAGAAGAAATCAAAAAAGAAATCAAAATATGCATAGAAATGAATGAAAATGAAAACACAACCCAAAACCTATGGGACTCAGTAAAATCAGTGCTAAGAGGAAGGTTGATAGTAATATAATCTTACCTCAATAAATAAGAAAAAAGTAAAATAAATAACCAACTCTCACCTAAAGCAACTACAAAAGGAAGAAATGAAAAACCCCAGGGTTAGTAGAAGGAAAGAAATAATAAAAATTAAGGCAGAAATAAATGCAAAAGAAACACAAGAGACCATAACAAAATCAACAAAGCCAAAAGCTGGTTCTTTGAGAAGATAAATAAAATAGAAAAGCCATTAGCCAGACTCATCAAGAAATACAGGGAGAAAAATCAAATCAACAAAATTAGAACTGAAAATGGAGAAGTCACAACAGACAACACAGAAATACAAAGGAACATGAAAGACTACTATCAGCAACTATATGTCAATAAAATGAACAACTTGGAAGAAATGGACAAATTATTAGAAAAATATAACTTTCCAAAAGTGAACCAGGAAGAAATAGAAAATCTTAACAGACGCATTACAAGCATGGAAATCAAAACTGTAATCAGGAATCTTCCAGCAAACAAAAGCCCAGGACCAGATGGCTACACAGCTGAATTCTACCAAAAATTTAGAGAAGAGCTAACACCTATTCTACTCAAACTCTTCTGGAAAATTGCAGAGGAAGGTAACTTTCCAACATCATTCTATGAGGCCAGCATCACTCTAATACCAAAACCAGACAAAGATGCCATAATAAAAGAAAACTACAGGCCAATATCACTGATGAACATAGATGCAAAAATCCTTGACAAAATTCTAGCAAACAGAATCCAACAACATATTAAAAAAATCATACATCATGACCAAGTGGGCTTTATCCCAGGGATGCAAGGATTCTTTAATATCCATAAATCAATCAATGTAATACACCACATTAACATATTGAAAGATAAAAAACAAATGATTATCTCAGTAGTTGCAGAGAAAGCCTTTGACAAAATTCAACATCCATTTATGATAAAAACCCTCCAGAAAGCAGGCATAGAAGGAACATACCTCAACATAATCAAAGCTATATATGACAAACCCACAGCAAACATTATCCTCAATGGTGAAGAATTGAAAGTGTTTCCCCTAAAGTCAGGAACAAGACAAGGGTGCCCATTCTCACCACTGCTAGTCAACATAGTTTTGGAAGTTTTGGCCACAGCAATCAGAGAAGAAAGAGAAATAAAAGGAATCCAGATTGGAAAAGAAGAAGTAAAACTCTCAGTATTTGCAGATGACATGATCCTCTACATAGAAAACCCTAAGGACTCCACCAGAAAGTTACTAGAGCTAATCAGTGAATATAGTAAAGTTGCAGGATATAAAATTAACACACAGAAATCCCTTGCATTCCTATACACTAACAATGACAAAACAGAAAGAGAAATTAAGGAAAAAAATCCATTCAGCATTGCAACGAAAAGAATAAAATACTTAGGAATAAATCTACCTTAAGAAACAAAAGACCTAGATACAAAAAACTATAAAACACTGATGAAAGAAATAAAAAAGGACACAAATAGATGGAGAAATATATGATGTTCATGGATCGGAATAATCAATATAGTGAAAATGAGTATAATACCCAAAGCAATCTAAATATTCAGTGCAATCCCTATCAAGCTGCCAACGATATTTTTCAGAGAACTAGAACAAATAATTTCACAATTTGTATGGAAATACAAAACAAAACAAAACGTCAAATAGCCAAAGCAATCTTGAGAAAGAAGAAAGGACCTGGAGGAATCAACGTCCCTGACTTCAAGCTATATTGTAAAGTTACAGTCATCAAGACAGTTTGGTACTGGCACAAAGACAGAAATATAGATCAATGGAACAAAATAGAAAGCCCAGAGGTAATTCCACACACCTATGAATGGACACCTTACCTTTGACAAAGGAGGCAAGAATATACAATGGAGAAAAGACAAACTCTTTAACAAGTGATGCTGGGAAAACTGGTCAACCACTTGTAAAAGAATGAAGCTATAACACTTACTAACACCATATGATGTCTCAGCTAGAAAGAACATCTAAATTCTAAATTAAACTAATTGAAAATTTAGCAAAAATATACAAACTTGTTTGCACATTTCTTTCTGGAGTCAGGCCATCATAATGGAAACCGATGGCACATTTTTTTTTTTTCTTTCAAGGCCTATAAAGGAATAGGCAGAAGGCTATCTATAATACTCAGTATGTGAAGCAAGATTCCAGTTAGTGTAAGATTGCTTCCTTGGCAATAGTTTGGGTGCCAAGAAGATCAGTCATTCTTTTACACTACTAATATATAACTAAAGGACTCAAGAAGTGAGCCTTTAGAAGGAAGGAAGGTAAAAGGAGAGGAAGAAACCAATTCTAAAAAGCAACTAAATCGTAACAAATATATTTGGTTTGTTGTTAGCTTCCAATCATGAAGAAAGTATAGAGGGAAGGGCAGCCAGTGATTTACTGTTTAACATTCAAGGATTTGGAGTATATCTTTACCTTTAAGTGGCCCCTTAATGGAAAATTTTGATTAATCATCTATATTTTATACTACATAACTCAAAAGCATAATTTCAGTAGCTTCTTTTTGTGCTGGATAAACATTTTTTTTCTGAGGCTCTAAATAATACGTTGAAAGCTTTTCTTCCTTTGAGGAGACACAGCTGTCTTCCAAAAAAAGATCTGAATATGTTGTAGAAGTGGATAACATCAATTAAAAGTAGGATGGAATAGTATTTGTTAGGTATTTGAGTAGGTTTTACTCAATAGTCGGTTTTAGAAATAACTATTCTCATGAATATTATGCTCCTGAATAACTGGAGTGTCGATACTTATTTTAGATGCAGAATTTGTGACATTTGTTTAATTTATGTTGGCACTACTAGACATAATTTTTGGATAGCAAGGATTCTGGCTGCTTTGATCAAAAGTTTTTTCCTCCAGCATCCAGCATAGTTTGTGGCACATAGTTGGTGGTGAGTAAATATTTGCTGAATGAATAACCAAGCCAATGGAGACAAAGAAGAGATATTGTGTGAAAAGTATTTGTGATTCATTAAGATATTTGGTTATAAATAATATTTTGAATGATACAAGCAGCCATGTCAAGCAAATCTAACATGCAAAACTATATTTTCACAAAGTATACTTATGTATTGTATTTAAGATGACACAATTTTACCAAAGCTAATTTACATACAACTTGTTTGGAACTTACAGCTTACATACTTTTAATGGGACTGCCAACTCTATGCTTTAGGCTAAGGATACATATACAAATGTTCTAATGCCATTCCCAAACATGAGGGAGCCATCTAGACAGCTAGCTGAAGAAGCAAAAGGGAAAAAAACTTAATTATTAAATACCTACTGTGTGTCAGGCTCTGTAATAGTCATTTTGCATTCATTATAGCATTCAAACTTCCTGACAACCCTGCAAGGTAGGCATTATGTTTTTGCTTTTTCTTTTTTAGAAGTGAAATTTGGTAAAGCTATGTAACTTGTATAAGTTTCTTCGTCTAAGTGGTAAAAGAGAAAAATTTAACCTGTCAGATTCCAAAGTTCATGCTCATTCTACTCTACTGCTTGAAAGGAAAATCACTGGTTAAGCACTTCTTCCATTCTGCTCTACTGAAGGGATGCTTGGCCATTATACCTTTATGCATGATAAGTATACTTATACTTCATGGAAATAGAAGTAGGTCTTAAGAGATTATAGAAAATTGATTTTGTGTTAAAAAGCCACTTCTTAAAGCAAACCAAGTTTTAACTGTCAATTTAAAAAGAACAAACAACACATACATAACTCAGATAAGTAAGATGCAGTATTCACTGTTCAATTTTTTTTTTCCTTTGTAATTGTGCATTTGTAAATCACCCTGAGAAAAATCCTGAAAAAGAATTTACAAGTAACCATGACCAGATGGAGACACTAAATATTTGCAGGGTAGTTAGTTCAGCTATAAAAGCATCTACATTTTCCCCTTTCGAGAATATAATATTAAAACCAGTAGTCAGATGTTAGTAATGGTCATACAATGATTGATTTACTTGTGTGTCGTGGTACATTGTTTTGCCTATGCTCAAACTTTAAGAACAACTTTCAAACATCTGAACTGTGCACTAAGAAAGAAAACACAAAATGGAAATAATGAGACACTCCAGTTACTTTGTCAAAGTTATATTTTTAACTTTTGTTAAATCTTAGTATCATTTCCAGAGTTTTAATAATTAAAGACATTCTTACTGTAAAGCCCTAAATTGCTTTGCTCTGTCTAGTCAAGGTTATGGTTTTTCCAGTCATCATGTATGGATGTGAGAGTTGGACTATAAAGAAAGCTGAGCACAGAAGAATGTATGCTTTTGAACTGTGGTGTTGGAGAAGATTCTTGAGAGTCCCTTGGACTGCAAGGAGATCCAACCAGCCCATCCTAAAGGAGATCAGTCCTGGGTGTTCATTGAAAGGACTGATGTTGAAGCTAAAACTCCAATACTTTGGCCATCTGATGTGAAGAGCTGACTCCTTTGAAAAGACCCTGATGGTGGTAAAGATTGAAGGCAGGAGGAGAAGGGGACGACAGAGGATAAGATGGGTAGATGGCATTACCAACTCAATGGACATGAGTTTGGGTAAACTCCAGAAGTTGGTGATGGACAGGGAGGCCTGGCATGCTGCAGTCCTGGCATGGGGTTGCAATGAGTCAGATACGACTGAGTGATTGAACTGAACTGAAACTATTAGGATATTGCAGAAGAAACTGGTGTTTAATGAAAGTGCTATTTTATTCCCTATGATATTAAATTATGACATATTATTCAAAGAATACTATTTGATTTGACGGAATCTGTGTGTGTGTCTGAGTGTGTGTATGTAATGAAAACAGAAAATACTTTTGGGTTTTGAGAAATCAGAATATACCCTAGTGTAATAATCACTATGATCACAATCCTTTTTTTTTTTTTTTTTTTTTTAATTGGAGGCTAATTACTTTACAATATTGTAGTCGTTTTTGCCATACATTCACATGAATCAGCCTTGGGTGTATATGTGTTCCCCATCTTGAACCCCCCTCCCCCCTCCCTCCCCATCCCATCCTTCAGGGTCATCCCAGTGCTCTGGCCCTGAGCACCCTGTCTCATGCATCAAACCTGGAGTGGCGATCTATTTCACATATGGCAATATACCCATTTCAATGCTATTCTCTCAAATCATCCCACCCTCACCTCCTCTCACAGAGTCCAAAAGTCTGTTCTTTACATCTGTGTCTCTTTTGCTGTCTTGCATATAGTGTTAAAATTTAAAGTTTATATCTTCTTGCTTTTATACTAAAACATTTTTTTCTAATAACTTTTCTTAGAATAATTAAAATTATGACAAAAACATCTGACTTTATATTAGAACATAGATTTTTGAAAAAAATTCAAAATTTATGTACACGTGTTTCTTGGCCAATAAAATGAAGAAATATTTATTCATTTTATCTGAGGGAAAATAAGTTTTGCAATATAAGTTTTAGTCATGTATAAGTAAATTTATATCAAGTGTTGAAAAGACTGACAGACACAATTTTTATACAATATATTACACAGGGAGATTCTAAAATTTTTCTAAATAACTTGATTATTTGGAACGCTGTGAAAGAAAATAATATATTTCAGAAATGATATACTAAGATCCATAGTTTTCTGAAAAATTGTAAACTTTTCAAGTATAATAGTCTTCTAACATAAGCAACATTTTTTAAGAGAAGTGAATAATGAATTTTTTTTTTCAGTTTTGCTCCTCTCTCTCTCTCTCTCTATATATATATATATGTATATATATGCATATATATATGTATATATATATATGCATATATATACAAAGTCTTCCTGATTATTCACCTAATATTAATGTCCACTAAATTCGATGACTACAAAATTCGATGCCCACAGTTGCTACGTGGGACATGTGGATGGATGAAACAGGGCAGGGGAAGGCTGATGACATCATCAATGAGCTTGAGAGAACTTTCCCATTTAAGGGGGCTAGTCATTCTCATCTTTATGTAATTGTTACAAGAGGGATTAATGGCCTAATGTGGTGGGGAATTTGGAATTTTCAATAAATATTTAAATATGAATATTTGTGAGTAGTCTCATTTTCAAATGTTGGCCAAAAATTGAAACATTATTTATTGTAGAGTGAGTTGGGACAATTTTTATTTGTGGGCAGCATATTTCCTAGAAACAAAAGATTTTGGGACTATTTCTAGACAGAAATAGTCTTTTTCTATTTGCTATTTCTATTTTCTAGTATTTTTCTATTTCTAGACAGAAGCAATCTATTTCTCTTCATTTAGGTTTGACAATATATTGCCAAACTAAATTTTATGATCTTCACATTGTTTGTGTTAACCTGGTGCTCTTAAATTTGAACTGTTTATTGTCGATATTAAAAAGTATGTATAAGTATTTAAGTGGGTATATTTCCAGTGTCAAAGAGAAAATATTTTTCCTAGATTATAGAATTTGGTGACTGGAAGAACTTTTAGAGACTACCCTGATTGAACTATCTCCTTCATGGAGTAGGAACGTGAATTCCTATTATACAGTCACTTTCCCTTCTAGACACTGACAAAGTAAAGCAGAAATCCTTAGCATAGACAAATAGTAGAAGTCAAAAGTCCATTCAAATGAGAGAAATAATTCAATAGAAAGATCCTAACTATGAATTAATGGATATTTAAATTTTATAGAGTGTATTATTTGTTATTGGTAGAGCAGGGAGATCTGTGAGCAAAGAAAGTGTACACTGTCCTTTGTCATGGTGTTAAAGTATATTTTACAAAATTATTGGGCTCAGAGAGTCTGCAAAATATGTCTGTAGATTTTCATTCTGGGTCTGAACACATTCTAATTACTCAAATATTTTTAATATAAATTTATTTATTTTAATTGGAGGTTAATTAATTACTCAAATATTTAATCAGTGTTTCATTTTGTATAAACTGTTCTCCTTTTTCTTCTGCTGAGTAAGAAAATGAGTTTTTTTTTTAAATTTATTCACTACAGACATTTATTCATGTCTGTAGGTGAACAGACATGTAAGTCATACTCTATTGAGTCTTTAAGCAGATTCTTGTTTTTTCAACTTTATTGTTTTTCTGATAATGCTGTCAGACATCATGGGATAAAATTTCTATGAAAGTTTCATATTAAAATGTTATACATTTTTATATTCAGAAATTTTGTTTTTATATTTAGAAAATATAAAAGTTAGTTATATTGAATAGTATTTTGTGGCTGAGGTAACTATATAATACTTTAGTATATAATGATTTAGTTGTATATTATTGCAGTATGTTTCAGGTACTCTCTTAAGGACTGATAAAATTAAATATATATATATATATATATAATACATTCTATAACTTTTGAAAATATGCAAACTAGGAATTTTATTTAATAGTATTTAATTCCATCAGGATTATAATATTCATTCAACAATACTAAGCATTTGCTTTGAGACTGGCAAAGTTCTAGGTGTTAGAGACACCTCAATAAATGATTCAAGTGTATACTTTTACACTGAACAAATGATGACAGAGTAAATAAATGTTTATAAAAGAGGAGATTTGTAAAGAACATATATTTAATCTAAGTGTTAACTAGGAGTATATCTGGAGAAGGCAATGGCACCCCACTCCAGCACTCTTGCCTGGAAAATCCCATGGGCGGAGGAGCCTGGCAGGCTGCAGTCCATGGGGTCGCTAAGAGTCGGACACGACTGAGCGACTTCACTTTCACTTTTCACTTTCATGCATTGGAGAAGGAAATGGCAACCCACTCCAGTATTCTTGCCTGGAGAATCCCAGGGATGGGAGAGCCTTGTGGGCTGCCGCCTCTGGGGTGGCACAGTGTCGGACACGACTGAAGTGACTTAGCAGCAGCAGTAGCAGGAGTATGTCAGTAACAAAGTGAGGAAAGTTTTGTCAGATACAACAAATGTAAATTGCAAAAAGCTATAAAACTAAAGAAAGACTATTTTATCTGCTGCCTAGAGAGGGAGGGGAAATGGCAAGTGTTAAAACTGAAGAAGAAATACAAAGCCAGGTCTTTGAGGAGATGTGTAAGGACAATGTGGATTTTGGACTTTATCTTAAGGGCAATGGGAAACCACTCTCTTATTGGGAAGCAGAAGAGTAAAGTACTCTGATTTGTGTTTTTAGAATACTAGCTGCTATGTGGAAAAATTAAACAAGGCTAATCATGTATCTTTGCTAACAAAGAGCCATATAGTTGTCAAAGCTATGGTTTTTCCAGTAGTCATATATGGACGTGAGAGTTGGACCATAAAGAAAGCTGAACACTGAAGAATTGATGCTTTTGAACTGGTGCTGGAGAAGACTCTGGAGAGTCCCTTGGACAACAAGGAGATCAAACCAGTCCATCCTAATGGAGATCAGCCCAGAATATTCATTTGAAGGACTGATGCTGAAGTGCCAAGATTGATGTGAAGAGCCAACTCATTGAAAACACCCTGATTCTGGGAAAGATTGAGGGCAAGAAGGGAAGGGGGTGACAGAGGATCAGATGGTTGGATAGCATCTCTGACTCAATGGACTTGAGTTTGAGCAAACTCAGGGAGATAGTGAAGGACAAGGAAGCATGGCACGTTGCAGTTCATGGGGTTGTAGAGAGAAACAACTTAGCAACTGAACAACAAATCATAGATCCTAGGAAACTTGGTATCTCCCATTGTAGTAGTCCAGACAATAGCTGATGATAGTTTAGAATTCAGAGGCTGTGAAGATGGAGAGAAATAGATGGACTCAAGCTATACTTAGAAAGTAGAAGTAATCAACTTTTGTAATTAATGATATGTGAGTATTAGGCAAATTCAAGTCTCAGTTTCCTGTGAAAGCAACTGGTTGAAAGATAGCTGGGGTATTCACCATTCACTGAGACAGAATAAGATGTGGAAGGTTTAATGAGTCCAGTTTTGTACATACTGAGTTTGAGATACCTAGAAGAAGTTCAAAGATAAATGCCAATTAGGCAGTTCAGCCCATACATCTAAAGCTGGTGATAGAATATTTGATCATATTAAAAATAAATTCCCTCTGAATTTAGAGGAGCTGAAAAATTTAGAAAAAACTTACAGATTGAGGCTAGCCCTAGTAGAAAAAGTATGAAAATGAAAAGAAAGTCAGTACAATGTGGTATCATAGAATAATCCTAGAATAATAATAGAAAAAAGTGATTCATAAAAGATAAGGGGTCATTAGTTCTCAAGACTGCCTGGGCAGAATGGGGACGTTAAAAGCAGGATAAAAATAGAAGTCATCGGAAACCAAAGAGAAACCAAGGAATGAGAGAAAGAAAAAAAAAAACAAAAACTACTTACAGATGCAAAGAATACATCCATTCCATATTTATGTGGGAGTCCATCAATGTCTATTTGTAAATAAGTGTCTATTTAATATGTGTATCATATATACACCCTTACCACTTCTATCTACATATGTAGGTATATTAATACTATTAACACAGTATCTTATATGAAGTGTTATTTCATCCAATAGTGTGATATTAAAGATATCACTGGTTATAATTATTTTCTTGGAGTTTGATAACTTTATGACAATAAGATAGACATTTATTAAGCTGTATTAACTCTTTCAACTATTATGCCTTAAGGGTACACGATGTATCTAACAAAATTGGTTTGCTTATACACTGAATTTACATCTGGCCACAATCTGAACACAAGAAAGATGATATGAAACATAAGATATAAAGAGGATGTTTTATGTTACAATATGGACATTTAATTACATCAAATGAGATAATAAATGTGAAAGCAGTGTGTAAACTGTGCAATTAATGATAGTGCAATGGATGTTAGTCAGTATTTTCAACTGCCTGATATTGGAAATGCTTGCCTGTGTATAGGAAATTCAGCACCTCATGAATCTTGAAGCCTGAAAATGCCAGACATTGTTTTCCCAGCCTCCCTGGAAACTAACCTATGAACGTGTGTGACTCATTTCTGTCTGCTCCAAATCTATGTTTTCATGTGATACTGGCTCTTGATCCTGCTTTGTAACACTGGTGCTAGATCCTGTGAATATTCCCTTTGCCAGCTGGTGGAATGTGAGGCTTTCACAGAGGGCACAAAGTGATAGTAGAAGGTAGATATTTTCTTTAGGGTTTGGCCCTTCATTATTATTTTTCCAAGCAGGCATCCAGAAGTTCCCTCTGAGGAGCTCCAACAGCACCCCAGGCCACACTCTCACCACTAGAGGCTTCGGAGCTTCTCCAGCACACTAGAACACACTAGCAACACACAGCTGTTCTACAAACCCATACATCCTCCACAATAGCAGCTTCAAATGCTTCTGAAGATATGAACTCTGCCCACTCAAACCCTTTGCTCAACAGATTTGTTCTAGATCATTTCTAGAAACCAGGATTAGCCTGCAATTTCTGGAAGGTTTCTTTGCTACTTGCAGACTGCAGTTTCCTATGGTAGCTACACTCTCTTCACAGAAGTCTGAATTTCTTTCCTTGGCAGGGAACCTTTCTCTGTCTTTAATTCCTATTGTTCACTCTTCCTCACTCTAGGATTGTAGCTATTCTTTTGCACTTGCCAATTCTGGACACTATTGTATACCTTTTAGTACTTAATTTGATTGTATTAATGATTCTTTATAATAAATCCCTTTCCCAGCCCCTACTCCTAGCAAATAATTACATGGCTTCTAAGTCATGATTAGATTCTAACTGGTACAGCTCATGATCTGAATTTTGCCAATCCAAGTAGGTATTCATGATATGTAGAATTAGCAATCATAGGGTGCTTTCTGTGGTGGCAGTCAGGTTTTAGTCCTGAGGAGTTTCTGGTGCAAAAGGCTATATTCTGTATACAGCACACACGTGTCCTCACTGGACCATTTTGTGGTTAGTTTGTGCAATGTTCATGTTGTATTTCTGGATCTAGCTAACCAGTCGGCCTGAAAATTCTAGTTAGTAGTTCTAGTTCTAGTTAGTAAATTTCTAATGAATTAGCTTTTGACTTAAGTGAGCTAGAATTAGTTTCCATTGCTTGGTATTAAGAACACTGTTAGAAATAGCTAATATTTACTAAGGACTTACATTGTTTAGGTATTTTATAATTACTGTGTGTGTGTGTGTATATATATATATATATATATATATATATATATATTACATTTAATCCTGTTAAAAACCTGATAAAGTAGCGATTCTCCATATTTTATTGGAGAAGGCAATGGCACCCCACTCCAGTACTCTTGCCTGGAAAATCCCATGGACGGAGGAGCCTGGTATGCTGCAGTCCATGAGGTCGCTAAGAGTCGGACACGACTGAGCGACTTCACTTTCACTTCTCACTTTCATGCATTGGAGAAAGAAACGGCAACCCATGCATTGGAGAAAGAAACGGCAACCCACTCCAGTGTTCTTGTCTGGAGAATCCCAGTGACGGGGAGCCTGGTGGGCTGCTGCCTATGGGGTCGCACAGAGTCGAACACGACTGAAGTGACTTAGCATCCATATTTTATAAAACTAAAGCTCAGAGAGAAAAGATTTGTCCAAAGTCACAGAATTAAATAGTAGAGATTATAGTCAAACTGGCATTTGATTTCTAAATCTGGGGCACTTACTTGTACTAGCAGACATCTTTATAACTTTTGTGGCAATAAGTGTTAGTCACTCAGTCATGTCTGACATTTTGTGACACCATGAACTGTAGAAGGCCAGGCTCCTCAGTACATGGAATTCTCTAGGGAAGAATACTGGAGTGTGTTGCCATTCCTTTCTGCAGGGGATATTCCCAACCCAGAGATCGAACCTGGGTCTCTAGCCTTGCAGGCAGATTCTTTACCATCTGAGCTACCGGAAGCCTTTTGTGACAATAATGTATGATGAAACACAGAGTTTTACTTTCCCCCAACAACAGGAATTAACATTTGACAGTCAAGCTAGAGAGAAAAAACTACCTCTGTATCATTAGTGTTCAATCCAGAGCTCAAATTTTATTGCACTTTGGGGCCAAACTGAGTTAACATTTCCTTGAGATATTTCCTAATCGTTTTTTACCCATTTATCACAGTTTCCCTATAAACTGATATTTTGGGACATCTAAGATAATTATTCGGAGAAGGCAATGGCACCCCACTCCAGCACTCTTGCCTGGAAAATCCCATGGATGGAGGAGCCTGGTAGGCTGCAGTCCATGGGGTCGCTAAGAGTCGGACACGACTGAGTGACTTCACTTTCACTTTTCACTTTCATGCATTGGAGAAGGAAATGGCAACCCACTCCAGTGTTCTTGCCTGGAGAATCCCAGGGACGGAGGAGTGTGGTGGGAGGCCGATAATTATTAATTCTCTATCCAGTGAATGGTATAGATTAGGGAGGATAAGGAACTTGGGGTTAAAGTTAATTCCTATCAAAAACGATGTAAATAAAGTTAGTAGGTATACATGTGATACCTGTGGCGGATTCAGTTTGATATTTGGCAAAACTAATACAGTTATGTAAAGTTTAAAAATAAAATAAAATTTAAAAAAAATAAAATTAAAAAAATAAATAAAGTTAGTAGGGACTAAGAATCTTATATCCTTTCTTCCTCATTGTGTGAATAATTTTCCTTCTTAGAATTTACACACCTTAACTCTCTAATCTATTCTATCATCTTATTAATTTACCATAAAAGTTAACCAATCATTATTGTTCATTAGATATGTTGATATATTTTATTCTTGAGAAGTGCAGAATTTAAATTTACATGTTTATTTTTAAAGTGTAAAGAGGTAGTTTGGTCAGTCATTCTTTACATAATTTCAAAACACAGCTTAAGCAACTAAATGCTCCTGGACCGTTTTAGGAAGAGGCATGGTTTAAACAGTTTAAAGAGCCCATTGCACTCAACTGCAGTTTAAAAATTGCATAATTTGATTAAATTGACATTTAAATGTCAAGTACTTTTCCAACATTTCCTTTCCATGATTGCTCACTGCTGAGACATTTGTATATAATTAGGAGCATTTTATCCCCCTCTTTCTTTTTAAAATAAGTATCTCTTCAACCTTATTCTTTGACAGATTTCAGTATCCATTTGTTTTCTTCCTGGAATTGAATTGTGGGGTCATTAACTCTGAGCTATTACATCTCTAACAGTCTTAATATTTAATTAAGTGAAAAATCATTTAAAAGAAAAAATAATTTTTTAAAATAAGGTGATTTACAAGAGTGACAAATTCTAAGCATGTGATTATATTCATTTGGTTATAATATGATTTCATTATAAAAATAACGAGCATGGACATTTGGTTGTGAAGTTGTTTTTAAATATTTACTTAAATAAATACTTAATATTTACTTAAATAAGTACTTAAATAAATACTTAAATATTTATTCTACATTACTATTGTGTATATATATTATATGGCTTCCCTAGTGGCTCAAATGGTAATGAGTCTTCCTACAGTACGGGAGACCTGGGTTCAATCCCTGGATTGAGAAGATCCCCTGGAGAAGAGAATGGCAACCACTCCAGTTTTCTTGCCTGGAAAATCCCTGGATGGGGGAGCCTGGTGGGCTCATGGGGTTGCAAAGTGTTAGACATGACTGAGTGATTAATGCAATATATATCATAGTTATGCCATCTTTATATAAGATATATATCAGATGATATATAGATGTAAACTGAAATATAACTTCAAGGAAATAAAAGTGATACCATTTTAACCTTTGAAGTTAGAGAAGTTTATTAAAAAAAATAATCTATATTTGGTAAAAGCACAATAAAACTGGAGCTTGTATTTACTGCTGATAGAAAAAAAGATTTCATGTAACTGGGACTTCCTTGGCGGTCCAGTAGTTAAGAATCCACCTCACAATGCAGGAGACAAAGGTTTGGCCCCTGATCGGGGAATTAAGGTCACACATGCTGTAGAACAACTAAGCTCACAAGCAACAGCTACTGAACCCTCATGCCACAACTAGAGAGTTTATGTAACACAGTGAAAGATTTCATGTGCCCCAACTAAGACCAGATTCAGCCAAATATTTTTAAAAATGATTCATAAAATTTAAAGGAATGTATACATACCAATCTCCCTTGGCCCACAGTGAGGTTATATCCTGATAATCTCACTCTAAGTTGAAAATACTGTGAACTGAAAATGCATTTAATGTCTCCTAACCTATGGAATACGTGAACTGTGAACTTCCAGATGTTCAAGCTGGTTTTAGAAAAAGCAAAGGAACCAGAGATCAAATTGCCAACATCTACTGGATCATTGAAAAAGCAAGAGAGTTCTAGAAATACATCTATTTCTGCTTTATTGACTATGCCAAAGCCTTTGACTGTGTGGATCACAATCAACTGTGGAAAATTCTGAAAGAGATGGGAATACCAGATCACCTGACCTGCTTCTTGAGAAACCTGTATGCAGGTCAGGAAGCAACAGTTAGAACTGGACATGGGACAAAGGACTGGTTCCAAATAGGTAAAGGAGTAGGTCAAGGCTGTATATTATCACCCTGCTTATTTAACTTATATGCATAGTACATGATGAGAAATGCTGGGCTGGATGAAGCACAAGCTGGAATCAAGATTGCCAGGAGAAATATCAATAACCTCAGATATGCAGATGACACCACCCTTATGGCAAAAAATGAAGAAGAACTAAAGAGGCTCTTGATGAAGGTGAAAGAGGAGAGTGAAAAAGTTGGCTTAAGGCTCAACATTCAGAAAACTAAGATCATGGCATCTGGTCTCATCACTTCATGGCAAATAGATGGGGAAACTGTGGCTGACTTTATTTTTAGGGGCTCCAAAATCACTGCAGATGATGATTGCAGCCATGAAATTAAAAGATGCTTACTCCTTGGAAGGAAAGTTATGACCAACCTGCTGCTGAGTCACTTCAGTCGTGTCCAACTCTGTGCGACCCCATAGACAGTAGCCCACCAGGCTCCCCCGTCCCTGGGATTCTCCAGGCAAGAACACTGGAGTGGATTGCCATTTCCTTCTCCAATGAATGAAAGTGAGAAGTGAAAGTGAAGTCGCTCAGTTGTGTCCAACTCTTAGCGACCCCATGGACTGCAGCCCACCATGCTCCTCAATCCATGGGATTTTCCAGGCAAGAGTACTGGAGTGGAGTGCCATTGCCTTCTCCTATGACCAACCTAGACAGCATATTAAAAAGCAGAGACATTACTTTGTCAACTAAGGTCCATCTAGTCAAGGCTATGGTTTTTCCAGTGGTCATGTATGGATGTGAGAGTTGGACTAGAAAGAAAGCTGAGTGCAGAAGAATTGATGCTTTTGAACTGTGGTGTTAGGGAAGAGTCTTGAGAGTCCCTTGGACTACAAGGAGATCCAACCAGCCCATCCTAAAAGAGACCAGTTCTGGGTGTTCATTGGAAGGACTGATGTTGAAGCTGAAACTCCAGTACTTTGGCTACCTGATGCGAAGAGTTGACTCATTTGAAAAGACCCTGATGTTGGGAAAGATTGAGGGCAGGAGGGGAAGGGTATGACAGAGGATGAGATGGATTGATGGCATCATCGACTCAATGGACATGAGTTTGGGTGGACTCTGGGAGTTGGTGATGGACAGGGAGGCCTTGAGTGCTGTGGTTCATGGGGTTGCAAAGAGTTGGACACGACTGAGTGACAGAACTGAACTGAACCTATGGAATATCATAGCTGAACTTACTTGACCTTCCATCTGCTCAGAACACTCACATTTACCTACAGTTGGGCAAAATCAAGAATTTTGGAATATCTTATTTATTGAATGGTGTTCTGAAAGTGGAAAACAAAATATTCATAAACAATACGTTTATCCTCCTGAGTGGCTGAGAGGGAGCTGAAGGTCACTGCCACTGCCCACCATCAGGAGAAAGAATCAGACTAATACACAAAGATGTCTAATATCGATAGCATAGCAGTACAGGGGAATTGGAAACTACTTAATTTCCCAATATTGAGAAGTTTCAGAGTTGAATATACAATATGATTTCAGATTAGGAGAATAGAAGAATGAATATGTGTTAATATATCAAGAAGAGTTGTCACTGAGAGGCAAGTATATAGAACTTTTATATATTATTTTATAATTTCCAGCTATATCAAATTTGCTATACTCAAGATTAATTACTTTTATAATTAGAAAAAATAAGTTTTATTTTGAATGTATGAAGATCATGACTGGTCTTCTGCAAAGAGTAAACTATTTTTGAGCTGAAGACCAAAGCCCTCCCCACATCTATAATGCAATTTGTCTTGGGCTATTTAAGTTTTTCATGTCCAATATTAATGATTGGGAGGATAAAATTTAGCCTGCTATGGGAATAGCTGAGGGAAAAATGCTCCAGAAAGAAGGGAGAAAATTATAAAGGTCAGGATTAATCATTGTGCAATTGCAAGTTTAATGAAATTTCTTTTCTGTTTGGTTATAAAACCCACTAGAGCTGGACCTTCTACAGGAATCTATCTGCAGCACTTTTTACAGTGCTTTTCACCCTCAAAAAATATTTGTATAATCAGTGCAAGAAATCCAGTAATAGCATTTTCCTTAATGTTGGAATACAGTTCATAAATTATTTTTATAAATAACAAAAAACATGCTCCCAGATGTTAATAGTCAGAATAGACATTAAACATGAGTCCTTGAATCTGGTGATTTCCTTAGCCAGTTTGTGAGAATGGAGAAGAGAAGTGAGAGGGAAATGGAAATTCAGGCAGAATGCAACAAGAGAAGGAAACGGACATTGTAGGGTTCTAGGTGGTGCTCAGAAATAAATCAAAACCATTAACAGAAGAACTAGAATTTTCTCCCTCTTTAACTGTTCTATCTTTGGGAGCCATCTGCTATATATATATATATATATATATTTTTTTTTTTTCAATGAACCTTAAGGGGTTCTTTAATTAGCAAAGGAAATTATCTAGATGTTAAAAACCCTAAACATGCAGCCCAAATCACAGTATAATCAACCAGATGAAATATAGGAAGCAGGCCCCAATTCCAAGAACAAGGCTCCAGTCTCAAGAAGAAGGAATCAAACAACGCGATACTGTCTGTGGAAATTCTTCAAGTCAGACTGACCCAATCCCACTTGACTTCTGGGAACCAGCGACTTTTTCTATTTACAACTTTAGATAAAACTTGGAGGCTGTTGAGCACTGCATAGATCCTATTAAGTTAATTCCCAAATATACTTTATTCCTGATATCTCTAAACAGATTGGAATAATATTCCAAAAGAGCAGCCAATTCTTCTGCAGACCCAGTCTGTGATGTTGCAGTATTTCTGTGATATGACAGACTGGAGATTTATGTACTCAAACTTTTGTACACTTCTCAAAAATGTGAGTTGACATTTGATAGAACAGGCACCAAGATATGTTTTAATAGTTTGCGTTACTTTAAAACATAAATGCCCAAGAAGTGGAGCAGTTAAAGTGAGTCAAGCAATTTGGTAGTAACTTAACAAACCTACATTGTCCTCTTTGTCCTTATTAAAAACATTTTGTTTAAATATTTTTCATTTTCACTAAGATATATGCTTTTTTACATTTTTTGAAAATGTCATAAATTTTTAGGCCTTATGTTTTATTTTCTCACATTAGATATGATCATGGATACATGAAATACTTCATTTTTGGTAAGTCTACTTTATGGAAAAAAAAAAAAAAAAGTTTGAGATGATGAAGAGTGACATCAGGCTCCTGGCAAAATGAAAAGTGTTTCTCTGTCTGAAACAATTTGCTGCTAGTCTGCTTTAACAAATGATTGCTATGCAGACATATAGGGTTAGGAATGCTGAATCTTAAAATGTTCTGGGAAAGCTAGAAATTTGGAATTTTATGAATCATTTCAAAATTTGAAAATACTATGTCATAATTAAAATTTTAAAATTGCTGTTGGCTAAAAAAAATAGTAGTCTAGAGATCAAATTTGGCACATAGACACAATTTTGCACCTTTGGTGTAGAAAATTAGAAGATATTCTCTTCACAGATAGCAGGTGAATATATTTTCCAACACGTTAAAGATTAAAGTACATAATGCTCAAGGTCCATCTACATTGTCATAAGTGACGAGACTGCATCTTTATTCATCCATCTGGTAATTTCCATGTCTTTGCTATTGTAAATAATCCTGTGATGAACATAAAAAGCCTGGTAGGCTGCAGTCCATGGGGTCTCTAAGAGTTGGACACGACTGAGCTACTTCACTTTCACTTTTCACTTTCATGCATTGGAGAAAGAAATGGCAACCCACTCCGGTGTTCTTGCCTGGAGAATCCCAGGGATGGGGGAGCCTGGTGGGCTGCTGTCTATGGGGTTGCACAGAGTTGGACATGACTGAAGCAACTTACCAGCAGCAGCAGCAGAACATAAAAATGAATGCTTGTTTTTGAATTAGTGTTTTCATATTCTATGGATAAATACTCAGTAATGGCATAGCTATTTGTTAGTTCTATTTCTAATTTTTTGAGGAATCATTATACTGTTTTCCATAGTGGTTATACCAATTTGTGTTTCTACCAACAGCGTATGAGGGTTCCTTATTCTCCATTTCTTCACCAACATTTGTTATTTCTTCAGTTTTTGAATAATAACCATGAGATATTATCTTATTGTGGTTTTGACTTGTATTTCCCTAATAACTAGTGATGGTGACTATCTTTTCATGTACCAGCAGGCCATCTGTATGTCTTTTTGGAAAAAATGTCTGTTCAGCTCCTTTGTCTTTTTAATTGGGCTGTTTGTTTTTCTCTTGTTGCATTTTGTGAGGTCCTTATATACTTTGACTGTTAACCATTTATTGGATATATGATTTGCAAATATTTTCTTTCATTCAGTAGGTTGTGTTTTTATTTTGCTAAGTCAGAGACAGAAAGACAAATAATATGATTTAATTAATATGTAAAATATAACAATATAAACAAACAAAAAAATAAATGAACAAATCAAACAAGAACCAACACAGACACAGAACAGAGTAATATTTACCTGAGGGGCAGGGCAGGAACTGAGTAGGTGAATTGAGATCAATTTTGTGGTGACTAGTATAACTAAGCTTTTGGTGATAAGGATGCCATAGTTTGTGCTGTGCTGTGCTTCGTTGCTCAGTTGTGTCCAACTCTTTGAGATCCCATGGACTGTAGCTCTCTAGGCTCCTTTGTTCATGGGGATTCTCCAGGCAAGAACACTGGAGTGGATGCCATGCCCTCCCCCAGGGGGATCTTTTCAACCCAGGGATGGAACCTAGGTATCCCACATTGCAGATGGATTCTTTACTGTCTTAGCCACCGGAGAAGCCCAAGAATACTGGAGTGGGTAGCCTATCCCTTCTCCAGGCATCAAACCAGTGTCTCCTGCATTGTAGGTGGACTCTACCAGCTGAACTACCAGGGAAGCCTGCTGTAGTTTACATAGAAGTAAAAATATTGGATTGGCCAAAGAGTTCATTTGGGTTATTCCACAAGATGTTACAGAAAAATCCAAATGAACTTTCTGATCAACTCAATATAATGCTGTACATTAATTAATTAAATTTAATGTAAATAAGAGAGGGTCCTAAATATTTTCTTTTTAAAAAATATTTTTTATTGAGGTAACATTAATTTATAACTATGCAAGCTTCATTTAGGCATCCTAAAGGAAATGGTTCAGGATGGGGAACACATGTATACCTGTGGCAGATTCATTTTGATATTTGGCAGAACCAATACAATATTGTCAAGTTTAAAAATAAAATAAAATTAGAAAAATAAAAAGATAGCAAAAAAATAAATAAATAAAATAAAATTGAAGTGTAAAAAAAAAAAAAAAGGAAATTAGTACTGAATATTCATTGGAAGGACTGATGCTGAAGCTGAAACTCCAATACTTTGGCCACCTGATGTGGAGAACTGAGTCACTGGGAAAGACTTCGATCCTGGGAAAGATTTAAGGCAGGAGGAGAAGGGGAAAACAGAGGATGAGATGGTTGTATGGCATCACTGACTTGATGGACATGAATTAGAGCAAACTCCAGGAGTTGGTGATGGACAGGAAATCCTAGCATGCTACAGTCCATGGAGTTGGAAAGAGTCAGACACTACTGAGTGACTGAACTGAACTGAACTGAAGCTTCACATCTACAGCATTATGGTGGCTCAGATGGTAAAGAATTTGCTTGCAATGTGTAAGACCTGGGCTCAGTCTCTGGGTCAGGAAGATCCCCTGGGGAAAGGAGTGGCTACCCACTCCAGTATTCTTGCCTGGAGAATTCCATGGATAGAGGAGCCTGATGGGCTACAGTTCATGGGGTTGCAAAGAGTCCAACATCAGTGAGCGACTAACACTTTCGCTTAAGTAAAAAGCAACTGAAACTTTCATATGTCGCTGATGGGAGTGTAAATTTGTATAATACTTCATAAAATTCTTTGTTCCTTATTAAATTAAAAACCATTTACCCCTGCAGTCCAACAATTCTACCCCTTGGACAAATGAAATCACATGACTACTGAAAAACTTGTACAAAAGTAGTATATTTATTCATAATCACCTAAACTCAAAATAATCCAAATGCCCATCAACAGAATAGATGAATCACAGTATAAGTACTATTCACCAATTTAAAATAAATTTATATTAAAAAACAACAACAACAAAATAAAAGAATAAGTTAGACATGCATTTAACAACATGGATGAATCATGTCGATTCATAATAATAATCAGAAACATTATGTTCAATAGAAGAAAGAGTATATTTCATGTGACTCATTTACATGAAATTTAAGGACAAGTTAGTAAAATCTATGTGAAATAAATGAGAACAAAAATTGTCTATAGATGTGAGGATTGATTGGAAGGAATCATTAAAGAATTTTCTGGAATGATAGGATCATGGGCCCATAGATCAATACAGTTATCAAACCTCATTAAAGTGTACACTTATTATCTATGCATATCACTATACATAAATTTTACCACAATAAAAAGTGAAAACATAAATAAATTTTAATAGTACTGTTTATGAGGGATCTGATAATGAAATATGCTGAGTGAAAGACTAATTAGCAATTATGTGAGCAATGTGATTATGAAAGGTGTTATATTTGCTGTGAAGAATGCAATCTAGAATAGGAAACCATCCACATTTACAGTTTCAATAGTCATTGCTTGGGATATTATCCATGCCAAGTCAGGCTCCTTTTCTCCATCAACAAATTTTTCTCTCCCACTTAGTCAAAGTCCATCTGAGTCATTTGCAAAGGAAAAACTGAAACAACATTTTTGTGGTATATATTTTTATATACTTTTACTCAAGGCCCTGAAGAAGAAAAGCCCAATGAGTGATGAGGGCTTCTTCATTTAGTTTTCAGAATAAAATGATTATACTTGTTTATTTTAAATAAACTCTGTCTTGAGTGCCTATTTGTTCCTGCTGCCCACTATGCCATTTCTTGAGGACTATATAACTCAGCTCCTGCTCTAAAGGGGTTCATAGTTATACAAGTTTCTGTTCCTACTCAGAACTCTCCAAATGACATGTTTCTAATATTTACAAAGCTTAAAAACATGCCCATGCACAAAGGACTGCTGGTTTGGTAAGAGGTATGTCCATAACAGATCAGGAATCATAATCTGCCAAAACATAGTGGCTCATGGGAAAACTATATTGTAATAACCTAATCATCTTGATAATACCTAATATCAATCACAATTCTCTCTAGCAAACATAGTAATAGGGAAAATGGAGAATTCTATTACTCACTAATATTCTTTGGGTGAAAACTCTTTATAGCACTTTCTAAAGTTAGAATAAAAAAAAAAAAAAATGAGCACCAAGACCAGGTACTTAAAGAGATTAAGTTTGTCTGTACCATACAGTTAAACTGTAATCAGTTGACTTCCTTTTAAGTTTAAAAATGATTCAAAACATTAGTCTTCATATCAAAAAAAAAAAAAAAAAAGAGAGAGAGAGAGAGAAAGGTTGAGAGAGAGAGATTGTGAGATAGAGAAAGATCAATGTTTTAAGAATAAAGGCTGCAATGCTGTCAGTGCCTCAAATATGGAGCTCAACAGACATACCTGGGATGCAAGTTCATTCATGTGTAATTCCTCATCTTGTGTCTCTTTTCTGGTTCCAAATTCTTAAATAGGCCACTGATTGAAATCGACAAGAATTCTGCTCTGGGAGTTTGAGCAAGCACTAATCTTTTCCATTTCAATGCTCTAATGAGTCTAAGGAAACAGCTGCTGATGGAGCAATGGATGGACAGGCATTCCCTCTCCTGTTATCAGTGCTCACACTAACAGTAACTCAGAGTTCTGTTTTAGCTCCTTTCAAGAAATATTAGTTAACTAGGTAAATGAAAAAAAAAAAATAAATGCCACCCAAAACAAACAAAAAAGGATACCTCATTTAAGACTCTGAATATGCATATCTTTGATAAGAGAATAAATGCTATTTTTAGGTGATTGATCTTTGTAAATCTCTGCTATCAAGTTTCCTTTATTGTAGTGAAAGGTATGCACATTTTCTTATAAAGAGAATTGCTCAACATTTTATTTGAGAATCCTTCCCTCAAAGGACAAAGATGTTATCTCTGAAGATCCTATCCATATATCTTTGTAAATATTGGCACTCTGTCACATCACAACCTGTGAGATCTTCCAGATTCTTAAAAGAATAATGATTCTGATAGCTAATATTTGCCTTTCATCATGTGTGTTAATAGGCATGTTTGCCTGCATTAGATAATCATTCCATCTGTAGTGAACTAAAGTTTCATTATTCTTTTCTACATATGTTATCATGGTTCAGCAATAATTTTCTCTTGTTATTTATATTGGTTTCAAAATCTTTGAAATCTTCACCTGTCTCAAATAGCCAACTGCCCAGCCATTCACCCAAACAATGAGGTTTGTTAAAAAGCATCACAACAACTTAGATGGAAGAGAGAGTGTGCTTATTGTACATACAATATACAATTGGTACTGCTGCCTAGAGTCTCAGATAGTTATAAGTCATCTGTGAATTATACCATAGATCCATTTACAAACTAGTGAAATATTAGAAAAGCTCATCTGTGCTTCACATATATTTTATATGCTTGTGTGATAACAATGAATTTTGTACATGAGTTTCACAGGTACTATGGCTGTTAAGATTTTTAAGATTATATGTATTCTGTTCTCATATGGGGTATATATTTGAGGTGAACCATAGCACATAACTTGATTTTTACTTTAGTACATAGTTAAGCAATGATTCATTCTTTTTTCATAAGAACAAGGTCTGCACTTGAATATCGTAGTCAGTTTCACTCCATTTTTCTTCTCCTCTTCATTGTTGATCTTAGACAGATGGCTTATTCTCATTGGCATTTGTATTTCTCTCCCCTGGTATGACTAATTCTTATTTGCAAGGAAAAAACAAAAACTAATTGGTAGTGATATCTTTTTAGGAATTCAGAAATGTGTCATTGAGTCAAAGATTTGTCTTATATGAAATATTGCTTTAGTAGAGAATGAAGTTGAGATTTATTTCACATTCTCTAAAAAGCTCATCACTACAAGTTCTTTAAAAGTAACTGCTACAGTAGCTCAGGTAAGAGGAGAATTTCTTACTTTAGTTTTTTTCTTTCTTCCTTTTGTTAAGCAAATATGTTTTATTTATAGTCACATAGGAAAGTTACCTATCATGGGATTTGCCATAATCTGACATGGAAAAAAAGACTGAAGGTGGGAGGAGAAGGGGATGACAGAGGATTAGATGGTTGGATGGCATCACCGGCTCGATGGATGTGAGTTTGAGTAAGCTCTTGGAGTTGGTGATGGACAGGGAAGCAGGCATGCTGTAGTCCATGGGCTCGCAAAGAGTTGGACATGACTGAGGGACTGAACAGAACTGAACTGACATGGAAAAATGAATTTTAAAAAGATGACTTTTGGACAGGGCACATTTGGACTGGCATTTCAGGAATTCTGAGTTCTAATCTTTCTAATGTATTAGCCTATGGAGCTTAAGATAATGTCAATTTAATCTTCAAAATAAGAGGAAAAAAATCTTCAAAATAAGAGAAATATTTTTTCATAGATTAATGGATTTCATAGATCAATTCTATGAATTAATTTATAGAATTAATTCAATTCTATTCTATGAAATTATTCTAATTTCATAGATTAATGGATAAAATGTCATGAAAGATTTTATTAAACATTTGTATAAAGCTGGATTTGGTATTTCAGCTGGTAAAGAATACACCTTCAATGCAGGAGACCCCAGGTTGATTCTTGGGTCAAGAAGATCCTGTGGAGAAGGAATAGGCTCCCCACTCCAGTATTTTTGGGCTGTCCTGTGGCTCAGCAGATAAAGATCCACCTGCAAGGTGGGAGACCTGTGCTTGATCCCTGGGTTGGGAAGATCCCCTGGAGAAGTGAGCAGCTACCTAGGTTTAGAAAATACAGAGGAGCAAGAGATCAAATTGCCAACATCCATTGGATCATAGAGAAAACAAAAGAATTCCAGAAAATCATCTGTTTCTGCTTTATTGACTATGCCAAAGCCTTTAACTATGTGGATCACAACAAACTGGGGAAAATTCTTTAAGAGATGGGAATACCAGACCTCCTTACTCTGTTACTCCTGAGAACAGTGAGTGCAGGTCAAGAAGCAACAGTTAAAACTGGACATGGAACAATGGACTGGTACAAAATTGGGAAAGGAGAACATCAAGGCTGTATATTATCACTCTGCATATCTGACTTATATGCAGAGTACATCATGTGAAATGCCAGACTGGATGAAGCACAAGCTGGAATCAAGATTGCCGGGAGAAATATCAATAACCTCAGATATGCAGATGACACCACTCTTATGGTAGAAAGTGAAAAGAAACTAAAGAGCCTATTGATGAAAGTGAAAGAGCAGAGTGAAAAAGCTGGCTTAAAACTCAAAATTCAGAAAACTAAGATCATGGTATCTGGTCCTATTACTTCATGGCAAATGGCTGGGGAAACAATGGAAATAGTGAGATACTTTATTTTCTTGGGCTCCAAAATCACTGTAGGTGGTGACTACAGCTATGAAATTAAAAGATGCTTGCTCCTTGGAAGAAAATCTATGACCAACCTAGACAGCATATTAAAAAGCAGAGGCATTACTTTACCAAAAAATGTCCCTGTAGTCAAAGCTATGGTTTTTCCAGTAGTCCTGATAGATGTGAGATTTGGACCATAAAGAAAGCTGGAGAATGGGTGCTTTTGAACTGTGGTGTTGGAGAAGACTCGTTGAAAGTCCCTTGGATAACCAGGAGATCAAACCAGTTAATCCTAAAGAAAATCAGTCCTGAATATTCACTGGAAGGACTGATGTTGAAGCTGAAGTTCTGATATTTGACAATCTGATGTAAAGAACTAACTCATTGGAAAAGACCTTGATGCTGAAAAAGAATGAAAGTGAGGGGAGAAGGGGGCGACAGAGGATTAGATGGTTGGATGGCATCACCGGCTCAATGGACATGAGTTTGAGCAAGCTTCGGGTGTTGGTGACAGACAGGGAAGCCCAGCATGGTGCAGTCCATGGGGTTGCAAAGAGTCGGACACGACTGAGTGACTAAACTGAATTGATATAAGACTGAACAATAAGGGTTATGGAGAGTAGGGAAAGGCACAGATTTAGAATTTCTTATTTTCTGATTTAGAGCAACTGCTTATCAAGTGGTAGAAAATGAGAAAATTTTCTCTTCTTAATATAAGGCAGCAAGGTAATTTACATTATAATGTAGTATCTTCTCTATTACAGTGGTGAATTGCAGTCTATTTTGAAGTGTAGATTTTTCAATAATTCCTCATTTTTACAGAATTTTGTTCTCTGTTATACATGAGTATTTCTACTAAGTTATGAAACCTCATAACCTCATAACTTCAGCAATATGTGAACCATGAACTTCCTGATGTTCAAGCTGGTTTTAGAAAAGGCAGAGGAATCAGAGATCAAATTGTCAACATCCACTGGATCATGAAAAAAGCAAGAGAGTTTCAGAAAAAACATATATTTCTGTTTTATTGACTATGCCAAAGCCTTTGACTGTGTGGATCACAATAAACTGTGGAAAATTCTGAAAGAGATGGGAATACCAGACCACCTGACCTGCCTCTTGAGAAACCTCTATGCAGGTCAGGAAGCAACAGTTAGAACTGGACATGGAACAACAGACTGGTTCCAAATAGGAAAAGGAGTACGTCAAGGCTGTATATTGTCACCCTGTTTATTTAACTTCTATGCAGAGTACATCATGAGAAACGCTGGACTAGAAGAAACACAAGCTGGAAACAAGATTGCCGGGAAAAATACCAATAACCTCAGATATGCAGATGACACCACACTTATGGTAGAAAGTGAAGAGGAACTAAAAAGCCTCTTGATGAGGTGAAAGTGGAGAGTGAAAAAAATTGGCTTAAAGCTCAACATTCAGAAAACGAAGATCATGGCAAACGGTCCCATCACTTCATGGGAAGTAGATGGGGAAACAGTGTCAGACTTTATTTTTCTGGGCTCCAAAATCACTGCAGATGGTGACTGCAGCCATGAAATTAAAAGACGCTTATTCCTTGGAAGGAAAGTTATGACCAACCTAGATAGCATATTCAAAAGCAGAGACATTACTTTGCCAACAAAGGTCCGTCTAGTCAAGGCTGTGGTTTTTCCTGTGGTCATGTATAGATGTGAGAGTTGGACTGTGAAGAAGGCTGAGCACTGAAGAATTGATGTTTTTGAACTGTGGTGTTGGAGAAGACTCTTGAGAGTCCCTTGGACTGCAAGGAGATCCAACCAGTCCATTCTGAAGGAGATCAACCCTGGGACTTCTTTGGAAGGAATGATGCTAAAGCTGAAACGCCAGTACTTTGGCCACCTCCTGCGAGAGTTGACTCATTGGAGAAGACTCTGATGCTGGGAGGGATTGGGGGCAGGAGGAGAAGGGGATGACAGAGGGTGAGATGGCTGGATGGCATCACTGACCCGATGGACATGAGTCTCAGTGAACTCCGGGAGCTGGTGATGGACAGGGAGGTCTGGCGTGCTGCCATTCATGGGGTTGCAAAGAGTCGGACACGACTGAGTGACTGATCTGATCTGATCTGATGAAACCTCATAATAGTATATAACATAGAAATACATCTATAGACACATTATATGTCTATAGAAAATGGTATTGATGTTAAACACAGGAATTCTACTCTAGAAAATTGTACTAGGGTACGTTGATATGCTGCTAATAGCTTACAGCCAAACTATACACATCTGTACAGTGAAGGTGTGTAGTACATTGGTTTTGGGAAACGGTCTACAATTTTTTTTCTAACCAGAGTATCTATGCATCATGTTCTGTTATAGCATAGATATTTTAGGTTTTCCGTGATGCAGCAAATTTTAATTTAGAAAACTAAAGTTTTAAACAACTTCATGATCATTTAAAATTATTGAAATTGAGGAAGTTGAGAATCCAGTGATAAATAAAATCTTTAAAAATCTTTTGAAATGTATATATTATCTAATATACTGTAAAAGTAAGCAAATTATTTTACTTTTTATGTAAACAGATGTTTGTTCTTTCTTCTGTGCTCTCAATGAAATCTGGATTTAATCACAACTAATAAATGTACTGAAGTATATAATAGTGGCCTGTAAATATAGGATTTTACAATAGATTCAAAACCTTTTAGTATATATATAAAGTTTTAGTATGTGTGGAAAAACAAATAGCTATAATGGATAAGAAATTTATAGAGAAATTATAGACATGTCTAAGGGAAAATATGCTTATTAGTATTCCCAAGAATATTTGTATTTTATAAGTTATTTATTATTTTAATATTTGTGTCAGAGTTCACTAGCATCTACTCTGGTTTGCTTCCTATCACTCAGTTCCATAACATTTCCGGGTCTCATTTGCACTTGGTGGTGGTGAGCAAATAAGTCTTTTGCAATGAAAATTGAGTAGAATTATATGAGCCACTTTCCAGCTTGACACATTTCACCTCTCACATGTACTTTGTACTTTTTCCTGCTAGCTGAAGGACGATGGCAGGGATGGCTCTACAGGATGCCAACACCATAAAATGAAAGGATCCTTGGTGCCCAGAAGTGACATAGAGGAAAACCCTTCTTCTGTTGACTTGAACATGCATTATAGAGTTATGATTTCTCTTTCATTGATTTTTGAAGTATTTAGGTCTTTTTGTCATAGCAGCTTATCTTATTCTAGCCAGAACAGAGCTATATTGAATCCTTTTTGCTTGTCTAATGTCCAAATATAGTCTATATTCTCAGACTTGGCTCAAAGTCTCTATCTTCTATGCAGACTTCCTATTGCTTTTATCTTGATATAAATGGTATTTTCCTTATCAGATTTCTTATGCTAATCAATTGACTGTTAATTAGAGTGAAACATCTGTCTGTAGGCTTCTTGGCCATCAAAGCAAAAAAGGAAAAATGGAAAGTTTAAGTACTCTTACTTCCAGTGGGTAAAAAACATTATAGGGATGGAAAGAAAAACTTCTCTAATGTTAAATTCTAAAATATATTTTAAACATGGAACTTAATATAGAGAAGACATAAACATAATAGCAAATGACCTCAACAATATGCCTGAAAGAAATGTAATTAATAGATTCAATAATATGATAAGTTATGGCATCTATTGATTGCCATGGTTGGCAGGTCTGCAGGGTGTCAAAGTAATACATAGTAAATAGGTAATTGGTATTTTCCTGCCTCAAACTGAAGATCAGATTTATTTAACAGCACTGTCTTTAGAAATTCTCCATAAGATATACTACCTGTGTGCCAGATTTTTTTAAAAAATAAGAATTGCACAGCAATCAGTTGTGATTATGATATATCAAATCTGACCTCAATGGCAGAAAGTTCTGGGTTGTTTGTTGATGGTGAATCCATTATATTGGAGAGCAGAAAAGCATATGGTTTGGCTACTATCCTTTTGTGGACGTAAGGAAATTTAATCTAGACTCTTTACTAATAGAAAACTTTCAAAGACACCTGTTGAAACAGTCAGAATACCATACACATAAACACACAAACACTCACAGATTTCTGGGTCTGTTCCAACTTGGTTAAAGTCAGAGTCACTTGGTGCAGTATAATTGTATTATATTCTAATGCAGATGTTATCATTGCAATTCAATAAATATCTGCATTGACATATCTAATTTGAGCAATATAGATTTCTGATGAATCTGAATAAAATAATTATTTTGAAGTCCATCCATTAAGATAGATTTATTTAAAAATGAACCAACTACATCTTGAAGGACAATTGATGTTATTTCATAATAGATTATGCTAGTCTTATGTCTAATAATATTAACATACTATGTTCTACTGTTGATTGAGGTTGTTGTTGATTTGTGACATATTATTCTTCTATGGTGACTTGTCCATCATTTATTATAGGGAGATTTCAACAAGGTTATGTAGAAGTGGTAACACAGTATTAAAATATTAAGAAATTGCACATAGTCTAATGTTATGAAACATATTCTCCAGCATGAATTCTTTTATATAAAAGTTGCTCCAATAGCTTTTAAATCACACTTGTATGTTTATTTGGCTTCTATTTGTCTTTTATTTAGAATTTAAAGTATTTCATGATAAATTTTTGTAATTCTTAGCATAAAAATTACCAAAATAACATTGAGATCAATTCCTAAAAAAGTAAAAAAATATAATTTTGGTTTATCAAATATAGCCTCTAGTAATGTTTTTGTAAATTGAATTTGGAAGTAGACACATAAATTCTCTAATTCTCACATACAAGAAACTCAAAAAATATTTTATAAAACCTAAGTCGTATGAAAAAACCTAAACCTAATCACAGTCTGTCCCAAGGCCTTTCTAAATTTAGTGGTTTCAATATTATCATTAGAACAAATGAAATTAATGTAGCATACCTGTGCTCACTGAAGTATCTACAAGTTCCAAAGCCTGCCAGTGCAAAAGTAATTGTTTCACCAATAGCTGTACCTACTATTGCTTCTCTGGGTCAGTTGCTAGTAGTTGTTAAATTGTCCTTTTGTTAGTAGTGGCCTCAAGTTAGTTTAAGTTATCATTCTGGTTTGTGTTTCTGTATCTTTAAAATATTGTATGCTCATAATTAGCATATATTAATTAATAATTCATGAACTTATTTCCCTGAGTAATTCAACAATTAACTCAAATTAAAAAAGCTTCTTATACAAGACAGAGAAACAGGTAATTGAAAATATATTGAAAGCGTGTATTCCCATTGATGATTCAGGAAAGAGCAAACACTTGCATTTAAAATTGGAATGCATAACACATGATGGGATTTTCATAAATTAAGCATGGGTTTTATTTATTAATGCATTGGAAAAAAATTGAATAAATTCCCATAATCCTATCATTTTAATAATTAATTTCATTTTATACATTTCCTTTGAGTGTGTGTCCATCAGTTCAGTGGCTCAGTCGTGTCCGACTCTGCGACCCCATGAATTGCAGCACGCCAGGCCTCCCTGTCCATCACCAGCTCCTGGAGTTCACTGAGACTCACGTCCATCAAGTCAGTGATGCCATCCAGCCATCTCACCCTCTGTCATCCCCTTCTCCTCCTGCCCCCAATCCCTCCCAGCATCAGAGTCTTCTCCAATGAGTCAACTTTCGCAGGAGGTGGCCAAAGTACTGGCGTTTCAGCTTTAGCATCATTCCTTCCAAAGAAGTCCCAGGGTTGATCTCCTTCAGAATGGACTGGTTGGATCTCCTTGCAGTCCAAGGGACTCTCAAGAGTCTTCTCCAACACCACAGTTCAAAAGCATCAATTCTTCAGTGCTCAGCCTTCTTCACAGTCCAACTCTCACATCCATACATGACCACAGGAAAAACCACAGCCTTGACTAGACGGACCTTTGCTGGCAAAATAATGTCTCTGCTTTTGAATATGTATCTAGGTTGGTCATAACTTTCCTTCCAAGGAGTAAGCATCTTTTAATTTCATGGCTGCAGTCACCATCTGCAGTGATTTTGGAACACAAAAATATAAAGTCTGGCATTGTTTCCTCATCTATTTCTCAGGAAGTGATGGGACCGGATGCCATGGGAACACAATTAAATGTATTCAGAATGCTTTTGTATACTATATTTCCATAGTAACCTATCAGTAGAAGAGTTTTGCTTAGATTTCTAAATATAAACACTATTTTTACATCTCCATCAAGAAATTAAACCTATTTTCATATGCAAAAATATTGAATGATATTTCCCTTTTTAAAATGTGTTTAAATTTATTATATGATGTCTGTTAATGAAATAATTTTTCCAGTTCCTTTTAACACTATGGTCACAGTTTTTGAGTATTCACTAGTTTTGAGGAATGGTCTAGTCCAAACATATCTTTATGGAGTTCACTGATTTTTTCATAGATAATTCACTCTAAATTTTTTAATATTAACAAAAAGCTACATGAAAAAGATTCACTAAGTTTAGTAAGGGGAAAAAGTAATGTGAATTTTAAATTATGCATAAAAATAAGATGAGTTGAAGTACTGAAATAATGTTTTTGTTGAGAAGCAAATATGAATTGATGTTGAAATCTTCTTGTATGTAGCAGAATTTTGTATTATTTATCCCATTTCTGTGGTATTTTTTTATTCTGAATAAGATAGAAATTTACTGAATTATATGGCTGACATAGCATAATAAGGAATGTGCCTATAGACCTTTTTAGTTCCCTTGAGTTTATTTTTGCTGTCTAAAGATTTTATTTTTATACCTAGATATTCTAGACATAAATCTCTTGTACAGTTTAACATGAATTAGATACACCAAATCTTTACCATAGGGGAAAAAGCCACCCTATTTTCCAATGTCCTATGACTACATGTTGACCATGAAAATGCACAAAAATGTGTGTTCATATATGAGATTGATAAGAGTAAATTAAAGCCATTTTTCTAATTATTCTTAATAACAATTATTTTCATTTATATAATGACTTATGACCTATAACATCCATATATTTTAAAGCTGAAACTTCTAAAAAAATGCTGTGATAAAAGATAAGGGAAAGAAACACAGACATTTATTTCCAGACAAATTACCTTCACAATATTTTACATTTAATTCTCACAGGTTTTCAAAATAAGTGTTGTGGTATTCCCATATTAAGATGGTGAAACCATAGTTTAGAGAGGTTTTTAACTTGTCCACTAGTATAGTTTAGTTAATTGCTGAGCCAGAATAAAATTGAGCCTTAAGTCAGGCTTATCTGGTTCTAAATGCTTAAGGACAGATACCACATCTTAAAACAATTATATCAATAAAATTGCTTATACTGTCTGGGACATGGACCATGCTTAATCAATGTTGATTTCACTAAACAGCCTGTTTTCCTATATCATCATCCCTGACATTTCTTCCTAAAGTTCCTTTAAAAAAAAAAGAAAAAAGTCACTCTCACAGAAACAGTGTTCTGAGTCAAGAGTATTTTATTTTCAGAGTGGCTTCTACCTTGTTCATTTTCAGGTTTTTTTCCCCAAAGGAAGTATATGGATGGAATCCATAGAAATCAAATTCTGTATAATGAGCAAAAGTCTGGACAATGTAAAATGCAAGCATGCTTTAACACATGAAGGAATAATTTTCTCTTCTTCATAAATTTAGTTTTAGAATGTTGCTTTGAACTAAATTAAGTGAATAAATTTGCATTACACAGGTCAAAAGTGTATTGTGTATACGCTAACAATAATCTGTCTGCTTTAGCAATGATCCACTATATTGATATGTACGATCTTCAAATAAATAGATTAACTAATGTGGGCTTAATAATATGACTGATAAATGAAATACTGTAAGTCATACACATACAAACCTTCAAGTTGTGAACTTTCAAAGATGTGAACATGTGTCCATATGCCCAATCACATAAATTAGTTCACATATCTGATGTATGTTGTCACATGCAGGCATCCTATACAAGTGGTTGTGCTTTTGTGTACTTTACTATACAGTACTATATAGAATATGTAGTAAAGTATCTTTATTTCAAGCCCAGAATGTCTGGAAGCAAGGACAAAAGCAGCAGTGAGATATCTGGTACTGCTAAGACATGCCAAACAGTAATGATTGAAAAAAAGAGTGAAAATGATTGAATGAAGCAATGTTAAAAGATGGTAGATGTTGCTTGTTCTTATAACATGAATTGTTCAACCATTGGCACAATTCAGAAGAACAAGGACAAGATCATGGCATGTGTAAAGTTTGCTTTGCTGATGATGTTGACAATAATATTGAAGAAGCATGGAAAAGTGGTGGAGGAGAGGAAGAAACTTCTCAGCATGTGGATGCAGGATGAGCATCCAGCATTCAGTCCTGCTCAGCTTACTGCTGATTCAAGAGAAAGTCTAAAGCCTTTATAAAGACATGAAGAAGAAACACGGCAAAGGATTAGAGGGCACATCTTTTAATATCAAATATAGCTGGTTTCATTGGTTTAAGACTTGAGCCAACCTTCACAACCTGAAAGTAAATGGTGAGGCAGTGAGTGCAGATATGGTAGCTGTCCAGGAATTTCCTGAAACTCTTTGAGAAACTATTGGTGAAGGCTCATATTTATTCAAGCAGGTTTTTAATGCCGGTAAGACAGAACTGTACTGGAAAAGAATGCCAGAATAAAGTTACATCAGTTATGAGGAAAAGTTGATGCCAGGCTGTAAAGCAGCAAAGGATCAAAACTCTACTGTTTGGTGGCAATACTTCTGGTCATATAAAGCTAAAGCCTCTCTTAGTTTATCATCCAGAGAACCCAGGAGCCCTTAAACAAATGTGTTTAAGGGCTCCTGGGTTCTCTGGATGATAAACTAAGACTCTCTTCCTGTTAAGGAGATGATAACCCCAAAGCCTCGGTTACACAGGATGTAATCCAGGACTATTTTTTTTTATACCACTTTATCCTGGAGATAGAGAAATATTGCTTAGAGAAGAATATCCCATCCAACATTTTTCTGCTGCTCAACAATGTTCCAGGCCACTTCCCATAATTGATGACTTTCATCCCAACATCAAAGTAGTGCATCTACCACTGAATACTCAGTCAATCTATGGGCCAGGGAGTTATAGTGACTTTCAAGAAATATTATTTATGTCACACTTTTTGTCAAAGAGTAAAGATAAGTGATAAATCAGTAACAACCTTGCAACATTTTGGAAAAACTATAACATCTACAAGGCCATAAAAGGCATTGGCTTCGACTGGTGTGAGATTATGGCTGTCACCATGAGTGGGGTTTGGAAGAAACTTTGCCCGCAGTTCACTCACAATTTTCATGAATTTGAGAAGGTGGATGAGTGGTTCAAAGATTTCTTCTGCAACTTAATGACCCTCAGAAAGAAGCTGGAGCTAAATATGCAAAAGGAAAACCACTAAACTCCTTAATGTGCAACACAAGGAGCTTACTAATGAAGACCTAATGGATTTGGAGGCCCAGAGAAAGGATGAAGACAGACAAGAGGAAGAAGTAACTGAAGAGCTGAAAAGATTCATAATACAAGAAATGGCAAAGGGATTTTTCTTTGAGGAGGCACTATTAGTTTTTGAGACACAGGACCTAAATGTGGACTGGTACATGAAGGTTGCAGCAGCTGTTCAGCAGGCAATTCAGTGCTACCATGTCATTCATGATGAGGAAAAAAAAAAAAAAGTTACTACTCAGACACCACTGGATCATTTTTTTCAAGAGGGTAGATAGAATTGAATACAGTGAGGAACCAGAACCTATGTCATAAACTCAAGTGTGAGTGAAATTGAAGCTTGCTCTCTGTCTTCTATTGCTAACATTCCTTCAGCTCTATCATTTCCCAACTCCTGTCTCTCCTCCATTCAGTAACTCTTCTTGCCTGCATTCTTGATGCCAGCCCCTCTATGCCAGTTGTTGGGCTATTCTATTGTACTGCTGTGTGCTATGCTTTTCAAGGTGCTGTACTATGATATTAGATATGTTTTCTTTAGTCTTTGTGTTTGTGATGCATTATTTGTGTGAAAAGTATTATAAATCTACTATAGTGCACATAGTGCTAGTTGGATACCTAGTCTAACTTTGTTGGATTCACAGCTGTGCTCTCAGAATGGAATGCATTCATATGTAGGGGACTTACTGTATTGCCTCAGTTCAGTTCAGTCGCTCAGTTGTGTCCGACTCTTTGTGACCCCATGAATCCCAGCATGCCAGGCATCCCTGTCCATCACCAACTCCCAGAATTCACTCAAACTCACGTCCATCGAGTCAGTGATGCCATCCAGCCATGTCATCCACTGTCTCATTCTCCTGCTGCCCCCAATCCCTCCCAGCATCAGTCTTTTCCAGTGAGTCAACTTTTTGTATGAGGTGGCCAAAGTACTGGAGTTTCAGCTTCAGCATCATTCCTTCCAAAGAACACCCAGGACTGATCTCCTTTAGAATGGACTGGTTGGATCTCCTTGCAGTCAAAGGGACTCTCAAGAGTCTTCTCCAACACCACAGTTCAAAAGCATCAATTCTTCAGCTGCTGTATCATAAACAAAGGGTGTCAGTCACCAGTGATCACAGCCTTCCAATGTGAGATGGTGAGTCCCAGGGAAACTCAGGATGTGAAAAAAAAGGATACTGGCCACAGATAGCTGAGAATCGTATCATAAGAATGATTTCAGTGAGCACAGAGTCTTGCATTGTCCCATTCCTAGAAAAGCCCTGAAGTCTTTAACTTGGGATATCTAGTTTTCTTTAATTAATTAATCTTTTGACATTTTGACCTGCCAAAATGACCTGCAAAACTTCAGTATAACTTGGCTACCCTCTCATCTCCTTGAAGTACTGCTCTCAGGGTTACTTGAGGTGCTGCCTCTTATGCTTGAAGTCCTAAAATTTCCTTTTAGGTTGTGAATATTTTTTAAGTGAACAGTAGTATATATTTGTGTATTGTATACACTAATTAAATTTTGTTTCCCAACAAAATATTGTTTCCCAAAATTACTAAGTGAATTCTTTTTTCTCTACCTCTTTTCAGTTCAGTTCAGTCAGTCGTGTCTGACTCTTTGCGACCCCATGAATCGCAGCATGCCAGGCTTTCCTGCCCATTACCAACTCCCGGAGTTCACTCAGACTCATGTTCATCGAGTCAGTGATGCCATCCAGCCATCTCATCCTCTGTCGTCCCCTTCTCCTCTTGCCCCCAACCCCTCCCAGCATCAGAGTCTTCTCCAATGAGTCAACTCTTCGCATGAGGTGGCCAAAGTACTGGAGTTTCAGCTTTAGCATCATTCCTTACAAAGTAATCCCAGGGCTGATCTCCTTCAGAATGGACTGGTTGGATCTCCTTGCAGTCCAAGGGATGCTCAAGAGTCTTCTACAACACGACAGTTCAAAAACATCAATTCTTTGGTGTTCAGCCTTCTTCACAGTCCAACTCTCACATCCATACATGACTACAGGAAAAAACCACAGCCTTGACCAGAGGGACCTTTGTTGGCAAAGTAATGATTCTGCTTTTGAATACACTATCTAGGTTGGACATAACTTTCCTTCCAAGGAGTAAGCATCTTTTAATTTCATGGCTTCAGTCACCATCTTCAGTGACTTTGGAGCCCCCCAAAATTAAGTCTGGCACTGTTTCCCCATCTATTTCCCATGAAGTGATGGGACTGGATGCTATAATCTTCATTTCTGAATGTTGAACTTTAAGCCAACTTTTTCACTCTCCACTTTCACTTTCATCAAGAGGCTTTTGAGTTCCTCTTCACTTTCTGCCATAAGGGTGGTGTCATCTACATATCTGAGGTTATTGATATTTCTCCCAGCAATCTTGATTCCAGCTTGTGCTTCTTCCAGTCCAGCGTTTCTCATGATGTACTCTACATATAAGTTAAATAAACAGGGTGACAATATACAGCCTTGACGTACTCCTTTTCCTATTTGGAACCAGTCTGTTGTTCCATGTCCAGTTTTAGCTGCTGCTTCCTGACCTGCATACAGATTTCTCAAGAGGCAGATCAGGTGGTCTGGTATTCCCATCTGTTTCAGAATTTCCCACAGTTTCTTGTGATCCACACAGTCAAAGGCTTTGGCATAGTCAATAAATCAAATCCCTTATGATTATACAGTGGAAGTGAGAAACAGATTTAAGGGCCTAGATCTGATAGATAGGGTGCCTGATGAACTATGGAATGAGGTTCGTGACATTGTACAGGAGTCAGGGATCAAGACCATCCCCATGGAAAAGAAATGCAAAAAAGCAAAATGGCTGTTTGGGGAGGCCTTCCAAATAGCTGTGAAAGGAAGTGAAATGAAAAGCAAAGAAGAAAAGGAAAGATATAAGCATCTGAATGCAGAATTCCAAAGAATAGCAAGAAGAGATAAGAAAGCCTTCCTCAGCGATCAATACAAAGAAATAGAGGAAAACAACAGAATGGGAAAGACTAGAGATCTCTTCGAGAAAATTAGAGATACCAAGGGAACATTTCATGCAAAGATGGGCTTGATAAAGGACAGAAATGGTATGGATCTAACAGAAGCAGAAGATATCAAGAAGAGTTGACAAGAATACACAGAAGAACTGTACAAAAAAGATCTTCATGACCCAGATAATCACGATGGTGTGATCACTGAACTAGAGCCGGACATTCTGGTATGTGAAATCAAGTGGGCCCTAGAAAGCATCACTACAAACAAAGCTAGTGGAGGTGATGGAATTCCAGTTGAGCTCTTTCAAATCCTGAAAGATGATGCTGTGAAAGTGCTGCACTCAATATGCCAGCAAATTTGGAAAACTCAGCAGTGGCCACAGGACTGGAAAAGGCCAGTTTTCATTCTGATCCCAAAGAAAGGCAATGCCAAAGAATGCTCAAACTACTGCACAATTGCACTCATCTCACATGCTAGTAAAGTAATGCTCAAAATTCTCCAAGCCAGGCTTTAGCAATATATTAATTGTGAACTTCCTGATGTTCAAGCTGGTTTTAGGTTTAGTGTGGTTATATCATTTATTTGTAATATATTAATAGCTAGGTACTTTGTACTATTGCTATTCTTGTATTCCAGTTTAGGGTCCCTCTACATCTCGTTTTATTATATATTTGTGTTGTACGGTACATCCTAAAAGACAGTGTTACCCAGAAAATTATACTTAAAAGTTCCTTTCACATTATTTCATTTCCATTCCTATCCACTTAATACTGAGGACCAATTTCATGAGTTTCTGCTTTATCTTTCTGATATTTCTTTTCAAGAGATTAGTGGATAAATATGTTTTCTATCATTGCCCCTTTTCCTTACATAAAGGATACAATAATACAGATATTCTTTCACATGTCCCTTTTCCATGATTGTACAAATGACTTTTTTATTTAAAATACAAAGTATATTATTAATATCAATAAGTATGGACAATGACATTAGTAAATCATTATATATTGTCAACTGAAACTCACAATTGATGTTTATAGAAAATTTCTTAAATATCAGACAGCCTTTTCTTCAATCACTTTCAACTGACTTCTCTGAAATTGTCTCAAACATTGTCTCAAACATCCTGTCATAGTTCATTAATAATTAGAACATATCATCTCCGATTCCACCCATTCCACTGACTTCCAGGATCTTTTTCTTCTTTACCACCCAATAAAGAAATTCTTGCAATCTTAGTTGGATCAATAATTCCTTTCTGCATCATATTCACAAAATCTCCAAGCATAGCATCACAACCAACTACTGAGAAACTTAGCATGATTTTATCAATTATCAATAACCTTCCTACATCTACATTTTTAAAACAATGATCACAACAAGATTTTGATTGTTTTGTTGTTGTTGTTGTTGTCGTTTTGTTTATTTTATTTTATTTTTAAACCTGAAACACTGTATTCGTTTTGCCAAACATCAAAACGAATCTGCCACAGGTATATATGTGCTCCCCATCCTGAACCCTCCTCCCTCCTCCCTCCCCACACCATCCCTCTGGGCTGTCCCAGTGCACCAGCCCCAAGCATCCAGTATCGTGCATTGAACCTGGACTGGTAACTCGTTTTATACATGATATTACACGTTTCAATGCCATTCTCCCAAATCTTCCCACCCTTTCCCTCTCCAACAGAGTTCCATAAGACTGTTCTATACATCAGTGTCTCTTTTGCTGTCTCGTACACAGGGCTATTGTTACCATCTTTCTAAATTCCATATATATATATATATGTGTTAGTATACTGTATTGTTGTTTTTCTTTCTGGCTTACTGCAATTTCTATATCATTAAATAAATTTTCATTTGAAAATTTAGTGACTCTAAGGCTGAAAGGTATTAAAGCTGAATACAACTCCCTCCCAGAATGATGCTTTCTTTAATAGCAACTCCTGGAACTCGAAGAGAATCTGTAAATTTCTTTTCATTCACTTCTACATAGTTTGTTTCATTAACCTGAAGCACAGCTATTCTACTGAAAGTTTTACGAGTACACTCAGTTTTTCCTTTTCATATTCTCTGGTTATGATATCTAACTGCTCATTGATTTCTTAAACATGCTTTTAAATTTGACACTGTCAACCTTTTCCTTTTAGGAGCAGAGCTTCATCTTTGGTCACCATGACCTCTCCAACTTTGTGTACGTCATGAGTGAGAACAACATCAGCATCAAGATTCAACATCAAACTCTCTTTTCCAAGCACTGAACCCACAAATAATGATGAGTGACTGCTTTTTCTCAGTAGTTTCCTCTTCTTTGTGACCTTATGAACAGTAACCTGCCAGGTTCCTCTGTCCATGGGATTGTCCTGGTAAGAATACTGGAGCGGATCGCCATTTCCTCCTCCAGGGATCTTCCCAATGCAGGGATCGAACCTGCACCTCCTGCATTGACAGGTGGATTCTTTACCATTAAGCCACCTAGGAAGCCCACCAGCAGTGACAAGCATGTCCTTAAGCGGATTTTTCATATTATCAACAACATATGGAACTTTGCTACAATCTGAAAACAAACTTTTAGCCTATTCAAAATGAATTTATTTAAAGCTTCTCCATTAATATCTTCAGCAATCATTATCAAAGACAACAATGAACACTGGCAATTTCAAAGGCAGCAATAACGGACTAGACACTCTCTTTTCACTAAATAGAATACAGGCATTCTGAAATTCACATTTCTGATCTTTTGGTGCATAAAAATATGAAGAAATAAACTTCCACTTAAAATTTAATAATTATTCATAATTTATCCAGTATTTTATATAGCCCAACTCTTTGGTGAAATCTTAGCAATCAGCAATTTCTTCAAGGGTTAATACAGTTTTAGACTGCATATTAAGTTTATCAATTACAGTATCTATAGCTAAGATTACACCTTTTATGATTTCCACTGGATTAACACCTTTGCTAATCTTCTCTAAGCTGTCTTTGGGCTTCTCTGGTGGTTCAGATGGTAAAGAATCTGCCTGCAATGTAAGAGACCCAGGTTTGATCTCTGGGTTGGGAAGATACCCTAAACAAGAAAATGGCTACCCACTCAAGTATTCTTGCTTGGAGAATTCCATGGACAAAAGAGCCTTGTGGGTTAGAGTCCATAAAGTCACAAAGAGTTGGACATGACTGAGCGACCAGCACAGTCACTTGACTTTCAATGTTCTCTAAGCTGTCTTTGATAATAGAGTATATCAGTATTGCAGCAGTGGTGGTGGGTTTGCAATCTTTTCATTTGTATTATTGGCAACATTTTTAAACAAGTATAGTCCAATATTTTTATGTTTATTCAGTATTGCAATTGACTTTGCAGTAGCCACACCATCTTTTGTTATTTTTGGACTTTTCAAACACTGTTCTTTCCTTTAGCCATTTGGTAATGACTCTAGCTTCAACTAAAAGGTCTAAAACATCTTGAAGCATTAGTGTCTTCACCAAAGACGCTGTCTTCATCTTTGGCATAAGCCTGAGTAAGATAAGGATGCAGTGCTCTGATACTGGCCTAATCTGATGAAAGACTGCAGGTCATCAAAGACGTTATGTAAGGAGTAGTGAGGCATGTGCTGTTGAAGTGAGAGACAACCTGCATGACACACACAGCAAAGAACCCATGTACCCTCTCTTCATTGTTCTCTCTGCACTTTGGCATAGTCTGTGCAGCAGCTTCCATTCCCTTCCTGTTTTGCCATGTGTGACAATATGTGTGCAACAAGATTAAAAAGGAAAAACTTAACAATATAGCTTGGAACTTACTCCATTTTATCTTGTAAAGATCTTCTTTATTCCTTTTTTAAATTTATTTTTTTAATTGGAGAATTATTGATTTACAATGTTGTGTTGGTTTCTTCCAGACAGCAATGCAAATCAGTCATAATTATACGTATATCACCTCCCTCTTGAGGCTCTCTCCCTTCCCCTCATCCCACCCTTCTAGGTCATCACAGAATTCCCTGTGTTATATAGCAACTTCTTACCAGCTATCTAATTTAAAACATGGTAGTGTACTGTTTTTGGAAGTACCATACTTTATTCAGGCACTCTGCTGGGTAAGATCACCTAGGTAATTTCCGGTATTTTGTAATTCAAACAGTACTGCAAAGAAGAACCTTATGCATATGTATTGCTGGAGGTGTATCTTCAAGGTAGGTAGATTCTTAAAAGTGGGATGACTGGATCAAAAGATAAGTGTGTGTGTATATATATATATATATACACACACACAGAGTTTTGTTACATATTGTTAAATTCTCCACAAGAAGGGTCCTACAAGTTTGCATTCTCACTGACAATATGTGAGTCCCTGTTCACCAAGAGGATATACTGTTACATTATAAAATTTTGCCAAACAAATGAAATTTTAAAATAATATATTTAAGGGTGATTTTTATCTTTTTTTTTTTTTTTTTCTGTGTGCAAATTTCTTCTTGGGTCTTTTTCTTATTTTGTTGTTCGACTATTGACACTTTTTTTTTTTTTTTTTTTTAGTTTTAAGAGGCCTATATGTATTAGGATAAAAGATCACAACTCCCTTTGTGTAATTCAGTGATGCTACGAGCCATGCCATGCAGGGCCACCCAATAAGGATGTGTCATAATGAAGAGTTCAGGCAAAAAAATGGTCCACTGGATGAGGAAATGGCAACCCACTCTAGTATTTTTGCCATGAGAACCCCATAAACAGTATGAAAAGGCAAAAAGATATGAGACTAGAAGATGAGCCCCTCAGGTTGGAAGGTGTCCAATAGGCTATTGGAGAAGAGCAGAGGGCAGTTACTAACAACTCCACAAAGAATGAAGCAGCTGGACCAAAGTGGAGATGATGCTCAGTTGTATCTGATGGCAGATGTGGATGCTTTGGGTAGTGAATAAAGTCCAATGCTGTAAGGAACAAGGAATCTGGCATGTTAAGTCCATCAATCAAGTTAAATTGGACATTGTCAAGCAGGAGATGACAAGACTGAACATTAACATCTTAAGAAGCAGTGAATTAAAATGGATAGAAAAGGGTGAATTTAATTAAGATGACCATGATATCTACTACTATGGGCAAGAATCCCTTAGAAGAAATAGAGTAGGCCCTATAGTAAACAACAGTCCAAAATGCAATACTTGGGTGCCACATCAAAAGCAACAGAATGATCTCAGTTCATTTCCAAGGCAAACCACTTAACATCACAGTAATCAAAGTCTATGCTCCAATCACTGATGTTGAAGAAGCTGAAATTTACAGGTTCTATGAGGACCTAGTCACCTTCTAGAACTAATACAGAAAAAAATGGCCTTTTCAGCATGTGTGTGTGCTCAGTTGCTTGGTTGTGTCTGACTCTTTGTGACCTCGTAGACTGTAGCCCGCCAGGCTCCTCTCTACATGAAACTTTCTTGGTAGGAATAGTGGAGTGGGTTGCCATTTCCTACTTCAGGGGATCTCCCTGACCTAAGGATAAAACCTTCATCTCTTGCATTTTTTTTGGCATTGGCAGGCAGATTCTTTATCACTATGCCGCCTGGTAAGCTTTTTTCATCATAGAGGATTAGAATGCAGAAGTAGGAAGTCAAGAGATACCTGGAGTAACAGGCAAGGTTGGCCTTGGAGTACAAAATGAAGCAGGGCAAAAGTTAACAGTTTTGTCAAGAGAACGTGCTGGTCATAGCAAACACCAATTAACAGCAACACATGAGACTACATGTGGACATCGCCAGATGGTCAACACTGAAATCAGATTGATTATATTCTTTGCAACTAAGACTGAGAAGCTCTATAGAGTCAGCAAAAACAAGACCAGGGGTTGACCATGGCTCAGATCATGAGCTCCTTATTGGAAAACTCCGATTTAAATTGAAGAAAATAGGGAAAGACCACAAGGCCATTGGGTGTGATCTAAATCATATCCCTTATACATTGGAGGTGACAAATAGATTCAAGAGATTAGATCTGGTAGACAGATTACTTGAAGAACTATGAACAGAGGTTCATAACATTGTACAGGAAGCAGTGACCAAAATCACCCCCAAGAAATAGAAAAGCAAGAAGGCAAAGTGATTGTCTGAGGAGGCTTTACAAATAGCCGAGGAAAGAAGAGAAGAAAAAAGCAAGGGAGAAAGGGAAAGACATGCAAAATGAGGGTTTCCCTGGTGGCTCAGATGGTAAAGGATCTGCCTGGAATACAGGACACCCAGGCTAGATCCCTGGGTTTGGAAGATCCTTTAGAGAAGGGATGGGCAACCCACTGCAGCATTTTTGCCTGGAGAATTCCATGGATAGAGTAGCTGGGTGGGTTAAAGTCCAAGGGTCATAAAGAGTCAAACCCAACTGAGCGACTAACACACACACATACATACCCAACTGAATGCAGAATTCCAGAGAAGAGCGAAGAGTTATAGAAAGGCCTTCTTAAATAAGCAATGCAAAGAAATAGAGGAAAACAACAGAATAGGAAAGACTAGAGATCGCTCCAGAAAAATTGGCCACGTCAAGGAAACATTTCATGCAACAATGGGCATGAAAAAGAACAGAAAATTTAAGGACCCAGCAGAAGCAGAAGAGATTAAAAAGAAGTGGCAAGAATACACAGAAGAACAATACAAAGCAGATCTTAATGACCTGGATAACCACGATGGTGTGGTCATTCACCTAGAGCCAGATATCCTGGAGAGTGAAGTCAAGAGGACCTTAGAAATCATTACAATGAATAAAGCTAATTGAAGTGAGAGAAGAAATCAAATTGCCAACAGTCGTTGAATCGTAGAGAAAGAAAGAGAGTTCCAGAAAAAAAAACATCTATTTTGCTTCACTGACTATGCTAAATCCTTTGACTGTGTGGATCATTACAAGCTCTGGGGAAATTGTTATAGAGATGGGAATATCAGACCTCCTCACCTTTCTCCTGATAAATCTATAACAGGGTCAAGAAGCAACAGTTAAAACCATACATGGAACAACTGACTGGTTCAAAATTGAAAAAAGGAGCATGATAAGGCTGTATATGTCACCCCACTTACTTAACATATGCAGAGTCCATGTGTGCATGCTCCATCACTTCAGTCATGTCTTATTCATTGTGACCCCATGGTATGTAGCCCACCAGGCTCCTCTGTCCATGGGATTCTCTAGGCAAGAACACTGGAGTGGGTTGCCATGCCCTCCTCCAGGGGATCTTCCTGACCCAGGGACTGAATCCATGTCTCCTGCATCTTATGCATCATAGGCAGATTCTTTACACACTGAGTCACTAGGGAAGTCCTGTGTGCAGAGTACATCATTTGAAATCTCAGATTGGATGAATCACGATGTGGAATCCAGATTTCTGGGAGAAATATGAACACCTCAGATATACAGATGATACCACTCTTCAGAAACTGAAGAGGAACTAAAGATCCTTTTGATGGGACTGAAAGAGGAAAGTGAAAAACTTGGCTTGAAATTCAACATTAAAAAAAAAAAAAAAGATTATGGCACAACCACTTTGATAGAAGGGAAAAAAATGAAAACACTGACAGATTTTATTTTTGTTTCTAAAATCACTGAGGACAGTGATCACAGTATTGAAATTCAAAGATGCTTGCTCTTTGGAAGGAAAGCTATGACAAATTTAGACAGCACATTATAAAGCAAAGACATCAATTTGCCAACAAAAATTGGTGTAATACAAGCTGTGTTTTTTCCAGTATTCATGTACAATGTGAGAATTGGACCATAAAGAAAGCTAAACACTGAAGAATTGATGCTTTTGAAGTGTGGTGCTGGAGAAAATACTTGAGAGTCCTTTGGGCTGGAAGTAGATCAAACCCCTCAATCCTAAGAGAAATCAATCCTGAATATTCATTGTAAGAGTGGATGCCATAGGTGAAACTCCAATCCTTTGGGGACCTGAAGTGAAGAGCCAGCTCATTGGAAAAAACCCTAATGCTGGGAAAGATTGAAGGCAAAAAAAGAAATGGACAGCAGAAGAGGAAATGATTAGATAGCATCACTGACTCAGTGGGCATGAATTTGAGCAAATCTTGAAAGATAAAGGAGAACAGAGGAGCCTGGTGGGCTGAAATCCATGGGGTCACAAAGAGTTGTGTAGAACTTAGCAAGTGAACAAGAACAGTGTATCAATAGTATTGCTCTCTGTTACACATTACAATTATTTTCTCTCAGTTCATCACTTATATGTGATACCTCATGTTATTATCTTAGCTTTTTTAAAATTTAACTTTCACTTTCATGTGGTCAAATTTATCGGTGTTTTTTCTTTCATTTTTCTACAATTTGAGAAATAAAATGTATTTCCTTATTATGATGATAAAGAGAAACACATCCCAGTGTTCTTCTAGTTCTTGTGTTATTTTCATTTTTATATTTATATTCCTGATCTATTTGGAATTTATTCTGGTATATCATTTGTGATATTTATCAAACATTATTTTTTCCAAATAATCTCCCAGTTGGTCAGCAATCATTAATTTGAGTCATTGTTGCTCCAAATATATTACCTTTATCATATAATACATTTCTTCATGTACTTGGATCTATTTCTGGGTTTTCCATTCTGTTCTTCTGTTCTCTTAACAGAAAGTTTGAAGTAAATTTTTATAGCATTCTATCTGGAAGAGCTAATATCTTCTCATACATTTTCCTTTTCAGTGTTTTCCTGCCTCATCTTGTATGTTTGCTTTTCCATACGAACTTCATTATTTACTTGTTTTATAACATAAAATTGCTAAGTTGCTTCAGTCGTGTCTGACTCTGTGCTACCCCATAGATGGCAGCCCATGAGGCTCCCTCATCCCTGGGATTCTCCAGGCAAGAATACTGGAGTAGGTTGCCATTTCCTTTTCCAATGCATGGAAGTGAAAAGTGAAAGTGAAGTCGCTCAGTTGTGTCTGACTCTTAGCGACCCCATGGACTGTAGCCCACCACGCTCCTCCATCCATGGGATTTTCCAGGCAAGAGTACTGGAGTGGAGTGCCATTGCCTTCTCCAATACCGTAAAATAGTCTGCTAATATTTTGATTAAGATTGAGTTATGTTTATAAGTTTATTAGGGGAAAACTGACATCTTTATAGTTGAATAGTCTCACACGAGAAGGTGAAAGGTCTTTCTACTTATTCAAGTCTAATTTTGCATCTCTCAGGTATGGTTTAAAGTTTCTCATATAAAGGTAATACATATTTATTTTTAAGTTTATTTGAAATATTTAATCTTGTTTGCTGCAGTTGTTATAGGGTTTTTTTTTTGTTTTTTGTACCCATCCATATCTTTCGTAGGCTACTTAAGAAACTCCCAGCAATCATTCATATCTTCCTTCAATTGTTTCTCTACATTGGATCCAGGGTGATCTTTTTAAAAGTGTAAATTTGTTCTTTTCTTTTTCTTTTTTTTCTGAAGTCCTTCAAAAACTTCTACATAAAATGAAGACCAAGTTCCTACGTAGGCCTAACAAGTCTTCTACCTTCTGGCCTATATAGCCACATTATGCATTTTTCTTTCATAAGGGTTTTGCCCCTACTTCCTCAACCCTGAAATGTTCCTGTGCACTTAACCACTACTTCCTCACCTAGTCACCTTAGTCATTTTTCACTACTCAGATCTGTCACTATCTTGAGGATGTCTTTCTTAATCTCTGAATTCAGTGTACATTTTACAAGGTCTCATAGAATCTATACCTTTCATTAGCATTCCCTGAAATTGGAATTTAATAGTTAACTAGGTCATAAATTGATTAATAAAATCTTATGGGGAAAGAATTTTTTTCTTTGGTGGCTGCCACAGACTATTCTGTAGTACAGACTCTTATTGAATGAAGATAGTAAACCTATTATTTTAAGCAAACATACTTTAAATTGTATTGAAAAGTATTTACTATATTTATAGAGCTGGAAATATCTATGAGACTTTGAAATAAATTAGATAAAGAAGATACACTTATAATTCTAAAATATCAAGAGTTCTAGATCCTCTTCTTTACTCTTATGTGTATACTTGCAAAATAAATTAAATACTGTTAATCTTATTTTTTAAAGAAAAGTATTGTTAGCACTTGAATGTACTATGACTATAAAATGTTAAATGAAGTAGATTAATCTTTTAAAAATTCATATGAAACTACTCATTCTTTACATATTCCATTAGACTTTGGAATCTAAAGCAGAAAAGGCAGAAGGTAATAGGTTTGAGAATTTGGCAAATTAAAAACAAAACTATAGTCTTAATTTCTTTTTATGTTTTTAAGTGCATTGAAGAGTGAATTTATTTTTTAAGAAATGTAAAATATTAAAGAGGAAACATTTTAAAATAATTTATTGCTTTATCTCCATTATGCAATAAATACTGTATTTCTATTTACCAATATTTATTTTTTGGTATACATAGGTTTCATAGAGTCCTAGTAAGAGTAGGAGAAGGCAATGGCACCCCACTCCAGTACTCTTGCCTGGAAAATCCCATGGATGGAGGAGCCTGGTGGGCTGCAGTCCATGGGGTCGCGAAGAGTCGGACGCGACTGAGCGTCTTCACTTTCACTTTTCACTTTCATGCATTGGAGAAGGAAATGGCAACCCACTCCAGTATTCTTGCCTGGAGAATCCCAGGGATGGGGGAGCCTGGGGGGCTGCAGTCCATGGGGTCACATAGAGTCGGACACGACTGAAGCAACTTAGCAGCAGCAGCAGAAGGAGTATACTTAAAAATGTGTGTGTGTGTGTGTGTGTTGAAGTCATCTAGAGTTTGGGTCAAGTTTGTGGAATAGGAGGACCTAGGGTTCACTTCGGAGAAGGCAATAGCACCCCACTCCAGTACTTTTGCCTGGAAAATCCCATGGATGGAGGAGCCTGGTAGGCTGCAGTCCATAGGGTGGCGAAGAGTTGGACACGACTGAGCAACTTCACTTTCACTTTTCATTTTCATGCATTGGAGAAGGAAATGGCAACCCACTCCAGTGTTCTTGCCTGGAGAATCCCAGGAACAAGGGAGCCTGGTGGGTTGCTGTCTATGGGGTCGCATAGAGTTGGACACGACTGAAGTGACTTAGAAAGATTCACTTTTCCCCACAGGTACAAGAATATATTGACATGTAGAACAATATTCACAGATCAGCTCATGGACACTAGCAGAGGACTTCAGGCACCTAAAAGGACAAGAAAAGTCCCTAACCTGCATAGGTTAGATGAAAGAGAAAAGGAAGAAAAAGAAAAGAGGAAATGGGATGGGACCCACAGCCCTGCCTGCTTGGGGGAACCTGAAGGAAAGGAGAGTTACTCGACTCGGGGAAGCCCTCTCACTAGCTGAGAGACCAGCTGAAATAGAGCCTTGTGGGAGCCTTGGAGGCTGGCTATCAGAGGAAACTGCAGAGGTCAGTCTGTGGCAGGCAGGACAGAACAAGACTTACACAGATGTTCCAGGCCACAGTTTTTCATATCCGAGCAACAGATAGGTATCTGCTGTTGCTGGCAAAGGCTAGATGCTAAAACATGGGGTTTAGAGAGTGTATCCAGGGAGAGGACTACTGTTGGCTGTGTACAGACAGCTTCAGGAGCTGGCAGTGGGCAGCTTTGCAGCCAGGAATGCCCTAGGAGGAAGCACGGACTGCCATGGAAGCCAGGCACTGATGCTAAAAGGCAGAGCCGCCATCAAGGCCTCTTTCCCCACATGCCAGCCCCTGCCCTAGGCAAGCGTGAGTGTCCCACTTGTTGCTGCCTTATTCTTCTCTAACCTGAGTGAGCATCCACCTTTCAGTCACTACCTTTTGCTCATCCCATCTAAGTTAGCAAGAGTGCCCCAGTCACTTGTTACCCCACCCCATCCAGCCAAAATGGAACAGCATGCCCCCAGTTCCAGCCTTTGCCCCCTCTATCCTGGGGCAGACACCTCCACAGACACCTGAAGGTAGCCCACATGCAGAGGTGAGCCCTAAACCAAAGGTGAGACCCAGAGGCTGTGAGACTAAAGGATAGAATTGAAATCTCTCCTTGCAACTGCACAAAGCTGTGGATTAAACCTCACAAGCCTGGTAAACCCAGTACCTGCAGAATATCTGAACAGACAATGAACTCTTGCACAACTAACATCAGTCTAGCTTTAGCATCTGTGGACTTTGTGGGCACATACATGTAGGAGTTGGGAGAAGTTGGAGTCTGAGCTGCCCCCACAGTGCCCACAGTGGGTCCAGAGACCTGCTTAGGGTCTTGAGGGCCTCTAGAGGAGGCAGGGATTGGCTGTGGCTCACCATGGAGGCAAGGATACAGGTAGTAGAAGCCCCAGGGAATTTTTGTTGTTGTTTTATTATTTTTACTTCTTGCATTTTTAATATATTTTTATTTCAGTATTTCATATTTTTTTTTCTGCTTGATTTTCAGCTTTTTTGTTTCTTGATTATTGTTATGTTTTCTTTGCCCCCTTTTTTTTTTCTTTCAACTGTGATTGATCTGTTCATGTTTTCTATTTCTTCCTGTTTCAGTCTTGGAAATTTATACCATTCTAAGAATCTGTTTCTTCTAGGTTGCTCACTGTATTGGTATATAGCTGCTTGTAGTAATGTATTTAAATTCTTTATATTTCTGTGGTGTATATTATAATTTCTTATTTTTCATTTCTAATTGTATTGAATTGAGTCTTCTTCCTTTTATCTTGATGAGTCTAGCTTAAGATTTATAAGTTTTGTTTATCTTCTCAAAAAAAGAACAATAGGGGAGGAGCTAAGATGGTGGAGGAATAGGACAGGGAGAACACTTTCTCCCCCACAAATTCATCAAAAGAACACTTAAATGCCAAGTAAATTCCACAAAACAACTTCTGAATGCCAGCAGAGGACATCAGGCACCCAGAAAAGCAACCCATTGTCTTCTAAAGGAGGTAGGAAAAAATATAAAAGACAAAAAAGGGGACAAAAGAGGGAGGGATGGAGCTCTGTCCCGGGAAGGGAGTCTTAAAAAGAGAGAAGTTTCCAAACACCAGGAAACATTCTCACTTCTGAGTCTGTGGTGAGCCTTGGAAGCACAGAGGGCAACATAACAGGGAGGAAAAATAAATAAACAATTAAAACCCACAGATTACGAGCCCTATGGTAACTCCCCCAGTGGAGAAGCAGCACAGACACCTGCATCTGCCACTAGCAAGCGGGGGCTGGGCAGGGAGGCGTGGCGCGGGCTGCATAGCTTAGAGTAAGGATCTGGCCTAAATACCCCGAGCGCTACCTGAGCGAAATAATTTGGGCTAGCAAACCAGACTGTGGGATATCTACCACGCGAAAAGCCAGCCCTAACCTAAGACACCACCAGGCCCGTGCACAGAACAAAGGACTGAATAGAGCTAGCCGTCTGCAGACCATCCCCCTCCAGTGACAGGCAGCCAGAGCCGGAAGGGGGCAATCGCAGCCCCAGAGAGACATTATCTACAAAGTGTAAGCAGGCTTCTTTGCTAACTAAAACTTCTTGGGTGTCTGGACAGTCAACATCCGCCTGAGAAGGCGCGCCGGTTGTACACCCAGATAACCGAGCAGCAGGGAGGCGATAAGTCACAGCAACCACGCTCACCAAACACCTCATCACCTGAGCTGCTCAGACCTGGGAAGGGCACAAAACGCAGGCCCAACCGAATCTGTGCCTCTGAGGACTACCCAAGTGTCTGAACCTGAGCAGCTTAGACCTGCGAGGTGCAAGCAGCCTTGGCCGGCCGCGGATGGTTCCAGGCGGAGCAACCTAGAACCTGAGCAATGTGGGCAGGGAGGCTACACGTGCCGTGAATGGGGGCAGGCCCAGTGTGGCTGAGGCACTGCAAGCAAACGCCAGTGTTATTTGTTTGCAGTGTCCCTCCCTCCCCACAGCATGACTGAACAAGTGAGCCTTAAAAAAAAGAAAAAAAGTGTCCACCACCACCCACTTTGTATCAGGGCGAAAATCAGACACTGAAGAGACCAGCAAACAGAAGAAGCTATAACAGAGGGAACCGCCTTGAAAGCTACAGGCAATAGATTAAAACTCCGTGGTTAGTACCGACTACATAAGAAGGGGCTATAGATCTTGAGAAATACAAGCCGGAACAAGGAACTAGCCGAAAATGAACTGACCCCACAATACCCACAACAACATCAGAGAAAGGCCTAGATATATTTTTACTATTTTTATGATCATTCTTTCTTTCTTTTTTTTTTTAATTTTTAAAAAAATTTTAAGTCCTCTATTACTCCTTTAATTTTCACTTTCATAACCTACTATTAATTTGCAAAAAAAAAAAGACACCCTTTAAAAAAAAAAAAAAGCAAACTTCATATATATATTTTTTATAATTTTTGTGACCTTGATTTTTTTTTCTTTTTCTCTTTCTTTCTTTCTTTTTTTTTTTCTTCTTTGTTTAACATTGTATTTTTGAAACTCCAAACTCTGTTCTAGATTTTTAATCTTAGCTTTTTGGTATTTGTTATCAATTTTGTACCTATTTTTTTTTTTTTATAACTTTTGTGACTTTTTTTTCTCTCTTTCTTTCTCTTCATCTTTTCTTTAACATTGTATTTCTGAAACTCCAAACTCTACTCTAGATTTTTAATTTATGCTTTTTGGTATTTGTTATTAATTTTGTACCTATATTTCTTTATAATTTTTGTCACTTTGTTTTTTTTTTTTTTCTCTCTTTCTTTTCCTTCATCTTTTCTTTAACATTGTATTTTTGAAATTCCAAACTCTACTCTAGATTTTTAATTTTTGCTTTTAGGTATTTGATACCAATTTTGTACCTTTAAGAACCCAATCTTCAGTACCCCTTTTTTACTAGGGAGAGAGATTACTGGCTTGACTGCTCTCTCCCCCTTTGGACTCTCCTTTTTCTCCACCAGGTCGCCTGTGTCTCCTCCCTAACCCCACTCTACTCTACCCAACTCTGTGAATTTCTGTGTGTTCCAGACAGTGGAGAACACTTAGGGAACTGATTACTGGCTGGATATGTCTCTCTCCTTTTCATTCCCCGCTTTTATCCTCCTGGCCACCTCTGTCTCCTTCCTCCCTCTTCTCTTCTCTGTATAACTCCATGAACATCTCTGAGTGGTCCAGTTGTGGAGTGCACATAAGGAAGTGATTACTGGTTAGCCCGCTCTCTCCTCTATTGATTCCACCTCACCTCATTCAGGTCACTTCTAACTCCCTCCTCCCTCTTCTCTTCTCCATGTAACGCTGTGAACCTCTCTGGGTGACCCTCACGGTGGAGAAACTTTTCATCTTTAACCTAGATGTTTTATCAATGGTGCTGTATATAAGGAGAAGTTTTGAGACTACTGTAAAAATAAGACCAATAACTGAAAGCAGGAGGCTTAAGTCCAAACCCTGACTCCAGGGAACTCCTGACTCCAGGGAATATTAATTTAAAGGAGCTCATCAAATGCCTCCATACCTACACTGAAACCAAGCACCACATAAGGGCCAACAAGTTCCAGGGCAAGACATATCAAGCAAATTCTCCAGCAACACAGGAACACAGCCCTGAGCTCCAATATACATGCTGCCCAAAGTCACCCCAAAGCCATAGAAATCTCATATCTCATTACTGGACACTTCATTGCACTCCAGAGAAAAGAAATCCAGCTCCACCCACCAGAACACTGACACCAGCTTCCCTAACCAAGAAACCTTGACAAGCCACCTGTACAAACCCACACACAGCGAGGAAACACCACAATAAAGAGAACTCCACAAACTGCCAGAATACAGGAAGGACACCCCAAACTCAGCAATTTAAATGAGATGAAGAGACAGAGGAATACCCAGCAGATAAAGGAACAGGATAAATGCCCACCAAACCAAACCAAAGAGGAAGAGATAGGGAATCTACCTGATAAAGAATTCCGAATAATGATAGTGAAATTGATCCAAAATTTTGAAATAAAAATGGAATCACAGATAAATAGCCTGGAGACAAAGATTGAGAAGATGCAAGAAAGGTTTAACAAGGACCTAAAAGAAATAAAAAAGAGTCAATATATAATGAATAATGCAATGAATGAGATCAAAAACACTCTGGAGGGAAAAATAGTAGAATAACAGAGGCAGAAGATAGGATTAGTGAATTAGAAGATAGAATGGTAGAAATAAATGAATCAGAGAGGAAAAAAGAAAAACAAATTAAAAGAAATGAGGACAACCTCAGAGACCTCCAGGACAATATTAAACACTACAGCATTCGAATCATAGGGGTCCCAGAAGAAGAAGACAAAAAGAAAGACCATGAGAAAATACTTGAGGAGATAATAGTTGAAACTTCCATAAAATGGGGAAGGAAATAATCACTCAAGTCCAAGAAACCCAGAGAGTCCCAAACAGGATAAACCCAAGGCGAAACACCCCAAGACACATAGTAATCAAATTAACAAAGATCAAACACAAACAACAAATATTAAAAGCAGCAAGGGAAAAACAACAAATAACACACAAGAAAATTCCCATAAAGATAACAGCTGATTTTCAATAGAAACTCTTCAAGCCAGGAGGGAATGGCAAGACATACTTAAAGTGATGAAAGAAAATAACCTACAGCCCAGACTATTGTACTCAGCAAAGATCTCATTCAAATATGAAGGAGAAATCAAAAGCTTTACAGACAGGCAAAAGCTTAGAGAATTCTGCACCACCAAACCAGCTCTCCAACAAATAATAAAGGATATTCTCTAGACAGGAAACACAAAAACGGTGTATAAATTCGAACCCAAAACAATAAAGTAAATGGCAATGGAATCATATCTATCAATAACTATCTTAAACATAAATGGGTTGAATGCCCCAACCAAAAGACAAAGACTGACTGAATGGTTACAAAAACAAGACCCCTACATAGGTTGTCTACAAGAGACCCACCTCAAAACAGGGGACACATACAGACTGAAAGTGAAGGGCTGGAAAAAGATTTTCCATGCAAATAGGGACCAAAAGAAAGCAGGAGTAGCAATACTCATATCAGATAAAATAGACTTTAAAACAAAGGCTGTGAAAAGAGACAAAGAAGGTCACTACATAATGATCAAAGGTTCAATCCAAGAAGAAGATATAACAATTATGAACATATATGCACCCAAAATAGGAGCACCGCAATATGTAAGACAAATACTAACAAGTATGAAAGGAGAAATTAACAATAATAGTGGGAGACTTTAATACCCCACTCACACCTATGGATAGATCAACTAAACAGAAAATTAACAAGGAAACACAAACTTTAAATGATACAATAGACCAGTTAGACCTAATTGATATCTATAGGACATTTCATCCCAAAACAATGAATTTCACCTTCTTCTCAAGCGCACATGGAACCTTCTCCAGGATAGATCACATCCTGGGCCATAAAGCTAGCCTTGGTAAATTCAGAACAATAGAAATCATTCCAAGCATCTTTTCTGACCACAATGCAATAAGATTAGATCTCAATTACAGGAGAAAAACTATTAAAAAATCCAACATATAGAGGCTGAACAACACGCTGCTGAACAACCAACAGATCACAGAATAAATCAAAAAATAAATCAAAATTTGCATATAAACGAATGAAAATGAAAACACAAAACACAAAACCTGTGGGACACTCTAAAAGCAGTCTTAAGGGGAAAGTTCATAGCAATACAGGCATACCTCAAGAAACAAGAAAAAAGTCAAAGAAGTAATCTAACTCTATACCTAAAGCAACTAGAAAAGGAAGAAATGAAGAACCCCAGGGTTAGTAGAAGGAAATAAATCTTAAAAATTAGGGCAGAAATAAATGCAAAAGAAACAAAAGAGACCGTAGCAAAAATCAACAAAGCCAAAAGCTGGTTCTTTGAAAGGATAAATAAAATTGACAAACCATTAGCCAGACTCATCAAGAAACAAAGGGAGAAAAAACAAATCAATAAAATTAGAAAAGAAAATGGAGAGATCACAACAGACAGCACAGAAATACAAAGGATCATAAGAGACTACTATCAGCAATTATATGGCAATAAAGTGGACAACGTGGAAGAAATGGACAAATTCTTAGAAAAGTACAACATTCCAAAACTGGACCAGGAAGAAATAGAAAATCTTAACAGACCCATCACAAGCATGGAAATTGAAACTGTAATCAGAAATCTTCCAGCAAACAAAAGCCCAGGTCCAGACGGTTTCACAGCTGAATTCTACCAAACATTTAGAGAAGAGCTGACACCTATACTACTCAAAATCTTCCAGAAAATTGCAGAGGAAGGTAAACTTCCAAACTCATTCTATGAGGCCTAATACCAAAACCTGACAAAGATGCCACAAAAAAAAAAAAAAAAAAAGAAACAAACAAACAAAACTACAGGCCAATATCACTGATTAGCATAGATGCAAAAATCCTTAACAAAATTCTAGCAATCAGAATCCAACAACACATTAAACAGATCATACACCATGACCAAGTGGGATTTTTCCCAGGGATGCAAGGATTCTTCAATATCCGCAAATCAATCAATGTAATACACCACATTAACAAATTGAAAAATAAAAACCGTATGATTATCTCAATAGATGCAGAGAAAGCCTTTGACAAAATTCAACATCCATTTATGATAAAAACTCTCCAGATAGCAGGAATAGAAGGAACATACCTCAATATACTAAAAGCTATATATGACAAACCCACAGCAAACATTATCCTCAATGGTGAAAAATTGAAAGCATTTCCTCTAAAGTCAGGAACAAGACAAGGGTGACCATTCTCACCACTGCTATTCAACATAGTTTTGAAAGTTTTGGCCACAGCAATCAGAGAAGAAAGAGAAATAAAAGGAATCCAGATTGGAAAAGAAGAAGTAAAACTCACTGTTTGCAGATATCATGATCCTCTACATAGAAAACCCTAAAGACTCCACCAGATAATTACTAGAACTAATCAATGAATATAATAAAGTTGCAGAATATAAAATCAACACACAGAAATCCCTTGCATTCCTATACATTAATAATGAGAAAACAGAAAGAGAAATTAAGGAAACAATTCCATTCACCATTGCAACGAAAATAATAAAATACTTAGGAATATATCTACCTAAAGAAACTAAAGACCTATATATAGAAAACTATAAAACACTGGTTAAAGAAATCAAAGAGGACACTAATAGATGGAGAAATATACCATGTTCATGGATTGGAAGAATCAATATAGTGAAAATGAGTATAATACTCAAAGCAATTTATAGATTCAATGCAATCCCTATCAAGCTACCAAAGGTATTCTTCACAGAGCTAGAACAAATAATTTCACAATCTGTATGGAAATACAAAAAACCTCGAATAGCCAAAGCTATTCGAAGAAGAAGAAGAATGGAACTGGAGGAATCAACCTGCCTGACTTCAGGCCCTACTACAAAGCCACAGTCATCAAGACAGTATGGTACTGGCACAAAGACAGAAATATAGATCAATGGAACAAAATAGAAAGCCCAGAGATAAATCCACACACCTATGGACACCTTATCTTTGACAAAGGAGGCAAGAATATACAATGGATTAAAGACAATCTCTTTAACAAGTGGTGCTGGGAAAACTGGTCAACCACTTGTAAAAGAATGAAACTAGAACACTTTCTAACACCATACACAAAAATAATCTCAAAATGGATTAAAGATCTCAACGTAAGACCAGAAACTATAAAACTCCTAGAGGAGAACATAGGCAAAACACTCTCTGACATACATCACAGCAGGATCCTCTATGACCCACCTCCCAGAATATTGGAAATAAAAGCAAAAATAAACTAATGGGACCTAATTAAACTTAAAATCTTCTGCACAACAAAGGAAACTATAAGCAAGGTGAAAAGACAGCCTTCAGAATGAGAGAAAATAATAGCAAATGAAGCAACAGACAAACAACTAATCTCAAAAATATACAAGCAACTCCTACACCTCAATTCCAGAAAAATAAATGACCCAATCAAAAATGTGCCAAAGAACTAAATAGACATTTCTCCAAAGAAGACATACAGATGGCTAACAAACACATGAAAAGATCTCAACACCACTTATTATCAGAGAAATGCAAATCAAAACCACTATGAGGTGCCATTTCACGCCAGTCAGAATGGCTGCGATCCTAAAGTCTACAAGCAATAAATGCTGGAGAGGGTGTGGAGAAAAGGGAACCCTCTTACACTGTTGGTGGAAATGCAAACTAGTACAGCCACTATGGAGAACAGTGTGGAGATTCCTTAAAAAACGGGAAATAGAACTGCCTTATGACCCAGCAATCCCACTGCTGGGCATACACACTGAGGAAACCAGAAGGGAAAGAGACATATGTACCCCAATGTTCATCGCAGCACTGTTTATAATAGCCAGGACATGGAAGCAACCTAGATGCCCATCAGCAGATGAATGGCTAAGAAAGCTGGGGGACATATACACAATGGAGTATTACTCAGCCTTTAAAAAGAATACATTTGAATCAGTTCTAATGAGGTGGATGAAACTGGAGCCTATTATACAGAGTGAAGTAAGCCAGAAAGAAAAACACCAATACAGTATACTAATGCATATATATGGAATTTAGAAAGATGGTAACAATAAACCTGTATACGAGACAGCAAAAGAGACACTGATGTATAGAACAGTCTTTTGTACTCTGTGGGAGAGGGAGAGGGTGGCATGATTTGGGATAATGGCATTGAAATATGTATAATATCATACATGAAACGAGTTGCCAGTCCAGGTTTGATGCACGATACTGGATGCTTGGGGCTGGTGCACTGGGACGACCCAGAGGGATGGGACAGGAAGGGAGGAGGGAGGAGGGAGGAGGGTTCAGGATTGGGAACATATGTATACCTGTGGCAGATTCATTTTGATATATGGCAAAACCAATACAATATTGTAAATTTAAATAAAAAAAGAACAGAATAACAGCTTTTATGTTCATTGATCTTTGCTGCTCTTTCTTCATCTCTGTTTCATCTATGCTGTTATCTTTGTGATTCTTTTCCTTCTACTAACTTTGGGTTTTATTTGTTCTTCTTTATCTAGTTGATTAATGTGTAAGGTTAGGTTGTTTATTGGAGATTTGTTTTCTTAAGGTAAGATTGCATTGTTTATAAACTGCCCTCTATAACTGTTTTTGCTATGTCCTATAGGTTTTGATTATATTTCTGTTGTCATTTGTCTATAGGTATTTTTAAATTCCTCTTTAATTTCTTCTGTGATCCATTGATTATTTAGCAACATATTGTTTAGCCTTCTTCTTTTTTTTTTTTTAAACTATTTTTCCCTTGTAGTTGTTTTCTAATCACATAGTCTTGTGGTTGGAAAAGATGCCTGATATGATTTCAACTTTCTTAAATTACTGAGGTTTGATTTGTGAACCAGGATGTGATTATCCTGAAATAGGTTTTGTGTGCATTTGGGAAGAAAATGTATTCTTCTGCTTTCAGATGGAATGCCCTATGATGTTTAATCTGTCTTTTAAGGCTTGTGTTTCCTTATTAATTCTGTGTATGGATAATCTGCCAAATGATATAAGAGGGGTGCTAAAGTTTCCCACTATTGCTCTGTTACTGTTAATTTCCCCTTTGATAGTTGTTAGGATTTGCCTTGTATATTGAGATGTTCCTATGTTGGATGCATATATATTTGCAGTTGTTACATCTTCTTGATTGATCCCTTGATCATTATGCAGTGCTCTTCCCTGTTTTCTGCAACAGTCTTCTTTTAAACTCTACATTTTTATATGACTATTACTACTTCTGCTTTCTTTTTATTTCCTTTGCATGAAATATCTTTTTCCATCTTCTCATTTTCAGTCTGCATCTGTCCTTAGATCTGAAGTTGGTATCTAGTAGACAGCATATATATAATCTTGGTTTTGTATCCATTCGGCCAATCTATGTCTTTTGATTATAGCATTTAATCCATTTACATTTAAGGTAATTATTGATCATGTATGTTTCTATTGCCATTCTCTTAATTGCTTTGGGTTTCATTTTGTAGGTCTTTTTTCTTCTCTTTCTCTTTTGTTCCCTTCTCTTCTGTCTCCTGCCTAGGGAAATTATTTTTAGCATTTGTTTTAAAGCTGGTTTAGTGGTACTATATTCTGTTAGCTTTTACTTGTCTGTAAATCTTGTGATTTCTCAGCTAAATCAAGCAATTACACTGCAGGCCATATACCCTGAGTAAACCATAATTAAAAAAGACACATGTACCCCAGTGCTCATTGAAATCCTATTTACAATAGCCAGGACAAGAAAGCAACCTATATATCTTTGACAGATGAATGGATAAAGAAGTTGTAGTATATACAAACAATGGAATATTACTCAGCCATGAAAAGGAACACATTTGAGTCAGTTCTAGTGAGGTGGATAAACCTAGAGCTTGTTATACAGAGTGAAGTTAAGTCAGAAAGAGAGAAACAAATATTATATATTAATGCACATATACAGAATCTAGAGAAATGGTTCTGATGAACCTATTTGCAGGGCAGGAATAGAGACTTGGACATAGAAAACAGATTTATGGACACTGGGGGAGAAAGGAGAGGGTGTGAGGAATTGAGAGAATAGCATTGAGATAAATACACCATCATGTGTAAAACATAACTAATGGGAAGTTACTGTATAGCTCAGGGAGTTCAGTCTGGAGCTCTGTGACAACCTAGAGGGATGGGATGGTGTGGGAAGGGGGAGGGGGTTTCAAGAGGTAGAGGTTGATTCATGTTGATGTATGGCAGAAACCAGCATAACAAAGTAAGTCAAGTATCGTGCAAAATAAATAAATAAATAAAGGATTTTGGTAAACTGTCAAAAAAATAAATAATTACATTTTATTAACCAAAATAAATAATTTAAAAAATAAAGAAAAATCTAAATGAGAGCCTTGTTGAGTTATCTTGATTGCAGTTTTTTCCTTTTCATCACTTTTAATATATCCTTCTACTACCTTTTGGCCTGCAGAGTTTCTGCTGAAATATTAACCGATTACCTTATGGGGACTCCTTTGTGTAATTTTTGTTGCTTTCTCCTTGCTGCTAATTAATACTTTTTTCTTTGTATTTAATTTTTGTTAGTTTGATTAATGTGTTTTCTGGTATATTATTAATTTGAGTTTTTTTTTTTTTTTTTTTTTTCTGAAAACTGTAAAATACTGGTGAGAAAATATATAAGATTACACAAACAGATGGAGAAACATACCATTTTCTTGGGTTGGAGCAATAAATTTTATCAAAATGACTATGTCACCCAGAGCAGTCTATAGATTCAATGCTATCCCTATCAAATTATCAAAGCATTTTTCACAGAATTAGAACAAACGGTTTAACAATTTGTATGAAGACACAAAAGACCCCAAATAGCCAAAGCAACCTTGAGAAAGAAAAATGGAGCTGGAGGAATCAAGTTCCCTGACATAAGACTATACTACAAAGCTACAGCCATCAAGACAGTATGGTACTGGCATAAAAACAGAAGTATTTGTTGATCAATGGAAAATAATAGAAAGCTCAGAGATAAACCCACACAGCTATAGTTATTTTATCTTAGACAAAAGAGGGAAGAATATAAAATGGAGAAAAGACAGCTTCTTCTATAAGTTGGTGCAGGGAAAACAAAACAGCTTCATGTAAAACAATGAAATTAGAACACTGTCTAACACCATACAGAAAAATAAACTCTAAATGGATTGATAATCTAAATGTAAGGCCAGATACTATGAAAATATTAGAGGAAATCAATGGCAGAATAATTTGTGACATAAATTACAAAAAAAAATCTTTTCCTGTTCCCTCCTACAGTAATGCAAATAAGAAGAAAAATGAAAAGAAAAAAAAAAGGGGGGGGGGCTTAATTAAATGTAATAGGTTTTGTACAGCAAAGGAAACTAAAAACAAAACAAAAGGACAGCCCTCAGAATGGTAGAAAGTATTTGCAAATGAAGCAATTGGCAAGGAATTAACCTCCAAAATGTACAAACAGCACATGGAGTTCAATTTTGTTGCAGGAAGAAGTCAATTCTGACTCCATGTTGAACTGTTTCTTTGACTTGCTTGCCATTGCTTTTGTTATTAGAATCATACATAATGGCCTACCTCAGAATCCTGACCCTCTGACTCATTGTTAAACTAAAGTGTCTTTGTTCAGAACTCTATCCACCTGTAGATGACAGGAAGGAAGAAATTAACACATCAGCCTATAGATTTAACCATTTGAAGATTAATGGCCTTTTTGTTTCCTCACTTCCCTCCCCATCTCTGATCCATAAAAGAACCTGGCTTCCAGACCCTCCCTGACAAAATGGTTATTGTTAGACATTACTCTGGAATCTCTTTGGTCATCTGGCTCTCTGAATAAAAGCATATTCCTTGCCTCAACACCTCTTCTCTCAGATTCATTGGCCTGTCATGTAGCAAGCAGATCAAGCTTGGACTCGGTAACAAATTTGGCTTAGCCAGACAGCAGCCTTGCTCCTTATGGCTAGCCAACCCAGTCAGGAAGTAATGGGGCAAAGCCCTAGCAGCTTCTTGGTCCATTTGTCCTGAGGATCTTTCCTTCAAGATTCCTTGAAGCAGCACTGGCTGTCCCTACACTTGTCAGTTGAAGCAAGGAACTGACAAACTGCTATGAATCAGTGGAATCAATTTCATGGGGTAAGTCTACCCAATTCAATAGCCAGTTTGTTTGCAGTTCTGTGTGCCCCTTTGTGCTATGAGTTGAAGGACTTGATTTTGTAAGCTATGTCTCTCTGGTGTGCTGGGAATAGAGTATCCCCTCAATTTGGACTTTTCCTTTATGGGACATGCCAATTTGGATGGGATATCCTGTTGGCAGGGGGAGGTTTTGGAATTTACTTGAGTTAGAACTGGTTCATTGGGAACTAGTTCATAGAGGGGTTAAGCCTACCCTAGTTGTAATAGTTCACTTTTATATAGTTAATTTATTTACCTGAGTTGGGAACTGGATCATCTGTGCATCAATTTATTTATTTATTTATTTATTTTTTTCATGAAATCTGCCTGTCTTTTGTGCTTTGGTGTTATCAAACTTATAAAGATGACACATATTTCATCTGTTTTGAAGGAAACCTCTTTGGGCCTATATTAGATATCTGAGGAACAGAAAAGCACTGGTCTCTAAATGGCTCTCAATTTTATAATTTCACAGTTACAAACGCCTTGCAAAGGAGAGGAACACTTTCATAGTGAATGAAAAGACCTGGGGGCTCCCTTGGACTTGAGGCACCTGATTCTAATTTTTCCTACAGGAGTCCTGGGTAACTTTGATAGTGAGGAGTTTTAGCTCCAACTTGGGGAGCTTCCCTGTGAAGGAAAATTCCATTTATAAGGCACTTTGGATAAAGGTCACAGATCTAATGAGACTGGGAAGTCAGGTTAGTGTGATTTTCTGGCTGGCTAGGTTTTGGTTCATTCTAGCTACTTTGGTAATACACAAACATCTGGTACTAACTACTCATGCTAAAATGAGAAGTACTTCCTATAAAGTTCCCCCTACTCTCATTTCTCACTCCTTGAACCCTCTGCAAACAGGCTAGTGCCTGTGGAAGCAGTTGGGGAACTCTGGCCAGGGTTACACTCTGGAGTGTTCCAAAGGCTCCATAATCCACTGTCCCCAGTAACCGCTACCCAAGTGGGTGAGGACTGTCTTTTCCTTTTTGTCCCTTAACCTTAGGACCAGAACAATTAAAATGGTGTAAGCATGGGTCAGGCACTTAAAAGCCATTAGGGCACCTTCCGCTTGAAGACTCCCATGGCAGGATAAGGGAGTAAGGGAATGGAGCAGACCATTAGTGCCTGTCCCCAACAAGACAACTTCTGTGCATTGTCATGGGCTTCCCAGTTCGTACTAGTGGTAAAGAACCTGTTTGCCATTGCAGGAGATGCAAAAGACGCGGCTTTGATCCCCGTGTCAGGAAGATGCTCTGGAAAAGGAAACTGAAACTCACTCCAGTATTCTTGCTTGGGGAATCATATGAACAGAGGAGCCTGGTGGGATGCAGTCCACAGGGTCGCAAACAGTTGGACATGACTGAAGTGACTTGGCGCACATGTGCATCGTTAGGCATATATTGTTTCAAGCAAAACACTGAGCCCACTCCCTGCTGGCTGTTGAACTCCTGGAAGGGCTATAAGGCAGATTACTAAGCCTGTCTTTCCTGTTGCCTTCACATCTTTTGCCCTCAGTATTAAACAAAGGGAAAACAAATTCATCCTAGGAAGAACTAGTCTGTATCTTTGAGATGCAGATGTCTTACTTGTTCTTCTCAGGAACCCTAATTTCTGTGGTCTTTTTAAAATGCAAATTTTCAAGAGGAGAATATAATCTAGAAGTTGGCTTGTCCAAGGTAATTAGGAATTGCTTTTTATGCACATATTAGCCATCTAGCCAAGTGGGCTTGACTTGCTCCATCTGTGAGAAACCCAATTCTCTTTTGGGGAGGAGGGTTCAGGATGGGGAACACATGTAAACCTGTGGCGGATTCATTTTGATATTTGGCAAATCTAATACAGTTATGTAAAGTTTAAAAATAAAATAAAATTTAAAAAAAATAATAAATAAATAAATATAAATTTATTTATTTTAACTGGAGGTTAATTACTTTAAAATATTGTATTGGTTTTGCCACACATCAACATGAATCTGCCACAGGTATATACGTGTTCCCCATCCAATTCTAATTCAACCTCTTGTAAATTGATAGGATTTACATTGCTGCACCTCATTTAGGATTGAAATTTTGAAATAAAAACTGAGGTCTCTCTGTGTGTTTATTTATGTTTTTTTGAAGAGCATCACTGTGACTGATTTGTGAAAACTCTATTTTATTGACTTAAACAAAAGTTAGTGCTTACAAACCAAATAATTCTGAATATAAGATAAATTCAGCTAAATTAATTTCAGGTTCACATGAACTGGGAAATGTTCAATGTTACATTGGTACTAGCAATAATGTTCAGTTTTGTTTATATAATTAATATAGACACATCTGAACATTAAATATAATATTTTCATTGTACCTAGGTTTAATATAAACTAAATGAGATCTTATTATATCTGTTGCAAATTTGTAAACAAGGCAAGTCAGTTTAGTTCAGTCACTCAGTCGTATCTGACTCTTTGTGACCCCATGGACTGCAGCACACCAGGACTTCCCCCTGTCCATCACCAACTCCTAGGGCTTACTCAAACTCATGTCCATTCAGTCAATGATGCCATCCAACCATCTTATCCTCAGTTGTTCCCTTTTTCTCCTGCCTTCAATCTTTCCCAGCATCTGGGTTTTTATAAATGAGTCAGTTCTTCACATCAGGTGGCCAAAGGACTGGAGTTTCAGCTTCAGCATCGGTCCTTCCAATGAATGTTCAGGACTGATTTCCTTTAGAATTGGCTGGTTGTATCTCCTTACTGTCCAAGGGACTCTCAAGAGTCTTCTCCAACACCACAGTTCAAATGCATCAATTCTTTGGTGCTCAGCTTTCCTTATAGTCCCACTTTCACATCCATAGAAGGATCTAAGGAAGACATACATACATCCAAGCGAGGAAAGTAACTTGATATAATGTAACTTTTGAGGAAAGAAAGTGCAAATGTGATGAGTTTTGAGTGAACTTTTAGAAATAATCATATTTTCGGATCTCTCGAGATATTCAACAACATGAAAATTAATATTGCGCTAAAATTAAGTGATGGAACGTTTGTGAAAAGTAGACCCTGAAAAAGGAGTTTTGTACATGAGCAGTCAGGACTGACCAAGTTTAAACAAGTTTAATTGAGTAAAAGTGAGTGAAGTTGCTCAGTCGTGTCTGACTCTTTGGGAGCCCATGGACTGTAGCCTATCAGGATCCTCAGTCCATGGGATTTTCCAGGTAAGAATACTGGAGTGTGTTGCCATTTCCTTCTCTGCAGAATCTTTCCAACCCAGGGATCGAACCCAGGTCTCCCACATTATAGGCAGATACTTTACGGTCTGAGCTACAAGATTTGAATAAATGAACCTTTAAGTTGGTGCAAACCTTAAACTTGACTTCTCTCTATTAGAAAAGACAAGTTTTCTGAAGATGTTAAACTGCCTTTAATAAGAGATTTTAAGTTTATTTACCTTTTAAATAATCTGTATTTGCCTTTGAAATCTTTTATTGTCACTTTGGCTAAGTAAATAACTACTGTTTCACAGTGATCTATGATCCTGTTGTGTTTTTGTTTTACAGCTCTTTTGACAAAACTTCCCAAATCAAATTCTGATAAAGTACCCTTGTCCTCTTGCTAACTTTGTGATGCTTCAAAAGGCCCCTGAAGGACCCAAAGGGAGGTAGGTATTCAACTAATTGATTCGTTTGGTGTGTTAAACTGCAAGTGAATTAATATCAAATGAATAATAAAATTTAAGTTTTATAATATGGTAAATGATACAGATAGTCCAGAGATTATATGGGGCTCCTAAAAATCTGATATATCCTGGTAGAATAGTATCAGTCATCTGTCTGTCAGTTCAGTCACTCAGTCGTGTCCAACTCTTTGAGATCCCACGGACTGCAGCTTGCCAAGTTTCCCTGTCCATCACTAACTCCCAGAGCTTACTCAAACTCCTGTCCATCAAGTCGGTGATGCCATCCAACCATCTCATCCTCTGTCATCCCCTTATTCTCCTGCTTTCAGTCTTTCCCAGGATCTGGGTCTTTTCCAATGAGTCAGTTCTTCGCATCAGGTGGCCAAAATATTGGAGCTTCAGCTTCAGCATCAGTAAATATTCAGGACTGATTTCCTTTAGGCTTGACTAGTTTGATCTCCTTGCTGTCCATAATTCTAGTTTCTTTCTGGAAGTGTTGTATGTCACAGCAGTAACCAGGTTACTTTGTCAATTGCATTAGATATAAATGTGCCTTCTTAAGTTTTTTGTCATTAACTGTCAAACAGTTCTGTTTTCACTCAGATGCCTTTGGGAAAATGCCTCTTCAAGATTTATATAAAGGACATTTGGATTTTTACATGTTTCTGTCTTTCAGATCATAATATTGAACTGAGTAAAAACTTGAAGAATTCTAATAAGAAAGCTGATGACTTCATACAACTGTTAACAAAATGTACTAGTTACATAGGACTCAGTAAACTGGTAAAGATGGTTGTAATTTTTATGGTTTCTACTTTAAAAGATTACTGGTTTAAATATGTGCTTTCCAAATGTGAGGAAAATCTCCTTCAATTAATTATGACTTTCAGTAGTTTGGTAGATTATGTCTTTTGTGAGTAGAACTGAAATGCTTATCTTTTTCTCTCTACCTGGTTGATTCTGCCAGTGGCATATACTTATCTCAAAGGTTAAGTCATGCATAAGTGTATATGGCCATTACAGTGAAACTGCAGATAATTCATTAAATCAGTTATTACAACTGGATTACAGCTAGTTATACTAATTATTGTTTAAACTTGTTCTTTATTTTCCAGTGCTTTGCATTTCCTCTTTGCACTACATCTTTGTCAGTGTGACTAGCTCTGTTACTTGTATCCTGTCAAATGTATAAGGTGATTGTTTCTGACAGTGCATGCATCCTAAGTTGGTTCAGTCATGTCCGACTCTTTGCAAATTCATGGACTGTAGCTTGCCAGGCTCCTCTCTCCATGGAATTCTCCAGGCAAGAATACTGGAGTGAGTTGCTGTGTCCTCCTCCAGGAGATCTTCCCAACCAAGGGATCAAACCTGTAGTCTTATGGTTCCTGCACTAGCAAGCAGGTCCTTCACCACTAAAGCCAGCCAGTACAGGCCTTTAAAAAAATTCTATAGCTAAATGTTTTGAAAAAATAGATCACATTTATAACAAAATAATTGAAATAGTGTGAATCTAGGAACTGGAAGAAGAAACAAGGGAAAATGCTCCCAGATTATAATTAGACAGACAATAGAGAACCTTTAATTAATTTATGGGACCTGGTCCAAAATTTAGCACCTGCCATGGCATATCATGGCACCTAGGGGCAGACATCCTGGAATGTAAAGTCAAGTGGGAAGGAAGCATCACTATGAACAAAGCTAGTGGAGGTGATGGATTTCTGGTAGAGATATTTCAAATCCTAAAAGATGATGCTGTGAAAGTGCTGCACTCAATATGCCAGCAAATTTGAAAAGCTCAGTAGTAATCACTGGAATGGAAAAGTCAGTTTTCATTCCAATCCCAAAGAAAGGCAGTGACAAAGAATGTTCAAGCACCTGCACAATTACACTAGTCTCACATGCTAGCAAAGTATTGCTTAAAATTCTGCAAGACAGTCTTCAACAGTACATGAACTGTGAACTTCCAGATGTTCAAGCTGGATTTAGAAAAGGCAGAAGAACCAGAGATGAAATTGCCAACATCTACTGAATTGTCAAAAAAGCAAGAGAGTTCCAGGAAAACATCTATTTCTGCTTTATTGACTACACCAAATCCTTTGTGTGGATCACAACAAACTGTGGAAAATTCTTCAAGAGATGGGAATACCAGACCACCTGAGCTGCATCCTGAGAAATCTGTATGCAGGTCAGGAAGGAACAGTTAGAACTGAACATAGAACAACAAACTGGTTCCAAATTGGCAAAGGAGTATGTCAAGGCTGTAAATTGTCACCTTGCTTATTTAACTTATATGCAGAGTATATCATGAGAAATGCTGGACTGGATGAAGGACAGGCTGGAATCAAGATTGCTGGGAGAAATATCAATAACCTCATATATGCAGATGACACCACCCTTATGGCAGAAAGTGAAGAAGAACTAAAGAGCCTCATGATAAAAGTGAAAGAGGAGAGTGAAAAAGTTGACTTAAAGCTCAACATTCAGAAAACTAAGATCATGGTTCCATCACTTCATGGCAAATAGATGGAGAAACAAAGGAAACAGTGACAGACTGTATTTCCTTGGGCTCCAAAATCACTGCATGTGATGACTGCAGCCATGAAATTAAAAGGTGCTTGCTCATTGGAGGAAAAGTTATGACCAATCTAGATAGAATATTAAAAAGCAGAGACATTACTTTGTCAACAAAGGTCTTTTTAGTCAAAGCTATGGTTTTTCCAATAGTCACATATGGATGTGAGAGTTGGAATATAAAGAAAGCTGAGCACTGAAAAATTTCTACCTTTGAACTGTGGTGTTGGAGAAGATCTTGAGGGTCCCTTGGACTGCAAGGAGATCCAACCAGTCCATCATAAAGGAAATCAGTCATGACTATTCATTGGAGAGACTGATATTGAAACTGAAACTCCAGTACTCTGGCCACCTGATGTGAAGAACTGACTAATTTGTAAAGACCCTGATGATGAGAAAGATTGAAGGCAGGAGGGGAAGGGGATGACAGAGGATGTGATGGTTGGATGGCATCACCGACTCGATGGACATGAGTTTGAGTAGGTTCCAGGTGTTGTTGATGGACAGGGAAGCCTGGCATGCTGCAGTCCATGGGGTCACAAAGAGTCAGACATGACTCAGTGGCTGAACTGAACTGAACTGAAATAACATATCAAGAATTTTTGCCTGATCTTCATAAGCCTCCCAGCACCATGGGACAAAAGTTGATTATGAAGTGTCTTCCAAATATTGGTCAAATTACTGACAAGAGGGTAAGACTTGAGAAATGGAATCATTAGTCCAGCCCTCCAGTGTGAGCCAGTGATCCCCGAGGAAGGAGAATACTTGCCATATGACAATCATCAGATTGCAGACACTGCCTATGGTGAACCCTGAGGAAACTCTAGGAATAGATAGTACCTCCTGAATAGCTTGAGGTACTATCAATGAAATGGTTTTAGTGAGTGCTTGCATCTTCAAATACATAGAAAAGTGCTAAACTCCTAGATACTGCCTCATGGGTTTTTCTAAGTCTATTCTTGTAAAGTCGATACTTTCCAAAGGGAACAAATTAAGACAAATCTCAACATTGGAACACTGGCACTAATGTTGGACACTCCCAGAAAGATCCTTCTGATGTAGCAATTAGAAGGGTCATTGACCCTTTTCTACAGGATGGTAGGGGTTTTACAGTGGGGAATTAGTGCAGGGAGAAGTCAATTAGGAATCCATGTTGGAACTGTTTCTTTATATTGCTTTCCATTGCTTTTGTTATTATAATCATTCATAATGGCCTGGCTCAGAATTCCGCCCCACTGCCAGACCATTAAACTGAAGTGCCTTTGTTCAGAACTCTATCCACCTGTAGATGACAGGAAGGAAGAAATTAACACATCACCCTGTCTGAGGCTTGCCATTCTAGGAAATATTTGCAAGATTAATGGCCTTTTTACTTTTTTTCCTCAACTCCCCCTCATCTCTGATCCATAAAAGAACCTGGTATCCAGACCCCGACAAGATGGTTATTTTGAGACTTTATTGTGCCATCTTTTAGATCAGCCAGCTCTCCAAATAAAGGAGTATTATATGCCTCAACACCTTGTCTCTCAGATTCATTGGTCTGTTGTGCAGCAAGCAGAGAAAGCTTAGACTTGGTAACAACATAAAAAAAAAAATCAAATCAAAAAATTGGCAGAACAGATAAATACAAATTTATCCAAAGAAGACATATAGATGATTAAAAAGCACATGAAAATATGTTCAAAATCACTAATTATTAGATAAATGCAACTCTAAATTTCAGTGAGGTATCACCTCATACGAGTCAGAATGGCCATCATCAAAACATGTGTAAACAGTAAATGCTGAAGAAATTGTGATGTAAATGGAATTCTTCTATACTGTTGGTGGGAATGTAAATCAATACAGTCACTATGGAGAACTATACAGAGGATCCTTAAAAAACTAAAAACAGAGCTACCATATGATCCAGTAATCTTACTGCTGGGCATATATCTGGAGAAAACCATAATTCATAGAGACATACACCCCTGACTTTACAGTAGCCAGGATGTGGAAGAAACCTAAATGTCCATCAACAGAGGAATGAATAAAGAAGATGTGGTGCATATATACAATAGGATACTACTCAGCCATAAAAAGGACAAAATAATGCTTTTTGCCACAATATGGATGGAGGTAGGGATTTTCATATTCAGTGAAATAAATCAGAGAGGGAAAGACAAATACCATATAATATTGTTTATATATGAAACAAAATAAAGGGTACAAGTAATCTTATCTACAAAACAGAAATAGAGTCACAGATGTAAAAAATAAACTTATGATTATCAGGTTTAAATGAGGGAGGTATAAATTGGAAGTTTAGGGTTGACATATACATATTAGATAAAATAAAAAAACTAATAAGGACCTACTGTATAGCATAGGGAGCTCTATTTGATACTCTGTAATGGCCTATATGAGAAAAGAATCTAAAAGTGAGTAGATATATGTATATATTTAATAGATTCACCTTGCTGTATACCTGAAACTAGCACAATATTGTAAACCTACTGTACTCCAAAAAATGTATGTTTTTTCCTTTCATTTAATTTTATTTCACAAATACCTCTTGGTATTGCTTTATATTTTTCAAATATATAATTTTAATGGCAATATCAATTTTATTACAATATTTCCAATCTATTTAACAATTCATCAGTTTTTGACATTTTTTAAAGATTTATTTCAACTACTCATACTAAGCATGAGTAGTTGAATGCCATAGTTTCAATGCCATACTAAGCATTCTGTGCAAATATATTGCAATATCTTTACACAAAACCTTTTAATTATTTAATTTTTGAATTATTTCTTTGATATAAATTATAAGAAATAACATCAGAAGTTTTAATAAAATCATTTTGTGTGAATATCAAACTGTTCAAGAGAACAATAACAACTCACTACTTAATTGATAGTTATAAGTTTCTGTGCTCTATTATATCTTCACAATTGTAGTTTTTGTCCTTATTTTAAATATTTATGTGGAAAAGAATCCTTGTCCACGTTCAATCTAGACATTGTCATTTTCTAGTTAGTTAACACTGTGTTGTGATTTATCCTATTTGTCCTTTAGTTACCTTATTTCAAATGGGGATAATATCACATCTCTTATAGGATTAATGCATTAATATATGAAAAAATGTTTAGAACAATGGTTGTCACACCTCGAACACTATATATGAGTGAAATTAGCATCATTGTGGCAAGAAATGTTTCTACTTTTGTCCCCTTTTCAACAAAAAATTAGACACCCTTCTGGGAGTAATGGGATCCAATGTTACATGACAAGGGACTTGGAAAAGTCTTGTCATTTGTGTATCCCATACAGGCAGACAGATAGTACAGGCTGTGGGACTGGTCGAGCAGCCAAGCTGCCTCCACTGCTAACCAAAGTCAGGAAAAAAACCTGAATAGGGCTCACCTGGGAAGATATGCATAAATGAGAGCCAAACTGTAGAAGGGAAATTTCTCTTGAGGGGAAATTCTAGCAGACAATTGGAAAAATATATATACTAGTTATGATGCAGTGAAGATGGTGAGAACTTTACCAGTGTTATCCCCAGTCCACTCCCCACACCCACCCCATGAAATACCACATGTGGCTGAACTATCCAGCAGTGGCCATCTTTTGTTACAGCAGGTAGGTAGTTAGGTTTGAGCAAAGAAATGGAGGCAGAGGCCAGGATCCAGGAAATCACAGATCTTGTAAACAGAAGGAGTCTACAGGCAGACAAAGAAAAGCACGAACCTCAAGACTGACAAGAAACAAGAAACCACATATTTTTGGTGATGTGTCCCAGTAGCAAAGAAAGGTGGGGAAAGGCAGCAATTTCTTGTACCTGAATGTAATTTTTTGTTCTTTATGCTCTCATTACAATAAAATTAGCCTTACAGATAATAAGTACTCATCATTCACTGGCACCACGATACTTCTGATCTAAGCTAAATAAGGACAAAAATCCCTCCTTCCCTAAGGAAATGGAGCTGGGATGAAAAATCAGGGGACTTGACCCAGAAACTCCTCTTTTCCCAGTGAATATTTCTCCCCTTCATTTGCATGCTGATCCTCTGAAGAAAGGAGTGGCAACCCACTCTGGTACTGTTGCCCAGGAAATCCCACTGACAGAGGAGTCTAGTGGGCTACAGTCCATGGGGCTGCAAAAGAGTAGGATATAACTTAACAATTAAACAACAACAATAACAAGACCAGCTTGACAAAAATATCAGGGGTTGTAGCTCTTCACCTGTGTGCCAGCTTTCCTCCTGAGGGTGTATTTTTGAATAATTAAACTCTAATTTTACTTTTGTAACATCTGCTTCATTTTTGAATTATTTCATGATGAAGAAAGAACTTTAAAGTCACTGGCAACACTTTCTTGTAATGAAAAGGGAGATCAGTGAACCCATTTCTCTCTAGCTGCACACAGAGTACTGAGGCAGTATATCTATGACTTTGAGGAGAGGGATGATAAAGAAATAGGCAGATAACAATATCAAAGTGCATTAAAGGAATGCAGTTCCTGCATTCTTCATAGTAGACTTCAGTAGGAAGTCCACACTCGTGAGCTTCTGAATGTACCTCATCTGAGTATCTTCTTACTAGGTCTGCAGGTTGCAGGTGCTAAACATACACCACCTGCCACACTGAGGCAGCTTCTTGTGCAGAAGAAAGGGCAAGACACAGTAGACAGGAAGTACATTCAGAAAACATGCCAGGATCTGTGGGCAAGGGAGAAGGTACAAACTTGAGCTATAATGCCACCTTTTGAAAAACAAAAGTTTACAGTAGCAGCCTGGTGAGTTGCTAAGAACCAGAGTAGATAGACATCAAAGCTTAAGAACTCTGCCACAAGAGGGAGAAGATTAGAATGAATGTACCTATACAAAAGAAGAGAAAACCCTAGGTTTTTTTTTTTTTTTTTTTTTTTTTTTTGGTCTCATATTGTAAAAGATACAGGAGCTTCCAGCTCCTGTATGTCTCAGTAGGTAAAGAATCTGTGGCGGATTCATGTTGATATATGGCAAAACCAATACAATATTGTAAAGTAAAAAAAAAAAAAAAGAATCTGCCTGCAATGGCAGGAGACGCAGGTTTGATCCCTGGGTCTGGAAGATACCCTGGAGGAGAAAATGGGAGCCTACTCCAGTATTCTTGCCTGGAAAATTTCATGTACAAAGGAGCCTGGTAGACTACAGTCCATGGGGTCACAAAGAGTCGGACTTAGATGAGCAAACATAAATGAGTATAAGATACAGGGCTAATAAACAGAATAACCCATCTGAAGGAAACTAGCAAAAATTTAAGGAGGTGTCTGCTACATAAAATATAAAAGAAGCAATGTAAAACTAAAAAGAACTTTTAAAATATCAAGATAATATTATCAATAAACGTAATTCTCCAATTATTGAGCTGAAAGGATCATTAAAGTACATGATCTAATTGATAAATACCTCAAAATAGTTTTGAATTTCTTTTTTAAAGAAACTCAACAAAATATAAGGGAACTCAGAAAGACTTTTCAATGAAGTCTTGAAAAAAAGTAGTGATCAAAATGAGATATTTACCAAAAGAAAAGAAGTTATATGAAAGAACTAAACAGAAATTCTAGAGCTTAAAAATTCAGTGAATGAAATAAAATACAATAAACAGCATCTGCAGTCGAGCAGGGCAAATGAAGATGTAATAAATGAATTATAGAAAAGAGAGTTTGAAATAACTCAGAAGAGAACAAAGAAAAAATAACAGAAAAGAATAAGAAAAATGTGCTCTATGGGGTTTCAAAAAAGAACAAATAGAATAACCAAAGTCCAGAAAAACAGAGGGCAAAGGGGACATAAGCTATTTAAAAGAAATAATAGCTGAGAAAATTTCCTAAACCTGGGAGAGAACTGGACATCCAAGTTCATGAAGTTGAGAGATCACTCTAAAAAAGACCTTCTCCAAGACACATTATAAAGAAACTGTCAAAAATCACAGATAAAGAATTCCAGCAATCCCACTGCTGGGCATACACACTGAGGAAACCAGAAGGGAAAGAGACACGTGTACCCCAATGTTCATCGCAGCACTGTTTATAATAGCCAGGACATAGAAGCAACCTAGATGTCCATCAGCAGATGAATGGATAAGAAAGCTGTGGTACATATACACAATGGAGTATTACTCAGCCATTAAAAAGAATACATTTCCAGAAAGAAAAACACCAATACAGTATACTAATGCATATATATGGAATTTAGAAAGATGGTAACAATAACCCTGTGTACGAGACAGCAAAAGAGACTCTGATGTATAGAACAGTCTTATGGTCTCTGTGGGAGATGGAGAGGGTGGGAAGATTTGGGAGAATAGCATTGAAACATGTATAATATCATGTATGAAACAAGTTGCCAGTCCAGGTTTGATGCACGATACTGGATGCTTGGGGCTGGTGCACTGGGACGACCCAGAGGGATGGGACAGGGAGGGAGGAGGGAGGAGGGAGGAGGGAGGAGGGAGGAGGGTTCAGGATGGGGAACACATGTATACCTGTGGCGGATTCATTTTGATATTTGGCAAAACTAATACAATTTTGTAAAGTTTAAAAATAAAATAAAATTAAAAAAAAAAAAAAAAGAATTCCAACAGCAGCTAAGGATTGATAGTGACGCTACAAAGGAACTTCCATTAGGCTATCAATATAAACGCATGTATCAGCTCTTTGTATAAAATCACCATGCAGAAACCAGTTGCACTAACAACTGTACACAAACAACAAAACATTGACAATTAAATAAAGGAAACTTATCATGTTGTTGATAAGTCGCTTAGTCATGTTTGATTCTTTGTGACCCCATGGACTGCAGCATACCAGGCTTTCCTGTTCTTCATTATTTCTCAGAGCCTGCTCAAACTCATGGTCATTGAGCCAGTGATGCCATCCCCTTCTCCTCATGCTTTCAATCTTTCCCATTATGAGCATCTTTTCCAAAGAGTTAGTTCATCGCATGAGGTGGCCAAAGTATTGGAGCTTCAGCATTAGTGCTTCCAAAGAATATTCAGTGTTGACTTCTTTTACAATTGACTGGCTTGGTCTCCTCGCTGTCCAGGGGACTCTCAAGAGTCTTCTCCAGCACCACAGTTCAAAAGCATAAATTCTTCAATATGCAGCCTTCTTTATGGTCCAACTCTCACATCTGTACATGACTACTGGAAAAACCATAGCTTTAACTACATGGACCTTTGTTGGCAAAGTGATCTCTCTGCTTTTTAGTAGCATCAAAAACAATAGAATATTTAAGAATATATTTGACCAAAAAGTATAAGATTTGTACAATGAAAACTATGACACTTTGATGAAATAAATTGAAGAAGACACACATGAATGGAAAAATTGCTGTGTTCCTGGATCAGAAGAACTAATATTGCTAAAATGTACATACTGCCCAAAGTCATCTGTAGATTCAATGCAATCCCAACCAAAATTCCAGTGGCATTTTTCACATAAATAGAAAAAGAATTATCCTAAAATTTGCATATATTCACTATTCCAAACTCCAAAGCAGTCATGGAAAATAAGAGCAAAGCTACATATATCACATTTTCTGATTTCATGCCATACACAGCCATAGCAATTAATTAGAGCAGTATGGTACTGTCATAAAAATAGGCAGATAGATCAATGGAACCGAATCAAGGGCAGAGAAACAAACTTCCAAATTTATAACTAATATTTGGTGAGGGGGCTAAGAACACTCAGTGGCGAAAGAATGATCTTCAACAAATGGTGTTGTAAAAACTTGATAATCACATGAAGAAGATGAAATTGAATCCCTATATTAGACCACTCAGAAAAAATTCTCAAAATGGGTTAAAGGCTTAAATGTAAGTCCTGATATGGTAAAACTCCTGGAAGAAAATATAAAGAACAATCCTTGACATTGGTCTTGGAAATATTTTTTAGATATGACACTGGAAGCACAAAACCAAAAATCAGCAAGTGGGATGACATCAAACTAAAAAGATTCTGCACAGCAAAAGAAACAACAAATGAAAAGACAACTCATGGGATGGGAGAAAATATTTGAAAACCATATAAAGGGTTTCACACCCAAAATATATAAAGAACTCATAAAACTCTTCAAAAAAAAAAAAACTATTTAAAAAATGAGCAGAGAAACTAAATAGACATTTTCCAAATAAGGCAAGATGATTGGCATCACTAGTCATCGGGGCAATACAATTCAAAAATCAATGAGGTATCACATTACATTTGTTGAAATGACCATCATCAAGTAGACAAGAGATAACAAGTGTTGGTTAGGATGTGCAGATGTTTACTATTGGTGGGAATGTAGCTTGTTCAGCCACTAAGGAAAGCAATATGGAAGCTCTTTAAGAAGTTAAAACTTCATTGGTATATCAGCTGGTAAACAATCCAACTGCAATGCAGGAGACCCTGGTTCAGTTCCTGGGTCGGGAAGATCCCCTAGAGGAGGAATGGGCTACCCCTTCCAGTATTCTTGGGCTTCTCTTGGGCTCAGATGGTAAATAATCCACCTGCAATGTGGGAGATGTGGGTTTGATCCCCAGATTAGGAAGATCCCCTGGAGGAGGACACAGCAACCCCAAAACAGAACTACAATTTGATCCAGCAATTCCATTTTTGGATATATAGCAAACCTTGGAGCTATTGCCAGTTCAATGCCAGATCCCTGCAATAAAGTAAATATATCAACAAGGCAAGTATTGCAAACATTTTGGTTTCTGAATGCAGATAAAAAATATCTTTACACTATCAGATCAGATCAGTCGCTCAGTCGTGTCCGACTCTTTGTGACCCCATGAATTGCAGCACACCAGGCCTCCCTGTCCATCACTAACTCCCGGAGTTCACTGAGACTCACGTCCATCGAGTCAGTAATGCCATCCAGCCATCTCATCCTCCGTTGTCCCCTTCTGCTCCCGCCCCCAATCCCTCCCAGCATCAGAGTCTTTTCCAATGAGTCAATTCCTCGCATAAGGTGGCCAAAGTACTGGAGTTTCAGCTTTAGCATCATTCCTTCCAAAGAAATCCCAGGGCTGATCTCCTTCAGAATGGACTGGTTGGATGTCCTTGCAGTCCAAGGGACTCTCAAGAGTCTTCTCCAACACCACTGTTCAAAAGCATCAATTCTTCAGCGCTCAGCCTTCTTCACAGTCCGACTCTCACATCCATGCATGACCACAGGAAAAACCATAGCCTTGACTAGATGAACCTTTGTTGGCAAAGTAATGTCTCAGCTTTTGAATATGTATCTAGGTTGGTCATAACTTTCCTTCCAAGGACTAAGCATCTTTTTAATTTAGTGGCTGCAGTCACCATCTGCAGTGATTTTGGAGCCCAGAAAAATAAAGTCTGATACTGTTTCCACTGTTTCCCCATCTATTTCCCATCAAGTGGTGGGACTGGATGCCGTGATCTTCGTTTTCTGAATGTTGAGCTTTAAGCCAACTTTTTCACTCTCCCCTTTCACTTTTATCATGAGGCTTTTTAGTTCCTCTTCACTTTCTGCCATAAGGGTGGTGTCATCTGCATATCTGAGGTTATTGATATTTCTCCCTGCAATCTTGATTCCAGCTTGTGTTTCTCCCAGTCCAGCATTTCTCATGATGTACTCTGCATATAAGTTAAATAAACAGGGTGACAATATACAGCCTTGATGTACTCCTTTTCCTATTTGGAACCAGTCTGTTGTTCCATGTCCAGTTCTAACTGTTGCTTCCTGACCTGCATACAAATTTCTCAAGAGGCACACTATACTGAAGTCTATTAAGTGAACTATAGCATTATATGTGGGCTATCCAGATGATGCGAGTGGTGAAGAACCTGTCTGCTTATGAAGGAAACATAAGAGAGGTGGGTTCGATCTTTGGGTCAGGAAAATTCCCTGGAGGAGGGCAAGGCAACCCACTCCAGTATTCGTGCCTGGAGAAACCCATAGACAAAGGAGCTTGGCAGTCTAAAGTCCACAGGGTCACAGAGTCAGGCATGACTGAGCACACATGCAGCATTATATCTTAAAAAAAAAAAAAAGTACATACCTTAATTACAAATGATTTAATGCTAATAAGTGCTAGCCATCACTTGAACCTAAAGCAAGTGGTAATCTTTTTGCTGGTGGAGGATATTGCCTTGATGTTGATGGTTGTTAACTGATTAGAGTGGTGGTTGCTGAAGGCTGACATAGCTGTGGTACTTCTTAAAATAAAACAACACTGAAATTTGCTGCATCGATTGACTATTCTTTTCACAATTTCTCTGCAGCATGCATTGCTGTTGGCTAGCATTTTACCCACAATAGAACTTCTTTCAAAATTAGAATCAGTCCTCCCAAGTTCTCCTTTTATTTCATCAGCTGTTTATATAATATTCTAGGCCTGTTGTTGTCATTTCAGCAATCTTCACAGCACCTTCACTAGAAGTAGATTCCATATCAAAAAACTACTTTCTTTGCGCATTCATAAGAAACAACTCTTCATTTGTTAAAGTTTTATCATGAAATTGAAGCAATCTATTTTGCCACATCTTTGGACTCCACTTCTAGTTCTCTTGCTATTTCCACCAGATGTGAGGTTACTTCTACTGAAGTCTTCAACCCTTCAAAGTTACCCATGAGGGTTGAAATCAACTTCTTCCAAACTCCTATATATGTTAATATTTTGGCCTCTTCCCATGAAGCATTAATGTTCTTAATGGCATCTAGATGGTGAATCCTTTCCAAATGGGTTTCAATTTATTTTGCCCAAATCCATTGGAGGGATCAGTATCTCTAAGACTTGACAGTCAAAACTGCTCCTTGATCCATTGGCTGCAGAATAGGTGTTGTGTTAGCAAGCATGAAAACAACATGTATCTCACTGTACCTCACCATCAGAGCTTTTGGGTGATCAGATACATTGTCAATGAGCAGTAATATTTTGAAAGGAATTTTTTTTTTCTAGGCAGTAGTTCTCAACAATGGGCTTAAACTATTCAGGAAAACATGTTGTCAACTTATGTTCTGTCATCCAGGCTTTGTTGATTCATGTATATAGTATAGGCAGAGTAGATCCATCATAATTCTTAAGGACCCTAGGATTTTTGAAATGGTAAATAAGCATTGGCTTTAACTTAAATTTAAAGTTTGTATCTAACAAGAGAGTCTGTTGTTTGAAGCTTTGAAGTCTTCTTTAGCTTTGAAAGTCTTAAACATATCATCTTCCAACAGAAGGCTGTTTCATCTACATTGAAAATCTATTATTTAGTGTGGCTCTCTTAATTAACTATTTTAGCTAGATATCTGGATACCTTCCTCCAGCCTCCACATTGGAACTTGCTGCTTCATCTTGTACTTTTATGTTATGAAGATGGCTTATCTCCTTAAACCTTAAGACCCAGCCTCTACTAAGCTTCAAGTTTTTCTTCTGTAGCTTCTCCAGCTCTCTCAGCCCTCTTAGAACTTAGAAGTTTAGAGTTTTGCTCTGGATTAGGCTTTGACTCAAGGGAATATTGTAGCTAGCTTGATCTTGTATATAGACCAGTAAAACTTTCTCCATGTTAGTAATAAGACTGTTTTGTTTTCTTACCATTTGTTCACTGGAGTAGTATTTTCTTTCTTCATGTTTCACTTTTTAATTTATTACTATTTTTTAATTCAAATTTATTTATTTTAATTGGAGGCTAATTATTTTACAATATTGTATTGGTTTTGCCATACATCAACATGAATCCACCACGGGTGTACAAGTGTTCCCCATCCTGAACCCCCCTCCCACTTCCCTCTCCGTACCATCCCTCTGGGTCATCCCAGTGCACCAGCCCCAAGCATCCTGTATCCTGCATCAAACCTGGACTGGCGATTCATATTTTTAATTTCCTTCAGGAACTTTTTATTTGCATTTACAGTTTGGCTACCTGTTTAGTGCAAGAGGCCTAGGTTTCTGCCTGTCTAGGCTTTCAACAATGCCTTCTTCACTAAGCTTAATCATTTTTAGCTTTTTTCTTAAAGTGAGAAACGTGTGACTTCCTTTCACTTGAACACTTAGAGGTCATTGTAGGATTACCAACTGACTTATTTTAGCATTTTTGTGACCCAGAGAATATGTATGTCTGAGGAGAGGAAGAGGGATGAGGTAATGGCTGGTCAATTAATGGAACAGTCAGAACACAAACAACTTTTATCAGTTAAGTGTATTTTCTAATATTGACAAGGTTCATGGTGCCCCAAAACAATCATATTTGTAACATTAGATCAGAGATCACCTTAACAAATATTATATAATGAAAATTTGAAATATTGTGAAAGTTACCAACATATGAAAGAGACAAAAATAAAATTAAAAAAAAAATAGAAAAAAAAAGTGAGCAAATGATGTTGGAAAAATGTTAACAGACTTTCTTGACATAAGGTTGCCACAAACCTCAAAATTGTAAAAAATTAAATATCAGTGAAGTGCAATTAAGTGAAGAGTAGTAAAATGAGATACGCTGGTATTATACAAACATACACAGGAATATTATTCAGCCATGAAAAAGAAAGAAACCTTGTAATTTGCACATATGATTGGGTCTTGAGAGTATTATGTAAAGTGAGATGTCAGACAAAGAAACACAGTACTGTATGATATCACTCATATGTGTAATCTAATAAAACGAATTGATAAAAACAGAGTAGAATGATAGTTAGAAAGGATTGGAGAGTAGAGGAAATTGGAAGATGTTGTTTAAACTAAAAACTAGAAGATAAATAATCCTGGAGCTATACCAACATTGTATTATAAATTTCAGAGTTGTTAAGATATTGTATTTTATTTGTTCCTTATCACAAAAATATTATAATTATGAGTCATGATACAGGTTTTGGGCTTCCTTCATAGCTCAGTTGATAAAGAATCCGCCTGCAATGTGGGAGACCTGGATTCAATTCCTGGGTTGGGAAGATACCCTGGAGAAGGGAAAGGCTACCCATTCTGGCCTGGAGAATTACATGGACTGTATAGTCCATGGGGTCACAAAGAGTTGGGCACGACTGAATGACTTTCACTCTCATTCTCTCTCACGATGCAGGTTTAACTAATACTATGCGGGATATCATATTGCAATATATGAATATATTAAATTGCATTTTACACCTTAAACTTACACAATGTTATATGTTCATTATATAGATATATAAATAAAAATTTAAATATACTATATGTGTTATTTAGTATTATTAGTGTGATTTGTTAATACTTTAAAAAAATCTTTATTATATGAAATTCTTCCCATTCCTGTTTTCAGCCATAAGTTATATGTTTCCCATGCCTAGTTTTCTTATTATCTTTATCTTTATCATTATTTTTAATATTATTTTCTTTTTAGTAATATATATACATATATATAGATATATATGTATATAACATGTGTGTATGTGGTTAAATATGTTACTTACAGTTATATTTATCAGCTTACCTTTGTATTTTCCTGTATTACTTTAGAATCTTCTGAATGACTTGGATATTAAATTTTATTTTCAATTGTTTTATTTTTAATTGGAACTTTATTGTGGGTTGTCTTTGAAGCTGTGCATAGCTACAAGGTAACTTTTCATAAATGACTAGAAAAAAGTATGTAAGAATAAAAATCACTTGAAAAAAAGTTAATATATATAACTGTGATAAAATATTTACTCTTCAGCAAAAATATAAAAATGAAACATTTTACAGTTTTAAGTCACACACCTAACTTCAGGGGAAGTCATTTTACAGTCTGATGGTATCAGGTCTGAATGTGTATTATGTTTATTAACTTCTTCTTATTCATTTTCTAGTGTTGTCACAAGTCCAGCAGTTAACACTTTTCAGGTGGAAGAAACTAAGTGTAATGTTAATCCATGATTTCTCCACACTGTTTAATTGCATTCAAGGAAGTTTAAAATTATGTTTTCCTTACACTTGCAGAAAGTGTTACCCAATACCCTAAATAAACTTTGTTTCATATTCATAAGAACCTATATACTCTATTTAATAATGGAAGTGAATTCTTGATCACAGGTACATTCTGCTTTGAAATAAAGAAAAGCTTTAATTTAAAAACACATTTGTATATATTCTAAAGCTTCTGATTGTCTTGAAGGACTTGTGAACTTCTAAAAGTGACTTTTAGATAGATGTTATGGAAGCATACTATCTGCATGGATTATAAATACATTTTCATAGCAGTTACGCACTTTTTCAAAAATTAATGCTAAATACTAAGTGTTAAGCACTGTGTTTAACACAGATGATAGTAGTGGCTATATACTATCTACTAGATATTTGGCTAGTGGATAAGTAGATAGTGGCTATCTACTAGATAGTAAGCTAATGGGTAAGCAAGAAAGTAAATAGGCAATTTCAGTACTGTGTGTTTTAAATCTTATGATAGAGGTGATCACTGTGTGACATATAAGCACAGATAAAAGTGAAAGTGTTAGTTGCTCAGTCATGTCTGACTCTTTGTGACCCCATGGACAGTAGCTCCCCAAAGTCTTCTGTCCATGGAATTCTCCAGGCAAGAATACAGGAGTGAGTAGTCATTTTCTTCTCCAGGGTATCTTCCCGACCCAGGGATCGAATCCCGGTATCCTGCATTGCAGGCAGATTCTTTACCATTTGAGCTACCAGGGAAGCACAGAGGAAAGACACCTAATTCATCCCAGAGGATGAAGAAAATTCTGAATATGATAGTCTCCAAACCTAAATCAGGAACAGTGAATACATTCTCCCAAAAATGGGAGAGAAATTTTACCAAGAATGGGGAATAATGTTTACAAAGTCAAGAGTCAAGAAAGAACATAGAAAACAAGATGGTGGTGGAGTAAGTGAACGTGGAGTACATCTCTCCCCATGGATACATCAGGAATACACTTTCAGGCACAGACGTGCATGCCAGACACCAGCTGAGAGTAGACAGGAGATTCTGACAAGCAGAAAAGAATATATAGAACCACGCAAAAGCTCGGTAGGATTAAGGAACTAGGAGGAAACAGAGGAGTGTTACTAGGACTGTACCTGCTCTCTGGGGGTGAGGGAACTGAAGCAGGGGTCTGATCCCCACATCGGGGAAATTGTCTGAGTCAGAAGAGAAACATTTAAAGCTGAGAGTGAAACAGCTGATCTATGGCAGCCTAAATGGAATGAGAATCAGACAGTCCTTGCTGTAGCCATACGTACACCGGACAGGGATGCAGTTCCCCTAGAAGGCGCAGTGGCTGCGAGCTGCAGCTTAGGGATTGTGGAGCAATCTCGGGGTTAGGGCTGCTATTGACTGTAGAGAGACGGACTGAGGGAATGTGAGGGAGGAGACCGTGGTGGGAAATGGCTGTGGAGGAAAGCCAGACAGCCATGGAAGCAAGGCGATACGGCTGAGTCACATGAAGTGGGTGGAGACATCACCATAGCCTCTCTCCCCACAGGCCACCCATCTGCAGTTGAACCATAGAGAAGCTGGCCCGTCAAGTGCCTGACACACTGAAGTACAGAGTAGGACCCCACACAGAGTGCTCCTTTAAGTGCCTGAAGAACCAAACAACAGAGAAGGACCCCAGGCAAGAGAGTGCCTGAATGGGCACTCTGAGTGCCAAAGTGCCTGAATGGGCAGAGCTACAGAGAAAAACTGGCCAAAGAGGCCTTCTGATCACCAGCTACCAGAAGTTCAAAAAAAAAAAAAAAAAAAAAAAAACACCTCTGATAGGGCCATAACTCCTGTGGCTGAGGCAGTTCTTGTCTCTGCACACTTAAGCAGCTGTGCCACCTTCACGCTCAACCCTCACTGAGGCAGAGCTGCCAAAGGCAAAAAAAAAAAAAAAAAAAGTCTTGCATCTATGCACATTGGGTAACTTCAGGCATGTTCAGCTCTTTTCCACCCTGTGGACTGTGGTCTGCCAGGCTTCCCTGTCGGGGGGTGCTCCAGTCAAGAATACTGGAGTGTATTGGTCAATACTGGTTGCCATACCCTTCTTCAGTTCAGTTCAGTTCAATTGCTCAGTTGTGTCTGACACTGCGACCCCATGAATTGCAGCTCTCCAAGCCTCCCTGTCCATCACCAACTCCCACAGTTTACCCAAACTCATGTTCATCAAGTTGGTGATGACATCCAGCCATCTCATCCTCTGTCTTCCCCTTCTCCTCTTGCCCCCAATCCCTCCCAACATCAGGGTCTTTTCCAATGAGTCAACTCTTCACATGAGGTGGCAAAAGTACTGGAGTTTCAGCTTCAACATCAGTCCTTCCAATGAACACCCAGGACTGATCTCCTTTAGGATGGACTGGTTGGATCTCCTTGCAGTCCAAGGGACTCTCAAGAGTCTTCTCCAACACCACAGTTCAAACACATGAATTCTTCGGTGCTCAGCTTTCTTCACAGTCCAACTCTCCCATCCATACATGACCACTGGAAAAACCATAGACGGACCTTTGATGGCAAAGTAATGTCTCTGCTTTTCAATATGCTATCTAGGTTGGTCATAACTTTCCTTCCAAGGAGTAAGTTTCTTTTAATTTCATGGCTGCAATCACCTTCTGCAGTGATTTTGGAGCCCCCCAAAATAAAATCTGACACTGTTTCCACTGTTTCCCCATCTATTTGCCATGAAGTGATGGGACCAGATGCCATGATCTTCGTTTTCTGAATGTTGAGCTTTAAGCCAACTTTTTCACTCTCCTCTTTCACTTTCATCAAGAGGCTTTTTAGTTCCCCTTCACTTTCTGCCATAAGCATTATATTTCCTGCTGGCCTAGCCATCAACTCCCCTGAGTGGCTGGTACTGCCAGAACCCCTGGGACCCAAGAAGCTGCACCACCTCCACACCTGGTCACCTCAAAGGCAGACCCAAGTCCTCCAGAGCAGCCTCAGGAGCAAACCCCAGTGGATGACCCAAATGCAGAGATGGGAATAAAGCCACAATTGAAACCCAGAGGCAGTGTGGCTAGGGAAGAAGCCCCCAAATCTTCCCACCAGCTGTACAAGCTGCAGATTAAATCCACATGATCAACTAGGCAGACTGTGTCTCCGGAATATATAAAAGGACATTGAGAGCTCCCACAAAAAAAAAAAAAAAAAAAAAAGCACCAGTTCTGTTAGCTGTGGACATTGGAGCCAAGAACACACAGGAGTCGGACCAGATTAGAATCTGAGCTGCCCCAACAGCAGGTCCAGAGACTAAGAAGAGTGTTGGAGGGCATTCTAGGGAGGTGAGGTAGACTGTGACTCCTAGCGAGGGAAAGGACACTGATAGGAGTGACTAAAAAAGAAAAAGAAAACAAAAAGAAAACAAAACAAAAAATCATTTATTATTCTTATGTGTTCACTTGTTCTGTAGTGTCTTTTGGATGATTTTTTTTTTTCTTTTTTTTTACCCTTCCCCTTCCCTCTGTTGTAGCTGTCGATTTTATTGGCAGTATAAGATTTAATTAAGCTTTTGTGTTTTTTTATTTAATCATACGTTTTTTATGAGTGTTATAAACCTCTACTTCTTCATTGGGCTTTTGCAGTTCTATGGAGTTTTAGTTGTTTTTTTGTTTTTTTTTTTTTCTTTTCCTCTCCCTTTTTTTTCTTTTCTCTTAATTTTATTTTTTAAACCTATTAATATTTTTTCTACACTTATTTCTCCATTTAATTTACCTACTGTTCTTTTTCCCTTGCAGTTAATCTTTAATATGTATAAATCTTCTTTATCTATCTCAACTTAACTTGGCATATCTATTCTTTTTTCCTTTCCTCTCCACATATTTGTCAGTTTCATTTTCATTGTTTTAATCCCCACTTGGCACCTTGCTTTAGTTTTGTTTTCCAGTTTGCGCTTTAGTTAGTTTTGTTCTTAACTAGTAGATGTAATTTTTGGCTTCCTTTGTTTGCCCAATCTACTGTACTTTATTTTTGTTGGACTGCTCTGATTTTGCTTATGGGGGTGTATATATATATACATGTGTATATTCCATTAATTTAATTGTTTTTTTTTTTTTTTTTTTTTTTTTTTGCCTGATTTTGTAACTGCGATTTGTCTGGGTTTCATCTTTGGTTCCTCCTTTTTGGGTATTTGTTTTAATCTCACTTAATGCCATAAAATACTACCTGTGGAATCTTCATTCCTGACCAGAGAAAAAGCCCTGAGCCTTCAGAGTGGGAGCTCTGACTTTAAGATTTGAGACTACTGGAGAACTAACCCTGCTGCTAATGCTGCTGCTGCTAAGTCACTTCAGTCGTGTCCAACTCTGTGCAACCCCATACAGCAGCCCACTAAGCTCCTCTGTCCCTGAGATTCTCCAGGCAAGAATACTGGAGTGGGTTGCCATTTCCTTCTCCAATGCATGAAAGTGAAAAGTGAAAGTGAAGTCGCTCAGTCATTTCCAACTCTTAGTGACCCCATGGACTGCAGCCTACCAGGCTCCTCCATCCATGGGATTTTTCAGGCAAGAGTACTGGAGTGGGTTGCCATTGTCTTCTCCGAGAGAACTAAACCTAGGGAGTATCAAATAGTGAGAACTCCCACAAAGGAAACCACTTGAATACAAGACCCAACATCACCCAACCACCAGTGCAGGACACCTCAGCCAAACAACAAACAAAACAAAATACAAACCCAATCAGCAGCAGACAAGACTACCATCTCACTCAGCCTTGCCAATTAGAGGGAAAAAAACAAAACAAAACAAAAGAAAGCTCAGCACAAATCTCACCCTATTAAGAAGCTTACTCAAACCACTGGACCAACCTTAGGCAAGCAGAAAGCAAAACAAATAAATGATTCAACCTTGAAGCCTGGGAAAAGGAGACCTCAAACACAATAAATTAAAAAAAAAAAAAAAAAAAACCCGAAATGGTATAGAAATAGTGCAGAAATGAAAGAACAAACTAGAAACACAGAAGTCCAAATAAATGAAGAGGAAATAGGCAAGAATTTAGAATAATGATAGTAAAGATGATAGAAAACCTTGAAAACAGAATGGAGAAAATGGAGCATTCAATTAACAAAAACATAGAAGAATTAAAGAATAAACATAAAAAGACAAACCACACAATTACTGAAATTAAAAATACTCTAAAAGGACACAATAGCAGAGTATCTAAAGCAGAAGAACAAATCAGTGAGCTGGAAGATAAAATGGTAGAAATAATTTTTGAAGAACAGAAAAAAGTAAAAAAGAATGAAAAGAACTAAGGATAGTCCCAGAGACAACTGGGACAATATCAAGGGAAGCAACATTTGAATTATAGGGGTACCAGGAAAAGAAGAGAAAAAGAAAGAGCATGAGAAAAAATGTTTTTTAATTTAAATTTATTTACTTTAATTATAAGCTAATTACTATACAATATTGTATTGGTTTTGCCTTACATCAACATGAATCTGCCATGGGTGTACACGTGTTCCCAGAGAAATTTTTTGAAAAGATTATAGTCAAAAATTTCCTCAGCATGGAAAAGGAAATGATCAATCAAGTCCAAGAGGTTCAAAGAGTCCCATACAGTATAAACCCAAGGAGAAACAAACAAAGACACATACTAATCAACCTAACTAATATTAAACACAAAGAAAGACTATTAAAAGCAGTAAGGGAGAAGCAACAAGTAACATACAAGGGAAATCCCATATGTTTAACAGCTGATCGTTCAGCTGAAACTCTGCAGGCCAGAAGGGAATGGCAGGATATATTTAAAATACTGAAAGGGAAAATCCTACAAACAAGATTACTCTATCCAGAAAGGATCTCATTCAAAACTGATGGAGAAAGCAAAAGCTTTTCAGACAAGCAAAAGTTGAGGGAATTCAGTACTACCAAATGAGCATTACAACAAATGTTAAAGGGTCTTATATAGTCAAGAAATACAAAGAAGGAAAAAAATCTACAAAATCAAACCCCAAACAATTAAGAAAACATCAATAGGAACAGACATAACAACAATTACTTTAAATGTAAATGGATTAAATGTTCCAACCAAAAGATAAAGTTTGTCTGAATGGATACACTAACAAGACCCATATATATGCTGTCTAGTAGAATCCCACTTCAGACATAAGGACACATATAGACTGAAAGTCAGAGGATGGAAAAATATACTTCATGCAAATGAAAAGCAAAAGAAAGTTGGAGTAGCAATCCTCATATCAGACAAAATAGACCCTAAAATAAAGATTATAAGAGATAAAGAATGACACTACACAGTGATCAATGGATCAATCCAAGAGGAAGACATAGCAATTGTAAATACCTATGCACCCAAAAATAGGAGCAACTCAGAACATAAGACCTACATTAACAGACACAAAGGAGAAACTGACAATAACACAGTAATAATAGGAGACTTTAGTACCCTATTAACACCAATGGACAGATCATCAAAACAGAAAATTAATAAGGAAACACAAGTCTTAAAGGATACATTTGAAGAGATGGATCTCAGTGATAGCTTCAGAACATTCCATCCAAATGCAGAAGAATAAACCTTCTTCTCAAGTGCACATGGAACATTCTCCAGGACAGACCACATCTTAGGTCACAAAACAAACCTCAGTAAATTTAATAAAATTGAAATCATACCAACCATCTTTTCTGACCACAATGCTATTAGATTAGATATCAATTATGAGGGAAAAAATGTAAAAAATATGAACATGGCAAGATTAAACAATATGTTTCTAAATAACCAACAGGATACTGAAAAAATCAAAAGAAAACAAATGAACAAAAAACTCTCTAGAAACAAATAGCAATGAAAACACAACAACTGAAAACCTATGGGATGCAGAAAAAGCAGTTTTAAGAGAGAAGTTTATAGCAATATAATCCTACCTCAAGAAACAAACAAAAACCATCAAATAGACAACCTAACTTTATACCTAAAATGACTGGAAAAGGAAAAACAAAAACGCCCCCAAATTAGCAGAAAGAATTAAATCATAATAATCGAGTAGAAATAAATGAAAAAGAAATGAAAGAAACAATAGTAAAAATTAATAAAACCAAAAGCTGGTTCTTTGAGAAGATTAACAAAATTGAAAAACTTTTAGCCATACTCATCAAGAAAAAAAGAGAGAAGAATCAAATCAACAAAATTAGAATTAAAAAAGTATAGGCTACAACAGACAATGCAGAAATACAAAGGATTATAAGAGATTATTGGAAGTGAACATGAAAGTCTCTCAGTCCTGTCTGACTCTTTGTGACCCAATGGCCTATCCATGGAATTCTCCAGGCAAGTATAGCTTTTCCCTTCTCTAGGGAATCTTTTCAACCCAGGGATTGAACCCACGTCTCCCACATTGCAGGCGGATTATGAACAACTATATGGCAATTAAATAGATAGTCTGGAAGAAATGGAAAGAGTCTTAGAAAAGTTCAATCTCCCAAGATCGAACTAGGAAGAAATAGAAATTATAAACAACCCAATTACAAGCACTGAAATTGAAGCTGTAATCAAAAATCTCCCACAAAACAAAAGCCAAGGACCAGATGGCTTCACAGGAGAATTCTATCAAACATTTAGAGAAGAGCTAATGCCTATCCTTCAAAAACTCTTTCAAAAAATTGTAGAGGAAAGAACACTTCCAAACTCATTCTATGAAGCCACCATCACCCTGATACCAAAACCAGACAAAATAACTCAAAAAAGAAAACTATAGGCCAGTTTCAGTGATGAACATAGATGCAAAAGTCCTCAACAAAATTTTAGCAAACAGAATACAACAACACATCAAAAAGCTCATACAACATGATCAGGTTGGGTTTATAAGGATTTTTCAATATTTGCAAATCAATCAATGTGATACACCATATTAACAACTTGAGAGATTTAAAAAAAAAATATGATAATCTCAACAAATGCAGAAAAAGCCTTTGACAAAATTCAGCATCCATTTATGATTAAAACTCTTCAAAAAATGGGCATAGAAGGAACCTACCTCAACATAGTAAAGACCATATATGATAATCCTACAGCAAACATTATTCTCAATGGTGACAACCTGAAAGCATTCCCCCTAAGATCAAAAACAAGACAAGGGTGTCCACTTTCACCACTACTATTCAACATAGTTTTGAAAGTCCTAGCTACATTAAGCAGAGAAGAAAAAGAAATAAGAGGACTCCAGATCAGAAAAGAAGAAGGAAAGCTCTCACTGTTTGCAGATTACATGATACTGTACAGATAAAACCCTAATGACACTATCAGAAAATTACTAGATCTAATCAGTGAACTTAGCAAAGTCACAGGATACAAAATTAATACACAGAAATAATTTACATTTCTATATACTAACAACAAAAAATCAGAAAGAGAAATTAAGGACTCACTCACATTCACCATTGCAACAAAAATAATAAAATATCAATGAATAAAGTTACCTAAGGAGACAAAAGAACTGTACACAGAAAATTATAACAACACTTATGAAATAAATCAAACATGACATAAACAGATGCAGAGATATTTCATATTCTTGGGTAGGAAGAATCAATATTGTGAAAATGACTATACTACCAAATGCAATCTACAGATTCAGTGTGATTCCTATCAAATTACTAATGGCATTTTCCACAGAACTAGAACAAAAAAAATTCACAATTGATATGGAAACACAAAAGACCCTGAATAGTCTTGAGAAAGAAGGATGGAGCTGGAGGAATCAACCTTCCGAATTCGCATTATAATACAGAGCTACAGTCATCAAGACAGCATGGTAATGGCACAGAAACAGAAACACAGACCAATGGAACAAGATAGAAAGCCCAGAAATAAGCCCATGCACCTATGGGTACCTTATTTTTGACAAAGGAGACAAGAATATGCAATGGGGCAAAGAGAGCCTCTACAATAAATGCTGCTAGCAAAAGTGGACAGTTACATGTACAAGAATGAAACTAAAATACTTCCTAACATCATACACAAAGATAAACTCAAAATGGATTAAAGACCTAAATGTAAGACCAGAAACTATAAAACTCTTAGGGGAAAACATAGGGAGAACACTTTGCGACATAAATCAAAACAAGATCCTCTATGACCCACCTCTTAGAGTAATGGACATAAAAACAAAAGTAAACAAGTGGGACCTGATTAAACTTAAAAGCTTTTGCACAGCAAAGGAACCTATAAGCTAGGTGAAAAGACAACCCTCAGAATGGGAGGAAATAATAGCAAATGAAACAACTGACAAAGGATTAATTTCCAAAATATAAAAGCAGCTCATACAGCTCAATACCAAGAAGAATAAGATCCAATCAAAAAGTGGGAAAAAGACCTAAACAGACATTTCTCCAAAGAAGACACACAGATGGCTAAGAAACGCATGAAAATATGCTTGACAAATCTCATTATTAGAGAAATGCAAATCAAAACTACAATGAGATATCACCTCACACCAGTCAGAATTGCCATAATCAAAAAGTCTACAAATAATAAATGCTGAAAAGGGTGTGGAGAAAAGGGAACATTCTTGCACTGTTGGTGGGAATGTAAATTGATACAGCCACTGCGGAAGATGGTATGGAGATTGCTTAAAAAACTAGGAATAAAACCACCATATGACCCAGCAATCCCACTCCTAGGCATAATCCCTGAGAAAACCAAAACTGAAAAAGACATATGTATCCCATTGTTCATTGCAGCACTATTTACAATAGCTAGAACATGGAAGCAACCTAGATGTCCATCGAGAGATGAATGGATAAAGAAGTTGTGGTCCATATACACAATTAAATATTACTCAACCATAAAAAGAAAGGCCTTTGAGTCAGTTCTAATGAGGTGGATGAACCTAGAGCCTATTCTACAGGATGAAGTAAGTCGGAAAGAGAAAGATGAATATCATATTCTAACATAATTATAAGGAATCTAGAAAAATAAATAATTTTTTAAAAAATAAAAAAATTGCAAAAAAATTAAAAAGAACTATCATAAATACCTTGAGTCACTCAGTTTTGTGTGATATTTTGCCACCCCATGGACTGTAGCCTACCAAGCTCCTCTGTCTGTTGCAGAGAAGAACCAATTCTGATTCTATGTTGGAAGTGTTTTTTTGACTTGCTTTTTGTTGCTTTTGTTATTATAGTCATACATAATGACCCCTATGCCAGTCTTTTAAAGTGTCTTTCTTCAGATATTAGAGAGATAATCTGATCCTGCCCATCTATGAAAGGGTGAAAGCAAGAAGAGATTAAGACATCCCTCCCTTTCTTGATGCTTCCTTGATTCCCAGAGATGTTTACAAAACTGATGGCCCTTTTTACTTTCCCACCCCTCTCTCTATTCTGTCTTTTCTATTTTACTTTCTCACCTCTTCTCTTCCTAGTTCTATAAAAGAACTTGACATCCAGACCCCAAGAATAATGGTTGTTTTGAGACATTAGTCTGCTATCTTCTAGGTCTGACAGCTTTCTGACCAAGTCATATTCCTTGCCTCAACATCTCATCTCTTGGATTCACTGGCCTGTTGTGCAGCAAGCAGAGTGAGCCTGGACTCAGTAAAATGTTCATGGAATTTTTACAGGCAAGAATACTATGGTGGGAAGCTATTTCCATCTCCAGGGGATTTTGCTGACCCAGGGGTCAAACCCTAGTCTCCTGAATCTCAGGCAGACTTTTTACCATCTGAGCCACCATTTTCAGTTCAGTTCAGTCGCTCAGATGTGTCCGACTCCTTGAGACCCCATTAATCACAGCACGCCAGGCCTCCCCATCCATCAACTACTCCTGGAGTTCACTCAAACTCATGCCCATCAAGTAGGTGATATCATCCAGCCATCTCATCCTCTGTCTTCCCCTTCTCCTCCTGCCCCCAATCCTTCCCAGAATCAGGATCTTTTCCAATGAGTTAACCCTTCACATGAGGTGGCCAAAGTATTCGTTTCAGCCTCAGCATCAGTCCTTCCAATGAACGCCCAGGACTGATCTCCTTTAGGATGGACTGGTTGGATCTCCTTGCAGTCCAAGGGACTCTCAAGAGTCTTCTCAAATACCACAGTTCAAAAGCATTAGTTCTTCGGTGCTCAGCATTCTTCACAGTCCAACTCTGACATCTATACATGACCAAGGGAAAAACCATAGCCTTGACTAGACAGACCTTTGTTGGCAAAGTAATGTCTCTGCTTTTAAATATGCTGTATAGGTTGGTCATAAGTTTCTTTCCAAGGAGTAAAAGTCTTTTAATTTCATGGCTGCAATCACCATCTGCAGTGATTTTAGAGCCCCCCAAAATAAAGTCTGACATTTTATCTATCTGCCATGAAGTGATGGGACCAAATACAATGATCTTAGTTTTCTGAATGTTGAGCTTTAAGCCAACTTTTTCACTCTTCTCTTTCACTTTCATCATGAGGCTTTTTAGTTCCTCTTCACTTTCTGCCATAAGGGTGGTGTCATCTGCATATTTGAGGTTATTGATATTTCCCCCAGCAATCTTAATTCCAGCTTGTGCTTCTTCCAGCCCAGAGTTTCTCACGATGTACTCTGCATAGAAGTTAAATAAGCAGGGTGACAATATATAGCCTTTGAGTTCTCCTTTTCCTATATGGAACCAGTCTGTTGTTCCATGTCCAGTTCTAACTGATGCTTCCTGACCTGCGTGTAGGTTTCTCAAGAGGAAGGTCAGGTGGTCTGGTATTCCCATTTCTTTCAGAATTTCCCACAGTTTATTGTGATCCACACAGTCAAAGGCTTTGGAACAGAAATAGATGTTTTTCTGGAACTCTCTTTCTTTTTCCATGATCCAGCGGATGTTGGCAATTTGATCTCTGGTTCCTCTGCCTTTCCTAAAACCAGCTTGAACATCTGGAAGTTTGCAGTTCACGTATTGCTGAAGCCTGGCTTGGAGAATTTTGAGCATTACTTTACTAGCGTGTGAGATGAGTGCAACTGTGCAGTAGTTTGAGCATTCTTTGGCATTGCCTTTCTTTGGGATCGGAATGAAAACTGACCTTTTCCAGTCCTGTGGCCACTACTGAGTTTTCCAAATTTGCTGGCATATTGAGTGCAGCACTTTCACAGCATCATCTTTCAGGATTTGAAATAGCTCAACTGGAATTCCATCACCTCCACTAGCTTTGTTTGTAGTGATGCTTTCTAAGGCCTACTTGACTTCACATTCCAGGATGTCTGGCTCTAGATGTGTGATCACACCATCTTGATTATCTTGGTCATGAAACTCTTTTTTGTACAGTTCTTCTGTGTATTCTTTCCCTCTCTTCTTAATATCTTCTGCTTCTGTTAGGTCCATAGTATTTCTGTCCTTTATTGAGCCCATCTTGCCCCTTATTCATGATGCAATGGAGATCCACTAAAGACTTCTAAGATGGAGATGATGCAAATTGGAGACAAGAAGGCAATGCTGTTCAACATTTAAAGTGTTTAGAAGTGAATCAGTTCAGTTTAGTCCAGTTGCTCAGTCATGTCCGACTCTTTGTGACCCCATGAACCACAGCACACCAGGCCTCCCTGTCTGTCACCAACTCCTGGAGTTCACCCAAACCCATATCCATTGAGTTGGTGATGCCATCCAACCATCTCATCCTTTGTCATCCCCTTCTCCTCCTGCCCTCAATCTTTCCGAGAGTCAGTGTCTTTTCAAATGAGTCAGCTCTTCGCATCAGGTGGCTAAAGTATTGGAGTTTCAGCTTCAACATCAGTCCTTCCAATGAACACCCAGAACTTATCTCCTTTAGGATGGACTGGTTGGATCTCCTTGCAATCCAAGGGACTCTCAAGAGCTTCTCCACCGCCATAGTTCAAAATCATCAATTCTTTAGTGCTCAGCTTTCTTCACAGTCCAACTTTCACATCTATACATGACCACTGGAAAAACCATAGCCTTGACTAGACGGATCTTTGTTGGCAAAGTAATGTCTCTGCTTTTTAATATGCTGTCTAGGTTGGTCATAACTTTCCTTCCAAGGAGTAAGCGTCTTTTAATTTCATGGTTGCAATCACCATCTGCAGTGATTGTGGAGCCAAGAAAAATAAAGTCTGACACTGTTTCCACTGTTTCCCCACCTATCTGCCATGAAGTGATGGGACCAGATACCATGATCTTAGTTTTCTGAATGTTGAGTTTTAAGCCAATTTTTTCACTCCTCTTTCACTTTCATCAAGAGGCTCCATAGTTCTTGTTTCCAGCTTGTGCTTCATCCAGACCAGCGTTTCTCATGATGTACTCTGCATATAAGTTAAATAAGCAGGGTGACAATATACAGCCTTGACGTACTCCTTTTCCTATTTGGAACCAGTCTGCTGTTGTATGTCCAGTTCTAACTGTTGCTTCCTGACCTACATACAGGTTTCTCAAGAGGCAGATCAGCTGACTGAAATTAGTTCAAATACTTCAGGTCTTTAGAATTTGGTTTTCATAAATTTCAAATGTAACAAATGTTTCCTTGTCAATAAAAACTAGAAAAGAAAAGAAAAACAAAACCCTACACTCTCATTTCCTGTCAAAGAAACTACCATTTAGCACACAACAACAACAACAATAAAAACCTGTGTCTCTAAAAATAATGGATTTTAAGGCTTTCTCCAAACAAATGTTAAGATAAAAACACTGATTGACTTTTTCAGGAAAGACCACTGTTTTCAAATCAATGTAAGAAAAAGGGAAGAAGAATAATTCCTTCTCCTAGCACTTTCTCCTTTCCCTGGAATGAAAACTTAAGAAGAGAAAAGAAGGTAATGTGAATGAGCAGCAGTGATGCTGGCTATAGAGCCACTCCATGAACTGAAAAAGACTGATAGGGCAGTGGCTGACTGTTACAGCAGAGAAAAAAAATCACGTGGGAATAGATGGCAGATGTAATTGGCCTTCACCAAAAAAAGTAAAACACAACGACATAAATGCAATGCTCGGCAAGGGACAAGTGGGAAATGTGTAGTTAATATGTTTCATAAAGAATTTTAGTTCATATTAAATGAACAAATAAACAATACTTTAGCCTATCAAAATAGCCTTATGAGTGTAAAGCTGGAGAAAAAGCGTGACAAGGCAATCTTGAGTTCAGATCTTCTATTTACTTGGTCCTCATCATGGATCACAGCCTGGTCATGATAAATTCAATTCAGTTCAGTCGTTCAGTCAAGTCCAACTCTTTGCAACCCCATGAATCACAGCACGCCAGGCCTCCCTGTCCAGCACCAACTCCCGGAGTTCACTCAGACTGACATCCATGGAGTCAGTGATGCCATCCAGCCATCTCATCCTCTGTCGTCACCTTCTCCTCCTGCCTCCAATCCCTCCCAGCATCAGAGTCTTTTCCAATGAGTCAACTCTTCACATGAGGTGGTCAAAGTACTGGAGTTTCAGCTTTAGTATCATTCCTTCCAAAGAAATCCCAGGGCTGATCTCCTTCAGAATGGACTGGTTGGATCTCCTTGCAGTCCAAGGGACGCTCAAGAGTCTTCTACAACACCACAGTTCAAACGAATCATTTCTTTGGCATTCAGCCTTCTTCACAGACCAACTCTCACATCCATACATGACCACAGGAAAAATCATAGCCTTGACTAGACGGAACTTTGTTGGCAAAGTAATGTCTCTGCTTTTGATATGCTATCTAGGTTGGACATAACTTTCCTTCCAAGGAGTAAGTGTCTTTTAATTTCATGGCTGGAGTCACCATCTGCAGTGATTTTGGAGCCCCCAAAAATTAAGTCTGACACTGTTTCCACTGTTTCCCCATCTATTTCCCATGAAGTGATGGGACCAGATGCCATGATCTTCATTTTCTGAATGTTGAGCTTTAAGCCAACTTTTTCACTCTCCACTTTCACTTGCATCAGGAGGCTTTTGAGTTCCTCTTCACTTTCTGTCATAAGGATGGTGTCATCTGCATATCTGAGGTTATTGATATTTCTCCCAGCAATCTTGATTCCAGCTTGTGTTTCTTCCAGCCCAGCATTTCTCATGATGTACTCCGCTTAGAAGTTAAATAAGCAGGGTGACAATATACAGCCTTGACATACTCCTTTTCCTATTTGGAATCAGTCTGTTGTTCCATGTCCAGTTCTCACTTTTGCTTCCTGAGCTGCATACAGATTTCTCAAGTGGCAGGTCAGGTGGTCTGGTATTCCTATCTCTTTCAGAATTGCCAAAAATTTATTGTGATCCACACAGTCAAAGGCTTTGGAATAGTCAATAAAGCAGAAATAGATGTTTTTCTAGAACTCTCTTGCTTTTTCCATGATCCAGTGGATGTTGGCAATTTGATCTCTAGTTCCTCTGCCTTTTCTAAAACCAGCTTCAACATCAGGAAGTTCACGGTTCACATATTGCTGAAGCCTGGCTTGGAGAATTTTGAGCATTACTTTACTAGCGTGTGAGATGAGTGCAATTGTGTGGTAGTTTGAGCATTCTTTGGCATTGCCTTTCTTTGGGATTGGAATGAAAACTGACCTTTTCCAGTCCTGTGGCCACTGCTGAGTTTTCCAAATTTGCTGGCAAATATGCCAGCTGTACTCAATAGAGTACAGCTCTTTCACAGCATCTTTCAGAATTTGAAATAGCTCAACTGGAATTCCATCACCTCCACTAGCTTTGTTCATAGTGATGCTTTCTAAGGCCCACTTGACTTCACATTCCAGGATGTCTGGCTCTAGATGAGTGATCACACCATCGTGATTCTGGGACATGAAGATCTTTTTTGTACAGTTCTTCTGTGTGTTCTTGCCACCTCTTCTTGATATCTTCCGCTTCTATTAGGTCCATACCTTTTCTGTCCTTTATTGAGCCCATCTTTGCATGAAATGTTCCCTTAGTATCTCTAATTTTCTTGAAGAAATCTCTCATCTTTCCCATTCTGTTGTTTTCCTCTATTTCTTTGTATTGATCACTGAGGAAGGCTTTCTTATCTCTTCTTGCTATTCTTTGGAACTCTGCATTCAGATGCCTATATCTTTCCTTTGCTCCTTTGCTTTTCACTTCTCTTCTTTTCACAGCTATTTGTAAGGCCTCCCCAAATGGCCATTTTGCTTTTTTTGCATTTCTTTTTAATGGGGATGGTCTTGATCCCTGTCTCCTGTACAATGTCATGAACCTCATTCCATAGTTCATCAGGCACTCTATCTATCAGATCTAGGCCCTTAAATCTATTTCTCACTTCCACTGTATAATCATAAGGGATTGAGTTAGGTCATACCTGAATGGTCTAGTGGTTTTCCCTACTTTCTTCAATTTAAGTCTGAATTCGGCAATAAGGAGCTCATGGTCTGAGCCACAGTCAACTCCTGGTTTTGTTTTTATTGACTGTATAGAGCTTCTCCATCTTTGGCTGCAAAGAATATAATCAATCTGATTTTGGTGTTGACCATCTGGTGATGTCCATGTGTAGAGTCTTCTCTTGTGTTGTTGGAAGAGGGTGTTTGCTATGACCAGTGATTTTCTTCACAAAACTCTATTAGTCTTTGCCCTGCTTCATTCTGTGTTCCAAGGCCAAATTTGCCTGTTACTCCAGATGTTTCTCTACTTCCTACTTTTGCATTCCATTCCCCTATACTGAAAAGGACATCTTTTTTGGGTGTTAGTTCTGAAAGGTCTTGTAGGTCTTCATAGAACCGTTCAACTTCAGCTTCTTCAGCATTACTGCTTGGGGTATAGACTTGGATTACTGTGATATTGAATGGTTTGCCTTGGAAACGAACAGAGATCGTTTTGTCGTTTTTGAGATTGCATCCAAGTACTGTATTACGGACTCTTTTGTTGACCATGATGGCTACTTCATTTCTTCTGAGGGATTCCTGTCCACAGTAGTAGATATAATGGTCATCTGAGTTAAATTCACCCATTCCAGTCCATTTGAGTTCCCTGATTCCTAGAATGTCGATGTTCAGTCTTGTCATCTCTTGTTTGACCACTTCAAATTTGCCTTGATTCATGGACCTGACATTCCAGCTTCCTATGCAATATTGCTCTTACTGAATCGGACTTTGCTTCTATCACCAGTACAGCTCATGATAAAGGGGTATGCAAAACTAACTTAAGCAATGAGCCTCATTGTGTAGGGCCACCCATGATGGATGGGTCACAGTGAAAACTTCTGACAATTGTGTTCCACTGGAGAAGGAAATGGCAACTCACTCCAGTATTCTTGCCTGGAGAACTTTATGGACAGTATAAAAAGGCAAAAGTTATGACACTAGAAGATGGGCCCCTCATTTTGGAAGATGTCCAATATGCAACTAGAGAAGAGCAGAGGGCAATTATGAATACCCCAGAAAGGATGAAGCAGCTGGCCTAAAGCAGAATCTATGCTCAAGTGGTTTTTTCTGGTGGTAAAAGTAAAGTCAATGCTGTACAGAACAACATTGCATAGGGACCTGGAATGTTACATCTATGAATCAAGGCAAATTGGACGTGGTCAGGTAACAGACAGCAAGAGTCAACATCAAAATGTTAGAAATATGTGTAATAAAATGGAAGGGAAGGGACAAACTTAATTCATAGGACCATTATATCTACTACAATGGGCAAGAATCCCTTATCCCTCATAGTCAACCAAAGTGTCCAAAATGCAGTACTTGGGTACAATCTCAAAAACAACACAACAATCTTGGTTCATTTCCATGCAAACTATTCAGCATTACAGTAATCCAAGTCTATGCCCCAACCACTGATGCTACTGAAGCTGAAGTTGATGGTTCTATGAAGAATTACAACACCTTCTAGAACTAAAACCAAAAAAAAAAAAAAAAAAAGAAAGAAAGAAATGCTCTTTTCATCATAGGGGATTGGAATGCAAATTAGGAAGTAAAGAGGTATTAGTCCTTCCAATGAGTATTCAGGTTTGACTTCCCTTAGGAGACTGTTTGATCTTCTTGCTGTCCAAGAGACTCTCAAGAGTCTTCTCTAGCAACACAGCTAGAAAGCATCAATTCTTCAGTGTTCAGCCTTCTTTATGGTCCAACTCCCATCCCTACATGACTACTGGAAAAATAGCTTTGACCAGACAGACCTTTGTCGTCAAAGTCATATCTCTGGTTTGTAATATGCTACCTAGTTTGGTCATAGTTTTTTTTTTTTTTTTTTTTTTTCCCCAAAGCACAAACGTCCTTTAATTTCATGGCTGTAGGGATTTCACTGTAATTTCATCAGCAGTGATTGTAGAGTTCAAGAAAATAGTCGGTCACTGTTTCTTTTGTTTCTCCATCTATTTGCCATAAAGTGATGGGACCAGATGCCATGATCTTAGGTTTCTGAACGTTGAATTTTAAGGCAGCTTTTTCACTCTCCTCTTTCATTTTTATCAAAAGGCTACTCAGTTCCTCTTTGCTTTCTTCCATAAAGATGGTGTCATCTGCGTATCTGAGGTTATTGATATTTCTCCCTAAAATCTTGATTCTAGCTTATTTTTCATCCAGCTTGGCATTTTGCATGAGGTACTCTGCATAGAAGTTAAATATGCAGGGTGACAATATACAACTTTGATGTACTCCTTTCCCAATTTTGAAAGAGTTTGTTGTTTCATGTCCAGTTCTAACTGTTGTTTCTTGACTTCCATACAGCATACACAAGCCTCTTATCCTCATCCATCAGAGGGCAGACAGAATGAAAACCACAAACACAGAAATAAACACAATAAAGGAAAGAAATTGTTAAGGTCGGACAGAAACAGAGGAAATTTTGAAGAGGTGCCAAGAATATGGAGAATTATTCTAAAATGATATTATGACCCAGATAACCATGAAAGTGTGGTCATTCACCTAGACTTGGACATCCTGGAGTGTGAAGTCAAGTGGGCCTTAGGAAGCATTACTATGGACAAGACTAGTGGAGGTGACAGAATTCCAGCTGAGCTATTTGAAGTCCTAAAAGATGATGCTGTTAAAGTGCCTCACTCAATGTGTCATCAAATATAGAAAATTCAGCAGTGGCCACAGGACAGGAAATGGTCAGTTTTCATTTCAACTTCAAAGAAAGAGATTGCCAAATAATATTTATACTATGGTACAATTTCCCTCATTTCACATACTAGCAAGGTTATGCTGAAAATACTTCAAGCTAAGTTTCAGCAGTATGTGAACTGAGAACTTCCATATGTACAAAATGAGTTTCAAAGAGTCAGAGGAACCAGAAATCAAATTGCCAACATTCGTTGAATCACAGAGGAAACAAGGGAGTTCCAAAAAAACATCTACTTCTGCTTTACTGACTACACTAAAGCCTTTGACTATGTGGGTCACAAGAAACTGTGGAAAATTCTGAGAAAGATAGGAATACCAGACCACCTTACCTGATTCCTGATAAACCTGTATTCAGGTCAAGAAAAGAGTTGATCCATAAAGTAGGCTAAGGACTGGAGAATTGTTGCTTTTAAACTGTGGTGTGCTGCAGAAGACTCTTGATAGTGCCTTGGATTTCAAAGAGATCCAAACAGTTAATCTTAAAGGAAATAACCTTGTAACATTCATCAGAAAACTGTTGCTGAAGCCAAAGCTCCAAAGTTTGGCTACCTGATGCAAAGAGACCATTTTGCTGGGAAAAATTGAAGGCAAAAGAAAAAGAGGGTGCAGAGGAAGATATGATTAGATAGCACCACTGACGAATGGTTGTGAATTTGAGCAACCCCCCAGAGATAGAGGCATGCCTCAGTCCATGGTGTGGCAAAAAGTTGGATACAACTTAGCAACAATTAAACTTAAGCAAGTTATATTTTGGGGCAAATTACTTTGTTAACTTTAATCCCTAAATTCCACATATGTTTAGGCTTTTGTAACAGTATAAGTGGCCTTTTGATGACCATTTACTTACAATATTTCTGATCATCATGACAGATGATCAAATAGAACCCTATTATACACATATTGAAGAAAAATATATTTAGTAAAAGTTTAAAATTTTACCCAAGGTTGAACACGTAGAAGTAAAAGAAAAATTCCTAACAGAAAAGTATATTGTGCACGTGCACACACACACACATATGCATGTATGGGTGTATATATATATATATATATATATATATAATTAACATATACACATATAATATCTTACGTCTAAGAATACAACATTCAATTTAAGGCACGGTTAATTTAATTCTTCAGTTTTATTAATTTAGTTGAAACAGAAAGATAGAAGTTTCAAAAATCAATGTGTATGAGAACTTAAAAAATGTTTTATAATTTTAAAAAGTGCTCTAAACTGAATCAGAAACAAACACAAGAGGCATTGTAAACAAGAATTTAATATGAGTTTGACTTTTCTCGGCAAAATATAAAATATAAACTTTAGGAGACAAGGATTTCAGTTTTGTTCATTGATGTATCTCAAAGAATACCTGGCACATAGTTGCTCCTAATTAAATATATTTTGTGATTTCCACAGGTAGTTAAATTTTAGTTAAATTCTTATGTTGTAGGATACTACATTCAGATAGTGGGCTAGCCTGGAGTAAGAGGCAAACTGGGAATCTTTCACTAAAAAAAGGGATGGCTAAACAGTGGTGAATATACAGCACAAAGTACACACACAGAAGATAAAAACAAGAGATTTAGGGTCTGGATTTGGTAGACTGGATTTAGTAGACTGCAAGAACATGCTTCTGGAGAGAAGAGGGGAAAAGAGGGAAGGAAGGAAGAAAATAAATATTAAATACTATTCACTGTTCAAGGGTTTACAATGAATAACAGGTGAGCCAATAATAATAATAATAAAAAGTATAATAACATACTAGAAAGAATACTGCACTGTGTGAGGACACAGGAAGACACGCAAGATCTCCCTCTGGCCATTAGGGACAGCATGTGTCTAGGAATAGTCTTCCCAGGTGGCACAGTGGTAAAGAATCCACCTGCCAATGCAAGAGATGAAAGATATGCAGGTTCGATCCCTGGGTTCAGAAGATCTCCAGAGTAGGAAATAGGAACCCACTCCAGAAATCTTGTCTGGAAAATTCCATGGACAAAGGGTCCTGGAGGCTACAGTCCAAGGAGTTGCAAAGAATTGGACATGACTGAGCGACTGAGCACAGCACAGAATTCAGTCTCTTGGAATATTTACATCCTGTCTTTTAAATTCTGCTAAGTTTAAAAATTCGCTTTGTATGGCAAAAACCAATACAGTATTGTAAAGTAATTAACCTCCAAGTAAAATAAATAAATTTATATTAAAAAATTAAATAAATAAATATGTTTTCTTTTCCTAAAAGTCAAAAACACTGATTAGGGCTTCTTAATAGTTAATTTTAGAAATCCTAAACCCCAACAATGTTTTATTTTTCCTGTGGCTAGATGTAATTTTCCAGTTTACTGATAAACTGCATATTTATCAGAGGCAAGAATGGAGTGATATGTAAGAATTATTTTCATAACATACACAAATATTTGTCTGCAAGGGACTAAATAGCAGACATTATTATTCATTATATTTTCACTCCATTTTTCTGAACTTTGATTTGATTTCACTTATTTATTTTATTTAGTTATGACTTTTAATGACTGGGGGAGTGACAATATTAAAAAATACAATCTACTAATATTAATAACATAAAGTGTTATAGTACCTACAAGATAGCAGAGTATAAGGATGTGTGCTCATCTTCTCCTGTGACAACTCCAAAATTACAAATTATTGCTGAACAACTCTCAACAGAAGAATGTTGAATCCCACCAAAAAAAGATACCCCATGTCCAAGGGCAAAGGAGAAGCCCATCAAGAAGTAGGAGGGGTTAAATCGCATTTAGAATCAAACCCCATACCCATCAGAGATGCTTGGAGGGCTCAAACAAAACCTTGTGTGCACCTGGACCCAGAGACACCACAGAGACTGAGTCAGACCTGCCTCTGAGCTTTTGAGTGCCTCCTGCAGAAGTATCGGCCAGCAGTGGCCTGCCGCAGGGGCAGGGGCTCTGGCTATAGCAGGCCTGGGTCACACAGTGTGTGGCATAAGCCCTCTTGGAGGAGGCTGTTATTAACCCCACGATAGAGGCATTGAGTAGATGACCCAAAAACTTCAGAAAAATTATACCAAATAAATTCTCACACTGCTAAGAAAGTTCTAGGGCCCACAACAGATTTCCCAACCTAGGGATCTGGTGACTGGACTGAGAACCATAAGGGAATTTGACTTTGAAGGCCAGTGGGATTTGATTACAGAACTTACACAGGACTGGGGAAGCAGACTCTTGGAGGGCACAAATAAAACCTTGTGCAGACCAGGACCCAGGAAAAAGGAGCAGTGACCCCACAAGAGACTGGGCCAGGCTTGCTCAGGAGTGACCAGGAGTCTCTGGTAGACGCGAGGGTTGGCAGCAGCCTGCTGCAGGGTCAGGGGCACTGAGTGTGGCGGTGTGTACATGGGATCTTTTGAAGGATGTTGCCATTGCCTTCACTACCCTTACCATACCTTTTCCTCAGGTCAAACAACAGGCAGAGAACACAGTCCCGCTCGTCAACAGAAAATTGGATTAAAGATTTACTGAGCATGGCCCCCTCCATCAGAATAAGACCCAGTTTCCCTCTCAGTTAGTCTCTCACACCAGAAAGATACCATAAGCTTGTTATCCTTATCCTGCAGAGGGCAGACAGAATGAAAACCACAATCACAGAAAACTGATCAAACTGATCACATGGCCTTGTCTAACATAATGAAATTATGAGCCATGCCATGTAGGGTCACCCAATGGATGGGTCATGGTGGAAAATTCTGCAAAACTTGGTCCACTGAAGAAGGGAATGGCAAACCACTTCAGTATTCTTGCCTTCAGAACCCCATGAACAGCACGAAAAGACAAAAAGAAAGATGAACTCCCCAGGTCTGTAGACGCCCAATATGCTACTGGAGAAATGTGGAGAAATAACTCCAGAAAGAATGAAGAGATGGAATCAAAGCAAAAACAACAGCCAGTTGTGGATGTGACGTGATAGAAGCAAAGTCCGACGCTATAAAGAGCAAATATTGCATCGGAACCTGGAATGTTAAGTCCATGAATCAAGGTAAATTGCAAGTGGTCAAACAGGAGATGGCAAGAGTGAACACTGACATATTAGGTATCAGCAAACTGAAATGCATGGGAATGGGCGAATTTAGTTCAGGTGACCATTGTTTCTATGACTTTGGGCAACAATCCCTTAGAAGAAATGGAGTAGCCCTCATAGTCAACAAAACAATCTGAAATGCAGTATTTGGGAGTAATGTCAAAAAGGACAGAATGATCTCAGTTCGTTTCCAAGGCAAACCACTCAATATCAGAGTAATCCAAGTCTATGCCCCAACCAGAAATGCTGAAGAAGCTGAAGTTGAATGGTTCTATGAAGACCTACAAGATCTTCTAGAACTAACACCCAAAAAAGATGTCCTTTTCATTATAGGGGACTGAAGTGCAAAAGTAGGAAGTCAAGAGATACCTGGAGTAACAGGAAAATTTGGCCTTGTATTATAGCATGAAGCAGGACAAAAGCTAACAGAGTTTTGCCAAGAGAATTCACTGGTCATAGCAAACACCCTCTTCCAACAATATGAGAGAATACTCTACACATGGACATCACCAGAGGGTCAATACCGAAATCAGATTGATTATATTATTTGTAGTCAAAGATGGAGAAACTCTGTGTGAAGTGAAGTGAAAGTTGCTCAGTCGTGTCTGATTTTTTGTGACCCCATGAACTATACAATCCATGGAATTCTCCAGGCCAGAATACTGGAGTGGGTATCTATTCCCTTCTCCAGAGGATCTTTCCAATCCAGGGATCAATCCCAGGTCTCCCTCATTGCAGGCAGATTCTTTACTAGCTGAGCCAACAGGTAAGCTCTATATAGTCAGTGTAAAGAGGACTGGGAGCTAACTGTGGCTCAGATCATGACCACCTTAGTGCAAAATTTAGACTTAAAGAAAGTAGGAAAAACCACTAGATCATTCAGTTATGACCTAAATCAAATCCCTTATGATTATACATGAAAGTGACAAATAGATTCAAGGGATTAGATCTGATAGACAGAGTGCCTGATGAACTATGGATGTGGTCCATGACATTGTACAGGAGGCAGTGATCAAGACTATCACAAGAAAAAGAAATGCAAAAAGGCAAAATGATTGTCAGAGGAAGCCTTACAAATAGCTGACAAAAGAAGAGAAGTTAGGGGGAGGAGCTAAGAAGGCAGAGGAGTAGGACGGGGAGAACACTTTCTCCCTCACAAATTCATCAAAAGAACATTTAAAAGCTGAGTAAATTCCACAAAACAACTTCTGAATGTCAGCAGAGGACATCAGGCACCCAGAAAAGCAACCCAAGTCTTCGAAAGGAGAGAGAAGAAATACAGCTCCACCCACCAGAACACTGACACAAGCTTCCCTAACCAAGAAACCTTGACAAGCCACCTGTACAAACCCACACAGAGCAAGGAAACGCCACAATAAAGAGAACTCCGCAAACTGCCAGAATACAGAAAGGACACCCCAAACTCAGCAATTTAAACAAGATGAAGAGACAGAGGAATACCCAGCAGATAAAGGAACAGGATAAATGCCCACCAAACCAAACCAAAGAGGAAGAGATAGGGAATCTACCTGATAAAGAATTCCGAATAATGATAGTGAAATTGATCCAAAATCTTGAAATAAAAATGGAATCACAGATAAATAGCCTGGAGACAAAGATTGAGAAGATGCAAGAAAGGTTCAACAAGGACTTAGAAGAAATAAAAAGGAGTCAATACATAATGAATAATGCAATAAATGAAATTTAAAACACTCTAGAGGCAACAAATAGTAGAATAACAGAGGCAGAAGATAGGATTAGTGAATTAGAAGATAGAATGATAGAAATAAATGAATCAGAGAGGATAAAAGAAAAACGAATTAAAAGAAATGAGGACAATCTCAGAGACCTCCAGGACAATATTAAACGCTACAACATTCGAATCATAGGGGTCCCAGAAGAAGAAGACAAAAAGAAAGACCATGAGAAAATACTTGAAGAGATAATAGTTGAAAACTTCCCTAAAATGGGGACGGAAATAATCACTCAAGACCAAGAAACCCAGAGAGTCCCAAACAGGATAAATCCAAGGCGATACACCCCAAGACACATATTAATCAAATTAACAAAGATCAAACACAAAGAACAAATATTAAAAGCAGCAAGGGAAAAACAACAAATAACACACAAGGGAATTCCCATAAGGATAACAGCTGATCTTTCCATAGAAACTCTTCAGACCAGGAGGGAATGGCAAGACATACTTAAAATGATGAAAGAAAATAACCTACAGCCCAGATTATTGTACCCAGCAAGGATCTCATTCAAGTATGAAGGAGAAATCAAAAGCTTTTCAGACAAGCAAAAGCTGAGAGAATTCAGCACCACCAAACCGGCTCTCCAACAAATACTAAAGGATATTCTCTAGACAGGAAACACAAAAACGGTGTATAAAATGGAACCCCAAATAATAAAGTAAATGGCAACGGGATCAGACTTATCAGTAATTACCTTAAACGTAAATGGGTTGAATGCCCCAACCAAAAGACAAAGACTGGCTGAATGGATACAAAAACAAGACCCCTACACAGGTTGTCTACAAGAGACCCACCTCAAAACAGGGGACACATACAGACTGAAAGTGAAGGGCTGGAAAAAGATTTTCCATGCAAATAGGGACCAAAAGAAAGCAGGAGTAGCAATACTCATATCAGATAAAATAGACTTTAAAACAAAGGCTGTGAAAAGAGACAAAGATGGTCACTATATAATGATCAAAGGATCACTCCAAGAAGAAGATATAACAATTATAAATATATATGCACCCAACATGGGAGCACCACAATATGTAAGACAAATGCTAACAAGTATGAAAGGAGAAATTAATAATAACACAATAATAGTGGGAGACTTTAATACCCCACTCACACCTATGGATAGATCAACTAAACAGAAAATTAACAAGGAAACACAAACTTTAAACGATACAATAGACCAGTTAGACCTAATTGATATCTATAGGACATTTCTTCCCAAAACAATGAATTTCTTCTTTTTCTCAAGCGCACATGGAACCTTCTCCAGAATAGATCACATCCTGGGCCATAAATCTAACCTTGGTAAATTCAAAAAAATAGAAATCACTCTATGCATCTTCTCTGACCACAATGCAGTAAGATTAGATCTCAATTACAGGAGAAAAACTATTAAAAATTCCAACATATAGAGGCTGCACAACACGCTGCTGAATAACCAACAAATCACAGAAGAAATAAAAAAATAAATCAAAATTTGCATGGAAACGAATGAAAATGAAAACACAACAACCCAAAACCTGTGGGACACTGTAAAAGCAGTCCTAAGGGGAAAGTTCATAGCAATACAGGCATACCTCAAGAAACAAGAAAAAAGTCAAATAAATAACCTAACTCTACACCTAAAGCTACTAGAAAAGGAAGAAATGAAGAACCCCAGGGTTAGTAGAAGGAAATAAATCTTAAAAATTAGGGCAGAAATAAATGCAAAAGAAACAAAAGAGACCGTAGCAAAAATCAACAAAGCCAAAAGCTGGTTCGTTGAAAGGAAAAATAAAATTGACAAACCATTAGCCAGATGCATCAAGAAACAAAGGGAGAAAAATGAAATCAATAAAATTAGAAATGAAAATGGAGAGATCACAACAGACAGCACAGAAATACAAAGGATCATAAGAGACTACTATCAACATTTATATGCCAATAAAATGGACAACGTGGAAGAAATGGACAAATTCTTAGAAAAGTACAACTTTCCAAAACTCAACCAGGAAGAAATAGAAATCTTAACAGACCCATCACAAGCACGGAAATTGAAACTGTAATCAGAAATCTTCTAGCAAACAAAAGCCCAGGTCCAGACGGCTTCACAGCTGAATTCTACCAAAAATTTAGAGAAGAGCTAACACCTATCCTACTCAAACTCTTCCAGAAAATTGCAGAGGAAGGTAAACTTCCAGACTCATTCTATGAGGCCACCATCACCCTAATACCAAAACCTGACAAAGATGCCACAAAAAAAAAGAAAACTAAAGGCCAATATCACTGATGAACATAGATGCAAAAATCCTTAAAATTCTAGCAATCATAATCCAACAACACATTAAAAAGATCATACACCATGACCAAGTGGGCTTTATCCCAGGGATGCAAGGATTCTTCAATATCCGCAAATCAATCAATGTAATACACCACATTAACAAATTGAAAAATGAAAACCATAAGATTATCTCAATAGATGCAGAGAAAGCCTTTGACAAAATTCAACATCCATTTATGATAAAAAAAAAAAACTCTCCAGAAAGCAGGAATAGAAGGAACATACCTCAACATACTAAAAGCTATCTATGACAAACCCACAGCAAACATTATCCTCAATGGTGAAAAATTGAAAGCATTTCCTCTAAAGTCAGGAACAAGACAAGGGTGCCCACTTTCACCATTACTATTCAACATAGTTTTGGAAGTTTTGGCCACAGCAATCAGCAGAAAAAGAAATAAAAGGAATCTAGATTGGAAAAGAAGAAGTAAAACTCTCACTGTTTGCAGATGACATGATCCTCTACATAGAAAACCCTAAAGACTCCACCAGAAAATTACTAGAACTAATCAATGATTATAGTAAAGTTGCAGGATACAAAATCAACACACAGAAATCCCTTGCATTCCTATACACTAATAATGAGAAAACAGAAAGAGAAATTAAGGAAACAATTCCATTCACCATTGCAACGGAAAGAATAAAATACTTAGGCATATACCTACCTAAAGAAACTAAAGACCTATATATAGAAAACTGTAAAACACTGGTGAAAAAAATCAAAGAGGACACTAATAGAGGGAAAAATATATCATGCTCATGGATCAGAAGAATCAATATAGTGAAAATGAGTATACTACCCAAAGCAATCTATAGATTCAATGCAATCCTTATCAAGTTACTAAAGGCATTTTTCACAGAGCTAGAACAAATAATTTAACAATTTGTATGGAAATATAAAAAAAACCTCAAAGAGTCAAAGGAATGTTGAGAAAGAAGAATGGAACTGGAGGAATCAACCTGCCTGACTTCAGGCTCTACTGCAAAGCCACAGTCATCATTCTGTGATGACACAAAGACAGAAATATAGATCAATGGAACAAAATAGAAAGCCCAGAGATAAATCCATGCACCTATGGACATCTTATCTTTGACAAAGGAGGCAAAACTATACAATGGATTAAAGGCAATCTCTTTAACAAGTGGTACTGGGAAAACTGGTCAACCACTTGTGAAAGAATGAAACTAGAACACTTTCTAACACCATATACAAAAATAAACTCAAAATGGATTAAAGATCTAAATGTAAGACCAGAAACTATAAGACTCCTAGAGGAGAACATAGGCAAAACACTCTCCGACATAAATCACAGCAGGATCCTCTATGACCCACCTCCCAGAATTTTGGAAATAAAAGCAAAAACAAACAAACGGGACCTCATTATACTTAAAAGCTTCTGCACAACAAAGGAAACTATAAGCAAGGTGAAAAGACAGCTGTCAGAACAGGAGAAAATAATAGCAAATGAAGCAACTGACAAACAACTAATCTCAAAAATATACAAGCAACACCTACAGCTCAATTCCAGAAACATAAATGACCCGATCAAAAAATGGGCCAAAGAACTAAATAGACACTTCTCCAAAGAAGACATACAGATGGCTAACAAACACATGAAAAGATGCTCAACATCACTCATTATCAGAGAAATGCAAATCAAAACCACAATGAGATTCCATTTCACGCCAATCAGAATGGCTGTAATCTAAAAGTCTACAAGCAGTAAATGCTGGAGAGGGTGTAGAGAAAGGGAACCCTCTTACACTGTTGGTGGGAATGCAAACTAGTACAGCTACTATGGAGAACAGCTTGGAGATTCCTTAAAAAACTGGAAATAGAACTGCCTTATGATCCAGCAATCCCACTGCTGGGCATACACACCGAGGAAACCAGAATTGAAAGAGACATGTGTATCCAAATGTTCATCACAGCACCATTTATAATAGCCAGGACATGGAAGCAACCTAGATGTCCATCAGCAGATGAATGGATAAGAGAGCTGTGGTACATATACACAATGGAGTATTACTCAGCCATTAAAAAGAATACATTTGAATCAGTTCTAATGAGGTGGATGAAACTGGAGCGTACTATACAGAGTGAAGTAAGCCAGAAAGAAAAACACCAATACAGTATACTAACACATATATATGGAATTTAGAAAGATGGTAACAATAACCCTGTATGAGAGACAGCAAAAGAGATACAGATGTATCGAACAGTCTTTTGGACTCTGTGGGAGAGGGAGAGGGTGGGATGATTTGGGAGAATGGCATTGAAACATGTATAATATCATGTAAGAAATGAATCGCCAGTCCAGGTTCGATGCAGGATACAGGATGCTTGGGGCTCATGCACTGGGATGACTCAGAGGGATGGTATGGGAAGGGAGGTGGGAGGGGGGTTCAGAATGGGGAACACGTGTACACCCATGGTGGAATCATGTTGATGTATGACAAAACAAATACAATATTGTAAAGTAATTAGCCTCCAATTAATTAAAAAAAATTCTCTATGACATTCCATTCAGGGTTGAATTCTCCTCATGTGGGAAAATTAACTGAAACCCTCTCCTAACTTATCCTCTTTCACCCCAAAAGACCTTACATCCTATCTGCTATGATTAAATATTTGCTTCATTTTATTTCTACAAATAATTGGCTCATTTAGTATGCTTTTAGCTTAACTTTTTTTTTTTATTATTATCTACAATGGCTTATTCAGAATTTTGTCGTATAATTTCTTGGTGTACTTCATTGACATCAGCATGAATGGCAATTTCAATGAGAAGCTCATGTGTAAAAACACTCAGAAATTAATTTCAAAAGCTGAAATTCAGAGGTGAATTTTGAATACTAAACATAGAGCTTATTCATGCAGCAACAGTTTATGAAACTTGCTTAAATAAATATAGAATACAAATTTGGTGTGGCTTACATGAAATGTCAAAAACCATACTGCATTTCTATTCATAAACAGTCATGAATAGAAAACTGAAATAGAAAAGCATTAGCTCCCCCAATTAAATGTAGAGTTAGAATGAAGAAGACAAGTGGGAATAATTTTCAACTCTTACCACTCTCTTTTAATCTTCTGAAATGCTTGCTCATTAATGAGCAAGATAATGGGTAAAGCCCGTTAGCGTTCTAAGTGAGAAAGGAAACATCATAGTCAATGCTAAACTAGATAAAGCTTAAAACATCCACCTAATTGGGCGCCTGCATGACCTTTACATTTACTCATACAGAACTTTCTTATTATTGTTAGTGACCCAAATCCTGGCTTAAATATTGCTTGCTCCCAGGCTTCGAAATACACAAACTATAATATTTTTTAAAGTATATACTTTAATAGAAATTTCCTTGGTGGCTCAGCTGGTAAGTAATCCACCTGCAATGTTGGGAATCTGGGTTTGAGCCCTGGGTTGGGAAAATCCCTTGGAGAAGGGAACAGCTACCTACTCCAATATTCTGGCCTGGATAATTCCATGGACTGTAGTCCATGAGGTCACAAAAAGTTGGACAGGACTGAACGACTTTTACTTTCACATGGAAATATCAAATTCCAATATGATTTTATCCAAAAAATATTTATTGAGTGTCTGCTTAGTGCCAGGCATGGTGTAAACCTCAGTGATAACACTGGGTGATGAGATGGAGTTAGTCTCTGAACAGGTTTATAGAAGATGCAGCCATATAAATGATTACAGTGTAAAACATCCAGATTCCTTATCATAATTTACAAATATTTATTTAGTCTCTACCTCTGTGACCTGATCATTAACTCATAGAAATACCACCATTATTTATGCACACTAGCCCAGACTGGCTTTTGCAATGGCTGTTTCCTGACACTGCATTTCTTTCTGTAGGTCTTTGCTTGGCTACTTTTCTTATTCAAAGCTCAACTCAAAAATTATCTTTTTTCTAGACTAAAATTGTTGCATGTCTATACTACTTTTTAATTTCAAAAGGAATATAAGGTATACTAGACAAGAAGGAATCTGAGAGGTGGCAACATAAAATACTTAAAAATGCAATATATTACAAATTTTCAAGATCTGAATTGAAATTTTGCTTTGTTTTGTTTAGGGAGTGAGTACCTGGGTAAACTCTTCTTTGTTTGAATTTGTAAATTATTTTTGAAAAAAATTGCTAGTTCTATTGCATTGCCTATTTCATGTTTTTTGGCATTGTCTTAATTTGTTGATACTTTATTAACTGATCATGCAGTTCATTAGGAATGTTCCCTTGTCAGGAAAACAGGAAAAAGCTAGCTCAGCTTATTTTTGCCCAGTTAACTAATTGTTCATTGGGCTTCCCTGATGGCTCAGTGGATAAAGAATTCACCTTCAATGCAGGAGACGTAGGTGACACAGACCAATCCCTAGGTTGGGAAGATACCTCTGGAATTGGCAACCTACTCCAGTATTATTTCACCACAAGCAGCAAGAATGTATTGCTTGACCGTGCTTATCACTTTGTCCTTCTCTTTACTTCATCAGAAGACACACAAAAGACACTTTGTACTTAAGGTTTTATAGCTTAATTATTGACTTTAATTACTTATTCTAGAGATAAAAATTAGAGGTTGCATCACTTGCATCATTTAGAAACGGTGAAAATAACTTTATCTTTAAGTCTGATTTTTTCACATGTATGCATTAACAGTAACATATAAATCTACTTTTGTGCTTTACAAATTCTGTACTTAGTATAATTGAATTTTGAAAATTGCTAATTTTTCTTATTAAAACATGTGACTTATGTAATTTACTTAAGTATGTATGCTCAGTTGTATCTGACTCTTTGTGACCCTATGGAGTGTAGCTCACCAGGAGCCTCTGTCTATGGGATTTTCCAGGCAAGAATACTGGAGTGGGTTGCCATTTCCTCCTCCAGGGCATCTCTCTGACCCAGAGGTTGAACCAAGTATCATGAGCTTCTTGGATTGCTGGCAGATCCCTAATGCTTGTGCCATTTGTATTCATATGTAATTGCCAAGTATTCAATAGTAAATATGCAAAGAGAAATTTTCACCTGTTTCATCTGCTCCCCAAGAATTATTTTCTCTAGTAATTCCAAAGTATTTGAACATTTCTGTGGTTATTAAATGGAGAAGGCAATGGCAACCCACTCCAGTACTCTTGCCTGGAAAATCCCATGGATGGAGAAGCCTGGTAATGCTGCAGTCCATGGGGTCACTAAGAGTTGGACACGACTGAGCGACTTCACTTTCACTTTCCTCTTTCATGCATTGAAAAAGGAAACGGAAAAAAAAAAAAAAAAAAAAAAAGGAAAGAAAAAGGAAACGGCAACCCACTCCAGCGTTCTTGCCTGGAGAATCCCAGGGACAAGGGAGCCTGGTGGGCTGCCATCTATGGGGTCGCACAGAGTCAGTCACAACTGAAGCGACTTAGCAGCAGCAGCAGTGGTTATTAAAATATAGTCTCTTAAACTGAATCATTAAAATCATTCTTCAGGTTCCAGAAAGAGCACCATTTTCTCTTCCAATGTTCACTCAAAATTTCACCTTCTTTGTGAAATTTTTTCTATCCTTGCCATTTAAATTTAATTGTTTCCCTTCATGATCACTTCCCTCATTACATACTTCTATCTCCTCATTTAGGGCTTCCCAGGTGGTGCAGTGGTAAAACAAAACAAACAAACAAACAAAAACAAAACAACAAAAAAAAAACACCTGCCTGCCAATGCTGGAGTCACAGGTTCAATCCTTTGGTTGGGAAGGAAATGGCAATGCACACCAGTATTCTTGTCTGGAAAATTCCATGGCCATGAGGCTGCAGAGAGTTGGATACAACTGAGCATGCATATGCAACTCTATATTTACATGGTGTTAGCACACTTCCTGGTCAACCTGAATCTTTCCCCTTCTAAAAATGAAGCCTCTTGAAGATGAGTTTTTTACCTGACTCATTTGGTACTCACAGCACCCAGTGCAATGTTTAGTAGATAACAGTGCATAATGAGGTGAAATATTTCAGCAGCTAGAATTCAATGGTGAGCTTTTTCTCACAAGAAAAGGAATAGACTAGGGAATAACATTGTGCTGGGAGGGTCATGAGGGATATCTAGAAGCCTTTTGGAGGAAAAGGCTGCATGAGATTCATAGGACCAAGAAGGACGACACGAAAGAGGAAACAGCATAGTGTCAGTGTGGGGTGGGCAGTGGAGAGGGAGGAGCTGTCCTAAATGTAAATCTTTGAGGTAAATAATATGCAATGGCATTTTTGGAAGTTTTGCCATGGGAAAAAACTCTATGCCAAAAATCCATGAAAACTTTAAGATATAAATTGGTAAAACACACTTTGGAGTGTAACACATACACTTAATACCTGTTGAACTCATGTATGTGAACTATTTCCCTGCTCTAGAGACACCTACAATTAGTTATTCACTGTTCTTTACTCAGGCATGCTTCTATAGCATGCATCACATTCAATTCATTTTTGCTATTTATTTTTAATTTTACAAATATTACATATATGAAATATGAGAAATAATGCTAAAATCTACCTTTACCATCACCACATAGCCAGTTTTTCCTCCATAAGTAGTATTATCAATTCATGTATACATTTTGTGACTTCTTTCTATATATTTATAAATATACACGTACACACACACACACACACACACACACACACCCTAGCAAATATCTTGATTTATTTGTATAGATATTTTAAAATATATCTATGCTAAAGCTGAAACTCCAGTACTTTGGCCACCTCATCGGAAGAGTTGACTCATTAGAAAAGACTCTGATGCTGTGAGGGATTGGGGGCAGAAGGAGAAGGGGGACGACAGAGGATGAGATGGCTGGATGGCATCACTGACTCGATGGACGTGAGTCTGAGCGAACTCCAGGAGATGGTGATGGACAGGGAGGCCTGGCGTGCTGCGATTCATGGGGTTGCAAAGAGTCAGACAGGACTGAGCGACTGAACTGAACTGAATTGAACTGAGTGAATATGTTCTACAAACCAAATAAAACATTTGTCTTATTCATTCAAATCTTTGTATATATTACAAGGAAGTTTATTTAGCCATTACCAATGGAAAGACATTTGGTTTGTTCCTCTATTTCACCTAATGCAAACAATCCTGTTGTAAAATAATGAAATTACCTTGTGTATATTTGTACAGGTATTTTTCTAGAGTAGATACCAAAAGCTTGTTTGAAAAGAATATGCATGAATTTTTAATAACTCTCAGTTCAGTTCAATCAGTTTTGTCCAACTCTTTGTGACTCCATGGACTGCAGCACACCAGGTGTCCCTGTCTATCACCAACTCCTGGAGCTTGCTAAAATTCATGTGCATTGAGTCAGTGGTGCCATCCAACTATCTCTTCCTCTGTTATCCCCTTCTCCTCCCACCTTCAATCTTTCCCAGCATCAGGGTATTTTCCAACAAGTCAGTTCTTTGCATCAGGTGGCCAAAGTACTGGTGTTTCAGCTTCAGCGTCACTCTTTCCATTGACTCTTTAGGACTGATTTGCATTAAGATTGATTGGTTTGATCTCCTTAAAGTCCAAGGGACTCTCAAGAGTCTTCAACACCAGAGTTCAAAAGCATCAATTCCTTGGCATGCAGCTTTCTTTATAGTCCAACTCTCACATCCATACATGACTACTGGAAAAACCATAGCTTCGACTAGATGGACTTTTGTCAGCAGTGTACTCTTTCTGCTTTTTAATATGCTGTCTAGGTCGGTCATAGCTTTCCTTCCAAGGGGCAAGCGTCTTTTAATTTCATGGCTGCAGTCACCATCTGCAGTGATTTTGGAGCCCAAGGAAATGAAGTCTGTTAATGTTTCCATTGTTTCTCCATCTATTTTCCATGAAGTGATGTGATCAGATGTCATTATCTTACTTTTTTGAATGTTAGTTTTAAGCCAACTTTATCACTCTCCTCTTTCACTTTCATCAAGAGGCTCTTTAGTTCCTCTTCACTTTCTGCCATAAGGCTGGTGTCATCTGTGTATCTGAGGTTATTGATATTTTTCCCAGCAATCTTGAGGCCAGCTTTTGCTTCATCAAGCCCAGCATTTCATGTGATGTACTTTGCATATAAGTTAAATAAGAAGGGTGACAGTATACAGCCTTAAGATACTCTTTTCCTAATTTGGAACCAGTTCTTTGTTCCATTAATAGTGCTATTTACTACCAAACTCCCTAATACAGTTACCATAACCAATTTTTATAAATCAGCAGTATAAGAACTCACCTACTTCCTCTTATTCTTTCCAAGACTTCTATTTTGTTCCTTTAGTTGCTAAGTCATGTCCAACTCTCTTGTGATGCCATGGAATATAGCCCAGCAGTCTCCTCTGTCCTTGGGATTTCCCAAGCAAAAATAGTGGTGTGGGCTGCCATTTCCTTATGTAGGGGATCTTCCTGACTCTGGGATTGAACCCACATCTCCTACATTGGCCAATGGATCCTTTATCATTGAACCACCTAGAAAGTCAATACTTATATGCTACATTTCAAAAAAGAATATTTTTTATTGTATTTATTAACATATTCCCTGTGCTTAAATACTTACCTTGGTTAGTTTGTATTTATTAAATACTTGTTGAATAAAATAATATATTTATAAATGTGAAAAGACTGATGTGAAAAGATCAAAGGCATGTTGGTAATATCTTGCATGTATTCTTAGAACCATTATAGTTAGTCTGGGAGCAAATAAAATGACTAAATATATCTGGTTTGCAGCCAAAGGTAGAGAAGCTCTATACAGTCAGCAAAAACAAGACCAGGAGCTGACTGTGGCTCAGATCATGAACTCCTTATTGCCAAATTCAGACTTAAATTGAAGAAAGTAGGGAAAACCACTAGACCATTCAGGTATGACCTAAATCAAATCCCTTATGATTATACAGTGGAAGTGAGAAATAGATTTAAGGGACTAGATCTGATAGATAGAGTGCCTGAAGAACTATGGAATGAGGTTCATGGCATTGTACAGGAGACAGGGATCAAGACCATCCCCATGGAAAAGAAATGCAAAAAAGCAAAATGGCTGTCTGGGGAGGCCTTACAAATAGCTGTGAAAAGAAGAGAAGTGAAAAGCAAAGGAGAAAAGGAAATATATAAGCATCTGAATGCAGAGTTCCAAAGAATAGCAAGAAGAGATAAGAAAGCCTTTCTCAGTAATCAATGCAAAGAAGTAGAGGAAAACAATAGAATGGGAAAGACTAGAGAACTCTTCAAGAAAATTAGATATACCAAGGGAACATTTCATGCAAAGATGGGCTCGATAAAGAACAGAAATGGTATGGACCTAACAGAAGCAGAAGATATCAAGAAGAGGTGGCAAGAATACACAGAAGAACTGTCCAAAAAAGATCTTCATGACCCAGATAATCATGATGGTGTGATCATTGACCTAGAGCCAGACATCCTGGAATGTGAAGTCAAGTGGACCTTAGAAAGCATCACTACGAACAAAGCTAGTGGAGAGGATGGAATTCCAGTTGAGCTATTCCAAATCCTGAAAGATGATGGTGTGAAAGTGCTGCACTCAATGTGCCAGCAAATTTGGAAAACTCAGCAGTGTCCACAGGACTGGAAAAGGTCAGTTTTCATTCCAATCCCAAAGAAAGGCAATGCCAAAGGATGCTCAAACTACCGCACAATTGTACTCATCTCACATGCTAGTAAATAATGCTCAAAATTCTGCAAGCCAGGCTTCAGCAATATGTGAACCGTGAACTTCCTGACGTTCAAGCTGGTTTTAGAAAAGGCAGAGGAACCAGAGATCAAATTGCCAACATCCGCTGGATCATGGAAAAAGAAAGAGAGTTCCAGAAAAACATCTATTTCTGTTCCAAAGCCTTTGACTGTGTGGATCACAGTAAACTGTGGAAAATTCTGAAAGAGATGGGAATACCAGACCACCTGACCTACCTCTTGAGAAATCTATATGCAGGTCAGGAAGCAACAGTTAGAATTGGACATGGAATAACAGATTGGTTACAAATAGGAAAAGGAGTATGTCAAGGCTGTATATTGTCACCCTGCTTATTTAACTTATATGCAGAGTACATCATAAGAAACGCTGGGCTGGAAGAAACACAAGCTGGAATTAAGATTGCCGGGAGAAATATCAATAACCTCAGATATGCAGATGACAGCACCCTTATGGCAGAAAGTGAAGAGGAACTAAAAAGCCTCTTGATGAAGGTGAAAGAGGAGAGTGAAAAAATTGGCTTAAAACTCAACATTCAGAAAACGAAGATCATGGTATCTGGTCCCATCACTTCATGGCAAATAGATGGAGAAACAGTGGAAACTGTGTCAGACTTTATTTTTCTGGGCTCCAAGATCACTGCAGATAGTGATTGCAGCCATGACATTAAGACACTTACTCCTCGGAAGAAAAGTTATGATCAACCTAGATAGCATATCAAAAGCAGAGACATTAGTTTGCCAACAAGGTCCGTCTAGTTAAGGCTACGGTTTTTCCAATGGTAATGTATGGATGTGAGAGTTGGACAGTGAAGAAAGCTGAGCACTGAAGAATTGATGCTTTTGAACTGTGGTGTTGGAGAAGACTCTTGAGAGTCCCTTGGACTGCAAGGACATCCAACCAGTCCATTCTGAAGGAGATCAGCCCTGGGATTTCATTGGAAGGAATGATGCTAAAGCTGAAACTCCAGTACTTTGGCCACCTCATGCGAAGTGTTGACTCATTGGAAAAGACTCTGATGCTGGGAGGGATTGGGGGCAGGAGGAGAAGGGAACGACAGAGGATGAGATGGCTGGATGGCATCACTGACTCAATGGACGTGAGTCTGAGTGAACTCCGGGAGTTGGTGATGGACAGGGTGGACTGGCGTGCTGCGATTCATTGGGTGAAAAGAGTCGGATATGACTGAGTGACTGAACTGAACTGAACTGATAGCTACATATTTTTTCAAATTGCATAATTAAAATAGTATAAATATAAGAATGTAGAAATACATTTACCAAAAAACTGATTCCATATTGTAAAAAATGATTTTTGAATTTTGAAATAATAAAAGACATCATCATTATAGGCAAATACTACAGGGAGGTAGATATTCTGCATCCAAGATTATAAAAATCACTGAAATTAATTGGTTAATAACTGTAACATTTAACAGTTCTTATAGATATTGCTCTTAAGAAGACTATTCAAACTGAATTCCAATTAGGGAAGACTGTGACATCTGAGATAGAGTTTTTAAGTGTCAAGTTACGTTTACTATTAAATTCCTCAGTGTTCATTTTTAATTTATTTTTTTTAATTGAAGGATAGTTGTTTACAGAATTTTCTTGTTTTCTGTCAAACCTCAACATGAATCAGCCATAGGTATACATATATCCCCTCCCTCTTGACTCTCCTCCCTCCCTTGTCCCTCCCCATCCCACCCCTCTTAGTTGATACAGAGCCCCTTTTTGAGTTTCCTGAAACATAAAGCAAATTTGCTTGGGCTGTCTATGTTTTCTATCAAAAGTTGAGCAAGAGAGATACTCTAAGGATTAACTAAATCTCCTGGTTAATAAACTGTGTTTTCACTCCTAAATATTAGAACTGTTATTCTGATCATGTCAATAAGTAGATGGCTCCAGTAATTATATTCTTATGGAATGTACTGCTAAAATGGACAGAATATTTCAGTTAAAAATTAACCTAGGTCACAAAAATCATACATTAAAAAAATGCTTTTTACAAATAAGCAGCAGATAGCTTTTTATAAAGTCTGAATCAACACAACGTGGAATCATGGGAATTTTTTTTTTCTATATTGCCATCAATTCATACCTAATTACTTGAAAATAGAACCCAACTCAAAGTCTGTGCCATTAATTGACTAGCTTTCCTGAGCTTCAGCTACAGTGAAAATCTTGAAAAGAACATGAACACTCTGCCTGTTAGCTACAATAAGAACATATCCCCCAAGGAACCCTTTTAGTAGTTTGAAAATGTTCTCCACACAGTGATTTCCTTTTTTACATAGGCACTTACATTTTCAATTCTTTACAAGTCCCTGAGGACTAAGACAGAGTTAATACTTTCATCTGTAAGATGATGTCCTAGTGTTACTGAGTTTTTGATCTTACAACTGAGTCTCTCACCTGAATTTGTTATATTTTTTCATGGAGTAAAAGATTATTTCACATTTATAAATAGGGATACTAAAGTAACCTTCCATTTTATTCTTGCAATAATCCTTTTCTTAAACTTAGAAGCTAGGTTTTCCTTTTGATGCACACTTTTAATTTCCAGTAGTAATAACTGTGATAAAACATCCTAGGTTGTATGCATATCTTAGTAGTATATATAAGTATATCTTAATGGAAATGCTGAAATAATTGGGCTTTCTACTTACGCATATGATTTCAAATTTTCAAACACACTGAAACAATGTGGTTCGCCAGATAGAAACTCATAATTTTTGCTCATAACTGAATTGTAATATAGCCTGTATTTGGCCACAGCATTACTACTGTCTTCAGAAGTCTACTCCATCCTTTTTCTTTCAACAGAAATCATCCTTGGCAAATGGGTTTCTAAAACATCTGGTAGATGTCAAGTTATAGAGATGTGGACTTGACTTTCTTTGAATAAAGATTACCCATTTTTTTCACCACACACTCATACATACACATCATTACTTTGCTAAACTTACCTTAATTCAACATTATTCAAAATTTGAAACTGATTTACTTGCATGGAAAAATGTATATACATCATGGAATACACATATTATCAAAATGCATACACATTTCATAACATGACTGCAAGAAACTCATAGAATATATCACTACTAGATAAAATAAGTGAACATTTAAAGTGCTATTTCTCCATTTCATATTTCATTCAGGTAAGTAGCACATTGTATTTCCAATATAGATACAACTTTAAATGGATAGAGTATGCAAGTGGTAAAGTAGTCCTTTCCTTAAATCTCACTACATTTAAAAATCTAAGAACACCTCAAAATTCACTTACATTTTAAAAAGATTAGATATATTCTACTATTTGAAAAATTTGGCACTAAAACTATAATCAGTTGATCTTCTAATTTGATGTAGATAACTTTAAGAAATAGTTTTATCAGTAATGAAGTTTCTGAATGTAAGAAAAATAATCTATAAACCTGTTTTAAGTACTTTATTGTCTTTAATTAATTAAACACATGTTAATTAAACTTTTAATCTTTATTTCTAAGTAATATAGCAACATGGGAACTTTAAATACAATAGAGCTATTTTATGAGAGATTAATGTGGAAAAAATGAGATTGGGTGCTTCTTTTTCATTTGGAAGAAAACATTTATTTGCATCAATTTATAAAGGGATTCCTTCTAGTTTTACATTTTGCCAGGTCCAATGCAAAAGTCAGAAAATATTTCGATTTGTACACTTTGTTTTACATAGCATGTGAGAGTCAAAGTTGCTCAGTTGTTCAACTCTTTGCGACCCCATGGACCATAGCCTGCCAGGCTTTTCTGTTCATGGAATTCTCTAAGCAATAATATTGCAGTGGGGTAGCCATTCCCTTCTCCAGGGTATCTTCCCCACCTATGGATTGAGCCTTGGGTCTCCCCCTGTGCAGGCAGATTCTTTATTCTCTGAACCCCTTAAATAAGTATAGTGTATGTCAATGTTACTTACCATATAACACTTTAATACGTGTTTTCAATTTTTTTGTTTGTTTTTCCATTATTTTGTGGAGCTATGCACCTCGTCTCAATCACCTTTTCAGCACCAGGACAACACTTCTTTTAGGTAGTTTGTTTTAGGGTTCTATTTTCAACAGATTTATAGTTCAGGGACAATGTAGGCAAATGCAATATAGTTAGATAAGTTAACTTGCACTTAGTTATAGTGCTAATTTGGATATATTAATAGTAAGAGGTATCCAGGCAGAATGTGGAGAGTGGAGTGTTCTTGGAATGGAAAAACATGCACACATGTTCAGAGAAAGTACAGAAAATGTGACTCCCAGCAACTGAACTATAATAACTATAACTTTGGTGGGTGGAGGTAAGTATATGCAGCAAGGTTGGAGAGGTGAGTAGGAGTCAGATACTGTTGACCTTTTCAGCCCTACTCGGGTATTTAGAGTTATCCTAAAAGCAAAGGGGATAGATCAGAAGAGTTTAATTAGAAAAATTAAGTGAACTATCCAATCTGATTTTCAATTAGAAAATTTCAAATCAGCTACAAGGACACAAATGACCTATTCTGAAAACATATATTTTAAATGAATTCTGGTATTTAATAAATATCTATAATATGTATGTGTGCATGAAAATTGATAAGGAAACTATAGGAATAAAAAACAAATTCTAGATTGGTAAAAATAATAAAAAAATAGAAAAAATAATTTTCCTAATTAATTCCTTAATTAACATGTATCATTTCTTATAGCAATCACAGCTGAACTACCTTATGGACATGACTGCATCTCTGAGTTAAATAACAGGTGATAATGTAGTAAAATAAAAATATGTCTAATTATTTGGCTGTGAGGATGCCATTATCCTTGCAAATACAGATCAGTATTAAGATCTACATTGGAAAGTTGTTCTGAATTTTATGTTAAAAAGTCAGTTTATTTCTGCTGGAGCCTCCAGACTTGTCTTTCTAGGGAAGTTCCATAGTTGGGTCTTAGTGTTAGAATGTATCCTTCAATTTTTATTATATTTAAAGTAAACTAAATATAGTAATATATATATATATTAATATTAAAATAAATATTTTCTTTGGTAATTTATGAGCTACATTAACTTTATTTTTCCATTAATATAAAGAACTTCTTTCTCTTTACCTTTATTTTACTTTTTATTTTTATTTTTTTATTATTATTATTTTTTTACTTTATAATATTGTATTAGTTTTGCCATATATCAACATGCATCTGCCACGGGTGTACACGTGTTCCCCATCCTGAACCCCCCTCCCACCTCCTTCCCTGAACCATCCCTCTGGGTCATCCCAGTGCACCAGCCTCAAGCTTCCTGTATCCTGCATTGAACATGGACTGGCGATTCGTTTCTTATATGATATTGTACATGTTTTAATGCCATTCTCCCAAATCATCCCCCCTCTCCCTCTCCCACAGAGTCCAAAAGGCTGTTCTATACATCTGTGTCTCTTTTGCTGTCTCTCATACAGGGTTGTTGTTACCATCTTTCTAAATTCCATATATATGTGTTAGTATACTATATTGGTGTTTTCTTTCTGGCTTACTTTACTCTGTATAATAGTCTTTACCTTTAAAGTAGAATGGGTAAGACTAACATGCTTTCTAAAGGTGTGACTACTTAGATCCTCACATAGCAGTTAGCCCACCCATGTGGGTCTCTCCTCTGCAGATCTGTCTGGGACCAGACGCAGTGCCCCTTGGGGTAGGGTGGTGTCTCTGTTCCCTGCTTTCACTGTGTTTATTTTTTTCTCCCAATCCATGATTTTAACTAAATTTCTTTCAAGGGAGGCTTGTGTTATCTTTAAATAAATATGTGTTTTCTGTTTTCACACACACAAAAAAATGCAATATTCCTCCATCTTAAAAAATTACTCTTAATTTTACATTATTACATTCTAAAAAATAATGCACCCTATGTGTAGGGTGACCAATAAATGAATTTATTTTGAATAGAGCCAAAATTTATTATTATTCAACTCATTTTAATTGTATACACTTATTAAATGATGAAAGAATCATAGTAACTGATTAAAATGTTGTATTTTTCATAGACCTTAGTCATTATATTTACTTTAACTTAAAACTATATCACACTATTCTATTTCATATTGAATGTCACTTTTGAGTAATATATATATATATATTCTCCAGAGCACAGTGGTTCACAATTTCAGTAACAGCAATTAAGCTGTTCTAGCTCCAGTGGTAAAGAAATAAAAACTATAGCAACATTTCTTGAAGCATTGTAGTAAATGTACACAATCAGAATCGCCTGGCATGAATGCTAAAAAGCAAAAGTCTACACCCAATCAGAGGCCTATTGAGTCAGTATCCATAGTGGAGGGAGTCTGAGATGTACATTGTTACAGAGTCCCTAAATATCAGTTGTAAAAATGGAATAGAACTTTATGAATATTAATAGGTATTTCCTTAAGAATAGATTATCAGTTTAATTTTTTTCTCTAATATTATATGGACCATACAATTAAATCCATAGTTACATAAATTCTGATTTTGAAACTCATTTGATCCATTATCAACATCAGAAATGAAACTTCTTTTGATCACTTCCTCTGTATGGTCCTTTTAACTCCCTCCAACAGATCCCCAGCCATTTATCCATTCTGAAAACAAGGCATGGTTGGTAGAAAAATGGTTCCACAAAGGCATTCATGTTTCAGTCCCTGGAACCAATTGAATACAGGTTATGGAGCTAAAGGGGTCTTGCAAAAATGATTAATGACTTTGAGATAAGGAGGTTATCTTATCTTATACAAGAAGGACTAATATAGCCACATGAACCTATGAAAGTAAAGAACCTTTACCAGATGTGGTCAAAGAAGATGAAGTGACTATAGTAGAAAGGCATAAAGAAGAGCATTTGTCAAATGGCATTATTTTTTTTTTTTTTTTAGGATGGAGTAACATTGCATTGGAGAAGGCGATGGCACCCCACTCCAGTACCCTTGCCTGGAAAATCCCATGGATGGAGGAGCCTGGTGGGCTGTAGTCCATGGGGTCACTAAGAGTTGGACACGACTGAGCGACTTCACTTTCACTTTTCACTTTTATCCATTGGAGAAGGCAATGGCAACCCACTCCAGTGTTCTTGCCTGGAGAATCCCAGGGACGTGGGAGCATGGTGGGCTACTGTCTATGGGGTCGCACAGAGTCAGACACGACTGAAGCGACTTAGCAGCAGCAACATTGCATTGTATATATGTATCACATCTTCTTATCCATTCATCTGCTGATGGATATTTAGGTTGCTTCCACATCTAGGCTATTGTGAACAGTGTTGCTATAGTGTATCTCTCTTTTTGAATTATAGTTTTGTCTGGATATATGTCCAGGAGTGGGATTGCTGGATTATATATTTGTATATATTATCTATTTGTATAGTTTTCTGAGAAACGTCCATACTGTTTTTCATGTGGCTGCATGAGCTTACATTCCCACCAACAGTGTAGGAAGGTTCACTCTTCTCCACACCTTCTCTGACATTTGTTATTTGTAGGTATTTTATGATAGCCATTCTCACCAGCATGGGATGGTACCTCACTGTAGTTTTCATTTTCATTTCTCAAATAATTAGTGATGAACTATATTCAATATTCTATGATAAATTATAATGGAAAATAATATGAAAAATAGTGTGTATATGTATAAATTAGTCACTTTGCTGTACAACAGTAGTTAACACAGCATTATAATTCAACTATATTTCAACTTAAGAAAAAACAACAACAACAAAAGCCCCTCAACAACAAAAAAGATTCACTGTTGCTATTTTCTTTTTTTTTTTTTAAGTTAGAAGAAAGAAGCCAGGAGCCAAGGGACACAAAGAGGAACTGGAAAAGGCGAGGAGACTGATATAAGAGATTTGGCTGCTGGGAAGGGGAGAAGCCCTATTGACACACTTAGTTTTAAACAGAGAATAACTGCTGTACAATGTTGTGTTAGTTTATGCCATACAATGTGAATCATCCCTAAGTGTATATATATATATATCCCACCCCTCTAGGTTGCCACAGAGCCCCAGGTTGAGCTCACCACTTCCCATTAGCTATCTATTTAAAATATGTAAAACAGGTGTACTCATACAGGATCAGCAGCCTGCAGAAACAATTTTGCAAGATATACACTTTTGGTTCCACTTAAAGGAGCACTTTGGGAAGGACTGAAGACCGACGATATAGAAACATGTGGATACAAAACACATGATGTTCACTCACTCCCAAACTTCCTTAATGTGAGGAGACACTCTGCTGGGTACCCGATATACAGAAGAATATATACTCATCTTTTAAGTCTCTGATCTTGGACTTCCATGGTGGTGCAGTGGAGGGAAAACTGCCTGACGATGCAGGGGACAAGGTTTCAATCCCTGCTCCAGGAAGATTCCACATGCCATGGAGCAACTAAGCACACATGCCACAGCTACTGAGCCTGTTGCCACAATAGCATCCGCGCTCCTCTAGCCGGTGCTCCACAGCAAGAGAAGTCAGCACAGTGACAAGCCTGTGCAAAGTAGTGAAGAGCAGCACCCACTCATCACAGCTAGAAGAAGCTGGCACCAAGCGACGGAGACCTAGCACATCCAAAAGAAGTCTCCAGTTGCCAAGTTTAAAAAGGTATTAGGGTTAGTGAGACTAACAAATTAACCATTAACTACAATGCATTGTGACTATCTATGATAAAGGATCGGAATAGGTCAGAGAGAAAATAAATCACAGCATTACACATTCTGAGTAGAAAAGTGAAGCTGGTCTTGGGAGAGAGATTATGAGATTTTGTTTGTATAAAGGTTTGGTTGAAGTATACCCAGTTAGAAAGAGCAGTATGAATAAATGAACAGTGGCTGCACATCCTGTATGACTGAATTTGAAAGTGATAAAGAATATTGAAAGTGAACATATGACAACATTACATATATTATATATGTGTGTGTTAATTATATATGCTTTAATTCTGTTTTAATTCTGGTATGGAAGATAGAGTGAAGTCCAAAGAGATTAATGTAAAGCTGGTACATGTGAAAAAGAATATTTTAGTGATTCAGGGAGAAGACAAAATTAGAACAGAGGCTGTAAAATTGGAAAAGAGGACACAGAATAACAGAGAAATTCTGGAGATACCTGGTAGTAATCATAAGGGTTTGGTAACTAATTAATGTGGAAATATAAATGTGGCTCCTAGTTTTCTGGCATATATAACTGAAATGTATGTACTCTAAGAAATGCAACAAATGATGAAAGGGTAAAATTATTACTTTTTTTTTTTATTTGGAGGGGGGGCATTGTGCCAGGAGCATCTAGCTGGCAATGTCCAGCAAAGGAGATTAGAAACAGATGAGCAAAGCTCAGGAAAGGTACTGGAATTAAGATTTTCCTTTTTTCTGACCATGCCGCATACCAAATGGGATCTTAGTTCTCTGACCAGGGACTCAACCTGGCCCACTGCTGCGAAAGCAAGTCCTAATCACTGGACTGTCAGGGAATTCCCTTTTATTTTTTAAACCAAGATCAAAGGAGACTTTTAGCTCTTTAATATTTTCAGATTTTTAAATTGAAGTATGGTTAATTCACAATGTTGTATTAGTTTCAAGTGTACAGCAAATTGATTCAGTTGTGTGTGTGTGCTATATATATATGAATTAGTGTTTTGTTTGTATGTTATACTCAGACAAATTGCTTCACACTTGTGCTTTCTACTTCCTGGTCTCCTTTCATTTCCAGTTCCCAGTACCTATTATGCCCTAGCTCCTTGTAGCATTCCACCTGGTCCTGTTCTAATGCCATTCTCCATGAAGAATTCTACTTTGACACAGAGTAATGGTTAAAAACCTAGAATAAGAGTCGGCATGGGTAGATCCAAATAAATGGAGTTGTCTTTTTGCTTTGTTTATGGTTTCCTTTGCTATGCAAAATCTTCTAAGCTTGATTAGGTCCCATTTGCTTATTATTTTTATTTCTATTGCTTTCGTAGGCTGACCTAAGAAAATAATTGCTATAATTTATCTCAGAGAATGTTTTGCCTATGTTCTCTTCTAGGAGTTTTATAGTATCCTGTCATATATTTAATTCTATAGGACATTTTGAGTTTATTTTTATGTGTGGTGTGAGGGAGTATTCTAACTTCATTGATTTACATGTGACTTTCTATCTTTTCTGGGCTTCCCTGATAGCGCTCAGTTGGTAACTAATCCGCCTGCAATGGAGGAGACCCCGGTTTGATTCCTGGGTCAGGAGGTACCTCTGGAGAAGGGATAGGCTACCCACTCCAATATTCTTGGGCTTCCATTGTGGCTCAGCTGATAAAGAATCCGCCTGCAATGTGGGAGACCGGGGTTTGATTCCTGGGTCAGGAAGATCCCCGGAGAAGGGAAAGGCTGCCCACTCCAGTATTCTGGCCTTGAGAACTGCAGGGACTATATAGTCCAAGGGGTCGCAAAAGGTCAGACATGACTGAACGAATTTCACTTCACTTCCATCTTTCCCAGCATCACTTTCTTAAGAGACTGTTTTTTATCCATTGTCTATTTTTGCCTCCTTTTTTGTAATTGACCACTGGTGTGTGGATTTGTTTATGGGCTCTCCATTCTGTTCCATTGATCCAGATGATGTTTTTGTGCCATGACCATGCTTTTTTGATTACTGGAGCTTTGTAGTATTGTCTGAAGTCAGGGACATTTATGCCTCTTGTTTTTTTCTTTTTTCCTTTGAACTGTTTGGGCAATTCTGTTTAAATATACATTTTAGGATTATTTGTTCTAATTCTGTGAAAAATGTCAAGAACGATTTGATACAGATTGCATTATATCTGTAGATTGCTTTGGGTAGTATAGCCATTTCAACAATATTATTTCTTCTCATCTAAGATCATGGAATATCTTTCCTTTTCTTTGAATCATCATAAGTTTCCATATATGCACTGATACGTTTTATAGTTCTTGTATAAATCTTTCACCTCCTTGATTAGGCTTATTCCTAAATATTTTTGATGCAACTTTGAAAGGGATTTATTTTTAAACTTTCTCTTTTTGTTTTATCATTGTTTAATATAAAGAAATGCAAACTATTTCTGTATATTAATCTTTTAACCTGCTACCTTTCTGAATTCATTTGTCAGTTCTAGTGGTTTTTGTGTTTATTCTTTAGGGTTTTCTATATATAGTATCATGAAATCTGTATATTAATGACAATTTTACCTCTTCCCTTTCAATTTGGGTAATTTTTACTTCTTTACTGACAGCTGCGGCTAGTACTTTCAGTAGTATGCAGAATAGAAGTGGTGACAGTGGATATTCTTGTCCTGTTCCAGATTTTAGCAGGAACCTTTCAGCTTTCCATCAGTGAGTATTATTTTGGCTATGAGTTTGTCATAAATAGCTTTAATTATGTTAAGATATGGTCTCTTTGTACTCAATTTGATAAGAGTTTTTATCATGAGTGTATGTTGAATTTTATCAAATGCTTTTTTTTTTTCATCTACTGAGATGATCATTTTTCTTTTCTTTTGTTGATTTAGCAAATCACATTTATTGATATGCTTATGTTGAACTATCCTTGTGACCCTGGATGAACCAAACTTGGTCGTGGTGTATTATTTGTGTGTGTGTGTGTTGTTGGATTTGATCTGCTAATATTTTTGTTGAAAATTTTTGCATCTATCATCATCAAAGATATTGGCCTGTGATTTTCCTTCTTGGTAGTGTCTTTGTCTGATTTTGGTAACAGAGTGATGCCTTTGGTAGTGTTCTTTATTTTGCAATTTTTTTGGAAGAGTTTGAGAAGTTAGTATAAGTTGGTATAAGTTCTTGGTGTAAGTTCATTATATGTTCTGTAGAATTCCCAGTAAAACCATCTGGTCCTGGACTTTTGTTTGTAGAGAGAATTATAATGAAATAAACAGTGAAAGAGTTGTAATAAACATATTCTATTTCACTTCTCATGATCAATCTGTTCAAATTATCTATTTCTTCTTGATTCAGTGTTGGTGGATTTTAAAAGGGTGTCAGAGGGAGAGATGGTTGGATGGCATCACCAATGCAATGAACATGAACATGGGCAAACTCTGGGAGATGGTTAGGTACAGTGAGGCCTGATGTGCTGCAGTCCCTGAGGTCACGGAGAGTTGAATATGACAGGGTGACTGAACAACAGCAACATGTTTCTAGAAACTTATTCATTTATTCTAATATCTAATTTTTTAAATATATACTTGCTCATAGTATTCTCTTTTGTATTTCTGCTGTATCAGTGTTCTCTCACTTATTTCATTTTTTAATTTTCTTTGAGTCCTCTCTCTTTTCTTCTTGGTTAGTCTGACCAGAGGTTTGTCAATTTTGTGTACTCTTTCAAAGAACCAGCTCTTGGTTTTATTGACTTTTTTTTGCTATTGATTTTAATCTCTATTTTATTTACTGCCTTTTTGATCTTTATTATTTCCATCCTTCTGTTGACTTTAGGTTTTGTTTGTTCTTCTTTTTCTAATTCTTTTAGGTGGTAGGTTAGGTTGTTTATTTGAATTTTTTTTTTTTTTTTTTTTTTTTTTTAGGAAAACATGTATCACTATGTATTTCACTAAGATCTGCTTTAGTTGCATGCCATAGATTTTGTATGGTTTTTGTGTTTTCATTGCCATTTGTCTCAAGGTATTTTTTAATTTCCTCTTTGGTTGCATCACTCGCTGATTCTTTTTTTAAAAACCTGTTGCTTAGTATTCATGTAATTGTTTTGTTTTGTTTTGTTTTCACATTTCTTTCTCTGTGCTTGAGTTCTAGTTTCATGCTGTTGTGGTGAGAAAAGATGCTTGAACAAATGCTTGAACTAATTTCTATTGTCTTAATTTTGTTGAGGCATATTTTGTGACCCAATCTATGGTCAGTCTTAGAGAATGTTCTATGTTCATTTGAAAAGAATGTGTATTTTTTTTAATATATATAATATCCTGAAAATATCAATTAAGTCTAGCCACTCTATTGTATCATTTAGGATCTCTACTTCTTAAAACACAAGTCCTGTCATCTCTGTGGATTTTCTGTCTCAAATATCTGTCTATTAATATGAATTGGGTGTTAAAATCCTACTACAATCCTACTACAATTGTATTTCTGCCAATTTCTCCCTTATGTCAGTTAGTATCTATTTTATGTATTTAAGTGCTTTTATATTGTGTACATATGTATTACCAAGTATAATATCATCTTTTATTGATACTTTTATCATTATACAGTGTCATTCTTTATCTTTCTTTATGGCATGTATTTTAAAGTCTGTTTTGTCTGATACTATCACTATCCTTGCTTTCTTGACATTTTTGCTTGCATGAAATATCTTTCTCCATCCCTTTACTTCCAATCTATATGTGCCCTTCCCTCTAAAGTAGGTCTCTTGTAAGCAGCATATTGTAGGCTTTTATTTTATTATCCAATCTGCCCCTCAGTATCTTTTTATTGGAACATTTAGTCTATTGACCTTTAAGGTAACTATTGATAGATATATATTTATTACCATTTTAAACCTTGTTTTCCGATTGTATCTCTTCTATATTCCTTTCTTTTTCTTTTTGTTTTTTCCTTTTGTGGTGTGATGTTTTTCTTTCTTTTTTTTTTAACTTTTAATTTTGCATTGGAATACAACTGATAAACAATGTTGTCATAATTTCAGGTTCACAGCAAAGCAACTCAGCCATAAATATACATGTATCCATTCTCCCGCAAAATCTTTTTTATTATGTTTGTGTCCTCTTCTTTTTGATTTTTTGTGAAATTATTGTATGTTTTTGATTTGTGGTTACCCTGTTTTTCAACCCTGTCCTGTTATTAACCCTGTCCTGTATCTTCTTGCTTTAGATTAGTAGTCATACAGGCTGAAATACATTTTCAAAAATCCATGATTTCTTACTCTCTTTCCCCACATTTTTGGAATTTGATGTCCACTTGCACATCTTCATTTTTATCATTGTACTCTTCACTGTGGTTACCATTTCCTTCACATTTTTTTCTAAAGCATATATATCAACTTATTGAAGTGATTTAATTTCCAATTGTGATTTTCTCTGTCCCTCAGATTTTTGCTTCTTTTCTATTTAAAGAAGAACTTTTAATATTTATTCAAGGATAAGTTCGATATTGCTGTATTCTTTTAGTTTTCTTGCTTTTCTGAGAACTTTTAAATTTATCCTTCTATTCTATGATAATCCTTCTGGTTAGAGTATCCTAGGTTGCAGAATTTTCCCTTTCAAGTCTTTCAATATATCTTGTTCTCCCCTTTGGCCTGCAATGTTTCTGTAGACAAATAAGTTGATAGTCTTCTGTGGGTTGCTTTGTAATTAACTCTTTGTTCACCTTTCATCTTTAAACTCTTCTCTTTATCTAACTTTTGTCATTTTAATTACAACATGTCTTGCAGATTATTTGGGTTTATATGTTGGGGGTACCTTTGTGCTTCCTGTACCTGGATATCTGTTTCCTTCTTTATATTTGGGAAGTTTTCAGTCATAATTTCTGCAAATACATTTTTGATCCTCTTTTCTGTTTCTTCTCCTTCTGGGATCCCTAACATGTGTAGATTGGCACATGTTATATTAGCTCTCTTGTACTGCTGTTTCGTTTTGTTTTGTTTTTTTCCTCCCATTTCTTTTTCTGTCTGTTGTTCTGATTGGTTGATTTTCATTATTCGATCTTCCAGATCACTTATTTGTTCTTCTGTATTATTCAATTTGCTATTTTGTCTTTAGTGTGGCTTTTGTGTTGGCAACTGAGTTTTCTAAATATTCTTGTTTCCGCTTATAGTTTTTCATTTCTTTTTACAGTACTTTGCTTTTCCACTGATGAGCATGTGGTCAGTTGATCAGTCATGTCTGACTCTTTGCAACACTCTAGACTGTAGCCTGCCAGGCTCCTCTGTCCATAGGATTTTTCAGGCAGGAATACTGGACTGGGTTGCCATTTCCTCCTTCAGTGAATCTTCTCAGTCCAAGGATTAAACCCACATCTCCTGTGGCTCCTGACTTGCTAGGCAAATGCTTTACCACTGAGCCACCTAGGAATCCAGTTTCTATTGATAGCCTTTCTTAATTCCTTCAGTATTTTCATTCCCTCCTTTTTGAACTTAATGTCTATTAGATTGAACATGTCTCTTTCATCGATTGTTCTTTCAGGGGAATTCTCTTGATATTTTAATTGAAAATGGTTTCTCTGTTTCTTCGTTTTATTTATTTCTCTGAGTCTATGAGTTCAGAGGAAACAGTTATACATTGTTTTCTTGGAAGGCTAATTTTATGTGAGAGCATTCCTACGTAGGCTGAGTGGGCTACTATTTTTGATGTGAGGACTGTTTTTAGTATGGATGCCTATTGCATTTCTCCTCAGTGTGTGCTAGCCTTTATCTCCTTGATCATGAGTGTGATTATTGCTTACCAGAGCCTGCACTCAATATTGAATGAGGCCTCCCCTTTGCTCTGTGGTTGTCACAGCTTTGTCAGGAGTAGGGTCTGCTTCTTAGTTGTTGCAGTAGAAGCCCCCAGATCTATTTCTGAGCTGTGCTGTGAAGTAAGTGGGATTGGAAAACTCCTTCTGTGAGAGGAGCCCGTGAATACTCTTCTGCTGGAGATGTCAGCTAAGGAGTGCCTTCTGTGGTGCTGCCCACTGTGCAGACTCACAAAGAACATTGTTGTTGGCACTGCCCTTGGCCCTGCCTCGACCATGGGAATGCAGATGCTGCGTTCACAAATCCACCAGAGCAGACCATAAGCACACTTTCACTAAATTCAGGTACCAGGATCACAGCAGTTGTGCATCCAAACCTGCATTGGGAGCTACAGAAGCAAGCTGGCCTAGGCCTGACCTCTGCATATGCACACCCACTATGCCTGTGGCTGCTAATGCTGGACTCACCCCAGCCACAGAAGCACCCGTAGTCCACTGGGTGTCCTACAGTCCCTGAGTTTACAAAGCCCCAGAGGCTGAGCTGTATACCTGTGTAAACCACATCTGTAAGGAGAGGGCTCAGATTTCAGTCCAGCTTCCTAAGTCATATGACCCCAGGAAATCAGCTTTGATTTCAGCCCCATTTCTATATATGGGCAACACTCTGGTGCTTGCAGGGTTCCAGAGCCCATAGAAGTGTTGCCATGCTGGTTGAAATTGTGCTGAGAAAGAGGATGCTATGGTGGGCCTTGTCCTTTTCTTCATGGACTTGCTAATAATGATGCTTGCCCTCTATGATGGGCCTGGGTTCCTCTCATGTATACCTCCAGTTGCAGTCTGTATCACACTTCAGCCATTTCAGGTTTTCTCCAAATAGTCAACTCCAGTCCTTTCCCTGGGTCTGTCCTCCAAAGCCCAAGTTTTAGTACTCAGCCCCTGCCCACACTAGTGGATGCACATCTTGGACTGAGGAATAAAAGGAGGTAGCACAGACTTCTGTGCTATTGCAAACTGGCTACTGCACTCCTCTGAATCTCTGAAGCTACCTTTCTGTTCCACCTGATCTCCCCACTGGTGAAGAGGCTTACCAGGGTGAGGGAACCATTCCTCTTTCATAGTTCTCTCCTGGAGCTACTTGCCCTATCCTGATCCCCTTGTCTTTTATCCTATCCAGTTATGTGGCAATCTTTCTTGTAATTTTGGCTGTCTGAGATTTTCTACCAGTGTTCAGTAGGTATTTGGTGAGAACTGTTCTACATGTAGATATGTTTTTGATGTATTTGTTGGAGGAGGTGAGTTTAACAATTTATTATTCCATCATCTTGATTGGAATCACCTTTGACATCTTGGTCTCACAATAGTTTATCTTCTGAAGATTGGCCAGAATATTGCTGTCTTTTACAGAGGACTAACTAACTCATACTAGTCTAACAAAGCAAGTTTTTAATTGGTTGTTTTAACAAGTTATTTTACAGATAGAAAAGACTACTGATTCTGGAACAAATGTGTTAGATAATATAAATCATATTAAAGCTCTCCAACCGAGACTTCAACAGTATGTGAACTGAGAACTTCCAGATGTTCAAGCTGGATTTAGAAAAGGCAGAGGAATCAGAGATCAAATTGCCAACATTCATTGGATCATTGAAAAAGCAAGACAGTTCCGGAAAAACAGCTAATTCTGCTTTATTGACATGACAAAGCCTTTCACTGTGTGGATCACAATGAACTGTGGAAAATTCTCAAGAGATGGGAATACCAGACCACCTTACCTGCCTTCTGAGAAATCTGTATGCAGGTCAAGAAGCAACAGTTAGAAATGACATGGAACACCTCATTGGTTCCAAATTGGGAATATGTCAAGGCTGTATGTTGTCACCCTCCTTATTTAATTATATACAGAGTACATCACACAAAATGCTGTTCTGGATGAAGCACAGCTGGAATCAAGATTGCCATAAGAAATATCAATAACCTCAGATATGCTGATAACACCACCCTTATGGCAGAAAGTAAAGAGGAACTCAAAAGCCTCTTGATGAAAGTGAAAGAGGAGAGTGAAAAAGTTAGCTGAAAACTCAACACTCAAAAAACTAAGATCATGGCATACAGTTCCATTATTTCATGGCAAATGAATGGGGAAACAATGGAAACAGTGACAGACTTTATTTTATTTGGCTCCAAAATCACTCCAGATGGTGACTGCAGCCGTGAAATTAAAAGACACTTGCTTCTTGAAAGAAAAGATATGACCAACCTAGACAGCATATTGAAAAGCAGAGATATAACTTGGCTGACAAAGGCCCATCTAGTCAAAGCTATGGTTTTTCCAGTTGTCATGTATGGATGTGAAAGTTGGACTATAAAGAAAGCTGAGTACCAAAAAATTGATGCTTCTGAACTGTGGTGTTGCAGAAGACTCTTGAGAGTCCCTTGGACAGCAAAGACAGAAAACCAATCAATCCTAAAGGAAATCAGTCCTGACTATTCATTGGAAGGACTGATTCTGAAGCTGAAACTCCAATACTTTGGCCATCTGATGCGAAGAACTGACTCATTGGGAAATACCCTGATGCTGGGAAAGATTGAAGGCAGGAAGAGAAGGGGAAAACAAAGGATGAGATGGTTGGATGGCATCACTGACTTGATGCACATGAGTTTGAGCAAGCTCCCAGAGTTGGTGATGGACAGGGAAGCCTGGCGTGCTGTAGTCCATGGGGTTCCAAAGAGTTGGACTCAACTGAGTGACGGAACTGAACTGAAAATCAAAGCTACAAAATGCATATCCTAGTAGTTAGAGTTATCATTTTCATTTACACATCAGATTATGTTTTTTTCTTCTTATCCCAATTAGGGATAGAAATCAAAACTCATTCTGGTTTTCAAAGTCCTTACATGCACATACCTCTTGGATCTCATCTTGTTTCACTTTCTTAACTACTTGCCGCTGTGTCTTCATGCTAGAAATGTTGGTTTACTTTCTGTTTCAAAATTGACAAGCTCATTTTGATCATAGGTCCCTGGTTTGGATTTTCTTTCTTCTGATCCTCACTTGTATGACACTCAATTACTTATGTCTTGACCACAGATGCACTTCAAATGAGAAAACACATCTAATCAACCCTATTACTAAAACCTAGTATCCAAAAAATCAATACCTTTGTTACCTTTTCTCTACCAGATCAGATCAGATCAGATCAGTCGCTCAGTCGTGTCTGACTCTTTGTGACCCCATGAATTGCAGCACGCCAGGCCTCCCTGTCCATCACCAACACCCGGAGTTCACTGAGACTCACGTCCATCGAGTCAGTGATGCCATCCAGCCATCTCATCCTCTGTCGTCCCCTTCTCCTCTTGCCCCCAATCCCACCCAGCTTCAGAATCTTTTCCAATGAGTCAACTCTTCACATGAGGTGGCCAAAGTACTGGAGTTTCAGCTTAACATCATTCCTTCCAAAGAAATCCCAGGGCTGATCTTCTTCAGAATGGACTGGTTGGATCTCCTTGCAGTCCAAGGGACTCTCAGGAGTCTTCTCCAACACCACAGTTCAAAAGCATCAATTCTTCAGTGCTCAGCTTTCTTTAAGTTCCAATTCTCACGTCCATACATGGCAACTGGAAAAGCTATACTTCGACTATATGGGCCTTTGTTGGCAAAGTAATGTCTCTGTTTTTAATACGCTGTCTAGGTTTGTCATGACTTTTCTTCCAATAAGCAAGCATCTTTTAATTTCATGGCTGCAGTCACCATCTGCAGTGATTTTGAGACCAAGAAATAAAGTTTGTCACTGTTTCCATTGTTTTCCCATCTATTTTCCATAAAGAGATGGGACCAGATACCATGATCTTCATTTTTTTGAAACTTGAGTTTAAGCCAGCATTTTCACTCTCCTCTTTCACCTTCCTCAAGAGACTCTTTAGTTGTTAATTTCTTTCTGCCATTAGATTGGTGTCATCTGCATATTTAAGGTTAATGATACTTCTCCCACCAATCTTTATTCCAACTTAAGCTTTATCCAGTCCAGAATTTTGCATGATGCACTATGTGTATGAGTTAAATAAGCCAGATGGCAATATACATCCTTGAGATACTCCTTTCCCAATGTGGAAACAGTCTGTTGTTCCATGATTGGTTCTAACGGTTGCTTCTTAACCTGCATGCAGGTTTTTCAGGAGGCAGGTAAGGTTCTCTGGTATCCCCATCTCTTGAAGCATTTTCCAGTTTCTTTTGATCTATGCAGACAAAAGCTTTAGTGTAGTCTATGAAGCAGAAGTATATGCTTTTCTGAAATTGTCTTGCTTTTTCTGTGATTCAACAGATGTTGGCAATTTGATCTCTGGTTGCTCTACCTTTTCTCAATCCAGCTTGAACATCTGGAAGTTCTCAGTTCATTCAGTGTAGAAGCCTAGCTTGGAGAATTTTGAGCATTACTTTGCTAGCATGTGAAATGAGTGCAATTGTGCGGCAATTAGAACATTCTTTGGAATTGCTCTTCTTTGGAACTGGAATGAAAACTGACTTTTCCAGTCCTGGGGCCACTGTTGAGTTTTCCATATTTGCTGGCATATTAAATGCAGTATTTACACAGCATCATCTTTTAGAATTTGAAATAATTCAGCTGGAATTCTATCACCTTCACTAGCTTTGTTCATAGCTACGCTCTCCTAAAGCCCACTTGAATTTGCACTCCAAGATGTCTGGCTCTAGGTGAGTGATCATGGTTATCCGGGTCATTAAGATCTTTTATATATAGTTCTTCTTTGTATTAGAGTCATCTCTTCTTAATATCTTCTGCTTCTGTTAGGTCCATACCATTTCTGTCATTTATTGTGTCCATTTTGCATGAAATGTTCCCTTGGTATCTCTAATTTTCTTGAAAAAATCTCTAGTCTCTCTCATTCTATTGTTTTCTTCTATTTCTTTGCATTGATTGCTGAAGAAGGCTTTATCTCTCCTTACTACTCTTTGGAGCTGTGCATTCAGATGGGTGTACCTTTTCTTTTCTCCTTTGGCTCTCACTTCTTTTTTTTCTATTTTAAATGTTCCTCAGACAACCATTTTGCTTTTTTGCATTTCTTTTTCTTGAGGATGGTTTTGATCACCACCTCCGTTCACACAATGCTATGAAACTCCGTTCATAGTTCATCAGGCACACTGTCATATCTAATCCCTTGGTTCTATCTTTCACTTCCACTGTATAATCATAAGGGATTTTGTTTAGGTCTCTCCTGAATGGCCTAGTGGTTTTCCCTACTTTCTTCAATTTAAATTTTAATTTGGCAATAAGGAGTTCATGATCAGAGACACAGTTGTCTCCCAGTCTTGTTTTTGCTGACTGTATAGAGCTTTCCCATATTTTGTTGCAAATAATAAAATCAATCTGATTTCGGTATTGACTATCTGGTAATGTCCATGTATGGAGTTGTTTCTAGTGTGTTGGAAGAGGGTATTTGTTATGATCAGTGTTTTCTCCTGGCAAAACTCTGTTAGCCTTTGCATTCCAAGGCCAAACTTGCCTGTTTACTCCAGGTGTTTCTTGAATTCCTACTTTTGCATTCCAGTCCCTGTGATGAAAAGGACATTTTTTTTTTTTTTTCAGTGTTAGTTCTAGAAGGTCATGTAGGTCTTCATCGAACCATTCAATTTCAGCTTCATTGGCATTTTTTATTGGGGCACAGACTTGGATTACTCTTATATTGAATGGTTTGCCTTGGAAACAAACAGAGATCACTTTGTCATTTTTGAGACTGCACCCAAGTACTGCATTTTGGAATCTTTCATTGACTTTCAAGGCTACCCCATTTCTTCTAAATGATTCTTGCCCACAGTAGTAGATATATAGTTATCTGAATTAAATTCACCCATTCCCATGCATTTTAGTTCACTGATTCCTAAAATATCAAAGTTCACTCTTGCTATCTCCTGTTTGCCACTTCCAGTTTACCTTGATTCATGGGCCTAACCTTCTAGGTTCCTATGCAATATTTTTCTTTACAGCATTGGACTTTGCTTTCACCACCAAACATACTAACAGTTGGGTGTTGTTTCCACTTTGGCTCCGCCTCTTCATTCCTTCTGTAGCTATTTCTCTGTTCTTCTCCAGTAGCATATTGGGCACCTACTGACCTGGGGAGTTCATTTTATAGTGGACTGCCAAATTTTTAATTGTAAGGTAGCACAAATGTATATGGCCCACTATTATTCTGTGACAAATAAAATCTCATCTGCTTTGTTAAGTCTTGCCTGACTTGCCACATCACATTCTTTTAACCTTGTCAAATACTATTGAGCTCATATTTTGAATATACATTTGGTGTGTGCACACACATTCACACATACTTTGCACAGTTAAAAGTCTTATTACCTCAACTTTGCAGTTCCTTAATGGTTATACTAGAAGAATAAATTCATTACATTTTTTTTTCATTGAAATATATGAAAATGATTAAAAAAAAAGAAAAAAAAAAAAAAAAAGCAAGTGGTGTAGAAAGTCCTATAATGACCAAAAATCTGTTGTCTCATCTTTCCTTAACCAAGTCTTCTCTAGGGGCAAAAAATATTAATAACCACATGCCATCACTCAAAATTAATCATTATCAAGAATTTACCATACTACTTATATTTTCCCCTTCCCTTGATCCTCCCAACTCAGGTAGATTTTATTTAAAAGCAAAGTCCAGATAATGCTATCCCATCTTTTTTATATATCCTTCTGTACAAGGAATTAAGCATAAATTTCTTTAAAAGTACATAAATTTTCATCATCTAATAAGATGCCCTTTTATTACCTAACACAATTAATTCCTTGATTCCATCTAATATCCAGCCTATATTCTGATTTTCCTATTTATTTCAAAGTTATTTATCTCTCAAAAAGCTTTTTGAATCAGAATCTAAACAGGATCCATATATTGCAAATTGCATTTAGTTCTTTTGTGACTTCAATCTCTTATGTTATAGAAGTTACTAGGGACAATGAACTTGCTGATAATATAATTAGAGGTTTCAGTCTTAAATTTATGTTCTTTTTATTGAATTATTTTTCTTTTCTGTGGTATTTTTAAAAGTATGCATTTAGTACCATATTATAGGCTTTCCTCAAAAGTCTGGTGTCCCTTGCCTATTTGCTTATATTTTAAAATTAGCTAATAAAAACTGACTGGGACTTTGGATAGGGTAGGAGTTTGTCAATCAGAAGCTTTATTTGAGGCTGTCTGTTGGAAGAATTTTGGCCTCAATAACACAATGATTAAGTAAAATGCCTTAAACTGTGGAAAAATCTATAAACATGAAGGTAGGTTATTCCAAGGTTAATCATAAATTCAGTGATTCTATTCAGGAAAGAGGGTTGTAGGTTTGTCCTTTACTAACAAAAGTCTGTCACAATTCCAGATATCCTAGGTAGACATGACAAATATTAATAAAAAGGATGTTTTCTCCTAAAATTCTTTATCTTAGTGAGACATACCTTCCCCAGGAGTCTCTTAAGACCTCCTCCTATCCATTCAACTTATCAGGGTTGGGTCAAATGCTCATGACCAAGATGTATAAGTCTTCAAAAAATGAATATTTGGCACTTTAACCTTGATGGTGACAGCAATCTCTTTCAATAAAAAAAAGTTTGGAGGTTAATATGGGTAACATTTGGGTTACTAATCACAAATCAGCTGTCATATAGGGGTTAGGTGAGGAATGAACTAATGTTGTGAAACTTCCATATATTTTTGTGGCATGAATCTTCTTAGAGTTTGGCCAAATTCATTAGTTCATTTTCTGCTTTGTTTCTGTGAACTTTTTGTGATCTACTGATAGTCTTTCCCCACTACCTCCATCAATGTGGATTTATATCTTTTAATTACTTGAATGTAATTTTTTAGGGTTTTAGAAGAAGAGATAAATGTGTGAATTCAGTCTATCATTTTGACCCGAAAATTTTAAATTCAGGTTAGGTTGGAGTTTTAATTACCAACCTACTTTTCAAGTCACATTTAAGGAGGAAATTGTCAGTTTATTACATCCTGCTATTTTTCCATAGACAACATCTCTTAGAAACTTCCTCCAAACCTTCAGTAATGATTTGGGAAGTCTCTGTTCATTTCACATTTGAGTTTATATCCTTATAATATTTTTTGTTGATGTCAAAATATCACAGCCATAATAATTTCTGCCATCTCTTGTTTTATTTGTCAATAATTTTTCCTCAATACCCTCATCTCTTTCTGCATGAATTTACTCATACTGAATTCATAGACCTCCACCAGTTGATCCCCACAGAAATCACCCATGTTAAACCCGCATACTTTTTAGACGTGCTTCAGAATTTACTTTGTGATCAGTTCAGTCACTCAGTTATGTCTGACTCCTTGTGATTCCATGAACTGAAGAATGCCAGGCTTCCTGGTCCATCACCAACTACTGGAGCATACTCAAACTCATGCCCATGGTGTCATTGATGCCATCCAACCATCTCATCCTCTGTTCCCCCCTTCTCCCACCTTCAATCTTTCCCAGTATCAGAGTCTTTCCAAGAATCAGTCCTTTGCAGCAGGTGGCCAAAGAACTGGAGCTTCAGCTTCAGCATCAGTCCTTCCAATGAATATTAAGGACTAATTTCCTTAAGGATTGACTGGTTGGATCTCCTTGCAGTCCAAGGGACTCTCAAGAGACTTCAACACCACAGTTCAAAAGAATCAATTCTTCAGCACTCAGCTTTCTTTATGGAGAAGGCAATGGCACCCCACTCCAGTACTCTTGCCTGGAGAATCCCATGGATGGAGGAGCCTGGTGGGCTGCAGTTCATGGGGTCACTAAGAGTCAAACACGACTGAACGACTTCACCTTCACTTTTCACTTTCATGCATTGGAGAAGGAAATGGCAACCCACTCCAGTGTTCTTGCCTGGAGAATCCCAGGGACAGGGGAGCCTGGTGGGCTGCCGTCTATGGGGTCGTACAGAGTCGGACACGACTGAAGTGACTTAGCAGCAGCAGCAGCAGCTTTCTTTATAGTCCAACTCTTACATCCATACATGACTATAGGAAAAACCATAGCTTTGACTAGACAGACCTTTGCTGGCAAAGTCATGTCTCTGCTTTTTAATATGCTCTCTAGGTTGGTCATAGCTTTTCTTCTAAGGAGCAAGCGTCTTTCAATTTCATGGCTGCAATCACCATCTGCAGTGATTTTGGAGCCCAAGAAAATAAAGTTTGTCACTGTTTCCATGGTTTCCCCATCTATTTGCCATGAGGTGATGGGATCAGATGCCACGAATTTTCTGAATGTAGAGTTTTAAGCCAACTTTTTCTCTCTCCTCTTTTGCTTTCACCAAGAGGCTTGTTAGTTCTTCTCTTTCTGCCGTAAGGGTGGTGTCATCTGCAAATTGGAAATTACTGATATTTCTCAAGGTAACCTTGTTTCCAACCTATGCTTTATCCAGCCTGGCATTTCACATGTACTCTGCATATAAGTTAAATAACCAGGGTGACCATATACTGCCTTGACATACTCCTTTCCCATTTTGGAACAAGTCTGTTGTTCCATGTCCACTTCTATCTGTTGCTCCTTGACCTGCATACAGATTTCTCAGCAGGCAAGTAAGGTGGTCAGGTATTCCCTTTGTGATACAACAGATCATTTTATGAATTGCATTAAAAACACTGTGTTTAAAGATCAGTTACTTGGTTTTCTGGGCCTCATTTTTACAATGAAGATTACAGGTTTTAAAGGAGGAAATCTGTTCAGGACAAAAATAAAAATTAAGTCCTTTCATCTACTTTATCCTATAAACTTATCAGTTCAGTTCAGTTCAGTAGCTCAGTCATGTCCGACTCTTTGCAACCCCACGAACTGCAGCACACGGCACCCCACTCCAGTACTTTTGCCTGGAAAATCCTGTGGACGGAGGAGCCTGGTGGGCTGCAGTTCATGGGGTCGCTAGAGTCGGACACGACTGAAGCCATGCAGCAGCAGCAGCAGGCCTCCCTGTCCATCACCAACCAACTCCCAGAGTTCACACAAACAAATGTCCATCGAGTCTCTGATGCCATCCAGCCATCTCATCCTCTGCTGTTCCCTTCGCCTCCTGCTCTTAATCCCTCCCAGCAACAGAGTCTTTTCCAATGAGTCAACTCTTCGCATGAAGGTGCCAAAGTATTGGAGTTTCAGCTTTAGCATCAGCCCTTCCAAAGAACACCCAAGACTGATCTCCTTTAGGATGGACTGGTTGGATCTCCTTGCAGTCCAAGGGGCTCTCAAGAATCTTCTCCAACACCACAGTTCAAAAGCATCAATTCTTCGGCACTCAGATTTCTTCACAGTTCAACTCTCACATTCATACATGACCACTGGAAAAACCCCAGCCTTGACTAGATGGACCTTTGTAGGCAAAGATACGTCTCTGCTTTTGAATATGCTATCTAGGTTGGTCATAACTTTCCTTCCAAGGAGTAAGTGTCTTTTAATTTCATGGCTGCAATCATCATCTGCAGTGATTTTGGAGCCCCCAAAAATAAAGTCTGACACTGTTTCCCCATCTACTTCCCATGAAGGGATGGGTCCAGATGCCATGATCTTCGTTTTATGAATGTTGAGCTTTAAGCCAACTTTTTCACTCTCCATTTTCGCTTTCATCAAGAGGCTTTTTAGTTGTTCTTCATTTTCTGCCATAAGGGTGGTGTCATCTGCATATCTGAGGTTACTGATATTTTTCCTGGCAATCTTGATTCTAGCTTGTGCTTCTTCCAGCCCAGCATTTCTCATGATGTATTCTGAATATAAGTTAAACAAGCAAGGTGACAATATACAGCCTTGATGTACTCCTTTACCTATTTGGAACCAGTCTGTTGTTCCATGTCCAGTTCTAACTGTTGCTTCCTGACCTGCATACAGGTTTCTCAAGAGGCTGGTCAGGTGGTCTGGTATTCAAATCTCTTTCAAAATTTTCCACATTTGATTGTGATCCACACAGTTAAAGACTTTGGCATGGTCAATAAAGCAGAAATAGATGTTTTTCTGGAACTCTCTTGATTTTTCCATGATCCAGCAGATGTTTGCAATTTGATCTCTGATTCCTCTGCCTTTTCTAAAACCAGCTTGAACATCAGGAAGTTCACAGTTCACGTATTGCTGAAGCCTGGCTTGGAGAATTTTCAGCATTACTTTACTAGCGTGTGAGATGAGTGCAATTGTACGATAGTTTGAGCACTCTTTGGCATTGCTTTTCTTTGTGATTGGAATGAAAACTGACCTTTTCCAGTGTTGTGGTTGGTCACTGCAGGGTTTTCCAAATTTGCTGGCATATTGAGTGCATCATCTTTCAGGATTTGAAATAGCTCAACTGGAATTCCATCACCTCCACAAGCTTTGTTCATAGTGATGCTTTCTAAGGTCCACTTGACCTCACATTCCAGGATGTCTGGCTCTAGGTGAGTGATCACACCATCGTGATTATCTGGGTCATGAAGGTCGTTTTTTTACAGTCCTTCTGTGTATTCTTGCCATCTCTTCTTGATATCGTCTGCTTTTGTTAGGTCCATACCATTTCTGTCCTTTATCTAGCCCATCTTTACATGAAATGTTCCCTTGGTATCTCTAATTTTCTTGAAGAGACCTCTATTCTTTCCCATTCTGTTGTTTTCCTCTATTTCTTTGCATTGATCACTGAGGAAGGCTTTCTTATCTCTCCTTGCTATTCTTTGGAACTCTGCATTCAGATGCTTATATCTTTCCTTTTCTCCTTTGCTTTTGTTTCTCTTCTTTTCACAACTATTTGTAAGCCCTCCCCAGACAGCCATTTTGATATTTTATATTTCTTTTCCATGGGGATGGTCTTGACCCCCGTCTCCTATACAATGTCATAGCATATAGCAAATTCATCTAGAGATATTTTAAACCCCCAAAAGACACACTTAAATATTTATTCATCCCAAATATTTGTAATTTATTATAAAACCTATTGCATTAACTGTAATAGTCTTTGAAAAGTTGTGATGCTGTTTTACAAAAGACATAGTCTAAGCTCAGCATCCTACCTCTGCATAAATGTTTCAGATTTCTAGATACATTCAGAGCAGAAAGTATAATTTTTAAGACAGTGTTATACTCATAAGTAAATCACCAAAAATAATAGATACAACATTTTTTAAATTAGATAATTCACTTTGTACCTTAAAACATTCGTTTTGCTTATTTTCTTCAAATCAGTAAAGTGCACCATTACTAGAAATATTTCTCTGTATAGGTACTAAGTTGCAAATTTATGTATATAAGTATATACATTGTTTAATAAATTTAACCTTTTCTGGTACATGATGACAATTTCCACCACATAACTTGAATTTCTATATATATATTTAAGTAATACTACTGATTACTTGGAACTTAAGAAAGGCCATAGAACCAAACATCTTGTAAGTTTAGACTATATGATATTCATATTGATAGTTTTCAATTTTTTAACTTTCCAATATTTATAAAGTATGTTAATATTTTCTGTAAAAATATTATTTAAAATGAGGAAGTTAAAGATAAAATATATGTAAACACAAATGACTAAATGAAAAGGTATAATAAAAATCTAAAATTATATTTCATGGCAATGAAATTGCCTTCCATCTACATTTTCTTTAAATATATAAATCTTATTTTTATTTTTCATATAGAAGTTAATCTAATTTTGCATATATAACAAAACACATTTCTTTCAAACAGACTATTTTAGATTCTTAAATTAATGTAGCTACTAAATAAAGTGAAAAATTCATGTCAAACTTCAATCAGAAAGTCCAATATGCAATTGTATATTTTTCATGTTGATCATCCATCACATAGTGTATGTGCCAATATTTAATCATTAAGTCCATAACTGTTTATTTAAGTTACAACTTTTGAAAGTGAAATTTCCACGTAGAGTAAGAGTTTTATAACAGCAAATGATAAACCAGATTCTAATATTTCTAAGAATGAAGTCGATATTTTCTTTATATCCTGTAATCCACTGCTTCTTATCAATGGTCTTTATGTGGCTGTCCAAGACAAAATGAAGTATTGTGGTTATGATGCAATACATAGTCTCTTCTGGAATTTTCCATACCTTCTAAGCATGAATTCTACAACACTGTATAATTCTAAATTAACTCCATTGATGAAACATCAATATTTACTAGCTATAAGTAAAGGAACTATTTTTATCTCCAAATATAGATATCAATCCAGGAAAAACTTGCTGAGTGTTGAAAAGGACACACATATTCAAAAGAAAATTTTATCTTTCCTGAAGGAGAGTTGTCTTGTCTGTATTGAACATGAGGTACACTTTTTAAAATTAATTTATTAATTTTAATTAGAGGCTAATTACTTTAAAATATTGTAGTGGTTTTTGCCATACATCGACATGAATCAGCCATGGGTGTACATGTGTCCCACTAGCCTGAACCCCCTCCAACCTCCCTGCCCACCCCATCCCTCTGGGTATGCAAGACAGCAAAAGAGGTACATTTTTAATTCTAGTTCTCAGTTCACATAGCCTTTGAGCTGCGTGGGTGACAACATCTACTGTTTCAATGAAGTATAAATCTCTTGTTCATTAGGATAGATGAACTAATTTTCTGAGAATCTTAATTACTATTTAGTGTAAAATCTCAAATATATATCAAAGTTATAGCAAATAGATTTTATGAAGATCAAAGATACTTGAAAACTGGAAGGGAACAACAGAAAGCAATTCTAATTATTCTAAAATATCATCCTAGTCATGGAAATTGTCAAGATCAAATGTGAAGACTGTTGGCTCTTAAAAGTCCACAATAAATATGTCATGTCAAACTGATTTACAAAAACAATTAAGCCACAATGAAATGCACTGCTTATTTCCTAGGCAATAGAATCCATTTTTAAGTTTTTATCCTTATAGTGTTAGACTCTATTTATTGCTATTGTAAAACACCCTTCTGGTTTTGTTTTCTTTATTTCAGTTTTTCTTTTCTTTCTTTCTTTTTTTTAATTTAAATTTATTTATTTTGATTAGAGGCTAATTTCTTTACAGTATTGTATTGGTTTTGCCATATATCAACATGAATCCGCCACGGGTGTACACGTGTTCCCAATCCTGAACCGCTTTCCCACCTCCCTCCCCATACCATCCCTCTGGGTCATCCCTGTGCATCAGGCCCAAGCTTCCTGTATCCTGCATCGAACCCTTCTGGTTTTGTTTTGTTTATTTCAGTTTTTCTTTTCTTTTTTATTTTTACTATATGGGCCTTTAAATTCAAAGTGTTATATTAAAACAACAACAACAACAAAAACACAACTCCTGTGCTGTTACTTTGATTTGACTTCAGGCTGCTATGTTCACGTGAAAAATTCCTAAATAGTGTAAAATCATGTATTTATGTCTCAGGCAACCTGATAGTTGAGAATACATGAGGAGATGAAAACTGGAAACATTGCTGGATGCCATCAATGGACATCTGACCCTAAAAGGTATTACAACATTCAGAACACTAAGACACATCAGAGCAGATTTACCAAAGGATTTGGAAAGACAGTTTAACAGTAACTTAAAGAAGTTTAGAAATGACTTTCACCAAGAGCGTATGGGCCAATATGATGCCAAATCTTAAGATTTTGGCATCACTTCTAACATTAGGTCAGAAGTATCACTCAGTCATGTCTGACTCTTTGCAACCCATGAATTCCAGGCTCCTCTGTCTGTGGAATTTTCCAGGCAAGAAACCTGGAGTGGGTAGCCATTCCCTTCTCCAGGGTGTCTTCCCAACCAAGGGATTGAACCCAAGTCTCCCACATCGCAGACAGATTCTTTACCATCTAAGCCACCATGGAAGCCCCTAGTCAATAATACTAAGGGTAAATAAATGGAAGATGAATAACACATCTAAGAATCATGATATCTCTTTTGTTAACTAAGGAAAATAGAATTTATTCCAATATTTGTAAAATATTTTTGCATATTATTAGTAACTTGAAAAATTTGATTGCTGCTCGTCAAAATTGTGGGGAAAGCTTAAGCTTATATCATTTAACAATAATTGTTTCCTTAGCATAACTTTGTTTATTCCAATATTAATTACTGGAATTGAAGGTTATCACACCCACCAATGTTGTTTCCTAGGCTCTCTATATAGTTTCTATGGCCCCTATTAGCCACTAGGTTTAAAGCTTTCATTTCATTTAACTTATATTGTTTTTATTTCCTGCAGATATAAAACAATCTTCTTAAATGTACAGATCAAATGATAGTACATACTCAGGACTGTAAACATTTTCATAAAATTATTAGTGTACCCTTAACATACATTCTTCTATTTGGTTCATTATTGAATTAATAAATACATATTTTCTAATGGAGAGTTTTCAATCCCATCTCAGCCCCAAATAGCATTTTTTTTTTCATTTTTAAATCAAAGTTCATTCCCTATAGGATGATTTTTAAAAGGAACACCAATGTAAAAATCTTTCATGGATCATAGCCTTGTTGTGGAGAAGAAGCTTGCATAACTCAATGAAGCTATGAGCCATGCTGTGAAGCACTACACAAGATAGATGGGTTACAGCGAAGTGTTATGACAAAATATGGTCCACTGGAGGAGGAAATGGCAACTCACTCTTGTATTCTTGTAACGAGAACCCCATGAATAGCATGAAAAGGCAAAAAGGTATGACAATTGAAGATGAGATCCCAGGTCAGAAGGTGTCCAATATGCTACTGGGGAAGAGTGAAGGGTATTAGTAATAGCTTAGGAAAGAATAAAGCAACTGGGTCAAAGTGGAAATGATATGGATGTGTCTAGTGGTGAAAGTAAAGTCTGATGCTGTAAAGAGCAATATTGTATGTGTGTGCTTAGTTGCAAAGTCATGTCCAAAACTTTGTGACCCCATGGACTATAGCCCACCAAGGCTCCCACATTGCAGGTGGATTCTTTACCACCAGGGAAGCCCCAATATTGTATAGGAACCTGGAATATTAGGTCCATGAATCAGGGTAAATTGGACGTAGTCAAGCAGGAAATGGAAAGATGGAACATTGAGATCTTAGCAATCAGTGAGCTAACCTGGACAAGAATGAGCAAATTTAATTCAAGAATTTAAGATGACCATTGTGTCTACTACTGCAAAAAAAAGATGTTCTTCTCATCATAGGGGTGATGGTGGGGGTTTAGTTGCTAAATCATGTCCAATTCTTGCGATCCCATGGATTGTGCCCACCAGGCCTCCTTTGTCCATGGGATTTTCCAGGCAGGAATACTGGAGTGGGTTGTCATTTCCTTCTCCAGGATATCTATCCATATCATTCAGGTATGATCTAAATCAAATTCCTTATCATTGTACAGTAGAGGTGATAAATAGTTTCAAGGGATTTGACCTGGTAGACAGAGTATCTGAAGAAGTATGGATGGAAATTAATAACATTGTACAGGAGGTAATTACCAAAGCAATCCCTAGAAAGAGAAATGCAAGAAGACAAAGTGGTTGTCTGAGGAAGCTTTCCAAATATCTGAGGAAAGAAGAGAAGTGAAAATCAAGGAAGAAAGGGAAAGAAATACTCAACTGAATGCAGAGTTCCCGAGAACAAGGAGAGATAAGAATGACTTCTTTAAAGAATAATGCAAGAAATAGAGGAAAACGATAGAATAAGAAAGGCTAGAAATCTCTTCAAGAAAACTGGAGATATCAGGGAACATGTTACAGAAAAAAAAAGTCTTATTGACTGGGACAACCACAATGGTGTGGTCACTCACCTAGTGCCAGACATCCTGGAATCTGAAGTCAAGTGGGCCTAGGAAGCATTACTAAAAACAAAGCTAGTGAAGAGAATAGAGTTCCAGCTGGGCTATTTAAAGCCTTAAAAGATGGTACTGTGAATGTGCTGCACTCAATACATCAGCAAATTTGGAAAACTCAGCAATGGCCACAATAATACAAAAGGCCAGTTTTCATTCCAATTTCAAAGAAGGATAATGCCAGAGACTGTTCAGGCTACCATAGAATTGCACTCATTTCACATGCTAGAAAGGGTATGCTCAAAAATCTTCAAGCTAGGCTTCAGCAGCACATGAACCCAGAATTTTCAGATGTAAAATTGTGGTGCTGGAGAAGACTCTTGAGAGTCACTTGGACTGTGAGATCAATCCAATCAGTCCTAAAGGAAATCAACCCTGAATATTCATCAGAAGAACTATTGCTGAAGATAAAGCTCCAATACTTTGGCCACTGATGTGAAAAGCCAACTCTTTGGAAAAGACACTGATGTTGGGAAAGACTGAAGGCAAAAGGAGAAGGGAGAGGCAGAGGATAAGATGGTTGAGATAGCATCACTGACTGAATGGACATGAATTTGAGCAAACTCAGGGAGATAGTAAACGACAGGGGAGCCTTGTGTGCTGAAATTCATGGGATCACAATGAATTGGACATGACTTAGCAACTGAACAACAACAATAATGTAAAATGGTAAATGCATTGCTGATAAATGAACTGCAATGAGGAATTTCAATATCACAATTAATTAGTAATACTATGATTTTGAGGGAAATGATTGAAGCAAAATAATATAAAAGTATTAGAACAATTGTCTCTTTCTGTATGGAAAGGATAGATGTAACTCACAAAAATATTTGTAATGTATAAGCAATTCCTTTGTCATTAGGTTATTTACACAGCTATTTGCTTTTAAGTAATAATATCCAAAAAATTGTGGGAAGAAAACTATATTATTAAAATAATAATAGTCCAACATATAAAAGAGAAGTCTTTTGGAAATTATAATTCTGTTATATAAAATAAAGTATATAGAAATAAAAAATTGTTGACAATATTGTGGACAGAATACTTGGATATTTGATGTGAATATTACTTGGGTTACAATTAAGGATTTAGTTGCACAGCTCCCCAGCTGATTGCTGCCTTCATGTATTCATCTTTTTATTAATGATTAGAAAAAGAAAAAACAAATGCAAATTAAGTACACAGAAATCGAGTGCAGAAATATAAGTAATCTCGTAGATTCTACATTGGAGAGGACAGAGGAGGCATTTATGAAGATGCTGTTCAGTTGCTAAGTTGTGTTCAAGTCTTTGGACTTGAACTTCAGCATGGACTTCAGCATGCCAAGCTTCCCTATCCTTCTTTACTTCCTAGAGTTTGCTCAAACTCATGTCCATTGAGTCTGTGATGTCATCCAAAATGAGGATGTTGAACATGGGACAAAAAACCAGGGGTCCCAAGCTTGAATTTAGCTGTCTGTATACTAAGTTTTACTAGGACTTTACTAGGAGGCTTAGTAGGTACCTAGATGTGATATTTTTCCTGAGAAATATCCCAGTCATTATAAGGAATGTATGCACATTAATTCAGCTGCTATATTACAACTGCATGGACTAGGACATTCTACTGGTGTTGTGGTTTTGTCGAGGATTACTAGCAGCAGTTTGCTCTCCTCCTTACTGCTAAGTCCACACCTAAAGCTAGGATAATTAGACAAGGAATTTGACTATGAACTATACATGATGTTAACACATTGTATTGTAACATCATTCTTAGCATTTTTGTTGTGTCAGGACATTTTTTTCCCCATAATTAGAATTATCAAATGAAAATAAAATCTGCCACTGTTTCCATTTTCTCCTTACCTATTTGCCATGAAGTGATGGGACTGATGCCATGATCTTAGTTTTTTGGATGTTGAGTTTTAAGCCAGCATTTTCACTCTCCTTTTTCACCTTCATCAAGAGGCTTTTTAGTTCCTCTTCACTTTCTGCTCTTAGAGTTGTAGCATCTACATACCTAAGGTTGTCGATATTTCTTCTGGTAATCTTGATTCCAGTTTGTGATTCATCCAGCCCAGCATTTCAATGTACTCTGCCATATAAGTTAAATAAGCAGAGTGATAATATACAGTTTTGATGTATTCCTTTCCCAATTTTGAATCAGCTCCTTGTTCAATGTCCAGTTCTAACTTGTTTCTTGTTCTGTGTACAAGTTTCTCAGGAGACAGGTAAGTGGTCTGGTAGTCCCATATCTTAAAAAATTTTCCACAGTTTGTTGTGATCCACACAGTCAAAGGTTCTAGGTAGTCAATTAATCAGAAGTATTTTTTTTTCTTTAATTCACTTGCTTTTTCTATGATCCAACAGATGTTGGCAATTTGATCTCTGCCTTTTCTAAATCCTACCTGTACATCTGGAAGTTTTTGGTTCACATAGTGTTGAAACCTAGATTGAAGGATTTTGAGCATTACCTTGCTAGAATGTGAAATGAGCACAATTGTACAGTAGTTTGAACATTCTTTGATATTGCTTTTCTTTGGAATTGGAATGAAAACAGACATTTTCCAGTTCTTTGGCCATTGTTGGGTTTTTCAAATTTGCTGGCATATTGAGTTCAGCACTTTCACAGTATCATCTTTTAGGATTTGAAATAGCTCAGTTAGAGTTTCATCACCTCCTCTAGCTTTGCTTGTAGTAAAGACCCACTTGACTGCACACTCCAGGGTATCTGGCTCTAGGTTTGTTAGTATACCATCATGGTTTTCTGGATCATTAAGACTTTGTTTGTGTGTGGTTCTGTATATTCTTGCCAGCTCTTCTTAATCTCTTTTGCTTCTGTTAGGTCCTTGCCTTTTCTGTCCTGGCCTTTATTTTTTAAAAGTATTTATGCCAAATACTAATTATAAAATATCAAGAAAGTTAACTTTTTATTTGTGGAACAGGCAACTTTGGCACCAATATTACATGAAGCTCCAAAATACATTAAAGATCTGTAATATGGCTCACTCTGTATGTGATATTTAAGCCTGTTTCATCAGTAATACTTAATTACTATGTTGGACATAATGTTGACAGAGTTCCATTAATTGGCTCAAGGATGAACATTACTCACTCTTGGCATTGAAGCAATTCCTACTACAGTGAAACTGGTAATAGAATGATTAACTACTCCATACTGCTACTAGTTGCTGTTATCTATTGAGCCAAAGTAATGGAACCCCAAACAGAAGTGTGCAGGGAAAAACTCTCCAGTGATATGGAAACGATGTGAAGGTTATTGAAGTGTCATGAGCAATTGACTGTGTATGACAACCTTTCTTCAGTATCTTATAAACTCTAAGTATAGGTGTTATAAGGAAGGACTAACATTTCGAGTATATTCTAGCCAGTTACATCAGTATAGTGGTCATCAGAATTATTTGGAAATTTTTCTAAGAGATATTTGTGTCCTTCTCCCACTTGCCTTCCATTTTCTCAGCAAAGTGTTTGAGTCTAACGAATATCTGTGCATTTTCATAAACACTTCAGGTAATTGTGATGCAGGCTTGTTTCAGTTCACTCAGGGTAACTGCATATTGCAAAAACACTGCATACCAAGTCAAAATGTGGCATTATTTGAGGAAAAGAGCATTTGAAATATAGTATTTATAGTGATTTTTATTTCAGAGTAGTTGTTTATTGATATAAATTAGGCATGAAAATGCATATTTTGTGAGCTTTTATATTTACCAAAGTTATGTAGGATTATTTTTTCCTCTTTTTAAATCAATTATTTGAAAATTCATAAAACAAATCCATGATGAAATACTGATCTGCCTTAAATTTCATTTTTAATATAAAATTATAAAACTTGTATTTCTTACAGATGTCCAATTTCAATTGATTACACTATGAAATATTTGCTCAAATAACCACTATTTTAATATTGGATCTACCTTAGTGACTGATCTGATTTTGCTATAAGAGGGGCTTGTTAAATACAATTTGTATATTATTCAAACTTTGTTTTATTGAGAATATTTATATACAATTTATTTTCTGATTTCTTCAGGAAAAGGGTGTTTGTCATTTGAAAATCTAAAATGAATATGCTTCATGGGCCTTCTGAATAACTAGCCTAAGAACATTGAGAAAAAATTTTACTTCCTGTGCTCTATCCTACACCAACTGACTCAAAATTTCAGAGGCTACATCTAGGAATTCATATTTTTAGAGCAACTTTATACCCCTCCTAGAGATTCTAAAGTTTTTATTTGTCTGGATGTTTAAGAATTTCATGTTGTTATTTTTTTTTTTTTAATAATGGGAGTATTCTTTCATACTCTTCAGTTGTTACACAATACAATAATTAAATCTTGCAAGGTGTCATAACTGCAAGATAAGGATAAGTATAAGGATAAGGATAACTGAAGGCTGTGCAAATGCTGGGGATTCCCACTACATGTAAACAGGACAAACTGTTTCATTTATCTGCCAGTATCTCTTTTGTGAGAAAATATTCCTTGACAGATCTGTAGTCTCAAATGCTTCCCTTATGAAGAGAATGAATGGAAATGCCCCCAATAGGTGAGACTTGCAAAAATAAAAAAAAAAAAATTTCATCATTTTCAAAGTATATTTTGGAACATTCATAAGTGCAGAAGAGTTTAGTGAAACATCATTTATTTATTCTCCCAATACTGAGAAAGACTTAGTGAATATTTTGACTTTTTTTTTCCCCCTAAATGTCTTCTCTTCTTACACAAAACTTCTTCCACTTGTGATGGTGTAACATCCAGATAAAACCATCCTATCGGCCTTCCCTGGTGGCTCAGACGGTAGAGCATCTGCCTACAATGCAGGAGACCCAGGTTCAATCTCTGGGTCGGGAAGATCCCCTGGAAAAGGGAATGGCAACCCACTCCAGTATTCTTGCCTGGAAAGTCCCATGGATGGAGGAGCTTGGCTGGCTACTGTCCATGGGGTCGCAGAGTCAGACATGACTGAGCGGCTTCACTATCTACCTACCATTAGTTGAAAATATTTTAAGTCAAAAATATATTTAATACATCTAACCTACTGTCAGGGGACGTTCAACTTTAAGGAATCCAATATGTTGCACTTTTCTTCCTTTGTGTGCCATTTCTCAAGGATTCTTTGTTCCTTATCAGTTCCTATTCTGGAAACCAGTAGAGATGCATGCAGTTCTCAGGACTGTGATCATGGGAAAGGGTACCTGCTTGGATTCCTTTCAGCAACTCCCTTCAGTGACTCTTTTCAGCATCAGCTACCTTGTATGTATTAGACTATCCATTTTGTTGCAACTGATGGAATTTCATTCTTTGTAACGGACGAGTAATTATTTTACTGAAGATAATAAACATGCAGTTCTGCTAATAAAATAACCTTGTCCCACTAAAGACTTGAGTCCCCCACATCATTCTTTCTGTCTTCTTTTTTTTTTTTTTTTTTTTTTTTTTGGAGTGTGGAAACCTGCTAAGCTCACTTTCTCACCCAGGCTTTCAAGACCTCCTTGAGTGGACACCCTGTGTCTTCATGAGTGGTACAAGTCCTGTGCATGGGCTTTATTGGTTTTCCATGTAACCCAAGAGATACTGCTCTCTCTCTCTTTTTCTCTCTTTCTTTTTGTCGACTCCGGTCCACCAGGTCCGAGTCTATAAAGAAGACCAACAAACTATCAAACACCATAGATTAGCTTAGCCTATGTTAGATATACTTGGGATAATTACACTAGCTGACAGTTTGACAAAGTCATCTAACACAAAGCCCATTTTTGGCAAAGTGTTGAGAATCTTATGTAATTTCTTGAATATTGTACTGAAATTGAAAAACAAAATGTTATTGTGGGTACAAGACGGTTGTATTTTATTGGTTGCTTATCCTCATGATCACATGGTTGCCTGGGAGCTGTGGCTGACTTCTGCCCAGCATCACAAGAGAGCCTGCATGCTCAGTTCACTCAGGTGTGTTTGATTTTTTGTGACCACAAGGACTATAGCCTACCAAGCTCCTCTATTCATGAAATTTTCCAGGCAAGACTGCTGGAGTGGGTTGCCATTTCATTCAGCAACGCATGACTTGAATTTCCAGGCAGATTCTTTACCACTGTACTACCTGGGAAGCCATACAGCATATCACTAGCCCAGGAAAAGATAAAATTAAAATTTGGAATACTATTTCCACTGAGTGTAGTTTTCACACCATTAAAAAGTGGAAAACCCTTTTAAGTAGAACCATTGTAATGTGGGACAGTTGATATCATGAGATAATATAGGATATATGTTTTTGAGGTTTTGACTTTTATATTAGTATTTTCTCTCATAGCTATTTCTTCAAGAAATTCAAATTTACTAGCATTAGTCTTTTAGTGTTTTCATAGGAGCTGACTATAGGTGATTCATTGCTTCAGTAATCATTACCCTCTATTTATGCATTTAGTTCATTTTTGATTTTTGAACATTATATATAATGCTAAAATCTACTTCTGATCTGCTGAAATATGTATTTACAATCAACAGCTATGAATATTTAGAACTTCTTGTTAAATAATCATAAAACTGCTTTTAAGGATAAGTAAACCAATTTAAACTTCCACTAGATATATATGATAAATATGTATGAACTCTCACAAACTTAAATTTTATGCTTCTCTGAATTTAATTAATTTGGTATGGATAAGCATGTTACTTTTGCATAGGTGATATTTAATTATGATAAGGAAAAAAATTCATATTCACAAGCCAAACCTATTACATAATGAAAAAAAAAAGGTAAAAGTGTTTGATCTCTCTCTTACTCTTCTCTGTCAAGCAGAACTGTCAGAAAAATGCAAGAAAAATAACAACAACAACAACAACAAAAAAACATTTTAAAGGTATAAAGGCCAAAAATGGATAAAATAATTTAATAATATTATTTTAAAGATGAATTTAAGTTCAATATTGAAGTATTCAAAGTAAAAATGCTGAAACACTCTCAAAGATATTGTATAATGAACTAATATTGTTTTTACACATTAGAGCTCTATTTTTATCTTTCTAATCTATTATGGTATATTATTAATAATGAATTTATATTGATTTCATCCTAAACTACTTTATAGTGTTTGTTTTCTGTATGTCAATAATATGCTTAGTGCCTGAAGAATTACAAAATCTTCATTGTGACAATTTTGGTATTTGTAAGTAGCAACTATAAGAAGCATCTATTTCTGCTTTATTGACTATGCTAAACTTTGACAGTGTTAATCAAAACAAACTATGAAAAATTCTTCAAGAGATTGGAATACCAGACCACCTTACCTGCCTTCTGAGAAATCTGTATGCAGGTCAACCAGCAACAGTTAGAAATGGATATGGGAAAGGAGTATATTGTCAAGGCTGTATATTGTCTCCCTGCTTATTTAACTTATGCAGAATATATCATGAAAAACACTGGGCTGGATGAAGCACAAGCCAGAATCAAGATTACTGGAAGAAATGTCAATAACTTCAGATATGCAAATGACAACATCTTCATGGCAAAAAGTGAAAAGGAACTGAGGAACCACTTGATGAAAATGAAAGAAGAGAGTGGAAAAGCTGGCTTAAAACTCAATATTCAAAAAACTATGATCATGGCATCTGGTCCTATCACTTCCTGGCAAATAGATGGGGAACAATGGAAACAGTGATGGACTCTATTTTCTTGGACTCCAAAATCACTGCAGATGGTGACTGCAGCCGTGAATTTAAAAGATGCTTGCTCCTTGGAAGAAAAGCTCTGACCAACCTAGACAGCATATTCAAAAGCAGAGACATTACTTTGCCAACAAAGGTCCGTCTAGTCAAAGCTATGTTTTTTTCCAGTAGTAATGTGTGGATGTGAGATTTGGACCGTGAAGAAAGCTGAGTGCCAAAGAATTGATGCTTTTGAACTGTGGTGTTGGAGAAGACTTTTGAGAGTCCCTTGGACAGCAAGGAGATCAAACTTGTCAATCTTAAAGGAAATCAACCCTGAATATTTATGGGAAGGACTGATGCTTAAACTGAAGCTCCAATACTTTGGCTACCTGATGCAAGGAACTGACTCATTGGGAAAAACCCTGACACTAGGAAAGATTGAAGGCAGGAGAAGGGGACGACAGATGAGATGGTTGGATGGCATCACTTACTCAATGGACATGAGTTTGAGCAGGCTCCAGGAGTTGGTGATGGATAGGGAAGCCTGGCATGCTGCAGTCCATGGGGTCACAAATAGTTGGACAGAACTGAGCGACTGGACTGAACTGAACTGAGGTAGCAAGTGACCTTTATTAACCTATTTAGCACTTTTCATACTAACATTAACTTTTTTTGATAAACAGTACAGCATGAGTACAGCACTGAAGATCGTGGGCTCTGGAGCCAGGCCACCTGCCTCTCATAATCTGTGACACCTTGGGCAAAGCTGTTAGCTCTCTGTTCTGCAATCTATGAGTATAAAGTGGCCATAATAACAGTACCTACTCAAGGGGTTGTTAAAACCTAGAAAAATGTTCTCCATTTTTGGCCCTGTCCTTCCCTCCTTTTTCATTCCAGAATCTTTCTCTTTCTCCATCCCTCCTTTTATGCCTTCTTTTGGTATTCTCTAAGATCTCTGCAAATATATATATTTTTAAACTCTCTGAGCCAATTGAATAGACCATGTTTTCTTCAGAATACAAAACATTTTATACAACATAAATGTTATATTTTATAATTGAGGGTATCAAATTATATTATTACAACACAATTTTTGCCATCTTATTTTTTTAATTTTCTTGATTTCCTTAATATTCTCTTTAATTTCTATCAGTTATGTTACAATTTACATATTCTTTAACCTTCTAGTAATTTGCAGGATAATTTGTCACTCTAAATAATGTGCTTATTTCTTAATGTACCAACTTTAGCTGTTAACAGTGTTTATTATAACTCACACCACTCTGAAATGTACTTACTAGTCTGCACTTTTGAAACAAATTGTTTTCTGGTAACAGTGAATTTAATTTAATTTACTATTATACTTTATTTTAAGAATTAAAGCTTCTTCCACTTTCAATAATGATTATTAGAGTTTATGACTAATTATTGTTTAAATCCATCACCCTAGCTCAGTTGGTAAAGAATCTGCCTGCAATACTGGAGACCCAGGTTTGATTCCTGGGTCGGAAAGATCCCCTGGAGAAGGAAATGGCAATCCATGACAGTATTCTTGCTTGGAAAATCCCACGGACAGAGGAGCCTGGCAGGCTACTGCTGGAGTCCAGCTCCAGCAGCCAGGGATTCAACCTGAAGAGATGAATGGTGTTGGCGAGAGAAAGGAGGCAGCCTCTCAGTTTTTTTGGACTGCCTCATTTCTCTCGCCGACACCATTCATCTCTTCAGGTTGAATCCCTGGCTGCTGGAGCTGGACTCTGGCAAGTGGCACCCAGAACAAGGGATACTGAAGAGTAAGTAATTTAAGATTGTAACGTGGGACGGTTAGGATTGTACCTGTGGGTGGCCGGCACCCCTCTGCAGTTTAGACAGGGTGAGGAGGGTACAGAATGAATAAGAATATTCTCTAGAAGAATGAGTTTCTCTACATCTAAGAATATATAAATGTTTATTGAAATATTACTTCATATGTTAGCCCATAGAGGCATTAAAGTAAGCACAGGAAGACTATCTAAATTCCTACATTTGTTTTATACTTTGCATAGGCCAGAAAAGGTTCCTGTAGATGCTTTTGCTCTGTGGAATATGATTAGAAATGTCCTGGACCCCTGTCATGAGGGTGTTAGAGAGACTATGGGGGAGGCTATAGCGGTGGATGGTGGGTCTCCACCTTCTGCGCAGATCATGTTTTCTGCCATTGATGAATAAAAGGAGGGAGACTGTGCTCTACCTCCCGAGGAAGGAGAGGGCTTACAGGATGCTGAGGCCCAGCACCCTGGCGAGCCCCCTCCCCCTCTACGCAAACCTTTAAAAATTTATCCACCACTTTCTGATTTAAGGCAATCGCCACCACCTCTGCTTGTGCCTCCCAGGGCCCAGGAGTTGCCACTTTGCCTCCAAAACCTCCCAGAGCATTGCCTAAGGCTGAGAAAGATAAAGAGTTTTTTTGAAACAAAGGAGCTTTTAAAGCAGATGATGCACAATATACAGAGCCTGCTCCTTGGAGAAAACCCCCTTGGGGGGGGGGGCGGGGCTCACCCAGGCTAAAATAAAAACAAAAAGAGAGAGAGAGATTAATCATAATGGAAATGATTCTACAAATAAAAAATGTTTCTCTTGTGGCCAAATGGGGCATTTTTGCTGGCAATGTCCTGCCAAGCAGGGACAATAAGCTGTGCCAATACAGACTAATACCAACCCCCCAAAGGCACTTTGCCCCCAATGCCAGAAAGGGCATCATTGGGCAAAGGACTGCAGATCTAAATTTCATAAGGATGGGACTACTCTCACCCCCCAAGTAGAGGGAGGTAATTTTTCCCAGTTTCAGGGAAATGGGCAGCAGAGGAAGCCCCAGCCCTGGACAACAATAGGGGCAGCAGCATTGAATCCCATTGTCTCCTTTGTCCCATCCCAGAACTCCTCAGAGCAACCCCATGTAGAGCAGGACTGGACCTCAGTTCCACCACGGCAACAATATTAACCCCAGACATACCGGTTACTACGATTCCAACAGGAGTGGAGGTCCCCTGCCTGAGGGCATTGTAGGACTTGTGCTAGGGCATAGCTCGCTTTCCCTTCTGGGAATTTCGGTGGTGCCTGGTGTAGTAGATTCTGATTATACTGGGGAAATTAAAGTTTTGATCTCACCACCTACTAAAACTGTGCAAATTGATAAAGGTCAAAGAATAGCACAGCTTTTGCTTTTACCTTAATATCAAACAGGAAAAATCTTGACTTCTCAAGCTAGGGGCCCCAGAGGATTTGGGTGGTGATCTAGCTTTTTGGGTGCAGGAAATTGCAGCTTCTAGGCCTTTAAAAATCTTTTAATTCAAGGAAATAAAATGTCAGGGCTGTTAGATAAAGGAACAGACGTCTCTGGCATTGCTGGAAAAGATTGGCCCTCATCCTGGCTGACATGCTTGACCAGTGCTGGCCTGGGAGGAACAGGGTCAGTGCCCTCAGTTGCTAAGAGGTCACAAATTTTGACATGATCAGATGAAAAGGGGGCACAAGGCACTTTTTGTCCATATGTGGTTCCTTCACTACCTTTTTCTTTATGGGGGAGAGATATATTATCTCAGATGGGAATGCTTTTATATAGCCCAGATGAAAAGGTTACTAATCAAGTGCTGCAAATGAGGTATAATCCATCACCAGATGGTCAACACCAAAAACAGATTGATTGTATTCTTTGCAGCCAAAGATGGAGAAGCTCTATACAGTCAACAAAAACAAGACCAGGAGCTGACTGTGGCTCAGATCATGAACTCTTTTTTGCCAAATTCAGACTTAAATTGAAGAAAGTAGGGAAAAACACTAGACAATTTAGATATGACCTAAATCAAATCCCTTATGATTATACAGTGGAAGTGAGAAATAGATTTAAAGGACTAGATCTGATAGATAGAGTGCCTGATGAACTATGGACTGAGGTTCATGGCATTGTACAAGAGACAGGGATCAAGACCATCCCCATGGAAAAGAAATGCAAAAAAGCAAAATGGCTGTCTGGGGAGGCCTTACAAATAGCTGTAAAAAGCAAAGGAGCAAAGGAAAGATATAAGCATCTGAATGCAGAGTTCCAAAGAATAGCAAGAAGAGATTAGAAAGCCTTCCTCAGTAATCAATGCAAAGAAATAGAGGAAAACAACAGAATGGGAGACTAGAGATCTCTTCAAGAATATCAGAGATACCAAGGGAACATTTCATGCAAAGATGGGCTAGATAAAGGACAGAAATGGTATGGACCTAATAGAAGCAGTAGATATTAAGAAGAGGTGGCAAGAATACACAGAAGAACTGTACAAAAAAGATCATCATTACCTAGATAATCACAATGGTGTGATCACTCACCTAGAGCCAGACATCCTGGAATGTGAAGTTAAGTGGACCTTAGAAAGCATCACTACAAGCAAAGCTAGTGGAAGTGATCGGATTCCAGTTGAGCTATTTCAAATCCTGAAAGATGATGCTGTGAAAGTGCTGTACTCAATATGCCAGCAAATTTGGAAAACTCAGCAGTGGGCCACAGGAATGGAAAAGGTCAGTTTTCATTTCAATCCCAAGGAAAGGCAATGCCAAAGAATGCTCAAACTACCACACAATTGCACTCGTCTCACATGCTAGTAAAGTAATGCTTAAAATTCTCCAAGCCAGGCTTCAGCAATACGTGAACCGTGAACTTCCAGATGTTCAAGCTGGATTACAAAAGGCAGAGGAACCAGAGATCAAATTGCCAACATCCGCTGGATCATGGAAAAAGAAAGAGGGTTTCAGAAAAACATCTATTTCTACTTTATTGACTATGCCAAAGCCTTTGACTGTGTAAATCACAATCAACTGTGGAAAATCCTGAAAGAGAGGTGAATACCAGACCACCTGACCTGCCTCTTGAGAAATCTGTATGCAGGTCAGGAAGCAACAGTTAGAACTGGACATGGAACAACCGACTGGTTCCAAATAGGAAAAGGAGTAGGTCAAGGCTGTATATTGTAGTCCTGCTTATTTAACTTCTATGCAGAGTACATCATGAGAAATGCTGGGCTTGAAGAAGCACAAGCTGGAATCAAGATTGCCGGGAGAAATATCAAAACCTCAGATATGCACATGACACCACCCTTATGGCAGAAAGTGAAGAGGAACTAAAAAGCCTCTTCATGAAGGTGAAAGAGGAGAGTGAAAAAGTTGGCTTAAAACTCATCATTCAGAAAACGAAGATCATGGCATCTTGTCCCATCACTTCATGGCAAATAGATGGGGAAACAGTGTCAGGCTTTATTTTTTTGGGGGGCTCCAAAATCACTGCAGATGGTGACTGCAGCCATGAAATGAAAAGACGCTTACTCCTTGGAAGGAAAGTTATGACCAACCTAGATAGCATATTCAAAAGCAGAGACATTATTTTGCCAACAAAGGTCTGTCTAGTCAAGGCTATGGTTTTTCCAGTGGTCATGTATGGATGTGAGAGTTGGACTGTGAAGAAAGCTGAGCAGCAAAGTATTGATGCTTTTGAACTGTGGTGTTTGAGAAGACTCTTGAGAGTGCCTTGGACTGCAAGGAGATCCAACCAGTCCATTCTGAAGGAGATCAGCCCTGGATTTCTTTGGAAGGACTGATGCTAAAGCTGAAACTCCAGTACTCTGGCCACCTCATGCAAAGAGTTGACTCATTGGAAAAGACTCTGATGCTGGGAAGGATTTGGGGCAGGAGGAGAAGGGGACGACAGAGGATGAGATGGTTGGATGGCATCACTGACTCGATGGATGTGAACTCAGAGAGTTGTTGATGGACAGGTAGGCCTGGCGTGCTGCAATTCATGGGGTCACAAAATTCGGACACGACTGAGTGACTGAACTGAACTGAAAGATCAGCAGGGAAATGTTTTGCCATTAGAGGCATTTCCTAACAAGAATAGAGAAGGTCTGGGATATTCAAATTTATCCTAGAGGCTGTTGCTCTTGCTGCCGACCCTATTACCTGGAAATCTGATGATCTGGTATGGGTGGAGCAATGGCCTTTAACAGCTGAAAAGTTGCAGGCAGCTGAGGATTTGGTTATGGAACAACTGGCAGCTGGCCATATAGGGCCTTCTAATAGCCCCTGGAGTACTCCTATTTTTGTTATTAAGAAAAAATCAGGAAAATGGAGATTGTTACAAGATTTGAGAGCTATAAACGCAACTATGGAAGACATGGGGGCCCTCCAGCTGAGCCTCCCTTCCCCAGTTGGCTGTGCCTTTTCAGTATAATGTGATAGTTGTAGATCTACAGGATTGTTTCTTTGCCAATCCCCTGGCTGTCCAGGATTGTAAACAGTTTGCCTTCAGTCTCCTTTCAGCTAATTTTAAACAGCCCTATAGAAGGTTCAATGGAAGGTTTTGCCTCAGGGAATGAAAAATAGCCCCACCTTGTGTCAGAAATTTGTAGACCAAGCTGTGCAAAATGTTAGAGGAAAGTATAAAGATCTATATTTGATACATTATATAGATGATAGTTTGACAGCTCATAAGGACAGAGCCTTTTTGCAACAAATTTTATCTGAATTGATTGAGGCCTTGGGAAGCTGGGGTTTAAAGATAGCTCCATATAAGATACAAGTAAATCCTCCTTTTTCTTATTTAGGGACGGTATTGAATACCCATATCATGAGTCATGCCCCTTTGCAGCTGTGGAGAGATCGTTTACTAACTTTAAATGATTTCAAGAAATTATTAGGGGATATTAATTGGATATGCCTACATTTAAAACTGACTACTGCAGATTTGAAGCCTCTGTTTGATTGCTTAAAAGGTGATCCTGATCCCAGTTCTAAGATAAAGTTGACTAGTGAGTCGGAGTCGGCTCTTGTTAAAGTGGATGAGGCTTTAAATGATCAGTTAATTAGGATTAATATTGCCATAGGATGGGATTTAATTATTCTCACCACAGAGCATACACCTACAGGATGCTTGTGGCAAGAAGGCCCATTGGAATGGCTCCATCTACCAGTGACCCCAAGAAAAATAGTTTTGTCTTATCCTAGCTTGGTGGCACAATTAATTATAAAAGGTAGAAAAAGAAATGTGGGACTTTTTGGAAAAGAAGTAGCAAATATAATGATTCCATTCAATAAGGATCAACTGCAATTTCTTTTACAAAATAGTGATGATTGGCAAGTTGCCCTGATAGATTTCAGGGGTCAAATTTTGTTTCATTTTCCCTCAAGCCCCCTATTGCATTTTTTGAAAACACATCCAGTAATTTTTCCAAAGAAATTTTCTATTCAACCTTTGGAAAGGGCAATTTTAGTTTTCACAGATGGTTCCTCTAATGGTAAAGCAGTCACAATTATTGATGGAAAATCCCATGTTCAGGTAACTGAAGAGACATCAGCCCAGGGAGCTGAGTTGAGGGCAGTTATTTGGGCTTTTCAACATTTGAGAGATCATATCTTCAATCTTTTGACTGACTCCAAATATATTGTAGGGTCGTTTCCTCATATTGAGACTGCTAATACTCCGGAAAAAAAGACTACCATCTTCTCCTTGTTATTTTATTTACAGAAGGAGATTAAGCATAGAGATAAAAAATATTTTGTAGGACATATTAGAGCCTATTCCGGCTTGCCCGGCCCTTTACATGAAGGAAATGCTTTGACAGATGCATTAACTGAAGTAATTGCTTTAAACTTACATGAGAAGATTGACAAGGCCAAAGATTCTCACAAAATGCACCATCAAAATGCAACTGGTTTAAGGTATGAATTTCATATCCCTAGGGAAGCAGCTAGACAAATAGTTAAGTTATGTACAAATTGCCCAATATTTAATCCATCTCCACCATTAGGAGTAAATCCTTGAGGCCTTAGGCCTAATGCTCTCTGGCAAATGGACGTAACTCATATCCCGGCCTTTGGAAAACTGTCCTTTGTGCATGTTACCATAGATACCTTTTCTCATGTTATTATAGACTCTGCTAGATCAGGTGAAGCAACAAGAGATGTAATTCAGCACTTGTTTCAATGATTTTCCCAAATAGGACTCCCAGAACAGATAAAAGCAGATAATGCCCCTGCTTATACTTCTGCTGCTTTTTTTAATTTACATTTTATTTTATTTATTTTTATATGAAAGTAATATTTATTTTATTTAAATTTATTTTAATTGGAGGTTAATTGCTTTTAAGAGATTTTGTCAACAATTTTCCATAGTACATTCAACAGGAATACGTTATAATCCCCAAGGCCAAGCCATAGTGGAAAGGGCGCACCAGACTTTAAAAAGTCAGATAGCTAAATTAAGACAGGGAGAATTTAAATATTCCTCTCCACATCATGTTTTAAACCATGCTTTGTTTGTAATTAATCATTTAAACGTGGACAAACAGGGGCAGACTGCAATGGTGAGACACTGGACTCCTGAAGGGACTACGACTCAGCCTCTGGTTAAGTTAAAAGACCTCCTTACAGGAGAGTGGAAAGGCCAGATATACTGCTAACTTGTGGGAGAGGGTATGCTTGTGTGTTTCCACAGGATTCCACTTCTCCTGTTTGGACTCCTGAGGTTACTAAAATCCCTGAAGTCCTGGAGTCCGGGATCGAAAAAAGATGGGGAGACCAGAAGCTCGTCGAGTCCAGACCTGAGGGAGCCAAGGAAACGCCAAAGGGCGAGTGATCTTTCACCTGAGGCTTTACTGCTAGTACATCACTTCAGGCACCTGGCACTTCAGGAGAGACATGCTGATCGAGTTCAACCGTATTCTGCCCCACCTCGTTGCTGACATGGTACTTAAACAATCACCTCCAGCATAGTACCAACTTGGGGCCAGCTAAAACATCTCGCTCAGCAGACTGAAGAATTAATAGAAAGGGGGAGACATGAGGCCACTCCTATGGTAATGTATGTGGCTATGCTTGCTCTGTTGCCTTATCAGCCGAGGCCCTCCAGAGAAGAAAAAGTTTATTGGGCCTATTTGCCTAATCCACCTTCTTTCCAGCCTGTTGATTGGATGAATGAGCCCTTTCGTGTTTTTGTTAATGATACTCTTCTTTTGGGCGGGGCTTCCATCTATCCTAATAATGTTAAAACAGTGGTCAGCACTCCCTTCAATTTTTCAGGCATGTCCATTTATCCATCTATTTGCTTTGCCATACCTTCTTGTTTACAAGGAGCAGCTCCAGTTTTGAATGGATGTGTTAGCACTTCCTTGAAAGGCATGCTTACTGAGTCTCTGAGAAGCGAAGGCAAGAGAGACTTTTGGTCTTTACCACTGCTGATGCCAGGGGTACAAGATAGATTATTTGATGCCTTAAAAAAGGCAGCCCCTCATTTAAAGGACTATCTGAGCTGTGCACTCCCCACTTCGGACTCTGATGTACAAGGACTACAGGCCTGGGAAAGCATAAGCAGAATTTCTGGCTTTCTTCATTGGAAAGAATTCATGTATGCCGTAAAGTTATCTATTCCCATTGCTGCCACCAGACATTTTCTGAAAGGGGGTGCCCCTATCTTTTGAATCAATGATGGGGCTTGATTTATGTAGAACCTTATAGGTCCACATGGAATAATTCATTTGTCTCTATGCCTTTAGTAATTACTAGGTGGCATGCTAATGGATGGGTTCCTCCTTTAGTGAGCTTCGATGGAACGGGTCCCATGGAGCCTGAGTTATGGAAAGCATTGGCTGCAATGGCACCTGTGATTTTACATAGACCTTTAAATGAACAAAGATATATTGTATGGGGCTGCGTATATTCTCTTTATGCCTTTTTGTTGGCCAGAAATCAGAGTGATTTGGAAGTTCCTGAAGGAGAAACTGTTTACAGTGTTATATGTGTGAATTGTTTTATATCAAATTGTGTTGATGGGAATGATTATAATAATTATAAGGCTGTGATGATTCTAAAGCAACCACCATATTTGATGGTTCCTGTCAAATTAGAGGGACAATGGTTTGATGATTATGCATTTAAAGTTTTATATGAATTTAATAGCTTAATTTCTCAACCTAAGAGATTCATTGGAGCTCTGGTTGTGGGAATAACTGCTTTGATTGCCATAATTGCATCAGTCACGGTTTCTGCTGTTGCCCTGTCAAAAGAAGTGCATATGGCCTCGTTTGTCGATCAGCTGTCCAAAAATGTCTCCGTAGCTCTTACTACACAGGAAATTATAGATAAAAAAATAGAAAATAAGGTCAATGATTTAGAAGAAGCAGTTCTGCTTATGGGGCAAGAAATTACAAATTTAAAAATTAATTGTCTCTAAGGTGCCATGCTAAATTTAAATGGATGTGCGTTACCCCTCTACAAGTGCATGAGTATATGCACTCTTGGGAACACATTAAAAATCATATTTTAGGCGTCTGGAATCATTCAGATTTTAGTATTGATATTTCTAAGTTACATCAGAATATTCAGAATATGAAGCAGGCAGAGTCTGACTTTTCCTCTCAATGGCTTTCTAATTCCCTCTTTGATAATCTGGAGGGATATCTTTCCCATGGATCCTTTTCTACAATAATGATTAATGCGGCCATGTCTTTATGCCTGTTAGTTCTGATTTGTGTAACGGCCCCATGCCTTTTCAGAATACTCAGCCGAAGTGTTTCTGCTCTATCTACTGAGTTTCATGCTGCTGCTACTGCTGCTAAGTCACTTCAGTCATGTCCAACTCTGTGCAACCCCATAGACGGCAGCCCACCAGGCTCCCCTGTCCCTGGGATTCTCCAGGCAAGAACACTGGAGTGGGTTGCCACTTCCTTCTCCAAGGCATGAAAGTGAAAAGTGAAAGCGAAGCCGCTCAGTCGTGTCCTACTCTTTGCAACCCCATGGATTGCAGCCTACCAGGCTCCTCCGCCCATGGGATTTTCCAAGCAAGAGTACTGGAGTGGGTTGCCATTGCCTTCTCCAACTGAGTTTCATACCTATGCTCTAAAAAATAAAAGGGGGGAGATGTCAGGAGCCTCATTAGGCATATGGACAAAATGGAGGCACGGCCCCAGAACCCTCTCCTCCTTCCATAGGCACGGTCCCGGGATGAATGAGCTAGGCCTTGTAATTCTGACTTGTTTTTTCCTCTTGTCAGCTGAGTTGACTGAAAAGGAATATTAAGGTGCTTATTGTTCTTGAGAGGAGAATGAGACGGCACAAAGCCATCTGCAGGGTTCTCAGAGAATAATTCATAAAGTTAACCATTGATATTTGTTTAAGGACTTTTAGAACAGAGTGTTCCAGGATGAGCACATAGGCCACAGCTTGAGGCCATAGGAGGGATTTCTATCTGAAGCCTATATGTGAGGAAAATGTTTATGGCAAAGGAGTTTACTGAATTTAGGGCTTAGAAATAATTTAAATAGTTAGAAGTTAAAGATTTAAGGAATGTTGTAAAGTTAGCATATTTTACTATAGCTTATAGAAGTTAGAAATTTTTAGGGACACTATAGCTAGAAGCCTTTTTAAGAGATAGTGAGCTCAGGATGTTAGGGGCAAACAGGATTTAGGAAGATAAGTAGTAAACTGAGGAATGTAGCATGAGTTACAATGTAATCACAAGTTAGCTATAGGACACATTAGAGGAGGTAGATAATAGATAATAAGGCTGATTCCAAGAGAGTTCACTGAAGCAGGAACTCTGTTTGAAGAGCAACAATGATTTATGGAGATAATAAATCTGGGATAGGGGAAACTGAAAATGTCAAACCTCTGACCTAATGTTTTTGTAAAAGTATAAAAGAAAATCTTAAACTTGAAATAAATAGGCAGTCCAAGAATAATCTCTTCAGGTTAAATCCCTGGCTGCTGGAGCTGGACTCTGGCAGGCTACAGTCCATAGGTTCACAAGAGTCAGACATGACTTAGCGACTAAACCACCACCATTGTTTAAATAATTACATTTAACTCCAGATCTTCAATATCATAAATTTCCAAATAAGCTTAATTATTTTGTAAAATGTTTGTTTACTGAAATACATACTCTAATATTATTTTTAGAAAGAGAAAAGTTGTGATTTATGTCTTGATTTATTGCATTTTTGATATTTTTTTTATATATGAGTAACCATACAGTTGGGAGAAGGCAATGGCACCCCACTCCAGTACTGTTGGCCAGAAAATCCCATGGATGGAGGAGCCTGGTAGGCTGTAGTCCATGGGGTCGCTTAGAGTCAGACACGACTGAACGACTTCACTTTCACTTCCCACTTTCATGCATTGGAGAAGGAAATGGCAACTCACTCCAGTGTTCTTGCCTGGAGAATCCCATGGACGGAGAAGCCTGGTAGGCTGCAGTCCATGGGGTCGCACAGAGTTGGACACGACTGAAGCGACTTAGTAGTAGTAGTAGTAACCATACAGTTAGTATGGGCTTCCCAGATAGCACTAGTGGTAAAGAGCCTGCCTGCCAATGCAGGAGACTTAAGAGACCCAGGTTCAATTCCTGGAAGATCCCCTGGAGGAGGGCACATCAACCCACTCCAGTATCCTTGCCAGGATAATTCCATAGACAGAGGAGCCTGGCTGGCTACCATCTACAAGGTTGCAAAGAGTTGGACAGGACTGAAGTGACTCAGCACACAACACATACAGTTAATGAGAGAGTTAATTCTTAGGTAGGTTGATAAGGAGTACAGGGCCCTCAAGGAGGAGAAAAGGACAAGCTTTTTTTTTTTCTTTTCCCCACGTTCCTTCATCTCAGTCACATAAGACAATTTTTGTCTTGAGCTCTGAGTTGTTACGGCAACAATCTATTTTTCCTAAAACTAACTTTCTTTAAGCTCAGAGCTAATGATTACACAGGAGAAGGCAATGGCACCCCACTCCAGTACTCTTGCCTGGAAAATCCCATGGACAGAGGAGCCTGGTAGGCTGCAGTCCATGATTACACAAGAAAACAACATATTCTTGCTCAAGGGTATGTTTTTCCTTAAGCTCAAAGAACGCTGAAACTACCGCACAATTGCACTCATCTCACACGCTAGATAAAGTAATGCTCAATAAGTAATGCTCTCCAAGCCAGGCTTCAGCAACACGTGAACCGTGAACTTCCATATGTTCAAGCTGGTTTTAGAAAAGGCAGAGGAACCAGAGATCAAATTGCCAACATCCGCTGGATCATCAAAAAAGCAAGAGAGTTCCAGAAAAATATCTACTTCTGCTTTATTGACTATGCCAAAGCCTTTGACTGTGTGGATCACAATCAACTGTGGAAAATTCTGAAAGAGATGGGAATACCAGACCACCTGACCTGCCTCTTGAGAAATCTGTTTGCAGGTCAGGAAGCAACAGTTAGAACTGGACATGGGACAACAGACTGGTTCCAAATAGGAAAAGGAGTACATCAAGGCTGTATATTGTCACCCTGCTTATTTAACGTCTATGCAAAGTACATCATGAGAAATGCTGGGCTGGAAGAAGCACAAGCTGGAATCAAGATTGCTGGGAGAAATATCAAAATCTCAGATATGCACATGACACCACCCTTATGGCAGAAAGTGAAGAGGAACTAAAAAGCCTCTTGATGAAAGTGAAAGTGGAGAGTGAAAAAGTTGGCTTAAAGCTCAACATTCAGAAAACAAAGATCATGGCATCTGGTCCCATCACTTCATGGGAAATAGATGGGGAAACAGTGTCAGACTTTACTTTTTTGGGCTCCAAAATCACTGCAGATGGTGACTGCAGCCATGAAATTGAAAGATGTGGAAAGTTATGACCAATCTAGATAGCATATTGAAAAGCAGAGACATTACTTTGCCTACAAAGGTCCGTCTAGTAAAGGCTATGGTTTTTTCAGTGGTCATGTATGGATGTGAGAGTTGGACTGTGAAGAAAGCTGAGCACTGAAGAATTGATGTTTTTGAACTGGGGTGTTCGAGAAGACTCTTGAGAGTCCCTTGGACAGCAAGGAGATCAGTCCATTCTGAAGATCAGCCCTGGATGTTCTTTGGAAGGACTGATGCTAAAGCTGAAACTCCAGTACTTTGGCCACCTCATGTGAAAAGTTGACTCACTGGAAAAGACTCTGATGCTGGGAGTGATTGGAGGCAGGAGGAGAAGGGGACGACAGAGGATGAGATGGCTGGATGGCATCACTGACTTGATGGACATGAGTCTGAGTGAACTCTGGGAGTTGGTGGACAGGGAGGCCTGGTGTGATGTGACTCATGGGGTCACAAAGAGTCAGACACAACTGAGAGACTGAACTGAACTAAACTGAATATATAACAACAATGTATCTTGCTTGAGGATGTGTTTCTCCTTCTTAACAAAAACTTTCTGACTAATCTTATCTTATGTTGTGGGAGTGGGTCTGGTAAGACCTTTCTATTGTTAGTAACCAATTGAAAAAGTATATTAGGCCTTAATAAGACTAGAGAGTGGGGCACTCTCTGCCCCTCCTGATGTCTACAGCAGAAGCTTTCTGTCTCTTTTTCACTGTACTAAAACTGCTGCTGCTGCTGCTGTTAAACTCTGCTACACAAAAGCTCTTAGTGATCAAGCCTCATCTCTGGCCCTGGATTAAAATTCTATCCTCCAAAGGCCACAAGTCTGACGCCTTTCACCATAAGCTATGTACACTAAGTACACATGCTTAACTGTTTACCCCCTCAACTGCAGTGCAGGAGACCCAGTTCAATTCCTGGGTCAGGAAGATCCCCTGGAGAAGGGTATGGCAACCCACTTCAGTATTCTTGCCTGGAGAATCCCTGTGGAAAGAGGAGCCCGTCAGGCTACAGTCCATGGAGTAGTGAAGATTCAGACATGACTGAGTGACTAAACATAGCACAGCACACAGGTATTTCTGTCGATGGGAGAGATCTGGTCAATGTATAAGACAGATACACAATGCAGAGCAGAGAGGAGAGAGAAGCCAGAAGGAAGAGAAAATTTTTTTATGTTTAAATTTTTCTTGTCTTGCCATAAAAGCATGAGCTTTTTTTTTTTTTCCCCCCTACAAAATAAAACACGATTTTACTATACAGAACTTAAAGTGAACATTGTTCCATATCTGGAACTTCATTGTATTCATTTTTTTCATCCTTTCCTCATCTTTAAAAATGCCAATTATTTATATATTTGACCAACATTATCTTCCTATAGATTAGATAACCTTTAGGTAACCTAAGATAGGTAACCTATCTTCCTATAATAGCTAATCCATCAATTCTTAGGTTCTGATTCTGCAGCTCTTCATTGTGTGATATATTCTCCACTCTATCCTCCTTATTTTAAAAATGCTGATTTTATTTATTGATGTTGCTAATGTAGGTTTAAGCTTTGAGGTGATTTTGCTTTTCTAATCAAATGTTTTACTTAATTTTGCCAGCTCCCTTTAAACTCTTTTTGTTCTTTCTTTACTCTTATAATTCATTTCATAGATATCATAGTCTCTTTCATTTTCTTAAAAGTTCAAACACCTGCTTTTTAGTCCCCCCCCCAATATCTTAAATTATACATTTAACTAAATACTCATTTGTCCTTTGCATGCTATATCTGTTTTTTTGTCGATTTGTAACTTTACAGAGTTACCATGAATTCTTTGCTGCGTTTGTTGTTTTTATACTGTTTAATTATGACTTAGAGAAGTTCCATTCATTCCTGTTTACTTCCCCAAAATGTTGATGGCTTGTATTTTATTTCCCCTCCCTGTTTAAACAGATGGTGTTGGAATCTTCTCCTGATTCTTTAAACTGGATGCTTTAGTTATTCATTTGCTTGAAGGAAGCTGTAAATAATGCCTGAGGCAAAGGGCAGCTCCATTTTGGCCTTATTTCTTCCCACTTTCTTTCCAAATCAGTTGACCCCCTGCCAAGGAGCATTTCTGGATTTTGCCATTTTTCCAGCTTTGGCAAAACAATCAGGTTTTCAGTAACTTCCTTTGAAGAATCTTTCTATGTAGAACTCTTCTCATACTCAGCTTTACATCTGACTAAGTTATATTGGTATAACTAAGTTATATTGATAACTTAGATAAACTGCAGCAGGAATAACTGCGTGTAACACAATGTTACAAGTACTGTTACTTTCACATCTACAACTATTAGTAATACCTACATTACTACTGTGAGGATGATTCCCACCAATTCCAATGAAGGAGATCAAGAAAACGAGGTTCATCTAATTTATTGGCATTTCAGAGAACATATTTTAGAATCTTTTTAAAATCTTTAAGTAAATCAAAAGGAAACATAGGATCAGAATAGAGAAGATGGGGACATTTTAACTGGTTAAATAACACTGACTATTTACAGACATCAACATTTTCTAAAGGAGAGATTTTTTAAAAGAATTATACAGTGTCATCTTTTTCATGTTCCTATACTACATTGATATTACTACCATTCCTTTTAATGTTTATAATATTTTTAGAAATTAAGAAGCAGATAAAATGGTGAATATATCAAACATTTTGTATTGCATTGAATATATTGTATTGAACTATGACCTGCACTCAAAACAAAAATCATAGGAAGAAATATGAAATACTCTACTTAAACAAATTACCTAAATGTTTATAGAATGTGTAGGACCTGGATTTGAATCAGAATTAAAAACAAACAATATTTTAAGCTATATGTGTCTGATTAAACTACATAATAAAACTTATCTTGCATTAATAGAGTCCAATAGAGAGCTTAAACCTAGGATCTAAGACGTGTGGTCTAGATCAATTTAGATACATCTGTTATTTTCTGGAACTTTAGTGACTGGTAAAGTAGGAGGGTCGGAGAAGGCAATGGCACCCCACTCCAGTATTCTTGCCTGGAAAATCCCATGGACGGAGGAGCCTGGTAGGCTCCAGTCCATGGAGTCACTAAGAGTTGGGCACGACTGAGCGACTTCACTTTCACTTTTCACTTTCATGCATTGGAGAAGGAAATGGCAATCCACTCCAGTATTCTTGCCTGGAGAATGCCAGGGACAGAGGAGCCTAGTGGGCTGCCGCCTATGGGGTCTCACAGAGTCAGACACGACTGAAGTGACTTAACAGCAGCAGCAGCAGCAGCAGCAAAGTAGGAGGGTAGGGCTTCTTTTGCCAGTTATATATTTGCTTAAAAATTAAGAATATTGATGGTGTAGTTTAATTAATACCTTTGAAGTTTTTATATGACTGTCAAGGTTTAGGTCCCTAATTAGGAATAAGGATCACCCATTAACATCCCAAGGACTGTCAGATGTGATCTAATTGTATGGATGAAATTTCAGCATACCATTTAACATAGAGTGTCCAATTTTGTTTTGTGAATAATGGGTTTCCCTCAGGATGGATGGGTGACTTTGCTTAATGCATTGAGTGGTCTTAAATTATTTGCTGCCCATGCATTTCTGTGAAAGCACAGAAGTAGGGTTGGAAAGGGCAGTTTTGTATCTTGCAAGGAATAAAATACAGGTCTAATCAGGGCTAGTAGTCATGTATGGATGTGAGGATTAGACTGTGAAGAAAGCTGAGCACTGAAGAATTGATGCTTTTGAACCGTGGTATTGGAGAAGACTCTTCAGAGTCCCTTGGACTGCAAGGAGATCCAACCAGTCCATTCTAAAGGAGATCAGCCCTGGGTGTTCTTTGGAAGGAATGATGCTAAAGCTGAAGCTCCAGTACTTTGGCCACCTCATGCAAAGAGTTGACTCATTGGAAAAGACTGATGCTGGAAGGGATTGGGGGCAGGAGGAGAAGGGGACAACAGAGGATGAGATGGCTGGATGGCATCACTGACTCTATGGACATGAGTTTGACTGAACTCCGGGAGTTGGTGATGGACAGGGAGGCCTGGCATGCTGCAATTCATTGGGTCGCAAAGAGTAGGACATGACTGAGCGACTGAACAGAACTGAACACTGCTTTGTGGACCACTAGGAGAACACTCACTGGAGAGCTGTTTTTCCTATAGCAAAGTACTGAAGGACAAACAGGTGCCAATTTTCTATGGGCTAGAAGTGAAATCAGTGAATGACATCACCACAGGGCTCATAGGATCCACATGACCAACTTGAGGGATGACATAGAATGATATCATATGCTGGCCCATATGTTTGTTAAGATATGCTCTATTTTGTTATATTTAAGGATTCTTTGTATATTAAATACAATTTCCCATATCAGAGATATCTTACCTATCAAGTCTACTGCCATTTTAATGTTCTCAGTACTAGCCTCAGCTAAACCATTAAGCATAAAAATTCTTCTCAATTTTCTGCTCATATAATTACTAAAATAAACATCAGTGACCAGATTGAACTGGGAAATAACATCAAAGAGAAGATAATGGCTAGGATAAGTAGAAAGCAAAAGCCCAATGTAATATAACAATTTAGATTAAATGACCACTAGATCTAAACTTGATAAAAATTAAATTCTAATTAAAAATTAATATAATTGCTGATTTCAGAATTTTAGTATACATATAAATTTAATAATTATTTTGCATTACTTATTCATTAAGTGCTAATAAGTTTCTAGATTTAAATAATAAACCAAAATTCTATTTTATTTTACTTTTAGTTTCTTCAATGTTATCATGACAACACTGGATAGACACTCACAAACATTTGTAAGTGCTCATTAAAAGCTTATATAGCAAAGTTGCATACTTTTAAACATCATGAATAAAAACAATAATTAAGATAAGAAAAATGCTATAAAATATGTTCTGTCTGAGCCTGAAAAGACCAGTTTAATCTAATTTATTTTTTCATGTAAATTAAGGGAAAGGAAAAACTGAACAAAGGAAATGTAGTTTAAAATACATAACAAAGAAAGCAAAACAAAATGAAAATACTTAATTATGAAAAGCCAGCCATCTAATTAAAAAATAAATAAAAATTAATATATAGTGTGATGAAAAGTATCTCATAAGACACTAACGATGGCCATATTTGTCTGTCAAGAAAGCAATTTCACAGTAAGGTATCAAGAGCCTTTAAATATGCATGCTTCTTCATGCAGTAATTCTATAAACAAACTCAATGGAAATAAGAAGGAATATGGCCAAATTGTTACTTAAGTTTGTTATAAACTGGAAAAATTAAACCATTTAAAATTTTTCAGTTAAATATATTATTAACTTCCATAGATTAAAATATTAGTTGATCATTAAAACAATATTTTTGGATAACTTATTGGGAAAAGGCCTAAAACAAAATGTTAATGCAAAGCAGCACAACATAGTTTACAAAATAAGTATTTTCAAAAATTAAAACTAGTATGCATAGATTTATTTTTTAGTAGTCTAATAACTGTGATTTTAATTGTTTTATTTCTTATAGCTGAATTTTGAAAATTGCCTAACAGATGCATTGAAGATCTGGCCAAAATGATAGAGTAAAGGACGTGTGTTCATCTTTTCCTGTGAGAACTTCAAAATTGCAACTAACTGTTGAACAAGCCTCTAAAGGAGAATGCTGAATCTCACCACAAAAAAAGATACCCCACATCCAAGGGCAAAGGAGAAGCTTCAATAGGACAGAATGACGGGTGAAAATGCATTTAGAATCAAACCACATACCCACCAGAGATGCTCAGAGGACTCAAACAATACCTTGTACACACCAGGACCCAAGAAACCCATGAGAAATTTTCCAAACCAGGAAAGGAGTATGTCAAGTCTGTATATTGTCACCCTGCTTATTTAACTTCTATGCAGAATACATCATGTGAAATGCCAGACTGGATGAAGCACAAGCTGGAATCAAGATTGCTGGGAGAAATATCAATAACCTCAGATATGCAGATGATGCCACCCTTATTGCAGAAAGTTAAAAAGAACTAACAAGCCTCTTGATGAAATTGAAAGAGGAGAGTGAAAAAGCTGACTTAAAACACAACATTCAAAAAATGAGGATCATGGCATCCAGTTCCATCAATTCCTGGAGAATATATGGAGAAACAATGGAAAGAGTGAGAGACTTTATTTTCCTGGGCTCCAAAATCACCTCAGATGGTGACAGCAGCCATGAAATTTAAAGATGCTTGCTCCTTAGAAGAAAAGCTATGACAAACTTACACAGCATATTAAAATCAGAGACATTACTTTACTTACAAAGTTCCATCTAGTCAAAGCTATGGTTTTTCCAGTAGTCATGCATGGATGTGAGAGTTGCATCATAAAGAAAACTGAGCACCAGAGAATTGATGCTTTTGAACCGTGATGTTGAGGAAGACTCTTGGACTGCAAGGAGATCAAACCAGTCAATCCTAAAGCAAATCAGTCCTGAATATTCATTGGAAGGACTGATGCTGAAGCTATAGGTTCAATAGTTTGGCCACCTGACGGGAAGAATCGACTCATTGGAAAAGACCCTGATGCTGGGAAAGATTGAAGTCAGGAAGAGAAGGGGATGGCAGAAGATGAGATGGTTGGATGGCATCACCGACTCGATGGACATGAATTTAAGCAAGCTCTGGGAGTTGATGATGGACAGGGAAGGCAGGCATGCGGCAGTCTATGGGGTCCCAAAGAGTCAGACACAACTGAGCAACTGAACTAAACTGAACTGAAAACAAATACATTATTTTTTTTTATTTAAAAAAATATATATCAATTGTAAGGGAGATCACATGAAGGAGTAGGAAGATGCTGAGCTAACCTCTCCAGTGAAGACATCAAAAATACATCTACATATCAAACAACATTGAAAACAATCTGGAGACTGTCAGTATAGCTTTTCTACAACCAAAGCTGTAAAGAAAGATCCATATGAAACCAAGTAATTTAAGGGAGGAGGTCAAGTCCCACACCCCTAGCAGAGGACATGAAAGAGGAGGGACATATTAGGGCCTCAGGGAATGAGTGATTCAAGCCACATTTTGCGTACTCCATGCCTGGGATCTGACACTGGGAAAATGAGTCCTCTGAGCTGGTTTGAAAATCATTGAGAACGTACCAGGGGGCTGTCAGAAACTGAATGTGCATATGCTTATTCCTGGGAACAACATAGAGGCAGTAGATTGAAAACTGCTCTGACCAGCTTGTTAGGATCCCTCCAGCCCAAACCTTAGCCAATCCTGGGCACCTGCTCCAGCTCCTTCTGCTCCAGCATTGTTTTCAACTAGGGCAGAGGTGACACTGCAAATGAGGGTGTGCACAACTAGAAGGGATAGAGCTAGCTTGCACCAGACAATGTCTCTGAACATGGCAAAAAAAGAAAAAAAAAAAAAATATTAGCAGCACTTATACAGAAGCAGTATTGGAAACTACCTGGGACTCTGAATCACTGGCCAGGACCACCACAACTGGTACCCCAGACTGCACAGGGCACCCACTTCATCCCTCTTGCTCAGGTATTGCTCTCCCCTAGGGGGAACACTGTCATTAGCAAGGAAAGTGCACAACTTAGAAGGTACATTTCAGAGGTGATTCTGAGGGTTTCTACTCCAGCACCTTGGGCCCTGCCACCACCCCAATAAAGTGGTGACTGCTCATGAGTGTAGGAAAAGCCCTGGCTCAAACCTTAGTCTGGCCTAGTCTCTCCGTGTTTACTCCTTGCCTCCCAACGAAGTGGCAGGTGTCAGAACATTCTGGGGGAAGATGTTACCTGTGCTAACTTCAGATCCAGATCTCCTACCACAGCCACTGGACACATGCAGACAACAGAGTGGTCCCCACATAAAAGTATATTCCTATAAGATCAGAATAAGTAACTATTTTACCTTATTATCTTATTTCATAAAGACGGAAAGATTAAAAAAAAAATGAGAAGACAGAAAAATGCATTTCAAATGAAAGAGTAATAAAGATCCCTGAAAAAAATCCTAATAAAAAAGAGATAATTTACCAGATAAAGAGATCAAAGCATTTAGTAATAAGAATGCTAAAATAAACAGTCAGAGCTGAAGAAAACAATAACTAAAAGGAAATCTACACTAGAAGGAGTTAACAGCAAAGGAGGTGATGTAGAGGAATGTATAAAAGTGCTAGAAAATAGAATAGAAGTCACCCAATCAGAACAGCAAAAAAAAAAAAAAGAAGAAGACATTTTCAAAAATAAGTATATTGTACAGATTGTTTGGACATCAGACATACAAACATTCTTATTATAAGGGTCCAAGAAGGAGAAGAAAATTAAAAAAAAAAAAAAAAAGGTTGAAAGTATGTTTTATAAAATTGTGACTTGCAATTTCCCAAAACTGCAGAAGGAAACAGATTTCCAGGTATAGGAAGCAAAGAGAGTCTCAAGCAAGATGAACTCAAAGAGACCTATACCTAGACATTTCATAAATGGCAAAATCAATAGGTAAAGATAATTTTAAAAGCAGCACACAGGCATGTACAAGGGGACACCCATAAGGCCATCAGCCTATTTTTAAAAGAGACTTTGCAGGACAGAAGGGAGAGGCATGATGTAATGAATCCTGAGAGGGAACTCCCAAGGCCTATGATACACACACCATGGCCATCATATTCAGAGCTAAAGGGGAGAGGGGAGTTACCAGACATGCAAGGGTTAGAGATTTCATCAACACTGGCCCAGGCTTACAAGAATTATTAAAGGCTCTTCTTTAGGTGGAAAATAAAAGGCTACAGGAAGAAGAATGCATAGAAATGGAAACTGACAATCATACAATAATATTTGGGGACTTAAACGTCCCTAAGGAAACACTAATCTATTTTCAGGAATAAACATATGCATACTCAGTTTCTTATAGCCCCCTGGTAATGATTTTCAAACTAAATAGAAATCCCACTATAAAGAAGTGTGAAATAACCTGCACGTACAATAAATGGTTAAGAGTTAGACACAAAGATGCAAAATACAATGTTAAATATATGAATGTGGGGGAGGTGAATAAACATTTAAATCTTCCAGAATGTGAACTTAAATGACTATCAATTAAAATAAGTAAATATAGATCAACGTGTAGCTATAAATTAACATTACCTCAAGAAATATACATATATATATATATATATATATATATAGAGAGAGAGAGAGAGAGAGAGAGAGAGAGAGAGACTTACCTAAAAAATATATTATATGCATATATATATATGTATGTATGTATGTATGTTTAGAGACTTACCTCAAGAAATAAGAAAAATCTCAAATAAACAACCTAACCATCATGAATTAGAAAAAGAGAAAGCTTAAAGTTCAGCAGAAAGAAGGAAATATTAAAACCAAAAGCAACAGAAATAATCAATAAAACCAAGAGCTGTCTTGTTAAAATAATTAACAAAATTGCTAAGCCTCTAGACCAGCTTATAGAGGGGGAAAAAAAGAGTGAGAGAGAAAAGACATAAAAAGATAAAAGAGGAGAAATTACAACTGGTATCACAGATATACAAAAAAAAATCATAAGAAAATAAATACTATAAACAGTTATGCCATCAAATTGGACAAACTAGAAGAAATGGGTAAATTTCTAGAAACATACAATATTCCAAGACTGATTCAGAAAGAAACATACAATCTCAACAGATTGATCACTAGTAGTGAAATTGAGCTGATAACCAAAAATCTCCCAGAAAATAAAAGTCCAGGACGAGATGGCTTCACATGAAAATTCTACCAAACATATAATGAGCTAAAATATCTATCTTTCTTAAACTATTCCAAAAATTTGTAAAAAATGATCACCCCAAATTTCATTATATGAGACGAACCCATCATTACCCTGATATCAAAACCAAAGACATAATAAGAAAAGGAAAGTTATAGGCCAATATCTTGGATGAATATAGATGTAAAAATATTCAGCAAAATATAGCAAACCAAATTCAACAATATATAAAAAGGATCATACAACATGATCAAGTGGAATTTATTCAAGGGATATAAGGATGGTTCACTATCTGGAAATCAATGAATGTGATATACTACATTAACAAAGGGAAGGATAAGAATCTCAGTTGATGCACCAGAAAAGTGTGACAAAACACATTCAACATTCAATCATTATAAAAACTCGCATCAAAGCTATTATAGAGGGAACATATCTCAAAGTAATAAAGACTTTATGAAAAATCTACAGCTAACATCACAATTAACATTGAAAAGTAAAAAAAAATTCTTCCTCTAAAATCAAGAAAAAGTCAAGGATGCCCACTTCCATCACTTTTTAAACATAGGATTGGAAGTCCTAGCCACAGCATTCAGAACAGAAAAAGAAATTAAAAAAAAAAAAAAAACATTTAAATTGGAAAAGAAAAAGTAAAACTGTCACTATTGAAGATGGTATGCTATTACATGTAAAAAGCATAAAGTTTCCACCGAAAACTATTAGAACTCAGAAATTAATGAGGCATAGTTGAAGGATCTGATAAATATACATAAATCTGTTAGTTTTCTATACATTAATAATGAACTATAAGAGAAAGTAAGAAAACAATTTTGTTCAAAATTACATCAGAAAAAGTAAAATAGATAAAAATATACTTAACCACGGAATGCTACCAAATTTGGAAAACTCAGCAGTGGCCACAGAACTGGAAAAAGTCAGTTTTCATTCCAATCCCAAAGAAAGGCAGTGCCAAAGAATGCTCAAATACTGCACAATTGCACTCATCTCACACGCTAGTAAAGTAATACTCAAATTCTCCAAACCAGGCTTCAGCAATATGTGAACCGTGAACTTCCTGATGTTCAAGCTGGTTTTAGAAAAGGCAGAGGAACCAGAGATCAAATTCCCAACATCCGCTGGATCATAAAAAAGCAAGAGAGTTCCAGAAAAACATCTACTTCTGCTTTATTGACTATGCCAAAGCCTTTGACTGTGTGAATCACAAGAAACTGTGGGAAATTCTGAAAGAGATGGGAATACCAGACCACCTGATCTGCCTCTTGAGAAATTTGTATGCAGGTCAGGAAGTAACAGTAATGAACTGGACATGGAACAACAGACTGGTTCCAAACAGGAAAAGGAGTTCGTCAAGGCTGTATATTGTCACCCTGTTTATTTAACTTATATGCAGAGTACATCATGAGAAACGCTGAACTGGAAGAAACACAAGCTGGAATCAAGATTGCCGGGAGAAATATCAATAACCTCAGATATGCAGATAACACCACCCTTATGGCAGAAAGTCAAGAGGAACTAAAAAGCCTCTTGATGAAAGTGAAAGTGGAGAGTGAAAAAGTTGGCTTAAAGCTCAACATTCAGAAAACGAAGATCATGGCATCTGGTCCCATCACTTCATGGGAAATAGATGCTGAAACAGTGGAGACAGTGTCAGACTTTATTTTTCTGGGCTCCAAAATCACTGCAGATGGTGACTGTAGCCGTGAAATTAAAAGATGCTTACTCCTTGGAGGGAAAGTTATGACCAACCTAGATAGCATATTGAAAAGCAGAGCCATTACTTTGCCAACAAAGGTTTGTCTAGTCAAGGCTATGGTTTTCCCTGTGGTCATGTATGGATGTGAGAGTTGGACTGTGAAGAAGGCTGAGCACCAAAGAATTGATGCTTTTGAACTGTGGTGTTGGAGAAGACTCTTGAGAGTCCCTTGGACTGCAAGGAGATCCAACCAGTCCATTGTGAAGGAGATCAGCCCTGGGATGTCTTAGGAAGGAATGATGATAAAGCTGAAACTCCAGTACTTTGGCCACCTCATGCAAAGAGTTGACTCATTGAAAAAGACTCTGATACTGGGAGGGATCGGGGGCAGGAGGAGAAGGGGACGACAGAGGATGAGATTCCTGGATGGCATCACTGACTCGATGGACATGAGTCTGAGTGAACTCCGGGAGTTGGTGATGGACAGGGAGGCCTGGCGTGCTGCAATTCATGGGGTCACAAAGAGTCGGACATGACTGAATGACTGATCTGATCTGATCTGATACTCTGAAATCTATAAAACATTGATGAACATTAAAGATGATACAAAAAAAAGTAAAGATATCCTAAATTCATGGTTAGAATGATTGATATTATTAAAGTGACCATATTATCCAAAGCAACCTACAGATTCAATGCAATTCCCATTAAAATGCCATGAAACTCTATAAAGAACTCAAAAAATAATCTGAAAATTCATAGAGAAGCATAAAAGACCCCTCATAACCAAAACAATCTTGAGAAGAAAGAATAAAATTGGAGGCATTATGCTTCCTGACATCAGACCATACTATAAAGCTACAGTCATCAACACAATATGGTGATAGTACAGAAAAGACATATAGATCAATGGGACAGGATAGAGAGCCCAGAAATAAACCCACACACTTATGGTCAATTAATCTATGACAAAGGATACATATCTATTTAATGGAATATTACCCATCCATTAAAAAAAGTTTGAAATCTTGCCATTTGTGACAATATGGATGGGCCTAGATGGTATCATGTCAAGTGAGATAAGTCAAAGAAAGACAAAATACCATATAATTTCACTTATATATGGAATCTAAAATATATTCTGAAAGATGCATATAACAAACAAGTTGTTGCCGGAGGGGCAGGAGTTGGGAGATTAGTGAAATGAGTTAGAAAGATTCAGAGACACAAACTTCCAGTTATGAAATAAATGAGTAACAAAATGAAATGTGAAGCATGGGGAATATAGTCAACAATATTGTAATATCTTTGCATAGTGACAATGATGACTAGACTTATTGAGATCATTTTGTAATGTATAGAAATACTGAATCACTGTGTTGTAGATCTGGAACTAGCATAATATTGTAGGTATTATAAATAACATTTCAAGAAAAGAAAGATAATCAGTATACTTAATCATTAATATGATTAAATAAATATTCCCTTTCCCATTAAGTGTGAAATAAGAACTATTTCCTGCTTTATTTATGAAAATTTGTTTTCTCTCTTTGTTGTTCTATTGTTTTAAGGGAAAATGAAGGCATGGTTAGTGAAATACTGAGTGTTCATGTAAATATTTTCTGATTATCTACTACATGTAGTACCTTAATCTGAGAACTGAGAGTATATAATAGAAAATAATATGTGGACAACTTCACTAATAAAAAAGGTAAAAGATGAGGGAGAAGAAAAATGAAGACTGAATATTACCCTGAAAAAGCTAAAGAAAGTGAGTTCAAATAATTCAAAGAAAGCTGTATAAAGAAAGAAAGTACTTCCTTCCAGGAGTAGAGATGAAGTGAAAATGGTAGTTCACTATAAGTTATGGAGGCTAAAGTGTGAAAATCTAAGGTCAATGAAGAGACTTTGAAAGATTACGGCAAATGAAAATAGTGAGTTTTCACTATTAAAACTTAAAAAAAAGGCTAAATAATAGAAGATGTTATTTCAAAAGTGGTACAAATACTTGCAGTAATAAAATATATAGAAAAAAAGTACTCTCAAAGGTGACAATTCCTGAGGAGAAAAATTATTTTATAATATCACTACTTTGTAATTATTGTATTTATTTAAAAAATGAATTTATGTATATATATATATATATATATATTACAGAATAAAGTAATAAGATTTAGAACAATAGGTTTTCAGCAAATTCAAGGAATCTGGAATGCTATGTTATGCTATGCTAAGTCACTTCAGTCGTGTCCGACTCTGTGTGACCCCATAGACGGCAGCCACCAGGCTCCCCCGTCCCTGGGATTCTCCAGGCAAGAACACTGGAGTGGGTTGCCATTTCCTTTTCCAATGCATGAAAGTGAAAAGTGAAAGCAAAGTCGCTCAGTCGTGTCCGACTCTTAGCGACCCCATGGACTGTAGCCTACCAGGCTCCTCCATCCATGGGATTTTCCAGGCAAGAGTACTGGAGTGGGGTGCCATTGCCTTCTCTGAAGGAATCTGGAATACTGAGTGTTAATGTAAATATTTTCTGATTATCTACTACATGCAGTACCTTAATTTTAGAACTGAGAGTATATAATAGAAAAGAATATGAGGACAACTTCACTAATAAAAAAGGTAAAAGATGAGGGAGAAGAAAAATGAAGACTGAATGTTACCCTGAAAAAGCTAAAGAAAGAGAGTTCAAATAATTCAAAGAAAGCATATACACTGTGCTTATTGGGTATTTTTTTGTGCATACTCCAGGCGTTGATGGTGGTGCTAAGTTGCTCAGTCGTGTCCCATTCTTTGCGACCCCATAGACTGTAGTCCACAAGGCTCCTCTCTCCATGGAATTCTCCAGGCAAAAATACTGGGGTGGGTAGCCATTCCCTTCTCCAGGGGGTCTTTGCGACCCAAGGATCCAACCCAGGAGAATTGTAGGAGGATTCTCTACTGCCGAGCTACCAGGAAGCCCAGGCCTGGATAGCCTTTAGTTAACACAGTGTTTCTGAACCATCTTTTCCACCTCATCTCTCCATATTAATATCAGCATGATCTGTCTGCTGCTTTGGTTTCACGTCAATTCATCATCAACAGTGTTTCAACTTCAGGATTTCTTTGGGAGAGGAACCGCACAATTTCACTCTTGCATAACAACTTGGCATAAAAGCTACTCTAGTTCTTTCAGAAAAATCAACCTATATCGTCTACCAAGTGACAATGAAATTAGTTCAAACTTACATGATGTATTGGTAACAAAAATATACCTTTGGTGGATTCATGTTGATAAATGGCAAAACCAATACAAAATGTAAAGTTAAAAAATATATATAAAAAAAAAAATATATATATATATATACACACACCATTATAAGAATTCAGGATCTCAGGTAATGTGCTGATTCAATTCTAGTCAAGTGCTGTAGGAACTCAGCCCCTCTGCCTCTGTGGTTTATTCAAAATGACTCATTGTTGAGAGATACTGTCATCCCAGGTCATCATTTTAGAATTTTTCTTTACAAAGATTTAATGGATTAAATAAACATCCTTTCACCTAAGCATATGTTTACAATGACATTGTCACAACAGTGGGGGAAGTATCACCATATGGTGTGCATTATATGAGGGTGGACTTTAGGCTGCAGACTTCCAAAACCTTGGAACAGTAGGGAAAATGGCTGGGGCACTCTTTTCCAGGTTAGCCCTGAAAATGTATAGATTACTACAAAGAAAAGAAAGGGATGAAAATATATGACATTTTGATTTGGTATGTAGCTCAGGTGGGATAAGGAATGTAAGACTCTGAATAAAAAGTCACTTTGAAAATCAAAGGTGTGATGAAAAATGGTGACGTATTCTTGAGGGATAAAATGAAGAGACCAGTTTATTAGGAAAAAAACCTAGAAAAGTATACTATGTATACTTCTTCAAATTTTATTCACTATTGCCTTAAAATGTACATTTCATGAACATTATCTTCTTTTAAAAACATGAAAATTGTATACTGTTAGACATTCCATGTGGGGACTCATCTAATAAAAATAACTAATGGAAAGCAAGAAGGCATTTGTCTTTTACTTTCTATGTATTAGAAGCTACTCACTTTGTATTCCAAAACTGCTTTTAAATGCCATCACATTTAAAGGATTCCAATAAATAAGAGCCAGTGTTTAGCATTGCACACACTCATGGTAACAGAAACATGAAGCAGAGATGCCTCTAGTTTGATGTGGATCACTCAGCTCTCAGGTTCTCTGGAAGCACTCTCTCAGATGAGAGAGATGATTGTGCTGTTCCTTCCTGTTTCTTAGTACATGCAATAATGCATATATGCTTTTTTAGGATTTGATTTAATGGAGAATAGTTGAAATAAGGTTAGATTCTACTGTGATATTTAACTTGTAAATAAGAATGTGAGAAATAGTCCATACTGGTTCATATTCAAGGCCAAAATCTGCCATTAGCCACTAATACAATTTCAAGTGCAATGATGGTGAGGGTCACTTGAGGGAATTTTTTGGCTGGGAATCTGTGTGGAATGCTGCCACAGCTCAGCCAAGCAAAAAGGCTCTTCTCATGCCTCTAATGATCTGTGAAATGGCATGAACCCAGGATGAGACTCACCTCTGTGAGTCCCACAGAAATTACAAAATGTCCTTCATAGTTTTTCCTTTGTTAAACGTAATTTCCACAATTCCTATGTTAGTTTTACTTAGCCACTTCTCCTAGAGTAAAACCAAAGAAATTTATAATACACATTTTTATGCTTGACAATTAACTGTGAAACCATGATTTATCAGCGCTATTGCAGCTCTTCTTTATATTGTCTTTCCCCTTACAATATTGTTTTCTTTCTCCTAAGTCACAAATTATATATTTCTTAGTATAGTTGTAATTCAAATACTGACACTATATTTTACTTTTCGCTGTTGATTTCCTGTGGAGAGGTTAATTTCCCTGCTTCTATTTTGTGTTCCAAAGAAAATTAAAGATACTTTATTTCTGAAGTTTCTGACAGTGCTTTTTTATAGAATGTTTAAATATAATTCCTGTATCTGATTGTAGATATTTAAGAAAAAACTACACAAGGTGTAGTTTTAACTGGCAACACACTTATCAGAAACTCTGTAAATCATCCAACTTTTGAAACATTGTGACATACTATACATGTGTGAGGTATTATCACAGCTCTACAGACAAATGTATGCATATTCTTCAAGCCTCAGTCCAAAATTACACAACCCCAAAATCATTTAGTGAAAATGCTGGTGCATGGACTATAGAGTGTGCACTTTTAAAAATTAGTTTTTATGAAAACTTTTCCAACATTCACCTATACCTAGAATATCTAACAATGTTTTAGTTTCACAATCATGCAGCCAGTCCAAAAGATTATTTTCCACATATGGTATTATGTAAGTATACAAAGGCAACCTAAGAAATTTGGGGACTGTCATAATCTGAGATATGAAATAGTGGAAATTTTAAGTCTGTGTAGTCTATTGCAGAATAGAAAACATAGAATCTGGAGTCAGAAGATTTCAGTTTGGAGTCCACTTACTGGCTGAGGGATCTTGGGCAAGTAGTAAAATAATCAAGTAGCAAAATAATCATAGTCACAGTGGGATTGATCCATGCAGGAGTTACTATGCTAGGCACTTTACGAGCAAAATCTCCATCAAAGCTCACAGGAGCCCTTCAGGTTCCTACTATTTTCCCTTTTTTGCAGATCAGGAACCTGAGACTCGAAAAGGTTCAATAATCTGCTTAAGGTCATGATGTCTAGGAAGTGGCAGAAACCATTTTCAGCCAAAGAGCACTAAGCTCCAGGCTACTGCTAGGAGTCCCAGGTTCCAGATTAATATATCTAGTTATTTCTCAGGGTTGCATTGAAAATAAAGTAACATATGCTGTACGAGAAGTTTTATAAATTATAATATTGTTGTCATTTACGTGATTTCAAAAAGTGTCTTCCAGATTTGGATTCTGATTTTGTTATTGAACTAGGTCTGGAATACAGTTCTTTGACTTAAATAATCTGAATTTCTGTGGCTCAAGAGATCTCCAAACTCCACTTCAAAACTCCACTGCAATTACACTTGATTTGTGGACTCACAGCTTGAGTAATAATGCAAATCTATAGTCAAAAATATTTCCTGAGTTTACTACAATTTGCATACTGGCCACTCCAGTACTCTTGCCTGGAAAATCCCATGGGCGGAGGAGCCTGGTGCGCTGCAGTCCATGGGGTCGCTAAGAGTTGGACCAACTGAGCGACTTCACTTTCACTTTTCACTTTCATGTATTGGAGAAGGAAATGGCAACCCACTCCAGTGTTCTTGCCTGGATAATCTCAGGGACAGGGGAGTCTGGTGGCTGCATAGCCCAGTCTATGGGGTCGCATAGAGTCGGACATGACTGAAGCGACTTAGCAGCAGCAGCAGCAGCAGCAGCAGCAGCAGCAGCCATGTTCTATGTTCAGGGGATAAAACAAAACAGCTGAGGAAAAACAAAACAAAACAAACAAACACATAGCTGGAGACTCTGTCCAGGAGAAGCTTATACTCTACTGAGCAGATTTACAACTTGCTGCAGAATTTTTAAATTTATACTTTGGAATCTGTTTATTTGAATTTGAAAACCAGAAAAATATGTACTTTAGACTAGTGGTCCACATTTTGGTCCCAAACATCCAGGGACCAGTTTCATGGAAGACAATTTTTCCAGGGACCATGGTGAGGGGGATGGTTTCAGGATGACTCAAGTGCATTACATTTATTTTGCACTTTATTTCTATTATTATTGTATCAGTTCCACCTCAGATCATCTGATATTAGATCCCAAAGGTTGGGGACTCCTGTTTTAGACAGACATGTAAAAATCTTCTAAGAAATGGCAATACTGAACTTCCACAGTGGCCCAGTGGTTGAAAATCTGCCTGCCAGTTGGGGGGACACGGGTTTGATCCCAGTCCAGGAGAATTTCACATGCCACAGGGGAACTAAGCCCGTGAGCCACAGCCACTGAAGCCCATGTGCCTTAGAGCCCATGCTCCACAATCTGAGAAGCCACCACAATGAGACGCCCATGCACCGCACCTAGAGAGTAGCCCCCACTCTCCACAGCTAGAGAAAGCCCACATACAGCAATCAAGACCCAGAGCAGCCACAAGTAATTAACTTTCAAAAAGAAATGACAACACTGTCAGTCATGAAAATCAATGACTCCCGACCAAAAAATATCAACCTTGACTTTAAGATAATTTACAAGCAGATATACACATGTGTGGAATAGTAAATTTCTTCTATTTAAATTGTACTTTTTATTAAGGTCATTTAGTAATTAACTGCAGCCATGAAATTAAAAGACGCTTACTCTTTGGAAGGAAAGTTATGACCAATCTAGATAGCATATTGAAAAGCAGAGCCATTACTTTGCCAACAAAGGTTCGTCTAGTCAAGGCTATGGTTTTTCCTGTGGTCATGTATGGATGTGAGAGTTGGACTGTGAAGAAAGCTGAGCACTAAAGAATTGATGCTTTTGAACAGTGGTGTTGGAGAAGACTCTTGAGAGTCCCTTGGACTGCAAGGAAATCCAACCAGTCCATTCTGAAGGAGATCAGCCCTGGGATTTCTTTGGAAGGAATGATGCTAAAGCTGAAACTCCAGTACTTTGGCCACTTCATGTGAAGAGTTGACTCATTGGAAAAGACTCTGATGCTGGGAGGGATTGGGGGCAGGAGGAGAAGGGGACAACAGAGGATGAGATGGCTGGATGGCATCAGTGACTCGATGGATGTGAGTCTCAGTGAACTCCAGGAGTTGGTGATGGACAGGGAGGCCTAGTGTGCTGTGATTCATGGGGTTGCAAAGAGTCGGACACGACTGAGCGACTGATCTGATCTGATCTGATCTGAAGCACATACAGAACTAATATTTCTCATAATATATAAAATACAACATGGAATACAATGGAGTAACTACCTTCAAGGAGTTTCTATGTTTATTTCTGATTTGTTCTAAATACTGCAAGGTATTGGGGAAGTTGCCTTCTTAAATGATCTTAAAGCTAAGCAGTCTCTCCCTAATCACAGATATTTCAGTTTTACTCCCACACCTCTCTGAGGCATATGCCAGGATTGTGAATCTCTGAGAAACTGTTCTTGTTTATTTGTTCCTTTTCTCAGGAGCCATCTAGTCAAATGAATATAGTGCCTAAATGGAAGTAGGCCTCAGGGTTTCTATCACCTGACTAGAGAAAGGAGATCTGATTTAACTGGGGCACTCACTAATCTTCAAACTATTGCTGCCATTAGGAAATTCTGATACATTGTAATAAGGATTTTGTAATTTTCCATAGAACTTAGAAATACAAAATTTTATATACAATCTACTGATTTTTAGGTTGGAAATAAATTATGTTTTTAAAGTCTTGTGAACCAAATATGACCGCTTTTGTCTTCCTTCTCTTGTTATTAATCTTCCCCAGGAATCCTTTTCTTTTTTTTTTTTTTATGCTAAGTGCATATATTCCAGCAATCTCCTTCTTGTTAATATTTTTAACTGTCATCTACCTGCAGACTATTCTAAAACCCATATCTTTACTTCAGACCTTTCTGCAGCTACTTGAATACCCAAATGCCTAAGGACTCCTCCAGCAGACAGAAATTCATAATTTAGCTACAAAATGAAAGCATAAATTGCTCTAGGACCTTTAATTCTATCTTCATTCCATATCCTGCTTAGCAACAATAGGCTCTACTATCTTTTAACTCTTAATAGTAGAGACATCTGCCCATTTACCTCCATCAGCCATTAAAGTCAGAATTTTATTTTCTTCACATGAAGCTGAATGAATGATACATATTATTATTTAAATGATTACTGCAGTTAAAAAATCCTCAGAGGAGAATACCTAAACAATTTATATGACATATTTTAATGCACACTGTTTTATATTTCCAGTTAAAAAAATTAATTTTCCCCTTAATTTATTATTTAGCCTCCAGAAACTCAAAGAGATTGATTCAGTCAGTCAGTTCGGTCACTCAGTCGTGTTCGAATCTTTGCGACAACATGAATCGTAGCACGCCAGGCCTCCCTGTTCATCACCAACTCCCGGAGTTCACTCAAACTCATGTGCATCGAGTCAGTGATGCCATCCAGGAATCTCATCCTCTGTCCTCCCCTTCTCCTCCTGCCCCCAATCCCTTCCAGCATCAGGGTTGTTTCCAATGAGTCACCTCTTCGCATGAGGTGGCCAAAGTACTCGAGTTTCAGCTTTAGCATCAATTCTTCCATGAACACCAAGAACTGATCTTGGATCTCTTTGTAGTCCAAAGGACTCTCAAGAGGCTTCTCCAACACCACCGTTCAAAAGCATCAATTCTTCAGCGCTCAGCTTTCTTCACAGTCCAACTCTCACATCCATACATGACCACTGGAAAAGCTATAGCCTTGACTAGACAGACCTTTGTTAGCAAAGTAATGTCTCTGCTTTTCAATATGTTATCTAGGTTGGTCATAACTTTCCTTCCAAGGAGTAAGTGTCTTTTAATTTCATGGCTGCAGTCACCATCTGCAGTGATTGTGGAGCCCAAAAAAATAAAGTCTGACATTGTTACCACTCTTTTCCCATCTATTTCCCATGAAGTAATGGGACCAGATGCCATAATCTTAGTTTTCTTAATGTTGAACTTTAAGCCAAATTTTTCACTCTCCTCTTTCACTTTAATCAAGAAGCTTTTTATTTCCTCTTCACTTTCTGCCATAAGGGTTGTGTCATCTATCTATCTGAGGTTATTGATATTTCTCCTGGCAGTCTTGATTCCAGCTTGTGCTTCTTCCAGCCCAGCGTTTCTCATGATGTACTCTGAATAGAAGTTAAATAAGCAGGGTGACAATATACAGCCTTGATGTACTCCTTTTTCTATTTGGAACCAGTCTGTTGTCCCACGTCCATTTCTAACTGTTGCCTCCTGACCTGCATATAGGTTTCTTAAGAGGCAGGTCAAGTGGTCTGGTATTCCCATCTCTTTCAGAATTTTCCACAATTGATTGTGATCCACAGAGTCAAAAACTTTGGCATAGTCGATAAAGCAGAAATAGACGTTTTTCTGGAACTCTTGCTTTTTCGATGATCCAGCGGATGTTGGCAATTTGATCTCTGGTTACTCTGCCTTTTCTAAAACCAGCTTGAATATCTGGAAGTTAATGGTTCACATATTGCTGAAGCCTGGCTTAGAGAATTTTGAGCATTACTTTACTAGCGTGTGAGATAAGTGCAATTGTGCAGTAGTTTGAGCATTCTTTGGCATTGCCTGCCTTTTGGATTGGAATGAAAACTGACCTTTTCAAGTCCTGTGGCCACTGCTGAGTTTAGCTCGTCAAAAATTCACAGTTGAGTGACAATGATGGTAATTGAATCTATGTCTACCTTAAGTCTATACTTTCTCCCTCCACAAGAACCTCAATTAAAAGAATGGAAGTGTTTCTACCTATGCAAAGGTGGAAAGACATTTAAAGCAGTGCTATTTATTGTCTTTGAAGCTGGATAGAAGTGAGAAAGAGAAGAGGTTGGAAAGTGAGAAATATAACTAAACAGAAGTGTCTAGAGTAGATTCTTATGAGGAAATAAGATGAGAAGTCAGTTAAAACTATAGACTGAAGGGAACCCAGAACACTGAGAGTAATCAGAGATGAGTGACATTTTGTTCAAGTTCATTTTATGTTCTTGTGTCTACCCTCTTTTCTCTCTTGTTGATCCTGCATATCATGCCAAAACAATGACCCCTGAATTCTACTTTTCATAATGTAAGTCTCCTGGTCAAGCCTTAAGATGTTCCCTGTTATCAGCTCCCCTTCTTGGCTTCCACAGTCCTGAATTTACAATGGGCTCCCCTACCTGTCCCCCCTCACTCTAACTCAACCTGGATTCAATGACACACTTTTCTGGGCTGTGCTACTGCCTTTTCAAGAGGTCAGTATATGTGCTTTCTTTGTTCAATTTCTCTTTTATGTATGCCCATATTTTCCCTTCCAATTATTTTATGACAAGATTTTAATTTATTAAACTTTATTAAAGTTTACCAGACCACCTGACCTGCCTCTTGAGAAAACTGTATGCAGGTCAGGAAGCAACAGTTAGAACTGGACATGGAATGACAGACTGGTTCCAAATAGGAAAAGGAGTATGTCAAGGCTGTATATTGTCACCCTGCTTATTTAACTTATATGCAGAGTACATCATGAAGAACGCTGGGCTGGAAGAAGCACAAGCTGGAATCAAGACTGCCGGGAGAAATATCAATAACCTCAGATATGCAGATGACACCACCTTTATGGCAGAAAGTGAAGAGGAAATAAAAAACCTCTTGATTAAAGTGAAAGAGGAGAGTGAAAAATTTGGCTTAAAGCTCAACATTCAGTAAACGAAGATCATGGCATCTGGTCCCATCCCTTCACGGGAAATAGATGGGGAAACAGAGGAAGCAGTGTCAGACTTTATTTTTGGGGGCTCCAAAATCACTGCAGATCATGATTGCAGCCACGAAATTAAAAGACGCTTACTCCTTGGAAGGAAAGTTATGACCAAACTAGATAGCATATGCAAAAGCAGAGACATATCTTTGCCTACAAAGGTCCGCCTAGTCAAGGCTTTGGTTTTTCCAGTGGTCATGTATGGATGTGAGAGTTGGACTGTGATGAAAGCTGAGCACCGAAGAATTGATGCTTTTGAACTGTGGTGTTGGAGAAGACTCTTGAGAGTCCCTTGAACTTTAAGGAGATCCAACCAGTCCATTCTAAAGGAGCTCAGTCCTGGGTGTTCTTTGGAAGGACTGATGCTAAAGCTGAACCTCGAGTACTTTGGCCACCTCATGCGAAGTGTTGACTCATTGGAAAAGACTCTGATGCTGGGAGGGTTTGGGGGCAGGAGAAGAAGGGGATGACATAGATGGCTAGATGGCATCACCGACTTGATGGACGTGAGTTTGAGTGAACTGCGGGAGTTGGTGATGGACAGGGAGGCCTGGGGTGCTGCAATTCATGGGGTCTCAAACAGTCGGACATGAGTGAGCACTGAACTGAACTGAACTGAAAGTTTATGTTTATAAAATATGGGTTCTTCTGATATTCCTTCTTTGGCAATTAACCATATTTTAATTTAACATCACCTTATTCTCTTATTTCACTTCAAGTTATTTATACTTTTCCAGCAAATTATAAGCGATAAATATTGCAATATCACATCTAACACACATCTAATATTTCTTTTCAATAAAATGTGCAGCACAATGAAGGAAGAAAACAGTTGCCAATGAGCAGTCAATTAACTAAATTGACAATTGAACACTTAAAAAGCTGCAAATGATAAGCAATTTGATGTCTATGAGACAACATGAGCCATTCAGATTCATAGTTGTTGATTAAAACATGGGACTGAAAAGAATTTGGTTTTATTTTATATTGGTTTTATATTTTATATTGGTATTATTTTATATTCCATATAAATTCTGGCATCTGGATAGATCATCCAATCTTACTTCATTAATCAAATTAGTATGCACTATATTGAATCTTTTTCTTGAATCTATTATCTTAGCCTTATAAGAGACAGTCAAACTGTCCTCTCCCCTTGAGGAAGAAAAAGATGAAATGCCTTTAAAAGTACATTATAAAAACACTAACACATGCGGGGTTAGCTGCCTCCTCTCTGATGTGATCATAGTATCTGTCACATTACATTTAGATTTTCAGTGGTCATCAGTAGATAGTGTTTCACTTAAGAGCAAAGACACTTGGTCTCCAGAATGGAATATCGCTTGGCACACTAGACACACAAAAAGTTGTCTTGGAAGCTAGGTAGAAATGTGAGAATTTTGAGGAGTCTAAACTTTTATGGATGCTGTGTAAAAATCAAAGTTTGGAGTAGAAATGAGAATAAACCATTGATGCTTGGATCAGAATTTTAAATGGAGAGCTGAGATATCCCTGTTATGTGTGGGCATCCTGGAATTATCAATAATTCAGGTGAAACAATACTCTTGAGATATATGAACTCAGAGGGAAGACCACTTGTTAGGCTGTCCCTTCTCACTTGGAGATTCTAAATATAGAATTCTTAGCCTCTCAATCCTGAAGGCAATGTGTTTATACAGCTATAATTATTGTAGTAATATTTACAATTATTCATGAGTCATCTATTCATATGGGAATGCCAATAAAGAATTGTTTTTCATGGTTTTATAGTGTCTACAGCCATCAATAGAGGATCTGCCACAATTCTTAATTGGATGCTCAAAAAATTGATTTAAAACAGTAGTTTCTAGTATGGCTAAGTCCCTTTGCTGTTCACCTGAAACTAACACAATGGTTAATTGGCTATACCCCAATACAAATAAAAAGTCTAAAGTTTGGGGGGAAAACACACACACACACACACACTAGTATGTCATCATAAATTCCCCCATTCTAATAGCCATAAACTCAATAGGCAGTAATTTAGTGATATGTGCTAGGCATTGTTCCATGAACCAAGCAGTAGGGATTCATTCACAAAAACAATGGGAACCTAGTCAACCAGGAGTTTACATTCCGGGGGAGAATGTGAACATTCTGAAGGCAATGTGACTGTAGACACTAAAAAACCATGGAAAAACCTTTTTTATTGATGTCCCCATATGAATAGATAACTCATGCATGATTGTAAATATTACTACAATTATTATAGTTGTATAAACACATTGCCTTCAGGATTGCCTCCCACATTGCAGGCCAATTCTTTACCAGCTGAGCCATAGGGGAAGCCCAGGGTGATCAAAAAAGATGACTGAAAGACAGTGACCAGATATTCAAAAGCCATCAACCCAGGCACGTAGTTACTATGCTTTCTACAGAACTGAAAATAATATATACTATTAGACATTGTAAGTTATACATTTCAATTGGCAATGAAAAATGCTTGTGATCACAAAATGTTGTCTTGCTTCTTTAAAAGTAAACATAATGATTTAATTTTAATACTTTAATTCAAGCTGATATTTCCATTTTAAAATAATGAATGTGTGTAAAGAAAGAGATCAAATATGGTGACTGCTAAGTGGACATGATATTCTGACATCAAGATCTGATATTGGGTTAAATGTCTAAAGATCTCCATAGGTTATCTGTCACATTTAATAGAGTAGGACAAACAGAATACTTAGTGGTGAAAGCACAATATGTTCTTTTAGTTAAATATTGTTAATCAGAAAACTCTAAATGTATGTGTTTTGTAAACATAACCTCAGAAATATGTACATTAAAAACAAAAATTCTGCATAATAACATTAAAGAAAAACAATCATTACCAAAACTTTGGTATGGTAACTTTAAATCTCTTGTATGTATTATGGTTCTTATGAAAATGGAATCAAAGAGAGTCTGTATTTTTTCACTGATGTTATATTTTATACATTGTGTCTCTAATTATATACTGTTCTGGGGCTTCCTGGGTGGCTCAGTGGTAAAGAATCCACCTGCCAATGCAGGAAGTGCAGGAGATGTGGGTTCAGTTGCTGGGCTGGGAAGATCCCTCGAAGGGGGCAATGGTAACCCACTTCAGTATTCTTGCCTGGGAAATCCCATGGAGAAAGGAGCCTGGCAGCCAATAGTCCATGGGGGTCGCAAAGAGTCAGACATGACTGAGCTACTGAGCATGCTCACGTGCACATGCTATTCTACCAAACTGAGCACATTGGTCACACTCTATTGACTTAAAAGCACTGGAGTATTACTATCACGAAAGGTAAAATTACCCTTTGAAATAAAGTGCAGGATATGTAAAGATATTGTTATTTTGAAAAAAAATTAAAAATTTAGCAAGACTTCCTTCTCAATTAAATATTCACACTTGGCTTCTAATCTATGATTTTATCATTGCTGTAAAATGAGGCTTATTTTCATAACCAGTTATGTTTTCATAATATACAGCCATAACCAAATTGTGTAAAAATAATAATAATTAAATGCTAAAGTCATAAATATATAGGTACACAACATATTCTGATGTATACTCTATATATTTTTATATCTATGAATAAAAGCATAAAGTTATTTACAGTTATTTGTAACTGTCTTAATTATTATTCTAGTCTTACAACTTTTCAGCTTGCTTTTTAAAAACCAGTTCTTATAACTCTGCATTATGTGACTGAGTGACAAGTCACAATTTTAGTATAGATGCTCATCTGTGCCAACTAAAGTGAATAATAAACCTCTTCCAAGATTAAAAGACGCTTACTCCTTGGAAGAAAAGTTATGACCAACCTAGATAGCATATTGAAAAGCAGAGACATTACTTTGCCAACAAAGGTCCATCTAGTCAAGGCTATGGTTTTTCCAGTGGTCATGTATGGATGTGAGAGTTGGGCTGTGATGAAAGCTGAGCACCGAAGAACTGATGCTTTTGAACTGTGGTGGTGGAGAAGACTCTTGAGAGTCCCTTGGACTGCAAGGAGATCCAACCAGTCCATTCTAAAGGAGCTCAGTCCTGGGTGTTCTTTGGAAGGAATGATGTTGAAGCTGAAACTCCAGTACTTTGACCACCTCATGTGAAGAGCTGACTCATTGGAAAAGACTCTGATGCTGGGAGGGATTGAGGGCAGGAGGAAAAGGGTATGACAGAGGATGAGATGTCTGGATGGCATCACCGACTCAATGGACGTGAGTTTGAGTGAACTCCGGGAGATGGTGATGGACAGGGAGGCCTGGCGTGCTGCGATTCATGGGGTCGCAAAGAGTCGGACACGACTGAGCGACTGAACTGAACTGAAGGTCAATCATTTAAAAGGGGGAAGATATCTGAAATTTAACTTGGAATGCATATGTAGTGTTCTATCAGCATCTATATCAATCTTTAAGGAGACTTATTTGCCTTTATACATATTACAAATGATATTTTGTTCATTTTTCCCCTCCCATAGATACCAACTCTTTTCCAACCTGCATATTATAAAAGACCTGATTTGCTGTTTGAAGGTACATGGTTGAAATGATAACCTTAGGTGTTTTTTGTTGTTGTTATTGGAAGTACCAGCTCTTGATGGAAAATAGTGAGCAGAATCACATACAATAATGAGTTTTACAAAGACCAACTGAAGTAGCAAAATAGCATTTCATGCCAGGAAATGATTTCTTTGTGCATTTGGCATGGAAATGAATCCCATTAAACTATACACATGAATGATGAAGACTGGTGCTAGAATTCTTCCTAGAACACAAATATGTTATAAACTGCTTAAGATGATTCTTGTTGTCATCTGGCCCAGAGTAAAAGAAATAAAATCCTTATCCTAACTTACAAGGGAATTTGAAGACTCCTCCCTGCCTCTGTAGTGAGGTTTGCAAACCTTCCACTTGACTCTTTGTTCTCCCATCCCTGCCTCTATTTTCCTTCTGCACTTCTGCTTCCCAAAATTGTCCATACACCTTTACACTTTTTTGCTACGATACTCTTTTGTCTGTAGAAATATGTTTCTCTTTACAGAATGGCAAAATCTCATGCATTTTTCAGACCCAAGTAGCTTATCACATAATTTCTGAATCTCTCTCAATATCTTCTGTGCTTGGGAGGATGAGAGGTGAGGGGAAGATTAGAGAAGTTGGGCAAAGCCAATGATAGTGATTTCTCATATTAGTCATTGACTAGAATTTCCATATATCTATGCAGAACCGTGAGATACACCACCTCCAGGACAATGTGCCTATCTTTACCTGGTTATCAGTCAGGACTGGTGTGGAAGATCTATGCCCTCTAAACAGCTGATGCTTTTAAAAATCAAATAGCTCTATCCAACTCCAATAGTCATTATTACATTTTGAAAACATCTTGTTTATATCCGACTAGAACACTTCTTCTTTTCTATTATGACACTGGTTTTTCAGTAAGAAAACAAAATAAAATAATACAAAGAAAGGAAACAAACATATAGAGAGTCTCTATATACACAGGAAAAAATTCTTGAACTCAGGACTGTTGGGACAAGTCAAATAGAGGACTATGATTGATGTTCTTCCTTAAAGAATCTGGGATGGATTTTAATTAATTTAACCATCTTGCTAAGTAAAGCTTTAATGAGCATTTTCATGACTAGAAATTTTCCTGTTTTCATGAGTTCAAATGATTCACAATTGTTAATGTCTTTGATCTGTTGTGACCAATTGATTTTCAAAAGCATTGTATCAATTTAAAATACCCCAGCCATCTTGAGCAATTTAAAATTTTCCTTTTAAATTAAATTTAATGACCTTTGTGTTTGTTTTAATGTTTTAAAAGCACAAGTGCAGTGAAATGACAATTTTTATAAACAACATGGATAAATTTGATCATACTTTATTTTAGGATAATTCACATTTAACTACCACACATACCTAAAGAGTATTGGTTCATGACTTGGTGCCACAGCTTGTTTTTTTAATTTTGATCATCAATGAGGATAATCATACAGCAAAGAGTCACATGGAGTTGAAAATAGTTTATAGCTAGTTTAATTATAACTCAAAATGGTATTGATGATTCCATAAACTCCTGGAGATGGCGATGGATAAGGAGGCCTGGCATGCTGCAGTCCATAGGGTCGCAAAGAGTTGGATATGACTGAGCGACAGAACTGAACTGAACATGTAAAATCTTTCATTTTGAATTTTAAAAACTGCCTTATGGAGAGGTTGATTTGTAGCAATTCGTGTAGGATAAAGAACAAAGTTTTAAGTTTTAATTGACCATGAATTTAACAAGAACAGAGTGATATAACAGGCTAATTAAAACTCAAATAATCTTGGTCTACACTTTATATGTATAATGTCTAAATAATTGGAATTAATATTCTCACCTGGATAGATCATGTCAGATCATCATCATTTGTGTCAAAAATGTGGTTTAATTCTGGACAGTTTATGACAAGAGAATGGGGTTAATTCAGGTGAATATCTTTTAATAAAATTATGATAAATCCATAGGATATTAAAATTGCCAGAACTAGAATGTTAAATGTTTTAGAAAGTATACCATATAAAGAAGTGTTATTTAGCCTGGGGACGTCCAAAGGGGATTTGTGATATCTGTTTTCAAAATTGTGAAGGGTTTGATTCATGTGGAGAAGAAGTTGATTATTTGTTATGTTAATTCAATTCTGCCTAGGAATTAGTTGTTATAATAATCAACCAAGAAATGGATTCCTTCCCTCCTTCCTCTTGCCCTACAATCAGTCAGCAGACATTGATTAAGAGTAGAACATCCTAGTACAGTGATAGACTCATGGAATAGACATACTAATAAGGTTACCATACTTGTCCTCAAATAACTCACAATCTAACGGGATTGGCAGGTTATCTACCTATCGATATATCATCTTCCAAGGCATATACAATATACAGAAAGTACTATATAGGAAAGTTAACTATTCAAGCAAAAGCTGATCAACACCTTCGTGGAAAGGGGTATTATCTACAGTCTTAATTTATAGCTACTGTACCTTTGTGCTTCTTTCTTAAAATGATATGTACAGTCTTATAAGATATATTTATATATCTTATATATACAATGTTTATGCATTATTTATTTATACAATGTTTGATATCTACATTGTATCATATATAAAACTCATATTATTTATATTATATATATATTAGTTTAGAGAAACCAAAATATATAAACAAAGCTTTTTTTGGAGTATAATTGCTTCACAATGTTGTGTTGGTTTCTGCTTTACAATGAAGTGAAACAGCTATATGTATACATATGAGCCCTCCCTTTCACCCCCAACCCCCATCTTACATATATAGGTCATTACAGATCACCAAGATGGGCTTCCTGTGCTTTATAGCAGATTCCCAATATCTATTTTACACAAGATAGTGTCTTACACTCCCAGTTCTTCCAAGCCTTCCTTTCCCCCTGCTGTGTCCACATGTCCCTTCTCTATGCCTGGATCTCTATTCCGGCCCTGCCCTAGTATTAATTCCAGCACTCTTTACAATAGCCAGGGCAGGGAAACAATCTAAAAGTCAAACAAGAAATGAATGGTTAAAGAAGATGTGGTGTGTGCATGCTATGTTGTTTCAGTCATATCCGACTCTTTGCAACCCTATAGACCCTATGAATTCTATGCAACCCTATGAATCTCTTCTGTCCATGAGATTCTCCAGCAAGAATACTGGGGTGGGTTGCCATGCCCTTCTCCAGAGAATCTTCCCAACACAGGTATAGACAGTTATCTCTTAAGTTTCCTGCATTGCCAGGTGGGTCCTTTACCATTAGTGCCTCGTGGAAAGCCCAAGAAGATGTGGTACATATATACAATGCAATGTTGCTCAACGATAAAAGAGATGGATCATTTGTAGAGATGCAGATGAACTTGGAGTCTATTATACAGAGTAAAGTAACTCAGAAAGATAAAAACAAATATGTACTAACATATATGTGGAATCTAGAAAAATTATACAAAGCTCTTTTTTTCTTTTTTTTTAAACTGGGGACCAGTGTTGTTACTGATCAGTAAATGTGAAAATTGAGCTTCTTGGTAATCAGAGCAAAAAGGGAACCATTTGGACTGACATGTTTTTCATTACAAAAAGGAAAGTATATATACAGTTTTTTTCAGAAAATATATATTTATCTTGATTTTAAATAATTGGAGCAGAGAAATAATGAAATGCTTCTCCAACTTGCCAAGGTAAGATTATATATATAGCTTAAATTTAAGCAATTTAAACAAGGATAAAACTAATTTCAAACAGGTGGGATAAGGGCTATTGAAACTAGCAAATTGGTATGGTACTGGCACAAAGACAGAAATATAGATCAATGGAACAAAATAGAAAGCCCAGAGATAAATCCACGCACATATGGACACCTTATCTTTGACAAAGGAGGCAAGAATATACAATGGATTAAAGACAATCTCTTTAACAAGTGGTGCAGGGAAATCTGGTCAACCACTTGTAAAAGAATGAAACTAGAACACTTTCTAACACCATACACAAAAATAAACTCAAAATGGATTAAAGATCTCAATGTAAGACCAGAAACTATAAAACTCCTAGAGGAGAACATAGGCAAAACACTCTCTGACATACATCACAGCAGGATCCTCTATGACCCACCTCCCAGAATATTGGAAATAAAAGCAAAAATAAACAAATGGGACCTAATTAACCTTAAAAGCTTCTGCACATCAAAGGAAACTATTAGCAAGGTGAAAAGACAGCCTTCAGAATGGGAGAAGATAATAGCAAATGAAGCAACTGACAAACAACTAATCTCGAGAATATACAAGCAACTCCTACAGCTCAACTCCAGAAAAATAAATGACCCAATCAAAAAATGGGCCAAAGAACTAAATAGATATTTCTCCAAACAAGACATACAGATGGCTAACAAACACTTGAAAAGATGCTCAACATCACTCATTATCAGAGAAATGCAAATCAAAACCACTATGAGGTACCATTTCACACCAGTCAGAATGGCCGCGATCCAAAAGTCTACAAGTAATAAATGCTGGAGAGGGTGTGGAGAAAAGGGAACCCTCTTACACTGTTGGTGGGAATGCAAACTAGTACGGCCACTATGGAGAACAGTGTGGAGATTCCTTAAAAAACTGGAAATAGACCTGCCTTATGATCCAGCAATCCCACTGCTGGGCATACACACTGAGGAAACCAGAAGGGAAAGAGACACGTGTACCCCAATGTTCATCACAGCACTGTTTATAATAGCCAGGACATGGAAGCAACCTAGATGCCCATCAGCAGATGAATGGATAAGAAAGCTGTGGTACATATACACAATGGAGTATTACTCAGCCATTAAAAAGAATACACTTGAATCAGTTCTAATGAGGTGGATGAAACTGGAGCCTATTATACAGAGTGAAGTAAGCCAGAAAGAAAAACACAAATACAGTATACTAACGCATATATATCGAATTTAGAAAGATGGTAACAATAACCCTGTGTACGAGACAGCAAAAGAGACACTGATGTATAGAACAGTCTTATGGACTCTGTGGGAGAGGGAGAGGGTGGGAAGATTTGGGAGAATGGCATTAAAACATGTAAAATATCATGTATGAAACAAGTTGCCAGTCCAGGTTCGATGCACGATACTGGATGCTTGGGGCTGGTGCACTGGAACGACCCAGAGGTATGGTATGGGGAGGGAGGAGGGAGGAGGGTTCAGGATGGGGAACACATGTATACCTGTGGCGGATTCATTTTGATTTTTGGCAAAACTAATACAATTATGTAAAGTTTAAAAATAAAATAAAATAAAAAGAAACTAGCAAATTGTGAAATGTAAAGAAAATTCAGTGTAGGTAATCAAGAATTGACAGGTTTTCATTGTATATTTGACTACAGATGCCTTCTTTCACATGTCTTCTAATTTCATGAACTTTAAGAAGTGCTAAGGAAGCAGGTTTTGATGGCTCAGATGGTAAAGTGTCTGCCTGCAATGCAGGAGACCCAGGTTCAATCCCTGGGGTTGGGAAGATTCTCTAGAGAAGGAAATGGCAACCCACTCCAATATTCTTGCCTGGAGAATTCATGGACAGAGGAGCTTGGTGGGCTACAGTCCATGGGCTTGCAAAGAGTCAGACTCAACTGAGTGACTTTCACTCACTCACTCACAAGGAAGCAGACAATGAATAGATCATCTGAACAGATGATTCTCTTGAGCATGCTTACTAATACACCTGGGCTTCCCACGTGTGCTTTATTCTACTCTGAAAGAGTACTGAATCAGCATTTTCTAGTTATTTTGTCAACAGAGACAACATGTTATAAGTACCTAGAAGTTCTTTGCTACCAGATTTAAATTCATCAAAGTGCCATCAGGCCAATGCAATATAAATCAATGTGCATTAATACTCCCATTTTCTTCTTTATAAGACTTATCTCCCTCCTTACCTAACCCATCACATCAACTGACTCTAATGAAAACAAATGAGAAAAAAAAATAATATATATATATATATATATATATATATATATATATGTTTAAGATAAGGAATGAATCCAATACCTTATTATCTTTAGACCCTCCGCTCAATTTTCTTCTAAAATACATGAAAAGTCTTAGCTATCTTAAGAATGTCCCAAAGATGAGTGAAGAGAAAACTCATCACACATTGGTCATTCATATATTCAAAGATAGATACTGATTCTTGTTTTGTACCAGGTATTGAGTAAGGCTATGAGGATATATTGTTTAACAAGGCAAATAAAGTCCTGGTTATGGGAGTTTCTATTCTACTGGGAATATAGATGATAAATATGTAAACAAATGAAAATAACAATTACAGATTGTAAAAAAAGCAAAGATTATCATATGGTTGGCAATGCAGTACAAAGTAAATGGAGTTTGGTATGAGAGAGCCTACTCTACAGAGGTTGGCATGGAAGATTTCTCTTAGGCAATGACTTTGACCTGAGTCCTGAAGATCCAGAAAAAGCTACTCAACAAAAACTGGATTGGAGGACTCCCCATCCCTAAAAATGAGAATGGAAAATGCAAAGGCATAGAAAATAGAAGGAAAGGATTAAATTATGTGTAGGAACCAAAAAGAAGACTGAGTGAACTCCAACATGGTGGAACATGGCAAAAAGATGGACGAGAGACAGATTATGCTTAGACTCCAAGTCTGTTAAAAGAGTTGCAATTTTACTCCAAGAAACTGAAAACCAATTAGAGGGTGTTAAGTAAGAAAAAACAGTATTTTGCTTCAATTCTGAAGGGAACCACTGGCTCTGGTATGTAAAGTGGGTGGGGAGAGGAAATGGCAGTAGCAGGATATTCAGTACTAAATTATTAGAAAAGTATCATTGGCTTGCACTAGAACTGTGGGCTAGAAATGGTGAAAGTTGGAAATACTTGTAATGAACTTTGGAGATAGAAACAAGAGTAGCTGGACAAACAGGGGGAAACCTAGGAAAGTAATAGGTGGACCAAGAAAGCAGATAATAAAAACATCAAAACTAGTAAGTATGAACATGTGAGACTGTCAGGACAGGGAGATGAAGAACAACAAAGAGGAGAACTTGGGAAGAGGTAAAATGCAGAACTGTTCAAGCTCAAATTCAGTCATGATTACAGGGGATTTGCACAAATGTGTCAGTTCAAAGAAATAGTAAAAAAAAAAATAGCTCATTCAAATAAATAGAACAGAAAAAAATAAAGATTAGTACCTAACACACATAATAAATCCCAAAAGAGTTAGCATTATACATATAAAATATAAAACCATAAAGTATTCTAAAAAATGTGGAACAATATTCTACAGTTTTAAGGATAGGAATACCTTTATAAGCATAGCATGAAATCTAGAAGCCATGAAGAAAATGACTCACAGATTTGAACATATAACAATTGTAAATGTCTGTATGGTAAAAGGCATCATAAATGAAGCTGGAAGCCAAAGGCACATAGAAAAATAGTAGAAAAATAATCTTCAACATCATGACAAAGGATTCATTTCTATAGTTTGTAAAACACTCCCTCAAATAAAGAAGAAAACATTGGTAAAGTGAAAGAACAACAGTTCACACAGAAAGAGATAAAAGGTCTTCTAGATACAGGAAAATATTCTTAGCCTTACTATTAATCAAAAATATGCAAATTAAAGCAGCAAGTAGATGTCATTTTCACCCATCATACACTTCATAAGGCTCAAGGCAAGAATACTGAAGTGGCTTGCCATTCCCTTCTCCAGTGGACCATGTTTGGTCAGAACTCTCCACCATGACCTGTCTGGTTTGGATGGCCCTACACGGCATGGCTCATAGTTTCATTGAGTTAGACAAGGCTGTGATCCACGTGAGCAGTTTGGTTAGTTTTCTGTGACTGTGGTTTTCATTATGTCTGCTCTCCTATGGACAAGGATAAAAGGCTTCTGGAAGCTTCTTGATGGGAGAGACTGACTGTGGGGGAATCTGGGTCTTCTTCTGATGGGCGGGGTCATGCTCAGTAAATCTTAATACAATTTTCTGTTGATGGGCTGGGCTGTGTTCCTTCCCTGTTGTTTGGCCTGAGGACTTATGCCCACTCTATGATATTCAGTGTCCCTGACGCCACAGCAGGCCACTGTTGAACTATGCCTCCATCTGAGACTCCTGCACACTCATAGGCAAGTTGGGCTCAGTCTTTTGTGGGGACACTGCTCCTTCCTCCTGGATCCTGGTTCGAACAAAGTTTTATTTCTGCCCTCCAAGAGTCTGTTTCCTCAGTACTGTGGACATGGGAAAATGGACTGGTTCCAAATTGAGAAAGGAGTATGTCCAGGCTGCATATTGTCACCTGCTAATTTAACTTATTTGCAGACTACATCATATGAAATGCCCGGCTGGATGAAGCACAAGCTGGCATCAAGATTTCTGGGAGAAATATCAATAACCTCAGATATGGAGATGACACCATCCTCATGGCAGAAAGTGAGGAGGAACTAAAGAGCCTCTAGATGAAAGTGAAAGAGGAGAGTGAAAAAGCTGGCTTAAAACTCAAAATTCAGAAAACTAAGATCTTGGCATCCGGTTCCATCACTTCATGGCAAATAGATGGGGAAACAATGGAAACAGTGACAGACTTTTTTTTCTTGAACTCCAAAATCACTGCAGATGGTGACTGCAGCCATGAAATTAAAAGATGCTTGCTCCTTGGAAGAAAAGCTATGACCAACCTAGACAGCATATTAAAAAAACAGAGACATTATTTTACTAACAAAGTTCTGTCTAGTCAAAGCTATGTTTTTTTTTCAGTAGTCATGTGTTGATGTGAGATCTGAACCATTAAGAAAGCTGGAGAATTGCTGCTTTTGAACTGTGGTGCTAGAGAAGACTCTTGAGAGTAACTTGGACTGCAAGGAGATCAAACCAGTCAATCCTAAAGAAATCAGTCCTGAATATTCATTGGAAGGACTGATGGTGAAACTGAAGCTCCAGTATTTTGGCCACATGATGCAAATAACTGATTCATTAGAGAAGAGCCTGATGCTGGGAATGATGGAAGGCATGAGGAGAAGGGGATGCCAGAAAATGAGATGGCTGGTTGGCATTACTGACTTGATGGACATGAGTCTGAACAAGCTCCAGGAGTTGGTGATGGACAGGGAATCCTGCATGTTGCAGTCCATGGGGTCCCAAAGAGTTGGACATGACTGAGTGACTGATCTGAACTGAACTAAACTTCACACATTAGGACAGGTGAAGATTCAAGAAACTGATAATAATTAGTATTAGCAGGTTGTAGAAAACCAATTATTCTTACATCTTGGTTGCTGTAAATGTAAATAATACTTTTTGAGGAAAGGACATTAACAATATGGACTAAAAGCAAAAATACACATTGTTCGATATAGTAATTTAATTTCCAGGAATTAATCCTATGGGAATATTCACACAGGTACTCAGATAGCTTTACTGCTATTCTGTTTGTAACATAAAAAACGGGAAACAACATAAATGTTGATCCAGAAGCCACTGACTACATTTAATAGCAACTTTGCACAATGGCATTACATAGCAGTAAAAGAAAATAAGATAGGTCTTATATACTGAGAGAAAACTTTTCATGAAATAAAACATTAATAAAATACATTTATAGATTAATATTGTTATTAAAAAGTTATATATATATATAGGTATTTTATGTTTATAGTTTTCTACTGCTCACTTTAGGTCTATACACATAAAAAGAAAAGTCCAGAAAGATCTATTTACTGTGATTACCCCTTAGTGGTGAGACTGTAATAATATTTTGGCTCTTAAGATTTCTAAATCACTTAAAATTTTCATGGGTCAGTTTAAAAAGATAAACATATGAGAATGGAATGAAAACAATATGTAATGTATGTATATGTGTGTGTGTGTGTGTATATATATATATATATATATATATATATAAAGTTACTGATGAGAAAGTTACCCATGAGCATGCTGGGCTGGATGAAGCACAGGATGGAATCAAGACTGCTTTGACAAATATCAATAAACTCAGATATGCAAATGACATCACCCTTATGGCAGAAAGTGAATAGGAACTAAAGAACCTCTTGATGAAGGTGAAAGAGGAGAGTGAAAAAGCTGGCTTAAAAGTCAACATTCAAAAAACGAAGATCATGGCATTTGGTCACATTATTGCATGGCAAATAGATGGGGAAACAATGGAATCAGTGACAGACTTTATTTTCTTGAACTCCAAAAATCACTGCAGATGGTGACTGTAGCTATGAAATTAAAAGATGCTTGCTCCTTGGAATAAAAGCTATGACAAACCTAGGCAACATATTGAAAAGCAGAGACATCACTTTACTGACAAAGGCCCATATAGTAAAAGCTATGATTTTTCCAGTAGTCATATATGGATATGAGATTTGGACATAAAGAAGGCTGAATGCTGAAAAATTGATGCTTTTGAACTGTAGTGTTGGAGAAGACCCTTGAGAATCCCTTGGACAGTGTGGAGATCAAACCAGTCCATCCTAAAAGAAATCAGTCCTGAATATTTATTGGAAGGACTGATGCTGAAGCTGAAGTTCCAATATTTTGGCCACCATGCTGGGAACAATTAAAGGCAGGAGGAGAAGGGGACGACAGAGGATGAGATGGTTGGATGGCATCACTGACTCAATGGCCGTGAGTTTGAGCGAGCTCTGGGAGATGGTGAAGGATAGGGAAACCTGGTGTGATGCAGTCCACAGGGTTGCAAAGAGACTGAGTGATTGAACAGCAGCAACAATGAGGAATTGCTTTTATAAAAATAAGGATATAAGCAAAAATAAGCAAACAATGGTTATAGCTTAGGTGTAATTTTTGCTGGAGAAGTATAATGGCTTGTTCAAAGAAACGTATTACATCACAGTTTTTTTTGCCTTTCATTTTTAAGATAACATTGAACTTTTTATTTATGACTCTAGTAGTTTTATTAAATTAGAGGCAAGTAAGGACACTATGAAGACGGCAGCAATTTTGACTTAGGTCAATGATCTTTAAGAGATTCCTCATTATGTTTATTGGAATCCAAAAACATGTAAGGGAAAACATGAAATGAACTCTCTGACCACTAGTCATCAAATAACATTCCTATAAAGATTACGTAGGTTGACCAAATAATGAAGTATCCAATGTTTGTGCAGGATATAAAGACTCATTTATTAATTTTAAAATCTGGTGGAATTTATTTATTTTTACACCTGGTGGCATTTTGCTGCTGCTGCTAAGTCACTTCAGTCATGTCCAACTCTGTGCGACCACATAGACGGCAGCCCACCAGGCTCCCCCATGCCTGGGATTCTCCAGGAAAGAACACTGGAGTGGGTTGCCATTTACTTCTCCAACGCATGAAAGTGAAAGTGAAGTTGCTCAGTCGTGTCCGACTCTTAGCAACCCCATGGACTGCAGCCTACCAGGCTCCTCCAACCATGGGATTTTCCAGGCAAGAGTACTAGCGTGGGTTGCCATTGCCTTCTCTGAGTGGCATTTTATTCACCGGGTAAATGGAAAATGTTAAAGAAGTAACTTTGAGGGAAACATCTTTCTATTCAAATTTGGAGTTAGCTAACCACTGTCACACAGAGTGATGGCTATCTTATATATACTATACTAATCAGGACACTTTAGTGTGAATGGAAGGCACATATTCAGGATCTGATGCCCTGAATACTTTGTGGTTAGGCAAATTTTCTTAACTACAAATCTTTAGTTTTTCCATATATAAAATGAAAATAATAGTGATGCCTGTTTCTTACAGTTGTATAAGAATATAAGTAATTAATACAGACCCTTGGCATATAATCACTAGCTAATTATATTATCAAAGAGAAATGAGTTTCAAAAACAGCTATTTCAAATTCTGCAAATTATTAAAAGACTTTGACTAAGGAACAATGGAATTTACTAATCAGTAAATCACTGATGACCTTCAAGAACACTGTTGCAGGAGTGGTGATGGTTAAGGGAAAAGGCAAGTCATGATAAAAATAGAAGGAGTTGATGTGGAATGTGTAGTGCTTTTGATAGTCAAGACAAGAAATAAAAATAATACGATGATAGTTTAATAGGCAGAATACCAAACCAAGCATTTTCCCAGCTAGGACACATTGATTATTTTCTGTGATGAGGAAGAAGCTATCGGAGACTACATTTATGGAAAAATTCTTGGTTAGTTTAAAAAAGAAAATCCAACTGGCTTTTGAAATGAAGAAGATAGGGAATGGAGTACTGTTTATCTAATCTATGTATAACTCCTTTAGGGCTGTGGGCTGTGTGTGTGTGTGTGTGTGTGTGTGAGTGACTGAAATTCATTGATACGCTATTCAAAAATTTAGACTGTCTCTCTGTTTACACACACATACATGCATACACACATGCCACACTCAAGAACACACAGTTGCATACAATTAGGAGAATCCATTAATCCCTTTAATCCATTCATGAACCAATTCTTTCTCCAAATGGTCCACAGATTCCCAACAAAGTTATCCTCTTGAAGGACTTAGAAATAGTTTAGACAAATATGCATTTAGATTTGTGTATAAATTAAAATTAACAGTTAAGTTAGAGGTCACAAATTCCCATGAAATACAAATAAAATATATTTATTCATAACACAAATTACTTTTCAAAATATAAACAGAAAATATAAACTTGAAATTTTTGCACTGATTCAGAAATAAATGTTCTATGTGACACAGAAAATGTAATACAGCTAAATTTAATTGAGTTATAATTATAGGCTAAATATTTTCCAAGCACTTTTCTAATATCATAAAATACATGTGTCTTTTGTTAATGAATGAAGAAACTGAGACTTAAAAGTGCAAGTAACTGGCCCACTATCAGGTTGCAAATCCAAGCCCATCTGGATCAAAAGTCCAGAAAAGATTATCCCTATCACTAATTATAAGAATATTCTAGGCCACTATACACAAAGAGTACGCATTAATAGAATCTATGTGGGATTAATAAAGGCTGCTTTTTTTTTTCTAGTCAAAATATAAAAGAACACTAAAGAAAAGAGAAGAAAAGACTGATGTTAAGGATCAATTACCCTTGCAACTTGTTATTAAAATTCGGCAAAGATCACTATTTACTTGAAATTCTTCCTATCTCTTGGCTCCCATGAATTATTCTTACCTCACTTTCCTCTGAACTCTGACCCATTTCCTTCAGTTTCCTTTTCTCTCCTTGTCCCTGAAATACTGGTATTTCCTGGGATTTTGTCCTCAGCATTCTTTTCACTGCTTTTGCTCTCTCTGGATGATGTCATCCACATCCATGGTTTCAGTCATTATTCAGTGTCTCTCTTCAGTTCAGACTGAGCGCAAGAGCTCCAGATACATATGTCCTAAACTCTTATTGCATTTAAATGTCTTTTAAATGCCTCCTTATCCATATATCCACACTAAACTCATCTTCCTAATTAAAACTGCTCCTTCTTTGGTGTGCCCCTTCCGAGTTTGGTTTTGATAATTTGTCAAAACTAAAAATTGAAGAAATCATCTTTAATTCTTACCATACTTCTTTTCACCAGCCTACACAGACATCCAATCCATCACTACGTTCTGTCAACAGTTCTGTATGGATCTATTTACTTTGCTCTTGTCTAAGAGCTTCCACTTTTATGCAAGAACTTACCATCCTAAGTTGTATTACTTCAAGACAACTGTTTTTTCCTTCCCATTTCCCCCACTTCTGGTACATTTTCCTTCTTGAAATCATCCTGTTATTTATAAAACATAAATCTGATTATGCCACTGTTGTGTTAAATCATTTACGGGTCCCGCTTTTATTCAAAAGAGTTTCCTTACAAGAGCTACAAGCCCATGTGTGGATCTACAAAGCTTCGCCCCTTAGCATACCTCTCCTTCCCCTCACACTCAGTACTACAGTCAGACTAAAGCACATGCAGTGGTTCAGTCACACCCGGCCTCACCATCCCTTGATGCCTGGTCATGTGCTGCTACTTTGGCGAGGGGTGCCTTCCTTTCTGTCTACATTTCAAATAACTAGCGCCTTAAAGCCCAGATCAGGTAATAACTCCCATAGGGCAGCATGCCAAGTTTGATGTTCCTTCCTGTGCTAATCTCTGTCACAGCACTCTATTTCTCTGTCATAATACTTTGTCTTACTGAACTGTGATAATTGGCTTGTATATATTTCCTACTGCTCCTTGAGGGCAACAACTACTCATAATTTTCAGTATCCTCATTTCTGGGCTTCCCAGGTGGCTTAGTGGTAAAGAATTTGCCTTCAATGCAGGAGAAACGAATTGGATCTCTGGATCAGGACAATCCCTGGAGAAGGAAATGGCAACCCACTCCAGTATTCTTGCCTGGGAAATTCCATGAACAGAGTAGCCTGGTGGGCTACAGTCCATGGGGTTGTAAAAGAGTCAGATATGATTTAGTGACTAAATATCAATCTTCATTTCTAGTAGAGTGTCTTAAATACAGTTGTCCTTGATAAACATGTTTAATGAATAAGTGACTATGTTTATTATCTAATCTAGTGAGTGAATGGGCAGATTCATTACAAAATATGACTTCAGTCTTTGCTGCATCACTCACTGTCATCTGATTAATGAATAAGTTGCCCAGAAATGTCTTGCCCTATTTTCTTAAAAATATTACGATAAAATTAGAAAAAAAGACAGTTATTTTATTTCTTGATTCAAGTAATCTCAGTACAGATGTATTTTTCACATCCATGGTCTCCTGGTTAAAGTGCTAGGTTAGTGACTAGAACAACTGGGTTCAAACCTAAACTCTGTGACTTATTAGCTACATGGTCTTTGGCAAATCAAGAGATTTCCTTCAGCCGAATCTGGCTTACCTAAAAATAATGGCTATCTTCTCAGACAGGCTCACTCCAAGATTAGTTGAGGTCAAATAAAATCATGTACACAAAAACAGTATAAAACCTGTGTTATAATAAAATGTAAGGTATATGGAATTTATTCTTCATTTTAAATTCCTGAACACTAGTAAAATTCTGTTAATAAGATATATACATAATTCTTAAAGTCAGAAAGTAAAAATTGTTCCTCTTTGAGAAATAAACACCTCTTGGGAGAATTCATAAGAAAAAAAGTAAAGAGAATTTTTTCAAATGGGTTTATGGAAGTTTAATCCTGTGACAATTTTGAAATACATCAATGCAAATTGTGCATCATTTAAGAAAGGTCCAAGCCACAGGAATATGACTCATCTTTGTCATCAATCTCATGATGGAAAATTAAGATAAAAGGGGGAAATAATATTATAAAACTAAGTGATTATTTCAAATCAACATAGAAGCTTGCTATCAACTCAAAATAAGGAAACTTAATTACAGTAACTCATTTTCCTAAAAACAATCAAAAGTCAAACGATATTCAATTCTAGTATATTTCTTATAACAACTATGAAGGTCAAAATATCAGAATTTTGATTTTAGCATTTTTAAAATATTATATCAGTCCAATATATACTTTTAGAATGCCTTTTTAGGGTAGCATGTTCCTGAAAAGAAAGATATATAATATTTAAATATTGTTAAAGCCAAAAGACCTTATTATTCAGCACCCTTAAATTCAACATGTTTGAATTCAGTCCATAGTATATAAGCAAAATGCCTGCAGACCCTACTGGATATACTGTCACATTTAAAATATATTTAGATTAGCTAAACAAGTATATTTTGCACACTAACCTACTTTTACAAGTAGCACTCAACTTGGATATTTAGGGTTGATAACCAAACCCTTCACAAATAGAATTAATATTTAAGTTAAAAAAGAACAACTTTTTCATCATTACTAAGGTATAATATGCATTCTATTCTTGATTTACAACTTTCCAATCCGTCATGTTGCAAACCACTGAATAGACAGATTTTAGACAGAAAAGGTGAGTAAGATAAACAAATCATTAAAAAATAAATAATAAAATATAACAAAAATATTAACCAGTTAGTCTTTCCTATCCAAGTTTAAAAAGTTGGAAATGTTCAACAAAAATTCTATTTCACCTAAGTGACAATACATAACTACTTAATGTTTCTTATTATATATTTTCTACTACCCATTTGAAATTAAAAGAATCATTTGAGTAACTGAACATCTCTGTGTTTTACTGTAAAGAGGCTGCCTCTTTTACAGGATTTCAAACATAACTGAACTAAAGTGATAATTGCAATCTCTCTCTTTTTTTTATCTTTTAGAAAACTTGATGATAGACTACATCAGTATTTTGGTTATTATTGCTTTGGCCAAATTTAAGATATATTATCCTCCAAACAAAAACATCTTTATTAATAAACTATTAGAAAAATATAAGAACACAGCCTCAATTTAGGTTGTCTTAAATGTTTTGCAGAGAACATACTCAATTTAACTAGCATGTTTGCTTGTGAAGATAGCTATTTGGAGTCAAATGTATAATATTTTGTTAAAGAAAACTGTCCACATCAAATTATTTTTTTTAATATCAATTTTTCCAAAGCCCATATTTTGAATAGATTATAGCAAATAAATGTATATCTTTAATTACATTTTGATATTTGACTACTTGGGCTACCTATTACACCTATACTTGGTTATTTAAATATGCCATAATTCTATATTATCTGTATTTCTTGTAATTTCAGTTTTATACTAGGCAAAGTATGATTTTTCAACAATGGGGATAGTTTAAAAAGAGAACAACATTTTAATTTAATCTTACACAAATGCTGTTTAAAAAAAAAAAGTTACAAGCTAAAATAAACCCGATTCTCCTTCAGAAACTTGAGATTTATCCCAACAGTGCAAATTTTGAGTTTATTGGGGTTTATATTTATGTAGTATGTCAACTCCATATGCAGGATGTTTAGATTGTCCAAAATATTCTTTAAACTTTAATTTTGAGACAGAAGAATCGACCTTAAATTACATTTAGCCAGTAGATGACCAATAATACTCTTTATTCCTTAGTGTGCTATTTTTAGTTTTTAAGTGTATATTTCATAAAATAAATATATCCTATACAGTGGTTCTCATTCACAAAGACACTAGATTATGCAGTTTTACAAGGATTCACTTTAGGAAAATCATATTTAAAATAAACCTAGTTGAACACATATTATACATTTATATTTAATACAACATAAAAAATTTTAAAATCTAGTCTATATCGCTATGAGGAATAATTTCATGTTAATTCTCTAGAACACTATTTTTACCTTGTGTACCCAAAGGCATAGAGCTTGATACATGAGGTTGCCTCATAATTATTGCTTATGTTTCACCTTTGATTAGACTGGAAAATCACATGTGTACAGGCTCGGCTCTTGGTCAGTTCATTTAACAAACACCAATCACCTAACCCATACTCTCTGATCATTGATTTTTCCCAAATCCTATTTATATTCATAAGGACATTTGGCATACTTATATGTCAAAAAATTTTCCTTTCTTCACTAGAAAATGTTTTTCCCTTATTTACAACTTTTTATTTTAATACTTTAAACATGTACACAAAGTCAATTACAAATGATTATGAAAAACATGATACCACTAACTATTTACATTACACTTGGAATCAAAATAAGCAGACTTTGTTTTCTTAGCTTCAATTTTCTCAATTCTAATATGTTAAAGAACAGCATCCTACCTATATTTTATACCTATTTCTACTTTTTCATGCTGTGTACAGTTTTTTATCAATTTTTATGTTTACAGGTTCTTTGTCACTAACATTTTATTCTATATAACATTTTTATCACATAAATAATATGATACTAATTAAAATTAACCTGAATGAGATTAACAAATTATGTGGAAGGAGAAAAGAAAGAATTATCACTGTAGTTTATAAAGCTGGAAGCCAGAATACAAACTTTAGAATACTTAAGAACCTAATCTGGAAAAATAAAACTAATATAGTTCCACTTTTATGAAAGTCTTTCAAAATTAAATAATAAAAATATATATTTAAATAGCAATTTACTGTAGACAAAGTACCTTCAGATATATTTGAGTCATAAATTATTTTTAAACTTAGTAGTGTTTTTGTTGCCAAAATCTCAAGAGAGATATAAGGAAAATACTTAAATCAACAGATAACATTCATGTACTAAGGAAAATATTTTATACCTAGAACTATTTGAAATGTTGACATCTCTATCAAAACTTGGAACAAAAAATATTAACAAGACATTTAAAAAAATAGCTATTCATAAACTTAGCTCTAATTTATGTTCATTTCTGCTTAAAAACAATTCCCATATAATTATCTTCATAATGAATATTTATCTTATTACTAAATAAAACAAGTGATTTTTCAAAGTAAATAGTACTCAAAGGAACTAAAGCATTCCTGCAAATTAATACAATCAATGTAGATTAAAAAAAAAAATTCAAATGCTTTAACCTCCTTAGGAAATGAAGTTCAAAAATAAAGTATTAATTAGGTGCCTAAAATTAAGGAGACATGATCATGTTATTTGTTAGATGAATTAATCACAGATATATATGAATTAAATGAAACAGATATCCTCCTAACACATAAAAACTCTTTGTTTTCAAATTCACTTGTTTGTTCAAAATACAGTTTCTTGTACTTAGAAAGAGTACTTTCAAAATAAAAATATACTCAGCCTGATATATTAAAAATATTATATAATGCAGACTGAATATTATTATTGTGCAAAACTTTATATAGAAACTATTTCTACATGTCTTACGTAATCTATAACAATTATCTTAACACAAAAATTTTAAGAAGCAGTAAATTAGCATCTAAAAATAAGGAGATATGGAAAACATGTATTTCCTTCAAGACTGAAAATGTAACCTAAATGCTCTATTGATCATATTTTATTGATTTTTAAATTAATACACAGTTGCTTACATTTTTACTTTATGTTATGCAGTATTTTCACAGGGGAGCTCTGAAAAACTGTTTAATTATAACATTAGGTAAGATCACCAAATCTTTATTGTATTGCAGGGATAATAGATTCAGCTGGGTTAGTATGTGAATTCAGTGGGTTGGAGATTAACATGATTTGCCACCAAGGTAAGAATCCATGGAGTTATATCCACAGGATATATACATTACCTGATAGCAAGAGACATTTAAATCCAGAATATAAGAGCAGGGCAGCCTCAAGTGACATCACCAGATCATCTGCAGTGTCAACCAACCTAGTGGAATATACATCCTCCACACCACCACTTCCCACTTTCTCACTGTTAGCAAACCTTTCATTGCCTTTATCAGTGTACGAGAGCATGTGTCTTCTTTAAAAGCAAGATGTATGCTCACTCAAGTCAAAAGCAAATACAAACCAAAGGAAAATAAATTAAAAAAAAAAAAACAAAAACCAAGACTGAGTACAATTTTCACTAACTTGATGTGCATGTTGTAGGAATAATACTGAAATGTTAAAAGAGAAAGTAATTTCAAGAAAAAGGAAAGAAAGAAAAGGAGGGAGGGAGAAGGAGGAGGGAGAGAGAGATGAAGGGAGGGAAGAAGGAAGGAAGAGAAGGAAAAACCAGCCAAATATACTGGAGACTAAATCTTGTCTGTAACTCTGATTTCCTCTATAACCAGCAAACTGTGGAGAGCTTGAATGTCTTTCTAAAATATAATAACAGTAATAATACAGAGGAAAGGGACTCTATTGCCCCGTCTTAATTCTCTTCTCATTTATCTTCAACTTATGTTTTACTTACAAGCATTTGTTACGGCAAAGCTGTTGGCGGTCTCGATGTTGTCCACATGAGGTACCAAATTAAAAGGAGCTTCTGACGCATTGGGGCTGGTGTTATGAAGAAAAATTGCTAATCGAAAAGCAGTGTACTCCTGATCTGTGTTTCGGATGAAGAGACCACCTAGCAAAAACAGCAGAAAAAGCCCGTTCAGTGTTTCCTCTTGTAACTATTATTACACCTGCACTAAGCACTGTCAAATCCATGGCCATTCACCAATACACACTAAGGAGCTAGCCCTGCCACATCTTGGGAGACTGCCCTTTGTCTCTAAAGAGTATGTTTAGTATTTCAGTCTTTAGGACAACTCAGCTTTTTACTGTCCCAATCTGTCATGATCACAGTGGCCTCTAAGACAGACCATTTAGTGTGTTTTGCCTTCTCTCTCTTGCCCTCCCTATGATTCCCAGCACACTGCTACGGAAGCCAGCTCCAGGCATTTCTAAGATGCATGCAGATGCGCAGAAAAGACAATTTGCATTAAAATACAGAAATGAAGGTTTGTGATGACATGCAGGTGAGAGGGAAATCAGAAGGGAGACGTGAACTTTGTTTTTGTGCAGTTCCTGGACCCAGCCTAATTAGCCCCGTTTTGTGCACTGTCCACGAGAAATGATGCAGTGTGAGGCTGGGCTTAGCTGGAAGGAATTCAATAGCTGCGTCCCATCAAAAGACAGGGGAGAACAGGAAAAAAAAAGAAAAAAAGCCAAGGGTAGGACGGATAGGGTCCCCAGAAATAGAGTCCAGAGGGAGGATTAAGGGCAAAAAATTCAAGAGGAAAACAAAAGAAGAAAAGGTTCCAGGAAAGGGATATAATTTTGGAATCGGTTAACTGGTAGCAAGCAAAGACAAGTAGGTCAGGGTGTAAATGTCTTCTTTCTTTTTTTTTTTTCTTTTCTTTTCTTTTTCTTTTTTTTTTATCTAAGCAATGTCTTCTTGTAATAGTGAAAGCTGTTGCCTATAGCACAGGAGGAAGAGTGGATGGGTTTTGTTTTGTTTAAGGAAACTCTACATCCCTTCATACTCCAGAGAAAGAAACGAAAAGAGATATTAGATAAAATGCAATCAAACCCCACGGAGATTTTATCCCAACTTATTGCAATCCTACTTCAGCGACATGAGACTGAGGATGGATGGAATATAGACTGAGAACCTCTCTGTGCTGTTTCAACTGAACCAGCACCAAAGAGGCAGTCCTTATAAAGGGAAGAAAGGACGAGAGAAGAGGAGAAAGGAGACGCGGAATGTTCCTTAAATTGCTTATCAGCAACTCATTTAACTCACTTTCGGTATCTGCTACAGCCACCCACATGCATACCCCACTGAATCTGAGCTTACCTATTTGCACGCTGCTCGGAAAGGCTCCCATGGCGAGTCCCCAAAATCCAGAAAATAACAAGACAATCTGTCTGCAAATAATCCTCATCTTCTTTTCTCCTCTCCCTGGCGCGCGCTCTTTCTCTCGCACTCTTCCTAAAGACCGTTCAGAGAGGCATTGAGGACTATGGCGCTAAAATTAAAAACAAACAGGAAAAAAAAAAAAAAAAAAAAAAAAAACGGAAAGAGGTTTGGATTGTTTAAGGTTATGACTTCCCTTAGCAACCCATCCCGAGCTGCGAGATTTTTCCTGCAGTCTCCATAGCCCTGGGAGAGGTTTGCTGTCCGGCTGCAAATATTGCACATGCAAAAGATGGTGGTGGAGCGGTTCCTGCCTGCTCGCAGGGATGAGACATGCGCTCTATCTGTGCCTAGCTCACATTCACGCTCGGCCCTCGCTTTCTCACCTACACACACACGCGCGCGCACGCATACACACACACACACACATACACACCCCTACACACACTGGCGCCGCGGCCGCCGCGCGCTCCGCGGCTGGGGTCTGCCACCGGCCACCTAGAGCCCCCGCCGCCCCGCGCGTCGCGCCCCCCGGCGGCCCCTCCACAGGCGTGGAGCGCTAGCTCCGCACGTCCCTCGCCCACCGCCCGGCGGGCTTCGCCCCTTGCTGCTCACCGGAGCGCCCCAGGCTCTCCGACGCTCCGCAACCAGTGGAGACAGGTTTTTCCCTTTCACGGCTCCCGCCTCTCTCCTTCCCGCTTTGGCAGGGGGTTCCACTCTGGGAGTGGGCACCCCCAGGGTCCCGCTCTTTGCTTTCCAGGCGCCCCTGTTCCTCGGCCACGTGAGGCTGGAAATCCACCCGCGGGCCAGGTCCTCAAGCCCCGACCAGGGCCCCTGGGAACTGGTCCCTCCCGGTGCTCCCGGCACCCTGCCGCATTCTTGCAGGCTCTGGGGAGGATCGGCTGCCTCCCTCTCCAGCTCAGCCTTTCTCTCAGCCTCGCCCTCTTCTGCCACTGGGCTGCGCACAGGACTCCGGTCTGCGCTGCAGCAAATGTTTCTCATCAACAAACAGCCCAGGGAATCTGGAGGGCCTGAGAAAGGGATGGATGAAATGAGGGGGCTCAGGGAGAGCAAGGACGAGGAAAGGCGCAAAGGGCAGCCGCCGGCGAGTATAAGAGTCCGGGACCAGCGAGGAGAAGAAACACAGAGAGGCTGAAACAGGCTAGGAAAGAGACCAAGGAAGGAAAAGTTAATTTAAATAACAAAGAAGGGTAACGACCAAGGTGGGGGACTGAGAAATGAAAACGAAATAGGGCCTTTACGCTGTTCTTTGAAAGTCAGGGAACTAGCAGTAAGAACCGCTTAACCTGCAAAGTAAGAAGGGGAGTTAAGGAGTCCTTTCTTTGCAGGCTTTTTTCAGGTGACACATTTCCGTTGTGCTGGGCCTGCCTCAGGATTTAGAAAGCACATAGTTCAGAGTCTGATGAAGGAGAATCTCTTGATTCTCCTTGGGTTAGTGGACACAAGTGACTATTTGTGCCCGATAGAAAAATCGGGTGTTTTTCATGCACATCTTTTCTTAACTGGAGCTCCAGAATACTCATCTCTACTCCATGTCACCCCAGGAATGCTTAAGCACTGTGTTGATGATGTCAATAGTTGCTTTAAATGGGTAGAAGAAAATTAATTATCCTAGAAAGTTTTAGAGCTATGGTGTCACTGCCTCTCCATGAGTCGTTTATTAAACTTCATTTCACTTGACTGTGTTGGATGGAGTCTGTGCCACACCCAGAGAGCCACTGCAGAAGCAATGAATGAAATATTTCTATTTTCCTCTGTACCGTCTGTCTCCTGACCTAGACAGTATATTCAATCCCCGAATTCCATGAAGTGTTGAAAGAAAAAGCGTTTTACATCTTTACAGGTCTTTGGGTGCCATTGCTTGAATCATATTATTTTAGAGTCTGCAAGACTGGGTCACATCAGCTAAAGCCAAGATTCTGAAGAATTGTTAGAGGGAAGGATTCTCCTTAAAGATTAACTGTAAGAAATTTTAGAAATTTAGTGGCATGATGCCTTCATTTAATGCATTAGTATCTTTTACACTTAAAGTACTGTCTTGTATTATATTTTAAGAATGAATATAGGAAGTGCCTTTGTTTATTTGATGTAACATTTGGGAAAAGAAGAGAAAGAACTGATTAATGTGGAGTGCTTACAAGGGCTCAATTGGTAAAGACTTCTTGAAATATGTTTTACCTTTACTCCTTCAAGTATCCTTTTATTAGATGTCACCAAGTGCCTGTATTTGGAGTTTGAGGATGACATTTAATAATCCCTGCTAAAACGTCAGAGTGCTTTTCTTCAGAGTGTTTCTCTAAGTTCTGAATTTTGCTTTTAAATACGTCTTTTTGTTGTTGTTATTCATCCACTTTTCTGTTATATTTCACTACAAATTGTCATGACAAAAAACAACTTAAACAATTGTGAGTAATTGGATGCCACAAATCATACATTTGTCAGTTTTGTCTTTCTGTCAATGTAAAAACCAAACTGTAATGATATTATTGTTTCTCTTATAAGAAGATAATAAAGTAGATCACATAAAATTTAAATTGAAGTTAACTGAAATTAAAATTTCAAACCCCCCAAATCCATTAAATTCATCATTTCCTGGGCAAATAGTCTAGCTCTCCTTAATGCATAGAGGTGATTATTAACCATTGTTCTAAAAAATGAGAGTTGAGGTTTCATAGGATGAAATGCCACTATCAATTGAGGTGCAAAACAAGTTTTATTTTTCATCTAATCAATATAATGACACCTTGGCTAATGATGACCTTGCCTATATTTTCCACTATATAGACCTAGATATTTTTCTCTATATCTATACCTACATGAATATACATATAGACATGCCCTCCTGTCATGCCTGTCTTTAAGGCAAATTCTTTTGTTAAGATTTAATAAAATAAAAAAAAATTGGATTTGGCTAGGAAGGACAGCAAGTGGAGGCTGTGGCAAATGTTGTGCATTCATATATAACAGAAATGATAATCACAATGCTGAAGACAAAGCAGTGAAAAATAAAAATGGATCTGGTAATGATACAGCTAACACCTGCACTTTTAATCTTGAATTTTTGGCCCTCCAAAAAATATTATATCTACTACTACTACAAACTATGCTATATATATTTACTACTATGATATTATATCTACTACTGTGGTCAAAGATCCCATAGAAGAAATGAACTAGCCCTCATAGTCAACAAGAGTTCAAAATGCAGTACTTGGGTGCAATCTTGAAAACGATAGAATGAACTCTGTATGTTTCCAAGGCAAACCATTCATTATCACAGTAATCCAAGTCTATGCCACAACGACTAATATTGAACAAGCTGAAGGTGAATGGTTTTATGAGGACCTACATGACCTTATAGGATGAACATTAAAAAAAAAAAAGTCCTTTTCGCCACAGGCAACTGGAATGCAAAAGAAAGAAGTCAAGAGATGTCTGGAGTAACTGGCCTGTTTGGACTTGGAGTATAAAATTTGGACTTGAAGCAGGACAAAGGCTAACAGAAATTTGCCAAGAGAACACACTATTCATAGCAAATACCCTCTTGCAGCAACACTAGAGATGACTCTACACATGGTCAATACTGAAAACAGATTGTTTACATTCTTTGCAGTCAAAGATGGAGAAGCTCTACACAGTCAGCAAACACAAGATTGGGGGCTGACTGTGGCTCAGATCATGAACTCCCTATGGCAAAATTCAGATTGAAATTGAAGAAAGTAGGGAAAACCACTAGGCCATTCAAGTATGACCTAAATTAAATTGATTACAATGATCCAGTGGAAGTGACAAATAGGTTCAAGGGATTGGACTGAGAGACAGAGTGCCTGAAGAACTACGGACAGCGGTTAGCAGCATTCTACAAGAGGCTGTGATCAAAATCATGCCCAAGAAAAAGAAATACAAAAAAGCAAAATGGTTCTCAGAGGTGGTGGTTGTTTAGTCGCTAAGTTGTGTCCAACTCTTGCGATCCCAAGGACTGTAGCCCTCTAGGCTCTCTGCCTGTGGGATTCTCCAGGTAGGAACAATGGAGTGGATTGTCATTTTCTTCTCCAGGGAATCTTCCCATCCAAGGAATCGAACTTTGGTCTCCTGCATTGCAGGAAGATTCTTTACCAACTGAGCTACAAATAGGTGAGAAAAGAGGATAAGTGAAAGGCAAAGGAGAAAAAGAAAGATATATGCATCTCTATCAGTTCAGTTCAGGCGCTCATTCATGTCCAACTCCTTGCAACCCCAGGCTTCCCTGTCCATCACCAACTCTCAGAGTTTGCTCAAACTCATGTCCATGGAGTTGGTGATGTTACCAACCATCTCATCCTCTGTCATCTCCTTCTCCTCCTGACTACTATCTTTCCCAGCATCAGGGTCTTTTCAAATGAGTCAGTTCTTCACATCAGGTGCCAAAGTATTGGAGTTTCAGCTTCAGCATCAGTCCTTCTGATGAATATTCAGGACTGATTTCCTTTAGGATGGACTGGTTGGATCAACTTGCAGTCCAAGGGACTCTCAAGAGTCTTCTCCAACATCACAGTTCAAGCATCAGTTCTTCAGTGCTCATTTCTTTATGGTGAATTCTCACACATATACATGAATACTGGAAAAACTATAGCTTTGACTAGACAGACCTTTGTAAAGTAATGCCTTTTACTATATTTTCTAGGCTGGTGATAGCTTTTCTTCCAAGGAACAAGCAACTTTTAATTTATGACTGCAGTCACCTCTGGAGCAATTTTGAAGCCTAAGAGAATAAAACCTGTCACTGTTTCCATGTTTTTCCCATCTATTTAACATGGAGTGATGGGACCAGATACCATGATCTTCATTTTTTGAATGTTGAGTCTTAAGCCGGCTTTTTCACTCTCCTCAAGAGGCTTTTAGTTTCTCTTCACTTTCTGCCGTGGGTGGTGTCATCTGCATATCTGAGATTACTGATATTTCTCCTGGCAATCTTGAGTCTAGCTTGTGCTTCATCCAGTCCAGTATTACACATAATGTACTCTGCATATTAAGTTAAGTAAGCAGAGTGACAATATACAGCCTTGATGTACTCCTGTCCCAAGTTTGAATCAGTCTGTTGTTCCATGTCTGGTTCTAACTGTTGCTTCCTGACCTGCAGATTTCTCAGGAGGCAGGTAAGGTGGTCTGGTGTTCCAGTCTCTTGAAGAAGTTTCCACACTTTGTTGTGATCCACATAGTCAAAGGCTTTAGCATCATCAATGAAACAGAAGTAGATGTTTTTTTCTGGAATTCTTTTGTTTTTCCTATGATCCAGTGGAGTTTGGCAATTTGATCTCTGGTTCCTCTGCCTTTTTCTAAATCCAGCTTGAACATCTGGAAGTTCTCAATTCACATAATGCTGAAGCCTAGCTTGATTAATTTTAAGCATTACTTTGTTAGTGTGTGAGATGAGTGCAACTGAACAGTAGTTTGAACATTCCTTGTCATTGCCTTTCTTAGAGATTGGAGTGAAAATTATTCTTTCCAGTCCTCTGGCCACTGCTGAGTTTTCCCAATTTGCTGGTACATTGAGTGTAGCACTTCCATAGAATTATGTTTTAGGAATTGAAATATATCAACTGGAATTCCATCACCTCCACTAGCTTTGTCCGTAGTGATGCTTCCTAAGACCCACTTGACCTCACACTCCAGGATATCTGGCTTTAGTTAATGATCACACCATTGTGGTTATCTGGGTCATAACATCTTTTCTTAAAAGTTCTTCTGGGTATTCTTGCCACCTCTTCTTAATATCTGATGCTTCTGTTAGGTCCATACCATTTCTGTCTTTTATTGTGCCCATCTTGGCATGAAATCTTCCCTTGATATCTCTAATTTTCTTGAAGAAATCTCTAGTATTTCTCATTCTATTTTTTTCCTCTGTTTCTTTTCATTGATCATTTAGGAAAGCTTTCTTATCTCTCTTTGCTATTGCCTAGAACTCTGCATTCATATGGCTATATCTTTCCCTTTCTTCTTTGTCTTTTGCTTCTCTTCTTTTCTCAGCTATTTTTAAGGCCTCCTCAGACAACCTTTTTGCATTTCTTTTTGTTTGGGATGGTTTTGATCACAATCTTCTGTACAATGTTCCTAACCCCCATCCATAGTTCTTAGCACTCTATCAGGTCTAATACCTTGAATCTATTTGTCTTTTCCACTGTATAATCATAAGCAGTTTCATTTAGGTCATACGTGAATTGTCTAGTGACGTTCCATACTTTCTTAAATGTAAGTCTGAATTTTACCATAAGGAATTGATGATCTGAACCACAGTGAGCTCCCAGTCTTGTTTTTGCTGACTGTATAGAGCTTCTTCAGCTTCAGCTACAAAAAATATAATCAATCTGATTTCAATGTTGACCATCTAGTGATGTCCATGTGTAGAGTCATCTCTTGTGTTGTTGGAAGAGTGTATTTGCTATGACCAGTGCATTCTCTTGGCAAAACTTTTAGCCTTTGCCCTGCTTTATTTTGTACTTCAAGACCAAACATTTACTCCAGGAATCTCTTGACTTCCTACTTTGCATTCCAGTTCCCTATGATGAAAAGGACATATTTTTAATTTGTGTGTGTGTGTGTTCATTCTAGAAGGTCATGTAGGTCTTTATAGAACTATTCAACTTCAGCTTCTTTGGTATTAGTGTTTGGGGTATAGACTTGGATTACTGTGATATTGAATGGTTTGCCTTGGACACACAGAGATCATTCTGTCATTTTTGAGATTTTATCCAAGTACTGCATTTTGGACTCTTTTGTTGACTATGAGAGCTAGTCCATTTCTTCTAAGGGATTCTTGCCCACTGCAGTAGATATAATGTTCATCTGAATTAAATTTGTCCATTCCCATCTGTTTAGTTTACTGATTCCAAAAATGTCTATGTTCATTCTTGCTATCAAGGTCTTTTCCAATGAGTCAGTTCTTTGCATCATGAGGCCAAAGTATTGGCATTTCAGCTTCAGCATCAGTCTGTCCAATGAATATTCAGGACTGATTTCTTTTAGGATGGACTGGTTTGATCTCCTTGCTGACCAAGTGATTCTGAAGAGTCTTTTGCAACACCATGGTTCAAAAGCACCATTCTTCGGCTATCAGCTTTTCTTTATGGACCAACTCTCCATACATGATTGCTGGAAAAACCATAGCTTTGACTAGACAGACCTTTGTCAGCAAAGTAATGTCTCTGCTTTATAATATACTGTTTAGGTTGGTCATAGCTTTTCTTCCAAGGAGCAAGTGTCTTTTGATTTCATGGCTGCAGTCACCATCTGCAGTGCTTTTGGAGCTTAAGAAAATAAAGTCTGTCACTGTTTCCATTGTTTCCCATATATTTGTTATGAAGTGATGGGACCATATCCCATGATTTGTTTTTTGAATGTTGAGTTTTAGGCCAACTTTTTCGCTCTCCTCTTTCACCTTCATCAAGAGGCCCTTTAATTCTTCTTCACTTTCTGCCATAAGCTTTCTGTCATCTGTGTCTCTGAGGTTACTGTTATTTCTCCCAGCAATCTTGATTCCAGCCCAGCATTTTGCATTATGTACTTTGCATAGAAGTTAAATAAGCAGGATAACAATATACAGCCTTGACATACTCCTTTCCCAACTTGGAACCAGTCTGTTGTTCCATGTTTGGTTCTAACTGTTGCTTCTTGACCTGCATACAGATTTGTCAGGAGGAAGGTCAAGTGATCTGACATCCCCATCTCTTGAAGAATTTCCCACAGTTTGTTGTGATCCATGTAGTCAAAGGCTTTGAAATAGTCAATAAAGCAGAAGTAGGTGTTTCTCTGGAACTCTCTTGCTTCTTCGATGATCCAACAGATATTGACAATTTGATCTCTGGTTTCTCTGCCTTTTCTAAATCCAGTTTGAACATCTGGAAGTTCTTAGTTCATGTAATGTCGAAGCCTGGCTTGGAGAATTTTGAGCATTACTTTGCTAGTGTGTGAGATGAGTGCAACTGTGTGGTAGTTTTAACACTCCTTGGCATTGCCTTTCTTTGAAATTGCAGTGAACACTGACCTTTACTGGTCTTGTGGGCACTGCTGAGTTTTCCAAATTTGCAGGAATATTGTGTGCAGCACTTTAACAGCATCATGTTTTAGGATTTGAAATGGATCCATTGAAATTCCATCACTTCCACTAGCTTTGTTCATAATGATACTTCCTAAGGCCCACTTGACTTCACATTCTAGGATTTCTGGCTCTAGCTGAGTGATCACACCATTGTGGTTATCTGGGTCATGAAGATCTCTTTTGCTTAGTTCTTCTGTGTATTGTTTGTTGTTTATATTAGTCCATCTTTGGACATTTGGAGCTATTGTTATGACACCATCCTTTTGTTTTTTGAATACTCCCATGATTATTGTGAGTTCCCTGATACCTCAGTTGGTAAAGAATCTGCCTGCTATGCAGAAGACCCAGGTTTGATCCCTAGTTTGGAAGATACCCTGGAGAAGGAAATGGCAACACACTCCTGTATTCTTGCCTTGGAAATCCAATGGAGAGAGGAGCCTAGCAGGCTACTGTCCATGGGGTCACAAGAATCAGACACCACTTAGTGACTACACCACCACATGCTTATTGTGGGGTTTCCCTGGAGTCTCAGATGGTAAAGAATCTGCCTGCAATGCAGGAGACTCTGGTTCAATCCCTAGGTCAGGAAGATCCCTTGGAGCAGAAAATGGATACCCATTCCAGTATTCTTGCCTGGAGAATTCCGTGGACACAGAAATCTGGCTGGCTACAGTCTATACGGTCACAAACAGTGGGACATGACTGAACAACTACCCTCACTTTTAGGTGCTATTTCTGTTATAGCCTTAATATGGTACATTTCTTTAAAGAGTCCTATTTCCTCTTATTGGAGCATGATATTAAAAAAAAAAAAAATCTGGACAATGAGTTTGCTTATTTTTACAGGGTTGTCATTGCTTCTAGGTTTTCATGTAAGATAAAGCTTGTATACTAACCTATGTATACATACATACTGAAAGTTATTTTTCTAGCTATCCATCTGTGCTGTGTTGTGTTAAGTCACTTCAGTCATGTCCAACTCTTTACAGCCCCTTGGACTGTAGCCTGACAAACTCCTCTGTCCATGGGATTCTCCAGACACTAATACTGGAGTGAAATGTTATTCCTTACTCCAGGTTATCCATCTACATATGTATTAAACTAAATATGAGTTCATACTGATGTTTCCACCTCAAATCCAGCACTACAGAAGTCGCTGTAGCCTCCCTTTATCTCATCTTGCAAAATATCAAAAGAAATTATATCTGGAATATATTATATCACTGTTAAATCTATGATATTATAATGATGAGTTTAAAGAGAAACCATTCTCATTAGTCTTTATATGTTAGGAAACCAATTCATCAGATCAGATCAGATCAGTCACTCAGTCGTGTCCGACTCTTTGTGACCCCATGAATTGCAGCATGCCAGGCCTCCCTGTCCATCACCAATTCCTGGAGTTCATTCAGACTCATGTCCATCGAGTCCATGATGCCTCATCTCATCCTCTGTCCATTCCCTTCTCCTCCTGCCCCCAATCCCTCCCAGCATCAGAGTCTTTTTCAATGAGTCAACTCTTCACATGAGGTGGCCAAAGTACTGGAGTTTCAGCTTTAGCATCATTCCTTCCAAAGAAATCCCAGGGCTGATCTCCTTCATAATAGACTGGTTGGATCTCCTTGCAGTCCAAGGGACTCTCAAGAGTCTTCTCCAATGCCACAGTTCAAAAGCATCAATTCTTCGGCGCTCAGCCTTCTTCACAGTCCAACTCTCACATCCATACATGACCACAGGAAAAGCCATAGCCTTGACTAGACAGACCTTTGTTGGCAAAGTAATGTCTCTGCTTTTCAATATGCTATCTAGGTTGGTCATAACTTTCCTTCCAAGGAGTAAGTGTCTTTTAATTTCATGGCTGCAGTCACCATCTGCAGTGATTTTGGAGCCCAAAAAAATAAAGTCTGACATGGTTTCCACTGTTTCCCCATCTATTTTCCATGAAGTGGTGGGGCCGGATGCCATGATCTTCGTTTTCTGAATTTTGAGCTTTAAGCCAACTTTTTCACTCTCCACTTTCACTTTCATCAAGAGGCTTCTGAGTTCCTCTTCACTTTCTGCCATAAGGGTGGTGTCATCTGCATATCTGAGGTTATTGATATTTCTCCTGGCAATCTTGATTCCACTTGTGTTTCTTCCAGTCCAGCGTTTCTCATGATATATTCTGCATATAAGTTAAATAAACAGGGTGACAATATACAGCCTTGACGTACTCCTTTTCCTCTTTGGAACCAGTCTGTTGTTCCACGTCCAGTTCTAGCTGTTGCTTCCTGACCTGCATACAAATTCCTCAAGAGGCAGATCAGGTGGTCTGGTATTCCCATCTCTTTCAGAATTTCCCACAGTTTATTGTGATCCACACAGTCAAAGGCTTTGGCATAGTCAATCAAGCAGAAATAGATGTTTTTCTGGAACTCTCTTGCTTTTTCCATGATCCAGTGGATGTTGGCAATTTGATCTCTGGTTCCTCTGCCTTTTCTAAAACCAGCTTGAACATCAGGAACTTCACGATTCACATATTGCTGAAGCCTGGCTTGGAGAATTTTGAGCATTACTTTACTAGCGTGTGAGATGAGTGTAATTGTGCAGTAGTTTGAGCATTCTTTGGCATTGCTTTTCTTTGGGATTGGAATGAAAACTGACCTTTTCCAGTCCTGTGGCCACTGCTGAGTTTTCCAAATTTGCTGGCATATTGAGTGCAGCACTTACACAGCATCATTCATAACTTCTCTTTAACCATGAGAAACAAGGTTCCCACAGTCAACTAAAATACATTTACTTATGATATAAACCTGAATCTAAGTTTTCCAAATCAATTTAATTTTTTTTATCATATTTTTTTTTCATCCACTCATGATTACTGAAAAATCACGTATACTATTGTTGATTTTCTACATGCTTGGAACACAATGAATTCTATAGACATTAAAATTAATGGGGGGAGGGAGCTTCTAAGAGGGAGGAGGAGTAGGATGGGGAGACCACTTTCTCACCCTCAAATTCATAAAAAGAACATTTAAACGCTGAGTAAATTCCACAAAACAACTTCTGAATGCCAGCAGAGGACATCAGGCACCCAGAAAAGCAGCCCATTGTCTTCAAAAGGAGGTAGGAAAAAATATAAAAGACAAAAAAGACACAAAAGAGGTAGGGATGGAGCTCCATCTGAGGAAGGGAGTCTTAAAATGAGAGAAGTTTCCAAACACCAGGAAACACTCTCACTGATGAATCTGTGGTGAGCCTTGGGAGCACAGAGGGCAACATAACAGGGAGGAAAAATAAATAAATAATTAAAACCCACAGAATAAGAGCCCAACGGTAACTCCCCCAGTGGAGAAGCAACGCAGACGCCTGTACCTGCCACTAGCAAGTAGGGAGCTGGGCAGGGAGGCACGGGCTGCATTGCTTAGAGTAAGGACTGGGCCTGAATGCCCCAAGGGAAATCTAAGTGAACTAACTTGGGCTAGCAAACCAGACTGTAGGATAGCTACCATGCAAAAAGCCCTAACCTAAGGCGCTGCCAGGCCCGCAAACAGAACAAAGGACTGAACAGAACAAGCCAACTACAGACCATCCCCCTCTGGTGACAGACAGCCAGAGCCAGAAGCAGGGCAATCGCAGCCCCAGAGAGAGAGACATTATCTATAAAACTGCAAGCAGGCTTCTTTGCTAACTAAGACTTCTTGGGGTTCTGGGCAGTCAACATCTGCCTGAGAAGGTGTGCTGGTTGTACACCCAGAAAACCGAGTGGCAGGGACTGGGGAGGCATTAAGTCACAGCAACCGCGCTTGCCAAACACCTCATCACCTGAGCTCCTCAGACCTGGGAAGGGCACAAAACGCAGGCCCAACTGAGTCTGTGCCTCTGAGTACTACCCGAGTGCCTGAACCTGAGTGGCTTAGACCTGGGAGGCCTCAGTTCCAGGTGGAGCAACCTAGAGCCTGAGCAGTGTGGGCAGGGAGGGCACATGCACCGTGAGTGGGGGCAAGCCCAGTGTGGCTGAGACACTGGGAGAACAAGCCAGTGTTATTTCTTTGCAGCACTGCTTATTTGTTCGCAGGTCCCTCCCTCCCCACAGCGCAACAGAACAAGTAAGCCTAAAAAAGTATCCACCACCACCCACCTTGTGTTAGGGCGGAAATCAGACGCTGAAGAGACCAGTGAACAGAAGAAGCTAAAACAGAGGGAACCGCCTTGGAAGTGACAGGTGCAATAGATTAAAACCCTGTAGTTAGTATCAACTACATAGCAATGGGCTTATAGATCTTGAGAAATATAAGCTGGACCAAGGAACTATCCGAAAATGAACTGATGCCACACTGCCCACAACAACACCAGAGAAGTCCTAGATATAGTTTTACTATTGTTATGATCATTCTTTTTTTTAATTTTTTTTGGGGGGTTTTCATTAGTTCTTTTTTTTTTTTTTTAACTTTATACAATTGTATTAGTTTTGCCACACATCAAAATGAATCCACCACAGGTATACATGTGTTTACCATCCTGAACCCTCCTCCCCCCTCCTTCCCCATATCATCCCTCTGGGTCGTCCCAGTGCACCAGCCCCAAACATTCAGTATTGTGCATTGAACCTGGACTGGCAACTCTTAAGTCCTCTATTATTCCTTTAATTGTCATTTTTATAATCTACTATTACTTTGCAAAAAAAAAAAATCTTATTTTTTAAAGCAAACTTCATATGTATATATCAGTTCAGTTCAGTTCAATCGCTCAGTCATGTCCGAATGTTTGCGACCCCATGAATTGCAGCATGCCAGGCCTCCCTGTCCATAACCAACTCCCGGAGTTCACTCAGACTCATGTCCATCGAGTCCATGATGCCATTCAGCCATCTCATCCTCTGTCGTCCCCTTCTCCTCCTGCCCCCAATCCCTCCCAGCATCAGAGTCTTTTCCAATGAGTCAACTCTTCACATGAGGTGGCCAAAGTACTGGAGTTTCAGCTTTAGCATCATTCCTTCCAAAGAAATCCTAGGGCTGATCTCCCTCAGAATAGATTGGTTGGATCTCCTTGCAGTCCAAGGGACTCTCAAGAGACTTCTCCAACACCACAGTTCAAAGACATCAATTCTTCGGCGCTCAGCTTTCTTCACAGTCCAACTCTCACATCCATACATGACCACTGGAAAAATCATAGCCTTGAATAGACGGACCTTTGTTGGCAAAGTAATGTCTCTGCTTTTCAATATGCTATCTAGGTTGGTCATAACTTTCCTTCCAAGGAGTAAGCGTCTTTTAATTTCATGGCTGGAGTCACCATCTGCAGTGATTTTGGAGCCCCCCCAAATAAAGTCTGACACTGCTTCCACTGTTTCCCCATCTATTTCCCATGAAGTGATGGGGCCAGATGCCATGATCTTCATTTTCTGAATATTGAGTTTTAAGCCAACTTTTTCATTCTCCTCTTTCACCTTCATGAAGGGGCTTTTTAATTCCTCTTCACTTTGTGCCATAAGGGTGGTGTCATCTGCATATCTGAGGTTATTAATATTTCTCCCAGCAATCTTGATTCCAGCTTGTGTCCAGCATTTCTTATGATTTACTCTGCATATAAGTTAAAAAAGCAGGGTGACAATATATAGCCTTGATGTACTCCTTTTCCTATTTGGAACCAGTCTGTTCCATGTACAGTTCTAACTGTTGCTTCCTGACCTACATATAGGTTTCTCAAGAGGCAGGTCAGGTGGTCTGGTATTCCCATCTCTTTCAGAATTTCCACAATTTATTGTGATCCACACAGTCAAAGGCTTTGGCATAGTCAATAAAGCAGAAATAGCGTGGGCAGCTGTGACTGGCACACTTAGCGCAGCCGAGATGAGCTACCCCACGTCCAAGATCAGGGATAGAAGCCGGGAGGATCCCATGCCTGAGGGGAGGCGGCCAAGAGGAGTTACCCCATGTCTGAGTACAGGGGCAGTGGCTGAGAGTGCCAGGCTGGGGCAGCGCAGGAACGGCGGAGAAGAGCTACCCTACCTCCGAGGTTAGGGGCAGCTGCTGGGAGGAGCTACCCCACATCCGAGGTTAGGGGCGGTGGCCGGGACGAGCAACCCCAACTCCAAGGAGCAGTGGCTGCACAGGCACAGGAGGGCCTAGAGAAGCTATTCCACGTTCAAGGTCAGAAGGGGCGGTGCTGAGGAGATGGCCCTCATCCAAGGTAAGGAGTAGCAGCTGCACTTTGCTGGAGCAGCCGTGAAGAGATACCCCATGTCCAAGGTAAGAGAAACCCAAGTAAGGTAGGTGTTGCAAGAGGGCATCAGAGGCAGACACACTGAAGCCATACTCACAGAAAACTAGTCAATCTAATCACACTAGGAACACAGTCTTGTCTAACTCAATGAAACTAAGCCATGCCCGTGGGGCAACCCAAGATGGGTAGGTCATGGTGGAGAGATCTGACAGAATGTGGTCCACTGGAGAAGGGAATGGCAAACCACTTCAGTATTCTTGCCTTGAGAACCCCATGAACAGTATGAAAAGGCAAAATGATAGTAGGATACTGAAAGAGAAACTCCCCAGGTCAGTAAGTGCCCAATATGCTACTGGAGATCAGTGGAGAAATAACTCAAGAAAGAATGAAGGGATGGCGTCAAAGCAAAAACAATACCCAGTTGTGGATGTGACTGGTGATAGAAGCAACGTCCGATGCTGTAAAGAGCAATATAGCATAGGAACCTGGAATGTCAGGTCCATGAATCAAGGCAAATTGGAAGTGGTCAAACAAGAGATGGCAAGAGTGAACATTGACATTCTAGGAATCAGTGAACTAAAATGAACTGGAAAGGGTGACTTTAACTCAGGTGACCATTATATCTACTACTGCGGACAGGAATCCCTTAGAAGAAATGGAACAGCCATCATGGTCAACAAAGGGTCTGAAATGCAGTACTTGGATGCAATCTCAAAAATGACAGAATGATCTCTGTTCGTTTCCAAGGCAAACCATTCAATATTACAGTAATCCAAGTCTATACCCAAACCAGTAATGCTGAAGAAGCTGAAGTTGAACGGTTCTATGAAGACCTACAAGACTTTTTAGAACTAACACCCAAAAAAAGATGTCCTTTTCATTAAAGGGGACTGCAATGCAAAAGTAGGAAGTCAAGAAACACCTGAAATAACAGGCAAATTTGGCCTTGGAAAAAGGAACGAAGCATGGCAAAGACTAATAGAGTTTTGCCAAAAAAAATGCACTGGTCATAGCAAACACCCTCTTCCAACAACACAAGAGAAGACTCTACACATGAACATCACCAGATGGTCCACACCGAAATCAGATTGATTATATTCTTTGCAGCCAAAGATGGAGAAGCTCTATACAGTCAACAAAAAGAAGACCACGAGCTGACTGTGGCTCAGATCATGAACTCCTTATTGCCAAATTCAGAATGAAATTGAAGAAAGTAGGGAAAACCGCTAGACCATTCAGGTGTGACCTAAATCAAATCCCTTAAGATTATACAGTGAAAGTAAGACATAGATTTAAGGGACTAGATCTGATAGGTAGAGTGCCTGATGAACTATGGACTGAGGTTCGTGACATTGTACAGGAGACAGGGATGAAGACCATCCCCATGGAAAAGAAATGCAAAAAAGCAAAACCGCCGTCTGGGGAGGCCTTACAAATAGCTGTGAAAAGAAGAGAAGCGAAAAGCAAAGGAGAAAAGGAAAGATATAAGCATCTGAATGCAGAGTTCCAAAGAATAGCAAGGAGAGATAAGAAAGTCTTCCTCAGTGATCAATGCAAAGAAATAGAAGAAAACAACAGAATGGGAAAGACTAGAGATCTCTTCAAGAAAATTAGAGATACCAAGGGAATATTTCATGCAAAGATGTGCTCGATAAAGGACAGAAATGGTATGGACCTAACAGAAGCAGAAGATATTAAGAAAAGTGGCAAGAATACACAGAAATACTGTACAAAAAAGATCTTCAGGACCAAGATAATCACGATTTTGTGATCAGTCACCTAGAGCCAGATATCCTGGAATGTGAAGTCAAGTGGGCCTTGGAGAGCATCACTATGAACAAAGCTAGTGGAGGTGATGGAATTCCAGTTGAGCTATTTCAAATCCTAAAAGATGATGCTGTGAAAATGCTGCACTCAATATGCCAGCAAAATTGGAAAACTCAGCAGTGGCCATAGGACTGGAAAAGGTCAGTTTTCATTCTAATCCCAAAGTAAGGCAATGCCAAAGAATGCTCAAACTACGGCACAATTGCACTCATCTCACACGCTAGTAAACTAATGCATATATATATATATATATATATATAAAAAATTTTGTGACTTTCTTTTTTCGTTCTTTTCTTAATATTGTATCTTTGAAAATCCAATCTCTACTCTAGAGTTTTAATCTTTGCTTTTTGTATTTGTTATCAATTTTGTACCTTTAAGAACCCAATCTTCCGTACCTGTTTTAACTTGGGAGTGAGATTACTGGCTTGACTGCTCTCTCCCCCTTTGAACTCTCCTTTTTCTCCACCAGGTCGCCTCTATCTCCTCCCTCCCCTTCTCTTCTCTACCCAACTCTGTGAATCTCTGTGTGTTCCAGACGGTGGAGAACACTTAGGGAACTGATTACTGCTAGACCTCTCTCTTTTTGATTCCTCCATTTTATCCTCCTCGCCACTTCTGTCTCCTTCCTCCCTCTTCTATTCTCTTTATAACTCAGTGAACATCTCTGAGCGGTCCAGACTGTGGAGTGCACATAAGGAAGTGATTACTGGCTAGCTTGCTCACTCCTATTTTGATTCCACCTCATCTCATTTGGGTCACTTCTAACTCCTCCTCCCTCTTCTCTTCTGCATGTAACTCTGTAAACCTCTCTGGGTGTCCTTCACTGGGGAGAAACTTTTCATCTTTAACCTAGATGTTTTATCAACAGTGCTGTATAGAAGGAGAAGTCTTGAGACTACTGTAAAAATAAGACTGAAAACCAGAAGCAGGAGGCTTAAGTCCAAATCCTGAGAACACCAGAGAACTCCTGACTCCAGGGAACATTAATTGACAGGAGCACATCAAACACCTCCATACCTACACTGAAACCAATTACCATCCAAGGGCCAACAAGTTCCAGAGCAAGAAATACCACACAAATTCTCCAGCAACACAGGAACACAGCCTTGAGCTTCAATATACAGGCTGCCCAAAGTTAATCCAAAAACATTGGCGTCTCATAACTCCTTACTGGACACTTCATCGCACTCCAGAGAGAAGAAATCCAGCTTCACCCACCACAACACCGACACAGGCTTCCCTAAACAAGAAACCTTGACAAACCACCTGTACAACCCCACCCACAGTGAGGAAACTCCACAATAAAAAAGAACTCCACAAACTTCCAGAATACAGAAAGGCCACCCCAAACTCAGCAATATAAACAAGATGAAGAGACAGAGGAATACCCAGCAGGTAAAGGAAAGGGATGAATGTCCTCCAAACCAAACAAAAGAGGAAGAGATAGGGAATCTACCTGATAAAGAATTCCAAATAATGATAGTGAAAGTGATCCAAAATCTTGAAATCAAAATGGAATCACAGATAAATAGCCTGGAGACAAGGATTGAGAAGATGCAAGAAAGGTTTAACAAGGACCTAGAAGAAATAAAAAAGAGTCAATATGTAATGAATAATGCAATAAATGAGATCAAAAACACGCTGGAGGCAACAAATAGTAGAATAAAGGAGGCAGAAGATAGGATTAGTGAAGTAGAAGATAGAATGATAGAAATAAATGAATCAGAGAGAGAAAAAAAAAAACAAATTAAAAGAAATGAAGACAATTTCAGAGACCTCCAGGACAATATTAAATGCCCCAACATTCGAATCATAGGAGTCCCAGAAGAAGACAAAAAGAAAGACCATGAGAAAATACTTGAGGAGATAATAGTTGAAAACTTCCTTAAAATGGGGAAGGAAATAATCACCCAAGTCCAAGAAACCCAGAGTCCCAAACAGGATAAACCCAAGGAAAAACACCCCAAGACACATATTAATCAAATTAACAAAGATAAAACATAAAGTACAAATATTAAAAGCAGCAAGGAAACAACAACTAATAACACACAAGGGGATTCCCATAAGGATAACAGCTGATCTTTCAATAGAAACTCTTTTTTTTTAATGTAAATTTATTTATTTTAATTGGAGGCTAATTATTTTACAAGATTATATTGGTTTTGCCATACATCAACATGAATCCACCATGGGTATACATGTGCTCCCCATCCTGAAGCCCCCTCCCACCTTCCTCCCTGTACCATCCCTCTGGGTCATCCCAGTGCACCAGCCCCAAGCATCCTATATCCTGCATCGAACATAGACTGGCGATTCATTTCTTATATGATATACATGTTTCAATGCCATTCTCAAAAATCATCGTACCCTCTCCCTCTCCCACAGAGTCCAAAAGACTGTTCTATACATCTGTGTCTCTTTTGCTATCTCACATACAGGGTTATTGTTACCATCTTTCTAAATTCCATATATATGCGTTAGTATACTATATTGGTGGTTTTCTTTCTGGCTTACTTCACTCGGTATAATAGGATCCAGTTTCATCCACCTCATTAGAACTCTTCAGGCCAGGAGGGAATGGCAAGACATACTTAAAGTGATGAAAGAAAATAACCTGCAGCCCAGATTACTGTACCCAGCATGGATCTCATTCAAATATGAAGGAGAAATCAAAAGCTTTACAGACAAACAAAAGCTGAGAGAATTCAGCACCATCAAACCAGCTCTCCATCAAATGCTAAAGGATATTCTCTAGACAGAAAACACAGAAAGGGTGTATAAACTCGAACCCAAAACAATAAAGTAAATGGCAATGGGATCATAGTTATGAATAATTACCTTAAATGTAAATGGGTTTAATGCCCCAACCAAAACACAAAGACTGGCTGAATGGATACAAAAACAAAACCCCTATATATGTTGTGTACAAGAGACCCACCTCAAAACGGGGACACATACAGACTGAAAGTGAAGGGCTGGAAAAATATATCCCACCCAAATAGAGACCAAAAGAAAGCAGGAGTACCAATACTCATATCAGATAAAATAGATTTTATTTTATTTTTATTTTTTTTAATCTAAAAAGTTTTATTTAACCAACACAACCATATCAAAATCAGTCTGGAAGAAAATCAGTTTCTTGTTTATTAGTGGAAAATAACAATATATGTTTGGACAACACATCCAACAGAAAGTCATGGAGTTCAATGCAAACGTCATCCATTTCAATATCCCTTGGCTTATGCTCTCTCATAAACTCTGGTAGCAGTGACACCATTCATGACACATTCCAGCACCATCTTCTCATCCACGAGTTTTCTCTTTATGGTGGTTGATTTTCCATCCCAGTTTTGTACTTGTACCAGAGCACCTTCATCTAAGTTTATGATGCTCTTGACTTTCCTGTCATCTGGAGTGACTTCATCAAATTCCTGGTCCAATTTGAAGGAAATCTCAGTATTTTTAAAGGTGCTTTCTGATCTAATGGTGGCCACATCCCCATTCACACTAATGATCAAAGTGGGTTCGGCCATGCCAGCCACTTTCCTGGTAGCAAAGCCCACGCCCACTTCTTTCATGTAATCATCAAAGTTTTCACTGGAGACAAGTTTCCAGGTACCTTCAAATGCATCACACATTTTGTGAGCTTTCTAGAATTCTTCAAGGTGAGAAAGAACTGCAGCTTTCAGCAAGATTTTAAAACAAAGGCTGTGAAAAGAGACAAAAGAGATAAAGAAGGACACTATATAATGATCAAAGGATCAATCCAAGAAGAAGATATATCAATTATAAATATATATGCACCCAACATAGGAGCACCACAATATGTAAGGCAAATGCTAACAAGTATGAAAGGAGAAATTAACAATAGCAGAATAATAGTAGGAAACTTTAGTACCCCACTCACACCTATGAATATATCAACTAAACAGAAAATTAACAAGGAAACACAAACTTTAAATGATACAATAGACCAGTTAGACCTAATTGATATCTATAGGACATTTCACCCCAAAACAATGAATTTCACCTTTTTCTCAAGCGCACAAGGAAACTTCTCCAGGTTAGATCAAATCCTGGGCCATAAATCTAGCCTTGGTAAACTTAAAAAAATTGAAATAATTCCAAGTATCTTTTCTGACCACAACGAAGTAAGATTAGATCTCAAGTACAGGAGAAAAACTATAACAATTCCAACATATGGAAGCTGAACAACACACTGCTGAATAACCAACAAATCACAGAAGAAATCAAAAAAGGAATCAAAATATGCATAGAAATGAATGAAAATGAAAACACAACAACCCAAAACCTGTGGGACACTGTAAAAGCAGTGCTAAGGGGAAAGTTCATAGCAATACAGGCATATCACAAGATACAAGAAAAAAGTCCAATAAATAACCTAACACTACACCTAAAGCAACTAGAAAATGAAGATATGAAGAACCCCAGGGTTAGTAGAAGGAAAGAAATCTTAAAAATTGGGGCAGCTCAACATTCAGAAAACGAAGATCATGGCATCTGGTCTCACCACTTCATGGGAAATAGACGGGGAAACAGTGTCAGATTTTATTTTTTTTGGGGGGGGGGCTCCAAAATCACTGCAGATGGGGACTGCAGCCATGAAATTAAAAGACGCTTACTCCTTGGAAAGAAAGTTATGACCAACCTAGATAGCATATTCAAAAGCAGAGACATTACTTTGCCAACAAAGGTTCGTCTAGTCAAGGCTATGGTTTTTCCTGTGGTCATGTATACATGTGAGAGTTGGGCTGTGAAGAAGGCTGAGCACCGAAGAATTGATGCTTTTGAACTGTGGTGTTGGAGAAGACTCTTGAGAGTCCCTTGGACTGCAAGGAGATCCAACCAGTCCATTCTGAAGGAGATCAGCCCTGGGATTTCTTTGGAAGGAATGATGCTAAAGCTGAAACTCCAGTATTTGGCCACCTCATGCGAAGAGTTGACTCATTGGAAAAGACTCTGATGCTGGGAGGGATTGGGGGCAGGAGGAGAAGGGGACGACAGAGGATGAGATGGCTGAATGGCATCATGGACTCGATGGACATGAGTCTGAGTGAACTCCGGGATTTGGTGATGGACAGGGAGGCCTGGCGTGCTGCGATACATGGGGTCGCAAAGAGTCGGACACGACTGAGCGACTGAACTGAACTGAAATGCAAAAGAAACAAAAGAGACCATAGCAAAAATCAACAAAGCCAAAAGCTGGTTCTTTGAAAAGATAAATAAAATTGGCTAATCATTAGCCAGACTCATCAAGAAACAAAGGGAGAAAAATCAAATCAATAAAATTAGAAATGAAAATGGAGAGATCACGACAGACAATACAGAAATACAAAGGATCATAAGAGACTACTATCAGCAATTATATGCCAATAAAGTGGATAATGTGGAAGAAATGGACAAATTCTTAGAAAAGTACAACTTTCCAAAACTGGACCAGGAAGAAATAGAAAATCTTAACAGACCCATCACAAACACGGAAATTGAAACTGTAATGAGAAATCTTCCAGCAAACAAAAGCCCAGGTCCAGATGGCTTCACTGCTGAATTCTACCAAAAATTTAGAGAAGAGCTAACACCTATCCTATTGAAACTCTTCCAGAAAATTGCAGAGGGAGGTAAACTTCCAAACTCATTCTATGAGGCCACCATCACCCTAATACCAAAATCTGACTAAGATGCTACCAAAAAAGAAAACTACAGATCAAAATCACTGATAAAAAAAAATCATGATGATGAAAAAATCCTTAACAAAATTGTAGCAAAGAGAATCCAACAACACATTAAAAAGATGGGGCTGGTGCACTGGGACGACCCAGAGGGATGGAATGGGGAGGGAGGAGGGAGGAGGGTTCAGGATGGGGAACACATGTATAACTGTGGCGGATTCATTTTGATATTTGGCAAAACTAATACAATTATGTAAAGTTTAAAAATAAAAAAAAAAAAAAAAAAAAAAAGATCATACACCATGACCAAGTGGGCTTTATCCCAGGGATGCAAGGATTCTTCAATATCTGCAAATCAATCAATGTAATACACCACATTAACAAACTGAAAAATAAAAGTCATATGATTATCTCAATAGATGCAGAGAAAGCCTTTGACAAAATTCAACATCCATTTACGATAAAAACTCTCCAGAAAGCAGGAATAGAAGGAACATACCACAACACAATAAATCCTATATATGACAAACCCACAGCAAACATTATCCTCAAAGGTGAAAAATTGAAAGCATTTCCCCTAAAGTCAGGAAGAAGACAAGGGTGCCCACTTTCACCACTACTATTCAACATAGTTTTGGAAATTTTGGCTACAGCAATCAGAGCAGAAAAAGGAATAAAAAGTATCCAAATTGGAAAAGAAGAAGTAAAACTCTCACGGTTTGCAGATGACTTGTTCCTTTACATAGAAAACCCTAAAGACTTCACCAGAATACTAGAGCTAATCAATGAATATAGTAAAGTTTCAGGATATAAAGTCAACACACAGAAATCCCTTGTACTCCTAGCCATTAATAATGAGAAAATAGAAAGAGAAATTAAGGAAACAATTCCATTCACCATTGCAATGAAAAGAATAAAATACTTAGGAATGTATCTACGTAAAGAAACTAAAGACCTATTTATAGAAAACTATAAAACACTGGTGAAAGAAATCAGAGAGGACACTAACGGAGATATATACTACGTTCATGGATCAGAAGAATCAATATGGTGAAAATAAGTATACTACCCAAAGCAACTGTAGATTCAATGCAATCCATATCAAGCTACCAACAGTATTTTTCACAGAGCTAGAACAAATAGTTTAACACTTTGTATGGAACTACAAAAAACCTCGAATAGCCAAAGCAATCTTGAGAAAGAAGAATGGAACTGGAGGAATCAACCTGCCTGACTTTAGGCTCCACTGAAAAGCCACAGTCATCAAGACAGTATGGTACTGTCACAGAGACAGAAATATGGATCAATGGAACAAAATAGAAAGCCCAGAGATAAATCCATGCACCTATGGACACCTTATTTTTGACAAAGATATATAAGAATTCTTTGACAAGAATATACAATGGATTAAGGACAATCTCTTTAACAAGTGGTGCTGGCAAAACTGGTCAAACACTTGTAAAAGAATGAAACTAGAACACTTTCTAACACCATACACAAACATAAACTCAAAATGGATTAAAAATGTAAACAGAAGACCTGAAACTATAAAACTCCTAGAGGAGAACATAGGCACAACACTCTCCGACATAAATCACAGCAGGATTCTCTGTGACCCACCTCCCAGAATATTGGAAATAAAAGCAAAAATAAACAAATGGGACCTAATTAAAATTAAAAGCTTCCACACAACAAGGGAAACTATAAGCAAGGTGAAAAGACAGCTTTCAAAATGGGAGATAATAATAGCAAATGAAGCAACTGTCAAAAAACTAATCTCAAAAATATACACAGAACTCCTGCAGCTCAATTCCAGAAAAATAAATGACCCAATCAAAAAATGGGCCAAAGAACTAAATAGACATTTCTCCAAAGAAGACATCCAGATGGCTAACAAACACATGAAAAGATGCTCAACATCATTCATTATCAGTTCAGTTCAGTTCATTCGCTCAGTCATGTCCGAATCTTTTCAACCCCATGAATCGCAGCACGCCAGGCCTCCCTGTCCATGACCAACTCCTGGAGTTCACTGAGACTCACATCCATTGAGACCATGATGCCATCCAGCCATCTCATCCTCTGTCGTCCCCTTCTCCTTCTGCCCCCAATCCCTCCTAGCATCAGAGTCTTTTCCTTTTTTTTTTTTTATTTAAATTTTATTTTATTTTTAAACTTTACATAACTGTATTAGTTTTGCCAAATATCAAAATGAATCCGCCACAGGTATACATGTGTTCCCCATCCTGAACCCCCCTCCCTCCTCCCTCCCCATTCCATGCCTCTGGGTAGTACCAGTGCACCAGCCCCAAGCATCCAGTATTATGCATCGAACCTGGACTGGCAACTCGTTTCATACATGATATTTTACATGTTTCAATGCCATTCTCCCAAATCTTCCCACCATCTCCCTCTCTCACAGAGTCCATAAGACTGTTCTATACATCAGTGTCTCTTTTGCTGTCTCACATACAGGGTTAATGTTACCATCTTTCTAAATTCCATATATATGCGTTAGTATACTGTATTGGTGTTTTTCTTTCTGGCTTACTTCACTCTGTATAATAGGCTCCAGTTTCATCCACTTCATTAGAACTGATTCAAATGTATTCTTTTTAATGGCTGAATAATACTCCATTGTGTATATGTACCACAGCTTGCTTATCCATTCATCTGCTGATGGACATCTAGGTTGCTTCCATGTCCTGGCTATTATAAACAGTGCTGCGATGAACATTGGGGTACACGTGTCTCTTTCCCTTCTGGTTTCCTCAGTGTGTATGCCCAGCAGTGGGATTGCTGCATCATAAGGCAGTTCTATTTCCAGTTTTTTAAGGAATCTCCACACTGTTCTCCATAGTGGCCGTACTAGTTTGCATTCCCACCAACAGTGTAAGAGGGTTCCCTTTTCTCCACACCCTCTCCAGCATTTATTGTTTGCAGACTTTTGGATCGCAGCCATTCTGACAGGTGTGAAATGGTACCTCATAGTGGTTTTGATTTGCATTTCTCTGATAATGAGTGATGTTGAGCATCTTTTCAAGTGTTTGTTAGCCATCTGTATGTCTTCTTTGGAGAAATGTCTATTTAGTTCTTTGGGCCATTTTTTGATTGGGTCATTTATTTTTCTGGAGTTGAGCTGTAGGAGTTGCTTGTATATTCTCGAGATTAGTTGTTTGTCAGTTGTTTCATTTGCTATTATCTTCTCCCATTCTGAAGGCTGTCTTTTCACTTTGCTAATAGTTTCCTTTGATGTGCAGAAGCTTTTAAGGTTAACTAGGTCCCATTTGTTTATTTTTGCTTTTATTTCCAATATTATGGGAGGTGGGTCATAGAGGATCCTGCTGTGATGTATGTCAGAGAGTGTTTTGCCTATGTTCTCCTCTAGGAGTTTTATAGTTTCTGGTCTTACGTTGAGATCTTTAATCCATTTTGAGTTTATTTTTGTGTATGGTGTTAGAAAGTGTTCTAGTTTCATTCTTTTACAAGTGGTTGACCAGATTTCCCAGCACCACTTGTTAAAGAGATTGTCTTTAATCCATTGTATATTCTTGCCTCCTTTGTCAAAGATACGGTGTCCATATGTGTGTGGATTTATCTCTGGGCTTTCTATTTTGTTCCATTGATCTATATTTCTGTCTTTGTGCCAGTACCATACTGTCTTGATAACTGTGGCTTTGTAGTAGAGCCTGAAGTCTGGTAGGTTGATTCCTCCAGTTCCATTCTTCTTTCTCAAGATCGCTTTGTCTATTCAAGGTTTTTTGTATTTCCATACAAATTGTGAAATTATTTGTTCTAGCTCTGTGAAGAATGCTGTTGGTAGCTTGATAGGGATTGCATTGAATCTACAATTGCTTTGGGTAGTATACTCATTTTCACTATATTGATTCTTCCAATCCATGAACATGGTATATTTCTCCATCTGTTAGTGTCCTCTTTGATTTCTTTCACCAGTGTTTTATAGTTTTCTATATATAGGTCTTTCATTTCTTTAGGTAGATATATTCCTAAGTATTTTATTCTTTCCATTGCAATGGTGAATGGAATTGTTTCCTTAATTTCTATTTCTATTTTCTCATTATTAGTGTATAGGAATGCAAGGGATTTCTGGGTGTTGATTTTATATCCTGCAACTTTACTATAGTCATTGATTAGTTCTAGTAATTTTCTGGTGGAGTCTTTAGGGTTTTCTATGTAGAGGATCATGTCATCTGCAAACAGTGAGAGCTTTACTTCTTCTTTTCCAATTTGGATTCCTTTTATTTCTTTTTCTGTTCTGATGCTGTGGCCAAAACTTCCAAAACTGTGTTGAATAGTAATGGTGAAAGTGGGCACCCTTGTCTTGTTCCTGACTTTAGAGGAAATGCTTTCAATTTTTCACCATTGAGGATAATGTTTGCTGTGGGTTTGTCATATATAGCTTTTATTATGTTGAGGTATGTTCCTTCTATTCCTGCTTTCTGGAGAGTTTTGATGAGTCAACTCTTCGCATGAGGTGGCCCAAGTACTGGAGTTTCAGCTTTAGCATCATTCCTTCCAAAGAAATCCCAGGGCTGATCTCCTTCAGAGTGGACTGGTTGGATCTCCTTTCAGTCCAAGGGACTCTCAAGAGTCTTCTCCAACACCACAGTTCAAAAGCATCAATTCTTTGGTGCTCAGCTTTCTTCACAGTCCAACTGTCACATCCATACATGACCACAGGAAAAGCCATAGCCTTGACTAGACAGACCTTAGTTGGCAAAGTAATGTCTCTGCTTTTTAATACGGTATCTAAGTTGGTCATAACTTTCTTTCCAAGGAGTAAGCGTCTTTTCATTTAATGGCTGCAGTCACCATCTGCAGTGATTTTGGAGTCCAAAAAAATAAAGTCTGATACTGTTTCCACTGTTTCCCCATCTATTTCCCATGAAGTGATGGGACCGGATGTCATGATCTTCGTTTTCTGAATGTTGAGCTTTAAGCCAACTTGTTCACTCTCCTCTTTCACTTTCATCAAGAGGCTTTTTAGTTCCTCTTCACTTTCTGCCATAAGGATGGTGTCATCTGCATATCTGAGGTTATTGATATTTTTCCATGCAATCTTCATTCCAGCCTGTGTTTCTTCCAGTCCAGCGTTTCTCATGATGTACTTTGCATACTCATTATCAGAGATATGCAAATCAAAACCACAATGAAGTACCATTTCACGCCAGTCAGAATGGCTGTGATCCAAAAGTCTGCAAAAAATAAATGCTGGAGAGGGTGTGGAGAAAAGGGAACCCTCTTACACTGTTGGTGGAAATTCAAACTAGTACAGCCATTATGGAGAAGAGTGTGTAGATTCCTTAAAAAACTGGAAATAGAACTGCCTTATGATCCAGCAATCCCACTGCTGGGCATACACAGTTAGGAAACCAGAATTGAAAGAGCCACGTGTATTGCAATGTTCATCGCAGTAGTGTTTCTAATAGCCCGGATATGGATGCAACCTAGATGTCCATCAGCAGATGAATGGATAAGAAAGCTGTGGTACATATACACAATAGAGTATTACTCAGCCATTTAAAAGAATACATTTGAATCAGTTCTAATGAGTTGGATGAAACTGGAGCCGATTATACAGAGTGAAGTAAGCCAGAAAGAAAAACACCAATTAAGTATACTAATGCATATATATGGAATTTAGAAAGATGGTAATGATAACCCTGTATACGAGACAGCAAAAGAGACACTGATGTATAGAACAGTTTTTGGACTCTATGGGAGAGGGAGAGGGTGCGATGATTTGAGAGAATGGCATTGAAACATGTATAATATCATGTATGAAACGAATCGCCAGTACAGGTTCGGTGCAGGATACAGGAGGCTTGGGACTGGTACACTGGGATGACGCAGAGGGATATATGGAGAGGGAGGTGAGAGGGGTGTTCAGGATGGGGAACACGTGTACACCCGTGGTGGATTCATGTTGATGTATGGCAAAACCAGTACAATATTGTAAATTAATTAACCTCCAATTAAAATAAATAAATTTAAATTAAAAAACAAAACAAGCAAACAAAATAAAATAAGTGGATGACATTGTTTATGGTTTTATGTCCTATAAGAGGCCATTGCATTAAGTAGACTAATACCAACAGTTTAATAAATATATTTCTTATGTATTTATTAACTAAATCATTTTTTGTTAGGGTTTAGATTTTTCAATATATACATATTTTTCCCCAATTAAACTGAACCATTTTGATTTTCGTATAGGTTGATTAAATCACTTTCCAGCAATGTGAATACCCTATTGCCTCATTGTTGTAGCTTTTTATCTATCTGTCAAACATGCTTGAAATCAGCACACTAATCTTGCCCTATAGCAAATGCTTGATTAATTTATTTTTTGTCTACTATCTCATAGAGTTTCTCCATGAAACTTACTGACATTGAGTATGATTTTAATGTTGATAAATTATCTGTCCTTCAAAACCACAGAATCCTCAAATACCAAAAAAAAAAAAAAATTACTTTCCTTGTTTTATCTTCCCCATTCCTCTCTGGAGTCACTATAATTGAAAGGAATCTCTAAGTAAAACTAATTCACTCATTCATTCACTGTTTATTTATAGAACATTTATTATGTATCATGGCATCATGAAGGAATGAAAGCATGTTTTAGCAATTATGACATTTGTTTCTTAAAATTACAAGATCCTAAATACAGACTTGTGTACATAAACACACATACACAAGTAAGTACCAAAAAAAAAAAAAAAAAACCAAAAAAAAGTAAACCCTACTTCAGTGGTAGAAACTGATGTGATTTATCTCCTTCAAGGTAAGAATTATGTTATATTAAACATGAATCTATGTCTCCCTAATACTAGTTCCTCATCTTAATACTTACTTAAGGATAGAAATCATGAAGTACAGTATTATGGGAAAGTTAGTACTTGAGCATGATTAAAAAACCTTGATGGTTATCTTTTGTTGAGTAATGGAGGAGCATTCCAGACAGAGGAAAGAAGTGGGTATGCATTAGAAACAATGAGTAACCCAGAGGTAGGAGTCAAGATGGCGATTAGTAACCAGTGGGGCTTCCCTGAAGGCTCAGGAGTAATGCATCTGCCTACAATGCAAAGATTCAAAAGACACAGGTTCTATACTTGGGTCGAGAAGATCGCCTGGAGGAGGGCATGGCAACCCACTCTAGTATTCTTGCCTGGAGAATCCCATGGACAGAGGAGCCTGGCAGACTGTAGTCCACAGGGATGCACAGAGTTGGACATGACCAACTGAGCATGCAGTGACTGAGCATGCAGCATGAACGCAGCCAATTGGACTCAAGAGTTTGGTTGAAGTCAGACTTTGAAGAACTTGGCATATGTAGATGTTAAATAAATATTTGTAAACAAAACTGACAAATGATACATAAGGGGTGTTGAGCCATGTGTTTCTTCTCTACCTTGTTAACAAATGCTATTGTATTTCTTTTAGTTATGAAGTCACAGGTTGTTTTGCTTAACTTAATTCATATACAGACAGTTGATGGAGAATTGATTAAATTATTTGGATAATCAAGCTTCTCCAAAATAATATTTCAGATTTAAAAAGTGAATATTGTATTGTTATTTCCTGTTTAAATAACCACACTGGACAAATTATACATTTAATATTTAAAAGTTTAATTCAATTTTGGACAGTTTAATAGTGATGGCTATAATTGTTCTTTATTAGGCAACTACTGTCATATAAGATGGAGAAGGCAATGGCACCCCACTCCAGTACTCTTGCCTGGAAAATCCCATGAACGGAGGAGCCCGGTGGGCTGCAGTCCCTAGGGTTGCTAAGAGTCAGACACGACTGAGCAACTTCACTTTCACTTTTCACTTTCATGCATTGGAGAAGGAAATGGCAACCCACTCCAGTGTTCTTGCCTGGAGAATCCCAGGGACGGGGGAGCCTGGTGGGCTGCCGTCTATGGGGTCACACAGAGTCAGACACGACTGAAGAGACTTAGTGGTAGTGGTGATATAAGAATGCAATTTTTAGTTCTTAAAAAATAATCTTCTAATGTAAGTACTACTAGCTTTGCTTTAGAGATGAGAAAATTAAAGCATAAACTGTTTAAATAACAAGGCCAGTGTCACATAGCTAGTAATCATACATCAGGATTCAAAGAAATATCTAATTCCATAAACATCACATATATTTATGAAAAAAGCCAAATGTTTGCTTTACAACAATTATTATCATTGTCATGGCTCTGATTTAAGCTGAAGCTTATAAATCATTAATGAAAGAAATATTATGTATATTTGCATTTTTTTTAATACTACTACTGACTGGGTTATTTAACAAAAATGCCATGATAGCAAAGTCAGATCAATTGTAATTATTTCTTCCAGCTTAACAAATATAAATGTTTGATTGGCTAAAAAGGAAAAAAAAAATATTAAAAAAGGGAAATACGCAGGCACACTCTAGTTACATAAACATTTGGTACTTGGAAGAAAGTGTGAAAGTGTTAGTCTTTCAGTCATGTCCAGTGGTTTGCGACACCATGGAGTGTGGCCCATGTAGTCTTCTCTGTTCATGAGATCCTCCAGGCGAGAATACTTGATCAGGTTGCCATTTCCTTCTCTAGGAGATATTCCCTACCCAGGGATCTAACCGGGTCTCCCACATTGCAGGCAGATTATTTACTGTCTGAGCACCAGGGAAGGTCGGTACTTGAAACAACTCGAATAGTTGATGTATAATAGAATTACCTTCTTTTCTATTATTAATCATATACACCCCAGTTTATTACATTTAAGTTACAGGGTTTGTTTTTTTTTTTTTTTTCAGATTCTTTTTCTTTCTTCCTTTTTTGTCACATAAGATTGAGTTGTATGCATTTAGTCACACTCTATCCAACTGTATTCCCTTAGATATGTTTGACTGTGAATGAATGTATTTGGCATAGTATTTTTAACAAAAATAACGTGGAGTCATACTGATTTCACTTTCAAGATAATTCTGCTCACAAGCTTTTCTGGTTTTCTGAATGTTCAAAACATTCTTGTGCAATGTTGGTCTGCCAGCACACTTCTTAGTCCAACAGAGAGATTATAGATAACCTATTTATGAAAGTGATCAGTTACAACTATCCCCTGATATACTCTTAACATGGGATTATTTTAATAACTTTATTAGAAGAAAAAAAACTATATTTTTATAATATATATATAATTATACACAATAAAATATTGCATGTAACTCACATATATCAAATAAAGCATTCAGTTCAGTTCAGTCACCTAGTCACATCCAAGTCTTTGTGACACCATGGACTGAAGCATGCCAGGCTTCCCTGTCCTTAACTATCTCCTAGAGTTTGCTCAAACTCATGTCCATTATGTTGGTGATGCCATCCTACCATCTTATGCTGTCACCCTCTTCTTCTCCTGCTTCCAATCTTTGCCAACATCAGGGTATTTTGCAGTAAGTTGGCACTTCTCATCAGGTAGTCAAAGTATTCAGCTCAGTTCAGTCACTCAGTAGTGTCCGACTCTTTGTGACTCCATGGACTGCAGCATGCCAGGCTTCCCTGTTCATCACCAACTCCCAGAGTTCAAACTGGTGTCCATTGAGTCTGTGATGCTATCCAACCATCTTATCCTCTGTCATCCCCTTCTCCTCCCGCCTTCAATCTTTCCAAGCATCAGGGTCTCTTCAAATGAGTCAGTTCTTTGCATCAGGTGGCCAAAGTTTGGAGTTTCAGCTTCAACATCAGTTCTTCCAATGAACACCCAGGACTGATCTCCTTTAGGATGGACTGGTTGGATCTCCTTACAGTCCAAGGGACTCTCAAGAGTCTTCTCTAACACTACAGTTCAAAAGTATCAATTCTTTGGTACTCATCCTTCTTTATGGTCCAACTCTCACATCTGTACATGACCACTGAAAAAACCATAGCTTTGACTATAGGGACCTTTGTTGGCAAAGTGAATGTCTCTGATTTTCCATACAGTGTCTAGGCTTGCTATATCTTTTCTTCCGAGGAGCAACTGTCCTTTAATTTCATGGCTGCAATCAGCATCTGTGGTCACTTTGGAGCCCAAGAAAATAAAGTCTGTCATTGCTTCCATTTTTCCCCATCCATTGGCCATGAAAGGATGAGAATGGATGCCATGATCTTAGTTTTTTGAATGTTGAGTTTTAAGCCATTTTTTTTTTTCTCCCCGAGTTCACCTTCATCAAGAGGTTCTTTAGTTCCTCTTCACTTTCACCCATTGGAGTGGTATAATATTTCTCCAGGCAATCTTGATTCCAGCTTCTGCTTCATCCAGCCCAGCGTTTTGCATGATGTATTCTGCTTATAAGTTAATAAGCACAGTGACAATATACACCCTTGACATACTCCTTTTTTTGTTGGGAACCAGTTTGTTGTTCCCTGTCCAGTTATAATTGTTGCTTTTTTACTTTCATAAAGATTTGTCAGGAGGCAGGTAAATTTGTCTGGTATTCTTACCTCTTTAAGATTTTTCCACAGTTTGTTGTGATCCACACAGTCAAAGGTGTTAACATAGTCAATGAAGCAGAAGTAATCCCCGCCCCCCTCCCCGAATGCCCTTGCTTTTTCTATGATCCAATGGATATTGCATTTTGATCTCTGGCTCCTCTGTCTTTTCTAAATCTAACTTGTATATCTGGAAGTTCTCAGTTTATGCATTTTTGAAGCATATCTTAAAGGATTTTGAACATTGTTTCTAGCATGTGAAATGAGAACAATTGTGTCATAGTTTGAACATTTTTGACATTTCCCTTCTGTGGGATTGAAATGAAAAATGACTTTCCAGTCCTGTGGTCACTGCTTACTTTTCCAAATTTGCTGTCATATTGAGTGCATCACTTTTACATCATCATCTTTTAGGGTTTGAAATAGCTTGGCTGGAATTTCTTCACTTCCACAAGCTTTGTTCATAGTAATGCTTCCTAAGGCCCACTTGACTTCACACTCCAGGATGTCTGCTCTAGGTGAGTGATCACATCATCGTGGTTACCTGGGTCATTAAAATCTTTTTCGTATAGTTCTTCTGTGTATTCTTGCTACCTCTTCTTAATATCTTCTGCTTCTGTTAACTCTATACTACTTTTCTTCTAAGGGATTTTTGCCTTGAGTAGTAAATACAATGATCATATGAATTAAATTTGCCCATTCCCGTCCAGTTTTGTTCTCTGATTCCTAAAATGTCGACGTTCATTATTGCCATCTTCTGTTTGACCACATCCTATTTACTTTGTTTCATGGGCCTAATCTTCCAGGTTCCTATGCAGTATTTTTCTTTACAGCATCAGACTTTACTTTCACCACCAGACACATCCACAAGAGGGCATTATATACACTTTGGTTCAACCTCTTGATTCTTTCTGGAGTTATTTCTCCACTCTTCTCCAGTAGCATATTGGATACCTCCTGACCTGGGGGATTATCTTTCAGTGTCATATATTTTTGCCTTTTCATATTGTTCATGGTGTTCCCAAGGCAAGAATGCTGAAGTGGTTTGTCTTTCCCTTCTCAAGTCAACCACATTTTGTCAGAAGTCTCCAACCATGACCTGTCCAAATTGGGTGGCCCTACATGGCATAGCTTACAGTTTCATTGAGTTACACAAAGCTATGATCAATGTAATCATTTTATTTACTTCTCTGTGATTGTGGTTTCCATACTGTTTACCCTCTGATGGATTAAGATAAGGGGGTTGTGCCAACTTCCTTACGGGAGGGACTGGCTGTGGGGAAAACTGGGTTCTTGCTCTGGTGGACAGAGCCATGCTCAACAAATCTTTAATAAGATTTTCTGCTCATGAGTGAGGCTTGCTCCCTCCCTGTAGTTTGGCCTGAGGCAGCCGAGTCCTGGAGTCCTGTACTCTCCATGCTATAGTCTTTGTTAGACCTAATGACAACCTCCTCCAAGATGACTTATGCCAACACACTGCACTTCCTAGGAATGCTGCCAGCAGTGGTCCTGATCCCACAGCAGGCTGTGAACCCACGCCTCTCCCCAAGACTCCCAAACAGCATTCTTCTACCCTGCCATCTGACTTGAAGCCAAAGAAAACATTATTAATGGTTATTTGGGGGATGAGGTATCATAAGTATTTTTATCTTCTTTTATATATTTTATATACTTTCAAAATATTCTAAATTAGTGTGTATTGATTTATTGAGCTATGGTTGATTTATAGTATATCAGTTTTCAGTGTACAATATAGTGATTTAACATTTTTGTAGATTGCACTCCATTTAAAATTTTATAAAATATTTATTAGATTCTAGTGCTGTGCAATATATCCTTATGCCTTATTTATTTTATACTTAGTAGCTTGTACCTCTTAAGCCCCTCGCCCCCCACACACCCTTATCTTGCATCCTTCCCTCTTACCTATTCCTACTAGTAACCAATTGTTTCTTCCCTATATCTGTGAGTCTGCTTCTCTTTTATTAAATTCATATTTGTTTTTTTTCTTTTAATTCCACATTTAAGTCATAACACACAGTATTTGTCTTTCTCTGTTGATTTATTTCACTCAGTTTAATATCTACTTGGTCATCCATGCTTTTGCAAATGGCAAATTTTCATTCTTTTTTAAAGCTGAGTAATATTCCATTGCATGTATGCTGCATCTTGTTTATTTATTCATTTGTTGATGGACACTTAAGTTTCTTCCATATTTTGGCTTATGGAAATGATGCTGCTATGAATTTTGGGGTGCACTTCTATTTTCCAATTAGTTTCATTTTCTTTGGATATTTAACCAGATTAAAATTGTTGGATTATATACAAGTTCTATTTTTACTCTTCCTAAGAAACTCCACATTGTTTTTCATAGTCACTACATCAACTACCATTCCCATCAACAGTGTACAGGGTTCCCTTTTATCCAACATTTTTTATTTGTGTTCTTTTTGATAATAGCCATTCTGATTGGTGTGAGGTGATATCTCATTTTTGTTTGGATTTGTAGGTTCCTTGTGCATAGCAATGGTGAGCATATTTTCATATGCTTGTTGGCTATATCTATGTCTTCTTAAAAAAAAAGTTGGTGTCTTCTGCCTGTTTTTCAATTGGATTGTTGTTTTTGATATTGAGTTATATGAACTACTTATATATTTTGGATAATGACCCCTTTCCACTCATATCATTTGCAAATATTTCTTGCCACTCAATAGGTTGTCTTTATGTTTTCTTGATGGTTTCCTTTGCTGTGTAAAAGCTTTTAAGTTAAATTAAGCCCAATTTAAAATTTGCTTTTGTTTCTTTTGCCTTAGGAAACAATTCCAAAAAAATATTGCTGATTTATATGGACAGGGAGGCCTGGCATGCTTCAGTCCATGAAATCACAAAGAGTCAGACATGGCTGATGACTGAACTGAACTGAACTGAATATCAAAGAGTGTTCTGCTTATCTTTACTTCTAGAAGTTTTAATGATTTTAGTCTTACATTTAATCCATTATGAGTTTATTTTTGTATGTAGTATGAGAAAATGTTCTAATTTCCTCCTTCTTTGTGTAGATGCACACTTTTCCCAGCAGCACTTACTGGAGAGACTATTTTTCCCCTACTGTATATTCTTGCCTCTTTTGTCATAGACTAATTGACTGTAAATATAAGTGCACAGGTTTATTTCTGGGCTCTCTACTCTGTTTTATTGGTCTATATGTCTTTTTCTGGGGGGTGGGGCTAATGCCACACTCTTGATTTCTGTAGCTTTGTAGTATAGTTTGAAGTCAGAAAGCATACCACCTGTAGCTCTGTTCTTATTTCTCTAGATTGCTCTGGTTATTCAGGGTCTTTTGTGATCCCATGCAAATTGTAGATATATTTGTTCTAATTCTGTGGAAAATGACATTGGTATTTTGATAGAGATTGCATTTATTTGTAGATTGCCTGAGGTAATATGGTCATTTTAATAGTTTTTCCAGTCCTTGAACATACTTTATCTTACTATCTGTTCATGTCATCTTCAGCTTATTTTTGTCCAGTGTCTTATAGTTCATTGAGTAAAGTTATTTTATAATACCTTCTTAGATTAATTCCTTATTTTATTCTTTCAATGTAGTTATAAATGAACTTGTATTATGTTTTTGATACTTTCCTGTGAGTATTTCTATATATTAGTTTTGTATCCATTCTTATGTTGTTTAGTTTATATGCATAAAGAAAGTTAGAATATAGGTCAGACAGATGGTAGACAAAGGAACCACATAGCATCCTGTGGACATGGTTGTATTATGAAAGACTTTTAATATTGTGATTATAGCAGCAACCAGAATTTTTTAATTCTTCTATTAATTAAAAAAGAACACACATTCTAATGTAAATTTAATGATATTTATAATGAATTGCATTTATTATGACCAAAAATATTTTTGAACATTAGCTATATATTATCAGTTTAATGTATTTGGACATTAAACCAATTGGTGGAGAAAAGTGGTTGAATTTCCTTTATAATTGGAAGAAATAAAGTGTATGTGATTGAAATGGACCAAGTACTTCTAGAACAAGCATAAAAGTATGTAGAATATCTTTGTTGGAGTAGAATCCATATCCCATAAGTGAAATTCATGGTAAGACAGAGAAGGAACATATCAGATGGGTAGAGAAATTTGAGCAACACACAGGCTATGCCAATATGTGAAAGAGTGATTGCATATTTTCTAATGGCAGAGTGTATGTCAATTCTTAGGTAAACCATGGAAATTTGGATATTAAGAAGTAGGAAATAAAAAATATTTCGATTTAATTTTTTTCATTAGAGGAAAATCTTTTAATTTTCCTTAAAATATTGTTTTTATAATTTATTAATAAAATCTAGTAGCATGTTCTGTATCTTTCAGTAAGTTTTTATTTATCAATAGTTTGTGAGAGAGCAGTTTGATCAAATACATTTCCTTAGTTTTGAAATTTTGCTTTCCTTCTTTAAGATACAGGCATTTGAAGATCTGGTTATAATTTTGGTTTGTTTTGGTACTGGTTTTAATGCCCAGCAAAGTTGAAAATACACTGTAAAGGTATACAGATTTGGAAGAATGGCATTGAAACATGTATAATATCATATAAAAAATGAATCGCCAGTCCAGGTTTGATACAGGATACAGGATGCTTGGGGCTGGTGCACTGGGATGACCCAGAGGGATGGTACAGGGAGGGAGATGGGAGTGGGTTCAGGATGGGGAACACATGTACACCCGTGGGGGATTCATATTGATGTATGGCAAAACCAATACAGTATTGTAATGTAATTAGCCTCCAATTTAAAAAAATAAATTTAAATTAAAAAATGTATACAGATCCAAATGGAACAGGTTTACTGTATTATTTACTATATCCACTCATCATATTTATTTTTTGATTGATCCAACCAGAAAATTATTCAAACTCTGTGTGCTGAAGCCTTGCATTTATTTATTTTTTTTTTAAATGAGAACTCTTAGGATTTATGCTCTTAACAGCTTTTTGCATACAACATAGAGCAATGTTACTTACATTTATCATGTTATATATTACATCCCTAGTACTTAAATATCTTGAAACTTGAAGTTAGTACTTTAGATTGCCTTCATTCAGTTTCACCTCCCCTTAATTTTCTCCTCTCAGTTCAGTTCAGTCAATCAGTCGTGTCTGACTCTTTGCGACCCCATGAATCGCAGCACGCCAGGCCTCCCTGTCCATCACCAACTCCTGGAGTTCACCCAGACTCACATCCATCGAGTCAGTGATGCCATCCAGCCATCTCATCCTCTGTCGTCCCCTTCTCCTCCTGCCCCCAATCCCTCCCAGCATCAGAGTCTTTTCCAATGAGTCAACTCTTCGGATGAGGTGGCCAAAGTACTGGAGTTTCAGCTTTAGCATCATTCCTTCCAAAGAAATCCCAGGGCTGGTGATTCTCCTTCAGAATGGACTGGTTGGATCTCCTTGCAGTCCAAGGGACTCTCAAGAGTCTTCTCCAACACCACAGTTCAAAAGCATCAATTCTTCGGCGCTCAGCCTTCTTCACAGTCCAACTCTCACATCCATACATGACCACAGGAAAAACCATAGCCTTGACTAGACAGACCTTTGTTGGCAAAATAATGTCTCTGCTTTTGAATATGCTATCTAGGTTGGTCATAACTTTCCTTCCAAGGAGTAAGCGTCTTTTCATTTAATGGCTGCAGTCACCATCTGCAGTGTTTTTGGAGCCCAGAAAAATAAAGTCTGACACTGTTTCCCCTGTTTCCCCATCTATTTCCCATGAAGTGATGGGACCAGATTCCATGATCTTCGTTTTCTGAATGTTGAGCTTTAAGCCAACTTTTTCACTCTCCACTTTCACTTTCATCAAGAAGCTTTTGAGTTCCTCTTCACTTTCTGCCATAAGGGTGGTGTCATCTGCATATCTGAGGTTATTGATATTTCTCCCAGCAATCTTGATTCCAGCTTGTGTTTCTTCCAGTCCAGCGTTTCTCATGATGTACTCTGCATATAAGTTAAATAAGCAGGGTGAAAATATACAGCCTTGACGTACTCCTTTTCTCCTCTAGTACCTGCAAATCTGATCTTATTTTGAGTAGGTTTGCTTGTTTTTTGGTATAATTGACCTAAAGTACTATGTCAGTTCCTGGTACATAATATAGTGATTTAATATTTCTATACATTTCAAAATGACCACTTGGCTATGATAAGCCTATTTATGAAACGTAGCCAAATAAAGCTATTACATGATTATTGACTATATTCTTCATGTTGTACATTCTGTAACAATACCAGTTATTTGTGGTCTTTTTGATAATAGAAATTCTACTAGGTGTGAGATGATATCTCATTGTGGTTTTCATTTGATTTCCCTTATGATTAGTGATGTTAATTGCCTCTTCATATGCCTCTTGGCCATCTGCATGCATTTTTTAGAGAAAAAAATGTCTATTAAGGTCATCTTTCCACTTTGTAATAGGTTTTCTTTTCCGTGTTGACTTATGTGAGTTCTTTGTATACTTTGAATATTAATGCCTCATGGGATATATTATTTGTAAATATCTTCTTGAATTCAGTAGGTGACCTTTCCTTTCTATTGATAGCTTATTTTTCTCTACAAAAACTTCTTAATTTGATGCAGTTCCATTTGTTTACTTTTGTTTCTGTCTCCCTTGCCTGGGGAGATATATCCATATTTATTAGCAAGACCAATATCAAAAAGTGTACTGTCTATGTTTTCTCCAGAAGTTTTATTATTTCAAGTGTCACATTTACATCTTTAATCTACTTACCAAATTGAAAGTAACTGATACTTTCAATTTTTCAAATTGATTTTATATGCATGGTGTCAGAGAGTAGTCCGATTAGATTCTTTTTCATGTAACTATTCAGTTTTCCTTCTTTGCATGAGGTAGCCAAAGTACTGGAGTTTCAGCTTTAGCATCATTCCTTCCAAGGAACACCCAGGGCTGATGTCCTTTAGAATGGACTGGTTGGATCTCAGTGCAGTCCAAGGGACACTCAAGAGTTTTCTCCAACACCACAGTTCAAAAGCATCAATTCTTCGGTGCTCAGCCTTCTTCACAGTCCAACTCTCACATCCATACATGACCACTGGAAAAACCATAGCCTTGACTAGACGGACCTTTGTTGGCAAAGTAATGTCTCTGCTTTTGAATATGCCATCTAGGTTGGTCATAACTTTTCTTCCAAGGAGTAAGCGTCTTTTAATTTCATGGCTGCAGTCACCATCTGCAGTGATTTTGGAGCCCCCCAAAATAAAGTCTGATACTGTTTCTACTGTTTCCTCATCTATTTACCATGAAGTGATGTGACTAGTTGCCATGATCTTCATTTTCTGAATATTGAGCTTTAAGCCAACTTTTTCATTCTCCTCTTTCACTTTCATCAAGAGGCTTTTTAGTTCTTCTTCACTTGAGGAAAAGGGGACGACAGAGGATGAGATGGCTAGGTGGCATCACCGACTCGATGGACGTGAGTTTGAGTGAACTCCGTGAGTTGATGATAGACAGGGAGGCCTGGCGTGCTGCAATTCATGGGGTTGCAAAGAGTCGGACACGACTGAGCGACTGAACTGAACTGAACTGAACTGATTCAGTTTTCCCATCAACATTTATTTAAGAGGATATCATTCTCTGTTGTATATTTATTTCTGAGCTCCTATTCTGTTCCATTGATTACCTGTCTGTTTTTGTATAATATCATACTTGTTTTATTATTGTAACTTTGTAGTATACTTTGGAGTCAGGGAGCCTGATATTTCCAGCATTGTTTGTCTTTCTCAAAATTGTTTTGGCTATTCAGATGCTTTTGTGATTCCATAAAAACTTTAGAACTATTTGTTTTAGTTCTGTGAAAAAAGAGTAATTTGTGTTTTGGTAGAGATTACATGAAACTGTAGATTGCCTTTGAAGTATACTGATATTAAAAATACTAATTCTTCCAATCCATGAACACAGTATACCTTTCCATCTGTTTGTGTAATCTTCAATTTCTTTTGCCAGTGTGTCTTCTGAGTACATGTCTTTTACCTTCTAAGTGAGATTTATTCCCAGATATTTTATTATTTTTGATGTGGTTGCAAATGATATTATTCTCTTAATTGCTATTTCTGATAGTTTATTGTTAATGTATAGAAATGCAGCAGATATATTAATCTTGAATACTAGAGCTTTACTGAATTCATTGATGAATTCTAGGAGCTTTGGGTGATGTCTTTGGGATTTCTTAAATATAGTATGATGTCACATGCAAAAACTAGTTCTATTAATACTTATTTCTTCTTAACTTGCATTATTTTTATTTCTTTTTCTTTTCTGATTGCTGGATCTAGGACTTTCAAAATGATGTGACAAAGAATAGCGTCCTAGTTTTGTTCCTGTTCTTAGGGGAAATATTTCTAGCTTTTCACTACTGAGAATGATAGTTGTGTGTATGTGTTATTTGATCTTTATTATGTTGAAATATGTTCCCTCTGAACTCACTTAATTGAGAGCTTTTATTATAAATGAATGCTGAACTTTGTCAAAACCTTTTTTTTTCCTTTTCATCCATTGAGATAATCATATGTTTTGTCTTTTTAAAAATTTTTATTGGAGTACAGTTGATTTACAATGGTGTGTTAGTTTCTGCTATATAGTGAATATAAGTGAATCAGTTTTGCATATACACATACATACTCTTTTTAAGATTCTTTTCCCATATTGGTCATTACAGAGAACTGAGAGGAGATCCCAGTCTTATACTGTAGACCATTATTAGTTATCTATTTCGTACATAGTAGTGTGCACATATCCATCACAACTTCCTAGTTTATCCCTTGTCCCCTGCCACTTTTTCCTCTGGTAACCATAAGTTTGTTTTTATATCTGTGACTCTATTTCTGTTTTGTAAAGAAATTCATGTGTGCCATGCCTACTGGAATGCAAAAGTAGGAAGTCAAGAAACACCTGGAGTAACAGGCAAATCTGGCCTTGGAATATGGAATGAAGCAGGACAAAGGCTAATAGAGTTTTGCCAAGAGACAACACTGGTCCTAGCAAACACTCTCTTCCAAGAGCACAGGAGAAGACTCTACACATGGACATCACCAGATGGTCAACATTGAAATTAGATTGATTATATTTTTTGCAGCCAAAGATGGAGAAGCTCTATACAGTCAGCAAAAACAAGACCGGGAGCTGACTGTGGCTCAGATCATGAACTCCTTATTGCCAAATTCAGACTGAAATTGAAGACAGTAGGGAAAACCACTAGACTAAATAGGTATGACCTAAATCAAATCCCTTATGATTATACAGTGGAAGTGAGACATAGATTTAAGGGACTAGATCAGATAGACAGAGCACTTGATGAACTATGGATGGAGGTTCGTGACATTGTACAGGAGACAGGGATCAAGACCATCCCCATGGAAAAGAAATGCAAAAAAGCAAAATGGCTGTCTGAAGAGGCTTTACAAATAGCTGTGAAAAGTAGAGAAGTGGAAAGCAAAGGAGAAAAGGAAAGATATAAGCATCTGAATGCAGAGTTCCAAAGAATAGCAAGGAGAGATAAGAAAGCCTTCCTCAGCGATCAATGCAAAGAAATAGAGGAAAACAGCAGAATGGGAAAGAATAGAGATCTCTTCAAGAAAATTAGAGATACCAAGGGAACATTTCATGCAAAGATGGGCTCGATAAAGGACAAAAATGGTATGGACCTAACAGAAGCAGAATATATCAAGAAGAGATGGCAAGAATACACAGAAGAACTGTACAAAAAAGATCTTCCCACCCAGATAATCATGATGGTGTGATCACTCACCTAGAGCCAAACATCCTGGAATGTGAAGTCAAGTGGGCCTTAGAAAGCATCACTACGAACAAAGCTAGTGGAGGTGATGGAATTCCAGTTGAGTTATTTCAAATCCTGAAAGATGATGCTGTGAAAGTGCTGCACTCAATATACCAGCAAATTTGGAAAACTCAGCAGTGGCCACAGGACTGGAAAAGGTCAGTTTTCATTCCAATCCCAAAGAAAGGCAATGCCAAAGAATGCTCAAACTATCACACAATTGCACTCATTTCACATGCTAATAAAGTAATGCTCAAAATTCTCCAAGCCAGGCTTCAGCAATACATGAACTGTGAACTTCCAGAGGTTCAAGCTGATTTTAGGAAAGGCAAATTAACCAGAGATCAAATTGCCAACATCCACTGGATCATCAAAAAAGCAAGTGAGTTCCAGAAAAACATCTATTTATGCTTTATTGACTCTGCTAAAGCCTTTGACTGTGTGGATCACCACAAACTGCAGAAAATTCTGAAAGAGATTGGAATACCAGACCACCTCACCTGCTTCTTGAAAAACCTATATGCAGGTCAGGAAGCAACAGTTAGAACTGGACATGGAACAGCAGACTGGCTCCAAACAAGAAAAGGTGTACATCAAAGCTGTATATTGTCACCCTGCTTATTTAACTTCTTTTTAGAGTACATCATAAGAAGCGCTGGGCTGGAAGAAGCACAAGCTGGAATCAAGATTGCTGGGAGAAATGTCAAGAACCTCAGATATGCAGATGACACCAACCTTATGGCAGAAAGTGAAGAAGAACTAAAAAGCCTCTTGATGAAAGTGAAAGTGGAGAGTGAAAAAGTTGGCTTAAGGCTCAACATTCAGAAGCCTAGATATGTCTCTTTTTAATATGCATATCTGAGGTTATTGATATTTATAACTTTGCTAACAAAGGCCCGTCTAGTCAAAACTATGGTTTTTCCATTGGTCATGTATGGATGTGAGAACTGGACTGTGAAGAAAGCTGAGTGCTGAAGAATTGATGCTTTTTAATCGTGGTGCTGGAGAAGACTCTTGTGATTCCCTTGGATTGCAAGGAGATCCAACCAGTCCATCCAAAAGGAAAGCAGTCCTGGGTGTTCACTGTAAGGACTGATGCTGATGCTGAAACTCCAATACTTTGGCCACCTCATGTGAAGAGTTGGCTCATTGGAAAAGACCCTGATGCTGGGAGGGATTGGGGGCAGGAGAAGAGGATGACAGAGGATGAGATGGCTGGATGGCATCACTGACTCGATGCACCTGAATTTGGGTGACCTCCGGGAGTTGGTGATGGACAGGAAGGCCTGGAGTGCTGTGATTCATGGGGTCGCAAAGAGTCGGACACGACTGAGCAACTGAAGTGAACTGATGCTTATTGTTGAACATTGGGGTGCATGTATCACTTTGAAATATGGTTTTGTCTGTATATATGCCTAAAATAGGGATTGCACGATTATATGGTAGCTCTGTTTTTTTAAGAAACAATCATAGTGTTCTCCATAGTGGCTATACCATTTTAAATTCTGAACAATAGTGTAGGAGGGTTCCCATTTCTCTGCACCCTTTACAACACTTACTGTTTGCAGATTTTTTATGATGGCTATTCTTAGTGATGTGAGATGATATATCATTCTAGTTAGATTTGGATTTTTCTAATAATTCATGATGCTGAGCATTTTTTCCCCTTATGCTTTTTGGCCATCTGTGTATCTTATTTGGAGAAATATCTGTTTAGTTCTTCTGCCATATTTTGGATTGGGTTATTTGATTTTTTTGGTACCAAACTGCATGAGCTGTTTGTACATTTTGGATATCAATTGTTCATCCATTGCATGGTTTGCAGGTATTTTCTCTTATTCTAAGGATTGTTTTTCTGTTTTGTTTTTTATTTCTTTTTCTATGCAAAAACTTTTAAGTTTAATTAGGTTCCTCTTGTTTACTGTTGTTTTTAGTTTCATTACTCAAGAGATGGATCAAAAAATATTTTGCTGTAATTTATGCCAGAGAATGTTCTGCCTATATCTTCTACTAAAATTGTTACACTATCCGGCCTTATATTTAGGTCTTTAATCCATTTTGAATTTATTTTTGTGTATGGTTTCAGGGAGTCTTCTAAATGCATTCTTTTACATGTAGCTAGCTGTTCAGTTTCCCCAGCACCATTTACTGAAAAGATTGGTTTTTTTCCATTGTTGCCTCCTTTGTATTATGGTGACCATATGTGCTTGAGAGTTTCTCTGAAATTTCTGTCCTATTCCATTGATCTATATTTCTGTTTTTGAGCCAGTTCCCTAATGTCTTGATTACTGTAGTTTTGTAGTATAATCTTAAGTCAGGAAGCCTGATCTCTCCAGGCTTTATTTTTCTTTCTCAAGATTGCTTTGGCTATTGGGGGTGTTTTATGTTTCCATAAAAATTGCAAAATTTTGTGTTCTAATTTTGTGCAAAATGCCACTGATACATTGATACAGATTACACTTATCTGCTTTGCTTTGGGTAGTACAATCATTTTCACAATATTGATTCTTCCAATCCAAGTACATGGTCTATCTCTCCATCTGTTTCATTTGTAATTTTTTTTCTTTCATCAATATCTTACAGTATTTTGACTATAGGTCTTTTGCAGCCTTAAGTCGTTTTATTCATAGATTCCACAGATATTTTATTCCTTTTGCTGGGATGAAAAATGGGATTGTTTCCTTAATTTCAATTTATAATCTTTCATTGATAATGTATAGAAATACAAGAGATTTCTGTGTATTAATTTTGTATCTGACAAGTTTACCAAGTTCATCGATGAGCTCTAGTAATTTTCTCGGAGAAGGCAATGGCACCCCACTCCAGTACTCTTGCCTGGAAAATCCCATGGATGGAGGAGCCTGGAAGGCTGAAGTCCATGAGGTCGCTGAGGGTCGGACACGACTGAGCGACTTCAATTTCACTTTTCACTTTCATGCATGGAGAAGGAAATGGCAACCCACTCCAGTATTCCTGCCTGGAGAATCCCAGGGACGGGGGAGCTTGGTGGGCTGCTGTCTATGGGGTCGCACATGACTATGGGGTCAGACACAGCTGAAGCAACTTAGTAGTAGTAGTAGTAGTAGTAATTTTCTGGTATCATTTTTAGGATCTCCTGTATATAATATGTCATCTGCAAAGAGTGAAATTTTTATTTCTTGTTTTTCAAATTGGATTCCTTTTATATATTTTTTCTTCTCTTATTTACAGGTCTAGGACTTTGAAGATTGTGTTGAAGAAAAGTGGCAAGAGTGGACAGCCTGTTCTATTCCAGATCTTACAGGAAATGCTTTCAGTTTTTCAACATTAAGAATATTTGCTATGGGTTTGTCACATATGGCCTACATTATATTGATGTAGGTTCACTCTATGAACACTTTCTGTACAGTTTTTCATCACAAATAGCTGCTGAATGTTGTCATGATCATATGACTTTTATTCTTCACTTTTCTAGTATGATGTATCATGGTGATTGATTTACATATATTGAAGAATCCTTGCATTCCAGGAATACATCATACTTGACCATGTTGTTTGATCCTTTCAATGTGTTGCTAGATTCTGTTTGCTGCTGCTGGATTCTATATTCTTCAGTGATATTGGCTGTAATTTTCTTTTTTGTGTGTGTGGTACTTTTGGCTTTTTTTTTTTTTTTGAGAGACATTTTGTTTTGTTTTGTTTTGATATCAGGGTGTTACTGGCCCTGTAGAATGAACTATGGAGTATACTTTCCCCTGAAACTTTTTGGATAGTTTCAGAAGTATAGGTTTTAACTCTTCTCTAAATGTTTAATATAATTATCTTGTAAAGCCAGGTGGTACTAGACTTTTGTTTGTTGGAAGTTTCTTAATCACACTTTCTATTTTTGTACTTGTGATTGGTCTCTTTATATTTTCTATTTCTTCCTGGTTCAGTCTTGGAAGGTTGTACCTTTCTAAGAATTTCTCCGTTTTTTCTTTGTTGTTTATTTTATTGGTGTATAGTTGCTTGTAGTAGTCTCTTATGATCTTTTGTATTTTTGTGGAGTCAGTGTAACATCTCCTTTTTCATTTTTAATTTTATTGGTTTGAATCCTCCGCCATTTTTTAAAATTGATGAGTCTAGTTTAAGGTTTATCAGTTTTGTTTATCTTCCCAAGAACTTTTAGTTTTATTGATCTTTGCTATTGTTTTTTTGTTTCTATTTCATTTACTTTATGCTCTGGTCTTTATGATTTCATTCCTTCTGCTAATTTTGGGTTCATTTATTTTTCTGTTTCTATTTCCTTTAGACATAAGGTGAGTTTCTTTATTGGGGATTTTTCTTATTTATTGAGGTAAGATTTTATTTTTATAAACTTTACTTTTCTTTTTTTTTTTTTCCAATTTCCAAAAGACTTGCTTATGCTGCATCCCATAGGTTTTTATATTATTACATTTTCATTGTGGTTTGCTTCTAAGATTTTTTTTTAACTTTCTCCTTTATTTTTTCAATGATCAAATGGTTATTTACTAACATAATGTTTAGCCTCTATTGTTTTAGTTTCTTACAGGTTTTCTCCTGTAATTAATTTCTAATCTTGTAGCATTGTGATCCAAAATGATACTTGACATGATTTCAGTTTTCTTAAATGTATTAAGACTTAATTTGTGACCCAATATGTCATTTGTGCTGGAAAATATTCCATGCGCACTTGAGAAGAAAGTGTATTCTGCTGCTTTTGGATGGAATGTCTTATAAATACCAATTAAGCCTATTTGGTATAATTTATCATTTAAGACTTTTGTTTCCTTATTAGTTTTATATCTGGAAGATCTGTCCACTGATGAATGTGGGATGCTAAAGTGAAAGTGAAGCTGCTTAGTCATGTCCGACTCTCTGCAACCCCATGGACTGTAGCCTACCAGGCTTCTCCGTCCATGGGATTTTCCAGGCAAGAGTACTGGAGTGGGTTGCCATTGCCTTCTCCAGGAGATCTTTCCAACCCTAAGATTGAACCCATGTCTCCTGCATTGGAGGCAGACGCTTTACCATCTAAGCCATCGATTCTTCCACTATTATTGTGTTACTGTAAATGTCTTCTTTTTTGGCTGTTAGCATTTGCCTTATATGTTAAGGTGCTCTTATGTTGGTATATACATATTTACAATTGTTGTACCTTCTCCCTGGGTTGATCCCTTGATCATTATGGAGTGTCCTTCCTTGTATCATGTATCAGTCTTCATTTCACAGTCTGTTTTGTCTGATAGAAGTATTGTTACTCCACCTTTTTTTTGCTTTCCATCTGCATTGAATATCTTTTCCCATGCCCTCATTTTCAGTTCATACGTGTCCCTAGATCTGAAGTGGATCTCTTCTAGAGAGCATATATATGAGTTTTGTTTTGTATTCATTCAGCCAGTCTATGTGTTTTGCTTGGAGCAGTTAATCTATTTACATTTAAGGAGATTACACCATATTCATGGTTTTGAGTTTTTTCTTGTTAAAGTTCTTTCTTCTTTCTTTCCTCTTTTGTTCTCTTCTCTTGTTAAATGCCCATCTTTAGTGTTGTGTTTGGATTGCTTTTTCTTTTTTTGTTTATCTATTGTATTTTTTGGTTTGCATTTTCTACCAGGTTTTGATATAGCAGTCTCTCTCTCTCTCTCTCTCCCCCCATATATATATATATATATATATATATATATATATAAGCTTTCCCATTTGTGTTTTTCTTGTTTCTACTTGTGAACTTTTTTTACCTCCTACTTAGATAAATGCCGTCAACATTTCTCGTAAAGTTGGTTTGGTGGTGCTGAATTTTCTTAGCCATTGCTTGTCTGTAGTTTCTAATTTTTCTATCAAATCAGAATGTGAGCTTTGCTATTTAGAACAATCTTGGTTATAGAGTCTTCCCTTTCATTACTTTAAATATATTGTGCCACTTCCTTCTGACCTGCAGAATTTCTGCTGAGAAATTAGCTGATAACCCTACAGAAATTCTCTTGTAAATTATTTGTTGCTTTTCCTTTGTTGGTTTTAATATTTTTAAATTGATTTATTTCTTTTAATTGAAGGCTAAATACTTTACAATATTTTGGTGGTTTTGGCCATATATTGACATGAATCAGCCATGGGTGTGCATGTGTCCCACCAACCTGAACCCTCAATCCTAACTTCCTCCCCATGCCATCCCTCTGTGTTGTCCCAGAGCACCAGCTTTGAGTGCTCTGCTTCATGCATCGAATTTTCACTGACCATCTATTTTACATATGGAAATATACATGTTGCAATGCTTTTCTCTCACATCTTCCCACCCGCACCTTCTATCATATAATCCTAAAGTCTGTTTTAACATCTGCGTCCCTTTTGCTGTCTTGCACATAGTGTCGCCATTACCATTTTTCTAAATTCCATACATATGTGTTAATATACTGTATTGGTGTTTCTCTTTCTGGCTTACTTCACTATGTATAATAGGCTCCAGTTTCACCCACCTTATTAGAACTGACTCTAATGTGATCCTCTCTGTAGCTGAGTAATATTTCATTGTGTATATGTACCACAACTTCATTATCCATTCATCTGTGGATGGATATCTAGTTTGCTTCCATGTCCTGGCTATTGTAAACGGTGCTGTGATGAGCACTGGGGTACACATGTCTCTTTCAGTTCTGGTTTCCTCAGTGTGTATGCCTAGCAGTGGAATTGCTGGGTCATCATGGAAAAAGCAAGAGAGTTCCAGAAAAACAACTATTTCTCCTTTATTGACTATGCCAAAGCCTTTGACTGTGTGGATCACAATAAACTGTGGAAAATTCTTCAAGAGATGGGAATACCAGACCTCCTGATCTGCCTCTTGAGAAATTTGTATGCAGGTCAGGAAGCAACAGTTAGAACTGCACATGGAACAACAGACTGGTTCCAAATAGGAAAAGGAGTACGTCAAGGCTGTATATTGTCACCCTGTTTACTTAACTTATATGCAGAGTACATCATGAGAAACGCTGGACTGGAAGAAACACAAACTGGAATCAAGATTGCCGGGAGAAATATCAATTATCTCAGATATGCAGATGACACCACCCTTATGGCAGAAAATGAAGAGGAACTCAAAAGCCTCTTGATGAAAGTGAAAGTGGAGAGTGAAAAAGTTGTCTTAAAGCTCAACATTCAGAAAACGAAGATCATGGCATCCAGTCCCATTACTTCATGGGAAATAGATGGGGAAACAGTGGAAACAGTGTCAGACTTTATTTTTCTGGGCTTCCAAATCACTGCAGATGGTGACTGCAGCCATTAAATGAAAAGACGCTTACTCCTTGGAAGGAAAGTTATGACCAACCTAGATAGCATATTCAAAAGCAAAGACATTACTTTGCCAACAAAGGTTCGTCTAGTCAAGGCTATGGTTTTTCCTGTGGTCATGTATGGATGTGAGAGTTGGACTGTAAAGAAGGCTGAGCACCGAAGAATTGATGCTTTTGAACTGTGGTGTTGGAGAAGACTCTTGAGAGTCCCTTGGACTGCAAGGAGATCCAACCAGTCCATTCTGAAGGAGATCAGCCCTGGGATTTCTTTGGAAGGAATGATGCTAAAGCTGAAACTCCAGTACTTGGGCCACCTCATGCGAAGAGTTGACTCATTGGAAAAGACTCTGATGCTGGGAAGGACTGGGGCAGGAGGAGAAGGGGACGACAGAGGATGAGATGGCTGGATGGCATCACTGACTCGATGGACGTGAGTCTGAATGAACTCAGGGAGTTGGTGATGGACAGGGAGGCCTGGCGTGCTGCGATTGATGGGGTTGCAAAAAGTTGGACACGACTGCGAGACTGATCTGATCTGATCTGATCTGATAGCAGTTCTATTTCCAGTTTTTTTAAGGAATCTCCCCACTGTTCTCCATAGTGGCTGTACTAGTTTACATTCCCACCAACAGTGTAAGAGGATTTCCTTTTCTCCACACCCTCTCCAGCATTTATTTTTTGTAAACGTTTTGATAACAGCCATTCTGACTGGTGTGAGATGATACCTCATTGTGGTTTTGATTTGCATTTATCTGATAATGAGTGATGTTGAGCATCTTTTCATGTGTTTGTTAGCCATCTGTATGTCTTCTTTGGAGAAACATTGGTTTAGTTCTTTGGCCCAGGTTTTGACTGGGTTCTTTATTTTTCAGTATTTACCTTCATGAGCTGCTTATATATTTTGGAGATTAATTCTTCATCAGTTGTTTCATTTGCTATTATTTTCTCCCATTCTGAAGGATGTCTTTTCATCTTGCTTATTATTTTCCCTAGAGCTTTTAAGTTTAATCATGTCCTATTTGCTCATTTTTATTTTTGTTTCCATTACTATAGGGGGATCTTGCTGTGATTTATTTCAGAGAGTGTTCTGCCTATATTTTCCTCTAGGGGTTTTGTAATTTCTGGTCTTATATTTATATCTTTAATCCATTTTGAATTTATTTTTGTGTATGGTGTTAGAAAGTGTTCTTGTTTCATTCTTTTACATGTGGTTGACCAGTTTTCCCAGCACTACTTGTTAAAGATATTGTCTTTTCTCCATTGTATATTCTTGCCTCCTTTGTCAAAGATAAGGTGTCCATAGGTGCTTGGATTTCTCTCTGGGCTTTCTACTTTGTTCCATTGATCTATATTTCTGTCTTTGTGCCAGTACCATAATATTTTGATGACTGTAGCTTTGTAGTATAGTCTGAAGTCAGGCAGGTTGATTCCTCCAGTCCATTCTTCTTTCTCAAGATTGCTTTGGCTATCGAGGTTTTTTGGTGTTTCCATACAAATTGTGAAATTATTTGTTCTACTTCTGTGAAAAGTACCATTGGTAGCTTGATATATTGAATCTATAGATTGCTTTGGGACATATACTAATTTTCACTATATTGATTCTCTCAATCCATAAACGTGCTATATTTCTCCATTTATTTGTGTCATTTTATTTTCTTTCATCAGTGTTTTCTAACTTTCTATACATAGGTCTTTTGTTTCTTCAGGTAAATGTATTCCTGAGTATTTTATTCTTTCTGTTGTAATGGTAAATGGATTGTTTCCTCAATTTCTCTGTTTTCTCACTGTTAGTGTATAGGAATGCAAGGTATTTCTTTGTATTAATTTTGTATCCTTCAGCTTTACTATATTCATTGATTAGCTCTAGTAGTTTTCTGGTGGTGTCTTTAGGGTTTTATATGGATTACAGAGGATGAGATGGTTGGATGGCATCAATAGACATGAGTTTGAGTAAACTCCAGGAGTTGGTGATGGACAGGGAGGCCTGGTGTGCTGCAGTCCATGGGGTCACAGACAGTTGGACATGTCTGAGTGACTGAATTGAACTGACTGATTCATCATTTTCATCTTTTAATTGGATTAGTTGCATTTTTGCTATTGACTTGCATGAGTTCATTATCTGTTTAGTATCTTAACCCCTTATCAAGATACATGGGTGACAGATATTTTCTACCATTCTATAAGTTGCCTTTTCAATTTATTAATTGTTCCTTTTGCTATACAGAAGCTTTTCAGTTTGATGTAGTCTCACTTGCTTTTTTAGCTTTTGTTGCTGTGATTTTATATCTTATCCAAGAAATCATTGCCAAGATCTATATCAAGTAGCTATTTCCCTAAGTTATCTTCTACGAGTTTTATAGCTTCTTACATTTAAGTCTTGATTCATTTCAAGTTAACCTTTTTGAGTAGTGTAAAATAGGGGTATAATTTTATTATCTTGTACGTTGGTCATCAGTTTGCCCAGCACCATTTACTGAAGAGATTATTATTTTTCAGGTGTGTTTTCTTGGCATCCTCAGTTCAGTTCAGTTCAGTTCAGTTGCTAAGTTGTGTCCGACTCTTTGCAACCCCATGAATCACAGCACGCCAGGCCTCCCTGTCCATCACCAACTCCCAGAGTTCACTCAGACTCACGTCCATCGAGTCAGTGATGCCATCCAGCCATCTCATCCTCTGTCGTCCCCTTCTCCTCCTGCCCCCAATCCCTCCCAGCATCAGAGTCTTTTCCAATGAGTCAAATCTTCACATGTGGTGGCCAAAGTACTGGAGTTTCAGCTTTAGCATCATTCCTTCCAATATACACTGGTATATATATATATATATATAGTCTCTCTTTTGTTCCACTAGTCTGTTTCTATTTTTATGCCAATACCACACTATTTCAATTGCTTTGTAATACTGCTTGAAATCAAGGAAATATGATGCCTCTGAGTTTGTTCTTCTTTCTTAAGATTGGTTTGGTTATTTGGGGTCTTTTGTGCTTCTGTATACATTTTAGGATAGTTGTTTTCTATTTCTGTGAAAAATGTCATTAGAATTTTGATAAGGATTGCACTGAATCTGTAGATCACTTGGGGTTCTATATACATTTTCAGAACAAGGATTCTTCCTTTCCAAGAACATGGGACATCTTGCAATTTATGTGTCTTCTTTAATTTCTGTGATCAAACTATTATGTTTTTCAGGGTAAAGTCTTTCATCACTTTGAGTAAATTTATTCTCAAGTATTTAATTTTTTTTATGCCATTGTGAATGGGATTGCCTTATTCATTTCTCATTGTTAATATATAGGAACACAATTGATTATTGTATGATAAGTTTGTAACCTACAACTTTACTGAATTCACTTAGCAATTTCAACAGTTTTAAAAAAGATTGCAATAAATTTTCATATATATGATTGTATATTCTGCAATCAGAAATAATTTTACTTCTTCCTTTTCAGTATGAATGCTTCCCCCCCTCCCCCTTGCCTTGATTGCTATGGCTCAAACTACCAGTACTATGTTCAATAGAAATGGTGAGGGTGGACATTAATGTATTATTCCTTAACTTTTCACTAATAAGTTTGATATTAGTTGTCATATATGGCTTTTATTATATTGGGGCATATTCTTTCTATATCCAATTTCTTGAGAGTTTTTAATCATGAAACTATATTGTGTTTTGTCTAATGATTTTTCTGGATCTATTGTGATGATAGGGCTTCCCTCATAGCTCAGTTGGTAAAGAATCTGCCTGCAATGCAGGAGACCCCAGTTCGATTCCTGGGTTGGGAAGCTCCCCTGGAGAAGGGAAAGACTGCCCACTGCAGTATTCTGGCCTGTAAAATTCCATGGACTGTATAGTTCATGGGGTCACAAAGAGTCGGACACAACTGATATGACTTTATCATTTTTTGTTAATGTGGTATATCAATCACATTGAATGATTTGCATATATTAGCCAATCCTTGCATTAAGGATGAAGCCCTTCATCATAATGTATAATCCTTTTAACTTGCTCTTGAATTCAGTTTCTTAGTACTTTATTGAGGATATTTGCATATGTGTTCATCAGGGATATTAGCCTATATCTTTTCTTTTCTTGTGTTTTTATCTGGTTTCACTATCAGGGTAATGTTGGGCTTGTAAAATGAGCTATATGTGAAGGCAAAAGTAGAGACTAATGAAATAATAGTAGGCATTTCAATGCTCCACTCTAAATGACAGATAGTGTATTCAGACAGAATATCAATAGGAAAAGATTGATTAGAACAAATGGATTTACTATTCCATCCAACAACTGTAGAATTCACTTTTTTTTTTCCAAAGTACACCTTCTAAGGATAGATATAAATCGCAAAATAAATATTAACAAATGTAAGAGGATTGATTTACATGTAAGATAATTCCACAAACTGCACAACAATAATACCAAATAAATTCTCATACTGTTAAGAAAGTTCTAGGAAACACAATAGATTTCCCAACCTGGGGATTTGGCAAAGGGACTGAAAACCCCCAGAGAATTTGACTTCGGAAGCCAGTTGGATTTGATTACAGAACTTACATAGGACTGTGGAAACAGACTCTTGGAGGGCACGAACAAAACCCTGTGTGCACCGGAACCCAGGAGAAAGGAGCAGGGACCTAATAAGAGACTGACCCAGACGTGCCTGTGAGTGTCCAGGAGTTTCTAGTGGAGAAGTGGATCAACAGTGGCCTGCTACAGGGTGAGGGGCACTGAAATACAACAGTCCATGCACAAGACCTTTTGAAGGAGGTCACCATTACCTTCATTACCCTTATTTTAGCTTGGTCTCAGGTCAAACAGCAGGGAGGGATCACAGCCCGGCCCATAAAAAGAAAATTGGATTAAAGATTTACTGAGCAGGACCCTGCCTATCAGAGCAAGACCCAGTTTCCCCCACAGTCAATCTCTCCTATCAGGAAGCTGCATAAGCCTCATATTTATGCTTCAGAGGGAAGACAGAATGAAAACCACATTCACAGAAAACTAATCAAACTGATCACATGGACCACAGCCTTGTCTAACTCAATGAAACTATGAGCCATGCCATGTAGGATCACCCAAGATGAACTGGTCACGGTGGAGAGTTCTGACAAATCATGGTCCACTGGAGAAGGAAATGGCAAGCCACTTCAGTATTCTTGCCTTGAGAACCCCATGAACAGTATGAAAAGGCAAAAAATATATGACAACCCAGGTTGGTAGATGCCTAATATGCTACTGGAGAAAAGTGGAGAAATAACTCCAGAAAGAATGAAGAGACAGAACCAAAGCAAAAACAATGCACATTTGCGGATGAGACTAGTGATGGAACTAAAACCCAATGCTGTAAAGAACAATATTGCATAAGAACCTGAAATGTTAGGTCCATGAATCAAGGTAAATTGGAAGTGGTCAAACAGGAGATGGCAAGAGTGAACATCGACACTTTAGAAATCAGTGGACTAGAATGGGTGAATTTAATTCAGATGACCATTATATTTACTACTGTGGGCAAGAATCCTTTAGAAAAAATGGAGTAGCCCTCATAGTCAACAAGTCTAAAATGCAGTACTTGAGTACAATCTCAAAAACGACATAATGATCTCTGTTGCTTTCCAAGGCAAACCATTTAACATCAGTAATCCAAATCTATGCCTCAATTAGTAATGCCAAAGACTGAAGTTGAACAGTTCTATGTAGACATACAAGATCTTCTAGAACTAATGCCCCCAAAGATGTCCTTTTCATCATAGAAGAATGGAATGCAAAAGTAGGAAGTCAAGAGATACCTGCAGTAACAGAAAATTTGCTCTTGTAGTATAAAATGAAGCAGAACAAAGGCTAACAGAGTTTTGCCAAGAGAATGCATTGGACATAGCAAACACACTCTTCCAATAATATGAGATGACTCTACACATGGACATCACCCAATGGTCAATGCTGAAATGAGATTGATTATATTATTTCTACCAAAAGATGGAGAAACTCTATACAGTCAGCAAAAACAAGACTGGGAGTTGACTGTGGCTCAGATCATGAAATCCTTATTGCAAAATTCATGCTTAAATTGAAGAAAGTAGGGAAAACAAACAGACCATTCAGGGATGACCTAAAACGAATCCCTTATGATTATACAGTGGAAGTAAGAAATAGATTCAAGGGATTAGATATGATAGAAATAGTGCTGGAAGAACTAAGGATGAAGGTTCATAACATTGGACAGGAGACAGTGATCAAGACCTTCTTCAAAAAAGAAATGTAAAAAGGCAAATGGTTGTCTGAGGAGGTCTTGGAAATAGCTGAGCAAAGAAGAGAAGCAAAAGACTAAGAAGAAAAGGAAAGATATACCTCTTTAAATGCAGAGTTCCAAAGAATAGCATGGAAAGATAAGAAAGACTTCCTCAGTGATCAATACAAAGAAATAGAGGAAAACAATAGAATGGGAAAGACTAGAGATATCTTCAAGAAAATTAGAGATACCAAGGGAACATTTCACTCAAAGATGGCAAAATTAAGGACATAATTGGTATGGAACTAACAGAAGCATAATATATTAAAAAGAGATGGCAAGAATATACAGAAGAATTATACAGAAAATATATTTATGACTCAGATAACCACGATGGTGTGATCACTCACCTAGAGTCAGATATCCTGGAGTGTGAAGTCAAGTGGGCCTTAGGAAGCATCACTACGAACAAAGCTAGTGGAGGTGATGGGATTCCAGTTGAGCTATTTCAAATGCTAAAAGATGATGCTGTGTAAGTGTTGCACTCAATATGCCAGCAAATTTGGAAAACTCAGCAGTGGCCACAGGACTGGAAACAGTCAGTTTTCATTCCAATCTAAAAGAAAGGCAATGTCAAAGAAGATTCACACTACCACACAATTGCACTCATCTCACATGCTAGTAAAGTAATGCTCAAAATTCTACAAGCCAGGGTTCAACAGTATGTGAACTGAAATACCAGATGTTCAAGCTGTATTTAAAAAGGCTGCGGAATTAGAGATCACTGAGTGACTGAACTGAACTGAGTTGAAGATGATTGAAGTTTTATCAATTATATGTTTGTTATGATTAAATCTAATTATTTAATTTTTCAACCATAATGGAAATTGATATATTAGGAAATCTGGCAAATTAACAATTATGTCAAAATTAAACAGTGTACTTCTGTACAACCAATGTGTCACAAAAAGAAAGCAAAAGGAAGATAAAAATAATTTTGAGACATGAACTAATGGAACCCAATAAAGCAAAACTTTTAGGATTCAGCAAAAGCAGTTCTAAGCAAAAGAAAGTTTAAAAATGCCTTTATTAAGGAAAAAAAAAAGCTCAAAAAAGTAGCATCTTTATGCCTCAAGAAATGAAGAAAGGAAGAACAATCTAGAGTACATTTGCAGAGGAAGGAAATAATAAAAATTTGTGCTGAAACAGGAGAAATAGAAACAAAGACATAAAATAAAAAAGATCAATAAAACTAATAGTTGTTTTTTAAAAGATAAATACAATTGACAAAGTGTTAACTAGGTTTAGAAAAAGATCCATTTCTCAAATTAATAAAATTATAAACAAGTGAGTAGACATTACTCATGCCACAGAAATACAAAGGATCATGAGAGTCTGTTATGATTGATTACTAGCCAGAAAATTAGATAACTTAGAAAAAATAAATTTCTAAAAATATACAGCTCACCAAAACTGAATCATGATGTAATAGAAAATTTAAACAAATCAAGAATGAGCAAGGAGATTAAATCAGTAATAAAAAAAATTCTCCCCAAAGAAAGTTCAAAATGAGATAATTTTATAGGTAAAGTCTATGAAAAAATTAAAGAACACTTTATCTTAATTATTCTTATTAAAGAAAATAAATTAAGAATAAATACTTTTAAATGTATTATTTAAAATTTTAATATATATAGGTCCACAAAAAGCATAGTCTATATTATTTGCATGCATGGGCTATGTGTTAAAGTTGTCAACTGCTGCTACAAAATACTGATGAAGAAGTGTAAAAATGATACAAATAAATAAAAATTGCCAAAACGATTGTGAGAAAAAATAAACTTGAGGTGTTATTCTCTGTGACTTCAAGCTATGCTACAAAGATACAGTAATCAAAAGCTACAGTCACAAAAATCAGTGTAACAGAATAGAGAGCCCAGAAATAAAACAAGAAGAGACTTCATAGATACAGAAACAAACTATTAGTGGGGAGAGGAAATAGGGGAGGGGCAAGGTAGAAATATAGGCTTAAGAGGTATAAAACTTTATTTAAAATACAAAAGCTATAAAGATATATTCTACAGAACAGGGAAATATAACAGTTGCTTTGTAATAAATATAAATGGAGTGTAATTTATAAAATATTGCATCACTCTATAGTAACTGAGCTAATATAATCTGTACATCAATTCTACTCAATAAATATAAAATAGAATAAAATAAATTGCCATGCACTAATAGTAAACCAAACTATATGTCATTCTAATACCATGCTCCTATTATTCATTTCTTTCCTTGCAGGTATAAGCCAAATTCGATTTATTGTAAAATGTAGTTTATAAACTTAGGTTGTTAGCAGGAATATTAAAGTGAAAGTGTTAGTCTTTAGCTGTGTCCAACTCTTTGCTACCCCATGTACTATAGCCTGCCAGACTCTTCTGTCTATGGTTTTCTCCAGGCAAATATACTGGAATGGGTGGTCATTCCTTCCTCCAGGGGATCTTCCCAACCCAGGGATGAAACCCAGGTCTCCTGCATTGCAGGCAGATCCTTTACTGTCTGAGCCACAAGGGAAGCCACGTAAGAATACTACTATTGTTGTTCAGTCACTCAGTCATGTCTAACACTTTGCAATCCCATGGACTGAAGCACACCAAGTTTCCACGTCCTTCACTATTTCCCGGACCTTGCTCAAACTCATGTCCATCAAGTCAGTGACGTCATCTAACCATCTCACGCTCTGTCATCCCCTTCATCTCCTGCCTTCAATCTTTCCCAACATCAGGGTCTTTTCTACTGAGTTGGCTCTTTGCATCAGGTGGTTGAGGTTTTGGAACTTCAGTTTCAGTATCAGTCCTTCTAATGAATATTCAGGATTGATTTTCTTTATGTTTGACTAGTTTGACCTCCTTACAGTCCAAGGAATTCTCAAGAGTCTTCTCCAACACCACAGTTCAAAAGCATCCATTCTTTGGTGCTCAACCTTCTTTATGGTCCAACTCTCACATCCATACTTGACTATTAAAAAAACCATAGCTTTGACTATGTGGATCTTTGTCAGCAAAGTGATATCTCTGCCTTTTAATATGCTGTCTAGTTTTGTCATAGATTTTTATTTTTAAAGAATGAATAATGTGGCAGATCACAAATAAAGTACCTAAGAAAAGAAAGACAGGAATTAAAGACTGTCAATATGTTAAAAGAGTTGATCTAAGTGATGAGTCTATGGGTGTTTATTTTTTTCTGAGTCATAAAATTTTTATGTCTTTTGCAACATTCTAAAATAAACATTTTCTTAACAAAAAGAAAAAGAAAGTACAATAAATATATAGTTTATACATGTCCATACTTGATAAAAAGCCTCTGTTACTGAGGTAAGGACTTCCTTCGTGGCATAGTGGATGAGAATCCACCTGCCAATGTAGGGGATATGGGTTCGATCTCAGGTCTAGGAAGATTTCATATGTCACAGAGCAACTAATCCTAAGTGTCACAATGTCTGAATCCATGCTCTTGAGATCATGAGCCACGACCTACTGAGCCTGCGTGCTGCAAGAGGAGAAACCTGTGGCCCTAGAGCTGCCCACTGCATCTACTGAGCCCATATGCTGCAACTGTTGAAGCTCATGTGCCTAGAGCCTGTGCTCCACAACAAGAAAAGCCCCCACAATGAGAAGCCCAAGCACCACAAGGAAGACTAGGCCCAGCTCCCCACAACTAGAGAAAAGCCCACACACAGAAACAAAGACCCCATGCAACAAAACGAAAAAAAAAATGTTACTTCTAAATTCAGTTTGAAGACCAAAATGTTTCCTAGTATAATCCAGATAGCAGAATTCTTTAATACAATGGCTGTGTGTAAACAAAAAGGATGAAACACTTACAAAAATAAACCTATACAAATGTATGAATTAACTTTTAAATATATTCCTGAGATAATAATTTGTAAAATTGCAGGGGGGGGGTCTGCTAAAAGTTTTGAAAATTACAACTTTACAGATAAAGGAATTATGCCAGTTTATTCAAAACTCTTCAGAAAGAACTTGTCTGATTCTAAGATGACCAGCTTGGATGATTTTGGATGAATGAAATTTCTGTCTTGAAGAGACTCCAACTTTTCTGTGTTCATAAAAAATGGACTTCCTGATTTACAGCTTCTTATCCTGTAATTCCTTTCTTACTGGAAAAATGTGACACCCAGCGTACTTCAAAAATGTGTGTTAAACATGACAGATGCATAGGGAAAGATGGCATAGTGCTTTTCCTTATAATGCCCTTAGCTTTAGACAAGGTTCAGTTCAGTTCAGTTGTGTCTGATTCTTTGCGACCCCAGATGTATAAAGTTATACAGTATAACATAATATGATGAATACAACATTGGATGCATATATAATACAAGAACTGTAAAGACAGTTCAGTTCAGTTGCTCATTCGTGTCCAACTCTTTGCAACCCCATGGACTGCAGCTTGCCAGGCTTCCTGTCCATTTCCAACTCCCGGAGTTTACTCAAACTCGTGTCCATTGGGTCAGTGATGCCATTCAACCATCTCATCCTCTGTCATCCCCTTCTCCTTCTGCCTTTACCCTTTCCCAACATCATAGTCTTTTCCATTGAGACAGTTCTTTATATCAGGTGGCCGAAGTATTGGAGTTTCAGCTTCAGCATCAGCTCTTTCAATGAATATTCAGAATTGATTTCCTTTAGGATTGACTGGTTTGATATTCTTGCTGTCCAACGGAGTTTCAAAAGTATTCTCCAACATCACAGTTGAAAAGCATCAAATCTTTGGTGCTCAACTGTATTTATAGTCCAACTCCCACATCCATACATGACTACTGGAAAAATCATAGCTCTGACTAGACAGACTCTTGTCAGCAATAATGTCTCTGCTTTTTAATATGCTGTCTAAGTTGGTCACAGCTTTTCTTCTGAGGAGCAAGTGTCTTTCAATTTCATGGTGCAGTCACCATCTGCAGTGATTTTGGAGCCCCACCAAAAATAAAGTCTGACACTTTCCACTGTTTCCCCATCTATTTCCCATGAAGTGATGGGATCGCATGCCATGATCTTAGTTTTTGAATGTTGAATTTTAAGCCAACCTTTTCAATCTCCTCTTTCACTTTCATCAAGAGGCTCTTTAGTTCCTCTTCAGTTTCTGCTGTGAGGGTAGTGTCATCTGCATATCTGAGGTTATTGATATTTCTCACAGCAATCTTGATTCCAACTTGTGTTTCATCCAGTCCAGCATTTTGCCTAATGCACTCTGCATAGAATTTAAATAAACAATATACAGCCTTGACATACTCCTTTCCTAATTTGGAACGAGTCTGTTGTTCCATGTCCATTTCTAACTGTTGCTTCTTGACCTGCATACAGATTTCTCAGGAGGCAGGTAAGGTGGTCTGATATTTCCATCTCTTAAAGAATTTTCCACAGTTTCTTGTGATCTACACATTTAAAGACTTTGTCATAATCAGTAAAGCAGCAGCAGATTTTTTTTTCCAGAATTCTCTTCCTTTTTTGATGATCCAGGGGATGTTGGCAGTTTGATCTCTGGTTCCTCTTCTTTTTCTAAATCCAGCTTGAACATCTGGAAGTTCACGGTTCACATACTGTGGAAGCTTGGCTTGGGGAATTTTGAGCATTACTTTGCTAGCATGTGAGATGAGTACAATTGTGTGGTAGTTGGAACATTCTTTGGCATTACCCCTCTTTGGAACTGGAATGAAAACTGACCTTTTCCAGTCCTTTGGCCACTGCTATTTTATTAACATAAAACTATTTTATTAACACAAAAATAGTGGATATAGTGATAGTGGAAAACATTTTTAGATTTGACTACATACAAATATAATACTCATAGAAATATTAGAAATATATATGACTTTCCAGGAGTTAAATTCCTTAGTACATAAGCGATTATTAAAGTCCCAAAGAAAAATGCTGATTTCTAGTTAAAACACAGGGAACAAAAAACAAAGGACTTGTACAGAGGAAACAAACACATGCATGAAAAATATATCAACATTAACTAAATAAAGAACATCAAACCTATAGATGATATTATTATTGATCTCATTAGCAAAACATACAGAATGATACAATGCTCATAAACTGCAAAAGTAAATGTAGGAATAAATCTTCTGTAAAGCAACTTGACAAGGATGATCAAGTGTTTAAATAATGTTATTACTCTTTTATGTAGTAACATACTGTCAGAATTTGTACTAGAGAAATAATTGTAATTGTAAATATCTATGTAGCCAAATAATGTGTTTGTGGGCTTCATGGTGTCCTACTCTTTGAGACCCGTGGTCTGCAGTTTATCAGGATCCTCTGTCTATGGAATTTCCTAAGCAAGAATACTTCAGTGGGTTGCTGTTTCCTCCTCCAGGGGATCTTCCCAACACAGGGATTGAACCTGTGTCTCCTGCATCTCCTGCATTGACAGGAAGATTATTTAACACTAAACTACCTGGGAATCTCCACTACAATAATAATTATCCTCTTCAAAATTAATCAAAATAAAAAATATATTGTATGATATTATTTTTAAAAACAAATTGACTATAATACATGAACTCAATTCAGTGTTATGCACTTATTTTGCTTTAAAGAATATACAATGGGCATGATAAAATATTTAGATTATAAGGTTAGATGCACAGGCAAGATGGCCAAACAGTATTAAGTTTTGGATTCAAGATTTAAATTGGGTAAAAATATATATGCTTATTTATAAATAAAATATTGTGAAAGAAAGGCATTAGACCACTACCAGTGGTTATAATTGGGGGGTGAAATTACAGAAAATATTTTTTTAACTCTGTTTAGTCATTTTCAAGTTTAAACAAAATCAATGTGTTGGTCTTTATTAGTTTTTTATTTGGCGGCATATTTTAATAATTCATACTTTTGGTAACAGTTTTAAATTTACATAAAAATTGCAGAGATTAGTACACAAAGTCCCATATGTCCTGTACACAGTTCCTCCCTTATAATGTCCTACATTAGTATGCTACAGTTGTTAAAATTAATGAGTTTATATTGGTACATTATTATTAATTTAAGCCTATAATTCATTCAGATATCATTAGTATGGAGAAGGCAATGGCACCCCACTCCAGTACTCTTGCCTGGAAAATCCCATGGATGGAAGAGCCTGGTAGGCTGCAGTCCATGGGGTCACAAAGAGTAGGACACGACTGAGCGACTTCCCTTTCATTTTTCACTTTCATGCATTGGAGAAGTAAATGGCAACCCACTCCAGTGTTCTTGCCTGGAGAATCCCAGCGACAGGGGAGCCTGGTGGGCTGCCGTCTATGGGGTCGCACAGAGTCGGACACGACTGAAGTGACTTTGCAGCAGCAGCAGCATTAGTATTTTCCTAGTCTTCTTTCCTGTTTCAAGATACCTCCTTACCTTAAGCATTCATTTATCTTTAAGTTAATTTCAGCTTTTTACACTTTTTTTGTTGTTAATCACCTTGATAACATTGAGGGATACTCATCAGGTATTTTGTACAATACCCTCAATATTCTCAAATGTCTTGGTAAATATTTCATGTGAAAATAATGTGTATTCTGTGGTATTGGGTATACTCTCCTGTCAATAAGATTAAAGGTGTTCATCAAAAGTGTTGATCAGATGTTCTTTATCCATTACTTTTATTTCAGTTTTTATTCATTTTGTCAGTTACTGAGAATATGGTCATAAATCTCCAACAGTTATTTTAGATTTTTATATATCTCACTTTATTTCTGTCAAAATTTCTTCATGTATTTGAAGGCATGTTATTTAGGGCATGCTCATTTAAAATTAGCTTCCCTGATAGCTCAGTTCATAAAGAATCTGCCTGCAATGCAGGATACCCTGGTTAAATTCCTGGGTCAGGAAGATCCACTGGAGAAGGGATAGGCTACCCTCTCCATCATTCTTGGGCTTCCTTTGAGGCTCAACTGGCAATGCAGGAGACCTGGATTTGATCCTTGGGTTGGGAAGATCCCCTGGAGAAGAGAAAGGCACACACTTCAGTATTCTGGCCTTGAGAAATCCATGGACTGTATAGCCTATTGGGTCACAAAGAGTTGGACTCGACTGAGTGACTTTCACTTTCACTTACATTTATGATTACTATGTGTGCTAAGTCACTTCAGTCTTGTCCAACTCTTTGTCATCCCATGAACTGTAGCCCGCCAGGCTCTTCTTTCCATGGGGTTCTCCAGGCAAGAGTACTGGAGTGGGTCGCTGTGCCCTCCTCCAGGGGATCTTCTCCACCCAGGGATCAAACTTGTATCTCTTATGTCTCTTGCATTGGAAGGCAAAGTTGTTTTTTTGCCACTAATGCCACCTGGCAAACCTGTATGGGAGCACAGAAGGCCCAAAATAGCCAAAGTAATCTAGAGAAAGAAAACCAGAGCTGGAGGAATCAGTTTCCCTGACTTTAGACTATCCTAAAAAGCTATAGTAACCAAAACAGGGTGGTGCTGGCACAAATACAGGCTTATAGATCAATAGAACAGGGAAGACACCCAGAAATAAGACACCCACTTATGGTCAATTATTCTTCATTAAAGGAGGCAATAATACACAACAGAGAAAAGATAGTCTCTTCAATTAGTGGTGCTGGGAAAACTGGACAGCTACATGCAAAAAAATAAAATTAGAATATTTCTTAATCCCATACACAGAAATAAACTCAAAATGGATTAAATATATAAATGTAAGATTGGATAACATAAAATTCTTAGAGTAAAACATAAAACACTCTCTGACATAAATAGCATCAATATCTTTTTGTAGCTACCTCTTAGAGTAATGAAAATAAAAACAAAAATATAAAAATCACACTAAACTAAATTTAAAAACTTTTGCTCAACAATGGGAACCGTAAGTCAACAAAAAGACAGTCCACAGAATGTGAGAAAATACGTGGAAACAAGGCAATCCACAAGGGTTTAATCTCCAAAATTACAAACAGCTTATGCACCTCAATATCAAAAGAGCAAACAATTCAATAAAAAAATTATGTAGAATATCTAAATAGATACTTCTTCAAAGAAGATATATAGATGGCTCAAAGGCATATGAAAATATACTCCATATAACTAATAGAGAAATGAAAATAAAAAGTGCAATGAGTTATCACTTCACACTGGTCAGAAGGACCATTATCAAAAAGTCTACAAACAATAAATGCTGGAGAGGGTGTGGAGAAAGGGGTACTCTCCTATCCTGTTAGTTGGAATGTAGCATAGTGCAGGCATTATAGAGAATAGTTATTCAAAAAGCTAAAAGTAGAGCTACTGAGCAATCCCACTCCAGGACATATATTTGGAAAAACCATTCTTCAAAAAGATACATGCATCCCAATATTCATAGGAGCACTATTTACAGTAACTAAGACATGGAAGTATCTTAAATGTCCATTGACAGATGAATGGACAAAGCAGAGGTGGTACATATATGCAGCGAAATATAACTCACACCTAAAAACAGAATGAAATAATGCCATCTACAGCAACATCAATGGTCTTAGAGCTTATTATACTGAGTAAAGTAAGTATGATAAAGAAAGACAAATATCATATGAAATCACTTATATGTGTGATTCAAAAATGATACAAATGAACTTATTTGCAAAACTAAAACAGACTTGGAAAACAAATTTATAGTTACCAAAAGGGAAAGGTTGGGAGAGGGATAAAATAGGAGATTGTGATTAACATATACACACTGCTATCTACAAAATGGAAATCAACAAGGACCTAATGTATAGCACAGGGAACCTTACTCAATATTCTGTAATAAACTATATGGGGAAATATTCTGAAAAAGAATAGGTACACATATAGGAATAACTAAATTATTGTGTCTGACACTTGAACCTAATACAACATTGCAAATAAACTATGAAAAGTGAAAGTGAAAGTGTTAGTTGTTCAGTTCTGTCCGACTTTTTGCAACTTCATGGAATGTAGCCCACCAGGTTCCTCTGTCCATGGAATTCTCCAGGCAAGAATACTGGAGTGGATAGCCATTCCCTTCTCTAGGGGAGCTTCCTGATCCAGGGATCGAACCCAGGTCTCCTGCATTACACAGAATCTTTACCATCTGAGCCACCACCAGGGAAGCCCTGCTCCAACACACACACACACACACACACACACACACACACACACAAATATTAAAGTAGTTATATCATTCCTAGTCTGACCATCAGTGGAATAATTCATTTTTCTATAAACTTTGTGGATGCTCAGTTGCTTCACAGAGCTAAGTTGCTCTTTGTGACACTATGGACTGTAGCTGGTCAGATAGCTCTGTCCACAGAAGTACTCTGTCCATGGGAGTACTCTGCCCAGTACTCTCTGGGCGAGTACTGGCATGGATGCCATTTCCTCCTCCAGGGGATGTTCCCGACCCTGGGATCAAATCCACATCTCTTGTGTCTTCTGCATTGGCAGGCAAGTTCTTGACCACTGGCACAACCTAGGATAGCCTTTGGCTTTGTAATTATAAGAATTTTAATAATTGTAATTTAGGGGTAACTCATTACAATTTATATTTTAATTTATAGTATGCCTAATGATATTGAGTATGTTTTCATGTGCTTATTCACTTCACTTCAGTTCAGTCCCGAAGTCCTGTCCAAGTCTTTGTGACCCCAGGTACTGCAGCATGCCAGGCTTCCCTGTCCATCATCAACTCCCAGGGTTTACTCAAACTCATGTCCATCAAGTCGGTGATGCCACCCAACCATCTCATCCTCTGTTGTCCCCTTATACTGACTTCAATCTTTCCCAGCATCAGGGTCTTTTCCAATGAGTCAGTTCTTCGCATCAGGTGGCCAAAGTATTGAAGTTTCAGCATCAGTCCTTTCAATGAATATTTAGGGTTGATTGTCTTAAGGATTGACTGGCTGGATGTCCTTGCAATCCAAGGGACTGCATCACAGTGCAAAACATCACAGTGCAAAAATATCAGTTCTTCAGTGTTCAAATTTCTTTATAGTCGAACTCTCACATCCATACATGACTACTGGAAAAACCATAGCTTTAGCTAGATAGACCTTTGTTGGCAAAGTAATGTCTCTGCTTTTTAATATGCTGTCTAGGTTGGTCATAACTTTTCTTCCAAGCAGTAAGCGTCTTTTAATTTCATGGCTGCACTCACCATCTGCAGTGATTTTGGAGCCCCCCAAAATAAAGTCTGCCACTGTTTCCACTGTTTCTCCATCTATTTGCCATGAAGTGATGGGACCGGATGCCATGATCTTTGTTTTCTGAATGTTGAGCTTTAAGCCAACTTTTTCATTCTCCTCTTTCACTTTCATCAAGAGGCTCTTTGCTTCTTCTTTGCTTTCTGCCATAGGGTGGTGTTATCTGCATATCTGAGGTTATTGATATTTCTCCCAGCAATCTTGATTTCAGTTTGTACTTCCTCCAGCCCAGCGTTTCTCATGATGTACTCTGCATATAAGTTAAATAAGCACAGTGACAATATACAGCCTTGACATACTCCTTTCCCAATTTGGAACCAGTCTGTTGTTCCATGTCCAGTTCTCACTATTGCTTCCTGACCTTCATAAAAATTTCTCAAGAGGCAGGTCAGGTGGTCTGGTATTCCCATCTCTTTCAGAATTTCCCACAGTTTATTGTGATCCACACAGTCAAAGGCTGGCATAGTCAATAAAGCTGAAATAGACATGTTAAGAAGAAAAAAAAAAAAGAAAGAAAAATGTATTTCTAACCAACCTGAACAATATAACCTGAGAGATAGGCTCTCAAAATCACCAACTGTTCTGTTTTTTAGAAGTCAAAGGCAGAGTCATATCCATTTTGAGACAAATAATTTTACATCAAGATGAAGTTCTGAAATTTTACATAAATTTCACCAGATATATATAGTCCAGGTAAGCACATAGAAAGCAAGAAGGAAGTCATCATGATCCCCTATAGAGTTGGGGAAGATTGCTATTTTTATTAAAAAAAAATTTCCATTGCTAGTCAGAAGAAGAAAAAAAAATAATAATATATGTTCTCAAGCAGGCAATAAACTAACATCATTGAGGAGTTCAGTTTAATATATAAGGCAGAAACACTGCAAATAAGAGAGGGAGGAAATGGCCATGTCCAAAAATAGATTTTCACACTTGAGTTTATCTTGTCATGCCTTAGAATACAAATTTTATTTCATCAAACTGGATATGAATGTTTTGTGACAATTTGTGTTGATCACTCATGGTGTTTCCGAAGTTTTGGGACCCAGAAGTTGTAACATATGAAAGGAAACTGTTGACCTTCTTTTGCTGATTCTCTAGAAAATTCCAAGGATCTAGAGGAGGCAATGGCACTCCACTCCAGTACTCTTGACTGGAAAAATCCCATGGACTGAGGAGCCTGGTAGTCTGCAGTCCATGGGGTCGCTAAGAGTCGGACACGACTGAGCGACTTCACTTTCACTTTTCACTTTCATGCATTGGAGAAGGAAATGGCAACCCACTCCAGTGTTCTTGCCTGGAGAATCCCAGGGACGGGGGAGCCTGGTGGGCTGCTGTCTATGGGGTCGCACAGAGTCGGACACGACTGAAGTGACTTAGCAGCAGCAGCAGCAGCAGCAGCAGAGATTTCTAAAAAACAACTGAAAATATCACTAAAATCAACCTCTTAAATGGAATGCTCTGAATCTGCACATTGAATCAGTTCAGTCACTCAGTCGTGTCCAACTCTTTGTGACCCCATGAACTGCAGCATGCCAGGCTTCCCTGTAAATCACCAACTCCAAAAGCTTGTTCAAACTCAAGTCCATCTAGTCGATGATGCCATCCAACCATGGTATCCTCAGGTGTCCCCTTCTCTTCCTGCCTTCAATCTTTCCCAGCTTCAGGGTCTTTTCCAAGGAGTCAATTCTTCACATCAGGTGGTCAAACTATTGGAGTTTCAGGTTCAGCATCAGCCCTTCTAATAGCTTACAATGAGCGATGTTGGATTTATGATTTCAGAAGAAGAAGATTTGGCTTTGGGATCAGGGACCAGGCTTGATCACTCAAGAGCTTTTGTGGAGCAGAGCTTTATTAACGTAAGAAAAGGGACAGAGAGAACTTCTGACTTAGACATCAGGAGGAGAGTGACCCACTCGCTAGTCTTTAGCAAGGGAGTTGTATACTTTTTAAATTAATTGAGCCTGGTGGGCTGCCGTCTATGGGGTCGCACAGAGTCGGACACAACTGAAGCGAGTTAGCAGCAGCAGCAGCATAATAGGATTAGAATTTAACAACAGAGAGATTCTACCAGGCTGACTCCCATAAAATATATTCTAAGATATCAGGATTAATCAGAAGGTTTTCAGGAAGGAGAAACTGTCCTCAAGCAGGATATATTGTTGCTATATAAGCCCTAGCCCAGAGTTTAAATTTAGTTGTTTGTTGTGTAATCATCAGTTCCTGCCTTAAAGAAAAAAAAAAAAAAAAAAGTTTTATGTGACTAAGACTAAGGAATGTAGAGAAAAAAAAAAAAAGTTTGTCTGTTACTCCTCCTTGAGGATTCCAGACTCCTGATCATAGTTTTTCTTCAACGAGCAAGCGTCTTTTAATTACATGGCTGCAGTCACAAACTACAGTGATTTTGGAGCCCAAGAAAATCAAGTCTGTTATTGTTTCCACTGTTTCCCCATCGGTTTGTCATGAAGTGATGGGACCAAAACCATGATTTTATTTTTCTCAGTGGTGAGTTTTAAGCCAACTTTTCCCACTCTCTTCTTTCACTTTCAGCAAGAGGTTCTTTAGTTCTTCTTCACTTTCAGCCATAACGGTGGTGTCATCTGCATATCTGAGGTTATTGATATTTGTACTGACAATCTTGATTCCAGCTTGTGCTACATCCAGCCCAGCATTCTGCATGATGTGCTCTACGTATTAGTTAAATAAGCAGAGTGACAATACACAGCCTTGACGTACTCCTTTTCCTATTTGGAACCAGTCTGTGGTTCCATGTCCAGTTCTAACTGTTGTTTCCTGACATTCATACTGATTTCTCAAGAGGCAGGTCAGGTGGTCTGGTATTACCATCTCTTTAAGAATTTTCTACCGTTTGTGGTGATCTACACAGTCAAAGGCTTTAGCAGAGTCAATAAATCAGAAGTAGATGTTATTTTTTTTTTCCAGAATTCTCTTGCCTTTTTGATGATCCAGGGGATGTTGGCAGTTTGATCTCTGGTTCCTCTGCTTATTCTAAGTCCAGCTTGATCATTTGGAAGTTCACAGTTCACATACTGTTGAAGCCTGGCTTGGATAATTTTGAGCATTACTTTACTAGCCTGTGAGATGAGTGCAATTATGCAGTAGTTTGAGAAGTTTTTGGCATTGCCCTTCTTTGGGACTGGAATGAAAACTGACCTTTTCCAGTCCTGTGGCCACTGCTGAATTTTCCAAATTTTCTGGCATATTAAGTGTAGCACTTTCATAGCATCATCTTTTAGGATTTGAAACAGCTCAACTTGAATTCCACCACCTCTACTAGCTTTGTTCATAGTGATGCTCCTAAGGCCCAATTGACTTCACATTCCAGTATGTCTGGCTCTAGGTGAGTGATCACACCATCGTGATTATCTGAGTCAAGAAGATCTTTGTTGTATGGTTCTTCTGTGTATTCTTGCCACCTCTTTTTAGTATCTTCTCCTTCTTTTAGGTCCATACCATTTCTGTCCTTTATAGAGCCCATTTTTTCATAAAATATTCCCTTGGCATATCTAATTGTCTTGAAGAGATCTCTGGTCTTTCCCATTCTATTGTTTTCCAATATTTCTTTCTTTCTTTCTTTTTTTAGCAATATCTTTTTATTTTAATTATTTCAAAATTATGGGAATATCACAAGAATAATTTTAAGTATCACTTAATTCCAAAATTCCCAGTTTTTTACATTCTACCACATTTGTGTGTGTGTTGTCTATAAATTCTTTTGGTGGTATTATTCTAAACCTCCTGCAGCTCAATTCCAGAAAAATAAATGATCAAATCAAAAAATGGGCCAAAGAACTAAATAAACATTTCCCCAAAGAAGACATCAGATCAGATCAGATCAGTCGGTCAGTCCTGTCCGACACTTTGTGACCCCATGAATCGCAGCATGCCAGGCCTCCCTGTCCATCACCAACTCTCGGAGTTCACTCAGACTTACGTCCATCGAGTCTGTGATGCCATCCAGCCATCTCATCCTCTGTCGTCCCCTTCTCCTCCTGCCCCCAATCCCTCCCAGCATCAGAGTCTTTTCCAATGAGTCAACTCTTCACATGAGGTGGCCAAAGTACTGGAGTTTCAGCTTTAGCATCATTCCTTCCAATGAACACCCAGGACTGATCTCCTTTAGGATGGACTGCTTGGATCTCCTTGCACTCCAAGGGACTCTCAAGAGTCTTCTCCAACACCGCAGTTCAAAAGCATCAGTTCTTCGGTGCTCAGCTTTCTTCACAGTCCAACTCTCACATCCATACATGACCACAGGAAAAACCATACAGATGGCTAAAAAACACATGAAAAGATGCTAAACATCACTCATTATCAGAGAAATGCAAATCAGAATCACAGTGAGGTACCATTTCACTCCAGTCAGAATGGCTGCGATCCAAAAGTCTACAAGCAGTAAATGCTGGAGTGTGTGTGGAGAGAAGGGAACCCTCTTACATTGTTGGTGGGAAAGCAAACTAGTACAGCCACTATGGAGAACAGTGTGGAGATTCCTTAAAGAACTGAAAATAGAACTGCCGTATGACCCAGCAATCCCACTCCTGGGCATACACACTGAGGAAATCAGAATTGAAAGAGACACGTGAACCCCAATGTTCATTGCAGCACTGTTTATAATAGCCAGGACATGGAAGCAACCTAGATGTCCATCAGCAGATAAATGGATAAGAAAGCTGTGGTACAGTGTAAGAGGGTTCCGTTTTCTCCACACCCTCTCCAGCATTTATTGCTTGTAGACTTTTGGATCACAGCCACTCTGACTGGCATGAAATGGTACCTCATAGTGGTTTTGAGTTGCATTTCTCTGATAATGAGTGATGTTGAGCATCTTTTCATGTGTTTGTTAGCCATCTGTATGTCTTCTTTGGAGAAATGTCTATTTAGTTCTTTGGCCCATTTTTTGATTGGGTCATTTATGTTTCTGGAATTGAGCTGTAGGAGTTGCTTGTATATTTTTGAGATTAGTTGTTTGTTGCTTCATTTGCTATTATTTTCTCCCATTCTGAAGGCTGTCTTTTCACCTTGCTAATAGTTTCCTTTGATGTGCAGAAGCTTTTAAGTTTATTAGGTCCCATTTGTTTATTTTTGCTTTTATTTCCAATATTCTGGGAGGTGGGTCATAGAGGATCCTGCTGTGATGTATGTCCAGGTTCGATGCATGATACTGGATGCTTTGGGCTGGTGCACTGCAACAACCCAGAGGGATGGTATGGGGAGGGAGGAGGGAGGAAGGTTCATGATGGGGAACACATGTGTACCTGTGGCAGATTCATTTTGATATATGGAAAAACCAACACAATATTGTAAAGTTAAATCAAATAAAATTAAAAAAAAAAAAAGAAAGCTGTGGTACATATACACAATGGAGTATTACTCAGCCATTAAAAAATTTGAATCAGTTCTAATGAGGTGGATGAAACTGGAGCCGATTATACAGAGTGAAGTAAGCCAGAAAGAAAAACACCAAATCAGTATTCTAACATATATGTATGGAATTTAGAAAGATGGTAACGATAACCCTGTATGCAAGACAGCAAAAGAGACACAGATGTATAGAACAGTCTTTTGTTTTCCTCTATTTCTTTGCATTGATTGCTGAGGAAGGTTTTCTTATCTCTGCTTGCTAGTCTTTGGAACTCTGCATTCAGAAGATTATATCTTTCTTTTTATCCTTTGCTTTTTGTGTCTTTTCTTTTCTCAACTATTTGTAAGACCTCCTCGGACAGCCATTTGCTTTTCTTTCATTTCTTTTCCTTTGAGATGGTCTTAATCCCTCTCTTATGTACAATGTCACAAACCTCCATCCATAGTTCTTCAGGTACTCTGTCTGTAAGATCTAATCCCTTTAATCTATTTCTCACTTCCACTGTATAATCACAAGGGATTTGATTTAGGTCATATCTGAATGGTCTAGTAGGTTTCCCTATTTTCTTAAATTTAAGTCTGAATTTGGTAATAAGGATTTCATGATCTGAGCCACAGTCAGTTTCAGGTCTTGTTTTTGCTGCCTGTATAGAGCTTCTCAGTCTTTGGCTGCAAAGAATATAATCAATCTGATTTCGGTGTTGACCATCTGGTGATGTCCATGTGTAGAGTCTCTTCTTGTATTGTTGAAAGTATGTTTTTGCTATGACCAGTGCTTTCTCTTGGCAAAACGCTATTAGCCTTTGCCCTGCTTCATTCTGTACTCTAAAGCCAAATTTGCCTGTTACCCCAGGTGTTACTTGACTTCCTACTTTTGCATTCCAGTCCTTTATAATGAAAAGGGCATTTTTTGGGGTGTTAGTTTGAGAAGTTCTTGTAAGTCTTCATAGAACCACTCAACTTCAGTTTCTTCAGCATTACTCTTAGGGGCATAGACTTGGATTGCTGTGATATTGGATGGTTTGCCTTGGAAATGAACAGAGATCATTCTGTCGTTTTCGAGATTGCATCCAAGTACTGCATTTTGGACTCTTTTGTTGACTATGATGGCTACTCTATTTCTTCGGAAGGATTATTGCCCTCAGTAGTAGATATAATGGTCATCTGAGTTTAACTCACCCATTCCAGTCCATTTTATTTTGCTGATTCCTAAAATGTTGATGTTCACTCTTGCCATTTCCTGTTTGACCACTTCCAATTTGCCTTGATTCATGGGCCTAACATTCCAGGTTCCTATGCAATATTGCTCTTGACAGCATCAGACTTTACTTCCATCACCAGTCACATCCACACTTGTGTGCTGTATTTGTTTTGGTTCTTCTCTTCATTCTTTCTGGAGTTATTTCTCCACTGATCTCCAGTAGCATATTGGGCACCTACTCACCTGGGTAGTTAATCTTTCAGTGTCCTAGCTTTTTGCCTTTTCATACTGTTCATGGGGTTCTCAAAGCAAGAATACTGACATGGTTTGTCATTCCCTTCTCTAGTGGATCACATTTTGTCAGAACTCTCCATCAACTTTTTCTCTGGTTAGGTACAAAATATAACAAAGCACTGTTTTCTGTAGCCAGCCATTGAACCTATAGGCATTCATTTAGGTGAGTTCCCTGCTTGGTTGTTAGAATTCTAGAAAGCAGCAAATGTAAAGGGCTAAGAATTTATTTTTCAATGAGTATAAAGTTATAGTCATGTGTGACGAGTAAGTTCTAGACATCAGCAATACAGCATAGTGTCTATAGTGATCAATTCAATGTGATGCACTTTAAAACTTTAGATTTCTTAAGAGAGTAAGTCTTACATTAAGTAGTGTTACCATTGATAACCAGGATTCTTGAGTATCCCCCCAATCAATACAAATTGATGAGCCCAGACCAAAAATCTAGGGAAGCCTTTATTCAAGACCTTGCTGCAGCATGGAGGAGTGAAAATAAGTACCAGATTCCCTTTCTTGTTCCCCAAGGAGGGGAAACTGGTTCCTTGATACAGGGTGATGCTAAGGGTGTGTCCAGGGGCCAGGCCAGAGGGATGGCTTAGGTGGTTCCCACACTTTGGGTGGTGTTAAGTCCAAGTGACATCTGCAGTGCCCTGCTTTTTTTCTTGACATTCTGTTTTTGACCTGGCTCTTAGGAAGTGGCCTTTGGCTTCTTTTGGTCTTTTTGTATCTTGTTGTCCAAAATATGCCTCAACCGTGCTTGTACACAGTTGTTAGTTGTTGTTGTTTGTTTGTTTATTTAGTTCTTCATACTGTCTCTGTGTTTTGTTGCTTGAGGAGAGATTTGTCCACGTGCAAACCCTGATACAAGGTCCCATCCTATCTCGTTTCCCTTTGAGAGATTATGTACCCTTACTCCTATGGAGTAAGGGGCTAAAGGTTTCTTCATCTGAACTTTCTTCCTGCTGGATAGGGGCTGAAGACCTTAGCCTACCCTGGAGGTATAGCCTATCTTGGAGTCAAGTTCCTCGTTGATACTTTCAAGGACTTTTACAAACCTGGGCAGCTATCAACTGGAAGGGGTTGAATTCCTAAAGCCATCATGACCCTTACTTCAAATTATCAGAGCCTGGAAGACATAATCTTAACCAAAAGCTTAAGGAAATGAGGAGCAAAAGGGAAAGGAATAATAGTAACCACTAAAGGGCCTAGAAAGGGAAGAACCAGGTTAATTTGGGGAGGGTTTTCATTATTGTTGACCAGAGAGAGGAGGCTATATCACCCCTGCCAAAAAGTCATTCTGCCTGATATACATTCATATTTGTCAACCTCAGGGTTAAAACTTAACATGTTTTTCTATTTTTAGAAAGAACTGGACCAGTGTGTTCCAGGTCTCCTTCTTGGACCAAAATGACTTAGTCACAGTTTTACAACAACAGGGAAAACAATGGAGTACTATACAAAATATAGCATAAATCAATACGACTGAAAAGAAAAGGGTTATTATGAGTAAATGAAAACCTCCTGCTAGAAAGTTTTTATATTGTGCGATCCAAGAGAACAAACTAGAGACCAGTTTTAAATTTGCCAACCGATATTCAATATCAAGAATTGTGGTTAATTGTGTTTGTTTTGGGTTTTCAACTGCTTCTATTAGATGTGAAATCTCAGCTCTATATTTTACAGAGAAATTTTTTTCATCTAAAAGTCGTCTTTCAGAAACCAATACAACATTGTAAATTAATACTTTAACTAAAAAAAATCTTCTTCATTTCAGATAGCTGAGTGGGCATATAAAGAAGGAAGGTATATTTTGAGTCTGCGTATATCTACTACTGTGGGCAGGAATCCCTTAGAAGAAATGGAGTAGCCATTGTGGTCAACAAAAGAGTCTGAAATGCAGTACTTGGATGCAATCTCAAAATTACAGAATGATCTCTGTTTGTTTCCAAGTCAAACCATTTAATATCACATAATCCAGGTCTATGCCCCAACCAGTAATGCTGAAGAAGCTGAAGTTGAACGGTTCTATGAAGACCTACAAGACCTCTTAGAACTAACACCCAAAAAAGATGTCCTTTTCATTATAGGGGACTGGAATGCAAAAGTAGGAAGTCAAGTAACACCTGAGGTAACAGGCAAATTTGGCCTTGGAATATGGAATGAAGCAGGGCAAAGGCTAATAGAATTTTGCCAAGAGAACACACTGGTCATAGCAAACACCCCCTTCCAACAAGACAGAAGACTCTACACATGAACATCACCAGATGGTCAACACCAAAATCAGATTGATTATATTCTTTGCAGCCAAAGATGGAGAAGCTCTATATAGTTAGCAAAAACAAGACCAGGAGCTGACTGTGGCTCAGATCATGACTCCTTATTGCAAAATTCAGATTTAATTGAAGAAAGTAGGGAAAACCACGAGACCATTCAGGTATGACCTAAATCAAATCCCTTACGATTATACAGTGGAAGTGAGAAGTAGATTTAAGGGACTAGATCTGATAGATAGAGTGCCTGATGAACTATGGATGGAGGTTTGTGACATTGAACAAGAGACAGGGATCAAGACCATCCCCATGGAAAAGAAATGCAAAAAAGCAAAATGGCTGTCTGGGGAGGCCTTAAAATTAGCTGTGAAAAGAATAAAAGTGTAAAGCAAAGGAGAAAAGAAAAGATATAAGCCTCTGAATGCAGAGAAGAGATAAGAAAGCCTTCCTCAGTGATCAATGCAAAGAAATAGAGGAAAACAACAGATATGGGAAAGACTAGAGCTCTCTTCAAGAAAATTAGAGATACCAAGGGAACATTTCATACAAAGATGGGCTTGATAAGGACAGAAATGGTATGGACCTATAAAATATCTTCAGGACCCAGATAATCACGATCGTGTGAAAACTCACCTAGAGCCGGACATCCTGGAATGTGAACTCAAGTGGGCCTTAGAAAACATCACTATGAACAATGCTACTGGAGGTGATGGGATTCCTGTTGAGCTATTCAAATCCTGAAAGATGATGCTGTGAAAGTGCTGCACATGTATGCCTGTGGCGGATTCATTTTGATATTTGGCAAAACTAATACAATTATGTAAAGTTTAAAAATAAAATAAAATTTAAAAAAAAAGTGCTGCACACAATATGTCAGGAAATTTGGAAAATTCAGCTGTGGCCACAGGACTGGAAAAGATCAGTTTTCATTCCAATCCCAAAGAAAGGCAATGCCAAAGAATGCTCAAACTGCCACACAATTGCACTCCTCTCACACGCTAGTAAAATAATACTCAAATTCTCCAAGCCAGGCTTCAGCAATATGTGAACCATGAAGTTCCAAATGTCCAAGCTGGTTTTAGAAAAGGCAGAGGAACCAGAGATCAAATTGCCAACATCTGCTGGATCATGGAAAAAGCAAGAGAGTTCCAGAAAAAACATCTATTTCTACTTTATTGACTATGCCAACGCCTTTGACTGTGTGGATCACAATAAATTGTGGAAAATTCTTCAAGAGATGGGAATACCAGACCACCTGATCTGCCTCTTGAGAAACCTATATGCAGGTCAGGAAGCAACAGTTAGAACTGGACATGAAACAACAGACTGGTTCCAAATAGGAAAAGGAGTTTGTCAAGGCTGTATATTGTCACCCTGCTTATTTAACTTCTATGCAGAGTACATCATGAGAAATACTGGGCTGGAAGAAGCACAGCTGGAATCAAGATTGCTGGGAGAAATATCAATAACTTCAGATATGCCGATGACACCACCCTTATGGCAGAAAGTGAAGAGGAACTAAAAAGCCTCTTGATGAAGGTGAAAGAGGACAGTAAAAAAATTGGCTTAATGGTCAACATTCAGAAAACAAAGTTCATGGCATCTGGTCCCATCACGTTGTGGGAAATAGATGGGGAAACTGTAAACAGTGTCAAACTTTGGTTTTTTTGTTCTTGGGTGGGGGGACTCCAAAATCACTGCAGATGGTGATTGCAGTCATGAAATTAAAACATGCTTGCTCCTTGGAAGGAAAGTTATGACCAACATAGATAACATATTCAAAAGCAGAACATTAATTTGCCAACAAAGGTCCGTCTAGTCAAGGCTATGGTTTTTCCAGTGGTCATGTATGGATGTGAGAGTTGGACTGTGAAGAAAGCTGAACACCGAAGAATTGATGCTTTTGAACTATGGTGTTGGAGAAGACTCTTGAGAGTCCCTTGGACTGCAAGGAGATCCAACCAGTCCATTCTAAAGGAGATCAGTCCTGGGTATTCTTTGGAAGTACTGATACTATAGCTAAAACTCCAATACTTTGGCCACCTCATGTGAAGTGTTGACTCATTGGAAAAGATCCTGATGCTGGGAGGAATTAGGGGCAGGAAGAGAAGGGGATGACAGAGTATGAGATGGCTGGATGGCATCACTGACTCAATGGACATAAGTTTGGGTGAACTCCAGGAGTTGGTGATGGACAGGGAGGTCTGGTATTCTTCAATTCATGGGGTCGCAAAGAGTCTGACATGACTGAGTAACTGAAATGAACTGATACCTTTCTAATTTTTCCTTCCTCTAATGTTAAGTTTCAGGGTAGGGCTATCAGTTTAGCTTTCTTGGCTGATGTGTTGGGTGGCAAAGGCTTTGCATCTATGATACTGTGTGTGCTCACAATAGCATAGCCTGCCTTCATGACTCTATCTTAACAAAATGATTGCCATCAGTAAACCATTCCTCCTCAAGATTTTCTGTGGCCTGTTCTAATAGATCAGGCTTTTGAACTGTGGTGTTAGAGAAGACTCTCGAGAGTCCCTTGGACTGCAAAGAGATCAAACTAGTCAATCCTAAAGGAAATCAATCCTGAATATTCACTGGAAGGACTGATACTGAAGCTCCAATCCTTTGGCTACCTGATGCAAAGGACTGACTCATGAGAAAAGATCCTGATGATAGGAAAGACTGAAGGAAGGAGTAGAAGGGGACAGCAGAGGACAAGATGGTTGGATGATGTGACCAACTCAATGGACATGAGTTTGAGCAAGCTCTAGGAGTTGGTGATGGGCAAGGAAGCTTGGCACACTGCAGTCCATGGGGTTGCAAAGTCAGACACAACTGAGCGAATGAATGGACAGGTATAAAGGGTATGGTAAGTTTTGAGGATTACCTTGAGGGAGTCAAGAGTACTTGGTACTTAACAAGTTCCTGGTACTTGTTAAGGCAGCCTCCAGTTACCCAGTGGTGACATTTAATCTCCAAAATTCCTTGTCATTGATGAGGAGTCTGGACTTCCTCAAGTGGTTGTTCAAAGATAAACTTTTTAGCATCTTCCACTAATAAAGAGATGGCAGCTACCACCCAGAGGCAGTGAGACTAAACTTGGGCCATAAAATGTAATTTTGGGAAAATAGCCTATAGGCTGAGGAGCTTCTCTCAGTTTTTATATGAGGATTCTCGGAGCTGCCCTCTGCTTTTTGGCTAGGTGCAAGAAAAATGACTTTTTTTTTTTTTTTTTAAGTTTGGAAGACTCAGAGCAGCTCTGGTGAAGGCCTGTTTGATATAATAAAAATCTCTTGTTTCCTAGTCCAAAGAAATGTTTCTGTATCTGGGCATTTAGTGGCTTCATATATAAGCTTAGTCATTTGTCTGAATCCTGGAATCCAAAATTTTCAAGATCCTGCCGTGCCTGAGAAGGTGTTTCTTTGATTTTAGGGTGCTTAGGTTTGCTTTCTATCTGGAGATAATTGTCTACTTCCAGGGTTTACAAGATATCTCAAGTATTTAACATGATCTTTTGAGATTTGTGCTTTTTTTTTTTTTTTTTTTTTTTTTTTTTTTTTTTAGAAATTCTATAGCCCTGGGTCCCAAGGAAATTAAGAACTTCGATGGTTCTGATCTGAGGCCTCCATGGTGGGGCTACATATTGATAAATTATCTATATCATGTAGAATTGCTCCTTCTTTTAAGTGTATTCCCTTTAATCATTTTCCTAGGTCCTGGACCAACAAGTGTGGGCTATCCTGAAATACCTAAAATAGCACTGCACAGGTATATTGTTACATTTGGCCACAAAGGGTGACAGTCCCTTTTAAGGGAGATAGATACCGTGAGGAAAGATGAAGTTTGATGCAAAAGAAGGTGAGAATAGTAAACTGTTTGGCATCTCTATGAACCTGGGCTAATATAAGGATTTGTCAGAAGGGGATATATAAGGACCATAGCATCATTTACTGCTATAATGTCTTATACCATCTGATATCCTTCATTTGACTGAACAATTAGCAGAATAGGGTTATTGCATGGAGACTGAAAGTGTATTAAGAGGCCATATTTTAAGAATTTATCTATAAAAGGTTGCAAACTCTTTCTTTTTTTGTTTCCAACTTTATGGGATAGTCTCTCTTGCTAGGATGTGTGACTTATAGCTTAAGGTTAATTTTTATATATTGAACATTTATAGCCCTCCCAGAGATTCTTTTGTTCCAAAATGCAGGGTTTACTATGTACAGAATGTGACTGGTAATTGGCCCCTGTTCCCCTAGATGATTTGTCTTAGAGTCAGGAAAAGAGGCTTCTCGGGCCTCCTAACCATAATATGGCCCCAAAGCAGCCCAGAAGATCTCTCCAGAGCACTCAGTTAATTTCAGTTCAGTGCCTCAGTCGTGTCTGACACTTTGCAACCCCATAAATCGCAGCACGCCAGGCCTCCCTGTCCATCACCAACTCCTGGAGTTCACCCAAACTCACGTCCATCGGGTTGGTGATGCCATCCAGCCATCTTATACTCTGTCGTCCCCTTTTCCTCCTGCCCCTAATCCCTCCCAACGTCAGAGTCTTTTCCAATGAGTCAACTCTTCGCATGAGGTGGCCAAAGTACTGGAGTTTCAGCTTTAGCATCATTCCTTCCAAAGAAATCCCAGGGCTGATCTCCTTCAGAATGGACTGGTTGGATCTCCTTGCAGTCCAAGGGACTCTCAAGAGTCTTCTCCAACACCACAATTCAAAAGCGTCAATCCTTCGGCGCTCAGCCTTCTTCACAGTTCAACTCTCACATCCATACATGACCAGAGGAAAAACCATAGCCTTGACTAGATGAACCTTTGTTGGCAAAGTAATGTCTCTGCTTTTGAATATGCCATCTAGGTTGGTCATAACTTTCCTTCCAAGGAGTAAGTGTCTTTTAATTTCATGGCTGCAATAGAACAAGGCAAAATATAAGAATAATACATAATTTTATTGATCTGTGTCTTTTCCCTCCCTGGGGGTCACAGTCCATCTCACCTCCTCAGGATGTCCACTAATACTGCAGTGGTCTCTGAACCTACTGTGGGGGCAGCTTAGACTCTAGTCTGGTCCTACTTCTGTGTGCTCCTGCCTCCAATGTCCACAACTATCAGAACTAGTGAATTTTCTTTTTGGGAACTTACGTTGTCTTTTTATGTATTCCATAGACACAGCATCTGCCTAGTTGATTATATGGATTTAATCTGCACCTTGTGCAGGTGGTGAGGAGGTTTTATGTGCTCTTCCTTAGCCACACAGCCCCTGGTTTTCAACTGTGGTTTTATCTCTGTCTCTGCATGTGGATCGTCCAAAGGAGTTTACTTCTGTGGCTGCTCTGAAGGACTAGGGTTTCCCTCAGTGAGGACCAAGTGTGAAGGTGGCACTGCTGCTTGGGTTGAAGGGGCCCTGGAAGCACCAGGTACTCAGAGGAGCCTGTGGCTAGGCCAGCAGGAAATATGGTGCTCTAGAAGGGCATGGCAACCCCATCTATTATTCCCACCTGGAGAATCCCACAGACAGAGAAGCCAGCAGGCTACAGTCCACAGGGTCGCAAAGCACTGGACATGACTGAAGCCATCTCACCTGCAGGCCCAGAGAAGTTTTTCTAGCCTCTGAAAGCTCTGTTCCAGTGGTGATCATGGATGGAGGTGGCATGGTTGCTTGGATCATGGGGACCCTGGCAATGCCAGCTATGCAGGGGCACTGGCAGCTATTGTCACAGGAGATATGGCATTATTGGGGCTTTTTTCTGTCCTTGGCATCTCTGTCCCAGTGAAGATTGAGCATGATGGTGGCACAGTCTTGGGGCCCCTGATGGTGCTAACTGTATGGGGACATTGACTGCCTCAGTCTGGTTCAAAATTGGAAAACGAGTATGCCAAGACTGTATATTGTCACTCTGCTTATTTAACGTATATGCAGAGTACATCATATGAAATTCTGAGCTGGATGAAGAACAAACTAGAATCAAGGTTGCCAGGAGAATTATCAATAACCTCAGATTTGCAGATGACATCACCATTATGGCAGAGAGTGAAGAGGAACTTAAAAGCCTCTTGATGCAAATGAAAGAGGAGAGTGAAAAAGTTGGCCTAAAATTTAACATTCAAAAAATATAGACCATAGCATCCAGTCCCATCACTTCATGGCAAATAGATGGGGAAACAATGGAAACATTGACAGACTTCATTGTTTTAGGCTCCAAAATCACTGCAGATGGTAACTGCAGTCATGAAATTAAAAGATACTTGCTCTTGGAAGAAAAGCTATGGCAACTCTAGACAGAAAATTAAAAAGCAGAGACATTACTCTGCCAACCAAGGTCCACCTAGTCAAATCTACAGTTTTTCCAATAGTCATGTGGGGATGTGACAATTGGACCTTACAGTGCTCAGAAAGCTGAGCAATGAAGAACTGATTCTTTTGAAGTGTGGTTTTGGAAAAAATTCTCCAGAACCCCTTGAACTGCAAGGAGATCAAACCAGTCAATCCTAAATGAGATCAATCCTGAAAATTCATTGGAAGGATTGATGCTGAAGCTGAAGCTCCAATCCTTTGGCCACCTGATGTGAAGAGTTGACTCATTAGAAAATACCCTAATGCTGGGAAAGGTTGAAAGCAGGAGAAAGGGACGACAGAAGATGAAATTGTTGGATGGCATTACTGACTTAAAGGACATGCATTTGAGCAAGCCCTGGGAGTTGGTGATGGACAGGAAAGCCTGGAATGCTGCAGTCCATGGGATTGCAAAGAATTGGACATGCTTGAGTGACTGAATTGACTGACTGACTTCCTCAGCTACAGAAGCCATGGCCCTATTAGTCTTTTACTAGCCTCTGGCAGCTGGCGATCAGAGGGTCTTTCTGTTTGGTCCTTCTCTGTTGTTCTGCCCATTCAAGCACTTAAAGTGCCCCCCTAGCTGGGGTCCTACTCTGTTGCTATGGGGCTCTTAAATGGGTTCCCTGACTTGAGTCTTACTCTACTGTTCAGTGTCAGGTGCTTAAAGGGCCAGGTTCTCTATTGTTCAGCTGCCATTGCTGGAATGTAGGCAGAGGTAGGCTACAATGATGGCTCCACCCCCTACCCATGACTCAGCCTTACCTCCACGTCTGCCTGGCTTTCCTTCATAGGCATTTTCCACCACAGTCTCCTCCCTCATGTCCCTTTGGGCTGTCTCCCTACATACAACAGCAGACCTCTCCCTAGGATTACTCCTCAATTCCTGCACTCCAGTTCCTAGCTTCTGTGTCTTCTAAGGGACTTGCATCCCTATCTGGGGTATGTATGGCTGCAGCAAGGATTGTCTGTGTGATTCTTGTTCCATTTGGACTGTAGCAGGTCAGCTGCTTCACTCACAGCCTCAAATATTTCTCCTTTGTCCCAAACAATTGCCCTGATGTGTAGATCAGACCCCTGCCTCAGTTCCCACCCCCACACCCCCAACCAAGGGGAGGTCCAGTCCTGTTAACTCTCCTCTTTTTATCCCTACTTTCTTCTTCCTACCGAGTTTTGTGTAGTTCTATATATTCTTTCAGATGGTCAAGTACTCCTGCCTCCTCTCAGCTGGTGTTCTGCAATATCTACTGTGTCTGAAGGTGTATTCCTAATGTATCTGTGGAGAGAGATATAGTCCATGCTCACCTACTCCTCCTCCATCTTGTTCTCTCCCTTAATTTTTGACTATGAAGGAAAATTTAAATATACCTTCAGAGGTTAAAATAATGCCTAAATCATAAAAGTAACCAAATGACCCTTAACAGGGATATTTTACACTTGGGCCTAAAAAGAAAACCTTCTCAACATAGAATTGGAAAGAAAAAAAATCATTATGTAGTAGTTCAGGTAAAATTTAAGTACTTTAAAGTGACTGCAAAGTGAAACAATGGGTTGGCTTCTTAAAACCAAATAAATTTTAATATGAATTTTATGAGGACTTTGTCCAAAATAGTGAAGATAATAGTTACACTAGAATTACTACATCTTATAAGAGTTTTGAATTTGGATTTCAAGAGTATATTTGTAAAATAAACTCTTATTGAATTATAACATAAATAGACAAAAAAAAAATATGGTTGAGCTGAATACATTTTGAAAAGTTGAGCAGAACTTTGTAACCAGCAGCCAGTAATCAGGTGTTCCATCATGGGGCTGGTCCTGTTGCTATCAACATCTTGTAGCTCAACTTGGGCTGGATATTTAAGATATAAATTCTACTCCTGGGTATTTATCCAAAGAAAACTATAATTCAAAAATGTATGTGTGCCCTCATGTTCATAGCAGCATTATTGACAACAGCCTAGACATAGAAGAAGCCTTGAGAACCCCATGAACAGTATGAAAAGACAAAATGATAGGATACTGAAAGAGAAACTCCCCAGGTCAGTAGGTGCCCAATATGCTACTGGAGATAAGTGGAGAAATAACTCCAGAAAGAATGAAGGGATGGAGCCAAAGCAAAAACAATACCCAGCTGTGGATGTGACTGGTGATAGAAGCAAGGTCCGATGCTGTAAAGAGCAATATGGCATAGGAACCTGGAATGTCAGGTCCATGAATCAAGGCAAATTGGAAGTGGTCAAACAAGAGATGGCAAGAGTGAATGTCGACATTCTAGGAATCAGCAAGCTAAAATAGACTGGAATGGGTGAATTTAACACACATGACCATTATATCTACTACTGTGGGCAGGAATCCCTCAGAAGAAATGGAGTAGCCATCATGGTGAACAAAAGAGTCCGAAATGCAGTACTTGGATGCAATCTCAAAAATGACAGAATGATCTCTGTTCATTTCCAAGGCAAACCATTCAATATCACAGTAATCCAAGTCTATGCCCCAAGCAGTAACACTGAAGAAGCTGAAGTTGAACAGTTTTTGAAGACCTGCAAGACTTTTAGAACTAACACCCAAAAAAGATGTCCTTTTCATTATAGGGGACTGGAATGCAAAAGTAGGAAGTCAAGAAACACCTGGAGTAACAGACAAATTTGGCCTTGGAATACGGAATGAAGCAGGGCAAAGACTAATAGACTTTTGCCAAGAAAGAGCACTGGTCATAACAAACACCCTCTTCCGACAACACAAGAGAGGACTCTATACATGGACATCACCAGATGGTCAACACCAAAATCAGATTGATTATATTCTTTGCAGCCAAAGATGGAGAAGCTCTATATAGTTAGCAAAAACAAGACCAGGAGCTGACTGTGGCTCAGACCATGAACTCCTTATTGCCAAATTCAGACTGAAATTGAAGAAAGTAGGGAAAACCGCTAGACCATTCAGGTGAGACCTAAATCAAATCCCTTATGATTATACAGTGGAAGTGAGAAATAGATTTAAGGGCCTAGATCTGATAGATAGAGTGCCTGATGAACTATGGAATGAGATTCCTGACATTGTGCAGGAGATAGGGATCAAGACCATTCCCATAGAAAAGAAATGCAAAAAAGCAACATGGCTGTCTGGGGAGGCCTTACAAATAGCTGTGAAAGAAGAGAAGTGAACAGCAAAGGAGAAAAGGAAAGATATAAACATCTGAATGCAGAGTTCCAAAGAATAGCAAGGAGAGATAAGAAAGCCTTCTTCAGCGATCAAGGCAAAGAAATAGAGGAAAACAACAGAATGGGAAAGACTAGGGATCTCTTCAAGAAAATCAGAGATACCAAAGGAACATTTCATGCAAAGATGGGCTCGATAAAGGACAGAAATGGTATGGACCTAACAGAAGCAGAAGATATTAAGAAGAGATGGCAAGAATACACAGAAGAACTATACAAAAAAGATCTTCATGACCCAGATAATCACGATGGTGTGTTACCTGACCTAGAACCAGACATCCTGGAATGTGAAGTCAAGTGGGCCTTAGAGAGCATCACTATGAACAAAGCTAGTGGAGGTGATGGAATTCCAGTTGAGCTATTTCAAATCCTGAAAGATGATGCTGTGAAAGTGCTGCACTCAATATGCCAGCAAATTTGGAAAACTCAGCAGTGGCCACAGGACTGGAAAAGGTCAGTTTTCATTCTAATCCCAAAGAAAGGCAATGCCAAAGAATGCTCAAACTACCACACAATTGCACTCATCTCACACGCTAGTAAAGTAATGCTCAAAATTCTCCAAGCCAGGCTTCAGCAATATGTAACCGTGAACTTCCTGATGTTCAAGCTGGTTTTAGAAAAGGCAGAGGAACCAGAGATAAAATTGCCAACATCCGCTGGATCATAGAAAAAGCAAGAGAGTTCCAGAAAAGCATCTATTTCTGCTTTATTGACTATGCCAAAGCCTTTGACTGTGTGGATCACAATAAACTGTAGAAAATTCTGAAAGAGATGGGAATACCAGACCACCTGATCTGCCTCTTGAGAAATTTGTATGCAAGTCAGGAAGCAACAGTTAGAACTGGACATGGAACAACAGACTGATTCCAAATAGGAAAAGGAGTTCGTCAAGGCTGTGTATTGTCACCCTGTTTAGTTAACTTCTATGCAGAGTACATCATGAGAAACGCTGTACTGGAAGAAACACAAGCTGAAATCAAGATTGCTGGGAGAAATATCAATAACCTCAGATATGCAGATGACACCACCCTTATGGCAGAAAGCAAAGAGGAAGTAAAAAGCCTCTTGATGAAGGTGAAAGTGGATAGTGAAAAAATTGGCTTAATGCTCAACATTCAGAAAACAAAGATCATGGCATCCAGTCCCATCACTTCATGGGAAATAGATGGGGAAACAGTGGAAACAGTGTCAGACTTTATTTTTCTGGGCTCCAGAATCACTACAGATGGTGACTGCAGCCATGAAATTAAAAGACGCTTATTCCTTGGAAGGAAAGTTATGACCAACCTAGATAGCATATTGAAAAACAGAGACATTACTTTGCCAACAAAGGTTCGTCTAGTCAAGGCTATAATTTTTCCTGTGGTCATGTATGGATGTGAGAGTTGGACTGTGAAGAAGGCTGTGCCCCGAAAAGTTGATGCTTTTGAACTGTGGTGTTGGAGAAGACTCTTGAGAGTCCCTTGGACTGCAAGGAGATCCAACCAGTCCATTCTGAAGGAGATCAGCCCTGGGATTTCTTTGGAAGGAATGATGCTAAAGCTGAAGCTCCAGTACTTTGGCCACTTCATGCGAAGAGTTGACTCATTGGAAAAGATTCTGATGCTGGGAGGGATGGGGGCAGGTGGAGAAGGGGACGACAGAGGATGAGATGGCTGGATGGCATCACTGACTCGATGGACTTGAGTCTCAGTGAACTCCGGGAGTTGGTGATGGACAGGGAGGTCTGGCGTGCTACGATTCATGGGGTTGCAAAGAGTCGGACACGACTGAGCAACTGATCTGATATATATATATATATATATATATATAAAATTTAATTTTTTGAGAAATCTCGATACTCTTTTCCATAGTGGCTGCATCAATGTACTAACAGTACACAGTGGTTCCCTTTTTTTCCACATTTTTGCCAATTCATGTTATTTGTTATTTTCACATGCATGAAGTGCTATTTCATTGTGATTTTTATTTGCATTTCCCTGATGATAACTCATGTTAAGCTTTTTTAATGTTTCTTTTGGATGACAGTATCACTTTTTTTGAAAAATGTCTATTTGTATCCTCTACACATTTTTTAATCTTTTTTTTTTTTTTGATGTTCAGTTGAATGAGTTCTTAGTCTACTTTAGACATTAACTCTTTATTAGACATCGCAAATATTCACTGCTTAGCGTTTATTATTTGTTAATAGCTGTTTAGTGAAAGTGAAAGTGAAGTCGCTCAGTCGTGTCCAACTCTTAGTGACCCCATGGACTGCAGCCTACCAGGCTCCTACATCCATGGGATTTTCCAGGCAAGAGTACTGGAGTGGGGTGCCATTGCCTTCTCTAATTTTGTATTGCTGCTGTTGCTGCTGCTGCTAAGTGGCTTCAGTCGTGTCCAACTCTATGCGACCCCATAGATGGCGGGCCACTAGGCTCCTCTGTCCCTAGGATTCTCCAGGCAAGAATACTGGAGTGGGTTGCCATTTCCTTCTCCATAATAGCTGTTTACTTTGATGCAATCCAATTTGCTGATTTTCCCTTTTGTTTCCATTGCATGATGAGAGATAGTCCAAACAATGCTGCTACAACCATTTCAAAGAATGTACTGCCTATGTTTTCTTTTACAAGTTTTATGGTTTTAGTTCTTCCAATTAAATCTTTGCTCCATTTTGAGTTTATTTTGCATATGATACGAGAAAGTTTAATTTTTTTATGTTAAGTTGCTCAGTTTTCCAACACAATTTATTAAAGAGATTTTCATTTCCATATTGTCTATTCCTGTTGCTTTATCATAGATTTGTTGTTGCTGTTACATCATTAAGTCGTGTCTGAATCTTTTGTAACCGCATGAACTTAGCCTATCAATCTCCTCTATTAATGGGATTTCCCAGGCAAGAATACTGGAGTAGGTTGCCAACTCCTTCCCCAGGGGTCATCCTAGCCCAGGAATTGAACTTGTGTCTCCTGCATTGGCAGGTGGGTTTTTAAACTCTGAGCCAAATGGGAAAAACCTTCCATAACTATTTAAGTGAGAGTTTATTTCTGGGCACTATCTTCTGTTCCATTAACCTGTATGTCTGCTGTTGGGTCATTACCATACCGTTTTTATTTTACATTTTTTAGTTGAAATATAGTTGATTTACAATGTTGCATTACTTTCAAGAGTATAGAAAATGATTCAGTTATATATATATATATATATATATATATATATATATATATTAGTTTTTTCGTTCTCTTCCATTGTAGATTATTGCAAGGTATTTTGTGTAGTTTCCTGTGACATACAGTAGGTCCTTATTGGTTATCTATTTTATCTATTTGTCTATCTACCTACTATATATTTACTGTATATTTTATGTATGGTAGTGTGTCTATTTTCATTCTAAACTCCTAATTTCTCTCTCCCCTCCTTTGCTAACTATGTTGTTGTTCAGTTGCTCAGTCATGTCCAACTCTTTGTGACCCCATGTACTGCAGCATGCCAGGCCTCTATGTCCTTCACCATCTCCCAGAACTTGCTCAAACTCATGTCCATTGAGTCAGTGATGCCATACAACCATCTCGTCCTGTCATCCCCTTCTCCTCCTGCTTTTAATCTTTCCAAGCATCAGGGTTTTTTCTAATGAGTTGGTTCTTTGTATGAGGTGGCCAAAGTATTGATAACCATAAATTTGTTTTGTATGTCTGTGAGCTTATTTATGTTTTATAAATAAGTTCATTCATCTTTGTATTTTTTTAGATTCCAAATATATATATATGAGATCATATATTTGAATTTCATATGATATTTTATCTCCATTCATGTCACTGCAGATGGCATTATTTCATTGTTTTATGGCTCAGTAATACCAAAAAAGCCAATGCCAAGGAATGTTCAAATTAGTGTACAATTGCACTCATTTCACATGCTAGCAAGATTATGCTCAAAATCCTTCAAGCTAGGTTTCAGAAGTACATGAACTGAGAACTTCCATATATATAAGATGAATTTAGAAAAGGCAGAGAAATCAGAGATCAAATTGCCAATATACACTGGATCATAAAAAAAAGCAAGGGAATCCCCCCCCAAAATATCTATTTTTTCTTCATTGACTATGAGAAAGCCTTTGACTTTGTGGATCACAACAAACTGTAGAATATTCTTAATGAGATGGGAATACCAGACCACCTTACCTGCCTCCTGAGTAACCTGTATGCAGGACAAGAAACAACAGTAAGAACTGGACATAGAACAACAGATTGGTTCAAAATTGGGCAAGGAGTATGTCAAGACTGTATATTGTCACCCAGCTTATTTAATGTATATGCAGAGTACATCATGTGAAATGTTGAGCTGGATGAAGAGCAAGCTAGAATCAAGATTGCTGGGGAAAATATCAATAACCTCAGATTTGCAGATTGAAAGGTTGTTGCTGAGCCATGAAGGACACTGGGATTCTTGGCCTCCAGGGGAGAAGAATTCAATCCAGGGCCAGTGATGTGGCTTGATCACTCAGAGCTTTTGTGTAATAAAGTTTTATTAAAGTATAAAAGAGATAGAGAAAGCTTCTGACATAGACAGCAGAAGGGGGAAGAAAGAACGCTCCCCCACCCCCACCCCCCTAGTCTTAAGCAAGAAGTTATATACCTACTAGCAGGGTGCTAATTAGAGAAAGGGAATGTCTCAAAACTCAGAGAGTGGCACCAAGCCCCTCACCCACAACATGCATTTTAAGATAACACTGGCACCAGGTGAGTCATCCAGGGCCACAAAACGATTGACATAAATCTTGAAGAAAGGCAGGTTTCCAAACAAATATATAGTCTCCTTAACAAAGCTTAAGAGAACATTTGCATGAGTAAAACATACTGGTTTGTCAAGTATGTTCTGAGTCTTAAGCAGAATGGAACTGACTTGAAGATAGAGTCTAAGGTAAGTACATAGTTTATTAACAGAGCTTAACAAAAACATTTCCATAAGAAAAACACATTGGCTAGCTCAAGGTTTGAGAAATGTTCAGGTGGAACAAGGTGCTCCAACATAGAATTTTAAAAGAAACCTCCTTTTACTTTATGTATAGAGAAGGGGAAAAAAATCTGACAGTTGTAGTTTGTTTCTTCCTGCTGCTTAACAGAGAGATAAAAGATATCCAACATTAGCAGCCTATTTCCTCTGTTTGGGGAGGAAATAGCCTTCATGCCTGTTACCTTCTCAAGATGATATCACCATTAAGGTAGAAAGTGAAGAGGAACTAAAGAACCTCTTGATAAAAGTGAAAGAGGAGAGTGAAAAAGCTGGGTTAAAACTCAACATTCAAAAAATGAAGATCATGGCATTTGGTCCCAACACTTCATGGCAAATAGATGGGGAAAAAATGGAAACAGTGAGAGGCTTTATTTATGAGGGTTCCCAAATCACTGCAGGTGGTGACTGCAGCCATGAAATTAAAAGATGCTTTCTCCTTGGAAGAACAGCTAGCTATAAGAAACCTAGACAGCATATCAAAAAGCAGAGGCATTACTTTGCTGATGAAGAGCTATATAGGGAAAGCTATGTTTTTTTCAGTTGTCATATATAAATGTGAGTGTTGGACCATAAAGAAGGCTGAGTGCTGAAGAATGGATGCTTCTGAACTGTGTTGCTATAGAAGATTCTTGAGAGTCCCTTGGAAAGCAGTGGATCAAACCAGTCAATCCTAAAGGAAATCAATCCTGAATATTCATTGGAAGGACTGAGGCTGAAGCTGAAGTTTTAATCCTTTGGCCACTCCATGCGAAGAACCAACTATTGGAAAAAAAACCCTGATGCTGGGAAAGATTGAGGACAAGAGGAGAAGCGGGCAACAGAGGATGAAATGGTTGAATGGCATCAGTGATTCAATAGACATGAGTTTGAGCAAGTTCAGGAAGATAGTGAAGGACAGGGAAGCATGGTTGCTGCAGTTCATCGCCCTGCGGAGTCAGACATAACAGTGACTGAACAACAATCAGATCAGATCAGATCAGATCAGTTTCTCAGTTGTGTCCAACTCTTTGCGACCCCATGAATTGCAGCACGCCAGGCCTCCCTGTCCATCACCAACTCCCGGAGTTCACTGAGACTCACGTCCATCGAGTCAGTGATGCCATCCAGCCATCTCATCCTTTGTCGTCCCCTTCTCCTCTTGCCCCCAATCCCTCCCAGCATCAGAGTCTTTTCCAATGAGTCAACTCTTCACATGAGGTGGCCAAAGTACTGGAGCTTCAGCTTTAGCATCATTCCTTCCAAAGAAATCCCAGGGCTAATCTCTTTCAGAATGGAATGGTTGGATCTCCTTGCCGTCCAAGGGACTCTCAAGAGTTTTCTCCAACACCACAGTTTGAAAGCATCAATTCTTCGATGCTCAGCCTTCTTCACAGTCCAACTCTCACATCCATACATGACCACTGGAAAAACCATAGCCTTGACTAGACGAATCTTTGTTGGCAAAGTAATGTCTCTGCTTTTGAATATGCTATCTAGGTTGGTCGTAACTTTCCTTCCAAGGAGTAAGTGTCTTCTAATTTCATGGCTGCAGTCACCATCTGCAGTGATTTTGGAGCCCCAAAAAATAAAGTCCGACACTGTTTCCACTGTTTCCCCATCTATTTCCTATGAAGTGATGGGACTGGATGCCATGATCTTTGTTTTCTGAATGTTGAGCTTTAAGTCAACTTTTTCACTCTCCACTTTCACTTTCATCAAGAGGCTTTTTAGTTCCTCTTTACTTTCTGCCATAAGGGTGATGTCATCTGCATATCTGAGGTTATTGATATTTCTTCTGGCAATCTTGATTCCAGCTTGTATTTCTTCCAGTCCAGCGTTTCTCATAATGTACTCTGCATATAAGTTAAATAAACAGAGTGACAGTATACAACCTTGACAAACTCCTTTTCCTATTTGGAGCCAGTCTGTTGTTCCATGTCCAGTTCTAACTGTTGCTTCCTGACTTGCATACAAATTTCTCAAGAGGCAGATCAGGTGGTCTGGTATTCCCATCTCTTTTTGAATTTTCCACAGTTGATTGTGATCCACACAGTCAAAGGCTTTGGCATAGTCAATAAAGCAGAAATAGATGTTTTTCTGGAACTCTCTTGATTTTTCCATGATCCAGCGGATGTTGGCAATTTTATCTCTGGTTCCTCTGCCTTTTCTAAAACCAGCTTGAACATCAGGAAGTTCACGGTTACATATTGCTGAAGCCTGGCTTGGAGAATTTTGAGCATTACTTTACTAGCATGTGAACAACAATAAGATTCTATATATGAGTGTGTGTGTATATACATATATGTATATATAATATAAAGATGCCATATATATGTATAAAGATGTTGTGGATGCAAATAACTCCATCTTCTTCACCTATATATATATATATATATATATATATATGTGATATAAATATATATATATATTTATATGCTATATATGTGTGTATATATACATATATATATATATTATATACATATATATAAAGATGCCATATGTATGTATAAAGATGTTGGGGATACAAATAACTCCATCTTCTTCACCAATTTATCTATCAATGAGCATTTAAGTTGCTTCCATGTCTTGGCTATTGTAAGCAGTGCTGTTATGACCTTTGAAATGCATATATCTTTAAGAAGTATGATATTCAGATATATTCCCAGGATTGGTTTTGCTGGATCGTATGGCACTTCTATATATAGTTTTCTGAGGAATTCTATACTGTTTCCCATAGTGACTGCAGCAATATACATTCCCAGCAATAGCGTAGGAGGGCTTCCTTTCCTCCACACCCTCTCCAGCATTTATCATTTGTTGATCTTTTAACGACTTTCTGACCAGTGTAAGGTGACACACCATTTAAATTTTGTCTTGCATTTCTATAATAATTAGTGATGTTGAACATCTTTTCATGTGCATTTGGTCATCTGTAAGATTTCTCTGGAGTAATGTCTTTTTAGGTCATCTGCACATTTTTTGATAGGATTGTTTTTCTTTTTGATATTGAGCTATATGAGCTATTTGTATATTTTGGAGATTAATCCTTTGTCAGTCACCTCATTTGCAAATATTTTCTCCCATTCTGTAAGATGTCTTTTCGTTTTGTTTATGGCTTTCTTTTCTGTCCAATAGATTTTAAGTTGAATTATATCTAATTTTTTAATTTTTGTTTTCATTTCCATTACTCTAGGACATGGACTCAAAAGACTTTATGGAGATTTATGTCAAAAATTGTTTTTCCTATGTTTCCCATTATGGATTTTATAGTATCCAGTTTTAAAATCAGGTCTTTGATCCATTTTGAGTTTATTTTTGTATATGGTGATAGAGAATGGTCTAACTTCATTCTTTCAAACATAACTGTCCAGTTTTCCCTGCACCACACTAATTGAAGAGATTGCCTCTTCTCCATTGCATGTTCTTGCCTCCTTTGTTGTAAATTAATTGACCGTATATGCCTGGGTTTGTTTCTGGGTTTTCTATCCTGTTCCATTGATCTATAAGCTTGTTTAGTGCCAGCCCCATACTGTTTTGATTATTGTAGCTTTGTCATATGTCTGAAGTCAAGGAGCCTGATTCCTCCAGCTCTACTTTTCTTTCTCAAGATTGCTTTGTCTATTTCAGGTCCTTTGAGTTTTCATACAAGGTAAAAAAAAAAAAAAAAAGTTCTAGTTATGTGAAATATGCCATGAGAAACTTGATCATTCTTGCATTGAACCTGTAGCTTGCCTTGGGTAGTAAAGTCATTTTGACAATATTGATTCTTTAATTCAAGAACATGTTCTATCTTTCCATTTTTTGTGTCTTCTTTGATTTCTTTCATCAACATCTTATAGATTTCAGAGTACAGATTTTTCGCCTCTTTAGGTAGGTTTATTTCTATGTATCTTATTTTTTGATGAAATAGTTTCATCAAATGCGATTTCATGAAATGTGATTGTTACTTTCCCTTTCTGATCTTCCATTGTCAGTGGATAGAAATGTAACAGATTTATGTGTATTGATTTTGTATCATGCAACTTTACTGAATTCATTGATGAGCTCTAGTAGTTTTCTGACAATGTCTTTAGGAAGTTCTATATATAGTATGTCATCTGCAAATAGTTATAGTTTGATTTCTCTTTTCCAATTTGGATTACTTTTCTTTCCTTTTCTTCTCTGATTGCCATGGCTAGGATTTCCAAAATTATGTTGAATAAAAATTATGAGAGTGGACATCCTTGACTTCTTCCTTATCTTAGAGGAAATGCTTTCAGTTTTTCTCCATTGAGTATATCAGCTGTGGGTTAGTCACATATGTGTATGTGTGTTAGTCACTCAGTTTTGTCTGACTCTATGCAACTCCATGTACTGTAGCCTACCTGGCTCCTCCTTCCATGGTATTTTCTAAGCAAGAATACTGGAGTAGATTATCATTTCCTTCCTCAGGGGATCTTCCCAACCCAGGGATAGAGTCTGGATCTCCAGCATGTGTAGGTGGACTCTTTACCATCTGAGTCACTAGAGAAGCCTGTGGGTTTTTCATATATGGCCTTTATTACGTTGAGGTAGGTTGCCTCTGTGCCAAATTACCATATTGTTTTGTTTACTTCAGATTTGTAGTATAGTGTGCAATCAGAGAGCACAAACCTTCCAGTTTCCCGAATACAGGTCTTTTGCCTCCTTACTTACCTTTACTCTTGTATATTTTATTATTTCCAATAGAAGTACAAATGGGGCTATTTTATTTTTTCCTTCTTACATTTTGTATTTAGTGTATATAAATACAACAGACTCCTACATATCATTTTATCATCTGAAACTTTCTCAACTTAATTGAAAATTTCTGGGAATTTTTTGGATTTTCCTGTCATCTGCAAATGGTGACTTTTTTTTTTTTTCAATTTGGATTCTTTTTTATATCTTCTTGTCTGATTTCAGGGGTTAAGATTTCCAATACTATGTTAAATAAAAGTGGATGGAGTGGGAAGTCTTGCCTTGTTCCTGATTTTAGAAGAACTGATTTCAGCTTTTCTCTGTTGTGTATAATGTTATCTGTGACCTTTTCGGTATATGTCCTTTATTATGCTGAAGTATGAGTTGTCCATTTTCTTGGTATATAATTATTGATAGTAAGCTTAAATGTTTGTGTGTCTATGAATTAAACTATAACTTATCTTTTATTTCTGATTTTATTAATTTAAACCTTTTTTATTTTGTTAATTTAAATCTTCTTTTTTTCTTGATGAATCTGAGTAAAGGTTTATCATTTCATTTATCTTTTCAAAGAACCAGCTCTTAGTTTCATTGATATTTTTAGTTCATATTTTATTTATTTATATTCTGATCTTTATTTACTTCCTTGAGTTAACTTTGGGTTTTCTTGTTTTTGTAGTTCCTTTAGGTATAAATTTAGGTTGTTTATTTTGGATTTTTCTAGTTTCATAAGGTAAGCCTTTATTGCTGTAAAGTTTTCTTTTAGAAGTGGTTTTATTGCATCAGACAGATTTTGGAATTTGTGTTTTTGTTTGCAATTGTCTCCAGGTATTTTTTTTTTTTTAATCCCAGTCCTGATTTTTTAGTGATCCATTGGTTGTTTAGTAGTATAATGTTTAACTGTAATGAATTTGTGTGTGTGTGTGTTTACAGATTTTTCTTTGTTGGTTTCTATTTTCATAACATTGTGTTTGGAAAGATGCTTTATATATTAATAATTTTAATCTTCTTACATTTATGAAGACTTGTTTTTTGGTTAAATTCAGGATCTCTCCTAGAGGACTTCAGTTAAATTCAGGATCTCTACTAGAGGACTTTATATGAGCACTTGAATGTGTATTGTGTTGCTTTCGAATGAAACCTAAAAAGATTTATTAAGTCCAGTTCAGTTCAGTTCAGTTGCTCAATCGTGTCTGATTCTTTGTGAACCCATGAATCGCAGCACACCAAGCCTCCCTGTCCATCACAACTCCCAGAGTTTACCCAAACCCATATCCATCGAGTTGATGATGCCATCCAACCATCTCTTCCTCTGGCGTGCCCTTCTCCTCCTACCCTCAAACTTTCCAGCATCAGGGTCTTTTAAAATGAGTCAGCTCTTCCCATCAGGTGGCCAAAGTATTGGAGTTTCAGTTTCAACATCAATCCTTCCAATGAACACCCAGGACTGACCTTTAGGATGGACTGGTTGGATCTCTTTGCAGTCCAAGGGACTCTCAAGAGTCTTCTCCAACACCATAGTTCAAAAGCATCAATTCTTCGGTGCTCAGCTTTCTTTATAGATCAACTCTCACATCCATACATGACTACTGGAAAAAACGTGGCCTTTCTAGACGGAACTTTGTTGGCAAAGTAATGCCTCTGCTTTTTAATATGCTGTCTAGGTTGGTCATAACTTTCTTGCCAAGGAGTAAACGTCTTTTAATTCCATGGTTACAATCACCATCTGCAGCAATTTTGGAGCTAAGAAAAATAAAGCCAGCCACTGTTTCCACTGTTTCCCCATCTATTTGCCATGACGTGATGGGACGTGATGCCATGATCTTCGTTTTCTAAATGTTGAGCTTTAAGCCACCTTTTTCACTCTTTTCTTTCACTTTTATCAAGAGGCTTTTTAGTTCTTCACTTTCTGCCATAAGGGTGGTGTCATCTGCATATCTGAAGTTACTGATATTTCTCCCAGCAATCTTGATTCCAGCTTGTGCTTCTTCCAGCCCAGCATTTCTCATGATGCATCCTGCATATGAGTTAAATAAGCAGGGTGACAATATGCAGCCTTGACGTACTCCTTTTTCCTATTTGGAACCAGTCTTGTTCCAGCTTCTAACTGTTGCTTCCTGACCTGCATATTGGTGTCTCAAGAGGCAGGTCAGGTGGTCTGGTTTTCCGATATCTTTCAGAATTTTCCAGTTTATTGTGATCCACACAGTCAAAGGCTTTGGCATAGTCAATAAGGCAGAAATAGATGTTTCTCTGGAACTCTCTTGTTTTTTCAATGGTCCAGCGGATGTTGGCAATTTAATTTCTGGTTCCTCTGCCTTTTCTAAAACCAGCTTGAACATCAGGAAGTTCATGGTTCATGTATTGCTGAAGCCTGGCTTGGAGAATTTTGAGCATTACTTTACTAGCATGTGAGATGAGTGCAATTGTGCGATAGTTTGAGCATTCTTTGGCATTGCCTTTCTTTGGGATTAGAATGAAGACTCACCTTTTCCAGTCCTGTGGCCACTGCTGAGTTTTCCAAATTTGCTGGCATATTGAGTGCAGCACTTTCACAGCATCATCTTTCAGGATTTGAAATAGCTCAACTGGAATTCCATCACCTCCACTAGCTTTGTTTGTAGTGATGCTTTCTAAGGCCCACTTGACTTCACATTCCAGGATGTCTGGCTCTAGGTCAGGTATCACACCATCATGATTATCTGGGTTATGAATATCTTTTTTGTACAGTTCTTCTGTGTATTCTTGCCACCTCTTCTTAATATCTTCTGCTTCTGTTAGGTCCCTACCATTTCTGTCCCTTTTTGAGCCAGTCTTTGCATGAAATGTTCCCTTGATATCTCTAATTTTCTTGAAGAGATCTCTAGTCTTTCCCATTCTGTTGTTTTCCTCTATTTCTTTGCACTTATCACTGAGGAAGGCTTTCTTATCTCTCCTTGCTATTCTTTGGATCTCTGCATTCAGATGCTTATATCCATCCTTTTCTCCTTTGTTTTTCACTTCCCTTCTTTTCACAGCTATTTGTAACGCCTCCTCAGACATCCATTTTGCCTTTTGTCATTTCTTTTCCATGAGGATGGTCTTGATTCCTGTCTCCTGTACAATGTCTCGAACCTCCATTTATAGTTCATCAGGCACTCTGTCTGTCAGATCTAGTCCCTTAAATCTATTTCTCACTTCCACTATATAGTCATAAGGGATTTTATTTAGTTCATACCTGAATGGTCTACTGGTTTTCTCCACTTTCTTCAATTTCAGTCTGTATTTGGTAATAAGATGTTCATGATCTGAGTAACAGCCAGCTCCTGGTCTTGTTGTTGCTGACTGTATAGAGCTTCTCCATCTTTGGCTGCAAAGAATATAATCAATCTGATTTTGGTGTCGACCATCTGGTGATGTCCATGTGTAGAGTCTTCTCTTGTGTTGTTGCCAGAGGGTGTTTGCTATGACCAGTACGTTCTCTTGGCAGAACTTTATTCACCTTTGCCATGCTTCCTTCCATACTCCAAGGCCAAATTTGCCTGTTACTCCAGGTATTTCTTGACTTCCTACTTTTGTGTTTCAGTTTCATATAATGAAAAGGACATCTTTTTTGGGTGTTAGTTCTAGAAGGTCTTGTACGTCTTCATTGAACTCTTATTTGGTTCAATAAGTTAAAGGAGAGGGTTTTCCCATTGATTTTTTTTTTTTTTTCTCTCTCTCTGGGTTATCTGTCCACTGATATAAATGGAGGTGTTAAAGCCATCTACTTTTGCTGTGGTATTGTCCACTTCTTCATTTAAGTCTTTTAATATTTCCTTTTTATATCAAGGTGTTCCTATTTTGTGTGCATATATATTTGCAATTGTATATATCATTGAATTGACCCTTTTATAATTATGTATTGCTCTTTCTCTCTTGTTACAGTCTTGGTTGTAAAGTCTATTTTGTCTAAGTATTATCACCCTGATTTTCTTTTCATTTCTGTTTTCATATGATACCTCTTTACATCTCCTCACATTCAATCTGTGGTTTTAGATCTGAACTGAGTATGTTGTAGACAGCATATGTATCTTGTTTTGGGACCATTCAGCCAGTGTATATCTTTTGATTTAACATTATTCTATTTGTATTTAAAGTAACTATTGGTTGATACATACTTGTCATTTTGTCAATAGATTTCTGGTTGTTTTTATAGTTCTTCTTCTTCTTTTTTCTTTCTTTCTTTCTTTTTTTCTCTTGCTCTTTTCCCTAGTGATTTGGTGCCTATCTTTGGTTTTATTTCTTGTATGTATCTGCTTTAGATTTGTGATTTGTGGTTACTATGAGGTTTGTCTATAACCTCATAGATAGAGGCTATATCTATGTGTCTATTTATCTTTATAATGCTAGATTTTTATGTTTATTTAAAGTTGCTGATCTTTTAAGTTTAAACTTCACTTTTTGCATTTTAACAATCCTGTATATTTTCTCCCCTTTTATTTAATGTTTTGACATGATATTTTACATATTTTTGTTTTGTGTATCCCTTAATTACTCATCGTGGATATAGATGATTTTACTCCTTTTGCCTTTAACCTTCTTTCTAGCTTTCTAAGTGGTTGATCTACTACCCTTACTATATATTTGCCTTTACCAATGATATTTTTCCTTTTATAACTTTTATATTTTCAGTTGCAGCCTTTTCTGTTTTACGTAGATAAGTTCCTACATTTCTTGTGAAGTCTAAACTCTGCTAGCTTTTCTTATCTGTAAAACTTTTGATCCTTCCTTCAAATATAAATTTTTCAGTTAGAGTATTCCTGGTTGTAAGTTATTTTCTTTAATCACATAAAGAATATCATACCACTCCTTTCTGGCTTGCAGTGTCGACTGAAAAGTCATCTGTGAATCTTATGCGAATTTCTTTGCATATACCTTGTTGCTTTTCCCTTGCTGTTTTAAATAATCTCCCTTTATCTTTCAGTTCAGTTCAGTTGCTCGGTCTTGTCCGACTCTGCAGTCCAATTAATTGCAGCACTCCAGGCTTCCCTGTCCATCACCAACTCCTGGAGTTTACCCAAATTCATGTCCATTGAGTTGGTGATACCATCTAACCATCTCATCCTCTGTCATCCTCTTCTCCTCCTGCCTTCAACCTTTCCCAACATCAGGATTTTTTCTTTCTTTCTTTTTTTCTCCAGCAACACAGGAACAAAGCCTTGAGCTTCAATATAAAGACTGCCTAAAGTTACTCCAAATCCATTGACACCTCATAACTCGTTACTAGACACTTCATTGCACTCCAGAGAGAAGAAATACAGCTCCACCCACCAGAACACTGACACGAGCTTCCCTAACCAAGAAACCTTGACAAGCCACCGATACAACCCCACCCTCAGCGAGGAAACTCCATAATAAAGGGAATTCCACAAACTGCCAGAATACAAAAACGCCAGCCCAAACTCAGCAGTATAAACAAGATGAAGAGACACAGGATTTTTTCAAATGAGTCAGCTCTTTGCATCAGGTGGCCAAAATATTGAAGTTTCAGCTTCAACATCAGTCCTTCCAATGAACACCCAGGACTGATTTCCTTTATGATGGACTGGTTGGATCTCCCTTTATCTTTATGTTTTTTTTTTTTTTTTTTCCATTTTAGTTACAATGTGCTTTAGTGTGGTACTCTTTGGATTCATCTTGCTTGATATTCATTATTCTTCCTGGATCTAGATGTCTTTCCTTTCTGAGGTTAGGACAGTTTTCATCTCCTTCAAATATGTTCTCTGTCCCTTTCTATCTCCCCTTCTTTTGGGATTCTTATGCTGTGAACATTCATAAATACAATGCATGTTGTCTCAGATGTCTCTTAGACTGCTCTCATTTTTTAAAGTTTTTTTTTTTCTTTTCTTTTTAGTTCAACTTCATTGTTTTTGCCTACTCTGTCTTCTACTTTGTAAATCCTTTGCTCTACATCATCTAATCTATTATGAATTCCTTTTAGTGTATTTTCTAATTTCATTTATTTTATCTTTAGCTCTGTTTAGTTCTTCTTTGGGCCTTCCCCAGTGGTTCAGTGGCAAACAATCTACCTGCAATGCAGAAGAAGAAGGATACACAGATTTGATCCTTGGATTGGGAAGATCCCTTGGTATAGGAAACAGCAAACCACTCCAGTATCCTTGCCTGGAAAATTTCATGGACAGAGGAGCCTGATGGGCTGCAGTCTATGGAGCCAAAAGAATTGGGCTTGCCTGAGCAACAGCACACATACACACACAGCTCTTTATATTGTCTAACTCTTTGTTAAAATTCTGTATTCATACATTCTTCTCCTGAGTTCTTTGAGAATCTTTAAGATTGTTACCTTGATTTCTTAATGTTCAGATCATGTATCCCCACTTCATTTAATTCTTCTTGGATTTTATCTTGTTCCTTCATTGGGAACATATTCCTCTGTCACCTCATTTTGCCTAATTCTTTTTTTATTTCTATGCATTTGGTAGTTTGGTTACATTTCTTGATCTTGGAGAAATGATAGTTTGTATGAGCTATCCCATAGGGCCCTGAAGTGTACTCCCTCCTGTCATCAGAGCTATATGCTTTAGGTTTCTGTCTATGTAAGATGCATGGGTCTTTCTGTTTTGGTAGGCTAACTACCACAGTTATGCTTGTAGGTATAGTTGGCCTCCAGTCTGGTTGTCTGCTAAGCTCTTTCTAGTGCAGAGGCTGCTGGCAGATGGTGGGCTGGGGCAGGTGCAGACAAGGTTGGCTGCAGAGCTCAGGGTATCCTGGGTATTGCTGTCCTGTTGGTGGGCAGGGTTGTGTTATAAAGCAACTGGTTGTGGAGACTTGTGGTGTTATGGGGCTACTGTTGGCCCACTGGCAACTGACTTGTGTCCAGGGCTGATTGGTTGTCACACTGGAGTCCTAAGTTAGTGTTGCCTGTTTGTGGGTGGAGTTCTGGACTGCTGGGTCCTAAATAATGGCTATTGGGCGAGGCTGGCTAATCCTAGAGCAGGTTTCTGTACATTGGTGGTTTGGGCAACTTTTGGAGAGGTTCAATGGTCTCAGAGGTTCAGTGGACTTCCCTGGTGGCTCAGATGGTAAAGCGTCTGCCTACAATGTGGCAGACCCAGGTTCAATCCTTGGGTTGGGAAGATCCTCTGGAGAAGGAAATGGCAACCCACTCCAGTACTCTTGCCAAGAAAATCTCATGGTCAGAGGAACATGGTAGGCTACAGTTCATGGGGTTGCAAAGAGTCAGACACAACTCTGCGACTTCACTTCAAATGCTCCCAGAGCTGGTATCAGCTTGCTCATGGGTGTGGACAGGGTCTAAGGGATCCTGGGGCTGATGCTTTCTCACTGATTTCTGGAGCTGGGACCTGGAGTCTTTATCTTTGGGTCATGGATATTTTAGAGCTTCTGTATGTTCATTAGTGGGTGAAGCCTGGATCTTTGCTTGTAGGACCTTGATGATCTGGGAGTTTATATTGACCCACTGGTGGGCAGGGAAGGTCTCAAGCATTCCTTGTGTTTGTGCCCACCCACTGGTGGGTGAAACAGGGTTCTTGGGTATGTGACTATGTTATGTGAGGTTTCCTGAAGTTGATGTTAACAACCTAATGGGCTAGGTTGGGACCCAGGGTTTCCTGATGTTAGTGCTGGCACTATGGTGAATGAGGTTGGGTTTTAGGGTCTCTGGCTACAGAGCCCTGGAAGTCTCAGATTTAGTGTGTACCTTCTGATAGGTAGAGCAGTTTCCTGGAGTGGTTAGGTTTTTGCAGACTACCTGCTTATTGGTCAGACTGTGTCACCACCCAGCAAGCGGCCTGGCCTGGGGTGTCGTAAGACTGATGGTGACTGGATGGTGGGTGGGGCAGGCCCAGTGCTAGAGAGTACATTCCAAACATGGTCCATCAATGTTCACATGCTAGAATGAACCTCCCCTAAAAGGCTACTGCCAATATCTGTCCTCAAGGTGACTCCTAGTCACCCCTTGCCTCTCTAGGAGGCTCTCCAAGATCAGACAGTGGATATGACACAGGCCTCTTTTAAATTTCTGCTTCTGCCCTGGGACTCAAAATATAAGATTTTGGGCATACTAAAAATAAAGTTTCAGGACTTCCCTGGTGGTCCAGAGGTTAAAAATCTGCCTTTCCAAGCCAGGGGTGGGAGTTAATTGCCTGGTCAGAGAACTAAGATCCCACATGCCATGAGACAACTAAGTCCATGTGTTACAACTGTTGACCCTGCGTGCCACAACTAGAAAACCTGTACAGTGCAACTACTGAGCCCACATGCTATGGAGCCCGCATGCTACAACTAGAGAGAAGCCCTCTTGTGGCAACAAAAAGCTCAAGGGCCACAACAAAGGATCCTACATGGCACAACTAGGACCCACAGCCAAAAAATGCACTAAGAAAATTAATTTACTAATTAATTTATAAAAAGAATTAAGTTTACATTTCCTGTAGTCCACTGGCTCTCCTGAAAGTAAGTCCCATTAGTAGTCAAAGATAAACTTTCTAGGGGCTTGTCTTTCTACTGCAGGAACCCCAGGCTAAGGAACCAAATGTGGGACTTAAAACCTTTGCTCTTCGGGAAGAACTCTGCATTTGATTTCCCTGGTGGCTCAGATGGTAAAACATCTGTCTACAATGTGAGAGACCTGGGTTTGATCCCTGGATTGGGAAGATTCCCTGGAGAAAGAAATGACAACCCACTCCAGTACACTTGCCTTGAAAATCCCATGGACAGAGGAGCTTGGTGCAGGCTACTATCCATGGGGTCACAAAGAGTTGGGCATGACTGAGTGACTTCACTTTCTGCATTTGTAGTTATTCTCTCATTTGTCAGTTTCTCACCCGGAGCTTTGGGTCTTGATTATACAATGTCTCTGCCCCTCTTAACTATCTCATTGTGGTTCCTTCTTTATATCCTTAAAATATTTTTTCTGCTAGTCTTCAGATTGATTTTATTGATAGTTACTCAGTAAATAGTTGTAACATTAATGTGCCTGTGAAGGAGGTGACCTCAAAGTCTTCCTACTCTTCCGATTTGTCTACTTCCTTTTTCCTAAATAGATTTTACAGTCCTCAATTCTAAGAAAGGCCATACACACAGGTTGTCTAAAAATCTGATTGTGACTATATTTAATTGAGATACATTTTGGAGAATATTTTTATATTGTTTGTTGTAATCAATAAACATGATAAGCTAGAAACAGTTCACTAATTTTTTAAATGTGTTATATTTTATATTTTTAAAATTTTCTTTTGTTGTAGTCCTTCTTAGATATTTGATGTTTTTAGTGTCTTATAAGTCTTTAAAAATATATTACATATATACCTGCTATATAAAATTTTCAGTTCAATTCAGTCACTCAGTCGTGCCTGACCCTTTGCCACCCCATAGACTGTAGAAGCCAGATTTTCCTATGCATCACTGAATCCCAGAGCTTGCTCAAACTCAAGTCTGAGTCGGTGATGCTATCCAACCATATCATCCACTGTTGTACCCTTCTCCTCCTGATTTCAAAATTTCCCAGCATCAGTATATTTTCCAATGAGTAAGTCCTTTGTATCAGGTGGCACAGTTTTAACAAATAATGAGTGGGTGTTGAAATTTATTCAATGCTTTCCTGAATCTATTGAAATAATCAATGAATGTGGTGATTTGCATTGACATATTTTTCTAATGGATCATGTTTCTGAAATAAATCATCCTTGAATATGACATATTATCCATTTTGCACTTTGCTGAATTTGGATTTATATTCTTTTCACGATGATTACATCTCTATTTCTGAGAGCAATTTCCTGGAAGCGTTCCTTTGTTATACTGTTTTTGTTCAATTTTTATCCAAATATGTTGTCATCAGAAAATGATATGGCAATTATTGTCTTTTTTTTTTTTCTTTTCTGAAAGACTTTGGGCAATATTCTTTCTATAAATATTTCATCACATCAATGGACAAAATTGATAATTAATAGAAGAATGAATAATTAATGTCATATGGATCTAAAGTTTTCTTCACAGGCAGGTTTAAATTGAATATTTAATTTCTTAATAGAATCAGTGCTTTAAATTTTTTTCTTTTGGACTTGTATTAATCTTCATAAGCTGTGTTATCTAAGAAATTTGTAAACATCCTTTAAATTTTCAAATTTTAACATACTTTTATTTATACTGTCCTTTTATAAATATTTAAAAATCTATGAAATCTCTACTTTCCCATTTCCCTATCATTCCTGATATTAACAAGTTTTATTCAGTTCAGTTGCTCAGGTGTATCTGATTATTTGTGACCCCATGAACTGCAGCACGTCAGGCCTCCCTGTCCATCACCAACTCCCGGAGTTCACCCAAACTTATGTCCATTGAGTTGATGATGCCATCCAACCATCTCATCCTCTGTCATCCCCTTCTCCTCCCACCTTTACCCAGCATCAGGGTCTTTTCCAGTGAGTCAGTTCTTCGCATCAGGTGGGCATAGTATTGGAGCTTCAGCTTTAGCATCAGTCTTTCCAATGAATACTCAGGACTGATTTCTTTTAGGATGGACTGGTTTGATCTCCTTGCAGTCCAAGGGACTCTCAAGAGTCTTCTCCAACATCACAGTTAAAAAACATCAATTCTTTGGTGCTCAGCTTTCTTTATAGTCCAACTCTTACATCCATACATGATTACTGGAAAAACCATAGCTTTGACTAGATGGACTATTGTTGGCAAAGTAATGTCTTTTCTTGTTAATATGCTGCCTGGATTGGTCATAACTTTAAAACTGTTTAAAACTTTTAAGCTGTCGTTTACTTTTTAAAATATAATTTAAAAAAATTTATATTGGAGTATAAGGCATTCCAGGTGGCTCAGTGGCTTGTGCTGGCCAAGAAAGAGACGCAGGTTTGATGCCTAGGTCTGAAAGATGCCCTGGTGAAGGAAATAGCAACCCCCTCCAGTGGTCTTGCCTGGAAAATCCCATGGACAGAGGAGACAGGGGGGCGACAGTCCATGAGGTGATGAAAGAATGGAGCATGCCTTAGTGAACAACACCAAAATAGTTGATTAGCAATATTGTGTTAGTCTCATGTGTATCGCAAAGTGATCCACTTATACATGCACATATATTGAATCCTTTCCTGATTCTTTTCCCATATGGATTATTATAGATTATTGAGTAGAGTTTTCTGTGCTATAGAGTAGATCCTTATTGTGGTTTTAATTTTCATTTCTCTAATGGCTGCTGATGTTGAGTATCTATTCATGTGTTTACTTGCCATCACTATGTCCTCTTCAAGGAAATATCTTTGTATGTTTTTTGCCCATTTTCTAATTTGATTCTTTTACCTGTTAGTGTGAGAATTATTTTAATAGTTTAGAACTGGTATTTTGTTGGATATGTTTTGCAATTTTTTTATGTTTGCTGCTTTTCATACTATCAAAGTGTATTTTCGTGAGCAATAGTTTTTGACTTTGATGAAGTCCATTTTATTTTTTCTTTTTTTTTCCTTTTATGGACTACGCTTTGGATACCAAGTCTAACTCTTTACCTAGACCTAGAATTCAAATATTTTCTCCCATTTTTATATTGATTTATAGTTTTACATTTAATTCTGTGGTCTATTTTGAGTCTTTTGTGGAAGGTATGAGGTTTAGATTGAGGTTCAGTCTTTTTTTTGTTTGTTTGTTTGTTTTTTGCTTCTGGATGTCCATGTCTAACAGCATTATTTGTTGAAAAGCTATATTTCCTCCATTGAATTGTTTCTATGCCTTTGCTAAAATCAGTTGGACATATTTGGTTGGATCTGTTTTCTTTTTATGTTTCCATTGACTAATGTGTCTATTCCTCTAACAATAGCATGTGGTCTTGGTTACTGCAGTTGTGTAATAAAATTTTAAATTTGGTAGACTACTTTCTTCCTTCCTACTATTCTTTTTCAAAATTATTTTAGCTATTTTGGTTCCTTTGACTTTCAATATAAATTATAAAATAATCTTGCCTATACCTACAAAGATGGGCTGATATTTTGGTGGGAATTGCATTAAATGTATACAATTTGGGGGACAACAGACAACTTCTCCATGTGGAATCTTTCAACCCATGAACATAGTGTGCCTCTCCATATATCCAGCTTTTCTTTGATTTCTTTGATCAGCATTTAGAATAAGTCAGCATACAAGTATTGTACATATTTTATACAATATTTTACATTTTTGACTAATTGTAAATAGCATTATTTTTTTTATTTTAGTATTTGCATTGTCTATTTTTTAAAAATAGTTTTTATTTCTCTGCTTAAATTTTTCACAGTGTAATTCTTTTTCTGGAAAAAAATTGATCAACTTTATTTTAAAGTCTGTTTCTGATTATAAAAATATATTTAATCTTATGTATAATCTTATTTTTCTATTTTATATTTTTCCTTTTAGTTTTTCATAATTCTGTTTTTTGGGGTACTTGGTGATTTTTATTTTTTTTTTATTGATTGTAAACCATTTGGTTTGAAAATTTAAAGAGCTATTCTGCTATTCTTTTAGTCTTGCTATTATTTTTTATTTAAATATGATTTTTTTTAGTTTTATTCTTTCTTATTGGAAGTACATTAAGGAAGAGGCAGATCACTATAAAGCATGTTTATATTGAGGTTATTTATTTCCGTTTTTGTGAGAGTCAGACTATTTAAACTGTTTTTACTATTGTTTGTGAACCTTTAGATGTCTCAAGTGAGAGACTGGCATTTTACCAAGATCTCCCCTCTTTGGCTAATTCTAAACTCCATTTCTCTTAGTAGCCTCATATAAGTAAATAAATAAATTATATATATATATATATAGAGAGAGAGAGAGAGAGAGAGAGAGAAGTGGATAACAGAGGATGAGATGACTGGATGGCATAACCAACCAGATGGACATGAGTTTAGTTTGGATAAACTCCGGGAGTTGGTGATGGACAGGGAGGCCTGGCGTGCTACGATTCGTGGAGTTGCAAAGAGTCAAACACCACTGAGTGACTGAACTGAACTGAATACACACACACACACACACACACATCCATATATGTATGTATATATACATTTTTTCACATTCCTTTTCATTATTTTGTTTTGTTTTTTGTTTAGTCACTAAGTTCTATCTGACTATTTTGCAACCCTATGCACTGTAGCCCACCAGGCTCTTCTGTTCATGGGATTTTCCAGATAAGAATACTGGAGTAGGTTGCCATTTCCTTCTCCAGGGGGTCTTCCCAACCCAGAGATCAAGCCCATTTCTTCTGTATTGCAGGTAGATTCTTTATTTCTGAGCCACCTGGGAATTCCTTTTTTATAACAGGTTATTACAAGATATTGAGTGTAGTTCCCTTTGATCTATGTGGTCTTCTTTTTTTTTTTTTTTTTTGCCTATTTTATATATAATAGCATGTGTATGTTAATCTCAAACTCCATATTTATCTCTATCCCACCTGCTGCTATCTCCTTTAGTACTCATGCATTTGCACTGTATGTCTGTGAGTCTATTTCTTATTTTGTAAATAAGTTCATTGTATGTGGAACAACTGACTGATTCATAATTAGGAAAGGAGTATGACAAGGAAGTATATTGTCACTGTGCTGATTTAATTTATATGTAGACTGCATTATACAAAATACTGGACTGGATGAAACATGTCAGGATCAAGATTGCCAGGAGAAATACCAATAACATCAGATATGCAGATGATATTGCTCTAATGGCAGAAAATGAAGAGGAACTAAAAAGCTTCTTGATGAGGGTGAAAGATGAGAAGGAAAAAGGTGACATAAAACTCAACTTTCAAAAACCTAACATTATGACATCTGGTCTTATCACTTCAAGTCAAATAGATAGGGGAAAAGTAGAAATTGACAGATTTCATTTTTTAGTGTCCAAAATCACTTTGGACAATGACTGCAGCCCTGAGAATCAGAGACATTTGCTCCTTGGAAGGAAAGCTATGTCAAACCTAGTTGTTGTTGTTGTTCTTGTTTTGCCAAGTTTTGTACAACTCTTTTGCCATGGGATTTCCCAGGCAAGAATACTGGAGTAGGTTGCCATTTCCTTCTCTAGGGGATCTTCCTGGTCCAGGGATTGAACCCATGTCTTCTGCATTGAAAGCAGATTCTTTACCATTAAGCCAGTAGGGAAGCACTGATAAACCTAGACAGCATATTAAAAAGCAGAAACATCACTTTATTGCTGATCCTGTTCATGATGACAGTTGTTTCACTGTTCACTGAACCCAGGGTAGGCAAGGCATGAACTAAGAGGCTGTAAGAAGACTCAAGGAGCCTTCTTGAGGAACTGCAGACATGTTTATTTTCTCCTGGCTGACACAGCAGCCATAACAGTGTTCTCTCCTGGTTGATGCAGCAGCTGTAGCAGTATAAATGGTATATTCTCTCCTCTTACTCAACAGACACAGCCATGATGCAGGAGTAATGTCAACACTTTCTCTATGGAACTCATATCCCTACAGCACAAAGTAGCCCATGGCCAAGTGAATGTCTTGTGATGTGCCTGCAGAGTGCTTTAAGTGATCCTAGCTGTTACACAGTCATTATTTACAAAACGTGTGGCAAGAGAGCCTGAATATGTCATCTTGGCTAATTTGCTCACCCCACAATCACTTCGCCGACAAACCTGTGTATAGTCAAAGCTATGTTTTTTCCAGTAGTCCTGTACTGACATGAGAGTTTGACTATAAGGAAGGATAAGTGGCAAAGAATTGATACTCTCAAATTGTGGTGCTAGAGAAGACTCTTTAGACTCCCTTGGACAGCAAAGAGATCAAGCCAGTCAATACTAAAGGAAATCAACCCTGAATATACATCAGAAGCACTGTTGCTGAAGCTGATGCTCCAATGCTTTGGCCACCTGATGCAAAGAGTTAACTCAGTAGAAAAGGCCCTGATGCTGGAAATGATTAAAGGCCAAAGGAGAAGGGGATGACAGAGGATGAGATAGTTACATAGCATGACCCACTCAGTGGACCTGAATCTGAGCAACTCCGGGAGATAGTGGAGGATAGAGGAGTCTGGCATCTTACAGTGCATGGGATAACAAAGAGTTGGACACAATTTAGCAACTGAAGAACAACAATCATTTTATAGATTCCACAAATAAGTGATATCATATGATATTTATCTTTCTATGATTTACTTTACTTAATATGGCAATCTCTAGGTCCAACCATGTTGCTACAAAAATCTTTTCCTTTGTTCAGCTTTTGACTTCTTGTATTCAGTACTGACATCTTCCTTGGTAAGTAGTGACTCTTGAAAGTTTTGGCTCATCTCTTTATATTTACTTTTTGTCTTTGATTTTTTTTCTCTTAAGTTCTTTGCATTCTTAGGAAACAGAATTCTTGAAATATATGGCAAATAAATTACATTGTTGAGTTTTCCTACTTGTTATGTTCGGAGCAATTGTGGAAATATAAGCTCATCTACCATAGTCAGAAGCAGATATCCTTGACTCTTACTTTATTTTTGACAATTCCATAATTAATTCCTAAAATAAAATCAATAAAACAGTGAATTTCTGGAAAGAACATTATTGGAGAAACATGTTATTGATAGCTCTCCTAGAAAAGAGAAAATATAGTGAGGCTATGATAATATTTTCATATATTTAAATGATTGCTATATGAGAGAAAAATATTTTCTTTAATGCTGCATTATAATATTCTACTAAAAGTGACAGAGAAAAGTGCATTTTTGTTCCATTTAAGCAAGTTTTTGCTGATAATTCACACAGTTTATAAATAGAACATGCTGTTCTCTAAAGTACAATGTTCTGCACCACAGAGAATGGCTAGAAAGAGGCTTGTGGAATCTACGTAAAGAATAAAAGCTTATAAGATGAGGAGAAAGCTAAATTCTAAATAAGCTCTGAGGAATATTTATGGATTAACAAACAAATTATTTTTTTCAGAAGAAGAGAATTTTCCAGAGAAGAGAATGAATTTTCCAGAGACTCAAGGTGTTTCATGAAACAAATTATTTTTTTCAGAAGAAGAGAATTTTCCAGAGAAGAGAAGTGTTTTATGAAAAGACATGGTGATGAAGAAGTATAAATTACTTTGAGTAGTTTTGTCTGGATAAAGATTTTACTTTGATCAATCATAAAGATATTTTCTACTAAGAGCAAGCTTCTATCAGAAATTCTTTAATAATTTATTGTACTTATGTTTATATTTTCCTGTAATTTTCTACCACACTATGAAGCATTTAATAGAAGGGGTAAATTTTTTAATTTCTTTATTCCTTCCTGAAGACAACAGGGATTATACAGGGTTTTGAGGAGGAAGAAATAAGGTGACATCAGTGAGTCAGTCAGTTCAGTGTCTCAGTTGTGTCCGACTCTTTGCGACTCCATGGACTGCAGCATGCCAGGCCTCCCTGTCCATCACCAATTCCCGGAGTTCACTCAAACTCATGACAACGTGATATCAGTACCTTGGAAATACTTATCTTAGGTAACCAGAAGAAACCATTTAGAGTGAAAACATTGATCCTAGTTAGGAAGTTTTCTGTAACAGAAATATTTTCTGTAGTGAAAACAAAGAGGAAGAATTAAAGATATCACAGAGGAAGAATTGGAACAATTCAGTAAACTGGCTGTAGTAAACTAAGGAAAGAGAGAAGTGACTCCCAGCCTGTATAACTGGGACAATATAGGTTTTACTTATATAAACCGATAAGAAACACTCTTATCCCTTGAGATACTTTCTATCATGTATTACAAATTACAGTGAGTGCTTCACTTTGCAGTGTCTAATATCTGCCCATGACAGGCATGTTCAGAGAGTTCTACATCTCTCATTGAAAATCCTATAGTTCCATAACACTTATTGACACATCTTTGAGTAATTATGGTCTGATGGGATTTTATTTATTGTTGTGTTAAATGAATGGTTCATAAGTTTTCCAAGATTATAGGTTTATGAGTGCTGGATAAGTATAGTCTACTGATGCTGCTGCTAAGTTGCTTCAGTCATGTCCGACTCTGTGCAACCCCATAGACAGCAGCCCACCAGGCTCCCCCATCCCTGGGATTCTCCAGGTGAGAATACTGGAGTGAGTTGCCATTTCCTTCTCCAATGCATGAAAGTGAAAAGTGAAAGTGAAGTCGCTCAAGTCGTGTCCGACTCTTAGCGACCCCATGGACTGCAGCCTACCAGGCTCCTCCATCCATGGGATTTTCCAGGCAAGAGTACTGGAGTGGGGTGTCACTGCCTTCTCCAATGTATAGTCTAAACATGTTTAAATTATATCTGAGTGATAAATCCAATCTTATTTAATTTTTAATAAGATTTAACTAAAATTAATTAAAGAATATAAAAAAATAATCTATTATCATCACCATATCACAATATAGATGTTCCAGAAGATTTTACCATTTAACTTCAAATCAAAGTCATGTAAACACTTACAAACTGTAGTTATACTGAATTTGCCAAATGTGCTTTGAGTTCCTAATTATAGCTAATGTTCATTTTCATAATCCAATTTGTTCTCTGCTGCAGCTAACCTAAATGCAAACTCTTTAGTGTTTGCAATTTGAGTAGCTTTTCCACTGAATTACTACATGTCAAAGAATTGGATTTTTTAATTATAAGAAAAGCCCATTTGAAACTGGTTTAAGTAATGCAGAAATATGTTATCTCATATAAGAAGACATATAAGTCCCAGGTCCAGAACATCAGAGATCAGTCCTTTATTAGACGACTTTCCCCTCAGTTCAGTCGCTCAGTCCTGTCCAACTCTTTGAGACCCCATGGACTGCAGCACACCAGGCTTCCCTGTCATTCACCAATTCCTGAGGCTTATTCAAACTCATATCCATCGAGTTGGTGATGCCATCCAAACATTTTCTGTCGTCCACTTCTCCTTCCACCTTCAATCTTTCCCAACATCAGAGTCTTTTCAATGAGACAGTTCTTCACATCAGATTGCCAAAGTACTGAAGTTTAAGCTTCAGCATCAGTCTTTCTAATCAATATTCAGGATTGATTTCCTTTAGGATTGACCAGTTGGATATCCTTGCAGTCCAGGGGACTCTCAAGAGTCTTCTGCAACACCACAATTCAAAAGCATCAATTCTTCCATGCTAAGCTTTCTTTACAGTCCAACTCTCACATTCATACCTGATGACTGGAAAAACAATCAGATCAGATAAGTCATGTCCAACTCTTTGTGACCCCATGAATCGCAGCATGCCAGGCCTCCCTGTCCATCACCAACTCCCGGAGTTCACTGAGACTCACATCCATCGAGTCAGTGATGCCATCCAGCCATCTCATCCTCTGTCGTCCCCTTCTCCTCCTGCCCCCAATCCCTCCCAGCATCAGAGTCTTTTCCAATGAGTCAGCTCTTTGCATGAGGTGGCCAAAGTACTGGAGTTTCAGCTTTAGCATCATTCCCGCCAAGGAAATCCAGGGCGGATCTCCTTGAGAATGGACTGGTTGGATCTCCTTGCAGTGCAAGGGACACTCAAGTCTTTTCCAACACCACAGTTCAAAAGCATCAATTCTTCGGCTCTCAGCCTTCTTCACAGTCCAACTCTCACATCCATACATGACCAGAGGAAAAACCATAGCCTTGACTAGACGAATCTTTGTTGGCATAGTAATGTTTCTGCTTTTGAATATGCTATCTAGGTTAGTCATAACTTTCCTTCCAAGGAGTAAACTTCTTTTAATTTCATGGCTGCAGTCACCATCTGTAGTGATTTTGGAGCCCAGAAAAATAAAGTCTGACACTTTCCCATCTATTTCCCATGAAGTGATGGGACCGGATGCCATGATCTTCATTTTTGGAATGTTGAGCTTTAGCTTTGACTAAACAGACTTTTTTGGCAAAGTAATGTCTCAGCTTTTTAATATGTTGTTTAGGTTGTTCATAGCTTTTCTTCCAAGGAGCAAGTGTGTGTGTGTGTGTGTTTTTTTTTTTTTAATTTTATTTTATTTTTAAACTTTACATAATTGTATTAGTTTTGCCAAATTTCAAAGTGAATCTGCCACAGGTATACATGTGTTCCCCACCCTGAACCCTCCTCCCTCTTTTAATTTCATGGCTACAGTCACCAACTGCAGTGATTTTCAAGCCCCACAAAGTAGTCTCTCACTGTTTCCACTGTTCCCCATCTATTTGCCATGAAGTGATGAGACCTGATGTCATGGCCTTTGTTTTCTGAATGTTGAGTTTTAAGCCAGCTTTCTCACTCTCCTCTTTCACTTTCATCAAGAGGCTTTTTGGTTCTCCTTCACTTTTTCCCATAAAGGTCGTGTCATCTGCATATCTGAGTTTATTGATATTTCTCCCTGCAATCTTGATTCCAGCTTGTGCTTCATCCAGCCCAGCCTTTTGCTTGATGTACTCTGTATTTAAGTTAAATAAGCAGGGTGACAACATATAGCCTTTACGTACTCCTTTCCCTATTTGGAACCAGTCTCTTGTTCCATGTCCGGTTCTAACTGTTGCTTCTTGACCTGCATACAGATTTCTCAGAAGGCAAGTCAGGTGGTGTGGTGTTCCCATCTCTTGGAGAATTTTCCATAGTCTGTTGTGATCCACACAGTCAAAGGCTTTGGTGTCATCAATAAAGCAGAAGTAGATGTTTTTTCTGGAATTCTCTTACTTTTTCAATGATCCAGCGGATGTTGGCAATTTAATCTCTGGTTCCTCTGCCTTTTCTCAATCCAGTTTGAACATCTGGACGTTCAGCGTTCATGTACTGTTGAGGCCTGGCTTACAGAAGTTTGAGCATTACTTTGCTAGTGTGTGAGATGAGTGCAATTGTGAGATAGTTTGGACATTCCTTGGCATTATCTTTCTTCGGGATTGGAATGAAAACTGACCTTTTCCAGTCCTGTGCCCACTGCTGAGTTTTCCATATTTGCTGGCATATTGAGTGTATCACTTTCACAGAATCATATTTTAGGATTTGAAATAGCTCAACTGGATTTCCATTATCTCCACTAGCTTTGTTTGTAGTGATGCTTCCTAAGCCCCATTTGACTTCACGCTCCAGGATCTGGCTCTAGGTGAGTGCCCACACCATTGTGGTTATCTGGGTCATCAAGATCTTTTTTGTATAGTTGTTTTGTGTATTGTTGGGGCCTCTTCTTAATATTTTCTGCTTCTCTTAGGTCCATGTCTTTTCTGTCCTTAATTGTGCCTTCTTTGTGTGAAATATTCCCTTAGTATCTCTAATTTTCTTGAGGAGATCTCTAGTCTTTCCCATTCTATTGATTTCCTCTATTTCTTTGCATTGATCACTGAGGAATGCTTTCTTATCTCTCTTTGCTATTATTTGGAACTCTGCATTCAAATGGGTATATCTTTTCTTTTCTCCTTTGCCTTTAGGTTCTCTTCTTTTCTCAGCTATTTGTAAGGCCTCATCAGCCAACCATTTTGCCTTTCTTTTTCTTGGGGATGCTCTTAATCAATGCCTCCTGTACAATGTCACAAACCTCTGTCCATAGTTCTTCAGGAACTATGTCTATCAGATCTAATCCCTTAAATATATTTGTCACTTTCACTGTATAATCATAAGGGGTTTGATTTAGGTCATATCTGAATGGTCTGGTGTTTTTCCCTACTTTCTTCAATTTAAGTCTGAATTTGGCAATAACGATTTCCTGATCTGAACCACAATAAGCTCCCAGTCTTTTTTTTTTTTTTTCTTTTTTGCTGACTCTAGACCTTCTCTATCTTTGGCTGCAAAGAATATAATCAATCTGATTTCGGTGTTGATTAGATGGCTTTATCCTTAACTAATTTCAGCAGTTTCAGGTGTCACATCTAAATAGCGTAATAACCAAAGTTCAAAGAAGGTTTTTTTCTATTACTTTATTTCCTTATTAAGTAGGAAGTACACCTTTTTACTGTACCTTAATAAATTTGTCCCTATATCTCATTGATCAGAATGACATACTAAAACCTAAATCAATTAATTGATTGCTGCAGAGGGCAATGACATTACCACAATTTTCGTGGCCTCACAAAAATCCACTGTCTGAAGGGATTGATTCAAGTTGGTAGAGTAGAAGGACATGCATTTATCTTCTCATGTGAGAGCACCAAAATTGCAACAATTGAACAGCTTTTGATAGGAGGATGCTGGAACTCACCAAAAAAAAAAAAAGAAAGAAAGAAAAATACTGCATATCCAAAGACAAAACAGAAGCTACCATAAATCTTAATTAATAAATATAATACAATAATCTATTATCATCACTGAACTTCAATATAGGTGTTCCTGTAGCTTTTTAACTTTTAACTTGAAATCAAAGTGACATTCTGCTGCTGCTGCTAAGTTGCTTCAGTTGTGTCTGACTCTGTGTGACCCCATAGACAGCAGCCCACCAAGCTCCCCCATCCCTGGGATTCTCCAGGCAAGAACCCTGGAGTGGGTTGCAATTTCCTTCTCCAATGAATGAAAGTGAAAAGTGAGAGTGAAGTTGCTCCGTGGTGTCTGACTCTTCACGACCCCAAGGACTGTAGCCTACCAGGCTCTTCCATCCATGGGATTTTCTAGGCAAGAGTACTGGAGTGTGTTGCCATATCCTTTGCCACAAAGTGACATTAACACCTACAAATTGTAGCTTTACTGAATTTGCCAAATGTGCTTTGAGTTCCTAATTATAGCTAATGCTTACTTCCATAATCCAGTTTGTCTTCCATCTTTAATAATTCCACTGAATTATTAAGGGCCAAAGAATTACAGTTTTAAATTTTACAAAATGGTAGGAGGGAGGCAATCAGCATAAAAATCAAATCCCATATCCTTCAGGTGGTCATGGTGGTGGTGGGTTAGTTGTTCAGCCTAACATATGAGGGAACTCCCATAGGCTTATCAGCTAATTTCTCAACAGAAACTCTACAAGCCAGAGGGAACAGTGCAATATATTTAAAGTGATGAAAGAAGAGAACCTACATCCAACCAAGACTACTCTACCTAATAAGACTCTCATTCAGATTTGATAGAGAAATCAAAAGTTTTCCAGACAAGCAAAAGTTAACAGAATTCAGCATCACTAAATCAGTTTTGCAACAAATGCTAAAAAAACTTCTCTAGGCAGGATACACAAGAAAAGGAAAATACCTACAAAAAATAAACCCAAACAATTAAGAAAATGGTAATTGAATCATGTGTGTGTGTGTGCGCGCACACACGCTCAGTTACTCTATCATGTCCAGATCTTGTTGACCTCACAGACTGTGGCATACCAGACTCCACTGTTTTCCAGACAAGAATACTGCAGCAAGTTTCCATTTCCTACTCCAAGGATTTTCCTGACCGAGGGGAATGGATTAAATGCAACAACAAAAAGACACAGCATAGCTGGGTGCATGAAAACAAGCATATTCATGTGCTTCCACTTACCACACGGGGCTCTACATAACCCCCCAAAATTCATGTAATTATTTTATATTGTTAGATTAATCATCATTTCATTATGGCTAACAATTGTAATTATCTTTTATTTTTTGTTTGGCTATTGATTGTGAAAACTGATCAACATCTTTTACTATTGTGATTATGTAACTATTATTCATTTTAATACCATTGTATCAGAACTGGTCAACAGAAAATAATAGAATTCTCTATCACTAGAACGAGCATTTAATAGAAAAACCTGTAATAACTTTTTAAAATCCAGATGCTCACTAGATTTATCCTGGAATTTTTTTGAAAAATACAAATGCCCAGGTATTGTTTTCTCCAAATCTCCAGATGTGATTCTAATGAGCAGCCATGTTTAAAACAAACTAGACTATATGATGATATTTTACTTTTATCTAACTTGTTAGACTTTTTCTATTTTATATTCAGTGTTCCCATTTCGTTTCATGTTTTCTAATTTCTCTGTCTCTTTTTTATGTTGTTCTTTCTCAAGCTTTTATCAAGTATATAAAGGTTTTTGTATTTATATATATAAGGCATTTCTATATAATATGTATATATACAGCATTTATATATATTATATATATATATTATATATATACTTATAGTGTATACACACACACACATAAACATTTCTTTACTCACTCAGTCTTGTCCAACTCTTTGCGACGCCATGGCCGGCAGTATCTCATACTTTTCTGTCCCTTGCCATCTCCAGGAGCTTGCTCAAATTCATGTCCATTGAGTCAGTAATGCCATCCAACCATCTCATCTTCTGTCATCCCCTTCTCCTCCTGCCTTCAATTTTTCTCAGCATCAAGGTCTTTTTTTAATTTTATTTTATTTTTAAACTTTACATAATTGTATTAGTTTTGCCAAATATCAAAATGAATCCACCACAGGTACACATGTGTTCCCCATCCTGAACCCTCCTCCCTCCTCCCTCCCCATTCCATCCCTCTGGGTCATCCCAGTGCACCAGCCCCAAGCATCCAGCATCGTGCATTGAATCTGGACTGGCAACAAGGTCTTTTCTAATGAGTTGGCTCTTCACATCAGGAAGCCAAAGTATTGGAGCTTCAGTTTCAGTATTAGTCCTTCTAGTGGAGAAATAACTTCAGAAAGAATGAAGGGATGGAGCCAAAGCAAAAACAATACAGAGTTGTGAACTCGATGGACGTGAGTGTGAGTGCACTCCAGGAGTTGGTGATGGACAGGGAGGCCTGGTGTGCTGCAATTCATGGGGTCGCAAAGAGTCAGACACGACTGAGTGACTGAACTGAACTGAATGGAACTGAATGAATATTCAGGACTGACCCACGCGCTAAGCGCAGGCGGCTGTGACCAGCGCACTAAGCACGGTGGAGAGGAGCCACCCCACATCTGAGGTCAGGGGCAGAAGCTGGGAGGACCCCATGCCCGAAGGGCGGTGGCCAAGAGGAGTTATCCCACATCTGAGGTCAGGGGCAGCGGGTGAGAGTACCAGACTGCAATGGCGCAGGAACGGCCGAGAAGAGCTACCCTGCGTCCGAGGTCGGGGGAGCAGCCGAGAGGAGATACCCAGCATCCAATGTCAGGGGGGGCAGCCGAGAGGAGTTACCCCGCGTCCAAGGTCAGGGTGGCAGGCAGAAGGAGCCAGGGGCGGTGGCTGGAGGGGCAACATACATCTGAGGCCAAGGGCGGTGGCCAGAAGGACCAACCACACGTCCAAGGAGCCGTGGTTGCGCGGGTGCAGGAGGGCCTAGAGGAGCTATCCCACGTTGAAGGTTAGGAAGCGCGGCGGTGAGGAGATACCCCTCATCCAAGGTAAGGAGCAATGGCTGCGCTTTGCTGGAGCAGCCGTGAAGAGATACCCCAAACCCAAGGTAAGAGAAACCCAAGTAAGATGGTAGGTGTTGCAAGAGGGCATCAGAGGGCAAACACACTGAAACCATACTCACAGAAAACTAGTCAATCTAATCACACTAGGACCACAGCCTTGTCTAACTCAATGAAACTAAGCCATGCCCATGGGGCAACCCAAGATGGGCGGGTCATGGAGGAGAGATCTGACAGAATGTGATCCACTGGAGAAGGGAATGGCAAACCACTTCATTATTCTTGCCTTGAGAACCCCATGAACAGTATGAAAAGGCAAAATGATAGGATACTGATAGAGAAACTCTCCAGGTCAGTAGGTGCCCAATATGCTACTGAAGATCAGTGGAGAAATAACTCCAGAAAGAATGAAGGGATGGAGCCAAAGCAAAAAGAATACCCAGCTGTGGATGTGACTGGTGATAAAAGCAAGGTCTGATGCTGTAAAGAGCAATATTGCATAGGAACCTGGAATGTCAGGTCCATGAATCAAGGCAAATTGGAAGTGGTCAAACAAGAGATGGTAAGAGGGAATGTCGACATTCTGGGAATCAGTGAACTGAAATCGACAGGAATGGGTGAATTTAACTCAGATGACCATTATATCTACTACTGCGGGCAGAAATCCCTCAGAAGAAATGGAGTAGTCGTCATGGTCAACAAAAGAGTCCGAAATGCAGTACTTGGATGCAATCTCAAAAATGACAGAATGATCTCTGTTCGTTTCCAAGGCAAACCATTCAATATCACAGTAATCCAAGTCTATGCCCCAAGTAGTAATGCTGAAGAAGCTGAAGTTGAACGGTTCTATGAAGACCTACAAGACCTTTTAGAACTAACACCCAAAAAAGATGTTCTTTTCATTATAGGGGACTGGAATGCAAAAGTAGGAAGTCAAGAAAAACCTGGAGTAACAGGCAAATTTGGCCTTGGAATATGGAATGAAGCAGGGCAAAGACTAATAGAGTTTTGCCAAGAAAATGCACTGGTCATAGCAAACACCCTCTTTCAACAACACAAGAGAGGACTCTATACATGGACATCACCAGATGGTCAACACTGAAATCAGAATGATTATATTCTTTGCAGCCAAAGATTGAGTAGCTCTATACAGTCAGCAAAAACAAGACCAGGAGCTGACTGTGACTCAGATCATGAACTCCTTATTGCCAAATTCAAACTTAAATAGAAGAAAGTAGGGAAAACTACAAGACCATTCAGGTATGACCTAAATCAAATCCATTATGATTATACAATGGAAGTAAGAAATAGATTTAAGGGCCTAGATCTGATAGATAGAGTGCCTGACGAACTATGGAATGAGGTTCGTGACATTGTACAGGAGACAAGGATCAAGACCATCCCCATGGAAAAGAAATGCAAAAAAGCAAAATGGCTGTCTGGGGAGGCCTTACAAATAGCTGTGAAAAGAAGAGAAGTGAAAAGCAAAGGAGAAAAGGAAAGATATAAACATCTGAATGCAGAGTTCCAAAGAATAGTAAGAAGAGATAAGAAAGCCTTCTTCAGTGATCAATGCAAAGAAATATAGCAAAACAACAGAATGGGAAGGACTAGAGATCTCTTCAAGAAAATCAGAGATACCAAAGGAACATTTCATGCAAAGATGGGCTCGATAAAGGACAGAAATTGTATGGACCTAACAGAAGCAGAAGATATTAAGAAGAGATGGCAAGAATACACAGAAGAACAGTACAAAAAAGATCTTCACGACCCAGATAATCACGATGGTGTGATACCTGACCTAGAGCCATACATCCTGGAATGTGAAGTCAAGTGGGCCTTAGAAAACATCACTACGAGCAAAGCTAGTGGAGGTGATGGAATTCCAGTTGATCTATTCCAAATCCTGAAAGATGATGCTGTGAAAGTGCTGCACTCAATATGCCAGCAAATTTGGAAAACTCAGCAGTGGCCACAGGACTGGAAAAGGTCAGTTTTCATTCTAATCCCAAAGAAAGGCAATTCCAAAGAATGCTCAAACTACTGCACAATTGCACTCATCTCACACGCTAATAAAGTAATTCTCAAAATTCTCCAAGCCAGGCTTCAGCAATGTGTGAACTGTGAACTTCCTGATGTTCAAGCTGGTTTTAGAAAAGGAAGAGGAACCAGAGATCAAATTGCCAACATCTTCTGGATCATGGAAAAAGCAAGAGAGTTCCAGAAAAACATCTATTTCTGCATTATTGACTATGCCAAAGCCTTTGACTGTGTGGATCACAATAAACTGTGGAAAATTCTGAAAGAGATGGGAATACCAGACCACCTGACGTGCCTCTTGAGAAATCTGTATGCAGGTCAGGACGCAACAGTTAGAACTGGACATGGAACAACAGACTGGTTCCAAATAGGAAAAGGAGTACGTCAAGGCTGTATATTGTTACCCTGTTTACTTAACTTCTATACAGAGTACATCATGAGAAACGCTGGACTGGAAGAAACACAAGCTGGAATTAAGATTGCCGGGAGGAATATCAATAACCTCAGATATGCAGATGACACCACCCTTATGGCAGAATGTGAAGAGGAACTCAAAAGCCTCTTGATGAAAGTGAAAGTGGAGAGTGAAAAAGTTGGCTTAAAGCTCAACATTCAGAAAACGAAGATCATGGCATCTGGTCCCATCACTTCATGGGAAACAGATGGGGAAACAGTGGAAACACTAGCAGACTTTATTTTGGGGGGCTCCCAAATCCATGCAGATGGTGACTGCAGCCATGAAATTAAAAGACGCTTGCTCCTTGGAAGAAAAGTTATGACCAACCTAGGTAGCATATTCAAAAGCAGAGACATTACTTTGCCAACAAAGTTTCATCTAGTCAAGGCTATGGTTTTCCTGTGGTCATGTATGGATGTGAGCGTTGGACTGTGAAGAAGACTGAGCACTGAAGAATTGATGTTTTTGAACTGTGGTGTTGGAGAAGACTCTTGAGAGTCCCTTGGACTGAAAGGAGATCCAACCAGTTCATTCTGAAGGAGATCAGCCCTGGGATTTCTTTGGAAGGACTGATGCTAAAGCTGAAGCTCTAGTACCTTGGCCATTTCATGCGATGTGTTGATTCATTGGAAAAGATTCTGATCCTGGGAGGGATTGGGGGCAGGAGGAGAAGGGTATGACAAAGGATGAGATGGCTGGATGGCATCATGGACTCGATGGACATGAGTCTGAGTGAATTCCAGGAGTTTGTGATGGACAGGGAGGCCTGGCGTGCTGCGATTCATGGGGTTGCAAAGAGTCGGACACGACTGAGATACTGATCTGATCTGATCTGAATGATTTCTTTAGTATTGAGGTTTGATACCCTGCAGTCCAAGGTCCTGTCAAGAGTCTTCTCCAACACGACAGTTCAAAAGCATCCATTCTTTGGCACTCAACTTTCTTTATGGCCCAACTCTTCCATCTATATAAAAATGAAAGGGAAAGTTCAGTCGTGTCCAACTCTTTGCAACCCCATGGACTATACAATCCATGGAATTCTCCAGGTCAGGATACTGGAGTGGGTAGCCTATCCCTTTTCCAGTGGATCATCCTGACCCAGGAATCGAACCTGAATCTCCTGCATTGCAGGCGGATTCTTTACCAATTGAGGTATAAGGAAAGCCCTGGAAAAATCATAGCTTTTCTAGATGGACCTTTGTTGGCAAAGTAATGTCTATGCTTTTTAATATGTTGTCTAGATTTGTCATAATTTTTCTTCCAAGGAGTAAGCATCTTTTAATTTCATGGCTGCAGTCACCATCTGCAGTGATTTTGGAGCCCCCCACCCCCAAATAAATTCTCTCACTGTTTCCATTATTTCCCCATCTATTTGGCATGAAGTGATGGGACCATATGTCATGATCTTCATTTTTTAATATTAAGTTTATGCCAGCTTTTCATTCTCCTCTCACTTTCATCAAAAGGCTCTTTAGTTCCTCTTTGCTTTCTGCCATAAGGGTGGTGTCATTTACATATCTGAGGTTATTGATATTTCTCCCTTTAGTCTTGATTCCAGCTTGTGATTCTTTCAGCCCAGCATTTTTCATGATATACTTTGCATATAAGTTAAAAAAGCAGGGTGACAATATAAAGCCTTGACATACTCCTTTCCCAATTTGGAACCAGTCAATTCTTCAATGTCCAGTTCTAACTGGTGCTTCTTGACCTGCAATACAGGTTACTCAGGAGGAAAGTATGGTGCTTTAGAAAACTGACAAATTTTTGCCTAAAATATTTATGACAGTTTAATTCCACTTGTTTTATTAAGTATGAAATTGATGCCAGATTTCTGATGTACTCACTCAAAATTTTTATATGCCTCCTTTTATACTGGCATCTGGCATTACTGCTAACAATCTAGAAAGCTTATTATATTAGTGATCTTTAAATATGTGAATGAGGCTTGAGACTTTTAATCAAATTCTAATAATACAAGGAAATAATATATTGTCTAAAAAAAGGAAATTAACAGGTGATACAGTATTATTAACTAAAGTGCAGATCTTCTTCAAATTTCACAAAATTTTATGCTAATGTCCATGACTTGTTTTCATACCTTATTCAAGATTCCACATTGTATTTAATTGCACTGAGCAGCTTCAGCTGCATTCAACAAATTATGGTAAATTCTGTTTTACTTTTTATTATGGTACAAAAATTTTCCAGTTTTCCTTGTTTTATCTTCTTATTCATCATTTAAAAGTGGACATTTCATTTCCAAATACATGGGCTTTTTTTTTTAAGTGTTTTTGATATTAATTTCTCATTTAAATCTTCTCAGGAATCAGCCTCTGTGTTTTTCAGTCTTTTAGCTTTATTGAGGTTTTCAATGGCTAAGTCAAAGATCTCTCTTGGTAAATGTCAGTTTGCACTTGAAAATATGTGGATTATTTTCAAGTATCTTTTGATATTGATTTCTAACATAATTCCACAGTGATAAAGGAACAGACTCAATATGATTTCAATAACCCTAAACTATGAAATGTTTGCACTTTATATTATGTTCCTTGATATGTTCCAGTGTCTCTTAGTTTATAGTCTATAGCACTTGAATAGAATTTGTGTACTATTGTTGTGTGAAAATTGCATAATCTTAATTATGTTGAATTGATTTGTAGTGCTTTTCAGGTTTACTATATCCTTCTACTTTTCTATATATTCATTCTGTTAATTTTTGTAAGTTTAATATTAACATTTTAACTAAATATTAAATTTAATTTACATAATATCAAACTTAATTTATCTACTTAAAAATAATTACAATATATTGTGGAACTGGATATAATTTTGTTCTGTATTTTCCAAGTCTCCTGTAAATGCATTATCATATTTTCATTATTTAAAATTTATTTTTTGTTTAAATAAATAAATAATTAAAACTGAAAAAAAGAAGAAACAGGTCAATGACATTTTAAATGGGGTCTTTCTTTCTTATCATATTGATAAAAGTCTGAATAGTTGAGTAAAGCCTGAGTATTTTAGAAAACATAAGGGAAAGCATGGAACTGTAGAGGGTAACCAATAGGGTATACTCTAGAACTTCTACAATGTTAATTGCTTAAAATAATTTTTTTGGATAGAGTCTTAACTAACTTTGTGCACAAAAAAATGAGGTTAATTGCTTTTGTATATCATCTTCAATAAGACTTTATATGAAAAAGTTAAGCAACAATATAGGGGACTTCCCCAGTGGACCAGTGATTGAGACTTAGTCTTCCAGTGACAGGGGCTGTGGGTTTGATCCCTGGTGGAGGAGTTAAAATCTGGCACCCCTTGTGGTTGGGAAACAAAAACATAGAACAGAGGCACTACTGTAACAAATTCAACAAAATCTTTAAAATAATTATTATTTCTTAAAAAATAAAATAAAGCTTAAATAATAAGTAAATATTTTAAAAGAAATCATATAAATACAATAAATAATATAAATTTTCATAAAATTAACTCTCACATCTCAAAAGGTCAAATATCACATGTAATAAATTCAGAAGTATTGTAGATTATCATATAGTATTCAAGGGAATATTGTAAAGGATTTAATTTTCCATATGTTATTTATAACGTTATCTGATGACAGTTGTAGGAATATAGCACTCAGTTAAAAGATCTTAAAGCTTGTTCATGAAGAGTGTCATCTATCATTTTGTAAAATGATGCACGAAACTGCAAATTTACATTTTAGAAAAATTTTAATATAAAAATTTAAAAAAATAAAATAAAGGAAATTCCAAAGGAATTTTTCCAAAGGAAACTTTGTTGGCAAAGTAATGTCTCTGCTTTTGAATATGCTATCTAGGTTGGTCATAACTTTTCTTCCAAGGAGCAAGCGTCTTTTAATTTCATGGCTTCAGTCACCATCTGCAGTGATTTTGGAGCCCAAAAAAATAAAGTCTGACACTGTTTCCACTGTTTCCCCATCTATTTCCCATGAAGTGGTGGGACCAGATGCCATGATCTTTGTTTTCTGAATGTTGAGCTTTAAGCCAACTTTTTCACTCTCCACTTTCACTTTCATCAAGAGGCTTTTGAGTTCCTCTTCACATTCTGCCATAAGGGTAGTGTCATCAGCATATCTGAGGTTATTGATATTCCTCCCGGCAATCTTTATTTCAGTTTGTGTTTCTTCCAGTCCAGCGTTTCTCATGATGTACTCTGCATATAAGTTAAGTAAACAGGGTGACAATATACAGCCTTGACGTACTCCTTTTCCTATTTGGAACCAGTCTGTTGTTTCCTGTCCAGTTCTAACTATTGCTTCCTGACCTGCATACAAAGTTCTCAAGAGGCAGATCAGGTGGTCTGGTATTCCCTTCTCTTTTAGAATTTTCCACAGTTTATTGTGATCCACACAGTCAAAGGCTTTGGCATAGTCAATAAAGCAGAAATAGATGTTTTTCTGGAACTCTCTTGCTTTTTCTATGATCCAGCGGATGTTGGCAACTTGATCTCTGGTTCCTCTGCCTTTTCTGAAACCAGCTTGAACATCAGGAAGTTCACGGTTCACATATTGCTGAAGCCTGGCTTGGAGAATTTTGAGCATTACTTTACTAGCGTGTGAGATGAGTGCAATTGTGCGGTAGTTTGAGCATTCTTTGGCATTGCCTTTCTTTGGGATTGGAATGAAAACGACCTTTTCCATTCCTGTGGCCACTGCTGAGTTTTCCAATTTGCTGGCCTATTGAGTGCAGCAGTTTCACAGCATCATGTTTCAGGATTTGAAATAGCTCTACTGCAATTCCATCACCTCCACTAGCTTTGTTTGTAGTGATGCTTTCTAAGGCCCACTTGACTTCACATTCCAGGATGTCTGGCTCTAGGTCAGTGATCACACCATTGTGATTATCTGGGTCATGAATATCTTTTTTGTACAGTTCTTCTGTGTATTCTTGCCATCTCTTCTTAATATCTTCTGCTTCTGTTAGGTTCATATCATTTCTGTCCTTTATCAAGCTCATCTTTGCATGAAATATTCCTTTGGTATCTCTGATTTTCAACTTTTGTTAGCTCATAGAAAAAGCAAGAGAATTTCAGAAACCATCTACTTCTGCTTTATTGACTATGTGAAAGCCTTTGACTGTGTGGATCACAGCAAACTGTGGAAAATTCTTCAAGAGATGGGAATAGCAGACCACTTTACCTGCCTAAAGAGAAACTGTATGCAGGTCAAGAAGCAACAGTCAGAACTGGACATGGAAAAGCAGACTGGTTCCAAATCGGGAAAGGTGTATGTCAGACTGATTGTCACCATGAATATTTAGCTTATATACAGACTATATCCATGGGAAATGCTAGGCTGCATGAAGTATAAAATCAAGATTTCAGGGAGAAATATTAATGACCTCAGATATGCAGATGACACCATCATTATGGCAGAAAGGAACTAAAGAGCCTCTTGATGAAAGTGAAAGAGGAGAGTGAAAAACTGGCTTAAAACTCAACTTTCAAAAAACTAAGATCATGGCATCCAGTCCCTTCGCTTTATAGCAAATATATGGGGAAATAATGGAAACAGTGTCAGACTTTATTTTCTTGGGCTCCAACATCACTGCAGATTGTGAGTGCAGCCATGAAATTAAAAGACGCTTGCTACTTGGCAGAAAAGCTATGACATACCTAAACAACATATTAAAAACAGAGCCATTACTTTGCCAACAAACGTCTATTTAGCCAAAGCTAGTAGTCATGTATGGATATGAGAGTTGGACCATAAAGAAAACTCAGTGACAAAAATTGTTGCTATAAAAAAATATATTTTAATTGGAGGATAATTGCCTTAGGATTTTGTGGTATTTTTTGCCTTACATCGACATGAATCAGTCATGGGTGCACATATGTCCCCCATCCTGAACTCCCCTCTCCACTTCCTCCCCACCCCATCCCTTTGGATTGTCCCATAGCACCAGCTTTGAGTGCCCTGCATCATGAATCAAACTTGCACTGGTCATCTATTTTACATATGATAATATACATGCTTCAGTGCTATTCTCTCAAATCATCCCATCTTTGTCTTCTCCCATATAGTCCAAAAGTCTGTTCTTTACATTTGTATCTCTTTTTCTGTATTGCATATAGGATTGTTGTCACCATCCTTCTCAATTCCATATATATGCATTAATATACTGTATTGGTGTTTCTCTTTTCTGACTTACTTCAGTCTGTATAATAGGTTCCACTTTCATCACCTCTTTAATATTTTTTTAATTTAATTTTATTTTTAAACTTTACATAATTGTATTAGTTTTGCCAAATATCATCACCTCTTTAGAATTGACTCAAATGCATTCTTTGATTTCTTTGGAAGGAATGATGCTAAAGCTGAAACTCCAGTACTTTGGCCACCTCATGTGAAGAGTTGACTCATTGGAAAAGACTCTGATGCTGGGAGGGATTGGAGGCAGGAGGAGAAGGGGACGACAGAGGATGAGATGGCTGGATGGCATCGCTGACTCGATGGATGTGAGTCTGAGTGAACTTCAGGAGTTGGTGATGGACAGGGAGGCCTGGTGTGCTGCAATTCATGGGGTCGCAAAGAGTCGGACACGACTGAGCGACTGAACTGAACTGAACTGAACTGAATTGGTTCTTTTGAACTCTGGTGTTGGATAAGTCTCTTGAGAGTCCCTTGAACTGTAAGAAGATCAAACCAGTCAATCCTAAAGGAAATCAACCCTGAATATTCATTGGAAGGACTGATGCTGAAGGTGAAACTCCAGTACTTTGGCCACCTGATGCAAAGGACTGACTCACTGGAAAAACCGTGATGCTGGGAAAGATTGAAGGCAGGAGGAGAACAGGATGACAGAGGATGAGATGGTTGGATGGCATCACTGACTCAATGGAAATGAGTTTGAATAAGCTCCAGGAGTTGGTGATGGACAGGGAAGTCTGGTGTGCTGCAATCCATGGGGTTGCAGAATTGGACACAATTGAATGACTGAAATGAACTGAACTGAACTCCCTTTCTCCAGTTGTAGTTTTTAATTTAAAAAATATACTGCATTTTGAACACAAGGTTTAATAAAATCAGCTTTCTCCCGATTAACATAAAACATAATTTCTGCCACCCACACATGATGGTATATTGCTGAAATTTTTACTATACTCAAATATAAGAGTTTAATCAGATTTTACCCATACTGATAAAAGTTCTATTAAAGTAAATGTTCTGAAAATGTTCCTTTAAATAAGCTTTATATGTGTACAATTCAATGATACTGGTAAATTTATGGAGTCATGTATTCATCACCATAATACAATTTTCGAACATTTTTATCACCTCCATCTTGTTATATTTTGTCTTACCCAGAGCCTTAGGAAATCACTGTCCTGCTTTCTGTCTGTAAATCTGTCTCTTTTAGACACTTCATATAAATGGGGTCATAGCATGTAGTTTCATGACATGTAGCCATGACTTACTTTTTTCACTTAGCATGATGATTTTTGAGGTTCATTCATTTTTGTAAAAAATTTAAACTACTCTCTTTTGTTAATTTTTAAAAGTATTCAAGGTTGGGATAGGGGAAGAAATTCTTTTTAAGCATTTTATTTTAGAAAATAAATAACATATACAAAATGATAGCTAACATGAATTAAAAGCTTGCAAAAACCAACTTTTAAATGGTATAAAGTTATAAATTACTTTAAATACACAATATCTCTGTGAATAGATTTTTTTTATTACTTTCACCATATAAATGAGAAGATGGAAGTATAATGAAGCTAATTTGCCCAATCACAATAATAGTTAATGATGAAGATGGAGTTTGAACCCAAGAAATCTGGCTTTAAAACCAACACTGTTAATCCCTAGGCCAAGAGATTATTAATATTATATTCAAAATGTTTTCATAAGATAGTGATTAGATGAACTAAATGGAAATGTCAGGCAAGATACACAAAAACATTTAAAATCCTTTTCTCTGGGAGAGAATGAATGGTAGAAAGTGTAACTGGCAGTGTTAAAAAGGCAAAGTTAACAAATAATCAGATTGTTACAAGTGGTTCAGGGAATACAAGTCACAGTGACAATCTATGCTTTCTAGGCAAAGGGAACTGCAGAAAATGCAAATATTTAATGATCTGAATATGTGTGGGACTCTATCAGGAAAGCAGGACAGGTTCTACTCTGAAGAGTTTGTGTATTAAAGGGGATTTAATATATTCATACTGAGTAGTATTTGATAATGATTGCAGGCATGAAATTAAAAGATACTTACTCCTTGGAAGGAAAGTTATGACCAACCTAGATAGCATATTCAAAAGCAGAGACATTACTTTGCCAACAAAGGTCTAGTCAAGACTATGGTTTTTCCTGTGGTCATGTATGGATGTGAGAGTTGGACTGTGAAGAAAGCTGAGTGCCGAAGAATTGATGCATTTGAAGTGTGGTGTTTCCTGTGGTCTAGTCAAGACTATGGTTTTTCCTGTGGTCATGTATGGATGTGAGAGTTGGACTGTGAAGAAAGCTGAGTGCCGAAGAATTGATGCATTTGAAGTGTGGTGTTGGAGAAGACTCTTGAGAGTTCCATGGACTGCAAGGAGATCCAACCAGTCCATTCTAAAGGACATAAGTTCTGGGTTTTCATTCAGTTCAGTTCAGTTCAGTTGCTCAGTCGTGTCCAACTCTCTGCGACCCCATGAATCGCAGCATGCCAGGCCTCCCTGTCCATCACCAACTCCCGGACTTCACTCAGACTCACGTCCATCGAGTCAGTGATGCCATCCAGCCATCTCATCCTCTGTCGTCCCCTTCTCCTCCGGCCCCCAATCCCTCCCAACATCAGAGTCTTGTCCAATGAGTCAACTCTTTGCATGAGGTGGCCAAAGTATTGGAGTTTCTGTTAATCCCATGCCCCTAATTTGTCCCTGTTTCCTCCTCTTGTTCCTCTTTCTTTTGGTAACCACAAGTTTGTTTTCTATTCTGTGAATCTGTTTTTGTATATATTTGCATATGTGACATCATATTTTATCTATCTTTCCCTGTATAAAATTTCATGAAGTATAATATTCTATAACACCATCCACATTGTCAATAATGGTAGTATTCATTCCCTTTTTATAGCTGAGTAATATCCCACTGTATATCACACTTGTTAATCCAATCTTCTGTAGATGGGGCTTTGGGTTGCTTCTATGTCTTTACTATTGTAAATAGCTCTGTTATGATCAATGCATGTATATTTTTGAATTAGTGTTTTTGTTTCTTCTGGATATACAACCAAGAGTGGGATTGCTGGATTATATGGTAGTTCAAATTTAGTTTTTTAAGAAAACTCCATACTGTTTTTCATAGTGGCTGCACCAATTTACATTCTCACCAATAGTGTACAATGGTTCCCTTTTCCCCATATCCTCTACAACAATTGTGATTTGCATACTTTTGATGATAACCATTCTGACAAGTGTGAGGTCAGAATCCTCATTGTGGATTTATTTTATGTTTCTAGCAACATTTAAAACTGGACATGGAACAACAGACTGGTTCCAAATAGGAAAAGGAGTACGTCAAGGCTGTATATTGTCACCTCACTTATTTAACTTATATACAGAGTACATCATGAGAAATGCTGGGCTGGAGGAAGCACAAGTATGAATCAAGATTGCCAGGAGAAATATCAATAACTACAGATATGCAGATGACACCACCTTTATGGCAGAAAGTGAAGAAGAACTAAAGGGCCTCTTGATGAAAGTAAAAGACGAGAGTGAAAAAATTGGCTTAATCCTCAATGTATGAAAAACTAAGATCATGGCATCTAGTTGCATCACTTCATGGCAAATAGATGGGGAAACAGTGGCTGACTTTATTTTTCTGGGCTCCAAAATCACTGTAGATGGTGATTGTAGCCATGAAATTAAAAGATGCTTACTCCTTGGAAGGAAAGTTATGACCAACCTAGACAGAATACTAAAAAACAGAGACATTACTTTGTCAACAAAGGTCTGTCTAGTCAAGACTATGGCTTTTCCTGTGGTCATGTTTGGATGTGAGAGTTGGACTGTGAAGAAAGCTGAGCGCTGAAGAATTGATGCTTTTGAACTGTGGTGTTGGAGAAGACTCTTGAGAGTCCCTTGGACTGCAAGAAGATCCAACCAGTCCATCCTAAAGGAGATCAGTCCTGGGTTTTCATTGGAAGGACTGATGTTGAAGCTGAAACTCCAATACTTTGGCCACCTCATGGGAAGAGCTGCCCCATTGGAAAAGACCCTGATGCTGGAAAAGTTTGAGGGCAGGAGGAGAAGGGGACAACAGAGGATGAGATAGTTGGATGGCATCACTGACTCAATGGACGTGGGTTTGAGTGGACTCCGGGGGTTGGTGATGGACAGGGAGGCCCGGAGTGCTGCGGTTCATGGGGCTGCAAAGAGTTGGACACGACTGAGCGACTTAACTGAACTGAACTGAATGACTAGCAATGTTCAGCATATTTTCATGTGCCTGTTCACCATCTCTATGTCTTTGGGACAAAGCTGATTTTTCTGTCCACTTTTCATTGATTTTTTAAAAATAATTATTTGTATGAACTGTTCCTATTTTTTGAATATTAACTTGTTAGTCATATCATTTTCAAATATTTATCCCATTCCATATTTTTTGTTCTCATCTTTTTGATGATTTCCTTTGTTTTGCAAGAGTTTTAAAGGTTAATGTCCTATTTGTTTGTGTGTCTATTTATTTTGCCTTCAGAGATTAATCCAAGAAAGTATTGCTACAGTTTATGACAAAGAGTTCTCCCTCTATGTGCTCTTCCAGGAATTTTACAGTTTCATGTCTTAATTTATTTTTTAGAAATATTTTGAATCTTTATAGTGTGAAGAATGTTCTAATCTTATTGTTTAAGATGCAACTGACCAGTTTTCCCAGCGCTGCTTATTGAAAAAAAAAAAAAAACTGTCTTTTATCCATTGTTTATTTCTGTCTCTTTTGTCAAAGATTGTTTGACCATTGACCTGTGGGTTTATTTCTGGGTTCCCTATTTTGTTCCATTAATTTCTGTATGGGTTTTTTTGTTTTTTGTTTTTTGTTTTTGTTTTTTTTTTTTGCCAGTACCGTGCTGCCTTGATTATTGCAACTTTGTAATATAGCCTGAATTCTGAGAGAATTATACTTCTGGTTTTGTTCTCTCCCAGATTTGCATTGGCAATACTTGGTCTTTTGTGGTTCCATAGAAATTATATAAGTATTTGTTCTAGCTCTGTAAAAACTGTCCTGGGTATTTTGATAGATATTACTTTAAATTTGTAGATCACTTTGGGTACTATGATAATTTTAATAATATTATTTCTTCCAATCCAAAAGCACACAATATTTTTTTCATTTCTTTATCTTTCCAATCTCTTCAGTTTCTTTCATCAGTGTTTTATAGTTTCAGAATAGAGGTCTTTCATATACTTGGTTAAATATATCCCTCGGTATTTTCATGTGACTTTAAATGGGATTTTTAAAAATTCTCTTTCTGATATTTTATTATTGTGTATAGAAATGCAACAAATTTCTGCATATTAACTTTATATCCTGCTATCTTCCTGAAATTTTCTTAATTCTAAGAGTTTTTAGTTTTAGGTGGAGACTTTCTAGTTCTTTTTATAGAATGTCATATCATCTACAAATGGTGGTAATTTTCTCTTCCCTTCCAATATGGATACTTTTTTTTGTTTGTTGTAAATATGAGTGCTATGGCTAGGACTTCATTAAATACAAGCATTGCAAGTGGATTTTTCTGTCTTGTTCTGAAATCTAGTGGAGAGGTTTTCAATTTTTCACTGTTGAGTAGTATGTTGTCTCTGGGTTTATTGTATTGTACCTGATGACTCAGATGGTAAAGAATCTGCCTGCAATGCGGAAGACACGAGTTTGATCCCTGGGTAAGAAGATCCTCTGGAGAAGGCAATGGCTATCCACTCCAGTATTCTTGCCTGGAAAATTCTGTGGACAGAGAAACCTGGCAGGTTACAGTCATGGGGTAACAAAGAGTGGGACACTACTGAATGAATACACTTTCATTTTTGTGTGTGTGTTCATTATATTAACGTACGTTCCCTGTATTCCCACTTTGATAAGGGCTTTTATCATGACTTTTGTTAAAATGCTTTTCTATTCCTATTGAGATTATCATGTGGTTTTTGTATTTCCTTTTGCTAATGTCATGTATCACATTATTTAATCTATACATACTGAACCATTCTTGTTGCCATGAAGTTAATCCAAGTTGATTATGGTATATGATCTTTTAAAGTATTGTTGGATATGGTATGCTAATATTTTGTTGAGGATTTTTACATGTATATTCACCAAAGATATTGACCTGTAATATTCTTTTTTGTAGTGTCTTTGTATGGAGAATACTCGTGAGAGTCTCTTGGACTGCAAGGAGATCCAACCAGTCCATTCTGAAGGAGATCAGCCCTGGGATTTCTTTGGAAGGAATGATGCTAAAGCTGAAACTCCAGTACTTTGGCCACCTCATGCGAAGAGTTGACTCATTGGAAAAGACTCTGATGCTGGGAGGGACTGAGGGCAGGAGGAAAAGGGGATGACAGTGGATGAGATGGCTGCATGGCATCACTGACTCGATGGTCGTGAGTCTGAGTGAACTCCGGGAGTTGGTGATGGACAGGGAAGCCTGGCATGCTGTGATTCATGGTGTCGCAAAGAGTCGGACACGACTGAGTGACTGAACTGACTGACTGACTGTATGGTTTTGGTATCAGGGTAATAGTGGACTCGTAAAATGAATTTGTAGATTTTCCTCTGCTTAAATTTTTGGGAACAGTTTGAGAAGGATAGGTATAAATTTTTCTTCATGTTTGGTAGTGTTCCTCAAGGAAGCCATCCAGTTCTGTCATTTGTTTCCGTGTGTGCTCAGTCAGTCAGTGATGTTTGACTCCTTATGACCCTATGAATTGTAGCCATCTAGACTCGTCAGTCTGTGGGATTCTCTTGGCTAGAATACTGGAATGGGTTGCCATTTCCTCTCCCAGGGGTCATTTGTTTGCTGAGAGTTTTAAATTTACAGATTCGATTTCACTTTTAGTGATTTCTGCTTCTCCTTGACTCAGTCTTGACTGGCTATATACTTCTAGAAATCTGTGCATTTCTTCTAGGTTGCTCAATTTATTGGCATATAACTTTATAATATTTTCTTATAATTTTTGTAGTTCTGTGGTATCAGTTATTATTTCTCCTGTTTCATTATTTATATTGTTTATTTGGGTACTCTCTTTTTTCTTCTTGGTGAGATTGACCAAAATACATATTTTGTGTGTCCTGCAGCTGATTATATGTTTCCTTCATTAGGTTGGGAAAGTTTTTAACTATAATTTATTCAAATACATTTTTGATTCCTTTCTTTCTCTCTCTCCCCTTTCTGGAAATCTTATAATGTGTATGGCACACTTTATATTATTCTATAGGTTTCCTATGTTGCTTTTATTTTTAATTTGTCTTTTTGTTTTCTGTTCTGATTAGATGATTCCCATTATTCTGATTAGATGATTCCCATTATTCTGTCATCCAATATGTATTCTGTGTCATTTAGTTAACTACTCATTGTTTCTAAGGGAGAAGGAAATGGCAATCCATTCTAGTACTCTTGCCTGAAAAATCCCATGGATGGAGGAGCCTAGTAGGCTGCAGTCCATGGGGTCGCTAGGAGTCAGACACGATTGAGCGACTTCACTTTCACTTTCATGCATTGGAGAAGGAAATGGCAACCCACTCCAGTATTTTTGCCTAGAGAATCCCAGGGACGGGGTAGCTTGGTGGGCTGCCGTCTATGGAGCAGCACAGAGTCAGACACGACTGAAGCAACTTAGAAGCAGCAGCATTGTTTCTAAAGTGTTTTTTATCTCAGAAATTGAATTATCTACTGTTGATTGGTTCTTCTTTATAGTTTCTAATTCCATGTTAAAATGATTTATATTTAATTTATCCAAAGAAAACATACAGATGGCCAAAAGGCATACAAAAAGATGCTTATTATTGTAATTAGTACAGAAATGCAAATTAAAAACTACATTGAGGTATCACCTCACATTGGTGAAAATGTCTATCCTTATTAATCTATAAGTAACAATGGCTTAAGAGGGTGTAGAGAAAAGGGGATGCTCCTACACTGTTGATGGAATGTAAACTGGTAAAACCACTATGGAGAATAGTATGGAGGTTCCTTAAAAAAATAAGAAATAGAGTTTTCATATAATCTGGTGGTCTCACTCCTGGGCATTTATCTGGAAAGATAAAAACTCTAATTCAAAAAGTTACCTGCACCCCAATGTTCATAGGAACACAATTTATAGTAGCCTCACCAACTCAATGGACATGAGTTTGGGTGAACTCCAGGAGTTGTTGATAGACAGGGAGGCCTGGCGTACTGTGGTTCATTGGGTCACAAAGAGTCAGATATGACAGAGCGACTGAACTGAACTGAACTAAAACATAAACACAACCTAAATGTCCCTCAAATGTTGAATGGATAAAGATGCCAAATATATATATGTATATGTTTATACATACACACACACACACACATATATATATATATATAGTATGTATAATTGTATTATATACAATATAATATTATTCAGGCATAAAAAAGGAATGAAATAATGCCATTTTCACATGGATAGACCTAGAAATTATTATACTGAGTAAAGTAAGGCAGAAAAAGAAAGGTTAATATCATATGATATCACTTATATGTGGAATCTAAAATATGACAAATGAAAGCTTACCTCAAAAACAGACACAAACTCACACACATATAGAGAATATATTTGTAATTTCCAATGGGGAGGAGGATTTAGGGAAGCATTAGATTACGAGTTTGGGTCTAGCACATGAAAAGTGTTGCATATGTAGAATAGATAAACAGCATGGTCCTATTGTGCAGCACAAGGGACTGTATTCAATATCCTATAATGTATCATTATGGAAAATCTTTTAAAAATATGTGATTAGATCAATTATCTCTCTTAATTCTGTTAGCATTTTTATTACCGAATTTGAACTCATAGTCTGTACACTGATTATCTGTTTAATTATTTTTCTCTTGCTTTTTCAATTGAAAGTAGCTCCTCTACCTTTTATTTTACCTGATTTTTCTCTGTATTTATCAATTTAGGTGAAGCAGTTACCTATTGTGATTTTGAAAGTGTATTTTTATTTGGGAATATCCTTATATTCCAAATTGGGAAAGGAGTATGTCAAGGCTGTATATTGTCACCCTGCTTATTTAACTTATATGCAGAGTGTATCATGCGAAATGTCAGGCTGGATGAAGCAGAAGCTGGAATCAAGATTGCCAGGAGAAATATCAATAGCCTCAGATATGACACCACCCTTATGGCAGAAAGTGAAGAAGAACTGAAGAGTCCCATTCATGAAAATGAAAGAGGAGAGTGAAGAAGCTGGATAAAGCTCATCATTCAAAAATGAAGATCACGGCATCTGGCCCCATCACTTCATGGTAGATAGACGGGGAAACAATAGAAATAGTGACAGGCTTCATTTTCTTGGGCTCCAAAATCACTGCAGATGGTGACTGCAGCCATGAAATTAAAAGACACATGCTCCTTGGAAGAAAAGTTATGACCAACCTAGACAGCGAATTAAAAACAGAGACATTACTTTGCCAAAAGCCATCTGTCTAGTCAAAGCTATGGTTTTTCCAGTAGTCACGTATGGATGTGAGAGTTTGACCATAAAGAAAGCTGAGCACCAAAGAATTGACGTTTTTGAACTGTGGTGTTGGGGAATACTCTTGAGAGTCCCTTGGACAGCAAGTCCAGTCAAACCTAAAGGTTTGAATATCTTGAATATCCATTGGAAGAACTGATGCTGAAACTGAAGCTCCAATGCTTTGACCACCTTATGGGAAGAGCTGACTCATTAGAAAAGACCCTGGTTCTGGAAAAGATTGAGGGCAGGAGAAAAAGGGGACAACAGAGGTGATAGTGGCTAGCATACCCTGAGAAAAGGTGTGACTGGCATCCACATCACCTTGATGGGAGTTTGTCTAGTGTTGAAGAAAGTAGATCCTGTGCAGTGTGTAAGGTGAGACTTGCTCTCTGCTCAGTGGCAGTCACAGTCTTGTCTCAGGTGGGTTCTGCTCCCATATTACTGGAGAAAAATCCCTTAGGTTCAGGCTCAAGGTGACTCTGTTCCCTTTAAGTGTGTGCTTTTCATTCTTTGCACACTAGAACCTTTGCCCTAATGGAGGAGAGCGCTAAAGTGAGGTTTATATACTTACAGGTATGATGTAGATATCTGTGGCTCCTCTCAGACACGGTCCAAGGTGGCATCTATTTCCCTGTTGTCCTCCCAGACCTAGGGCAAAATTATGGTATGGAGCAAGTGGGGCTGGAGCATTTTCTTGACTGTAACTGTGAGTCAGAGCTTTGTTTTCATTGGAATTGAAGAGAATGCATCACCCTCAAAAGTCTGGGCTTCTGAGGCACTGTTTTGGTAATGATCAAAAATAGGCACCGTCGTCCCACCTAGAACCCTCAGGCCCCAGGTTCTAGATTGAACTTATTCCCAGGAGCTGGCCTTTCTAGATACAGTGTGAAGCTGTAGTGTGGACTGAGTGAGATCTGAGTATTTACTCAGGTTGGTTTGGGGAGTGCAGTAGGGCTGCAACTACTGCGGTGGACTTTTCTCTGTCCTGTTTGGTGGCAAGCGAGCAAGCATCCATGTATTCCTCCTTTCCAGGCTTTCTTTCTGCCCTAACATTCGCCAGTCACAGGATCTTTTCTACTCTGCTTAGGACCCCCTGGACTGGGAAACTCAGTCTGTGGTTTGACCTGCCCACTCTGCCCAGGTCATCTTCTTTTTCCTCTTAGTCCCCTCCCAGGAGAAGGCAATGGAAACCCACTCCAGTACTCTGGCCTGGAAAATCCCATGGATGGAAGAGCCTGGTAGGCTGCAGACCATGGGGTCGCTAAGAGTTGGACACGACTGAGTGACTTCACTTTCATGCATTGGAGAAGGAAATGGCAACCCACTCCAGTGTTCTTGCCTGGAGAATCCCAGGGATGGGGAGCCTGGTGGGCTGCCTTCTATGGGGTGGCACAGGGTCGGACACAACTGAAGCAACTTAGCAGCAGCAGCAGCAGCAGTCCCTTCCCAGGGGCACAGTTCCCGACTAGATTTTTTCCCCCTGTCCTACCAGATTACATGGAAGTAGGAGTTTTTACAAACTTGATTTTGTATGAATTCTGTCAGTTTCCAGTTAATTTTCCATGAGATTTTTTTCCACATATAGATGAATTTTTTACGTATTTGTGGGTTTGGAGGGAGCAATGGGCTCCAGATCCTCTTATATCTCCATCTTGATTTCTCTCCTTTTCCAATTTTATTTTTAATTTTTTTTCTATGGGTACTATGCAGGCACTAAATATTTTAATATAGTCTATATTTATAATTAATCACAATGTAATACATTTTTTACTGATATTTATTCAAACAAAGAATACAAGCTGCATCCCTCTCTTCCTCTTTACTTTTCTTTCTACATGCCTCCATGACCATGGTTTATCTAAGAAAATTTTATCAAGGTTCCTGTAGTTAGTGGCAAAGATCTTATATGCCTCCTACCACTAAACAATGCACATTGTAAATATCTCAATTCACTTTTTACTTCATTCTCTCTAAACCTCAGCTCACTCCAAGGAAGCCAGTTTTTCTCCACACTTCTGTTTCAAGCTCCTGACTCTCCTTTCACGTTTAACACACTATCCCTTCTAATTACCTAGCTTTTTCTCTTCTATTGTCATAAAAGTCTTGAAAAGCAGTAAGAGTTCACTGCATTTCCTCAGCTTTCCTTCATTCTTTAGCATCCTGAAGTTTGCTTTCTCTCCGCAGCCACACAGGTGAACCTGTTCTTATGAAGCTTTAATGATGGTCTCCATCCAATGGAAACTTTTCAGTGTTTACAACTTCAGGTTTCTCTAACACATTAGACTCTGTTGAACACTTTATATGTTTTGGTATTTTCTATTCTGTTGGGAGTGAAAAAGTTGGCTTAAAACTCAACATTCAGAAAATGAAGATCATGGCATCCGGTCCCATCATTTCATGGGAAATAGATGGGGAAACAGTGGAAACAGTGTCAGACTTTATTTTTCTGTGCCCAAAATCACTGCAGATGGTGACTGCAGCCATGAAATTAAAAGACGCTTACTCCTTGGAAGCAAAGTTATGACCAACCTAGATAGCATATTCAAAAGCAGAGACATTACTTTGCCAACAAAGGTTCGTCTAGTCAAGGCTATGGTTTTTCCTGTTGTCATGTATGGATGTGAGAGTTGGACTGTGAAGAAGGCTGAGCACTGAAGAATTGATGCTTTTGAACTGTGGTGTTGGAGAAGACTCTTGAGAGTCCCTTGGACTGCAAGGAGATCCAACCAGTCCATTGTGAAGGAGATCAGCCCTGGGATGTCTTAGGAAGGAATGATGCTAAAGCTGAAACTTCAGTACTTTGGCCACCTCTTGCGAAGAGTTGACTCATTGGAAAAGACTCTGATGCTGGGAGGGATTGGGGGCAAGAGGAGAAGGGGACGACAGAGGATGAGATGGCTGGATGGCATCGCTGACTCCATGGACGTGAGTCTGAGTGAACTCCGGGAGTTGGTGATGGCCAGGGAGGCCTGGCGTGCTGTGATTCATGGAGTCACTAAGAGTCAGACACGACTGAGCGACTGATCTGATCTGATCTGATTCTGTTGCCTTCACTATTTCCATGCCCTTCTGAGCATGTAGTTCCATACTTTTGACCACTTATTCTATGTTTTCTTCTGAAATTTTCCTCCTCTTCCCACTCTGTAATTGTGATTCTTGCCATGTTTCTGTCCTTAATCTGTTTTCCTTCACATATTCTCCTTGTGTAATTTTATCCATTTTTATAATTAAGGTTTTTTTTTTTTTTAATGTAGAGTTTTAAAACAGGTTTTTCTGCATGCAGATTGATATAGTATATTTTTCCATTTCTCCTTTGCCTTTCACTTCTCTTCTTTATTCAGGTATTTTAAAGGCCTCCTCAAACAACCTTTTTGTATTTTTTTCCTGGGAATGGCCTTGATCACTGGCTCCTGTACAATGTCAGGAACCCTCAGTCCATAGTTCTTCAGGCACTCTGTCTATCAGATTTAATCCCTTGAATCTACTTGTCACTTTCACTGTATAATCGTAAGGGATTTGATTTAGGTCATACCTGAATGGTCTAGTGGTTTTCCCTACTTTCTTCAATTTAGGTCTGAATTTTGCAATAAGAAGTTCATGATCTGAGCCACAGTCAGCCCTTGGTGATAAAAATTTATCCATTTTAATGATTTAAGTACCTAACATTCTTGAAAAAAAATTTTATATATATATATATATATAATGATGTCCCACTACCTACGGAATCATCTTTCTTTCAGGCACATCACACATAATGAACCTTTATTATGTTCAGGGTATATACTTACACCAAGAAAGTTCATATATTTTTACTCATTATTTGTTGTACAGTATTACTCTTATTAAATATTTACTACAGTCCTTCAAGAAAGGGTTAATTGTTCCCATTGGTTTGCCTCGTGGCAGAGATAGTAAAGAAACTGCCTGCAGTGCAGGAGACCTGGATTTGATCACTGGGTGGGAAATATACCTTGGAGAAGGGAATGGCTACCCACTCCAGTATTCTTGTCTGGAAAATCACATGAACAGAGGACCTTGGTCCATGGGGTCGCAAAGTCAGACATGATTGAACGACTAAGCACACATTCCCATTGTTATTAAAAAAAAAAAAAAAAGTCAATCCCAAGCTCAAAGAATGCCAGTAAATTTTGCAGATATAATGAGATTGAGAAGTGAGGTTTTTATGATTCCATAGTTTATAACCTTTCCATTATCAATTTTACCTTCCTAGTACCTATGCTCAAAAGGCTTACATTCTTGCTGAGTAGCTGGCATATATAAAAGTCTGACATTCAAAAGTCTAAATCATAAACTACCCCTTAACTGATACCTGCATAATCACACTCATTTCAGCTTTCAAACTTTTTTTTGCCATGGAAGTAGTGAAAAATTATTCAAAGTCTATCCAAACTTAAGTCACTTGTCCATCTTTATTATGAAGCTCTATTTGGATCTTACTATTGAGTGCTGCTTTCCCATTTTGACCCTTTACAAAAATTTTCTTTCAGTTCAAATTCTAGAATTCTCTATTTTGTTACTCCATAATTTCTTATTTTACTTGGGGGAGATCTCAAATATAGTTAAGAGCTTGTGGTGGTTAAAGGCTTTGGCTTTACTGCTGTATGTATATATATTAGAAAGGCATTAGCAAGGAACTGCTACTCATAAGTGCATTCTTAATTTTATTGAATTTTAAGTTGAATTGAATTGCTTTGTGACCTATATTAATGCTATATAATGCAGGGAAAGCTTAGTAATATAAACTAATTCTGGTATACAAAGAAAGCAACAAATGATTGATTATATAAATTTGTAAGAGAAAGTATTTTTGCAGCTATTCCAAGCTCAGTAAATCAAAAAATAGCTTGCCAGATGTGACTCCTACTTTTCTATAAAATTCATCATTTTCTACATGCATTTAAAAGAAAGAGCAGGCTCCAGGAGTTGGTGATGGACAGGGAAGCCTGTCGTGCTGCAGTCCTTGGGATTGCAAAGAGTTGGATATGACTGAGCAACTGAACTAAACTAAACTGAAAAAAATAATTCTGCAAACAGCAACACACAAAGAAAATTAGCCCTCGCTCCTATTTATCATTTATATATCTAATCATCAATATCTGCTGCTGCCGCTAAGTCACTTCAGTTGTGTCCGACTCTGTGCGAGCCCATAGACGTCAGCCCACCAGGCTTCCTCGTCCCCTGGATTCTCAAGGCAAGAACACTGGAGTGGGTTGCCATTTCCTTCTCCAACGCATGCAAGTGAAAAGTGAAAGTGAAGTCGCTCAGTCGTGTCCGACTCTTAGCGACCCCATGGACTGCAGCCTACCAGGCTGCTCATCAATATTTATCTATGTTTCAGTTCAGTTCAGTTCAGTCGCTCAGTCGTGTCCGAATCTTTGTGACCCCATGAATCGCAGCACGCCAGGCCTCCCTATCCATCACCAACTCCCGGAGTTCACTCAGACTCACGTCCATCGAGTCCATGATGCCATCCAGCCATCTCATCCTCTGTCCTCCTTTTCTCCTCCTGCCCCCAATCCCTCCCAGCATCAGAGTCTTTTCCAATGAGTCAGATCTTCGCAAGAGGTGGCCAAAGTACTGGAGTTTCAGCTTCAGCATCTTTCCTTCCAAAGAAATCCCAGGGCTGATCTCCTTCAGAATGGACTGGTTGGATCTCCTTGCAGTTCAAGGGACTCTCAAGAGTCTTCTCCAACACCTCATTTCAAAAGCATCAATTCATTGGCGCTCAGCTTTCTTCACAGTCCAACTCTCACATCCATACATGACTACTGGAAAAACCATAGCCTTGACTAGACGGACCTTTGTTGGCAAAGTAATGTCTCTGCTTTTGAATATGCTATCTAGGTTGGTCATAACTTTGCTTCCAAGGAGTAAGCGTCTTTTAATTTCATGGCTGCAGTCACCATCTGCATGGATTTTGGAGCCCCAAAAAATAAAGTCTGACACTGTTTCCACTGTTTCCCCATCTATTTTCCATGAAGTGATGGGACCAGATGCCATGATCTTCGTTTTCTGAATGTTGAGTTTTAAGCCAACGTTTTCACTCTCCTCTTTTACCTTCATCAAGAGGCTTTTTAGTTCTTCTTCACTTTCTGCCATAAGGGTGGTGTCATCTGCATATCTGAGGTTATTGATATTTCTCCTGGCAATCTTGATTCCAGCTTGTGCTTCTTCCAGTCCAGCATTTCTCATGATGTACTCTGCATATAAGTTAAATAAGCAGGGTGACAATTATATTTGTATAAAACACACTGGATTATGGACATTGAGTTGAGTTGAGAAAAATTTTAATTTCTGAAAAAATAGGTGTTAGTATTGCAATGATTTTTGATGTTGATTCAGTAACAATAAATGATTGAAGATTATGTTAATGTAGCATTTTTAATAAACATAGGCTAAATGTTCAACAAAGCTTAAATTTTAAGTTAAACTTGATGGCTTTTAGAAGTAACAAGCATTCCTTTGAAACTTCCCTGTCTCTTCATTATTACTATATTAATTAATACTTAATTCCTCTGATGACAGACCCTCTCGCCCTACACTGTTTCTTGTTCAGACAAATCTCTACTTTGTTTCTATCACAATATTTTTGTTGTTGCTCATTCAGTCATGTCTGATTCTTTGTAACCCCATAAGCAGCAGCATTCTAGGCTTCCCTGCCCTTCAGTATCCCCCTGAGTTTGCTCAAATTCATGTCCATTTAATCATTCAAACACTTAATCCTCTGTCACCCCCTTTTCCTCCTGCCCTCAATCTTTCCCAGTATCAGGGTCTTCTTTAATGAGCCAACTCTTCACATTGGTGGCTTTTCAGCTTCATCATCAGTTCTTCCAAGGAATATTCAGGGTTGATTTTCTTTAAGATTGATTGACTGGTTTGATCTACTTATTCTCCAAGGAACTCTCAAGAGTCTTCTCCAGTGCCACAGTTTGATACAAGCAACTTTTCAATGTTCAGCCTTCTTTATGGCCCAACTCTCACATCTGTACATGACAACTGGAATTATATGCCTCCAAAATAATGTTTTCAGCTCAAAATTATCGCATAAAGATATTTTAGTTACTACTTTATTCTAAGAAACCTGGCCATATGAATCTTGGTTTAAAAATAATCTGTTTTCTTATGTTCTCATGTATTGTCCACAGCCATATTTTATTACAGTGAATTCCATAACGTTGGTGTTTGTAAAATTCATGGGGATATTTGCAAAAATGCATGTCTCTAGCTTGTATTCTCCTGGAGAAGGTCATGGCAACCCACTCCAGTATTCTTACCTGGAGAATCCCCAGGGGCAGAGGAGCCTGAAAGACTATACAGTCCATGGGGTCACAAAAAGTCAGACATGACTGAGCATCTAGGCACAGCCTGTATTCTAGAATTATCCAACAGTTCTTGGGGAAAGCTGATACATATGAATGTTAAATAAATATTCCTCATAATTCTGATATTGGTAATATGATTTAATTATGGAATAAACAATGAGAAACTCTGTTCCTTAATATTTACTCTTGATAACTTTCCAGGCTTAATATTTATTCTTTATAACAGTTTCTCAGACTCAGGCGAGGGATGGTGGAGTAAAAGGTGCTTATCTTCTCCTGGGAGAACTCCAAAATGACAATTCACTGCTGAACAACCATTGATAAGGAGAATGTTGGATCCCACCAAAAAATATACCCCATGTTCAAGGGCAAAAGAGGATCCCCAATAAGATGGTAAGAGAGGCAAAATCAAGTTTAGAATCAAATGCCATACCTGTCAGAGATGCTCAGAGGGCTCAAACAGAACCTTGTGCACACCAGGACCCAGAGACCCAACAGAGACTGAGCCAGACCTGCCATTGAGTGTTTGAGTGTCTCCTGTGGAGGTATGGGTCAGCAGTGGCTTGCCACAGGGGTGGGGCTCTGGGTACAGCAGATCTAGGTCACACACGTGTGTCATGAGCCCTCTTGGAAGAGGTTACCATTAACCCCACCATAGAGCTGCTGAGCAGATGACCCACAAATTGCAGAACAATTACAACAAAGAAATCCTCACACTGTTAAGAAAGTTATAGGACCCACAACAGATTTCCCAACCTGGGGATCTGGCAAAGGAACTGAGAACCCCCAGGGAATTTGACTTTGGAGGCCAGTGGGATTTGATTACAAAACTTACATAGAACTGGGGAAACAGACACTTGAGAGCACAAACAAAACCTTGTGCACACCAGTGGTCATGTACAGATGTGACAGTAAGGCCATTATGGCCTTAGCACTGAAGAATTGATTGTATCAAGCTGTGGTAGTGGAGAGTTCTTTGGAACCAGTACCCAGGAGAAAGGGGACGTGATCCCACAAGAGACTAACCTAGAGTTGCCTGTGAGTGTCCCTGAGTCTCTATTGGAAGCATGGGTTGGTGGAGGTCTGATGCAGGGTCAGGGGCAGTGCATGTGGTGATGCATGCACAGGACATTTTGAAGGAGGTCGCCATTATCTTCCTTACCTCCACCACAATTTCCTCTCAGGTCAAACAACAAGGAGGAAAACAGCCCCATCCATCAACAGAAATTGGATTAAAGATTTACTGAGCATGACCATGACCATCAGAACAAAACCCAGTTTTCCCCACAGTCAGTCTCTCCCATCAGGAAGCTTACAGAAGCCTCTTATCCTTATGAGAAGGCAGACAGGATGAAAACCACAACACAGAAAGCTAATCAAACTGATCACATAGAGCACAACCTTGCCTAACTCAATGAAGTTATGAGCCATACCACGTAGGGTTACCCAAGACGGATGGGTCATGGTGGAGAGTTTTCACAATATGTGGCCAACTGGAGAAGGGAATGGAAAACCACTACAGTATTCTTGCCTTGAGAACCCCAAGAACAATACGAAAAGGCAAAAAGATAGGATACTGAAAGATGAACTCCCCAGGTTGGTAGGTGCCCAATATGCTACTTGAAAAGAGTGGAGAAATAACTCCAGAAAGAATGAAGAGATAAAACCAAAGCAAAAACAATGCCCAGCTGTGGATGTGACTGGTGGTGGAAGTAAAGTCTGATGCTGTAAGGAATAATTTTGCATAGGAACATGGAATATTAGGTCCATGAATCGAGGCACATTAAAAGTGGTCAAACAGGAGAAGATGGCAAGAGTGAACACTGACATTTTAGAAATCAGTGAAATAAAATGGACTGGAATGGGAGAATTTAATTCAGATGACCATTAAGTCTACTATTGTGGGCAAGAATCTCTTAGAAGAAATGGAGTAGCCCTCATATTCAACAAAAGGCCCAAAATGCAGCCCTTGTGTGCAATCTCAAATGACAGAATGATCTCTGTTCATTTCCAAGGCAAACCATTTAATATCACAGTAATCCAAGTCTTTGTCTCAACCATTAATTCTGAAGAAGCTGAATTTGAACTGTTCTATGAAGACCTACAAGACCTTCTAGAACTAATACCCCAAAATGACATGTTTTTCATCATAGGCGACTGGAATGCAAAAGTAGGAAGTAAAGAAATGCCTGGAGTAATAGACAAATTTGGCTTTGGAGTACAGAATGAAGCAGGGCAGGCCAATTCTTTACAAACTGAGCTATCAAGGAAGTCCTAGACCATTCATTTTTGCCAAGAGAACACACTGGTGATAGCAAACACCCTCTTCCAACAGCACAGGAGAAGACTCTACACAAGGACATCACCAGATGGTCAACACTGAAATCAGATTAATTATATTCTCTGCAGCCAAAGATGGAGAAGCTCTATACAGTCAGCAAAAACAAGACTGGGAGCTGATTGTGGATCAGATCATGAACTCCTTATTGCAAAATTCAGAGTTAAATTGAAGAAAGTAGGGAAAACCACTAGCACATTCAGTTATGAAAGTGAAAGTCTCTCAGTCATGTAGGACTCTTTGTGATCCCAGATACTGTATAGTTCATGGAATTATCCAGGTTAGAATACTGGAGTGGATAGCCTTTCCCTTCTCCAGAGGATCTTCCAAATGCAGGGACTGAACCCAAGTCTCCAGCATTGCAGGTGAATTCTTTACCAGCTGAGCCAAAAGGTAAGCCCAAGAACACTGAAAGTGGTAGCCTATCCCTTCTCAGGCGGATCTTTCCATCCCAGGAATCGAACTGGTGTCACCTGCATTGCAGGTGGATTCTTTACCAACGGAGCTAACAGGGAAGCCCCAGACCATTTGGATATGACCTAAATCAAATTTCTTATGATTATACAGTGGAGTTAACAAATAGATTCAAGAAATTATATCTAATAGGCAGAGTTACTGAAGAACTATGGACTGAGAGGTTCGTGACATTGTACAGGAGGCAGTGATCAAGACCATACCTAAGATAAAGAAATTAAAAAAGGCAAAATGGTTGTCAGAGGAGGCCTTACAAATAGCTGAAAAAAGAAGAAATGCTAAAGGCAGAAGAAAAAAAGAAAGATATATCCATTTGAATGTAGATTTCCAAAGAATAGTGCTAAGAGATAAAAAAGCTTTAGTCAGTGATCAATGCAAAGAGATGGAGGAAAACAATAGAATGGGAAAGACTAGAGATCTTTTCAAGAAAATTAGCGATATCAAAGGAATATTTCATGCAAAGATGTGCACAATAAAGGACAGAAATAGTATGGTCCTAACAAAAGCAGAAGATACTAAGAAGAGGTGGCAAGAATACACAGAGGACCTATACAAAAAAGATTTTCATAACCCAGAGACCACAATGGTATGATCACTCATCTAGATTCAGACATCCTGGAATGTGAAGTCAAATGCACCTAATGAAGCATCACTAAGAACAAAGCTAGTGGAGGTGATGGAATTCCAGTTGAGCTATTTCAAATGCTAAAAGATGAACTGGAAAAGGTCAGTTTTCATTCCAATCTCAAAGAAAGACAATGCCAAATAATTTTCAAACTACCTCACAATTGCACTCATCTCACATGCTAGCAAAGTAATGATCAAAATTGTCCAAGCCAAGCTTCAACGTGAACTGAAAACTTCCAAATGTTCAAGCTGGATTTAATAAAGGTAGAGGAACCAGAGATAAATGGGCCAACATCTGTTGGATCATTGAAAAAGCAAGAGAGTTCCAGAAAAACATACTTCTGCTTTATTGATGACACCAAAGCCTTTGACTGTATAAATCACAACAAACGGTGCAAAATTCTTCAAGAGATGGGAATACCATACCACCTAACCTGCTCCCTGAGAAATCTGTATGGCTGTCAAGAAGCAACAGTTAGAACTGGACATGAATAACAGACTGGTTCTAAATAGGGAAACAAGAGCATCTAGGTTGTATGTTGTCACCTGCTTATTTAACTTATATGCAGAGTATATCATGAGAAATGCCAGGCTGCATGAAGCAGAAGCTAACATCAAGACTGCTGGGAGAAGTATCAATAACTTCAGATATGCAGGTGACACCACCCTTATGGCAGAAAGCGAAGAAAAACTAAAGAGCCTCTTGATGAAAGTGAAAGAGGAGAGTGAAAAAATTGGCTTAAAACTCAACATTTAAAAAAAAACTAAGATCATGGCATACAGTCTCATCACTTCATGGAAAATTGATGGAGAAACCATGGAAACAGTGACTGACTTTATTTTTTGGGCTTCAAAGTCCTGGCAGATGGTTACTGCAGCCATGGAATTAAAAGATGCATACTGCTTTGAAGAAAAGCTATGACCAACCTCGACAGCATATTAAAAAGCAGAGACATGACTTTGCCAACAAAGGTCCATCTAGTCAAAGCTATGGCTTTTCTAGTCATCATGTATGGATGTGAGAGTTGGACTGTAAAGAAAGCTGAGCACCGAAAAATGGATGCTTTTGAACTGTGGTGTTGGAGAAGACTCTTGAGAGTCCCTTGGAGTGCAAGGAGATCAATCCAGTCAATCCTAAAGGAAATCAGTCCTGAATATTCATTGGAAGGACTGATGCTGAAGCTGAAACTCCAATACTTTGGCCACCTGATGCAAAGAACTGACTCACTGGAAGAGACCCTGATGCTGGGAAAGAATCCAGGCAGGAGGAGAAGGGGGGAAAAAATCATGAGATGGTTGGATAACATCACTGACTAAATCGACAAAAGTTTGAGCAAGCTTTGGAGTTCTTGGTGGACAGGGTAGCCTGACTTGCTGCAGTCCAAGGTGTCAGAAATAGTTGGACATGACTGAATGACTGAAATCAACTGATATTCCTTACATTTAACCACAGTCAATACTCTTGTAATTTCCTAGCTTTATTTTTCTTTTCTTTTTACTTTTTTTTTTAACTTTAAAATATTGTATTGGTTTTGCCCTATATCAAAATGAATCCGCCACAGGTATACATGTGCTCCCCATCCCGAACCCTCCTCTCTCCTCCCTCCCCATACCATGCCTCTGGGTCGTCCCAGTGCACCAGCCCCAAGCATCCAGCATCGTGCATGGAACCTGGACTGGCGACTCGTTTCATATATGATATTATACATGTCTCGATGTCTTTCTCCCGAATCATCCCACCCTCTCTCTCTCCCAAAAGAGTCCAAAAGACTGTTCTATACATCAGTGTCTCTTTTGCTCTCTCATATACAAGGTTATTGTTACCATCTTTCTAAATTCCATATATATGCCTTAGTATACTGTATTGGTGTTTTTCTTTCTGGCTTACTTCACTCTGTATAATAGGCTCCAGTTTCACCCACCTCATTAGAACTGATTCAAATGTATTCTTTTTAATGGCTGAGTAATACTCCATTGTGTATATGTACCACAGCTTTCTTATCTCGTATACAGGGAATTATTCTGCTTCCTACTTCATATGACAGCTAGGCATATGGTGGGCTGTTTTTAGGCTCATTCCTATTTTGTAGTTTGTTTTAGATATTTGAAATTTTTCCTCTATGAAGAAGATACTCTTCCCTTGTTTCGTTTTATAGAAAAAGAGGTTGAGATTTAGCAAACATTAGCAACTTATCCTTTGTCATAGTGAGTCAAAGTGGAATAGAAATCTTCAAATCAGTTTATCCTTTTAACATTCTCAGTTCATTTCAGTCTCTCAGTCATGTCTGACTCTTTGCCACACCATGGACTGCAATGCACCAACTTCCCTGTCCATCAAGAACTCCCAGAGCTTCTCAAACTCATGTCCATTGAGTCGGTGATGCCATCCAATCATTTCATCCTCTTTCGTCCCCTTCTCCTCCTGCTTTCAATGTTTCCTAGCATCAGGGTCTCTTCCAATCAGTTAGTTCTTCACATCAGGTGGCCAAAATATTGGAGTTTCAGCTTAAGCATCAGTCCTTCCAGTGAATATTCATGACTGATTTTCTTTAAGATTAACTGGTTTGGTCTCCTTGCACTCCAAGGGACTCTCAAGAGTCTTCTCCAGTACCATAGTTCAAAACCATCAATTCCTAAAGTAGCTGATAACCAGGCTCAGGTCTAAACAATTTATTTAATGAAAACTGGGAAGGAGGAACATTCTAGACAGGAAGGCTAGGATGTGTTAAGACTGAAGATTGGGTAGGGTATGGGATGGTTGAATAAATAGAGCCCAATATGATTGAGATAGGTAGGTAGAGGAGAAAGATATGGGGGCAGATCAGGGCTGAAGAGGTGGATGAAAGGTAAATCGTGCTTCATCAGTGGAGAAACCTTGAAGGGCTTTAAACAGAAATTACTCCTTTATTTATAAGGACCCACTTATTTTCTAAAGCCAATCAAAATGTGATGATGAATATTTCTGGTAATGTGAATGTATTCCTTCTGGTCATGAAGGAATACAAATAGACTAAGGTAGGAAATGGCCTACTCAAACCACAGGCACAGACAGAGATGGTTAATAGTTATGCTTTCTGCACTGCATGCTGGAGTTCCAATTTCTTTGAGAAGCATAAAGTGATTATAACACACAGATTTTACTATTTGTCTATATATGTTCCCCCCCGACATGTGCTTTCTTTTTGAGATGTTTTCTGTTCATTAAAGGGCTGTTCTTCCAATAGTCCCTGTTTGCTAGCAATTATTTCTCTCAATTATTTAACTGGTTGTTATTATTTAAAGCAATTATTTAACTAGATATTAAAATTTGGTAATTATCTTTGCCACATCCTGCTTTTGAGAAAGATGAAATACTAACATATAACATATTTCTAGCAATGATGTACCAATTAGAAATCATTTTTTAATAAAATTTATTTATTTTAATTAAAGGCTGATTACTTTATAGTATTGTATTGCAGGATGAGGAACACGTGTACACCCGTGCTGTGACAGATTCATGTTGATGTATGGCAAAACCAATTAGAAATATTGATCAGCACAAGTGTTACATGCTTGTTTGGCAGAGGGCAGAGTATCATCATACTTTGAACTGTCACTTGCTTTGGCATGCATTCTCAATATATTCCACACTTCAATGTCCTTTATTTGCTGATGTGGTCTCTACAAGTTTTATCAATTACTCAAGATATTATGCATTTCTTAATAGTCACAAAACATAAGGAGATTTGATGTGCAAGTTTCCACTTGAACGTGAACAGAGGAAGTTGAGGTTCGATTTTTACATTGGCTTCTATATAACACGGGGAGCCTGCATGGCCCTCTGATTTTGAGATTGAAATATACTAGAGATGAAATATCACTAATTTATTAAGAGAAATAGATATCATTTTTCACTTTTACACAGTGCAGACTTGGATAAATTGCATATCCTTTTTGGACAAAATATTCTTAATCTGTAAAATAAATATTCAGAAAAATTTGCCTAGAATTTTAAAAAAAGTTGTTCTAGAATTAAAAGGAGTTTCCCAAGTGTCTGTAGTGGTAAGAAACTGGTCTGTCAATGCAGGAGACACCAGAGATTCAAGTTTGATCCCTGGCTCAGGAAGATGACCTAGAGTAGGAAATGACAACCCACTCCAGCATTCTTGCCTGGAGAATCCCATGGACAGAGGAGGCTGGCAGGTTACAGTCTGTAGAGTCACAAAGACTGGGGAATGATTGAAGTGATTCCAATAATAATAATGCTATTATTGAATGCATGCACAGAATTAAAGTCCATGGTTCCAGGTATATGTTATAGGCTTTAAGATTTTAAGTAAATCAAGTATATAAACTATATTACATATTAAAGTTATCTAATTAATATTATTAAATAATTTTAAATGTCAACTTTTTCTAAGATCAAATATAAAGGAAAATAAACATGCTTTCTATTCATTTGTGTCAATGATTACTACTTTTTTGTGAATGGAATAATGCTGTATATGGATCAAGAAGCAACAGAATCAGACATGGAACAGCTGACTGGTTCAAAATTGGGAAAGAATACAATATTGTCACCCTGGTTATTTAACTTATATGCAGAGAACATCTTGTGAAATGTCAGGCTGGATGAATCACAGACAAGGATTAAGACTGCTGGAAGAAATATCAACAAACTTCAGATATGTAGATGTGTGTGTGTCAGTTGCTCAGTCATATCATCCTCTTTGTGACCCTGTGGACTGTAGCCTGGCAGGCTCCTCTGTATGTATCTGTAAGTATGTAGATAATACCACTCTGTATATATCCGTGGCTATGCAGGTAATACCACTCTAATGGAAAAAAGAGCAGAGGAACTAAAGAGCTTCTTGTTGTGGGTGAAAGAAGAGAGTGAAAAAGCTGGCTTGAAACATCATTAAAGAAACTGATGAAACTATGATCATGGCATCTGGTCCCATCGCTTCATGGCAGATAGAAAGGGAAAATTGGAAACAGTGACAGATTTATTTTCTTGGGCTCAAAAATCACTGCTGACATTGATTGCAGCCATAAAATTAAAAGACACTTGCTCCTTGAAAGAAAAGTTTTGACAAAACTAGACAGAATATTAGAAAGCAGAAGCATCACTTTGCTGACAAAGGTCCGTATAGTCAAAACTATGGTTTTTTTCAGTAGTCATGTATTAATGTGAGAATTTGACTATAAAGAAGATTGAGCACCAAAGAAATTATGCTTTCAAGTCATGATGCTGGAGAAGAGTCTTGATCGTCCCTTAAACAGCAAGGAGATCAAACCAGTCAATCTTAAGGATAGCAACCTTGATATTCACTGGAAGGATTGATGTTGAAGCTGAAACACCAGTATTTTGGCCACCTGATATAAAAAGCTGACTCATTGAGAAAGACCCTGATTCTTGGAAAGATTGAAGACAAAAGGAGATTGGGGTGGTAGAGAGTGAAATGGTTAGATAAGATTACTACTCAATAGATATGAATTTGAGCAAACTCCAGGAGATGGTGAAGGAGAGAAGAGCTTGGCCTGCTGTAGTCCATAGGGTTGTAAGGTGTCAGACACAGCATACAGACTGAACAACCATAGCAATAATGTTAGTAAACAATTATGTAATACTTACCATGTCTTAGACTGATTTAAATGCTTTTCATTTATTAACTCTAAATTCTCATATCTCCTTAAAAGATATATCAATATTAACCTTATATAATACTGAAGGAAGTGAAACATAGAGATATAAAGTAACTTAACTTTGAATGACCACAACCAGATTTATGAACCTAAATATTTGTCATCTTGTGTATATACTTAACTACTATACAAGGTTGTATTCCTGCAAAATTTACTACTGAAGCAGCAAGAGAAAGCAATACTGTTTTATTAGGAACCAATCCAGGAGTTATACTGTAATATATTGCATATATTGTATATATAGTATATATTGTATACTGTATACTGTCACCCTGCTTATTTAACTGATATGCAGAGTACATCATGAGAAATGCTGGACTGGAAGAAGCACAAGCTGGAATCAAGATTGCAGGGAGAAATATCAATAATCTCAGATATGCAGATGACACCACCCTTATGGCAGAAAGTGAAGAGGAACTAAAAAGCCTCTTGATGAAAGTGAAAAAGGAGAGTAAAAATGCTGGCTTAAAGCTCAACATTCAGAAAACGAAGATCATGGCATCTGGTCCCATCACTTCATGGAAAATAGATGGGGAAACAGTGTCAGACTTTATTTTTTGGGGCTCCAAAATCCCTGCAGATGGTGACTGCAGCCATGAAATTAAAAGACGCTTACTCCTTGGAAGGAAAGTTATGACCAACCTAGATAGCATATTCAAAAGCAGAGACATTACTTTGCCAACAAAGGTCCGTCTAGTCAAGGCTATGTTTTTTCCTGTGGTCATGTATGGATGTGAGTGTTGGACAGTGAAGAAAGCTGAGCACCAATGAATTGATGTTTTTGAACTGTGGTGCTGGAGAAGACTCTTGAGAATCCCTTGGACTGCAAGGAGATCCAACCAGTCCATTCTAAAGGAGATCAGCCCTGGGTGTTCTTTGGAAGGAAAGATGCTAAAGCTGAAACTCCAGTACTTTGGCCACCTCATGTGAAGAGTTGACTCATTGGAAAAGACTCTGATGCTGGGAGGGATTGGGAGCAGGAAGAAAAGGGGACTACAGAGGATGTGATGGCTGGATGGCATCACCGACTCAATGGACGTGAGTTTGAGTAAACTCCAGGAGTTGGTGATGGACAGGGATGCCTGGTGTGCTGCGATTCATGGGGTTGCAAAGAGTCGGACATGACTGAGCGACTGAACTGAACTGAAATGAATCTAGGAGTTATGAGGTCCACTCTTTAGACTAGAGGTGATCTTGGAGAAATCATGTCATCTTTCAGGCCTGCCTCGGATATCTCAAAACCAAGATTTGGGAACTGAAATTATTCACCTTTTTTTCTCTATACTTTTAGAAGATGGCTGGTATCTAATAGTTTTGTTTTTGAAGACTGTAATCAAATAGAAAAATATGTTTTAGTGTACTGAAAGAAAAATAAGTGTTTGTGGAGCAAGTTCTTATTTGTTAATTATATAACCATAAATAACAGAATATAAGAGCAGATGAAATATTATTGAGCTTATCAAATAATTATTGTAATTTATAATAATATTTTAGTACCACAAATATGCAAAAAAAAAAAAACGTTAAAAATTTCACTTGGTGATGTATTGAATAAGATTGAAAACTAAATTTGGTGGGTTTTAAGTCCTTATATTATTTTAGTCATCTTCAAACGGGGCTTCCAAGTGAACTATACTTCCAAGAAAATTTGTAGTTCTATTCTCTAATTCTGAATCAGTCACCTTTAACAAATTGAATGCAATTCAAGAAAAGCCTTTTGGTATACTCACTGTTGGAACTTTGAGCATCATAGAAGTTCAACTATTTGCTGAACAGAATTTTTGAGGACCAGAAGGTCCTGAACTCAGGCTCTGAGTTGTTTCCACTAAGGTCCTAGCTATGTGAATGGAGTCTTCTTGGATCCTCCAGATCAGATCAACTTTCAGCTAAGTACTATTGAGTAAATCCAGTTGACATCATGTGGAACAAAATAATCAGACATATGAGTATCCCCCAAATCATGAGATATAATAAAAAGATGGTTATTTAAGCATCTACTTTTTAGGGTAGCTACATAAAAATAGATAAATGAATAATTGTAAACATAAATAATTCAATACATTATAAGTCATCACTTTATTATTATATTTTATCTCAGTTTGTTCAACAAGGGGCCATGGCCAAAATGGTCAAACTCAGTAGAATTGTCCAGCAATGAATTTGGAGTCAGAAATAATTCAAACCTCAGCCTATAATAAACTCTGTAAAAAATCACCCTTTTAGCCTCGTCTACAAAAAAGGTATTAATACCATCTATCTCATAAAGGGTTAAACATAACACTATGCACAAAAGATGTGATTATTATTAGTAGTTGTTATAAGTTGAATTGTTTGCTCAAAATTCATATGTATCCTTCTATATTTGGAATGTGACTTTATTTGGTAGTAGGGTTGTTGCAGATGTAAACAGTTAAGAAAAAAGTCTTACTGAATTAGAGGTGGACATATAGTAGAGGGAAGATGATATTAAGAGATGTAGAGAAAAGATGACCACACTTAAGCCAAAAAGAGTGGCCTAGAACAAATCCTTCTATCAAAGGTCTCAGAAATAGCCAAAATCTTGATTTCAAATTTCTATTCTTCAGAATTGTGAGACAATACATTTGCTTTTTTATGAGCCACTTATTTGTGACATTTTGGTATGGCAGCTCTAGCAAATTAATGCAGTAGTAACACTGTTTCCATTTCCAAATTCATAGTGGTATTATTCCCACAGGTATCCAATTGTTAACAAAATCTGAATATCTCATTTGAGAAAATGGTCTATGAGTTACTAATTTATAACAAGCTATTTTAGGAAATTTGCATTTTAAAAAGATCATATGAAAAATTTTATTTGAAAGAATTGTCAGTGTCAGTGATTGTCAAGACATTTTTTGTGAAAAAGAGATTCCTGGTAATACTCAACCAATTCAAGTAAAAATTATGATCAGTACTGAAGTATTGATCAAGACCTCAGGTTTTGAAGAAATACTTCAAGGCATATTTTGCAGGAAGAAAAAATATATATCTTTGTAGTACAAAATTAATGTTTGCATATTTATTTAAAACACACTCAGTTGGAACAGACTAGAGAATAAATTAATTTTAACCAAAAAAAAATCTGCTTTGTCATTCGCGGTAAAAAATGACAGAAAGAGTGTACAGCCTGCTGCTGTCATATAAACAGTAAAATCACCATGGCTGAGACAACTGAACAATAAGGAAATAGTAGCTCTTCTTAGCATTTGACATATTTGCATTATGGAAAAACCTGAGAATAATAAGATGCTTTAATAAGGTGAATTTTGCTTTACCCTTAATTGTAACTATCAAGCACTGTTTTTGTATCTAACAGCTTCATCATCTATCACATTAATTTATGGGAAAGAGTCAAAATACATATACTAAATTAACAGCATGGAAGAGAAATTTGAAAGCATTGTCTTATCAGATAATAAACATATTTATCAAACTAAGAAGCCTACAAGTAGACTTCTGATATGGGCACGAACATTTGCACATTCCACAACAGTTCTCACTAACCAATTCTAATGGTAGTCATTTTGAAGTTCAGCCATCAAAAATCTCCTGGATCTTCACTCATCACATTCAATGGTTATAAAACCATCACATTAGGTTAACAACAACAACAACAAAACACCTGAAAGAATTTCCTTTAAGATAAAAGATAAGGATATCCTCTCTTGCCACTTTTATTTTACATAGTTTTGGAAGTCCTAACCATGACAATTACAAAAGAAAAGGAAATTAAAATAATGCAAATTGGAAAAGAAGTAATACTGTCATTGTTAGCAGATGACATGATACTACTAATACACAAAAATCTTAAAAAGGCTACCAGAAAATTACTAGAGCTCATAAATAAATCTGGAAAATTTCAGGATACAAAATTAATATGCAGAAATGTCTTGCATTCCTATACACTAAACCAAAATATCAGGGGGGACCTACAGGATGGCAGAGGAGTAAGACATGGAGATCATCTTTCTCCCCAAAAATGCATCAAAAACATAACTGCATGTGGAATAGCTCCTACAGAATGCCTACTGAATGCTGACAGAGGACATTAAACTTTCAAAAAGGCAAGATAATCCCCACATAATGGTGTTGGGCAAAATAAATAAGAAAAAAAAGAAAAGAAAAGAGAGAAACAAAGGAATTAGAATGGGATCTGGGCCTCTGGGAGGGAGCTGTGAAGGAGGAAAAAAATCCACACACTTGGGAAAACCCTCACTGTTAGGGATAGAGGGAGGCTTTGAAGCCTCAGAGAAGAGTGTAGCTACAGGTGTGCAGAGAGCAAAGTAGAGTAATTCTTCACAGACTCAGTGCTGACCAGCACCCTCTAGTCTGAGAAGTTTGTCTGCAGACATGTTAGGATGGGTGCAAGTTGAGCACTGAGGCTATGGCTTTGGGGGTCAGACCCCAGGGAGAAGATTGTGGTTGACTGCTACAAAGATAGTCTGAGAGGGACAGTGCAATAAAGCTGTGGGAGTCCAGGGGAATATCTGGGTTTACCAGTGAGGCAAGAGATCATTATCTTGGGGTATGTGAGGAGAAGGGCAGACAAACAAAATATCCTCTAAATCCATGTGCTCAAATGTGGCATGGCACTGCCTTAGTGAGCTCCAGAGGGAGTGCAAGCTGTGGCTGCTATATCCAACCCCAGAGGTGGACATGACCGCTGCTGCCAACAAGCTATAAGCAAATGCAGGTCACTGTCCATACCTTCCCAGCAGCCCCTGCACCCTTGAACTGCCAAGGGACCCACCACCTGGGGCCAACTCTTCTAGGAGACACAAAGCCTGACTCAGGCTGCAGCAACTTCCTGCCAGCCTCTGCTAGTGCAGGCACTCCCTGAACATTCTCAAATGTGTCTGTCATATCCCTCCCACTCTCCAGTTCCAGTGAGCCCTAATCAGCCTCTGCTTTCACCCCTTCTTGTCCCTGTGGGAAGCAATGCAGGAGGGCAGCATACAGAGGGGGGGTAAAACCCAAAGCTGAGCACTGGGGACTGGGTAACCAAAGAAGAGGAGGGGGATTCCCTCATGTAGCCTCAGGACCAGTGGATTAAATTCCTGCAGTTGACTTGGTTAATTCTATATCTGTGAAATATCTGAATAGATGATGAATGTTCCTATATTTGAGACTATGGACTTTGAAAGCAACTGCAGACTTTGAAAGCACCTACAAGATGAAGTAAGGCCAGATCAGAATCTGAACTGGGACAACAGTGCCCACACCAGGTCCAGAGACTTTCCTAGAAAGATTGAAGGACTGCCTGAGTAGGCAGATTAGCTGCAGCTCAAGTTGGGGGCAAGGGCATTGAAAGCTGAGGCCACAGGAAAATATTCTTTTTGCTAAAAAATAAATATATATATATATATTTTTTTTTTTTTTCTGAGACCTCAGTTTCTTTTATTTTTTTATTTCAATATTTTTTCTTCTCAAGTAAACATCTCACTTCTTTAGGATAAAGCTAAACTTTTTGTACCAATTTCTAGGCATTCAGGGGAAGGCCTCCCTGGTCTGGACGGCTATAAAACATTCAGACCCAGGACAAGACAATCATTAACTGCTTATCCAGTTTATCAAGGACAAAAAAGCTCCAGGTGGACCATTAACTCTTTTTTTTTTCTTTTTTTCTTTTTTTTTAAATTTAAATTTATTTTACTTAGAGGCTAAATACTTTACAATATTGTATTGGTTTTGCCATACATCAAAATGAATCCACCACGGATGTACAGGTGTTTCCTCTCCTGAACCCTCCTCCAACCTCCGCCCCATACCATCCCTCTGGGTCATCCCAGTGCACCAGTCCCAAGCACCCTGTATCCTGCATCGAACCTGGACTGGCGATTCATTTCTTATATGATATTATACATGTTTCAGTGCCATTCTCCCAAATCATCCCCCTCCCCCAACAGAGTCCAAAAGACTGTTCTATACATCTGTGTCTCTTTTGCTGTCTCGCATACAGGGTTATCGTTACCATCTTTCTAAATTCCATATATATGCCTTAGTATACTGTATTGGTGTTTTTCTTTCTGGTTTACTTCACTCTATAATTGGCTCCAGTTTTGTCCGCCTTATTAGAACTGATTCAAATGTATTCTTTTTAATGGCTGAGTAATACTCCATTGTGTATATGTACCACAGCTTTCTTATCCATTCATCTGCTGATGGACATCTAGGTTGCTTCCATGTCCTGGCTATTATAAACAGTGCTGTGATGAACATTGGGGTACACGTGTCTCTTTCAATTCTGGTTTCCTCAGTGTGTATGCCCAGCAGTGGGATTGCTGGGTCATATGGCAGTTCTATTTCCAGTTTTTTAAGGAATTGCCACACTGTTCTCCATAGTGTCTGTACTAGTTTTCATTCCCACCAATAGTGTATGAGGGTTCCCTTTTCTCCACATCCTCTCTAGCATTTATTGCTTGTAGACTTTTGGATCACAGCCACTCTGACTGGCGTGAAATGGTACTTCATTGTGGTTTTGAGTTGCATTTCTCTGATAATGAGTGATGTTGAGCATCTTTTCATGTGTTTGTTAGCCATCTGTATGTCTTCTTTAGAGAAATGTCTACTTAGTTCTTTGGCCAATTTTTTGATTGGGTCGTTTATCTTTCTGGAATTGAGCTGCAGGAGTTGTGTGTATATTTTTGAGATTAGTTGTTAGTTGCTTCATTTGCTATTATTTTCTCCCATTCTGAAGGTTGTCTTTTCATCTTGCTTATAGTTTCCTTTGTTGTGCAGAAGCTTTTAATTTTAATTAGATCCCTTTTGTTTATTTCTGCTTTTATTTCCAATATTCTGGGAGGTGGGTCATAGAGGATCCTGCTGTGATTTATGTCAGAGAGTGTTGTGCCTATGTTCTCCTCTAAGAGTTTTATAGTTCCTGGTCTTATGTTTAGATCTTTAATCCATTTTGAGTTTATTTTTGTGTATGGTGTTAGAAAGTGTTCTAGGTTCATTGACCAGTTTTCCCAGCACCACTTGTTAAAGGGATTGTCTTTTCTCCATTGTATATTCTTGCCTCCTTTGTCAAAGATAAGGTGTCCATAGGTGCATGGGTTTATCTCTGGGCTTTCTATTTTGTTCCATTGATCTATATTTCTGTCCTTGTGCCAGTACCATACTGTCTTGATGACTGTGTCTTTGTAGTAGAGCCTGAAGTCAGGCAGGTTGATTCCTCCAGTTCCATTGTTGTTTCTCAAGATTGCCTTGGCTATTCGAGGTTTCACAATTTCCATACAAATTGTGAAATTATTTGTTCTAGCTCTGTGAAAATTACCGTTGGTAGCTTGATAGGGATTGCACTGAATCTATAAATTGCTTTGGGTAGTATACGTATTTTCACTATATTGATTCTTCCAATCCATAAACATGGTATATATTTCCATCTATTAGTGTCTTCTTTGATTTCTTTCACCAATGTTTTATACTTTTCTTAGTTTTTAAGACCTTAGTTTCTTAGGTCTTTAGTTTCTTTAGGTAGATATATTCCTAAGTATTTTATTCTTTTCATTGCAGTAGTGAACAGGATTGTTTCCTTAATTTCTCTTTCTATTTTCTCATTATTAGTGTATAGGAATGCAAGGGATTTATGTGTGTTGATTTTGTATCCTGAAATTTACTATATTCATTGTTTAGCTCTAGAAATTTTCTGGTGGAATCTTTAGGGTTTTCTATGTAAAGGATCATGTCATCTGCAAACAGCAAGAGTTTTACTTCTTTTCAAATTTCCATTCTTTTTATTTATTTTTCTGTTCTGATTGCTGTGGCCAAAACTTCCAAAACTATGTTGAATAGAAGTGGTGAAAGTGGGCACCCTTGTCTTGTTCCTGACTTTAGAGGAAATGCTTTCAATTTTTCACCATTGAGGATAATGTTCGCTGTGGGTTTGTCATATATAGCTTTTATTATGCTGAGGTATGTTCCTTCTATTCCTGCTTTCTGGAGAGTTTTTTTTTTTTTTTTTTAACATAAATTGATGTTGAATTTTGTCAAAGGCTGTCTCTGCATCTATTGAGATAATCATATGGCTTTTATTTTTTAATTTGTTAATGTGGTGTATTACATTGATTTACTTGAGGACATTGAAGAATCCTTGCATCCCTGGGATAAAGCCCACTTGGCCATGGTGTATGATCTTTTTATGTATTGTTAGATTCCGATTGCTAGAATTTTGTTAAGGATTTTTGCATCTATGTTCATCAGTGATATTGGCTTGTAGTTTTCATTTTTTGTGGCATCTTTGTCAGGTTTTGGTATTAGGGTGATGGTGGCCTCATAGAATGAGCTTGGAAGTTTACCTTCCTCTGCAATTTTCTGGAAGAGTTTGAGCAGGATAGGCATTAGATCGTCTCTAAATTTTTGGTAGAATTCAGCTGTGAAGCCATCTGGTCCTGGGCTTTGGTTTGCTAGAAGATTTCTGATAACAGTTTCAATTTCCGTGCTTGTGATGGGTCTGTTAAGATTTTCTATTCCTGGTTCAGTTTTGGAAAGTTGTACTTTTCTGGGAATTTGTCCATTTATTCCACGTTGTCCATTTTATTGGCATATAATTGCTGATCATAGTCTCTTATGATCCTTTGCATTTCTGTGTTGTCTGTTGTGATCTCTCCATTTCATTTCTAATTTTATTGATTTGATTTTTCTCCCTTTGTTTCTTGATGAGTCTGGCTAATGATTTGTCAATTTTATTTATCCTTTCCAAGAACTAGCTTTTGGCTTTGTTGATTTTTGCTATGGTCTCTTTTGTTTCTTTTGCATTTATTTCTGCCCTAATTTTTAAGATTTATTTCCTTATACTAACCTGGGGTTCTTCATTTCTTCCTTTTCTAGTTGCTTTAGGTGTAGAGTTAGGTTATTTATTTGACTTTTTTCTTGTTTCTTGAGGTATGCCTGTATTGCTATGAAATTTCCCCTTAGCACAGCTTTTACAGTGTCCCATAGGTTTTGGGTTGTTGTTTTCTTTTTCATTCATTTCTATGCATATTTTGATTTCTTCTGTGATTTGTTGGTTATTCAGCAGCGTGTTGTTCAGCCTCTATATGTTGGAATTTTTAATAGTTTTTCTCCTGTAATTGAGATCTAATCTTACTGCATTGTGGTCAGAAAACATGCTTGGAATGATTTCAATTTTTTTGAATTTACCAAGGCTAGGTTTATGGCCCAGGATGTGATCTATCCTAAAGAAGGTTCCGTGTGTGCTTGAGAAAAAGGTGAAATTCATTGTTTTGGGGTGAAATGTCCTATAGATATCATTTAGGTCTAACTGGTCTATTGTATAATTTAAAGTTTGTGTTTCTTTGTTAATTTTCTGTTTAGCTGTTCTATCCATAGGTGTGAGTTGGGTATTAAAGTCTCCCACTATCATTGTGTTATTGTTAATTTCCCCTTTCATAGTTGTTAGCATTTGTCTTAATGCTGAATTCTCTCAGCTTTTGTTTGTCTGTAAAGCTTTTGATTTCTCCTTCATATTTGAACGAGATCCTTGCTGGGTACAGTAATCTGGGCTGTAGGTTTTTTTCTTTCATCACTTTAAGTATGTCTTGGCATTCCCTCCTGGCCTGAAGAGTTTCTATTGAAAGATCAGCTGTTATCCTTATGGGAATCCCCTTGTGTGTTATTTGTTATTTTTCCCTTGCTGCTTTTAATATTTGTTCTTTGTGTTTGATCTTTGTTAATTTGATTAATATGTTTTTTGGGGTGTTTTGCCTTGGGTTTATCCTGTTTTGGACTCTCTGGGTTTCTTGGACTTGGGTGATTATTTCCTTCCCCATTTTAGGGAAGTTTTGAACTATTATCTCCTCAAGTATTTTCTCAAGGTCTTTCTTTTTGTCTCCTTCTGGGACTCCTATGATTCGAATGTTGAGGCATTTAATATTGTCCTGGAGGTCTCTGAGTTTGTCCTCATTTCTTTTAATTCATTTTTCTTCTTTCCTCTCTGATTCATTTATTTCAACCATTCTATCTTCTACTTCACTAATCCTATCTTCTGCCTCTATTATTCTACTATTTGTTGCCTCCAGAGTGTTTTTGATCTCATTTATTGCATTATTCATTATATATTGACTCTTTTTTATTTCTTCTAGGTCCTTGTTAAACTGTTCTTGAATTTTTTCAATCCTTGTCTCCAGGCTATTTATCTGTGATTTCATTTTGATTTCAAGATTTTGGATCATTTTCACTATCATTATTTGGGATTATTTATCAGGTAGATTCCCTATCTCTTCCTCTTTTGTTTGGTTTGGTGGGCATTTATCCTGTTCCTTTACCTGCTGGGTATTCCTCTGTCTCTTCATCTTATTTATATTGCTGAGTTTGGGGTGGGCTTTCTGTATTTTGGCAGTTTGTGAAGTTCTCTTTATTATGAAGTTTCCTTATTGTGGGTGGGGTTGTATCGGTGGCTTGTCAAGGTTTCTTGGTTAGGGAAGCTTGTGTCCGTGTTCTGGTGGATGGAGTTGGATTTCTTCTCTCTGGAGTGCAATGAAATGTCTAGTAACGAGTTATGAGATGTCAATGGTTTTGGAGTAACTTTGGCAGCCCTTATATTGAAGCTCAGGGCTGTGTTCCTGTGTTGCTAGAGAATTTGCATGGTATGTCTTGCTCTAGAACTTGTTGGCCCTTGGATGGTGCTTGGTTTCAGTGTAGGTATGGAGGTGTTTGATGAGCTCCTATCGATTAATGTTCCCTGGAGTCAGGAGTTCTCTGATTTTCTCAGTATTTGGACTTAAGCCTCCTGCTTCTGGTTTTGTCTTATTTTTAGAGTAGTCTCAATACTTCTCCTTCTATGCAGCACCATTGATAAAACATCTAGGTTAAAGATGAAAAGTTTCTCCACAGTGAGGAACACCAAGAAAGGTTCACAGAGTTACATGGAGAAGAGAAGAGGTAGGAGGGAGTTAGAGGTGACCCAAATGAGATGAGGTGGAATCAAAAGAGGAGAGGGTAAGCTAGCCAGTAATCACTTCCTTATGTGCTCCCCACAGTCTGGACCACTCAGAGATGTTCATGGAGTTATACAGCGAAGAGAAGAGGGAGGAAGGAGACAGAGGAGGCCAGGAGGATAAAAGGGGGAAATGAAAAGGAGAGAGAAGGGTCCAGCCAGTAATCAGTTCCCTAAGTTTTCTCCACTGTCTGGAACACACAGAAATTCAGATAGTTGGATAGAGAAGAGAAGGGGGAGGGAGGAGACGCAACCTGGTGGAGAAAAAGGAGAGTCCAAAGGGGGAGAGAGCAAGCTAGTAATCTCACTCCCAAGTAAAAATGGGTAATGAAGACTGAGTTCTTAAAGGTACAAAATTGATAACAAATACCAAAAAGCAAAGATTAAAAATCTAGAGTAGAGGTTGGATTTTCAAAAATACAATATTAAAGAAAAGAAGAAGGGAAAAAAGTCACCAAAATTATATATATATATATATATGAAGTTTGCTTTAGAAAAGTCTTTTTTTTTGAAAACTAGTAGGTTAGAAAAATGAAAATTAAAGGAGTAATAGAGGACTTAAAAATTTAAAAATTTTTTAGAAAAAGAAAGAATGATCATAAAAATAGTAAAAAATATATCTAGGACTTTCTCTGGTGTTGTTGTGGGCAGTGTGGGGTCAGTTCATTCATTTAATATTTTAAAAATTATTTTTATATTAAATTAATATTAAATATTATGTAATATTATATAGTATATATTACATATGTAATATTATATATTAATCATAAATTTGAATATATATTATAATATATAATATATAATTTAAATATAAAATAAAAACTTTCAAATAAATTTCATAAATTGAAATAAAGTTCATAATATTATAATTTTATAAAATATAAATTTTAACTTTAAATATAAAATTAAATTATAAAACATAAAATATAATAAATTTAAAATGTAAAATATATATGTATAGTATTATATATATTATATATGCAATAATATATAATATATTATATATTTAATTATATATTAAATGTTTATATTAATTGTATAAATTACTCAAAGAATTATAAATTATTTACATGATTCATATAATTATTATATAATTATATAAAGTATTATATAATTGTATAAGTATTATATAATTATATAAAGTATTATATAATTAAATGGTTATACATTAATTGTTACATAATTGTGATATTATACAATGATTATATACAAATTATATCTGTATTTATATTTATAATAATCATAATAAATTATATAATAATTATATAATTAGTTCATATAATCATATTTTATACATTATATTTATATTTATTTCAATATAAATTATTCATATAATTATACATTATTTATACAATTATAATTATTTATGTAATCATTATATATAAATTGATTATATTTAATTTTAATACATGTATTCATATGTATTTATGATACATTATATATTATTATACTATATTTTATAAATAATTATATTATATTATTATATAAATACACATATAATATAATTATAATTATATATTTAAATATATTATATATAAAATTATAATTATATATACTGTATTGTATTGCATTTTAATATAATCATATTACATTTCCTATAATATATATAAATTATTATATAGAAATATTTAAAATATAGTATATATTAATATATATTTAAGATATATATATTATATATTATTATGTATTGTATTGTATATCATATACTATATATATTTTAAATATATAAATATAGATTAAAATATTTAAGATTTAATAAATATTAAATATAAATATTTGCTATTTATTATGCATTTAATATATTAATATACATTTATGTCAGAGAAGGCAATGACACCCCACTCCAGTACTCTTGCCTGGAAAATCCCATGGATGGAGGAGCCTGGAAGGCTGCAGTCCATGGCGTTGCTGAGGGTTGGACATTACTGAGCGACTTCACTTTCACTTTTCACTTTCATGCATTGGAGAAGGAAATGGCAACCCACTCCCGTATTCTTGCCTGAAGAATCCCAGGGATGGGGAAGCCTAAGTGGGCTGCTGTCTATGGGGTCACACAGAGTCGGACACGACTTAAGTGACTTAGCAATAGCAATACATTTATGTAATATATAAAAATATAAAATATATGTAAATAAATATATTTAATTAAAATATGGTGAAATATATTTATTTATATATCATATATATTATAATTATATATAATTAAATATAATAATTCAGATATATAATTTATAATTTTATGTTATATATATTTAATGTATATTTATTTTAAAAATATAATATATATAATAATATATAATATTAAAAATTTAAAAATTAAAACTATATTAAAATATATATAATAATATGTATTTATTTAAACTCTCTAAATAAATATAAATATATTTTTATTGTGTTTTTCCTAATGTTGTTCTATTTTATAATTTTTAATTCTTGTTTTGTTTTTTCATGCTTTTTTAAGATAAATTTATTTTACCCTATACTACTTTACATTTTTTCATTATATTATATTTTTCCAAGTTTTTACTTTTCCTTTTGTTTTTATCTTACTTGTAACTATATTTGATGTTTCTATATTTTTACTTTACTTATTGTTTTACATTTTTTATTTTGCTTTCATCTCTCTTTTATTTTTACTTTTTTTACTCTTGCGATCACATGAGTGTATTTGTTTTATGCTTTATTGCCCTTTTATTAGTTTGTTTCCTGCATTTCACTTAATCTCAGTTTTGTGATTTTGCTAGTTTAGTTTTAGTGTCTATTTTCATAGTGGTTTGAGTACTCTCTTAGTTTTAGTTTTATCTTTTTTTTTTCTCTCTTGTTTTCTCTTTGTGATTGTGAGTCTGTGAGTTTCTTTTTGTGCTTTTGTCTGTTTAATTTTGCTTTTACCATTTGTCTTAGGGTTCTGTCAACATGTTATTTTTTTAATTGTTTTTTAATTCCCTTTTAAAAATTCTGTATTATGTCACATAGTTTGTAGAGTCCTGGTGGTTCAGCCAGGGATCAGGCCAGAACCTCCAAGGTGGTATATACCAGAGTCCAAGATGTTGGCCCACCAGAGAACTCCCAATCCCATGGATATTAATTGTTGAGAGCTCTCCCAAAGGCCTCCATCTCAATACTAAGACATGGCTCTACCCAACAAGTACCCAGTACTTCATGTCTCATGCCATTGCAAAACAGGAAAAGAAAATTCCACCCATTAATATATAGGTCACCTAAAGCTTTAATAAGCTCACATACACCCCAAAATGCAACAGTGGATGTGACACTGCCCATCAGAGAGACAAGATCCAGCTCCACCCACCAGAATGAATCCCATCCACCACCCACTGAAAGCAGAATCCAAAAGTAAGAGATATTGTGACCTTGAAGCCTAAGGAAAGGATACCCTAAACACAGTAAGTTAAACAAAATGAAAGAGAGAGAAACATGCATCAAATGAAGGAGCAAGGTAAAAATGTAGAAGACCGAACAAATGTAGAGGAAATCAGCAGTCTACCTGAAAAAGAATTCAGAATAATGATAGTAAAGATGATCCAAACCCTCAAAAATAGAATGGATGTACAGATAAAGACAATGAAGGCACAGAATGAGAAGATACAGCAAATGTTTAAAGAGGACCTAGAAGAAATAAAGGACAAACATCATCAATGAACAAAACAATAGCTGAAGGAAAAAGAATGCACTAGAGAGAACCAAAATCATAATAACTGCTGCATAGGTGATGCACAAGCTGGAGAATAGTAATACCAAAGAAGTTCTCCTACTCTTCCGAAGGTTCTGAGCCTCACATACAACTTCCCAGCCTGGGGATCCAATAAACAAAGTGGGTATCCCCAGGGAATCTGACATTGAAGGTCAGCAGGATTTGACTACAGTACTTCCACAGGACTAGGGTAAACAGATTTCACTCTTGGAGGACACAAATAAAATCTTGTGTGCACCAAGACCCAGGGAAAGCAGCAGTGACCCCACAGAAGTTTGAACCATATCTGCCTGCTAGTATTGGAGAGTATCCTGTGGAGGTATCAGTCAGCAGTGACTTGCTGTGGGGATGGGGGCACTGGAAACAGAAATCCTGGAAGGGGCCTATTGGTGAAAGTCCTCTTGGAGGTTACTGCTATCCCTACCATAGAGCCCATAGACCTCAGGGCTGGGTCACTTCAGACTAAAAAACTGACAGGAAGGGCACACAACCCCATTCATGATCAGACAATTACTCAGCACAGCCTTGCCCACCAGAGCAAGATCCAGTTTTTCTGAACTCCAGTCCCTCCCATCAGGATGCTTACACATGTCTCTTAGCTTCCTCCATCAAAATGTAGATAGAAGAACCGCAATCCCACAGCAGCTAGAACAAAACCATGTTTCAGAAAGTTAATCAGGATGAAAAAGCAGAGGGAAAAGGAAGAAATAACTCAAGGGAATTTCAGTAAGTTTAATGGCTGATTTTTCAGCAGAAACTATACAGGCTGGAAGGGAGTGAGAGGATATACTTAAATTGTGAAAGGAAAAAACTTACAACCAAGGATCAGATTCAGATTAGATGGAGAAATTAGAAGCTTAACAGATAGGCAAAAGTTAAGAGAATTCAGCACCACCTGACCAGTTTATGACAAATGCTAAAGGAATTTCTCTAAATAGGATATGAAAGAGAAGGAAAAATCCCAAACAATAAAGTAAATGGATATAAGGCCATATATATCAATGATTACCTTAAATGTAAATGGATTAAATGCCCCAACTAAAAGACATAGACTGGATGAATGGATACAAAACAAAACAAGACTTATATACATGTTGTCTACTAAAGATCACTTAAGACCTAGGGAAATATTAAGACTAAAAGTACAGAACAGTCTTATGGACTCTGTGAGAGAGGGAGAGGGTGGGAAGATTTGGGAGAATGGCATTGAAACATGTATAATATCATGTATGAAACGAGTTACCAGTCTAGGTTCGATGCACGACACTGGATGCTTGGGGCTGGTGCACTGGGACGACCCAGAGGGATAGAATGGGGAGGGAGGAGGGAGGAGGGTGCGGGATGGGGAACACATGTATACCTGTGGCAGATTCATTTTGATATTTGGCAAAACTAATACAATTATGTAAAGTTTAAAAATAAAATAAAATTAAAAAAAGAAAAAATAAATAAAAGTACAGGGATGGACAAATGTATATTCCATGCAAATGGAAATCAAAAGAAGTCTAGAGTAGTGATAGTTATTCATATGAAATTGACTTCAAAATAAAGACTGTTACAAGAGACAAGGAAGGATACTGCATAATGATGAAGGTTTCAGTTTAAGCAGAAAATACAGCAATTATAAGAACATATGCACCCAACATAGGAGCACCACAATATATAAGGCAAATGCTAACAGGAATAAAAGGGGAAATCTACAGTTACACTATAATAGTGGAGAACTATAACATTCCACTAACACCAATGCAGAGATCATGCAGATAGAAAATAAATAAGAAAAGACAAGCCTTAAATAACACAATAGAGCAAATAGGCATAGTGTATTATTTAAAGGACATTCCACACAAAAGTGACAGAATGCAATTTTTTCTTAAATACAAACAGAAAATCTCCAGGATAAATAACATATTGGGTCATAAAATAATCCTTGGTAAGTTTAAGGAAACTGAAATTATAGCAGGCATCTTTTCTGACCAAAACTTTAAAAGATTAGATATCAATTATAGGAACAAAGAACTGTAAATATCTTAAACACATGGAGGCTAAACAATATGATACACTACTATGTAGCTACAAAGACACTGAAGAAATAAAAGAAGAAATTAAAAATTACCTAGAAATAAATGACAACTAAAGCATGATAACCCAAAATCTATCATATGCAGCAAGAGGTACTAAGATGGAAGTTTATAGCGATATAAGCTTACCTCAAAAAACAAGAAAAACTCATATAAACAGCCTAACCTTTCACCTAAAAAGCAGTTATGAACAAAACCCCCAAAGTTAGTATGAGGAAAGTCATCATAAATATCAGAAGATAAATAAAAGAGAAAGAAATGAAGGAAACAATAGCAAAGATCAATAAAACTAAAAGCTGGTTCTCTGAGAAGATAAACAAAATTGACAAACAATTAACCAGACTCATCAAAAAAAAAAAAAAAAAAAAAGGAAGAGGACTCAAAACAACAAAATTTGAAATGGAAAAGAACTTACAGCAGACAACATAGAAATACAAAGGCTCAAAAGAAACTACTGTAAGCAACTAAACACCAATAAAATGGTCAGCTGGGAAGAGATAGACATATTTTTAGAAAAGTACAACCTTCCAAGACTAAACCAGTAAGAAAGATATGGACATACCAATCACAAGCATTGAAATTCAAACTGTGATCAAAGTTCTTGGAACAAACAAAAGCCCAGGGCCCGATGGCATCACAGGTGAATTTTATCAAATGTTTAGAAAAGAACTAATACCTATCCAACTCAAACTGCTTCACTCCAAAAAAAGTTGCAGAGGAATGAAAACTCCCAAACTGATATTATAAGATCACCATCATCCTGAAACCAAAACCACAAAAAGCTATCACAAAAAAGGAATATTACAGGTCCATGCCATTAATAAACATAGATTCAAAAATCATCAGCAAAATTCTAGCAAACAGAATTAAACAAAACATTAAAAAGACCATATACCAGACCAAGTGGGTTTTACCCCAGAGATGCAAAGATTCTTCAACATATGCAAATCAATCAGCATGATACATCATATTAACAATTTGAAAGATAAAAACCTTGTGATATTTCATTAGATACAGAGAAAGCTCTCCACAAAATTAAAAACCCATTTATGATAAAAGAAATTTTCAAGAAAATGGGCATAGAAGAAACCTACTTCAATATAATAAAGGACATATATGACAAGCCCACAACAAACATTATTCTCAATGGTGAAACATTGAAAGCTTTTCCTCTAAGATTAGGGAGAAGACAAAGGTGTTCACTGTCACCACTATTATTCAATATACTTTTGAAAGTCCTAACTACACCAATTAGAAAAGAAAAAGAAATAAAAGGAATACATTTTGGAAAAGAAGTCAAACTGTCACTATTTGAAGATGACATGATACTAAACATACAAAACCCTAAGGATGTTACCAGGAAATTACTAGAGCTAATCAGTTGATTTTGTAAAGCCACAGGGTACAAAATTAATGAACATAAATACATTGCATTTCTTTACACTAACAATGAAAAATCAGAAAAAGAAATTAATGAAACAATACCATTCACCATTATAAAAAAAAAGAATAAAATATCTAGAAATAAACCTACCTAAAGAGATAAAAGATCTGTATGCAGAAAACCATAAGACACTGATGAAAGAAATTAAAGATGATATAAACAAATCATGAGATACACCATGCACTTGGATGGGAAGAATGGATATTTTGAAAATGACTATACTATACAAAGCAATCTAGAGATTCAAAGTGAGCCCTATCAAATTATCAATGCGATTTTTTCACAAAACTAGAACAAAAAAATTTATTCTATTTGTGTGGAAACACAAAAGACCCCAAATAGCCATAGACATCTTGAGAAAGAGAAACAGAGCTGAAGAAGTTCGCCTTCAAGTCTTCACAATAAAAAGTTCCAGTAAACAAGACAGTATGGTGCTGGCACAAAAGAACAGTTAGAAAGCCCAGAGATAAATCTATGCACCTATGGGCATCTTAAATTTGAGGAAGGAGGAAAGAGTAAACAATGAAGAGGACAGTTTGTCAATGAGTAGTGCTGGAAAACCAGCTTGAACATCAGGAAGTTCACGGCTCATGTATTGCTGAAGCCTGACTTGGAGAATTTTGAGCATTACTTTACTAGCATGTGAGATGAGTGCAATTGTGCGATAGTTTGAGCATTCTTTGGCATTGCCTTTCTTTGGGACTGGAATGAAAACTGAACTTTTCCAGTCCTGTGGCCATTGCTGAGTTTTCCAAATTTGCTGGCATATTGAGTGCAGCACGTTGGCATCCAGTCCCATCACTTCATGGGAAATAGATGGGGAAACAGTGGAAACAGTGGCAGATTTTATTTTGGGTGGCTCCAAAATCACTGCAGATGGTGACTGCAGCCATGAAATTAAAAGACACTTACTCTTTGGAAGGAAAGTTATGACCAACCTAGATAGCATATTCAAAAGCAGAGACATTACTTTGACAACAAAGGTCTGTCTTGTCAAGGCTATGGTTTTTCCTGTGGTCATGTATGGATGTGAGAGTTGGACTGTGAAGAAGGCTGAGCACCGAAGAATTGATGCTTTTGAACTGTGGTGTTGGAGAAAACTCTTGAGAGTCCCTTGGACTTCAAGGAGACCCAACCAGTCCATTCTGAAGGAGATCAGCCCTGGGATTTCTTTGGAAGGAATGATGCTAAAGTTGAAACTCCAGTACTTTGGCCACCTCTTGCGAAGAGTTGACTCATTGGAAAAGACTCTGATGCTGGGAGGGATTGGGGGTAGGAGGAGAAGGGGATGACAGAGGATGAGATGGCTGGATGGCATCGCTGACTCAATGGACGTGAGTCTGAGTGGACTCCGGGAGTTAGTGAGGGACAGGGAGGCCTGGCGTGCTGCGATTCATGGGGTCGCAAAGAGTCGGACATGACTGAGCGCTGATCTGATCTGGTCTGATCATGTTAAAATTTTATTATTTGTTTCTGTTTCTATAAACATGTCATTTTAGATTTAACTCTCCTTTCTCAGAGAATACAGATTACTAATATGCTATTAAATTGTGCCTTGTTAAATAAATGTACCTTAGCTTCTTACCTTACCTTAGAGAAAAATCAAATTAATAAAATTATTTAAAGTTAAAAAACATCCCAATTATGAAGTCAGCTCCTTGACTTTATAAATTCTAAGGCAGAGACAAAATGCTGGCCTTATAATATTTGTCAGAAATTTTCTTTAATAGAAATTGGTTAAAATAATATATTGGAATATAGTTGTCAATTTGAGAAGTATATGAAAAAAAAATCTGTTTTTTTTTTTTTTTTTTTTGCCCATGTCATGTGGCTTGTGGGATCTGATTATCAATCAGGTATTGAACCCTGGCTCTTGGCAGCAAAAGTGCAGAATCCTAACCACTAGTTCACCAGGGAATTCCCCCAAATTCTATTATCTTTTTGTCCCTTGGAATTCATAGGCTACTTGGCTCTAGGGAGGGTTGCTGTTTTCAAAAGTTGTCGAATTGCTCATGATCTCTGGAAAACATGCTTCCTTACAATGGGGTAATTATACTGTCAACTTTTTTCTCATGAGGATAACTCTAAAATGAAAACAATTCAAGGAAAGAGTAGAATTCCAAGAGTAGAACTTATTACTAATAGGTAATAAAATTTGGTGACCTTATTACCTATTATTCCCCCAAATTTAATTTTCAAATCAGGTGAGTGTTCTCAGATTTGTATCATTGAATTGTGACCTGAAGATTTTGTTTCAGTTTAAAGAAGTAGTTCACAAAAGCAAAACAAAACTAAGTTTCTTTTTGGGTCATCTGAAAAGTAGATTCCTAAATGATGAAAAGTAGTTATGGCTTTATGCTGGCATTTCCCCCAAACTCACTGTCTCTGTAAAATATTTCATATGCAAAAGTGACAATGTATTAGAGAAAACAACAATATGCATTTTAAATTATGATATTTCATTAGGAAGCTTTTTGATACGTCATTACCCATTTCTGTTATTTTATTATCCTTTTCCCCTTTTCACTCTAAAGGTAATTCATACTTATTAAATGTGTTTCAGAAATTCATAAATGTCACTCATAAAAATTACTTGGTATTTTGGTTAACTTTGTTTTAGTTTCGCTTCCCTGGTGGCTCAGAGGGTAAAGCGTCTGCCTACAATGCAGGAGACCCGGGTTTGATCTCTGGGTTGGGAAGATCCCCTGGAGAAGGCAATGGCAACCCACTCCAGCACTCTTGCCTGGAAAACCCCATGGACTGAGAAGCCTGGTAGGCTATAGTACAAGGGGTCACAAAGAGTCAGACACAACTGAGCAACTTCACTTTCACTTTCTTTCACACAGAAACAGAGGTACATGCTTATACCTATATCTTGGTAAATAATTATTGACATAAATAAGAGTATATTTTTATGGACATGGCATAGGCTTATAACATGAACTGTATGATATTTTGACTTCTGTATACTTCATAGCATGCTCACTATCAAAAATTTAGTTTCCATCTGTCACCATGCAGTTGATTCCCATTACCCACTACTATAATCAAAGCTATGGTTTTCCAGCGGTCATGTATGGATGTGAGAGTTGGACCATAAAGAAGGCTGAGTGTTGTATAATTGATGCTTTTGAACTACGGTGTTGGAGAGGACTCTTGAGAGTCTCTTGGACTCAAAGGAGATCAAACCAGTCAATCCTAATGGAAATAAATCCTGAATGTTCATTGGAAGGGCTAAAGCTGAAGCTCCAATACTCTGACCACCTAATGTGAAGAGCTGACTTATTAGAAAAGACCCTGATGTTGGGAAAGATTGAAGGTGGGAGGAGAAGGGGATGACAGTGGATGAGATGGTTGGATGACATAACCAACTCAATGGATATGGGTTTGAGCAAGCTCTGGGAAATGGTGTAGCACGGGGAAGGCTGGCCTGTTGCAGTCCATGGGGCTGCAAACAATCAGACACGACTGAGTGGCTGAACAACAACTCACTACTCTCATAATCACCACTCTGTTCTCTGTTTTTATGTTTTATGTTCTCTGTTTTACATATTTTCTGTTTGTTTTTTTTTGCTCCTTTGTCTATTATTTATTTGTTATATATTTATTTTTATATTCCATGGATGTGTGAAATCACGCACTGTTACTTTTTCTCCTTCTGACTTATTTTACTTAGCATGATATTCTCAATGTCCATCCATATTGTTGCAAATGGCAACTATTTCATTGTGTGTGTGTGTGGCTGGATAGAGTTTCAATGTATATATTTATAGATAGACATAAATTCATATATCTATATATATATATAGCTTCATATATATCATTTGAATATATATGATGATTCAGAGATTCACATGTGTGAATGCTCAGTCACTTCAGTCATGTCTGATTCTGTGACCCTATGGACTGTAGCCTGCCAGGCTCTCCTGCATTCTTACCCACTGAGCCACCTAGGAAACTATATATATGTATGCTGCTGCTGCTAAATCGTGACAGTCGTGTCCAACTCTGTGCGACCCCATAGACGGAAGCCCACCAGGCTCCCCCATCCCTGGGACTCTCCAGGCAAGAACACCAGAGTGGGTGGCCATTTCCTTCTCCAATTCAGGGAAGTGAAAAGTGAAAGTGAAGTCGCTCAGTCGTATCCGACTCTTAGCGACCCCATGGACTGCAGCCTACCAGGCTCCTCCGTCTATGGGATTTTCCAGGCAGGAGTACTGGAGTGGGGTGCCATTGCCTTATGTATATATATATGTGTGTGTGTGTGTGTGTGTGTGTGTGTGTGTGTGTGTGTGTGTATAGAGAGAGAGAAATGGATGGATTTAGTTTATCCATATATATAGTACATATACAGACATAGTGCATCCATATATGTAGTATATATACTACATCCATCCATCAATGGGCCCTTAGGTTGCTTCCATATCTTGCTTTTTGTAAATAATTCTGTGATTAACATAATGGTGCATATATCTTTTTTCTGTTCAATTGAGTTTTTTAATTTTTATTTTTAATTGTAGTGTAATTGCTTTATAATGTGTTGGTTTCTGCTGTACAACATTGTGAATCAGTCATAACTTTATGTATCCCACTGTGTGTGCATGTCAGTGCTACCTTCTCAATTATCCCATCCTCTCCTTCCCCCACTGTGTCTACAAGTCTGTTCTCTACATCTATGTCTCCACTCCTTCCTTGCAAATAAGTTCATCAGTACCATTTTTCTAGGTTCAACATATATGCTTTAATATACTATGTTTCTTATTCTCTTTCTGACATTCTTCACTTTGTATAAGAGACTCTAGGTCCATCTACTTCACTACAAATGACTAAAATTCATTCCTTTCTACAGCTGAGTAATATTCTTTTGTATATATGTACCAAAACTTCTTTATCCATTCATCTGCTGGTGGACATCTAGGTTGCTTCCATGTCCTGGCTATTGTAAATAGTGCTACAGTGAACATATGTGTCTCTTTGAATTGTGTACATGTGTCTTTTTGAATTGTGGTTTTCTCATGGTACATATATCTTTTTGAATTTGTGTTTTCATATTCTTTAAATAAATAACAAGATGTGGAATAGCTGGATCTTATGGTTCTATTCTTAATTTTTAAAATAATTTCTATAGTGTTTTTCATAGTGCCTGCACCAATTTACATTCCCACCAACAATGTATAAGGATTATCTCTTCTCCACACTCTAACACTTGTAATTTCTTGCCTTTTTGGTAATAGCCATTCTAATTGGCATAAGGTGACATTACAGCGTAGTTTTAATTTTTTATATGTCTTTTAGCCATTCTTATGCCTTCTTTAGAAAATTGTCTATTCAGCTTTTCTGTCCATATATTAATCAGGTTGTTTTTTATTGTTGAGTTGTATGTATTCTTTATATATTTTGAATATTAACCATTTTCAAATATATGACTTGCAGATATCTTCTCCCAATCAGTAAATTGTCTTTTCATTTTGTTTATGGTTTCTGTTGCTGGGGAAAAAAAATTTAATTCAATGAAGTCCCATTTGTTTACTTTTGCCTTTGTTGCCCTTGCCTGAGAAGACATATCCAAAAAGATATTGCTAAGACCAATGTCAAAAGTTGTACTTTTTTTTTTCTTCTAGGAGCTTTATGCTTTAAGGTTTTATATTCAAGTATTTAATCCATTTTCAGTTGATGTTTGTTTATGGTGTGAGATAGAGATCTAGTTTCATTCTTTTGATGTCTAATTTTCACAGTATTGTTTACTGAGGAGACTCTTCTTTATCAACTTTATGTTCTTTGCTCCTTTGTCATAAATTAATTGTCCATATGAGAGCTTATTTTTGTGCTCTCATCTTTGTTCCATTGATCTATATGTCTGTTATTCTGCCTGTATCATGTTGTTCTGATTACGATAGCTTTGTAATACAGTTTAAAATCAGGAACTATGATACCTGTAGCTTAATTCTTTCTGCTCCCCCCCGCCCCACCGATGGATTGCTTTAGCTATCCACAATCTTTTGTGGTTCCATATAAATTTTAGGATATTTGTTTTATACCTGTGAAAAATGTTGCTGGAATTTCAATAGGGATGACATTTATTTATTTATTATTATTATTTTTTACTTTACAGTATTGTATTGGTTTTGCCATATATCAACATGCATCTGCCATGGGTGTACACATGTTCCCCATCCTGAACCCCTCTCCCACCACCCTCCCCATACCATCCCTCTGGGTCATCCCAGTGCACCAGCCCCAAGCTTCCTGTATCCTGCATCGAATCTGTAGATTACTTTAGGTAATATGCATATTTTAGGAATGTTAGTTTTTCCCAATCTTGAGCACAAAATATTTTTCCATTTCTTTGTGGCGTCTTCAATTTATTTCAACACTATCTCATAGTTTTCTTAGTATATATCTTTTACCTCACCTAGATTTATATCTAGGTGTTTTATTCTTTGTTTATTGCAATTTTAAATGGGATTATTTTCTTAATTTCTGTTTCTGCCAGTTCATTGTATGTAAAAATGCAACACATTTTTAATATTGATTTTGTACCATGCAACTTTACTGTATTTGTTTATTATTTTTAGTAGTTTTTGGTAGAATCTTTACAGTATTATAAATATAAAATCATGTTAGCTGAAAACAGTGACAGTTTTACATTTTCTTTTTGTATGTGTATTCAACCCAATCATTAATATAGACTAATCCCATGTCCTTTCCAGGTATATTCCAATACAAAATATAAAATAAGTTTAAAAAAAAAAAAAAAAGGTCAACAAGAATCAGAGATAGGTTTGACAGAAAATAACAAAATTCTATAATGCAATTATCCTTCAATTAAAAAACAAAAAATTAAAAAAAATGAAGGTCATTATAACTCTGCTTCAGAGCATTGAGATTGTTACTACCAAATATCTTTAAGGAGAGGAGAAAAAACACAGTTTTACTTTTCTTTTTCAATTTGAAAGCCTTTTATTTATTTTCCTTGTCTAATTGCTCTAGCTAGTACTATGCTGGTGTGCTGCAGTCTATAGGGTCACAAAGAGTCAGACATGACCTAGCAAGTAAACAACACCAACAAGGCCTGTGATGAATAAGAATGGTGAGAGAGGACTCCTTGTCTTGAAGACCAAATATTTTTGTTCTAAATGTATAGCATTATGTCCTGTACTTCCCATTTAACATTATATCAACATATCTGTAATATTATATAAAGGTCCATCTGGTCAAGGCTATGGTTTTTCCAGTAGTCTTTTTTTTTTTTTTTTTTGCAATTTTATTTTATTTTATTTTTTTAATTTTATTTTATTTTTAAACTTTACATAATTGTATTAGTTTTGCCAAACATCAAAATGAATCCACCACAGGTATACATCCAGTAGTCATGTATGGATGTGAGAGTTGGACTATAAAGAAAGCTGAGCACCGAAGAGTTGATGTTTTTGAATTGTGGTGTTGGAGAAGACTCTTGAGAGTCTATTGGACTGCAAGGAGATACAACCAGTCCATCCTAAAGGAAATCAGTCTTGAATATTCATTGGAAGGACTGATGCTGAAGCTGAAACTCCAATACTTTGGCCACCTGATGCAAAGAACTGATTCATTTGAAAAGACCCTTATGTTGGGAATGATTGAAGGCAGGAGAAGGGGATGACAGAGGATGAGATGTTTGGATATCATCACCGACTTCATGGACATGAGTTTGAGCAAGCTCTGGAAGTTGATGACGGACAGGGAAGACTAGCGTGCTGAAGTCCATGGGGTTGCAAAGAGTGGAAATGACTGAGTGACTGAAGAGATAATATTATATATAAAGAATGAGATAGCTAATATTCCTCTGAATAGGTACATTCTAAGTTTTTAGCATTCCACCAAATAATTGTATAGACTATCTTCAGTTTTTATCAAGTGCATGGTGTCCTATTCCTAATGTTTTTTTATTGACTATTACCATGAATGGAAATCTCTTTATCATAATCCATGAACATTATATAGTTACTGATAATATCTGATATTATATTTCTATTCCTATGAGCAGTATCTGAGAGTATCATTCTTATTTCATTTTTTGCAGCATTGAATGTCTTAAAAATTTGTCTTAATTTAAATGGTGAAAATAATACATTAATTTATAATGCTGGTACCATAAAAGGAATTTGATATTTTTCTCTCATTTTAAGCCTATTTTATTTATCCTTTTGTCAATTTTGCATTTATTCCTGTTCTCTAAGTATTACAGTTTGTACATTTCTTTTAAAATTTAAATATTCTGTTCCTCTTTTTATAGATAGTAATATTAATTATTCAGACCTTTGGATTAAACCTATAAACATTTTTTAGGAACAAATTCTAACTTTTGATTTTAGCATTTATTTCAGATGTACTTATTTGTTTTTACTCATTAAAGCATTATTTTAATCATTTTAATCATTAAAGCATCATTGTAAAGGATTTCAGTTGTTTATGATAGTGAAATATGATCATCTCATCCTTTATGATATTCCTTTGCTACTAAATTTAGGGATCTTTCTCTTCTTCACAGGTTTGACCACTATTCATATATATGTGTATATCTTATTTACATATTTATGGTTTTATTTTCAAATATATTTTCTTTGAACTTAACTTTAAAATCCATTTGAGATTTATTTTAATCTTTAGAAAAAACATTTGAAAATTTTTCATTCAGCTTGACCAATTATCTTGACAATATGAATGATTTATTTTAAATTGAATAGTTATATAGAATTTATTTTTTTTAATTTTTTAAAATATAAATTTATTTATTTTAATTGGAGGTTAATTACTTTACAATATTATATTGGTTTTGCCATACATCAACATGAATCCACCACAGGTATACACGTGTTCCCCATTCCGAACCCTCCTCCCTCCTCCCTCCCCATACCATCCCTCTGGGTCATCCCAGTGCACGAGTCCCAAGCAACCAGTATCATGCATCAAACTTAGACTGGCGATTCATTTCTTATATGATATTATACATGTTTCAATGCCATTCTCCCAAATCATCCCACACTCTCCCTCTCCAACAGAGTCCAAAAGACTGTTCTATACATCAGTGTCTTTTTTGCTGTCTCACATACAGGATTATTGCTTTAGAAACCAGATGCTGATGAAAAAATGACTGGGTTCAGTCTCTTCCCCATCACTCTCTAGTTGGGAAATAGTTTTTTAGAAAGCTCCTTTCTCAGTTTCTTATCTGTAAAAAATGAGGAGGCTAATAAGAGCAACTCTGACAAAGTGTTCTATAAAGGATTATGTTAAAATTTGTTTAACAATTATCTATGACCAGACTGTTCTTGTTATTATTTACTTTTCTCTGATGAAATATTTTGCTAGTTTTATGATCAGTTTAATTATAAGGATTTTTATAATTTTATATAGTCTTTTCTAGAACATTATGGTTGGTTAAAATAAACTTTTAAAATATTTGTAAAATGTCTGAATTAAACCTTATCCTGCTAGATATTTTGGTTGCACATTACTAGTTGCAAAACAGATGCTTAATGTATTAAATATTTATTAACTTAATTTGCAAAAGTGTCAAGAATGTACTACACACTGGTCATACAGTCTTTTTATGGGATTTCCCTGGTGGCTCAGATGGTAAAGTGCCTGCAATACAGGAGACCCAGGTTCGATCCCTGAGTTGGGAAGATCCCCTGGAGAAAGAAATGGCAACCCACTCCAAGTAGTCTTGCCTTGAAAAATCACATGGACAGAGGAGGCTGGTAGGCTACAGGTCATACAATCTTTTTATACTATTATGTAAATCTATATCCTTAGATCCAGCTCTTTTAATCAGGATTCTATATTTTGCCTATGCTCAGCCAATCATGTTTTCCGTTCTGGGACTCAGAATTTGAGCAGACTATTAGTCTCAGTTCTGAAGAGGGAGAAAGTCAGGAAAGATTAATCAATTCTGAAAGTTAATATGTATCAGTAAAGCACAAAAATGATAAAAAGGCTGGCTTCCTTTTAATACCCAAACACAGTTTTCTGAGCTGTCAAATTATAGGACTAAAGTGATATTCCAGTTATAGATAAAGGGATAAGGCAGTTTCTGAACTGCAACTCATTTCAATGTGAAGAGAATAAAGTTATAAACTTTTAATAGAAAACTGTGACTCTTTTCCCCTATATAAATGTATAATTATCAATCAGCATATAGAATATTAGAAATGAAAATTGCAGCCCTCACTGTAATGTTTAAGAAGATAACTGCTAATCATCATTGTGAGGTTTATCTATAGAGGAATATTATTCTTTTTTTTTTTCAGATAATCATACAAAATGGAATAGGAAAATGAGTCATGATAACACAGAAGATAATATTCTCCTCCCATTAAATATACTTAGTTCTTAACATTTGTAAATGGCAATAAATATTGATTAACACTTTATTCTTTATGCAAGACTGTAGTCCACGGGGCACAAAAGAGTCAGACATGACTGAGCAGCTGAGCATACAAGCACATTTATTAATTACTAAAATATTATATGTATACAATTGTAGATATAGGTATAGATATAGGTATATATTTATAGAACTAAAAATGTAAGTGCTTGAATATTGTTTAAAGCAGTAATACATATATCTTTAATAATATATATTCCCTCGCCTGTATGTCTCCTGCTTCTCTGTAAACATACCAAATAGCACAATGATTGGCTTAGGTTAGGGCTCAATAAGTAATATACTGAATAAGCTATATTCTCTGTTATTTTTATTCTATTTATGTTTAAAGACAAATTTTAAGAAATGAGTTTCTCTATATAGGAAATTTCTTCTGTCAGAAATAATTAATTAATAAAATTAAATTTACAGCTGTTTTTGCATCATAGTATGTTTTAAATTTTTTCATATTTTCCAAAGTATAGTGTATATATGCATATTTACTTCATATTTTCCCATGGACTTTTAAAATTTTGTTTGATACCCTGATAATATAATTTCTTTAAATTTGTGACTCTTTCTGATTTCTATAAAATTTATGCATTTCAAATTGTTACTGAAATTCCCTGCTGTTTAGAAATACTTGGGTATTGGGTATTAGTGTTGTATTAATTTACATTAGTTATTTTTTAGTTTTAGGATTTTTCAGAGAAACAGAACACTGGAGAAGGAAAGAGCAGTGACTCATTCCAGCATTTTTTCAGTTCAGTTCAGTGGCTCAATCATGTCTGACTCTTTGCCACACCATGGACAACAGCACTCCAGGCTTCCCTGTCCATCACCAACTCCTGGAGCTTGCTCAAACTTATATCCATAGAGTCGGTGATGCCATCCAGCCATCTCATCTTCTGTTGTCCCTTTCTCCTCCTGCCCTCAATCTTTCCCAGCATCAGGGTCTTTTCCAAAGAGTCAGTTCCTCGCATCAGGTGGCCAAAGTATTGGAGTTTCAACTTCAGCATCAGTCTTTCCAATGAATATTCAGGACTGATTTCCTTTAGGAATGACTGGTTTGATTTCCTTGCAGTCAAAGGGACTCTCAGAATCTTCTCCAACACCACAGTTCAAAAGCATCAATTATTTGGTGCTCAGCTTTCTCACATCCATACATGACTACTGGAGAAATCATAACATTGACTAGATGGACCTTTGTTGGAAAAGTCATATGTCTGCTTTTTAATATGCTGTCTAGGTTGGTCATAGCTTTTCTTCCAAATAGCGAGTATCTTTTAATTTCATGGCTCCAGTACTTTTGCCTGGAGAATTTCATGGACAGAGGAGCCTAACAGGCTACAGTCCATTGGATCACAAAGAGTCAGACACGACTGAGTGACTGACACACACACAAACATATACAACAAAAACAAAGCAAAACCAATGTCCCAGCTCAAAGCAGTTAAGTAAGAGGACATTTCCTCCTACTCCTGGGAAGTTCAGTCTTTTTTGTTATTTAAGCTTTCAGCTGATTGGATAAGGCTCACCTACTTTGGGGCATGCAATCGCCTTAATTTAGTCTACCATTTGAAGTATCAGTTACCCAGAAACACCTTCAAGACATACTCAGAAAGGCGTTTGACTAAATATCTGGGCACCCCATGGCCCAGTCAAGTTAATACATAAAATTAACTATCACAGATTCATTTTCTATTTATTTAGTTTTATTTTTTAAATTCATAATTATTCAAGCCATTATCATTGAATGAAATAATTTTCTCCCTTTGCAATCTTATTTAATTTCTTCTGGTTATAGTCTCCTCTGCTTCCCCTTGTGGTATTCCTCACAGTTCTTCCCTGAACCTTCTTTCCCAGGTAATCTCATTGTTCATGTGGCTTCATCTACCATTCATTGATGTTTTAGTCTGACTAGGTTACAATAACAAAATATGATACATTTGGGAGACTTAAATAACAGACATGTATTTCCCCATAGTCTTGGATGCTGAAAGTCTGAGGCCAATGTATAAGCAAGGTCAGTTTCTGGATAGACCTCTCTTCCTGATTTGTAAATGGCTGCATTTTTACTGTGTGATCACTTGACAGAGAGAGAAAAAGAGCAAACTCTTTGATATCTTTTCTTATATAAACATTAATTCTTGAGGGACCCCTCCTGATGATCTTATCTAAATCTAATTTTTCTCAATGGCTCCAGCTCCAAATGCAATCACATTGGGAAGCAGAACATCAATACATGAATTTTGGACAGACACAATTGAGCCCATAGCAATTGACAGCATTCAAGTCTATATTTTAGCCAGAATCACTATCATGATTTGAATGATCTCCTCCTCAAATTCATATTTTCAAATACCAACTTGTATTTAGAGATAGGACCTTTAAAGACATTAAGAGATTAGGCTAAATTTAAAATAAGGCTCTTAGGGGTGGATACTAATCTAATCTGACAAAATAAGTTCTTTGAAGAAGAGGTTATTTGAATACACAAAGAAATACCTTGGGCTCATGATCACAGAAGGAACAAAGCAAAAATGTGGCCATTAGCAAGACAGAGAAAGAGGCCTCAGAGGAAGAAAACCTGCTAGAATCTTACTTAGACTTTCAGCTCCCAGAACTATGAGAAAATGAATTTCTATTTGTTTCAGCCACCTAATCTGTGTTAGTTTTTTTTTATGGCAGTACTGGCAAACTAGTATGTTGGTTTTCTAGAAATGTGTACCTGTATTTTAACTGACTGCTAAATATTACTGCTTAGATATTTTACCAGCAATTTTAAGTAAACTTGTCTCAGAATGAGCTCATTTTACTTCTTGTCTGCATCCAACTTTCACCACATCATCTTCCCAACAGTCAGTCTATAAGATAGCATGACTTGGGCCCTGAGCTTTAAAGGGCTCCTCTCTGGTTACTCTCCAGCTGAACCCTTCTTTTCAGGTTGAGAGATTACAGGATGTGCTCTTTGGGGGCTGAATCCTTACTTTTGAACCATAGTTCTTATTCCAGGACATCAACATTCCCTCCCTTGAGCTTGCATGATTTTCTTCCTAGGGATTGTCGCCTTGAAAGCAAGCCTCTCTTACAGGTATGCCAACACTTGCAGCACAGGAGTGATGGCTCAATGGACGTCTGTTTCCAAGGGATGTGGATATATATCGGCTATAGACTTCAAATAAAGGATAAGGGTCACTGGTGGAAAAGAGGGGAGGTAAGGACCAGATCTATTTCTGTCACCATATCCTAGGGCAAAATTTTGGAAAGTTTGAGTTCTAAACTTGTAACTGGCCTTTTAGGCTATGCAGGTGAGGGAATAGAACACCTTTATTAAGCTATTTGTTGCTTGCTTCATAGCTTTCATGTATGCAGACCTATGTAATAAAGGCCCATTGATACTTTTATAATGGGTCCCACACATGTTAAGGACCGGACAGTTCCTCATATTTGACTGCTGGGATCTCTTTTCTCTCTTATGTTCTATCGTCAATGAATGACACTAACAGACACCTTTTATTTATGCTTAATGTTTATCATCTTTGATTCCTTCTTTCTCCCATTGCCTATACTAAATGATTTGGTGGCCTTGTCAGTTATACCTTCCAGATATCCCTTACATCTCTCCACTTCTCTTTATCTTTACAAACACTACTCTAGTCCCAACTTACTCTCTCACCTGAATCCCTATATTCAGTCTTGTATCAATCTATCCATTTTTCTGTATTGAAGATAAAGTGAACTATAAAGAGAAACACACAAATCTAATCTGATCTTGTAAATCTGTTTTAAAATTGTTCAATGATTTGTTATTTCTTTCAGGCTCAAGTCTGTCTACACTGTTATCTGGTTACACAAAAATGTTCATGCTATGCTCCAAACATACTTTTCTAGATTTAGCTCTGGCACTTATCTCCTTACCCAAATTATGTAGAACCATGAATTTCTTTAATTCCTGGAATTTGTCTTATTTTCTTCAAACTTTACAATTTTCATAGATTCTATCTGTCTGGCTAATTTCTACTTATTCCATAGATTGCAACTTACAAATCCCATCTCTTGGAAGATTTCCCTGAACTGTCAAACCTGCATCCATTGTGTCATAGGGTCTACCTCTTATTAACATAATGATTATTACACATTAATTATCTATTTTCCCCCAAGTCTATGAGGTTGTTTCTGTCTTGTTCAATTTTATATCCACAGTGATTAGCAGAATACTTGGAACCTCACAGAAGTCATAAAATAATAATTCATGACACTGAAAACAGAATTTATATATATTTTGATATTGCTAAAGCTATAAAACACTGACATATATAAAATTTATATGTATTCTACATTGAAAATATACTTGAGACATTATTTTGACATTTCCATTAAATCTGTTCACACTCACTAAAAATCATGCATAGTTATGAAGTGTTTATGTATTCAAAGGGTCTGCTTGATTTCCTTTATGGAAAACAGCATAGTCCTTAAAAATCCTGGCAGGTGAGGCCCACTGCAGTGGACCTGTTTCTGATAGCTTGACCTGGTCATCATATTGTCCCTTAACTAATGGCTAGGAGTTTATGGGGCCAACAGATGGAAGCATATGGATTCTACATTTTCCTCTGATACAACATTCTGGGTAACTGGAATTCTGGTTTGAACAGCCCTAACCTCCTTCTACTCTTGCCTGGAAAATCCCACGGATGGAGGAGCCTGGTAGGCTGCAGTCCATGGGGTCGCTAGGAGTCGGACACGACTGAGCGACTTCACTTTCACTTTTCACCTTCATGCACTGGAGAAGGAAATGGCAACCCACTCCAGTGTTCTTGCCTGGAGAATCCCAGGGATGGGGGAGCCTGGTGGGCTGCCGTCTCTGGGGTTGCACAGAGTCAGACACAACTGAAGCAACTTAGCATAGCAACCTCCTTCTAGTATCTGGAACACTTCTTGGTTTGTCTTCCTAAAAAAACACAGTATAATCACTGCATCCAACCCTAAATTTACAGAGGAGGGGACCAAATGGTGACTCTAAAAGGAAACTGATGGAACTGATACATCTTGGTTTGTCTTCCTAAAAAAACACAGTATAACCACTGCATCCAACCCTAAATTTACAGAGGAGGGGACCAAATGGTGACTCTAAAAGGAAACTGATGGAACTGATACATCTGTGCACACAAGATTATATATATATATTTCCAATTGTGGTAAAAGTTGCATAATATTAAGCATGCTATTCAAAGATATTTATTTAGCTCTATAGTTCAAAGGCATTAAGTACATCTGTACTGTTGTACAACTCTCACCATCATCCATCTCCTGAGTTTTTCACCTTTTTAAACTGAAATTCTGTCCCCATTAAACAGTAACTACCTATTTCCCCTCCCACCCTCACCCCTCAGCCTCTGGTATCCACCAATGTACTTTCTGATGCTATGAATTTGACTATTTAAGGTACCTTATATAAGTGGAATCAAACAGCATTTGTCTGAATCTAATGTATATTGGAATGCATTTTTAAGGTTAATTTAGCATTGTCCTACAAACAGATTGTTTTTCTTACTTTTCCACTCTGCTATATGGTAGGCCCTCAATAGTTATCTACTTCATACATAATAGTGTACATATGTCAATCCCAGTCTCTCAGTCCATCCCACCACCACCCTGTCCCCCTTGGTGTCCATATATTTGTTCTCTAGGTCTGTGTCTCAATTTCTGCTTTGCAAATCGGTTCATCTGTATCATTTTTCTAGATTGCACACATATACCTTAATATAAGATATTTGTTTTACTCTTTCAGACTTACTTCACTCTGTATGACAGTCTCTAGGTCCATTTGTGTCTTTGCAAATGGCACAATTTCATATCTATTTAAGGTTGAGTAACATTCTATTGTGTACATGTGTCACATCTTCTATATCCATTCCTCTGTTAATGTCCATTTTAGTTGTTTCCATCCCTTGGCTATTGTAAACAGTGCTTCAGTGAATGTTGGGATGAATGAATCTTTTGGAATTATGGTATTCTCTGAGTACATACCCAGGAGTGGGATTGCTGGGTCATATAGTAGTTTTATTTTTAGTTTTTTAAAGAATCTCCAAACTGTTCTCTATAGTGGTTGTATCAATTTAGATTACACAGCAATGTAAGAGGGTTCTGTTATATCCAATTCCTCCCCAGCACTTACGGTTTGTAAATTTCTTTTTTTGTTGTTTTTAATGATGACCATTCTGACCAGTATGAAGTGGTACCTCATTGTAGTTTTGATTTGCATTTGTCTAATAATTAGTGATTTTGAGCATCTTCTTCAGAGAAAAGAAGACATTTAGGTCTTCCACACATTTTTTGATTGGGCTGTTTGTTGTTTGATATTGAGCTTCATGAACTATTTTTATATTTGGAGATTAATCCCTTGTCAATTACTTAATTTGCAAATATTTCTTCCCATTCTTAGGGTTATCTTTTTGTCTTGTTTATTTTTACAAACAAAACTGAAAACATATCCATGAAATAAAATTGATAATTTGGCTTTTTTACAGTTAAAATCTTCTGCAAATATGATATTAAAGATGTGAAAAGATCAGCCACAGTCTGGGAGAAAATATCTACAATATGGCTGCTAAAGAACTTGTATCCAAAATACAAAGAACACTTAATCTTCAGGAATAAGAAAACAAACACAACTAAAAAATGAAGAAAAGAAATCTGAACAGACACTTTTTTAAAAAAAAGATCTAGAGATGTGAAGTAAGCATGTGGCAATATTACAGATGCTCAAAACTATTTGCCATCAGGTAATTACAAGTTAAAACAGCAATGAGATACCACAAAATACCCACTTAAATGGCTAAAATTAAAAATAAAATGACAGTGCCAGTTGTTGGAGAGGATGAGGAGAAACAGGTATTCTCATTCATTGCTGGTGGGAATGCAAAATGATAGAGTCACTTTGAAAACAGGTTGGGAATTTCTTACAAGGCTAAATATAGTCATACAATAAAATCGAGCAATTATATTCTTTGCCATTTCCCAAATAAATTGAAAATTTATGTTCACACAAAAATCTGCACCTAAATGTTCAGAGTAGCTTTATTTTTAATTGACAAAACTAAAAACAACTAATTTATCCTCAGTAGGTGAATGGATTAAACACACACTGCCATATACAGTAGAAACTAAGACAATATGTAAAGCAACTATATGCCAATGAAAATTAACTAAAGAAACAAACAAACAAAACACCCTACACTCTGGAACATCTGTAAAAGGAAATATATTTAGCTAGAGAAAAATGTGAAGAAAGCTAAATGCATATTGCTAAGTGAAAGAAGTAGAAGATATTAAGAAGAGGTGGCAAGAATATACAAAGGATCTTAATGACCCAGGTAATCACGATGGTGTGATCACTCACCTAGAGCCAGACATTTTGGAGTGTAAAGTCAAGTAGGCTTTAGGAACCATCACTATGAACAAAGCTAGTGGAGGGTTGGAATTCCAGTTGAGCTATTTCAAATCATAAAAGATGATTCTATGAAAGTGCTGCACTCAATATGCCAGCAAATTTGGAAAACTCAGAGTGGCCACAGGACTGGAAAAGGTCAGTTTTTCTTCCAATCCCAAAGAAAGGCAATGCCAAAGAATGCTCAAACTACCACACAAATACACTCATCTCACATGCTAGTAAAGTAGTGCTTAAAATTCTCCAAGATAGACTTTCAACAGTATTTGAACTGAGAACTTCCAGATGTTCAAGCTGGATTTAGAAAAGGCAGAGTAACCAGAGATCAAATTGCCAACATCCGCTGGATCATTGAAAAAGCAAGAGAGCTCCAGAAATACATCTACTTCTGCTTCACTGACTGCCTTTGACTGTGTGGATCACAGCAAACTGTGGAAACTTCTCAAAGAGATAGGAATACCAGACCACCTTATAATGCCTCCTGAGAAATCTGCATGCAGGTTAAGAAGCAATAGTTAGAACTGGACATGGAACAATGGACTGGTTCCAAATTGGGAAAGGAGTACATTGAAGCTGTATATTGTCACCTTACTTCTGGAACTTCTATGCAGAGTACATCATGCAAAATGCCAGGCTGGATGAAGCACATGCTGAAATAAAGAGTTCCAGGAGGAATATCAATAACCTGAGACATACAAATGACACCATCCTTATGGCAGAAAGCGAAGAGGAAATAAAGAGCCTCTTGAAGAGGGTGAAAGAGGAGAGTGAAAAAGTTGGCTTAAAACTCAACATTCAGAAAACTAAGATCATGGCATCTGGTCCCATCACTTCATGGCAATAGATGGGGAAACAATGGAAACAGTGACAGAGTTTATTTTTGGGGCTCCAAAATCACTGAAGATGGTGACTGAATTCACAAAATTAAGACACTTGCTCCTTGGAAGAAAAGCTATGACAAATGTAGATGACATGTTAAAAAGAAGAGACATTACTTTTCCAACTAAGGTCCATCTAGTCAAAGCTATGGTTTTTCCAGCAGTCATGTATGGGTGTGAGAGTTGGACCATAAAGAAGGATGAGCATCAAAGAATTGATGCTTTTGAACTGAGGTGTTGGAGGAGATACTTGAGAGTCCCTTGGACTGCAAGGAGATCAAACCAGTCAATGCTAAAGGGAATCAACCTTGAATATCCATTGGAAGGACTGATGCTGAAGCTGAAGCTCCAATACTTTGGCCACCTGATGCAAAGAGCCAACTCATTAAAAAAGACCCTGATGCTGGGAATGATTGAAGGCAGGAGAAGGGGATGACAGAAAATGAGATGGGTGGATGGCAGCACTGATTCAATGGCCATGAGTTTGAGCAAAACTCGGGGAAGTGGTGAAGGACAAGGAAGCATGGCATGTTGCAGTCCATGGGATCACAAAGAGTTTGATATGACTTATGACTGAGTAACTGATCAACAAAAAGTGAAAGAATTCAATTTGAAAACTGCTGTTTGAAAAAGACAAATCTATAAAAATGATGAAAGATCTGTGGTTTCCAGGAACTTGGAGGCAATTTTTTGGAGTTAAAACATGAGTTTTTTAAAGTAGAAATCAAATTATTATATATGATACCATGACACTAAACATTTGTATAAGGCCATAGAACTTGACAACACAAAAAGCAAGCTTTAACATATACAAATTTATAAAAATAATGTGAGCATTGTATGATATAAGATAGAATATAGACTCTGTGAGAGAGTCTAGCTGTTTTACAAATATATAAAATGACCTCACAGAAGGGGTATGATGAGATCCCCTGTTGACCTAAGTAGTTTTATAAATGACTGAAGTCTGTTAAGACTAAAGGCAGAAAAACTGTACAGAGCCTGGTAATCTGATGGATAAAGCTTGTTCCCATGAGGGTACTAGTTAAAAATTCTGATACAGCTGTACATATACCCTGGAATTAAAAAAATAAATGACAAATGGTGGGAGTTAGATTTCTCACTGTTGAATTGGAAGGTTACAGAAAAGCAAGAGGAGGATACTATAAAAATCCAGGTGATGAGAGATTGTGGTGGAAGACAAGTATGAATTCATGTATAGGTTAATATACACACACGTGTTCACATACTGAAACATTTTTGGATGTGTATGTGTGTGTGCGTGTGTGTGTATATATATACCCCAACAGTCATGTCCAACTCTTTGTAAATCTATGGAGCGTAGCCCGCCAGGCTCCTCCGTCCATGGGATTTTTCTGGGCTAGAATATTGTAGTGGGTTGTCATTTCCTCCTCCAGGGGATCTTCTTTACCCAGAGACTGAATGTGAGTCTCCTGCATCTTCTTCATGGCAGCTGGATTCTTTTACCACTTAGCCACTTAGTTCATATATACACAGGTTATATGCACACATGTGAAATCTTGTTTTGTCAGCTAAGATATCCTAGAAGCCATAATACCCTAATAGCAATAAACAAGCACATCTAGAACCCAGATCTTGGTTTCTAATGTCATTCTTTCATAATAGGAACCACCGCTTCTTGGGGAAAAAAATGGCTCATTCTAGGTCCGAGGCAGAAAATATAAAAGATTATTTTGAAACATGCCAAAAAGTAGGGAAAAGCTAAAAACAAAAACATAAGCATAAGGTATATCAAAGGTACACAGGAGACAACTAAAGCACCCAGAGGTCTAAGCTGGAACATTCTGAGCAACAATAACAAAAAATAATGTCATTAGATTATAATCTAAAGTAAATGATCAATAGTTATGAGCTTGTACCAATAGAAATAATTGACTACATGCATAAATGATGGAGAATATTCCAATGCCTCATGCAGAAAAATCTAAAATTACTTTTGTATATAGTCTAACCTTCTTAACTCTGGGCTGTGCACAGAGAATTTCTTCCAGAGTACAGTATGAAAAAGCAGAGTTGAGGGTAAGTAGAAGAAATTCTGAAAAACTGGTTCCCCCTTAGCTAGGTGAACAAGGACAACACTATAATTGTAAGTCCTATTAATCATACATACCCTCCATGTGATGTGATTAAGACAGTACTTCTGTGATCCTCCTCTCACAAACCCATAATTCAATCTGATCGTGAGAAAATATCTGACAGATCACAACTGAAACATATTTTACAAAGTACTTGTTTGGTCATCCTCAAATGACCCCCCAGGCCATTAAAAGCAAGGAAAGTGTGAGAAACTGCCATAGTAAAGAGGAGCCCAAGTGGATATGACAATAAAATGTAACATGCTATATTAGAAAGGAAAAAAGACATTAGGCAAAAACAAAGGGAATCATAATAAATTATGGCCTTAAGTTAATAATAATGTATCCAATTAATTGAAAGAAATATAGCATGCTAGTATAAGACATTATATAGAGGGTGAATTGAGTATGTAACTTGTACTAGCTATTTTTCTATATATCCAAAACTGCTCTAAAATAAAAGTTTTCATTTAAAATTTATCTGTGGATTTTTTGATTATGGAAAATTCCACAGTACTAAAAATCAATATAAAACTCAATTAGTGTTTCTTCTTTGAAAATATATAAAGTTTCTGATGCCCTGTATCTAGAGGATATTTCCCAATAAGCAACATGTGAAAGAAAGTCTAACAATGTTTAAAAACAACTTGCAGGAGAGTTTTTAAAATTTTCTATAATTTTAATGTTATACTTTTTTCTCATTATGTTTTAAAGTCTGCTTTTGAGGACAAGTATCAATGAACTTTATGCACAAGAATTTGCATTATTTTCAGTGTAACCAAGAACAATGACATTGGCTTAATAGAAACATGTCATTTCAAAAGAAACATGTCATTTCAAAAGAAAGAAGAATAGAAATTATAGAAGAAAATGAATTTTATTCTATTTAAATTTCCAACTTCTTCTATAATAAACATCAGTTCAGTTCAGTTCAGTTTCTCAGTCATGTCCAACTCTTTATGACCCCATGGACTGCAGCACTCCAGGCTTCCCTGTCCATCACCAACTCCTGGAGCTTGCTCAAACTCATGTCCATTGAGTCGGTGATGCCATCCAAACATCTCATCCTCTGTTGTCCCCTTCTCCTCCTGCCTTCTATCTTTCCCATTATCAGTAGCTTTTCCAATGAGTCAGTTCTTTGCATCAGGTGATCAAAGTACTGGAGTTTCAGCTTTAGCATTAGTCCTTCTAATGGATATTCAAGGTGATTCCCTTTAGGATTGACTGGTTTGATCTCCTTGCAGTCCAAGGGACTCTCAAGAGTCTTCTCCAACATCTCAGTTCAAAAGCATCAGTTCTTTGGCATTCATCCTTCTTTATGGTCCAACTCTCACATCCATACATGACTACTGGAAAAGCCATAACTTTGACAAGACAGACTTTTGTTGGCAAAACAATGTCTCTGCTTTTTATTATGCTGTCTAGAAACATACTAAAAATGAAATGACTTTGATCTCTTATGCAACTTTGTATGAGCTGATTATCTAAGCATTTTCATTATTTTCAAGTAAACAATGTTTATGAAAATAAACATACATTAACTCTTCTTGACCTAAGAGTAGCAAGATCAAGGGAAGTCAGAAATAGAACCTATTTAAAATCATAGAATTCTATAACATTTACAAGTAAAGTTCTATATGACCATCAGTATAAAATGAACATCCATAAAACTTCTGAGAAATAGAAGTAATACTAATCCTTCTAAATAATTGTAAGAGGTATTGTTATCTGAGAAAGTTCCAGAATAAAATAAATGATTTTTCCACTTCTGGGAAACAAAACTGTCAAATAATATGCAAAAAGAATTTCCCCAGGAAATAATTGATAACACATTTAAAGGTAATTTCTTTAACACATGAGTGAATAATCCATTTCCAAAACATGTTCTAGGTAGAGTGAGTGGTAGTTGCAATATCTCAGAAATTAAAAAAAAAAAAAAATATATATATATATATATAGGCTTCAAAAGTACTTGATCACTATCTTAGAGCACCTACATGAAAATAGTGGGGAGTGGGGCTGATGGAAAATTTAAAGACCTCAATCTGGAGTAATGTATTTATTATTATTACTCATTAGTTAATGAGTCCCAATGGTGTTCCTTATAAAGATAGTTCTTTAAAATAGTAAATTGACAAACTGTTGGGGAAAACAAAGTTAGAAAAAAAGAAAACAAGTATGGAAATACCATCATGAAATATGCTAAGTGAAATCAGTCAAACAGAGAAAGAACAACAAAACAAAACAATGTTATCTCTTGTATTTTGCTTCTAAGAAGTTGAATACAGAGAAACAGAAGTAGAATGGTGGTTATTAGGGGTGAAGATGTGCGGAAAATTGGGAGATGTTTGTCAAAGTTTATAAAGTTGAACTTATGAGAGGTGAATGAATCTAGAGATTCAGTGTACACCATGACAACTGTAGCTAAAAATACTGCATTTCATATGGGAAATTATCTAAGAGGGTAGATTTCATGTACTTTTATTACACAGAAAAAATATTAACTTTGTGAAGGGATGATATCTTAGCTTGATTATGGTATCATTTCACTGTGTATATGTATTGCTCAGACGGTAAAGCGTCTGTCTACAATGCGGGAGACTTGGGTTTGATCCCTGGTTTGGGAAGATCCCTGGTCTCTCAGAGGTTAAAGCGTCTGCCTCCATTGCAGGAGACCCAGGTTCGATCCCTGGGTTGGGAAGATCCCCTGGAGAAGGAAATGGCAACCCACTCCAGTATTCTTGCCTGGAGAATCCCATGGACGGGGGAGCCTGGTAGGCTACAGTCCATGGGGTCGCAAAGAGTCAGATACGACTGAGCGACTTCACTTCATTTTGGGAAGATACTCTGGAGAAGGAAATGGCAATCCACTCCAGTACTATTGTCTGGAAAATCCCAGGGACAGAGGAGCCTGGTAAGCTGCAGTCCATGGAGTCGCAAAGAGTCAGACATGACTGAGCGACTTCACTTCACTTATCAAAAATATAATTTCTTTTTTTGAAAGGAAATATACATCTAGTTGTGTAATTCCCTTAGTTAAAACTTTCCATTTCCTATAAGCCCAAAATATACTCATTTGTCCACCTGTCCATTCATCCATTTTTCTATACACTCAATTATTCAGCAAATATTTATGGAAACAGCAGAAAGATGGAGAGATACACAAAACAATAAAAAGTATGTGGTTCAGAGACATAATGTAAAAGACCAGGTATCAAGTCTAATTAAATCCTGGAGAAGATAGAGTCTGACTATGTCTGTAATGAAAATTACTGCAGTTTAGAGGAGACTGAGATCAAGAATAGAACTTTCAATTTGGAGATTTTAAAGTTACATGAAGGCAGTCATCAAGTGATCACTATTGTGTGAAGGCTAAGTATAAAGCCAGGAAAAACTGAGTAGAGAGTCAGGAGCTGGTTAAAAAAAAAATGGAAATAGTAAAAAGTACTATTTTAAAGAAATAAGTTTTTTTGGTTATAACACAATTCTGTTGGTGGTTTAGTCGCTTAGTTGTGTCCGACTCTTGCAACCCCATGGACTGTAGCCCTCCAGACTTCTCTGTCCATGGGATTCTGCAGGCAAGAATACTAGAGTGGGTTGCCATTCCCTTCTCCAGGGAATCTTCCCAACCCAGCAATCAAACCTGGATCTCCTGCATTGCAGGCAGATTCTTTACCAACTGAGCTACTAGGGAAGCCCCATAATACAACTTGTCCAGTAACTTATCTAGCTGACTCAATGCTCTCCATTCATCTTCACAATCAATTCTTAGTTTATTTGTTGTAAGATTTTCAAGCTTTATTGAAGTATATTTGACATATAGCTTCATATATGTTTAAAGTGTACAGCCTGATGTTTTGATTTGTATATATATTGCAAAAATGGATTACCACCATTAGGTTAATTAGCATAGTGTGTGTGTGTGTGTGTAGTGAGAACACAATATTTACCCTCTTAACAACTTTCAAGAATACCATACAGTATTTTTGCTATAGTCACCATGCTGTACATTAGATTACCATAATTTATTCATTTATAACTAGAAGTTTGTACCCTTTGATCAGCATTTCCTCATTTCCCCCTCCTCATAGCCTTTAGCAAGCACTGTTCTATTCTCTTTTATGAGTTTTTTTATTATTCCATATATGGGCTTCCCTTGTAGCTCAGTTGGTAAAGAATCTGCCTGCAATGCTGGAGGCCCAAGTTCAATTCTTGGGTCAGGAAGATTCCTTGGAGAAGGAAATGACAACTCACTCCAGTATTCTTGCCTGGAGAATCCCATGGACAGAAAAGCCACGAGGTCACAAGAGTCAGACATGATTTAATGACTAAACCACCACCATATATGATATCAGACAGTATTTTCATTTCTCTGTCTGATTTATTTCACTTAGCATATTGCTTCCAAGGTCCATTTGTATGTGTGCATGTCAGGTCATTTCAGTCATATCTGTGATCCTATGGACTATAGCTTGCCAGGCTCCTCTGTCCATGGGATTTCACAGGCAAGAATCCTGAAGGGGGTTGCCACTTACTCCTCCAGGGGATCTTCCTGACCCAGGGATCCATTTCTGCACTGGCAGGGAAGTTCTTTACCTTTTCACCTGGGAAACCCTCAAGGTCCATTTATGTGGCCACAAATAGCAACTTTCCTTTATTTGGGGGGCTAAAGGTTATTCCACTGTAAATATATACTACATTTTAAAAAACGCTTTCATCCTTCTGTGGATACTTACACTGTTTCTGTGTCTGGATACTGTGGATAATATTGCAGCAAAGATGAGGGTGCATCTACCTCTTTGAGATAGTGATTTTAATTTATTCAGATATATACATAGATTTGGGGTTGCTATACCATATGGTAGTTCCATTTTTTGTTTTGAAGAATCTTCAAACTATTTTCCCTAGTGACTATACCAATCACAACTCTTTGAAGGAGTAGGTTTAAACAAGGTTAATGCACGAGGTTTGCATGCAATCCATATGATTAGAAGCACTGTTATGGATTGGTTCTATTTTTCCAAAATTAATATGATGAGGTACCTCCCAGTACCTCAGAATGTGACCTTATTAGAAGTAAAATAATTGCAGTAAATTAGTTAAGATGAGGTCATACTCAAGTGGGTATACCCCGAAGCCAACAGGACTGATGTTGCTATAAAAGGCAAAATTTCGACACAGATATGCATGATAAGTTCATGTAAACATGAATCAGAAATAAGTTGTTGCACCTACAGTTCAACCAATGCCAATGATTTCTAGGAGAACAGCATGGAACAGATTCTTTCTTACAACATTTAGAAGGAAGCAACTCAGCCAGCACCTTGATCTCAAATTTAGCTTCCAGAACCGTGAGATAATACATTTCTATTGTTTAAGCTACTCAATTTTGTGATACTTTGTTGTGGTCCTAGCAAGCTACTATAGAAATCTGGATTCTATTTTCAAATCTGACACCAAAAATGAATCAAAGTTAGAAGATCTAGAGACCACGAAGGCAGTGAAACACACTGAAAAAAATGAGTACCAGAATTACAATTGAATATTCCATTAATTTCTGAAAAAAAATGAAGCTATAAATCAGAGGTGTACCTGTATGTTTAAAGAAATTGGTTAGACAATTTTTTTGGAATTGCTGACATTTCCTTTACCCAGGAAATAACTATTTCCCAAGGTTATTTATAAGTCATAGGCTCCTGCTCTTGAAAAATAATAATGATAATCAAAGGAAAAAACCTAGATATGGAGTCAGTCATGGGCATCCCTGTGCCTCAGATGTAAAAGAATCTACCTGCCAATGCAGGAGATGCAGGTTTGATTCCTGGGTCTGGAAGATCCCCTGGAGAAGGAAATGGCAATTCACTCCAATATTCTTGACTGGGAAATCCCATTGACAGAGGAGCCTCTCTCCTCTGTCTATGGCTACAGTCCTTGCGGTTGCAAGAGAGTCAGACACAACTAAGTGACTAAACAATCCAATCCTATCAGAGTTGGTCACACTTCTGATTTTAGTTTTCTTGGGATATAGCCTATTTCGTATTTGCTGACATCTGCCTGCCTTGACCTCTTTCTATCCTCTCCTGCTATATTCCTGTTTTTCATGTTTTCAGCTTTCTTTAGATTAGTCAGAACTGAAATTGTGTAACTTCCATTTCAAGGACTTGAGGTCCAGATCTCTAACTGTTTATGACCTACTGTAGTCCTTAACCCTTAGCTGGTTCATTTTCAGCCTGAGTTTCTGCCCAGTTTGACTCCTGACCAGATTTATTCATTTATTCTTCAGGACTTGAGTATAAAAGTGAAATTGGATTTTTATGTTTATATCAAGCAGAAAAGCCTCCCGCTACTTCCGAATTGAGGTGAAGAATTTTTGAGGTCATTTCTTCTTACAGTGTACAATTTGATATGTAGCATAGCTGGAGTAGAAAAGGTTTTGTTTATTGTCTGATGACTGAGTCTTCAAAGATAAATGTGTTATGTCGTCAGTAAGCAAATTTGTCTTTTGCAAAAACTCGAAGAAAAGAGCATAAATTTCACAATTACTTAAAATCATATTTTGTATGAAATGTGTAGGAAATGAGGTTCTGTTTTACAGTAGAATAAATTTTTCTTGATATTTTAAGTTGTCCTTTTTAGATGATTTCTTATTACTTGAAATATTTACTAATAAAGTGTTACAAAGCTACACCCTTTCTATGTCTAATGCTTTATTCTGTTTAAATATATTCTGCCTGAAAAAGTGAAGAACTACATTTCTGAAATATCCCAATATAGTTAGGCATAAATGGCCTTCATTATCCTTGATCATATATTTTTTATGTTCCTGACTGTAGTACCATGACTGGTGTTTAGGGGCAAGATCTTTTTCTCAGTGTTTACTTAGCATCTATTTTCCCAGAAAATTATCTGTGGCTCTTCATATACTTCTGCCACCAATGACAATTCAATTCATGTTAACTTTTAATGAAACCCCTCTGCTATCACTAAGCTATAAGTGGTTTTGCTTTTTTCCAATTTTCCTTTGATTGAGATATTTGTGATGGAAAGTATTCCAATGTATTTCCATAAATAGCAGATTATTTTTTAATAGTTATTTAATAATACAGTTTATATTGTAAAAATAAGAAAATATGAAATGAAAGAGATAGAAAAGAAACTAAGAAAAGAGTAAGGAGGAAAAAATGAAGAATTAATCTGTAGCAACATATATTAGCAGGTATCTATTAGGACAGGACACTCGCATGCAAGACTAAAGGATTAATGGTGTCATAGAGTGACACTAAGTTTCAACCACTTGGCCTCTTGTGAGGAAGGACTCTCTAGGGTAATCCTGACCCCTCTCTTGGTGCCCTTTCCATCTCTATTCCCTTGGTTAGCGGTAGATCTAGGTGAAGGATCAATTTGGAAAAATGAATGGTTTATTCTTATCCATTTCCAGCTAGGTTTTCTTTACTTCTACATATCATTAGTTTTAGAGGCACAGCCTCTTTGGATGAGCTCTAGAGTATTTGAGCATGTTTAATGATTAGATGGACACATTTAATTTTGGAATACAGCATTTAAGAAGCCCACTGTTGCCACAGAGCTAAGCCAAGCTTCTCAAACAGTCTTAATTATGACACTGGCATTTTGATTTCCATTTGTGTGATTCCTGGGTCTCTCTCTCTCTCAATTATTTCTACATTTGTCAAGAAAATAAGGAAGTTATTTACTAATTATAAAAACATACACAGTGGAGTGCACTATGGGGAGTTTTTGTTGTTGTGAAGTCACTCACTTGTGTCTGACTCTCTGTGACCCCATGGACTGCAGCATGCCAGGCATCCCTGTTCTTCACTCTCTCACAGAGTTTGCTAAAACTCATGCCATTGAGTTGATGATGCCATCCAAGCATCTCATCCTTTGTCACCCCTTTCTCCTCACGCCCTCAATCTCTCCCAGCATCAGGGTCTTTTCCAACAAGTTGACTCTTCCTATCAGGTGGCCAAAGTATTGGAACTTCAGCATTAATCCTTCCAATGAGTATTCAGGGTTGATTTCTTTTAGGATTTACTGGATTGATTTCTTTGCTGTCCAAGGGACTCTTAAGAGTCTTCTCTAGCAGTACAATTTTAAAGCCTCAGTTATTTGGCATTCATCCTTCTTTATGGTCAAACTCTCACATCTGTACATGACTTCTGGAAAAATTATGATGAATTTTTAAGTTCCATCTAAACTTTCTTAGACATTAGGGCCTGTCTATGAGGATGTCCCTATCTGTTCCCTAGTAAGGGAACTGCTCCATTCAGCCTTGTTGGAGAGACTGATTCCTTTGCCAGGTTTTGCATCACATGATCTAACCCCTTAACAATACAGAGCTAGACTGATTTGGTTTTCAGTTTGAAGCCAGGTTTGGGAATCTTCCCTAACACAGGCAATAGTCAACTATCATGGAATTTCTTTAAGAAGTTCTCTACTTATAATAAGGTAACATGGAACCAAAATAAAAGCAAATATTAAATCCTAGATTTGTGATATTTATTATTTGCTCAGCAGCAGCATTATATAATAGGTTTTTCCAAAATATATAATCTTCTAGAAATTACAAGGTTATATAGACTCAAGCACTAGTCTTTGTAATTTATATAAATTATATTAACAACTAATAAATGTTGTTAATACTATGCACTTATGATATTCTATGATAAATATGTTTCTTCTCAAAATACTGTTTTCTCTTTTTTTAAATAAGAGATTATGTTATGAATTTATACTTCTGTCCTCTTTAATCTTATCACACCATATGCCACCATTTCATTTTTATAAGCTTCTAGAATTTTGGATGTGTTTCCAATAGAAAATGGTATTTGACATTAACTTCTGTTGCTTCTGAGCAGTGCTAATCTATATACATAGTAAAGATTTCAATTTTCATATGCAATAAAACAGAGACTGAAACTGTACCAAAAAGAATGTCATGAGACATGATTCATAATTTAAAAAATGGAGCATTAAAGTAAAAGAAAAAAATAGCTATTATTGACTCATTCACCAAATATTTATAAAGCAACTGATACATGCCAATTTTAAGCCATCTGCTGGGCATATAGCCATGAACATGATAGAAAAGGATGCTTTTCTCATTATACTCTAGTAGCAGGTTATAAAAAATAGATAAATACATAACAACATTATTTATAAGTACCATCTAGTAATATATACATATGAACACTCAGGTATGGAAATTAATTTCATGGCTGGGCTTCTGAGGTACCACTAGTGGTAAAGAGCCTGCCTGCCATTGCAGGAGACTTAATAGATGTGGTTTGACCCCAGGTCGGGAAGGTATCCTGGAGGAGAGCATGGCAACCCACTCCAGTATTCCTGCCTGGAGAAGCCCATGGACAGAGGAGCCTGGTGGGCTACAGTTCATAGGTGCTCAAAGAGACAGACATGATTCAAGTGAGTTAGCATGCACCCATAGATGGCACCCCACCAGGCTCTGCTCTCCCTGGGATTCTCCAGGTAAGACAGAGTTGGACATGACTGAAGTGACTTAGCAGGAGCAGCAGCAGCAGCATGCACCCACTGAATCTTTAGGATAATTAATTCAAGAGAATACTCATTTGGCCTTAAAGTTTCAACTGTTTGTCTTCTAAGCCAATGTTTAGATAGAAATACAGTTTTTAGATAAAAACTGTGAGTCAGAACTATGCCCATTAGAATCAAGTACTATCTGGCTTTCCTTTTGGAGAGCCTCATCTTCTACTACCCCATTTACCTTTATGGTTATTGATTTAGTCATTCAGATCTGTACTTTGCCACCTTATTTTTTGGACTTTCTGCCTTTCAGTTGGTATATGCTGTTTAACTCTGTTTGACCCTGGACTCTACTGTGTCCATGCCTGTATTTATTTGCTGTTGATTCAGGGCTGGTCTCTTGGGCCCCTGACTTATGCCTTTCTATGCCCACCTTGGAGCTTTTAAGTAATAATGACATTGAATAAACTTTGTATATAACCCACTATACCATCTCTATTTCAGCCTACTTGACCTGTGTCTTACCCTTTTAACAATGAAGAAAGAAAATGTCAGTTGTTTAGTGCAACAAGATTTGAAAACTATTACATGGTTTAAGGGCTTCCCTGGTAGCTCAGCTGGTAAAAAAAAATCTGCCTGCAATGCAGGAGACCTCAGTTCAATTTCTGGGTTGGGAAGATCCACTGGAGAGGGGATAGGCTACTCACTCCAGTACTCTTGGGTTTCCCTGGTGACTCAGCTGGTAAAGAATCTGCCTGCAAAGCAGGAGACCTGGGTTTGGTCCCTGGGTTGAGAAGATTCCCTGGAGAAGGGAACAGCTACCTACTCCAGTATTCTGGTCTGGAAATTCCATGGACTGTACAGTCAATGGGGTGCCAAAGAGTCAGACATGACTGAGTGACTTTAACTTCACTTCACTTCATTTCTAATTGCTTAATCATAGCTTATTGTCACTGCAATTATGTGTAAAGTTTAGGGAAATAATCTTTTGCATTTGACCTGCAATAGACTTTTCTTAACACAAAGCCCTCTTGCCAACCTGGAATTAGTTTGCTGCTGCTGCTGCTGCTGCTGCTAAGTCGCTTCAGTTGTGTCCGACTCTGTGCGATCCCGTAGACAGCAGCCCACCACCGCTGTTCCTGGGATTCTCCGGGCAAGAACACTGGAGTGGGTTGCCATTTCCTTCTCCAATGCATGAAAGTGAAAAGTGAAAGTGAAGTTGCTCAGTCGTGTTCGACCTTCACCGACCCCATGGACTGCAGCCTTCCAGACTCCTCCTTCCATGGGATGTTCCAGGCCAGAGTACTGGAGTGGGGTGTCATTGCCTTCTCCAGGAATTAGAGTTTAAACCAATGGATATCTGAGTTTTGTTTTTTTGTTTGTTTGTTTGTTTTTATGATTTTAGTGAGACCAAAATCCAACTTCACTAAATAGATATAGATTGCACAATATATATTTTAGAAAATTTTATTTGGGAAGTAGATATTGTTGAAACTGAGTGATTTGATGATTTCATCCTATCTCCACTCCTATTTGGGCTTCCCAGGTAGCACAAGTGTTAAACAGCAAGCCTACCAAGCCAGGAGACATAAGAGAAGCAGTTCAATCACCTGGGTCAGGCGTAGCCTCTGGAGGAGGGCATAGCCACCCACTCCAATGTTCTTGACTGGAGAATCCCACAAACAGAGGAGCCTGGTAGGCTATGGTCCACAGGGTTGCAGAATCAGACAAAACTGAAGTAACTTAGCACACACGAACCACTCCCATTTGGATCATTTAGGGTTTGGGTTTTTGTTTTGTTTTGTTGTTAGTTTTTCAACTAAATTCCACAGGTGTTCTTTCCAAAAAGTAATGTTGTAAAAATATAGTTAGCTGGAACAGGGAAAAACAATATATCTTTTCCAAGAAGATGGTTTGTACAAAACTTGACATCCTGAAAAACTGAGACTTTTATAAGTGCTGTTTATGAGATATTGTTCCTTGGACCAAAAATTCAGATACTAATAAATGAGCCAGATTGTCCCCAGTGCCCAAGTCACTCTGAAAACTCAACACAGCCAGCTGGATTCACCCAGCCTTGATAAACACTGGAGGAGTCCCCTGTGTGAAAGGAGCAGAGAATTGAGAAAAAAAGTGATAAGCTGGTTTCAGTCTTATGAGTTAAATCTCCTTGATACAATGATATCAATTGAAGAGAAAAAGCATGAATGGCCTAATTGATCTTAACCAGTTATATTAATATTGAAAGTGAAACGTAAAAGTGAAGTTGTTCAGTCATGTACAACTCTTTGTGACCCCGTGGACTAAAGCCCGCCAGGCTCCTCTGTTCAAAGAATTCTCCAGGCCAGAATACTGGAGTGGGTAGTCATTCACTTCTCCAGGGGAACTTTTCAACCCGGGGGTCGAGCCCAGGTCTCCTGCACTGCAGGTGGATCCTTTACCATTTGGGCCACCAGGGATGCCCCATTAAAATTAGGACAACAATAAACAGAAAATCATCAACTATTGCTTCATTGACTACCTTAAACCCTTGGACTGTGTATATCACAACAAACTGTGGAAAATTCTTAGAAAGATGGGAATGCCAGACCACCTTACTGCCTCCTGAGAAACCTGTATGCAGGTCAGAAAGTTAGAACTGGACATGGGACAACAGACTGGTTCCAAATCAGGAAAGTACTTCAGGCAGTATCTTGTCACCCTGCTTATTTAACTTATATGCAGAGTACGTCATGTGAAATGCTGGGCTGCATAAAGAACAAGCTGGAATCAAGATGGCCCAGGGAAGTATCAATAACCTCAGATATGCAGAAGATACCACCCTTATGGCAGAAAGTGAAGAACTAAAGAGCCTTCTGGTGGAAGTGAAAGAGGAGAGTGAAAAAGTTGGCTTAAAGCTTAAAATTCAGAAAACTAAGGTCATGGCATCCTGTCCCATCACTTCATGACAAATAGATGGGGAATCAATGGAAACAGTAAGAGACTTTATTTTAGGGGGCTCCAAGATCTCTGTAGATGGTGACTACAGCCATGAGATTAAAAGACCCTTGCTCCTTAGAAGAAAAGCTATGACCAACCTCAAAAGCATATTAAAAAGCAGAAACATTACTTTGACTAGAAAGCTCCATCTAGTCAATGCTATGGTTTTTCCAGTAGTCATGTATGGATGTGAGAGTTGGACCATAAAGAAAGCTGAGCACCAAAGAATTGATTCTTTTGAACTGTGATGATGTTGGAGAACACTCTTGAGAGTCCTTTGGATGGCAAGGAGAACAAAACAGCCAATCCTAAAGAAAATCAGTACTGAATATTCATTGGAAGGACTAATGCTGAAGCTGAAACTCCAATACTTTGGCCACCTGATGCAAAGAATGGACTCATTGGAAAATACCCTGATTCTGGGCAAGATTGAAGGCAGGAGATGAAGGGGATGACAAAGGATGAGAGGGTTAAATGGCATCACAGACTCGATGGGCATGGGTTTGAGCAAACTTCAGGAGATGGTAATGGCCAGGGAAGCCTGGAGTGCTGCAGTCCATTCAATCACAAAGAATCAGACATGACTGAGTGGTTGAACTGAATAGAACTGATGCAGAGCACATCATGTGAAATGACACACAAGCTGGAATCAAGATTGCTGGGAGAAATATCAATAACCTCAGATATGCAGAAAATATCACCCTTATAACAGAAAGTGAACAGGAATGAAAGAGCCTCTTGATGAAGGTGAAAGAGGAGAGTGAAAAAGCAGGCTTAAAACTCAACATTCAAAAAACAAAGATCATCACATACTTTTCCATCACTTCATGGCAAACAGATGGGGAAACATTTGAAACTGTGACAGAATTTATTTTCTCGGACTCCAAAATCACTGTGGATGGTGACTGCAGCCATGAAATTAAAAGATGCTTGATCCTTGGAGGAAAAGCTATGACAAACCTAAACAGTGTATTAAAAAGCAGAGACATCATTTTGCCAACAAAGGCCAGTATAGTCAAAAGTATGTTTTTTCCAGTAGTCATGTATAGATGTGAGAGCTGAACAATTAAAAAAAAAAAAAAAAAAAAAAAGCTGAGCACTGAAAAATTGATGGCCTTGAACTGTGGTGCTGGAGAAGACTCTTAAGAGTCCACTGGACTAGTAAGGAGATCCAACCAGTCAATCCTAAAAGAAATCATCCCTGATTATTCATTGGAAGGACTGATGCTGAAGCTGAAGCTCCAACACTTTGGCCACCTGATGTGAAGATCCTACTCACTGGGAAAGACCCTGATGCTGAGAAAGATCAAAGGCAAGAGGAGAAGGGGACATCAGAAATTGGGGATGGTTACATGGCATCACTGACTCAGTGGACATGAGTTTCAGAAAACTCTGGGTAATGGTGAAGGACAGGGAAGTCTGGCGTGCTGCAGTCCATGCAGTTCATGTTATGTCCAACAGAGAGCTGGACACAAAAACACAAACAAATAAAGAAATAACAAAGTTGATGCCTAAGTCAGACAAACACACACAGTTTAAGCAGAATTTAGAATTTGAAAGGAGGACAAGAAAATGATAATAAAAACCTAATAAAAAATAAAAAAGCCTAAAACAGAGGGTGAAATGAAAACTTTCCAATCTTCAAATTAAAATTCTTAAGGCAAGAGTTAACAAACCTAAATTGAACAAAAAATCATATATATATATATATATATATATATATCAGAACAGATCAGTCGATCAGTCGTGTCCGACTCTTTGCAACCCCATGAATCACAGCACGCCAGGCCTCCTTGTCCATCACCAACTCCGGAGTTCACTCAGACTCACGTCCATCGAGTCAGCTATGCCATCCAGCCATCTCATTCTCTGTCATCCCCTTCTCCTCCTGCCCCCAATCCCTCCCAGCATCAGAGTCTTTTCCAATAAGTCAACTTTTCGCATGAGGTGGCAAAAGTACTGGAGTTTCAGCTTTAGCATCATTCTTTCCAAAGAAATCTCAGGGCTGATCTCCTTCAGAATGGATTGGTTGGATCTCCTTGCAATCCAAGGGATTCTCAAGAGTCTTCTCCAACACATTTCAAAAGCATCAATTCTTCGGCGCTCAGCCTTCTTCACAGTCTAACTCTCACATCCATACATGACCACAGGCAAAACCATTGCCTTGACTAGATGAACCTTTGTTGGCAAAGTAATGTCTCTGCTTTTCAATATGCTATCTAGGTTGGTCATAACTTTCCTTCCAAGGAGTAAGTGTCTTTTAATTTCATGGCTGCAGTCACCATCTGTAGTGATTCTGCAGCACCCCCAAAATAAAGTCTGACACTGTTTCCACTGTTTCCCCATCTATTTCCCATGAAGTGGTGGGACCGGATGCCATGATCTTCATTTTCTGAATGTTGAGCTTTAAGCCAACTTTTTCACTCTCCACTTTCACTTTCATCAAGAGGCTTTTGAGTTCCTCTTCACTTTCTGCTATAAGGGTGGTGTCATCTGCATATCTGAGGTTATTGATATTTCTCCTGTCAATCTTGATTCCAGCTTGTGTTTCTTCCAGTCCAGCATTTCTCATGATGTACTCTGCATATAAGTTAAATAAACAGGGTGACAATATACAGCCTTGATGAACTCCTTTTCCTATTTGGAACCAGTCTGTTGTTTCCTGTCCAGTTCTAACTGTTGCTTCCTGACCTGCATACAAATTTCTCAAGAGGCAGATCAGGTGGTCTGGTATTCCCATCTCTTTCAGAATTGTCCACAGTTTATTGTGATCCACACAGCCAAAGGCTTTGGCATAGTCAATAAAGCAGAAATAGATGTTTTTCTGGAACTCTTTTGCTTTTCCTATGATCCAGCGGATGTTGGCAATTTGATCTGTTTCCTCTGCCTTTTCTAAAACCAGCTTGAACATCAGGAAGTTCACAGTTCACATATTGCTGAAGCCTGGCTTGGAGAATTTTGAGCATTACTTTACTAGTGTGTGAGATGAGTGCAATTGTGTGGTAGTTTGAGCATTCTTTGGCATTGCCTTTCTTTGGGATTGGAATGAAAACTGACCTTTTCCAGTCCTGTGGCCACTGCTGAGTTTTCCAAATTTGCTGGCATATTGCATGCAGCACTTTCACAGCATCATCTTTCAGGATTTGGAATAGCTCAACCGGAATTCCATCACCTCCACTAGCTTTGTTTGTAGTGATGCTTTCTAAGGCCCACTTGACTTCACATTCCAGGATGTCTGGCTCTAGGTCAGTGATCACACCATCATGATTATCTGGGTCGTGAAGATCTTTTTTGTACAGTTCTTCTGTGTATTCTTGCCATCTCTTCTTAATATCTTCTGCTTCTGTTAGGTCCATACCATTTCTGAGAAGTAAGGGAGAGGATCAGGCTAGAAACAGACTTAAGAATATGTAGTGTGCTATTCACTAACAGAGAGAAATATATTGAAAATTAACAATTGCTATGTTACCATCGGAGCAGGGTCAAGGAAAAGGGAAAACTCATGGAAGCAAAGCTTCAGGCAAACTATGAAATCAAAAGCACTAATTAGTCGTGTCAAACAAACAAGCAGCTACAGTCACCATGTTGTGATCAACTTGAGAAAAAGATGTGACACTATTTTTACTAGCATTTTCACAAAAATTCACTTTTTGTGCAAAGCAATAACTTTAAGTATGTCTGTGTGCTTAGATCAGAATTGTGTTTCATTACTATCACTTTGAAATATCCAAGGTTTTTCAATCTGACTCTGCCACTCAGCACTCCCACCATTTCTAGACTGGCCACTAAGAACATGGAGTGTGTATATATATATATATATATACACACACACACACACACACACACTCATACATACATGTATATACACACATGTATACACACATGTATACACACATATACATATATGTACATATATACACATACATGTACATATACATACATATACATATATATATACATCAGATCAGATCAGATCAGATGAGTTGCTCACTCGTGTCCAACTCTTTGCGACCCCATGAATCGCAGCACGCCAGGCCTCCCTGTCCATCACCAACTTCACTGAGACTCAGGTCCATTGAGTCAGCGATGCCATCCAGCCATACTCCATGCTCTTTGTGGTCAGTCTAGAAATGGTGGGAGTGCTGAGTGGCAGAATCAGATTGAAAATTCTTGCATATTTCAAAGTGATAGTAATGAAACACAATTCTGATCTAAGCACACAGACATGCTTAAAGTTATTGCTTTGCACAAAAAGTGAATTTTTGTGAAAATGCTAGTAAAAATAGTGTCACATCTTTTTCTCAAGTTGATCACAACATGGTGACTGTAGCTGCTTGTTTGTTTGACACGACTAATTAGTGCTTTTGATTTCATAGTTTGCCTGAAGCTTTGCTTCCATGAGTTTTCCCTTTTCCTTGACCCTGCTCCGATGGTAACATAGCAATTGTTAATTTTCAATATATTTCTCTCTGTTAGTGAATAGCACACTACATATTCTTAAGTCTGTTTCTAGCCTGTTTCTTACCTCTACACCACAGGCAACTTCAGGAAAATTCTGCAAAATTAAATTTCATACATATAACTTTGTAGATACAGCGTAACTAAAATACTTAATAGAAAATAAAATGATCAAATATCTAAGTGCTTATATATTCCCTTTCCTGGTTTTAATTAGCAATTTTTATTACATATTCACTGATGTAAAGGAGTTTTTAGGTTAGAGATCTCTTTAGAAAATAAACTTTATAATGAAGTAAAAGACATTCCATACCCTCAAAAAATTTATTTTCTAACATGGCAATAAAGATATTGAAACAAGCTGAAAAAACTTTTTCTCCTTGTGAATAAAGTTGTGGTATCTGTTAAGTCCTTGCCCAGCAAACATTAATTACTCATCTTCAAAGGGGGAAAAATGAGAATGATTAAACAGACAAATAATATGAGCCACATTAATGAAATGTTTCAGAGCAACTGTGGCTGAGAGTTGCTAATTTTCTCTTATCTTGGAAATAATGTGACAGGAAAAATGATACTGATAACTACTGAAAAAAGTCATCTTAATATTACAGTTGCCTCATTATTGCCACAGCAAAGTTATGAGCATTTTTCTCTTTATCTCTGATATAAAAATAACACATTTTTCTTCAATTAAATTTTAAAGTAAACTTTCAATCTATGGTGATTATAAATAATGAACATGGATATTAATTTTTAAGACTTTTGATCATTCTGGTACATAGTAATTATTAGTACATTTATTTTTTTAAAGAATAATTCACATGTAAAATTTTAAACAGGGGCATGCTTTTTTCCCAATATTTCTAAGGTCACAGAGTTGATAATATAGAGATACTTTTGTTTTGAACTCACAATACATATCAAATGCTTTACCTTTTTAAAATAACGATAATCTTCCACAATAGTTCTTCAAATCAATCTCTATCCTAGTTTTCCCATGAGTAAACTGAACCCTGGGGTGGTTAAATACTTAGAAGAATGACAACAGCTATTAAGTGACAAAATGATATTTTGACTCAAATTCTTATTTCTACAGCATATCCCATTGAGTTGTAGAATATGAAATATATTTGGAATTCAATTTGAACTTAATCTAAATGCTACCAAACTTTCATTAGACATAATTATTTCATGGAGCTCCCCCTTCCATTGACTTAGGCTTTCTTGTCTTTTTATTCTACAGTTTCTTCCTGAAAGTGAAAGTCACTCAGTCGTGTCCGACTCTTTGCGACCCCATGGACTATACAGTCCATGGAATTCTCCAGGCCAGAATATTGGAGTGGATAGCTTTTCCCTTCTCCAGGGGGTCTTTCCAAGCCAGGGACAGAACCCAGGTCTTCCGCATTGTGGGCAGATTCTTTACCAGCTGAGCCACAAGGGAAGCCCAAGAACACTGGAGTGGGTAGCCTATCCCCTCTCCAGTGGATTTTTCCAACCCAGGAATCAAACTGGGGTCTCCTGCATTGCAGGCAGATTCTTTACCAACTGAGCTATGAGGGAAGCCCACAGTTTCTTCCTGCTGCTGCTGCTGCTAAGTCGCTTCAGTCGTGTCCGACTCTGTGTGACCCCATAGACGACAGCCCACCAGGCTCCTCCATCCCTGGGATTCTCTAGGCAAGAACACTAGAGTGGGTTGCCATTTCCTTCTCCAATGCATGAAAGTGAAAAGTGAAAGGGAAGTCGCTCAGTCGTGTTGGACTCTTCACGATCCCATGGACTATAGCCTACCAGGCTCCTCCGTCCATGGGATTTTCCAGGCAAGAGTACTGGAGTGGGTTGCCATTGCCTAGACTAACTTAAAACAAGATCCTCAATCATTTTTTATATCTTACTTATTCCTAGATGAGTATTCAAAGATCATGTCACTCCTGAAGTCAAGGCATTAGATAGATCCAAGTGACTATTACCACCCCTTATCCAACTGGTCCAATTTCAATATATTTCCTTCAAACATGGTTATTTTTTAGTTGTGTACCCAAGAAATAACACTATGATACAACTAAACTTTTATGTCAAATGTAAAAAGACTCTCTTGCTCTCAGTCTTCTCTCACCTATTTCTAATGCATCACCACTTTCAATTAACTACCTTTTAAATATTTCTAATTGACTCATGCTCCTAAATCTCCTCTGCCACAAGCCTATTACAAGCTGTCATCATCTTTTATCTTAATTGCTGTAAAACCTAATTTACTGCCTATTTTTCACTCAGATCCACTTCTACTTCACTCAACATATTACATATAGTTAGAGAGACATTCTCAAAACATGCATCAGGTCATGCCATGTCTGCTAAAACTCTTCAACAGCTGACCATTGCTTTAAGTTAAATTCACTGAGCTTGTCTAAAAATTCCTGCATAATCTGCCTCCCAAGCCTCATTAAACATCACTTGCTCACCCAGGAAATATCCAGTTCAAAGTCCAGGGGGGCTTTGTGGATGTTGTGCAGTCCTCTTTATTAGGTATGACATCCTACTCTGACAATCAATGGAAAAACGACAGGTGAAATGCCTTCCCTGAAGCAGGGAGGACTGCAAACTTCACTGAAAGTCTCATTTGGGGAAGTGAAGGGTGGGAGAGTCACAGCAATGATGAAAACCTACAGGACTGACTTTATAAAGACTCTCCGCCCTGGTAATAGAGAAGGTTATTTAAGTAGACTTTCACTCTGTTCTCTGGGAACAAATTTTTGTCCATGTTTTTTTTTTTTTTTTTTCTTTCCCCTGTAATCCATGGCAACATTTGTAATGGGCATTAGGGAGTATTCCTTTTTGTGAAATTCATATTCTGTAGTCATATCCTGCAAGTAAAATTATTGTTAGGCCAGGCTTATGGTTTATTTGACAATAGAGTCTTTGATGGAGAAGGCAATGGCACCCCACTCCAGTACTCTTGCCTGGAAAATCTCACAGACCGGGGGAGCCTGGTAGGCTGCTCTCTATGGGGTTGCCCGCAGAGTTGGACATGACTGAAGCGACTTAGCAGCAACAGCAGCAGCAGAGTATTTGAATGCTGCTACTGCTAAATTGCTTCAGTTGTGTCCGACTCTGTGTGACCCCATAGACGGCAGCCCACTAGGCTCCTCTGTCCCTGGCATTCTCCAGGCAAGAATACTGGAGTGGGTTGCCATTTCCTTCTCCAATGCATGAAAGTGAAAAGTGAAAGTAAAGTCGCCCAGTTGTGCCCGACTCTTAGCGACCCCATGGACTGCAGCCTACCAGGCTCCTCCGCCCATGGGATTTTCCAGGCAAGAGTACTGGAGTAGGTTGCCCTTGCCTTCTCTGAATTACTTTGGTCAGTGCCATATATTTGAAGCTATACTCAAGTTTGCTGCTAGATGTTAGTTATCTAGCTTGATCTATTTATTTCAGTCTTACCTCCTTGATTTTCTTTCATTCCCCCTGAAATTAATGACATATGATTTGAACCCTGTTAATCAGTTCTCGGGACGACAGAGGATGAGATGGCTGGATGGCATCTCCGACTCGATGGACGTGAGTTTGAGTGAACTCCGGGAGATGGCGATGGACACGGAGGCTTAGCGTGCTGTGATTCGTGGGGTCACAAAGAGTCGGACACAACTGAGCGACTGAACTGAACTGAACTGAATCAGTTCTCCCCACACTTCAGCTTCTGCCTATAACTAATTCCTTTGTTCAGCAAAAAGATCTAGGCGAGGCTCTCCCAGGTGGGGATCTAGAAGCAGTTGACTTTTTCAGTCTGTGAATCTTAGATTTTTCTTATTTCTTCTCTTTTAAATTCACTTTTGCTTTCAAACTACCCAATTCCTCCTGAAGCTCATCTCTTTATTTACTTATTTTCAGCAATGCTTTACTGTGTCACTTTAAAAACAGCACGCATGACTGATAGTCTGCTGTATAACCTTTTCTTCTGCAGCTATCCAGATTTTCAAGGGAAACAATTTTAAAAAATAACTATCCTTTATAATAATTGGCATGTTTCCAATGTCTGAATACGCACTTCCTCACTGACTGCCATCTGCTAAGCTGAGAGATCCTAAAACTTTATTTTTATAATATATAATTTGCATGTAGAGAAATGTATAGATCTCCCTTATTAGTTTAGTACATTTTGACAAAAATATAAACTTGTGTAAAAAAATATCACAAGATTTAGAACTCTTTTATCATCCCAGAAAGTTTTTTCATATCCCTTTCCAGTCAATGCTCTTACAACAAGAGATATCAGATCTAATTTTTATCATCACAAATTTGTTTGGCCTTTTCTTAAAGTTTATATAAATCAAATCACACAAATTATCTCTTTGCATAAACCTCTTTTTGTTTTATGTACTGTTTTTTATTTAATCCATTATGTTGAGGATATGAGTTGTAAGTTAATTTTAATTGTAGAGAAGTGTTCATTGTGTATATATACATTTTAAAATTATTCATCTGTATATAGACAGCTAGGAAGCTTCTAGTTTGTTGGAAATATTTGGAGCTTTGAACATTCTTGTACAAATATTTTGTGGATATATGCTTTAATTTCTCTTGCAAAAATAAATACAAAATGGAATTTTTGAGTCATAGAAAGTTAATATTGAAATGTATAAGAAAATGTCAATGATTTTCTAACTTGGTTCCATTTGATATTTCCACTGTCAATGAATGAAAGTTCTGGTTGCATCAGAAACTCACAGATATTCATGCTTTCAGTTCCTTTTATTTTTGCAATGTTAGAGTGTAGTGGTATCAGATAATTTTCTTTCTCTAATGACAGTTGTAACACATTTTAATTTGCTTACTGTCTAGTTGTATATTTCCTTTGTGACATATCCAAGTCTTTGTTCACTATTTATTTGGGTTATTTAATTTTTAATATTGGTTTTAAGAGCTTTTCACATCTACATATGTGTCTTGTCAAACATTTGCATTGTGAATATTTTAACCTGTTCCAAATCCTGAAAGATGATGCTGTGAAAGTGCTGCATGCAATATGCCAGCAAATTTGGAAACCTCAGCAGTGGCCACAGGACTGGAAAAGGTCAGTTTTCATTCCAATCCCAAAGAAAGGCAATGCCAAAGAATGCTCAAACTACCACACAATTGCACTCATCTCACACACTAGTAAAGTAATGCTCAAAATTCTCCAAGACAGGCTTCAGCAATATGTGAACCGTGAACTTCCTGATGTTCAAGCTGGTTTTAGAAAAGGCAGAGGAACCAGAGATCAAATTGCCAACATCTGCTGGATCATGGAAAAAGCAAGAGAGTTCCAGAAAAGCATCTATTTCTGCTTTATTGACTATGCCAAAGCCTTCAACTGTGTGGATCACAATAAACTGTGAACAATTCTGAAAGAGATGGGAATATCAGACCACCTGCTCTGACTCTTGAGAAATTCGTATGCAGGTCAGGAAGCAACAGTAAGAACTGGACAGGGAACAACAGACTGGTTCCAAATAGGAAAAGGAGTACTTCAAAGCTATATATTGTCACCCTGTTTATCATGAGAAACGCTGGACTGGAAGAAACACAAGCTGGAATCAAGATTGCCGGGAGAAATATCAATAACCTCAGATATGCAGATGACACCACCCTTATGGCAGAAAGTGAAGAGGAACTAAAAAGCCTCTTGATGAAAGTGAAAGTGGAGAGTGAAAAATTTGGCTTAAAGCTCAACATTCAGAAAACGAAGATCATGGCATCTGGTCCCATCACTTCATGGGAAATAGATGGGGAAACAGGGGAAACAGTGTCAGACTTTATTTTTCTGGGCTCCAAAATCACTACAGATGGTGACCGCAGCCATGAAATTAAAAGACGCTTACTCCTTGGAAGGAAAGTTATGACCAACCTAGATAGCATATTCAAAAGCAGAGACATTACTTTGCCAACAAAGGTTCGTCTAGTCAAGGCTATGGTTTTTCCTGTGGTCATGTATGGATGTGAGAGTTGGACTGTGAAGAAGGCTGAGCGCTGAAGAATTGATGCTTTTGAACTGTGGTGTTGGAAAAGACTCTTGAGAGTCCGTTGGACTGCAAGGAGATCCAAATAGTCTATTCTGAAGGAGATCAGCCCTGGTATTTCTTTGGAAGGGATGATGCTAAAGCTGAAACTCTAGTACTTTGGCCACCTCATGCGAAGAGTTGACTCATTGGAAAAGACTCTGATGCTGGGAGGGATTGGGGGCAGGAGGAGAAGGGGAAAACAGAAGATGAAAGGGCTGGATGGCATCACCGACTCGATGGACGTGAGTTTGAGTGAACTCCGGGAGTTGGTGATGGACAGGGAGGCCTGGTGTGCTGCAATTCATGGGGTCGCAAAGAGTCGGACACGACTGAGCAACTGATCTGATCTGATCTGATAACTTGACTATTTTTCATGATGACTTTTAATGAGCAGAAATTGTTCATTTTGAAAGAGATCAGCTTATCAATGTACAGTTGATAAGCTGATGTACAGTTGTGTGTGTGCATTTGTGTTACTGTCAAAGATATCTTAGCAAGCCACAAAGTCATAAAGGTATTCTTTTATACATTCTTTAACAAACAAATATTTTCTTAATGGAAATCAATGCTGTATATTCTTTGAAAGACAAGCTGAAGCTAAAGCTCCAGTACTTTGGCCACCTGATGCAAAGAACTGATTCACTGGAAAATACCCTGATACCAGGAAAAATTAAGGGAAAAGAAGAGGGCAACAGAGGATGAGATGGTTAGAAAGCATCACCAACTCATGGGACATGAGATAGTAGAGGATAGGTAAACCTGATGTACTGTAGTCCACAGGGTCGCAAAGAGTCAGACGGGACTTAGTGACTGAATGACAGTAACAGCAATTATTAATTTTTGCTTTTTGTTTTTTTTTAAAACTGTACTATACTATGGTAGCCATTTATGAAATAAAACACTAATATAGACATTATGTAGTTATTTTGTAGATGGTGCTTAATATCCACAATCAGTTGATATTAAGTAAATGAGAGATTAACCAGTTACTTGAAAAATCTTCAACAGCAAAACAAGTTTCCACAGGGAAGAAGAAATTCTGCTTGTCGATGGACTGAAGCATCAGCTCTTACCTTATAGTTCCTATTCCAGCCTGGCAATATCTCTGTCTGTTACATATTTTGATGATCATAATGTCCTACGGGTTCTATTAGATAGAACTCTGACTGATATGTATCCTTATCACCTTTTCCCAGAGTTTAATTGGAGCAATATTGTGCTAAATATTACTTTAATTTCTTATTTACATTTTTCAATGCAAGACTTCATCAAATTGCTTCAAATCTGTAACTTCAAATTGAATTAGTTCAAATCTGTAACTTTAAATTGGTTACTCCAAGTCTTTAACCAGCTTGATTTATCTACACAAGTGGATAGATGGAGATGTTCATTAATTAGGATCATTTCAAAAGTAATGTTCTTCCCTGGTGGTTCAAATGGTAAAGAATCTACCTGCAATATAGGAGACCCAGGTTCAATACCTGGGTCCAGAAGACCCCTGGAGAAGGAAATGGCAATCGATTCCAGTATTCTTGCCCAGAAAATCTCATGGAGAGAGAAGCCTAGTGGGCTACAGTCTACAGGGTCGACGAGAGTCAGACATGACCGAGCAACTAAAACAAAAAAATAATAAATCAGATAGAGCTAACTGTAAGCACATGACATGTTTGTGGCAAAACTCAAAGCTTATCATTGGGTTTAGACAATAGCAAATTAATTTCCCAAAATGTTTATTTTATTTATTTATTTCTGGTTGCACTGTGTCTTTATTGCTGCATGCAGGCTTTCTCTGGTTGTGACAAGCTGGTCCACTCTTCATTGCAGTGCAGTCTTCTCATTGCAGTGGTTTCTCATGTTGTGGGGCATGGGCTTAGTTGCTCTGAGGCATGTGGAATCTTCCCAGACCAGGGATCGAACCTCTGTCCCCTGCTTTGACTGGTAGACTCTTACAGCACCATCAGTGGGTAATATAAGGACTTGTTTCATGCTTCATTTCGGACACTAGTAAGAGTCTGTAAATTTCTGGGAATATCCCTAAAAGCAGTTACTTACACACTGTTTGATAAGAGGCATCCAAACAGGTTGTCCTGGAACAGAGGTCTTGGTTATCCATAGTTATTGTACAGCAATCCAAGGAATTCCTGTCTGGCTTGAGGGTACATGTATAAAGGCAGAACTGTAGATCAGGATGAAAAGCTGATAAAGTTTTGGGCTTTAAGATCAGGAATAAATCATCAGAACCACTGCAGTGGGTAGTTGCAATAATATTTAATTCTCCAAAACAGCCAAGTAGAACCAGTTGCAGCTCATCAGTCACTGATTCAGTTTTGTCACTGGTTCAGTTTTGTCTCTAGTTCAGTTTTCACTCAGACAACCTACTTAAATACTGTGGAGTTCCTGGGGAGTCCTGTGATTATGAGAACCCTTCCTATAAATCTCCAAAGTCATTTTTTAAAATGTAAATGTATTTATTTTAATTGGAGGCTAATTACTTTACAAAATTGTATTGGTTTTGCCATACATCAACATGAATCTGCCGCAGGTGTACACGTGTTCCTCATCTTGAACCGCCCTCCCACCTCCCTCCCCATACCAAAGTCATTTAAACCCACTTTCTCCATCATATGCCATTTCATAAAGGGAAGGAGAATCTGAGTGACTATCTTTCTCATGAAAATATAAACAACCAATAATATTCATTTTTATAACCCTGAATGACCCATCACAAACTTTGACAGATGGCCTTTCCTTAATTTGAATTGAAGTTTAAAGGGCAAAATAGGTCAGTGAAATGTGAAACAATAGAGTAGCTCATCTTGGGTGTTGCTACTGATGCCAGGATTAGGGATTGCCCATGCTCTTTGCATGTGTTTAGTATCCTGGAATTACCAGTTAAAGGCAAATTAAAGTAATATGATCCCAAGAGGGAATCAGATTTATTTTATTATATGTTGATTTTGAAGCTAGGACTGGATTTTCTACAAAAATCTCTAAATTTTAGTGCTGTCCTTCAAAGTCTAGCTAAAGTGCTTTGAAGCTTCGCTGGACCACATAAATTCTATTTTCACTGGTCATTTAACAGTCATATAATATTGAGTTTCACCTTTTGAACCAATATTGCATTCCAAATTAACTCATTATTGTTAATTGATTTTTTATCTGACTGAGCATTTCCTTCTAACCTAAATTGTAAGCTCTTTAAGGACAAAATGTAGGCATCTCTTTGTATTCCTTTCAGTTCTTCTTAAAGTAGACATTTCAAAATATTGGTTGGTTAATAAATAGTTTAATTTATATCCTAGTGGCAGGGACATATCTACACAATTATTCTGAAACAGTGTCCTAGGAAAAGCAGATCTTAATTTTATCTTGAAATTTATGAAAAGCAACAACCAGGAATTGCCTGAAATTTGCATATTACAAGAGAAAAAAAATTTAAAAACAAATGAGAGAACAAAGCACAATGTAGTTTTGATATATGAAAACATGAATATTATACTTACAGTATTTCTGAATAATATGATTTTGTGATTAATACACATATTTAAAATTTCAATGAAGGGATGTCAACATAATACCCTATTACAGATTACAAAAAATCAACATTAGTGTCATATTCTGTCTTTGAAATTCCAGCCAAATCCATCATCTTCTAACTGGATATAGAAATAGGCAAAAGCTGAGTTGAGTAGGAGACTCAATTCAGTGCAAATACAACTCATGATTCTAGTCATGTGAGAAGAACATGGAGACACACAGAGAAATGAAAAGATAATTTAGATAAAAGGGAGTAGGAAAATAGAGTCTTTCGCCTTTAAGTCACTGGTTTATAAAGTCACTGAGCAAATCTGAAGATCATGGATTTGCTTTGAATTCAGCTTGAGTTCTAAACTTGACAGTGTATTAATAACTTATAAATGACTGATGAAAAAAATCCCTTGATATGATTTTTAGTGGCATTTAATAGATTAGTTCACAAATTATTGAGATGGCATGGTGAAACTACTAATTGAATATGACATTTCTATAAAATGCTATTAAAAATATTATAGTACCTATTGCTAGGTGAGTTGATTGTACCTTTCCTGCTATGTTAAATGATAAATTTAAAGGTAAGAAAAATAAATTTTCCAATGAATTCAAAATTCTCAGGATGGGATCATTAAACTGACAAAGTAAAATAAATAAGGCATTGCAATTTACTCATTGGATGTTCTCTATAATTTTAAATGCAAATCAGTACTTAAAATATGCCTTACAATATTCATTGATTAGTTCTAATAATTTTCTGGTGGAGTCTTTAGGGTTTTCTATGTAGAGGATCATGTCATCTGTAAACAGTGAGAGTTTTACTTCTACTTTTCCAATTTGGATTCCTTTTATTTCTTTTTCTGCTCTGATTGCTGTGGCCAAAACTTCCAGAACTATGTTGGATAGTAATGGTGAAAGTGGGCACCCTTGTCTTGTTCCTGACTTTAGAGGAAATGCTTTCAATTTTTCACCATTGAGGATAATGTTTGCTGTGGGTTTGTCATATATAGCTTTTATTATGTTGAGGTACGTTCCTTCTATTCCTGCTTTCTGGAGAGTTTTTATCATAAATGGACGTTGAATTTTGTCAAAGGCTTTCTCTGCATCTATTGAGATAATCATATGGTTTTTATTTTTCAATTTGTTAATGTGGTGTATTACACTGATTGATTTGTGGATATTGAAGAATCCTTGCCTCCCTGGGATAAAGCCCACTTGGTCATGGTGTATGATCTTTTTAATGTGTTGTTGGATTCCGATTGCTAGAATTTTGTTAAGGATTTTTGCATCTATGTTCATCAGTGATATTGGCCTGTAGTTTTCTTTTTTTGTGGCGTCTTTGTCAGGTTTTGGTATTAGGGTGATGGTGGCCTCATAGAATGAGTTTGGAAGTTTACCTTCCTCTGCAATTTTCTGGAAGAGTTTGAGCAGGATAGGTGTTAGCTCTTCTCTAAATTTTTGGTAGAATTCAGCTGTGAAGCCATCTGGACCTGGGCTTTTGTCTGCTGGAAGATTTCTGATTACAGTTTCATTTTCCGTGCTTGTGATGGGTCTGTTAAGATTTTCTATTTCTTCCTGGTCCAGTTTTGGAAAGTTGTACTTTTCTAAGAATTTGTCCATTTCTTCCCCGTTGTCCATTTTATTGGCATATAATTGCTGATAGTAGTCTCTTATGATCCTTTGTATTTCTGTGTTGTCTGTTGTGATCTCTCCATTTTCATTTCTAATTTTATTGATTTGATTTTTCTCCCTTTGTTTCTTGATGAGTCTGGCTAATGGTTTGTCAATTTTATCTATCCTTTCAAAGAACCAGCTTTTGGCTTTGTTGATTTTTGCTATGGTCTCCTTTGTTTCTTTCTGCCCTAATTTTTAAGATTTCTTTCCTTCTACTAACCCTGGGGTTCTTCATTTCTTCCTTTTCTAGTTGCTTTAGGTGTAGAGTTAGGTTATTTATTTGACTTTTTTCTTGTTTCTTGAGGCATGCCTGTATTGCTATGAACTTTCCCTTTAGCACTGCTTTTACAGTGTCCCACAGGTTTTGGGTTGTTGTTTTCATTTTCATTCATTTCTATGCATATTTTGATTTCTGTTTTGATTTCTTCTGTGATTTGTTGGTTATTCAGCAGCATGTTGTTCAGCCTCCATATTTGAAATTTTTAATAGTTTTTCTCCTGTAATTGAGATCTAATATTACTGCATTGTGGTCAGAAAAGATGCTTAGAATGATTTCTATTTTTTTGAATTTACCAAGGCTAGATTTATGGCCCAGGATGTGATCTATCCTGGAGAAGGTTCCGTGTACACTTGAGAAAAAGGTGAAATTCATTGTTTTGGGGTGAAATGTCCTATAGATATCAATTAGGTCTAACTGGTCTATTGTATCATTTAAAGTTTGTGTTTCCTTGTTAATTTTCTGTTTAGTTGATTTATCCATAGGTGTGAGTTGGGTATTAAAGTCTGCCACTATTATTGTGTTATTGTTAATTTCTCCTTTCATACTTGTTAGCATTTGTCTTACATATTGTGGTGCTACTATGTTGGGTGCATATATATTTATAATTGGTATATCTTCTTCTTGGATTGATCCTTTGATCATTATGTAGTGACCTTCTTTGTCTCTTTTCACAGCCTTTGTTTTAAAGTCTATTTTATCTGATATGAGTATTGCTACTCCTCCTTTCTTTTTTTTCTATTTGCATGGAAAATCTTTTTCCAGCCCTTCACTTTCAGTCTGTATGTGTCCCCTTATTTTAGGTGGGTCTCTTGTAGACAAAATATGTAGAAGTCTTGTTTTTGTATCCATTCAGCCAGCCTTTGTCTTTTGGTTGGGGCACTCAACCTATTTATGTTTAAGGTAATTATTGATAAGTATGATCCTGTTGCCATTTACTTTATTGTTTTGAATTCAAATTTATAAACCCTTTTTGTGTTTCCTGTCTAGAGAATATCCTTTAGTATTTGTTGGAGAGCTGGCATTCCTATACACTAATAATGAGAAAATAGAAAGAGAAATTAAGGAAACAAATCCATTCACCATTGCAACGAAAAGAATAAAATACTTAGGAATATATTTATCTAAAGTAATTAAAGACCTATATATAGAAAACTATAAAACACTGGTGAAAGAAATCAAAGAGGATACTAATAGATGGAGAAATATACCATGTTCATGGATTGGAAGAATCAATATAGTGAAAATGAGTATACTACCCAAAGCAATTTATAGATTCAATGCAATCCCTATCAAGCTACCAACGGTATTCTTCACAGAGCTAGAACAAATAATTTCACAATTTGTATGGAAATACAAAAAACCTTGAATAGCCAAAGCTATCTTGAGAAAGAAGAATGAACTGGAAGAATCAACCTGCCTGACCTCATGCTCTACTACACAGCCACAGTCATCAAGACAGTATGGTACTGGCACAAAGACATAAATATAGATCAATGGAACAAAATAGAAAGCCCAGAGATAAATCCATGCACATATGGACACCTTATCTTTGACAAAGGAAGCAAGAATATACAATGGATTAAAGGCAATCTCTTTAACAAGTGGTGCTGGAAAAACTGGTCAACCACTTGTAAAAGAATGAAACTAGAACACTTTCTAACACCATACACAAAAATAAACTCAATATGGATTAAAGATCTAAACATAAGACTGGAAACTATAAAACTCTTAGAGGAGAACATAGGCAAAACACTCTCCGACATACATCACAGCAGGATGCTCTATGACCCACCTCCCAGAATATTGGAAATAAAAGCAAAAATAAACAAATGGGACCTAATTAAGTTTAAAAGTTTCTGCACAGCAAAGGACAGCCTTCAGAATGGCAGAAAATAATAGCAAATGAGGCAACAAACAACTAATCTCAAAATTATACAAGAAACCCCTACAGCTCAATTCCAGAAAAATAAATGACCAAATCAAAAAATGGGCCAAAGAACTAAATAGACATTTCTCCAAAGAAGACATACAGATGGCTAACAAACACATGAAAAGATGCTCAACATCACTCATTATCAGAGAAATGCAAATCAAAACCACTATGAGGTATCATTTCATGCCAGTCAGATTGGCTGTGATCCAAAAGTCTACAAGCAATAAATGCTGGAGAGGGTGTGGAGAAAAGGGAACCCTCTTACACTGTTGGTGGGAATACACACTAGTACAGCCACTATGAAGAACATTGTGGAGATTCCTTAAAAATACTGGAAATAGAACTGCCATACGACCCAGCAATCCCACTGCTGGGTATACACACTGTGGAAACCAGAACTGAAAGAGACACGTGTACCCCAATGTTCATTGCAGTGCTGTTTATAATAGCCAGGATATGGAAGCAACCTAGATGTCCATCAGCAGGTGAATGGATAAGAAAGCTGTGGTAAATATACACAATGCAGTGTTGCTCAGCCTTTAAAAACAATACATTTGAATCAGTTCTATTGAGGTGAATGAAACTGGAGCCTATTATACAGAGTGAAGTAAACCAGAAAGAAAAACACCGATACAGTATACTATCGCATACATATGGAATTTAGAAAAATGGTAACAATAACCCTGTATATGAGACAGCAAAAGAGACACAGATGTATAGAACAGTCTTTTGGACTCTGTGGGAGAGGGAGAGGGTGGGATGATTTGGGAGAATGGCATCAAAACTTGTATAATATCATATATGAAACGAGTCGCCAGTCCAGGTTCGATGAATGATACTGGATGCTTGGAGCTGGTGCACTGGGACGACCCAGAGGGATGGTATGGGGAGGGAGGAGGGAGGAGGGTTCAGGATGGGGAGCACATGTATATCTGTGGCTAATTCATTTTGATATATGGCAAAACCAATATAATATTGTAAAGTTAAAAAATAAAATAAAAAGAAAGAAAAGCTGAAAAAAAAAGAAAATATGCCTTATAATTTAAAAAATATTCCTGTGAATAATTGCACAAGAAAATGTGTTTGAGGGAGAGTAAATGTCTCCCTATCCAAAAGGATCTCTTTTATTACCTGCTAATTTGACTAAAATTGTATTATTAGAACCACTAATTTGGATTAGGATATGGATTCCAGAAGACTGCACTGAAAAGACAGCTATGTTTTCTTAAATGCTGTGTCTTGTGCTCTTACGTAAATATGTAATTTTTGTTGAAGTATAATTGATTTACAATCATATATTAGTTTTAGAGGTATAACATAGTAATTCAATATTCTTATAGATTATAATACATTTAAAGTATTACAAAATATTGGCTATATTCCCTGTTGTTTTTTTGTTGTTGTCATTCAGTTGCTGTCATGTCCGAATATTTGGGACCCAGTGGACTGAAGCCTAGTGTGCTTTACTGTCTCGGGGAGTTTGCTCAAATTTATGTTCATTGAGTTGGTAATACTATCTAGCCATCTTATCCTCTGCTGTCCTCTTTTCCTTTTGCCTTCAATCTTTCCCAGCATCAGGGTCTCTTCAAATGAGTTCTTCTCATCAGGTGGCCAAAATGTTGGAATTTCAGCTTCAGCATCAGTCCTTCTGATGAATATTCAAGACTGATTTCCTTTAGGATGGACTGGATTAATCTCTCTGCAGTCCAAGGGACTCTCAAAAGTCTTTGCCAGCACTACAATTAGAAAGCACGAATTCTTCAGTGCTCAGATTTCTCTGTGGTACAACTCTCACTCCCATGCATGACTACTGAAAAATCCATAGCTTTGGCTAAACAGACATGCTTTTTATATGTCTCTGCTTTTTAATATACTATGTTTTTTGTGGCTTTCCTTCCAACGAGCAAGTGACAATTTCATGGCTCCTGTTACCATCTGCAGTGATTTTGGAGCCTAAGAAAATAAAATCTGTCACTTCTTCCACTTTTCCCTAATTGATTTGCCATGAAGTAGTGGGACCAGATACCATGATCTTAGTTTTTTAATGCTGAACTTCAAGCCAGTTTTTTCACCCTCCTTTTTCATCCTGTGCTGTACAATAAATATATCATTATATATCACCCTGTACTCATTTATTTTACACTTGGTACTTAGTACTTCTTAATAGTCTAACAGTACCTTGTCCCTCTCCTTTTCCCTCTCCACATTGGTAACCATTATTTTGTTCTCCTTATCTGTTGTCTATTTCTGTTTTGTTATATTTGCTCTTCTTTTTTTTTAGATTCCACTAAGTGGTAATTTGCAGCATTTGTCTTTCTTTGTTCGACTTACTTCAGTAAGTTAATACCCTTTAGGTTCATCTATATTGTTGCAAATAGCAAAATTGAATTCATTTTTATGTTTTATATGTTTGATTATATATATCACATCTTTATAGGTTCACTGGTTGATAGACACTTAGGAGGCTTCCATATTTTGCATATAGTAAATGATGCTGTTAATAACATTGGAGTGCATGTATCTTTTCCAATTAGGGTTTTCATTTGGGAGGGTATATACACAAGAATAGAATTTCTGGATCAAAGGGTTATTCTATTTTAAATATCTTGAGGAAACTGAACAATGTTTTTCACAGTGACTTCAACAGTTCACATTTCTACTAACAGTGTACTAGGCTACCCTTTTCGCTACATTCTCACCAATATTTGTTATTTGTGGTCTTTTTTTCTTTTTAATTTTTTAAATTGGAGTATAGTTGCTTTACAATGTTGTGTTAGTTTCTACTGTACAGCAAAGTAAATCAGCTGCATGTATACATACACCCCCTCTTTTTTTGGAGTTAATCCCATTTAGGTAACCATGCTTATAGACTAAAACCCAAAGGAATTCAGAAGTTGCTTTATGAGCAAGAATGTGGGTGAGATCTGAATCATTTATTAGACACAGATTTTCTCTTCTGTAAACTCTCAGGAGCAACAGTATGGGCTGTTGTGAAGATTAAAGAATGTAAGAGCTCAAATCTACTCAGTGTTCTGTGGTGAACTGCCCTTTCTATAATGCAGATTCTCTGGTTGCTAGGTCAACTTTTTATTCTTTGCTGGATGTGATCATTTTTTTTTTTTTTAATTTAAGGATAACTGCTTTACAGAATTTGTTGTTTTTTGTCAAACCTCAACATGAATCAGCCATGGGTACACATATATCCCCTCCCTTTTCAACCTTTATTTTACATATGGCAATGTAAGTTTCCATGTTACTCTTTCCATACATCACAGCCTCTCATCCCCTCTCCCCATGTCCATAAGTCTGTTCTCTATGTCTGATTCTCCATTTCTGCCCTGCCAATCAACTCTTCAGTATCATTTTTCTAGATTCCATGTATGTGCATTAAAACATGATTTTTATCTTTCTTTTTCTGACTTACTTCAGTCTTTATAATAGGCTCTAGTTTCATCCACCTCTTAAACTGACTCATATGCATTCTTTTTTATGGCTGAGCAATATTCCATTGTGCATATGTACCACAACTTCTTTAACCATTCATCTGTTGATGGACATCTAGGTTGCTTCTATGTTCTAGCTATTAAAAATACTGCTGCAAGAACAATGGGATACACATGTCTTTTTCAGTTTTGGTTTCCTCAGGCTATATGCCTTGGAGTGGGACTGCTGGGTCATATGGTGGTTTTATTCCTAGCTTTTTAAGGAATCTCCATAGTGTCTTCCATAGTGGCTGTATCAATTTACGTTATCACCAACAGTGCAAGGGTGTTCCCTTTTCTCCACACCCTCTTCACATTTATTGTTTATAGACATTCTGATGATGATCATTCTGACTAAACTGAGGTGATATTTCATTGTAGTTTTGATTTGCATTTCTCTAATAATGACTGATGTTGAGCATCTTTTCATGTATCTGTTAGCCATCTATATGTCTTCTTTGGAGAAATGTCTGTTTAGGTCTTTTTCCCAATTTTTGATTGGGTTGTTTGTTTCTCTGGTATTGAGTTGTATGAGCGGCTTGTATATTTAGGAAATTAATCCTTTGTCAGTTGTTTCATTTGCTATTATTTTCTCTCATTCTGAGGGTTGTCTTTTCACTTTGCTTATACTTTCCTTTGCTGTGCAAAAGATTTTATGTTTAATCAGGTCCCACTTGTTTAATTTTGTTTTTATTTCCATTACTCTAGGAGGCGGATCATAGAGGATCTTGCTTTGATTTATGTCATCATGTGTTCTGACCTTTTCCTCTTAAGAGTTTTATAGTTTCTGGTCTCACATTTAGGTCTTTTATCCATTTTGAGTTTATCTTTGAAAATGGTGTTATTAAGTGTTCTGATTTCATTCTTTTACATGTAGCTGTGCAGTTTTCCCAGCACCATTTATAGAAGAGGCTGTCTGTGCCCCATTGTATATTCTTGCCTCCTTTGTCAAAAATAAGGTACTCATAAGGTGCATGGGTTTGTTTCTGGGCTTTCTATCTAGTTCCATTGGTCTATATTTCTGTTTTTGTGCCAGTACCATACTGTCTTGATGACTGTAGGTTTGTAGTATAATCTGAAGTCAGAAAGGTTGATTCCTCCAGCTCCATTCTTTTTTTCTCAAGACTGCTTTGGCTTTTCAGGGTCTTTTGTGTTTCCATATGAATTGTGATTTTTTTTTTTATTCTAGTTCTGTGAAAAATGCCATTGGTAATTTGGCATTGAATCTGTAGATCGCATTTGGTAGTATAGTCATTTTCACAATATTGATTCTTCCTACCTGCCCAGGAAGATGGAATATCTCTCTGTCTGTTTCTGTCATCTTTGATTTCTTTCATTAGTGTCATAATTTTCTATGTACAGGTCTCTTTGATCTCCTTAGGTAAGTTTATTTCTAGATTTTATATTCTTTTTGTTGCAATGGTGAATGGAAATGGTTCTTTAATTCCTCTTTCTGATTTTTCATTGTTAGTATATAGAAATGTACATGATTTCTGTGTATTGATTTTGTATCCTGTGACTTTGCTAAATCCACTGATTAGCTCTAGTAATTTTCTGATAGTATCTTTAGGGTTTTCTATATACAGTATCATGTCATTTGCAAACAGTGAGAGCTTTACTTCTTTTCTGATCTGGACTATTTTTATTTCTTTTTCTTATCTGATTTTTATAGCTATAATTTCCAAAACTTGAATAATAGTGGTGAAAGTGGACACCCTTGTCTTGCTCCTGATCTTAGGGGGAATGCTTTCAGTTTTTCACCATTGAGAATAATATTTGCTAGATGCTTATTATATATGGCCTTTACTATGTTAAGGTAGGTTCCTTCTATGCCCATTTGTTGAAGAGTTTTCATCATAAATGGGTGCTGAAATTTGTCTATGTCTTTTTCTGCATCTATTGAGATTATCATATGGTTTTTATATTTCAATTTGTTAATATGATGTATCATATTCATTGATTTGTGTATATTGAAGAATCCATGAATTCCTGAAATAAACATAACTTGATCATGGTGTATGAGCTTTTTAATGTGTTGTTGAATTCTGTTTGCTAAAACTCTGTGGAAGAGTTTTGCATCTATGCTTATCAGTGATATTGGCCTGTAGTTTCCTTTTTTTATGTTATTTTTGTCTGGTTTTGGTCTCAGGGTGATGGTGGCCTCATAGAATGAGTTTGGAAGTGTTCATTCCTCTCCAATTTTTTGAAAGTGCTTTAGAAGAATAGGCATTAGATCTTCTCTAAATGTTTGATAGAGTTCTCCTGTGAAGCCATCTGGTCTTGGGTTTTTGTTTTTTGGGAGACTTTTGATCACAGCTTCAATTTCAGTGCTTGTAGTTGAGTTGTTCATAATTTCTATTTCTTCCTGGTTCAGCCTTGGAAGATTAAACTTCTCTAAGTAGCTTTCCATTTCTTCCAGGATATCCAATTTATTGTCATATAGTTGTAATAGTCCCTTATAATCCTTTGTATTTCTATATTGTTTGCTGTAACCTCTCCTTTTTCATTTATATTTTGTTGATTTGAAAATAGTCTCTTTTTTTCTTGATGAGAAAGGTTGGTAAATTTTGTTTACCTTCTCCAAGAACCAACTTTTATATTGATCAATTTTTACTTTTTTTTTTTTTGCATTTATTTCTGCTCTAATCTTTATTATTTCTTTCCTCTTGCTAATTTTGGAGTGTTTTTGTCCTTCTTTTTCCAGGTGTTTGAGGTATAAAGTTAGATTTTCTATTTGATATGTTTCTTGTTTTCTGAGGTAGGATTGCAATGCTATAAACTTCTCTCTTAAAAATGCTTCTGCTGCATCCCATAGGTTTTGAGTTGTCGTGTTTTCATTGTCATTTGTTTCTAGAATTTATTTTTTTAATTTCCCTTTTTCTTTCTTCAGTAACCTGCTGGTTATTTAGAAACGTACTGGTTAATCTTCGTGCGTTTGCATTTTTTAGTTTTTTCTCTTCTAATTGGTATCTAGTCTCATAGCATTGTGGTGGGAAAAGATGCCTGATACAATTTTAATTTTCTTAAATTTACTGAGGCTTCATTTCTGACCCAAGATACGATCTATTGTGGAGAATGTTCCATGTGCACTTGAGAATAAGGTGTATTCTTCTGCATTTGCATGGAATGTCCTGAAGTTATCAATGAGATCCATCTCATCTAATGTATCATTTAAGACTGATATTTCCTTATTAATTTTCTCTTTTGATGATCTGTCCATTGGTGTAACTGGGGTGTTAAAGTCTCCTACTATGATTGTGCTACTGTTAATTTTTCCATTTATGCTTTTAAGTGTCTGTCTTATGTTCTGAGATGCTCCTATGTGGGGTGCATAGATATTTACAATTGCTATGTCTTCCTCTTGGATTGATCACTTGAACATTATGTAATATCCTTCCTTATCTCTTGTAATATTCTTTATTTTATTATTATTATTATTTTACTTTACAATATTGTATTGGTTTTGCTCCATTTTTTTTCGATTCCCTTTCTTTTATTAATTTATTCATTTATCTTATTGTTTCATAGAAATAATGAGAAAAACAATAGAGAAAATTAACGAAGTCAGAAGTTGGTTCATTGAAGAGATTGATAAAATTGATAAAACTTAGCAAGCTTGGCTCATCAAGAAAAAAAGAAAACACAATAGCCAATAACAGGAATGAAAAATGTGATATCACTACAGATTGTACAGACATTAAAAAGGGTAATAAATGGATATTATCAACAACTTTATGGCAATAAATTCAACAATGTAAATGGAATGGTTTTGCCCCATTTTGTCTGATATCGTAAAGGAAATCAGTCCTGAATATTCATTGGAAGGGCTGATGCTGAAACTGGAACTCCAATACTTTGGCCACCTGATGTGAAGAACTGACTCATTTGAAAAGACCCTGATGCTGGGAAAGATTGAATGCGGAATGAGAAGGCGATGACAAAGGATGAGATGGTTGAATGGCATCACCGACTCAATGGACATGAGTTTGAGTAAACTCCATTTGTTGGTGATGGACAGGGAGGCCTGATTTGCTGCAGTCCATACAGTTGCATACAAAGATTAGGATGTGACTGTGTGACTGAACTGTACTGAACTGAACTTGCTTGTCTGAAAAGGTTTTGATTTCTCCATCAGTTTTCAACAAGATCCTTGCCTGGTGCAGTAGTCTTGGTTGTAGATTATTCCTTATAAGAACTTTAAGTATATCCTGCCATTCCCTTCTGGCATGCAGAGTTTCTGCTGAAAGATTAGCTGTTAAACTTATGGAGTTTCCCTTGTATGTTACTTGTTGCTTTTCCATTGCTGCTTTTAATATTCTTTCTTTGTGTTTATTCTTTGTTAGTTTGATTAGTGTCTGTCTTGGTTTGTTTCTCTTTGGATTTATCCTGAATGGGACTCTTTGTGCCTCTTGGACTTGATTGACTATTTCCTTTTCCATGTTGGGGAAATTTTCAACTATAATCTCTTCAAAAATTTTCTCATACCCTTTCTTTTTCTCTTCTTCTTCTGGGATCCCTATAATTCAAATGTTGTTGCATTTGATATTATCCTAGAGGTCTCTGAAACTATCCTCAATTCTTTTCATTCTTTTTACTTTCTTCTGTTCTTCAGAAGTTATTTCCACCATTTTATCTTCCAGATCACCAATTTATTCTTCTTCTTCTGGTATTCTGCTATTGATTCCTTGTAGAGTATTTTTAATTTCAGTAATTATATTGTTTGTCTCTGTATGTTTATTCTTTAATTCTTCTAGATCTTTGTTAATTTTTAATTCAATTTTCTCCATTCTGTTTTCAAGGTTTTTGATCATCTTTTCTATCATTTCTCTGTATTCTTTTTTAGATAGTTTGCTTATTTCCTCTTCATTTATTTGGACTTCTGTGTTCTAGTTTGTTCCTTCGTTTGTGGAGTATTTCTCTGCCTTTTCATTATTTTGTTTAAACTTGTGTTTGAAGTCTTCTTTTCCCAGGCTTCAAGGCTGAATTCTATCTTGCTTCTGCCCTCTTAATATTGGTGATATTTGTGCTGATATTTCCACCCTCTGATGGGCAAGGCTGAGTGAGGTGGTCATCCTGTCTGTTGATGATTGGATTTGTATTTTTGCTTTGTTTGTTGTTTGGATGCTATGGGTGATTGGGTGATGCTGGATATTTTATTCAAGTGGTTTCCTTTGTGGGAGTTCTCACTATTTGATACTCCCTATGGTTAGATCTCTGGTAGTCTAGGGTCTTAGATTCAGTGCTCCCACTCTAAAGGCTCAGGGCTTAATCTCTGGTCAGGAATGAAGATTTCACAAGCAGTTTGTTATGGCAATAAGTGAGATTAAAACAATAGCCCAAAATGAGAAACTAAAGATGAACCCCAGACAAATGACAGTTACAAAACCAGGCAAATGACAATTAGTATAAAGAAAAATGCACATATACATATACACCCATAAGCAAAATCAAAACAATCCAACAAAAATAAAGTACAATATATTGACCTGGTGAACAAAGGAAACCAAAAATTTTGTCTATCAGCTTAGAACAAAACTAACTAGAGTGCAAACTGTAAAACAAAACTAAAGCAAGGTGCCAAGTGGGAAATAAAGCAATGAAAACAGAATTAACAAATTTGTTGAGCAGAAAGGAAAGAAAGAATAGATATGCAAAGTTAAACAGAAGTAGATAAAGAAGATTTATATATCATAAAGATTACCTGCTAGGGGAAAAAACCAGTATGGAATGCAAACAAAGGAATAAATAATAATGTTTAAAAAATTAAAATTAAAGACAAAGAAAAAAAAGAATAAGAAAAAAAATTAAAAAAGGAAAACTCCACTGGACTGCAAAGCCCAATGGAATGACAGAGGTTTATAACAACAACAAAAAAAAAGTGATTAAAAAAAAATTAAAAACTCAAAAGCTTAATTAGATTTCACAGTGCAGTAATGTTGACAACTACAACAGAGAGGGGAAAGGAAAATGAAAAAGAAAATAAAAATCCAAAATAAACTACAGAATAAGTCAAAACATAAGAATAATAAATAATACATGTTTTGATGTATGGCAAAACCAATACAATATTGTAAAGTAAATAATAATAATAATAATAAATAAATAAGAAAAAAAAGAATGATAAATAATAAATATTTTCTTGAGTCACTGCTGTGACTCCTTTCCCTCGCTGGGAGTCACAGTCCACCTCACCTCCCTAGGATGCCCTCCAATACTGTGCTGGTCTCTGGACCTCCTGTGGGGGCAGCTCAGTTTCTAATCTGGCCCTACTCCTGTGTGTTCTTGCCTCCGATGTCCCTAGCATTCAGAACTAGTGTGTTTTGTTTTGTGGGAGCTCTCAATGTCGTTTTATATATTCCATAGACACGGAGTCTGCCTAGTTGTTCATGTGGATTTAACCTGTAGCTTGTACAGCTGATGGGAAGGTTTTGGGTCTTCTTCCTTAGCCACATTGCCCCTGGGTTTCAATTGTGGCTTTATTTCCACCTCTGCATGTGTGTCACCCACTGGAGTTTGCTATGAGCCTGCCCTGGAGGAAATGGGTCTGCCCCAGTGAGGGCCAGGTGTGGAGGTTATGAAATTGCTTGGGTTGCAGGGGTTCTGGAAGCACTAGGTACTAAGGGGAGTTGGCAGCTAGGGCAGCAGGAAATATAGTGTTTTAGAAGTGTATGGCAACCAGTAGTGACCAATATACTCCAGTATTCTTGCCTGGAGAATACCCCTGACAGAGAAACCTGGCAGATCACAGTCCACAGGTTCACAAAGAGTTGGACATAACTGAAGCATCCAGAGTGGATAGATGCAAGACTCTTTTTTTTTTTTTTTTTTTTTTTGCATGTGGCAACTCTGCCCCAGTGAGGGTTAAGCCTGAAGGTGGTGGAGCTGCTCTGGTCACAGGAACTCTGGTGGTGCCAAGTGTGCAGGGACATGGACTGTCTCAGGGCAGGAGTTATGGCCTTATCAGAGTCTTTTTTAGAACCTCTGGTAGCTGGTGATGAGTAGGCCTCTCCACAGTCAACAGCAGCCCTCACCCTGGGATTGCTCCACAATCCCTATGCTACAGCTCCCAACCACTGCTTGCTCCAGGGAACCTGCAGTCCTGTCCAGGGTACATATGGCTGTGGCAAGGTCTGTCTGATTCTCATTCCATTTAGGCTGCCACAGATCAGCTGTTTCACTTTCAGCCTTAAATGTTTCTTCCTCTGACTCAGACAATTGTCCCAGTGTGGGGATCGGATCCCTGTTTCAGTTCCCCCACCTGCCAAGGGCAGGTCTAGTCTTACTCACTCCTGTTTTCCCCCTATTTCCTTCATCCTACCGAGTTTTGCATGGTTTTATACATTCTTTTCCATTGGTCAGGTACTCCTGTCTGCTCTCAGCTGGTGTTCCTCATGCACTTCTATGTTGACAATATATCCCTGATGTATCCATGGAGACAGATGTACTCCACATGCATGTACTCCTCCACCATCTTTTTCTACCCCCTGACTTTAGTTTTAATATGTGATGTATCTGCTATGATCTAGTTGGGATACTGAAAAACCAACAAATTGTAACTTAATTGTGTAAGTTTTAATGTGCACTGGTAAGGTCTTAAATCATTGTACCACATCACAAACTACAGTAGCACCCACAAGGATAAGGCTCTGTTTTTGTTGTTCTTGCTGTTAGTTCTTTATTTTACCACTGAGCTGTTTGGAATATTGGTTCCACATGATCAGCTCCTTTTGGTATAATTATACACTAAAAGGGACAGAAAAACCCTGTGGGTTTTAACTTTCAGGAGGCACAGAAGCTTGGTAGACACAAATTATCTAGCACACACAGAAAACATTACCTGTAATAGCTAGTTTAAATTCATATCATTAATTATAGTTTTCCCTAAACAATTCTATGAATATACGTTGTCGATGCTCAGTAAGAAATTCTATAAACTTCAGTATGCCAGGTGAAAATATGTATAACAGATTTAATTATAAAAAGCAGACTATTTAATAACTTTAGACACCCCAGGGAAAAGAGTCGTAAAAGAAAAAATAATTGTGATAATAGTTTTAAAAGCCAAAATTTCTTCTCAAATTAAAAAAAAAAATTAGCCAACTCTTTGGAGATTTTATTTAAATTATTTCTGTTACATGAAGATTCTATTCTTTTTTTTTTTTTGGTAAGAAACATATCATTATTGCAAAATTATAGACAACTTTCCTCCCTGACTCAAGGACATATATGGTTGGGGGACCAGTAGCAAGATTTTGCTACTTTTTTTTAGTTTACTACTTTTTAGTAGTAAGTAAGCTACTATTTAGCTACTTTTTAAAGAACTTTTTTCTATAAATACTTTCCCCTTTTGATGGGCCTGAAGTTCTCTTCCTCCACCTGAGTTACCTGTCAGCTGTTGGCTGGGGGAAAATGGATGGGAGAAAGCAAGAGAGAGGATTCTAAAACAAACAAACAAAATTAATTGGAGAGCTTCTTTGTACTTCTGGGCCTGAAATTATCCTCCTCTGCCTAGACAACAGCAGTCTGCAATACCAGTATTTGCCTTGGAATAATTTATATTCATAGGTTGGATACTCAGTTTTACCATCAAGAAGTATCAGCTTTCCCAGACTGGGAAAACTCTATTCCTCATGAAGAACCAGAAAGGAGCAATGGGAACCCCAGTGGCATGAGATAAACCAAGACCGACATAGTCGTACAAAGACTAAAAAATAGTTCACAAAAGAAGCTCAGGTCCTGTTTTTTATAGGTAAGCAGGGGAATTTCAAGCTAAAATAACAACAACAATAACAACATCAACAAAATTGCATAGAACTCTGTGTATTCTTGCCTGAAGAAGTCCATGGACAGAGGAGTCTGGTGGGCTACAGTCCATGGGGTCACAAAGAGTTGAACATGACTGAGGGACTAACACTTTCACTGTCACAGGTCCCTAACATAACAGCTAAAATGTCTATTAAAAAAAAATACTCATACAAGGAACCAGGAAAACAATTTAAAGGAGAAGAGAAGATTAAGTGACACAAACAATGAGATGTAGGATTTATGTGAAAAGGATTATAAAGTAACTATGTGCAAAGGATCATGAAGTAACTATCTGCAAGGGATCATAAAGTAACTATGTGCAAAGGATAATAAAGTTACTATGAAAACAATCCAAATAGCTAAAATTCTTATTAAACAAATTTTTAAAATATAGAACTCCAACAAATAATTAAAAGCTATAGTAAAAAATCAAATGAGAATTATAAAACTGAAAAAATATAATAATATAAATTAATAAAAGCTTACTAGATGAACTCAAGTGTTGAGTGACAGAGAAAGTAATAAGTGAATTGAAGGACAAGTCAAATGAATTTACTCAGTTTAATTGAAATATAAATGAATAGACCTCTAGGGATCTAATAAAGAAAGTTTCAACATTCATATCATTGGATCATAGGAGGAAAGGATAAAGAGAGTGGGGCTGAAATATTATTTTAAACATAAAGGTTGAACATTTTTTCCCATTTGGCAAAAAATGTAAACATATTGAAGAAGCAGAGAAAATGCAGTGAGAAACAATCCCCACAAATCTACCCCAAGATATATCATAATTAAACTTCTGAAACCTAAAGCCATTGAAAAAGCCTTGAAAGTAGCTAGAAACAAATGATACATTACTGCTACAGGAACATGAATTCAAGTGATAGGATAGATCTTATCTAAAACCACAGAAACCGGAATGAAGGGACACAATATTTCCAATGTCCTGAAAAAGAACTGCCTATCTTTACTGCTATGTGAAGTGAATAGGATGAAGAAGAAACAGACACATTTATCAATAATTTATTTGATTGCAAATAGTCTAAATATGCCACATAAAAAGCATAGATTGGAAGAAAAGATACAAATGTGGCACAACTATATTTTTATAAGAAATGTGATTCAAATTCAATTATATGGATAGGTTGAGAGTAAAAAGGTGGGACAATACACCATGAAAATATTAATTAAAAAAAAAGAGTGTTTATATTAGTACCTGGTAAAATACACTTCTGAGGAAAAAAAAATTGCTAGAAACAAAGGGCGATTGCACACTGATCAAAGGATTAATCAAGCTAGAAACCATGACAACTATACATTTGTATAAACCAAACAAGAGAGTCTCAAAGTACATGAAACAAAAATGAATAGATTCTAAAGGAATATATGCATATCTGAAATTATAGTTAGAAATTTCAGCATTTCTTGTCAGAACTGAAGGAGCTGGAAGAGGTGGAAAATCAGGAGGAATACGGATCTGAAAAATACAATTGACCAATGGGATATAGCTGACATAATAAACACTCCACCCAACATTGGCAAATGAACTTTTGTTTTCAAATGCCCATGAATATTCTCCAAGATGGAACATATCCTTAGTCATAGAAACAAGCTTGGGAAAAAAAAAAAAAAAAAACTCAGCATAGCTCAAAGCATATTCTCTGACCATAATGAAATGTACCTATAATTTAATAATGTAAGAACAGAGGGGATATCTCTGTTAAACATTACCTTTCTAAATAATCCATGCATCTAAAGGAATGAATGAGGAAATAAAAATATAACTAAATGAAAAAACAATATATCAAAATATGAGGGTTTCAGCAAAACCAGTGATGCGAGGGAAATGCACAGCACTGAAAGCTTACATTAAGGGAAAAGAAAATATCTCATGAATGATCTATGTTCCTAATTCAAATAAAGATTAAAGAAGAACAATGAAAATACATAACAAGCAGAAAAAAGGGAAAAATTAAAGCAGAATTCAGCAACATTAAAAACAGGAAAACCACAGATAAAATCAATGAAACAAACAAGAAAAGCTAGTCCTTAATACAAAAATCAAGAAAGTTGACAGAGGGGAGAGGTTAAAATAGTGGAATAAAAACTGAAGCACATGTACTCCCATAAATATATCAAAATTCTTATTCATGTGGAATAATTTTCATGGAATACCTACTGCACTGGCAGAAGATCTCACACAACCAAACTGCAAGAGAGGTCACCCTACAACTGGGTAGGACAAAACTTTTTAAAAAAGGAATCAAGATAGGACCTACACCCTCAGGAGGGAGCTATAAAGAGGAAAGATTCCTTATGGGGATATCTGCTGGGACAGAAAGGGAGAGTCAGAGGCTCAAAGAAAAATGCTAAATACACTCGTTGCAGGCAGAACAAAGAGAAACTAGTACAGATAGTCCTAGTCACCTTGTTGCACTCCACAACCTGAGATGCACATGTGTTGGAGCACACAGGAGCTGGTTGCTGAAATTCAGCCTTTGGCTGACAGACTTAAGGAAAGGAATAGAGACATGGAGACAGCCTAGAGGGGATGAAGTGTTGACTGGGTTGTAGCTGAGATTGTTTGAAAGATGGAGCCCAAATGCTGCAATAGAAATCCCATTGTTAACACACATGTTAAAGGAGGGACAGTATTATCCAGACATAGCAAACTCATTCTTGGTGTCCTTCTACCAAGTCTGGGAGCACAAAAGCCTGGATAGTTGACCACATACTGAAAGAGGCAAAGTTGAAATTGGGCTTATCACCAGGAGTCATGTGGCTTTGGAAACAGCTAAAATTAGAACCATGTTCAGCAGTTTTGAGATGTTAATGTGTGTAGGACATCCCAGTGGATTACTGGCACTTCCCTGGCTCAAGTGGGTACTGAGTTAGAAGCTGCAGGCTTTGGGGGTCCATGTGTGCAGAGGTGGAGCCAGCACCTGAGGGATATCTAGGATGATTCCTGACATTCTCACAGGTGAGGAAGGTCTGAGGACAGTGCCAAAACAGTATATTATGTGAGTATATAAATAAAACAAGTGACTGATGACATCACAGACTGCAGTTACTTGTGAGCAGTTTCTATGGAGGAATACTCAGAGGCTCCTCTCCCGCCAGAAATATTCCATTCCTTCCTACTCAACATCATAGCTCAGAAACAGATCTGGGGGATCTATTCCAACAACTGGGCAGAATACCCTGCTCCCAGCAGAGGTGTGACAACCACAGAGTGAAGAGAGTCTGGTTAACATCTAGTAGAGTTTCTGGCCACAACAACGCCAGTCACGCTACTTATGAATTTGCCAAAACATACTGAGAAAAAACACTCTAGTCATCCATGCTAACAATAGCCCACATCAAAAATATTGGCCTCTCACAAGCTACTCAGGGATATGAATGTTATGCTCATTCATGTCTGACTCTTTGTGACCCCATAGGCCAAAACCACACCAGTCTCCTCTGTCCATGGAATTTTCCAGGAAAGTATACTGGAACAGGTTGTCATTTCTTACTCTAGGGTATCTTTATAACCCAGGAATCAAACCTGTGTCTCTTGTGTCTCCTCCATTGTTAGGTGGAATCTTTACCAGTGAACCACCTGGGAAAGGTTACTTAAAGATGTTCCCACATAAACAGAGTCTGTCAAGACCATGTAGGTAACTGTTTTTCCTAAATCCATAAAACCAAAGAAAACAAGTAAAACGAAGAAGCAGAGGGACCATTTCTAATTAAATACAATAGAAATCCTTTGAAAGAACAAGCAATGAAACCAGATCCCAAATTCAAAATTGAGGTAATAAAAAGAGTGAAGGAATTAAGAAAGTTTATTAATTGAAATGCAGATCACTGTAAAAATAGAAACTGTAAAGAAGAGCCAATTACAATTAGACAGCATTTGCTGAGACAAAAGCTGACATAAAGGCTGTAAGTAGCAAACTAAATAATGCATAAAATGAATAAGTGATCTGGAAGATAGAATAATGGTAATTATTCAATCCAGATAACAGAAAGCCAAATGAAGAAAAAAAAAAGCAATAACATAAAACATATCACTGTGCATAATAAGGATTTCAGAAGGGAAAGTAAGAGAAAACGGGGTCAAAATGTACTTTAAGAAATTGAAACATGTAAAATATCATGTATGAAATGAGATGCCAGTCCAGGTTCGATGCACGATACTGGATGCTTGGGGCTGGTGCACTGGGACGACCCAGAGGGATGGAATGGGGAGGGAGGAGGGAGGAGGGTTCAGGATGGGGAACACATGTATACCTGTGGCGGATTCATTTTGATATTTGGCAAATCTAATACAGTTATGTAAAGTTTAAAAATAAAATAAAATTAAAAAAAAAAATAAGACTGAATAAAAAATGTTACAAGAAACAAAAAAAAAAAAAAAAAGAAATTATGGATGAAAACTTTTCAAGCCTAAAAATTAGGAAACAGATATCCAGGTACAGGAAGCACAGAGGATCCCAAACAAGATAAACACACAAAAAAACCTATGCTAAGACATATCATAATTCAAATGGCAAAAGACAGAGAATTCTAAAATAAGCAAGGATAAAACAAAGGGTTAGTTATAAAGGAATCCCCATAAGTCTATAAGCATTTTTGTTTGTCTGTTTGTTTGTTTATGCTGCAGAAACAGTCCAGGCTGGTATGGGGTGGCAAGATATACTTAAAGTCCTGAAAGGAAAAACTTGCAACCTAGAATATTATACCTAGCAAAATCATAATTTAGAATATAAAGAAATATACAGCATTTCTCATGGAAGCAAAAACTAAAAGAATACAGCAATATTAAACCTATACTAAAATAAATGATAAAAGGTGTTCTTTAAATGAAAAAGAAGCAAGAAATAATAAGGAAAAAAATAACAAAATAAATCACTTAAGTCAGGATATAGATTATTATTATTTTTTAATGAAACTGACCCACTTTAGAACAAAGGACAAACATGGATTGAAAGTTATACAATTAGAAAAGATATTTCATGCAAATAGAAATTAAAGTGGGGTAACAATGCTCATATTGGACAAAATAGACTTTACAACAAAGGCAATAAAGAAAAATAAAAAAAAGGACAATATACAATGATAAAAAGATCAATACAATAAGAGGATATTACATTTATTAACCTAATGCACCTAATATAGGAGCACTAAAATATATAAAACAAATACTAACTGATATAAAATGAGAAATTAATGGAATACAATAAAAGTAGGAAACTTTAACACCCCACTGACATCAATGAATTGCTCTTCCAGATGGAAAATCAAAAAGGCAGAAGAGATGCTAAAGGACAGAATATATTTTATTTATATTTTTAAAACATCACATTGAAAAAACTTAATATGCATTCTTTTCAAAAGTTCAGTCTCTAGTATTGACCATATACTAGGGCACAAAATAAGTTTCAACAAATTTAAAAAGACACAAAAATTTTAAGCGTCTTTTTCGGGTCACAATGTCATGAAACTAGAAATCAACCACAGAAAGATAAATGAGAAAGAAAAAAAAAAATAACCACATGGAAACTAAAGAACATGTTACTAAAAAAAAAAGTGTCAGCACTAAAATAAAAAAGAAAATGAATACATATATATATATGTATTGTATGTATCCATTTGTATTCTTTTTTATTTTATTGCTGACCCATTGATTTTATTTTATTTTTTGTATATATATCTTGAGGTAAATTAATGCAAAACAAAATCATACAAAGTCAGTGGGAAACAGAAAGAGCAGTCTTAAAGGGAAGTTCATAGGAAAAAGTCTTTCATCAAAATACAAGAAAAGTGGCAAATAAACAACCTAAGTGAAAGTGAAAATGTTAATCACTCAGTCATATACAACTCTTTGTAACCCCATGGACTGTAGCACACTAGGCTGCTCTGTGCATGGAATTTTCCAGGCAAGAATACTGGAGTGGGTAGCCATTCCCTTCTCCAAGGGATCTTCCTGACTCAGGGATTGAACCCAGGTCTCCTGCATGCCAGGCAGATTCTTTACAGTCTGAGCCACCAGGGAAGCCCCCTAAACAACCTAAACTACCATTTAAAGGAATGAGAAAAACAGGAAAGATTAAACCTAAAGTCAGCAGAAGGAAGGAAATGATAAAATCAGAGAGGAAATAAATACAGTTGAGATTTTTAAAAAATAGTACAAAAATCAGTAAAACTAGGGTCATTTTTTTTTTTCTAAAGGCTAAACAAAATTAACACATCCAGGGCCAGGATCATCAAGAAGAGAAGAGAGAGGACCCAAATAAGTTAAATAAGAAATGAAAGAGATGAGATAATAAAATTATCTAAATTAAAAATTAATAATAAAAATAAGAGAATACTATGATAAACTGTATAGTATAAATGGACAAAAAGCATACAGTTCTCAAAAGCTGAATCAAGTAAAAACAGATAATTTAACAGAAAAAATCACTAGAAGTAAAGTAGAATCTCTAAGGAAAATAAACTTCTTGTAAACAAAAGTCCAGGACCAGATGACTTCATTGAGGAATTCTACTAAACATACAAATAAGATGATATATTGAGACTTTTGAAACTTTTCCAAAATATTAAAGAGAAGGGAATACTCCTAAAGTCATTCTATGAAGCCACCATCATTCTGATAACAAAACCAGACAAAGGCACAACCAAAAAAAAAAAAAAAAAGAAGTTGTTACAGGCCAATATCTTTGATGAATATAGATGTAAAATTTTTTAAACAAAATATCAGTGGACTGAATCAAACAACACATAAAAAATGATGATATGACATGATCAAGTTGGATTCACCTCAGGTTCAAAAGGGTAGTTTGATACATGCAAATTAATCAATGTGATACATCCCAGCCAAATAAGGAAAGACAAAAAAAACACAAGATAATCTCAGTAGATTCAGAAAAAGCATTTTATCTAATTCAATATCTCTTTGTGATTAAAAAAACAAAAACAAAAACTCTTACCAAATTGGGTATAGACAGAATGTATCCAACATCATATCAACTATTAAGACAAACCCACAGTCAATATGATACTCAACTGTGGAAAGCTGAAAGCCTTCCTGCTAAGACCTCGAACAAGAGAAGTATGCCCACTTTGATTATGTCTAAGAAAAATAAACATAATATATCCAAATTGTAAGGGGAGAGGTAAAATTATTATTATATGCAGATGACATGATCTATGTATAGAAAACCCTAAAAAGTCCACATAAAAACTGTTAAAACAGATAAATGAATTAAACAAGGGATACAACATTAATGTAAGGAAATCAGTTTCATTTCTTTACTATAATAATGAAATAATGTAAAGGGAAAGGAGAAAAAAAATTACTTTTAAAATCTCATCAAAATATAAAATACTTATGAAGGGGGGCAATTAAGATGGCAGAATAATAGATTGTAAGATTCACTTCTTCCCACAAATATAACAAAAATACATGTACATGGGAAACAATCCTCACAGAATATTTACCTAATGCTGGCAGAAGATCTCAGACTTCTGAAAGGGCAAGAACATCTCCACATAAATGGGTAGGACAAAATAAATAAATAAATAAAAAGTATAATAGCAATTGGGATGGAACCTGTGCTCCTGGGAGCAGCTGTGAAAGAAGAAAGGTTCCTACAAACTTGGAAGTCCTCTCAAGTGTAGGAAGCTCAGCCAGGACAGAGTGGGATCTTCAGAACCTCAGAGGAGAATGCAGCAGGTGGAATGCAAGAGCTAGAACAGGGACCACAAGTAGCCTGTAAGCTATTTATATATATAACTTATGATACTCTACCCAGGAAGGCTATCTTTTAGAAGAGAAAGATAAATAATTTCTCAGACAGGAAAAAACAAAAAGAACACAGCTAAACTAAACCCATTCTACAGAAAATACTGAAAGGTCTTCTCTAAATCAAAAATTTATAGCAAAAATCTATAGTAAAATGTATAGGAAAGAGAAAAAAAAAGGAAAGCAAATCACTATATAAATGTGTACAGTACACAGACTTAAAAAAAATCTGTGAAAGTGATGATAATCACAATGAAAACAAAAGGATGAAGATGTAAAAAAAAAGGTATCAAAATAATTGAGGAAGACTGAAGTGGTGAACAGAGTAAGAAAACATATATCTTTTTAAATTTACAGAATATGTTAGAGCCTATATAAATAACAGCCTAAGGTAAAGAGACAGAGAAAGAAATTAACATATTTGAAAAATAGAATAATGAGAAATCAAAAACATACAATACATTCACAAAAACCAAAAAAGCCGATAAATATAATACAACAGAAAATCATCAAACAATGAAAGGAAAAGCAAAAGGACAAAGAAATATAAAATCAATGTAAAAACCATGTTTACAATGGCAATAAATACACATCTATCAAAAATTAACTTGAATGTTATCAAGGTAGCAAGATATAAGGTTAACATCAAGAAATCAGTTCTTTACATGAACAATGAAATATGAGAAAGAGAATGTAAAAAGAAAAAATATCTCTTAAAATTTCACCCTTCAAAATATAATACTTAGGAATATATGTGACCAAAGAGGTCAAAGACTCATACAGTGTGAACTATACATTACTAATAAAGGAAATTGATGATGATTTAGAGAAGTGGAAAGAAACCCCATGGTCTTGAATAGGAGAATTATTATTATTAAAATTGGCATAGTTCCCAAAGGAATCTACAGATTTAATGTGATCCTTATCAAATTACCCATGGTATTTTTCACAGAACTAGAATAAATCATCTTATCATTTACATGTAATCATAAAAGATACAGAATTTCAAAAACAACTTTGAGGGAAAAGAACAAAGAAGAAGACACAGCCTTCCTAGACTTCAGACAGTACTACAAAGCTACAGTTATAAAACATCGTGGTAATGACATAAAAAGAGACATATTGATCAGTGGAACAGAAAAGAAAGGCCACAAATAAACCCAAACAGTCAGTTAATCTTTGAAAAAGGAGTAAAGAATATACATTGGGGAAAATAAAAAGTCTATTCAGCAAGTGGTGTTGGGAAAGTTGGACAGTTCGGTTCAATTCAGTTCAGTCACTAAGTCATGTCCGATTCTTTGCAACCCCATGAATTGCATCACGCCAGGCCTCCCTGTCCATCACCAACTCCTGGATTTCACCCAAGCTCATGTACGTCGATTTGGTGATGCCATCCAGCCATTTCATCCTCTGTCATCCCCTTCTCCTCCTGCCTCCAATCCCTCCAAAAAGCAGGGTCTTTTCCTATGAGTCAACACTTCGCATGAGGTGGCCAAAGTACTGGAGTTTAAGGTTAAACATCAGTCCTTCCAAAGAAATCCCAGGATTGGTCTCCTTTGGGATGAACTGATTGGATCTCCTTGCAGTCCAAGGGACTCTCAAGAGTCTTCTCCAACACCACACTTCAAAAGCATCAATTCTTTGGCGCTCAGCTTTCTTCACAGTCCAACTCTCACATCCATACATGACCACAGGAAAAACCACAGCCTTGACTAGACGGACCTTTGCTGGCAAAGTAATGTCTCTGGTTTTCAATATGCTATCTAGGTTGGTCATAACTTTCCTTCCAAGGAGTAAGCGTCTTTTAATTTCATGGCTGCAATCACCATCTGCAGTGATTTTGGAGCCCCCCCAAAAATAAAATCTGACACTGTTTCCACTGTTTCCCCATCTATTTCCCATGAAGTGATGGGACCAGAGGCCATAATTTTAGTTTTCTGAATGTTGAGCTTTAAGCCAACTTTTTCATTCTCCACTTTCACTTTCATCAAGAGGCTTTTTAGTTCCTCTTCACCTTCTGCCATAAGGGTGGTGTCATCTGCATATCTGAGGTTATTGACATTTCATCCCGGCAATCTTGATTTTAGCTTGTGCTTCTTCCACTCCAGCGTTTCTCAAGATGTACTCTGCATATAAGTTAAATAAGCAGGGTGACAATATACAACCTTGACGTACTCCTTTTCCTTTTTGGGACCAGTCTGTTGTTCCATGTCCAGTTCTAACTGTTGCTTCCTGACCTGCATACAGATTTCTCAAGAGGCACGTCAGGTGGTCTGGTATTCCCATCTCTTGAAGAATTGTCCACAGTTTATTGTGATCCACACAGTCAAAGGCTTTGGCATAGTCAATAAAGCAGAACTTGCTTTTTCCATGATCCAGCAGATGTTGGCAATTTTATCTCTGGTTCCTCTGCCTTTTCTAAAACCAGCTTGAACATCAGGAAGTTCACGGTTCATGTATTGCTGAAGCCTGGCTTGGAGAATTTTGAGCATTACTTTACTAGCATGTGAGATGAGTGCAATTGTGCAGTAGTTTGAGCATTCTTTGGCATTGCGTTTCTTTGGGATTGGAATGAAAACTGACCTTTTCCAGTCCTGTGGCCACTGCTGAGTTTTCCAAATTTGCTGGCATATTGAGTGCAGCACTTTCACAGCATCATCTTTCAGGATTTGAAATAGCTCTACTGCAATTCCATCACCCCCACTAGCTTTGTTCATAGTGATGCTTTCTAAGGCCCACTTGACTTCACATTCCAGGATGTTTGGCTCTAGGTCAGTGATCACATCATTGTGATTATCTGGGTCATGAAGATCTTTTTTGTACAGTTCTTCTGTGTATTCTTGCCACCTCTTCTTAATATCTTCTGCTTCTGTTAGGTCCATACCATTTCTGTCCTTTATCGAGCCCATCTTTGCATGAAATGTTCCCTTGGTATCTCTGATTTTCTTGAAGAGATCTCTAGTCTTTCCCATTCTGTTGTTTTGCTCTATTTTTTTGCATTGATCGCTGAGGAAGGCTTTCTTATCTCTCCTTGCTATTCTTTGGAACTATGCATTCAGATGCTTATATCTTTCCTTTTCTCCTTTGCTTTTAACTTCTCTTCTTTTCACAGCTATTTGTAAGGCTTCCCTAGACAGCCATTTTGCTTTTTTGCATTTCTTTTCCATGGGGATGGTCTTGATCCCTGTCTCCTGTACAATGTCATGAACTTCATTCCATAGTTCACCAGGCACTCTATCTATTTGATCTAGGCCCTTAAATCTATTTCTTACTTCCACTGTATAATCATATGGGATTTGATTTAGGTCATACCTGAATGGTCTAGTGGTTTTCCCTACTTTCTTCAATTTAAGTCTGAATTTGGTAATAAGGAGTTCATGATCTGAGCCACAGTCAGCTCCCGGTCTTGTTTTTGTTGACTGTATAGAGTTTCTTATCTTTGGCCGCAAAGTACATAATTCATACCATAGGTCTGGTCAATCAGAAAATCATTGTTTTCAAAGACCAAAATGGATGGACATGCAGCTGAGGCAATGCTAGTTGTCCCATAGACACACTTTCTTACCTTTATTTTGAACCATTGAAAATAAAAATGCTCTTGCCATGAATTTGATACCAGTAGGATATAAACTAGATTTTCTAGAGGTCTTTATCTTACCACCATGGACATTTAATATGATAAGAAAGCCCACAAAAGTCAACAATGAGTGCTCAGTCATGTCCCACTGTTTGAAATTCCATGGACTGCAGCCCATCAGGCTCCTCTCTCCATTTGATTTTCCATGCAAGAATACTGGAATGGGTTGCCATTTCCTCCTCCATGGGATCTTCCCAACCCAGGTATTGAACCCACATCTCCTGTGTCTCCTCATTGCAGGCAGATTCTTTTCTGCTGAGCCACCTGGGAAGTCCACAAAGCCTGCAAAGAGAGGAACAAAATTTAATGGTGGACAGTGAGTTCTGATTACATTTGGTAAAGGCTTATTTTTTTTCAACACAAGCTAATCATTTTCTTTTTGTTTTAAGCAATTTGGACCTGGATTTGTGGCACTTCCAAATTAAAGGGCACAGATTAACATAGGCCCTCTATTCATTTTCCCCCCAAAACTTTGATTTTATACCATTACAACTGTATTTGTGTCTTGTACTAAACAAGCATAAGCATCAATGAGGGAAGGTTCATGCCTCTTTTGTTGATTGTATCATAGCTTTTAGTATATGTCCATTAAGCATTTTTATTGAATTAATACTTATTCAAGTTTCTGTTGAGTTCTTTACTTGTTTTCATATCCAAAAAGACCTTGTTCATTTGCCTTATGTTTTTTCATCATAGATATTTAAAGAATATTTGATTATTTTTTTGTCATGTATGTTATTTTTTGTTTTTCATACATATTAAATTTGTTGTTAATACTATACTTAGGTATTTTATTTTATTTTGGTTTCTATTAGAAATCAGATCATCCACCATCCATAAGTCTCCAATTTGTCACTTTTATATCAAGGAAAACCCTTGATTTGGGGTTATTCATTTCACATCTACACATTGTTGTTAACTCTCATTTCAACTAAAATATAGTTCCTTATTCTTGGTTTTATATGAGGAAACATGTCTGCAAATAAGGATAATTTTATTTCTTCATATATTTTACTGCTTTACAAAGCTTAGTATTTAAAGAACAGAATCTTCATCTTCCATATTAATTTGTCACATTTTTTTAATTTAATTTACTTTCTTGTGTCTAGGTTTTCTTTCTTTATTTAACCTTTTATTTTGAAATAATTAAACTTAAAAATTAGAAAAAATAAATAGTACACAGAATTCCCAGGCATCCTTCATCCAAGTTCCTCTAATTGCTGATATCTTATATAGTCATAATATTGCTATCAGAATCAGAAAATGAACATTAATACATCACTGTTACTAACTATAGACTAAAATCAAAAGTTAACCAGACAATGGGCTCCGTTTTATTTCTCTGGGTTGAGATGCTAACAGACAAACTTTGGGATGAATGTCATGCATAACAGTTCAGACATATCACCGAATTGCTTTTCCAAAAAGCTGAACCAGTTTGAAGTAGCCCTGAAGTAAGATTCCATACAGCAAATTCACAATATCATAGTTATTCATCACTGTAATTCATAAGATAATATTTATCTCTTATTTTTTTGCTCATATATTGGTTATTGATTACTAGTGAGCATGGAAATTGCTTCATCCTCCAAATTTTTATTGTCTAATTATGTAGGGAAATCTTTCTAATCATTTGTACACACTTGATGTATGAACTATTGATCTCTCTCAACATATAAACATATTGTTACACACTGTTTCTGTTGAACTATTTTTGTCTACTTCCTGTGTTTTTATTAATTGTAAGTAATGTCAAACACTATATATTATGAAAGTGTAATTTTAGAGTAAAGATATTTTAGTAACTCAAATTTAGTAACAAATGTGCTGAGAGAGGGTGGAGAAAATGGAACCCTCCTGCACTGTGGGGATATAAATTGGTGCAGTCACTATGGAAAATGGTACAGTTATACTTCTACTTATTTGTGAAAGTTAAAATATGATACAAATGAACTTATTTACAAATCAGAAACAGATTCACTGTAACAGATTCACTAGTAACTCAGATTGCTTCCACTGAGGGAGTTTATTGTTTGTCAGTAATTCTATTTCTGTTTTGTATGAAGATTTATGAACCCTTCTAGGATGACTTTTGGGTTTTATTATGCTAAATAATGTGTCTCTTGCTTACCCTGTATTCTACTAAGTTAGATTTGAGAGACACAGGCAGGCAAATTGCACTTTTCATGTCTAGAAATTTTTTCCAAGGATTGACCTAAAGGGAGGAGGAGACATACTTGAGTTTTTATTTTGAAGTAAAATATAATGGATTTGCAATGTTGTATTAGTTTCTGGTGCACAACATAGTGATTTGTTCACTTTTATATACCTCATATGTATATATCTGTATCTTTATCTATCTATCTATCTGTATCCATTTTCTTTTCCACTCTGGTTTATTACAGAATCTGCTAATTCCAGAGTCCTAATTTGTCCTCATTACCCCCTTTTCCCTTTGGTAACTGTAAGTTTGTTTTCAATGTCAGTGAATCTGTTTCTGATTTGTAAATAAGTTCATTTGTATCATATTTTAACTTTCACAAATAAGTAGAAGTATAACTGTACCATTTTCCATAGTGACTGCACCAATTTATATTCCCACAGTGCAGGAGTGTTCCATTTTCTCCACCCTCTCTCAGCACATTTGTTATTTGCAGACTTTTTAATGATGGCACATTTGGGTTTTTTATCTTGGTTTACATGAGTTCTGAGAAATCTCATATCTTAAATTGAATTACTGACTTTTAAATTTTATAACACTGCCATCATGAACAGTTCTTCTTTGCTTCTTTGAAACAAATTGTTGACTACAAATTTCTTAACATGTAATCGTAGTTTCCTTTTAAAGAAATGAAACAATTTTACAAATGATAGCTTATAGTGAATGGTGTCAGATTCATGATATTGGAAGCAGAAGATTTAGCTTTGGGACCAGGGACTAGGCTTGGTCACTCAAGAGTTTTTGTGTAGCAGACTTTTATTAAAGTATGAAAAGGGACAAAGGAAGTTTCTGACACAGACATCAGAAGGGGAATGGAGAGTGCCCCTTTCGCTAATCTTAGCAAGGGAATTATATACTTTTTAAATTGGTTATTACAATCAATCAAAAGAATTTCTCAAGGTGTAAAGGTCTTACTATACCGACTCCCATACATACATTTTAAGATGGCAGTATTAGAACTAAAATTAGAAAGATCTTACCAGATCCACTCCCATAATACACATTTTAAGATAACAGGATTAGTCAGACAGTTTTCAATAAGGAGAAACTGTCCTCAGGCCGGATACATTGTTGTCATATAATCCTTAGTACAGAGTTGAAAGTGATTTGAAAAAAGGAAAGAAAAAAAGTTTTATGTGACTAAGACTAAGGAATGTAGAAAAATAAAAAAAAAAAACGTATGTCCTTTCCTCCTCCTTGAGAATTCTAAAACCCTATCTCTTCCTTGAGAGCCCCAGACCACTTTCTCCTCCTCGGGGACCCTGGACTTCTTATCGACTGCTCTCAACTCTATCTGCATGGTTTCTCTGTACAAGTTTAGTGGTCTCATTTAAGCTTCAACTGGCTGTGATTTCTTATTAGTCATTAAGTTGATTGTTTCCAATCTGTGGACTAAGAACATCAATTTAGGATGATAATCAACCAGAACTCCTTAGGGTTCTAATACAGACATGACTTTCCTAATTCCTTATTGTCATCATCTTGAACTGTCAGGACCTGTGCTGTAGTTGTTGTTAAGTATTTTTTGAGGTATGCTTCCTGAAACTATTACTGATTCTCACTCACAAATGCACGACTTCAGTATATTTGTATTGTTCTCATTAAAATAATTTTGGAAATCACTTTTTAAATTCTTTAATTATATTCATTAAACATATATTAAATAATTTATAGCACAAACATGAGCATAAATAACTTCAGCAAATCCACATTTCAAACTATCTTAAGTGAAATTTATTAATGAAATAATTACCATAAAGTTATATATGAAATAATGAAAATGGTACCATGTATACTTTTTATAATTTCTCACAGTATCATTTGCAAAACTATAGTACAATATCATGACCATTATTTAGACATTTACATAATTCACTGACGTTATTTACTCAGTTTTACTTGTAATAATTTGTGTATGTATACATGTGTGTGCCTATTTTATTCTATATAATTATTAGCATATGTATAGACTGGAAGCTGACTGTGGCTCAGATCATAAACTCCATATTACCAAACTCAGAATTAAATTAAAGAAAGTAGGGAAAACCAACAGACTATACAGGTATGACCTAAAGCAAATCTCTTGTGATTATACAGTGACAAATACACTAAATGGATGAGATCTGATAGATAGAATGCCTGAAGAACTATGGACTGAGGTTTGTGACATTATACACGAGACAGTAATCAAGACCATCCCCAAGAAAAAATAATGTAAAAAGGCAAAATGATTGTCTGAGGAGGCCTTACAGATAGCTGAGGAAAGAAGAGAAGCAAAAGACAAAGGCGAAAAGGAAAGATACACCCATTTGAATGCAGAGTTCCAAAGAATAGCAAGGAGAGATAAGAAAGCCTTCCTCAGTGATCAATGCAAAGAAATAGAGGAAAATAATTGAATGGAAAAGACTAGAGATCTCTTAAAGAAAATTAGAGATACCAAGGGAACATTTCATGCAAAGATGGGCACAACAAAGGACAGAAATGTTATGGACCTAATAGAAGCAGAAGATATTAAGAAGAGGTGGCAAGAATACACAGAAGAACTATACAAAAAATATCTTCATGACCCAGACAATCACAATGGTGTGCTCACTCACCTAGAGCTAGACATCCTGGAATGTGAAGTCAAGGGGGCCTTAGGGAAGCATCACAATGAAAAATGCTAGTGGAGGTGATGGAATTCCAGTTGAGTTATTTCAAACCCTAAAAGATGATGTGGTTAAAGTGCTGTTCTCAATATGCCAGCAAATTTGGAAAAGTCAGCAGTGGCCACAGGACTGGAAAAGGTCAGTTTTCATTCCAACCCCAAAGAAAGTCAATGCCAAAGAATATTCAAACTGCCACACAATTGCACTCATCTCACATGCTAGTAAAGTAATGCTCAAAATTCTCCAAATCAGGCTTCAGCAGTATGTGAACCATGAACTTCCAGATGTTCAAGCTGGATTTAGGAAAGGGAGAGGAATAAGAGATCAAATTGCCAACATCTGCTGGATCATCAGAAAAGCAAGAGAGTTCCAGAAAAACATCTACTTCTGCTTTATTGACTACACCAAAGCCTTTGACTGTGTTGTTCACAACAAACTGTGGAAAATTCTGAAAGAGATGGGAATATCAGACCACCTGACCTGCCTACCTGAGAAATCTGTATGCAGGTCAAGAAGCAACAGTTAGAACTGGACATGTAACAAAAGACTGGTTCCAAATCAGGAAATGAGTACCTCAAGGCTGTATATTGTCACCCTGCTTATTTAACTTATATGCAGAATACATCATGCAAAATGCCAGGCTGGGTGAAGTACAAGCTGGAATCAAGATTTTGGGGACAAATTTCAACAACTTCAGATATGCAGATGTCACCATCCTTATGACAGAAAGTGAAGACGAACTAAAGAGCCTCTTGGTGAAAGTGAGAGAGGAGAGTGAAAAAGTTGTTTAAGCCATTCAGATAACTTGGCATTCAGATAAGAAAGATCATGGCATCTGGTCCCATCACTTCATAGCAAAGAAATGGCAAAACAATGGAAACAGTGAGAGACTTCAGAATTTTGGGCTCCAAAATCATTGCAGATTATGATTACAAGTCATGATATTAAAAGACACTTGCTCCTTAGAATAAAAGTTATGACACACTTAGACAGCATATTAAAAAGCAGAGACATTACTTTGCCAACAAAGGTCCATCTAGTCAAAACTATGGTTTTTCCAGTAGTCATGTATGGATGCAAGAGTTGGACTATAAAGAAAGCTAAGTGCAGAAGAATTGATGCTTTTGAACTGTGGTGTTGGAGAAAACTCCTGAGAGTCCCTTGGACTGCAAGGAGACCAACCAGTCAATCGTAAAGGAAATCAGTCCTAAATATTCATTGGAAAGGCTGATGCTGAATCTGAAACTCCAATACTTTGGCCACCTGATGTGAAGAACTGACTCATTTGAAAAGAGCCTGATGCTGGGAAAGTTTGAAGGCAGTAAGCGAAGGGGACAACAGTCGGTGAGATGCTTGGATGGCATCACTGACTCAGTGGACATGACGTCGAGTAAGCTCCGGGAATTGGTGATGGACAGGGAGGCCTGGCTTGCTAATTCCATTGGTTGTAAAGAGTTGGACACGACTGAGTGGCTGAACTGAACTGAATATTTTTATGTGTCCACTGTAAGTCAAAATACTGACAATTCCATCACTCTAAGAACCCCTTGCATTGCTCTTTTATAACAGCTACACTTCTTTATGTCTCCCCCTCTTACTCTCATCTGTAATGCCTGACATTCACTACATTCTCCACTAGTTAAATTCTATTATCCCAAAACTGTAATATAAATGGAGCTCTATAGTAGGTAAACTTTTGAGACTGGAGTATTTTTACCATTCACAATTCTCTGGAGATGCAGCCAAGCTGTTGAATGTATCAATAATCCTTTTGCTTTTATAGCTCAGCAGTTTCTGTGATTTGGATGTAACACTCTTTGTTTAATCACTAGTCTGTAAAGGACATCTGGCTCTTTTCAGTTTCTGACTGATAAAAATAAAACTGCTATGGACATTTATGTACAGATTTCTGTGTTGTATATAAGTTTTTATTTAACTTGGATAAATACTCAAAAGCACAATTATTAGGTTATATGACAGTTGCACATTTTGTTTTATTAGAGCTGAAAGATTTCCAGAGTGACTGTCTTGTTCTAATTTTCCATTTGCAACATATAATGATCCATAGCAATTTTTAATTGATCCCAAATTTATATTTATGCCTTTTTTTGGAAAATACTCCTCCCTTTGTATTGTTCTTACTACTAATTAATATTATCATTTTATGCTTCTTTTATAATCCAATTATTAAAATAATATATGCAGGGCTTCTTCTGAAAATAGTTGAATGAAAAATGATTAGTAGGAAAGTCCAGAACTGTACAAAGAAGTAGGTGCTTGAATTTTTCTAAAGCCATGTGTGATGAGGTGTCCCCTTACACTACATGGTGACTCCCTTATGCACAGCCCACCACATGAACAACTTTAAATCTGCCCCAAAACAGAAAGAAAACTGCAAATGACTGCATATTATCATTACTTTCAAAGAATCAAAAGAGCTACTATTAAAGTGATGGTCAAAGTTTTACTAAAAAAGTTACATAAAAGGAAAAAGGATCTGTGACTGCAGTTAAAATCAAAAAGACTAGATTATAGGGTCCTGGCTTCTAGTTCCACAGCTGCCACTGATTGTTGTGTGAGCTTATATTGTCCACTCACTCTGGTTTGTCCCTCAGAAAACTCTGAGCCACTTGAATAAGATCATGTACTTTTTCCTGGAAATTAAAATGAATTGAAGAATTTTCTCATTTATAGGCATGCTATGCAAAATAGATATATCTAAAAATTGAAATAATTGGTAGTCTTTCTTTGGGGAATGTAGAATAAATTCTCTGTAAGAATTTACTATAACATATTACACAGGCTGGCTTATACATTGTATTCAAATTCTAGAAGCCCAATTTGTTTCGTATCTCATCTCCAGTATAAATTTGAAGGGAATGAGGCAAAACACAGATTATCACCAGGTAATTGTTGGTTAAATTTTCTAGTAACCTATGGAAATCTTACCTGTGTCCTAAGAAGTGCTCAGTCAGTAAATAGCAAGGATACATATGTTGTAATCATGACTTATAGTTCTGATCATTGAAAATTAGTAGAAATATTAATAGATTATAAGAAATTATTATGCAGTTTATAAGAAAGAAAACTAAATTGTTCAGTGAGATTCAAAGTTTCCCATATCTTAAAAATATCTTGGGCTTCCCTGGTGGCTCAGATGGTAAAAACTCTCCCTATAATGCAAGAGACTAATGTTTGATCCCTGGGTTGGGAAGATCCCCTGGAGAAGGGAATGACAACTCACTCCAGTGTTTTTGCCTGGAGGGTCCATGGACGGAGGAGCCTGGACTGCTGCAGTCCATGGGGTCTCAAAGAGTTGGACACAACTGATCAACTAACACTTTCACAAACATATATTAATGTTGCAAAATGCATGGTAAAATGTTTCACTTGGACACATTCATTAAATTTATTTGCCTCATCAAACATTCAAAAAAGAAACAGAGTAGATGGTGAGTCACTGTAAATTTTAACATGGGTTACCTTTTCCAAATAGACTTATTTCATCATTTTAGACAATTGTTTTAAATGTGCTATTGAAACTTCTATTTTCAGTGTGGGGAAAAAAAAAAAAATAAGCACACAAATCCTTCCTTGGAGTTCTAGCCTTCCTTACTTGATAACGTTTCAAGGTTATCCTATCTTGTCAACAACTGGTTATTGACACCTGATGCATACAAAAGGAAAGCTTTGAAATCACATTTAGGTGAACTAATCTATTTTTTTTTTTTTTAAGCATGAAATCAAAAGTCTTAATCACATTAGTGACGGCTGACCATTCTGTTTCAATTCCAGGGCTGTTTAGTGAAACTAATGAACTGTCCTGTTGCTCCAAAGCAGAGCCTTGGTCTCACAGGCCAGTTGTGAATTATGAGTACATTTCCTTTTATTGCCCATAAATCTTTTCTGTTCACAGTAGCTTAAAACACCTAAATTCACATTGCTGACTGTGCAGCAGTGCTCTGGATGTTTGGAATTAATAGTCAAGTCAAGTACATCCCCTATATTTTAACATTAATTTTCTGTATAGTCTGACCTTAATTACAGTAAATCAGAACTTATCTGGTGACAAGGTTGATAAATGTCAGCATCTTTTTTTTTTTTTTTGGTATGTGTGTCATAATAATTTTTGCACTGCATCATGAAATAATGTTTTAGAGAAAAATTGACCTAGAGTTAAATACTATAACATCAGGTTTGAAAGGCAATATTGGTTTTGACAGAAAAACACTGCCTGACTGGAACTGAATAATAAAGTCAGTGCCAAAGGACTGGTGTGGAGAAGTTGATATGACCAATATGTGTATGGAAGTTAGGGTAAAACTGATTACAAATGGAAAATCTCAAGGAGGTGTACAACAGAGAGACTGGGGAAATGCCTACAAAAGAAACAAAGGAAGGGAAAATAATTAAGTTGAAGGCCAGCAGAACTTACTTCCTATAACTGAAAGCAAGGCGACTGAGGTAGACACAGATGGAGATGAAAGAGGTAGAGATGGTAAGAGCCTTTCATAAGGCAGCTATTTAAATATAAATCAGAAACAAGATGAGTGACCAAGAGGAGGCAAGTATTAAATGAAGCTTGGTGAAGGAAAAAAAAAAGGGGGGAGGGGGGCGCGGTTAGAAGCCACTTCTAAAGATTCAAGGGAAAGCTGAGAAAGATGCTACAGAAGATGGTAACTAGCTCATGCTTAATATTGCTAAGTGAAGAAGAGGCAGATGAAATGAACATAAGTGGATTGTGATGGCATGCATACAGCACTGATATGCATATTTTGCTAAGTTCATTCACTGTCTTTGATAAATCCTTGAAAGTAGAGTAACAGCTGTGGCAAGGATGCCTGGTATAACCCCTACCCATTCTGATGCAAATGTATCCTATGATAATCCTAGAAAGGAGAAGACCAGGCTAAGATAATGCAGAGGTAGTGTAAAACTGTAGTTTCAATAGAGCATTAGTCCTAAGATTTCCTTAAAATACAATAGTATTTGTAACAGTGGCCATTTAATATAGCAATAATAATAACAGTAGTCCCTATTTTGTGAAGAACATTTGCTATATGCCAGGGATTCTAATATGTGTTTTACTTATTTTATCCATTTAAATCTTCTTGCCAACCTTATGAGCTAAGCATTATTTTCCCAGTTCACTTATGAGCACTTGGGAGCTCAGAGAGATTAAGAAACCTGTCCAAGATTACTGTCAGTAATTATAAGAGTTGTGGTTCTAATCAGATATGCTTTAGTCCCGAGGCCCAGGCTCACAATATGGCAAAACAGATTTATTTCACTGGATTAAGGAATATCTTACTTTTGGTTCTTTTGTAATAAAAAATAGTCTCAGTTCAGTCATTCAGTTGTGTCTGACTCTTTGCGACCCTGTGGACTGTAGCCTACCAAGCTCCTCTGTCCACGGGATTTTCCAGGCAATAGTCCTGGAGTGGATTGCAATTTCCTTCTCCAGTGTATCTTCCCAACCCAGGGATCGAACCCTGGTCTCCTGCATTGTAGACAGACGCTTTGCCATCTGAGCCACCAGGGAAGTTGGTGGCTTCCAAAAAAAAAAATAGTCTAGGACATGGGTTAATGTTAAAATTCGATAGCTCCATAGTTTAAGTGAATGCCTTATTTATTTTTAATTTAAAAGGCATGGGCCCCAAACAGTGTGAAAGCACAAGATATTTGCAAAGAGACAATGTGCTTAAATGTTTGCTGAGAGAGAGGAAAGGTATTAGAGGCATGAAAGGAAATTTTCTCCTTTATTCCACTTTTGTTTAACCTTGTTCTTGACAGGAAGATTTTAAGATTAATTCATTTGAATAAGATGTGCAGTTTCATGAGGGGGTTAAAGATCTCCACTAGCCTTCCAGTCATGAAATGTCTCTAAAAATATAACAATAGTTCTTTTATTTGATATAGTCCTAACAACAACAAAAAGAACAATCGTCTTATTTTTAGTTGACAATTTGTTATATATGAGGGGTTGTAATATGTACTTTTCTTCTTTTATTCATTCAAATCCTTCCTGCAATCCTATAATAAAAACTGACAAAAATTATCAGGAAGTGTGAATCCTTAGACACTAAGGGATCAGTATCACAAGTGATGGCATCAATCCAAAAAAAGTTTGGGACTTCAAGAGAGTAAAAATAATAGGAAATAATGTGTGACAGTAAAAGCCTTGAGTGAAAAAGCAGGACTGAATTAAGGCCATGGGTTAAGCCTGCTGCTGCTGCTGCTGCTAAGTCGCTTCAGTTGTGTCCGACTCTGTGCGACCTCATAGATGGCAGCCCACCAGGCTCCGCCGTCCCTGGGATTCTCCAGGCAAGAACACTGGAGTGGGTTGCCATTTCCTTCTCCAGGGCCTGAAAGTGAAAAGTGAAAGTGAAGTAGATCAGTCGTGTCCGACTCTTAGTGACCCCATGGACTGCAGCCCACCAGGCTCCCCTATCCATGGAATTTTCCAGGCAAGAGTACTGGAGTGGGGTGCCATTGCCCTCTCCGGGTTAAGCCTAGATAAGTATAAATTAAAGTCCTATTCATATGTGAGAAATTGTTTCTTATATTTTTAAAGTAAGCTTTTATAGTTTTAATTCAAATTGCTATATGTAAATATTTCAGATTAAAAACTAAAAGCACTTATCAACAGGCTATAAGGGTTCCCTTTTCTCTATACCCTCATAAGTTTCTTATATTTTTCTTATATTTTTGGATATTAACCCCTTATCAGGTATATGATTTACAAATATTTTCTCCCATTTTGTGTTGATGGGAATACAAATTGGAGCGGCCACTATGGAAAACAGTATGAAGTTTCCTTAAAATATTGAAAGTAGAACCATTGCATGATTCAGCAATCCCACTTCTGGGTTTGTATCCAAAGGAAATGATAATAATATCTTGAAGAGATACTTGCACACCCATGTTCATTGCAGCATTATACACTATAACCAAGATATGGAAAAAGCTTAAGTCTCCATCTGTGGAAAATAGATAAAGAAAATATGGTATGTGAAATATTATTCAGCCATAAAAAGAAGGAAATTCTGCTGAGACAACATGGATGAGCCTGGAGGAAGATGTTGGTCAAAGGGTACAGACTTTCAGTTGAGTTGAGTTCAGTTCAGTTCAGTTGCTCAGTCATGTCCGACTCTGCACTTATATGATGAATAAACTCTGGGTTCTAATGTACAAGGTTACTAATAATATACTATATAATTAAAATTTGCTATGGGAGTAGATTTTAAGTATTCATACTGCACACATACATACATACATAGTAACTACATGAAGTGAAGAGATGGGAAGAAAGTTAAAGCATAAGAACTTTGGATTGAAACAGCTAATCCAAGGAGTAGTTGCTTTAATGGAAAACCAGGGAACCAGAAAAGAATCAGAAATTCGTTTATCTGTGAGTAAGGGGGTTGGTCACATAGTTAATATAACATTAATGATATCCTACAATAATCTGATTTTTCCACAGTTTGTTGTGATCCACACAGTCTAAGAATGTCAATGAAGCAGAAGTTTTTTGGAAGTCCTTTGCATTTTCTATTATCTAACAAATATTGGCAATTTGACCTCTGTTTCCTCTGCCTTTTTAAAATGCAGCTTGTCCATCTGAAAGTTCTTGGTTTGTGTACTTCCTAAACCTGGCTTGAAGGATTTTGAGCATTACCTGGCTAGCATGTGAAATGAGTGCAATTGTACAGTAGTTTGAACATTCTTTGGCATTGTGTTTGCGATTGGAATGAAAACTGACATTTTCCAGTCTCATGGCCATTGCTGAGTTTTCTAAATTTGCTGGCATATTGGGTGCTGTACTTTTAACAGCATCATCCTTCAGGATTTGAAATAACTCAGCTGGAATTATATCACCTCCACTGGCTTTGTTTGAAGTAATGCTTCTTAAGGCCCACTTGACTTCACACTCCAGGATATCTGGCTCTAGGTGAGTGACCACACCTCCATGGTTATCTGGGACATCAAGACCAGTTTTCCATAGTTGGTTCAAAATTGAGAAAGGAGTATGTCAAGGTTGTATACTGTCACCTTTCTTATTTAACTAATATGCAGAGTAATTCAAGTGAAATGCTGGGCTGGATGGCTCACAAGATGGAATCTAGATTGCTGGGAGAAATATCACCAACCTCAGGTATGCAGATGATGCCATTCTAATGGCAGAAATTGAAAATGGACTAAAGAGCCTCTTTATCAGGGGGAAGAGGAGACTGAAAAAGCTGTCTTAAAACTCAACATTCAAAAAAAAACACAAAAAACAACTAAGATCATGACACCCAATCTCATTACCTCATGGTAAATAGATAGAGAATAAAATGGAAACAGTGACAGATTCTATTTTCTTGGGCTCCAAAATCACTTAAGATGGTGATTGCACTCAAAATTAAAAGGCCCTTGCTCCTTGGAAGAAAAACTATGACAAACCTAGGCAGTGTATTAAAAAGCAGAGACATTACTTTGCCAACAAATGTCTATATAGTAAAAAAAAAAAAAAAGAAAGAAAGAAAATATATATATATATATATAGTTTTTATTAGTCATGCACAGATGTGAGAGTTGGACCATGAAGAAGGTTGAGCACCAAATAATTGAGGCCTTCAAATTGCAATGCTAGAAAAGATTCTTGAGAGTCCCTTGAATAGCAAGGAGATCAGACCAGTCAATCCTACAGGAAATCAATCCTGAATATTCACTAAAATGACAGATGATGAAGCTAGCTCCAATACTTTGGTCACCTGATGTAAAGAGCCAATTCATTTGACAAGACCCTGATGCCAGGAAAGACGGAGGGCAGGAGGATAAGGGGGCAACAGTGAATAAGATGATTGGATGGCATCACCCAACTCAACAGACATGAGTTTGAGCAAACTCCAGAAGATAGTGAAGGACAAGGAAGCCTGGAATGTTGTAGTTCCTAGGGTCACAAAGAGTCAGACACAGCTTAGAGACTAAACAACAACCATAACCTTGAAGGAAGAGATACATGTCATGGTTCCTTTCCAATAGGGTCAACAGAGGTTACATGCAGTGATGATTTAAGCATAAAATGGCAATAGTTAAGGTAATTTTGGAGCACAAGAACTGTTACTAATCTGGACTGAGAGGAAAGATTTCCTGGAGGAAGCATGATGCCAGAACAGAATATTGAACTGAAAGATTTAGCTGGTAAAGAAATCTAAGGTCTTTATCTCTAGCAATATGGTAAATGACATCATCTTCCAAATGAAATAGTGAAAATGCTCAATGTAATATTTAAAACAACTTTTTAAATGTATTTCTGATCTGACATTGAAAGAAAAGATTCTTTCTTTATGGAGCTCATGAAGTAAAAGAGAAATTATTACTGTTAGTAGTGAATATAAGGAGAAGGCAATGGCAACCCATTCCAGTACTCTTGCCTGGAGAATCCCATGGATGGAGGAGCCTGGTAGGCTGCAGTCCATAGGGTCACTAAGAGTCAGACATGACTGAGCGACCTCACTTTTACTTTTCACTTTCATGCATTGGAGAAGGAAATGGCAACCCACTCCAGTATTCTTGCCTGGAGAATCCCAGGGACAGAGGAGTCTGTTGGGCTGTCATCTATGGGGTCGCACAGAGTTGGACACGACTGACGCGACTTAGCAGCAGCAGCAGCAGTGTATATAAAAACCATCTTCTAATAAAAATATTCTGCCATACTATGGAGATCTTCAGGGAATAATAGGTAAAACTTACTCTTTTCTAAAGATGGAGCATCTTAGGAAAGATATTTTTTAAAGTTGGGATTTTAAGGGGCCAGTCTCAGTGTAAAACTTCATGCTAAATGAATTCCCTACCCAGAGGGAATAGTAAGCAAACCTGATTGGAGATTGATATTGGGTGGATGGGGAGGAAATAATATTCCCTGATAATTTTTCTATGAGCCAGTTAACCTCTGATTTATGTCTGAAATAATAGTAAATGTGTGGCCTGAAAAATATCAAGCAGATAATTGAATTTAAAAAGGTCCATATATAATAGGCTCTCAAATCAACTCATAGCACCAACAAAACCTGAAAATTTCCTATAGATGCAATTCTAATGAGAATATGCTACTCAAAATAAAAGGTCACATAGTACATACTGAAATAATGCCCCTGGGATGAGATCCATAAACGTTTCAGAAAATACGTTGAGTTACACATGTATTTCCACCAGAATTACCCAGTGCAAAGAATACACTCGTCTCACATGCTAGCAAAGTAATGCTAAAAATTCTCCAAGCCAGGCTTCAGCAATATGTGAACCGTGAACTTTCAGATGTTCAAGCTTGTTTTAGAAAAGGCAAAGGAACCAGACATCCAATTGCCAACATCCACTGGGTCATGGAAAAAGCAAGAGAGTTCCAGAAAAACATATATTTCTGCTTTATTGACTATGCCAAAGCCTTTGACTGTGTGGATCACAATAAACTGTGGAAAATTCTGAAAGAGATGGGAATACCAGACCACCTGACCTGCCTCTTGAGAAACCTCTATGCAGGTCAGGAAGCAAGTTAGAACTGGACATGGAACAACAGACTGGTTCCAAATAGGAAAAGGAGTACTTCAAAGCTGTATATTGTCACCCTGCTTATTTAACTTATATGCAGAGTACATCATGAGAAATGCTGGGCTGGAAGAAGCACAAGCTGGAATCAAGATTGCCGGGAGAAATATCAATAACCTCAGATATGCAGATGATACCACCCTTATGGCAGAAAGTGAAGAGGACCTAAAATGCCTCTTGATGAAAGTGAAAGCAGAGAGTGAAAAACTTGTCTTAAAGCTCAACATTCAAAAAATGAAGATCATGGCATCTGGTCCCATCACTTCATGGCAAATAGATGGGGAAAGAGTGGCTGACTTTATTTTTGGGGGCTCCAAAATCACTGCAGATGGTAATTGCAGCCATGAAAGCACAATTGCTTTTGTAGTTAAGTGACTAACTTGTGTCACGCCTAGATTTCTTTCTTTCTTTCTTTCTTTCTTTTCTGTCTATGTGTGTATCTATTGTAGATTTTCAGTTTGCAGTTAGCATGACACTTTGACATATAGCAGTTTACATATACACAAGCTTGTTTTAAGTTGCCGATCTTTTATTTTTTTACTTCTACTTTTTTTTTGAAGACATTAAGCCACAGGTGTGATAGGCTGATCTTCAAATCCATTACAATATTCTGCTTTTATGCTCTCTTTTTCTAAAAATCACTAATTTTGATATCATATTTGTGTGCAGATGATTTTCTTTACTTATTGTATATCTTCCTTTAATGGTGACATTTTTCATTTGTAACTTTAAAATTTCTTTTGTGGTCTCATTTTTTTATGATTAGAAAAGCTCCTTTAGCATTTTTCAAAAAGTTGGTCTGGTGGTGCCGGATTCTCTTAGCCTTTGCTTGATTGTAACACTTCATTTCTCTGTCTAATTTGAATGGTAGCCTCGCTGGGTAGAGTATACTTCGTTTTAAGTTTTTTCCTTTTGTCACTTTAAATACATCATGCCACTCCATTTTGGTCTGCAGAGTTTCTGCTGATAAATCAGAAACTATTAAACTATTAAAGCTGATAGCCTTATGGGGATTCTTTTGCATGCTCTTAACTTCTTTTCTCTTGTTGCTTTTAATATTTTTTCTTTGTCTTTAATTTTTGTCAGTTTGATTACTATCTGTCTCAGCATTTCCTCCTTGGCCTAGGACTCTGTGCTTCCTGGATTTGAGGGACCATATCCTTTCCCATGTTTACGAAGTTTTCAGCTACTATTTCTTTGAAAATTTTCTTTGAAAAAATATTCTTTCTTTTTACCTCTTCTCCTTCTGTGAACACTATAATGAAAATGTTACTGCAGTTCATGTTGTCTCAGATATCTCTTAGGCTGTTCAGTTCAGTTTAGTCTTTCAGTTGTGTCTGACTTTTTGCAACCCCATGGACTACAGCACACCAGGCCTCCCTGTCCATCACCAACTCCTGGAGCCTACCTAAACTCATGCCCATTGAGTCAGTGATGCCATCCAACCATCTCAACCTCTGTCGTCCCCTTCTACTCCTGCCCTCAATCTTTCTCAGAATAAGGTCTTTTCAAATGAGTCAGCTATTCACATAAGGTGGCCAAAGTATTGGAGTTTCAGCTTCAACATCAGTCCTTCCAATGAACACCCAGGGCTGATCTCTTTTAGGATGGACTGGTTGGATCTCCTTGCAGTCCAAGGGACTCTCAAGAGTCTTCTCCAACACCACAGTTCAAAAGCATTAATTCTTTGGTGCTCAGCTTTCTTCACAGTCCAACTCTCACAACTATACATGACCACTGGAAAAACCATAGCTTTGACTAAATGGACCTTCGTTGTTAAAGTAATGTCTCTGCTTTTTAATATGCTGTCTGGGTTGGTCATAACTTTCCTTCCAAGGAATGAGCATCTTTTGCTTTTATGGCCACAATCACCATCTGCAGTGATTTTGGAGCCCCCAAAAATAAAGTCAGCCACTGTTTCCCCATCTATTTGCCATGAAGTGATGAGACCAGATGCCATGATCTTAGTGTTCTGAATGTTGAGCTTTAAGCCAACTTTTTCACTCTCCACTTTCACTTTCTTCAAGAGGCTTTTTAGTTCCTCTTTACTTTCTGCCATAAGGGTGGTATCATCTGCATATCTGAGGTTATTGATATTTCTCCCGGCAATCTTGATTCCAGCTTGTGCTTCATTCAGCCCAGCGTTTTTCATGATGCACTCTGCATATAAGTTAAACAAGAAGGGTGACAATATATAGCTTTGAAGTACTCCTTTTCCTATTTGGAACCAGTCTGTTGTTACATGTCCAGTTCTAACTGTTGCTTCCTGACCTACATAGAGGTTTCTCAAGAGGCAGGTCAGGTGGTCTGGTATTCCCATCTCTTGAAGAATTTTCTACAGTTTATTGTGATCCACACAGTCAAAGGCTTTGGCATAGTCAATAAAGCAGAAATAGATGTTTTTCTGGAACTCTCTTGCTTTTTCCATGATCCAGCTGTACTTATTTCTTTTCATCTTTTTCTCTATTTTATTCAATGGCAGGGATTTCCATCATTCTGTCTTCCACCTCATGTATTCGTTCTTCTGCCTCATTTAATCTGCTATTGATTCTTTGTAGTATATTTTTTATTTTAATTATTGTATTACTCACCTCTGTTTGTTTGTTTTTTAGTTCTTTGGTAAACACTTTTGTATATCTCAATCTGTTCCTCCTTTCTTTTTCTTAGATATTAAGGCTTCTCCCCAGTAGCACTGGTGATAAGGACCCCATCTGCAAATTCAGGAGACATCAGAGCTGCAGATTCAATCACTGGGTTGGGAAGATACCCTGGAGAAGGGTATGACAACCCACTCCAAGCTGGAGGACTACAGCACCTAGGGTCACAAAGAGTTGGACACGACTGAAGTGACTTAACAGGCATACATGGATCATCTTTACTATTATTACTCTGAATTATTTTTCAGGTAGACTGCTTATCTCCACCTCACTTAGCTTTTCTTTTGGAGTTTTTTGTTTCCTTCATCTGGACCCTATTCTTCTTCTGTCTCATTTTGCTTCACTTTCTGCAATTGCAGATTCTGTTCCACAGGCTGCAGTGTTGTAGTTCTTGTTTGTGTTGTCTTCTTATTGGTGGTTGAGCACCTCTAAGAGACTTGGCCAGGCTTCCTAGTGGGAAGCTTGTAGGTTCCTGCCCACTGGTAGGTAGAACTTATCTTTCCTTTGGGGAGAGTTGTATCAGGACATGTGTTTATTAGGCTGCTGTATGCTCAGGAAGACTTTAAGCAGCTTGTCTGATGATGGGTGGGGTTCTGTTGCCATCCTGTTGTTTTTTTTAGGCTCAAGGCATCCCAGAACTAGAACCTGCAGGCTGTTGGATGGGGCCAGGTCTTGGAGAGAAAATGGAAGCCTCTAAGAGGGTTCATGTAGCTGAGTGTTTCCCAGAATCACCACCACCTATGTCCTCGCCTTCACAATAAGGTATGGCCTGTCTCTGCAAGAGGCACTCTAATACTAATAGATAAGTCTGGCTCAGTATCTTATAAGGTTATCACTTTTTTCTCCCTGGGTTCTGGTACACACAAAATCCTGTGTGGAGCCTCCAAGAATGGAGTTTTTCTTTCCCTCAGTCTTGTGGAATTACTGTGGTCAAACACCACTGACCTTCAAAGACAGGCTCTCCACAGGCTCCTACTTCCTTTGCTTGACCCCAAAGTGTGTGAACCTGACATGTGGCTAAGAAATATCACTCCTATGGGATAGCTTCTGTGGTATAACTATTTGCCAGTCTGATCTACTCTATTTACATATTGACTTACTAATTAATAAATATAAGTTTTCATCCTTAAAGAATTTAGTGTCTATCTGGTAGGAGGTGGTATCTTTGTAAACATAATTGAATAGTCACTGATATAGAATGTAAGGAGGAACTGGAGCCAATACTAAAAGCTTTCTGTGGCACATTTGAAATTATTACACATTAATGTTATAAAGTAGGAATTCAGAGCAAACAAAGGAAAATGAAGGGAATTTTCAAGAATAAAATAATGTTGCCTGTACGTTGACATAAGTAAGACTAAGAAGGACTCTCTTCTGATTAGTGAATACCATTTTGTGCTATTATTTCTGAATATTCCACTTCTCTGTGGAAAAACGGTCCCCTGAAACTTCTTTAGCTACTGAGAAGCCTAGATTCTTTAGTTTGGTACTGCTGTATATCTGCTCCAGAAAATAGGTCAAGAATGTTCTTCTAGGGAAATTTGTAATAAATATAAAAAAAGATAAATAATTAATTTTTTAAACTTATAAAATAGTAACTTAATTAACAAAGTGCAATTTCTCATAAACAAGGAAAGAAAGAAAAAATAATTAGTAAAATAATAATTATCTCACTTAATCCCCAGAAAGCTATTTAAAGTAAATAATATTACCTTCATTTCATAAATGAAATAACTGATGTTTAGATAGATAGATAACTTTTTCAAAGTCATGTAGCTTTGACAGGTACTTGAGTGTCACGGGAGTGTCAGCATCTAAGGACTATTTTCCCCTCTTAGATTTTTTTAATTTAAAAATTTTATTTATATTGGAATACAACTAATTAGCAATGTTTTGATAGTTTCAGGGAACAGCAAAGATATATATGTATCCATTCTCCTTCAAAATTCCTCCTATTCAGGCTTCTATACAATATTGAGCAGAGTTCTCTGTGCTATAAAATAGATTCTTGTTGGTTATCCATTTTAAATAGAGCAATATATACTTCTCCATCCCAAACTCCCTAATTATCCCTTCCCCCATTATTTCCCCTAGTAACAATAAGTTGGTTCTCTAAGTCTGTGAGTCTCTTTCCATTTTGTTAGTGAAAATCACTCAGTTGTGTCCAACTCTTTGTAAGCCCATGGACTCTACAGTCCATGGAATTCTCTGGGCCAGAATACTGGAGTGGGTATCCATTCCCTTCTCCAGGGGATCTTCTCAACTCAGGGATTGAGCCCAGGTTTCCTGCATTGCAGGCAAATTCTTTACCAGCTGAGCTACTAGGGAACCCCTTCCATTTTGTAAATAAATTCATTTGCATCATTATTTTTTAGATTCCACATATCAGCAATGTCATACAATATTTCTCCTCATACAGCAGTCCTTTTGCTATGCTTCTCTGACTTACTTCATTCAGGATGACAACCTCTACATCCTACCATCTTGCTGCAAATGACATTATTTCATTCTTTTTTTAATGGCTATGCATATGTACTGCATCCTCTTTATCCATTCCTCTGTTGATGGACATTTAGGTTGCTTCTTTGTCTTGGATATAGTAAATGGGGCTGCAATAAACTTTGAGGTGCATGTATCATTTTTGAGCACGATTTTATCTGGATATATGCCCAGGTGTGGGATTACAGGGTCATATGGTAGTTTTATTTTTATTTGTCTTTTTATTTTTTCATATTGATTGGTTTATTTCAATAGGAAGATATTTACTTTACAATATTGTGATGGTTTTTGCCATACATTTACATGAATCAGCCATGGATGCATGTGCCCCCCCCATCATGAACCCCCCATCCACCTTCCTCCCACCCCATCTTCTGGGTTCTCCCAGAGCACCAGCTTTGAGTGCTCTACTTCATATATCAAAATAGCACTGGTCATCTATTTTACATATGGTAATATACATTACCCTCTCAAATCATACCAATCCTGTCTTCTCCCACAGAATCCAGAAGTCTTTTCTTTACATCTGTGTCTCTTTTGCTGCCTTGCATATAGGATTTCCATTATCATCTTTCTAAATTCCATATATATGCATTTATATACAGTGTTGGTGTTTCTCTTTCTGACTTACTTCACTTTGTATAATAGGCTCCAGTCTCATTCACCTCATTAGAACTGACTCAAATGCATTCCTTTTGATAGCTGAATAATATTCCATTGTGTATATATGTACCACAACTTCCTTATTTTTTAAGGAAGGTTCACACTCTTATCCATAGTGGCTGAATCAATTCACATTCCCATCAAGGAGAATGTAAAAAGAGGAGCCTCTTTTCTCCACACACTCTCCAGCATTTGTAGTTGTTAATTTTTTGATGATAACCATTTTGTTTGTGGATTGGAAGAATCAACATTGTCAAAATAACTATATTACCAAAGGCAATCTAAGAATAAATGTAATACCTATCAAATTACATATATAATTTTTTAACAGAACTAAAAAAAATATTAATTTGTATGAAAACACAAAAGACCACAAATAATGAAAGCAATCTTGAGAAGGGAAAATGGAGCTGGAAGAATCAGGGTCCCTGATTTCAGACTATAACTAAAGTTATAGTCATCAAAGCAATATTGTCCTGGCACATAAAAAGAAATATAGATCAATGGAACCAGATAGAAAACCCAGAAAAAAACCCATGACCTATGGTCAAATAATCTATGACAAAAGGGGGAAGACTACAAAATATCGGAAAGACAGTGTCTTTAATAAATGGTGCTGGGAAAACTGGAGAGTTACTTGTTAAAAAATAAGATTAACTGATTCTTTAACACCATGTAAAATGGGTTAAAGACCTAAATGCAAGGCCAGACACTGTAAAACTCTTAAAGGAAAACATAGGAGGAATACTTTCTGACATAAATCACAACAATAACTTGTTCGACTCATCTCTTAGAATAATGAAAATAAAAATAATCAAATGAGACCTACTTCAACTCAAAAGTTTTTGCACAGCATAGGAAGCAATAAAGAAAACAAAAAGTCAACCCATAGACTTGAAGAAAATATTTGCAAATTATATGACAAAGGATTAGTCTCCCAGTCTACAAATGCATGGAGGTCACCATAATCAAAACAAAAAACTCAATCCAACAATGGGCAGATCAGATCAGATCAGTCACTCAGTTGTGTCTGATTTTTTGTGACCCTATGAATCGCAGCACGCCAGGCCTCCCTGTCCATCATCAACTCCCGGAGTTCACTCAGACTCAAGTCCATCGAGTCAGTGATGCCATCCAGCCATCTCATCCTCTGTCGGCCCCTTCTCCTCCTGCCCCCAATCCCTCCCAGCATCAGAGTCTTTTCCAATGAGTCAACTCTTTGCATGAGGTGGCCAAAGTACTGGAGTTTCACCTTTAGCATCATTCCTTCCAAAGAAATCCCAGGGCTGATCTCCTTCAGAACGGACTGGTTGGATCTCCTTGCAGTCCAAGGGACACTCAAGAGTCTTCTCCAACACCACAGTTCAAAAGCATCAATTCTTCGGCACTCGGCCTTCTTCACAGTCCAAGTCTCATATCCATACATGACCACAGGAAAAACCATAGCCTTGACTAGACAAAGCTTTGTTGGCAAAGTAATGTCTCTGCTTTTGAATATGCTATCTAGGTTGGTCATAACTTTCCTTCCAAGGAGTAAGCGTCTTTTAATTTCATGGCTGCAGTCACCGTCTGTAGCGATTTTGGAGCCCAGAAAAATAAAGTCTGATACTGTTTCCACTGTTTCCCCATCTATTTCCCATGAAGTGGTGGGACCGGATGCCATGATCTTCGTTTTCTGAATGTTGAGTTTTAAGCCAACTTTTCACTCTCCACTTTCACTTTCATCAAGAGGCTTTTTAGTTCCTCTTCACTTTCTGCCATAAGGGTGGTGTCATCTGCATATCTGAGGTTATTGATATTTCTCCCGGCCATCTTGATTCCAGCTTGTGTTTCTTCCAGTCCAGCGTTTCTCATGATGTACTCTGCATATAAGTTAAATAAACAGGGTGACAATATACAGCCTTGATGAACTCCTTTTCCTATTTGGAACAAGTTTGTTGTTCCATGTCCAGTTCTAACTGTTGCTTCCTGACCTCCATACAAATTTCTCAAGAGGCAGATCTGGTGTCCTGGTATTCCCATCTCTTTCAGAATTTTCCACAGTTTATTGTGAAAATTTCTACTTTATTGGCTATGCCAAAGCCTTTGACTGTGTGGATCACAATAAACTATGGAGAACAATGTGGAGATTCCTTAAAAAACTGGAAATAGACATGCCTTATGATCCAGCAATCCCACTGCTGGGCATACACGTGTACTGAGGAAACCAGAAGGGAAAGATACACGTGTACCCCAATGTTCATCACAGCACTGTTTATAATAGCCAGGACATGGAAGCAACCTAGATGTCCAACAGCAGATGAATGGATAAGAAAGCTGTGGTACATATACACAATGGAGTATTACTCAGCCATTAAAAAGAATACATTTGAATCAGTTCTAATGAGGTGGATGAAACTGGAGCCTATTATACAGAGTCAAGTAAGCCAGAAAGAAAAACACCAATACAGTATACTAACGCATATATATGGAATTTAGAAAGATGGTAACAATAACCCTGTGTACGAGACAGCAAAAGAGACACTGATGTATAGAACAGTCTTATGGACTCTGTGGGAGAGGGAGAGGGTGGGATGATTTGGGAGAATGGCATTGAAACATGTAAAATATCATGTATGAAACGAGTTGCCAGTCCAGGTTCGATGCACGATACTGGATGCTTGGGGCTGGCGCACTGGGATGCCCTAGAGGGATGGTATGGGGAGGGAGGAGGGAGGAGGGTTCAGGATGGGGAACACATGTATACCTGTGGCAGATTCATTTTGATGTTTGGCAAAACTAATACAATTATGTAAATTTTAAAAATAAAATAAAATTAAAAAAAAATTTACTTTTAGGAAAAAAAAAAAACAACAACCAATGGGCAGAAGAACTATATAAACATTTTCCCAAAGATGATGTACAGATGGCCAAAAAGTACATGAAATATCACCATTTATTAGAAATGCAAGTCAAAACTATGATGACTTGGATTTACAACTATAAAACTACAATATGACCTCACTCCAGTCAAAATGACCATCATCAGAAAATTTCATCTTAGACTCTTTACTCTACTAAATACATCTTAGAGAGATTAAGGAAGGGAAATGAGAAGTAGAACAAACATTCTCTTAGTTCTTGAAGTTTGACTGTTGATGTAATTCATCTCTTTAAAACTTATATTATCTTTAAATCCTGAACTTCTGTTAGACAAGAAAAGAAGAGATCCATAATCTATTTCAAAATTTTGGAAAATGGACAATGAAGAGTTTAAGAAAGTTAAAACATATTTAAGACCAATAAGAACTATATCTGTATCTATATTCATATCAATATCTATATCTATGCCTGTATCTGTACCTATCAACTGCTCAATGAATCTATTGACCTATCTGTATTAGATAAGAGAAGTGTTTCAATGTATCATCATGCTTTTTTTTTTCCATTTTTAATGCAACTTACTAACATATCTTTAAAAACTTGTACTTACCAATGTATCTTTATGAACTTGAAACTATGATCTATATCACACAATTTTCCTAGAGCATAGAATACTTTTTACTGTGTAGGACTAAATGTAAAATAATGATCAATGAAAGACAGTAGAAAATAAAATATAAGCCTTTATTGGCACTTATTTTTGCTCTCTTTCCTGATTAAAGTCTGCAAAACATTTTACAGGATGGTTGCTTGGTCTCTTTGGGTAGGCGGTTAGCCTAAGGTGTGGAAAAAGAGATAATGAAGTAAAGGAAATGCCAAACTAGAAACAGAAATGAGTAAAGACTGTCTCAGGCAGGTGAAACTAACCCTGTACATGTACCTCCAAGTTAATAAAATGATGCATCATGTGCATACTTTTGTCCTCTTTTTTTTCTTTTATTTCTCCTGGAGGGTTACAAAAAAAGTCTTTCTTAACTATACAGACATTCCATGGCATAAGATGGGTCCACAGATTCTATTGTAAGATTTCTCTCAGCATTCTAGACCTGCCACATATTCTCACTGTCTGTTTGAATTTGTGTTCCAAAAGAGCAACTTGTCATTGCCTGCCAAAAGTATGCCTGGACTGTCTGTCAGTGCTGTTTCCTAGTATGGCTATGACAGTCTGCTAAATGCTGTTTTCAATCTGTCTGAATGTATGCTTTCAATTTTATCTGCAACTCTTACACTTCTCTCTCTAATTTTTTTTTTCAATTATGTGTCCAAATATTAACTGTCTTCCCTAGTCTATACCACATTACACATTTTTCTTTGAGCTATCTGCTTGAGGACATCATGTTTGTTAGTCTTATGTAGCATGCTGAGAATTTTTTCAGAAAAATGAATTGCATAAAATCCTGGCTCTATATGGTTTAAGGAAGGCCCAAGTGCTGGAGTAAATCACATATATACTTCCCTGATGGCTCAGACAATAAATAATCTGCCTTCAATGCTATAAACCAGAGTTCATTTCCTGAATCAGGAAGATCCTCTGAAGAAAGAAATGACTACCTACTCCGGTATTCTCTCCTGGATAATTTCATGGCCAGAAGAGGCTGGCAGGCTACAGTCCATGGGTGGCAAAGAGTCGGACATCACTGAGAGACTAACACTTTTAGGTATGTATATAACACACCTCTTAATCTCTCTGTCTCACAACGTTACTTAGGATGTGGCTGCTTGATTATTTCATCTGGAGGCTCAGTTGTGATCAGGTTACTCTCCTACTCAGGCACTTAATTGGCTCTACATTGCCTACTAAAAAAAAAAAAAAAAAGAAATATACATGCCCAGCTTTCTGGTGCCCTTAACAGCACCAATGTTATATCCCTCTACTTCTTCCTGGACTCTTCCCTATAGCAAAAGCAATCCAACATTGATTTCATATTTTTCATATAACTAAGCTTTGATGTATAAGCCAAAGCTTATAGTTCCCCTCCATGCCCTCTCTCAAGCAGTATCCTTCTACTGCACATTCAGTTCCCACAATCCTAGCACCACCCAACCCCCAATTCTGTTCAAGTTACTATTATTCCTCTATCACTTTCTATATCCCTTCTGCAAGCTTCATAATACAGACTCTCTCCTGGCTGATGCAGCAGCCCTAACATAACAATGTACATAATGAATCATGACATAACTTCACAAAACATAATCATGATGCTGTCGCGATGTAGCCCTGATAGCACAGCAACCAGGGTTTTCATGGTGAAGCTCGTACAGGCACAAAGTAACCTGTGACCAAGTGAGTACCTTGTGATGTGCATGCTCGGTGCTATAAGTGATCTTAGATATTATATAATCATTATTTACAAAACATGGGGGAAAAGGGAGAGGCCTTTGGGAGAGAGAGCCTAAACACACCATCGTGGCTAATTTGCTCTTTCCCTGCAACTAGTCTGCTAAGCTAAGTCACTTCAGTCGTGCCCGACATCTGTGCGACCCCATAGACGGCAGCCCACCAGGCTCCACCATCCCTGGGATTCTCCAAGCAAGAACACAGGAGTGGGGTGCCATTGCCTTCTCCAGCAACTAGTCTAGTCTAAGTCAATGTAAATATATTTCATGCAGATATATGAGATCAAAATTAATATCAACTTTTAACAGATGAAGAAGCTGAGGCTGAGAGGTTGTTTACTTTCCTAGTCATAGATAATCTAGAAGATAAAATCAGAATAACAAGTCTTTTTTATCTAACTTGAAAATCTGTGCAGTATAGCTTGGCTTCCTAGACTCTAGCACAACTGAATAGGGCAAAAAAGTCCCACATTATTGAATTTGTCAGATTTGCATCAATCAATCATCCCAGTGTACTAATCCCTATCATTTTCTGCCTTTAAGCATATCCTACAAAAGAGTTGGATACAGTACTTGGGTGCAAGCTCAAGAATGACAGAATGATCTTGGTTCATTTCCAAGGCAAACTATTCAATATAACAATAATCTCAGTCTATGCCACAACAATTAATGCTGAAGAAGCTGAAGTTGAATGGTTATATGAAGACCTACAAGACCTTCTAGAACTGATGCTAAGAAAAGATGTCCTTTCATCTAGGGTATTAGAATGCAAAAGAAGGGAGGCAAGAGATAATTGGAGTAACAGGCAAGTTTGGTATAGGAGTACAAAATGAAACAGGGCAAAGGCTAACAATTTTGCCGAGAGAATACAAGAATGCCAAGGTCCTAGAAAATACATATTCCAACAATAAAAATGATGACTCTACACATGGACATCCCCAGACTGTCAATATTGAAATCACATTGATTATATTCTTTGCATTTTAAAAATAGAGAAGCTCTGTAGAGTCAGAAAAACAAAAAAAAAAAAACAAAAAAAAAACAAAAAAAAAAACCCAGGAGATGACTATGGCTCAGATCACAAACATATTACTGGCAAATTCAGACTTAAATTGAAGAATATAGGGTAAACCACTAGGCCATTCAAGTATGACCTATATCAAATCCCCTATGATTATACAGTGGAAGTGACAAATAGATTCAAGGGATTAGATCTGATAGAGTGCCTGAAAAATTATAAACAGAGATTTGTAACATTGTGTAGGAGGTGGTGATCAAAATCATGCCCTAGAAAAAGAAATGAGAAAAGGCAAAATGGTTGTCTGAGAGCCCTTACAAATAGCTGAGAAAAGAAGATAAGTGAATGCAAAGTAAAAAAGGAAAAATATACCCATCTGAATGCAGAGTCTCAAAGAATAGCAAAGAGAGATAAGAAAGCCTTCCTAAGTTAACAATGCAAAGAAATAGAGGAAAGCAATAGAATGGGAAAGACTAGAGATCTCTTCAAGAAAACTAGAGATACCAAGGGAACATTTCATGCAAAGAAAGTCAGAATAAAGGACAGAAACAATAGTAAAGGACAATAAAGGACAAACAAACAAAGACATGGGCCTAACAGAAGCAGAAAATATTAAGAAGTGGCAAGAATATGCAGAAGAACTATATAAAAATATCTTGCTACTGCTGCTAAGTCACTTCAGTCTTGTCCGACTCTGTGTGACCCCATAGGCAGCAGCCCACCAGGCTCCCCCATCCCTGGGATTCTCCAGGCAAGAATACTGGAGTGGGTTGCCATTTTCTCATCTAAAGCCAAACATCCTGGAAGGTGAAGTAAAGTGAACCTTAGGAAGCATCACTACAAACAAAGCTAGTGGAGGTGATGGAATCCCAGCCTAGCTGTTTCAAGTCCTGAAAGATGCTGCTGTTAAAGTGCTGCACTCAACATGCCAGCAAATTTTGAAAAATCAGCAGTGGGCATGGGACTGGAAAATGTCAGTTTTCATTTCAATCCCAAAGAAGGGCAATGCCAAAGAATGTTCAAACACCATATAATTGCACTCATTTCACATGCTAGCAAAGTGATTCTCAAAATCTTTTAATCTAGGCTTCAACAGTATGTGGGCTGAGGATTTCCAGATGTTTAAGCTGCATTTAGAAAAGTTAGCAGAACCAAAGATCAAATTGCCGACATCCGCTGGATCATTGAAAAAGAGAGTTCCAGAAAACCATCTACTTCTGTTTTATTGCCTATACTAAAGCTTTTGACTGTGCAGATCACAACAAACTGTGGACAATTCTAAATAGATGGGAATACTAGGCCATCTTACCTGCCTCCTGCAAAACCGGTATGCAGGTCAAGAAGCAGTTATAACGGGACATGGAACAACATACTGGTTCAAAACTGGGAAATAAGTACATCAAGACTGTATATTTTCACACCACTAATTTAACTTTTATGCAGAGTGCATCATGCAAAAACTGGACCTGATGAAGCACAAGCTGGAATCAAGATTGATGGGATAAATATCAATCACTCCAGATATGCAAAAGACACCACCCTTATGACAGAAAATGAAAAGTAATTAAAGTGGCTCTTGATGAAGGTGAAAGAGGAGAGTGAAAAACCTGGCTTAAAACTCAACATTAAAAAAATGAAGACCATAGCACCTCGTCCCATCACTTCATGGCTAATTGATGGATAACCAATGGAAACAGTGGCAGACTTTCTTTTCTTGGGCTCCAGAATCACCGTGGATGGTAACTACAGCCATAAATTTAAAATACTCCTGCCCCTGGAAGAAAAGCAATGAGAAACATAGACAGCAAATTAAAAGCAGAGACATTACTTTGCCTACAAAGATCAATATAGTCAAAGCTATAGTTTTTCCAGTAATCATGTATGGATGTGAGAACTGGAAAATAAAAAGGGCTTAGCACCTAAGAATTGATTACTTAGAAAGGTGGAGCTGGAGAAGACTACTGGCAGTCCCTTGGACAGCAAGAGGATCAAACCAGCCAGTCTTCAAGGTAATGAACTCTGAGTAGTCATTGGAAGAACTGAAGCTGAAACTCCAATACTTTGTCCACCTGATGAGAAGAGCCGACTCATTGGAAAAGATCCTGATCCTGGGAAAGATTGGAGGCAGGAGGAGAAAGGTGCAACGGAAGATGAAATGGTTTAATGACATTACCTACTCAATGGACATGAGCTTGGGCAAGCTCCAAGAGATGATGAAGTGTTGTTAGAATAAATACTAGCATCGGTCAAATGATATCATAGAATTAGGAGACTTCTTAGGAAATTTTAAGCTAGAATGAGTATTTAGCATTTAATAATGAACATTATTAAATGCTTATCCTCACATTTAATCTAGAATGAGCATTACACTTAAGAATACCCTTAGATATTCACTCAGACAAATGAAAATAATGACCTTACTATTTAAAACACACTTGTTCAACCATATGTGAGTAGCCTGCCTTTGATTTTAAGTATTTTGAAGTAACAACATTTGAAAAAAAATATTGTCAATAGAAGCTTTCATATAATTCATTGTTGTTGTGGCTATTCAGTTGCTCAGTCATGTCTGAACTTTTGTGACTCCATGAAATGCAGCATGCCAGGCTTCCCTGTCCTTCACTATCTGCTGGAGTTTGCTCAAATTCATGTCCAACTTGATGACCAAGATCCATCTGTCTCATCCTCTGTCATCCCCTTCTCCTCCTGGCTTCAATCTTTCCCAGCATCAGGGTCTTTTCCAATGAGTTAGTTCTTCACATCAGGTGGCCAAAGTATTGGAACTTCAGCTTCAGCATCAATCCTTCTAATGCATATTCAGAATTGAGTTTCTTTAGGATTGACTGGTTTGATGTCTTTGCAGGCCAAGGGACTCTCAAGAGTCTATTCCAACACCACAGTTTGAAAGCATCAATTCTTTGGCTCTCAGCTTTATTTATAGCCCAACTCTCACATCCATACATGATGACATTTTTTTTTTTTTTTTACTGATAAAACCATAACTTTGACATATGAACCTTTGTCAACCAAGTAATGTCTCTGCTTTTGAATATGCTATCTAGGTTGGTCATAGCTTTTCTTCCAAGGAGCAAGCATCTTTTAATTTCATGGCTGCAGTCACCGTCTGCAGTGATTTTGGAGCCTAAAAACCAAAACAAAACAAATTTTGTCACTATTTTCCTTGTTTCCCCATCTATTTGCCATGAAGTAATGGGACGAGATGCCATGATTTTCATTTTTTTGATGTTGAGTTTTAAGCCAGGTTTTTCACTCTCCTCTTTCATTTTCATCAACAGGCTCTTTAGTTTATCTTTGCTTTCTTCCATAAGGGTGGTGGTACCTGCATATCTAAGGTTATTGATATTTCTCCTGGCAATCTTGATTCCAACTTGTGCTTCATCCAGCCCGGCATTTTCATGATGTACTCTGCACAGATGCTGAATAAGCAGGGTGATAATATACAGCCTTGATGTACTCTTTGTTCAATTTGGATCCAGTCCATTGTTCCATGTCCGGTTCTGTGTCCCCTTCTTGACCTGTGTACAGGCTTCACAGGAGTCAGGTAAGGTGGTCTGGTATTCCTATCTCTCTAAGAATTTTCTACATGCTTCACTGGACACATTTTAAATATAATTTTCATCCTCAGCATATAGGACTTGAAGATTATACTTGCTTAAATTACATAATAAGACATGTTTTTTCAGTTTGCTGGTAATGTAAATTACTGTGCTCTATAACTTGTTCAGATTATATGGGAAACATGCAAATATCTTATAAAGAATTAACTTCTTTTTACTCAATTCTTCATACACATAGCATTTGGTAGTGCAGTTCATCTAATAAAAATCAACATTTCATACTGTTGACTTCACTCTAATGATTACCTTTGGAGCACTTTGAAATTAGTGTGGCAACTTAAATATCAGAGAAAACATCAGTTTAGGAAAATTATGAGCTCTTTTATAAAATATCTAACATGAAAAGTAGTTGACCATTAAATTATCACTTTAATTTGGTACTAATTGTGTTCTATGAAATTCTCTATTTTTTTTTTCTGTCCACACCAACCTGGTTGATTGACTTATTGAATATGCATATTTATTTGTATTTCCCAAATTCAGTCTGATCTTTGCAGCTGTTGTATTTTAAATTATTGTTAGATTAGAATGCATGAAGCATAACCAGCAAATATGCTGAGCTAATTCCTTGAATATCAACAGATGAGACGTGTTTCCTGACATATGTTTGTATGTTCAACCAATATTTGAACATTTACTATTAGAAAATTATGGTTATATTTGGTGAAGATGAAAATATTTCAACAATATATGTCTCAATGTTTTGCCAGATTAGTTTCTGATCCACTCATAAATGTTTCATAACTCTATTGGCAAGCATAAATAATATTCTTTTCAATTCCAATTTTCATTTATTCTTTGTTTCTTTTTTAATATTCTTTCTGATTTTCTATATACTTGTTTAATAATTATGGAGAAGAGAGTATTCAAATCTCCAGTGATATTTGTAGATTTGATTAGTACTCGTCTCATGAAGTTTTGCTTCATGTATTTTGAAACTCTGTTTTTGGATCAATACACATTTAGAATTAATGTATTCTTGATAAATTGACCCCTTTATGAAGTTTCCATCTTTTCACTGGCTATATTTCTTGTTCTGTGATCAAATTTACCTAGGATTAACATAATAACTCTATTTTTTAAAATCTTTGTTTTCCTAGTATTGATGGGATTCAGGGTATATTGTCTCAAAATATTCTAAAGTGGCATATTCTCAATTAAAGTTGTATGAGTAGCAGTCAGTGAAAAAACAGAAACTCTGACCGTCCTTTGTCCCTCTGAAAGAAGGGAATACACCTCCCATGTGAAATGTACCCTCCTTGGACCAAGAGGTAGAAAGACAACCTATCGCCAGAGACAGGCTGTGCAATCAAACTCTGCTTATTCATTATTATTTTTTTTTAATTTACAAATTACTACCCAAACCTAACTTCCTTATCTTGTGAGTTCTTTACAAATTTATTATTATTATTATTATTTGTCTAAAGGATATATAAGCACTTTATTTTGATCACCTTTTGGGTTTTATATCTGAGTTCTCTGTGCAAATAAAATGTGTGTGTGTTTTCTCCTGTTAGTCTACATCATGTCACTTTAATTATTAGACCACCATAAGATCCAAGAATGATAGATGGAAATTTTCCTCTCCCTGACTGTTTATTTTTTTTTTAATCCCTGTACTTTAATTTCTTGGTATCTTTATATTCTAAGTAGATTTCTTATAGACAGCATATAGTAAGGTCTTGCTTTGTACCTTTTAATTGGAATATTGGATAATTTATACTTAGCATAATTATAGAGAGCATGGGGTTTAAACTTTCTTTAAGTTTATTTCTATATGTTACTATCTCACTGCCTACTAAAATGTATATTATCAAGATCTCAGAAGAAGATAAAGAGTTAGTTTAGAGTGTGGCAAAATGAGGACTATAGCTCAGGAGACAGCATTTCAGATAGCTCTGAGAAACTGCTCCAAAGATGTAGAAGGAAATGTCAGTGTATATGTGATTTTGAAGAAGGGAGAATACATGCAATAAAACACCTTTTTTTTTTTTTTTTTTTTGTCAAGGATTTCTGGTAGTTTTGTGAAGGTTCCTGCTAGTCACGAGGAGCAGACATCACCATGAAGGATTTTAGTGTTTTTCTAGATATAAAGAGATACAAGAATTGGGCTTAAAAAAGTAACTCCTGAAAATATCTAACTATATGAAGATTTATTCTGCTGGTTTTTCCCAGAGCACAAAGCAACTCATTCCTGCTCTCTGCCCTGAACTCTTTTCAGGGACTGTTGAAATTCAGCAGCTGCATCAGAATCTGATTTAATCCTTGTAAAGATAGCTGGCCAGTGCCAATTTGTAGCTAACAAATGAGTAACTCTACAGTCAGAAGTAATTTAACTCAACTTTTCTATTCTAGCTTACCCAAACAAGAAATATATGGGCTTATTTATTTATTTATATATTTATTCACTTTTGTCTTTTTTTTTTTTTAACCAAATATTTATTAGGCACTTGCTTAGGATCTGACACATTTAATGATGTCTTACTCTCTAGCATAACTCACATAATCAATGCAATGCAAATTACAATATCGCAAGACTTTAGAGATGGGTCATTTACAATGCTATCCCAGGAAAATCACTTGCTATACTTTACAAATATTCATTTATTTCATTTTCACATATGCACACACCCACAAAGATTGGTTTTAATGTTTGTTTCATTTATAGAGCCAGAGTGAGTGTCTGTCAATAACTTGCCTAATTTCACACAGCTTGTAAATGGTGAGGCTATGATTCGAAAAGTCTGCCTCCTGTGTCTGCACTCTTACTCATCATGAATATAATTGGTTGATGTTCATGTATTAATATAATTAATACATACAAATTTTGCTTAAATGAAAAAAAGTTTATAAGATATATTTAATGTAAGAACTATATGCATGTAACTGAGGTTGTGGTGCAGGGAATGCAAATGGAAAGACATGGACAGAGAAATCCATTTCTAAAATAACTGCTGTGTCTGGTCCACCTAGGTAGGTACTATACACCATTTTACTCAAATCAAAGGGAAAATCCAGGCAGATTTAGATTTGGAGTTCAGTTAAGGCTTCACAATTTTTCATCCTCAGTGTTTCAATATTAAATTCCAAATGAAAACAGTGTAGATAATAGGCCCATATGAGATAAGAACAATCTTGCAGAGATAATTTAAATTAAAAAAAAGTCTTGGAAGACAGCTATTTCTTTACTGTGAAGCCATCATCTCTCATTGAGTCTAACCAGAATGCATTTCCAGTGATGACACAATTTATCTTTGCTCTAAAATCTGCTGAAATCCTAAGATGGGCATTTTCTTTGCAGGGGCTCTGGTTCAGAAATGTTTAATTTTTCTCATTAAAAAAAAATACAGAATTTCTTTCTACCTTCTCAATTTATCTCAAGATTAACTTTTATCAACTCAACTTGTCTTAATAAGTAGCCTAAAACCATTTCTCAATTTTTATATTAATATTTTGAATTTTAGGTCTTACTAACATAATTTTCAAATTCCCAAATTAAAGATTTTTAGATTTGAAGTTATGAAAAGCATTTTAAATAAAAATCAACTTACTGGGATTTGCTTCTGTGGTGGCTCAGCAGAAAACAATCTGCCTACGATTCAGGAGTCACAGAAGACTTGGGTTCCTTCCCTGGGTCAGGAAGATCCCCTGGAGGAGGAAATGGCAACCCACTACAGTATTCTAGCCTAGGAAATCCCATGGATAGAGGAAACTGATGGGCTACAGACCATGGGATCACAAAGATTTGTACTCAACTGAAGAACCTAGATAGCATATTGGAAAGCAGAGACATTACTTTGCCAACAAAGGTCCGTCTAGTCAAGGCTATGGTTTTTCCAGTGGTCATGTATGGATCTGAGAGTTGGACTGTGAAGAAAGCTGAGCACTGAAGAATTGATGCTTTTGAACTGTGGTGTTGGAGAAGACTCTTGAGAGTCCTTTGGACTGCAAGGAGATCCAACCAGTCCATCCTAAAGGAGATCAGTCCTGGGTGTTCTTTGGAAGGAACGATGTTGAAGCTGAAATTACAGTACTTTGGCCACCTCATGCGAAGAGTTGACTCATTGGAAAAGACTCTGATGCTGGGAGGGATTGAGGGCAGGAGGAGAAGGGGACGACAGAGGATGAGATGGCTGGATGGCATCATCGACTCGATGGACATGAGTTTGAGTGAACTCCGGGAGTTGGTGATGGACAGGGAGGCCTGGTGTGCTGCGATTCATGGGGTCACAAAGAGTCGGACACGACTGAGCGACTGAACTGAACTGAACTGAACTGAAGCACCTGAGTATTTGTGGAGATGTATAATTGTAATTTTAAAGTGATTATAATACTCAGAAGAGTAGCACTGGTTATGATTAGAGGTGTATTTGGTGATTCTCAAAAGATTTCTGCATTCTGGAGAAGCAAATATTGAAAACAATTACATGGCATATGATTGAAAATCATAATACGACTGAAGCATACTAAGTCACTTCTGTCATGTCTGACTCTTTGTAACCCTATGGGCTGTAGCTTGCCAGCCTCTTCTGTCCATGGGATTCCCCAGGCAATAATACTGGAGTGAGTTGCCATTTCCTTCTCCAGGGGATCTTCCTGACACAGGGATTGAACTCTGGTTTCTTGCATTGCAGGTGGATTCTTCACCACTGAGCCACCTTGGAAACCCTTGAAAATCATTAGAGAAATTCAAATCAAAGTTACAATGAAGTATCACCTCTCTTCAATCAGAATGGCCATCATTGAAAAATCTGCAAAAAATTTATGCTCGAGAGAATATGGGGAAAAGTGAATCTTCTTACACTGTTGGTGGGAATGTAAATTCATATAGCCACTATGGAGGACAGCATGAAAATTCCTTAAAAAAAACCAAACAACTAAAAATAGAACTAACATATAACCCAACAATCCCACTATTGGACATATACCAAGAAAAAAAATAATTAAAAAAAAAAAAGCATGCACCTCAGTGTTCATTGAAACACTACATAGTTAACACATGGATCCATTCTAAATATCCATCAACAGAGGAATGGATAAAGAAGATATAATACATATATACCTTGGAATATTACTCAGCCATAAAAAGGAATGGCATCGAGCCATTTGTAGAGATGTGGATGGACCTACAGAGTGTCATACAGAATGAAGTAAGTCAGTAAGAGACTTATTTACAATAAACAAATGTTGTATATTAACACATATATGTGGAATCTAGAAAAATGGTATAGATGACCTTATTTGCAGAGGAGAAATAGAGACAGATGTGGAGAACAAATGTATGGATACCAAGGGGAGAAGGGATGGGGTGGGGGGAATTGAGAGATTGAGATTGACACACATCCACTATTAACACTATGTATAAAATAAGACAATTGATGGGAATGTACTGTATAACACATGGGAACTCTACTTAATGCATTGTAGTTTTCTAAATGGGACTGAAGTACAAAAGGAAGTGACATATATGTATGTAAGACTGATTTATTTTGCTGTGCAATAAACACTAATACAACATTGTAAAACAACTATACATTAACTAATAACAAATGTCAATCAATCAGTAAAATGGAAGGTAGGGTAGTGAAACTCTTGGGCTATTTATTACACCTAGAATTTTGCCCAAAAGTTTGAGTTCTCCAAAAAAAGAAAACAGTTGTACTAAATGTTGCTTTCTTTATGTATCATTTATTTATTTAGTGCAGCTCAATTCAGTTTAGTAGCTCAGTCATATCCATGTGATCCCCTGGGCCACAGCACACCAGGCTTCCCTGTCCATCACCAACTCCAGGAGTTGGTCCACTGAATCAGTGATGCCATCCAACAATCTCATCCTCTGTCGTCCCCTTCTCCTCCTGCCCTCAGTCTTTCCCAGCACCAAGGTCTTTTCAAATGAGTCAGCTCTTTGCATCAGGTGGCCAAAGTATTGGAATTTCAGCTTCAGCATCAGTTCTTCCAATGAAAATCCAGGACTGATCTCCTTTAGGATGGACTGGTTGGATCTCTTTTCAGTCCAAGAAACTCTCAAGAGTCTTCTCCAACATCACAGTTCAAAAGCATCAATTCTTTGGTGCTCAGCTTTCTTTATAGTTCAACTTTCACATCCATGCATGACTACTGGAAAAACCATAGCTTTGACTAGACAGACCTTTGTTGTCAAAGTAATGTCTCTGCATATGTGCTGCTAAATTTGAATTTTGACATATCAAATCAATATTTTAGGAAACAATAAATTAATTGATATTAGGGCAGTATTTACATACTTAGGCATTCCATCCTAGACTGCCATTCAAAATCAAATTTTACCATATTTGACCACTCCTCCATTTCTAACATCTCTGTAAAGCTTTGTATCTCTATATTTCTGCTCCTATTGTTCCTTAATTATAATTACAGCAGTATACAAATGTGGTATCCAATCAGATCACCTTTATCAGCTTGTATAGTTATTTCTAGCTGTTTCTGTCTGAAAATAATGGTTTCTAACTGGACCTTCTGCAGAGTGTCTCCTTGATTATCAAATGACACATTAAAGATTTATACTTCAGAGCTCCAGAAATAAGTCAAGGCTAGACTTTACTTGAGACCACGTTTCTGATGAGCAAGCTTCCTTTCCCTATGCTCCACTAATCCCCTTAAAGGATTTTCCTGAACAAGCCACATGTACCTAAATCTTTGCCTTGGGTTTGGCTTCTATGGAATCCAACCTAAGAAATTACTGTTCTCACTCTTTTCCACCCCATTGATTGCCATTACTCTCCAGGGTCCACCTTAAGTGTATTTCCTCTAAAATCTTTCAGTATAGTTTCTCCATCTTGACATCCCAGGCAAAAATTAATGATTTTTCTCCCTGTGCTTTTAATTTCTCTCTCTTTATATTCAAAGTAGATTTCCTAAAGAGAGCATATATTAAGTTCTGACTTTGTTATACAACTGAAAATATGCACCTTTTAACTGGACTATTAGATGCTTTATATTTAACTTGATTATAGTCTGGGATTTAATTTTTTTTCACATTTCTATTTGTTACTACCTGTTCCATTTTTATCTTTTCTCCCTATATTCTTTCAAATTGTGTATGTTGTATTATTTCATTTTCTAAATAGCCTTAACAACTATACCTTTTTCTTTAGTTAGTGGTTAAGAGTCTACCTCACAATGCATGAGACATGGGTCAAGCCCTGCTATGGCAACTACTGAGCTTGTCCTCTGGAGCCCATGTGCCACAACTAGACTGTACATGTGCCACAACAAAAGATCCCATGTGACAAAATGAAGATCCCAAGTACCACAACTAAGACCTCCTATACATACCACATCTTTATTCATTCATCTGTTATTGGAAATTAGGTTATTTTAATATCTTGGGTGTTGTAAATAAAACTGCTATGATCATTGCAATGCATATAGATCAGTGTTTTTGTTTATGTTGGATATATACTCACTAATGGAATAGCTGAATCATGCAGAGGACAAAATGAAAAATGCCAGGCTGGATGAAGCACAAACTGGAATCAAGATTGCCAAGAGAAATGTTCATAACTTCAGATATGTAGATGATACCCTTATGGCAGAAAGTGAAGAGGAGCTAAAGAGTCTCTTGATGAAGGTGGAAGAGTAAAAAAGCTGGTTTAAAACTCAACATTCAAAAAACTAAAATCATGGCATCTTATCTTATCACTTCATGGCAAAATAGATGGGGAAACAATGGAAACAGTGACAGACTTTCTTTTCTTGGGCTGCAAAATCACTGTGGACAGTGAGTGCAGCCGTGAAATTAAAAGAAGCTTGCCCCTTAGAAGAAAAGCTATGACCAACATAGACAGTGTATTAAAAAGCGGAGACATTACTTTGCCGACAAAGGTCCATCTAGTCAAAGCTATGGTTTTTCCAGTAGTTATGTATGGATGTGAGAGTTGGACCATAAAGAAGGCTGAGCACCGAAGAATTGATGCTTTTGAACTGTGGTTCTGGAAAAGACTCTTTAGAGCCCCTTGGATTGCAAGATCAATCCAGTCAATCCTAAACGAAATCAGCCCTTATATTCATCGGAAGTACTGATGCTGAAGCTAAAGCTCCAGTAATTTGGCCACTTGATGCAAAGAACTGACTCATTGGTAAAGACCCTGATGATGGGAAAGATAAAAGGCAGGAGGAGAATGGGACAACAGAAGATGCGATTGTTGGATGGCATCACTGACTCAATGGACATGAGTTTGAGAAGGCTCTGGGAGATAATAAAGGACAGGGAAGCCTGGTGTGCTGCAGTCCATGGGGTCGCAAAGAGTGAGACCCAACTGAGTGACTGAACATGAAGACTAGCCCTGTTTTTAGCTCCATACTTTTCCATATTGGCTGTTCCAACTTACAATTCTACTAACAGTGTCCTTGGGTTCCCTTGTCTTTATATCCTCTCCAACAACTTTTATTTGTGGTCTTTTTGGCAATACACATTCAGACAGTTGTGAAGTAACATCTCTTTTTGGTTTTTATTTGCTTTTATCTGGTGATTAAGTGATGTTGAGTATTTTGCATGTGCCTGTTGGCCATCTCTGTGTTTTCTTTGGATAAAAGTCTGTTTAGGCATTCAGCCCATTTTAGTTTTATTTTTTAAATTTTATTTTATTTAACTTTACAATATTGTATTGGTTTTGCAATATATCAAAATGAATCTGCCACAGGTATACATGTGTTCCCCATCCTGAACCCTCCTCCTTCCTCCCTCCCCGTACCATCCCTCTGGGTCGTCCCAGTGCACCAGCCCCAAGCATCCAGTATCGTGCATCGAACCTGGACTGGTGACTCGTTTCATATATGATATTATACATATTTCAATGCCATTCTCTTAAATCATCCCACCCTCTCCCTCTCCCACAGAGTTTGAAAGACTGTTCTATACATCAGTGTCTATTTTGCTGTCTCGTATACAGGGTTATTGTTACCATCTTTCTAAATTCCATATATATGCGTTAGTATACTGTATTGGTGTTTTTCTTTCTGGCTTACTTCACTCTGTATAATAGGCTCCAGTTTCATCCACCTCATTAGAACTGATTCAAGTGTATTCTTTTTAATGGCTGAGTAATACTCCATTGTGTATATGTACCACAGCTTTCTTATCCATTCATCTGCTGATGGACATCTAGGTTGCTTCCATGTCCTGGCTATTATAAACAGTGCTGCGATGAACATTGGGGTATACGTGTCTCTTTCAGTTCTGGTTTCCGCAGTGTGTATGCCCAGCAGTGGGATTGCTGGATCATAAGGCAGTTCTAGTTCCAGTTTTTTAAGGAATCTCCACACTGTTCTCCATAGTGGCTGTACTAGTTTGCATTCTCATCAAAAGTGTAAGAGGGTTCCCTTTTCTCCACACCCTCTCCAGCATTTATTGCTTGTAGACTTTTGGATCGCAGACATTCTGACTGGCGTGAAATGGTACCTCATAGTGGTTTTGATTTGCATTTTTCTGATGAGTGATGTTGAGCATCTTTTCATGTGTTTGTTAGCCATCTGTATGTCTTCTTTGGAGAAATGTCTATTTAGTTCTTTGGCCCATTTTTTGATTGGGTCATTTACTTTCTGGAATTGAGCTGTAGGAGTTGCTTGTATATTTTTGAGATTAGTTGTTTGTCAGTTGCTTCATTTGCTATTATTTTCTCCCATTCTGAAGGCTGTCTTTTCACCTTGCTTATAGTTTCCTTTGTTGTGCAGAAGCTTTTAAGTTTAATTAGGTCTCATTTGTTTATTTTTGCCTTTTTTCCCAATATTCTTGGAGGTGGGTCATAGAGGATCCTGCTGTGATGTATGTCAGAGAATGTTTTGCCTATGTTCTCCCCTAGGAGTTTTATAGTTTCTGGTTTTATGTTTAGATCTTTAATCCATTTTGACTTTATTCACAAATTTTAAACTTTACAATAGACCAGTTAGACCTAATTGATATCTATAGAACATTTCATCCCAAAACAATGAATTCCACCTTTTTCTCAAGCGCACACGGAACTTTTTCCAGGATAGATCACATTTTGGGCCATAAATCTGGCCTTGGTAAATTAAAAAAAAAAATAAATGAAATCATTCCAAGCATCTTTTCTGACCACAATGCAGTAAGATTAGATCTCAGCTATAGGAGAAAAACTATTAAAAATTCCAACATAGAGAGGCTGAACAACATGCTGCTGAATAACCAACAAATCACAGAAGAAATCAAAAAAGAAATCAAAATTTGCAAAGAAACGAATGAAAATGAAAACACAACAACCCAAAACCTGTGGGACACTGTAAAATCAGTCCTAAGGGGAAAGTTCATAGAAATACAGGCATACCTCAAGAAACAAGAAAGAAGTCAAATAAATAACCTAACTCTACACCTGAAGCAACTAGAAAAGGAAGAACCCTAGGGTTAGTAGAAGGAAAGAAATCTTAAAAATTAGGGCATAAATAAATGCAAAAGAAACAAAAGAGACCATGGCAAAAATCAACAAAGCCAAAAGCTGGTTTTTTGAAAGGATAAATAAAATTGACAAACCATTAGCCAGACTCATCAAGAAACAAAGGGAGAAGAATCAAATCAATAAATTTAGAAATGAAAATGGAGAGATCACAACAGACAACACAGAAATACAAAGGATCATAAGAGACTACTATCAGCAATTATATGCCAATAAAATGGACAACGGGGAAGAAATGGACAAATTATTAGAAAAGTACAACTTTCAAAAACTCCACCAGGAAGAAATAGAAAATCTTAACAGACCCATCACAAGAACGGAAATTGAAACTGTAATCAGAAATCTTCCAACAAACAAAAGCCCAGGTCCAGACGGCTTCACAGCTGAATTCTTTTTTTTTTTTTTTTTTTTAATTTTATTTTATTTTTAAACTTTACATAACTGTATTAGATTTGCCAAATATCAAAATGAATCCGCCACAGGTATACATGTGTTCCCCATCCTGAACCCTCCTCCCTCCTCCCTCCCCATTCCATCCCTCTGGGTTGTCCCAGTGCACCAGCCCCAAGCATCCAGTATCGTGCATCGAACCTGGACTGGCAACTCATTTCATACATGATATTTCACATGTTTCAATGCCATTCTCCCAAATCTTCCCACCCTCTCCCTCTCCCACAGAGTCCATAAGACTGTTCTATACATCAGTGTCTCTTCTGCTGTCTCGTACACAGGGTTATTGTTACCATCTTTCTAAATTCCATATATATGCGTTAGTATACTGTATTGGTGTTTTTCTTTCTGGCTTACTTCACTCTGTATAATAGGCTCCAGTTTCAACCACCTCATTAGAACTGATTCAAATGTACTCTTTTTAATGGCTGAATAATATTCCATTGTGTATATGTACCACAGCTTTCTTATCCATTCGTCTGCTGATGGACATCTAGGTTGCTTCCATGTCCTGGCTATTATAAACAGTGCTGCGATGAACATTGGGGTACTCGTGTCTCTTTCCCTTCTGGTTTTCTCAGTGTGTATGCCCAGCAGTGGGATTGCTGGGTCATAAGGCATGTCTATTTCCAGTTTTTTAAGGAATCTCCACACTGTTCTCCATAGTGGCTGTACTAGTTTGCATTCCCACCAACAGTGTAAGAGGGTTCCCTTTTCTCCACACCCTCTCCAGCATTTATTACTTGTAGACTTTTGGATCGCAGCCATTCTGACTGGCGTGAAATGGTACCTCATAGTGGTTTTGATTTGCATTTCTCTGATAATGAGTGATGTTGAGCATCTTTTCATGTGTTTGTTAGCCATCTGTATGTCTTCTTTGGAGAAATGTCTACTTAGTTCTTTGGCCCATTTTTTGATTGGATCATTTATTTTTCTGGAGTTGAGCTGTAGGAGTTGCTTGTATATTTTTGAGATTAGTTGTTTGTCAGTTGCTTCATTTGCTATTATCTTCTCCCATTCTGAAGGCTGTCTTTTCACCTTGCTAATAGTTTCCTTTGATGTGCAGAAGCTTTTAAGGTTAATTAGGTCCCATTTGTTTATTTTTGCTTTTATTTCCAATATTCTGGGAGGTGGGTCATAGAGGATCCTGCTGTGATGTATGTCAGAGAGTGTTTTGCCTATGTTCTCCTCTAGGAGTTTTATAGTTTCTGGTCTTATGTTTAGATCTTTAATCCATTTTGAGTTTATTTTTGTGTATGGTGTTAGAAAGTGTTCTAGTTTCATTCTTTTACAAGTGGTTGACCAGAGTTCCCAGCACCACTTGTTAAAGAGATTGTCTTTAATCCATTGTATATTCTTGCCTCCTTTGTCGAAGATAAGGTGTCCATATGTGTGTGGATTTATCTCTGGGCTTTCTATTTTGTTCCATTGATCTATATTTCTGTCTTTGTGCCAGTACCATACTGTCTTGATAACTGTGGCTTTGTAGTAGAGCCTGAAGTCAGGTAGGTTGATTCCTCCAGTTCCATTCTTCTTTCTCAAGATCGCTTTGGCTATTTGAGGTTTTTTGTATTTCCATACAAATTGTGAAATTATTTGTTCTAGCTCTGTGAAGAATGCTGTTGGTAGCTTGATAGGGATTGCATTGAATCTATAGATTGCTTTCTACCAAAAATTTAGAGAAGAGCTAACATCTATCCTACTCAAACTCTTCCAGAAAATTGCAGAGGAAGGTAAACTTCCAAACTCATTCTATGAGGCCACCATCACCCTAAAACCAAAACCAGACAAAGATGCCACAAAAAAAGAAAACTACAGGCCAATATCACTGATGAACATAGATGCAAAAATCCTTAACAAAATTCTAGTAATCAGAATCCAACAACACATTAAAAAGATCATACACCATGACCAAGTGGGCTTTATCCCAGGGATGCAAGTATTCTTCAGTATCTGCAAATCAATCAATGTAATACACCACATTAACAAATTGAAAAATAAAAACCATATGATTATCTTAATAGATACAGAGAAAGCCTTTGACAAAATTCAGCATCCACTTATGACAAAAACTCTCCAGAAAGCAGGAATAGAAGGAACATACCTCAACATAATAAAAGCTATATATGACAAACCCACAGCAAACATTATCCTTAATGGTGAAGAATTGAAAGCATTTCCTCTAAAGTCAGAAACAAGACAGGGGTGCCCACTTTCACCATTACTATTCAACATAGTTCTGGAAGTTTTGGCCACAGCAATCAGAGCAGAAAAAGAAATAAAATGAATCCAATTTGGAAAAGTAGAAGTAAAGCTCTCACTGTTTGCAGATGACATGATCCTCTACATAGAAAACCCTAAAGACTCCACCATAAAATTACTAGAACTAATCAATGAACATAGTAAAGTTGAAGGATATAAAATCAACACACAGAAATCCCTTGCATTCCTATACACTAATAATGAGAAAACAGAAAGAGAAATTAAGGAAACAATTCCATTCACCATTGCAACGAAAAGTATAAAATACTTAGGAATACATCTACCTAAAGAAACTAAAGACCTATATACAGAAAACTATAAAACACTGGTGAAAGAAATCATAGAGGACACTAATAGATGGAGAAATAGACCATGTTCATGGATTGGAAGAATCAATATAGTGAAAATGAGTATACTACCCAAAGCAATTTATAGATTCAGTGCAATCCCTATCAAGCTACCAACAGTATTCTTCACAGAGCTAGAACAAATAATTTCACAGTTGGTATGGAGATACAAAAAACCTCGAATAGCCAAAGCTACTTTGATAAAGAAGAATGGAACTGGAGGAATCAACCTGCCTGACTTCAGGCTTTACTACAAAGCCATATGTTGGAATTTTTAATAGTTTTTCTCATGTAATTGAGATCTAATCTTACTGCACTGTGGTCAGAAAAGATGCTTGGAATGATTTCAACTTTTTTGAATTTACTAAGGTTAGATTTATGGCCCAGGATGTGATCTCTCCTGTAGAAGCTTCCATGTGCACTTGATAAAAGGTGAAATTCATTGTTTTGGGGTGAAATTTCCTATAGATATAAATTATGTCTAACTAGACTATTGTATCATTTAAGGTTTGTGTTTCCTTGTTAATTTTCTGTTTAGTTGATCTACCCATAGGTGTGAGTGGGGTATTAAAATCTCCCACTATTATTGTGTTCTTGTTAATTTTCCCTTTCATACTTGTCAGCATTTGTCTTACATATTGCAGTGCTCCTTGTTGGGTGCATATTTATTTATAACTGTTATATCTTCTTTTCAGATTGATCCTTTGATCATTATGTAGTGTCCTTCTTTGTCTCTTTTCACAGCCTTTGTTTTATTTTTATTATTTTTGTTTGTTTGTTTGCTTTTTCATTTTATTTTTTTTAATTTTATTTTATTTTTTTAAACTTTACATAATTGTATTAGTTTTGCCAAATATCAAAATGAATCCACCACAGGTATACATGTGTTCCGCATCCTGAACCCTCCTCCCTCCTCCCTCCCCATTCCATCCCTCTGGGTCGTCCCAGTGCACCAGCCCCAAGCATCCAGTATCGTGCATCGAACCTGCACTGGCAACTTGTTTCATACATGATATTTTACATGTTTCAATGCCATTCTCCCAAATCTTCCCACCCTCTCCCTCTCTCTCAGAGTCCATAAGACTGTTCTATACATCAGAGTCTCTTTTGCTGTCTCGTACACAGGGTTATTGTTACCATCTTTCTAAATTCCGTATATATGCGGTAGTATACTGTATTGGTGTTTTTCTTTCTGGCTTACTTCACTCTGTATAATAGGCTCCAGTTTCAACCACCTCATTAGAACTGATTCAAATGTATTCTTTTTAATGGCTGAATAATACTCCATTGTGTATATGTACCACAGCTTTCTTATCCATTCATCTGCTGATGGACATCTAGGTTGCTTCCATGTCCTGGCTATTATAAACAGTGCTGCGATGAACATTGGGGTACACGTGTCTCTTTCCCTTCTGGTTTTCTCAGTGTGTATGCCCAGCAGTGGGATTGCTGGGTCATAAGGCATGTCTATTTTCAGTTTTTTAAGGAATCTCCACACTCTTCTCCATAGTGGCTGTACTAGTTTGCATTCCCACCAACAGTGTAAGAGGGTTCCCTTTTCTCCACACCCTCTCCAGCATTTATTACTTGTAGACTTTTGGATCGCAGCCATTCTGACTGGCGTGAAATGGTACCTCATAGAGGTTTTGATTTGCATTTCTCTGATAATGAGTGATGTTGAGCATCTTTTCATGTGTTTGTTAGCCATCTGTATGTCTTCTTTGGAGAAATGTCTATTTAGTTCTTTGGCCCATTTTTTGATTGGATCATTTATTTTTCTGGAGTTGAGCTGTAGGAGTTGCTTGTATATTTTTGAGATTAGTTGTTTGTCAGTTGCTTCATTTGCTATTATCTTCTCCCATTCTGAAGGCTGTCTTTTCACCTTGCTAATAGTTTCCTTTGATGTGCAGAAGCTTTTAAGGTTAATTAGGTCCCATTTGTTTATTTTTGCTTTTATTTCCAATATTCTGGGAGGTGGGTCATAGCCTTTGTTTTAAAGTCTATTTTATCGGATATGAGTATTGCTACTCCTGCTTTCTTTCTCTTTTTTTTTTTTTAATTTAATTTTATTTTTAAATTTTACATAATTGTATTAGTTTTGCCAAATATCAAAATGAATCCACCACAGGTATACATGTTTTCCCCATCCTGAACCCTCCTCCCTCCTCCCTCCCCATTCCATCCCTCTGGGTCGTCCCAGTTCACCAGCCCCAAGCATCCAGTATCGTGCATCAAACCTGGACTGGCAACTCGTTTCATACATGATATTTTACATGTTTTGATGCCATTCTCCCAAATCTTCCCACCCTCTCCCTCTCCCACAGAGTCCATAAGACTGTTCTATACATCGATGTCTCTTTTTCCTGCTTTCTTTTGGTCTCTATTTGCATGGAATATTTTTTTCCAGCTCTTCACTTTCTATCTGTATGTGTTCCTTGTTTTGAAGTGGGTCTCTTGTAGACAACATACATAGGGGTCTTGTTTTTGTATCCATTCAGCCAGTCTTTGTCTTTTCATTGGGGCATTCTACCCATTTGCATTTAAGGTAATTATTGATAAGTATGATCCTGTTGCCATTTACTTTATTGTGTTGGATTCAAGTTTATGCACCCTTTCTGTGTTTCCTGTCTAAAGAAGATCCTTTAGCATTTGTTGGAGAGCTTGGTTGGTGGTGCTGAATTCTCTCAGCTTTTGCTTATCTTTGAAGCTTTTGATTTCTCCTTCATATTTGAATGAGACCCTTGCTGGGTACAGTAATCTGGGCTGTAGATTTTTCTCTTTCATAACTTTAAGTATGTCCTGCCATTCCTTTCTGGCCTGAAGGATTTCTATTGAAAGATCAGCTGTTATCCTTATGGGAATCTCCTTGTGTGTTATTTGTTATTTTTCCCTTACTGCTTTTAATATTTGTCCTTCATGTTTGATCTTTGTTAATTTGATTAATATGTGTCTTGAGGTGTTTCGCCTTGGGTTTATCCTGTTTGGGACACTGGGTTTCTTGGACTTGAGTGACTATTTTCTTCCCCATTTTAGGGAAGTTTTTGAACTATTATCTACTCAAGTATTTTCTCAAGGTCTTTATTTTTGTCTTCTTCTTCTGGGACTCCTATGATTCTAATTTTGGGGCGTTTCACATTGTGCCAGAGGTCTCTGAGGTTGTCCTCATTTCTTTTATTTCTTTTTTCCTTTCTGCTTCATTTATTTCTACCATTCTGTCTTCTGCCTCACTTATCCTATTTTCTGCCTCCGTTATTCTACTGTTGATTCCCACCAGAGTGTTTTTTATCTCATTTATTGCATTGTTCATTATATATTGAGTCTTTTTTATTTCTTCTAAGTCCTTGTTAAACATGTCTTGCATCTTCTCAATCCTTGTCTCCAGGCTATTTATCCGTAGCTCCATTTTGTTTTCAAGTATTTGAATCATTTTCGCTATCATTATTTGGAATTCTTTATCAGGTAGATTCCCTATCTTTCCTCTTTTTTTTTTTTTTTTTTGGTTTAGTTTGCATTTATCCTGTTCCTTTACCTGCTGAGTATTTCTCTGCCTTTTCACCTTGTTTATATTGCTGAATTTGGGGTGGCCTTTCTGTATTCTGACAGTTGGTGATTCCTCTTTATTGTGGAGGCTCCTCATTGTGGGTGGGGTTGGACGGGTGGCTTGTCAGGGTTTCCTGGTTAGGGAACCTTGTGACTGTGTTCTGGTGGGTGGAGCTGGATTTCTTCTCTCTGGAGTGAAATGAAGTGTTTAGTAGTGAGCTTCAAGATGTCAGTGGGTTTGGTGTGACTTTGGGCAGCCTGTATATTGAAGCTCAGGGCTATGTTCCTGTGTTGCTGGAGAATTTGTGTGGTATGTCTTGCTCTGGAACTTGTTGGCCCTTGAGTGGTGCTTGGTTTCAGTCTAGGTATGGAGGCTTTTGATGAGCTCCTATCGATTAATGTTGCCTGTAGTCGGGAGTTCTCTGGTGTTCTCAGGATTTGAACTTAAGACTCCTACCTCTGGTTTTCAGTCTTATTATTACAGTAGCCTCAAGACTTGTCCATCTACACAGCACCTATGATAAAACATCTAGGTTAATGATGAAAAGTTTCTCCACAGTGAGGGACACCTGGAGAGGTACACAGAGTTACATGGAGAAGAGAAGAGGGAGGAGGGAGATAGAGGTGACCAGGAGTAGAAGAGGGGGAATCAAAAGGGGAGAGAGCAAGCTGGCCAGTAATCACTTCCCTATGTGCTCTCCACAATCTGGACCCCTCAGAGATGTTCACGGTGTTACACAGAGAAAAGAAGAGGGAGGAAGGAGATAGAGGATATCCCAGGAGAAAAGGGGGAATCAAAAGGAGAGAGACAGATCCAGCCAGTAATCAGTTCCCTAAGTGTTGTCCACAGCCAAGAACACACAAAGAGATTCACAGAATTGTGTAGAGAAGAGAAGGGGGAGTGGGGAGACAAAGGCAACCTGGTGGAGAAAAGGAAGAGTCCAAAGGGGGAGAAAGCAGTCAGGCCAGTAATCTCACTACTAAGTAAATGTGGGTACTGAAGATTGGGTTCTTAAAGGTACAAAATTGATAACAAATACCAAAAAGCGAAGATTAAAAATCTAGAGTAGAGGTTAGATTCTCAAAAATACAATATTAAAAAAAAAAAACAAAAACAAAGTCATAGAAATTATATATATATATATATATATATATATATATATATATATATATATATATAATTTGCTTTAAAAATAGGGTCTTTTTTTTTGCAAGATAATAGCAGAAGATATTGAGAAGAAGTGGCAAGAATACAAAGAAGAACTGTACAAGAAAGATCTTCACAACCCACATAATCACGATGGTGTGATCAGTTACTTAGAGCCAGACATCCTGGAATATGAAGTCAAGTGGGCCTTAGAAAGCATCACTACAAACAAAGCTAGTGGAGGTGATGGAATCCCAGTTGAACTATTTCAAATCCTGAAAGATGATGCTGTGAAAGTGCTGCACACAATATGCCAGCAAATTTGGAAAACTCAGCAGTGGCCACAGGACTGGAAAAGGTCAGTTTTCATTCCAATCCCAAAGAAAGGCAATGCCAAAGAATGCTCAAAGTACTGCACAATTGCACTCATCTAACACATTAGTAAAGTAATGCTCAAAATTCTCCAAGCCAGGTTTCAACAATATGTGAACAGTGAACTTCCAGATGTCCAAGCTGTTTTTAGGAAAGACAGAGGAACCAGAGATCAAATTGCCAATATCTACTGGATCATCAAAAAAGCAAGAGAGTTCCAGAAAAAAACATACATTTCTGCTTGATTGGCTATACCAAAGCCTTTGACTGTGTGGATTACAATAAACTGTGGAAAATTCTTAACAAGATATGAATATCAGACCACTTGGCCTGCCTCTTGACAAACCTGTATGCAGGTCAGGAAGCAACAGTTAGAACTGGACATGGAACTACAGATGTTCCAAATAGGGAAAGGAGTACATTAAGGCTGTATATTGTCACCCTGCTTATTTACCTTATAGGCAGAGTACAACATGAGAAATGCTGGGCTGGAAGAAGCAAAAGCTAGAATCAAGATTGCTGGGAGAAATATCAATAACCTCAGATATGCAGATGACACCACCCTTATAGCAGAAAGTAAAGAGGAATTAAAAAGCCTCTTGATGAAAGTGAAAGAGGAGAGTTAAAAAGTTGGCTTAAAGCTCAACATTCAGAAAACTAAGATCATGGTATCTGGTTCCATCACTTCATGGGAAAGAGATGGGGAAACAGTGGAAACAGTGTCAGACTTTATTTTTTTGAGCTCCAGAATCACTGCATGAAATTAAAAGACACTTACTCCTTCGAAGGAAAGTTATGACCACCTTAGATAGCATATTCGGAGAAGACAATGGCACCCCACTTCAGTACTCTTGCCTGGAAAATCCAATGGATGGAGAAGCCTGGTAGGTTACAATCCAAGGGGTTGCAAAGAGTTGGACACGACTGAGCAACTTCACTTTCACTTTTCACTTTCATGCACTGGAGAAATAAATGGAAACCCACCCCAGTGTTCTTGCTTGGAAAATCCCAGGGACAGGGGAACCTGGTGGGCTGCTGTCTATGGGGTCACACAGAGTCGAACATGACTGAAGCGACTTAGCAGCAGCAGCAGCAGCAGATAGCATATTGAAAAGCAGAGACATTACTTTGCCAATAAAGGTCCCTCTAGTCAAGGCTATGGTTTTTCCAGTGGTCATGTATGGATGTGAGAGTTGGACTACAAAGAAAGCTGAGCTCCAAAGAATTGATGTTTTTGAACTGTGGTGTTGGAGAAGATTCTTGAGTGTCCCCTGGACTGCAAGAAGATCCAACCAGTCCATCCTAAAGGAGATCAGTACTGAGTTTTCATTAGAAGGACTACTGTGAAGCTGAAACTCCAATACTTTGACCACCTCATGTGAAGAGCTGACTCATTGGAAAAGATCCTGATGCTGGGAGGGCTTGGGGGTAGGAGAAGTGGACCACAGAGGATGAGATGGCTGGATGGCATCACTGACTCAATGGGCATGAGTTTGTTTAAGTTCCCAGAGTTGGTGATGGACAGGGAGGCCTGATGTGCTGTGATTCATGGGGTTGCAAAGAGTCGGACATGAGCGACTGAACTGAACTAAATAGTAGGTTATAAAAATGAAAATTAAAGAGTAATAGAGGACTTAAATTTTTAAAAAAACAATTAAAAAATAAAAAAAAATGATAATAGTAAAAATATATCTAGGATTTTCTCTGGAGCTGTTGCAGACAGTGTGGGATAAGTTCATTTTCAGATTGTTCCTTGATCTGGCTTATACTTTTCAAGATCTATAGGCCCCTTCCTATGTAGTCGGTGCTAACTATAGGGTTTTAATCTACTGCACCTATCACTTCCAAAGATGCTCCCTCTGTTTATTTTGGCTTCTGTTTGCTGGTTTCTTCAGTGTCCAATTTCCGCCCTGACACAAGGGGGCGGTGATGGTCACTTTTTTTAGGCTCACTTGTTCAGTTGTGCTGTGGGGAGAGAGGAACACTGCAAATAAATATCACTGGCCTGTGTAGGGAGTTCTCGCAGTGACTCAGCACACTGGGTTTGCCCCTGCTCAGGGCATGTGTGCTTTTCCAATCTACATTGCTCAGGCTCTAAGTTGCTCTGCCAGGAACTGTCTGAGGTGGGCCCTGGGTTGCGTGCCCTTCCCAGGTCCAAGCAGCTCAGGTGACCAGGTGCTTGGCGAGCAAAGTCATCCCCAGTTGTAGGCTGCGTTTTATCGCCTCCTGTGTCTCCCCCGCTCAGTTTTCTGGGTGTACAATGGGTGCTCCTTCTCAGGTGTGCTGTGTGTCACTTCTGGGAAGCTGGTCTCTGGCTGCAACCCTCCCAGCAGATGTCAACGGTCCAGAATCCCTAGAAGTCTTGGTTAGCAACGAAGCCTGCTTGCAGTTTGGGGATGCCTCTCTGGGGCTGCGATTGCCACCTCCAGCTCTGGCTGTCCTCACTTGCCTGTCTCTGGCTGGGGATGGGCCAGTCCGCAGCCAGCTAGCTCTGCTCAGTCCTTTGTTCTGTGAGCGGGCCCAGCAGAGTCTTAAGTTAGGGCTTTTCATGGGATAGCTATCCCACAGTCTGGGTTGCTATCTCGTTAGTTCCCTCAGATTGCCCTCGGGGCATTCAGGCCTGGTCCTCACCCTAAGCAATGCAGCCCCCGCCTCCCTGTCCAGCCCCCACTTGCTAGTGGGGGATGCGAGGGTCTGGGCTGCTGGGAGTTGCCCTTAGGCATGTAATCTGTGAGTTTTAATTAATTATTTATTTTTCCTCCTAGTTATGTTGCCCTCTAAGATTCCAAGGCTCGTCACGGACCCACCAGTGAGAGTGTTTCCTGGTGTTTGGAAGCCTCTCTCTTTTCTTAAAGACTCCCTCCCTGGGACGCATCTCTGTCCCTACCTCTTTTGCCTCTCTTATCTTTTATATTTTGCCCTACCTCCTTTAGAAGACAATAGGCTGCCTTTCCGGGTGCCTGATGTCCTCTGCCAGCATTCAAAAGTTGTTTTGTGGAATTTGCTCAGTGTTCAAATGTTCTTTTGATGAATTTGTGGGGAATAAAGTGGTCTCCCCATCCTATTCCTCTGCCATCTAGGACTGCCCCTCACTGACCTTTTCTATTGTTGTTTTCTTATTGTTTGTTTCTGTTTTAAATATTTTCTCTCTGAACTTTATTATTTCCTTCTCCCTCTTCTGAATTTGGGCTTTGGTTCTTTTTTTTCTAATTATTTTAAATGGTTGGTTAGTCTGTTTATTTGAGATTTTTCTTGTTTATTCAGGAAGACCTATAATGCTATAAATTCTCCTTTTAGAGCTCTTTAGTTGTGTTTCACTTATTTTGGAAAGTTGTGTTTTATTTTCATTTCAGAAAAATAATTATTGATTCATGTTGATGCATGGCAAAACCAATACAATATTGTAAAGTAAAAAACGAATAAATAAAATTAACTATATACCATTTTGTGGTTTAAAAGAAAAAAAAATTCTATTTAAAAACAAATGTTGATATCTGATTGTGGCCTGACATGGGACTTATTCTGGAGAAGAATTTCATGTACACTTGATAGACTGTGCATTCTGCTGTTTTTGGATGTTAGTCTAATGTGGCATTTAAAACTGCCTTATTGATTTTCTGTCTTGATGATATGTCCTTTGATGTAGGTGTAGAGTTAAATGTCCCCTGCTGTTGTATTATTATAATAGTAGTATTATCCTCCTACTATTATTGCATTATTGTCAATTTCTCCATTTATGTTTATTAATATTTTTTTATATATTTAGGTGCTCCCATATTAAGTGAATATATGTTAATGAATATTTTCCTCTTCTTTTGTTGATCACTTTTTTTGCTTTTTGTTATAGATTTTGCTTTAAAATCTGTTTTGTCTGAATGTCACTACCCCAGTTTTTTGTTTGTTTCCATTTTTATAAAATATCTATTTCCATTCATCCTAATATCTGTGTATTTCTTTAGGCATGAAGTGAGTCTCTTGTAGGCAGTATTTAGACAGGTACTTTTATTCCAATCAGTCTTGTTATATCTTTTGATTGGAGTGTTTATTCCTTTAACATTTAGTTATTTTTAGGTTTGTACTTATTGCTATGTTGTTACTTGTTTTATGGTTATTTGTAATTATTTTTCTCTTTTATTTTTCTTTTAATTTCTTAACTGGTTGGATAATTTTCTTTATCAATATTTGCATTCCTTTATCTCTAGTCTTGTGATCTATTTTAGGATTTCAATTTGTGATTACCATAGGGTTCATATACAATAACCTATAAATATATATGTTTAAACTAGCAGTCATTAGTTTGTAACACATTCTAAAAGATCTAAATTTTCTACCACCTTCCCTTACATTTTGCTTTTTTGATGTTATATTCAATATCTCCATGTTTATCCCTTCATTCTTTATTTTCGCTATAGTTGATTTTACACTGTTTGTTTTTATACTTTCATACTAGCTAATTTAAGTGGCTTATTGTCAGATTTTACTATATATTTCCCTTTATAAATGAGATTTTTCCTTTCCTATAAATTTTTACTTCTTGTTATGGCCTTCTCTTTTCCATGTAAAGATCCTTTAATAATCTTTATAGGGTCAGTTTAGTATGGATGGAATCTTTTAATTTTTGTTATTTGAAAAATTCTTTATCTCTCTTTCAATTCTGAATATTAATCGTGTTGGTAGTTTATCCTGCTGCTGCTGCTGCAAAGTCGCTTCAGTCGTGTCTGACTCTGTGCAACCCCATGGACAGCAGTCCACCAGGTTCCTCTGTCCACAGAATTCTCTAGGCAAGAGTATAGGTTGCAGGTTTTTCCCATTTAGTATTCTTAACATTGTATGCCACTCCTTTCTGTCCAGTAAAGTTTCTACAAAAAAATTGGGTAACAGCATTATGAGGGTGTACCCTTGCATGCTTTATTTTCTTTCTCCTGCTGCCTTTAGTGCTCTTTGTGTTTAACTGTTGCCATTTCAATACAATATGTCTGGGTGGGCATTCTCCTTGAGTTCACCTTAGTTGGGGGTCTCTATGCTTCCTTCTTCAGGTTTGAGAGGCTTTCAGTCAAAATTTTATCAGATATATTTTTGACACATTTTTATCTCTCTTTTCCTTTCTGGACTGCTATGATTTAATGCTGGTATGCTTGATATTTTCTCAGTGGTACTTTAAATCATCCTCATTTTAAAATTTGTTTTCCTTTTTACTTTTTGATTTCTATAATTTTACCTTCCAGATCACTTATGTGTTATTTTGTATCACCTGGTCTACTACTAAGTCTTTTAATGTGTTTTTCATGCCAGTTATTGTATTCTTCAGCTCTAATTCATTATGTTTTAAAATATTTTCTAAAATTTTCACCATATTTTTTTTTCTTTTCTCAATCTCAGCATTCTTATTACTAATGTTTTGAAATCTTTCTATGGTAAATTATTTATCTCTATTATCTTTTTTTTTTTCTATACTTTCATTTGAAACACCTTCTTCTGTTTTCTAATATTGTTTAACTTTCCGTATATCTGTGAAATTAGGTTAATCAGTTATATATTCCATTTTTGAAGGACTGTACTTGTTTGGTAGTGTCCTTGCACAGTCTGTGTATATACAGTGGCTTTGGTAGAAGAGGTGGAACTGAACTGAGCATGTGCTGCATCTTCTTCTGGGGTGTATTGGCAGCTACCATCTTGATGGGAAATAAGACTTGAGGTGGAGGGAGTAGAGCCAAAGCGAGGAACAAGCCAGGGCTTCTCTTATGCTTATTGGCCTATCAGTGGTGAGGTCAGGTCTCAGACTGCTGGAGCAGAAGCCTTGATGTTCCAGTCCTAACTGGTTCTATTCTAAGTGTGTTCTCTCCCCCCTCCTAACAATGGAACATTTTCCCAGTGTGGAGTAGAGCTGATAAATGTAGGGCTGGAGTTGGTGTCCAATGTGGGCTGAGGCATGCCTGGAAGGTTCTAGCATACTAGAGAATTCCCATTCCTCTTCTTCCATGAGTGCCAGAGATGGCCACCCTCACTCTGTTCAGATGTTGTACCACATTTTTGCCAGCTTTGTTCTCCCCAGATGCACACTGTCCATGAAGGGTAGCCTTCACCCTACTGTGGAGCTTCACTGGAGGAAGAGGAACGCATGCTGGAGTAGTCATGGAAATGGGCCAGGGTCCCAGGCAGTTCCAATTTTCTCCTTCCCCCCTGTTTCTAGGAGTGAGAAAGCATGTAAACATGTTCTCCATAAGCACAGTGTTGGTTTCTCTTCTGAGTTTCACTGGTTTTCAAGTCACCTAAGAAACCTCTTCTCAGCATCAAACTTCAGAGTTGGGGTGCCCAACATGTTATATGAACCCCTCATTCTCCAGGGAAGCTCTCTGAGACCAATACTTCTCCCTTTTCTTCTATAGTCCCCTGCTAGGGTCATAGGTCTCCCATGTAGATCTTTCTTAGATCTTCGGTTGCAAAAGGATCTTTCTGCCAGTGTCCAGTTTGTTTTCAGTGAAAGTTACTTGCTCCACATGTGGATGTATTTTTGATGTGTTTGGTTATGGAATGGATTAAAAACCTCTTTTTCTATCAAGTGAATCTCCTTTCCTGTGGTTATCCAATTTTGATCCACAATTTAAAATGTGGTTCGGGCCAGTTATCACTCTTCTACATCCTCATTGTATATCAACATATTGTGAGAAAACTCAAGTCTCTGTCAGTCAGTCAGTTCAGTCACTCAGTCATGTCCAACTCTTTGTGACCCCATGGACTGCAGCACGCCAGACTTCCTTGTACATCACCAACTCATGGAGTTTGCTCAAACTCATGTCCATAGAGTTGGTGATGCCATACAACCATCTCATCCTCTACTATCCCATTCTTCTCCTGCCTTAATCTTTCCCAGCATCAGGGTCTTTTGCAATAAGTCAGTTCTTCACATCACGTGGCCAAAGTATTGAAGTTTCAACATCAGTCCTTCCAATGAATATTCAGGACTGATAGCCTTTAGGATTGACTGCTTGGATTTCCTTGCCATCCAGGGGACTCTCAAGAGTCTTCTCCAACAACACAGTTCAAAAGCGTCAATTCTTCAGTGCTCAGCTTTCTTTATAGTCCAACTCTCACATCCATACATGACTACTTTGTCGGCTAAGTAATGTCTCTGCATTTTAATATGCTGTCTAGGTTGATTACAGCCTAACTCCTTCCAAGAAGCAAGCATCTTTTAATTTCATGGCTGCAGTCACCATCTGCAATGATTTTAGAGCCCCTAAAAATAAAGTCTTTCATTGTTTCTATTGTTTCCCATCTATTGCCAATGAAATAATGGTATGCCATAATCTTAGTTTTTCTGAATGTTGAGTTTTAAGCCAACTTTATCACTCTCCTCTTTCACTTTATTCAAGAGGTTCTTTAGTTGCTGTTCGCTTGCTGCCATAATGGTGGTGTCATCTGTGTATCTGAGGTTATTGATATTTCTCCCAACAATCTTGTTTCCAGCTTGTGCTTTATCCAGCCCAGCACTTCGCATTCTGTACTGTGCATATAAGCTCAACAAGCAGAGTTACAATATACAGCCTTGATGTACTCTTTTCCCAATTTGGAACCAGTCTGTTGTTCCATGTCCAGTTCTAACTGTTGCTTCTTGGCCTGCATACAGATTTCTCAGGAGTCAGGTAAGGTGGCCTGGTATGCCCATCTCTCTAAGAATTTTCCACAGTTTGTTGTGATCCACACCAAAGTCATGTTCAAAATTCTCCAAGCCAGGCTTCAGCAGTATGTGAACCATAAGATTCCAGATGTTCAAGCTGGATTTAGAAAAGGCAAAGGAACCAGTGATCAAATTTCCAACATCTGTTAGATCATCGAAAAAGCAAAAGAATTACAGAGAAACATCTACTTCTGCTTTACTGATTATGCCAAAGGCTTTGACTGTGTGGATCACAGCTCCCTGTATCAAAAGGTATTTTTGCATAGCTGAATAACTCAGCTGAGATTATGGAGTATAAAAATCCCCAGGTAAGTATACAACATCATTGCCAGAAATTTTTAATATAGACAAGCTATAGCAAAATACAAAATGGTTAACCTAAGATTATGTGGATGGTTTGGCTCTAAAATAAAAGTTGTGGTTGTTGTTAGTTGCTAAGTCTTGTCCAACTCTTTTGTGACCCCATAGACTATAGTCCACCAGCCTCCTGTGTCCATGAGACTCCCAAACAAGATTACTGGATTAGGTTGCCGTTTCCTTTTCCAGGGGATCTTTCTGACCTATAGATCAAAACCACATCTCCTGCATTGCCAGGCGGATTCTTTACTACTGAGCTACAAGAGAAGTCCCAAAATAAAAACTACTTAAATAAAAAAAAAAATGCTAAGCTGTAAAAAGCATAGCACACTAAGAATTCTTTTTTTTTTTTTTTTTTGATGTGCACTGAAAGTTATACTGCATGTAATACATTCCATGTTAGAAAGTCCATTCAATAAAAAGTCAGCAGTGAGAACTTACAGAGAATTGAAAATAAGTTTTTAAACAACTTAATCAATTTATGTTAACTATACTTCAAGATAGCATCTTAAGAGGAAGTGTGTTCAACAAGCCTAATATGCTTCAATCAATCAATCATATATCTTTTGGTCAGGAAGTTTTAAGATGTGTTTTAAATATCCCCATAATTTTTGTTGTAAGATACTTTCAAAAGCTTTGCAAAGAAAAGCCTTGGATATAGTTCTCTTTCATGAATGTATGTTTAAAATATAGTGCACAGTTTATTTAAGCAGTTAAATTTAGTAGGGTGTAAGTTTCTACTCCCATAAAATAATTTTTCTTTGCTAGTATTGATTTCCTAAAATCTTACTGTAAGTGAAGTGCATGTTTCATATGGTGTTTTAGGTAGTCTTATTGATTCTCTGAAAGTTGAGAATATGGGAAGCATAGACATGGTTCCAAAATCACTGCAGATGGTGATGCAGCCATGAAATTAAAAGACATTTACTCCTTGGAAGGAAAGTTTGACCAACTTAGATAGCATATTAAAAATCAGAGACATTACTTTAACAACAAAGGTCCATCTAGTCAAGGCTATTATTTTTCCAGTAGTATGGATGTGAGAGTTGGACTATAAAGAAAGCTGAGCACTGAAGAATGGATGCTTTTGAACTATGGTGTTGGAGAAGACTCTTAGACTTGTGAGAGTCCCTTAGACTGCAAGGAGATCCAACCAGTCCATCCTAAAGGAGATCAGTCCTGAATGCTCATTGGAAGGGATGATGTTGAAGCTGAAACTTCAATACTTTGGCCACCTGATGCGAAGAGCTGACTCATTGGACAAGACCCTGATACTGGGAAAGATTGAGGGCAGGAGGAGAAGGGAACAACAGAGGATGAGATGGTTGGATGGCATCACTGGCACAATGGACATGGGTTTGGGTGGACTCTGGGAGTTGGTGATGGACAGGGAGGCCTGGCATGCTGCGGTTCATGGGGTTGCAAACAGTTGGACACGACTGAGTGACTGAACTGAACTGAACTGAGACATGGTTCTGATTTTATTTTTTCATTAAAAAGGTGCTGTGACAAGTTAAAAACTCAATGTTAATCTCTGTTTATAAACCATGTTCATTTAAAATCTTTAAAAACATATGCTTAGGAAGTAAAAGAAGCTAATTAGATTAATCATAATTAATGGAAAGAAAAAAGGTGATGTCTCTTTCTGTTCTGAGCTAGCGAGACCAAAACTGCTGAATGTGTTCAGATCTGAGTAATGTTAAACTTTAAGGAAGACTAGAGATAAATTTCAAAAGCACTAGGAATAGTGTGACCAAATCTGTGTTTTCTTTCTTTTTTTTTTTTTTTTTGGTTTGGCTTGATTTGAGTTTTTTTTTTTTTAATTTGTTTTTATATGATTAGTACATTTATGTATTTGGAAGACTGCCATTTAGAAGAGGGATTATATTTTTAAAATATGAGCGTAATCAATAGGAAGACAAATTTTGAATCAACAGAATAAAGAATATTTTCAGCACTTTGAAAGATTGACTAAAGTCACAGAAACAATAGCCATTTTCATAATAAGGTACTAAAGTTGAAAGTCCAGCTATAAATGGTTATATAATAGAGAAGACCCTAAATAATAAATAATCATCAGATAGAATCTAAATTGTACAAAATTTAAATTTCCCCTAGAGAATCTATAATTCCATTAAAACTTATGCATATTTATGTAAGTAAGTATTTCTGAAAAAGCACAGTAATCTTTCTTTTGAAACTACATAGTTAGTGTTTTCATAAGAAAGACTATTTGTTGTGTAATCAATAATTATTCCATTATTGAAGAACTTTTGAATCAAGCAATTATTCCTGTCTCTCTACTTGAAAAATGTTAATATCCTAAATTATTAGTGTATTTCTCCATTTTATGCCTTTTTTTTACACCTTATTTTTTCACATTTTGTAATATGACACTTAAAGTGTAATGTATAAATTTAAACTCAAAAATTTATATATAAGCTTCCCTGGTGGTCTAGTGGTTGAGAAACTGTCTTGCAATGCAAGGGAGATTGTTTTTATTCCTGGTCTGGGAAAATTCCATATGCCATGGGGCAACAAAGCCCATGCACCAGAACAACTGAACCACACTCTAGAGCCCAATAAGAGAAGCCACTGTAATGGGTTGAGGCCCAAAAACTGATGCTTTTGAACTGTGATGCTGGAGAAGACTTTGAGATTCCCTTGGACTGCAAGGAGATCAAACAAGTCGATCCTAAAGGAAATCAATCCTGAATATTCATTGGAAGGATTGATGCTGAAGTTGAAGCTCTAATACTTTGGCCACCTGATGATGAAGAGTCAACTCATTCCCTAATGCTGGGAAATATTGAAGGCAGGAGGAGAAGGGGACGACAGAGGATGAGATGGTTAGATGGCATCACCGACTCAATGGACATGAATTTGAGCAAGCTCCAGCAGATGGTGAAGAACAGGGAAGCCTGGCATGCTGCATTCCACCGGGCAGCAAAAGTTGGACACAACTGAGCAACTGAACAACAACAACTTCTTGCACATGTCAAATATAGAGTAGCTTCCCTTGCCAAAACTAGAGAAAACCACATGCAGCAGCAAAGACTCAGTGTAACCAAAATAAAATAAAATAACATTAAAATTATGTGTAAAATTGGTTTGTGCTGCTTCAGTTGTGTTCAACTCTTTTTGTGACCCCATGGACTATAGCCTGCCAGACTCCTCTGTGCATGGGTTTTCCCAGGTAAGAATATTGGAGTGAGTTGCCATTTCCTTCTCCAGGGGATCTTCTCAATCCTGGGATCAAACTGGTATCTCTTACATCTCCTGAACCGGCAGGTGCGTTCTTTACCTCTAGCACCACCTGGGGAGCCTAGGTGGCATTAGTGATACATATATAACATATTTTTCTATTACTACATAGTTTACTTATTTAAAATTTTTATAAATATTTAATAAGTTATCAATGATTTCCTTATCACTCTGTATTTTGTATAAATTGGAAGCTTAATATTACAAATAATACTGAGATAAACATTAATGGATTACACTTTATATTGGATTATTTGTAGAAAGGCTTCCTGAAATAGTTGTAATAAGTCACATGGCATGGGGAGTTTATGTACTCGTTGTTTAGAATGCCAAATTTCTTTCTTCACATGCTTCATCCTTTTACTTACCCTTCAATTTGATTTTAAATTCAGAAATACATTGACTGCATTTTTAACATGTGTTTTGTAAATGTTTTTAGCACATGAAATATAAAATCATCTTCTTCCATGGTCTTTTCAAACATGATGCATTCTGTATTCTTTCCCCCCAAATAGGCATAAATAAAAAATAAAAATGGAATAGTTATCTCTTAATTTACCACTATGAAAACAGTAAAATACTACTGGTGCTTTTAAAGGTAAATACAGAAAAGACAATCTATTACAGCTATGACCCTATATTATGTTCTTGGTTAAATATTCACTGCCAGTATAACAGGTTTCTCGTATTCTCAGTCTATCTCCCCATCTATCCTATTTCTAAGGGTTTAAGCTTTTCTTCTGTCTCCTACCTAAGAACCATCTTCATCTGTATAACTACATCCCCTTTCTTTGTTAAATAATCATGGATGAGACCAATTCTCAGTATGATAAAGATAGCAACATTAATAATAATAAATTATTCCTAACTGATGCTCTTAAATATCAAACATCATATGTCAACAGTGTATAAATTAACTCCTTTAATTCCTGCCATGATCCTTTGCTATCACATCCATGTAACAAAAGGCACTGAAACACAAAGTTAATTTTCCTAACATAACTTCTTATGAATAAAGATTTTAATCTATACCTTTCTTACCTAAAAGCTATGTTCTTAACAAACCTTCCTCTGCTTTAGAAAAAATTATATATGATAGTCAAATTAGACACATAAAGGTTTTAACAAAGATTCTTGATCAGCTGCCCATGATCTACTTTTATTATATTTAGGAGTCAAGTTTGTAAAACTTCCTCTTACAAAAGTTAACCTGATTACTTCAAAGTAGATGATCCTCAAATCCCTGTTGAATACGTCTGTCTTTTTCTTCCAACTATAAATAACATTTACATCTTATCTGTTTGGAATCTGGAATTTCATGTTATCATTGTTACTTGTTACTTTTTTAACATTAGGTTCTTCTTTGTTATCATTTTTTGTTGTTTTTGTTACTTTTTTATCATATTTAATTTTTTTTTTTTTTGAAGGATATTTGCTTTACAGAATTTGGTTGTTCTCTGTCAAGCCTCAACATGAATCAGCCACTGCTATTGCCGCTGCTAAGTCGCTTCAGTCGTGTCCGACTCTGTGCGACCCCATAGACAGCAGCCCACCAGGCTCCCCCGTCCCTGAGATTCTCCAGGCAAGAACACTGGAGTGGGTTGCCATTTCCTTCTCCAATGCATGAAAGTGAAAAGTGAAAGTGAAGTCGCTCAGTCATGTCCGACTCCTAGTGACCCCATGGACTTCAGCCCACCAGGCTCCTCCATCCATGGGATTTTTCAGGCAAGAGTACTGGAGTGGGGTGCCATTGTAGCCACAGGTATACATATATCCCCTCCCTTTTGAAAATCCCTCCAAACTTCTTCCCCATCCCATGCCTCTAGGTTGATACAGAGCCCCTGTTTGAGTTTCCTGAGCCATACAGCAAATTCCCGTTCGCTATCTATTTTATATATGGTAATGTAAGTTTCCATGTTACTCTTTTCATGCATCTTACCCTCTTCTCCCCTCTCCCCATGCCCATAACTCTATTCTGCATGTCTGTTTCTCCACTGCTGCTCTGTAAATAAATTCTTCAGTGTCATTTTTCTAGATTCCTTATGTGTGCGTTAGAAGTCTCTATGTTCATCCAGGTCATCAGAACTGACTCAAATGCATTCCATTTTATGGGTAATATTCCATTGTGTATATGTACCACAACTTCTTTATCCATTCATGTGTTGATGGACATCTAGGTTGCTTCTATGTTCTAGCTATTGTAAATAGTTCTGCAAAGAACAATGGGATACATGTGTTTCTTTCAATTTTGGTTTCTTCAGAGTATATGGCTAGGAGTGGGATTGCTGGGTCATATAGTGGTTTTATTCCCACTTTTTAAAAGAATCTTCATAGCATCTTCCATAGTGGCTGTATCAATTTAAATTCCCTCCAGCAGTGCAAGAGCATTCCTTTTTCTCCACACCCTCTTAAGCATTTATTATTTGTAGACGTCTTGTAGATGGCCAGTCTGACTGGTGTGAGGTGATATTTCATTGCAGATTTTATTTGCATTTCTCAAATAATGAGAGATGTTGAACGTCTTTTCATGTGTTTGTTAGTCCTCTGTATGTCTTCTTTGGAGAAATGTCTGTTTAGGTCTTTTTCCCACTTTTAGATTGGTTGTTTGTTTCTGGTATTGATTTGTATGAGCTACTTGTATATTTTGAAAATTAATCCTTTGTTAGTTGTTTCATTTTCTATTATTTTCTCCCAATCTGAGGGTTGTCTTTAAACCTTACTAATAGTTTATTTTGCAGTGCAAAAGCTTTTAAGTTTAATCAGGTCCCACTTTTTTTATTTTTGGTTTCATTTCCATTACTCTAGGAGGTGGGCCATAGAAGATCTTGCTTTGATTTATGTCATCGAGTGTTCTGCCTAAGTTTTCCTCTAACAGTTTTATAGTTTCTGGTCTCACATTTATATCTTTAATCCATTTTGAGTTTGTCTTTGTGTATGGTGTTAGGAACTGCTCTAATTTCATTCTTTTACATGTAGCTGTCCAGTTTTCCCAGCACCATTTATTGAAGAGGCTGCCTTTGCCCCATTGTATAGTCTTGCCTAATTTGTCAAAAATAAGGTACCCATAGGTGCATGGGTTTTTTTCCCCTGGGGTTTCTATCTTGATCAATTGGTCTGTATTTCTGTTTTTGTGCCAGTACCATACTGTCTTGATGACTGTAGATTTGTAGTATAATCTGAAGTCAGGAAGGTTTATTTCTCCAGCTCCATTCTTCTTTCTCAAGACTACTTTGGCTATTTGGGGTATTTTGTATTTCCATATGAATTGTGAAATTTTTGTTCTAGTTCTGTGAAAAATGCCATTGGTAATTTCATAAGGATCACATTGAATCTGTGGACTGTGTTTGGTAGTATTATCATTTTTGCAATATTGATTTTTCCTATCCAGGGACATGGAACGTCTCTCCATCTGTTTCTGTCATCTTTAATTTCTTTCATTAGTGTCTTATAATTTTCTGTGTACAGTTCTTTGTCTCCTTAGATAAGTTTGTTCCTAGATTTTAAATTCTTTTTGTTGCAGTGGTAAATGGGATTGATTCCTTAATTTCTCTTTCTGATTTTTCATTGTTAATATATAGAAATACAAGTGATTTCTGTGTATTGATTTTGTATCCTGCAATTTGCTAAATTCTCTAATTAGCTCAAGTAATTTTCTGATAGTCTTTAGGATTTTCTATGTATTGTATCATGCCATTTGCAAACAGTGAGAGTTTTACTTCTTCTTTTCCTATCTGGATTCCTTTTAATTTATTTTTCCTCTAATTGCTGTAGGTAGGACTTCCAGAACTGTGTTGAATAAAAGTGGTGAAAGTGGACACCCTTGTCTTGTTCCTGATTTTAGCGGGAATGATTTATTTTTTTTCACCATTGAGAATAATGTTTCCTGTACGCTTATTATATATGGCCTTTACTATGTTGAGTTAGGTTCCTTCTATGCCCATTTGCTGAAGAGTTTAATCATAAATGGGTGCTGAATACTGTCAAAGCATTTTTCTGCATCTATTGAGATTAACATATGGTTTTTATCCTTCAATTTGTCAATATATATATCACATTGATTGATTTGCATATATTGAAGAATCCTTGCATTTCTGAAACAAACCCAATTTGATCATGGTATATGAGCTTTTTGATGTGTTGCTGAATTCTGTTTGCTAAAATTTTGTTGAGGATTTTTGCATCTATGTTCATCAGTGATATTGGCCTGTAGTTTTCTTATTTTGTGTTGTCTTTGTCTGGTTTTGTTATCAGGGTGATGGTAGCCTCATAGAATGAGTTTGGAAGTGTTAGTTCCTCTGCAATTTTTTGAGTTTTAGAAGGATAGGCATTAGCTCTTCTCTAAATGGTTGACAGAATTCTGTGAAGTCATCTGGTCCTGGGATTTTGTTGTTTTGGGAGATTTTTTTTTATCACATCTTCAATTTCAGAGCTTGTAATTGGATTGTTCATAATTTGTATTTCTTCCTGGTTCAGTCTTGGAAGATTGAACTTTTTAAGGAATCTATCCATTTCTTCCAGGTTATCTATTTCATTGCCATAATAGTCTTTTATAATCCTTTGTATTTCTGTATTGTCTGTTGTAACCTCTCCTTTTTAATTTCTAGTTTGTTGATTTGATTTCTCTCTCTTTTTTTCACTTGATGAGTCTGGCTAAATGTTTGTCAATTTTACTTATCTTTTCAGAGAACCAGCTTTTAGTTTTATAAACCTTTACTGTTGTTTTTCATTTCTTTTTCATTCATTTGTTTGCAGGCCTTTATAATTTCTTTCCTTCTACTAATTTTGGGTGTTTTTTGTTCTTTTTCCATTGTTCTAGCTCTAAAGTTAGGTTGTCTATTTAATGTTTTTCTTGTTTCTTAGGGTAGGATTTTACTGTTATAAACTTACCTCTTAAAATTGGTTTTGCTACATTCATAGGTTTTGAGTAGCCATATTTTCATTGTCATTTGTTTGTAGAATTTTTTTTTTTTATATCCCTTTTGATTTCTACAGTAACGCATTGGTTATTTAGAAATGTGTTTTTAACCTCCACGTGTTTGTGTTTCTTACATTTGTTTTTCTTGTAATTGATGTCTAGTCTCATAGTGCTGTGGTCGAAGATGCTTGATATGAATTGAAATTTTAAAAAATTTCAATTTTCTTAATTTTACTGAGGTTTAATTTCTGATCCAAAGAAAGGCAATGCCAAAGATGCTCAACAAACCGCAGAGTTGCAGTCATCTCACATGCTAGTAAAATAATGCTCAAAATTCTCTAAGCCAGGCTTCAGCAATGTGTGAACCATGAAATTCCTGATGTTCAAGCTGGTTTTAGAAAAGGCAGAGGAACCAGAGATCAAATTGCCAACATCCGCTGGATCATGGAAAAAGCAAGAGAGTTCCAGAAAAACATCTATTTCTGCTTTATTGACTATGCCAAAGCCTTTGACTGTGTGGATCACAATCAACTGTGGACAATTCTTCAAGAGATGGGAATACCAGACCACCTGATCTGCCTCTTGAGAAATCTGTATGCATGTCAGGAAGCAGCAGTTAGAATTGGACATGGAAAAACAAACTGGTTCCAAATAGGAAAAGGAGTACGTCAAGGCTGTATACTGTCACCCTGCTTATTTAACTTCTATGCAGAGTACATCATGAGAAACACTGGTCTGGAAGAAACATAAACTGGAATCAAGATTGCCAGGAGAAATATCAATAACCTCAGATGTGCAGATGACACCACCCTTATGGCAGAAAGTGAAGAGGAACTAAAAAGCCTCTTGATGAAAGTGTAAGTGGAGAGTGAAAAAATTGGCTTAAAGCTCAACATTCAGAAAACAAAGATCATGGCATTCTGTCCCTTCACTTCATGGGAAATAGATGGGGCAACAGTGGAAACAGTGTCAGACTTCATTTTTCTGGGCTTCAAAATCACTGCAGATGGTGATTGCAGCCATGAAATTAAAAGACGCTTACTCCTTGGAAAGAAATTTATGACCAACCTAGATAGCATGTTCAAAAGCAGAGACATTACTTTGCCAACAAAGGTTCGTCTAGTCAAGGCTATGGTTTTTCCTGTGGTCATGTATGGATGTAAGAGTTGGACTGTGAAGAAGGCTGAGCACCGAAGAATTGATGCTTTTGAACTATGGTGTTGGAGAAGACTCTTGAGAGTCCCTTGGACTGCAAGGAGATCCAACCAGGACATTCTGAAGGAGATCAGCCCTGGGATTTCTTTGGAAGGAATGATGCTAAAGCTGAAAATCCAGTACTTTGGCCACCTCATGTGAAGAGTTGACTCATTGGAAAAGACTCTGATGCTGGGAGGGATTGGGGGCAGGAGGAGAAGGGGACGACAGAGGATGAGATGGCTGGATGGCATCACTGACTCGATGGACGTGGGTCTCAGTGAACTCCGGGAGTTGGTGATGGACAGGGAGGCCTGGCGTGCTGCGATTCATGGGGTTGCAAAGAGTCAAACACTACTGAGCGACTGATCTGATCTGATCTGATCTGATCTGATGGGGTCTATCCTGGAGAATGTTCCATTTGCCCTTGAGAAGAAGGTGTATTCTTCTGCATTTGGTTATAGGTGTCCTGAAGCTATCAGTGAGGTACATTTCATCTAATGTATGATTATCAAACTTGTGTTTCCTTATCAATTTTCTGTTTTGATGATCTGTCCACTGGTGTTAGAAGGGTCTTAAAATCCCCTATTATTATTGTGTGACTGTCAATTTAGCCTTTAATGTCTGTCAGTGTTTGCTTTATGTATTGAGGTGCTCCTATGTTGGGTACATCAGTTCAGTTCAGTCGCTCAGCCATGTCCGACTCTTTGTCTGATATGAAGATTGATACTCTAACTTTCTTTTGCTTCCCATTATGCAAGGAGTGTATTTTTCCATCCTCTCACTTTCAGTCTATATGTGTCTTGAGGTCTGAAACAGGTTTCTTGTTGACAACATATATATGGGTCTTGTTTTTGTATCCATTCAACCAGTCTGTGTCTTTTGGTTGGAGCATTTAATCAACTTACTTTTAAAATAATTATTGCTGTATACTTTTGCTTGTCTGAAAAGCTTTTGATTTCTCCCCCAATTTTGAATGAGATCCGTGCCTGGTACAGTAATCTTGGTTGTAGAGCTTTACCTTTCAGTACTTTCAATATATCCTGCCTTTTCCTTATGGCCTGTACGGTTTCTGCTGAAAGGTCAGCTGTTAAACATATGAGGTTTCCTTTGTATGTTACTTTTTACTTCTTCCTAGCTGCTTTTAGGAGAAGGTGATGGCAACCCACTCCAGTACTCTTGCTTGGAAAATCCTATGGACAGAAGAGCCTTGTGGGCTGCAGTCTGTGGGGTTGCTCAGCTCAATCAGCTGAGCAACTTCACTTTCACTTTTCACTTTCATGTATTGGAGAAGGAATTGGCAACCCACTCCAGTGTTCTTGCCGGGAGAATCCCAGGGACAGGGGAGCCTGGTGGGCTGCTGTCTATGGGATTGCACAGAGTTGGACATGAATGAAGTGACTTAGCAGCAGTGGAAGCAGCAGCTGCTTTTAATATTTTTTCTTTGTGTTTACTCTGTTAGTTCAATTAGTATGTGTCTCATTCTGTTTCTCCTTGGATTTTCCCTGTATGGGACTCTTTGCACCTCTTGGTCTTGATTAACTATTTCCTTTTCCTTGTTGGAAAAATTTTCAACTATAATCTCTTCAAAAATTTTCTCATACACTTTCTTTTTCTCTTCTTCTTCAGGAACCCCCATAACTTGAATGTTGGTGCATTTGATGTAGTCCCGTAGGTCTCTTAGACTATTCTCCATTCTTTTCATTCTTTTTACTTTATTCTGCTCTTCAGAAGTTATTTCCACCATTTTATCTTCTGGCTTACTGATTCATTCTTGTGCTTCAAGTATTCTGCTATTGATTCCTTCCAGAGTATTTTTAAGTTCATTAGTTGTGTTGTTTGTCTCTGCATGTTTATTCTTTAATTCTTCTAGGTCTTTGATAACTGATTCTTGCATTTCTTCCATTTTGTTTTCAAGGATTTTGATCATTTTTATTACCATTATTCTGAATTCTTTTTCAGGTAGTTTGCCTATTTCCTCTTCATTTATTTGGATTTCTATGTTTCTAGTTTGTTCCTTCATTTGTGTAGTATTTCTCTGCCTTTTCATTATCATTATTATTATTATTTTAACTTATTGTGTTTGAGGTCTCCTTTTCCCAGGCTTCAGTGTTGAATTCTTTCTTCCTTTTGGTTATTTCCCTTCTAAGGCTGATCTAGTGGTTTGTGTAAGCTTCATATAGGATATAATTTGTGCTGTTTTGTTTGTTTGTTTTTCCTCTGATGGGCAAGGCTGAATGAGGTGGCAATCCTGTCTGCTGATGACTGGTTTTGTATGTTTGTTTTGCTTATTGGTTAGATGAGACATTCTGCACAGTGTGGTACTGGTGATTGGGTGACAAGGGCAGAGAACCAGGCTTTTTATTTCCCAGCCCTGCCCTGGTGACAAGGGCAGTGATGCTGCAAAGCTTCAGGCCTGCCTCTTGCAGTGAGGACTGTGCTTTCTCTCCTGCCAACTTTGGTGTGACACTGCTAGGGAGCCTCTGTTATCTATTTATTAAATATAGTACATGTCAATCCCCAAATTCCCATCTATCACTCTCCCCAACCATTCCTCCCTGGTAATCATTATCTAAGTCTGTAAGACTGTATCTGTTTTGTAAATATGTATTTGTATCATTTTTTAAGATAATACATATACTCTGTTATAAAACATTTGCCTTTCTTTGTGTGACTTATTTCACTCAGTACGACAATCTGTAGGTCCATCAGTTTTGTTGCAAATCAATTAGTTTTTATGGCTGAGTAATTTTTCATTCTCTATATGTACCACATTTTCTTTATCCATTCATCTACCAATCGACATTTAGACTGTTTCCATGTTTTGGCTATTGTAAATAGTTCTACAATGAATACGAGAGTGTGTGTATCTTTTTGAATTACAGTTTTTTTTTGCATAAATTCCCAGGTGTGAGGTGGCTGGATCATATGCTAGCTCTATGTTTAGTATTTTAAGGAACCTCTAGAGTATCCTTCACAGGTTTTGCATCAGTTTACATTCCACAACAATGTTAGGAGGGTTCTCTCTTCCCCACACCATCTCAAGCATTTACTGTTTGTAGATTTTGTGTGTTTGTGTGTGTGCATGTGTGTGTGTGTGATGGTCATTCTGACTGGTGTGAGATGGTATCTCATTGTAGTTTTGACTTGCATTTCTCTAATAATTAAGGATGGTGAATATTTTTCATGTGTATTTTGGCCATTTATATGCCTCATTTGGAGAAATATCTATTTAGATCTTCTGACCATTTTTTGATTGGGTTGTTTGTTTTTTAGATATTGAACCACATGTGTTGTTTGCAAATTTTGGTCACTAATCCCTTGTTGGTAGTATTGTTTGCAAATATTTTCTCCCACTCTGTGGGATGTCTTTTCATCATGTTGTCTTAATTAATGGAACTGGAGAGTGTAGTTTCCATTTTGCTCAGTATTCATCTACAATTTTCATTTGTTTAACACAGACAAAAACTATACTTAGGATTTCACATTCAAGGAACACAGGGAAACTTAAGCTTAACATGACAAAATTAAAATTAATTAATTGTAAAGACATTTATCTGAATGAATCAACAAAATTACTTCAACACTCAATTATGGCAGAATTTCTTTGGCACAGAATCAGGACTTTCAGACATTCTTAGGTGATAGTCTCACCTAAGTGACTGAATGATCTCAAATAGTGATAGCTGAAATAATTTTATCAGTTTACATTTTTCCTCTCTCTTTCTTTCTCTCTGTGTCTTAATATAAAAGTAGATAAATATAAAAGGTAACTATAATTGAACATTGGAAAATGAGTAGTTCAAGATTGCAATACCTCAAAAAAAGAATACATAAAAAGTGAGCCCTGAGGACAACCTGACATTTTGGGAACAATTTTCATTACATAGCACAGTGAAAAAATCAAACTCAGATAAGTCTATCTGAGTATACAAAAATCAGATTTCAGGGAAACTGAAGTAGCTATAATCTGTGTAGAAATTTATTAGAGAGAAAGAAAATGTGCAGATAAGGAAGAGGAGCAGCAATCTAAGGGTTAAGGATGAGACTATTCAAGTTGACCTGAGATCAGCTGTTTAGACATTGATAGCATGAAAGGGATACAAAAGCTCAAGTTATACCAGTAACTTTGGAGTTCTAGTCACATGAAAGTAGAAAAACATCTGTATAATACAGTATCCAAATACCAGGATTCAGCACTATGCTTGTACTTATGATATTTCTGAAAACCTGTATAAGACAGTTCTCCAATTAATGATGTCAAGTTCCACCTAAAACAACTGAAAACAGAAGAGCAAATGAAACCCGAACTAAGTAAATGAAAAAAATAATAAAAATAAGAGTGGAAAGTAGTAAAGTATAAAAAAGAAAAATGAAAACTATAAGTGAATATAAATAATGTAATAAAATTATTAAAATTAATGTTTCATCCAGTTACAGAATAAAAGATGAGAGGTGCCAATTACCAATACCAGGAAAGAAAGCAATATTGTCATTATAGATTCCAAAAATATTAAAAGGATAATGAAGGAACATTACAAAAGTTTTATACCAATAAATTTGATAACATATTAAATGCAAAAATCTCATGGAAGGCATAAGTTACCAAAGCTCCTTCAAAAATAAACAGGTCACCTGAAACCCTAATGTCTACCAAAGAAGTGAATTTATTGTTAACGCCTTACTGCAAAGAAATCTGTAGGCTCAGATTGTTGTTGTTCCATCACTAAGATGTGTCTACTCTTTGTGACCTCATGGACTGCAGCATGCCAGGAGGCTCAGACGGTCTCTGGTAAATTTCTAAAACATTTACATGGAAAAAAAAAAAAAAAACCCTACAAAGACTTTCCTAGAATACAGAAAATAATGTAATGTATTTCAGATCATTTTATAAGAGCTCAGTTATCATGATACCAAAAATCTATCTATAGACCAATATGCATCTTAAACATTGATATAAAATTTCTATACAAAGTTTTAGTAAACAAAGTCAAACAATATAGGAATGAATTAATGCATCTTGATAAGTGATGGTTTATTCCAGAATGTAAGAATAGTTTAGCATCCAAAATGAATTAATGTTATATACCATATTTAAAAGGATAAAAAATAATCGTGTGATTGCTTCAATAATACAGAGAAAGCATTTCACAATGACCATTACCTCTTCATGATTAAAAACTTTTCAGAAAGCCGGAAGGAAACTCTCTAAATCAGACAAAAGTCATCTACAAAACATCTATAGCTATCACTACACTTAAAGCTAAAAGATTGAATTATTTTCCTTAAAATCAAGAATAGGGTAAATGTTCGGTTTCCTAGTTTTTTTCAAAATTGTTCTAGACGTTCTAGCTGGGGCAACAGGCAAAAATAGTAAGAAAGAAAGAAGAAATACAGGAAGGAAGAAATGAAATAAAACACTGAAAAAGTCTGAAAAAAAAAAAAAGGAAACAAAGACAAAGAGCTAACTCACAAAGTGAGTTAGTGAGTTTAGCAAACCTGCAGGATGCAACATCAATATATAAAAATAAAAAAAAAGGAAAATATGAATTACTTTTGAATAAACAACAGAAGATGTAAAAGGCACAAAGCTTAAAAGTACACAAGTTGATAGAAGATATCAAAAAAGGCTCATATACAATGATCATAGATCAATAAATTACAATAGCTCAATATTATTAAGATGTCATTTCACCTTCAAATGGATAAAAAATTTTGGGGCAATCTCAAGTAACACATCACTTCAGTTTGGTTCAGTCACTCAGTCGTGTCCAACTCTTTGAAACCCCATGGACTGCAGCATACCAGGCATCCCTGTCCATCACCAACTCCTGGAGCTTACTCAAACTTATCTCCATTGAGTTGGTGATGGCATTGATCATCTCATCCTCTGTCGTCCACTTCTCCTGCCACCTTCAATCTTTCCTAGCATCAGAGTCTTTTCCAATAAGTCAGTTTTCGCATCAGGTGGCTGTAGTATTGGAGTTTCAGCTCCAATACTTCCAATGAATATTCAGGACTGATTTCCCTTAGGATTGACCGGTTGGATCTCCTTGCAGTCTAAGGACTCTCAAGAATTTTCTCCAACACCACCATTCAAAAGCATCAGTTCTTTGGTGCTTAGCTTTCTTTGTAGTCCAACTCTCACAACCATACATGACAACTGGAAAAAATCATTGCTTTGACTAGACAGACCTTCGTCAGCAAAGTAATGTCTCTGCTTTTTAAAATGCTGTCAAGGTTAGTCATAGCTTTACCTCTAAGGGACAAGCATCTTTAAATGTCATGGCTACAGTCACCATCTGCAGTGATTTTGGAGCCCCTCAAAATAAAGGTTGTCACTGTTTCGATTGCTATTTCCAATGAAGTGATGGGACCAATGCCATGATCTTAATTTTCTGAATGTTGAGCTTTAGGTCAACATTTTCACTCTCTTCTTTTTCATTTTATTCAAGAGGTTCTTTAGTTCTTCTTCACTTTCTGTTATAAGGGTGGTGTCATCTGCCTATCTGAGGTTATTTATATTTATTCTGGGAATCATGATCACAGCTTGTGCTTCATCAAACCCAGCATTTCCCATGATGTACTCTGCATGTCAGTTCAATAAGCAGGGTGACAATATATAGCCTTGATTTACTCCTTTCCAAATTTGGAACCAGTCTGTTGTTTCATGTCCAATTCTAACTGTTGGTTCTTTACCTGCATACAGATTTCTCAGAAGGCACGTAAAGTGGTCTGGTATTCCCATCTCTTTAAGAATTTTCCACAGTTTTTTGTGATCCACATAGTCACAGGATTTGGTATAGTCAATAAAGCAAAAGTAGATGTTTTTCTCAAACTCTCTTGCTTTATTGATGATCCAAAGAATATTGGGAATTTGATCTCTGGTTCCCCTGCCTTTTCTCAATCCAGCTTGAACATTTGGAAGTTCGTGATTCACGTATTGCTGAAGCCTGGCTTGGGGAATTTTGAGCATTGCTTTGCTAGCACGTAAGATGAAAGCAATTGTGCAGTAGTTTGAACATTGTTTGACATTGCATTTCTTTGGGATTAGAATGAGAAACTGAACATTTCCAGTTCTGTAGACACTAGTGAGTTTTTCAAATTTGCTGGAATATTGAGTGCAGCAGTTTCACAGCATCATCTTTTAGGATTTGAAATAGCTCAACTGTAATTCCATCACCTTCACTAGTTTTGCTCGTAACGTTGCTTCCTAAAGCCCACTTGACTTAATATTCCAGGATGTCTAGCTCTAGGTAAATTACCATACCTTTGTGGTTATCTGGGTCATGAAGATCTTTTTTTATACAGCTCTTCTGTGCAACCTTGCCACCTCTTCTTAATATCTTCTTCTAGTTCCTTACCATTTTTGTCCTTTATTGTGCCCATCTTGGCATGAAATGTTCCCTTGATATCTCTAATTTTCTTGAAGAGATATCTAGTCTTTCCCATTCTATTGTTTTCCTCTATTTCTTTACACTGATCATTGAGGAAGGCTTTCTTATCTCTCCTTGCTATTCTTTGGAACTCTGCCTTTAAATGCATTGTCTTTCATTTTTTCCTTTACCTTCAGTTTCACTTCTTTTCTCAACTATGTGTAAGGCCTCCTCAGACAATGGTTTTACCTTTTACATTTCTTTTTCTTGTGGATGGTCTTGATCATTGCCTCCTGTACAATGTCACAAACTGCTGTCCATAGTTCTTCAGGCACTCTATCAGATCTGATCCCTTGAATCTATTTGTCACTTCCACTGTATATTCATAAGGGATTTGATTTAGGTCATACATAAATGGTCTAATGGTTTTCCCTACTTTCCTCAATTTAAGTCTGAATTTTTCAATAAAGAGCTCATGATCTAATCCACAGTCAGCGGTCTAACCTTCATGATCTAATCCATAGTCAATGGTCTTTTCTATGCTGACTGTATAGAGTTTCTCCCATCTTCGGCTGAAAATAATATAATCAATCTGATTTTGGTATTGACCATCTGGTGATGCCCATGTATAGAATCTTCTCTTGTGTTGTTGGAAGAGGCTGTTTGCTTTGATCAATGCATTCTCTTGGCAAAATTGTTAGCTTTTGTCCTCTTTCATTTTGTACTTCAAGACCAAATTTGCCTGTTAATCCAGGTATCTCTTGATTTCCTACATTTGCATTCCAGTCCCCAATAATGAAAGGGACATCTTTTTGGGGCATTAGTTCTAGAAGGTCTTGTAAGCCTTTAAAGAACCATTCAACTTCTGCTTCTAAAGTGATATGTACTGGTTGAGGTATAGACTTGGATTACCGTGTTGTTGAATGGTTTTCCTTGGAAATGAACAGAGTTCATTCTGTTGTTTTTGAGATTGCATCCAAGTACTGCATTTCTTACTCTTCTGTCGACTATGATGGCTACTCCACTTCTTCTAAGGGATTCTTGCCCACAATAATAAATATAATGGTCATCTGAGTTAAATTCTCCAATTCCAGTCCATCTTAGTTTGCTGATTCCTAAAATGTCAATGTTCACTCTTTCCATGTCCTGTTTGACCTCTTCTAATTTGCCTTGATTCATGAACCTAACTGTCGGGAGCCGCATTAGGCATTACTGCCAAAATGGAGGCATGGCCCCAATCCCCTCTCCTCATCTCGCAGGCATGGCCCTGAGATGAAGGAGTTACACCTTGTGATTCTGACTTGTTTTTTTCTTTCTTTGGTTGAGTTGGCTAGAAAGAATGTTAAAGTGCTTGAGAGAAGCATGAGAAAGCACAAAGCCTTCTGCAGTTGTGCCCAGAAAATAATCTATAAAGTAGCCATTGACATTTGTTCAAGGATCTTTACAAAGAATGTCCCAGGATGAACACACAGGCCACAGCTTGAGGCCATGGGAAGGATTGTTATCTGAGACCTGTTTGTGAGGGAAATATTTATGGCAAAAGAAGTTTGCTGAGTTTAGGGTTCAGGAATAATTAAGAATAACTAGAAGACTTTTTAGGAGATAGAGATCTTAAGATTCTAGGGGCAAATAGGATTTAGAAAGATAAGAAATAAACTGAAGAATGTAGCATGAGTTACAATGTAATCACAAGTTAAGTATAGGACACATAAGAGGAAGTAGATAATAGATAGTAAAGCCGATTCTGAGAGAATCGCTGAAGCAGGAACTCTGTTTGAAGGACAACAATGATTTCTGGAGACAGTAAATCTGGGTGGGGAAAACTGAAAATGTCAAACCTCTGACCTAATAATGCATTTGTCAAAGTATAAAAGAGAACCTGAAGCTTGAAATAAACATGTAGTTCCGTACTATGAGTCAGAGGCTATATCATCGTCCACCGACACCACTCACCCCTTCAGGCTGATTCCCTGGCTGCCGGAGCTGGACTCCATTACCTAACATTCCAGGCCCCTATATATGCAATATTGTTCATTACAGCTTTTACTTGTTTGTTACAGATTTTACTTCCATCCTCAGTCACATACTCAATGTTTTTGTTTTGTTTTGTTTTGTTTTTTGCTTTGCCTCTTTCTCTATTCTTTCTGGAATTATTTCTCCACTGTTCTGCAGTAGCATATTGGGCACCTACTGATCTGGAGAATTCATCTTTCAGTGTCATATACTTTTGCCTTTTGCACTGTTTATGAGGTTCTCAAAGCAAGAATACTGAATAGTTTGCCACTCCCTTCTCCAGTGTACCACGTTTTGTCAGAACTTTCCACCATGACCTGTCCATCTTGTGTGGCTCTACATAGCATAGCTCATAGTTTCATTGAGTTAGACAAGGCTGTGGTCCATGTGATCATTTTGATTAGTTTTCTGTGATTGTGGGTTTTAATTCTGTCTGCCCTCTGATGGAGAAGGAAATGGCAACCCGCTCCCGTGTTCTTGCCTGGAGAATCCCAGGGACGGGGGAGCCTGGTGAGCTGCCGTCTATGGGGTCGCACAGAGTCAGACACGACTGAAGCGACTTAGCAGTAGCAGCAGCAGCCCTCTGATGGAGAAGGATAAGAGGCTTATGGAAGCTTCCTGATGGAAGAGACTGAATGAGGGAGAAACTGAATCTTGTTCTGATGGGTGGGACCATTTAAGTAAATTTTTAATCCAGTTTTCTGTTGATGGCAGGGACTGTGTTCCCTCCCTTTTGTTTGATCTGAGACCATGGTGAAAGTAATGAAGGTGACCTCCTTCTAAAAGGTCCCATGTAAGCACTGCTGCACCCAGTGTCCCTGACCCTGAGGGACACTGATTGCTGATCCATGCCTCCACCAGACACTCCTGGAAACTCATGGGCAAGTCTGGGTCAGTCTCTTGTATGGTCACTGATCCTTTTTCCTGGGTTCTGGTAGGCACAAGGTGTTGTTTGTGCCCTCCAAGCGTCTGTTTCCCTACTCCTGTGCAAGTTCTGGTGGCTCTATGGTAGGGTTAATGGCAATCTGCTCCAAGAGGGCTTATGCCATACCCAGGTCTGCTGCACCCAGAGCCCCTATCCCAGCTTCAGGCCACTGAGTATGGGTATGATGATGCATACTTCTGCAGGAGAGCCTCAAACACTCAAAGCACATCTGTCTCAGTCTCTGTGGTGTCTCCTGGTGCACACAAGGTTTTGTTTGAGCCCTCTGATCATCTCTGGTGGGTACAGGGTTTGATTCTATTCGTGATTTTTCCCGCCTACCATCTTGCTGGGGTTTCTTCTTTGCCCCTGGACATTGGGTATCTTTTTTTGGTGGGATCCTACTTTCTCCTGTTGATGGTTGTTTAGCTGCGAGTTGTAATTTTGGAGTTCTCACAGAAGAAGATGAGTGCACTTCCTTCTACTTCACCATCTTGCAACCTAGAACATCACTTAAATGGATTTAGAAAATCATATGAAAATGAAAAAGACCTAGACAAGCCAAAAAAATGTTGAAGAAGGACACAGTTGTACATCTAACACTACTTATTTTCAAGACATAGTACAACATGCAATCATCAAGACTGCATGGTGCTGGTACAGCAACCAATAGATAGATTAAAAGGTGGCAAAGTCCAGAAAGAGAGCCATATCTTATGAACAACTGATTTTTAACAGTTCAGCTGGACTCGTATAGTGTTTTCAACAAACTGTGCTTCATCAATTGGATAGTGGCAGAACAAACCAAAATAAAACAACTTCCATCTATATTTTTCACCACATTAAAAAAAAAAAAAGTATCACAGGCCAGAATTAAAACACAGAACTCAGAAATGTCCATAAGAATATTGTAAAAAGAGTTTGGGTTCTTGGGATCAATTCATTTCAGTTCAATTCTGTTGCTAAGTTGTGACCAGCTGTTTGCAAACCTGTGGACTGCAGCAAACCAGGCTTCCCTGTCCATCACCAGCACCTGGAGCTTGCTCAAACTCATGTCCATTGAGTTGGTGATGCCAACCAACCATCTCATCCTCTGTTGTCCCCTTCTCCTCCCACCTTCAGTCTTTCCCAGCATCAGGGTATTTTCCAGTAAGTCAGTACTTCATATCAGGTGGCTAAAGTATTGGAGTTTCTTATCATCAGTCCTTCCAATGAGTATTCAGGACCGATTTCCTCTAGGATTGACTGGTTTGATCTCTTTGCAGCCCAGGAGACTCTCAAGAGTCTTCTCCAACACCACAGTTCAAAAGCACCAATTCTTCGGTGATTTTGGGATAGAAAATATTTATCAGATATGACAATAAAAACAAGATAGACAAAACAACAAAGTGATAAATTGAATCGCACCCTATTTAAAAGTTCTTCTCTTCAAAAGGTAGTGTTAAGAGATTCGAAAGATAAGTCTGGGAGAAAATCATTTTTCTTTAGGGAAATATAAAGTAAAATCATGATGAGACACCACTGCACAACTATTGAAAAGGTTAAAAATTTTAAAAGTGCAAAACACAAAATACTGAAAAGATGTGGAAGAATTGGAGCTTTTATACAGTATTGATGGACATGTTAAATGGCACCATTTTGGAACAGAGTTTGGAAATATCTTAAGCAATTAAACGTGCACTTACATCAACAAATAAAATCATTTAATAGTAATCAGCCTCAAGATCACATAGATTTTGCAGTTAGCAGACAAAGACTTTAAAAAAGCTAGTTCAAGGAACTAGCAGAAACCATATCCATAAAATATGATGCTAATCAGTGAAAAATCAGTTAAAAAATATTTAAAATGTCCATGTTAATATGAAAATGTCCCTAGGATAACTCAAGAGTAGTGTGAAGGTAGGAATAATAATTGTCTGTGAAATAGAAGGCAAATAATTAGAAATAATTCAATCTGAGGAACAGATACAATTAGATTAAAGAATAACAAAAATTTAGAAATCTATGGGAAACTATTAAATAAATGAATGTAAGTGTAGATATCCAGAGGGAGAAATGAATGATGATGTAGAAAAATAATTGGAGAAATAAAGCATGATAGTCTTAAATATGATTAAAAAAAATAATTGATTCAAGAAAGTTGTAAAGCCCAAGTAGGATGAATAAAAAGAAAACCTCACTTATAGACACATAATTGTGTACATTTTCCTATTTCTCTTCCCAGTAGTCATGTATGGATGTGAGAGTTGGACTGTAAAGACAGCTGAGTGCAGAAGAATTGATACTTTTGAACTGTGGTGTTGGAGAAGACTCTTGAGAGTCCCTTGGACTGCAAGGAGATACAACCAGTCCATCCTAAAGGAGCTCATTGGAAGGACTGATGTTGAAGCTGAAACTCCAGTACTTTGGCCACCTGATATGAAGAGCTGAGTCATTTGAAAAGACCTTGATTCTGGGAAATATTGAAGGCAGGAGGCGAAGGGGATGACAGAGGATGAGATGGTTGGATGGCATCACCGACTCAGTGGAGATGAGTTTGAGTAAACTCCGGGAGTTGGTGATGGACAGGGAGGCCTGGAGTGTTGTGGTTCATGGGGTCACGAAAAGTCAGACACAGCTGAGCGACTGAACTGAACTGAATTGTGAACCTTCTGAAAACTTTTGAGAAATAAATGAAAATGCTAAAATATTATTTCAAATGATAATATCCTTCATAAAAAAAGATGTTGGAATAAAGATGTTTAGAGAAATGAAAGCTGGAGGAATTGATCACTAGTAAACATTATAAGATGTTCTGAAAATATCAACTAAGTCTAACCATTGAATTGTGTCATTTAATATCTCTGTTGGCTTATTGATATTCTGTCTGGCATTTCTGTCCATTGATTTTGATGGGTTTTAGAGTCTCCTTACTTTACTGTATTTCTATCAGTTTTTTTTTTTTTTTCCTTTATATCTGTAAGCATTTTTTTTTTTTTTCCTGTATTAAGGTGCTCCTGTACTGGATGCATATATTTTAACAATTCTCTTCTTTACTTGACACTTTTATCATTATATAGTGTCTTTTATTTTTTATGGCTTTTGTTTCAAAGTCTATTTTATTTGATATGGGTATTTTGTTACCTACCTTTTTTTCTCTTTTTTTTTCTTAATTTATTTTTTAAATTTAAATTTATTAATTTTAATTGGAGGCTAATTACTTTACAATATTGTATTTGTTGGGAGAGGGAAGGGGGGATGATTTGGAGAATGGCATTGAAAGATGTGTAATATCACATAAGAAATGAATCACCTTTTTTTTTTTATTTCTATTTGCATGTAATATCTTTTTACCATTCCCTTACTTTCAGACTATTTGTATTCTTTTCCCTAAAGCAGGTCTCTTGTACATACAATATAGCATGCTCTTTTATTATTCAATTTAACACTATATTTTTTGGGGTGGAGCATTTACTCCATGGTCATTTAAGGATATATATATATATATATATATATATATATATATATATATATTTAAAATTTATTATTTTAAAATAAAAATTTAAAATTTAAACTAAATCATTTAAAATTTAAAATTAAAATTAGTCACTTAAAATTAATTTTTTTTTCCTTTGTGCATTAGTGGTCTACTTTTGCCTTATGCTTGATTTCTCTTTGTTTGGTTTTTGAGAATCTATTGTATGTTTTATTAATGATTATCTTAATTTTCAAGTATTAACCTATTGCTATATCTACTTGCTTTAGTTGTGTCAACTCAAACACATTCTATAAAATCTACATTTTTTTCCTTCTCTTCCCCACATTTTATGGTTCTGATGTCCTATATCACATCTTCATCTTTAACCTTTTGATGTTCATTGTAGTTTTAGTCACTTCCATAAATTTTTATTTTTTAACTCTTTACTGACTTAAGTTATCTATAATCCTTTCAAATATGTGATTATCTTATTTTGATTTTCCCTTTCCTATAGATTCTTCCATCTTTTCTTACATCTTTTCTATTTAAATAAGGTCTTTCTATATTCCTTTCAGGATAGGTTTTATATTGCAAATTTCTTTATTTCTCTGAGTATTCTAAATAATAGTCTTGGTGAGTAAAGTATCTTAGATTGTAGGTTTTTCCCTTTCAAGACTTGGAATATATTGTGCCACTCCCTGTAGCCTGCAAAGTTTCTGTAGAGGGTTCCTTTGTAATTAATTCCTTGTTATTTCACTTGCTTCCTTAGAATCATTGTTTATTTGCTTAATTGCTAAGTCATGTCTGGCTCTTTTGAGATCCCATGAACTGTAGCCTTCCTGGTTTCTCTCTCCATGGGATTTTCCAGCAACAAGACTGGAACAAAACAGCAACAAAACAAGGTTTTAATTTCTTTCTCCAGGGGATCGTTCTGATCCAGGGACTGAACTCAGTATCTCCTGCATTGTGGATTCTTTACCACTAAGGGACCAGGGAATACCATTAACTTTTGTTAATGGTACATTAGTTATGATTTTTAGTTATGATACATCTTGGTGTAGCTATATTTGGGTTCATCTTGTTTGGGACCCTTTATGCTTCCTATTCCTGTATATCTATTTCCTTCTTTAGGTTTGGAAAGTTTTTAGCCATAATTTCTTCAGATATAATACATTTGCAGCCCTGGTTTATCTCTATTCTCCTTCTGGGATTCACTATTATGTGTAGATTGACATGCTGTATTATCCCATAAATCTTATATGTTGCTTTAGTATATATATATTTTTTTGTTGTTTAATCTGTCTGATGTTCTGATTGGATGATCAGTTATTTGTACTTCTTAATCTTTAGTTTTCTATTTGATTCCTTTAGCTTGGTTTTTTTCTCAGAAAATAAGTTCTCCAGTTTTGATTGGCTTATCTTAATCATTTGTAGTTTCTGATCTGCATTTCTAATAACAGCCTTTCTTAATTCTTTTAGCATTTTTATTACCGCCATTTTGAACTTGTGGTCTGATAGACTGAAAATATCTGTTTCTTTATTCTTTCAGGAGATGTATCTTGCAATTTCAATTGAGAATAATTCTTCTCCTTTTAATTGTATTTATATTCCTTTGACTTTATAAATTTAGGGAAAATAATTATGTCATGTGGTACTGAAGGACTATTTTTATGTGGGAGTGTCCCTATGTAGCTTACATGTGTCTAATATTTTTTGTGGAAGGGATGTTTTCATATGCATGCCTGATGTGTCTTTCCTCAGGGTGACTATTATCCCCTTGATGGAGAATATTATTAGTATTGTTCTAACCAGGACCGAGTGAACTCTGGGAGTTTGTGATGGACAGGGAGGCCTGGTGTGCTGCAATTCATGGGGTCACAAAGAGTCAGACATGACTGAGCAACTGAACTGAACTGGACTGAACTGAACCAGGACCTACTCTTTGCTCTGTAGTCATCTCAGCTCTGTCAAGGGGTCTACTTCTCAGTTGTTGGAGAAAGCACTTAGATCCAGTTCTAAAGTGTTGTGTGTGGTAGGCAATACTGGAGTGCTCCCTTTGGGAAAGGAGCTAATGTATATTTCTCCCAAGAAATTGTCCACCAATACATGCACTCTATGATGTCACCTGTCATCTGGTGTGTGTGCTCACAAAATAAGCTCTTACTGGCGTTGCCTTTCACCCTGCTTCCATTGTCCTTTGCCCTGGTAATTGGCTTAGATTTCAGCCCCAATTCCTTCTATGCTCATGTCACTAATGTGCCCCAGGCACTGCTGCAAGTCTTCTGCTGCACCTGCTATAAGCACGGGGAGAATGACATGCTTTGGTGGAAGCTGCACCCCCCCCCCCACACACACACACTTTATGTGTCTTAGTAATGGGGTTTATGCATAGGACTTGGGCTCCATACACCCTCAGTTGTGGCCCCAACTACACTTCAGGGCCTTCTGAGTGTCTCCACATCACCAAACTAAGTTCTCTTTCTGGGTCTGTCTGCTGAAGTCTGTTTCAGCACCTAACCACTATTCACACCAGCAGATGGCTTTCTTGGGCTTGGGAGTGTAACATGTGAGCAGAGACTTTCTGTGCTGGTCTTTCTCTGTCCTGCCTGCTGCAAGCCAGCCACCATACTCTTCTCTGAGTATCTGTGGCTCCCTATCTGTTTTTATTTATCTTCTAGTCAATGAAGGGTGTTCCCATGGTGAGAGAACATTTCTCATTTCATAGCTCCCTCCCAAGGGCACAAGTCTAATCCAATTCATTTTTCCTTTTTATACTAGTCAGCAATATAATGATATTTCATGAAGCTTTAGTTGTATGTGGTCTTTTGCAACTTTTCAGTGAATATTCTGCAAGAGGTTTTCCACATGTAGTTATATTATTATGTACTTATCGGAGGAAGTTATCTTCATGTCTTTCTATTTTGAAACCTTGATTGCTGCACTCTTTTCCTGCTCTGCTAGCCTTTATGTTATTTTTCTCTACTCGAATACTTATATTACTATTATTATTTACTCTACCTTTCTAGCTTTGGTTTTAGTACAATATTCCCTATTTCCTAAAGATTTAGATTTAGATTATTGATTTGAGATCTAACATTTTTAATATACGTATTTGCACCTATAAGTTTCCCTCTGAGATTCAGTCCAGTTCAGCTCAGTTCAGTTGCTCAGTCCTGTCCAACTCTTTGTGACCCCATGGACTACAGCACCACTGTCCATTGCCAACTCCCAGAGTTTACTCAAACTCATGTCCATTGAATCAGTGATGTCATCCAGCCATCCCATCCTCTGTTGTCCCCTTCTCCTCCTGCTTTCAATCTTTCCCAGCATCAGGGTCTTTTCAAATGAGTCAGTTGTTGGCATCAGGTGGCCAAAGTATTGAAGTTTAAGATTCAGCATCAGTCTTTTCAATGAATATTCAGGACTGAACTCCTTTATGATGGACTGGTTGGATCTCCTTGCAGTCCAAGGGACTCTCAAGAGTCTTCTCCAACACTACAGTTTAAGAGCATCAGTTTTTCAGTGCTCACTTCCCTCACAGTCCAACTATCACATCCATACATGACTACTGGAAAAACCATAGCTTCGACTAGATGGACCTTTGTTGGCAAAGTAATGTCTCTGGTTTTTAATATGCTGTCTGTGTTGGTCATAGCTTTTCTTCAAAGGAACAATCATATTTTAATTTCATGGCTGCAGTCATCATCTGATTTTGGAGCCCCAAAAGATAAAAGTCTGTCACTGTTTCCCCATCTACTTGCCATGAAGTGATGGGACAGGATACCATGATCTTAGTTTTATGAATGTTGAGTCACCTTTTTCATTCTCTTTCAGTTTCATCAAGAGGTTCTTTAGTTCTTCACTTTCTGCCATAAGGGTTGTGTCATCTCCATATCTGAGGTTATTGATATTTCTCCAGGTAATCTTGATTCCAGCTTGTGCTTCATCCAACCCAGCGTTTCTAATGATGTATTCTGCATAGAATAAATAAGCATGGTGACAATATGCAGCCTTGATGTACTCTTTTCCTGATTTGGAACCAGTTTGTTTTTACATGCCCAGTTCTAATTGTTGCTTCCTGACCTGCATACAGATTTCTCAAGAGGCAGGTCAGGTGGTCTGGTATTCCCATCTCTTGAAGAATTTGCCACTGTTTGTTGTGATCCACACAGTCAAAGGCTTTGGCAGAGTCAATAAAGTAGATGTAGATGTTTTTTCTGGAACTCTCTTGCTTTTTCCATGATCCAACGCATGTTGGCAATTTGATCTCTGGTTCCTCTGCCTTTTCTAAAACCAGCTTGAACACCTGGAAGTTCACGTTTCACATACATACTGTTGAAGCCTTGCTTGGAGAATTTTTATTATTATTTTAGGAGCATTTGAGATGAGTGCAATTGTGCAGTAGTTTGAGCATTCTTTGGCACTGCCTTTCTTAGGGATTGGAATGAAAACTGACCTTTTCCATTCCTGGAGCCACTGCTGGGTTTTCCAAATTTGAAGGCATATTGAGTGTGGCGCTTTCACAGCATCATCTTTTAGGATTTGAAATAGCTCAACTGGAATTCCATCACCTCCACTAGTTTTGTTCGTAGTCCTCTGAGCATTGTGTTTGCTAAATATCATCACATTTTGTGTATATTTTAAAATAGTTTCTAATTTTCCCCTGAGGTATCTTTGAATCATGGAGTGTTTAGTCTTTTAATTTCCACATATTTGTGAATTTTTCCATTTCCTTTCTGCTATTGACTTCTATCTATGTCCTATTATGGTCAGAGAAGATCTTTTGTATGATTTCAATCTTTTAAAATGTATTGAGACTTGTTTTGTGGGCTAACATATAATTTATTTCAATGAATGTTCCATGCAATTTTGGTGTTTTGGGTGACTTGTTCTACAAATGTTCATTGGTTCTACTTACGTCTACATATCTAGTTGGTTTACAGTGCTTTTCAAGTGCTTTGTCTCTGCTGATTTTCTAAGTCTCCAGTCCATTATGGACAATGATCCATTGAAATTTTAACTACTATTGTGAACTAATTCTTATTTCATTATATTTAATAATTTTAATAATTAGCTTATATATTTTTGAGTTCTCTTCTTTGGGATAAATCTGGTTAAAATTATTACATTTTTTTAATGATGTGGGTCTTTTTATCATTGTGAATTATCCTTCTTTGTCTTTTGTAACAGCTTTTGAAGAAAGTTTTACTTTGTCGGATATTGAGATTGCCATTCCTGCTCTCTTTAATTACTATATGCATGGAATTTTCTCCCATTCTTTCACTTTTAATTCTGTTTTGTCTCTAGGTCTAAAGTGAACTTCTTAGAGAAAGTTAATAGTTGGATTATGGTTTTACAGTGTTTGTTGTTGTTTTATTCATTTTGTCAATCTATGACTTTTTATTAAAATATTTAATCCAGCATTATAAGTTAAATAAAAACAAAGACTTAATTCTATCACTTTCCTATTTATTTTTTGTATTCTTAATAGCTTTTTGTTCATTTCCTCATTTACCACATTCATTCATATTTAATTTTTTTGATAGGTTTTTATTTTCTTCTCATATCTTTTTGTGTACTTTTAAGACATTTTCTTTGTGATTATCATTAGGATGACACTAAACATCCTAAAATTATAGCTCAAATTCATGCCAACAAAACCTCAAATCAAACAAAAAGAGCTCATATATCTCTCAAATTACATACATTTGTACATACATATGTACATACATATGTACATACATACATACAAATTAAATACATACATACATACAGTGTGTGCCCAATAACATAGATTTACAATTATTGTTATGAATTTGTCTTTTAAATTTCATAGGAAATAAAACATGAATTTACAAATCAAAAAGATCTATATGAGTTTATCCTATTAGGCTTTTTTGAATTTTTGAATTTTTTATTTGTTTTTTGTTTTTAGATTGTGCCCTCAATCTATGTTGAGATATTTTCAACTACTATTTCATTGAATATTCCCCACTTTTTACTCGTTCTTTCTGGAACTCCAATAAGATATATTTACACTACTTAATAGTGAACCATTGATTTGTTAGATTCTTCTCACTCTTTGTTCATCTTTTTTTTCCTTGCTCTTCAGATTGATGCTTTCAATTGCTCTATCTTAAATTTTTCTGTCTCTTTCTTCTCCTGGCTCAAATCTCCTGTTGAGCCACCACAGTGATTGTTTATGGCAATTATTTCAGCCTTTAAAAAACAAAACAAAACAATATTGCTTTATTGAATCTCCTTTTTTGTACATTGTTTCTCTGATTTCCTTTAGTTCTTTATTTCCATTAAGCACTTTACTTATATCTAAACTTATATCTAGTGTTTAAAGTATACTTATATATAAGTGTACTTATATCTAGTGTTTAAAGTCTCTGTCAAGTAACACTGTCTTCATCAGAGATGGTTTCCTTCCATTTGTTTTATACATTTCAAAGAGACATTCTTTACTGTTTCTTTGTATGCTTGGGATTTTTGTTGTTGTTGCTGTTATTTAAGACTGGATATTTGAACATATGGTAAGTATATAAATCGGATTCTTTCTCTTCTCCAGGAATTACTTCTTTTCTGATTATTGGTGCATATGTTGTTCACTTGTTTCAGTCAATTCAGTCACTCAGTCATGTACAACTCTTTGTGACCCCATGGACTGTAGCATGCCAGACTTCCCTGTCCATCACCAACTCCCAGAGCTTGCTCAAATTCATGTCAATTGAGTTGGTGATGCCATCCAACCATCTCCTCCTCTGTCATCCCCTTCTCCTCCTGCCTTCAATCTTTCCCAGCATCAGGATCTCTTCCAATGAGTCAGTTCTTCACATCAGATGGTCAAAGTATTGGAGTTTCAGCATCAGTCTTTGCAATGTATATTCAGGACTGACTTCCTTTGGATTGACAGGTTTGATCTCCTTGCAGTCCAAGGGACTCTCAAGAGTCTTCTCCAACACCACAGTTGAAATGCATCAATTCTTTGGTGCTCAGCTTTCTTTATACCCCAACTCACATATTCATACATGACTACTAGAAAAACCATAGCTTTGACTAGACAGACCTTTGTTGTCAAAGTAATGCCTCTGCTTTTTACTATGCTGTCTACATTCATCATAGCCTTTCTTACAAGGAGCAAGCATGTTTTAATTTTATGGCTTCGGTCACCATCTGCCATCATTTTAGAGCCCAAGAAAATAAAGTATGTCACTGAATCCATTGTTTTCCCATCTAATTGACATGAAGTGGTGGGACTGGATGCCATAATCTATGTTTTTTGAATTTTGAGCTGTAGTCTAGATTTTTCACTGTCCTCTTTCAGTTTCCTCAAGAGAATCTTTAGTTCTTTGCTTTCTTCCATAAGGGTGGTGTCATTCGTGTATCAGAGGTTATTGTTATTTCTCCAGTATTTAATGACTTTATTTTTTTCCCCTTTAGTATTGTTACTTAAATATCTTTTCCCTAGTTTCTGTTCCACTAGTTTCTTCACAGAGATTTTCTTGAACACTGCATATGACAAATTAATATATAAGTATAGAAATAAACATTTCTACCAGTCTATGTGGATTGGCTCAATGTTAACATTCATTCAAATCTCAGCTGGGCTTGCAATGAGTCTAAAAATCAAGCTAGAATTAAGGCCTTCTCGGGTTGTTTATTAGCATGCTTCTTACTCTGGAAATACACACATCTTTGTAAATTCCCCAGTATATATGAGTGTTTTTGAAAGCCCTAATTCTTCAAAGAAATGCTACTCAGCATTTGCTTTTGGCTCTCAAGTGTTCTATTGTTCAATTCAATCATTGCCTCTGACCCAGGAATCAGTTACCAGTTTGGTTTACTGTATTTTCAAAAAAATCCCCATCCCTTTCTGCACTGAGTTCTGAGTAAAGTTAAGCAGAGTCAATCATTATAAGTACTTTGCACAAATGTGTTTTATGGATAAATTTTTGTTAATCTCCATAATGTCTATAACCTTCCAACAAATAAAATAATATGGTATAATCAATATATTTGTGCATCAGAAGCACTTTTGAGGAAAAAACTATAAAGGAGGAAAGAAGAACATTGATTTAGAAAAGGGGAGTAGGGAATGCCCATTTTCCCCTCTTTGTAATGTTTTATGGAAACATGAAAGCAGATTTAATTTTCTTTCTAATTATGAAAAAATTATTTCTCCACTAAAAGATACCTAAGCATGGCACTTTAAATACAAAGAATAATAATGAAATGTACTGCTATTATTTTCCAGAAAAGATGCAAGTAATTATGTCAAGTAAAATAAATGTTTCAGTCAATTCCCCACAGGCATCCATCAGCTGCCTAATAGTTTCTGTTCAATTATCTGATGATATATGTCAACACATCCAAGCTTGATCAATCTTTTAATTCCCCATTAACAAAATACTCATGGTCTAAGTCCATATCAATGTTTTATATCTGGGACTTCTTCCACAACAGGCATAGAATTATGCATGCAAATATTGTCTCTACTTATGGCATGAAAGTGAAAGTGTTAATCGCTTAGTCATGTGACTCTTTGCATCCCCATGGGGCTCCTCTGTCCTTAGGGTTCTCCAGCTATGTATATTGGAGTGTGTTGCCATGCCCTTCTCCAAGGGATCTTCCCGACCTAGGGATTGAACCCATGCCTCTTACATCTCCTGCATTGCAGGCAGATTATTTAACATCTGAGTCGCCAGAGAAGTTAAAGTCCAAGAATAATCACAACAGTCTCTGTCCAAAGTTAATGGAATTCTGAAAAGAAAGTGAGATATGTATTCTGTGCCTTGAGTAAACTGCCACAAGCATGATGATTGGATGTTACAATGAAATGCTATGTGGAAGTAGAAGGCAGTAAATGCTGTTCATATTCTGTAGTAATTGATTACCCTTTATTACATATCATACAATTTGAAACAGAGCTGTGTTTGCTTCTTTGCTGTTGCTGTTGTTTTCCATGAAGTAATCGTTAAGATTAAAATGTTTGCAAACTAGTATTCTCAGTTGCACTCAGAGCTCTTATTCCTTTTATGTAAGTGCAATATCCATCTTCTATATTACTTAAAGACAGTTTAAAGCTAACCCTGGGTTTTTAGTTCCAATATAAAATACAAAGAGGAAAATTAATTGAGAGAATGGATAATATCAAAACAATAAAATAAGCTGGCTCATGAAGCAAAGTTTCTCCCACATTGGAAGACTTCAAGCAGTGGTAAGAATCTCTCAGAGATGCAGTCTGTGGTATTTCTCATTAAAGTGGAAAACTGGACTAGATGGCAGATAAATTCAAATAATTCCATTAGAAGTAGTTACTTAGATACAGTGATATTTTTTAGTCTCTTTTTTATTAATTTGTGATAAAATCTTTATTATTTATTGTCTTCTACTAACACTGGGCTTGTTTTCTAGCTCCTTTAAATGTGAGACGATGTTGTTTATTTGAGATTTTTATTTTCTTTTCCTGAAATAAACTTGTATCACTAGAAACATTCCCATAGAAGTGCTATTGCTCTGTACAATAGGTTTTGGGTTGTTCTATTTTCTTTCAAGTTATCTAAAGGTAACTCAGCTTTCTGTATAGTCCAACTCTTATATTCATACGAGACTACTGGAAAAGCCATAGCTTTGACTAGATGGACTTTGTTGGAAAAGTAATGTCTCTGATTTTTAATATGCTGTCTAGAAATGGACTGAGGTTCATGACATTGTACAGGAGACAGGGATCAAGACCATCCCTAAGAAAAAGAAATGCAAAAAAAAACAAAATGGCTGTCTGAGGAGTCCTTACAAAGAGCTGTGAAGAGAAGAGAAGCAAAAAAGCAAAGGAGAAAAGGAAAGATATACCCATTTAAGCGCAGAGTTCCAAAGAATAGCAAGGCGGGATAAAGAAAGCCTTCCTCAGATCAATGCAAACAAACAGAGGGAAACAATAGAATGGGAAAGATTAGAGATCTCTTCAAAAAATTAGAGATACCAAGGGATCATTTCATGCAAAGATGGGCTCAATAAAGGACAGAAATTGTATGGACTTAACAGAAGCAGAAAAGGCAGAGGAACCAGAGATCAAATTGCCAATATCCGTTGGATCATCAAAAAAGTAAGAGAGTTCCAGAAAAACATATATTTCTGCTTGATTGAATATGCCAGATCCTTTGATTGTGGATCACAATAAACTGTGGATAATTCTGAAAGAGATGGGAATACCAGACCACCTGACCTGCCTCTTGAGAAAACTATATGCAGGTCAGGAAGCAACAGTTAGAACTGGACATGGAACAGACTAGTACCAAATAGGAAAAGGAGTATGTCAAGGCTGAGTATTGTCACCCTGCTTATTTAACTTATATGAAGAGTACATCATGAAAAACGCTGGGCTGGAAAAAGCACAAACTGCAATCAAGATTGCCAGGAGAAATATCAATAACTTCAGATATGTAGATGACACCATCCTTATGTCAGAAAGTCAAGAGTAACTAAAAAGTCTCTTGATGAAAGTGAAAGAGGAGAGTGAAAAAGTTTACTTAAAGTTCAACATTCAAAAAACGAAGATCATGGCATCTGGCCCCATCACTTCATGGGAAATAGATGGGTAAACAGTGGCTGACTTTATTTTTCTGGGCTCCAAATTCAATGCAGATGTTGACTGCTGCCATGAAATTAAAAGACAGTTACTCCTTTGAAGGAAATTTATGACCAACCTAGAGAGCATATTAAAAATCAGAGACATTACTTTGCCAACAAAGGTCCATCTAGTCAAGGCTATGGTTTTTCCAGTAGCCATGCATGGATGTGAGAGTTGGACTGTAAAGAAAGCTGAGCACTGAAAAATTAATGCTTTTGAGCTGTGGTGTCAGAAAAGACTCTTAAGAGTCCCTTGGATTGCACGAGATTCAATCAGTCCATCCTAAAGGAGATCAGTCCTGGCTGTTCATTGTAGGGACTGATGTTGAGGCTGAAACTCCAATCTTTTGGCCACCTGATTCAAAGAGCTGACTCATTTGAAAATGCCCTGATGTTGGAAAATATTAAAGGCAGGAGGAGAAGGGGACAACAAAGGATGAGATGATTAGATGGTTAAATGGTCTCGGTTGAAATGAGTTTGGGTAAACTCTGGGAATTGGTAATGGACAGGGAGGCCTGGCATGCTGCAGTTCATGGGGTTGTAAAGAGCTGGACATGACTAAGTGAACTGAACTGAACTACATTTGTCATGGTTTTTCTTCAATGATCAAGCCTCTTCTAATTTTATGCCTGCAGTCACCATCTGTAGTGATTTGGGGGCTGAAGAAAATAAAGTTTGTTACTGTTTCCATTGTTTCCCCATCTATTTGCCATGAAATGATGGGACAAGGTGCCATGATCTTAGTGCTCAGAATGTTGAGCTTTAAGCCAAATTTTTCACTGTCCTTTCACTTTCATCAAGAGCCATTCTGGTCCTTTATTTTTTGCCGTAAGGGTGGTGTCATGTACATATCTGAAGTTATTGATATTTCTCCCCCCAAAATTGATTCTAGCTTGTGCTTCATCCAGCCCAGCATTTCTGATGATGTACTCCACATATATAGTTAAATAAGCAGGGTGACAATATACAGCCTTGATGTCCTCCTTTCCTGATCTGGAACCAGTCAGTTGTTCCATGTCCAGTTCTAACTGTTGCTTCTTGACCTGCATAGAGATATCTCAGGAGACAAGTCAGGTGATCTGGTATCCCCATCTTTTTCAGAATTTTATACAGTTTGTTGTGATACACACAGTCATAGGATTTGGTGTAGTCATTAAATAGAAGTAGATGTTTTTCTCAAACTCTCTTGCTTTATTGATGATCCAATGGATGTTGGCAATGTGATCTCTGTTTCCTCTAACTTTTCTAAATCCAGCTTGAACATCTGGAATTTCATGGTTCACATACTGTTGAAGCCTGGCTTCGAGAATTTTGAGCATTATTTTGCTAGTGTGTGAGATAAGTGCAATCATGTGGTAGTTTGAACATTCTTTGACATTGTGTTTCTTTGGGATTGGAATGAAAACTGATCTTTTCCAATTCTGTGGCTACTGCTGAGTTTTTCAAATTACTGGCATATTGAGTGCAGCACTTAAACAACATCATCTTTTAGGATTTTAAAATTTAAAATCAGCTGAAATTCCACACCTCTTCTATCTTTGTAGTGGTGTTTCCTAAGTGATGTTTCCCACTTGACTTCGAATTTCAGGAGGCCTGGCTCTAGGTGAGGAATCACACCATTGAGGTAATCTGGATCGTGAAGATCTTTTTTGTGTAGTTCTTCTGTGCATTCTTGCCACCTTTTCTTAATATTTTCTCCTACTGTTAAATCCATCCAATTTCTGTCCTTTATTGTGCCCATCTTTGCATAAAATGTTACCTTGGTACCTCTAATTTTCTTAAAGATGTCTCTAGTCTTTCCCATATTATTGTTTCCTTCTATTTCTTTGCACTGGTCACTGAGGAAGGCTTCCTTATTTATTGTTGTTATAACTTGGAACTCCACATTCAGATGTATATATCTTTCTTTCGTCTTTTGCATTTAGCTATTCTTTACTCATCTATTTGTAAGGCCTCCTCAGACAACCATTTTGCCTTTTTGAGTTTTTTTTCTTGGGGATGATCTTGATCACTGCCTCCTGTATAACGTCACAAACCTCCATCCATAGTTTTTCAGACACTCTGTCTATTAGATCTAAACCCTTGAATCTATTTGTCACTTCCACTGTAAGGAATTTGACATAAGTCATACCTGAGTAGTCTAGTGGTTTTCCCTACTTTCTTCAATTTAAGTTTGAATTTTGCAGGAAGGAGTTCATGAGCTGAGCCATAATCAGCTCCTGGTCTTTTTTTCTTTTTTTTTTTTTTTTTGCTGACTGTATAGAGCTTATCCATTTTGGCTGAAAAGAATATAATCAATCTGATTTTGGTATTGACCATCTGGTGACGTCCATGTGTAGTCTTCTCTTGTGTTGTTGGAAGACAGTGTGTGCTATGACCAGTACATTCTCTTGGCAAAAGTCTGTTTGCCTTTGCCCTGCTTCATTTTGTTTTCCAAGGCCAAATTTGCCTTATACTACAGGTATCTCTTGACTTCCTACTTTTTCATTCCAGTTTCCTGTAAGGAAAAGGACATCTTTTTCAGGGATTTTAGTTCTAGAAGGTCTTGTAGGTCTTCACAGAACCATTCAACTATAACTTCTTCAGCATTACTAGTTGGGGCATGGACTTGGATTACTGTGATATTGAATGGTTTGCCTTGGAAACGAAGAGAGATCATTGTGTCGTTTTTGATATCACACCCAAGTACTGCATTTCAGACTCTTGTGTGACTATGAGGGCTACGTCATTCTTTTAAGGGATTTTTGCCCACAGTAATAGATATAATGATAATCTGAATTAAATTCTCCCATTCCAGTCCACTTTAGTTGACAGATTCCTAAAATGTCAATGCTAACTCTTGCTGCCCTCTATTTGACCATTTTCCATTTACCGTGATTCATGGACCTAACATTCCAGGGTCCTATAAAATTGTTCTTTACAGCATTGGTCTTTACTTTCATCACCAGCGACTTCCACAACTGCATATTAGTTTGCTTTGACTACTTCTCTTTATTCTTTCTGGAGTTATTTCTCCACTCTTCTCCAGTAGCATATTGAAGACCTACCAGCCTGGGAGTTCATCTTTCAGTATGTTTTTATCTTTTCATATTTTTCATGGGGTTCTCAAGGCACAAATACTAAAATGGTTTGCCATTCCTTTCTCCAGTGGACCATGTTTTGTCACAATCCTCTACCATGACATCTCCATTATGGGTGGCCCTACATGGCATAGTTCATAGTTTCGAGTTAGATAAGTCTGTGGCCTATGTGATCAGTTTGATTAATTTTCTGTGATTGTGGTTTTTGTTCTGTCTGCCTCTGAAGAATAAGGTTAAGAGCTTAAGGAAGTTTCCTGATGGGAGAGACTGGTTGTGGGGTAAACTGTGTCTTGTTCTTATGGGCAGGGCCATGCTCAGTGAATCTTTAATCCAGTTTTCTGTTGTTGGGTGGGGCTGTGTTCCTTCCTTATTGTTTGACCTGAGACCAAACTATGGCGTAGGTAAGAGCTGAGTTATTAGAAAATACCCTGATACTTGGAAAGATTGAAGGCAGAAGGAGAAGCGGTCGACAGAGAATGAAACGGTTGGATGGCATTATGGATTCAATGGACATGACTTTGAACAAGTTCCAGGAGATGGTGAAGGTCAGGTAACCCTGCAGGTCATGGGGTCTCAAAGAGTAGTACACAACTGAGCAACTGAACAAAACAATGCTGGGAACATATATAGCTGTGATTTCTCTGTCTTCTTGGATTGATCCCTGGATCATTGTGTAGTGTTCTTTGATTCTTGTAAATCCCTTAAAATCTATTTTGTCTGATAGAAGTAGCATTGCCCATTTCCTTTTGACTTCTCTTGTCATGGAATAATCGTCCATCCCTTCACTTTCAGACTGTGTGTGTCTTTAGTTCTGAAGTGAGATTCTTGTAGGCAGCATATATATGGACTCATTTTGGTATCCATTTAGCCACTTTATGGCGTTTGCTTGGAGCACTTAGTTTACTTACATTTAAAGTAAAATGATTAATTTTAATTTTATTTGATATCTATGCTTTTGTAAGATAAACAAAATTAAACACATCAAGAAAAAAGTGAGAGGGCTTATATTAATAAAATCAGAAATTAAAAGAAAAAAGCTACAAACTATACCAACTCAGTACAAAAATTATATGAGACCACTACAAAAAAACTATACCAATGAGACGGACAGCTTAGCAAAAACTGGATAAATTCTTAGAAATAGATAGTCTCCTAAGACTGAGCCAGAAAGAAACAGAAAATATGATCAGATCAGTTACAAGTAGTAAAATAAATTAATGAAAAAAAATTCCAACAAATAAAAGCCCAGGGTCATATGTCTTCACAGTTGAATTCTATCAATCATTTTAAGAAGAGTTAACACCTGTCCTTCTAAGTCCATTCCAGAAATGTACAAAGAAGATATTTCTTCAAAACTCATTATATGACGCCAATACCACCTTTATACTAAAACCAAAGATGTCAGGGGCAGTCCCAAGATGGTGGAGGAATAGGGTGGGAACCACTTTCTCCCCCACAAATTTATCTATAGATCATTTGATTGCTGAGAAACTTCCACAAAACAACTTCTGAAAGCTGGAGGAGGACACCAGGCACTCAGAAAGGCAGCCCGCTCTTTTTGAAAGGAGGTAGGACAAAATATAAAAGACAAAAAGTGAGACAACGGAGTTAAGGATGGTAACTCATCCTGGGGAAGGAATGAAGGAGGTGAAGCTTCCACCCAGGAGGAAACTCTCTCACAGGCAGGTCTTTGGGGAGTTTTGGAATCTCAGAAGGCAACATAACTGGGGAAAAACAAACAAACAAAACAAAACAAAACAAAACAAAAAAAAAAAAACCAGCAACACACCAAATATGCCCAACTGTAACTGCAAGTGGAGAAGTAACCCAGAAGCTTGTGTCTGCCACCAGCATGTAGGGGCTGGACAGGGAGGTGTGGTCTGCATAATCAGTGCTTAGGGTAAGGACCAGGCCTGAATGCCCTGAGGACAATCTGAGGGAGCTAAGGAGAGACAGCAACTCAAACTGTGGGATTGCCAGAGAGGAAAAAACTAAAAAAAGAGAGAGAGAGAGAGAACTTTCCCAAAAATGGCTCTGACGTGCAGCCTGGCCCACCCACAGAACAACACATTGAGCAAATACCAAAGGAGAGCTAGCCAGCTACGTACAGGCCCCTTCCTGCACTGGAGTCATAGCAGCAGGCGTGTGACAGCCAAAGCCAGAAGGCAAGAGGCAGCTGCAATCTTGGCCCCAGAGATGGCATCTTCCACCAATCTGTGAGCAGGTTCCCAGTTACTAACCATGTCTTCCTGGAATCCTGGATGGTTGACATCCACCAAGAGGGTCACAGCCTGAGATCAGCTTCCCAGAGGAGACACATGCCACACCGGAGACAGTGCTCTTGTGGAACACATGGGATATCGATCAGCTGGGACTGGGTTGGTGATTAAGATGCACGGCCCACCTTGGACAGTGCACTCACCAAGTACCTGATCGTCTGATCTTCTCGGACCTGGGAAGGAAACAAAATGCGAGTCTGTGCCCTTGTGGAGTACCTCAGAACCTGAGTGGTTTAGACCTGGTAAGTGGCACGAAATGCAGGGCCCACGTTGGGCCATGCTCTTGCAGAGCACCATGGAACCCGAGCAGTATAGACCCAGGAAGCACATGCCACCTTAAGGTGTGGCAAACCCAGTGTGGTCCATACACTGTGAGCACTCCCAACACAAGTGATATTTCTTTACAGTGTACCTCCCTCCCCACAACACAACTGAACAAATGAACCTAAATAAGTGACCACCTTCATCCCCTTGTGTCAGGGCAGAAATTAGGCACTGAAGTGACTTGTAATAATAGAAAGTCAAAATAAACAAAGAAGGAACTGCTCTGGAAGTGACAGGTGCAACAGATTAAAACTCTATAGTTAACATTGACTAAGCATTGGAGGGGGCCTCTAGACCTTGAAAACAAGTACAAGCTGAAACAAAGAACTCTGAAACTGAACTGACTCCACCCTTGCCACAACAGCTCCAGAGAAATTACTAGATGCATTTTTACTACTATCACTTTTTATAGCCTAATATTACCCTGCAAAAAACAAGACCCTATTTTTAAAGCACATTGAGCTTCCTGATGTTCAAGCTGGTTTTATAAAAGGCAGAGGAATCAGAGATCAAATTGCCAACATCTGCTGGATCATGGAAAAAGCAAGAGAGTTCCAGAAAAGCATCTATTTCTGCTTTATTGACTATGCCAAAGCCTTTGACTATGTGGATCACAATAAACTGTGGACAATTCTGAAAGAGATTGGAATACCAGACCACCTGACCTGCCTCTTGAGAAATTTGTATGCAGGTCAGGAAGCAACAGTTAGAACTGGACATGGAACAACAGACTGGTTCCAAATAGGAAAAGGAGTACATCAAGGTTGTATATTGTCAGCGTGATTATTTAACTTCTATGCAGAGTACATCATGAGAAACGCTGGACTGAAAGAAACACAAGCTGGAATCAAGATTCCTGGGAGAAATATCAATAACCTCAGATATGCAGATGACACCACCCTTATGGCAGAAAGTGAAGAGGAACTAAAAAGCCTCTTGATGAAAGTGAAAGTGGAGAGTGAAAAAGTTGGCTTAACGCTCAACATTCAGAAAACAAAGATCATGGAATCCAATTCCATCACTTCATGGGAAATAGATGGAGAAACAGTGGAAACAGTGTCAGACTTTATTTTTTTGGGCTCCAAAATCACTGCAGATGATGACTGCAGCCATGAAATTAAAAAACGCTTACTCCTTCGAAGGAAAGTTATGACCAACCTAGATAGCATAGTCAAAAGCAGAGACATTACTTTGCCAAAAAAGGTCTAGTCAAGGCTATGCTTTTTTCCCGTGGTCATGTATGGATGTGAGAGTTGGGCTGTGAAGAAGGCTGAGCGCCGAAGAATTGATGCTTTTGAACTGTGGTTTTGGAGAAGACTCTTGAGAGTCCCTTGGACTGCAAGGAGATCCAACCAGTCCATTCTGAAGGAGATCAGCCCTGGGATTTCTTTGGAGGGAATGATGCTGAAGCTGAAACTCCAGTACTTTGGCCACCTCATGCAAAGAGCTTACTCATTGGAAAAGACTCTGATGCTGGGAGGGATTGGGGGCAGGAGGAGAAGGGGACGACAGAGGATGAGATGGCTGAATGGCATAACTGACTCAATGGACGTGAGTCTGAGTGAACTCCGGGAGTTGGTGATGGACAGGGAGGCCTGGTGTGCTGCAATTCATGGGGTCGTAAAGAGTCAGACATGACTGAGCGACTGAACTGATATATATATATATATTTTTTTGATTGATTTCATTGTTTTTACATTGTATTATTGAGTGTCTAACCTCTATTCTGGATTTTGAATGTTTTTTTCATATTTGTTATCAATTTTGTACCTTTAAGAATCTAATCTTCAATATCCATTTTCATTTAGGGTTGTGGTTACTGTCTTGATTGCTCTCTCCTCTTTTGACCCTCCCCGCTCCCCCTTCTCCTCCTGGTCAGTTCTATCTCCTTCCTCCCTCTTATCTTCTCTATGTAATTCTTGAATCACTCTGGGTGTTCCAGACCGTGGAGAACACTTAGGGTATTGATTACTGGCTAGATTGCTCTTTACCCTTTTGACTCCCCTTTTTCTCCTCCTGGTCACCTCTGTTTCCCTCCTCTCTCTTCTCTATGTAACTTTGTGAATCGCTTTGGGTGTCCCTTGCTGTGGAAAATTGTTTCACCATTAACCTTGATTTTTGTCATCTGTGCTGTATGAATGGTAAAGTCTTGAGGTTACTATAAAAGGAAGACTGAAAGCCAGAAGCAGGAGGGTTAACTCCAAATCTTGAGAACATCAGAGAACTCCTGATTCCAGGGAATATTAACAGACAAGTGCTCACCCAAAAGTCCCATATCTACACTGTAATGAAGTTCCACCCAAAAGCCAACATGACCCAGTACAAGACATACCACACTATTTCTACAGTAAAGCAGGAACACAGCCCTGAGCTTTAAAGGACAGGCTTCCCAAAGCCATGCCAAACCTACAGACACCCCAAAACTCAAGACTGGACACTTCATTGCACTCCACAGAGAAGATATTCAGCTTGACACACCAGAAAACAGACAAAAGCTCCCCTAACCATGAAGCCTTGGCAAGCCACTTGTCCAACCCTAGCCACAGGGAGAAGGCTCCATAATAAATAGGAATTGCAAATTTCCAGCCTACAGAAAGGGCACCCCAAACACAGCAATATAAACAAAATGAAAAGGCAGAGAAGTATTCAGAAGGTAAAGGAACACAATAAACGCCCACCAAACCAAACAAAAGAGGACGAGATACGGAGTCTACCTGATAAAGGATTCAGAATAATAATAGTAAAGATGATCCAAAATCTTGAAAACAAAATGGAGTTATAGGTAAATAGACTAGAAACAAAGATTGAGAAGATGCAAGAAATGTTTAACAAGGACCTAGAAGAAATAAAGAAGAGTCAATTAATAATGAACAATGCAATAACTGAGATGAAAAACACTCTGGAGGCAACCAACAGTAGAAAAACTGAGGCAGAAGAGAGGATAAGTGAGATGGAAGATAGAATGGTGGAAATAAGTGAGGCAGAGAGAAAAAAATAATAATAATAATAAAAAAAAATGAGGGCAATTTCGGAGTCCTCTGAGACAATGGTAAACACCTCAATGTTCAAATCATAGTTGTCCCAGAAAAAGAAGACAAAAAGAAAGGACATGAGAAAAATGCTTGAAGAGATAATAGTTGAAAAATTCCCTAAAATGGGGAAGGAAATAGCCACCCAAGTCCAAGAAAGGCAGAGAGTCCCAACAGAATAGACCCAAAGCAAAACACCCCAAAATGCATATTAATCAAATTAATGAATATCAAACACAAACAGCAATTATTAGAAGCAGCAAGGGGAAAGCAACAAATAACACACAAGGGGATCCCCATAAGGATAACAGCGATATTTTAATAGAAACTCTTCAGGCCAGAACAGAGAAGGCAATGTCACCCTACTCCAGTACTCTTGCCTGGAAAATCCCATGGATGGAGAAGCCTGGTGGGCTGCGGTCCATGGGGTCGTGAAGAGTTGGACACGACTGAGCGTCTTCACTTTCACTTTTCACTTTCATGCATTGGAGAAGGAAATGGCAACCCACTCCAGTGTTCTTGCCTGGAGAATCCCAGGGATGGGGGAGCCTGGTGAGCTGCCATCTATGGGGTCGCACAGAGTCGAACATGACTGAAGTGAGTTAGCAGCAGCAGCAGTAGGCCAGAAGGGAATGGCAGAACATACTTAGAGTGATGGCAGGGAAAAACCTACAACCCAGATTACTATACCCAACAAGGATCTCATTCAGATAGGAAGGAGAAATTAAAAGCTTGACAGAAAAGCAAAAGTTGAGAGACTTCAGCACCACGAAGTCAGCTTTTCAACAAATGCTAAAGGATCTTCTCTAGACTGTAAGTATAGAAATGGCTTATAAAATTGAATCCAAAACAACAAAGTAAATGATAGTGGCATCATACTTATCAAGAATTACCTTTAAATATAAATAGGATGAATAACCCAACCAAAAGACAAAGTCTGGCTGAATGCATACAAAAACAAGACCCCTATATATGCTGTCTACAAGAGACTCACCTCAAACCAAGGAATACATACAGACTGAAAGTGAAGGTCTGGAAAAAGTATTTCATGCAAATAGAGACCAAAAGAAAGCAGGAGTAGCAATACTCATATTGGATAAAATAGACTGTTTAATAAAGACAGTGAAAAGAGACAAAGAAGGACACCACATAATGATCAAAGGATTAATCCAAGAAAAAGACACAACAATTATAAATATACATGCAATGAACATAGGAACACTTCTATACGTAAGGCAAATGCTAACAAATATGAAAGGGGAAATTAACAGTAACACAAAAATAGTGGGAGACTTCATTACCCCACTCAAAACTATGGATAGATCAACCAAACAAAATTAGCAAGGAAACACAAGCTTTAAATGACAAAATGGACCAGTTAGACCTAAATGATATCTAAAGGACATTTTGCTCCCAAACAATGAATTTCACCTTTTTCTCAAGTGCACATGGAACTTTCTCCAGGATAGATCGCATTCTGGGCCATTAATCTACCCTTGGTAAATTCGAAGAAATTGAAATCATTTCAAGCATCTTTTCTGATCACAATGCGGTAAATATTAAATGTCAACTACAGGAAAAAAAACTATTAAATATGTAAACATATGGAGGCTAGACAACATGCTTCTGAATAACCAGCAAATAATGGAAGAAATAAAAAATGGAATCAAATTATGCATAGAAACAAGCGAAAATGAAAACATGACCACCCAAAACCTATGGGATTGAGTAAAAGCAGTGCCAAGAGGAAGGTTCATAGAAACACAAGCTTACCTCAAGAAACAAGAGAAACATCAAATAAATAATCTAACTTTACACCTAAAACAGCTAGAAAAAGAAGAAATGAAGAACCCCAAAGTTCAGTTCAGTTCAGTCACTCAGTCATGTCTGAATCTTTGCGACCCCATGAACCGCAGCACGCCAGGCCTCCCTGTCCATCACCAACACCTGAAGTCCACCCAAACCCATGTCCATTGAGTCAGTGATTCCATCCAACCATCTCACCCTCTGTCATTCCATTCTCCTCCTGCTCTAAATCTTTCCCAACATCAGGGTCTTTTCAAATGAGTCAGCTCTTCGCATCAGGTGGCCAAAATATTGGAGTTTCATCTTCAACATCAGTCCTTCCAATGAACACCCAGGACTGATCTCCTGCTAACCCAAAGTTAGCAGAAGGAAATAAATTATAAAAATCAGAATAGAAATAACTGAAAAATAAACAAAGGAGACTATAGTAAAATTCAACAAAACTAAAAGCTGGTTCTTTGGGAAGATAAATAAAAGACACAAACCATTAGCCAAACCCATTAAGAAAGAGGGAGAAAAATCAAATCAACAAAAGTAGAAATGAAAATGGAGAAATTACATCTGGCAACACTGAAATACAAAGGATCAAAATAAGCTACTATCAGCAATGGCACCCCACTCCAGTACTCTTGCCTGGAAAATCCCATGGATGGAGGAGCCTGGTGGGCTGCAGTCCATGGGGTCGCTAAGAGTCAGACACAACTGAGTGACTTCATTTTCATTTTTCAGTTTCATGCATTGGAGAAGGAAATGTCAGTCCACTCCAGTGTTCTTGCCTGGAGAATCCCAGGGACGGGGGAGCCTGGTGGGCTACCGTCTATGGGGTTGCACAGAGTCGGACACGACTGAAGCGACTTAGCAGCAGAAGCAGCAGCAGCACCAACTTATGCCAATAAAATGGACAACTTGGAAGAAATGCATGAATTCTTAGAAAAGTACAACCTTCCAAAACGGAACCAGGAAGAAATAGAAAATCTTAATAAACCCATTACAAGCTCAGAAATAGAAACTGTAATTAAAAAATATTTCAACAAATAAAAGCCCAGTACCAGATGGCTTCACAGGTGAATTCTACCAAAAATTTAGAGAAGAGCTAACACCTATCCTATTCAAACTCTTCCAGAAAATTGTGGAGTAAGGTAAACTCCCACACTCATTCTATGAGGCCACCATCACCCTAAAACCAAAATGAGACAAAAATGCCACAAAAAAAATAAGAAAACTACAGGCTAATATCACTGATGAAACTAGATGCAAAAATCCTCATCTAAATTCTAGCAAATAGAATCTAACAACATATGAAAAAGATCATACATCATGACCAAATGAGCTTTATCGCAGGGATACAAAAGGATTCTTCAGTATATGCCAACCAATCAATGTGGTACATCACATTAACAAATTGAAAGATAAAAGCCATATGATTATCTCAATAGATGCAGAAAAAGCCTTTGACAAAATTCAACACCTATTGATGATAAAAACTTTCCAGAAAACAGGCATAGAAGGAACATACCTCAAAATAATAAAGTCATATATGATAAACCCACAGCAAACATTATCCTCACTGGCGAAAAATTAAATACATTCCTGCTAAATCCAGGAAGAAAACAAGGGTGCCCACAGTCACCACTACTCTTCAACATAGTAGTCACAGCAATCAAAGAAGAAAAGAAATGAATGGAATCCATATTGGAAAAAAAGAAGTAAAAGTCTCACTGTTTGCAGATGATGTGATCATCTACATCAGTTCAGTTCAGTCGCTCAGTTGTGTCTGAGACTCTGTGACCCCATGAACTGCAGCATGCCAAGACTCCCTGTGCATCACCAACTCATGGAGTTCACCCAAACTCATGTCTATTGAATCGGTGATTCCATCTAAGCATCTCATCCTCTATCGTCCCCTTCTCCTCCTGCCCTCAATCTTTCCCAGCATCAGGGTTATTTCAAATTAGTCAGTTTTCGCATCAGGTGGCCAAAGTATTGGAGTTTCAGCTTCAATATCAGTCCTTCCAATGAATATTCAGGACTGATCTCCTTTAGGATGAACTGGTTGGATCTTGCAGTCCAAGGAACTCTCAAGTCTTCGCCAACACCACAGCTCAAAAGCATGAATTCTTTGGTGCTCAACTTTCTTTATAGTCCAACTCTCACATCCATACATGACTACTGGAAAAACCATAGCCTTGACTAGAAGGACTTTTGTTGACAAAGAAATGTCTCTGCTTTTCAAGAAGCTGTCTAGGTAGGTCATGACTTTCCTTCCAAGAATAAGTGTCTTTTAATTTTATGGGTGCAGTCACCATCTGCAGTGATTTTGGAGCCATCCAAAATAAAATCACCCTCTGTTTCCTCATCTATTTGCCATGAAGTAATGGGACCAGATGCCAAGATTTTAAGTTTTCTGAATGTTGAGCTTTAAGCCAATTTTTTTTTTCCATACAGCCTTTGTTTATTTAAAACCTGTATTATTTTCTCTTTTTTTAATTTTATTTTATTTTTAAACTTTACATAATTGTATTAGTTTTGCCAAATATCAAAATGAATCCGCCACACAAATTTTTTACTCTCTTCTTTCACTTTCATCAAGAGGCTCTTTAATTCTTCTTCACTTTCTGTCATATGGGTGGTGTCATCTGCATATCTGAGGTTGTTGATATTTCTCCCAGCAATCTTGATTCCAGCTTGTGCTTCATTCAGCCCAGCATTTCTCATGATGTATTCTGCATATAAGTTAACTAAGCAGGGTGACAATATACATCCTTGATGTACTCTTTTTCCTATCTGGAACCAGTGTGTTGTTTCATGTCCAGTTCTAACTGTTGCTTCCTGACCTGAATAGAGGTTTCTCAAAAGGCAGGTCAGGTTGTCTGGTATTCCTATCTCTTTCAGAATTTTCTACAGTTTATTGTGATCCACATAGTCAAAGGTTTTGGCATAGTCAATAAAGCAGAAATAGATTTTTTTTTTTTAATGGAACTCTCTTGCTTTTTTGATGATCCCGCAAATGTTGATAATTTGATCTCTGGTTTCTCTGCCTTTTCTAAAACCAGCTTGAACATCTGGAAGTTCACAGGTCATGTATTGCTGAAGCCTAGCTTGAAGAATTTTGAGCATTACTTTACTAGCATGTGAGATTAGTGCAATTGTGCAGTAGGTGGAGCAATCTTTGATCTTCCTTCTACATAGAAAACCTTAAAGGAAATACCAGAAAATTACTAGAGCTAATCAATGAATTTACTAAAGTTGCAGGATACAAAATTAATACATATTCATCCCATGCACTCCTATACAATAACAATGAGGATAACAGAAGGAGAAATTAAGGAAACAATCCCATTCACCATCACAATGAAAAGAATAAAGTATTTAGGTATAAATTTACCTAAGGAAACAAAAAGACCTATATATAAAAAACGATAAAACACTGAGGAAATATATCAAAGATTACAGAAATAGATGGAGAAATATATCATGTTCATGGATTGGAAGAGTCAATGTAGTGAAAATTAGTATACTACCCAAAGCAATCTATAGATTCAATGCAATCCCTGTCAAGCTACCAACAGCATTTTTCACAGAACTGGAACAAATTATTTAACAATTTGTATGGAAACACAGACAACCTCCAAGAGCCAAGGCAATCTTAAGCAAGAAGAAGAATGGAACTGGATGAATCAACCTGCCTGACTTCAGATTATACTACAAAGCTTCAGTGATCACGACAGTGTGGTACTGGCACAAAGATAGAAATGTAGATCAATGGAACAAAATGGAAAGGCCAGATATAAATCCACTATAGAAATCTTACTTTACTAGCATGTGAGATGAGTGCAATTGTGCAGTAGTTTGAGCATTCTTTGGTATTGCCTTTCTTTGGGATTGGAATGAAAACTGACCTTTTCCAGTCCTGGGGCCACTGCTGAGTTTTCCAAATTTGCTGGCATATTGAGTGCAACATTTTCACAGCATCATCTTTCAGGATTTGAAATAGCTCAACTGAAATTCCATCACCTCCACTAGCTTTGTTCATAGTGATGCTTTCTAAGGCCCACTTGACTTCACATTCCAGGTTGTCTGGCTCTAGGTCAGTGATCATACCATTGTGATTATCTGGGTCGTCACACACTAGTAAAGTAATGCTCAAAATTCTCCAAGCCAGGCTTCAGCAATACGTGGACCATGAATGTCCAGATGTTCAAGATGGTTTTAGAAAAGGCAGAGGAACCAGAGACCAAATTGCCAACATCCTCTGGATCATCGAAAAAGCAAGAGAGTTCCAGAAAAACACCTATTTCTGCTTTATTGACTATGCCAAAGCCTTTGACTGTGTGGATCACAATAAACTGTGGAAAATTCAAAAAGAGATGGGAATACCAGACCACCTGACCTGCCTCTTGAGAAACCTATATGCAGGGCAGGAAGCAACAGTTAGAACTGGACATGAAACAACAGACTGGTTCCAAATAGGAAAAGGAGTACGTCAAGGCTGTATATTGTTACCCTGCTTATTTAACTTCTATGCAGAGTACATCATGAGAAATGCTAGGCTGGAAGAAGCACAAGCTGGAATCAAGATTTCCAGGAGAAATACCAGTAGCCTCAGATATGCAGATGACACCACCCTTATGGCAGAAAGTGAAGAGGAACTCAAAAGCCTCTTGATGAAAGTGAAAGAGGAGAGTGAAAAAGTTGGCTTAAAGCTCAACATTCAGAAAACTAAGATCATGGCATCCGGTCCCATCACTTAATGGGAAATAGATGGGGCAACAGTGGAAACAGTGTCAGACTTTAATTTGTTGGGCTCCAAAATCACTGCAGATGGTGACTGCAGCCATGAAATTAAAAGATGCTTACTCCTTGGAAGAAAAGGTATGACCAATCTAGATAGCATATTCAAAAGCAGAGACATTACTTTACCAACAAAGGTCCGTCTAGGCAAGGCTATGGTTTTTTCCTGTGGTCATGTATGGATGTGAGAGTTGGACTGTGAAGAAAGCTGAGCACTGAAGAATTGATGCTTTTGAAGACTCTTCAGAATCCCTTGGACTGCAAAGAGATCCAATCAGTCCCTTCTGAAGGAGATCAGCCCTGGGATTTCCTTGGCAGGAATGATGCTAAAGCTGAAACTCCAGTACTCTGGCCACCTCATGCGAAGAGCTCACTCATTGGAAAAGATTCTGATGCTGGGTGGGATTGGGGGCAGGAGAAGAAGAGGACGACAGAGGACGAGATGGCTGAATGGCATAACTGACTCGATGGACGTGAGTCTGAGTGAACTCCGGGAGTTGGTGCTGGACAGGGAGGCCTGGAGTGCTGGGATTCATGGGGTCGCAAGGAGTGGGACACGACTGAGAGACTGAACTGAACTGATGGAAACCTTATCTTTGACAAAGGAGGCAAAAATGTACAAAGGAAGAAGACAACCTCTTTAACAAGTGGTGCTGGGGAAACTGGTCAACCACCTGTAAAATAATGAAAGTAGAACACTTGTTAACAGCATACACAAAAATAAATGAACTCAAAATGAATTAAAGATCTAAAATAAGACCAGAATCTATAAAATTTCTAGAGGAAAACATAGGCAGAACACTCTCTGACATAAATCACAGCAAGATCCTCTATGATCCACCTCCCAGAATAATGGAAATAAAGGCAAAAATAAACAAATTGCACGTAAATTGAGTTATAAGCTTTTGGACATTGACAGAAACTGTAAACAAGTTGCAAAAGTAACCTTCTGAATGGTAGAAAATAATAGCAAAGCAACTAAGAATTAATCTCAAAAATATACATGCAACTCAGTGCCAGTAAAATAAACAACCCAATCAAAAACTGTGTCAAAGAACTAAACAGACGTTTCCCCAAAGAAGACATACAGATGACTACTGAACACATGAAAGATACTCAACATCACATATTATCAGAGAAACACAAATCAGAACCACTCTGAGGTACCATCTCACACTGATCAGAATGGCTGCTTTCAAAATGTCTACAAACAATAAATGCTGGAGAGGGTGTGGATAAAGAGGAACCCGCTTACACTGATATTTGGAATGCAAACTGTTAAAGCCACTATGGAGAACAATATGGAGATTCCTTACAAAACTGGAAATAGAACTGCCATACGACCTAGCAATGCCACTGCTGGGAATACATATGGAGAAAACCAGAATTGAAAGAGACACATGTAACCCAATATTCATCCCAGCACAGTCTACAATAGTTAGGACATGGAAGCAACCTAGATGTCCATTGCCAGACGAATGGATAAGAAAGTTGTGGTATATATATACACAATGGAATATTACTCAGCTATTGAAAATAATGCATTTGAGTCTGTTCTAATGAAGTGGATGAAACTGGGGCCTATTACACAGTGAAGTAAGTCAGAAAGAAAAACGCCAAAGGAGTATATTAATGCATATATATGGAATTTAGAAAGATGGTAATGATGACCCTATATACGAGACAGCAAAAGAGACAGATAAAAAGAATAGATTTTTGGCCTCTGTGGGAGAAGGCAAGGGTGGGAATATTTGAGAAAATAGCATTGATACATGTATATCACCATATGTGAAATAAGTGTAAATTCCAAGTTCAGTGCATGAAACAGGGCACTCAAAGCTAGTGCACTGGGACAACCCAGAGGGATGGGATGGGGAGGGAGGTGGGAGGGAGGTTTGGATCTGGGGAACACATGTAATCCTGTAGCTGATTCATGTCAATCTATGGCAAAAACCACCACAATATTGTAATTTAGTTAGTCTCAAATTAAAATTAATAAATTAATAATAAATAAATAAAAACCAAAGATGTTATAAAAATTATGGGTCAGTATCCCTGATGAACATTGTTGTTGTTGTTCAGTCACTCAATCATGTCCAACTCTTTGTGAACCCAAGGACTGCAGCATGCCAGGCTTCCCTGTTCTTCACAATCTTGCCAAGTTTGCTCAAACTCATGCCCATTGAATTGGTGATGCCATTCAACCGTCTCGTCCTCTGATGTCCCCTTCTCCTCTTGCCCTCCATCTTTTCCAGCATCAGGGTCTTTTCCAATGAGTCAGCTCTTTGCATCAGGTGGCCAATGTATTGGAGTTTCAGCTTCAGCATTAGTCCTTCCAATGAATATTCAGCACTGATTGCCTTTAGGATTGACTGGTTTGATCTTGCTGATGACCATATGGGTTTAAATTGCAATATGGGAAAACTGAATTCAACAATATATTAAAGGATCATATACCATGATCAAATGGAATTTAGCCCCATGAATGCAAGAAATGTTTTAAATATCTGCAAATCAATCATGGGATATGATACATTGTGGATTAAAGAACAGAAACCATATGATCACTTCACTAGATGTAGAAAAAAGTTTTTGACAAAATTCAGCATTATTATAAAAATTCTCTGGAAAGTTGGAATTGAGGGAACATACATATCCCAGCATAATAAAGAACATATATGACCACCCACTCAATGGGAAAAAGCTGAAATTATTCCTTTAAGATCAGAAATGGATCCCCACTTACCTCATTTTCATTCAACATAGCATTGGAAGTCCTAATTAGTCATACAAAGAAAAGGAATAAAAACATATAGTATGGAAAGGAAGAATAAAAACTATTACTATTCTCAGATGACACAATACTACATTAAAAAAAAAACCCTAAAGATGCCACAAAAAAAATCCCAGAGTTCATGAATGAATTTGAAAAAGTCTCAGAAACAAGTTGATACACAGAACTCAGTTGGTATTCTCCACTAATAATTAACTCTCAGGAAGATAAATTGAGGAAAATTTCACATTTACCATTGCACCATAAAGAATAAAATACCTAGGCATAAAGTAGGTAAAAGTGCTGCATTTATTTTTTTTAATTTTATTTTTTAAATTTATAATATTGTATTGGTTTTGCCATATATCAAAATGAATCCATCACAGGTATACACGTGTTCCCCATCCTGGACCCTCCTCCCTCCCCATACCATCCCTCTGGGTCGTCCCAGTGCACCAGCCCCAAGCATCCAGTATCCTGCATCGAACCTGGGCTGGCGACTCGTTCCATATATGATATTATACATGTTTCAATGCCATTCTCCCATATCGTCCTACCCTCTCCCTCTCCCTCTCCCACAGAGTCCAGACGACTGTTTTATACATCAGTGTCTCTTTTGCTGTCTTCTATACAAGGTAATTGTTATCATCTTTCTAAATTCCATATATATGCATTAGTATACTGTATTGGTGTTTTTCTTTCTGGCTTACTTCACTCTGTATAATAGGCTCCAGTTTCATCCACCTCATTAGAACTGATTCAAATGTATTCTTTTTAATGGCTGAGTAATACTCCATTGTGTATATGTACCACAGCTTTCTTACCCATTCATCTGCTGATGGACACCTAGGTTGCTGCATTTAGAAAACTATGACACAGATGAAAGAAGTTGAAGACAACAAAATGGAAGATAGAAATACATACTGTGTTCATGGATTGAAAGAATTAGTATTGTTAAAATGGTCATATACTCTAAGGTGTCTACAGATGCAATGCAATATGTTTCAAAATGCCAATAGCATTTTTCACAGAAATATGACAAATAATTTTTAATTATATGTGAAGAGGGAAAAAAAAAAAAAACTCTGAAAGACAAAACGATCTTAAGAAAGAAGAACAGAGAAGGAGGGATCATGTTCCCTGATTTCAAACTATAATACAAAGATATAATAATTAAAATTATATTATACTAGCACCATGACAAATATTTAGATCAATGGAACAAGATAGAGAGCCCAGATATAACTCCATCAATCCATAGTCAATTAATCTATGAAAAAGTAGAGAAGAATACACAGTGGAGAAAAGGCATTCTTTTCAACAACTGGTGTTGGAAATGTAGATAAAACAGCTCATGTTGAATAATGAATTTACAATATTCTCTGGAATATCCTCTGGAGAAGGAAATGGCAACCCATTCCAGTACTCTTGCCTGGAAAATCCCATGGACAGAGGAGGTCCATGGGGTCACAAAGAGTCAGACACGACTGAGTGACTTCACTAATGACCATATAGAAAAATAAATTCTAAACGGTTAAAAACCTAAATTTAAGACCAGAAGACATAATAAGTCTAGAGGAAAACATAGAACTACATATGATCTAGCAATGCCAAAAGATATATGTACCACAATATTTGTAGCACCGTGATTTGCAATTGCTAAGATATAGAAGCAATTTAACTCAGATGACCATTATATCTACTACTGTGGGCAGGAATCTCTTAGAAGAAATGGAGAATCCATCCTGGTCACCAAAAGAGTCCGAAATGAAGTACTTGGATGCAATCTCAAAAATGACAGAATGATCTCTGTTCGTTTCCAAGGTAAAACATTCAATATCACAGTAATCCAAGTCTATGCCCCAACCAGTAATGCTGAAGAAGCTGAAGTTGAACAGTTCTATGAAGACCTACAAGACCTTTTAGAACTAACACCCAAAAAAGATGTCCTTTTCATTATAGGGGGCTGGAATGCAAAAGTAGGAAGTCAAGAAACAGCTGGGGTAATAGGCAAATTTGGCCTTGGAATACACAACAAAGCAGGTCAAAGGCTAATAGAGTTATGCCAAGAGAATGCACTGGTCACAGCAAACACCCTCTTCCAACAACACAAGAGAAGACACTACACATGGACATCAACACAAGGTCAACACCGAAATCAGATTGATTATATTCTTTGCAGCCAAAGATGGAGAAGCTCTATAGTCAGCAAAAACAAGACCAGGAGCTGACTGTGGCTCAGACCATGAACTCCTTATTGCCAAATTCAGACTTAAATTGAAGAAAGTAGGGAAAACTACTAGACCATTCAGGTATGACCTAAATCAAATCCCTTATGATTATACAGTGGAAGTGAGAAATAGATTTAAGGGACTAGATCTGATAGACAGAGTGTCTGATGAACTATGGATGGAGGTTCTTGATATTGTACAGGAGACAGGGATCAAGACCATCCCCATGGAAAAGAAATGCAAAAAAGCAAAATGGCTGTCTGGGGAGGTCTTACAAATAGCTGTGAAAAGAAGAGAAGCAAAAAACAAAGGAGAAAAGGAAAGATAATAAGCATCTGAATGCAGAGTTCCAAGAATAGCAAGGAGAGATAAGAAAGCCTTCCTCAGTGATTAATGCAAAGAAATAGAGGAAATCAACAGAATGGGAAAGACTAGAGATCTCTTCATGAAAATTAGAGATGCCAAGGGAACATTTCATGCAAAGATGGGCTCGATAAAGGACAGAAATGGAATGGACCTAACAGAAGCAGAAGATATTAAGAAGAGGTGGCAAGAACACACAGAAGAACTGTACAAAAAAGAACTTCATAACCCAGATAATCATGATAGTATGATCACTCACCCAGAGCCAGACATCCTGGAATGCAAAGTCAAGTGGGCCTTAAAAGTATCACTACGAACAAAACTCCAGTTGAGCTATTCCAAATCCTGGAAGATGATGCTGTGAAAGTGTTGCACTCAATATGCCAGCAAATTTGGAAAACTCAGCCATGGCCCCAGGACTGGAAAAGGTCAGTTTTCTTTCCAATCCCAAAGAAAGGCAATACCAAAGAATGCTCAAACTACCATACAATTGCACTCATCTCACATGCTAGTAAAATAGTGCTCAAAATTTTCCAAGAAAGGCTTCAGCAATATGTGAACCATGAACATTCAGATGTTCAAGCTGGTTTTAGAAAAGGCAGAGGAACTAGAGATCAAGTTGCCAACATCTGCTGGATCATGGAAAAAGCAAGAGAGTTCTAGAGAAACATCTATTTCTGCTTTATTGACTATGTCAAAGTCTTTAACTGTGTGGATCACAATAAACTGGACAATTCTGAAAGAGATGGGAATACCTGACCACCTGACCTGCCTCTTGAGAACCTCTATGCAGGTCAGGAAGCAACAGTTAGAACTGGACATGGAACAACAGACTGGTTCCAAATAGGAAAAGCAGTACTTGAAGGCTGTATATCGTCACCATGCAATGGTGACAATTTTTTTTTTTTATTTTATTTTTAAACTTTACATAATTGTATTAGTTTCGCCGCATATCAAAATGAAGTTTTTAAATCACAGTTGCAATTTCATTTCTTGTGATTGTGCTCATATTTTCTTTCTTCTTGACTTAATCTTGGAAGGCTGTACCTTTCTATGAGTTTGTACATTGCTTCTATGGTGTCCATTTTGCTAGCATATAGTTGTCTCTAGTTGTCTCTTATGATACTTTGCATGTTGGTGGTATCCATTGTAATTTATCCTTCTTCATTTCTAGTTTTATTGATTTTATTTTCTTTATGAGTCTACTTTAAGATTCACCAATTTTATGTTTTCAAGGACCCGACTTTTAGTTTCACTATCCTTTTCTTCATCTCTCATTTATTTCTGCTCTGATCTTAATGATTTTTTTCCTGCTAAATTTGGGTTTGTTCATTCTTGTTTCTCTAGTTCTTTTAGCTTTTAGCTGTGAGGTTATTTACATTGAATTTTTATTTATTTATTTATTTTAAATTTTCTGAGTTAAGATGGCATTGCTATAAACTTAAGTCTTACAAATGTTTTTGCTTTGTCCTGTGGGTTTTGTATCATTGTATTTTCATTTTTGTTTATTTTTGATGTATCCATAAACTTTCCTCTGATTTCTTAGTGAATATTGGTTATTTAGTATCACATTGCTTAGCCTCCATGTGTGTGTGTTTTATCACTTTTTCCTTGTAGTTGATTTCTAATCTCTTAATGTTGTGATCAGAAAAGCTGTTTGATATGATTCAATATTCTTAAAGTTACTGTGGCTTGCTTTGTTCCCCAGCATACCATGTTTCCTGGAGAATGTTCTACAAGCACTTAAGAAGAATGTATATTTGCTACTTTTGGATGAAATTCTCTACAAGTATCAATTAAATCTATCTGATCTAGTATGTCTTTTAAAGGCTGTGTTTCCTTATTTTCTGTCTGGATGATCTATCTATTGATTTGAATAGGGTGTTAAAGTCCCACTGGGAGTAAAGCCACTGAGTATGCTTTCTCTGGAGCTGTTCATCTCTAGGTGTGCTTTGTTGTGTGAACTCTCAGATTACACTGTTTTTTGTTTTTTGTTTTTTTCAGATTACACTGTTGACACTGCTGTCATCTCCACCTGAACTGTGGATTTGCTGGCAATTGATCCTGGTATCTCTGAGGTGTTGCTTTCAACAGGCCACCAATTTAGACACACTGTACTATAATCAGGTCCCATGATGGCAGTAATCATAGATCTGAATCTGCTGAGGATACTATGGAGGCAGCTCAGACTCTGGCCTAGTACATCCAAATAAGGGCCTTTTTTCTGTTTCAAGGTTCATTGAATGTAACTGTCATGTCTCCCAGACTTCCTTTTTCTTTCACAAAGATCAAAACTTCCTTTCAATTTTATCTCTCAGACCTTCTTTCCAATATTTATCTTTCATGACTGATCCCACCTTGGCATTGGATTCTTAAAAGACATAAGTTAACTAATTTTTCATCCTATGTGACAACCTCCCATCATCTCCAGATAGTCTGCAGTCAATATTAAACTTATGGGATGGTTCTAACTAATGGAAGCCTCTATGATTGTAAAGTTGTTCAAATTATGCTCCAGATTCCAGCTGAGACGAATTTCTTGCTTCTCTCCTTCCCCTGTTTTATTATATTTTCAAAATTCTCTTTCTTTTGAGATCTTTCCCCAATAAATCACATGTCCCTGAAGACCTGGCTCAGATTCTACATCTAAAGAATTAATATAAGGTACTGCTGCTGCTGCTAAGTCGCTTCAGTCATGTCCAGCTCTGTGCAACCCCTTAGATGGCAGCCCACCAGGTGCCCCCATCCCTAGGATTCTCCAGGCAAGAACACTGGAGTGGGTTGCCATTTCCTTCTCCAATGCATGAAAGTGAAAAGTGAAAGTGAAGTTGCTCAGTCGTGTCCGACTCTTAGCAACCTCATGGACTGCAGCCTACCAGGCTCCTCTGTCCATGGGATTTTCCAGGCAATAGTACTAGAGTGGATTGCCATTGCCTTCTCTGAATCTAAGGTGAGCTCCTGTCAATTTGAGTGAATAAGAGAAATTTATCTTTGCTCTCAATGATTTCAGAGCCCACTATAGAAGAAAATAAAAGAGCTTTAATTGCTAAGATACTGACAGACATAGATACATTTATGTTGTTTCTAGTGTACTTCTTGGTGGAAGTCTTGCAGAAGCTCCAGTATGCCTGTCCAAAATACTGATGTATAACTTAATTGGGTAAGGATATTTTCCAACTTGCAGCAAGAAATAGAGAATGATAAGTCTTCTCATCATTTATTATTCCAAGTCATTTAATAAATTGATCCATTGATAAATTGCAAGAAAAATTATTTTATTTGGCTACAAGTCCTGGTTATGAAACATTCTAGGGTGTAGCATGTTCCCAAATAGAAATAAACCCAAAGAGGGATTTAGTGCTGAGCAGTGGTTCGGAAAGACTTTAAAGATACCTAATCCAACATCTCTTACTCAAAACAATTACCTTTATACTGCACCTTTACCTTACTAATTGTATCTCAATAGTATTTTTCAAAGGTCAGTAACTGTGTAGTTTCAGAATTTACTCTAAATATATATTTAAGTGCTTTTAGTCAATGAAAATAGCCATTTGAGTTTAATATCTTCAAGTCTATTCTTGTCATTTAAGCATAAATATCAATTTAAAATATAGGCATAACTAAACATTTCATCTTAAATTAATTCTTTAATGATATAATAGCTTCATATTTATCCTAATGTTCACATTTTAGAATCTGATCCCAGTTAGTAATGAATGACATATTGCCCCAAATAGTTAAAGTATTTTTTCTGGAATGCAAAAACTGCTGACTAAATAGAGTTACTGATATATATGGATGATAACATTTTAAATGTTAAATGTTTCAATATAATAAATGTTACTTGAGCATCTACTGTAGGTGGAATTATGCCAGGCATTATTGGGGAAACACAGGGAAACAAGACATAGGTCCTGTAATTTCAGGGCATAAAATATACTGAGGAGACATATATATATATATGTGTGTGAGAAATCCTAAGGCACATTGTAAGTAGTGCCATAATAAAGCTTAAAAAATAGTGTTATATATAACAGAATATGGAAATTGGCCAATTCTTGTGTGAAAAGGTGAAACATCCTAGTTAGTTCCTCAGAAGAATATATAAAGTCCTTCGTCTATCTTTAGCTAATGTTAATTGTTTTTCCAATTGATTTCCAATTCCTCCTGTCAATGAAATCCCAACTAATGTATTAATACATCTTAAACCAGATGAGAAGAAGTGGAAAAATAAAAACATTATATATATATATATATATATGTATATACCAACATAATCATATCAAAATAATGAATAAATAATTATAACTATTTTACTCCTTATTTATTAAAGCTGGGCACATGATCATAGGTATTTTTATAACTATCCTTTCCAACTACTCATCATATAGTCCTTTTGCTCTCAGAAAAAAAACATGGGGTTGGTTGGGGTTCTTTGCCTGGTGATGTGGTCATAACCTGTATTCCTGAAAGTTCTGGGTCATTAGCTATCCTGCTTAAATTGCTATTTATTTAGTTCACTTAAATTTATTTTCTATTGACTTTCATCATAAGATATGGAATGCACAAGGCACATAATCAAGGATCTCCTACATTCCAACATACTCCTCTTTATCCATTGTGTAATCCAAGTCAATTTTAATTTGATAGGATCAGTTATCCCAGGCCTGTATTCAGTGTCATCATGATCTCAAAGTGAGTGACAGTCTCACCTTCCAGTTTGGTGAAATCATTTTATTGCCTCTTGGAAGATTTTGCTACTAAGGCCTTTAGAGCATCAAAGCCTAAAATCTTGGGAACAACAAGCAAAATCTTTGCTTGTGGGTTTCTAGAGATAATATAAAGAAGCAATACTCAATTCCCTATCCCTTGATTCTCAGACTCACCTATTTTTCACCATATCTGAGTCTTCAAATGTTATTCCACCATTCGAAGAAGCAATTGCTTTCAGACAATGACCGATGTGTTAAGATTCATGGATTTACTAAGGACAGGCCTATTTTTGCACTTCATTTTCTGTTAAATAAATTTCTTGATCAGCAGCAGTGCTGTGTAGAACACCATGCCAGTGAATAAGTTAAAGATGCCAATTTTTAATGTGTTGGGCAGATATGTGTTTCCACACTAACAATTCTCAAACACCGGGGGACCTAAAGATTCAGTTGATTTCTGATATATCTACCTGGGGATAGCATCAAATCCCACAGGTTAAGAGTTCAGTACTGCAAGATCATCCACCTCTCCCACTAAGGACACCAACTGAAAGCCCAGGTTATCTCCAGTACATCTGACATAACCGTCTACATGTCTGTTTCCAGTGACCCCTTCCTTGCATTTGACTGGTTTGTTAGAGCACTACATCAAACTCAGAGAAACAGTCTACTTATTAGATTATCAGTTTATTGTAAAATAATACTAGTCAGGACCAGTCATGTGGAAGAGACGCATAGGAAAACATTTGCCCTAAGTGCCTGCTCTCCCACTGCATCCACATGTTTATTATTTTGGAAGCTTTCAGCGCTCAGCCCTTTTGGGGTTTTATGGAGACTTCCTTACATAACAACAATTGATTAAGTCATTCAGTTCAGTTCAGTTCAGTCGCTCAGTCATGTCCAACTCTTTGAGACCCCATGAACCACAGTGTGTCAGGCCTCCCTGTCCATCACCAGCTCCGGGAGTTTACCCAAACTCGTGTCCATTGAGTTGGTGATGTCATTCAATGATCTTATCCTCTGTAGTCACCCTGTCCTTCTGCCTTCAATCTTTCCCAGCATCAGGGTATTTTCAAATGACACAGCTCTTCGAATCAGGTGGCCAAAATATTGGAGTTTCAGATTCAGCATCAGTCCTTCCAATGAATATTCAGGATTGATGTCCTTCAGGATGGACTGGTTTGATCTCTGTGCAGTCCAAGGGACTCTCAAGAGTCTTCTCAACACCACAGTTCAAAAGCACCATTCTTCGGCGCTCAGCTTTCTTTATAGTCCAACTCTCACATCCATGTGGAAAACCATAGCATTGACTAGATGGACCTTTGTTGACAAAGTAATGTCTCTGCTTTTTAATATGCTATCTAGGTTGGTCCTAACTTTCCTTCCAAGGAGTAAGTGTCTTTTAATTTCATGGCTGCAATCACCACCTGCAGTGATTTGGGAGCCCCCAAAAATAAAGTCTGACACTGTTTCCACTGTTTTCCCATCTATTTCCCATGAAATGATGGGACTGGATGCCATGATCTTCATTTTCTGAATGTTGAGCTTTAAGCCAACTTTTTCATTCTCCTCTTTCACATTCATCAAGAGGCTTTTTAGTTCCTCTTCACTTTCTGCCATAAGGGTGTTGTCATCTGCATATCTGAGGTTATTGATATTTCTCCTGGAAATCTTGATTCCAGCTTGTGCTTCTTCCAGTCCAGCGTTTCTCATGGTGTACACTGCATAGAATTTAAATAAGCAGGGTGACAGTATACAGCCTTGACGTACTCCTTTTCCTATCTAGAACCAGTCTGTTGTTCCATGTCCAGTTCTAGCTGTTGCTTCCTGACGTGCATACAGGTTTCTCAAGAGGCAGATCAGGTGGTCTGGTATTCCCATCTCTTTTTGAATTTTCCACAGTTTATTGTGATCCACACAGTCGAAGGCTTTGGCATAGTCAATAAACAGAAATAGATGTTTTTCTGGCACTCTCTTGCTTTTAAGCAAGAGATGATCCAGCAGATGTTGTCAATTTGATATCTTGTTCCTCTGCCTTTTCTAAAACCATCTTGGACATCTGAAAGTTCATGGTTCACATATTGCTGAAGCCTGGCTTGGAGAATTTTGAGCATTACTTTACTAGCATGTGAGATGAGTGCAATTGTGAAGTAGTTTGAAAATTCTTTGGCATTGCCTTTCATTGGGATTGGAATGAAAACTGATCTTTTCCAGTCCTGTGGCCACTGCTAAGATTTCCAAATTTGCTGACATATTTCATGCAGCACTTTCACAGCATCATCTTTCAGGATTTGAAAGAGCTCAACTGGAAATCCATCACATCCATTAGCTTTGTTTGTAGTCATGCTTCCTAAGGCCCACTTGACTTCATATTCCAGGTTGTCTGGCTCTAGGTGAGTGATCACACCATCGTGATTATCTGGGTCGTGAAGATTTTTTTTGTATAGTTTTTCTGTGTATTCTTGCCACCTCTTCTTAATATCTTCGGCTTCTGTTAGGTCCATACTATTTCTGTCCTTTATTGATCCATTTTTGCATGAAATGTTCCCGTGGTATCTCTAAATTTCGATGAGATAGTTAGTCTTTCCCATACTGTTGTTTTCCTCTATTTCTTTTCATTGATTGCTGAGTAAGGCTTTCTTATCTCTCCTTGCTATTGTTCAGAGCTCTGCGTTCAAATGGGTATATCTTTCATTTTCTCCTCTGCTTTTTGCTTCTCTTCTTTTCCCAGCTATTTGTAAGGCCTCTTCAGACTGCCATTTTGCTTCTTTGCATTTCTTTTTCTTGGGGATGGTCTTGATCCTTGTCTCCTGTAAAATGTCATGAACCTCTGTCCATAGTTCATCAGGCATTCTGTCTATCAGATATAGTCCCTTAAATCTATTTCTCACTTTCACTGTATAATCATAAGGGATTTGATTTAGGTCATACCTGAATGGTCTAGTGGTTTTCCCCACTTTCTTCAATTTCAGTCTGGATTTGGCAATAAGGGGTTCGTGATCTGAGCCACAGTCAGCTCCCCGTCTTGTTTTTGCTGACTATATAGAGCTTCTCCATCTTTGGCTGCAAGTAATATAATCAGTCTGATTTTGGTGTTGACCTTCTGGTGATGTCCGTGTGTAGAGTCTTCTCTTGTGTTGTTGGAAGAAGGTGTTTGCTATGACCAATGCGTTCTCTTGGCAAAACTGTATTAGCCTTTGCCCTGCTTCATTCTGTACTCCAAGGCCAAATTTGCCTGTTATTCCAGGTGTTTCTTGACTTTCTACTTTTGCATTCCAGTCCCTTATAATAAAAAGGACATCTCTTTGGGTGTTAGTTCTAAGATGTCTTCATAGAGCCGTTCAACTTCAGCTTTTTCAGCGTTACTGGTTAGGGCATAGACTTGGATTACCATGACGTTGAATGGTTTGCTTTGGAAATGAACAGAGATCATTCTGTTGTTTTTGAGATTTCATCCAAGTACTGCATTTTGTACTCTTTTGTTGACTATGATGGCTACTCCATTTCTTCTAAGAGATTCCTGCCCACAGTAGTAGATATAATTCTCATCTGATTTAAATTCACCCATTCTAGTCCATTTTAGTTTGTTGATTCCTAAAATGTTGACATTCACTCCTGTTTGACCATTTCCAATTTGCCTTGATTCATGGACTTGATTCCAGGTTCCTATGCAATATTGCTCTTTACAGCATCGGACCTTGCTTCTATCACCAGTCATATCCACAACTGGGTGGTGATTTTGCTTTGGTTCCATCCCTTCATTCTTTCTGGAGTTATTTCTCCACTGATCTCCAGTAGCATATTGGGCACCTACTGACCTGGGAGTTCATCTTTCAGTGTCCTATCTTTTGCTTTTTCATACTGTTTGTGGGGTTCTCAAGGCAAGAATACTGAAGTTGTTTGCCAATCCCTTCTCCAGTGGGCCACATCATGTCAGACCTCTCCACTATGACCCGTCTGTCTTGGGTGGCTCCATGTGGCATGGCTTAGTTTCATTGAGTTTGACAAGCTGTGGTCCGTGTGATCAGATTGGTTAGTCGTCTGTGACCATGGTTTCAGTCTGTCTGCCCTCTGAAGCCTTCTCTCAGCGCCTACCATCTTACTTGGGTTTCTCTTGCCTTGGATGTGGGGTATCTCTTCCAGCAAAGCACAGCCACTGCTCCTTACCTTGGATATGTGTAGCTCCTCTCGGCTGCCGCCCTTGACCTTGGACATGAGGTAGCTCCTCTTGGCCGCTCCTGCACTGTCTCAGTCGCTGCTCCTGAATATTCAATGACTGTTTAACTCTTCTACATTTGTGCTTTGCACGTCATAGGAGATAAAAGTAACCTCTGATACAAAGGCTTCTACAGACTCCCTAATTCGTGTTCTTCAGTCAGCACCATGTCCAGAAAGATTCCAAGACCACTTACAGGACTTAAGTCATTGGTCACTGGAAATATATCCAACCTCCAGCTCCTCTCTCTTTCCAGAGGTCAAGAGGGCAAAACTAAATGTCCCACTCTTCTACTCACACAGTTGGCTTCTCTGGCAACCAGCTCATTCTGTAGATGCACTTCAAAGTCACCTCATTAACAGAACAAAAGACAGGAAATCACTTAGGAAACTCCAATGGCTTTAGGAATTCTATGCCAGTAAGACCACATCTGTTTTTCTTCTTATATATCATAATATCATAATAAGTGAATGTGAAAGTTGCTCAGTCATGTCTGACTCTTTGCAACCCCATGGACTATACTGTCCATGGAATTCTCTAGGCCTGAATACTGGAATGAATACCCTTTCCATTCTTCAGGTGATCTTCCCAACCCAGGGATTGAGCCCTGGTCTCCCACATTACAGATGGATTATTTACCAGCTGAGCCACAAGGTAAGCCCAAGAATACTGGAGTAGGTAGCCTATTCCTTCTCCAGCAGATCTTCCCAACCCAGGAATCAGACCAGGGTCTCCTGTACTGCAGGTGGATTTTTTGCCAACTGAACTATCAGGGAAGCCCAATATCATAATAAGGCAGCCCTGAATTCCCAAGATGACAAGTTTAGCAGAAACCTTGCAGTCTAGAAAAGCAAATTATATTCAGAGTGAATGTCTCTTTCTGTTAGAATAAATCACTCCATTTCTATGATGAACATGATTTACCAGGTAGGTAACTGATACCCTGGGAAATAATGCCGTTTTCTAAGTTGTGTTAATCTTAAACTCTGCCACTGCTAAGTCACCTTTGTTGAGCATTCTCATGGAATACCAATGCCCTCACGTTCTGTGCCCATTCAGAGAGATGTATACACAGATTTTTTTTCAATAGATCTTCTTGTTATCTATTTTCTAATCATACTTTGTTCTTCCAAGTCTTTGACCATCCTGTCAAAATATTAACTGTATCTCATGAATTGATACAGACATGTACCTCTGGTCATCTGTCCTTTCAGGCAAAAAGATCAACCAGGTATACTGATTCAAAGTCTGCCTACTTGACAATATCTCCAATTATGATTGTCCTTCAGTGTGATCCCAGATAACACTGTAGCACTGTAACTGTCCAGTTTTCAATGGTGTGTGTATATATCATGCAGAATCATTTGAAAACCAACCCTGCATTTGTTTTTCATTAAACTCATTCTAGAGAACTCCCCTTGAGCCTAGAGTTATAAGTAGGGAGAAAGAAGGCAATATATCAGGAGTAGTGGTCATAGGCATCTAGGTCACTCCTTTGTATAATTTACTTGTGTCTTCAGGATTTGCTTGAGCCTAATCCTGGGTGTATCAGTTCCATTTGATAATGAAAACTGCTGTCCATTTTTAACTCTGTGGCTGAGTGGACCAGATAACACCCAGTTCTAGTTCCATGATAACTAAGGAAGGATATAATCAAAGGAACAAAGTCCTTGTAGAAGAAATAAAGCATTGGATCCAGACCTTAAGTGGAAAGTTTACCCTTAAATCAGGGCAGAGATACATTTTACCTTGGTAATTAGAGAAAATGCTATGTAAATTCATATTATGAAAATTTAACTGTAGAAAATGAAGTTTTACTTTGTTGACATATTTTTCCAGTAAGATTTAAGATGATGTCAAAACTTTTTCAAAATTCACTTTCCAAAATCAGCTCTGATAACACTTTTACCAATAAACCATCCCTGTCTGCCTGATTTGCTTTCGGTAAATATATTATTTATTTCATAGCAGCCTTTTTCACTTCTATTTTTTCTTAGACCACATTATGATATTTTGTCTCTTTCCTTATGATGTATATGGTATCCCTTAAGGGCAGAAAATGTTTCTTGTTATATTTCCAGTGTTTTCCATTATCCAGCATAACTGCCCATATTTTCTGAATAAATAAACAAATAGAAAATATAGATCAAGCATTACACAGAGGATTAAGCACTATGCCAAACTTAATTCTTATCTATAGGATTCAAAATTTTCTCAGGATAATTTCAATTAGCTCATACAATCAGAAATACTTTTTTGAGAAATAAGAAAGCATAAGGAGTTGCTGAAAGATCAGACATTACCAAAAATTGGGCCACTTTACATTATTATGAAAGTGAAATCACTCAGTTGTGTCTGACTCTTTGCGACCCCATGGGCTATACAGTCCATAGAATTCTCCAGGCCAAAGTACTGGAATGGGTAGATTTCCCCTTCTCCAGGAGATCTTCCCAACCCAGAGATTGAACTCAGGTCTCTGGCATTGCAGAGGGATTCTTTGCCGTCTGAGCCACAAGGGAAACCTAAGAATACTGGAATAGGTGGCCTATCCCTTCTCCAGTGGATCTTCCTGACCCAGGAATCCAGCCAGGGTCTCCTGCATTGCAGGTGAATTCTTTGCCAATGGAGTTATCAGGGAATTTACCAACTGAGAAATTAGCTATCAATTGAGCTAGTAGGAATACATTATCATGTTTTATAAAAATAATATACATCCTGGTAAATAAAATACATAAAATTTTGTTTGTTTCCACAGAGGGGAAATGTTATGATTTGGGTATTGAAAGTTAGTTAGCCTTAAATGAAAAGACTATACAGTTTGTCTTCTGCAAACTTTTACTGAAATCTCTAGAACTGAGATTCTAATTTCACGTATGTTCTATTCCTTAAAAGTATAAACATTAGGCAAAAATATTTTGTACACTTGACAAGGCTATTCTGTTAAAATGAAAACCTTATATAACTTTATAAATGCTTTCTTATAACAAGAGTAGTAATGAGATCTCAATGCACATATTGGTCTATTTTTGTTTTTGTTGCAGGAATTAACTCATATACATTTTTCATATTCATTTTACTGCAAAGCATTTCCTACTAAATTTTACATAAAGGTATTTTTGTTCGATGATGAAACTACTTTAATATTAGTTATACAGAGGGCAAAATATTTTTTATTCCAGTGCTTATTTAGTCTAGTATCTCTCTCTCTCTCTCTCTCTCTCTCTCTCTCTTAAGAAAAACTGTTTTTACATGCACATTTATATTTATTAACACAGAATTGTTTCTACATTTATATTAACAAGCACAACTATAAAATAAACTAGTCTTAAAAGTTACTTATGTGTAGTCATTTATACATAGCCAAAGTTTAATGTTTCAGTTTAGTGAAACATTATTTACTTGTCTAATTGATCTAGATTTTAAACATTTCTCTGAGAATTTAAAGAAGGTCAGATGCAGAGAATTATTTTGTGTCATATTGACACAATATAAAATATGAAACATATGCAAAGTACTATGTTTTAGAAAAAAAAATAGTCTTTGACAAAGTTCACATTCATTTGTACATCTCTAGAACTGAAAGGAGAAGGCAATGGCACCCCAGTCTAGTACTCTTGCCTGGAAAATCCCATGGACGGAGGAGCCTGGTAGGCTGCAGTCCATGGGGTCACTAAGAGTCAGACACGACTGAGCGACTTCAGTTTCACTTTTCACTTTCATGCATTGGAGAAGGAAATGGCAACCCACTCCAGTGTTCTTGCCTGGAGAATCCCAGGGACGGGGGCACCTGGTGGGCTCCCCGTCTATGGGGTCGCACAGACTCGGACGCGACTGAAGCGACTTAGCAGCAGCAGCAGCAGCAGCAGCACTAAAAAAAAAAAAAAAAAAGCCCATTAGAAATATGCATTTATGGGTAAACACAGTAGGAAAATAATTTTTATTTCAATCTCTAACATATAACTTCATTCATGAATTGTGAACATATCAAGAAAGTTGATCAATCTACATATGGATAGAAATTATTCAAAATGAGTTGGATCTTTTAAAAAAGGATATTTGTTCAAAAAAATCAATATACATATATACATCTGATACTTTATACATATATCTGATACCTTTTAGCTTAAGTTTCATTTGTAAAGTGGCACAATGATAGCAAACTTCAAAAGATTCCTTTAAGATGAAATCATATATGTATGTGTTAGCACTGTAGTAACTTCCTGTAGTTACTTCCTGTAACTTAACTGTAGTAACTTCCCTGGTGGCTCAGAGGTTAAAGTGTCTGCCTGGAATGCAGGAGACATGGGGGAGACACGGGTTCGATCCCTGGGTGAGGAAGATCCCCTGGAGAAAGAAATGGCAACCCACTCTGGTACTCTTGCTTGGAGAATCCCATGGAAGGAGGAGCCTGGTGGGCTACAGTCCATGGGGTCGCAAAGAGTCAGACACGACTGACAGACTTCACTCACTTCACTCACTCACTCACAGCAAGCACTCTTTCTAAGTTAGCTATTAATAGTTTGCTATTAATACACAAGTAAAGGGGAGGACAAAAGTCAGGCATTAGTTTCCTCCAATTATCTCACCTAATAGAAATCTTTAGCAGTCACTTCTTGTCTTATTTCTATGTGGGTAGATATTGCTGTGCCTGTGTGCTAAGTCAACTCTTTGGGACCCTATGGACTATAACCTGCTAGACTCCACAGTCCATGGGATTCTCCAGGCAAGAATACTGGAGTAGGTTGACACGACCTCCTCCAGGGGATCTTCCCAATCCTTCTCTGCTGGCTCAACAGTAAAGAATCCACCTTCAGTGCAGGATACATGGGCTGGATAGCTAGATTAGAAAGATCCCCTGGAGGAGGGTATGGCAACCCACTCCAGCATTCTTCGCTGGAGAATCCCATGAACAGGGGAGCCTGGCAGGCTACAGTCCATAGGGTCACAAAGATTTGGACATGACTGAAGAGACTTAGTGTGCATGTACCTTCAGGGGATCTTCCCAACCCAGGGATTGAACTTGCATCTCTTACATCTCCTTCATTGACAGGCAAGTTCTTTTCCACTGGCACCACCTGCAAAAACCTAGATATTGCTGTAATCCTTGACTTTGAGACATTTTAGACCCTATCAACTGGAAAAAAAGAAAGTACAATCATGAGAGCTGTGAGTTGAGTTTTGTTCAATGTCTTAGTGAAGACTATAGACCTGAAGACAGCTTCTAAGATTCCTCTGAGGAAATCCTCTAAAGACATAAGGGAAACAGCCAATGTGTATTTGATTTTGGCTAGGTGATACATGTAGTAAAGCATACATCTTGCCAAAAGGCAACTATCGTTAATAGTAATGAGGATCAGATATCTCAGATAATGATTTTAGTGCTTTTCTGTGTATGGGAAGATGCAAAAATGTGAATTTATTAATATTTTTCCTGAAATATATATGCAAAATTATCTAAGGCTTTATTCTGCCTGTTTCCCCAAAGTGCAGAGTGCTTTTTTGTCCTGAATTCCTTTGATAGCATACAGTAGTGCCTAATGACTTAATCCTTGTAAAACTAGACGGTGAATGCATTCCATGTTTACACTCTGAGTAAAGAAAGTTAACTTAGGAAATAGTTCAGTGATCATATTGTGATGATTAATTATTTTTCTGATTACACTTGGTAAATAGTCAAGTCTATGGTTTTTGCATTTTCATGTAAAACAACTTACAAATTGGAGTGAATACTCTAAGAACTTTATTAAGGATTACAGTAGGCAGAAATATAAAATAGCCCCATAGGTGTGACCATCCTTTATAATATTCATCCATTATGTGTAGGTGGGTCTCATTTAGCCAAAGTGACCCCATTTTAATTAAGGTCTAGAGATTAGAGAAAAGAGGAGATTCAAAGTGTAAGGAAAAAAGATGATACAAAGTTCTATGTGGCAAAAACCTGAGCGTGACCTCTGAGAGCAGGTCCTAACAAACAGATAGCAAGACTACAGAGACTTCAGTCAAAAAATTGCAAGAAAATTAAATTTTCCAACAAATTAAGAGAACTTGGAAGTGGATATTTCCCTAGTTGAGTTCCAGATAAGGACACACTCAGTCAATATTTGATTTAAGCCTAATGAAACCCCAAACAGAAGACCCAGCTAAATTATGCAAGATTCCCATGGAAACTTTTATATTTCAAGCCAACTTTGTGTAATCTGTTGCATAATAGTACAAAAGAAATAAAAGGGTATATGACTGTTTTTTTTTTTAATTTAACATATAATTTGAGGTTATTTGTATCAGACACTGTCATAGAGCTTGCTGTTTACAAAGGTGAAGACTTCTGATTTTGTCATTTTATAATTATTTTGTAGAAAATAGGTGAAAAGAATCACAAGACACTCAAGAAGAGGGTAAGAGAGACTTGGGAAGCAGGAATATTCTAGTCTCAAAAACTATTTTCTGGGACTAAATGCCAGAGGGATGCTGGGGGGAAGGGAGGTACAATTAAACAAAAGACCACATTGAGAAATTTCTTTTTGAGATCATTGCTTAGAAACCAGCTTTGAATTGGGCATGACTAATAAATTTTCCTCTGTGTGATAATCTGGAATTCACTGGATATATGTGCTGTGCTGTGCTTATTCGCTGAGTTGTGTCTGACTCTTTGTGATCCCATTGATTGTAGCCCACCAGGCTCTTCTGTGGAGAAGGCAATGGCACCTCACTAGAATGCTATTCACTCTAGTACTCTTGCCTGGAAAATTCCATGGACGGAGGAGTCTGGTAGGCTGCAGTTCACGAGGTTGCCAAGAGTCGGACACAACTGAACGACTTCACTTTCATGCATTGGAGAAGGAAATGGTAACCCACTCTAGTGTTCTTGCCTGGAGAATCCCAGGGACGGGGGAACCTGGTGGGCTGCCGTCTATGGGGCCGCACAGAGTCGGACACGGCTAAAGCGACTTAGCAGCTCCTCTGTCCATGGGAATTCTCCAGGCAGGAATACTGGAGTGGGTTGCTGTGCCCTCCTCCAGGGATCCTTTCAACCCGGGGATCAAACCCAGGTATTCTGCGTTTGCAAGAGGATTCCTTACCATCTGAGCCACTCTGGAAGCTCCACTGGATATGTATGCACTTTTTAATCCTATAAGGCAGTACTTTTCAAAGTGTGGTCCTTTATCTGGCCACTATGCACTTTCTCTTAGTACTGGTGAGGAATCAGAATAATTAGATTAGTGGAACCTATGCAGGAGGTCAGAGATCATTCCTAGAAATGGTAAAGACTAGGAAAGTTGTTAATATTAACAACAGCAGGATAAGTTTGCAAGATATTGTTATATTGTTATAATATTTGTTCTCTAATTTATTGTGGAAAAAATAAAATAAGAGTTTGGTAGTAAGCACATTTCCCTGACTCCCACAGCAAATCTACTGAATCAAAATCTCTGGAGGTGAGGCCCAGCAAAGCTAAGCTGTTATTAAGTTATCTGATAATGATTCTCTACCATGCTATATTAGAGAAGCAATGCCACAGAATTATCTTTTCAATTCTATTCTATTCCTGATAATGTGGATAATTTTCTTGGTTTTTGTTTTCCTTCGGAAAAATATCTGGTATCTCATGATACCCACTCAACTGATTGACCTGCTTCCTCTCCAGTAAGAGATAGATTCCTGAGCTCTTATTCTGACTAAGTACATCTGCTATTTTTTTTAATCAGATGCTATTCAGTCATATCAAAATTTCATTGATTCCCTGAGGAATCACACATTACCTAGCTGGATAGCAGAACATTTATTAACTCTTAACAGGAGAAAGAAATGGCAACCCACTCCAGTATTCTTGCCTGGAAAATCCCACAGACAGAGGAGCCTGGCTGGCTATAGTCCATGGTGTTGCAAAGAGTCATACATGACTGGACGACTTTCACTTTCACCAGGATACTGCACCACAATGACAATATAACTTAGAAAGGGAAAAATTAATATATTAACAAAATGGCTTAGCTCTAAGAAGAAGAAAGAAACTGTTTTTATCTAAAGATATCATTGCATAAAAGGGAAAAAAATCAAGCTGCTAGCAAAAGGCAGAATATGGACTATCATCTACTATTTGCTTTCCTTCATGGAGAACATCAGTTTCATGTAATTCTCCAGCTTCCTATCAACCACGTGGCTCTGTTCAATGTTTCCTCATGATTTCACCTGGGTCATGCACTTTTGTCTAGAATACCACAGAACTGATGCTGTATTCTTTCATTTCATCCTTCCATTGTGGCACACTGTGTTGATTTGATCCTTTATTTGTAGACTTACATTAACTATTTACTGAAGATAAAAATTTTGTCTATCTTTATTATAAAGTTGCATGTCATCTCTTCTTAAATAATAATTTTATAGGAAATACTTTGATATTTGAGGAACATATATTGAGGAACTTAAAATTCTGTTCCTCATTCTCACTTTCTTCCATCCAACATTTCAGCATCCATTAATAATTTTATCTTGTCTGAATTTGTATTGTGATTGTCAAATAGTGATAATCTGATTCCACATTCTTTCTACATTTTACTGTAGAAATAGTCTCTTCTGGTTATTTATTTACTTAGGCATTTTCTCATTTATAGATTTCTAATTTACTCAATATGTTATAATCAATTATTGTTATTATACACTTTTTCTCAAATTGCTTGACATTTGGCTGTAAGAGCTCCTTTAATCTAACTCCTGTGTCTTTTTGTCATGCCCTCATCATTTCTGAGTGCTTTCTTATATTTGGCAAAACAAGATGTTCTAGGTTTATCTTGTACTTTCCCTAACCCAAGATTGCATCATTTTAAAATAAACTTTGAGTTATTTTGCTGAAGAATGTAATCAACAAGCAAGTTCTATGTTGTAGGTATGCTACTGATGTATTTCTTTTCAGAGGCCTTCACAATGTACAGACTTATAATAAACCTTTTTGCATATATGAATATTCTTCTGTCTATCCAATATATATTTCTATCTTTAATACACTGAAATCCATGAGATTATGCAAGTAACACAAACTCCAGTGCACTACTGCAGGGTTCATTCTATATTTGACTCTTTTCATATTTGTAACACTTTACTAAGGGTAAGAAACCTGGGTTCCATTGTATTCAGTACAGTTTCTTATTTGCTTAACATATCTGTGTGTATTCAAAAGGCCACCTAAAGGTTTTGAAGGGTTCCAAAAATATCTGTCTACATTAATTATATAATTTATTTTTTTAAATCAGATATACATATAAATCATAGAGATATATTAATGAAGACATTATTTTTATTAGTTTACTCTCAAATCAGTGACTCAGTTATTTGCCACATTTCTAGACACTACCTCTTCCTGTTCAGATAGCTATTACTGTTCTTTTTTGTTAAATGTATGATTCCTGATTAATTTGGCTAATTTATCTCCCAGGAAAAAGGCCCAAGATGTTATTGCTAAGAAGAAGATTTTACTAACCTGTTGGTATTGAAACAAAATATGTTTCTTATTTCTGTAACACACTATTAATTTTTATTTATTGCCAATTGTATAATTTCTCATGATGCTGAATCATCCATGCATATTGTTTGCCAGTAGCTTTCAAAGTTTGTCACCATATTTTATTGATAGAAATAATAGATGCAAGTCTTACCCAAAGTGTGCACAAAAAAAAAATATGAATGGTATTTAATTTACTATGCCATGTGAAATTTACAACAAAAAAAATTCTAGTAAAGCTATGGTGGAACAGTATTTTCTCCAATCCTGTTTTCTATTGAACTCTATGGCCTGTAATCATTGAAATCTTAGAACAAAATCTTTCAATGTAACCATATTTCCTTGCTTTTCTGCTTTCCATGCTAGCATCAGAAAGGGTAGGTGAGTTGCCTTGCAGAGAGGGAGAAGAATGGTCCCATTTAGACATGAAATGTCTGTATCTTATCTGCTATATCTTAAGGCCATTAGAGGAAGCAATTATCTCATATAATAGCAAGTTCAGTTCAGTTTGGTTGCTCTGTAGTGTCTGACTCTTTGAGACTCCATCGACTGCAGCACGTCAGGCTTCCGTGATCATCACCAACTCCCGGGGCTTACTCAAACTTATGTCCATCAAATCGGTGATGCCATCCAACCATCTCATCCTTTGTCATCCCCTTCTCCTCCTTCCATCAATTTTCCCCAGCCTCAGGGTCTTTTCCAATGAATCAGTTCTTTGCATAAGGTGGCCAAAGTATTGGAGCTTCAGCTTCAGCATCAGTCCTTCCAATGAATATTCAGTACTTATTTCCTTTAGAATTGACTGGTTTGATCTCCTTGCAGTCCAGGGGACTCTTAAGAGTCTTCTCCAACACCACAGCTCAAAAGCATCAATTCTTTGGTGCTCAGCTTTCTTTATGGTCCAAATCTCACATCCATGCATGACTATTGGGAAAACAATAGATTTGACTAGACAGACATCTGCTGGCAAACTAATGTCTCTGCTTTTTAATATGCTGTCTAGGTTTGTTATAGCTTTTCTTCCAAGGAGCAGGGGTCTTTGTATTTCATGGCTGCAGTCACCATCTGTAATGATATCAGAGCCAAAGAATAAGTCTGTCACTGTTTCCACTGTTTCCCCATCTATTTGCCATGAAGTAATGGGATTGGGTACCTTGATCTTTTGAATGTTGAGTTTTAAGCCAGGTTTCTCCCTCTGCTCTTTAACTTTCATCAAGAGGCTCTTTAATTCTTCTCTTTCTGCCATAAGGGGGATGTCATCTGTGCATCGGAGGTTATTGATATTTCTTCTGGAAATCTTGATCCCAGATTGGGCTTAAGCCAGCCTGGCATTTCACATGATGTACTCTGCATCACCACCAAAAACCTTTCAGAATTTTCCATGAAACTTCCAGATGTTCAAGATGATTTAAAAAAGTAGAGGAACCAAAGACCAAATTGACAACATACATTGAATCATTGGAAAAGCAAGAGACTTCCAGAAAAACATCTACTTCTGCTTTATTGAATATGCCAAAGCCTTTGACTTTATGGATTACAACAAACTGAGGAAAATTCTTCAAGAGATGGGAATACCAGACCACCTGACCTGCCTCCTGAGAAATCTGTATGCAGGTGAAGAAGCAATGGTTAGAACAGTATGTGGAACAGGAGACTGGCTACAAATTGTGAAAGGAGTAAATCGAGGCTGTATATTGTCACCCTGTTTATTGAACTTATATGCAGAGTACATCATATGAAATGCTGGTCTGGATAAAGGACAACTGGAATCAAGATTGCTGGGAGAAATATGCATAATCTCAGATATGCAGGGGATACCACCCTTATGGCAGAAAGAGAAAAACTAAAGAGCCTTTTGATGAAAGTGAAAGAGGAGAGTTTAAAAAGTTGGCTTAAAATTCAACATTCAGAAAACTAAAATTGTGGCATTTGGTCCCATCATTTCATGACAGGTAGATGAGAAAATAATAGAAAGTGACAGAGTATTTTCTGAGGCTCCAAAATCACTGCAAATGGTGACTGCAGCCATGAAATTAAAAGATGCTTGTTCCTTTGCAGAAAAGCTATGACAAACCTAGAAAAGTGAAAGTGAAGTCACTCAGTCGTGCCTGACTCTTTGTGACTCCATGGATAGTAGCCTGCGCCAAGCTCCTCCATCCATGGGATTTTCAAGCCAAGAGTACTGGAGTGGGTTGCTATTTGCTTCTCTAGGGAATCTTCCCAACCCAGGGATCAAACCCAGGTCTCTCACAACGTAGACAGATGCTTTACCATCTGAACCACCAGGGAAGTCCAATGACAAGCCTAGACAGCATATTAAAAAGCAGAGACATTACTTTTCAGACAAATGTCCATCTATCACAGCTATGTTTTTTCCAGTAGTCAGGTATAGATGTGAGAGTTGGATCATAAAGAAAGCTGCACTGAAGAATTGATAGTTTTAAACTGGTGTTGGAGAATACTCTTGAGAGTCCCTTGAACTGCAAAAAGATCAAACCAGTCAAACCTAAAGGAAATCGGTGCTGAATATTCATTAGAAGGACTGATGCTGAAGCTCCAATACTTTGGCCACCTGATTCAAAGAACTGATTCATTAGAAAAGACCCTGATGCTAGGAAAGATTGAAGGCAGGAGGAGAAGGGGACAACAGAGGATGAGATAGTTAGATGATATAACCAACTCAATGGACATGAGTTTGAGCAAGCTCTGGGAGTTGATGATGGACAGGGAAGCCTGGCTTGCTGCAGTTCATGGGGTTGCAAAGAGTCAGACATGAGTGAGCGACTAAACTAACTGAACTCTACATATAAGTTAAATAAGCAGGGTGATAACATACAACCTTGATGTTCTCCTTTGCCAGTTTGGAACCAGTCTATTGTTCCATATCTCGTTCTAATAGTTGTTTTTTTATCTACATGCAGATTTCTTAGTAGGCAGGTAATTTGGTGGTATTCCACTCTCTTTAAGAATTTTCCATAATTTGTTGTGATCCACACAGTCAAAGGCTTCAGTTCAGTTCAATCGTGCAGTCATGTCTGACTCTTTGTGACCCCATTGACTGCAGCATGCTAGGCCTCCCTGTCCATCATCATCTCCTGGAGTTTACTTAAACTCATCTCCGTTGAGTTAGTGATGCCATCCAACCATCTCATCCTCTATAGTCCCATTCTTCTCCTGCCTTCAATCTTTCCTAGCATCAGGGTCTGTTCAAATGAGTCAGCTCTTTGCATTAGGTGGCCAAATTATTGGAGTTTCAGCTTCAACACCAGTCCTTCCAATGAACACCCACAACTGAACTCCTTTAGAATGGACTGGTTGGATCTCCTTACAGTCCAAGGGACTCTCAAGAGTCTTCAACATCACAGTTCAAAAGCATCCATTCTTTGGTGCTCAGCTTGCTTTATAGTCCAACTCTCACACCCATATGTGACTACTGGAAAAACCATAGCTTTGACTAGATGGACCTTTGTTGGCAAAGTAATGTCTCTGCTTTTGAATATGCTGTCTGGGTTGGTCATAACTTTTCTTCCAAGGAGTAAGCATCTTTTAATATCATGGCTGCAATTACCATCTGCAGTGATTTTGGAGCCCCCCAAAATAAAGTCTGACACTGTTTCCACTGTTTATCCATCTATTTGCCATGAAGTGATGGGACCAAATGCCATGATCTTTGTTTTCTTAATGTTGAGTTTTAAGCCAACATTTTCACTCTCCTCTTTCACTTTCATCAAGAGGCTCTTTAGTTCTTCTCTTTCTGTCATAAGGGTGATGTCATCTGCATATCTGAGATTATTAATATTTCTCCCAGCAATCTTGATTCCAGATTGTGCTTCATTCAGCCCAGCATTTCTCAAGATATACTCTGCATATGAGTTAAATAAGCAGGGTTGCCAGGAGCCAGCATGGGAGTCCCCACCCATGATAAGGTCATGTGGGAGAGATCTGGTGGGCAAGGAGAGCCAGAACTTGAGGGGTGCCCCTCTGGGTCTGTCTGAGCATCTACCCCAAAACCTGAGCCTGTCTCTTTCACTACTTCATGACTTTCACCAACTCCCTTGACAGTCACGAGGGGCTATCCCCAACCACTCTTCTCTGTAAGAAAAGCAACTTAGAGCTCTACTTACTAAGTCTCCAGGGTACAATAATGTGTGTTACAATTGTGATCCCCTCAGAAATCCTTCTAACCTGCCTAACTACAGCTATGCATGTGATTGTTTATAGTCTCCCAACGGTATGAGATATAAGGGGACTCAGTTACTTTAACAATGCAGAGCCTCCCAGAGAGTTATAAAATGTCAAAATAAGAACTAATAGAAGATTTCTTTGCTGAGTTAATGTCTGCTGCCAAGTTTCCATATTTATCATCCACTGTGTCCCTGAGAGTGTATTGATTAATATAGCTGGTATATAAAAAATATAAGTAGAAGCTTTAATGTTAATAATAACCTTAGACTCCTAAGCTAATAAATTATTCCATTAATTACCCCCACTGCACCCTTGCCCTATAGAAATGCAACTCTGCCTAGTGCTTTTGGAGAGTGGTACTAAACTCTAAAGTCACCTTTGGAGAAAATAAGTTTTTCTGGTTGACTCTTATCAGAAGAAAAATGTTAGCAGGTCTCCTGACCAGAAGATGATGTAAATCATAAAGCCTTTGTATCTGAAGAAAAGCCTGGTTTCAAGATCTGCTGACCTTGCATGACTTTATATCTCCTATTATCTTCTATGTACAACTTTGGGTATAAAAGACCCTGCTGGAAATAAAGCTAGGGACCCTACTCACTAAGCTCGGTCTCCCCGTGTCGTTCTTCCTCGTCTCCTTTTCTTTCCTTTTGTCTCTACCCTTTCTTCAGGCCAAAGTAATTGGAGCGTGGGGGTATATTGATTTCCCATGTAAACCAATTATAATTAGGCCTCTGATTCTCTCCACTGACGCTATCCTTAATCGCTGACACAGTCCTCCTGAGGGAATCCCTGGATCCAACTGGGGCTGGACCCCGGTAAAGGGTGACAATATACAGCCTTGATGTACTCCTTTTCCTATTTGGAACTAGTCTGTTGTTCCATGTGCAGTTCTAACTGTTGCTTCCTGCCCTGCATACAGATTTCTAAAGAGGCAGGTCAGGTGGTCTGGTATTCCCATCTCTTGAAGAATTTTCCACAGTTTATTGTGATCCACACAATCAAAAGCTTTGGAATAGTCAATAAAACAGAAATAGATGTTTTTCTGGAACTCTCCTGCTTTTTCTATAATCCAGTGGATGTTGGCAATTTGATCTCTTGTTCCTCTGTCTTTTCTAAATTTAACTTGAACTTCTGGAAGTTCTGCTTGGAGAATTTTGAGCAATACTTTGCTAACATGTGTGAAACTCCAGTACTTTGGCCACCTCATGCAAAGAGTTGGCTCTTTGGAAAAGACTCTGATGCTGGGAGGGATTGGGGATAGGAGGAGAAGGGGACGACAGAGGATAAGATGGCTGGATGGCATCACCAGCTCGATGGACGTGAGTCTGAGTGAACTCCGGGAGTTGGTGATGGACAGAGAGGCCTGGCATGCTGCAATTCTTGGGGTCGCAAAGAGTCAGACACAACTGAGCGACTGAACTGAACTGAACTAAACTAAACTGAAATGAGTGCAATTGTGTGAGTTTGAACATTCTTTGACATTGACTTTCTTTGGAATTGGAGTGAATACTGACCTTTTCCAGTCCTTTGGCCACAGCTGACTTATTCAAATTTGCCAGCATACTGAGTGCAGCCCTTTAACAACATCATATTTTAGGATTTGAAAAAGCTCAGCTACAATTCCTTCACCTCCACTAGCTTTGTTCATAGTGATACTATGTAAGGTCCACCTGACTTCTTATTCCAAGATGTCTGGCTCTAGATGAGTGATCACACCATCTTGGTTATCTGGGTCATTAAGTTTTTTTTGTGTTTTTTTTTTATATAGTTCTTCTGTGTATTCTTGCCACCTCTTCTTAATAGCTTCTCTTAAGTCCATACCATTTCTGTCTTTTATTGTTCCCATTTTCCAGTGATAGAGCACAAAACTTGTTAATGGTCATGAATGCTTTTGCAGGAGAGGCTGAGATTCTCTTGGAGGAATTCTTGATATGAAACGGCAATTCGTGAAGTGATACCAGTGGTGGTGGACTCTCTACAGCCCTCAAATTTTGATTAGAGGAAGCACAGTGATCAAATCACAGAAAAGGAAGAGGCAGTATACTGGTCATATATTTAGCTCAAGTCAATGAAGTCTGTTGCCCAGAGTCCTGAAATATCCTCAGCAAGAAGTGTAGAACTCAGCATGTCAGTATCTTTCTCATGCATAAATATCTCAATCCATTTTAAAAAGTAGGTCTTTGGGGAGCAATTTTTTCACTGCTCTCCTGAAACCATGGAGAAGTTAAGGGGCTCAAGGAAGATTCCATAGTCATGGATCCTTGTAGTCTTGTTTTATGACACTTAAGACTGGAGAGAAATAAATTAGAAAAGGTCCATGGTGGAAGAAACAGGGATAGTCAAAAGTGGTTCCTAGTCTAGACTCAGAGTACTTTTCATGGATAATGCTGCAAATAATGACAACCCAAAGAGTTAGGCCCCTGAAATGCTTGCCTTAGGCAAGTATCCTCTGTCCCTACATCTAGGGCATTCCGTGCAGATAAAAGTCCTAGTCAGTCCAACTCACTCTACGCCCAGGAGTCCTCCTGTCTCAGGCTTAGCCAACTTCACTCTCTCTTTCAAACTGCTGTGACAGCTTTGCTGAGTTTCTCATCATGCCTGAGCTGTTATCTTGTCTCCATAACCTTTAGTCATTTGAAATTTTTAATATTTAAGCTCTATTCAAAATTTCTATTATATATTGTATGAAATATATAATAGAAATATATAATAGGTGTATGAAACTGAATATCATTTTACACAGATGTTGCAGTCACCACTGATTATTTCCTTGAAGAACATTCATAGAAATTGATTTGCTATGTTAAAATATAAATTGTAAAGCTTAAGTAGATACTAAAGAGGGTTTGCATGATATCTATGAGTTTTAACTCAAAAACACTTCTGCTACCTTTTACATTCAATATATGGATCTTTATTTTACACTATTTCATATTCAATAAATTAATATCTTCCTTTTGTAGTTAATTATTTTTATTTTCTTATCATTTTTAGTGAATTTGTACTTCTGCTTTATTTTTTCAGAAGTGTTAGTAGTATGTTTGAATGATATTTCCAGTGCAATTGGAAATCTACATAAAGAAAATGCCATCTGACCTAGTAAGCCTTGTGTCAAAAGGATTTTACACCTAGTTCTAAGTGACACATAAAATAATCTAAAAGTTATATGAAAATTTTTTTCAATGGAAATAATTTGAAGACAATAAAATATCCTAGAATTCTGTAGAGATTATGGTTTCATGTAAATATTTGAAGACAAAACACATTTATGTGCATATATTACATGTAATAAGTATGACCACATCAATTTGAAATATATGTTTAATTTGGTATGTCATGTTTTAGTATTCCAGTTAAGAATGTTATAATAAAGTTTATACATTTTATACAATTTGATTGATATCACAATTTTATTTATCAAAAATGAACTGTTCAACTGTAAGACATTGAGCAGTTTATTACTCACCTTTAAAAATATCTCATATTCTGATACCAAAACCAGAAAAAGATATCACAGAAAAAAATATTACAGGCTGATATCATAGATGAACAGAGACACAGAAATCTTTAACAAAATACTAGCAAAAATATTGCAATAGCCCATTAAAATGCTCATACACCATGATCAAGTGGGGTTTATCCCAGGAATATAAGAATACATCAACATATGCAAATCAATCAATGACATATACCATGTTAATAAACTGAAGAATAAAAGCTATATGATCAACTCAATAGATGCAGAAAATGATTTTGACAAAATGCAATACTGATTTATGATAATACATTAAAAATAAAACTTCTCCAGAAAGTGGTCATAGAGGGAACATAGCTCAATAAATGAAGGACACATATGACAAACCCACAGCAAACTTCATTTCCAGTGGTGAAAAACTGAAAGCATTTTCTCTGAGATCAGGAACAAGTATTTCCACTCTCACCATTTTTATTCAACACAATTTTGGAGATCCTAGCCATGGAAATCGGAGAAGAAAAAAAGAAAAAGAATCCAAATTGTGAAAGAAGAAGTAACTCTACTTGTTTGTAGGTGACATGATACTCTACATAAAAATTCCTAAAGAGTCTATCAGGAAAGTACCTTTATTATTGCTGTTCAGTCACTAAGCCCTGTTTAACTGTTTATGACCTAACAGATTGCAGCACCACAGGCTCCCCTGTCCTTCAACATTTTCCTGAGTTTGCTCAAATTCATGTCCATTGAATCAGTGATGGTATCTAACCATCTCATCCTCTGCTGCCACCATCTCCTCCTGCCCTCAATCTTTCCCAGCATCATGATCTTTTCCAATGTGTTGGCTCTTCGCATCAGGTGGCCAAAGTATTGGAGCATCTGCTTCAGTATCAGTCCTTCCAATGAATATTCAGGGTTGATTTCCTTACAATCCAAGGGACTGTCAAGAGTCTTCTCCAGCACTACAATGCAAAAGCATCAGTTATTCAGTGTTTAGCCTTCTTTATGGTCCAACTCTCATATCCGTATATGACTATGGGAAAAACCATAGCTTTGACTATGTGGAACTTTGTCCCCAAAGTGATGTCTCTTCTTTTTACTATGTTGTCTAGGTTTGTCATAGTTTTCCTTCCAAGGAGCAAGTGTCTTTGAATTTCATGACTGCAGTCACCATCTGTGATTTTGGAGGCCAAGAAAATGAAATCTGTCACCGCTTTCATTTTCCCCCATCTATTTGCCATGCAGTGATGTAATGCCATGATCTTACTTTTTTGGAATGTTGAGTTTTAAGCCAGCATTCTTATTCTCCTCTTTCACTATAATCAAGAAACCCTTTAGTTCTTCCATTCTCTGCCCATTATAGTGATATCATCTGCATATCTGAGGTTGTTGAAATTTCTTCCGGCAATACTGATTCTAGCTTGTGATTCAAGAAGCCCGGCATTTTGCATGATGTACCCTGCAAACTGGCTTTCCAGGTGGCACTAGTGGTAAAGAACCTGCCTGCCAATGTAGGAGACATAAAAGACATATGTTCAATCCCTGGGTCGGGAAGATCCCCTGGAGGAGGGTAGGGGTGCATGGAAATCTACTCCAGTATTCTTGCCTGGAGAATCCCATGGACAGAAAATCCTGGTGGTCTACATTCCATAAGGTTTCAAAGAGTCAGACACAACTGAAGCAATATAACAAGCAACTTAACACACACACAGTTATCCTGCGAGTAACTAAGCAGGATAACGATATGCAGCCTTATCATACTCCTTTCCCAATTTTGAATGAGTCCTGGCTCCATGTCCGATTCTAACTGCTGCTTCTTGACCTGCATACAGATTTCTCAGGAGGCAGGTAAAGTTGTCTGATATTTCTATTTCTTTAAAAGTTTCCCACAGTTTGTTGTGACAAATATCTTTCTGTTTCTTCATTGCTTTCTCTTGTTCTTTCATCAGCTATTTGTGAAGCCTCCTCAAAGAACCACTTTGTCTTTTATTTCTTTTTCTTTGGGATAGTTTTTATCACTGTCTCCTGTACAATATTGCAATCTTCCATCCATATTTCTTCAGGTTTTCTGTATACCAGATCTAATCCCTTGAATCTGTTTGCCACCTCCTCTGTATAATAATAAGGGATTTTATTTAAATCATAAGTGAATAGCCTAGTAGTTGTACATCCTTTCTCAATGTAAGCCTGGCTTTTGCAATAAGGAGCTTGTGATCTGAGTCACAGTCAGCTCCTGCTCTTGCCTTTGTTGACTGTAGAGAGTTTCTTCATCCTCAGCTGCAATTAAATGAAATCAATCTGTGTATTGACCATTTGATGATGTCTATGTGTAGGGTCATGTCTTGTGTTGTTGGAAAATGGTATTTGCTATGACCTGTGTGTTCTCTAGACAAAACTCTCTTAGCCTTTGCCCTGCTTCATTTGGTATTCTAGGCCCAACTTGCCTGTTACTCTAGATATATCTTTATTTTCTACTTTTGAATTCCAGTCCCCCTTGATGAGAAGTACATCTTTTTTTTTTTTTTTTGGTGTTAGTTCTAGAAGATATTACAGTTATTCATAGAACCTGTCCACTTCAGCTTCTTTGGCATTATTGGTTGGGGCATAGACTTGGATTACTGTGATACTGAATGCTTTGCCTTGGAAATGAACTGAAATTATTCTGTCATTTATGAGACTGCACCCAAGTATTGCATTTTGGACTCTTTTGTTGACTATCAGGGCTAGTCCATTTCTTCTAAGGGACTCTTACCACAGTAGAAGATAAATAGTCATTGGAATTAAATTCATCCATTCCTGTTCATTTTAGTTCATTCATTTCAAACAGGCTGATGTTCACTCTTGCCATCTCCTGCTTTAACACATCCAATTTATCTTGATTCATGGACCTAACCTTCCAGGTTCTTATGCAGTATTGTTCTTTTACTTTACTTTCACCACTATACACATCCACATTTCAGTTCAGTTCAGTCACTCAGTGGTGTCTGACTCTTTGTGACCCCATGGACTGCAGCACACCAGGCCTCGCAGTCCATAGCCAACTCCCAGAGTTTACTCAGTTCAATTGAATTGGTGATGTCATCCAGCCATCTCATCCTTTGCCATCCCTTTCTCCTCCTGCCTTCAATCTTTCCCAGCATCAGAGTCTTTTCCAATGAGTCAGTTCTTCTCATCAGGTGGCCAAAGTATTGGAGTTTCAGCTTCAGCATCAGTCCTTCCAATGAACACCCAGGACTGATCTCCTTTAGGATGGATTGGTTGGATCTCCTTGCAGTCCAAGGGACTCTCAAGAGTCCTCTCCAACACCAAAGTTCAAAAGCACCATTCTTCAGCACTCAGCTTTCTTTATAGTCCAACTCTCACATCCATATGTGACTACTGGAAAAACCATAGCTTTGACGAAATGGACCTTTGTTGACAAAGTAATGTCTCTGCTTTTTAATATGCTATCTAGGTTGGCCATAGCTTTTCTTCCAAGGAGCAAGGCTCTTTTGATTTCATGGCTGCAGTCACCATCTGCAGTGATTGTGGAGCCCAAAAATATAGTCTCCCACTGTTTCTACTTTTTCCTCATCTATTTGCCATGAAGTGATGTGACCAGATGCCATGATCTTAGTTTTTGGAATGCTGAGCTTTAAGCCAACTTTTTCACTCTCCTCTTTCACTTTCATCAAGAGGCTCTTTAGTTCTTCGCTTTCTGCATCCACAGACACATCCACAACTGAACAGTATTTCTGCTTTATCCCAGCCACTTCATTCTTTCTAGAGATAATAGTAATTGCTCTCCACTCTTCCCTGTAACATATTGTACATTTTCTGATCTGAGGGGGCTCATCTTCTGATGTCATATCTTTTTGCCTATTCACACTGTTCATGGAGTTTTCATGAAAAAATACTTGCGTAGTTTTCCATTCCCTCCTCCAGATGACCACATTTTGTCAGATCTCTTCACTATAACCCTTCTGCTTGCGTGGCCCAGTACAGCACGGCTCATAGCATCATACAGTTAAGCAAGCCTCTTTGCCATGGCAAGGCTGTGATCCATGAAGAGGAGAAAAATACTAGGTTTCATCAGTAAATTTGATAAGTTGTAGGTAACAAAATTAATACAGAGAAATCGCTTGCATTTTTATACACAATGAAAAATCAAAAAGTGGCATTAAAGAAGCAATCCCATTTACCATAGCATCAAAAATAATAAAATACCTAGGAATAAACCTACTCAAGGAGGCAAAAGACTCATACTCAGAAAACTGTAAGACACTGATGAAATAAATCAAAGATGACACAAATACTGAAATCATATTTCTTCTAATATTCATTGGATTTTATTTTTCTAAGGTTGGCATCTATTTTCTTCCTGACTGAATTCACCTTTCTCTACCTTTAATTTAGAAATTATGCACATGACTTTATTAATATATTGAACATTATTCACTTTATTTTCAACTGTTAATTGTATTTTCTGTTTTTTTAAAACATGAATTTAAAAATGAAATCTTTACCAGATCCTACTTTTATTACTGTAAAATTCTACATTAAATGGAAGATAGTTTGTCTCTAACTACAGAGACAAAAAAATTTAAAAGACGACTGACTCATGCTTTAATACGTACACATAGGCAGAGGTTATAGCACTAAGACAAGCAGGGTAGGGGGATGGAAATTAGGTCACTGAATAAAGCTTCAGACTCCTATGTTCTGATGAAAAAATTACCAGCTCAAAGAGCAAAGAAGAATCTTTTTTTCTCCAAATGTGTTCTAGATGGAGGATACATTCCCCTGAGAGGAACTGGAATACAAAGAATCTCCATTTTCTGCTTAGTGGTTGAAATTTCATTAACTTAACAGTAATAAGAAAAATGATGCCAATTAGGCTGGGAGGGTATGAGCACAGCACATTCCAAGATGTAAGAAACCACACCAAACTCTATCTGAATAAATTCCAGAAAACATATGAAGATATTTTTGAATAGATGATGGAGGGTTTAGTTTATTATACTTTTTTTTTTAATAGAAAGAATAGTCAAGGTCAGATTTAGAAAATAGTTAATGTATGGCAAAACCAATACAATATTGTAAAGTAATTAGCCTCTAATTAAAATAAATAAATTTAAATTAAAAAAGAATAATTATTTTAAAATAAAAAAAAGAAAATAGTGGACCTTGATTGATATATTTAAATCTTTCCTTAAATTTCTATTACAATACTTCTGCTTCTGGCAAGATGGAGTAAAGAAGAACAGCTGAACCTTTCCTACTGAAACAGTTAAAAGCATACAAAATACATAAAATGATGATTTACAAAGCACTGGGGAAAAGAAAAAATGAATAAAATAAATCTTAAGACTCAAGACACAACTTAGGAAAGATCTTTGATTGCCCCAGCTTAGTGAACAGAATATGCTTCTGGGCTGTGGTACAAGAAGGGAGAATTGCAATAATTTTAAAGGAACTTCCTGAAGGAAAATCTAGAGTTAAGAGTCCAAGTATATTAAGGCTGCTACAGTGTGTGGACAGAGCACCACAGAGAAGAAAGCTTCACAGAGCTCTATAGAGGATCCCCTCCAGTGTTCAATGATGTAGATATTGCGCATATCAGTGATGTGAAGTTTGTATTTGGAGATTACCCGAGGCTTGGAAAATAAACAGAATTTGAAAATTAAAGGGTTAAAAAGAAGGAATGCACAAAAGGCCTAGAATACTGCTTGTTTCTTCTTGACATATTGGAAAACCTAAGAGGAATTACATAAGACACACAGAAAGGTCTGTTTTGAGTAACTGAGAACAATTAGCCTAGAAGGAACACTTCGCTGATCCTCTCTTCCAAATCTTACACATTGTTGTTATTCAATTGCTGAGTTGTATCAGACTCTGAAACCCCATGGACTGCATCACATCAGTCTATCACCCTCCCTATCTCTCACCATCTCCTGGAGTTGGCCCAAACTCATGTCCATTGAGTCAATGATGCCATCCAACCACCTCATCCTCTGTCCTCTCCTTCTCCTCCTGCCTTCAATCTTCCCCAGCATCAGGTCCTTTTCCAGTGAGTCAAGTCTTCCTGTCAGATGGCTAAAATATTGGAGCTTCAGCATCAGTCCTTCCAATGAATATTCAGGGTTGATTTCCTTTAGGATTGAGTTATTTGATCTCCTGGCAGTCCAAGTGACTCTCAAGAGTCTTTTCCAACACCACAGTTCAAAAGCATCAATTCTTCAGCATTCAGCCTTCTTTATGGTCCAACTCTCACATCCATACATGACTACTGGAAAAACTACAGCTTTTACTATGCAGATCTTTGTCAGCAAAATGATGTCTCTGACTTTTAATGTGCTGTCAATATTTGTTAAGCTATCCTTCCAAGGAGCAAGCATCTTTGAATTTCATGACTGCAGTCACTGTACACAGTGATTTTGGAAACCAAGAAAAGAATATCTGCCACTGCTTCCATATTTTTCCCCATCTATTTGCCACAAAGTGATGGGACTGAGTGCCATGCTCTCTGTTTTTGTTTGTTTGTTTGTTTTGTGTTTTAATGTTGACTTTTAAGCCAACTTTTTCACTCTCCTCTTTCACCTTCATCATCAAAAGTCTCTCAAAGAGTTCCTCTTCAATTTCTTCCATTAGAATGGTATCATCTGCTATCTGAAGTCATTGATATTTCTTCTGGCAATATTGAATCCAGTTTGAGATTCATCAAGCCCAGCATTTCACATAATACAGTCCATGGAATGCTCTAGGCCAGAATACTGGAGTGGATAACCATTCCCTCTTCCCAACCCAGGCATAAAACCCAGGTCTCGCATGCTGCAGGTGGATTCTTTACCAGCTGAGCCACTAGGTAAGCCTGATGTACTATGCATACTATTTAAATAATCAGGGTGACAATATACAATCCTGATATACTCCTTTCCCAATTTTGAATCAGTCCATTGTTCCATATCCAATTCTGACTATCGCTTCTGGACCCACATACAGGTTTCTGAGGAGACAAGTGAGGTGGTCTGGTATTCCCATCTCTTTAGGAATTTTCCACAGTTTGTTGTGATCCACACAATTAAACGCTTTAGCATAGTCAATGAAGCAGAAGTAGATTTTTTTTTTTTCTGGAATTCCTTTGGTTTCTCAATGATCCAGTGAATGCTGGCATTTTGATCTCTGGTTCCTCTGCCTTTTCTAAGCCCAGCTTGTACATCTGGAAGTCCTTGGTTCATATGTTGCTGAATCCTAACATGAACAATTTTGAGCATAAACTTGCTAGCATGTGAAGTGAGTACAATTGCATAGTAGTTAGTACATTCTTTGACTCTGCCCTTCTTTGGGATTGGAATGAAAAGTGACTTTTCTTGTCCTGTGGCCATTACTGAATTTTCCAAATTTGCTGACATATTCACTGCAGCACTTTAACAGCATCACATTTTAGGATTTTTTATAACTTACCTGTAATTTGAAATAGCTCAGCTGTAATTTCCTTGACTATTCTTAAACAGTAGCCTCACTGTAATTCTCTGTTACCTTACCCTGTCTGCTGCTACCTTACATGTATTACTTTTATTTACTTATCTCTGCTGTATGCTTTCACCATGAAGATGTAAGCTTTACAAGGGAGAGAGTTTGCTTAATTTTGATTATGGTTTGCAATTTAGTAACTTGAATTGTGTTAATGAAGCTATATATGTTTATTATTTTTGACTAGATGGATTATAAACTACATATGCCCTTATAAAATATTATTTTATAATATTATTCAATAGTGAATGCTGTTCTGTGTTTAGAGCTATACTTTAGCTTATTTTCCTTATTTTTGCTTAAATCACCATTTCAGGTAATGCTGAAGGAAACATTCATATACATAAACATTATTGTCTATGCCTCCTTATTTCTTCAAAACGCAGAGCTCATTTCAGCTTTCCTTCTAGCTGGCACTGAAGCTAGGAAGATAGATGATAATCAGTCAACATGACTTTTATTTTTCAAGATCATGGGCTTTTAGAATAAGTAACACTGGAATCAAGGTAAATTGGAAATAGTCAAACAGGAGATGGCAAGAGTGAACATTAATATTTAACAAATCAGTGAACTAAAATGGACTGGAACGGGTGAATGTGGGCAAGAATACCTTAGAAGAAATGGAGTAGCCATCATAGTTAACAAAAGAGTCCAAAATGCAGTATTTGGATGTAATCTCAAAAATGACAGAATGATCTCTGTTCACCTCCAAGGCAATCCATTCAATATCACAGTAAACCAAGTCTATGTCCCCACCAGTAATGCTGGAGAAGCTGAGGTAGAATGGTTCTATGAAGACCTACAAGGCCTTCTATAACTAACACCCAAACAAGATATCCTTTTCATTATAGGAGACTGAAATGCAGAAGTAGGAAGTCAAGAAACACCTGGAGTAACAGGCACATTTGGCCTTGGAGTACAGAATGAAGCAGGGCTACGGCTAACAGAGTTCTGTCAAGAGAACACACTGATCAAAGCAAACATACTCTTCCAGCAACTCCAGAGAAGATTCTGCACTTGGACCTCACTAGATGTTCAACACCGATATCAGATTGATTATATTCTTTGCAACCAAAGATGGAGAAGCTCTATAGAGTCAGCAAAAAGAAGACTGGGAGCTGACTGTGACTCAGATCATGAATTCCTTATTGCCAAATTCAGAATGAAGTTAAAGAAAGTAGGGAAAACCACCAGATGGTTCAGGTCTGACCTAAATCAAATCGCTTATGACTATTCAGTGGAAGTGACAAATAGATTCAAGGGATTAGATCTAATAGAGTACCTAAAGAACTATGGATGGAGGTTTGTGATAGTGTGTAGGAGGCAGTAATCAAGACCATTCCCCAAGAAAACAAAATGCAAAAAGGCAAAATGGTTGTCTGAGGAGGCCTTACACATAGCTGATAAAAGAACAGAAGCTAAAGGCAAAGGATAAAAGGAAAGGTATACCCATCTGAATGCAGAGTTCTAAAGAATAGCAAGGAGAGATAAGAAAGCCTTCCTCAGTGATCAATGCAAATAAATAGAGGAAAACAATAGAATAGGAAAGATTAGATATCTGTTCAAGAAAATTAGAGATACCAAGGAAATATTTCATGCAAAGATGGGCTCAATAAAGGACAGAAATGGTATGGACCTAACAGAAGCAGAAGATATGAAAAAGAGGCGGCAAGAGTACACTGAAGAACTACACAAAAATATTGTCATGATGCAGATGAATATGATGGTGTGATCACTCACCTAGAGCCAGACATCCTCAAATGTCAAGTGGATCTTAGGAAACATAACTATGAACAAAACTGATAGAGGTAATGGAATTTCAGTTGAGATATTTCAAATCCTAAAAGATGATGCTGTGAAATTGTTGCATTCAATATACCAGCACATTTGGAAAACTGAGCAGTGGCCACAGGCCTAGAAAATCTGTTTTTATCTCAATCCCAAAGAAAGGCAATGCCAAAGAATGTTTAAATTACTGCACAATTGCACTCATCTCACATGCTATTAAAGTAATGCTCAAAAGTCTCCAAGCAAGGCTTCAAAAGTACCTGAACTGTGAACTTCCAGAAGTTCAACCTGGATTTAGAAAAGGCAGAGGAATCAGAAATCAAATTGCAAACATCCATTGGATCATCAAAAAAGCAAGTTCCAGGAAAACATCAACTTCTGCTTTATTGACTACTCCAAAGTCCTTGACTGTGTGAATGACAAAAAACTGTAGAAGATTCTTCAAGAAATCAACCTAGATGTCTATCAGCAGATGAATGGATAAGAAAGCTGTGGTACATATACACAATGGAGTATTACTCAGCCATTAAAAAGAACACATTTGATTCAGTTCTAATGAGGTGGATGAAACTGGAGCCTATTATACAGAGTGAAGTAAGTCAGAAAGAAAAACACCAATACAATATACTAACGCATATATATGGAATTTAGAAAGATGGTAACAAAAACCCAGTATACGAGACAGCAAAAGAGACACTGATGTATAGAACAATTTTGTGGACTCTGTGGGAGAGGGAGAGGATGGGATTATTTGGGAGAATGGCATGGAAACATGAATAATATCATATATGAAATGAGTCGCCAGTCCAGGTTCGATGAACGATACTGGATGCTTGGGGCTGGTGCACTGGGACGACTCAGAGGGATGGTATAGGGAGGGAGGAGGGAGGAGGGTTCAGGATGGGGAACACATGTATAGCTGTGGCAGATTCATGTTGATATATGACAAAACCAATACAATATTGTAAAGTTAAAAATAAAATAATAATAATAATAATGATAATAAAAAAAGAAATCAGGATACCAGATCACCTGAACTGCCTCCTAAGAAAGGTCAAGAAGGTCTGTATGCAGGTCAAGAAGCAACGGTCAGAACTGGACATGAAAAAACAGACTGGTTCCAAATCAGGAAAGGAGGATGTCAAGGCTGCATATTGTCACCCTGTTTATTGCAGACTACATCATGCTAAGTGGTGGGCTGGAGGAAACATACTGGAATCAAGATTGCTGGGAGAAATATCAATAACCTCAGGTATACAGATGACATCATGCTTATAGCAGAAAACAAAGAAGAACTAAAGAGCCTCTTGATGAAAGTGAAAGAGGAGAGTGAAAACATTGGCTTAAAACTCAACATTTAGAAAACTAAGATCATAGCTTTCGGTCCCATCATTTCATGGCCAATAGATGGGGAAACAATGGAAATGGTGAGAGACTTTATTTTCTTGGGTCCACAATCACTGCAAATGGTAACTGCAGCCAAAAAATTAAAAGATGCTTGCTTCTTAGAAGGAAAGCTATGGTCAACCTAGATAACATATTAAAAAGCTGAGACATTACTTTGTCAACAAAGGTCCATCTAGTCAAAGCTCTGGTTTTTCCAATTGGACCATAAAGAAAGCTGAGTGCCAAAGAATTGATGCTTTTGTACTGTGGTGTTGGAGAAGACTCTTGAGAGTCCCTTGGACTGCAAGGAGATCCATCCAGTCTATCCTAAAGGAAATCAGTCCTGAATATTCATTGAAAAGATTGATGTTGAAGCTGAAACTCCAATACTTTGCCCACCTGATGCAAAGAACTGAGTTACTAGAAAATACCCTGGTGCTGAGGAAGATTGACCTTGGGGAGAGAAGGGGACAAAAGAGGATGAGATGGTTGGATGGCATCACTGATGTGGTGGTCATGAGTTTGAATAAGCCCTGGGAATTGGTAATGCACAAAGAAGCCTGGCATGCTGCAGTCCATGGGGTTGCAAAGAATCAGAAACAACTGAGTGACTGAACTGAACAAGCACTGGAACATAAAATAAAAATACTAGCTGTTTGGTCTAATTTATTACACCGTAAGTGAAGATTTAGGTTGTTTCAATGATTAATTATCTCATACATAAATTGACAAGCTGGATGTTAACCAATCAACGGATACTAGCTGTGGTACTACTGCAACTAAAGAGTGCAAATTCATAAAACTATGCTTTACAAATTCCAAATTTCTGCTTTCTTCCTTTAATAAATATTAGGAATTAAAACCATGAAGAACATCAGTTCCATTCAGTCACTCAATAGTGTGCGTCTCTTTGGCACCCCATGGACTGCAGCATGCTAGGCCTTCCTGTCCATCACCTACTCCTGGAGCTTGCTGAAACTCATGTCCATTGAGTTGATGATGCAATTCAACCATCTCATCCTCTGTCCTCCCCTTCTCAAACAACATGCAATATATTCAGGTGTAAAATATAAAACCAACTATTTATGTTGTACATTTTACCTACATAATTAAAAATTGTGTTAAAAAGTTGTCTTAAAACTATTGCACTGGATTATATAATTAGCACTGAACCTACTTCTCTATAGAAATAGCTACAAAGTACAATCATAATTAAAAATTTATGTGTCCCCCAAGTACTGTACTACCTCCAGATGGTTTTCTTAACAATCTAGCTGTTTATTACTGATCTTAAAAGTTAAATCTTTATAAAGCTTACTTCATAGGTAAACTAGTAACAGTCAAAACTGAATAATATTGAGAATAATTTGCTAACACAAATCCTATCCTAGTGTACCAATAGGAATATGTTAAAGTTTTCCTTGTACTTTTCAATTGCTACTCATAGTAAAAACTGTGTCATTTCTTTTTCAGTGACAAGTACAAGTCAATATCTAATGGTAAAGTATGTTATTCAGATGTCCACTTCAGGAGAATTGTAATAATATGATTATTCTGCCTATACCCTGGCAGTAAACTGAAGGGTTAGGTAGGAAGTTACGCATTAGCAAGGAGGAGTGGCCTAGCAGAAAAAGATTCAAGCTGATCTTGGAACCCCAGAGCTCACAAATATGCTACAAAATAACCAGAGTTTTCCAACTCTGCCTATGCCCTAGGCACCCAGTAGATACAAACTAACCACAGACTTCTCCAATTCCTGCGAATGCACCAGTGGTGCACAGCTGTGTCCTCGAGTAAATTTAGGTAGCTGGAAGCTTGTTGCTGCCTCTGCTGCTGCTAAGTCGCTTTAGTCGTGTCCAACTCTGTATGACCCCATAAATGGCAGCCCACTAGGCTCCTCTGTCCCTGGGACTCTCCAGGCAAGAATACTGGAGTGGGCCGCCAGGAAGCTTGTTACGGGTTCATAAATAATCCAGACACACATACATCTGATTATAACAGACTGGATTATGGGAAAGACATAGGCAATAAAGCCTATTGTTTTGTAACTTGCAACTGTCAATCAAAACTCTTAGTTCACACCTGCCTAGATGAATATGCAAAAGCCTTGTCTTAAAAAACCATGTACCTCATCATTCCAGCTCCAGTGCCTCTCTTGGCTTGGCCCACTTCTCCCTTGAGGTGTTCTTTCAGTTCTTTCTTCAGTGAATTTGCCTTTGCTAGGGGTAAGACCTCAGATTCTTTGTGTCCTTATTTAGAACTGAGGCCTATGAGAAAGGGTGTTCTTCGACTCTCTCCATCCCAGGTAACAGAAGGATAAATAAGTCCAAAGGAGCTGAGGATGGGGAGAAGAACGTCCTAATATTGACTTACCACCTAGACGTAGTGTGACTTTCACTAAATGTCTTCATTTTCATGGTTCTCAGTTTCCTCATCTAAAATAATGAGTTTAAACCAGACAATGTATAGAGTCTGTTTCAACTGTAAATGTGAATATATTTATATTCACTTATTTTTAGCCTCTAAGAGTAGTAGAAACTTGAAATTTACATATTTTGATTAGAAAATAAAGGCCATTTAAATAAAATCAGTATATTTATTAGATAGCTAATACACTGGAAATATTCCACCTATTAGAATATCAGAAAAGCTAAAAATCTTGGTGGTCTCTGTGCTGTATCTTTTTAGACCTCTCTTCATGAAGGACTAAAGGAAGGATACAAACAAATTGGGAATACAATTGAGACCAAGAGCTTGGAGTTTCCAGATTTATTCCATATTTTAGTATAAACAGTTGTCTTCCTTGAATTATTAAATTTTGTTCTATGAACTGAATAATTTGATAATAATAATAATATTTAACCAGATTGTTCATTACTTGCTACATTGAGTTGAAAGTGTGCCTGAGACTCTCTGTGAGAAGATCAGAGAAGAAACAGGGTTAACTGAAGACAAGTATTTGAAGGAGATGGGTATTGAACTCATACTTAATGGAATAGAAAGATAAAACAAGGGTGGACTGGGCAACATGGGTGAATTGCTGCTGGACAGAAATTATGAGAGGTAATTATGAGAGAAGCAAGGTGAGGAGTAAGGTTAAGAAGAGATGAGAGAAAGGAGGGAGAACAAACGTAGCTTCAGCACTTTGAAGTAATATTGAGAAAGTGGTATTTGATTTGAGGGAATGGGGGACTCAGTGAAATAGAGAGGTGGCAGCTTCAAGAGATTGGTATAGAAAATTATTTTGCACTAATGTGTTATACACATGAAGAAAAAGGAAACCAGGTTCTAGAAAGCTAACAAAGAGTAAATTGCAGTGTTTTATATCTTAAGTACCTAGGGATTTCTACCCAAAAAAAGACTTTGTAGGCTAGAAAGGAAAGTAGAGAAATTAAAACTATCCCACGGATCAAGGTTATTAGATTTTACAAAAATACAAAATGGACTCAAAAAACACTCCTTGGAATTAGGATAAACATCAGAGTATCCCTTAGTTTATGAGAAAACTGAAACATAGCGAAGCTATTGGACTTAGTTATTTAGCTAGTTACTTGCAGAGCTAGAAATAGTAACAAGTCTTCTGACATTAGTTTTAATTTTTACTAAATAATGATTCCTTTTCTTGGAAACTGAGAATTGCTAAAGTATTTGGATGTATAAAAAGCAGGGAAATATCATCACAATTTTTCCTACATTATTCAAAAAATAGACAGTGTGAAAACATTTGGGTGCACAAATTTCCTTTTTGCCAAATAAACTTAGGGATGACAGAAAGAAGCCCAAGTATTACTTATTCATTTGTTCAATATGTTTACATTTATTCATTCAGTATATGATTATTTCATGTATTGTTCTAGGGGCTGATATAATAACTATAAGAAAGACTTTGTCCATTAAGGCATTCATTGTCAATGGTGTAGATGAATGTGAAGGCAAATAATGTTAACACAGGGTCATAAATTCCATGGTATTGTGCTTGGGAAGTTATATGAACCCAGAGAAAGGACAAAACTAACACAGTTTTATTTAATCAGAGAAGACTTTCTGGAAGAAAAATATTTGCAAATGAAGAGCAGGAATTAGTTACCCCAGAAAAAGAGAAAGGAGGATTCTCAGGATAATGAGAGGCTTGGGATAAGTAGGCTTTACTGAGGCAAACTGCAAGAAGTTTTGTGGGACTGGATATTGGAGGTGTGGGGTTCGGAGTGGAGACCAGAGAAAAAGGCTAAGATCAGATCATGAAGTGCTTCATATGCTATTGAGTTTAAAATTCAAACTGCTCATACACAAGGAGCTAATAAACGAAGCCAGTATGAGAATAATGGTCAGTTTTGTGCTTTAGGGTGCTCACTCTGGAAGCAATGTAGAAAGCAATTCAGCATCTGAAAGATGAGATGTGACGCAGTTTCAGAACTCTAAAAGGGAAACAAATGAGAACTTTAGGGAAGTGTAGAGACTAAGGGTGAGTCAGGAAGAATTCGAGACATTTTTAGGAAGTTGCAAGGCTCCCTATCATAAGAATGTTAGTAGAGAGAGGGAGGTAAAGGTTCTATGTCTCCAGGACTCCTGACTTGGATGATTTGGAAAGTGCTGATGCTACTAAGAGACAGTGTCTATTCAGGAGAGATTAAAAGAATAGCAATTTAATGAAAAGACAAGGAAAGGAATAATGACAAGAGAATACTTAAAATGTATTATGTATTTTACTAGACATTTTGAAAAGGTTATTGTAATACTGATGATTATACTTTTTAAGCAATTTCTCTATATTTTAGAAGGAGTTCTAAGATTTGAACTCATATACTTACAATACAAAATTTATTCTCCTTCCATTGTATCCTTGCTGAATAAATCTCAGGCTGCATCTGAGGCTTACCCATCCCCATAGCAATCATTATGCTTTTAAAAAACATTTCAAAATCACCTAACATTTAATGTCCACACTTATAAAAATGACCCAATGTATCCAACAAGATGATTATGTGAAAATATTTTTATAAATTGTAATTCGATAAATGTTCACTTCTATTGTATCAACATAACTATTATAAATTATGAAAATCTAAATTTATCTTTTTAGTCATATCAATTCAGATTTAGTATACAATACAGTTGGACTAGGAAATGCCAACCCATTCCAGTATTCTTGCCTGGAAAATTCTATTCTGGTGGGCTATAGTCCATTGGGTCACAAAGAGTATGAAATGACTGAGCACACACACATACATACAATACCATAAATTTCAGTAAATACAGTAAACTTCAATTACAATACAGTAAATTTCATCCTTTTTATATATAGATTTTGGTGAAATTGATATATGTATACCATCATATACCCACTACTATAATTGAAATATAGAATATTTCCATCACACAGAAAGTCCCTTATGGTATACTGCAGTTAAACTCCTGCCCATACTTTTCTTTCTGGCAATAACTTATGACATCTGTTTCTACATTGTTTTCTTTTCTAGAATGTCATATAAATAAATTCATTTGTATGTGTCTTTTTGTCTCTGATATTTTTCATTTAATGTAATGTTTATGAGAATTATCAAAGTTCTTGCATAGATAGATACGTCTTTCTTTTTAAGGCTATCATATTCCATTGTATAGTTTGGTCAACCCTAACCCCTAAACAGTAACAAAGAGGTTTGGCATGCTGCAGTCGATGAGGTGGCAAAGAATCAGACATGATTGAGCAACTGAACAATAACAAAACTGTAGCACCCCAGGCTTCCCTGTCCTTCACTGTCTCCTGGAGTTTGCTCAGACTTATGTTCACTGAGTCAGTGATACTATCTAACCATCTCATCCTCTGTTGCTCCCTTCTGCTTTGGTCTTCAATCTTTCCCAGCATTAGGGTCTTTTCCAATAAGTCAACTCTTCCCATAATATGGCTAAAATATTAGAGCTTCAGTGTCAGCATCAGTCCTTCCAGTGAGTATTCAGGGTTGATTTCCTGTAGGATTGGCTGGTTTGACCTCTTTGCAGCTCAAGGGACTCTCAAGAGTCTTCTCCAGCACCACAGTTTGGAAGCATCAATTCTTCAGTGCTCAGCCTTCCTTATTGTCCAACTCTCCCATCTGTACATGACTATGGGAAAAACCATAGCTTTGACTTTGACTACAAGGATCTTTGTTGGCAAAGTGATGTCTCTGCTTTTTAATACACTATCTAGGTTTGCCATAGCTTTTCTTCCAAGGCTCAAGCATCTTTTAATTTCATGGCTGAAGTCACCATCCATAGTGACTTTGAAGCCCAAGAAAATAACATCTACCACTGCTCCCACTTTCTCCCTATTCATTTGCCATAAAGTGATAGGATCAGATGCCATGATCTTAGTTTTTGTTTTTGTTTTGTTTTTTTTTTCTGAATGTTGAATTTTAAGCCAACTTGTTTACTCTCCTCTTTTACCCTCAACAAGAGGCTCTTTAGTCCCTCTTTGTTTTCTGCCATTACAATGGTATATCTGTATCTGAGGCTGCTTATATTTCTCCTGTCAATCTTGATTCCAGTTTGTGATTAATGCAGCCTGGCATTTTTCATAATATACTCTGCATAGAAGTTAAATAAGCAGAATGGCAATATCCAGGAGCCTTTCATACTCATTTCCTATCTTTGAACCAGTCACTTTCTCCATGTAAAATTCTAATGTTGTTTCTTGACCTGCATACAGGTTTCTCAGGAGACAGGTAAGGTGATCAAGTATTCCCATCTCTTTAAGAATGTTCCCTAGTTTGTTGTGATCTACATGGTCAAAGACTTCAGCGTCATCAATGAAGAAGAAATAGATATTTTTCTGAATCACCTTGCTTTCTCTTTGGTGCAGTGGATGTTGGCAATTTGTTGTCTGGTTCCTCTGCCTTTTCTAAATCTAGCTTGTACATCTGGAAGTTCTCAGTTCATGTACTGATGAAGCCTAGCTTGAAGGATTTTGATCATAACTTTATTAGTATGTGAAGTGAACTCAATTGTATGGTAGTTCAAACATTCTTTGGCATTGCCCTTCTTTGGGATTGGAGCAAAAACTGACCTTTTCCAGTTATGTTGCCAATGTTTTCCAAATTTGCTGACATCTTGAGTGCAGCACACTAACGGCATCATCTTTTAGGATTTTTGTAGTTCAGTTGGGCTTCCCCGGTGGCTTAGCTGGTAAAGAATCTGCCTGCAATGCAGGAGACCCTGGTTCAATTCCTGGGTAGGGAAGATCCATTGGAGAAGGGATAGGCTGCCCACTCCAATATTCTTGGCTTTCTCATGTGTTTCAGCTGGTAAAGAATCCACCTGCAATGCAGGAAACCTGGGTTCGATCCCTAGGTTGGGAAGATCCCCGGGGGAATGAAAAGGCTACTCACTCCAGTATTTTTGCCTGGAGAAGTCCATGGGGTTGCAAAGAATCAGATACGACTGAGCAACTTAAACTTTCACTTTCCACTAGCTCTTTTTGTAACAAAGCTTCCTAAGGCCCTCTTGATTTCACACTCCAAGATGTCTAGCTCTAGATGTGTGACCACACCATGGTGGTTTTCTGGGTCATGGAGAGCTCTCTTGTATAGTTCCGAATAGTTCTTCTGTGTATTCTTGCCACCTCTTCTTAATCTCTTCTGCTTCTGTTAGATCCTTACTGTTTCTGTCCTTTATCTTGCCCATCCTTGCATGAAATGTTCCCTTGATCTCTTCAATTTTCTTGACAAGATCTCTAGTTTTTGGCATTCTATTGTTTTCCTCTATTTATTTGTATTGTTCATTTAAGGTCTTATGTCTCCTTGCTATTCTCTAGAAGTCTGAATTCATTTGGATAGATCTTTCCCTTTCTCCCTTGCCTTTCATTTCTCCATTGCATGGATGCACCATAATTTGTTTATGGATTCACCAGCTTAGAGAAATTTAGATTGTTTCCATATTTTGGCTATTACAAGTAAAGTTTCTTTGAATATTCAAGGACAGTTGACCCTTAAATAATACTGGGGTTAGAGGTGCTGATCCCCTCTTTGTCCATTTATAAATCCATTTATAGTCGGCCCTCCTATCCAAGTTTCTGTTTTTTTGGGTTCAGACAACCTTGAATATGTAGTATTATACATTTATTATCAAAAAAAATCCACTGATAAGTGGACACACATGGTTCAAGTCCTTGTTCTTTCAGGATCAACTGTATAGGTATTGCATAGATTTACATTTTTTTCTAATACCTAGAAGTAGAATTTCTAAGCAATGTAGGTGTATGCTTAACTTCATAAAAACCTGACAAGGTTTTCTACAGTGAATTCCCATTAGCAGTGTATGAGAATGCTAGTTGCTGCACCTCTTCACCACAAATGGATACCGTCAGTCTTTTTAATTCATTCAATTTTATGGGATTGCAGAGGTATCTCAATGTGGCTTTATGCATTTCTCTAATGATTTCATGTACTAATTTTCCGTCCTTTGTGTGTGTTTCTATTTGAAGGATCGGTTTTAAAAATTTCCCATTTTTGTAAATTGTTGTCTCATGTTTGAGTTGCAAGAGTTTTATACAAAATAATTCTGGAAACAAGACCTTTATGAGATAATGCCTCCAAATAATTTCAGCAAATCTCCAGAATGTCATCTCATTTTCTTAAGGCTATCATTGTAGCAACAAAGGTTTTCCATTTTGCTTGTCCAATTTAATCAATTTCTAGTTTTTTCTTCTGGTTTATTTTAGTAATTTTATAGCTTTATTTTACATTAGAGATGTAACCCAATTCAAGTTTATTTCATATTTTTAATTTGGTTGACAGTGTGGGTAAAACTACTAATACTTTTTTGACACAAAGATACCAAGTTGGTCTGGTGTTATTTATTGAAAAAATTTTTTTCTTAATGAATTATCATATAATCATTATTGAAAGTCAGCTAACCATGTATGTTATGAGTTTATTTCTGGTTTCTGCTTTCTTTTCCACTAATTCATATGTCTATCCTTATGCTAACATTACACTATCTTGATAACTGTAGCTTTAAATAAGTATTGAGACCAGTTAATATGATCTATGGGTATCTTACAGAAAATCTTTTTACCCAACCTGAAAATCTTTGGTTTTTAACTGCATAAAAGTACAAATAATAAAATAAAAATCATGTATATTTCTTCCAACAATGATTAATATTAAGAACTGGATATAGTTTCTTGATATTTTTATTTTATAATGTTCACAAAATTATTGTCTTAGTATATATAAAATACAATATCTTTAAATGATTATATAAGATAATGGCATGGACAATTTATCCTTTTGGAATTCTTATCTTTGTTTGAAATTATTATTTATTGGATAGTTATTTGTCTAGAAATATCATAAATTATGATTCCAGTATTGGACATTCAGATCAGATCAGACCCAGATCAGTCGCTCAGTTGCGTCCGACTCTTTGTGACTCCATGAATCGCAGCACGCCAGGCCTCCCTGTCCATCACCAACTCCCGGAGTTCACTCAGACTCACGTCCATCGAGTCAGTGATGTCATACAACCATCTCATCCTCTGTTGTCCCCTTCTCCTCTTGCCCCCAATCCCTCCCAGCATCAGAGTCTTTTCCAATGAGTCAACTCTTCGCAAGAGGTGGCCAAAGTACTGGAGTTTCAGCTTTAGCATCATTCCTTCCAAAGAAATCCCAGGGCTGATCTCCTTCAGAATGGACTGGTTAGATCTCCTTGCAGTCCAAGGGACCCTCAAGAGTCTTCTCCAACACCACAATTCAAAAGCATCAATTCTTCGGCGCTAAGCCTTCTTCACAGTCCAACTCTCACATCCATACATGACCACAGGAAAAACCATAGCCTTGATTAGACGAACCTTTGTTGGCAAAGTAATGTCTCTGGTTTTCAATATGCTATCTAGGTTGGTCATAACTTTCCTTCCAAGGAGTAAGTGTCTTTTAATTTCATGGCTGCAGTCTCCATCTGTAGTGATTTTGGAGCCCAGAAAAATAAAATCTGTCACTGTTTCCACTGTTTCCCCATCTATTTCCCATGAAGTGATGGGGCCGGATGCCATGATCTTCGTTTTCTGAATGTTGAGCTTTAAGCCAACTTTTTCACTCTTCTCTTTCACTTTCATTAAGAGGCTTTTTAGTTCCTCTTCACTTTCTGCCATAAGGGTGGTGTCATCTGCATATCTGAGGTTATTGATATTTCTCCTGGAAATCTTGATTCCAGCTTGCGGTTCTTCCAGTCCAGCATTTCTCATGATGTACTCTGCATATAAGTTAAATAAACAGGGTGACAATATACAGCCTTGACGAACTCCTTTTCTTATTTGGAACCAGTCTGTTGTTCCATGTCCAGTTCTAACTGTTGCTTCCTGACCTGCATACAAATTTCTCAAGAGGCAGATCAGATGGTCTGGTATTCCCATCTCTTGAAGAATTGTCCACAGTTGATTGTGATCCACACAGTCAAAAGCTTTGGCATAGTCAATAAAGCAGAAATAGATGTTTTTCTGGAACTCTCTTGCTTTTTCCATGATCCAGCGGATGTTGGCAATTTGATCTCTGGTTCCTCTGCCTTTTCTAAAACCAGCTTGAACATCAGGAAGTTCACGGTTCACATATTGCTGAAGCCTGGCTTGGAGAATTTTGAGCATTACTTTACTCGCGTGTGAGATGAGTGTAATTGTGCAGTATTTGAGCATTCTTTGGCATTGCCTTTCTTTGGGATTGGAATGAAAAATGACCTTTTACAGTCCTGTGGCCTCTACTGAGTTTTCCAAATTTGCTGGCATATTGAGTGCAGCACTTTCACAGCATCATCTTCCAGGATTTGAAATAGCTCAACTGGAATTCCATCACCTCCACTAGCTTTGTTCATAGTGATGCTTTCTAAGGCCCACTTGACTTCGCATTCCAGGATGTCTGGCTCTAGGTCAGTGATCACACCATCTTGATTATCTGGACATTTAGAGTCTTTTATTATTGGCCATTTTCATTATTGTGATGAGTTCTTTTTCCATAATTTTTATATATATCTCTGATAATAACCTATAGCTTAATTCCAAAATAGAAAATTTGAGTCAAAGAGAAGAGCATTTTTAAGACTCAAACACATATTTCCATACTTAAAATATGAGATATAAGTAAACAAATATTATTTCACATTGTCCACCAAATTTGCATTATTATCATCCATATAGTGTGTTTATCTTCTAATTATTATATAAAATAGATATTGAAGTTTTAATATTTACTAATTTAATTAAAAACTCATCATGACTGTGATGAATTTTCTTGGATTCCTAGTGAATGAATATTTTACAAATTAATTGGCTATTTGCATTTTTCCAGGGACTTCCCAGTGGTACAGTGGTAAAGAATCTGTCTGCAATGCAGGTGAGGCAGGAGACATGGATGCAGTACCTGGGTTGGGAAAATCCCCTAAAGCAGGGTATGGTAATCCACTCCAGTATTCTTACCTGGAGAATTCCATGGATAGAGAAGTCTGGAGGGTTACAGTCTAGTGTCTCAGATAGTTGGATATGACTGAAACAATTGAGCATGCACACACAAGCAATGAATACATGAGCTAAGTACTGATCAACACTGATAATTCTTCTTTTGATTATTCATAACTTTTTAACAATTTGAAACAAGTTTTTGTTGTTATTTGGAATATTTTTTAACCTTACCTAACATGTGTTAACTAAGACATACATGACCATGTTTCTTTTACCTTTAATTTTAGTTATTTATTTTTAAAGAGATTAAAAAATTGCCAAGCTGGTCAATATTTCACATCATTTTTATCTACCATTTATAACTATGTTATATTCCATTATTGAATACCTAAAATATTTTTCCATACCTAGAAATCAGAAATTCATCCATTTTTAAAAGGTATTTTGTAACTTTTCTTTCTCTTTTTTTTTACTTTTTGAAATTTCTACTGCTTGATATGCTTGTTTTTGTTATTGTAACTTTACAATATAGTTTAGCTGAAAGGGCAAAGAATTCTTACTGATCCTTGTAGGAATAATATTTTTGGCCATTCTAAGACTCTTTTAACTAGAAAAAGAAAAGAAAAAAATTCTTAGGCAATTTACAAACTTGTTTTTGTAAATTAAGTAGGAAAGAACAGTCAAGCTTTAATTATTTAGTTTTCATATCCTGAACTTTGTTTAAATGTTCTATTTTCTTAAGTGATTGGATTTTTCATAGAGATTCTTAATTTTTGGTTGAAAGTTCTATATGTTGTATGCAACCTAGAGTATAGAGAAATCTTTGACTTCTAACATCTTTATTTTTAAATAGTGAGTATTTTATTGACTCATAGGATTCTGTATAATGAAGTATATATTTTCTGAAAATAGAGGAATTTAGTTCCTTTTTGGATCTGGGAATAAAAAAAAAGTCCTTCTTATATCAGACAAAGAACCCTCTTTAGGATTGGTGTGATAGACTAGATAAATGAGAAAAAAGCCACTTTTTACTTGACTCACTTACAGAAACATGTTTGGTTTAGAGAGTTTCTTCCTTATCTAGATGAAAACAATGCACAAGTATGGCAGGGTCCCAAAATAGAGTAAGTTTCATGTCTTTCCTAAATGGAAACCCTGGAAAAAGCAAAATGAAACTAATTCTTTATTAGCCAGCCTTAGGAAAGAGGCCAGTTATTAACATATTGAAAATTGTATTTAAGTTTGAAAATGATGGCTTAAGGAATAATTCATAAACAATTTTATGCTGTTTGATTATCAAGAAATTATGGCTTCTGTAACAATTAAAATGGTAAAATGTAATAATTAAAATGTATTTACCATTCTTGTTTCTTATCATTCCCTAACCCTCCTCAGTCTTATTTAAGGTAAACAAGAGAACCAATTTACACTTCTTGGATAATTTTGAAATATATGTGATAATTGATAGTGTTCTTTAAAAAAATGTATACCAAATTAATATGTGAAATTATATTAGATGTGGAGAATTACTAGCTTAGTATATAAAAATTGGAACTTTGTAACATGAGTACATACTAAATTCTCATTGAAAGTGCACAACTTGGAATTTTATACCTGGAATGAAAAAACTACTTTTCCATCACATAGATAATCATAGAAAATATACTGCTCAAGAAGCAATAAAATAGGTTTTATAATCATAGTGAAAAGTGTTAGTTGCTCAGTTGTGTCCAACTCTTTGTGACCACATGGACTGAAGTCCACCAGGCTCATCTGTCCAGAGAACTCTTCAGGTAAGTATCATGGAGTGGATAGCAATTCTCTTCTCCAGAGGATTTTCCTGACCAAGTGATGGAATCTGGGACTCCTGCATTGCAGGAGGATTCTTTACCATCTGAGCCACTAGGGAAGAATTTATAATCATAACCTACACAACCTACACTCAATTTGTGATGAAGCTGCAATCAAGATTGCTGGGAGAAATATCAATAATGTCAGATACGCAGAAGACACGACCCTTATGGCAGAAAGTGAAGAAGAACCAAAGAGCCTCTTGATGAAGGTAAAACAGGAGAGTGAAAAAGCTGGCTTAAAATTCAATATTCAGAAAACTAAGACCATGGCATCTGATCTCATCACTTCATGGAAAATAGATGGGGAAACACTGGAAAAAGTGATAAACTTTATTTTCTTGGATTCCAAAAATCACTGCAGATGGTGATTGCAGCCACAAAATTAAAAGATGCTTGCTCCTTGAAAGAAAAGCTATGACAAACCTAGACAGCATATTAAAACTCAGAGATATTACTTTCTTGACAAAGTTCTGTAATCAAAGCTATGGTTTTTCCAGTAGTCACGTATGGATAGAGCTGTGGACCATAACGAATGCTGAGTGCTGAAGAACTGACGCTTTTGAACTGTGGTTTTGAAGAAGACTCTTGAGAATGCCTTGGACTGCAAAGAGATCAAACCAGTCTATTCTAAAGGAAATCAGTCCTGAACATCCATTAGGATGTCTGATGCTGAAACTTAAGCTCCAAGACTTTGGCCACTTGATGTGAAGAGCTGATTCTTTAGAAAAGACCACAATGCTGGTAAAGATTGAAGGCAGGAAGAGATGGGGATGACAGAGGATGAGATGGTTGGATGGCACCCCTGACTCAATGGACATGGGTTTGGGCAAGTGCCAGGAAAAGACAAGGAAGCCTGGTGTGCTGCATTGTCCAGGTTCAAAGAGTTGGATGCAACTGAGCAACAACACTTAATTCATAGAGCTTGTTGAAATTTCCAAATATTTTTCAAACATAAAGTTTTAGATATACATATGACATGCAATGTTTAAAGATTTGTATTTTCTATATAAATTTTTGATATTTATATTTTCTACTTATCACCTTTAAAATATTTTCATTTTCACACTCTACTTGGGTATTTTACCTTAGTTTCACTAAAGATTAAATCACATAATGAGTACTCTATCAATATTGCCAATTATCATGGAGTTTTTTCCTTAGCTTTACCTCAATCTGAATGAATAGGAAAAAATAATGATATAAATTTAAAAAAGCACTGCACTTTGCCTCCATTTCCAACCTTACTACTTAAGTTGTTTCATTTATCATTTATGATAATATAGATATATATTTGCATTATTATTCATTTTTGGAATGAATGAACATACTATTTGTTTTGTATATCAGTTTTTCAACCTAAGTTTTCATTAATTTTTGATAGAGTAGATTCATTGGATTTAAAAGAAAATTTTATAAGTATCATATGAGAATCCAAAGTTGGAGGTCATGAAATTTTAATGAGGGAGAAGTATGAGTGAAAGAGAAGTGAAGAATTGATTAGCCTTTGGAGTGGGACTTATTTTCTCAAAAAAGGCCACATTTGAGAAAATTAAAAATTTTCAATATAAGATATTCCATAAGCATAGCATTCACATTTGTTCTAAATAGGGAAAAATAATATTTCACTAAAGAAGTTGCCAGAGCAGGGACTTAAGCAATAAACTATTTTAAATTAATAGAAATATTTTCCATTCACTTTAGAAATAATTTAAGATCCAAGAGTACCTGTGGATTTGAGCGAGAATTTTCCATAAAATAAATGGGATATGTATTTTGAAACCCAAAAGATCTTCTGCTGATCTAAAGGTAATTTCTATAAAGTGACAATTTAACATACACCTCCTAACTCGTTTTACATTTATTTTGCTTACTGAAATATAGCTAAGAAAAGAAAGATTTCTTGTAAATTTATTCTAAACAATATAGGTATGATGTACTTTCACTGACTAAAAGTGATAGCTTACGGTGAATGGTGTTGGATTTGTTATCTTCGAAGGACAGACTTTAGCTTCGGGACCAAAGATGTGACTTCAGTCACTCAGAGCTTCATGTGGCAGAAGTTGAATTACAGGGAAACAGGGAAAGATAAAGCTTCTGACATAGACATCAGAAGTGGGCAGAGAGTGCCCCACTCACTAGTCTTAGTAAGGCCTTGTGTACTTTTTCAAAATAATGTCTCACTGTTGTAAAGGTCTTATCAGACCCACTCCTACAACATACTTCTTAAGACAACAGGTTTAGTCAGAGGTTTTGTTAGAAGGAGAAACATGTCCTTGAGCAAGACACATTGTTATCGTATAATCATTAGTACAGAGATTAAGGAAAAACATATGAGCAAATGTATTGTTTTGTTGTGTAATCCTTAGTTCTGAAATTAAAGAAAGTCTTAGGTGAAATAGATTGCTACCATAACAATTCAAAGCTTAATAAAAAGAAGTCTTATGTGATTAAGATAAAGGAATGTAGAAAAAACGGTTGTCCCTTTCTCCTTCTTGAGGGCCCGGCCTACCTAAAAATTAGCTCTCTCAAAAGTAGCTAAGAAAATTAGGTGATTTAAATGACTATTATTCTCCCTCCTGAGAAACACTGGGCTGGATGAAGCACAAGGTGGAATCAAGATTGCCAGAAGAAATATCAATAACCTCAGATATTGCAGTCGGTCAATGCAGTTGGTCAAACTGTCAGTCAGTACAGTGGGTCAATGCAGTCGTACAAACCTCAGCATTGCAGTCGGTCAATGCAGTTGGCAAAGTGCATTGACCAACTCAATGCAGTTTGAGTAAACTCCGGGAGGTGGTGATGGACAGGAAACCCTGGCTTGCTGCACTCCATGGGGTGGCAAAGAGTGGGACATGACTGAGCGACTGAACTGAACTGAACTGAACCTCCCTCATTAAGTTCCATTAAAAAAAGAAAAAAGATAATAATTATTGTTATATTTTAAAATAATATTTTTCATTAAAATAGATCCAACTTAGGGGTTTTGATATCTCCTATTGACTATGCCAAAGCCTTTGACTGTATGGATCACAATAAACTGTGGAAAATTCTGAAAGAGATGGGAATACCAGACCACCTGACCTGCCTCTTAAGAAACCTATATGCAGGTCAGGAAGCAACAGTTAGAACTGGACATGGAACAACCAACTGGTTCCAAATAGAAAAAGGAGTACGTCAAGGCTATATATTGTCACCCTGCTTATGTAACTTCGATGCAGAGTACATCGTGAGAAATGCTGGGCTGGAAGAAGCACAACCTGGAATCAAGATTGCTGGGAGAAATATCAATAACCTCAGATATGCAGATGACATCACCCTTATGGCAGAAAGGGAAGAAGAACTAAAGAGCCTCTTGATGAAAGTGAAAGAGGAGAATGAAAAAGTTGGCTTAAAGCTCAACTTTCAGAAAACGAAGATCATGGCTTCCAGTCGCATCACTTCATGGGAAATGATGGGGAAACAGTGGAAACAGTGTCAGACTTTATTTTTTGGGGGCTCCAAAATCACTGCAGATGGTGATTGCAGCCATGAAATTAAAAGACACTTACTCCTTGGGAGGAAAGTTATGACCAACCTAGATAGCATATTAAGAAGCAGAGACATTACTTTGCCAACAAAGGTCCGTCTAGTAAAGGCTATGGTTTTTCCAGTGGTCATGTATGGATGTGAGAGTTGGACTGTGAAGAAAGCTGAACACTGAAGAATTGATGCTTTTGAACTGTGGTGTTGGAGTAGACTCTTGAGAGTCCCTTGGACTGCAAGGAGATCCAGCCAGTCTATCCTAAAGGAGATCAGTCCTGGGTGTTCATTGGAAGGACTGATGCTGAAACTGAAACTCCAATACTTTGGCCACTTCATGCGAAGAGTTGACTCATTGGAAAAGACTCTGATGCTGGGAGGGACTGGGGGCAAGAGGAGAAGGGAACAACAGAGGATAAGATGGCTGGATGGCATCACCTACTCCAGGGACATGAGTTTGAGTGAACTCCGGGAGTTGGTGATGGACAGGGAGGCCTGGCGTGCTGCGATTCGTGGGGTCGCAAAGAGTCGCATACCACTGAGCGATTGAACTGAACTGAATATATAAAGGAACTGGAATTGTCAGACAATATTGTAACAATGTGTCTTATCTGAGAATCATGAGCTATAGATCTTAAGAGTGATTGATTTGATCCAGTCACCAGTTTTATACTTTCTCGAGAAACTCTTGTAATTCAGTCTCTTTAGAAACCCCCCTCTCTTCTATCTCTTTTACACACACACACACACACACAGAAACACAATTCTTACTAGGCTTTGACATTCCTCCTGTCACACACTAGAAAAGCAGGCAGTCTATGATTCTAAGACCTAGGTTTAACTACAATCTTTATTTGTTTTCTATGTTTTAAAATTGGATACTATACTATGTAAATAAATTCCACACATAGTTAGGCAAAAAGAAGAAACTGACATCTCCTGCATTGGCAGGTGGATTCTTTATCACTGAACAATCAGGGAGGGAGCCCCATATCATCGTGTACTATTAGCTAAAATGTTCGTATGTGTGTGAAACTGTAGCTCCTTAAGAACAGAAGCAAATTAATATACTCCTCATTACATAAAGTAGATGAGTACATATCATGAATTTAAATGTGAATTTGAATTTTGTGACAGGCCTTCTTAAGGTGGGAGAATTAGATACAAACAATACCTTTTACTAGAAACTAAAGATGACTTGTGTGGAATCACTGGTTTGCTTCATTAGCATTTCTTAATGCCTGAAGTGAAAATAGGTGAAATAAATAAATTGGAATATTATATAGATGTGAAATATTACATTAAGAATAAAGCCAAAGATATATTGTTATGGGATTGGGAGAATTGGCAAGGTCCTTAACATCATATTCTTTTGAAGATAATGTGTAAATAATATGTACTTCAATAAAATCAAATTCATACTGGAAGTCTGAGAAATACATAGAATTTTAGATCTTTCCTTATATAAGAATAACTTTCAAAAGAGAAGTAATTTGTGCCCAAATTAGAAGGTTTATCTTCACAAAAATGAGTTCTAATATTGACAGCTCTTCATGAATATGGAAACAAGAGAAAATAACCTTGTTGGATCCTTTGTTTCTATGCCAAAATTTATTTTGTGATATTTAAGATAACTAAGGAAAAGCCTCCCAAATTGGAGTAATGAAAATAACAATGGAATTTTCAGTAATGTCTTCCCATTGTATTGTTCTAGCTATTTCATATTTTTAATTCCACTCACAACCAACTTATTGGAGACAATTTAAAAATAGCTTATCTTTTAGCTCCTATATCTGAGAATAATTAGATAAGTACTCTCTTTATGACCGCCACAGGTTATAAAAAGCTTCTATTTAATAATTTTAAAAGTGCATGTACTGGAATTTAATGCAGTCACTGTATTTCTGAGTTTTATATCTTTTTGGCTGGTTTTATGAATTTATAAATATATACCATAAATTATACATTATAAAAACATTATGATACAAATTTAAAATGTATGACCAATCAGAATATTCTATCAAACTAAATGTAATGATTTTATAAACTTTTCTTTCTCTCCTCAAATAATGCTGCAGTAAAATTTAGCAGTGAGCCACTAAGATTAGAATAACAATTGGATTCTAACTAATATTAATGCAACTTTTATCCCATTGAAATGTATCTTCATAGTTGTTCTTTACATATTAAATCTCTATGGTAAAACCTAATGAATTATTTTCATTTTCAGTGTGTCTATGGGTCAACTCTCCTTTCTTCCTCTTCATTTTCCCCACGTGTGCTTGCATGCTCAATCGCTCAGTTGTCTTGGATTCTTCCCCTATCTAAGTGTACCTAGTATATGCCTCATTCCCTCAATGAGGAAGTAATCTGTTAAATAACTGAAACATAACCTGAGAATGATAGATTCAGGGGTACAATGGTTCCAAGTCGAGAAAGATATTTTTTGAATATGTACAACTCAAATTCTACTATGTAAATCACTATGTTCATATATGCTATCAGTTTCATTGAGAAATTGAGTTGATAATGTTTGGAACAACTTGACAACCTTTGTAAGTCATTTCTTCTGAAGGGAGCAATTTAACAAATCTTCTTATGTCATGATTTTAGCAATAATCATTGAGAGGACATCAATGCCACTTAAACCTAAAACCCATCAAAACCTACTCTTTAATATGGCAGAAATGGTTCCTAAAGGGTGCATTCTAGCTTAATAAAGTTGTTTTTAATATCTGTGAATACCACTTGTGTCATTGGATTCTAATATTGGCTCTGCTACTAACATTTCCTCAGATCCTTTGTGAAAATATGTGCCAGTTAATGTACAAAGTACTAGGATAGAGAGAGACAAATACATACCATTTCTCTCCTGGGAGATTTTTCAGTCTAGTGAAAGCAACTTATATATAAGCACATATTTTCATCAAAATGTAGAAAATACAATGATTGAGATATTCATGGGGCAATGAGGATTTAGGATGGGGGAAATTAATAGTGTTTTTCTGCTTCAACTACTTAGAGACACTTTTGAAATAGATGGCAACATACTAAATTACCCTGAAATCTATAGACAAGAAAATCTATTGAAATTGAAGGTGTTATTAACTATCATTATTCACCATGGACTACCTTTACTGGTTTACATAACATGTAAGATATTTGAAATAGGTTGTTCAGATTATTCAACAGATATTTTCTTCACTTATTCTTGAAGGTATGGTTTGAAAATTATTCTTTTTCTGATCCTATCAGTTTTTGATTATAGTAAATATTTTGATTCCAAACTACTGTAAAAATCCAAAAAAGAGACACAGTTCTTGTTACTTGAAAGTTAAAATTATTATTTAACAATGGGAAGTGATTTATGACAACAATCATTTCAAAAACAAAAGCTGTATAGTGGTTGATATTACTCTCCATGGAATTCTATAATTATTTCTATGAAAGCCAGTCTTTCTCAAACCTCAGCCTAAGCTTCAGTAATGGTGATTAAAACCTTACTTCATGCTATATTTTAGTGGAAAAATGTCTTTCTGAACTTCTGAATTAATAATCTGCAAAGAGGATTACATTTAGTGCTCATTTCTCTTTGATTTGATGCACCAAATCAAATATCAGTTCTCTATCAAATGATTAAATGTACATGACATTCACTCAATAAGCATTTATTGAGCACGTTAAATATACAGGGCAGTGTACTAATCACTGTGGAAAAACATTATTTCTGCTATCATAAACCTTTTGACTTAGTGGAGGACAGAGACAAGTATATCCATGCTTACAATACAGTGGTGGGTACTATGGGAGAGAAAGAAGAAAGATAAAATGTGGGCAGAGAAAAAGACATTTAAATTAGACTAGAATAGATGAGATCAATTCTGGCAAGTGATGCTTGAGTTTTATCCTAAAACATATATGGTTGGATGAGGAAATTGAGGGTTTTCCCCTTGAAATTAAATATACAGTTTTGTCCTTTACTAATATAATTAATTAAGAGCTGCTGATTTATTGAATAAGTTTTGAACATGTGTTAATATGTGTGGTAAAAATATTTTTTATAACATACTTCTGTGCATATTTTTAATTATTGAAGTAAAATAAATGTGAAGTTGGAAATCACATGGCCAGCATCTCAGAGTTGAGGTGGCACTAAAGCTGAGATTTTCAATATTTTATCTGAGCCTATTTTAGTCTCTATTAGAAAATCAGCAAGCAAATTGAATTGATATAGACCTAGGGAGATAAGAATGAAAGTGCAATAAATTATCCTTATCTTTCCTGACCATATCCATTTTCTTCTCTAGGACTTGATCATTTTATATATGTTTTTTGGGGAGGTGAACGTGAAAGATTAATTGACAGCCTGAGGCAGAAAGGCAAAGATGAGATGAAAGGCAAATACTGCTTGAAAACAATATTATACAGCTAATTATACAACCGCTTAAACAACTATAAAGAACTCATCTCTCCTCTTGCACCATAGAAGGCAGACTATTCATTCATTCATACAGTTAATATATTTACTTATAAAACTTTGAGTCATCCACTAAGTGGTCAAACTCTGCTGGAATTCAGACATGTATAAATCATAATCTGTATTACACTGGGGCTCAAGATATGGCAGAGAGACCTATATTCACATAAACACATGTTCAGTTGCTCTGTTCTGTCTGACTATTTGCAACCCCATGAACTGCAGCACACCAGGCCACTCTGGCCATCACCAACTCCCGGAGTTTACCCAAACTCATGTCCATTGAGTCAGTGATGCCATCTAACCATCTCATGCTCTGTCATTCCCTTCTCCTTCTGCCTTCAATCTTTCCCAACATCAGGGTCTTTTCCAAAGAGTCAGCTCTTCACAGCAGGTGGTCAAAATATTGGACTTTCAGCTTCAACATCAGTCTTTCCAATGAACACCCAGGAATGATCTCCTTTAGGTTGGACTGCTCATATCTCCTTGCAGTCCAAGGGACCCTCAAGAGTCTTCTCCAGCACCACAGTTCAAAAGCACCAATTCTTTGGCACTCAGCTGTCTTCACAGTCCAACTCTCACATCCATACATGACCACTGGAAAAACCATAGACAGACTTTTGTTGGCAAAATAATCTCTCTGCTTTTTAATATGCTGACTAGGTTGGTCATAACTTTCCTTCCAAGGAGTAAGTGTCTTTTAATGTCATGGCTGCAATCACCATCTGCAGTGATTTTGGAGCCCCCAAAAATAAAGTCAGCCACTGTTTCTATTGTTTCCCCATCTATTTGCTATGAAGTGATGGGACTGGATGCCATGATCTTCGTTTTCTGAATGTTGAGCTTTAAGCCAACTTTTTCAATCTCCTCTTTCACTTTCATCAAGAGGCTCCTTAGTTCTTCACTTTCTGCCCTCAGTTCAGTTCAGTTCAGTCACTCAGTCGTGTCTGACTCTTTGCAATCCCATGAATCGCAGCACGCCAGGTCTCCCTGTCCATCACCAACTCCCAGAGTTCACTCAAACTCAAGTTCCTCGAGTCGGTGATGCCATCCAGCCATCTCATCCTCTGTCACCCACTTCTCCTCCTGCCCCCAATCCCTCCTAGCAATGAGTCAACACTTCGCATGAGGTGGCCAAAGTATTGGAGTTTCAGCTTTAGCATATGTCCTTCCAATGAACACTCAGGACTGATCTCCTTTAGGATGGACTGGCTGGATCTCCTTGCAGTCCAAAGGACTCTCAAGAGTCTTCTCCAATACCACAGTTCAAAAGCATCAATTTTTCAGTGCTCAGCTTTCTTCATAGTGCAACTCTCACATCCATACATGACCACTGGTAAAACCATAGCCTTGACTAGATGGGCTTTTGTTGACAAAGTAATGTCTCTGCTTTTTCATATGTTATCTAGGTTGGTCATAACTTTCCTTCCAAGGAGTAAGTGTCTTTTAATTTCATGGCTGCAATCACCATCTGCAATGATTTTGAAGACCCCCCCCCAAAAAAAAGTCAGCCACTGTTTCCCCTGTTTCCCCATCTATTTCCCATGAAGTGATGGGACCAGATGCCATGATCTTCATTTTCTGAATGTTGAGCTTTAAGCCAACATTTTCTCTCTTCTCTTTCACTTTCATTAAGAGGCTTTTTTGTTCCTCTTCACTTTCTGCCATAAGGGTGGTGTCATCTGTTTATCTGAGGTTATTGATATTTCTCCTGTCAATCTTGATTCCAGGTTGTGCTTCTTCCAGCCCAGCGTTTCTCATGATGTACTAGTAGAAGATAATTGGCCTATTGATTAAAGTGTATGAGTTAGAGTAGCAGGGCCAAGCAAAGAAGGAGACCTGGAAAGCCTTCTTGAAGGATGTAATTCCTGAACTGCTTCTTGAAGAGCCAGAACCTAAGTGCTCAACAGGCTGACAAGGGCAATTTGGGCATGGCAAAGCCTTAGCTTCAAGGTGTGTGGCTGGATTGATTATGAGTTGTGTAGAAGAGCTGGGAGGACAGGTCTGCATAAAAGGAGGAGAGGTGAGAAAAAAGGAGGAAAGACGAACAGAAACTGGACAAAATCAAACATCATGCTGAAAGAAGAGTTTAGTATACAAGGTGAAGCAAAGCCTTAAAATTGTAAAGTTATAACAGTTTAATCAAACAAAAATTTGTACACATGTTCATGGCAGCATTATCATAATAGCTAAAAGATGGAATAATGCAAATCGCCCTCAATTGATTAATAGATAAATACAAAGTGACCTATCCATAAGGGAATATTCCTCAGCCACAAAAACAAGGTGAAAATGAAAATGTGCTTAAGTGAAAGGCCACTTATTGTATATTTTATTTACATGACATATCTAGAATATGCAAATTTGTAGAGACAGAAAACAGAGTAGTGGTTCCCAGGAGCTGAGGGGATAAATTAATAAGGATTGACTGCTTATTGGGTAGGGAGTTAACTTGAAGTACCAATAATGTTCTGGAATAAGGTAGCAGATATGATTACACAAAATTTTGAATATACTAAATGCCAATAAGGCATATATTTTCAAAAGGTTAGAAAAGGTCGATTTTATGGTATGTACATTTTGCCACAATAAAAATATAAAAAGTTTGAAACTAAAGGAGATGGAAGGAACTGATATTACAAACAGTCATTTTTTAATACGCCTTATAGAGTCACATGTGCAAGATTCAGGGGAAGATACCTACTGTAAAAGTAAAGCAGCCACACGCTTCTAGTGGGCCTTATGCCTTGATATGGATATTATTTTGTGTCCACCGTGCAATCGATTGTCTTTTGCTAGTACGGCCACTCAGATACCCCTTTGAGTATATGGCCTATACTTATTACACACAATAGGCATTCAACAAAGTGAAAACATGATTATATTAAAACAAAGTTTAGTACTTACTTTATCTTTGAATCAAATCATTATAAACTCTTAACCTATTTCTTTAAGTGGTCTTTGCTTATTCTTTTAAGGCACTAGTTTTCATTTTTCAGTTAAATTTACTTATTTCTCACATTATTAAGCTATATACCTTTTTATGTTTCATCCTAGTTTGCTTCTTTTTTCAATGACAATAATTTGATAATTTATCTTGTGTTGTCAGTATTCTATTTTAATTCAGAAGAATTTATAAGTTTTGGTTGGACCATGCCCATCTAATGGGATCAGTATGCTTGCACCTTCTCAGTTGTGTCTGACTCTTTGAGGCCCCATGGACTTTGAGGCCTCCAGGCTCCTCTGTCCATGGAATTTTCCCAGTGAGAATATTGAAGTGGGTTGCCATTTCCTAAAATCATTCCAAACCAGGGATCAAAGCTGCATCTCTTGCATCTCCTGCATTGCAGGTGGATTCTTTACCACTATGCTACCTGGGAAACTGGTGATCAGTATATATCATATCAATCCAAACAAAAATTATTCTTAGATTACCAAAGAAAAAAATTAAGGCTCATGGTAATTAAATGACCTGGAGTATATACAGCAGAGGGCAGAGCCTGCACTTGCAATTTGGCCTTCACATTCAAGATAGCAATTAACCTGTCACTGAGGCTAATTCACCAAATCTTCACCCAAGTGGACTGAGATTAGTCAACCAGTTTAAAACTTGATCCTGTAGAATGACATTAAACTTGTGCCTACCTCTTCCCTTTGGCATGCCCCTCTTGCCCTTATGGCTTCCCTCATAGCTCAGTTGGTAAAGAATCCATTTTCAATGCAGGAGACCCCGGTTTGATTACTGGGTTGGAAAGTTCCCCTGGATAAGAGATAAGCTACCCACTCCAGTATTCTTGGGCTTTCCTTATGGTTCAGCTGGTAAAGAATCCACCTGCAATGTGGAAGACCTGGGTTCGATCCCTGGGTTGGGAAGATCCCCTGGAGAAGGGAGACTACCAACTCCACTATTCTGGTCTGGAGAATTCCATAGACTAAGTCCATGGGGTTGCAAATAGTTGGACACGACTGAGCGACTTTCTTTCTTGCCCTTATTGATAAACTCTAAACGTAAATCAGTCCATTCTGAAGGAGATCAGCCCTGGGATTTCTTTGGAAGGAATGATGCTAAAGCTGAAACTCCAGTACTTTGGCCACCTCATGGGAAAAGTTGACTCATTGGAAAAGACTCTGATGCTGGGAGGGATTGGCGGCAGGAGGAGAAGGGGACGACAGAGGATGAGATGGATGAATGACATCACCGACTCGATGGACGTGAGTCTCAGTGAACTCTGGGAGTTGGTGATGGACAGGGAGGCCTGGCATGCTGCAATTCATGGGGTTGCAAAGAGTCGGACAGACTGAGCGACTGATCTGATCTGATCTGATCTGAAACGTAAATCTGACTCACCCTTCTCCAAAGTTTCTTTCTTAGTCCTCTCCACTGGGTGATATCAAGCTCTGAGGATGTAAGAATTCAGAAAGGAAGGAAAATTTGAAGGTCATCTTATGTCCTTACTGGGTTATAAAAATTATCTTTGGTTCTGGATGTGGTACAGTGTCTCATGGTATCATGGGTGCAGTGAGAAACGTGAAGTTGGTCACAAAGAAAAAACTTCTAGTACACAGCATGGTGACTATAGTTAATAGTAAATAATACTGTATTTGAAAGTTACTAAGAGAATAGGTCACTTTTGTCTTTTTAAAAAATGTTACTCTTTTCATTGAAGTACAATTAATGAGAGTTTATCTTAAAAATTCTCATTACAAGAAAAAAAAGTTTAAATATATAAAGTGATGGATGTTAACTAAACTTATTTTGGTAATCATTTCATAATATATACAAATATCAATTGATGTGCATCTTGGACTAAATATTAAAACTGAACATACAACATTATAGAGACAGCTTTATTGATTGCAGCATATTTTAATCACCCAATAGGTTTATTATAAAATATTTCTCACATTGAATTTTTTACTTTTTAAATGACCTTGAAGTAAAAGGGAAAGTCCCTCAGTCATGTCTGACTCTTTGCAACCCAATGGACTGTGCTGGCCATGGAATTCTCCAGGTCAGAATACTGGAATGGGTAGACAATCCCTTCTCCAGGGGCGCTTCTGACACACGAATCGAACCAGGGTCTCCTGCAATCCAAGCGGATTCTTTACCAACTGAGCTATCAGGGAAGCCTTAAATGACTTTATTATACTGTACCATGAGTTGAATAAGGAAAATATGATAATTTAAGGTACTTGCTGACTGTGGTTGCCTGTGTTGCTGATGTGGCAGGCAAATGTCTTCTTCCTGCAATATTCAAGAATCATACTTCTAAAGGTAAAAGAAAAATCACATATGTATGGGTAAATAAACAAGTCAATCCACATAGTGGTAACGAATTAGACACTTCTGGAGGTTACTTTTAGGAGGTAAATTCAAATTCATTTTTAAACTGTGTCTGAGTGGCAACATCTGTGGTACCATTGAACCAGTACCAATCTATTTACTTTGGTTTTAGATTTGATTAAAACACAATAATTATTCAATGACTTAGGTTCTGGCAGTCACAGTTTCAATTCAGCCAGACCCCTCATGATACTTTGTACAATTTATTGTTGTATACATTATCTTATTAAATCCTTCCCCTTCATAGATCACTGCCTTGTAGTGGTGAAGGGACTTATGTAACTCAATGAAGCTATGAGCCATGCCATGCAGAACCACTCGAGATGGACAGGTCATAGTGGAGAGTTTGGACAAAATGTTCTCCTCTGGAGGAGGGAAGGGCAAACCACTCCAGTATACTTGCCATGAGAACCCCATGAACTGTATGGAAAAAAAAAAAAAAAAAAAGATATGACACCTAAAGATGAGCCTCCTCAGGTTGGAAGGAGTTCAATACACTACTGGGGAAGAGCAGAGAACACCTACTAATAGCTCCAGAAAGAATGAATATATATATATATATATATATATATATATATATATATATATATACCTCTTTTTCATTCACTACACTAAAGACTTTGCCTGTTTGGATCATAGCAAATGATGGAAAACTCTTAAAGAGTTAGGAATACCAGATCATCTTACTTGTCTCCTGAGAAACCTGTATTCAAGAAACGAAAGTTAGACTCTTTTATGGAACAACTGACTTGTTCAAAATTGAGAAAGAAGTATGACAATCTGTTTATTGTCATTCTGTTCACTTAACTTACACACTGAGTACATAATGTGAAATGCCAGGCAGGATGAGTTACAAGTTAGAATCAAGATTGCTGGGAGAAATATCAACTACCTCAGATATGTAGATAATACCACTTTAATGGCAGAAAGTGAAGAGGAACTAAAGAGCCTCTGGATGAAGGTGAAAGAAGAGAGTAAAAAGTTGGCTTAAAACTATATTAAAAAAAACTAAGATCATGACATCTGGTCCCATTACTTTATGGAAAATAGAAGAGGAAAAGGTGAAATCAGTGACATATTTCATCTTCTTGGGCTTTAAAATCACTGCAGATGGTAACTGTAGCCATGAAATTAAAAGATGTTTGCTCCTTGTGGGGGGCAGGGGACTAGACAAACCTAGACAATATATTAAAAAGCAGAAACATTACTTTACCGATAAAGGTCTGTGTAGTCAAAGCTATGGTCTTTCCAGAAGTCATGTACAGATGCGAGAGCTGGACCATAAAGAAAGTTGTGCATCAAAGAATTGATGCTTTCTAACTGTGGTGCTAGAGAAGACTCTTGAGAGTCCCTTGGACTGCAAGGAGATCAAACCAGTTAAGCCTAAAGAAAATCAACCCTGAATATTCATTGGAAGGACTGATGTGGAAGCTCCAATACTTTGTCCACCTGATGCAAAGAGATGACTTGCTGGAAAAGACCCTGATCCTAGGAAAGATTAAAGGCAGTAGAATAGGGTGACAGAAGGTGAGATGGTTGGATGGAATCACCGATGCAATGGACATGAACTTGGGCAAACTCGGGGAAATGGTGAGGAACAGGGAAGCCTGATGTGCTACAGTCTATGGGGTCACAAAGAGTTGGACACTGAACAAAAACAACAAATTAAATCATTGAAACAAAACTACTTTTTTTCCCCATTTTAATAAATAAGTAAGCAATATCATAAAAGTTACCAAGTTAATAAGTAAAAAAAAAAAGGAACTGAAACCTAGGTCTCTCTGACTACAAATCTATTTTCTTACTCATTTTTTATTAAAATTACATTCCATATTTCATTTAAATATATTCCATGTGTGTATTATTATAAAATTAACCAACAATAACATAGATCACTGTTTCAACACTGATTTTTAGTGTTTCCTAGCTAACCATTGTGTTTCTTATTTTCAGTGTTGTTTCTTTTTATTCTATCCTAGAAGAGAGAGAAAGCTCTTCTGCTCAGATTGGAAGAAATGGCACTTCTGTGTTTTCTGTGCACATGACTTGCATCTAGGTTCAGCTTAAAATCCCAAAGGATGACTTACAGCATATGCCTAAAGCTAGTCCTCCTCTTCAAAGGTGAGAGCAGTGGGAGAGAATGGAATAAAATGTTGCCCGACAGCTCTTTGATCCTCTCCGCTAACACCCAGACACCCGTGAACACTCCCAGTGGGCAGTTGGCAGGCTCAAAATGGTCTGCAATCCTAAGCCTTATGGATGACACTTGTGGCCTAACCTTGTACTCACTCCTGGAAGAAATATTGTGTTCTGAAATGTGGCATCTCAGTGACCCAGCTGCTGCTGCTGCTGCTAAGTCGCTTCAGTTGTGTCTGACTCTGTGCGACCCCATAGACGGAAGCCCACCAGGCTCCCCCATCCCTGGGATTCTCCAGGCAAGAACACTGGAGTGGACTGACATTTCCTTCTCCAATGCATGAAAGTGAAAAGTGAAAGTGAAGTCGCTCAGTTGTGTCTGACTCACAGCGACCCCATGGACTGCAGCCTTCCAGGCTCCTCCATCCATGTGATTTTCCAGGCAAGAGTATGGGAGTGCGGTGCCATTGCCTTCTCCGTCAGTGACCCTGATCAGATCAGTCACTCAGTCGTGTCCGACTCTTTCCGACCCCACTAATCGCAGCACGCCAGGCCTCCCTGTCCATCACCAACTCCCGGAGTTCACTCAGACTCAGGTCCATCGAGTCAGTGATGCCATCCAGACATCTCATCCTCTGTCGTCCACTTCTCCTCCTGCCCCCAATCCCTCCCAGCATCAGAATCTTTTCCAATGAGTCAACTCTTCGCATGAGGTGGCCAAAGTACTGGAGTTTTAGCTTTAGCATCATTCCTTCCAAAGAAGTCCCAGGGCTGATCTCCTTCAGAATGGACTGGTTGGAACTCCTTGCAGTCCAAGGGACTCTCAAGAGTCTTCTCCAACACCACAGTTCAAAAGAATCAATTCTTCAGTGCTCAGCCTTCTTCACAGTCCAACTCTCACATCCATACATGACCACAGGAAAAACCATAGTCTTGACTAGATGAAGCTTTGTTGGCAAAGTAATGTCTCTGCTTTTCATTATGCTATCTAGGTTGGTCATAACTTTCCTTCCAAGGAGTAAGTGTCTTTTAATTTCATGGCTGCAGTCACCATCTGTAGTGATTTTGGAGCCCCCCAAAAATAAAGTCTGACACTGTTTTCACTGTTTCCCCATCTATTTCCCATGAAGTGGTGGGACCGGATGCCATGATCTTCATTTTATGAATGTTGAGCTTTAAGCCAACTTTTTCACTCTCCTCTTTCACTTTCATCAAGAGGCTTTTTAGTTCCTCTTCACTTTCTGCCATAAGGGTGGTGTCATCTGCATATCTGAGGTTATTGATATTTCTCCCAGCAATCTTGTTTCCAGCTTGTGTTTCTTCTAGTCCAGCGTTTCTCATGATGTATTCTGCATATAAGTTAAATAAACAGGGTGACAATATAACAGCCTTGACAAACTCCTTTTATTATTTGGAACCAGTCTGTTGTTCCATGCTAAGTTCTAACTGTTGCTTCCTGACCTGCATACAAATTTCTCAAGAGGCAGGTCAGGTGGTCTGGTATTCCCATATCTTTCAGAATTTTCCACAGTTTATTGTGATCCACACAGTCAAAGGCTTTGGCATAGTCAATAAAGCAGAAATAGATTTTTTTTCTGGAAATCTCTTGCTTTTTCCAAGATCCAGCGGATGTTGGCATTTTGATCTCTGGTTCCTCTGCCTTTTCTAAAACCAGCTTGCACATCAGGAAGTTCACAGTTCACATATTGCTGAAGCATGGCTTGGAGAATTTTGAGCATTACTTTACTAGCGTGTGAGATGAGTGCAATTGTGCAATAGTTTGAGCATTCTTTGGCATTGCCTATCTTTGGGATTGGAATGAAAACTGACCTTTTCCAGTCCTGTGGCCACTCCTGAGTTTTCCAAATTTGCTAGCATATTGAGTGCAGCACTTTCACAGCATCATCTTTCAGGATTTGGAATAACTCAACTGGAATTCCATCACCTCCACTAGCTTTGTTCGCAGTGGTGCTTTCTAAGGCCCACTTGTCTTCACATTCCAGGATGTCTGGCTCTAGGTCAGTGATCACACCAGCGTGATTATCTGGGTCATGAAGATCTTTTTTGTACAGTTCTTCTGTGTATTCCTGCCATCTCTTCTTAATATCTTCTGCTTCTGTTAGGTCCATACCATTTCTGTCCTGTATCGAGCTCATCTTTGCATGAAATGTTCCTTTGGTATCTCTGATTTTCTTGAAGAGATCCCTAGTCTTTCCCATTCTGTTGTTTTCCTCAATTTCTTTGCATTGATCGCTAAAGAAGGCTTTCTTATCTCTTCTTGCTATTCTTTGGAACTCTGCATTCAGATGTCTATATCTTTCCTTTTCTCCTTTGCTTTTTGCTTCTCTTACTAATTCAGCTGTCATTGGTAAAATTGTCTTATACCTTTCTTTCCTTAGTGACAGCATGCCAACCCAGGCAATTTGAAATTCCACTCAACTTTCTTCCTGCTGCCTCTCTCTAATTCTCATGGGGAGGTGATAATCAGCCTTTTAATGTTTGTGCCTGTGGTCCACCATAGACAGGCCTTCATCAATGAGACATCCCTTTAAGCACTGCCTTCAAATGATATCTGGGTCTATCTATTTTCTTTTTACTTACCCACTTGCTTGCCTCTACTGTCTCTCCATGTATTTGTCTATGTAGCCCTGAATATTCAATTGCTACCAATACTCTCTTTGCTTTTATTTATACCATTTTGATTCACTCTAACAAACAACTCTACAATCTCGTGTTACTTGTAATGGTTCCTATTTTGATTAATAAAGATGTGGATAAGCCTAGTTATAATGATTTAAAATTCACAGTCCAAAACCAAAATTATGCTTTCACCAACCTAATATTTGAACCTCTGCTTAAGGAGAAGTAGGGATTCACTATCCTCAGCATAATGAATTTATTAAAGTTCAGATGTTTTTACTAGTTGTCTAATAAGTTGTGTAATAAGAAAAGTTCATAAGTTTTCTTTTTAATGTTTTCCTATACTTTTAATATCTAACTTTAAAACATAACTTTTATAATTTTTAAAGCAATCATCCTATATGGAATTTAACTTACTGATCTAATTTTATTCTTATTAGCTTTAAATTTAAAACTTTATAGTTCTTATTTGCTACTTTTCCAGAAGAAATTATATACTAAAACAGAGGCATTTTGTCATTTTATTAATTGATCTGGATTTTTCTTTTTCAGAGTGAGAATCTTATTAAAGAGTTAAATTTAAGTACACTGGAAAATGTCTCAAAAGTAGATGCCACTATTTTTAGTTATAAAGCAAAGCCACTCTAAATATCTTTCTATCTTTCTCTGGTATCCTTGTTAGCATTTTTCTTTTCTTTTCTTTTTTTTTAATTTTATTTTATTTTTAAACTTTACATAACTGTATTAGTTTTGCCAAACATCAAAATGAATCCGCCACAGGTATATATGTGTTCCCCATCCTGAACCCTCCTCCCTCCTCCCTCCCCATTCCATCCCTCTGGGTCATCCCAGTGCACCAGCCCCAAGCATCCAGTATCGTGCATCAAACCTGGACTGGCAACTCATTTCATACATGATATTTTACATGTTTCAATGCCATTCTCCCAAATCTTCCCATCCTCTCCCTCTCCCACAGAGTCCATAAGACTGTTCTATACATCAGTGTCTCTTTTGCTGTCTCGTACACAGGGTTATTGTTACCATCTTTCTAAATTCCATATATATGCGTTAGTATACTGTATTGGTGTTTTTCTTTCTGGCTTACTTCACTCTGTATAATAGGCTCCAGTTTCATCCACCTCATTAGAACTGATTCAAATGTATTCTTTTTAATGGCTGAGTAATACTCCATTTTTCAATTGATCTTTAAGTCATTGCTCAGAAAATTACCAGGAAATACTATTATCTGAGTAGAGAGTATATTTTCAAACATTATATGTTTTAAAAGAGATAGTTCTAATTTTCTAGCATGATAATAATTTTAGAAAAGGTCATATGAATCATCTTATCTGAATCCCATTTTATGTCTGTTGCTTAACCTATTTTAGCACACCAGAGTTATTAGTGGTATAAGTGAAGGCCCCAAAATTATTTAGAGTTCAAAATTTCAACCTTTTAAAATATGATTATATTAATAAATTTTATATTACATTCCAGTATAGTGATGTATTTATATTCAAAACTGAAATTAGAGCTTCATGAAACAAGTACCTATTCTGTATGCAATGCATTGATATTTATTCTATTGTTATATCTTTTACACCATCCTTGGCATTGTAAGTTGATTTCACAACCTAATAATAAATTAGAATCTATTGTTTCAATAATTCTGTTTTGGTAAAATTCTCTTATTTTTCAAAAAACCACAGACTCCCATTAAGGATTTATTTATCTTCTCTGAACTGCATAAAAATTTGGTGTTAGAATTAGTATATGAAACTGTCTTACGATTTTCAGTCTCTAGGTCTTCTTTCTGTGATAAATTAGTCTGGACATCTATTTTAAAGGAGCAGAACATTTAACAGAATGTAGTCTTTTTAGATTTTTTTACACATGAAAACGTATTTGTCATATTAAATAAAATATAATGATTGTAGAAATATTTGGAACAAAACAGTAAAAGCATGACTACATCATTATACTCTATTGAAAATGTATCACTCAGTGTTGAATTTCATAATCCTTTTATCACATCTCTACACCTCTATTTAAAAATTTAGCACTTTTATTGATATACAACTGACATCTAATTAGCTGCACATATTTAAGTGTTCGATTTAATAATTTTTATTTTTGTATTCTCCCATGAAATTGTTCCACAATTAACATCTCCACATCGATCATCCCCCAAAATGTCTTTTATCACTTTGAAACCTTTCCTGTAGCCCCTCCCTACTTTTCCAACCCACTCCCTGTATCTCTAGGCAACTTCTAGTTTACTTTGCATAGCTGTAGATTAGGTTGCATTTTCAAAAATTGTATATACTGCAGATCATACAGTGTGTTCCTTTTTTCTCCAAATTATCCCACTTAGTATATTTATTACCAGATTCATCCATGTTGTTACATATGTTAGTAGTACATTCTTTTTTTATCATTGTATTGTATTCCATTATAATTATAAACCACCGTATATTTATCCATTTGTTAGTCATTTGTGCTGTTTTTATTTTGTGGTGATGCGAATAAAGCTGTTATGAACATTTGTTGCATAAATTGTATGTGCATCTGAACTTGCTTCTCTTTGCTAATCTACTTAAGAAGTAGAATGGCCGAATCATACGATAGGTATATGGTTAGTTTTTATGAAATTGCCTTCTGAAAAAATTTGTTTTCCAAATTGATTATACTATTTAATGTTTCCACCAACAGTGTGTCAGTGTTTCATATGCTCATGTGTGAAATTTTTCATTCAAACATTATGTGAAATGTTTGTCTATATTTTGCCAATGATTTATCCTTTACTAGATGATATATTCGGAGAAGTCAATGGCACCCTACTCCAATACTCTTGCCTGGAAAATCCTATGGACGGAGGAGCCTGGTAGGCTGCAGTCCATGGGGTCGCTAAGAGTAGGATATGATTGAGTGACTTCACTTTCACTTTTCACTTTCATGTATTGGAGAAGGAAATGGCAACCCACTCCAGTGTTCTTGCCTGGAGAATCCCAGGGACAGGGGAGCCTGGTGGGTTGCCGTCTATGGGGTCGCACAGAGTCGGACATGACTGAAGCAACTTAGCAGCAGCAGCAAATATATTACTTGCAAAATATTTTCTCCTAGTCTATGATTTGATTTTTATTCTCTTACAAATGCTTTCCAAAGAGCAGACAAGTTAAATTTGATCAGTCCATTATATATTTTTTTCTTTCATGTACCATGCCTTTGAAAGTGAAAGTTGCTCAGTCATGTCCTACTCTGCAGTCCCATTGACTGGAACCTGATAGGCGCCTCTGTCCATGGAATTCTCCAGGCAAGAATACTGGAGTGGATTGCCAATTCCTTCTCCAAAAGATCTTCCTGACCCAGGGATTGAACCTGGGTCTCCTGCATGGCAGGCAGATTGTTTACCGTACGAGCTACAAAAGAACACACCATGCCTTTGGTGCTGCTTTTAAGAAATCTTTGCCTAGTCAAAGATCACAGTGAGATTCTTCTGTGTGTCTTCTATACTTGTATGGTTTGGGTTTTATAATTTAGGTATATAAGTAATATTAAGTGATTGAGATCTGAGCTATGGATTAAAACTCCATGAATAGATAGAGACATCCAATTGCTCAAACACTATTTCTTCAAAAGGCTACCCTTCCCATTTGTATGCAAAACTATTTTTTGCTCTCTATTCTGTTCCACTGATACATCTATCTGTTTTGATGACAATGCCACTGTCTTGAAGTCTGTAGTGATAGTGAAGTCGCTCAGTCGTGCCCAACTCTTTGTGACCCCATGGACAGTAGCCAACCAAGCTCCTCCATCCATGGGATTTTCCAGGCAAGAATAGTGGAGTGGATTGCCATTTCCTTATGCAGGTGATCTTCCCGACCCAGCGATCGAACCTGCACCTCCCGCATTGTAGGCAGACGCTTTACCATCTGAACCACCAGGGAAGGCCTTTGAAGTCTGTAGCTTCTACTAAACCTTGACATAATGTAGTTCCATCTTTCAACACTGTTCTTCTTCAAATGAATTTTGGTTATTTTAGGTCCTTGGTGTTTCTCCATGAATTTTAAATCAGTGTGCCAAATCCTACCCCCACTTCCCACAAAGAAAAAAAAAAAAATCCTATAAAGATTTTTATGCAGAATTGTCTTGATTCTGTAAATATATTTGGGAAGAATTGACATGTTAACAACATTTATGCCTTCTAATCTATTAACATGGAATACATGCCCATTAATTTAGGACTTTTAAAGTTTTTCTCAGCAAGTTTCTACAAATTTCAGTGTATAGGTCCTTCTCAGATTTGTCAGATTCATAACTAGATATGTTATACACTGTGATGTTATTGGAAATGGTATTTTTGTAGTTTTATTGTTTATTGCTAGTATATGAAAATATAATTGATTCTGCTTTTATATTGACGTTTTCTTCTACAAATTTGTAAATTTACTTATGAGCTCTATTGCTTTTCTTGAAAGTGAAAAGTGAAATGATAGTGAAGTCGCTCAATCTTGTCCAACTCTTTGCGACCCCGTGGACTGTAGCCCACCAGTCTCCTCTGTCCATGGGATTCTCCAGGCAAGGATACTGGAGTGGGTTGCCATTTCCTTCTCCAATTGCTTCTCTTGAAGGTTTAATTAAATGTTCTATATAGATAATCATGCCACAGGGAAATTAATATTTTACTTTTCCTTTTTAATCTGGGTGCTTCTCCCCACCATCCTTCATTTCTATATTTACTTGGGTAGTACAGTTAGAAGAAATAAGGGGAAAAAAATATATATCTTTGTCTTTTTTCAATCTTAGAAAACTTTCAGCCTATTACTATTAAATATGATGCCTGCTAGCACATGAAGGATAATCACTTCCATGAAATGAGAATCATTATTGGCAATAGATAATAGAGTTTGTCAAATATTTTTCTGTGTCTGTTGAGATAACCATATGTTTTCGCTTTTATTTGTTAATATTGTTAGTTACACTCAATAATTTTCAAATGTGTAAGCAATCTTGATACATTTCACTAGGGCCTGGTATATTATCCTTTCACTATACTGTTGGATTCAATTTGCTAAAATAATTCATAAGTGTATAGTGATATCAGGTCATCATTTCAGTTTGGATTTCCTTTTTTGATACTGAAACTGAAAGACTTTTATATATATATATATATATATATATATATATATATTTATATATATATTTGCCATCTCTGCTATCTTTGATAAAATGTCTTTGTTCATTTTTAATTGAGTCATTTGCTTTCTTCTTGTTGACTTTTGATAATTGTTTATAGTTTTAGAATGCAAGTCCTATTAATATTTGTTTTGAAGCTATGTTCCCCTTTTGCTTAATAGGCTTTTGAGATTTGTCTATTGTTTTTTATTATGTAGCAGTGATATTCACAGAGGAAAGCTTAATTTTTGTTAAATCCAATTTATCTTTCTTTTATGAATCTTATATTTGGTGTCATGTGTAAAAACTATTTGGATAATCCTATATGATAAATATTTTAGGCAAATTTTTACTCCAAGTTTTAGAGCTTTACATTTCACATTTATGGCTATGATCCATATTTAGATAAAGATAAATTCTGTACTATTAGGCTCTACTGTGCATATACTCCCCACACTATGGCCTAGAAAATCTTTTAATGCAGTAAGCTGAGGCAACAGCAAGGCTTATGTAATTTTTTTTTATCACCTGTCAAGATCACTGTTCATCACTGCTGTTTTTATTGTCTTAAATAACATGATTTCATATATTTTCTGGGTTTTGTTCGGTAGTTTCAGAAGGTAAAGTAAACTCAGTCCCTATCACTTCATCTTGGCTAGAGGCAGAAGTCAGAATTTCTGTATTTTAACATGATAATATAAATCTTGAATTTGAAGGAAACTGCTTCATGTTTTGAGAAAAAAAAAATTGAAAAGACTTTCACTCAAATTTGCATACATGGAAATATAACTTTCGATTATAATAACATTTGCAGTACAGAGGGCTGATGTGCAGATATCCTTTAAAATTAGATTTTAATATTTGTTTCAATGCAGTATCTAATAAATTGCACACATTTATTAAATAAGCATGAATTTCTTTTCTACAATATACAATATAACAATGACCAATTAAGTCATTTCATCAGGTTATAGAAATTGTTTATCTCAATTTCTGAAGAACTTTAATGAAAGTTACCTAAAAGTGTGTGAAATAAAAAAGAAATAAAGAGAAGTTAGACCAAATGAAGAATGAAACAAGATTTTCTAAACAATGTTTTATAAATTGGCAAGGTTCTGTGAGTTGGCACTTTTTTCTTTACCTGGAACAATAATACAATAACATCTCTAAAGTGTAAAAAAAAAGAAAAAATCTTCAAAATAAATTAAATAGTGCTTAGTACTGCCATGTATAGAGAAGGCAATGGCACCCCACTCCAGTACTCTTGCCTGGAAAATCCCATGGACGGAGGAGCCATGTAGGCTGCAGTCCACGGGGTCGCTAAGAGTCGGACACGACTGAGTGACTTCACTTTTCACTTTCATGCATTGGAGAAGGAAATGGCAATCCACTCCAGTGTTCTTGCCTGGAGAATCCCAGGGACGGGGGAGCCTGGTGGGCTGCTGTCTGTGGGGTCGCACAGAGTCGGACACGACTGAAGTGACTTAGCAGCAGCAACAGAAGTACTGCCATGTAAGTCTTTTTAAAATTGCCTGTTAATTTATTTTTATCTTGCTTATATAGCCTGATTAAACATGGTCAATGGCAAGAAATGCTGCAGAGGTCTGTCTTGTCATCCATAATTTTACAGACATTAGAGAAAAGTGCCTTGCTGCTCCCTGAGGGGTCTGATCCATCTGTCAACTTTAAGCGAAAGAAAAGACCAAAGAGATATTATAATGAGGAGAAAGAAAAGAATTAACAATGTGATTTATACCTTTCTTAAAATAATATTGTAGATATTTCACATATTAGAATGTCTCTTCCAACTCAGATTTGCTCTATGTCCTATGATATATATGTTACATGTTTAGAGACAGTAGTTGCTAATTTTTTTATCTGATAAGATGATTTTGTTTCCAAATATAGTTGTAATATTTGACTCACTTTACTAAATTTTCCTGAACCCCTTTCAGAAACTGTATGGTGCTCTGCAGAAGATAAATTTCTATATATCATCCTAAGTTATTCTGTTTAAAATAGACTTAAAAGACCATGAAATAGAAAGTATATCAAATGATAATAAAATTATTGTAATTATGTATAACTTTTTAGGTCAATAATGTATTCAATAATTTGGTAAAACAAAAAAGTAAATATATTAATTTCATAATAAATAGATGCTGATCATGAGTCTTCTCCTTTCTAGTAGTCACAAATAATCCCTTTTCATTTGTTTAAAAAAACAGGAAGCGCTTTGAAACATCTGGAATATATTTACAAATATCGGACTACAAAGTATCGTGCATTTAAAAAAATATTACATTTCATGTATTTGTTAACTTTTGGATAGATATTATAGGTCAAATGTAAGACAGCCCAGAAAGAGTTAAAGGTGCAAATTTATCTGGAAACAATTTGATATGCTTCTATTTTAACAGCTGCTCTATAAAGCAGGGTATAAATATCAGGTTTTTCCATCTCAAAATTCTTGAAAACAGTCTAAGTGTTTTCTGTGTTCTCATGTTTTCAATATGTATGTTTTCCAACACATCTTACATCATTTTGAGTAACATAACAACAGGTGAAAACATTTTTATGTTTTCACAACCACGTAATTCTTAGCCTGATTTTAGAATACCTTACAGTGTTCTTTTGAGTATTTTAAAATTCTTACCTAAAGTTAAACCCATATTTATCCCTTGAATGTTTGCAAGTATGTATGTGTGTATATATATATATATATATATATATATAATGTGTGTGTATATATATATAATGCCTAATATATATTATATATTATAATATACAATATAATTACAGTAATGTTATATAATATTTTATATTATGATTATATAAATATCTAATATATAGATACCTCCAAGAATATATCTATACATCTCATAAATGTTTGCTAGAAAGATTCTAAATCAGAAACTTGAAAAATATACCAAAATAAAAGAATAAAATAGCTTAGACAGGGTGTCTCAGTTTCCAGTGTGTTCAGATGTATAAGAGAGTTGGAGGACATCATCAACTTAATGGACCTGAGTTTGAGTAAACTCTGGGAGCTAGTAAAAGACAGAGAAGCCCGGCTTGCTTCAGTCCATGAAGTCACAAAGAGTCAGACTTTACTGAGGACTGAATAACAGATGTTCCCTGTGCTTGGCACCACTTTTCCCAGTCTGCGTTCTCAATATACCCTACTGAAGGATGTCTACTTAGTCATCTTTGAGGACCTGCATTTGTTTGGGCTGCTATAACAAAAATATCATAAGCTAGGTAGCTTATAAACAGCCAATTTATTTCTCACAATTCTGGGGACAGGGAATTCCAAGATTATGAGCTGGCAGATTCTGTGTCTGGAAGGACCTGCTCCAACCCATAGATGGCAGTTGGGGGTTACAGTTAGGGTTAAGGTTAGGTTTAGGATTAGAGATGGAGAAAATGACAGAATGAATGAGGGATTTCACTGTGGTTGTTTTTTCTTTTTTAAATAAAGGTAATGATGTCATTAATGAGGGCCTCATAACTTAATCACCTCCTCTAGGCCCCACCTCTAAATACCGTCACATTAAAGGTTAGGCATCAAAGTATGAATTTTGGGTGTGTAAATCAGGCCCTAGCAAGACAAGGCAAACTATACTTAGATACAACTCCTCCCACTTCCATCATTATATAAGCATAATATTTATTTTCAGGGGAAGTTATGTTAAATTAATATTATTGAAGTCCTCGAGTAGAAGTGGAACTACAAAATTAAGCTATAATATGTGAAGGTGTTTCTCTTTAAATAAGAAAGCAATTCAGTATTTTGCTTAAATAAAGGTTTTGAGGATTGGTTATGGTTGTGCATCTATGACTATCAGGTTTCCTATTGTCATCAATTGCAGTTAACTTATTCCTTATAAAACTGTTGATTTGGAAACAGTAAACCTGAATTCTAAATCACTTCAGTCATTATAGTTACTAAGGATCTTCTTTTCTGAAAAATCTTTACTAAGTGATAAAATGTGAATATATATATATATATATATATATACACACACATACACACACATACAGTATTTTACATAAGAAAAATTATTAATAAATTAGACTAATCTCTATCAATCTATGTCAGTACATTTCTATATGCTATACTCATATAAAATAATGCATGAGACTAATGAATCAAAAAATGAAGAATGGCTAAATTGTATCATAAAATTGCACTATAGTGAATAACACATATATTTAATCACAAAAATAATCATACATCCAGTACAATATTTATTATGGTTCTAAATGAAGTCACTATGGCTTGAAATAGCTCATTGGTTTTCCCTCCAAAAAAAGAAAGTAAAAGAAAATATTCACATAGAAAATGGATGCCTTGAGTTAATACTAACAATTTAGAATTTCTAATACTTAATATACAGTTTGTTTTCCCAGTAAAGTTTGTCATTTATAATTATCATCTTGGACTGTTTTAATTTATAATATATAAACTCAGTTTAATAGTAGATGTACCAACTTCACATTTTTGGTACTGCGGCAAACTTTGTAAGATGGCATTTAAAAAATGTGATGCTTGATAGACTGTAAAAATGTTAATAGCTAATATTTTCTCTTGGAGAAGGCAATGGCACCCCACTCCAGTACTCTTGCCTGGAAAATCCCATGGATGGAGGAGCCTGGTAGGCTGCAGACCATGGGGTCGCGAAGAGTCGGACACGACTGAGCGACTTCACTTTCCCTTTTCCCTTTCATGCACTGGAGAAGGAAATGGCAACCCACTCCAGTGTTCTTGCCTGGAGAATCCCAGGGACGGGGGAGCCTGGTGGGCTGCCGTCTATGGGGTCGCACAGAGTCAGACACGACTGAAGCGACTTAGCAGCAGCAATATTTTCTCTACTTACCCTACCAGTAAATAAGTTAGGATTTTATAGTGCATGCAGTTTTTTTTTTTTTTTTAAATCTGAAAGAAATTCCCTGCCTTATTTCCTTTGATAATCTGCTACTTATTTCTGTGCTTGCTACAGAATTATAGCCATCCAGTGAAATCAGAAAACACTGAGTTCTTCACCACTAATATAGTTTCTCTTTCCCCAATATTTCTGTTTTCCTTTCTCTTCACCTCCAATTCACACAGTCAGATTAGAAGAGAAGAAAATGTCTTTATTTTTAAATATTTTTAATTTTTTAAAAAATATTGAAGTATAGTTGATTCAACAGATATGGAAAATAATGTACATTTTTCTTAAAAACCTAAAAATAGAACTATTATACATGCAGCAATCTCACCCTGAGCATTTATGCTGAGTAAACCATAATTCAAAAAGATACATGTACTCCGATATACATTGAAGCACTATTTACAATAGCCAGGATATTGAAGCAACTTAAATGTCATAGAATGAATGGATAAAGAAACTGTGGTAGATACAGATATAGATATAAATATGATATATGTATGTATATAAATATATATATATATATATATATATATAATGGCATATTACTCAGCCATTAAAAGGAAGAAAATTGGGTTATTTGTAGTAATGTGTTGTACAGAGTGAGGTAAGTCAGAAAGAGGAAAACAAGTATCATATATTAATATATGCATATAGAATGAAGAAAAATGGTACTGATGAACCTATCTGCAGAACAGAAATAGAAACACAGATGTATAAAATGGACTTGTGAACAGAGGGAGAAAAAGAAGGTAGGATGAATTGGGAGAGTAGCATTGACATACATACACTATCATGTGCAAAATAGATGGGAGGTGGAAAGTTGCTGTATAATACAGGGAGTTCAGCTCAGTGCTCTGTGATGACCTAGAGGGATAGGATGGTGTTGGGTGGGAAAGAAGCTTCAAGAGAGAGGGGATATATGTATATATATTTATGTACATTTCATTGGTGATGCCATTCAGCCGTTTTATATATATATATATACTGCTGCTAAGTTGCTTCAGTCGTGTCCGACTCTGTGCGACACCATAGATGGCAGCCTACCAGGCTCCCCGTCCCTGGGATTCTCCAGGCAAGAACACTGGAGTGGGTTGCCATTTCCTTCTCCAGTGCAGGAAAGTGAAAAGTGAAAGTGAAGTCACTCAGTCGTGTCCGACTCTGTGCGACCCCATGGACTGCAGCCCACCAGGGTCCTCCATCCATGGGATTTTCCAGGCAAGAGTACTGGAGTGGGGTGCCATTGCCTTTATATATATATATATATATATATATATATATATATATATATTTCATTTTGTGTACAGCAGAACCTAACACAACATTGTAAAGCAATTATGTGCTGGGCTTAGTCACTCAGTCCTGTCCTACTCTTTGCAACCCCATGGACTGTAGTTCACAAGCCTCTCTGTCCATGGGGATTCTTCAGTCAAGAATACTATAGTGTTTTGCCATGCCCTCTTGCAGGGGATCATCCCAACCCAGGGATAGAACCCAGGCCTCCCCCACTGCAGGCTAATTCTTTACCATCTGAGCCACCAGGGAAGCCAAAGCAATTATGTTTTACTACTATTGTTCAGTCACCCAGTCATGTCCACCTCTTTGCAACCCCATGGAATGCAGCATGCCAGGCCTCTCTGTCCTTCACCATCTCCCAGAGTTTGCCCAAGTTCATGTACATTGCATTGGTGATGCCATACATCCATCTCATCCTCTGATGCCCTCTTCTCCTTCTGCCCTCAATCTTTCCCAGCATCAGGGACTTTTCCAGTGAGCTTTCAGTTTGCATCAGATGACCAAAATACTGGAGCTTCAGCTTCAGCATCAGTCCTAGTGAATATTCAGGGTTGATCTCCTGCAAGATTGACTGGCTTTCCTTGAGCCCAAGGGACTTTCAGGGTTCTTCTCTAGCACCACAGTTTTAAGGCATCAATTCTAGGTGATCTGCCTTCTTTACAGTCCAAATCAGTTATACTCCAATTTTTAAAAAGTAAATGACAAAGAAAAACAAAATTTGAAGTATGATATTGGTGGTTTAGTCACGATATGTGTCTGACTATTGTGACCTCATGGTTGATTTATAAGATTAAGTTTAATTTCTGCTGTATAACAAATATTCTTCGTATTATTTTCCATTGTGAATTATCACCAGATATTGAGTATTGTTCCCTTGCTGTACAGTAGGACCTTGATGTTTATCCATCCTATATACAATTGCTTGCATCTACTATCCCAAGGTAAGGAGGGGTGACTTTGTCCAAGGTAAGGAGCAGCGGCTGTGCTTTGCTGGAACAGCCCTGAAGAGATATTCCATGTCCAAGGTAAGAGAAACCCAAGTAAGACAGTAGGTGTTGCGAGAGGGCATCGAAGGGCAGACACACTGAAACCATAATCACAGAAAACTAGCCAATCTGATCACACAGACCACAGCCTTGTCTAACTCAATGAAACTAAGCCATGCCATGTGGGGCCACCCAAGACGGACTGGTCATGGTGGAGAGGTCTGACAGAATGTGGTCCACCGCAGAAGGGAATGGCAAACCACTTCAGTATTCTTGCCTTGAGAACCCCATGAACAGTATGAAAAGGCAAAATGATAGGATATTGAAAGAGGAACTCCCCAGGTTGGTAAGTGCCCAATATGCTACTGGAGATCAGTGGAGAAATAACTCCAGAAAGAATGAAGGGATGGAGCAAAGCAAAAACAACACCCAGCTGTGGATGTGACTGGTGATAGAAGCAAGGTTCCATGCTGTAAAGAGCAATATTGCATAGGAACCTGGAATGTTAGGTCCATGAATCAAGGCAAATTAGACACGGTCAAACAGGAGATGGCAAGAGTGAACATCGACATTCTAGGAATCAGTGAACTAAAATGGACTGGAATGGGTGAATCTAACTCAGATGACTGTTATATCTACTACTGTGGGCAGGAATCCCTTAAAAGAAATGGAGTAGCCATCATGGTCAACAAAAGAGTTGACAAGGGGTGTTGTCCCTAAATTGGTGAGGCACCATATTCTCCTAACCCTCATACTGAGGATTTCTGACCCAGAGGCCCCAAATAGTAGTTTGAAGAATCTACAGCAGTAGCAGGAATTTGAGCAACCATTTGTAACTTAAAATCCCATGTCTGGAAAAATCCCATGGAAAATCCCAGGAGAGTGGTAGGCTACAGTCCATGGGGTCGCAAAGAGTCAGATATGACTGAGCGACTTCACTATACTTTGTAACTTAAAAGCTTTCATATGACTAGAAACAAATCCAGTTACACAGTTACAGATGCAAGGCAAAATAGTCATTAAAACAAGTTAAAATGAAAATTAAAAGTCACTTTATGTCCATAGTTAAAGTACAAAATGTTGCACCAGTCCATTTTAGGGTTGTTAGATGTCATCAGATGAAGAAGAGGCATCACATATGATTGTTGTCGAAGGTATTCGCAGACTTGGAGAAAATCTTTTCCTTAAAGTAGAGATGTCCACCACGGGAAGCCTTCCACTGATGAAGAGGGGTGCGCTCTGCAGACCCAGCAGTTAGACCGATTGTGGAATGCAGCATAGGAGTGAGCCCAGGACAGGAAGGCATTGTCTTGAGTATCAAACGGCAGACTCAGGATTTTTGGAGTCAGCAGAAGTAGGCTCACAAAGATTATCAGCCCCATCTGAAAAGTACAAAGTCAGAACATGGAAAGTAAAGACATAAAATGAAGTTACTTAGTTCTGGTCATGGTTCCACCTCTTAACTCAAGTGTGATGTACCCACGAATCAATTTCGGGCACTTTGACAGCTGTGGAAGAAGAAAGAATAACCTGGTAAGGGCCTTCTCAGAAGGGCTCGAGGAATGGGTCCCCAGATCCCAGTGGTTTTATGAGGACCTCGGTTCCTGGCTCAAATAGAGGCTTGCTTGACTCAGAGGCTGGGTCAGAAGTTGTCTCCCAGAATTCTGTTAATGCCTGTTGAAAAGCTGAGAGCTGAGTTACAAAACTAGTTAATTCCAAGGCTTCAGGGTCTATAAAAATGTCTGTGCGTAAGAAAGGCCTTCCATAACATTCAAAGGGGGCAGTCCCTCCTTTTTGGGCACAGTTCAATCCCTCATTAAAGCTATGGGTAGGATCTCAGGGGTGGGGGAGCCTGGTGAGCTGCCGTCTATGGGGTCGCACAGAGTCGGACACGACTGAAGCGACTTAGCAGCAGCAGCAGCAGAAGCAGGACTTTAATCCAATTGTCCTGCATCTCTTGAGTTAATTTGTGCAGATGTCTTTTGATAATGTCATTAGCTTTTTCAACCTTTCCTGAGGATTGGGGTCTCCAAGAACAATGTACGTGATATTCTATTCCTAGAGCTTTAGATACCCCCTGAGTTACAGCAGCTTTAAAGGCAGAGCCATTGTCACACTGAAGGCTCCGTGGCAGCCCAAACCTGGGGATAATTTCATGGATTAAAATGTTTATAACCTCCTACCACAGGGAAAAGCCTCAATCCATCCAGTAAAAGTATCTACCCAAACTTGTAAGCAAAAACTATGACTAAAATCAATTTCCCAAGTCCTCTCTAGGATACTTTCCACTTCGTTGCAATCCAGATTTTGTTAGCTTCTCAGTCTTTGGGATTTTTTTTTTTTTTTTTTTTTTACAAACCTCAACCTTTTTATAATGTTTTTTAAAGTTTTCATTACATTTTTACCTTCAAACAAACGAGAAACCATTTGGTCAGTACTCTCTACACCCAAATGAAAACTCTGGTATAAACCTTTAAGAATTTTCCACTGAGCATTTTCAGGAATTATTAATTGTTTATCCTCGGACTGTAACCATCTTTCATCAGTAATCTTTGTTCCTCTTTTCTCATATCTTTCTAATTCTTCCTCAGTATATTGTGGTTTTTCCTGTTGCACAGAACCTGTCCAGATCAAAGGCGTCTGTAGTGAAGGGGTTTCGTAAAGTGCCCCTTTTCTGTCTTGATAGTCAGCCAACTGATAACCTTTGGCTACTTTACTCCCATCCCTGCTGTGCCCTTTGCAATGCATAACAGCTACTTCTTTAGGACAATACATAGCAATTCAAAGTTTCCCAATCTCTCTGAAATACTTAATAGGTTCTCCAGTTGCTGTTTTAAACTGTCTTTCTTTCCATATTGCAGCATGAGCATGTAAAGTCAAATAAGCATACTTAGAATCAGTGTAGATATTTACTCGCTGCCCTTTGCTTAACTCTAGAGCTCCGGTCAGAGCCACAAGTTCCGCTAACTGAGCACTGGTTCCCTGGGGGAGAGATTTTGCTTCTAAAGCCTGTTCAGCAGTCACCAGGGCATAACCTGATTTATGCTCTCCATCCCGAACAAAAGAACTGCCATCTGTAAATATTTCCATGTCAGGATTGTCTAATGGGGTATCCATTAGATCCTCCCAAGCTGCATATTTTAAAGTTAGATATTAGGAACAATCCTGATCAGGCGTTTCATTTTCCTTCTCAGGAAGGAAAGTGGCAGGATTTAAATTTCCACAAACTTTAAGCTTAGTTACTGGCCCTTCTAACAACAATGACTGATATTTAAGAAGCCTACTGTCTGTCATCCAAATAGTAACCTTAGAATTTAAGATTTGACTCACGTCATGAGAAGTCAGTACAGTAAGGTTTCGTCCATTAACTATTTTTAAAGCTTCAGGTGTTAATAAAGCCGCTGCCCCAATTACTCTTAGGCAGTGGGGCCACCCACGTGAAATTACATCAAATTTTCTGTTTAGATAAGCAATAGGTTACTGTTGAGGCCCTTGGGGTTATGTCAAAACTCCAAAGGCCATACCTTTTCTTTCAGTGACAAACAAATTAAATCCTGACCCTGTGGACAAGCTCAAAGAGGGAGCTTGCAGGAGAGCAGTATCTGGAAACAAAACCAGTTTGTCGGTTTGGGCCTGCTGAGTTTCACCTATGTTTATTTAAAGGCCGGGCAAGTTCCCCATAACCTGGAATCCAAATGTGACAGTACCCTGTGATTCCCAAAAATCCTGTCAATTGTTAAGTCATAGTGTTGCAGGAAGGAGGACCCCTTCCAGGGCCCGAAACTGGGCTCTTGTCTAACACTCTGAAATAAATTGTCCGAGGAGACATATGTGCTGACAAAGCAAGAGACTTTATTGGGAAAGGGCACCGGGGTGGAGAGCAGTAGGGTAAGTGAACCCAGGAGAACTGCTCTGCCACGTGGCTTGCAGTCTTGGGTTTTATGGTGATGGGATTAGTTTCCAGGTGGTCTTTGGCCTATCACTCTAATTCAGAGTCTTTCCTGGTGGCCCACGCATCACTCAGCCAAGATGGATGCTAGTGAGAGGGATTCTGGGGAGTGGAAGGACATGTGGTGTCTCCTTTAGACCTTTCCCGAACTCTTCCAGTTGGTGGTGGCTTATTAGTTCAGTATTCCTTATCAGGATCTCCTGTTATAAAACAACTCATGCAAATGGTTACTATGGTGGCTGGCCAGGGTGGGTGGTTTCAATCAGTGTGCTTCCCCCAACAATAGGTAGGGGATGATTTAGTATAGGTTTAATTCTCTCAGGGCCTATGGCCCTAGTCTCTTCTGATATGATTAGGTCCAGATATCTAACAGATTGCTGACAAAGCTGAGCCTTTTTTCTTGATGCCTTGTAACTGCAGCCTGCCAGAAAGCTTAAGAAATCTGAGGCTTGTGAACAAGCTTCCTCTCTCTCAGCACAGAGCAAAATATCATCTACATATTGTAACACCACCACTTTAGAACTATGAAAGTTTTGTAGATCCCGTGACAAACTTTGTCCAAATAAGTGAGGACTGTCACAAAATCCCTGGGGCAAAACTGTCCAGGTTATCTGAGAAGCTGGCTGTGTAAGGTCTTCAAAGGCAAATAGACATTGACTTTCCTCCACCAAAGGCACAGAATAGAAGGCATAATTCAAATTGATTACTGAGAAATATTTGGCTCATTCAGGAATGTCAGATAATAGAGTATAAGGATTAGGCACAACGGGGTGTAAAGGAACTACCGCCTCATTTATTATTTGTAAGTTTTGAACTAGTCTCCATTTACCATTTGATTTCTTATACCCAAAATAGGAGTGTTGCAAGGACTGTTACAGGGAATTAATAGTCCCTGCTCCTTTAAATTTTTGATGATGAGTTTTAACCCTTCCTTAACCTCAGGTTTCAGTGGATACTGCTTCTTATGTGGAAATAAGTGCGGGTCTTTGAGCTTGACAACTACAGGAATAGCATTTTGTGCACGACCCACAGATTTTCCATCAGCCCATACCTTAGGATTACATTTTGTTCAACTAAAGGGAGAGAAAGGGAGGGCTCCATATTCATGAAAACAGAGTTACGGACCTTGCTCAGTATATTCCTCCTCAAAAGAGGTGAGGGAGACTCTGGTATGATTGGAAACTCTTGTGAAAATAGCACAGAGTCCCAGTCACAACTTACAGAAAAAAATACCTTTTGGCTCATCCAGACAGTCCCATTACAGAAGTGGATTGTGAAGAAAGTAGGCCAGGGGCTTCAGTAAGCACAGAGTAAGTTGTCCCAGTATCTAAAAGGAAATAGATGGATTGGCCCCCCACAATTATTAATACCTGGCTTTCCTCAGGTGTACTTAGGATGAGAGCTTGTGTGAGGACCCCCGGGCATCCTCAGTACTGTTTGTCTTGAGAGTCTGACCCCTGAAACCTACACCTCAGCGGGCAGTCTCTCTTCCAGTGTGGTCCTTTGCAGACCGGACATGGAGCCGGGGCGGTTTAGATGCCTAAGGGCAATCCCGCTCGAGGTGCCCCTCCTTTCCACAGTAATAGCAAGCCCATCCCTTTTCACCTGGGTCCCTCTGGGCATTTTTCTTAGGCTGTTTAAGAACGGTTTTCATAGCCATTGCGAAGGCTTCAGCCTGTTCCTTTGTCTTTCTCTGCCTTTCTTTCTTTTCCTCATAATCCCTACCAGAATAGACTGTCTGAGCCAGTTGTAACAGATTATCTAAAGACTGATTTCGTCCGTACACCCATTTTAAAAGCTTATGGAGGATATCTGGAGCTGACTGAGTGAGAAATCTATCCTTTAAGATCACTTTTCCCTCTTCACTTTCAGGATCAATCTCAGTGAATCTGTGAAGGGCTTCTCTTAGTCTATCTAGGAATTTACCAGGAGCTTCTTTCTCCTGTTTTATGTCTGCCAATTTGCCATAGTTTAAAGGCTTAGCCCACGCCTGCCTGAGTCCTTCAAGAATACATCTAACAAAATGACTCTGATCACATCTTTCTTTAACTGTGTTGTAGTCCCAGTCTGGTTCTGTAGTTGGGACTGCCTGATTTCCAGTGCGGAGGGCAGATATCTCATCCTCTCTCTTCCCTACTGATTTATTACCAAACCATTCATCTCCATGTGTCAAAACGTGTCGTTGCTTAGTCGTTTCTGACTCTTTGTGATCCCCTGGACTGTAGCCTACGAGGCTCTATTAATAGCTAACTTAGAAAGACTGCTTGCTGTGAGTGAGTGAGTGAAGTGAGTGAAGTCTGTCAGTCGTGTCTGACATTTTGTGACCCCATGGACTGTAGCCCACCAGGCTCCTCCTTCCATGGGATTTTCCAGGCAAGAGTACTGGAGTGGGTTGCCATTTCCTTCTCCAGGGGATCTTCCTGACCCAGGGATTGAACCCGGGTCTCCTGCATTGCAGGCAGACGCTTCACCCTGTAAACCACCAGGGATTCATCTCCATAGGCAACTGCTGTTCCCAAAACTTGACTCTTTGAGTCAGGATTCAGTGTCTGTCCCAAGATATACATCACATCTTTCCAAGTAAGGTCATAAAGCAGAGTAACACCTTTAAAAGTTCTAGTATATTTTCCTGGGTCCTCTAAATAGTCACCCAGATCCTCCTTGATTCTTTGTATTTCTTGATAAGACGAAGGCTTATTAATTCTCATAGACTTATTATTTCTCCCGGTGGGTGCCTCATGAAGAGGCAACAGCTTGTGTGGCTGTTCCTCAGTCTCTCTGGCTGCTCTGTGCATACGATCCCAGGGATAGATTCAAGAAACTTGCTTTCCTTTTTCTCTTTGTCTCCTGTCCTCCATCTCATCTCTTACTTCGATGGTCTGAATTTGTACTGAAACCAAAGTAGTCTGAGGTCGTACTGAGACAGGAAATGTTTGGACCTCTATGTGGGTAGTTTGAATCTCAGTTTGGGTTTCCACTGAGACAAAGGTAACCCTTCTTGGAGGGTGGGGGGAGGGGGGTTCTCAGGCTTTCAGTTTGCTCAGTTTGGAGCCCTGGATATGGGAGCAAAGTAGGAGGACAGGAGGGAGCTGAAGGTTTCACACCCAAATCTATACCCTTAGGACATAAGTCTGGCATATTTCGCAGAGAGAGAAAGGGCAACACATATACTACTTCTACCCATTTCCCTTGTTCTTTACAGAACCTGTCTAATTGTAAAACTGTATTATACCTAAGAGACCCTCCAACTGGCCACTGTTCGCTGTCCTCCAGTGGGTACCGCGGTCATGCAGTATCACATAGGAAGACCAGGTGTGTCTTTTTTAAGCCCTGGGGATCAAATCTATCCCAGTTTTTCAGGATACAGTTCAAAAGAGTGAGGCTGGAATTGTTAGCTCCCATCTGTAAGAGAGAAAAAAGCGACCAGTGCCATCTTTCTACCGGAGGCGTCCCTCCCTGCTCTAGATGGGAGTGTAGACAGACTTTACACCAAAAGCTTTTCTTTCCTGGTCGGACTTAGTCTGCTGACTGACGTCCAGCTCTTCACTATTAAAACCTTGCTTGCCTCTGATGCCACCCGGGGTGTAATCAGAGTAACCTTTCAGAATGCCTCCCAGGCTAAACTGCTGGGGGAAACATTCATCACCTGAGTGACTGTGCACGACCCTGAGTATTTTCCTGACCACAATAAGGCCGATACAAAAATAAAACTGAGATGTTCCTTCCAAGCGTCACCACACCAGTATAAGAGCCTCCTCTGGTCCACTAGAAGCCAGCGTTACCAAAGGGAAAAAAAAAAAAAACAAAAAACATTGTAGTTCCAATCTGAGTAACCTTTAACCTCAGAGATGCTCTTGGAGCTAGAGCTCCATCTAGCTTCCAAACTTTCGATTCCTAGCGAGGCTAGGCGCTTCCTGACTACCAATCCAAGTTTGGTACCTAAGTAACAGTACACCGTAACAGCATAGATCACAAGTCCCATATATCACAAGTCTATGATCCGATAGATTAAGTTAGTACTTCTAATTCCCAAGGAGTTATGAAATGGTCAAAGAGACCGAAAAGTTTGACAGAGAAAGGAGAGTTTGGTCCACACCCTTTGCACATTTCTGGTCGGTTTCCCAAAGGAGACATTGGGTGCCTCTTGGCATTGGCAGGTTGGTATAAACCCCCAACAGGTTTCTGCCATAAGCTGTATGAGGTCACCATGGAAGTGCAGAGCTGGGCTCCTTACTTGCTTCGCTCAGGGCATGTCATTCATTCACACAGGCACACCATAGAGTTAGCAAAGTACAGCAGAAAATGTGTTCGCTAGGAGAACAAAGAACTAGAGCTCCAAGCATCTTTACCTTGTCCTAAAGGATCCCGGATGAGCCTCCAAGATGAAAGGTTGTTGCTGAACGAAAAGACTTCAGGATTCTTGGCCTCCGGAGAAGAATTCAATCCGGGGCCAGAGACGAGGCTTGATCGCTCAGAGCTTTTGTGTAATACAGTTCTATTAAAGTATAAAGGAGATAGAGAAAGCTTCTGACATAGGCATCAGAAGGGGGCAGAAAGAGTGCTGGATGTTATAGAGTCACTAGCAGTCTGTTAATGAAAGAAAGGAATGTCTTAAAACTCAGAATGGCATCAGGCCCTTCATCCATAAGATGCATTTTGGGATAATCTTGGCACCAGATGATTCATCCTGGGCCATAAAATGATTGACTTGAATCTTGTAGAAGGACAGATTACCATACAAATAGTTTCATTTACATAGATTAGGGGAACAATATATGAGTATAACATACTTGTTTGTCAAGTAGATTTTGAGCCATTAGGTGGAACCGACTTGAAGACAGAGTCTGGGGTAAATACATAGTACATTAACATAGCTTAAGACAAACATTTCCATAAGAAAAATGCATTCAAGGTTTGAGAATAGTTAACTTCAGGTGAAACCAGGTGTCATTATGGAAACACAGTATTTTAAGAGAAACCTCCTTTTAAATTTGTATAGAGAAGAAAAAAATATCCCTAGTTTGTTTCCTCCTGCTGCTTATGAGAGATAAAAATGTCTGACACTTGCAGCCTATTTCCTCCGTTTGGAGACCCCTGGCCTTCCTGCCTGTTACCCTCTCAGCATGCGGTGATTCATGGGGTCGCAAAGAGTCAGACACAACTGAGTGACTGAACTAAACTGAAGTGCCTCATTTCTGCTCTGCATCCTCAGGTTCTTTAGGTGGTATCAGAGGTCAGTAGCTTCAGCATGATTTAATCACAATTATTGGGCTTCCCTGATAGCTCAGTTGGTAAAGAATCTTCCTGCAATGAGGGAGACCTGGGTTTGAACCCTGGGTTGGGAAGATCCCTGGAGAAGGGAAAGGCTACCAACTCCAGTATTCTGGCCTGGAGAATTCCATGGATTGTGTAGTCCCTGGTGTCACAAAGAGTCAGACAGGACTGAGCAACTTTCACTTTAATCCTTGTAGAGGTACATGGCAAGCACCCATGGCAAGTGCCAATTGGTGGTTGATAAATCATGGTGTTATCATGAACTTCAAATGAGATAGTGTATGTAAAATTCCTACATAAATATTAAAACTCTACACAAATAATAGCAAATATGAATGTTTTTATTTTACAGTTAACACTTGAAAGAAACCACTGCTTCTCTGTTCCTTTAAAATATCATTGGCATTTTTACCTCTGTAACAGTTTCTTATCTTTTCTCACTGTGGAAATGATCCTTACTATTGTCTACTAGTTAACATCCTTGTCTTCTTATTCCTCCTAAAGTTCCAATTTCTTCATGAAATCTAAAAACCCTAGTGTAATAAAAAAAATTCAGATATTTAGATTTCTATTCTAGTGGTAACTTAATTAGGGTATTTAACATTCCTGAGACTTTTTTCCCCTGTTTGTAAACTTTGGAAATGCATTTCTATTATTAATTAATACATATTAATTAATTAGTTTATCTTTAATTAGGAGAAATTAAATAAACACTGATACATGTAAGTCATGAGCATATGTGTGTGTGTGTGTATACATATATATATGTATATATAACACAGCAATGGCTGTTTCCTCTTGTCTCTTACCCATTTCTGTCTTGTAATTTCTCCAATGCTGATTTTAAATATCTGTGGGTCTTTGTTACTGAGTTATTTTATATCTCATTAATATTTTTAGGTTCTTTGAGGGAAGGCATTGTGCCCAGTACATCCTTCTAACCCTCAGTAGTTCTGAACTTAGCATTGGACCAGTAGGAAAATGCCCAATGAGTCACTGATTAGTAAGATGAGCAACTCATTCTGTTTGATATGCAACTTAACTGAAGTTAAACACACATTGTCACACAAGCACACATTGTCAACTTTATTACCACAATAAGTGTAGGTCTTCCTTGTATCTGATAACACTATATTTCAAGTTAGATTTGAGGAGCCATTTGACTTTCACAGAAATGATCCCCAGATAATGGAAGATATGATTATCCTGATAAGATCATTGCTTGTGTTATTCTTGAGGAGACAGGTGCTTTTAATGAAAGAAGGGAAGTACCAGAGAAGAGACTTCCCATGTGAAGAGCACGTATTTGACAGGAATATGACAGCAACCTTAAGCTTCCATCACAGTGACTTGGCAATCACCATTGTTATATAAAAGTAATAATGGCTTGTTCATCTGCAACATAATTCAATCAACTGAGTTGACCCTATCCTTAAATGACACAAAACTTTTGACCTTGAATGAGATGAGAAACTTTCTCATTGATTCACTTCCTATCTCAATGACTGTGTACTTTGGCCTCTACTTATCCATGGTAGTGCCTTCCACATTAAATATAAGAGCCAAAAGGCCAGAGACCAGATCTCTGGGATTTTCCTTGATTATTAATATACCTCAAGGCTTTTGCATTACTAAATGCTACTTGAGTACTGAAGATGAAGTATTCAAAGTGAATGATAATTTTAATAAAATGATCTAAAAAAACTCTATTTCTTGGTACCATAATGGCACTAGTAAAAATATTTCTGCTGGAGCATTTTTGCAGATAATTTTCAGTAAAAAGAAAGAGATCAAAGATGGAAGGAATGCCTGTGATCTCCAGAGATATGCTGAAAGTAATTATAGTTTGGCTTGGGTAAGCCAATATTGCATGTTTTGAAGACAGTTTCCCAAATGATATCATTGTGTACAATGTAACAAATATGGCAGTAATAAAGCATTTCTGCTATGTATTTCAGCTAGCAGTTAACATCTTTAAGTATTAGTGCCTTCATCTGTAAATAATATACTGTATTGCCATTATATGACTTCAAGCCTTAGGTACTGCAGCAGGCTAAAGATCTCTAGCAATGGAACACTTTTATTTGATAGTGTAATTTTGGTATCAGATGATTCCTGAAGATACCAAAAAAGACACAATGAGATTTTTCAACTATCAAATTATATCTAGGTCATTAGCATTTTATATAAAAATTAAGGGTACTCTAATTTCAAATCCTGAAAGATGATGCTGTAAAAGTGCTGCACTCAATATGCCAGCAAATTTGGAAAATTCAGCAGTGGCCAAAGGACTGGAAAAGGTCAGTTTTCATTCCAGTCCCAAAGAAAGGCAATGCCAAAGAATGCTCAAACTACCGCACAATTGCACTCATCTCACATGCTAGTAAAGTAATGCTCAAAACTCTCCAAGCCAGGCTTCAGCAATATGTGAACCATGAACTTCCTGATGTTCAAGCTGGTATTAGAAAAAGCAGAGGAACCAGAGATCAAATTGCAAACATCTGCTGGATCATGGAAAAAGCAAAAGAGTTCCTGAAAAACATCTATTTCTGCTTGATTGACTATGCCAAAGCCTTTGACTGTGTGGATCACAATAAACTGTGGGAAATTCTGAAAGAGATGGAAATACCAGACCACCTGACCTGCCTCTTGAGAAATCTGTATGCAGGTCAGGAAGCAACAGTTAGAACTGCACATGGAACAACAGACTGGTTCCAAATAGGAAAAGGAGTACATCAAGGCTGTATATTATCATCCTGCTTATTTAACTTATATGCAGAGTACATCATGAGAAACGCTGGATTGGAAGAAACACAAGCTGGAATCAAGATTGCCAGAAGAAATATCAATAATCTCAGATATGCAGATGACACCACCCTTATGGCAAAAAGTGAATAGGAACTAAAAAGTCTTTTGATGAAAGTGAAAGAGGAGAGTGAAAAAGTTGGCTTAAAGCTCAACATTCAGAAAACGAAGATCATGGCATCTAGTCCCATCTCTTCATGGGAAATAGATGGGGAAACAGTGGAAACAGTGTCAGACTTTATTTTTTTGGGCTCCAAAATTACTGCAGATGGTGACTGCAGCCACGAAATTAAAAGACACTTACTCCTTGGAAGGAAAGTTATGACCAACCTAGATAGCATATTCAAAAGCAGAGACATTACTTTGCCAACAAATGTTCGTCTAGTCAAGGCTATGGTTTTTCCTGTGGTCATGTATGGATGTGAGAGTTGGACTGTGAAGAAGGCTGAGTGCCAAAGAATTGATGCTTTTAAATTGTGGTGTTGGAGAAGATTCATGAGAGTCCCTTGGACTGCAAGGAGATCCAACCAGTTCATTCTGAAGGAGATCAGCCCTGAGATTTCTTTGGAAGGAATGATGCTAAAGCTGAAACTCCAGTACTTTGGCCACCTCATGCGAAGAGTTGACTCATTGGAAAAGACTCTGATGCTGGGAGGGATTGGGGGCAGGAGGAGAAGGGGATGACAGAGGATGAGATGGCTGGATGGCATCACTGACTCGATGGACGTGAGTCTGAAGAACTCAGGGAGTTGGTGATGGACAGGGAGGCCTGGCGTGCTGCGATTCATGGGGTCACAAAGAGTCGAACACTACTGAGCGAATGAACTGAACTGAACTGAATGGCTTAACATATTAAATAGGTTTTCCCCTAATTTAAAGTTATAGTATAATAAGATCAGAATAAGATTTCACATGTGGCATAGACAAGATAGGTCTTAAGAAAGAGACTTAAGAAGCTCATCTCTTTCATGTGCCCAACCTGAAAGTCTATTATTGACCACAAGTCCTCAGTTCAGTCTCTCAGTTGTGCGTGACTTTTTGGGACCCTGTGGACTGCAGCATGCCAGGCTTCCTTGTCCATCACCAACTCCTGGAGCTTGCTCAAACTCATGTCCATTAAATTGGTGATGCCATACAAAAATCTAATCCTATCTCATCCCCTTTTCATTCTGCCTTCAATATTTTGCAGCAACAGGAAATTTTCCAATGAGTCAGTTCTTATCATCAGGTGGCTAAAGTATTGGAGTTTCACCTTCAGTATCAGTCCTTCCAATGAATATTCAGGGCTGATTTCCTTTAAGATTGACTAGTTTGATCTCTTGCAGTCCAAGGGACTCACAAGAGTCTTCTCCACCACCACAGTTCAAAAACATCAATTCTTCAGAGCTCAGCTTTCCTTATGGTCCAATACTTACATCCATACATGATGACTGGAAAAATCATAGCTTTGACTAGACTGACCTTTATTGGTAAAGCAATGTTTCTGTTTTTTAATATACTGCCAACATTGGTTATAGCTTTTGTTCCAAGGAGCAAATGTCTTTTAATTTCATCTGCAGTGATTTTGGAGTGGAAGAAAATAAAGTCTCTCACTGTTTCCATTGTTTCCCCATCTATTTGCCATGGAATGATGGGACCAAATGCCATGATCTTCATTTTCTGAATGTTGAGTTTTAAGCCAGCATTTCCACTCTCCTTTTTCACTTTCATCAAGAAGCTCTTTAGTTCTTCACTTTCTACCAAAGGGGTAGGGTCATCTGCATATCTGAGGCTACTGATAGTTCTCTCAGCAATCTTGATTCCAGCTTGTGCTTCATCCAGCCAGGAATTTCACATGATGTACTCTGCATACAAGATAAATGAGCAGGGTGAAAATAAATACATAGCCTTGATGCATGCCTTTCCTGATTTGAAACCAGTCTGTTGTTTCATGTATAGTTCTAACTGTTGTTTCTTGACCTGCATACAGATTTCTCAGGAGCCAGGTAAGGGATTCTGGTATACCCACCACTTGAAAATTTTTCCCACTTTGTTGTGATCTAGACAGTCAAAGGCTTTGGTGTAGTCAATAAAGCAGAAGTAGATGATTTCTGGTATTCTCTTGCTTTTTAAGTGATCCAACAGATATTAGCAATTTGACAGTTCAGTTCCTCCGCCTTTTCTAAATCCAGCTTGAACATCTGGAAGGTTTCAGTTCACATACTGTTGAGGCCTCACTTGGAGAATTTTGAGCATTACTTTACTAGTTCATGAGATGAGTGCAATTGTGCGGTAGTTCGAGCATTCTTTGGCATTGCCTTTCTTGAGGATGGGAATGAAAACCAATGTTTTCCAGTCCTGTGATCACTGCTGAATTTTCCAAATTTGTTGGCATAGTGAATGCAGCACTTTAACAGCATTATCTTTTAGGATTTGAAATAGCTCAACTGGAATTCCATCACCTCCACTAGTTTTGTTCATAGTGATGCTTCCTAAGGCCCACTTGACTTCACATTCCAGGATGTCTGGCTCTAGGTCAGTGATCACACCATCGTGATTATCTGCGTCGTGAAGATCTTTTTTGAATAGTTCTTCTGTGTATTCTTGGCACCTCTTCTTAATATCCTCTGTTTCTGTTAGGCCCATAATATTTCTGTCCTTTATTGTGTCCATTTTTGCATGAAATATTCCCTTGTTATCTCTAATTTTCTTGAAGAGATCTCTAGACTTTCCCATTCTTTTGTTTTCCTCTATTTCTTTGCATTGATCACTGAGGAAGGCTTTCTTATCTCTCCTTGCTATTCTTTGAAACTCTGCATTCAGATGCGTATATCTTTCACTTTCTCCTTTGCATTTAGCTTCTTTTCTAAACTATTTATAAGGCATCCACAGACAACCATTTTGCCTTTTTGCATTTCTTTTTCTTGGGGATTGTCTTGATCACTGACTCCTGTACAATGTAATGAACCCTGGTCCATAGTTCTTCAAGCACTCTGTCATATCAGGTATAATCCCTTGAATATATTTGTCACTTCCACTGTGTAATTTAAGAGCTTGATTTAGGTCATACCTGAATGGCCTAGTGGTTTTCCCTACTTTCTTCAATTTAAGTCTGAATTTCACAATAAGGAGTTCATGATCTGAGTCACAGTCAACTCCTGGTCTTGTTTTTGCTGACTGTACAGAGCTTCTTCATCTTTGGATGCAAAGAATATAATCAATATGATTTTGGTATTGACCATCTGGTGATGTCCGTATATAGAGTCATCTCTTGTGTTGTTGGAAGTGGGTGTTTGCTATTACCAGTGTGTTCTTTTGGCAAAACTCTGTTAGCCTATGCCCTGCTTCATTTTGTACTCCAAAACCAAATTTGCCTGTTATTCCAGACATCTCATGACTTCCTACTTTTGAATTCAAATTTCCTATAACAAAATGGACATCTTTTGGGGGTGTTAGTTCTAGAAGGTCTTGTAGGTCTTCATAGAACTGTTCAACTTCAGCTTCTTCAACATTACTGGTTGGGGAATAGATTTGGATTACTGTTAGAATGGCTTACCTTGGATATGAACAGAAACCATTCTGTCGTCTTTGAGATTGCATCCAAGTACTTCATTTTGGACGCTTTTGTTGACTATGAGGCTACTCTGTTTCTTCTAAGGGATTCTTGCCCATAGTAGTAGATATAATAGTCATATGAGCTAAATTCACCCATTCCAGTCCATTTTAGTTTGCTGATTCCTAAAATGTCGATCCTCACTCTTGCCATCTTTTGTTTGACCACTTCCAATTTACCTTGATTCATGGACCTAACATTCCAGGTTCCTATGCAATATTGCTCTTTACAGCATTGGACTTTACTTGCATCACCAGTCATATCCACAATTGGGTGTTTTCTTTTTTGCTTTGGCTCTGTCTCTTCATTCTTTCTGGAGTTATTTCTCCACTCTTCTCCAGTAGCGTCTTGGACACCTACTTACCTGGGGAGTTCATCTTTCAATGTCATATCTTATTGCCTTTCCATGCTGTTCATTGGTTTCTCAAGGCAAGAATACTGAAGTGGTTTACCATTCCCTTCTCCAAGAGACCACATTTTTTCAGAACTCTTCAACATGACCCATCTGTCTTGGGTGGCCCTAGATGGCATTATTCATGTTTTCATTGAGTTAGACAAGGCTGTGGTCCATGTGATCAGTTTGATATGTTTTCTGTAATTGTAGTTTTCAGTCTGTCTGCCCTCTGAAGGATAAGGATAACAGGCTTATGGCACCTTCCTGTTGGGAGAGACTGACTGTGGGGGAATCTGGGTCTTATTCTAATTCAGAGGGGAGGCATGCTCAGTAAATCTTTAATCCAGTTTTCTATTGATGGGCAGGGTTGTGTTCCCTCACTGATGTTTGACCTGAGATCAAACTATGGTAGAGGTAATGAAGATAATGGTGACCTCCTTCTTAAGGTCCCACTCAAGCACTGCCACACTCAGTGCCCCCAAACCTGCAGCAGTCCACCACTGACCTACACCTCTGCTGGAGACTCCTAGACACTCACAGGCATGTCTGGGTCAGTCATTTGTGGCTTCACTGCTCTTTTCTTCATATGCTTAGGTGTACCTATAAAAGTTAGACTTAGTTCAAGAAACTGGTTGATTTTGGAGTGGGTTACCATTTCTTTCTGCAGGGTATCTTAGAGATCCAGGGATTGAGCCCACATCTCCTACATTAAAGGCAGGTTCTTTACCATTGAAACACAAGGAAAACCTGGACTCTTGTAAATAATATAACAAAAACACAATTTTCACACTAAAAATAAAACTATTAATAAGTTTTGAATGTCACAAAATGTCTAAGAACTGGAGTTTGAAACAATGCTTTAAAAAAGATACTCTAATTTTCGGACTCAGTTGAAAACCCTTAAAATTAGGGCTGAGGTGCCTGAGATAATGTAGTAAAAAAGAGTTAGCAGCAAAATGCTCTAATATGTTTGTAATTTTATTTTTACATAAGCCAGTTGGAAAGATATATAAAATTCTAAGATACTCAGGAAAACTTTGTATAAAAATTTTATATTTATTGTATTTTGTAAAATAAAAGAAAAAAGCCTGTATGACTACAATCCATGGGGTTGAAAAGAGATGGAGACAACTGAGAGACTCAGCACAGGACAGTGTCCTTTAGAAATATCTATCTGAAATAAATACTGCTCAGACACTAAGAATTTGCCTGTAATACAGGAGACCTGGGTTTGAACCCCTGGGGAAGGGAATGGTTGACCAGTCAGATCAGTTCAGTTGCTCATTCATGTCTGACTCTTTGTGAGCCTGTGCATTGCGGCACACCAGGCTTCCCTGCCCATCACCAACTCCCAGAGCTTGCTCAAACTCAGTCCATCAAGTCGGTGATGTCATGCAATAATCTCATCCTGGGTCATCCCCTTCTCCTGCCTTCAATCTTTTCCAGCAACAGGGTCTTTTCCAATGAGTCGGTTCTTCGCATCAGGTGGCCAAAGTATTGGAGTTTCAGCATCAGTCCTTCCAATGAATAATCAGGACTGATTTCCCTTAGTATTGACAGGTTGGAACTCCTTGCAGTCCAAGGAACTCTCAAGAGTCTTCTACAACACCACCGTTCAAAAGCATCATTACTTTGGTGCTCACTTTGTTATAGTCTAACTCTCACATCCATACATGACTACTGAAAATGATAGCTTTGACTAGATGGACCCTTGTAGGTAAAGTAACGTCTTTGCTTTTTTAATATGCTGTCTAGGTTGGTCATTGATTTTTTTACAAGGAGCAAGAGTCTTTTAGTTTCATGGCTGTAGTGACCATCTGCATTGATTTTGGAGCCCCCACAAATAAAGTCTCTCACTGTTTCCATTGTTTCCCATCTATTTGTCATGAAGTGATGGGACCAGATGCCATGATTTTAGTTTTCTGAACGTTGAGTTTTAAGCCAGCTTTTCACTCTCTTTTTTCACTTTCTTCAAGAGGCTCTTTGGTTCTTCTTCACTTTCTGCCATAAGGGTAGTGTCATCTGCGTATCTGAGGTTAGTGGTATTTCTCCCCACAATCTTGATTCCAGATTGTGCTTCATCAAGCCCGGTATTTCACATGATGTTCTCTGAATATCAGATAAATGAAAAGGGTGACAATATAGTCTTGACATACTCCTTTCCTGATTTAGAACCAGTCTCTTGTTCTATGTCTGGTTCTAACCATTGCTTCTTAACCTGCATACAGATTTCTCAGGGGGTAGTTAAGGTGGTCAGGCATTCCCATCTCTTGAAGAATTTTCCCCAATTTCCTGTGATCCACACAGTCAAGGACATTGGCATAGTCAGTAAAGCCAAGGTAGATATTTTTCTGGAATTCTCTTTCTTCTTCGATGAGCCAGTTCATATTGGAAATTTGATGTTTGGTTCCTCTGCCTTTTCTAAATCCACCTTGAATATCTAGAAGTTCATGGTTCACATACTGCTGAAACCTGGCTTGGGGAATTTTGAACATTATTTTGCTAGTGTGTGAGATGAGTGTAATTGTGAGGTAGTCTAAGCATTCTTTGGGATTGCCTTTCTTTCAGATTGGAATGAAAACTGACCATTTCCAGCCCTGTGGCCACTGCTGAGTTTTCCAGATTTGCTGGCATATTGAGTGTAGCACTTTCACAGCAACATATTTTAGGATTTGAAGTAGCTCAACTGAAATTCCATCACCTCCACTAGCTTTGTTCATAGTGATGTATCCTAAGGCCCACTTGACTTCACATTCCAGGATGTCTGGCTCTAGGTGAGAGATCACACCATCATGGTTATCTGGGTCATAACGATATTTTTTGCATAATTCTTTCGTGTATTCTTGCCACCTCTTCTTAATATCCTCTGATTCTGTTAGGTCCATAATATTTCTGTCCTTTATTGTGCTCATCTTTGCATGAAATGTTCCCTTGGTATCTCTAAATTTCTTGAAGAGATCTCTAGTCTTTCTCAGTCTATTCTTTTCCTCTTTCTGTGCATTGATAACTGAGGAAGGCTTTCTTATCTCTCCTTGCTATTTTTTGGAACTCTGCATTCAAATAGGTATATCTTTCCTTTTTTCCTTTGCCTTTACCTTCTTTTCTTTTCTCAGCTATTTGTAAGGTGTCTTCAGACAACCATTTTGCCTTTTTTCATTTATTTTTCTTAAGGATGGTCTTGATCCTTGCCTCCTATACAATGTCCCTAACATCTGTCCATAGTTCTTCAGGCACTCTGTATATTAGACCTAATCCCTTGAATCTATTTGTCACTTCCACTGTATTATCGTAAGGGATTTGATTAAGGTCATACCTGAATGTTCTAGTGGTTTTGCTTACATTTTTAAGTCTGAATTTAGCAATAAGGAGTTCATGATGTGAAACTACCTCACAGTTGCACGCATCTCACACATTAGTAAAGTAATGCTCAAAATTCTCTAAGCCAGGCTTCAGCAATATGTAAACAATGAACTTCCAGATGTTCAAGCTGGTTTTAGAAATGGCAGAGGAACAAGAGATCAAATTGCCAACATCTGCTGGAATATCGAAAAAGCAAGAGAGTTCCAGAAAAACATCTATTTCTGCTTTACTGACTATGCCAAAGCCCTTGACTGTGTGGATCACAATAAACTTTGGAAAATTCTGAAAGAGATGGGAATACCAGACCACCTGACCTGCTTCTTGAGAAACCTATATGCAGGTCAGGAAGCAACTGGAACATGGACATGGAACCACAGACTATTTCCAAATAGGAAAAGGAGTACACTGAGGCTGTATATTGTCACCCTGCTTATTTAACTTATATGCAGAGTACATCATGAGAAACCCTGGACTGGAAGAAACACAAGCTGGAATCAAGATTGCTGAGAGAAATATCAATAACCTCAGATATGCAGATGACACCACCCTTATGGCAGAAAGGGAAGAGGAACTAAAAATCCTCTTGATGAAAGTGAAAGAGGAGAGTGAAAAAGTTGGCTTAAAGCTCAACATTCAGAAAAGTAAGATCATGGCATCTGGTCCCATCACTTAATGGGAAATAGATGGGGAAACAGTGTCAGACTTAATTTTTTGGGGCTCCAAAATCACTGCAGATCGTGATTGCAGCCATGAAATTAAAAGACGCTTGCTCCTTGGAAGGAAAGTTATGACCAGCCTAGGCAGCATATTCAAAAGCAAAGACATTACTTTGCCAACAAAGGTCCATCTAGTCAAGGCCATGGGTTTTCCAGTAGTCATGTATAGATGTGAGAGTTGGACTGTGAAGAAGGCTAAGTGCCGAAGCATTGATGCTTTTGAAGTGTGGTGTTGGAGAAGACTATTGAGAGTCCCTTGGACTGCAAGGAGATCCAACCAGTCCATTCTAAAGATCAGTCATGGGTGTTCTTTGGAAGGAATGATGCTAAAGCTGAAACTCCAGTACTTTGGCCACCTCATGTGAAGAGTTGACTCATTGAGAAGACTCTGATGCTGGGAGGGATTGGGGGCAGGAGGAGAAGGGGATGGCAGAGGATGAGATGGCTGGACGGCATCACCGACTCAATGGACGTGAGTTTGTGTGAACTCCGGGAGTTGGTGATGGACAGGGAGGCCTGGCATGCTGCAGTTCATGGGGTCGCAAAGAGTTGGAAATGACTGAGCGACTGAACTGAACTGATGGGACTGGATGCCATTATCTTCATTTTTTGAATGCTGAGTTTTAAGCCAGCTTTTTCAATCTCCTTTTTCACTTTCATCAAGAGGCTGTTTAGTTCTTCTTCTCTTTATGCCATAAACTGGTGTCAACTGCGTATCTAGGATTATTGATATATTTTCTTGGAAATCTTGAGTCCAGCTTATGCTTCAATCAGCACAGCATTTAATATAACATACTCTGCATATAAGTTAAATATGAAGGGTGACAATAAACAGCCTTGATGTACTCCTTTCCTCATTTGGAACCAGTCTGTTTTTCCATATCCATTTCTAGCTGTTGCTTCTTGACCTGCATACAGATTTCTCAGGAGCAAGAAAGATGGTTTCATATTCCCATTTCTTGAAGAATTTTACAGTTTGTTGGGATCCACACATGCAAAGGCTTTGGCATACTCAATAAAACAGAAGCAGATGTTTTTCTGGAATTATTTTGCCTTTTCTATGATTCAAAAAATGTTGGCAATTTGATCTCATGTTCCCATGCCTTTGCTAAATCCAGCTCGAACATCTCCAAGTTCAGGGTGCATGTCCTGTTGAAGCCTTGCTTGGAGAATTTTGAGCATTACTTTGCTAGCGTGTGAGACGAGTGCAATTGTGCAGTAGCTTGAACATTCTTTGGCATTGCCTTTCTTTTGGGTTAGAATGAAAACTGACCTTTTCTAGTCCCGTGGCCTCTGCTGAGTTTTCCAAATTTGCTGGCATATTGAGTACAACACTTTAGTAGCAACATATTTTAGGATTTGAAATAGCTCAACTGGAATTACATCACCTCTGCTCACTTTGTTTGCAGTGATGCTTCCTAAGGCCCACTTAACTTCAAATTCCAGGGTGTCTTGCTCTAGGTTATTAATCACACGATTGTGGTTATCTGGGTCATTAAGATATTTTTCGTTGAGTTCTTCTGTGTATTCTAGCCAACTTTTCTTAACATCTTCTGCTTCTGTTATGCACATATTATTTTTGACCTTTATTGTCCTATCTTTGCATGAAATGTTCCCTTGGTATCTATAATTTTCTTGAAGTGATCTCTAGTCTTTTCCATTCTTTTTTTTCCCTCTATTTCTTTGCATTGATCACTGAGGAAGGCTTTCTTATCTCTCTTTGCTATTCTTTGACACTGCATTTGAATGAATATATCTTTCATTTTCTCCTTTGCCTTTAGCTTCTCTTCTTTTTTTTTTTTTAATTTTATTTTATTTTTAAACTTTACAAGATTGTATTAGTTTTGCCAAATATCAAAATGAATCCACCAAAGGTATATTTTTCTCAGCTATTTGTAAGGCCTCCTCAGACAACCACTTTGCTATTTTGCATTTCTTTTTCTTGGGGATTATCTTGATCACTGCCTTCTGTACAATGCCATGAACCTCTGTCCATAGTTGTTCAGATACTCTTTCAGGTCTAATTCCTTGAATCTATTTGTCACTTTCATTGTATAATTGTAAGGGATTTTATTTAGGTCATACCTGAATGGTCTAGTAGTTTTCCCTACTTTCTACAATTTAAGTGTGAATTTTGCAATATGCAGTTCATGATCTGAGCCAGTCAGCTCCGTCTTGTTTTTGCTGACTGTACAGAGCTTCTCCATCTTTGTCTGCAAAGAATATAATCAATCTGATTTTAATATTGACCATCTGGTGATGTCCATGTGTAGAGTCATCTCTTGCGTTTTGGAAAAGGATGTTTGCTATGACCAGTTCTCTTGGGAAAACTCGGTTAGCCTTGACCCGCTTCATTTTGCACTCCAAGGTCAAACTTGCTTGTTACCAAGGATCTCTTGACTTCCTACTTTTACATTCCATTCCCCATATGATGGAAAGGACATATTTTCTTTTTGGTGTTAATTCTTAAAGGTCTTGTTGATCATCACAGAACCACTCACCTCAGCCTCTTCAGCATTAATGGTTGAAGCATAGACTTGGATTAGTGTAATATTGAATGGTTGCTTTGGAAGGAACAGAAATCATTCTATCATTTCTGAGATTGCACTCAAGTACTACATTTCAGAATCTTGTTGATTATGAGGGATACTCCATTTCTTCTAAAGGGTTCTTGCCCACAGTAGTAGATATAATCCTATGACTTTTGCAAATAGATGGGGGAAATCAGTGGAATCAGTGACAGATTATTTTTTCTTGGGCTCCAAAATCACTGGAGCTGGTGACTGCAGCCATGGATTAAAAGATGCTTGCTCCTTGGAAGAAAAGCTATGACAAACTTAGACAGCATATTAAAAAGCAGGGAAATTATTTTGCAAACAAAAGTGTGTATAGTCAAAGCTATGTTTTTTCCTGTAGTCATGCATGGATGTGAGATTGGACATAAAGAAAGCTGAGCACTGAAGAATTAATGCTTTTGTACTGTGGTGTTGGAGAATACTCTTGAGAGTCCCTTAGACTGCGTGGATATCAAACCAGTTAATAGCAAATAAAAACAGTTTGAATATTCATCGGAAGGATTGATGCTGAAACTGAAGTTCCAATACTTTGCCCACCTGATGGGAAGAACTGACTCTGGAAAAGACCGTGTGCTGGGAAAGATTGAATATGGGAGGAGAAAGGGACGACAGAGGATGAAATGGTTGGATGGCATCACTGACTCGATGGACATGAGTTTGAGCAGGCTCTGGGAGTTGGTGATGGACAGGAAAGCCTGGTGAGTGGCAGTCTTTACGGTCAGAAAAGTTACACATGACTGTGTAACTTAAATGAACTGAACTGATAGTGAGACAATATTTAAACTAACATTATAAAGTATCCTTATTCATTGAAAATGTGCAATACATAAAAGACTATCTCAAAAGAATCAGAAAACTCCTTTCTACCTTAAATGTACAAGCTAAGCTCTGTGGATCCTGACATATTCTATGTTTTCAAAATAATAATCTGTGTCTAGATAATTGAGTACCTAAAAGTCATAAGTCCTTATTAAATGTGTTTAATGAGAGAATAAATGACTTAATTCAGCTTTTTTTTTTAATTTCTGGTCAGAAATTTTTAAGAGAAGAATATACATATTTATTCAATTTAAAAAGAAAATCATTATCTTGTATTTATTTATTTGGCTGTACCTAGGAGACTGAAAGATAAGAATTTGAAACAGAAAATCCCAAACACTGAAAAAAAAATTTTCCATTTATCTGACATAATTATAGTTTACAAATGTCTTGATTTTATAATACTGCTATAAGAAGCAGATTAATTTTTAGCATTCTTTGCTTGAATAATTTTCATTTAAGATGTTGCATTTTGCTTCTTAAAGAAATCTTCTAAGTTATATATGCTCCAGTCTCCAAAAACCAGGGATCAGATCCATACCTGACTAACTTTTAGCTCATTAGTATTTTATGTTTCAGTCCTGGAGAAATACTAACTTACCTGACACAACTGCCAAACTGATATTTCCTCTTTTCTTTTCCCTCAAAACTCCAACCTATGCATTTCGGCCTCCTTCTTCTGTCACTTCACTTCTCAAAAGTAGCCAATTCTTTTCCTAGCCCATAAAATTAAGTCCTCAAACTGACCTTTGTTGTCACCTACAAGATAACCACAGCTTCCTCACTTACTTTTCTGCTACTCTACTTTAAATAACTTATTTAACTGGGCCATTAGCACTCCCTAGTGTAATTAATGTATACACAAAACCTGTCTTCTCATTTGCTTTCCTTTTTTTGAAATGTCTTCTAAAGTGGTTCTACATAGAACTACTGCATTCTGGGCTGCTTATTAAGGATTGGGGAGAAAACAGAGAAAAATTGTGGAGTCCAGCTCTTACAGAATTCAGCACCATTAAACAGTTCTAAGAAACCAAAAAGCAAAGGATAAAAGGAAAGATATAAGCATCTGAATGCAGAGTTTCAAAGAATAGCAAGAAGAGATAAGAAAGCCTTCCTTGGCAATCAATGCAAAGAAATAGAGGAAAACAACAGAATGGGAAAGACTAGAGATCTCTTCAGGGAAATTAGAGATACCAAGGGAAAATTTCATGCAAAAATGGGCTCGATAAAGGACAGAAATGGTAGGGACCTAACAGAAGCAGAAGATATCAAGAAGAGGTGGCAAGAATACACAGAAGAACTACACAAAAAAGATCTTCATGACCCAGATAATCATGATGGTGTGATCACTGGCCTAGAGCCAGACATCCTGGAATGTGAAGTCAAGTGGGCCTTAGAAAGCATCACTATGAACAAAGCTAGTGGAGGTGATGGAACTCCAGTTGAGCTATTTCAAATCCTGAAAGATGATGCTGTGAAAGTGCTGCACTCAATATGCTAGCAAATTTGGAAAACTCAGCAGTGGCCGCAGGACTGGAAAAGGTCAGTTTTCATTCCAATCCCAAAGAAAGGCAATGCCAAAAATGCTCAAACAACCGCACAATTGCACTCATCTCACATGCTAGTAAAGTAATGTTCAAAATTCTCCAAGGCAGGCTTCAGCAATATGTGAACCGTGAACTTCCTGATGTTCAAGCTGGTATTAGAAAAAGCAGAGGAACCAGAGATCAAATTACAAACATCTGCTGGATCATGGAAAAAGCAAGAGAGTTCCAGAAAAACATCTATTTCTGCTTGATTGACTATGCCAAAGCCTTTGACTGTGTGGATCACAATAAACTGTGGGAAATTCTGAAAGTAATGGGCAAACCACACCACCTGACCTGCCTCTTGAGAAATCTGTATGCAGGTCAGGAAGCAACAGTTAGAACTGGACATGGAACAACAGACTTGTTCCAAATAGGAAAAGGAGTACATCAAGGCTGTATATTGTCACCCTGCTTATTTAACTTATATGCAGAGTACATCATGAGAAATGCTGGACTGGAAGAAACACAAGCTGGAATCAAGATTGCTGGGAGAAATATCAGTAACCTCAGATATGCAGATGACACCACCCTTATGGCAGAAAGTGAAGAGGAACTAAAAAGCCTCTTGATGAAAGTGAAAGTGGAGAGTGAAAAAGTTGGTTTAAAGCTCAACATTCAAAAAACGAAGATCATGGCATCTGGTCCCATCACTTCATGGGAAATAGATGGGGAAACAGTGGAAACAGTGTCAGACTTTATTTTTGGGGGGCTCCAAAATCACTGCAGATGGTGACTGCAGCCTTGAAATTAAAAGACACTTACTCCTTGGGAGGAAAGTTATGACCAACCTAGATAGCATATTGAAAAGCAGAGACATTACTTTGCCAACAAAGGTTCGTCTAGTCAAGGCTATGGTTTTTCCTGTGGTCATGTATGGATGTGAGAGTTGGACTGTGAAGGAGGCTGAGCACCGAAGAATTGATGCTTTTGAACTGTGGCGTTGGAGAAGACTCTTGAGAGTCCCTTGGACTGCAAGGAGATCCAACCAGTCCATTCTGAAGGAGATCAGCCCTGGGATTTCTTTGGAAGGAATGATGCTAAAGCTTAAACTCCAGTACTTTGGCCACCTCATGCGAAGAGTTGACTCATTGGAAAAGACTCTGATGCTGGGAGGGATTGGGGGCAGGAGGAGAAGGGGATGACAGAGGATGAGATAGCTGGATGGCATCACTGACTCGATGGACGTGAGTCTGAGTGAACTCAGGGAGTTGGTGATGGACAGGGAGGCCTGGTGTGCTGCAATTCATAGGGTCACAAAGACTCGGACATGACTAAGCGACTGAACTGAACTGAACTGAAGAAACCGATCTCTAGCTTGTGCAACATTTGCCTTAGAATGCTTCACTTTCCTAAAAGTGGCTATGCTTACTCAAGATTTATTGGTGCTGATTATGGTACAAATAGTTAAAGACCAGGATCTCTAATAAACCTTGTATTCATATTAATGGAGAGATGATAATATGCAAATCATCATAAGATACTTATTTCTTACTAAAGAGTACAAGTATGAATGTAAAAAATTTATTTGATTCCACTAAGCTGGATGGTATCACCGACTCAATGGACATGAGTTTGCGTGAACTCCGGGAGTTGGTGATGGACAGGGAGGCCTGGCATGCTGCTGATTCATGGGGTCACAAAGAGTCAGACACGACTGAGCGACTGAACTGAACTGAAAGGTGTATTGTTATTGTTTTATTGTGCATTGTACAGAAAAAGGAATGCAATTGAGAAAAGATTGTAAATTGTTGACTGAAGAAGGGGATTTCTGGTGAATATACATAGTGGTTAAATGTGAGGCTTAAGACATCACATCGCCTGTTTCTTATATGGTGTTTTAGAGTCTCAGGACCTCACATATCTCAGTTTCCATCAGGTTACTTCCTTTAAGTTACTACAGAATTAAAATAATAATAATAACGAACACTGAAAAACAAGTCTCTGTACCTGTAACAATGTTCTCCACCTTCATAAATATCCTTCCATTACAATTATGTTCATATCAATGCCTTGCTTGCAGTATTTCCTGATTCTTCATTTACATGAGACTTCTTCCTCCCTTGACCTTTGATTCTGTTATTTCATTTTCCTTTAAATTTTAATATTTCTAAATTATTCTCCATCAAATTAGTTTACAATTTGAAGACATTTCTCTAAAGACAATTGTATTTTGGTTTTATACAATGTGACTCTGAAAATCTTCCAGATAGGGATTAAAAGTGTACAGAGAACAATGGAAAATTTGGTAGCAGTGGAGGTGGTAAGAAGAGGTCTTGTTCAGGATAAGTTATTTTAATAATTTCCCAACTAGTCACCTTGCTTCCAGCCTTGCCCCTCTTCAGTCTAATTCTGAACACTGTTGCCACAGTGACTGTATTAAAATATAAGTCAGGTCATGTTGACTAATCAAATTTTTTTCCCACCTCCATAATGTTTCCAACCTCATTTCCTACTGCTCTCAATTCCTGAGTCTCACTGACTCTTCACTATTTAGATATATTTTATCCAGTCGCTTGAGTACCACCACACCACCACTATCCTCACACACAGAGAGACCCACAGAACACAAAGTAGATTGTTAGGTCCATGATAACAGGGGTATCTGTCTGTTTTACTCATTATTGCATCCCTATTGTCTTAAAATAGTAGTTGGCTGGTATCTGGTTGACATATTGAAGGCCATTGATAAAAATCTGTTGAAAAATGGGACTAAGTGTTTTGGCTGAAATTATATAATCTAAGCAGCTTCGGGAGAATCTGAACTCAGTTCTATTGTTCTAGTTACTATACCAAGTAATACATTTTCAGCTACAATAATAGAATAAAGAAATCAATAAAGAAAATATATTATCTTACAAAACAAGAAATGCAGTGTACAGAGAGAGATTTTCCCATTTTCTTTAAAACATGCTTCTATTGAGAGTATTTTCTCCCAAGATGGCCATCTGTTATTTATTTTATTGTACTGATTTTAAAACTATTCAGAGAGTTATTTACCTCCAAAGTTTTTATGGAAGTGATATTATATTTCTTATCCTTCATGCCATAGGCACTTAATTCTTTTGATCACCTTTCATCTGTTAGTGTCCATAATTTTATAACTTCCTTGATGCATTTCTTAACAATACATGTGTATTTTTGTCAGTTCCTAAGTCGTGTCCAACTCTATGACACCATGGACTGCAGCATGCCAGGCTTCCCTATCCTTCACTATCTCCCAGAGTTTGCTCAAATACATATTAATATGTATACATATATACATACACATATGCTTTCGCATTTTACTAAAACTTGGCATGCTCAATTTCTTGTTTCTGTGCATCATTTTTCTACATTACCAGATTGATTGATCTTTTCCTTATCTGAAGCTAAAGATTTTCCCCACATTTCTCCCTATATGTCAAAGCTGTTTTGTTTTCCTGTTGTTACTTCATAGTCAACAGTGGTGTCAATGTGACAGTTTCCAATCTGCTATCATCTGTTACTATCATTAGTTTGGTATTATTTACTCCCTTTTAGCTCACTAAAAAAGATGCTGGATAAATAGGACCATACGTCAACTATCTAGAGACAATATGGTTAGAGTTTCCAGTTTTTATTATCTTTCATTTTTGGTGTTTGTGTTATACTGCAGCTTGTATCTAAATTTGAGAAGCAAATGTCCTTTATGCAGACATAATTCCTTTAATCCATTCTACATCTGGTTCTTTTAAATCCATAAACAAGTTGTCATATGCATTCAACAGGATATCTCATTCATGATCCAATAATCATAATTTTTTGAGTTGGTGTTAGTTCAATTCCAGAGTAACTTGCTTTATTGCATTTCTTTTTCTTCCAAACAGCATATGGATACCATGGGCATGGGAAGCACAAAGGTTAAATTTCATTGTTTGCACTTCTGCTTATAGGATAATTGTGGTGTTTTCACAACCTACTGTTTTCTATATCATTTTGGCTTCATCATTTCTTCCTTTTAACTTCAGTTGATCTTATTTCCCTTCACATTTATCAAAGATTTATCTAGTTTGCTTTCAAAACACATTCCCATTTCCTCCAATTATTTCTTCCCTTTGTTTTCCAGTTTATCTATATTCCAACTACAACTCTATTCCAGGGCAAGTCTTGCAAAAGCGTGCCTCCTTTCATTTTCGTATCTATCATTGTTTTGAGATATGAATATCTGGAGGCAGAAATCTTATCATATTCTTCTTTATTCTTTGGTGTTTAGCATACATTAGACATGCAGTAGAGGTTAGCTGACTGAATAAATGACTTAATGGCTTGCTTATTTATAGGAACATCAGTAGAAATGATTATTTGAATGAATTAACTTTCTGTAAGAAATATACGTCAGAGTGGTTTCCTCCAAATTAGTCATATTTGTTAACGTTTTTATGAGAAAATGTCAGCTTGCCTTTGCTTCTTTGTTCATAAAATGAACAACAATAACAACAACAACAAAAAAAACAGTGCATAATCAGTTACTGTTATTATTTTAACCACAGAGACCCTTAGCTAACAATGTTTATTTTTTAAAATGGAAAACAAATGTCAAGGAAATGAAACATAGCATATTTTTAAAATCCCTTAATATTTTCTAATTTCAATAAAATATCAAACTGATATCCACCACAATGAATCTACAATCATTAGATTGATGACTTTTGGATAGTTTCCATCTTGTGTTTCCCAGCACAGATCCGATTACATGTAGTAGATAATGTTTTTAAATATGTATTCAGTTCGGTTCAATTCAGTCGCTCAGTCATGTCCAACTCTTTGTGACCCAACGAACCTCAGCACGTCAGGCCTACCTGTCCATTACCAAGTCCCAGAGTCCACCCAAACCCATGTCCATTGAGTCAATGATTCCATGCAACCATCTCATCCTCTATCATTCCCTTCTCTTCCTGCCCCCAATCTTTCCCAGTATCAGGGTCTTTTCAAATGAGTCAGCTCTTCACGTCACGTGGCCAAAGTATTGGAGTTTCAGTTTAACATCAGTCCTTCCAATGAACAACCAGGAGTGATCTCCTTTAGGATGGGCTGGTTGGACCTCCTTTCAGTCCAAGGGACTCTCAAGAGTCTTCTCCAACACCACAGTTCAAAAGCATCAATTCTTTGGTGCCCAGCGTTCTTTATAGTCCAACTCTCACATCCATACATGATCACTGGAAAAACCATAGCTTTGACTAGACGGACCCTTGTTGGCAAAGTAATGTTTCTGCTTTTTAATATGCTGGCTAGGCTGGTCATAACTTTCCTTCAAAGGAGTAAGTGTCTTTTAATTTCATGGCAGCAATCTTGGAGCCCATAAAAATAAAGTCATTCACTGTTTCCACTGTTTCCCCATCTATTTCCCATGAAGTGATGGGACCAGATGCTATGATCTTAGTTTTCTGAACGTTGAGCTTTAAGCCAACTTTTTCACTCTCCTCTTTCATTTTCCTCAAGAGGCTCTTTAGTTCTTCTTCATTTTCTGCCATAAGGGTGGTGTCATCTGCATAGCTGAGGCTATTGATATTTCTCCCAGCAATCTTGATTCCAGCTTCGGCTCCTCCAGCCCAGCGTTTCTCATGATGTACTCTGCATTTAAGTTAAATAAGCAGGGTGACAATATACAGCCTTGACATACTCCTTTTCCTATTTGGAACCAGTCTGTTGTTCCACGTCCAGTTCTAACTGTTGCTTCCTGACCTGCATATAGGTTTCTCAAGAAGCAGGTCAGGTGGTCTGGTATTCCCATCTCTTTCAGAATTTTCCAAAGTTTATTGTGATCCACACGGTCAAAGGCTTTGGCATAGTCAATCAAGCAGAAATAGATGTTTTTTCTGGAACTCTCTTGCTTTTTTGATGATCCAGCAGATGTTTGCAATTTGATCTCTGGTTCCTCTGCCTTTTCTAAAGTCAACTTGAACATCTGAAAGTTCACCATTCACGTATTGCTGAAGCCTGGCTTGGAGAATTTTAAAGATTACTTTACTAGCATGTGAGATGAGTGCAATTGTGTGGTAGTTAGAGCATTCTTTGGCATTGCCTTTCTTTGGGATTGGAATGAAAACTGACCTTTTCCAGTCTTGTGGCCACTGCTGAATTTTCCAAATTTGCTGGCATATTGAGTGCAGCACTTTCACAGCATCATCTTTCAGGATTTGAAATAGCTCAACTGGAGTTCCATCACCTCCACTAGCTTTGTTCGTAGTGATGCTTCCTAAGGCCCACTTGATTTCACATTCTAGTATGTCTGGTTCTATGTGAGTGATCACACCATCATGATTATCTGGGTCATGAAGATCTTTTTTGTGCAGTTTTTCTGTGTATTCTTGCCACCTCTTCTTAATATGTTCTGCTTCTGTTAGGTCCCTACCATTTCTGTCCTTTATCTAGCCCATCTTTGTATGAAATATTCCCTTGGTATCTCTAATTTTCTTTAAGAGATTTCTAGTCTTCCCCTCTCTATTGTTTTTCTTCTATTTATTTGTATTAAAGGAGTTGAAAGTTATTTTAACTCAAAGAATATTATTAGTCAAAATGAACAAGATTTTTCTAATGTTGCAGAATCAATTGGTTTTATTGATTTTAATTATAGGTTGGCATTGTTTTAAATATCATGTGCATTCCTATAGGAAAATGATTATATGAAATACAGAATTAACTTTATTTTTCAAATCTAGGTGTCATGAGGATCCCCTCAGGTCAGAGATTTAGATAATTTTTGCTTGAATTCTCAATTTTAAGGCTCACAAGTCTGAATATTTATCATTCATGCAAATTTTACTGAGGAATAGGACTGTGACACCATAGTTAAAACCTAAGGGTTGCTTTGGAAGTAGGCTTTAACACATTCTCTAAATTATACTCTTAAATTATACTATCACCTCTACTAAGACATCTGGAATTAAAGATATAATTTAAAGCTGTGTGATCTCTGCTATTAAAACTAAACTTTAAATCAAGTCTACCAGCCTTTCTTTCATACCAAGTTATCTTCAAAAAGTCAGGACATCATCTACATTATCATATAGCATCATGCATATTATTTCTTAATATGTTAGGTTTCATTTTTCTCTCTAGCTGACTCTGTCCTTTTTCTGCTATTTGAAATAATAAAATTTTAACTCCTTTGATGTAAAGATACCCACACCTTGCATAAATCAGGTATGGTAAGACACATAGAAAGATAGTCTTGGAAAGACTATCATGAAGAAAAAAGATTTTTATACTTGGAGATCCCTAGAAACGGGATAACAGCACACCTTGTAAAGTCACACAGGGAAGTATCAAGTGTTGGTCAGGAGACTGAGGGAGCAACAAGTAATATAGGCAAGAGCCTTTAGCGTAGTTTCCCTGGGAAGAAAAGGGCAGGGCAGACAACAAGCATTTATGATTGGCAATTTAAACACGTTCAGTGAGGTCAGGGCTTCCCTCATAACTCAGTTGGTAAAGAATCTGCCTGCAGTGCAGGAGACCCTGGTTAAATTCCAGGGTTGGGAAGATCCCCTGGAGAAGGGATAGGCTATCCACTCCAGCATTCTTGGGCTTCCATTGTGGCTCAGCTGGTTAAGAATCCACCTGCAATGCGGGAGACCTGGGTTCAGTCCCTGGCTTGGGAAGATCTCCTGGACAACAGAAAGGCTACCTATTCCAGTATTCTGGCCTGGAGAATTCCATGGACTGTATAGTCCAGGGGGTTGCAAAGAGTAGTATATGACTGAGTGACTTTCACTCTCACTTTCACTTCACTCACTCAGTGAGGTCAGGGACTAGGGTTTCTCTCTAGTTCTCAGATACCTCGCCATGGAGTAGTTAGGGTGGATAAATAGCAGTCCAGAGTATAAGTGCTCCAGGAAAGGCTGACAAAGGAGATGATTAGGAAATTTCAGCTCTTTATTGATTTGCATATGAAAGGTACACTTGCAAATGAATTCCTTACTATCTCTAGGAAATAGCTAACCCTAAGAGGGGCAGTTCCTTCTATGTAATAAGGCTCCAAGAGGTCAAAATACTAAATATAGAAGCTAGAGAACATAGTTACATAGTTAGTATATATTTTCTTGATCTACTAGAAGCATTTAAATATTTTTTCCAAACCATCACACATATCGATTCTATGGTAAAGTAGTCTGAACCAATTATATTGTACACAATTATTAATCCCTTCTTAATTTTTAAAATTTATTTTAGAAAATATTGATAACCTCTCTGAAAGTTCTATGTGAAGATTCTGAGACAGGCTTGGGGCTTCGGACCTGAGGCCCTTTGCTGCATAGACTTCTATAGAGGTCTATAGAAGCCCTACATAGAGGCCCTACATAGACTTCTCCTCAAGCAAGAAAATACAATAAAACTATGAGGGACTAACAATAACTGTGGGGTATGCACAGCAGGGCAAATTGTGAACAAAAAGACCTGAAATCAAACTAACACTTCTGAAGACCTGGGAGAAAAATTATGGTATTAGAAGCAAAAGCAAGGTATTGCTCTTGCCCCTGGGACTCAACACTACCTTAGTCATCCCTCTTTCCTGACCCCTGGATACACCCCTACCCTCACTTCATATAAGAAACCATCTTAATTCTTTTTGGTTAAGGAAGCCCAAGAATGCTGAATGGTAACAGTTCTACCCTCTCACTACCGGATTACAATGAAAGCAAGTTTATCTCTTGCAATGCAAGCAGATTCTTTACCAGCTGAGCCACAAGGGAAGCTCAAGAATAGTGGTGTGAGTAGCCTATCCCTTCTCCAGAGGATCTTCCCAACCCAGGAATCGAACTAGGGTCTCCTGCATTACAGGTGGGTTTTTTTTTTTTTTTTTTTAACCAACTGAGCTATCAGGGAATCCCTTATATTAGATAAGAGAAAATATATATACTGGTCTCTGCTCCTAGTTCATGGCATAAGGCTCCTAAAACTTTTGTGATTTCCTGGGTGATAGGAATAACTTTCATTTAAGGAAGTGACTCTGGGTGGGCTCTTGAGTGGTTTCTGGATGAGGATTTGTCCCTGGAAAAGAAAGCTATAATTAAAAGCTAATTATTTTAGTCCTGCCTTCACACCATAGCATTTCCTCTCCTGATTAGTGATTCATGCTTTCCAGGTAGTGCTAGTGGTAGAGAATCTGCTTGCCAATGCAGGAGATGAAGGAGATGCAGGTGTCCAATCACTGGGTTAGGAAGATCACCTGGAGAAGACAATGGCAACCCACTTTAGTATTCTCGCCTGGGAAATCACATGGACAGAAAAGCCTGGCAAGTTACAGTCCATGGGGTCACAAAAGAGTCAGACACAACTGAGGCAACATCTATTGTATCCTATTCTGAGTAAAATATTTTAAAGAAAAAAGATAATCTTACCATAATCTAAAATTTAAATGTATATATTAAATACAAGCATTGATGTTATTAGTCAGTCGCTCAGCCATGTTTGATTCTTTGCGTGCCCATGGACTGCAGCACACCAGGCTCCCTGTCCTTCACCATCTCCTGGAGCTTGCTCAAACTCATGTTCATTGAGTAAGTTATACCATCCACCGATCTCATCCTCTGTCATCCCCCCTTCTCCTGCCTTTAATTTTTCTCAGCTTCAGGAACTTTTTAAATGAGCTGGCTCTTCCCATCAGGTAGCAAAAGTATTGGAGCTTCAGATTAGGCATCAGTCTCTCCACTGAATATTTAGGACTGATTTCCTTTAGGACTGACAAGTTTGATCTTCCTGCGTCCAAAAGCTTCTCAAGAGTCTTCTCCAAAATCACAGTTCAAAAGCATCAATTCTTCAGTGCTCAGATTTCTTATTGGTCCAACTTTCACATCCACACATGACTACTGGAAAAACCATAGTTTTGACTACATGAACCTTTGTCAGGAAAGTAATGTTTCTGCTTTTTAATATGCTCTCTAGGTTTGTCATAGCTTTTCTTCCAAAGAGCAAGTGTCTTTTAATTTCATGACTACAGTCACCATCTTCAGTGATTTGGGAGCCCAAGAGAGTAAAGCCTCTCATTGTTTCCATTTTTTTCTCTGTCTATTTGCCAGAAAGTTATGGGACTGGATGCCATGATCTTAGTTTTCTGAATGCTGAATTTTAAGCCAGCTTTTTCACTCTCCTCTTTCACTTTTATCAAGAGGCTCTTTAGTTCCTCTTCACTTTTGCCATAAGAGTGGTGTCATCTGCATATCTGAGGTTATTGATATTTCTCCCAGCAATCTTGATTCCAGCTTGTGCTTCTTCCAACCCAGCATTTCTCGCATGACATACTCTGCATAGAAGTTAAATAAGCAGGGTGAAAATACACAGCCTTGCTGTACTCCTTTCCCGGTTTGGAGACAGTCCATTGTTCCATGTCCAGTTCTAACTCTTGCCTCTTGACTTGCATGCATGTTTCATAGGAGGCAGGTAAGCTGGTCTGGTATTCCCATCTCTTTCAGAATTTTCCACAGTTTCTTGTTATCCACACAGTTAAATGCTTCAGAGTAGTCAATAAAGCAGAAGTAGTTGTTTTTCAGGAATTCTCTTGCATTTTCTATGATCTAATGGATGTTGGCAATGTTGATCTCTGGTTCCCCTGCCTTTTCTATATCCAGCTTGAACATCTGGAAATTCTCAGTTCTTGTATTTTTGAAGCCTTGCTTGGAGAATTTTGAACATTACTTTACTAGCATGTGAAAAGAATGCATTTGTGCAGTAGTTTGAACATTCTTTGGCATTGCTTTTCTTGGGGATTCAAATGAAAACTGACCTTTTCCAGTCCTGTGGTCACTGCTGAACTTTCCAAATTTGCTGGCACATTGAGTGAAGCACTTTAACAGCATCATATTTTAGTATTTGAAGCAGCTCAGCTGGAATTCCATCTCTACTCGCTTTGGTTGTAGTGATGCTTCCTAAGGTCCACTTGACTTTGCATTCCAAGATGTCTAGCTCTATATGAGTGATCACACCCTCAAGGTTATCTGGGTCATTAAGATCATTTTTTGTATAGTTCTTCTGTGTATTCAATAATCCTAGGAACAAGCAGTTAATATGCCTCCTTTTTGGAGAAGGCAATGGCATCCCACTCCAGTACTCTTGCCAGGAAAATCCCATGGATGGAAGAGCCTGGTAGGCTGCACTCCATGAGGTCGCTAAGAGTTGGACATGACTGAGTGACTTCACTTTGACTTTTCAGTTTCATGCATTGGAGAAGGAAATGGCAACCCACTCCAGTATTCTTGCCTGGAGAATCCCAGGGACTGGGGAGCCTGGTGGGCTGCAGCCTGTGGGGTCGCACAGAGTCAGACATGACTGAAGTGACTTAGCAGCAGCAGCAGCAGCATGCCTCCTTTTAATAGGGGAACCATTCCTCTAGTGAAGTCAAATTTTGACCTTGTACTAGTAAAGTTCCTAACATTCTGATGAACAATAAAAAATAATTATAATATGAAATATTAACTGATCTTGCACCTGAAATAATATTAGTTATGATAGCTGTTCCTCTAAATCAGGTTGTACTCATTCTATTCCCTTTATGGAGGGGATATCATCCATTAATTCTCTGGTACAGTTTTCCATGAATATTTAATATGATGCATAATATTTTGATAAATATTTTAAATAAAATTGCCATTTTAATAATACCAGCATTTTCTACCTTCTGGATAATTTGAAAAAAAAATTGTCATAATACAGACTGAAGATAGTTTCTACATAACTCCCAAGCCGTTTCTATTAAGGTAATTCTCACAGAATTAATCTTTTAAATGTTTATAATTTTGTCTCCATCATTGTATATCAATAATATTTGATATCTCAGTTTTAGTTTTCAGCTTAAAAATGATTTTTCAGTTGAAGAACCAAGTTGACTAGTAAATGTGTTATAAAAATAAAGGGCTATGAAGTAAGAGGTTAAGAATCCCTAACCCTGTAGGAATGGAAAAAAAGTGACTTGAGAATTCAAATTTAATAGTTGGCAATTTAAATATCTATAAGCAAACAAATGAAAGATGAAGATATGATGGGCTTCTTAGACAATATACTACCATGATCATTATGTACAAGGTGTAAAACTTACAGAAGTTTTCAGTAAATCATGTTACTGAAAACCCCTCTGTTGTTCAGTGGTGTCCAACTCTTTGCAACCCAGTGATGTCCAACTCTTTGCAACCCCATGAACTGCAGCGCATCAGGCTTCCTTGTCCTCCACCATCTCCTGGAGCTTGCTCAAACTCATGTCCATTGAGTCAGTGATGCATCCAACCATCTTGTCCTCTGTCATCCCTTTCTCCTCCTGCTTCAATCTTTCCCAGCATCAGGGTCTTTTCCAAGTGGTTGGGTCTTTGCATCAGGTGGGCAAAGTATTGGAGCTTCTGCTTCAGCAGCAGTCTTTCCAATAAATATTCAGGATTTATTTCTTTTAGGATATACTGGTTTGATCTCTTTGTAGTCCAAGGGACTCTCAAAAGTCTTCTCCAACAACACAGTTGAAAGCATCAGTTCATCAGCACTCAGCCTACTTTATGGTCCAACTCTCACATCCGTACTTGACTACTGGAAAAACCATAGGTTTGACTAGATGGACCTCTGTCAGGAAAGTAATGTCTGCTTTTTAATAGGATGTCAAAGTTGGTCATAGCTTTTCTTCCAAGGAGCAAAAATCTTTTAATTTCATGGCTGCAGTCAGCATCTTCAGTGATTTTGAAGCCCAAGAAAATAAAGTCTGTCACTGTTTCCATTGTTTCCTCATCTATTTGCTATGAAATAATGGGACCAGATGCCATGATCTTAGTTTTTTGAATATTGAATTCTAAGATAGCTTTTTCACTCTCCTCTTTCACATTCATCAAGAGGCTCTTTAGTTCCTTTTTACTTTCTGCCATAAGGGTGGTGTCATCTGCATATCTGAGGTTATTTATAGTTCTTCCTGTAGTCTTGATTCCATCTTATGTTTCATCCAGTCTGGTATTTGAGAGACTGCTTTAAAATAAGCAAGACCTGGTCTCCTTTGTTCTTCCTTCTGTATAGTTATAAAGTAAAATAACTGATTTACAGAAGCAAAACTAACTTAATGTATGTGAAACTTAATTTTGGGAAAAGTCTTCCAATATGATGAATCAAATGACTCCATGGGTCACTCGTGGGAGTTATTTCATAATTGTCTTCATATTATTTGTTTCTTCATTCATTGTGGTAATAGAGGCAGGATATGAGGTTACAGTGGATCAGAAGTTTTATAGATGATTTGATTTTTTAATTTGACAACCCTAGAAAATGAAACAGAAGATGAAAATAAACAGAAGATGAAATCATTATCAGAATATTCATAAATAACATTAGACCTCAGCAAGCTAACTTTAGAAATATAGAATTATGCAGTTAGTGAATAATATATCTTCCCTGAAACTGCCCTCCCTCAATTAATTTCTGTTTTGGGGTTCTCACTTGTGTTTCTCATAACCCCCTGAGAATCACCTCTGTTTCCATGCTTCTCATGCTGAATTATGATATAATGCCAACAGCAAATAATTTTTGAGTTCTTTTTATAGTCTAGATCTAGACTAGTAATATATCATACCATATTGTTAAATCCCTAAAACAAACAAACCTGTGGGATAAACTTTATTGGCTCCATTTTGCACCAAATGAAATAGTTCTGAGAAGTTAAGAATTTAATGCAAAACCACAAGGCTAGAAAATTCTGGAATTGTGATTAAGTCCATGTCTGTCTTATTCCAAAGTCCATTACTTCTATTTATTTATGTCTATTATATTGGGAATTTTTATGAGGTCAAGGGTCTTAAACTTTCATACCAGATCATCAACAAAATTCACTGTCCTGTAACATTAAAAAAAGAAAAAAAGGCAAACCAAATAGCAGACTTACAGGAGCTTAATAAGCCATTTCCATTCCTAACCCAACACTATAAACTTGCTTTATACACTGAAAATAAAGCATAATTTGTTACTGAAGTACTTACTGTTGATGTTGAGATATGTTAGCAAGAAGGACTTTGTGCTGTGTCTAGTCACTCAATCATGTCTGACTCTTTGCAACCCCATGGACTGTAGCCTGCCAGGCTCCTCAGTCCATGGGATTCTCCAGGCAAGAACACTGGGGTGGGTTGCCATGCCCTTCTCTAGGGGATCTTCCCAATCCAGAGATTGAACCTATGTCTCCCGCATTGGAGGTAGACTCTTTACCGCCTGAGCCACCAGGGAAGCAAGAAAGACTTTCAGACCAGATCAGATCAGTCGCTCAGTCGTGTCCGACTCTTTGCAACCCCATGAATTGCAGCACGCCAAGCCTCGCTGTCCATCACCAACTCCCAGAGTTCACTCAGACTCATGTCCATCAAGTCAGTGATGCCATCTAGCCATATCATCCTCTGTCTTCCCCTTCTCCTCTTGCCCCCAATCCCTCCCAGCATCAGAGTCTTTTCCAATGAGTCAACTCTTCGCATGAGGTGGACAAAGTACTGGAGTTTCAGCTTTAGCATCATTCCTTCTAAAGAAATCCCAGGGCTGATCTCCTTCAGAATGGACTGGTTGGATCTCCTTGCAGTCCAAGGGACTCTCAAGAGTCTTCTCCAACATCACAGTTCAAAAGCATCAATTCTTCAGCGCTCAGCCTTCTTCACAGTCCAACTCTAACATCCCTACATGACTACAGGAAAACCATAGCCTTGACTAGACGAACCTTTGTTGGCAAAGTAATGTCTCTGCTTTTGAATATGCTATCTAGGTTGGTCATAGCTTTCCTCCCAAGGAGTAAGTGTCTTTTAATTTCAAGCCTGCAGTCACCATCTGCACTGATTTTGGAGCCCAGAAAAATAAAGTCTGACACTGTTTCCACTGTTTCCCCATCTATTTCCCATGAAGTGATGGGAAGATGCCATGATCTTCATTTTCTGAATGTTGAGCTTTAAGCCAACTTTTTCACTCTCCATTTTCACTTTCATCAACAGGCTTTTGAGTTCCTCTTCACTTTCTGCCATAAGGGTGGTGTCATCTGCATATCTGAGATTATTGATATTTCTCCCAGCAATCTTGATTCCAGCTTGTGTTTATTCCAGTCCAGCGTTTCTCATGATGTACTCTGCATATAAGTTAAAGAAACAGGGTGACAATATACAGCCTTGAGGTACTCCTTTTCCTATTTGGAACAAGTCTGTTGTTCCATGTCCAGTTCTAACTGTTGCTTCCTGACCTGCATACGAATTTCTCAAGAGGCAGATCAGGTGGCCTGGTATTCCCATCTCTTTCAGAATTTTCCACAGCTTATTGTGATCCACACAGTCAAAGGCTTTGGCATAGTCAATCAAGCAGAAATAGATGTTTTTCTGGAACTCTCTTGCTTTTTCCATGATCCAGCAGATGTTGGCAATTTGATCTCTGGTTCCTCTGCCTTTCATAAAACCAGCTTGAACATCAGGAAGTTCATGGTTCACATATTGCTGAAGCCTGGCTTGGAGAATTTTGAGCATTACTTTACTAGCATGTGAGATGAGTGCAATTGTGCAGTAGTTTGAGCATTCTTTGGCATTGCCTTTCTTTGGGATTGGAATGAAAACTGACCTTTTCCAGTCTTGTGGCCACTGCTGAGTTTTCCAAATTTTCTGGCATATTGACTGCAGCACTTTCACAGCATCATCTTTAAGGATTTGAAATAGCTCAACTGGAATTCTATCATCTCCACTAGCTTTGTTTGTAGTGATGCTTTCTAAGGCCCACTTGACTTCACATTCCAGGATGTCTGGCTCTAGATCAGTGATCACACCATCGTGATTATCTGTGTCGTGAAGATCTTTTTTGTATAGTTCTTCTGTGTATTATTGCCATCTCTTCTTAATATCTTCTGCTTCTGTTAGGTCCATACCATTTCTGTCAAGATCTGGGTATATGTTGCACCTTGTATTTAAAGTATTGAAGCCTGTTGAAGACCTACTGAAGCCTCACAATTTACACTCTAGTATCTTTATTATTATGTGATTATTTTCTATTAACCTTATTATTCCTATACATTGAAATCACAAGGATAAGTTTTTTTTTTTTTTTTTTTTAACACACAGATACCTGGACCCCATCCAAGATCAATTGAATTAGTATTTCTAAGTGTTAAGCAGTCATCAGTATTTCACAAAATCAAAACTTGTGATTGTATGGTTGAAAACCACTGTTAGAAAGAAGTAACATCTTCCTCATAGTCTTAAATTCAAAGTCAACTTCTCTTTTCTTTATAAAAATTAATGACAGTAATATGCCACAGTGGACACAAGATAAAAATATCACAGTCTTCATAATTTGCGCTCATACTTTGTAGCAAATAAGTAGAAATTAGAGTCTAGTCAAAAAAATGAATCATACTTCCTAAATTCTTATATTTGAAACCTATGTAATTGACTTTGTGGGAAGAAGCTAGTTCCAGGGTTGCCTAGAAGAAAGTGCTAAAACTAGATCTATAAGACTACAGTCACTGGGTGGTTTTATTAACCTATCTTTTTATGTAAAAATCCATTTCTAGATTATACAATTTTACATGGATTATAGAACTGAGAATTATATATTTTAAAGGAATAATTGATATCTAAAATTAGGTCACAGTGGAAGCTTGGACTACAGTCCTTCAAGCTGAGTATTACCTTTATTTATGCAAACTTGAGCAAGTTATTCAAGCTTCTATGCTCTACTTTCTTCATCTACAAAATGGGGAGAAGATAATAATTCATACTGAGTAGCCCACTCCAGTACTTCTGCCTGGAAAATTCCATGGACTGAGGAGCCTGGTAGACTACAGTCCATGGGGTCGCTCAGAGTCAGACAGGACTGAGCGGCTTCACTTTCACTTTTCACTTTCATGCATTGGAGAAGGAAATGGCAACCCACGCCAGTGTTCTTGCCTGGAGAATCCTGGGGACGGCGGAGCCTCGTGGGTTACACAGAGTCGGACACGACTGAAGCGACTTAGCAGCAGCAGCAGCAAGAGTTTATCTGTATTATATCAACCTTCAACAAACACTGTAAAGTAGCTACTAATTATTATTCTCATTTTACACATGAAAAAACTGAGGCAGAGTGAGGTTAACAGTGTTCAATGTCACAGATGCACATAAACAGTGCAGCCACAAAAAGATCAGGCATGTTTAACTGCCCTGGACTGTTGCCATAATTACACTATTTCAGAGAAGTATTTAGAGGATGTGGTAAAATAAAATAGTGGTTTTCAAAAAACACTTCTGCTTGGTTTTCACTCATGGATATTTTAATTTCACTGGTGTGGGGTGAAACCTGGCCTTCAGGATTTTTCAAACCTTCCCAGGTAATCTAATGTGTGACAAAGTTTTAAAACAAGTGCTATATTGTATTGTTTTTGCCATATATCAACATGAATCCGCCACAGGTGTACACATGTTCCCCTTCCTGAACCCCCCTTCCACCTCCCTCCTGTACCATCCCTCTGGGTCATCCCAGTGCACCAGCCCCAAGCATCCTGTATCCTGCATCGAACCTGGACTGGCAATTCATTTCTTATATGATATTATACATGTTTCAATGCCATTCTCCCAAATCATTCCACCCTCTCCCTCTCCCAGAGTCCAAAAGACTGTTCTATACATCTGTGTCTAAAGAAATGATAAATGGTTTAAAATAATAATAATAATAATAATAAAGAAAAAAGCAGACAAAAAATAAATAAATAAAACAAGTGCTATAAAGTCTAGAGTGTAATCTATAATGGGAGAATAATAAATAATACCTTTATTTATTATAATTTATTATTATTATTGATGTTAAAATTACACACTGGTGTGAAAACAAATCAAGCAGATATTAAAAAATTATCAAGTAAGGCAAAATGACAAAAATTAATTTGCTTATTACAAAAATGAATTAGATAATTAGTTAACATTAATTGGTATGTATCTAAAATATTTCTCTTGTTAAAAATAATTTTAAAATTGATTTCTTAAAAGATAAACTAAATGAAAAGTAGTAGCTAAAAGCAAATCAAACAATATAGACCTGAAACTTTGGTTTCAGTTGAGTTCTACTAGGTTCTGTTATCCAGTTTTAGTCAGAGACAATCCTCTTTGTTGCTTCCTATTTAGGTGGCTACAAAAGAGCTTTCAGAAGCAAAGCTGTTTCTACTTTTTCACATTTTCCATGCGCTGGTTCACATTTTCCATGAGCCTTTGAAGTTTTCTATAGTGATTACTGACTCATCTTCATCTTTACAAAAAAGAAAATTTGTATTCAAGGAGATAGGAAATGCTCAGCAGTTTCTTAATCTTTTTTTATAATATTTCCAAACTGCTTCAGTTGGAGGCAGAGATATGGATTTCTTAAACTCTCAAGGTTTATTTGAACCTCATGGTTCTATTATGCCTGTGAGTAGTAAACATTTATAATGAACATACAATGAAGTACTAGGCACAATTGCAAATTAGAGCGAGCCTCCCTTTTCTCTAGTTTTTCGTCCTTCAGCTGTGCTTGCTGTAGGCAAGGGACATGTGGTTGCTAATTTTAGTTTGTCAATAGTTGAGTTTCCTGAGGTCAGCTAGCTTTGGTGACTAGCAGAAAATGCATTATTTGCAAATATGTTAGGCAGACTAGAGGGGTTATTTTCCCAATAACTTTTAATTTTTTATTTACTTGTCCTGGTGGAGGTAATTTGTAAATGTTTTATATAACTTATTAATTTTAACTTATTTTTATATGTGATATTTGAAAACTCACTAAATGAAGCAAAGCATTGACAATAATGACTGAGGAAAAAGTGGAGATATTAATATATTTTACCTTCTTTTTGTCTCTCTCTCAGAATTTATGACAGCTGAGGAGTGTACCCATTTCATACTGAAGCTACTAAATTGATCATTTTCCAGATATCTTAATACTATTTGAATATCTACAACCTAAATATAACTGTAATATCAAAATTATCATAACTAACATTTCTGCCCAGAAGAGATATATCATGTTCTCAAATATGCAAACTCCCTGTGCATTTTTGTCATGAACAATGTATGAGTTAAAAACTACAGTTTTCTATTTGGTTACAGTAAATGGATCCAAACAAATCAGAATTTCTAGAGCATGAATGTAATTGATTTGAGACTAGCTACTCTGATTTAGAAAATTCAATTCAATTGTTTCCAGTTATTTAGATATTTCTTAAGAAGAAAGTATTTGATTGTTTAAACAACATCACGATAAATGTGTATGTTATATTACCTTGAGGATATGATTTTCATGTCTGATTCTATATACAAATGTATAGAGTCAGGTATACAACACAAGAAAACTTAATTTTCCATGCACATACACAAAAAAAAGCACTGCAGCAGAAAGGCTAAAATTATTTTACCCATTTGTGTCAAGTGTATATGTAGAAAAAAATTATCCACTTGGATTTGCTGTTGAGATTTTCAACAGGTCTTTCAATTAGTGTTAAATGAAAGAGGATACATCTCTTTAAGTAAGAGATGAGCTGTAATCCATCCTATAAAAAACAGACTCACAAATAAGTCTTACTTTTTGGTGTTTCTACTGAGATGAAGTTATCTTAAACCATTGATAGACTTCCTAGTCACTGTTGTTTGTGTGTGTGTGATTTAAAAGACTAAAACTAAATAAATGAATAAATAATAAATCAGCAGTATATCATTACTTTCCTTATACAATTTGTGTGTTTATAGATTCTGCCCTTTAGTTTGCTAAGTTTGATGTGTATTTATATTAAAATGGCTTTACTTTCCAACAAAGAAAATCAAACAGAGAAACCTTTAAGAGACCCTAAACCTCATGCATTACCGACTCAATGGACATGAGTTTGGGTAAACTCAGGGAGTTGGTGATGGACAGGGAGGCCTGACATGCTGCAGTCCATGGTGTTGCAAAGAGTTGGACATGACTGAGAGACTGGACTGAACTGATCTGAAAACTAACTAGCTAATTGAACTAGCAAGAGCATTAGGAATTCTGATAGAATCTAGTTTTAACTGTCTTGATGAGGATGTGCTTTACCCTTTTATTTTCATGCTGTTCTCTTCCTCAAAGCATACTCTGAGACTGTTAATGAGTGCTCTTAGCATTTCATTTTCCTTTATGCATGTAATACTATGTTTTAACCCCATGCCACAAAAGGATGGTCACTGTCATTTTTGTTGATCTATACAGTGGTAAATTATTTAATCAGATCTCTTTTGGTTCTATAAAGCTCTCCTTGTTTTCCATATTATTCTAGTGTCATCTTAAGTCAATGAATTAATTCCTTTATTTACATTTATGTAGAGAAAATCAACTGGGGAGAGGCATTTCTCTCTGTGTATGAAGGAAGGGAATGCAAAAAGTAAAACAGCAATACTAGATACAGCACCTGAAACTTTTATTTTAGAAGTCATTAGTATACATACATATTTCAATATAATTAAATATATTAATATATCAACATATATTAATATTACAGTATTATATATATTATAATATATGTTACTGTATTATATGTATATGTGTGTGTGTGTATATATATATATATATGTATTATATAATGGTGTGTGCTCAGTCACTAAGTTTTATCTGACTCTTTGCAACCCCAAGGACTGCATTCCACCAGACTCCCCTGTCAATGTGATTTCCCAGTCTAGAATACTGGAGTGGGTTGTCATTTCCTTCTGCAGGTCATCTTACTGACTCAGGGACAGAACTTGCATCTCCTCCTTGGCAGGTGGATTCTTTACCACTGAGCCACCAGGAATGCCATATAGATAGATAGATAGATAGATAGATAGATACAGATATAGATATAGATAGATATAGATATAGATATAGATATACACACACATATATGCATATATATAAGGGTCACAGACAGAACATATCCAGTGCCAGGATATATTTTGTAGGATTGTAGGAGAGCTAGTTTTGTCCAAATGTGGCATAGGTGGCAGCAAATTTGGCCATCAACTAATTTAGCATAATGGTTGACCTTTGTGAATACTGGCTGAGGATGTAAATGTGAACCAAAATAGAAACTGAGAGACCAAGTCTGTAGCTATTGTACTGACATCTGGGTAAACCAGATAATTTCTATATCAATGCACAAGCATCTACAGAAAGTGTGGGATCAGTTTTCAACAGAGACATCAAACGGTAGTGTTTAAAACAACTGGCTCATCAAGGCATCCAATCAACTCTCACCCATACAGCTATGCTTCCAACTCCCTTCTGTTCCATCTCTGCCTACACAATAAAGAGTCCACAGTCCATCATTGCAATCACTTTCTTGCAAAAATCTTCCAACTCTTTCCCCTCTTTACCTCCATGGCAATGTCAGGGAATAGCTATAAGGATTACAATATCACAACATTACTTGTATTAATAGTATCAGCTTGAATCCTTGATTGCACACTCATAGAGGCAACCAATACTTTGTGAGAATCCTACATAATTTCTTTAGTGTACTTTCCCTACTTTGGAAGACAATTATTTTATATCTACTTTTCTATTGTCAAACCACCACTTTTGTCTGATGAGCTCACCTCACATTATATTGATATAATAAAAAATAGTAGAAGAAAAACTCTCATCTTCCATTACCATGACCTTCACTTCTAAGATGAATGAAGTAGTCTTGTCCCATTCAAAGTCTGTCTTCTTCAGCTCTTGATCTTCTTACTTCCTGTTATCTGGACTCAGCTATCCTGTTATTTGGACTCAGCTTCTGCAGGTTTTTCTTTCCTCTTGCCTTTCAACAACTCCTCATTTATCCCACTTTTTATGATAATGTATGGACACATTAAAAAATCATCTGTCTTTCAAAAATTTCTCATAATTTCACTTTGCTTTTTTGCTATGGCCAAAGATCTCTATCTGGAGAAGTCAATGGCACCCCACTCCAGTACTCTTGCTTGGAGAATCCCAGGGACAGGGGAGCCTGGTGGGCTGCCGTCTATGGGGTCGCACAGAGTCGGACACAACTGAAGTGACTTAGCAGCAGCAGCAAGATCTCTATCTCCCTTCAAAGCAAAACTTAAACTCTCTCTCTATCCACATTTCCAGTCTTCATCATACACAGAAACTTCTTTGCCAAGACTGCCAATGACCGAAATATTGCTTTGTTCATTGATCATATCCTGTCCTCATCTTTATTAAACCTTCAATATTATTTGAAACAACTGAGTGTTCCCTCTTTGAAATAGTCTAATCTTTCAATTATTGTGAAACCATGCTGTTCTAAGGTTTCTTTCTGTCTTTGCTACCTCAAGTATGTTTACTGGCTCTGTGTAGTAAAAATTAACCTTATCCAAAGAATGGTCTGGCCTTTTCCCGGCACTATCTGTGGTACCCTGTGTTATCTGGACCCTTAGAATGTCCTGCCTGATAAATGTATTTTAGTTTGACTAGGAGATCTGGGTCATTGGATAGTTAAAAATTGTGATTTATGACAGGGGATCTGCAGTATTCAATCTACCACTGGAGAGGCTAGAGATAAGGTCACCTATGTGTGCAGCCAACCGTGCAGCGCCAATAAAATTTTTGGACACCAAGCCTCAGGTGAGCTTGCCTGGTTGGCAGTGCTCCATTCATAGTTATACATTGATTTCAGGAAATAATTTTCATTGAGTTCCATGAGTAATTCTAGAGAATTATCAAATCTGAGCCTGGTTGAAAACTACCAAGACATGAGGTTGGTGTTTAAAAGGAGGGAGATTGGTGGCCTATGTTCCCTCAAACTTCACAGGCTCCTTTTTTCTCCTTTTATATATTGGAGTGCTTCGGCTCTTGGTTCCAATCTCATTTTCTCTGTCTACACCCTTTCCCTAGGTGATTGTGTAGAATCCTAGAGCTTCAAGTATCATTCAAAATCTATAGCCCTAAATTTTCCTTCAGGATATTTTGGGATAAATTATTTACTTCATGTGTAGCACTGTTTGCCTTTACAGGATAAATAATCAAGAATTTCAGGATAAATAAGCAATCTCACATGTAATAGTGTATGCATTTATGTTGTTAGTTGCTTAAATTCACATAACCTACAGAAAGTGCTTTTCACACTCCCCCCACTTTTTCTTTTAATCAACATGGTAATTGGTTAAAAGCACCTATATGCTCAAATTAAAATTTAAAAGTTTATTCTTGATTAACCCTTTCTCATACCTCATTATATAGACAGTATTGGTTGCTCAATTATGTCCAACTCTTTGCAACCCATCAACAGTGGCCTGCCAGGCTCCTTTGTCCATGTAATTCCCTAGGCAAGAGTAATGATGTGGGTTGCCATTCTCTTCTCCAGGGGATCTTCCTGACCCAGGGATTGAACATGGGTCTCCTGCATTGCAGGCAGATTCTTTACCGTCTGAGTCACCAGGGAAGCCCATTATATAGAACCCATTAGCAAGTCATTGGAGAAGGCAATGGCACCCCACTCCAGTACTCTTGCCTGGAAAATCCCATGGATGGAGGAGCCTGGTATGCTGCAGTCCAAGTGGTCACTAAGAGTTGGACATGACTGAGCGACTTCACTTTCACTTTTCACTTTCATGCATTGGAGAAGGAAATGGCAACCCACTCCAGTGTTCTTGCCTGGAGAATCCCAGGGATAGGGGAGCCTGGTGGGCAGCCATCTATGGGGTCACACAGAGTTGGACACGACTGAAGTGACTTAGCAGTAGCAGCGAGTCATATTTCAATTAGTGTTAAGATTTCAATCTTAGTCAATGGTTTGATGATCTTGATTGTTGAAACAGTATACTATCTATGGATCTGTTGGTATACTATCTATGGATCTGTTGATCATTTCTGTGAGCAAGACTCCTTTTACCCTTTACAATCTGTACTCCTCCCTGGCCCCATATCTAATTACCTCCCCAACTTTGCACAGTACAATAACTAAAGATTCAGTGACTGTCAGGGGATATTAAAACTTGACCTTGTTTAGCTCCATGCTCAGCTTTAGTTATGATTGGTTGGTATATGGCATGTGCCAGTTATATGTCAAAGTGTTTTTCCTTCTGAGCTGTGCCCTTGGCACCTCTTGGGTCTACTCAGGGCTTATTTGCTACTCCAGCACCTGATATTGTGTTGAATCTCCCGCCAACTCACTGTTGCTTCCCTAAGAAAACCCACTTTTCCAGCACATTTTTGGGCAGTGCAGGAGACAGAGTGGCTGGTAGCCATGATTGTACTTCAGCATGTTGAGGCCCAATGGCCATCTGGTAGCCTGAAAGTATCTTCTGGTTTTTTGCTCTCTTGGAATCATTCTTGCTAAAGTGGCTTATTATGTGAATTATATTATGTGAGTTAAAGCTTTCTTGAAACTTTTTTCTACAGAATTCCTGGGAGAAATTTGAGGAAACCTCACTCTTAATTAGTTTCATTTAAAAGCAGTAGTAGGGCACTACAATCTCTGCAAGTATAGTGGGTGCTCCTTAGAGAGTTGAGAGGACTGGGGAAATGTGTGGAGTTTGCAAGCCCGTTTGAAGCTGGCAGAGGGAGGTGTCTAGAGTACAAATGCCTTTTATTTTACCCTTCCCATTGGCTTTTTTACCTGAGATTCACAAATTTAAACTGCACAACTCAAATATTATTCATATATTCATAAGATTGTGAAAGCACCACTACTACTCAGAAAAAAAAGAGGAAGAGGAGAGAGAGGAATCAGGAGGGATCTGTGAAGGAAGAAAGGTTTCTGCAAATGGGAAGTCCCTTCACTGATGGGAACAGAGAGGAAGTTTCAGCATCTCAGAGAAGAATGCAGCGCAGGTGTGTGGAGGGCAAAGTGGAGCAAGACCTGCACAGAGGTTCAGTTCCAGCCAGCACTCTGCATCATGAGACCCTTGTCCACCTGGCAGCTGGGGATGGCAGAGTTGGGTACCGAGGCTCAGATTTTGGAGGCAAGACCCTTGGGAAAGAACTTAGATTGGCTACATGAAGAGACCCTGTGTGGGGCGAAGTGTAGTGCTTCACAACTGAGGGAGTCTGGGAAGAAGCCTAGGCTTGCCAGAGAAGTAAGGGACCATTGTTAGATGGTGCACAGGAGGGGGCAAGTCTGCCACAGACATTTCTTTCTCTCTTATCTCAAAGGTGGCAGGGCACTGCCTACAGAAGCCGCAGGGATGAGGATGAGCCACAGTTGGCATCTTGAACTCCAGAGGCAAGTGTAGACTGCTACCATGCAAGGCACACCACTCCTGAAGATACTTCAATCCAGGACCAGCTTCCCTGGGAGAGAACAGGGCACACCGCAGGCTGTTAACACTTTCTGCCAGTCTCTGCTGTCTTAGGAACTTCATACACAACCCAACCTATGGTCACTGCCATATCTCTCTGTGGCCTGAGCTAGTAAGTGTGCCCCAATCAGTCCAAGCTTTCACCCCTTCTCACATAGGCAGAAAAAACATGACTGAGGGTGGCTCACATGTAGAGGTAGGGACAAAACCAAAGCTGAACCCAAGTTGCTGTGTGGCTAAAGAAGAGGCACAGAAATGTCTCTGTGCAGCTGCAAAAATCCAGGGTTGAAATCACTGTGATTGGGTTGCTAAACTGCAACTGTGGAATATCTGAATCAACTTTGGGGACAAGTACATGTGGCAAGTGGGTCAGGTCAAAGTTGGGGCTGCCTCAGCAGTGCCCACTGCAAGTCCTAGAGACCTACCTTGAGGTACTGAAGGTTCTCTTTGGGACTATGGTTCACTGTAGTGAAAGAACACTTACAGCTGAGGCCCTTGGAAATATTATTACTATTATTTTTGTTTCCTTTGTTGCTTTCTTATATTTATTACATTTCTTTTGAAATTTTTAATAAATTATTTTTCTATTTTTACTTAACATTTTGTTGTTTTATCTTGTTTTTGTTTTTATTTTCTGAATTTCTTTTATGTTGTTGCTTTTGTTTATTTTCTGATTTGGTTTTGTTAGTTTTGTTTTTATCATTTGTTTGCATTTGGGGTTCTTCTATTTGGTTACTCTCTTAATTTTTGCTTTCTTTGTATTTTTTGTCTGTTTCTTTGCTTTTGTTTGCTTAGTTTTGATTTTACTATTTGTCTTGGGTTTTGCTTGCTTCCATTTGTTTCTTTTTCTGTTGTTTTGTTACCTCTCTTTTTTTTTTTTCCCCATGCCACAAGGCTTGCTGGGTCTTGGCTCACTGGCTAGCAGTTGGACCTGATCCTCAGGGTGGGAGCACTGAGCCCAAGATATTGGGGCACCAGAGAATTCTTGGTCCTAGAGAATGTTAATTGGTGTAAGTTCTCTTGGTGGTATCCATCTTGACACTAAGACCTGGCTCCTCCCAACTGTCTGCAAGCTTCAATGCTGGGAAATTCATGCCAAACAAGTAGCAAGTCCAGAACACTGTCCCATACAGCTTAAAACAGGCTGTCAAAAGTTGTACTAAACTCAGACACCACAAAACACACCACTGAACATGACACTTCCCATCAAAGGGACAGGACTGAGCTCTATGCACCAGAGCTCAGGTATAAATCCCTCACAACAGAAAGCCTACACAACTCTCTATACCAACCTCAGCCACCAAGGGGCAAGAGGAACTATGACCCTACAGTCTGCAGAGAGGAGAACAAAAACACAGAAATTTAGACAAAGTGAGATGGCACAGATATCTGTCACAGATGATGGAGCTAGGTAAAAACCCACAAGACCAAATAAATCAGGAGGAAATAGGGAATCTACCTCAAAAATAGTGACAATAAAGATGATCCAATAACTAAGAATTAGAATGGATACATGGATCAAGAAGATACAAGAAATGTTTAACAAGGAACTAGAGAAACTAAAAAACAAACAGTGATGAAAAGCACAATAAATAAAATTAAAAAAAATACACTAGAAGGAATCACTAGAAGAATAACTGAGGCAAAAAGAATAGATAAGTGAGCTGGAAGATAGAATGGCATAAATAACTAACATGGAACAGAATCAATAAAAAGGAATGAAAAGAAATGAGGACAGTTTAGAAGCCTCTGGGACAACAGTAAACACTCCAACATTTGAATTACAGGGCTTCCCATGTGTTGAAGTAAAAAAGATTCTGCCTCTCAATGCAGGAGATGCAAGAGATGCAAGTTTGACCCCTGAGTTGGGAAGATTCTCTGGAGTAGAAAATGACAAACCCCTCCAATATGCTTGCCTGGAAAATTCCATGAACAGAGGAGTCTGGGGGGATACAGTTCAGAGAGTCAGACGTGACTGAGCAAGCAGACTAAGATAACTAATATTTGAATTGTAAGTCTAAGAGTTAGAAGAAGAAGAGGAAGAGAAAGCATCTGAGAATATATTTGAAGAAACTATAGTCAAAAACTCCCCAAACACAAAAAAGGAAATAGTTACCCAAGTATAGAAAGCACAAAAAGAATCATAGGGAATGAACCCAAGAAGAGACATGCCAAGTAACATATTAATCAAACTAACAAAAATTAAATACAATGAAAAAATCCTAAAAGCAGCAAGGAGAAAATAATAACTAACACACAAGGGAATCCCCATTAGGTTATCCATCAGTTTTTCAGCAGAAACTCTGCAGGCCAGAAGGAAATTGTAAGATATTTTTAAAGTGATGAAATGAAAAAGCCTAGAACCAAGATTACTCTGCACACCTAGGATCTCATTCAGATTTGACAGAGGAATCAAAAGATTCACAGACAAGAAAAAGCTAAGAGTACTTGGCACCATCAAAGCAGCTTTATCACAAACACTAAATGAACTTCTCCAGATGGGAAACACAAGAGAGGAAAAAAGGCCTAAAGAAACAAATCAAAGCAATTAAGAAAATGGTAACAGAAACATAAAAAGTCCAAGTGTTAGGCACTTAGTCATGTCCAACTCTTTGTGACACAATGGACTGTAGCCGACCAGGCTCCTCTGTCCATGGAATTCTTCAGACAAGAATAGTGGAATGGATAGCCATCCCCTTCTCCAGGGATCTTCCTGACCCAGGGATTGAACCCAGGTCTCCTGCATTGCAGACAGATTCTTTACTGTCTGAGCCATCAGGGAAGCCCATATAAGCAGATAATTGTTTAAACTTAAAATGGGCTTTTGATGGACAGGGAAGTCTGGTATGCTGCAGTCCATGGGGGGGTCACAGAGTTGGACACGACTGAGTGACTGAACTGACTAAATGGGTTAAATGGTCCAAACAAAAGACACATATTGGTTGAAAGGATATAAAGCACTTAGTGAAGAGCTAACTATCCTCAAACTTTTTCAAAAATTGTAACCCATTTGTGTGCTGTTTACCTACAAGAGATTCATTTCAGACCTAGGAACACATACAGACTGAAAGCAAAGGAATGAAAAAAGATTATCCATGCATATTAATTTTTTTTAAGGCTGGAGTAGCAATGCTGATATCAGACAAAATGCATTTTAAAATAAAGACTATTATAAGAGACACATAAGGCCAATTACATAAGATCAGGGGATCAATCCAAGAAGATTTATGCAACCAAACTGGGAGCACTTCAGATCATAAGGCAAAGGTTACCAGTCATAAAAGGGTAAATCAACAGTAACACAATAATAGCAGGAGACCTTAACACTTCACTTATACCAATGGACAGATTATCAAGACAATATTAATAAGAAAATACAAACCTTAAATGACACATTAAATGAGATAGAATTAATTGGTATTTATAGTACATTAAAACAACAGAAGACACTTTCTTCTCAAGTGCACAAGGAATATTCTCCATAATAGACCACACACTGGATGGCAAATCAAGCCTTAGTAAGTTTAAGAAAACTGAAATTGTATCAGGCATCTTCTCTGACCATGAAACAATAAGATTAGAAATAAAATACAGGGGACAAAACCTATAAAACAAAACAAAATGCATGGAGGCTAAGCCATATTTCACTAAATAATCAATGGATCACTGAAGAAATCAAACAGAAAATCAGAAAATATTTAGAAACAAATGAAAAAAAAATAGAATTACCCAAAACCTATGGATGCAGCCAAAGCAGTCCTAAGATCTAATTTTATAGTAATATAATCCTACCTCAAGAAACAAGAAAAACTTCAAATAAAAAATCAAACCTTGAACCTAAAGCAACTAGAGAAAGAATAACAAACAAAACCCACTTACTAGAAGTAAAGAAATCACAAAGATCAGAACAAAAATAAATGAAATAGAAATGAAGAAAACAACAGAAAAATCAACAAAACTAAAAACTGATTCCTTGAGAAGATAAACAAAACTGATAAACCTTTAGCCATACCAATCAAGAAGAAAAAGGAGAGGACTCAAACCAATAAAATTAGAAATGAAAAGGAGAAGCCACAATTGACACTGCAGAAATACAAAAGATCATAAAAGACTACTACAAGCAACTACTACAAGCAACTATATGCAAATAAAATGACAATCTGGAAGAAATGGACAGCTCCTTAGCACAGTACGACTTTCTAAGACTGAACCAAGAAGAAATAGAAAATAAAACAGATCAACCACAAGTAATGAAACCAAAATTGTGATTAAAAATCTTCCAAGAAACAAAAGTACAGAAACAAGTGATTTCACAGGCATATTCTAGCAAACAGTTAGAGAAGAGCTAACAACTATCTTTCTCAAACTTTTTCAAATATTGCAAAGGGAGACATACTCCCTAACTCATTCTAAGAAGCCACAATCACTCTGATACTAAATGCAAGGATATTAAAAAAAAAAAAAAAAAAAAAAAAAGAGAAAAAAATGACAGGCCCAATTCCCTGATAAGCATAGACACAAAAATCCTAACAAAATAATAGATAAGAGAATCTAACAATACATTAAAAGGTCATACACCATAATCAAAATTGATATGTCCAAGGAATGCAAGGATTATTCAATATACATAAATCAACCAATGCAATACTTGTTGCTTGTTGTCATTAGTTTGTTTAAAAAAAAATACAAATTAACAAATCAAAAGATAAAAACCATATGATTACCTCAATAGATGTAGAGGAAGCTTTTGACAAAATTCAACAATTTATGATAAAAACCCTCCAGAAAATGGGCATAAAGGGATCCTACCTCATCAGATGAAGGCCAATAACAAACACCATTCTCAAAGGTGAAAACCTGAAAGCATTTCCATTAATATCAGAAAGAAGACAAGGATGTCTACTCTCACCACTCTTACTCAACGTATTTTGGAAAGTCATAGCCATGGAAATTTGAGAGGAAAATGAAATACAAGGAATTCAAATTGGAAAAGAAGTAAAACTGTCACTATTTGCAGGTGATACTATATTTATAAAATCGTAAAGACACATCACAAAACTACTAGTGCTAATCAGTGTATTTGGTAAATTGTATGATACAAAATTAATACAAGGAAACCACTTGCATCCCCATACACTAACAGTGAATTTCCAAAAGACATAAGGAAACAATGCCATTTACTATTGCAGCAAAAGGAATAAAATACAAGAAATAAGGCTACCTAGGAGGCATAGATCTGTACTCAGAAAGCTATAAGTTTCTGACTAAAGAAATCAAAGATGACACAGATGGAGTGATATACCATGTTCTTGGATTAAAAGAGTCACTCTTGTGAAAATTACTATACCCAAAAAAACAATCTAAAGAATCAAGACAATCCCTATAAAATTACCAATGGAAGTTTTCATAGAATTAGAACAAAAGAATCAATTTGTATGGAAATATGAAAGACTCCAAATAGCCAAAGAAAATAAAAAAAAAAATCAGAAGACTGAAATATGGAGATGAAGAATTCAGAGTCCTTGATTTCAGACTACACAAGAAAGCTACTCTCATCAAGATTGTATGGTACTGGAGCAAAAACAGAAATATAGATCAATGGAACAGAATAGAAAGCCTTGAAATAAACCCACACATGTGTGATCATCTAATCTATGACAAAGGAGACAAGGATATACAATGAAGTAAGGACAATCTCTTCAGTAAGCAGTGCTGGGAAAAACTGGACAGACTCGTGTAAAATAATGAAATTAGAACATTGGATGGCAAAAGGAGGAAGTCAAGAAACACCTGGAATAATGGGCAAATTTGGCCTTGGAGGACAGAATGAAGTAGGGCAAAGGCTAACAGAGTTTTGTCAAGAGAATGCACTTGTCATAGCAAGAACCCTTTACCAACAACACAAGAGAACATAATCAGATGGTCAATATTGAAATCAGATTGATTATATTCTTTGCAGCCAAAGATGGAGAAGCTCTACACAGACAGCAAAAACAAGACGGAGCTCACTGGGGCTCAGATCATGAACTGCTTATTGCCAAATTCAGACTGAAATTGAAGAAAGTAGGAAAAATCACAGGGCCATTCAGGTATGACCTAAATCAAATCCCTTATTCCACTATTCAGTGGAAGTGACAAATAGATTCAAGGGAATAGATCTGATAGAGTGCCTGAAGAACTATGGACAAAGGTTCATAACATTGTACAGGAGGTAGTGATCAAGACCATTCCCAAGAAAAAGAAATGGAAAAAGGCAAAAAGGTTGCCTGAGAAGGCCTTACAAACATCTGTGAAATGAAAAGAAGTGAAAAGCAAAGGAAAAAAGGAAAGATATACCCATTTGAATGCAAAGTTCCAAAGAATAGCAAGGACAGATAAAGCCTTCCTCAGTGATCAATGCAAAGAAATAGTGGAAAACAATAGAATGGGAATGACTACAGATCTCCTCAAGAAAATTAGAAATACCAAGGGAAATTTTCGTGCAAAGATGGGCACAATTAAAGGATAGAAATGGTATGGGCCTAACAGAAGCAGAAGATATTAAGAAGAGGTGGCAAGAATACAGAGAAGAACTATATAAAAAAGATCTTCATGACTCAGATAATCATGATGGTGTGATCACTCACCTAGAGCCAGACATCCTGGAATGTGAAGTCAAGTGGGCCTTAGGAAGCATCACTACAAACAAAGCTATTGGAGGTGATGGATTTCCTGTGGAGCCATTTCAAATCCTAAAAAGATGATGCTGTGAAAGTGTTGCATTCAATATGCCAGCAAATTTGGAAAACTCAGCAGTGGCCAGAGGACTGGAAAAGGTCAGTTTTCATTCCAATCCCAAAGAAAGGAAATGCCAAAGAATGCTCAAACTACTGCACAATTGCAATCATCTCACATGCTAGCAAAATAAGGCTCAAAATTCTCCAATCCAGGCTTCAACAGTACATGAACTGTGAACTTCCAGTCATTCAAGTTGGATTTTGAAAAGGCAGAGGAACCAGAGATCAAATTGCCAACATGCATTGGATCATTGAAAAAGCAAGAGTGTTCCAGAAAAACATCTACTTCTGCTTTATTAACTTTTCCAAAGCCTTTGACTGTGTGGATCACAGCAAACTGTGGAAAATTCATTGAGAGATGGGAATACCAGACCACCTGACTTGTCCCCTGAGAAATCTGTATGCAGGTCAAGAAGCAACATTTAGAACTGGACATGGAACAAAAGACTTGTTCCAATCGGGAAAGGAGTATGTCAAAGCTGTGTATTGTCACTCTCCTTATTTAACTTATATGTAGAGTACATCATGAGAAATGCTGGGCTGGATGATGCACAAGCTGGAATCATGATTGCCAGAAGAAATATCAACAACCTCAGATATGGAGATGACACCACCCTTATGGCAGAAATCGAAGAGGAACTAAAGAGCCTCTTGAAAGTGAAAGAGGAGAGTGAAAAAGTTGGCTTAAAGCTCAACATTCAGAAAATGAAGATCATGGCATTTGGTCCCATCACTTCATAGGAAATAGATGGGGAAACAGGGGAAACAGTGTCAGACTTTATTTTTTGGGCTCCAAAATCACTGCAGATGATGACTGAAGCCATGCAATTAAAAGATGCTTGCTCCTTGGAAGAAAAAGTTATGAGCAACCTAGATAGCATATTAAAAAGCAGAGACATTGCCAACAAAGGTCCATCTAGTCAAAGCTATGGTTTTTCCAGTAGTCATGTATGGATGTGAGAGTTGGACATGAAGAAAGCTGAGCAGTGAGGAATTGACGCTTTTGAACTGTGGCGTTGGAGAAGACTCTTGAGTGTCCCTTGGACTGCAATGAAATCCAACCATTCCATCCTAAAGGAAATCAGTCCTTATTATTCATTGGAAGGACCTATGTTGAAGTTGAAACTCCATTACTTTGGCCACCTGATGGGAAGAACTGACTCATTGGAAAAGACCCTGATGGTGGGAAAGATTAAAGGTGAGAGGAGAAGGGGACGACAGAGGAGGAGCTCACTAGATGGCATCACCGACTCAATGGACATGAGCTTTAGTAAACTCTGAGTGTTGGTGATGGACTGGGAGGCCTGGCGTGCTAAAGTCCATGCAGTCACAAAGAATCGGACATGACTGTTTCTGAACTGAATTGAACTAAAGAACATTGGTTAACACCATATGAAAGCTAAATTCAAAATAAGTTAAAGATCTAAATATAAGGAAAGACATTATACAACTCTTAGATGAAAACATAGGCAAAACATCTGGCATAAATCTCAGCAAGATCTTTTTGACCCGCTTCACAGTGTAGTGAAAATAAAAACATAAATAAACAACAACAACAACAAAATTAGTTAAACTTAAAAAGTTTTTGTGGGGCAAAGGGAACCAGAAACAAGATGAAAATACAACCCTCATAAATGGTAGAAAATATTTGCCAATGAAGCATCTTACAAGGGATTAATCTCCAGAATATACCAACAGCTCATGCAGATCTATTAGAAAAAATAAAAATAAAATTGGGCATAAGACAGAAACAGAAATTTTTCCAAAGAAGACATATGGATGGTCAGCAAACACATTAAAAGATACTCAACATCATTAATCATCAGAAAATTCAAATAAAAAATAGAATGAAGTATTACCTCACACTTGTCAAGATGGCCATCATCAAAAAGTCTACAAAGAATAACTGCTGGAGAGTGTGTGGCAAAAAGGGAACCCTTCTACACTATTCATTGGGAATGTAAATTGGTGCAGCCATTATAGGGAACAGTATGGATGTTCCTTCAAAACCTAAACATATAAGTACCACATGACCCAACATTCCCACTCTTAGCCATATGAAAGTGAAAGTGGCTCAGTCGTGTCTGACTCTTTGCGACCCCATGTACTTTACAGTCCACGGAATTCTCCAGGCCAGAATACTGGTGTGGGTAGACTTTCCCTTCTCCAGGGATCTTCCCAACCCAGGGATCGAACCCAGGTCTCCTGCATTGCAAGCAGATTCTTTACCAGCTGAGCCACCAGAGAAGCCCAAGAATACTGGAGTGGGTGCCTTGCCTTCTCCAAAGTATCTTCCCAATCCAGGAATTGAACTGGGGTCTTCTACATTGCAGGCAGATTCTTTACCAACCATAATTCAAAAACATATGTGCACTGCAATGTTCATTGCGGCACCATTTATAATACCCAGGACATGGAGGCCACCTAATGTCCATCAACAGACGAATGGAAAAATAAGATGTGGTACATATATACAGCATGATATAATCTAGCCATTAAAAGGAATGAAATGGTGCCTTTTCCAGATGCATGAATGGACCTAGGGACTGTCGTACAAAGTGAAGTAAGTCAGAAAGAGGAAAAATAAAAATCATACAATACCAGTTACATGTGCAATCTAGCAAAATGATACAGATGAATTAATTTGCAAAGCAGAAACAGAGAACCACAGGTAAAGAATAAATGTATAGACAATGAGAGACAAAGGGGTGAAATGAACTTTGTAATTGAGTTTGACATACATACACTACTTTGCATAAAATATATATAAGTAGAACCTATTGTATACCACAGGCTTACTCTACTCAATATTCATAGTGAAAGAAATGGGAATGAAATCTGGTAAACGGCAGGCGGGGGTTGGGGGAGGTATAAAGGAGACAGGGATCAAGACCATCCCCATGGAAAAGAAATGCAAAAAAGCACAATGACTGCCTGGGGAGGCCTTACAAATAGCAGTGAAAGAAGAGAAGCATAAAAAGAAAGATATAAGCATCTGAATGCAGAGTTCCAAAGAATAGCAAGGAATAGGAAAGCCTTCCTCAGCAATCAATGCAAAGAAATAGAGGAAAACAACAGAATGGGAAAGACTAGAGATCTCTTCAAGAAAATTAGAGATAACAAGGGAATATTTCATGCAAAGATGGGCTCGATAAAGGACAGAAATGGTATGGATCTAACAAAAGCAGAAGATATTAAGAAGAAGTGGCCAGAATACACAGAAGAACTGTACAAAAAAGATCTTCATGACCAAGATAATCACGATGGTGTGGTCACTCACCTAGAGCCAGACATCCTGGAATATGAAGTCAAGTGGGCCTTATAAAGCATCACTACAAACAAATCTAGTGGAGGTGATGGAATTCCAGTTGACCTATTTCAAATCCTGAAAGATGATGCTGTGAAAGTGTTGCACTCAATATGCCAGCAAATCTGGAAAACTAAGCAGTTTCCAGGCCACAGGACTGGAAAAGGTCAGTTTTCATTCCAATCCCAAAGAAAGGCAATGCCAAAGAAAGCTCAAACTGTCGCACAATTGCACTCATCTCATATGCTAGTAAAGTAATCCTTAAAATTCTCCAAGCCAGGCTTCAGCAATACAAGAGCCGTGAACTTCCTGATGTTCAAGCTGGTTTTAGAAAAGGCAGAGGAACCAGAGATCAAATTGCCAACATCTGCTGGATCATGGAAAAAGAAAGAGAGTTCCAGAAAAACATCTATTTCTGTTTGATTGACTATGCCAAAGGCTTTGACTGGGTGGATCACAATAAACTGTGGAAAATTCTGAAAGAGATGGGAATACCAGACCACCTGACCTGCCTCTTGAGAAATCTGTATGCAGGTCAGGAAGCAAAAGTTAGAACTGCACATGGAACAATAGACTGGTTCCAAATAGGAAAAGGAGTACGTCAAGGCTGTATATTGTCACCCTGCTTACTTAACTTCTATGCAGAGTACATCATGAGAAACGCTGGGCTGGAGGAAGCACAAGCTGGAATCAAGATTGCCGGGAGAAATATCAATAACCTTAGATATACAGATGACACCACTCTTATGGCAGAAAGTGAGGAGGAACGAAAAAGACTCTTGATGAAATTGAAAGAAGAGAGTGAAAAAGTTGGCTTAGAGCTCAACATTCAGAAAATGAAGATCATAGCATCTGGTCCCATCAGTTCATAGGAAATAGATGGGGAAACAGTGGAAACAGTGTCAGACTTTACTTTTGAGCTCCAAAATCACTGCAGATGGTGACTGCAGCCATGAAATTAAAAGACGCTTGCTCCTTGGAAGGAAAGTTATGACCAACCCAGATAGCATATTCAAAGCAGAGACATTACTATGCCAACAAAGGTTCATCTAGTCAAGGCTATGGTTTTTCCAGTGGTCATGTATGGATGTGAGAGTTGGACTGTGAAGAAAGATGAGCTCTGAATTGATGCTTTTGGACTGTGGTGTTGGAGAAGACTCTTGAGAGCCCCTTGGACCGCAAGGAGATCCAAGCAGTCCATTCTGAAGGAGATCAGCCTTGGGTGTTCTTTGGAAGGAATGATGCTAAAGCTGAAACTCCAGTACTTTGGCCCCCTCATATGAAGAGCTGACTCATTGGAAAAGACTCTGATGCTGGGAGGGATTGGGGGCAGGAGGAGAAGGGGATGACAGAGGATGAGATGGCTGGATTGCATCACTGACTCGATGGAAGTGAGTTTGAGTGGTCTCCAGGGGTTGGTGATGGACAGTGAGGCCTGGCGTGCTGCAATTCATGTGGTCGCAAAGAGTCAAACACGACTGAGCTACTGAACTGAACTGATGCTTAAACTGTAGATAAATTTTGACATTACTGTTATCTTTAAAATAATGAAGTCTTTTGTTTTTCTTTCTTGCCAAATTACCCTAGATGAAATCTTCAGGGAAATGATGAGTAGAAATTGTGAGAGTAAACATTCTTGTATTGTTCCTGATCTCAGAGAGAAATTTTTTGTCTTTTGTTAGTTTTTAACAAAAGACTTTTCTGTGTCTATTAAGATGGTCAGGTGAGTTTTATATTCTATCTTATTAATAATGCATATTATATTGACTATTTTCATATGTTGAATCAGTCTTTCATATTTAAGATTAACCCCACTCAGTCACAGTGTATAATCCTTTTTATCAATGGTTAGATTTGTTTGGTCAGTATTTTTTTCCGGATATTTACGTTTATTTACTTTTCATGTGGTATCTTTGCTTGGTTTTGGTTTTAGGATAATAATGCCTTTTTAGAATGGGTTCTAAAATTATTAATTTTCCATTGTTTTTGGAAGCATTGGAGAGGAATTAGTGTTAGTCCTTTAAACATATGGTTGATTACACCAGTGAAGCCTTTTGGCTTGAGGGTATTATTTGTGGGTAGATGAAGTTTTTTTTTTTTTTTTTAATTACTAATTCAATCTCTACATAGTCTAGATTCTGCTTATTGTATGTGTGTGTTCTTTTGTGTCCAACTCTTTGCAACCCCGTGAACTGTAGCCTGCAAGGATCCTCTGTCCATGGGGTTTTCCAGGCAAGAATACTGCAGTGGATTGCCATTTCATCTTCCAGGGGATCTTCCCAACTCAGAGATTAAACCCACATCTCCTGGGTTGCTGTCAGTTTCTTTACCTCTGAGCCAAAGAGGAAGCCTAGATTTTGCTTATGTCTCGGCCTTATTGCATGGTATTCTTCCTGTTTCCACTAGTGTTCATTAAGGTTAACCTCATTTCTATTAGTTAAATAATCAAATGCTCAGCTCAGTGTCTTTACACATGTTTCCTCTGGCTAGAATCTTAAATATTTAACTAATTGATAATATTCTATGTGCTATTCATTTTGATAATAGTTTCACATATTTTATCTGAACAACAATGTTTTATAATCTTGGAAAACCAAGGACTAAAGAGGTTAATTACTCATCCTATATACATATATAAGAAAATGCTGACAAATTGGAGAATTAATTACTTTTGTTATAGAGTGGCTCATGTCTTATCTAATATAAAATACAGACAGAATTTAAACCATGTCCCTGTGATTCCAGAATCCAACACTTTACCATTGTACTATTTTGCTACCATATTATGAGTGTCAAATGAAATGACACAAGTAATAATCCTACTTACACAATGTAAACTTTCCTTAGATATTCTAAGCTGTATGTTGCTATTGGAAGATGATAGATGGTTAAGTTGTTTAAGTTGTGTAGTGTGGGAAATATCTTTGCTCTACTTCTCAACTTCTGGTTTAAATGCCATTTCTCCCTTAGATTTTATACTCAAGGTAATGTGTGTGTGTGTGTGTGTGTGTGTGTGTTGTGCTCTTCCTGCTACAATTTTTGCACACACTCTTTCCATTGATTCAAGTGTCATTATCAGAATGAAGCAAGTCCATACTTATTTTTCTCAATTATTTTTTTTTATCAAGGTAAGAATGCTTAACATAAGATCTATGTAACAAAATTTTAAGTGTACAATATAGTATTGTTAGCTTCAGGGACAATGTTTTACAGCAGCTTTCTAGAACTTATTCATCTTGCATAACTGAGACTTTACACACATTGATTAGTACAATCTTCATTTTATCCTTTCCTTCCAGTGTATGGCAATCACTATTCTACTCTGGTTCTATGAAACTAACTAACTTAGATACCTCATATAAGTGGAATTATGCAATATCTGTCCTTCTGTTATTGACTTATTTTCTTGCTTAACATAATGCCCTCAGGATAGAGCAATATTGCTACATATTCAGGATTTTCTTCCTTTTTTAATGTGCATCATTCAATTTCATGTATAATTTCTAATTTTTATTTCAGTTTTATTAAGGTATAATTGACATACAATACTGTGTAATATTTATATGTACATCATAATTTACTGCTGCTAAGTCACTTAAGTCGTGTCCAACTCTGTGCGACCCCATAGACAGCAACCCACCAGGCTCCCCTGTCCCTGGGATTCTCCAGGCAAGAACTCTAGAGTGGGTTGCCATTTCCTTCTCCACATAATTTACTAGTGTGACATATATAATGAAGAGATCACCACAATAAGTTTAGTTAACATTCATCATCTCATATACATTAAAAAAAAGAAAACAAAATGCATTTTTTACCTTATGATAAATCTAGGATCTAACCATTTAATGTTTAAACACACCATACAGCAGAGTTACCTATAGTTATCATACAGTACATTACACCTCTAGTACTTTTTATCTTCTGGCTGGAGGTTTATACATTTGACAACCTTCTGTTCTCCCATTTATCAGACCTCTGCCTCTGGTACCACAAATATGATCTGATCTTTTTTCCTATGAACTTCATTTGTTTTTATATTCCATATAAAGATAGATTGTATAATATTTGCCTTTCTCTGTCTAACATTTCACTTAGCATAAGGCCCTAAATGTTCATCCATGTTGTTTCAGTTCCTGATACTAGGAAAACATTAAATGTTATCTCTCTTTGATTTATATTTATTCTTCACACATATGTGTATAAATATATTAATAGATTTTTGGTTTTATAACATTTGCATGCAAGAGTTCTTGCTATTCTGTTTTACTTATTTCTTTAAGCAGAAAAATAGCTTTCTTTTAATTTTAAACTCCTGACTTTTTGTTATATACATGCAATAAGAATAAAAAAACATGAATTATAATATCTATCAACAATAAGTTATGCAAGATTAGGCAAATGATAGATTTCATATTTGTGAAAAGGGCTGTTTAGGGAAAATGTATGTAAATCTCTGTATCTCAAGTATTTTGTATAACTTAAGAAAAGCTCTAGAACATCTTTAAAGGAAAATATGCATTCATATATGTAGATCTAGATATATCTATATCTAGCTATAATTTCATAATTTCACAAGCATTCTTAAGCTAATTTATGGATAACTCTGAGTTCCTTTGACGATATGTTAATAAATCTAATCTAGCTGCTATCTCTTTCTTTTCTATGAAGGACAATGTTGTATCAATGTGATTAAGGCTATGAACTATATACATTTTCCAAAATCACCTTCTCTGTATGATTCTGAGTCAGAGTAAAGCAAATTTCCCAGCTTAATTTCACTTTCCTTTGCTCTGTCTCCAGCTTGTCTTCCCTACTACTGGCTCTATTGATCAACAGTGGCTCCAGGCCCACCAACCAAATCCTTGACACAGAGATATGGTACTCACACTGAGACAACAGTGTCTCTTAAATCTTGCCACATTTTCCCTTTCACGGTTCTTTGATGGTCTTACCCGACTGTTCTGTGTTTTTTTTTTTTTTTTTTTTCCACATGAATGTTCAAGCTCCAATATAACTACTTACACTAAGTCATCTGCCGGGTTGGGTATTGACTTTTTCCAATCCTCCAACTCTGCCTTTCAGTCTTTCATTTCCTACTATAAACCACTCATTCCCGCAACACTTCAGTTCAGTTCAGTTCAGTTCAGTCACTCCGTCGTGTCCGACTCTTTGTGACTCCATGAATTGCAGCACACCAGGCCCCCCTGTCCATCACCAACTCCCGGAGTTCACCCAGACTCACATCCATCGAGTCAGTAATGCCATCCAGCCATCTCATCCTCTGGCGTCCCCTTCTCCTCCTGTCCTCAATCCCTCCCAGCATCAGAGTCTTTTCCAATGAGTCAGCTCTTCAAATGAGGTGGCCAAAGTACTGGAGTTTCAGCTTTAGCATCATTCCTTCCAAAGAACACCCAGGGCTGATCTCCTTTAGAATGGACTGGTTGGATCTCCTTGCAGTCCACGGGACTCTCAAGAGTCTTCTCCAACGGCCACAGTTCAAAAGCATCAGTTCGGTGCTCAGCTATCTTCACAGTCCAACCTTAACATCCATACATGACCACTGGAAAAACCATAGCCTTGACAAGACGGACCTTTGTTGGCAAAGTAATGTCTCTGCTTTTGAATATGCTGTCTAGGTTGGTCATAACTTTTCTTTCAAGGAGTTAAGCGTCTTTTAATTTCATGGCTGTAATCACCATCTGCAGTGATTTTGGATCCTACTATTGGCTTAATAGAAATTATTTAGCACATGTAGTTGCTTAAGAATATTGAATTAATGAATTATCATAAGAATGAATTAATGACATTTTAAAGTAAATAAAATATGATCTTATTTATAGTGTATGATTTCTACTTTAAAATAAAGATTTTATTTTAAAGTGACTAAGTGATATCAGGGTGGAATCAAATGCATTTATGTACTATGAAGTGTTGTCAGTGTGTTAAAAATATTGTATGGAAGTGGTGTATTGTACATCAACAGAACATATCTATAAGGAATAATAAGAGCTATCATTTACTTTGAAATCTAGCATACCCATAGAAAGTGAGTTGTCAGAAGTCACACAGATAGTAAGGGAAAACATTTAGATTGAACTGATTCCAAGCCCAATAGGCATTTCACAAACTCCAGTGGTGTTCTAATACTTCATTATTAGCTAAGTATGTATTTTAGAAAAAAAAAAAAAGTGCTCTGCTCTTTTTATAAGTTTTTTCCATTCTATTTAAAAAAAAATAGGTGTGAATTTCTTCTTTAAAAAAGAAAAAAAAATCTATTTTAACTGGAGGATAATTACTTTACAATATTATGATAGCTTTTGCCATGCATCAACATGAATCAATAGTTATACATGTGGCCACCCATCCCTAACACCCTTCCCCTTCTCTCCTTTTACAAAACTCACTACTTAGTCTTGACCCGTTTGGATAAAGGCATTCCTGGAGTTGCCCTGACTCATCTTGGAATGTCTTCTCTTATTCTTTTCACTAAATATTATTCTTTCTTTGTAGTTTAGGTCAAGTCCTCCTCTCCATAAAGCTTTTTATAAAGATTATTCTAATGATCCCCTTTTTCTCTCTGACTCAGGTAGTATAAATAGTTTACTTTGAAATCTAGCAGACATATGCCCTTGATTAATTTATTAATTTATATAAACATTTTGAGTACCTATTAAGTGTCCAATACTATTATTTGTGTTTGGAGGATATTAGCTAATAGATAAGGTAAAAAAACTCAAACTTTTATGGATCTTATTATGAGCATTTATATTTATATATTTTTCTTTCTTCTCTAGTTTCTTTGTGTGGTGTTTGACATACGAGTTTTATTTCTTTATATTTCAAGTTCTCACAAAAAAATGAAAGTACTACTTTATAATATGTATAATGTTTTGAATTTTAATACAGTGTTAATAATTTAGTAAATATATAGTTGAGTAGCTGGACTTTTGATAACAAAACATTACCCAGGTATTAAAGGAGAAGTTTAATTTTAGATATTGCATGCATCCACATAAATATTAATAAATGTTTTTATAGTCAAAATTTGATACTTTAGCATATGCTATGTGCATTGGATATTTTAATTATTTCAATAGTCCAATTAAATAAATACAATTACCATTTATAGACCAGGCCTTGGAGGCTAATTAGGTTTTCTGAGGCTATATGGTTTTTAAATGCCAGGACTGGGATTAAAACTCAGATATTTCTAAACCAGAAGGCATTCTGTTTACCAAAATATCATAAATACTACACAACTAGGAAGTGATAAACTTAGCTAGGATGGGAGCTGAAGCCAGTTATGTGCATCTCAGACATTTATTCATTAGATAGCTGGGTATTATGAAATTTCATTTTAATAGGTAACTTCATGGCAGATACAACAGCTTTAATGCTCCTCAGTCTGAATGCTACATAAATACAAAATTAACTAGAGACAGAGATACACATATGCATATAAGAATAAAAGCATTTAATGAAAAGAGTCTTCTTATAACCTATTCTGTATCTATTGAAAATGTAGTTAACAGCATAAAGCTCAAGGTTCCAGGCTCCACAAATGTGGCATAAATGAAGTGTTCTGTTACTGAAAGAGTGTAGTATTCAAAAATTATAGCAATGATCCACACCTATGCATTGTCACTTTCCTGATGTTTCTGCACGTTGGAAATTTGAAAGGTTAGAGTCTTTAGCTGGAATGAAACTTGACACTTGTGTAGAGAGAGAGGCAGTGTGGCATGCTGAAAAAGAATAATGTAAGCTTGGAGTCAGTCAGATACCTAAGTTCAAATCTAATCAAAGCCATTTTTAGCTGTGAGATTTTGACTGTATGATTCTAAAACTCATCATACTGGTTAATAAAATGGAAATAATCAAGATCTTAATAAGATTAAAAATAATTTGTGTGAAGTTCTTGGCATGTAATAGATATTCAACAAAGAGCAGCCACTATTACATATCCTAACTCAATCATTCTTGTCTGGAAATTCACCCACTTTTATTACTAGGGGACTTCTTTTCATTTCTCATAGCCCAGTGGTATTATCCATTCCCCTTTGAATGTCAGCCCTAGGCACTCAGAAAGAATTAGATGTTCAGCCTTTGCTTGCTAATATAACTTTTCATCTGCTTGGTAATAGCACTGTCACTCATGCATGCTTACTTTTCCCATTATCATGATCACAAAACTGTTAGCTCTGGAAGGCAAAAACTGTCTGATTCATATTTTTATCACTAGATGTTTGGAGTTCCTACTCTGTCAATAAATACCATGTGCTATATGCTGATGCCACATTTTGACAGTGATGTTATGCCTAAAATCAAACACTAGCTTAAATCATGGAAGAACCTGGTAACTTTGGATTATGTGAAACAAATGGTTTCTTTGAATACATACCTCAGTTTTAACTGGAATAACAATAGATGACTTTAATGAAGTTTTGAAGCTTGGGAAGCCATAGGATGATAGAGATAGATGGGATTTTATGATCATCTGGCTGGTCCTTTGAAAATGGCAGAGTAGAAGGGCATGTGCTCATCTCCTCCTGTGAGAGCACCAAAATCACAGCTAGCTGTTGAACAACCATCAACAAAAGGATGCTGGAACCGACCAAAAAAAGATACCCCGAGTCCAAAGACAAAGAAGAAGCCACAGTGAAATGGTAGGAGGGGCACAATCATGATAAAATCAAGTCTCATACCTGCTGGGTGGGTGATACACAAACCGGAGAACAATAATGCCAATGAAGTTCTCCCACGGTTTGTGAAGGTTCAGGACCCCACGTCAGGCTTCCCAGTCTACGGACCCAAGAAAGGGTCTGGGAATTCCCAGAGACACTGATCTTGAAACCCAGCAGGATTTGATTACAAGGCTTCCACAGGTCTGTAGGAAACAGAGATTCCAGGCTTGGAGAGCCTGCACACAGACAAAACCTTGTGTGCACCAAGACTCAGAGGAAAGGAGCAAAGCAGCAGTGACCCCATAGGAAACTGAACCAAAACCACCTCCTAGTGTTGGAGGATCTACTGTGGAGGCATGGGTCAGCAGGGGCTCACCACAGCAACGGGGGTACTGGCAGCAGCTGCCTGGGAGGGTCCCCTGTGGCATAAATATACTTGGAAGTCACCATCCCAAATGAAGGGACAAGATAAAACCCCAGAAAAAACAGCTAAATGAAGTGGAGATAGGCAAATTTTAGGAAAAGAATGCAGAACAATGATAGTGAATATGACTCAAGATCTCAGAAAAAGAATGGAGGCAAAGATTGAGAAGATTCAAGAAATATTTACCAAAGATCCACAAGAACTAAAGAACAAGCAAACAAAGATGAATAATACACTAGAGGGAATCCATAGCAGAATAATTGAGGCAGAAGCATGGATAAATGACCTGGATTACAGAGTGGTGGAAATCATTGTCACAGAACAGAATATACAGAAAAGAATGAAAATAAATTAAGACAGTCCAGGAGACCTCTGGGTCAACATTAAATGGATCAACATTCACATTATAGGGGCCCTAAAAGGAGAAGAAATAAAGGATCTATGAAATATTTGAAGAAATAATAGCTGAAAACTTCCCTAACGTGGGAATAGAAATAATTAACCAAGTCAGGAAGCACGGAGAGTCTGAGGCAGGATAAACCCAAGGAGGAACACATTGAGACACATAGTAATCAAGCTGAGAAAAATTAAAGATGGAGATCAAATATTAAAACAACAAGGGAAACCCAACAAACAACATACGGGAACTCCCATCAGGCTATCAGCTGATCTCTCAACAGAAACACTATAAGCTAGAAAGGAATGGCATGATATATTAAAGTGATGAAAAAGAAGAACCTACAACCAAGAATACTCTACCCAGCAAGACTCTCCTTCAGATTTGATGGAGAAATCAAAAGCCTTCCACACAAGCAAAGGTTAAGATAATTTGGCACCACCAAACCAGTTTGACAACAAATGCTAAAGGAAATTCTCTAGGCAGAAAATGAGAGAATGAAAAGCCCTACCTACAGAAAATAAAAACAAAACAATTAAGAAAATGGTAGTAGGATCATATATATCAATAATTACCTTAAACGTAAATGGATTAAATGCACCATCCAAAAGACATAGACTGGTTGAGTAGATGCAAACATGTGCATGTACGCACTTCCACTTACCACATCACTCTTCTTGACCCCCTAAATTGTAAGCAGTTATTTTATATTGCTAGGTTAATCATGTTCTCATTATGACTTGCAATTGTAATTATCCTTTATTTTTGGTTTGGTTATTGGCTGTGAAAACTGATAAACATCTTTTACTATTGTGACTATGTATTACTCACTTAGTACCATTGTGCTATGATTGGTCAACAGAAAAATTGTAGAATTTTACATCACCAAAACTGCGATTTAATAGAAAAACCTATACTTAGTTTTAAAACTCCAGATGCATATCAAAATAATCTTGGAATTTTTTAAAAATACAAATGCCGAGGTATTGCTTTTTTTCTTCCCCCCAGAGATACAAATATGTTTCCAGTAAGCGCCCATGTTAAGAAAACTGCTGGACTATAGGAGGATATTTTACTTTTATCTAGTTTGTTTTACATTTTCTATTTCATAGTTAGTGCTTCCACTTCACTTAGTTTATGTTTTCCAATTTCTCCATCTCTCTTTTTTTGTCCTTTCTCATGTCTTTATCAAGCATAGTAGAATACTTTTTGTATACATATATATATATACATATAATATATATGTACTTTAGACAACTTATGATTTTTTTGCATAATTAAAAAGCTTATTAAAAAGCAGAGACATGACTTTGCCAAAAAAGGTCCAGCTAGTCAAAGCTATGGTTTCTCCAGTAGTCATGTATGGATGTGAGAGTTGTACTATAAAGAAAGCTGAGCACTGAAGAATTGATGCCTTTGAACTGTGGTGTTGGAGAAGACTCTTGAGAGTCCTTTGGACTGCAAGGAGATCCAACAAGTCCATCCTAAAGGAAATCAGTCCTGAATATTCATTGGAAGGACCGATGGAGCTGAAACTCCAATACTTTGGCCACCTGATGCGAAGAACTGACTCATTTGAAAAGACCCTGATCCTGAAAAAGATTGAAGTCCCGAGGAGACAGGCATGACAGAAGGTGAGATGGTTGGATGGCATCATGGACTCAATGGACATGGGTTTGAGTAAAGTCCAGGAATTGGCGATGTACAGGGTGGCCTGGCATGCTGCAGTCCATGGGGTCACAACCAGTTGGACATGACTGAAAGACTGAACTGAACTGAAAAGCTCATGACATTTTGATCCACTTGTTTGACTTAGTATGAATAGAAAGCTAGATTTATAATTTTAAAAATATTTATGCAACAAGAAACAAAGGTTTTCCACATAGCACAGGTAACTACAGTCAATATCTTGTAATAACCTATAATGGAAAAGAATTTCAAAAGGAGAATATGTGTATAAGTATAACTGAATCACACACACACAAAAATAATTCTACTTTTTGAAATTTAGTAATGTTTATATTTTTGCCAGTTTTTCTAAATGTCCTATGGACATCTAATAACAATGTATGAGATAAAATAAATTAAGTATATTTTTGTAGGATATGATTAATATAAATTAAATATGAGTCTATTATATTTAATTATTAATGACATCATTCAAGATGCTCCTATTCTTATTTTTCAGCACTCAATAAACTATTTACAGAGAAATGTTAATATGTCTCACTATTAACATATATTTTTTCATTTCTTTTTTTCTGATTTCCACTTTATGTATCTTTGTTTCTTTGCTGTTAAGGTGTCTAATGGCTTATGATGTCTATCTTCTTTGGGAATTTTACCTTTTATCATTAAAAATATTCATCTCTGTTTCATTTAAAATAAATAAATTAAAAAAATAATAAAGTAAACAAAAATAATCTGGACAAATATTGTCAATTTATAATGAGAAAACTGTCAATAAATGAAATGTTTAATAACTGAGACATTTAATAACTTACCTAAGTGCAAATAGTGTTAGAAATAATTTATGATCCAACTTCCACTGAGTGCCATCACTGAGGCAATTGTTTTATGATCGTTATGCACTTTGTTAACAACAACAAAAAAATATATGTATATATTTTCACTAAAGTTAATGCTTATTACTCATAATATTTAATTGATTTTTATAATGACCCTCAGAAGCAGAATAAAATTTGGATTCAAAGTATAGATAAATAAAGAAATTCTGAGAGAGGCTGAATCTTTAATTCTGTATCAGAGAAACTCACCTGCGGCAGCCATACATGAAGCACATACTTGATTCTTTAAACTGTATTCTTTCACCATATCTCACTTCTGTACCTAAATTAACCCAATCCAATAGGGGTTTTGTTGTTGTTCTTCTTTAGTTTTGCAATCAATTACTAAATATCATGTCTTAAAGAGGATTTAGATTCATAGTATAATTGAGCAGAACATACACAGGTGGATTTTTGCCTTTTTTTTTAATTTTATTTTTAAACTTTACATAATTGTATTAGTTTTGCCAAATATCAAAATGAATCCGCCACAGGTATACATGTGTTCCCCATCCTGAACCCTCCTCCCTCCTCCCTCCCCATTCCATCCCTCTGGGTCCTCCCAGTGCACCAGCCCAAAGCATCCAGTATTGTGCATTGAACCTGGACTGGCAACTCGTTTCATACATGATATTTTACACGTTTCAATGCCATTCTCCCAAATCTTCCCACCCTCTCCCTCTCTCACAGAGTCCATAAGACTGTTCTATACATCAGTGTCTCTTTTGCTGTCTCGTACACAGGGTTATTGTTACCATACACACACACACACACATCATTCCCACCAGAGTCATGCATTGGTTACAAAGGATGAGCCTGGAATGATACATCATAATCATCCAAAGTCCTTAATCCTTACATCAGGGTTCATTATTGGTGTTTTACAATCTATGCTGCTGCTGCTGCTAAGTTGCTTCAGTCGTGTCTGACTCTGTGCGACCCCATAGATGGCTGCCCGCCAGGCTCCCCCATCCCTGGGATTCTCCAGGGAAGAACACTGGAGTGGGCTGCCATTTCCTTCTCCATTACAATCTATGGGTTTTGACAAATACATAATACCATGAATCCTTCATTGAAGTAGCATACAGAATAGTTACATTTTTCTAAACTTCCTCTATGTTAGCCAACCATCCTTCCCTCCTTCCCAGCCGCTGCTGCTGCTGCTGCTGCTAAGTTGCTTCAGTCCTGTCTGACTCTATGCGACACCATAGATGGCAGCCTACCAGGATCCCCCGTCCCTGGGATTCTCCAGGCAAGAACACTGGAGTGATTTGGGAGAATGGCATTGAAACATGTATAATATCATATATGAAATGAATCACCAGTCCAGGTTCGATGCAGGATACAGGATGCTTGGGGCTGGTGCACTGGGATGACCCAGAGGGATGGTATGGGGAGGGAGGTGGGAGGGGCGTTCAGAATGGGGGACACGTGTATACCTGTGGCAGATTCATGTTGATGTATGGCAAAACCAATACAATATTGTAAAGTGATTAGCCTCCAATTAAAATAAATAAATTTATTAAAAAAAAATTGGAATGGGTTGCCATTTCCTTCTCCAATGCATGAAAGTGAAAAGTGAAAGTGAAGTTGCTCAGTCACGTCTGACTCTTAGCGACCCCATGGACTGCAGCTTACCAGGCTCCTCCATCCATGGGATTTTCCCAACCTCTAGCAACTACTAATCATTTTACTGTCTCTATAGGTTTGCCTTTTATAGAATCTCATATGGTTGGAATAATACAACATGTAGCCTTTACAGAATAGTATCTTTCACTTATTAATACACATTTAAGTTTACTTGATGTTTTTATAGCTTGAGAGCTCAATTACTTTTAGTGCTGAATAATATTCCATTGTCTGAATGTACCACAGTTTATCTATTCATGAACTGAAAGATATATTAGTGTCTTCCAAGTTTTGGCAATTATTACTAAAACTACTATAAATATCTACATGCAGGTTTTGTGTGGATGTAATTTTCTATTTTGGGGGGTAAATTCCAAAGAGTTTGTTTATTTTTGTAAGAGATTTCCAAACTGTCTTACAAAGTAGCTGCATCATTTTGCATCCTCATGGCAATGAAAGTCAGTTCATGCTCCACATCCTCAACAGCAGGTGCCATTCTAACAGATGTTAGAGTGGTTTGTCATGTTTTAATTTGCAATTTTCTAGAGACATATAATGTTAAATATCTTTTCATGTGCACAATTTCTATTTTTATATATCCTTTGATGAGATATCTATTTAGGTTTTTAGCCTATTTTTAATTGAGCTGTTTATTTTCTTAAAGTTGGTAAGAGTTCTTTCTATATTTTAGATAATAACACTTTATCAGATGTATATTTTCCAAATATTTTCTAAGTCAATGACATTGTCTATTACCAAACATAAATTTTTAATTTAAATGAAATTCACCTTATTTGCCTTTTCATGTATCATGTGCCACTGTTATACCTAAAAGACTTTTGCCATACTCAAACACCTCTAAGTTTTTTTCATATGTTAACTTCTAATAATTTTATAGATTCAAATTTGGCATTTAGGTCTTTTGATTCATTTTAAGTTAATTTATGTGAAGATATGTGTCTAGGTTCACTTTTTTGCATATGCATATTCAGTCGTTCCAGTCAGCATCATTTGTTTAAAAAAACTGTCTTTGTTCCACTGTAATACTTTTGCTTCTTTGTTAGAGATGAGTTGACCATGTTTCAGTTCAGTTCAGTTCAGTTCAGTTACTCAGTTGTGTCTGACTCTTTGCAGCCCTGTGGACTGCAGCACGCCAGGCCTCTCTGTCCATCAGCAACTCCCGAAGTCCACCCAAACCCATGTCCATTGTGTCGGTGATGCCATCCAACCATCTCATCCTCTGTCGTCCCCTTCTCCTTCTGTCCTCCATCTTTCCCAGCATCAGGGTCTTTTCAAATGAGTCAGCTTTTTGCATCAGGTTGCCAAAGTACTGGAGTTTCATCTTCAACATCAGGCCCTCAAATGAATACCCATGTTTAGAGGGTCTATTTCTTGTCACTCTATTCTGTTCTTTTTTTGGCCAGTGTCAACTATCTTGAATTGTTTTTGTTGTTCAGTTGCCCAGTCATGTCTGAGTCTGCTATCCCATGGACTGCAGGATGCCATGCTTTCCTGTCCCTCACCATCTCCTGAAGTTTGCCCAAATTCATGTCCACTGAATTGGTGATGCCATCCAACCACCTCATCCTCTGTCTCCCGCCTCTCCTTCTGCCTTAAACATTTTCAAAGATCAGGGTTTTTCCTTGATGAGTCGGCTCTTCATATCAGGTGGCCAAAGTATTGGAACTTCAGCTTCAGCACCAGCCCTTCCAATGGGTATTCAGGATTGATTTCCTTTAGGATTGACTGGTTTGATCTTCTTGCAGTCCAAGAGACTCTCGAGAGTCTTCTCCAGCACCACAATTTGAAAGCATCAATTCTTCAGTGTTCAGCCTTCTTCATGGCCCAACTCTCACATCCATACATAACTACTGGAAAGATCATTCATTGCTTTGGTTATACGGACCTTTGTTGTCAAAGTGATGTTTTTGCTTTCCAACACACTGTATAGTTTTGTTATAGCTCTTCTTCTAAGAAGCAATTGTATTCTAGTTTCATTGTTTCAGTCACCATCCACAGTGATTTTAGAGCCCAAGAAGAAGAAATCTGTCACTGCTTCCACCTTTCCCCCTTCTATTTGTCATGAAGTTATGAAATCAGATGCCATGATCTTAGTTTTTTTTTTTTTTTTTTTTTTTAATATTGAGTTTTTGGTTGGCCTTTTCACTATCCCCTTTCACTCAAATCAAGAGGTTCTTTAGTTCCTCTTTACTTTCTTCCATTAGAATAGTATCATGGGCATATCTGATATTATTGATATTTCTCCCATCTGTTTAAGAATTTTTTGTGTTTTGTTATGATCCACTGTAGTTTTATAGTAACACAAGTAGTGTTAGTTCTCCAATTTGTTCTTCTATTTCAATATTGCGCTGGTTATTCTGAATCCTTTGCCTTTCTGTATAATCTTTAGATAAGTTTGTTTATATCCACAAAATAACTTACTTGAATTTTGATGGGGATGTCATTAAAGTCCCATGTCAAGTGGGAGTAATAAGGTAAAAATAAATTTCTGTAAGAACAACTATCATTTGAGTTTTTGGAAGCAAGTCATGAAGTAAATTTATTTAAAAAGGAAGATGTTGAGACAAGATTCAGGAGGGTGGCTTAGAAAGATCCTGAACTTACCTCCTCCCACAGACACAATAACTCTACTACTACATATGGATTAATTCCCCTGAAATTGATCTGAAATCTGCATAAACACTGTCTTCAAAACAAAACAGAAAAAGACAGTATCTGGGTGGGTAGAAGAGCAGAGAGATGGACTTACCAAAGGAAAATCAACACTCTGTCCATGGTAACCCTCAGATAGGAAGGATTACAAAGCTACAGTTATTTTCCCTGGGAAGCAGATGATTTGACCTCCAAATCAGATACCCCAAATCTCAGATCCTGCACCAGAAAGATGCCCCCCCATAAACATATGTCTTTGAAACCCAATAAGAAATATATTCAGAAAAACTATAGAGTTTCAAGGCTTCCCTCATAGCTCAGTTGTTAAATATTTCACCTGCAATTCAGGAGACCCTGGATCAATTCCTGTGTCAGGAAGATCTGCTGGAGAAGGAAAAGCATACCTACTCCAGTATTCTTTGGCTTTCCTTGTGGCTCAGTTGGTAAATAATCCATCTGCAATGTGGAAGACCTGGGTTTGATCCCTGGGTTGGGTGAATTCCCCTGGAGAAGCAAAAGGCTACCCACTCCAGTATTCTGGCCTGGAGAATTCCATGGCCTGTATAGTCCATAGGGTCACAAAGAGTCAGACATGACTGAGCGACTTTCACTTTCATACAGTTTCAGGAAACAAAATCTCCACTTTTAATAGAACCATGTGCAGACTCAGTTAACCCATAAAACAACACAAAAACATCAAGTTTAAAAGCACATGGACAACAAATGAATGAGGACTCACTTACTAATCTTGAAGCATATTCTGGAGAGTCAGGGACAAGTAGGGAAACACCTTGGGAACAGAGACACTCCCTCTCAAGAATCATTTTTTTCAAATAAAAGACAAGTCAGGAAATTGCATAATGATAAAGAATACAATCCAATAAGAAGATATGACTTTCACAAATGCACCCAATGTAGGAGCACCAAGGTGTATAAAGAAAATTTTAATGGACTTAAAAGGAGAAATTTAAAACAGCACAATGACATTAGGAAACTTTAAAACCTCATTTTTATCAATGGATAGATCATTCATATTGTAATTTAATAAGAAACACCATTTCAGATTAGATATTTAGAGTTAATTGTCATATATAGAATATCCCATCTGAAGGCATCAAAATACACATTTATCTTTCAAGGGCTCATGGATCATTATCCAAAAAACATCACATGTTAGTCACAAAACAAGTCTCAGTAAAATAAAGGAGACTGAAATAACAGCAAGCATCTTTACCATTCACAATGTCATGAAACTAGAAATCAATCACAAGAAAAAGCAACAAAAAATATGCTACCCAACAAGTAATGTGTCATCAAAAAAGAGGAGAAATAAAAAGCATGTAGACAGGAGCAAAAACAAATACAACATACTAAAATCTATGAGATGCAGCAAAGTTGATTCTGAGAGGGAAGATTATAGCAAGACAGGCCTACCTCAAAAAATAGGAAAATGTCCCCCAAATAATCTAACTTTACACACTAAAGAGCTATAAAAAAAAGTACAAAGTGAAAATTTAATAAAAAGAAGGGAATAATAAAATTCAAAGCATAAAAAATAAAAGAGAGGCCAGAAAAGTAGTGAAAAAGATCAGTAAAATTAAGAGCTTGTCTTTCAAAAGATAAAATTGACAAGACTTTATTTAGACTAATCACAACACAAAAGAGGATCCAAACAAATAAAATCAGACGCTAAAGGGAAGAAATTAAAATACAGCACAAAAGTAAAAAGACCATTAAGAGATAACTATGAACAATTAAACACCAACAAATTGGACAACAAAATTGGTATAGAGAGAATATATCACAACATAATAAAGGTTTTACATGATAAACCCACAGATACCATCATACTGAATGGTGGAAAGCTGGAAGGTTTTCCTTTAAGATCAAGAACAGAACTCTCACCTCTTTTATTTGACATAATAATAAAAGTCTTGACTACTGCTGCCAGCCATGATGCTTGAAGGGACCACTGCACCTTTACACCTCCATATTAAGGGGATAACGTAGGGTGAGGAAAGAGACAGACAATATCCAAACTAAAAACAGCCTCAGTTTCATACAAGATGTAGAAGGGACTTGAACTCATTCACTGTAATGAAAATATCAAAATGAAAAGGAAATGCTGAACAGTAATCAACAAATGAGACTGGAACCAAACAAAAAAATATATTTTACACTTAAAGACAAAGAAGCCATAGAAAATGGAGGGAGAGTAATTTGGCTATAACATCAAATCCCATACCTGCCAAGTGGGCAACATCCAAACTGGAAAATAATTATATCACAGAAGTTCTCCAACATGAGTAATAGGTCTAAGTCCCACACCAGGCTACCTAGAGTGGAGGTCTAGCAATTGGAAGAGGAGTCCTGTGACCATTTGATTTTGAAGGTCAGGAAGGCTTGAGTACAGGAGCTTCATAGGATTGAAACAGATACTCCACTCTTGGAGAGCACACAGAAAGTTTCATATGCACTGGAACCAAGCATTAAACAGTGACTCCATAGAAGTGAAGTGAAATGAAGTGAAGTCACTTCAGTCGTGTCTGACTCTGCAACCCCATGGACTGTAGCCTGCCAGGCTCCTCTGTCCATGGGATTCTCCAGGCAAGAATACTGGAGTGGGTTACCATTTCCTTCTCCAAGGGATCTTCCCAACCCAGCGTTTGAACCCATGTCTCCCTCATTGGAGGCAGACGCTTTAACCTCTGAGCCACCAGGGAAGCCAGGGCCAAAACTACCAGTGAGCCTTGGAGTGCCATTGGACAGATGGGAGTTGTCTCTGGGGCAAGGACACTGGTGACAGAGATCCCAGGGTGTAGGGATTGGCATGAGCTCTCCCAGAGGTCAACATTTTGGCTCCAAGACTTGGACCCATCCAATAGACTTCAGACTCTAGTTCTGGGACACTTCAGGCCCAACAACCAATGGGATGGGAACACAGCCACAATCATGAGCAAACAGGTTGCCTAAAGTTATAATGAGCTTACAGATATTTCTATACATATCACTTGTCACAGTCTGCCCATTGGAGGGAAAAAAATCCAATTCCACCCAAAAGTTGGCAGGCACTAGTCCTTCCAACCAAGAAGCATGTACAACTCCTTGGATCAATCTCATGCACAAAAGGGAATAGACAAGAAACAAGAAGAACTACAATCTTGAAGCCTGTGGAAAGGATACGACAAATACAGAAAGTTAGACAAATGAGAGTACATAAAAATATGGTCCAAAAAAAGAAACAAGATAAAAACCCAGAAGAAAAACTAAAACAAGATGTCTACTCTCACTACTTTTATTCGACATAATTTTGGAAGTCCTAGCCATGGCAAACAGAGAAAAAATAAAGAAACAAAACAAAGCCAAATTGGAAAATAAGAAGTAAAGTTGTCACTCTTTGCAAATGACATGATACTACACACAGAAAATTCTAAACATGCTACCAGAAAACTAGAGCTCATCAATAAATTTGGTGAAGTTTCAAGATGCAAATAAATACACAGAAATATGTTGCGTTTTTATACACTAACAACAAAAGATCAGAAAGAAAAATTAAAGAAATAATCAAATTTACTATCTCTAATAAAAAGAATAAAATACCTAGTTATACACTTACCTAAGGAGGCAAAAGACCTATACTTTGAAAACTATGACACTGATGAAAGATCATGGAGATGACACAAACAGATTGAAAGATATACCATATTCTTGGAATAGAAGAATCAATAGAGTCAACATGACTATACCACCCAAGGTGATACATATATTTAATGCAATTCTTATTAAATTACCACTGACATTTTCATAGAATTAGAACAAAAAAATTAAAATTAGCATGGAATCACAAAAGATCTCAAATATCCAAACCAATCATGGCAGAGGAGGGGAATGGAGCTAAAGGAATCGGGGTCCCTGACTTCAGACTACACTATAAATCCATAGTCATCAAAAAAGTATGGTTCTGTCAGAAATATGGTTGAACAGAACAGGATAGAGAGCCCAGAATAAAACCCACACATCTATGGTCAGTGGATCTATGGCAAAAAAGGAAAGAATATACAATGAAGGAAAGGCAATCTCTTCAATAACTGGTGCTTGGAAAGTTAGACAGCTATATGTAAAATCATGAAATTAGAACATTCTGTAACATCATATATAAAAAAATAAACTCAAAATATATTAAAGACCTAAATATAATGCCAGATATTACAAAACTCTTAGAAGAAAGCATGCAGAACACACTTTTACATAATTTGTAGCAATATATTTATGGATACACCTCCTAGAGTAACAATGATAAAAATAAAAATAAACAAATGGCACATAATTAAATTTAAAAGTTTCTCACAGCGAAAGAAACCATAAACAAAAATAAAAGACAACCCACAGAATGAGAGAAAATGAATCAGTAAACAGAGGATTAATCTCCAAAATATGCAAACAGCTTATGTAGCTCTGTATTAAAAAGGACAAACAATCAAATCATTCAATTAAAAAAAAATGAACAGATGATCTAGATACACGTTTCCCCAAAGAAAACATACATACATACAGATGGGCAAGGGGCACATGAACAGAGGCTAAACATTAAAAATTAGAGAAATGCAAATCAAAGGTACTATTATATATAATCTCACAGCAGTAAGAATGGCATCATAAAAAAGTCTACAAACAAAAAATGCTGGAGAGTGTGCAGAGAAAAGGTAACCCTACTACATTAATGGTAGAAATGCAAACCTAAACTTCCAGATGTTTAAGCTGGAATTAGAAAAGGCAGAGGAACCAGAGATCAAATTGCCAACATCTGATGGATCACAGAAAAAGCAATAGAATTCCAGAAAAAACCTTTACTTCTGCTTCATTGAATACACTAAAGTCTTTGTATGGATCACAACAAACTGTGGAAAATTCTTAAAGATATGGGCATACCAGACCACTTTACCTGACTCCTGTGAAACGTCTATGGAGGTCAAGAAGCAACAGTTACAACCAGACATGGAAAAACGGACTGGTTCAAAATTGGGAAAGGAATACACCCTGCTTATTTAAATTATGTTCAGAGTATATCATGCAAAATTCTGGGCTGGATGAAGTACAAGCTGGAATAAAGATTGCCAAGTTAAATATGAATAACTTCAGATATGCAGATGAAACCACCCTCATGGCAGAAAGAGAAGACGAACTAAAGAGCCCTTTGATGAAGGTGAAAGAGGAGAGTGAAAAAGCTGGCTTAAAACTCAACATTCAGAAACTAAGATTACGGCATCCTGTTCCACCTCTTCGTGACAAATAGATGGGGAAACAATGGAGACAGTGAGAGACTTTATTTTCTTGGGCTCCAAAATCACAGCAGATGGTGACTACAGCTATGAGCTTAAAGGATGCTTACCCCTTGGAAGAAAATCTATGACAAACCTAGACAACATATTAAAAAAGCAGAGATATTACTTTGCTGACAAAGGTCCAAATAGTAAAAACTCTCATTTTTCCAGTCGTCATGTATGGATGCGAGAGTCGGACCATAAAGAAGGCTTGCCGCTAAAGAATTGATGCTTTTGAACTGTGGTATTGGAGAAGACTCTTGAGAGTCCCTTGGACTGAAAGGAGATCAAACCAGTCAATTCTAAAGGAAATCAACCCTGAATATACATTGGAAAGATTAATGCTGAAGCTGAAGCTCCAATAGTTTGGCCACCTAATGCAAAGAGCCAACTCATTAGAAAATACCCTGATGCTGGGAATGATTGAAAGCAGGAGAAGAAGGGGAACAGAGGATGATACGGTTGGATGGCTTCACTTACTCACTGGACATGAGTTTGAGCAAGCTCTGGGAGATGATGAAGGACAGGGAAGTGTTGTGTGCTGCCGTCCATGAGGTCACAAAGAGTCAGACATGACTGAGCAAATGAATAACAACCACCATGGAGAACAGTATAGTTTTTCTTCTTAAAAACTATAACTAAGAACACTGTAATATCTAGGAATTCCATGCATGTGTGTATCTGCAGAGAAAATCATAATTTAAAAAGATACATGCACCCCAATGATCATAGCATCTGTATTTGCAATAGCCAAGACATTGTGCCAACTTAAGTATATGTTGACAGAAATAGAGAAGATGTGGTCCATCTATACAATAGAATATTTCTCAGCGATTAAAAAGAATAAGATAATGTCACTTGCAGCAACATGAATAGACCTGTAGACTATCATACTGAGTGAAGAAAGATATCATATGATATCATTTGTATATGGTATCTTTAAAAAGATAGAAATGAACTTATTTACAAAACAGAAACACACTTTGAAAAAAAAAAAACTTTTGTTTTTCAAAAGGTAGCATGGTGGAGGTGGAGAACAATTTAGGAGTCTGGTATTAGCATATATCCAGTACTATATATAAAATAAATAATCAACAAAGAACTACTGTATAGCACAAGTAACTCTGTAATAACATATATGGGGAAAAATCTGTAAATATCCTTAAAAAAATAAAAGTCCTAACAACCTCAATCAGAATATAAAAAAGAAATAAAAAGCATAAAATTCAGAAAGAAAGAAGTAAAACCATCACTATTTGCAGATCTCATATGTAAACTTAAAAAAAAAGTGGGGAGGGCTCCATAAAATGTTAGCATTAATGAGTTATTCAGCAAAGTCACAAAATGCAAAATTAATATACATAAATCTATAGTGTTTCTATGCACTAAAAATGATTATCAAAAAATAAGCAAGCCCAATTTCAATTGTATCAAAAAGAATACAGCATATAGGAATTAGTTTAACTATGGACCTGAAAGATATGTACGTTGAAATGTATGAGATATTGATGAAATATTTTGAAGTATACACAATAATAGAAAGATATTTTGTGCTCATGCTTTGAAGGACTTGTATTGTTAAAATGTTCATAATACCCAAATCATTTTATAGAATCAATACAATCCTTATTAAACTTCCAATAGCCTGATTCACAGAACAAGAACAAATAATTCTAAATGTGTATGAAACTACAGAAGATCCTGAATAGTCAAACTACTACAAAACTACATGATAATATCACAAAAATAGAAACACAGATCCATAGGACAGAGTGGAAAGCCTAGAAATATACTCAAATATATTCGGACATCTAATTTATGACAAAGAAGCAAAGAACATACAATGGAAAAGAGAGGTCTTTTTGTTTTGTTTTGTTGTTTGATAAATTGTACTGAGAAACTGGACTGCCACATGGAATAGAAGGAAACTTCTATCTTATGCCACACGTATAAATCAACTCAAAACTTAATGTAAGACGTGAAACTATAAAATTCCTAGAACAAAACAAATCTCATTGACATTGGTTTAGCAATATTTTTGTATATCTGTCTTGTGACTTAGGAAAAACAAAGATAAAAATAAACAAGTGAGACTACATTAAACCAAAAACCTTTTCACAGTGAAAGAACTCATAATCAAAGTGAAAAGGTAATCTACTAAATGGAAGAAAATGTTTGTAAACCATAAACCTGATGAGGTTAATATTCAAAATATATAAAGAACTCCTATAACTCAACAGGGATAAAATAGGCAGTCCTATTAAAAATATGCAGAGGATCTGAATAGATATTTTACAAAGAAGACATACAGATGGCCAACATGAACATAAAAAGATGTTCAACATCACTTATTCTAAGGAAAATGCAAATCAAAACCACATTTACATGTCACCTCACATCTCTTAGAATGGCTATTATCAAAAGGGCAATAAATGACAAATGTTAGAGAGGATATGGAGAAAATGAGAAACTTGTACACTGTTGGTGGGAGTGTAATTGAGGCAGCCACTATGAAAAATAATTTGGAAAACCCGCAAAAAAAAAAAAAAATGAAATTACCACCTCTGGCTATTTATCTGAAGAATCTGAAAGCACTAATTCAAAAAGATATATGTACCCTCATGTCTATTGCAAAATTATTTACAATAGACAAGAGATGGAGACAACCTAATTGTCCATTTATGGATGAATAGAAAAATACAATCTGATATACATTTTCACTGAAATACCCCTCAGATGTAAAAAAGAATAAAATCCTGCCATTTAAAACAACATGGATAGGCCTTAAAAGTATTATGGTAAGTGAAATATGTCAGACAATGAAAGACAATTAGTACATATATATATATGCAATTTTATGAAATTGCTCATATATATATGTTACTGTATATATAGATACATGTGTGTGTGTGTGTATATATATATGTACATTATATAATCAAGGGACCTATCCAAGAAGAAGATAAAACAATTGTAAATATGTACTTGCCTAAAAATAAGATAATTTAAATAACAATATAAATATTAACATAAATAATGGGAGAAATTTACAATAACATATTAATATTCAGTTCAGTTCAGTCGCTCAGTCGTGTCCGACTCTTTGCAACCCCATGAATCACAGCATGCCAGGCCTCCCTGTCCATCACCAACTCCTGGAGTTCACTCAGACTCACGTCCATCGAGTCAGTGATGCCATACAGCCATCTTATCCTCTGGCGTCCCCTTCTCCTCCTGCCCCTAATCCTTCCCAGCATCAGAGTCTTTTCCAATGAGTCAACTCTTCGCATCAGGTGGCCAAAGTACTGGAGTTTCAGCTTTAGCATCATACCTTACAAAGAAATCCCAGGGCTGATCTCCTTCAGAATGGACTGGTTGGATCTCCTTGCAGTCCACGGGACTCTCAAGAGTCTTCTCCAACACCACAGTTCAAAAGCATCAATTGTTCAGCACTCAGCTTTCTTCACAGTCCAACTCTCACATCCATACATGACCACTGGAAAAACCATAGCCTTGACAAGACAGACCTTTGTTGGCAAAGTAATGTCTCTGCTTTTCAATATGCTATATAGGTTGGTCATAACTTTTCTTCTAAGGGGTAAGCGTCTTTTAATTTCATGGCTGCAGTCACCATCTGCAGTGATTTTGGAACCCAAAAATCGTATTAATATTGTGAGGCTTTAATACCTGACTTGGAAAATTTTGAGCATTACTTTACTAGCATGTGAGATGAGTGCAATTGTGTGAAAAGGAGTATGTCAAGGCTGTATATTATCACCCTGCTTATTTGACTTATATGGAGAGTACATCACGAGAAACATTGGGCTGGAAGAACCACAAGCTGGAATCAAGATTTCCATGAGAAATATCAATAACCTCAGATATGCAGATGACACCACCCTTATGGCAGAAAGTGAAGAACTAAAAAGCCTCTTGAAGAAAGTGAAAGAGGAGAGTGAAAAATTTGGCTTAAAGTTCAACATTCAGAAAACTAAGATCATGGCATCTGTTTCCATCATTTCATGGGAAATAGATGGGGAAACATTGGAAACAATGTCAGAATTTGTTTTTTGGGGGGCTCCAAAATCACTGCAGATGGTGATTGCAGCCATGAAATTAAAAGATGCTTACTCGTTGGAAGGAAAGTTATAACCAACCTAGGCAGCATATTAAAAAGCAGAGACATTGCTTTGCCAACAAAGGTCTGCCAACAAAAGTCTGTCTAGTCAAGGCTATGGTTTTTCCTGTGGTCATGTACGGATGTGAGAGTTGGACTGTGAAGAAAGCTGAGCGCTAAAGAATTGATGCTTTTGAACTGTGGTGTTGGAGAAGAGTATTGAGAGTCCCTTGGACTGCAAGGGGATACAACCAGCCCATCCTAAAGGAGATAATTCCTGGGTGTTCATTGGAAGGACTGATGCTCAAGCTGAAACTCCAATACTTGGGCCACCTCATGCTAAGAGTTAACTACCTGGAAAAGACCCTGATGCTGGGAGGGATTGGGGGCAGGAGGAGAAGGGGACTACAGAGGATGAGATGGCTGGATGGCATCATCGACTCGATGGACATGAATTTGAGTGAACTCCAGGAGTTGGTAATGTACAGGGAGGCCTGGAATGCTGCAAATCATGGGGTTGCAGAGAGTCAGACATGACTAAGTGACTGAACTGAACTGAATACCTGACTATGTCAATGGACATATCATCTAGACAGAAAATCATTTTAAAAATTCATCTTTAAGAACACATTAAATTATATGGATTTAATATTTACTTGTAGAACATTCCATCCAAAAGCAACAGAATACATATTCTTATGAAGTACAAATGGACATTCTCCATGATAGATCACATGATAGCCTACAAAACAATTTTCAGTTAATTGAAGAAAATTGCATTTGAAGCATCTTGTCTGACCTCAGTGCTCTGAGACTAAAAATCAACTAGAAGAAAAAAAACTGCAAAAAGCATAAGCACATCTAGGTTAAACAAAAAACAACTAAACAACCAATGGAGCACTGAGGAAATGAAGAATAAAATAAAAAATATTAGGGGATAGATGCAAATGAATTCACAATGATTCACAACATAGAGAACACAGAAAAAGCCTTTCTAAGATAAATCTTAGCCTTACAACCTTAGCTCAGAAAACAAGAGAGTTCTTAAGTAAGCAACTGAACCTCAGACCTAAAGAAACTAGCAAAAAGAAACAGACCTAAAGGGACTAGTAAAAAGAGAAAAGAAAAGAAAAAAAAAAAAACAACAACAAAAAAAACAAAACCCAAAGATAGTAGGACAAACATCATAAAGATAAGAGGGAACACATGTATACCTGTGGTGGATTCATTTTTATATTTGGCAAAACTAATACAATTATGTAAAGTTTAAAAATAAAATAAAATTGAAGAACAAAAAAAAAGAGTAGAAATAAATAAAAGACTAAAACACTATAGAAAAGATCAGTGAAACTAAGACTTAGTTCTTTGACATGACACCATAACACTTCTAGAAGAGATCATAGGCAAAACAATCTCTGACATAAATGTTAAAAATGTTTGTTTGTTTGTTTTCAGATCAATCTCCAAATATAATAGAAATAAAAACAAAAATAAATAAGTGAAACTGAATTAAAATTACAAACATTTGCCTAGCTGAGAAAACCATCAGCTAAACAAAAAGACATGGATGGGAGAAATATTTGGTAATGAAGTAACTGAAAAGGGCTTAATTTCTCAAGTATAAAAATAGTTCATACAAAACAACAACAACAACAACAAACCCAAAGAATCTAATGGAAAAATTGGTAAAAGATCTAAATAGACATTTTTTTAAGAAGATACACAGTGACCAAGAGGCACATGAAAAGATGTTCAGCATTGCCAATTATTAGAGAAATGAAAATTCAATCTACAATGAGGTACCACTTCACACAGAGCAGAATGGCCAACATTAAAAGTCTCCACAAAGAACAAATGCTAGAGATGGTGTGGAAAAAGGGGAACCCTACTATAATGTTGGTGGGAATGTAATTTGGTACAACCACTGTGAAGAACAGTATGGAAATTCCTTTAAAACCTTAAAGTAGAACTACCACATGAACCAGCAATCCCACTACTGATCATATATCTGGAGGAAACCATAATTCAAAAAATACATGCACCCCAAGTTCAACAGCAACACTATTTATAGGAGCCAAGATATTGAATCAACTCAAATATCCGTTGACAGAGGAAAGGAAGAAGATGTGGTACATATATACAATGGAATATTACTCAGTCATAAAAATAATGAAATAATTATTAGTAATAAAGTAATGAATATTACTCAATCATAAAAATAATGAAATAATGACATTTTCAGTAGCATGGATGCAACTAGATATTCAGTTCATTTCAGTTCAGTCGCTCAGTCATGTCTGACTCTTTGCGACCCCATGAATCACAGCATGCCGGGCCTCCCTGTCCATCACCAGCTCCCGGAGTTCACTCAGACTCACGTCCTTCGAGTCAGTGATGCCATCCAGCCATCTCATCCTCTGTCGTCCCCCTCTCCTCCTGCCCCCAATCCCTCCCAGCATCAGAGTCTTTTCCAGTGAGTCAACGCTTCACATGAGCTGGCCAAAGTACTGGAGTTTTAGCTTCAGCATCATTCCCTCCAAATCATACTCATTGAAGTAAGTCAGAAAGAGAAAGACAAATAGTATATGATACCACTTATGTGCAATGTAAAATGTGGCACTAATGAACCCATCTACAAAATGAAAAGCAGATTCATAGAGAGTAGCCTTGTGGTTGCCAAGGCAAAGGGAGATTATGAAGTACATAGAAAAAAGAACAAGGTCCTACTGTATAGCACAGGGAATTATATTCAAAATCCTATGGTAAACCATAGTGGAAAATATTTTTAAAAAGAATGTATGTATATGTATACCTAACTAACTTTTCTGTATAACAGAAATTAACACATTATTGTAAATCAACTATACTTCAGTGAAATAAAGGATTTGATTCCTTGAAAGGAGAAACAACATTGATAAACTATTGGCCAGACTCATTAAGGGGAAAAAAAAAATCAGTCCAAGTCAATAAAATTAGAAATTAAAAAAAGAGAAGTTACAGCTAACACCACAGAAACACAAAGGAGCCTAAGAGTACTATGAGCCACTATACAACAGTAAAATGGATAACCTAGAAAAAATAGACAAATTCTTAGAAATGTACAATCTCCCAAGACTGAACCACAAGAAATAGAAAATATGAATAGACCAACTGACAGTAAAGAAGTTGAATCAGTAGCAAAAATTTGTTCACATGCAAATATCCAGGATGAGATGGCTTCAGAAGGGAATTCTACCAAATATTTAGAGATGAGTTAAAACCAATTCTTCTCAAGCTATTTCAAATCTTACAAAGAAGTAATGGCTCAAAACTCATTCTACAAGACTGGTGTTATCTTGAAAGCAAAATCAAAGATCTCACACACACAAAAATAAACTGACAAACCAATTTCCTGGAATGAATGTAGATGTAAAATACTCAACAATATAGTAGCAAATTAAATCCAGCAATGCATTACAAAGATTATATACCATGATGAAGTGTGATTTATTCCAATAATGCAAGGCTTTTTCAGTATCTTCAAATCCATCAATGTGATACACCACATTATCAAATAGAAAAGTAAAACCAAATGATCATTTCAAGCAGAAAAAGCTCCTGACAATATTCAACAACCATTTATGTCAAAAACTATCCAGAATTTTGGCATCATGGAAACATATCTCAACATAATAAAGACCATATATGAGAAGTCACAGCTAACATCATACTCAAAGACATAAACTGAAAACATTTCATCTACGTTGAGGAAAAAGATTAGGATGACATGATACTATACATAGAAAATTCTGAAGAAACCAACAGAAACTGCTAGTTTATCAATGAATCTGATAAAGTTGCAGGATACAAAATTAATATATAAAGAATTGAAGAAACAATCTCATTTGCCACTGCATCAAAAAGAATAAAATACTTATGGATAAGTATTATCTAAGGAGGTAAAAACCTATACTTAGGAAACTATAAGGCTGAAAGAAACTGATGAAAGAAATTGAAGATGACACAAACACTGGAGAGATATACCATGTTCATGGACTGAAGAAGTAATATAATTAAAGCGATCATATTATTCAAGGCAATCTACAGAGTCAATTCAATCCCTACAAAAATACAAATAACATTTTTTCACAGAATTAAAACAAATAATTTTAAAAATTGTATGGAAGCATAAAAGAAACAGTCAAAACAATCTTGAGAATGAAGTACAGAGCTGGAGATATCACACTCCTTGACTTCCAACTATATTACAAAGCTTCAGTAATCAAAATAGTATGGTTCTGGCATGACAACAGACACATGAATCAACAGAACAGAATAGAGAACAAAGAGCTATGATCAGTTAATCTACTGCACAGGCGGTAAGAATACACAATGGAGAAAATAATGTCTTCCAAAAATGGTGCTGGGAAAGTTGGACAGTAACAAGTAAAATAATCAAATTAAACCATTTTTTCATGCTGCATGCAAAAATAAACTCAAAATAGGTTAAAAACTAAATTTAAGACTAGGAATCAAAATTTTTCTAGAAGAAAACATAGTTAGAAATAATTTGCAGCAATAATTTTTGGATTAAAGCAAAGGAAATAAATGCAAAAATAAACAAATGGAATTTAATAAAATATTTTGCACAGCAGCAGCAAAGATATACACTTAAAGATAATCTGTTGAATGGGAGAAAAATATTTGCAATTGATATGACTGCTAAAGGATTGCTGCTGCTGCTGCTAAGTGCCATTGCCTTCTCCGATAAAGGATTAATGGTCAAAAATGCATAAACAGATCAGAAACAATATCAAAACAAGCAAACAACATAATTAAAAAACAAATTATAGGCAGAAGGTCAGAATGGAAATTTTCCAAAAAAACATACAGATCTCCAACAGGCACATGAAAAGATGTTCAATATTATTAATTATCAGAGATATCCAAATCAAACCACATGTTATCACCTCATACATGTTAGAATTGATATCATCTAAAGGGGCACAAATATCAAATATTGGTGAGTTTTTAGTGAAAAGAGAAATGTTATATATATATATACTATTTTTGGTAATGTAAATTAGTGTGGCCATTGTGGAAAAGAGTATGGGAGGCTCTTCAAAAGCTAAAAATAGAACTGCCATGCATGTGTATATGCTAAGGCTCAGATGGTAAAAACTGTCATATAACCCAAGAATTCTACCTTTGGACATATATCTTAAAAAATGAAAACACCTAATTCAAAAAGATACAGGCAACCCAATATTTATAGCAGAATTATTTGCAGTTACCAAGATATGAATTAACAGATGGGTGAAGAAAGAAAATGTGGTATGTATATATATTCAAGGAATATATATATATATATATATATATATATATATATATATATATTCAGTCATAAAAAGAGAATGAAATTTTATCATCTGCAACAGCATGGATGGACTGGGAGGGCATGGACTGGGATGGATTGCTAAGGTTTTATAGTTACATGCTTGCTTGGGGATTGGTTTCCACAGAAGATAATAAAATTATTCTATATACTGTGCATCTGAAGGAAATACCTCTGATACATTGAAAGGAAATTGATGTGAGTTTGATGTAAGATTGTTGAATATAAGAGGAGTAGGCAATTAAAAATGTAAGGTCCAATATCCAAATATTCTTTGAAAAAATGATTTTGAGCCTATATAAATTAAGTGTACTATTTGTACTGAATTTGGGGGTCATGAAAGTAGCAATTAATAATAACTTCAAAATAGAACTGGGCTTGATCCTATTCTCTAGTCTGAATTTTTGTTGTTGTTGTGTCAGTATGCATTCTGTATCATTGTTTCTCCAACTGCAAAGCCAATCAATAGTACTTGAAACCTTCCAACCACTTTAATATTTCTTATATCAACTTTTATTGAACAGTGATAAAACTTACAAATAAACAATATTTGGATTTGGTTTTTATGGATATAAGAATCTAAAAGAGAATCAAATTCTAAGAAGCTAAGAAAAATATAACTCAGTATTATTAATAAAAATCTATTCAACATATAATTTCACTTTTTCTGACCTTAATAGTTTCATTGTTACTTGGACTGAAAAGATGGGATTATTCAATTCAACATAATTCAACAAATATTTACTTAATGAGTATGCTTTGTACAGAGTACTCTTTTAGACCTGTGAGATGCAGAAATTGTGTTAAAAAAGCTTACAGTTTATTTACAATAAATGAATGAATGTGGTAATTATTATGATATAGTTGAAAAATATCACCCAGATCTCCTCCATTGCAAGTGGACTCTTTACCGTCTGAGCCACCAGGAAAGCCCTCTAGAACCATATTTAGTATTATTAAATGTCATTAAAGAAAGAAAACCAAACTGACTTTAGGGGCCTCTCTGGCAGTCCAGTAGTTAAGAATCTGCCTGACAATGCAGAGGACACAGATTCATTCCTTGGTCTGGGAAGATTCCACATGCTATATGGCAACAAAGCCTATCTGCTGCAACTACTGAGTCTGTGTGTCCCAGAGAACATACCTGCAGCAAGAGAAGCCACTGAAATGAGAAGCCCACACACTGCAACTAGAGAATAGCTCCTGCTTGCTGCAAGCAGAAAAAGCCTTTATGCAGTAATGAAGACCTGGTGTAGCCAATAAATAAATACCCACCGCTTTTAAAGAAAGGTAATTAAATCTAGTGAGGAAATAATTAGTTTGAAGATATTATGAAGACAGAGATTAGGAGTAGATGGGATAGTGATATTTTACTTCAAATTTACAGCTTACCAGTGAATAGGATCATTTAGGAGATAAAGACAAGCAGGATAAAGGTTTTGAATGCTTAAACAGAGGCTTTTGATATCCTGCCAATATTCCCCTGGCAATTACCTCTATACTGGGTACTCCACCATCTCCTGGAGCTTGCTCAAACTCATTTCTATTGAGTCAGTGATCCCATCCAATCATTTCATCCTCTGCCATCCCCTTCTCCTTGGGCCTTCAATCTTTCCCAGTATCAGAGTCTTTTCCAGTGACTCAGCTCTGCTCTTCACATCAGGTGACCAAAGTATTGGAGCTTCAGCCTCAGCATCAGTCCCTCCAAATGAATATTCAGAATTGATTTCTTTTAGGATTGACTGGTTTGATCTCCTTGCACTCCAAAGGAATCTCAAGAGTCTTCTCCAACAACACAGTTCAAAAGAATCAATTCCTCAGCATCCATCCTTCTTTATGGTCCAGCTCTCATATCCATACATGACTACTGGAAAAACCATAGCTTTGACTAGATGGACATTTGTTGCCAAAGTAATGTCTCTGCTTTTTAATGGCTGTCTAGGTTTGCCTAGGCTTTTCTTCCAAGGAGCAAGTGTCTTTTAATTTCATGGCTACAGTCACCATCTGTAATGACTTTGGAGCCCCCCAAAATAAAAAAGTATCTCACTGTTTCCATTGTTTTCCCATCTATTTGCCATGAAGTGATGGGACCAGATGCCATGATCTTTGTTTTTTGAATGTTGAACTTTAAGCCATCACATTTGCTCTCCTCTTTCACCTTCATCAAGAGGCTTTTTAGTTCCTCTTCACTTTCTGCCATAAAGGTGTTGTCATCTCCTTATCTGAGGTTGTTGATATTTCCCCCAGCAATCTTGATTCCAGTTTGTGCCTCATTCAGCCCAACATTTTGCATGATGTACTCTAGATAGAAGTTAAATAAGCAGGGTAAATCAGCATAGAAGTTAAGTGTGCAGTACTAACGGGCCTTTCAAGGAGATATTTGTGGCAAATGCTATTCATGCCTTGCCCACACCCCTTCAACATTTAAATTCTATATGCCTAATGTTGCTTATCACAACTCTTTATGAGATATTTATCTTTTGACCAAGAAGTTCTTTCATCTCAACCTCTCTACTTTTGGTGAAACAGTCTGCCTGGTAACCCTCAATGCACTTCCCAAGCTCAAGGTTGAAATCATTATACAAGGTCGTGTTTATTCCTCCAACAGACAGACTGACATAGGGACAGAGATGACATACAAGTTAAGTCAGGTTCTTCCCAAATGTGTGATTCATAAGACTTAGAAGGATGAGATAGAGAGGCGAGAGAAGAAGAGAGAGGGGAACTGAGCTTGATAGCACACTTTGATCACTTGACATTAGTTTTATGCCTAAAATAATAACATGCATACTCATTTATTTTAGTTTTGTTTGCCAATTATAACAGGAACAAAATCACGGTTAATATAAGGTGTGAGACATGGTAGATTGACTCAGAGTAGATAATCTTCATGGCCCAATGGAAGAGTGTATGTTTTAGCTGTCATTAATTGAGGAAACAAAAAATGAGAAAGCTTAAGTGGCTTAAAGATATTTAGTTTTTATTTTTCTATCATCTGTGGAATTTTTATCTAACTTATAGTTAATATAGATGCTTAGAATTGCATTTATCATATTCTTACTTCATCTCCTTATCATTGTCATTTTTCCAAATCTTTATTTTAATCTAGTGACACATTTCTCCTTCTTTGTAAATTGTTCTAAGTACTAATTTTAATGTATTGATGTATTTCCTTATATAAACAAGTGAAATAACTTATTTTTAAATACATGTGAAATTATCAATTTATCTTATCTATATATGACTAGCTTATTTACATGATCATACAAGTAGTATCTTGTGTTATAAATCTGCTTTCTTTTTTAAATCCACCCAACAGTTTAAAAATATGTCTGTATTGCCATATGTCAATCTAGTTCAAGTTTTCTCAATATTGAAGCATATTTTCATTATCCAATCTCTTATTGATGCTTCCAATTTCTTACATTGGAACAAATACCAGAAAGCACAACTTTGCACATGCTTTCCTTTGAACAAGAAAGTGCCTCTGATATATAATTTGAAGTATAGCTGCTGAATTATGTTATACATATATTTATATCTCTTATGTGGAGAAGGCAATGGCACCCCACTCCAGTACTCTTGCCTGGAAAATCCCATGGATGGAGGAGCCTGGTAGGCTGCAGTCCATGGGGTCGCTACGAGTCGGAAACGACTGAGTGACTTCACTTTCACTTTTCACTTTCACGCATTGGAGAAGGAAATGGCAACCCACTCCAGTGTTCTTGCCTGGAGAATCCCAGGGACGGAGGAGCCTGGTGGGCTGCCGTCTATGGGGTCGCACAGAGTCGGACACGACTGAAGCGACTTAGCAGTAGCAGCAGCAAGTACTATATGATTGATCTTTAAAATGTCTAGAACTATTTAACATTCTTCCTGTGACCATATATCCTGGTTAGCATCTGACACTACTTTAATTTTCTACATTTGCTATTCTACAAGATATAAGTGGTAACTTTTATAGGTTGTATTTCTCTGATGGCTAGTGAGATTGAAAATCACTTCATTATCTTGTATTTTCTGAGTCTTTTTTTATGAATTTCTCAAGCATAGACTTCCCTTTTCCTGTTAGATCTTTTGTATCTATTTATAAATTCTAGACATTACATTTTAGGCAACTTCAATTGTTACAAATACCATTGTTCACTGAATTGTTTAATATCTTTGTGATATCCTTTGTTGAAGCCAATGCCTTTATTTTAATAAAAATAGTCACATTCACTGCTATTATTTGTACTTTTTGAGTCTTGTTTAAGATGTAATACCCAAGTTCACAAGAATATTGTCCTAGATTTTCTTCTTTAATTTCATAGCTTTATATTTCATAGCTAGGCTTTAATCCATCCGGTTTATTATTGTATATAGCGTGACTTGGATCCTGCTTAAAGTTTCCTCAACATCCTCTAGTAAGTAAATGCTTTTCACAGTGACCTGTGATATAAATACTATTATTAAAATTGTTTCAAGTATGTATAACATTATGGTTTTACCAGTAGTCATGTTTGGATGTGAGAGTTGGACTATAAAGAAAGCTGAGCTCCGAAGAATTGATACTTTTGAACTGTGGTGTTGAAGGAGACTCTTGAGAGTCCCTTGGATTGCAAGGAGATCCAACCAGGCCATCCTAAAGAAAATCACTCTTGAGTGTTCATTGGAAGGACTGATGCTGAAGTTGAAACTCTAATACTTTGGCCACCTGATGCGAAGAGCTGACTCATTTGAAAAGACCCTGATACTAGGAAAGATTGAGGGCAGGAGGAGAAGGGGACCACAGAGGATGAGATGGCTGGCATCATCGACTCAATGGACATGAATTTGGGTAAGCTCTGGGACTTGGTTATGGACAGAGAGGCCTGGCATGCTGTGGTTCATGGGTTGCAAAGAGTCAGACACAACTGAGCAACTGAACTGAACTGAACTGATGTGTAACATTTTGTTCTCACATTCAGTTTCAGAATCACTTTTTACTGCTTATCCATAAGCCCATTGGAATTTTATTTGACTGTTGCATTGAATTTATCTTTGAACAATATCTAGAAAACATTAAGAGGAAACAAATTAGTGTTTATGAAGCATATACTATATGCTATGTGTTATAATTTTGCTGGAATGAGATAGGATGAAATACAAACAGGCTTAAAAATTAAAAATAATGTACCACCATACTAGAAAAAAAAATGACATATATATTTATTTTTTTAATTTTTTAGGTGGTTATAACTCTAATTTTTCTTTTTTTTATTTTCAATGCTTAGTTTTTATTTTTTATTTTATTTTTAAGCTTTACAATATTGTATTGGTTTTGCCAAATATCGAAATGAATCCACCACAGGTATACATGTGTTCCCCATCCTGAACCCTCCTCCCTCCTCCCTCCCCATACCATCCTCTGGGACGTCCCAGTGCACCAGCCCCAAGTATCCAGTATCGTGCATCGAACCTGGACTGGCGACTCGTTTCATACATGATAGTATACATGTTTCAATGCCATTCTCCCAAATCTTTCAACCCTCTCCCTCTCCCGCAGAGTCCAATAGACTGTTCTATACATCTGTGTCTATTTTGCTGTCTCGTACACAGGGTTATTGCTACCATCTTTCTAAATTCCATATATATGCGTTAGTATACTGTATTGGTGTTTTTCTTTCTGGCTTACTTCACTCTGTATAATAGGCTCCAGTTTCATCCATCTCATTAGAACTGATTCAAATGAATTATTTTTAACAGCTGAGTAATACTCCATTGTGTATATGTACCAAAGCTTTCTTATCCATTCGTCTGCTGATGGACATCTAGGTTGCTTTCATGTCCTGGCTATTATAAACAATGCTGTGATGAACATTGGGGTACACGTGTCTCTTTCCCTTCTGGTTTCCTCAGTGTGTATGCCCAGCAGTGGGATTGCTGGATCATAAGGCAGGTCTATTTCCAGTTTTTTAAGGAATCTCCACACTGTTCTCCATAGTGGCTGTACTAGTTTGCATTCCCACCAACAGTGTAAGAAGGTTCCCTTTTCTCCACACCCTCTCCAGCATTTCTTGCTTGTAGACTTTTGGATCGCAGCCATTCTGACTGGCATGAAATGGTACCTCATAGTGGTTTTGATTCGCATTTCTCTGATAATGAGTGATGTTGAGCATCTTTTTATGTGTTTGTTAGCCATCTGTATGTCTTCTTTGGAGAAATGTCTATTTAGTTCTTTGGCCCATTTTTTGATTGGGTCATTTATTTTTCTGGAATTGAGCTGTAGGAGTTGCTTGTATATTTTTGAGCTTAGTTGTTTGTCAGTTGCTTCATTTGCTATTATTTTCTCCCATTCTGAAGGCTGTCTTTTCACCTTGCTAATAGTTTCCTTTGTTGTGCAGAAGCTTTTAAGTTTAATTAGGTCCCATTTATTTTTGCTTTTATTTCCAATATTCTGGGAGTTGGGTCATAGAGGATTCTGCTGTGATGTATGTCAGAGAGTGTTTTGCCTATGTTCTCCTCTAGGAGTTTTATAGTTTCTGGTCTTACGTTTAGATCTTTAATCCATTTTGAGTTTATTTTTGTGTATGGTGTTAGAAAGTGTTCTAGTTTCATTCTTGTACAAGTGGTTGGCCAGTTTTCCCAGCACCACTTGTTAAAGAGATTGTCTTTTCTCCATTGTATATTCTTGCCTCCTTTGTCAAAGATAAGGTGTCCATATGTGCATGGATTAATCTCTGGGCTTTCTATTTTGTTCCATTGATCTATATTTCTGTCTTTGTGCCAGTACCATACTGTCTTGATGACTGTGGCTTTGTAGTAAAGCCTGAAGTCAGGTAGGTTGATTCCTCCAGTTCCATTCTTCTTTCTCAAGATAGCTTTGGCTAATTGAGGTTTTTTGTATTTCCATACAAATTGTGAAATTATTTGTTCTAGCTCTGTGAAGAATACCATTGGTAGCTTGATAGGGATTGCATTGAATCTATAGATTGCTTTGGGTAGTATACTCATTTTCACTATATTGATTCTTCCAATCCATGAACATGGTATATTTCTCCATCTATTAGTGTCCTCTTTGATTTCTTTCACCAGTGTTTTATAGTTTTCTATATATAGTTCTTTAGTTTCTTTAGGTAGATATTTTCCTAAGTATTTTATTCTTTCTGTTGCAATGGTGAATGGAATTGTTTCCTTAATTTCTCTTTCTGTTTTCTCATTATTAATGTATAGGAATGCAAGGGATTTCTGTGTGTTGATTTTATATCCTGCAACTTTACTATAATCATTGATTAGTTCTAGTAATTTTCTGGTGGAGTCTTTAGGGTTTTCTATGTAGAGGATCATGTCATCTGCAAATAGTGAGAGTTTTACTTCTTTTCCAATTTGGATTCCTTTTATTTCTTTTTCTGCTCTGATTGCTGTGGCCAAAACTTCCAGAACTATGTTGAATAGTAATGGTGAAAGTGGGCACCCTTGTCTTGTTCCTGACTTTAGAGGAAATGCTTTCAATTTTTCACCATTGAGGATAATGTTTGCTGTGGGTTTGTCATATATAGCTTTTATTATGTTGAGGTATGTTCCTTCTATTCCTGCTTTCTGGAGAGTTTTGATCATAAACGGATGTTGAATTTTGTCAAAGGCTTTCTCTGCACCTATTGAGATAATCATATGGTTTTTATTTTTCAATTTGTTAATGTGGTGTATTACATTGAGTGATTTGTGGATATTGAAGAATCCTTGCATCCCTGGGATAAAGCCCACTTGGTCATGGTGTATGATCTTTTTAATGTGTTGTTGGATTCTGATTGCTAGAATTTTGTTAAGGATTTTTGCATCTATGTTCATCAGTGATATTGGCCTGTAGTTTTCTTTTTTTGTGGCATCTTTGTCAGGTTTTGGTATTAGGGTGATGGTGGCCTCATAGAATGAGTTTGGAAGTTTACCTTCCTCTGCAATTTTCTGGAAGAGTCTGAGTAGGATAGGTGCTAGCTCTTCTCTAAATTTTTGGTAGAATTCAGCTGTGAAGCCGTCTGGACCTGGGCTTTTGTTTGCTGGAAGATTTTTGATTACAATTTCAATTTCTGTGCTTGTGATGGGTCTGTTAAGATTTTCTATTTCTTCCTGGTCCAGTTTTGGAAAGTTGTGTTTTTCTAAGAATTTGTCTATTTCTTCCACGTTGTCCATTTTATTGGCATATAATTGTTGATAGTAGTCTCTTATGATCCTTTGTATTTCTGTGTTGTCTGTTGTGATCTCTCCATTTTCATTTTGAATTTTATTGATTTGATTTTTCTCCCTTTGTTTCTTGATGAGTCTGGCTAATGATTTGTCAATTTTATTTATCCTTTCAAAGAACCAGCTTTTGGCTTTGTTGATTTTTGCTATGGTCTCTTTTGTTTCTTTTGCATTTATTTCTGCCCTAATTTTTAAGATTTCTTTCCTTCTACTAACACTGGGGTTCTTCATTTCTTCCTTTTCTAGTTGCTTTATGTTGTTTAGTGGCTAAGTCATGCCAGACTCTTTTGTGACCCCATGGACTGTAACCCATCAGGCTTCTCTGCCTGTGGGATTTCCCGCACAAAAATACTGGAGAGGCTTGCAATTTCTTTCTCCAGGGGATCTTCCTAATCCTTCCTAATCCTAATCCAGGGATCTAACCCACCTCTCTTGCTTTGGCAGTCAGATTTTTTACCACTGAGCCACCAGGGAAGCCCCTCTCCACAGCAGCCTCTCTGTGTGGCACTTGGGAATGTCATGGTCCCTCCAAGATATGGATAATCTTGATTTTTCAGGGACTTGGTGGTTATGGTTGAGATTTGTTTTATAATCATAATAAGAAACACAAGGGCTAGTCCAGCCACACATTGGCTTCAAGGGGAGAGAATACCTGTCGAGCTTTGTGACAAGTATCAGTAATATGGGACCAAGCAAGTGCCACAGACATTTTTGGCCAATAGCATTTTTATCAATAGGGTGAGACCAATAATACCTAGATTAATATTATTTCTGAAGACAATATAATAAAGTAAAAAGTAGCTTATGTACAGAGAAACATGACTGCATATTATTAAGACAAGTGAGTATATATATATATATATATATATATATATATAATTTGTTTTTATTGTTCAGTTGCTAAGTCATGTCTGACTCTTTGCCACCCCATGGACTACAGCACACAAGGCTTCCCTGTCTTTCACTGTCTCCTGGAGTTTTCTCAGATTCATGTCCATTGAGTCGGTGATGCCATTTAACCATTTCATCTTCTGCCACGCTCTTCTTTTGCTTTCAATCTTTCCCAGCATCAGGATATTTTCCAAGGAGCACAGATGGTAAGTGTTGGAGCTTCAACTTCAGCATCAGTCCTTCCAATGAATATTCAGGGTTATATTCCTTTAAGGATTAACTGGTTTGATCCTCTTGAAGTTCAATGGGCTCTAAAGAGTCTTCTCTAACATCACAATTCAAAGTCATCAATTCTTTGGCATTCAGCTTTCTTTATGGTCCAATTCTCAAATCTATACATGACTGCTGGAAAAACCATAGCTTTGACTAGACAGAGATATCTATAGCTATCTGTCTATTTATCTATTTTAAAGCTATAATTTAAATTAAATTATGATTTTACAATGCATATTTATTTCTCATTGTTGAACTAGGGCTGTAAATGTTTCACATTTTAACAGTAGTCAGGGCATGCACATACTATGTGTATAAGTAGAAAGTATCATGTGGATGTTAGAGAAAATGATCATGATTTAATCCTATAGCTTTTAATATTATAGTAAAATTGAAAACAGAAACAGACAAAGCAAAATTCACCTTCATGATTATTTCAATACAAGCTTGTGTTCTTTATAAAGAAAATTTTCTCACATAAGTAATGTATCAAAAATGTACTATAAATGGCTTAGGAAATAAAATTTTTCTTTAAAAAAGATATTTTAATAATAATAATAATAAAAGGTGTGCAGTAGGTATACCCTACATTTTTTTTGCAAAAGTATGCTAGTCAACTAAATTAAATCCAGAATAATGTTTTTGCAGTTGCTAAACAATAAACCCCAATAAAATGACATTAAATCCTTACAAGAAGTTTTTAGATTTTTTTAACCATTTAATTATTTTTATTTTATTAAAAACAACATTTGTATTGATTTATGCTATTAATTTAATGGCATTCTCAATTTATAATAGAGTAGTAGACTAATACTTGAAGTAAAAATAAACTTTTATATTTGACATTTGTTTGCACTTAAATGCATCTATTTCTGCTTTATTTAATATGTCAAAGCCTTTGACTGTGTGGATCACAATAAACTGGAAAATTCTGAAAGAGATGGGAATACCAGACCACCTGACCTGCCTCTTGAAAAACCTATATGCAGGTCAGGAAGCAACAGTTAGAAGTGGACATGGAACAACAGACTGGTTCCAAATAGGAAAAGGAGTACGTCAAGGCTGTATATTGTCACCCTGCTTATTTAACTTCTATGCAAAGTACATCATGAGAAACGCTGGACTGGAAGAAACACAAGCTGGAATCAAGATTGCCGGGAGAAATATCAATAACCTCAGATATGCAGATGATACCACCCTTATGGCAGAAAGTGAAAGAGAACTAAAAAGCCTCTTGATGAAAGTGAGAGAGGAGAGATAAAAAGTTGGCTTAAAACTCAACATTCAGAAAACTAAGATCATGGTTTCTGGTCCCATCACTTCATGGGAAATAGATGGGGAAACAGTGTCAGACTTTATATTTTTGTGCTCCAAAATCACTACAGATGGTGATTTCAGCCATGAAATTAAAAGATGCTTGCTCCTTGGAAGGAAAGTTATGACCAACCTAGATAGAATATTCAAAAGCAGAGACACTACCTTGCCAACAAAGGTCCATCTAGTCAAGGCTATAGTTTTTTCCGGTAGTCATGTATGGATGTGAAAGTTGGACTGCGAAGAAAGTTGAGTGCCGAAGAATTGATGCTTTTGAAATGTGGTGTTGAAGAAGACTCTTGAAAGTCCCATGGACTGCAAGGAGATCCAACCAGTCCATTCTGAAGGAGATCAGCCCTCAGTGTTCTTTGGAAGGACTGATGCTAAAGCTGAAACTCCAATACTTTGGCCACCTCTTGTGAAGAGCTGACTCATTGGAAAAGACTCTGATGCTGGGAGGGATTGGGGGCAGGAAGAGAAGGGGATGACAGAGGATGAGATGGCTGGATGGCATCACTGACTCGGTGGACGTAGGTTTGGGTGAACTCCAGGAGTTGGTGATGGACAGTGAGGCCTGGCGTGCTGCAATTCATGGGGTCGCAAAGTGTCAGACACAACTGAGTGACTGAACTGAGCTGAACTGAACTGAAATGTTTTCTAAAAATTTAACAGCCACCGACTTAGGTTTTTGTATAATCATCTGAAAGTTTCTGCATTATTTAAGTCTCCACTATTATTGCTTTCAGTTTCTCATCTAAATGGATTTTATTAGGTTCTCTAGAGAGAAAGTCAGAGACAGTTTTGATTTACGGTCCTATTTTCCCAAGATAATATTTATGTAGCCATCATAAGCACAATACAGCCATACTATACAAGAGATAAGTCCCAGATAAGAGTTATATTAAAAGCGTATATTTTTAGCTCTCACCAAATCTGTACAAAATGATTCTCTGTGGTGGAAAAATTTACAAGCTTTCCTTCTTAGCTTGAAAAACAGTATTGAATAAGAAAACTAATATTTAATTATAAATTGACTGCATTTTTCAGACTTAATGAAGATATGCTAATAATGATCATCCAAGAGTTTGCCCATATAAACTTCTAAGATGTAGAAAATGAAGTTTGTAACATATCAAATATATTTGGAGTTCTGATGTAAAACAAATTATTTACCATTGAAACAGAAATACCAACTGCAACCATTTTACACTTTTCAGCACTTGTATTTATATACTTATTAATTGGTTACTATATTCCCTAATATTCACAATTATTTCTTTAGAAATCCATAATGACAATCTCCCATTTAAATGAAAATATTACATCCCACCTGAGGGTATGTCAGAAATTGTTGGCAGATATTCCTTGTTGGGTATGATTTAGAACACAATGTAAGGCTAGAAGAAAATGTTACCATGTGTGGATTTGTGATTTCTAAATAGCTATTTTTAATCACTATTTTATTATGTACTCAGGGTGTATTATATTAATCTATATTCCGTTCTCATCTTCCAGATATAAAACAGTTACATTTCCTATTCCCCTTGCAGTTAGACCAGTGGGTTCTGAGTGGCATGAGTCATCATGGTCTGAAGAATTTAAATCCTGATGCAGAACCTTACAACCATCTCTTCTTCTCCCATAGCAAAGATGAAAGGGTATGTTACATGAAAATTACATGATACATGAAAATAGCAAGAGATCAAAGCCCAGAGATTATCTAGCCACTGCATGGAAAGCAGATCCATTAGATAGTCTCTCACACCCATGGTGACCATAGGTTTAACAATAAAAAACTTGTAATAAACTACTGAAATTCTTGTGTTTGCACTGCCACATGTCCTCAAAATCTGGGCTTATACAATAACTTTGACATTATTTTTTTTAAATAGCTAGAATTAACTGAAAACTTAGATAATTATTCTATAAGGAAAGAAGAACCTGAATAAACTAGACTCACTAGAAATTGGATACAGAGTTTGCATAGTTGAAGAAGACTGTTAGGAGCACAAGGTCTTCTTTTCAACGTGGAAGGATATTCCAATGAAAATGAACTTCAGTTTCAGGTTAGAAAAGTTGTTTAAATACTGAAACCATTTCCAGCAAGTTACGAAACCACAATGTTTATACTATTGCCAAAAGGAATGTGTAAAGGCAGAATCATATCAGTTCAGTTGCTCAGTCATGTCAGACTTTATGCGACCCCATGAATTGCAGCACGCCAGGCCTCCCTGTCCATCACCAACTCCCGGAGTCTACCCAAACTCATGTCCATCGAGTCAGTGATGCCATCCAGCCATCTCATCCTCTGTCGTCCCCTTCTCATCCTGCCCCCAATCCCTCCCAGCATCAGAGTCTTCTCCAATGAGTCAACTCTTCTCATGAGGTGGCCAAAGTATTGGAGTTTAAGCTTCAGCATCAGTCCTTCCAAAGGACACCAAACACTGATCTCCTTTAGAATGGACCAGTTGGATCTCCTTGCAATCCAAGGGACTCTCAAGAGTCTTCTCCAACACCATAGTTCAAAAGCAGCAATTCTTTGGTGCTCAGCTTTCTTCAGAGTCCAACTTTCACATCCATACATGACCACTGGAAAAACCATAGCCTTGACAGGATATGTTGTACCAATCCCTAAAGCTCACTAATGGCTTATGCATTTTAGTGAGCTATGTATCCAGCCCAGAAACCCCAATTACACACTGTCACTGAAGTGTAGAGCTCCTGAAGTTTCCCAGCACATCTATCAGGTCAATAGAGTATTTTGAAAAATGATGTCCATTTTTAAATGGCCTGGTCCAGTGCCCTCCAGCCACCCTGTGATTGGCGCAGGCCAAAAACTCTTTTTTTCTTTTTAAAATAGTTTTTTTAATTAATTTATTTTGTCCCATCTCACATGCTAGTAAAGTAATTCTCAAAATTCTCCAAACCAGGCTTCAGCAATATGTGAACTGTGAACTTCCAGATGTTCATGATGCTTTTAGAAAAGTCAAAGGAACCAGAGATCAACTTGCCAGCATCTGCTGGATCATGGAAAAAGCAAGAGAGTTCCAGAAAAAAACATCTATTTCTGTTTTATTGACTATGCCAAAGCCTTTAACTGTGTGGATCACAATAAACTGTGGAAATTTCTGAAAGAGATGGGAATACCAGACCACCTGACCTGCCTTTTGAGAAACCTATATGCAGGTCAGGAAGCAACAGCTAGAACTGGACATGGAACAACAGACTGGTTCCAAATAGGAAAAGGAGTACATCAAGGCTGTATATTGTCACCCTGCTTATTTAACATATGCAGAGTACATCATGAGAAACGCTGGGCTGGAAGAAGCACAAGCTGGAATCAAGATTGCCAGGAGAAATATCAATAACCTCAGATATGCAGATGACACCACCCTTATGGCAGAAAGTGAAGAGGAACTAAAAAGCTTCTTGATGAAAGTGAAAGAGGAGAGTGAAAAGTTTGGCTTAAAGCCCAACATTCTGAAAACTAAGATGATGGCATCAGTCCCATCACTTCATGGGAAATAGATGGGGAAACAGTGGAAACAGTGTCAGACTTTATTTTCTGGACACCAAAATCACTACAGATGGTGATTGCAGCCATGAAATTAAAAGGCACTTACTCCTTGGAAGGAAAGTTATGACGAACCTAAACAGCACATTAAAAACCGGAGATATTACTTTGCCAACAAAGGTCCGTCTAGTCAAGGCTATGGTTTTTCCAGTTGTCATGTATGGATGTGAGAGTTGGGCTGTGAAGAAAGCTGCACTCTGAAGAATTGATGCTTTTGAACTGTGGTGTTGGAGAAGACTCTTGAGAGTCCCATGGATTGCAAGGAGATCCAACCAGTCCATCCTAAAGGAGACCAATCCTGAGTGTTCATTGAAAGGGTGATGCTGAGGATGAAACTCCAATACTTTGGCCACCTCATGCAAAGAGTTGACTCATTGGAAAAGACCCTGATGCTGGCATTGGTTGGGGGCAGGAGGAGAAGGGGATGGCAGAGGATGAGATGGCTGGATGATATTACTGACTCAATGCTCATAATTTTGGGTGAGCTTCGGGAGTTGGTGATGGACAGGGAGGCCTGCCTGGCATGCTGCGATTCATGGCGTTGCAAAGAGTCGGACACGACTGAGCAGCTGAACTCAACTGAACTGAATTTATTTTAATTGGAGGCTAATTACTTTACCATATTGTGCTGTTTTTTGCCATACATTAACATTAACCTGCCATGGGTGTACATGTGTCCCGCATACTGAAACCCGCTCCCACCTCCCTCCCCATCCCATCCCTAAGTGTTGTCCCAGTGCACCAGCTTTGAGTGCCCTGTTTCATGCACTGAACTTGTACTGGTGAACTATTTCACTTATGGTAATATATATGTTTCACTGCTATTCTCTCAAATCATCCCACCCTTGCCTTCTCCAACTGAGTCCAAAAGTCTGTTCTTTTTTTTTTTTTTTTTTAATTTATTTTATTTTTAAACTTTACATAATTGTATTAGTTTTGCCAAATATCAAAATGAATCTGCCACAGGTATAGATGTGTTCCCCATCCTGAACCCTCCTCTCTCCTCCCTCCCCATTCCATCCCTCTGGGTCCTCCCAGTGCACCAGCCCAAAGCATCCAGTATCGTGCATCGAACCTGAACTGGCAACTCGTTTCATACATGATATTTTACATGTTTCAATGCCATTCTCCCAAATCTTCCCACCCTCTCCCTCTCTCACAGAGTCCATAAGACTGTTCTATACATCAGTGTCTCTTTTGCTGTCTCGTACACAGGGTTATTGTTACCATCTTTCTAAATTCCATATATATGCGTTAGTATACTGTATTGGTGTTTTTCTTTCTGGCTTACTTCACTCTGTATAATAGGCTCCAGTTTCATCCACCTCATTAGAACTGATTCAAATGTATTCTTTTTAATGGCTGAGTAATACTCCATTGTATATATGTACCACAGCTTTCTTATCCATTCATCTGCTGATGGACATCTAGGTTGCTTCCATGTCCTGGCTATTATAAACAGTGCTGCGATGAACATTGGGGTACACGTGTCTCTTTCCCTTCTGGTTTCCTCAGTGTGTATGCCAGCAGTGGGATTGCTGGATCATAAGGCAGTTCTATTTCCAGTTTTTTAAGGAATCTCCACACTGTTCTCCATAGTGGCTATACTCGTTTGCATTCCCACCAACAGTGTAAGAGGGTTCCCTTTTCTCCACACCCTCTCCAGCATTTATTACTTGTAGACTTTTGGATCACAGCCATTCTGACTGGTGTGAAATGGTACCTTATAGTGGTTTTGATTTGCATTTCTCTGATAACGAGTGATCTTGAGCATCTTTTCATGTGTTTGTTAGCCATCTGTATGTCTTCTTTGGAGACATGTCTATTTAGTTCTTTGGCCCATTTTTTGATTGGGTCATTTATTTTTCTGGAGTTGAGCTGTAGGAGTTGCTTGTATATTTTTGAGATTAGTTGTTTGTCAGTTGCTTCATTTGCTATTATCTTCTCCCATTCTGAAGGCTGTCTTTTCACCTTGCTAATAGTTTCCTTTGATGTGCAGAAGCTTTTAAGGTTAATTAGGTCCCATTTGTTTATTTTTGCTTTTATTTCCAATATTCTGGGAGGTGGGTCATAGAGGATCCTGCTGTGATGTATGTCGGAGAGTGTTTTGCCTATGTTCTTCTCTAGGAGTTTTATAGTTTCTGGTCTTACGTTGAGATCTTTAATCCATTTTGAGTTTATTTTTGTGTATGGTGTTACAAAGTGTTCTAGTTTCATTCTTTTACAAGTGGTTGGCCAGTTTTCCCAGCACCACTTGTTAAAGAGATTGTCCTTTCTCCATTGTATATTCTTGCCTCCTTTGTCAAAGATAAGGTGTCCATATGTGTGTGGATTTATCTCTGGGCTTTCTATTTTGTTCCATTGATCTATATTTCTGTCTTTGTGCCAGTACCATACTGTCTTGATAACTGTGGCTTTGTAGTAAAGCCTGAAGTCAGGTAGGTTGATTCCTCCAGTTCCATTCTTCTTTCTCAAGATCGCTTTGGCTATTCGAGGTTTTTTTTTTTTATATCTGTGTCTCTTTTTCTGTCTCTCATATAGGGTCATCATTACCATCTTTATAAGTTACATATATGTGTGTTAATGTACTGTATTGGTGTTTTTGTTTCTGATTTATTCACTCTGTATAATAAGCTCCAGTTTCATCCACCTCTTTAGAACTGAGTCAAATGCATTCTTTTTAATAACTGAGTAATACTCCATTGTGTATAAGTACCGCAACTTGCTTATCAATTTGTCTGCCAATGAACATCTAAGCTGTTTCCTTCTCCTAGCTATTGTAAACAGTGCTGCGATGAACACTGGTGTGCACGTGTCTCTTTCAATTCTTGTTTCCTAAGTGTATTTGACCTGCAGTGGGATTACTTGGTCATATGGCAGTTCTATTTCTAGTTTTTTTAAGGAATCTCCACACTGTTCTCCATAGTGGCTGTATTAGTTTGCATTCCCACCAACAGTGTAAGAGGGTTCCCTTTTTCTTCACACTCCCTCCAACATTTATTGTTTGTAGACTTTTTGATAGCAGCTATTCTGACTGGCATGAGATGGTACCTCACTGTCGTTTTGGTTTACATTTCTCTGACAATGAGTGATGTTGAGCATCTTTTCATATGTTTGTTAACCATCTGTATATCTTCTTTGGGGAAATGTCTATTTAGTTATTTGGCCCATTTTTTGATTGGGTCATTTGTTTTTCTGGTATTGAGCTATATGAGCTGCTTTTGTATTTTTGAGGTTAATTATTTGGCAGTTTCTTCGTTTGGTATTATTTTCTCCCAATCTGAAGGCTGTCTTTTCACCTTGCTTATAGTTTCCTTTGTTGTCCAAAAGCTTTTAAGTTTAATTAGGTCCCATTTGTTTATTTTTGCTTTTATTTCCATTACTCTGGGAGATGGGTCATAGAGGATCTGGCTGTGATTTACGTCAGAAAATATTTTGCCTATTTTTTCCACAGCATTATCCTCAATGGTCAAAAAATGAAAGCTTTTCCCCTAAAGTCAGCAACTAGACAAGGGTGCCCACTCTCATCACTACTATTCAACGTAGCTTTGGAAGTTTTTGACACAACAATCAGAGAAGAAAAATAAATACAAGGAATCCAGATTGGAAAAGAAGAAGTAAAACTCACTGTTTGCAGATGACATGATCCTTTACATAGAAAACCATAAAAAAAAAAAAAAAACACTTCCAGAAAATTACTAGAGCTAATTAGTGAATATAGTAAAGTTACAGGATATAAAATTAATACACATAAATCCATTTTATTCATATACACTAACCATGAGAAAACAGAAAGAGAAATTAAGGAAGTAACCCCATTCAAATAAAACACTTAGGAATAAATCTACATAAAGAAACAGAAGACCTTTATGTAGGAAACTATAAAACACTGATGAAAGAAATCAAAGATGACACAAATAGATGGAGAAATATATCATGTTCATGAATTGGAAGAATCAATATAGTGAAAATGTGTATACTACCCAAAGTAATCTATATATTCAATTCAATTGCTATCAAGCTACTGATATTTTTTTCACAGAATTAGAACAAATAATTTCACAATTTATATATAAATACCAAAAAAAAAACCTTAAATAGCCAAAACAATCTTGAGAAAGAAGAATGGAACTGGAGGGCTCAACCTGCCTGACTTCAGACTATACCACAAAGCTACAGTCATCAAGACAGTATGGTACTGGCACAAAGACATAAGTATAGATCAATGGAAAAAAATAGAAAGCCCAGACATAAATCCACGCACCTATGGACACCTTATCTTAGACAAAGGAGGCAAGAATATACAATGAAGAAAAGACAATGTCTTTAAGAAGTGGTGCTGGGAAAACTGGTCAACCATCTGTAAAAGAATGAAGCCAGAATACTTTCTAACACCATACACAAAAATAAACTCAAAATGGATTAAGACCAGGACAAGAAATCTTAACTGGAAGAACTTTAGAATCAGAACCCGCCAAGGTGGCCTAACTAGTCTAACTGTGCTAAAGTTAGTGGGCCACCCAATGGATAGTTTTAGCTTGCTGTGAATGTAACCACTGCTTCAATTACTTCCCACCTTGTGCCACCTGCTTCTATCTGTCCTTACTTTTGGGTTTCTCTATCTTGTGTCAGTGGCTGGCACTTTCCAGTGTACTTTGATATTTTGTAAACAAGAGCTCCTTTCAGAAGCAGAAAAGGATAAAAACAATATTAAAACAAAAAAAATGTCACTGAAAAAAAAATGAAGAAAAAGACTTAAATACTGTTTTTCAGAAGGGGAAAAAAAAAAAGGAAGCCTTAGTTTTTCAAATTTGTTCTTTATTTACACATTCAGCATTCTGGAATCATTCCTAAAGGGCATAATTAGAGAATCTTATTAAAAGTGGTTGATAACTAAGAACAGAATAAATTTCTATAAGGTAAAATGTGATAGCTCTGCTGAGAATTGTTGTGCATGTTAAGTCACTTCAGTTGTGTCTGACTCTTTGCAATTTCATGGACTGTAGTCCACTAGGTTCCTCTGCCCATGGAATTCTCCATGCAAGAATATTGGAGTGGGTTGTCATGCCCTCCTCCAGGGGATTTTCCTGGGCAAGGATCAAACACATATCTCTTACATCTTCTGCATTGGCAGACAAGTTCTTTACCTCTGAAACCACCTGGGAAGCCCTAAAAAGAGTCACCTGTCTTTTGTTGGAGCAAAGGAAGAATAGGTTTTGATCTTCATGTATGAGATTTCCCTTTTATGAAATACTGAAATAGTCTCAGGATGCATGTACACATGGAGAAAATATATTTGTTTACTACAGAGCATGGGCTAGAAGGGTTCTTTTTATCAGTTTGGACTTCCATTGTATTGATTTCACTTGGAATGAAATAGATTGGATGGTTCGGCAAAGTTCAGAATGATCTAGGGTGAAAGAAATACAATTTCTCTTTCTGTGTACTTCAGGCAAGTCAATTGGGGCAGATGAAAGAACTATCTTAATGATTAACTGAAACTAATGTTACTCAAGGCTATGGTTTTCCCAGTGGTCATGTATGGATGTGAGAGTTAGACTGTGAAGAAAGCTGAGTGCCGAAGAATTGATGCTTTTGAACTGTGGTGTTGGAGAAGACTCTTGAGAGTCCCTTGGACTGCAAAGAGATCCAACCAGTCCATTCTGAAGGAGATCAGCCCTGGGATTTCTTTGGAAGGAATGATGCTGAAGCTGAAACTCCAGTACTTTGGCTACCTCATGCGAAGAGTTGACTCATTGGAAAAGACTCTGATGCTGGGAGGGATTGGGGGCAAGAGGAGAAGGGGACGACAGAGGATGAGATGGCTGGATGGTATCATCGACTCAATGGACAGGAGTCTGAATGAACTCTGGGAATTGGTGATGGACAGGGAGGCCTGGTGTGCTGCGATTCATGTGGTTACAAAGAGTCGGACACGACTGAGAGACTGAACTGAACTGAACTGAATGTTCAAATAAAACCACAGCAGCAGTCAAAACACCTGAAAATGTTACAATCGCTAGTGAAGCATATGCCTTTCTGGGAAAATGTAAAGGTAGAACATGGGTTTAAGAGAAATAAGCTATCCAGTAGAAGATGTCAGCAAATAGTGACTCTAAAAGAGACCAAAGCAAAGTCAATATTTAAGCAAATGATTTGGCCATACAAGTGACAATAGTAGTTTATTCCAAGTCATAGCTCTGCTATAATCTTGGACTGAATTGTGATTATGGGGGAGAACTAGGTATCCTCAGCTATAGATTTAACAACTTACCTGCAAGATTTCTTCCTTAGAAAATATTCTACTATAGTGTATAAATGTAGCAATCCTTAGCACCAACTTTATCTAGGGATTCTGGTGCCTCAGCAGTAAAGAATCCACCTGCCAATGCAGGAGATGCAGGTTAGATACCTGAATCGGGAAGATACCCTGCAGAAGGAAATGGGAACCCACTCCAGTATTCTTGGCTGGGAAATCCCACAGATAGAAGAGCCTTGTGGGCTACAAGACCATGGAGTTGCAAACTATCAGAGAGGTATAGATTTCCTTTGCCTTTCACCTCTCTTCTCAGGTATTTGTAAGACCTCCTCAGACAACCATTTTGCATTTTTACATTTCTTTTTCTTGGGTATGGTTTTGATCACCACCTCCTGTACAATGTTATGAATCTCCATCCATAGTTCTTCCAGCACTCTGTCACATCAAATCACTTGAATCTATTTGTCACATCCACTGTATAATCATAAAGGATTTGATGTAGGTCATACTTGAATGGCCTAGTGGTTTTCCCTACTTTCTTCAATTTAAGTCTGAATTTTGCAATGATTTCATAGTCTGAGCAATAGTCAGCTCCCATTCTTGTTTTTGTTGACTGTATAGAGCTTCTCCATCTTTGGCTGCAAAGAATATAATCAATCTGATTTCGGTGTTGATCATCTGGTGATGTCCATGTGTAGAGTCTTCTCTTGTGTTGTTGGAAGAGGGTGTTTGCTATGACCAGTGAGTTCTCTTGGAAAAAGTTTGTAAGCCTTCATCCTGCTTCATTTTGTACTCCAAGGCCAAATTTGCCTGTTACTCCAGGTGTCTCTTGACTTCTTACTTTTGCATTCCAGTCTCCTATGATGAAAAGGACATCTTTTTTATGTGTTAGTTCTAGGTCTTGTAGTTCTTCATAGAATCATTCATAGGGAGAGGGGAAGTGTAATACATTATTTGGAGGCAGGTGTCTTTGTTCCAAACTCTAGTTAACAATGATAATTCAGGTCAATGACTGACTATTTGACCTTCTGCAACTCAAGTTCTCAGAAACTCAAGTCTCTCATCAAGTATAAAACTAGGAGGTGTAATCACTGAACAAGATAATACGATTTTACTAATATAAAGATTTCATGTTTCTATAAGAGCTTTATATACTAAACTGGAAACTATATGACAGCTTATTACAGTTGAGAAAATATGAAAAGAATATCATTTTTAACAGATTGCCTACATGACTGTTTTAGGTAAAATATTTTAATAACATCAAATGCAAAATAGTGATAATATTCAAGTTTTTCTTAAGTGCATAGAGCAAAGGGATTATAATGAGAGGGACATATGCTTATATGAACATAAATGTATAATGAACATAAAATTGTATTTAATATCGGTAATTATGAGATATAGGTTTTTATTGATATCAAATTACCTTTCTAGCTTATCTGTATTTAGAACTGCAAATGTCCCAGGTGAATCACAGTAAATTATTTTCTGCCTAAACCATTTTAATGAGTAATAAGTTGAATAGAAGAAAATATTTTCTTCTTCAGAGTCCAGCATTTCTAAATATAACTAATTTCTCCAAACTAATTTTTCCCCTTTTGTGAAGGAGGAGCAAATAAAATGTAATGCAAATCTATCAAGTTATGTACATTAAAAAGGGTTTTATCTAATTGGTGAATTCCTTCCTTTTCTGGTGCATTTATTTGTTACACATGATATATAAGCATCACATACAACAAAAAAGCACATGCACAAACACAAAGTACATCATACAAAATATTGAAGAAATATTGCCATTTATTCTTCAGGGATATTTTTGACCCAAGAATCAAATCCCCATCTCCTAATTGGCAAGTGGATTGACAGGCTGATTCTTTATCACTGAGCCACTAAGGAAGCCTAATGTATATATATACTCTTAACCTTGCCCTATTTTATTTTGTATTCCAAGGTCAAATTTGCCTGTTACTCCAGGTGTCTCTTGACTTCTTACTTTTGCATTCCAGTTCCCTAAGATGAAAAGGACATCCTTTTTTAGTGCTGTTTCTAGAAGGTCTTGTAGGTCTTCATAGAACTGTTCAACTTCACCTTCTTTGGCTTTAGTGATTTGGGCATAGACTTGGATAACTGTGATATTAAATGGTTTGCCTCGGAAACAAACTGTGATCATTCTGTCATTTCGAGATTGCATCCAAGTACTGCATTTCAGACTCTTTTATTAACTATCAGGGATCCTCCATTTCTTCTAAGGTAGTCTTTCCCGTAGGAATAGATATTAATGGTTGTCTGAATTAAATTTGCCCATCCCATTCTATTTAAGTTCTTTAGTTCACTGATTCCTGAAATGTGGATGTACACTCTCACCATCTCCTGTTTGACCACTTTCAATTAAAAATTACTTTGCTGACAAAGGTCCACATGGTCAAAGCTGTGGTTTTTCCAGTAGTTATGTATGGATGTAAGAGTTGGACCATAAGAAAAGCTGAGTGCTGAAGAATTGATGGTTTTGAACTGTGGTTTTGGAGAAGATTCTTGAGTGTAACTTGCACAGCAAGGAGATAAAACCAGTCAATCCTAAAGGAAATCAGTCCTGAATACACATTGGAAGGACTGATATTGAAACTGAAGTTCCAATACTTTGGCCACCTGTTCTGAAGAACTGACTCCTTAGAAAAGACTCTGATGCTGGGAAAGATTGAAGGCAGGAGGAGAAGGGGACAACAGAGGATGAGATGGTTGAATGACATCACCAACTTGATGAACATAATGAGTCTGAGTAAGTTCTAGGGATTGGTGATGGACAGGGAAACCTGGCATGCTGCAGTCCATGGGGTCACAAAGAGTCTGACAAAACTGAACAATTGAACTGAAATGAAATGAACTGAATTCACCTTGATTCATAGACATAACATGCCAAGTTCCTATGCAGTATTCTTTTTTATAGCATCAGACTTTACTGTCACCACTAGAAACATCCACAACTGGGAATTGTTTTTGCTTTGACTCAGTCTCTTCATTCCTTCTGGAGCTAATTCTCAACTCTTCTCCAGTAGTATACTGGATACCTACTGACCTGGGGAGTTCATCTTTCAGTGTAATATGTTTTTGCTTTTCATGTTGTTCATGGAGTATTCAAGGCAATAATGCTGAAGTAATTTGCCATTCGCTTCTCCAGTGAACCACGGTTTCTCAAAACTCTCCACCTTAACCCATATATACATATGTGTGTGTGTGTGTGTGTGTGTGTGTGTGTGTCCTATTGATTGTTTTTCTCTAGATTACTGTGACTAATAACAGGCATTACAGAGATATACAGATAAGCCTTCAAAAAGAAAGAGCATTGTCATCTCTATGCTCCATAGTACAACAGATAGAGTGCAAGCAGCCAAATGCCAAGACATGTTAGAAGAAATTTGGTACATGGTACCATTGAGTGGCATGTCAGCTGTATGACTTACTTTCTGTAGACAAAAATAATATTCTATCTTTTAAAGACAATGTTATTTTTTACCATTCATAAAAATTGTTTTTTACATTGAAAAATTATTTAGCAATCTCCTATTGTCTTCATAGTGTATATTTGTCATTAGATGTAGTAAATGTAGTCAAATGATCTTAATCATAAAAATAGGGATATAATATCAAAATGCTTAGGGATATTCTTATCTATAGTTCTGGGAGCACTTCTTATTGGAAATGTGGAAAATAAACTTATAAATTACTTTTCCTGGGGGAAAAACCCTCATTGTAACTGATATGTATCCAAAATAATATCATAAATTTAACATTTTTCTTTTTTTAAATTTTTTTTTTAATTTTATTTTTAAACTTTACAATATTGTATTGGTTTTGCCAAATATCGAAATGAATCCACCACAGGTATACATGTGATACTTAGTTCAATTGTAATGAAATGCTCCAAGGATATACCTTCCTTAATATGTTCTCCTGGAGGCAGGGTCACTTTTCCATATGAAAGAAGGTTTTAACAAAGCTATATGATTCATTGAGAACATGGACTGTTCCTTTTGGTCAATGAGCTATATTTTATACTTAAAAACAGTAAGTTAGCATAAATATGAGTAAATGTAAACATAAACCGATGATGATTGAAAATTTGTTTTTTCCTCTAGAACACCATATTCTCCATGTGTTTGTATGTGTGTGCATATGTATATGTATATATATATATATATATATATATGTATGTATACACACACACACACACACACATATATAAGGTGTCCTAATCACAGCATGAAATGAAGAGAAAAAGTAAAACACACATATATACAATCATATATTTTTGTTTTTAATGTCATCAACATTATACATGGGTTTATAACCTTAATAATTGAACTAGGCTCCCAGCTGTGTAAATTATGTGACAAAACTCACCATACAGAAGAGTTCATAATGGTGACCCAGTTCGGTTCAGTTCAGTTAGTTGCTCAGTCATGTCTGGCTCTTTGTGACTTCATGGCCTGCAGCACACCAGACTTCCCTGTCCATCACCATCTCCCAGAGCTTGCTCAAAGTCATGTCCATCCAGTTGGCTCTGCCATCCAACCATCTCATCCTCTGACATCCCCTTCTCCTCCTGTCTTCAATCTTTTTTAGCATCAGGGTCATTTCTAAGGAGTCAGTTCATCGCATCAGGTGGCCAAAGCATTGGAGCTTCAGCTTCATCATCAGTGCTTCCAATGAATATTCAGGACTGATTTCCTCTAAAATTGACTGGTTTGATCTCCTTGCCATCCAAGGGACTCTCAAGAGTCTTCTCCAAAACCACAGTTCAAAAGAATCAATTCTTTGGCACTCAGCTTTTGTTATGGTCCAAGTCTCACATCTATACACGACTGCAAAAAAACAAAACAAAACAAAACAAAACAAGCATAGCTTTGACTAGACATACTTTGTTGGTAAAGTAATGTCTCTGTTTTTTAATATGCTGTCTAGGTTTGTCATAACTTTTCTTCCAATGAGAAAGTGTCTTTTAACTTCATGGCTGCAGTCACCATCTACACTGATTTTGGAGCCACCCCAAAATAAAGTCTCTCATTGTTTCCCCTTGCCATGAAGTGATGGGACTGGATACCATAATCTTACATTTTTGAATGTTGAGTTTTAAGCCAGTTTTTTCTCTGTCCTCTTTCACCTTCATCAAGAGGCTCTTTAGCTCTTCTTCACTTTCTGCCATGAGGGTGGTGTCATTTGCATATCCGAAGTGATTGATATTTCTTCCAGCAAACTTGATTCCAGCTTGTGCTTCATCCAGCCTGGCATTTTGCATGATGTACTCTGCATAGAAGTTATATAAACAGGGTGACATTATACAGCCTTGTGGAACTTCTTTCCCTATTTGGAGCCAGTCCACTGTCCATGTTTGGTTCTAACTGTTGCTTCTTGACCTGAATACAGACTTCTCAGGAAGCAGGTAAGGTGTTTTGGTTTTCCCATCTCTTTAAGAATTTTTCACAGTTTGCTGTGATTCACATAGCCGAAGGCTTTAGTGTAGTCAATAAAGCAGAAGTAGATGTTTTCCAGGAACTCTCTTGCTTTTTCTATGATCCAATGGATGTTGGCAATTTTATCTCTCTGGTTCCTCTGCTATTTCTAAATTCAGCTTTGACTAGACCAAATAAAAGGGACCCCATATTATGGTGATTTAGAGAGTGGGCTCTTTGGTCAAGCAGTCTGGATTAAGATTTCAGAAAAACCAATAAGCTCTGAGATATTGCAGTTTTACCTTCTCTAAGCCTAGTTTCAAGTGTGCAAAGTGAGGGTAATGATGATAACTACTAACTTTGTTGTCCTGAGTACAAGAGATGATTCATGGAAATAGGTTAGCACAATTCTTGGAATACGATAAGCAGTTAATCATTGTTATCATTAATATTAGTAACAGTATATGGGGGAGACATAAATGTAGACACTTAGCACTCTGTACCAGAAAGATTGATCTAATATTTTTTGGGTGTATGTAGCTAAAGACCATGAACTTTAAAATCTGACTTGCTCAGCCTTACAAAACTAGGTCTATGCGATATGTTCTTACATATTCTATCATCCTCCCAAAGATTAACTGTAAGAAGAAAAAGTCACTTAGAAACCAATAGATATAGGTAGTGGAGGGGAAATAAAAATGGAATTTCAAGAATATATTTTGGAAGTAGATGACTTTTCTGTCAAAGATATTGCTGGGGAGAATGAGGCAATGAGAATCACCCATAAGAAGAGGTCAATTAGGATGTCAATAGAGGTCCAAGAGCTCAGTTTGAATCAATCTATTCAGTTAATAGAGTATAGATAATGCTCTTATAGCACTGCCAACTGCAAGATGTGAATGAAGTTTGGGAAAAGACCCACATAGCGGTGGTGTGGAATGCTAAGTACAAGGCACATTTCAACTGTTTATGAACAGGAAATGCAGCCACTAAACATGATCCACTGCTTTGGATAGACTCCCAAGAGTTAAAAACGTTCCATTCATCTTTTTTCTGCTTTGTAAATTTGACATCATCTCTTATCATTAATAATGCAGGAAAATCCATTAAAGGAATATCTTAAAATGAACAAAGGATTAGTTTTAATATTAGAATTACAGGATGACCCTTATAAATTTCCTAATTATTTTCCTTTCTGTGCATATTAGCAATGCCTTTTATCTCCATTTGCATTTACATATGCTTACAACACATGTGTAAGCATTTATGTTGTCTACATTTGTAACCAATTACTTTCTGACAGACCTCCTAAATAATTGAATAGTCTCACTCCAGAGTGTGCAAACCAATCTATTCAAACCCTCTTCACATACCACTGAGATATACATGAGAAAGAAAAATAGAACAATTCATTTCTGTCATAAACTGAGATTTGTTCAGGCATTTTGTCATATTTTTATTCAACCTTCTGTACCAGTATTCAGGTCTATTTTTCCATTTCTATCATTCAATGATGTTGATTCTTTTGGTAACACTGGAGTAAACTTGCATATGTTTCATTGTTTTAAAAAAAGAACAGGTTCTCTCTAGGAAAGGACTATAACAAGCAAAAATATAAATAGTTTTTGTTCTAATAAAAACTGGAGATCAAGAATGCTGATCACTCTTTGATTACAAAGGCTTAGAGGTAAAAATAACCTCTAATCTTTTCTTTTGATACAACCATAGATGTAATCTCTGATTATTTATTCAATAAATATTTATTAAGAATTCAATAAATTACTAGTCCCTGGGAACTCAGAAGTGAGCAAATACTACACAATTTATGCTAGAATCTAGGGGTTCCCAATTAATAGTATATTCAACAGAATATTGTTGTTATCCACTAAATGACAAAGTACAGATTTGGGATTCAAAGATAATTAAGGTTATGCCTGCATTCACAGAGATAACAGTGCTAGCAGACATTTAAAATTATATGCAGTGACTGCTATATTATGCACAAAGTGACTGAAAACACATGGGAGAAGATTTTAACCCACATAGGGTAAAGTCCAAGGTCAAAGTCATTTTCTTGGAAGAGGCAATGACTAGAATTTCTGAATAAAAGTAAAAGAATTGATGAGTAGAAATAGTACATGTGAAGGCCAGAGCTGAGGTTGAGCGTGGCTTTTTGTCATACAAGTCCCTCATCATGGCTGCTACTAATACATAAGGATGAAAGTGAGCCTGGAGAGGGCATATGGGAGCAAAAGAGGGTGAATTGACTTTTCCTCAGGTGTCTCCACCAGGGTGGAGAAGCTGAGAACCTACTTTGAATAGCACAACTAAGGATAGCTCAGCTTATCAAAGATACCCGTCTCTCAGCTCAATTAATCAAACACACCAATTAATGTGGTGCTACGTAAATACTGCACTAATTAACCAGTTTATAATAGAAAGTATAGAAGCAACAGTTAGAACTAGATGTGGAACAGACTGGTTCCAGATCAGGAAAGGAGTACATCAAGGCTGTATATTGTTATCCTGCTTATTTAACTCATTAGATCAGATCAGATCAGTCGCTCAGTCGTGTCCAACTCTTTGTGACCCCATGGACTGTAGCCTACCAGGCTCCTCCCTCCATGGGATTCTCCAGGCAAGAGTACTGGAGCGGGTTGCCATTTCCTTCTCCAATATTATATAATTATATAATATAATTAACATATATTAATTAACACATATGATATATAAACTATTAATTAATATATTAATTATATTATGTAATTAATATATTGATTATATTTATTAATTATATAACATGTATTATATTAATATATTATGTTAATATAATAATAATGTATATAAATATAAATATAGCATAATATATATAAATATACACACACATTCATGCTGTGTGTTGTGTTTAGTATGTAGTAGAGTACCATTTTCAATAAAATGCATTTTTATTATTGCAATAATAAAATCAACAATAGTTCATTTCCAGTTCTTGAATGCATTCTGCCTTTGACAATTTATTTTTCATGTATCTACTTTGATACAATAAGTCCTGCTTTCTCAGTTTATCTTTCAACGGAAAATCCATCAACTCTGTTCTAAGTCTGAAAGTCTCATTAAAAATCCTGATGTGACATTATACTGACAATAATTATTGGAATAAAATCTATAATATATAATACATTTATCTGTTGAGGATGGCTAGAGATGTGACAATTTTCTCCCCAAGGAAAAGGCAAGTTGTGTCTCCTACTGACTCCTGCTAGAGTGAGAATAAATAAGACTTCTAATTTTCTTAGTATACTTTTAAAGGGTCTTAAATTTCTTTATAAACATGTTTAAGTAATTGTCATAATCACAAACACCAAAATGATTTTGAAAACTTACAAAATCAGGCCAAATTGTTCTTCCTGGAAAATCAGCCGTATTTGCAGGTGTATGTATGCGTGCTGAGTCACCTCAGTCATGTCTGACACTGTGTGACCCTATGGCCAATAGCCCACCAGGCTCTTCTGACAATGGGATTCTCCAGACAAGAATAATGGAGTAGGTTGCCATTTCTTCTCCAGGGGATCTTCCCAATCCAGGGATCAAATCTGCATCTCTTACATCTCCAGCCTTGGCATGTGGGTCTTTCAGCCCTAGAGCCACCTGGGAAGCCATTTGCAGATGACTCCCATTATAATCATAAATGTAGTAGTGGGATGGAGAAATTGTCAGTAATGGAATTCAGTTTAGCAAACAAAAGAATAGAAAAAATCTGGAAGCTAGTCATGGTACTATGAGTTTGTGTAGCCATTTGCAAGCCAGTTCTTCCCTGTTACATTAATAAAATCAGATGTTTGTCAGTTAGTATCAGATCTTTTTTAGAGCAACAGGAGAGGGAGAGGGTGGGAAGATTTGGGAGAATGGCATTGAAACATGTAAAATATCATGTATGAAATGAGATGCCAGTCCAGGTTCGATGCACGATACTGGATGCTTGGGGCTGGTGCACTGGGACGACCCAGAGGGATGGAATGGGAAGGGAGGAGGGAGGAGGGTTCAGGATGGGGAACACATGTATACCTGTGGCGGATTCATTTTGATATTTGGCAAATCTAATACAGTTATGTAAAGTTTAAAAATAAAATAAAATTAAAAAAAAAAAAAAAAAAAAAAAAAAAACAGGAAGCAGAGAATCTCACCAAGCTTAAATATAAAGTATTTTATGACATCTGTAGATGAATTAAGTATTTTATTTGAAAGAAAGTAACGTTCATTCTCGTTTATTACTATAGCACCAAATTTATGGCAGTTATGTGGGTGATAAACTGGGCAGAAAAGATTGTTTGCATATATACTATTCTACATGGTTTGAGATATATACGTGTGTCTGCATGCATGCTAAGTTGCTTTAATCATGTCCAATTCTTTGTTATCCTATGGACTGTAGCCCACCAGGGTCCTCTGTCCATAGGATTCTCTAGGCAACAATACTGGAGTGTGTTGCCATGCCCTCCTCCAAGGGATCTTTCTGACCCAAGGCTCGAACCTGTGTCTCCTGCAGCTCCTGCCTTGCAGGTGGATTTTTTAACCACGGAGACCCTGAGGATGCCCCATATACATGTATATTTAAAAATATGTTCATACTATATTTTGATATTATATATTGACAACTATGCCAAGTTATCATATTTACCCACTTTTTAGCTATATGAAAATGAGCCCAGATATTTTGGAATGAATTCCTAAGAAAAAGCATTAAATTGTTTGTGTACTATAAGTGAGCATAGTGCCTGAAGAACTATGGACAGAGGAATGTAGCATTTTACAGAAGGTGGTAACCAAAACCATTCCAAAAAAAGAAATGCAAGAAGGCAAAGTGGTGATCTGAGGAGGCCTTACAAATAGCTGAGAAAGGAAGAGAAGAATATGTACACCCATGGCTAATTCATGTCAACATATGGCAAAAACCACTGCAATACTGTAAAGTAATTAGCCTCCAATTAAAATAAATTGAGTAAAAAAAATGAAGAGAAGCAAAAGGCAAAGGAGAAAGGGAAAGATATGCCCAATTGAATGTTGAGTTCCAGAGAATAGCAAGGACAGATAAGAAAGTCTTCTTATGTGAACAGTGCAAATAAATAGAGGAAAACAATAGGATGGGAAAGACTAGAGATCTTTGCAAGATGAATGGAGATACCAAGGGATTATTTCATACAAGGATGGACACAATAAAGGAGATAAATTGTAAAGACCTAAAAGACACAGAAGAGATTAAGAAGATGTAGTGACGATACACAGAAGAACTTTATAAAAAAAAGTCTTAACGACCCAGACAATCACAATGGTGTGGTCACTCACCTTCAGCCAGACATTCTGGAGTGTGAAGTCAAATAGGCCTTAGTAAGTATTACTGCAAACAAAAGATAGTGGATGTGATGGAATTCCAGCTGAGCTATTTCAAACCCTAAGAGATGATGCTGTTAAAGTGCTGCACTCAATGTGTCAGGAAATTTGGAAAACTCAGCAGTGGCTACAGGACTGCAAAAGGTCAGTTTTTATTCTAATCCCAAAGAAAGGCAACGCCAAAGAATGTTCAAACTACTGTACAATTGCACTCATTCCGCATGCTAGCAAGGTAATGCTCAAAATCCTTCAAGCTAGGTTTCAGCAGTACATGAACTGAGAACTTCCAGATGTACAATGTTGATTCAGAAAAGGCACAGGAACCAGAGATCAAATCACCAACATCTGTTGGATCATAGAGAAAGCAAGGGAATTCCAGAGAACCATCAACTTCTGCATCATTGAATATGCCAAAGTCTTTGATTGTATGGATCACAACAAACTGTGGAAAAATCTAAAAGAGATGGAAAAAAACAGACCATCTTACCTTTTTCTCGAGAAACCTGTATGCAGGTCAAGAAGCAACAGTTAGAACCAGACATGGAACAATGGACTGGTTCAAAACTGAGAAAGGAGTACATTAATGTTATTATATATTGTCATCCTGCTTATTTAACTTATAAAGTACACCATAGGAAATGCATGTTCATTTATTTGTTGTTCTTGATGCAATGTTTATGTTGCATGATGTTCATTTATTTGTTGTACACGATGCATGAACAGAGTAGCCTGGTGGGCTAGAGTCCATGAAGTCACAGAGTCAGACACAACTTAGCAACTAAACAACTGTATATACATACATACATACACAAATATATACATACATACACACACACACACACACACACACACATATATATATATAGAGAGAGATAGAGAGCTGTATTATAAGATTTGTCATATGTGTGCTTGCTATTATGGAGGCTGAAAAGTCTCAAGATCTATGGTCTGAAAGTCTAAGACCAGAAGAACTGATGATGTAAGTTTGAGTTTGAGTAAAAAGGCAGGAGAAGACTATTGAAGACCAATGTCCCACCTGGAAGACCATCAGGCAGAGAGAGAGAAAGAGAGAGATAGTTCTTTCTTGCTCAGTCTTTTGTTGGATTCAGGCCTTCAGCATATTAAATGAGGTTTATCTACATTGGTAAGAACAATCTGCTTACATCGGTTACCAACTCAAATGTTAATATCATCCAAAAGCATCCTCACGGACACACCAGAATAATGTTTAATCATAAACTGAGGAACTTGGGAGCCAAATTGACACATAAAGTCAACCATCACAAGGTCCTTCTATTTGCTGTCTATTGGCCAGAAGTTAGTGATTAAAAAAAAATGGTAAATTTGATCTTTATCATAGAAAATTATATATCTATATAAAAATCAGAGATTTATGGTTGCAGACAAATTAGAAAACAGATAATGGGGCATATTTAGTAGGATCTGCTTCAAAGGAGTCCTAACCCTAATTGCACTCATCTCACATGCTAGTAAAGTAATACTCAAAATTCTCCAAGCCGGGCTTCAGCAGTATATGAACCATGAACTTCCTGATGTTCAAGCTGGTTTTAGAAAAGGCAGAGGAACCAGAGATCAAATTGCCAATATCCACTGGATCATGGAAAAAGCAAGAGAGTTTCAGAAAAACATCTATTTCTGCTTGATTGACTATGACAAAGCCTTTGACTGTGCAGACCACAATAAACTGTGGAAAATTCTGAAAGAGATGGATATACCAGACCACCTGACCGGCCTCTTGAGAAATCTGTATGCAGGTCAGGAAGCAACAGCTAGAATTGGACATGGAACAACAGACTGGTTCCAAATAGGAAAAGGAGTTCGTCAAGGCTGTATATTGTCACACTGCTTATTTAACTTACATGCAGAGTACATCATGAGAAACGCTGGACTGAAAGAAACACAAGTTGGAATCAAGATTGCCGGGAGAAATATCAATAACCTCAGATATGCAGATGACACCACCCTTATGGCAGAAAATGAAGAGGAACTAAAAAGCCTCTTGATGAAAGTGAAAGTGGAGAGTGAAAAAGTTGGCTTAAAGCTCAACATTCAGAAAACAAAGATCATGGCATCTGATCCCATCACTTCATGGGAAATAGATGGGGAAACAGTGGAAACAGTGCCAGACTTTATTTTTTGGGGCTCCAAAATCACTGCAGATGGTGACTGTAGCCATGAAATTAAAAGACTCTTACTCCTTGGAAGGAAAGTTATGACCAACCTAGATAGCATATTTAAAAGCAGAGACATTACTTTGCCAACAAAGGTTCATCTAGTCAAGGCTATGGTTTTTCCTGTGGTCATGTATGGATGTGAGAGTTGGACTGTGAAGAAAGCTGAGTGCCGAAGAATTGATGCTTTTGAACTGTGGTGTTGGAGAAGACTCTTGAGAGTCCTTGGACTGCAAGGAGATCCAACCAGGCCATTCTGAAGGAGATCAGCCCTGGGATTTCTTTGGAGGGAATGATGCTGAGGCTGAAATTCCAGTACTTTGGCCACCTCATATGAAGACTTCACTCATTGGAAAAGACTCTGTTGCTGGGAGAGATTAGGGGCAGGAGGAGAAGGGGACGACAGAGGATGAGATGGCTGGATGGCATCACTGACTCGATGGACGTAAGTCTGAGTGAACTCTGGAAGTTGGTGATGGACAGGGAGGCCTGGTGTGCTGCGATTCATGGGGTTGCGAAAAGTCGGACACGACTGAGCGACTGAACTGAACTGACTGAAAACTAAAGGGTATAAAAGAGAGAGAGAAAAAAGGTTCTTAGATAAATGGAATGAAATTAGTTCTGTGAACTATGGATAGTAATGTTACATCAGGCACGTAACTAGGTATGAGCAGAGAAATAGGGACAGGATCTCGTGCCAGAAAAATCACATGTCTTGTAAACAGTAGGGGTCCATAAGCAAACAAAGGAAAGCAGGAAACTTCAGATTGACCTAGCGCCACACATTTTGGATGATAAAAGTTCAAGTACTGGACAAAGAAAGGTGGGAATCTCCTGAGTCCAAATTAACCTTCTGCTCATAGGCTAATAAGGCTAATAGTAAGATTTTCTTTACAGATAAAAAGTGCTCATCTTGCATCCACACCATGACACTATTGATCTAAACTAAATAGGGACAAAATCCATCCTGTCCTCAGGAAAATGGAGCTGGGATGAAAAATCAGGAAAGTTAGCCCCCAAACTCCTCTCTCTCCAGTGAATATTCTGCCCCTTCATTTAAATGCCACCATAACCAGCTTGCCAAAGAGGCCTGGGGCAGCAGCTCTTCACCTGTCTACCTGTTTTGAGTGTTCCTTGTTTAAATAAACTTTCACTTTACTTTCTTAACCTTTCTGCTTTGTCTCTGATCTCTTTAATGGTGAAGAAAAAACCTCAAATTCACCTAGAGTAATGTTCTGCAAAATTTTAAATAATCATTGTTGTTCGGTTGCTAAATCCTGTCTGATTCTTGGCAACCCCATGGACTGCAGCACAGCAGGCTTCCCTGTCCTTTACTGTCTCCTGGAGTTTGCTCAAACTCATGTCCATTGAGTCACTGATGCTATCTAACAATCTCATCCTCTGTCACCCTCTTCTCTTCCTGACCTCAATCTTTCCTAGCATCAGGGTCTTTTCCATTGATTAAGCCCTTCACATCAGGATGCCAAAGTATTGGAGCCTCAGCTTCAGCATCAGTCCTTACAATGAATATTCTGGGTTGACTTCCTTTAGGATTGATTGGTTTGATCTCCTTGTTCTCCAAAGGACTCTCAAAAGTCTTCTCCAATACCACAGTTTGAAAGCATTGATTCTTCTGCACTCAATCTTCTTTATGGTCCAATGCTCACATACATAAATGACTACTGGGAAAATAATAGCCTTGACAATATGAACCTTTATTGGCAAAGTGATGTTTCTACTTTTTAATATACAGCCTGGGTTTGTCATAGTTTTCCTTCCAAGGAGCAAATGTCTCTTAATTTCATAGCTGCATTAACCATCAGCAGTGATTTTGGAGACAATGAAAATAAAATCTGTCACTGTTCCACTTTTTTTCCTTCTATTTACCATGAAGGGATGGGACTGAATGCCATGATCTTAGTTTTTTGAAAGTTGAATTTTATGCTAGCATTTGCACTCTCCTCTTTCACTCTCATCAAGAGGGTCTTCAGTTCCTCTTCATTTTCTGCCATTAGAGTGATATTATCTGCATATTTGAGATTGTTGATATTTCTCCCAGTAATCTTGATCCAGCTTGTGATTCATCCAGCTCGCCATTTCTCATGATGCAATTTGCATATAGGTTAAATAAGCAGAGTGACAATCTTACAGTCTTGAGGTAATCCTTTCCCAATTTTGAACTAGCCCACTGTTATATATCCCATTGTAACTATTGTTTTTGTCATGCATACAGGTTTCTCAGGAGACAGGTAAGGTTGTCTGGTATTCTCATTTCTTTAAGAATTTCCCACAGTTTGTTATGATCTAAAAAATCAAAGTCAAAATAATCATTATTTTCAACATTTGTTGATATTCTGATTTTGTGAAAATTTAATACAGTCAATGTTTTGTCATTCTGAACTAAATTTTTGAAAATTTCTACTATTTTTTATACTGTTTGCAGTGAATTTAAGATTCTTTCTTCATGATGAAAGAATTGGGTGATCAAGTAGAGAAGTGAAGAAGGTAAACTGAGAGTTTATTGAAGCAAGGATATGCTCTCAGAGGAAGGCCGGGTAGACAGGTGAGGAGCTGTTGCTCCTAGTTCCTTTTGTTACCAAGTCCAAGCTCATTCTGCTTGCCACATGGCAAGCCAATTATTCAATAGGTGCGGTATTGAGGCAAGGGATACGATTTTATTCAGAAAACCCGAAAACCAAGAAGATGGCAGACTGCTATATCAAAATAATCATCTTAATGGGGTCTGGATGCTAGGTTGTTTTATAGAGCAGAGAGGAGGAAACAGTGAGGAATTAATGTAAAAAAGCCATAATTCTTGCAATTATCTCCTGGAATGGCTCACTTAAATGTGTTAATTGCTTCTTTTCTGCAGCCATCCATAGGTGGACGGGGTTCTGAACAAAGGTACTTTGGTTTAACATTCAGGCAGAGGAGAAGGGTTCTCTAAGGCAGGCCATTATGTAAGTTTATAATAACAACATTAATGAAAAGTAAAGGTTAAAGTCAAAGAGACAGAACCAACATGGAGTTAAAATTACTATCTTCCCTGTCAGATGGTAAAGAATCTGCCTACAATTTGGGAGACCTGGGTTGAGAAGATCCTCTGGAGAAGGGAAAGGCAACTCATACCTTTCTTCGCTTGGAGAATTCCATGGACAGAGGATCCTGGTGGCTACAGTCCATGGGTTTGCAAAGAATTGGACATGACTGAGCAACTAATGCTTTGTAACAATTCAGCAAGATAAGGGACATGCAAGTGAAGGGGCAAAATATTCACTGAAGAGAGAGGGGTTTGGGAGTCATGGTCCCCGATTTTCATCCCAGCTCCATTTTTCTGAGGGGAAGATGGATTTTTGTCTTTATTTAACTTAGATCAGAAGTATAATGGCATGGGTGCATGATGAGTACATTTTGTCTGTAAGGTTAATATAATGAGAGCACAATGAGCAAAAGATTACATTTGGAAGCAAGAGATTCTCACCCTTCCCGCCTTTCTTTGTCGGCTACTTGAACCCTTGTCACCCAAAATGTGTGGTTGCCAGTCAGTCTGAAGTTTCCTGCTTTCCTTTGTCTGCCTATAAACTCCCACTCTTTACAAGATTTCCTGCCACCTGGTCCCTGCCCCCATTTCTCTGTTCATACCTAACTACCTGCTTGCTATAACAGTGCTATTATTTGTAAGATATATTACGTATGTCTTAGTATTTTTAAAATGATAATGAAACACTTAATTTTATATATGTTTATATAGGTACAATATATTGTATATATGTATTATAATACATTGCAATGCCTTATATAGATACATTATAATGTGTTTTATATATAATGTGTACTATAATGTGTATACAGTCCACCAGGCTCCTCTGCTTATGGAATTTTCCAGGCAAGAATACCGGAAAGAGGGGCCATTTCCTACTCCAGGGGATCATCTCAACCCAGGGATTGAATACCCTTCTCTTGCATCACCTGCATTGACAGATTCTTTACCATTAGTGCCACCTGGGCAGTCCATAATACATATTACAATGTATTATCATGTGTATATAATATATACATGTTTTATATATATATGTGTGTGTGTGTGTGTAAAACAAGCACACTTTCAAGACCTTTAGAAGAGAGAAAAGCTCACAGATATAATGACATTAATAAATAACTGATTAAAAGCCTGCAAGAAGATGAATACTGTTCTGTTAATATTCATCTAAATGTGCTCCTGACCTACCTTGTGTGCCCACTTTCATCTAAGTAGGTTATCGTGGGCAGACAGTTAGCATATGACAAATGTGTACTATGAGCAATTTACTATTTATGGAACTAACTGAACTAAGATAAAGGACTTCATAAAAAAAAAAAAAAAGAAAAAAAAGCCAGGCTTCCCTGTCCTTCACTATTTCCTGGAGTTTGCTCAAACTCAAGTTCATTGAGTCAGTGATGCAATCCAACCATCTTATCCTCTGTCTCTCCCTTTACCTCTTGTCCTCAGTCTTTTCCAGCATCAAGGTTTTTTCCATTGAGCTGGCTCTTTACATCAGGTGGCCAAAGTATTGGAGCTTCAGTATCAGTCCTTCTCTGAATAATGGTAAATGGATAAACAGAAATATTTAGGAAATGTTTAAAATTCAATGGGCCATGTGGAAGTAGAATTTTATGCAACATTTTAGCTTATTTTAAATTAAAAAAAATTTTAATTTTTAAAATTTAAAATAAGCTAAAATATTGCATAAAATTCTACTTCCATATGGCCCATTTAAATTTCAATATTATCCATTGTCTGCTAGAGAATGTACTTTAGTTCTTTATAAGTTTCAAAGCTATTTCTGGATCTCAGCTATAAGGCACAGGCTGAATCATTCACAGTCTCTGAGACTTGGGTTGGCTCAAGGCCAAGGTGTTCAGAGGAATTTCTAAGAATTTTATTTTAGTTCTATCTTTGTAAAAGATAAAAAATCATCTTAATAAAATATCTCAAGTAATAGATAATATGTTAACTTTTACCTCAATAACTCACTTGAAGGAAAATACAAATGCAAACAACCTTTGTGAGTACTTAAAATTAGTACTCTGGAATTAGTCCTGAGTTTAAACTCTAGTTTTGCTAATTGTTAGTTGTGTTAATTCAATACATTTTTGGTCACAGCTTAATTTTTTCATCTCTGATATCAAGGTATGGAAGCTCAAAATATTACAGGATTCTTTTGACAGTTAAACAAGGTAATACAGATAAACCCTTAAGTAATATTCTTAGCACTGTATACATATAAATGTAATTACTATTAATATGCAGTTCATACAAAAATAATATTTTGTTAAGACTTTAGTCCTTCATATAGTGGCAACCAAAAATAATAGTTGAAGAAGTGAAGAAATGAAAGTACAATTGTTAGAAAAGGATAAGAATAGAACCTCTATTTGGTTAGAAGGATCCTCTCAGGAACTAGGATAAAAAATTCTTAATTAAAAAAAAATTGGCTCAGTTATTATCATATTTTATTTTAACATATTTTATTTGACTTTTAAAGCAAGCACACTTTCAACATATTTAGAAGAGAGAAAAGCTAGCAGATATAATAATTTTAATAACTAACTGATTAAAAGCCTGCAAGAAGATAAATATTGTTCTGTTAATATTCATCTAAATGTGCTCCTGACCTACCTTGTGTGCCCACTTTCATCTAAGTAGGTTATTCTGGGCAGACAGTTAGCATATGACAAATGTGTACTATGAGCAATTTACTATTTGTGGAACTAGCTGAACAAAGATGAAGGGCTTTATAAAAAAAAAATCATAGTCAGATGCTTCTGGGGTGTTTCATGGATCTAAACTTGAAATATTAATTAACACTTTAAAGAGCTACATTTTATTTTTAAATAAGTACAGAAGAAATACATCTCTGGGACTATATAAGATCCTTTTCAATAATACATAATTTCATTTTGTTCATGTATTTGTGCTTTTCACACTTTATGAAATTTTCCAGTGAATGTATTATCATTAATCTTAATAGGTCCCTTGCACATGCTCTATTCTAGAGGTGCATAGGGAAGTTCCAGTTTCTCAAAGAATAAAAGCAAAGCATGTGGCCCACAGGCCTAAAGCTATGTGAATGACAATAACCAGAGTTTAAATGCTTAGCATTTATAAAACTGATCAGGGGATTCATTACCTAAATCATCATAATAAATCTGGAAGTCACAAAGAAATCCTGAAAAGGTGTCATTTTCCTGTCTTTTTTTTTTAATTTTATTTTATTTTAAAACTTTACATAATTGTATTAGTTTTGCCAAATATCAAAATGAATCTGCCACAGGTATACATGTGTTCCCCATCCTGAACCCTCCTCCCTCCTCCCTCCCCATACCGTCCCTCTGGGTCATCCCAGTGCACCAGCCCCAAGCATCCTATGTCATTCGGTGTGCCATATGTTATTTTGTTATCACTTTCTTAGAGTTTCATTGGCTTAATCTGAGCAGAAAGAGCCTGAGATGTATGCAGATTCAGAACAGGGTTGAAATGATGGAAGTGTGTCTGAGGCAAAATTAAAAAATTTGTGCTTGTAAACTATCACAAAGGTTTCCTTGGTGGCTTAGTGGTTGAGAATCTGCCTGCCAATGTGGGAGTCATGGGTTTGATCTTTGTTTTGGAAAGATGCCTTAGAGAAGGAAATTGAAACCCACTTCAGTATTCTTGTCTGGGAAATCCTAAGGAAAGAGGAGCCTGGCATTCTATAGTCCATGGGGTTGCAAAAGAGTCAGACATGACTTAGTGACTTAACAATAACAAAATTATTGTAAACCTACACATCTAAGTAGGCTTTATGGCCAAGACCTTAAAATGTGTTTTAGATAGACAGAAAATATTGCCTAGATATTCAGATTATACCAGAAAATTTTATTTGTACTCAGGTAATTCCCTGAGATAAAATTTATATACTTTAGATGTGTATGAAATATATATATATACTATATTATATTTTTATATATAATATAAAATATATTATATGTTATATTTGTTATAACATACATATGAAGAGTTGACTCATTGGAAAAGACTCTGATGCTGGGAGGGATTGGGGGCAGGAGGAGAAGGGGATGACAGAGGATGAGATGGCTGGATGGCATCACCTACTCGATGGACGTGAGTCTGGGTGAACTCCGGGAGTTGGAGATGGACAGGGAGGAGGCCTGGCGTGCTGCGATTCATGGGGTCGCAAAGAGTCGGACATGACTGAGCGACTGAACTGAACTGAATGTGCAGAATTTCATACATGTCTGAAATATGTATATATAATGCATATAATTTCATACATATCCGAAATTCTTATATGTATACATATATATATTGTATATGAAGTGAAGTGAAGTGAAGTTGCTCAGTTGTGTCCACCTCTTTGTGACCGCATGGACTGTAATCTACCAGGCTCCCCTGTCCATGGGATTTTCCAGGCAAGAATACTGAAGTGGGTTGCCATTTCCTTCTCTAGGAGATCTTCCTGATCCAGGGATTGAACCTGGGTCTTCCGCATTATAAGCAGACACTTTACCATCTGAGCCACCAGGGAAACTTGTCTCTATATTGTATATAATTCACATATATCTGAAATATTATATATATAATATATATATAATTCCACACATGTGTGAAATATTATATATAATATATATAATTCCACACATGTCTCAAATAGACATGTATATATAATATATATCATTTGATACATGTCTGAAATATATATTTTTGCATGTTTGAAATATTATATACTTATATAATGTATGTAATTTCAGACATTTAATATAAATATATGCATATATAATGTATATAATTTCATATATATCTGAAATATTATGTACATAATTTTTGCATGTCTGGTATATAATATGTATTTATATAATGTTTATAGTTTAAGACATGTCTGAAATAAATCTATGCATATAAAATGTATATAATTTTATATATCTGAAATATATATGTATATATAATGTATATAATTTCAGACATGTATGAAATTATATATGTACATATATATACTTTACACATAAATTAATGAATATATTTATTGATGTCTATCAGTGAAATCAATAAATGAATAATTTCCATAAAAGTATGAATGTACATCTTAGAAAGGGCTAAGGCAAAGGTTAAGTCATTGAAAGAAATAGAGTTGGACATGACTAAAGTGACAACACACACACACACAACTCTCTTTTATTTCAATTTTTGAACTGTTTCTTGAATACAAACTATATTTATGGAATCAAAAGACTAATTTAAAAGCTACCAATCCCTAAGATGTTCATTCATTATCTCATTTAATCCTTGCATCTAAAATAATTATGTCAGTTCATTAAGCCATTATGCAATTTTATTAATAAGATAGAATGAAACAAACTTCCTTCTCAGGATCACAGTTAGATCACAGAGTTCTCTTAAAGGCAAAAAGGCTTCCATATCTAGACCTGAACACATGAGTTTTTCTTTTACATTCTACATGCATATGTGCTAAGTTACTTCAGTCGTGTCTGACTCTTTGTGACCCTATGGACTATAGTCTGCCAGTCTTCCTCTGTCCACAGGATACTCCAGGCAAGAATACTATCTTGGGTTGCCATTCCTTCCTCCAGTAAATCTTCCTGACCCAGGGATTGAAACTGCCTCCCTTACAGCTCCTGCATTGGCAGGCGGATTTGTTACCATTAGTGCCACCTGGGAAGCTCATACAATCTTCATGGTGGTTTTTTTTTTTTTTTTTTTTTTTTTTTTAATTTTATTTTATTTTTAAACTTTACATAACTGTATTAGATTTGCCAAATATCAAAATGAATCCGCCACAGGTATACATGTGGTTTTTAACTGCTAAATTTCAGTAGTTTATTCATATAATTGAAATAGCAATTAGTCAGATTTATGGGATTCCTGCAAAAATGGAAGACATCAAGTCTTAAAAAAAATCATAAAACTTTCATCTCTGTATAGGTTTCCAGCTTTCAGATTTAGTTTAACAGCTTTTCTGTTTTGCTCTAGTGCTAAATGCAATTCTGAGTCATTTAAAAGACAATGTAAATGGGGCCCTCTGCAAGGAAAATATTCTTCAAAAGGGATTAAGGGAAATAAAGTCATACAATTGAATTCTCTAAATTATTCTCCAAAAGCTACTTAATATAAAAGTAAAGATTGGTCCAGATAGCTCTGTTTGGCTGACACGGCAACTCTCCGAATAACTATAACCGTGAGTTGATGATTCATTACTATAGCCTGTGGGAGATTTAGTTTTCTTAAAGTAGAATATCGGAAAAGGCAATGGCACCCCACTCTGGTACTCGTGCCTGGAAAATCCCATGGATGGAGGAGCCTGGAAGGCTGCAGTCCATGGGGTCACTGAGGGTCAGACACGACTGAGTGACTTCACTTTCACTTTTCACTTTCATGCATTGGAGAAGGAAATGGCAACCCACTCCAGTGTTCTTGCCTGGAGAATCCCAGGGATGGGGAAGCCTGGTGGGCTGCCATCTATGGGGTCACACAGAGTAGGACATAACTGAAGTGACTTAGCAAAGTAGAATATCATTTAAAAATAAATTAAACCAATTCAATCTTTCAAATTTAGGTCCACTCTAGGTACTTGTAGGAGAGAAGATAAAAGTTTGTAGTTACCTTTTAATGTAATGTTAGCTTACATAATAAGCCTTTAAAAATAAGACATTTTATGTTTTAGAGCAGTATTAGGTTCAAAGCAAAACTGAGTGGAAGGCACAGAGATTTCCCATATACCTCTGGTCCCAAATTGTGCATAACCTCCCACATTATGAACATCCTTCGCTAGAGTAGTACTTATTTTACAATTAATGAATCTACACTGAAATATCTTTACCATCCAGAGTCCATAGTTTACATTAAGGTCTACTTTAGGTGGTGTAAACTTTATGTGTTTTGACAAATGTATTCATGATTATTAATGTCGACATTCTAGGAATCAGCGAACTCAAATGGACGGGAATGGGTGAATTTAACTCAGATGACCATTATATCTACTACTGCGGGCAGGAATCCCTCAGAAGAAATGGAGTAGCCATCATGGTCAACAAAAGAGTCCAAAATGCAGTACTTGGATGCAATCTCAAAAACGACAGAAAGATCTCTGTTCATTTCCAAGGCAAACCATTCAATATCACAGTAATCCAAGTCTATGCCCCAACCAGTAATGCTGAAGAAGCTGAAGTTGAACGGTTCTATGAAGACCTCCAAGACCTTTTAGAACTAACACCCAAAAAAGATGTCCTTTTCATTAAAGGGGACTGGAATGCAAAAGTAGGAAGTCAAGAAACACCTGGAGTAACAGGCAAATTTGGCCTTGGAATACGGAATGATGCAGGGCAAAGACGAATAGAGTTTTGCCAAGAAAATGCACTGGTCATAACAAACACCCTCTTCCAACAACACAAGATAAGACTCTATACATGGACATCACCAGATGGTCAACACCGAAATCAGATTGATTATATTCTTTGCAGCCAAAGATGGAGAAGCTGTATACAGTCAGAAAAAACAAGACCAGGAGCTGACTGTGGCTCAGACCATGAACTCCTTATTGCCAAATTCAGACTTAAATTGAAGAAAGTAGGGAAAAACACTAGACCATTCTGGTATGACCTAAATCAAATCCCTTATGATTAGACAGTGGAAGTGAGAAATAGATGTAAGGGCCTAGATCTGATAGATAGAGTGCCTGATGAGCTATGGAATGAGGTCCGTGACATTGTACAGGAGACAGGGATCAAGACCATCCCCATGGAAAAGAAATGCAAAAAGCAAAATGGCTGTCTGGGGAGGGCTTACAAATAGCTGGGAAAAGAAGAGAAGCGAAAAGCAAAGGAGAAAAGGAAAGGTAAGTGTCTGAATGCAGAGTTCCAAAGAATAGCACGAAGAGATAAGAAAGCCTTCTTCAGCGATCAATGCAAAGAAATAGAGGAAAACAACAGAATCAGAAAGACTAGGGATCTCTTCGAGAAAATCAGAGATACCAAAGGAACATTTCATGCAAAGATGGGCTCAATAAAGGACAGAAATGCTATGGACCTAACAGAAACAGAAGATATTAAGAAGAGATGGCAAGAATACAGAGAAGAACTGTACAAAAAAAAAAATCTTCACTACCCAGAGAATCACGATGGTGTGATACCTGACCTAGAGCCAGACATCCTGGAATGTGAAGTCAAGTGGGCCTTAGAAAGCATCACTATGAACAAAGCTAGTGGAGGTGATAGAATTCCAGTTGAACTATTTCAAATCCTGAAAGATGATGCTGTGAAAGTGCTGCACTCAATATACCAGTAAATTTGGAAAACTCAGCAGTGGCCACAGGACTGAGAAAGGTCAGTTTTCATTTCAATCCCAAAGAAAGGCAATGCCAAAGAATGCATAAACTACTGCACAATTGGACTCATCTCACACGCTAGTAAAGTAATGCTCAAAATTCTCCACGCCAGGCTTCAGCAATATGTGAACTGTGAACTTCCTGATGTTCAAGCGGTTTCAGAAAAGGCAGAGGAACCAGAGATCAAATTGCCAATATTCACTGGATCATGGAAAAAGCAAGAGAGTTCCAGAGAAACATCTATTTCTGCTTTCTTGACTATGCCAAAGCCTTTGACTGTGTGGATCACAATAAGCTTTGGAAAATTCTGAAACAGATGGGAATACCAGACCACCTGATCTGCCTGTTGAGAAATTTGTATGCAAGTCAGGAAGCAACAGTTAGAACTGGACATGGAACAACAGACTGGTTCCAAATAGGAAAAGGAGTACATCAAGGCTGTATATTGTCACCCTGTTCATTTAACTTATATGCAGAGTACATCATGAGAAACGCTGGACTGGAAGAAACACATGCTAGAATCAAGATTGCCAGGAGAAATATCAGTAACTTCAGATATGCAGATGACACCACCCTTATGGCAGAAAGTGAAGAGGAACTAAAAAGCTTCTTGATGAAAGTGAAAGTGGAGAGTGAAAAAGTTGGCTTAAAGCTCAACATTCAGAAAACGAAGATCATGGCATCCAGTCCCATCACTTCATGTGAAATAGATGGGGAAACAGTGAAAACAGTGTCAGACTTTATTTTTCTGGGTTCCAAAATCACTACAGATGGTGACTGCAGCCATGAAATTAAAAGACGCTTACTCCTTGGAAGGAAAGTTATGACCAACCTAGACAGCATATTCAAAAGCAGAGACATTACTTTGCCAACAAAGTTTCGTCTAGTTAAGGCTATGGTTTTTCCTGTGGTCATGTATGGATGTGAGAGCTGCCCTGTGAAGAAGGCTGAGCGCCGAAGAATTGGTGCTTTTGAACTGTGGTGTTGGAGAAGACTATTGAGAGTCCCTAGGACTGCAGGGGGATTCAACCAGTCCATTCTAAAGGAGATCAGCCCTTGGATTTCTTTGGAAGGACTGGTGCTAAACCTGAAACTCCAGTACTTTGGCCACCTCATGTGAAGAGTTGACTCATTGGAAAAGACTCTGATGCTGGGAGGGATTGGGGGCAAGAGGAGAAGGGGATGACAGAGGATGAGATGGCTGGATGGTATCACTGACTCCATGGAAGTGAGTCTCAGTGAACTCCGGGAGTTGGTGATGGACAGGGAGTCCTGGCGTGCTGTGATTCATGGGATCGCAAAGAGTGGGACACGACTGAGCGACTAATCTGATCTGATCTGATGTGATTCATGATTATAGCATCATTCATAGTAGTTTTACTACCCTAAAAACCCTCTGTGCTTCAATAAGTATTAAAGTTTTAATAATTTTTCCTATAACATTCAAAATTTCTTAAGTAGTCACAAACTTCTTATTTTTCTGTGATTCTAGTTATGATTAGGACACTTCTGTAGGACTTGTACATGCCAGACTGGGTATCTGAGAAGCTGGTAATCCAGAAACATCAGTATGCAGAGACTAGAAGGGAAAAAAAAAAGAAAATTTTATTCTTTCTATCCAAAGGACCAAGAAAAGAGGAAGCCTGACAAAACAGAAAACTTTCAGGCAATGGCAACAATACTCCAGATCAAAAATTGTAGAAAACATTCCCACTCCCTCTAGCAAAGGCAAAGTAGAAATTTACATTTTCTTCCTGGAGGGTTTTACAGGCATCTCCCACCCCCTCATTTGTTCTTGATGGAAAAGAAGAAATGAAGATCCACAAATTTCCTAACTGCTGAATCTCATTCCAAGGTGGTGTCAGTGTAGACTATGTGGGAAGCCTCGACTTGTAACTTGGCCTTACTCCACCAGTCCAACCCAAAGGAAATCAGTCCTGAATGTTCATTGGGAGGACTGATGCTAACACTGAAACTCCAACAATTTGGCCATTTGATGCGAAGAACTGACTCACTGGAAAAGACCTTGATGCTGGGAAAGATTGAAGGTGGGAGGAGAAGGGGATGACAGAGGATGAAATGCTTGGATGGCATCACCCACTCAATGGACATGAGTTTGAGTAAACTCCGAGAGCTGGTGATGGACAAGGAGGCCTGGCATGCTACAGTTCACAGGGTCACAAAGAGCTGGACAAGACTGAGGGAATGAAATGAAGTGAACTGATTCCAACAGTAGGGGACGCCTATCACTACCCACTGGGTAACATCTGAGGAAACCTAATGGAAAACTGGGCTTTTCACACCCATAAATAGTAATAAGGCCTGTCTGCCATGTCAGTGACAGTCATGTAGGTAGGGAGCAGTAACAAGGTGTCCTCCCCATCACATATAGATTAGTATCAGTGTGACCTAAGCTTCTATCCCCACCCAGTAGTAGAAGCACCACCCATCCTCAGGGTCAACAGAAATTTATTGAGAAACCTGGACTTTAGCTCTCACCAGCTAAAAACAGTGGGAGTCTGTAACTGGGAAGTGTCAGAGGAACACTGATAAAACACAAGATTTATATATGATCTGCAGTTTCATAGCATAATACTCCAAATGCCAAATTTCAATCAGAATCACTTGTCATAACATGAAGCAGACATATTTCCACTTGAATGACAGAAGACAATCAAAAGATACCAATACAGATTCACAGAGATTATATAGATACTAGAATGATCTGAGGAGAAGGCAATGGCACCTCACTCCAGTACTTTTGCCTAGAAAATCCCATGGACGGAGGAGCCTGGTGGGCTGCAGTCCATGGGGTCGCTAGAGTTGGACACGACTGAGCGGCTTCACTTTCACTTTTCACTTTCATGCATTGGAGAAGGAAATGGCAACCCACTCCAGTGTTCTTACCTGGAGAATCCCAGGGATGGCAAGCCTGGTGGGCTGCCGTCAATGGGGTCGCACAGAGTCAGACACGACTGAAGGGACTTAGCAGCAGCAGCAGCAGCAGCAGAATGATCTGATAAGAATTTTAAAACAGCCACCATAAAAATGCTTTAACAAGCAATTCGAAATATGATGAAAAAAGTGAAAAATAAAAATTAAACAAACATGTAGAAACCAAAGTTAAATATAAAATACCATATATAATAACAAAAATACAATACTTTGTTTAAAATCTGTAGATGCTTGAGAAAGATTACTGTGCTAACTTGCAAATTATGAAAGAAATAAAAAGAGAAATAAATGAAGAGACATAACATTTCTATGAAAAAGAAAATATAAACACTAAATATATTAATTCTCATGAAAATTTATAGTTATTTATAGATTGTAATATATAAAATCATATGCATGAATATGTGTGTAATATGTTATGAAAATCCCAGATAGAATTTTTATAGATATAGTGAAGATTATTCTAAACTTTACTTTAAAAAGTAAAAGTACTAGAATAGCTGAAACAACTTAGAAAAAGAAGAAAGTGAACAGAATAAGAAGCTTTTTAAGACATTATATAACTATAGTAATTAAGTTTAAGAAGTACTGGCAAAGAGATAGATGTATGCACAGATAAATGATCTAGAGGAGTGATTCTGGAAATAGACCACAAGCAAGTACAACTGATTTGTCTACACAAATTATTTAATAGAAAGAAAATAACCTTTGAACCAAATGGTGCTGAAACCTTGGATATTCATAAGCATTTTATAAACAGAAATGAAATTAATTAATTAATTCACTTTTATCAAAACTCACAACTCATAAAAATTTACTCAAAACAAATAGCAAGGTTTGTAGAATAGTATTTGATAAAATGTTTAGACAACAAGTTAGGGAAAGGTCTTTGGGGATGGAGCTTTGTGAGGATTTCTTAGACATAAATCCAAAAACATAATCCATAAGATAAAAAATGATTAACTGAAATTAACAAAAAATTAAAACAAAATTTTGATCTACAAAAGATAGTTCAAGAGGAAAGAAACAGGTTATCAGTTCAGTCAGTTAGTTCAGTCTATCAGTTGAGTCTGACTCTTTGCGACCCCATGGACTGCAGCACACCAGGCCTCCCTGTCCTTCACCAATTCCTGGAGTTTACTCAAATTCATGTCCATTGATTGTTGATGCCATACAACCATCCCATCCCCTGTCATCCCCTTCTCCCGTCTTCAATCTTTCCTAGTATCAGGGTCTTTTCCATTGAGTCAGTTCTTTGTATCAGGCAGCCAAACTTTTGGAGTTTCAACTTCAGCATTAGTCTTTCCAATTAACACCCAGGACTGATCTCCTTTAGGATGGATTGGTTGTAACCCCTTGCTGTACAAGGGATGCTCAAGAGTCTTAACCAGCACCACAGTTCAAAAGGACCAATTTTACGATGCTTAGCTTTCTTTATAGTTCAATTTTCACAACCATGCATGACTACTAGAAAGGCCGTAGCTATGATTAGATGGACCTTTGCTGGCAAAGTAATGACTCTTCTTTTTCATAGGCTGTCTAGGTTGGTCATAACTTTCCTTTCAAAGACTAAGCATCTTTTAATTCCATGGCTGCAGTCACCATCTGCAGTGATTTTGGAGCCCCAAAAAATAAAGTCTGGCACTGTTTCCCCATCTATTTCCCATGAAGTGATGGAACCAGATGCCATGAACTTAGTTGTCTTAATGTTGAGTTTTAAGCCAACTTTTTCACTCTCCTCTTTCACTTTCATCAAGAGGCTCTTTAATTCTCCTTCACTTTCTGCCATAAGGGTGGTGTCATCTACATATCTGAGGTTATTGATATTTCTCCTGGTGATCTTGATTCCAGCTTGTGTTTCATCCAGCCCAGCATTTCTCATGATGTACTCTGCATATAAGTTAAATAAGCAGGGTGACAATATACAGCCTTGATGTACTCCTTTCCTGATTTGGAACCAGTCTCCTGCTCCATTTCCAGCTAACTGTTGCTTCCTGACCCACATACAGGTTTCTCAGGAGGCAGGTCAGGTGGTCTGATATTCCCATCTCCTTAAGAATTTTTCACAATTTGTTGTGATCCATACAGTCAAAGGATTTGGCATAGTCAATAAAGCAGAAGTACATGTTTTTCTGGACCTCTCTTGCTTTTTTGATAATCCAGTGGATGTTGGCAATTTGATCCCTGGTTCCTCTGCCTTTTCTAAATCCAGCTTGAACATCTGGAAGTTCACGGTTCACATATTTCTGAAGCCTGATATGGAGAATTTTAAGGATTACTTTATTAGCATGTGAGATGAGTGCAATTGTGCAACAGTTGTGGCTTTCTTTGGCATTGCCTTTCTTTGGGATTGGAATGAAAACTGACCTTTTCCAGTCCTGTGGCCACTGCTGAGCTTTCCAAATTTGCTGGCATATTGAGTGCAGCACTTTCACAACATCATCTTTTAGAATGAAATAGTTCAACTTGTATTCCATCACCTTCACTGGCTTTGTTCGTAGTGATGCTTCCTAATGCCCACTTGAGTTCTCATTCTAGGATGTCTAGCTCTAGGTGAGTGATCACACCATTGTGGTTATCTGGGTTATGAAGATCTCTTGTATAGTTCTTCTGTATATTTTTGCCACCTCTTCTTAATATCTTTTGCTTTTATTAGGCCCATACCATTTCTGTCCTTTATTGTGCCCATCTTTGCATGAAATGTTCCCTTGGTATCTCTAATTTTCTTGAAGAGATCTCTAGTCTTTCCCATTCTGTTGTTTTCCTCTATTTCTTTCAAGAGGATAAAACCAGGTTATATACTTGTTTTTATAAAAACAATTTTTATAAAAACTGATAAAAACAGTTATGTACTTATATACTTCAAGAAAATATTTGTAAACCATGTATCTCTCAAAGATGCATCAAAAATAAAGCATTTAAAAATTCCATTGCAAAATATTCGAAAAATATAAGAAAAAAGTAGAAAAAAAATTAGAAAAGGAGGTTTCCACAAAGAAAATCAGTTCAGTTCAGTCTCTCAGTCAGACTTTGAAACACCATGGACTGCAGCTTTCCAGGCTTCCCTGTCCATCACCAACTCCCAGAGCTTGCTCAAACTCATTCTATCCAGTTGGTGATGCCATCTAATCATCTCAGTCTCTGTTGTCCCCTTCTGTCCCTGCTTTCAATTATTCCCAGCATCAGGGTCTCTTCTACTGAGTCAGTTCTTCAAATCAGATGGCCAAATTATTGCAGCTTCAGGTTCAGCACCAGTCCTTCCAATGAATATTCAGGTCTGATTTCCTTTAGGATGGACTGGTTTTCTTTTCTTGCAGAATAAAGGACTCTCAAGAGGCTCCTCCAACACCACAGTTTGAAAGCATCAATTATTTGGTGCTTAACCTTCTTTATGATCTAACTCTCCTCTCCATACATGATTACTGGAAAAACCATAGCTTTGACTAGATGAAACTTTGTTGGCAAAATAATGTCTCTGCCTTTTAATATGCTGTCTAAATTTGTCATAGCTTTTTTCTAAGGAATAAGCATGTTTTAATTTCATGGCTGCAGTCACCATCTTCACTGATTTCAAAGTCTAAGAAAATAAATTCTGTCACTACTTCCATTTTTTCCCCATCTGTTTTCCATGAAGTGATGGTTTGGATACCATGACTTCATTTTTTGAGTGCTCAGTATTAAGCCAACTTTTTCATTCTCCTCTTTCACTTTATTCAAGAGGATCTTTAGTTCCTCTTCACTTTCTGCCATGAAGGCACTGTCATCTGCATATCTGAGGTTGTTGATATTTCTCCTGGTAATCTTTATTCCAGCTTTTGCTTCATTCAGCCCAATATTTTGCATGATGTACACTGTATACAAGTTAAATAAGCAAGGTGACAATATGTAACCTTGACGTACTCCTTCCCTAATTTGGAACCAGTCCTTTCCTTGTTCCAGGTGCACATCCTCTAACAGTTGCTTCTTGACCTGCATACAGATTTCTCAGTGGACAGGTAAAGTGGTCTGGTATTCCAATCTCTTGAAAAATTTTCCACGATTTGTTGTGATCCACGCAGTCAATGTCTTTAGTGTAGTCATTGAAGCAGAAGTAGATACTTTTCTGGAATTCTCTGATTTTTTTATATGATCCAATAGGTGTTGGTTATTTGCTCTCTGGTTCCTCTGCCTTTTCTAAATACAGCTGGAACAACTGGAAGTTCTCAGTTCATGTACTGTTGAAGCCTCTCTTAGAGAATTCTGAGCATTACTTTGCTAGTGTGAGATGACTGCAATTGTGCAGTAGTTTGAACACTCTTTGGCATAGCCTTTCTTTGGGATTGGAATGAAAACTGACCTTTTCCAGTCCTGTGGCCACTGCTGAGTTTTCCAAATTTGCTGGCATATTGAATGCAGCACTTTCAACAGCATCATCTTTTAGGATTTGAAATACTTCTGCTGGAATTCCATCACCTCCACTATCTTTGTTCATAGTGATGCTTCCAAAGGCCCACTTAACTTCATATTCCTGCATGTCTGGCTCTAGGTGAGTGATCACACCATTGTGATTATCTGGGTCATGAAGATCTTTTTTGTACAATTCTTCTGGGTGTTCTTTCCTCCTGTTCTTAATATATTCTTCTTCTGTTAGGTCCATACAATTTCTTTCCTTTTTTTGTGTCAATCTTTGTATGAAATATTCCCTTGGTATCTGTAATTTTCTTGAAGAGATCACTAATCTTTCCCATTCTATTGTTTTCCTCCATTTCTTTGCATTGAATACTTAGGAAGGCTTTCTTATATCTCCTTCTTATTCTTTAGAACCCTGCATTCAGATGGGTATATTGTTCCTTTTCTCCTTTGCCTTTCACTTCTCTTCTTTTCTCAGCTTTCTTTAAGGCCTCCTCAGACAACCATTTGCCTTTCCACATTGCTTTTTCTCGGGGATGGTTTTGATCACCAGCTTCTGTACAGTGTTATGAACCTCTGTCCATAGTTCTTCAGGTACTGTGTCTATCAGATCTAATCCCTTGAATCTATTTGTCACTTTCACTGCAGAATGATAAGGGTTTTGATTTAGGTCATACCTTAATGACCTAGTGGTTTTCCCTACTTTCTTCAATTTAAGTCTGAATTTTGGAATAAGGAGCTAATAGCAAAGAGCATATTCATATGGAAAATAAACACACATGAGAATATATTAAAAAATTATGCAAGTTAAAGTTCAGTAGGAGATGTTATTATACACCAATCAGAATGGCTAAAGGAAAAAAAAAAAAAAATGGACAGCAGAAATACTGCCAAGGGTATAGATAAACTGAATCTGGCATACATGACTAATGGGAATATAAAATGAAACAGTAAACTTGGCGAGTATTTGACAGTTTCTTTAAGCAATTATACTTACACTAAAACCTAGCAGTTGCAATCTTAGACATTATTCCAAAGGAAAAAAATAAAAAATAAAAGCCTATGTATACAAAAAACCTGTACATGAATGTTCCTAGCAGCTTTATTTGTAAGAGCCAAAATCTGAAAACAGCTAAAATATTCCTCAAAAGGTAAATTGTTAAACACAGTCATATATCTGTATCATGGAATACTACTCAGTAATAAAAAAGACATAAACTATAAATACACTCAATAACTTGGCTGGATTTCAAAAGCATTATGCTGAGTGGAAAAAAAATCTCAGAAGATTATATACTGTGTATTTCTGTTTATGTAACAGTCTTGACAAAATTACAGAAATGCTGAACAGGCTAGGATTTGTCAGGTTTAGGGATAGTGGGAAGGGCTAGGAAAAGTATTATATAAGTTAGAGTGTAATGAGTAAGCTATGATGAAATAGGAACCTACACATGTGATTCAGTTCAGTTCAGTTCAGTCACTTAGTCGCTTCTGACTCTTTGTGACCCCATGGACTGCAGCACGTCAGGCTTCCCTGTCCATCACCAACTCCTGGAGCTTACTCAAACTCATGTCCATCGAGTCAGTGATGCCATCCATCCATCTCATCTCACAGGTGATTAATTGACATCTATCTGTCTATACATCAATCTATCATCAATTTTCTGGCTTTGACATTTTGTACTATACTTATGTAAAAAATAACTATTACAAGAAAGTAGATAAAGAGTAGAGGGAAATTTTTGATGCTGTATTTGTAACTTTCTGTACCATCTATCAGTGTTAGTCACTCAGTCATGTCTGACTCTTTGTGACCCAGGGACTGTATTCCACCAGGCTCCTGTCTGTGGAATTTCCCAGGGAAGCATACTGGAGTGGGTCTCCATTTCTTTCTCCAGGGGATCTTCCCAACCCAGGGTTTGAACCCAGGTCTCCTACATTGCAGGCAGATCATTTACTGTCTGAGACACTAGGGAAGTCCCAAATGGTTGGTATCCTCCAGGTGGAGGTGACCGAAGAAAGTGGCCCATACGGGGATCAAATCTGTGACCATGGCATTATTAGCATCACACTCTAACCAACTGAGCTAACTGGCTCCTAAAGAACGATTGTTTCAAAATGAAAAGTTTTTAAAAGTGTAAAACTTGTTCTAAAAATAGTGGTTAGGAAATGTTGCACAGTGCAGTTCCCCTTCAAGAATCACAAAATATATTATTACATCAAAGTGCCCAATGTGTTTAGCAAAGAAAAAATATTTATATTAATTTCATATTTCCCAAATTTTTGATCAAAGAACATTTCTTCTATAACAAGAAAGTGGTGATTAGCATATAAAGCCAAAGTACAAATGTAACAACATTTGGTTAGACAAAATTTTGTTTGGTTCTGAAAGTAAGTATGAGAAAACTGTACAGATATGAGAAACACTACTTTCTGTTTATTTGGTTACCAAAAACTGAATGGAGAATGGTGGAAAAGAAACATTTTAAACCATCTTTTACTTAAATTTAGAACAGATACTGGTTAAAAAAGGCCTTTAGAAAGATTTTCAAGTCTAGACCGGGGGAAGAAAAAATGGCAGAAGCATGTGTGGTAGCATAGAGTATAGAATTATGCTATCCTGCCTTCAGGGAAGTGACAAATAGCAGTATTTTTGATTATGCATTGTACTTCCTGAAAAAATTGGTTTTTCATGTAGCTATTTCTGTGATAAAATTCAATTCTTATATCTTCATTTCTACTTCCTATAAAAAGCATAGCAGTTTTCCTTCCATGGGTTTCAAAGCCATTTTCCTTACAGTGACATCCTTTCAGACAAAAAGTCTATGTTGCTTGAAACGTCACATTTTCTTACATATAAAGGAGTGTTCCAGCTGCATAACTAGGTATAATTTTACAAAATCCATTAAAAAAATTTGGGCTCAAAATATTCCCAAATCCAGGGACAATTAAATCTTTTTTTTAAGATAGCAATTGCTTGAAATTAACATACTATCATAATTTTATAAATCATAATAAAATATTAAGTGATATATAAAATAAACCTTTAAAAATCAATTAATTTAATATGGATATATAAGTAAAATAAAAATATAAAACTATAATTTTTTACATCATAATAAAATATAATCAATAATTTAGATACAGTTTTCAAAGACATTAAAAAGTTGGTATAAAGCCAAAATCAACTCATTACTTTTAAAGAAAATATACAGCCATTAGATATGATAGCCTAGGAAACATGCATCATTTTTAGTGTTTGCTTTCAGTGTTGCACAGGTTATGGGTTTTGACAAATGTGTGACACGAAACTACCACAATAGTTTCACTACCCTAAAAGTCCTATATTCTCTGTGCATGCACCTCCCTCAGCTCCCTTACTCCTGGAAGTCACTGATCATTTTGCTGTCTTCACAGATTTTACTTTTGCAGAAGATCATAGTGTTGAAATTATACTGCATATAGCCTTTTCATTTTGGCTTCTTTCACTGATTACGGCTTGATGCCTCATTTCTTTTTAACACTGAATAATTTATCACTGTTGACATGTGAAGTTGTTTATTTAATCATTCACCTACCAAAGAACATCTCCTTTCTGAAAGTTCTGGCAATTATGCAAAAAGCTGCTATGAATGTCTTTGTGCAGGATTTTGTGTGATCATGTTTTCTTTGCTCCTTTTTAGCTTTATTCATAACATGGATAAATAAAATATATATTTAAGGTATAGAACTTGATGTATTAGTATTAATATATGTAAACACTGTGAAATGATCATACAAGTCTGTCACACACCCTTTTGTGTGTGGGGTGGAGTGAGGTGGTAAGAACACTTAGGGTCCAACATCTCAATAAATATCAATACAGGAAACAATACTACTGATGATAATCATAGGATTTACAATAGCTCTCTGGAACATGATTATCTTACATAGAAAAAAAAAAAACATTTTTAACATGTTTTCAACTTGTTTGGATAAATACCAAGAAGTGATATTTTTGAAATTTATGGGAAAAATACGACTAGATTTGTAAGAACCTGATAATCTATTTTCCAAGTTGTTGTCCTGCATTCCCACCATAAGTGAATGAGAGGTCCTGTTGCTCTACCTCTTTTTCAGCCTGAACTGTAATCAGTTCAGTTCAGTTACTCAGATCAGATCAGTTGCTCAGTCGTGTCCGACTCTTTGCGACCCCATGAATCGCAGCACGCCAGGCCTCCCTGTCCATCACCAACTCCCGGAGTTCACTCAGACTCACGTCCATCGAGTCAGTGATGCCATCCAGCCATCTCATCCTCTGTCATCCCCTTCTCCTCTTGCCCCCAATCCCTCCCAGCATCAGAGTCTTTTCCAATGAGTTAACTCTTCGCATGAGGTGGACAAAGTACTGGACTTTCAGCTTTAGCATCATTCCTTCCAAAGAAATCCCAGGGCTGATCTCCTTCAGAATTGACTGGTTTGATCTCCTAGCAGTCCAAGGGACTCTCAAGAGTCTCTAATTCTTTGTGAACCCATGGACTGCAGCAAGCCAGGTCTCTTTGTCCATCACTGACTCCCGGAGTTTACTCAAACTCATGTCCACTGAGTTGGTGATGCTCTCCAACCATCTCATCCTTTGTCATCCCTTCCTCCTTCCACCTTCAATCATCAGGGTCTTTTCCAATGAGTCAGCTCTTTACATCAGGTGGCCAAAGTATTGGAGTTTTAGCTTCAACATCAGTACTTCCAATGGATATTCAGGACTGATTTCCTCTAGGATTGACTGGTTGGATCTCCTTGCAGTCCAAGGGACTCTCAAGAGTCTTCTCCAACACCACAGATCAAAAAAAAATCAATTCTTGAAACTCAGGATTCTTTAAGGTCCAACTCACATCCATGCATGACTAATGGAAAAACCATAGCCTTGACTAGATGGGTCTTTGTTGGCAAAGTAATGTCTCTGCATTTTAATATCCTGTCTAGGTTGGTCATACCTTTCCTTTCAAAGAGTAAGCATCTTTTAATTCCATGGCTGCAGTCACAATCTACAATGATTTTGGAGCCCCAAAAAATAAAATCAGCCACTGTTTCCACGGTTTCCCCATCTATTTGCCATGAAGTGATGGGACCGGATGCCATCATCTTAGTGTTCTGAAAATTGAGCTTAAAGCTAACTTTTTCACTCTCCTCTTTCATGTTCATCAAGAGGCTCTTTAGTTCTTATTTTCTTTCTGCCATAAATGTGGTGTCATCTGCATAACTGAGGTTATTGATATTTCTCCTGGAAATCTTGATTCCAGCTTGTGCTTCCTCCAGCCCAGCATTTCTCACGATGTACTCTGCATATAAGTTAAATAAGCAGGGTGGCAATATACAGCCTTGACGTACTCCTTTTCCTATTTGGAACCAGTCTCTTGGCCCATGTCCAGTTCTAACTGTTGTTTCCTGACCTGCATCCAGATTTCTCAAGAGGCAGTCAGGTGGTCTGGTATTCCCATTGCTTTAAGAATTTTACACAGTTTAATGTGATCCACACAATCAAAGGCTTTGGCATAATCAATAAAGAAGAAATAGATGTTTTTCTGGAATGCTCTTGCTTTGTCAATGATCCAGTGGATGTGGACAATTTGATCTCTGGTTCCTCTGCCTTTTCTAAAACCAGCTTGAACATCTGGTAATTCATGGTTCACGTACTGTTGAAGCCTGGCTTGGAGAATTTTGAGCATTACTTTAGTAGTGTGTGAGATGAGTGCAATTGTGCAGTAGTTTGAGCATTCTTTGGCATTGCCTTTCTTTGGGATTGGAATGAAAACTGATCTTTTGCAGTCCTGTGGCACTGCTGAGTTTTCCAAATTTGCTGGCATATTGACTGCTACACTTTCACAGAATCATCTTTTAAGATTTGAAATAGCTCAACTCTAATTCCACCACCTCTACTAGCTTTGTTCATAGTGATGGTGCCTAAGTCCCACTTGACTTCACATTCCAGGATGTCTGGCTCTAGGTGAGTGATCACACCATCATGATTATCTAGGTCATGAAGATCTTGTCTTTACAGTTCTTCTGTGTAATCTTACCACCTCTTCTTAATAGCTTCTGCTTCTGTTAGGTCCATAATATTTCTGTCCTTTATTGAGCCCATCTTTGAATGAAATGTTCCCTTGGTATCTCTAATTTTCTTGAAGAGATCTCTGATTTTTCCCATTCTATTGTTTTCCTCTATTTCTTTGCACTGATCACCGAGGAAGACTTTCTTATCTCTCCTTGCTTTTCTTTGGAACTTTGCATTCAAATGGGTATGTATTTCCTTTTCTCCTTTGTTTTTGGCTTCTCTTCTTTCCATAGCTATTTGTAACGCCTCCCCAGACAGCCATTTTGCTTTTTTGCATTTCTTTTCTTGCGGACGGTCTTGATCCCTGTTTCCTATACAATGCCATGAACCTCTGTCCATAGTTCTTCAGGCACTCTATCAGATCTTGTCTATTGAATATATTTCTCACTTCCACTGTATAATCATAAGGGACTTGATTTAGGTCATACCTGAGTGGTCTACTGGTTTTCCCTACTCTCTTCAATTTCAGTCTGAATTTGGCAATAAGGGGTTCATGATCTGAGCCACAGTCACTTTCTGGTCTTGTTTTTACTAACCATACAGGGCATCTTCATATTTGGCTGCGAAGAACGTAATCAATCTGATTTCAGTGCTTACCATCTGGTGATGTTCATGAATAGAGTCTTCTCTTGTGTTGTTGAAAGAGGGTTTTTTGCTATGACCAGTACGTTCTCTTGACAAAACTCTATTAGCCTTTGCCCTGCTTTATTCTGTACTCAGTGTTTTGGATTTTCACCATCCCAATAGATGTGGAGAGTTAGTTCATTGCTTTAATTTTCAATTCCTTAATGATACATGATGCTGAACATTTTTTTTCCATATGCATTCTTTCTATTCATACAAATTTTTGGTTAAGTGCCTCTTAAATTCTTTTGCCGATTTTAAGGGTTAGAATGTTGATTTTCTTACTATTGAGTTTTAAAAGTTTTTGTATGTTTTGACTATCAGTCCTTTAGCAAATAAACCATTTGCAGATATTTTCTGAAAGTTTCTGGCTTGTCTTCTCATTCTCTTGACTATTATTGCAATTTTATAAAGATACATCTGTGTATATTTAAGCAATTGGTACAAAAAATATAATACAAAAATAAACCATGTTTGTTAGATCAGGGTGAATGTTAGAGATTAAAATTATGTACTTTTTTAAGGAGAGAAATATAAGCAATCTTAACCAATTAAGCTACCTAAGTCTGCTTTTGAGACACTGTTATTTTTGTTTTCAAGTAGGAGTACATTTTTGAAATGCATATGGTGCTGCTTACTGAGTCAGGGTTTGGTCCTGCTTATTATTTTTCATCTAATTTGTTATGATTTTCAGAAAGCTGGAGGCAATACTGACATCTTGATCCTGAAAAGGAGAGGGAAAATATTTGTTCTAAAGCTAATTCCAAAGTCTTTTCTAACACATAATTTCTTAGACTTATGAGATTAGCACCCATTATGATTTATAAGACATCTTAGCATTTTCCTTTACTTTCAGACTGAATTTTGATTGCATTTTTTTCATATTAAAAAAGTATTATATTGCAAAGACTTGTTTATAATAATTTTGGTTGGATATACAATAGGAAAAGAGTATGGAACTTTAAGTAATTGCTTTTTGTTGTTGTTGTTGTAACAGATCCCATCACTTACTTATGTAACAGTAAAAAGAAGGCAGAGATAAGGTCATTTTTAATTTTTTTCCTTCCTATATTTTTTTGAAAATGACTATTTCTAACCCATGTTTTTCCTACTGGTGCTTGCTATTTTTCCCTGCTCTATCCAACATTGAATTTCTCATAATATTTTCCTTCCCCCTCATTAGAATTATTTTACAATATGCATATCAGTTTCTCTGACTAGTACCATATATTTCAATCATATTACTATGATATTTTCCATTTCTGTAGAATTAATATTTCCCATTTGATATATAGCATATCTTTCATATTTTGGCCAAGGTTACCTTGCAAATCTAGAAGTCAAAGTGTTAAAATATTATAATTATATGATGTACACCAGTAAGTTTTTCTTATGTGACAATAAGGTAGCATTGAAATGGAGAAGTGATGGATAGACATCCAAATAGTTCCTGATTATAGAAGTATAAAATTTTCCCTTTCTTGTTAGTTCTACCAAATATTTATGAAATTTAATGGGTTCCTTTTGCTTATTTCATTTATTGTTTTTCTAGAAAAATTCAAATGCATTTTCATATTTTCATAAAATAAAATATTATGCTCTAAATCGACTAAACACTACATAAGTGAAAGAATAAATTCTACATCACTAATTTCAATTCCTAGAGGAGCTACTCCACGTTCAAGGTCAGGAGGGGCTGCTGAGAGGAGCTATTCTGTGTCCGAGGTTAGGGGTGACGGCCGAGAGTTCCAAGCTGCGACAGCGCAGGAGCAGCGGAGAGGAGCTACCCCACGTCTGAGGTCAGGGGCGACGGCCCAGAGGAGCAACCCCACGTCTAAGGAGTGGTGGCTGGGAGGGCACAGCAGGGCCTAGAGGAGCTACTCCATGTTCAAGGTCAGGAGGGGTAGTGGTCAGGAGATACCCCTTAAAGATAAGGAGCAGCAGCTGCGCTTTGCTGGAGCAGCCGTGAAGAGCCACCCCACATCCACTGTAAGAGAAGCCCAAGTAAGACTGTAGGTGTTGAAAGAGGGCATCAGAGGGCAGACACATTGAAACCATACTCACAGAAAACTAGTCAATCTAATCACATTAGGACCACAGCCTTATCAAACTCAATGAAACTAAGCCATGCCCTGTGGGGCCACCCAAGAAGGGCAGGTCAGGGTGGGGAGATCTGTCAGAATGTGGTCTGCTGGAGAAGGGAATGGCAAACCACTTCAGTATTCTTGCCTTGAGAACACCATGAACAGTATGAAAAGGCAAAATGATGGGATACTGAAAGAGGAACTCCCCAGGTCAATAGGTGCCCAAAATGTTACTGGAGATCAGTGGAGAAATAACTCCAGAAAGAATAAAAGCATGGAGCCAAAGCAAAAAAGATATCCCTTTGTGGATGTGATTGGTGATAGAAGCAAGGTCTGATGCTGTAAAGAGAAATATTGCATAGGAACCTGGAATGTTAGGTCCATGAATCAAGGCAAATTGGAAGTGGTCAAACAGGAGATGGCAAGAGTAAACGTTGACATTCTAGGAATCAGCAAACTAAAATGGACTGGAATGGGTGAATTTAACTCAGATGACTATTATATCTACCACTGTGGGCAGGAATCCCTCAGAAGAAATGGAGTAGCCATCATGGTCAACAAAAGAGTCCAAAATGCAGTACTTGGATGCAATCTCAAAAATGACAGAATGATCTCTGTTCATTTCCAAGGCAAACCATTCAATATCACAGTAATCCAAGTCTATGCCCCAACCAGTAATGCTGAAGAAGCTGAAATTGAATGGTTCTATGAAGACCTACAAGACCTTTTAGAACTAACACCCAAAAAAGATGTCTTTTTCATTAAAGGGGACTGGAATGCAAAAGTAGGAAGTCAAGAAACACCTGGAGTAACAGGCAAATTTGGCCTTGGAATACGGAATGAAGCAGGGCAAAGGCTAATAGAGTTTTGCCAAGAGAACTCACTGGTCATAGCAAACACCCTCTTCCAACAACACAAGAGAAGACCCTACACCTTGACATCACCAGATGGTCAACACTGAAATCAGATTGATTATATTCTTTGCAGCCAAAGATGGAGAAGCTCTATACGGTTAGCAAAAACCAGACCGGGAGCTGACTGTGGCTCAGACCATGAGCTCCTTATTACCAAGACTTAAATTGAAAAAAGTAGGGAAAACCATTACACCATTCAGGTACGACCTAAATCTAATCCCTTATGATTATACAGTGGAAGTGAGAAATAGATTTAAGGGACTAGATCTGATAGATAGAGTGTCTGATGAACTATGGACTGAGGTTCGTCACATTGTACAGGAGACAGGGATCAAGACGATCCCCATGGAAAAGAAATGCAAAAAAAGCAAAATGGCTGTCTGTGGAGGCCTTACAAATATCTGTGAAAAGAAATGTATACCTGTGGCGGATTCATTTTGATATTTGGCAAAACTAATACAATTATGTAAAGTTTAAAAATAAAATAAAATTGAAGATCAATTAAAAAAAAAAAAAAGAGAAAAGCAAAGGAGAAAAGGAAAGGTAAGTGTCTGAATGCAGAGTTCCAAAGAATAGCAAGAAGTGATAAGAAAGCCTTCCTCAGAGATCAATGCAAAGAAATAGAGGAAAACAACAGAATGGGGAAGACTAGAGATCTCTTCAAGAAAATTAGAGATACCAAGGGAACATTTCATGCAAAGATGGGTTTGATAAAGGACAGTAATACTATGGACCTAACAGAAGCAGAAGATATCAAGAAGAGGTGGTAAGAATACACAGAAGAACTGTACAAAAAAGATCTTCATGACCAAGATAATCACGATGATATTATCACTCACCTAGAGCCAGACATCCTGGAATGTGAAGTCAAGTGGGCCTTAGACCTAGAGGGATGGTACAGGGAGGGAGGTGGAAGGGAGTTCAGGATGGGGAACACGTGTAAACCCGTGGCAGATTAATGTTGATGTACGGCAAAATCAATACAATATTGTAAAGTAATTAACCTCTAATTAAAATAAATAAATTTATATTAAAAAAAAAAAAAAGAAATCATCACGAACAAAGCTAGTGGTGGTGATCGAATTCCAGTTGAGCTATTTCAAATCCTGAAAGATGATGCTGTGAAAGTGCTACACACAAATTTGGAAAAGTCAGCAGTGGCCATAGAACTGGAAAAGGTCAGTTTTCATTCCAATCCCAAAGAAAGGCAATGCCAAAGAATGCTCAAACTATATGGCACAATTGCACTCATCTCACACACTAGTAAAGTAATACTCAAAATTCTCCAAGCCAGGCTTCAGCAATACCTGAACCATGAATTTCCAGATATACAAGATGGTTTTAGAAAAGGCAGAGGAAACAGAGATCAAATTGCCAAAATCCACTGGATCATGGAAAAAGCAAGAGAGTTCCAGAAAAACATATATTTCTGCTTGATTGTGTGGATCACAATAAACTGTGGAAAATTCTGAAAGAGATGGGAATAACAGACCACCTGACCTACCTCTTAAGAAACTTGTATGTAGTTCAAGAAGCAACAGAACTGGACATGGAACAACCGACTGGTTCCAAATAGGAAAAGGAGTACGTCAAAGCTGCATATTGTCACGTTGCTTATTTAATTTATATGCAGAGTGCATCATGAGAAACGCTGGGCTGGGAGCAACATAAGCTGGAATCAAGATTGTCAGGTGAAATATGAATAACCTCAGATATGCAGATGACACCACCCTTATGGCAGAAAGTGAAGAGGAACTAAAAAGCCTCTTGATGAAAGTGAAAGAGGAGAGTGAAAAAGTTGGCTTAAAGCTCAACATTCAGAAAACTAAGATCATGACATCTGGTCCCACCACTTCATGGGAAATAGATGGGGAAACAGTGGAAACAGTGTCAGACTTTATTTTTTGGGGGGGGCTCCAAAATCACTGCAGATGGTGACTGCAGCCATGAAATTAAAGACGCTTACTCCTTGGAAGGAAAGTTATGACCAGCCTGGATAGTATATTGAAAAGCAGAGACATTACTATGCCAACAAAGGTCCGTCTAGTCAAGGCTATGGTTTTTCCTGTGGTCATGTATGGATGTGAGAGTTGGACTGTGAAGAAAGCTGAGTGCCGAAGAATTGATGCTTTTGAACTATGGTGTTGGAGAAGACTCTTGAGAGTCCTTGGACTGCAAAGAGATCCAACCAGTCCATTCTGAAGGAGATCAGCCCTCGGTGTTCTTTTGAAGGAATGATGCAAAAGCTGAATCTCCAGTACTTTGGCCACCTCATGCGAAAAGTTGACACATTGGAAAACACTCTGATGCTGACAGGGATTGGGGGCTGGAGGAAAAGGGGACGACAGAGGATGAGATGGCTGGGTTCCATCACCGACTCGATGGATGTGAGTTTGAGTGAAATCCAGGAGAGGGTGATGGACAGGGAGGCCTGGCGTGCTGTGATTCATGGGGTCTCAAAGAGTGGGACACGACTGAGTGAGTGAACTGAACTGAATTTCAGTTCACATAAAATTAACATGGTGTCTAGGTATTGTAATATTTTTTAGTACTCTCTGCGTTTAACAACTTAAAAAGCTTTACAATTTTAGGTCATTCTTACACAAAACTTTTGTCGCACAGAGATGGCTAATTCAAATTATGAGAAAAACAGGCAAATTAAAAGTTCAACCTGAAATATTTAAAGAACCACTAGAAAATAATATCAAGTGATCTTATTCCATTTGTATATTTTCTGTTAAAATATTTTCTTTAAAGTTTTGTTTGTAGCCCATCTACTCATTGCTTTCTTACTGGTCTGTCCCTACTCTGCTTTTTTTTTTTTTTTCCATTTCTTCAGTCTTTTTTTTTTTTTTTTTAAACCTGAAACACTGTATTAGTTTTGCCAAACATCAAAACGAATCTGCCACAGGTATACATATGCTCGTTTACTCATGCACAGAGGAGGAAACAGTATTATAGAATTATTCCATGAGCATTTTTTTTGGTAAGTTTCTAACATTTTTGTAATGTTTCTAATTTTTTAACTGCTGTTCAAGTGTATTTAACATTAATATATAGGTTTTATAACACCCATTACATAGCAAAAAAAAAAAATACAACTTTATCATGAGTCACTTTTTGTAGAGAAACTACAGTATGTGCATATACTGGTAATGCAGGTGGTATTTCTCTTCTGTTTAAAACTTTTCCATAATTTCCAAGTTTTCTACCATAAAACTCTATGGTTTAAGGTACTAAAATCAATTAACCATACTATTTTTCTTTTTTAGAATTGTCACTACAGAAAATTTGCTATAGTCAACATAACCAATAATGAATACACACACATCAGAATGAAATTTTACAGCATTTTATAACTATCTCTAAATTCTTATTATAAACTTTTTTTGCACTGGTTATTCTTTCAGTTCAGTTCAGTCACTCAGTCATCTCTGACTCTTTGTAACCCATGGCCTGCAGCATGCCAGGATTCCTGTCTATTACCAATTCAACTTGTTCAAACTTATACCCTTTGAGTCAGTGATGCCACCCAACCATCTCATCCTCTGTCATCCCCTTCTCCTCTAGCCTTCAATCTTTCCCAGCATCAAGGACTTTTCTAACAAGACAGTTTTTGCAATCAGGTGGCCAAAGTATTGCAGATTCAGCTTCAGCATCAGTCCTTCCAATGAATATTCTGGACTGATTTTCTTTAGGATGGACTGGTTGGATCTCTTGCTGTCCAAGGAACTCTCAAGAGTCTTCTCCAACACCACAGTTCAAAAAGATCAATTCTTGGCACTCAGGTTTCTTTAATGTCCAACTCACATCCATGCATGACTAATGGAAAAACCATAGCTTTGATAATATAGGCTTTTGTAAGAAAACAAAAGTCTCCGTATCTTAATATGTTGCCAGGTTTGTAATAGCTTTCCTTCCAAGGAACTAGCATCTTTTAATTTCATAGCTACAGTCACCATTTGAAACAATTTTGGAGCCCAAAAAGATAGTCTGTCACTGTTTCCATTGTTTCCTCATCTATTTGCCATGAAGTTATGGGGTTAAATATCATGATCCTTGTTTTTTTAATCTTGAGTTTTAAGCCTTTTTTTTTTTTTTTTTTCACTTTCCTCTTTCACTTGCAAGAGGCTCTTTAGTACCTCTTAGCTTTCTGCCCTAAGGGTAGTGTCATCTGCATATATGAGGTTGTTGATATTTCTCCTGGCAATCTTGATTCCAGCTTGTGTTTCATCCAGCCCAGTATTTAGCATGCTGTACTCTGCATATAAGCTAAACAAGCAGAGTGACAATACTTGACAAGAGTCTTGAAGTACTCCTTTTCCAATTTTTAACTAGTCCATTGTTCCATGTCCAGTTCTAGCTGTCCAGGCTTCTTGACCTGCATGCAGATTTCTCAGGAGGCAGTTAAGGTGATCTGGTATCCCCAACTCCTAATGAATTTTCCACAGTTTGCTGTGATCCACAAAGTCAAAGGCTTTAGCATAGTCAATGAAGTAGAAGTAGATTTTTTTTTCTGGAATTCTCTTGCTTTCTCCATGATCTAACAGATATTGTCAATTAGATCTCTGATTCCCCTACCTTTGCCAAATCCAGGCTGAACATCTGGAAGTTCTCAGTTAATGTACTTTTGAAGCCTAGCTTGGAGAATTTTTTAGCATTATTTTGCTAGCGTGTGAGATCAGTGCAATTGTGTGGCAGTTTGACCAATCTTTGGCATTGCTTTTCTTTGGGATTTGAATGAAAACTGACCATTTCCAGCCCATTGGTCACTGCTGAGTTTTCTAAATTTGCTGAAATACTGAGTACAGCACTTTGGCAGCAGCATCTTTTAGAATATGAAATAGCTCCACTGGAATTCCATTATCTCCACTAGCTTTGTTTGTAGTGATGCTTCCAAAAGCCCATTTGACTTCACAATCCAGGACGTCTGGCTCTAGAAGAGTGATCACACCATTGTGTTTATCTGTGTCATGAAGATCTTTTTTGAATAGTTCTTCTGTGTATTCTTGCCACCTCTTCTTAATATCTTCTAATTCTGTTAAGTCCGTAGTATTTCTGTCTTTTATTGTGTCCATCTTTGCATGACATGTTCCCTTGGTATCTCTAATTTTCTTGAAGAGATCTCTAGTCTTTCCCATTGGATTATTTTCCTCTATTTCTTTACGTTGATAACTGAGGAAGGCTTTCTTATCTCTCCTTGCTATTCTTTGGAACTTTGCATTCAGATGGATGTTTCTTTCCTTTTCTCCTTTGTCTTTCACTTCTCTTTTTCTCAGCTTTTTGTAAGCCCTCCTCAGACAACGATTTTGCATATTTTGCATTTATTTTTCTTGGGGATGGTTTTCATCACAGCCTCCTGTACTTTAGGTTGTCACTTTTTAAACTGAACAAACCACACAGTACAAAGTTAAAGCACATTCAACCAGGTTATACAAGCAAGGGCAAAAGATTAAGGGTTTGGTCACTATGTCTAAGTAAAGAAAGGAAGACAATCCTTTGGCATTTGTTGTCAAAGTATTTAATTTCCTGACTTCTGAAAATATTGCTGAGAAGCATAGCAGAAAATATTCCTTTGCCAGATCTATTCAGTTGCCATCCAAATAGGGTTGAAATGTGCAATCTCAAATGCTTTTTAAAGAAACATCCTGTTCAGATAATGGTTATGTACTCCACACTCATCTTCATGCAGGAAGAGGTTTATCATGACTCATTTATTTCCTTGGAGAAACTTGTCAACATCTCAATTTGTATTAAGCTGAGATGAATAAAATATCACAGTTGTAATACAAAGGAGTTACAGCAGTGAGCAGTGCAGAGTTTGCAATCAAGCAAGTTAACTGATTTTCCTCTAGAAAGTACTATTAGCCTTTCAGTCCAATCTACTTCCACAGGACGAATCCTTATGTTCTCAGTTGGTTGAAAGTGCATTTAGTTGTCTGGAAGATAGTTATGGCAAAGAACATCATGTTGCTGTGCAGTCACTCCGTCGTGTCTAGCTCTTTGCTACCACATGGACTGCAGCACACCAGGCTTCCCTGTCTTAAAAACAACAAAATGATCTTGGTTCATTTACAAGTGAAACCATCCAACATCATAGTAATCCAAGTTTAGGTTTCAACCACTAATTCTGAAGAAGATGAAGTTGAATGTTTCCATGAAGACCTATAAGACCTTCTAGAATTAACACCAAAAAAAGATGTCCTTTTCATCCTAGGGGACTGAAATGCAAAAGTAGGAAAATCATGGGTAACATTCAGATCTTTTTCCCATTAATCTTGAGGTTTAACATATCTCATCCACCAAAACAAAGAAGTTCTGAAGTCTAATTTCCTAGACTTCTCCTTTCCTATGTTATTCACACAATAACCACAATCACTTAGAATTGCCACTTAAAGTCTCCCTCTAGTTCTATACTTCTTAAGTTACATTCAGCCATATATTCAGTTTGTTTGTCAAGATGCACTGGTCAATCATATTTGTCAAGCCTAACCTTTTAGTACAAAAGCCAAGGATATTATACTTTTCCCATGTCTTCAATTTCTCAACTCAGTTTTCCCCCCATGTGTAAGGTTAATTAATTAGCATACAATGAGAGTCTCTTATGGTCTATGCATCCCCCAGCCTTCTCTTCTCTCTCATTGGAAAAAGTCTAAAAGTGGACTTCTACCTTATCAGGGAAAATGCAAGTGAAAGTCTCTCAGTAGTGTCTGACTCTTTGCAACCCCATGGTCTATACAGTCACTGGAATTCTCCAGGCCAGAATCCTGAAGTGGGTAGCCTTTCACTTCACCAGTCTCTCTTCCCAACCCAGGGATCGGACCCATGTCTCCCAAATTGCAGGTGAATTCTTACCAGCTGAGACACAAGGGAACCCCTATCAGGGAAAAAGACTGAAAAACTGCACATCTAAGGACATTTCTGATGTACAAGTGTGCAGAGGTGTTTTATCCTTTGCCAAGGACAATCTTACACTGCATAAATTTGAGCCTCAGTAAAGACAAGGAACATGTTGAATGTAATTAGGAAGTTCATAAGAATTTGCTTATATGTCTGCCCCACAAGAAGCCAAAAATGAAATAGTAAGAGAATCTAAATGCCCTGAGATGAAAAAGAAAAGGACAATACATTTGTCCTTAATTTCTCTTTTACTTTTCCAAAATCTTGAATGGAAAACTATGAACAATGAGATTTTACCATCTAAAAAGTGTTATTTGAGGACATTTTTGAGAAAGATAATATCTATTTTAGAAAATAATCATTCTAAAGTTGCTGATAGTTGGAGAGAAGGAATAGAATAGAGAGGGACAGAAGAAACTTGCCTGAGCAATTTTGCTTCTTGAGCTGGAGACTCTGCTTCCTTTGGCTATTGAAGGATAGGATAATGAGCCAAGTATCCTCCTGGGATTCTGAAAGAGGATACAAAGCCCGGAAGGAGTCTGGTCTTTATTAATGCATGTTGCTTGTTTTGTGATTTTTTTTTTTTTCCCTTGAATGAATCAAGTTTGACTGAGGTCATCTTATTTGCATGCAGAGAACACCAGGGACTGTTGGACTCATTAGGAAGGCCTTTGGGTATTTTTTCACCTCTTATAGGAGGATAGTAATGGTTGTTATGAGCTGAGGGCTCTCTGAAATGGAAGTTAGTTGCTTCAGAGGGAGGGGGGTTCGGGAAGGGGAACACATCTATACCTGTGGTGGATTCATTTTTATATTTTGCAAAACTAATACAGTTATGTAAAGTTTAAAAATAAAATAAAATTAAAAAAAAAACACACAAAAAAAAACTAATTAAATGACCCACTTTGGGAGACCAAGAAGAGGAGTTCACATGTGAATGGTTCTGACAGCATTAGAGTACAAAGAATAGGAGTTGTCCAAATAAAAGAGATTAAAAGGGGAAAAATCAACTACTAATAGGTCATCTTTGTGAGATTTCTGAACCATGATATGAGGGGATTGGATCACACTTTCCAGCATTCTCATAACTTTTGGCAATTTATTTCTTTCAGATAAGATCCTTTTTATAGAGTTAATAGATAGTGATATAAGCAGTGGCTTATTAGAGGACAGAGTGCTAAGTCAGAAGGAGTAGACAAAAAGGGAAAAATAATTATATAGCAATGGACTTCACTTGATCTCTAATTGATGCTATCATTTGGAAAAGTATCAGGCCTGACAATTTATCAAGTACAGTAGGCCATAGACTCAACAACCTAGAATTATTTCCCAGTACACTTCAATATATTCTTCTAAAGCTAGGATGAAATAGACACTGTATCATAGAGCCCAATATGTGGTTTTAATATTCTGTCAACTCATGTATCATCCAGTATCTCAATTTAGTCTCATATTCCTTATGCTCAAACCCAAGTTCCTGCATCTGACAACTTTCTGGGGTAAGAAGCCCCATGTGCTTTTTGCTGCTAATGTTGTTCAATCACTAAGTTGTGTCCAACTCTTTGCCACCCAGTGGACTCTATCACACCAGGCTTCCTATCTTTCACTATCTTCCAGAGTTTGCTCAAATTCATGTCCATTGAGTTGGTGATGCTATCTAACCATCTTATCCTCTACCACCCTCTTCTCCTTTTACCTTCAATATTTCTTAGTTCAAGAACAAGATGGCAGAGTAGAAGAATATGCACTCATCTCTCCTGTGAGAACACCAAGATCACAACTAGCTGCTGAACAACCATCAACAGGAGAATGTTGGATCCCTCCCCCCAAAAATACCCTGCATCCAAGGGCAAAGGAGAAGCCCCAAAAAGAAGTTAGGAGGGGCACATTTGCATTTAAAATCAAATTTCAGGCCTACTGTAGATGCTCAGAAGGTGCAAACAAAACCTTGTGCCCACAAGGACCGAGGCAAAGAATTAGTGACCTGCACAAGAGACTGAGCCAGACCTACCTGTGAGTGACTGAGTGTCCCCTGTGGAGGCAAAGGTCAGCAGTGACCTGCTGCAGTGACAGGGGCTCTGGCTGCAGGAGACCTGGGAGTCAGAGCATGTGGCATAAGTCCTCTTGGGAGATGTCATCATTAGCACCACCATAAAGCCACTGAGCAAGCTGAACACCTGCAGTCAAAGACAGAGAAGCTGTATATAACGACAGAGAAGCTGTATATAGTCGGCAAAAGCAAGAATGGGAGTTGTCTGTGGCTCAAATTCAGAACTAAATGAAAGAAAATAGGCAAAACCACTAGACCATTCAGTTATGACCTATATCAAATCCCTTACGATTATCCAGTGGAAGTGACAAATAGATTCAGGGGGCTAGATCTGAGAGAGTACCTGAAAAACTATGAACCGAGGTTCATAACATTGTACAGGGGGTGGTGATTTAAATCATCCCCCAGAAGAAGAAAAGAAAAAGGCAAAATGATTGTCTGAGGAAGCCTTGCAAATAGCTGAAAAGAAGAGAAATGAAAGGCAAAGAAGATAAGGAAAGATATAAGCATCTGAATGCAGAGTTCCAAAGAAGAACAAGGAGAAATAAGACAGCTTTTCTGAATGAACAATGCAAAGAAACAGAGGAAAACAATAGATGGGAAAGACTAGGGATCTCGTCAAGAAAACTAGAGATACCAAGGGAACATTTCATGCAAAGACGGGCTTAATGAAAGACAGAAACAGTATATCTAACAAAAGCAAAAGATATTAAGAAAAGGTGGAAAAATACCCAGAAGAACTATACAAAAAGATGATAATGACACAGATAACCATGATAGTGTGCTCATTCACCTAGAGCCAGATATCCTGGAATGTGAAGTCAAGTGGGCCTTAGGAAGCATCACTACAAACAAAGCTAGTGGAGGTGACAGAATTCCAGCTGAGCTATCTCAAATCCTAAAAGATGCTGCTGCTAAAGTGCTACACTCAATATGCCAGCAAATTTGGAAAACTCAGCAGTGATCAAAGGACTGGAGAAGGTCAATTTTCATTTGAATCTCAAAGAGGGGAAATGCTAAAGATAGTCAAACTACCACAGGATTGCACTCATTTCACATACTAGCAAAGTGTTGCTCAAAATTCTCCAAGCCAGACTTCAACAGTACATGAACTGAGGACTTCCAGATGTTCAAGCTGGATTTAGAAAAGCCAGAAAAACTAGAGATCAAATTGCCAGCATCCGTTAGATCATAGAGAAAGCAAATGAATTCAGAAAACATCTACTTTTACTTCATTGACTATGTTAAAGCCTTTGTGGGGATTACAACAAACTGTGAACAATTTCTCAAGAGATGTGAATACCAGACTTTACCTGCCTCCTGAGAAACCTGCATGCAGGTCAAGAAACAACAGTTAGAACCAGACATGGAGGAACAGACAGATTCCAAATTGGGAAAGGAGTATGTAAAGGCTGTACATTTTCACCCTACTTATGTAACATATATATAAAGTATATCAGTGAAATGCTGAGTTGGAAAAACATAAGTTGGAATCAAGATTGCAGGGTGAAATATCAATAACTTCAGATATGCAGATGACACCCTAATGGCAGAAAGCAAAGCAAGACTAAAGAGCCTCTTAATGAAGGTGAAAGAGAAGAGTGAAAAAGCTGTCTTAAAACTCAGCATTCAATAAACTAAGATCATGGCATCCAATCCCATCATTTCATGATAAATAGATGGGGGAACAATGGAAACAGTGACAGACTTTACTTTCTTGGGCTCCAAAATCACTGCAGATGGTAATTGCAGCCATGAAATTAAAAGACATTTGTCTTTTGGAAGAAAAGCTATGGCAAACTTGACAACATATTAAAATCAGAGACATTACTTTGCCAACAAAGTTCTGTCCAGTCAATGCTAAGGTTTTTAGAGTAGTCATGTATGTATGTGAAAGTTGGACCATAAAGAAGTCTGAGTGTCAAAGGATGATGCATTGAACTGTGGTATTGAGAAGACTCTTGAGAAGGAGATCAAACCAATCAATCCTAAAGGAAATCAATCCTGAATAATCATTAGAAGGACCTATGCTGAAGTTGAAGCTCCAATAGTTTGGCCACCTTATACAAAGAGTCAACTCATTAGAAAAGACCCTTATGCTGGGAAAGATTGAAGGCAGGAGGAGAAGAGGATGACAGAGGCTGAGTTGGCTGAATGGCATCACTAACTCAATGAACTTGAGTTTGAACAAGCTCCAGGAGATGATGAAGGACAGGGAAGCCTGGCATGCTGCAATTCGTGGATTCACAGAGTGATGTGACAGGTGACTGAACAACAACAACAACAACAAGCCTCTTTGAATCAGGCAGCCAAAGTATTGAAGCTTCAGCTTCAGCATCAGTGCTTCCAATTAATATTCGGGGTTGATTCCCCTTAGGATTAACTGGTTTGATCTCCTTGTTGTCCAAGCGACTCTCAAGAGTCTTCCCCAAACCTCAAAAGCATCAATTTTTTGGTGCTCAGCCTGCCTTATGGTCCAACTCTCACATCCATACATGACTACTGGAAAAACCATAACTTTGACAATTACTACCTTTGTCGGGAAAGTAATACCTCTCCTGTTTATTTTTTAATTTTTTTAATTTTTATTATTTTTTTGTTTTATTTTTTTTTATTTTTTTTCATATATGATATTATACATGTTTCAATGTCATTCTTCCAAATCATCCCACCCTCTCCCTCTCCCACTGAGTCCAAAAGACTGTTCTATACATCAGTGTCTCTTTTGCTGTCTCTTATATGCTGTCTAGGTTTGTCATAGCTTTCCTTCCAAGGAACAAGTGACTTTTAATTTCATGGTTGCAGACCATCAGCAGTGATTTGGGAACCCGAGAAAAGAAAATTTGTCACTGCTTCCAGTTTTTCCCCTTAAATTTGCCGTGAAGTGATTGGACTGGATGCCATGATCTTAGTTTTTAAATTTTGATTTTTAAACCAGCTTTTTTCATTCTCCTCTTTCATCTTCACCAAGAGTCTCTTTTGTTCATCTTCACTTTCCACCAGTACAGTGGTGTCATCTGCATATCTGAAGTTGTAGATATTTCTCCTGGCAATCTTGATTCCAGCTTATGATTCATCCAACCTGACATTTTGTATGATGTACTCTGCATAGAAGTTAAATACACATGGTGAATATATACAGCCTTGTCCTACTCCTTACCAATTTTGAACCACTCAGCTGTTCCATGTAATATTTTAATTCTTGCTTCTTGACCCACATACAAGTTTCTCAGGAGACAGGTAAGGTGATCTGCTTTTTCTATCTGTCTAAGAATTTTCACAATTTATTGTGATTCAAACAGTCAATGAAGATAATTAGATGTTTTTCTGAAACCCCTTGCTTTCTTCATGATCCAACAAATGTTTGCAATTTGATTTCTGTTTTTTATGGCTTTTCCAAATCCACCTTGTATACCTGGAAGTTCTCAGTTCAAATACTATTGAAGCCTAGCTTAAAGGATTTTGAGCATAACCTCACTAGCATGTGAGATGAATACAATAATACAATAGTTTGAACATTCTTGGCATTGACCTTCTTTGGGATTGGAACTAAAACTCATCTTTTCCAGTCCTGTGGCCACTGCTGAGTTTTCCAAATTTGCTCACATGTTGAATGCAGCACTTTAGCAGCATCATATTTTAGCATTTCATATAGATCAGCTGGAATTCCATTATCTCTACTGTCTTTGTTTGCAATAATGCTTCCTGAGGCCCACTTGACTTCACTCTCCTGGATGTCTGGATACAAGTGAGTTACCTCAACATCTTGGTTATCTAGGTCATTGATATCTTTATGTATATTTCTTCTGTATATTCTTGTCAACTCTTTTTAATCTCTTCTGCTTCTGTTAGACCCTTACTGTTTCTGTGCTTTATCATGCCCATCCTTGCTTAAAATATTCCCTTGGTATCTCCAATTTTCTCAGAGATCACTAGTCTTTCCAATCTACTGTTTTCCTCTATTTTATATTGTTCATTTAAGAAGGCCTTCTTATCTCTCCTTGCTATTCTCTGGAACTCTACTTTCAGTTGTTTGTATTTTTTCCTTTCTCCCTTGCTTTTCACTTCTCTTCTTTCTGCAGCTATTTGTAAAGCCTCCTCAGACAACCACTTTTCCTTTTTGCATTTCTTTTTCTTAGGAATGGTTTTGATCACTATTTCCTATACAGTGTTAGGAACCTCTGTATACAATTTTTCAGGCCGTGTGTCTACTCCATTTAGTCCCTTGAATTTTTCATCATCTCCACTGTATAATCATAATGGATTTGATTTAGACCATACCTGCACGGCCAGTGGTTTTCCCTACTTTCTTCTATTTAAGCCTGAATTTTGCAACAAGGAACTGATTATCTGAGCCACAGCCAGCTACAGTTCTTGTTTTTTGCCAACTACATAGAACTTATCCACTTTGGCTACAAAGAATATAATCCATCCGATTTCAGTATTGACCATTTGGTGATATTCATATGTAAAGTCATCTCTTTTGTTGTTGGAAAATGGTGTTTGCTATGACCAGTGTGTCCTCTTGAAAAACCAATAACAACAACAAAAAAAATTCTGTTAGCATTTGCCCTGCTTCATTTTGTACTCCAAGACCAAACTTGTCTGTTACTCTAGGTATATCTTGACTTCCTACTTTTGCATTCCAATCCCCAATGATGAAAATGACATCTTTCTCATGTTTGTTCCAGGAAATCTTGTAATTCTTCATGGAATTTGTCTATTGCAGCGTCTTTGGCATCAGAAGTTTGGGCATGGACTTGGATTGCTGTGATAGTGAATGGCTTGCCTTGAAAACAAACTGATATCATTCTGTCATTTTAGAGATTACACTTAAGTACTGCATTTTGGACTATGAAGGCTACTCCATTTCTTCTAAGGGATTCTTGCCCAAAGCAGTAGAAAGAATATTATCTGAATTAAATTTGCCCATTCCCATTCCTGTCCATTTTATTTCCACTGGAGAAGGGAATGGCAAATCACTTCAGTATTCTTGCCTTGAGAACCCCATGAACAGTATGAAAAGGCAAAATGATAGGATATTGAAAGAAACTCGCCAGGCCAATAGGTGCCCAATATGCTACTGGAGATCAGTGGAGAAATAACTCCAGAAAGAATGAAGGGATGAAGCCAAGAAAAAAACAATACCCAGCTCTGGACGTGACTGGTGATAGAAGCAAGGTCCGATGCTGTAAAGAGCAATATTGCAGAGGAACCTGGAATGTTAGGTCCATGAATCAAGGCAAATTGGAAGTGGTCAAACAAGAGATGGCAAGAGTGAACATCGACATTCTAGGAATCAATGAACTAAAGTGGACTGGAATAAGTGAATTTAACTCAGATGGCCATTATATCTACTACTGAGGGCAGGAATCCCTCAGAAGAAATGGAGTAGCCATCATGGTCAACAAAAGAGTCCGAAATGCAGTACTTGGATGCAATCTCAAAAATGACAGAATGATCTCTGTTCATTTCTAAGGCAAACCATTCAATATCACGGTAATCCAAGTCTATACCCCAACCAATAACGCTGAAGAAGCTGAAGTTGAATGGTTCTATGAAGACCTACAAACCTTTTAGAACTAACACCCAAAAAATATGTCCTTTCATTATAGGGGACTGGAATGCAAAAGTAGGAAGTCAAGAAACACCTGGAGTAACAGGCAAATTTGGCCTTGGAATAGGGAATAAACCAAGAGAATGACTAATAGAGTTCTGCCAAGAAAATGCACCGCTCATAGCAAACACCCTCTTCCAACAACACAAGAGAAGACTCTACACATGGACATCACCAGATGGTCAACACCAACATCAGACTGATTATGTCCTTTGCAGCCAAAGATGGAGAAGCTCTATACAGTCAACAAAAACAAGACCAGGAGCTGACTGTGGCTCAGATCATGAACTCCTTATTACCAAATGTAGACTTAAATTGAAGAAAGTAGAGAAAACCACTAGACCATTCAGGTATGACCTAAATCAAATCCCTTATGATTATACAGTGGAAGGGAGAAATAGTTTTAAGGGCCTAGATCTTATAGATAGAGTGCCTGATGAACTATGGAAAGAGGTTTGTGACATTGTACAGGAGACAGGGATGAAGACCATCCCCATGGAAAAGAACTGCAAAAAAGCAAAATGGCTGCCTGAGGAGGCCTTACAAATAGCTGTGAAAAGAAGAGAAGTGAAAAGCAAAGGAGGAAAGAAAAGATATAAGCATATGAATGCAGAGTTCCAAAGAATAGCAAGAAGAGATAAGAAAGACTTCCTCAGCTATCAATGCAAAGAAATAGAGGAAAACAACAGAATGGGAAAGACTAGTGATCTCTTCAAGAAAATTGGAGTTACCAAGGGAACATTTCATGCAAAGATGGGACCTAACAGAAGCAGAAGATATCAAGAAGAGGTGGCAAGAATACACAGAAGAACTGTACAGAAAAGATCTTCAAGACCCAGATGATCACGATGGTGTGATCACTCATCTAGAGCCAGACATCCTGGAATGTGAAGTCAAGTGGGCCTTAGAAAGCATCACTACGAACAAAGCTAGTGGAAGTGATGGAATTCCAGTTGAGCTATTTCAAATCCTGAAAGATGATGCTGTGAAAGTACTGCACTCAATATGCCAGCAAATTTGAAAAACTCAGCAGTGGCCACAGCACTGGCAAAGGTCAGTTTTCATTCCAATCCCAAAGAAAGGCAGTGCCAAAGAATGCTCAAACTACCACACAATTGCACTCATCTCACATACTAGTAAAGTAATGCTCAAAATTCTCCAAGCCAGGCTTCAGCAATATGTGAACCATGCACATCCTGATATTCCAGCTGGTTCTAGAAAAGGCAGAGGAACCAGAGATCAAACTGCCAATATCCACTGGATCATGGAAAAAGCAAGAGAGTTCCAGAAAAACATCTATTTCTGCTTGATTGACTATGCCAAAGCCTTTGACTGTGTGGATCACAATAAACTGTGGAAAATTCTTCAAGAGATTGGAATACCAGACCACCTGACCTGCCTCTTGAGAAATCTGTATGCAGGTCAGGAAGCAACAGTTAGAACTGAACATGGAACAACAGACTGGTTCCAAATAGGAAAAGGAGTACGTCAAGGCTGTGTATTGTCACGCTGCTTATTTAACTTCTATGCACAGTACATCATGAGAAACGCTGGACTGGAAGAAACACAAGCTAGAATCAAGACTGCCGGGAGAAATATCAATAACCTCAGATATGCAGATGACACTACCCTTATGGCAGAAAGTGAAGAGGAACTAAAAAGCCTCTTGATGAAAGTGAAACTGGAGAGTGAAAAAGTTGGCTTAAAACTCAACATTCAGAAAACGAAGATCATGGCATCTGGTCCCATCACTTCATGGGAAACAGATGGGGAAACAGTGGAAACAGTGTCAGACTTTATTTTTTGGGGAGCTCCAAAATCACTGCAGATGGTGACTGCAGCCATGAAATTAAAAGATGAAGGAAGGAATGCCTTCCTTCCTACTCCTTGGAAGGAAAGTTATGACCAATCTAGATAGCATATTGAAAAGCAGAGACATTACTTTGCCAACAGAGGTCCGTCTAGTCAAGGCTATGGTTTTTCCTGTGGTCATGTATGGATGTGAGAGTTGGACTGTGAAGAAAGCTGAGCGCCAAAGAATTGATGCTTTTGAACTGTGGTGTTGGAGAAGACTCTTGAGAGTCCCTTGGACTGCAAGGAGTTCCAACCAGTCCATTCTGAAGGAGATCAGCCCTGGGATTTCTTTGCAAGGAATGATGCTAAAGGTGAAAGTCCAGTACTATGGCCACCTCATGCGAAGAGTTGACTCATTGGCAAAGACTCTGACACTGGGAGAGATTGGGGGTAGGAGGAGAAGGGGACGACAGAGGATGAGATGGCTGGATGGCATCACTGACTCGATGGATGTGAGTCTGAATGAACTCCAGGAGTTGGTGATGGATAGGGAGGCCTGGCCTGCTGCGATTCATGGGGTCGCAAAGAGTCGGTCACGACTGAGCGACTGAACTGAACTGATGATGTTGATGTTCACTCTTGCTATCTGTTTGATCACATCTAATTTACCCTGATTCATGGAACTAACGTTCCAAGTTTCTATGCAGTATCGTTTTTTACAACATTGGCCTTTACTTTCACCACTAGACAGACCCACCCTGAACATTGTTTCTGCCTTGGTTCATCTGCTTCCTTATTTCTGGAGCTATTAGTAATTTCCTTCTGCTCCAGTAGCATATAGGACACCTTCTGACCTAGGAGGCTCATCTTCATACTATTCATGAGCTTGTTGGAGCAAGAATACTGAAATGGATAGGCATTCCTTCCTTCACTGGACCACATTTTGTCAGAACTCTCTACTATGACCCATCCGCGTTGGGTGGCCCTGCACTTCATGTCTCATAGCTTCATTACAGTGTGCAAGCCCTTTTGTCCAGACAAGGCAGTGATCTATGCAGGGGTTTTGTCCTGTTACATTCCTCTAAGATCTCTTTCTCTTGTTTTATAGCTCAATATTTATTTTCTGTCCAGAATATCTCCCTTTTCAAAGTCTTGGGAATATCTCAAAGGCTTAATCTTGGTTGTCTTCAATAGCCCTACTTGAAAAGATAAACACATCAATTTTTACATTGGTTACTTTCCTAAGCTGAGAACTGAGGTCAGGAAGATGGATATATCTTTTCCTTCCAATTTTTCTGTTATGTGTGTTGGCTTTTATTTTGACATTGATTCCCAACATTATATGAGAAAATGTTTCAGTGATGATGATGTTCACAGACTAACTTTGGTAGCTCAAAAGCTTCCTATGGTGGTACAGCAATAATGACAAGATTATAATAAAATAAAGTGCCAGTTATAAATGGCATATATAGAATCTTTTGGTCTGGTGTTATTTAAAGAATATTTCATCAAATGGGTGACAGTTCACAGGTTTAACACTGAATGTAGATGTCAGAAAGAAATGTAGTACACCAGCTATTTAACTTGAAAGAAGAAATACAATAAAAGTTTTAATGTAAGCCTTACCTTCTTAAAACTCGGCAATTTTTATACCTCAAGAAAAAAATTAAAAAAAAAATTAAAGATGGGGCCTGTGATGCCTACTAATGTGTGCAAGGGCTTCTGCTAATTCCAGAACTATAAAAGGAGATTTTTATTGACAAAAAAGGTCATGCTTCTCTGGTAGGAGCTGGAGTTTTTGCCTCATTTTTTATTTTTTCTGTAGATGGCTAATCTAGTTTTCTTTCACAGCTTGGGTTCTGGGGAGGAAGGGGAGGAATATAAGGCAGGATGTTGTACAAGGGCCCCTGATAAAGTAAATATATTATTTATCTGCCAAACTGAGATACTTTTGATAGTGAAAAATTCATGCTTTTCTAGGAGGACATCAGAATAATGGGTGAATCAGGACACGGTTATTAGTTCATACAGAATATGGGAATGGGACCAGAACCGATATAATGAGAGTACATAGGAAGATTTCTTTGGATTAAAGGCTGCTTTATAGCTTACTACCCCTTAAAATTGTGAAGGGTAAGTTTTTAGGCACTTTTAGAGGCCATGAAAGAGACTGTGATGATCATTCCAATATCCATCTCTCATCCTTTAATAATAATGGAATTTTCAATTGAGCAAATGACAGTCCAACTAAACTTTGTATTTTTTGTTTGTTTAGTTTTCTTGCCAGCTCTCTTGCAGCCAGCTTTGGCCAGATGATTAGGTTTTATACAAACGGAAGTTGGTGAAATTTATGTGAGCTAGTTCTTCTTCGTATACTTAAAAAGAATGAAATATACTCTCCCCTTTACCTTGTCTTGTTCCTTCAGAATGGAATGAAGGTAAGTTGACATAAGCTGAAACAATCATTTTCAACCATGACAAGATGGAGCTAGCCTGGATCCCGAACACCCTGATGTATCAGCTTTGGAATACTTAATCTGAAACTGCTTAGCCTCTTAACTGAGAGAGAAATAAAACTCTAGCTTGTTCAAGCCACTGATATTTGGACTTCATCCATGCACTCAGTGTGTATTCTGATTGATTCAGGGTGCATTTGCTTTAGTCATCTCTCAGAGAGAGGTAGAACTCTGACCTAATTCCTTCCCTTCTGTACTTACTGGATTAACTGAGAGGAGTCAGCCAATAGCAGCTCATTAGCCAACAGAAAGCATACTTCATTAGAGGCTACTGATCATTTTCTGAATTGTACTCTAAGTTTCTAGAAAAAATAATAATAAAGAACCATTTGTGGCCATTTATAATTCAAATCCAACTGATTTAAGAACTGTTTACTCAATAACTTTCAGGTTTAGTTTATACCTCAGGGCTGAGTTTGAAGTGAGAAAACAGCAAAATTGTCACAACTTGAATATTGTCACCAAGAACTGAGTTCCAGCATGTCAAAGGCCAGCTCCCCTAGTACTTCTCTTGCTCTCAGTCCCAAGAAATAATAGTCTTAGCTGTGACTTATCCTTGAAAAATAATGGTGGCTCTTACAAGAGAATCCTTTTAAACCTGAGCATCTTTACTAAACTAGCAAATGGGGAGGCTAGGAGTTTTAAAGGAAACCTCAGAATCGTAGAAAAAACACTGACCAGGAGTTAGATGACCATTGTTTCTCCTTTTGTTTTCACATCTTACTTACTATGTGGACTTGAACATGACAGATTACTTAATACAGAGAATGCCTAAAAAGAAATTAGTTATCTGAAATATTTTAAGTACACCTGAAGATAATACATAACATACACATTATTTGTGAATTAGGGTATCAACTTGAAAAACATGGAAATTAAGAAGCTAACAGTCATGAGAAACACTGGGCTAGAAGAAGCACAAGCTGGAATCAAGATTGCCAGGAGAAATGTCAATAACATCAGATATGCAGATGACACCACTCTTATGGCAGAAACTGAAGAGGAACTAAAAAGCCTCTTGATGAAAGTGAAACTGGAGAGTGAAAAAGTTGGCTTAAAGCTCAACATTCAGAAAACGAAGATCATGGCATCTGGTCCCATCACTTCATGGGAAATAGATGGGGAAACAGTGGAAACAGTGTCAGACTTTATTTTCTGGGGCTCCAAAATCACTGCAGCTGGTGATTGCAGCCATGAAATTAAAAGACACTTACTCCTTGGAAGGAAAGTTATGACCAACCTAGATAGCATATTCAAAAGCAGAGACATTACTTTGCCAACAAAGGTCTGTCTAGTCAAGGCTATGGTTTTTCTAGTGGTCATGTATGGATGTGAGAGTTCGACTGGGAAGAAAGCTGAGCGCCAAAGAATTGATGTTTTTGAACTGTGGTGTTGGAGAAGACGCTCGAGAGTCCTTGGACTGCAAGGAGATCCAACCAGTCCATTCTAAAAGAAATCAGTGTTGGTTGTTCATTGGAAAGACTGAGGCTAAAGCTGAAACTCCAGTACTTTGGTCACCTCATGCGAAAAGTTGACTCATTGGAAAAGACTGATGCTGGGAGGGATTGGGGGCAGGAGGAGACGGGGATGACAGAGGATGAGATGGCTGGATGGCATCACTGACTCGATAGACATGAGTCTGAGTGAACTCTAGGAGTTGGTGATGGACAGAGAGGCCTTGCATGCTGCGATTCATGGGGTCGCAAAGAGTCAGACACTACTAAGCGACTAAACCGAACTAAACAGACCTGGAATGCAGACTTGTATCTTTCTTACAATTAGATTTTAACAATAGATAATTCTACTTCTGAAGTGTTAAGTTTCCAGGCATAGACTGTTTCCAAAACAGAGGGCTGCATCAGAATCATCCTGGTATTCCTCTCGGAAAGTACTGATCTGAAAACAATATTAATAATAAAAATATTTAACTAGATTTTTAAAAAGAGGTTGTTGTTAATACCTATCTTTTAGTATGCATTGTAATTCTCTTTGCAATTTTAAGACAGCAATATGTCAATAGAGAAGAAGCAAGACTCTGAATGAAGTTGACGATTCCCACGCATCTTCTTCTCCTGAGATTGTTCAAAGGAGACATACACTCAGGAATCAATGGCAAAGACAAGAAAAGTACTTGCTAGTTTGAATTAAACTTTAATCTGGATAAGAGAGCAAAGCCAAGGGCAGGTTAAGTTCAGTTCAGTCGCTCTGTCATGTCCGAATCTTTGTGACACCATGAATCGCAGCACCCCAGGCCTCCCTGTCCATCACCAACTCCCAGAGTTCACCTAGAGTCATGTCCATCGAGTCAGGGATGCCATCTGGCCATCTCATCCTCTGTCATCCCCTTCTCCTCCTGCCCCTAATCCTGCCCAGCATCAGAGTCTTTTCCAATGAGTCAGCTCTTCGCATGAGGTGGGCAAAGTACTGGAGTTTCAGTTTTAGCATCATTCCTTCCAAAGAACACCCAGGGCTGATCTCCTTCAGAATGGACTGGTTGGATCTCCTTACAGTCCAAGGGACTCTCAAGAGTCTTCTCCAACACCACAGTTCAAAAGCATCAATTCTTTGGCGCTCAGCTTTCTTCACAGTCCAACTCTCACATCCATACATGACCACAGGAAAAACCATAGCCTTGACTAGACAGACCTTTGTTGGCAAAGTAATGTCTCTGCTTTTTAATATGCTATCTAGGTTGGTCATAACTTTCCTTCCAAGGAGTAAGCATCTTTTAATTTCATGGCTGCAGTCACCATCTGCAGTGATTTTGGAGCCCCCAAAAATAAAGTCTGACACTGTTTCCACTGTTTCCCCATCTATTTCCCATGAAGTGATGGGACCAGATGCCATGATCTTCGTTTTCTGAATGTTGAGCTTTAAGCCAACTTTTTCACTCTCCAGTTTCACTTTCATCAAGAGGCTTTTTAGTTCCTCTTCACTTTCTGCCATAAGGGTAGTGTCATCTGCATATCTGAGGTTATTGATATTTCTCCCGGCAATCTTGATTCCAGCTTGTGTTTCTTCCAGTCCAGCGTTTCTCATGATGTACTGTGCATAGAAGTTAAATAAGCAGGGTGACAATGCACAGCTTCGACGTACTCCTTTTCCTATTTGGAACCAGTCTGTTGTTCCATGTCCAGTTCTACCTGTTGTTTCCTGACCTGCATACAGATTTCTCAAGAGGCAGGTCAGGTGGTCTGGTATTCCCATCACTTTCAGAAGTTTCCACATTTTATTGTGATCCACACAGTCAAAGGCTTTGGCATAGTCAATCAAGCAGAAATAGATGTTTTTCTGGAACTCTCTTGATTTTTCCATGATCCAGCGGATATTGGCAATTTGATTTCTGGTTCCTCTGCCTTTTCTAAAACCAGCTTGAACATCAGGAAGTTCACAGTTCATGTATTGCTGAAGCCTTGCTTGGACACTGAACAATTGTGCTGCCTTTAGTTTTCCAGTGAATCCTGTCTACCTACACAGTCTTATTATTCCTTCAACAAAAGTCTCTAGATTATCAGCTTAAAGTCTTCACACTTGGTAATGTAAGGTTGAAGAAAGAGGGGCAGTGGTGTAATAGGAATTTAGTGTCTCTCTTACCTCTTGACAGGACATTTGGAAGAGACTGTCATGGGAAAATTCACAGATAAGAGGTACAAGAATGATTCACATAGATATACTGCATTAAGACTGCTCTGTGTAGCTCCCTGCTTCCAATGAGTTCTGACTCAGTTCATGGGCCTCATATCTAGAGCCCATGTTTTATCTCTCTCCATTCATCTAGAACAGTTTTCTCAGAAAGCAACACTACAGATTGCCCCTAGCAGTGTAATAATAATGAAGCCACTCCCTTTAGAATCTATTTAGTATTCACTTTAGAAGTGCTGTTGAAAGTCTGTGAAAAGAAGAATAAGATGTTCAGAGGGAGACCTGAGAACCTGAAAGTTGTTTCTGAAGGAGTGTTATTAGTGGATCAGCAGAATTTGACAACTGCTCACACATACCATTCAGTTGATCTCCTTGGACAAATGAAAATGGCTTAGCCAAGACAAGCAAACCCAAGCACAATGTCTTGGCTGCTATTAATAATTTGACTAGCACAATGAGTGGGGAAACTGATAATCTCTAATGAGAGTTGAAGACAGAAAACCCAAATGGCACAATAGATGTTCAGTTATATACATAAATTTATTTATAAAATATCAAGATTACTTAATGTGATATGAATACTTTTGGCATTGGGAAAATAAGGAGAGTGGATCTTAGAGTCAAGGTGATGAAGCCCTTAGGCCAAACTCTGCCCAGACAGTCCAGATACAATCAAGCTAAGAGAAAGCATTGAGGAATTGGATAAAGTATCATTCACAACTGATAGATATTGTGCTGCTGACTTCCAGAAGGATAGGGAAGCATGAGTCCCAACAGAGATGATACCAGATAAGAAATACCAGGTGAGAAGTACTTCCAAATACTGTATTCTTAGTTGAAGAGGATAACTGATCATTCCCCAACATAGACTCAGGCAGAGAGCAAGGCATACTGGATTCCCTATCAATATGTTATTTCCATGTATAACGCTCTCTTTTTTGAACTGGACCTTACGGAATATTCAGATCACAGAAAGTATTTTGTTGAAATTTTTTAGTCAAATTTGAGAAGATTAAAATGGTTTTCCTTCTTGTTTTTATGATCATTAGGTATACATTATGTCATTATTAATTATATTTTAATATATGGAAAACATAATAAAATAAAATATAAATACATTTACCCAATTGATTTTAGTGGAGTGAAATATTCAGGCAAACTAGCTAGAAAGTCAGAAAGTTGCACTCATTTAAAAGACTGGGACGACCCAGAGGGATGGAATGGGGAGGGAGGAGGGAGGAGGGTTCAGGATGGGGAACACATGTATACCTGTGGCAGATTCATTTTGATATTTGGCAAAACTAATACAATTATGTAAAGTTTAAAAATAAAATAAATTTTTAAAAAAAAAAGACTGTTTTCTACAAAATCTCAAAGCTTGTATTTGATTGTTTCATCTTATCCATTGATTTGGTTTAAGTTTTTGGAAATTGTAGCAATTTAGGTGATTTCTGTTTCTGGAAAATTTTTTTAAGCTTAGAGGGAGGTTAAGATCTATTTTTATTTTTAAGCATTAGTATTTAAGCAATCATGAGGGGAAAAATATCACCTGGATATGTAAAATTTGTTAGCATTTTCTGAGATGGTTAAGCCAGATATAAAATAGTAAATAAGGAAATCAGTGAATAAATAAATCAATACTCTTAAATTTGGGAGAAGGCACCAGCATAAATATATGCTTTAATATGATATATCAGTGTAACTTGATATATCAAAGAAAGCAAAAAAGAGGAAATTACTTCTTACATTAGAACAAGATCAAAAGAAATAGGATTAAATTGGAACAGGAATGTGAAATTCTGGCTCTTTTGAAGAAAAAGAAAATTTAATCTCAGGAATAGTTGATATAGCATACTTCATTCTACCCTGAATATCATGTAAAACATTGTAACAAATATCTGAACAGGTATTTGATAATAAATCCACAGCTGCAATATTTTTGCTTCTAATACTAGTCTCTACATAAAGAAATCAAAGCTCCTTGCAGGTTGGCTACTTCCATGTTTGAGGTAGGGAAAATAAGTATCATCCAGGAAAATCTTTATTTTTAAAAAATATTTTCTATCCAAGACATTTTAGAGATAGTTAGCAAAACTATATAAAAGAAAAAAAAAAATATATATGTATATTAGGTTGCTAATTGTCAGTGTGTTATCATTAACACACACACACAAGCACAAATAGTCCAAACAATAATTACAGTTATTCAAATGTAAACCTTCAAGGTATGTAAATGTCTAAAAGTCCATAGAAGTTTTCAAAGAAGGTAGATGTAAAGTTTATACATTTATATAAATGTATAAAGTTAATCATTTATGCCATTATAGTTCAAAAATATTTATTTAATTCTTTAAGTTATAGTCAGTTCATTATTTATTTTGAAAAGTGCATTTTTATAACTGGTTTATATAAATTAGAATCTAAATCAGGCATACTCTTTGTATCTGGATATATCTAAATTTTTTATAAATTCTTCTTTGATTTAGAACAGCCCCTCTCCTTTTAAAGTACCCTCTTTAGATAGAGTTTTAATATAAATGGATATTGAACTTTGTCTAAAGCTTTTCCTGTATTTATTGAATTGATCATATAATGTGAATTATCTAATTTATTAATGTGATATATCATATAAATTCATTTATAAATATTGCAAAATTCTTCCATTGCTGGGATAAACCTCACTTGATTAAGGTATATGATTCTTCTAATGTATTGTTAGATTTGGTTTGGTAATAACTTGTTGAGGATTTTGCATCTATATTCTTCAAATATATTGGCCTGTTTTTTTTTTTTTTTTATGATATCTTTGTCTGGTTTTGGTATCAGGGTAATGCTGACATAGTTGAATGAATTTGAAAGTGTTCATTATTCAACAATATTTTGGAATAACTTGAGAAGAATAGATGTTAATTTATCTCTAATTGTTTAATAGAATTCAACTGTGAAGCCATCTGGTCCTAGATTTTTGTTTTTTGGAAGTTTTTAAATTACTGATTCAATACCATTACTGGTAATTGTTTTGTTTGTTTTTATTTCATATTTTCTATTTCTCCTTGATTCACTCTTGGGAAAGTGAACATTTCTAAAAACTTTTCCATTTATTTTTGGTTTTCATTTTATTGGCAGATAGGTGTTCAGAATAGTCTCTTAAATCAATTTCTAGGGTGTTGGATGAAACTTCTTCTTTTATATTTCTGATTTTATTGCTGTGAACCCCCTCTCTTTCTTTCTTCATTTTTCGGGCTAAATGTTCATCTATTTTGTTTATTTTGTCAAATGACAGTTTCACTGATCATTTCTATTGTTTTTAGTTTCCTTTTCATATATTTCTCCTCTGATTTTTATTTCTTTTCTTCTACCAGATTCCCTGGTGACTCAGAAGGTAAAGCATCCATCTATAATGCAGGAGACCTGGTTCCACTCCCTGGGTAGGGAAGATCCCCTGGAGAAGGAAATGACAACCTACTTCAGTACTCTTGCTTGGAAAATCCCATGGACAGAGGAGCCTGGCAGGCTACAGTCCATGGGGTTGCAAATAGTCAGACACAAGTGAGAGACTTCATTTTCACCTTTTCCTTCTAACTTTGGATACTGTTGTTTAGATGTAAGGTTAGGTCATTTGTTCAATATTATCTTGCTTCCTGAGGTATGCTTAGGTCACTATAAAGTTTCCTCTTAGGAGACACTGTTTTCCTATGCTCCATAGATCTTGGATTGTTTTCTTTTCATTTTTCTCCAGGTTTTATCTCCCCTTTAGTTTTTTCAGTGATCTATTGATAGTTTAAGTAGCATATTGTTTAGCCTCCACATATTTGTGATTTTTGAATTACTTTTCTTGTAATCAATTTCTAGTCTTATAGCATTATAGTTGGGAAAGTACTTGATCTGATTAAATCTTAAATTTGTCAAGGCTTGTTTTGCAGCCTAACATGATTTATCATGGAGGATGCTCTATGTGCATATTATAAAAATATGTATTCTGGTGCTTTTGCATTGAGTATTCTATATATATGTACTAAATTCATCTGGTTTAATGTAACTTTTGATGTTCTTATTTTTTTTCTTTTTTTAACTGAATTTCTGTATTGTTGATCTATCTATTGATGAAAGTAGATTGTTAAATTCCACTAATATTATTGCATTACTGTTAGCTTCTTCCTTTATGTCTATTAATATTTGTTTTATGTATTTTAGTGTTTCTTTGTTTGCTGCATATACATTTATATTAGTTCTATCATCTTCTTGAACTGATCCCTTGATTGTTGTATAATGCCCTTCTTTATCTCTTGTAACAGTATTTTTTTTAATGTCTATTTTCTTTGGGATAAGTATTGCTACTCCAGCTTTCTTTCAATTTCAATCTGCATGAAATATCCTTTTTCCTTCTTTTTCTCTCAGTTTGCCTATGTTTTTAGATCTGAAGTGAGTCTCTTGTAGGCAGTGAATACATAGATGTTTTTGTATCCATTGAGTCACTTTGTATTTTTTGATTGGTTCATTTGGTCCCTCTACATTTGAGGTAATCATTGATATGTATCCTTTTATTGTTATTTTGATAATTGTTTGGGGGTTGTTTTCCTAGCTATTTTTTGTTCTTTTGTTTTCTTATCTTGTAATTTGATGAATCTTTTGGGTTATATTTAGATTTCTTTTTCATTTTTGTGTGGGTATCTATTTTAGATTATTGGTATATAATATATACCACATACATAGTTTCTTTTAAGTTGTTGTTCTCTTACTTTATAACACATTTTAACAGTCCTGCGTTTGTACTCTTCTCCACTCATGATTACTATTTTTCGTAACATATTTTACATTTAATTGTTTTTTGTCTCTCTTAATTTCTTACTCTGGATATCAATGATTTAGCTACTTTTGGCATAATAGATTTTTGTGAATGATTTTCTACATTTACTATATGTTTGCCTTTATCAGTATAGGATAAATGGTCTGGGGTGTCCCAAAACTTGTGTTGTTCTGCTAGTTGTCAGGGCCAGGGCCCAACTCATCCCAAGGCAGAATCTGACCTGCTAAATGTCAGGCTGAGTCAGCAGCCTGCAGGTTTGTGGTTTTCTTGAGTTTGTTGTTTGCCTCTGTTGGGTGAGGCTCATCTAGAAGCTATAGCATGTTCCCTGGGAAGGCCGCGCAGGACCTACGGCTCACGAGACTCTGAGACTGGTGCCTGCCCAACAGTGAGTGGAACTGGGTCCTGAGCCCTCTGGTAAGCAGAGGCAACAGTTGACTCTGGGGTCTTAAGTCATCCTGCTTAATGATTCAGTGGGGCTGTATCCTTGCACAGTTAAATTTTTATGCTGAGACATTCTAGCACTTGCACCTACAGGCTGTTGGGTGGGGCCAGATGTTGTTAATAAGCTAGAGGGAGGATTATGCAATGGCACTTTTTAGCTCCAGTGTTCACTTGGTAGAAGGTGCTGCCAGAAATAATGTCTACCAATGTCTAATTTCACAGTGAGCTGCAGTCAACTCCTGCTTTTCCAGATGACTCTTGAAGATCAAGAGGTAGGTCTGATTGGGTACCTCTCAGATTACTCTTTCTGTTCTGTTTCCCAAAGTATGTGAGATTTTGTGTGCATCCTTTAAGTGAAATCTCTATTTCCCTGAGCCAACTGGGACTCTCAAAATTAAGCCTGTTTGCCTTCAAAGGTAAACACTCTGGCAGCTCATCTTCCGAATGCAGGACCCCCAACCAACCCCAACCTGGGGTTCAGATTTCTAACACATTTTGGAGAAGCTCTACAGTGTAGTTTTTCTCCTTTTTGTGGGTCACTTCTCTGGATATATCACTTCCCTGGTGTCTCAGAGGTAAAGCATCTGCCTCCAATGCAGGAGACCTGGGTTCCATCCTTGGGTCAGGGGAGATCCCCTGGAGAAGGAAATGGCAACCCACTCCAGTATTCTTGCCTGGACAATCCCATGGACAGTGGAGCCTGGTAGGCTACAGTTGACGCAATCAACTATGTTTTTTCAATCACCTGTGTTTTTGTTTGGAGCATTTATTCCATTGACATTTAAAACAATTTTTAATAAATATGCACTTATTGACATTTTACTACTTTTTTGCTGATTATTTATGTAACACTTCTTTGTATTTTTCTTCTTATTTTAATCTATTCCCTTGTAGTTTATTTTCTTTAATAAAAGAAACAGTCGCAAAGGGTTGGACAGGACTGAGTGACTTCACTTTCACTTACTCCCTGGATATATAGGACTTTTGCAAGTGTATGCCTCCTATCCATTTTATGGTAGCTTCTTTATATCACAATGTCTAGATATTTTTGGTAGGTTCTGTTCCTTTTCATGAATGGTTATTTTGCAGATAATTGTGATTTTGGTGTGCCCATGAGGAAAAGTGATCTCAGGGTCTTACTCCCTGCCATCATATCTTACCTCTCTACATTGAGTCTCTAGTAAATTTAAAGGTCTTATGGAGAAGAACCAAGGCATGAAAGCTTACTGTCAGATAACACCTATAATATTCTATTTGAATTTTTATACTTTGTTTTAAAGTCTACATTTTCTGATTTAAAAACTGCTTTGTTTTAATTTCCATTTGGATGGAATACATTTTCTGTTCCCTCACTAACAATCTCTCTGTTTCTTTTGATCTTATTTGAGTCTTTTGTAGGTAAAATGTAGAAAATGCTTTTGTTTGCTTTTTGTTTTTCCTTGTCAATCACCTGTGTTCTTGTTTGGAGCATTTATTCCATTGACATTTAAAACAGTTTTTAATAAATATGCACTTATTGACATTTTACTACTTTTTTGTTGATTATTTATGTAACACTTCTTTGTATTTTTCTTCTTATTTTAATCCATTCCCTTGTAGTTTATTTTCTTTAATATTATGTTTATATTAATAGTATGTTATGTTTATATTACTATTATGTTATTACTAGAATATGTTTATATCAATTTTTGTGTATATATTATAGCTTTTTGACTTGTGGTTACATTGGAGTTCATAAATGTTCATCTGTAACTATACTTGTTTTAAACTAAGAGTCATTTTATTTAATTCTTCAGGATCAGAAAGTTTTCCGCTATAATTTTATCAAGCATATTTTCAATGTCCTTCTCTCTCTCGGGACTCTACAATATGTATTAGTATGTTTGATGTTATCCCAGTGGTTCCATAAACTATTATCTTTATAAAAAATATTTATTTTTGTTATTTTTATTAGGTGTATGCCACTATTTTTTCTTCCAGATCTCTTATGAGCACATGTGTATTATTAAGGCTGTTATTTTCTTCTGTTTTATTTTTTTGCTTTAGTTATTGTGTTATTCAGCTCTGAATGCATCTATTTTATATTTTCTAGTTCTGTCTTTTAACCCTGTGTTTATCTATCCTTTTCTCTAAATCAGTTGGCAGTCTTATTATTATTATTAAATCTCCACTAGGCAAATTATCTCTGTTTCCTTAGGGTTTTTTCTTGTTCTTTCTTTTAAAACATGTTTCTCTGTCTTCTCATTTTGTTTAATTTTCTCTGTCTCTACGAAATTAGGTGAATAGCTACTTATGCTAGTCTTGAAGGTTTGCCTTGGAGTGTCCCTAGGTGATCTGTGTGTGCCTTATGGATTGATGTGAGAGTTGACTCTAAAGTGAGCATGGCCTGCATCTTTCCCATGGATGATGGATACCCTCCTTTTGATGGAGGGCAGGGTTTGGAGAAACTGTAGACAGAGCCAGTGGTAGTGAAGGCTTATCCTATGCTCATTGGCTTATTGGGTGTACAGATTGGTCCCAAGGTACTAGAACAGGATCTCTGAAGAAGTTCAGTTTTTTGAGTATATTGTGGTACCGTCACCCTGCTTATTTAACTTATATGCAGAGTACATTATGAGAAACTCTGGGCTGGAAGAAGCACAAGTTGGAATCAAAATTGCCGGGAGAAATATCAATAACCTCAGATATGCAGTGACACCACACTTATGGCAGTAAATGAAGAGGAACTAAAACGTCCCTTGATGAAAGTGAAAGAGGAGAGTGAAAAAGTTGGCTTAAAGCTCAACATTCAGAAAACTAAGATCATGGCATCTGGTCCCACCACTTCATGGGAAATAGATGGGGAAACAGTGGAAACAGTGTCAGACTTTATTTTTGGGGGCTCCAAAATCCCTGCATATGGTGATTGCAGCCATGAAATTAAAAGATGCTTACTCCTTGGAAGGAAAGTTATGACCAACCTAGACAGCATATTCAAAAGCAGAGACATTACTTTTCCAACAAAGGTCCATCTAGCCAAGACTATGGTTTTTCCAGTAGTCATGTGTGGATGTGAGAATTGGACTGTGAAGAAAGCTGAGCACGGAATTGATGCTTTTGAACTGTGGTGTTGGAGAAGACTCTTGAGAGTCCCTTGGACTGCAAGGAGATCCAACCAGTCCATTCTGAAGGAGATCAGTCCTGGGTGTTCTTTGGAAGGAATGAGGCTAAAGCTGAAACTCCAGTACTTTGGCCACCTTATGCGAAGAGTTGACTCATTGGAAAAGACTCTGACGCTGGGAGAAATTGGGGGCAGGAGGAGAAGGGGATGACAGAGGATGAGATGGCAGGAGTGAACTTCCGGAGTTCGTGATGGGCAGGGAGGCTTGGCATGCTGTGATTCATGGGGTCACAAAGAGTCGGACATGACTGAGCGACTGAACTGAACTGATGATGATGTCTGCTTCGATTCAGATCATGGCCAGGTCTGTGGTCTTGGGGCTGCACTTCTTAGTTTGTCTCACTGTTTCCCTTGAATACACAACTGGTATGTATATGTGTTAGTTGCTCAGTTATGTCCAGTTTTTTGCTACCCCATGTACACACCTTGGGTAGAGGCTATATTGGGGCCAGAGATGTGGATCCATACAGCTGAACTAGTTCTGCCATTTTCCACATGAGGACATGAACATGTGTGTCTGCAATGGTAAGCTCTTCCCTGGTGCTGCTTCCACTCCTTCCCAAGTTTCTGCATGGACCTGCAAGTCAGTAATGGAACCCTCTGCCTGAAGCTAGTTTTGCTTCCTCCAGTGTGGGTGCACTAATGCATGTGCTGGCAATGGCTGAAATGAATACAATTGTGCAATAGCTTGAACATCCTTTGGCATTACCCTCCTTTGGGATTGGAGTGAAAACTGGCATTTCTCAGCTCTGTGGCCACTGTTCAGTTTTCCAAATTTGCTGTCATATTGATTCTAGCACTTTAACAGCATCATCTTTTAGGATTTGAAATAGGTCAACTGGAATTCCATCACCTCCACTAGCGTTTTCATAGTGATACTTCTTAAGGCCCACTGATTTCACATTCTTGGATGCCTAACTCTAGGTTAGTGATAAATAACCACTATTGTGGTTATCTGTGTCATTAAGATCTTTTTTGTATAGTTCTTCTGGGTATTCTTACCACCTCTTCTTAATATCTTCTGTTCCTTTAGGTCCATACTGTTTCTGTCCTTAATTGTGCCCATCTTGGCATGAAATGTTCCCTTGGTAGCTCTAATTTTCTTGAAGAGATCTCTGCTGCTCTGCTGCTGCTAAGTCACTTCAGTTGTGTCTGACTCTGTGCGACCCCATAGACAGCAGCCCACTAGGCTCCTCTGTCCCTGAGAGTCTCCAGGCAAAAACACTGGAGTGGGTTGCCATTTCCTTCTCCAATACATGGAAGTGAAAAGTGAAAGTGAAGTCGCTCAGTTATATCTGACTCTCAGTGACCCCATGGACTGGAGCCTACCAACCTCCTCCGTCCATGGGATTTTCGAGGCAAGAGTATTGGAGTGGGGTGTCATTGTCTTCTCCAAAGACATCACTAGTCTTTCCGATTCTATTGTATTCCTCTATTTCTTTGCAGTAATCACTGAGGAAGGCTTTTTTATCTCTCCTTGCTATTCTTTGGAACTCTGCGTTCAAATGGATATATCTTTCCTTTTCTCCTTTGCCTTTAGCTTGTCTTCTTTTCTCAGCTATTTGTAAGGCCTCCTCAGACATCCATTTTGCTTCTTGAATTTATTTTCTTGGGAATGGTTTTGATCACTGTCTCCTGTACAGCCCTGGATCTCCATCCTTAGTTCTTCAGGCACTCTGTCTATCAGATCTAATCCCTTTAATCTGTTTCTCACTTCCACTGTATAATCATAAGTGATTTCATTTAGGTCATACCTGAATGGTCTACTGGTTTTCCCTACTTTTTTCAATTTAAGTATGAATTTTGCAATAAGGAGTTCATGATCTGAGCCACAGTCAACTTTCAGTCTTGTTTTTGCTGACTATATAGAGCTTCTCCATCTGCAGCTGCAAAGAATATAATCAATATGATTTTGATATTGGCCATCTGGTGATGTCCATGTGTAGAGTCATCTCTTCTGTTGTTCAAAGAGTGTGTTTTCTATGATCAGTCCACTCTTTTGGCAGAACTATGTTAACCTTTTCCCAGTTTCATTTGGTCTCCATCACCAAACTTGCCTGTCACACCTGGTATCTCTGACTTCCTATTTTACATTCCAGTCCCTAGCCATTCAGTTCTCCAGGGGATCTATGTGTAGTTGTAATTTTGATGTATTCATGAAGGGAGATGAGCTAACTGCTCTCCTACTACTCCATCTTGATTCCACCTGTCTGTGAATTCTTCCTAGTATGAGTTTCCCCTCATGTATTAAGCATAATTTGGCTATCATAAAATATAATACATATGGGAAAAAGAAGATAAAATGTTAATTAATTTCTCTTTAATTATAAAATTTCAGAATAATTAACAACTATCCTAGCAATTTTAACTTTCAATGAAAGCTTTGTTTCTAGTACTCCAGGGAGGCTCAAGAGGAGGTAGCATATATATATATATATATATATATATATATATGTATATGTGTGTGTGTGTATGTATCCTTATGACTGATTTGCATTTTTGTATGGCTGAAACCAACACAACATTGTAAAGCAATCATCTTCCAATTACAGCATAGTGCTTTTTTAAATACATTGTGTGCTTTTTGATGATTTAAAGACATTATTTCTGAAACAAAAATTCATTAGTGGGAGTTGGCTCCCTATGTCTTTAAAATGACTTGGTGAGAGATTCCATTTTCTTCTTGACATCCTACCTTTATTTTGTACATTTTCTGCTCATGACCTGGAATAAACTATTTCTCCAAGGTTTCTTCATCCTTTTTTTTAAAAAAAATAATATTTAGAAATTATATCTGGACACCAGCAGTTGTCATTGATACTATCATGGCTTCTAGGCCTTTTCCACAAAGCAAGGAAATATATATTTTATTCAAACTGAAGATCTCATGTATGTATTAGCTGTCTTCTTCCCTCTAGAATGTAAGTTTTATGAAGCCAAGATTCTATAATTAATGCTATTGTTACTGAAACAGTGTATAATATTTGGTAGGTAAGGTCACAATACATATTTTTAAGTGAATTAAGATTAATAGAACCTAAAATGCTATTGAGTTGTCCTAGCATGAATTAAGTTTATGAGACTAAGATAGTACAGAACTTGTATTTTACACAAAAGCTGTTGCAAAATTTCTCCATAAAGCAGTGGAGCAATTGATCCTGAGTATTATCTGCCCCACCTTGTATGCATTTCAATTTTGTAAAAACTATGAATCACTTATATATTGGTATTCCTCAAGTAATCAGTAAAAAGTATTTGACAAGAACAGTATCTTATTTTTGTATTGAATCCATAGATATTAATTTAGTACTTCATATTTATTATGTATTCTATAAATATGTATTTAATGAATAAAAATAAGTAGAAGAATGTGTTATGACTAAATTCAATAATTCATATGTATCTTTCCTACATGTATATTCATGTTTAATGCTATATTTTAAATTATTATCCTATACTATGAAATATTTTTCTAAGCTATTTTGATTCACAAATCTGCTATGTCTGACATTTATTCTTCCTTTCAGTCTATAACACACTCATATTTTACAATATATACTGATTGCCCTCTAGAGTAAAACCATTATTTTAGATGATGTGGACATAGAAACAAAGAAGATAGAAAAGGTCACTCTTTCCAAGAGACATTTTTGTATAGAAAGAGATAATACATAAACAACACAAAGTATCAGTTACTAATAAATTCTTTTTTTTTTTTATTTTTAAGTCAGATTTATTGAGGTATAAATTTACATACAATAAATTTCATTTTTAAGTGTAATAGTTTGACAAGTTTTGACAGTTGTATGTGTTTGGGTAACCATAACCAGTCACAATCAAGATAAGGTATAGAACATTTCCATCACATCAGAGAGTCCCTTCACCCTTCTTTGCAAGCAGTACCTTGCCTACATTTCCAGCTCCTGGCAATCACTAATCTAATTTCTGCTCCTAATAACATAGATACATTATAAAAGCACTATGATAAGTATAAGAAGCCAAAGTCTCCTGGTTTCATATTGTATTATTTCATTTATATGACCTTCTGGAAAAGACAAAAATAAATTCTTTTTAAAGAGAACAATTTCTAGATAATTTTGTTTTTGTCTTGCTGTATAACAAGCATTCTCTGTTAAAATGAAACAAATTTCCCTCCCCCAAGTCTGTCTTTTTTTCTGTCTGTCACTCTGATGTCTGTGCTTTCAACTTTTATGCTCTTCTGAGTATATAATATCCTTCCCTCTCTTGTGTTTGCACATGAAATAGCTCAGGTTTTAAAACTAGAAGAGTGAATTTAAATTGATTTCTAACAGATATTAACAGTGTGATCTGTAAATGAGAGCTTTAATCCAACTGTCATAACTAAGATACATCACTAACATTTCTCCACAAATTTGTTAGTTAATAATACCTGACTGTATATAAAGCATCCACCACAATGTCTGATACTTAGTAGGTGCTCTTTAAATACAGGACTTAAAAAAAAAATCTGTACATCCAAAACTCTGCAAATTTTTTTAAAGCTTTCATTTCAGTTCAGTTCAGTCACTCAGTTGTGTCCAACTCTTCGCAAACCCATGAATCGCAGCATGCCAGGCCTCCCTGTCCATCACCAATTCCCGGAGTTCACTCAAACTCATGTCCATCGAGTTGGTGATGCCATCCAGCCATCTCCTCTGTCATCTGCTTCTCCTCCTGCCCCCAATCCCTCCCAGCATCACAGTCTTTTCCAATGAGTCAACTCTTCACATAAGGTGGCCAAAGTACTGGAGTTTCAGCCTTAGCATCATTCCTTCCAAAGAAATCCCAGGGCTGATCTCCTTTAGAATGGACTGATTGGATCTCCTTGAAGTCCAAGGGACTCTCAAGAGTCTTCTCCAACACCACAGTTCAAAAGCATCAATTCTTCAGCTACAGCACTTTAAATCCATTACGGCACTCCTGGTTTGTCCTACCATTTAGGGATTCGCTGTTCCCTTCTGTTGTCACATAGGTTTTTTTGGCTGTTGTCCTCCAGTCTGTCTTAAGCCTTTTGAAAACAGAGTGTCTGTTAATATTACCTTCCTTGTCTTCTTAAGGGACTTGGCACAATGCTCAGTAGAGAAGTGACTTTGATATGAGAGAAAGCTGACCCAGGGGTGAGAAAACTGGATTCTCATTCAGGCTCATCTCACCTCTCTGGCCAGTATGTGGGCTCACTATTCATCAGATAAAGATGCTGTTACTTGCCCACTCTCTAGTGTACAAAGTAGTTGTAAGGACACTATTTATAAAAGTACAAAAGAAACCATATGGCACAACACCTGCTTTCACAGTTGTATAAAAGAATAACACAAATCAAATTCTAACAATCAATAGAATGTGTTAATCTCTTACTAAGTGGCAGATGTCTGCCATGTTATCTACATGGTTTCTGAGAAGCAGTCTCGCATATTGAAGAACTAGATTCTGCTATCAAATCAACTGGGTTTGAATTCTGGCTCTGACACTTACTTGCTGTAAGACCTTGAACAAGTTGCTTAATTTCTCTGTTCATCAGCTTGATTTTGTAATCTTTAAAATGGAGTTAATATTGACCAGCTTATATGATCATTATGCATATTAGCACCTAATTGAAATGTAAAAACACTTATCACTTATCCAAGGTCATTAAATAAACTTTGTCATTTAATCCACATCAGATCAGATCAGATCAGATCAGTCGCTCAGTCGTGTCCGACTCTTTGCAACCCCATGAATCGCAGCACACCAGGACTCCCTGTCCATCACGAACTCCCAGAGATTACTGAGACTCATGTCCATTGAGTCAGTGATGCCATTCAGCCATCTCATCCTCTGTTGTCCCCTTCTCCTCTTGCCCCCAACCCCTCCCAGAATCAGAGTCTTTTCCTATGAGTCAATTCTTCGCATGAGGTGGCCAAAGTACTGGAGTTTCAGCTTTAGCATCATTCCTTCCAAAGAAATCCCAGGGCTCATCTCCTTCAGAATGGACTGGTTGGATCTCCTTGCAGTCCAAGGGACTCTCAAGAGTCTTCTCCAACACCACAGTTCAAAAGCATCAATTCTTTGGTGCTCAGCCTTCTTCACAGTCCAACTCTCACATCCATATATGACCACAGGAAAAACCATAACCTTGACTAGATGAACCTTTGTTGGCAAAGCAATGTCTCTGCTTTTCAATATGCTATCTAGGTAGGTCATAACTCTCCTTCAAAGGAGTAAGCGTCTTTTAATTTCATGGCTGCAGTCACCATCTGCAGTGATTTTGGAGCCCAGAAAAAGAAAGTCTGACACTGTTTCCACTGTTTCCCCATCTATTTCCCATGAAGTGATGGGACCGGATGCCATGATCTTCATTTTCTGAATGTTGAGCTTTAAGCCAACTTTCTAATTCTCCTCTTACACTTTCATCAAGAGGCTTTTTAGTTCCTCTTCACTTTCTGCCATAAGGGTGGTGTCATCTGCATATCTGAGGTTATTGATATTTCTCCTGGCAATCTTGATTCCAGCTTGTGTTTCTTCCAGTCCAGTGTTTCTCATGATGTGCTCTGCATATAAGTTAAATAAACAGGGTGACAATATACAGCCTTGACACACTCCTTTTCCTATTTGGAACCAGTCTGTTGTTCCATGTCCAGTTCTAACTGTTGCTTCCTGACCTGCATACAGATTTCTCAAGAGGCAGGTCAGGTGGTCTGGTATACCCATCTCTTTCAGGATTTTCCACAGTTTATTGTGATCCACACAGTTAAAGGCTTTGGCATAGTCAATCAAGCAGAAATAGATGTTTTTCTGGAACTCTCTTGCTTTTTCCATGATCCAGTGGATGTTGGCAGTTTGATCTCTGGTTCCTGGGCCTTTTCTAAAACCAGCTTGAACATCAGGAAGTTCATGGTTCCCATATTGCTGAAGCCTGGCTTGGAGAATTTTGAGCATTACTTTACTAGCATGTGAGATGAGTGCAATTGTGTGGTAGTTTGAGCATTCTTTGGCATTGCCTTTGGGAATCTTTATATTATCAGTATCCCCAGTGTATAGTTAAAGCAACTGTATCTAAACCTAGGATGATATAAATTGTAAGGAAAGAGCAGAGGTCTTATCCTTAACTCAAAATTTAGAGAGGCTTATCATGGAGGGAAGAATGGCAGTGTATACTTGGAAATATCTAAGGACATTTCTATTGTCACAATGAAGGGAGAGATATTGGTACCCAGTGGATAAAGTGAAAAATGTTCCTAAACATTGTACAATACACAGGGCAGCCTCCTAACAATGAATTATCCAGCTCAAAATGGTGATTGTGTTTCCAGATAAAAACTGAAAAAAATTTAAATTTAAATCTCAGTTAAATAACATATAATCTTTTTTTTTTTTTTTTCCTGTAAAGAAGTTCCAAATATTTAGAAAAATATGCCCCATGGAATATTTGGGATGTTGTCAACTGTGAGTCATGTATTTTTATTTGTTAAATATTGTTAGCTGGAAAGTATCTCAGTGGTTTTCCACAAAAACTCCATGAATTGGTGGTATATAAGATACCCTTATTTGTTATTAGGAAAATGAGACTAAGAAAGTTTAAATTACTTGTTAATGGCCATTTAGTTAGTAGAAAGAATAAAGCTGGAATACAGCAATCTTATAATTCATTTACTAATGACTTTTTACTACACTCTTACTGTCCTTAATTTATTGACTCAGAAATTTAGCATTCAGGACATGGGCTATGATTAAAAAGAAGTAATTTATTAATAAAAGGGAAATGTATTGAATTTGGCTTTGTACTAAGTGGAGCCTCTGAATCAACTTGCATCTATAGAGGAAAACTATTAATATAACAGCTCTTCCTATTCCTCTGGGTATTGAGTAGCAGGTTTTTATAAATATTCCATCTTATAAGTTGTTTTCATAGTTGTTTTGATATTTCTATGCTAAATAGAGTGAAAAAGTGAAAGTGTTAGTCCTTCAGTTGTGTCCAATTCTTTGCAACCCCATGGAATATAATCTACCAGGCTCCTCTGTCCATGGGATTCTCCTGGCTAGAATATTGGAGTAGGTAGCCTTTTCCTTCTCCAGGGGATCTTCCCAACCAAGGAATTGAACCCAGGTCTCCTGCACTTCAGATAGATGCTATATCATCTGAGCCACCAGGGAAGCCCCTCTATAATGACTGTGCTAATTTATATTCTCACCAACAGTGCATGAAGTTTCCCTTTCTCCACATGCTGGAAAACTCTGGTCATATCTTATTATATTGATAATAGCCATTCCAGGAGAAAAAAAGTGATACCTCATTGAAGTTTTAATTTTCATTCTCATGACCATTAGTGTTTTAAAGCACCTTTTCATGCACCTGTGGCCATTTGTATGTCTTCTTTGGAAAAATCATTTAGGTCCTTTAGCTATTTTTTAATCATATTATTTGTGTTTTTGCTGTTTAGGTGTATGAGTTCCTCATGTATTTTAGATATTAACCTCTTTGATTCATATGGAGCCATAAGAAACTCCAAGTAGCAAAAACAACCTTGAGAAAAACCACGCTGTAGGGATTACACCTCTTGATTTCAAACTATATTACAGAGTTCTAGTAGCCCAAACTGTATGGCACTGGCCATAAAAGCAGACATGCTGCTGCTAAGTTGCTTCAGTTGTGTCCAACTCTGTGCAACCCCATAGACAGCAGCCCACCAGGCTCCTCCATCCCTGGGATTATACAGGCAAGAATACTGGAATGGGTTGCCATTTCCTTCTCCAATATGCCTATGCAATACAACTGAGAGTCCAGAAATAAACTCATGTATTTATAGTCAAATAATATTTGATAAAAGAGTCAAGAATACTCAATGGGATAAAGATAACATCTTCAATAAAGTGTGGGGAAAATTGAATATTCATGTACAAAAGAATTAAATTGTGCTCCTATCTTACACTACTCATACAGATTAACTCATAACAGATAGACTTAAATGTAAGATCTAAAATTCCTATCAGAAAACATAGGAATAAAATTCCTTGACATGAGTATTTGGAATGATTTTGTGAATATGACACCAAAGGCATAAACAACAAAGGCAAAAATAATTGTGTGGTACAATAACAAACTAAAAAACATCTTCATGGGAAGGGAAAGAATTGCAAAAATGGAAAAGCGACCTATGAAATGCTACCTTGCTCTTTCATAAGAAGAAACTCTGAGACATGAGAACAGAGTAACATTTTTAAAATTATATGTTATATGCATACATATGTGTGTGTGTATATATATATATATATATATAGTCATCCACATGTGCAAAACAGTAGTTATGTGCCAAGATGTGAATATTTCCTGCTTTGACAGGAAGATCCTGATTGCTTTAAGGATCTTTTCTTTGATTTTTTTTTTTTTTCCTGGCTTATAAGAAGAGAGCCACATGGGCCTTCCCTAGCAGTCTAGTGGTTAAGACCCTGAGCTTCCAACTCAAGGGGCATTATTGATTCAGATTTTCATGTCTATATACATCAAAGCAATAGTACAGGTGAAGCTCCTTGTGCCCCGCCTGATAACTCACCAAAGCAGAACAAGGAGAATGATTTGGATAAGTACAGACTTCTTTTGATTTAGCTGGGTTAGAGTTATGGATATGGCCATCGATGAGCTTAGAAAGAATGAAAGGGATCTTGGATACAGTAAACAAACCGTTCCTTGGTACTCTAGCCATTAAAGAAGGAATGGAGAAGAAACAATTTCAATTACTGAGGTGATAGAGTGCTATTTCTTAAGATGATTATAAGTCCAAACATTTCTATGTTTCCAACAGATAAGAGACTAATGGAGAAAATCTAAGTATTTGTTGACTCAGTATATGAGAACACAATAACTCACTGGTTGAGAAGTTACGTGTTGAATCAAGAGAAGACAGAAACAGGGAAAATGGGTAATATTATAACTGTAGCTGAGATTCATGTCTTAAGTGATGGTCTTAAGTGACTTTGTGATTTCCAGTGTCCTGCATGCTAGCCAAATATTTATTGCCAAATCTGCAAGAGTGATTCCACCCTTGTTTAAAGTTGGGATTTTCTTCAGGTAAGATTCCTCAATTCTCTTTAAGGGGTATCTCAACCAGCCCTTGTATCTTTGTACTCAATATCTGCTTTCTTATTCACTTGCCAGTTAATAAATGACTCATGAGCTCTTAGCCTCTTATCTACTTATCCTCAGGCTCCCTTCATGTGCTTTGGCTTGCTCCCATGTTGGCCTGCTCTCTCTGTTCTCCTCTGTTTTGTCATTGCAAAATCTTTGAGGGTCTCTGTTTTGCTTTAAGACCATACCTTACTCTTTGAAGAAGATATTAGAGAATAATAATTCAATCCTTCAGAAATAATGTGGAAGACTATTTTAACCTCCCTAAATAAATTAAAGGCAAAGACCTTTATTTTGGTCCTTGATGTTCATGAAAGCTCTTGAAATTGGGAGCATTTTCCCCCTCCCCTCCTCTCAGCTTACTTGATTTGGATGTGCTTTTAAGACACTTATCTAGCAACATGTCCACTCCCACAAAATATACAACTTAAATTTTTCAAAAAATGACAAGACCAACATTCTACCACTTCTGTATAAACAGATTGCAATACTTCTTACTATTTTCTCTTACAATTAGAATCTTAGAAGTGTTTCTCATAGTCTTCACTGTGAGATATCCAAATGCTTTCCTTCATAAAAGATACTAAATAGGAATGCTGATAGGGTACCAGTTACAAAATAAGGTACTCAATAAAATGTCTTTCCATATCTTAAAACACTTTGCCCTTTCACTTTCCTGAGGCCAAAGCCCACAACTCTTAACCTAACACAGGTTAATTTTTTTCTCAACTAAAACTTTGAATCACTAGTGCCAAACAGTACTTTTCATCTTGGGCATATGTAATTTTAAAATAAAACTCATATGGATATTACACAGTAAAGGGAAGGGGATAGCAATTAGACATTTTAAAAAGTATTTTCAGATATTGACAAGTGTTATGAAGGAAAAACAAAAGATAAGCAGATATATTAGAATAGAAAATGACTGAAAGGCTACCTGGACTAGCATTCAAAGTTATAAAAATTATATGAGTAATAAAATTAAGGCTTTTATAGATTTAGGGTAATAAAAACATAAATACAGAGGACAATAAGTGCAAAGATCTTAAGGAAACACTATGAAATGTTTGCGAAACACACACAAAAATTATACATGTTGCTAAGCAAGTGTGAAATAAACTCAGTTTAGGCAGGGATTTTATCATGTAAGTCTTCAAATAGCATGTTACAGTCAAATGGATATAATTTTAAGTAGGATGAAAAACTATTGGAATGTTTCATTCAGTGTCAATATAATTGCCTAGAAGACATATTTAATTGTGAATACAGAGAAATCTCTTACACCCTAGATTTCTCCTTAAAGAAGGAGATGTAAAACTGTCTGATGGATATCTATGATTGTCATTTAGGTTTTATTCTTGAGGACATTTACACTGATAGTTTTGTAGGATCTTTGTTTTCAAAGACATTGAACCAAGAGCAAAAGTACTATGAATGGGCTTAAGAATTGAGGAAAGTGAGTCTTATACACCTTTTTAAAAATCTTTCTGAGTACCATTGCAGCAGTTGAAAATAGTAGGATAAGAAAAGATAGAGAGAGGTAAGTTTTCAGACTATTTCAGTGATTAGTATGAGAGACTATGGGTTATGGGAATGGGAAGGTAGAAGTAGGGAAGGGAGAACTGATAAATAAGATGCATTTTGATGGTAGACTTAATGGAATATGCTGATAAAATGGATGTTGGAGGAGGATGAAATGAGTAGACAATGAGGGAAATACTGAAATCAAAGAAGACCTCTAAGTTTTCAATTGGGCAAATGAGTGAAGAGTAGCATTATTTATTAAGAAGCAGAAACATGAGATAAAATTCTCTAGTACTGCTAACAATACACAGAAGAACTATACAAAAAAGATCTTCATGACCCAGATAACAACATGGTGTGATCACTCACCAAGAGCGAGACATCTTGGAATGTTAAGTCAAGTGGGCTGTAGGAAGCATCACTATGAATAAAGCTAGTGGAGGTGATAGACTTCCAGTTCAGCTATTTGAAATCCTAAAAGATGAGGCTTTTAAAAGGGCTACACTCAGTATGCCAGCAAATTTGGAAAACTCAGCAGTGGCCACAGGACTGGAAAAGGTCAGTTTTCATTCTAATCCCAAAGAAAGGCAATGTCAAAGAATGCTCAAACTACCACACAATTGCACTCTTCTCACATGCTAGCAAAGAAATGCTCAAAATTCTCTAGGCCAAGCTTCAACAGTACTTGAACCATGAACTTCCAGATATTCAAGCTGGATTTAGAAAAGGCAGAAGAACTAGAGGTCAAATTGCCAACATCCACTGGATCATCGAGAAAGCAAGAGAGTTCCAGAAAAACATCTACTTCTGCTTTATTGAATATGCAACAGCCTTTGACTGTGTGGATCACAAAAAACTGTGGAAAATTCTTAAATAGATTGGAATACCAGACCACCTTACCCACCTATTGAGAAATCTGAATGAAGATCAAGAAGCAGCAGTTAGAACTGGCAATGGAAAAACAGACTGGTTCCAAATTGGGAAAGGAGTGTGTACAAGGTTGTATATTGTCACCCTGCTTACTTAACTTCTATGCATAGTACATAATGCAAAATGCTGGACTGGATGAAGCACAAACTGGAATCAAGATTCCAGGAAAAGTATCAATAACCTCAAATATGCAGATGACACCACCCTTATGGCAGAAAATGAAGAAGAACTAAAGAGCCGTTTGATGTAAGTGAAAGAGGAGAGTGAAAATGTTGGCTTAAAACTCAACATTCAGGCAACTAAGATCATGGCATCCAGTCCCATCACTTCATGGCAAATAGATGGGGAGACAATGGAAACAGTGAGAGACTTTATTTTCTGGCGGGGCTCCAAAATCTGTGCAGATGGTGACTGCAGTCACGGAATTAAAAGACACTTGCTCCTTGGAAGAAAAGCTATGACCAACCTGTGTGTGTGTGTGTGTGTGTGTGTGAAGTCACTCAGTCGTGTCTGACTCTTTGCAACCCCATGGACTGTAGCCCACCAGGCTCCTCTGTCCATGGGATTTTCTAGGCAAGAATACTGGAATGGGTTGCCATTTCCTTCTCCAGGAGATTTTCCTGACCCCGGGATTGAACCCGGGTCTCCCGCATTGTAGGCAGACGCTTTACCGTCTGAGTCACCAGAGAAGCTCATGACCAACCTAAACAGCATATTAAAAAGCAGAGACATTACTTTGCCAGAAAAGGTCCATCTAGTTAAAGCTATAGTTTTCCCAGTAGTCATGTATGGATATGAGAGTTGGACTATAAATAACGCTGAGCACTGAAGAATCGATGCTTTTGAACTGTGCTGTTGGAGAAGACTCTTGTGAGTCCCTTGGATTGCAAGGAGATCTAACCAGTCAATTGTAAAGGAAGCCAGTCCTAGACAGTCATTGGAAGGACTAATACTGAAGCTGAAACTCCAATACTTGGCCATCTTGTGTGAAGAATTGATTCATTGGAAAAGACCCTGATGCTGGGAAAGATTGACAAGAAGAAGGTAATGAGAAAGGTTGGGATGACTGGATGGCATCTCTGATTCAATGGACATGAGTTTGAGTAAGCTCTGGGAATTGATGATGGATGGGTAAGCCTGGCGTGTTTCCCCATGGGAAGTCCATGGGGTCTCAAAGAGTCAGACCTGACTGAGTGACTGAACTGATTATTAAAGATATCCAAATTTTGATGCATTAAATTTAAGTTGCCTAAAAGCAGAGGCATTACTTTGCCAACAAAGGTTCATCTAGTCAAGGCTATGGTTTTTCCTGTGGTCATGTATAGATGTGAGAGTTGGACTATGAAGAAAGCTGAGCACCGAAGAATTGATGCTTTTGAACTGTGGTGTTGGAGAAGACTCTTGAGAGTCCCTTGGACTGCAAGGAGATCCAACCAGTCCATTCTGAAGGAGATCAGCCCTGGGATTTCTTTGGAAGGAATGATGCTAAAGCTGAAACTCCAGTACTTTGGCCACCTCATGCGAAGTGTTGACTCATTGGAAAAGACTCTGATGCTGGGAGGGATTGGGGGCAAGAGGAGAAGGGGATGACAGAGGATGAGATGGCTGGATGACATCACCGACTAGATGGATGTGAGTCTGAGTGAACTCCGGGAGTTGGTGATGGACAGGGAGGCCTGGCGTGCTGCGATTCATGGGGTCGCAAAGAGTCGGACATGACTTGAGTGACTTATCTGATCTGATGTGATTATGTATAGAAGAGCAGAGATTAAAACATGGTTGAACTACATAAAACTGCACATCAAAACAATTGGAGACATATAATTGGGAACTATTATTTTAATGTCATAGGAATGGATGAAGTCACAATGAAATAAAAAGTCAAAGGGAGCCTATGGCAAAAATTGAGGATTGTTTCAGTAATCCCAAGAATTAAAGACAGTGCTGAATTCTAGACTAAAATAACTAATTTCAATCTGCAGGAGTCAAGTCAAGAATATCTGTTCCTTGTGATTTAATATAAACTCTACAGAGGTCCATCTAGTCAAGGGTATGGTTTTTCAGTGGCCATGTATGGATGTGAGAGTTGGACTGTGAAGAAAGCTGAGCGCCAAATAATTGATACTTTTGAACTGTGCTGTTGGAGAAGACACTTGAGAGTCCCTTGGACTGCAAGGAGGTCCAACCAGTCCATTCTAAAAGAGATCAGTCGTGGGTGTTCATTGGAAGGACTGATGGTAAAGCTGAAACTCCAATACTTTGGCCAGCTCATGTGAAGAATTGACTCTTTGGAAAAGTCCCTGATGATGGGGAGGACTGGGAGCAGGAGGAGAAGGGGACGACAGAGGATGAGATGGCTGGATGGCATCACTGACTCGATGGACATGAGTTTGAGTGAATTCTGGGAGTTGGTGATGGACAGGGAGGCCTGGCGTGCTGCAAATCATGGGGTTGCAAAGAGTTGGATATGACTGAGTGACTGAACTGAAATGAACTAACTGAACACATGTGTATATGGGCTTCCAAAGTGGCAGAGGGGTGAAGAATCTGCCTGACAATGCTGGAGATAATGAGGGTTTGATCCCTGGGTCAGTAAGATTCCCTAGAGGAGGGTATGACAACCCACTCTGCTACTCTTGCCTGGTGAATCCCATGGACAGAGGAGCCCGGTGGGCTACAGTCCATAGTGTCTCAAGCAGTCAGACACGACTGTAGCAACTTAGCTCTCACAGTCACACACATGTGTACATAAGATCTAATTATGATTCCATTGTTTTCTGAGTCCACATGATATTTGAGTAGCTAAATAATGATAATGCTAACATTAAAATGAAACAATATATGCAGGCACTGCTCTAAACATTTCTAATGTATTAACTCACTGAATGCTCACAAAAATCAATGAGGGAGGTGCTATTTCTGTCCTCCCATTTCAACTAAGGAAACTGAAGAAAAGAGATGTTAAGAAATTAAGCTGACTTGGCTAATAGATGGTAAATGGAATATTCAAGCCTCCTTCCAATGTTCATGTTTATGACTATAAATTTACAATTCTTCTTGAATAAGTGAAGCTATTTATCCAAAGTTGCTTAATGTATAGCATAGATGTCTATTGGAATGCTGTTAATTCTGACTCAGTATCAGGTATGCCATTAATCTTATTATTTTCTTACTTTACTCTAGGGTTGTTGTTGTTGTTGAGTCACTAAGTGGTGTCTGACTCTTTGCCACTTCATGGACTGCAGCACACCAGGCCTCCATGTCTCTCATATCTCTTGGAGTTTGCCCAAATTCATGTCCATTGAATCAGTGATGCTATCCAATCATCTCATCCTCTGTCACCCTCTTCTCTTTTGCCTTCAATCTTTTCCAGCATCAATGTCTCTTCCAATGAGTCGGCTCTTCACATCAGGTGGCCAAAGTAATGGAGTTTCAGCTTCAGCATCAGTCCTTCTAATGAAATTCAGGGTTGATTTCCTTTAAGATTGACTGGTTTGATCTCCTTGCTGTCCAAGGGACTCTCAAGAGTCTCCTCAAGCATCATAATTCAAAACCATCGATTTTTTGGCACTCATCATTCTTTATAATCCAACTCTCACATCCATACATGACTACTAAAAAGACCACAGCTTTGACTACAAAGACTTATGCAAAAAATTATGCATCTATTTATATGACACTATCCTGGTTTGTCATAGCTTTCCTTACAGAGGAAAGCATCTTCTAATTTCATGACTGCACAATGTTTTGAAGCCCAATAATAGAATATCTGTTACTGCTTTCACTTTTTCCCCTTCTATTTGCCATGAAGTGATGGGACCAGATGCCATGATCTTAGTTTTTTGAATGTTGAGTTTTAAGTCAGCTTTTCTGTTGTACTCTATCATCTTCATCAAGAGGTTTTTAGTTCCTCTTTGCTTTCTCCATTAAAGTGGTGTCATCTGCATATCTGAGGATGTTGATATTTCTCCCAGCAATCTTGATTCCAGCCTGTAACTCATCCAGGCTGACATTTCACACAATGTGCTCTGCATATAAGTTGAATAAACTGATTTAAAATATGCAGCCTTGTAGCACTCCTTTCCTAATTTTTAACCAGTCAGTTTTTCCATGTAATATTCAAGCTGTTGCTTCTTGGCCCACATAAAGGTTTTTCAGAAGGCAGGTGAGATGATCTGGTATTCCCACCTCTTTAAGAATCTTCCACAGTTTCTTGTGATCCACACAGTGAAAGGCTTTTGCTCAGTTAATGAAGCAGAAGTAGATGTTTTCTGGAATTCCCTTGCTTTCTGTATGTTCCAACGAATGTTGGCAATTTGATCTCTGGTTCCTGTCTTTTCTAAATCCAGCTTGTACATCTGGAAGTACTGCTGAAACCTAGCTTTAAAGATTTTGTGCATAACCTTATTAACATGGGAAATGAGAGAAATTGTCTGATAGCTTGAACATTCTTTAGCACTGCCATTTCTTGGAATTGGGATGAAAACTGACTTTTTCCAATCCTGTGGCCACTGCTGAGTCTTCCGAATTTGTTGATATGTTGACTGTAGCAATTTTAACAGCATCATCTTTTAGGATTTGAAATAGTTCAGCTGGAATTCCATCATCTCCACTAGATTTGTTCATAGTAATGCTTCCTAAGATCCACTTGGCTTCACACTCCAGATGTCTTTCTCTAGGTGAGTGACCACATAATTGTGGTTATCTGCCTCATTAAGACGTTTTTGGTATATGTGTGCTCAGTCACTCAGTCATGTCTGACTCTTTGCGACCCCATGGACCATAGCCTGCCAATTTCCTCTGTCCATAGAATTATCCAGGCAAGGATACTGGAGTGGGTTGCCATTTCCTTCTCCAGGAGATCTTCCTGACCCAGGGATCAAACCTGTATTTCTTGTGTCTCCTGCCTTGGCAGGCAGATTCTTTACCAGCAGCACCATCTGGGAAGCTACCTGTTCTTAATTTCTACTGCTTTTGTTAGATCCTTACTATTTCTGTCCTTTATCATGTTCATCCTTGCATGAAATGTTCCTTTGATATCTCTAATTTTCTTGAAGAGATAGCTAGTTTAATTCATCTTATTGTTTTCCGCTATGTCTTTGCATTGTTCATTTAAGAAGGCCCTCTTAATGTTTCTTGCTATTCTCTGGAGCCCTGCATTCAATTGGGTATATCTTTTCCTTTCTCTCTTGCTTTTCACTTCTCTTCTTCCCTTGGCTGTGAGTAAAGACTCCTCAGACAGCCACATTATCATCTTGCATTTCTTTTTCTTGGAATAGTTTTGGTCACTGTCTCCTGTACAATGTTATGAAACTCTGTTCATAGTTCTTCAGGCACTCTGTCTACAAGATCTAATCCCTTGAATGTATTCATCACCTCCAATGTATAATCAAAAGGGATTTAAGTCATACCTGAATGGCCTAGTGGTCTTCCCACTTCCTTTAGTTTAAGCCTAAATTTTGCAATAAGGAGCTTATGATCTGTGCTACAATCAGCTACAGGTCTTGTTTTTGCTTATTGTATAGTGTTTCTCCATCTTCAACTGCAAAGAATGTAACAAATCTGATTTTTTTTTGGGGGGGGCAGTTCCTCTGCATCTTTATATTGGCCATTTGGTGATGTCCATGTGAAGAGTCCTCTCTAGTGCTGTTATAAAAATGTGTTTGCTATGACCAGTGCATTCTCTTGGCAGAATTCTGTTAGCCTTTGCCCTGCCTCATTTTGTACTCCAAGGCCAAACTAACCTATTACTCCAGGTACCTCTTAATTTCCTGCTTTTGCATTCCAATCCCCTGTGATTAATAAGACATCTTTTTGCTGTTGTTATTAGTTCTAGGAGGTCTTGTAGGTCTTCATAGAACTAGTCAACTTTATCTTCTTCAGGATCAGTGGTTGCAACATAGATTTGGATTACTGTGAGGTTGAACAGTTTGCCTTGGAAATAAACTAAGAACATTCTGTTGTTGTTGAGAAAGTACTGTATTTCAGTCACTTTTGTTGGTTTTGAGGGCTACTCCATTTCTTTTGTGGGATTCTTGCCTGCAGTAGTAGACATAATTGACATTTGAATTAAATTTCCCCATTCCTATCCATTTTAGTTTGCTGATTTCTAAGATGTCGATGTTTACTCATCATCTCTTGCTTGACCATGTCCAATTTACCTTAATTCATGGACATAACATTCCAGGTTCCTATTCAGTGTTGTTCTTTACAGCATCAGATTTTACTTCCACCACCAGACATGTCCACAACTAAGGGTTGTTTCTACTTTGGCCCAGCCACTTCATTATTTCAGGAGCTATTAGTAATTGCCCTCTGCTTTCCCCACTAGCATACTGAACACTTTCCAACCTTGGAGGCTCATATTTTGATGTCATATCATTTTGCCTTTTATACTTTTCATGGGGTTCTCATTGCACAAATATTCTACATTGACGTTAAATAAATGGTGAAAATATACAGCTTCATCCTACTCCTTACCAATTTTGAACTCGTCAGTTGTTCCAAGTAAGGTTCTAGCTGTTGCTTCTTTACCCACATAAAAGTTTCCTAGGACACAGGTAAGGTGGTCTGGTTTTTCCATCTCTTTAAGAATTTTACACAATTGTTTTTGTTTTTTTTTTTTTTTTTTTTTTTGCATCTCACACAGTCAAAGGTTTTAGTGTAGTCAATGAAGCAGAAGTAGATATTTTTTCTAACATTCCCTTGCTTTCCCTATGATCCAACAAATGCTGCCATTTGATCTCTGGAACCTATGCCTTTTTTAAATCTAGGTGTATAACTGGAAGTTCTTGGTTCACATCTGCTGAAGACTAGCTTGAAGAATTTTGAGTGTAACCTTACTAACATGTTAGATGAGCACGATTATATAGTAGTTTTACCATTCTTTGGCACTGTCCTTCTTTGGGATTGGAATGAAAATTGACTTTTCTAGTCCTGTGGCCACTGTGGAGCATTCCAAATTTGCTTACATATCTATCACAGCACTTCAGCAGCACTTTCTTTTAAGATTTGATATAGATCAGTTGGAATTCCATTACCTCCACTAGCTTTGTTTGCTTATGTTTGCTTTGTTTGCAATAATGCTTCCTAAGGCCCAATTAACTTCACACTCCAGGATGTCTGGCTCTAAGTTAGTGATCATACCATCATGGTTACCTGGGTCATTAAGACCTCTTTTGTACAGTTCTTCTGTGTCTTTTTGTCACCTCTTCTTAATATCTCTGCTTCTGTTAAGTCCATACAATTTTTGTCCTTTATTGTGCCCATGATTGCATGAAATAGTCCCTTGATCTTTCTAATATTCTTGAAGAGATCTTTAGTCATTTCTATTCTATTGTCTCTCTATATATCTTTGCATTGTTCATTTAAGAAGGTTTTCTTATATCTCCTTGCTATTCTTTGTAACTCTGGATTCAGTTGGCTGTATCTTTTCCTTTCTCTTTCGCCTTTCACTTCTCTTCTTACTCTGCTATGTGTAAGACCTCCTCAGATAACCACTTTTCCTTCTTGTATTTGTTTTTCTTGGGAATCATTTTGGTCACTTCCTCCTGTACAATGTTAGAATCACTGACCATAGACCTTCAGGCACTCTGTCTACCAAATCTAAACCCTTGAATCTATTCACCACCTCTACTATATAATCATAAGAAATTTAATTTAGATCATATATGAATGGCCTAGTGGTTTTCCCTACTTTCTTCAATTTAAGCCTGAATTTTGCAACAAGGAGTTGATGATCTTAGCCACAGTCAGCTCCAGGTCTTGTTTTTGCTGACTATATAGAACTTCTCCATCTTCATATGCAAAAAGTATAATCAATCTTATTTTGGTATTGACCACTTGGTGATGTCCATGTGTAGAGTCATCTCTTGTGTGGTGAAAAAGGGTGTTTAATATGACCAGTGTTTTCTGTGGAAATACTCTGTCAGAGTTTGTCTTGCTTCATTTTTTACTCCAAGGCCAAACTTGCCTGTTACTCTCTACATATGTTAACTTCCTACTTTTGCATTCCTATCACTTATGATGAAAATAAATATCTCTTTTTGGTGTTAGTTCAAGAAGATCTTACAAGTCTTCATAAAACCAGTCAACTTCAGCTTCTTCAGCATCAGTGTTTGGGACATGGACTTGGGTTACTCTGATGTTGAATGGTTTGCCTTGGAAATGAACTGAGATCATTCTTTTATTTTTGAGATTGCAATTAAGTACTGCAATTTGTACTCTTACAGACTGACTATGAGGGTTGTTTCATTTCTCTAAGAGATTCTTGCCCAAAGTAGTAGATAAAATGGTCATCTGAATTAAATTCACCCCTTCCTGTTCATTTTAGTTCACTGATTCCTAAGATGTGGATGTTCACACTTGCCATCTGTTTGATCATGTCCAATTTATCTTCATTCATGGACCTAACATTCCAGGTTCCTATGCAATATCTTTTTTTTTTTTTTTTTTTTTACAATACTGGACTTAATTTTCACCACAGACATATCCAAAACTGAGCATCATTTCTCCTTTCATTCAGCTGTTTCTTTCTTTCTGTAGCTATTGTTAATTGCTTGTGCTCTTTCTAGTAGAATATTGGACACCATCAGAACTGGGAGCTCATCTTTTGGTGTCATATCTTTTTGCCTTTGTGTACTGATTACTTAATAACTCACTTGGTAAAGAACTCGTCTGCAATGCAGGATATCCCAGTTCGATTCCTGGGTTGGGAAGATCCCCTGGAGAAGGGACAGGCTACCCATTCCAGTATTCTTGGGTTTCCCTTATGGTTCAGATGGTAAATAATCTACCTACAATATGGGAGACCTGGGTTTGATCACTGGTTTGGGAAAATCCCCTGGAGAAGGGAAAGGCTACCCACTCCAGTATTCTGGCCTGGAGAATTCCATGGACTTTAACAGTCTGTGGGATTGCAAAGAGTTGGGTACAACTGAGTGACTTTCACTTTCACTTTTCACTGTTCATATGGTTCTCATGGCATTAATACTAGAATGATTTGCCATTCTCACTCCAGTGGACAAGGTTCCCTCAGAACTCTCCACTGTGACCCATCTGTCTTTTGGTGGCCCTGCATGGCATGATTCATAGCTTCATTAAGTTACTCAAGCCCCTTTACCATGACAAGCAGTAAACCATGAAGGGGACTCAAAGTTTATAGTAAGTAAAGTCAAAATATGTGTTTGGTCCAGTTCTTTTCCCTTCTTTGTGGAAACTCATTTGTGGCTTTTGGGTGACATGCTTGTCCCCAGAAAGTAAGCTAATGGAGAAATGGTTATCAATATTCTCCAGCTTGAGAATATTCTTGTGCTTCCCTGATGATCCCCAACACACTTGCTATAAGAAATTGATGCTTGTTCTGAGCTCTGGATCTTTGACAAGGACATTTCCTTTACTCAATCCAGTCAGCAACATGTCAGCAGGCCTCATGCTGTTCTGTTATTCACCTAGTCCTCTTCAGTGTAAGAAAACACTAGTTATATTAAAAAAACAAAGAAAGCATTTCCTCCATTGTTCAAAGGAGGCAAGAACTCTTTTTTTTTTTCTTTCTTTTTTCTTTTCAAACTGAGGAGAAGAGAGTAAGGTACCTATATGAAGCAAAGTTCACTTACCCTGTTATTCTCAGGGACTAGCCAGACAACCATATGAATCAAAGGCTAGGTTTAAAGGAGTCTCTTAGTGGATTCCAAGAATTGAGGTGGGAATGGCAAACCACTTCAGTATTCTTGCCTTGAGAACCCCACGAACAGTATGAAAAGGCAAAATGATAGGATACTGAAAGAGGAACTCCCCAGGTCAGTAGGTGCCCAATATGCTACTGGAGATGAGTGGAGAAATAACTCCAGAAAGAATAAAGGGATGGAGCCAAAGCAAAAAGAATACCCAGCTGAGGAGGTAACTGGTGATAGAAGCAAGGTCCGATGCTCTAAAGAGCAATATTGCATAGGAATCTGGAATGTCAGGTCCATGAATCAAGGCAAACTGGAAGTGGTCAAACATGAGATGGCGAGAGTGAATGTCGACATTCTAGGGATCAGCGAACTCAAATGGAAGGGAATGGGTGAATTTAACTTAGATGGCCATTATATCTACTACTGCGGGCAGGAATCCCTCAGAAGAAATGGAGTAGCCATCATGGCCAACAAAAGAATCCGAAATGTAGTACTTGGATGCAATCTCAAAAACGACAGAATGATCTCTGTTCGTTTCCAAGGCAAACCATTCAATATCACAGTAATCCAAGTCTATGCCCCAACCAGTAACGCTGAAGAGGCTGAAGTTGAATGGCTCTATGAAGACCTACAAGACCTTTTAGAACTAACACTCGAAAAAGATGTCCTTTTCATAATAAGGGACTGGAATGCAAAAGTAGGAAGTCAAGAAACACCTGGAGTAACAGGCAAATTTGGCCTTGGAATACTGAATGAGCCAGGGCAAAGACTAATAGAGTTTTGCTAAGAAAATGCACTGGTTATAACAAAAATGCTCTTCCAACAACACAAGACAAGACTCTATACATGGACATCACCAGATGGTCAACATCGAAATCAGATTGATTATATTCTTTGCAGCCAAAGATGGAGAAGCTCTATTCAGTCAGCAAAAACAAGACCAGGAGCTGACTGTGGCTCAAACCATGAACTCCTTATTGCCAAATTCAGATTTAAATTGAAGAAAGTAGAGACAACCACTAGACCATTCAGGTATGACCTAAATCAAATCCCTTATGATTATACAGTGGAAGTGAGAAACAGATGTAAGGGCCTAGATCTGATAGATAGAGTGCCTGATGAACTATGGAATGAGGTTCGTGACATTGTACAGGAGACAGGGATCAAGACCATCCCCATGGAAAAGAAATGCAAAAAAACAAAATGGCTGTCTGGGGAGGGTTTACAAATAGCTGTGAAAAGAAGAGAAGTGAAAAGCAAAAGAGAAAAGGAACGATATAAACATCTGAATGCAGAGTTCCAAAGAATAGCACGAAGAGATAAGAAAGCCTTCTTCAGCGATCAATGCAAAGAAATAGAGGAAAACAACAGAATGGGAAAGACTAGAGATCTCTTCAAGAAAATTAGAGATACCAAGGGAACATTTCATGCAAAGATGGGCTCAGTAAAGGACAGAAATGGTATGGGCCTAACAGAAGCAGATATTAAGAAGAGATGGCAAGAATACACAGAAGAACTGTACAAAAAAGATCTTCATGACCCAGATAATCACGATGGTGTGATCACTGACCTAGAGTCAAACATCCTGGAATGTGAAGTCAAGTGGGCCTTAGAAAGCATCACTAGGAACAAAGCTAGTGGAGGTGATGAAATTCCAGTTGAGCTATTTCAAATCCTGAAAGATGATACTGTGAAAGGGCTGCACACAATATGCCAGCAAATTTGGAAAACTCATCAGTGGCCAAAGGACTGGAAAAGGTCAGTTTTCATTCCAATCCTAAAGAAAGGCAATGCCAAAGAATGCTCAAACTACCGCACAATTGCACTCATCTCACACGCTAGTAAATCAATGCTCAAAATTCTCCAAGTCAGGCTTCAGCAATATGTGAACCATGAACTTCCTGATGTTCAAGCTGTTTTAGAAAAGACAGAGGAACCAGAGATCAAATTGCCAACATTTGCTGCATCATGGAAAAAGCAAGAGAGTTCCAGAAAAACATCTATTTCTGCTTGATTGACTATGCCAAAGCCTTTGACTGTGTGGATCACAATAAGCTTTGGAAAATTCTGAAAGACATGGGAATACCAGACCACCTGATCTGCCTCTTGAGAAATCTGTATGCAGGTCAAGAAGCAACAGTTAGAACTGGACATGGAACAACAGACTGTTTCGAAATAGGAAAAGGAGTACTTCAGGCTGTATATTATCACCCTGCTTATTTAACTTCTATGCAGAGTACATCATGAGAAATGCTGGGTTGGAGGAAGCACAAGCTGGAATCAAAATTGCCAGAAGAAATATCAATAACCTCAGATATGCAGATGACACCACCCGTATGGCAGAAAGTGAAGAGGAACTAAAAAGCCTCTTGATGAAAGTATTTTGGAGCCCAGAAAAATAAAGTCTAACAGTGTCAGACTTTATTTTTCTGGGCTCCAAAATCGCTGCACATGGTGACTGCAGCCATGAAATTAAAAGACGCTTATTCCTTGGAAGGAAATTTATGACCAACCTAGGTAGCATATTGAAAAGCAGAGACATTACTTTGCCAACAAAAGTCCATCTAGTCAAGGCTATGGTTTTTCCTGTGGTCAAGTACAGATGTGAGAGTTGGACTGTGAAGAAAGCTGAGCGTTGAAGAATTGATGCTTTTGAACTGTGGTGTTGGAGAAGACTCTTGAGAGTCCCTTGGACTGCAAGGAGTTCCAACCAGTCCATTCTGAAGGAGATCAGCCTTGGGATTTCTTTGCAAGGCATGATGCTGAAGTTGAAACTCCAGTACTTTGGCCACCTCATGCGAAGAGCTGACTCATTGGAAAATACTCTGATGCTTGCAGGGATTGGGGGCAGGAGCAGAAGGGGACAACAGAGGATGAGATGGCTGGATGGCATCGCTGACTCGATGGACGTGAGTCTCCGTGAACTCCGGGAGTTGGTGATGGACATGGAGGCCTGGCGTGCTGCGATTCATGGCGTTGCAAAGAGTCGGACACAACTGAGCAACTGATCTGATCTGATCTGATGAGTATATATAGTTTATGTCACTGAAATGGACAAAAAGACGGATTCAAATTATCAATTTTATGTTCAGTTCAGTTCAGTTGCTCAGTCGTGTCCGACTCTTTGCGACCCCATGAACTGCAGCACGCCAGGCCTCCCTGTCCATTGCCAGCTCCTGGAATCCACCCAAACCCATGTCCATTGATGTGGTTATGCCATCCAACTATCTCATCGTCTATCATCCCCTTCTCCTCTCACCTCAATCTTTCCCAGCATCAGGGTCTTTTCCAATAAGTCATCTTTTCACATCAGGTGGCCAAAGTACTGGAGTTTCAGCCTTAGCATCATTTCTTCCAAAGAAATCCCAGGGCTGATCTCCTTCAGAATGGACTGGTTGGATCTCCTTGCAGTCCAAGGGATTCTCAAGAGTCTTCTCCAACACCACAGTTCAAAAGCATCAATTCTTCGGTGCTCAGCCTTCTTCACAGTCCAACTCTCATATCCATCCATGACCACTGGAAAAACCATAGCCTTGACTAGACAAACCTTTGTTGGCAAAGTAATGTCTATGCTTTTGAATATGCTATCTAGGTTGGTCATAACTTTCCTTCAAAGGAGTAAGCGTCTTTTAATTTCATGGCTGCAGTCACCATCTGTAGTGATTTTGGAGCCCAGAAAAATAAAGTCTGACACTGTTTCCCCATCTATTTCCCATGAAGTATGGGACCTGATGCAATAATCTTAGTTTTCTGAATGTTGAGCTTTAAGCCAACTTTTTCACACTCTTCTTACACTTTCATCAAGAGGCTCTTTATCTCCTCTTCACTTTCTGCCATATGGGTGGTGTCATCTGCATATCTGAGGTTATTGATATTTCTCCTGGCAATCTTGATTCCAGCTTGTGCTTCCTCCAACCCAGCGTTGCTCATGATGTACTGTGCATATAGGCTAAATAAGTATGTTATGTGTATTTTAACCATAATTTGAAAGAAGAAGTCTTAGTATTTCATTTAGGTGGCCAAACTTCCATTTACTCTGTTTTTACTTTCTATTTAAACCTCAGTGAGTTGGAGATTTTTTATTGTATACACTTAACTATATGTGCTTTTTCATTTGTTTTATATTCTCAGTCCCTAAGGAAAGGTGAAACAGGTGTCTACAGGCACAGTTCATGCCATAATCCAAGGTTTATTGACCTGAGAATGTCTTGGGAAGTTGCAATAATTAAAAAAAATTTAGGAAATGATAATGATAAACACATATACAGAATGGTGTAATCATTACTTCTCAATGTGCACCTGCTGCTGCTAAGTCACTTCAGTCGTGTCCAACTCTGTGCAACCCTATACTCAGCAGCCCACCAGGCTCCCCTGTCCCTGAAATTCTCCAGGCAAGAATACTGGAGTGGGTTGCCATTTCCTTCTCCAATGTGCACCAGTCCTGCCTAAAGAGATAGGGCTGTATCACTTCCCATTTCAACTGCGTGTCCAAAGGGAACATGAAGAGACTTCAGTCTTCCTCAGTCTGAAGGGTTGTATGGAGGAATAATTCCAGAGAGGGCTGCACTCCTCACTAGGCTTGATGAAGTTTTATGTGAGCAGCTCTGAGGTTGAAACAGAATAGCGGGAGAAAGAAAAGGAGCTCACTTAGTCTTACACAGCATTTTGGAGATGAAAGGTCAAGATCATGAGGAATCAGGAATCCTGCTTGCGTTCCACTATTACGTTGCTGGTCTTCATGAATGTGAAGGTATGGGTCACCTGAGAATGACATTGGGCATAGGATAAGTATAAACAACTTTTGTTCTTAAAGGAATCAGCCTGTCAAAGTCTTTCAGAGTTCAGTGAAGTAGGTTGTCAGAGCAGAATAACCTCTGACTTTCAGAACACTAAGAGGAAAATCATGGTACTATACCTCCTAGGTCATCATTTAGCATTTCTTATAAGGCAGGTCTAGTAACAGTGAGCTTCTTTCCTTTATCTGAGAAACTTTTTCTTTTTCCCCTCATTTTTAAAAGACGTTTTTTTTTTTTTTTTTTACCAGAAATGGTATTTTTATTTGACAATTATTTTTCTTTCATCACTTTGAAAATGTCATTCTACCACCATCTTGCCTGTAAAGTTTGTGATGAGAAATACACTGATAATTTTATGAGCCTCCCTCATACATGATAAGTCAAATTTATCCTGCTGCTTTCAATATCCTCTACTTGTCTTTTATTTTTGACCATCTGACTATAATGTGTTTTGTGTGACTCTCTTTCAGATCAGATCAGTCGCTCAGTCATGTCCGACTCTTTGCAACTCCATGAATCGCAGCACACCAGGCCTCCCTGTCCATCAACAACTCCCGGAGTTCACCGAGAACCACATCCATCGAGTCAGTGATGCCATTCAGCCATCTCATCCTCTGTCCTCCCCTTCTCCTCCTGCCCCCAATCATGCCCAGCATCAGAGTCTTTTCCAATGAGTCAACTCTTCGCATGAGGTGGCCAAAGTACTGGAGTTTCAGCTTTAGCATCATTCCTTCCAAAGAAATCCCAGGGCTCATCTCCTTCAGAATGGACTGGTTGGATCTCCTTACAGTCCACGGGACTCTCAAGAGTCTTCTCCAACACCACAGTTCAAAAGCATCAATTATTTGGTGCTCAGCTTTCTTCACAGTCCAACTCTCACATCCATCCATGACCACAGGTAAAACCATAGCCTTGACTAGACAAACCTTTGTTGGCAAAGTAATGTCTCTGCCTTTCAATATGCTATCTAGGTTGGTCATAACTTTCCTTCCAAGGAGCAGGCATCTTTTAATTTCATGGCTGCAGTCACCATCTGCAGTGATTTTGGAGCCCAGGAAAATAAAGTCTGACACGGTTTCCACTGTTTCCCCATCTATTTCCCATGAAGTGATGGGACCAGATGCCATGATCTTCGTTTTCTGAATGTTGAGCTTTAAGCCAACTTTTTCACTCTCCGCTTTCACTTTCATCAAGAGGCTTTTGAGTTTCTCTTCACTTTCTGCCATAAGGGTGGTGTGACTCTCTTTGGACATATCCTAATTAGAATCATTGAAATTTTTGGATTTGGATGTCCATTTCCTTCTTTAGGTAGGGTGATTTTCAGCCACATTTCTTCAAATAAATGGTCTGCCCCTTTGCCTCTCTCTTTTGGGACTCATAATCTGTATATTGGTCTACTTGGTGGTTTTTTTTATAAGTAACTTTGGCTTTCTTAATCTTTTTTTTTTTTTTTTTTCCACTTTATGCTCCTGTGACTTGAAAATTTCAAATCACTTGTATTGGAGATTGCTGATTCTTTCTTCTCTTTCATCAAGTCTGTCTTAAATCCCTTTAGTGACTTTCTTAATTCAGTTATTCTATTTTTTAATTTCAGAATTTTTTAATAGTTTCTATCTGTTAATATTCTCATTGTGTTCATGCATCATTTTCCTGATTTTATTTAGTTTTCAATTTTTGTTTTATTTTAGCTCACTGAACTTCTTTAAGATAGTTATTTTGAATTCTTTGTCAGGTAATTTATAGATTTTCTTTTTTCAAGAGTCAATTTTAGAGATTTTTGTTGTTGCTGTTCTAGAAATTCTAGGGGCTTCACACCTTTTCTGGAGATGTGTTTTATTGGGGGTTAAGTGCATAATTTCCCAATTAGAGAAATTTACTGGATTCTTTTTCAAGAGATCATAATCTCCTTCCTTCTGCTATCTGTCTGCACTACTGCAAGTTCTCTGGTGTTGAGATTTTCTATTTTCAGTGGCCTTCAAGCCTCCAAAGTATGCTGATTCCCTTTCAGTTCTCCAAATCAAATAAGATGAAAAACAGTCCCTTGGAAGTGCCTCAGTAAGTCATAATGTTAGATATACCTGCCACTCTTCTCTTTCACATTTGATAGATAATCCAACCTGGGAGCTGCAAGTTTTCTTCCAATCACACTGAGGTGTGTCTGCTTTGAGTAAGTGTTATCATGGATAAAATGCGACATTTCATTGAAATTTTTACCCATTTCAATGTAGCTACTCTTGAATGTGTACTTATCTGGAGTATTATGACTTCTTAAGCAATGCCTAGAGATTTCACAAAGTCTTTTGGTATCAATCACTGTGATTGGCAACTTGCATAAATGACTAGAGTACAAGATATAATATTACCTCACTACTACACTACTATTCAAACACTTTCTTCAATTTCTTAAGCTAAGCCAAACTTCTTTGCAGTCAAAATCTTTTTTGAATATGTATGTTAATTTCAGTCAATAGTTAATTAATTTCAAAATATCCATTACATCTAAGAAACTTACATATATTTTAGTATACTTTGAATTATTAACACTCTTAAAATTTAGGTTATGAAATTAACTCAGCATCACAATTACTAAACATCTAATTTTTGATTCCTATTATCTGTCATCAATCAGTCACAGAAATGATCAGTCTAGCAGAATACATATTATCACTTAGGTCAAGATTTGTTGATCATTCCTAGTCATTTGAGAGTAATATTACCATATACCACTACAAAAGTCCTTTTGCAATTTTTTATTCTTGATCAAAAAAAGACATATTTGGTGATTGGAAGCTAACAATACACATGATAAGGCTATTATTGTTTCAGGAAATGGCTTAAAATAGCATTTGCCAAACTCTTCTTCTCTCCTTTTATTTTTGCAGAGAATAGCACAGTTTAACCTTCTTGACTAGAAGAAAATTTGCCAGTCCTCCAAGTTTGTTATTTCTTGCTGCTTCCCAATAAACTCTAAAACAAATTAGCTCTTTGTCTTTTGAATTATTTAATGAGAAATACAATTGATCATCAATGGTAAAATACATAAGTGGAATCTTCAAGGTAAAGGAAAGGATTTTCTAATTTAAGATTAATTTACTATTAATTTCTTTAATGTTTAAGCTGTACTTCAACTGAATCCAAATTCAGTGGTTTTTTAATCTTTTCAAAATATGATTTTAGTTTAAAATTTTTGCTGCCTGCCCAGAACCTTGGATTGCTTCTGGTAACTCTTCTTGTATTTATATTTTATAATAGCTCAGAGAGTGTCAAAGGGAAGATGCACTTAGAGCAGTGTTTCCAAACTTAAATGCACAAATACATTTAAGGTGGTTACCTGGTGATCTTATTAAAAGGAAAGTTCGAATTCAACAAATCTATGTTGGACTGAGATTCTGCATTTCTTATGAGCTATAGGTAATCCCAGTACTTTCAGAATAAACGCAAACTTTTAACTATCAAGGATCTAGTGAATGTTCTAATATTGCTCTGCCGGGAGCCAGCACGGGAGTTCCCACCCATGACAAAGGTCATGCAGAGAGGATCTGACATGCAAAGGCGAATCAGAACTCAAGAGGCCCCCTGGACCTGCCCGATCATCTACCCCAAAGCCAAAATCTATCTGTTTTACTATTTCACGACTTTCTCCAACTCTTCTGACATTAACAGGGGGCTATCCCCAACCACCTTTTTCTGTAAGAAAATCAACTTAAAACTCTAGTTAATAAGTCTCCTGGGCATAATAGGTGTGTTTCCATTCAAACCACTCTGATGACTGTCTAGCTTGCCTGACAGGTTTGTTCAGATTCACAGCCTCCCAACCATGAGAGGCATGGGAAGCTTAAGATATCCTAACAATGCAGAGCTTCTCAGAGAGTTAAAATTGTTAAAATAGAACTAGTAAAGGATTTCTTTGTTGAGCTAATGCTTGCTGCCAAGTTTCCATATCCCTTACCTACTGTGTCCCTGGGAATGTATTGATTAATATAGTTGGTGTATAGAAATGTAAGTAGTAGATTTAATGTTTGTAACCTTGGACCCTTGAGTTAATTCTTTTCTTGTTATAGCCCACCAAACTTTTGCCCTATAGGAATGTAACTTTATCTAATGCTTTTGGAGGGTGGCACCTGACTTTAGAATAATCACATTTAGAGAAAAATAAGTTTTCTGAAGAAAGGTTATAAAATGTTAGCAGGCCTCCTGGCCAGAAGATACTGTAAATCACCTAAAACTTTTGCATATGATAAGTTTGCAGAAAGAAAGCCTGGCTTCGATAAGGATCAAGGACTGCTGACCTTGCATGACTCTACCCCTTCCCCCATTATCCTCTATGCACAACTTAAGGTATAAATACTTTGGAAAATTAAGTGCAGACCTTGCTCACTGAAGCTTGGTCTTCCCATGTCGTTCTTTCTCTTTCTTTTTCCTTTTCAGGCTGATCCCCTGGAGTGCAAGGGCCCTCTGCATTCACTTTCCTGCCTGGGCTTCTAAGACCCACTCGAGAAGGTGCCTAAGGTGGGGCACCTTCCGCGATTCGAGAGGGCACCTGCGGCCTACGTGAACAGAGCAAGTCCCGTGCTGGGGCTTTATTGGCTTTCTGCGTAAACCAAGGAATATCAGCCTCTTTTCTCGCCTCTATTTTCTCAACTGCAAAATTCTTTCCTTTTCTCTTTCCTTTTATCTATTCTTTCACTGTTGCCATCCTCCAAAGGGAATCCCTGGATCCAACCAGGGCTGGACTCCGGCATTGCTGCATCACTGCCTTCCAGTTATGAGACAGCTGGAACTATTCCTAATTTTAAAGACAAATGGAAGATCATCATCTAGGCCTACTACTGAGTGAGTGCTATGTTGCTTTAGTGCAAGGTATATCGAATTTCAAATTTCCTTGTTATCTGATGTTTTTCATGGACTCAGTGATACTTAACAGACTGGCAAAGGTCAGAAAATGTGTTAATTGACTCTTGGAACCTTACCTTTTTACCGCTTTTATCTCACTATTAAGTGACTGAAAAACTTGGAGGTGAATGTTAAATACAATATTTTATTGCTGAATGATGAGATTTTTTTTAATTGGTTTCAAATCCTATTGTGCAAAATTAGTTTCTTTTAAGAGGAAGCAAATGACAGCTTTGACTTTTAGTGGGAAGGTGGGGGCAGTGTCTTGTGAATGAACAAATATGTATATGTTCTTTGTGTATATGTGAGAGAGACAGAGAGAGAGAGAGAGGTGGGGTATAATAATGGAGATTATGTGATTATATATATATATAGATAGATAGATAGATAGATAAAAGGATGACTACAATGACATTTTCTTTCTTTTCTTTCTTTTTTTTTTTTTTTTAGTTACTACTAGCAATAAATGCAATTTTTTCTGTGAGAACATATACAGGTGAAAAATGTCACTGTAATATCTGGGATTACTTCTTTGCTGGACCCAAATAGTTTCACTAACAAAGTCCATGGGAGGAAGTTTTTTCTTGCTTTCTACTCTTAGATCTCAAGGACATACTTTTCTAGACAGTTTTTCTGAGTTGAGGTCACCAAGTTCAAGGTTTCAATAAATCAAAAAAGAGTAGGAGGAAAAGAGTAGGAGGTCATGCAATACACAGAGGCTTAAAGCTCAATATTCAGAAAACTAAGATCATGGCAACAGGTCCCATCACTTCATGGCAAATAGATGGGCAAACAGTGGAAACAGTGGCTGACTATACGTTTGGGAGCTCCAAAATCACTGCAGATGGAGATTGCAGCCATGAAATTAAAAGATGCTGACTCCTTGGAAGGAAAGTTATGACCAACCTAGACAGCATATTCAAAAGCAGAGACATTACTTTGCCAACAAAGGTCCATCTAGTCAAGGCTATGGTTTTTCCAGTAGTCATGCATGGATGTGAGAGTTGGACTATAAAGAAAGCTGAGCACTGAAGAATTGATGCTTTTGAACTGTGGTGTTGGAGAAGACTCTTGAGAGTCCCTTGGGCTGCAAGGAGATCCAACCAGCCCATCCTAAAGGAGATAATTCCTGGGTGTGCATTGGAAGGACTGATATTGAAATTGAAACTCCAGTTCTTTGGCCACTTGATGCAAAGAGCTGACTCATTGGAAAAGACCCTGATGCTGGGAAAGATTGAGGTGGGAGGCGAAAGGGACGACAGAGGATGAGATGGTTGGATGGCATCACTGACTCAATGGACATGAGTTTGGGTAGGCTCCAGGAGTTGGTGATGGACAGGGATGCCTGGTGTGGTGCGGTTCATGTGGTTGCAAACAGTGCGACACAACTGAGCGACTGAACTGAACTGAAGTGATCTAATAGCTGAAATGTGCCTAGTTTTTACAGAATGCTTTGCATATTGTTTTATATATGCCTCCCTGTGTTATCTCCAGTTTCACTATCAATGGAAAATAATTCTATACATTTCTACCACAGACAATTTACCTGTCATTTAATGATCTCTTCAGAGTAGTAAAATAATAACAGAGGAATATGTAGACATCCCTTAGACAAAAACAAATTAAAACTCATAAAACAGAAACTTTGCAGTGTGACTAAATGGACAAGACAAAATACTTGAGGGATTATTTAGTGGCTCAGTTCAGTTCAATTCAGTCGCTCAGTCGTGTTTGACTCTGCAACCCCATGAATCGCAGCACGCCAGGACTCCCTGTGCATCACAAACTCCCGGAGTTCACTCAGACTCATGTCCATCAAGTCAGTGATGCCATCCAGCCATCTCATCCTCTGTTTTCCCCCTGCCTGAAATCCCTCCCAGCATCAGAGTCTTTTCCAATGAGTCAGCTCTTCGCATGAAGTGGCCAAACTACTGGAGTTTCAACTTCAGCATCATTCCCTCCAAAGTAATCCCAGGGCTGATCTCCTTCAGAATGGACTGGTTGGATCTCCTTGCACTCCAAGGGACTCTCAAGAGTCTTCTCCAACACCACAGTTCAAAAGGATCAATTCTTTGGTGCTCAGCCTTCTTCACAGTCCAACTCTCACATCCATACATGACCAATGGAAAAACCATAGCCTTGACTAGATGAACCTTTGTTGGCAAAGTAATGTCTCTGCTTTTCAATATGCTATCTAGGTTGGTCATAACGTTCCTTCCAAGGAGTAGGCGTCTTTTAATCTCATGGCTGCAGTCACCATCTGCAGTGATTTTAGAGCCCAAAAAAATAAAGTCTGACACTGTTTCCACTGTTTCTCAATCTATTTCCCAAGAAGTTATGAGATCGGATACAATAATCTTAGTTTTCTGAATGTTGAGCTTTAAGCCAACTTTTTCATTCTCCACTTTCACTTTCATCAAGAGGCTTTTTAGTTCCTCTTCACCTTCTGCCATAAGGGTGGTGTCATCTGCATATCTGAGGTTATTGATATTTCTCCTGGCAATTTTGATTCCAGCTTGTGTTTCTTCCAGTCCAGCGTTTTTCATGATGCACTCTGCATAGAAGTTAAATAAGCAGGGTGACACTATACAGCCTTGAAGTACTCCTTTTCCTATTTGGAACCAGTCTGTTGTTCCATGTCCAGTTCTAACTGTTGCTTCCTGACCTGCATACAAATTTCTCAAGAGGCAGATCAGGTGGTCTGGTATTCCCATGTCTTTCAGAATTTTCCAAAGCTTATTGTGATCCACACAGTCAAAGGCTTTGGCATAGTCAATCAAGCAGAAATAGATGTTTTTCTGGAACTCTCTTGCTTTTTTCATGATGCAGCGGATGTTGGAAATTTGATCTCTGGTTCCTGGGCCTTTTCTAAAACCAGCTTGAACATCAGGAAGTTCACGGTTCACATATTGCTGAAGCCTGGCTTGGAGAATTTTGAGCATTACTTTACTAGCATGTGAGATGAGTGCAATTGTGCGGTAGTTTGAGCATTCTTTGGCATTGCCTTTCTTTGGGACTGGAATGAAAACTGACCTTTTCCAGTCCTGTGGCCACTGCTAAGTTTTCCAAATTTGCTGGCATATTGAGGGCAGCACTTTCACAGCATCATCTTTCAGGATTTGAAATAGCTCAACTGGAATTCCATCACCTCCACTAGCTTTGTTCGTACTGATGCTTTCTAAGGCCCACTTGACTTCACATTCCAGGATATCTGGCTCTATGTCAGTGATCAGACCATCATGATTATCTGGGTCATAAAGATCTTTTTCTACAGTTCTTCTGTTTATTCTTGCCAACTCTTCTTGATATCTTCTGCTTTTGTTAGGTCCATACATTTTCTGTCCTTTATCAAGCCCATCTTTGCATGAAGTGTTCCCTTGGTATCTCTAATTTTCTTGAAGAGATCTCTAGTCTTTCCCATTCTGTTGTTATCCTCTATTTTCTTTGCATTGATCGCTGTAGAAGGCTTTCTTATCTCTTCTTGCTATTCTTTGGAACTCTGCATTCACATGCTTATATCGTTCCTTTTCTCTTTTGCTTTTCACTTCTCTTCTTTTCACAGCTATTTGTAAGGCCTCCCCAGACAGCCATTTTGCTTTTTTGCATTTCCTTTCCATGGGGATGGTCTTGATCCCAGTCTCCTGTACAATGTCACGAACCTCATTCCGTAGTTCATCAGGCACTCTATCTATCAGATCTAGGCCCTTAAATCTATTTCTCACTTCCACTGTATAATCATACGAGATTTAATTTAGGTCATACCTGAATGGTCTAGTGGTTTTCCCTACTGTCTTCAATTTAAGTCTGAATTTGGTAATAAGGAGTTCATGATCTCAGCCATAGTCAGCTCCTGGTCTTGTTTTTGTTGATTGTATAGAGCATCTCCATCTTTGGCTGCAAAGAATATAATCAATCTGATTTCGGTGTTGACCATCTGGTGATGCTAGCTTTGCTTAAAGTTAGTTAATGAATATCATGGAGAACAGTGGAAAATAGGTATGATAAGAAACATCAGGAACATAGTTTTGGGCTTTAAAATTTAAATAGTTGATGCACAGGCTATTTAAATTAAATGAACCTTGTATTCTATTTAGATTAAATTTAGGGAGTTAAAATAATTTGGTTATATAATACAAGTCCAACTTATAGGATATGTGATTATATGTGTAACTAACCTTAGTTACAGATTTTTGTCTATAAGGTGAGACAATACTATCAGTCTCAATGTAGTAAGAATTACATGAGATGAAACATGTAGAAAATTAAGAATAGTGCTTTCCACACAGAAAATGCTCAGTTAGTATTGTAAGAACAACAGCAAGGATGATGATGATGATGACAATGATGACAAAAGTATTTTCTTAATTTGGATGCCCCTGGAAGCAGAGTGGGAAAGGGAGATGAAAGGTAAAAAAAAAAAAAAAAAAAATCACCTGAAATTTTTGCATTAATGGATTAGTTACTATCCTGATCAACTGAATTTCATTCTTCCTGGGTAATCATCTGGGATCCTGTAGTATCTGCCATCTGAGAAGATGGAAAATTGGAGATATTTACCACTGACTACTGTCCTCCATCTGTTGAAGTTTTGGGGGAGCAGGCTTTTATATACACCCAAATTCCTGAATGTGCATGCTCACAGCTGAGCAACCCTCAGTCCTTTGGTGAATATCTCCAGATAGCAAAGCAAAAAAAAAAAAAAAAAACTGATGCACAGTGGCTTGATGTGGAACACTAGTCACATGCAAGAAACTCTCCATCATAACAGCATTCAGACCAGATCAGTCAAAGGGCTATGGCATACGATGATAATTATTTCCTCAAACTCATAGTGGAAATTAGTACTGGATACTTTGCTTATGAAACTTATGTAATACTATTTATGTCTTAAATATATTTTTTCTTCTGTTTTAGTCAGTATAATATCCATGTTTCTCCATACTGCCCTCCTTTACCCTTGAAACAGATGTAGTTTTCCACTCTTGAACTCTTTGCAGAAATATACTGCATTCCTGTTGCAGGAACCTTTCTCTTATGACACTTCTCAGTTACCACTAGCCTTATGGTTACTTGCAAAAATATGTTAAGGTAGTAATCACACTACTGGGTGTACGCTATTCAACAGGTAATACTCGTTTTCAACATTAAATTTAATCTAAAAACTTATCCAAGGCAGAGTTTACAAATAGGGGAATTTAGACTTGAGTTGAATAATTATCACACAGATCACTACATCAATGTGAAGTGTTGATATTATTAAGTATGGCTGAGTCCCAACTCTGGTCCATCTTTAATCACCACATTAGAGGCCACAAATGAAACAAGGCCATGGGCTTGGCAAGAAGCACAAATTAAGGTAATCAGGTTAGGTGGGAATGGGGAAAATGGGAGAACATATAAATGTAACAGTATGGACTTTCTTCCAGGTAATTATTGTTGTGTGTAAATTCAGGTAAGGGAGGACTACATTCCACAATTTTATTTGAAATCTTTTAAGTTTTCAAATGTTCGACTTTTTGCAACCCCATGGACTATACAGTCCATGGAATTCTCCAGGCCAGAACACTGGAGTGGGTAGCCTTTCCCTTCTCCAGGGGATCTTCTCAACCCAGGGATAGAACCCAGGTCTTCCACATTGCAGGCAGATTCTTTACCATCTGAGCCACAAGGGAAGCCCTTTTAAGTTTTAACTGCTGATAAATAACCAATGTCAAAAGAAAGTATATCTGTGAAAGTCAGAAAATCTCAAAATCTGTGCTTATGATGGAGTCTGTGAGAGCCACCATTTTTGTAAAATAGAATCAACAATGCCAGTATTAATTTTATGGCTGCTCTAAAAAAGTATCATAAATAAGGAGGCTCAAAACTGAGATTTAGTCTCTTACACTTTTGGATCCTGTCTGAAGCCAAAGCTTCAGAAGAGCCATGCTCTCCCTGACAGCTTCTGGGTGTTTCTGACAGTCCTTGGTGTTCCTTGGTTTACAGGTGCGTGATGCTAATCTTTGCTTTCAGTATGTTACTTCTGCCTCCTCTCTGTGTATCTCTATCATGTGTTCTGTCTATCTCTGTCCCTGAGTCTCCTTTCTTTTCAAAAGTCACTAGTCATATTGAATTAAATGCCCACCTTAATCCAATATGATTTCATGTTAACTACATACGTTGGCAGAAATACTTTTTCCAAATGAAAGCACCCACCTTCTGTGGGTTAGAACTGCAATATATATTTCTTTGATATACCATTCAACCCATAAGCCTAGTTTACAGGGTTGTCATAAGGTCATAAACAGTTATTCTTGGGATTTATCCAGTCTGAGGCATGTCACATTTCCTCATCCAGTGGATTCATTTGTCCTTCATTCTGAAAAAAATATTTCTAAATTTCTTCTTTCTTCCATTTATTCAATTATGACTTTCTAGGATTTTAATCATATATATATATGTAAGAATTTCTCATTCAATGCTTCTTATCTCTGAATCCTTATTTAAAATTTTCCAGCTCCTCCTCTCTTTCTATTGTATTCTAAATAAACTGTGTGTCTCCAGATCATTTATATTTTCATGAATTTTGTATGTCTTCCTTTTAAACTATCTATTATTAATTATAATTGATACATGGCTCATATATATTTCATTTTAATGAAATTGTTCTGATTTATTGTTGTTCAGTCACCAAGTTGTGTCCAACTATTCATGACCCTGTGGGCTATAGCACGCCAGGCTTCCCTGTCTCCCACCATCTCCTGGAGTTTGCCCAAGTTTATGTCCATGAACTTTGATGCTTTCAAACTGTGATGCAGGAGAAGACCCTTGAGAGCAAGGAGATCAAACCAGTAAATCTAAATGTAAATCAACCCTGAAGACTCATTGGAATGACAGATGCTGAAGCTGAAGCTCCAATACTTCGGCCACCTGATGCAAACAGTCAAGTCATTGGAAAGACCCTCATGCTGGGAAAGATTAAAGGCAGAAGGAGAAAAGGGCAACAGAGCATGAGAAGGTTGAATGGCATCACCAGTTGTTCGGATTATTCCTTATTATAAAATAATCACTTTCCCCACCTTTATCTGTTTGTCTCATACACTTCCATTCTGTACTCTATATATATTAGTCCAGCATCTTCATATCCTTATGAACATACATTTGCAGTTTCTTGTATCTGTTGATATATAGTCTCACAGTGACTTGCTTTTTGGTGAGTTTATAAACTTACCTGTCAATATACTTCCTATTTTGAATAGACAATTTGATGGCCAAACTTGGAAAAGAATTCCTTCTACTTTTGCTGTCATGTGATAAAATCATTTATAAGGCCTCATACATTCCTCCTCAAGGATTTGGCCCTTGGGTTATTCTAGGGTCAACTTTCTCACCTTGTAGAGGTTCTATAAGTCAGTATTTTCATATACTGTTGAAATAGAAATCTGATACAAGAAGACCACACTCATGTTTGTTGCCAGTCCAGGCAAGCACTTTGGTGTTCCACTCCACTTCACATTTACAGCTTCTTTTCACAGCCAAACCTAACTCCCAGGTTTTCCCATCCCAACTCATGGCATGAATGCCCTGGCTACTCAAGGCCCATCTTCGGATTCATATGTGAGCAGCAATGTCTCAAAAAACAGGTACCACTAAATTCTCAATGCTGTGAAGTATGGGGATCTCAGAGAGTTTCTATTTATTTTTGATACTAGATTAAGACATTGAGTAGTGCTATTCAATAGAGGATATATATCAAAATCATCTAGGATTATTTTTATATATTCATATCCCTGAGCCTCACTCTTAGAGATTTTGATTCAATAATATGAAGTAAACTTGAATATCAGTATTTTCAAGAGTTTTCACTAGCAGAACCAATGTAGATTAAGTACCCATTCCAAATTTATTTCTCCTTAAGTATTCAATACAGAATAACTACTTTGGAGGTGTGCTTATGTGACTCTCTTGCTCAGCAAGTTACATTGGCTCCCTATTGCCTATCACATGAGTTTAAATTCCCCATTGAGGCTGAGTGTTATAAATCATCATATCTAGATTCAGCCTATTTCTCAAAACACACTTCCTGCTTATAAAACAAACAAACAAACAAAAAACCCTTTGATTCATACAATTTTTTTTTTTTTAAATCCCTTCTTTCTTGATTTTGGACTTGAAATTTTATCCATGTTATTCTCCTCATTGGGTTGGGCTTCCCTGGTGGTGCAGATGGTAAAGAATCTGCCTGCAAAGCAGGAGACCCGGGTTTGATCCCTGAGTGGGGGAAATGCCTTGGAGAAGGGAATGACCACCAGCTTCAATATTCCTGCCTGGAAAAGTCCATGGACAGAGGGAACTGGTGCACTACAGTCCATGGGGTTGCAGAATCAGACATTACTGAATGACTAACATTCCTCTCCTCATTGGATTTCCCTGTTTTCACATTTCTACTCTTTATAGTTTTTTGAAAAAAATCATGGACTTCAGAGTTAAAAAATCAAATTAACTTGTTACTCATGGGCTCTGCTATTGACAAAGATATCTATCTACTCAGAACACCAGTTTCTGATCTTTAAAATTGGCAATAATTTTTCAGTATTGTTAAACATTTGAAAGGACCTATGTTGGTACCTGAAACACAGAAATGTCTTAATAAATAAGCTATTTATTCTCTCTCCTCCATTACCAATCTGAAAACTCTCTCTCTCCAGCCTGTGCACTCTGCCCTGAATGTTCTAGGCCATATTTAATTGACTCTTTTTTGATACAGCCAAGTATTTTAACTTATGCCCTCATTTATTATCACTTATCAGTGATAATTTAATCTCCCCAAATTATCTTCAGTCCCATAAGAATAAGGTCATAGTTCTATCCTCTGCTTTTATAGTCCATATTTCCTAAGGAGTCCAGAATAGAGCAAAATACATCACATAGAGCAAGTATTGAATGGGAAGGAAAGCTGGCTCATCACTCAAGTTCTGCAATTTATTGTCAAGTCTCTGAATCAACTGTTTACATGATTTTCTTGTTTATAGAATAGAGTCAATGCTTATTTAACCTAACATACAGTTGCTATGACAGGCTATAATATAAAGCATGTGAATAATTTAGTGTATTTTGACATTACTTTGCTTTTGATATATAGTTCATGACTACTGTAGATGGGAGGCATTGTGGCATAGTTTTTACACATACTATGCTATCATACAAAATACTAATAATTATGAACTTCTCTATACATATGAGAAAACCGAAGATAAAAAGTATTACATAAATATCCAAGATAGACAGCTAATAAATAGAAGTTGATCCCAAGGCTAATGAATCTCAATAAGCTGTATAGAAGGGAAAGTTTTAGGCAAAGAATAAATAAAATAACATGTTATGTTGATTACTGGTCTAAGATGTATTAATCACAAAGTCCTAGAAATATAAAGAAAAGAGAAAGATAAACTGAGAGGGAAAATGGATTTCTAAGGGATAAAAATGGCACAACCAGAACACAAGCACAGGGATCCTCTGTCTTCTGTGTAGAAGCTTCTTGTGTTAGCTAGTTTTATTAAAATGATACTGTTGCACATGCTATCACAGGAGAATTTTAAAATCAATATGCTTCCTTTAAAACACTACTTACAACTGGACTGCTATATGAATTTATTTTAAGATGATTTTATATATTTAAAATTCTATGCATTCCAGTGCTCTTGCCTGGAAAATCCCATGGACGGAGGAGCCTGGCAGGCTGCAGTCCATGGGGTCGTGAAGAGTAGGACACAACTGAGCGACTTCACCTTCACTTTTCACTTTCACGCATTGCAGAAGGAAACGGCAACCCACTCTAGTATTCTTGCCTGGAGAATCCCAGGGACGGGGGAGCCTGGTGGGCTGCCGTCTATGGGGTCGCAAAGAGTCGGACAGGACTGAAGCGACTTAGCAGCAGCAGCAGCAGCATTGCTAATATCTAGGTACATATCCTAGTTTCTAAATTGATTGTCTCTAGAAATTATTCCGATGAATTATTTCCTTTCTGTCTACAAATCCTAATCCAATTGCAGATAATTCCAATTCAGTCAGTATAGGAACCTCTTTATTTTCCCAGTTTTTTTTTTTTTTTTCTTACTTTTGTGGAGCTTGATAGAGTATGTCCAGAAAAACAAGAAAAGAAAATGTTTTCTAGTCTCTCATTACAACTGATTTCAGTTTTTAGAATTCAATTTTTTGCAATACAATTTATATAAAAATAAAGTATATCTCTTTTAATCACACTCTGTAAGTGTGATTATTAATGACAAATATATATTATAGTATATAACACCATCCCAATCAAGATGCAAAACATTTCCATCCATTGCCCTATAAAGTCGACTTACGCCTTTGCACTCAATTTCCTTCCACCTCCTCCTCAGGCAATTAGTGATTTGATTTCTATTACAGCAAATTAGTTTTCTCTATTCTAGAACTTTATATGATTGAAATCATAGGTATATATTATATTATATAAGGGTTATTTTCATTATAAAACTCAGTAATTTATTATTTTTTTAATTGTTGAGTAGTATACCAGTATTTGCATAAAATACAATTTGTTTACTCAGACATGTTCCTATAATGGGCATTTGAGGTATTTCGAGTTTTTTGAATCTTCCTTTTTGAGACAACAGTGGATCCATGTTGTGTGAGTCTCTACTTAGCTTTGGGGATCAATGGAATCATCAAATAGATTATGTTCTTAGAGTTCTACATTATCAAGCATATCTGAGAATATCTACATTCTCAAGAGTATCTGTGGCTTGGATGCCACATCAGCATGCTTCCGCTCAGTGACGTGTGTCCCTGGCTTGTGGAGAAACCCTCATGTTAAACCCTTAAGGTAAATAAGAAATAACTAAACAAATAAATACAAATGTTGAATAGAATAAATGTTCATGCAATTTCTGCTTACTACTCTGCAACACGTCTCCCTGTGTCAAGGAGCACAAGATTGTGCTGCAATTAGATTGAATAAGAAAGCAAAGTAGAAAAAATAAAAATTACACTGAGGAAACCCTGGATTAAAATCTACATGGTGAATTTTATTCTAATAAAACGTTTGATACAGCCTAGACTAAAGGGAGCAAAACTGGTGCCCACATGCTAAAAAGCAAGTTTGTTTTTAATTGTACAGAGCTTTAAAACAATAGTGATCAAGTTATCAATATTCACTTTCGATATTACATGCATAGGCACATTCACAGACACACTGAACATTTTGGTAACTCTGGGTCATTATTTTATTAAGATAATAATTCCAAGAGTATTTCATTTAAATTTTAATCTAATTTTATTTTATACTGAAGTATCAGTTCAGTTCAGTTCAGTTCAGTCGCTCAGCTGTGTCTGACTCTTTGCGACCACATGAATTGTGGTACGCCAGATCTCCCTGTCCATCACCAACTCCCGGAGTTCACTCAAACTCATTTCCATAGAGTCGGTGATGCTATCCAGCCATCTCATTCTCTGTCGTCCCCTTCTCCTCCTGCCCCCAACCCCTCCAGCATCAGAGTTTTTACAATGAGTCAACTCTTTGCATGAGGTGGCCAAAGTACTGGAGTTTCAGATTTCGCATCAGTCCTTCCAAAGAACACCCAGGACTGATTGCCTTTAGAATGGACTTGTTGGATCTCCTTGCAGTCCAAGGGACTCTCAACAGTCTTTTCCAACACCACAGTTCAAAAGCATCAATTCTTCTGCACTCAGCTTTCTTCACAGTCCAACTCTCACATCCATACATGACCACTGGAAAAACCATAGCCTTGACTAGATGGACCTTTGTTGGCAAAGCAATGTCTCTGCTTTTGATATGCTATCTAGGTTGGTCATAACTTTCCTTCCAAGGAGTAAGCATCTTTTAATTTCATGGCTGCAGTCACCATCTGCAGTGATTTTGGAGCCCCCAAAAATAAAGTCTGACACTGTTTCCACTGTTTCCCCATCTATTTCCCATGAAGTGATGGAACCAGATGCCATGATCTTAGTTTTCTGAATGTTGAGTTTTAAGCCAACTTTTTCACTTTCCTCTTTCACTTTCATCAAGAGGCCTTTTAATTCCTCTTCACTTCCTGCCATAAGGGTGGTGTCATCTGCATATCTGAGGTTATTGACATTTGTCCCAGCAATCTTGATTCCAGCTTGTGCTTCTTCCAGCCCAGCGTTTCTCATGATGTACTCTGCATAGAAGTTAAATAAGAAGGGTAACAATATACAGCCTTGATGTACTCCTTTTCCTATTTGGAACCAGTCTGTTGTTCCATGTCCAGTTCTAACTGTTGCTTCCTGACCTGCATATAGGTTTCTCAAGAGGCAGGTCAAGTGGTCTGGTAATCCCATCTCTTTCAGGATTTTCCACAGTTTATTGTGATCCACAACAGTCAAAGGCTTTGGCATAGTCAAAAGAGGAGAAATAGATGTTTTTCTGGAACTCTCTTGTTTTTCTGATGATCCAGCAGATGTTGGCAATTTGATCTCTGGTTCCTCTGTGTTTTCTAAAACCAGCTTGAACATCTGGAAGTTCACGGTTCACGTATTGCTGAAGTCTGGCTTGGAGAATTATGAGCATTACTTTACTAGAATGTGAGATGAATGCAATTGCACAGTAGTTTGAGCATTCTTTGGCATTGCCTTTCTTTGGGACTGGAATGAAAGCTGACCTTTTCCAGTCCTGTGGCCACTGGTGAATTTTCCACATTTGCTGGAATATTGAGTGCAGCACTTTCACAGCATCATCTTCCAGGATTTGAAATAATTCAACTGGAATTCCATCACCTCCACTAGCTTTGTTCATAGTGATGCTTTCTAAAGCCCATTTGACTTCACATTCCAGAATGTCTGGCTCTAGATGAATGATCACACTATCGTGATTATCTTAGTCATGAAGATCTTTTTTGTACAGTTATTCTGCGTATTCTTGCCACCTCTTCTTAATATATTCTGCTTCTGTTAGGTCCATACCATTTCTGTCCTTTATCAAGCCCATATTTACATGAAATGCTCCTTTGGTAGCTCTAATTTTCTTGAAGAGATCTCTAGTCTTTCCCTTTCAGTTGTTTTCCTCTATTTCTTTGCATCGATCCTTGAGGAAGGCTTTCTTATCTCTCCTTGCTATTCTTGGAACTCTGCATTCAGATGTTTATATCTTTCCTTTTCTCCTTTGCTTTTCACTTCTCTTCTTTTCACAGCTATTTTTAAGGCCTCCCTCCCCAGACAGCCGTTTTGCTTTTTTGCATTTCTTTTCCATGGGGATGGTCTTGATTCCTGTCTCTTGTACAATGTCACAAACCTCCATCCATAGTTCATCAGGCACTGTATCTATAAGATCTAGTCCCTTAAATCTATTTCTCACTTTCACTGTATAATCATAAGGGATTTGATTTAGGTCATACCTGAATGTTCTAATGGTTTTCCTTACTTTCTTCCATTAAAGTCAGAATTTTGCAATAAGGGGTTCATGATCTGAGCCACAGTCAGCTCCTGGTCTTGTTTTTGCTGACTGTATAGAGCTTCTCCATCTTTGGATGCAAAGAATATAATCAATCTGATTTTGGTGTTGACCATCTGGTGATGTCCATGTGTAGGGTCTTCTCTTGTGTTGTTGGAAGAGGATGTTTGCTATTACCAGTGCATTATCTTGGCAAAACTCAATTAGCCTTTGCTCTGCTTCATTCTGTGTTCCAAGGCCAAATTTGCCTGTTACTCCAGGTGTTTCTTGACTTCCTACTTTTGCATTCCAGTCCCCTATAAAGAAAATGATATCTTTTTGGGGTGTTAATTCTAAAAGGTGTTGTAGGTCTTCATAGAACCATTCAACTTCAGCTTCTTCAGCATCACTGGTTGGGGCATAGGCTTGGATTACTGTGATATTGAATGGTTTGCCTTGGAAATGAACAGAGGTCATTCTGTCATTTTTGAGATTGCATCCAAGTACTGCATTTCAGACTCTTTTGTTGAGCATGGAGGCTACTCCATTTCTTCTAAGGGATTCTTGCCCACAGTAGTAGATACAATTGTCATCTGAGTTAAATTTACTCATTCCAGTCCATTGTAGTTCGCTGATTCCTAGAATGTCGACATTCACTCTTGCCATCTCCTGCTTGACCACTTCCAATTTGCCTTGATTCATGGACCTAACATTCCAGGTTCCTATGCAATATTGCTCTTTACAGCATTGGACCTTGCTTCTATCACCAGTCACATCCACAACTGGATATTGTTTTTGCTTTGACTCCATCCCTTCATTCTTTCTGGAGTTATTTCTCCACTGATTTCCAGTAGCATATTGGGTACCTACTGACCTGGGGAGTTCCTCTTTCAGTATCTATCATTTTGCCTCTTCATACTGTTCATGGGGTTCTCAAGGCAAGAATACTGAAATGGTTTGCCATTCCTTTCTCCAGTGGACCACATTCTGTCAGACCTCTCCACCATGACCTGCCAGTCTTGGGTGGCCCCACAGGGCATGGCTTAGTTACATTGAGTTAGACAAGGCTGTGGTCCGTGTGATTAGATTGACTAGTTTTCTGTGATTATGATTTCAGTGTGTCTGCCCTCTGATGCCTCTGGCAACACCTACCATCTTACTTGGGTTCTCTTACCTTGGACATGGGCTGTCTCTTCAGGGCTGCTCTAGCAAAGCGCAGTTGCTGCTCCTTACCTTGGACAAGGGTATCCTCTCACAGTCACCCCTACTGACCTTGAATGTAGAGTAGCTCCTCTCGGCCCTCCTGCGCCCGTGCAGCTGCCACTCCTTGGACGTGGGGTTGCTCCTCTTGGCTGCTGCCCCTGACCTCGGATGTGGGATAGCTCTTCTTGGCCGCTCCAAAAAGGCTTGTGGGCCAGGAGGACGCAGCCTGGGAGATATGCTGCTTCAGATTCTGCTTTAGCCAGGAGCCTGAAGCCGAGGCCCTGCCTGGCCCCTGGCCATGTTTGTGGCTGCTGAGCTGGGTGGTTGTACTCTTTCCTGTGCTCTGGCCTGGTGGCTTTCAGGCGCTCTACAGCTGTGAGTGGGCCTGGCGCCCTCAGCAGTGGTGCAGGGACATGACGCAGCCCTACCCTGCTGGGTGGATCGATGGCCCCTTGGCCTCGGCCTTGGTGGCGCCTGCGAGTTTTCTCTGGCAGCTCTCCAGGTGGATATTGGAGTATAGTTGATTTAAATGTTGCATTAGTTTCAGGTGATTTAGTTATACATAAACATATATCTCGGAGAAGGCAATGACACCCCACTCCAGTACCCTTGCCTGGAAACTCCCATGGACAGAGAAGCCTGGGAGGCTGCCATCCATGGGGTCACTAAGAGTCAGACACGGGACACGACTGAGCGACTTCGCTTTTCACTTTCCTGCATTGGAGAAAGAAATGGCAACCTACTCCAGTGTTCTTGCCTGGAGAATCCCAGAGACCGGGGAGCCTGGTGGTCTGCCGTCTGTGGAGTCGCACAGAGTCAGACACGACTGAAGCGACTTAGCAGCAGCAGCAGCAGCAGCAGCAGCATACATATATCTGGGATTCCCTGGTGGCTCAAAAGGTAAAGAAGCTGCCAAATCTGCCAGCATTGCTGAAGACCTGGTTCAATCCCTGGGCCTGGAAGAATCCCTGGAGAAGGGGATGGCAAACCACTTGAGTATTCTTGCCTGGAGAATTCCATGGACAGAAGAGCCTAGGAAGCTACAGTCCATGGAGTAGCAAAGAGTCAGACACGACTGAGTAGCTTTCACATGCACATACACACACACAAACACACACATACATATAACAGCAGATTCCTAATTTATCCTTGCACCTCATATTTCCCCTTTGATAAACTATAAATTTACTTTCCAAGGCTGTTTCTGTTTTGGAAATGTTTATTTATATCAGTTTTAAATTCCACATATCAGTTCAGTTCAGTTGCTCAGTCGTGTGTGACTCTTTGCAACACTAAGGACTGCTGCATGTTAGGCTTCCCTGTCCATCACCAACTCAAGGGGTTTACTCAGACTCGTGTGCATCGAGTTGGTGATGCCAAACAACCATCTCATCCTCTGTTGTCCCCTTCTCCTCCTGCCTTCAATCTTTCCCAGCATCAGGGTCTTTTCCAAGGAGTCAGTTCTTTACATCAGGTGGCCAAATATTGGAGTTTCAGCTTAAGCATCAGGCTACACAATGTATATTCAGGAGTGATTTCCTTTAGGATTGACAGATTGGACCTCCTTGAAGTCCAAGGGCTTCTCAAGCACCTTCTCCAATACCACAGTTCAAAAGCATCAATTCTTCAGCGTTCAGCTTTCTGCATTGGTAATTCCAAATTCAACCATCTCATCCTCTGTTGTCCACTTCTCCCTCTGCCCTCAATCTTTCTCAGCATCAGGATCTTTTCAAGTGAGTCAGCTCTTTGCATCAGGTGGCCAAAGTATTAGAGTTTCAGCTTCAGCATCAGTCCTTCCAATGAACACTCAGGACTGATCTCCTTTAGGATGGACTGGTTGGATCTCCTTGCATCCAAGGGACTCTCAAGAGTCTTCCCCAATACCACAGTTCAAAAGCATCAATTCTTCAGCGTTCAGCTTTCTTTATAGTCCAACTCTCACATCCATACATGACAACTGGAAAAACCATAGCCTTGACTAGATGGACCTTTGTTGGCAAAGTTATGTCTCTCCTTTTTAATAACTGGCCAGGTTGGTCATAAGTTTCCTTCCAAGGAGTCAGCATCTTTTAATTTCTTGGCTGCAATCACCATGTGCAGTGATTTTGAAGCCCAGAAAAATAAAGTCTTCCACTGTTTCCCCATCTATTTGCCATGAAGTGATGAGACAGGGTGCCATGATCTTATTTTTCTGAATGTTGAGCTTTAAGCCAACTTTTTCACTCTCCTCTTTCACTTTCCTCAAGAGGGTCTTTAGTTCTTCTTCACTTTCTGCCATAAGGGTGCTATCATCTGCATATCCGAGGTTATTGATATTTCTCCTGGCAATCTTGATTCCAGCTTGTGCTTCTTCCAGCCCAGAGTTTCTCATGATGTACTCTGCATATAAGTTAAATAAGCATGATGACAGTATAGAGCCTTGATGTACTCCTTTCCTGATTTGGAACCAGTCTGTTGTTCCATATCTAGTTAACTATTTCTTCCTGACCTGCATACAGATTTCTCAGGAGGCAGGTAAGGTAGTATGGTATTCCCATCTCTTTAAGAATTTTCCACAGTTCGTTGTGATTCATACAGTCAAAGTCATTGGCATAGTCAATAAAGCAGAAGTAGATGTTTTTCTGGAACTCTCTTGCTTTTTCCATGATGCAGCGGATGTTGGCAATTTGATCTCTGGATTCTCTGCCTTTTCTAAATCCAGGTTGAACATCTGGAACCTCATGGTTCACGAACTGTTGAAGGCTGGCTTGGAGAATTTTGAGCATTATTTTGCTAGCATGTGAGATGAGTGCAATTGTGCAGTAGTTTGAACATTCTTTGTCATTGCCTTTCTTGGGATTGGAATGAAAACTGACCTTTTCCAGTCCCGCAGCATCTGTTGAGTTTTTCAAATTTGCTGGCTTATTGAGTGCAGCACTTTAAAGCATCATCTTTTTAGGATTTGAAATAACTCAGCTGAATTCCATCTGCTGCACTAGCTTTGTTTGCAGCGATGCTTCCTAAGGCCCATTAAGGATTCCACACATAAGTAGTATCAAATGATATTTGTCTTTCTCTGTCTGATTTACTTTACATAGTATGATAACTTCTAGGTCCATCCATGTTGCTGCAAATGTCATTATATCATTCCTTTTATGGTTGAGTAATATTTCAACACTTTTGTACCACATCTTTATCCATTTCTTGTTTAGGTTGTTTGCATGTCTTTATATGTATCACATCTTCTTTATCCATCCTTTTTTTTTTTTTTTTTTCCCTTAGGTTGTTTACATATCTTAGCTATTGTGAATAGCACTGCAATGAACATTGGAGTGCAGGTAACTTTTTAAATTATGGTTTTCTCTGGATATATGCCCAGGACAGTATGCCAAATCATATGGTAGTTCTAGTTTAAGTTTTATAAAGAATCCCCATACTGTTCTCCATAGTGGTTCTACCAATTTATATTCCCTGAAAGTATTTTCAGTAAGTAAAGTGATAAGCATGAAGGCCTAATATCTGTGTATTGTTACTAGCCCTTTTTTCATCAAATATGTGTAAAACAAATTGGCCACATTGAGTTTATTTCTGGGATAATTATTTGTACATGTGTTTACAAAAGCAATGACTTCTTGTGCCTTTCCAGACTCCACTGTTTTCAGTATTGATTAGTTTTCCAAAATTCATAACCTACTTCCTTAATTAATTTATCCTCTTTAGTACTTACTGCATCTAACATTCTGAACACCCTGGTTACACATGTTGAGTTTCATGTTCAATGTGAGGACATAGGGACAAGGGACCATCGTCTGTTTTGTCTCAACTCTGGCAGCCAGAACAGTTTGATATGAAGGCCATCCATATATATTTTCTAAATGAATGAATAAGTGAGATGTACAAAAGACAAAATTAAAAGGGAAACCTGCAGATAATTAAGCTTGGCTATTTTTCTAGTGTGAAATACTTACATTAAAAAGAATAACACCACTTATTGTCTGCTTATCATGTGTCAGGAAATGTCCTATGAAGTTTCCACACTTTCATTCAGTTAATGCTCAAAGCCATGTAGGCATTCCCTATTAATTAAAGTATTTTACAAATAAAGGAAATAAGGCATGAAAAAGTTCAATACCTTACCCAAGAACAGAGAGTTAAAATGTCAAGTCTCAGATTCTGAGTGCAGAGCTTGTGCTTTTATGTCTACAGTGTTCCTAAAAACAGAGGCTCTTAAAAAGGAAGAGTGTTACATTTGATTCCAGTGAAAAATATTTCCTTCCTAAAAGCAGAACATGTAGGAAATTCTTTCATTAGAACTTTTAAGAAGCTTCCTTCCTAAAAGCTCATAGGGACACATAGCTCCCAGGACAAAATCCAGAGCCATGGAGTGGGGGGAATGGGTCATAGTAGTTTAACTTCTCCAGAGACTATATAATGAATCTGCAAAATCCCCATGTTCAAAACCTAATGCCCAAGCTGATGGCATTAGGAGGCAGGATCTTTAGATGTTGAATTGATCATAAGGGCAGAACCTTCATGGCAAGACCAGTGCACTGTCAGAGATCAGAGAGAGACACTTTGTCCTTTCTGCCATGTGAGGACATGGTGAGAAGTTGGCAGTCTGCAACCCGAGTAAGGAACTTCACCACTATCCAACCATGCTGGCACCCTGATCTTTTACTTCTAGCCTCTGAAAGTGGGAGAAATACATTTTTCTTGTTTATATGATATCCAGTCTGTGACTTTTTGTTACAGCAGCCTAAATGAATGACGATACCAAAGGATGTTAGCTTTGCAGATTACACTTAATTATTGTGTGAGTTTAACTGTATATATACTTCTTCATTATATTCTTATTCTGTAAGCCTCATTTCCCGCCTACCCTGACCTGATTCAAATTGTGGTGAAGGAAATTTCCCAGGGATACAATCCTTGATGTAATCTAAGTTGGAGTTATCTGATAATCTCTTTAAAACAAAAATAAATGCATAAGGCAGGTCTATTTCCAGTTTTTTAAGGAATCTCCACACTATTCTCCATAGTGGCTGTACTAGTTTGCGTGATACTGGATGCTTGGGGCTGGTGCACTGGGACGACCCAGAGGGATGGAATGGGGAGGGAGGAGGGAGGAGGGTTCAGGATGGGGAACACATGTATACCTGTGGCAGATTCATTTTGATATTTGGCAAAACTAATACAGTTATGTAAAGTTTAAAAATAAAATAAAATTAAAAAAAAATGCATATATATATATATATATATATATATACACATATGCGTCATGGGTATTTCACAATATGTACACACCCTGTTGAAAAGGAAGGTGGAACAAGATTTCAGTTTCATAACACACCAAGGCTAAGAAGGGGAAGCCATGGCCGGTGAGTTGTTTTTTTTTTTGTTTTGTTTTTTGTTTTTTTTTTTACTGAAAACAGCTTCTTGAAAGAATAGTTTTGGAAGGGGCTGGCTTTTACAGAAGCCATAATTAAGTTCTGTGAATGTGCAAAGAGGGAGTGTTTGTGCAAAGAGAGGGATGGGTAGGGGCAAAGAGAAGGAAAGGGGTGCGGAACAGTAAGGGACAGAAAGGAACCAAACTTCACTGGCTGCTCTCTGGCTGTCATTTTGCAATCTTAACTGAATTCTGACAGAGGGTGCAGAATTGGCACAGAATGGGTTCCAGCAGCTCTCTCCAAAGTAAATGGAAAATCACTGTTTCATTATTTTATTATGCACAGTTGTATCAACACGAAGCATGTTAACATAGGGTTTTCAGGTACTATCTTGGGGGTAGTAAATCTCATTCTTTGGGCCACTCTGTCAGCACATGGATGATACTGAAGGAAGAATGAGGTGTGAGTGTCCTCAGGATTACCACACTGTGTGGGAAGGCACATTTTATTGATTAAATCTGAACGAGGCTATTCTGAGTTGCTGAGATGAAAGGAAAGTGAGGTTGTTTTCATGACTTGAGGCATTCTTTTGTTTCCAACAGACAAGGTTCTGAAAGAGAAGAGGAAGCTGTTTGTTCATTCAGTGAGCAAGGGTACAATAAATGGCTTGCTGGATGAGCTATTAGAAAAAAGAGTGCTGAACCAGGAGGAGATGGAAAAAGTAAGAGATGAAAATGATACAGCTATGGATAGAGCCCGAGTTTTGATAGACAATGTTATTCGTAAAGGACCTTGGGCATGCCAAATCTGCATCAGCCATATTTGTGAAGAAGACTCCCACCTGGCAGGAATACTGGGGCTCATTTCAGGTAAGGGTCTGTGACTCAGACTGAAGTTCTTGTAAGCCCTGTGTCATTAGACCTAATATCTGACTTCTTCATTGGTCATATTAGTTTGCAGACTAATTCCTTACCTCTGGTTTCAGGTATTTTAGTGATCATATTGCATGCCCCCTGTCTCTTTTCTTCTTTGGTCCTGTTTTTTGACCTTAGTGTCTCTCTTTTGATTAAAGCTTGTTTTGTATCCTGAGTATATTGTAGCTCATTTGTTGAAATTCATGAGAACAATCTTGAAAAGTTTCATACTGTATTCTCCAGTCATCCTTGCAAGGTACTCTATTGATTTATCTAGTAAGTTAGTTATAGTCTAAAGGTCCCTAGAAACCTATGCGCAGAGATTTGACAGGTTTAAACTCTGTAACCAAAAACTTTGCATAATGTCTCTCCAAAATTTTGCTCTCCAAGAAGAATAAAATATATTTCAGGGAGAACAGAAGACTCAGAGAATAAATTAATTGCTTACAGAAAAGTAGAGATTTTAAGTGGACTCTTGCTTTTCATTGCCCCCTTGCATTTTCTTTCGAGTAGATTGTGCACTCTACTGTGCACCATTCTGGGAGGTCCATCGCCTCTCTTTCTGTCTCCTGAAGACTCAGTCCAGGCTCAGCCATCTGAGCTGCCCTTTCTATGGTTCCCTAGCTTCTCCACACAAAAAAAGACTGCAGCTCTGATGGGCTTCTAGTTATTGGCTTCTTTTTAGCTGCTCAGAGTCCCTGGAGAAGGGAAAATCTACCCACTGTATAGTCCATGGAGTTGCAAGGAGTCGGACATGACTGAGCAACTTTCACTTTTGTGCTTCTAAAATCATTCAAGGAAAGTAGATGTTATTTGAAACAAGACATCATGTGTCCCTCAGGACCTGAGAGGAGCCGTGCCCCTCTCAGTGACAGCAAATGTTTTTTTTGGTGGTGGTGTTGAATTTTTTTGATACATTTTTTAGATTAACTCCCACCTCCAAGAATTAAAGACAATCAATAAAAATAAGGGTTTAGAATATCTATATAATTGTCAAAACTTTTTCTTCCTTATCATATTTCTTTTAACTCACAGTCCTTTAACCCTAGAAGCACTTGTGCAACTCATTGTGATAAATAATTCCTGGATCTGTTTCTCCAGATGTTGGATGATACCTCCTCAGTCAAGGTTGTAATGGCTTTGGTTCCTCCTCATCTATTTGGCAGTTGGACCCAAGTGTTTGATAATTGGATATAATATTTAAATTTGCTCTAAGAGGACACACCTAAAAACATTTCTTGACATATAAACTATGGTAATAACAAGCCCTCCTCCAGAAAATGTTCTTGAATTTATCAATGGTTAATTTAGTCCAGCAGTCTAGATGGGAAGGATGGGACAAATTTTAGCCTATGTCTTGGACTTGCAGTATGTGGGATGTCCTAAGGCTCTCCTCCATTCACAGGAGAGACATGGCCCATTATTTGTCTATGGAAATCTTGTCTTTAGTAGGTACTATGACTTGGAGTAGTGTTGGTTCATGCTGATACTTAAGTTTCTAGAATATGTTTCTGAGGTCAGTTGTGCTACATTGAGATATTTATAAAACCTTAAATAAAGTTAATTTCAATTCTTGTGCTTGAAATTGACAATCATAATATCTAGCAACCTCAGAGAACATATTGATAGATTTGATTGAGTAAGAAAAGTGCAGATTACAGGTTGTGGTCAGGGCTCCAGTCATATGCATAATTGTATAAAACCCTTTGTGGGCTAGAGAGTAGCTTAGTGATTAAGAGGCCAGTATTGATAATCAAGACATTTTTGTATTCAAATCTTGGCTCTACCACCTTCTTGTTATATGACTTAGGAAATTCACTTAACACTGATTGGGGATAGGCCTCATTTTCATTCTCATTTTGTTGTGATAAATCTTGGCATGGCTAAGTGTCCAAGCACAGATGCCTTTTAGTGTTAGTTTTCTCTGAAGTCCAGGTCAACTCTGAATTAGACAACTTCACTTTGAATACACATTAGTTAGGTGTACTGATTACCTCAGGAGCCACCTTAAGATATATGTGATTCTATAGCTGATGCTGTTTCCATTTTATTTTCATCATAGAAAGTATAAATTAAGGAAGTCACTTTCAGACACTTTTGTTCTAGCACTACTTTAAGTTAACAAGTCCAGTCATTCATGTGTAGAAGCTTTTGTTTCCCAGTGATAAGTGTGGCTCCAGGTGAGTCACATCTTACACAGGATTAAAACCTGTAGAAGGTATCTTTAGTAATGAGCAGCCAGTACACTGGGGTAAGAATCTTTAGAGATTGTAACTATTTTAATGTCCTTTGTCTTTCCTCAGGTTCACAGTCTGAAAATTATCTTAGACAAAAACCCCAAGCAGTGGTCCCTCCTTTTCCAGGTAATGGTACTCTAAAGGCAATAGCATTCTTTGAATGCCACCTTCCTTGATATTAACTACAGATTAATGGGATGAATCAGGGTGAGAGGACCATGGGTTTATTTACAGATTTATTCTATACATTTTTCTCTTCTTTATCTATTCTGCTTTAGCAGGAGCTGTTTCTACAGCTTCACTATCATGTTAACAGTTCTGAATCTGTATCAAATCCTGAATAACCACTTGAGTGCCACATTTTGCTATTCAAGCATCCACTGAACATGTGCATTCATCTCCTGCAGACAGTTTCAATCATGTGAACTGAGACAGCTTGCCATGCCTCCCCGACCTTGGCTCTCCTCCACTTTCCTCTGTCTTGATTAATGGTACCACTAGCACCCAGTTATTCAAACCAGAAACCTGAAATTATCTTAGGCCATTTCTTCTCCCTGACTTCCAACATTTAAGCGGCACCCAAATTTTATTTTCCTCTCACAAATTCTGATTGGTTTCTGCATTTCTACTTCTACTATTAGATTTCAGAGCCCCTATTCCAAGAGTGTTCCATAATTCTCCAGTCATAACTTCACTATATTTTTCTTGTAACTAAAAATAAATGCATTATTTTCCCTCATAGCACTTTCAGCTTTATGAGGAAATTGAACATACATGTTTGCTTATAGATCACCTCTAATAGAATTTCTCCTGTAAATCTGTAATATATATGCAATTAATATTTGTTAAGACTATTTCACTGAATAATTCGGGCAGAATCACTACTATTTACTATGTCATTAGAAAATATTTGCATGTGCCAATTGTGCTACAGACCCTGTTCTATGGACTATTTAGAAAGTAATAAATAAAACAAACAAGATTTATTCTTTTCTTAAAACTACTTGAATATATGAATAGTGAGTGCATAGGCATTTAAGAAACTCCATCATCAAAATAAAGCCAGCCAAAAATTTGGGGATGAAAATGACACTACACAAACCTCTGTCAGTGACATGATATAGAATATTATAACAGAGATAAATATTTATAATAGCTAGATATGATAGAAACTTTTGTTCCAATTCAAGGAATTTCTAAAATGGGCATTTTTTTTTCTTCAGATTTAGCTTTCCTTCAGGTGGTAACTGAGATATCTAGGTCTCTTTCATGCTATGGCTCTGATATCTGCAGCATGCAATGCCAAAATGATTGTGGTAATAACAATCAAAGTAATGGCATTGGAAGGAATATGTAGGATCATTTGTAAGAAATTTTGTTAGGCTTGGTCTGGATGAATAACATAGTGTATCAGCTTTCATCCTATTATCTAGAACTTAGTTATATGGCCATACCTAATCACTCGACTTGTTAGCTATATAGATTAGCTGTGTTTTCAGGAAAAAGAATGAATTGTCTTATTGAAGGTTTAACCAGTCTCAGCCACAAAATTTAAACACAAAACTTTTCATTCAACATAGCACTGAAGGTAGCACAAGGAATACCTTGGTCGCAGATGGCAAGAAAGTTCTTGTCATCTGGGACACTCATTGTATAACCAAATACTATAATATAGTCTAATATATATAATATAATATAGCTCTACTGCTGCGTCACTTCAGTCGTGTCCGACTCTGTGCGACCCCATGGACTGCAGCCTACCAGCCTTCTCCGTCCATGGGATTCTCCAGGCAAGAACACTGGAGTGGGTTGCCATTTCCTTCTCCAATAATATAGCTCTAATATAGTCCAAATATTTATATAATTTTTCTATTGTTCTTCAGACTCCTTTTTTAAGAAATGCAATATTTTTTCCACGTGATAATGATTTCTATAGTTTTTTTCCCAACTGTATCCATTCTAATTATCTCTTACTTTCTCCATAGTCAACGAACTTCACGCTACATCGGTTTACCTGAGTATACTACAGTTTCTACAAGTTCTTCCTCAAAATTGAATATAATTTTCTTGTTTGACAGTTTCTAACATATCCCAACATCAATAGAAATTATTTATATTTTGAAGCAAAGATTACATTAATTTATTTAGAAAATGTGTAACATTATTGGATGATGTTGAATTTGTGATCAAATAAACTCCCAAGTCTTTTCTCACATAAGCCACTCTTCCTCATATATTTGTGCAATCAATATTTAGTGCTATGGATTCCTCTAGGTGTACACCTTGATTTATTACTTATTTCATATTCATTTTTGTCCATGTATTCAATATCTTCTTTTTCTCCCTCTATGTACACACAGTAATGAGATCCTAAAGTATAGGACAAAGGCTTTTCCTTCCTACCTTCCTTCCTTCCTTGCAGTCTCTAATGCCTACTTTCTCAACTGTTAAGCAAATAAATAGATATATAAACATGAATTTTCAAATCATTGGAATATATTCATTAAGGCCAACTTCAATTATCTAAGATTTCAATTATTTGAAATATATTTATAGCTTAATTCTTTTATCTAACATACTGTTTTCTGGGAGTTTTCTAATGATGGTCTTGAAAAATTTCCTTTTGCTTTTTAATTAAAAGTATTTGTAAAATGCTAATTCTAAGTGATGAAGGGATGTGATGCCTGTATCACATCCTGGAAATCTCCAACTTGGAATATATTCCTTTAGCAGAGTTGCTTTCAATGGTGTAAGGAGTAACCAGGATCATCTTAAGGATAAATGCCTTCCTCCATGGCTTCATGCACAGGTGATTCTGGGAGGTACACCAAATGGGATACTCAGGAATGCCATTATTCATAATGTTTCTTGTCTCTTGCAGCTCCTCAGGCAATGAAGGATAACCCAGTTAAGCTTGCATCTTCAGGACCAGGAGGGAACCTCAAGCTTTGCCCCCCAGAAACAGCCCAAAGAATATGGAAAGAAAAATCAGGAGAGGTGCTATGCTTGGAACATAAGGATCTGGGTGAAAGACACACTGGAGAGAATTCTAAACTGCAGTGGTTCTTTCTTAGAGCTAATTTCTTTGACAGATTCTGGAAAACCATCCTGTTTCTTCCCTTACATAAAGAATTCCTATTTCCCTGGTTTATTTAGAGATTTTCAAGTTTAGTCCGATCCCCTGAGAAAATAATTATAATAGTAAAAACAAAACAGTTAAAATAATAAAAACAGCTACTTAATATGAGGCAGGCACTGTTCTGAGGATATTGCATATAATAACACCTTGAACCCTCAAAATAGCCCATTTTAAAGATCATAACACTGAGGCAATAGTTGTGAAATAATGTGTCTTAAGCAGTAAGTCAAGGAATCAGTTTTAAAATTGAGTCATTGTAGCCCTAATTCTGCTCATTTCCCTCAGTCCTACCTCTCAAAAGTAATTAAAATCAAGTGCTCAGCTGACATCTGGGCATTCGCAGATTTCATTCCACTCCTATGGTAGGACTCATTCACCCCTCTTTATTTTTACCTATGGTTCAAGAGATTGGGTTTCTGTAGAGAACTAAGGGAAGAGAAGCTGTTAAATCCTCAAGATGAATATTTAATTAGAGAGAACAAGGCTATTTGTTCAACCTGTGTTTCTTACAGATTTACCCAATAATGGAAATGTCGAACCGCACACGTCTTGCCCTTATTATCTGCAACACAGAGTTTGAAAATCTTACCAGAAGAGATGGAGCTGATGTTGATACCAGAAATATGAAGGTGCTACTAGAAGGTCTGGGATACAAGGTGGATGTGAAAGAAAATCTCACTGCTTCGGTAAATTTTGTCATAATGTAGAGACAATGGTCATGGCCTTTACTCCTAAAGAATGTAAGAAATATTGGTTGTAGCACCAGAAACTTAATCTCTTGATAATCTAAAATTCAAATTTGTTCTTGTACGGTATTTCATGCTTCTATCCTAGAATCTTTTAGCAAGAGTCTGGTGAAACCTTTACCTGGAAAATGTTCCATTAATTCAATTATATGTTTGTGGCCACAAAAATAAATAAATAAGCAATGTCCCTTACTCTGCACTAGAAATCCCTTAATTACACCCCAAAACTCTTTTTTCACCTTTCCATGAATCGAAAATTAAATGTTCCTTTTGTATTCCATTGATTTTCATATCATTCAGGAGTGTCTCTTTATTGGATTCCAAGCTGCCATGATAACCAATCACATAGTTCAACACCAGTGGTATTAATATGTCTCTTCCAGGAAATGATTTTAGAACTGAAGGCATTTGCTGCTCGCTCAGAGCACCAGACCTCTGACAGTACTTTTCTGGTATTCATGTCTCATGGAATTCGGGCTGGCATTTGTGGGAAGAAATACTCTGAAGAAGTCCCAGACATATTAAAAGTTGATGACATCTTTCAAATTTTGAACACCGGGAACTGCCCAGCTTTGAAGGACAAACCCAAGGTGATCATTATCCAGGCCTGCCGTGGTGGTGAGTGCTGATGTCTGTCAGAACACAGGGCCCTGAAGTATTGATTTCATTATCTGTGTGTGTCCAGTATTTTTCCATTCCTTTGAGTTTACTCTTCAGTGTCAAAGAAAAGCTACCATCCTGTTTGGTAAAAGTAGATATTCTTTGACATTACAAAAGGGATTATAGCTTCTATGAATTATATGACTGGTCGGTAGATTTTTGTTCCTTTTTCAACTGAAATATCACTTTTAATCTTAAGACTTTGATGTTGTTAGAATTAATTTGAGGGTTAGGAGAGACAAGAGTTGTTAAGATAGTTTTTGAGATATATATGTGCATCTGTATCTGAATTAAAGTTATTGACAAATCAGTAAATGGTTGAACAGATGTTTAGTGGAGAAAGTTTTCTTGGCTATTGGCAGTAACAAGAAACCAAATCTTGTCTTTTCAGAGAAGCAAGGGATGGTATGGGTAAACGATTCAGTAGCAGCTTCTGGAAACTGTTCCTTAGTGGCCCCAGAAGATTTTGAGTCTGATGCCATTAAGAAAGCCCACATAGAGAAGGATTTTATTGCTTTCTGCTCTTCAACACCAGGTAATGAGTATCTGTGTAAAACACCTTTATGAGCATTACCAGTGCAGAAATTCACGTCAATACATTAGAGAACGGATATCTGTGTTAAAATTTTCTTTTTTTAAATTAATGTATTTTATTTTATTTTTTTAACTTTACAATATTGTATTGGTTTTGCCATATATCAACATGAATCCACCACAGGTAAAATTTTCATGAGACTTTTGAAGACTAATTCAAGTCCTCCTCTCAGTTACACCTTCAATTGTCCTTATCCATGGAAACCAAGTAAATATACATTTATTTTACTAAACTCCCATGGTGCAAAATTATTTTTGTACTGTGAGGAATAAATAGATAGGTCCACATGTTGACATCACTTAACATTTCAGTTTGCCTAGGCATGTATTTATAGAAGAATATTTATAAAAGGGGAGAGGCAGAAAAGCAAACAAAGTATACTGAGTCCCTATGGTAAAGGTATTTTAAACAGAAGTGTGGAGTTTATGAAACAGGAAAAAACTGAATGATTCTAAACCTAGATTTTGGATTATCAGTTCAGTTAAGTTCAGTCGCTCAGTCGTGTCCGACTCTGCAACCCCATGAATTGCAGCATGCCAGGCTTCCTGGTCCAACACCAACTCCCAGAGTTCACTCAAACTCATTTCCATTGAGTCGGTGATGCCATCTAGCCATCTCATCCTCTGTTGTTCCCTTGTCCTCCTACCAACAATCCCTCCCAGCATCAGAGTCTTTTCCAATGAGTCAACTCTTCACGTGAGGTGGCCAAAGTACTGGAGTTTCAGCTTTAGCATCAGTCCTTCCAATGAACACCCAGGACTGATCTCCTTTAGAATGGACTGGTTGGATCTCCTTGCAGTCCAAGGGACTCTCAAGAGTCTTCTCCAACACCACAGTTCAAAAGCATCAATTCTTCGGTGCTCAGCTTTCTTCACAGTCCAACTCTCACATCCATACATGACCACTGGAAAAACCATAGCCTTGACTAGACGGACCTTTGTTGGCAAAGTAATGTCTCTGCTTTTCAATATGCTATCTAGGTTGGTCATAACTTTCCTTCCAAAGAGTAAGCATCTTCTAATTTCATGGCTGCTATCACCATCTGCAGGGATTTTGGAGCCCAGAAAAATAAAGTCTGACACTATTTCCACTGTTTCCCTATCTATTTGCCATGAAGTGATGGGACCAGATACCATGATTTTAGTTTTCTGAATGTTGAGCTTTAAGCCAACTTTTTCACTCTCCTCTTTCAGTTTCATCAAGAGGCTTTTTAGTTCCTCTTCACTTTCTGCCATAAGGGTGGTGTCATCTGTGTATCTGAGGTTATTGATATTTGTCCTGGCAATCTTGATTCCAGCTTGTGCTTCTTCCAGCCCAGTGTTTCTCATGATGTACTCTGCATATAAGTTAAATATGCAGGGTGACAATATACAGCCTTGACGTACTCCTTTTCCTATTTGGAACCTGTCTGTTGTTCCATGTCCAGTTCTAACTGTTGCTTCCTGACCTGCATATAGGTTTCTCAAGAGGCAGGTCAGATGGTCTGGTATTCCCATCTCTTTCAGAATTTTCCACAGTTTATTATAACCCACAACAGTCAAAGGCTTTGGCATAGTCAATAAAGCAGAAATAGATGTATTTCTGGAACTCTCTTCCTTTTTCCATGATGCAGCAGATGTTGACAATTTGATCTCTGGTTCCTCTGCCTTTTCTAAAACCAACTTGAACATCTGGAAGTTCACGGTTCACGTATTGCTGAGCCTGGCTTGGAGAAGTTTTTGGATTATGAGTACTGCCAATTATATTATGACTCTGTCACTTGGTACTTTGTAAATTAGTTCCAGTTATTTAGCTTCTCTGGGCTTTCTTTGAATTCCTCACTAATATATGTGAATACAAGTGCCATTGTCATAAGTCTGAAAACATTTTAATAATAAATACAGAATGTTAAGTAAGCATGACATAGAGTAAAGCACACTTTAAATTATTGCCACTATTAATGATGTTTTATTAATAGTTGTTGCTTAAATTCAAGCTTTTACCTTGAGTTACTTTCCATATCCAGGTTTGAATAAAAGTCATCCACTATAGTTTGGAATTTCCTGGACATTAAGATTCTCCTGATTACTTCCAGCCTAAAGATTTGCCCCTGATAAAATAGTTTAACTTACAGATTTTTTTCTATAATGAGTTACCATCTCTCAGGAGACAGCATGCTTTTGCATTGTGTTGAGCATATCTTGATACAGAAATCAATTTTTTTTTCAAAAATGAAAACAATGACACTAGGGAAAGCCTCCATACATTTACAATTTGAGTGTATTTAACAGACTTTTTTTAATATAAATTTATTTATTTTAATATTTACAATATTTAATATTTAATAATATTTAATATTAACAATATTTATTAAAATTTATTAAATTTTATTTATTTATTAAAATTTATTTTAAAATTTATTGAATATTAACAATATTTAATATTTAATAATATTTAATATTTACAATATTGTACTGATTTTGCCATACATCAACATGAATCCACCACAGGTATACATGTGTTCCCCACTCTGAAACCCCCTCCTTCCTCCCTCCCCGTACCATCCCTCTGGGTCATCCCAGTGCACCAGCCCCAAGCAACCAGTATCATGCATCGAACTTGGACTGGCGATTCTTTTCATATATGATATTATACATGTTTCAATGCCATTCTCCCAAATCATCCCACACTCTCCCTCTCCCACAGAGTCCAAAAGACTGTTCTATACATCTGTGTCTCTTTTGCTGTCTCACATACAGGGTTATCGTTACTAGATGTAGCTATTAAAGAAAAAAAAAATGATCCCACTCTTCCACAGAGATTTACCTCTAGGTGTTATAATCTTTATAGGCCCCTTGGCTTCTTGACATCTATCTTGTTGATTTTTGTCTCATTTTCTTTCACTTTCCTCATGCTCCTTTCCACATGATTCGTAGAAACTCCAGTTCATTTCCTTGAGTTTCTATGAGTAAATCTAGCTTTTTATCCTCTGGTATTACTTCCAATTACATTGTAGTACTCTTATGAAGAAAAGTGACCATTCTCTAACTACTTTCACTAAGAACTTGAAGAGATATTGGCCTGCAATTCTCTCCCACCTACTTCCTTTAATTGAAGCCATTTTCATTAAGACAGCTGTAGTTTTAGATAGGATTTTAATCTATTACTATTATGCATTTTATTACCATTTCCATTGGCTAAAATGTTTTGATAATTTTCCTATATGTTCCTTTGCATAATTTAAAAATTGCTTTATAACTTCTAAGTCCTACTATTTTTATAACTATTTTTTTAATATATCGTTTCTTTTTTTTTTAATATATCTTTTCTATGAGAGTGTTTTGTCTTATGATCTTTCCCTCTTAAACCTTTTCTCAGTATGGACTTCTTTTCTGTTGGTAACATTTTCATATTAATTAGTAATTTCTTTGTCTAAATGCTTTATGACCAATATTATTTGATTTTAATTAAATCACAAGGTAGATAAATTTAAAGAAATTTTATTAATATGAATTCCTTGTATAAACTGGGTACTGCTGCTGCTGCTGCTAAGTTGCTTCAGTTGTGTCCGACTCTATGTGACCCCATAGACAGCAGCCCACCAGGCTCCCCCATCCCTGGGATTCTCCAGGCAAGAATACTGGAGTGGGTTGCCATTTCCTTCTCCAATGCTTGAAAGTGAAAAGTGAAAGTGAAGTTGCTCAGTCATGTCCGACTCTTGGCCACCCCATGGACTACAGCCTACCAGGCTCCTCTGTCCATGGGATTTTCCAGGCAAGAGTACTGGAGTGGAGTGCCATTGCCTTCCCCGAAACTGGATACTACATTTGTATATTCTTCCAGATCCTGGTAATGCATATTACATCTAATATGCAAATGTATGTTGGGGGCAGAAATTATTACCCTACTTATTACAGTCGAGGCCTGCATTTCAGAGTGTATAATTAACAGTGGTACTCTTGGGATCCACACTCTGGTATTTGTTCCTCAAGGCCCAGTCACTCCCTTCCATTCCAACCTGCCTTTCTCTCCTTCTCTACTATATTTGTGGTTCTTTGAACCTCAAAGATTATCCTGCATAACGTCTGTACCATATACAGCATTCTTCATATGGCTTTAAAAACTGTCAAGTGTCACTGAAAATATACACACTGTATGTTGAATAGAGTCACTTAATGACGGCATACAGTCTGTAAGAAATAGCATAAACTCAACAGTCTGCTTTAGCTGGAACAGAAATCCTAGGACTCCATTTCTGTAGCCAAGTGAGAGAGCTTGCATGAAATTTGAAGTGTGTTTTCTTCATAGATAATGTTTCCTGGAGACATCCCATATTTGGCTCTCTTTTTATTATTAAACTCATCAAAACTTTTCAAGAATATGCCTGGTCCTGTGACCTGGAGGAAATTTTCCGAAAGGTACGTGCTAGATACTTCTGAAATACTACCTCCCTGTCTATTCTAACTGGCAACCTAAGGAGCAGCTCTGGATATGTTTTCTTCTAAAAACGTCCTTTTCAAATGAGTTTTGAGGTTTTCTTTGGTGAGTCAGCCAACCCGGAAGCCAGTTCCAAGCTATTATGATCTAGAAAACAACCCCTAGAAAATCACTTATTTTAACATCCCTCTTTCCTGAATAGACAAATGAGTGAACTCTAATTTACTTATGTCCAAAACTATTAGATTTAGTAGATTTTAAAGCATGTCAGTCCATCCTTTGACATGCATATTGCTGATTTGTATACAGGAAAATCTTTTTGTTTTAATCATTTATTTTGCTACTATTTTTCCAACGTAAGTGAAAATCCTTCCACTCGGGGTAGGGGCGGGGTGGGGGCGGGGTGGGGGCGGGGTGGGGGCGGGGGGGGGCGGGGGGGGGGCGGGAGGCGGAATCTATAGAACTTATTTTCCTTTTAGGTTCGATTTTCATTTGAGCTGCCAGATGGTAAGGTACAGATGCCCACTGCTGAAAGAGTGACTTTGACAAGATGTTTCTACCTCTTTCCAGGATATTAAAGTAAGTAAGTTGTAAGGATAGACGTGTATGTTGTAGGGGCGGGGCAAAATTGGGGGACGAGTGCTGAACTACCCTCCTAGTTAAGATCTCAAGGTCTAGTATAATAAACAGGGGATAATGGAAGGATATCGAAAGCCTTTCTGCTGGTTAGTACAGGGCACACTGCACTTCCCTTAAGGTTCTGCAGAGGTAGATGGCCATTTCTCAAGGTTAGCTGATGTAGATTGAGATTTGGCCAGAAGATGATGAAAGCTCAGTTTTAGACGTTCCTCCCCTTTGCCTCAGCAGGGCAATATTGAGACATAACATGGGCTCTTCATTCTTAGGAGTGTGTGTAACCACTTGGTGGAGTCATTTTATAACTTGCATTTATTTTAGCAGAATTCTTTTTTAATGCTTGTTTTATTTTCTCTTCCTTTTCCATAGGAAGCCAGGAGTTCTGTCATTCTATAACTGTTTTGGAATCCTGTTGGCAGAAAACAGACATTTCTTTAAACATTTCAATAAATTAGAAATAGAAATGAAAGGTCATCAGTTTCTTTTTTACCACCCTGAGAAGGTAGGGAGGTGGAATTTGGAGAAAGTAATGGATTTGAAGTCTTCAGATTTCATAAGAATTGAACTTGCTACTCACACCATTCTTTCTAGAAAACATTTGCTAGATTTTCTGCTTTAGGGATACAGATATAAATTACAGTAGGTACCTGACCTCAACAAATTTTGAGCTCAACAGGAGATATTCAGAGAAGGTAATGTGATAAGTAACTTATCCAAAATCTGAGTTTATCACTGACAAAGTCATGACTACTGTTTACACAATTCTAGCCCTTCCTTAAGGCATTTCATAACACAAAATAATTGTATATCTAGGTACCTAGTAGTTTACAGTCTCATTGAGAAGACAAGACAGTCAACAAACATGAAACAATCAGCATATAGTGCATGACACCTTATAAATAAATGCTAGGGTGAGATGTATGCAAAAGTATTCCTATGAGTTTGGGATAATATTTTCACTTAGCAAGGTTATACCCAGAATGACTGGAAAAACTACTCTTTCACTTGCAAATACGAGCCCTTTCTAATCCTAACCCATTAAAAGTGAAGATTAATTTCTGACCATTTGTTGTTTTATTTGGACTTGTCAAATATATACTTAATGGGATTTTTTTTTTCCAATTTTTATTAGTATGCTATGCTATGCTATGCTAAGTCACTTCAGTCGTGTCCGACTCTATGCGACCCCATAGACATCAGCCCACCGGGCTCCCCCGTCCCTGAGATTCTCCAGACAAGAACACTGGAGTGGGTTGCCATTTCCTTCTCCAATGCATGAAAGTGAAAAGTGAAAGTGAAGTCACTCAGTCGTGTCCGACTCTTAGTGACCCCATGGACTGCAGCCCACCAGGCTCCACATATATATGGAGTATAGTTGACTTACAATGTTCTGTCAATTTCAGGTGTACAGCAAAATTAATCAGTTATACACATAATACAGTTACTCTTTTTAGATTATTTTCCCACATAGGTTATTACAGAACATTGCATAGAGTTCCCTGTGCTATAAAAAGGTTTTTATTAATTATCTATTTTTTGTATAGTTATGTATATGTTAATCTCAATCTCCTAATTTTCCCTCCCCCCTGCTTGCTTTTGGCAAGCATAAGTTTATTTTCTACATCTGTGACTCTGTTTCTGTTTCATAAAAAATTTGTTTGTATCACTTTTTTTCAATTCCAAATATAAGTGTTATCACATGATATTTGTATTTCTTATCTGACTTATTTCTGTAGTATGATTTGCAGCAACATGGATGGACCTAGAACTTCTGACCTTTTAAAACTCTTCAAAGTTGAGAATGTCACAATTTTTTTTTTTCTTTCACTAACTGAATCTATCTCTTTTGCATTATCACAGGATCATTGTACTACATCTTGGCAGTGCTTCTATGGTCAGTCTTTGTTCAGAATATAACAAAAAGAGGAACTGTCACTTTCAGTAAAAATTAAATGTTAAGGAAGCTTAGGCGGTAAAAAAAAAAAAAAAAAAAAAAAAAAAAGCATGAAATGAAGACAAGTACTCAGAACTTATTTCCAATAAATGTTTAAAATGACAGGGAGACAGAGAGGAGATGATATTGCCATTATTAGCACAGTTAAAAAGGAAGCAAAAGTTATTCAGATAATCCTTATCCTGAAACGAAATGGGACTTGTTAGTTTTAAGTCCTTTAAACACTGAGATATCTGAAAGAGAAGAACAAAGAAAACAAGGTGTAGGGGACTGAGGAAAGGGAAAACAAAACAAAACAAAACAAAACAGAGGTGCCAACATAGGTCAGAAAATGTTTGGTCATTTCAATTTTTTTCTTCCAAAATGAATAAACATTTCTTCCCAAAGGATTGGGAGATTCATTTGCTAACTACAGGGGATTTCCCGACAGTGAACCCGGATGTTCTGAACAGAAATTTCCCAATCTGTGGTTAGAAGACCCAGCCCCCTGTACTGAGGAAATGCCCAGTAACTTTCATTTTCGATACTGTGCTCCTTCAAGGCAGTAGGAAGATACTAAGCTTATTATCTATGGCTGGTGAGTAGGGGTCTTTTTCCTAGCTAGGGGTCAGACACTTGAGTCTTAGAAAACACTTTATTAATTGCTCTGTGGCAGACAGAAATATACAAAAGGGAAGTGAGCGGATTCTGTGAAAGTTACATTCTTCCTGTTAGTTCTGTGTAGCTTAAACTGGGAACTCTGCCTCAGAGACTGAAGGAGAGTATGATCTCCAGATAGCCCAGAGCCAGGAAGCAGTTAATTCTGTTTTTACAGCTTCTGATAATCAAAATGAGGGGTGGGAAAAGACAAATACAGTACATTTTTATATGTGAGAAAACTCTGAAAATTCTTAAACACTTTATGATACCTTCTAGGCTTCCTCTTGATTCCATAAAACTCTCTCCATGATCAGATAAGTGAGTCTTTGAATTTCCACCTTCCCTTGCCTTCTCCTATATTGAATTATGCTCTTGGTCTTTATTAAGTGACTCCTTTTTTTCCTTATTTCTAGCTCTGGTGCTAGCTACTCTAGCACACTATTTCTTGGACTGTTATCACAGTTTTTAACTGGTCTCCTTCTCTCCAGAATTTAATCTTCCAATCCATCTTGCATATTGCTTTCAGGTCACATATCTTACTCACAGAAGCTGGAGAGTGTAAGAAATGGAGTCTATCTATGCAGCTATTATTTATGCTATTTATGCAGCTAATATTCAAGTACTTTAAATCATTTCTTTGCTTCATTTTCTTCGTTTGAAAAGGAAGAGGTTCAATTAAATCAGTGATTTCTAAACTTTACAATAAATCTAAATAATCTGTAGACATTAACACATTTAGATTATCCCCTCCAACCTTGAATTACTCAATCATGAATAGGCTGTAATTTATAATATTTTAAAGATCTACAAATGATTCTTATGTATCTGCATTAGGTTTGTCTGCGGATTAGCATTGTTAGGAAAGAATAGATCATTATCTTTCAGTTCTTATGCTCTAGATATCTAAACTAAGATTTTCTTACTCAGTTAATTGCAATGATCCTTACTACCATTAAAACAAACAAACAAACAAAAAAAATGTCTGAACTTGTCAGGCAGGTTTTCGTTCCTTTCAGAATATATTAATATTTATTCACCCTTCCATTAATTTCTCTAAAGCAAGATTTCAGTTTCCTTAAAAAAATGTTTATTGCATTCACCCCACTCATACTTTCTTGCTACTGTGTTTCTTTATTTCTTTCATTTTCCCTATAGTGTAATTATTTCCAGGTTTCTGTCTCATTTCACATGTTTAATTTAAGCTCCTAAAATATGAGAATTGACTGTTTTCTAGTATCTTCTTAATGTCTTCTTCAGGATACTAATACAGCATTTGGCTGAGGAGTAGTATTTTAAATTCACGCTCATGGCTGCATCTTTAGCTAGGCAGGATGACTTCACTGGTTATTGAATTGGAATCAGGACATCATTAGATAGTTGACATGAAAAACTGAAAAGTAGTATACAAAAACTAGTAGAGTGATTCAATACACTAATGAGTTTGGTTGCCATTGTTAACTAGTACACAACTATAGGGGGGAAATATGCTACCTTAGGTTGAAACAGGTTTCTCTGGGAGCATATAGCTCTGACACCCCATCTAGTTTTAAGCATTAGGGAGAATTTCCAAAAGGAAATGGAATGCCATTTGAGACCTGAAGATAAAAAGAAAGGAATAAGGAATGTTGGGTGTGAGAAAATGTACATAACTTTCTAGAACCTGAACGAAGAACAAAGTGTTCAAAATATAATGAGCAAGTTGGATATGGTGGTAGCAGAGGATGAGGCTGAACAAGAAAACCTAGATTACATTAAGCTGAGACATTTCACAGTGAAATCTATTCAAATGATCTTTAGAACTTTGACTCTGCTTCATTGTGAAGAACTGATTAGAAAGGTCCAAGAGTAGAGTACTTTAAAAAGAAAAGATATTGGCCTGAACTGGAAAAGGAAAAGCCATCAGATTCTTCAAATATTTAGTACATAAAATCAATACAGTTTGATGTGAGATGGAAAATAAAATACAGATGGTAGAAAAGGTTCAATATCACCAGTTTTTACTGGTTTGGTATAATTGACTGTAAGATATCATTTACTAGTATGTATAGGGAATGAAGCATGTGATGAAAAATGAACAGTTCAGCTTTTAAAAGTTGAAGTTATGAGTTCATGGTATACAGAGAAAAAATAACTATATGAGCCTTAATATTGAGATCCATCTTTGGGCTGGTCTATAAATTCAGAAATTATTTATTTGAATAATTAATTTATTATTTAAAGCTAATAACTGAAGCCATGAGTACTTGTAGATAAGTGGATATAATGCCAAAATTATACAAATCTTTAATCATTTACCGTATTTCTCCTAGTACCACTCATTCAGTCAACATTCAACCTTGTTGAGGGCAGAAATAAATGAAATAGAATCCCAGAAACCCATCAGAGTAAACATCTCATACATTAATTGTATGTTGTTTGTAATTCTTCAAATTCTCTGTTGTGACGTGTCTACTGTACTCTAAGACCAATGTTACTGTGACTTTTTCTGAGAAGCAGCCTTTTGCGCCCTCACCTGAAGAAATTTGTCCAGTCTTTTCTGAGTCCCTGAATTACTTTCTGTTCTCTTAAATACCTCTTTACCAAGCTCGATCCTGGGTTGGGAAGATCCCCTGGAGAAGGGAAAGGCTACCCACTCCAGTATTCTGGCCTGGAGAATTCCATGTACTATACAGTCCATGGGGTCGCAGAGTCAGACACCGGACACGACTGAGTGACTTTCACTTTCACTTTCCCAAGTACCATATAAAGTAGTTTGATGATTTAAGAGTGGTGATTCTGGATTCTGAACCTCTGAATTTGAATCCCTCTCTGCCCTCTTACTAACATGGCTAGTCTTCACACAATTTTGGTCAAATATTTAACTAACTGCTCTGTGCTTGTTTTTTTTACCATATAATATAAATTATAATATATCTATTACATGAAACTTTTATTACCTTTGAAGAGATTCATATGAAGCACTTGAGACCAATGGGACTTAATTAATATTAATTGTATTTACTGAAGCTGCACTATGGTTAAATTTATAGAATATGGCATAAGAATAGAAATGTGATCCAGCATTTTATTTAAATGATCTGTAAAATAGGAAAAGTATTAACCATCTCTTTGGATGATTGTGAGTGTCTATCATATTAATATTCATAAATTACTTAGTATACTTGTAAATAATATTTTATATTGCTTTATACTTATCTTTTAAGAGATGTTAGCTATTATTAAATGAACAGATATTAGGAAACTTTTTATTCATGTTTTGTTAATTTCCATGTTTCTTTCTCATAAAAGTTGTCCAATATACATTTATTGAAAGAATACTTGAAGCTAACATAAACAATGAGGCTGATGCTTCTGGGCCAAAGTTCTTGTTCAATGTCTTGGTGAATTGTTTTAGGCTATGTCATTTTGTGTCAAGGCTAGCTTTATTTCTAGATGGATTGTATAACTCTCTTGTAGGTTTAATTAAGGATTGGTGAGATATCCTGTCTTCCTATACACTACATGTTCAAATAATATCTATGGTGTTACAACAAAATATTTAGTAATTTGACTTCTTTATTTCCCCACAAAAATTCAAATTATCCCAGACAGTAATAAATTAACCTGGTGTCAGGCTAATCTATAATATTGAAAGATCAACCACCAGATTGTTTTCAATTCTGAATATTTTGAGACAAGATCAAGTTGAAGCTTTGTATTTCTAACAGAAGACGAACACAACAAAAACCCACTTAAGATGTTGGAATCTTTGGGCAAAGAACTCATTTCTGGCCTTTTGGATGACCTTGTGGAAAAAAATGTCCTGAAATTGGAGGAAGAGGAGAAGAAAAAAATTTATGATGCCAAACTTCAAGACAAAGCCCGGGTCTTGGTTGATTCTATACGACAGAAAAACCAAGAGGCAGGTCAAGTCTTTGTTCAAACTTTCCTAAACATAGACAAAAATTCCACCAGTATAAAAGGTAAGACTGAAATTCTTTACAAGGGATATCTTAATTTTTTTAGAATCTACTTGACTCTAAGGCTGTTCCACTGTCGTCTATAGTTCCCTCATCCTCCTATTACTAATGTATAATTTTCATTAAATCTATCATTGCCCTTTTAGAGGCCACTTTGCCACTTGTGGGAGGGCATCCGATTTCCAATTAGCTGGGAAGCTGATTCTTCTGTTTAGGTTGTTCATTGAGATAGCTACAGAGACTTTATAATAAGGAATATCTGAACCTGAACTTAGGTTTCTGTCACTTTGGACACTATGTGTCTTCATTCAAGTTTCTTATCCTTCATAAACATCAATATGAGCATCTGTGAAATGGGAACAATTTCACTAACTTTGTCACAGATTTTGTAAGGCCAGGAACATTATGGCAGGTATGGGCTGACTATTCCTAATATTTTAGCTCCCATCTGGAATTCTCCTCTGAGCTCCAGATATGATTAGCTCTAGCTTCATATTCAACATTTCCACTTGACTGCTCCATGGACTTCACAAGCTAACATACAAAAAATGAAATACTTAATTCTCCCCATCAAATCTGTTCCACTTCTATCCCCTATCTCATTAAATAAGACTACAATTCACTGAGTTTCTTAATCCAGCTCACTTTTTTTTTTCACCAATGAATAATAGCTCCTAGCAGAGTACCAAGGATATACCATATATATAAAGCATATTATAAGGCATATAATAAAAGTTGGATGCATCCATGTAATAAATAGTAATTATCATAATTATTCTCTAGCTTATAATGTTTATACCTTTACAAGGCTTATGTATTCCTGTGAGTTTACAAAATATGATTAGGAGAATGCCTATAAAGTGTCCAATATCTTAACCTCTTTCAAAACTTCACTTTAATTGAATTCTAAATATCACTAGAGTCTAAATATCCTCAGGTCCAAGTTCACCAGTGATGGACTCAATTTGGTATAATTTAACCTGAAATTCCAGCCCAGAATACTGGAGCTTATCAATAATAGCAAGCTGTAATAAATGAAATGTCACACAATTGTAGAGACCTCACTAGAGAAACTAAGTATTTTTAATAAGCCCTTCCCTGGTAGCTCAGAGGTTAAAGTGTCTGCCTGCAATGCGGGAGACCTGGGTTCTATCCCTGGGTTGGGAAGATCCCCTGGAGATGGAAATGGCAACCCACTCCAGTATTCTTGCCTGGAGGATCCCATGGACAGAGGAGCCTGGTGGGCTACAGTCCACCTGGTCGCAAAGAGTCAGACACGACTGAGCGACCTAACTTAACTTTTCTCTATGTAGAAGGGACGCTACCACCAGCAGGAAGTACATACTATTCTAATAGATATCCAAGATGTTATCATTAATATTTAAGTTGGTCCTTGTACAAGTTTATTATTTTCTCTTAAACTGGGATGGGTTAAAAATGATTTGGATTTAAAAAAAAAATCAGAGAGCAGACTTGTAGTTTCCAAGGGGGAGAGGTGTGGGAGAGGGATTGACTGGGATTTTGGGGTTAGTAGATACAAACCATTACATATAGAATGGATAAACAAGGACCTACTGTATAGCACAGGAAACTATACTCAATATCCTGTAATAAGCCAGGATGGAAAAGAATAGAAAACATAAGATAAAATAAGACAACACAAAATCAGAGATAATTCAACAAATAGGAATCAGAGTTGAAGTAATGGGAACTTCAAAATGATTTTAGCAATCCCAGAAACAAGAATGAATCTTAAATTGAAATAACCTGTCAGCAGAATCCGTGGCAGGCAGGAGGCAGGTGCAGACCCTTTCATGAAGTATCCATTCGTCCCCTGAGTTCTATCTGTACATGGAACCTCCAGAAGAGTCCTAGGATACCTAGAGTACCTTGGTCTAGGAGATCAGGAAGCTGGGTAAGTTGGGCAATTAGAATGTGCAATATTAGAATATTAGGCCTTTGGGGCATGGAGGGTTCTTAGCATAGTATTGAGGAAATGGGGTGGGGGATAAGAAGAATCCAAGCTATTTGTCTTAACAAATAGGTCTATACTTGCCTCCTGTCTGCCACAGACTCTTCTGAGAGGATATGTTATTTCAGTTGAAGATTTGTTCTGGATCCTGCAATTGCTAAAATTATCTTGAAGTTCCCATTACTTCAATTCTGATTTCCATTTGTTGAATTATCTCCTATTTTGTTTTATCTTAATCTGCCTGCAATGCAGGAGACCTGTGTTTGATCCCTGGATCAGGAAGATCCCCTGGAGAAGAGAATGTCTACCTACTCCAATTTTCTTTCCTGGAGAATTCCATGGACAGAGGAGCCTTGTGGGCTACAGTCCATGGGGTAATAAAGAGTTGGACACAACTGAGTGACACTTTCACTTTCATACAGACTATGTACCAAGAACTGCTATTTAGTCAGGAAGATAATTATTCAAATTCTTAACTTGCCAATGGAGATGGCCTTGTCTTATCTAGTATCAGTATCTTTATTTTTGTTTCAGTTTAAGAGATTTCCTGAGCACACCATTAGATAACAGATAAAACTGAGATATTAAATTTTTTTATCTAAACTCCTAATTTTCTTTTTCTTTCTTTTTTTTTTTTTTTTTGCTGTTCTGTCAGGCCCATGGGCACTCCCTTTGGACAGCAGGCTACACTATATTTATTACGCTGTATTGAAATGATTCATGCTAATTTTACTATTAGATATAAGAAAGTCTAATTTTCAGTTTTATTTGTAAATGCTGCATCTATATGTAGAAACATAATGGCTATTAGTAGATAACATTTGTTAAATTCGAGAGTACACCAAACCTGTAAATTACCTGAAAACAGGAGACTTTCAATGACAAAACATGCCTTCTGACCAGAGACTATCCCAGGACCCCAAACATCTTCACATTGGCAGAATCTTCTGAAATAGGTAGATATGTTCACATAATCTATGAAAATAAATGTTCAGAGAGTTTGGTACCCTTTGCTTCCTCTCCAGAGCTTAGATTTTTAGCATACTTTTAAGAAAGACATTTAAAAAAACAGTATTTAAAAAGTAATGGAAAAAAAATGAAATAATTATAGATGATATTGGCTTTCTAATGTAAATTAAATTAATAAGAAAAAATTGATTAGTTCATGTATATGAACATAGAGGTTTATTCCTTTCATAGACAAAAACCTTGTTATATTAGTTCTTGATAAATTTCTTTTCTGTTTTTGCTTATGAGGACTCTCTTCCTCCCCTCTCAAAGGAAGGGCTTTGGACTTTTCCAGTCTCTTGCACAATCTTAGTCAAATGAAGCCAACCAGTTTCAGAAAATATTACATTTCTCAAAGGATTAAGGCAGAATGAGTCAGAAACAAACATTTCCAAGAGGGAGAAGTTATTTCCTGTATATGGGTTGAGCACCTAGTGCTGGTTATTCAGCATTTGGAGGCAGACATTCAGAGTATGTAGAATGTAGAATCTCTGACAAATCTGTCCTTTTGACACTGGGTACAGTACTATGGTTAATAGACAACATTTCTCTTTTAAATAGTTGAATTCACAGCTTGATGAGGAATCCTTGAGGCTCACTTTCTCTGGAAAGGTTAAGAACTCATGCTGAGGTTGAAAAAAAAATAATACCTGGGTGATACAAGATTCAAGATTCCTTTAAGTATTTGGGGGTGTATGTGTCTGTATTTGTTGTGTGAATTAGGAATGGACTTGGGGTATCAGACTTAGCTTTTATGTGCATAAATTGTGTCTAGTAACACATTAAAATGATAACATTTTTGATATATTATGTTAATTTTAAATTAATTGATACTATTTTTATTTAATGTGGGCATTAGAAAATTTAAAATTGCACATGTGATTCAATTATATTTATAATAGATAATACTGATGAATAGTCAATGTGCTCTTGCTCAGAGACAGCAGAAAGTCCACATATAAAATTAATACCTTAGAATAAAACTATTTGAAAAATAAAATTGTTTTGTTCAGTAAGGAACAAAGTTATTTGATCCAAAATCATCAAGGTTATTTTTTTCACAATATCAGAATATGTTACTGCATTTGTTAGTAGCTCTGCTCTTACTGACAAGTATTTCTCCTTTCTTTCCCAGTGATAATACATCTATCTCCTATCACCAAATGTGTTAAAATCTTTTTCCCAGACTGTCCCCTCTCTGTCAGTCTTCTTGGGTGATAACTGGGTCACAAGGACATATATTACCAATTATATCATGTGATGTATCCTGCAGCTCCTGAGGAAACTGTGGCTGGACCAGATGAGTCAGCGGGATCTGCAGCTACCCTCAAGCTTTGCCCTCATGAAGAATTCCTGAAACTGTGTAAAGAAAGGGCTGGCGAGGTGCTGTGTTCTGTACATGAAAGGGAGGAAAAGAAGCAACTGCTTTCACTAATTACATAATTTCATAAAGCGCTAGTTACAGAACAGCAGGGTGGGGACAGTGGTAATCTTGTTTATAAATACTTTGATCAGGAGGAAATCACATGGCCTCACACAAATTCCAGTTCTCTTTCCCTATGATAAAATATGTCTGTCATTTTTTCATTTATTTGTTGTCAAACATATTTGGGATTTATTAGAATTTTAGCTGTAGTCACAGAATCAAAATATTTATGAAATAACATGACTGAGTAATAATTGGTTGCATTCTAGTTAAAAAAAAGTTAACATCTGCAAAACAATAATTTAGTATTAAAAATAGTATCAAAATAATGTTACCTAAGGCAAATAATCTTTGGTGTATTTATTTTGAGCTGGAGCCAATGGCAAATATCTCCTAGTTTTTACAAAATTTGACCTGAATCTTGAATGTTTAGAAAGATTTGACTAGGTGTAGAAGAAAGACGAGAAGGAGAGGATAGGAGTTGTTCTAGTCTCCTCAAGATTCTTGAGTAACCATTACAAATATGTTTGGATCCTGTTCTGGGCTTTTGAAAGACAATTCACTTCCAGTTTGTACTTTTTTCTATTGTCAATTTAATCCATTAGTAAGAGAGAGGAAGGACAGTGTCTTCTGGTATAGGATAGGAGAGGAGACAACTATGCAAGCCCTTAATAGCAACAGTGATTGGTATATGAAGGTTTAAGAGAGATTTAGGTAAATCAAACTCATTACATATCAATTTCCTGTAGATCTACCCAATAAAGGACAGAAAGGACCGCACTCGTCTGGCTCTCATCATATGCAATACAGAGTTTGATCATCTGCCTCCCAGGAATGGGGCTGCCCTTGACATCCTTGGAATGAAGCAGCTGCTTGAGGGTCTTGGCTACACTGTGGAAGTGGAAGAGAAACTCACAGCCAGCGTAAGCGTCCCTCACCTACCCTGACACACACATATTCAACACATATCCAATACATATAGATCCTCCTACTAGCAAGGGAACTTTACAATACAAGCAAATGCTTTAATAATCATAGATCTCATTTATGTGCATGTGTGTGTCTAAGTGTGTGAATGTGTATTGTAAAGTAAATATTAAGACAGGTGAAATCTGTGTCTCTTTAGAGTTTCAAATATCCTTAATTCCATAAAACCTGACCAAAAAACTGATGGGTATGTATACCCACACAATTCTGAAGTGTGAAGGCTGAGATTCAGCCCTAGTATTTCCCAGAAAATTCTAGAATAAAGAATGCTAGCAGGAGTGAACTGCTATTTACAGCATTCACATAAATGCTGAATCCTGACTCTGGCAGGGGCTATGCTGGCATGGGGGATGGGTCAGTAAATGAGACAGAAGGTTCCCAGCTCACACTGATGTAGGTTAACTTGCTGGGTGGCAGGGAATGATCAAACCATAAGCAAAACAGAACATTTCAGAAATTTGATGTATCTGTATGTCTTTAAGATTGAAAAGTATACTAATGCATATATATGGAATTTAGAAAGATGGTAACAATAACCCTGTGTACAAGACAGCAAAAGAGACACTGATGTATAGATCAGTCTTATGGACTCTGTGGGAGAGGGAGAGGGTGGGGAGATTTGGGAGAATGACATTGAAACATGTATAATATCATGTATGAAACGAGTCGCCAGTCCAGGTTTGATGCACAATGCTGGATGCTTGGGGCTGGTGCACTGGGGGGACCCAGAGGGAGGGTATGGGGAGGGAGGAGGAAGGAGGGTTCAGGATGGGGAGCACGGGTATACCTGTGGCGGATTCATTTTGATATTTGGCAAAACTAATACAATATTGTAAAGTTTAAAAATAAAATTTAAAAAAAAAGATTGAAAAGAAAGTGAAAAGGAAAAAGGAAATGAAATAATACATTGGTGAATGGGGAGTAATAATGTTTGATTGTTTTATTGATAACATAATAATAAGTAATAATGTTTCAATCTTGACCAAGAAAAACATCTTTGAGGAGATAATATGCGGTTGGACACATGACTATCAGAAACAAGATAGCTCTAGAAAGATGTGAATGAAATATATTCCAAGAAGGCATGACTACAAGTGAAAAGTCTGAACTGAATTTGAAACTGTTACATGAAAAGTAAGAAAAGATCAGTGTAACCAAAGTAGGAGGAAGAATGTCAGAAGGAGAAGTATGCTCATGTCAGAAGTTTTATTTTATTCTAAGTATGATGGGGAGTGTTTTAGAAGGAAAATGGTTTGATACATTTATTATTCAAGTTTCTTATTAAGTAGTGAGAGAAAGGAAAGAGTTGAAAGGGAAAGTATATAGTGACAATAAACAAATGTAAAATGTATTAAGAGGACAGGTTATATCAGGACCAAAATTTGAATCTACTGATCCATTATAGAAACAAAAATAAAATTATCATTGAGTATCCACTATGTAAAGGTACTGTGACTGAAATGTTGCAGACCTTTCTTATACTGATCATAATAAATAGGAGGTCAGTTTAATTTTAATGCTTGTCCCATTGAAGTAAGACTTTGTGGTCTTTTCAGGACATGGAATCAGTGCTGTGGAAATTTGCTGCACGTGAAGAACACAAATCCTCAGACAGTACATTCTTGGTGTTCATGTCTCATGGCATCCTGGATGGGATCTGCGGGACTATGCACAGTGAGGAAGAACCAGATGTGCTACCTTATGATACCATCTTCCGGACATTCAACAACCGTAATTGCCTCAGTCTAAAGGACAAACCTAAAGTCATCATTGTCCAGGCCTGCAGAGGTGGTAAGTTGTGAGATGAAGAATCCAAAGTTCATAAAGATCATAAAGGTGTTTGTAGTGCATGTTTTATTTCTAGGGGAAATAATCTTAAACTAAATTGAATTATTAGGAAATTCCATTTAGGGGGCTGATCTCATGAGACTTGTTAGATGATAAATTTCTGATAAATTAACTGATAAATTCAATCTAAAGTAAGTGATTTAGGAGATCACTAGAATCCTCAAAAAATTAGACATAAATATTCTAACCTTGGAATGAAATCATTTAAATGATTGCTTTGCTTGTAAATGTTTTACAGACATTTTGATGTTCTCTGGCTTGAGAGGAACTCATTTGAAAGTTGGGATATTATATAATAGCAATATATTTTTATTTTTTTTCCTCATAGATTATTGAAATGGAAATGACTTGGGAGATGAGGGAACTTGGGATTTCAGGGAAATTTTTTTGTTTTCTTCTTCATCTTTTTTTCTGACTCCCAATTGCCATTTTAACTTTTACAGCAGTTTTTAAAGATGAAAAGTAGAAATAATTTAGCTATAAAATGATAAATATGCTCTGAGATTATGCAGATAAGGCTTTAACTCCTTTGTTACTCTCAGCAAATGTATTCCTCCAGTTTTACCATGTTTTTACTATTAATTGGCACATTGCTCAATGACATAAGAAAGAGACAGTGTTGGGTGGAGATGCACTTACTTCTGTGTATTTGTGTGTGTACTTCTGTGTGTAATACTAGTTAGAATAAACATTGTAAAATAATGAGGTAATTGCAATAGTCACACTGAGGGAGACAGTGTGAAGAAAGTTGATGTCTCTACAGCAAATCGTGGGGAATTGTGGGTCAGTGACTCTCCAGCAGCCTTGGCAGACAGCTTTTCACAGTCATCTGAGAACCTGGAAGAGGATGCTGTTTACAAGACTCATGTAGAGAAGGACTTCATTGCTTTCTGTTCCTCAACTCCACGTATGTATCTTTCAGTTGCAGACAGGGATTTGTGGGTCTAAGGCTATCTCTGAATGATTCCTAAAAAAAAAAAAAAAAAAAAAAAAATGAGTAAGAATGATTTGATACAAATTTTGAATACTGTCAATATGTTTTACTTTTTCTTCACTTTTAAAAATTTACTTTTATTATCTGTTGTACTTTATAGCCAAAAGTATAGTAACCATTAAAACAACCTAATACAAGATAATCCCTTTACTATCACACTGGTTACAAACAGATTATTGATTCAGTTTTCTATTAAATCCATGTCACATTTTGAGTATAGATTTTTTTGGATCTAAGGACTGACTGCCCTTTCTGAAAAATTATCAACTCCAACTCATGTTCTCTATTATTTCTCATCTGGTGCTTCTTAGAACAGCACCATAAACATGCACGAGCAAGTAGGTGCATATCCTTTTAAAAGAAGAAGCAAATGATAAAATGGGGCTTATTACTAGTAAGGGAAGAGCGTTTATTTCTTCAAATCTACATAATCATCTTGAGAAGCCTTATATCTGAGCATTTCTGACTTGAAAATTTTAATCATTCATCACTTTATTAAAGCATAATTAACATACAGAAAGCTGTACGTGTTTAATGTATATAGTTTAATGAGTTAGGAGATAAGTATATACCACTATCTATACCACTATCTGTTACCAATATCTATACCAAAAACATATTCCTCCCTTCCAAAAGTTTCATTAGATCTATTCATTTATTTAGGAGAAGGCAATGGCAACCCACTCTAATACTCTTGTCTGGAAAATCCTATGGACGGAGGAGCCTGGTAGGCTGCAGTCCATGGGGTCGCTAAGAGTCGGGCACGACAGAGCGACTTCACTTTCACTTTTCACTTTCATGCATTGGAGAAAGAAATGGCATCCCACTCCAGTGTTGTTGCCTGGAGAATCCCAGGGACGGGGCAGCCTTGTGGGCTGCCGTCTATGGGGTCTCACAGAGTCAGACACGACTGAAGCGACTTAGCAGCAGCAGCAGCATTCATTTATTTTGTTCACTATATTGTGAAAGACATCATGATTTATATCTGTAAACAACCACCTGTATGCATATGGAGAAATTCTTTCTTCTGAACCTGTATTCCTTCCTCTGTAAAATAGGATAATTACAATCATCTCTCAAGCCTCTTTTCAAAGCCAAGTGGATAAACATAAACACATAGTAGAGAGTCAGTCTCCAAAGGACAATGCAATCTCTATGAAATGAACTTCGGTTGTGATGATCTGCTTCTTTAGTTGAACTTCTTTTGGAAAATGAGTTAATGGAAAGTTGTAAGTTCTTCTCCTAAATATGTCAAGATAATTCCCAAGATACATTTTTGTTTTACAAGACAAAAAAAAAAAAAAAAGTAAAAAAAAAAAAATTATGAACACCACAGCCCAAGGCTTACCACTCCTTATCATCATAGATAATGTGTCCTGGAGAGACGTCAAAAAAGGTTCTCTCTTCATTACACGACTCATCACATGCTTCCAAAAATATGCTTGGTGCTGTCATCTTGAGGAAGTATTTAGGAAGGTAAGTTCATCTTTTCTAATCATTAATTTGTTAAGGAAAACTTAAATATTATTTGCCTTTCAAGTGACAATAAAAGATTTTTTCAGGCACACAAAAGTAGAGTAGCACTTGGTTTCTGTAACTCAGGTATTTAATATATAATTTACAAAAAGACTGCATTAATGCACCACAGAAGAACAAAATGCTACAAAATATGAGCTTGTATCTTATGGGCTATAAGTTCTTATAATTCAAAGAATGGAAAGTATATTGGATTAATTTTCACTGCTTCATTTAAATATATATATATTATATATATAGTATATATATAGTGGTTTACTTAGTAATGGGTTATATCTTTGTGACACAGGTGTAAGTGAGACTCGTGTGATATAAGGCTACTTAGAACTTACATTATTATAAGAGAGATAGGCATTAAAAAATATTCCAACAAACACATTGTGTGATGCAAGTGTGATAGGATCCATGAAGAGAAGGTCCTAGGAAATGTGAACACCTTGCAAAGAAACTAATACAATTATGTAAAGTTTAAAAATAAAATAAAATTTAAAAAAAATGACTTAGTGACTGAACAGCAAGGATATTTGAAAGAGAACAGAGGTGAAAAATTTATTTGAATAGAGTGGCCCAGAAGGGAAGGCTTGATACTCATTCCCCAACTCAGGACATTCCCTATTTCCTCCCTCCTTCCTAATTTATTTTTCTCCATAACTCTTACCACCACCCAAATAATATATATTTATTTGTTTGCTATCTTCATTTGCTTACTTGAATGCAAGCTCATGAAACCTGGGATTTATTGAATACTCAACATGCTAGCAGGTAGGAATTAATAGTCATTGAAGAAATAAATGCATGAGTGTGTGAATAAATGTTCCTCTTTTTTCAGTAAGAAAGTTACTGGTACAAACATGGGAAACTGTGGTTGTTTTTAAACTAAAACCATAGAGAATAATAATACTTCTGTGGGGGAAAAAAAAGAATATACCTTTCATGAATTGGAGAAAATTGTAACATAAAGTGAGTCAGGGTCTCAGTGAATAGGAACATAGGAAGTTAAGTCCTATTGAAAGAATAAGATTTAAACAGTATGTTTTCAAGGGAATTCTTTAGAAAAGATTAGAAATAGTGGGTCTAAATAAGTAGGATTTCACTGATAAATCTATGGGGAAAAAAAAAAAAAAAGGCTCAAATATCAACTTAGTGTTGGGACTGTGAATCTTGCTCATCATTCAGACCTTAAGGACAAAACCCTGCAATATTAAATTGAAGAGTTAGACTTATGGAGGTAGAAGATAGAGGATCTCTGAGGTTCAGTTCTCAATGAAAAAAACACCAATGGATAATTAATCATCAAATCTATAGATCAGAAATGGAAAGTAGAGAAAATGAAATTTGAAAATACTTAGTTTAGGCATAGGGCTTCCTTGATGGCTCAGAGGGTAAAGAATCTGCTTGCAATGCAGGAGACCCAGGTTCCATCCCTGGGTCAGGAAGATCCCCTGGAGAAGGGAATAGCACTTCTCACATTCTCCCTTAGCAAATTCCATGGACAAAAATTTTGTGGGGCCACCAAGAGTCTGACATGACTGAGAGACTTAAGTATGTATTTTGAGATAAAGAGACTATTCTGACATTGGGTGTCATATCTAAGAGGTAGAATAGCAGCAACAAGGAGTTAAAATATCCAAGGGCTTGGTTCTATCAATCCTAGGAGCACCCTTCATTCCAAAAAAATCTTTGGCTTATTTTGCAAAACATTTTCTGAGATGCATAAGAGATATGTATCATCTAGAATCTTTTTTTGTTTTTAGGTACAACAATCATTTGAAAAACCAAATGTTAAAGCCCAGATGCCCACTGTTGAACGACTTTCTATGACAAGATATTTCTACCTCTTTCCTGGCAACTGAAAATAGTAAGTGTCAAGAGATGTTGTTGGCAGGCAAAAGAAATAGGAAAATGATATTAATAGTGAGGACCAAAGACAGCTCATTGCTTTAGTTGTCAATTAGTAAGTTGGTATTCCTTGTTGATGTAATTTGGTAATATGTTGTTATTTGTTTACTCTCTATATATGCATTTGGATCCTCCTCTCATAGACAACAAAAAGAGTCCAAAATCCAGTATTGGGTGCAATCACAAAAATGACAGAATGATCTCTATATGCTTCCAAAGCAAACAATTCAATATCACAGTAATCCAAGTCTATGCTCCAATCACTAATGCCAAATAAGCTGAAGTTGAAGTATTAGTTAGTTACACTTCTAGAACTAACACATGAAAAAAAGATGTCATTTTCATCAGAGGGGACTGGAATGCAAAAGTAGGGAGTCAAGAGATCCCTGGAATAACAGGCAAGTTTGACCTTGGAGCACAAAATGAAGCAGGGCAAAGGCTAACAGAGATTTGCCAAGAGAATGCACTGGTCATAGAAAACACCCTCTTCTAGCAACACAAGAGACTCTACATGTGGACATCACCAGATGGTCAATACCAAAATCATATTGATTATATTCATTGCAGCCAAAGATGGAGAAGCTCTATACAGTCAGCAAAAACAAGACTAGGAGTTGACTGTACCTCAGATCATGAGCCTCTTATTGCAAAATTCAGAGTTAAACTGAAGAAATTAGGGAAAACCACTATATAAATGGTATATATGTTCATGGATTGGAAGAATAAATATAGTGAAAATGAGCATACTACCTGAAGCAATCTACAGATTCAATGCGATCCCTATCAAGCTATAGAAATAGAACAAATGATGTCACAGTTTGTATGGTAACACCAAAAAACCTCAAGTAGCCAAAGTAATCTTGAGAAAGAAGAATGGAACTGGAGGAATCAATCTGCCTGACTTCATACTATACTACAAAGCTACAGGTATCAAGACAGTATGGTACTGGCACAAAGTCAGAAATATAGATCAATAGAACAAAATAGAAATCCCAGAGATAAGTCCACCCATCTGTGAAGACCTTATCTTTGATAAAGGAGGCAAAATTATATAATTGAGAAAAGACAATCTCTTTAACAAGTGGTGCTGGGAAAACTGACCAACCATATGTAAAAGAATGAAACTAGGACACTTGCTAACACCATACATAAAAATAAACTCAAAATGGATTGAAGATCTAAAGGTAAGACCAGAAACTATAAAACTCTTAGAGGAAAACATAGGCGAACACTCTCTGACATAAATCACATCAAGATCCTCTATAATTCACCTCCAAGAGTAATGGAAATAAAAATAAACAAATGGGACCTAAATAAACTTAAAAGTTTTTGCACAATAAAGGAATGAATAAGCAAGGTGAAAAGGCAGCCATCAGAGTGGGAGAAAATAATAGCAAATGAAGCAACTAACAAAGAAATAACCTCCAAAATATACAAGCAGCTCATGAAGCTATATACCAGAAAAATAAATGACCTAATCAAAAAATATGCCAAAGAATTAAACAGACATCTCTCCAAAGAAGCCATACAGATACATAAAAAAAACATGAAAAGATGCTCAACATCACTCATTATCAGAGAAATGCAAATCTAAACCACAATGAGGTATCATCTTGAGCCAGTCAGAATGGTCATCATCAAAAGGCTACAAACAATAAGCACTGGAGAAGGTGTGGAGAAAAGGGAACCCTCTTACACTGTTAGTGGGAATGCAAACTAGCACAGCCACTATGGAGAACAGTGTTGATATTCCTTAAAAAAACTGGAAATAGAAGTGCCATCTGACTCAGCAATCCCACTGCTGGGTTTACACAGCAAAGAAACCAGAATTGAAAGAGACATGCACCCCAGTGTTCATCACAGCACTGTTTATAGTAGCCAGGACATGGAAGCAACCTAGATGTCCATCAGCAGACAAATGGATAAGCAAGTTGTGGTACCTGTGCACAATGGAATATTATTCAGCTATAAAAAAAGACACATTTGAGTCAGTTCTAATGAGGTGGATGAGGCTGGATTCTATTATACAGAGTGAAGTAAGTCAGAAAAAGAAACACCAATACAGTATGTTAATGCAGATAAAATGGAATTATAAATATGGTAATGACAACCCTAGATGCAAATAGCAAAAGAAACACAGTTGTAAAGAACAGATATTTGGCCTCTGTGGAAGATATGATAAGAGAGAATAGCATTGAAACATGTACATTACCATAGGTAAAAAGGATGACCAATGTAAGTTTAATACATGAAGCAGAACACTCAAAGCTCATGCTCTGGGACAACTCTGGGTTGAGGTGGGGAGGTAAGTGAGAGGATGGTTCAGGATTGGGGGATACTTGTACACCTGTCGCTGATTCATCTCAATATATGGCAAAAAACCACCACAATATTGAAAAATAATTAGCCTCCAATTAAAATAAATAAATAAATAAAGTTTTAAAAAGTTTATATTTTATTGTAAACTTCATCTCAATGCTAGAAATATTTACCTACCATCTTCTACTCCTGGTTTCTGACACTCTGGTTACATAAATCCATGGATACTTCAACAGAATAACTTTTAGTTTCTAATTAGCCTTTAGGAACCACATTTGGGGATTGAATTATTTATTTGACTAATATTTATCAAGCACTTACTATGTTCCAAGTTCTATTATAGATGCTTAGAATATACCAGTGAACAAGATAAATGGGATCCTTGTTCTCAGAAAGCTCATACTCTAGTGAGTGGAGACAGAATCTAAATACACAAGCAAGTAGATATATGTCAGAGAGTGATATGAGCTAAGGGAAAATAAATAAATAAAAAAGGCTAAAAAGACATAAAAAGATAGATCCTGTACTGTTATAGATAGGTCACTTTGAAAAGGCTGGTTTGAAGTGATGAAATGATTTGAAATCAGAACGAATAGAGTAGGGAATGAACCTCATGGTTCTATGTGGAAAATGTGTCCCAACAGCAGAAACAGGAAGCAAACTCCTGAGGCAGATATGTGCTTAAGCTGGTTAGATGCTGCAAAAAGACAGCTGGCTAGAGAACGTGAGTGGGAGAAATGGCAGAGTGAAATTCAGGAAAATGGTAAAATCTCCCTTAGACTTTACAAAGATCACTCTGATTGCTTATTGCTAAATAGCTGCAAAGGTCACCAACAGAAAGTAGGGGAAATAGCAAAAGCATATGGAAGAAAATAAGAAAAAGAATCACAGTAAGAATTCAGTTGAAGGCTTCCAGGGATTACTATATTGATTTTCTGTTCTTTTTCTCTTTTCCAGAAAATCACAGGAAATTCAACCATTTATCAGCTTCAAGAAGCATTTTTATCAGCACAGCATCCATGTTTAACCTTTTGTCTTTCAATTAAAGTGAAAACATATGAACTGTTCTTTGGGGTCCTCTAAGAAAGAATAGAATTTCAATTAAAACAGTGGATGGATGGAAATAAAGTAGAAGAAGAAAACTGGATTTTCTAGTTATATTGCATATAATGCCTGCACTTTACTGAGTGAAGAGAACTAGTCATTACTTGCCCTCAGCAGCAGGGTGAAAGGAGATGGTGCACATCTGGAGACAAGGACCAAAAACTGGGTCACCTCCTCCTTTGATAACTCATCAAACCTTGCAACTAGAATGATTTGGAAGAATATTTCTAATTTATTATTTAACCAACATCATAGGTCAAGTTCAATTTTTTTTCAGAAAGTTGTTATGGTACCTATGCATCTTTCTTCTTATCCATAAATTAATTTGCTTTCTTGTTGATGATTTTTCATTCCAGATTTCCAAGCTTCAGGAAAATTTTGTTATTTAACAAACACTTGGTAATTGTCTAAAATAAATTGGGCCTTTGATTTAAGATGGTATAACTGGGTGTGCTTATATAGAAAGACAGACATTATTAGATACAGAACATCCAAGAGTGTGGGAAATGTCAGCAATGGGAAAGAAAATGTTAAAATTTCTGGAAAGTGAATGTCAGTAGAGGAAATTTGGCAACATGGCCATCTGATCTACCAACTAAGGAGATGTACCACTTCAATTACATACACGCAGAATGCTAAATAGATATATCAGGACATGCTGAACTGCATTACAAATAAAATGATTCTCTAGATATCAAATACTACCGTGATAAGTAATATGTTATTGTTTGTCAGAATTATTTGAAATATTTTGATTATTGTAAGGGATATTGTATATTTAAGTCACTAATCCTCACAACCATCTTATGAAGTAATCACTATTAATATTTCTATTTTATAAATAATGAAACAAAAGAAAATAGAGTGTAAGTTATGTCCCTAAAGTGACACATCAAGTAGGTGGCCACACCAGGATTTGAGTGCAATCAGATTTGTTCTGAAATCTGAATTGTTAACCACTGAACTACACTACCTCTCTAAAAAAGGAGAGACTGAAATTGTACAGGTTTTCAATTATAAGGGTTAACTGAAATTTGAATTGTAATGGTTAACTAACAGTACAAAGACTTGTGATGTATTTATTTCTGTCCCTCACTTCTCCACATGGAACCAAAGATCCAAAAACATATAAAAACGCATCACAATGATCCAAAAATATACAGAGACAAACTTTCTTCTCTGACTACTGCATGATGATGTTAAAACCCCAATAACATAAAGACTGCAACAAATTTCTACATAATTAGAAATAAAAACACATGCACATAGTATATGCATATATAAACATAAATATACATACAGATATAAAATAAGAAAGGAAAAAATATGAACTAAGTACTCAACTTGAGAAGTCAGAAAAATACTGAACCATTAAGAAAATAGAAGAGTAAATTATAAAGATTAAAAAGAAAAAATATATATATAATGAGACAGTAACAGAACAAAACAAAAATTTTGAGCAGATTCTTAAAAAAGAAAAGAAAGAAAAAAAAACTTTTCCTTTAAAAGTGAAGTAAAAGTGTTAATCACTCAGTCCTGTTCAACTCTTTGTGACCCCATGGACAGTAGCTTGCAAGTCTCCTCTGTCCATGGAATTTTCCAGGCAAGAATACTGGAATGTACTTCCATTTCCTTCTCTAGGGAATCTTCCTGATCCAGGGGTTGAACAAGGGTCTCCTGCATTGCAGGAAGATTGTTACAATCTGAGCTACTAAGCACACCTCTTCCTTTAAAAAGGACTCATTAAATAGCATTCACCAGGATTGAGTATGAAAAAATAGAATAAGCACAAAAACAATATTAGTGATAAAGAGATATAATAAATAGAGATCAACATAAACACAGAAAAATCACAAGCAAATATAGTACATAACATTGATGGAATTCTAGAAAAAGTAAATTAGCAAATGAGGACATAAAGAAATGAAAAGACAAATGAATCAATAAATAATAAATCCAGTAAATTTTCTTTGCTATATCTACTGGGAAAAAAAAAAAAAAAAACAGACCCAAAGGATTGTAGAGAAGTGTCTTACAAAGCTTTTAAGAATTGATAAGCTCAATTTTATATAAATACTTCCATATAATAAAAAGAGAAATAAACTTCTTAAGTTCTTTTCAGGGCTAGTACAAAACTGACTGGAGAAGGAAATGGCAACCCACTCCAATATTCTTGCTTGAAGAATCCCATAGACAGAGGAGCCTGACAGGCTACAGTCTATAGGGTCCAAAGAGTCGGATACAACTTAGCAACTAAACTAACTAACTAACCAAACTGATACAAAACCAGAGAAGTAAAGGCAAAGTTAGAAAAATACAAGCTGATTTTTCAGGTGCATTGATGTAAATATTATAAACAACATGTTAGCAAAGCAATTCCAGTCAAATAGGAAACATTGCTGATATTTTTTTAATAAGCTAGTAATTACTCTGGGAATGAAGTTATAGTTTAATAAAAATATATATGGAAGCATTCATCAAAATAAGAGATTAAAAAATTCTATTCAATTTTGCACTAGATTTCAAGATAATAAAATGCAAGCTAAAAATATAAACTAAAATTTTTTGAAGCCCAAGAAACAAAGTCATCACTGTTTCTGAAAATATGATTTTATTCATTGAAAATGTTTTAAAGGAATAATATAAACCTCTAATTTGCAAGAACTGAGATCAATATACAACATTTAATAGCATTCTTGTATTCAAAACACAACCAAATACTTTTTAAAATTAATTTGTTTATTTTAATTGGAGGATAATTACTTTACAATATTGTGATGGCTTTTTGCTATACATAAACATGAATCAGCCATACGTATACATGTGTCCCCCTCATCTTGAACCCCTTTCCCACCTCTCTACCCACCTTTTCCCTTTAAGTTGCCACAGTATATACCAGCTTTGGCTGCTCTACTTCATGCATCAAACTCACACTGGTCATCTATTTTACATATGGTACTGTTTATGTTTCAATACTATTCTCTCAAATCATTCCAACCTCACCTTCTCCAGTTGAGTCCAAAAATCTGTTCTTTTAATCTATGTCTCCTCTGCTGCCCTGAATGTGGAATCAGTGGTATCATCTTTCTAAATTCCATTTATATGTGTTAATATACAGTATTTGTCTTTATCTTTCTGACCTACTTTACTCTGTATAATAGGCTACAGATTCATCCAACTTATTAGAATTGACTCAAATACACTTATTTTTGTATCTGAGTGATATTCCATTGTGTATTTGTACCATAACTTCCTTATCCACTCAACTGCTGATAGACATCTAGGTTGCTTCCATGTCGTAGCTTTTGTAAGTAGTACTGCAATGAACATTGCGGTACATGTGTTTCTTTTAATTCAGGTTTCCCCAGGGTATATGCCCAGCAGTGTGATTGCTGTCATATGGCAGTTCTATTCCCAGTTTTTTAAAAGGAACTTTCACACTGTTCTCCATAGTGGCTGCACCAATTTGCATTCCCACCAACAGTGTAAGAGGGTTCCCTTTTCTCCACACCCTCTCCAGCATTTATTGTTTGTAGACTTTTTGATGAGATAGCAGCCATTCTGACTGATGCAAGATGATACCTCACTGGAGTTTTGATTTACATTTCTATAATAATGAGTGATATTGATAATTTTTTTGTGTCCCTATTAGTCACCTGTATTTCTTCTTTGGAGAAATGTCTGTTTAGGCCTTTTGCCCTTTTTTTTTGAATGGGTTGTTTGCTTTCCTAGTATTTAGATGTATGAACTGTTCATATATTTTGGAGATTAATGCTTTGTCAGCTGTTTTGTTTGCTATTATTTTCTCCCATTCCAAGGCCTGTTTTTTTTTCACCTTGCTTATAGTTGTGCAAAAATTTTATGTTTAATTAGGTCCTATTTGCTTAGTTTTGTTTTTATTTCCATTACTCTAGGAGGTAGATCATAGATGATAGTGATGTGATTTATTTCAGAGTGTTCTGCCTGTTTTTTCCTAACAATTATAGTTTTGGGTCATACATTTAAGTCTTTAATCCATTTTGAGTTTATTTTTGTGTACGGTGTTAGATAATGTTCTAGTTTCATTCTTTTACACATGGTTGACTAGTTTGCCCAGCACCACTTGTTGAAGAGACTGTCTTTTCCCATTGAATATTTTTGCCTCTTTTGTGAAAGATAAAGTTTCCATAGGTGTTTGAACCTATCTCTGGGCTTTCTACTTTGTTCCGTTTGCCCATATTTTTTTTGTCTTTGTGCCAGTAACATACAGTCTTGATGATCGTAGCTTTGCATTATAGCCTGAAATAGGGAAGATTGTTTCCCTCCAGTTGCATTCTTCTTTTTCAAGATTATTTTGGCTATTCAGGATCTGTTGTGTTTCCAAACAAATTGTGAATTTTTTTTTCTAGTTCTGTGAAAAGTATCATTGATTATTTGATAGTGATTGCATTGAATCTATAGATCGCTTTGGGTAGAATACTCATTTTGCTTATTCTTCCAATCCAAGAAAATGGTATATTTCTCCATCTATTTGTGTCATCTTTGACTTCATTTCAGTGTTTTATAGTTTTCTGATACAGATCTTTTGTTTCCGTAGGTAAATTTATTCCAAAATATTTTATTATTTTCTTTGCAATGGTGAATGTGATTGTTTCCTTAATTTCTCTTTCTGATATTTCATTGTTAGCATATAGAAATTCAAGGGATTTCTGTGTACTCATTTAATCCTGCAACTTTAATATATTCATTGGTTTTCTTGTGGCATGTTTGGGGTTTCTGTGTAAAGAACATCTCATCTGGAAACAGTGAGTTTTACTTCTTTTCCAATCTAGATTCATTTTACTATTTTTTTTTCTTCCCTAGTTAAAACATTTAAAACTATGTTGAACAGTAGTGGTGAGAATAGTCACCCTTGTCTTATTTCTGATTTTGAAGGAAATGCTTTGAATTTTTGCAATTGAGAATAATGTTAGCTGTTGGGTTTGTCATATATGGCTTTCATTATGTTGAGTTATGTTCCTTCTACACCTACTTTCTCATAGAATTTTGTATCATAAATGGGCATTGGATTTTATCAAAGGCTTTCCGTGCATCTATTCAAATAATCACGGTTTTTATCCCTCAATTTGTTAATATGCAGTATCACATTGATTGATTTTTGAATATTGAAGAATCTTTGTATCCCTGGAATAAAGCTATTGGTCATGATATATGAGCTTTTTAATATGTACTTGGATTTTGTCTACTATAATTTTTTGAGACATCTAAGTTCATGAGTGATATTGGCCTGCAGTTTTCCTTTTTTATAGCATCTTTTTCTGATTTAGGTATCAATATGATGATGGTCTCATAGAATGAGTTTAGGATTTTTCCTTAGTCTGCAATATTCTGGAAGAGTTTGAGTAGAATAGGTCTTAGCACTTTTCTAAATTTTTGGTAGGATTCACCTGTGAAGCCATCTGGTTCTGGGATTTTGTTTGTTTGAAAATTTTTGAGTATAGTTTTGATTCCCATGCTTGTGATTGGTCTGTTCACATTTTCTATTTCTTCTTGTTTTAGTTCTGGAAAGTTATAATTTTCTAAGAATTTCTCCATTTCTCCCAAGTTGCCCATAATATTAACATATAGTTGCCCATAGTAGTCTCTTATGATTGTATTTGTGTGTTGTCTGTTGTAATTTCTCCTTTTTCATTTCTAATTTTATTGATTTGAGTCTTCTCCCTTTTTTTTGTTGGTGTTTCTGGCAGTTTGTCTATTTTGTTTAACTTCTCAAAGAATCATCTTTTAGCTCTACTGACCTTTGCTATAGTCTCCTTCATTTCTTGGTCATTAAATTCTGCTCTGATTTTTATTATTTCTTTCCTTCTACTAAGTCTATTTTTTGTTGTTGTTCTTTCTCTAGTTGCTTTTAATTTAAGGTTAGGTTTTCATTTTACGTTTCTCTTGTTTCTTGAGGTAGACATGTATTGCTGTGAACTTCCCTCTTATGACTGCTTGTTGAATCCAACAGATTTTGGGTCATCTTGTTTTCATTATCATTTGTTTCCATGAATATTTTTATTTTCTTTTTTGATTTCTTCAGTGATCTGTTGGTTATTCAGAAGCATGTTGTCTAGCTTTCATATGTGTGCGTTTATTATAGTATTTGTGTGTGTGTGTGTGTGTGTGTAGTTGATATCTAAGCTTACAGAATTCTTATCAGAATGGATGCCTGAAATTATTTCATTAAAAAAAAATACCATAGATTTGCCACTCTTTCATTTTGTTTAGTTTTCTGTGCTTAGAGTCTCCTTTCTGCAGGCTAGAAGCTTGTAGTTCCTCTTAATTGTAGATTCTGTTCCCTGTGGTTAGCGTTTGACCAGTCACTTGTTAAGGGGAACTTGTTTCTGTGTTCTGGTGGACAGAGCTGAATCTCATCTCTTTGCAGGGAAGTGTAGAGTCCAGTAGAGAGTTTAGGAGTTTCTCTGGGTTTGCTATGGTTTTGGGAATCCTTTCTTTTAATGTCCAGGGTTGTGTTTCTCTTTTTACTGGAGGATTAGCATGGGGTGTCTTGCACTGGAGCTTGCTGGCTCTTGGGTGGCATTTGGTCTCAGTGTAGGCATGGAGGATTTTGGATTGGCTGTTGTATATGTTAATATTCCCTGGGTCAGGAGTTCTGTAATTATACAAAGTTCTGGTGTTGAGACTCCTGTATCTGAGTTTCAGTCCAAACCACTTACAGTTCCATCAAGACTTCTCCATCCACACAACACAGAAGACAAAACCCCTAGGTTAATGGTGAAACAACTCTTCATAGCCAGGAATGCCTAAAAAGATTCATACAGTTATATAGAGATGAGAAAAGGAGGAAGGGGATAGAGGTGACCAGGAGGAGAAAAGGGAGAGTCAAAAGTGAAGACAGCAATCAAGCCAGTAATCAAATCCCTAAGTAAAAAAAGATAATAAAAATTAGACTCTTAAAGATACAAAATTAATAACAGAAGATAAAAAAGCAAAAATTAAAAACCTACAATGAAAATTAGACTCTCAGAAGTACAATATAAAAGAACTTGGACACAAAAATAAATATATATATGAAATTTATTTAAAAATAGTAAGAAAGATAAAAGCAGGCTATAAAAATAAAAGTTAAAGGAGTAATAGAAAACCATATTAGAACAGTATGAGGGAAAAAAGAAAAAGTGGAGGTGAAAAAAGGGGAAAAAAGCAAAGAGAAAAAATGGAATAAAAATTAAAGAAATTAAAAACAATAAAATTAAAAAAATAATGATAATGAAATATATATACCTAGGAAAATCTCTGGAGCTGTTGTGGGCAGTGTGGGGTCAGTTCAGTGTCAGATATGTTCTTGTTCTGGCATGTACTTGTTCTCAGTGTCTACAGTTGCTCCTCAAATGCACAGTCTCAGCTCAACTGCAGGATTTTAATCTGTTGCACCTGCTGCTTCTGGGGCCATTCCCCCTCCTCTTTTTTAGTTGGGTTGTCCTCTGCTTTCAAGTCTCCAGTTTCTGATCTTTGCCCTGATACCAAGGTGGGGGGGGGCAGGAATGATCCCTTACTTGGGCTCACTTGCTCAGGTGTGCTGTGGAGAAGGAGAGAAACTGCAAACAAACACCTCTGGCATGTGTAGGAAGTGCTTGAAGTGGATGGAACACACAGGAGTGGCCACAGCCCAAGGCAGCATGAGCCTCCCAGGTCCAAGCCCCTCAGGCTCCCAGGCATGCTAAAAGGGCAAAGGTGGGCTGTGCATCTCCTCAAGGTCTCAGTCTGTAACACTCTCAGTAGATATGAACTGTCAAAGATCCCAAGAAGACGTGGTTACAACTGGCAGCCTGCTCACAGTTTGGCGGGACATACAGTCTCTAGGGCTGAGTTTGTAGCAGCTCCTTGCCTTCCACCTCTGGCTGTTGCACGTCTGCCTCTCTGCCTCCAGGGAGGGCTGTAAATGGAAGTGGACTCACTCTCCTTTGGTATTTGCTAGGACATGACCCTTTGTTCTGTAAGTGTGCCAAGGGTCAGAGTGCTGTGTGAGAGCCTCCCCAGGGGAAAGGTCCTTTGCTTTTGTTTCTCTAGCATCCCCATAGCTTGGGTTTCTCCTGTTCTGCCTGTGCTATGTTGTATCAGTCCCCTCAGAGTGTCCTCATGGCATTCAACCCAGTCCTCTCCATAAGGACCACCAATGCAGCCATCACCTGGGCACTCAGCCCCAACTTGCTGTGGGTTGCACGAGCATGTGAGCTGCTTTTCACAATTGCCACTTGGCTTGATTTCTGTGGTGATTTTTTTCTTTGTTGAGGGGGCCCTTGTCTTATTCCTCCACCATCTTGGGACTGCCCCGCCTAGGAAGTACTTTTTTTTTTTTTTCAAGACTCTCCTTGCCAAATATATATATATATATATATATATATATATATATATATATATAATACTTAAAGAAAATTTTAAACAAATAGTTGCAAAATATATGTGGAAAAAATTTTAAATATTGAATGATATAAAAGAAGTTTTAACTAGAATGAAGTCTATATCACTATCACTGATAATAATAAGTGCAAAAACTTTAATTTTCTATATAAATTAATCTATAAACTCAACAGAATACCAAAGAAATCCTAACAGTATTTTCTACAAATCAACAGATTGTTTATACTGTATGTTTAGGAGGTAAGGATAAGAATAGAAATGAGGGTCATGAACAAAATTCATGTTTTGAAGGTAAAACCAACAGATTGTAGAGGATTTTAAGAAAGAAAAACAAAAGAATTAAGTGTTCTACTCCGAATAATTGGAGCAATGAAATTGGCTTGAACAACTGTAAAAATAAAATGGAAAACACTCTCAGAGAAGGTAGGTGGGGAATGAGAGTTCAAATGTCAAGATTGAGATATCTACCCTCCTACACTGTTGATGGGAATGTAAATTGGTACAGCTAATATGGAGAACAGTATGGAGGGAGTTACCATTGTTGTTGTTATTGTTTGGTTGCAGTGTAGTGTCTGACACTTTGTGACCCCATGAACTGCATCACTCCAGGCTCCCCTGTCCATCATCATCTTCTGGAACTTGCTCAAATTCATGCCCATTGACTTGGTGATGCCATCCAACTATCTCATCCAGTGTCATCCCCTTCTCCTCCTGTCTTCAATCTTTCTGAGCATCAGGATCTTTTCTGTTGAGAGCTACCATATGACCCTGAAAACCTGGGCAAATACCCAGAGAAAAACATGGTCCAAAGGGATGCATGTACCCCAATGTTCACTGCAGCACTATTTATAATAACCAAGACACAGAAGCAACTTAAATGTCCTTCCCCACAGTTATTGATAAAGAAGATGTGGTACATATATACAATGGAATATTACCCAGCCATTAAAAAGAATGAAATAATGCCATTTGCATTAACATGGATGGACCTAGAGGTGTCATCCTGAATGAAGTAAGTCAGACAGAGAAGGAGAAATATCTTATGATATCTCTTACATGTGCAATCTAAAAAATAATGACAGAAATTAATTTGTTTGCAAAACAGAAATAGACTCACAGACACAGAGGGGGGGGAAAATTATGGTTGCCATGAGGGAAACATGGGAAGAGATAGTTAGGGAGTTAGGGATGGACAGGTACACACTGCTATATTTAAAATAGATAATTAACAAGATCCTACTGAATAGCACAATAATTCTGTTCAATGTTATTTGGTAGCCTGATTGGGAGGGCAGTTTGGGAGAGAATGGATACATATATATGTATGGCGGAGGCCCTTTGTTGTTCACCTGAAACTATGACAACGCTGTTAACTATCTATATCCCAATATAAAACAAAAAGTTTAAAAACAAAATATTTAGGTATTTACCCAGCATTCAAATGGATACCTGTTGATACTGGCTATGTGAATACAATATTCAAGGAACAAGCATAGGCTGAACATTAAAATTTCTAGAGCTTTCCTATTTAAAATAGTAATGAAAACCAAGGCACTAGAGGAGGCTGCTAAATAAGTGAGGAAAAACAGAGCAAAGACTAAAAATATTAATTAACTTTGCAAGGGTTACTAGGAAAAGTAGCCAGCCTGTGAAGTAGCAGGAGAATCAAGATAGGGTTGCTATTTGAAAGGTAAATGAATGAAGAGTTTCAAGAAGATCTTCAAATGTTACTCTGAAATGCTTCTATAGGTTAAAAAAGCTACTGGGGATTAAACATTTAATTTGACAAATCACTGGTTAAATTAACAGGAACTGTTTGGTAGGGAGCTAGATACAAAAGGGTGATTGGAGTTGGTTCAAGATAGAATAAAGTACATTTGGAGATCTCAAAGACAGGCAATGTTTTTAGAGGAGCTATAGGCAATTAGGATCAAGAGAGGATTCTTTTTAATAAAAGATATTATAATGCATTTTTATAGATAGAGTGAGGATGATTGGGCTTCCCAGGCAGTGCTACTGATAAGGAAACTGCCTGCTAAGGCAGAAGTGCAAGATATGAGGGTTCAATCCCTGGGTTAGGAAGATTCCCTGGAGGAGGGTATGGAACCCCACTCCATTATTCTTGCCCGGAAAATTCCATAGGCAGAGGAGTCTGGCAGGCTTTAGTCCATGAGGCCACAAAGAGTCAGACATGACTGAGAAATTCAGCACACATAGGTAATGATACGATTAAGTGGGAAAATCAATGATATAAGAAAGCAATGGCACTATTGTTAAACAATATACTTCAGTAGGTAAGAGTGAGAAAACAGAATGAAAAAAAGTGATGGCTTAGCATTAGATAGAATTATAGAAGTAAAGACCAAGTATAGAATTCTAGGTAATTGTAAGTCAGTAGATCTTCATTCTTTGGGGTGAAATTATTTGGGAGATTGGGCCCAAAGAGAAGGAAATGTTGTTCTAGTATACCACTTTTCCAGATAGATTGTAATGTGTATATAGCCAAAAATAATGCAAATATTTTTCATTGGTTCTTTAACATTAAGTTATTAATATCATGTGGACAAAGCTCAGAAGATTTGGTTGTGGATGTTGAAGAAAATGAAAATATTAAGAAGTTGATAATATTAATTAAAAATCTGGGTTAAAGATATTGGTATGACTGGAGGTGAGAAAAGATGTAGGAAATTGTATGAGGGCAACTATCTTCAATTTATGTAGAAGAGAATGAAGTGGTACTGATGGAAGAGGAAATGAGGGTTAATATATAATTTAATATAAAATGAATTAAAAGAACTGAAGTTATGGTATCATCACATATTCGGTAGAATAGACAATGAATGGGGTGGTGTGAGTGAGCTGTGTCTCAGTTTTCATGAGGGAATCTACATCATTTTTTGTATTTGATTTATAAGAAAACAGATGATAAAACAGATAAACAAAAATTCTTATGTTATTGAGAATTCTGAAGATTATCACTAGGAAATAACAAAATACATAATCTAAGAAAGTGGCATATAGGATACAGATATAAGATGGGGAGAGATGAGAGATGTACTGGAGAATATAGTTTTTATTTAACCCTATACTACTGGGATAGTTGCCTTAGGTATTCTTTAATTTGATTAAACATTTTAAAATGATAATTTATCCACACTTAAATACTGATTAGCCATAAAAAATGAGATAGTTCTTAATGAGTTGACTTTTTTAAGGTTTTTTCATACACTGTCAAATTTTTAAAAAACAATTATTAATAATATGGAAAGGAAGTTATGGGTAAATATATGTTTGTCAGTTATCTATTGCTGAGTAACAAACTACCCCAAAACTCAGTGGCTTAAAACAATAAGCACTGACTATTATTCAAGAGCTGACCAGTTAACTGGGTGTTTCCTGTCTCTGGGATTATTCACGTGTCTGAAATAATTTGCACATAGGGCAAGCACGTCTACTGACACTGGTGGGACCACTTATATTTTTGGAAAGCATATGATTTTGGAAAGTTTAAAGTTGGTCTAACGTGACCTTGGCTGAGACAAGTGTGTTCTCTGCCACATCATGTTTCTTATTCTCTACTAATCTAGGTCAAATTTATTCAAATGGAGGTTCAGGTATCCAAGATGGAGAAGTGCACAATGCTTCTGAAGACCTGGGTTCAGAATCGCACAGTGTCCCTCTGCTACATCATGCTGGCCAAAACCAAGTTACAAGGCCAGTCTGGAGTCAGAGCAAAGGACATGGATACAAAGAAGCCAATGATTGCAGCTATCAATAAAATCGGTATTGTATTATGTGTTTTTTAAAATTATAGAAAATATTCACAAAGGTGCAAACTGAACATATTATTGTGCTATATGTTTATACTATTATATATTTGTAGCATGAAATTAAGAAAGTTGTATCTACTGCATTTCACAATATTTTTATTGCTTAATTTTCATATAAACATCTATCAATTATTCTAAGAAATTTTAAAGGGTCCTTTGTGTATTTAATAAATAAAAATATACACATGAATCTCATGGATAAGCAATAACTAGAACTGACAAATAGCAGATGAGGCGAGAAGTAAAGAGATTCTTTATCTGAAGTTTTAAAACTGTTTGGCAGTTCAGTCAGTTTCTTGCCCCCACCCTGCCCCCACCAAGTCTTTCAAGTTCACACTTCACTTCTGGGGTTAAGCAGGCATCAGTAAAGTGAGGCATCCCTACCATTTAGTGGCAAAGAGCTGGCATAGTGACAAATAAGGGTTGATTTGACTTATTGTGTTAAAAGTAAACTGGAAGGCAGAATATAGAAACTTAAGTTTATGCCTCTGTGTGTGTATTTATTCCTGTTTGTAAATATGCATGTATATGTTTCATTCTGGTAACTTTGTTACAGTAAGGAGAAAAGAAAGTATTCACTTTCTGTTTTCTAAAGGAGAGAAGCTAAATATCAGAGGAAAAAATCATATTTTGTTCAAGCAAAGAGCAAGGGAATTTGAGCAGTTAAGTTTACTGCTAAGTTAATATCAGCATACTAGTCCACTGAGAATAAAGAAAGCAACTGCTTTCATTTTCACTGCCCAGGAAATTGCTGGGGAGTTGTTCCAGTTTTTCTGCTGTTTATGACTATGCTTCAGTAACAGCTCAGGAGGAAAGTGTAGCAGAAAAGAGAAGGAGCCATGAAAGAAGCACACATCAGACATGACTAATTTACTCAGATCGTAAAGGATGGCACCTTGGAGCACAGTAATGAGTATGCTAACAAAGTGCTTTTGGAGAAGGAAATGGCAACCCACTCCAGTATTCTTGCCTGGAGAATCCCAGGGACAGAGGATCCTGGTGGGCTGCCATCTATGGGGTTGCATAGAGTAGGACACACTGAAGCAACTTAGCACCACCAGAAGCAACAAAGTGCTTTAGATAATATATTACAACTTACTGGAGAACGGGAAAATATAGAAAATCTGGACATATGATCTTAAGTTTCTTGGTGATTTTAGATTTTTCTTTGGATTTATAGTGACACTGAAGCAGAAGATATTAAGAAGTGGTGGCAGGAATACACAGAAGAATTACACAAAAAAGATTTTCATGACCCAGATAATCACGATGGTGTCATTACTCACCTAGAGCCAGACATCCTGGAATGTAAAGTCAAACTGCCTTAGGAAGAATCAATAAAAACAAAGCTAGTGGACATAATGGAATTCCAGTTGAGCTATTTTAAGTCCTCAAAGATTATACTGTGAAAGTGCTGCACTCAATATGCCAGCAAATTTGGAAAACTCAACAGTGGCCACAGAACTGGCAAAGGTCAATTTTCATTCCAATCCCCAAAAAAGACAATGCCAAAGAATGCTCAAACTACTATACAATTGCACTCATCTCACACACTAGTAAAGTAATGCTCAAAATTTTCCAAGCCAGGCTTAAGCAATATGTGAACCATGAACACCCAGATGTTCAAGCTGCTTTTAGAAAAGGCAGAGGAACCAGAGATCAAATTGCCAACATCCAATGGATCATTGAAGAAGTGAGAGAGTTCAAAAAAAAATCTACTTCTGTTTTATTGACTATGCTAGAGCCTTTGTGTGGACCACAACAAACTGGAAAATTCTGAAAGAGATGGGAATACCAGATCACCTTACCTGCCTCCTGAGAAATCTATATGCAGGTCAAGTAAAATTGTACATGGAAAAACATATTGGTTCCAAATCAGGAAAGGAGCACATCAAGGCTGCATATTGTCACCCTGCTTATTTATGTGCAGAGTACATTATGTGAAATGCTGGGCTGAATGAAGCACAAGGTGGAATCAAGATTGCAGACAGATATATAAATAACTTCAGATATGTAGATGACACCACGCTTAAGGCAGAAAGTGAAGAGGAATTGAAGAGCTTCTTGATGACAGTGAAAGAAGAGAGTGAAAAAACTGGCTTAAAACTCAGTATTCAAAAAACTAAGATCATAGCATCCGGTCCCATCATTTCATGGCAAATGGAGAAACAGTGGAAAAAGTGACAGACTATTTTGGGGGGGCTCCAAAATCACTGCAGATGGTGACTGCAGCCATGTCACTAAAAGACTCTTGCTCCTTGGAAGAAAAGTTATGACCAACCTAGACAGCATATTAAAAAGCAGAGACATTACTTTTCCAACAAAGGTCTGTCTAGTCAAGGCTATGGTTTTTCCAGTAGTCATGTTTGAATGTGAGAGTTGGACTATAAACAAAGCTGAGTGCCAAAGATGCTTTTGAACTGTTGTGTTGGAGAAGGCTTTTGAGAGGCCCTTGGACTCCAAGGAGATCCAACCAGTCCATCCTAAAGGAAGTCAGTCATAAATATTGATTGGAAGGGCTGATGTTGAAGCTGAAACTCCAATGCTTTGGCTACCTGATTCAAAAAACTGATTCATTTGAAAAGACCCTGCTGCTGGGAAAGATTGAAGTTGGTAGGAGAAGGGGATAACAGAGGATGAAATGGTTGGATGACATCACCAGCTCAATGGACATGAGTTTGGGTAAACTCCAGTAGTTGGTGATGGACAGGGAGGCCTGACATGCTGCAGTCCATGGGGTCTCAAAAAGTCAGACTTGACTGAGTGACTGAACTGAACAGTACTGATACATTATATATTTATATACTAAATGAAAATCTATAAAGTAGGTTTATAGCAGTAAGCAAGATAAATTTCCTGCTTTCATACAGTGTAGTGGATGTAGCTATACAATAAACATGCAAAAGTAAACAGTATATTTTGAGGGAATGTACACAAGAAAGAGGATTAGACCATAGAAACAGATACTGTTGTGGGGAAGCACTCACATGAGTCAGAGTGAACAGTTATGAGAACTTTTTGGGGTGATATTTCAGTATATATACCTGAACAACAGAGAGGGAATTGTGTCAAGTTTTAAAGTAAAAGCATTCCATGGAAGGAGAAAGCAAGAACAAAGGCTATGAGTAAGGAATGGTCTTGTCATGAAAAGGGGGAGTAAGAAAAGCTGGTTTTTCTGGAGACCAGGAAATGAGGGGGAACTGGGTGGAGGATCTGTTAAAAAGTCAGAGAAAGACTGCCATACTATTTGGGGCAAGGAAATGGCAACCCACTCCAGTGTTCTGGCCTGGAGAATCCCAAGGATGGGGGAGCCTCGTGGGCTGCCGTCTATGGGGTGGCACAGAGTCAGACACGACTGAAGCGGCTTAGCAGCAGCAGCAGAGAATGGGAAAGAATTTGGATTTTATTTGCAATAGAAATCCATTAGAATTATTTAAGCAAAGTAGTTATATGCATAGAATCAGAAAGTCTACTTCTAAGCTATTTAAATGTTTCAGTTAAGAGATAACAGCTTTTAGGTTGGGGTTGTAGTAATAAAGATGATAGCAAGTAGTTATTGGAGATAAGAGTGATATGCCATAATGGAATAGAAAATAAAAAAAATATATAGATGTGTAACCGAATCACTTTGCTATGCAGCAGAAATTAACACAACATTGTAAACCAACTATATTTCAGCTTAGGAGAATGGCATTGAAACATGTAAAATATCATGTATGAAACGAGTTGCCAGTCCAGGTTCGATGCATGATACTGGATGCTTGGGGCTAGTGCACTGGGACGACCCAGAGGGATGGTATGGGGAGGGAGGAGGGAGGAGGGTGCAGGATCGGGAACACATGTATACCTGTGGTGGATTCATTTTGATATTTGGCAAAACTAATACAATTATGTAAAGTTTAAAAAATAAAGTTAAATTAAAAAAAAATTAAAGAGAATATCTCCCCCCTCCAAAAAAAAAGTCAATAGAAACTACAGATGGATTGGATGTGGGCTAATGAAGAGATGAAGGAATCAATAATAATTCTAGGTTTTTGACTTGGCAACTGGGTGAAATGTATTAATTACTGAGGCAGAGCAAACTTGTGGTGAGAGAAACCTTAGGAAAATCAGATTTATAGAAGATGATATCAGAAGTCCTTCTATGTATCTTTAGTTTAGAAAATGGTACATCCAAGAGAAAATGTTGAATAAACTAATGATATACAACTAGTGAAATCACAGAGGAATTAGCATGTAGGTAATATTAAGATGATGGTACCACCTAAAAGAGGCCACCTAAGGAGAGGTTGATAAAGAAAAACAAAGGTTCCAATATAAGTAATCTCACTTTTAGATGTCTGACAGAAGAGGAAAAGCCAGCAATGTAGACAGACAGATTTAGAAAGAATGGCTTGAAAATGCAGCATCACAGAAGTCTAGAGAGTATTTTTCGAGAAAGATATGTCCCATCATGTTAAATGATAAGAAAGCAAAAAGTAGTCAGTGGTAACCTTTATAGCAAGTATTTTTATTTAACTGGTGAAGATAATGGTCATTCTTTTGCATTAAAAAAAAATAAGAGTTGGAAAAATGAAAATAGTGAAAACAGAAAACCTTTAAGGACTTGTGTTAAGAAGAGGAGCAGAGCAATGGGAAATAACTCGAGGGAAAACATAGTCAAGGGAAAGTGTTTTCAAAGGATAAAATTAACACTAAAGCATGCTGATATGCTAATGGGATTGACACAGAAGGGAGAGAGGGAGAAACTGACACTGTAGAAAGCGTGGTGGAATAAATGCTTGAGTAAAATTTCTGTGTGTGAGACAGAATGGGACTCAGAGCGTAAGCGGTGGTATCAGCCTCAGATCAGAGGAACAATTACCTTTCTTTTTAGTAGGAGAGGACAAACAAGTAGGTAGGTAGAGACATAGATAACTTGATGAATTTTTTGATTAAAAGAATGTAATCATTCTTTTTTGATGTGATATTATTTATTTATTATATATACATTTATCTATTCTTTTAAAAAAATCTTTTCCCATTTTCTTTGTTGAGCAGAGTTCCCTCTCCTTGTTGGTTATCCACTTTCAATATACCAATGTGTGCATGTTAGTCACAATCTCCCACCACCCTTCCCCTCAACTCCCATTAATCAAAAGTTCATTCTCTAATGTTTTCTTGTTTATTTTTAACTTTGTGGAGTACAGTTGATTTGCAGTGTTGTGTTAGTTTCACTGTACAGCAAGGTGAGTCAGTTATGCATTCACATATATCCACACTTTTTTAGATTCTATTCCCATATAGGTCATTACAGAGTATTGAGTAGAGTTCCCTGTGCTATATGCAGTATTATAGCTATTGTATTAGTTATCTCTTATATATATAGTACTGTGTATATGTCAATCCCAATCTCCCAATTTATCACTCCCTACCTTTCCCTTCTGGGAATCACAAGTTTTTTATATACATCTGTGATTCAATAACTGTTTTGTAAATAGGTTCATTTGTACCATGTCTTTAGATTGTACATATAAGTGATATCATATATGTGTCTATCTCTGTCTGACTTACTTCACTCAATATGACAATTTCTAGATATACCCATTGTCATTCAAAATTGAATTAATTCTTTTTTATGGCTGAGTAATATTCCATTCTATATATGTATCACATCTTCTTTATCCATACTCTATCCACAGACATTTAGGTTGCTTCCATGTTCTCGCCATTGAAAATAGTGTTGCACCAAACACTTCTGAATTATTGTTTTCTCCAAATATATCCTCAGATTTGGGATTATTGGATCATATGACAGTTCTGTTTTTAGTGTTTGAAGAAATCTCAGTACTGTTCTCCATAGTGGCTCTGCCAATGTACATTCCCACCAATGGTGTAGAAGGGTTCTCTTATCTCCACACCCTCTCCAGAATTTATTGTTTGTAGATTCTTTAATGATAGCCATCTCAACTGGTGTAAAGTGATATTTAATTACAAATCAAAATTGTTTTGATTTGCCTTTCTCCAATACTTAGTGATATTGAGCATCTTTTCATGTGTCTTTTGGCCATCTATATATCTTCTTTGGAGAAGTGTCCATTAAGGTGTTCTGCTCACTTTCTGATTTTTTTTTTTATTGAACTTCATCTGCTGTTTTTATATTTTGCAGATTAATCACTCACTTGCTTCCTTTTCAAATATTTTCTCTCATAATCTCTGGGTTTTCATTTTTTTTCCTTTGTTGATGGTTTTGTTTACTGTACAAAAGCTAAGTTTAATTAGATCACACTTGTTTATTTTTGCTGTTGTTTTCAGTCTCAAAGGGAATCAAAAAAAGATCTCATGATTTATGTCCAAGAGTGTTCTGCTTATATTTTTCTCTATGAGTTTTATAGTATCTGGTCTTGCATTTAGGTCTTTAATCCATTTGAATGTATTTTTGTGAGTGGTGTCAGAGAATATTCTAATTGTATTCCTTTACATGTAACTATCCAGTTTTCCCACCACTTATTGAAGAGACCGTCATTTTCCTGTAATATGTTCTTGCCTCCTTGTAATAGATTAGGTGGCTGTATGTGCATGGGTTTATTTCTGAAATTTCTATCCTATTTTGCTGATCTATATTTCTATTTTTTATGCCAGTACCATACTACTTTGATTACTAGAGATCTGTAGTATAGTCTGAAGTCAAGGGTTTGATTTGTCCAGCTCTTTTTTTTGTTTGTTTGTTTTTGTTTTTCCTCAAAATTGCCTTGGCCATGTCTTTTTTGTTTCCATCTAAGTTGCAATTTTTGTTGTTGTTCTAATTCTGTGAAAAATGCTGTTGGTAATTTGATAGGGATTACATTGAATCTATAGATTACTTTGGGTAGTGTAGTCATTTTGACAATATTGATTCTTCCAATTCAAGAACATGGTCTGTCTCTCCATCTGTTTGTGTTGTCTTTGATTTATTTCATTAGTGTCTATATTTTTCTGAGTAAAAGTATTTTGCCTCCTTAGATAGGGTTATTCCTAGATATTTTACTTTTCTTGATTTGTCAGTAAATGGGATCATTTTCTTAATTTATCTTTCTAATCTTTTGTAGTTAGTGTGTAGAAATACAAGGGGTTTCTGTGTATAAATTTTGTATTCTGAAACTTTACCAAATTCATTGATGATCTCTAGTACCTTTCTTGGAGCATGTTTAGGATTTTCTCCATATAGTACCATGTCATCTGCAAACAATGACACTTTTGCTTCTTTTCCAATTTGGATTTTTTAAATTTATTTTTATTTTCTGTTTGCTATGGCTAGGAACACCAAAACTACGTTAAATACAAGTGGAGACAGTGGATATTCATGCCTTGTTCCTGATCCTAGAGGAAATGCTTTCAGTTTGTCATGACTGAGAATGATATTTTCCATGAGTTTTTCATATATGGCTTTTGTTTTGTTGTGGTAGGCTCCCTCTATGTCCATTTTCTTGAGAGTTTTTAATTCCTAGTGGGTTTGGATTTTCTCAAAACATTTTCATACATCTATTGAGATGATTGTTTTTTATTCTTCAGTTTATTAATATGGTGCTGCACATTCATTGATTTATGTATGTTGAAGAATCCATGCATCCCGGGGATACATCTGAATTGGCCCCAGTGTATGATCATTTTAATGTGCTACTGGATTTGGTTTCTTAGTATTATTTTTCAGAATTTTTTTGGGTCCATGTTAATCAGTGATATTGGCCTGTAATTTTTTTCTCTGTATGTGATATCTTTTTCTGGTTTTGAGATCAAGGTGATGGTAGCCTTGTTGAATAAGCTTGGAAGTGTTCTTTCTTCTGCAATTTTTGAAATAGTTTGAAGAAGTTAGGTGTTAACTCTTTTCTAAATGTTTGATAGAATTCATCTATGAAGCCATATGGTCCTGGATGTTAGTTTATTGGAAGTTTTTAATCACAATTTCAATTTCAGTATCTGTGATTTGTCTGATCCCACCTTCTATTTCTTCCTGGTTGTCTTGAAAGGTTGTAACTTTCTAAGAATCTGTCAATTTCTTTGAATGCTTGGAAACAGCATAACAGCCCATGTCTTAGGAGCCCTGGTGGTGATGGTCACCTGAGGAGCCAGTGGTCATGGGCATGCAAGAGTCATTTCTGGTGTGGGCACTTCCTAGTGCCTGAGAAGTAACAGGCCAGTGTGTGGAAAGACAGGCTGCAACGACAGTTTCTTCCTTATGTGCCACTCAATAATGGAACTTTGCATCTATGGTTGTCTGGGTTTTCTCCAGGAACATTCCTGGTTGTAGATTTCCTCACTTCTGTTACCTCAGACTGTATTCCTCCAGCCGACAGCAGTTCCCTTTCTGGGTTTAATCTCTAAACCATACATTCCAACACCCAGTCTTACGTGCACAGGTAGACACCTGTCTAAAGGTTGGGGTGTGCAGGACTGTAGTGCAGACCATCTGTGTAGGTATCACTCTGTCCTGACTCCCAGTCTAAGTTGTTTCACTCTCTTCTGATAACCTCAAAGCTCCCCTTTTGTCCCAACTGATCTGGTTAGGGGTTAAGGGCTTCTTCTGATGCAGGAAGCTCTCCTCACCTTCAGCTACCCTCCCTCTGCAGGGCTGCCATTTTGATCCTTCTTCATCTCCTCTTCTTTTCCCCTTCTTCCTTCTTTCATCCCACTGGAATTTTTTTTTTTTTTTTCCTTTTAGGTGTCCAAGGTCCTCTACAAGTGTTCAGCTGGTCCTCTGTGAGAATTGTTCAATTAGTAGATGTATCTTTGTTGTATTTGTGGGCAGAAATGAGCTCCATGCCCAAGTTTTTCTACTCTTCCACCATTTTGATCTCCAATGATGAAATTCTTATGCAAAAATATTAGGAAGAGGAGAAGGTTGCTTGCTAGGGGAAAATGTAAAACCAGAAAATAGTTGGTAGCTATCTTCAAGTATGTGAAAATATTCATTAATGAGGTGTTATGTATTTTAAATCTGTACCAGGTATCACTCTAGATATTGGGAATACAGAGATTAAAGATATCTTCCTGCTTAGTTATAATTTAATGTGCATGTCTGTGTGCTCAGTAGTGTTCTGGCTCTTTGTGATTCATTGGACTGTAGCCTACCCGGCTTCTCTATCCATAGGATTTGCCCAGTAAAAATATTGGGGTGGATTGTCATTACCTCCTCCAGGGCATCTTCCTGACCCAGGGATCGAATCCATGTCTTCTATGCCTCCTGCATTGGCAGGAAGATTCTGCACTATGTGGTAAGCTTTTGAGCAGGAAGATTCTTCACCACTGAGCCACCTGAGAAGCTTGGTGGCTCAGTGGTGAAGAATCTGCCTGCAGTGAAGGAGACACAAGAAGGTGAATTCAATTCCTAGGTCAGGAAGATCCCCTGGAAGAGGAAACAGCAACCCATTCCAGTATTCTTTTTTTTTTTTTTTTTTTTTTATTTTTTCCATTCCAGTATTCTTGCCTGGAGAAATTCATGGACAGAAGAGTCTGGTGGGCTACAAAGAGCCCACAAAGAATTGGGATACTACTGAGTGAGAACTCCAAAATTACAACTCTTTGCTGAGCAACTGTCAAAAGGAGAATGTTGGATCCCACCAAAAAAAGATACCCCACATCCAAAGGCAAAGGAGAAGCCCCAGAAAGATGGTAGGAGGGACGAAATTGCATTTAGAATCAAACCCCATACATGCCAGAGATGCTTGGAGTGCTCAAACAAACCTTGTGTGCACCAGGATCCAGAGACCCCACAGAAACTGAGCAAGAACTGTGTCTGAGTGTCTCCTGTGGAGGTATGGGCCAGCAGTGGACTGCTGCAGGGGCAAGGACTCTGCGTTCAATAGACCTGGGTATGGCATAAGCCCTCTTGGAGGAGGTCGCCATTAACCCCACCATGAAGCCACCAACACAGGACTGGGAAAACAGACTCTTGGAGGGCACAAACAAAACCTTGTGTACACCAGGACCAAAGAGAAAAGAGAAGTAACCCCCAAAAGAGACTGACCCAGACTTGTCCAGGAGTCTCCAGGAGAGGTGTGGGTCAGCAGTGGCCTGCTGCAGGTTTGGGGGCACTGAGTGCAGCAGTGCATGCATGGGACATTTTGAGGGAGATCACCATTATCTTCATTACCTGCACCATAGTTTGGCCCCAGGTCAAACAACAGGGAGGAAACACAGCCCTGTGCATCAACAGAAAATTGGATTAAAGATACAGGATAAAATGGGATTAAAGATACAGGCTAAAAAGCATATATAAGAAAAAAAAAATAACATCACTAATTATTAGAGAAATGCAAAACAAAACTACAATGAGGTATCATCTCCCATCAGTCAGAAATGCCATCATCAAAAAATCACCAAAGAATAAATGCTGTAAGGGGTGTGGAGAAAAGGTAACCCTCCTATACTCTTGGTGAGAATGTAAATTGGTATAGCCACTGTGGAGAACAGTATGGAGGTTCCTTAAAAACACTAAAAATAGAACTACATTCTGGCACAGCAATCCTTCTTCTGGGCATATACCTGGAGAAAACCATAATTGAAAAAGATACATGTGCCTCAGTATTCATTACAGCACTACTTAAAATAGCCAGGACATGTAAACCACCTAAATGTTCATCAGCAGATAAAGAATATGTGGTGCATATATACAATGGAATATTACTCAGTCATAAAAAAGAGCAAAATAACACCATATGTCACAGCAGGGATGGACTTTAGAGAGTGACATTCAGACATGGAAGACAAATATCATATGATGTCACTTAGATGTGAAATCTGAAAACAGGTGCATAGTATTCATTTATAAGACAGAAACAGAATTCTGGATGTAGAAAACAAACATGATTACTGGAAAATAAGCATGGGGGAGCAATAAATTGGGACTGACATACACACCCTGCTGTAAATAAGTGATAGTGAAAGTGAAGTTGCTCAGTCGTGTCCAACTTTTTGCGACCCCAGGGACTGTAGCCTACTAGGCTCCTCCGTCCATGGATTTTCCAAGCAAGAGTACTGGAGTGAGTTGCTATTTCCTTCTCCAACTGTATATAAACCAGATAACTAATAAAATCCTGCTGTATAGCATTGGGAACTCTAGTCAATACTCTGTAGTGGGCTATGTGGGAAAAGAATCTAAAATAAACAAACAAAAGCAGCAACAAAAATCATTGTAAAATGAACAGTATTCATTAGAGAAGTCAGGAAGTTCTGTTAAGGATTTTGTATTTCAGTCTAAGATTACTCAGGCTATTATTTGAATAAGGAAAAGTTAGAAAGAAGGATGAGAGTAGGGAGCATGCAAAAAAAGAGACAGGGCTATTTAACATGAGCTTAATATAGCAGGCCTTTTTAATTTTATCATTTTTAATCTTATGAAGATATTACATATTGCTTAATGAAGAAAGATCAGGAAAATTGTTCTGCTGGTTTATAATGCTCAGGGGCCATCTCTCTATATAGTTTTCTTTAGATAGGTAAGAAGATCGTTACTCTACTTTTCCAGTTATAAAGTTTTTAGAAATTAGAGTGATTCTTCTTGAGAATTGTTATGTCAGGCCAAAGATACATTCAAATCTAGTAGAGGATTGAATACTTCTGAAATGAAAGGGCTATAGAAACATACCAAAACAAGACATAGTGGGAGATGAGAGAGGTGTTCTTCCTCCTCTGTATGTGTATGTGTATATGTGCACAGTACTTTAAGGAAACTACATATGTTCTATGCAAATATCACATATAATATCTTTTTAATCTTCAAAACTTGGATCTTTTTTATTTATTTATTTTTAGTTTAATTTAATTTTTTAACTTTACAATATTGTATTGGTTTTGCCTTATATCAAAATGAATCTGCCACAGGTATACATGTGTTCCCCATCCTGAACCCTCCTCCCACCTCCCTCCCCATACCATCCCTCTGGGTCATTCAAAGGTCTTCTTTAAAAGGTTTTTAGATCTTCTTTAATGAGAGCATTGCTCCTACTTGCCATCCTTAAACTCTCAAAAGATCCCAGATTCCCGTTTCCTATCTGGATCTTCCAAATTCTGGTGCCTCAGACTGATTGGATTGATGTTAATGGAGGCTTCTTCAGACTAAGGTTGGTTACTCTGATAAAAGCCAGAGGATCCACTCACTTCAACTAAGAAATCTTTTTCATTTTCTCCACCAGTAAAAGTTAAAGATAAATTATTATCAGATTACTCAAGGGCAAACACATGAGATTTAAGTGTCTTAAATTTCCTCTAAAGAATATATGGGCTGTTTGTTTTTCTGGTATTGACCTACATGAGCTGCTTGCATATTTTGGAGATTAATCATTTGTCAGTTTTTTCATTTTTCATTATTTTCTCTCATTCTGAGGTTTATCTTTTCACCTTGTTTATCATTTCCTTTATTTTGCCAAAGCTTTTAAGTGTACTTAGGTCCCATTTGTTTATTTTTCTTTTTATTTCAGTTAGTCTAGAAGATGGATCATAGAGGATCTTGCTGTGATTTATATTAAAGAATGTTCTGCCTGTTTTACTCTAAGAATTTTATAGTTTCTGGTCTTACATTTAAAAACGCATTTGAGTCATTTCTAAAAAAGTTGATGAACCAAGGCCTATTATACAGAGTGAAGTAAGTCAGAAACAGAAAAAAAAAAAAAAAAAATATATATATATATATATATTATATGAATGAATATATATGGAATCTATATATGCTACTGATGAACCTATTTGTAAGACAGTAATGGGGATGCAGACATAGAGAGCAGTCTTGTGAACACAGTAGGGGAAGGAAAGGGTGGGATGAATTGAGAGAGTAGCATGGGCATTTATACATTACCATTTGCAAAGTAGATAGCTGGGCTCAAACCAGTACTATGTGAAAGCCTAGAGGGATGGGTTAGGATGTGTGAGATAGGTTCAAGAAAGGGGATGTATGTATACCTATGACTGATTCATGTTGATGTATGGCAGAAACCAAAACAATATTGTAAACCAAGTGTCCCCTAATTAAGAATAAATAAATAAATGCATGTGTTAGACTAACGAATGTGAATTTATCCATTTACTTTGATTTTGACCTAACTTGAAAATAATGACTGGACATGGAACAACAGACTGGTTCCAAAGAGGAAAAGGAGTATGTCAAGGGTGTATATTGTCACCCTGCTTATTTAACTTATATGCAGAGTACATCATGAGAAATGATGGGCCGGAAGAAACACAAGCTGGAATCAAGATTGCCAGGAGAAATATCAATAACCTCAGATATGTAGATGACACCACCTTTATGGCAGAAAGTAAAGAGGAACTAAAAAGCCTCTTGATGAAAGTGAAAGAGGAGAGTGAAAAGGTTGGCTTAAAGCTCAACATTCAGAAAACGAAGATCATGGCATCTGGTCCCATCACTTCATGGGAAATAGATGGGAAAACAGTGTCAGACTTTATTTTTGGGGCTTCAAAATCCCTGCAGATGGTGACTGCAGCCATAAAATGAAAAGACGCTTACTCCTTGGAAGGAAAGTTATGACAAACCTAGATAGCATATTCAAAAGCAGAGACATTACTTTGCCAGTAAAGGTCCATCTAGTCAAGGCTATGGTTTTTCCAGTAGTCATGTATGGATGTGAGAGTTGGACTGTGAAGAAAGCTGAGCACCAACGAATTGATGCTTTTGAACTGTAGTGTTGGAGAAGACTCTTGAGAGGTCCTTGGACTGCAAGGAGATCCAACCAGTCCATTCTGAAGGAGATCAGCCCTGTGATTTCTTTGGAAGGAATGATGCTAAAGCTGAAACTCCAGTACTTTGGCCACCTCATGCGAAGAGTTGACTCATTGGAAAAGACTTTGATGCTGGGAGAGACTGGGGGCAGGAAGAGAAGGGGACGACAGAGGATGAGATGGCTGGATGACATCACCGACTCGATGGAAGTGAGTTTGAGTGGACTCAGGGATTTGGTGATGGACAGGGAGGCCTGGTGTGCTGCGATTCATGGGGTCTCAAAGAGTTGGACAAGACTGAGCGACTTAACTGAACTGAACTGAAAACAATAGCCTTGACATTATTCTGCTCAGAGGCATTTTTCTCCTTCTCTTCTTTCAAGACAAATGGCCACACCATTAGCTGAGAATTATTATTTGGGAAATTATGTTTATGAAGTGATAGTTTTCAGTATACTAACTGAGAAGCTATCCCAGAAAATGAAACGGAAAGGCTTTCAGAATAAATAAAACTGAAAACATGGCTTATCAAGTCAAATAAAACACTAAGCAAGAAAGAAGAACGTTGAAATAGGTAAGTTAACACCTTAAATAGGTGCAAGCATTGTAAAAAGCCAATCTGTTTTATTCAGCCATTCTAGGTCTTGCTGTCTATAATATTCGTAAATCCAGTTTCTCTCTAGCTATATCAACCTTTAAAGCCAAAGTTCTGGTGATGAAAATCAGAGTTAAGGGCAGATCAAGGAAGTGTGGCAAAGGGAGCTGTCTAGAGCCAATGACACATGCCTGCTTTATCAAAATTTCAGGGGAACCGTATTTGACAAAATAGTGGTACTAAGATGATTTGGGACCTCATGGACTGTAGCCCATCAGACTCCTCTGTTCATGGGATTTCTCAGGCAAGAATACTGGAGTGGGTTGCTATTTCCTCCTCCAGGGGTAACTGATACAATAATGGCTGCCAGTTAGCTATTTAACAGCTTTTGAATTGCAAGTATTTCAGTATAGGTATGATTCAAAACAGAAGAGAAAAAACTGAAAGAAGTAGGGACATAATAGATTCTGTGAGTTATGACAATATGCTTGTATTTTGCTTTGAAATGAGTGGGGGAACTAATGAATGATGAATGACATGTGAAAACATGTTTTAGGAGTACCCAAAACTGGTAGATGGTGACTGCAGCCATGAAATTAAAAGATGCTTACTCTTTGGAGGAAAGTTATGTCCAACCTAGATAGCATATTAAAAGGCAGAGACATTACTTTGCCAACAAAGGTCCGTCTAGTCAAGGCTATGGTTTTTCCTGTGGTCATGTATGGATGTGAGAGTTGGACTGTGAAGAAGGCTGAGCGCTGAAGAATTGATGCTTTTGAACTGTGGTGTTGGAGAAGACTCTTGAGAGTCCCTTGGACTGCAAGGAGATCCAACCAGTCCATTCTAAAGGAGATCAGCTCTGGGTGCTCTTTGGAAGGAATGATGCTAAAACTGAAACTCCACTACTTTGGCCACCTCAAGCAAAGAGTTGACTCATTGGAAAAGACTCTGATGCTGGGAGGGATTGGGGACAGGAGGCGAAGGGGACGACAGAGGATGAGATGGCTGGATGATATCACTGACTCGATGGACGTGAGTCTGAGTGAACTCCGGGAGTTGGTGATGGGCAGGGAGGCCTGGCGTGCTGCGATTCATGGGGTCTCAAAAAATCGGACACGACTAAGTGACTGAACTGAACTGACTGAAGAACTGGTAAAAAATAAAATAAAATAAAATAAAAAATAACAAAGAAAATTTCCCTGAGGAACTGAACCTTCAATAAGAAAATATTTTAAAAATGTTTTCTGATATAAATAAAACATTTAAAATGAATATTTTCTCATGTTAACTCATGCCTCCACTATTTTTGTTGCTACTACTGTTGTTATTACTGAAAATACTATCATGAGAAAAGACCAGAGAGTCATAGATAAAGGTCTAGGATTGGAGACTGTAGTTTTTCCAGAGAAGCAAGATTAATACCCAGAAAGGCATGTAGAGGCACATAGAATATGGCATGGAGACTTGCAAGTATATTTCAGCATAGCTGGGATTCAAAATAGAAGAGGAAACCTGAAGGTAAGCACAATAGAGTTTTCAAGTTATGATAATATGTTTGTATTTTTCTCTGAAAATAATAGGAAACTGGTAAATTGATGAATGGCATTCTTTTTAGAGCAATCTTTCTAATGATAGTCAAATATATTAGAGAAAGACAAATATGAATTTATGTTGGCCAGTATGAGTCTAGGTGGTATTTCAAATGAAAAATAAAGAGGGTTTGACATGAACTGGTGAGAGTGAGTACAGGAAAACAAACAAAATTGGAAATGACACAGTAAATTTGGCAGATTTGGTGATTAATTTTATGTCAGAAGAGGATATAGAAGGAACTAACTTACAAAGCTAGGATTCTGGCAAGGGCAAGTGTGGTGATGGAAGTGATTTATAGTTGAGTTTAGAACATGATATGCATTTTAACATTTGTGCTGCTGTAACAGGATACCACAGACTGGGTGACCTACAAAAAAAATGAACTTAAACTGCAAATTTGAAGTGGTCAAACAGGAGATGGCAAGAGTGAATATTGACATTCTAGGAATCAGTGAACCAAAACGGACTGGAATGGGTGAATTTAATGCAGATGACCATTATATCTACTACCGCGGGCAGGAATCCCTCAGAAGAAATGGAGTAGCCATCATGGTCAACAAAAGAGTCTGAAATGCAGTACTTGGATGCAATCTCAAAAATGACAGAATGACCTCTGTTCATTACCAAGGCAAACCATTCAATATCACAGTAATCCAAGTCTATAAATGAACCATAAACACTGAAGAAGCTGAAGTTGAAAGGTTCTATGAAGGCCTACAAGACCTTTTAGAACTAACCCCCAAAAAAGATGTCCTTTTCATTATAGGATACTGCAATGCAAAAGTAGGAAGTCAAGAAACATCTTGGGTAACAGTCAAATTTGGCCTTGGAATATGGAATGAAGCAGGACAAAGTCTAATAGAGTTCTGCCAAGAGAACACACTGGTCATAGCAAACACCCTCTTCCAACAACACAAGAGAAGACTCTACACATGGACATAACCAGATGGTCAACACCAAAATCAGACTGATTATATTCTTTGCAGCCAAAGATGGAGAAGCTGTATACAGTCAGCAAAAACAAGACCAGGAGCTGACTCCTGGCTCAGACCATGAACTCCTTATTGCCAAATTCAGACTTAAATTGAAGATAGTAGGGAAAACCACTAGGCATTCAGGCATGATGAAAATCAAATTCCTTGTGATTATACACTGGAGTAAGAAACAGATTTAAGGGACTAGATTTGATAGAGTGTCTGATGAGCTATGGACAGAGGTTCATGACATTGTACAGGAGACAGGCATCAAGACCATCCCAATGGAAAAGAAATGTAAAAAAGCAAAATGGCTGTCTGGGGAGGCCTTACAAATAGCTGGGAAAAGAAGAGAAGCAAAAGCAAAGAAGAAAAGGAAAGATATAAGCATCTGAATGCAGAGTTCCAAAGAATAGCAAGGAGAGATAAGAAAGCCTTCCTCAGTGGTTAGTGCAAAGAAATAGAGGGAAACAACAGAATGGGAAAGACTAGAGATCTCTTCAAGAAAATCAGAGATATCAAGGGAATATTTCATGCAAAGATGGACTTGATAAAGGATCGAAATGTTATGGACCTAATAGAAGCGGAAGATATTAAGCAGATATGGCAAGAATACACAGAAGAACTGTACAAAAATCTTCACAACCAAGGTAATCACGATGGTGTGATCATTCACCTACAGCCAGACATCCTGGAATGTGAAGTCAAGTGGGCTTTAGAAAGCATCACTACGAACAAAGCGGGTGTAGGTGATGGAATTCCAGTTGAGCTATTTCAAATCCTGAAAGATGATGCTGTGAAAGTGCTGCACTCAATATGTCAGCAAATTTGTAAAACTTAGCAGTGGCCACGGGACTGGAAATGGTCAGTTTTCATTCCAATCCCAAAAAAAGGCAATGCCAAAGAATGCTCCAACTACTGTACAATTGCACTCATCTCACACGCTAGTAAAGTAATGCTCAAAATTTTCCAAGCCAGGCTTCAGCAATATATGAACCATGAACTACCAGATGTTCAAGCTGGTTTTAGAAAAGGCAGAGGAACCAGAGATAAAATTGCCAACATCCGCTGGATCATGGAAAAAGCAAGAGAGTTCCAGAAAAACATCTATTTCTGCTTGATTGACTATGCCAAAGCCTTTGACTGTGTGGATCACAATAAACTGTGGAAAATTCTGAAAGAGATGGGAATACCAGACCACCTGACCTGCCTCTTGAGAAACCTATATGCAGGTCAGGAAGCAACAGTTAGAACTGGACTTGGAACAACAGACTGGTTCCAAATAGGAAAAAGAGTATGTCAAGTCTGTATATTGTCACCCTGCTTATTTAACTTATATGAAGAGTACATCATGAAAAACGCTGGACAGGAAGAAGTACAAACTGGAATCAAAATTGCTGTGAGGAATATCAATAACCTCAGATAAGCAGATGATACCACTCTTATGGCTGAAAGTGAAGAGGAACTAAAAAGCCTTTTGATGAACTCTAAAGAGGAGAGTGAAAAAGTTGGCTTAAAGCTCAACATTCAGAAAACGAAGATCATGGCATCTGGTCCCATCACTTCATGGGAAATAGACGGGGAAACATTGGAAACAGAGTCAGACTTTATATTTTTGGGCTCCAAAATCACTGCAGATGGTGATTGCACCCATGAAATTAAAAGACACTTACTCCTTGGAAGGAAAGTTATGACCAATCTACATAGCATATTCAAAAGCAGAGACATTACTTTGCCAGCAAGGTCCGTCTAGTCAAGACTATGGTTTTTCCAGTGGTCATGTTTGGATGTGAAATTTGGACTGTGAAGAAAGCTGAGTGCCGAAGTATTGATGCTTTTGAACTGTGGTGTTGGAGAAGACTCTTAAGAGTCCCTTGGACTGCAAGGAGATCTAATCAGTCCATTCTAAAGGAGATCAGTCCTGGGGGTTCTTTGGAAGGACTGATAGGAAATCTGAAACGCCAGTACTTTGGCCACCTCATGCAAAGATTTGACTCATTGGAAAAGACTCTGATGCTGGGAGGGATTGGGGGCAGGAGGAGAAGGGGGCAACAGAGGATAAGGTGCCCTAATGGCATCACCAACTTGATGGACATGAGTTCAGTGAATTCCAGGCATTGGTGATGGGCAGGAAGGCCTGGCATGCTGCAATTCATGGCATTGCAAAGAGTCAGACACGACTGAGTGACTGAACTGAACTGAAAGAAACAAAAGCCCTGTATATAGAAAACTATAAAACACTGATGAAGGAAATCAAAGATGACAGAAATATATCATGTTCATGAATTGGAAGAATCAATATAGTGAAAATGAGTATACTGCCCAAAGCAATCTATAGCTTCAACACAATCCCTATCAAGCTACCAACAGTATTTTTCAGAGAATTAGAACAATAATTTCACAGTTCGTATGGAATTACAAAAAGCCTTGAACAGCCAAAGCAATCCTGAGAAAGAGCAATGAAACTGAAGGAATCAACCTTCCTGACTTCAGGCTATACTACATAACAACAGTCCTCAAGACAGTATGGAACTTGCATAAAGACAGAAATATAGGTCAATGGAACAAAATAGAAAGCCCAGAGATAAGTCCACGCACCTATGAACACCTTATCTTTGACGAAGGAGGAGGGAATATACAATGGAGAAAAAACTATCTCTTTAACAAGTGGTGCTGGGAAAACTAATCAACCACTTGTGAAAGAATGAAACTGGAACACTTTCTAATACAATACACAAACATAAACTCAAAATGGATTAAAGATCTAAATGTAAGACCAGAAACTATAAAACTCCTAGAGGAAAACATAGGCAAAACACTCTCTGACATAAATCACAGCAGGATCCTCTATGACCCACCTCCCAGAGTAATGGAAATAAAGGCAAAAATAAACAAATGGGACGTAATTAAACTTATAAGCTTTTGCACAATGAAGAAAACTATAAGCAACGTGAAAAGACAGCCTTCAGAATGGGAGAAAATAATAGCAAAAGAAGCTACTGACCAAGAATTAATCTCCAAAATATACAAGCAGCTCCTGTAGCTCAATTCCAAAAAATAAATGACCCAATCAAAAGATGGGCCAAAGAACTAAATAGACATTTCTCCAAAGAAGACATACAGATGGCTAACAAACACATGAAAAGATGCTCAACATCACTCATTATCAGAGAAATGCAAATCAAAACCACAATGAAGTACCATCTCACACCGGTCAGAATGGCTGCTATCAAAAAGTCTACAAACAATAAATGCTGGAGAGGTTGTGGAGAAAAGGAAACCCTCTTAAAATGTTGTTGGGAAAGCAAACTAGTACAGCCACTATGGAGAACAGTGTAGAGATTCCTTTAAAAGCTGGAAATAGAACTGCCATATGATCCAGCAATCCCACTGCTGGGCATACACACGAAGGAAACCAGAATTGAAAGAGACACGTGTACCCCAATATTCATCGCAGAACTGTTTACAATAGCCAGGACATGGAGGCAACCTCAATGTCCATCAGCAAATCATTGGATAAGAAAGCTGTGGTACATATGCACAATGGAATATTACTCAGCTATTAAAAAGAATGCATTTGAATCAATTCTAATGAGGTGGATGAAACTGGAGCCTATTATACAGAGTGAAGTAAGTCAGAAAGAAAAACACCAATACAGTATATTAACACATAAATATGGTTTTTAGAAAGATGGTAACAATGACCCTATAGGCGACACAGCAAAAGAGACGCAGATGTATAGAACAGACTGTTGGACTCTGTGGGAGAAAGCAAGGGTGGGATGATTTGAGAGAATAGCATTGAAACATGTATATTAACATATGTGAAATAGATCGTCATTCCAGGTTCCATGCATGAGGCAGGGTGCTCAGGACTGGTGCACTGGGATGACCCTGAGAGATGTGATGGGGAGGGAGGTGGGAGGAAGGATCAGGATGGGGAACACATGTACACCCATAGTTGATTCATGTGAATGCATGGCAAAACCACTGCAATATTGTAAAATAATTAGCCTCCAATTAAAATAAAAAGAAAAACAAAATGTCCACATGCCAACTTTTAAAAGTGCTATAATGGAATCATTTTCTCTAAGTCATTCCAAGGCATGGTTTTCAAATAACACTCTTGGTGCACCCTCAAAAAAAAAAAAAAAAGACATTATTATTATTATTACTAGTAACATTTTTTGTATAGTTCTTCAGTGTATTCTTGCCACCTCTTCTTAATCTCTTTTGTTCCTGTTTCTGTCTTTTATCATGCCCATTCTTGAATGAAATGTTCTCATGATATCTTAAATTTCTTCAAGAGATCTCTAGTCTTTCACATTTTATTTTTTCTATCTGCTTCTTTGCATTGTTCATTAAAGAAGGGCTTCTTATCTCTGCTTGCTGTTCTGTGGAACTCTGCTTTCAGTTGGTTGCTTCTTTCCCTTTCCCCATTGCTTTTCACTTCTCTTCTTTCCTTAGCTATTTGTAAAGCCTCCTCAGACTTTGCCTTCTTGCATTTTTTTTTGTCTTTGGAATGGTTTCGTTTTCCTATACAATGTTATGAACCTCTGTAGTTCTTCAGGCACTCTACTTACCAGATCTAATCTCTTGAATCTATTTGTCACCTCCACCATATAATCATGATTAAAAAAAAAAAAAAAAAGAAAGAAAGAAAGAAGAAGCAGAAACTGCAAGGGTCCAAGTAGTCAAAGCTACTTTTTTTTTGTTTTTTTCCAGTAATCAAGTATGGATGTGAGATTTGGACCATAAAGAAGACTAAGTGCCAAAGAATTGACATTTTCAAATTATGGTGCTGAAAGACTCTTGAGAGTCCCTTGGACTACAAGGAGATGAATTCAGGAAATGAATCCAGATGAATAAAGGAAATCAACCCTGAATATTCATTGGAAGGAATGATAGTGAAGCTGAAACTTCAATACTTAGGTCACTTGATGTGAAGAACAAACTCATTGGAAAAGAACCCAATGCTGGAAAAGATTGAGAGCAGGAGCAGAAGGGGATGACAGAGGATGAGGTGGTTGGATGGCATCACCGACTCAATGGCCATGAATTTGAGCAAGCTCTGGGAGGAAGTGAAAGTCAAGGAAGCCTGGTATGCTACCAGGGTGTCACAGTCAGACATGACTTGGCAATTGAACAACAACCAAATGGTTTCCCAATAAGGATCAAAATCAGAAGTTTTTAAAGACAAAAAAGGGAGTGTCTAAATAATTTGCTACAAATAATTTTGATTGGAATTTCAGGCAGAAAGCTAGTCTTGGCCGAACATGATTGTTTGCCAAAGCTACTGCTGCTGCTAAGTCGCTTCAGTCGTGTCCGACTCTGTGCAACCCCATAGACGGCAGCCCACCAGGCTCCGCCGTCCCTGGGATTCTCCAGGCAAGAACACTGGAGTGCGTTGCCATTTCCTTCTCCAATGCATGAAAGTGAAAAGTGAAAGTGAAGATGCTCAGTCGCGACCCCATGGACTGCAGCCCACCAGGCTCCTCCATCCATGGGATTTTCCAGGCAAGAGTACTGGAGTGGGGTGCCATTGCCTTCTCTGAATTATTCTTATAGAGTTCCTCAAATATTTGGAGTATTTGAAGTTTGGTCCAGCTCAAAAATTCATGTTTCAACTGGTGAGGATGTGTTTAAGGTTTACATTCTTAATAGTCTCTCACCTCCATTTTATTTTTTTTTTTATTTTTTTCTTGTTGTTGTTGTTTGCAATGTTTCTTTTTTTTAATTTAATTTTATTTTTAAACTTACATAATTGTTTTAGTTTTGCCAAATATCAAAATGAATCCACCACAGGTATACATGTGTTCCCCATCCTGAACCCTCCTCCTTCCTCCCTCCCCATTCCATCCCTCTGGGTCGTCCCAGTGCACCAGCCCCAAGCATCCAGTATCGTGCATCGAACCTGGACTGGCAACTCGATTCATACATGATATTTTACATGTTTCAATGCCATTCTCCCAAATCTTCCCACCCTCTCCCTCTCTCACAGAGTCCATAAGACTGTTCTATACATCAGTGTCTCTTTTGCTGTCTCGTACACAGGGTTATTGTTACCATCTTTCTAAATTCCATATATATATGCCTTAGTATACTGTATTGGTGTTTTTCTTTCTGGCTTACTTCACTCTGTATAATAGGCTCCAGTTTCATCCACCTCATTAGAACTGATTCAAATGTATTCTTTTTAATGGCTGAGTAATACTCCATTGTGTATATGTACCACAGCTTTCTCAGCCATTCATCTGCTGATGGGCATCTAGGTTGCTTCCATGTCCTGGCTATTATAAACAGTGCTGCAATGAACATTGGGGTACACGTGTCTCTTTCCCTTCTGGTTTCCTCAGTGTGTATGCCCAGCAGTGGGATTGCTGGATCATAAGGCAGGTCTATTTCCAGTTTTTTAAGGAATCTCCACACTGTTCTCCATAGTGGCTGTACTAGTTTGCATTCCCACCGACAGTGCAAGAGTGTTCCCTTTTCTCCACACCCTCTCCAGCATTTATTGCTTGTAGACTTTTGGATCGCAGCCATTCTGACTGGTGTGAAATGGTACCTCATAGTGGTTTTGATTTGCATTTCTCTGATAATGAGTGATGTTGAGCATCTTTTCATGTGTTTGTTAGCCATCTGTATGTCTTCTTTGGAGAAATGTCTATTTAGTTCTTTGGCCCATTTTTTGATTGGGTCATTTATTTTTCTGGAGTTGAGCTGTAGGAGTTGTTTGTATATTCTCTAGATTAGTTGTTTGTCAGTTGCTTCATTTGCTATTATCTTCTCCCATTCTGAAGGCTGTCTTTTCACCTTGCTAATAGTTTCCTTTGATGTGCAGAAGCTTTTAAGGTTAATTAGGTCCCATTTGTTCATTTTTGCTTTTATTTCCAATGTTCTGGAAGGTGGGTCATAGAGGATCCTGCTGTGATGTATGTCAGAGAGTGTTTTGCCTATGTTCTCCCAACCAAGGGATTAAACCCACATCTCTTGTGTCTCTTGCATTGGTAGGTGGATTCTTTACTACTGAGACATTGGGGAATGGAAAATCTGCCTCACTGACTAGGAACCATACATAGGTCACTTAAATTTAGAATGACCATGTTGATAACCAAGTCCCAAATGATTGGAATATTCCTCATTTTTCTAGGTTACTTATCATTTCTTAAAAAAAAAAAAAATGGTAAAGGCTTAATGGAGTTTCTTCCTGGAGTGGACCCAAGAGTAGTACTGAAATGTTTTTCTCTTCCCATCCCTGGGAAAATGAAGGCTAGACACCAGACTTATAGAAAAGCTTACACAGCCACTCCCCAAGTTTCCTGAACTCGGACTCATTGCCTTGCCAGGCCTGCAAGATGATGACCTTGGGTTTGTCTTTTAGACTCTGGCAGTGATGGCTGTTGAAAATTTGGAAGATGGTATCACCATGAAGAGTATGTGGCTTTTTTTGTGTATGTTTTGTCCCACAGATTGCATCCAGGATGCCATGTGACATAAATACCAGGAATATGCTATCTGAGGATTGGTGTTCTCACTGAGCAGCAAATTCCTTTAGTGCTGTATCTGTTTCCTGAAATAGACTCCAGAACTACTATTGAGGAACTCTTCTTTTATAGTTTACACTAAAATACTAGATGAAGTTCACAAAAAGGAGCAGTCACTAAAGAATAAGGTGATGTAGACTGAATGGAATTGTAAGTGAAATTATATTCTGACAAATACAAGATGCATAAAATACTAAAGTTAGTAGAGATTTTGCATAGCATCTAGCTTAATGGTTTTCAATAGAACTTTGCACTTAGGAAGATGGTGGGAGATGGAGTAAATGAAGGGCAAGTGAGATGATGTGTCTCCAATAGAACTTTGCTTTCATCTGTTTTACAAATTGGAGTTCCTGTAAGTTTTCATTTAAAAAAAGAAAAAAGGAAAGAAAGAAAGAAAAAGGGAGAGAGGCAGAGAGAGAGAGAGAATTTTGAAAAAAAAAAAAAAAAATAGAAACATGCCGGGGTCCAGCCCCGGCTGATCCAGGGTATTCGAAGGAGAGACGGCTAGGCGACCTATTCAAATGTTAATTAGATATAATAAAGAGGAATAGAATGAGGATAGCTCAGTAGGAAAATTCAGTGGAGAAAAGAAGCTGAGTGGCTTGGTTTACGCGGAAAATCAATATAACCCGTGACACCAGGTTAGCTCTGACCACGGAGGCCGCAGGCGCCCTCTCGAATAGCAGAAGGTGCCCCACCTTAGACACCTTCTCGAGTGGGTCTTAGAAGCCCAGGCAAATAAATGGTCGCAGAGGACATCCACGCTCCAGATGGACACTCAGCTAGAAGTTAAAGGGAAGAATGACATGGGGAGACCAAGCGTTGGTGAGCAAGGCCCATAGCTTTATTTTCAACAGGGGCTTTTATACCCTAAGTTACACATAGAGGATAATAGGGGATGCAAAGTCAGCAGTCTTTGATGCTTATCAAAAACCAGGGTTTCTTTCCTGCAGATTTATCGTATACAAATGGTTTAGGTGATTTACATCATCTTCTGGCCAGAGGCCTATTAACATTTTATGACTCTTGACAAGCACTTATCAACAAAGACTTATTTTCTCTAAGAGTAATTATTTTAAGGTTTGGCGCCATCTTCCGAAGATAAGATTACGTTCCTATAGGGTGGATGTGTAATGGGTTTACAAAGGAAAGAATTTACTACCTTAAGGGTCTAAAGTTACTAACACCAGGCCACTACTTATTTTTTCTACATACCAACTATATTAATTAATGCACATTCAAGGATACAATTCAGGGGATGTGAAAACTTGGCAACAAACATTGGCTCATCAATGAAATCTTTTACTAGTTTTATTCTGACAATTTCTAATTCTCTGAGAGGCTCTAAGCTATTTGAATATCTTAAGCTTCCCGTGCCTCTGGAGGCTGGGAGACTGTAAACAATCGTATGCATAGCTGTAGGTGTCCGGGTAAACTTGTCAGGCGAGTTAGAGAGCCATCTGAGGGGTTTGGATTTAAACACTTCTAATTGCCCAGGAACTTTATTAATTGGAGCTGTAAGTTAACTCTTTGACAGAGAGAGTGAGATGGTGGTGGGGGACAGCCCCCAGTAAAGTCAGAGGTGAGAGCATAAAGCAATAAAGTAGGCAGACTCTGGTTTTTGGGGGGTAGATGCTCGAGAATATCCGGGGGCAATCCCGAGGCTCGATCCCGCCTTTGCGTATGCCGAGCCCCCTTCCTCATGACCTTTGTCATGAGTGGAATGTCTCTCGCCGGCTCCCGGCAGAAACACAACAAATTCCTTCATCATGTAACAGGAGAATGTTAGCCTTAAAATGGTTTGTCTAAAGCCATCTGGGATACTTTTAGGGGGACCAGAATCACTTTTTCTTTATGTCTATGTGTGTGTGTGTGCAATTTTGTTGTTGTTCTGCACACTTGATTTTACATTTATATATGAGGTATTGAAATTATGAAAGTCTAAAAAACCCATTCTGTAGATACCAATAAATTTCAGGGGTCAGAGCTTATGTCTCACCCAGACCACCAAGTAATAGATGACTTGCACTATTATAGATGCAATAGATGACTGAGCACTTTAGAATATACAACATATTTAGTGAAATACTACATAGTGCGGCTCTAAGTATTTCCTCTGAGACTGCAAAGAAAGAGGCTAAAATTCAGGGGATCAATTCTGGAGCAAATATACATAATATAACATGTATTTTGTTCTTACAGCTGTTAAGGAAGATGTTCAAAACTGTTTAGGAGGGAAGGAAGCTTGTTCCAACTCTCCTAGTCCATTTCTAGAGCTCTGAGATTCTCTTTAAAAACTACTAACTATCCAAGGTTTTCAAGTAAATCTTGCATTCCCAAAAGGTCAACTTCAGAACCAAATCGATTAGCATGTTTGCGTACTAAGTCCCTTCAGTCATGTCTGACTCTTTGCAACCTTATGAATTGTAGCTCACCAGGCTCTTCTGTCCATGGGATTCTCCAGGCAATAATATTGAAGTGGGTTGCCATGCCCTCCTCCAGGAGATCGTCCCTCCCCAGGGATCAAACTGGAGCCTCCTCTGTCTCCTACATTGCAGGTGGATGTTTACCTACTGAGCCACTGGGGAAGCTTCATATCATTTAGAAAGATAAACAAATTCTCTGTTGCAGATGAGGGTCAGGAGTGCCTGGCCCTCCTTCTCCATCACTGAATATGTCTGCAAAATAGATGAGTTAATACATTAATAACAGATATATAACAAAATGAGTTATCTCAGACATCTTAATTTTGTTTCCACAGTCCATACAAAACAGCCCTCCGAAATTATACAGTGGGTGATTGCTAGCTTGGAAGTGAAAATGTGTCCTATGGAGGAAAAAGACAATACATGAGACTGAAAACATATACTAGGTATGAGTATACACTTTAGAAACTGGGCTTCAGTCTTTGATGAATAAGAGTTCAGGATGTGATGGAACAGAGGGAAAATGAAATGTAAGTACCATTTAATTGGATAACATGACTAAGTGACATCCTATGCCTTTGTTCTGATCTTATGGCATTAGCAACAAGAACTTAAACTGAGTGAGATTTGAGTGGAAAGTCTTTCAAAACATATCACCTCACTTATCTTTTCTGTCTTCAGTTTATGTAAATGAACATGAGGACCAACTTTTCACTTCCAAGACTAAGAAGCTTTTTTTTTTTTTTTTTTTATGAAGCTAAAAGAGAGAAAAATAGCTCTTTAAACAGTAACATCCATTACCATGCAAATCTTTTGGCTGCATGGACATTCATTCGTCACAAATTCTTACTGCAAGACCACCACAAAGCTTAATATAATAAGAAAATAATTTCATATTTAAAATGACTAAAAGAAATTGAGTACTCCTTTTACTTGCTGCTTTTTACTGACATCACTGTACATTTCTGTTTTTGTTAGTGGTCACACATCGATTTCTTTCTCAGACCCAAAAAAAACTAGTCTCATGTAAACACTGGGAAGGAAACCTAATGTGCAGTTAGTACAGTAAAGTCATTATTCAGATATATGAACTCTCACATCCATACATGACAACTGGAAAAACCATAGCCTTGACTAGACGAACCTTTGTTGGCAAAGTAATGTCTCTGCTTTTCAATATGCTATCTAGGTTGGTCATAACTTTCCTTCCCAGGAGTAAGCGTCTTTTAATTTCATGGCTGCAATCACCATCTGTAGTGATTTTGGAGCCCAGAAAAATAAAGTCTCACACTGTTTCCACTGTTTCCCCATCTGTTTCCCATGAAGCGGTAGGACCGGATGCCATGATCTTCGTTTTCTGAATGTTGAGCTTTAAGCCAACTTTTTCACTCTCCACTTTCACTTTCATCAAGAGGCTTTTGAGTTCCTCTTCACTTTCTGACAAAAGGGTGGTGTCATCAGCATATCTGATGTTATTGATATTTCTCCTGGCAATCTTGATTCCAGCTTGTGTTTCTTCCAGTCCAGCATTTCTCATGATGTACTCTGCATATAAGTTAAATAAACAACGTGACAATATACAGCCTTGAGGAACTCGTTTTTCCTATTTGGAACCAGTCTGTTGTTCCATGTCCAGTTCTAACTGTTGCTTCCTGACCTGCATACAGATTTCTCAAGAGGCAGATCAGGTGGTCTGGTATTCCCATCTCTTTCAGAATTTTCCACAGTTTATTGTGATCCACACAGTCAAAGGCTTTGGCATAGTCAATCAAGCAGAAATAGATGTTTTTCTGGAACTCTCTTGCTTTTTCTATGATCCAGCAGATGTTGGCCATTTGATCTCTGGTTCCTCTGCCTTTTCTAAAACCAGCTTGAACATCAGGAAGTTCACAGTTCACATATCGCTGAAGCCTGGCTTGGAGAATTTTGAGCATTACTTTACTAGTGTGTGAGATGAGTGCAATTGTGCGGTAGTTTGAGCATTCTTTGGCATTGCCTTTCTTTGGGATTGGAATGAAAACTGACCTTTTCCAGTCCTGTGGCCACTGCTGAGTTTTCCAAATTTGCTGGCATATTGAGTGCAGCACTCTCACAGCATCATCTTTCAGGATTTGGAATAGCTCAACTGGAATTCCATCACCTCCACTAGCTTTGTTCGTAGTGATGCTTTCTAAGGCCCACTTGACTTCACATTCCAGAATGTCTGGCTCTAGGTCAGTGATCACACCATTGTGATTATCTGGGTCATGAAGATCTTTTTTGTACAGTTCTTCTGTGTATTCTTGCCATCTCTTCTTAATATCTTCTGCTTCTGTTAGGTCCATATAATTTCTGTCCTTTATCGAGCTCATCTTTGCATGAAATGGTCCTTTGGTATCTCTAATTCTCTTGAAGAGATCCCTAGTCTTTCCCATTTTGTTGTTTTCCTCTATTTCTTTGCATTAATCACTGAAGAAGGCTTTCTTATCTCATCTTGCTATTCTTTGGAACTCTGCATTCAGATGTTTATATCTTTCCTTTTCTCCTTTGCTTCTCGCTTCTCTTCTTTTCACAGCTATTTGTAAGGCCTCCCCAGACAGCCATTTTGCTTTTTTGCATTTCTTTTCCATGGGGATGGTCTTGATCCCTGTATCCTGTACAATATCACGAACCTCATTCCATAGTTCATCAGGCACTCTATCTATCAGATCTAGGCCCTTAAATCTATTTCTCACTTCCACTGTATAAATAAGGGATTTGATTTAGGTCATACCAGAATGGTCTAGTGGTTTTCCCTACTTTCTTCAATTTAAGTCTGAATTTGGCCATAAGGTGTTCATGGTCTGAGCCACAGTCAGCTCCTGGTCTTGTTTTGCTGACTACATAGAGCTTCTCCATCTTCGGCTGTAAAGAATATAATCAATCTGATTTCAGTGTTGACCATCTGGTGATGTCCCTGTGTAGAGTCTTCTCTTGTGTTGTTGGAAGAGGGTGTTTGTTATGACCAGTGCATTTTCTTGGCAAAACTTTATTAGTCTTTGCCCTGGTTCATTCCGTATTCCAAGGCCAAATTTGCCTGTTACTTCAGGTGTTTCTTGACTTCCTACTTTTGCATTCCAGTCCCCTATAATGAAAAGAACATCTTTTTTGGGTGTTAGTTCCAAAAGGTCTTGTAGGTCTTCATAGAACCATTCAACTTCAGCTTCTTCAGCGTTACTGGTTGGGGCATAGACTTGGATTACTGAGATATTGAATCGAACAGAGATCATTCTGTCATTTTTGAGATTGCATCCAAGTACCATACCCACTCTCAATCTATTATTTGGTGTTTGTGCTGCTAAATTCCTCATTCTGTTGCTCTCTTTTCTGTAGTGCACTGCCCACTCTTCCCCTATCTTGCTTTACCTAGTCTCAGGGTACCCAAGTCCCTTCATGAGTTGTCATATTATTTCTATCTGACAATTATACCTTTATTAATCTCCATGAACTTAAACTCCAACAGGTTTGCATGCCAGTCTTCCAGTCCAGACTCTTCCTTCACTCAGCATTTAACTGTTCACATAGTCAATAATCTATGTTACTAAGCACGAAAGTATTAAGCAACTTTAGGAAACAATAGATTGTAACTTAAATATATTTATATTCAGAATATTGCTTGAGGAACTGCAAAATAAAAATTTCACCAGACCAGTAAAATAGGCAAAAAATAATTCATTGCACTAGGGGAGAAAGATTGAAATCAACTCCACTGTTATAAATTGAGGGAGAATTTTTAAGCACTGGAGTGAACTAGTGGAAAAGTGCTGAGAGATATTAGTGGAGTGATGGGTGAATGTATTAGGTTATCTGTGTTTGCTGATTGGTGCTCATGAAATTTCAACTCCTGCCTTCGCCTCAAGACTGATTGATGGAGCACTATCTCTCTTTCTTTTTAAATTAATTTTATTTATTTACTTGTTTTTGGCTGTGCTGAGTCTTTGTTACTGCACAGTCTTGTCTCTAGTTGTGGAGAAAAGGGGGCTACTCTTCACTACAGCACATGGGCTTCTCATTGCAGTGGCTTCTCTTGCTGTGGACCGCTGGCTTTAGTAGTTTCAGCATGTGGGTTCAGTAGTTGCAGCTCTGGGGCTCTAGATTGCAGACTCAATAGTTGTGACACACAGGCTTAGCTGCTCTGCTGCATGTAGGATCATCCAAGACCAGGGATAGAACCCATGTCTCCTACATCAGCAGGTGGATTCTTTGCCACTGAGCCACCAGGGAAGCCCAGAGCACTGCCTTTCTTTGAAGAGATAACTCCCAGGTCTTTGAGACAGACATTGCTTGGTTAATAAAACTGGTTAGAGACTGGAAAAAAATGTACATCTCAAGAAACAGATGAGAATCTACAATTTAAGTTTTCTAAAGTAAATGCTCTAAGCAAAGGGAGGTAAGGGTGCTATAGTAAGGGGAAAAAATGTTTAAAATTTAGTCATGCTAAGGAAAATGTTCAGCTTTCTTGGTCAGAAAGTTAGTTAAGTTCAGTCCCCAACCCACTTATAGGCTTATAGGCCTATTTCTTTAAGGACATTTTTACATCCAAAAGTTCAAAATCATAGGATGAGAATCATATTTACTATTGCCTGCACAGTTTGGAACATAAGACGCATTTCTAAAACAGAGCTCCACAATAGATTAATGAATGACTTGAATCTTAAAGTGTTTGCATGCAATCTGTCTTCAAACAGATTTACTTATACAATTCCATCTTTTTATATCATGATTACACTTATACAGGAGAGTAAGTAGTCTCCTCTAAAAGTTGTCATCTTCCCCAAATTTTTTTTTTTTTTTTTTTTCGCCAATGTGTTCCTACTTTATGTATGATCTGTGTTGATTGGGCTTTCCTGGTGGCTCAGATGGTAAAGAATCTGCTTCCAATGAGGGAGGTTCCGATTCTGTCCCTGGGTCAGAAAGATACCCTGGAGAAGGCAATGGCAATCCACTCCAGGATTCTTGCCTAGACAATCTTATGGAGAGAGGAGCCTGGCAGGTTACTGTTCATGGAGTCTCAAAGAGTGAGAACAACTGAACAACTAACATTTTCACTTAGGTAGACTTTAGGCTTTGAAGTATGCTGCTGCTACTTCTGCTGCCGCTGCATCGCTTCAGTCGTGTCCGACTCTGTGCGACCCCATAGACAGCAGCCCACCAGGCTCCACCGTCCCTGGGATTCTACAGGCAAGAACACTGGAGTGGGTTGCCATCGCCTTCTCCATTTGAAGTATAACTTATCTCAAATAAGAACCTTGCTAATAGCTCCTATGGATGGCAGTTTATTGATAATATAGTTTCTGTATCCTGAAAGTCTTTGAAGTTACAGCATTATCTAACTAAATAAACATTTAAAGAGTTGCTTCTAATCAAAAGATATGTTTATATGTCCCAGTAGTTGTTAGTGTCCCCTTAGATTATCCTCTGACTGCTCTATCTAGAATCCTACCCAGTCTCTCTCAATTGCATCCCAGATTCTTTCTTTCACGGAATGTAATGTGATCTGCAATTACCTTTAAAAATTATGTACTTGTTTATTGCCTGTCTTCCTCCTAACAATGTTTTTAATCCCATTAAAATAATTTTTATTTTTTCATTCAGCTGGTTTTTTTCTTTAGTATTCTATTTATTTTCAAATGCATGGAACAATGTCTATCAAAAACTGGACCTTCTTGGACACTTTTTCCAGAGAAATGAAGCTTATGTTCACACAAAAACCTGTTTATGAGTCCTATAGCATCTTATTCATAACAGCAGCAAGCTGGAAATAATGAAAGTATTCTTTGATCTGCAAATGAGTAAATAAAATTAGCACATTTACACCATGCAGTGATATAAAATAATGGACCATTAATACAGCAACTTGGGTGGATCACAAGAAACTTATGCTGAATAAAAAAGTAAATCTCAAAGATTATATACTATTTTATTTCATTTTTTATAATATCCTTGGAATAAGAACAAAATACAGAGATGAAGAGCAGACCAGTTTTGTCAGAGAACAGAGATGGGGAAATGGGAGTTGGATGTAGTTTTACAAGAGTACACCAATTCATTAACATAATACTGATGGTGGTTACTGAAATCACATATATTGAAATTGTGTAGAGCCACACACACACAATGACTACATGTAAGATAAATGAACCAGAATAAGACCTATGGATTCTGTCAATGTCAATTTTCTCATTTTAATATTGTACTACAGTTACAAAAAATGTTACCACTGACAAAAAAAAAAAAAAGGATAAATTATACACAGGATCTCTTGGTGCATTTTCCCCCCTCCTGTTTTATATTCCTCTATTCATGAGTACTTGTTGAGATTTTAATATAAGAATTCAGTGTTAAATAGCTTGGGAGAGATTGTGTATACTGGATAAAGACAGAAATGAAATAACCACATAAATAAATGCTGAACTGCACACTGTAATAGAAACAAAAAGGACAAGATATGGGGAAAGGGCTTTGCATATTGGCACAGAATTCAGGGAAGATTTATAGTATCTGAGTGTCCCTACTGCCCTGAAATACAGCACAGAAGGTACACCTGGACAACCTATACTTCCACCCATAGCCCAGAACAGCTTTTGTGTATATGTGTGAACATGCATATGTGATAAAATTTACAAAACAAAATTCACTCTTTTAATTATTTTAAAAATTACAATTCAGTGTTGTTGTTGTTCATTACGCAAGTCGTCCAACTATTTGGGACCCTATGGACTGCAGCACACCATATGGACTGAAGGACAGAGACTTCCCTATCCTTCACTATCTTCCGGAATTTACTCACTCATGTCCATTGAGATGGTGATGTCATCCAACCATCTCATGCTCTGTTACCCCCTTGTCCTCCTACCCTCAATTTTTCCCAGCATCAGGGTCTTTTCCAGTGAGTTGGTTCTTCACATCAGGTGATCAAAGTACTGGAGCTTCAGCTTCAGCACAGTCCTTCCAATGAATATTCAGGACTGATTTTCTTTAGGATTGACTGGCTTGATCTCCTTGCTGTCCAAGGGACTCTCAAGAGTCTTCCCCAGCATAGCAGTCTGAAAGTGTTAATTTATTGGTGCTCAGCCTTCTTTATGGCCCAAAATCTGTACAGGAAAAATCATAGCTTTGACAATATGAAACTTTGACAGCAAAGTGAAGTCTCTGCTTTTTAATATGCTTTCTAAGGTTGTCATAGCTTTTCTTCCAAGGAGCAATGGTCTTTTAATTTCATGGCTGCAGTCACCATCTCCAGTGACTATGGAACCCAAGAAAAGAAAATCTGCTACTCTTTCCACTTTTTACCCATCTATTTGCCAAGAAGTAATGGGACCAGATACCATGATCTTAGTTTTTTAAATGTTTAGTTTTAGTATGTTCAGTAGCTTTTAATATGTTCAGAGAATTGGGTAACCATCACCCCTACCTAAGTTCAAAATATTGTTGTCACCTTAAAAGGAAATTCCTTGCCTATTAAACAGTTACTCCTCATTTTCCCTTTCCCCAGTCATGGTAACTAATCTTTCTGTCTCTAAAGAGCTGCCAATACTACATATTTCCTATAAGTGGAATCATACCATATGTGAGAAATATCAATAACCATAGATATGTAGATGACACCACCCTTATGGCAGAAAGTGAAGAGGAACCAAAAAAATCTCTTGATGAAAGTGAAAGAGGAGGGTGAAAAAGCTAGTTTAAAACTCAACTTTAAAAAAATGAAGATCATGGCATCTGGTCCCATCACTTCATGGAAAATAGATGGAGAAATAGTGGGAAAAGTGACAGACCTCACTTTTGTGGGCTTGAAAATCACTGCAGATGGTGATTGCAATCATGCAATTAAAAGATGCTTGCTCCTTGGAATAAAAGCTATGACAAATCTAGACAGCAGGTTAAAAAATGGAGACTTTACTTTACCGACAAAGGTCCATCTAGTCAATGCTATGGTTTTTCCAGTAGTCATTTATGGATGTGAGAGTCAGAGTATAAAGAAAGCTGAGCACTCAAAAATTGATGCTTTTGAACTATGGTGTTGGACAAGACTCTTGAGATAAACTTGGGCTGCACAGAGATCAAACTAGTGAATATTAAAGGAAATCAGTCCTGAATATTCATTGGAAGGACTGATGCAGAAGCTGAAGCTCCAGTACTTTGGCCACCTGATGGGAAGAACTGACTCATTGGAAAAGACCCTGATGCTGGGAAACATTGAAGGCAGAGGAGGGGATGATAGAGGATGAGATGGTCACCATCTCAATGGGCAGGAGTCTGAGCAAGCTCCAGGAGTTGCTGATGGACAGGGAAGACTGGCATGCAGAAGTCCATGGGGTCACAATTAGTCAGACAGGACTGAGCGACTGAACTGAACTGAACGATATGTGGACTATTACGTCCAGATTCTTTCATCAGTATAAGGTTTTCAAGGCTCATTCATACTATGGCGTGCATTATTCTTTCTTTTTTTTTTTTTCTTTAATGACCAAATAGTATTGCATTGTACAGATTTATCACTTTTTAAAACCAAGACCATCCCCAAGAAAAAGAAATCAAAAAGCAAAAAAGCAAAATGGCTGTCTGAGGAGGCCTTACAAATATATGTGAAAAGAGGGGAAGCAAAAAGCAAAGGGGAGGAGGAAAGATATACCCATTTGAATGCAAAGTTCCAAAGAATAGCAAGGAGAGATAAGGAAGCCTTCCTCAGTGATCAGTGCAAAGAAATAGAGGAAAACAATAGAATGGGAAAGACTATAGATCTCTTCAAGAAAATTAGAGGTACCAAGGGAAAATTTTATGCAAAGACGGGCTCAATAAAGGACAGAAATGGTAGGGGCCTAACAGAAGCAGAAGATATTAAGGAGAGGTGGCAAGAATACAAAGAAGATCTATACAAAAAAGATATTCATGACCAAGATAATCACGATGGTGTGATCACTCACCTAAAGCCAGACATCCTGGAATGTGAAGTCAAGTGGGCTTTAGAAAGCATCACTATGAACAAAGCTAGTGGTGGTGATGGAATTCCAGCTGAGGTATTTCAAATCCTGAAAGATGATGCTGTGAAAGTGCTGCACTCAATATGCCAGCAAATTTGGAAAACTCAGCAGTGGCCACAGGACTGGAAAAGGTCAGTTTTCATTCCAATCCCAAAGAAATGAAATGCCAAAGAATGCTCAAACTACCACACAGTTGCACTCATCTCACATGCTAGTAAAGTAATGCTCAAAATTCTCCAAGTCAGGCTTCAGCAATACGTGAACCATGAACTTCCAGATGTTCAAGCTGGCTTTAGGAAAGGCAGAGGAACCAGAGATCAAATTGCCAACATCCGCTGGATCATCAAAAAAGCAAGAGAGTTCCAGAAAAACATCTATTTCTGCTTGATTGACTATGCCAAAGCCTTTGACTGTGTGGATCATAATAAACTGTGAAAAATTCGGAAAGAGATGAGAATACCAGACCACCTGACCTGCCTCTTGAGAAACCTGTATGCAGGTCAGGAAGCAACAGTTAGAACTGGACATGGAATAACAACTGGTTCCAAATAGGAAAAGGAGTATGTCAAGGCTGTATATTGTCACCCTACTTATTTAACTCATGTGCAGAGTACATCATGAGAAATGCTGGGCTGGAAGAAGCACAAACGGGAATCAAGATTGCTGGGGAAAATATCAATAACCTCAGATATGCAGATGACACCACCCTTATGGCAGAAAGTGAAGAAGAACTAAAGAGTCTCTTGAGAAAAGTGAAAGAGGAGAGTGAAAAAGTTGGCTTAAAACTCAACATTCAGAAAACTAAGATCATGGCATCTGGTCCCATCACTTCATGGCAAATAGATTTGGAAACTGGAAACAGTGGCTGACTTTATTTTTCTGGACTCCAAAATCACTGCAGATGGTGATTGCAACCATGAAATTAAAAGATGCTTACTCCTTGTAAAGAAAGTTATGACCAACCTAGACAGCATATTAAAAAGCAGAGACATTACTTTGCCAACAGAGGTCCATCTAGTCAAGGCTATGGTTTTTCCAGTAGTCATGTATGGATGTGAGAGTTAAACTATAAAGATAGCTGAGTGCCGAAGAATTGATGCTTTTGAACTGTGGTGTTGGAGAAGACTCTTGAGAGTCCCTTGGACTGCAAGAAGATCCAACCAGTCCATCTTAAAGGATATCGGTCCTGGTTGTTCTTTGGAAAGACTGATGTTGAAGCTGAAACTCCAATACTTGGGCCACCTCATGCGAAGAGCTGACTCATTTGAAAGACACTGATGTTGGGAAAGATTGAGGGCAGGAGGAGAAGGGAATGACAGAGGATGAGATGGTTGAATGACATCACTGACTCTATGGACATGGGTTTGGGTGGACTCTTGGTGCTGATGATGGACAGGGAGGCTTGGCACACTCTGGTCCATAGGGTCACAAAGAGTTGAACTCGACTGAGTGACTGAACTGAACTGAAATTCTATTTATCACATGATTGATGGTTTGTTGCCACTTTTTAATTATTGCTAATAATGCTGCTACAAATATTCATTTACAAGTGTTTGTTTCATTTAAAATATATTTTCAAATATTTTGGAAGTACCTAAGAGTGGACATGCTGAGTAATTCTATGTGCAACTTTTTATGAATCAATTACCTTTTCCAATGGTTATCCCTTGCTTAAAATATTTGCAGCAAAATCTATTACATTTGCCCTTAAATAATTTTTATAAATGTCATTGGGTAGCTTTCTCAGCCTTAGAAGAGTTGTGAGTCATGCAAAATAGAAATAAGCCATATGGGCTATGCCCTCATGGAGTCATCAGACATGTCAGAATGAGAAAGCACAATTCCTGTTGAGTAAGTTTCAATCTACTCCCTCTATTATTAGACACTCATACTGGGTGATGCAGACCAGAATCTTCAAGACCACTTCCAAGTTAGGAAAAAGAGGATGGGATCTTGGTAAGCTAAAATGTTACCAAACTCTCTGGAGATTTAGTTCTTCTTTTCTTAAACTTTCCTCAATTTACTCTAAGTTTTTGAGAAGTACACAAAATTTCAAAAATTTTCATGGTACGGGGAGGGAGGTGGGAGGAGGGTTCAAGATGGGGAACACCTGTACACCTGTGGCAGATTCATGTTGATGTATGGCAAAACCAATACAATATTGTAAAGTAATTAGCCTACAATTAAAATAAATAAATTTATATTAAAAAAATTCAATCTAACAGTTTGTGCCAGTTGGATAATATCTGTTATTTTTATTAGTGAGACAGAAATCTGGAGTTCCCTACAATGACATATTCACTGATATCTACATTTTGTTCATATTTTTATTGCTTCTTATGAATCTATGATTATTTAAAAATAAAAGGTAAATAAATCAAAATGCTATATTTTCATATATTTTTATGAATTATTTAATGAGCCAAGTATAATAATAAATAAAATACTAATAGTTGAGAAATAAATATTAGTTTAAAAGTACTTATTTTTGTATTGTTACAACAGACAAAACTTTAAATTACAATTATTTTTTCATAAAAATATTGGTAGAGAATATAGTAGCACAAATACTAATACATTGTTACAAGCTACTGTTAAAATAATGTGGATTTATTCTACTCTTTCCCAATATGAGGCATGAAATACATATATATATATATATATTTATATATATATATATATGTACACACACACACACACACACACACCATCTCTGAAGATGAAAATAAGAAAGTAGGTCATATGTTTCTATAATGTAAAAATAGGGAAGATAACTTGAACACAATAATTACTTCAGTTTCCTAACAGTATGTTTTTATTTTGTTTTCTAGTGAGACAGTGTTGTTTTCTATATTTTTATGTGAAATATTTAGACTGTAATTTCTTTAAAGAGATTTTTAGTTAAAGTGTATAGTAAGTGCTTATTCTGAAATTATTTTTAGTTGGTCAATTTCTAACTTGCTTGCTGTATTTTGCTTTTGCTTTTATTCCTTTTTCCTTTGTACTTCAATTTGTGTATCAAAAATATACTAACTAAAATTACACTTTTAAGACACAATACTATAAGTAAGATACTACACAGATAGCATATACTCTGCAGGTATAGACTTAGCAGATGAATGACTCCTTTATGCCAGTTAGTCAAAATCATATAAAGGTTATTCACTGGATTTAACATTATTAAAACAATTTAAAACAGTTTTAATTTTATTTATTTATTTTTTTTAATTTTATTTAATTTTTAAACTTTACATAATTGTATTAGTTTTGCCAAATATCAAAATGAATCCACCGCAGGTATACATGTGTTCCCCATCCTGAACCCTCCTCCCTCCTCCCTCCTCCCTCCCCATACCATCCCTCCGGGTCGTCCCAGTGCACTAGCCCCAAGCATCCAGTATCGTGCATCAAACCTGGACTGGCAACTCGTTTCATACATGATATTTTACATGTTTCAATGCTATTCTCCCAAATCTTTCCACCCTCTCCCTCTCCCACAGAGTCTGAACTTATAGATTTGAAAACAAAATCACAATACATTATTTTTTATTTTTAATATAAGTTGCATGTATTTAAGTATGCAACCTATTTTAATATTGGAGAAGGCGATGGCACCCCACTCCAGTACTCTTGCCTGGAAAATCCTATGAATGGAGGAGCCTGGTAGGCTGCAGTCCATGGGGTCGCTAAGAGTCGGACACGACTGATGCAACCTATTTTAATATACATATAGTTAATGAAATAATTACTGCATTCTGCTAATCAACATATTTGTCTTGTCATATATTTACAATTTCTTGTATGTGTGGTGAGAGAAACTGAAATCTACGCTTTGCAGTTTTCTATATACAATTTAGTATTACTAACAGTCATCATGCTGTACGTTAGATCTCTAGACTCCCATATAATTGCAATTTTGTATTCTGTGGTGGCTCAGTGAATTAAGAATCTACCTACAGTGCAGGAGACACAGGAGATGTGAGCCTGATCCATGGGTCAGGAAGATTCCCTGGAGAAGGGAATATCAACCAATTCCAGTATTCTTGCTGAAAAAGTCCTTTGGACTAAGCCCTGTCAGCCTACAGTCCAGTGGGTCACAAAAAGTCAGAGACAACTGAGTGACTAAGCATGAAACACCTACTCTGATCAACATCTCGTCATTTTCCCTACCTCTCCATCCTTGGTAAACACTGTTCTACTCTCTGCTTCTACACATTCAACATTGTCAAGATTCCATGTATAAATGAAATCATGCAGTATTTCTTTTTCTGTGTGTGACATTTCACTTAGGATAATGTCCTCTAGTTTCATTTACAGTTGTGGCAAATGTAAAGATCTTTATTTTAAAGGTAATTCAACTGTATTTGATAATTTCTTTGTTCATCCATTGACACTGAAGTTGATGTTTCTATGCCCTGGCCATCGTGAATAAGGCTGAAATGAACATAAAAGTTCAGGTACCTGATCAGGTACTGATTTCATTTCCATTAGGTATATACCCAGAAGAGGAAATGTTAGATCACATAACAGTTCTGTTTAATTTGTTGAGGAACATCTACACTATGTTCCATAATGGCTGTAGTAAAAAAGACTTCCAAAAAACCTTATATTTATACCTTTCTATTTTAAGTTGGTATAAACTTAACTAGGAATAAATACTAAAGGTCTGCATTTTACTCCCCCTCCCATTTTGTTTTTGCTGTCACAATTTTTTATATTTTTACCTTGAGTTGAGTAACAAATTATTATAGTTACAATTATTAGTACTTTTATCTTTTGTATTCTTTATCAGGTAAATCATTTATCGCCATTTCTTTGAGATCTATTTCTACAGTTTTATCATGTTCCTTTGTTTGAAACATGTTTCTCTGTTCTTTCATTTTCCTTAATTCTATGTTTGTGTCTACATTAGATATAAAACCACTTCTTTCAGTCTTGAAAGAATGGTCTCATATAGAAGATGAATACTATTTTTCAGCCCAGATCAAGCTCTTGATTCTTTCTCAATCTTTGTGATAGTTCATGTTACCATCTTTGTTTAATAGTTCTCAGTAGTTGAAGTTGTGCCGAGTCAAGTCAGTATTCCAAAGGAGCTTATCCCAGTCAGTACCTAGATTGGGAGAAAGGAAGACAGCACCTAGATTGGAAGACACCTCCTAAGCAGGAAGTGATTTTAAAATATGCAGATACAATTCTTTCAGGGAAAGACTATCTACACTAAGCTCTGAAAGATAATTGGTTAAGAACTATTTCTTTGTTTGCTACAGGTCTTCAGAACCAGGGAGTGGAAGTTCCTCTGGCTACTTGAGCCAGTAAATCAATAAGTACATCCTCTGGGTGGCTAGTGTATAAGCTCGAGAGCCAGGCTTATGCAAAAGCTCCTTCTAGGGAGAATCTACGTGCCTAGAATGGGTAAGAGGAAGAATACAAAACTATACCCATAGGCCTTCTGGTCTCAGGAGAGGATTACAGTCATATTCTAGGTGCTCTTGTTTAGTCACCCAGTCATGTCTGACTGTGATCCCATGGACTACAGACTCCAGGCTTTCCTGTCCTTCACCATCTCCCAGAGCTTGCTCAAACTCTTGTCCATTGAGTTGGTGATGCCATCCAACCATCTAGTCCTCTGTCATCCCTTTCTCCTGTCCTCAGTCTTTCCCAGCATCAAGGCCTTTGCTAAAGAATTGGCTCTTCACATCAGGTGGCCAAAATATTGGAGCTTCAGCTTCAGCATCAGTTGTTCAAATGAATATTCAGAATTGATTTCCTTTAGAATTGACTGGTTTAATCTCCTTGAAGTCCAACAGACTCTCCAACACCACAGTTCAAAAGCAGTAATTCTTCAGCGTGCAGCCTTCTTTATGATCCAGCTCTCATATCCATACATGACTACTGGAAAAACAACAGCTTTGACCATATGAACCTTTGTCGGTGATGCTTGATTAATTAAAAGCTTGACTCTCGGTCAACAGTTTTTAAAGTATACAGAGAGGCCTCTTTCAGAGAAGACTGAGAGATTTCTCTCAGCTTTCTCTATGTTAAGCCATTGGAAAATAACCTGTTAATAATTACTTCCTTATTCTCAACAGTAAAGAAAAAAAAAAAGAAACTGAAAGCATTTCCTCTAAGATTAGGGACAACACAATGATATCCACCCTTACCAGTCTCATTCATTGTAGTTTAAGAATTCCTACCATAGCAATGAGAAAAATAAATAAATAATAAAAATCTAAATTGGAAAAGTAGAAGTAAAACCTTCACTCTTTGCAGATACCATGACATTATACATAGAAAATCCTAAAGATTCTAACATAAAAATACTAGAGTTTATCAATGATTTTGGTAATGGTACAGGATGCAAAATTAATGCATATACGCTATTGCATTCCTATACACTAATAATAAAAGATCAGTAACAACTCCATTAAGGAAATAACTCCACTTACCACTGGATCAAAAAAACAAAATAAGAATAAACTTACCTTAGGAGGCAAAAGATCTGTACATAGAAAACTGCAAAATACTGATGAAAGGAGAAAGAATCAAAGATAATACAAACATATGATATTCTTCTTGGATCGGGGAAATAAGTATTGTCAAAATGGCTATATTACTCAAAATAATCTATGGATTCAGTGCAATCCTTATCAAATTCAATGCCATTCTTAGAGAACTAGAATAAAAATGTCTTAAAATTTGTAGAAAGACACAAAAGACACTGAATAGCCAAAGCAATCTTGAGAAAGAAAAAGGCAGCAGGAGGCATCAGTCTTCCTAACTTCAGACTACACTAAAAAGCTACACAGTCATCAAAACAGTATGGTTCTGGCATAAAAACCAAAATATAGATCAATAGAGCTAGATAGAAAGCCCAGAGATAAACTTATGCACCTATGATCACCTAACCTATGATAAAGAATGAAAGAATACACAATGGTAAAAAGACAGTATCTTCAATAAATAGTACTGGGAGAACTGGACAGCTAAATGTAAAAAAATGAAATTAGAACATTCTCTAACACCATACACAAAAATTCACTGAAAATGAATTAAAGACATGAATATTAGACTGGATACTATAAAACTTTTAGAGGAAAATATAGTCGGAATAATCTCCAACATAAAACTCTGAAAGATCTCTTTTGTTCTACCTCCTAGAGTAATGAAAATAAAAATAAACAAATGGGATGCAATTAAACTTTAAAGTTTTTGCACATAAACAAAACAAAAAGATAACCCCATAATGGTAGAAAATATCTGCAAATGAAGTGAATAACAAGGGATTAATCTCTGAAATATACAAACAGCTCATGCAGTTCAGTATCAAAAAAGCAAGCAACCCATACAACAATAGACAGAAGATCTAAATAACATTTCTCCAATGAAGACACACAGAAGGCCAAGAAGCATGAGAAAAGTTGTTCAACATCATTAATTATTGGATAAATCCAAATCAAAACTACAGTGAGTATCACCTCATAATGAGCAGATTGGCCATCATCAAAAAATTAAAGAATATATGCTAGAGAGTTAAACAGAATGTAAATTGGTAGAGCCACTATGGAGAACAGTGTGGAAGTACCTTAAGCTCAGGTGACTCTAGCGGTAAAGAACATTCCTGCTAAAGCAGGAGATGTAAGGGACATGGATTAAATCCCTGGGTCAGGAAGATACCCTGAAGGCGGCCATGGCAATTCAAACTCACTCCAGTATTCTTTCCTGGAGAATCCCACGGACAAAGTATCCTGACAGGCCCATGCGGTCACAAAGAGTTGGAAAATCCTCGGTGACTTAACATGCACACACAGGGATACTATATGAGAAAACAATACCACTCCTAGGCATATACCTGGAGAAAACCCTTATTTGTAAAGATACTTGTACTCCAATGTACATTCCAACACTATATACTGTAGCCAGGACTTAGAAGCAATCTAAATGTTTGTCAATGGAAGAATGTATGGGAAGATATTGTACAATGAAATATTGTACATTGGATGCATATTTAAAGAATATATTTGGCTTCCCAGGTAGTACTAGTGGTAAAGGAACGGAAATAACAGACCTTACTTGTCTCCTGAGAAATCTGTATGCAGGTCAAGAAGCAACAGTTAGAACCAGACATAGAACAAAGGAATAATTCAAAATTGGGAAAGGAGTAGGCCAAGGTTGGATATTGTCACCCTGCTTATTTAACTTATATGCAGAGTACATCATGTGAAATGCCAGAATGGATGAAGCACAAGCTGGAATCAAGATTGCAGAGAGAAATATAAATAACCAAAGATATGCAGATGACACCACCCTTATAGCATAAAGTGAAGAGGAACTAAAGAACCTCTTGATGAAAGTGAAAGAAGAGAGTGAAAAGTTGGCTTAAAACTCAACATTCATAAGTCCATGGCTTTCTATCCTATCACTTCATGGCAAATAGATGGGGAAACAATAGAAAGTGTGACAGACTGTATTTTCTTGGGCTCCACAATCACTGCTGATGGTAACTGCAGCCATGGAATTAAAGGACATGCTCCTTGGAAGAAAAACTATGACAAATTTACACAGCATATTAAAAAACAGAGACATTACTTTGGCAACAAATGTTCATATAGTCGAAACTTTGCTTTTTTCAGTAGTCATGTATGGATGTGACAGTTGGACCAGAAAGAAGAACTGATGCTTTTGAACTGTGGTGTTAGACAAGACTCTTGAGAGAGTCCCTTGAACAACAAGGAATTCAAACCAGTCCAACCTAAAGGAAATCAACCCTGAATATTCATTAGAAGGACTGAAGCTGAGACTGAAGCAGCATTACTTTGGCCACCTGATGCTGAGAGCTAACTCATCTGAAAAGACCCTGATGCTGGGAAAGATTGGGGGCAGGAGGAGAAGGGGATGTCAGAGGATGAGATGGTTGGATGGTATCACCAACTCAATGGACATGGGTTTGAGTAAACTCCGGGAGATGGTGGAAGATGGGGAGGCCTGGCATGCTGCAGTTCATGGGGTTGCAAAGAGTTGGACACCACTGAACTACTGAACTACAAAATCTTAACCTAATGTCATAAAAAGTCCATATTTACATCCATTTTAACTTTGGCTGGAGGAACTATTTTCAGGTCTGAAAAAATCAAGTGAGTTGACTAACCCGATTTTGTGTCTGTGGTGGCATGGGGGAGGTGATTTCTAATGCAGATTAATTAAAATTATTAAATTTGTGGATGTCAAATACTCCCAAAATAAAATTCTTCTTTGAAAGCATGGTAAGGTAAATTTTGAGCTAATTTTTTTTTTATCACTTTTTCTCCCATTCCACCTTTCTGGCAGACATATTGTCTTATACATCCTTCAGAAGTTGGTGACTTTTTTTTGCGGAGGAAGGGGTGTGCTTTTATTTCCAAAAGCTAGAGAAAATATATGAAGAAAAAGGGATTTATAACATCAAAACATTATTCTCTAAAGTGGTAGAAAAGAATAGGACTGGAGAGCAGTGAGTAGCAGAATTAGAGACTTTTTAGATTTAATAAATAATAATAATTCTGTTTTCAATAGGTACAAAAAAGTAACTGAATAATTATTGATGCATTTCCATTTCTAATTCAAAGAGATTAAAAACTACTCATTTATAAATTTCAGGTTTAATATTTCAAACTAAATTTTATGACATTTTAATGATCCACACAACAGAAATCCTTCTCATAGTGAAAGATATTCCTCTAATTATATCAGTCACAAATGTATTTTGTGGCACATTTTTGTAGTTTGTTATAACAATTATTTTCTTCAATTAAGCTCTATATTAATAATTTGTGAAGCCCCAATCTACATTCATGAAATCTATTCTCTCACATATAAATTATTTTCCTGAATGAAAATGTCATTCACAACACAGCTATGAGTTTCTGCTTAAATCATGAGTAGAGTGAGTGCATTAAAGGCCTAATAAGTGTAAGAGCAGAAGCCAGGAAACCCCTAGAATAAAACAGGCAGAATACTCTTTGACATAAGTAGTAGCAAGAGTTTTTTTTGTTTGTTTGTTTCTTTTTTTTTTCTTTTTTGATCAATGTAAGAAATTAAAGCAAAAATAAACAAATGAAATCTCACTAAACTTAAAAACATTTGCACAACCAAATACACCATTGAGAAAATAAGACAAATTATGAAATAGCAAAAAAAAAAATTTGCAAATGATATATCAAATAAAGGATTAATATTCAAAGTACATAAACAGCTCCTACAATTCAATATAAAACAAAACAAAAAGAAATATTAAAAATGGGCAAAAGTCCTGAATAGACATTTTTCCAAAGAAGATACATAGATGGTTATCAGGCAGGTGAAACTATACTAAATATTTCTAATTATTGGAGAAACTTAAATAAAAATCATCATGTGATTTTGCCTCACCCTTGCCTGAATGGCTATCATCAAAATATCTACAAATAACAAATGTTGATAAGGATATAGAGAAAAGAGACTATTGACTGAAATGTTAAGTGATGCAGCCACTATGGAAAATACTACTGAGGATCCTCAAAATACTAAATATAGAACAAGGGTATGGCCCAAAAATTTCATTCCTGGGTGTATAACTAGAAAAAAAAAAGAAAGAAAGAAACACTAATTCAAAAAGATGCATGTACTCCACCATTCATAGCAACATTATTTTAATAACCAGGATATGAAACAACCCCAGTGCCCTTCAACCGATGAATGGATAAGGATTGCAATATCTATATATCTATATCTACAGTGTCAGACTTTATTTTTTGGGCTCCAAAATCCCTGCAGATGGTGATTGCAGCCATGAAATTAAAAGATACTTACTCCTTGGAAGGAAAGTTATGACCAACTAGATAGCATATTCAAAAGCAGAGACATTACTTTGCCAACAAAGGTCCGTCTAGTCAAGGCTATGGTTTTTCCAGTAGTCATGTATGGATGTGAGAGTTGAACTGTGCAGAAAGCTGAGCATCGAAGTATATCTAGCTTAGACAGATACCTCTGATACTTCTATCTATATATAGATATCTACAGTGAACTGATACCTCTATCTATCTATATATATCGATAAAATGGAATATTCAGTTCAGTTCAGTTCAGTCGCTCAGTCATGTCTGACTCTTTGCAACCCCGTGAATCGCAGCACGCCAGCCCTCTCTGTCCATCACCAACTCCCAGAGTTCACCCAGACTCACGTCCATTGAGTCAGTGATGCCATTCAGCCATCTCATCCTCTGTCGTCCTCTTCTCCTCCTGACCCCAATTCCTCTCAGCATCAGTCTTTTCCAATGAGTCAACTCTTCGCACGAGGTGGCCAAAGTACTGGAGTTTCAGCTTTAGCATCATTCCTTCCAAAGAAATCCCAAGGCTGATCTTCTTCAGAATGGACTGGTTGGATCTCCTTGCAGTCCAAGGGACTCTCAAGAGATTCTTACCAAAATACTGTTAAAGTATGTACGTCATGTTCTCCAGTTTCAAAGATTCATGCTTTCTGTCCTTATCCATTTAAAAAAAAAAATGGCTATTGTTAAGGAAAAAAATCTTTGGAGCTGAAATAGTAAGTTCAAACAATTTCAGATGTATCTTAAAAATGGTAGAGAAAGCAGGATACATCAATACTTGACCTGGCTCAAAGATTGGAAAAATTAAAATGTAAGCAGAGCACCAAAGTCAGCTGTCTCTGCTCAGAAAGTGAATAGTCGCAGGCAGGTAACCAAACCATGCAAATCATAGGACTTCTCTTGTGAAAGTCATGGAAATGGAAGAGAACTCCAGAGAAATAGAAGGGTCTGCTTTGAACTGAGAATAGCAAGTACCCTACTTTATAATTAAATTTTGAATTGATTTCAAACAAATTCCACTGCCCTACTTAGGTGAAAGAGGTGTTTGTTTGTTTGTTTGTTTGTTTTTTTTTCCCCCCTCTATCAAAAAATAATATGAAGATAATTCTTTCCAAGGACCATAGAAAGTATTTAGGGATTTCTATCTAAGCTAGATTTACTAGACTGTGTCCTAGTTAATTGACCATATTATAAATGAATTATCATATAAATGGTACAATACATTGATAGTATTTTGTTGAAGATTAGTATTTAATTATCTTAAGGTTTTTTTTTTAATGTCATTTAAGGCTCAAGGCTTCACTGAGAATATAGAAGAATCTACATCATTTTAAAAGAACTAACAATCTTTATTCTTTGGAATTCTTTAGTTCATCTCTAAAGAAAATGTCTATGCATTGTAAACTCACCTTCCTGGAAATTAAAAAGTAAAAACAAAATACTAAATATATAAGGGGAAAAATGTGACTTTTTTATTTTCATTTGCAAGGACTGCAGTTTCTTCTACATTTTTTCTTTCATTTGGTATTTATTTATTTATAATTAAAGTACATGACTTACAATATGTATCTTTTGTGCACATACACATGCATATTTTGTTGTTTTTAAGCAATGTACAAATACACTAATATTTAAAACAATAATAACATTCCCCTTTCCCATTTCCTAGGTATGTAATGATACTATCTCTCTCTTTTTTAAGATGGTGAAGTCAGATGGCAATGTCTTCCTTCTGAGTAGTTGTGGAAGCCTTAAAGTTCATGAGAATAGTTTAGAAAAATCTACATTCTCTAGAGCCCTAGATAGCTCTTGTTCTGTCATCTAAAATGTGACAGTGTGCTGCCTGTTTACCTCAGGTCAAAATTGCCATTTGCACTATCTAGGCCACCGCATTCCCCCTGGCTAGTTGTCTGCCTTATGTGTACTAGGGGCTTCTGTGAATGCTGGTATGTGCAGTTACTCTATGCTAAATTTGATTTTTGTCATCTATTAGCAAATTAAATGCATTATGTCCAGTTACTTTTATATTTGTCATCATGTCATTCTAAATCTGAACTGCAAAACCTCAGCATTGTCATGTGTGATGTACAATTATTCAGAACCCACTGCAAGTAGATAAAGATATTGACATGGATATTGTAAAGTTAAAGAAACTTTAATTTCAGGTCACCGATTAATAAATACAAGAGAATTAAAAGTCAGTAAGAGATTTACATCTACATTAACTGTATTGTTCTTTAGAACCCGAGAATTTTCACATCTGTGTTGATTAAATTGTACCTATGGCTGGAGTGAGTTGGGTGAAGCACTACATATTTGGCAAAGCATTGGACATCATGACATTGTCCTGAATTGCCTTCAGTTGTCTCCTGCTCAGAACAAGTTCATGGGAACCTTTATAGCAGGCAGTGGTGTCTGAGGACCAAGATTCCCATTTCAGGCTTTCAAAGTGGTAAGGAAGGGTTTATTTAAGGAATTCAAAGGAAAACACATTTCTTCCAAGTGTTAAATGTGAATTTTGAACTCAATGACAATAAAGTCCTGTTCACCTTTGTGAGTCTGTGTTTTTATGTTTGTCTCAAGGATTATTAGGGCTTCCCTTGTGGCTCAGCTGGTAAAGCATCCACCTGCAATGCAGGAGCTATTGCTATTTGCTAAGTCACTTCAATCGTGTCCAACTCTGTGCGACCCCATAGACGGCAGCCCACTGGGCTCCCCCGTCCCTGGGATTCTCCAGGCAAGAACACTGGAGTGGGTTGCCATTTCCTTCTCCAATGCATGAAAGTGAAAAGTGAAAGTGAAGTCGCTCAGTCGTGTCCGACTCTCAGCGACCCTATGGACTGCAGCCTTCCAGGCTCCTCCATCCATGGGATTTTCCAGGCAAAAGTACTGGAGTGGGGTGCCATTGCCTTCTCCGACCTGGGTTCAAATGGGTTGGGAAGATCCCCTGGAAAAGCGAAAGGCTACCCACTCCAGGATTCTGGCCTGGAGAATTCCATGGACTACAGTCTATGGGGTTGCAAAGAGTTGGGCACGACTGAGTGACTTTCACTTCCACTTTCAAGGATTATTAAAAGTGAACTGTGGTAACTTAAAATTAATCTATCGTTATGCTTATAGCTGTCAACTGCAAAACAAAATCCTCCTCTTCAACAGGGCTGGGTGAGTTGCATGAAGGCATTGTTTTAGAACATGTAGATGTGGAAGAAACTGAAAGTTCATCAGTCTCCCTCTTCAGGAATAGTTTCTCAAACTTAACCTGCAAATTGAGATACAAGACCAGATTTTAGTTAGTGCTAAATAAGACCTGCAGTGCAACATCAGTTGGCTAGTATTCCTGAAGTGTGAATAAGTAAGAGACATAGCTAATTATCTGATTTGTTGATATTTAATAACCAATTCCTATGAGGTGGTTTTTTCCTTGGGAGAGTAAAAGCTTGTTCTTTGCTATTACTTGGGTGCTAACACAGACCTTGTCACTGTTTTAAAGGTTCTACAAGGATTAACTCATCTTCAAAAATCTTAGTGAGATATATATTTTATTTTTTCCATTTTACATATGAGAAAACTTTTCCCCTCAAAGAAAACTTTCCTAAGATACACAGGTAGAAGTGGGAGAGTCAGTTATTACTTATAGTTTCATTCTTGGGTATTAACTTTTCGTTGCTAGCTTTTGACAGATAATCTGATGCCCTTTCTATGGCTCAGCATCTGGTGGAAAGTGTAGATCATTTCAGTGAATGCACATTTTTTTTAATTTGCCTAGTTATTGTCTGTAGCATTAAGCAGAAGACAAACTTGCCTAGATGTTTCCTTGTATAAACAGTAATAATTTTTTATTCACAAAGAATAGACACTTGTTTACTCATGGTCATTGAGATGATAAAATGTGCATCTTATCTTTTGCCAAAAATGAGATAAAATAGCCTTGAACATCTTCAGTAATGGATACTTTATTGCCTTTAGTTTAGAACTCTGTGGGTTGCTTATGTGTTGTCTTCACCCTTCCAATTCTACTTACCTCACCTTCCATGGGAGCTCAACTGCCTATGCTCTGAGAGAAAAAAAAAAAAAAAAAATCAAGCCTTAACACAGATGAAATAGCAGACCCTGGACTTCCTATCGACTTCCCAGAGAGCCATAATTATTAGCTCACTCCCAGATACACATCTTGGGGACAGATTAATTTGTTTCAGTTTTGAAACAATCATTCTTCTTCTCTTCCTAACTGATTTAAAATATCTACAATCTGCATTATATTTTGGCTTCAGCAGTAAAGTTCTGAAAGAATACTTACTGAGAATGCACTGAATGTGTGAAACACTGTCTACCTACTAGGGAATACATAAATGAATAACTAAATACAAGCCCTTTCAAAAATATATGATGCAGAATTTTATTTTCAGTCCTCCACTATTAACATGTGCTCACTGGGGACAAAAACAACAGCAACTTGAACAACACAACAGTAACTCTTAAATATTTATTGAGTGTTTACTATAGAGTAGATGTTATTATAAACATTTGGTACACCGGGGTCCAGCCCCGGCTGATCCAGGGTATTCGAAGCGGGGACGGCGTCGGCGACCTATTTAATTATTTATTCATCAAAGATATAAAGAGTAATAGAATGAGGATAGCTCAGTAGGAAAATTCAGTGGAGAAAAGAGGCTGAGTGGCTTGGTTTACGCGGGAGACCAATAAAACTTCAAGACAAGAAGTTTGCACCACTTACGTAGGCCGCAGGCGTCCTTCCGTTCTCCCGAAGGAGAGGAGACACTGAGGCCTCCCAGGTCGGATCTTAGAAGCCCAGGCATAATTAGCAAGCATGGCGGGTTCCGCGCTCCAGATGGAGACTCAGCCAGAAGTTGAAAGAGAGAGCGACATGGGGAGACCAAGTTTCGGTGAACAAGGCCTGCACTTTATTTTCCAAAGTAGTTTTTATACCTTAAGTTATGCATAGAGGATAATGGGGGAAGGGGTGGAGTCATGCAAGGACAGCAGTTCCTGGTTCTAATCTAAGCCAGGCTTTCAAACTTATCATATGCAAAAGTTCAGGTGATTGACATCATCTTCTGGCCCGGAGGCCTGTTAACATTTTAAGAAACTTATTTTTCTCTAAAGGTGATTATTCCAAAGTCAGGCACCAGCCTCCAAAAAAGCATTGGACAAAGCTGCATTTTACATTTCTATACACCCATTATATCAATAATACACTGCCAAGGACACAGTAGGTAAGGAGTATGGAGACTTAGCAGCAAACATTGGCTCAATAAGTGAAAAACCCTTCACCAATACAATTTCTAATCAATCTTTTAACTACTCAAAGGAATCTGTGTTTAGACAGTTTAGAACATCTCCTGCCTCTCACAGTTGGGAGGCTCTGAACAATCACATGTGGCCGGAAAAACCTATTCAGGCAGGCTAGAGGATTTCCAAAGGAGTTTGTAGGTTAAACACTGTCACACCCAGGAATTATTAACTGGAGCTGTAAGCTAACTCTTTTTTCAGAGAGAGGTAGTGGGGGACAGCCCCCCGTAAAGTCAGAGGTGTAGGTGAAAGCACAAAGCAGAAAGTAGGCAGACTCTGGTTTGGGGGGTAGATGCTCGAGAATTTCCAGGGGGACTCCTGAGGCTTGATCCCGCCTTTGCGTATGCCGAGCCTCCTTCCTCATGACCTTTGTCATGGGCAGAATTCCTCATGCTGGCTCCCGGCAGTGATAGAATTCAGTTGAGCTATTCCAGATCCTGAAAGATGATGCTGTGGAAAGTGCTGCACTCAATATGCAATATGCACTCAATATGCAATATGCCGGCTCCCGGCAGTTTATCTTGATGAATCTTCATAATGATCTCATAAATTGTATTACACTTATTTTATAAATGAAGAAACTTGGAATGACAAAGATTGGATAATTTGGCTAAGATTGCCCAGCCTAAGCTCCTAGTCACTAAGGAAAACAATGGCAAATCCATGTGAGGGGGAGAGCTTTCTTTAACCTTATAATCACTTAGTAGCCAAGATTAAGTTATTAAATAAGCTATTTCTTACTCTAGCAATTAAAAGGGACTTGTGTGTAGAGATAAAGATACAGCATAGCTATGTTTTATTAGCTAAGTAAAGTGTTACTTGAGCCTCGAGAATCATGACAGGAGTACACTCCAGAGCACATTGAAAAGTGGTCTGCAAAAGCAATGGCAAAGAACATCCTTATATGTTATCTGGACAATGTGAGGTATCTAATGGGCAACTAACAGGGATATATATATATATATTTTTTTTTTTTTTTTTCTTGCATACATCTAAAATGCTCCCCTTCATGGACCACTGCCTTGTAATGGTGAAGGGACTTGTGTAATTCAATGATGCTATTAGCCATTCTGGGCAGGGCCACCCAAGGTTGACAGGTCATAATGGAGAGTTCTGACAAAATGGCCCATGGAAGGAGGGAATGGCAAACCACTCCAGTATTCTTCCCATGAGAATCCCATGGACTGTATAAAAAGGCAAAAAGATATGATGCAAAAACATGAGTCCCCCAGGTTGGAAGGTGTCCAGTATGCTACTAGGAAGAGCAAAGGACAATTTCTAATAACCCCAGGAAGAATGAAGGAGCTGGGTCAAACCTCAGTTGTGGATGCATCTGGTGATGAAAGTAAATCCAGTGCTATAAGGACCAGTATTGCATAGGAATTTTGATTGTTAGTTCCACGAATCAAGGTAAATTGGATAGAGTCAGGCAGGAAATGGCTAAACATCAGCATCTTAGGAATCAGTGAACTAAAATGAGTGCAATGGGCAAATTCAATTCAGATGATTATTATATCTACTGCTATGGGCAAGAATCCCATAAAAGAAATGGTATAGCCCTCATAATCAACAAGAGTCTGAAATGCAGTACTTAGGTACAACCTCAAAAACAGTAGAATGATCTCAGTTCATTTCCAAGGCAAACAATTCAACACCACAGTAATCTAAGTCTATGCCCAACAACTAATGCCAAAGAAGCTGAGGATGATCACTTCTATGAAGACCTACAAATCCTCCTAGAACTAACACCAAAAAAAGATGTCTATTCATCACAGGGAATAGGAATACAAAAGTAGGTAGCCAAGAGATACCTGAAATAACCGAAAAGTTTGGCCTTGGTGTACAAAATGAAACAGGGCAAAGATTAAAGAATTCTGCCAAGAAAACACACTGGTCATAGCAAACATCTTTTTCCAACAACACAAAAGATAACTTTACAAATGGACATCACCAGATGGACAATACTGAAATCAGATTGATCTCATTGTTTGCATCTGAAGATGGAGAAGCTGTATACAGTCAGCAAAATCAAGACATGGAGCTGACTGTGGCTCAAAGCATCAGCTCCTTATAGCAAAATTTAGACTTAAGCTAAAGAAATCAGGGAAACCACTAGGCTAATCAGGTACAAGCTAAATCAAATCACCTATGATTATACAGTGGAGGTGGCAAAAAGATTAAAGGGATTAGTTCTGGTAAACAGTGCATAAAGAACTATGGACAGAGATTTGAGATATTGTACAGGTGACACTGACCAAAACCATCCCCAAGAAAAAGAAATGCAATAAGGCAAAGCAGTTGTCTGAGGAAGCTTTACAAATAGCTGAGGAAAGAAGAGAGGTGAAAAGGAGAAAGGGAAAGGTACACCCAACTAAATTCAGAGTTTGAAAGAATACCAAGGTGAGACTAGAAGGCCTTCCTCAATAAACAATGCAATGAAATAGAGAAAAACAGCAAAAGACGGATGAAAGATCTCTTTGAGAAAATTGGAGGCATCAAAGAAACATTTCAAGCAAAGATGGTCACAATAAAGGGCAGAAATGGTAAAGACCTAGAAGAAGCAGAAGAGATCAAGAAAAAACAGCAAGAATACACAGAAGAACTGTACAAAAGAAGATCTTAATGACCTGGATAACCACAATAGTGTGGTCATTGACCTAGAGGTTAAGATCCTGGAATGTGAGGTCAAGTGGGCCTTAGGAAGTGCTGCTGCCAATAAAGCTAGTGGAGATGGAGAAATTCCAGCAGAGCTATTTAACATCCTAAAAGATGATGTTATTAAAGTACTGCACTAAATATGTCAGCAAATTTGGAAAACTCAGCAGTGGTCACAGGACTGGAAAATGTCAATTTTCATCCCAATTTCCAAGAAAAGCAATACTAAAGAATAATCAAAGTGCCAAACAGTTCTGCTCACTTCTCTTGCTAGTAAGGTTATGCTCAAAATCCTTCAAGCTAGCCTTTAGTAGTAGTACCTGAATTGAGATCTTTCTTTTTTTTTTAATTTATTTAAATTAGAGGCTAATTACTTTATAATATTGCATTGGTTTTGCCATACATCTGGGTTTAGAAAAGCCAGAGGAATCAGAGATCATATTGTCAACATTTGATGGATCATAGAGGATGCAAGAGAATTCCACAAAAGCATGTACTTCTGTTTCCCTTACTAAGCTAAAGTCTTTGACTTTGTGGATAATAGCAAACTGTGAAAAACTCTTAAAGAGATGGGAATATCAGACCATCTTGTCTCCTGAGAAACCTGTATGCAGGTCAAGAAAGTAACAGGTAGAACCTTATATGGAACAACTGACTGGTTCAAAATTGAGAATGGAGTATGACACGTCTGTATATTGTCACCCCGTTTATTTAACATATATGCAGAACACATCATGCAAAATGCCTGACCTGTTGAATTACAAACTGGAATCAAGATTGCCAGGAGAAAGATCAAAAACCTCAGTAATACAGATGATACCACTCGAATGGGAGAAAGTGAAGAGGAACTAAAGAGCCTCTTGAGAAGGTGAAAAAGAATAGTGAAAAAAATCAGCTTAGAACTTAAAAAAAAAAAAAAAAAAAAAAAAACTAAGACCATGATATCCAGTCCCATCACTTCATGGAAAATAGAAGGGGAAAAGGTGGAAGCAGTGACAGATTTCCTTTTCTTGGGCTCTAGAATCACTTTGGATGGTGACTGCAGCCAGAATTAGAAGACAATTGCTTTTTTTTTTTAATTTACAATACTGTATTGGTTTTGTCATATATCAAAATGAATCTGCCACAGGTATACATGTGTTACCCATCCTGAACCTTCCTCCCTCCTCCCTCCGCATACCATCCCTCTGGGTCGTCCCAGTGCACCAGCCCCAAGCATCCAGTATTGTGCTTCGAACCTGGACTGGCGACTCGTTTCATATATGATATTATACATGTTTCAATGCCATTCTCCCAAATCATCCCACCCTCTCCCTCTACCACAGAGTCCAAAAGACTGTTCTATATATCAGCAATTGCTTTTTTGAAGGAAAACTCTGACAAACCTAGGTAGCATATCAAAAAGCAAAACCATCACTTCACCAGCAAAAGTCTGTATAGTCTAGACTATGGTCAATCTAGTAGTCAGGTATTGATATGAGAGTTGGACCATAAAGGCAGAGCGCTAAAGAACTGAGGCTTTCAAACTGTGGTTCTGGAGAAGACTTTATATATATATATATATATATATATATATATATATTTTTTAATTGGAGGCTAATTGAGACTCCCATGGAAAGTAAGGAGATCAAACCAGTCAATCCTAAAGCAAATGAACTCTAAATAATCATTTAAAGGACTAATGCTGAAGCTGAAACTTCAATACTTTGGCCACCTGATAAGAACAGCTGACTTATTGGAAAAGACTCTGATGCTGGGAAAGATTGAAGTCAGAGTGAGAAGAGGGTGACAGAGGATGGAATTGTTGGGTGGCATCACTGATTGAATGGACATGAACTTTGGCAAACTCTGAGAGATGTTATAGGACAGGGAGGCCTGGCATGCTGTAGTCCACGGGGTCACAAAGAGTCGGATATGACTTAGGGACTAAACAATACTAAGAAAAATATAGCTTGCTTTTGATACCTTATGCAATGACTATTTTGCATGAAAAGGCTTCTTGGCATTACTTTTAAACTTTCAGTTCAGTTCAGTTCAGTTCAGTTGCTCAGTCATGTCCGACTCGCAGCACACCAGGCCTCCCTGTCCATCACCAAATCCCGGAGTTCACTCAAACTCACGTCCATCGAGTCGGTGATGCCATCCAGCCATCTCATCCTCTGTTGTCCCTCTTCTCCTCTTGCCCCCAATCCCCCCCAGCATCAGAGTCTTTTCCAATGAGTCAACTCTATGCATGAGGTGGCCAAAGTACTGGAGTTTCAGTTTTAGCGTCATTCCTTCCAAAGAAATCCCAGGGCTGATCTCCTTTAGAATGGACTTGTTGGATCTCCTTGCAGTCCAAGGGACTCTCAAGAGTCTTCTCCAACACCACAGTTGAAAAGCATCAATTCTTCAGTGCTCAGCTTTCTTCACAGTCCAACTCTCACATCCATACATGACTACTGGAAAAACCATAGCCTTTACTTGATGGACCTTTGTTGGCAAAGTAATGTCTCTACTTTTTAATATGCTGTCTAGGTTGGTCATAACTTTCCTTCCAAGGAGCAAGCCTCTTTTAATTTCATGGATGCAATTACCATCTTCAGTGATTTTGGAGACCTCAAAAATAAAGTCTGACACTGTTTTCACTGTTTCCTCATCTATTTGTTATGAAGGGTTGGGACCAGATGCCATGATCTTAGTTTTCTGAATGTTGAGTTTTAAGCCAACTTTTTCACTCTCCTCTTTCAGTTTCATCAAGAGGTTTTTTAGTTCTCTTCACTTTCTGCCATAAGGGTGGTGTTATCTGCATATCTGAGGTTATTGATATTTCTACTGGCAATCTTGATTCCAGCTTGTGCTTCTTCCAGCCCAGTGTTTCTCATGATGTACTCTGCATATAAGTTAAATAAGCAGGGTGACAATATACAGCCTTGACGTACTCCTTTTCCTATTTAGAACCAGTCTGTTGTTAGTCGTGCAGTTCTAACTGTTAAAACTTTAGGAAGTAAAATAAATCACTTTTTTAGTAAACTGCCCTATGATATCTAGTTTTTAACTTCCCATTTTCCTCTGATCTTCCTTTCTTCATGACTATCCATCTGGGTAGTTTTGATGGTTGTTTACAAAATTGTGTCATACATCTCTTCTTATACTCTGCAAATATCTTCAAAAAAAAAAAAAAGAAAAAAGTTCAGTGCTTCTAAGCAATATTTTTATTTTGGATATATTAATTTTTTATACAGGGAAATGGTTTTTTTACATTTACCATTTATATTAGGAATCATTCATTGTGATTTGAGATAAATGGCACTGTAGTCTTGACTTCTCCCCTCAAGGCAGTCTGAACAGCTGCTTAACCCATGTCTATGGCCAGTTCCTTGCTCTGTGATTTCCTACAGAACAACAAAGCTTCAATTTATTGAAGTTTCATGAGCTCTTTTTTGCACAACATACATGTAAATGATTGTTTCTTCACTCTTCAAGCAAGTAATTTGTTTTGAGTAGATGAAATTAAGAAAGTAACATGTCAATCATATAAAACAGTCATTTCATTTAATAGCAAGCTAAACAGCCATGTTGACTTACTGAATCATATTTCAGGATATTTTATTGACTTTTTAAAATGGTTCCTTTTCTTTAACTGTAATATTTTTAAAAACCTGAAATCTATTAAGTAGCTTAAAAAAAAGTTTATCATTTAGTGTCACCTTTGACTCAGTTTCTCAAATTTCTATGGAAATTCAACCATAGAATCAGAGCAAATTTAATAGAGGAAGCATTGCATTAGTTAAAAGTGTTTTCTAGAATCCAGGGCAGATGTAATTTTAGATTTGAAATCAGAATGATGCTGCAGACAGAATTTTTCCTTCCTGACCTTCTTCTGAAAGCAGATTGCTTCAGGGGAAGCAAACCAAAATGGAAAACAAAAATGTGAAGGAAAAAGTGATGTGTCAGTTTCCATAAGACAAGCAAAAATATTAAATGTAGCTTTATTTGAGTGAGAAATCATTTTCATACTATTATGAAAATGTATTTTGCCTATTATAATTCTTATAAGTTTTTCTTTTAGTATAAACTACTGCATTATCTTTCTTAATTTATTTATTTTAATTGGAGGCTAATTACTTTACACTATCATGGTGGTTTTTGCCATACAACCATTTCTTAAACCTATTTTATATAAGGTATGAATGAGAATATTGAAAGTTCAAAATAGACAATTGAGAAACTTACATTTAAAATAAACTTTAAAATATTTTTATCCCATGCTAAATTAAACTATTCCTTGCAACTTCAAATTATTTTAATTAAATGAAGATGGCATAGAATTTGAGTATATTGATACTCAGGCATTGGAACAATACACAAAAAGCAGTGAGATAAAACAATCAACCCAATCTATATTTGCATGTTTGTACAAATACACTTTATTTCACCAAATCACAGGTATTAACTCAAATTGAGTCAAAAACAAATATCATCTAAGAATGATACCATGATGCACAGAAAATTACCTTTAGAAATTCTGTAAAGAATAGTTTTTAAGTTTTCTTATTTACAGTGGTTCCTGTGAACTCAGATTCAAAGTGATAGTGATTATAAATCTTACAATCTTCTCCTTCAGATAGAAATCTTCAGAATTTGGGTGAAAGAAATAAAAATATTAGGAATTTATAAATTTCTGAAATAATATTACTCACAATAATTCTAACATTCCTCATGCCATTTACCAATTATTATAGATAGATCAAACCAGTCAATCCTCAAGTAAATCAACCCTGAATAGTCCTCAGAAGGAATGATGCTGAAGCTGAAGCTCCAGTACTTTGGCCGCCTAATGCAAAGAGACAACTCATTGGAAAAGACAATGATGTGGGAAAGATTGAATGCAAAAGGAGAAGGGGGAAACAGAGATGAAATGGTTAGAGAGTATCATTGACTCAATAACTTGAGCAAACTGTGGAGATAGTGGAGGACAGAGAAGGCTGGGGTGCTGCAGTTCATTGGATCACAAAGGTTGGGACATGACTTAGAGAATGAATAACAAATAGATCTAAAATAATTGTTTGATAAAGATGAAATTCTATGGTTAATTTTCTTTACCAGAAACTATAGTTTGTAGTGAATATTCAAATTTTGGAAATTACTAGGAATATCCTTACTGGATTGGATTTGAATAACAACATAAGAATCAGTAGCAAAGTTAACAGTACTACAGGGAATCATGCTGAGGTTGATATTTTCAGGATTTTGTTTTCTAAAATTGATATTTTTTGAACACCTTATTTATAAGAATGACTCACCATTAGCCAAAGATAAGACTATTTTATTGTTGTTCAGTCACTAAATTGTGCTTGACTCTTTGAGATCCCCTGGACCACATTATGCCAGGCTTCTCTGTCCTTCACAATCTTCCAGAGTTTGCACAAACTCACGTCTATTGAATTGATATCATCCAACCGTTTCATCCTGTCATCCCTTTCTCTTGCCCTCAATCTTTCCCAGCATTAGGGTCTTTTCTAATGAATCAGTACTTTGCATCACTTGGCCAGAATATTGGAACCTTAGCATCAAAGCTTCCAGTGAGTATTCAGGGTTGATTTATTTTAGGATTGACTGGTTTGATCTCCTTGAAGGCCAAGGGACTCTCAAGAGTCTTTTCCAGAAACACAGTTTGAAAATCAGTTCTTTGGCACTCAGTCTTCTTTATGGTTCAACTTTCACATCTGTATATAACTACTGGAAAAATGATAGCTTTGACTATACAGACCTTTGTTGGCAAAGTGATGTCTCTTCTTTTTAATATGTTGTCTAGATTTGTCATAGCTTTCCTTCCAAGGAGCAAGTGTCTTTTAATTTCTAGACTGTAGTCACCATCCATAATGACTTTAAATCCTAAGAAAATAAAATTTGTCATTGTTGCCATTTTTCCCCATCTATTTGCCACAGTGATAGGGTTGTATGCTATGATCTTAATTTTTTGAATGTTGAGTTTTAAGCCAGATTTTTTCACTCTCATCCTTCACCTTCATCAAGAGGCTCTTTAGTTTCTCTTCACTTTCTACCATTAGGGTGATAGTATATATATATAATCATATATATATGGTTTCAAACCATATATATATATGGTTTTTGATATTTCTCCCAGCAATCTTGATTCAAGCTTATAATTCATCTAGCCCAGCAATTCACATGGCATACTCTGTATATAAGTTAAATAAGTAGGGTGACAAGATCCAGCCTTGACGTACTCCTTTCCCAATTTTGAACCAGTCTGTTGTTCCATGTCTATGGCCACAGGTAAAGATAAGGTTTAGTGCTGAGGTCGTGATTTCCCGTCTCCTTGTTGTGAAATGGTAATGCTAATCTTGGACTCTACAATTAGCTTTTTTTCTTTCAAACCAATAATACCTCTATGTTAATCTTTAACTTTTTATTCTTACAAAATAAAGACTTTCCTGATTTCTCAACTAAATTTTCCTTCCAAGATTCAGAAAAAAATATGAATTTCCTAAAAAATACTAGCAAGGAAATCTACAAGGAAACAGCATAAGTTAATATGAATATATATTATCTGTATTATTATACTAATTATGCATACTGGCTTAAGCTAAAGCAAAGGACAGGATTCCCAGGTGTGGCTAGTGGTAAAAACCTGCCTGCCAGTGTAGGAGATATAAAAGATATGGAGTTGATCCTTAGGTCAAGGAGATCCCTTAAAGGAGGGCATGGAAACCCACTCCAGTATGCTTGCCTGGAGAATCTCATGGATTGAAGAGCCTGGTGGGTTACAGTCCATAGGCTCACAAAGTGTCGGACATGACTGAAGGAACTTACCACAAAGAAAAGTATATTTTCCATTTTAACAATAAACATCTTTAGTTACCTTTCTTCAGGCTACTTTGTTAAAACACACAATGTGTGTCTTAAGGTGACTGTGAAAAGGAAACCTAGCACTTGATTCTGCCATAATTAAAGGAAAATCAAAAAAGTCAAAAGATAGATAAATAGATAGATGGATAACTGTCATATACTAAGATAATGAACTTTGTTAGTATTTAATTTTAATTTTGTATTCCATCATTCAACAGTAAAGATATCCTTTTAGTGAGATACTTTTATTAAAGATTACTAAAAAAAAAAAAAAAAAAAAAAAAAAACCCTACCTATCATGCTATGTATTTAAAAACAAATTAAAAATATCAATATATACTACATTAAATAAGGTTCTAAGCAAAATTTAAATGAATGATTACAGTGCTTCAATCATAACTTGAGCTTTCTCACATTAATTATCTAGCTAATCAATCTTTCCAGTTCCTGTTGTCCCCTAAAAAGCATCACATTTTCTTTAAGAACTAGAATAAAGTCCACATTTTCGAAGACTATCCCAACCTGTGGTGATTTATCTATCCTGAATCCTGTATCCATTTGGGGCTTGTAGCCTTAAACATTTTATAAACCTTGTATTATAACCAAAATTTAACAAAATTTCAGGGACCTAAATTAATTTCTGATATGTTTATAACATTTACCATAGTATTTAATATAGATTTAGAAAAAGAACTCCAAAAGGATCAGTTAATAGAGTTTGTAACAGACTATAGTTTATTTGTAATTTGCATAAAGTCCTTCTGATGCTTTTATACAATGCTGACAAAAACTTAACAAAAAACATAGGCTTTAGCTATCAAAATTAGAAAGATTCAATTTAATTGTCTGTCCATCCTCCTACTCTTCTTTTTTCTTCTTCTAATATAGAAACCATGCCAACATTTTATTGAATGTGCTTTTATTCCATAAAATTTGTATGCTTCCACCTTTACATTGGATACTTAAAATGTCCTTCACTCTCTATTCTTATAATTTTATAAAATTGCATAATACCTGAGTTGCCTTTGTAGTAAAGTAAAATATAAATTTCATGATATAGGGTTATTCAAAAATGACAGCCATTTATTTGTTTGTAAGCTCTGTCAGCTTACAAGAAACTGGTTCTCACTGTATCTCAATGAGTTATGTAGGCTTCACTTTTATTATATATGATTGACTGTGGGGTTTTATATGGAATAAAATAGCTGTCACAGCTGCTCAAAATCGGTATAACTCAAGAGTTTTCCCTCTCAGTAGCTCTGTGAGAAGCTAATTTACTCTGGAAGGCAGTACATCTTTGCAGAGAAAGATTCGCCTCAGGTAAAAAGTGGGAAGCAACACAAATGGATTTGTAACACCTATCTTTCCATAAGCATTTCTTTTTCTTTTTTGGCATTAGAGCTTGAAACAAGTGAGTTGTATATTTATGTCCTCTAAATAAATGTCTTACTCCTTCCAAAACACATATTCAATTAAAAAATATACAAAAGACATAATGACTAGTGTTTGTTAGTAGCTTTATTGAAATATAATTTACATATATAAAAAGTGTAAAACAAAATTTTATAATGAATGTTGGAAAACCATTTTGGTGGAAGAATAATCTTGGAGCAAATTTTCAAGATAAATCATTTCAAATAGCACCACCAAACAGCTATCTACCAGACACACACAGAAGAAACTTTTTACTGCATACTTTGCCCAACTATATAAGTTCTCATAGATTTAAAAAAAAATTTCTTTTACTGAACAAACACTACATTATTTATTTCATATTATTGTTAGAATCAGAATTATTTAATAAATGTGGAAATGCGTTGAGTAGTATTATGCAAATGTATTATCATAGTAAATAATGCTTTTTCCATGCTTTATTCAAGACTACTGCTGCTGCTACTGCTATTGCTAAGTCACTTCAGTCGTGTCTGACTCTGTGGGACCCCATAGACAGCAATCCACCATGTTACCCCATCCCTGGGATTCTCCAAGCAAGAACACTGGAGTGGGTTGCCATTTCCTTCTCCAATGCATGAAAGTGAAAAATGAAAGGGAAGTCGTTCAGTCGTGTCCGACTCTTAGCGACCCCAAGGCTCCTCCGCCCATGGGATTTTCCAAGCAAGAGTACTGGAGTGGGGTGCCATTGCCTTCTCAGTATTCAAGACTAATAAATTAAAAACCTTTGCAAACACAGAAAATACAGCATCTCATATAAAACTCCCAGGAGTAAATAAAAAAGATTATATATAGAGAATATGTTTCTGAGGATGAAACAGAGCTAAACAAAACCAATTTCAAAATATAGGCTCAAATACACAAAATATCTATGAAAAAACTTCACAATATTATGAACCATAGCATTAAGAATAACCATAACATTATTTTCCATTCTATTCCAACTAAATTAAGGAACTAACACAAAATCTGTAATTATTTTGGAGCCATAAAAAATTTTCACTCTTTGCACATAATATTATTAGATTGCTTCCCTGATTCATTGAAATTTAAGTCAAAGTTAAGAAAAACAGAATACATAATTCAATAATTGAATTTCTCCATTGACACTATCTTTTCATCAACACCATGGTAATAACTCAAAAGGTGTTGTTTTCAAGCACTTTCAAGTATTTTCAAACGTACTAATACATTCAGACATACCCATATGATTTAAACATGTAAAATATCATGTATGAAACGAGTTGCCAGTCCAGGTTCGAAGCACGATACTGGATGCTTGGGGCTGGTGCACTGGGACGACCCAGAGCGATGGTATGGGGAGGGAGGAGGGGGGAGGGAGGAGGGAGGAGGGGGGAGGGAGGACGGAGGAGGGAGGAGGGTTCAGGATGGGGAACACATGTATACATGTGGCAGATTCATTTTGATATTTGGAAAAACTAATACAATTATGTAAAGTTTAAAAACAAAATAAAATTTAAAATAAATAAAATAAAAACAATAAAAAAATTTACTATAAGTCCTCAAAGCAAACTATGTTCTAAAAAAAAAAAATCATTGTATTATTTAAAGTGACATGATAGCTTGTTTTTATGAATCATTGTATATACTCCAGGAATACTTCAAGAAAGAGTGAACTTATGAAGATATGGGGGTAAGGATCAAACAAGATCTGGAGTTTCAGAAAATTGACTTACTTGGCACAAATGATTCTCATTTGCTGATAATATGGTAAACAAAGCTTAGAAATGTTGATGTCTTCATCATCTGGGAATTTACCCCCTCATACTAAGTGGAAGACCAGCACACATGCATAAGGAGATTTCACTTTCTTTGAGTCACCTATCATATATATTTTAAAGCATGATTCATTAATACTGATGTCATTATAACTTTGCAATATTTTGAGAAAGTTGATATTTAATAGAAGTATTAACTAAGTTGGGTTTTTCAGGTAAAGCTAGTGGTAAAGAACCAGCTTAACAATGCAGGAGATATAAGGAACCCAGGTTTGATCCCTGAGTGGGGAAGATCCCCTGGAGGAAGGCATGGCAACTGACTCCAATATTCTTGCCTGGAGAAACCCTTGGACAGAGGAGCCTGGTGGGCTACAATCCATAAGGTTGCAAACAGTCAGACATGACTGAAGTGACTTAGCAGCAGCAGCAGCATTAAATTATGAAGAAGAGTAATATGCTTGTTTATTTATCCTACATAATAAAATAATTGATATAGAAATTGGCCAGCAAGATGTCAGAGTAGAAAGATATGAGTTCACTTCTTTAAAAAAAAAAAAAAAAAATCACAACCAACTGCTGAACAACCATTGACCCCTTCTCCAGAAAAAAAAAATGCTGGATCCTGTCAAAACAGATACCTGACATCCAAAGACAAAGAAAAGCCACAATGAAATAGTAGGAGGGGCATAACTGTGATAAAATCTAATTCCATACCCACCAGGTGAGTGATCCACAAACTGGAAAATATTTATACCACAGAAGTTCTCCTACAGGAATGAAAGTTCAGAGCCCCCCGTTAGGATCCCCAGTCTAGTGGTTTGGCAATAGAGGAGGAAGCCACATAGAATCTGGCTTTGAAGCCAGTTTATTTTTTTAATTATATATATATATATATATATATATATATTTGATGCACAGTTAATTTACAATGTTTCAGAAGCACAACAAGGTGACTCAGTTATACATATACACATATATTATTTTTGAAATTATTTTCCATTATAGGTTATTACGAGATGTTAACTACAGTTCCCTATGCTGTATAGTAAACTTTTGTTGCTTGTTGCATATCTCTTTTTTATTAGAAATCTAGCATTCTATTCATGCTAATTCAAACAAGTGGAATAAAAATGTCATAAGCTTTTTAGTTAGGCAAAAATACATAAGTTTACTTAAATACATGTATTATACATATTATTTTGGAGAAGGCAATGGCACCCCACTCCAGTACTCTTGCCTGGAGAATCCCATGGATGGAGGAGCCTGGTAGGCTGCAGTCCATGGGGTCAGTAAGAGTTGGACATGACTGAGCGACTTCACTTTCACTTTTCACTTTTTGCATTGGAGAAGGAAATGGCAACCCACTCCAGTAGTCTTGCCTGGAGAATCCCAGGGACAGGTGAGCCTGGTGGGCTGCCGTTTATGGGGTCGCACAGAGTCAGACACAACTGAAGCAACTTAGAAGCAGCAGTAGCAGCAACATACATATTATTTATATATATGTATACAAAATCTTTTCTACTACAGTTGGTAATGCTTTGAGAAAGAAGATAAAAAAAGAAGAGATGACGAAACCAGAAAACATAAACTAAATGAAATGGGAGCATTGTTTTTGAAACATGGCTGCTCATTAGAAACATATCTGGAGCTCCAGAGGGGGGGAAAAAAAAATACCTGGGTTTTTTTTTATTTTTCAAAAAATGTCAAGAAAATTCTGATATGCATCTAGATTTTAAAAAGTAATTACAGACTTTTCTATTAAATTATTGTTTTCATGATAGAGAGTTCTATTGTTTTTCTGTTACCAGTCATGATACAATGTTATTAAATAATAGCTAGATAATCACAACAGTAAAGGATGTTTATCAGTTTTCACACTATAAAAAGAATATTTCACAATCAACAGCCAAACAAAAGTAAAAGATCATTACAATTGTAAGCCATAATGGGAACATGATTAATCTAACAATATAAAATAACTATATACAATTTGGAGGGTCTAACAGAGTGATGAAGCAAGTGGAATTGCATTCTTGCACATGTTTTCATCCCCCCAGCCAGTCTGTCTTTTGGTTGGTGAATTTAATCCATTTACATTTAAGGCAATTATCAATATGTATGGTCCTATTACCATTTTTATTAATTCTTTGGGGTTTATTTTCTGTAGGTCATTTCCTTCTCTTGTATTTCCTAGCTAGAGAAGTTTCTTCAGCATTTGTTGCTAACCTTATTTGGTGGTGCTGAATTCTCTTATCTTTTGCTTTTCTGGAAAGCTTTTGCTTTCACCATTAAATTTGAAGGAGCATCTTGCTGGGTAGAGTATTCTTGATTGTAGGTCCTTCTCGTTCATCACTTTAAATGTATCGTTCTATTTCCTTCTGGTTTGTAGATTTTCTGTTGAGAAACCAGCTGATAACCTGATGGGAGTTCCCTTGTACATTATTTGTCATTTTCCCCTTGTTGTTTTTAATGTTGTATCTCTGTCTTTAATTTTTGTCAGTGTGATTACTATGTGTCTTGGTGTGTTCCTCCTTGGGTTTGTCCTGCCTGGGACTCTCTGTGCTTCCTGGACTTGGTTGACAATTTCCTTTCCTATGTTCAGGAAGTTTTTGACTAGGCTACCAGTAGAAACAAGAAAATTGCAAATGGAAAAGCTCATTAGTAAAGGCAAGCATAAAGCAAATGTAGGAAATCACGTGTATACAAATATGATATCAAAACCAGCAATTGTGAGAAGATAAGAACACAAATGCAAGATATTGGAAATACATTTGAAACTAAAAGAAGAGCAACTAAAACAGCCTTATTTGACTGCTATATCAAAACCTCATGGTAACTGAAAATGAAAATCTATAATATATACACACCAAAAAAGGAATATAAATGCACACAAATTAATCATGACAAAAGAAGACAACAGAAAAGAAAAAGGAGAGAAAATACTGACAAAAATGAAGTGCTTGCAGGTGACAGGGGGCTTGGTGAGTCAGATTCTCTGGCATCGCACCCCTCCCACCCCCATTATCCATCTTGCTTGGTTCTGCAGCATTGCAACATCTGCTAGGACAGCTCCAGTTTTGTTCTCTGCACAAAGCCTTTAAAAGTTCCCTCCCCAAGCCCTTCAGATTTGCCCACACAACTAAAGATATTTTCTTTTTGGAAATAAAGAAACTGGCCTCATAAACTATCTGTCATGAGTGCCCTCCTGCCAGCCAAGCTGGAATTGTTCTTCCTGACTCTGTGCATTTTCAGTCTCCCTTCCTAAGCCCCCACCCTGGTGGAATCCATTGCTGCCACTTTCATGGATACCTTCTCTGTTGGTTTCACCAACTGCAGTGCTGTGCACACACATGGGCCTTCCTCTTGCTTGAGGTCTGATTGGTAAGAACTCCTTCAAAGTAGGAATCATCATTGACATCTTTATTCCCTGGCATGTGAGCAAGAACAGACCTGGAGATGCACATGAGAGAGTCAACTCAGAGGCAGGTTGATTAGAAGTTCAGGGTCCCCGAGGAGGAGAAAGGGGTCTGGGGCTCTCAAAGTGGAGATAGGGGTCTGGAATTCTCAAGGAGGAGAAGAGGACAAGCATCTCTCTCTCTCTCTCTCCCTCTCTCTCTCTCTCTCTCTCCATTCCTTAGTCTTAGTCACATAAAACACTTTTTTTTTTTTCTTTAAGTCCAGAACTGATGATTACACAACAAACAACTCAGTTTAAATTCTGTACTAAGGATTATATAATAACAATGTTTCCTGCTTGAGGACATATTCTCCTTCCTGAAATTTCAGATAGTTCAGTTTAGTCACTCAGTCGTGTCTGACACTTTGTGACCCCATGGACTGCAGCAGGCCAGGCCTCCCTGTCCATCACCAACTCCCGAAGTTTATTCAAACTCATGTCCATTGAGTCAGTGATGCCATCCAACCATCTCATCCTCTGTCATCCCCTTCTCCTTCCACCTTCAATCTTTCCCAGCATCAGTATCTTTTCAAAAGAGTCAGCTCTTCATATCAGGTGTCCAAAGTATTGGAGTTTCAGCTTCAACATCAGTCCTTCTAATGAACATTCAGGACTGATTTCCTTTAGGATGGACTGGTTGGATCTCCTTGCAGTCCAAGGGACTCTCAAGAGTCTTCTCCAACACCACAGTTCAAAAGCATCAATTCTTCAGTGCTCAGCTTTCTTCACAGTCCAACTCTCACATCCATACATGACTACTGGACAAACTATAGCCTTGACTAGACGGACCTTTGTGGACAAAATAATGTCTCTGCTTTTTAATATGCTGTCTAGGTTGGTCATAGCTTTTCTTCCAAGGAGTAAGGATCTTTTAATTTCATGGCTGCAGTCACCATCTGCAGTGATTTTGGAGCCCCAAAAAATAAAGTCTGCCACTGTTTCCATTGTCTCTCCATCAATCTGCCATAAACTGATGGGACTGGATGCCATGATCTTTGTATTTTGAATGTTGAGTTTTAAGCCAGCTTTTTAATTCTCCTCTTTCACTTTCCTCAAGAGGATATTTAGTTCTTCCTCGCTTTCTGCCATAAGGGTGGTGTCATGTCCATATCTGAGATTACTGATATTTCTCCTGGCAATCTTGATTCCAGCTTGTGCTTCATCCAGCCCAGTGTTTCTCATGATGTACTCTGCATATAAGTTAAATAAGCAGGGTGACAGTATACAGATTTGACGTACTCCGTTTCCTATTTGGGACCAGTCTCTTATTCCATGTCCTGTTCTAACTGTTGTTTATTGACCTGTATACAGATTTCTCAGAAGGCAGGTAAAGTGGTTTGGTAGTCCCATCTCTGAAAGAATTTTCCACAGCTTGTTGTGATCTATACAATCAAAGGCTTTGGCATAATCAATAAATCAGAAGTAGATGTTTCCCTGGTATTCTTTTGCTTTATTGATGATCCAACAGGTGTTGGCAATTTGATCTCTGGTTCCTCTGCCTTTTCTAAATCTAGCTTGAACATCTGGAAGTGCATGATTCCTGTACTGTTGAAGCCTGGCTTGGAGAATTTTGAGCATTACTTTACTAGTGTGTGAGATGAGTGCAATTGTGTGGTAGTTTGAGCATTCTTTGGCATTGCCTTTCTTAAGTATTGGAATGAAAACTGACCTTTTCCAGTCCTGTGGCCACTGTTGAGTTTTTCAAATTTGCTGGCATATTGACTGCAGCACTTTCACAGCATCATCTTTTAGGATTTGAAATAGCTCAACAAGAATTCTATCACCTCTACTAATTTTGGAAACCTTTCTGAAAACCTGCTGGCTAATCCTGTTACCTTAAAATGCAAATTATGGGAGTGGGTCTAGTAAGATCTTTACAACCTTTAGACATTCTTTTGATTTATTGTAATAACTTTAAAGTATGTAACTCTCTTGCTAGTGAGGGGGGCATTCTCTGTTCCCCTTCTGATGTCAGAAGTTTCTCTGCCCCTTTTCTTACTTTAATAAACTCTGCTACAGAAAAGCTCTTGAGTAATCAAGGCTGGTCCCTGGTCCTGAAGCTAAATCTTCTTCAGAGATCACGAATCTGACATCATTTTCCATAAGCTATCACTCACAGCCTAGGGGGAAGGAAACATAAATAACCAGCCAGTGGAGAACCGAGCAGATGTAGAGGAAATATTCCAGGCATTTGGAGACAGTTGGAAACTATTTATGCTGATTATCATGGTTTTAAAGTCTCTAACTGAATTGTTACAATTGCGTATTCTTTGTCCTGTATAATACCTGCCACACTGTGGATTGTTTGGTGAGGTGTGAAGACAAGTCTGAAGAATATGAGGAGCCATGGCTAGTGAACCACAGTAATGACTGATTTGGGGAAAATTAACACTAGACATTTGTCATGATGTCACTAATTAACTATTTTATTTTTGTAGCAGAATCATTTGTCTCTATGTGTGGTGTTAATAAGCATGTACTTCAGTGACGGGAAAAGTTGAAAACTCCAAAATCCTTTTTACTTCCCTATTAGAGAGACTGACTGAATATGTTGTGTGTGTGGTTGTGTGCCTGTGATGTATTTATCACATTATTTGGAAAAAGTAATTTTCTATTATGTAGATATGCATTAGGTAAATGGAATGTTTCCATTTGCTCATGAAGGTAGGATTCATGAAACTCAGGTGTTAACCTGTAAATTGGATGACAGGACCACTTGAAATTTGTTGCTCCTATTACCTCTGTCTCAGATTCACAGTCTCATTCTTTAATGTTTATTAAAATATTGTGCCTGAAAGTTTATTTTGTTTAATTATCAAGTAGACACACATGTTTATTTTTATGTACAATATTTGATGTAAAGTCTTTTTTTTTTTCATTTACTATCTCAAAAATCACTGCCTTTAAGTAAAAGCAATGAAAGTCAGTGATACAAAAATTATATGGACATAATTTATATTTATAGAGAATTACATCCAAAGGCAGCAGACTACACACTCTTCCCAAATGCACAAGGAATATTCTAAATGATTGATCACATACTGGACCACAAAATGAGCCTCAGTAAATTTAAGAAAATTAAAAGCATGTCAAGCATCTTTTCCAATGATAACACTTTGAGATTAAAAATCAACTATAAGAGAAAAAAATCTTAAAAAAAAAAAAAAAGGAAGCTAAACAATATGTGACTAAACAACCAATGGATCAGAAGAAATCAAACAGAAAATCAAAAAATAGTTGCAGAAAAATGACAGCATGCCATTAGGAAATGAACTGAACACAGCAAAAATAAATAAATAAATAAAAAGGAAAAAAATAGAAAATCTAAGAGGACAGTCCATAGCATTACAATCTTATCTCAAAAAATAAGAAAAATCACAAAGAAATAACCTAAATTTAGACCTGAAGCAATTAGAAAAACAAGAACAAATAAAACCCAGAGTTGGTAGAATGAAAGAAACAATAAGGTCAGAGAGCAGAAATAAATAGAAACCAAGATCACAATACAAAATATCTATCAAATGAAATGCTGCTTAAATATTTGGCCAAACTCATCAAGAAAAAAAGGAATATGGCTCAAATAAATAAAATTAGAAATAAAGAAGGGGAAGTTACATCAGACATCACAGAAATATAAAAGACTGTAATAGGTTTTTATAAGCAAATATATGCCAATATAATGGACAACCTGAAAGAAAAGTACTAATTATTATGTGCAGCCTCCAAAGATTGCACTAGGAAGAAACTGAAAATATTAATAGAATAATCACAAGCAGTGAAATTTGAATCTGTGATGTAAAAACTCCCAACAAACAAAAGTCCGGGACCAGATGGTTTCACAGGCAAATTCTATCAAACATTTAGAGAAGAGTTAACACCTCTCCTTCTGAACTGGTTTCAAAAATGTTGAAGAGGAAGACACACTCATCATATTGTATGAGGCCACCATTACCTTCATACTAAAACCAGGAAAAGATACCATAAAAGACAATTATAGCCCAATATCATTCATGAATATGGATATTAATATCAGATCAGATCAGTTGCTCAGTCGTGTCCAACTCTTTGCGACCTCATGAATCGCAGCACGCCAGGCCTCCCTGTCCATCACCAACTCCCGGAGTTCACTCAGACTCACGTCCATCGAGTCAGTATGCCATCCAGCCATCTCATTCTCTGTCGTCCCCTTTTCCTCCTGCCCCCAATCCCTCCCAGCATCAGAGTCTTTTCCAATGAGTCAACACTTCGCTTGAGATGGCCAAAGTACTGGAGTTTCAGCTTTAGCATCATTCCTTCCAAAGAGAAATCCCAGGGCTGATCTTCTTCAGAATGGACTGGTTGGATCTCCTTGCAGTCCAAGGGACTCTCAAGAGTTTTCTCCAACACCACAGTTCAAAAGCATCAATTCTTCGGCTCTCAGCCTTCTTCACAGTCCAACTCTCACATCCATACATGACCACAGGAAAAACCATAGCCTTGACTAGACGAAACTTTGTTGGCACAGTAATGTCTCTGCTTTTGAATATGAATATTCATATACCAGCAACTCAAATCCAACAATACATTAAAAGGATCACACACTGAGATTTAACCTAGGGATTCCAGGATTCTTCAAAATCCTCAAATCAAACCGTGTGATATCAGCAAATTGAAAAATAAAACCATATGATCATCTCAACAGAGGCAGTAGGAACTTTTGACAAAATTCAACACCCATTTATAATAAAAGTGCTCTGGAATACAGGCACAGAGTGAAGATTCTTCAACACAGAAATTTTAAAAAGCAAACAATTTGAATGAGGATATTGTGCAGATGGTGACTGCAGCCATGAAATTAAAAGACGGTTACTCCTTGGAAGGAAAGTTATGACCAACCTAGATAGCATATTCAAAAGCAGAGACATTACTTTGCCAACAAAGGTCCGTCTAGCCAAGGCTATGGTTTTTCCAGTGGTCATGTATGGATGTGGACTGTGAAGAAAGCTGAGCGACGAAGAATTGATGCTTTTGAGCTGTGGTGTTGGAGAAGACTCTTGAGAGTCCCTTGGACTGCAAGGAGATCCAACCAGTCCATTCTGAAGGAGATCAGCCCTGGGATTTCTTTGGAAGGAATGATGCTAAAGCTGAAACTCCAGTACTTTGGCCACCTCATGCGAAGAGTTGACTCATTGGAAAAGACTCTGATGCTGGGAGGGATTGGGGGCAAGAGGAGAAGGGGACGACAGAGGATGAGATGGCTGGATGGCATCACTGAGTCGATGAACATGAGTGTGAGTGAACTCTGGGAGTTGGTGATGGACAGAGAGGCCTGGCGTGCTGTGATTCATGGGGTAGCAAAGAGTCGGACACGACTGAGTGACTGCTCTGATCTGATCTGATCTAATTGGTGAAATTCAATTTCTTTTTTTTTTTTTAATAGATTTGACTTGTAATATCAGGTAATTTTAAGGTATATAATCTGTTACTTTATTATATTTATATATTGTAATTGATTTTCCATGTAGTGGTATATATTATAAATTTATAATATTGTATTTTCAAAAAAAATGATTGATACAAGTATACGTAAACTTTTAATTCCTATAATAGCATTGTGGAGAAGTTGATGTATGGCAAAACAAATACAATATTGTAAGGTAAATAAATAAATAAATAAATAATAAAATTAAAAAATTAAAAAAAAAAAACAAAAACAAAAGGAAGTTAGTCATGAGGAATAAGGGGTGGCCTGGACACAAAGGATGCAAGCTGATATCTACACCTCATTCCACACACACCCAGGAAAGCTCATAGATACACTACAAAATAACCTCAGAGACTATTTCAACTTTTGCACATGTGCCCTAGGCACATGGAGAAGGAAATGGCAACCCGCTCCAGGGTTCTTGCCTGGAGAATTCTGTGGACAGAGGAGACTGGTGGGCTACAGTCCATGGAGTCACAAAGAGCTGGACACGACAGAGTGACTTAACCTAGGCACAGAGTGGATGCAAATTAACCACAGGGGCTTCCTCAGGTAACCTTAGGCAGCTAGGAGCCCATTAAGGGCTCATAAATATTCTACACATATATACATCTGATTATAACAGACTGAATTATGGGAAGACACGGACAATAGAGCCTATTGCTATATAACCTGCAACTATTAATTAGCCTTGAGTGTACGCCCATTTGCATCCCCTGTCCTGATTGATGTTAGGCACTCATCTCACACACTAGTAAAGTAATGCTCAGAATTCTCCAAGCCAGGCTTCAGCAATATGTGAACTGTGAACTTCCAGATGTTCAAGCTGGGTTTAGAAAAGGCAGAGGAACCAGAGATCAAATTGCCAACATCTGTTGGATCATCAATAAAGCAAAAGAATACCAGAGAAACATCTACTTCTGATTTATTGATTATGCCAAAGTCTTTGATTGTGTAGATCACAATAAAGTGTGGAAAATTCTTCAAGAGATGAGAATACCAGACCACCTGACCTGCCTCTTGAGAAACCTATATGCAGGTCAGGAAGCAACAGTTATAACTGGACATGGAACAACAGACTGGTTCCAAATAGGAAAAGGAGTACGTCAAGGCTGTACATTGTCACCCTGCTTATTTAACTTATATGCAGAGTACATCATGAGAAACACTGGGCTGGAAGAAGCACAAGCTGGAATCAAGACTGCTGGGAGAAATATCAATAACCTCAGATATGCAGATGACACCACGTTTATGGCAGAAAGTGAAGAGGAACGAAAAACCCTCTTGATGAAAGTGAAAGAGGAGAGTGAAAAAGTTGGCTTAAAGCTCAACATTCAGAAAACTAAGATCATGCCATCAGGTCCCATCACTTCATGGCAAATAGATGGGGAAATAGTGAAAACAGTGTCAGACTTTATTTTTTGGGGCTCCAAAATCACTGCAGATGGTTATTGCATCCGTGAAATTAAAGGACGCTTACTCCTTGGAAGGAAAGTTATGACCATTATAGATAGCATATGAAAAAGCGGAGACATCACTTTGCCAACAAAGGTCCGTCTAGTCAAGGCTATGGTTTTTCCAATGGTCATGTATGGATGTGAGAGTTGGACTGTGAAGAAAGCTGAGCGCTGAAGAATTGCTGCTTTTGACCTGTGGTGTTGGAGAAGACTCTTGAGAGTCCCTTGGACTGCAAGGCAATCCAACCAATCCATTCTAAAGATGAGTCCTGGGTGTTCTTTGGAAGGAATGATGCTAAAGCTGAAACTCCAATACATTGGCCACCTCAAGCAAAGAGTTGACTCATTGTAAAAAGACTTATGCTGAGAGGGGTTGGGAGCAAGAGGAAAAGGGGACCACAGAGGATGAGATGGCTGGATGGCATCACCGACTCAATGGACATGAGTCTGAGTGAACTCTGGGAGTTAATGATGGACAGGGAGGCCTGGCGTGCTGCGATTCATGGAGTCGCTAAGAGTTGGACACAACTGAACGACTGAACTGAACTGATCTGAACTGAAAACCCTATTTTGCACAGGACAAAATCAAAAGATATGTGAAGTATAAAAAGTGGGAACCCAAGGCAGATCATTACAATTTCTTTGGGGTTGGCTTACTCCCATCTCTTGGCAGTGTCCGTTGAATAAACTTCTGTCTGCTTGAGCTGTAACTAAACTGTAACTTGTCTGTTGTTTTAAACACTTTAGTTCATCATACATAATATTTATTGCAATGAGACAAGAACTGAGGGAGAGAAATAAACTGACCTGAGTATAACATTTTAAGTATTTAAAATCTTACTTGATACATTTGAAAAATAGCATCTTTGAAATCATGTTTGAAAACTTTGCAGATACAGAGGACAAAGAAAAAGCTAAAAATTTATTCATAATAGCATCATTCATGGATAACAATTAACTTTGAAGATGGTCTTCCTCTTTTTTTTTAATCATATATGGTTTGTGTGTATATAAGCATATAGTTAGGTTTACAGTTTTGTATTTGCTTTTCTCTTAAAAACATTGTAAAAACATTGGTGCTTTCTCTGATGTTAACCTCAGTTTATATAGTAACAGTATTAATTCTGTAAATATCTCATAATATTACACAGTGAATTCTTAAGAATTAGATTTATGTAGTTTTTTAAAGTTTTTACTTAATAATGATATAATAGATACATGTCTTTCTTAATCTTTGACAATCTGTAGAAATGATACTCATATTTGATCAATAAACCACCCTTTAAAACTTCTGTTATATTTTATTTTGTTTGAGATCCAGAAAGTTTTTACAACTTTATACCTTTAGCTGCAGGTAATTTCTACATATGTTTGCCAACTTCGAAGACTCTCACATCTCTATTCTTTCTTAATTTACTTGATTCAAAATATTTAAAGACATGTCATTATTTTACTAAATTATATTTCTCTAGCTGAATGGTTAAAAATATTGTATTTTGGAATCAGTTAGACCTAGATTGGTGACCAAACTCTACCATTCAATCATTTTGGGTAATTTAGTTGTTCTCAAATAAAACTTTGCAATGATACTTACCTCCTGTTTCTGCTATGATATGTAATGGTATAACTTAGTGTGGTAACTGGCATATATTAAGTACTTAGAAATGATAGAACTCACTTTGATGTCAGTTTCTCTAAAATTGATTTGAACTTCTGTTTATGTTTATTGAAGATTTATTTATTTATTTACAAATTTCATGTCTAATTTTAGACATTTTAAAAATGAGCAGTCTATTTTTATGGATTTTATTTTTCATTTTTGTGGTGTAATAAACCTTTTCAACATCACATCTGGTACAACCATGTTATTTCCATTTGTCTTTATTCTTTTAATATGACATGGTGATTTCTGAAATTCAAAGTTTTCTGATTTTATTTAACAAAATTGATTTCTAAAACAATTATTCCTTTGCAATACACTTGAAAAGGTTTTTGTGACATGAATAATGGCTATTAACATTGTTACCAAACTTAACTTGTGTCCTCTCTCCTGGGTGCCGTAAAGCCAATCTACAGATACCAGGTTATGGTGAAAGAAAGTGCATCATTTATTGCACATGCCAAACAAGAAATATGGTCAAAATCTCCAACTCTCTAATGGGTTTCAGGGAAGGAGTTTTAAAAGCAACATGAGGGAGAGTGTCACTGGATCCCTGATCAATTCATGCACAATTCTCTGATTGTTGATTGTAACAGAGTGGAATCACAGGGTTTAACTACATCATTCCTCAGGCTTTAGCTGGTTGGGGGCTATGTGCTACTCCTCACCATGTAGTTAATTTCCCTCATCTGGTAGGGATTTTAGTATCTATAAAATAACTCAAGGATGTTAACCAGACATTGTTACTTGTGTCCTTCAGGGAATAATTAAAGATTCTGTTACTATATAAGACTGACTTGCTATTTAAATTGTTTTCTGTTCTCCTGGCCCAACTGCTATTTTTTTCTTATTGCATGTTCACATTATTTCAATACTTAGCTCTTTAGGAGGCTTTTGTGACTCAGAGGAGGCCTGACAGACCAAGCATTTCTTCAAATTAGAGGCAGACAGGGGACATGGTGGAGGATTTGTCCTAAGAAAGCTCCATAGGGTCCTGCTTTATTACAATATCAACCCAAAACATCTGATTAAATGTTTTTATGTGCTAAGAAATCTAGGATCCAACAGGATATATAGGCTTAGAGTGCTACATATTTATCAAAATTTCTAAAAGAAATCCCCCAACATATTCAATTATATAATGCATTTGTGCATGAAAATGATCAAAACATTAATCAAAATAGACAAAAATACCTACTGAATGAAAAAGTTCAAGAATATTGAATATAAAAACCCATAGAGATTAAGCAAAAGGTCAAAGGATAAAATGCAAAATTTATAAATATTAAAGAAAATTTCATTTTAAAATAAAGCTATATATAAATTTCATACTTCTGTATTAATCTGATCTGCCTTGGTGGCTTAAATAATTAAAGAATCCACCTGCAAGGTGGGAGACCTGGGTTCAGTCCCTGGTTTGGAAAGATCCCCTGGAAGAGGGTATGGCAATCCCTTGCAGTATTCTTGCCTGGAGAATACCCATGGTCAGAGGACCCTGACAGGCTACAGTCCATGGGGTTGCAAAGGGTCAGACAACACTGAAAGACTAACTACCCAAGATGATGTGATTGTCTTTAATCTCTAGAATTTAAAAATAATTTCTATAGCAATAAAATGACTCATAAAACTTTGAATGGATGTTTCAGAGGTTAGTCTTATAGTTCCTTTCTTTAAGAACATGTATTCAAAAGAGTTAATTTGTGATTTCTTTCTTTTTGATTAATTTTTACAAACAGCAGTTCTAAAATAAAAAGATATCTATGGTACATTGTAAATTTTTAAACTTTGTGTGTTCTAGACATAGGGAAACTTTCTTCTTTCAAGTTACTGATAATAGAGACAACAACTATTGAGAGACATTTCAGAAAATACTATAACAGACCTCAAGAGATTACTGGATTATTGACCTTCATCACTTCTGACTCACAGTGTCCTATCTAGACCTTCAAATAGTTGCATTTTAGTTTAGCCTTGAAACATCACATAGAAAATATTTCTTATATAGACCTAAGCAGGAGGACTCAAAAGTAATACTTTTTTTCTTATTTTTGATAAATATACAGCAAATATTTAAGAAGAAAATACAGCAATTTCTTTTATAATGCCTTTAATAAACTGATTTTATAATTATTAGGTGATACCTTATGTGACTATTATTCCATAGATATTTCCTGCATATGGTGATAAGAGTGTACATTACTGGAAAGATTTAGCTTCATCTCTATTAATCACAAAGTTTTATTGGAGTTACTGTTGAATGGTTAATAATGTAAGAATTTTTTTCTCTCTCTCTCTCTCTATATATATAAGGTAATTAAATAGCTAGCCAGTTGAAATAATCACTGCAGCATTAAAGCACTCCCAGAATTGTCTGGAAAAAACTGCTTTGCAGCTAACAAAATATAGCCAGATATTTTTGTATGCTTATTATGTAAGTACTTATCTAAGTACTTTACCTGTATTGAATCATTTCATCTTTACACCAAATCCATGAGAGAGGGAAGTATGTTATCTCCAGTTTATAGGTAAGAAGTTAACTACACAGGGGATAAATAGCTGTTCTGAATGCACAAAGCTAGTATGAAAGAGCTTAGATGTGAATTTAGGCAGAATGACTTCAACTTTTATGCTTCTGGCCTATTATGATTTCGACTCTTAAAAAAAAAATAGAAGAAACACTTTCATATACTTCATTTAAAGCAGATCCTCATGTTAAGGTGACAGATAACATCTACAAATAGTGGATCAACACCACCTGTGTTAGACTGCAAGACAAATTTCACTTTGAACACTGTGAGCCCATGGACTGTAGCCCACAAGACTCCTCTGTCCATGGAAGTCCCCAGGCAAGAATACTGGAGTGGGTTGTCATTTCCTTCTCCAGGGTATCTTCCCAACCCATGGATCGAACCCAGGTCTCCTGCATTGCAGGTGGACTCTTTACCAACTGAACCACCAGGGTAGCCACTAACTTTGAACGTAAGACTCAAATATGCAAGCTAGAAGATTCTTCTAGGACTTGTAAGATGTTTTGCATTTCAAAATGAGGAGAGGATTAAGGCAACTGTTGAAAAATAGAATAAATAAGGGAATTAGCAAATTTAATTAAATTGACCATTACATCAATTACTATGGGCAAGAATCCCTTAGTAGATATGGAATAGCCCTCACAGTCAACAAAAGAGTTAGAAATGCAATACTTGGGTACAACCTCAAAAATAGTAAAATAATCACAGGTCATTTCCAAGGCAAACCATTCAACATCACAGTAATCGAAGTCTATGCCCCAACCACTATGTCAGAAGAAACTGAAGTTGAACATGTCTATGAAGAGCTAAAAGACCTTCTAGAACTAACTCCCCAAAAGATGCCCTATTCATCAGAGGGGATTGAAATGAAAAAGAAGGAAGTCAAGAGATACCCGGAGTAATAGCCAAGTTTGGCCTTGGAGTACAAAATGAGACAAGATAAAGTTTAACAGTTTTGCCAAAAGAACACTCTGGTCATAGCAAACATCCTTTTCCAACAACACAGGAGACAATTCTACACATGAACACAACCACACGGTCAATACCCAAAATCGGACGATTATATTCATTGAAGCCAATGATGAGAACCTCTAAAGAGTCAACAAAGACAAGACCTGGAGCTGTGGCTCAGATCAGAGCTTCTTATTGCAAAATTCAGACTTAAATTGAAGAAAGTAAGGAAAACCAGCTAGGCTATTCAGATATGCTGCTGCTGCTGCTAAATCGCTTCAGTCATGTCCGACTCTGTGTGGCTCCATAGACGGCAGCCCACCTGGCTCCCCCGTCCCTGGGATTCTCCAGGCAAGAACACTGAAGTGGGTTGCCATTTCCTTCTCCAATGCATGGAAGTGAAAAGTGAAACTGAAGTCGCTCAGTTGTGACAGACTCATAGAGAACCCATGGACTGCAGCCCACCAGGCTCCTCCATCCATGGGATTCTCCAGGCAAGAGTACTGGAGTGGGTTGCCATTGACTTCTCCCATTCAGATATGACCTAAACCAAATCCCATATGATTATACATTGGAAGTGACAAACATATTCAAGGGATTAGATCGGAGTGCTTGAAGAACTATGGATGTGATGGAATTCCAGTTGAGCTATTTAAAATCCTAAAAGATGATGTTGTGACAGTGCTGCACTCAATATGCCAGCAAATTTGGAAAACTTAGCAATGGTCACAGGACTGGAAAATGTGAGTTTTCATTTCAATTCAAAAGAAGGGCAATGCCAAAGAAAGTTCAAACTACCATTCAATTCTGTTGATTTCACATGCTAACAAGGTAATACTCCAAATCCTTCAAACTAAGTTTTAACAGTACATGGACCAAGAAATTACATAGGTACAAGTTGGATTTAGAAAAGGCAGAGGAGCTAGGGATCAAATTACCAACATTCACCAGATCATAGAAAAAGCAAGGGAATTCCAGAGGCGGGGTGGGGAGAGGGCGGAATTCAAGATGATACCACCCTAATGGCAGAAAGCAAAGAGGAACTTAAGAGCCTATTGATAAAGGTGAAATAGGAGGCTGAAAAACCTGGTTTAAAGCTCAATGTTTAAAAAACTAAGATTATAGTATCTGGTTTCATCATTTCATGGCAAATAATGGGAAAAAATTGAAACAGTGACACATTTTATTTTTTTGGATTCCGAAATCACTGTGGACAGTGATTACAGCCATGAAATTAAAAGACACTTGCTCTTTGGAAGAAAAACTATGACAAATCTAGACAATGTATTAAAAAAAACAGAGACAACACTTTTTGAAAAAGGTCCATAAAAATCAAAGCTATGTTTTTTTCAATAGTCATATACAGATGTAAGAGTCAGACCATAAATAAGGCAGAGCACTGAAGAACTGATGCTTTCAAGTTGTTCTGCTGTACAGGACTTTATTTTTTTCTATTTATTTTAATTGGAAGACAATCACTTCACAACACTATGGTGGCCCCTGACACATTGGCATGGATCAGCCATGGGCATGCATGTGCTCCCCCATCCTGAGCACCCCTCCTACTGCCCGCCTCCCCCATTCCTTCTGGGTTGTCTGTCCCAGAGCACCATCTTTGAGAGTCCTGCTTCATGCTTTGAGAGTTCCTTGGACAGCAAGGTGAGCAAAGCTCCCAGTCAATCCTAAAGGAAATCAACCCTGAATATTCACTGGAAGGAATGATTCTGAAACCAAAGCTCCAATACTTTGGTCACCTGATGCAAAGAGCCAACTCATTGGAAAAGACCTTGATGCTGGAAATGATTGAGGGCAGGAGGAGAAGGGGGTACCAGAAAATAAGATGGTTGAATGACATCAACAACTCAATGAACATGGGTTTGAACAAACTCCAGGAGACAGTGAAGGACAGAGAAGCCTGGCATGCTGCAATCCATGGGGTCTCAAAGAGTCAGACATGACTTGCTGACTGAACAACAACAACATAAAAAAGGTAAAAAGATGAATAAATCAAATTCCAAAAAAATTTTTCCACATAAGTCCTTAATTGTCTATTCAGAAAAACATATTGAGAGAGTTACCATGCCAGGAAAATTTGCATAATTTAAAAAAATGTTTCAAATTTAATCATTCCCATTTGTTTGATTGAATTGATCCAATACATATAAACCTGAAATTTACAATATTATGTTGTTATCTAAATTGTGAAATTATGATAAATTGATTCCTAATTTTACACACAATTGTCATCTATTTTCAAATTCAAATTAAAGCCTGCAAAATGACTTATATTTCTTAAAATGTTCCATTTGACTATACCTTAAAATGTTTTTGATTGGCTCCTGATTCATTATAAAATAAATTCTATTCACATGGTATAGAAAGAGACTTCCAGAATGCTCTAAAAATGATATTAATATCAGTCACTTATGACCAATATGAAGTAACATTAACTGGATTTACCCCTGTGCTCAAAATGAATAAAAACCACAGAAAAATATGAAACTATGATTTTCATGATACTTTTTACCAGACAATGAAGGGAAGCTGTCTCTGAGAGATGAGAAACAAATTTGGTGAAATCTAGGATTGTCCCATCTTATTACAGAAATTCTAGGTTTTATTGCAATACAGAAAAATAACACTATAGTTTCAAGTATTGTTCACTTGAATAATTTTCTATTTCCTAGTTGTGTGGCTTCAGATGTTATTCTACTTCTTTAAGTTTTATTTTCTTCCATATAACTAATAAAAGTTACTCATAGTTTGTCAATAGTGATAAGGTATAATTGTAGTATTTACCTCTTTTCTAGTTAGTTAAAGCTTGAACTCATTTTCACTAAGTACAGGTAATATACTTGAGATTACATTTGGGTGAATAAATTAGAAGATGGTGCATCATTTGCTATGCTCCTTTCATTTGCCTTGGTGAAATCGTGTGGCAAAGTGGCACTTTCATCATCCCAGGTACCTGAATACCACAATGGCTACAGCTCCTGTTGACTGTATTGGACATGGACCCAATAATAAATTTTTGTTAAAGTACACACATGATGTAGATTTTGTAGTTATCTTGATGTATACACTATTGACAAATGGAACTTAATCCAAAACTGTCTAATCTAAAGATCTTTCTCATAGTTTCTGTCAAGAATTTATTTTATTTAAGTTTTTGTGCTGAAAACATGTGATAAAAATTGAGAAACAATCATTAGTATACAATACTGAAGTTTTATCAAATATAAAAAATAATTATACATTGAAAGTAATTTACCTTAAAGGAAATGTTATGAAATATTTTTGTCAAGTGACTTAAAAAATAAGTGATACAGGAGACCAATAGAGGAGGATCTCTGGGTTGGATACATCAGAGAAATTTTCAGGAAGTAGAGGATAAGAAATGTGTCTTGGGGAAAAAGCCAAGTTTTCACAGAAAACTTCTTTGTGTGTTTTATCTAATCAAAGGATTGTTGCAAGCAGGGTCTTGAAATGCGCTTAAGTGACTAGACTTGTCTTTTTGAATTTTGCCATGATCATGACAGAAGCCCACCTGTTCTGGGGAAGAATAAGAAACATGGAAAAGACACATTGAGCTAACCTACAGTAGGAAGTAGAGGCGTCCCCAGCTATCCTGAACACCCACGGGTAAAAAGTAAGCAATAAAATTTACCATTGAGATTTTGAGATCATTTGTTGCATGGCATTATTACTGTAATAACTACCTAATATAATTTCTGAGATTTCTTAATCTGTAAAAGAATCTCACTAAACTGAGTGCTGAAGTGTTTAAGGGCCATTAGGAAAGTACACTGATTTTTCCTTTGACACTAAAGAAGTCCGAACAGCTGGTGGTTCTGAAGTCTAAAACACAACACTATTTTTTTCTGTCAAATGTTCTGATTAGCTTCACATGTAATTTGACTTGTTGGGAATATCACGTACCCTAAACAGATTTGTATGTTTATACTTTAAGGCTATATACTTTTTGTAAAGAATAAGATCCTAAGGGAAATGTGGGACATGACATAAGTATTAAGCTTTATGGTAAGACTAATATCCACAAAAATATTTTATGAATATTGTCTGTAATTAAGATGAAAATAATGCAAAATTAATATGAGTCAAGAGGGAAAATATATTGTGTGTATCATTTGGTCTCTCTTTCTGAATTGGTTCAGAACAACTTTAGTGAAAATGGAAAACTTTTCAGTTAAATGTTGTGCACTATGGAAGAAGTATGAAAAAGTTAAATATGTTCATGTTTATCTGATGGTGACACATATTATTTAATTCAGTAAAGTATGTGCAATACATATTATAAATTTTAAATAATAAATGTGCAAATAAACCTTAGGAATAGTTAAGTGTCTGGGAGACATACAACATATACTTTATATTTGTAATTTGTCCATTAATAAGATTTCTTAGGAAAACAAGCACTTTCACTTAGGTTATAGACTTATCTGAAAGTTATAATAAATGGAATTTATGTCACAGATACTCTAATATTTTCAATGGTCAAAAATTCTTTTTCCATGTAAAAGGGAAATCAAGAAATCATTAGCTGTTTGAAGAAGTATCTTCCCTCAGTACTATTTCTAGTCAACTTCTGGAAATAGAGATTTCTTAGCTCTGCAGGTCACTATAATACTGAAGACAATGTGTCAGACATTATGTTCAGTATCTTTGATCCCTCAAAAGAACCACAAGGATATATCAGATCAGATCAATCAGTCACTCAGTCGTGTCCGACTCTTTGCTACCCCATGAACCGCAGCACGCCTAGCCTCCCTGTCCCTCACCAACTCCCGGAGTTCACTCAGACTCACGTCCATCGAGTCAGTGATGCCATCCAGCCATCTCATCCTCTGTCGTCCCTTTCTCCTCCTGCCCCCAATCCCTCCCAGCATCAGAGTCTTTTCCAATGAGTCGACTCTTCGCATGAGGTGGCCAAAGTACTGGAGTTTCAGCGTTAGCATCATTCCTTCCAAAGAAATCCCAGGGCTGATCTCCTTCAGAATGGACTGGTTGGATCTCTTCGCAGTCCAAGGGACTCGCAAGAGTCTTCTCCAATATCACAGTTCAAAAGCATCAATTCTTCGGTGCTCAGCTGATGTCTTATATTGCTTTCATTTTTTAATGGTTTTTTATTCTGCTGTCCTGACTGAGTAATTTCCATTATTCTATCTTCCATATCACTTATGCACTCTTTTGTATCACTTAGAATGCTGTTCATTCTTTCTAATGTGTCTTTCATTTTAGCTACTGAATATTTTAGTCCTGATATTGTTTTTTCTTAAAAAAAATCATTTATTTTTTAATTGAAGGAACATTGCTTTACAGAATTTTTTTTTTCTGTCAAACTCAACATGAATCAGCTATAGGTAAACATACCCCTCCCTTTTGAACCTCCCTCCCATCTCCCTCCCCACCCCACCCCTCTAGATTGATACAGAGCCCCTGAGTTTCCTGAAACATACAGAAAATTCCTGTGGTTATCTATTTTACATATGGAAATGTAAGTTTCTATGTTACTCTCTCCATACATCTCACCCTCTCCTCCCTTCTCCCCATGTTCATAAGTCTATTCTCTATGTCTGCCCTGCAAATAAATTCTTCAGTACCATTTTCTATATTTATATATATGCATTAGAACACAATATTTATCTTTCTCTTTCTGACTTATTTCACTCTGTAAAATAGGCTCTAGGTTTATCCACCTCATTAGAACTGACTCAAATGGGTTCTTTTTTATGGCTGAATAATATTCCATTGTGTATACGTACAACAACTTCTTTATCCATTCATCAACTGATGGACTTCTAGGTTGTTTCCATGTTCTAGCTTTTGTAAATACTGCTGCAGTACAATGGGATACATGTGTCTTTTTTCAATTTGGTTTCCTCAGGGTATACCCCTAGGAGTGGGATTTCTGGGTCATATGGTGGTTTTATTACTAGTTTTTTTTTTATTTGTTTTTTAAGGAATGTCCATGCCATCTTCCATAGTGGCTGTATCAATTTACATTCCCACCAATGGTGCAAGAGTGTTCCCTTTTCTCTACACTGTGTCCAGCATTTATTATTAGTAGACTTATTAATGATGGCCATTCTGACTTGTGTGAGGTTATAAATCATTGTAGTTTTGATTTGTATTTCTCTAATAATGAGCAATGTCAAACATCTTTTCATGTGTTTGTTAGCCATCGGCATGTCTTCTTTGGAAAAATGTCTGTTTAGGTGTTTTTCCCACTTTTTGATTGGGTTGTTTGTTTTTCTGGTATTGAGTTGTATGAGCTGCTTGTATATTTTGGAAATTAATCCTTTATCAGTTGCTTTTCATTTCACCTTGCTTATAGCTTCCTTTGCTGAGCAAAAGCTTTTAAGTTTAATCAGGTCCCACTTGTTTGCTTTTGTTTTTATTTCCATTACTCTGGGAGGTGGGTCATAGAGGATCTTGCTTTGATTTATGCCATTGAGTGTTCTGCCTATGTTTTCCCCTAAGAGTTTTATAGTTTCTGGTCTTACATTTAGGTCTTTAATACATTTTGAGCTTATCTTTGTGTATGGTATTTGAAAGTGTTCTAATTTCATTCTTTTACATGTAGCTGTCCAGTTTCCCCAGCACCATTTATTGAAGAGGCTTTCTTTTCCCCATTGTATATTATTTCATCCTTTGTCAAAAATAAAGTACCCATAAGTGCATGGGTTTATTTCCGGGCTTTCTACCTTGTCCCACTGGTCTATATTTCTATTTTTGTGCCAGTACCATATTGTCTTGATGACTATAGCTTTTTAGTATTGTCTGAAGTCAGGAAGATTCATTCCTCCAGCTCCATTCTTCTTTCTCAAGACTGCTTTGGCTATTCAGGGTCTTTTGTGTTCCCTTTCATATGAATTGTAAAGCTTTTTGTCCCAGCTCTTGGGAAAATACCATTGGTAATTTGATAGGGATCTCTTTGAATATGTAGATTGCATTTGATAGCATAGTCCTTTTCACAATATTGATTCTTCCTACCCAGGAACAGAGAAAAATTTCTCCATCTGCATATGTTCTTTGATTTCTTTTATCAGTGTCTTATAATTTTCATTGTATTCTCTTTCCATGATGGGATACTCTCACCTTTCCTCTCCTCCCTTTTCCACCTTAGATTCATCATTCAGGTGTCTTGCTCTGACTATACAAATTAATCTCTCTGTGCTCTCATGCTACCTATTTCTTTCACCTACAGTAGTTTATTTTTTATTTTTGTGTGTGATTCCTTGATTAGAAACTGATTTCCCAAATAGATTCTAATTTCCAAAAGAACAAAACAAACTAACCTTTAGTTAGTTGCCATCTCCATTTACTATACCAGTATTGTTTACCGTAATAATGTTGGAACTCAGTATATTATAAATAAATGAATGAACATCTAAGACAAAGAATTGAACATTAATTTAGTTTATAAGGAAGATGAGAAAAAAAAAAAAAAAAAACATTTGTTGAGTGTGTGCTAGACAGTGTCCTGAGAACTGAACATTTTTGTCTTACCTAAATTTAACAAAACCTATATACTATTAAATTGTATATTTGTGTATAAGGAGAGTGGCACCTCAATTTTGGCAGTATTATTCTTACTTTAAGTGGTTATTCTTGAAATCAGAATGTGGCCCATTCTTTCAGCTTTCAAACTTCTCCAGTTAGGAATATTAAAAAATTTACTTTTGAGATGAATTACTTTTCCTATTGGTAATAAGTTTTAAGTAATGGAATAGTGTTCTGAGAAAAAGAGAAATTGTACTGATAAAGAGCATTTTAAATCAAGCTAAATGGCATGATTCATAATTTTTTTTTTAATTGCAGTAAAACTATATCCTTATTTTTTTATGTGATGAAATCCCTCATTTCGGTGAATGCCTCTTCTTATTGAAGACTTTTTCCTTTTTGTTTGAGTGGAAGAACTAATTCTAAAGAAATATATTCCAGTTCATGCTATTAATAATGTATATTATAAAGAAGAATCTTGTGCTGGCAGGTGTATGGAACAGTTGAGCCAAAAGGTCATTTCAATCTCTTAATTTCTGTAACTCTATGAACCTGCTCTCATAATGTGAGTACTGGAACATCCAATAATCTTAAGACCTGAATGGCTGTGAATCAGGAGTTTGTTATCTGACTGCCAATATCAATCAACCCAAAAAGTTCTGGAATAGAGAGAAGATCATTTAAATTCTTTAGAAAGATGAGGTAAAGCTGGCAATGTTACTGGATAGTGCATTTGCTAATTAAACTACAATCTCCTAAATTAAAAGAGGAAAATGGCCAAATAGAGAAAGAAAAGGAATTATACATTTGCACATATGAAAAGATGTAATTATATGGATGTTGGTTTTAGTATTATTTATAATATAAAACTATATATATATATATCATAAAGCAGTGAATGATTAAAAAGTTAAGCTGTAGCACACAACAGAATACCATGCAGCAATTTTAGAAGTCAGTATATCATGTTTAATAGAGGAAAAAAAAAAGATTAATTTTAAATTAAAAAAAAATAAGTTGAAGAATATAATACGTGTCATATAACAGTTACCAAAATACAAAGTAATATGTATATTTGAGTAGAACGAAATGGCAACCCACTCCAGTATTCTTACCTGGGAAATCTCATGGACAGAGGAGCCTGGCAAGCACATTTCATGAGGTTGCAAAAGTCGGTCATGACTTAGCAACAAAACCACCACAAATTCCATGTGTATTTGAATATATGTATGTAACACAAAACTCAAAATTATTGGTTACTAAAAAAACAATATTTTATATTTTTTAAAATACTACATTTTAGTTTTTTGAATTGCTTATAATTTTATAATAAGAATGAAACCCTAGTAGTGTTTAAATAAGCATATATAAAATAAAATACAGCAGTATAATCTCTGCTTGATTTTACATAGTTAATTTGCAAAAGAGAAGAATATAAGAAAAAGTGTCTTAAATTGGGAGAATTGAGCAAAGCCAATGCACAGATCTTGGTCTTTTTCTTGGTTTATATTTCTTCACCTATTAATTCAGAACAATAGCAGCTACATCACAAGGTTGTTGAATGAGACACTCAATGCACAATCCCAAGTGGAGAGGTTGTTATAAGTAAAAAGGTCCTCAGTGTCCACTAGTTACCTTTCTTGTTCCTCTTTCCAGCTCACTGACTTAGATCTTAAAAAAAAAAAGCCCTTCACAGGCATACATCTTACATTTTAATTTTGAGAAATGAAAACTGCTCAAAAGATGAGTGAAATGTAGGAAATCCATATAAAAACAACTAGATAAAGTGTCTCACTACTTAAACTTATAGTGAGACATTTGTTTTAGACTAATTATTGGAAACAGTTCCAAAAATGAAAAGATGTTGAACAAATGAACTTTAAAACATAGACAGAGATGAGATCTGTGTTTAAATGTGACTATTTACAAACACGTAGTTGTCAAAGGGAAGAGCCAATGGTTGTAAGGAAAATGTTAGTGAGCTACTGGCACATGTTTTGGCCTTCCCTTTGCCCTGAAAAGGATTTGGCTGGACGTTATATGGGAAAATCCAATTAATAAAATGGATATATTCATTAGTCATTTATATCTTCAGTCTGTGGTCCATCAATCTGTGCCGGGATGCTGAGACTGCTCCCTGCTTAGAATGTAATTAATTAAACTCAGTGCAAAGAGAGGATATTTGCCAAGAAAAGCATGTGAAAGGCAGGATGAAGAGGTGGTCAATAAGCTCATACTCACAGAAGCATCTTGTAATGCTACTGGTGAAACTCTCCACCCACTGAAAAATTTTGAGCATGTCTCTTTGGTTTATCATTTTAAGAATTAGGGATAGAACTTGGCAGCCTAAATTCTCACATGATGGTTAAGATTTCCCTAAAAATAGAACAAAAGAACATACCAGTCCCTTGAACAATTTTTATATCTGGATATTCTATGTTGTTTCTCTCTTCAACCTCCAATCACCTTGGCCATTATTTTTATCCTAGAGGAAGGATCTTCTAAGAAACATCTTCTTACTTCTTCAACTAAGATAGAGAAGTGAGTTTCCATATTTGGACATGATGGAGTAAAAGGGGATGGATTTACCCTTCTGTTCAGAAAAACTAAAAACTGAGCAAAATGTAAGAAATGACAGTTTCATACATTCAGTAACCAGGAGTGCAAGACAATGATCACTGAGAGGAGAGGGATCACAATTTGCAGAAATAAATCACTGCTGCAAATTGGAAATTCTGAGTCACTAGGGTAGATTCCACAGTAAGCAAAACCCATTCTCTGAGGAAACTAACTACAATCCAGTTGCTGATAAAGCCAGCACTACCCAATCACTACCATCTCTACTTGAAATGATCATCAAATCAGATATGGTAGCACATCCACCATCCTGGACGGGGAATGCTATTAAGACTCTATATGATTCTAACGCAAAAACTACAACTGCAAGTCAACTTATGACCTCTGCCAGCAATGATCCCATTTGTCTTAGGGCAACAAAGGCCATATTGTACTGGATGAGCCCCTGACTGCTTCTGGAAATTTGACCATGTGGAATATTTTGGCAACTATCATTGGAAAAGACCCTGGTGTTGGGAAAGATTGAAGGCAGGAGGAGAAGGGGATGACAGAAGATGAGATGGCTAGATGGCATCACTGACTCGATGGACATGAGGTTGAACAAGCTCTGGGAGTTGGTGATGGATGGGGAAGCCTGGCATGCTGCAGTCCATGGAGTCACAAAGAGTCGGACACGACTGAGCAACTGAACTGAACTAGGCAACTATTGATGCTTCGCCGCTGTTTCAGTTTGAGCAGCTGACTCCTTAAAGCAAAAATTGTGTCATGTTTTCAGCTTTTCAGATCATCTATGTTCTAATAGTGGTGTTCATTCTGTCTTAAAAACCACTAAATAGATTAATTGTCATGATTTTCAATAGATACCTTATTATCCTCAGATTACTGGAGTCAAAATGAGGTGGAATGAACTTCTATAAGTTAACTCAAAAAGATTTCTGATTCTTCCACTCCCAACTCTTCTACATATCTGAGTAAGAAAGTCTGGTCACGAAAAATGGCTGTCCCCCAACAAGGTCATCCTTTGGTATTCTGTAGGCTAATGAAGAAGGTGAGCAATTAAATACGGCTAACTTTAAAATTGGGAATTTTACCATGGCCAGTCCTAGGCATGATGCTTCCTTCTTCCCACTGACTTCTACTCTGAGGAAGCCCAACTGATACCGTCTGTAAGTAGCCATCTAGAGAGCCCTCAAAGAATTCAAACTTAATTCTGACTTAGGCTCCTATACTCTTCTTAGACTCACATGATCCTGGGTCATACAAACAATTACCAGTTGGTTAAGTACACTATTCACAGAGTTTACCTATGGTGGTCCATATAGGCAAAAGTAGGAGTAGCTGCCCAGGTCTCTCAACTGGCTTCTATCGACACCTGAGGAGTGATTCCTCATTACTGCTATAAAGGGATGGGAGTTCTAGTCCCCAATTATTCTTTTAGTGATACATCCCTGGCTTGTAAAGGTTGGAGATGCCTCATTGTTCCCCACCTAGCTTTACTGACTCTATGGTTGGGTGGCTTTAATAGCACCTGGTGGCAGTCAAAGTTCTGGCTGTATTAAATATCTCTTGTCATCACCCTAGCAGGAAAGAAGAGCAACACCTCAATAGTGCATGGCAGCATGGAAATCTAGAATCTTTCTATAAACTCCCTTTTTACCATGGGGCTGTCCTTTCAGAATGAAAGTTCCAGTTCTCTATTCAATTTCCCTTACATCACCTTGGGATAACTCAGTATAGCCAGATAAGGGAAATTTAGGTTTCCCACCTAGCCTTTGCTGGAATGGATACAGGTTCAGTCATAGCTTTCTGCTGTGGTGCTTTGCTAGAGTGGAGGCTATTGTCTAAATGTTTGTCTTGCTAAGCTGTCCCTTTTCCTGTACTTAGCTGGAGGAATAGGGAAAAACACATTTGCCTCCATCATCCTAGAAAACAATTGAAGAGATGCAAGGAACAAGGGTTACTGTTTGGAAGAGGAAAACAGATTTCATTATTACGATTTTCTGGTATTTATCTCAGAAGGGAAGAAAGGTTCAGCTTCTTTAAAGGAATATGTGGGAATTTACTCAAGTCTGGGGCCCAATGACATGTACTTGATCCTACAAAAAAAAAACAAAAGAAAAAAAAGGAAAAAAAAAAGTAGATATATCATTTTCAGACAATACAATTCTGGAGTCCTCAAAATTTTAACATCTGTTAAGAGAGTTTTCAATGCATGTATGTCTCACAATACCATACTTATGAAAACTTTTGAGACTCATTCCCTTACATTTTTCACTGTGCCCTATGCTCTAGTCAGTTTGTACTATTCTCACTTTCCTAAACTCTCCAGCTATCCTCTCTTCTGCCAAAGATATTCTCTTTGTCTCACTCAAACATTGCACACACCTCTCTGACTCTAGTAAATCCTCCTTGAATGATTCTAACTTGAGGGTATCATCTATTTCATCCTGAGACCCTGATTGATTAAACTTGGAAAGTAAATTAAACTTACTATCTCAAGACATTCTTACCTTAAATTTTTATGAATGTGACTACTAATAATCCAAATCAATAGTCACATCACAAGTTGCTGGCCAGCTTTCAGTTAACCTTGCTTATGTAATTTGCCTATTCTAGTCCAATTGGATGAGGTTAAGAGGTCAATGATCACATTGCTAAATAAGACAACCTAGAACTAATCTTTTAAAGGATCTGATGTTTCCAAGATCCATTCATCTTGTCAGATGCATCAGTGTTTCAGTCCTTTTCTGACTGTTAATATTCCATTCTATGAATACACTACCTTTTGATTCTCAGTTCATCAGTTTACAGACATCTAGGTTTTACTGCTTTTTTCTATTATAAATAATGCTTCTATAAACATTTGTGTACACGTTTATATGTGCGCAAACATTTTCACTTTAATTTCTCTTGAATAAATACTAGTCAGTATAATTAATGGGCAATATTATATCTAACATTTTTGGGAACTACTATTTTCCAAAGCATTCACACCGTGATACATTCTCACCTGCAATGTAAGAGTGCTTTAACTTCTCATTATCCTTTCTAAAACTACTAGCTCCCTTTATATATATATATATATATATATATAAAATGTGAGTGAGTGAAGTCACTCAGTCGTGTCTGACTCTTTGTGATCCCATGGGCTGTAGCCTACCAGGCTCCTCTGTCTATGGGATTTTCCAGGCATAGTCCTGGAGTGGATTGCCATTTCTTTCTCCAGGGGATCTTCCCAACCCAGGGATTGAATCCGGGTCTCCCGCATTGTAGACAGACACTTTACCGTCTGAGCCACCAGGGAAGTCATATATAATATAAATATAGCACTTCTTTCCTACATGGATGAATATATATATATATAATTTATATTTATATATATGTATATATTATAAATATTATTTATATTTATATAAATTTATATAATATAAATATTTATATTATATAAATATAAATTTATATAATATAAATATACATTTAATATTAAATTATATAAATTTTAAACTATAAATTTAAAAATTTATAAGTTTATAAATTATAAATTTATAAATTTTTAATTTTTAATTTATATAAATATTAAATTATATAAATATAAACTTTATATTAAATAAAAATTTATATTATATAAAATTTAAATAATATAAATATTTATAATACATACATATATATATGTAAATAATATATATATATTCATCCAAGTAGGAAAGAAGTGCTAGTGCATTATTATGGTTTTTTGCGTTTTGATTTTTTCTTGGTGACAATTTTCTTTATTCAATACAAGGAACACTTTTTTTCTCACATATTTTAACATTGAAATGCTCATCTGTACCACCTTATAAGATGGAAAGAGGGTATACAATTTGCTCTAGTGACTGTGTTGTCTCAATTGGAGTCCACAATAACTCCATGTTTTAGTTTTTCTTTCTGTCAAAGTTTATTACTATTTTTGGTGGTCAAGAGTCACCCCCTACCCTCACCGTGCCATTGTGCACTATTAGTGAATTCTCAACTTCAGTTACAGGTTGCTCAGCTATCAAATGAATGGCAAAGTTTTCATTTACTTTCCTTGACAACCTACACATGGAATTTTCCTGTAGGCTTTATCATCATCTAGCTAGTGTGCAGTGATTTTCTTCCCATACCCTGAAATATCTGGCCTCCAAGGGCAGGCTCTGCCCTGCTCCTCTTCTCTTGCCCTACAACAAACAGAAAAGTAGTCATTGCTGATATCTTCCTGGGCTGACAATTGATCCAGTGCCCCAGCCTGTCAAACAACTACTCATGGGCAAGGCACTTTCTCTGTGGTTTTTACTTGCATTTCTATAAGTATTGATCATGTTGAGCATGTATATTTTCACGTGGTTACTGACCACTTGCATATCTTCTTTGTAGAAATGTCTATTTGAATATTTTGCCAATTTATTGTTTGCCTTATTATTGTTGAGTTGTAATAATTCTTCAAATATTCAGAAAGCCTAACAGAAATAGAATATGCAAATGTTTTCTCCAATTATGTGGGTTGTCTTTTCACTTTACAAAGTATTATTTTATTCAAAAAGTTTTAAACTTTCATAAAGTCTGAGGTATCTAATTTTTCTCTTGTTCCTTGTACTTTTGATGTCTTATCTAAGATGCTATTATCTAATTCAAATTTTTAAGACTTACACCTGTTTTCTTCTAGAATTTTGAAATTTCAACTCCTATATTTAAGTCTATGATCCATTTTTAGTCAATTTTTGTGTATGATGTCATTAAATGGTTCAACTTCAGTGCTTGCATATGGATATCCAGTTTCCCCACCTCTACTTATTTAAAAGACTATTTTTTCTCCATTGACTTGTCACAGAGTCTTTGTCAAAAGTCAATTGACCACAAATATGAAATTTATTTCTGAATTCTTAATTATATTCCTATCTGTATGTCTGTACTTATAATATTTATTATCATAACTTCTAAGTTTTGAAATTACACATTGTGAATCTTCTAGCCTTTTTTTTTTTCCAGGATCATAATTGTTTTTGAATCCAGTGGATGTGTATATAAATTTTAAGGTCACCTTGTTTTGGGGCTTGTCACCTTGTCAATATCTGTAAAAACATCAACTAATATTTTGAAAGATAATGTATTGAATCTATAAAATTTGGGAAGTACTTCCATATTTGTATATTTTATTTTTTAAATTATTTCATGTTTTAAGTATTCTCCACACTGTTCTACATAGTGGATGCACCATTTTGCATTCCCACCAACAGTGTCAGACAGTTTCATTTTCTCCACACCCTCTCCAGAACTTATTGTATGTAGACTTTTTGATCAGAGAAGGCAATGGCACCCCACTCCAGTACTCTTGCCTGGAAAATTTCATGGATGGAGGAGCCTGGTGGGCTGCAGTCCATGGGGTTGCTAAGAGTCGGACACGACTGAGTGACTTCACTTTCACTTTTCACTTTTATGCATTGGAGAAGAAAATGGCAACCCACTCCAGTGTTCTTTCCTGGAGAATCCCAGGGACGAGGGAGCCTGATGGGCTGCTGTTTATGGGGTCACACAGAATCGGACACGACTGAAGCGGTTTAGCAGCAGCAGCAGCAGACTTTTTGATAGCAGCCGTTCTGACCAGCATAAGATGATACCTCATTGTGGTTTTGATTTGCATTTCTTTAATAATGAGCGATGTCCATCTTTTCATGTGTTTATTAGCCATCTGACTGTCTTCTTTGGAGAAATGTCTGTTTAGTTCTTTTGCTGACTTTTTGATTGGCATGTTCGCTTTTCTGGTAAGCTGCATGAGCTGCTTGTACATATTAGAAATTAATTCTTTGACAGTTGTTTCATTGTCTGTTATTGTTTCCCATTCTGAATGCTGTCTTTTCACCTTCTTATAGTTTTCTTCATTGTGCAAAAGCTTTTAAACTTAATTCGGCCTCATTTGTTTATTTTTGTTTTTATTTCCATTACTCTAGGAAGTGGGTCATAGAGGATCTTGCTGTGATTTATATCAGAGAGTGTTCTGCCTAAGCTTTCTTCTAAGAGTTTTAAAGTTTCTGGCATTACATTTAGATCTTTTATCAATTTTGTGTTTATTTTTGTGTACAGTGTTTCAAAATGTCCTAGTTTCATTCTTATACACATGGTTGACCAGATTTACCAGCACTACTTGTTGAAGAAGCTGTTTTTTCTCCATTGTATATTTTTGCCTCCTTTGTCAAAGATAAGGTGTCCATTGGATTTATCTCTGGGCTTTCTATCTTTTTTTCCATTGACCTATATTTCTGTCTTTGGGCCGATACCATACTGTCTTGGTGAAAGTAGCTTTGTAGTATAATCTGAAGTCAGGAAGGTTGATTCCTCCAGTTCCATTATTATTTCTCAAGATTGCTTTGTTTATCTGAGGTTATATGTGTTTCCACACAAACTGTGAAATTATTTGCTCTAATTCTTTAAAAAAAATACCATTGGTAGTTTGATAGGGAGTGTGTTGAATCTATAGATTGCTTTGTTAGTACACTCGTTTTCACTATACTGATTCTTCCAATCCATGAACATGGCATGTTTCTCCATCTATTTGTGTCATCTTTGATTTCTTTCATCAGTGCTTTATAGTTTTCTATATGCAGGTCTTTTGTTTCTTAAGGCAAAATTATTCTTAAGTATTTAATTCTTTATGTTGCAATGGTGAATGGGATTGCTTCTTTCTTTATCTGTTTTTCATTGCTGGTATATAGGAATTCAAGGGATTTCTGTGTATTAATTTTATTTCCTGCAACTTTACTATGTTTACTGATTAACTCTAGTAATTTTCTGGTGATATCTTTAGGGTTTTCTATGTAGAGGATCATGCCATCTGCAAGCAGTGAGAGTTTTACTTCTTTTCCAATCTGGATTCATTTTTATTTCTCCTCTCTGATTGTTGTGGTTAGCAACTCCAAAGCTATGTTGAACAGTAGTGGTGAGTGGGCACCCTTTTCTTGTTCCTGATTTTAGAGGAAATGCTTTCAATTGTTCTCCATTGAGGATAATGTTCGCTGCAGGTTTTTTCATATATGGATTTTATTATGTAAAGATATGTTCCTTCTAAGCCTACTTTCTTGGGAGTTTTTTATCATAAATGGGTGTTGAATTTTGTCAAAAGCTTTCTCTGCTTCTATTGAGGTAATCATATGGCTTTTATATTTCAGCTTGTTAATATGGTGTATCACATTGATTGATTTGTAAATATTGAAGAATTTTTGCATCTCTGGGATAAAGCCCACTTGGTCATGATGTATGATGTTTTTGATATGTTGTTATATGCTAGAATTTTGTTAAGGATTTTTGCTTCCATGTTCATCAGTGATATTGACCTGCAGTTTTCTTTTTTTTATGACATATTTGTCCGGTTTTGGTATCAGGGTGACGGTGGCCTCATAGAATGAGTTTGGGAGTTTTCCTTCCTCTGAAATTTTCTGAAGGAGTTTGAGTAAAATAGGTATTAGCTATTTTCTTAAGTTTTTGGTTGAATTCACCTCTGAAGGAATCTGGTCTTGGGCTTTTGTTTGTTGGAAAATTTTTTATTGCAGTTTCAGTTTCTATGCTTGGAATTGGTCTGTCCAGAATTTATATTTCTTTATGATTCAGTTTTGAAAGGTTATGCTTTTCTAAGAATGTGTCCATTTCTTCCAAGTTGTCCATTTTATTGACATATAGTTCTTCAAATTAGTCTCTTATGATCTTTTGTATTTCTGTGTTGTCTGTTATGATTTCTCCATTTTTATTTCTAATTTTATTGATTTGAGTTTTCTTTCTATTTTTATTGAGGAGTCTGGCTAATTGTTTATTTTGTTTATCTTCTCAAAGAACAAGCTTTTAGTTTTGTTGATCTTTGCTATGGTCTCCATCATTCCTTTCTCACTTGTTTCTGATCTGATTTTTATGTTTTTTTTTTTTTTTTTCCTACTAACTTTGGGTGTTTTTTGTTCTTCTTTTTCCATTAGCTTTAGGTGTACAGTTAGGTTGTTTATTTGATGTTTCTCTTGTTTCTTGAGGTGGGCTTGTATTGCTATGGACTTCCTTCTTAGCACTGCTTTTACTGACTCCCCTGGGTTTTGGTTCATCGTGTTTTCATTATCATTTGTTTCCATGCATATTTTTATTTACTTTTTAATTTCTTCAGTGATCTATTGGCTATTCAGAAGAGTGTTGTTTAATCTTCATATGTTTGTGTTTTATATAGTTTTTTTTCCCTGTAGTGGATATCTAATCTTACCACATTGTGATCAGAAAAGATTCTTGAAATGACTTCAACTTTTTTTTTTTTTTTTTCAATTTACCAAAGCTAGATTTGTGGCCCAGAATATGGTCTATCCTGGAGTATGCTCCATATGCACTTCAGAAAAAGATGAAATCCATTGTTTGGGGGTGAAATTCCCTGTAGATATCAATTAGGTCTAACTGGCTCATTTATCATTTAATGCTTGTGCTTCCTTGTTAATTTTCTGTTTTGTTGATTTATCCATTAGTGTGAGTTGATTATTAAAGTCAGCCACTATTACTGTGCTACTGTCAAATTCAAAGTTAATTTTATCTCATATGAGTATTGCTACTCCCGTTTTCTTTTGGTCTCCGTTTGCATGAAATATATTTTTCCAGGTTCTCACTTTCAGTCTGTATGTATCTCTAGGTTTGAGGTGGGTCTCTAGTAGACAGCATATCTAGGGGTTTTGCATCTGGATCCACATAGTCACTCTTTGTCTTTTGGTTGGAGTATTTAACCCATTTATGTTTAAGGTAATTATTGATGAGTATGATCCTGTTATCATTTACTTAATGATTTGAGGTTCATGTTTATAAACCTTTACTGTGTTTCCTGTCTAAAGAACGTCCTTAAGCATTTGTTGGATAGCTGGTTTGGTGGTGCTGAATTATCTCAGATTTTGCTGGTCTGTAAAGCTTTTGATTTCTTCTTCAAATGTGAATGAGATCCTTGTCGGGTAAGTAATCTTGGTTGTAGGTTTTTCTCTTTCATCACTTTATATACCCTGAAATTCCCTTCTGGCCTGAAGAATTTCTATTGAAATATCAGCTGCCATCCTTATGGAGATACCCATGTACATTATTTGTTGCTTTTCCCTTGCTGTTCTTATATTTCTCTTTGCACTTAATTTTTTTCAATTTGATTAATATGTCTTGGCGTCTTTCTCCTTGGGTTTATCCAGTTTGGGACTCTCTCTTCGACTTGGGTGGTTATTTCCATTTTGAGTTCATCATTGTGTATGACATTAGGAAGTGTTCTGATTTCATTTTTTGGCACATAACTGTTCAGTTTTCCCAGCACCACTTATCGAAGAGGCTATCTTTGCCCCATTGTATATTCTTTCCCCCTTTGTCAAAAGTAAGTTACCCATAGGTCTGTAGGTTTATCTGTATGTTCTCTACCTTGTTACATTGCTTTGTATTTCTGTTTTTGTGGCAGTACCAAACTCTCCTGATGATGTAGCTTTGTAGTATAGTCTGAAATAAGGAAGATTGATTCCTCTGGCTCCATTCTTTGTTCTCAAGACTGCTTTAGCTATTCAGGGTCTTTTGTGTTTCCATATGAATTGTGAATGTTTTTTGTCCTAGTTTTGAGAAAAATGCCATTGGTAATTTGATAGGAATCATATACATTGCATTTGGTAGTATCCTCATTTTCACAATATTGATTCTTCCTATCCAGGAACAAAGAATATCTCTCCATTTGTTTATGCCATCTTTGATTTATTTCATCAACTTATTATAGTTTTCTCTATGCAATTATTTTGTCTCCTTAGGTACATTTATTCCTAAATATTTTATTCTTTTTGTTGCAATGGTGAATGAGATTAATTATTTAATTTCTTTTTCTGATTTTTTATTGCTAATATATAGGAATGCAAGTGATTTCTGTGTATTGTCCTTGTATCCTGTGACTTTGCTGAATGCACTGATCAAATCCAGCAATTTTCTGATGATTTCTTTTGGGTTTTCTATGCCTAGTATCATATCATCTGCAAACAGTGAGAGTTTTACTTCTTTTCCAATCTGGATTCCTTTTATTTCTTCTTCTTCTCTAACTGCTGTAGCTAGGACTTCCAAAAATATGCTGGATAATAGTGGTGAAAGTGGGCACCCTTGTCTTGTTCCTGATCTTAGAGGTAATACTTTTAGTCTTTCACCATTGAGAATAATGTTTGCTGTAGGATTTTCACATATGGCCTTTACTATGCTGAGGTGCGGAGAAGACAATGGCATGCCACTCCTGTACTCTTGCCTGGAAAATCCCATGGATGGAAGAGCCTGGTAAGCTGCAGTTCATGGCGTCTCTAAGAGTCGGACACAACTGAGGGACTTCACTTTCACTTTTCATCATGCATTGGAGAAGGAAATCACAACCCACTCCAGTGTTCTTACATGGAGAACCCCAGGGACGGGGGAGCCTGGTGGGCTGCCATCTATAGGGTCACACAGAGTTGGACATGACTGAAGTGACTTAGCAGCAGTAGCAGCATGCTGAGGTGGGTTCTTTCTATGTCCATTTTTTGAAGTGTTTTATATCATAAATGGATGCTGAATTCTGTCAAAGTCATTTTCACATCTATTTAAATGATCATATGGTTTTTATCTTTCAATTTGTTAATATGGTTTATCATGTTGATTGATTTGTGTATATCAAAGAATCCTTGCATCCCTGGAATAAACCTGACTTGATCATGGTTTATGAGCTTTTTTTAACATCCTGTTGAATTCTGTTTGCTAGAATTTTGTTGAGGATTTTTGCATCTATATTCATCAGTGATATTGGCCTGTAATTTTCTTTTTTTGTGTTGTCTTTGCCTTGTTTTGGTATCAGAGTGATGGTCGTTTCATAGAATGAGTTTGGATGTGTTCCTTTCTCTGCAGTTTTTTGGAAGAGTTTCAGAAATATAAGCATTGGCTCAACTCTAAATGTTTGATAGAATTCCCCTGTGAAGCCATGTGTCCATGGGCTTTTGTTTTTTGGAAGATTTTTGATCACTGTTTCAATTTCAGTGTTTGCAATTGGGTTGTTTAGATTTTCTATTTCTTCTGGGTTCAGTCTTTGGAGATTGATCTTTTCTAAGAATCTGTCCATTTCCTCTAGGTTGTCCATTTTATTAGCATATAGTTGCTCATAATATTCTCTTATGATACCTTGTATTTTTGTGTTGTTTGTTGTATTTTTTTTTCAATTCTAAATTTGTGATTTGATTTTTCTCCCTTTTTTCTTGAAGAGTCTGGCTAGTGGTTTGTCAATTTTGTTTATATTCTCAAAGAACAAGCCTTTAGTTTTATTAATCTTTTCTATTATTTTCTTCATTTCTTTTTCACTTGTTACTGCTTTGAATTTTATGATGTCTTTCCTTTTGCTGACTTTGGGGTTCTTTTTTCTTCTTTTCCCAGCTGATTTAGATGTAGAATTAGCTGTTTATTCAATGCTTTTCTTGTTTCTTGAGGTATGATTGTATCGCTATAAACTTCCCTCTTAGAACTGTTTTTGCTGAATCCCATAGGTTTTGAGTTGTCATGTGCTTCTTGGACTTGATCAACTAATTCCTTTCACATGTTGGGGAAGTTTTCAACTATAATTACTTCAAAAATTTTCTCAGTGTCTTTGTTTTTTTTCTTCTTCTTCTGGGACCCCTATAACTCAAACTTTGGTGTGCTTACTATTGTCCCAAAGGTCTCCAAGGCTATCCTCAATTCTTTTCATTCCTTTTACTTTATTCTGCTCTTCAGCAGTTACTGCCACCATTTTCTACTCCAGCTCACTTGTCTGTTCCTCTACCTCAGTTATTCTGCTATTGGTTCCTTCTAGAGTGTTTTTAATTTCAGTAATTTTTGCTTATTCTTTATTTCTTCTATGTCCTTGATGATTGTATTAAATAATTATTGCATTTTCTCCACTCTATTTTCAATCTTTAGAGCAACTTTACTATCATTATTCTGAATTCTTTTTCAGGGAGGTTGCTTATTTCCTCTTTGTTTATTTGGTCTTGTGAGTGTCTACCTTGCTCTTTCATTTGTGTTTTATTTCTCTGTCTCTTCATAATTTTTTTTTTTCACTTGCTCCTTTTTTTTTTTTTTTTTTTTCACTTGCTGCTCTCAAGGAGACACTTGAGGTCTCCTTTTCTCAGGCTTTAGGATTGTATTATTTCTTCCCTTTGGTTTTTGCCTTTGGGGGGAAATGTTGGTTGGGTGGTTTTTGCTGATTTCTTATTAGGGGTGACTTGTGCCTGTGTTCTAGGGGGAGGAGATCAAGCAGGTAATTACGGAAATAATGGAACATATACACACACTTCCACACATGCAGTTATAACCAAAGTGTTCTAAATATAAGAGTACAGGAGATTGACTTAGTGAGCAAGAAAAAGCAGAGTGATATCAACCAATTAAAAGAAGAGTTAGATAATGTTCAATCTGGAAATCTGAGCATTAGCAGAGGGCCAACTGTGGAATATAGCAAAGAGAGCTCAACAATTTGACTTACTCAGTGAGAAAATATGAGTGAATGATAAAATGGAGAAGGAAAAAAGAGAGAATAAAATAAGAGAAAGGAGGGAAAAGATAAAAGGAGGGGGTGGAATGGGGGACTAAAAAAGAAAGAAAAGATAAAATAGAAAAACAAAGAAAAACAGATGCATGTGGAAAAAAAAATTATATATATTCAGGAATAGCTACAGATGGTAAAGAACTATAGGTAAAACAGTTGAATATATCAAAAACAAAATAAAAAACCTCCTCAGGGGGTGGGGAAGGTGAAAAAGAGGAAAAAAATCTTTATATATATATATATGTGTGTGTGTGTGTGTGTGTGTGTATATATATATATATATATTTTTTTTTTTTTACAAGAAACACAAAGAGGAAAACTCCACAGCACCACAAAAGGCTAATACAAAGGTGGAAATATGTAAGGGGGATAAACAGTGTGATTTATGAAAAAGAAAAGAAAATCTTAAAATGATTTTTTTTTTTAAACAAGAAAAACAAAGAAGAAAACTCCATGGCACAGCAAAAAGCTAATGTGAAGGTTGAAATATGTAGGGGAATAAACAGTGCAATTTATAGGAAAAAAGAATCTTAAAATGATCTTTTTTTAATTTTTATAACAACGGAAACAAAGAGGAAAACTCCACAGTACTGTGAAAGACTAATGTGAAGGTGGAGATACATAAGGGGAATAATCAGTGTGATTTGTAAGAAAAAAGTAAAAAAAGGTTCTCAAGGTACTAGTTCTTGGTTTTGGAGTCTGCCACTATGAATGGGGTTGGGTTAGGTGATGCTTTCCTGGTTAGGGGAGCTTATACCTTTGTTCTGGTTGATGGAGCAGGATCTCATCTCTCTGAAGGGCTTTGCAGCATCCAGTAATAGGTCTTGGTGTGTCTAGGAGTTAACTGTGCCTTTGAGCAGTCCTTCTGGCTTTGGGAGAGTTAAACATGTCCATTTCCACAGCTGCTTCAAAGTGGCCCTCTCAGCGTATTTGCAGTGCTGCCAGCCCCCTACTTGTCCCTGGGATCATCGTTTGTGCTTCTGTCCCCCTGTCCCACCCTGCATTGCTGGCTGAAGCTTGCTGGGTATGGGCTTGTATGGATCTTTTCTTGTGCCCTCTGCATCGCAGAGACTTGTGTGGGCTTCCCTCAGCCCCCTGAGTTCACCCTCTATGTCACGGGGCTTGTGTGCCCTTGTCTTGGCTCCCCAGGCCTGCCCTTTGCTTTGTAGAGATTGGGTGTGCTTGTTTCAGCTCCTGGGGCTGACCTCTGTGTCACAGGCCTTGTGTGGACTTGCTTTGGCTCCCCATGCTCGCCCTCTGTATCACACGCTTTGTGGGCACTTGTTTCTTCTCACTGCTACCTTCTGACTCAGGGCTTATGTGTTCTTCCCACTGTGCCATGAGGGTTATATGCACTGTCCAAGTCTCCATGCCTCCCCTCTATCAGCACTCTGACCCCAGCATTTGCACAGTGAGGGTTGTATGTGAACCAGAGGTTGGATGCTGTGTCATACTCGGCTACCTGGGCCCGCCTTCTGTGCTGCAAGGGCTGTGTGTGCTGTCTAGGTGCCTCCCCAATTTTGGTTCCCCAAGCCCACCATCTGGTTGGGGCCACAGTTCATGAACTGTCAAAAGGCTGAGACGTGCAGCTTTCTCCTTTTTCTGCCCTCTAAGTTCCTGCTTTGCCTGGTTTTTCAAGACTCTGCAGCTTCTCCTTGGGCCCACCTGTGAGGGAGTTTCCCTATACACAGGACCTCCTCCTGTTTCAGGACTCCCTGCTTCCCTCAGGGCACAAACTCCTGCCCAGAAAATCTCCATCTTTCCCCTTTTTAATGTCTCCATCCTCTCTCTCATTTCACGGAACTTAGCCTGACCCTCTGGAAGCCTGGGGTCTTCTGCTGGTCCCTAAATGTTTCTTTGTAGAAGTTGTTCCATATCATGAGTTTTTGATGAATTAGTGGGGAAGCCGGCAATATCCCTGTCTAACTCCTCTGCCATCTTCCTGTCAGTTTCTGCCTATGCTTTTCTCTAAAAATTTTATAGTTTTTGGTCTTAAAGTTAGGTCTTTAATCCATTTTGAGTTTATCTTTGTGTATAGTGTTAGGTAGTGTTCTAATTTCATTCTTTTACATACAGCTATCCAGTTTTTCCAGTAGCACTTATTGAAAAGACTCTTTTTCCCCGATTATGTATTCTTGGCTCCTTTGTCAAAAATAAGGTATCCATAGGTGTGTGGGCTTATATCTAGGCTTTCTATCTTGCTCCATTGGTTCATATTTCTGTTTTAGTTCCTATACCATGCAGTCTTGATGACTATAGCTTTATAGTGTAGTCTAAAATCAGGAAGGTTGATTCCTCCAGCTCCATGCTTCTTTCTCAAGTTTGTTTTAGATATTCAGGGTCTTTTCTGTTTCCAGAAAAGTTTTTTTTTTTTTTTTTTTTTTTGTTCTGTGAAACTATAATTCTGTGAAAAACACCATTGGTAATTTGATAGGGATTGTATTGAATCTGTATATTACATTGGGTATTATAGTTGTTTTCACAATAATGATTCTTCCAACCCAGGAACATGGAATATCTTTCCATCTGTTTACATTGTCTTTGATTTCTTTCATCAGTATCTTATAATTCTTATAATTTTCTATATACAGATCTTTGGTCTCCTTAGGTAGGTTTACTCCTAGATGTTTTATTATTTTTGTTGCAATGGTAAATTTGATTGATTCCTTAATTTCTCTTTCTGATATTTCATTGTTAGTACAGAGGAATGAAAATGTTTCTGTGTATTGATTTTGTATCCTGCCACTTTGTTAAATTCACTGATTAGCTCTGGTAATTTTTCTTAGGGTATCTTTAGAATTTTATACGTATAGTATCATGTCATCTGCAAACAGTGAGAGTTTTACTTCTTTTCCAATCTGGATTCCATTTATGTCTTTTTCTTCTCTTACTCCTGTAGAGAAGACTATGGCAAAATACTACGTTGAATAATAGTCTTGAAAAGTGGCCACCCTTGTCTTGTGCCTGATCTTAGAGGAAATGCTTTCAGTTTTTCATCATTGAAAATAATGTTTGCTGTGGGTTTATCATATATGGCCTTTATTATATTGAGATAGGTATCTTCTATGCCTATTTTCGAAGAGGTTTTTTTTTTATCATAAATAGGTGTTGAATTTTGTTGAAAGATTTCTCTGCATCTACTGAAATTATCATATGATTTTTATCTTTCAATTTATTATTATGGTGTATCACATTGATTTGCATATACTGAAGAATCCTGGCATCCCTGGGATAAATCCAATTTGACCATAGTGTATGATCTTTTTAATGTGAAGGTTAATTTCTACCTAGAATCATATTCCTTATAAATAAATAAGCCTAATTTTTAAATTTTTATTTATTTATTTTAATTGAACAATAATTGCTTTACAACATTGTGATGGCATTTGCCATACATCAGCATTTCACACAGCATCATCCAAAATAAAATTTACCTTTCACACATTATCTCAGAAAACTACTCAAGTACATGTTTCAACCAAACAATGGCTACAGGTTGACAGGACTCCAGTTGAGACTGGAACAAAGGACAAGTGATCCTTAAAATAAGTAACTCATGAACAGTAAATTAACAAAACAAGAAAAGAGAAAATTCTAAAATAGCTACTCAGATAGTAAAGAATATGCCTGCAATGTGGGAGACCCAGGTTCGATCCTTGGGTCAGAAAGATCCCCTGGATAAGAGAATGGCTCCCCACTCCAGTATTCTTGCCTGGAGAATTCCATGGACAGAGAAGCCTGATAGGCTACAGACCGTGGGGTGGCAAAGAGTTGGACACAACTGAGTAACTAACATTTTCACTTTTTTTTTTTTTAACTTTCATACAAATATATTTGTGTACGAGTATTTGGAGATGAAATAGTTATGTATATGTATAAAAATAAGCACACAAACAAACAAAAAGGCAATTATGAAGACCAGGGAAAACAAAAATTTTACAGAAAGGAGAAAATAATTGTATATGAGTTGTGATTCAACTGTGAATAAGTTATGCTCATAATAACATATATTGAATATTGGTTTAATCCTAAAAGAATAACATAAATATATTGCAAGGATAGTAGGGAAAGTAATGATTTATTTGTGAGTAGCAGTATATAAAAAGTTAAATTCTTATCATCCACATAAAAATTCAATGTATTGTGTTTATTCTCAGATAGCACTATGAGTTATTTCTGAGAAGTATAACAGTAAATATCACAAGAAACAGTTAAAAGATGTTAGTAGAGTTTCTCTCAGGGAACAGGAAACCACATCAGGGAAATGGATTTTAGAAATTGTTTGTTTTTATGCAGAGGACATAGCAACCCACTCCAGTATTCTTTCCTAGAGAATCCTATGGACAGAGGAGCCTGACAGGCTATAGTTCATAGGTTTGCAAAGAGACTGATATAGCTGAAGCAACTTAGCACACATGCATACATGGTGTTGGTGGTAATTGTGACAAAGCCAGTTTAAAGGAGAGAGAAAGGAGAGAGGGAGAGAGAGAGAGAAACCATCTGTTGAAAGAAGGAAAAGTTTCAGAAGAAAAGAGGAGAAGCAGGGGAAAGTAAGCCAAAGAGGTAAGATAGGCTTTCTTCCAGGAAGGTGGTTCTTGTCCTACTTGTCTTCAAAGATTTGTGACTAAAAGTATGACAGAGATACAACCTACACCAAAGAGGGAATGTTATGAATCTTATTCACATTTTTTTTTTAATTTAGTAAATAAGAATATCCAGGAAAAGAAATAACTTGATATGTATCCAGAATTTCATCTTTGTTCAGTCATGCATGATATTGCATTCATAGATCAGAGAGTGACATAAATAAACATAAATGTTAAATAAACAAAAATAATTTTTTATTTGAATTGTGGATACTGTAATATATGTATTCACCATAAATCTCAGTCTGGATTGAACATGGAAATTACTTGGAATGAATTTTAAAATCACAAATCATATACAGTGAGTTTTTGGGTCCACAAAACAATCTTTGTGGACAAGGTCCAGGCATCAGTAGTTTAAAAACTCTGTAGGCAATTTTAATTTGCAGCAAACAGAAATTATGACTATTTCATGTGGTCCTTATACTAGCAATATTGGCATCATCTAGGTACTTTTACTAAATGTAAAGTTTCAGAACAACTCCCCAGACCTAGAGAAGGAAAAGTTTTGGGTGTAGGTATCATCTAAGACTTTAAGGTGATTCTGAAGCACACCACAGTTTGAAAACATCTGACTTGGGGTCTTATGATATACAGTGTGGTTCATGGACCTATAACTAAGCATATCAACTATCCCAATTTACCAGGATAGTCTTAGTTTGATAGTTAAACCCCTATACACTAGACAAGGGGGCTTTTAGTGGTAAATCATCCACCTATCAATATAGGACACAAATTTGATCCTTGGGTCAGGAAGATCCCCTGGAGAAGGAAATGACTTCTCATTCCAGAATTCTTGCTGGGGAATTCCCATAGGCAGAAGAGCCTGGTGGGCAATAGTCTATGGGGCTGTAAAAGAGTTGGAAACGACTTAGCCAATAAACAACAGCAACAACATGCTAAACAAACCAGAATGAATAGCTACCCTCAGCAACATCACTATTTGAGCCTTTATATTAAAAAAAAGTGTTAGTCTCACTTTTAGACTGCCTAAATTCAAATTTGCTTTTCAAGGAAAATTTTATTTTGCAGCAAATATTTTACAGTACATAGATGACTTCTATGTACTTGACAATCTGAGAACCACTGCACTTGGACAGTAATGGTTTTCAAGCCTACTGAACATTAAAATCTCCCCAGGCTTTACCCAAGACTCAATCAGAGTTTTTGGGGTTGAGCCCCAAGCCTCTTGTGAACCCATGATTGAGCACAGCTATACATTTATTTCTTTGTTTTGTTTTGCTTGTTTATAAAACTTTGAAATTTTATTTTTAAAACATCACAAGTATGAACATTTTTACAATTAGAAGCACTCTTGTTTTTCCACAGTGATAATGAGCATGCTCACAAGGGGTTTCCATTGTTTAATTTTGCGTAAACAATCATCTTTAAAAGAAGAAGAAGGAAAAAAGAAAACACTACTATTTAACTTATTTAATGTTTATTCACAAATGGAGAAAAATACTAAAGTACAGACAAGGACTCATTTCTCATACTAGTAAGTTTATGCCCCAAATCCTTCAAGCTATGTTTCAATAGTATGTGAACTGAGAACTTTCAGATGTACAAACTGGATTTAGAAAAGGAAGAGGAACCAGAAATCAAATTGTTAACATTCGATGGATCACAGAGAAAACAACAGAATTCGAAAAAAAAAAATCTACTTCTGCTTCATTGACAATGCTAAACCCTTTGACTGTGTGGATCACAATAAACTTTGGAAAATTCTTAAAGAGATGGGAATACCACACTACCTTATCTGTCTCCTGAGAAATCTCTATGCAGTTCAAGAAGCAACAGTTAGAAAGAGGCATGGAACAACTGACTGGTTCAAAATTGGGAAAGGAGTACAGCAAGGCTGCATATGGTCACTTTGATTATTTAGCTTCTATGCAGAATGCATCTTGTGGAGTGCCAGGCTGGGTGAATCACAAGCTGGAATCAAGATTGCTTGAAGAAATAACAACAACCTCAGATATGCAGAGGACTACTCTAATTGTAGAAAGTGAAGAGGAAATAAGAAACCTCTTGATGAGAGTAAAGGCAGAGAGTAAAAACCTAACTTAAAACTCAGCTTCCAAAAAACTATGAACATGGCATCTGGTCCCTTCACTTCATGGCAAATAAAAGGGGGAAATGTGGAAACAGTGACATATTTTATTTTTTTTTGGGGGGGGGGGGCACCAAAATCACTGCAATGGCAAGTTCCATGAAAGGAAATTTAGACAGTATATTAAAAAGCAAAGACATAACTTTGCTGACAAAGGTCTGTATAGTCAAAGCTATGATTTTTCCAATAGTTGTGTATGGATGTGAGTGTTGGATGATAAAGAAGGCTGAGCACTGAAAAACTGATGCTTTTGAGTTGTGGTGCTAGAGAAGACTGTTGAGAGTCCCTTGGATAGCAAGGAGATCAAAGATAGTCAATCAGAAAGGAAATCAACCCTGAATATTCATTGGAAGGACTGATGCTGAAGCTGAAACTCCAATACTTTGGCCATGTGATGTGAAGAACTGACTCATTAGAAAAGACCCTGATGCTGGGAAAGATTGAAGGTAAAAGAAGAAGAGGGAGGCAAATGATGAGATGGTTGGATAGCCTCACCAGCTCAATGGACATGAATTTGATCTAATTCCAGATCTAATACCAGGAAGCCTGGTATTCTGCAGTTCATTGGGTCTCAAAAAGTCAAACATGATTTAGTGACTGAACAACAATAGACAAGGAATAATCACAATGTTGTGACTAATAATATAAATATGGAATTATAATTCAAAACATTTTCTGGTTTAAAAAATAAATCTGGTAGTCAGTGCAGTTCTGCAGGGTCTCTGTGTCCAGTGGAACTGGTGTCTGCATTCCTGTGGTGCTCACCTTTAGCCATTTTTTCCAGGTCCTCCACACCTGCCTCTTCTACCACTCCTCTATTGCATCTAAGTTCCTAGGGGTCACCCAAGATCACCTTATTTTCTTCCACTAAAGCCACCATGTTTAATGTCCCAATCATCACTGAAGCCAACTCTATTTCCACCACAGCAACCTCTTAACATTCCACTGGAACCACCATAAAAATGCCAAAACTTACACAGGACTGGAAAACAAACTCTTTGCCAACAACAACAGAACCTTGTGTGCACCAGGACCCAGGAGAAAGGAGCAGTGACCCCACAAGAAACTGACCCAGACTTGCCCGTAAGTGTCCAGGAGTCTCCGGTGGAGGGGTGGGTCGGTGGTGGCCTGCTGCAGGGCTGGGGGCACTGAGTGCAGCAGTGCCTACATGGGTCTTTTTGAAGGAGGTCACCATTATCTTCATTACCTCCACCATAGTTCCATCCCAGGTAAATAACAGGGCGGGAACACAGTCATACTCTTCAACAGGAAATTGGATTAAAGATTTACTGAACATGGCCCCACCCATTCAGAGCAAGACCCCATTTCCTCCTAGGTCAGTCTCTCCCATCAGGAAACTTCCATAAGCCTCTTATCCTTCTCCATCAGAGAGAAGACAGACTGAAAACCACATTTACAGGAAACTAACCAATCTGATGACACAGACCATAGCCTTGTCTAACTCAAAGAAACTATGAGCCATGTCCTGTAGGGCCACCCAAGACAGACGAGTCATGGTGGAAAGTTCTGATAAAATGCAATCCACTGGAGAAAAGTATGGCAAACCCATTTTAGTGAGAACCCCATGGACAACATGAAAAGGCAAAAAGATAGGACACTGAAAGATGAACTCCCCAGGGCGGTGGGTGCCCAATATGCTACTGGAGATCAGTGGAGAAATAACTACAGAAAGAGTGAAGAGACGGAGCCAAAGCAAAAATAACACCCAGTTGTGGATGTGACTGGTGATGGAAGTAAAGTCCGATGCTGTAAAGAGCAATATGGCATAGGAACCTTGAATCAAGGTAAATTGGAAGTGGTCAAAAAGGGATAGCAAGAGTGAACATTGACATCTTAGGAATCAGCAAACTGAAATGGACTGGAATGGTTGAATTTAACTCAGATGACCATTATATCTACTACTGCAGGCAAGAATACCTTAGAAGAAATGGAGTAGTTATCATAGTCAACAAAAAAGTCTGAAATACAGTACTTGGATGCAATCTCAAAAATGACAGAATCATCTCTGTTCGTTTAAAAAACAAACCATTCAATATCACAGTAATCTAAGTCTATGCCCTGACTAGTAACACTGAAGAAGTTGAAATTGAATAATTCTATGAAGACCCACAAGACCTTCTATAATTAACACCCCAAAAAAGATGTCCTTTGCATTATAGGGGACTGGAATGAAAAAGTAGGAAGTCAAGAAATATCTAGAGTAACAGACAAACTTGGCCTTGGAGTACAGAATGAAGCAGGGCAAAGGCTAATAGAGTTGTGCCAAGAGAACACACTGGTCATAGCAAACACCCTCTTCCAAAAACACAAGAGAAGACTCTACATATGGACATCACCAGATGGTCAACACTGAAATCAGATTGAATATATTCTTTGCAGCCAGAGATGAAGACATGCTACACAGTCAGCAAGAAAAAAGACTGGGAGCTGACTGTGGCTTAGATCATGAACTCCTTATTTCAAACTTCAGACTTAAATTGAAGAAAGTAGGGAAAACCACTAGACCATTCAGTTATGACCTAAATCAAATCCCTTATGATTATACAGTGGAAGCCCCAAATAGATTCAAGGGATTAGATCTGATAGAGAGCCTGAAGAACTATGGACAGAGGTTTGTGACATTGTACAGAAGGCAGGGATCAAGATCATCCCCAAGGGCAAGAAATGCAAAAAGGCAAAACGGTTGTCTGAGGAAGCCTTACAAATAGCTGAGGAAAGAAGAGAAGCAAAAGGCAAAGGAGAAAAGGAAAGATATACCCATTTGAATGCAGAATTCCAAAGAATAGCAAAGAGAGATAGGAAAGCCTTCCTTTGTGATCAATGCAAAGAAATAGAGGAAAACAATAGAATGGGAATGTCTAGACATCTCTTCAAGAAAACTAGAGAAACCAAGGGAAATTTTCATGCAAAGATGGGTTCAATAAAGGACAGAAATGGTATGGACCTAATAGAAGCAGAAGATATTAAGAAGAGGTGACAAGAATACACAGAACTATACAAAAAAGATCTTCAAAACCCAGATAATGACAATGGTGTGATCACTCAACTAGAGCTAAACATCCTGGAATGTGAATTCAAGTTGGTGGGCCTTAAGATGCATCACTACCAATAAAGATAGTGAAGGTGATAGAATTCCAGTTGAGCTATTTCAAATCCTAAAAGATGATGCTGTGAAAGTACTGCACTCAATATGCCAGCAAATTTGGAAAACTCAGCAGTGGCCATAGGACTGGAAAAGGTCAGTTTTCATTATAATCCCAAAGAAAGGCAATGCCAAAGAATGCTCAAACTACCTCACAATTGCACTCATCTCACATGCTAGTAAAGTAATGCTCAAAATTCTCCAAGCCAGGCTTCAACAAAATGTGAACCGTGAACTTCCAGATGTTCAAGCTGGATTTAGAAAAGGCAGAGGAACCAAAGATCAAATAGCCAACATCCGTTTGATCATCAAAAAAGAAAGAGAATTCGAGAAAGATATCTGTTGCTGTTGCTGTTAAGTCGCTTCAGTCATGTCCGACTCTGTGTGACCCCATAGATGGCAGCTCCCTGGCTCCCCAGTCCCTGGGATTCTCCAGGCAAGAATACTGGAGTGGGTTGCCGTTTCCTTCTCCAATGCATGAAAGTGAAAAGTGAAATTGAAGTCACTCAGTCGTGTCTGACTCTTAGGGACCCCATGGACTGCAGCCCACCAGGCTTCTCCATCCATGGGATTTGCCAGGCAAGAGTACAGGAGTGGGGTGCCATTGCCTTCTCCAGAATGACATCTACTTCTGCTTTATTGACTACACCAAAGTCTTTGACTGTGTGGATCACAACAAACTGTGGGAAAATTCTTCAAGAGATGTGAATAACAGACCACCTTATTGCCTCCTGAGAAATCTGTATGCAGGTCAGGAAGCAACAGTTAGAACTAGACATGGAACAACAGATTGGTTCCAAGTTTGGAAAGGAGTATGTCAAGGCTGTATATTGTCACCCTGCTTATTTAACTTATATGCAAGGCACATCATGAGAAATGCTGGGCTGGATGAAGCACAAGCTGGAATCAAGATTGCCGGGAGAAATATCAATAACCTCAGATATGCAGATGACACCACCCTTATATCAGAAAGTGAAAAACTAAAGAGCCTCTTGATAAAAGTGAAAGAGGAGAGTGAAAAAATTGGTTTAAAGCTCAACATTCAGAAAACTAAGATCATGACATCTGGTCCCATCACTTCATGGCAAATAGATGGGGAAACAGTGGAAACAATGGCTGACTTTATTTTTCTGGGCTCCAAAATCACTGCAGATGGTGACTTCACCCATGAAATTAAAAGACGCTTGCTCCTTGGAAGAAAATTTATGATGAACCTAGACATCATATTAAAAAGCAGAGACATTACTTTGCCATCAAAGGCCCATTTAGTCAAAGCCATGGTTTTCCCAGTGGTCATGTATGGATGTGAGAGTTGGACTATAAAGAAAGCTGAGTGCTGAAGAATTGATGCTTTTGAACTGTGGTGTTGTAGAAGACTCTTGAGAATCTCTTGGGCTGCAAGAAGATCCACCCCGTCCATCCTAGAGGAAATCAGTCCTGATTGTTCACTGGAAGAACTGATGCTGAAGCTGAAACTCTAATACTTTGGCCAACTGATGTGAAGAACTGATTCATTTGAAAAGACTTTGATGCTGGGATATTTTGAAGGCAGGAGGAGAACAGGATGACAGAGGATGGGATGGTTGGATGGCATCACTGACTCAATGGACATGAGTTTGAGTAAATTCTGGGACTTGGCGATAGACAGGATGGCCTGGCGTGCTGTAGTCCATGGGTTGCAAAGAGTCGGACACAACTGAGTGACTGAACTGAACTGAACTGGGACCACCAGGGTCCATGACATCACCTTTTCTTTCCCACCTACCACCAGGGCCACCCCTGCCACATTCACTACCTGGGAGTTGGAAAGATGGCGGGTGGAAGTGTTTGGGTTTTGGGGCCTTAGACTGGTTGCACTCTGGATGAAGTTCTGTCTTCCACACCCTGAATCAGGGCACTTCCAGTCTCCTCCTCAAAATGGGTTCTCTTGGAAACCCCAGGGCCTTGTGTGGGAAGGTTCTTTGTCTACTCCACAACCTTCCATGTGATCCATGGGTCCTTCAGGACCTCCAAGGCCCCTGGACCTCCTCAGGAGGTAGTGGTATCCATCTGTCTTCACAATGTGTCATTCCTTCCCACATGCTGTTCATTGGAAGCTTCCTTTTTGCAAGAGAATCTCTTAAAAATTTCCCCATCAAACCACTCTACAGCAATTTTGGCAGATCTTTATAGGACACTGTAGCATCATAGTCTTTGGGTTTTCCTGTTTGTTTGTCCAAGTAGACATTAATCATGGGTTGTCCACTCCTTAATTTTAACAGTTCTGCACTGCTTAAAGAAGTCTGCCAGATCATCTAATGTCACACTGGCATTTAATCTGTCCTTAAACATAAACTGAACTGTCACCAGAGTCTTCATCTAGACCTACAGTGGGCCTAAATCAAGATCTTGTCATTCATCCATGTGTCCACCAAGCTTATTGAAGCCACTTCACTCTCTAGCAACCATTCTACCTCATCTTCCTCCCTGCCCACCTCTGCTTATACTTTTCACAGTCAAATCTCCCTTTTCCTCTGCCCAGGTAAACCAGGCCACTCATTCTCCAGTTCTCTTCTGGCCAGGAACATCCTCCAGACTCCTGCTTGTAAATGGGAGTGGGGTGCTCTTGGGGTGGTTGTGTGGAATGAATTTTGTAGCCCGTAGCTGCCGCTTTGTTGCCTATATTGCCTTGGAACCTGGCTATAGGATCCACTGGGGGATGAAGGGTAACTAGTGGGTGGCTGCTGTTCATAGTTGCTTCGTTGACCATAGTAGTTAGTCTGCTGTCCATAGCTGAGCAAGCTAGGTGTCATATGCAGAATAAGCTGCATAAGAGGCCTGGTTGGTAATATCTGTAGCAGTGATTGTATCATAAGCAGCAGTACCATATACTGGACAGGCTGACAATACCCTTGTGGAGGGTGCAGTTCAAGTAGAATATCCATTGGGAGGCTCCCCATAGGAAGTTGCATATGTGGTCTGCCCATAGGCTGTATTCGTCTGAGCCTGGGTATAACTGACATCAGTGGGCTGTCCATAGGGTGCATATGCCTGAGTGGCTGTACATATCCAAGAGTGGGGTAGGTGGTGTAAGCACCATAGCCCTACTGGGCTGTAGGTACTGTAATATCCATGGGTACCCTTTTCTTTCCACAATTACAAATTTCAAATATAATGAAAATAGAATAAAGTAGGTCTTAGATAAGCAGCACTTAAGCTTCTAGGCATTCACAATGCAAAAATATCTTAGAAGCATTTTTTTTTTTTTTTTTTTAGTTTCTGCTCAGATGGTAGATGCTGTGTTGAGTCTTGTGGAGACAAAAATGAGTAAGATGCAGACTTTTACAGAAAGTAATCATAAGCCAGTCACAATGACTCCTTTTTGAGCTCATGCTTGAAATTAAAATATAATAATAATCACTAATAGCAATAATAATCACTTACTAATAGTAAGTTCTTCCAGTGTTTCCCATTTGCCTTCTTCTTCACTAGAGAGTAACCCTTTGTTCTCAAGGGCTGGAGAAATTAAAGTATATTGGACTTAGTTACAAGAATTATCAGTCTTATATGGTTGTGACAACTGAAAAACAATCTCAACAAAAATTACAGTGAAAAATCAAAGTTGTTGTCCAGACTAGGGTAAATACCTAAAGATTTATCATGCCTTTAAGATAAAATGAATCCTGTTATGTTTTTACTTTTTTAAGATATGAAAACTACTTCTCAAAACTAAGCAAACCACTTTGAAAAACATTGCTTTGGAGATATTTTTGAAAGTAAATATATAAAATAGAAATCTTCGTGGTATATATTAAGCTTTAGCTATAAATTAGCTGTTTTGAGCACTTAATTAAAATACTATCTCATCCTTTTTTAGAGTAGAATGATTTGCCTATAAGAAATAGAGTTTGATATCAAGATCAGGAATTTGCAATCTCCCAGCTTAATCAAGGCTGAGTACTCTCATTGCCTACTAATCTATCAGAAACTGATGTGGTCGTACTCTGTGAATTCAGGTGTGCTGCTGAAATGACTCATACTGGCAGAAAGTTCAGGTTCATTAGGTAAAAATCAAACTTGATCTTGCCTTGTAGTGAAATCTTCTAACATCCATTTAAAAAACAATTGTGTAGCTCTTTGTGTTTCAAACACTTCTATCAATTTCTCCGAAAATACATATGTTCTTCTAATTTATTCAAATGTGTTAAAATCACACTTTATCTTAACAGCACAACTTTTTCTAAGTGCTAAAAAAATGCTCCTGGCATAACTAAAGAAGGACATGAGATAGCATTTTACTCTTAGAGAATGGAAATGGATCTTTTTAATTGTCCATAACTTCCTATGCAAAACTCCAAAAAACACAGATATTCTTGACAATTGTCTAAAAGTAAGAGTATTTTAAGGTAGAAGGTCAAAAGGTGGAGGGGAAAAAAAGAAAAAAAAACTTTGTTTATATAAGAAGTGAATTATAAATTTTGGTTACTTTAGGTTAGAGAGCCTACTTTCTTAGCCACCACTAACTGGAATGCAATTATGTGTTACTGATGAGGTATTGAATAGTCAAAAATTAGTGCTAATAACGGAGAAGGCAATGGCACCCCACTCCAGCATTCTTGGCTGGAAAATCCCATGGACGGAGGAGCCTGGTGGGCTTCAGTCCATGGGGTCGCTAAGAGTCAGACACGACTGAGCAACTTCAATTTCACTTTTCACTTTCATGCATTGGAGAAGGAAATGGCAACTCACTCTAGTGTTCTTGCCTGGAGAATCCCAGGGACGGGGGAGCCTGGTGGGCTGCCGTCTATGGGGTCGCACAGAGTCGGACACGACTGAAGCGACGCAGCAGCAGCAGCAGTGCTAATAAAGTATTGTTTTGTCATTTACGTAGCTAATATCCACATGATTGATATATTTTCTTGTCATGTGTGACAAAATCTGGGCCCCAAGTGATTCTCTGAAATATATATTGTCTTGAAAATTTTGAGTACAGGAGACATAGAGGAGGCTGAATATATGCACTACTTTGATTTGGTCTGATGGGCTTAGAGCTTAAAGAAGTCAATTATATAATAGTTCTATTGGCCATTGGGATTCCTATTCCTTGCTTGTCTCTCATCGCATCTCTAAAGTGAATGATCTGTTATGATCAGTATCTTTAGAGAACAAACTTATGGTTACCAAAGGGGAAGAGTTAAGGGGAAGGCTAAATTGGGGTGTGGGGATTGACAAGTGCAGACAGCTATATTTAAAATAAAATGCCTTTCCAGACTTCCCTTGAGGTCCATTGGTTATTAATCCACCTGTCAAAACAAGGGACAAGGGTTCGATCCCTGGTGTGGGAAGATTCCACATGCTGCAGGGCAACAAAGCTTGTGTACCACAACTGCTGAGCCCGTGCTCTAGAGCCCTCAAGCTACAACTGTGGAGCCCAGCTACTGAAGTACATGTGCCCTAGAGCCCATGTTCCACAACAAGAGAATCCATCAAATGAGAAATCTGCACACAATTAGAGAGTAGCCCTTGCTCACTGCAACTAGAGAAAGCTCACAGGCAGCAATGAAGATCCAGCACAGCCAAAAATAAATAAATAAATAAATAAATTTTAGAAATAAAGTAAAATAAAATGTCTTTCCATGAGAAAGAAAGATTTTTGTTTTCTCAGATCTTTTTTTATGCCAAAAGATTGTTATTTGTAATAAGTTTTTCATGATTTTTTTGAGTCATATAGCAAGTATTGTTGCCATGTGAACTATATGTGTAAAACAGAGAAATTAATGGTTATTTCCCTTTCTTTTAGCAATCATGTAATAAATACAAACAGTTTTAAGTTGGGCTAATTCTGAAAATCCCATAGAGATGTATAATGAAGCAGCCATTGATCACAGAGTCTAACAATCCAGGAGGGAAGGCAACACATGCAAATGCATATAATATCTACAATTGTTAAAAATACACCTCATGAGTGGAATTGAGAAATGTTGTGGCTGAGAAAGGGAAAGACCCATTCGACTTGGAAGTTATCAGGGAAGACTTTACAAGGTCAGTAGATAAAGCAGTGTTTGTAGATAAGCACAGCAGAAGACCACAGTTGAACCTCTTCTTTAATTTTCTATTTAATGTTTAAATCTCCATACCTCACTTTGTCATTTGTAACAGATTTAAAGCTTTTGTCTTAAGGACAGATTGCATTAAATATAAAAGGCAAAAAATAAAGGATTGAGAAAAAAAATCATAGGAGAAAATTTTAATGATCTTGGGATAGCAAAAGCTTCCTTTAATAATACAGAAAGAGGCTAAGAGTGTATTAATTTTTGTTTTGTCTTCACCAACCAGTAAGATAGCAGAAGAAAAATGGACAGACTACAAGAAGATGTGACAATATTGATGATACTATGTCTGAGAGATAACTCATGTCAAGAATATACTAAAAAAAAAAAAAAACACAAAAAACAAAAAAACAAAACCTTTTTGGATGAGGTAAACAAATGCATTGAAAAATAGGTAAGAGACTTGCCAGTCACATCACAAGATAAGCAGTCCACTTGCCCCATAAACATGAAAAGTGTTTGACTTCATTTATTATTTGAGAAATGCAGAATAGAATCACAGTACATACAATTTTACTAGAAGAATGGAAATGACAAAAGAAAGTTCCAAATGTGTAGGAACCAAAATTCTCACGTACTCTTAGTAGAAGGAGAGACTGGTAAAACCGCCTTGGAAGTTCTTTGATAATTTCCAATCAACTCAAGCATAAGCTGACTCTATAACTCAGCAATTCCAGCCATAGGAATATTAGTGTATTGTTTCATATTTATGCTGTAACAAATTATCAAAAATTTTGTGGCTTAAAACAGCACAAATTTGTTATCTTACAGTTCTTTAAATCAAAACCTCATCAGCTCTCACTAGGCTAAATTAAAGCAGTTATGTTCCTTTCTGCACACTTCAGGTGAGACTCCCTTCTGAAGCCATTCCCAGCTTCCAAAAGTGCCCTGCATTCCTCAAGTCATAGCCAAGACCTGAATTATTAATGCCAGGAATGTTCCTCACCTTACTTTCCCCATTGAGTCTCTCTATTTGTCTTTCTGTCATCTCTCTGTCTCTCTCCACCAGTATTTCTGTCTCTATTAGTGATTTCTTTTCTCCATGTCTCTGATTTTCTCCCTCTATTTCACTCTTTCTCATTCACAGTAGTGAGGAAAGTTTCTTTGCTTTTAAAGATTTATGTGATCAACTAGGCCTACCTAAATAACCTAGGTCACTTCAGTTCAGTTCAGTCACTCAGTCGTGTCCGACTCTTTGCGACCCCATGAATCGCAGCACGCCAGGCCTCTCTGTCCACCACCAATTCCCAGAGTTCACTCAGACTCACGTCCATCGAGTCAGTGATGCCATCCAGCCATCTCATCCTCTGTCGTCCCCTTCTCCTCCTGCCCCCAATCCCTCCCAGCATCAGAGTCTTTTCCAATGAGTCAACTCTTCACATGAGGTGGCCAAAGTACTGGAGTTTCAGCTTTAGCATCATTCCTTCCAAAGAAGTCCCAGGGCTGATCTCCTTCAGAATGGACTGGCTGGACCTCCTTGCAGTCCAAGGGACTCTCAAGAATCTTCTCCAACACCACAGTTCAAAAGCATCAATGCTTCGGCACTTAGCCTTCTTCACAGTCCAACTCTCACATCCATACATGCCACTGGAAAAACCATAGCCTTGACTAGATGGACCTTTGTTGGCAAAGTAATGTCTCTGCTTTTGAATACGCTATCTAGGTTGGTCATAACTTTCCTTCCAAGGAGTAAGCGTCTTTTAGTTTCATGGCTGCAGTCACTATCTGCAGTGATTTTGGAGCCCCCAAAAATAAAGTCTGACACTGTTTCCACTGTTTTCCCATCTATTTCCCATGAAATGATGGGACCGGATGCCATGATCTTTTTTTTCTGAATGTTGAGCTTTAGGCCAACTTTTTCACTCTCTCCTCTTTCACTTTCATCAAGAGGCTTTTTAGTTCTTCTTCACTTTCTGCCATAAACGTGGTGTCATCTGCATATCTGAGGTTATTTTATTTCTCCCGGCAACCTTGAGTCCAGTCTGTGTTTCTTCCAGTCCAGCATTTCTCAATATATATAAGTTAAATAAGCAGGGTGACAATATACAGCCTTGACGTACTCCTTTTCCTATTTGGAACCAGTCTGTTGTTCCATGTCCACTTCTACCTGTTGTTTCCTGACCTGCATACAGATTTCTCAAGAGGCAGGTCAGGTGGTCTGGTATTCCCATCTCTTTCAGAATTTTCCACAGTTTATTGTGATCCACACAGTCAAAGGCTTTGGCATAGTCAATAAAGCAGAAATAGATGTTTTGTGGAACTCTCTTGCTTTTTCCATGATCTAGCGGATGTTGGCAATTTGATCTCTGGCTCCTCTGACTTCTCTAAAACCAGCTTGAACATCAGCAAGTTCACGGTTCATGTATTGCTGAAACCTGGCTTGGAGAATTTACTCCATCTCAAATTCTTAAATCATATCTGCAAAGTCCTATTGGTCTTGTAGCATGCTGACAGATTTGAGGATCTAGGAAGTAGTTATCAAAAACAGGCAAAATTTATCAATATAGGAGAAATCATGATGGGAGCATCCTTGTGGAGGATGTGATTTATGATTAGGACATGGGTGGGGGAACTTTCCAGGATGACAGCACTGTTATGTTTCTTATCCTGGGCACTGGGTAACGTGTTTACTAGTTTGTGAAAATTATATATGTTATGCTTAAATATTACATTTGAAAAATAGAGCAGTAGGTATAATAACCAAATGACATAAAAATATTAGAAATTATCTTTTTTATCTACTATTTGATAGATGTACTGATATGTTTTCCTGTTCTCACATAGCCCATAAGATAAGCATTATTTTTCCAACTTAACAAATAAAGGTGTTAAGAATCAGAAGTGCTAAGTAGCATAGCTAATAAATATAATCTTGACTTAAAAATTTTTTTTTCTTACTTTTTGCTTCTAAATAATGAAAATCATTGGGCTTCCCTGATAGCTCAGTTAGTAAAGAATCTGCTTGCAATGCAGGAGACACCGGTTCAATTCCTGGGTTGGGAAGATCTGCTGGAGAAGGGATAGGCTATCCTAATATACTTTATTACTAATAAAGGACAGAAATGGTATGAATCTAACAGAAGCAGAAGATATTAAGAAAAGGTGGCAGGAATACATAGAAGAAATATACAAAAAAAGATTGTCATGACCCAGATAATCACTCACCTAGAGCCATATATCCTGGAGTGTGAGGTCAAGTGGGCCTTAGGAAGCATCACTATGAACAAAGCTAGTGAAGGTAATGGAATTCAGGTTGAGCTATTTCAAATCCTAAGAGATGATACTGCTAAAGTATTGCACTCAATATGCCAGCAAATTAAAAAAAAAAAACTCATCAGTGGAGACGGGACTGGAAAAAGGTCAGTTTTCATTCAATCCCAAAGAAAGGCAATGCAAAATAATCTTCAAACTACTGGACATTTGTACTCATCTCACATACTGGCAAAGTAATGTTCAAAGTTTTCCAAGCTAGGTTTCAACAGTACATAAAATAAGAACTCTCAGATGTTCAAGGTGGATTTAGAAGAGGCAGAGGAACCAGAGATCAAATTGCCAACATCCGTTGAATCATAGAAAAAATGAGAGTTCCAGAAAAATATCTACTTCTGCTTTATTGACTATGCCAAAGCCTTTGACTGTGTGTATCACAACAAAGTGTGGAAAATTCTTCAAGACATGGGAATTCCATACCACCTTACCTACTTCCTAAGAAATCTGTATACAGGTCAAGAAGCAACAGTTAGAACCAGACATGGAGCAACAGACTGGTTCCAAATTGGGGAAGGAGTACATCAAGGTTGTATATCGTTACACTGATTATTTAACTTATATGCATAACACATCATGCAAAACACTGGGATGGATGTAGCACAAGCTGGAATCAAGATTTCCGGGAGAAGTATCAATAACCTCAGATATGCAGATGACACCACCCTTTTATCAGAAAGCAAGGAAGAACTAAAGAGTCTCTTGATGAAAGTGAAAGAAGAGAGTGAAAAAGTTGGCTTAAAATTCAGCATTCAGAAAATTAAGATTATGGCATCTGGTCCCATCACTTCATGGAAATTAGATGGGGAAGCAATGGAAACAGTGAGACACTTTATTTTGAGGGGGCTCTAAAAATCACTGAAGATGGTGACTGCAGCCATGAAATTTAAAGACACTTGCTCCTTGAAAGAAAAGCTATGACTAACCTAGACACCATATTAAAAAGCTGAGACACTACTTTGCCAACAAAAGTCCATCTAGTCAAAGCTATGGTTTTTCTAGAAGTCACGTATGGATGTAAGAGTTGGACTATAAAGAAAGCTGAACACCAAAGAATTGATGCTTTTCAACTGTGGTGTTAGAGAAGACTCTTCTGACTCCCTTGGACTGTAAGGAGATCAAACCAGTCAATCCTAAAGGAAATCAGTCGTGAATATTCATTGGAAGGACTGATGCTGAAGCTGAAACTCCAATACTTTGGCCACCTGATGAGAAGAACTAACTCATTGGAAAAGAGCCTGCTGCTTGGAAAGATTGAAGGTGGGAGAAGGGGATGAGAGAGGATGAGAGGTTTGGATGGCATCACAGACTCAATGGACATGACTTTGAGCAAACCCCGGGAATTGGTGCTGGACAGGTAAGCCTGGCGTGCTGCAGTCCATGGGATGGCAAAGAGTCGGACACGACTGAACAACTGAACTGAACTGAATGGAAATTATCCTTTGCTTTACTTATATAAAACTTTATCACTTCATATATGATATTGAAAATTTTGAACATGCTTCTCTATTAGACTCTATTTACTGTTTTCTGGCCAGTGGCAAATAAGTACCTATAACTATATGCAACACACATATCAGAATGCATGGTCACTCACTTCAGTGGTATTCAATTCTTTGTGTCCCTATGTACTGTGCTTGCCAGGCTTCTCTGCCCATGGGATAACCAGAGTGGATTGCCATGCCCTCCTCCAGGGGATCTTCCCAACTCAGGGATCAAACCTGAGTCTCCTGCATTGCAGGAGGCTTCTTTCCCACTGAGCCATCAGGGAAGCCCCTATATATAGCATATAATCAAATATTTTAGGAATAATTTCAGTTGCTTCTATAAAATTTACAGTCAATATCACTGAAACTTGAAATGACATTGCCTTCCAGAATATATAAGCCAAGACTTCTGCTTTTATAAGGGATGTTGTTCTCATAAATCATGGGGAAAAAAGAGCCCTTGGAAAGGCAGAAGGATCCTAGAGAGCTATGGGATTTGCTATGTCTTTATCAACAGCTTTTAGAACACTCCAATTATCTATGTAGCATCAGGTATAAAGAGAGAACTAATTCCTTGCAAGGCTTTGAGGTGAGAAGGTTGATAGAACTTTAAGGTTGATTCTCTGTTCTAAGTTTGGAAATCCCATTTGATATGAAAGTGAAGTGAAAGTGTTATTCATTCAATCCTGTCCGACTTTTTACAAAATCACGGACTTTAGCCATATTAAAAAGCTGAGACACTACTTTGCCAACAAAAGTCCATCTAGTCAATATAGCCCACCAGACTCCTCTGTCCTTGGGATTCTTTAGGCAAGAATCCTGGAGTGGGTTGCCATTTCCTCTCCAGGGGATCTTCCTGATCTGGAGATTGAACCCAGGTCTCCTGTAGTGCAGGCATATTCTTTGCCATCCAAGCCACCAGGGAAGCCGTTTGATATGGGTTTCCCTAAATGTAACTAAAATCTGTGGTTCTTATGTATCAGTCTGATGGAGGCTACCAGGATATTTGGTTAATGAGTTGCATCCTAGGAAAAAATATAGTGAATTTTAAAATTTCTCATACTTCTGCCATTTCTTGGAATAATGCTTATCTTCATGTCCTGCTAAGAAAACAAGGTAAATTAGAATTCAACTTAAATTCAAACTACAAAATTCTTTATCACATATTCTAGCTATATGTTATCAAAATATATGTTATATGAAATAAACCTGATATCTTAAACATATTCAACCCATTTTTAAGTTTTCTTATTTGTATTGGAACTTCAGCATTGCTTCTTCCAGGCACACAAAATAGTGAGTCAGAATTATTCACAAATTAAAGGGAAGTGAAAGTCATTCAGTCATGTCCAATTCTTTGTGACCCCATGGACTAAAGAGTCGATGGAATTCTCCAGGCCAGAATACTGAAATGTATAGCCGTTCCCTCCTTCTCCAGGGGATCTTGCCAACCCAGGGATTGCACCCAGGTCTCCCTCATTGCAAGCAACTTCTTGACCAGCTGAACCACAAGGGATACCCAAGAATACTGGAATACTGGAGAATTCCATGGACTGTATAGTCCATAATGTTGCAAAGAGTTGGACACGATTGAGTGACTTTCACATAATTAAACTTGTGTACTAAATATGTTATATGTATATTACTATGTAATATGTACTAAATATGACTTCCCTGGTGGCTCAAATGGTAAAAGCGTCTACCTACAATGCAGGAGACCCAGGTTCGATCCCTGGGTTGGAAAGATCCTCTGGAGAAGGAGAAGGAAATGGCAACCCACTCCAGTACCCTTGCCTGGAAAATCTCATAGATGGAGGAGTGTGGTAGGCTACAGTCCATGGGGTCACAGAGAGTTGGACACGACTGAGTGAATTCACTCACTAAATATGTTTATGTATTTCTCCCATGTATAAGCTGCAAATATGATCTCTAACAATTTTCTGTATGAGTCTCAGATTTTTAAAAATATAATTCAAAATATTGTGCTGAAAATCTTTAAAATGTTTATAAAAATGACACCTTAAATTGCTTCATTTTGGAGGACAGAGAGTTGAGAAGATCAGTATCATAAAAAATTAGATTTTGAAGAAAACTAAAGAAAAGAATAAAACTAAAGGAAAAGTTACATTGCTATAATTACCTGGCAAATGATTCCTATATTTTTATGTTCTCTTAACTTTGGAGTAATTAGAAAAATGATATAAAAATGCCAAAATGACATATGAGATAAAGATTCTCCCATTTTTTCAACTGATAGAAAAGGAAAAAAAAAGAAAACAAGCAATATTGCTTTTTCTTCCTGCAATTAGGAAAAGTCAAAAAGAACCGGCTGAAAGGCATATCCTCTCACAGTTTGTTTTTGGTGTGTCAGGCAAACTGTTGAAAAGAGGATACTTTTTGAATTTCAACCTCTCTTGCTGCCTATCAGCACCTCAAAGCACTAACGCCATCACTTTGCATGTTAGATTGGTAGACAGGTAAGGCTACAACAGAGGAAAACAGTAAAACATGGTACTTTATAGCATGGAGGCTTCATTTCAGGTGACCTGGGTTTAAATGCAAAAAATTGTGCCTCTCCATGCTCTGCTTTTTTTTTTTTTTTTTTAATCCCTAAAATGAGAGTAATAATAATAGCACTTACCTCACAGTGATGTTGTGACTATTAACTGAGCTAATACTTAAAAAATGTTTAGAGCACTTCCCAGAATATTAGAAATGTTCCATAAGTTTTAGCCACTTGGGCTTTGTTTTAGCCCACATTGCAAGAAAACTCAAGTGATATTGTTGATTTATAAGGGGAAAAAAATTAGGGAGTTACAACTTATTTTCACTTAAAGAGATTTACCAAATAATTCTTAAATAAACTATATCCTCAAATACATTTTGGATGTTTTCAATATTCAACATATATATTGAACACTACTATGGGCCAAGTGCCAATCTTACCCAATCTTAAATTAAATGAGAGAAAACGTAGACAAAATACTATACTGGGACTCACACCATCTTTTTTCTTAGACTTAGTCTTTCTTATTTGATATCAAGTAAGTATTTCTTGTATATTTGACATTACTCAATGTAATCTAGTTAATTTTCTGTCAGTGGATACTTGAATCACAAAATATTAAAAAATACTTTCTCTTATAGTAATTCATAGGTGCCTTGATTTTTCCAATCAAAGATGAATAAAAACAAAAATTTAAAATATATGCTATTATTGCCCCTCATATTAACTAACGTGGTCTGTACTGCTGAATGTTAATTAAAAAGAGGAGAACTGGAAGAGATAAACCACTGCAAAGTTTAAACTTATATTCTTCTTTTTCTTGTTAGCAACTGGTTATTATTTTCTTTAAATGGTTTTAAAGAAACAGAGGATCTCTGAGACAGTCAATTGTTCAAGTATTTGTGTATATTTTTTTAATTTCCCCAAAGTGTAAATTTTAACCATCAGAACTGAGATGACCCTAGTTTTCATTGTTAAATAAGAAATTGAATTTGTCCATTTGACTAAAGTATATCCTTTGATGCCACTCTCTGGCAACAAGGAAGCCGTCCAATTTATTTTTTCATATTCACAGCAGAATGGCAGTTTTGTTTGCAAAACTCCTAGTCCAATTTCCATATCTAGCCAAATTTTGTACATATCTGAGAGTGTACATTCTTCTAATCTCATTTTATAACCTTCCTTTGCCCTAAATAGATGCAACTCATGAGAAATGACAAGACTCCAAACTTTCACTCTTCAAAATGATTTATAGAGTTCCAAGGACATAACTCTCTACCCACAATTTCCTCTCTAAATCCATTCAGGCTTGGTTTCTCGGTACCTGTGTCTATTGATGAAAATAAAAAGAAAAAAAATATTGATGAATGACTTAAAAAGTTGAAGAAAACCAGTGTCTATGGAGGAAGAACAATTGTTTAATTTCAATGTTGACATGAAATTACTTTTCAACCTGTTGTTCAAGAAATTGCAAAAAGATGAGGGTATGTCTACCTATTTATGGAAGGTTAGGGAGTAGTGAGCCACTTTTGCTATTTTTCACTTGGCTGAGCAAGTGTGTACATTTTTTAATGTAATACTTCTCAAATTTTAATTATTAGAAATTTCTCCTTAACTTTAAAAAACTGGTTGGTCTTGTTTTCATATTTTTATCTGTTTTCATGGGTATTTTATTGGGAAATGAGAATAAATTGTTAGAGATTGCTAAACCAATGCCATTTTTAAAGAACAACTTTATTGGGATATAATTTATATGGCATAAAATTAGATCACTTCAAGTATACAATTCAGTAGTTTTCAGTGTGTTCACAGAGTTGAGCAACCAACACCCTAATCAGTTTTAGAATATTTTTGTAAGCATTAAAAAGAAATATGATAGCAATTATCATTCACTCCCCATTTCTTGTCCAAGTCCATTTTATTGGGCTCCAAAGTCGCTGCAGATGGTTACTGCAGCCATGAAATTAAAAGACACTTGTTCCTTGGAAGACAAGCTATGACAAACCTAAATAGCATATTAAAAAGCAGAGACAATACTTTGCAAACAAAGGTCCATCTAGTAAAAGCTCTGGTTTTCCAGTAGTCATGCATGGATGTGATATTGAACCATAAAGAAAGCTGAGTGCTTAATAATTGATACTTTTGAACTGTGGTGTTGGAGAAGACTCTTGAGAGTCCCTTGAACAACAGGAGATCCAACCAGTCAATCCTAAAAGAAGTCAGTCCTGAATGTTCACTGAAGGACTGATGCTGAAGCTGAAGCTCCAATACTTTGACCACCTGATGAAAAGAACTGACTCATTGGAAAAGACCCTGATGCTGAGAAAGATTGAAGACAGGGAATGGCAGAGGATGAGACAGTAGGATAGCATCACCGACTCAATGGACATGAGTCTGAGCAAGCTCCAGGAGTTGGTGATGGACAGGGAAGCCTGGGGTGCTGTAGTCCACAGGATTGCAGACATGACTTGACCAAATGAACTGCACTGACTGACCACATGTCCTCTTTTTATAGATTTGCTTACTCTGGGTATTTCGTGCAAATGACATAATATGTGGTCTTTAGTACCTGACTTCTTTCACTTAGTATAATGTTTTCAAAGTTTATCCATGCTTTGGCATATATCTCTACTTTATTTCTTTTATGGCCAAATAACACTTCCTTGAACATATGTTGTTTATTTGTAAATCAATTAAAGCATTGGTTCCAACGTTTAGCCACTGTTAAGAATGCTTCCCGGAGAAGGCAATGGCACCCCACTCCAGTACTCTTGCCTGGAAAATCCCATGGACGGAGGAGCCTGGTGGGCTGCAGTCCATGGGGTCGCTAAGAGTCAGACACGACTGAGCGACTTCACTTTTCACTTTTATGCATTGGAGAAGGAAATGGCAATCCACTCCAGTGTTCTTGCCTGGAGAATTCCAGGGATGGGGGATCCCATAGGGGGCTGCCGTCTATGCGGTCGCACAGACTCGGACACAACTGAAGCGACTTAGCAGCAGCAGCAGCAGCAGGAATGCTTCCGGAGAAGGCAATGGCACCCCACTCCAGTACTCTTGCTTGGAAAATCCCATGGTGGAGGAGCCTGATAGGCTGCAGTCCATGGGGTCGCACAGAGTCGGACACGACTGAAGCGACTTAGCAGCAACATCAGCAGCAGCAGCAGGAATGCTTCTATGAAAATTTATATACGTTCTTAAAATGGTATCAGAGTATAATTGACTTATAATATTCTGTTAGTTTCAGGGCTTCAGTGAAGCGGATCAGTTACACATATACATATACCCACTCTTTTTGTAGATTATTTTCCCATATAGGCCATCACATGTATTGAGTAGAGTTTCCTGTGGTATGCATTAGGTTTTTACTAGTTATCTATTTTATATATAGTAGTATGTATATGTAAATACCAATATTCCAAATTTTCCCTTCACCACCCACCTTATACCCTTGTAACCATAGGTTAGTTTCTTACATCTGTAACTCTATTTCTGTTTCGTAAATTCCTTTGTACCCATTTTTTTGGTTTCCACATATAAGTTACATCATGTTTGTCTTTGTCTATCTGACTTGCTTCACTCAGTATGAAAATCTCTAGGTTCTTCCATGTTACTGCAAATCGTATTATTCAGTTCTTTGCTATGGCTGACTAATATTCCATAGTATGTATGTATATGTGCATACACACACACACACACACACATTTCACCTTTGTCCATTCCTCTGTTGATGGATGTTTCAGTTGCTTTCATTTTCTGGCTAGTGTGAATAGTGCTGCAGTGAACAATGCAATGCATATATTTTTTCAAATTATGATTTTTTTTCCTGAGTATATGCCCAGAAGTGAGATAGTTGGATAAATATGGTAGCTCTACTTCTAGTTTTCAAAAGAACCTCCAAACTATGCTCCATAGTTGTACCATTTTACATAACCACCAACACTATAGGATGGCTCCCTGTTCTCCACACATTTTTCAGCATTTATTGTTTGTAGATTTTTTGATGGTGACCATTCTGATCTGTGTGAGGTGATAAGTGCATTTCAGTTTTGATTTGCATTTTTAAAATAATTAGTGGCACTGAGCCTCTATTCATGTGCTTTTTAGCCACATATATGTTTATTTGGATAAATATCTATTTAGATCTTCTGCTTATTTTTTGATTGAGTGGTTTGCTTATTTGGTGAGCTGTTTGTATATTTTGAAGATTATTTTCAATTGCTTTCTTTGCAAATTTCTCCCATTCTAGGGTTGTCTTTTTAGTTTCTTTATCATTTCCTTTGGTGTGTGATTTTTTTTAAAGTTTAATTATGTCCCATTTATTTATTTTTATGTTCATTACTGTAGGAGGTGGGTAGAAACTGATCTTACTGCAATTTGTGTCAGAGTGTTCTGCCTGTTTTCCTCTAAGAGTTTTACAGTATCTAGCCTTACATTTAGGTCTTTAACTTATTTCATTTTTTTATGATGTTAGGAAATATTCTAATTTTATCCTTTTATATGTAGCTGTTAAGTTTTCTCAGAACTACTACTTAAAGAGATGGTTCTTGCTTCATTGTATATTCTAGTCTCCCTCATAGATTAGGTGGCCATAGGTGTGTGGATTTATCTCTGGACTTTCTATCATTTTCCATTGATGTGTGTGACAGTATCCTGCTGTTTTGATTGCTGTAGCTTTGTAGTAGAATCTGAAATCAGGGAGTCTGATTCTTCTGCTTTCTTAAGATTGCTTTTATTATTTGGGTCTTTTGTGTTTCCATACAGTGTAAAATATTTTGCATAATTCTGTGCAAATTCCCATTGATAATCTCATGAGGAGTGCATTGAATCTGTAGACTGTTTTGGGTAGTACAGTCACTTTCACAATATTGATTCTTCCGATCCTAAAACATGGTATATCTCTTCATAATTTGTTTATGTCATTTTTACTTCTTTCTTCAATATTTTATAGTTTTCTGAGTATGGGTATTTTGCCTCCTTTGGTAAGTTTATTGCTAAACATTTTATTTATTTTGATGCAATGGTAAATGGAAAGGTTTCCTTGATTTCTTTCTGATCTTCTGTTAGTGTATAGGAATGCAAGAGACTTTTGTGTATTATTTTTGCAATTTGCCACCTTATCAAATTTGTTGATGAACTTTAGCAGTTTTCTGTTAAAAATCTTTAGGATTTCCTATATGCAGTATAATGTCACCTGCAAACAGTGACACTTTTACCTCTTTTTTTTTTTTCCCCCTAACTTGAATTCCCTTCCAAACCAAAACTATGCTGAATAAAACTGGCAATACTGAACATCTTTGTCTTATTCCTGATCTTAAAGGAAGTGTGTCCAGTCTTAAAACAGCAGAACATGTTCCTATCAAGTGCACATGGAACATTCTCCAGGACAGATCACATCTTGAGTTACAAATCAAACCTCAGTAAATTTAAGTAAATTGAAATATCAAGCATCTTTTTCTATCACAATACTATAAAAGTAGAAATCAGTTGCAGGGGAAGAAAACCTAACACATGAACGATAAACAGTATGTTATTAATTAACCAATATATCACTGAAGAAATAAAAAAGGAAATCAGAACATACCCAGAGACAAATGACAATAAAAACTTGATGATCCAAAATCTATGAGATGCAGCAAAAGCAGTCCTAAGAGAGAAGCTTCAGATGAGATGAGATCAGATCAGTCGATCAGTCGTATCCAACTCTTTGCAACCCCATGAATCGCAGCACACCAGGTTTCCCTGTCCATCACCAACTCCCGGAGTTCACTCAGACTCACATCCATCAAGTCAGTGATGCCATTGAGCCATCTCATCCTCTGTCGTCCCCTTCTCCTCCTGCCCCCAATCCCTCCCAGCATCAGAGTCTTTTCCAATGAGTCAACTCTTCGCATGAAGTGGCCAAAGTACTGGAGTTTCAGCTTGAGCATCATTCCTTCCAAAGAAATCCCAGGGCTGATCTCCTTCAGAATGGACTGGTTGGATCTCCTTGCAGTCCAAAGGACTCTCAAGAGTCTTCTCCAACACCACAGTTCACAAACATCAATTCTTCGGCACTCAGCCTTCTTCACAGTCCAACTCTCACATCCATATATGACCACAGGAAAAACCATAGCCTTGACTAGACGAACCTTTGTTGGCAAAGTAACGTCTCTGCTTTTGAATATGCTATCTAGGTTGGTCATAACTTTCCTTCCAAGGAAAGTTATTTAATTTCATGGCGTCTTTTAATTTCATGGCTGCAGTCACCATCTGTAGTGATGTTGGAGCCCAGAAAAATAAAGTCTGACACTGTTTCTACTGTTTCCCCATCTATTTCCCATGAAGTGATGGAACCAAATGCCATGTTCCTAGTTTTCTGAATGTTGAACTTTAAGCCAACTTTTTCACTCTCCACTTTCACTTTCATCAAGAGGCTTTTGAGTTCCTCTTCACTTTCTGCCATAAGGGTGGTGTCATCTGCATATCTGAGGTTATTGATATTTCTCCCAGCAATCTTGATTCCAGCTTGTGTTTCTTCCACTCCAGTGTTTCTCATGATGTACTCTGCACATAAGTTAAATAAACAGGGTGACAATATACAGCCTTGACGAACTCCGTTTCCTATTTGGAACCAGTCTATTGTTCCATGTCCAGTTCTAACTGTTGCTTCCTGACCTGCATACAAATTTCTCAAGAGGCAGATCAGGAGGTCTGGTATTCCCATCTCTTTCAGAATTCTCAACAGTTTATTGTGATCCACACAGTCAAAGGCTTATAAAGTCAAAGTCAATAAAGCAAAAATAGATGCTTTTCTGGAACTCTCTTGCTTTTTCCATGATCCAGCGGATGTTGGCAATTTGATCTCTGGTTCCTCTGCCTTTTCTAAAACCATCTTGAACATCAGGAAGTTCACGGTTCACGTATTGCTGAAGCCTGGCTTGGAGAATTTTGAGCATTACTAGCGTGTGAGATGAGTGTAATTGTGCGGTAGTTTGAGCATTCTTTGGCATTGCCTTTCTTTGGGATTTGAATGAAAACTGACATTTTCCAGTCCTGTGGCCACTGCTGAGTTTTCCAAATTTGCTGGCATACTGAGTGCAGTACTTTCACAGCATCAGGCTTATAACAATGCAAACTTACTTCAAGAACCAAGCAAAATCTCAAATAAACAGCCTAATTTATGCATAAAACAACTTGAGAAAGAAGCACTAACAAAACCCAAAGTTAGCAGAAGGAATGAAATCATAAAGATCAAATCAGAAATAAATAAAATATAAATAAAAAAACAATAGCAAAGGTCAATTAAACTAAAAGCTGGTTGTTTGAGAAGATAAACAAAATTGATAAACCTTTCACCAGACTCATCATGGAAAAAGGGGATAGGGCTCAAATCAATATAATTAGAAATGAACAAGGAAAAGTTACACTGGACTACACAGAAATACAAAAGATCATAAGAATCCATTACAAGCAACAATACACCAACAAAATGGACCACCTTGAAGAAACGGACAAATTCTGAAAAGATACAACCTTCCAAGGCAACAAGGAAGAAATATAAAATATGAACAGACCAATCACAAGTACTGGCATTGAAATTATGATAAAAAAAAATCTTCCCATAATCAAAAATCCAGGACTAGATGTCTTCACAGTTGAATCCTATCAAACATTTACAGAAGAGTTAATACCTACCCTTCTGAAAGTTTTCCAGGAAATTGCAGAGGAAGGAAGAATAACAAGCTTATTTTATGAGGCCACCAGCACCCTGACTCTAAAATCAGACCAATAAATCACAAAAAAGAAAATTCTGGGCCAACATCAGTGACAAACATAGGCACAAAATCCTCAGCAAAATGCTAGCAATCTGAATCTAACAACCCATTAAAAGGGTCATACACCATGATCAAATGGGCTTTATCCCAGGGATGTGAGAATTTTTCAATATCCACAAATCAGTCAGTGTGAAACATCACATCAAAAAATTGAATAATAAAAACCACATGGTCATTTCAATAGATGCAGCAAAAGCTTTTGAAAAAACTCAAACCCATTTAGGATTAAAACAAAAACAAACAAACAAAAAAACTCTCCAGAAAGTTGCCATAGAGGAACTTATATGCCTCAACATAATAAAGGCCATATATGACAAACCCAGAGCAAACATCATTCTCATGTGCAATTTTCTGTGGATACTTTGTTATCTATATATCTAGCAATAGGATTTCATATAGTAACATTGTTCATGTTTAAATATTGAGGAAATGCCAACACATTTTCCAAAGTGGCTGCACTGTTTTCCAGCAATTCATGAGAGTTTCAATTTTGTAAATCCTCATCAATTCTTTTTATTATCTATTGGATAATAGCAATCCCCACAGATGTGAAATGGTATCTTACTGGGGTTTTGGTTGGAATTTCTCTTGTGGCTAACGATGTTGAGCATGTATTGATGGGCTTACTGACAATTTGTAAGCTTACTATAGAGAAATATCTTTTAAGGTCCTTTGCACAATTTTTAATTTGATCATTTATATTTTTATTCAGTTTTAAGTGTTCTTTATATATTCTAAATACAACTCTCTTACCAAAAATATATTTGTTGATTGTTTTGTCCCCTTTTTGAGTTGTCTTTTCACTTTCTTGATGGTATCATTTGTCACACAAATGTTTTAACTTTAGTGTTATCTGGATTTTCTGGTTTTTTTGTTTTTGTTTTTTTTTTTTTTTTTCCTACTGTCACTTGCACTTTTAGTATTATTAATGCCTAATCTAAGTTCAGAAAGATTTTTTCCAATGTTTTTAAGTGTTGTATAATTTTATCTCCTACAATGAAGTTTATATTTCATTGTGAATTAGTCTGTGGGTATGGTGTGGCATGGAGGTCCACCCTCATCTTTTACATGTTAACCTCCAATTGTTCTGCTCTCATTTCCCCACTGAATTGTCTGGGAACCTTGTTGAAATGAGTTAATCATTAATGTAAAGTTTTACTTCTGTACTCAGAATTCTATTCCCTCTATCTACATATTTATCTTTATACCAGTGCCACTCAGTCTTAATTAATTTAGTAATGTTTAAAAAGTGTGTGCTTCACTTCAGTAAGTGTGCTTCCCAAATATGTTCTTTTTTCATGATTGACTATTTCAGAACCTTCAAATTTTCATATTAACTTAAGATCAGCTTGCCCATTCCTGAAAAAAAAAAATGCCAGCTGGGTGTTTGATAGGGAATCTAATAATATTAAATCTTCTGAAAGCCTTAAGAAGACAATGCAAATAAATAGAGGAAAACAATAGAATGGGAAAGATTAGAGTTTTCATTAAGAACATTAGAGATAACAAGGGAGAATTTCATGCAATGATGGGCACAATAAAGGGCAGAATGGAATGGGCCTACTAGAAGTATAAGATATTAAGATGAGGTGGTAAGAATACCCAGAAAAATTACATGAAAAAGATCTTAATGACCCATATAATCATGACGGTGTGATCACTCACCTAGAGCCAGACTTCCTGGAGTGCAAAGTCAAGTGGGCCTCAGGAAACATCACTATGAACAAAGCTAGTGGAGGTGATAGAATTCCAATTGAGTTATTTTAAATCCTAAAAGATGATGCTGTGAAAGTGCTGCACTCAATATGCCCACAAATTTGGAAAACTCAGCAGTGCCCACAGGACTGGAAAGGGTCAGTTTTCATTTCAATCCCAAAGAAATACAATGCCAAAGAATGTTAAATATCACACAATTGCACTTATTTCACATGCTAGCAAAGTAACGTTCAAAATTCTCCAAGCAAGGCTTAAACAGTACATCAACCAAGACCTTCCAATGTTCACATTAGATTTAAAAAAGGGAGAGGAACCAAAGATCAAATAGCCAACATCCATTGGATCATTGAAAAAGCAATAGAATTCAAGGGGAAAAAAAAATCTACTTCTTCTCCACTGACTACATTAAGGCCTTTGACTGTGTGGATTACAGCAAACTAGAAAATTTTTAAAGAGATTGAGATACTAGACTACCTTACCTGCCTCATGAGAAATCTATATGCTGGACAAGAAGCAATGGTTAGAACCAGACATGGAATAAAGGACTGGTTCAAAATTTGGAAAGTCTGTATATTTGGTCAAGCCTGTATATTTTCACCCTACTTATTTAATTTATATGCAGAGTACATCAAGTGAAATGCTGGACTGGATGAAGCACAAGCTGGAATCAAGATTGGAGGGAGAAATATCAATAACCTCAGATATGCAGATGACACCACCCTTATGGCAGAAAGTGAAGAAAAACTAAAGAGCCTCTTGATGACAGTGAAAGAGGAGAGTGAAAAAGCTGGCTTAAAGCTCAACATTCCAAACACTGAGATCATGGCATCCAGCCACATCACTTCATGGCAAAAAGATGGGAAAACAATGTAAACAGTGAGAAACTTCATTTTATTGGTCTTTAGAAACACTGCAGATGGTGCCTGCAGCCATGAAACTAAAAGACACTTGCTCCTTGGAAGAAAAGCTATGACAAACCTAGACAGCATATTAAAAAGCAGAGACATTACTTTGCTGACAAAGGTCCATCTAGTCAAAACTATGGTTTTTCCAGTAACCATGTATGGATGTGAGAGCTGAACCATAAAGTGCCAGGAGCCAGTGTGAGGAACTCTGCCCATGGCAAAGGTCATGAGGAAGGAGGCTCGACATACGCAAAGGCGGGATCGAGCCTCAGGAGTCCCCCTGGAAATTCTCGAGCATCTACCCCCAAAACCAGAGTCTGCCTACTTTACTGCTTAGTCCTCTCACCTACACCTCTGACTTTATGGGGGGATGTCCCCCACCACCTCTCTCTGAAAAAGAGTTAACTTACAGCTCCAGTTAATAAAGTTCCTGGGCATGAAAAGAGTGTTTCAACCTACAAACTCCTTTGGAAGTCCTCTAGCCTGCCTGAATAGGTTCTTCTGGCCACGTGTGATTGTTCAGAGCCTCCCAACTGTAAGACGCACGCGATGTTCTAAACTGTCTAAATACAGATTCCTTTGAGCAGTTAAAAGATTGATTAGAAATTGTATTGGTGAAGGGTTTTTCACTTGTTGGGCCAATGTTTGCTGCTAAGCTTCCATATCCCTTACCTACTGTGTCCCTGGCAGTGTATTGATTAATATAATTGGTGTATAGGAATGTAAGTAGTAGCTTTAATGTTCATAACCTTGGACCCTTTAGTTAATTCTTTTCTTGTTATAGCCCACCACACTTTTGCCCTATAGGAATGCAACTTTATCTAATGCTTTCGGAGGGTGGCGCCTGACTTTAGAATAATCACCTTTAGAGAAAAAAAAGTTTTCTGAAGAAAGGATCTTAAAATGTTAACAGGCCTCCTGGCCAGAAGATGATGTAAATCACATAAACTTTTGCATATGGTAAGTTTGAAAGCCTGGCTTCGATTAGGATCAAGGACTGCTGTCCTTGCATGACTCTACCGCTTCCCCCATTATCCTCTATGCACAACTTAAGGTATAAAAACTACTTTGGAAAATAAAGTGTGGGCCTTGTTCACTGAAACTTGGTCTCCCCATGTCGTTCTTTCTCTCATCTTCTGGCTGAATTCCCATCTGGAACGTGGAGGCTTGTCAAGCCTACTAATTTTGCCTGGGCTTCTAAGATCTGATCAGGGAGGCATTAGTATCTCCTCTCCTTCGGGAGAATGGGAGGATGCCTGTGGCCTACGTAGGTGATGCAAATTCCTTATTTTGGAATTTTATTAACTTTCCATATAAACCAAGTTATTCAGCCTCTTTCTCCACTGAATTTTTCTCACTGAGCTATCCTTATTTGATCTCTCTTTATAGCCTTAATTCTATTGTATCCTGATCGCTGAAGCTGTCTCCCCTTTGAAGTCCCCGATCCACTGGGGCTAGACCCCAGTAATAAAGAAAGCTGAGCACTGAAAAATTAATGCTTTTTAACTGGGTGTTGGAGATGACTACTCTTGAGAGTCCCTTGGGCTGAAAAGAGATCAAAAGAGTTAATACTAAATAAAATCAGTCCTGAATATTCATTGGAAGGACTGATGCTAAAACTGAAGCTCCAATACTCTGGTCACCTGATGCAAAGAACTGACTCATTAGAAAAGACCCTTATGTTGGGAAAGACTGAAGGCGGGAGGAGCAGGGGATGACAGAGGATGAGATGGTTGAATGACCTCACCAACTTGATAGACGTGAGTTTGAGCAAGCTCTGGGAGTTGGTGATGGACAGGGGAGTCTACCATGCTCCATGGGGTTGGAAATTGTTGGATACGACTGAGAGATTGAACTGAACTGAAGGTACATTCACTGTCTTTTCATATACTGCTGGCTACTTTGAAGAACCCAGAATCAGTCATTGTTCTTAGTTGCTGCAACAGACAACTTAGTTGCTGCAGCAACAACAAGAGGCATATTTAAACATAAAACAATGAATTTATCAAAAAGGTGTTATATAACTGACTGAAACTCCAGGAAGCCAAGATAATTGGAACTGGAAAATTTAGGCAGAAATTTAGGAGGAACAGAGGCATCAAAATCAGCAACACTAGTTCAATCAGAAAACTGCTGCATTTTCCACAGAGCATAGGCACCTTGGGGTGCAATGCTTTCATTGTTGATGCTGAAAACTGGACACCATACTTTGCTGCCTCTAACCTCAAGCATTTGCCCCTGTTACTGATGCTGTACACTGACATAATGGGTTCCTTGTCCTTGTCTCTAGGTTCCAAGTCTAGAGTTGCTGAATTGGATTGGCAGAAATGATATTTTATCCCATGTCCTGAGAACACTATCTGGCAGTTTCAGCTTAAATTCAACTAATACTTAAATTAATACTCACTATGTAAGGAATTCAACTAATTCCTTCAACTATTACTCACAGGGAAGGAACTGCCCAGCTATAAAAAGGGAAGGGGATGTTTGTCATAGGGAACATGATACATATCCATTGTTATGTGCCTATTTGTCGAACAAGCTTTTAACAGCTGTTAACTACTTTTCACAGTACAGTGATGCAAAAACAAAACGAAAAAACTTTGTGTACTTCAAAAGCAAAAGTAGAATGAAAAACGCCACCCGAATGTATTACACCATCTTTCATGAAACTAATATATATTCTCGCTTTCCACCAAAAAGGGGAACTCAAAATCTCATCAGTTACTGCATCCAGTCAGAGCACCAGTATTTCAGGGGAAATGTCAACTACTTTTTTTTTTTTTTTTTTCGTAACTTCAACATGCCTTGCTATTTTAAAACTATAGAATTCTCACCACAAATGTGCCTTATAGAAAACACTAAGGGAAATGTAGCAAAAAAAAAGAAAAGGGGGGGGAGGGGAAAGAATAAAACAATATATATATTTTATATATACTTTTTCATCTCTTTGGGATTCTTTGCTTACTGAAAAGAATCCCACTTACTGGCCAGAGGAGGAGGAGGTGGGGAGGTGCAGGAAACGGAGGAGGCCCCGACTTACCCTCCCATGCACCCTCGCAGTTATCTGCGCTCTGCTCTGTACCAGTTTGGGGAAGTTGCCCGAGCCTTGTGTCTCCCAGATGTGCGACCTCATTGAGCCACAGCCAGCCGAGAAGATCGGCAAGATGAAGAAGTCGCTGAGAACTTGGTCGGATAGTTTCAGCTGCATTGTGTTGAAGAAAGAGGACACCACCTTTAGTGAGATATATTTCACAAAGATGGCCACATGGAACTGCCCTGGAATGGACTCAGTGATCAAGCCCCTGGACACAATTCCTGAGGATAAGAAAGTCAGAGTTCAGAGGACACAAAGCACTTTTGACCTGTTTGAGAAACCCACTAATGAAGTAAAGAGGGTGCATTCTGAGAACAAGGCTTGCATTAACTTTAATAAGAGCTCCTCCGCTGGCAGAGTCTCCTAAAGTTCAGGGCATTCCAGCCTGCCCCAGTTCACCAACAAGTCCCAAATTTGGAAAATCTGACTCACACGGAAAACTATAAAAGCTAGGGGAAGGATCTTATGCTACAGTATACAAGGGAAAAGCAAAGTGAGTGGAAAGTTTGTAGCCCTGAAGATCAGGCTGCGGGAAGAAGGTACACCTTTTATAGCTATCAGGGAAGAAGACTTTTGAGAGTACCTTGGACAACAGGGAGATCAAACCAGTCAATCTTAAAGGAAATCAACCCTGAATACTCCTTGGAAGGACAGATGCTTAAGCTGAAGCTCCAATCTTTTGGCCACCTGATGAGAAGAGTGGACTCATTGCAGAAGACCCTGATGCTGGCAACAGTTGTGGCCAGGAGGAGAAGGGAATGATAGAGGATGAGATGGTTGGATTGCACCCTGGACTCAATGCACATGAACTTGAGAAAACTCTGGGAGATGGTGAAGGACAGGGAAGCCTGGCATACAGCAGTCCATGGGGTCGCAAAGAGTTGGAAACGACTGAGTAACTGAACAAGGACAAAATAGTGACTTTGAAAAACATTTTTACACCTTTTTTTTTAAAGCAGAATGTTAAATTACCATATGTGCTAGCATTTTCATTCCTGGGAATCTACCCAGGAGAAAGGAAAACACTTCCAGACAAAGACACATATGTGAATGTTCCTAATGTTACTGTCACAATAGGCAAAATCAAGAAATAATCTCAATGTTCATCAACTGTTGAGTTGATACACAAAATGTCAAATATCCATACAGTGATTCAGAAGGAGCTATCTACAGGTAATATGCTTGATGATATGCTTCAATATGTTTGAACCTTGAAAGCATTTATGCCCAGTTATATAAGCCTGGTTGAACTTTCAAGGTGGTGCTAGTAGTAAAGAACCCTCCTGCCAATGCAGGAGACCTAAAAGATGCGGGTTCCATCCCTGAATCAGGAAGATCCCCTGGAGAAGGGCATGGCAACCCACTCCAATATTCTTTTCTGGAAAATCCCATGGAAAGAGGAACCTGGCAGGCTACAATCCATGGGGTTGTACAGTCGGATACAACTGAAGCAACTTAGCACTCACTGAAGTGGCTAGAGTGACTGAAACTTTTCTTCAATTCATGAAAAACATGCTCCACCTATATATTTCCCAAATCTGAGGATTTCTCCCTTTATTTTTTTCAGTATTTTCAGAGTCACATATGACTGAGTGTCCCTTTATTTTTTCAGCATTTTCAGAGTAGGACACGAATGAGTGACTAAGCATAGCATAGCATAGCATAGATATTACTAGACTACCTAAATTGGGCTTTGCTTGTAGCTCAGTCAGTAAAGTATCTGCCTGCAATGGGGGTGACCCGGGTTTGATTCCTGGGTCAGGAAGATCCCCTGAAGAAGGAAATGGCCACCTACTCAATATTCTTGTCTGGAGAATTCCATGAACGGAGGAGCCTGGTGGGCTGCAGTTCATGGGATTACAGAGAGTAGATAAGACTGAGTGACTAACACACATTTTTCTATTTTTAATTAATTTTTATTGGAGTGCAATTGCTTTAAAATGTTGTGTTAGTCTTTTGCTCTACAACAAAGTGAATCAGACATAAGCTTTCATATATTACTCTTTTTATGGTTTCTTTATCATTTAGGTCACCACAGAGTACTGAGCAGAGTTCCTTGTGCTATACTGCAGGTCACCATTAGTTGTATATTTTATACATATTAGTCTATATATTTCAGCTCCAATCTCGCAATTCATCCCACTCCACTCTCCCTACCTCACTTGGTAACAATAAATATGCTCTCTGTAACAGTCTATTTCTGCTTTGCATGTAGCTTCATCTCTACCATTTTTCTAGAATCTATGTATAAGTGATATTACACAGTGTCTGTTTTTCTCTGGCTTGCTTCACTCTGTATGACAGCCTCGAGGTTCATCGACAGCTCTGCAAATGGCACTATGTTCCTCATTATGTCTGAGTTACATTCCACTGAATACATATACCATGTCATCTTTATCCATCTTCTGTCAATGTGCATTTAGGCTCCATCCAGGTCTTAGCTACTACAAATAGTGCTGCAACAAACATCGGGGCGCATGTGTCCTTTCGAATTATGTTTTCTCTGGATATATACCTAACAGTGAGAGTTCTATGCTATATGGTAGCTTGATTTTTAGTTTATTAAGGAACCTCTGGACTGTTCTTTATAGTGGCTATACCAGTTTACATTTCCACCAACAGCATACAAGGGTACTCTTTTCACCACACCCTCCCCAGCGTCTATTGTTTGATGATTTTTGATCATGGCCATTCTGACCATTGTGAGATGATACTAGTTGTTATTGTACTGTTGTAACTTGTGTTTCTCTAATAATTAAAGATGTAGATCACCTTTTAAGATACTTTTGTATGTCTTCTCTGAAGAAATTTCTACTTAGCTCTTCTGTCAATTTTGTGACTATTATTATTGTTGTTCAGTTGCTCAGTCATATCTAACTCTTTGAAACTCCTATATTGTGTTTTTTCTTTAATATTGAGCTGCATTAGCTGTTTGATTGTTTTGAAGAATAATCTCCTGTCAGTTTTTTCATTTCCAAATATTTTCTCCCATTCTGAAGGCTGTCTTTTCATTTTGTTTATGGTTTCCTTTCTTTTGAAAAACATTTAAGTTTACCTGGGCCTCCTTTTTAAAACAAAATTATCTTTTCATTACTCTAGGAGGTGGGTCAAAAAAGAGCTTACTGAAATTTATGTCAAAGAGTATGCAACCTATGTTTTCCTCTAACAATTTTTAATATCCAACATTACATTTAGGTATTTAATCCATCTTGTGTTTATTATTTTTAATTTAAATTTATTTATTTTAATTAGAGGCTGATTACTTTACAACATTGTATTGCCAATACATCTTGTGTTTATTTTTGTGTAAAATGTTGAGAGTGTTCTAATTTTATTAATTTATATGTAGCTGTTCGATTTTCCCAGCACAACTTATTGAAGAGATGCTCTCTTCTCCAGTGTATAGTGTTGTGTCTTTTGTCATAGTTTTACAAATAGCTGAGGAAAGAAGAGAACCAAGGGAGAAAATGAACTATGTACTCAACTAGTGCAGAGTTCCAGAGAATAGCAATGAGATAAAAAGGACTTCTTAATTGATCAGTGCAAATAAATAGAGGAAAACAATAGAATGGAAAACATTGGAGATCTCTTCAAGAAAACTGGATATATCAAGAGAACATTTCATGTGAAGATGAGCATAATAAAAAATGTTTTAAAATGGTAAAGACCTAACAGAAGCAGAAGAAATTAAGAAGAGGTGGCAAGAACGCACAGAACAACTATACAAGGAAGATCCTAATGACTCAGATAATCATGATGATGCTGTCACTTACCTAGGTCCAGACTTCCTGGAGTTTGAAGTCAAGTAGGCCTTAGATAGTATTACTACAAACAAAGAAATTGGAGGTGATGGGATTCCAGCTGAGCTATTTCAAATTCTAAAAGATGATGCTGTTAAAATGCTGCACTCAACATGTGTTCAGGTCTTTGAAACTTAGCAGTGGCCACAGGACTGAAAAAGGCCAGTTTTTTATTCCTATCCCAAAGGAGGGCAATTCCATTTATTTATTTACTTATTTATTTATTTATTTTAAGTTGGAAAGCACAATAAAGTCATTTATTTGGAAACCACCCAATTTAAAAACAGTCAGAATCCTAAAAAGCAAAAACAGAAGAAAGAGATGAGATTTTAAATAAACCCCTCTTCATAAATCATTAGGAGATTCAGTGAAATATATTGACCTGCACTTTTTATTTTTTTAATATAAATTTATTTATTTTAATTGAAGGCTAATTACTTTACAATATTATATTGGTTTTGCCATACATTGACATGAATCTGCCATGGGTGTACATGTGTTCACCATCCTGAATCCCCCTCCCACCTCCCTCCCCATCCCATCCCTCTGGGTCATCCCAGTGCACTGGCCCTGAGCACCCTGTCTCATGCATCGAACCTGGACTGGTGATTCATTTTACATATGATAATATACATGTTTCAATGCCATTCTCCTAAACCATCCCACCCTCACCCTCTCCCACAGAGTCCAAAAGACTGTTCTATACATCTGTGTCTCTTTTGCTGTCTCACATACAGGGTTATCGTTACCATCTTTCTAAATTCCATATATATGCCTTAGTATACTGTTTTGGTGTTTTTCTTTCTGGCTTACTTCACTCTGTATAAAAGGCTCCAGTTTCATCCACCTCATTAGAACTGATTCAGATATATTCTTTTTAATGGCTGAGTAATATTCTATCAATTCCATTTATGTTCACACTCCTGTACAGTTGGACTCAGTTCACTTGCTAGAAAGGTTAATCTCAAAATCTTTCAAGATAAGCTTCACAAATACATAAATCAAGAAATTCCTGATGTACAAACAGGGCTTCAAAGAGCCAGAGGAACCAGAGGTCAAATTGCCAGCATTCAGTGGATCATCAAGAAAGCAAGGTGATTTCAGAAAAATGTCTACTTCTGCTTCATTAGAATAGCTTAAACCTTTGGCTGTGTGGATCACAACAAACTGAAAAATTCTTAAAGAAATGGGAATATCAGACCACCTTGCCAGTCTCCTGAGAAACTTACGCAGATCAAGAAGCAACAGTTAGAACCTTACATGGAACAAATGACTGGTTCAAAATTGGGAAAAGAGTATGCCAAGGCTGTATATTGTCACCCTGCTTATTTAAATTATATGCAGAGTACTTCATGTGGAGTGCTGGGCTGCAAGAATCACAATTAGGAATCAAAATTGCTTCAAGAAATATCAGCAATGTCGGATATGCAGATGATACTACTCTAATGGCAAAAAGTGAAGAACTAAAGAGCCTTTTGATGAAGATGGAAGAAGGGAGCAAAAAGGGTGGCTTGAAACTAAACGTTAAAAATACTAAGATCTTGGCATACTGTCCCATCACTTCATGGCAAATAGAATGGAGGAAAGTGGAAACAGTGATAGATTTTACTTTCTTGGGCTCCAAAATCACTGTGGATGGTGACTACAGCCAGACAATTAAAAGATGCTTACTCCTTAGAAGGAAATGATGAGAAAAGTACATGGTGTATTAAAAAGCAGAGACATTTCTTTGCCAACAAAGGAACATATAGTCAAATCTATGGTTTTTTCAGTAGTCTTGTATGAAAAAGGGAGTTGGACCAAAAGGAGGCTGAGCACCAAGAACTGATGTTTTTGAATTCTCATATTGGAGGAGACTCTTCAGAGTCCCTTGGACTTCAGGGAGATCAAACCAGTCAATTATAAAGGATATCAACCCTGAATATTCATTGGAAGAAATGTTGCTGAAACTGAAGCTCCAATATTTTGGCCACCTAATGGAAAGTGTTGACTCATTGGAAAAGACCCTTGTGTTAGGAAAGAATGAAAGCAAAAGGAGAAGGGGACAGCAGAGGATAAGATGGTTAGAGAGCACCAATGATTCAATGGACACGAGTTTGAGCAAACTCTGGGAGATACTGGAGGACAGAGGAGCCTGGCAAGCTGAAGTCCATGGGGTCCCCAAAAGCTGGACATGACTATATGACAGAATAACAACAACAAATTTTGGGTGCATAAACATTTATAATTGTTATATCCTCTTCTAGGATCAATTCCTCAAGCATTATGTAGTGTCCTTCTTTGTTTCTTGTAAAAAAAAAGTGTATTTTGTCTGAGATGAATATTACTATTCTTGGATACTTTTTATTTCTATTTGCCTGGAATCTCTTTTTCCATCTTCTTACTTATCATATCTAGTGTACCTAGGTCTGAAGTAGGCCTCTTGTAGACAACATATTTATGGGTCTTGTTATTTAATTCATTCAGCCAGTTTTGTCTTTTGGTTTGAGCTTTTAATTCATTCACATTTAAAGTAATTTAAATGTTTACAATATTCTTATTGCCAATTTATTTGCTGTTCTATGTTAGTTTTTGTAGGACTTTTTCTTTTCTTGTGTTTTCTGCTGATGGAAGATCCTTTAGCATTTATTGTAAAACTGGTTTCAGTTCAGTTCACTTCAGGTGCTCAGTCATGTCTGGGTTTTTGCAATCCCATGTACTGCAGCAGGCCAGGCTTCCCTCTCCATCACCCATATCCAGACCTTGCTCAATCTTATTTCCATCAAGTTGGTGATGCCATCCAACCATCTCATACTGTGTCCCCAGCTTCTCCTCCTGCCTTCAGTCTTTCCCAGCATCAGGATCTTTTTTGATGAGGCCAAAGTATTGAAGCTTAGTTGCAGCATAAGGCTTTCCAATGAATAGTCAGGACTGACTTCTTTAGGATTGACTGGTTTGATCTCTTTGCAATCCAAGGGACTCTTAAGCATCTTCTCCAACACCGCAGTAAAAAACAAACAAAAACAAACAACATTTGCAAAAACAAACATCAATTCTCTAATACTCAGCTTTCTTTATGGTCTAAATCTCACATCCATACATGACTACTGGAAAATGATAGCTTTGACTAGATGGACCATCGTCAGCAAAACAATGTATCTTCTTTTTATTATGCTGTCTAAGTTAGTCATAGCTTTTCTTCTAAGGAGCAAGTGTCTTTTAATTTTATGGCTGCAGTCACCATCTGTAGTGATTTTGGAGCCCAAGAAAATAAAGTCTGTCAATGTTTACATTGTTTCCCCATAAATTTGCCATGAAGTGATGGGACCGGATGCCATGATCTTAGTTTTCTGAAGGTTGAATTTAAAGCCAGCTTTTTCATTCTCCTCTTTCACTTTCATCAAAAGATTCCTTAATTCCTCTTCACTTTCTGCCATAAGGGTGCTGTCATCTGGATATCTGAGGTTACTGATATTTCTCCTGGCAATCTTGATTCCAGCTTGTGTTTCATGCAGCCCAGGATTTCACATGATGTACTCTGCATATAAGTTAAATAAACAGGGTGAGAATATACAGCACTGAAGTACTCTTTTTCCAAGTTTTAAGCAGTCCACTATTCCATGTCTGGTTCTAACTGTTGCTTCTTGGCCTGCATATGGATTTCTCAGGAGTCAGGTAGGGTGGTCTGATATTCCCATCTCTTTTAAGAATTTTTCAAAATGTGTTGTAATCCACTTATTCAAAAGGTTTGGAGTGGTCAATATGCAGAAATAGATATTTTTTGGAACTGTTTTGCTTTTTCTATCATCCAACGGGTATTGGCAATTTGATGTATGTTCCCTCTGCCTTTTCTAAATCCAGCTTTAATATCTGGAAGTTCTTGGTTCACATACTGTGTTGAAGCTTCGCTTGGAGAATTTTGAGCATCACTTTGCTAGTGTGAGAGGTGAGTACAATTGTGCAGTATTTTGAACATTCTTTGGCATTTCCTTTCTTTGGGACTGGAATGAAAACTAACCTTTTCCAGTCCTATGGCCACTGCTGAGTTTTCCAAATTTGCTGGCATATTGAGTGCAACATTTTCACAGCATGATCTTTTGGGATTTGAAAGAGCTCAACTGGGATTCCATCAACTCACTAACTTGTTCATAGTGATGCTATCTAAGATCCACTTGACTTCACACTCCAGGATGTCTGGCTCTAGGTGAGTGATCACACCATCATGTATTTATGGGTCATTAAGATCATTATGGTATAATTCTGTGTATTCTTGTCACCTCTTCTTCATATCTTCTGCTTCTGTTAGATCCATACCACTTTTCTCCTTTATTGTGCCCATGTTTGCATGAAATATTCCCTTGCTATCTCTAATGTTCTTGATGAAAACTCTAGTCTTTCCCATTCTGTTGTTTTCCTCAATTTCTTTTCATTTTTCACTTAGGAAGGCTTTCTTATCTCTCCTTGCTCCTCTTTGGAACTCTGCATTCAGATAGGTCAGTTCAGTTCAGTCACTCAGTCTTGTCTGACTTTTTGCAACTCCATGGATTGCAGCACACCAGGCCTCCCTGTCCATCACCAATTCCTGGAGTTTACTAAAACTCAGGTCCATTGAATTGGTGATGCCATCCAACCATCTCGTCCTCTGTCATCACCTTTTCCTCTCGCCTTAAATCTTTCCCAGCATCAGGGTCTTTTCCAATGAGTCAGTTCTTCGCATCAGGTGACCAAATTATTGGAGTTTCAGCTTCAGCATCCATCCTTCCAATGAATATTCAGGACTGATTTACTTTAGGATGGACTAGTTGGATCTCTTTGCTGTCCAAGGGACTCTTGAGAATCTTCTCCAACAAAAAAACATCAGTTCTTCAGCGCTCAGCTTTCTTTATAGTCCAACTTTCACAATCCTTACATGACTACTGGAAAAAAACATAGCTTTGACTAGATGACCTTTGTTGGTAAAGCAATGTCTCTGCTTTTCAATATTCTGCCTAGTTTGTTCATAACTTTTCTTCCAAGGAGCAAGCTTCTTTTAATTTCATGGCTGCAGTCACCATCTGCAGTGAATTTGGGCCCCCCACCAAAAAAAAAAAAAAAAAAAAACGTGTGTCCCTGTTTTCACTGTTTCCCCATCTATTTGCCATGAAGTGATGGGACCAGATGCCATGATCTTAGTTTTCTGAATGTTGAGTTTTAAGCCAACATTTTCACTCTCCTCTTTCACTTTCATCAAGAGGCTCTTTAGTTCTTCTTCACGTTCTGCCATAAGGGTGATATCATCTGCATATCTGAGGTTATTGATACTTCTCCCAGCAATCTTGATTCCAGCTTGTGCTTCATCCAGCCTAGCGTTTCTCATTATGTACTCTGCATATAATTTAAATAAGTAGATGGGTATATCTTTCCCTTTCTCCTTTGCCTTTAGCTTCTCGTCTTTTCCCAGCTATTTGTCTCAGCCTTAGACAATCATTTTGCTTTTTTGCATTTCTTTTCCTCGGGCATGGTTTTGATCATCACCTCTTGTACAATGTCAACAACCTCCATCCGTAGTTCTTCAGGCACTGTATCAGATCTAATCCCTTGAATCTATTTGTCACTTCCACTGTACAATTATAAGGGATTTCATTTATGTAATATCTGAAGGGTCTAGTGGTTTTCCCTATTTTCTTCAATTTAAGTCTGAATATTACAATAAGTAGTTCATGATTTCAGCCACAGGCAGCTCCTGGTCTTGTTTCGCTGATGATATATAGCTTCTCTATCTTCAGCTGCAAAGAATATAATCAATCTGGTTTTTGTACTGACCATCTGGTGATGTCCATGTTTAGAGCTATCTCCTTTGTTTTGGGAAGAGAGTGCTTTCATTCTCTTGACAAAACTGTGTTAGCCTTTTCCCTGCTTCATTTTGTACTACAAGGCCAAACTTACCTGTTACTCTAGGTATCTCTTGAGTTCCTTATTTTGCATTCCAGTACCCTATGATGAAGACATTTTGGGGGGGGGGGAGTTAATTCTAGATGTTCTTGTAGGCCTTTATAGAACCATTAAGTTTCAGCTTTTTCAGCATTAGTAGTTGGGGCATAGACTTGAATTCCTGTGATATTGAATAATTTGCCTTGGAAAGGAACAGAGATCATTCTGTCATTTTTGAGATTGCATCCAAATACTGCATTCCAAACTCTTTTGTTGAATATGAGGGCTACTCCATTTCTTCTAAAGGATTCTTGCCCACAGTAGTAGATGTGATGGTCATCTGAATTAAATTCTCCCATTCCAGTCTGTTTTAGTTCACTGATTTCTAAAATGTTGATGTTCATTCTGCCACATTCTGTTTGACCACTTCCAATTTACCTTGATTCATAGACCCAGCAAGCCAGGTTCCTATGTAATGTTATTCTTTCCATATTGGACTTTACTTCTATCACTCAGTCACCTCAATAACTGGGTTTTGTTTTTGCTTTGGCTTCATCTCTTCATTCTTTCTGGAGCTATTTCTCTACTCTTCTCCCGTAGCATATTGAACATCTACCAACCTGGGGAGTTCATCTTTCAGTGTCATATATTTTTCACTTTTCATAATGTTCATAGGATTCTCAAGGCAAGAATATTGAAATGGTTTGTTATTCCTTTCTCCAGTGGACCACGTTCTGTCAGAACTCTCCACCATGACCCATTTGTCTCGGGTGGCTCTACATAGCATGGCTCATATTTTCATTGAGTTCGACAAAGGTGTGGTCCATGTCATCAGTTTGGTTAGATTTGTGTGATTGTGGTTTTCATTCTGGCTGCCCTCTGGTGGATAAAGTTAAGAAGCTTATCAAAGCTTTCTGGTGGGAGAGACTGACTGTGGGGGAAACTGGGTCTTGTTCTAATGGGTGGGGTCATTTTCAGTAAATCTTTATTGGAATTTTCTGCTGATGGTTGAGGCTATATTCCCTACCTGTTGTTTGGCCTCAGACCAAAGTGTAGTAGGGTTATTGAAGGTAATGGTGACCTTCTTCAAAAGGACATGTGCACTCACTGTTGTATTCAGTTCCCCTGACCCTGAAGAAGGCCAGTGTTGACCCATGACTCTGCCAGAAACTCCTGGACACTCACAGGTAAGTCTGTCTCAGTTTTTGTGGGGACACTGTTCCTTTCTCCTGGATACTGGTGTGCACAAGGTTTTGTTTTTGTCCTCCAGGAGTCTGTTTCCCCAGTCCTGTGGAAGTTATGTAATCAAATCCCACTGTCCTCTAAATTCACATTCCATAAGGGTTCTCAGTCCCTTTGCAGATCCCCAGTTTGAGAAATCTGTTGTGGGTCCTAGAACTTTCTTAAAAGTGTTAGAATTTCTTTGGCATAATTGTTCTGCAGTTTGTGGGTTTCTGCTCAGCAGTGGTCTGGTAGGGCTAAACTGATTTGATGGTGCTGAATACTCTTACCTTTTGCTTGTCTGTAAAACTTTTCATTTGCCCACTGAACATGAATGATATCCTTATTCAGTTGAATATTCTTGTTTGTAGGTTTTTCCCTTTCATTACTTTAAATGTATCTGCCCACTCCCTTATGGCCAGTAGTTTCTGCTGAAAAATCAGCTGATAATATGACAATTCCCTTGTATGCTATTTATTGCTTTTCTCTTGCTGCTCTTAACATTTTGTCTTTGTATGTAGTTTTTGTTATTTTGATTAATATAGATATTAGCATATTTCTCCTGAATTTATGGGATGCTCTGCACTTTTTTGACTTGATTGACTTTTTTTTTCCCCATGTTAGGGAAGTTTCTGACTATATTGTCTTCAAATACTTTCTTGGACCCTCTTTCTTTCTCTTCTTCTTCTAGGTCCACTTTAATTCAAACATCAGTGTGATTAATGTTGTCCCAGAAGTCTCTTTGACTATCTTCATTTCTTTTCATTCATTTTTCTTTATTCTTCTCCATGGCAGTTATTTACATCTTTCTATATTCCAGCTCATTTATCCATTGTTCTGCCTCAGTTATTCTGCTATTGATTCGTTCTAGTATACTTTTCATTTGTTATTTTATTTTTCATCAATTTTGTTGTTGTTGTTCTTTAGTTCTTCTTAGTCCTTGTTAATGGAGAAGGCAATGGCACCCCACTCCAGTACCCTTGCCTGGAAACTCCCATGGGTGGAGGAGCCTGGTAGGCTGTAGTCCATGGGGTAGCTAAGGGTGAGACATGACTGAGCGACTTCACTTTCACTTTTCATTTTCATGTATTGGAGAAGGAAATGGCAACCCACTCCAGTGTTCTTGCCTGGAGAATCCCAGGGACGGCACAGCCTGGTGGGCTGCCATCTATGGGGTCGCACAGAATCAGACACGACTGAAGCGACTTAGCAGCAGCAGCAGTCCTTGTTAATCTTTGTTTGTTTCTTCTCAATCTGTGCTTCCATTCTATTTTGGAGATCTTGGGTCATTTTTACTATCATTATTGTGAATTCTATTTCAGGTAGATTGCCTATATCCTCTTCATTTATTTTGTCTAGTGAATTTTTAACTTACTCCTTCATCTGAAACATATTTATCTCTCATTTCATTTTGTTTAACTCATTGTATTTGTGGTAGTAGTTCTTCCTTCTGGTGTCTTCCCTGTGATGGTTGAGGTTGGTCCAGCGGTCTATGTAGGCTTCCTACTGGGAAGGAATGTTTCCTGTGCACCGTGGATAGATTTTAGTTTTGTCATTCTGATTGGCAGGTTTACCTTAGGAGGTTGTATTGGGGTGTCTGAGATTAGTGCAACTTTAGAAGACTGGCTGCTGATGGGTGATTCTGTGTTCCCATCTAGCTGGTTGTGTGGCCTGAGGCATCCACTGTTGGAGCTCGCAGGCAGGGGTGGGGTGGGAAACCAGGCCTTAGCACTGTGATAAGGCCCTCCAGGAGGGTTTGCACCGATCAACATTCCATGGGGACAAGACTCTGTGCTCGCCACCCTGGGGCTCAGGTTTCCGCCCTGCTCAGGGAAGGATGATCCTGAAACCTGTATAGGATGCAAAACTTAAAAAAAAAAAAAAAGGAAAATGAACAGACAAACCCGAAGACAAATAACCAAATTAAGCACAAATAAATAAATAAATAGATAACCAACCAAACAAACAAACCAAAAAGCAACCAAACAGAGCACAAAACAAACAGTAAAAATAGGACTGCTTTGGGCATGCTTGCTTGCTTAGGTGGGAGGGGCAAAATGCAGAGACAGATGAGAGGCTGAATTCACACTCTAGCAGGGTAAGCGCAAGGTGACCATGGCTAGGGCAAGCACAGTAGATCCACTGTGTTTCCCTCTCATGCCCAGGGCTGCAGAGGCTGGCATGAGTTTATGAGACTGGTGCACACTTGCTCTAATGTGAGTTGCTCTCTGTGCCTGTGGAGGCAGAGTTGGCATGTAGGGAGAGTCTGTGATGGCAGCTTCCTCCCTGTGTGCCACTCAATGATGGTGCCTTATTTAGGAGGCAGGTCATACATACTTCCTTCAGGAGCATTCCTGATCACAGAGCTCTTCACTCCCACCCCTGCATACCATCTCCACAGGACCAACAGCGCTCCTCTTCTCCAGTCCACTCCCTTAAGTTCCCACTTTAGCACCCAGCCCTTGCCAGCCTTAGTTGACGCACGACTCAGGCTGGGACATCCAGGGCTGACTCCCCAGAAGGTCCTGGCAGGGTAGCATGTGGTTTCACTGGGGCCACCACAGCCAGATGAGGCCTTGGCTTGAAGGGCGGGTGAGTTACTCATAAGGGTGCCTTTCCCAGTGCTCATGAAGACAACGGCTGGTGGGTTGGAATAGGGTTGCAGTGGCACCCCACTCTTTGTGCACCACTCAACAATGGTGCCTTGTTTTATGGTGCCCCAGATCTCTTTGCAAACTTTCCTGATTGTAGATATCCCCACTTTCTTCCCTTCAGGCTGTCTCCTCACAGCCAACAGCTATTTCCTCCCTTTGTCCACTCTCTATACTCCATTTTGCACCCCCAGTTACCCTCTGCACCGAAGACATGCAACTCAGGCTGGGATGCACATGACTGAAGAACAAAATATGTGCATAGATCCTAATCTGTCATGCCTTCCACAGACCAGTTTCTGGGCTCCTCTATAATCCCCTGAAAGTCCTTTCTGTCCCAGCTGGTCACCCACTGTGAGGGGGATTCTCTGAGTATGAGAATCTCTCCTCTCTTTCAGCTTCTCCCCAGCGGTGCTGTGCACTTCCCACTTCCTCGTTTTTCTTTTTTCCCTTTCAACCTACACTGTTAAGTGGGGTTTTTTTTTTCTTTTCTTTTTTTGTCCTTTTTGATGTATGAGGTCCTTCACTAGTGTTCAGCAAGTACTCTGTGACAACAGTTCCATTTGTAGATAAATTCTTCATAAGCATGTAAGAAGTAGAATCCTATTTAACCACCTTGAGCCCTTCTACTCTCCCTTTACTTTAAATGAAGAAGTTTCTGTCATCTGTATATCCATCAATGTGTCATTGTATCTAGTTTCAGTTAACTAAGCAAACCATCATAAAAGCACCAGAAAGCTTTGATTATTGTAACAATGTATAATGTTTGATAACCTTGTTAAACTTTGTGAGTTTATATTCATTGCAGTTTATGCTTTCTGGACCCTTTTGAGAATGAGCTTGTTAAAGGAGAGGTTGAAACAATCTGAACAGTGTTCAAGAATCCAAGTGACTGGATTCACTTTTGGTACTTGAAATTACAGAATTTTAGAGGTTGGAATAAAAAAAATGAAATGATTATCAGCTTGCTCTATCACTGCTTGAGATCAACTATACAGATACATAAACTTATAATCACTTTTTGGAAAGTGAAATTTTTGAATTGCCCATGTCATGGTCCAGCTTGTTTTCAACAGCATTTAACTGGTCTGCATAATGTAAAGATACTTTTAAAGAAATGGTATATAGTACCCATAAGTTCTCTTTCTCCCCCCACCCCACCCCACCCCACCCCTCAGGACAGCAATGAGCATCAAGTAGATTGTCTTTCTCCATAATAATTTCTTATGTGTTAATAAGAGCTTATGAGTAGATTCCCTCCCTGTCTTAGTTAGTAAAACTGGCCCAGTTATTAAGTCTCAAGATTCTGTGCATTGTGTCAGTCTGGTTTCCCGAGAGGTTTGAAGTCAGCAACAGCAGAATTTTGTAATTCATAGCAGAAGACTGCTGATTATCATCAGAAGATCCATGATCTGTCTTGAGTTAACTCTCTTTCTCAGCTACTTCACTAAGTCATCTTAGTCCCCCGTTGTGGCCTTATTCAGATTTTAAAATGCATTCAACACTTTCTCCTGTGCCAACATAGGGCTTCATGGTGCTCATGCTGGTTGTGATTACCCATGAACTGAAAAAGTTAATTTCCTCGTGTTTTTTCAAAGTTATTATGCCATATATAAATAGCATGTTGAATATTTCCAATACCAACAGCACTTTTATACATTTTATATATTGTCTCATGGAGAGAAGTGATTCACATGCACAGTAGATGAGAATAAATACAGTCAGGATTATGTCTCTTATGTAGTCACACTGGACTGCTTCTAAATTTTCTTCTGATGTATGGCATTTGCTGACACTTAGGATCACCTACTTTCTTCACAGACATTTATACTTCCTTAGAATGCCTTTAAAACTTACTTATGAGGGGGAAGTGATATCCAAAATAGACAGCATATTTTTAAAATGCAAGCACAAAACAGAAGAGGCTTCCCAGTTGTTGCCAGTGAAAAAGAACCTATCTGTCAATGCAGGAGACATAAAAGACACAGGTTTGATCCCTGGGTTTGGAAGATCGCCTGGAAGAAGTCATAGCAACCCACTTCATTATTCTTGCCTGGAAAATCCCATGGACAGAGGATTCAGGCAGGCTACAGTCCATGGGGTGGCAAAGAGTCAGACATAACTGAAGCCACTTAGCACACATGTATGCACACACAAGACAGAAACCTATAGAAAATAAAGTTGCTTAGATAAGATTATGTCATATTCTAAATCATATTGATACTCATGCAACTCAAATGGTTTTACTGACACCTACATGTAGGTTTTTTTTTTTTATACCAATTTTCAATTTAGATAGTGAATATTGTTTCAGTTCAATTCAGTCACTCAGTCATGTCCGACTCATTGCAACCCCATGGATAGCAGCATGCCTCCCTGTCCATCACCAACTCCTGTAGTTCACCCAAACTCATGTCCATCGAATCGGTGATGCCATCCAGCCATCTCATCCTATGTAGTCCCCTTCTCCTCCTGCCCCCAATCCTTCCCAGGTGTGATCACTCACCTAGAGCCAGACATCCTGGAATGTGAAGTCAAGTGGGCCTTAGAAAGCATCACTATGAACAAAGCTAGTGGAGGTGATGGAATTCCAGTTGAGCTATTTCAAATCCTAAAAGATGATGCTGTGAAAGTGCTGCACTCAATATGCCAGCAAATTTGGAAAACTCAGCAGTGGCCACAGGACTGGAAAAGGTCAGTTTTCATTCCAATCCCAAAGAAATGAAATGCCAAAGAATGCTCAAACTACCGCACAATTGCACTCATCTCACACGCTAGTAAAGTAATGCTCAAAATTCTCCAAGCCAGGCTTCAGCAATACATGAACCATGAACTTCCAGATGTTCAAGCTGGTTTTAGAAAAGGCAGAGGAACCAGAGATCAAATTGCCAACATCCGCTGGATCATGGAAAAAGCAAGAGAGTTCCAGAAATACATCTATTTCTGCTTTATTAACTATGTCAAAGCCTTTGACTGTGTGGATCACAATAAACTGTGGAAAACTCTGAAAGAGATGGGAATACCAGACCACCTGACCTGCCTATTGATAAATCTGTGTGCAGGTCAGGAAGCAATAGTTAAAACTGGACATGGAACAGACTGGTTCCAAATAGGGAGAGGAGTACATCAAGACTGTATATTGTCACCCTGCTTAATTAACTTCTATGCAGAGTACATAATGAGAAATGCTGGGCTGGAAGAAGCACAAGCTGGAATCAAGATTGCCGGGAGAAATATCAATATCCTCAGATATGCAGATGACACCACCCTTATGGCAGAAAGTGAAGAGGAACTCAAAAGCCTCTTGATGAAAGTGGAGAGTGAAAAAGTTGGCTTAAAGCTCAACATTCAGAAAACGAAGATCATGGCATCGGGTCCCATCATTCCATGGGAAATAGATGGGCAACCAGTAGAAACAGTATCAGACCTTATTTGGGGGGGCTCCAAAATCACTGCAGATGGTAATTGCAGCAATGAAATTAAAAGACGCTTACTCCTTGGAAGGAAAGTTATGACCAACCTAGATAGCATATTCAAAAGCAGAGACATTACTTTGCCAACAAAGGTTCGTCTTTTCAAGGTTATGGTTTTTCCAGTGGTCATGTATGGATGTGAGATTTGGACTATGAAGAAATCTGAGAGCTGAAGAATTGATGCTTTTGAACCTTGGTGTTGGAGAAGACTCTTGAGAATCCCTTGGACTGCAAGGAGATCCAACCAGTCCATTCTAAAGGTGATCATCCCTGGATGTTCTTTGGAAGGACTGATGCCAAAGCTGAAACTCCAATACTTTGGCCACCTCATGCAAAGAGTTGACTCACTGGAATACTGTTTAAGTTTACTGAAAAGATCTTTCAATATATTCACACAAATAGAGTTCAGGTAGCAAATAATGCTTTTGCTCTTTCCATTGTATGCTAAATATGGACAGAATTCTTTCCCTAAATATTAGCTGAAGTTTTCATTTCAGCCCTGTCTAGAAAATTAACTGATCACGTAAGTAACCACACCTCATAGCACTTTAGGTTTCTTACTTCATGCAAAAGAAACAAGTTGGGTAATTTAAGCAGAATATTTGTGAAGAGGATAACAAGTGGTTCACAAAGTATTTTAGGAAGGCTAGAGAACCCAGGAGGAAAAATGGCCAGGAAGAGGGGAAACAAAGTAACTACTAACAATAGGCCAAATGCCAGTTCTATTGCTGTTGTAGCTGATGAGCACCACACAGGTCAGCTTGTACCTCTGCTACAGATGACACTAAACACTGAACTTTGGGCATTCACTGTCCTGCTTCTACTGTTGTTGCTCCTGTCCCTGGAACCTGGAGAATGTTGCTACTATTGCTGTAATTGATGCTCCATGTCCTCTGGCTTAAACTTATCAATTCCCATTTCAAAGTCCAAGATGGCACAAACTTGCAGCAAGGTCACACACTGTCAATCTAGATGCAAGAGAGGTTAAAACTATTATATTTGTTCTGTGCTGTGCTTAGTTGCTCAGTCGTGTTCAGTGCTTCATGCCCACATAGGCTGCAGCCCCTCAGGCTCCTCCATCCATGGGGTTCTCCAGGCAAGAACACTTGAGTGGGAAGCCATTTCCTTCTTTACATCAGAGGATATACAAGAAGTCAAACATGGGAAGAGAGATCATATTCTGGAGAGCCAAATATCAGCTCATGTTGATTACATGATTTATTAACTTTCTATTATTTCAATGAGTTGAAGGAACTTTATTGTCAATAAAAAGAAAATCAGCAATCCTAAATATAAATTAATAGATCAGTGGGACAATAATGGTCATAATACCATTAATGTTGGCTTTAAATTGAGGCTGAAATTACCAATTCAGAGTTTTATGAGAGTACTTTAAAATCTCCTTTTAGTTATAGAGTTAGAAATTCAAAAATTCACCACTTATGAGTGAATGAGCAAGCATTTATGTAAATGCTGACCCGGGTTAAATATGTAATCTTTGTACGTGAAAACATAATAATAATGAGCCTATATTAAACATGAGATTTTGACCTTGGATTGATCGAGTTCTCACCTGCAGAGTTAGCCATCTGTATAAGTACTCATATTTTCCTTTTCTTGCAAGCTTATGTAAAATCCCATTTGAAAAAGAAATAGTTTTTTTTTTTTTTCAGGCTAAAGCTAGATTTTATCAAAAGACATCAAGTTTATACTATTTAGCTCTATTATTTTGCTATCTCAAACCCCTTATCACCCATCTCTGATCCCATAAAACTTCATAGAAAAATTAATATTTTAAGATCCATTGACCCAGGAAAGGGCATATAAACATGGCAGATGGGGCTAGAAGTATGGGTTTTTGATGAAAATAATCCAGTGTACTAGGACACATTTACTAGGTGAAAATACAATTCAGTGTACTATGAACATGTACCAGGTGAAAACAAAAACAAAATGACTCCTATTTTTCTCAGAAATTCTGGAGTTTGAGTAGAATGTATATACATGCACAATACTGGATGCTTGGGGCTGGTGCACTGGGACGACCCAGAGGGATGGTATGGGGAGGGAGGAGGGTTCAGGATGGGGAACACATGTATACCTGTGGCGGATTCATTTTGATATTTGGCAAAACTAATACAATTATGTAAAGTTTAAAAAAAAAAAAAAACAACAACAAAAAAAACAAAACAAATGTGTGTGTGTGTGTGCGCATATCAGTTCTTAAATCAGTTACACAATACTTTGACTCCCAACAAATTTATCTTTCCACAACTGAATAAACTTTACTTTTTCTGTTTAACTACTGAGTCACTAACAATTGTTCTTCTTTTCATTTACAAGACATCTGTAAGTGACATCCATTGGCCTAAAATGACTGCAGCACGCTTTCTTCCACTTGGCGGTTAAGTAAATATTAATTCAATAAGACTACACTTGCAAAATTCTATTCATTTTAAAAAACAGTATTCTCTATTTTCTCCTCCTTCATCTGGTCCCATGACTTCTAAACTATGTAACTGAACCCTTGATGTGTGAAGACTGTATCTGGGAGATTTAACAAATAAGTAATGATGATAATAATGGACTGAGATCCTACAGTATGCAAGAAAAACTACTGTGCACTCTATACACATTACATCTGCTGACATGAAACTGCACTGACAGATATTTTTCCATCAGAGATGGGCTTATTCAGAATCAGCAGATAACTGTAATTTGGGATCTTCCACCATGGCAAGACATGTAGTAGTTCCTGCACATTAAGGGAAAGAGGACAGTTTTGTAGGGAGAAAAAGAAAATGAAAGGGCTATAGTAAACAAAGACTCCATAGCTTTTGATTGGCTGAGTCCTTGCCAGGAAAGAAGAGAAGTCTTTCTTTCTCATGTTGGCCTCTGATCCTCCAACTCTATTTAACTGAAGTTTCCATTTATCCTCCAACTCTATTTAACTGAGGTTTCTATTTATTATTACATATCTACTTGTTCAAAATCATTACCAAATTCACATATATACAGGGAGGAAAGGTGATTTTTTCAGTGTTACACAATTTTCAAGTGTTAAAACTGGGATTGAGCATTAGCCACATTTGAGGATCTAGAGGAACTATTAGAAAACTGATAAAGGGAAAGGACCAAGTGTGCATCCAGCTCTTCCAATGTAAATTTTACTGATGTGTAACTAAATAATTGAGTACCAGAATTTCTCTTTAAGGAAGTGCTCAGCATTGCAAATAAAAAATGATAGAATCAGAACATGATTTTGTAAATCCAGGAGAAATAAAAATGCAGGAAATGGTTACCAATAACAGCTAAAATCACAAAAAGGAGAGAAAGCTAAGACTGTATGTGCTTCCTGCTGAAAATACAGAGTACCACATTCCAGAATCCATCAAGACTCTTAAGTCTAACAGCAACAAGGGAGAGAGGAGCATGTTAAATAACACCCCAGGGATGCAAACAGCCAAAACCATATTGTGGAAAACTACCTGAGTCAGCAATAAATAAAGTGTAAGAGACTGAGAAATAGTGAGAACAAGAGCTAGAGTAAGAGAGCATGTGCATGTATCACATGCAAGAGAGTGAGAGAGAGGAAGAAAAATCTATAGATTCATGAACTTATCAACCAATTGCAACATATAAAACTTATCAGAACGCTAATTTTTAAAAATCCTTTAACAATTATGATATTTAACAATATGGATATATTTGAACTCTGAATATTTGGTAATATTATGATACTGTTTTCATTCATATTTTAGGCATAATAAAAAGGAATATTTTAGTTATATTTTAAAGTGTTATATTTTATATATACATGATGCATATTCTTTAATTCAAGTATTTAATATTTTTGATTTGTTTGAATAATCCATGAGGAAAGGATAGATGGAGGTGGAGGCATAGGTGAAAGAAGGTTGAAATTTGGAAACTAAATAATGGGTTTTATCATATTATTCTTTCAAAATTTGTAAATACTAAATGTACATAATTAATAAAATGAATCTTTTTTTACTCCATGCAGATAATATCAAGCACCCACTTTTTCTTTCAAATTCTTGGTTCACTATGGGTGTCAATGAGGCATTAAACTGTTTCTGCAGTAAAGATGGTTGCTTTAGATTTTAGAAGATTTTTACAAGGTGTGCTAATGTATTTATTAATAATATCACACTTGCTATTCTAAGCCTATCTTTCCAGTGCAGTGGTAAAAAGCCCAGCAATGCCATTTACCAGAAGCCCATTGCAAGAACTTTTCTATTTTAATTCTGTAGTAGGAAGCACTCAAGCAAATTGTGATAGTTTAAGAAGAAAAAAATCATATTTACCTACAGCACAAAATCATATTCTTATATACCAAAAGCATATACAAGCATATGTATGACCACTGGTTGGCAGAGAGCAGCAGTAGGTTTTGCTTAACAACTTTCAGAGTCCCTCTTAAGACGCATCCACTTTCATATGGAAGGAACTAAGACAGTTTGTGGCAGCTTCCCTCAAATTCCTTCATGGACATGGATAATGCCAAATTGGAAGTTGGGATTCAAGTTATGTTCTGCTGTTTCATCTATGTGTTGTTTACTTGCGTGTTTGTTTGTGAAAGTGATTAAGCTATATACTACGATACTTACACTTTTCTGAGTGTGTGTATGCTACTCTACTTCAGTAAGATGTTGAAACAGAAAAACAAGAATAGAAAGTGCCGGAATACTTCTGCTTTCTCACATTTGTTTCAACTGAGAAAAAAAAAGTCAGTCTTCATTGTCATATTGAAAGACAACAAAAGCTGACCCAAATAAATTCAGATCTGCATTATTTATGGACACCCAAGCAGCAACTTAACTGACTAAGGCTTCAGCTTTAAATTAACCCTTTGCCAAATGCAGGACAGTGATAGAGCTTTCAAATGTAAACAGAAGCATTTCGTGGTTCATATTCAATTTGAACTTTTAGGGTAATTTGGAGGATTCTATCAGGCACTGTACCTACATTAGGAATTGTGAAATGTGAGAAACATATTTCCTGGTTCATTTAAATTTAGTATATATTAGTAATAATTCAACTTCACTGGTAATAGCATCTCAAGATGAATGCCTTAAACCAGTTGCAAGATAGAATTATAGGGAAAGAAATATGAGCCTCATTTATTGACCTGAAGGTCAGAAAGTGGACTTGTAAGAAAAAAATCTCTGGGAGACTTTTACTTTAATGGAAAATTAATAGATTATAATGTGTGTAGGGGAAATAACAGGCTTGCTCTATGTGACACATTTGAACCCATTCTAGACTCATCTGCAGTCTAAAAATATATTTTGATAAGGCATTCTTAAACACATTAAGATGCTGATACATAATGGTCACTTTGTAAATTAGTCTAAAAGTGTCCCAAATATTCCATAAAGCAATTCTTAACCAAATAATCATAAGCATTATATTTATATCTATATATATACTTATCAAAATTAATGCTGGTATAGCAGGTTCTATTTCACAGAGTATTTTGACACATCCATTCGAATTTGTTATTTTAGCAATGGCATATTAGCTATATTAAAAGTTATGCATATATGCTGCACACAAACTTACATTTCCTAGGAAATCACACTGTTCAATATGGTTTTTAATTTTTTTTAATGGAATTATAAATTTACATATTTTTGTAAAGATTCAAATGTTAAGAAGCTTTTAGAACAACTTTTGGAAAGTTCTTATTGATTTCCTTTCCCTTTTATCCCACTCCAGGACTCAAGAAAAACCATATTCATAAATATGCATCCTTTCAATACTTTTTCCATATTTTTGTGGTACATAGGCACTTACCTACACATAGAATTTTTTAAATATATCAGTGTGTTCTGTAACATTTTTTCTCACTTAGCAACATGTTCTCAAATTATTTTCCATGTTAATACACAGTTTCCCCTTTTCGTTTAACCACTACAGTATGTATTCTTTCAAATATGGGTGTTTCATAATTTAGCTGACACCCATTTCCAAAATAATCACTCTTAAAAATAATGATATGAGAGTTTACAATTCCAAATAATATAATGGTTAAAATCTTGGGTTCTGGGTCTGATTGCACTCTGCTTTTTAACTAGTGTGGGACCTTGGCCACAGTATCTAACTATGTTGCTGCTGTTGTTGTTGTTGAGCCGCCCAGTGATGTCTGACTCTTCACAGCCCCATGGACTGTAGCACGCCACGCCTCTGTGTCCCTCACCATTTCCTGGAGTTTGCCAAAGTTTATTTCATTGATAGCATTGGTGATGCCAACCAGCCATCTCATCCCCGGGCACCCTCTTCTGCTTCTGCCTCAATCTTTCCCATTATCAGGGACTTATGCAATGAGTCCACTGTTTGCATCAGTTGACCAAAATCCTGGAGCTTCAACTTCAGCATCAGTCCTTCCAATGAGTAGTCAGGGTTATATCTTTTAAGATTGACTGGTTTGATCTCCTTGCTGTCCAAAGGACTCAGGAGTCTTCTCCAGCACCACAGTTCGAAGGCATTGATTCTTTGGCACTCTGTCTTCTTTATGGTCCAGTTCTCACAACCATACATGACCACTGTTAAGACCATAGCCTTGACTATACGGACCTTTGTTGGCAGAGTAACGTCTCTGCTTTTCAACTCAGTATCTATATTTGTCATAGCTTGCCTGCCAAGAAGCAGTCATCTTCTGAACTCATGGCTTCAGTTACCATCCACAGTGATTTTAGAGCCCAAAAGAGGAAATCTGTCATTGCTTCCACCTTTTCCCTTCTTTTTTTTTTAATATAAATTTATTTATTTTAATTGGAGATTAATTACTTTACAATATTGTAAAGAAAAACACCAATACAGTATACTAAAGCATCTTTTCCATTCTATTTGCCATGACCTAATGGGACTGGATCAGAGAAGGCAATGGCACCCCACTCCAGTACTCTTGCCTGGAAAATCCCATGGATGGAGAAGTCTGGTGGGCTACAGTCCATGGGGTTGCTAAGAGTCAAACACGACTGAGCGACTTCCCTTTAACTTTTCACTTTCATGCATTGGAGAAGGCAATGGCACCCCACTCCAATGTTCTTGCCTGGAGAATCCCAGGAACCAGGGAGCCTGGTGGGCTACTGTCTATGGGGTCGCACAGAGTCAGACACGACTGAAGCAACTTAGCAGCAGCAGCAGCAATGGAACTGGATGCCATATTCTTAGGTTTTTGTTTTTTTTTTAATATTTAGTTTTAAACTGCCTTTTTCAATTTCCTCCTTCACCCTCATTAAGCGGTTTTTTAGTTCCTCTTTGCTTTCTGCCATTAGAGTGGTTTCATCTGCATATCTGAGGGTGCTGATATTTCTCTTACCTATCTTAACTCTGGGAGCTGGTGATGGGCAGGGAAGCCTGACAGGCTTCAGTCCATGGGGTCGGACATGACTGAGTGACTGAACTGGACTGAACTGAACTGATCTTGATTCCAGCTTGTAACTCATCCAGCCTGGAATTTCTCATAATGTGTTCAGCATATAAATTAAATAAACAGAGTGACAACAGATAGCCCTGTTGTACTGCTTTCTCAGTCCTGAAACAATCAGTTGTTCCACACAGAATACTAAATGTTGCTTCTATTCATCACCTCCACTGCATATGTATAGGGGATTTGATTCAAGTCATACTTGGCTGGCCTAGTAGTTTTCACCTCTTTCTTTAGTTTAACTCTGAATTTTGATATGAGAAGCTGATGATCTGAGTCACTGTCAGCTCCAAGTCTTGTTTTTAATGTCTGTAAACAGCTTCTCCATCTTCAGTCACAAAGAATGTAATTGATTTGATTTTTGTATTGGCCATTTGGTGATGTTCATATGTAAAGTCATTTCTTGTGCTTTTGAAAAATGGTGTTTGCTATGACCAGTGCATTCTCTTGGCAGAATTCAGCTAGCTTCTGCCCCATTTCGTTTTGTACACCAAAGCCAAACTTGCCTGTTATTCCAGCTATCTCTTGACTTCCTACTTTTGTGTTTCAATCCCCAATGATGAATAGAACATCTTTTTCAAGTGTTAGTTCTAGTAGGTCTTTTAGATTTTCATAGAACTGATTAACTTCAGCTTCTTCAGTATCAGTGGTAGGGGTATAGACTTGAATTGCCATGATGCAGAATGGCTTCCCTTGGAAATGAACCAAGATCATCCTGTCGCTTTTGGGTACCCAAGTACTGAATTTCAGATTCTTTTGTTGATTATGAGAGCTACTCTATTTCTTCTACGGGATTCTGGACCATAGATATAATGGTCATCTGAATTAAATTCACTCATTTCTGTCCATTTTAGTTCACTGATTCCTAAAATGCCTAAATGAGGCATTAATAAACCAACCTTGATATTCTGTTTTGTTCTACATTGAAATCAAATAAAATCAACCAAAGTCTCTTCTAATAATTCATATGTGCCAGATATGATATACATACTGATGATCTTCACATAGCTGTAACCCAATTGAGTAACAATCCTAAGAAGCATTTTAATACTTAATTTTCACACTTAAGTAGAAGAAATATTGAACTGTAATACTGAAAATTGAGTTTCCAAAAAGTTCCCAGGGCTGTTGTGCCAGGTTTTTTTTTTTTTTTTTTAATCAAAGTAGTACTTTAATAAGATAGATAAATTTATTTTTAGGGTCCACCAATAACTGATTTAGTTCACTGATTTGCAACATGTTAATATTTATTCTTGCCATCTCCTGCTTGACCACATCCAATTTACATTGATTCATGGATCTAACACTCCAGATTCCTATGCAATATTGTTCTTTGCAGCATCAGATTTTACTTTCATAATGAGACACATCCACAACTGAGGGTCGTTTCTGCTTTGGCCAAGCCACGTCATTCTTTCTGGGGCTATTGATAGTTTGCTCTTCCATGGTAACATATTGGACACCTTCTGACCTAGGGGACTCATCTTTTGGTGTCATATCTTTTTGTACAGTTCATTAGGTTCTCATGGCAAGTACACTGGGGTGGTTTGCCATCCCCTCCTCCAGTAGACTACATTTTGTAAGAACTCTCGACTATGATAAGGCCACTAAGGTCTTGAGTGGCCTTACATGGCATGGCTCATAGCTTCACCGAGTTACACAATCCCCATCACCATGAAAAGGCAGTGATCGATAAAGGGGATCTAACTACAATGAAGTGCATTTTCTTAATCTGTAAAAATGAAATGAGTATCTACATCATAGAATTATTCTGAGTATTAAGTGATATAAGTACAAACACTAGGAATAGAACATGGCACATAGTAAATAATAAATGTTAAATAATACATACACACAGACACATACACACAATGTATGTAAAGTACATGACATATTGTCTGAGGTGTTAAATGTTGAATATATTTTTATTATGTATATATTATTTATATATATTTAATAATTAATTATTATTTTGTTTTTAATAATAAAATTCTGTTTTTAATCATTAATGTTTATCAATAAGGGCTTTATTTATATGAAAATTATCTATCATTTGCTAATTATAGTCATTTGCTTTACCCAGTTAAGATTTTTTTAAACTCTGTATAGTCTTTCTATATTAACTTTCTACATTTATGAACAAAAGCTATCCATACATATTACTTATTACTTTTAATATTTGTCATACTTAAAAAGGCCTATACCACAAAAATTATAAAAATATTCTCCTGTATGTAGTATAAGTTATCTTTTTTCTGGAATTTTTTCCTCTTTCTGGAATGCATCTTTTTATATGATATGAGGTACACATCTGTTTTTAATTTATTTTTTCCAATGCATCACCAATTATCTCCAAGTCATTTTTCAGTTCTTTCCCTATGGATTTGAGCTGCCACCTTTAATCATATAGTAGATGTATACTTATACATGGCTACCCATCAGGACTCTTTATTATTGGTTATTTAGATTACAGAATCCTTTTTCTTATGTTGTGATACACTTGGTTTGGGGGGTATAAGTGTTAGCCTTGTCAAATAGAAATAGTTGTGAAGATTTTCAGATCCTTTTATCCACAATCATATGCACTTCTCTCAGTCCATTTATGGTTACAACTGGGGCGCTAAGCACAGGTGGCTGCGACCGGTGCGCTAAGCGCAGCCGAGAGGAGCCACCCCGTGTCTAAGGTCAGGGGCAGAAGCCAGGAGGACCCCTTGCTCAAAGGGCGGTGGCCAAGAGGAGTTACCCCATGTCTGAGGTCAGAGGCAGCAGCCGAGAGTACCAGACTGCGATGGCACAGGAACGGCCGAGAGGAGCTACCCCGCATCTGAGGTCGTGGGGGCGGCCGAGAGGAGATACCCAGTGTCTGAGGTCAGGGACTGTGACGAGAGGAGTTATCCCGCGTCTGAGGTCAGGGGCAGTGGCACGGAGGAGCTACCCCATGCCCCTAAGCCCGAGGCCAGGGGTGGCGGCCGGGAGGAGCAACCCACTCCCAAGGCCAGGGGCAATGAGCCAGGAGGACCAACCCCATATACAAGGAGCTGTGGCTGTGCGGCCACAGGAGGGCCTAGAGTAGCTATCCCACTTTGAAGGTAAGGAAGGGCAGTGGTGAGAAGATACCCCTCGTTCAAGGTAAGGAGCAATTGCTGCGCCTTGCTGGATCAGCCGTGAAGAGATACCCCATGCTCAAGGTAAGAGAAACCCAAGTAAGACAGTAGGTGTTGCAAGAGGGCATCAGAGGGCAAACACACTGAAACCATACTCACAGAAAACTAGTCAATCTAATCACATTAGGACCACAGCCTTGTCTAACTCAATGAAACTAAGCCATGCCCTGTGGGGCAACCCAAGAAGGGCGGGTCATGGTGGAGGGATCTGACAGAATGTAGTCCACTGGAGAAAGGAATGGCAAACCACTTCAGTATTTTTGCCTTGAGAACCCCATGAACAGTATGAAAAGGCAAAATGATAGAATATTGAAAGATAAACTCCCCAGGTCAGTAAGTGCCCAATATGCTACTGGAGATCAGTGGAGAAATAACTCCGGAAAGAATGAAGGGATGGAGCCAAAGCAAAAAGAATACACAGCTGTGTATGTGACTGATGATAGAAGCAAGGTCCAATGCTGTAAAGAGCAATATTGCATAGGAACCTGGAATGTCAGGTCGATGAATCAAGGCAAATTGGAAGTGGTCAAACAAGAGATGGCAAGAGTGAATGTCAACATTCTAGGAACCAGCAAACTGAAATGGACTGGAATAGGTGAATTTTACTCAGATGACCATTATACCTACTACTGTGGGCAGGAATTCCTCAGAAGAAATGGAGTAGCCATCATGGTCAACAAAAGAGTCCGAAATGCATGACTTGGATGCATTCTCAAAAACGACAGAATGATCTCTGTTCATTTCCAAGGCAAACCATTCAATATCACAGTAATCCAAGTCTATGCCCCAACCAGTAATGCTGAAGAAGCTGAAGTTGAACGATTCTATGAAGACCTACAAGACCTTTTAGAACTAACACCCAAAAAAGATGTCCTTTTCATTACAGGGGACTGGAATGCAAAAGTAGGAAGTCAAAAAACACCTGGAGTAACAGGGCAATTTGGCCTTGGAATATGGAATGAAGCAGGGCAAAGACTAATAGAGTTTTGCCAAGAAAATACACTGGTCATAACAAACACCCTCTTCCAACAACACAAGAGAAGACTCTATACATGGACATCACCAGATGGTCAACACAGAAATCAGATTGATTATATTCTTTGCAGCCAATGATGGAGAAGCTCTATAAGTCAGCAAAAAACAAGACCAGGAGATGACTGTGGCTCAGACCATGACTTCCTTATTGCCAAATTCAGACTTAAACTGAATAAAGTAGGGAAAACCACTAGACCATTCAGGTATGCCCTAAATCAAATCCCTTATGATTATACAGTGGAAGTGAGAAATAGATTTAAGGGCCTAGATCTGATAGATAGAGTGCCTGATGAACTATGGAATGAGGTTTGTGACATTGTATAGGAGACAGGGATCAAGACCATCCCCATGGAAAAGAAATGCAAAAAAGCCAAATGGCTGTCTGGGGAGGCCTTACAAATAGCTGTGAAAAGAAGAGAAGTGAAAAGCAAAGGAGAAAAGGAAAGATATAAACATCTGAATGCAGAGTTCCAAAGATTAGCAAGATGAGATAAGAAAGCCTTCCTCAGCGATCAATGTGAAGAAATAGAAAACACACACACACACACACACACACACACACACACAATGGGAAATACTAGAGATCTGTTCAAGAAAATCAGAGATACCAAAGGAACATTTCATGCAAAGTTGGGCTCAATAAAGGACAGAAATGGTATGGACCTAACAGAAGCAGAAGATATTAAGAAGAGATGGCAAGAATACACAGAAGAACTGTACAAAAAAGATATTCAGAACCCAGATAATCACGATGGTGTGATCACTGACCTAGAGCCAGATATCCTGGAATGTGAAGTCAAGTAGGCCTTAGAAAGCATCACTACAAACAAAGCTAGTGGAGGTGATAGAATTCCGATTGAGCTATTCCAAATCCTGAAAGATGATGCTGTGAAAGTGCTGCACTCAATATGCCAGCAAACATGGAAAACTCAGCAGTGGCCACAGGACTGGAAAAGGTCAGTTTTCATTCCAATCCCAAAGAAAGGCAATGCCAAAGAATGCTCAAACTACCGCACAATTGAACTCATCTCACACGCTAATAAAGTAATGCTCAACATTCTCCAAGCCAGACTTCAGCAATATGTGAACTGTGAACTTCCTGATGTTCAAGCTGGTTTTAGAAAAGGGAGAGGAAACAGAGATCAAATTGCAAACATCCGCTGGATCATCGAAAAAGCAAGAGTTCCAGAAAAACATCTATTTCTGCCTTATTGACTATGCCAAAGCCTTTGACTGTCTGGATCACAATAAACTGTGGAAAATTCTGAAAGAGATGGGAATACCAGACCACCTCATCTGCCTCTTGAGAAATCTGTATGCAGGTCAGGAAGCAACAGTTAGAACTCGACATGGAACAATACACTGGTTCCAAATAGGAAAAGGAGTATGTCAAGGCTTTATATTGTCACCCTGTTTATTTAACTTCTATGCAGAGTACATCATGAAAAACGCTGGACTTGAAGAAACACAAGCTGGAATCAAGACTGGAGGGAGAAATATCAATAACCTCAGATATGCAGATGACACCACCCTTATGGCAGAAAGTGAAGAGGAACTCAAAAGCCTCTTGATGAAAGTGAAAGTGGAGAGTGAAAAAGTTGGCCTAAAGCTCAACATTCAGAAAACGAAGATCATGGCATCCGGTCCCATCACTTCATGGGAAATCGATGGGGAAACAGTGGAAACAGTGTCAGACTTTATTTTTTTGGGCTCCAAAATCACTGCAGATGTTGACTGCAGCCATGAAATTAAAAATTGCTTACTCCTTGGAAGGAAAATTATGTTTCAGCTTCAGCATCATTCCTTCCAAAGAAATCCCAGGGCTGATCTCCTTCATAATGGACTGGTTGGATCTCCTTGCAGTCCAAGGGACTCTAAAGAGTCTTCTCCAACACCACACTTCAAAAGCATCAATTCTTTGGTGCTCAGCCTTCTTCACAGTCCAACTCTCACATCCATACATGACCACAGGAAAAACCATAGCCTTGACTAGACGAACCTTGTTGGCAAAGTAATGTCCCTGCTTTTGAATATACTATCTAGGTTGGTCATAACTTTCCTTCCAAGGAGTAAGCGTCTTTTAATTTCATGGCTGCAGTCACCATCTGCAGTGATTTTGGAGGCCAAAAAAATAAAGTCTGACACTGTTTCCTCATCTATTTCCCATAAAGTGATGCTTTAATATTTTTCCTTTTCCATTATCATTACCTTTGGCCCTGTCAAAAGTTTTTTTTTTTTTTTTAAGTGCAATCAATTGCAAAGTAATTTAAACAGGAAATATAATCATAATTAACCAGAGAGTTTTCTTATTTGCTTTATCTGAAACTCACAGTATACAGTCTTAAACACTAGAGCACCCAAGAAAATTAAGGTTGATGACTTTTGGGAAACATTTTTTTTTTTTTAATGCTTATTAGAGACTAGTTGCTTTACAGTGTTTTGTTAGTTTCTGCTTTACAGTAAAGTGAATCAGCTATACACATACATATACCCCCCACTTTTTGGATTTTCTTCTCATTAGGTCACCAAAAGCATTGAGTAGAGTTCCTTATGCTATACAATATGTTCTCACTAGTTATCTATTTTATACATAGCTGTGTGTATATATATATATCAATCCCAATCTCCCAATTCATCACACTTTCCCTTACACCTTTGGGATCCACATTTGCTTTCTACATCTCTGCCTTTATTTTTGCCTTGCAAATAACTTAATCTCTATTATTTCTCTAGATTCCACATACAAGCAATATTATATGTTATTTGTGTTTCTCTTTCTGACAAACTTTACTCTGTGTGACAGTCTGTACGTCTATACATGTCTCTGCAAATGGCACAATTTCATTTCTTTCTATGACTAACATTCTGTTGTATATGTGTACCACATCTTCTTTAACCATTCTTCTGTTGATGGAAGTTTAGGTTGCCTCTATGTCCTAGCTATTGTAAAGAGTGCTGCAATAAATATTGAGGTACATGTATCTTTTTGAATTATGGCTTTCTCTGGATAAATGCCTAGGAGTGGGATTGCTAGATCATATGGTAGTTCTATTTTAAGTTTTTTTTTTTAAGAACTTCCATACTGTTCTCCATAGTGCCTGCATCAGTTTGCATTTCTATCAACAATGCAAGAGGGTTCTCTTTTTTCCACACCTTCTTGTGCTTTTATTATTTGTAAATTTTTTGATGACGGCCATTCTGACCAGTGTGAAGTGATACCTCATTATAGTTTTCATTTGTATTTATCTAATAATTAGTGATGTTCAGCATCTTTGCATGTGTTTATTGGCCATCTCTGTTCTTTTTGGATAAATGTCCACTTAGGTCTTGCTTTCATCTTTAGATTGGGTTTTTGTCTTTTTTGTTTTGTTTTGTTATTATCAAGCTACATGAGTCTGAGTGAACTCTGGGAGTTGGTGATGGACAGGGAGGCCTGGCATGCTGCAATTCATGGGGTTGCAAAGAGTAGGGCACAACTGAGTGACTGAACTGAACTGAACACATACACACACATACACACACACACACACACACACACACACATATATATATATAAACTAGAAAACTGGCACTGGTGAACCTATTTGTAAGGCAGGAATAGAGATGTAAACATATAGAATGGACTTCTGGACACAATGGGAAAGAGAAGGTGGGACAAACTGAGAGTATAGCACTGACATATAATACACACTATCGTGTATAAAATAGATAACTAGTAGAAAGTTGCTGTATAACACAGAGAGCTCTGTCCAGTGCTCTGCAATGATCCAGAAGGGTGGGATGGAATGGAGGCTCAAGAGGGAAGGGACCTATGTAAACTAGTGGCTGATTCACATTGCTGTATGGCAGAAACCAATAGAACACTTTAGAGTAATTATCATCCAATTAAACGTATTTTAAGAGAGAAAAGGAATTCAAAAGCAAATGTATGTGGAGTGCTGCAAGCTAGGGAAATAGTGGTAAGATATTAGGACAAAAGGATTTTTGTGGGAGATTCAGTGAGGAGAAGGTGGTGGTACACAGTTAATCATCTTCCAGCAGTCACTATCAGAGCTATGCTCAGATACCCTTGGATCATCCCCCTTCCTTTTTTCTTTTACTGTGTGTGTGTGTGTGTGTGTGTGTGTGTGTGTTTGTTTCTAAGATTTTGATGTTCAAGCTCTTGAAATTCATTCCTGGAGAACTTTTATTATGTTTCTGGGGCCCCTATTCCCACACATAGAATGCTACTAGTGCCTATGAATTATGCCTCCCTAAAGAAGTCAATGACTGATGGGCAGAGCATAGTAAAAATCAGCTCCTGTGACTTAAACATAGACCAACTCTGAAGAGCAATTACCACTCTAGAGATTCCTTGTAGAATAAAGTTAAATATTCTTCTCATAAGAATTTGATTGACATTTCCCCTTTGCTTGGTTTCTTCCCCTGCTTCCTTCACACCAGCACTGGTCTTTCTCCCAGAGCATTTTCTTAATAAATAACTTGTACATGGATCCTAATTTCAGAGTGTGTTTCTGAGGAAGCCAATACAAGACAGGGGCTTTTCAGGTGGCTCAGTTGTAAAGAATTCGCCTGCCAAATCAGGAGCCACAGAAGACAACAGTTGATTCCTGGGTTGGGAAGATCCCTGGGAGGAGGAAAATGGCTCCCGTATTCTTGCCTGGGAAATCCCATGGACAGAGGAGCCTGGCAGGTATGGTCCATGGAGTTGAAAAGAGTCAGACACAACTGAGCACACATAATCTAAGAAAAATAAATATATCTCATTAATCTGAGCAAGAACAGTATCTCATAGGAACCTGGTATGTTAGGTGCATGAATCAAGGTAAACTGGATGTGGTCAGGCAGGAGATGGCAAGAGTGAATAATACTATCTTAGGAATCAGTGAACTAAAATGGATGGGTATGGGAGAATTTTATTCAGATGACCATTTTATCCGCTACAGTGGGCAAAATTTCCTTAGAAGAAATGGAGTGGCCCTCATAGTCCATAAAGGAGTCCAAAATGCATTATGAGGGTACAGCCACAAAAACAACAGAATGACCTTGGTTCACTTCTAAGGCAAACCATTCAACTTCACAGTAATCCAAGTCTATGCCCTAACCACTGATGCTGAAAAGGTTGAAGCTGAACAGTTCTATGAATCTCCTGGAATTTTTAGAACTTCTAGAACAAGATCTTGTAGAATTACACACGCACAAAATATCCTTTTCATCCTAGGGAACTGGATTGCAAAACTAGGAAGTCAAGACATATTTGAAGTAAAAGGCAAGTTTGAGTACAAAGTGGAGTATAAAGTGAAGCAGGGTAAAGACTAACAATGTTTTGCCAAGATAAAATACTGGTCATAGCAAAACCCCTCTTCAACCACCCAAGTGATGATTCTACATATGGATATCACCAGATGGTTAGTACCAAAATCAGATTGATTATATTTTTGCAGCTGAAGATGGAGAAACTCTATACAGTCAGTAAAAACAAAACAACAACAACAACAAAAAACCTTGGAGCTGACTGTGGCTCAGATCATGAGTCCTTATTGCAAAGTTCAAACTTAAATTGAAGAAAGTAGGGGAAATCACTAGGCTATTCAGGAATGACCTAAATCAAATCCCTTATGATTATATAGTGGAAGTGAAAAATACATACAAGGGATTAGATCTGATAGAGTCCTTGATGAACTATGGACAGAGGTAACATTTTACAGGAGGCAGTGACTAAAACTATCCCAAAGAAAACTAAATGCAAGAAGGCAAAATATGTGTCTGAGGAGGCCTGAAAATAATGGAGAAAAGAAGAGAAGCAAAGTGGTAAAGGAAAAAGGTATTCCCAACTGAATGCAGTGATTCAAAGAACAGCAAGGAGAGATAACAAAATCTTTTTAAGTGAACAATGCAAAGAAATAGAGGGAAACAATCGAATGGGAATTGCTAGAGATCTATTCAAGGAAATTAGAGATACCAAAGGAACATTTCATGCAAAGATGGACTCAATAAGGGACAGAAACAGCAAGGACCTAACAGAAGCAGAAGAAATAAAGAGAGGTGGCAAGAATACACAAAGGAACTGTACAAAAGAGGTCTTAATGATTTATATAACCACAATGTCTCTCACCTAGATTCAGACATCCTAAAGTGTGAAGTCAAGTGGACCTTAGGAAGCATTTCCATGAACAAAGCTAATGAAGGTGATAGAATCCCTCTGAGTTATTTCAATTCCTAAAAGATGATGCTGTGACAGTGATGCACTCAATATGCCAGCAAATTTGGAATACTCAGCAGAGGCCACCGGATTGGAAAAGTTCAGTTTTCATTCCAATTCCAAAGAAAGGCAATGCCAAAAAATGATCAAACTGTGGTACCAATGGGCTAATTTCACATGCTAGCAAGATAATGCTCAAAATTCTCAAGCTATGCTTCAATGGTACATGAACTGAGAACTTCCAGATGTGTAAGTGGGCTTTAGAAAAGGCAGAACCTGAGAACAAATGGCAACATCTGCTAGATCATGGAAAAAGTAAGAGAATTCCAGAAAAACATCTGTATCTACTTCATTGACTATGCCAAAGCCTTTGACTGTGAAGATCACAACAAACTGTGGAGTATTCTTAAAGAAATGGGAAGGCCAGACCATCTTTCCTGCTTCCTGAGAAGCAACAGTTCAGGAAGCAACAGTTAGAACTGGACCTGGAACAACAGACTGGTTCTAAATTAGGAAAGGAGTACGTCAAGGCTGTATATTGTCACCCTGCTTAGTGATCATATGTGCAGAGGACATCAAGTGAAATGCCACACTGGTTGAATCCCAATCTGGAATCAAGATTTCTAGGAGAAATATGAACAACCTCAGATATGCAGATGATACTACCTGAAAAGCAGAAAGAGAAGAGGAACTAAAGAGGCTCTTGATGAAGGTGAAAGAGGATAGTGAAAAAGCTGACTTAAAAACTAAACATTCAAAAAACTAACAACATGGCATCTGGTCCCATCACTTCATGACAAAATTATGGGGAAATTTGATCACATTGGCAGAATTTATTTTGAAAGTGAAAGCTGCTCAGTCGTGTTCAAATCTTTGCGACTGCATGGACTATATAGTCCTTGGAATTCTGCAGGCCAGAATACTGGAGTGGATAGTCTTTCCCTTCTCCAGGGGAGCTTCCCAACCCAGGGATTGAACCTAGGCTTCTCACATTGCAGGTGGATTATTTACCAGCTGAGCTACAAGAGAATTCCCCACCTCCTTTTTTTTTTTTTTTTAAATTTGGAGGGCCTCCAAAATCACAGATGATGGCGACGGCAGTCATGAAATTAAAAGACACTTATTCCTAGGAAGAAAAGCTATGAAAACCTAGACAGTGTATTAAAAAGCAGAGACATGACTTTTCCAACAAATGTCCATATAGTAAAAGCAATGGTTTTCCAGTAGTAATGTATGGATGTCTGAGTTAGACCATAAAGAAGGCTGAACACCAAAGAACCGATACTATAGAATTGTGGTGCTGGAGAGGAGTGCTGAAAGTCCCTTGCAGAGCAAGGAGATCAAGCCAGTCAATCCCAAAAGAAATCAACTCTGAATATTCATTGGAAGGACTGATGCTGAAGCTGAAGCTCCAATACTTGATACCTGATACCTGATGCAATACCTGATCCAATACCTGATGCAAAGAGCTAGTTCACTGGAAAAGATCCTGATGCTGGGAAAGATTGAGTGCAGGAAGAGAAGATGAAATCATTAATTGGCATCACTGACTCAATGGGTATCAGTTTGAGCAAACTCCAGGAGATAGTGAAGACAATTGAAGCCCAGTGTGCTGCAGTCCATGGAGTCACAAAGAGTCAGACACAACTTTTCGACTAAACAACAACAATAACCTGAGCAGGCTCATCAAAGGAAGAAGATTCTAAAGATATAAATCTGGAGTTGGATTCCTCATAGAGTAGATGGTATTAAGGATCCCATCATTGATGATAAGTGAAGTATATATGCACTGTGCCATGCTGGATCATTGAGAGTATTAAGATGTCCACTCATTGTGAAACGTGATGTATCCAGGTGGGAGGAGATACACAGATAAATTCACTATCTCCTGCACTGAAGTGAGATGGAGGAGGTTTTAATTAAAGTATTGTCAAAATTTCATGTTGTTAGATAACTGATTCATTGAAAAGAAAAATGAAAGCTCTGTTATTCATATACTAACTTAAGGCATTACTTAATAGTTTCAAAGAGAAACTCATTTCCTACAGTTGAATGACTGTCTATGCTGGAGACTTAACCCAGGATCTGATTATAAGAGGACCAGCACTTCAGAGAAAGCTGGATTTGTTGTCTCAGCAATCCTGCAACATTACAATCAGACTCTGATAAGGAAGGACATCTGCATGAACACTTGTGGTAGACTGAACAATGGTTCCCCAAGATATCTACATCCTAATCCTCAGAACTTTTGACTGTTATATCATAAGGCAAAAACAGCAAGCAATAGTCTCTGTGTGTGTGTGTGTCGGGGGTCTTTCAAGATATGATTAATTTAAGGATTGAAGATAAGGAGATTATCCTTGATTATCTGGGAGGCTCCCAAATGAGATTATATATGCTCTATAAGAGAGAGGGAGATGTGTTTCTTGTGCATAGAGGACAATTGGATGTTAAGATGTAGCAGAGAGATTTGAAAATTATTGCCTAGAAGAACGAGAATAACAAAAATTGATGTCTCCTCTAATAATTATCTATTTATCGTTACTTAGTTCTGTCAATTTTTGCTTTATAATTTTGGAATTTGTTATCAGAGATTATAACCATAAGATTCTGATATATTCCTATTGGATTATTTTCATTATCATTCAGTTCAATTGCTCAGTCGTGTTCGACTCTTTGCAACTCCATAAATCACAGCACACCAGGTCTCCTAGTCCATCACCCACACCCAGAGTTCACTCAAACTCATGTCTATCGAGTCGGTGATGCCATCCAGCCATCTCATCATCTGTAATCCCCTTCTCTTCCTGTCTTCAATCCCTCCAAGCATCAGGGTCTTTTTCAATGAGTCAACTCTTCGCATGAGGTGGCCAAAGTACGGGAGTTTCAGCCTTAGCATCAGTCCCTCCAATGAAAACGCAGGACTGATCTCCTTTGGGATGGACTGGTTGGATCTCCTTGCAGTCCAAGGTCAAAAGCATCAATGCTTCAGCGTGCAACTTTCTTCACAGTCCAACTCTCACATCCATACATGCCTACTGGAAAAACCATAGCCTTGACTAGATGGACCTTTGCTGGCAAAGTAATATCTCTGCTTTTGAATATACTATGTAGGTTGGTCATAAATTTCCTTCCAAAGAGTAAGTGTCTTTTAATTTCATGGTTGCAATCACCATCTGCAGTGATTTTGGAGCCCCCCAAAATAAAGTCTGACACTGTTTCTACTGTTTCCCCATCTATTTGCCATGAAGTGATGGGACCAGATGCCAGAATCTTAGTTTTCTGAATGTTGAGCTTTAAGCCAACTTTTTCACTCTCCTCTTTCACTTTCATCAGGAGGCTTTTTAGTTTCTCTTCACTTTCTGCCATAAGGGTGGTGTCATCTGCATATCTGAGGTTATTGATATTTCTCCCAGTAATCTTGATTCCACTTGTGCTTGTTCTAGCCCAGCATTTCTCATGATGTACCGTGCATAGATGTTAAATAAGCAGGGTGACAATATACAGCCTTGACATACTTCTTTTGCTATTTGGAACTAGTCTGTTGTTCCATGTTCAGTTCTAACTGTTGCTTCAGATCTGCATATAGGTTTCTCAAGAGGCAGATCAGGTGGTCTGGTATTCCCATCTCTTTCAGAATTTTCCACAGTTTATTGTGATCCACACAGTCAAAGGCTTTGGCATAGTCAATAAAGCAGAAATAGATGATTTTTGGAACTCTCTTGCTTTTTTGATGATCCAGCGGATGTTGGCAATTTGAACTCTGGCTCCTCTGCCTTTTCTAAAACCAGCTTGAACATCTGGAAGTTCACAGTTCATATACTGCTGAAGCCTGGCTTGGAGAATTTTGAGCATTATTTTACTAGCATGTGAGATGAATGCAAGTGTGCAGTAGTTTGAGCATTCTTTGGCATTGCCTTTCTTTGGGATTGGAATGAAAACTGATCTTTTCCAGTCCTGTGGCCACTGCTGAGTTTTCCAAATTTGCTGGCCTATTGAGTGAAGCACTTTCACAGCATCATCTTTCAGGATTTGGAATAGCTCAACTGGAATTTCATCACCTCTACTAGCTTTGTTTGTAGTGATGCTTTCTAAGGCCCACTTGACTTCACATTCCAGGTTGTCTGGCTCTACGTGAGTGATCACACCATCGTGATTATCTGGTTCGTGAAGCTCTTTTTTGTACAGTTCTTCTGTGTATTCTTGTCACCTCTTCTTAATATCTACTGCTTTTATTAGGTCCATACCATTTCTGTCCTTTATCGAGCCCATCTTTGCATGAAATGTTCCCTTGGTATCTCTAATTTTCTTGAAGAGATCTCTAGTCTTTCCCATTCTGTTGTTTTCCTCTATTTCTTTGCATTGATCGCTAAGGAAGGCTTTCTTATCTCTCCTTGCTATTCTTTGGCATTCTGCATTCAGATGCTTATATCTTTCCTTTTCTCCTTTGCTTTTCACTTTTCTTCTTTTCACTGCTATTTGTAAGGCCTCCCCAGACAGCCATTTTGTTGTTTTTGCATTTATTTTCCATGGGGATAGTCTTGATCCCTGTCTCCTGCGCAATGTCACAAACCTCCGTCCATAGTTCATCAGGCACTCTGTCTATCAGATCTCGTCCTTTAAATCTATTTCTCACTTCCACTGCATAATCATAACGGATTTGATTTAGGTCATACCTGAATGGCCTAGTGGTTTTCCCCACTTTCTTCAATTTAAGTCTGAATTTAGCAATAAGGACTTGATGATCTGAGCGACAGTCAGCTCCCAGTTTTTGCTGACTGTATAGAGCTTCTCCATCTTTGGCTGCAAAGTATATAATCAGTATGATTTCTATGTTGACCATCTGGTGATGTCCATGTGTACAGTCTTCTCTTGTGTCTTTGGAAGACAGTGTTTTTTATGACCAGTGCGTTCTCTTGGCAAAACTCTATTAGCTTTTGCCCTGCTTCATTCCGTACTCCATGGCCAAATTTGCCTGTTATCCCAGGTATTTCTTGACTTCCTACTTTTGCACTCCAGTCCCCTATAAGGAAAAGGAAACCTTTTTTGGGTGTTAGTTCTAAAAGGTCTTGTAGGTCTTCATAGAACGATTCAACTTCAGCTTCTTCAGCATTACTGGTTGGGGCATAGGCTTGGATTACCATGATATTGTATGGTTTGCCTTGGAAATGAACAGAGATCATTCTGTTGTTTTTGAGATTGCATCCAAGTACTGCATTTAGGACTCTTTTGTTGACCATAATGGCTACTCCATTTCTTCTAAAGGATTCCTGCCCACAGTAGTAGATATAATGGTCATCTGAGTTAAATTCACCCATTCCAGTCCATTTTAGTTCGCTGATTCCTAGAATGTTGACATTCACTCTTGCCATCTCCTGTTCAACCACTTCCAATTTGTCTTGATTCATGGACCTGACATTCCAGGTTCCTAGGCAATATAGCTCTTTACAGCATCGGACCTTGCTTCTATCACCAGTCACTTCCACAACTGTGTATTATTTTTGTTTTGACTCCACCTCTTCATTCTTTCTGTAGTTATTTCTCCACTGATCTCCAGTAGCATATTGGGCACCTACTGACCCAGGGTGTTCCCCTTTCAGTATCCTATCATTTTGCCTTTTCATACTGTTCATTATCATTAGGATATATCTAATCAATAGCTCTAAGAGTATTTCTTATTTATGTATTTTTCTGATGTATGTACATATTTTATACATTATGTACATACTGGGTAGATGATTTTAGTATTGTTCCTCATTTTTGGTTTGTTTTTACATAGTATACTATTTTCAGCCTTTGTCTTTCAGACAGTATACATTCTTATATTCAATATTTATCATTCTGAAAAAACAATGCTTAAGTCCATTCTGATAAGTTTAATCTTTTATTTCTAATGTTTAGTCCATTTATATTTGGTATAATTATAAAAATATTAGGGGATAAATCTGCCTCATATTAATATTTTTATATTTGGTTCATCTGTATTCTTTTCTGCCAGAGTCCAGATCCAGCAGCCAGGGAATCAACCCGAAGGGATGGGTGGTGCTGGTGAGTAACGATGCAGCCTCCCATTTAATTTTTTGGAATGCATATTTATTTCAAGTTTAAGATGATATTTTATACTTTTACAAAAGCATTAGGTCAGAGGTTTGACATTTTCAGTTCCCACTGACCCAGGTGTGTTGTCTCCATAAATCATTGTTGCCCCTCAAAAGGAGTTCCTGCCTCATTGATTATCTTATCTACTTCTTCTCATGTGTCCTTGTGAATACATTGTAACTCATGCTAATGTCTGGGCTGCATATCACATTCCTCAGCTTATTTCTTATCTTTCTAAAATCCTGTTTGCCCCTAGTATCCTGAGCTCACTTTCTCTAAAAAGGCTTCTAACCACTAATATCTCCAAAATCCCTAATCTCTATAAGCTATAGTAAAATATGCTAACATTACAACATTCCTTAAATCTTTAGCTTCTAACTATTTTAATTATTCTGAAGCCCTAAATTCAGCAAACTGCTTTGCCATAAACATTTCCCTCACAAACAGGTTTCAGATAGCAATCCTTCCCATGGCCTCAAGCTGCAGCCTACGTGCTCATCCTGGAACACTCTTTTGTAAAGGTCCTGAACGAATGTCAATGATTAATAACTTTATGAATTGTTCTCTGAGCACAGCTGCAAAAGACTTTGTGCCTTCTTATGCTCCTTTCAAGAAAAATAAGCATCTTAATATTCTTTTCTGTCAACTCAGCCAAGGAGAGGAAAAAACAAGTCAGAATCACAAGGCCTAACTCCTTTATCCTGGGTCCGTGCCTGTGGGACAAGGAAAGGGAGTTGGGGCCGTGCCTCCATTTTGTCAGTAATGCCTAACGTGGCTCCCAATACTTTTCTGTTTCCTGTCATTGCTGTTTTAGTTTGGGTGAATACATTTGTATCATTCGTTTTTGCCCTAAGAATAACTTGCTAGAAATACATATTCTATCCTTCAGTTGTTACATAGGGTTTATAATATGCATCTTTACCTCATTACTATAAAATATACTTTAGTAGTTTATTACCTCCTGATACTGCTGCATTTACACATTAATTTGCATTTACTATCACTCACCATTTTTTGTTATTGTCTTCCATTTTAATCCTACATAATTTAAAGCCAACTAGATTTTATTCTTTCTTAATTTTGTTTCCATGTTTCATTTTGGGTGATTTTTTTTTTCCCTACCTGAATAAATCCTTTGTTTTATTTATTTATTTTGTTTGTTTGTTTGTTTTGTTTTATTTTATGGATGTCCATTAGGGATGCATTTCTTCAGTCTTTATCTAAAAGAATATTTATTTCACATTATTTTTAGGAATTTTTTTCACAGTATACAGTATTCTTGTTTAATAGTTGTTTTGTTTTGTTCTTTCAGCTCTGTAGATATACCAGTTGTTTACCTTCTCACTTTGAGAGTTTCCAATAAGTTGTATGTTATTTTCACTCTTGCCCTTAAAATTTTTAATGTATCTTTTCCCTTCTTTTCCCCTGCTATTAGATTTTTTTCATTGCTTCTTTTTTTTTATTGTTTATTTATTTATTTATTTTTAATTTTATTTTATTTTTAAACTTTACATAATTGTATTAGTTTTGCCAAATATCAAAATGAATCCACCACAAGTATACATGTGTTCCCCATCCTGAACCCTCCTCCTTTTTCATTGCTTCTTAGCAGTTTTCCTATATTTCCTTTTGTGTATATTATAATGGCTATTTCTTTGTAGTTACCATGAGAGTTACAAGTAAAATCCTAAACATGCCACATTCTAAATATATACCAATTTAGTATCAATAGCATATTAATATAAAAACTCTGCTAATTTTCAGCTTGAAGATCACCTCTTTCAGTTGTTGATTTCACAAAATCACATCTTTATACATTGGGTGCCCCAAAACATAAACTAATAATTATTTTAAATGTACTAGTCTCTTAAGTTAGATGGAAAACAAAGTATGGAGTTAAAAATACAATGTTACAATGATTCTAGTTTTTAGACCAATACATTTTAAGTAATATTTCAGTTTTTTAGATCATGTAGAAAACAAAAAGTAGACTAAAAAACCATTGTTAAAATAATGCTCCTTTTGTAATTGTCCATATATTTACCTTTATTGAAATGTTTGACTGCCTTCAGTAGTCTAATAGTAATGAACCCCAACTTTTCATTGAAATGTATTTTCTTCCTCATATTCCTCACATTTGAAGAAATGTTGAAGAAATTCTTCATGTTTTAAGCTATAGATAAGATTCTTGTTTGACAGTTTGTTTGTGTTTTTTTTTTTTTCCCTTTTACTGCCTTCTGACCTCCAGAATTTCTGAGAAATCTGTAAATAAGAATCCTTTATTTGTGATGAGCCAGTTCTCTGTTGCTTTCAAGATTCTCTTTTTGCCTTTGTCTTTTGAAAGTTTTATTATACTTTATTTCAGTGTGGATCTCCTTGAGTTCTTGATATTTGGAACTTATTGAGCTTTGTAACTATTTATATTCATATTTTTCATTAGATTTGGAAAGTTTTTAGGCATTATTTTGTTAAAGATTTATGTGTCCCTTTCTCTCTTCTGGACTTCCCTGGTGGCTCAGACGGTAAAGCGTCTGCCTACGATGCAGGAGACCCAGGTTCAATCCCTCTGTAGGGAAGATCTCCTGGAGAAGGAAATGGCAACCCATTCCGGTATTCTTGCCTGGAAAATCCCATGGATGGAGGAGCCTGGTAGGGTCCATGGCGTCGCAAAGAGTCTGACACGACTGAGCGACTTCACGTATTTTCTCGCTTCTGAAACTGCCACAATGCATCCTCAATTTTCTTTAATATATATTTATTTCTTTCTGCTCCTCAGATTTAATAATTTCCACACTTGTATTCTAGCTCACTAATTCTTCTTGTTGCTCAAATCTGCCTTTGTACACTTCCAGAAAATTTTGTATTTCATTTATTATAATTTTGAGTTCCCAAATTTCTTTCTGGTTCCCTTTTAGGTTTTCTATCTATTTATTAATAGTTTTATTTTGTTCATGCATTGTTTGCTTGCCTTGTCTATAAATTTCTGTAAATGTTAAACATATATAAGATAGTTAATTTGAAGATTTTGTGAGATAGATCCATTATCAGGCTTTTGAGGGGAATATTTCCATTGATTTATTTACCTTTCTGTTGGCCATTCTTTCCTGTTTCCTTGTTTGCTGTGGGGCTTTCTCGTTGTTATCATTGTTTCTGTTAACATTGGATATTTGAACCTGATAATGTGGTAAGTCTGAAAGCCAGATTTTTTTCCTTTCAGGGTGTTTTGTTTGTTTGCTTTGCTCTGCTTGTTGCTTTTTTGACTGTTTCAACTTATCTCTGGGCCAAGGGTAAAATTAAGGTCCTCACAGGTAATTTTTGAGTTTTTCCTTTCTTCGGGCCAACATGGTGACTTGTACAAATGTAGCTAATTTTGAATACCCATGTCTTTAATGTCTGGCTCTCAAAAGGGAAAATGAGAAAACCAAAGAGGGTAGAAATAAAGGTACCAGCATTTTAAATCTTCTGGAAGTTACTTCAGCTGAAGAGAAGGAATATGGTAGCAATGGGGGGAAAGTGTAACAACAATGGCTGCCAGCCAACTTGGCTGCATCTCTGAGAATCAGAAGCAGCAATCACTGAGCAGGATGCAGCTGTCTAATATTTGAGAACAGGGCCATTTTTGTTCACACTGTCCCCCACAAGTTGTGTGCAAGCTGCTCTAGAACACATGTACACACTGACATAGACTGGAAATGGGATATAGGTAGTTGCTTCTATGCCAAAAGCTTAAATTGACTAAGGTTATACATAATTTACTGCCAAACTTTCTTGTTTTGAATCTTCGAGTCTTCCCCTTTTGAAGCTGCAAGCATTTTGTAGCTTCCAAGATTACAAGATAGTTACATAGCACAGATTCTGCCAGTTCAATTGGTGCCTTATTTTCTGCACCTTCTCAGAATCCTACTTGTCTTTTACATTTCATTCTATATTGTCCATCCCTTTAGAGCCTGTTATTATTTGGGAATATTGTTTATTTACAGATCTACTGTACTTGATATATGTGTGCATGTTCAGTAGAAAATAGTATGTATACAAACATTATCAATAGTAATGACTTCAACAAGTATTATCAAAGTAAAATAGACCTTAAAAGAGTGATAGGGTGTAAACATTATGTGGTTATATTTCTAAACATTGTCATTTTGGGATTAGACTTCTATCAGTTTTGAGTGACAATTCTGATTACAATAGGCCATATTGACTTAGATTATTTATAGGTTGCTTATATACTACCAACATTGAAGGCTCTTGATAATATAAGAATATAATATGGTCTTCACACCATAGAAGAAAAATGATGTTGCAAACATGTTCTTTGCTAACAATAAAATGTATTTTGAGCTTACAGTATTTAATTACCAGCTATTTAAATAATAATGGGTATATGAAGGTACATACAAAAAGAAGGAAATATAGAGACAGAAATTCTGTGTATGCTTGATTGACCCAAGATGTGTTCCATTTTTTCCTTGGAGTAACAGCATGTATCATTCATCAGTTCCCCTTGCTTTAGTTATAATCCACTGTCATAAGCTAATTAAATGTATAATTTAAGCTGAAAGGACTGTGGCAAGCCATACCCCTTTTCAATATTTCTTTAATGAAAGGCAACTTTAAGGATTTCCTGGAATATTAGGCTGCATGAGAAGGTCATCAATCTGTCATCTCTGTCCATCTCTGAGCATCTCAAGGTCTTTTTAAATTAAAATCATATGACTTTGTAAACAGTGCAAGTTGTTTTGGCTATGTCAATGCTCACTGAATAACAAGCATGTCCTCCTTGCTAATTTTTCAAGGTGCTTTTTCTTTTTTATCGTTTTTGCTCATTACCTACCAAATCATGTTCAGACTTTTTTGTTTGGTACTCAAAGCTTACAGTAATGTGGCTTTAATCTCCTTCTCTACCTGTATCATTAGATTAGTCATCTTCCCATAGCCTTTATCATTTTTCTTTTTTAACTTATTTTTTAATTGAAGGATAATTGATTTACAGAATTTTGTTATTTTCTGTGAAAACTCAAAATGAGTCAGCCATAGGTGCACATGTATCCCCTCCATTTTGAACCTCCCTCCTATCTCTCTCCCCATCCCACCTCTAGGTTGATACAAAGTCCCTGTTTGAGTTTCCTGAGCCATACAGCAAATTACCATTGGCTATTTATTTTACATATGGCAATGTAAGTTTCCATGTTACTCTTTCCATACATCTCACCCTCTCTTCCCTCTCCCCGTGTCCATAAGTCTATTCTCTATTCTTCATTACCATTTTTCTATAGTTCATATATATGCATTAGTATACGATATTTTGGAGAAGGAAATGGCAACCCACTCCAGTACTCTTGCCTGGAAATTTCCATGGATGGAGGAGCCTGGTAGGCTACAGTCCATGGGGTCACAAACGGTTGGACATGACTGAGCGACTTCACTTCATATGATATTTATCTTTCTCCTTCTGACTTACTTCACTCTGTATAATATGCTCTAGATTCATCCACCTCTTTAGAACTGACTCAAATGTGTTCCTTTTTACGGCTGAGTAATATACCGTTGTGTATATGTACCACTACTTCTTTATCCATTCATCTGTCAATGGACATCTAGGTTGCGTCTATGTTCTAGCTATTGTAAATAGTGCTGCAATGAAAAATGAGATAATGTGTCTCTTTCAATTTTTGTTTCCTCAGGGAGAAGGCAATGGCACCCCACTCCAGTACTCTTGCCTGGAAAATCCCATGGATGGAAGAGCCTGGTGGGCTGCAGTCCATGGGGTCGCTAAGAGTCAGACACAACTGAGCGACTTCACTTTCACTTTTCACTTTCCTGTGTTAGAGAAGGAAATGGCAACCCACTCCAGTGTTCTTGCCTGGAGAATCTCATGGACGGTGGAGCCTGGTGGGCTGCTGTCTATGGGGTCGCACAGAGTCCAACATGACTGAATTGATGCAGCAGCAGCAACAGCAGCAGCAGGGTATATGCTTAGGAGTGGGATTGCTAGATCATATGGTGGTTTTATTCCTAGTTTTTTTTTTTTTTTTTTTTTTAAGGAATCTCAATACCATCTTCCACAGTGGCTGTATCAATTTATATTCCCACCAACATTCCAAGAGCATTCCCTTTTCTCCACACCCTCTTCAGCATTTATTGTTCGTAGACTTTTTAATGATGGCCATTCTGACTGATGTGAGGTGATATCTCATTGTAGTTTTGATATGCATTTCTCTCATAATGAGTGATTTTGAACATTTTTTATGTGTTTGTTAACCATCTGTATGTCTTCTTTGGAAAAAATGTCTATTTAGGTCTTTTCCCCACTTTTTGATTTTTTTTTTTTTTCCTTCTGGTATTGAGTTGTATGAGCTGCTTGTATATTTTGGAAATTAATCCTTTGTCAGTTGTTTCATTTGCTATTATTTTCTCCCATTCTGAGGGGTGTCTTTTTTCACCTTGCTTATAGTTTTCTTTGCCTAGCAAAAGCTTTTAAGTTTAATCAGGTCCCACTTATTTACTTTGGTTTTTATTTCCATTACTCTAGCAGGTGGGTCATAGAGGTTCTTGCTTTGATTTATAGCATTGAGTGTTCTGCCTATGTTTTCCTCTAGGAGTTTTATTGTTTCTGGTCTTACATTTAGGTCTTTAATCCATTTTGAGTTTATCTTTTTGTATGGTGTTAGAAGTGTTCTAATTTCGTTCTTTTACATGTAGCTGTCCAGTTTTCCCAGCACCATTTATTGAAGAGGCTGCCTTTGCCCTGTTGTATATTCTTGCCTTATTTGTCAAAAATAAGGGACCCATAGGTGCATGGGTTTATTTATGGACTTTCTATCTTGTTCCTTTGGTCTATATTTCTGTTTTTGTGCCAGTACCTTACTATCTTGAGGACTGTAGCTTTGTAGTATAATCTGAAGTCGGGAAGGTTCATTCCTCCATCTCCATTCTTCTTTCTCAAGACTGCTTTGGCTACTCTGGGTCTTTTGTGTTTCCTTACATATGAATTGTGAAGTTTTTTGTTCTAGTTCTGTGAAAAATGCCATTGGCAATTTGATAGGGATACATTGAATCTGTGGATTGCATTTGGTAATACATACATTTTCATGATATTGATTTTTTCCTACCCAGGAACATGGAATATTTCTCTGTTTATGTTATCTTTAATTTCTTTCATTAGTGTCTTATAATTTTCTGTGTACAGTTCTTTTGTCTCTTTAGGTAAATTTAGTCCTAGATATTTAATTACTTTTGTTGCAATGGTAAAGATTCCTTAATTTCTCTTTCTGATTTTTCATTGTTAGTATATAGAAATGCAAGTGATTTCTGTGTATTGATTTTGTATCCTGTGACTTTGCTAAATTCACTTATTAGCTCTAGTAATTTTCTGATAGCATCTTTAGGGTTTTCTATGTACAGTATCGGAGAAGGCAATGGCACCCCACTCCAGTACTCTTGCCTGGAAAAATCCCATGGATGGAAGCTCCTAGAGGGCTGCAGTCCATGGGGTCGCTAGGAGTCGGACACGACTGAGCGACTTCACTTTCACTTTTCACTTTCATGCATTGGAGAAGGAAATGGCAACCTACTCCAGTGTTCTTGCCTGGAGAATCCCAGGGATGGGGGAGCCTGGTGGGCTGCCACACAGTCGACTCTGTGTGGGTTGCACAGAGTCGGACATGACTGAAGTGACTTAGCAGCAGCATGTACAGTATCATGTCATCTGCAAACAGTGAGACTTTGCTTCTTCTTTTCTTATCTGGATTCCTTTTATTTATTTTTCTTCTCTGATTGCTGTAGCTAGGACTTCCAAAACTACTGAATAATAGTGGTGAAAGTGTATACCTTTGTCTTGTTCCTAATCTTATGGGGAATCCTTTATGTTTTTCACCATTGAGAATAATGTTTGCTGTAGGCTTATCATATATGGACTTTACTATGTTGAGGTAGGTTCTTTCTATGACGACTTTTGAAGAGTTTAATCCTAAATGCATGCTGAATTTCGTCAAAGGCTTTTTCTGCATCTATTGAGATTATCATATGGTTTTAATCTTTCAATTTGTTAATATAGTATATCACATTGATTGATTTGTGTATATTGAAAAACCCTTGCATCCCTGGAATAAACCCAACTTGATCATGGTGTATAAGCTTTTGGATGTGTTGCTGAATTCTGTTTGCTAAAATTTTGTTGAGGATTTTTGCATCTATGTTCAATGATATTGGCCCTGTAGTTATCTTTTTCTCTGTTGTCTTTGTCTGGTTTTGGTATCCAGGTGATGGTAACCTGGTAGAATGAATTTGGAAGTGTTCCTTCTGCAATTTTTGAAAGAGTTTTAGAAGGTTAGGCATTAGCTCTTCTCTAAATGTTTGATAGAATTCTCCTGTGAAGCCATTTCATCCTGGGCTTTTTTTTTTTTTTTTTTTTTTTAACCACAGCCTCAATTTCAGTGCTTGTAACTGGGTTGTTCATAATTTATATTTCTTCCAGCTTTGGTCTTGGAAGACTGAACTTTTCTAAGAATCTGTCCATTTCTTCCACAATATCCATTTTATTGGCATATAGTTGTTCATAATAGTCCTTTCATTTCTTTTTCATTTATTTCTGCTTGGATTTTTATGAGTTCTTTCCTTCTAGTAATTTTTGTTGTTGTTGTTGTTGTTGTTGTTCTTCTTCTTCTTCTTCTTTTTCTTCCAGTTTTTTCAGTGTAAAATGAGGTTGTCTATTTGATGTTTTTCTTGCTTCTTGAGGTAGGATTGTATTACTATAAATGTCCCTATTAGAACTGATTTTGATGCATCCCATAGGTTTTGACTTGTGTTTTTATTGTCATTTGTTTCTAGAATTTTTTTTTTTATTTCCCTTTTGATTTCTTCAGTAACCTGTTGGTTATTTAGAAGTGTAATGTTTAATTCCCATGTGTTTGTGTTTTGTTTTTTTTTTTAAGTTTTTTATTTGTTTGTTTATTTCTCTTTTAATTGATATCTAGTCTCATAGTGTTGTGGTCAGAAAAGATGCTTGGTACAATTCCAATTTTCTTAAATTTACTGAAGTTTAACCTGTAACCCAGAATGTGGTCTATCCTGGAGAATGTCCCATGTGCACTTGAGAAGGTGCATTTTTCTGCATTTGGATGGAATGTCCTGAAGATATCAATGAGAACCATCTCATCTAATATATCATTTAAGACATGTGTTTCCTTATCAATTTTCTGTTTTGATTATTTGTTCATTGGTATGAGTGAAGTGTTAAAGTCTCCTACTATTATTGTGTTACTTTCAATTTCTCCTTTTACGTCTGTTAGTGCTTGTCTTATATATTGAGGTGCTCCTATGTTGGATGCATAGATATTTGCAATTGTTATGTCTTCCTCTTGGATTAATGCCTTGATCATTATGTAGTGTCCTTCCTTATCTCTTGTAATGTTCTTTATTTTAAGGTCTATATTGTCTGGTATGATGATTGATACTCCAGCTTTCTTTTGCCTCCCATTTGCAGGGAATATATTTTTACATCCTCTCACTTTTAGTCTATGCATCTTTAGGTCTGAAGTGAATTTCTTGTAGACAGCATATATATGGATCTTGTTTTTGTACCCACTTAGCCAATCTGTGTCTCTTGGTTGGAGCATTTAATCTGTTTATATTTAAAATAACTATTAATATATATGTTTCTATTCCCATTTTCTTAATGGTTTTGGGTTGATTTTGTCGATCTTTTTCTTCTCTTGTATTTCCTGACTATAAAAGTCCTTTTAACATTTGTTGGAAAGCTGATTTGGTGGTACTGAATTCTCTTAACTTGTGCTTTCCTGAAAAGCTTTTGATTTCTCCATTAATTCTCCATCAAGAATAAGATCCTTGCCAGGTGCAGTAATCTTGGCTGTAGATTTTCCCCTTTCAGTGTTTTCAAAATGTTACAGGAAGAGGAACCCTTTCCAGGGCCCGAAACTGGGCTCTTGTCTAAAGCTCAGAAATGAATTGTCTGAGGAGACTCATGTGCTGACAAAGCAAGAGATTTTATTGGGAAAGGGCACCCAGGTGGAGAGCAGTAGGGTAAGGGAACCCAGGAGAACTGCTGTGCCGCGTGGCTCGCAGTCTCGGGTTTTATGGTGATGGGATTAGTTTCCGGCTGGTCTTTGGCCAATCATTCTAATTCAGAGTCTTTCCTGGTGGCGCACGCATCGCTCAGCCAAGATGGATGCTAGCTAGAGGGATTAGGGGAAGTGGACGGACATGCGGTGTCTCCTTCAAACCTTTCTGCACTCTTCCGGTTGGTGGTGGCTTATTAGTTCTGTATTCCTTATCAGGATCTCCTGTCATAAAACAACTCATGCAAATGGTTACTATGGTGCCTGTCCAGGGTGGGTGGTTTCAATCAGTGTGCTTCCCCTAACAAAAATATCCTGCCATTTCCTTCTAGCTTGCAGAATTTCCACTGAAAGATCAGCTGTTACACATATGAGATTTCCCTTGCATGTTACTTGTTGCTTTTCCCTTTCTGCTTTTAACATTTTTTTCTTTGTGTTTAATCTTTCTTAGTTTGTTTATTATGTTTCTTGGATTTATCCTTGGGTTTATCCTGTATGGGACACTTTGTGCCTCTTGGACTTGATTGACTCCTTTTTTCAGCTATAATCACTTCAAAAATTTTTTCATACCCTTTCTTTTTCCCTTCTACTTCTGGAACCCCTAAAATTCAAATGCTGGCATGTTTGATATTGTCCCGGAAGTCTCTGGCACTATCCTCAGTTCTTTTCATTCCTTTTATTTTATTCTGCTCTTCAGATGTTATTTCCACCATTTTATCTTCCAGCTCACTGATTTGTCCTTTTGTTTCAGATATTCTGCTATTGATTCCTTCTAGAGTATTTTTAATTTCAGTAATTGTGTTGTTGGTCTCTGTATGATTATTCTTTAATTATTTTAGGTTTTTGTTAATTGATTCTGGCATTCTCCATTCTGCTTTCAAGGTCTTTTGTAATCTTTCCTATCATTATTCTGAATTATTTTTCAGGTGGCTTGTCTTTTTTCTCTTCATTTATTTGGACTTCTGTGTTTCTAGTTTGTTCCTTCATTTGTGCAACATTTCTCTGCCTTCTATTATTTGTTTTTTTTTTTTTTTTAATTTATTGTGTTTGAGGTCTCCTTTTCCCAAGCTTCAAGGCTGAATTCTTTCTTCCTTTGGTTTTCTGCCCTTTTATGGTTGATCCAGTGGTTTGTGTAAGCTTCATATAGGTGAGATTTGTCCTGGGATTTGTTTTTGTTTTTCCTCTGATGGGCAAGGTTGAGTGAGTTGGTAATCCTCTCTGCTGATGATTGGGTTTCTAATTCTTTTGGTGTTCTTTTCCTTTAGATGAGGTTTCTTGCACAAGGTGCTACTGGTGGTTGGTTGATGCTGGGTTTTGTATTCAAGTGGTCTCCTTTGTGTAAGTTCTCGTTATTTGATATTCTCTCAGATTAGCTCTCTGGTAGTCTAGAGTCTTTGTGTCATTGCTCACACTCCAAAGGCTCAGTGCTTGATCTCCATTATATATGCAAGAATATTGAGAAGTGTCAATGAGAAACTTCAGAAAAATGCCATTTGTATGGACAGGAGCTCCCTGATGAGATATAAAGACCACAGGCCAGCTGTAAATTCAAGTTTGCTTCCCAAGTCAATTTCCTCTCCTATTAGCACTGTGCTGTGGATTTTCTCCATGTTTTCACTGTGAAGATGGTCACCAGCCTCAGAGATCTCTTGCTGAACCACTGCACCAGACTCTTTGCAGCCTTCTCTATCTGCAACACATCTCAGCACTCCGCCAAGCTGATCTTCTGATTCTGGTTTTCAGTGTCCTCCAAGGTACTTTGGACCAATGCAATCCTAACCCCACCACTTCATGTTTATGTTCTTTCACAGAACATTGCTCATATCCTATACAAGTATACTCCATATTCAAGTGTGCTATTTTTCTCCTAGCAATAATTCATCTCCACTCTCTCACCATAGAAATTGAAAAGTATATGCCCTTTTGTCTAAACAGTCTTTTAATCTTCACTAAGAACTATGGGTCAGTTTTGCTTTTCTCTCTCCCTATATAAACAAAGTCAGAGAAGATGATGGCAACCCACACCAGTACTCTTGCCCGGAAAATACCATGGACAGAGGAGACTGGTAGGCTGCAGTCCATGGAGTCGCTATGAGTCGGACACGACTGAGCAACTTCACTTTCACTTTTCACTTTCATGCATTGGAGAAGGAAATGGTAATCCACTCCAATATTCTTGTCTGGAGAATCCCAGGGATGGGGGCTGCCATCTATGGGGTCGCACAGAGTGGGTCATGACTGAAGGGACTTAGCAGCAGCAGCAGAATATAAGCAAAGTAACTTTGTTGCTTGTGAGAAAGCAAGGATTATTTTAACTAATACACAAATGTATCATTCAACAGTAGGCCCATGGCTTCTATATGGTGTAAGTGGAATATGCAGTACTCTTTCTATGCTATGCTATACTAAGTCACTTCAATCATGTCCGACTCTGTGTGACCCCATAGATGGCAGCCACCAGGCTCCCCTGTCCCTGGGACTCTCCAGGCAAGAACACTGGAGTGGGGTGCCATTGCCTTCTCCGAGTACTCTTTCTAAAATACGTCTATTCATGATACAATTCAGCTTAAGAGAAAGAGACATTTTTAAATATTTGAATACAATAGCATTGCCCCTCAACTCAGGAGCAAGCAAGAAAGATTTTTGTTTATGAATTCCAAAATATTATCCAAGCATATAGTGATTAATTGTTGTACAATATTGTAAAGTTGATTATTTGTAAAGTTGATATATTTGATTTCAAATTCTCTATTAAATAAAGACATAAAAATGATTAAGAATTTATTATTAAGCTAGCTATATTTAAATGGCTCATACAAACCCCGGTACTTCCTCTCTTTAGTAGCTTCCTCTCCAGGAACGGCACAGTGGAGGGACAGGAGAATCATAGTCATGTATGTTGCTAACCCAAGGAACAGGAGATGAATGGATATTACAGTTAATAATGAATTCTCCTTTCAGAATCATTTTCAGAGAAATCATCACCCCTTTAACCTAGAAGACTCCCTACCCCAGTACACACAGACACACACCCTTCTTTTTTTTTCCTTGAAAAACAAGGATCAGAGAGACAAGCAAAAATGGTAGGGCAGAAAGACCCTAAGATCACCTCCCCTCAAGGGCACACCAAAAGTACAACTATTTACAGGACAACTATCAATTAAGAAGACCGGAACATATCAGAAAAGTTCTTTTGTAACTAAAGATATAAAGAAGGAACCACAATGAGATGAGAAGGAAGGACATAGTCACAATATAGTCAGGTCTCACACTCCTGGGTAGCTGATCCATGAGCAGAAGAATAACTGTAATTGCAGAGGTTGACCCAAAGTCAAAAGGTGAGTGTGTTCCTTGTTGGGCTCTTCAGTTTAGGTGTTATGTACCTGGAAGAAGAGTTATCAGAGCGTTTGTCTTTGAAAGCTAGTGACCCTTACTTTCAAGAATTCCAGAGCACAGGAGAAAATCCATTAAAGGATGCTCACAAAATTTCATATGCTCAGAGGCAGGAGTTTGAAAAGATCTTGGATCAGACTTACTGTTAGAGAGTCTCCCACAGAGATAGGAAGTAACAATTGAACCTGAGGACAAAGACAGTAGTGGAAACCATTTTGGAGGGACTCAGTCTACCATGTAGAAATTGATTCTGGCAAGCATCATTTTAGAATCCTTCTTATAGCTTAGCCTCAGGACCCTGATACCCCTGGCCTAAAGGCCTATAGGTTTGAGTTCTACAGTGCCACAAGTAACTAACTAGGCAGAGATACAACCCCATCTTCTCAAAGACAGGCAACTTTAAGAGCCCCTGAGCCCACAGCCACCTTTGGGTACCACTGTTCACATCAGAGGGCCCAAGACCCAACCCTACACATGAGTGTCTGGGCACTAACCTGAGAATACCAAGGTTCTGTTGCCAGAGATCCTGTGACACAGCCTACCCAACAGTTAGCCTGCACTAACCTCAGGATGGTGGATTTTGCAAGAGGGCATGAGGGGGCAGACACACTGAAAACATAATCACAGAAAACTAATCAATCTAATCACACAAGGACCACAGACTTGTCTAACTCAATGAACCTAAGCCATCCCCTGTGGGGCCACCCAAGATGGGCGGGTAATGGTGGAGAGGACTGACAGAATGTGGTCCACTTGAGAAAGGAATGGCAGACCACTTCAGTATTCTTGCCTTGAGAACCCCATGGATAGTATGAAAAGGCAAAATGATAGGATACTGAAAGAGGAACTCCCCAGGGCAGTAGGTGCCCAATATGCGACTGGAAATCAGTGGAGAAATAACTCCAGAAAGAATGAAGGGATGGAGCCAAAGCAAAAACAATACCCATTTGGGGATGTGACTGGTGATAGAAGCAAGGTCCAATGCTGTAAAGAGCAATATTGCATAGGAACCTGGAATGTTAGGTCCATGAATGAAGGCAAATTGGAAGTGGTCAAACAGGAGATGGAAAGAGTGGACGTTGACATTCTAGGAATCAGAGAACTAAAATGGACTGGAATGGGAGAATTTAACTCAGATGACCATTATATCTACTACTGCAGGCAGGAATCCCTCAGAAGAAATGGAGTAGCCATCATGGTCAATAAAAGAGTCTGAAATGCAGTACTTGGATGCAATCTCAAAAATGACAGAATGATCTCTGTATATTTCCAAGGCAAACCATTCAATATCACAGTAATCCAAGTCTATGCCCCAAACAGTAATGCTGAAAAAGCTGAAGTTGAACGGTTCTGTGAAGACCTACAAGACCTTTTAGAACTAACACTGGAAAAAGATGTCCTTTTCATTATAGGGGACTGGAATGCAAAAGTAGGAAGTCAAGAAACACCTGCAGTAACAGGCAAATTTGGCCTTGGAATACGGAATGAAGCAGGACAAATGTTAATAGAGTTTTGCCAAGAGAATGCACTGGTCATAGCAAACACCCTCTTCCAACAACACAAGAGAAGACTCTACACATGCACATCACCAGATGGTCAACACCGAAATCAGATTGATTATATTCTTTGCAGCCAAAGATGGAGAAGCTCTATACAGTCAGCAAAAACAAGACTGGGAGCTGACTGTGGCTCAGATCCTGAGCTCCTTACTGCCAAATTCAGACTTAAATTGAAGAAAGTAGGGAAAACCACTAGACCATTCAGGTATGACCTAAATCAAATCCCTTATGATTATACAGTGGAAGTGAGAAATAGAATTAAGGGACTAGATCTGATAGAAAGAGTGCCTGATGAACTATGGTTAGAGGTTCGTGACATTGTACAGGAGATAGGGATCAAGACCATCCCCATGGAAAAGAAATGCAAAAAAGTAAAATGGCTGTCTGGGGAGGCCTTACAAACAGCAGCGAAAAGAAGAGAAGCAAAAATCAAAGGAGAAAAGGAAAGATATAAGCATCTGAATGTAGAGTTCCAAAGATTAGCAAGAAGAGATAAGAAAGCCTTCTACAGCGATCAATGCAAAGAAAATAGAGGATAACAACAGAATGGGAAAGACTAGAGATCTCTTCAAGAAAATTAGAGATACCAAGGGAACATTTCATGCAAAGATGGGCTCGATAAAGGACAGAAATGGTATGGACCTAACAGAAGCAGAAGATATTAAGAAGAGGTGGCAAGAATACACAGAAGAACTGTACAAAAAAGATCTTCATGACCAAGATAATCATGATTGTGTGATCACAGACCTAGAGCCAGACATCCTGGAATGTGAAGTTAAGCGGGCCTTACAAAGCATCACTGTGAATAAAGCTAGTGTAGGTTATAGAATTCCAGTTGAGCTATTTCAATTCCTGAAAGATGATGCTGTGAAAGTGCTGCACTGAGTATGCCAGCAAATTTGGAAAACTCAGCAGTGGCTGCAGGACTGAAAAATGTCAGTTTTCATTCCAATCCCAAAGAAAGGCAATGCTTTCTTTGCACAATGCTCAAAATACCGCACAACTGCACTCATCTCACACACTAGTAAAGTAATGCTCAAAATTCTCCAAGCCAGGCTTTAGCAATACGTGAACCGTGAACTTCCAGATGTTCAAGCTGGTTTTAGAACAGGCCGATGAACCAGAGTTCAAATTGCCAACATACGCTGGATCATGGAAAAAGAAAAAGAGTTCCAGAAAAACATCTATTTCTGCTTTATTGACTATGCCAAAGCCTTTGACTATGTGGATCACAATAAACTGTGGAAAATTCTGAAAGAGATGGGAATACCAGACCACCTGACCTGCCTCTTGAGAAACCTCTATGCAGGTCAGGAAGCAACAGTTAGAACTGGACATGGAACAACAGACTGGTTCCATATAGGAAAAGGAGTACATGATGGCTGTATATTGTCACCCTGCTTATTTAACTTATATGCAGAGTACATCATGAGAAACGGTGGGCTGGAAGAAGCACAAAGTGGAATCTAGATTGCCGGGAGAAATGTCAATAACCTCAGATATACAGATGACACCACCCTTATGGCAGAAAGTGAAGAGGACTCAAAAGCCTCTTGATGAAAATGAAAAAGGAGAGTGAAAAAGTTGGCTAAAGCTCAACATTCAGAAAATGAAGATCATGGCATCTGGTCCCATCACTTCATGGCAAATAGATGGGGAAACAGTGGAAACAGTGTCAGACTTTATTTTTTGTGCTCCAGAATCACTGCAGATGGTGACTGCAGCCATGAAATGAAAAGACGCTTACTCCTTGGAAGGAAAGTTATGACCAACCTAGATAGCATATTCAAAAGCAGAGACATTACTTTGCCAACAAAGGTCTATCTAGTCAAAGCTATGGTTTTTCCAGTGGTCATGTATGGATGTGAGAGTTGGACTGTGAAGAAAGCTGAGCACCGAAGAATTGATGCTTTTGAACTGTGGTGTTGGAGAAGACTTTTGAGAGTCCCTTGGCTTGCAAGGAGATCCAACCAGTCCATTCTGAAGGTGATGAGAGCTGGGATCTTTGGAAGGAATGATGCTAAAGCTGAAAATCCACTATTTTGGCCACCTCATGCAAAGAGTTGACTCATTGGAAAAGACTCTGATGCTGGGAGGGATTGTGGGAAGGAAGAAAAGGGGACGCTAGAGGATGATATGGCTGGATGGCATCACTGACTCTATGGACATAAGTTTGAGTGAACTCCAGGAGTTGGTGATGGACAGGGAAGCCTGACGTGCTGTGATTAATAGGGTCGCAAAGAGTTGGGCATGACTGAGGGACTGAAATGAACTGAACTGAACCTCAGGAAAAGCCTCACTCAGTAGGGGGCAGACACCAGCTGCAAAATAACAGCACGTTTGAAGCATACAGATTCTGCCCACCCACTAATTGGCCAGATGCTGCCCTGATAACAGTTAGGTTTTGACGCCATTCACTAATAGGCCAGCATAAGCTCTGTGACCCCACAACCAACTGTGTCTGGAACCAACCCCACCCTACAGTGATGCAACACCAGCTCTGAGATTCCTGGGCCCAGGAACAAAATCCTAAGAACTGACTCTTCCCACAAGTGGGCTAGCATCTATTTTCCCCAGCCAGTGGGTGGGCTAGTGTCTCCTGGACACTGGTTCTGCCCATCAGTGAGCCATCATTAGACTCAGAGGCCCCTTCAGTTCCCAAGTCAGCTGCCTGATGACCCACACTCACCAATCAGCAGCCAGCAGCCTCTGCATAAGGCAGAGACTGACAACCAATCAAGCCTATTAGACTGTCCACAACACTCAGCCCACAACATTAAAGTGAACCATACAGCCTACATCGGGCAACCCTAGAACACATAGCCCTGGTGCAGCGATGGCAATGTGTGGCTGGGACACATAGGATATCCGCTACAAAAGACCACTTCTCCAAAAAATGGGAAAAGTAGTCTATTTATAAGATTTATAGAAATAAAAACTTACTCAAAAAATGAGGGGGCTGAGAAACATATTCCAAATGAAGGAACAAAATAAAACCCCAGAAGAAAAACCAAGTGAAGTGGAGATAGGTAGTCTCTAGAGAAATAGTTAAGGGTAGTGATCATAAAGATTACCAAAGAATTGGAGAAGAATGTATGCACAGAGAAAAAATTTAAAAGCTTTTAAACAAAGAGTTAGAAAATTTCGAGAACAGTTAATCAGAGATTGACAATAAAATAACTGAAATAAAAAATACACTAGAAGGACTCAACAGTACACTGAATAGTACAGAGGAAGGGATCAATAAGCTGGAAGACAAAGTACTGGAATTAACTGACTCTGGACAGAAAAAAAAAAAAAAAAAAGAGAGAGAGAGAGAGAAAAGAACTTAGGACAGTTTATGAGACCTCTGGGACAACATTAAGGAGACTAATATTTACATTATAGGATCCTGGAAGGAAAAGAGTGAGAGGAAGGGCCTGAGAACATATTTGAAGATAGAAGAGCTGAAAACTTCCCTAACTTGGGAAAGGAGACAACATCTAAGTCTGGAAAGCACAGAGATACCCCTACAGGATTAATCCAAAAAGGAGCACACAAAGACACATTGCATTTTAAAAATGAAATATTAAAAATAAAGAGGGAATACTAAATGCAACTAGGAAAAGCAACAAATGAAACAGAAGGGAACTTTCATAAGGCTATCAGTAAATTTTCAGGAAAAACTCTGCAGACCAGAAGGGAGTGGCATGACACAAAGTGATAAAAGGAAAAAACTTCCAACCAAAATATATTTCGCAAGACTCTCATTCAGATTTGATGGAGAAATCAAAAGCTTTACAGATAAGCAAAACTGAAAGAGTTTAGCACCATCAAATTAGGTTTATAAGAAATGTTAAAGAGATTTCTTCTAATCAGAAAAGAAAAGGCCACAACTAGAAACACAAAAATTGTATAAAAAAAAAAAAATCATCAGTAAAGTCAAATGTGCAGTAAAGGGAAAATGTCATCCACACACCATCAAAGCTAGTAGGAAGTGTGAAATATAAAACTTCTAAAATCAGCTATATTCAAAAGAAGAAGTGAAGGGTTAAACAAAACAATCAGATGTAAAATATGACATCAAAAATGTAATTGGTGGGATTTTCAAGATGTCAGAGGAGTAAGATATGAAGATCACCTTCCTACCCACAAATACATCAAAAATATATCTGCAGGAGGAACACTCCTACAGAAAACCTTCTGAACATTGGAAGAAGACTCCAGACTTTAAAAAAGACAAGCTAATCCCAAAGGAATGAGATACAGCAAAAGATGTTTAAAAAAAAAAAAAAAAGAAAGAAAGAAAGAAAAAGAAAAAAGAGAGAGAGAGAAAGGAAGTGGGATAGGGACCTGCACCTCAGGGAGGCAGCAGTGAAGAAGGAAAAGTTTCTGCATACTCAGAAACCCCCTCATGGATGAGGGGATAGCTTTGGAACCTCAGAGGGGAGCACAGCAACAGGTGTTAAGAAGGCAAAACAACTCAGCACAGAGGTCAGTGCCAACCAGAACTTCACAGACTGAAAGGCCGGTTTGCACTCATGCTGTGGTGAGCATCCAGTACTTTGGCCACCTCATGTGAAGAGTTGACTCATTGGAAAAGACTCTGATGCTGGGAGGGATTGGGGGCAGGAGGAGAAGGGGATGAAAGAGGATGAGATGGCTGGATGGCATCACTGACTCGATGGACGTGAGTCTGAGTGAACTCCAGGAGCTGGTGATGGACAGGGAGGCCTGGCGTGCTGCGATTCATGGGGTTGCAAAGAGTCAGACACGACGGAGCGACTGATCTGATCTGATCTGTGGTGAGCGTTGGCTGGGTGTTGAAGCTCAGGCTTTAGGGGTCAGACCCCAAGGAGAGGACTGGGGTTGACTCCCCTGAAGACACTCTGAGGGGGCTAGTATGGAACAACTGAGAGGGGCCAGGAAGAAGCCTGGGCCTTCCAACCAGAAAAGAGATCATTGCCACTAGGACTCTTAAAATCCACATACTCACAGGACCGTGCCTTCCCAAGGGTTGTAGGTGGGATGTGCTGCAGCTATGGACTGCAACCCCAGAGAGAAATATACTGTCTGGGTGCCACCAAGGCCACCATGAGTACCAGAGGTGGGACTAGTGGCACCTGCAGCTTTCAGTTCCAGATCAGGCAATGCTGGCCTATTGGCCACCATGAAAGCCTGTGCAAGTGCCAGAGGTGGGGGACAAGACCCTGCTGTGATTGTGACCCCAAAATTTGCAGCTCCCAAAAAGCTGTGAGTAGGCACAGATCACTGCCCACACAGCTTCTTGAGAGCCTATGCAGCTTGGCTTGGAGGAGGGATCCACTAAATGGGGCGAACTCCCCTTGGGGGAGCACATGACCTGACTCAGACTGTAGCAAGTTCCTATAGGCTTCAGCTGCAGCAGACGCTCCCACACAAAGACCAGGGGCTGTGTGACCAAATAAGAGGAAACAAATGTGTTCCTGTAGGTGCAATAGATTAAATCCCCACAATTAGCTTTAGATTGTGGATTCCGAGGGCAAATCTGGACTTTGGAAGCTAATACAAACTGTAATAAGGCCATATCTGAGTCTGAGCTGACTACACACCACCCACAACAGGTCCAGAGACCTTCCTAGAAATACTGGGGCACTTTCAGAGTAGACAGATTGGCTGGAGTTCACTGTGTGGTGAGGACAATGGAGGACACAGCAGGACATTCTTCTTACTACCACTCTTTCTATATTTGTTTTTGTCTCTTTTTTTGTATTGTTCTATTATTGTTCATTTTATTATTGCACTATTTTTATTTTTTCTTACTTTTTTCTTTTTAAAATGCATTTATTTATAAATAAATTTATTTTATTTTTTCTGTTTCTAGAGTATTCTTTCACTATATTGTGTTTTCTTCTTTGTTTTCTTTTTCCTTTTGGTAGTCTAGTTTTTAGTTTTTCACTATGGATATGTTTATTGGCTTGAATGCTCTCTTCTTTTCTGGTTCCTGTTTTTATTTTTTCCTCTTTTTTTTTCCTCTTTGTGTGTGTGTGAGTTTCTTTAAGTGTTCTTGTATATTGAGTGTTGTTTTCACTATTGTTTTGGGATTTTGTCTGTATGTTCTTTTTTTGTTTATATGTTTATTTGATTCCTTTTCTTTTTCTTTCATTTTTCCTTTGTATCCTTCTTATTTCTTTTCTTTTTTTGTTCTTTCTTTTCCTTTTTTCTCTATCTCTTTATTTCTCTCTCTCCTGTGGTGTATGGTTTATGGAGTCTTGGTGTTATAGTAAAGGGTCAGGCCTGTACCTCCAAGTGGAAGACACAAGCTCAGGCCATTGGAGCAGCAGAGAACTTTCAATCCCATGGAATATTAATGTGTGATAGTTCTCCCAAAGGCCTATATCTAAACACTAAGATGAGGTCCCACCCAAAGTCCAGCAAGCTTCAGTGCAGATGCTTCATGCTGAACCATAGCAAAATAGGAACTCAAATCTGAAATTTAGCAGACAGTCTGCCCAAAGACATAACAAACCCACAGACATTCCAAAACACACGACTGGGTGATCAGTGCTGTTTAGAAAGACAAGATCCAGCTTGGCCCACCAAAACAGAGGCACCACTCAACCCAACCAGGAAACTTACAAGGCACTGGTCCAACTCCACCCACTGGGGGTGGACTCCACAAATAAGAGAAACTACAACCTTGCAGCCTGCAGAAAGGAGATTCCAAACACAATAAATTAAACAAAATGAAAAGACAGAGATATGCAGCAGAATCATTGTAAAAATCATAAGATCAGGCAAATGAGAGAAAGAGGCAGTCTACTTAAAAAAGAATTTAGAGTAATGATAGTGAAGATGATGCAAATATTGGAAATAAAATGGAGGCAAGGATCAAGACAATTCAAGAAATGTTTAACAAAGACCCACAAGAAATAGACTAGACAACCAACAATGAACAACACAATGACTGAGATAAAAAATACACTGGAAAGAACCAATAGCAGAAATAGGGCAGTAGAATGGATAAGTGAGCTGGAAGATAGAATGGTGGAAATGATTGAAGCAAAACAGAATGAAGAACAAGAATGAAAAGAAATGAGGATAGTCTTAGCGACCTCTGGGACAACATTAAGCACACCAACATTCGAATCAAAGGGGTCACAGAAGACGAAAAGAAAAGAAAGAGTATGAGAAAATATTTGAGAAGATAGTTGAAAAATTCCCTAACATGAAAAAGAAAATAACCACCCAAGTCCAGGAAGCCCAGAGAGTCCCATACAGAATAAGCCAAAGAGAAACACACCAAGACACATTTAATCAAACTAACAAAAACTAAACACAGATAAAAAAAAATATTAAAACTGGTAAAGGAAATATAAGGGAATGTAACATATAAGTGAATTCACATCTAAGTAACATATAAGGTAATTCATATATGGCTAACAGCTTACTTTCAACAGAAATTCCGAAGGCCAGAAGGGAGTGACAGAATATACTTAAAGTAGCAACAACAACAAAACCTATAAAGATTAATCTACATGGGAAGGAGATTATATGGAGAAATCAAAAGCTTTACAGATAAGCAAAATGTAAGAGTATTTGGCACCACCAAGCCAGTTTTACAACAAATGCTACAAGAACTTCTCTAGATAGGAAGCACAAAAGATAGAAAAGATCTACGAAAAACAAACCCAAAACAGTCAAGTAAATGGTAATAGGATCATACATTTTAATAACTACCTTAAATGTTATTGGATTCAATGCTCAAGCCAATAGGCACAGACGGGCCTAGTGGAAACAAACAAACAAAAAAATCTCCTATAAATGTTGTCTATAAGACATCTACTTCAGGCCTAGGGACATATACAAACCGAAAATAAAGAGCTAAGAAAAGGTGTTCCATGCAAACAGAAATCAAAAGTAAATGGGAGTAGCAATACTGATACCAGATTAAAAAAAATAATAATAAATAAAGACTTTAAAAATCATTACAAGAGACATGGAAGGATCAATCCAAGAAGATATAATAATTATAAACTTTTATGAACCAAACTTAGGAGCTCCTCTATACATAAAGCAGATGCTATTAAAGGGAAATTGATAGTAACACAATAATAGTGGGAACATTAACACCCTATTCACACCAATGGACAGATTATCCAGAGAGAAAATTAATAAAGAAGCACAAGCCTTAAACAACACATTGGATCAGATGTACCTAATTCATATCTATAGGACATTGCATCCAAAAGCTATGGAATTCACTTTTTTTTTTTTTTTCCAGTACACATGGAACATTCTCTAGGATAGATCACATCTTGGGTCATGAATCGAACCTCAATTTAAAAAAAAAAAAAAAAAGACAAGCAATTGAAACTGTATCAGGTCTTTTTTTCTGACCACATAATTAGATATCAACTGTGGGTGAGGGGTGGGGGGAGAAGGAGGCTAAATACTACTTTTCTCAATAACCAAGAGATCACTGCAGAAATCAAATAGGAAGTTAAAAAAAATGCTTAAAAACAAGTGACAATGAAAATATGACAACTAAAAAACCATGGGATGCATAAAAAGCAGTGCTAATAGGGAAGTTTATATCAATACAAGCCTACCTTAAGAACAAGGAAAACATCAAATAAACAACCTAACCTTATATCCAAAGCAACTAGAAAAAGAACAATAACAGCAAAAAACTAGTTAGTAGAAGGAAGGAAATCAGAAAGATTAGGTCAGAAATAAGTGAAAAAGAAATGAAGGGGATGATAGCAAAAATCTTTAAAACTAAAAGCTCATTCTTTGAGATGATAACCAAAATTGACAAACCATTACCCAGACTCATCAACGAAAACTAGAGACCTCTAGTCAATAAAATTAGAAATGAAAAAAAGAGTAATTAAAGCAGACAACACAGAAATATAAGGAGGATAAGACACTAGTACAAACAACTATTTGGCAATAAAAATGGATAAACTGGAAGAAATGGACAAACTCTTTAGAAAAGGGCAACCTTCTAAGACTGAACCAGGATGAAATAGAAAATAAGAATAGAACAATCAAAAGCACTGAAATGTAGTAGCAGTGTAGTGTTAGTCACTTAGTCGTGTCTGACACTTTGAGACGCCATGGACTGTGGCCCAACAGGCTCCTCTGTCCATGGGATTCTCAACATCACTGGAAAATTACAAAAAGAAAATCATAGACTATTCTCATGAATATAGACTTAAAAATCTTGAAAAAAAATAAAAGCAAATTGAACCAAGAAATTCAGAAAAATAATAATATAATACTACTTAGTTGGGGTTATTCAAGAAATGTAAAGGTTCCCAAGTTGCACTAACGGTAAAGAAAACACCTTCCAATGCAGTAGATGCAAGAGACACAGGTTGATTCCTGGGTTGGGAAGATCCCCTGGAGAAGTAAATGGCAACCCATTCCAGTATTACTCCCTGGAGAATCCCATGGACAGAGAAGCCTGGTGGGATAAAGTCCATGCATCACGAAGAGTCAGACAGAACTGAAGTGACAACACACAGCACACACAAGGGGCTTATTACATTTTAAAATTAATCAACATATTCAGCATTATACTAGATATTTTAGCCAGTGGATTAAACAGGAAAGAAAAGATATACATGTGTGTGTGTGTGCACGCACGTGTGTATTATTGTTGTTCAGTGACTAAGTAATATCCAACTCTTTCTGACCCCATTGACTGAAGCATGCCAGGCTTCCCTGTCCTTCACTATCTCCTGGAGTTTGCTCAAACTCATGTTCATTGAGTGGGTGATGCCATCCAATCTTTCATTCTCATTTTCCCCCTTCTCCTCCCACCTTCAATCTTTCCCAGCATCAGGATCTTTCCCAGTGATTTGGCACTTTGCATCAGGTGGCCACTTCAGCTTCAGCATCAGTCCTTCCAATGAATATTCAGGGCTGATTTCCTTTAGGAGTGACTGGTTTGATCTCCTTGCTGTGCAAGGGATTCTCAAGAATCTTCTCCAGCACCACACAATTGGAAAGAATCAATTCTTCACTGCTCAGCCTTCTTTATGGTCCAACTCTCACATGCATACATGACTACTGGAAAACCCATAGCTTTGACTATAGGGACGCATGTTGGTAAAGTGATGTCACTGCTTTTTAGTACAATGTCTAGGTTTGTCATAATTTCTTCCAACAAGTGACTGTCTTCTAATTTAGGGCTGCAGTCACTGTTTGCAGTCATTTTGGAACCCAAAAACTAAAATCTGTCACTGTGTCCACTTTTTCTCCATCAGTTTGCCATGAAGTGATGGGACTGAATGCCATAATCTTGAGTTTTAAGCTAGTATTTTCACCTTCATCAAAAGGCTCTTTAGTTTCTCTTCTCTTTCTGCCATTAGAGTGGTATCTTCTGGGTATAGGAGGTTGCTGATGTTTCTCCCAGTAAAGTTGATTCCAGGCTGTGTGTATATATATGTGTGTGCATCAGTTCAGTTCAGTTGCTCAGTCATGGCCAACTCTTTACAACTCCATGGATGGCACCATGCCAGGCCTCCCTGTCCATCATCAATGTCCATACTCATGTCCATCAAGTCGGTGATGCCATCAAACCATCTAATCCCCTGTCATCCACTTCTCCTCATGTCTTTAATCTTTCCCAGCTTCAGAGTCTTTTCCAATGAGTCAGTTGTTTGCATCAGGTGGCCAAAGTATTGGAGCTACAGCATCAGACCTTCCAATGAATATTCAAGGCTGTTTTCCCTTAGGATTGACTGGTTTGATCTCCTTGCAGTCCAAGGCACTCTCAGGAATATTCTCCAACACCAAAGTTCAAAAGTATCAATTCTTTGGCACTCAGCTTTCTTTATAGTCCAACTCTCACATCCATATGTGACTACTTGAAAAACCATAGGTTTGACTAAATGGACCTTTGTTGGAAAAGTAATGCCTGCTTTTTAAATTGCTGTCTAGACTGGTCATAGCTTCTCTTCCAAAGATCAAGTGTCTTTTAATTTCATGGCTGCAGTCACCATCTGCAGTGATTTTGGAGCCCAAGAAAATAAAATCCCTCACTGTTTCCCTATCTATTTGCCATGAAGTAATGGGACCAGATGCCACGATCTTAGTCTTTTGAATATTGAGTTTTAAGCCAGCTTTTTCACTCTCCACTTTCACTTTCATCAAGAAGCTCTTCAGTTCCTCTTCTCTTTCTGCTTATAAGGATGGTGTGATCTGCATATCTGGGGTTATTTATATATCTGTCTGCAATCTTGATTCCAGCTTGTGCTTCATTCAGCTCGGGATTTCATTTGACATAATGTACTCTGCATGTAAGTTAAATAAGCAGGGTGACAATATACAGCCTGGAGATACTCCTTTTCTGATTTGGAACCAGTCCATTTTTCCATGTCTGGTTCTAACTGTTGCTTCTTGACCTGCACACAGATTTCTCAAAAGGCAGGTCAGGTGGTCTGGTATTCCTATCTCTTTAAGAATTTTCCACAGTGTGTTGTGATCCACACAGTTAAAGTCTTTGGCGTAGTCAATAAAGCAGAAGTAGATGTTCTTCTGGAACTCTGCTGCTTTTTCTATGATCCAACAGATGCTGGCAATTTGATCTCTGGTTCATCCAGCTTGAACATGTGGAAATTCTTGATTCATGTACTGTTGAAGCCTCACTTGGAGAATTTTGAGCATTGCTGAGAGAGTCAATTCCTAGGCAGGTTGATAAGAAGTCAAGAGTCCCCAAGGAGGAGAAAGGGGTCTGGGGTTCTCAAGGAGGAGATAGAATCTGGAATTCTCAAGGAGGAAAGGACAAACTTTCTTTCTACATTCCTTATTAAGGATTATATCAGAGAAGGCAATGGCACACCACTCCAGCACTCTTGCCTGGAAAATCCCATGGACGGAGGAGCCTGGTGGGCTGCAGTCCATGGGGTTGCGAAGAGTCGGACACGACTGAGCGACTTCCCTTTCACTTTTCACTTTCCTGCATTGGAGAAGGAAATGGCAACCCACTCCAGTGTTCTTGCCTGGAGAATCCCAGGGACAGGGGAGCCTGGTGGGCTGCCATCTATGGGGTCGCACAGAGTCGGACAAGACTGAAGTGACTTAGCAGCAGCATCAATATACCCTGCTTGAAGACGTATTCTTCCTGGAAACATTTTGACTAATTCTGTTATCTCTGAAATGTTTATTGTGGGAGTGGGTCTAGTAAGATCTTTACAACCTTGAGACATTTTTAAAAATTATTTTAATAACCAATTTAAAAAGTATATAACTCCCTTACTAACACTAGCAAGGGGGGCAATTTCCATCTCCCTCCTGATGTCTGTGTCAGAAGCTTTATCTGTCCCTTTTCATACTTTAGTAAAATTCTGCTACAGAAAATCTCTTGAGTGATCAAGCCTGGTCCCTGGTCCCAAAGGTAAATCTTCTTCTTTGAAAATCATGAATCCAATACCATTCACCTGTAAGCTATCATTACTTTGCTAGCGTGTCAGATGAGTGAAATTGTACGGTAGTTTGAACATTCTTTGGCATTGCCCTTCTTTGGGATTGGAATGCAAACTTACCTTTTACAGCCCCATGGCCACTGCTGAACTTTCCAAATTTGTTGGCATATTGAGTGCAGCACTTTAGCAGCAGCATCTTTTAGGATTTGAAATAGCTCAGCTGGAATTCCATCATCTCCACTAGCTTTGCTTGTAGTGATGGTTCTTAAAGCCCACTTGATTTCACAATCCAGGATGTCTGGCTCTAGGTGAGTGATCACACCATTGTGGTTATTTGGGTCATGGAGATCTCTTTGGTATAGTTATTTGGGTATTGTTGCCACTTCTTCTTAATATCTTCTGGTTTTGTTAGGTCCATAATATTTTTGTCCTTTATTGAGCCCATCTTTGCATGAAATATTCCCTTGTTATCTCTATTTTTCTTGAAGTCTTTTCTCTAGTCTTTCCCATTCTACTGTTTTCCTCTGTTTCTTTACATTGATCACTGAGGAAGGCTTTCTTATCTCTCCTTGCTATACTTTGGAACACTGCATTCAGATGGTATTATCTTTCTTTTCTCTTTGGCTTTTAGCTTCTTTACTCAGCTATTTAAAAGGCCTCCTCAGACAACCATTTTGCCTTTTTGCATTTCTTTTTATTAGGGATATCTTGATTACTGCCTCCTTTACAATGTCATGAACCTCCATCCATAGTTCTTCAGGCACTCTGGCTATCAGATCTAATCCTTTGAATCTGTTTGTCATTTCCACTGTATAACCATAAGGGATTTGATTTAGGTCATTCCTGAATGTGGTTTTCCCTTCTTTCTTCAATTTAAGTCTGAATTTGGCAATAAGCAGTTCATGATCTGAGCCACAGTCAGCTCCTGGTCTTGTTTCTGCTGACTGTATAGAGCTTCTCCATCTTTGGCTACAAAGACTATAATCAATTTAACTTTGATGTTGACCATCTGGTGATGTCCATGTGTAGAGTCGTCTTTTTTGTTGTTGGAAGAGGGTGTTTGCTATGACCAAAGCGTTCTCTTGGCAAAACTCTATTAGCCTTTGTCCTGCTTCATTTTGTACTCCAAGGCCCAACTTGTCCATTACTCCAAGTAGCTCTTGACTTCCTACTTTTGCATTGCAGTCCCCTATGATGAAAAGGACAGCTTTTTTTTTTTTTTTTGGGGGGGGGGTGTTAATTCTAGAAGATTTTGTAGATCATCACAGAATTGTTCAACTTCAGCTTCTTCAGCATTAGTTGTTGGGGCACAGACTTGGATTACTGTGATATTAAGTGGTTTGCCTTGGAAAGGAACAGAGATTATTCTGTCATTTTTGAGATTGCACCCAAGTATTGCATTTTGGATTCCTTTGTTAGCTTTGAGGATTACTCCATTTCTTCTAGGGAATTCTTGCCCACAATAGTAGACATAATGGTCATTTGAATTAAATTTGCCCATTTCAGTCCATTTTATTTCACTGATTCCTTAAATGTCGACATTTACTCTTGCCATCTCCTGTTTGATGACTTCCAATTTGCCTTGAGTCATGAACCTAACATTCCAGGTTTCTGCACAATATTGTTCTTTACAGCATCAGACTTTATGTCCATCACCAGTCACATCCACAACTGAGCATTATTATTCCTTTGGCTCCATCTCTTCATTCTTTCTGGAGTTATTTCTCCATTCTTCTCCAGTAGCACACTGGACATCTACCAACCTGGGTAGTTCATCTTTCAGTGTCATATATTTTTACCTGTTCATACTGTTCATGGGTTTCTCAAGGCAAGAATACGGAAGCGGTTTTCGATTCCCTTCTCTAGTGGACTATGTTTTTTCAGAACCCTCCACCATGACCCATCCGTCTTGGGTGGCACTACATGGCATGCCTCATAGTTTCATTGAGTTAGACAAGGCTGTGGTTCATGTGATCAATTTAGTTAGTTTTCTGTGATTGTGGCTTTTATCTGTCTGCCCTCTGATGAATAAGGATAAGAGGCTTATGGAAGCTTCCTGATGGGAGGTAGTGATTGTGAGGGATACTAAGTCTTGTTCTGATGGGCAGGGACATGTTTAGTAATTCTTTGATCCAAATTTCTGTTGATGGTCAGGTCAGGGCTGCATTCCCTCCCGGTTGTTTGACCTGAGGCCAGACTGTCGACCCATGCCTCCACTGGAGACTCCTGGACACTCACAGGCAAATCTTGCTCAGTCTCCCGCTGGCCTTCAAAGTCAAATTCCCTGGGGGCTCTCTTTCCCTTTGCTGGATCCCCAGTGGGGATCCTCAGATTCCCCATGCTGGATCTGTTGTGAGTCCTAGAAGTTTCTTAACAGTGTGAGAATTTCTTTGGTGTAATTTTTTCTGCAGTTTGTGGGTCATCTCCCCAGAAGCTCTATGGTGGGGCTAATGGCAATTTCCTCCATGAGGGCTTATGCCACATGATGGGTGACCCAGGTCTGCTGCATCCAGCGCCCCATCCCTGCGGCAGGCCACTGCTGACCCATGACTCTACAAGAGATACTCAAACACTTAAAGATATGTCTGCTTAGTCTCTGTGGGGCCTCTGCATCCAATATGTGTACATATGTGTGTATATATATATATATATATATATGTGTGTGTGTGTGTGTGTGTGCATACATATAAACATAAGCTTGCATACATATGCATATGTGTGTATGTATGTGTGTATATATATATATATATATATATATAATTCATTTAACAACTGTTTTATGTTGATGTCTCATGAGATTTGGATATTTTAATAAAAAAGTAGTAAACATGTGTACGGAATGCTACATATTGTTTCACATAAAATGTTCTTTTTTAATATCTGAATTGTACAAAATTCCTTTTATTAGCTGTGTGCTAAAATATATAGATGAAGTAGACTTCACTCCTACCTTAAAGAAACATACAAACTAGTCTTGAGGATGAACAATGGGTTATTTAAAATACAATGCAATGCAGTATACGTCACCTCTTTCATAACTAACAGAAGAGGTATATCCTTGATTTAACCTATTCAGGTTAAAGGCTCAAAACACTAAGGACAATCCATATGTTTTGTATACTCTAGAATATGACCCTTTCTGAGAATATTCTTTCCCATGTTTTCTAATATTTTTTTTTCGATTTGTTTTTTGAAGGGGAAAATATTTATGTGTTCTTTGGTTTGTTGAAATCTAATGAAACAACTTTTTTTTTTTAACTTTTTCAATAATCTTTTCCAGTTTTATTTATTTATTTTACTTTACAATATTGTATTGGTCTTGCCATACATTGACATGAATCTCCCATGGATGTACATGTGTTCCCCATCCTGAACACCCCTCTCACTGCCCTCCCCATCCCATCCCTCTGGGTCATCCCAGCCCTGAGCACCCTGTATCATGCATTGAACCTTTTAAAATAAAATTTTAAAGATTAACTCCATTTACAATTATTACAAAATATTGGCCATATTCCCAGTGCTTTTCAGTTTATTTTGTTTGTTAAAATGTTGCTAGTTAAAGCTTTCAGAGTGGCTTAAACACACAATTAGCCATTCAAGATTTAGTGCAAATTTCTTCAATCATATTACTATTCTTCTAGTAACTAATTAATCCACCTGCTCTAAAGGAAGATTAACACTGTTCTCAGGAAGTACATGTAAATAGCTTTGTGGAGAATATAGTCCCTTAGTGTAAGCAAGTACAGAACACTCTTACAGAAATAGCAAATCTGACTGTTATGTATATGTTCATGAATGGGAACTCTTTTGGTACATAAAAAACACTCAATACTTCATTACTTAAAACCAAAGAATCTTTTTTTTTTTTTTTTTTTTTTAATTATCCTGACATTTGTGCAGTGTTGGTATGAGGTTCTCATCACTGGCTCCTTTACTTCAGCTTGACTGGAGCCCGAAGATAGTTTTTGAAGATGAGCTCACTCATATGGCTGGAAAACTGGCATTGACTGTCAGCTGGGACCTCAGCTTGGACTATAACATACTTCAGTTCCTTCCTACAAGAATCTTTCTTAAGGACTAGTTAAGCTTCCTCAGAGCATGGCAGCTGGCAACCAAGATGAGTATTCAATGGACAGGCAGCAGAAGTCACCTAAATTTCTTAAATCTAGGTCTGGAAACTAGTGACATCATTTTCACACTATTCTTTTGGGCATGTAGTCTACAACCTTTGCCTGGATTCAAGGTGAGAGAACTAGACCCCACCTAGAGGGCTTCCCTGGTGCCTTAGAGGGTAAAGAATCCACCTGTACTGCAGGAGACCTGGGCTCCAGCTCTGGGTAGAGAAGATCCCCTGGAGGAGGGCATGACAACCCACTCCAGTATTCTTGCCTGGAGAATCCCCATGGACAGAGGAACCTGGTGGGCTATAGCCCATGGGATCGCAAAGAGTCTGACATGACTGGGCAATTAAGCACAGCACAGAACATTAGTGGGATGAGTGTAAAACAATTTAATCTATTACTGTTGGTGAAACCTCTGTCCCATAGACAAAGGACTCTAAGGACAAAGGAAAGTAAATATGTTAAAAAAAAAAAAAAAAAGACAAACTTTACTGCTATGGCAATTGCACTGTCATTTCTAAAACTAAGAATTGGGAAGAAAACAAATTCATTCTTCACAATGTCTCTCCCATTTGCTTATGTGCTTTTCCCTTTCTTCAGAAAATGTCCTTATCTTTAGGACTGAACTCTCAGAATTGACTCTTACTAATATTATACTTAAGCTGTACTATGAGGTTTTGTTTGTTTGTTTGTTAATTTTATTTTATTTTTAAACTTTACATAATTGTATTAGTTTTGCCAAATATCAAAATTTTAAGTAGGATAGGGAAGAAGCTATTACCATTTATCACTTCTTTTTCTTTAAGAATATTTACAAATTTTTATAACAAAACATGCTTTCAAACATTAAAAAATAAATGCAAAAATGCAAATATATCTGAAGGCTATAGATAGACTGACATCAGCAGAAATATAGTGATTAACTTCAGACAGCAATGCCTGTGCCAAGATCACTTACTGTTGATGATATATTGACAGATACACATTAATATTTTCTGGAACAGCAGAGCTAGTAGAGTGAAAGGCCATGAGCTTTACAAAGGTCACAAAACCATGTCAGAAGCAATATCCTGGCCCAGGTGTAGAAGCTGGGGAATGAGGCAATAATAATGGACTTTTATGAGGTGCAAGTGATTCAAAGAACCCTGCTAAGAAAAGATGTCTTTTAGCAAATTCACAAAATCCAAATAAAAACTAAAGGAATAGAAGATAGCAAATTGATTCATATTCCAGAAAACTCAAAAATAAGCAAAAAAGTCAGCTTTAGTTATTTTAAGTGATCTTGGAGAGTTGAAGTGAGCCTATCAAGCAATATTTTTTGAAAGTAGCTGAGTTCCTTCCAAAAGTGATACCCAAATTTCCCTAGTTTTAAAAAAATATTTTTATGCTATTCCTATTGAAAGCCTAAGGATAAAGCAGTTTTACTGTATAAAAATTGGCTTTTCTGTCTTCAATAAATTATAGGTAATATTTCATGGATAAAATGACAACAACTTTCTGTATTGTCATGTCACTTTGAAAAAGGTAGTGAAACATGCAGCTTACTGTATTCAATACTAAGCTAGATGCTATAGCAAGACAACCCCTGGGAGCTTACTTTGTGTGTGTCAGCAGGGATAATAGGAAAGAACAAACTGCCTATCATTGAAAGGACCTAATTTCTAGTCCCAACCCCATTCTGCTAATAATTTTGTTTCTCTGTATGCAATTTTATCATCTGCAACTTGCAGTGGTTGGACCCAGTCCTCTTTGCAATCTTGTTTGGCTTTAATGTCTAGTATCTTATTCATTTAATTTTTGCTTGGGGAAGGAAATAGTTTTTGAAATGTGTGCATACTGATATGGATTCTTAGGGTTATTTCACCTTAACTTAGGTGGACACCTGACATTGAGCCTTTATGTAGACCCTTAAAGATCTGATCTCCTTCAGTACCAATGCATTTGCTTTTCCTTAAACTCAGGCAGCACCACAATCAGATTATCAGATGCCTGCAGGGCTCCATTACCTTTTGGAGGTCTTTATTCAAGTGTCAGAAAGAGACTGTTTCCTGACATACAACCCAATATTCCCTAACTTCTAACACAGTTATGTTTCTTCATAAATTTTAATATTTCTGATACTGTAATTATTCATTTATTATATCCATTTTCTCACTACAATGTAGCATCCATAAGGGCAAGACATATACTCTAATTCTTTGTTGTATGTAAGAATGCCTGGCGCATTACTAATTATTTCAACTTGTATCTGATCTCAGTGCTTATATTTTTCATGATTTTCTTCTGTTCTTTGAAATTAGTTTCAACTTGCAAGCTTATTTTCAATGCTTATATGACTTTTCATCAAATATTTTATCAAATTGCCATTGAGAGATCTTTCCCCACAAATCAATATTTAAGCTGAGCACCAAAGAACTCTAAGCACTGTTGTTACTTCCTTTTCCATTTTTTTACTAATCCAATTGCCCCTTTAGATGACTTGTTTATAAATTGATCTCATCTTTCAGACTTTGTACTTTATCTGATTAATGTTTTAATCTGTGTATCTCTAGCAACTGGCACAGATTGTTTTTTTCACACAGAAGGCAGTTAAAAACACTTATTAATTAAATAGATATTTTAAAAAGCTGTCAGAATTAAAGTTTTCCATTCTTATAAAATGTATATATTGGTTTAAGTTTTAGGTTGAATATAGCAAAGAAAGGATAATATACATTTTATTAGGTAGAGTAAATTACCCAGGAAGCAACAGTTAGAACTGGACATGGAACAACAGACTGGTTCTCAATAGGGAAAGGAGTATGTCAAGGCTGTGTATTGTCACCTTGATTATTTAAATTACATGAAGAGTACATTAGGCAAAATTCTGGACTGGATGAAGCACAAGCTGGAATCAAGATTGCCAGTAGAAATGTCAATAACCTCAGACATGCAGATGATTCCACATTTATGGCAAAAAGCGAAGAACTGAAGAGCCTCTTGCTGAAAGTGAAAGAGGAGAGTGAAAAAGTTGGCTTAAAGCTCAACATCCAGATAACAAAGATCATGGCATCCAGTCCCACCACTTCTTGACAAATAGATGGGGAAGCAGTGGAAACAGTGACAGACTTTATTTGGGGGCTCCAAAATCACTGCAAATGGGGACTGCAGCCATGAAATTAAAAGACACTTGCTCCTTGGAAGAAAGGCTATGACTAACCTAGACAGCATATTAAAAAGCAGAGACATTACTTTGTCAACAAAGGTCCATCTAGTCAAGGCTATGGTTTTTCCATTAGTCATGTATGGATGTGAGAGTTGGACTGTGAAGAAGGCTGAGTGCCAAAGAATTGATGCTTTTGAACTGTGGTGTTAGAGAAGATTCTTGAGAGTCCCTTGGACTGCAAGGAGATCCAACCAGTCCATCCTAAAGGAAATCAGTCCTGAATATTCATTGCAAGGACTGATGCTGAAGCTGAAACTCCAATATTTTGGCCACCTGATGCGAAGAAGTGACTCATTTGAAAAGACCCTGATGCTGGGAAAGATTGAAGGCAGGAGGAGAAGGGGATGACACACTATGGGATGGTTTTATGGCATCACTGACTTGATGGACATGAGTTTGAGTAAACTCCAGGAGCTGGTGATGGACAGGGAGGACTGGCATGCTGCAGTCCATTGGGTTGCAAAGTTGGAAACGACTGAGCGGCTGAACTGACTGAACTGAAATTACTCAATAAAGTATTTTTTAACAATGATATCTTTGTACAGATAGAGAGATTTTGGAAATAATTATTTCTGTGGTTAGCACTTAGTATTTTTCTATCACTTGGGAAAGTGCTTATTATTTTGGCCATGAAACTTTCAAGCCTTGGCACTTGGCTACGCATTTCTAGACCCATGTTTTCCAGTTTCCTTAGAAGACGCAATTCATGCCTTTCAGTTTCTGTAAGGCACCATGTGCTTAGTCTCCCAGTTGTAGTGAATTCTTTGTGACATTCTGGATTATTACCCTCCAGGCTACTCTGCCCATGGGATTTTTCAGGTAAGAATACTGGAGTGAGTTGCCGTTTCTTCCTCCAGATCTTCCTGACCCAGGGATTGAATCCTTGTCTCCTGTGTCTCCTGCATTGCAAGCAGATTCTCTACCCACTGAGCCATCAGAGGAACCCAGATAATGCACCATTGTCTCCATCAATTTTACATCTTCTCTCATGCTGTACTTCAGTCTGGAACACGGTTTATCTCCCCTGTCCAAATATTAACTTTTGCTTGACTAATATCTATTCGTTTCTCAAGCCAACATTGATCTCTAGTCTATGTGATAACTCCATGCTAAGCCTGCTATTTGCTTTTGGACCCATTACTACTGTTGTACATCTTAAAGAGACCTGTGATCATTTCCTTTCATTCCATCTGCTGAATGGCATATTCATGTGTTTACTGTTGCTGTTTCCTAAGCACCTCCATTCTATGCTTTACTATTTAAAGTTTTGATTTGCCATAAGTATAAAGCATTTCAACAGTTATGTGTAGTGTTATCTTACAGAGCAGTTCCAGGTGTTCCCCCCAAAGCCATGTTTATATAACCTTGCCTTCCATCCTACAGTTAAAGAGGTGTGATATAAACAGTGTCTTCCTTTGGTCCCAACAGATGATTTAAAATTTGTAATTGAATTTAATTCTTTCATTTCCACATAAGAGACTGGAACACTGACCATTTTCTACTCCATATACTCACTTTAGAGTCAGCTATTCTGATGAAAAGACTTATGTAATGTTCACTTACTTGTTTTTCTAGAAGCAAAAGCAGTGCTTGTCAAGGTTTTTTTTTTTTTTTTTGTATTAGCTACGTGCAAAGGCCTAAAACCAATAAAAAGTATTTATCACTTAAAGATAAATCTCAAAATTCTTTCACTGCTATTAACGCATCCTTCACATAGTTCTACACCAGTTTTATTTTAGCTTTATGTCATATTTCTTCCAATCATGACCACTTTGTTCCACCAGGCTTTATCTACTGCTCACAATTTTACTGTTTACATTGTCCATGTCTTCTCTGTTCCTAATGGGAATACCTAATTTTCATCTAATCCAACCCTGTATTTGAGCTTCAACTCACATCCCATCACTTCCCTGAAGCCACTCTGCACTAATTGGCTTATAATCCAATTTTCTTACTTAGATATTTTACTGTCAGGTTTTATCTCTGTGTTGACTTCTTTGTAACTTTAGATTATTATCTTCTCTTTGCTTATCTATCCATATGAAGGTGCAAATCAATAAATGATGCATGCTTTATCCTTATTAGTTTTAGGGACATGACTTAAATAATGTCTGCCATCAAATTGTATAGCCAAGGATTACCATGCAAATTTTGCAGCTGTACGTTAATCCCTGGCAAAAATCCATGGAGAACTAATCAGGGAAAGCTAGAGATTATGTCTATATTAAGTTCTCAATCATCACTCTTGCTTATACCTCTGGAAACACAAATGTACCTCTCTGCCTAAAAACTAATTCAGAAAGTGAATTATTTATTAGAAAATAAATACACTGTTCTTCATTTAATCCAAGTGAAAGACCAAAATGCATCCCTAAAATGCATTTTAACTTGTTTTTTCTCAACTGATTTCAGACAAAGAAGCAAATGTGTCAAGCCTTGTTTCCTAGGATGCCATTCATCAGATATGGCACAGTTTTTAGAGGTCAGAGACATACTGAGATTAGTCATCACAGAATTAGTTCTTCTGCCAAGGAGCTGAGAATAACATTTGCACCTTGATGTCCCTGGGGATCATCAAAGGAAATTGTCCATGACATGAAAGACTCTTCAGTATGTGCCTAATGCTGTGAATATAGCATTTCAAAATTCTGGTGACCTAACAAAATGTTGAGCAGAATATTAGAATATTTAGTTAACTGAAAAAAATAATAAAACATAATATTAAATATTATATATATATATATATATACACACACACAGTGAGTGAGGACCAAAGTGACTTAGGTTAAATAGGTAGTAAAGGATTAATTAGACTCAATTCTTGAAGTTAAGAAATATGCCAGGTTCAGACATGGTTGATCATTGGTTCAAACAATGTTAAAGTAATATAGTTTATTTCTCTGTCTCTTATCTTTTTTTATTATTCTTTGTTTTATTATCAAAGAGTTCCTCTTCTTTTTGTCACTTGAGGATTTTGCTGCTCTAGAATTTCACTCTCAAAACTCCACATCCAGCTTAGTGATTCTGATTGGTTTGATCTAGGTCATGGACCCATTTTTGAACCTTTGTGGTCATATGGAAGAAATCTACCAATTGGCTTAGTCCTCAGTTCATGTCTAGCTCTGGGAATGACTTAAATCATGTAATAAAGGCTGCATGATTAGGACACAAAGCAAAAATGAAGTTCTGTTACCAGAACATAGAGTGTATTCTAACTGGCAAAAATAAATGTTTTCAGAAAATACCAATGATCTGATCTCAAATAAATGTTTTACTTCTTATAAAAAAGTATATCTGAAACATTTAATGCAGCAATTACTCCAAATGAATAAACATAGAAAGATAGTTCATTCTGAAGTAATCATGAACTATGATCTTCAAAAATATAATGAATATAAAGGCTAGTGGAAAACTCAGCATTTCCCAATCTGCTGAAATATGTTTGGAAATTTATATCAGAACTTGCCTTAATAATTATGAAAAAATTGAATGAGGTAAGATAAACATGCATATAAAACATATATAAAACCTGTCTTTTATTATTCATTAAAATGTTAAGTTGGACTCTAAAAAATATTAATTATAACAGTCAGTGAGCAATTTTTCTTTTCAATACAGGCTTGACTAAGAAAAATATATTAATATTTGAAATTTAATGTAAAAATTTTTCCAACTTCCATCAAGCTAAGAAATCTCTACTAACTAGCTCCAGCCAAATACTGGTACAGTATGGGAACCATAGTATCTAGTCTATATGTTATTGACCTTATTCCCTAAATTAGTCAACCAATATAACATTAGCAACAGAAAAGGAGACTTAATATCCTTAAAGGAAGAGAAGTGTTCAGGTGTATGAGAAAGAGAAGATATTAAATAAATAAAGAGCACAGAAAGAGGAAATGAAACTTTATAATCAATAATCATATCATTCATTATTAACACATTCTGCACATCTTTATACTTTATTATCTGTAACTTGAAACTAAATTATTCCACAATTTTTAAAAGTCTTCCCATTTCTGAGTGCTAGCTAAGTATAGTTGAATAATAATTTAAAAATTATTAGGTAGTATTGTAGACATAGAAAATAATAAACAGTCACACATCTGTCCCCATCCAAGGAAATGAAACATCACCAAAAGGAGTGCAAGCTCCTCTGTATTTCTTTCTGACTTTGTTTTCCTTCTTCTTTAAAAATGAAACAAACCAAACAAAACTTTGTAAATCAATTAGGTAGCTATAAAATATTTGTGAAGAAAATATTTTAAGGATCATGCACATTAATTATTTCAAATGATAGATTCACTGTGACTGCAGTCACTCCAAGCCAGCATTATGTGTATGTATACAAGTAGGCACGAAGGAAAGCTGAGATAAATACATGAACATTTAATTTATATATCCTTCACACAGACTCTTCCCTCCAATCATATTTTTGACAGTTATGAACTTTAGGAAGCAAATTAGTTCAATGTTCTTACTAATTTGTTTCTTTTAATCTTGATATCATCTCTTTGAGGTAAATATTATTGTATCCATTTGAAAGATGAGGGAAATTAAAGATCAGTCAATACACTTCCAAAATCTATACAGAAAGCATATGCAAAGTTGAAATTTAACTTTGGCTCTATTGATCCAAACCAAACATCTAAACCATACTATTTCTGTTTGTTTATTTGTTTATTTCTCAGTCACAGGTTATTTCTTTTAATGTTCCACACAAGCCTTCAACATCACTAAATATTTCCTCTATACTCTTCTTTAAAGATAATTTGTTTCATATGATTGTTTTGATACCAGCCGTCACTGTTATTACTCTGTAAGAATTGTACATTTTCTGTGGCAGCTTTCATGCTTTAAAAAAATAATTTAAAATTTTAAAAGGTATATAATATAAAAAATTAAAAATAATTTTAAAAAGAAATCAAGCAATAAAAAAGAAACTTCTGTTTTCAGCAATTTAACTCTTATGTACTTATGTACAGTTTTACATACCTGGAAGTTGAGACCAAAAATATTAAGAACTTGTCCAATGTTAAGCTCTTAATCGTCAGAATCAAGATTCTAATCCATGTGTCTGTGATACACATGTTTGTTTTAGTAACAGGCTCTTCCTTTAGTGTTCCACACAATCCTTTGACATCCTAGACTTTTCCTCTGTATTCTTTTTCTTTGCTGTTTGCATTCTAGGAAAAATATTTATGGTGATAGGTATCTCAGGCAATTGTTTTTCTGTTATCAGTGGGCAATTAGAAAAAATCTGCCTGTGTGAGAACTTTCTACAACATATTTCTTAATCTCCTCAGCAAAAACAACAATGACAGTAAAAAAGAGACTGCAGGAGAGACATGTATTTAAAAATAAAATAAAATTAAACAAACAAACAAACAAGACCTAATCTAACATCACATTTAAAAAAAAAAAAAAAGAGAGAGAGATTTAAGCTGCATTTCAACCAGTTGCAATATATGGATTTTATTTGACTTTTCAAATATTAAAACAATATATGTGATAATTTTAAAAATGTAAACTGACTACACATTTTATTTTATTTTTAAGAAAAAATTATTTTTATGCATAGCATTAAATATAATGATATCATTATCACTATTATACATTGTATTACTAATATTCAGCAGTTAAAGCCAATAATCATCATGCCTTGAAAGGACATACAGGAAACAAATGAACACCACTAAGTAATAGAGACAAATGTGAAAACGCTACATACAGTATAATTATAACTCTGTCACATTCTGGAAAATGTAAAACTATGGAGACAGTAAAAAGATAAGTGGTTGCCAGGGATTGTGAGGTGGGAGGAATAAATAGGTGAAAACAGGGCAATTTTAGATCGGTGACACTATTCTGTATGACAGCGTAATTATGGTTGCATATCATTATACATTTGTCCAAAGCCATAAAATGTAACAGCACCAAGAGTGAAACACAGTATAAATTTTGAGTGATAATGATATATCAAGGCAGGTTCATCAATTGTACTAAGTGTACCACTCTGGTGGGAAATATTATTCATGAGTGGGGCAGGGAATATATGTGATATCTCTGTACATTGTTTTTGATTTTACTGTAAACAGAAAATTTCTCTAAAAATAAATATATTAAAAAGAGAAATTATTTTTATTTATAGGAACATGTTAATACTGTTGTAGGTATATTTATTAAAGAATATATATTTATTAAAGAATATTCTAGAATTACATGCTGAAATATTTATTTCTAAAAGTTTTAGTTCCTGGGACTCATTTCTGCATAATCAAAAGACAAAGAGTCTGAGTATGGTTAAGAATAAATGAAATTGTCATGATGTAATAATTGTTGAGGCTAGAATAGGTACATGACAGATATCTAACACTATTGTCTCTACTTTTGTAGTAATGTGACTAAAAGGTGAGATTTAAAAATAGTTTTTCTTAAGCCTATCAAGATTCCCACTATATTCACTGGAGCTTTAACTTAAGCTCATGCTTACTCTTTGTATCTTTATTTAAATAATAACATTCTAATCATAGTCCCCTGGAGAACATGAAAATTATGTTGTCTGTTCTTTCCTTCACAGTAAAATTAAGGGGCAGAAATAAATAGTGGAGAAAAACATTTCAGGTACATGAAGAATGGTTAATTTATGATTACACAGATTAATAAGGAATTGTTAAGTGAAATTACACTCTGAGTTTATCACCAGTTTTTTTACCTTCAATTTGGATTTGCCTTTTATATTCCATTATTTTGTAATTTTTTGATGACCCTGTGTTATAAATTTAGTACCCAGTTATTTATATTCTAGATTGGTAAGACTGAAAGGCCTTGACCTTCCAGAAAATATGATAAATGTAACCATAGCTACTACTAGGTGAAAAACAAAAGGCTTATTACACTTTCATAAAAACAACAATGAAGTCAGACATCCTGGTTTGTGTGTGTGTGTGTGTGTGTGTGTATAGTGTGAGCATTCTTCTTTGATTACAAAAGGTATAGAGAGTAAAATCTGAATTTGTGAAGCTTTCCTCTTTTCCATCCCCCATCAATGGAATGAAATACCACATGAGAAGGAAACTCTACCCCACTTTTGTGTATCTGACTCATTTGTAGACTATGTTGAACAAAGTTTAGAATTACTTCTTTCAATTTGAGTCTTCTACTGGACTGTCGTAGCATGTAGGCTTGGGTGACAATATAAAATAATTGTTATCATGTGGAGTGTAGAATATATTTTTATTCCATGATGGCAACCCACTCCAGTATTCTTGCCTGGAAAATCCCATGGATGGAGGAACCTGGTAGGCTACAGTCCATGGGGTCGCAAAGAGTCAGACACGACTGAACGATATTTACTTTATTTAATGTGCTATGGCTCAACTCCCCAAACTTCCTTCATTGAAGTTTTAGCCTCCAGTACCTCAAAGTGTGATTCTATTTGGAGATAATGGTGACTATTTGAAGAGTGGTGTCCTTATAAGAAGAGGGAATTTGAATATACTCATATAGAGAGAAGACCACATGAAGACACAAGGAGAGGATGACCATCTATAGGAGTGACATCTCAGAAGCAACTAGCCCTGCCAACATCTTGATCTCAGCCTTCCAGCCTCCAGAATTGTGAAAATATGTATTTCTGTTCTTTAAGGCTCATTGTTGGTGGCATTTTGTTATTGCAGCCCTAACTAACATACAAAATTTTAGTAAAAAATAATTTTGGCGGGGAGGAAAGCCCCTCATATTTAAAAATAGAATATCCATGTGTATGACCATAAGACAGTGGAAGAATGATGTCAATTCTTATAAAGTGATCCTACTGTTACCCACCAGTGGCTGCCAATTCAATGCTTTTGATAGTTGGTCCATTAGACTACGTTGATTGTGGTACTCTTATTTCTCATCAATTGATTCTAATAATTATGTGATAAGCCACCTATCAATGGATAGGTACTGTGCATGTAATCACAGTTCCCGTTTCCCATTGACCATGTAAGCCATTCAGGACTTGGAATGAGTATTAGTTTAGTCACTCACTTGTGTCCGACTCTTTGCGATCCCATGGACTGCAGCATGCCAGGCTTCCCTGTCCATCACCAAATCCCGGAGTTTGCTCAAATTCATGTCCATCGAGTCAGTGGTGCCATCAAACCATCTCATCCTCTCTCGTCCCCTTCTCCTCCTGCCTTCAATCTTTCCCAGCATCAGCGTCTTTTCCAATGAGTCAGCTCTTCATATCAGGTGGCCAAATTATGGGAGTTTCAGCTTCAACATTGGTCCTTGCAATGAATATTCAGGACTGATTTCCTTTAAGATAGAAAATCTAAAACCCTACTTAATTTTCACCCTTTATTAACCTTACCAAGAGGTAGAACTATAAATACTATATGTAGTGACAGTCTAATAGTACTAGAGAATCACTAAAAATCAGATAACTTTATCCTCTTGAATTGATTTCATGAATAACAGGCTTATTCACCAATGTTTTACATTGCATTGAACACACACATGCAAGTAGATACACTATAGAACAGTGTACTATTTAAGATAATAATCTCTAGAATCAGTGTGTCTGGGATTATATTTTGACTTCTCAATTTAATAATATTCAAGTTACTAGAAACACTCATCATATTTTTTTCCACTTGAAATAGGATTTCAGTTTATCTGATTTAAAAAAAAAATGGAGGAAAACTTAGTTGAATCTAAATATGTAAAGTGCCAAGAACTGTAGCAGAAACATAGTAGGCAATTAATAAATATTTACTGTTAGTATAGTCAAATGTGAAGAACCATTAGGCCACCAAATCATTAACCCATCAAACTACTGAAAATATGTATGTATACCAATGAACTTCCTCAAAATAATGATATAAACTCATTTCTAGGAATAAATAATCCTTATTTCATACTTTCTCATGCCTCAAGTATCTCTGTTTTACTAAACCTCATTGATTATACTCACTAAACTCTCATTCTTCCTCCTTATCCACATTTATTTTTCTAAGACATTTTTATTCTAAGGAAGTTTGTTAACACTTCTGCTCACCACAAAAATTAATAGTAATAATAATAATAGTTGTCATTCATGGAATAATTACAATGTACTAGACACTATAATAAGCTCTGTAATTACAAAGAATATCCCCATTTTACATATTTGAAAACTGAATCTAGAATTCAAGTAACTGTTTGAACTCACTTATTAAGTGGTAAATGTGGAATCTGAACCCGGACATCCAGACTCCAGAGCAAAAGAAATGTGACTATTTTACCATATGGAATACACTCTATAGCATTTTCTCTCTACCAAGTATTCACTGAAATTTTCTGTGCAATTATAAGTTTGTAAGATGCAGTTACATGACTCCATTTTCAAAAGACATAAATCCTGGTATTAAATATAAATTTGGATGTGTACAATAATGTAACTTTATAAAACAGAGCAATCTGCAATAATTCCACAATGGAAATATATCCTAATAAATATATTTCACATATTCAAGTGCATTTATAAAGACATCAATCTCTCATATAGATATGCAAGCTTTAATTAGGGATTGTTGAGCAAAGTCTTTTTCTAGAGAACATTTTTGGCAATATCTGTTTCTTTAGAAGTATCTGCTATTTTCTTAGCAATGCTACCTTTCCCATGGGTCTTGTTTATTCCTTTATTCCTTGGCCTCTAATAATTCTTTCCTTTCATTTTGAATTGCACCAGATAGTTTTAAAACACACACACACACACACACACACACACACACACACATCTCTCTCCTTATAGGTTTATCATTCTGATGATTTTCATAGCTTTATTTTAAGCTGTGAAATTATGAATTCTTATTGCTTGCTCCTGACTTTCCAGTGTTATTTAGGTGGAATAGAGGCAGACCTCATGGACTGAATCAATTTTAATTCTATCTTCTGTAATTTGTCTGCCGCACCTCAGAAAGTTAGTTTAGGAAAAACAAAAGCAAGCAGACCTCTCCCATTTGTCCCCTCTAACACAATAACTTTACACTATTCTGTTTTGTGTGATTAATACTCCTCTTTTTAGAATCTCTCACTTTCCTTTTGCCATTCATCTTCCGAGCTACCTCCAAATGCTTGTCAATTACAAACTCTATACTTGAGTTTTCTGCTGAATTTTTAGAGGCTGAGTTGAGGAGCTATGCCTCTTTAAAAGGCTTCCCAGGTGGCTCAGCGAGTCAAGAATCCACCTGCAATGCAGCAGATGTGGGTTCATTCCTCAGGTTAGGAAGATACCCTGGAGGAGGGCATCGTAACGTTCTCCAGTATTCTTCTCTGGAGAATCCCATGGACAGAGGAGACTGATGGACTACAGTCCATAGCTTTGCAGAATCCCTCGGACACAAGTGACTGAGCCTGCTTGCATGCCTCTTTAAGGCTTTTAAGTACTCTGTCTAAAGAGGCAAATTCTGGGACTGTTTAATGATAATCTAGTGAATGGGATTCATCTAGATGTTTGTGGTGGATCCTGTGATGCCCAAGCCAGATTTCCTTTTCTTTACATCCACCTCCTATTCCCTGAGCCGCTAACCACTAGCTGTTCTCAGGTGTATGATTCCCCTGAAATTGCTTTAGTTGAAGAAAGTTCCCTCACCAAGGTTACAATATTTTCCTAAAGGGAGCCCATATCCAACAACTGTTTAATGGAGTCAGTGGCAAAGTTTGGGCCCCTTTTTTTTCTAAAGAGCTATCATAGCCCCTAAACCCAATGTGAGATCAACTGAGGGCTCTATGATAACTGAATTGTGGAAATGTAGTTCAAATTCTTCCTCCACTCAGATGATTTTTCCTCACCTCTTCAAGCACCTTTGCTGACTGTACTTAATGAAAAGCCCCCTTTCAAATTGCCAGTTCAGAGTCTGTTTCTGGAAAACTGGCCTAAGACAGTGTTGAAATGAATCCTTGCAGACTGCATTTAATTATGTAAAACCTCATCACTATTTTTAACTAAGCTATTTATATAATTGTCTTCCTTTTCCAAATTCTATTTCCCCTATCTTCTAAAAGGCAAATCAGCTACAATGAAGTGAGAGTTCTGCTTATTGAAGTTACCTTATTGAATAGTGGGCTTCAGTGGTGGCTCAGATGGTAAAGTGCTGCAGGAGATCTGGGTTCCATCCCTGGGTTGGGAAGATCCCCTGGAGAAGGAAATGGCAACCCACTCCCGTACTCTTGCCTGGAAAATCCCATGGATGGAGAAGCCTGGTAGGCTACAGTTCATGGGGTTGCAAAGAGTCAGACATGACTGAGCGATTTCACTTTATTGAATAGTGATTAATGCTATTACAAGCTAATTCCATTTTAAAAGTAATTAACAAGCCAATCTCAATCTCTCTTATCTTTCTTTCCTTGTAGCTCCATCTCTTTATCTCCATCTCTCTCTCTATGACACATACATGCTTTTTCTCTCTCTTCATGAACCAGGTCACTGAAGAAACTAGGGATGTTGTCAATTACACTTTATTGTTGGTATATCTTCATTGAAGATATACTTCCTTCTCTTTGCCCATTAGACTCTCAACTCCAAGAGGTTAATGAATTAAAATAATATTCTAATCCCAAGTATGTATTAGATACCCAAATAATTTGGTATGGGTAGAAGAACATTCTAAAATTTTAACTTTCATTCTGACAGCTTGAAGTAGCAATTATAACCCCACTATACTACTGAGAATTATGCTTTATTTATAATTTATTATATTAATAATATTTATATAATTTATATTTGATAAATTATGCATCAATAAATTATATTTCTAAACACCATATCATTTGTAATAATAATAATGCTATTATTTTAAAGTATATGAAATTGACCTCTCCTACCAAGCACCATTTAGGGCCTAACTTTGCTGTCATATTCTAGGACAGGTGTTGGTACTTAATCATTTCAATTAAACCATACTTGTTTGCCTTTCTCAGGATCTAGCTCTTATCACCCTATGCAAACTTTTCTTACACACTGTATTCCATTAAAGTCAAAAATAGCCACAATAAATATTCTGATAACTTTTAATGGAATGAGAAGTAAGTATCCCCTGCATTTACTGAAGTATTCAGAGGCAGTTTTCTTCCCCACCTACTTCAGCACCATATCATGCTGTTCACCTGTGATCCATTTCCCAGTTTCCTATCAGCAAAGTTAATTATATTCTCAAGCTCAGCTTGCAGCAAGAGAGTTATAATTCACAGAAAGGCATCCTGTGTTAGCTCCTGTAGACACGTCCACAGGAAGGTAACAGGGAGAGGACCCACAACAGTCTGTGAGACACAGAGATTTTCACAGAAGGGATGAGTACCAGAGAGGAAAATCACATGCTGGAAATTCCTCTTATGTTCCAACATTTTTTAAACTTTATTTTCCCTTATGACTCCCAAAGCTATTTGCTTATTAATTTTATATCCTTTAAAGTGATAAGGAGAGGCTGTTCCTCTCCCTTTCTCAAGCAAACTTTTCTTTTCTTGATCAGACATTTCAGATAATCTTCCTGCTTTCAACGTCCTCTTGCAGGTGGTCCTGTGACATGCCTTTCATCTCTCCACCCCTTTGATCTAGAAGCAATCACTAACACAAAATTCTTTCTAAAATAGATCACTGAAAACAGTTTAGTATGTATTTACTGAGATGACCCCTAATACCTCTTGACAATTTACTTTCCTGAATTAATAAAGCCATTTAGGACACAACTTTCTTGGTCACACTAGGACTCTTAGAAATTGCTGAATCTTAAAGATGATGATTATGTACTGCATGATTGATCATAAATATGAGAATAGCTGACATGTAAGAGAAAAATCATGAATTTTGAGTTAAGACAACCTCTTTGGATGGATTCTATTAGCTCCATTGATTTTGTATGAGGTAATTTCCTACAGCCATGAGTGAAACACACAGGCATACACACATATTTGCACAGATATCTGTACCACTCAATTTATATACAACACACATTTATTTAACATCCCTGACAGTCACAGCTGATTGATTTTGGCAGTCAACTAAATACTGACATATTTTCCACACAAATTGCTGTTGAGGACTTTTCAAATACTGATTGGATATGCCGTATATTAACCATTTCTCTCAGCTTTTTGTCACCTGAAAATTTTATGAGCATACATTTTTGTCTTCATCCAAGTCAATGATAAAAGGGTTACATAGGATAAGGCTTAGGACAGAGTCTAAATGATCACTCTTTTTTTATTTTAAGTGATCAGTGGAGGAGATGTAATTCAACCATCTAAATGTACTATCGTCCAACTCTGACCAAACTTGATTTTTCTCTCATCTGGCCTACATTTCTCCAACTGGTAAATAAATAAATCATGAGAAATTTTAACACTTTTCTGAAATCCAGATCATCTTGTGAGTTGTATCTGCTTGACCATTCTTACTAGATACCACTTTACTTAAAATACTAATGGAATGAGGTTATGCTTCCATGTTGATTCTGTAACTATGCTAATCCCTTGTGATACCTTCTTTTTTTAGGTTCTTAGAACTCATTTAGTTTTACAAACAGGTATTGAGCATTTATATGTATCATGTGCTATGTTAGGTTCTTCAGTTATAAAGGTATCTATTCTATAATGCCTGTTCCCACTATGCTCACTGTCTGCTCTATAATATGTTATCAAGTGTTTCCAGAATCTGATATTAAGCTCGTGCATCTATAGTTTTATCATTGATACCAAAATTGGTATCATATTTGATAATGACAAGTATTCCAGTACCTATTTTATGTGACATTACAAAAAGTATCAAAAGCAATATCAATGCCAAAAACTCCACCTCTGTGTACTGGTGCTGAATCGAATCTCAAAGACAGAGCTTTGGGTGAAGTAGAAGAGAAAATCTTTATTACTTTGCAAGGCAAAGGGAGACACAGGGGGACTCAAGCCTTGAAAAACTGTGTGTCCTAAGCCAGGAGGATTTTGTAAATTTGATATCAATGATTCAAGGGCAAGGTTGCTGATAAGGATGAGGGGGTGTACAGGGCCTACATTCTTTTAATCTGGCCTCAAGAGGTCTCCTGATGAGCTTCTTGAGGTTATCAAATTGATCTCTGGAATGAAGAAAGCTAACATTTTCCGTTTGTGGGAGTTTTAGTTCTACAGAAGAACTAAAAGATGTTGTTGTGTGTACTGCTTGAGTGGAACCAGGACCCTGCTCCAAGGCTGCGCTACTGTTCCTTGAATGCTCCTCCCTTGCCCCTCCCTTCTCTGATTGTGTTTATACTTATGCTCTTAGTCATTCACTCATTTCAGACTCTTTGCGACTCCATTGGACTATAGCCCAACAGGCTTCTCTGTTCATGCGATTTTCCAGGCAAGAATACTGGAGTGAGTTGCCATTTCTTTCTCCAGAGGATCTTCCCAACCCAGGGGTTGAAACTGAATCTCCTGTGTCTGCCGCATTGCAAGCAGATACTTTACCTGCTGAGCCATTGAGGAAGCCCTCCCTTCCATGATTAGCAGCTGTTAGATTCTTTTTTTTTTTAATATAAATTTATTTTAATTGGAGGCTAATTACTTTACAATATTGGATTGGTTTTGTCGTACATCAACATGAATCCACCACAGGTGTACACGTATTTCTCATCCTGAAACCCCCCTCCCACCTCCCTCCCTGTACCATCCCTCTGGGTCATCCCAGTGCACCAGCTTCAAGATTCTGCCCTTTCAAACTCAGGGAAGATCATGGAGGCTGGAGTCTATTCCCTACAAACAAGAAACAGAGGATATGGAAATGTTTCCACACACAGGAGCCCCACAGGGTCTTGCTCCATTCAATCCTGATAATATAAATACTGTTTACTGTAGTAGTTAAATGTGTAATTCATCTGAAACTATGTGCATTTATAATGATTATTACAATTTTCTCTCCATTATGGATCACCAAGGTCATTCTCAGGCTTGAAGATTCACTAGAACTCATATAATTCATTCAGAAGATTTGTTACGCTCATGTTTACAATTACAGTCAAAGGATTCAGAGTAAATTCAGAAAAGGGAAAAGGCACATGAGATCAAGTATAGGAAAAAAACAGACACAAGCTTTCAGGTGTCCCTCTCCCAGTGGACTGGTACAAAGAAAAGATTCTTCTAGAAACAATGTCTAACAACACAGGAAAAATATTGCTGACTAGGAAAGCTCACCTGATCCTTGAACTGTAGAATTTTCACTGGCTGCCAGCCATTTAAGCATTCATAGCTTGTATGAGAGACTTTAGCTACTCAGACTCTAGCTTCCCCCGGAGCAAAAACAGATATTCATATACATTATACTATTAGGGTAAACTTACCTGGCCATTCCGGAACAGCAAGTCCCAAGACCTCAGACATACAAAAACATTCTTATTGGGCAGAAAGAATATATTAAGGAATCAGAGGTTATCTCCCAGAAGAAAACTAAGAGCCAGTCTTAAAGACAGATGTCTATTGGAAATATGCAACCCAGGCCTGCTGAGTCAAATCTGCCTAGCTATTTCTATGTCTTTAATTCTGTTTAGTCATGTGTTTTTTCAACCTTTTATCACTCAGAAGTCATTTTCTTTTTTGATAATATGAAAGCAAAATGGACATAAAGTAATTCTGCATTCTCTCTATGATTAGCATTTTATATTTGCACTAGCTCTGTGGAAAATTCTCAAAGAGATGGAAATACCAGACCACCTGACCAGCCTGTACAGAAATCTGTATGCAGGTCAGAAAGCAATAGTTAGAACTGGACATGGAACAACAGGCTGGCTCCAAATAGGAAAAGGAGTACATCAAGGCTGTATATTGTCACCCTGCTTATTTAACTTATATGCAGAGTACATTATGAGAATCGCTGGGCTGGAAAAAGCACAAGATGGAATCAAGATTGCCGGGAAAAAATATCAACAACCTCAGATATGCAGATGACACCACCCTTGTGGCAGAAAGTGAAGAAGAACTACAGAGCCTCTTGATGAAAGTGAAAAAGGAGAGTGAAAAAGTTGGCTTAAAGCTCAACATTCAGAAAACTAAGATCATGGCATCTGATCTCATCACTTCATGGGAAATAGATGGGGAAACAGTAGGAAGAGTGTCAGACTTTGTTTTTTTGGGCTCCAAAATCTGGAGCAATATCAATTTTTGAACTACATCAAAATAATTCCTTTTAATTTAAAATTTAGATTTTGTGGTTATATTGAAGCAACATACTCAAAACACTAAAGCACACTAAAACATACTAAAAAACAAGTATTTCTTGATGTTTTGTTATTATGCATACCAGTCTTTTGCTATTTTCACAAATACTTTCTTTTTCTTGTACATTTCCATCATCTAGTAGTGGATGTATGTCTTATGAAGTGTAAATTAGAGATTTTAGACAAATTATAAAAAGGAAATTAAAACTGAAGAAGAAGAAAAAAAAAAAATCATGACAGCTGAGCACTAGATGACTCAGTGACCTGGAATTTGCCTTATAAAAGATGAAAAAAAAATTGAGAAGTCTAAAATTCATAACAAATTAATTTTAACTAAGTGAAATACCACAGTATTAATTATCCATAACTGCATATCAAGATACCTCAAAATCTAAAATCTTAAAACCAGACTTTTATTATCTTACAGTTTCTGAGATCAACATGCAGACACAGCAAACAAAGTGTCACTGGGATCTGCAGTCATTTCAAAACACAACTGAAGGAGGGTCCCCTTCCAAGCTCACTGGTATGGTTTTTACCAGTGGTTTTATCTACTTGCTGTTGGTTGAAGTTGTCTCTCAGTTTCTCTCCACCTGGGTCACTTTATAGGGCAGCTGTCTTTCATCAGAGGGAGCAAGAGCAAGAATAAGAGATGATCAAGACATAATCTATCATTAAGTTTATTTCTGAAGTTACATTTCATCACTTTTGTCACAGAAAATTGGTTAAAGCAAATCATTAATTCCATCTGACACTCAAGGGAGAAGTTTATGCAAAAGCATAAACAAGGCAGTGACAGAAGATGAGATGGTTGGATGGTGTCATTGACTTGATGGATACAAGTTTGAGCAAACTCTGGGAAATAATAAAGGACAAGGAAGCCTGGTGTGCTGCCTGCAGTCTATGGGGTCACAAAGAGTCAGACACAACTTAGCAACTGAACAACAGGGAGCTAAGAATTATTGGCAGCCAACTTAGAAGCTCCCTATCATAGTTATTTATATAACAATACCATTAAATACCACATATATATATATATATATATATATATATAAAATTTCTGAGTAAATGTCACTGGTTCTCAATTTATATTTTCCCATGATTTTTGGAGCCAGTTTTTATTGTTTTGACTGCAGGAGCACTCTTGGCATCTAGTAGGGAGAAAACTGGAATGCTGTTAACTAATTAACGTTGTACAGAACAATTCCTTTTGAAACAAAGAATTTTCCAGTTTACCATGGCACTATTTCTGAGGTTGCAAAAACCTGGTAAATGTTAGTAAATATTAAAATTTGTTAGATTAGTACAAAGCCTGGGATGTCCTTTAGGCAAAATATGCTGATGTCTTAGAAAATAACATATATAATCACTGACTTGGTTTAATTAATCGGAAATACAACTGTTATATGAAATAATTATTATAGATCCATCTATGCAGAAGCCAAGTCAGTTCTTTTTAGTAAAATGAAACTGCCTAGTGATTTCTGCCTCACAGATATGTTTAATAATCTTCCCAATATTGACAACCACTAGAACAGAATTTCTTCAGAAATTAGTGAAATAATCTGAAGTGCTAGTCATTCAGTTGTGTCTTTCTCTTTGCAATCCCATGGACTGTAGCCTTCCAGGCTTTTCTGTACATGAAATTCTCCAGGCAAGAATACTGGACTGGGTTGCATTTCCTTCTCCAGGGCATCTTCCCAACCCAGGGATCAAACCTGAGTCTCCCATATTGCAGGCATATTGTTTACCAACTAAGCCACCAGGAATAATCTAATGATGTGCTAATATTGTGCTAATATTACAAAATTAAATGTGGGACTGTTGAAATATCCTTTATTCATCTCTAGATAGATTAACTCTATAATGAAAAGGTAGGTATTCTAAAAATCTATTTTAACTTTGTAAGGATTTATTCCTGGTGGACATCTGAGATAAATCTGGATCACCATCTGTTTTTATAAATATATAGTTTTATCAGAATACTGCCATAGCCATTTGTTTGTTTTCTATGACTGTTTTTGAGTATAATAGCAGATTTAATGATTTGCAGCAGAGACTGTATGGCTAACAAAGCCTTGAATATTTAATTTAATCTGTTCCATTAAAGAAAATGCTTTTCAAGTTCTAATCTATTCCAATACTAACAGAATTTCTTTTCAGTGGATTTTTGGTATTTATTATTTGTTTCTGGTCCCTCTCTTAATGGTGTATTTCAACATGAAGAATTTAAAATGTGGTAAGACAGAATAGGGGGTAAATTCTAAAATAAGCAATATTTCTTTGTTTCCATATATGTTTCCAAACATATATGTCTCCCAAATCACTGCAGATGGTAACTTACTCTTTGGAAGGAAAATTATGACCAACTTAGACAGCATATTAAAAAGTAGAGACATTACTTTGTCAACAAAGATCTGTCTAGTCAAGGCTATGGTTTTTCCAGTAGTCATATATGGATGTGAGAGTTGGACTATAAAGAAAGCTGAGCCCCAGAGAATTGATGCTTTTGAACCATGGTGTTGGAGAAGACTCTTGAGAGTCCCTTGGACTTCAAGGAGATACAACCAGTCCATCCTAAAGGAAATCAGTCCTGAATATTTATTGCAAGGCCTGATGCTGAAGCTGAAACTCCAATATTGTCCACCTGATGCAAAGAGCTGACTCATTTTAAAAGACCCTGATGCTGGGGAAAATTGAAGGGAGAAGGGGACAACTGAGGATGAGATGGCTGGATGGCATCACTGACTCAATGGACATGAGTTTGAGTAAACTCCAGGAGTTGGTGATGGACAGGGAGGCCTAGCGTGCTGCAATCCATGGGGTCTCAAATAGTCAGGCACGACTGAGAGAATGAATTGAACCAATGCTAAATTTATTATACACTACCTTTTATTGTGTAAACACAATGTCTTGAATCAATTTTTATTTACTTACAGTAAAACAGATACTTTTAGACTATGATTTTCTCCCTTTGAGTCAACTGAAACAGTTAATCATTACTCTACAGATAATAAAAGCAATCATTTATTGTAACTTACTTAAGGTTACATAGTAATATGATGATTCAGATACAGAAGGCAATCTTGGGAGTCTGGGCTTTTTATCCATGAAACAAAACCTGGTTATGTATAAAGGACAATCAGTTACTGTTAGGTAGTTAGAATAGAAAAAAGGAGTCCAGAATGGCGGTGGCTAAAAGACAAGGAAGGGAAAAGCCCGAGAAAATAGAACAGAAGAATGTCAGAGGGCAGAGTGAGAACCTCAGGTAAAACAAACAGCACTCCTGGCTAGCCCAATTTACATAGGGCAGGCCCAAGGGAGCAGAAAAAAACATATAAAAAGAGGAGCCAAAATTGGACCGGGGCTTCTCTTCTCTTTGTGTCTTTTGGGTTGGCCCGCCCTCACACCTCAGGAATGTATTTTCCTTTACTTTCTAAATAAAATTGAGCTGTAACACGGAGCTGTAACACTGGTCCATCCAAGGAAATTACACAGGGCTATAACACTGGTTAGTCTGAGGGCTGTAATACCAGTCTGTTCATCGCTTCAAATTTTTGTTGCAATGAGACAGAACCAAGGAAATTACACACTCCCCTGACACTTTAACACTGCATATTCCAAAACTTCTGAAAATTTAAATTAGATCATTTTTATTCTTAAAGCTGGCTACTTAACTTTTAAATATAATTGCAATTTTAAAAAATATATTTTAATGCCGCATGTTATGTTTGCTTACAAAAATAGACAGGTTAAGTGTCTTACTAAAGCTACTTTATGTTTCAAGTACAGTCAGTTCTTCCATCACACTTATTTTGAAACACATGTGTGTCCCAATGCAATCTATTAGGAAGTAATTTAAGAACAATGCAAAACTTCCATTGGCTTGTATGTAAATTTATGTGCAAGAAATACTGGGTGAATAAAAAAAATGTACCCAGCTGAACTGAGCCACAAAGGAATGCACAAAATGAGTACATGGGCATGTTACTGAATCCAAGTTCTCTCTGTTCGCTGCATAACAGGCCAATGAATTCGAGAGATGAGGTGTTGAGACAAGGAAGAGACTTTAATTGGGGAGACAGCTGACTGAGAAGATGGCAGGCTAGCACCTCAAAATAACCATCTTGTCAGGGCCTAGTTGCCAGGTTCTTTTATGGATGAGAGATGGGGGAAAGTGAGAAAATTAAGTAAAACACTATTCAATCCTTGCAAATGTCCCCTAGAATGGCAAGCCCCAGGCTGGGGAATGTGCTAGTTTCACTTCCTTAAGGTTCTTCAGAGGTTGGCTGCTCAGGTTGTAGGGTATTAAGCATGCTCACAATAACAAAAAATGGGTTAAAGTCACAGAAGCATATCCAGTGTAAATTTAAAATTAACCCTTCCAAGTTACAGGCATACCTCAAACATTCTATTTTATTGGCTCACTGTTCAGTACATGTGTTATGCTAAAGGATCATTTTAATATTTATTTATTGTGCATTTTTGGAGACTCATTCAACATACCAAATATATCTCAGTGATCAGGAAACACAGAGCAATTTATTAAAAGGAAAAAAGAAAAGAAAAAGCATAAATATTGGAAAGAAGCTGGAAATAATTAAACGTTTTGAAATAAATGAACATGTGATAACTTTCAAACAACAAGCATGCAGGGAATGTACATTGGGGACCATCGGAGACAATGCTATGAAAACAAAAGAATTATTGTGGTTGGAAAGACATCAAGCACTGCAAAGTCAGTAAGAACAAGACATAAAGAAGTAGAAGTAATAGAAAGATTGTTGCACTTATACTGAAGACCAAACATTAAAAATTAGAAAACCTTTTCCATAATCAAATATAAAGAACTATTTATAAAATAAGATTTTAAACAGAAATTGCCAAATCCTGCAGAAGTGGCTCCTATTAATACCAGTTTGTGATTTCAAAAATCAATAAAATTTCCAGTTTTCAGTTATTGAACAAAGCCATGATTTAAGATTAAAAGCTATAAAAGAAATTCCAGAATTTATACAGAAAGTTATTGAAGATGGCTATGAATCATATACATTTTTTTTTTAATTTTTATGAAACAAATATCTCCTATAAACAGATCTTTGAAGGACCTGACTCTCAGAGGCAAAAAAAAAAGAAGAAGAAGCTTCAGGCTTTAAGTCTGCAAAATATTACACTTTGTGTATTGTTTCTGGCATTTAACAATAAATCACAAGATTTAATCCATCTTATGTCCCTTTACAGAAAAGTCTTTTCTTTTTCCACAAGGTAATTGCAGTATCTATTATGATATGAATATTTTCTTGATGGTTTAGCATGTATAAAACAGGGAATTATATATTTTTTAGTTCCCACTTTTCTCTTTGTGTCCTTGATGAAGTTTTTGAGGAGTTTTGCTTCTAACTTCACACTTACCCTCAGTTCTTTTTTTTATTGATGATTTTGCATATTGCAATTATTTTTAGTAATGCATATGTTGTGTTATAGCTGTAACAGGAAGCCTTTCAACTGAGATTACACAAAAAAGAAAGGAATTACCTGTTTCTCACACAGCCGAAACCAGGAAATGTAATAAGGACTCAGGAGGCATCCTAATTGGATTCTATAAACTCGGAGACACAAAGAGAGGTACTACTCTCATTTCTGCAGGGCCAAATTATCCAATCTTCTTCCTACAAGCCTGTTCATTGTTTTGTTTGTGTGTTTATCTCTATTAATGGATATTTTGTTTCTAACAAGTACATGAAAGGGAGGAGGCCTCCCTTCAGCCTCTCAGAGTAGGTAAGCAGAACAGACTGACTATTGTAGAGACTAATTTCTCCAAATTTTTGTGAGAGATAATTTGATAAACCAATTTTGAACTAGAAAATTATACAAAATTGTCTAGGTTTTATTTTTATTCTAATTAGCACAACACTGAGTTCAATTATTAAATGAGATAAATTATGAATTATGAAATGTGTTACAAAAATTGGTTTAAGCTTTGTGTGAATGAAAAATGTTGCCTGTCACATCAATAAGCAAAAGCTGTTGCAGCCATCAAGCCATCACATTACAGTCACCCTACAATGAGCCCTAAGGGAACAAGATAGAAACAAGATGCCTGTCATTTAGCAATCAAACCTGGAGCACCCCCCAACCCCTGCCCCGGGACAGGAAACTCAAAATTAGAAAGAATAGGATACTGGTCACAGATAGCTGAGATGCATAGCAGAGAAATGATTTAAATGAACCCAGGCTATTGCATCTTCTCATACACAGAAAAACACTACATTTCTTACATTATGATATCTGGTTTTCTTTAATAGTAATTATTTTATGTCCTGACCACCTGGTCTTTGTTGCAAAAGCTCCTATATATCCCGGCCCCTCCCTTATCACTTTGGAGCAGTCTCTCAGAGTTATCTGAGATGATGTGTCTGAGGCTTATGTCCTCAGTTTGGCCCACTGAATAAAATATAACTCTCAACTTTTATGTTGTGCATTTTTTTTCAGTTGACACCATATTGGAAATGTGAATATTTTTGTTCTCCACAGTAATAATGCTAGGAATAGTGGATTGTTCACTTTGTTTTGTTTTATCTTGTTTGTTTTTAAAGATCCTGCCTTTATATTCAACAATACATAAAATGTTAACAAGAAAGGATTTGCCATTTTCATACTCTTCATGGGGTTCTCAAAGCAAGAATGCTAGAGTGGTTCCCCATGCCTTCCTCCAATGGATCACATTTTTTTCAGAACTCTTCATTATGACTGTCTGTCTTGGGTGGCCCTCCACAGTGTGGCTGATACTTTCATTGAGTTACACAAACCCCTTCACCACAAGAAGGGTGTGATCCAGGAAGGGGAATTTTAACACTAAAAAAAAAAAAAAAAAACTAAGATCATGGTATCCAGACCCATCACTTCATGGCAAATAGGTGAAGAAAAAGTGGAAGCAGTAAAAGATTTTATTTTCTTGGGCTCTAAAATCACTGGTGATGATGACTGCAGATATGAAATTATAAGATGCTTGCTCCTTGGAAGAAAAGCTATGGTAAACCAACACAGCACATTAAAAAGGAAAGACATCACTTTGCTGACAGAGGTCTGTATAGTCAAAGCTATGATTTTTCCAGTAGCCATGTACTGATGTGACACTCAGACCATAAAGAAAGCTGAGCATCAAAGAATTAATGCTTTTGAATTGTGTTGTTGGAGAAGACTCCTGAGAGTCTCTTGGACTGCAAAGAGATCAAATCTGTCAATCTTAAAGGAAATCAATCCTGAATATTCATTGGAAGGACTGATGCTGAAGCTGAAGTTCCAATACTTTGGCCACCTGATGCTAAGAGCTGACTCATTGGAAAAGACGCTGATGCTGGGAAAGATTGAAGGCAAAAGAACGGGGCAGCATAAGATAAATGGTTAGATAGCATCACCAACTCAATGGACATCAATCCGACCAAATTCCAGGAGATAGTGAAGGACAGGGGAGCCTAGCATGCTGCAGTCCATGAGGCTGCAAAGAGTCAGGCATGACTTAGAGACAAAACAACAACAAAAACAGAGGATTTTGATGATCCAGACAGCCATCTAACTCCCAAGGAAAGACTCTGAGTTCCTGAGGGATTTTTAATTCCCCAAGATAATGTTTGGAAAATTCAAAACAGTTTGGCCACCTAATGCAAAGACCTGACTCACTGGAAAAGCCCCTGATGTTGGGAAAGATTGAGAGCTGGAGAAGAAGGGAGACAGAGGCTGATATGGTTGGATGGTATCACTGACTCAGTGGACATGAGTTTGAGCAAACTCCAAGACATAGGGATGGGCAGGGAAGCCTGGCTTGCTGCAGTCCCTGGGGACACAAAGAGCCAGACACAACTTAGTGACTGAACAAAAACAAAGATAATATTATAGAGTGATATTGGAGTAATCATTCCTGGTATCTAGGGACCAAGTAGAACAATAAAAAGCAAAATGAAGAAGATTCATCCTAATTTTATCTAAATGTATTCCTGGACCTCATATTAATAATCAGTAAAATAAGCATATATTACTGCATATTAGAAACAATATCAAAAGTTTCTGCCTGGTGAGGATTTTTGAGCAATGAAAACTAAAATCTGGGGTGAAAGGAAAAACTTTGAATGTTAAAAAAAAATGACTGAATAGAAAGAGAACTCCAGAGAGATTTATGTCTATGTATTTACATTTACATTTCAAAGAGGGATAAAGCCCAGAACACTGGGGCATTCCAGTGATTGTAAACCAGGGACAAATATCTTATCTGCCCTACTGAAGAGATATTTTCATTCCAAAGGGCAAAAACCAAGGGACCTTAATTTTTACTTTCTATGGAGACTTGTTTTTATTTAGGGAAGCTATTCTAATTCTATTCCTCTCTCAGAATAGAGACCAGCTGTGTAAGCCATACTATATAAGCACATAGATTCATAATTGTGTGGTTCTTTTCCAGTGGTAGAACCCATGTAGCTGCAGGCCTAACTGTTTGGCTCTTAGCGCTTCAGTAAGGTGGATAAAGTGGAATATGCTGAAATGATACAATTATTGTTTTGGGTAATAAAAATATCCTCTGATCTAATACTTCATGTTTGCATCAAACATGAAGGGATTAAATAAGTTATTAAAAGGAAAAGGTTGACAGTCTAGACAAAAGCCAAGATTCTACTTGATGCTATCAATAGGGGACATATTTTAAATTCAAACATGTAAAGAGCTTGAAAGCAAAGCTTAAAAGGGAAGAAAAAGATATATCACATAAATGGTAAGCATAAGACAGATGAAATGTCTGTACTAATATTAGGAAAAACAGATTTTAAGCAAAAAAATATGACTAGAGTTAAGAGGGACATTTTATACTGATAAAATGATCAATCCATCAAAAAGATACAACAATTATAAACATATGCATTTAAAAGGGCTTCCCTGGTGGCTAAGTGATCAAGAATTTGTCTGCAATGCAGGAGGCATAGGAGACATGGGTTCGTTCCCTGGGTAGGGAAGGTCCCCTGAAGAAGGAAATGGCAACCCACTCCAGTATTCTTTCCTGAAAAATCCCATGAACAGAGGAAATTGGCAGGCTACAGTCCATAGGGTCTCAAAGAGTTGAACATGACTGAGCACATGTGCATACCAGAACCATGCATTTAAAAACAGAACTCAAAATACACGAAACAAAAATGATCCAAAGTTGAGGAAGACACACAATTCAACAATGATAGTCAAAGACAACAATGATCATATTCAGTAATGGACAGAAAAGCTAAATGGACGATCAACAAGGAAATGGTAGACTTGAACAACACTATTAATCAACTAAACCTAATTGACATCTATAAAACACTCCACCCACCAATAGCAGAATATATATTCTTAAGTGCACATGAAACACGTAGAAAAACTCAATAGCAAAAAGAAGTCTCATGTACATTTGGAAATTTAAAACATACTCCTAAATTATCAATGACTCAAAGAAGAAATAACAAGAAGAAACAAAAAAGATACTTTAAGATGAATAAAAGTGAAAACCAGCAACATATCAAAATGTAGGATGCAACTAAGGCAGTGTGATTGGAAAATTTAAAGGCTGATGTGCTGCCGTCCATGGGGTCGCAATGAGTCAGACACAGCTTAGTGACTAAACAATAACCAGGCGGTTAAGGAAAAATTAATACAAATCCTTTAAAATTACATCCAAAACTCATAGGATGAGGAGATAACGCTTCATAACTCATTTTATGAGGATTGTATTACCCTGAATCCAGACAGATAAATGCTTCACAAGAAAGTTATAAACCAATTATTTATTATGAATATAGATATGAAAGACCCCAGCAAAGTATTAGCAACAACAACAACAACAAAAAGCATCCAGTAAAATAAAAAAGGGATTTAAAAAAAAGGGATTATATACCACAATCAAATAGAATTTATTCCCGGAATTTTATATTGATTTAATATAAAATCAACTGATGTAGTCCACCATGTCAATAGAAAAAGGACAAAACTTCATGATCATTTAAATAGACACACAAAAAAGCCTTTGGCTGAATCCAACATCTTTTAAAGGTAAAAACATTTTAAAAATTAGAAATGGAATCTATTTCCACAACTTGATAAAATACATAAAAATCATGCAAATATCATACTATGTTGAAAGACTTAACTGTTTAAGAATGTGAACCAGACAAAGATGCCTGTTCTCACCTTGTCTATTTAACCTTGTCCTAGAAGTTCTAGCCAGGACAATGGGACAATAAATTGAAATAAATGCATACGGGTTGGAAAGAGAAGAAAAGCTGTCTATGTAGATGATATGGTCAGGTTGGAAAGAGAAAAAAGCTATGTCTATTTGCAGATGACATGGAATTGTATATAGATATCCTAATAAATCTTCTAAAAACTATTAGAACAAATAAATCAGGTGAGTGAGATTGGAATGTCCAATACCAATGTTTGAAAAAATTGTATTTCTATTAGCAATCAGTGAATCATGTAAAAATGCAATTAAGTAAGCAATCATATTTGCAGCAGCATAAAACTAATATATATATATAGAATTTAATATAAGTTTTTAAACTTATACTCTGAAAATTGTAAAACACTTTTGAAAGAAATTACAGAAGATCTAATAGATAGAAGGAGAAGGCAATGGCACCCCACTCCAGTACTCTTGCCTGGAAAATCCCATGGACAGAGGAGCCTGGTAGGCTGCAGTTCATGAGGTCGCTAAGAGTCAGACACGACTGAGCGACTTCACTTTGACTTTTCACTTTCATGCATTGGAGAAGGAAATGGCAACCCACTCCAGTGTTCTTGCCTGGAGAATCCCAGGGACGGGGGTGCCTGGTGGGCTGCCGTCTATGGGGTCGCACAGAGTCAGACACAACTGAAGCGACTTAGCAGCAGCAGCAGCAATAGATAGAAAGACTCCATGTTTTTGAATGAAAAGATTTAACACTATTATTTCTCCAAGGAGGACATGCAGACAGCCAAAAGGTATGTGAAAAGATGCTTAACAGCACAAATTGTTAGAGACATGCAAATCGAACTGCAATGAGATATCACCTTACACCTCTCAGAATGGCCATCACCAAAAAATCTATAAAGAATAAATGCCAGAGAGGGTGTGGAGGAAAGGGAACCCTTCTACAAGGTTGAAGGGGATGTAAACTGGTACAGCCACTATGAAGAACAGTGTCTAATTTAATGGCTGAGTAATATTCCATTGTATATATGTATCACATCTTCTTTATCCATTCCTCTATCTATGGACATTTATGTTGCTCCCATAACATCCTGGCTACTGTAAATAGTGCTCCAATGAACACTGGGGTACATGTATATTTTTTGAAATTATGGTTTTCTCTGGATATAAACTCAGGAGTGGATTACTGGATCGTATGGTAGATCTATTTTTATTTATTTATTTATTTATTAGAACCCTTCATACTGCTTGTAAGTCACATATATCATGAGAGATTTTTATCTAGAATATATAAAAAACAAATATAATAAAAATAAATTAAATTTCAGAAATTAAATTAGATATAAAAATTGAAAATGGACAAATGATCTGAATAGAAACTTCTTTAAAGAACTTCTACAAATATTTAATAAGCACACAAAAAGATGTTCAACACCATTAGTCATTAGAGAAATGCCAGTCAGACCCATACGATTTTGTACTCACTAGAATGGCAATAATAATAATAAAAGACAGATAATAGCAAATGCTAACAAGAAATCAGAGAGAGATGTGGGGAAATTAGAACCTTTATTCATTTTTAGTGGTAATATTACCCACTCCAGTGTTCTCTCCTGGAGAATCCCAGGGACGGGGGAGCCTGGTGGGCTGCCATCTATGGGGTCGCACAGAGTCAGACACGACTGAAGCGACTTAGCAGAAGCAGAAGCAGCAGTGGTAATATTAAATGGTAAAGCACTTTGGAAAACTGAGTTTGGAAGTATCTTAAAAACTTGGGAAATTTCCAGGTGTTACAGTGGTTAGGACTCCAATGTGATTTCAGTGCTGAAGGCCTGGGTTCAATCCCTGGTCAGGGAGCTGAGATTCCACAAACTGCAAGGTGTGGCCAAAAAAAAAAAAAAGTTTTAAATATAGAGTTATCATATAAACCGCCATACTCAAGAGAACTGAGACCAAATACATACACAAAAGTCATGCATGACTGTACGTTGCAGAATTATTCAGAATAGCTAAACAGTGGAAGCAACTCAAATGGCCATGGGTAAATGTTGTCTATACATATTGGGTTGACCAAGACACAAAGCAGGAATTAGTCAGACATGTGGAGGGAAAAGGGGAAAAGAATTAGAAAAAAATCAGTAGTCTATTTTATGCACAACTTGGTCAGGTACGTTAATTGGTTTATGTTTTATCTTAGGAAACTGTCTGTAAATAGTTGTAAAGATGAAGAGGGAATATTCAGACTTGTATTTCACAATATTTATTTTGACTGCAGTATTCAGATTTTATTTCATAAGTTTCAATATCTTTTAACTATTAGATTTCCAGCTTCCCCTAGGGCTTCTCAAAGTATCTCACCCTAACAACTCTAGAATCTCCTAAGAATTTTACAACAACTTATGAACCTTTGGTAACATAGTCTGCTGCTGTTGCTAAGTTGCTTCAGTCGTGTCCGACCCTGTGCAACCCCAAAGACGGCAGCCCACCAGGCTCCCCCGTCCCTGGGATTCTCAAGGCAAGAACACTGGAGTGGGTTGCCATTTCCTTCTCCAATGCATGAAAGTGAAAGTGAAGTTGCTCAGTCGTGTCTGACTCTTAGCTACTCCATGGACTGCAGCCTACCATGCTCCTCCGTCCATGTGATTTTCCAGGCAAGAGTACTGGAGTGGGTTGCCATTGCCTTCTCTGAACATAGTCTGAGTTAAGGTTAAAATTCAGGAGGAGCCAAATCAGGGAGAAAAAAATAAAGAGAGTTAATCAGGGATACCTGTACTTTCAAAGATACCTTCCTAGAATACAGCATGTTTTCTCCACACAGTAGCATCATTTTTATTGATGGTCTATCTACTATATTCCCAATATCATGCAAAGTGCTGTAAGCATGCAAAATAGATAAGACACTATTCCTTATTTTGAGCAATTGGAGGAGAGAAAGACTTTGGCACACTTTAGTCTATGAAAACTACCAGTTGACACAATATGTTCTGTAAAATCAGAGAGATCTGAACTTATTTAACACTGGTTCCTAGTTCTTGGGATTCCTCAATAGATCAATTGGTAAAGAATTCACCAATAATGAAGGAGACCTGGTTGGATTCCTGGGTCAGGAAGATCCCCTGGAGAAGGGATAGGCTACCCGGTGCAGTATTCTTGGCTTCCCTGGTGGCTCAGCTGGTGAAGAATCCACCTGAAATGTAGGAGACCTGGGATCAATCACTGAGTTGGGAAGATTCCCCTGGAGAAGGGAAAGGCTATCCACTCCAATATTCTGTCCTAGAAAATTTCTTAGTATATTTTCCAAATATAGCTGGCATTCAGCAATTACACAGTGAATAACTGTGAAAATGTAATATAAATTTGGTGCAATTATGGTTTAGAGATATCATTTCCGGCTGTGGAGGTAACAGCATCCAGGAATTGGTAGCATTTACCTAAGAAATATAGGTTAATATCGTACAGCAAGAGAAGGAGATAGATAAAGAATGCTTGAGAGACTTATAATGAACATTCTGGACTGATTTCCTGTAGGATTGACTGGTTTTATCTCCTTGAAGTTGAAGGGACTTTCAAGAGTCTTCTCCAGCACCACAATTTGAAAGCATCAATTCTTTGGCACTCAGCCTTCTTTATGGTGCAAGTCTCACATCCATACATGACTACTGGAAAAACCATAGCTTTGATTAGATGGGCCTTTGCTGGCAAAATGATGCCTCTGCTTTTTAATACAGTATCTTGTTTTGTCATAGCTTTTCCTCCATAGAGCAAATGTATTTTAATTTCATAACTACAGTAACAATCTGCAGTGATTTTGGAGCCCAATAATAAGTCTCCCATTATTTCCATTGTTTCCCCATCTATTTGCCATGAAGTGATGGGACTGGATACCATGATCTTTGTTTTCAGAATGCTGATTTTTTAAAATTTATTTATTTATTCTAATTGGAGACTAATTATTGTGGTGGCTTTTGCCATACATAAGCATGAATCAGCCAAGGATGTACATATGTCCCACATCCTGAAACCCCCACCCACCTCCCTCCCAATCTCATCCCTCAGGGTTGGCCCAGTTTACTGGCTTTGAGTATCCTGTTTCATGCATTGAACTTGAACCTTATATTGATTTCACATATGGTAATATACATGTTTCAACGCTATTCTCTCAAATCATCCCACCCTTGCCTTCTCCCACAGAGTCCAAAAGTATGTTCTTTATATCTGTATCTCTTTTGCTGTCTTGCATATAGGGTCATTACTACCATCTTTCTAAATTCCATATATATGAGTTAGTATACTTTATTGGTGTTTTACTTTCTGACTAACTTTGCTCAGTATAATAGGTTCTCGTTACATGCACCTCATTAAAACTGATTTAAATGTGTTCTTTTTAATAGCTGAGTAATATTCCATTGTGTATATGTACCACAACTTGCTTATCAACTCATCTACCGATGGACATCTAGGTTGCTTCCATGGCTAGCTATTGTAAACAGTGCTGTGATGAACATTGGAACACATGTGTCTCAATTCTGGTTTCCTCAGTGTGTATTCTCAGCAGTGTGATGGCTGTGTCGTATGGCAGTTCTATTTCCAGTTTTTTAAGGAATCTCTACACTGTTTTACATAGTGGCTGTACTAGTTTGCATTCCCACCAACAGTGTAATAGGGTTTCCTTTTCTCCACACCCTCTCCAGCATTTATCGTTTGTAGACATTTTGATGACAGCCATTCTGACCCATGTGAGATGGTAACTCACTATGGTTTTGATTTGCCCTTCTCTGATAATGAGTGATGTTGAGCATTTTTTTTCATGTGTTTATTAGCCATCTGTATGTCTTCTTTGGAGAAATGTCTGTTTATTTCTTTGGTCCATTTTTTGGCTGGGTTGTTTATTTTCTGGTATTGAGCTGCACGAGCTGTTTATATATTTTTGAGATTAATTTTTGGTCAGTTGCTTCACTTGTGCTTATATTTTCCCATTCTGAATGCTGTCTTTTCACCTTGCTTATAGTTTCCTTCATTGTGCAAAAGCTTTTAACTTTATTTAGGTCCCATTTGTTTATTTTTACTTTTATTTCCATTACTCTGTGAGGTGGGTCATAGAGGATCTTGCTGTGATTTATGTCAGAGAGTATTTTGCCTATGTTTTCCTCTAGGAGTTTTATAGTTTTGGGTCTTACATTTAGAGCTTTAACCCATTTTGAGTTTATTTTTGTGTATGGTGTTAGAAAGTGTTCTAGTTTCATTCTTTTACATGTGGTTGACCAGTTTTCCCAGAACCACTTGCTAAAGAGATTGTCTTTTCTTGATTATATATTTTTGTTTCCTTTGTCAAAGATGAGATGTCCAAAGATGCAAGGATTTATATCTGGACCTTCTACTTTGATCCTTTGATCTATATTTCTGTCTTTGTGCCAGTACCATACTGTCTTGGTGACTTTATCTTTGTAATATAGTCTGAAGTCAGGCAGGTTGATTCCGCCAATTCCATTCTTCTTTTTCAAGACTGCTTTGACTATTCAAGATTTTTTTTTATTTCCATACAAATTGTGAAATTATTTGTTCTAGCTCTGTGAAAAATATCACTGGTAGCCTAGTAGGGATTGCATTGAATCTATAGTTTGCTTTGGGTAGTATACTCATTTTCACTATATTGATTCTTCTGATCCATGAACATGGTATATTTCTCCATCTATTTGTGTCATCTTTGATTTCTTTCATCAGTGTTATATAGTTTTCTAAACAAAGTTTTTTGTTTCTTTAGGTATAAATATTCCTAAGTATTTTATTCTTTTTACCATAATGGTGAATGGGATTATTTCCTTTATTTCTCTTTCTGTTTTCTCATTGTTAGTGTATAGGAATGCAAGAGAATTCTGAGTATTAATTTTATATCCTGCAAGTTTATTATATTCATTGTTTAGCTTTAGTAATTTTCTGCTAGTGTCTTTAGTGTTTTCTATGTAGAGAATCATGTCATCTGCAAACAGTGAGAGTTTTACTTCTTCTATTCCAATCGGCATCCCTTTTATTTATTTTTCTTCTCTGATCCCCAGAGAAATAAAGAAGAGTCAATCAATAATGAATAATGCAATAACTGAGATCAAAAGCACTCTGGAGGGAACCAACTGTAGAATAAGTGAGGTGGAAAATAGGATAAGTTAGGTGGAAGATAGAATGGTGGAAATAAATGAAGCAGTGAGGAAAAAAAGAATTGAAAGAAAGGAGGACAACTTCAGAGACCTCTGGGACAATGTTAAATGCCGTAACATTCAAATCATGGGAGTCCCAGGAGAAGAAGACAAAAAGAAAGGGCATGAGAAAATACTTGAGGAGATACTATTTGAAAACTTTCCTAAAATGGGGAAGGAAATATCCACTCAAATCCAAAAAACACCGAGAGTCCAAAACAGGATAAATCCAAGGCAAAGCACCCCAAGACACATATTAATAAAACTAACAAAGATCAAACACAAAGAAAAAATATTAAATGCAGCAAGGGAAAAGCAACAAATAACACACAAGGGAATCCACATAAGAATAATAGCTGATCTTTGAATAGAAAGTCTTCAGGCCAAAAGAGAATGGCAGGGCATATTTAAAGTGATGAAAGAGAAAAAACTACAACCCAGATTACTGTACCCAGCAAGGATCTCATTCAGATATGAAGGAGAAATCAAAAGCTTTACAGCAAGTAAAAGCTGTGAGAATTCAGCACCACCAAACCAGTTCTTCAACAAATGCTAAAGAATCTTCTCTAGACAGGAAACAGAAAAGATTTATAAATTTGAACCCAAACAACAAAGTAAAAGGCAATGGGATCATACTTATCAATAATTACCTTAAATGTAAATGGGCTGAATGTTTCAACCAAAAGACAAAGACTGGCTGAATGTATATGAAAACAAGACCCCTATATATGCTGTCTACAAGGCACCCACCTCAAACCAGGGGACACATAGAGACTGAAAGTGAAGGTCTGGAAAAGACATTTCATGCAAATAGAGACCAAAGGAAGCAGGAGTAGCAATACTCATATTAGATAAAATAGACTTTGAAATAAAGCCTGTGTGAAGAGACAAAGAAGGACACTACATAATGATCAAAGGATCAATCCAAGAAGAAGATAAAACAATTATAAGTATGTATGCACTCAACATAGGAGCTCCTCAATACATAAGGCAAATGCTAATAAGTATGAAAGGGGAAATTACCAGTAATACAATAATAGTGGGGGACTGTAATACCCCATTCACATCTATGGATAGATCAACCAAACAGAAAATTAACAAGGAAATATAAACTTTAAAAGATCCAGTGGACCAGTTAGACCTAATTGGTATCTATAGGACATGTCACCCAAAAACAGTGAATTTCACCTTTTTTTCAAGTGCACATGGAACATTCTCCAGGATAGATCACATTCTGGGCCATAAATCTAGCCTTAATAAATTTTTTAAAAAATTGAAATAATTTCAAGCACCTTTTCTGATCACAATGTGGCAAGATTAGATGTCAACTGCAGGAAAAAACAAAAACAAAAACTTTTAAAAATACAAACATATGGAGGCTAAATAACACACTTCTGAATAACCCCCAAAAATGGAAGAAATCAAAAAGGAAATAAAAATCTGCATAAAAATGAATGAAATGAAAATACAACAACCCAAAACCTATGGGATTCAGTAAAAGCAGTTCTAAGGGGAAGGTTCATAGCACTGGAAGTTTACCTCAAGAAACAAGAGAAAAATCAAACAACCTAATTTTATACCTAAAGCAACTAGAAAAAGAACAAATGAAGAACCCCAGGGTTAGTAGAAGGAAAGAAATCACAAAAATTAGGGCAGAAATAAATGAAAAAGAAACAAAGGAGATTATAGCAAAAATCAACAAAACTAAAAGCTGGTTCTTTGAGAAGATAAATAAAATAGACAAACATTATCCTCAATGGTGAAAATTGAAAGTATTTCCCCTAAAGTCAGGAAAAAGACAAACGTACACACTCTCACCACTACTTTCCAACATAGTTTTGGAAGTTTTAGCCACGGTAATCGGAGAAGAAAAAGAAATAAAGGAAATACAGATTGGAAGAGAAGAAGTAAAACTCTCACTGTTTGCAGATGATATGATCCTGTACTTAGAATGTTGAGTTTTAAGCCAGGTTTTTCCACTCTCCTTTTTCACCTTCATCAAGAGACTCTTTAGTTCATCTTCACTTTCTGCCTTAAGGGTGGTATCATCTGCATATCTGAGGTTACTACTATTTCTCCCGGTAATCTTGACTCCAGCTTGTGCTTCATCCAGACTAGCATTTCGCATGATGTACGAAATGTACTTATATGCATTTCTGCATATAAGTTAAATCAGCAGGGTGACAATATACAGCCTTGACATACTCCATTCCCAATTTTGAACCAGTCTGCTGTTCTATGTCCAGTTCTAACTGTTACTTATTGACCCACATACAGGTTTCTCAGGAGATAGGTAAAGTGGTCTTATATTCCATCTCTTTAAGAATTTTCCACAGCTCTTTGTGATTCACACTGTCAAAGGCTTTAGTGTAGTCAATGAAGCAGAAGACTTTTTTTTTTTTTAACTCCCTCTATGATCCAACCATGTCGGCAATTTGATTGTGGGTGGAATCAGGTCCTAAGTTGCTGGGTCAGAAGCCCTGAGGGTTGGGCCCAAACTGGCTTCTTTCCATTTAAGTGTGTGTTCTCTCCCCACTCTCAGCCCTTGCACCCTCACTCCAAAGGGGAGTGATACTGGAGCAAGAGCAACTGGTGTTGTTACTGGGCATGGGTCTGAACATGAACTGTTTCCAGCCTAGCTGGGGTCGGAGACCTGGACTCCTGATGCAACATGAGTTATAAATGTCCCTGCCCTGCTCAGATGCCCCTCAGATCTGAGCTTCCTTTGTCCCTAATAGCTGAGCTAACCCCTCAGCCTCTGTCACTCTTTCTGATGTGGAGGTGTACCACAGGGCAGGAGGGACTTGTGCTGTCCTCAGCATAGGTTGGGACATGGACTGTGGTAGCCCCAGACAGAGACTGGTACCTTTTATGATTTGCTTTTTGTATAAGCAACAGTATATAAGCTGCACCTGCCCTGCTCAGATGCCATGTTGGTCAGACCTCTTCTCAGTGTGGAGTTGCATCTTGAAATAGGTGGTGCTGGAGCAGTTGCTTGTCTCAGGCTGAGCCACACACCAGATAAATTATGGGAAACTGATCAGACACTTGTGCCATCTCAATTTACCCTCTCTCCTCTGCTTCAGGATCAAGCAAATTAGCATGCATTCTTCACAGGGGGAGTCCAGGCTTCCCACAGCCCTTCTGTTAGTCCTGTTGTCTCTCCCAACCAGCCAAGGGAAGTAGTGTTCCCTGGGTTGAATAGGGCTGGGATGCCCAATATGTGCCTTAAACAGCTCACTTCCTCAGGGAGGATGTCTACCTGTGTCACTTTCCTTTACTTCTCAGTCCCTTCCCAGGGGCATGGGTCCCAACCTGATTTCTTTTCTTCCCTTTCTATGCAATTCTGTATGGATCTTTCTTACAGCCTTGGTTGTACAGAAGTCCTTCTGCCAGTAGCTCCAGTTAGTTTTCAGTGAGAATTCTCCCACATATAGATGTATTTTTGTTGTGTTCATGGGGGGAGGTGAGTTCCACATCCTCCTACTCCAACATATTGCTCTTTTCTAAATGAACTTTTTAACCATAATTGTACCTTACAATATGTCTACTTTAAAACAATTTCCTTTTTTTTTTTCTGGTAATTTGAAAATCAAAAGTTATACTGAGATAGATTAAATGATGGGTACTTATCAAAAACCTAAATTACTTCCAAATAAGATAAAATACTGAAAAATTAACTATTAAACACAAATGTATCTACTTTTGTCTTATCATAAAGGAGCTAAAGACATTTGGGTGTGTTCATTAGCATATCTTGTGTCACATTTCAAAACACTGTAAGAAATAATATACAGCTAAAAATTATAAAAACATATTAAAATTTTTGCCATTCAAGAGAATAATAGTTTTAATAGATATTCCACAATTGCTTACTTTTTAGTCTTCACCAGGAATAAAGATTCTAAAAGTAAAAGATTCCACTTGATAAATGTAATGAAAATGACAGAAATAATTAGTTAAAGAAAACAATTATATATGAAAAGTAGATAAGGAAAGCAAAATGACTGTTCTGAAATAATAAAAAATACAATAAAACTAAGATAAAATCTTACATAAAAGGCTAGGGAAGACTTGTGAAAATGAAATTTATGTATGGTCAACCTGGATAAGATAGAAATAAATTTATTTGTTTTTAACAAATAAATTTTAGAATTGGTTTTCTCTTTGTTATAAAGACAAGGTATTATTTGACTATTAATCTTCTCTTGATAAGAGATTGTGAAAGTAATTTTTGTTTTTGTTTTTAATCTTTTAGGAAACTTGTAAGCAAAGATTTTATGTCTTATCAAAATAATTTTCTCTACTTCATTTGTCATGATCAGGTTTTTGATTACTTTAAAAAACCAAGTCTTCTCAGTATTAAGAAAGCTAAGTTTTGTTCACAACTATGTAACCTGTATTTGCCTTTAACATCTTCTTTTGTCACTTTTAATAGTTTATTAAATATTACTAATAATCTATGATACCATTTAATCAAATATTCAAGCTTTGTAATGCCTTGACAGCTTCCTAAAATCAGTATTTTTAACTTCCAAGTAATTTTGAGTTTTCCCAGAAGGCCTGTGGAAAGTTTCAAAGTATTTGTCTCTCACCGTATAAAAGAGAAATATTAAACTAATTAGACTTATTGTATGTTAAATTACATGGGAAGCATTGTCAAATATATAATGGCAAGCACACTTAAGTTATATTTAAATACATAAATATTGTTAATAACAGGATTCTATAACTTTTATAAAATTCCTTAAAAATCTAATATGTCCTGAAATTTTATCAGTCATAATTCCATTTATTATCTTTAAAAATGTTACACATCACGGGAATAACCCAATTTTCTTGTCAAGTCTATTTTAACAAACTCTCATTAGATCTTTCACTACTTGCATCTGGTCTGTGCAAATGCTCGAGACCCTAAAGTTAAATTCATAAAGAATAGCAGTAGCTCACAATGAGGTATGATGCTTCCTTTCAGGATGTTGTATCAAGAATATTTCTTTCTAGCCCTCCTTCCCTCTCTGAATAATTTTTCCTAATTCTTACACCATGAAGATCTTTATGAGTCTTTGGTTCATTTTTTGCCTTGCTCTGGTTTGGAAAAATAATGCTACTGTTGATATATTTCAGGACATTGTGTGTAGTGGAGAGTATTTCAACCTCCAAATGACTGTTGAATTTGCCATGATTCTATAGTTCTGCCTGTCACAAAAGTCTCCTTGATTCCCAATGTCTCAGTTTCTCTGGAAGATAACTCAGCCCTGTCTCTATCGTGTCAATCTCTCTAACCCTGGGAGTCCATTTCTCTACCTCTGCCTAACAATTCCAAACCCAGGGAACCTCATATCCAGCCTCTATACAAAGAAAGGAACACAAGGCATGGATAAGCACAATAAAACCACCTGTGTGTCTACAGATGGCTAAATTTCACTAGTCTCATGTAAGTAACAATATATAGTATTTGTATTACTCTGACTTATTTCACTAAGAATAATACCTTCTAGGTTCATAGATGTTGTAAATGGAAATTTTCATTTTTTCATGATTAATATTCCATTGCTGTGTATTTTCTTTATCCATTCATATGTTGATGGATACTTAAGTTGTTTTCATATCTCATCTATTATAAATAATATGAATATTGGAAAACATGTATCTTTTTGAATTAGTGTTTCCTTTTTTCAAATACATACCCATGAGTGAAATTGCTGCATCAGTTTTTTGAGGAAATTCCATACTTTTTTCATAGTGGCTGAGTCAACTTATTATCTCACCAGTGCTGCACAATGGTTACCTTTTCTTCACACCCTCTCTAACATTTGTTATTTGTAGACTTTTTGATGATAGCCATTGTGATAAGTGTGAGGAGATATCTCAAAGTTAATATATAACAAAACAGAAACAGATTGTATATAACCAAACAGAAACAGACTCACAAATAGAAAATGAACTAGAGACTACCACTGAGAAGAAGGGGAGGGACAGAATGGGGTATGGAATTAAGAGATACAAGTGACCACACATAAAATACATAAACAATAAGGATATAAAGGAAAATACATCCATTAATACATTATTTTATAATAGCTTTAAATGAGTATAATCTATAAAGGGTTGAATCACTATGCTATACACCTGAAAATAACATAATATTCTAAATCAACTATACCTCAATTAAAAAAAAAAAAAAAGGATGATAACCTCCACTGTCACTTTTCCAGCCCCATGCTATAGACTCCAGTAGGGAGTATCAGGAAGTATTCATGGGTCAAAATTAGCTTCCACTGTCAGGTACCTAGTCCCCTGGTTAGGAATAAGGGCAAATGAGACATCCAGGATTGTCTCCTTACTCCTGAAGATATTGCAGAATCGGCTGCTTAAACAATAGCCACCTCACAAAAATCCCAGGATTGTTTGGTTAAATTTTTTCTTGATAATGGAATAGCTTTTGATTATCTTTTATATGAGCAAGGAGGTGTTTGTAATCAGCACCACTTGCTGCACTGAGATTAACATCGCTGGGGAGGTTGAGACACTGTGTGTATGTGTGTGTGTGTGTGTGTATATATATATATATATATATATATATATATATATAAAATCACTAAACAATCATTTTGCCTTGAGAGAGGTCTTTGTATGACATTTGATTCAGATTGGTTTGGGTCTCAGGGACCATGGCTCTGAAGTGCACTCTAAATATTAGGAATAACCTTGTTGATAATAATCATAGTAGTCTCCCTGGTGTGCTGTTTTCTCTCAAAAGCTTTACATGCACATTTCAGCCACTGACTACTAAACAATCACTCTAAGACTAGAATGTCAGAAAAGGAAAGAAGATGTGACTCTAAAATTATGACTTACAAATACCAGACTGAGATTCAGCAAAAAAATAAATAAATAAATAAAAAGCAAGAACTCTAGAGTCATAGCTGGGAGTAGTACTAAAGCTTTAAATTTTATAACATCTCTCAGACTGAGAGTATGATCGAAAGGGGAAATTGTTAAAAAAGAAAACAATCCAAAATGGAGTCAGTTATACTAAGCCTCATGTCACCAAGCCAAAACTTAATTATAGTTTCAGCTCTCCCAGAAATGAGATCTATAATAATCAATCAGAAGTTGCCTGATCAGGACTAGGTATATAATCTGCTTAACAGAATCCTGCTGTTCCTGAAAGGAAAGTAATTTTTCATAAATGACCAAGTTTTTGTCTGGTATAATGTCCTTGTTCTGCTTCTTTATGCCTATAAATGTTTATCATTTTGTTCAAATCCTAGAGCTCTTTACTACCTGCATGCTTTTGAACTGTGGTGTTGGAGAAGACTCTTGAGAGTCCCTTGGACTGCAAGGAGATCCAACCAGTCCATTCTGAAGGAGATCAGCCCTGGGATTTCTTTGGAAGGAATGATGCTAAAGCTGAAACTCCAGTACTTTGGCCACCTCATGTGAAGAGTTGACTCATTGGAAAAGACTCTGATGCTGGGAGGGATTGGGGGCAGGAGGAGAAGGGGACGACAGAGGATGAGATGGCTGGATAGCATCACTGACTCGATGGACATGAGTCTGAGTGAACTCCGAGAGTTGGTGATGGACAGGGAGGCCTGGTGTGCCGAGATTGATGGGGTCGCAAAGAGTCGGACAAGACTGAGCGACTGAACTGAACTGAGACTGAGTGCTGCCAAATTTGAATCAATTTCACTCAAATAAATTCTTAATATTTGCAATATGTCTCAGTTTATCTTTAACAATTCACATATATAGATATACACAAAAAAACTTTTAACTCACACACAAGAAAGTGTTCTGGTCTTTAAGAATTTGGGGAGTGATCACTTTTGGAGTTTCATCCTTTTGTAATGTCATTTATCAGTACTAAATTTGTTTTATCTTAAATTCATATTATTTCTTCCTATAAAGCTACCAGGGACTTAGCTCATAATACATGGTGATGAGAAATTGCCTGCCAAAGCAGTCCCCTCATCACTTCCAACCCATCATGAAATTATGACAGACTGTGTGAAAACACTCCATCAACTAGACTTATTACAGGAGAATGGCCAGTTAGAGAAAACCCTCGGTCCCTAACACTGAACTTTCTCTTTTGAAGTGTCCCCAAACTGCTGGCTTACCCCTTCCAGCAACCAAGGACTGTCAACTACACATTAATAAGTCTCTTCCACTTCTACATTCCACATTAATAGATGGCTTCAGTATTCTTTTTACTCTATACAATTTACTCTCCTTTTTAATAACCAATACAATATTGCAAAGTTAAAAAATAAAATAAAAAACATAATTCCTACTGAAATGAAAAAGATGGTGGATGTGTCCCTTGATACTTATGAAAGAACTTTTTATTTTATTATGTATTAAATTTATCTCGGGCTGTTTTGTCTTTGACGATAGTGTAATGTATATTTACTTGCTTCTTCCCCATACAAGATGGAGGCTTTCTGTGAACAAGTGTGTACATGTATTTTTTTTTTTTTTTTGTATTGTGTGACAAAGTGCTTGGCTTACTGAGAGACCCAACTCATATTAGGTGAGTAGCACCTAAATGTAGCATACAAAAGTATGCTATTTCAATAAACTGATTATTTTAAAATGAATCTTTAATTTTAATTGCACATTTTGTGGAAATAAAGAACACATAAATGAGAACAAGCAAAATCTATTTCTCCAGTTTTTAATAGTATACAAGTCAGCACCATCACTTGAATTTTGGCAGATAATCAAAGGCAGGCAGAGTAATGGGAAAGCTTTAAAGTGGATAAAAGAGGAAGGTTTCATAAATGTCCTGAAAAGATGCTGTTAGTATGGGGTAGGTATATGAGGACAACTAGAAATGAAATATTCTGTGTGATTGATTAGGAGTGCATTTTTGGCTTTCTCTGGTTTCTCTTCCTAAGTTGGAAGCAGGAGCAAAAATAAGGGAAATCATAAAGTCCTTGCCACTTTGGGCCTAGTTGTTAGAGGGATTATTGTTTGTTTGTTTGTTTTAATTTATTACATCTGACTTAGAGATAGCAGGTTGGCTTCCTGGGTCTGTTACTAGAGAAAATTGGTTGGCTCACTGGGTTGGTTGCTGCCAATTGTGGATCAGAGTTCTATTACCATACACAGTCTGGCCTTTACCATTTGTATAGTCTTTCACGTCCTAGAAAACATGTTATTGTTATTGCTAGTCTGTTCTTCTTAAAGAGCACATCATTTTTTCCAGGTGATAAAACTTTCATGGATTCTCCTGACCTACCAAGAAAAGTAAAAAATATTTAACCTGACAGATTCTAATCTTAAAAGTTGTCTTCTCATCCTTTATAACCTGCTATTCTCTTCCAGGCCTCCTGGGCTGCAATCAAATTTGAGTCCTTGAGGCTTTGAAATATATCCATGCCTTCTTGTTTCTGTATTTTTGAGTCAGTTCTTTTCCTTTTTCTGTTCTCTTCTCTACCCATTCCACATTTCTGCCAATTGGTATTATATTATTCCTAAATACCACTCTAAATATGCTTTCCTCATCTGAATATTCCACAAAATTTCACTTTAAGTGCTTTTTCATGGTTTAGCAGTAGGGAAGTATAATATATATCCATTGTTTTTATCTATGCATGGGAAAATATCTAAACATTGAAAGTGAGGAAAAATGTGGGCAGCACATTTTTCATATGAAAGCAAAGCATTATCTACAGGAATGTAAATGGTTAAATTCACTGTTTACCCATGATCCTAGGCTTCAGTAAAGTAGAATTTAGCTTGTAGATTTTCTTAAGAAAAATCACTTTCTATTTGGGGGGGAAGATAACCCCCAAAATATTATTTCCCCTTTGAATTTTAACTGTGTTTTTGTTTCTCTAAGGTAGTGATCTTAACATAAAATTACCTGTATGTCATTATTTCAGAAATACTTTTTAAAGCATCTTATGAGTTCTCTCATTAATTAATGAGTTAAATTAAAATTTTGACATTTGTACATTTTATATGTTATGAGTCATGGTTTTAATCTTGTGAAAATTACCCTTTAATATAGATGGGTTTAAAAAAAAAAAAAACACCACCAGGGGTTCTTTATGTCTTGTCCATTGTTTATTGCTCCTTAGAGGTCTTCATCCAGTGTGTTGCACATTATATATGCTTAATACTTGTTTGATGAGATAGATAAATTTCATTTTTATCACAAGACTATAATCTTATATCTTTAATAAAAAATAATATTTGGTGTTGTTTTCACAAGTGGTTAAGGGTATTTGACTTGCCAAAATAAACTGATTGAAATATGGAAATAAAGTTTATATGTTTGTTTATACATCCAGTGGCAAGAAATAATTTTCATTTTTAATGAAAAATGTGAAGTATACATATAAACTGCAATCTCAATGAAAAAGGCAAGCACTACTCTTTAAAGACTCATATTACCAGGTGACATTACTCAGTTATCAGTATCTTCATAAATACCAAGCCCATAATTTGGCCTGAAATAGCACTTGCAGTGAGCTTAATTTCTAATGTCAATATAGCAGCTTCAAACTAAAGTTCTCTACAAATCTGTAAGGAAGTTCTTAAGCTACTTTATAGAAACCAATTTACCTCCTAGAAAAGATAGTCAGCTTTATGCTGGAAAATATAAGAAAATGAACTAACAGACTACATGAAAGATAATGCTGTCACTTGAAGCTCTGAAATAGACATATACTTGTCAGAAAATAAATATTCTTGTGAAGTAGTTCTATTCTAAAGAAAAGCAGTGTCATATAAATTGCAGCAGCAATATATAGAAAATTATGATGCATTTCCCCAGTAGGCTCTGTCTAGAGAATGAAAAGCTGAACTAACTCTAAAAAATCAATCAATGTAATTCACCCTATTAACAGGATAAAGAAGAAATACCTTATGATCATCCTAATAGCACCCTCCCCCAAAAAAGAAAAGAAAAAAAAAAATCAATACCTATTCCTGAAAACCACTTTGAACAGACTAGGAAGAGATGGAACTTCTTCAATAAAATAATGGGCATTTTAAGATAAACTTATCTTTAGCATCATATTTAATGGTGAAATATTGAACTCTTTCTTGATAAGATCAGAAGTGAGTCAAGGATTCTCATTGTCAGAGCTCTTGTTCAACATTGAACTATAGGTTTGTTTATGTGAAAAATCCTAAGGTATTGATAAACACCTATTGGACATACTATGTGAATTCATCAAGGTCATAGGATGCAAGGTTAATATGGTAAAAGACAATTTTTTTAATTTATTTATTTTAATTGAAGGCTAATTACTTTACAATATTGTATTGGTTTTGCCATACATAAAACTATGATAGCAGCAAACATTTCAAAACTAAAACTGAAATTTAAAATCCATTTACAATTGTCTCATGAGATGTACATTATTTAGAGCTTCTTTATTTAAAAATACCAAAGATATTCTTTCTTGATAGTCTACATTCATGTTGTATTTTGGGAATTATCTTATACATGGCCTAATTTAATCCTGACAATGATTTTTAAGTTAGATAATTTTATTTATTTTACTCGTCTAAATGACTCAACTAGAAGTAAATAGAAATGGAGTTAAACTCCATGTTGTGACATGCTAAGCTCATCTTGTTTTAAATATATATCTTGGGAAAAGATATAAACTATGATGTTGGTCTACTAATGTTCTAATGAATCATTTTTCCATAGTCAGCAATAGGATCAGAGTAGCTTTGGCAAAATGTATATATTTCAAATTAATTTTATTCATTATAGACAGATGTTATAAGGTAAAATGGACATAGATTCACTTAGATGCAGTAAAATAGAATCAACAAAATAAAAAAGAGAGAAAACCATTTAATTACTATAGAAACTTCAATATGCTTAGTTTTCTTAATGTATTAAAATTGAAAGTATCAATTCACATGAAATTGTAATAAAATTTTAAAAGTGCATGCATTAAAAAACCTATTCCTATCAGCAGTTTTTGGCAGTCCTAACTACTACTTTGGTGACTAGCTAGAAGGACCTACATGGCTTAACATAAAATTATACTCATGGCCAACCTTTATTCCAGCAAGGGATACAGGGCAAGAATAACAGGAAAATTAGAAGGCTAGAAATGTCAGTTACAGGATCTCTTGCCATTTAGCATGTACTGCACAAACAAGCTTTTTATTCAGCTGTGAACTTCAGGGCCATTCAAGAGGTATTATTGTCCAGGAAAGACTTTAAAGGTAGTCAGTCACAAACCTACCATATGATTATAGATGATACAGACCTCAAGTCAGGCAGTAGGTGTATATCATGGAAAGTAATGTTTCCTTTCAGGATGGTGACAAAATCTTTCATTCTGACCTACCTCTTGCCAGTATATAGAATAATATCACTACCCAGTGATGTGAGCATCCCCATTGTTTAGTTCTCAAAGTTTGACAGAGTCACCATCATGGCTATAGCAGAGGCAAAAAGTGAATGATGCAGACTTGCTACTTTGATTCGTTCCTTGAGATTGTATAAAAATCATTCAGAGGAAAAATGTTGATAGAACTTTTTCTTGGAATTCTGATACTTTTATTGAAAAGGAAGGAAGTGTTAGCACAGAATGATCTGGCTAATAGACAAGCCTTTCCAATATTCTAAGGTTAAGAGATACTTTAATGTAATTTTAGTGAAATAGCAAAGTCACAATCAAAAATTAATAAAAATAAATACATTTATATTAAAAAAAAAACTAAAGAAGGTTATTTGGAGAACTGATCAATAAAAGTGTTTGGTTTTTTGTTTGTTTTTTTTTTCCTGAAAAAAAAGTAAAATATAAAAATAAATTTCTATCTATAATAGACCTATTCCTACCAGGGCTCAAGCTTTAGGGATGCATGCTGGGATCATGAGTAGACTCTTATAAGAGTCTGACTTCCTCCCAATTGTGCATTATTGAGTAGTTTCCTAATATATATAGATAGTTAGATATAAACCATTTGGGACACCTTTTGAAATTTTGGGAAAAAAATTAATGTGTAATAGATGTATGTCTCATAAGCACTAAAAGAGTTTATACCTACATCTGATACATCCTTATATAATCCACTCTAACTCAATATACACTTAACATAAATTGATGAATTCTGATAAAAAGTAATAGATATACATTTTTTTTTTCCTAAAATTACTTTGATCTATACATGAAAATAGCTACCTAAGTCCGAGGTCAGGGGCTGCGGCCGGGAGGAGCTACCTAAGTCTGAGGTCAAGGGCGGCGGAAAACCACTAGACCATTCAGGTATGACCTAAATCAAATCCCTTATGATTATACAGTGGAAATGAGAAATAGATTTAAGGGCCTAGATCTTATAGATAGAGTGCCTGATGAACTATGGACGGAGGTTCCTGACATTGTACAGGAGACAGGGATCAAGACCATCCCCATGGAAAAGAAATGCAAAAAAGCAAAATGACTGTCTGGGGAAGCCTTACAAACAGCTGTGAAAAGAAGAGAAGCAAAAAGCAAAGGAGAAAAGGAAAGAGATAAGCATCTGAATGCAGAGTTCCAAAGAATAGCAAGAACAGATAAGAAAGCCTTCCTCAGCGATCAATGCAAAGAAATAGAGGAAAACAACAGTATGGGAAAGACTAGAGATCTCTTCAAGAAAATTAGAGATACCAAGGGAACATTTCATGCAAAGATGGGCTCGATAAAGGACAGAAATGGTATGGACCTAACAGAAGCAGAAGATGTTAAGAAGAGGTGGCAAGAATACACAGAAAAACTGTACAAAAAAGATCTTCACGACCCAGATAATCACGATGGTGTGATCACTGACCTAGAGACATCCTGGAATGTGAAGTCAAGTGGGCCTTAGAAAGTATCACTACGAACAAAGCTAGTGGAGGTGAGGGAATTCCAGTTGAGCTATTTCAAATCCTGAAAGATGATGCTGTGAAAGAGCTACACTCAATATGCCAGCAAATTTGAATAACTCAACAGTGGCCACAGGACTGGAAAAGGTCAGTTTTCATTCCAATCCCAAATAAAAGCAATGCCAAAGAAGGCTCAAACTACCACACAATTGCACTCATCTCACATGCTGGTAAAGTAATGTTCAAAATTCTCCAAGCCAGGCTTCAGCAATATGTGAACCATGAACTTCCTGATGTTCAAGCTGGATTTAGAAAAGGCAGAGGAACCAGAGATCAAATTGCCAACTTCCACTGGATCATGGAAAAAGCAAGAGAGTTCCAGAAAAACATCTATTTCTGCTTTAATGTCTATGCCAAAGCCTTTGACTGTGTGGATCACAATCAACTGTGGGAAATTCTACAAGAGATGGGAATACCAGACCACCTGACCTGCCTCTTGAGAAATCTGTATGCAGGTCAGGAAGCAACAGTTAGAACTGGATATGGAACAACAGACTGGTTCCAAATAGGAAAAGGAGTATGTCAAGGCTGCATATTGTCACCTTGCTTGTTTAATTTATATATAGAGTACATCATGAGAAACGCTGGACTGGAAGAAACACAAGCTGGAATCAAGATTGCCAGGAGAAATATCAATAACCTCAGATATGCAGATGATACCACCCTTATGGCAGAAAGTGAAGAGGAACTCAAAAGCCTCTTGATGAAAGTGAAAGTGGAGAGTGAAAAAGTTGGGTTAAAGCTCAACATTCAGAAAATGAAGATCATGGCATTTGGTCCCATCACTTCATGGGAAATAGATGGGGAAACAGAGGAAACAGTGTAGATTTTATTTTGGGGGGGCTCCAAAATCACTGCAGATGGTGACTGCAGCCATGAAATTAAAAGACGCTTACTCCTTGGAAGGAAAATTATGTCCAACCTAGATAGCATATTCAATAGCAGAGACATTACTTTGCCAACAAAGGTCCGTCTAGTCAAGGCTATGGTTTTTCCTGTGGTCATGTATGGATGTGAGAGTTGGACTGTGAAGAAGGCTGAGCGCCGAAGAATTGATGCTTTTGAGATGTGGTGTTGGAGAAGACTCTTGAGAGTGCCTTGGACTGCAAGGAGATCCAACCAGTCCATTCTGACGGAGATCAGCCCTGGGATTTCTTTGGAAGGAATGATGCTAAAGCTGAAACTCCAGTACTTTGGCCACCTCATGCAACGAGTTGACTCATTGGAAAAGACTCTGATGCTGGGAGGGATTGGGGGCAGGAGGAGAAGGGGACGACAGAGGATGAGATGGCTGGATGGCATCACTGATTCGATGGCTGTGAGTCTGAGTGAACTCCGGGAGTTGGTGATGGACAGAGAGGCCTGGCGTGCTGCATTTGATGGGGTTGCAAAGAGTCAGACACGACTGAGTGACTGAACTGAACTGAACTGATACATGAAAATGTAACCAACATTTAAAATGTTTCTTATTTTCAAAAGTAATATCCATATATTATATGTTCAACAAATAGGCATCTTGTTCACTCTGTATGAAATGCCAAGATCAAAACATAACCATTTGGGAGAGAGAAAAGAAAGTTCCACTGCCGATCTATTTAATGAGCAACAACTGTAGAGAACAGAATCCACTACAACTAAATCCAAGCAGAGTGAAGGATGGAATCTGAGACCACAGGAAAAATTTACTGCTAAAAACAAAACTAGGGTGAAAACATGGAATGCTATATCTAACATAATGAAGGAAATTCTTAAAGGAAGCATTAACTTGCTATTTACTAAGTAATATATATGTATTTAGAACTGCTGCTGCTGCTGCTGCTAAGTCGCTTCAGTTGTGTCCGACTCTGTGCGATCCTACAGACGGCAGCCCCCCAGGCTCCCCAATCCCTGGGATTCTCCAGGCAAGAATACTGAAGTGGGGTACCATTTCCTTCCCCAATGCATGCAAGCATGCTAAGTCACTTCAGTCGTGTCCAACTCCATGCGACCCTATGGACAGCAGCCCGCCAGGCTCCTCAGTCCACAGGATTCTCTAGCAACAATACTGGAGTTAATAATTCATTAACATTATTCATGTTAATGAATAATTAACATTATTCATTAATCATGGCCCAATCAGAGATGAAGATATTACCTCACATTAAATCTAGTTACATGTATAAAAAGATTTAGCTCTTATTTCAAATAATTTATATATTTTGGTAAGTAAAGATATCATGAAATAATGGGAAAGCAAAAGAGATAAAATCAATTAAAGTAAAAACTTTAAAAGTACTTCATGAAGGATATAAGTTTGAGATGAAAAATATTCATGTTGCTGTACAGCAGAAACTAACACAACATTTTAAAGCAATTATGCTCCAACTTGAAATAAATTAAAGAATTAAAAACTTGAATTCATCAAAATACAGTTCTTGGAAATCAGCAAGTCACAGACTGGAAGAAGAAATTTCAAATTTATATGTGAGAGAGGATTAATATCCAAACATGTAAAGAACCACCACAAGCAAAGAAGGAAAGAAAATACGTAATTTACATAGTATACACAACTCTAGAAAATATCCTAACTAAAGACAATCTCCAAATGGGCAATAAAGTTATAAAATCAGTCTTATCACAGTGAAATATTGCTACACATCCCAGGATGGATACAAATTAAAAGTTGACAAATTTATGCATTACCATACATGTGGAAGACTTGTACTTTGCAAGTGGGAGTATAAATTGATTTAAGAAAACACTTTGGAAATCTCTTGGTTATTACCTACAAAACCGAAGCATTTTCTTTTTCCATGAGTCAGTAATTTCATTCTTATTTATATGTCAAAAAATAAGTTTGCACATTTAGCTATAAAAGTCATGTAATTGTTTATAGCAGCTTTCCTCCTAATAGTACCAAAATATTAACAACTATTTGCTGTGAAAAGAAAAACTAAAATTAAAAAAATAATCCAAATGTCTGTCTGTGAAAAGAAGAATAAATGAACAATAAAGAACAATATAAACAATAAAGAACAATATCACATGCATCAAAATTCACTAATTCGTGTGATAAATGTTCATTTAGAACCTAATAAAACCAAGGCATTTTGCTATATTCCTTGAAATATGCAAAGATGAATGTCATAGTCCCTGTTCTCAAGAAGTTTGCCCTCTGTTAGGTAAATAAGACAAATATATGTAATTGTAGCATTTGGTACATTTAACAATACAAGAGAGGCTAATTAAGACTCATAGTATTAGTTGCCCAGTCATGCCTGACTCTTTGCCACCCCATAGACTGGGTTCCTCTGTCTATGGAATTCTCCAGGCAAGAATGATGGAGTGGGTAGCCATTTCCATCTTCAGGGCATCTTCCCAACCCAGGGATCGAAGCTGGGTCTCCCATATTGCAGGCAGATTCTTTACAATTCAAGCCACCAGGGAAGCCCCATAGGGTATTAGGAATTTTAATTCTGTCATATTCTATTTGTCAAAGTTGTCAAAGATTAGGCTGTTTTAACAGCCAGATAGACTAGGTAGTGATATAGAATCCATTGCTTGATGGAGGAGCTGCAAGGTCACATTGCAGATGAGCATATATTATGTGGAGGCCATCTTTAGAAAATACAATTGAACAGTAGACTTAAGGAAATTCTAAACAAAAGAAGAGTGTTAGGAATGATGAGGAATATTCTATATGTTTCGTATACATTGATTAGTTTACAGCAGTTAAACAGAGGATATGGTTAAGAAACTGGTGAAATATTAAATTCATATCATGAGAGGAGAGCTTTGAGCAAAGCCTAAGATTTGTTTAATTTCATAGCCCATGGTTATTTTCAGTAGTAGAGGAGCATAATCAGACTTTTATCTTACCATACTTGATTGTTTGTTTGTTTTCAGTTGACAGGTTTAAGTTGACAAGTCAATAAAAGCATGATAAAAAGACTGGAAATGGAGGCCAGTAAGGAGGTTATTGTGATTATTCACATGAGGGGGTAGTTTGAATTAATATTTAAGATCTAGAAATAGGGAAGAGGGAACAGATTCAAAGGATGATTCAAAAGTAGAGATGTGTAGAGTCAACATGTAAGGGAAGGCCACAGCAAAGTATCAGTGAAATATTTCTGGATCTAGGCAATACTGAGGCGATTATTGCATATTTTCCTCAGTAATCAACCAAAGAGATACTTTACAAGCTTTTCAAATGATCTCTTATCCTCATTCACAAGTGGGCAGACAGAAGAATCGAAAACTATAATCCCACAGCCTCCAGAATGAAAATCACATCACAGAAAGCTAACCAAAATAATCACATGGATTAGAGCTTTGTGTAACTGAATGAAGCTATGACCCACATTGTGCAGGGCCAGTGAGAAGAGATGGGCCATGGTGGAGATTGCTGAGAACACCATGAAGACTATGAAAAGGTAAACAAAAAAAAGAAAGAGAGAGAGACTTGGAAATAAGCCCCCCCCGCCCCCAGGTCTGTGGGTATCCCATATGCCACTAGGGTAGAATGGAGAAAAACTCCAGAAAGAATGAAGAGGCTGAGCCAAAGCAGAAACTATGCTCAGTTGTGGATGGGCCTGGTGGTGAAAGCAAAGTTAAATGCTGTAAAGAACAATATTGCATAGACCTGGAATGTTATGTTCATGAATCAAGGTAAATTGGGAGTGGTCAAGCAGGAGATGGCAAGAGTGAACATCAACATTTTAAGAATCTGTGAACTAAAATGGAAGGGATTGGCAAATTAATTCAGATGATCATTATATCTGCTACTGTGGGCAAGAATCCTTTCAAAGAAATAGATGCCCTTATAGCCAGCAAAAGAGTCTGAAATGCAGTACTGGGATGCAGTACTCATCTGCATACTCATGAACTCATCATCTGAGTACTCATGTCTCAAAAATGACAGAATGATCTAGGTTTGTTTCCAAGGAAAACCATTCAACACCATAGTAATCCAGTATATGCCCCAACCACTAAGGCCAAAGAAACTGAAGTTGAACCATCTATGAAAAACTACAAGGTTTTATAGAACAAATAACAGCAAGAACAAAAAAAAGATGTTCTTTTCACCATAGGGAATTGGAATGAAAAACTAGGAAGTCAAGAGATACCTGGGGCAACAAGCAAGTTTGGTCTTTGAGTACAAAATGAAGCAGAGCAAAAGCTAACAGGGTTTTGCCAATAGAATACACTGTTCATTCTCAAAGAGTCGGACATGACTGAGCAACTGAACTGAACTGAACTGTTCATAGCAAACACTCTCTTCCAACAACACAAGAGATGACTACATATGAACATCAGCAGGTAATCAGCACCAAAATCAGATTGATTATATTCTTTGCAGCTGAAGATGGTGAAGCTCCAAAGATTGAGCAAAAAGAAAACCTGGAGCTGACTGTGGCTCAGATTATGAGCTCCTAAATGCAAACATCAGACTTAAATTGTAGAAAGTAGGGGACACCACTAGGCCAATCAGGTATGACTTAAATCAAATCCCATATGATTATACAAGGGAAGTGACAAATATATTCAAGGGATTATATCAAATAGACAGAGTGCTTGAAGAACTATGGATGGAGGTTCATAACATTGTACAGGAGGCAGTGGCAAAGCCATGCCCAAGAAAAAGAAATGCAAGAAAGCAAAGTGATTGTCTGAGGAGGCCTTACAAATAGCTGAGATCTGGCACAAAGACAGAAATATAGATCAATGGAACAAAATAGAAAGCCCAGAGATAAATCCACACACCTATGGACACCTTATCTTTGACAAAGGAGGCAAGTACATACAATGGATTAGAGACAATTTCTTTAACAAGTGGTGCTGGGAAAACTGGTCAACCGCTTGTAAAAGAATGAAACTAGAACACTTTCTAACACCATACACAAAAATAAACTCAAAATGGATTAAAGATCTAAAGGTAAGATGAGAAACTATAAAACTCCTAGAGGAGAACCTTGGCAAAACACTCTCCAACATATATCACAGCAGGATCCTCTATGACCCACCTCCCAGAATACTGGAAGTAAAAGCAAAAATAAACAAATGGGACCTAATTAACCTTAAAAGCTTCTGCACATCAAAGGAAACTATAAGCAAGGTGAAAAGACAGCCTTCAGAATGGGAGAAAATAATAGCAAATGAAGCAACTGACAAACAACTAATCTCAAAAATATACAAACAACTCCTGCAGCTCAATTCCAGAAAAATAAACGACCCAATAAAAAAATGGGCCAAAGAACTAAATAGACATTTCTCCAAAGAAGACATACAGATGGCTAACAAACACATGAAAAGATGCTCAACATCACTCATTATCAGAGAAATGCAAATCAAAACCACAATGAGGTATCATTTCATGCCAGTCAGAATGGCTGCGATCCAAAAGTCTACAAGCAATAAATGCTGAAGAGGGTGTGGAGAAAAGGGAATCCCCTTACACTATTGGTGGGAATGCAAACTAATATAGCTACTATGGAGAACAGTGTGGAGATTCCCTAAAAAACTGGAAATATAACTGCCTTATGATCCAGCAATCCCTCTGGTGGGCATACACACCAAGGAAACCAGAATTGAAAGAGACACGTGCACCCCAATGTTCATCGCAGCACTGTTGATAATAGCCAGGACATGGAAGCAACCTAGATGTCCATCAGCAGAATGGATAAGAAAGCAGTGGTACATATACACAATGGAGTATTACTCAGCCATTAAAAAGAATACATTTGAATCAGTTCTAATGAGGTGGATGAAACTGGATCCTATTATACAGAGTGAAGTAAGCCAGAAAGAAAAACACCAATACAGTATACTAACGCACATATATGGAATTTAGAAAGATGGTAATGATAACCCTATATGGGAGACAGCAAAAGAGACACAGATGTATAGAACAATCTGCTGGACTCTGTGGGAGAAGGAGAGGGTGGGATGATTTGGGAGAATGGCATTGAAACATGTCTAATATCATATATGAAATGAATAGCCTGTCCAGGTTTGATGCATGATACTGGATGCTTGGGGCTGGTGCACTGGGATGACCCAGAGGGATGGTATGGGGAGGGAGGTGGGAGGGGGTTTCAGGATGGGGAACACGTGTATACCTGTGGTGGATTCATGTTGATGTATGAAAAAACCAATACAATATTGTAAAGTAATTAACCTCCAATTAAAGCAAATAAATTTATATTTTTTAAAAAAAGTTGAAAGAGAAAGATAAACACAACTGAATGCAGAGTTCCAGAAACTAACAAGGGGAGAAAAGAAAGCCTTCTTATATGAACAATACAAAGAAATAGAGGGGAAAAAAATAGAATGAAAAATACTATATATATCTTCAAGAAAATCAGAGATATTGAGGGAATATTTAATGCAAAGATGGGCACAATAAGGAAAGAAAAGGAAATGACCTAAGAGAAGCAGAACAGATTAAGAAGAGGTGGCAAGAATACAGAGAAGAACTGCACCAAAAGGCTCTTAATGACCTGGATGATCATGATGGTGTGGTCATTCACCTAGACCCAGACATTTTAGAGTGTGAAGTAAAATGTGGCCTTAGAAAGCATTACTGCAAACAAAGCTAGTGGAGGTGATGGAATTCCAGCTGAGCTATTTAAAATACTAAATGATGTTGCTGTAAAAGTGCTGTACTCAACAGCCCATCAAATTTGGAAAACTCAGCAGTGGCCACAGGACTGGTAAAGGCCAGTTTTCATTACATTCCCCAAAATGGCAGTGCCAAAGAATGTTCAAACTACCATACAGTTGTAATCATTTCACATGCTAGCAAGGAAATGGTCAAAATCCTACAAGCTAGGCTTCAACAGCACATGAACCAAGAATTTTCAGATGTACAAGCTGGATTTAGAAAAGGAAGAGGAACCAGAGATCAAGTTGCCAACATCTTTTGGAATATAGAGAAAGCAAGAAAATTCCAGAAATATACCTGCTGCTGCTGCTGCTAAATTGCTTCAGTTGTTTCCGACTCTGTGTGACCTTATAGATGGCAGCCCACCAGGCTCCCCCATCCCTGGGATTCTCCAGGCAAGAAAACTGGAGTGGGTTGTCATTTCCTTCTCCAATGCATGAAAGTGAAAAGTAAAAGTGAGGTCACTCAGTCGTGTCTGACTCCTAGCGACTCTATGGACTGCAGCCCACCAGGCCCCTCTGTCCATGGGATTTTCCAGGCAAGAGTACTGGAGTGGGTTGCCATTGCCTTCTCCAGAAATATATCTACTTATACTTAATTGATGATGCTGAAATCTTTGATTGTGTGGATCACAACAAACTGGAAAATTCTTAAAGAGATGGAAATAACAAACCACCTTATCTGTGTCCTGAGAAACCTATATGTAGGAGAAGAAGTAACAGAACCGGACATGGAACAACAACAGACTGGTTCCAAGTGGGGAAAAGAGTATATTGTCACCCTGCTTATTTAACTTATATGCAGAGTACATCATGACAGGCTGGATGGAACTCAAGCTGGAATCAAGATTGCGAGGAGTAATATCAACAATTTCAGATATGCGAATGACACCACACTTATGGCAGAAAGTGAAGAGTAACTAAAGAGTCTCTTGATGAGCGTTAAAAAGGATAGTGAAAAAGCTGGCTTAAACATCAACATTCAGTAAACTAAGATGATACAGTCTGGTTCCATCACTTCATGGCAAATTGTTGGGAAAGAGTGAAAATAGTAGCAGATTTCATTTTCTTGGACTCCAAAATCATTGCAGCCTGTGACTGCAGCCACTAAATTAAAAGACTTTTACCCCTTGGAGGAAAATCTATGACAAACCTAGACAGTGTATTAAAAAGCAGAGACATCACTTTGCCAACAGATCTATATAGTCAAAGCTATGTTCTTTTATTCTAGTAGCTATGTAGAGTTGTGAAAGTTGGACTATAAAGAAAGCTGAGCGCTGACTATTGATGCTTCCAAATTGTGGTGCTGGAGATAAATCTGAAGAATCTCTTGGACTGCAAGGAAATCAAACCAGTCAATCCTAAAGGAAGTCAGCCCTGAATATTCACTGGAAGGACTGATGCTGAACCTGAAATGTCAATACTTTGGCCACCTGATGTGAAGAGCTGACTCATTGTTAAAAAAGATTGAGGGCAGAAGGAAAAGGGGATGACAGAGGATGAGATAGTTGAATGGCATCACCAACCTAACTGACATGAGTTTGAGCAAACTCTAGGCCATAGTGAAGGACAGGGAACCTGGTGTGCTGCAGTTCATGGGATCATGAAGAGTCAGATATAACTGAGGAACTGAACAACAGTAATAAAAATATCTCATTTAGCTTACATAAGCTCCATGAGAATTGATGAAAATCAACGTCCTGCACAAGGCAAAACTTTCCTAAAACATTGGCCCCACAAAGAGGGTCACATTTGGGAGATGTTGGGATTATATTCACAGGCAGAAAGTCCCAAGTATCCCAGAGGAGAGACAACAAGGGCTCTATCCAGGGCTTTTTAAGTTCTACTGAATGATTCTCCTGCAGATGGAAGGGAAGTTGGGTCTGAAAAGCGGGTGCCTCCATGGAAGCAGGGCATGGGATACAAAACTTCATAAAGCCCTTTATAATCTTTATTTATTTTTATCATATTTCTTCTTCTTAACACTTGCTGATATAAGTATATATATATATATATATATATATATATATTTCTTCCTAAATTATAGCAAATAAGTATATAGAGAAAACTTATAAAAATGTGGGCCTGGCACCGAATAGATCCTTATAAAGTAAAATCCTATTTGAAACACTTTTGTGCATAATATCAATGTTTAAGTACACCATTTATGTAATCATATGTCAGTTTTATTTCATCCATTAGATTGTCTACAATTATGAATCTTTCTACTCTTTTATATTTCAACTGATATCAACATTACTGATCAGTATAAAATCTCAGGCTACTATCAGTTCAGTTCAGCTGCTCAATTGTGTCTGACTCTTTGCAACTCCATGGACTGCAGCAGTCCAGGCTTCCCTGTCCATCACCAACTCCTGGAGTTTGCTCAAACTCATGCCTGTTGAGTCAGTGATGCCATTCAACCATCTCCTCTGTCATGCCCTTCTCCTCCTGCCTTTTTCTGTGATTCAGCTCTTCACAGTAGGTGGCCAAAGTATTGGAGCTTCAGTTTCAGCATCAGTCCTTCCAATGAATATTCAGGATTGATTCTCTTTAGGATTGACTGGTTGATCTGACAGGCTTCTATAGGATTTTTAAAAAGTTGTAGGTACAGGTATAAATATATTATACAAATATTAATAGAATATTAAATATTATACATTATTTTGGCACACAAAATTTCATAAAAAATAATATTTGAGCCATCAGGGAAGCCCCACATACATACATATATACATAATTTTTTATCTTGACCAAATATCAATTACACAAACTTATTTGTAGGCCTTCATCTATTAATACAGAAAATGGTATAAAGAGAAATGTGCAAAAGATTATCAACTTGACAACAATCTTGAAGTTTAGCCATGTCTCCAGAATTTCTTACTTATCTCTAGCACCTCCTGTGGCTAAAACACTCCTGTGCACGTGCTAAGTCACTTCAGTTGTTTCTGACGTTTTGTGACTCCACGAACTGTAGCCTGCCAGGCTCCTCTGTCCATGGGAGTCTCCAGGCAAGACTATTGGAGTGGGTTACATTGCCCTCCTCCAGGAGATCTTCCTAACCCAGGGACTGAACCTGAGTCTCTTATGTCTTCTGCATTGGCAGGTGGGTTGTTTACCACTAGTGCCACCTGGGAAGCTCAAAACACCCCAAACCCCACAAAATTTCTCTAACTTGTACTTTATCATTGGGTCTCTTATTTGTTTATTTGACCACACTGTGCAGCATGTGAGATCTTAGTTTCCTGGTCAGGTATCGAACTCATACCCACTGAACTGGAAGTGTGAATTCTTAACCACTGGACTGCCTCCTATTGTAGTCCTGAGTCTCCAAGTTTGTTGCCTAATTTATAAAAATGTGTTGTTGTCCTTTTCAATTTGCTTTAAATTTATGTCCATTGTTTCAGGAGCAAAGAGTGATAATGGAGGCCCCTTTTGAGGTTAGTGTATAATAAAGTTTAAAGTGAAGTCACTCAGTCGTGTCTGACTCTTTGCAACCCCATGGACTGTAGCCTACCAGACTCTTCCGTCCATGAAATTTTCCAGGCAAGAATACTAGAGTGGGTTGTCATATCCTTCTCCAGGGGATCTTCCCAACCCAGGGATTGAACCTGGGTTTCCTGCACTGCAGGCCGACACTTTACCATCTGAGCCTCTAGGGAAGCCCTTAGTGTATGATGATGTAATCCTATTGCAATTCTGGTCCCTTGATTTGAATGATTTTCAAAAATACAAATAGTAAAAGTAATCTAACTCTTTTAAGAAGTGGGCCACAGTTCCTACAAACCCTGTCATCAGATGCAATGTCACCTCATTCTCTTTCACTGATTCAGCCATGTTTCTAATTTCTGTGCAGTGACCTCAAAATCGTATGTATGAGGAGTTTCAAACTATTTGTAACACTCTGTAGCACACAGAAATTCTACTGTAGCCTTTACATGAAACAAGCCACAGTTGTAGAATGGAACAAGAAATAACCTTTATTTTTATTTTTTTCTCACAGATAGTTAAAGCTACTCTGTAAGGCTAAGTCAGGTTTACATGTTTCTCTGTGATCTTTGGGACATTAAAACATCCTTCTGTCATATATATATATATATATATATATATATATATATTTTTTTTTTTTTCCCTACTAACAGTCTCATTTTAGTTATTGAAATAGATATTCCTATGCAGTAAGCATGAGTTCTTTGGATACCTTACTACTAAGGATCTCTCATTTTTCCTTAAAATATTCGTTTTAATTTGGGTTGACTTAAAGTGCTTCTCCCCTAGTGAGTCATTTAGCATTTATTATTCATTTTCTGCACCCAGCCTGAGACTCTCTGACACCTTTAACCCAGTGACCCTTAGAACTACCTTTTCATTTTCTCTGCTTCAGTCTTTACTGGTTATTATATAGACCTGCCAAGCAACTGTCAACTTTGACTTTACCTACATTATAGAAACTCCTTTTCCCTCTCTCTTTTGTGAGATTCCCAGCTTTCTGGATCTCAGGAGGCTTGTGTCATTTTCAATGGCACATTTCCATCTGAGAATGAATACATTAGCCTTTTAAAAATTCTTGACTACAAAGTATCTATACTTGCATACTATGACTATATGAATACATGTTTATTTTTTGCTCATTCTAGATTGTATATCAAGATGGGTATTAAGTTCTAGATTTTGAAAACTGTAACACTATAACATCTTCTACATGGCTATATAAGTTTTGAATATTTGCTATAAGGGGTGTGTGTCTGTGCATGAGTATGCATGTAAGCATATATGTCTGGAGGCATTGGTGAGCTGTGTATGATTGATTGTATTCTGGAAGTTTTTATAATATTTTTAGCATTACCTGATATCCTGACATTTTCTTACTATGTGGTGATATAAATAATTTTTCACTTAATGTGCTGGACACTTAGTAGTAGTCTTTTCAATTTAGAAACTCATCTTCTGGGAAAATTTCCCTTTATTTATTCTCCATCCAATTTCTTCTTTCTCTTTCTGTGTCTGCTCTTGGACAGATATGAAATTTCCTGGGTGCTAATTTCTTATTTGCTATTTTCCCATCTCTTTGTATACCTTATGTACTAGAAAGTTTTGTTGCTCAAAGAGTGAAACTGACAACAGCAACATCATCTGAGAGCCTATTCAAAATGCACAATCTCAGGTCCAACACCAGAAATACTAAATCACAATTTGCATTTTGTCAATTTCTCTAAGTGATTTGTATGCACACTAAAATTTGAGATACACTGCTCCAGAATCATTGTCAATATGTGTTTCAATCATTATGCTTAATTTTTAAGTTTCTGCTGTCACATTTTATTTCCCTTTCTTTTTTGTTCTCTGGATATTACTTTTTAAATAGCATTCTTTACTTGTTTTTTTTTTTTTTTTTTAATAAGGTAAAGCTACTTTATCTCTCTGATGATATAATTAGACATTTTGAAGCTTTTCCTCTGTTTTTGCATGGTCTCTCTTTCTCTAAATTTCTTTAGTATGTTCATTTGTTTTTGTTTCTGTTATTCATGGTAGAGTTAGTTTTCAAATAGCTGGTAATTTTCACTGTTCATTTCTAAAATGAGACAATAAAAAGCTGAATGACAGCTTTTGAGTTGATTGAAATGGAGATGAGGTGACTATCTGGCCTTATATGAACATGTGAAGTTTTGTGTGTTTTTTTTTTCCTTAGATCATCAATCGATTTCTACCAGCCTTAAAAAGCCGAATGTTGCCAATATTCTGGTGAATTTTGGGAACAGTTGAGGGGCAATCATCATTCAGAATACAGATCTTATTTAAACTTCTTTGTATTCAGTAAAACTAAATACCCATCTTAAGTCAGCTTAATATCCCTAAACTCAAAGCCTTGGCATCAACATGTTTAGAGATTAAATCTCCCCTCTGTCTCTGAAGGGGCAGAGAAGGAAATCTCTGCTAGTTGGTGTGTGGGATGTAGCAATTTAAATGCCCCAGTATCAATTTTTCCATGTTTAGCATCACCCAGCATCCTCACCTGTGGATGTTCCATCAATTCCCAAAATTTTCTGAAGTTTTTGGGAACACGAGTCAGCTTCCTTCTTAGCCATACTTCTGTAGATACTTAATTTTCAGCTTTTTAATTATAATTAAAATGTTGCTACTCAAATTCCAGCTTTCCAAATTAAATTTTTTTCTGTGTCAATTTTTCTTGTCCCTGGCATCTTTTCTCCTACCATTTTTTTTTTTTTCCCTCATGAATTTACACTTTCCATTTCCATTATTTCACATTTCAGTTGGGGGTGAGAATGTGACGGGATGGATTTTTATAAATTATGCATTATATGGTTATTGCTAACTAAGATGTCTATGTTCATTCCTTTTATCTTTGTAGCAATCCTGTTCCTTATTGATTATAGTGTGATGAACTAAAATGGGAAATTTAGAAATATAACGTGTTTGGCTTCTGTTTTCCAGATGGTGCTAGTGGTAAAGAAGCTGTCTGCCAATGCAGGAGACACAAAAAATGCAGGTTCAATACCTAGGTTAGGAAGATCCCCTGAAGGAAGGCAGGGCAAGCCACTCCAGCATTCTTGCCTGGAAAATCCCACGAACAGAGGAGCCTGGTGGGTTACAGTCCATAGGGTCACAGAGAATTGGACACACCTAAAGTGACTTAGTACACAGGCACACAACGTGTTTGGCTCAGCTCAAAAAACTTAAATATGATTGATTTGAATCCACATTTTCTCAATTAAAGTCCTCTGGCCCTTAGACTGTTTATCAAGGTGGGCCTGCAAACTAGGCTCATAATGCAAACCAGGTCCACAGAATGTTTTGCAAATAAAGTGTTTTTGAAATGTAGTTAATAAATTTGTTCATGCATTATCTGTGGCTACTTCTGCATTGTAATTGAAGGGCTGAGCATTTTCAAAAACCAAACAGCCTAATATATTTACTATCTAGACCTATGCATAAAAAGTTTGCCAATCCCTATTCTAAATCCTTACATGGATGCTAACCTTAATCACCCTTTCTACTCACCCTCTGGGAAATGTACATCTCTTTCTCTGTACAGTGCCATTTTAAAACTGTTGTGTGTGTGCACATGTGTGTAACTGGCTCCTTATATAATTGTTTAAGACATGTAAACTCTCATTTTATTTCTTTATACCCCAGATTAACAGAGGCAATATTTTTTTCACTTTAAAACTCACTAGGTTCATAAAAAATATTTATAACAGTCTCGGTACTTGGTGGTAGATTTTTTAAAATGGTCATTTGGACACTTTCTTCAGCCTTTTGTTCCAAAATGATTGATGATTCAAAATGTCAGTATAAGCTATATAAACACAGCTATATTTGGTCAAAGTGTGTCATCGTGTTCTTGTTGAAAAATAGAAGCATCTGTCATGTCTGTGTATCTTATTAAATCTTAAGTAAGATTTGCCATGTTAAGCTTGGAAATTCAAACAAATTCTTAGGCTTTATCTCATTCATGTGATAATCCACTTATATGTTTATTTATTTATTTATTTTTGGCTCTGAACCACAAAATTAGTGAATCCAAAAAGATAATCTAATGGTACAAGCAAGCATATCTCCAGAATGAATTTAGCTGCTTTAATAGTTTTATGTTTTTAATTTGTGTCTTATTGGGAACATTGTTTTTAATTCAAAGCTTACCTATGATGAAGAATATTCATGTATATAATTCAAACCACAAAAATCATCATTTCCAGCATGATGGAATTTATTCCTGTGCTATCAAAGACACATTCTTCGGGGATTAGCTACAATATAATAAAACTTTACATTCAGAAAAAAAAATGAGAAAATAAACCAGCAGTTTGGGAGTATGTTTCAAAGTGAAAAGAACAATGCATTGAAATAATTCTGTTTTGACAGAATATTGCCAGAAATATATTTCAGCAGATTCACAAATATATATATATATATATATATATATATATTCATATATATGTATATAATCATATATAGCATTATGCAAAGCAAGAAGCAAAGGTAGGATGGTGCAGTGGAAAAGCACCTGGACTGAACATCAAAGGACTTAATTTTTGTGTTTGCACTAACAATACACAATTGTAAGTTGGATTAGGTAATTTCATAGAGTCTTTCCAGGTCTCTTAAATTTTATCTCTTCATAAAATTTACTGACAATTGTATTACATAGATTATAATATCCTTTCATGGATCAAAATGTTGTCATGGTGAAGGGGCTTCCATAACTCAATGAAGCTATGAAACATGCTGTGCAACACCACCCAAGAAGAGTGGGTCATAGTAAAGAGTTCTGATAAAACATGGTGTGGTTCACTGGAGGAGGGAATGGTAACCCATTTCAGTATTCTTGTTCTAAGTACCCCATGACCAGTATGAAAAGGCAAAAAGATATGAGGAAGGTGAGCCCCCCAGGTTGGAAGGTGTCCAATATGCTATATGGGGAAGAATATGGGGAAGAATTGAAGGCAATTACTAATAACGGAGGAGGCAATGGCACCCCATTCCAGTACACTCGCCTGGAAAATCCCATGGACAGAGGAGCCTGGTGGGCTGCAGTCCATGGGGTCGCTACAAGTCTGACACAACTGAGCGATTTCACTTTCATTTTTCACTTTCATACATTGGAGGAGGAAATGGCAACCCACTCCAGAATTCTTGCCTGGAGAATCCCAGGGATGGGGGAGCCTGGTGGGCTGCCGTCTATGGGGTCACACAGAGTTGGACACGACTGAAGCGACTTAGCAGTAGCACTAATAACTTCAGAAAAAATGAAGAGGCTGGGTCAAACTGAAAATAATTCTCAGTTGAGGATGTGTCTGGTTCAGGGTTGAGAAAAAAGTACATCAAGGCTGTTTGCTGTCACTCTTTAACATATGCTGATCGCATCATGAGAAATACTGGGATGGAAGAGTTACAAGCTGGAATCAGGATTGGCAGGAGAAACATCAACAACCTTAAATACGCAGATGGCAGAAAGTGAATTGAAACTAAAGAACCTCTTGATGAGGGTGAAGGAGGAGAGGGGAAAAGTTGGCTTAAAACTAAATATTAAAAAAAAAAAAAAAACCTAAGATCACGGCATCTGACCCCATCATTGGCAAATAGAAGGGTAAAAGGTAGAAGCGGTGAGTGATTTCTTCTTCTTGGGCTCTAAAATCACTGCAGATGGTGACTGCAGCCATGATATTAAAAAACAATTACTTATAGTCAGGAATGCTATAACAAACCTAGACAGTGTGTTCAAAAGCAAAGACATCACTTTACTGGCAAAGGTCCATACAGTCAAGACTATGGCCTTTTCAGTAGTCATGTACAGTTGTGAGAGCTGGACCAAAAAGAAGGTAAAGCCCTGAAGAATTGATTCCTTCAAACTGTGGTACTGGATAAAACTTTTGAGAGTCCCTTGAACAGCAAGGAGATCAAACCAATCAATCTTAAAGGAAGTCAACCCTGAATAGTCATTAGAAGGACTGATGCTGAGACTGGAGATACATTTTGGTCACCTGATATGAATAGCTGACTCATTGGAAAAGACCTAATGCTGGGAAAGATTGAAAGTAGAAGGAGAAGAGTGCTAGATGATAAGGTAGAGGATAAGATGGCTGGATTACATCACTGATGCAATGGAGATGAACTTGGGCAAACTCTAAGAGATGGTGAGGGATAGGGAGGCCTGGCATGCAGTCCTTGGAGTCATGAAGAATCTGACACAACTGAGTGATTCAACAACAACAACTGCTGGTAAAAGTAAAGTCTAATGTTGTAAAGAACAATATTGCATAGGAATCTGTTAGTCTAGGGATCAAGGTCAACTGGAAGTGGTCAAGCAGGAGATGGCAAGCATGAACATCATCATCTTAGGAATCACTGAATAAAATGGATAGGAATGGGTGAATTTAATTCAGATGACCATTATATGTGCTATTGTGTGCAAGAATCACTTAGAAGAAATGAGATAGTCATAATAGTTAATAAAAAAAATCCAAATTCAGCACTTGGGTGCAATCTTAAAAATGACAGAATGATCTAGCTTTGTTTTGAAGGCAAACCATTCAATTTTACAGTAATCCAAGTATATGACCCATCATTAATGTCAAAGAAACTGAAGCTGACCTACACTGAAGACCTACAAGACTTTCTAGAACTAACAAAAAAAAGATCTCCTTTTCTGATTCTCATAAGGGATTGAAATGAAAAAGCACTAAGTCAAGAGATACCTGGAGTAACAAGCAAATTTGGCCAGGTAATACAAAATGAAGCAGGGCAAAGGCTAACAGAGTTTTGTCAAGAGAACACACTGTTCATAGCTAACATCCTCTTCCAACAATATGAGAGATTGTTCTATACATGGACATTAACAGATGGTCAACACCGCAAACTGATTTTGTTTGCAGCCAAAAATGGAGAATCTTTATATTTATCAGAAGCAAGATCTGGAGTTGATTGTGGCTCAGATTGCAAAATTCAGGTTTAAAATGAAGAAAGTAAGGAAAAGCACTAGGCCATTCATGATTATGTGGTAGAAGTGATGAACTGATTCAAGGGATTAGACGTGTTAGACAGAGTACTTGAAGAAATATGGACAGAGGTTCATAACATTGTAGAGAATGCAGTGGCCAAAACCACCCTAAAGTAAAAGATGTGCAAAAAGGAAAAGAGGTTTTCTGAGGAAGTCTTACAAATAGCTGAGAAAAGAAGAGAAGCAAAGGAAAGGGAGAAGGGATGATATACCCAACTAAATACAGAGATCCAGAGAATAATAAGTAGAGATAAAAAAGACTTTATTAAGAAAATAATGCACAAGAATAGAGGAAAACAATAGAATGGGAAAGACTAGAGATCTCTTCAAGAAAATTGGAGAGATCAAGGAAATATTTCATGTAAAGATGGATACAATAAAGGATAGAAATGTTAAAAATATAACTGAAGAAGAAAAGATTAGGAAGAATTGTCAAGAATACACAAAAAAAAAACTATACAAAAAAGATGTAAGTGATTCAGATAACCTCAATCTTGTGGCCTTTCACCTAGAGCCTGACATCCTCCACTGTCAAGTCAAAGTGGCCTTAGGAAGCTTTACTGCAAACAAAGTTAGTGGAAGTGATGAAATTCTAGCTAAACTATTTCTAATCCTAAAAGATTATACTGTAACAATGAAGCACTCAATATGTCAGCAAATTTGGATAACTTCTCAGTGGCCACAGGACTGGAAAAGGTCAGTTTTCATTTCAGTCTCAAAAAGGACAATCCCAAAGAATGTTCAAAATGCTATACAGCTGCAAACGTTTAACATGCTATCAAGGTTATGCTCCAAAATCTTCAAGCTGGGCTTCAGTAATATGTGAACCCAGAACTGCCAGATGTACAAGCTAGATTTAGAAAGCACAGAGGAACAAAGACCAAATTGCCAACATTATTTGGATCATAGAGAAAGCAAGGAAATTTCAGAAAACATATGCTTCATTGATTAAACTAGTCTTTGTGTGGATCACAACAAACTGGAAAATTCTTAGAGATGGGAATACCAGACCACCTTATTTGTCTCCTGAGAAAGCTATGTCAAGGTCAAGAAGCAACTGGTAGAACTGAACATGGCATGATGAACTGGTTCAAAATTGGAAAATGATTATGTCAAGGCTGGATCTTGTCACCCTGTTTACTTAACTTATATGCAGAGTACATCATGTGAAATGCCAGGCTGCAAGAGTTACAAACTGGAATCAAAATTGCTGTGAAAAATATCAACTATCTCTGATATGTAGAAGATACCATTCTAATGGCAGAAAATGAAGAGAAACTGAAAAGCATCTTGATGAGGGTGAAAGAGGACAGTGAAAAAACTGGCTTAATACTCAGCACTTAAAAAACTAAGGTCACATCATCTGATCCCATCACCTCAGGGAAAACAGATGGGGAAAAGTGTAAACAGTGACAGATTTTATTTTCTTGGGCTCCAAAACCACTGCAGACAGTGAATGCAGTCATGAAATTAAAATACACTTGCTCATTGGAAGAAAAGCTACACCAAACCTAGACAGTGTATTAAAAAGCAGACACATCAATTTATTGACAACATCCCTATTGTCAAAGCTATGGTTATTCCAAGGTCATGTATGAATGTGAGTTGGACCATAAAGAAGGCTGAGCACCAAAGAATTGATACTTTTGAATTGTGGTGCTGGAGAAGACTCTTGAGAGTACCTTGGACTGCGATGAGATAAAATGAGTCAGTTCTAGAGGAAATCAACTCCTAATGTTCTTGGAAGGACTGATGCTGAAGCAGAAGCTCCAATATTTTGGCCACCTGATAAGAAGACCCAATGCTTTGGAAAAGATCCTGATGCTGGGAAATACTGAAGGCAAAAAGAGAAGGATGAAGCACAGGATGAGATGGTTAGATAGTGTCACAAACTCATTGGACATGAATTTGTGCCAAATCCATGAGATAGTGAAGGTCAGAAAGCCTGGCATGCTACCGTCCATGGGTTCTGAAACAGTTCCTTATGACTTAGCGACTGAACAACAATGGTATGTAATTATGTAAACAGTGTGCAAAGAAAATTCTCACCATGTATTCTAGCGTAATAATGAGTGAGAACATTTTCCTTAGTCTGATGTTTTCTGATAGGATCTTGACTAGTTTTGAATACTCTGTAGTTGTCTCTCACTCATGTCCAATTTTTGTGACCCCACAGACTGCACCATGCCAGGCTTCCCTGTCTTTCACCATCTCCTGGGCTTGTTCAAACTCACGTCACTGGGTACTGGTGCTTCAGCTTAAGCATCAGTCCCTCCAGTGAATATTCTGGTTGATTTTCTTTAGGATTGATTGAATTGATCACCTTGTAGTCCAAGGAATTCTAAGAGTGTTCCCCAATACCACAGTTTGAGAGCATCAGTCTTTCAGTACTCAGGCATCCTTATGGACCAGCTCTCATGTCTTTATATGGAAAAACCATAGCTTTGATTTTATGAATCTTTGCGAAGTAATGTCACAGCTTTTTGTTATGCTGTCTAGGTTTGTCATAGTTTTTCTTCCAAGGAGCAAATGTCTTAGAATTTCATTGCTACAGTCACCATCTGAGGTGATTTTGGAGCTTAAGAAAATAAAGTCTGTCACTGTTTCCATTGTTTTCCTATCTATCTGCCATGAAGTGATTAGATCAGATGCCATGATCTTAGTTTTCTGAATGTTGAGTTTTAAGCCAGTTTTTTCACTCTCATCTTCATTTTCATCAAGAAGCTCTTAGTTCCTCTTCACTTTCTGCCATAAGTGTGGTGTCATCTGCATATCTGAGGTTGTTGATATTTCTCCCAGCAACCTTGATTCCAGCTTGTGCTTCATCCAGCCAGGCATTTCATATGATGTACTCTGCATATAAGTTAAATAAGCAAGGTGACTATATACAGCCTTGACATGCTCCTTTATCAATCTTCAATCAGTCTGTTGCTCCATGCCAGGTTCTAACTGATGCTTCTTGATTTGCAACAGTTTCTCAAGAAGCAGGTAAAGTGGTCTGGTATCCTCACCTCTTAAATAACTTTCCACAGTTTGTTGTGATCCACACAGTAAAAGGCTTTGCTGCTGCTGCTGCTGCTGCTAAGTCACGTCAGTCGTGTCCGACTCTGTGCGACCCCATAGATGGCAGCCCACCAGGCTCCCCTGGCCCTGGGATTCTCCAGATAATAACACTGGAGTGGGATGCCATTTCCTTCTCCAATGCATGAAAGTGAAAAGTGAAAGTGAAGTCACTTAGTCATGTCCGACTCCTAGCCAACCCATGGACTGCAGTGCACCAGGCTCCTCTATCCATGGGATTTTCCAGGCAAGAGTACTGCAATGGGGTGCAATTGCCTTCTCCCAAAAGGCTTTAGCAGAGTCAATGAAGCAGAAATACAGTTTTGTTTTGTTTTTTTCCTGAAATTATCTTGCTTTTCCTATATCCAAATGATGTTGGCAATTTGATCTCTAGTTCCTCTGTCTTTCCTAAATCCAGCTTGAATAACTGGAAGTTCTCAGTTTATGTACTGTTGAAGCCTAACTGGGAGAATTTTGAGAATTACTTTGCTAGCATGTGAAATGTGCAATTGCATGGTAGTTTGAACATTCTTTGACATTGATTTTTTGGGATTGGAATGAAAACTGACTGCCGGGGTCCAGCCCCGGCTGATCCAGGGTATTCGAAGCGGGGATGGCGTCGGTGACCTATTTAATTATTCATTCATCAAAGATATAAAGAGTAATAGAATGAGGATAGATCAGTAGGAAAATTCAGTGGAGAAAAGAGGCTGAGTAGCTTGGTTTACGCGGGGGACCAATAAAACCTCAAGACAAGAAGTTTGCACCACTTACATAGGCCACAGGCATCCTTCCGTTCTCCCGAAGGAGAGGAGACACTGAGGCCTCCCCGTTCGGATCTTAGAAGCCCAGGCATAATTAGTAAGCATGGTGGGTTCCGCGCTCCAGATGGAGACTCAGCCAGAGTGAGAGAGAGACATGGGGAGACCAGTCTTTCGAGGAACTGATCCCAATTCTTTATTTTCCATGGTCTACTTTTATACACTGAGATGTTATGCAAAAGTCATGTGGGGTCAGCAGTCCTGACTTTTATCAAAGTCAGGTGCTTCATACAAATGTATACAGAGGTCTTAGGGGTGTTACATCATCTTCTGGCCAGGGGGCCTGCTGACAATTTATGACCCTCTCCTTGTGACAGCGGTCAGTCAACCAGGACACTTATTTCTCCAGGGGTGATTATTCTTAAAACAGATGCCACCCAAATAAAGTTACATTCCTATAGGGTGAGGGTATAGTGGGTTTTAGTTAAGGAAAGAATTTACTTAGCCTAAGGTCTAACATGATTAATATCAAAGGTTAATACTTATTTCTTCTATATATTCATTAATGTGTATAAGGGCAGAGGATATGGAGACTTAGCAACAAACATTGGCTCAACAAATGAAAAACCCTTCACCAATACAATTTCTAATCAGCCCGTTATACTTATACTAATGGTTTTCTAACTTCTCTAAAGAACCTGTTTTTAGAAGGTTTAAAGCATCTTGTGCCTCTCACGGTTGGGAGGCTGTGAGCAATCACATGTGGCCGGACAAGCCTGTCAGGCAGGCTAGAGAACCTTCAGAGGAGTTTGTAGGTTGAAACATTCCTATCACACCCAGGAATTATTATTAACTGGAGCTCTAAGTTAACTCCTTCTCTGAAAGAGGTGGTGGGGGACAGCCCCCCGTAAAGCCAGAGGTGTAGGTGAGAGCACAAAGTAGTAAAGTAGGCAGGCTCTGGTTATGGGGGTAGATGCTCGAGGATTTCCAGGGGGACTCCTGAGGCTTGATCCTGCCTTTGCGTATGTCAAGCCTCCTTCCTCATGACCTTTGCCATGGGTGGAGTACCTCACTCTGGCCCCAACAACTGACCTCTCCCAGTCCTGTGGCCATTGCTAAGTTTTCCAAATTTGCTGGCATATTGAGCAAGGCACTTAAACAGCATCATCTTTTGGGGTTTGAAATACCTCAATTGGAACTCCATTACCTCCACTTGCTTTGTATGTATTGATGCTTCCTAAGGTCCACTTTACTTTGTAATCCAGGATGTCTGGCTCTAAGTGAGTGATCACACCTTCGTGGCTATCTGAGTCATTAAGATCTTTTTGGTATAGTTCCTCTGTGTATTCTTGTCATCTCTTCTTAATAACTCCTGCTTCTGTTAGGTCCATACCATTTCTGAAGAAGGTAAAGTTCTCTCTCTAAAAAAAGAAAAAAAAAAAAAATAGGTTTAGAAATCCTTAAGAAAATATTAACAACTAAAATACAATAATATATAATAGGTTCATTCATTGTTACAAATTAGAGCTTATAAGCATGTAAAAAATTACAAGAAAGTTTTAAAACAAAACCATTTTTATATGATTTTTTTTTTCAGCAGGAGAAAAACGAATAAGTTTACAAGAGTCTTTTAATACTTAAACAATATGAAAACTAAAACTGAGCACTAGACTGTGTATATAAGTAAATCTAAAATACAAGAGTTAAATAAGATTTTCACTTTCAAAGAAAAAAAGAATTTAAGCTTTCCTTACATTTAACAAACTTCACAGAACAGATGCTAAAGGGAAACAAACCCTCCTGACTCCATTTCCACCTGTCTGCCATCAGGAAGTGATCATCTGCTGTAAGTCCTGGGTTTGGCCTAGCTCCCTTAGCTGTCTGGCAGCAGCAGCAGCAGGTGGGGCCTGACGAGGGGCAAGAGGGTGCTTGGCGGCCTCCTTTGATTAGAGCTTACTGGATCAGAGTTTAATCAAAGCTATTCAAAGTTAATTAACACAGAAGCCTGCTACAGTCCTTGTGCTTGCAAGGAGTCAGATATGACTGAGTGACTGAACTGAACTAAATGTATGTTTGCTCTCTTATATGAGAAAACTTGGAAGCAGTGGTACAACCATGGTCATGAGCACATGAGGGACACACATCTTATTTTGTATATAATATTCAACACAAAAAGGAACCAACATTTGGTGGGAATGTTTGCTAATAGGTCTGGGAAAGGGAAAGTTCAAGAAGAGCCTGGATTATCTTATTCCAGAAATCAACGTAGTGCACAAAACCTTAAAAGGACCTCGTAAAACCACCCTGAAGCCATCTTGAAAGGACTTTCTCTGATCAAATCTGGAATAAGCTTAACAAGAAAATAAATAATCATCACACACACACACAAAAACTGCAGGCCAATATCACTGATGAACATAGATGCAAAAATCCTAAAGAAAATTCTAGCAAACAGAATCCAACAGCATATTGAAAAGATCATACACCATGACCAAGTGGGCTTTATCCCAGGGATGCAATAATTCTTCAGTATTTGCAAATCAATCAATATGATATACCACATTAACAAATTCAAAGATATAAACCATATGATTATCTCAATAGATGCATAGAAAGCCTTTGCCAAACTTCAACATTCATTTATGATACCAATAAAATAAAATAAAACCAACAACCTTCAGAAACCAGGCATAGAAGGAACATACCTCAACATAATAAAAGCCATATATGATAAACCCACAGTGAACACTATCCTCAATGTTGAAATATTGAAAGCATTTCCCCTAAAGTCGGGAACCAGACACGGGTGCTCACTTTCACCCCTACTATTCAACATAGTTTTCAACATTTTAGCCAAGGAGGTCAGAGAAGAAAAAGAAATAAAAGGAATCTAGAGTGGAAAAGAAGTAAAACTCTCATTGTTTGCAGATGACATGATCCTCTATATAGAAAACCCTAAAGATACCACCAGAAAATTACTAGAGCTAATAAATGTATATAGTAAAGTTGCAGGATATAAAATCAATACATAGAAATCCCTTGCATTCCTATACACTAACAATGAGAAAACAGAAAGAGAAATTAAAAAAACAACCCCATTCACCATTGTAACAAAAAGAATAAAAAACTTAGGAATAAATCTACTTAAAGAAACAAAAGACCTATATTTAGAAAACTATAAAACACTGATGAAAGAAATCAAAGATGACACAAATAGATGGAGAAATATATCATGTTCATGGATTGGAAGAATCAATATAGTGAAAATGAGTATACTACCCAAAGCAATCTATAGATTCAATGAAATCCCTGTCAAGCTACCAATGGTATTTTCCACAGAACTAGAACAAATAATTTCGTAATTTGTATGGAAATACAAAACACCTCAAATAGGCAAAGCAATCTTGTGAAAGAAGAATGGAACTGGAGGAATCAACCTACCTGACTTCAGACTCTACTACAAAGCTACAGTCATCAAGACAGTATGGTACTGGCACAAAGACAGAAATATAGATCAACAGATCAAAATAGAAAGCCCAGAGATAAATCTTCCCACCTATGGACAACTTATCTTTGACAAAGGAGGAAAAAATATACAATGAAGAAAAGACAATCTCTTTAGCAAGTGATGCTGGGGAAACTGGTCAACCATGTGTAAAATAATGAAACTAGAACACTTCCTAACACCATACACAAAAATAAACTCAAAATGGATTAAAGATCTAAATGTAAGACCAGGAACTATAAAACTCCTAGAGGAAAACAGAGGCAAAACACTCTCTGACATAGATCAGAGCAGGATCCTCTATGACCACCTCCCAGAGTAATGGAAATAAAAGCAAAGATAAATGGGACCTAATTAAATTTAAAAGCTTTTGGACAATTAAAGAGACTATAAACAAGCTGAAAAGACAGCCTTCAGCATGGGAGGAAATAATCACAAATGAAGCAACTGACAAAGAATTAATCTCAAAAGTATACAAGCAGCTCATGCAGCTCAATACCAGAAAATAAATGACCCAATCAAAAAAATGGGCCAAAGAACTAAACAGACATTTCTCCAAAGAAGACATACAAATGGCTATCAAATACATGAAACGATGCTCAACATCACTCATTATCAGAGAATTGCAAATCAAAACCACACGTGGGTTAGAATGGATGCTATCAAAAAGTCTACAAAAAGTTAATGTTGGAAAGGGTGTGAAGAAAAGGGAACCTTCTTACACCATTGGTGGGAATGCAAACTAGTACAGCCATTATGAAGAACAGTGTGGTGATTCCTTAGAAAACTGGAAATAGAACTGCCATACAACTCAGGAATCCCACTGCTGGGCATATGCCCTGAGGAAACCATAATTGAAAGAGACACATGTACTCCAATGTTCATTACAGCACTGTTTACAATAGCTCACCATGGAAGCAACCTAGATATTCATTGGCAGATGAATGAGTAAGCAAGTTGTGGCACATATAAACAATGGAATATTCAGTTCAGTTCAGTCACTCAGTCGTGTCTGACTCTTTGCGGCCCCATGAATCACAGCACCCCAGGCCTCCCTGTCTATCACCAACTCCCGGAGTTCACTCAAATTCATGTCCATCAAGTCGGTGACTCAGCTATTAAAAAGAATGCATTTGAATCAGTTCTAATGAGGTGGGTGAAACTGAAGCCTATTATACAGAATGAAGGAACTCAGAAAGAAAAACACCAATACAGTATATTAACACATATATATGGAATTTAGAAAGATGGTAATGATGACCCTATATGAGAGACAGGAAAAGAAACACAGATATAAAGAATAGACTTTTAGACTCTGAGGGAGAAGGAGAGGATTGGATGATTTGAGAGAATAGCATTGAAACCTGTACATTACCATATGTGAAATAGATGTAAAGTCCAAATTTGATGCATGAAAACAGGGCACTCAAATCAGATGCACTGGGATAACACTGAGGGATGGGATGAGGGGGGAAGTGGGAGGGCAGTCAGGATGGGGGGCACATGTATAGCCATGGCTGATTCATGTCAATGTATGGCCAAAACCAGCACAATATTGTAAAGTAATTAGCCTCCAATTAAAATGAATAAATTAATTTAAAAGAAAAGGGTCAATTGATAAAAAAAAAAAGAAAATTCTTATACACACTAAATTGTTGGTAAGTCTGGAGAGGTGTATATATATATATATATATAGGAGTTACTTATTTTATTTTTTAACTTCTCTAATTTTGAAATAACAAAGTAAAAAGAAAGAGAAAAAGAACTTAGAAAAATTCTGCAAAAGTGGGTTGGTAAATTTAAAGTTACAACGGGTTGACAGATGGAGCTGATTACTCAGAAGAGTGGATTTTTATAGAAGGATTTTCTTTTTCTTGAGTAGTTACTTCTGTGTGATATAATCGGAGCATTTTCAAGGAGATGCACAATAATATTAATTTAACTACAAAATGGATTTCACTGCAAATAAATCATTTATTTTTATTAAATATTTTGAAAATATTTATTTTTAGTTGGAGTATAATTGTTTTATGATAATGTGTTGGCTTCTGCCATATATCACCATGAATGCATCATAAGCATACTTGTGCCTCCTCCCACTTGAAACTTCCTCCCACTGTCCACCCTTCCCATCCCTCTAGGTTGTCACAGAGCACTGGGTTTGAGTTCCCTGCATCATACAGCAAATTTACACTAACTCTTTATTTCACATGGATAATGTATATGTTTCAGTGCTACTCTCAGTTTGTTCCACCCTCTTCTTCCTTATATCGTTCCACCCTCCCCTCTCCACTGTGTCCACAAGACTGTTCTCTATGTCTATGTCTCCATTGCTGCTGCTGCTGCTGCTAAGTCACTTCAGTCATGTCCGACTCTGTGTGACCCCATAGATGGAAGCCCACCAGGCTCCCCCATCCCTGGGATTCTCCAGGCAGGAAAACTGGAGTGGGTTGCCATTTCCTTCTCCAATGGATGAAAGTGAAAAGTCAAAGATAAGTCTCTAAGTCATGCCCGACTCTCAGCGACCCCATGGACTGTAGCCTACCAGGCTCCTCAGTCCACGGGATTTTCCAGGCAAGAGTGCTGGAGTGGGGTGTCATCGCCTTCTCCAAAGTCTCCATTGCTACCCTGCAAATAAGTTCATTAGAATCATCTTTCCAGATTCCATATGCAAATTCTTTAGTTTATTAAACTTCTTCAAAGCAATTCTTCCCATACAGGTCCACATCCTACTCTCTTCAGTAGCTCAGTCGTGTCCAACTCTTTGCGACCCCATCAATTGCAGCATGCCAGGCCTCCCTGTCCATCACCAACACCGGGAATTCACTCAAACTCACGTCCATCGAGTCAGTGATGCCGTCCAGCCATCTCATCCTCTGTCATCCCCTTGTCTTCCTGCCCCCAATCCCTCCCAGCATCAGAGTCTTTTCCAATGAGTCAACTCTTTGCATGAGGTGGCCAAAGTACTGTAGTTCCAGCTTTAGCATCATTCCTTCCAAAGAACACCCAGGACTGATCTCCTTCAGAATGGACTGGTTGGATCTCCTTGCAGTCCAAGGGACTCTCAGGAGTCTTCTCCAACATCACAGTCCAAAACCATCAATTCTTCAGTGCTCAGCTTTCTTCACAGTCCAACTCTCATATCCATACATGACCACTGGAAAAACCACAGCCTTGACGAGACGGACCTTTGTTGGCAAAGTAATGTCTCTGCTTTTGAATATGCTATCTAGGTTGGTCATAACTTTCCTTCCAAGGAGCAAGCATCTTTTAGTTTCATAGCTGCAGTCACCATCTGCAGTGATTTTGGAGCCCAGAAAAATAAAGCCTGACACTGTTTCCTCATCTATTTCCCATGAAATGATGAGACCGGATGCCATGATCTTCGTTTTCTGAATGTTGAATTTTAAGCCAACTTTTTCACTCTCCTCTTTCACCTTCATCAAGAGGCTTTTGAGTTCCTCTTCACTTTCTGCCATAAGGGTGGTGTCATCTGCATATCTGAGGTTATTGATATTTCTCCTGGCAATCTTAATTCCAGCGTGTTTCTTCCAGTCCAGCGTTTCTTATGATGTACTCTGTATATAAGTTAGACAAGCAGGGTGACAATATACAGCCTTGACGTACTCCTTTTCCTATTTGGAACCAGTCTGTTGTTCCATGTCCAGTTCTAACTGTTGCTTCCTGACCTGCATTTAGGCTTCTCAAGAGGTCACTGGTGGTCTGGTATTCCCATCTGTTTCAGAATTTTCCAAACTTTATTGTGATCCACACAGCCAAAGGCTTTGACATAGTCAATAAAACAGAAATAGATGTTTTTCTGGAACTCTCTTGCTTTTTCCATGATCCAGCAGATGTTGGCAATTTGATCTCTGGTTCCTCTGCCTTTTGTAAAACCAGCTTGAACATCTGGAAGTTGACGGTTCACATATTGCTGAAGCCTGGCTTGGAGAATTTTGAGCATTACTTTCCTAGCATGTGAGATAAGTGCAATTGTGCGGTAGTTTGAGCATTCTTTGGCATTGCCTTTCTTTGGGATTGGAATTAAAACTGACCTTTTCCAGTTCTGTGGCCACTGCTGAGTTTTCCAAATTTTCTGGCATATTGAGTGCAGCACTTTCACAGTGTCATCTTTCAGGATTTGAAATAGCTCAACTGGAATTCCATCACCTCTACTAGCTTTGTTTGTACTGATGCTTTCTAAAGCCCATTTGACTTCAAATTACAGGATATCTGGCTCTAGGTCAGTGATCACACCATCATGTTTATCTGGGTCATGAAGATCTTTTTTGTACAATTCTTCTGTGCATTCTTGCCACCTCTAATTAATATCTTCTGCTTCTGTTAGTCCATACCATTTCTGTCCTTTATCGAGCCCATCTTTGCATGAAATCTTCCCTTAATATCTCTAATTTTCATGAAGAGATCTCTAGTCTTTCCCATTCTGTTGTTTTCCTCTATTTCTTTGCATTGATCACTGAAGAAGGCTTTCTTATCTCTTCTTGCTATTCTTGGAACTCTGCATTCACATGTTTATATCTTTCCTTTTCTCCTTTCCTTTTCGCTTCTCTTCATTTCACAGCTATTGGTAAGGCGTCCCCAGACAGCCGTTTTGCTTTTTCGCATTTCTTTTCCATAGGAATGGTCTTGATCCCTGTCTCCTGTACAATGTCATGAACCTCTATCCATAGTTCATCAGGCACTCTATCTATCAGATCTAGGCCCTTAAATCTATTTCTCACTTCCACTGTATGATCATAAGGGATTTGATTTAGGTCATACCTGAATGGTCTTGTGGTTTTCCCTACTTTTCTTCAATTTCAGTCTGAATTTGGTAATAAGGAGTTCATGATCTGAGCCACAGTCAGCTCCTGGTCTTGTTTTTGTTGACTGTTTAGAGCTTCTCCATCTTTGGCTGCAAAGAATATAATCAATCTGATTTCAGTGTTGACCATCTGGTGATGTCCATGTGTAGAGTCTTCTCTTGTGTTGTTGGAAGAGGGTGTTTGTTATGACCAGTGCATTTTCTTGGCAAAACTCTATTAGCCTTTGCCCTGCTTCATTCCGTATTCCAAGGCCAAATTTGCCTGTTACTCCAGGTGTTTCTTGACTTCCTACTTTTGCATTCCAGTCCCCTGTAATGAAAAAGGCATCTTTTTTGGGTGTTAGTTCTAAAAGGTCTTGTAGGTCTTCATAGAGCCATTCAACTTCAGCTTCTTCAGCATTACTGGTTGGGGCGTAGACTTGGATTACTGTGATATTGAATGGCTTGGCTTGGAAACAAACAGAGATCATTCTGTCATTTTTGAGATTGTATCCAAGTACTGCATTTCAAACTCTTTTGTTGACCATGATGGCTACTCCATTTCTTCTGAGGGATTCCTGCCCGCAGTAGTAGATATAATGGTCATCTGAGTTAAATTCACCCATTCCAGTCCATTTTAGTTCACCGATTCCTAGAATGTCGACATTCACTCTTGCCATCTCTTGTTTGACCACTTCCAACTTGCCTTGATTCATGGACCTGACATTCCAGGTTCCTATGCAATATTGCTCTTTACAGTGTTGGACCTTGCTTCTATCACCAGTCACATCCACAACTTGTATTTGTTTTTGCTTTGGCTCCATCCCTTCATTCTTTCTGGAGTTATTTCTCCACTGATCTCCAGTAGCATATTGGGCTCGTAATGACCTGGGGAGTTCCTCTTTCAGTATCCTATCATTTTGCCTTTTCATACTGTTCATGGGGTTCTCAAGGCAAGAATACTGAAGTGGTTTGCCATTCCCTTAACCTTACCTGTGCTATTTCCCTCAACTTTTTGTATCTTTATGTCATATCAAGATACTCTCCTGAATTTCTTCCTGTCTCAGGGGGAGAAAAAAAAAAAAAAAGTTGCTCTTTTTTCTAAATTTAACTATATTCTTTCCAGACTAATTTTTTAAATTTCTATCTCATCCTTTTAAGCCTCCTAAGTAAGCATTTCATTCTATCACATTGTCAAGTAGCTCCCCATCCTCTTCCTTTCACATTTATTTCTAGCTTTTGTTTCTACTGATACTTGTTTCCACATGTGTATGTGTGTGTGTATATTTATACATACTTACCTTAAAAAATTGGACTTTCCTGAAGGCTCAGTTGTAAAATAACCACCTGCAATGCAGGAGACATAGGTTTGATCCCTGGGTCAGAAAGATTCCCTGGAGAGGAAATGGAAACCCGTTCCAGTTTTTTGTCTGGAAAATGCCATGGACAGAGGAGCCTGGAGGGTTACAATTCATATCGGCACAAAGAGTTGGACATGACTGAGTGACTGAGCATAACACCTTAAAAAAATAGCTGAAATCCCAAACCCAAAACTCAAATTCTTTTGAATGTATTAAAGATATTGTCTCTTTGAATGATCTTTTCTTTTTCACATATATATATATTTTAATTAGAGGATATTTACTTTACAATATTGTAGTGGTTTTGGCATACAGCAACATGAATCAGCATTGGCTATACATATGTCCCCTCCCTCTTGAAGCCCTCTCCTACCTCCCTTCCTATTCCACCCCTCTAGGTTGTCACAGAGCACTGGCTTTGGATTCCCTGCTTTTACATGGAACTTTCACTGGCTATCTATGGTCTCTTCTCATACTTCTGCCTTTCAGCCCTGTAATCTCACTAGCACTTACATATTTGGCTTTTTTAAGTCTTTATTTTTCTAGAGAGGGTTTAAGTTTTCAACAACATTGAAAAGAAGGTGTAGAGATCTCCCACATAGCCTGGGCCCACAGTCTTAAATAACCTCCTTTATTAGCAATATCACTTATCAAAATGGTACATTATTTTTTTTTTACCAAGGGTGAACTTAAAGGTCATTGATACTATTTTATTTTTTTTTTAACAAACCAGGAATGATTTTCTTTTTCTTTCTTTTTTTTTTTTTTTTTTTTGGAGTGTATGCCTTTCTTTATTTTTTTTTATTTATTTATTTATTTATTTTTTTTTACTTTACAATATTGTATTGGTTCTGCCACACATCACCATGAATCCATCATGGGCATACGTGTGCTCCCCATCCTGAACCTCCCTCCCACCTCCCTCCCCATACCATCTCTCTGAGTCATCCCAGTGCATCAGCCCCAAGCATCCTGTATGGAACCTGGACTGGTGATTCGTTTCTTATATGATATTATACATGTTTCAGTGTCATTCCCCCAAATTGTGCCACCCTCTCCCTCTCCCATAGAGTCCGAAAGACTGTTTTATACATCTGTGTCTCTTTTGCTGTCTCGCATACAGGGTTATTGTTACCATCTTTCTAAATTCCATATATATGCGTTAGTATACTGTATTGGTGTTTTTCTTTCTGGCTGACTTCACTCTGTATAATAGGCTCCAGTTTCATCCACCTCATTAGAACTGATTCAAATGTATTATTTTTAATGGCTGAGTAATACTCCATTGTGTATATGTACCACAGCTTGCTTATCCACTCATCTGCTGATGGACATCTAGGTTGCTTCCATGTCCTGGCTACTATAAACAGTGCTGCAATGAACATTGAGGTACACGTGTCTCTTTCAATTCTGGTTTCCCTGGTGTGTATGCCCAGCAGTGGGATTGCTGGGTCATAAGGCAGTTATATTTCCAGTTTTTTAAAGAATCTCCAAACTGTTCTCCATAGTGGCTGTACTAGATTTCATTCCCGCCAACAGTGTAACAGGGTTCCCTTTTCTTCACACTCTCTCCAGCATTTATTGCTTGTAGACTTTTTGGATCGCAGCCATTCTGACTGGCGTGAAATGGTACCTCAATGTAGTTTTGATTTGTATTTCTCTGATAATGAGTGATGTTGAGCATCTTTTCATGTGTTTGTTAGCCATCTGTATGTCTTCTTTGGAGAAATGTCTATTTAGTTCTTTGGCCCATTTTTTGATTGGGTCATTTATTTTTCTGGAATTGAGCTGCAGGAGTTGCTTGTATATTTTTGAGATTAGTTGTTTGTCAGTTGCTTCATTTGCTATTATTTTCTCCCATTCTGAAGGCTGTGATTTTTTTTAATTTAAACTTAAATATATACATATTATGTATATGACACAGTTTTTGTATTTCAGAAATCTGCAGACATTTTTGTTTGGCATTAATTTCACTATGCTTTAGATATCTGAAGAAAGCCCAATTATTTTTTCTTATACATCTCCCATTTTTTTCCCCATTTGTCTACTTGTATTTTTTTTATTCCTAACTTGAAATATTATCAGGACACAGCCTGCATTTGTCCTCAAAGTCCTTGAGATATCTTTTCAAGTAAAAGATATAATCTTTATTTCAGAAAGTATTTTTATATTATATAATCAAAATTTTTCTAGTTTTGTGAAAAATGTCCTGGTCTTTTGACAAGGATTGTATTCAAACTGTAGATTACATTGGGTAGTATGATCATTTTAACAATATTTATTCTTCCAACACATGAACATGGTATATCTGCTTGAGTATGATTTTAGCTGTGGGCTTGTCATATAAGACCCTTATCAAATTGAATTTTATTCCCTATGTGCCAACATTCTAGAGAATTTTTATCATAAATGGATATTGAGTTTTATCAAAATATTTTCTGCATATATTAAGAAAATCATAGAGTTTTATTCTTTTTGAGCTATGAGGGCTTGCCTCATAGCTCAAATCCATCTACAATGCATAAGACCCCAGGTTCAATTCTTGGGTCAGGGAGATTTGGTGGAGAAGGGAAAGGCTACCCACTCCAGTATTCTGGCCTGGAGAATTCCATGGATTGTATAGTCCATGGGGTCACAAACAGTTGGAGAGGACTGACTTTCCCTTTATTTGTTAATGTATCACATTGAAAGATTTGTGGATATTGAAAAATCCTTACATTACAGAGATAAATTGCAGTTTATCATGGAGTATGATCCTTTTAATATATTGTTGAATTCAGTTTATTAATATTTTGTTGAGGATTTTTGCATCTATGATCATAAGTGATATTAGCTTTTCATTGTTTTGCTATATTTTTATTTGATTTTGATATCAGGGTGACACTGGCCTTATAGAATGCATTAAGAAGCATTTCGTCCTCTGCAATTTTGGGGCTAGTTTAAAAGGATAGGTTTTAACATTCTCTACTGTGGAATTTTTGATATGTGGTTACCATGAAGTTTATTTATAGCAAACTATACATATATTTGATTGTTTTAAATTGCTGATCTCTTTACTTCAAATTCATTAACAATCTTAATTTGTGGTCTCTATCTTCAAACTAATTGCTTCTGATATCACATTTATGTAATGTCACTTTTCCTTTGCTGCTTTTGATATTCTCTTTATTTTTAGCTTTTTCCAATTTAATTACTATGTGGCTTTTAGTGTGCTTCTCTTTGGGTTGATTTTATCTGGGGCTCTATATTTGCTGGACTTGGAAGTTTATTTCTTTTTCCAGGTTAGGAAAATTTTCAGCTTCTATATCTTCAATTATTTTCTCAGTCCCTCTATCTCTTCTTTCTGGGACATTTATAATGGGAATATCTATGCACTTAATTTTATCTCATATTTCTCTTAAACTGACCTCATTTATTTTCATTATCCTTTTTTTTTTTCTATTCACAGTTCTTACTCTGTCTTCTAGCTCATTGATTAATTCCTTTGAATCATTTAGTCTACTATTGATTCCTTCTAATTTATTTTATTTTTCATTTCAATTATTGTATCATTCACCTCTGTTTCCTTGTTTTTTATATATACTAACTCTGTTAAAACATCTAACTTCTTGGTCTGTGCATCCATTCACTTTTCAAACCATTCACTTTCTCTGATCATCTTTACAATAATTAACCTGACTCTTTCTTGGGTAGAGTGGTTTTCTTCACCTCACTTAGTTCTTCTTCATTGGTTTTATATTGTTCCTTCATCTGGAACTTGTTTCTCCGTTGCCTAATTTTGCCTAAATTACTCTATAGGTGAGTTATGTTTTCTGACCTTAGACAAGGGATGTTTTGTAGAAGATATCCTATGTGTTCCAGCATTTCTCTCTTATCAACAGTGGTATATGCTCTAGGGCTTCCACCTATGATGACTGCATGGGTCTTTCTAGCATGATCACTTAATTATGTAGGCAGTCTAATAGTCTTGGTTAGCCCTCAGTCCAATTGACTGTTAGGCCCTGACTCGTGTGGAGGATGCTAGCTACTGATTGGTGTGACCAGGTGAGGAAGCAGCTGACTACAGGAACTGGAGGGCTCTGGAACTAATGCTAACTTAGTGGTGGATAAAGTCAACATTCAAGAGATCCTGAGGTTGTGCCTTGCCCACTGGTGAGTGAAGCCAGTCCCTGGGGCCAGTGGTGGTCGATTGATTACTCAGATCCTGGAGTTTGGTTGCTGGGACCAGAAATCACAAAACTGGTTTCAGATCACTAATGGGTGGAAATGGTTCTTGATACAGTTGGCTATGGTGTCTGGGCTCTGTTGACCTAATAATGGGAAGATTGAGGGCCAAAGTAGTCCCAGGACAGGATCTGGCCTGCTAGTGTTTGAGTCAAAATTGTAGGTTATGGAGCTGTGCTTTTCATGCTGCTAGTACATACCCTTGGAGAAGGGAATGGCAACCCACTCCAGTACTCTTGCCTGGAGAATTCTGTGGATGGAGGAACCTGGTGCACTGCTGTCCGTGGGGTTGCACAGAGTCGGACATGACTGAAGCAACTTAGCATGCATGCATGCATTGGACAAGGAAATGGCAACCCACTCCAGTATTCTTGCCTGGTGAATCCCAGGAACAGAGGAGCCTGGTGAGCTGCCATCTATGGGGTTGCACAGAGTCAGACACAACTGAAGTGACTTAGCAGCAGCAGCAGCAGCAGCAGCAGCAGCAGTGCATACCCTCTTGTGGGTAAGGCAGGATCAGGTAAGCTAGATCAGGCTCACTGGTGGGCAAGGAAAAGGCCAGGTGATTCTGAGGCTGGTACCTGGTACCTGGCCTCTGTGGACTCTGCCCCAGAGTCTCTGACTGGAAGTCCTTGAGAGCCCCAAGTATGGGGCCTGCACAGTGATGTATGGGGCAGGGTCCTTGACCCTTTTGTGGACTGGATCTCGCCAGTATCAATGTCCACACAGTCAAAGGAGCTCCCTTAAATGGATGCCGCTTGTGTCTGCACTTGCCTACTGCCTTTCTGGGAGGAACTCCAATATCAAAAAGTAGGTCTCACTCTTGTTTTTGTTATTGTTCAGTCACTAAGTCCTGTCTGACACTTTGCAGATCCCTTGATTACAGCATGCCAGGTTCCTCTGCCTTCCACTACTGCCCAGAATTTGCTGAAATTCATGTCCATTGAGTCGGTGATGCTATCTAACCATTTCATCCTCTGCTGCCCACTTCTCCTTCTGCTGACAATCATTCCTATCATCAGGGTTTTTTCCACTGACTCAGCCCTTCACATCAATTAGTTGAAGTATTGGAGCTTGAGCTTTAGTATCAGTCCTTTCAATGAATACTCAGGGTTGATTTCCTTTAGTATGGATTAGTTTGATCTCCTGGCAGTTGAAGGGACTCCAGCACCATAGTTTGCATCATTTTTTCAGTGCTTTTTGCTTATTTATGGTCTAAATCTCACATCCAAACATGACTAATGGAAACATCATAGCTTTGACTATATGGACTTTGTCGGCAAAAAGATGTCTCTCTTTCTAATATGCTGTCTAGGTTTGTCATAGCTTTCCTTTCCAGGAGCAAGCAGTTTTTAATTTCATGGCTGCAGTCACCACTGCAGTGATTTTGGAGCCCTAGAGAATAAAATATGCCACTACTTCCACTTTTTTCTCTACTATTTGCCACAAAGTGATGGAATCAGATGTTGTAATCTTAGTTTTTATAATGGTGAGTTTCAAGTCTGTGTTCTTACTCTCCTCTTTATCTTTCATCAAGAGCTCTTTAGTTTCTCTTCACTTTCTGTCATTAGAGTGGTATTACCTGCCTGTATGAGATTATTGATATTTCTCCTGGCAATCTTTATTCTAACTTGTGATTCATCTAGCCAGGCATGTTGCATGATGTATCATGCATAGAAGTTAAATAAGCAGGGTGACAATATATAGCCTTGTCATGCTCCTTTTCCAGTTTTGAAATAATAGAATGGGAAAGACTAGAAATATTTTCAAGAAAATTGGAAAGATCAAGGGAACATTTCATAAAAGGATGGGCACAATAAAGGACAGAAATGGTAAGGACCTGACAGAAACATAAGAGATTAAGAAGAGGTAACAAGAATACACAGAAGAACTATATTAAAAAAAAAATAATAACAATGACCCAAATAACCATATTGGTGTGGCCACTCACCTAACAATGGACATCCTGGAGTGTGAAGTCAGGTTGGCCATAGGAAGCATTGCTATTATTCAGCAATGCTGGAAAAAGTCAGTTGTGTCTGACTTTTTTTGACCCCATGGATTGCAGCACTCAAGGTCTCTCTGTCCCTCACTTCTCCTGAAGTTTGCCCAAGTTCATGCCCATTGCATCTGTGATGCCATCCAGCCATCTCATCCTCTGATACTTTTTTCTCCTTCTGTCCTCAATCTTTCCCAGCATCAGGGATATTTCCAGTGAATCAGCTGTTCATATCAGATGACCAATAGTGGAATTTCGGCTTCAGCATCAGTCCTTCCAATGAGTACTCCTGGTTTATTTCCTTTAAAATTGACTAGTTTGAGCTCCTTGATGCCCAAGGGATTCTCAGGAGCCTTCTCCAGTACAACAGTTTGAAGGCATTAATTCTTTGGCACTTCACCTTCTTTATAGCCATCTCTCACAACTGTGCATGACTGCTGGGAAGACCAGTGAAGCCTTCTTTATAGTCCAGCTCTCAAAACCATATATGACCACTGGGAAGAAGTAAGAAGCATTAATGTGAACAAAGGTCTGATTCTGGCTCCTTTCAGATCATTAGTCTGTCTAGCTCCTAGAGTATATGAGGTTTTTTTGTCCACCTTTTAAGAATGAAATCTCTTTCTTCCAGCTTTCTGAGAATCTAGAAAGTAACCCAGCTGTTCTTTGAAGCCTAATGTTCTGGGGTTTAATTTTCCAGTTCGGGGGCCCCATGCTGGGGAGCCAAATGTGAAGCTTGAACTTCTCATTCCTTTGAGAGAAACTCTGTAATAGAATATATTCCATGAATCACTACATTTTATGTCTATAATTTATATATTATTATACATTGACTAAACTTCAATTGAAAATAGTAATTATTCTCCTGTTTGTGGTTTGCCCACCAAAATTATAAGTTGCTTCAGTCATATCTGACTCTTTGATACCTTATGGAATGTTGCCTGCCAAGCTGCTTTGTCCATGGTATTCTCCAGGCAAGCATACTGGAGTGAGTTGTCATCTCTTCTAGAGGATCTTCCTGACCCAAGGATAAAACCTCTATCTTTTATGTCTCCTGCATTGGTAGGAGGGTTCTTTACCAGTAGCACCACCTGGAAAACCCAAAGTTATAGACTTAAATATATTTACACCCTTGGCTTATTTATTTTACCATGTTTTAAATTTTTTCTTTAATTTAGAGATGACTTTATGGTCTCCAATATACATACATAATTTATCACATTTATAGGGCATACCACATTTTTTATAGAGTTACAAAACTACAAAAAACTACTTCCAAATTGTCCCTGCCATTCTGTGTATCATTTCTGTCACACACTAAGTTTTACTAGTTTATAAACTCGAGTGCATTATTCTTATTTTTTTAAACATTGTGTAGTCATTTCAAGGGATTCAGTTCAGTTCAGTCACTCAGTCATGTCTGACTCTTTGCAATCCCATGAACTGCAGTATGCCAGGCCTCCCTGTCCATCACCAACTCCCAGAGTTCACCCAAACTCATGTCCATCGAATCAGTGATGCCATCCAGCCATCTCATCCTCTGTTGTCCCCTTCACCTCCTGCCCCCAATCCCTCCCAGCATCAGAGTCTTTTCCAATGAGTCAACTCTTCACTTGAGTTGCCAAAGTATTGGAGTTTCAGCTTTAGCATCATTCCTTCCAAAGAACACCCAGGACTGATCTCCTTTAGAATGGACTGGATGGATCTCCTTGCAGTCCAAGGGACTCTCAAGAGTCTTCTCCAACACCACCGTTCAAAAGCATCAATTCTTTGGTCTCAGCTTTCTTTATAGTCCAACTCTCACATCCATACATGACCACTGGAAAAACCACAGCCTTGACTAGATGGATGTTTGTTGGCAATGTAATGTCTCTGCTTTTGAATATGCTATCTAGGTTGGTCATAACTTTCCTTCCAAGAAGTTAAAAAATATCTTTCATATATAGATTCATTTTTACCATTATTGGAGTTATTCCTTTATTTGTGTGGTTTCATGTTCATTCTGCCTGCAGAACTTCTTCCTTGAATATTTCTTATGGTACAATGAATTTTATAAGTTTTCTTTGTCTGGCCAGATAGCTTTCACCTTAAGTTTTCAAAGACATTTTCATTAGAATTCAAAGAATTCTGAGTTATTTGCTTTTATTTGTTTACCTGCATATTTGTTTTTATGATTTTCTCCCCAACACTTTAAAGGTGCTATTTAACTACCTTCTGTCTTACGTAGCTTCTGACAAGTAATCTACTATAATCCTGAGTAGAGTTGAGTTCAGTCACTCAGTCATATCTGACTCTTTGCAACCCCATGAATCGCAGCATGCCAGGCCTCCCTGTCCATCACCATCTCCCGGAGTTCACTCAAACTCACGTCCATCGAGTCGGTGATGCCATCCAGCCATCTCATCCTCTATCATCCCCTTCTCCACCTGTCCTCAATCCCTCCCAGGGTCAGAGTCTTTTCCAATGAGTCAACTCTTTGCATGAGGTGGCCAAAGTACTGGAGTTTCAGCTTTAGCATCATTCCTTCCAAAGAACACCAGGGCTGATCTCCTTCAGAATGGACTGGTTGGATCTCCTAGGGTGGGTTTTAAAACAATAATAGTCTTCTCTGACTTCTTTCAAAGTATTGTTCTAAAGCTATATGTTCTTTGTTCTGTTTTATTGAGCTTGTTTTCTTTTTGTATTTCAATTTTGTTTTGTGTATAGTTGTTCAAGTTCACAAATTCCTTCTTCACCTTCCTTGAATCTACTAACGACTTTCTCAAAGTACTTTTTCATCAATAGTTTCTTTTATTTTAACTTGATTCATTTTTATAGCTTCTATAACTATTTAAAAATTTTTATCTATCCATGCTTACTATTTTTGAGACCTGCCCCATGGGAGAGAGTGGTGAAAGAGGAAAGGTTCCCTCATCCTTGGAACTCCCTTCACCAGCTGGGAGATCAACCAGGAAGGGTAGACAGTTTCAGAGACTCTGAGAAGGCTGCAACAGTCAGCTTTCAGTAGGCAAAACAGAGAGAGAAAAGCACAGACAGTCCTGGCCACGTCACTGTACACCCTAGCCTGAGGCATGCTTTAACTTGTGCGTGCAGTACTGTGACAACCACATAGAAAAGAGGAGGTCCCACTCAATATCTAGTGTAGGCTTTAGTAACCACAACATCAATCATACCCCTATCAAAGGGATAACAGCAAGTACACATTGAGCAAGGTCATGGCAAACATCCATAGTTATTTTTATTGAACTAAAGCTATTAGACTTAGGCATGCTATACAGGAAAGCTCCCACATAAAAGATAGACCTTTGAGACAAAAATAGATAATTATTTCTCCTAAGTTCATAGAGTCAGAGAAATATAAGTAAAATGAAGAAGCAGAAGAGTCATGCCCAAATAACAGAACAACAACAACAACAAAAATATCTTGGAAGAATAAGCAATGAGATAAATCTCTCTGAATTGCCAGCCATAGAGTTCAAAAGGAGTTAATAAAAATATTGAAGAAATTCAGAAAGGAAATTGATGGAAATGCAGATCACTAAAACAAGGAACTAGAAAATATAAAGAGAAGCTAATTTATTGTCTTTAGCTTGAGAAAAACCAATGGAAATAATGGAAATAAATAGCAAAATAAATAATGCAGAAAAACAAATAAGTGGTCTGGAAGATAGAATAACTGAAATCACTCAATCAGAACAGCAGACAGAAAGTTAAATTTAAAAAGAAAGCATATAAAAGACATAGGATAATATAAAGTATACCAATTTATTCATAAAAAGGATGCCAGAAGGAGAAGAAAGATAAAAGGGGATTTGAAAAGGTATTTGAAGACTTTATGGCTGAAAACTTCCCAAACCTAAAGACAGAAATGTATAACAAGTATAGAAAAGACAGAATCTCTCAAACAAGATAAACCCAAACAGACCTACACAAAGATATTGCACTTAAAATGCCTCGATTTAAAGATAAGGAGAATTTTAAAGGCAGCAAGAGATAAATATAGTTTATTTATTTTATGGAACGCCCATAAGGTGATCATCTGATTTCTCCACAGAAATGTAGGTCAGTTCAGTTCAGTTCAGTCGCTCAGTCGTATCCGAATCTTTGAGACCCATCAGTTGCAGCACGCCAGGACTCCCTGTCTATCACCAGCTCTCGGAGTTCACGCAGACTCACGTCCATTCAGTCAGTGATGCCATCCAGCCATCTCATCCTCTGTCATACCCTTCTCCTCCTGCCCCCAATCCCTCCCAGCATCAGCCTTTTCCAATGAGTCAACTCTTCGCATGAGATGGCCAAAGTACTGGAGTTTCAGCTTTAGCATCATTCCTTCCAAAGAAATCCCAGGGCTGATCTCCTTCAGAATGGACTGGTTGGATCTCCTTGCAGTCCAAGGGACTCTCAGGAGTCTTCTCCAACACCACAGTTCAAAAGCATCAATTCTTCCGTGTTCAGCCTTCTTCACAGTCCAACTCTCACATCCATACATGACCACTGGAAAAACAGCCTTGACTAGACAGATCTTTGTTGGCAAAGTAATGTCTCTGCTTTTGAATATGCTATCTAGGTTGGTCATAACTTTCCTTCCAAGGAGTAAGCGTCTTTCAATTTCATGGCTGCAGTCACCATCTGCAGTGATTTTGGAGCCCAGAAAAATAAAGTCTGACACTGTTTCCACTGTTTCCCCATCTATTTCCCATGAAGTGATGGGACCAGATGCCATGATCTTCATTTTCTGAATGTTGAGTTTTAAGCCAACTTTTTCACTCTCCTCTTTCACTTTCATCAAGAGGCTTTTTAGTTCCTCTTCACTTTCTGCCATAAGGGTGGTGTCATCTGCATATCTGAGGTTATTGATATTTCTCCTGGCAATCTTGATTTCCAGCTTGTGTTTCTTCCAGTCCAGCATTTCTCATGATGTACTCTGCATAGAAGTTAAATAAGCAGGGTGACAATATACAGCCTTGACATACTCCTTTTCCTACTTGGAACCAGTCTGTTGTTCCATGTCCAGTTCTAACTGTTGCTTCCTGACCTGCATACAGATTTCTCAAGAGGCAGGTCAGGTGGTCTGGTATTCCCATCTCTTTCAGAATTGTTCACAGTTTATTGTGATCCACACAGTCAAAGGCTTAGGCATAGTCAATAAGGCAGAAATAGATGTTTTTCTGGAACTCTCTTGCTTTTTCCATGATCCAGCAGATGTTGGAAACTTGATCTCTGGTTCCTCTGCCTTTTCTAAAACCAGCTTGAACATCTGGAAGTTGACCGTTCACATATTGCTGAAGCCTGGCTTGGAGAATTTTGAGCATTACTTTACTAGCATGTGAGATGTGTACAATTGTGCAGTAGTTTGAGCATTCTTTGGCATTGCCTTTCTTTGGGATTGTAATGGTCAGAGGGAGTGCCAAAATGAATCCAAAGTCATAAAGGGAAAAGCCTGCAATCTAGGAACTCTACCCAGCAAGATTATCATTTAGAATAGAAGGAGAGATAAAGTATTTCTCAAACAAGCAAAAGTTTAGAAAATACAGCAATATTAAATTACTCTAAAGGAAATATCGATAGCTAGTCTCTAAAGAGGAAAGAAGCAGGCATCTACAGGAAAAAGAAAACCACAATTGGAAAGTAAATTACTAAATAGGCCACTGCAAAATTTTTTTGTTTAAATTGTGAGAGGATAAGTATAATAAAAAAAAAGTATACATGAAAATGTAAAAGAAGACATCAAAATCATAAAATATGGGAGAAGGGAGTAAGAAAAATGGAGATTATTTTAAGAATATGTTTATGCCTATATGACTACCAGTCTGAAGCAAGTAGATATAGAAATGGATTAACATACCTGAAAAACAGGGTAATCAGAAATAAAAAATACACAATAGATTCACAAAAACCAAAAATAAGAAAACTCAAGCATAATAGAAAAGACAATCATCAAAACACAAAAGGAAAAACAAAAAGGAACAAAGAAAAAATACAAAATAACCTCGGAAACAAGATTTAAAAATGATAATAAACACACATCTGTCAATAATTACCTTGCAGTACAATGGATTAAATCCTCTGATAAAAAAATATATAGCATGACAGAATGGATAAAACATTCAGTAACCTGAAGTATGCTGCCAATAAGACACTCACTTCAGGGCAAAAGAAACACTTATACTGAAAGTGAGGGGATGAGAAAGATATTTAAGCAAATGGAAATGATAGGAAAATAGAGATAGCAATACTTGTATCACACAAGATATACTTTAAAAAAAAGACATTAAAGAAAGAAAAAAGATACCATGTAATGATAATTCATCCATGTAAGAAGATATTAAACTTATTAACACCCAATATTGGAGCACCAAAATATATAAACAAATATTGGTAGAAGTAAAGTGATGAATTGACCAGTATGAAATTACAGTAGGAAACTTTAGCACCTTATTAAAATCAACGAACAAATATTTCAGACAGAAAATCAATAAAACAACTGTGATCCTAATTGACACTATAGCAGTTACACTTAATTTATACTTTCAGGGCACTATATTAAAAAAAAAAAGAATACACAGTGTTTTCCAATGCACAAGGAACATTCAAGCATTCTCTGGAATAGACAACACACTAGTATACCAAACAAGCCTCAAGAAATTTAAGAGGATAGAAATTACTTCAAGCATCTGTTCTAACAACAACAACATGAAACAAGAAATCAACCACAGAAAGAGAAACGAGGAAAAATAATTACATGGACAATAAACAACATGCTAATAAATACCCAATGGGTCATGATGACATCAAAAAGGACATTAAAAGACAAATGACATTGAAAACACAATCACACCAAATCTTCAGGATGCAGCTAAAGCAGTCCTAAGTATGAATTTCATAGTGATGGAGGTTCACTCAAAAAAAAAAAAAAAAGGTCAAATAGACAACTTGAACTACCACTTGAAAAAATTAGAAAGACACAAACCTAAAATTATCAGACAGAAGTGTCAGGGGAATGTTTAATTTATTCGGTTCTGTCTCATCTCAACAAAAATTTGAAGCAATGGACCAGTGTTACAGCCCTCGGACAGACCAGTGTTACAGCTCTCAGATGGATCAGTGTTACAGCTCCATGTTTCAGTTCAATTTTATTTAGAAAATAAAGGGACTACATCCTCAAGGTGTGAGGGCATGCCAACCCAAAAGTTGCAGAGAAGAGAGAGACCCCTACCCTTTAGCTCCTGTTTTATGTTTTTGTTTTTGTTTTTTTCTCTTCCCCTGGGTCTGCCCTCTGTAAATTAGGCTAACCAGGAGTGCTGTTTGTTCTACCTGAGGTCTTCACTCTAGTTCTCAGACCTTCCTTTGTTCTATTTTTGCAGGCTTTTCCCTTCCTTGTATTTTAGCCACTGCCATTCTGGACTCCTTTTTCCTATTTTAACTAATGAAGGAAATAATGAAAATCTGAGACAAAATAAAATTTTTACAAAGCAATAAAACCTTAATAAAACCAAGAGGTCTCTTTAACACAGTAAAAAAGTTAACAAACCTTTGGCCAAGCTCACCAAGAAGGAAAAAAAAGGGGGGGCCCAGATAAACAAAATGATAAAGGAAAGAGGAGAAATAACAACTGATACTACAGGAAAACAAAAATCATAAGACAATACTAGGAACAATTTTATGCTAAAAAATTTGACACCCTAATGGCCCAATCAAGTTTCCAGACAAATATAGCTCATGAAAACTGAATCAAGAAGTAAGAAATAATTTGAATAGACATCTTTAGAAGTCAAATAAAATCTGTAATTAAAAAGAAAAAAAAAAAACACCTGCAATAAAAATTCCAGGCCCATGGAAAATATCACCATGATAGTTTCATTGATGAATTCTACCAACCATAAAGAGAAGAATTTATACCAATCTTTCTCAAACTCTTTCAAAAGGAGGAACATTCCCAAAGTCATTCTATGAAGCTATCATCACCTTGGTGCCAAATCCAGGTAAAGACATGTCAGTAACTCTGAAGAATACAGAGGAAATATTCTCAACAAAGGGCTTCCCTGGTGGCTTAAACAGTAAAGAATATGCCTGAAATGAGGGAGACCTATGTTTGATCCCTGAGTTGGGAAGATCCCCTGGAGGAGGGCATAGCAATCCCTTCCAGTATCCTTGCCTGGAGAACCCCACGGACAGAGGAGCCTGGCTGTCTTCAGTCCACTGGGTCGCAAAAAGTCAGACACAACTGAGTGACTAAGCACATTCACAACAAAAATATTAATATGACAACATAACATTAAAAAATATATAAAAAAAATTTTTTTTAAAGTGATCTTACACCTGATCAAGCAAGATTCCTCCCAGGATCACAAGAATATTTTAACATTTGCAAATCAATCAGTGTGATATACCACTTTCAGTTCAGTTCAGTTCAGTCGCTCAGTCGTGTCCGACTCTTCGAGACACCATGAATCGCAGCATTCCAGGCCTCCCTGTCCATCACTAACTCCCAGAGTTCACTCAGACTCACGTCCATCAAGTCAGTGATGTCATCCAGCCATCTCATCCTCTGTCGTCCCCTTCTCCTCCTGCCCGCAATCCCTTCCAGCATCAGAGTCTTTTCCAATGAGTCAACTCTTCACATAAGGTGGCCAAAGTACTGGAGTTTCAGCTTCAGCATCATTGCCTCCAAAGAAATCCCAGGGCTCATCTCCTTCAGAATGGACTGGTTGGATCTCCTTGCAGTCCAAGGAATCTCAAGAGTCTTCTCCAACACCACAGTTCAAAAGCATCAATTCTTCGGTGCTCAGCTTTCTTCACAGTCCAACTCTCACATCCATACGTGACCACTGGAAAAACCATAGCCTTGACTAGACGGACCTTTGTTGGCAAAGTAGTGTCTCTGCTTTTCAACATGCTATACCACTTTAGTAAAAGACAAAAACTACATTATCCTCTCAAAAGATGCAGAAAATACTTTGATAAAATTAAACATCCATTCATGTCAAAAAAAAGAATGAAAAAAAAAAAAAAAAACTTACCAAAGTCAGTATGCTGCTACTTAGTCATGTCTAACTCTCTGTGACTGCATGGACTGTAGCCCACCAGGCTCTTCTGTCCACAGGATTACCCATGCAAGAATACTGGAGTGGGTTGCCATTTCCTTCTCTAGGGGATCTTCCCAACCCAGGGATCAAACACAAATCTCTTATGTCTCCTGCACTGGCAGGCAGATTCTTTACCACTAGTACCACCAAAGTCAGTATATCTTAACATCATAAATAGTATTCATGACAAACCAACAGCCAGTCTATTACTCAATGGTCAAAAGCTAAAAAGCTTCTTGCTAAAATATGAAAAAAAGACAAGGATGTCCACTTTCACAACTTGTATTAAATATAATATTGGAAGTCTTAGCCACAGTAATCAGAGAATAAAAATAAATAAAAGCCATCCAAAGAGAAGAGGTTTAAAGAGAAGAGGTAAAATTGTCATTATATGAAGGTGGCACAATACTATATATAGAAAACCCTAAAGACTTCACACAAAAACTATTAATGCAGATAAACAAATTCAGCAAGGTAGCAGGATAGAAGATTAACACACAGAAATCTGTTGGATTTCTTTACACAAACAATGAGATATTAGAAAGGGAATATTTTTAAAGTACTTTAAAAATTCCACCAAAACAAATTAACATACCTAGAAACAAACCTGATTAAAGATATTAAAGATTTATATGCCAAGAACTACAACATTAAACTAGATGATTCAAATAAATTAGAAGATATCCCATAATCTTGTTTGGAAGAATTAATGTTGTTGAAATGTATGTACTAATCAAAGCAGTCTACATATTTAATATGACCCCTATCAAGTTATCATGACATTTTTCATAGAACTAGAGCAAATAATCCTAAAATTTTTAGCTTTCATAAAACTAAAGCAAGTAATCCTAAGTCATGTCTGACTCTTGCAACCCCATGGACTCTAGCCCACCAGGCTCCTTTCTCCATGAGATTTCTCAGGCAAGATTACTAGAGTGGGTTGCCATTTCCTTCTCCAGAAGATCTTGCTAACCCAGGGATCAAACCCAGATCTCCTGCATTGCATGTAGAATCTTTACTGTCCGAGGCAACAGGGAAGCCCCTAAAATTTGTATGTAACCATAAAAATTCCATAAACACTAAAGCAAATGGGAGGAAAAAGAATAAATTTGGAAGTATAACCTTCCAGACTTCAGACAATATTGCAAAGTTACAATAATCAAAATAATGTGATATTGCATAAAAACAGACATATGGATCAATCAAACAGAACAGAAAATATTAAAATAAACCCACACACCTATGGCCTATTAATCTATGACAAAGGAAGCAAGAATATACAATGGAGAAAAAACAGTCTCTTCAGTAAGTGGTGTTGGGAAAGTTGGACTGTTGCATGTAAATTAATGAAGTTAGGGCATGCCCTTACACCAAACACAAAAATAAACTCAAAATTGCTTGAAGACTTAAATATTCATTATAATACCATAAAACTCCTAGAAGGGAACATAGGCAAAACATTCTCTGGCATAAATCATAGCAATGTTTTCTTATATTAGTCTCCCACAGTAATTGAAGATGCAAATCACTATATGTAAAACGGATAAAGTCTCTACTAGATAGTGCAGGGAACTATATTCAATATCTTGTAATAAACTATAAAGGAAAGACTATAAAAATACATATCTGAATCACTTTGTTGTATACCAGAAACTACCAAATATTGTAAATCATCTATACTTCAATTAAAAAATTAATAGAAATAATATTATATTTGGAGAAGAGGAGATATGGGGGAATTTCCAATACCCAAGGCTTGTCATATGGAATATGGAGCATACTGTTCCATGTAATCCCATAGGAGAGAAAACTGACCAAAGAACAGAGGTGTACATTGATTCAATAGGACAAAGTTCAGTGGATCTAATGATGACCCAATAAAGCTCTCTAGTTCTGCAATATTTTAACTAGACTGAATCTCTAAAGATGCAAGTACAAAATTGAACTGCATTCTGTTTATCATAGTAATCTTGTGAGGATTCAAAACATAAAGACTGATCAAAAAAACAGTCTTTCTCTGGCCCATTTTCTGCAGTGGTCCTATTCCAAAACGATGCTTTCATTTACTTAACTGAGGAATAATTGCTGCCCCAATTCATTCAACTCTCTAGCTCTTAATTGCCGGGGTCCAGCCCCGGCTGATCCAGGGTATTCGAAGCAGGGACGGCGTCGGCGACTTATTTATTTATAAATATTTATCAAAGATTTAAAGAGTAATAGAATGAGGATAGCTCAGTGAGGAAATTCAGTGGAGAAAAGCGGCTGAAATAAGGATAGCTCAGTAAGAAAATTCAGTGGAGAAAAGAAGCTGAGTGGCTTGGTTTACGCGGAAAATCAATATAACCCGTGACACCAGGTTAGCTCTGACCACGGAGGCCGCAGGCGCCCTCTCGAATAGCGGAAGGTGCCCCACCTTAGACACCTTCTCGAGTGGGTCTTAGAAGCCCAGGCAAATAAATGGTCGCAGAGGACATCCGCGCTCCAGATGGACACTCAGCTGGAATTTGGGAGAGAGAGTGACATGGGGAGACCAAGTTTCAGTGAACAAGGCCCGCACTTTATTTTCCAAAGTAGTTTTTATACCTTAAGGTATGCATAGAGGATAATGGGGGAAGGGGTGGAGTCATGCAGCAAGCCAGGCTTTTTTCCTGTAAACTTATCATATGCAAAAGTTCAGGTGATAGACATCATCTTCTGGCCCGGAGGCCTGTTAACATTTTAAGAAACTTATCTTTCTCTAAAGGTGATTATTCCAAAGTCAGGCGCCAGCCTTCCAAAAAGCATTGGACAAAGCTGCATTTTACATTTCTATACACCCATTATATCAGTAAATACACTGCCAAGGACACAGTAGGTAAGGAGTATGGAGACTTAGCAGCAAACATTGGCCCAACAAGTGAAAAACCCTTCACCAATACAATTTCTAATCAATCTTTTAACTACTCAAAGGAATCTGTGTTTAGGCAGTTTAGAACATCTCCTGCCTCTCACAGTTGGGAGGCTCTGAACAATCACATGTGGCCAGAAAAACCCATTCAGGCAGGCTAGAGGATTTCCAAAGGAGTTTGTAGGTTGAAACACTGTCACATCCAAGAATTATTAACTGGAGCTGTAAGCTAACTCTTTTTCCAGAGAGAGGTAGTGGGAGACAGCCCCCCATAAAGTCAGAGGTGTAGGTGAAAGCACAAAGCAGAAAGTAGGCAGACTCTGGTTTTGGGGGTAGATGCTCGAGAATTTCCAGGGGGACTCCTGAGGCTCGATCCCGCCTTTGCGTATGTCGAGCCTCCTTCCTCATGACCTTTGTCATGGGCGGAGTGCCTCACGCTGGCTCCCGGCAGTGATAGAATTCCAGTTGAGCTATTCCAGATCCTCACTCAATATGCAATATGCCGGCTCCCAGCACTTAATGGTTATTTAATTCTAAAAGTTTAAAATTTTTTTCCTGGAATTTTTTATCAGAATTTTTCTCTTCAGCCAGGCACATTTATTGTTTTATATATTCTTGTGAAAAACACTGTCTTTTTTCTCTGTATACCTATATGCACATCATATAGGTATATGTATACCTATATGCATACTATATAGGTATATAGTATACCTATATGCACATCACTCTATATGGCTAAATCCTTAGCCACTAAGCATTCCTAAACATTCATTTCTGTGTCAGTCACATATGTGTGTTAGTTATTCAGTGGAGTCTGATTCTTTGAGATCCCATGGACTGTTGCCACCAGGCTCCTCTCTACATGGAATTCTTCAGGCAAGAATACTAGAGCGGGTTGCCATTCCCTTCTACAGGTGCTCTTCCTGACTAGGAATCAAACTCAGGTTTCCTGCAATGAGGCAGATTCTTTACTGCCTGACCCACCAGGGAAGCCAATGAGTCATAAACCTTTTAATTTGAGCAGGGATAATTCTCAAAGATGCCTCCAGTGACAAAGACATTTTTCTCAGTCCACTTCTGTCTCTCAGGCATGTCTGATTCTCTGTGACCCCATAGACTGCAGCATGCCAAGCTTCTCTGTCCATCACCAATTCACAGAGCTTCTTCAAACTCATGTCCATCGAGTAGGTGATGTTATACAACAATCACATCATCTGTCCCCACCCCCACCCCTGCCCCTTCTCCTCCTGCCTTCAATTTTTCCTAGGATCAGGGTCTTTTCCAATGAGTCAGTACTTCACATCAGGTGGAAAAAGTATTGGAGTTTCAGCGACAGTCCTTCCAATGAATATTCAGGACTGATTTCCTTTAGGATGGACTGGTTGGATCTCCTTGCAGTCTAAGGGTCTCTCAAGAGTCTTCTCCAAACCATAGTTCAGAAGTATCAATTCTTCAATGCTCAGCTTTCTTTAATGTCCAACTCTCACAACCATACATGACTACTGGAAAAAAAACATAGCTTTGACTATATGACCTTTGTAGGTAAAGTAATGTCTGTGCTTTTAATATTCTCTTCCAGGTTTTCTTCCAAGGAGCAAGCGTCTTTGAATTTCACGGCTGCAGTCATTATCTGCAGTGGAGCCCAGGAAAACAAAGTCTATCACTGTTTCCAATCTTTCCCCATCTATTTGCCATGAAGTGATAAGACCAGATGACATGCGTTTAGTTTTCTGAAGGTTGAGTTTTAAGCCAGCTTTTTCATTCTTGGGCTTCCTTGGTGACTCAGAGGGTAAAGTGGCTGCCTGCATCTGGGAGACCAGGTTTGATCTCTGGGTCTGGACGATCCTCTGGAAAAGGAAATGGGAACCCACTTTGGTACTCTTGCTTGGAAAATCCCATGGACGGAGAAGCCTGGTAAGTCCATGGGGTCACAAAGAGTCGGACACGACTGAGCGACTTCACTTTCTTCCTTTTTTTTTTTTTTTCATTCTCTTCTTTCACCTTCATCAATGGGCTCTTTCATTTCCCTTCAATTTCTGCCACAAGGGTAGTACCGTCTGTGTATCTGAGGTTATTGATATTTCTCCCTCCAATCTTGAGTCCAGCTTATGCTTCACTCAGCACAACATTTCACATGATGTACTCTGCATTAAGCTGAATAAGCAATGTGACAATACGCAGCCTTGACATACCCTTTCCCAGTACAGAACCAGTCTGTTGTTCTATGTCTGGTTTTAACTGTTCTTTCTTGACCTACATACAGATTTCTCAGGAGGAAGATAAGGTGGTCTGATGCTCCCATCTCTTTAAGAATTGTCCACAGTTTATTGTGGTCCAAAAGGTCAAAGGCTTTAGCATAATCAATGAAGCAGTAGTAGATGTTTTTCTGGAATTCTCTTGCTTATTCTAATATCTGGTGGATGTTGGCACTTTTATTTCTGGTTCTTCTGCCTTTTCTAAATCCAGATTGAACATCTGGAAGTTTTCATTTCATGTACTGTTGAAGCCTAGCTTGAAGAATTTTGAGTATTACTTTGCTAAGTTTGAGTTGAGTGCAATTGTGTGTTAATTTCAACATTCTTTGTCATTGCCTTTCTTTTGGATTGGAATCAAACCTGATTCCAGTCCTGTGGCCACTGCTGAGTTTTCCAAATTTGCTGGCATAATGAGTGAAGCGATTTCACAGAATCATCTTTTATGATTTGAAGTAGCTCAGCTAGAATTTCATCACCTCCAATAGCTTTGTCCATAATGATGCTTCCTAAGGCCCACTTTACTTCACACCCCAAGATGTCTGGCTCTAGGTGAGTGATCACACCATCGTGGTTATCTGGGTCACAAAGATCTTTTTTATGTAGTGCTTCTATGTATTCTTGCCAACTCTTCTTAATATCTTCTCCTTCTGTTAGGTCCATATCATTTCTGTCCTTTATTGTGCCCATCTTGCATGGAATGTTCCCTTGGTATCTTTAATTTTCTTGAAGAGATCTCTAATCTTTCCCATTCTATCGTTTTCCTCTATTTCTTTGCATTGATCACTTAGAAAGGCTTTCTTATCTTTCCTTGCTATTCTTTGGAACTCTGCATTCAGACAGCTATATTTTTCCTTTTCTGCTTTGCTTTTCACTTCTCTTCTTTTCTCAGCTATTTATAAAGCCTCCTCAGACAGCCATTTTAACTTGTTGCATTTCTTTTCCTGTGGAATGATTTTGATCACTGCTTCCTGTACAATGTTACAAATCTCTGTCCATAGTTCTTAAGGCACTTGGTCTATCACATCTAATCCCTTAAATCTATTTGTCACTTCCACTGTATAATCATAAGGGATTTGATTTAGGTCATACCTGAATGATCTAGTTGTTTTCCCTACTTTCTTCAATTTAAGTCTGAATTTTGCATTAGGGAGTTCATGATCTAAGCCACAGTCAGCTCCTGATCTTGTTTTTACTGATTGTATAGAGCTTCTCCATCTTTAGCTGGAAGGAATATAGTCAGTCTGATTTCAGTATTGACCATCTGGTGATGTCCATGTGTAAAGTCTTCTCTTGTGTTGTTGGAAGAGGGTGTTTTCTATGACTAGTGTATTCTCTTGGCAAAACTCTGTTAGCCTTTGCCCTGCTTCATTTTGTAATTCAAGGTCAAACTTGCCTGTTACTACAGGTATCTCTTGACTTCCTATTTTTGTATTCCAGTCCCCTGGAATGAATGTATTACTTATACAGTACCCTGCAAAGAGTGTAATAAAGACTTCTAGCAGATTTACACAGTTTTATCCAAATACCTAACATTTTAATTACCATCAACAAGATCCTAATGACCTATCATCTCCTTTATGCTCTATAAGTATCTCCTGCATCTGGCCTATCATTTACACTAGGTCCATAGAGTTTCTTGCTCTTCTTTTGCTTACCAGGAATGCTCTTTAAGATCATTGCTCATGCTGCTCCTTTGATTTCTTCATGGTTACTAGAAAGCTACATGGTATTTTCTCACTTTTTCTTTAACCTAATGACATTCTGTCAGATATGCTTTCCTTGAGCAACCTAACTTCCTTGCCTTCTTATATTTTTTTCCAAACACTTATCACTTCATATCATAATGATTTTTTTACCTATTTCTTTCAATCTTCCTGTAGTATGAAAGCTGAATGAGGACAAGATTTAATCAATTTTGAATATTGATTTATCCTCCATGTTCATATCAATGCCTCACCCACAATAGGTACTCAGTAAAATTTGTCAAATGGATGAGTAAGTGAAAGAATGAATGATAGGGAAATTTGTTCTTGAAAATTACGACTTGCCAGTCAATCTAAGTGGTAAAGCAATGTACTGAGTGTCCAGGATTCCTACTCTTTCCTGTACTGAGATTATAGGTCTCAGAAAGGAATCCATACAAAGAGAGGTAAGAGGACTGAAATAGCCTAGATTTTCTTTATTTTAATGATAATTGTAAAAATATGTGCTAGTTAATTTAACTCATATTGGAGTACACAAGAGATCCATCATGGACAATTATAGGGGCATGTAAAATTACAAGTAATAAGAGATGCACTACAAAGGTGCAGGCTGTGCATTATTATACTTTCAAGGTATAATATTATATTAATTTCTACAAAGCATATCCTTGCAGCAATAGCATAGTAATTCAATTATCAGTTCCATTTAATTACTGGGTAATATACTTAATTGATATACTCTGATTTAAGTTCTGTTAAATATAGCAAATCTCTGGAATGAAATAATTTTAATTAACAATCAACATAAAAACATTAATCACATTAGTGTAATTTCATATTCTGTATAAATTTTACAGTTTCGCTCAATTAATTAAAGTTTAGTTAAAATTATCAGATCAGTTGCTCAGTCGTGTCTGACTCTTTGCGACCCCATGAATCGCAGCATGCCAGGCCTCCCTGTCCATCACCAACTCCCGGAGTTCGCAGAGACTCACGTCCATCAAGTCAGTGATGCCATCCAGCCATCTCATCCTCTGTCATCCCCTTCTCCTCTTGCCCCCAATCCCTCCCAGCATCAGAGTCTTTTCCAATGAGTCAACTCTTCACATGAGGTGGCCATTAAAATTAAAATTACAGTTTTGTTAAATAAATAAAGCATGTATTACAAATATGAATGGTTTGTATACATAAGTGGTTTGAGTTTAAAATAGCTGCCCTTACAAATACATTGTAAAAGTAAATTTATCAAGTGAACTTGATTTAAATTTCTTTGAAGGATACATTTGGAGAAATAAAATATTTGAGTTATCAGAAGTTTCCAATTGCTTATGAAGTTTTCAACACTGTTGTTGTACATATAAGGCATTTGTTAATTTCTTTTTTAGTTATGTTTCTAGACTTTCTCTTATTATGTCCTGTACCCCTATGTTGACAGCACAAAAATCTGCCTTAATCAAAAGCCTCATTGTTCTATATGTCAAAGTCCTATACAAATTCTAAAATGAGTCAATATAATCTGAATTACTTGTTTCTTCTCATTAAGAAATTTTATTTAATTTGGAATTGTATGAAATTCTTTATACATAAAGGAAATCAAAATGAGAAACTAATTTACATAATCAAATATTTCCAAGCATATGTAAGCCAAGTGTGCTTGAAAATGCACTGCAATGGTTTAAATAAATAAGTAAAAGAAAAAAAGAAAGAGTAACAACAACAACAAAAAAAAGTCACTTGGAAAAGATGAGCCTGAAAAGAGCTCTCATTGTATATTGGAGCAAAAAATGTAGATGGGAAGACAAATGATGACACCAAGCCCAAGGCAAAAGTACTAAAGCCCAAGACCTCTCTTTAAATAACGAAATGCAATTTTTCTAAAATGTTAAGGTTATTTTATAGTAGCTATGAAATGTTTATAGTATAGCATCTATTAAAATTTATTTTATACTAGCCTGGCATGCTGCAGTCCATGGGGTCTCAAAGAGTCGGACTGAGGGACTGAACTGAACTGAACTGATAGTAGCTATATTGCCAGCGGTGTCATGAGGAAAGAAAGAGAGAGACAGAGATACATAGATACACAAGTATCAGATTAAAAATACAGCAGAGATGAATCAGTTGTGGGGCATGGAAACCAGGCACTTATTTTATTTATTTTACAACTGACTTTTAATGTTTGTTTTGTCTCCATTACTCATTGAATGAAGGAGCTACCCTCTTCTCATTTATCCATTAGGTACCCATACACTTGATTTTTCTTCTGGAATTTCTGAAGTATTGAATACATCTTAAAACCTGACATTTTATGTTTGGCTTATAATCTCTTGAGAAATAACTTCTTTGTTTCAACATCATTTTCCATTAGACACCTATTTTAAGTCCTAGTGGAACTTCAACTTTTCTGAGCCTTAGCATTTTTATCTGTGAAATGGCATTAATAATATGTCTTACATATGTTCCAAGACTAATTTTAGAGACCAATAGCAACTGAATCCAAAAAGTTTATATATATATATATATATATATATATATATATATATATGCTGCTAAGTCACTTCAGTCGTGTCCGACTCTGTGCGACCCCATAGACAGAAGCTCACCAGGCTCCCCCGTCCCTGGGATTCTCCAGGCAAGAACACTGGAGTGGGTTGCCATTTCCTTCTCCAATGCATGAAAGTGAAAAGTGAAAGTGAAGTCACTCAGTCCTGTTCGACTCTTCGTGATTCCATGGACTGCAGCCTACCAGGCTTCTCCATTCACGGGATTTTCCAGGCAAGAATACTCGAGTGGGTTGCCATTGCCTTTTCCGATCTACTTCTCTCTAGGATACCTTAAATATTTTTCTTCAAATCATTATCTAAGTAATATCCTATAAACTGCTGTATATAAATTAAAAAATATACTTCCATCTAGAGTAGTTTTACATTTACAGAAAAATTAGGAAAAAGTACAGGGTTCTTATATACCTTCCATAGTTTCCACTATTACTAATATATTTTATTGTGTTCTGTGCTCAATTGCTCAGTTGTCTGACTTTCTGTGGCCCAATGGATTGCCAGACTTTTCTGTCTATGGAATTTTCCAGGCAAGAATGTTGGAATGGGTAGCCATTCCTTCTCCAGGGGATCTTCCTAACTCAGGAACTGAACCCCAGTCTCCTGCATTTTAGGCAGATTCTTTAAAGTCTGATCCACCAAGGAAACACGTCTTTCATTAGTGTAGTACCTTTTCTTTAATTGATGAATCAATATTGATATATTGCTATTAACTAAGGTGCATATTGTTATTAATTAAGGTAAAGCTACCAGGTAAAGCTACATATGTTTCTTCGAAGTCAAGAAAAACCTGGAGTAATGGGCAAATTTGGCCTTGGTTTATGGAATGAAGCAGGGCAAAGACTAGTAGAGTTTTGCCAAGAAAATTCACTGGTCATAGCAAACACCCTCTTCCAACAACACAAGAGAAGACTCTACACATGGACGTCACCAGATGGTCAACACCAAAATCAGATTGATTATATTCTTTGCAGCCAAAGATGGAGAAGCTCTATACAGTCAGCAAAAACAAGACCAGGAGCTGACTGTGGCTCAGACCATGAACTCCTTATTGCCAAATTCAGACTGAAATTGAAGAAAGTAGGGAAAACCACTAGACCATTCAGGTAGGACCTAAATCAAATCCCTTATGGGTATACGGTGGAGGTGAGAAATAGATTTAAGGGCCTAGATCTGATAGATAGAGTGCCTGATGAACTATGGATGGAGGTTCGTGACATTGTACATGAGACAGGGATCAAGACCATCCCCATGGAAAAGAAATGCAAAAAAGAAAAATGGCTGTCTTACAAATAGCTGTGAAAAGAAGAGAAGCAAAAAGCAAAGGAGAAAAGAAAGATATAAGCATCTGAATGCAGAGTTCAAAAGAATAGCAAGGAGAGATAAGAAAGCCTTCCTCAGCGATCAAGGCAAAGAAATAGAAGAAAACAACAGAATTAGAAAGACTAGAGATCTCTTCAAGAAAATTAGAGATACCAAGGGAACATTTCATGTAAGGATGGGCTCGAAAAAGGAAAGAAATGGTATGGACCTAACAGAAGCAGAAGATATTAAGAAGAGGTGGCAGGAATACACAGAAGAACTGTACAAAAAAGATCTTCAAAACAAAGATAATCACAATGGTGTGGTCACTCACCTGGAACCAGACATCCTGGAATGTGAAGTCAAGTGGGCCTTAGAAAGCATCACTATGAACAAAGCTAGTGGAGGTGATGGAATTCCAGTTGAGCTATTTCAAATCCTGAAAGATGATGCTGTGAAAGTGCTGCACTCAATATGCCAGCAAATTTGGAAAACTCAGCAGTGGCCACAGGACTAGAAAAGGTCAGTTTTCATTCCAATCCCAAAGAAAGGCAAAGCCAAAGAATGCTCAAACTACCGCACAATTGCACTCATCTCACAAGCTAGTAAAATAATTTTCAAAATTCTCCAAGCCAGGCTTCAGCAATACGTGAACAGTGAAGTTCCTGATGTTCAAGCTGGTTTTAGAAAAGGCAGAGGAACCAGAGATCAAATTGCCAACATCTGCTGAATCATCGAAAAATCAAGAGAGTTCCAGAAAAACATCTATTTCTGCTTTATTGACTATGCCAAAGCCTTTGACTGTGTGGATCACAATAAACTGTGGAAAATTCTGAAAGAAATGGGAATACCAGACCACCTGACCTGCTTCTTGAGAAACCTAAATGCAGGTCAGGAAGCAACAGTTAGAACTCGACATGGAACAACAGACAGGTTCCAAATAGGAAAATAAGTATGTCAAGGGTGTATATTGTCACCGTGCTTATTTAACTTATATGCAGAGTACATCATGAGAAATGCTGGGCTGGAAGAAGAACAAGCTGGAATCAAGATTGCCGGGAGAAATATCAATAACCTCAGATATGCAGATGACACCACCCTTATGGCAGAAAGTGAAAAGGAACTAAAAAGCCCCTTGATGAAAGTGAAAGTGGAAAGTGAAAAAGTTGGCTTAAAGCTCAACATTCAGAAAACGAAGATCGTGGCATCTGGTCCCATCACTTCATGGGAAATAGATAGGGAAACAGTGGAAACAGTGGCAGACTTTATTTTGGGGGGCTCCAAAATCACTGCAGATGGTGACTGCAGCCATGAAATGAAAAGACCCTTACTCCTTGGAAGGAAAGTTATGACCAACCTAGATAGCATATTCAAAAGCAGAGACATTACTTTACCAACAAAGATCTGTCTAGTCAAGGCTATGGTTTTTCCGGTAGTCACATATGGATGTGAGAGTTGGACTGTGAAGAAGGCTGAGCACCGAAGAATTGATGCTTTTGAACTGTCTTGTTGGAGAAGGCTCTTGAGATTCCTTGGACTGCAAGGAGATCCAACCAGTCCATTCTGATGGAGATCAGCCCTGGGATTTCTTTGGAAGAAATGATGCTAAAGCTGAAACTCCAGTACTTTGGCCACCTCATGTGAAGAGTTGACTCATTGGAAAAGATTCTGATGCTGGGAGAGATTGGGGGCAGGAGGAGAAGGGGACGACAGAGGATGAGATGGCTGGATGGCATCACTCACTCGATGGACATGAGTTTGTGCGAACTTCAGGAGTTTGTGATGGACAGGAAGGCCTGGTGTGCTGTGATTCATGGGTCGCAAAGACTCGGACATGACTGAGCCACTGAATTGAACTGGAAGTCCATAGTTTGGGCTTCCCTGGTGGCTCAGATGGTAAAGAATATACCTGCAATGTGGAAGATCTGGGTTCTATCCCTGGGTTTGGAAGATCCCCTGGAGGAGACCATGGCAACCCACTCCAGTATTCTCATGTGAAGAATCCCCACGGAGCCTGGACGGAAATAGTTCATCAGATCGCTAAGTGTCGGACTCGACTGAACCACCAAATGTAGTTCAAGGTCCATAGTTTACGGTAGGGTTCACACCTTCAGTTCAGTTGCTCAGTCATGTCCATTCTTTGCAACCCCATGAACCGCAGAACACCAGGCTTCCCTGTCCATCACCAACCCACAGAGTCCACCCAAGCCCAAGTCCATTGAGTCAGTGATGCCATCTAACCAACTCATTCTCTGTCGTCCCCTTCTCCTCCTCCCCCCAATCTTTTCCAGCATCGGGTCTTTTCCATTGAGTCAGCACTTCACATCAGGTGGCCAAAGTATTGGAGTTTCAGCTTCAACATCAGTCCGTCCAATGTATACCCAGGACTGATCTCCTTTAGGGTGGACTGGTTGGATCTCCTTGCAGTCCCAGGGTTCACACCTGGTGCACATCAAATGCGTTCTGAAAAATGTATAACAAGTATTCACCATTATAGTGTCATGCAGAACAGTCCAACTGCTTTATAAAGCCCTTTGTAGGGGGGCTTTATAAAGCCCTCGCCTCCTCCCTCCCAGCTTTTCCCTCCCAATGGTTTTTCTATAGTTTTCTATAGTTTCTATGGTTTTGCCTTTTCCAGAATGTTACGTTTGCGTGTTAGAATCAAACTTTACATATCCTCTTCAGACTGTTTTTTTTTTTCCCCCCAATTTGGAAATACACATTGAAGCTTATCCTCTTTCTGTGGTTTGATAATTTAACATTAAAACACTCTATTATATGAATATATTACTGCTTGTTTATCCACTCACCTATGAAAGGATATCTTGATTGTTTCTAATTTGTATTTCTATTTTTGTATTTCAGTATTTCTAAGAGTAATTCAACATAAATCTTTTGGTGTTTTAATGAGGGAGGGGAGAGATGCAGCTGGAAAGCTGATATGGAATTAGATTGTGGAAACTCTCATATCCCCAAGTAAAAAGATTGGAATTTATCTAAGAAGTGATAAATAGAAATACATGAGGAAAAGTCAAACCTGAATAAAACTAAAGTTCCATGACTGAAAAGAAGTGCAGAGAGAAACAAAGCCTAGGTAACAAATGATATCTGCCTCTATAACATGTTTATACAAAATGGTTTACAATAAAAAGCAGCAATATGACTACTTCCAAGGAGGAAATGGGCAGCGTTTCAAAAGAAATCGCTTTGGTCTTAAGGAACATGCAAAAGTTCACCAGCAGAGCTTTGAAGTTGAGTTAAGCAAACAGTATGAAAAGGAATGAGAAAACCAGTAATGATACATAACTGATAACATGACAATGAGGCAAAAAGTCCTTTGTGTGGATAGATTTTCTCACTAGCTTTTTGAAACAAATCCTAGTGCCTAATTAAATGAAAATGTCTCCACTTTTTTATGCAGCTGTCTTCATGATGTGAATATACAATGATCACAATAGTTATTTTATGCATTATATTATGTTTTGTAAAACTTCAACTCCAGATAAATGAATCTGCATTTAAGATATTCAAGGCATTTTCACCAAGGTGCCCCTTAATTGGGTAGCTCACTAACCTAAAGATTGTTCATTTAAATGTGCTTAAGAACATAAGAAATTATAATTTTGTCTCATTAAAAAGCTCAGCTTAGCTAAGCTCCCACCTAGAACAAGAAAACTGTAAGAAGTAGTGTTTTCATTCTAACAAGAAGAAGGAAGAAAAAAAGAGAAAAAACAACTACAAAATCACAAGCTTTCTTAAACCCATCAGGAAGCTCATCTTTCATGGCAATAATGTAAATCTGAAATCTAAAGAACAATAGGATTTTCCTGGAAGAGCTAGGACCTGTGCCCCACATTACCTGTAACAGAGTGTGGAGGAAAATATGCCAGGTGCTGTAAAAAGCAGTGAGAATTTAACTACATTTTGGTAAAGAATTTGCCTGCAATGCAGGAGACTTGAGTCCAACCCCTGAGTCACGAAGTTTCCCTAGGGAAAGGAATAGCAACCCACTCCAATATTCTGGCCTGGAGAATCCCATTGACAGAGGAGCCTGGTGGGTATGATCCATGGGGTCACAAAGAATTGGACATGACTGAGCGACAAGCACAGGTATATAAAGGTAGGGTGCAGGTATATGCTCTCTCTTAGCATAAGAGAGAATGGAACTCCTGAAAGCCACAGACATACAGATATTTCATTCACAGTCACAAGTTCTTCTTCACAAACCTTCGCTGTGCTTGCCAGAAAGATCCAGAACAGGCAAGAGGCCTGCTGATGCATGCCTAGAAAGACAGTTTGTCAGTTTCTTATAAAGTTAAACAATACCACTGAACACTCTTATGCCTAAGTATTTACCCAAGAGAAATTAGCAAATTAACACTTTTATTCATACAATATCCTACATGTGAATCTTTATAGTGGTTTTACTCATAACTACTCAAAACTGGAAATAGCCTAAATATCCACCAAATAGTGAATAGATACATTTTGATGTATCCATAAGGTGAAACAGTAGTCAAAAACAAGGGGAAACATGCTTCTGATACACTTTAAAGCATGGATGAATCACACATTTACTATAAACTGGATACAAGAAGGGCTTCCCTGGTGGCTCAGATGGTAAAGAATCTTCTGCAATGCAGGAGACTTGGATTTTCAGTATTCTTGCTTGGGAAATCCCACGGACAGAAGAGCCTGGCAGCCTAGACTCCATGCGGCCGCAGAGAGTCAGACACGACTGAGTGATTCACACACACACACACACACACACACACACAAGAAGGCAGAATGGAAAAGGTACATACTAAATTTCATTTATATTACATTATGAAATGTAGGAGAGAAATATAGGAATAGAATACAGATCTGAGATTTGTATAGGTTAGGGTGGAGTTAAGGTTTGACTTCAAGGGCATGGATGGATTTTTTAAGCAATTTAACTATTCTGTATTTTGATTGTGTTAGTGGTTACATGAATGTATATGTCATAGAACTGTGCACTGAAAAGGGTGAATTTTCATTTCTAAAAAAAATAAATAAATAAAGTAATATAATGAAACCTCCTCCTCTTTGATAAATGGAGCATTGTCCCTGGCTTGATGAGTGGAAGGAGAAGCATGGAAACCAATTTTAGTTTTAGAGGTCAACCATCTAATGCAACAGTTTTCATCATAATTCTGCTCTCTTTTCTTTAAAACCAAACTATAAATAGCTGAGCAGTCTATTTGGAAAGTTCAATTCAAAATAGCTGGTTAAATTTGTCAGTTTGTATATTTAGGCCTATATATTCATATTTGAAGCAATATCCTAAAATACTCTGAGAAAGATACAAAATACTTTAAACAAAATATTTCACGTTTCAAACAAAAGGAATAATCTTATATTAGTTTTTAATCAGCCTTTTAATTTTAAGACAAATATAATATTTTAAGTGATACTACCACCTAATTTTAGAAAATACTTATTTTTATTCTGAACGCATAATGTAAAATTCAAACCTAAAAGTTTGCATTTGTGTGCATGTGTGTGTGTGTGTGTGTGTGTGTGTGTTTAGCTTACATTTCCCTAAGCTGATAACTGAAGAAAAACCTCTACCACAGATTATATTTGCTGTGAAATGCAAAAACAGACAGTGTCCTTTGGCTTTCTGAAAAATGGATACATATGCCATCTATAATTTTCTCTTATTATTTGCATGTAGGAATTGCAACCAGACTTGTTATGAGTGAAAAAAAAAAAAAAAAAAAAAACCCACCATAAAGACTTTAACTAATTTGTTTTCCTTCCCAATATTGAAGAAAACAGTAAAGTGCCTACCTTTGTCCCTAGTTGAGTGCAAAAGAACACTCTAGCCCAGGGGTCCCTAACCTCCAGGTTGCGGATGGGTACCTCCTATCAGGTTAGTGGCAGCATTTATTAGAAATAAAGTGCACAGTACGTGTAACATGCTTGAATCATCCTGAAGCCATCCTCCCCACATTTGGTTTGTGGAAAAATTGTCTTCCACAAAATTGGCTCCTGATGCCTAAAAGATTGGGGACCACTGCTCTAGCACACCTGAAATCACAGATGTCATATTGTGAGAAATTGCTCTTCCCACAGTGTCAAACTACTTGGCAGACTCTTCTAGAAGCAGTTGGTGAGACTAGAAGCTTCTGAACTGCCTTGAGGGCTGTCATATGCCTTATTTGTTGTTGAATTAATGGTCTGTTCAGGAATCCTGACCTCAAATTCTGAAGTTTGCATACAGAATCAAGTTAAGTGAATAAAAAATAAAAAACAAAATCAAAGTAAAAGCATCGTATTATTTCAGCAGTCTTACAAAATCAAATCACACCATTCCCAGATGTGATATTTTGTGATTGGTGTGTCATGGAGTAAAATAGCTGAAAATCAGCAATTTATCTTGCTATTGATGCAATCTGAGCCATCTCTTTGATCTCTCCTTTACTGAGCAAGCACTGTATGATCTCCATTGTAATAGGCACTAGTGCACATAAATGAACAAGGTATGGGCCCTGTGGTAAAAAATCTAAGGCAAGAAAGATATGTAAAAAAAAAATTGATGCATTGCTTCCCAGTGAAGTTTTATATATGTGTGTGTATATATATATACAGATATATATAAATAAATATATATACATGTATGTATATATAAACATGTATCCATGAAACACAAGGAAAGGACAGCAAAATCTCCATCAAATCATTGGGAATCTTACAAGGTTGTATGTAATCCATCTCAGTATTAAAGAATAAATATGAATTTTCCAGATAGAAAAAAAAAAGAAAAAGGCATTTCAGGCAGACAAAAGCAAGTATATGGGAAAGGAAAATATGTGCTGAGAAAATACTAATGCATATATGTGGAATTTAGAAAGATGGTAACAATAACCCTGTATACGAGATAGCAAAAGAGACACTGATGTATAGAACAGTCTTATGGACTCTGTGGGAGAGGGAGAGGGTGGGAAGATTTGGGAGAATGGCATTGAAACATGTAAAATATCATGTATGAAACGAGTTGCCAGTCCAGGTTCGATGCACGATACTGGATGCTTGGGGCTAGTGCACTGGGACGACCCAGAGGGATGGTATGGGGAGGCAGGAGGGAGGAGGGTTCAGGATGGGGAACACATGTATACCTGTGGCGAATTCATTTTGATATTTGGCAAAATTAATACAATTATGTAAAGTTTAAAAATAAAATAAAATTTTTTAAAAAAATTTAAAAAATAAAAGTTTTATGTTTAAAAAAATAAAAGAAAATGGTGAAATGTAATAAATAAGGAGAAATGCTTTGAAGAAGTTACAGGATGCAAGACAGAAGAGTTAGATATAAATAAAATTTAGAAATAAGGTTAACTTTACTCTAGATATTGCTCTTTTGTTGCAAGTCACAGAGAACCTTAAACAGAAAATCTGAGGCAATGATGAAATTTGTGTGGATGTAAGGACAAAAAAAAGTCAGCTTAAAGCTCAACATTCAGATAACGAAGATCATGGCATCTGGTCCCATCACTTCATGGGAAATAGATGGGGAAACAGTGGAAACAGTGTCAGACTTTATTTTTCTGGGCTCCAAAATCACTACAGATGGTGACTGCAGCCATGAAATTAAAAGACGCTCACTCCTTGAAAGGAAAGTTATGACCAACCTAGATAGCATATTCAAAAGCAGAAACATTACTTTGCCAACCAAGGTCCATCTAGTCAAGGCTATGGTTTTTCCAGTGGTCATGTATGGATGTGAGAGTTAGACGGTGAAGAAAGCTGAGCACCGAAGAATTGATGCTTTTGAACTGTGGTGTTGGAGAAGACTCTTGAGAGTCCCTTGGACTGCAAGGAGATCCAACCAGTCCATTCTGATGGACATCAGCCCTGGGATTTCTTTGGAAGGAATGATGCTAAAGCTGAAACCAGTACTTTGGCCACCTTCTGCAAAGAGTTGACTCATTGGAAAAGACTCTGATGCTGGGAGGGATTGGGGGCAGGAGAAGAAGGGGACAACAGAGGATGAGATGACTGGATGGCATCACCAACTCGATGGAAGTGAGTCTGGGTGAACTCCGGGAGTTGGTGATGGACAGGGAGGCCTGGCATGCTGCGATTCATGAGGTCGCAAAGAGTTGGACACGACTGAGCGACTGAACTGAACCTAAGGACAAAAAGCATAGTATATTCACACCTTAAGTGCAATACAAATCTCACAGGATCTCTATACTCTCTTTATTGTTCAGTGACCACATGGCCTCATTCTTTCTTCTTTTCTCTGTTTATTCCATTTTTTTCTTTTAAAAAAACTTTTTATTTTGTATTGGGGTATAACCAATCAACAGTGTTGTGGTAGTTGCAGGTGAACAGTGAAGGGACTCAGTCATACATGTATCCATTCTCCCACAAATTCACCTTCCATCCAGGCTACCACATAACACTGAGCAGAGTTCCTTGTGCTATACACTAGCTCCTTGTTGGTTGTTGTTTTTGTTTAGTCACTAATTTGTGTTCAACTCTTTTGCAGCCTCATAGACTGTAGCCTGTCAAGCTCTTCTGTCCATGAGATTTCTCAGGCAAGAATACTGGAATGGGTTGCCATTTACTTCACCAGGGGATCTTTCTGACCCAAGGATTGAACCCACATCTCCTGAATTGGCAGGCAGATTGTTTACCACTGAGGTTATTCATTTCAAATATAACAGTGTTTACATGTCTTCTCTTCTGATAGACACTGTCTTTTTGCATGGTTGTCAGTTTTTGATATGTTCTTAAATTGAGCAATTGCATCCTGAAATATAAATGAGCTTCATCTCAGGAATAGCCAACTGGTTAAGCTACAGTGTATTTGTCATTCTGTGATCATTCTGTATTTGAAGATTTGAGGCAGGCTTCAGGACAGATTTTTTTTTTTTTCTTTAGGTTGTTATAGACTCTTTAATTCATCCTTTCTCCTATATATCTATTAGACATTGTTGGAAACTCTAGGTTCATTATATATATATAATAGCTCTTTACATCATATACCTTTGTCCTTTAGCATTTCAATTTGAGAGAGTTGCTTAGGTCAAGTTTCTATTGCCTACTTAAATTTTCTAATGTGCTCATTCTATCTATTGAAACATTTCTTCTCTTACTCCACATCCTTTTCTTCCTTTTCCTTCTTCTTCTAGTGAATTCAGAGCGACTTCACTTTCACTTTTCACTTTCATGCATTGGAGAAGGAAATGGCAACCCACTCCAGTGTTCTTGCCTGGAGAATCCCAGGGACAGGGGAGCCTGGTGGGCTGCCGTCTATGGGGTCGCACAGAGTCGGACACAACTGAAGTGACTTAGCAGCAGCAGTAGCAGCAGTCTCCTTTTTTTTAATGAAATTATGCTCTGCTACATTGGGGTAACAAATTAATCCTGAATTTTTAGTGGCTTATTATAGTAATACTTGTTATTGTCTCAAAAAAATGATGGATTCAGGGAATCTTCCTCTACTTGAGGACTCTGAAATCAGAAACTTATGGCATTCAGGTAATAATGTCAGGGAAAGAAAGTCTGAATAAATTCATGAAATACTATTAAGGACCAGGTCTACATAATTTTTACTCACATTCCATTGTCTGTAACCCAGTGACTTAATTTAACTGCCAAGAAATTTGGCATCATAAAAAAGGAAAAGGAAAAATATTTGATAAAGAGTGCATACCTTTGTTGTTGCCAAAATTGTAATCTTCAAGATATTAATAGGTGATACTATTCCTTTTATATTATTTGTAGTTATCTAAAGTTCTCTTTGTTTTCTTCAATTTCAGCAAATAGTTTTCAGCAAAACTATTGTTTCTGCTGCAGCAATTGACCCCAAAGTATAATCGCTGTTCATAACCTCCTTCTTTTACTGGCTATTCTAAGTGCTACTCACTCTCAGGCAATAATTTTGCTGATCTAGGAGGCCAGATCTTCACCCATGGTGGGATAACTCAGATCTTCATCCTGGTTGCATGCCCTTTCAGATCAAATTTGCTGCAAATTTTCACCTAAATTTGCCACTGGGCATGAATGAATAAATCAGAACCTCTGTGTATCCTGATTTCAGACACACTCCTCCTCACCCCAATAATATAGCAGCAACACTCTCACCTCAATCTAATGTCCAACCAATGGTAAAGAATCTGCCCACCAATGCAGGAGCTGTGGGTTTGATCTCTTGGCCTGGAAGGCCCCCTGGAGAAGAAAATGGCAATCCACTCCAGTATTCTTGCCTGGGAAATCCCATGGACAGAGGATCCTGGTGGGTTTCCATGGGGCTGCAAAAGATTCAGACATGACTTAGCCACTAAACAACAACAATTTTTGCTAGAGTACTAACTCCTTTTTTCCTTTCTAGCCTGTCCACTGTCATAGGAGTGGACAAAATATCCAGTGCCAGCTAGATCTCCAGGCTTGAGGAAACCTTATTGTGCCCTGGTGAAACTACCCTCCCTTTAAAACGGAACTCTAGTTCAGTTTGGAGGAAAAGTGGTAAAAATTACCCAAGTGAGTCAGTGCTATTCATTGATAGTGAACAGTATGTACTCCTAATTTAAGAGACATCTATTCTACTATTGGGACATCCCAGGTGGTCCTAGTGGTAAAGAACCTGCCTGCCAATGCAGAAGACATAAGAGATGAGGGTTTGATCCTTGGGTCAGGAAGATCCTCCGAAGGAAGGAATGGCAACCCACCAGTGTTCTTACCTAGAGAATCCCATGGACAGAGGAGCCTGGGGGCTACAGTCCATAGGTTCTTATAGAGTTGGACATGACTGAAGCAACTTAGCACGCAGGCACACACATTCTACTATTGAAGATATAGCACCATATAATACCTGTTGACTTAGACTTGAATTCCTCAAAGATTCATCTAAAAGAGCTCAATTCAGATGTATCTTTAATGAAGTCACTCTAATGTCCTATCAGGAAATAGTTTTTAAATGATGCAGAATAATATAGGACAAATGGATCTTATGTTTCTATAATATTTCTTTCCTATATTTTGTATATCTCCTATATTTTAATATTCCTTGTCAAATAGGCTCATTAGCCCAAAACTATGTTATGATAATTCCATGATCATAAAATTGATACTTTGTGAGCCTGAGATCATAATGCTAGCTGAGACAGTGAAGATAAATCTATATCTAGAAAGCATGGTAAGCATATTATTTCATGCAGTGCCTCAAATAAGGAAGAAAAAGGAGATTATGTCATGATAAAATGGTCATTCTAAAATTTATTTTATTGCATTGTCTTTGGTAGCATGTTTCAAAATATTACTAAAGGTAGATATTCATTAATCTTGATAGTGATTGACTGGATATTACTCTCATCAAACAACAATTATATCCTCTAATATAGATTCTCATTTCATCTTGTAGACTAGTTTGATTATAATTGACTGCTACCAAAGACATGTGTTAGACATCTACTATATCTAAAGCACTTAGATAGGTGCATGACCTGGAAAGCTGACAGTTTATTGGCAGGACTAAGAGATAATAGCATTAATACAAGTCAAATATATAGAAGAATAAGCAGTATTATGAAAGTGCTGATGTGGGAATAGTTTATTTTATCTAGGTAATTAGGAAATGATCACAGAAGAGTTAACAATTGGATTGGGCAATGAAAAATTGGTTGAATCAAGTCATAAAAAGTTGTAGGAGCAAAGATATGGAGGAATTAAAACTTGTAATATATTTGGGAAAGGGAGAAAAACTCAGGGATACAATTCAGTACAAAGAGAAGTAGTATGGGAACGATAGAATATGTGACCAGACAAATATGTTAAATGACATATTATTAATATCTAATGCTCGTGAAAATGCATAAGTATTCAGATGTACTTGAAGCAAAAGTAATATGTAAAAAAGTGGCGTGAAATCCTGAGGAGATTTTGAGCCAAATTATAAAACTTTGAGTAGAACAATAAAGAAATGATAAAGAATTGATACCAAATAAAACATTTTGAGATCACAAGTAACAAAATTAGTGAAGGAGGAAGAAGAGAGTGGAATCAATGAAAACAACTACTAATTAATTAAATGAGGCTAGATAAAACGTTTTAAAAAAGTATGAAGTATAGAGTAGCAAAAGGCAAGGATACAAGATAACAAGTGTGATAGACATATTGATAGTAAAACAAATGTGAATCAATGATAACAGCAGATACTGTAAGTGATTCACCCATCTCCCATCAGCCTTTACCATCTCCCTGCACTCTGGCACAAATTCCAACTACCAACACCTCTGATTCTTTGCCTCAAAGTTGTCACTGACCAGCAGAGCCTGCTCTGTCTTCTACATGGTTGGGCTAGAAGCCGTGGTGAATCAATTATCTTCAGGATCCCTTAATCAATAGCTGATAGGACTATTTGAATCATTATCCCCATCTCCCTTTTCCCTGACTGGGATGATTCTCAAGTGCTTGTTCTTCTCTTCTTCTCTCATTTCTTTATACCAGGTACTCATATGGTACACATCTTTTTAAATTTTATTTTTAGTTGAAAGATACTTGCTTTACAATATTGTGTTGGTTTCTGCTATGCATCAATCTGCTATGAATCAGCCATAGATATATATATGTACCCTCCCTCTTGAAGCTCCCTTCCACCTATCACTCTATTCCACACCTCTATGTTGTCACAGAGCCCTGGTTTAAGCTCCCTGAGTCATACAGCAAATTTCCCCTGGCTATCTATTTTACATATGGTAGCACATATGTTTCCAACTACTCTCTCCATTCTTCTGACTCTCTCCTAGGCCCCCCTCCCCTCAGGTCCACAAGTCTGTTTTCTATGTTTGCATCTCCATTGCTTCCTGAAAATAGATTCATCAGTATCATCTTTTGAGATTCCATATATATATGCATTAATATACATAAGTCAGAAAGAGAAAATTATGGTAATGTACTTATTTGTTTTATTCCCTTCTTTGTATTATCTATGTTCTCTCCAATGGTGTTTTCCAGAATCACTCCCCAAATATACTACTTGCATTTCAATTATTTTCTTCAAGATATTCTATTAGGAGAACCCAATTAAAATAGGTTTACTGGAAATAGTCCTACACATCCTCGGATTGGAAAACTAAGAATGAACCTGTTCCTAGGAATACATCACCAACAATTCACTTAAAGTGGCTAGAGATAATCACTGGTGCACTTTAATATTACAATTACTAATGCTCTCACCTGAGGAGATAAAAACAAAGTATCAGTGAACTGGAATTCACTGATGTATTGATTTTATATTGCATCCATAACGTTACTATAAACTTAGTGACTTGACACAACTATATTATCTTTGAGTTCTATAGAAATCCAATACAGATGTCAATAAACTATCATGTGTCAGGAGGTCTGTGTTTCCTCTGGAGGCTCAAAGGGAGCATCCATTTTCTTGTCTTTTCAGCTTCTAAGAAGCCATTTGAATTCCTTGGCTTCGTGCTACCTTCAAAACAAGTAATGTTACCTGTCTCTGACTATTCCTCCATGGAAAGATTTTCCTCTGACACTTTATGAGTCCTGCTTTTAAGAATCCATGTGATTGGGAAGAGTCAGGGAGGGATAAACTAGAAGTCTGGGACTAAAACATACACACTATTAAAACTATATTTCAATAAAGATTTTAAAAAGAACCTATGTAATTATGTTGATTTTACCCTGATAGCTTTGTTCAGTATGACTGGAGATGGAAGTGAAGCCTAATGCTGTATAGAACTATATTGCATAGGAACGTGGAATGTTAGGTCAATGAATTAAGGTAAATTGGAAGTGTTCAAACAGGAGATGGCAAGAGTGAACACCAACATTTTAGGAATCAGTGAAGTAAAATGAAATGGAATGAGAGAATTTAATTCAGATGATCATTATATGTACTACTGTAGGGAAAAATCTCTTAAAAGAAATGGAGATGGAGTAGCCATCATAGTCAACAAAAGAGACCAAAATGCAGTACTTGGGTGCAATTTCAAAAATGACAGGATGATTTCTGTTTGTTTCCAAGGCAAACATTCAATATCATGGTAAACCAAGTCTATGACCCAACTCTAACGCCAAAGAAGCTAGGGTTGAACAGTTCTATGATGACTTACAAGGCCTTCTAGAACTAACACCAAAAAAGATGTGCTTTTCATCATAGGGGACTGGAATTCAAAAGTAGGGAGTCAAGAGTTGCTTGGAATAACAAGCAAGTTTGCTCTTGGAGTACAAAATGAAGCCGGGCAAAGTCTAACAGAGTTTTGTCAAGAGAATGTACTGGTAATAGCAAACACCTCTCCCAACAAAACAAAAGAAGACTTTGCACATGGACATTACTAGATGGTCAGTTTTAAAATCAGATCTATTATAATCTTTGGAGCAAAAAATGGAGAAGCTCTACACAGTCAGCAAAAACAAGACTGGGATATGAGTGTGGTTCAGACCATGAACTCATTGCAAAATTCAGACTTAAATTGAAGTAGGGAAAACCACTAGACCATTCAAGTATGACCTAAATCAAATCCCTTACAATTATACAGTGGAAGTGACAAACAGATTCAAGGGGATAGATCTGATAGACAGAGTGGCTATAGAACTATGAATGGAGGTATGGGACATTGTACAGGAGGCAGGGATCAAGACCATCCCTAAGACAAAGAAATGTAAAAAGGCAAAATAATTGTCGAAGGAGGACTTACAAATAGCTGAGAAAATAAGAGAAGCTAAAGGCAAAGCAAGGAGAAAAGGAAAGATAGATCCATCTGAATATAGAGTTCCAAAGAACAAGGAAAGATAAAGCCTTCTGCAGTGATCAATGGGGAGAAAAAAAAAAAATAGAGGAAAATAATAGAATGGAAATAGAGATCTCTTCAAGAAAATTACAGATAACAAGGGAACATTTAATGCAAACATGGATACAATAAGTGACAGAAATTGTATGGACGTAACAGAAGCAGAAGAAGAGGTGGCAAGGATACACAGAAGAACTATACAAAAAAGATGTTAATGACCAAGATAATCACGAAGGTTTGTTCACTCACCTAGAGCCAGCTATCCTGTAATGTGAAGTCAAGTGGGCCTTAGGAAGCTTCACTATGAACAAAGCCAGTGGAGGTGATGGAATTCCAGTTTAGCTATTTCAGATCCTAAAAGATGGTGCTGTGAAACTGCTGCACTCAATATGCTAGCAAATTTGGAAAACTCAGCAGTGGCTACAGCACTGGAAAAGGTCAGTTTTAATTCCAATCCCAAAGAAAGGCAATGCCAAAGAATGTTCAAAGTAACACACAATTACACTCATCTCACATGCTAGCAAAGTAAGGCTCAAAATTCTCCAAGCCAGTCTTCAACAGTATGCCAACTGTGAATTTCCAGATGTTCAAGCTGGAGTTAGAAAAGGCAGAGGAACTAGAGATCAAATTGCCAACATCCATTGGATCATCGAAAAAACAAGAGAGTTCCAGAAAAACATTTCTGCTATATTGACTAGGGTAAAGCCTTTGACCGTATGGACCACAACAAACAGTGGAAAATTCTCCAAGAGATGGGAATACCAGAAAACCTTACCTGCCTCCTGATAAGTCTGTATGCAGGGCAAGAGGCAACAGTTAGAAATGGTCACGGAACAAAGACGGTTCCAAATTTGTAAAGGAGTACGTCAAGACTGTATAGTGTCACCCTGCTTATTTAACTTATATGCAGTGTACATCATGTGAAATGCTGGGCTAGATGAAGCACAAGCTTGAACCAAGATTGCCAGAAGAAATGTAAATAACCTCAGATATGCAGATAACACCACCCTTATGGCAGAAAGAGAAAAACAAAACAGACCCATGATGAAAGTGAAAGAGGAGAGTGAAAAATTTGGCTTAAAACTAAATATTCTAAAAACGAAGTTCCTGTCATCTAGCCCCATTACTTCATGGGAAATAGATGGGGAAACAGTGGAAACAGTGACAGACTTTATTTTCTTGGGCTCCAAAATCACTGCATATCGCAACTGTAGCCATGAAATTCAAAGATTCTTGCTCCTTGGAAGAAAAGCCATGACAATCCTAGACAACTTATTATAAAGCAGAGACTACTTTGCCAACAAAGGCCCATATAGTCAAAGCTATGTTTTTTTCCAGTAGTCATGTATGGATGTGAGAATTGGAGTATAAAGAAAGCTGAACACCAAATAATTTATGCTTTGAACTGTGGTGTTGGAGAAGACTCTTGAGAGTCCCTCGGACTGCAAGGAGATCCAACCAGTCAATCCTAAAGGAAATCAGTCCTGGATTTTCACTGGAAGGACTGATGCTGAAGCTCCAATACTTTGGCCACCTGATGCCAAGAACTGGTTCATTGGAAAAGACCCTGATTTTGGGAAAGATTGAAGACAGTAGCAGAAGGACATGACAGAGGATGAAATGGTTGGGATTGCATCCCTGACTCAGTGGACATGAGTTTGGTCAAGGTCTGGGATTTGGTGATGGATGGTGAAGCCTGGTGTGCTACAGTCCATGGGATCCAAAGAATCAAGCACGACTGAGAGACTGAACTGAATTGAGTTGTTCATAAGTTCTATTTCTTCCTTGTTCAGTCTGGAAGATTGAACATTTATAAGAATCTCTTTTCTTTCAGGTTATCCATTTTATTGTCACATTCAGTTCAGTCCCTCAGTTGTGTCCTACTCTTTGTGACCCCATGAATCACAGCAAGCCAGGCCTCCCTGTTTGCCACCAACTCCTGGAGTTCACCCAAACTCATGTGCATCGAGTCAGTGATGCCATCCAGCCATCTCATCCTCTCTCGTCCCCTTCTCCTCCTGCCCCCAATCCCTCCCAGCATCAGGGTCTTTTCCAATGAGTCATATAGTTGTTCGTAATAATCTCATAATCCTTTGTATTTCTGCATTGTCTGTTGTAACCTCTCCTTTTTTATTTCTAATTTTGTTGATTTGATTCTTCTCTCTTTTTTTTTTTTTCTTGATGAGTCCAGCTAAAGGTTTGTCCATTTTGTTTATCTTCTCCAAGAATCAGTTATTAGTTTTATTAATATTTACTATAGTTTATTTCCTTTCTTTTTCAGCTATTTCTGCTCTGATGTTTTGATTTCTTTCCTTCTGCTAATTGTGTGTGTGTGTGTGTGTGTGTGTGTGTGCTGTTGTTCTTCTTCTTTCTCCAGTTGTTTTAGGCATAAAAATAGGTTGTCTATTTAATGCTTTTCTTGTTTCTTGAGGTAGGATTGTATTGCTATAAAATTCCCTCTCAGAACTGCTTTTGCTGCATCCCATAGGTTTTGAGTCGTCATGTTTTCATTGACATTTGTATCTAGGCATTTTTTTATTTCTTTCATAACCTGTTGATTATTTAGAAATGTATTGTTTAATCTCCATGTGTTTGTGTTTTTTATCTTTTTTTCTTGTAATTTATATTTAATCACTTAGCCTTGTGGTCAGAATAATTCCTTGATATAATTTCAATTTTATTAAATTTATTAAGATTTGATTTGTGACCCAAGTTGTGGTCTATCCTGGAGAGTGCTACTTGTGCACTTGAGAAGAAAGTATATTCTTCTGCATTTGGATGGAATATCCTGAAGTTATCAGGGAGACCCATCTCATCTAATATATTATTTAAGACATATGTCCTTATTAATTTTCTGTTTTGATGATCTGTTCATTGGTGTAAACGGGGTGTTAAAGTCTTATACTATTATTGTGTTACTGTCAATTTCTATTTTTATGTCTGTTAGTGTTTGTCTTATATATTGAGGCACCCCTATGTTGGGTGCATATATAGTTACAGTTGTTATGTCTTCCTCTTGGACTGAACCCTTGATTCTTATGTAGTGTCCTTCCTTATCACTTGCAATATTGTGTTTTAAGGTCTACTTTGTCTGATATGAGGATTGCTACTCCAGCTTTCATTTGCTTTCCATTTGCATGGAATATATATTTCCATCCTCTCACTTTCAATCTATATGTGTCTTTAGGTCTGAAGTGGGTTTCTTGTAGACAGTGTATATATAGGTCTTGTTTTTGTACCAATTCAGCCAGTCTGTGTTTTTTGGTTGGAGGATTTAATCCATTTTAATTTAAAGTAATTACTGATAAATATATTCCTATTGGTATTTTCTTAATCATTGGGGGTTTGCTTTTGTAGATTTTTTACTTCTCTTTTATTTCCTGACTATATAAGTCCCTCTAACATTTGTTTGGTGGTACTGAATTCTATTAACTTTTACTTGTCTGAAAAGCTTTTGATTTGTCCATCAATTTTGAATGAGTTCCTTGCCAGGTAGAGCAATCCTGATTATAGATTTTTCCCTTTCCATACTTTAAATATATCCTCCCATTCCTTTCTGGCTTGCAGAATTTCTGCTGAAAGATCAGCTGTTAAACAAATGGGCGTTTCTTTTGTATGTTACTTGTTGCTTTTCCCTTTCTGCTTTTAATATTTATTCTTTGTGTTTAATCATTGTTAGTTTGTTAGTATGTTCCCTGGCATGTTTCTCCTTTGATTTTTCCTGTATGGGACTCTTTGTGCATCTTGGACTTGATTGACTATTTCTTTTCCATGTTGGGGAAAGTTTCAACTACAATGTCTTCAAAAATTGCTTTCTCATACTCTTTCTTTTTCTCTTCTTCTTCTGGGAGCCCTATAATTCCAATGTTGGTTCATTTAATATTGTCCTGGGGTCTCTGAGACTATCCTCAGTTCTTTTCATTCTTTTTACTTTATTATGCTCTTCAGAAATTATTTCCACCATTTTATCTTCCAGTTCACTGATCCGTTCTTCTGCTTCAGATATTCTGATATTGATTCCTTCTAACATATTTATAATTTCAGTAATTGTGTTACTGGTCTCTGTACGTTTATTCTTTAATTATTCTAGGTCTGTGTTAATTATCTTGCATTTTCTCCATTCTGTTTTCAAGGTTTTGATCATCTTTACTATCATTATTCTGAATTATTTTTTCAGGTAGTTTGCCTATTTTCTCATTTATTTGGACTTCTGTGTTTCTACTTTGTTCCTTCAGTTGTGCAGTATTTTTCTACCTTTTCACTTTTTTTTTTTTTAACTTGTTGTGTTTGAGGTCTCCTTTTCCAAGGCTTCAAGGTTGAATTATTTCTTCCTTTTTGTTTCTGCCCTCCTAAGATTGATCCAGTGGTTTGTGTAAGCTTCATATAGGGTGAGATTTGTGCTGAGTAGTTTTTTCCTCTGATGAACAGGGCTGAGTAAGATGGTAATCCTGTCTGCTGATGATTAGATTTGTATTTTTGTCTTGTTTGTTGTTTGCATGAGGCTTCCTGCACAGGGTGCTAATGGTGGTTGGGTGATGCCAGGTCTTATATTCAAGTGGTTTTCTTTGTTGGAGTTTTCATATTTGATACTCCCTAAGGTTAGGAGTTCTGTGGCAATCTAGGGTCTTGGAGTCAGTGTTCCCACTCCAAAGGCTCAGGGCTTGATCTCTGAACTGAGCCTTGAAGAGCAAGCATATCTTCTACACCTGGTTATCAGAGGCCATGCCATTATATTGTAGGCATTTAAAAACTGGCTTTTCCTGAAGACTTGGCAGAAGCTGGACAGACTCCTATTTTGATGCACAACAAACACACGGGCACAGAGTTCCCTGAGGCCAGAAGCACCACACAGGGCACTAACAAGATGTCTACCCATGTTAACAACATGGAAAGAACCTGAAGAAGCAGCTTCATATGCAGAAGAAAGTTACCAGAAGCCTCACGTGCAGGAAGACCAGGTCTCACTTGGACTATATGGTCTCATGTGGACTATAAATGTGGTAAACCTGAGCCCGCACCTGCTGCACTGGCAAGTCTATGGTATTTTAATTAGATTCACTCACCTTGTGTCTGACCTTACTGAGGCTCAGGTTTTTGTGTCTTAGCTCAGAAGGAATTTAGAGAGAGTCAAAGTGAAAGACAAGAAATATTTTTATTTATATAGAACACTTGTAAATGATGCCAAACAGGCAAGCAAGGGAGTTCTGCCCTAAGGATTAAGGGGGGGTGGGGTACGATTTTATAGTCAAAGGAAAGAGGGAGGAGCAAAGACCATCTTTCTTCAAATAGACATGAGGCTTATATCCCTAGCTCCTACATTGTATCAGGAATGAGAGTGTCTGACCCTATAAAGTCAAAGTAGGATTATCAATGGATTTACCATGTGGTGCAATGGTAAAGAATCCTGCTAATGCAGGAGATGCAAAAGACTCCCTAGACTGGGAAGATCCCATAGAGTAGAAAGGTTATTATAGTTCTTATTCAAATCAGTAGATGGGTGGTGAAATTTTTATTTGACTTAATGTCCTGGGGCACATTTCATGTTTTTATTTATGGCTTTATAGTTGGCAACCCACTCCAGTACTCTTGCCTGGGAAATCCCATGGATGGAAGCCTGGTGGGCTGCCGTCTATGGTGTCACACAGAGTCGGACACGACTGACATGACTTAGCTTAACTTAGTTAAGCTAGCCTGCTTAATTCCATGGGAGTTCCAATAGCTTTCTTGAGCAATCATTAACTTACAGTGGTCTCCCAAAGTTCCTTAGGTTTCCGTCTATCCATAGTCCCTTACTGGGATTTCTACAGCTACATATCCATGGGGTTCTCCAGGCAAAAACACTGAAGTGGTTTGCCATCCCCTTCTCTGGTGGATCACATTATGTCAGAACTCTCCAACATGACCCATCCATATTGGGGCATGACCCATCTACACCATGACCCGTCCTACACAGCATGGCTCATAGTTTCACTGAGTTAGACAAGACTGGGATACATGTAGTCAGTTTGGTTAGTTTTCTCAGATTACGAGTTTAATTCTGTCTGCTCTCTGATGGATGAGGATAAGAGTTTGTGGAAGCTTACTCTGATGCTGGGAGGGATTGGGGGAAGGAGGAAAAGGAGACAACAGAGGATGAGATGGCTGGATGGCATCACCGATTCGATGGATGTGAGTTTGAGTGAACTCCGGGAGTTGGTGATGGACAGGGAGGCCTGGCGTGCTGCAATTCATGGGGTCTCAAAGAGTCAGACACGACTGAGTGACTGAACTGAACTGAACTGATGGTGGGGGACTGGCTGTGGGGAAAACTGGGTCTATGTTGACCAAAGGTCTATATAGTCAAAGCTATGGCTTTTCCAGTAGCCATGTACAGATGTAAGAGTTGGTCCATAAAGAAGGCTGAGCACCGAAGAACTGATGCTTTCGAACACTGGTGTGGGAGAAGATTCTTAAGAGTCCCTTGGACTGCAAGGAGATCAAACTAGTCAATTCTAAAGGGAATAGACCCTGAATATTCACTGAAGGACTAATGCTGAAGGTGAAATTCCAATAATTTTGCCACTTGATGTGAAGAGTCGACTTATTGGAAAAAATTCTGATGCTGGGAAAGATTGAAGGCAGGAAGAGAAGGGGATGACAGAGGGCAAGATGGTTGGATGGCATTACTGACTCAATGGACATGAATTTGAGCAAACTCTGGGAGAGAGTTAAAGACAGGGAAGCCTAGCATTCTGGAGTCCATGGAATCGCAAAGAGCTGGAAAAGACTGAATAACTGAACAATAACAGCTACATTTATAACTATTATATTCTATTTATATCAGGTGAATATGTACTAACAGAGGAATGAGTAACTCCTCAAAGTTATGTCTAAGGGGATAACCACGTGTTCCTTACCTCCAGGATCCTACCAGATTCTCACAGTGAAAATTCAAAAAAATAAATAAATAGCCTTTGAGTTTATATCAAGAAGAAATGACAGTTAGCTTCTTTGATATATTTTCAGAGATAACAGTGACCTACTCTCTAAAGAAAAGGACTATTTAATACTTTCTAAGGAAGGGCATTTATCCCATTCAGTCCTATCTAGCCTTTCTATGTCACCTACAGGTAAGGGAAAAAATATTCAGGGACATTTGTGAAGGTCACAGGCCTGGGGCCCAAGTCCCCAATACTAATATTTAATCATAAATTTATGTAATACTTGTCTTCCCACACATTTTACCACCACATAAAAAAGACTTTGATATAAAAATGGTAGTTTACAGCTGAACTGTATGACACAGACTCTACTTAAGAAGGAGATCTTTGTTCCTCTTTGCCAAAAATAACAGGATAAAAACAAGGACACTAGAAGAAATTGAACCTCTGACACCGATGTCTACAACAAACATTAAATACAACCCAGTGTCTACCAGGATTATTAAAACCTCACACTGAAAGCTTACATACCACAGCTCCTGTTACGTGATACATAGTCTGGTTTTCAACAGCAACAAAAAATCATGTCATACTAAAAGTAAAAAACAAAAACAAAGTTAGAAGACTTGATCCAGCACACATGATTGGCTTATTTTTAAACAAGCAAGCAGTGACAAAAATATGATGAATAAATATTTGCAATATTCTGAGTGACCATTTATAGTGTTGTTTCTTTTAATCTCAAAGCATTTCTAGGATATGCAAGCTGAAATCAATAGGAATATGTGATATTTGATTTTGAAGTTAAATGACCATAATTTGAAAGCTATTTTTATAAAAGTATTTTTATAGTATTCCTGCCTATCAGTTAGATAGATTCTTCAGTTTGTTGTTTTTTTTTTTTGGGGGGGGGGTCTGAACCTCTTATTCTTAAGGAATTTTCTTTTTTATATAAATAAAAGCTTCCTCTGGATAAAAATGAAAAGAGAGCAATGGCTTTGACTGTACAATTCATTGACAAAACTCTTGTTGACTTGTTGAAGAAATAACATGTGACAAGGTTAACCCAAGCAATTTAATCCAAAGGTGAATGTCATTTCACTAAATATAGAAAAGTTTCAAAGAAAAAAGAACACAGAATAAAGAGAGTCACTATGGATAAGTGAGCAATTTTAATTACTTTGGGTGACATAGCAACTGAAGAATATACATAGATGAAAATTAGGTATTTAGTGGAAAAGCCTAAACTGTTCAAACAAAAGCTAGATTTCAGAGGGTTGGACTCAGAATGGTGAAGAAATAGAATCCAAGAAATGCAAAACTCAATGCATTAAAGTAAATCAGTTGTAGTGACTTAAAAATTACTATATATTTCTTGATGTTATACTAATGTTTCATTGTTGACAAAGAATGTACAGAAAATAGCAATGTTTCCTTCAGATACATCATCAGGAGTCGCTGTTTAGTCAATCAGTCATGTCTGACACTATGCAACCTCATGAACTGCAGAACACCAGGCTTCCCTGTCCTTCACTGTCTCCCCAATTTTGTTCAAACTCACGTCCATTCAGTTGGTAATGTCATCTAGCCATCTTGTCCTCTGTCAATCCCTGCTCCTCCTACCTTCAGTCTTTCCCAGCTTCAGGGTATTTTCCAACGAGATAGCTCTTTGCATCAGGTGGCCACAGTATTGACACGTCAGCTTCACTACCAGTCCTTCCAATGAATATTCAGGATTGATTTGATTGACTGGCTTGATTTCCTTGCTCTCCAAGGAGATCTCTAGTGTCTTCTATAGCATCACAGTTTAAAAGCATCAGTTCTTTGCCACTCAGTCTTCTTTATGGTCCAACTCTTACATCAGTACATGACTACTGGAAAAAACATAGCTTTGATTATATGGAGCTTTGTCAGCAAAGTGATGTCTCTGCTTTTCAATAGGCTGTCTAGGTTTCTCATAGCTTTTATTCCAAGAAGCAAATGTCTTTTAACTTCATGTCTGCAGTCACCATGATTTTGTAGCCCGAGAAAATAAAGTCTGTCTCTGTTTTGATTTTTTCCCCTATTTCCCATGAAGTGATGGGCCCAGATGCCATGACCTTAGTTTTTTCAATGTTGAGTTTTAAGCCAGCTTCTTCATTCTTTTTCATCTTCATCAAAAGGCTCTTTACTTCCTCTTCTCTTTCTGCCATTAGAGTAGTGTCATCTGCATATCTGAGGTTATTGACATTTCTCCCAGCAATCTTGATTCCAGCTTGTGCTTTATCCAGCCTGGGATTTCTCATGATGTACTCTGCATATAAGTTAAATAGAAGGAGGACAATATACAGCCTTGATATATTCATTTCCCAATTTGAACCAGTCCATTGTTCTATGTCCAGTTCTAACTATGTTTCTTGACCTGCATAAAGGTTTCTCAAGAGGCAATTAAGGCAGTCTGGTATTTCCATCTCCTTCAGAAGTTTCCACAGTTTGTAGTGATCACACAGTCAAAGCCTTTAGCTTATTCAATGAAGCAGAAGTAGATGTTTTTCGGGAATTGCCTTGCTTTTTCTGTGATCCAGTGGATGTTGGCAATTTGATCTCTGGTTCCTCTGTCATTTCTAAATCCATCTTGTATACCTGAAAGTTCTCTGTTCACATATTGTTGAAGCCTAGCTTAAAGAATTCTGAGTATTACCTCGCTAACATGTGAAATGAGTCCAAAGGTGCAATTGAAGGGTCAGAAGTAGGTAGGGATACAGATGAAGCAGCATTAGCTACCAGTAGATAATCATTAAAACTGTGTTGGAAATATGTTATTTCATATTACCCTGTCCTTACATTTTTATTTGCTCAAAATTTTTCTCAATAAGATAATTCACATTTTTCCTGTCACTTCAAAAACATAAATGCATTTTTAGATGTTTTGCTACCCCAGTATATAGAGGCACTTCACTGGTGACTCAGTGGTAAAGAATCCTCCTGCAACGAAGGAGACTCCAGGAATACAGTTTCGATCCCAGTGCAGGGAAGATCCCCTGGAAGAGGAAATGGCAACCCACTCCAATGTTCTTGCCTGGAGAACCCTTTAACCCTATGTATAGAGGAGTTTAGTGGGTTGCAGTCCATGGGGTTTGAAAGAGTTGGATATGACTGAAGTAACTGAGCATGCATGCATGCAATCAGGTAGAAATATTTGTTACCTGTTCCTTACATACCTTATGTCATCTCTGTCTCTACATTTTTGTTCATGCATCTTTTAAAACTTTAGTATTTTTCATTGTTTATAAATATAGAATTTGCATCTATAAAAGAGCACAGATAATCTTATAATATCTAATTTTATTTTACTTTGCATTTTATTTTTTTAATTTTCTAGTTTCTCTATTGGACTAGTGAAAGCAAGAACTGTATGTTACTAATTTTTTTAATCTCTCACAATATCTTATATATTACAGCTGATCAGTAACCCTTTGTTATGTGAAATGAATTAATGAATGAATAATGATGTGGTTAGTATATGTGTTAGTGTGTGTGTGTACCAAGTTGATTTCTGTGAACTTAACTATGAAGATTTAGTCATGCACATCTTAAGTCTATTTTTTAATAGGTATTATATTGAGTATTTCAGTTAAGTTTATCATAAAAATGATTGCATAATAATTAACAGGCCATCTAGCCATTTAAATAATAGCTAAAAGCAATTATTTAAAATCTTCTAAAAATAAAATAATGAAAAAGCAGACACTGTAGCAGTACAGAACAGAACTGAAAGAATTAGAAAAAGCACATTTATACACATTTTATTTTCAATACTGAAATCTTGAGCAAAATTATTAAGAAGAGGAAGAAAAAAAAAAGATTTTGGAAAGCTTTCTGACAAGAAGAAAGAAATTGACTTAGATCAATCAGACCCAGCTCTGAGAAGGCATGAAAACTTAATCTCACAGTACTACTAATTAGATTACTTTTAGATCATGTTGACATCTCATTAATTTGAGTGTGCTGACCATAATATGTTAGGCATTCTAATAATTACTTTGAGACTAGTAGAAGGTTTCCTTCTTTGTAACAATAATTTCTCTCGATTTAGTAAAATACCAAAAACCTCTGGTTCATTTCAACTTTAGTGTTTCACAGACTGTATCTACCACTACATTTAACTATGACAGAAGTCATCCATGTGATCAAAGAAAAGATGTCGTTACAACAATGAAAACCATAATTATAAGTAATTATAAATCATTTCATATTACAGAATCATTACTAAAAGAAAAAATTTTATATAGGTATGATAAATAAACCATTTATGTCAATGAAGTACTATTTAAAGAAAAATCTTACACCATGCAATTTATTTATAAATTCTATTTCTAGAAATTGAAAATAAATACAAAGATTCGGCTAAAGAAATGATTATTGCAGCACTATTCATTAGAAAATCCAATAAGACTATGTTCAACAATAATACTGCATTGAATACTAGGTAATCCTTAAGATATTGATTAGACTTATGTTTACTCACTTGGGTAGTTATTCACAAATGCAAAAGAATATATGTAACAATAATATGATTAAAAATTGTATAGTGTAGAGGTTAAAAATTGGGCCCAAGGCCTGATGTCAGAACATCAGGCCTTCAATGATCTCGTTTCATTACTTATGGGTATATCATCACTGAGACTTGTTTACAATTTCTGGTTCTACATTTCTTCAAGTGTAAAATTATTTACCTAGTAAAATTATTTTAGGTACCTAATTTATCATGACAGATTTTTATTTAAATTTTAGGTACAACCAAAACAATTTGAAAAAAATACTTCTCCAACTCTCCCTCACATACATACAACTCTACTGTGTTTCCAGTTTGTAATATTTAATCATAGAGATGTGAAGTAATGAAGTGGTGCTCAAAAGTTATATATACTCACTGCCTTTTGTTACTTCTCACCATGTATTTAGGAACTAGAGTGAAAAAGTGATTTCAGTGCATTATTATCCTAGGTTATGCAGACATACTGATATTGTACTTAACAACAAGAAATCTATCATATTTTGAAAACATATATCATTATTATGTTTCAACTATGTTATAATAACAGCATTAAATTTTGTTTTCACCATGCTTATATTCTTCTCACAAAGCAAGAACAATATCTCCTGAAGAATCTATGCCTTAGTCTAACTGCATGATTACTTTGCTAAAGAACTATGATTCAATTGTTATCCTTAATCTATTTACCTTCTAAACCTGGTATTTCTGGATTACTGAAATTGTTAGGGATGCCCTCTCATGCTAACCCAGAGAAACTGATGTTTCCTCTTTCCTATTCCTTTTTGCCTTGTGTATTAGTTTTATATGTAACAGATTACCACATATATAGTGGGTTAAAATAATACAATACAAATGAATCGTCTTACAGTTCTGGAAGCCAGAAGTCCTAAATAGATTTCACTAGGCTAAAATACAGGTGTCAATAGGACAGCCTTCCTCCCAGAGGCTCTAGGAAAAAATCCATTTCCTTCACTTTAATAATTTCTAGAAGCCACATCTTTTCTTTGGCTCACAGACTCTACCCTCAGAGCCATCAGGGTAACACATTCAAATCTCTCTTTCTCTCCCTCTCACACACACAGCTCTTTCTGATTCCAGTCTCATTCCTTTCTTTATATGTGCCCTTGTGATTACATTGAAGCCTGATGGATAATCCAGGATAATCTCCATCACAAACTCCTTAACCTTTTAACATGTAATGTAATACATTCACATGTTCCTGGGATTAGGGCACTGACATTTTTAGAATGTCTACGATTCCACATCATCCTGCCCCCTGCCCCCTCCACAACTTCCTACACATAACCTCCTCCTTGGTCCACATGAGAGACAAAGATAGGAATAAATTAAGCAGTAACATGATTAATAGAGAAAAGAGGAGAGTTTAGTGGTATACTTAGGAAGTAGAATTATCTTTGCTTAATGATCTCTTAATTGTGTGGTAGGTTGAGCTATCAAGGGGAAGAGAGGAAGTCAGGAAAATAAAATTCTCAGTAAAGAACAAAAATTCTCAATAAATTTTTGGGTGGAGAAAAGCCAGGAGCGCAGTTTGTGAAAAACTGCAGGTGAAAATCTACAGTAGATGTTAGGATAAGAAAATTATTAAGTGTCATGGACTTTTGTATAAAATTCAAGCCTACTTTTTACGTCAATGATTTACTGTGCATATTGATTACTTAATATTTGAATTACACATTTTAAAAAGAAGATAAACATACGACAACACAAGCAGCTGTTGTCATCTAAAAATATTCCCCTTAATGGCCTATAGATATTCCTTTTTAGCTGTTCTGCACAGTCTTGTAGGACCGATGCAAATTATAAATGATGAAATTATTTTTTATTTGTGTGAAAGTGCCAACAATCTTGTCAGCTGTAAAGACAGTTGGCCCACAATCTTTAGATGTTAGTCTATTCAGTGTTTTTGGTTTCATTCCAGGAACAGGCTATGAATAGCTAACTTGGTGAGGTTTGTCTTTGGTTTTCTTGCAAAGCTTTATTTGATGCTGATTCATAAATTATACTTGCTGCATTACAGAATTTCATTATCTATCATTCATTAGAAAAAGCATACTAAATAGATATTAGTATTACTTGTCAGGTATTGCCTGAAGGATGAAAAAAGTGGATGAAGGCATTGTAGTTTACCAGCAGAGAGGCAAGAAAATGCAGGCTCTATTCCTCTTGTCCTTGATATGAAACATGTCTTATAATGAAGTCCAAATTTAGGCTAATTAATGGATAAGAACCATTAGTAAACTCTTAAATGAGAAGATGTTTATTATATCTCAGCCCTCCACAAATAGCTGTGAGAGGTACAGTGCTACAATGTCTGGAATGTAATAAATTATAGATAAATAAATGTGAGTAACAAACTTTAATTATTTCCCTGAATGAAGTCACGAATATTTGTTAATCAGAAAATTTTGAATCCTCATAAAGAAATACTGAGTATTCTTTACATCACAATTTTAACAAAGATTTATGATGTTTATGATTTTCCTTCATACACACATAAATACAAACAAATCAATGAGACAAAGATTCAACATCTGTCTGTAACTTTTCCCCTATTTTACTAATATAATGTTTGCACAGTATCTTAAGTTTACAGAAATAGAAAACATGGTCCCTTACCTCAAGAGCTTATGGTATACAAAGAATAATAAATACAGTGACAAATATAAAGATAAACCAGAATGTTTCTAACAGTCAAGTCACTGATTCCAGTTAATTTTATATCACTTTTCAGAAATGCATAGTAAATTTCTAGGAGATGAGTATTAATATAAATCGAAACAATGCTTTTTACTAAAATATTTGAAATTGATGATTTATGTTATTTTTAATTTTATTTTTCAGGCAAGTCTTTATCAGGGCCCCTACCACAGCAGGGGCCAGCAGAAATAAGAAACAGGTTTGTTTGCTCTCTGGGGGAAGGGAACTGAACTGGTTCCTTAAATGGGGTGAGGGTAAGAGTGTGTCCAGGAGTCTGGCCAGAGGCCTGGCTTAGATGAAACTGTCTTTTTAAATAAAGGAGCATTAGTTAGAAACAGGAGCGCTTAGATTTTTGAAAAGCCAGTTTTGAAGAGGTTTTAGAAACAATTAGAAGTTAATGATTCAGAGAGCACAAGATATTAATTACAGCTGGACAGAACTCTGCAGGCAGCCTAAGGTCTTCATGGTGTTACCACCACTCCTTTCCTAGTCCCTAAATCAAAGGGCACTAAGACCTAGATTCAAAGAAACAATGGGATGATAGGATAATAGAGCCGACTTGTAAGAGAGCTAGAAAGATTTTTAGACTGTATGCCCAAATTGTTGGGTTATAGGGTAAGGGTAATGGGGATGGGGGTAGGTCATGACAAATACTGAGCTATGGAAAGGAGTAGTTCAGTTATGAATGGAGATAATTATGTATTTCTTAACTTTTTCTAGGACTATTTTTTAATCAAGTAGAAATTTCTGATTGGATTGTCAAAATATCATTTATCTGATTAAGAAAAAATAGAATTCATATAAACTCAAGCAAGTAAGATGAAAGAATTTGAGAGAATCTAACCAATTTAGAAAAACGAATGCAGAAATAGTTGACCAGATTTCCATAGGGAGCCGTAACAGCCATAATAAATGAAACATCAGAATCAATGTGCCAGAAAGATGATCATCATGATAGATCTATGTGTTTCATTTATGAAATAAAATTGGGACAAGAGAGGAGGAAAAGGGTACGACAGAGGATGAGATGATTGAATAGCATCACCAACTCAACGACATGAGATTGAGCCAACTCCGAGAGTTGGTGAGGGATAGGGAGGCCTGGGGTGCTATAATCCATGAAGTCACAAAGAGTCAAACATGACTGAGAGACTGAACAACACAAGGAAAAGTAAATTTCTGGGTGTGTTAAGTGACATTAAAGACAGAAGAAGAAACAATCAAAAACATTTGGTCTCCAAAACAGTTTTATCCTTTTTCCTAAAGAAATATTTCATAATTGCATGTTATCTTAATATGGGCAAACAAAAAGATCATTGAAGAGGAAAATAATGGAATGTTTGAGATTTTTAAAAAATGTGTCAAAGTTGCTAGTCCTGTCTGACTCTTTGTGACCCCCTGGACTATAATCTCTAGGCCAGAATACTGGAGTAGGTATCCTTTCCCTTCTCCAGGGGATCTTCCCAACCCAGGAATCAAACCCAGGTCTCCTGCACTGCAGGCGGATTCTTTACCAGCTGAGCCACAAGGGAAGCCTAAGAATACTGGAGTGGGTAGGCTATCCCTTCTCCAGCAGATCTTCCCAACAGAGGAATTGTACTGAGATCTCCTGAATTGCAGGTGGATTCTTTTCCAACTGAGCTATCAGGGAAGCCCTTTTAAAAAATGTATTCCTTTAAGACACTTATTCAGGGTTTTCCAGAGGAACAGAACCATCACCATGGTCTTTTTATAAGATAATAAAAGAAGGAAATTTAAATAGCAGTTGTAGATAAATATAACATTAACTGTCCATCTTTAAAACCTAATGTGTCCACTACTTGCTTCATTTTTTTTCTGAATGTTTATGGAAGATAAAAACATAGTTCTTTTACTTTCTGAAGAAGGACTGAAAATGGATGAGCTTTTTACCTAGTATTAGTAAACTTCAGGAAATTGCCATATTTGATGGCATATAGCTTTGAGGACCTCAAGTTTAGCTGGGTGCATGTGTACTCAGTTATGAAAGATTCTTTGTGACCACATAAACTGTAGCCCATCAAGTTCCTCACCCATGGGATTATTCCGGCAAGAATACTGGAGGGACTTACCATTTTCTCCCCCAGGGGTCATCCCGATCAAGGGACTGAACTAGGTATATTTTTCCCCCTTTCAAATCAAACTGCTTATGAATTTTCAATTTGCAATTTTAGTGTCTAAAAGAAACATTTTAGTTATTTAAGATACTTGTCCTGTGTGTTGTTTTAAAATATTGCTTTACTTGCAATCCACTTGCATCACCCTGGCCAAGTATTATAATGCATGAGAGCAAAATACTTAAAGCAACTTAAAACTGACTTGCTGCTGCTAAATCCTAATTTATTTTTAGGGTTTCCAAGAAACCAAATTGTTCAACCGTGTTCAACTCTGCATTTAGTATGTAATGACAAGTCAGAAAATGACTTTATAAAAAATTTCAACATCATAAGTACACTTCAGAGAAAGCACTATTGAAGAGCCCTGCACTGTCTGGCTTTAAACATGCATCAGGACCAAAATATGGTCACAAAGCAAGAATTCTTTGAGATCATGGTTTTGCCACCTCGGAAAAAATAAAGAAATAAATTGCCATTATTAGTAACTTTTTCTGCTAGGATTGGGAGAAGGGTAAAAAAAAATTCATAGTAGCTTCATTATAGACTTCCACTTCACTTAAAGAAGTGGTAATATTTTAATATATTATTGTAAATGGATATGAATAGTTTAGATTTTGCAATAGTAATTAAAGTCAGGCTAAAATGTGCTACATTTTGAAGCCTTTGCAATTCAGTCTAATTTCCATGGATAATTGCGTATTCACTGCTTATTTTCCCTCAGGGTGATCAATTGCTAAGGGAAATATCCTCCACATTTTCCTACAAATAGGAATGATTCATGTCTGTTTCTATGCATTTTTTATTATGTTTTGTATAAAATTGGCAGCCTTGCATATTGTACATTTCTAAATAGGGGATCATTGCTGAAAGGTTTTCCCCACTAATTGGTTCTGGTTTAGAAATCCCCAAACTTACATCTGTATATTTAGTGGCCCATGTGTCACAAATACAAAATAGCCAAAAATAACTTTGCTTTGTTAAAGTTGTTGTTGTTGTTTAGTCACTAAACTGTATTTAACTCTTTGTGACCTCATAGACTGAAGCAAGCCAGGCTCTTCTGTCATTTATTATCTCCAACAGTTTGCTGAAATTCATATACATTGAGTCATTGATGGTATCCAACCATCTTCTCCTTTAGCCTTCAACATTTCCCAACATCTGGGTCCTCTCCAAGAGTTGGCTCTTTGCTTGAGTGGCCAAAATATCAGAACTTCAGCTTCAGCATCAGTCCTTCCAATGAATATTCAGGGTTTATTTCCTTTAGGAATGAACAGGATTGATCTGCTTGCAGTCTAACAAACTCTCAAGAGTATTCTTCAGTACCACAATTCCAAAGCATCAATTCTTTGGGGCTCAATCTTCTTTAAGGTCCAACTCTCACATCTGTACATGACAACCACAGAAATCATAGCATTGACTAAATGGACCTTTATTGGCAATGTGATATCTGTGCCTTTTAATATATTTCCTAGTTTGGAAATAGATTTTATTCGAGGGAGCAAGTGTCTTTTAATTTCATGGTTGCAGTAATCACCTGCAAGTGATTTGGGAGCCCAAGAAAATAAATGCGTCACTGCTTCCACTTTTTTTCCTTTCTATTTGCCATGAAGTGATGGGACTGTATGCCATGATCTTAGTTTTTTGAATATTGAGTTTCCAACTAGCTTTTTCACTCTCCTCTTTCACCTTCATCAAAAGGCTCATTTAGTTTCTCTTCACTTTCTGCCATTAGAGTGTTATCATTTACATATCTGAGGTTGTTGATATTTCTCCAGTCAAATTGATTCCAACTAGTGATTCATTCAGCCCAGCATTTCACAAGATGTACTCTGCTTGTAAGTTAAATAAGCAGGGTGACAATATATAGCCTGGTTGTATCCCTTTCCCAATTTTCTACCACTCAGTTGTTGCATGTTTGGTTCTAAATGTTGCTTCTTGACTTGCATACAGGTTTCTCAGGAAACAGAGAGATTTCTAGTCTTTTTCAGTGCTATTGCTTTCCTTTCAGTTCAGTTAGTTCAGTCGCTTAGTCATGTCCAACTCTTTGCGACCCCATGAATCGCAGCACGCCAGGCCTCCCTGTCCATCACCAACTCCTGGAGTTCACCCAGACTCACGTCCATCGAGTCAGTGAGGCCATCCAACCATCTCATCCTCTGTTGTCCCCTTTTCCTCCTGCCCCGAATCCCTCCCAGCATCAGAGACCTTTCCAATGAGTCAACTCTTCGCATGAGGTGGCCAAAGTACTGGAGTTTCAGCTTTAGCATCATTCCTTCCAAAGAAATCCCAGAGCTAATCTCCTTCAGAATGGACTGGTTGGATCTCCTTGCAGTCCAAGGGACTCTCAAGAGTCTTCTCCAACACCACAGTTCAAAAGCATCAATTTTTCGGCGCTCAGCTGCCGGGGTCCAGCCCCGGTGGATCCAGGGAATTCGAAGCGGGGACGGCATCGGCGAGGATCAGGAAACAACTGCTTAATTAAACTTTAATTAAGGATATAAAGAGTAATAGAATAAGGATAGCTCAGTGAGGAAGTTCAGTGGAGAAAAGAGGCTGAAATAAGGATAGCTCAGTGAGAAAATTCAGTGGAGAAAAGAGGCTGAATAATTCAGTCAGAAGGTGAGAGAAAGAACGACATGGGGAGACCAAGTTTTGGTGAACAAGGCCCGCACTTTATTTTCCAAAGTAGTTTTTATACCTTAAGTTATGCATAGAGGATAATGGGGGAAGGGGTAGAGACATGCAGCAAGCCAGGCTTTCTTCCTGCAAACTTATCATATGCAAAAGCTTAGGTGATTTGCATCATCTTCTGGCCCGGAGGCCTGTTAACATTTTAAGACCCTTTCTTCAGAAAGCTTATTTTTCTCTAAAGGTGATTGGTCAGGAGCCACCCTCCAAAAGCATTAGATAAAGTTGCATTCCTACAGAGCAAAGGTGTGGTGGGCTATAACAAGAAAAAGAATTAACTCAAGGGTCCCAGGTTACAAACATTAAAGCTACTACTTACACCAATTATATTAATCAATACACTGCCAGGACACAGCAGGTAAGCGATATGGAAACTTAGCAGCAAACATTGGCCCAACAAGTGAAAATCCCTTCACCAATACAATTTCTAATCAATCTTTTAACTGCTCAAAGGAATCTGTATTTAGACAGTTTAGAACATGGAGCTGTAAGTTAACTCTTTTTTCAAAGAGAGGTAGTGGGGGACAGCCCCCCGTAAATCAGAGGTGTAGGTGAAAGCACAAAGCAGAAAGTAGGCAGACTCTGGTTTTGGGGGGTAGATGCTCGAGAATTTCCAGGGGGACTCCTGAGGCTCGATCCCGCCTTTGCGTATGCTGAGCCTCCTTCCTCATGACCTTTGTCATGGGTGGAGCTCCTCACGCTGGCTCCCGGCAGTGATAGAATTCCAGTTGAGCTATTCCAGATCCTGAAAGATGATGCTGTGGAAAGTGCTGCACTCAATATGCAATATGCACTCAATATGCAATATGCCGGCTCCCTGCACTCAGCCTTCTTCACAGTTCAACTCTCACATCCATACATGACCACAGGAAAAAACATAGCCTTGACTACACGAATCGTTGTTGGCAAAGTAATGTCTCTGCTTTTGAATATGCTAATCTAGGTTGGTCATAACTTTCCTTCCAAGGAGTAAGTGTCTTTTAATTTCATGGCTGCAGTCACCATCTGCAGAGATTTTGGAGCACAAAAAACTAAAGTCTGACACTGTTTCCACTGTTTCCCCATCTATTTCCCATGAAGTGATGGGACCAGATGCCATGATCTTCGTTTTCTGAATATTGAGCTTTAAGCCAACTTTTTCACTCTCCACTTTCACCTTCATCAGGATGCTTTTTAGTTCCTCTTCACTTTCTGCCATAAGGGTGGTGTCATCTGAATATCTGAGGTTATTGTTATTTCTCCCAGCAATCTTGATTCCAGCTTGTGCTTCTTCCAGTCCAGCGTATCTAATGATGTACTCTGTATATAAGTTAAATAAGCAGGATGACAATATACAGCCTTGACGTACTCCTTTTCCTATTTGGAACCAGTCTGTTATTCCATGTCCAGTTCTAACTGCTGCTTCCTGACCTGCATACAAATTTCTCAAGAATACCCAGCTGTGGATGTGACTGGTGATAGAAGCAAGGTCCGGTGCTGTAAAGAGCAATATGGCATAGGAATCTGGAATGTCAGGTCCATGAATCAAGGTAAATTGGAAGTGGTCAAACAAGAGATGGCAAGAGTGAATGTTGACATTCTAGGAATCAGTGAACTAAAATGGACTGGAATGGGTGAATTTAACTCAGATGACCATTATATCTACTACTGCAGGCAGGAATCCCTCAGACGAATTGGAGTAGCCATCATGGTTAACAAAAGAGTCCAAAATGCAGTACTTGGATGCAATCTCAAAAACTACAGAATGATCTCTGTTCGTTTTCAAGGCAAACCATTCAATATCACAGCAACCCAAGTCTATGCCCCAACCAGTAATGCTGAAGAAGCTGAAGTTGAATGCTTCTATGAAGACCTACAAGAACTTTTAGAACTAACACCCAAAAAAGATGCCCTTTTCATTATAAGGGACTGGAATGCAAAGGTAGGAAGTCAAGAAACACCTGGAGTAACAGGCAAATTTGGCCTTAGAATACGGAATGAAGCACGGCAAATACTAATACAGTTTTGACAAAAAAATGCACTGGTCATAACAAACACCCTCTTCCAACATCACAAGAGAAGACTCTATACATGGATAACACCAGATGGTCAACACCGAAATCAGATTGATTATATTCTTTGCAACCAAAAATGGAAGAGCTCTATACAGTTAGCAAAAACAAGACCAGGAGCTGACTGTGGCTTGGATCATGAACTCCTTATTGTCAAATTGAAACTGAAATTGAAGAAAGTAGGGAAAAGCACTAGACCATTCAGGTATGACCTAAATCAAATACTTTATGATTATACAGTGGAAGTGAGAAATAGATTTAAGGGCCTAGATCTGATAGATAGAGTGCCTGATGAGCTATGGAATGAGGTTCGTGACATTGTATAGGAGACAGGGATCAAGACCAACCCCATGAAAAAGAAATGCAAAAAAGCAAAATGGTTGTCTGGGGAGTCCTTATAAATAGCTGTGAAAAGAAGAGAAGTGAAAAGCAAAGGATAAAAGGAAAGAGATAAACATCTGAATGCAGAGTTCCAAAAAATAGCAAGAAGAGATAAGAAAGCCTTCTTCAGCGGTCAATACAGAGAAATAGAGGAAAACAACAGAATGGGAAAGACTAGAGATCTCTTCAAGAAAATTAGAGATACCAAGGGAACATTTCATGCAAAGATGGGCTCGGTAAAGTACAGAAATGGTATGGACCTAACAGAAGCAGAAGATATTAAGAAGAGATGGCAAGAATACACAGAAGAACTGTACAAAAAAAGATCTTCACAACCCAGATAATCACAATGGTGTGATCACTGACCTAGAGCCAGACATCCTGGAATGTGAAGTCAAGTGGGCCTTAGAAAGCATCACTATGAACAAAGCTAGTGGAGGTGATGGAATTCCAGTTGAGCTCTTTCAAATCCTGAAAGATGATGCTGTGAAAGTGCTGCACTCAATAGGCCAGCAAATGTGGAAAACTCAGCAGTGGCCACAGGACTGGAAAAGGTCTGTTTTCATTCCAATCCCAAAGAAAAGCAATGCCAAAGAATGCTCAAACTACCACACAGTTGCACTCATCTCACACGCTAGTAAAGTAATGCTCAAAATTCCCCAAGCCAGGCTTCAGCAATACGTGAACCGTGAACTTCCAGATATTCAAGCTGGTTTTAGAAAAGGCAGAGGAACCAGAGATCAAATTGCCAACATCCGCTGGATTATGGAAAAAGCAAGAGAGTTCCAGAAAAACATCTATTTCTGCTTGATTGACTATGCCAAAGCCTTTGACTCTGTGGATCACAATAAACTGTGGAAAATTCTGAAAGAGATGGGAATACCAGGCCACCGGATCTGCTTTCCTCTATCTCTTTGAATTTTTCGTTTTAGAAAGGATTCATATCTCTCCTTTCTATTCTATGGAACTCTGAATTCTGTTGAAAATATCTTTCCCTTTCTCTCTTTCCTTTCCAGAGAAGGCAATGGCAACCCATTCCAGTACTCTTGCCTGGAAAATCCCATGGATGGAGGAGCTTGGTAGGCTGCAGTCCATGGGGTCGCTAAAAGTCAAACACGACTGAAGCGACTTAGCAGCAGCAGCAGCAGCATGCATTTCACTCCTCTTCTTTTCTCAACTATTTGTAAAACCTCTTCAGAAAACCACTTTGCCTTCTTCCATTTATTTTTCTTTGGGATAGTTTTGATCACTGCATCCTGTACAATGTTTTGAACCATCTTCCATAGTACTTCAGGCACTCTGTCAGCCAGATCAAACCCCTTGAATCTATTCATGACGTCCATGTATAATTGTAAGGGATTTGATTTAGGTCCAGGCAAGTCTTTTGTCCTTATCTAACAGAGGGCAGACAGAATGAAAACTACAATTGTGGAAAACTAAAGAAACTGACCACAGGGATTGCAGCCTTGTATAACTCAATGAAATGATGAGTCATGCTGTGTAGGGCCACCCAAGACAGATGGGTCATGGTGGAGAGTCCTGACAGAATGAGCTCCACTAGAAGAGAGAATGGCAAACCACTTCAGTATTCTTGCCTTCAGAACCCCATGAACAGTATGAAAAGGCAAAACGATAGGACACAGAAAGATGAACTCCCCGGGTTGTTAAGTGCCCAATATGCTAGTGGAGAAGAGTGAAGAAATAGCTACAGAAAGAATAAAGAGGCTGACCCAAAGTGAAAACAATGCTCAGCTGTGGATGTAACTGGTGATGACAGTAAAGTCCAATGCTGTAAAGAACAGTATTGCATGGGAACCTGTAACTTTAGATCCATGAATCAAGGTAAACTGGAAGTAGTCAAAGAGGAGATGGCAAGACTGAACACTGACACTTAAGGAGTCAGTGAACTAAAATGGACCTGAATGAGCAAATTTAATTCAAGTGGCCATTATACCTACTTCTGTGGGCAAGAATCCCTTAGAAGATATGAAGTAGGTCTCATAGTCAACAAGAGAGTCCAAAATCCAGTATTTGAGTGCAGTCTTAAAAATGACAGAATGATTTCTGCATATTTCCAAGGCAAGCCATGCAATATCACGATAATCTAAGTCTATGCCCCAGCCACTAATGCCAAAAAAGTTGAAGTTGAACAGTTCTATGCTGACCTACAAGACCTTTAGAACTAACACCAAAAAATATGTCCTTTTCCTCATAGGGGACTGGAATCCAAAAGTAGGAAATCAAGAGCTCCCTGGAGTAACAGACCAATTTTTCCTTGGAGTACAAAATGAAGCAGGTCAAAGTCTAACAGAGTTTTGTCAAGAGAAAACATTGGTCATAGCAAATTCACTGGTCATAGCAAACACCCTCTTCCAACAACACAAGAGAAGACTCTATACATGGACATCATCAGGTGGTCAATACCAAAATCAGATTGATTATATATTTTGCAGGGAAAAATTAAGAAGCTCTATACATTCAGGAAATACAAGGCTGGGAGGAGAATGTGGCTCAGATCATGAACTTCTTGCTGCAAAAATCAAAGTTGAAGAAAGTAGGGAAAACCACTAGACCATTCAGGTATGACCTAAATCAATTCCCTTACAATTATACAGGGAAAGAGATAAATAGATTCAAGGGATTACATCTGATAGAGTGCCTGAAGAACTATGGACAGAGGTTCTTAATGTACAGGAGGCAGTGATCTAAACCATCCCTAAGGGGGGAAAAAATGCAAAAAGATAAAGTACTTGTCTGAGGAGGCCTTTTGAATAGCTGAGAAAAGAAGAGAAGCTGAAGGCAAAGAAGGAAAGAAAAGATAGATATATCCATCTGAATGCAGAGTTCCAAAGAATGGTAAGGAGAGATAAGAAAGCCTTCCTAAGAGAAAAATGCAAAGAAATAGAGGAAAACCATAGAACGGGAAAGACTAAAGATGTCTTCAAGAAAATTAGAGATACCAAGGGAATATTTCATGCAAAGACGGGCACAATAAAGGACTAAATGGTATGGACCTAACAGAGACAGAAGATATTTAGAAGAGGTATCACAAATATACAGAAGAAATATACAAAAAAAAATCTTAATGATGCAGATAAACACAATGGTGTAGTCACTCATCTAGAACCAGACATCCTGGAATGCGAAGTCAAATGGGCCTTAAGAAGCATCATACAAACAAAGCTAATGGAGTTGATGGAATTCCAGATGAGCTATTTCACATCCTAAAAGACAGTGCTGTTAAAATACTGCACTCAGTATGCCAGCAAATGTGGAAAAGTCAGCAGCGGCCACAGGACTGGAAAAGATCAGTTTTCATTCCAATCCCAAAGAAGGGTAATGCTAAAGAATATTCAAACTACAGCACAATTGCACTCATCTCACACAATAGTAAAGTAATACTCAAAATTCTCTAACCTAAGCTTCAACAGTACGTGAAATGAGAATTTCCAGATGTTCAAGCTGGATTTAGAAAAGGCAGAGGAACCAGAGATCAAATTGCCAACATCCAATGGATCAAAGAAAAAGCAAGAAAATTCCAAAGACATCTACTATTTGCTTCATTAACTATGCTAAAGCCTTTGACTGTGTGGATCACAGTAAACTGCAGAAATTTCTTAAAGAGATGGGAATATCATACCACCTTACCTGCCTCCTGAGAAATCTGTTTTCAGGTCAAGAAACAACAGAAGCAGACATGAAAAAAAAAAAAAAAAAAAAAAAAAAAAAACTGGTTCCAGATAAAGAAAGGAGTATGTCAAGGCTGTTTATTGTCACCTTGTTTATTTAACTTATATGTACAGTGCATCATGCAAACTGGCAGGGTGAATGAAGCACAAGTGGGGATCAAGAGTGCCATAAAAACATCAATAACATCAGATATGCAGATCACACCACCCTTATGGCAGAAAGTGAAGAGGAGCTAAAGAGTCTCTTGATGAAAGTGAAAGAAGGGTGAGCAAGCTGGCTTAAAACTCAACATTCTAAAAACTAAGATCATAGCATCTGGTCCTATCACTTCATGGCAAATAGATGGGGGGAAAAATGGAAACAGTGACAGACTTTATTTTCTTGGGCTCCTAAATCATTGCAGATGGTGACTGCAGCCACAGAATTAAAGGACACTTGCTCCCTGGAAGAAAAGCTATGACAAACCTAGACAACATATTAAAAAGCAGGCATTACTTTCCTGACAAAGGTCAATGTAGTCAAATTATTATTTTTCCAGTGGCCAAGTATGGATGTGAGAGTTGGACTGTAAAGAAACCTGAGGGCTGAAGAATTGATGCTTTTGAACTTTGGTGTTGGAGAAGACTCTTGAGAGTCCCTTGGGCTGCAAGGAGATACAACCAGTCAATCTTAGAGAAAATTAGTCCTGAATATTCATTAAAAGGATTGATGCTGAAGCTGAAGCTCCAATATGCAGGCCACCTGATTTGAAGAACTGACTCATTGGAAACAAACCTGATGCTGGGAAAGATTGAAGGTGGGAGGAGAAGGGGACAACAGAGGATGAGATGGCTGGACAGTATCACTGACTTGATGGACATGAGTTTGAGTAAGCTCCAGGAGATTGTGATGGACAGGGAAACCTGGTGTGCTGCAGTCCATGGGGTTGCAAAGAGTCCAACTCAACTGAGGGACTGAACTGAACTGAAGTGAGCATACCTGAAAGGCCTAGTGGTTTTTCCTACTTTCATCAATTTAAGCCTGAATTTTGCAATGTGGAGCTAAAGATCCGAGTCACAGTAAGCTCTGGGTTTTGTTTTTGTTGACTGTGTAGAACTTCTCTAACTGCTAAGCATATCTAATCAAGTTGATCAGTATTGACTATCTAGTGATTTCCTTTTTTAGAATTGTCTCTTGTGTTGCTAGAAAAGGGCATTTGCTATTTCCAGTGTATTCTCTTGACAAAAATATTATCCTTTGCCCTACTTCATTTTGTACTCGAAAGCCAAATTTGCCTGTTATTTTGAGTATCTCTTGACTTCTTAATTTTGCATTTCAACTCCCTATTATAAAAACGACATTTTTTTTGTCATAGTTCTAGAAGGTCTTGTAGGTCATCATAGAACTGTTCAGCTTCAGCTTCTTTGGCATCAGTGTTTGGGGCACAGACTTGGATTACTGTGATCTTCAGTGGCTTGATTGGAAATGAATTGAGATCATTCTGTCATTTTCGAAACTGCATTCAAATACTGGATTTCAGACTCTTTTGTTGACTAGAGGGTACTCTATTTCTTCTAAGGAATTCTTGTCAACAGTATTAGATATAATGGTCATCTGAATTAATTTCTCCCATTCTAGTCCACTGACTCATAAGATGTTGATGTTCGCTCTTGCTATCTCCTGTTTGACCACATCCAATTTACCTTGATTCTTGGACCTAACATTACAGGTTTCTATGCAATATTGTTCTTTACACCATCAGACTTTACTTTTGCCATTGGACATATCCACAATTGAGGGTTGTTTCCGCTTTGACTCAGCTGCTTCATTTTTTCTGGAACTATTTGTACTTGACCTATGCTCTTCCCCAGTAGCATATTAGACACTGTCTGCCCTTGGGACTCATTTTCTGATGTTGTATCTTTTTGCCTTTTCATAGTTTTTGTGAAATTCTGTAGGCAAGAATACTGAAGTGGGCTGCCATTTCCTACTCCAGTTTGTTACTTTTTGTCAAAATGCTTTATTATGACCCGTATGTCTTGACTGGACCTTCATGACATGGCTCATAGTTTCAATGAGTTACACAAAACTCTTTCCATTACAAGACTGTGATTCATGAATGGGTTTGTTAAAGTAGTAACTTTATATATACATACACTTTGCTAAAATATAAATTTTAAATTACTTTATTTTTCCATTCCATGACATGTAATGGCAAAGTAATTCAGTATAAGATTAGAGGAACTCATATAACTTTGTTAATCCTAAAGGAAAACTGTATCAGTTTTCTTTACTAACCAGGAGTAAATGGGTGACAAGCAGAGAGCTATTATTATATTACAGGATAAACTCTTTGCCCCTCAGGTTTTTAGCATGAAAGATAGAAGAACAAAAGTTATCTATTTTTTTCACCAAGGGGTGAAGATTAATTACTTCTGATATCCCATGAAGGGAGTTAGATAACTACAAAAGTTCTATCTGAACTCTTCAAATTTTAATTTCTGACTGGAATGGGTGAATTTAACTCAGATGACCATTATATCTACTACTGCGGGCAGGAATCCATCAGAAGAAATGGAGTAGCCATCATGGTCAACAAAAGAGTCCGAAATGCAGTACTTGGATGCAATCTCAAAAACGACAGAATGATCTCTGTTCGTTTCCAAGGCAAACCATTCAATTACACAGGAATCCAAGTCTATGCCCCAACCAGTAACGCTGAAGAAGCTGAAGTTGAATGGTTCTATGAAGGCCTTTTAGAATTAACACCCAAAAAAGATGTCCTTTTCATTATAGGGGATGGGAATGCAAAAGTAGGAAGTCAAGAAACACCTGGAGTAACAGGCAAATTTGGCCTTGGAATACAGAATGAAGCACGGCAAAGACTAATACAGTTTTGCCAAGAAAATGCACTGGTCATAACAAACACCCTCTTCCAACAACACAAAAGAAGACTCTATACATGGACATCAGCAGATGGTCAACACTGAAATCAGATTGATTATATTCTTTGCAGCCAAAGATGGAGAAGCTCTGTACAGTCAGCAAAAACAAGACCAGGAGCTGACTGTGGCTCAGATCATGAACTCCTTATTGCCAAATTCAGACTTAAATTGAAGAAAGTAGGGAAAACCACTAGACCATTCAGGTATGACCTAAATCAAATCCCTTATGATTATACAGTGAAAGTGAGAAACAGATTTAAGGGCCTAGATCTGATAGATAGAGTGCCTGATGAACTATGGACTGAGGTTCATGACATTGTACAGGAGACAGGGATCAAGACCATCCCCATGGAAAAGAAATGCAAAAAAGCAAAATGGCTGTCTGGGGAGGCCTTACAAATAGCTGTGAAAAGAAGAGAAGCAAAAAGCAAAGGAGAAAAGGAAAGATATAAACATCTGAATGCAGAGTTCCAAAAAATAGCAAGAAGAGATAAGAAAGCCTTCTTCAGTGATCAATGCAAAGAAATAGAGGAAAACAACAGAATGGGAAAGACTAGAGTTCTCTTCAAGAAAATCAGAGATACCAAAGGAACATTTCATGCAAAGATGGGCTCGATAAAGGACAGAAATGGTATGGACCTAACAGAAGCAGAAGATATTAAGAAGAGATGGCAAGAATACACGGAAGAACTGTACAAAAAAGGTCTTCATGACCCAGATAATCACGATGGTGTGATCACTGACCTAGAGCCAGACATCCTGGAATGTGAAGTCAAGTGGGCCTTAGAAAGCATCACTACGAACAAAGCTAGTGGAGGTGACAGAATTCCAGTTGAGTTATTTCAAATCATGAAAGATGATGCTGTGAAAGTGCTGCACTCAATATGCCAGCAAATTTGGAAAACTCAGCAGTGGCCACAGGACTGGAAAAGGCCTGTTTTCATTCCAATCCCAAAGAAAGGCAATGCCAAAGAATGCTCAAACTACTGCACAATTGCACTCGTCTCACACGCTAGTAAAGTAATGCTCAAAATTCTCCAAGTCATGCTTCAGCAATATGTGAACTGTGAACTTTCTGATGTTCAAGCTGGTTTTAGAAAAGGCAGAGGAACCAGAGATCAAATTGCCAACATCCACTGGATCATGGAAAAAGCAAGAGAGTTCCAGAAAAACATCTATTTCTGCTTGATTGACTATGCCAAAGCCTTTGACTGTGTGGATCACAATGAACTGTGGAAAATTCTGAAAGAGATGGGAATACCAGACCGCCTGACCTGCCTCTTGAGAAATTTGTATGCAGGTCAGGAAGCAACAGTTAGAACTGGACATGGAACAACAGACTGGTTCCAAATAGGAAAAGGAGTACGTCAAGCCTGTATATTGTCACCCTGTTTATTTAACTTATATGCAGAGTACATCATGAGAAACGCTGGACTGGAAGAAACACAAGCTGGAATCAAGATTGCCGGGAGAAATATCAATAACTTCAGATATGCAGATAACACCACCCTTATGGCAGAAAGTGAAGAGGAACTAAAAAGCCGCTTGATGAAAGTGAAAGTGGAGAGTGAAAAAGTTGGCTTAAAGCTCAACATTCAGAAAACGAAGATCATGGCATCTGGTTCCATCACTTCATGGGAAATAGATGGGGAAATAGTGGAAACAGTGTCAGACTTTATTTTTCTGGGCTCCAAAATCTCTGCAGATGGTGACTGCAGCCATGAAATTAAAAGACGCTTACTCCTTGGAAGAAAAGTTATGACCAACCTAGATACCATATTGAAAAGCAGAGGCATTACTTTGCCAACAAAGGTTCATCTCGTCAAGGCTATGGTTTTTCCTGTGGTCATGTATGGATGTGAGAGTTGGACTGTGAAGAAGCTGAGCACCGAAGAATTGATGCTTTTGAACTGTGGTGTTGGAGAAGACTCTTGAGAGTCCCTTGGACTGCAAGGAGATTCAACCAGTTCATTCTGAAGGAGATCAGCCCTGGGATTTCTTTGGAAGGAATGATGCTAAAGCTGAAACTCCAGTACTTTGGCCACCTCATGCGAAGAGTTGACTCATTGGAAAAGACTCTGATGCTGGGAGGGATTGGGGGCAGGAAGACAAGGGGATGACAGAGGATGAGATGGCTGGACGGCATCACTGACTCGATGGACGTGAGTCTGGGTGAACTCCGGGAGTTGGTGATGGACAGGGAGGCCTGGCGTGCTGCGATTCATGGGGTCGCAAAGAGTCGGACACGACTGAGCGACTGATCTGATCTGATCTGATCTGATCCAATGTAAGATATTTTCCCCCCTAAGACTCAATAAGTCTTAGTGATGATGACCAAGACGGTGGGTCAAACTTCAGAGCCGCTATAAAATGTAACTTTGCCCTCAATCTGAGCATGAAATTAGGACTCCACAGTATTTGTACCCATAAAAAGATGCTTTAGGTTTTGGATCCTATGCCAATATCATAAGGTTTCAAGTTTTCAAAAAGATTAGTTTTATTATTTACAGAACAAATGTATAAAACTTTATAATAAGGCAATATATTTTGAAGTTGCATACTCAGAAAGAGGAACGCATCCTTAAAAATTAAGCAATTCTTGCCCTGAATTACGTGCTGTAAAGATATTGCAATTAAATCTTTACCAACCTACTTTATTCAGCTTTGTATAATCCATTTCTATAAGGTGTCTGTCACTTAAAAGACATTCCAAGAAAATTTATTCAATGCAGGAAGGTTATATATGCATAAAACCTACATTGTTCACGTTTCATTTTAAATTGAAATTTAAAGGAATAGTTTAAGGCAAAAGACTTTTAAACACGCACAATTATAATATCCAGTTTAAGAAAATAATATGAGCAATTTTGGAGTAACATCCTTTAACACACAATAGGATTCAACTTCTTTGGCAAAGAATTTTAAAATCAATAGTGTAAGAGTCAGGACTTATTTCTTTTAGCTATAAATATTCATTTACACATTTCCCCACTGTGCACTAAAGTAGTAGAAAAAGAAAGTGTACACATAAGCTGGGGATAGGTGATGGCCAAAAACATTTTAGAAATCATTCATAATTTATCTCTCTCTCAAATAGTCTTGTAGCAAAAGAACATGTTCACTTGTGTAACACATTGCACTTCAAACTTACTTGGCCATGGAATATTTTATTCAAAGGAGGGATATCTATTAATATCTGGTAGAGCTAGCATTCTAAAGAACATAGTTTTAGGAAACGTAATAGTTACAAATATTTCCCCAAGCATTTTAAAGATGTATTGCTCTACTGTAGATGTAAGGAAGTCCTAGAGGTAGTATAGAGTTTTATTTTAATGTCAACAAAAATATATGTACATGCATGTATACAAGTGCATAGGGAGCGAGAGAATTAATTTTTATCATGTAAAAACTTTCTGAGCTTGTTTGACTTTTTAAAAAGCTATTTAAGGATGTGAGAATTTATCAAATATATTTGTATTAGCTATTGAGATAATCATGCTGCTGCTGCTGCTGCTGCTGCTGCTAAATCGCTTCAGTCGTGTCCAACTCTGTGTAACCCCATAGACGGCAGCCCACCAGGCTCCCCCGTCCCTGGGATTCTCCAGGCAAGAGTACTGGAGTAGGGTGCCATTGCCTTCTCCGGAGATAATCATAGGGTTTTTCTTTTACTTATTACATGAAAGATTAGATTTTTTAAATATTTAAGCATTATTCCATTTTCTACTTGGTAATGGCTAATGTATTATATTTGATTTGCTAAAATTTTACTTGAGATTTTGCATCTTTATGAGTGAGATCTATTTCCAATTATATGTACTATATCTATAGTATTTTTGTATCAAAGCTATGCTATATAATATCAAGCTATTGGGAAATTTTCCTCCTTAAAGAAAATTAAGTGCTGAACGAGTCAAATAGGGTATAATTGATTGTTTGAAGTTTATAATAAGCTCAATTTTGAAGCCTTCTGTGAACATTTTTTTTAGTAGCTTTTGGTAACTATCTCAAAAATTTTGTAAGGCTCTTTGTCTATTCAAATTATACATCATTTTGTGGTCACTTTGGTAACATATTACATAGCACATCATATCAATCAGATTCAATTTCATTAGCATCATAATTACAAAGTATCATTACATCATTTTGCTCACATTAAATTTTGTACAATTACTCTACTTTTCTTGTTTACATTAACAGTTGGTTTATATATTTTATTATGTATAGAAAAGTAATTCATGACTATGTTAATGCAAATTTTATTCAATTTTATACTTAATTATATATATATTGCTTTTTAAAGTTATTATAATTTGTTTTCTTACATTGATTTTGTAACTATCTTTAATATTAGATATGATTTTTAATTCAATTTATGTTGATATTATATTACAAAATAATCAAAATTTTTAAGAAGAGGAACTTTCTTCTGAGAATATGCTTTTGTGTTAGTCACTCAGTTATGTCCAACTCTTTGTGACTCTGTGGACTGTAGCCCACCAGGCTTCTCTGTCCATGGAATTCTCCAGGCAACAATACTGGAGTGGGCTTACATTTCCCTCCCCAGTGGGTTGCCATTTCCTTCTCCAGTATATGTTTTTACCACAATTCAGAAACTTGATAATGTAGTACCATTAATATCTACATAATTTTATTTAAAGCTTATTTTATAGAAATATAAAATAGTTAAAAAAATGTTTCCTGCTAGTAGAAGTATGGATGGCTTTTATTTATTGTAGTCTTGTTTTCCATTTATTACCATGTTGCCTACAGTGAACATATATTATTTTTCCAGGAACAATTTTCTTTTTTTCTAATTAAGATGATCTGTAAATGTATGACTGAAAGTAAGCCCTTTATCCCCAATACAAAGCAATAAATTAACTATCAAAAGTGTTTTTTTTGGTGTTAGTTCTAAGAAGTCTTGTAGGTCCTCATAGAACTGATTAGCTTCAGCTTCTTTGCCATCAGTGGTTGAACCATAGACTTCGATTATTGACATGTTGAATGGTTTGCCTTGGAAAGGAATAGAGATCATTCCGTCATTTTTGAGATGGCATCCAGGTTCTGCATTTCACTCTTTTGTTGACTATGATGGCTACTCCTTTTTTTCCAAAGGATTCTTGCCCACAGTTCAGTTCAGTTCAGTTTAGTCCTCAGTCATGTCTGACTCTTTGTGACCCCATGAGCTGCAGTATGCCAGGCCTCCTTGTCCAACACCAACTCCCAGAGCCTACCCAAACTCATGTCCATTGAGTCATTGATGCCATCCAAACATCTCATCCACTGTTGTCCCCTTCTCCTCCTGCCCTCAATCTTTCCCAGCATCAGGGTCTTTGCAAATGAGTCAGCTCTTCACACAAGTATTGGAGTTTCAGCTTCAGCGTCAGTCCTTCCAATGAATATTCAGGACTGATTTCCTTTAGATCTGACTGGTTGGATCTCCTTGCAGTCCAAAGGATTCTCAAGGGTCTTCTCCAACACCACAGTTCCAAAGCATCAATTCTTCAGGGCTCAGCTTTCTTTACAGTCCAACTCTCACATCCATACATGACTAATGGAAAAAACATAGCCTTGACTAGGCGGACCTTTGTTGGCAAAGTAATGTCTCTGCTTTTTAATATGCTGTCTAGGTTGGTCATAACTTTCCTTCCAAGGAGTAAGTGTCTTTTAATTTCATGGCTGCAATCACGATTTGCAGTGATTTTGGAGTCCAGAAAAATAAAGTCAGCCACTGTGTCCTCATCTATTTGCCATGAAGTGATGGGACCGGATGCCATGATCTTAGTTTTCTGAATGTTGAGCTTTAAGCCAAATTTTTCACCCTCTTCTTTCACTTTGATCAAGAGGCTTTTTAGGTCTTCTTCACTTTATGCCATAAGGGTGGTGTCATCTGCATATCTCAGGTTATTCATATTTTTCCCGGCAATCTTGATTCCAGCTTGTGCTTCCTCTAGCCCAGAGTTTCTCATGATGTACTCTGCATATAAGTTAAATAAGCAGGGTGACAATATACATCCTTGACATACTCCTTTTCCTATTTGGAACCAGTCTATTGTTCCATGTTCAGTTCTCTGTTGCTTCCTGACCTGCATATAGGTTTCTCAAGAGAAACATACAGGTGAGGTGGTCTGGTATTCCCATCTCTTTCAGAATTTTCCACAGTTTTTTGTGATCCACACAGTCAAAGGCTTTGGCATAGTCAATCAAGCAGAAATAGATGTTTTTCTAGAACTCTCTTGCTTTTTCAGTGATTCACTGGATGTTGGCAATTTGATGTCTGGTTCCTCTGCCTTTTCTAATACCAGCTTGAACATCTGGAAGTTCACGGTTCACATATTGCTGAAGCCTGGCTTGGAGAATTTCGAACATTACTTTACTGGTGTGTGAGATGAGTGCAATTGTACAGTAGTTTGAGCATTCTTTAGCATTGCCTTTCTTTGGTATTGGAATGAAAACTGACCTTTTCCAGTCCTGTGGCCACTGCTGAGTTTTCCAAATTTGCTGGCATATTGAGTGCAGCACTTTCACAGCATCATCTTTCAGGATTTGAAGTACCTCAAGTGGAATCCCATCACCTCCACTAGCTTTGTTCATAGTGATGCTTCCTAATGCCCACTTGACTTCACATTCCAGGATGTCTGGCTCTGAATGAGTGATCACACCATCGTAATTAATGGGTCATGAAGATCTTTTTTGTACAGTTCTTCCGTGTATTCTTTCCATCTCTACTTCTGTCAGGTCCATACCATTTCTTGCCCAGAATAGTAGATATAATGGTCATCTGAATTAAATTCACCTGTTTCAGTCCATTTCAGTTCACTGAATTCTAAAATATCAGTGTTCACTTTTGCCATCTCCTGTTTCACCACTTGCAATTTACCTTGATTCATGGACCTAACATTTCAGGTTCTTATGCAATACTGTTCCTTACAGCATGGGACTTTTCTTTCACCACCAGACACATCCACAACTGGGCATTGTTTCTTCTTTGGCTCAGCCTCTTCATTCCTTCTGGAGCTATTTCTGCACTCTTCTCCAGTAGCGTATTGGGTACCTACTGACCTGGGGAGTTCATCTTTCAGTGTCATATTTTTTTTTTTCCCTGTTCATACTGTTCATGGGGTTCTCAAGGCAAGAATGATAAGTTGTTTTTCATCCTCTTCTCCTGTGGACCACATTTTGTCAGAATTCTCCACCATTACCCATCTGTCTTGGGTGGCCCTACACAGGATGGCTCATAGTTTCATTCAGTACCATTTTTAAAAGTAGGAAAGCATAGGAATAATGTTCCACATGAAGATACAAGACTTCCTTTGGATTAAAAAGGAAGAAAATGATATTTGGGAATTGTCTACCAAGGGCTGCCAGTATCTATATTGTTTTATTTTGCAACAACATATATCAATTTTTTTATTTGATTAGTGCAAATACTATTTTTATTTATGAGCTTATATATTTTCCACAGAATTGATATATTTTATACTAAAATATGGAACGCTAAATTGAAATTATATTCATCATGTTATATCCACCATGTAATAACCAACTTGACATTAATTTTATTAGACTTACTGATAATTTACTTGTGCATAAGAAGAAGTTATCATGAAAAATAGCTAGCAGTATGTACCATTTATAAAGAATTTATTTTCTGAATCTATATAAGATTTTTTATATAAATTTATTTATTTTAATTGGAGGTTAATTACTTTACAATATTGTATTGGTTTTGCCATACATCAACATAAATCTGCCACAGGTATACACGTGTTCCCCATCCCAAACCCCCCTCCCTCCATTTTATATTATTTCCTCATTGGAATAAATATTCTTGTAATTACTTGCTAAAGACAAAACTATTAAAGGATTATATTGGGATTAAGTTTGTCCAGTACCCGCTTTGACAAGGCAATTGATGTTGTTTAATTGCTAATCTGTGTCCATCTCTTTTGCAACCCTATATCCTGCCAGGTACCTCAGTCCATGTGATTTCCCAGAGAAGAATACTGGAGTGGGTTGCCATTTCCTTCTCCAGGGGATCTTCTTGACCCTGAGATCAAACCTGCATTTCCTACATTGGCAGGTGAATTCTTTACCACTGAGCTACATGGGAAGCACTGCCAAGGCTATGAGTGAGTGTGTGCATGGCTCAGTAGCTTCAGTTGTGTCTGACTCTTTGTGACCCCATAGACTGCAGCCTTCCAGGATCCTTTGTATATGGAATTCTTCATGCAAGAATACTGGAGTGGGTTTCCACGCCCTTCTCCAACCTAGTCTATGCACCCTCTATAAAACTACAGAGCTTCAGGAGTCCTTAGCTAAAAGGAGAAGTTGTCTCTGACCTCAGTGACTTTCTTTTCTGGAGATGGATACAGAGCAACTGAATCACTTGGGCTTGAGCCCAGTGCCAAAACCAATACTCTTTGATTGGTTATTTTACCTTCACCTCTTCCTGGGTTCTGGGTTGTGCCAGAGTTTGGGAATTGATACTAGAATAGTGATGTCATATACTGGAGACAAGAAAAGTTCAGAAAATTAATTGAAAGGAAGGATTTCTTATAGGTCAGCACAAATTTCTGAATCAAGGTGTGTAGAGTTGTCTAAAAGCCCCAAAAATGACACCACCTATGCATAATTTGTTACTTTATCAGTTATTATAGTAAAGCTTCTCAGTTATGATCTCTCTCTCTCTCTGTCTTTTTTTTTCCCCTTCCTTTAATAGAATTGTGCTGAATTTGCAATACTTTGGTCACCTGGCGAAAGTCAGGTGGCGAAGAGTCAACTCATCGGAAAATATCCTGATGCTGGGAAAGATTGAAGGCAGAAGAAGAGGTTGACAGAGGAAAGATTGAAGGCAGAAGGAGAAGAGGACAACAGAGGATGAGATAGTTGGATGGCATCACGGACTCAATGGACATGAATTTGAGCAAATTCCAGGAGATGGTGAAGGACACAGAAGCCTGGCGTGCTGCAGTCCTTGGGGTCACAAAGACTCAAACACAACTGAGCGACTGAACAACAACTCTTCAGGTCACTAAATCTAAAATTTCAATATTTTTCTCTGTCATTCATCTTTACCACTGAAGTTATAGCTTTTGAAATTATATGTATAGTGCTTTATATATTGTGTTTACAACCAGGATGACATTGAAAATTAAGAAAATGTAGTTGTAAAAGTCAGTTCAGTTCAGTTCAGTCTCTCAGTCATGCCCGACTCTTTGTGACTCCCATGGACTGCAACACGCCAGGCTTGTCCATCACCAACTCCCAGAGCTTGCTGAAACTCATGTCCATAGAGTCAGTGATGCCATCCGACCATCTCATCCTCTGTCATCCCCTTCTTCTCTCACCTTCAATCTTTTCCAGCATCAGGGTCTTTTCCAATGAGTCCGTTCTTCTCATCAGGTGGCCAAAGTATTGGAATTTCAGCTTCAGCATGAGTCCTTCCAATGAACATTCAGGACTGATTTCCTTTAGGATGGACTGATTGAATCTCCTTGCAGATCCAACAAACTTTGTGCACACCGGGACCCAGGGACCCCACAAAGACTGAGACAGAACTGTGTTTGAGCATCTCTTGTGGAGGTACGGGTCGCAGTGGACTGCCACAGGGACGGGGTTCTGGGATTGGGTTCTGGGACAGAGTTTCTTTGGGATTGGAATGAAAACTGACCTTTTCCAGTCCACATTAAATACAATACAAGAAATATGATTAGATACACCACCTTTAGTATATTTCTTTTTTTTATTACGATATTCTAGGTTCCCTACTTTGTGATGTTAAATACAGTTGTAAAATAGAGATACATTTCCATATATTTCCACATATATACATGACTATGAAATCCAGATTTTCCTTTTTCCCTCTGTGATTGCCCATCTAAATATATGATTCATGTATTACATGTAGGGTGTATTCCAAAACACTTCATGAGTGTCAGTATATAAACACACTGCCTAAAGATATTTTACCAGCACTTTTCCTTTTAAAAATTAGAGTCTAAAAGACTGTTCTATACATCTGTGTCTCTTTTGCTGTCTCACATACAGGGTTATTGTTTCCATCTTTCTAAATTCCATATATATGTGTTAGTATACTGTATTGGTGTGTTTCTTTCTGGCTTACTTCACTCTGTATAATAGGCTCCAGTTTCATCTACCTCATTAGAACTGATTCAAATGTATTATTTTTAATGGCTGAGTAATACTCCATTGTGTATATGTACCACAGCTTTCTTATCCATTCATCTGCTGATGGACATCTAGGTTGCTTCTATGTCCTGGCTATTATAAACAGTGCTGCAATGAACATTGGAGTACATGTGTCTCTTTAAATCTGGTTTCCTCAGTGTGTATGCCCAGCAGTGGGATTGCTGGGTCATAAGACAATTCTATTTCCAGTTTTTTAAGGAATCTCCACACTGTTCTCCATAGTGGCTGTACTAGTTTGCATTTCCACCAACAGTGTAAGAGGGTTCCCTTTTTGCCACACCCTCTCTAGCATTTATTGCTTATAGACTTTTGGATCACAGCCATTCTGACTGGCGTGAAACGATACCTCATTGTGGTTTTGATTTGCATTTCTCTGATGACGAGTGATGTTGAGCATCTTTTCATGTGTTTGTTAGCCATCTGTATGTCTTCTTTGGAGAAATGTCTATTTAGTTCTTTGGCCCATTTTTTGATTGGGTCATTTATTTTTCTGGAATTGAGCTGCAGGGGTTGCTTGTATATTTTTGAGATTAGTTGTTTGTCAGTTGCTTCATTTGCTATTATTTTCTCCCATTCTGAAGCCTGTCTTTTCACCTTGCTTATAGTTTCCTTTGTTGTGCAGAAGCTTTTAAGTTTAATTAGGTCCCATTTGTTTATTTTTGCTTTTATTTCCAATATTCTGGGAGGTGGGTCATAGAGGATCCTGCTGTGATGTATGTCGGAGAGTGTTTTGCCTATGCTCTCCTATGAGTTTTACTCTGTGGGAAAGGGAGAGGGTGGGATGATCTGGGAGAATGGCATTGAAACATGTATAATATCATATATGAAATGAATCACCAGTCCAGGTGTGATGCATGATACTGGATGCTTGGGGCTGGTGCACTGGGACAACCCAGAGGGATGGTACAGGGAGGGAGGAGGGAGGGGTTTCAGGATGGGGAACACGTGTATACCTGTGGCAGATTCATGTTGATGTATGGCAAAACCAATAAAATATTGTAAAGTAATTAACCTCAAATTAAAATAAATAAATTTATATTTAAAAAAAGAAAGAAGATTATTGGCTAACATCATTCATGAATATTGACACAAAATTCTAATCCAAATATTAGTAAAAATAATTAGCCAAAATAATTCAGTGCCATGTAAAGAAAATAATGCATGATGACCAAGTGGGTTATGTTCCAGAAATGAAAATTTGGCTTAATATTTAGAAATCAAATAATGTCATACATAACATTAATAAAGCCAAGAAAGAGAATCAAGGAAGCTAGCAAGTCTTTGAATAAATCAATACCTATTCATTATAAAACCAAAAAAAAAAAAAACAAAAAATAAAAATCAGAGTCTATATATATTTGTCTATCATAAATATCATATATATAATTACTTATCATTGGTATATATTATATCACAGATATAATAGAAAGTTATGTTTGAATAAAGTCATATCTTTTACATCTGTATTAACATTTATTAAGAGAGCTTTAATTCTCATTCTTCTCCATATTGGAACATTTTCAGGAATCCAGAAAAGTAGCAATTGTCTAAAAATTTAAGTTACTGACATATAGTGTCTTTAAAGTTAATTTTAGATGTACAGCTATATCTTTTTTTCACTATCTTTGATAATATATATTTTTAATCCTTGTATACACAATATTCTCATGTATATTTTAGTATGATACTACCTCACACCAATATTGTGACATACGTCATCTTCCTAAGTTCCAATGAATTGTTGCTATATAACGAAATACTCTAAAACTCTTGTTTTTAAACAGCAAAATTTATTCAGTCTTTATCCTGCAGTTTGGGCAGGATTCAATGGAGATGTAAGTCTGTTTACATGATTTACCTAGGTAGCTATCACTGGTCATATAACCACATTCAATGAGGAGCAGCTTAGTGGACTCCTCTCTCTACCTTCTAAAGCATAAGTTAAATAACCCCACCCCACCACCCCCAAAAAAGTGTTTATTGGAAAACAAGAACTCACATTTAGTGTGAATAGACTCATATGAATGAAAGTTCCAAAAGAATCTTTAGGGGGAAGGGAAATATATAAAAGTTGTAGAAATTATCAAGGACAGGTTAAAAAATAGAAAGGCTGGAGGGGCTAGAGATAAACATTGATCATTTAATGTCTGCCTACTTGCCTGAATATCACTTATGGAAATTGTGCACTTATAAGTGAAACTGCCAGGTATTTCTGCAGTGAAGCATCAGAACCCAAGCTTAATTTCACTTTGAATTTTCTATGTCCTAGAGTTGAAAGCAATTAGATAGCAAATTCTTTCAAACCCTAAGAGAAATAAATCGTTAAAAGTGTTTGAAAAAGAGAAGAGCCTAGCTGTCATTTCCTGTGATATTAACTTGGAAAACTGTTCATTTCCATATACCTTTTTAGGACCTGCAGATGTTTTAGATAGCTAATTTTAGCACATGATAAATCACTGCACCCTGCAATGCAATTTTCCTCATTTTAGATGTGCAAAAGCCTGTTTTTTTTTTGTTTTTTGTTTTTTTTTTTTTGTAATTGAGCATCAAACCAGTATCCCCGCCCCCCACCTCCAGGAGAAAATTTAAATTCAGTTTCCAATTAAGGAGATAATTGTACAGTTGAATGAAGGATCTCTATCAGTAAGCCACTTTTAGACTGAGATTGGATGAATTCTTTGTATATCTATCTCATTTCCTGTAATTTTGATTCTCTGGCACTTAGATAATGTTGAAGTAAAGAATAAGATCTGTCTTTCTTCAGTTCAAATAATGAGTCAGTGATCAGTCAGATGAATCCCCAAATCATCTTTCATTATCTGTGACAGCTATGTTTTTGAACAAATCACTTGGCTTTGTTTTTCTATGGTAACATTTCAAGGGCAGTTTCCCAACCTTCAAAAAAGTTTGCATAGGACAACACTAAGTGATTCTGGAAATGTAAATCTTATTTGCATAATTTAGCCATGAATTTTTTGAGTATCTACTGGTATTCAAATTTGTCTTAAGGGACATGCAAATTATATTTATCTTGACCAAGAGTTGAAAATTAATTGTAGATATTACTGTCAACTTAAAATAATGCACAATGTAAAAGCTGTGAGTTGAATTTATTCAGTGTCTTACTGAGTTCTGTAGCCCAACAGATAACCTCCCAAATAGGTCTGAGAAACTGTTCTGAAAGCTGAAAGGGTGGGGAGAAGTCAATATATATGGGATTTTGGTGAAGGGGTACATGTAATTAAGCACACATCTCTGTAGAAGGTTGCTGCTAGTCATGAAGAACAGATATCTTAGCTAAAGGTTGCAGTGCTTTTCTAAGAATGGAAAGATGCAAGAATTGTGGTTCATAAAATATTCACCTGAAACTATTTTAACTATCTGAAGTCTTATTCTGCCAGTTTGCAAGAGCATATAGTGTCTTATTCCCGATCTCCACCCTGAACTCCTCTCAGGCTGTGCTAAAGGTCAGCGACTGCAGTGGCCCAGTCTTTTTAAAAATGGACTGGAAGGCACATTCTTTAACTGGCAAAACAAACCCACATAAAATAGTGTAAAATAAAACTTTAACACTTAATTTAATATTAAAATAGTAAATAAAATAAATATTAATTTTAAAGGTCAGTGATCAAAAAGGGAAAGCTTGAGAATTCTTGAGCACTTAAGAGATTTAAATTAAATCCTATAAAATGTACAGACTTGGAAGGAGAAAGTAATATAGCAAGCAAAATGGGAAAATTAGTAATAATTTGCATTGATTTAAAAAGAAAAAACATAAAGCCTATTATTTGAAATAAAAATGCAAATACCAATTTATAAACTACTTGTTTTACATATAAAAAAACTATAGTAAAATGTTAATTTAAAGAAGTTAAAATGGCTATAGTTAAAAGAAAAGTGTTAAATAGTACATCTGAAGTTTCTTATGCTAGTTATGATTTATTTTGAAATTAATGTTCATAAATTTATTAATTTAATTTAACCAAGATTTATTGAGAATGTACTTAGAAAAAGAAATATATACATAGTCATTTACTGATACACAGAACTCAGAAAGAGATGGCTTAACGGTTCTGAGAATGAGTTCCATTTTGGACATATCAGCATGAGCTGTTCTGCAGGATTCAAGTAGATAAGATGAATACAAAACCAGATATGTACCTGAGGAGTTTGGAATAGATGTGAAGACTGGAGATGTATATTTAAAAAATAACAGCCTAAAGGAGTGACAGGTATCAGAGAAATAAATGAGAATAACTAGGGAATATTATACAAATTCAAAATTCTTTTAGACTCAGACCCTTCTTGAAATAATAAAATAAAATAAAGACATGTTTTAAAGTAGATTTTCATAACACAGAAAATGTGCTCATGAAATCTATCAACATATGGTCAAGATATCTTGATAATAGATGTTTTCATTGCCTGTTGTTTTCATTAGCAAGAACATCATAGAATATAATAATAGTTTGAGTGTGTAAGGGAACAAAATTTGTCAAAATGTTTCTTTGGCATGTGGATTATTTCAAGATGAAAACAATGGAGGTCCAAAAGACTCATAAAGTACCAATGACCTTCCCTGCTAGATGACTAAAAGTTTAGTTAAAGTCCCTGGCCCTGACATGAGGAGAAGGAGATGGCAGAGGATAAGATGGTTGGATGGCATCACTGACTCAAGGGACATGAGTTTGAGCAAATTCTGGGGGATGGTGAAGGACAGAGAAGCCTGGTGTGCTGCAGTCCATGGGGTGGCAAAGAGTTAGACACGACTTAGCAACTGAACAACAGCAACCTGGCCCTGGAGGAATGGAGCTGTCACCAAAAATAATTGCAAAGGATATTGGCCAGGTATGTGTGTTGGGGGAGAATGTGGGATTTAGAGATTAGAATCTACTCTGTGCCCACTGTCTTTGCATGGCCCTCCAAACATTTTTTTTTTTTTAACCAAACACTTGCTTTTCTATCTTCATGTGAATGTTTTTTCAACTCTTTGAAGTCCCAAACCACTCTTCCTACTATCCTCTTTTTTCTTTAGCTGAAGATATTATTTAAGGTGAAAGTTCCAGCCATTTTCTCCTGTTAATTTGTCTCCTGTCAATTTAATTCTTAGACCAGCCAGAAGAACTTAGAAGTGTAGACAAAAATTTATTTCTCCCTGAGAAGTAGAAGATGGAGTTTGAGTAGTTTTAGTGTTTTGGTGTTATTCTGTGTTGTTATGTTGCCTTGATTTTAGGAAGGAAGACTGAGGATGTTTGACTAATGACAAGAAACCTATGGAAAGTATGCAAGGTCTGGAAAGAACATTTCTGGATGAAGATTACAAATGACAAAATTAGCCTAAATATAAAGAAGATATATAAAGCTGGAGTCAAGACTGTTGGGGGAAGTATTAGCAATCTCAGATATGGAGGTGATACTACCCTAATGACAGAAAGTGAAGAGGAACTGTAGAGCTTCTTGATAAGGGTGAAAGAGGAGAATGAAAAAGCTAGCTTAAAACTCAACATTCAAAAACTAAGATCATGGCTCTGGTCCCATCACTTCTTGACAAATAGAATAAGAAAACATGGAAGCAGTGGCAAATTTTATTTACTTGGACTCCAAAATCACTGTGGATGGTAACTGCAGCCATAAAATTAAGAGATGCTTGCCACTTGGAAGAACAGCTCTGACAAAACTAGACAAGGTGTTAAAAAGCAGAGACCTCACTTTGCCAACAAAAGTCTGCATAGTCAAAGCTGTGGTTTTTCCAGTAGTCATGAACCAATGTGAGATTAGGACTATAAAGAAGGTTGAGCACTCAAGAGTTTATGCTTTCCAATTGTGGTACTGGAGAGGACTCTTGAGAATCCCCTGGACTACAAGGAGAACAAATCAGTCAATTCTAAAGGAAATCAACCCTGAATATTTATTGTAAAGTCTGATGATAAAGCTGAATCTCCAATACTTCAGCCACCTAATGCAATGAGCAGATTCATTGGAAAAGACCCTAATGCTGCCAAAGATTGAAGGCAAAAGGAGAAGAGGTGGCAGAGGATGAGATAATTAGATAGCATCATTAACTCAATGGACATGACTTTAAGCAAGCTCCAGAAGATACTGAAAGACAGACGAGGTTGGCATGCTGCAGCCTTGGGATCGCAAAGAGTTGATCATGACTTGGGGACTGAACAACAACGACAGAAACAAAGAAGAGTGAAAATTCTTCCTCTGTTAAAGAAGATAGAAACTTTAACATATGTTAACTTAGATAAGGGCTTCCCTGGTGGCTCAGATGGTAAAGCGTCTGCCTGCAATGTGGGAGACTTGGGTTCGATTCCTGATAAACATGAAATAATTTAAATTTCTTGAGTTCCTGCTTTCAAGTATACTCTTCCAGCTAAATGGTAGTTCTTGTTAAAAAAAAAAAGAAAAAAACTTTAGCTCAATTTAATTTGTTATTAATATTTGATAATAATTTGATAATATTTGATAACTGATCATTCAATATAATCACTCTAATTTCTTTAAAGTTTCTGGTTTTTAATTTACTCTTTAACAGAAAGATCCCTGATATCTCTATCAATTGGAAGTGGGATATAATTTATTCTAACTGCCTTCACTCTTTCTTTCCTCAGCTACACCTCTGTCATTAAGCTGAGAAGAAGAGTTGTGGAGACAAAGACATCCTTACCCTTGGCTTATATTCCTGTTTTCAAGATACAATTCTTTCCTAGTTTGTCCTGAACTTTTCCCAGTTCATGTAAGTATCAAGTCCAAAATTTCATCTTCCTCCATGGTTTCTAACTCCAGGACCTAAAGGCAAATTTAGCATAAATATTTTGATCTCTTGAAAATCAGAATATAGAGGGAATATCCCTGCTCTCCACACTTTATTTATGCCTTTCCTATTCAGGTTTTTGCTCCCTATTCTAGCGTCAAAGGGCAAATCAACATGTCCAAAGGTTCAATGAATATTATACCTGGAAACAAAATGCTGGTGTCCTTTTTTTTTTTTTTTTTTTTGTAAGACTCCACATTTCGCAAGTGATTTCCTTGTGTCCTTCCTCTCTTTACTGGTGGAGGAGGAAGCAGACCCTTTCCTTCTTTATAGGGAAGAGAGTGAAGAAAGAAGCTTTTTGTAAAGAATACTGCACTCTATGAAAAGACCCATATGACTCTCGTCAATTTTAAAATTTCATTAACAGGGTTTTGTGTGGCAATAGTTTGGGGATTGTTTATCCTGTGGCAACCTTTTAATAAACCCTATGAAAAGGCAGGGAGATCCAACCAGTCCATTCTGAAGGAGATCAGCCCTGGGATTTCTTTGGAAGGAATGATGCTAAAGCTGAAACTCCAGTACTTTGGCCACCTCATGCAAAGAGTTGACTCATTGGAAAAGACTGATGCTGGGAGGGATTGGGGGCAGGAGGAGAAGGGGCCTACAGAGGATGAGATGGCTGGACGGCATCACTGACTTGAAGGACGTGAGTCTCAGTGAACTCTGGGAGTTGGTGATGGACAGGGAGGCCTGGTGTGCTGCAATTCATGGGGTCGCAAAGAGTCAGACACGACTGAGTGACTGATCTAATCTGATGAAAGAGTATCAGTCCAATTGTTGATTTCTCTTGAGTTTAGAATATGGACTATTTAGGAATTTTTATTCTTAACTTTGGGGCTTCCCTGGTGGCTCAGCAGTACACAATTTGCTTGCAATGCAAGAAACACAAGTTTGATCCCTGGGTCAGGAGGATCCTTTGACAACCCACTCTAGTACTCTTGCCTAGAAAATCCCATAGATAGAGGAGCCTGGCAGGCTGCAGTCCATAGGGTAGCAAAGAGTCAGACACGACTGAAGTGACTAAGAAGCAGCAGCATTCTTAACTCTGGGGCTTAGCAGCATTTTTAAGAAATCAGGAGAATTCCACTCAGAATGCAGTATAAATTTACACAAGAATAAGAAAAATACAGGTTTTGAGAGGTAAGGAAGAAATCAATGTATGAGATTTTATTTCCTTGGGAAATAAAAGTCAAGTTATGAAAATAGAGATAGCCAGCATAAATTAAGAAGTGAAAGTATAATAACTATTGGCAAATAGAGAAAGAGTTGCACATAAAATTAATACTGGAAACTTTAAAGACTTATCTGTATTGAGAAGTTTAACTCTTGGATGAATCCAACCAGCATATTTATATATTTTTCTCAAACAGGGTAGGTTCAGTGTCCAGTTTTGATTCTAAGTTGAAAGATCCAAAGAACAGACGTGGAAAAAGACCATGAGAATCAAGGGAAATTAAGAAACTTAATCCATTTTAGATCATTGATGTCTTTGCACATCTTCTTGAAAGGGGACCTTAGAAAACCAAATCTTGGCATCCAGTTGTTTTGAAAAACTAAGAATTCTTAGAATCAGGAAGAGATTCTTGTCTTATTCCAGTGTCATTCAAATTGAAAATGGAGAAGAGCCATGGGTGGGAGATATGCAGTTATGTAAAGGTTGTGGTGGTTTAGTCGCTGAGTCGTATCTGACTCTTGCAACCCTATAGACTGTAACCTGCCAGGCTCCTCTGTCCATGGGATTCTTGAGGCAAGAATACTGGAGTGGGCTGTCATTTCCTTCTCCAGATGATCATCCCAACCTAGGAATCCAACCTGGCTCTCCTGCATTGCAGGCAGATTATTTACCAACTGAGCTATGAGGGAAGCCCATGTTAAGGTTACAGATAATCATCATTAATGGCCACCTATTTAAAATTTAAAAATAAAATTAAGTATTGATTATACTAGATTTATGAATATCTGAAAGTGAGAGTGTTAGTCACTCAGTCGTGTCCAACTCTTTGTGATTCCATGGTCTGTAGCTCACCAGGCTTCCCTGTCCATGGAATTCTTCAGGTAAGAATACTGAAGTGGGTGGCCATTCTCTTCTCCAGGGGATCTTCATGACCCAGGGATTGAACTTGGATCTCCTGCATTACAGGCAGATTCCTTACCATCTGAGCTACCCTGTCTAATGGTCTTCCAAGTATTTTAAATGTTAAATTATCATTTCGAGTATAACATCAGAGAGCTAGTGAGTGAGATAGACAGATAAAGGAAAGATTTTTTATGCTTTAAATTTAATTGTAAGATTATTTTTGTGGGAACCAGTTCCACTTTGTAAATGAATGCCTGCCTTCAGTCAAGGTAAATAATTCAGAAGGGGGAAATAATTTGGTACTCCATTTATAGCTAACACAAAATTTAATACTCTTCTAAAGGTTATATGTTATTTTAATGACCTGATAGCTCCTTACAGTTTACTAAAATATTCTGATCCTGCCCCACCTGCTGTAATTAAGCTGGTTGTTTCCTGATTCTAGACCTCACACAGATCCTGTGGCCCACATCCCTCTATGACCTGGTGACCTCCTCTACTGGAATGATTACAAAATGAAGCAGTTTTAGCTCCTCTGCCCATAGTTGCTAAGATTCAGACTTTAAATACTATCTTCATAAACAGTAGTTATATCTCTTTAACTATTTGTTTGGATTTGCTTTGACTCACAAGTCCTATCTGTAATAGCAGGACTTACCGATATTAACTCTCTCACCATGTCTTCTACCTAAATCCCTGACACAGCTGTTTGGCATTGGTTTGCCCCTTCTCCACTGAGATAGCAGAGTTGGGCTTATTTAAATTGCTATGACCTTTGGAATAAGGTGGGGTGAAAGGAAGTCCTTTAAGATTAAGCTGGCCTTAGAAAAATCTTCCTTCAAAGCACTACAAAGGAAAAAAAAAAAAAAAAGAAGAAGAAGAGGAAGAACCTCTCTGGCTAGAAAATCTTTGAGCTAAAATTTGCCTTAATAATAAAATGAACTCATTTAGTTTTCAACAGCTCCATGAATTAGTAGTATCACTCTTATTTCCCATTTTTAGATATAGTGATGAAGTCACAGAAGCTCAAAGTCTTGGAGCTAGTGAGTCATACTGTTGGGCACAGTATTTATTTCCAACATGCTTTGCTGCATGCTGTACTGCTAAGTCACTTCAGTCGTGTCCAACTCTGTGAGACCCCATAAACGGCAGCCCACCAGGCTCCCCCATCCCTGGGATTCTCCAGGCCACAACACTGGAGTGGGTTGCCATTTTCTTCTCCAATGCATGAAAATGAAAAGTGAAAGTGAAGTCACTCAGTCATATCTGACTCGTAGTGACCCCATGGACTGCAGCCTACCAGGCTCCTCCGTCCATGGGATTTTCCAGGCAGGAGTACTGGAGTAGGGTGCCATTGCCTTCTCCAGCAAGTCATAACAATGATTGAAGGAAGGAGTGAAAAAGAATAAAGTCTTAGGGCAGAACTTTGCATCCATCTACATATAACTGCATATCAATGACCATAATACTACACTCATCAGGTTTCTAACAAGGTAAGAGAAAATTAATGCCCTTCCAGGTCTCTGAGTCACTGGGCAGACAGAGAGAAATGGATTGCCATCCTATTTCTTCCAGATGGCCCATGATTGCTGCTGCATTTCTTAGAGTAAAGCAGAGTGGGGCACCGAATCTTTGTTTCAGTCCAACTGTATTGTCCTGAAATTAGGTAGAATCTTTTTTTTTTTTTTTTTTAAGATGGCACTCATTGGACTATTATTGTTGACCTTCAATATTGTGACTATTTTATTTTTCTGAACCATTTTAGATATTGTAGTACAAGGTTGAAAAAGACTGCTTCAAGGTCTCTCAGAGTTTTGTTTTTTTTTTTAATATCTGAGAATCTTTTTAAAAGTTCTTAGAGAGATGAGTGACAGCATCAGAACTGTGTTTCTGAGAGAATTATCTGGCAGTAGTTTTTAAGATGTGTTGAAATGGGGCAATGTATAGATTTTAGAAACATTATGCTCATTTATGCATGATGAATACTAAGAGAAAATTCCCATCTTTCTGAGGTATTTCTGGTTATTGAGACTTCTTAGAGTTTGCCTCAATAGCTCCAGGTAATGTTTGGTTTTAAAAAAAAAAAAAAAAAAAAAAAAAATCAGATCGTTTAACTCTGTTGACTTATTTAAGTCATACCAGTCACTCAGGAAACTCATCTAGTAATACATCCTGAATTTTTGCTGTTTGATACTTTCAGCATTGACTTCTCTCTGGGCATGAAAATCATATTGGGATAACATTATTCATAAGACTTAATCTAGTTTTAAACCCTTATATACCTTTTTTGAAAAGACAGCCTTCAGAATGGAAGAAAATAATAGCAAATGAAGCAACTGACAAATAATTAATCTCAAAACAATACAAGCAACTTCTGCAGCTCAATTCTAGAAAAATAAACGGCCCAATCAAAACATGGGCCAAAGAACTAAACAGACATTTCTCCAAAGAAGACATACAGATGGCTAACAAACACATGAAAAGATGCTCAACATCACTCATTGTCAGAGAAATGCAAATCAAAATCACAGTTAGGTACCATCTTACACTGGTCAGAATGGCTGCTATCAAAAAGTCTATAAACAATAAGTGCTGGAGAGGGTGTGAGGAAAGGGAACCCTCTTACACTGTTAGTGAGAATGCAAACTATTACAGCCACTATGGAGAACAGTGTGGAGCTTCCTTAGAAAACTGGAAATAGAACTGCCATATGACCCAGGAATACCACTGCTGGGCATACACACAAAGGAAACCAGAATTGAAAGAGAAACGTGTACCCCAATGTTCATCGCCACACTGTTTATAATAGCCAGGACATGGAAGCAACCTAGATGTCCATCAGCTGACGAATGGATAAGAAAGCTGTGGTACATATACACAGTGGAATATTACTCAGCCATTAAAAAAAAGCATTTGAATCAGTTCTAATGAACTGGTTGAAACTGGAGACTATTATACAGAGTGAAGTAAGTCAGAAAGAAAAACACCAATACAGTGTACTAACGCATATATATGGAATTTAGAAAGATGATAAAGATGACCCTATATGCAAGACAGCAAAAGAGACACAAAGGTAAAGAACAGTCTTTTAGACTCTGTGGAAGAAGGCAAGGGTGGGATGACTTGAGACAATAGCATTGAAACATGTATATTATCATATGTGAAACAGATTGCCAGGCCAGGTTTGATGCATGAGTCAGGGTGCTTAGGGCCAGAGCACTGGGTTGACCCTGAGGAATGGGATGGGAAGGGAGGTAGGTGGGGGATTCAGGATGGGGAACACATGTACACCCATGGCTGATTCATGTCAGTGTATGGCAAAAAACATTACAATATTGTAAAGCAATTAGCCTCAAATTAAAATAGATAAATTAATTTAAAAATAAATCCTTATATACTTTTTGATCCATACATTTTCAATCTCTGTCAAAGAGGTACAATAAAGAACATTACAAAGGCTAATTAAAAAAAAAAACAAACATAATTATTGAAGATATTCCTTGGTAAAAAGAGATTGTCTGCAGAAAACAGCAGAGCCACAAATCTGTAGTGAAAAGAGATATATCATATTGATTCCTATGAATAACAGTAAAACACTATTTTAGATATGTAAACTAATTCAATGACACTAGAACAATTGGTAGTTTTAGAGCTGCCAATATTAAGCCTTTTATGGTTTTAAAATTTATTTAATGTGTCTTCTAGAACTATAAAATTGCAATATTTCTTCTGAACTGTAAGTGCCTGAAAAAAATAGAGGAATATTTAATAAGCATATTTCTTTACAATTTTTGAAAATAACTTTTCTTGATTGCAATAGAGAAAAGCCTTTGAAAACTGCCCCCCTCCTCCTTTCACAGGCTGCTGCCAAAAGGAAATGAATAATGTCTTTGAGATATTCACAAACATCCGGTGTGGATGGGGAAGCTCACTTTGAAAGCCAGAAATGTATTCTACTTTCTCTATTTGAACCAATCTCAACAAAAGCTATTCCCTATTCTGTCTGTTACAGTGTCTTACTGCCACACCAGATGTAGAGATAAATTCTCTATCCCTTCTGTCTTCATTCTCTCTGTCTTGATCTCACTTGTTTCCTATTCTGGGACCTGGGGATGAGGTGTGAAAGATTTGTTGGACTCTCCTTAGCTCATCACAGAGGGAAGTTCTGGGACATACAAGTAGGTCAGGAATGCAGTATTTGTATGATACATGCTTCCCACAAAGTCCTTATCTACTGGTAGGCATGCGGCCTCCCAAGGAGATCCCATTGGGTGAGACCAAACCTGCAGTTCAGCAGTATCTTCCTATTAGGTGGAAACTATTTCTCCATTCAGGAAAGGATTTGTTATCCGATGAAGCTGAATATATTTTGTGGCAGCAGTTCCCCCTCCAATCACTGTCTTGAACACACAGAGTGAAAAAGAATAAGCCTTTCTGGCTCTGACTTTCCCCCACCCAATGTATGTGATATACATCTTACAGGAGTTGTTAAGTACTATCCTAATGGTCCTGATGTAATTCTCTGGGAATACAACACACAAATATGATTATAATCATACTTCCTTTTCAACTTTTAATTAGCTGTAGCAATAGTATATTTGTAATGACCTATTTCCATCTAATTTCCATATTGTCAGACATTATGTTTATCTCAAGGCCTACCTGTAGTCTCGTATCCATGGGAAATAATGGTATTTCCTGCATTTGCTCTGTAATTCCAGTGGCACTACCCCTTTTCTCTTATCCAAGCTAATTCTTAAGTGACTGGTTTACTAGTCTTACTCTCTTTCTCATATTGTATCTCCCACTGTAGTTAGCTCTTTCCTTAGCCACATGATCTGATCCTTGCTTTGTACTTCTAGCATGTACAATTTTCAGTTCTCTGGCAGATGCGTTTTTTAAATTTTCTTCATCCTTTAGTTAGTCTTGAGGGTCATATAAAATCATTGCCATAAGAAGTAAAACACACATTGGCCAGCCGTGACTGGACGGGCCAGTGTCCCCAGCCCTGCTCCCCGGCCGCCAGGTCAGGGCTTGCGTGGAACAAGCCTCCCTGTGATCCAGGTGGGTCAGTGGGCCTCCCCAGGGGATCGCCTTCCCCATCTTACTTTGTGGGCTGCGGCCGCCGCGGGTCACCTACACCCCTGCTGGGCATGCCTGGCTCCTTGAGCTGGCTTCCTGGACTTCCCAGGTAGCGCAGCTGGTAAAGAATCTTCCTGCCAATGCAAGAGACACAAGAGAGGAGGGTTCCATCCGTGGGTCAGGAAAGATCTCCTGGAGTAGCAAATGGAAACCCACTCCAGTATTCTTGCCTGAATTCAGGAGCCTGGCAGCCACAGTCCATGGAGTTGCAGAGTTGGACACTGAGGAGAAAACACACCCATAAAGATATGAGGCAATGAGCTGGCGGCATTGAATGAATCTAGAGCTCACTCCAATAGCTTGTATGTGATTGTCTAATTGGTGGTTAAGCCAAGGAAAGCACTTGGAAAAAAGAGTGAGAGTACATAAAATAAAGAAGGGTCAAGGTCTCCCTTCTGATTGCATGCTCAGTCCTGTCTGACTCTTTGAACTGTAACCCCACTACTCCCCTCTGTACACAGGATTTTCAGGCAAAAATACTAGAGTGTGTTGCTATTTCCTCCTCCAGGGGATCTTCCCCAAAGAGGGATCAAACCCTTATCTCCTGTGTCTCCTGCATTGCAGGCAGATCCTTTACTGCTAACCCCTCTGATTACATCATCCCATTACCTGAAGTTTAGCCCGTGTCACTCTTTAACCATGAATTTGCCTTTGTTTTCTCTGCTTAATGTCTTTCTTCCTTGTCCCTTGGAGAAGGGAATGGCAACCCACTCCAGTATTCTTGCCTGAAAAATCACATGGACGGAGGAGCCTGCTAGGCTACAGACCATGGAGTCAATGGACGTGGGTTTGGGTGAACTCCAGGAGTTGGTGATGGACAGGGAGGCCTGGCATGCTGCAATTCATGGGGTCGCAAAGAGTCGGACAGGACTGAGCGACTGAATTGATACTGATACTGAATGTTGTGGACAAAATACCTGGAGGCATTCCACCCACATGAGTAAATCCTTGGCTCATGCAAGTACCATCACTGTCATAACAAGGGGGCCTACCAGGCTGCTTGTCCTCCTCTAATCTCTACTTTATCTCCTGTCAAAACACACTAGAAATGCTATGATAAAAAAGTTCCCAAATGCATTCTAGGAACAACCTACTTAAAAGTTCCTAATGATGTGGCTGTCTTCCACTTCATTATGCTATTTTAAATTCACAAAAACAAAAAGCTGATTTGTCAGGGTGTAAAGAGGAAAACACAATGACTTAGAAGTTTATATGATTTTTTCCCCTAGGGGTAAAAAGGTAATTACAATGATGGGATCTTATAAAGTTAGTTGTGAGCCGGGGTTAATATATGGTCAGACACTTTAAGATCTAAAGTTAAACTGAGAGCTGAGTTAACTTATCCCAGAAGAGAAGAAATCACTGAAAAGCAAATCTAGAGGAGAATCATACCTCAAGGGCAGAGGAGACACAAAGATCAGCCAGTGCAAGCTCACTTTGAGAACCCAAAAAGACATGAAATACTGTAGAAATGGCCAGGATTCCGAAAAGACCAAATGTTGTTATAATTGCTTCACAATGCTGTTATTTATACCCCATTCAGATAAGTCCTTTTTGACTATAGTTACTATATAACTATAATCTCTCCAAAAGCCCCCAAACTTTTTGCTTTTGTCTCAAAAACTCACTTTTGAAATAAATCCTAAGAGGGAAGAAAGGAAATTAAGCAGCTTCAGCTTTCACACTCTGATTTGTTAAGGAAATTCATTTCCATTAAATACTATATATTATACATATATGTATCTATATTTACAATTATGTATTTATATTAATATACACAAAGAAGGGCACTGTGAAAATAATACCTCCAAAAGGAAAAATCATTTTACAATTCCTCTTTTTGCTTGTTCTCTGGAAAATTTTACAGACAACATTCTGATTTTTCCTACTTGAAGTGCTAGGCCAGCGGTCTTGAGCAACACCACAATCTATGGAACAGGAGTGGTTAACAGCTCACACAAGCAAAATCACAAAGAAAAACACCTATATGAAACAAGCTCAAACACTTTCAATATTAGATTTTAAGATCCCTTTATACATATAGAAATTCTAGATTAATATCTATTTTTTCATTTTTGTGAGTTTTTCACTTTTTTGACTGGTATCAGAGTGAAAGTTTTGTTGTTGTCTGTTTTTTACTATGGAATTTTCCCGCTTCTTGCAAAATTTCAAAGCAGGAAAATTTTAGGAGCTAGAAAAAAATGCCTGGCATTTAAGTTAGTTCCTGCTGCTGCTGCTAAGTCACTTCAGTCGTGTCCGACTCTGTGCAACCCCATAGAGGTCAGCCTACCAGGTTCCCCTGTCCCTGGGATTCTCCAGGCAAGAACACTGGAGTGGGTTGCCATTTCCTTCTCCAAAGTTAGTTCCAGTATGACCTAAACCCTGCTTTCACCAATTGTTAATTTGCAGTCTATTGCAACTTATTGAACCTCACACTCATATCTCCATAAAGGAAACAGAAACATCTATCAAGCAAATTTGATCTACCAAGGGCTAATGACATAATGCATGTGAAGCATTTAACTGATATATGATCAGGATTAAATAAATACAATGTATTTATTATTGCCAGAGACTATACATTTTAATCTCCGTATGAAAGGTTGTTGTTGAATCACGCAAAGACTCTGGATTCTTGGCCCCAGGAGGAGAATAATTCAATCCGGGGCCAGAGACAAGGCTTGATTGCTCAGAGCTTTTGTGTGATAAAGTTTTATTAAAGTATAAAGGAGACAGGGAAAGCTTCTGACATAGGCATCAGATGGGGGCAGAAAGAGTACTCCCCTGTTAGTCTTCAGCTGGATGTTACATAGTCACTAGCAGTCTGTTAATGAAAGAAAGGAATGTCTTAAAACTCAGAATGGCATCAGGCCCCTCACCCATAATATACATTTTGGGATAATCTTGGCACCAAATGGTTTATCCTGGGCCATAAAATGATTAACTTGAATCTTGAAGAAGGGCATATCACCATACAAATAGTTTCATTTACATAGATTAGGGAAACAATATTTGAATATAACAAACTGGTTTGTCAAGTAAGTTCTGAGCCAAGAGGAGGAACCAACTTGAAGACAGAGTTTGGGGGTAAATGCATAGTACATTAGCATAGCTTAAGACAAACATTTCCATAAGAAAAAGGCATTGGTTATCTCTAGGTTTGAGAATAGTTACCTTCAGGTGAAACCAGGTGTCATTATGGCAACACAGTATTTTAAGAGAAACCTCCTTTTAAATTTGTATAGAGAAGGACAAAATGTTGCTAGTTTGTTTCTTCCTGCTGCTTAAAAGAGAGAAAAACGTGTGACACTGCCGGCTATTTCCTCCGCTTGGAGACCCCTGGCCTTCCTGCCTGTTACCCTCTCACATATCTTGAGAGCTTTTTCTACATAAAATTGTTAAAGTTTGAGTAAATAATAAGTGAGGAAGTTAAATAATATGTTTTACTTTTGACACACTATTTGTTAAGCATCATATCCTGCAGTGCCATACCCTGGAAATATAAGCAATAACCCTATCACCCAATAGTACAAACCTAAGCCAATATAGGAAATAAAACAAATAATTATAACAGACCCCTTGAACATAAACCAGTATATGCATAAGGCATACTTGTTGTGACTGACGTGAAGGTGGTTCAGCTCTGTCTTCACAGAAAAAGGCACTTGCCTGGTAAGAGGCTTTCCAGGTGACATTAGTGATAAAGAATCTACCTGCAATGCAATGCAGGAGACTAAGGTTCAATCCCTGGGTTGGGAAGAATCCCTGGAGAAGGGAAAGGCTACCCACTTTAGTATTCTTTCCCTTAGAATTTCATGACAGAGGAACTGGCAGGCTACAGGCTATGGAGTCACAGAGAGTCAGACACCACTGAGTGACTAACACTTTCACTTCCACTGGTTCTTAAAGCTTGAGTATCTCCAGAAATGAGTGAATCCACATGGATATATATGAAAAACAGAACTGCCTCACAGTTAGGTACAGACAATGAACCATAAATGATGCAGAATGTATAAATGAGTCCTTGACACCGAACAGATCCAAAATGTTGGTGTGGCTTCGATTTATAAATCTACTTCACCTTATTGATGATCACTTACATAGCCTCTATTCCTGAGTCACTATTGCAAATATTAAAATGTTCTCTTTTTATGTCCTGGAAACTTACCCAGTTTATGTGTGAGTTGAATCATGAAAGCAGCTATGAATTCCCCTGCAGTTGCTAGCTACTAAGACTTTATTTTCCTTCCTTCAAATAATAAAGTTTTATCTGCTTTGGAAAAACTACCACTTTTTCATTGCTGGTTATGCGCTTTTCCTGGCCATAGTGACTGACGTCAAGGAAGGGTTTCGGCATATTGATTTATTTATTGGATGAGTTCACAAATCAATGGATGAATACAAATTTTACTAAATAGGCATATTATATTTTCCTAGCCAGCAGGATTGCTCCAGGCATTGACCAATCATTTAATCCAATCCAATAAGTGTTTTCCTAAGAACGATTGTGAGAAGTACTAGACAACAACGTCCCCTCCATGGAGGGACGTAGGAGGATGCGAGCATTGCTGCTGCGGTTGCCACTTTACATTCATTTTATACCATCCTGAGAGCTGAGCTCGCCCAGGGAGCAGAGGGTATAGTGTAAAAGAGAAATCCTAATGATTAGGCTCTAGCTTCCACTTTCAATGAACTATTTGTTTACCTTAGCCAATAGTCTGCCAAGCTTATTAATCCAATTTAAGTTGTCAGTCATTTACAGCAGAAAAGAATCCTGACTAATAGCTGTATCTTTTAGTCGACTAGTTGCAATTCTTCATTTCTATGTCTGCGGCTTATCACATCCCAAATTTTGAGACTTTTATAGTTTGAGAAAGTCAATTTTTATCAACTTTCCACCTGTTTCAAAAAATCAGGACAATTCATGAATGATGATCCAAGTAACAGAGAAAATTTAAATGTAAAGCTTTCTGGTGACTGCTGCCACTTTGGTTTTTTTCTCTTCATTTTATTCCTTTTCCTTTGGTTTGAAAAGCCAGTTTCCACTCTCATGGCTCTCCCCATGGTCTTTCAGTTCCTCAGATTCTTATGTCTTCTTATTTTTTGCATCTTTACTTTTATTTTAGGTTTATTGTATAGATGTGTGCAGTTTGCTGCTGCTGTTTAGTTGCAAAGTTGTGTCTGACAATTTGCAACCCCATGAATTGTATGTAGCCTACAAGGCTCCTCTGTCCATGGGATTTCCCAGGCACAAATACTGGAGTGGATTGCCATTTCCTTCTCCAAGGGATCTTCACAATCCAAGGATCAAACCTGCGTCTCCTGCACTGCAGGCAGATTTTTTACTGCTGAGCCACCAGGGAAGCCCACAGTTAGCATACCGAAATAAATTTTTATATTCCATGCCTATATGAAATTACTAACCTAATGCATAGCTTGTCAGAGCAACCATTTCTCAACATCATTGTACCAAAGTTTAAAATTATTTTAATAAAGTAAAATATTAAAAAATAATAATCTAGATAGGAGTATTACAATTTACCAATGATAGGATCCATATGATTACCAGAAATTGGGTATGAAAAAATAATATTCAAAATTATAAATGTACATAACATTAAAATGTGCATACTTTAATTTCTAATTTAATTTTTTTTCTGAATCAGAAAGTGCTTTAGTCTCATCCATGAATATCAGGTAGCATTTAACTATTAATTTATAATGGGATTCATAATAGATAATTTTTGTTGATTGCCTGATAGATAAGTAAAGTTTTATTTATATTGACTGTGCTACAATGCAGATTTTTCTCTATATAAATATACATAAAATATTAGTAAATAGTTATTCCTCTTGTTTCTCCTGAATCATTAATTTTTTCAATAAGTGACTTCAGGGGAAAATGAAACTTAATAACGAAAAATTAAAAACAAGCTATACGTTCTCATCCAATTCACAAATTAGTGCTTCTGATTCAACTCCAGCCTCAAACATTTCCTTTTTGAAACCATCCTGTTGAATGGTTACATACCATCCAAGTATATTTTTTTATCTTAATATTAGTAGATAATGTGCTGGCTTATACATCTTTATAAATGTTCATTAGCTGCAAGCAGTATGCTCTGACTTTTATGTCCTTGAAACTATGAACATCAATTTTTCCTAATGTTTCTACTTTAAATAGAATATATTATGAAACTGAGATCTGAGCATTTTTAGAAATTCTGAGCTGAGGATATCAATTTAGTCAGAACAGTGTCAAATGTGGAGCCCAAACAACATAATTGGTACTTTGAGGTTGAAGTTGATGTGACATTTTCTTGAACATATTTTAATTCTTATGCATATTTAAATTAAAAATTTAACCTCCTGACATTCAAACCAAAAAAGCCATTCACAATCCAACTACAGAGCCATGTCTGACAAATAAGATGGTATACATCAAAAATCATTTGTTTTGAATCTATGCTTATTTCACAGGAAATTTCAAAAAGGTTCAGTTTTCTAACATGTTCTGACAGTGAATTTTGATATTAGCATAGATTTTCCAATTGATTATATGGCATGAATTTACTTCAGATATTTGCCTATATATTATTCTAAATGGACGCTAACTAGGAATGTTATGGTATCTATTTAAGTCATGACATCTTTTAAGTTTTATTATTTTTCTTTTTGTATGGCAAGTACTTTTCTGGTTATGCCACTTAATACAATCTCTTGCTTCCAGGAAGACTGGATAAGATAGGAGTCTATGCTACACACACTCTACCTCTCTGTATCAATACCCATCTGTACAGAAATAGTATCTGTGATCTTACCCGTTTTTGATCTACTTTGTCAGCTTCAAAGCAGCATGGCTCCTACAGAGAAGTGTGTCTGTGAACAGAGCCAGAACCAGGTTGGCAGGTCAGACACCACAGTTTGTTTTACCCCAGCATGTTCCTGTCACAACTCATTTTGGTGCCATGGATCTGCAGATATGTTTTAGTTGAGGATTCTAAGGTCAAATGAAAGTGGCACTCCCATGCGCAGCTGGGTCTCTGTGGGAAAAAATTATCATTATTCAGCCATTCAATGCTATTTCAAATGTGTATTTTAATTTCACATTTGTCATAGTGCAAACTTTAGAGTAAGATGCCAAAGCAAAACTCCCCATGTTCAATAGCAGGCACAAATAAAAATTACTGCATCTGACTAAATACAGTAAGTATTCTGCACTTGCAGTGAAGAGTTGACATTTAAACTGGGAAGTTGCCAGGGGCCTTTGGCTTCGTCCCATAATTATCAAGTTCCAGGGCATTGAAGACATTATTTTAAGTCCAGGAAATGGGAATTAGTATCTTCAGATCCAATGCTGCTACTCAAAACTAAACTATATCAGTGTTTATGGCAGTGAAATACAGAAGGCTCTTCTTGCCAATTGCCTTTGTGTTTATTAGCTTCAAGTCCCAGATGAACAACCCAGATCAGTTTTGCCACCCACGTTACAAAGAGCATAACAAATTAATAGTCTTTCTTCAAAGGACAGAAATAATTCTAAATATGACCAAACTCAGTGTCCTTGTGAGGGAGATAGGAAAAGACAGAATATGTTCTCTAATATCAAGTTCAGGAAAGCAAGGAACATAAAAGTTAAGTGGCTGGTCTCCATTTATTCAAATAAATTTATTCAGGAGTAGATCCAGAAATAAAGATCAAGTCTCTTGGCTCATGTGGGAGGCCCCATATTGCCTCATGGCTTTCAAAACTCTCATTTTCCAGGAAAGTGAGAAAAAGCTTGTCCTTGCTACACTAAATTCAGACATACTGCCATCTACTGACCCACCTAGAAATGTAGCTTTCCCTTCATAATGTCATCTCCAGGGTGCCAATGGACTGTCCATTGGACTACTGCTGTAAGAGGTAACTAAACTTATGACATTTCTTTCCTTAGCAAAAGATTAGCACACTGGCATTCTTAAATTTTATATGGCAGTGCAACAATGCACCATGTTCTTTATATGTGGAATATCTTGAAATTATCTGTTCCTCTCCATACCCTTATTGTGATATACACTTCTAAGGAATCAGCTAGTCTAAGACAGCCTTTCTTTTCACATAAAGCAATTTGAGGAATGCCATACCATTTTGTGTTGCCTGTCCTTTACCAGTGTTTTACAAGATGTGCTAGTGATCCTACATGTTGCCAAATAAGGAATGAGAGAAACCAAGCTAAACAGCTATAATCTTGTGCTTGTAGAAAATATTGTAAAATGTCCTAAAGGTGTTTTAATAATAAGTGAACAGGATCACAAATATATTTTCAACAAGATTCCCTTTGTACAGAGCCAAACTGTTATTTTCCCAGAACTGTGTATCACTATATTTTTTCACCATATCAACCCTTCACAGCCTGCCTGCATTTTCCATAGAATAAAAGTGACACTTTTCAATCAAGTTCTTTTCACACACAACTTCACACACACAATTTCTGTGTTCATCTCATTATCATAGCTGAGTTATAGTGTTTATCTGTCACTGTTGCTCCTCATCATTATATTTAGCTCACTACCTCTAAGAATAAAGTTGAGTTTACATATTTGGAATACGTGTTTGCTTGATTAGAAAAACTGATTGACAATCGCTTAATACAGAATCAGCATTTATAAGAACAGTTCACACAGTATCAGAGAGGCATCTATGCCACTCCAGTTACCTGTCTACAGCCTGCTTTGAGACCTTAAGAGAAAATTATTTCCTCTGATGGTGGTTCACAGACAACATGCTTAAGAAACCTTGGATACATAACTGAATTATTTCAGGATATAAAAGCTTATGCTCATAATGATTGAACTGCTTGCATGAAGTCATCATTTTGATCTTTAAAATTAATCAAGCAGAACTTATCTTTTCAAGTTCATAGTTTGAAATTCAATCTGAAGAAGACCGTGTATTTATTTTGGAATAAGTGCCTGTATTTCTCCATCCAACTTTCTACACAAATATCTTAATTTGTTGTCATATTGGGCAGAAATGAGAAGGGATATTGTCTCCACGTTTTTGCTTTGATACAAGGGTGCCAAAAGTCACAAAAAAGGTAGAGAGTACAAGTAGATATATATTGAGAATGAAAACATTATGGAGTTTTATTAATTCACAATTAATTTTAAGTGAAAAGCTTATAGAGGAAACTTCAGCCCAGAAATCTAGCATCATATTCTTAGTTGTTACTGAAAACCTGTTAGATGTTGGAAGGTAAGAGTGAATTCAGAGAAAGGCTAGATGGAAAATGAGAAGACAAGAAGTGATGAGGAGAGAGGAAAAGAATAGGGAGTGCAAAGGAATTTGAACATCTTTGTTATGAACTTAGACAATGAACCAAATATTTGGAGGATTTATCTGAAGGAATGAGGCTAAAGCTGAAACTCCAGTTCTTTGGCCACCTCATGCAAAGAGTTGACTCATTGGAAAAGACCCTGATGCTGGGAGGGATTGGGGGCAAGAGGAGAAGGGGACGACAGAGGATGAGATGGCTGGATGGCATCACTGACTTGATGGATGTGAGTCTGAGTGAACTCCAGGAGTTGGTGATGGACAGGGAGGCCTGGCATGCTGCAATTCATGGTGTTGCAAAGAGTCGGACATGACCAAGTGACTGAACTGAACTGAACTGAGCTGAAACTGAAGCACTAAACTTTTTGAGAAGCAGTAACAAAAACAAAATATTTTCAGCCTTCTATTAAAGCTCACACACCTATAACAATGTTTCACAAAATAATTCTTTATACTCGCTTCTCTTTATAACATGGTAACAATATATCATATGGTAGGAGAAGTTATGCTTTTCCCTCTTATCAAAAAAGCAAGTTGGTTCAGAGGTATACTCACATATTCTATGTTATTTATCCTCTCATTTTTTTCCTACCCTTATATGTTGATCATCTGTTTAAAGTAAAATTATAACATCATTTCCTTAAATGAAGAGTACAAGAAAAACTTCAACTGAGATTTAAGGCCTTAGTATAAATTAGCATGGCTTGTTTTAAGTACAGGGTTATATAAACAGCTCTATTTCCCACCTAGGTGAGACAGAAGAGACATAGGCCAACTGTGGCATTCTGGCTGAGCTGAGGAAGCAGCTGAAAGTTCAGATGCAAAGCAGCTTGGTTCCACAGAGCAAACACCAGGAGACAAAGTTCTGCAAAAAATAAAAAGAAAAATTCTGGTAATATGCAGAATGGCTGTCTTAAATTTTTCAATAGAGGACAGATCTTCACATATATATGAGAAGGATAAATCTATCTGAAGCTGAGGAAAGAATCACCTGGAAGAATTAGGGAGAACAATTCTTAGAGTCTATACAGACTTAGGAATATTGCCACTTTACACTCTCCAGAAGAGTCAGCTTATAAAGAGGATACAATAGTCATAAGTATACTATAAATGCATATACATGAAGTGAAATAGAATTTCAAAGAGAATAAATCTGCAGCTATAATTGGAGAGTTCAATATCTCATTCTCAATAACTGATAAATGTAATGCTAGTTCTATGCAATATTCCAAAAATTGAAGAGGAGGGAATACTTTTCCATAACTCAATGATGACAGCATTACCCTGACAGCAAAACAAGAAAAATTTTTATGAGGAAAAAAAACTAAGGACCAATATTTCTCATGAGTGTAGGTACAATAATCCATTGTTATTGTTCAGTTGCAAAGTCATGTTCGACTCTGTGACCCCATGAACTGTAGCATGTCAGGCTTCTCTATCCATCACCAACTCCCTGAGTTTGCTCACTCATGTCCATTGAGTCAGTGATGCCATCCAACAATCTCATCTTCTGCCACTGCCTTCTCTTGCCCTCAGTTATTCCCAGCATCAGGGTCTTTTCCAATGAGTCAGTTCTTTCCATCACATGGCAAAAGTGTTGGAGCTTCAGCCTCATCATCGATCCTTCCAATGAACATTCAGGACTAATGTCCTTTAGGGTATCCTGGTTGGATCTCCTTGCTGTCCAAGGGACCCTCAAAAGTCTTCTCCAGCGCCACAGTTCGAAAGCGTTAATTCTTCAGCTCTCAGCTTTGTTTATGGTTCAACTCTCACATCCATACATGGCTACTGGAAAAAAAATACAGCTTTGGGCAATACAGACCTTTGCTGACAAAGTGATGTCTTTGCTTTTTAATACGTTGTCTAGGTTTGTCATAGCTTTTCTTCCAAGGACCAAGCGTCTTAATTTTGTGGCTGCAGCCACCACCCAAAGTGATTCTGGAGCCCAAGAAAATAAACTCTGTCACTGTTTCTAACTTTCCCCATCTATTTGCTAGGAAGTGATGGGATGAGATGCCATGATCTTAGTTTTTTGAATGTTGAGTTTTAAGTCAGCTTTTTTACTCTCCTCTCTCATCTTTATCAAGAGGCTCTTTAGTTCCTCTTCGTTTTCTGCCATTAAAGTGGTATCATCTGAGTATCTGAGATTTTTGGTATTTTTCCTGACAATGTTGATTGCAACTTGTGATTCATCTAGCCTGGCATTTTGCATGATGTACTCTGCATACAAGTTAAAGAAGCAGGATGACAATATACAGCTTTGACATACTCCTTTCCTAACTTGGAATCAGTCCATTGTTCCATGTTCAGTTCTAACTTGTTGCTTCTTTTCCTGTATACAGTTTTCTCAGGAGGCAGGTAAGGTGGTCTGGTATTCCCATCTCTTTAAGAATATTCCAGTTTGCTGTAATTCACACAGTCAAAGGCTTAAGCATAGTCAGTGAAGCAGAAGTAGATTCTTTTTGGAATTCTCTTGTTTTTTCTATGATGCAGCATATGTTGGTAATTAAATCTCTGGTTCCTCTGTCTTTTCTAAATCCAGGTTGCACATCTGGAATTTCTCAGTTCAAATACTGCTGAAGCCTAGCATGAAGGATTTTGAGCAAAATCTTGCTGGGATGTGAAACGAGTGCAATTGTACCTTAATTTGACTGTTCTTTGGGATTACTTTTCTTTGGGATTGGAATGAAAATTGACTCTTTCCAGTCCTGTGGCCACTGCTGAGTTTTCCAAATTTGCTGGTATAATGAGTGAAGCACTGTAGCAGCAGCATCTTTTAGGATTTGAAATTACTCAGCTAGAATTCTATCACCACCACTAGCTTTGTTCATAGTAATGCTTCCTAAGCCCACTTGACTTCCCACTCCAGTATATCTGGCTCTAGGTGAGTAACCACATCATCCGGTTAACTGGATCATTAAAAACTTTTTTTTTTTTTTTTTTGTACTGTTTTGCTGTGCATTCTTGCCACCTTTTCTTAATCTCTTCTGGTTCTCTTAAGTCCTTTTTGTTTTTGTCCATTATTATCCCTATCTTTGGAGAAGGCAATGGCAACCCACTCCAGTACTCTTGCCTGGAAAATCCCATGGATGGAGGAACCTGGTAGGCTGCAGTCCATGGGGTCGCTAGGAGTCAGACTCAACTGAGCGACTTCACTTTCACTTTTCACTTTCATGATTGGAGAAGGAAATGGCAACCCACTCCAGTGTTCTTGCCTGGAGAATCCCAGGGACGGGGGAGCCTGGTGGGCTGCCATCTATGGGATCACACAGAGTCGGACAAGACTTAAGCAACTTAGCAGCAGCAGCAGCATCCCTATCTTTGTATGAAATATTCCCTTGGTATCTTGAATTTTCTTAAAGAAGTTTATAGTCTTTCCCATTCTGTTCTTTTCCTCCATTTCTTTTCATTGGTCACTGAAGAAGGCCTTCTTATCTCTCCTTGATATTCTGTGGAACTCTGCCTTCAACTGGGTATATCTTTCACTTTCTTTCTTGCTTTTCACTTCTCTTCTTTCATCATCTATTTGTAAGGCCTCCTTAGACAACCACTTTGCCTTCTTGCATTTCTTTTTCTTGGGGATGGTTTTGGTTATCACCTCCTGTACAATGTTACAAACATCTTTCCATAGTTTTTCAGGCATTCTGTCTACCAGATCTAGTCCCTTGAATCTATTTGTTACCTCCACTGTATAATCGTTAGGGATTTGATTTAGGTCATACCTGAATGCCGTAGTGGTTTTCCTTAATTTTTTCAACTTGAGGCTAAATTTTGCAATAAGGAGCTGATAATGTGAGCCACAGTCAGCTCCAAGTCTTGTTTTTGCTGTTTATAGGACGTCTCCATCTTTGGCTGCAAAGAATATAATCAATCTGATTTAGGTAATAACCACCATGTGATGTCCATGTGTAAGTCTTCTCTTGTGTTGTTGGAAGAGAGTGTTTGCTATGACCAGTATGTTCTCTTGGCAAAACACTGTTAACTTTTGCCCTGCTTTATTTTGCACTAGAAAACCAAATTCACTTGTTACTCCAGGTGTTTCTTGACTTCCTACTTTTGCATTCCAGTCCCCTATAATAAAAAGGACATCTTTTTTGGGGTGTTAGTTCTAGGAGGTCTTGTAGGTCATCATAGAATCATTCAGCTTCAGCGTCTTCAGTATTATCATTTGTTGCTTTGGCTTGGATTACTCTAATGCTTGAATGGTTTGCCTTGGAAATGAACTGAGATCATCTGTCATCTTTGGGATTGTAACCAAGTACTGCATTTCAGATCTTTTGACTATGAGGTCTACTCCATTCCTTCTAAGGGATTCTTACCCACAGTAGTAGATATAATGGTCATCTGAATTAAATTCTCCCATTCCTATACATTTTAGTTCACTGATTCCTAAAATATTGATGTTGACTCTTGCCATCTCCTGTTTGACCACACCCTTTTTACCTTGATTCTTGGACCTAACATTCCAGGTAATATTGTTCTTCACAGCATCGAACTTTACTTTCACCACCAGATACTACCACAGCAGGGCGCTGTTTCCTCTTTGGCTCAGCCTCTTCATTCTTTCGGAGCTATTGCTTCGCTCTACCCCAGTAGCATACTGGGCATCTACCAACCTAAGGGGGGTTTCATCTTTTAGTGTCATAACTTTTTGCCTTTTCATGCTGTTCATGGGGCTCTCAAGGCAAGAATGCTGAAGTGGTTTGCCATTCCTTTCTCCAGCGGACCACATTTTGTCAGGCCCTAACTAATAGGACAAGCCCTTCAACTGCTCAGTGTAGTTGGATGAGATTCCTGGTGGTCTGGCTGTCTCACTGCTGGTCCTCATTGAGCATTTAAACCTTCACTGGCTGTGGGTGTCAGTCAACATGCGGCCAGAGGTTGAAACAAAGGCCCTGTTGGAGTGGCCGGGAAGGGTGCCCAGGGAAGGCTGGAGCTGATGTTGGATGATGCCCAGGAGCGGGGTGGCACCCTGGCCTCACCGCTGCCATCGACCGCTCTGGAACAATCCACTGCCCAGGAGTCACTGTTGCACAGGGACCATCCTTCGTCCAAGAGTTGCTGTCCACCATGCAGCCAATCAGTCACCCAGGAGCCACTGTCCACCATGGAGACAATAATAATTCATGACCAAATCTAAATAAATGGAATGCAACAGTATGTAAAAAGGTCAATGTTTCATTATGAAGTAGAAGTGATTTCAGAAAATTCAAGGCTATTTAGCATTTGAAAAATTATCAATGCAATTTATGTTTACAGATTAAAAAAGAAAAAACTTTAATTTCAAAAAATAGAGACAAAATATTTGACAAAATCCGCATCAATTTCTGATTTAAAAAAACAAACAAACTCTCAATATGTGGAGAAAAGACAACTTAAAAAAGAAAATTTGAAGAAAAAATAATACTACATGTAAAATCACACTTGATTTTATGAGATTCATTGCTCTTCTCCTAACAAGAAAGTTTTATTATGCCTATTCAGCATTACCCTAGAGGTTCTAGCCAATGCACTAAGCCAAGAACAATAAATAAACATATTCAGAATGCAAAGAAAGACGTCACCGTCTATATTTGCAGGCAACATGATTATCTTTTGTAGAAAAACCAAAGACATCTCCAAAAAATTTTTTAAAGCTATTCAAAGTAATAAATAAGTTTAGTTATTTAACAAGATGAAAGAACACAGAATAAATATGTTATATTTAGTATGCTACCAGCAAACAGTCCACATTTTAAAAAAAATTGTTGTAACTTTAAAAATATTTATAAAATACTTATGGATAACTATGCTGAAAGATGTGAAGACCTTGAAACAGTTCTAATGAGGTGGATGAAACTGGAGCCTATTATACAGAGTGAAGTAAGCCAGAAAGAAAAACACCAATACAGTATACTAACACATATATATGGAATTTAGAAAGATGGTAACAATAACCCGGTATACGAGACAGCAAAAGAGACACTAATGTATAGACCAGTCTTTTGGACTCTGTGGGAGAGGGAGAGGGTGGGATGATTTGGGAGAATGGCATTGAAATATGTATAATATCATATATAAAATGAGTCACCAGTCCAGGTTCGATGCACGATACTGGATGCTTGGGGCTGGTGCACTGGGATGACCCAGAGGGATGGTATGGGGAGGGAGGAGGGAGGAGGGTTCAGGATGGAGAACGCATGTATACCTGTGGCAGATTCATTTTGATATATGGCAAAACCAATACAATATTGTAAAGTTAAATAAAATAAAATAAAAAAAAAAGAAAGGGGGATATTACAGGAAAAAAAAAAAAAAGAAAGAAAGAAACTAGACCTAGAAAACTACAGAGCATTGATGAGGAAAATTAAAGAAAACATAAATAAATGGATATACAGTACATGTTCAAAGATCAGAAGGCTCAATATTATTAAGATATTGTTGTTCAGTTGCCCAGTCATGTCCAGTTCTTTGCTACCCCATGAACTTCAGCACACTAGGCCTTCCTGTCCCTCACCATCTCCCGAAGTTTACTCACGTTCATGTCCATTGCATCAGTGATGCTATTAGGCCATCTCATCCTCTGACTCCCTCTTCTCCTTCTGCCCTCCATCTTCCCCACTATCAGGGACTTTTCCAATGAGTCAACTCTTTGCATCAGATGAACAAAATACTGGGATTTCAGCTTCATCATCAGTCCTTCCAACGAGTATTCAGGGTTGATATCCCTTAAGATTGACTGGTTTTATCTCCAGTCCAAGGGACTTTCAGAAGTCTTCTCCAGCACCATAGTTCAAAGTCATCAATTCTTTGGTGCTCTGACTTCTTTATGGTCCAAATCCCACAACTGTGCATAGCCACTAGGAAGACCATGGCCTTGACTATATGAATCTTTGTCAGCACTGTAATGTCTGTGCTTTTCAACACACTGTCTAGATTTGTCATAGCTTTCCTGCTGAGAAGCAATCGTCTTCTAATTTCATGGCTGTGGTCACCATCTGCAGTGATTTTAGAGCCCATGAAGAGGAAATCTGTCACTACTTCCAATTTCCCCCCTTCTATTTGCATGAAATAATGGGGCCAGATGCCATGATCTTAGTTCATTTTTTTGTTTGTTTGTTTTAATATTTAGCCTTAAGCTGTCTCTGTCATTCTCTTCCTTCACCGTCATCAAAAGGCTCTTTAGTTCCTCTTCACTTTTTGCCATTAGAGTGGTATCAACCACATATCTGAGGTTCTTGATGTTTCTCCAGCCTATCTTGATTCCAGCTTGTAATTCATCCATCTGGTATTTCTCATGATGTGCTCAGCATATAGGTTAAGCAAACAGTGCAACAGCAGACAGCCCTGTCATACTCCTTTCTCAGTCTCGAACCAATCATTTGTTCCATACAGGGTTCTAACTTTTGCTTCTTGACCTGCATACAGGTTAAGCTTTTATATTAAGAAATTAGTTTTTCACAAGTTGATTCATGGTCAATCCAATTTCAGTCAAAACTCAACAGACAATTCTATAGAAATTGGAAATTTCAAATGGAAATTCAGGTGTCTAGAAAAGTTAAAATAAATTTGACATATAATATAATTTGATGACTTATGCAACCAGACTTTAATACAAATTATGAAAACTATAATAATCCAGACAGTGCAACATTGGTGTTAAGATAGACAAAGAACAGTAGAATATATAAAATAATCCAAAATTTTATTTTCAACAAAATGCAAAGAAAATTCAGTGGGGAAAGAATAGTCATGTTTTGTATTTTTTTTTTAAAACCTGGAAATTGGATATCTATGTGCAAAAAATAATGAAATTTAATCCATAGCTCATATCATATACAAAAAGTAATTCAAAATGGATCACAGACCTATATGTAAACTTAAAACTATTAAAGTTCCTAGAAGAAAATAGGAAAAATAGGAGATATTATTTTTTATTTTTTTCTTTCTTATCTTGGGGTAGGAAAAATTTCTTATTTAAAAATTGCACAAATATATATAAGAAAAATAGATACATCCTATGTCATCTAAATTAACTACATTTTCTGATAAAAAGACACTGTAAAGAGAATGAAAAGGAAAGTCACAAATGAAGGGAAAGAATTCACAACTCATTAAGTTGGTAAAGGATTTTTATCTATATTATATAAGAAACTTTAAAAATAAACAAAGTCACATAAAATCATAGGTGAAATTTTTAACAGAATTCAGAAAACATGTATGCATGCGCTCACTTCCTCCTCTTCCACTCTCTCCATGCCTGTCATAAACAGAAAGAAGGGTTCATGTGAGCACACATGGGAATGATAACTATATGCAAGATAAGAGAAGAAGCCTTGCAAAGAAACCTACTTTGCCAGTATCTCCATCTTGGACTTCCTGGCCTTCAGAACTATGAAAAATAAATTTCTGTTGTTGGAAAAAGAAGTATATGAGTGATAGATAAGTGCAGGAAAAGGTGCTCAAATTATTAATCATTGTTGTTGTTGAATTGTTAGGTTGTGTCCTACTCTGTGATCCTACTGCAGCATGCCATGCTTCCCTGTCCTTTACTATCTCCCAGAATTTGCTCAGACTCATGTCCATTGAATCAATGATGTTATCTAACCATCTCATCTTCTGTTGCCATCTTCTCTTTTTGCCTTCAATGTTTCCCAGCATGAGGATCTTTTCCAGTGAGTCAGCTCTTTGAATCTGGTGGCAAAGTATTTATTAATACTAATAAATAATTACTTATGATTAGGAAAATGCAAACTACAATGAGATATCTCTACACAAAAATTACAGCCTTTACAATTTAAATGACTGATTCAACCAAGTGTTTTGAAGGACATGGAGCCATTCATTTTACCCATAAATATTTGTTGTTTTTTAGTCGCTAATTCATGCCTGACTCTTTGTAACTCAATGGTGTGCAGCACTTCAGACTCCTCTGTCCTTCACTATTTTCTGGAATTTGCTCAAATTCATGTCCATTGAGTCAATGATGTTATCTAATCATCTCATCCTCTGCCATGCTGGGGTATGAAATGGCAATCTACTCAGTATTTTTGCCTGGAAAATTCCATAGGCAGAGGAGCCTCGCAGGCTGTAGGCCATGAGGTCACAAAGAATCAGACATGATAGAGTGAGTGAGCAATCATATAAGCATAAGTATTTACATAACATAAATAAAAGAGTATATCCATAGAAGAGTTTGTACATAGCAATGTTATACATAATAAACATTGGAAACAATGTAAATTTCCATTAATAAGTGAATAAATTAACAAATTTTAGCAAAATGAACTGCTGTTCAGAATAAATATAAAAATAAAAAGTATGATACATGAAATAACATGTATGAATCTCAAAATAACTGTGCCAAGAAAAATAAGCAACAGAAAATGAATACGTACTGTATGATCACATTTATATAAAATTCTAGGACATGCAAGCTAATTCATAGTAATAGAAAGTGGGTAGGGGGTTACCAGAAATTGTTGTGGATCATGGGGTATATAAGAAAGATTATAAGGGAAGGGACAAAAGAAAACTTTGGGGGGTGGTGGATACATTTATTATCTTGACTCTGATGATAGTTTCATGAATGTGTAAATATATCTAAATTTACAAAATAATACACTTTCTAAACTATGTATTTTATTTCCTTTACACCTTTAATATTAAAAAAAAAAAAAAAAGGAAAGCAATGAATAGCAGGAGATAAATTGGCTAGCCTGGATTGAAAGATTTGCACAAAAAAATGGTCCCAGTTATTTCTTCTCTCATGTCCACATATTTTGCATGTATTTAAGGACATTACAGGGTACTATAAACCTAATAACCAAGTTTCTGGAAGTTGAGAAATGAAAGAAAACAGTAGATTAATCATTCAAGATATTTGATGATTTGAAATGTATGAGAAATTTGAAGAGAGATTTCAGAGCTGGTGCAGTGTTTCATGAGTAGTTCAGTCACTCAGTCGTGTCCAACTCTTTGCAACCCCATGAACCACAGCACGCCAGGCCTCCCTGTCCATCACCAACTCCTGGAGTTTACCCAAACTCATTTCCATTGAGTTGATGATGCCATCCACCCATTTCATCCTCTGTCGTCCCCTTCTCCTCCTGCCCTCAATCTTTCCCAGCATCAGGGTCTGTTCAGATGAGTCGGCTCTTTGCATCAGGTGGCCAAAGTATTGGAGTTTCAGCTTCAACATCAGTCCTTTCAGTGAACACCCAGGACTGATCTCCTTTAGAATGGACTGGTTGGATCTCCTTGCAGTCCAAGGGACTCTCAAGAGTCTTCTCCAACACCACAGTTCAAAAGCATCAATTTTTCAGGGCTCAGCTTTCTTTATAGTCCCATTCTCACATGCATACATGTCTCTGCTTTTAATATGCTGTCTAGGTTGGTCATAACTTTCCTTCCAAGGAGTAAGTGTCTTTTAATTTCATGGCTGCAATCACCATCTGCAGTGATTTTGGAGCCCAGAAAAAATAAAGTCAGCCAATATTTCCCCATCAATTTGCATGAAGTGATGGAGCTGGATGCCATGATCTTAGTTTTCTGAGTGTTGATCTTTAACTCAAATTTTTCAATCTCCTCTTTCACTTTTATCAAGAGACTTTTTAGTTATTCTTCACTTTCTGCTGTTCAAATGATCTTGAATTCTATTCCTTCTCCTTCCATTCAGAGAAGGCAATGACACCCCACTCCAGTACTCTTGCCTGTAAAATCCCTGGATGGAGGAGGCTCGTAGGCTGCAGTCCATGGGGTCACCAAGTGTTGGACACGACTGAGTGACTTCATTTTCACTATTCACTTTCATGCATTGGAGAAGGAAATAGCAACCCACTCCAGTGTTCTTGCATAGAGAATCCCAGGGATGATGGAGCCTGGTGGGCTGCTGTCTATGGGGTTGCACAGAGTCAGGCATGACTGAAGTGACTTAGCAGCAGCAGCAGCAGACAGCATATTAAAAAGCAGAGACATTACTTTGCCAACAAAGGTCCATATAGTCAAGGCTTTGGTTTTTCCAGTGGTCATGTGTGGATGTGAGTTGTAAAGAAAGCTGAGTGCCTAGGAATTGATCCTTTTTTTTTAAATGATAGAGTAAGCTTTATTAAACAGACAGTCACCAAAAGAGTGTCATAGAATTAATAAAGATGACCCCTTCATAGAAAAAGAAATTATATTCCCCAAGAAGATATAAATTCTAAATTTTAAATCTGGATGAGTTGATGCTTTTGAACTGTGGTGTTGGAGAAGACTCTTCAGAGTCCCTTGGACTGCAAGGAGATCCAACCAGTCCAACAGGATTTCTTAAAAAAAAAAAAAAAAAGACAGAACTATTGACTGTATTCATAAAGAGATGGGAATAAGAGAACACCTTACCTGCCTCCTGAGAAACCTGTACACAGGACAAGAAGCAACAGTTAGAAATGGACATGGAATAATGAAGTGGTTCAAAATTGGGAATGCAGTACATAATGGCTACATGCTGTCACCCTGCTTATTTAACTTACATGCAGAATACATCATGTTAAATGCCAGGCTGCATGAAGCACAAGCTGGAGTCAAGATCACCAGGAGAAATATCAATAACCTCAGATATGCAGCTGACACCACTCTAATGGCAGAAAGTGAAAAGGACTAAAGAGCGTCTTGATGAAAGTGAAAGAGGAGCGTGAAAAAGCTGGGTTAAAACTCAGCATTCAGAAAACTAGGATCACGGCATCTGGTCCCATCACTTCATGGCAAATAGATGGGGAAACAATGGAAACGGTGAGAGACTTTTTTTTTTTTTTTTTTTTTTTTTTTTTGCGGGGCGGGGGCGGGCATGGGGGGGATCTCCAAAATACTGCAGATTGTGACTGCAGCCATGAAATTAAAAGACGCTTGCTCCTTGGAAGAAAAGCTATGACAGATCTAGATAGCATATTAAAAAGCAGAGACATCACCTTCCAACAGAAGTCTGCATAGTCAAAGCTATGGTTTTTCCAGTAGTCATGTATGGATGTAAAAGCTGGATCATCAAGAAGATTGAGTTCTAAAGAATCAATGCTTTTAAACTGTGGTGCTGGAGTAGACTCTTGAGATTCCCTTACAGCACAGAGTTCAAACCAGTCAATTCTAAAGGATATCAATACCCTGAATGTTAATTGGAAGGACTGATGCTGAAGATGAAGCTCCAACACCTGATGCAAAGAACTGACTCATTGGAAAATATCCTGATGTTAGGAAACGTTGAGGGCAGGAGGAGAAGGGAGTGACAGAGGATGAGATGGTTGGATGGCATCACCAACTCAATGGACATGAGTTTGAGCAAACTCTGGGAGATAGAAAAGGACAGGGAAGCCTGGCATGCTGTAGTTCATGGGTTCACAAAGAGTTGTACATGACTGAACAACAATAACAATTTTTTGAAGCAGAGTACATTTAAGAAACTTAATAAATATCATATATCTGCAAATGGAAAGCCATAGTTTGAATGAAAGAACCTCTGCTCAATCATAAAGCTAAATTATTCACTTTATTTATTATTTATTTTAATTAATAAATTAATCTTAAGATTTTGTTTTTTAAGTAGATCCTTGTTGTTTATCTATTTTAAATGTATCAATGTGTACATGTCAATCCCAAAATGCCAATCTATCCCTTCCGCACAACTTTCCCCCTTGGTAACCATAAGTTTATTATTTAAGTCTGTGAGTTTTTTCCTGTCTGTTGATAAATATTTTTGCATCAAAAAGAATAAAATGCTTAGCTATAAACCTATCTAAAAACACAAAAGACTTGTCTCTGAAAACAATAAAACACTGATGAAAGAAATCAAAGATGACACAAACAGATGGAAAGATCTGTCACGTTCTTGGATTGGAAGAATCAACATTGTTAAAATGACTATGCTACTCAAGGCAATCTACACAGTGAATGTGATTCTATCAAATTACCAATAGCCTTTTGTTATAGAACTAGATTTTTTAAAAAATCTTAAAATTTCTACAGAGACACAAAAGACCTCAGTAGGAGACCTGGGTTCAATTCCTGGGTCAGGAAGATCCCCTAGAGAAGGAAATGGCAACCCATTCCAGTATTCTTGCCTGGAAAATCCCGTGGATAGAAGAGCCTGGCAGTCTACATTCCATGGGGTCACAAGATTCAGACATGACTTAGCAAATAAACCACCACCACAAAAGACCTCAAACAGTCAGAGAAATCTTGAGAAAGGTGGAACTGGAGGAGTCAGATTTCCTGACTTCAGAATATACTACAAAACTATTGTTGTCAAAACAGTAATGTTGTTGGCACAAAACCAGAAATAGTCCAGAGTAACACCCATTCTCCTAAGGTCAATTAGTCTATGACAAAAGAGGAGGACAATGGAGGAAAGATAGTCTCTTCAATAAGTAATGCTGGGAAAACTATATGTAAAAAAGAAAGAAAGAAAATAGAACACTTTATACCATCATATAAAAAAATAAACTTAAGGTGGATTAAAGACCTAAATATAAGATCAGACATTATAAAACTTTTAGAGGAAAACATAGACAGAAAAAGTTTTGACATAAATCACAGCAAGATCTTTATTGAGGCATCTCCTAGAGTAATGGAAATAAAAACAGTAATAAACAAATGGGACCTAATTAAATTAAAAAACTTTTGCAGAACAAAGAAAACCACACACACACACACACACAAAGGACAACCTATAGAGGGAGAAAATATTTACAAATGTTGTGACTGACAGGGTACTGGTCTCCATAATTTATAAGCAACTCACTTGCCAACAAAGGTCTGTATAGTCACACCTATGATTTTTTCAGTAGTCATGCACAGATGTGAGGGTTGGACTATAAACAAGGCTGAGCACCAAAGAATTGATGCTTTTGAACTGTGGTGTTGGAAAAGACTCTTGAGAGTCCCTTGGACAGCAAGGAGATCAAACCAGTCAATCCTAAAGGAAAACAACCCTGAACATTTGTTGGAAGGTCTGATGTGGAAGCTGAAGCTCCATTATGTTGACCACTTGATGTGAAGAACTGACTCTTTAGAAAAGACCCTGACGCTGGGAAAGAATGAAGGCAGGAAGAAAAGGGGACAATAGAGCATGAGATGGCTGGATGGCATCACTGACTCAATGTACATGAATTTGAGCATGCTCAGAGAGATGGTGAAGGACAGGGAAGCCTGGCATGCTGCAATGCATGGGGTCACAAAGAATCAAACATGACTGAGCGATTGCACAATGTGTGGCTCAAAAAAAAAAAAAAAAAAAAAAAAAAACCATAAAATAAAATAACAATAAAAAATGGACCTAAGACCTAAAGAGACATTTCCTCAAAGAGGATATAAGATGGCCAAGAGACACATGGGAAGATACTTTAACATGGCTAATTTTTAGAGAAATGTAAATAAAAACTACAGTGAGATATCAACTTACACCAGTCAGAATGTCCATCATCAAAAAGTCTGTAAACAATAAATGCTGGAAAGGGTGTGGAAAAGGAACCCACCTACACTTTAGTTGGAAAATAAATTGGTATAGCCACTATAGAGAGAAAGCGTTCCTTAAGGAACTAAAATAAAGTTACTATAGGAAGCAGCAATCCCACTCCTGGGCACATATCCAGAGAAAAACATGCCTCAAAAGGATATATGAATACCAATATTCATTGAAACACTGTTTAAATTAGCCAGGGCATTGAAGCAACCTAAATGTCTATTAACAGATGAATACAAAAAGAAGTTGTGGAATATTACTCAGTCATTAAAAAATGAAATAATGTCATTTGTAGAAACACGATGGACCTGGAGATTATCATCTTAAGTGAAGTAAATCAGACAGAGAAAGACAAATATTGCTGCTGCTGCTGCTAAGTTGCTTCAGTTGTGTCCGACTCTCTGTGACCCTATAGACAGCAGCCCACCAGGCTCCCCCATCCCTGGGATTCTCCAGGCAAGAATACTGGAGTGGGTTGCCATTTCCTTCTCCAATGCACGAAAGTGAAAGGTGAAAGTGAAGTCGCTTAGTCATGTCCGACCCTTAGCGACCCCATGGACTGCAGCCTACTAGGCTCCTCCATCCATGGGATTCTCCAGGCAAGAGTACTGGAGTGGGGTGCCATTGCCTTCTCCGAAGACAAGTATTGCTATGCTAAGTCACTTCAGTCGTGTCCGACTCTGTGCGACCCCATAGACTGCAGCCCACCAGGCTCCCCCGTCCCTGGGATTCTCCAGGCAAGAACACTGGAGTGCGCTGCCATGTCCTTCTCCAATGCATGCAAGTGAAAAATGAAAGTGAAGTCGCTCAGTTGTGTCCGACTCTTAGCAACCCCATGGATTGCAGCTTAACAGATGCCTCCATCCATGGGATTTTCCAAGCAAGAGTACTGGAGTGGGGTGCCATTGCCTTCTCCGGAAGACAAATATTATATATGCTTATATGCAGAATCAAGAAAATTTCCTTAATATATGCTACTCACTTATAGAATAAAAATTTCCAAGTCTAGTTTTAAGCATATAAAGTGCAATAGTGTTTGCTTCCAATTAGCATCTTATTTGTCTAGACATATCTGCTAATTTTGTGTTTTGTAATCAAAATACCAAAATACAGTGATAGTATGAGAAATGCTAAATCTGCCCTCATTTAAGTTGTGGTCCCAGCAACATACCAGAGCAATTTCATATTTGATGACCTCTGAAAAGAGAGGTGCAGCTATTCTTGGCCAATGAGGAAAAGATTAAAAGGAAAAATCAAAAGCAGAAATATAATAACTCACTGGAATAATTCCTGTGATGTCTGTAATATAAAAGTGAGTCTTCCTATATCCCTGTGTAAACTTTAGGATGTACTCTATAGCTCATTCTCATATCATAACATTTATATATGCTAAGCACAATATTTTTAATAATTTGAAGTAAAAGATAAGTAAACTGATGTGACTAGAAAATGTAGTAAGACTGTGGATATTCATTGATTGCTTTCACAGTTCCCTCAGAGTCACCGACTTATATGTCAACATGCTATTCTTTACTGCAAGAGAAAGAGAATTTTTTTTCAGTGTTCAATTTCTTAATTATAGAGTTTCTTTACCTTTCTTGCCCCAAAGATAGTTTTAGGAGAGTATACGATGCATCCCTATTAAAATTACATGGCCATAGACAGAAATCAGCAAATTTCTTTAGGCATATGAAAAACAGAAACCATTTGAATTTGGAGATTCATAGGGAGGGGTCACCAGACCATGTCTTGCATATGAATTGGGTTGAAAGGACCAAATCAAGTATGGAGAGAGTGTAACTTAGATGACTTCCTCTTTGAATATGCCAAAATAGAGCGGCAAGATTTCCCTGGGAAAAAAAAAAAAAAAAAGTATGTTAGAATCAGAAGGAAATCATTTTATTAAATAGGAAAAAGGAGAAACAGGAGAATAGGAGACAATACTGAAGTCATGTGGAGTTGAAAGCAAGGTAGACAAGAAACATGCCACAGCCTATGTGCAGAAACTTGCAAATTTATTTACATTTATTGTAGTGTTGTTTCTCTGTTGTGCTCTCTATAGTCCATGGGTGAAGAAGCATATGTGAAAGCGGTCAGACCGAATGTTGGTGGTTATCCTGGCATCTTGAAAAGACATATCTAATGCCTTAACATCATAGAGGCCTGAACTGGGTGTTGCTATGTGGCTTAAACAAAAAAAATATCACATATTTAGCAGTCATTTTGTACTGACCCGTTCCTGCTAAGATTCAATACCCTTGGTGCTGTTCTTTGTGCTTAGTCTCTCAGTCGTGTCCAACTCTGCAACCCCATGGACTGTAGCCTGCCAGGCTTCTCTGTCCATGGGATTCTCCAGGCAAGAACACTGGAGTGGGTTGCCATGCCCTCCTCCAGAGGGCTTTTCTCAACCCAGGGATCAAACCCCGGTCTCCAGCATGGCAGGTGCATTCTGTACCATCTGAGCCATCAGAGCTTACCCTTAAGCATTTATTTTCCTAATTTTCCATTTCTGCTCATACCGCATACCTGCTTTCCTCATTTTTTTTTTCTAAATTACCAGTCTTTTAATATAGAGGAAAGAGAAAAGAGCTAACCTAGGAATAGTGCTAAAAAAGTAGAGTGGAAAGGAAATTCAAAATTGTCACTTTCAATCCTCTACTACACACAAGGATCACTGTCTCCAAACATTTTAATATAGCTTTTTTAAAAAAAATTTAAATTTATTTATTTTAATTAGAGGCTAATTACTTTACAATATTATATTGGTTTTGCCACACATCAACATGAATCTGCCACAGGTGTACATATAGCTTTTTTTAAAATATCCAATGATAGGAATCTGGCTGCTTCAGAGTCAGCTTATTCTATTCATGATCAACTGCAATTTTTAGAAAAAATAATTCTTACAGTGAGCTGAGATAGTTTAACTAACTCAAATTTATTTTTAACATATCTTTTCTAGTAGAGTACAGAAATGTTACTTCTCCTCAAATTAGTTTTACTTGTCTTTCCATCAGTCACCTGTTTCCCAAACTAACATTTTTCCTTTTTTAGTGGAGCTATCAGTCACTACCACTGAGTCAGTGGCACCCTTGGGGCTGTAAGATCTTGATTGGATTTAGACTCATTAAAAATAAAAAGAAAACTTCTTATAACAACTAGAAATTTTGGTAACCACACAACCACAGCTGTTTCACAGAGTGAAGGATTACTCTTTAGTTAATAATGAACGCTGCTTACCTGTCTGATTTGGCTCCTTTTATAACTGACACTTGGAGAAGGAAATGGCAACCCACTCCAGTATTCTTGTCTGGAGAATCCTGTGGATGGAGGAGCCTAGTGGACTGCTGTCCATAGGGTCGCACAGAGTCAAACATGACTGAAGCGGCTTAGCAGCAGCAGCAGGAGCAGCATAATTGACTCTGAGCTTTTCTGTAACTCTTTGCTATTTTTAAAAAGTCTTTGGGATGGCACAATGTTGATTCTATTTCTCCCTCACCTGAAAAATTTTGAAACACTAAATAGATCAAATTAAAAACATTCATTAAGAAAAAAATTGATAATCTTAGGTATTTCACTGCCCATTAAAATATGGTCAGATCCCTAAGAGGGGGTGCCCCTTCTTCAGAGGCATAAAACCTTAATGTAAAGATAGGTTTTGCCACTGCATGACTGTGTGATTTTGGGGAAACAGCTTGACTTATGAAATTCAATTTTCTCATCTATAAAGTAACATTAATAAAAAATAAGTAAAATATATAATCAATAAAGCACTACATAAACTTTAGATATTATTTTTATTCTACTATACTATGGGCTTCTTGAGGGCAGCAACTGATATTACTTTTCTTTGTATCATAGAGGCCAGATATCCTGAAATAGAATTGAATGCTCACTAAAAGCTTGTTTGAAAAAAAGCAATAATTTCACTCCCTTTTATTTGGTAGGTAAACAATTTTCAGTAAATTTAAGACAAAGTAAACTTTTATGGACAAATATTAACACAGAGCTCAGAAATTTTTGTATTGTTAAATCAGTGTACATGAAGGCAGTGTGGGAATACTTATTTAAATTATATATATATATAATTTCTCAATTAAATATATAATTTTAAATAGCTATTCCCCAGGTAAAGTGGATCTTTCTTGAGTTTCCATAATACTATATTAAAGAAAATAGTGGGTATTTAATCAATATTTATTTGTTGAAAATGGATATATATTCCAGCATTCCCAAACCAAGGACACATGTAATTTTTTCCTGGAGTTTTAATGAATTTGTGTTTTAAGGTTTATTTATAATCTCTGAAATTCAAAATAAGAAAAATAATAGAGTGGATGTCTCATGATAACTGAACTGTATGTTCTCAGGATCATCAGATTTTGGGACTTTGTAATCTGACAAAATTCTTTGACTCATGACAACCAAAAGCACTCTGAATATTTTACAGAAAGAACTTGATGATGAAGTTATTATTACAACAGAAATTTTGTTAATATAAATGGATTGCATCTTTCTGTAATTAACTGCTATAAATATAGAACCTGCCTCTTTAAATCTTTACTTCAATGCTACCTGAGTTCTCAAAATTTACTCACTGAATATAGACAAAGCACTGTCAGACTGGCTGGTTTAGCCTGACAAAGTGACCATTTATCAAGAAAATGTCTGCCTGTTTAGTCACCAGTTCCTAGAATCATTGCCTATTCTGCTTCACAGTAAGACGCAAGAAATAGAGAGAAATTGCTCACAAAAGACTCTTGTTAGTTGTAACCTCCTGCAGATGTCTGTAATTAGGGTTAAATTGGTGACCTCAAGCCTATTTGGAAGTAGAAACTACTTTAAGAGAGAAGATAAATTCAGTTGGAACTTTAAGAAAAAAAAATATATGCAGAGCTCCTGAGTGGGAACAAGATATTTAAGCAATGGTGAGAGCATAAATACAGACTTGGAAGAGAAAATGTCACTATGAAAAAAAAACAGATAAGATGAATTAAAAATTAATAGAAAACTAGACAATAAAATAAATTAGGGCAAAGTTGGGGTGGGAGCATGAATTTCAGCCAAGGAGTGTTACTACAGCTAATTGGATAGTGAGATGACATTGAAATGCAAAATATGAAATGACCAAAAAGGAACTTGCAATTCCTACAACTGTGCCCAGTGCTGAATATACTGGTTTCTTGAGCAGTATGTTACTTGTTTTAGATTAAATTTCTGTTTAAAAATGTAGATGCTATATACACCTTCATAGAGTATTTTCTCAATTTAAATTTAAAAATACAGAAAAATATCCATACATAAGGAAATTTTTCAGCTAAAAGCGAGGGGGGGGTAATGTCAAATGCTGCTTATGATTAGGATATGATGGTTGATGATACAATGTGCCACATATATTCATGTTTTAGAGCCTTAAAGATTATCACACATCCTAGTAATCTATCCTGTTTTAAATATTATGATATTTTGCTTATGATCTAACATACAGTTGATATTTACATAATATGTAATTCAACAAGAACCTATTTTTAATATACAGATTCAACTTAGTGATATTTATCTCAAGATTTTTTTTTTTGGAACACAATATCTATTTATTCTAATTAGTATATTGCATAATAATTTGAGCTCTTCATCAGATTATCACTTTGTTCTTTCCTCACGCATCTTTCTTTCTTTCTGGGTACAGGATTGTTCTGCCTCTTGGAAATGTGACTCTGGAATCACTTCCTGTCACTCTATATAGGCAATTAACTCACGAATAAACTATTTTTGACTATGTGCTGTGCTGTCGCTTCAGTTGTGTCCGACTCATCGTGGCCCTGTGCCCTGTAGCCTGCCAGTTTCCTCTATCTATGGGATTCTCCGGGCAGGAATACTGGGGTGGGTTGCCATTTCCTTCTCCAGGGGATCTTCCCGACCCAGGGATCGTCTCACACCTCCTGCATTGGCAGGTGACTTATTTACCACTACTGTCACGTGGGAAGCCATTTTTGACTACAGACATAGCCAATTTCAGCATTTTTTTCCCCCTGCTTGCATGTTTTTGTTTCAGGACAAGAGTTCTATTTCCTTGTCATAAATTGAGATGACTGTGACAGTGACACTTTTCAATATATTAATTTGACTAAGTCAATGCTGAGACCCAAATTCATTGATTTAACCAATAGCCTAATAATAATTTAACCCAAAGTTCACATGGTAGTGGAACAAGGCAGGAGCCAGTGCCTTGAAGTACAAATGTTCTCTGACTTTTCTGAATTTAATCTCCCAGAAAGCATATCTTTTGTGCATTATCTTGGATTAAGTTTCAATTTTATTGCAAAGAACTCTGTGATATTGCACAATACCTGGTGAATAAGCAGGGGAGCATTCTGAAATTGTACAGAGAATGTATCCTCTCTTGAATATAATTGAAAACTATGTTGCTGCCACTCTTCTATCACAAAATGCCATTTTTCAGAAGCACTAAGAAAAGTTGGAGCAAGAGTGAGACACCATAGTAGAAGAAACACAGATCCAACTGTCAAGAAAACTGAGGTCTAGCTTCAAATCCATTGCTCATGATCTTTGTGTACATAGGCTATTCCTATAATCCTAGTTTTTCATCTCCAAAATGAGTTATAAAATTTGACCCAACTTCACAAGATTCATATCAGATCAAGCTATTTCAAAATTGCAAAATACAATTCAACTGAAAAGTATTATTGTTCCATATAACCATATGTACTCTTAAGATGATTGAGAAAGGCTGAAATTGGCTCCCACAAATAAGATGCTAACCCAGAGAAAGGCCATAAGAAATACTAAAGTGTCTGTTTGTCATTCATTCAGGCTCAGGTCACAGGAATTTATTCTCTGATATAGAAATGAATTGCATTCTTGGCTTATAAATGTTTCTATCTTGCACTTAACCAACTCCAAATATATAGAATTTTTGATCATTCACTATCAAACTTAAATCCACATTGCCTGATGGCATAGTGTTAATATAATAAAAATAACAATGGATTACATCTGGGTCTAAAAAAAAAAGTTTGGCTCAACAAATATTAATTAAAAGCACAACAACTGATAGTAAGGTGTTCTGGTGTATTGAAAAGGTTGCACAACTTGGAGTCAGAAGTTATAGAACTAGTTTTTTCTCAGCTGAGTAACCGTGTAACAATCCATCATGTGTGACTTCATTCTTCTGTCCTTAGTGTTCTTAACTATAAAATGAAATTAAAAACTGATACTTTATTGGACTACGTTAAACACACAAAGTAATAAAATATGTGTATTTGTGATATATGGCATAAGTAAATATATTAATTTAGCTAAAATTAAAGTAAATCAGAGATGGGAATACCAGAGCACCTGACCTGCCTCCTGAGAAATCTGTATACAGGTCAAGAAGCAACAATTAGAACTCGACATGGAACAACAGACTGGTTCCAAATCAGGAAAGGAGTACATCAAGGCTGTATATTGCCACTCTGCTTATTAAACTTATATGCAGAGTACATCATGAGAAATGCTGGACTGGAAGCATCACAAGCTGTAATCAAGATTGCCGGGAGAAATATCAGTAAACTCAGATATGAAGATGACATCACCCTTATGGCAGAAAGTGAAGAGGAACTAAAGTACCTCTTGACGAAAGTGAAAGAGGAGAGTGAAAAAGGTGGCTTAAGAACTCAACATTCAGAAAACTAAGATCATGGCATCTGGTCCCATCACATCATGGCAAATAGAGGAGAAACAATGGAAACAGTGACAGACTTTATTTTGGGGGGCTCCAAAATCACTTCAGATGGTGACTGCAGCCATGAAATTAGAAGACGCTTGCTCCTTGGAAGAAAAGTTATGACCAACTAGACAGCATATTAAAAAACAGGGACTTTGCTTTACCAACAAAGGGCCGTCTAGTCAATGCTATGGTTTTTCCAGTAGTCATGTATGGATGTGAGAATTGGACTATAAAGAAAGCTGAGTGCTGAAGAATTGATGCTTTTGAGCTGTGGTGTTGGAAAAGACTCTTGAGAGTCCCTTGGACTGCAAAGAGATCCAACCAGTCCATCCTAAAGGAAACCAGTCCTGAATATTCATTGGAAGGACTGATGCTGAAGCTGAAACTCCAATACTTTGGCCACATGGTGTGAAGAGCTGACTCATTGGAAAAGACCCTGATTCTGAGAAAGATTGAAGGCAGGAGGAGAAGGGGACAACAGAGAATGAGATGGTTGGATGGCATCCCTGACTTGATGGACATGAGTTTGAGTAGGCTCTGGGAGTTGGTGATGGACAGGGAAACCTGGTGTGCTGCAGTCCATGGGTCGCAAAACCTTGGACACTACTGAGCAACTCTACTGACTAATTTCATCTTTAATATTTTATCTTTCCCAACTTTTTGAATTTACAAAATGGATTGGTTAAGTTTCAGAATAGGACTCAGTAAATCCTATTTACAGATCCCATTAGTACATATCTATGTCAATATGGAGGGAAAATATTGTTTATGTGCATCATCATCACTTATTAAAAGAGTTCTATACATGATAAGGCCTGACATTTCTAGGTTCCTGGTGAATAGACACAGCCTGACATTAAGAAAGTTCATGATTAGAATATACTCTCCACAAGTAATTAGGTACAACTTTCAACTTTATATATATCAGATAGTAACAGACTCATGATTTTAGTGACTTAAATTACTTTCAGCCAACATTACATCCAAAATAAGTATACATTCTTGACCTTTATAGACATGTTTCTCTATAGTTCAGTTGTTACTTGTTGGGTCTTGTTTATAACGTAAATTGGATTAGTTATGTGTGATATTCTAATACAACATTATTAGTGTGCTCAGTTGTGTCTGACTCTTTGCAATCCCATGGTATCCTGGCAAGAATACTAAAGTTAGCTGCCATTTCCTCCTCCAGTGGATCTTTCTGACCCAGGGATTGAACTTGCATTTCTTGCAGGTCCTGCATTGGCAGGCTGATTCTTTACTGCTGAGCTACCTGGGAAGCCTGCATTTTTAAATGAATATAATTTTATGACAGCACAGTTTAAAATTAAAATATTATAGGGTGGGAGGCCCAAGAAGGAGGGGATATATGTGTACATATAGCTAATTCACTCTGTTGTACAGCAAAAACTAACACAACATTGTAAAGCAATTGTAAGGGCTTCCCAAGTGGTGCAGTGGTAAAAAATCTGCCTGCCAATGTAAGAGGTGCAGGAGATGCAGGTTAGATCCTTGGGTCAGGAAGATCCCCTGGAATAGGAAATGGCAATCCACTTCAGTATTTTTGCCTGGAAGAGTTCATGGACTACAGAATCTGGCAGGCTATAGTCCATGAGGTTGCAGAGTCAGATGCAATTGAGCATGCATGCACTCATAAATGTGTTCATAAATTTCCCAGATGAACACAGATAATTTTTTAAAAATAAAAGAAATTTTACTTTCATATTCTACGTATTTCATTCAGTTTACATTTTGTTTCACATTTTTTTCCTCAAAAGGAAATCACTACAGCTTACTTAAAACATCAAAACTCAACTAAAATCTTAACTTACGAACTGTCCTAAAGGATCACCCACAGATATTCATTGTCTAGATAACTTGACCATGTTTTCTAATCTTAAAAGGTAAGTTTAGCTAATTTGCATTCTCCTAGCTACTTTGCTAATGAAATCAGTGTCATAAACAGGGACTATGTTTTTAGCTTGGGCTATGACCAAATCTTTTTTTAAAAAATCCAACTAATATTTTTAAAAAGTATTGTATCTACAAGTTAGTTACAGTGAGAAGAACAATGATAATTGAAGTATTAATAAAATGATATTTCTATTACAATTAAAGAAATAAAAATAATGAGTTAGAAAGGAAAGCCTGAATACCTAAGACTTTAAGAAGAAGAAGAAGAAGAAGCCATTTTAAAGCTAGTTTAGACAAGGAGAAGAAAGACTGCTTGTGACTGATGGTGTACAGAAAGAACCACAGGGATTTTGCCATGGTCCTCAAGCTGTGGTACATTATGTGTTTTTGTTGAAATACGGTAATAAGAAAATCTGTTTTTTAACATTATTATGCTAAGGTGCCATCAGATCCACTATTCTGAAGCCATGATCTAAATGATAAAGACGACCAGTTAGTAAATTTTCCCATTAGTTTACCAAGCTCAAGGAATAAAAACAATTGTCAATGTGAAATTTGTTCATTTACTATAACTTTTATATTGTGGAAGACTCTATCTCCAGGTCTCAAAAGGAAATATTTCCTTTCTCCTAAGGTGGGAAAAACTAGAGCCATAGTTTTTTAGCCTTTAAAAAAAATATTTTCCGTGATTGTCTAATTTTAGAAATTTTTATTTCTAAAATTTAGAAATAAAATTTTAGAGTATTGCATATTTAGATTATTTGATCATTGTTGATGAGTTAGAAACATCAATTAAATAGAAACACTCTGAAATATAAAACAGCTTACTTCTATGTTTATTATTAAAAACAATGCCCCCAAGAAAATAAAATGCTTTAATTTCATGTTATTATAAAAATGTAAGTAATCAATTTATTTTTAAGTAAAGCATTTTGAAAAACCTCTCCTAAGTAATGAATTCTACTCACTTAGTAAAATGTTCTTTCTTAAAGAGTTCATCTGTTTAAAAGTGTGCATGAAAAAAAAAAAAAAAAAAGTGTGCATGAAAACACTTGTGAGGCTGTCTTCTTTTCTTATCACGCTAGCTCTAACCTATACCTCCTCTTTATGCCAGGTCTTATGGTGTCTGTCAACCTTTTATTTATCCAGTTGTGAAGTAGGAAGTTAGCAGAGGAGCCTGGCTGAAAGGGATGCATGCTGATGTCTAAACATCACAGACACACCCAGGAGTGTTCAGAGATAAGCTGCAAAATAACCACAGAGACTTTTCAACTCCTACACGCTTGCCCTAGGCACACAATGGATACAAAATAACCACAGGGGCCTCTCCAAGTAACCTTAAGCAGTTAGGAGCTAATTAAGGGCTCATGAGTATTCTACATCTAATTATAACAGACTAAATCATGGGAAGACACATGGGAACACATAAACAACAGAGTCTGCTATCATAAAACTTGAAATTATGTAATTTGAAATTGTGAGTTGGCCTTGAATGTGTGCCCATTTTCATTCGCTTTCATTACTGGTGGTGGGTACAAGCTCTACGTTGCACTGGGAATAACTAAAAGGAGGAGACGGGAAGTCTAAAAGGTTGAAGCCAAGCATAATTGATAGGAAGGATAAGGAGGAGTCCATTGGAAGTGTCTAATAAGAGACCTGTCTGCTTGAGTTGAACTGAGTTATAACTGGTCTGTTGTTTTACACCTTTTGGTCCATCACTCTGAACTTTTGTTGCAATGAGATGAGAACCAAGGAAGAGAAATAAACTGACCTGACATAATCATACCTCGTAGCCTATAAAATAATTGACCTCACATTGGATCACGTGTCTATATAGGAGTTGCTCTGGAGTCTTTTTGAACATTTTTTCTTTTTTTTCCTGAGTGTAGGCTAAGTGTTATGATTTGAATACTTTTGTCCCATCAAAATTCATGTGTTGAAATATTAACACACCCCATGTAAAGGTATGGAGGTAGGGCCTTTGAGAGAAGAGGCCTTACAAATGAAACTAGTTCCCTTATAAGAGATCATTAGAGACCATGCTCACTCTCTTTCTGCTGTATGTGGATACACTAGGAAGTGAGCATCTGCAACTTGGAAGAACATCCAAACTAGAACTCAATGATCCTGGACTGTGATAAACAATCTCCAAACTCCAGAAATATGAGAAATCAATTTTTTTTGTTGTTAATAAGTCACCCAGTTTATGATATTTTGTTATAGTAGCCTAAGTTGTCCAGGATACAAGAAAGACTTACAAGGAAATGTTATTACTACTGTTAATAGGTATAAAGTTTATTGAACACCTGTTAAAATTTCTGGCTCTGTGCTAAGGGCTTTATGAACACTCTTTTAATCCACTCTGAAACCCTACAGAGTAGGATTTATTATTAACGTTTCTCTTTTAATTTTTATTTCCTTCAGAAAGAGACTTAATTTTGCCTAAGGGAGAAACATAATTACATATTGGTAATAATCATATGAGAAATTTTGTAGTCATATTGCCAAATATGTTTTCAGTTCACAAATCTTATAAATCACATATAGACAAACACAGAAAAATGGTAAAGATTCAGCTGGTTAGTGTAACAATTGTGACATCTCTGTTTCCTTGGAAACCAGTAGTGATTACAAAGCACAGAAAATAGTAATAAAGAGTTCTTTCTTGAACATAGATGTTTGAATTGTTAGATCTTCACAAAAAAATCATTTGAAAGCAAACATTTCTCTAATGTATATAGAAGAGCAAAACAGTAACAAATAATTTTGATCTATTACCTTTTCAATTTTGCTCAAGAAGTCAACCTCTAAAACACGTGTGCACTGGTCATGCTAGTTGACTTACACCACCATTAGTGGAGAAAACACAGCAAATTCAACCAAAGTTGTATACATAATAGAAAAATATATATGAAGAAAGAAGCTGGCAAAGAAAATGCGGAAGATTTTTTAAAACATTATTTCATCATTCCATTCTTACATGTTTGCAATGAGACTGTTTATCGTAGTCAGAATCTCCCACTATCAAGAAATCATAGTTCAGAGATTAACATATACACACTGGTATATACAAAATAGATGATCATCAAGAAGCCACTATACTATACTATACTAGTGAACTATACACTATATTTTATAAAAATCTATATGGGAAAAGAATCCCCCAATATATATATTATATATATATATATATAATACATACATATATATATATATGGGTGTGTGTGTGTACATGTAAAACTGAAATTTGGTGCTGTACACTTGAAACCATCATGATATTGTAAATCACTCTACTTCAATTAAAAAAATTGGCATTAAAATAAATAAAATGTACCTCCTAAATTAAAATTAAAATGATAGAAATCATAGTTCACTACAGAGGTCACCACACCTTTTCTGTAAAGAGTGAGATAGTAAATAATGTAATCTTTGCAGCCTAATTTGTCTCTGTCACAACTATTCAGCTCTGCCACTGTAGTACAAGACCAAACATGGACTTACATAAACAAACAGAAATGACTGTTTTCAAATAAAATGTTATTAAGACAAAAAAATTGGCAACCAGCCTACAGGTCAAAGTTTCCCAAGTATTGCTCTAAAAGAGAGAGAGAGAAATATTTAGAAATACCTATCTTCCTGATAAAAAGAACTGGGACTACTTAATCATGTGGAGTCTTAAAAGATCACATTGGATAGCTTTTCAAAATGAGTACTAGAAATGTGCTAGCATTAGTTTTATTATTTATGGGTGTAAACACAGAAAAATGCATTCCATAGCCCAAGGCAGTGAGCTCCAATTAATAATTAGAAACTTTTTAAAAAGTCAAGGCAATGTCATCATATATCTGCTGATCATGAATAAGTATTTTAAGATTATATGACAGCCAGGAGAAATTTACCAGAAAAAGTCCACATAGAAAGATACTAATTGCATATGAGACCATTTCAGGATCTCAAATTTGTGATAATGGGCAGCCTCTAAGCTCTTTATTGAGGTCCTTAAGACACTTGTGCCTTTTTACCATAGCTATTCCTTGTTCTAAAATTTGCAGATGATTTCAGAAAGTGTGCAGTTATCTACAATGTGTACACACCTATTCATATACATGCAAATAGATAAAAAAGGGGAAAAGTTTACTATCTGAAGAACTAACACTTCTATGCATGAAGGCCCAATGGCAGATATGGATTTGAGGTTCAGTGTGTGAGGAGAGTAAAAGCTATTTTTCAAAGCATACTCTTTGTTGACTCTGATCACAGACACTTCTAAAAGATCTTTACCTACTATTTGACTAAAATCACCTGCTGAACGAGCTCAATTCCATCAGAAGAAGGAAAGGAGAGTGATAATCATTCTTTCTCTAGGGTAACAAAGCTTTATAGTCACTGCCAAAAACTGAAAGTTTGTTGCTGAATGAAAAGACGCTGGGATTCTTGGCCTCTGGAGAAGAATTCAATCCGTGGCCAGAGACAAAGCTTGATCATTCAGAGCTTTTGTGTAATAAAGTTTTATTAAAGTATAAAGGAGATAGAGAAAGCTTCTGGCATAGACATCAGAAGGGGGCAGAAAGAGTACTCCCCTGCTAGTCTTCAGCTGGATGTTACATAGTCATTAGCAGTCTGTTAATGAAAGAAACGAATGTCTTAAAATTCAGAATGGCACCAGGCCCCTCATCCCTAAGATGCATTCTGGGATAATGTTGGCACCAGATGATTCATCCCAGGCCATAAAATGATTGACATGAATCTTGTAGAAGGGCAGATTACCATACAGATAGTTTCATTTACATATATTAGGGGAACAATATCTGAGTATAATATACTGGTTTGTCAAGTAGGTTCTGAGCCATTAAGCGGAATCCACTTGAAGACCGAGTCTGGGGTAAATGCATAGTACGTTAACATAGCTTAAGACAAACATTTCCATAAGAAAAATGCATTGGTTAACTCAAGGTTTGAGAATAGTTAACTTCAGGTGAAATCAGGTGTCATTATGGCAACACAGTATTTTAAGAGAAACCTCCTTTTAAATTTGTATAGAGAAGGATATTTTTTTCCTTCTATCGCTAGTTAGAAGGAATATCGCTAGTTTGTTTCCTCCTGCCGCTTAAGAGAGATAAAAATATCTGACACTTGCAGCCTATTTCCTCCCTTTGGAGACCCCTGGCCTTCCTGCCTGTTACCCTCTCAAAACCAAAAGAGGAAAACTGGACAGATCTTGTAATAATAAATTTATTTCAAAAATTGCTGCAAAACCTGTTTTTTCATGTTATCCATACATTGTGAATCATATCATCATTTATGCAATCACAGAAGTATGGGTAAATTTCCTTTCTTATATTCTCCCACTCTCCACTCCCAAACACTGACAATCTTATAGATTCTATCTTCACTACCATTTCCCAAGCCTGACCTTACTTTTCTACATCCATTGCTATTGCCTTCTTTATGCCCATCATTGCATCTTAGCTATATTGTAGAATAGTCTCCTATAACTCCTATCACTTGTATTTTTTTAATATAAATTTATTTATTTTAATTTGAGGTTATTTACTTTACAATATTGTATTGGTTTTGCCATACATCAACATGAATCCGCCACAGGTATACACATGTTCCCCATCCTGAATCCCCCTTCCTCCTCCCTCCCCGTACCATCCCTCTGGGACGAAAATTTTTTATTTCATGGAAATCAGAACCACAATGAAATATCGTCTTACCCCTGTTAAGTGGCCATTATCAAACAGACACAAGATCATGAGAACTGGGTAGCCTGTAGATTAAAAAAAAAAAAAAAACCTGTGCACTGTGTGTAAGAATGTACATTGGAACAGCCACTGTAGAAAACAGTACAGAGTTTCCTAAAAAAAAAAAAAAAAAAAAAAACTACAATATGATCCAACAATCCCACTTCTGAATATATACCTGAAGGAAATAAATCACAAGTTTCAAGGAATACCTGCACTTCCATGTTCATTGAAGCATTTTTCATAATAGCTAAAATCTGGAGACAACCTGTGTCCATTAACTGATGAACGGATAAGGAGGTTGTAATGTGTGTGTGTTTACATATATATACTTTCATATACAATAGAATTGTACTCAACCGATAAAGAGAAGAAAATCCTGCACTTATGAAAACATGAATGATCTTTAGGGCACGGACCTAAGTGAAATAGGTCACACAAAGAAAGAAACATATTGTTAGATCTCACTTATATTTGGAATCTAAAAGACCTGAACTCGGAGAAAGAAAGTGTAGATTGGTGGGGGTTGCCAGGGGTATGGCATGAGGGAAATGAAGGCACATTAATAAAAAGATACACGTTTCCAGTCTGGTGATCTAATGTACAGCATCATGACCATAGTTAACAACACTGTATTGTACTTGTAAGTTGACCAAAAAAAAAAAAAAAAATAGCTCTTATGTATTCTCACCACACACACAGATACAAAGGTAACCCTTTGTACTGCTGGTTGTGTTAACTAACCTTATTGTAGTATTTCATAATATATATGTATACTAAATAGTCACCCTGTAATGGCACCCCACTCCAGTACGCTTGCCTGGAAAATCCCATGGATGGAGGAGCCTAGTAGGCTGCAGTCCATGGGGTCGCTAAGAGTCAGACACAACTGAACAACTTCACTTTCACTTTTCACTTTCATGCATTGGAGAAGGAAATGGCAACCCACTCCAGTGTTCTTGCCTGGAGAATCCCAGGGACAGGGGCGCCTGGTGGGCTGCAGTCTATGGGGTCGCACAGAGTCGGACATGACTGAAGTGACTTAGCAGCAGCAGCAGCATGCTTCAAACTTACACAATGCTGTATATCAATAATATCTCAATAAAACTGAAAAACTTGTACTTTTATAAACCTAGAGAAAATATCTCTATTTTATTTCTTACATTGGCACCAGGAATATTTTTTTTTTAACATAACTTACTTTGTTTTTCTTACTTTTAAATCTGGGGGTGTAGTCATGAAGTCGTGTTCGACTCTTGTGACCCCATGGATTGTAGCCCACTAGGGTCCTCTGTCCATGGGATTTCCCAGGCAAGAATACTGGAGTGGGTTTCTATCTGCCAATGAATAAGCTATGCATATTTGATAAATGCCAAATCCTTTGGCAGGGCATAACAAACTCTGCATGATCTATTCCTGACCTGATATGCAATAAATGTGCACTTTCTTTCTTCTAATAGCCAAACCTGCCTTCCTGGCTACAACTGTGGATGTGTGGCCCAAACAGAGCTATCATAAAACTCATAATAACTCATTTATAGTGATTAATAGAGAAATTGGTATATAACCCAAATTGGGTCTATTAATGTTATTGCCTTAGAACTTTTAACCCCAGATGGGAAAACAACATTCTTTTCAAGTTTCATCATGTAGATAAAGAACACTGCATACAGGGCTGAGATCTATCTTCAGAGACCTTATCCTCCACATCACTCTAAAGGTGCAGTAGAGAAATAAAAAACTGCAAAGAGAAAAGTAAGAATAAGAAATGGACACAGTAGTTTAAGTCTGGCTGCCGCTGCCCCTAACTTAGCTTCCATCTACTTCATTACACTCTGTTCTTCCATTATGTCACATGATCCAATGAATTTCTTGCTTTATCTTAAATCACTGTACTGGAGTATTTTCACATGTGACTAAAGTTTTGCTGAAGTAGAGGTGGCTCAGTGATAAAGAATCTTCATGCTCATGCAGGAAGCACAGGAGTCACAGGTTTGATCCCCAGGTTGGAAAGATCCCCTGGAGTAGGAAATGACAACCTGCTCCAGTATTCTTTCCTGGAAAATTACATGGACAGAGCAGCCTGCTGGGCTACAGTCCATGGGGTCTCAAAGAGTTGGACAGGACTGAGCACACACACAAAAATGTTAAACTAATGCAAACTGCCTGACATGTCTTCTCCCTGGCTTTAGTCCTTTTCTCTATGGTTTTAGTCCTTTCTGTCTCAATTTTGAAGGCCTCCTTCATATCCATAGCTGCAACTTTATCCAAGGACTCTTTTTTGAAATGATCCTAAGGTCAGAGTCAAAGACCCAGCATACTCTTTCCTTCTTTAATTTCATTCTTGTCTTACCTAAGACTTGAATTTTTCATTTTTCTTAATACCAACATGTAAACAGAAAAGAGCTTTAGAATTCAACAATGAGAACTTCTAAGAGCCCTGAGAAGTTATGATGGCACCAGCCAGAAATAAATTTTTTTGGATGAAGTCAGCTCCTGGTAGAATGGGAGCTTCTGAAATAAGATAAGCAACTTGCTGTCCAATGAAGAATTATAGGGAAAAACTTAGATAATGAAAATTGACTCATAATAGCCCCCCAAAATTATAGTAAATAATTATTATTATTTTGTAACGCTTTTGAAATACTCCAGTCAGAAACCCTGAGTGATTGCTCTGAGTATTTGGACAAATAATTTAATCTTATTAGTTTCAGTTTCCTTTCTTATTAATGGGCATTAATGCCTTATGTAGCTATATCACAGTTATGGTGTGATGATGAAATAATGAGTGAATGAATAAACTCTGAGAATTGGATAGATCTTTGCAAGTGAGGGAATCTTATAAACAGAATAGCCTAAGCCAAAAGAGCAGACCATCAGGTGCTGAAATAGGATAGTGGCACAAGAGACTCTAACCCAGCACCCTCAGTCACACTCAATGGGGGCCATACTTTGTGTTTACTTACCAATTAGCACAACCAAAAGTTAAAGTAGAATGACTTTCCAAATAACTTTTTGAGGATAACTGAGAAAACTATCATTCCTGGTTTTCAAGGCCTAGATTCAATAAGTAATATAAATATGCCACTTGTGGAAGACATGGCAATGTAACTGATACTGTTAAAATTAAACAAGAAAATATGTTATTTAGGATCTTCTTTAAGAGCATTTATTTGCATGACTGATACTTCAAGAATTCAAGATAATTAGATTCATGAAATAACATAGCAAAAGCACCCAATTTCAGCATTCTGATAGGCCCATTTATAAAACCTGCCCAGGCAGAAAGCGAAGTTGGTGAAAATGACAGTTTAGTATCTTCTCCTAAAGTAAAGGAAATATCCTCAGAAACTTGAATCCATCTATCCTCTTTTAAGCAGAGAGTGTATTAGTTTTTTGGTTTTTTTTTTTTAATTAAAATTAGCACAAATTGAATATTTATAAATTGATTTTATCTATTCAGCCTTGGTTTGAAACTTAACTTCTTACACATTTTAACAGGGATTTCTGAATCTGAATCTCTTAGCAATGCCTTCTAAATTTAGCTATGACCTTTATGACAGTAAAGAAAGTAGTTATAATTTGGTAAAAACTTAAAGAAAATATAGCATCTGCTGATAAATACAAAAAAATAGCAATGACAACTACTTTTTAATGACTGAATTCTAAGATTTGCAGCTTTAGCATAATAGTAGCTCTTTGTTTTAAATACAAAATCATATACATAGAGGCAACCTAAGTGTCCATTGATAGAGGAATGGATAAAGAAGACGTGATACATAAATACAATGGAGTATTATTCAGTCATTAAAAAGAAAGGAATAATGCCATTTGAAGCAACATGAATAGACCTAGAGATTGGCATTCAAATAAGCCAGGCAGAGAAGGAAAAATATCATATGACATCCCTTATATGTAGAATCTAAAAAAAAAAAAAAAAAAAAAGATAGAATTGAACTTACAAAACAGAAAGAGATTCACAGGTTTAAAAATGAACTTATGGCTGCCTGGGGGAATGAATAGTTAGGGAATCTGAGATTGACACGTATGCACTGCAATATTAAAAATAGATAACAAACAAGGACCTACTTTATAGCACATGAAACTCTCTTTAAATTTATGTGGCAGCCTGTATAGGGAGAATGGATACATGTATATATAAGGCTGAGTCCCTTTGCTATTCACCGGAAACTATCACAACACTGTTAATCATCTATACCCCAGTACAAAATAAAAACTTTAAAACACATTAAAATATATAAAGTCATAGAATTAACTGTTCCATTTTTTTTTATATTTCTATGTCTTCCTGCAGAATTTATTGAGCACCTACTGTGTGCAAGGCATTGGACCAGGAATAGACATATAAATATACCATACACTAATATCAAAAAACTTCATTTGACTTCTCTAAAGTACAGAATATGACAAAAATGAAGGAGTTTGGCTTCTGAGTGTAGATCATAAAAGACAGCACTGGTATATAAATAGAAGATATCAGAGTAGAAAGACTGTGATCACTCTTACAAGCACATCAAAATTACAATTATTTACAGAATAACTATTGATGAAAAAGACTTGAATCTGCCAGAAAAGATCTTCTATAATTAAAATTATAAAGAAGGAACTACAACAAGATGGGTAGCAAGAATGGAGTCAAAGTATAGTCATGAGTCATACCCCTAGGAGGGTGAAGAGAAGAATTCGAATTGCAGAGGTTCTTCCTTGGGAGAAAGGATTCTGAGGCCCACATTGGTTCTCCAGCCTGGGTGTCCTGTATTGAGATTACTTGTCTTTGTCAGTTAGTGGGACTTATTTGTAGGTGTCCCAGAGTGTTACAGGAAATAGAAACTCCACTTTTAAACAATGCACATGAAATCTCACATGCTCTGTGATCCAGAGCAGAAATAGTAATTTGAAGGAATCTGGGTCAGGTGTACCTGTTGATCTTGGAGAGCCCTCTAGAGAGGTAGGAGGCAACTGGAGCTCACCCCAGGGATATAGACATTGTAGCAGCTGTTATGAGTAGCTCATTCTACCATGTGGTCATTAGTGCTGAAAAGCATCATTTTGCAATCCTCCTTCTAGCTTATGAGCCTCAGGACCCCACCTGGAACCTGCCCACCAGCTTGTGCACACCAGTATTTGGAAAAAGCACAGACATGTCAAGGGTAAACCATTTGCTACTAAACAAATGTAGCACTTATAAGATGGTTTAAGAAACTGAAAAATAATACCAGGAGAAAAATGAAAATGAAAACACGATGATCCAAGATCTATGGAATGTAGCAAAACCAGTTTTAAGAAGGACATTTATAGATATGCACACTTATCTCATGAAGCAAGAAAAATCTCAAATAAACAACATACCCTTAAACATAAAAGAAATAGAAAAAGAAAAACAAGCAAAATTTCAAGTTAAAAGAAAAAAATCAGAGCTTAAATAAATAGATACAAAAATAGAAAAACCAATGAAATTAAGAGGTGGTATGTTGAAAAGATAAACAAAATTAGTAAACCTTTAGCTAGGCTCTTCATGAAAAAAAAAAAAAAAGAACCAAGTCAATAATATTCTTTAAAAGACAAATTACAGCCAACATCACAGAAATACACAGGATCATAATAAATTACTATGAAAAACAAGATGCCAACAAAACAGATAACCTGGAAGAAATGGATGAGTTCCTAGAAATATATAATCCCCCATGACTGAATGAGGAAGAAATTGAAAATATGAACAGATTTATTTACAGTAATAAATTAAAACTGACAGTAATAAAATAAAACACACCCAACAAACAAAAGTCTATGATCAGAAGAATTTTTTTTTAATTTTATTTTATTTTTAAACTTTACAATATTGTATTAGTTTTGCCAAATATTGAAATGACTCCGCCACAGGTATACATGTGTTCCCCATCCTGAACCCTCCTCCCTCCTCCCTCCCCATGCCATCCCTCTGGGTCGTCCCACTGACTAGAAGAATTTAACCAAACATTTAGAGAAGGGTTATTACCTATCCTTCTCAAACTGTTCCAAAAATATCAGAAGAGGGAAGACTCCTGAACTCATTCTACAAGGCCAGCATCACCATGATATCAAACTCAAATACATCACACACACACACACATACACACACAAACTGACAGACTATATCCCAAATGAACATAGATGCAAAAATTCACAACAAAATACTAACAAACCAAAGTCAACAAATTATTGAAAGAATGGTGGTATCCCACTGTGGTAAAGTGGGATTTTCCCCAGGGATACACGTTTTTTCTACTAATATCTGCAAATTAATCAATGTGATATACTATGTTAACAAACTGAATAAAAGCCATACAATAATCTCAATAGATACAGAAAAAAACTTTGACAAAATTAAGCATCCATTTTTAATAAAAACTCTCCAGAGAATGAGCATAGAGGAAACATACCTCAGCCTAATGAAAGCCATATACGACAGAGAAAACATTATACTGATTGTCAAAAAGCTAAACACATTTCTGCCAAGATCAAAAACATGACAATAATACCCACTCTTGTCACTGGTATTTAACATAATATTCTAATTCCTACCACAAAAATCAGACAAGAAGAAGAAATGAAAGGAATCCAAATTGGAAAGGGAGAGGTTAAACTGTCACTGTTTGCACATGGTATGCTACTACATATAGAAAATCCTAAAGATGACACTAGAGAACTACTGGAACTCAGCAGTGAATATGGCAAAGTTGCAGGATAAAATATTAATATATGGAAATCTTTTGCATTTCTATACATTATCAATGAACTTTTATAAAAAAAAATAAGGAAAAAAAATTCATTTTATAATCACATCAAAAAGAATACAATACCTAGGAATAGGATCATGGAAAAAGCAAGAGAGTTCCAGAAAAACATCTATTTCTGCTTTATTAACTATGCCAAAGCCTTTGACTGTGTGGATCACAATAAACTGTGGGAAGTTCTGAAAGAAATGGCAATACCAGACCACCTGACCTGCCTCTTGAGAAATCTGTATGCAGGTCAGGAAGTAACAGTTAGAACTGGAAATGGAACAAAAGACTGCTTCGAAATAGGAAAAGGAGTACGTCAAGACTATATATTGTCACGCTGCTTATTTAACTTCTATTCAGAGTACATCATGAGAAAAGCTGGGCTGGAAGAAGCACAAGTTGAAATCAAGATTGCTGGGAGAAATAACAATAACCTCAGATATGCATGTGACACCACCCTTATGGCAGAAAGTGAAGAGGAACTAAAAAGCCTCTTGATGAAAGTGAAAGTGGAGAGTGAAAACGTTGGCTTAAAGCTCAACATTCAGAAAACGAAGATCATGGCATCTGGTCCCATCGCTTCATGGGAAATAGATGGGGAAACAGTGGAAACAGTATAAGACTTTAATTTTTGGGGCTCCAAAATCACTGCAGATGGTGACTGCAGCCATGAAATTAAAAGATGCTTACTCCTTGGAAGGAAAGTTATGACCAACCTAGATAGCATATTGAAAAGCAAGACATTACTTTGCCAACAAAGGTCTGTCTAGTCAATGTTATGGTTTTTTCTGTGGTCATGTATGGATGTGCGAGTTGGACTGTAAAGAAAGCTGAGCACTGAAGAACTGATGCTTTTGACCTGTGGTGTTGGAGAAGACTCTTGAGAATTTCCTGGACTGAAAGGAGATCCAACCAGTCTATTCTGAAGGCGATCAGCCCTGGGATTTCTTTGGAAGGAATGATGCTAAAGCTGAAACTCCAGTACTTTGGCCACCTCATACAAAGAGTTGACTCATTGGAAAAGACTCTGATGCTGGGAGGGATTGGGGGCAGGAGGAGAAGGGGACAACAGAGGATGAGATGGCTGGATGGCATCACTGACTCAAAGGACATGAGTCTGAGTGAACTCTGGGAGTTGGTGATGGACAGGGAGGCCTGGCGGGCTGCCATACATGGGCTCGCAAAGAGTTGGAGATGACTGAGCAACTGAACTGAACTGAACTGAAGGAGATAAAAAGTCTGGGCTCAGAAAACTATAACACGTTGATGAAACAAACTGAAGATATAACAAACAAATGGAAAAGTACATCATGTTCTTGCATTGAAAGAATTAATATTTTGAGTTTATTTTTGTGTATGGTGTTAGAAAGTGTTCTAGTTTCATTCTTTTACAAGTGGTTGACCAGATTTCCCAGCACCACTTGTTAAAGAGATTGTCTTTAATCCATTGTATATTATTGCCTCCTTTGTCAAAGATAAGGTGTCCATATGTGCGTGGATTTATCTCTGGGCTTTCTATTTTGTTCCATTGATCTATATTTCTGTCTTTGTGCCAGTACCATACTGTCTTGATAACTGTGGCTTTGTAGTAGAGCCTGAAGTCAGGTAGGTTGATTCCTCCAGTTCCCTTCTTCTTTCTCAAGATTGCTTTGGCTATTCGAGGTTTTTTGTATTTCCATAAAAATTGTGAAATTATTTGTTCTAGCTCTGTGAAGAATACTGATGGTAGCTTGATAGGGATTGCATTGAATCTATAAATTGCTTTGGGTAGTATACTCATTTTCACTATATTGATTCTTACAATCCATGAACATGGTATATTTCTCCATCTATTAGTGTCCTCTGATTTCTTTCACCAGTGTTTTATAGTTTTCTATATATAGGTCTTTAGATTCTTTAGGTAGATATATTCCTAAGTATTTTATTCTTTCCGTTGCAATGGTGAATGGAATTGTTTCCTTAATTTCTCTTTCTGTTTTCTCATTATTAGTGTATAGGAATGCAAGGGATTTCTGTGTGTTGATTTTATATCCTGCAACTTTACTATAGTCATTGATTAGTTCTAGTAATTTTCTGGTGGGGTTTAGGGTTTTCTATGTAGAGGATCATGTCATCTGCAAACAGTGAGAGTTTTACTTCTTTTCCAATTTGGATTCCTTTTATTTCTTTTTCTGCTCTGATTGCTGTGGCCAAAACTTCCAAAACTATGTTGAATAGTAATGGTGAAAGTGGGCACCCTTGTCTTGTTCCTGACTTTAGAGGAAATGCTTTCAATTTTTCACCATTGAGGATAATGTTTGCTGTGGGTTTGTCATATATAGCTTTTATTATGTTGAGGTATGTTCCTTCTATTCCTGCTTTCTGGAGAGTTTTTAACATAAATGGATGTTGAATTTTGTCAAAGGCTTTCTCTGCATCTATGGAGATAATCATATGGTTTTTATTTTTCAATTTGTTAATGTGGTGTATTACATTGATAAACTCAAAATGGATTAAAGATCTAAACGTAAGACTGGAAACTATAAAACTCCTAGAGAAGAAGATAGGCAAAACAATCTCTGACATACATCACAGCAGGATCCTCTATGACCCACCTCCCAGAATATTGGAAATAAAAACAAAAATAAACAAATGGGACCTAATTAAACTTAAAAGCTTCTGCACATCAAAGGAAACTATTAGCAAGGTGAAAAGGTACCCTTCAGAATGGGAGAAAATAATAGCAAATGAAGCAACTGACAAACAACTAATCTCAAAAATATACAAGCAACTCCTACAGCTCAACTCCAGAAAAATAAATGACCCAATCAAAAAATGGGCCAAAGAACTAAATAGACATTTCTCCAAAGAAGACATACAGATGGCTAACAAACACATGAAAAGATGCTCAACATCACTCATTATCAGAGAAATGCAAATCAAAACCACTATGAGGTACCATTTCACACCAGTCAGAATGGCTGCGATCCAAAAGTCTACAAGTAATAAATGCTGGACAGGGTGTGGAGAAAAGGGAACCCTCTGACACTGTTGGTGGCAATGCAAACTAGTACAGCCACTATGGAGAACAGTGTGGAGATTCCTTAAAAAACTGGAAATAGAATTGCCTTATGATCCAGCAATCCCACTGCTGGGCATACACACTGAGGAAACCAGAAGGGAAAGAGACACGTGTACCCCAATGTTCATCACAGCACTGTTTATAATAGCCAGGACATGGAAGCAACCTAGATGTCCATCAGCAGATGAATGGATAAGAAAGCTTTGGTACATATACACAATGGAGTATTACTCAGCCATTAAAAAGAATACATTTGAATCAGTTTTAATGAGGTGGATGAAAGTGGAGCCTATTATACAGAGTGAAGTAAGCCAGAAAAAAAAAACACCAATACAGTATACTAACGCGTATATATATGGAATTTAGAAAGATGGTAACAATAACCCTGTGTACAAGACAGCAAAAGAGACACTGATGTATAGAACAGTCTTATGGACTCTGTGGGAGAGGGAGAGGGTGGGAAGATTTGGGAGAATGGCATTGAAACATGTAAAATATCACGTATGAAACGAGTCACCAGTCCAGGTTTGATGCACGATACTGGATGCTTGGGGCTGGTGCACTGGGACGACCCAGAGGGATGGTATGGGGAGGAAGGAGGGAGGAGGGTTCAGGACGGGGAACACATGTATATCTGTGGTGGATTCATTTTGATATTTGGCAAAACTAATACAATTTTGTAAAGTTAGCAGGATCCTCTATGACCCACCTCCCAGAATATTGGAAATAAAAGCAAAAATAAACAAATGGGACCTAATTAACCTTAAAAGCTTCTGCACATCAAAGGAAACTATTAGCAAGGTGAAAAGACAGCCTTCAGAATGGGAGAAGATAATAGCAAATGAAGCAACTGACAAACAACTAATCTCGAGAATATACAAGCAACTCCTACAGCTCAACTCCAGAAAAATAAATGACCCAATCAAAAAATGGGCCAAAGAACTAAATAGACATTTCTCCAAAGAAGACTACAGATGGCTAACAAACACATGAAAAGATGCTCAACATCACTCATTATCAGAGAAATGCAAATCAAAACCACTATGAGGTACCATTTCACACCAGTCAGAATGGCTGCGATCCAAAAGTCTACAAGCAATAAATGCTGGACAGGGTGTGGAGAAAAGGGAACCCTCTTACACTGGTGGTGGGAATGCAAACTAGTACAGCCACTATGGAGAACAGTGTGGAGATTCCTTAAAAAACTGGAAATAGACCTGCCTTATGATCCAGCAATCCCACTGCTGGGCATACACACTGAGGAAACCAGAAGGGAAAGAGACACGAGTACCCCAGTGTTCATCGCCGCACTGTTTATAATAGCCAGGACATGGAAGCAACCTAGATGTCCATCAGCAGATGAATGGATAAGAAAGCTGTGGTACATATACACAATGGAGTATTATTCAGCCATTAAAAAGAATACATTTGAATCAGTTCTAGTGAGGTGGATGAAACTGGAGCCTATTATACAGAGTGAAGTAAGCCAGAAAAAAAAAACACCAATACAGTATACTAACGCATATATATGGAATTTAGAAAGATGGTAACAATAACCCTGTGTACGAGACAGCAAAAGAGACACTGATGTATAGAACAGTCTTATGGACTCTGTGGGAGAGGGAGAGGGTGGGAAGATTTGGGAGAATGGCATTGAAACATGTAAAATATCATGTATGAAATGAGTTGCCAGCCCAGGTTCGATGCACGATACTGGATGCTTGGGGCTGGTGCACTGGGACGACCCAGAGGGATGGAATGGGGAGGGAGGAGGGAGTAGGGTTCAGGATGGGGAACACATGTATACCTGTGGCGGATTCATTTTGATATTTGGCAAAACTAATACAGTTATGTAAAGTTTAAAAATAAAATAAAATTTTAAAAAAATCAAAAAAAAATAAAAATAAAAATAAAATAAAATTAAAAAAAAAAAAAAGAATTAATATTGTTAAAGTAACCATACTACCCCAAACAATCTAAAGATTCAATGAAGACCTAATGAAAATATTCATGGAATTTTTCACAGCACAATACATATAACCCTAAGTTTTGTATGGAGCCAGAAATATCCCAAATATCCATAGCAATCTTAAAAAAAAAATATAGCTGGAGGTATCACACTCCATGACTTAGAGTATAATACAGAGCTCCAGTAATTAAAACAGTATGGTACAGGTACAAAAATAAACACATAGATCAATGGAACTGAATTGAGAACCCAGAAATAAAAACACAAATTCATGGTCAGTTAATCAGCAAAGGAGACAAGATTATGTAATGGTGAAAACACAATCTCTTCAATAAATCATGCTGGGAAAACTGAACAGTTATATGTAAAACAATGAAAATAGAGTATTTCCTCACACCATTTTCAAAATTAAATTAGAAATGAATGAAATAATTAAATGTAAGAATTGAAACCATAAAACTCCTAGAAAGAAACATTAGCAGAACACTCTTTGATATAAAATGTAGTGATATTTTTTGGATCTGTTTCCTAAGACAAGAGAAATAAAAGCAAAAATAAGGACATGGGGCCTAGTCTTAAAAGCTTCTGCACAACAAAAAAATCCATAGGAAAATTGAGAAGGCAACCTACTGAGTGGAAGAAATTATTTGCAAATGATCTAATAAGGAGTTAATATCCGAAATATATAAACCACTCATTCAACTCAATATAAAAAATCAAACAACCCAATTAAAACCTATACCAAAGACCTGAATAAGAAATGTATGGATGACTAATAGGCTTATGGACATATGCTCAACATCTCTAATCATCAGAAAAATGCAAAACAAATCCACAATGAGATATCATCTCTCACCTATCAGAATGGCTAACATTAAAAAATAAAGTGTTGGTGAGAATGTGGAGAAAAGGGACCCCTAGTACACTGTTTCAGAGTAAAATCAGTAGACACACTGTGGAAAACACATGAAGTTTCCTCAAAAACCAAAAATGTATCTTCTCTATCATCCAAGAATTCCACTCCTGGCTATCTAGTCAAAGAAAAGGAAAACTTTAATTAGAAAATATAAATATACCTCAATGTTTATATCAGCCTTATTTACAATAGCCCAGATATGGAGGCAACATAGGTGTCTATCAACAGATGAATGGATAATGAAGATGGAATACTATACAATGGAGTACTAGTTAAACAGAAAATAATGAAAACTCACCATTTGTAACCACATGGATGGACTTGGAGGGTATCATGCCAAATAAAATAAGTCAAACAAAGACAAATACTCTATCAGTTCAGTTCAGTTCAATTCAGTTGCTCATATCACCACTTATATTTGAGTCCAAAACACAGAGCAAATTAGTGAATATAACAAAAAGGAAACAGACTCATAGAGAACAAACTGGTCATTACCAATGGGAGGCGTAATATCATGTTAGGCCTTTAAGAGGTACAGGCTACAATGTATAAAATAAATAAAATACCAGGTTATATTATACAGCATAGGGACTATAACCAATATTTTGTAATAGCTATAAATGGAATATAATCTCTAAAAATTTTGAATCACTCTTCTGTACATTTGGAACTAATATATTATAAATCAATTATGTGCATAAGATGGATATTCACTAAATTCACCATGATAATCATTTCATGATATATGTAAGTCAAATCATTACACTGTTCACCTTGAAAAACTATAACTTGATATAAATAAACAAATAAATATTTAAAAATAAGTTCACAAAAAGAAGCACTACTTTCTTGTCCAGAGGTTGATTTTAATTAGTTTTCTGAAGCTGGACAAGTCACTTTTCCCATGTCATTCATTTAAAAACACTTTTTTATTGGCATCTTCCTAGTGGACCATAAGCCAGAACACGTGGAATAAACATACCTCACTCCAGCCTTAGCTGGAGATGATTTTATAGTGAGCAAGACAGACACTAAAGAATTGACTGCACACAGAAATAAATACACACACTGATTACATAAAGTGTAATAAAGAAGCATTTGTGTGAAAGAATATTTAAAACTTGGCCCCCTGATTTATTTCACCAGTCTTAGAAGATGTATATGAGAAAACAAAGTTTAAACTCATATCCATAGTAAGATAGAACATTATGTGCAAAGAATAAAAGGGGAAGGGCAACTGGCTTGAAGAACATGAGTTTGGGTGGGTTGGAATGCAGTCCAAAGGGAGAAGGGTAAAGAGTAGAACTTAAGAGCTAGATCTTGTAAGTTCTGCCCAGATCTTGTAAGTTCTTATAGATATGCTAAGAATTTTGAAATGTATCCTAAGTGAAAGGAGGAAATTACCCCTCCCCCCCAAAAAATTAAGCAACAGAATGGCAATAATCAGATTTGTATTTTTAAAAGTTACTTGAACTGTTGTATATACAGTGAGTTGGTGGAATATGATGCAGCAGTTAGAAGGAAGAGACTAGATTGTAAACACTGAAATGTAGATAGACCGCTAAATACCATAATATTGAATGAAAAAAGAGAAGACACAATGCACTCTATAGAAAAATAGCACTTATATAATGATGATTTGAGCAAAACACATGAATTTTGGATACATTTAAAACACCCTGTATGGTTTCTCTTGAAAGAATTCATAGAAATGGAGATAGAGAGAGGAGCTTAAAGAATAAATAACTGAGTAAAACAATACTGAGGGCTCACATAAACACTGATGATAGTAGGCTAGAAATTATGGGTATGATTAACAGGAAACACTATAACTGAGTTCCTCCTTTGGCATGCTTATAGGGAAGAGTACCTGAGATGAATTTTAGTTGATTGGGGCTTCCCTGATAGCTCAGTTGGTAAAGAATCCTCCTGCAATGCAGGGAACCCTAGTTGGATTCCTGGGTTTGGAAAAGCCGCTGAAGAAAAGATAGGTTACCCACTCCAGTATTCTTGGGCTTCCCTTGTGGCTCAGCTGGTAAAGAATCTGCCTGTAATGTGGGAGACCTCTGTTCTATCCCTGGGTTGGGAAGATCCCCTGAACAAGGGAAAGGCTACCCATTCCAGTATTCTGGACTAGAGAATTTCTGGACTACACAGCCCATGGGTTCAACAAAGGGTCAGACACGACTGAGCGACTTTAACTTAGTGGAAAAGTAGGATTTAAACATAAAATATGAAAAGTGTTATTTTAGGAACATCATGAATAAAGCAAATATTTGCAAAATCCAGAGAATATTTGAGAATAGGGTTTTCTGTTTAGTTTGCCTAGAACATAATTGCAATATTAATAAGGGGGAGAAGAAAAATATTGAAAAATGGGTTGAATGTAGATATCGATAACTTTGCATGCCCTAAGGAGTTGAACTTCTGTTTAGTGATAAATTGTATATCATTGATTTATAAACAGAAAAATGATTGAAAATTTAGAAGAAATATGTTAGATTTAAAAATAACATAAGACAGATTGAATAGAAAGTGGATAGGGAGGAATTGAAAATAGAGAGACCAGGTAAAACATTCACATAGTAGTTTAGGAATATTTAACTAGACAGAAAACTAACACAGAAGTCCAAAATAAAGATTATAGGGACTTAACCATGCATTTTGAGGGATAATGGGAAAAATCAAAAGTGGGACTGTGTTAATATCAACATCAAAGTTGGTTAAAAAGCGGAGGTATTGAGGTGAGGAAAAGGTCTAAGCTAAATAACTCACTGATAACTCATGGAATCATTGATAACCAAGGGAATTGAGATCTCTTTAAAAGAAAAGTAAATTAATATATGTAGATGGAAACTCTAATTGGCACATGTTGACTCTATAGTACCAGAAGAAAATTCAGGTAAATGTACTTAAAGGATAAGGGAACAGGATGACAGTTAATGAATCAGAGATGGACAGGACAAATATGACAGATTATAAAAGGTAATTCATAAAATACTTGGAATACAGCAAACGGGTTTAAATTGGTGGTGACAATTTTGCTTTGTGCATTATAGCCACTTTATACATTTTAATCAGTTTATCCCCTTAATAAATAAAGTGTGCTTTCAGTTCAATTCAGTTCAGTTCAGTCACTCAGTTGTATCTGACTCTTTGTGACCCCATGAACTGCAGCATGCCAGGCTTTCCTGTTCATCACCAACTCCCGGAGTTCACTCAAACTCATGTCCATCAGGTAGGCGAAGCTATCCAGCCATCTCATCCTCTGTCATCCCCTTCTACTCTTGTCCCCAATTCCTCCCAACATCAGAGTCTTTTCCAATGAGTCAACAGTTCGTATGAGGTGGCCAAGTATTGGAGTTTCAGCTTTAGCATCAGTCCTTCCAAAGGACAACCAGGACTGATCTCCCTTGCGATGGACTTGTTGGATCTCCTTGCAGTCTAAGGTACTCTCAAGAGTCTTCTCCAACACCACAGCTCAAAAGCATCAATTCTTCAGCGCTCAGCTTTCTTCACAGTCCAACTCTCACATCCATACATGACCACTGGAAAAACCATAGCCTTGACTAGACGAACCTTTGTTGGCAAAGTAATGCCTCTGCTTTTGAATATGCTATCTAGGTTGGTCATAACTTTCCTTCCAAGGAGTAAGTGTCTTTTAATTTCATGGCTGCAGTCACCATCTTCAGTGATTTTGGAGCCCCCCAAAATAAAGTCTGACACTGTTTCCATGTTTCCCCATCTATTTCCCATGAAGTGATGGGACCAGATGCCATGATCTTCGTTTTCTGAATGTTGAGCTTTAAGCCAACTTTTTCACTCTCCTTTTTCACTTTCATCAAGAGGCTTTTGAGTTCCTCTTCACTTTCTGCCATAAGGGTGGTGTCATCTGAGGTTATTGATATATCTGAGGTTATTGATATTTCTCCCGGCAATCTTGATTTCAGCTTGTGCTTCTTCCAGCCCAGTGTTTTTCATGATGTACTCTGCATAGAAGTTAAATAAGCAGGGTGACAATATACAGCCTTGATGTACTCCTTTTCTTATTTGGAACCAGTCTGTTGTTCCATGTCCAGTTCTAACTGTTGCTTCCTGACCTGCACACACGTTTCTCAAGAGGCAGGTCAGGTGGACTGATATTCCCATCTCTTTCAGAATTTTCTAGTTTATTGTGATCCACACAGTCAAAGGCTTTGGCATCAGCACCTATTAGATGCAGGACAATACCAGGAACTGAGAATGCAGGAGTGAAAAATAAAACAGTCACTTTCATATTTGGAGGCTTTTACATTCAGTATTTACTGAGCACCCCCTTCACTGTGCAACAGGACTGGACATGGGTAGATGAGTAAGATTTGCCCTGTGCTGTGTTATGGGAACTACTAGAGTACTAGAGCCCTGGAGAAGGAAATGGCAATCTACTCCAGTATTCTTGCCTGGAAAAATCCCATGGACAGTAGATTCTGGGAGGCTACAGTCCATCATTCATGACTTAACTGAAGAGCAACAACAAAGAGTGCTAGGGACATCTGGAGAGAGGAAGCTCTACATGGAACAATAGCCTGGTTCAAAATTGGGAAAGGACTATGTCAATGCTGTATATTGTTACCCTGCTTATTTAACTTCTATGCAGAGTACATCATGCAAAATGCTGGGCTGGATGAAGCACAAGCTGGAATCAAGATTGCCAGGAGAAATATCAACAACCTCATATATGTAAATAATATTATTCTTATGGCAGAAAGCAAAGTGGAACTAAAGAGCCTCTTGATGAAAATGAAAGAGTGGAGTTGGGAAAAGTTGGCTTAAAGCTCAGCATTCAGAAAACTAAGATCATGGCATTCAGTTCCATTGCTTCATGACAAATATATGGGGAAACAATGGAAACAGTTACAGACTTTATTTTTTTGGGCTCCAAAATCATTGTGGATGGTGACTGGAACCATGAAATTAAAAGATGCTTCCTTCTTGGGGGTAAAAAATATATATGAAATACCTAGGTAGTGTATTAAAAAGCAGACATCACTTTGCCAACAAATGTCCATATAGTCAAAGCTATGATTTTTCCACAAGTTATGTATGGGTGTGAGAGCTGGACCATAAAGAAGGCTGAGCACTGAAGAACTGATACTTTTGAACTGTGGTACTGGAGAAGGCTCTTGAGAGTCCCTTGGACTGCAAAGAAATGAAACCAGTCAATCCTAAAGGAAATCAACCCTGAAAACTCATTGGAAGTACTGATGCTGAAGCTGAAGCTCTAATACTTTGGCTACCTGATGTGAAGAGCTGATTCACTGGAAAAGATGTTGATGCTGGGAATGATTGAGGACAGGAGCAGAAGGGGGCAACAGAGAATGAGTTGGTTGGATGGCATCATAGACTCAACGGACATGAGTCTGAGCAAACTCTGTAAGATAGTGAAGGACAGGGAAGGCTGGCGTGCTGTAGTCCATGGAGTGACAAAAAGTCAGACATGACAGAGTGAACAATAACAACAGACAATATTGGAAATGGACTTTGGGGAATGATGAATCCCTCTTTTTAGACTGCCTTCACATTTAGGGCACCAGAGAGCACTTAGTTGCCTGTGCTACATAGTATGCTCTCATTTGTTATATCTTTTATACATATCCCACCCCTTTTCTGCCTTGGTATCCATACATTTGTTCTCTATGTTTGTGTCTCTATTTCTGCTTTGCAAATAAGATCATCTTTACCATTTTTTTCTAGATGTCCTGCATATGTATTAATATACAATATTTGCTTTACTGTTTTTGTCTTACTTCATTCTGATGACACTTTCTAGGTCCATCCACATCTCTGTGAATTACTTAATTTCATTCCTTTTTATGGCTGAGTGAGTGAGTGAAGTCACTCAGTTGTGTCTGGCTCTTTGTGACCCCATGGACTTTAGCCTACCATGTTCCTCTGTCTATGTGACTTTCCAGGCAAGAGTACTGGAGGGGGTTGCCATTGCCTTCTCTTTTTATGGCTCAGTAATGTTCTATTGTAATGGGGGGGTTACATGCAATCAAGCTTGCTAGAGGGGCTTCCTTAGTGGTAAAGAATCTGCCTGCCAATGCCGAAGACCTGGGTTCAATCCCCTGGTTTGGAAGATCTCCTGGAGAAGGAAATGGCAACCTACTCCAGTATTCTTACCTGAGAAATCCCCTGGATGAAGAATCCTGTCGGGCTACTGTCCATGGAGTCACAAAGAATTGGACACAACTGAGAGACTAAGAACACACACACACACACACACAATATTCCAGTGTAAATATATACCACTTCTCAGTGGAAGAACAAAAGTATTCCTTGTGATTATTGATTTTTCAAGAGTACAAATGGTGTGAGCTATTGTGTTTGCCAAACAAAATACATGATTTCTAACACGTTATAACTAATTTGGACAAATATATTCTCTAAAGATAAGGAAACGGATTCAAGAAACAGGTTAAAACAAAAGTCCTCTGTCAGTTAATTTTCAACAATATTATAAAGGTTGGGTAAGAATTCCTCTTTGACAAAAAGGGTTTCACTTTCTCAGACACTAATGAACTTCTGAGTGAACTCCGGGAGTTGGTGATGGACAGGGAGGCCTGGCGTGCTGTGATTCATGGGGTCGTAAAGAGTCGGACATGACTGAGTGACTGAACTGAACGAATATAAATACACAAGCAAAACTTTATTACTTAGATTCATAGTGTTTGATGTTCATAGTCTCTAAAAGATTTAAATTTTAGCTTAATTTAAAACTAACAGTCAACATTTAAGAATTAAATATCATTCTCCAAATTAAGTGTTTTAGTTTGAATACCATGCATTGTTCTTCCTAAGAAAACAAGAATTTAATCTTCTATTTAATATCTATTTTTTCCTACTAATCAGTGTTGGTAGCTTATCAAAGAGTCAAGGACACCCTGCTTTACTACCAATGCAAATAAGTTTCAAATATGCTCAATAAGTTTCTACAACTTAAATAAGTCATTAATTTGAAAAACATGAGAATTAATGCCAAGGAATTTGGAGTTGATGTCAAAGACATTTTAAAATTGCTCCCAATTAAGCTTTGATTATTAATACTCCAAAAGTGCCTAAGGCAGATAATTTTAACTATGAACCATAATTTACACAATAAGAACACAACTTGTCAACTTCATAATTGTATTTCTAGCATAATTTTGACTAAAAACTAACATTTCTTTAGTTTAGAATATGACCATATTAGACAGCAAATGTGGCTCAAATTAAATATGCGAAGTGAAGTATGTTTAATCATCTCACTAAATACTTTATTTCTCTCCAATTCATATTATGTTTGTGAACAAAATTAGTGTGTCCCCCTTCTCTACAAGGATGGTGTTTTAAAAAAATTCATGCACATTTAATTTAATTAATGCACTCATTTTCTACATGTGCTGGGCAATTTTTTCCATTTGTTTTTAAAAGTTTTAGCTCTACCTATCCCCACAATTACATACTTATCTTATGCTTCAAATGTTTAAAGATTATTTATCAATGTCAAATTCCAGTTGATCATCCTTTAAATATACAGTGCAGTACATTTGAGTATTGAAACATGTCAGCAATAAATGAACTTGATAAGCTCATAATGTGTAAAATATATTTTATTTGAATTAAAAATGATATAACCTCTATAGTGAATTGATCATTTATGATCCAGGTGTTTTACTTCTTTCTTTTATAGATGAAAACAATCAGTTATATGTATTGCACACCTTCTCTTCTCCCAACTTTTTATAACCCCTCTTATATGAGGCTCTCCATCCTACCACTCCACCAAAAATGCTCTTGTCTATACCAACAATATATTATTATATTAACAATGGCCTTCACCTTACTAAATCCACTGTTGAATTGTCAAGTCTCATCTTTCTTGATCTATCAGTGGCATATGATTGAGTTTATATCACCCTCTTTAAAATACTTTCTTCAATTCACTTATATTTTAAGTCCTTATATTTTCATGATTTTTTTTGTAATTTGGCTGAGCCTTCCTTATCTCCCTGACTAACTTTTAAGATGATTCACGTCTCTTCATTCTCAAATTCTGTTTTGTTTGTTTCTCTCTCTATATTCACCCCTTGGTTATTTTATTTACTCCATATACCTACATATGTGCTTCCAAGGGTGTCTCAGTGGTGGGAAATTGCCTGCAGTGCAGAAGTCATGAATTTGATCCCTAGGTCAGGAAGATCCATTCTTGCCTGGAGAATTCCATGGACTGAGGAGCCTGGCATGCTATAGTCCATAGGGTTACAAAGAGTCAAACATGACTGAGCACCCATACCTACATGTACATAAATACATTTGATAATTTTCAGATTCATATTTATATTCTTGAACTCCAAATATATATATCAACTATGTATTTAATATCTCCTCTTTCCTGTCTAGCAGAAGTCTCAAACTTAGCATGTTCATAATAAGCTTTTGCTGTTTTCTTTTACCTTTCCCTCAAATTTGTCAGATAAATTCCTTGGAACCATCACTGAAGCTAAGATTTTTCTCAAATGACATATCTAATCAATTTAAGAACTACACCTACTTAAAAAAAATACAAAATCTGACCTTTTCTTATCTCCTCTATTTCTACATATCTGATGCAAAATGGAACCATTTTTCTTCAGGATTTTTGTAATTTGTTTCACTCCATTTTCTTATTCATCCTCTATTATGTTCTGGTTTAAAGTCAGTTGAGTTCAATTCAGTTCAGTTGTTCAATCGTGTCCGACTGTCCATCACCAACTCCCTGAGTCCACCCAAACCCATGTCCGTTGTGTCGGTGATGCCATCCAACCATCTCATCTTCTGTCGCCCCTTCTCCTCCTGCCCTCAGTCTTTCTCAGCATCAGGTTACTTTCTTTTTTTTTTTTAATATTATTTTATTTTTAAACTTTACAATATTGTATTAGTTTTGCCAAATATCGAAATGAATCCACCACAGGTATACCTGTGTTCCCCATCCTGAACCCCCCTCCCACCTCCCTCCCCATACCCTCCCTCTGGGTCGTCCCAGTGCACCAGCCCCAAGCATCCAGTATCGTGCATCAAACCTGGACTGGTGACTCGTTTCATACATGATATTATATATGTTTCAATGCCATTCTCCCAAATCTCCCCACCCTTTCCCTCTCTCACAGAGTCCATAAGACTGATCTATACATCAGTGTCTCTTTTGCTGTCTCGTACACAGGGTTATTGTTACCATCTTTCTAAATTCCATATATATGCATTAGTATACTGTATTGGTGTTTTTCTTTCTGGCTTACTTCACTCTGTATAATAGATTCCAGTTTCATCCACCTCATTAGAACTGATTCAAATGTATTCTTTTTAATGGCTGAGTAATACTCCATTGTGTATATGTACCACAGCTTTCTCATCCATTCATCTGCTGATGGGCATCTAGGTTGCTTCCATGTCCTGGCTATTATCAACAGTGTTGCGATGAACATTGGGGTACACATGTCTCTTTCCCTTCTGGTTTCCTCAGTGTGTATGCCCAGCAGTGGGATTCCTGGATCATAAGGCAGTTCTATTTCCAGTTTTTTAAGGAATCTCCACACTGTTCTCCATAGTGGCTGTAGTAGTTTGCATTCCCACCACCAGTGTAAGAGGGTTCCCTTTTCTCCACACCCTCTCCAGCATCAGGGTCTTTTCAAACAAGTCAGTTCATCGCATCAGGTGATCAATGTATTGGAGTTTCAGCTTCAACATCAGTTGTTAAAATGTACACCCAGGACTGATCTCCTTTAGAATGGACTGGTTGAATCTCCTTGTAGTCCAAGGGATCTCAAGATCCCTTGTGCAACACCACAGTTCAAAAGTATCAATTCTTCAGTGCTCAGCTTTCTTTATAGTTCAACTCTCACATCCATACATGACCACTGGAAAAACCATAGCCTTGACTAGATGGACCTTTGTTGACAAAGTAATGTTTCTGCTTTTTAACATGCTGTCTAGGTTGGTCATAACTTTCCTTCCAAGAAGTAAGCGTCTTTTAGTTTCATGGCTGCAGTAACCATCTGCAGTGATTTTGGAGCCCAACTAAGAACCACATATCAATACAATATTCCTAGACGGATTCCATGGTTTATTCATATTGTCTTAACTTTTACCTAGTGTCTTTTTCTGTTTCAGGATTCAATGTATAATATCCAAAATATCACATTGCATTTAGTTGCCATGCCTCCTTGGTTACGACTTGTTTTTTTTTTTTTTCATATTTTTCTTCTTTTTGATCACCTTGAAAGTTTGAAGGAACACTGCTTTTTTGTGTTTTTTTTTTTGCTTCTGTAAGATGTAAAAGACTTTTATTTCATAATAAGAATATACATATCATGAAATATATATTACATATTTTTATTTTAGATTATGTGTGTGTGTGTGTATATATATGCACACACACATATATATATGTAATGAAGTAAGTATTCTGGATCTTTAAAATTAAAATATTTGGATATGAAATGGAATATCTTTATTAATTTTGACAAACTGAAAATTATACATAGTATAGTTGACAGAGCACATATTAAACTCAGTAGAATAATGTATATAATATCATTTGTATTTAATAATGGAATGAAATAAATCTAACCCTTCAACATTTCTTACATAATCCCTGAGAAAGTACTATACAGAGGATGCTAAACAATGTTCACCATTTAAAGTCATGATTTGGTATGTGCTCTCATGTCCTTCACATATAGCTTAAAAAGAGAAATATATATAAACAAATGATTATACCAGAGTAGAGTGATCCCATATTAGAAGTTAAATATCCTAATGGCAGAAAGTGAAGAGGAACTAAAGAGACTTTTGATGAAGGTGAAAAGGGAGAGTGAAAAAACTGGCTTAAAACTCAACATTAAAAAACTACAATCATAGTATTTGATCCCATCACTTCATGACAAATAGATGGGGAAAAAAATGGAAACTACCAGACGTTATTTTCTTGGGCTCCAAAATCATGGGAATGGTGATTGCAGCCATGAAATTAAAAGACATTTTGCTGCTTGGGAGAAAAGCTATGACAAACCTAGACAATGTATTAAAAAGCAGAGACATTACTTTGCCAACAAAGGTTTGTCTAGTCAAACCTATGGTTTTTCCACTAGTAATGTATGAATGTGAATGTTGGACCATAAAGAAGGCTGAGCTCCAAATAATTGATGCTTTTGAACTGGGGTGCTGGAGAAGACTCTTGAGAGTACCTTGGACAGCAAGGAGATCAAACCAGTCATCCTAAAGGAAATAAATTCTGAATATTCATTGGAAGTACTGATGCTGAAGCTCCAATATTTTTGGCCTCCTGATGTGAAGACCTGACTCATTGGAAAAGATTCTGATGCTGAGAAAGATTGAAGGCAAGAGGAGGAGGTAGTGACAAATGAGATGTTGGATGACATCATCAACTCAATGGACATGAGTTTGAGCAAACTCTGGACATGGTGCAGGACAGGGAAGCCTGGCCTGCTGCAGTTCATGGAGCTACAAAGAGTGGGACACAACTGTGCAACAACAATAAGAAAATATAGTGACAACTGGAAAGAGGAAGTAACCAATTTTACTTAAGATGAAAGAACCAAGATTATACTTTAAGGTTTTGAAAGATAGATATCTGGTCCCTGTATCACTTATTGATCTTATTCCTGACACCAGTTGTCTTGCTGTTCACACTAGGTGCCATGTTCACTGAAACCAGGGTAGGCACAGCACAAGCTAAAAGGCTGGAAGAAGACTCGAGGAGCCATAGGAACTGCAGACATGTTTATTCTCTTCTGGCAGCCATACCACAATTCTTCTCCTCTAGTGGTTAACCCAGCTGACACAGCATTGACCCAGTAGCATTTCGCTGTTTTTAGGTGGAGCCCATATATTCATACAGCACAAAGTATCCTGTGAGCGAGTGCCGCATAACACGTATGGACAGTATTATAAATGATCTCAGCTCTTACATAGTCATTATTTACAAAACGTGGGGTGAGAGAACCTGAACATGCCATCTTGGATAATTTGCTCTCTCCCCACAGACAGAAAAGTGATTGAGTATTTAATGCAGAAGATGCAGTTTGTACAGGATGAGGTACGTGAGTGCTAAGCCACTTCAGTTGTGTTTAGTTCTTTGTGATCCTATGGACTGAAGCCCGCCAGGCTCCCCTGTCCATGGAATTCTCCAAGTAGAAATACTGGAGTGGGTTTCTATGCTCTGCTCCAGGGCATCTTCCCAACTCAGGGATCAAACCTGTGTCTCTTAGTCTCCAGCATGGGCAGGTGGGTTCTTTACCACCAGTGTTAGGTAGTACTAAAACCACCTGGGAAACCACCTAGAATGAGATACAGTGTGTTTGAAAAATTATCAGTATTTTGATGGAACTATATTAGTGAATTTGGACTTTAACACCATAAGGTATTTCTATATAGAATAATTTTAGTAGGAACTCACATAGTTGATTTACTCTTCAAGAAGTCCACTAATGGAAGAGGACTAGGAGGTCAAAGGTGCTGGACAGGAGAGCTCTTAGGAATCAAGGGCCACAGTCCAAGGCAAAAACATAGAATGGTTGCAAAGTAATTAGCCTCCAATTAAAATAAATAAATTTATATTAAAAAATATATAGAATAGCCTGACCTAGAGCTCTGGTGCTGTGAATTGACAGGTGAAGATAGATGTGAATCTCCTTAAAACTTCTTAAAAAGTAAAACTGAGGGACAAGCACTTAGTACTTTTTACATTGTATGAGATTGAAAAAAAAAGATAACACCCAAGTTATTCTCAAACTGAATGATCAGTATTTCTAACAATTGAGAGAGGGGACATGGGAGAAGTAAATGGAGGAGGCAAAAGAGATAGAAGATGGAAAATAATGAGCTAGATTTTGGATGTGAAACACTCGGCTCATGTGAGGTTGACATTGTTTAAATGAGACTGAGGAGCTGATGCAAAATCACGGTTACACATGTAGCCTTAAACTCCTGCAGAAGATATCTTTTTCAGTTTCCTCTCTGATGGTCTCATATTCTCACATAGCTCAGTGTATCTTACCTTTGTAGAGGTGAGCATTTGTCATCTAGTTTCAGCCCCAATACTGTTGAATGGCCAGAGCCAGAAGGCACAATATCACATTCGAAAGTAATTTTCAAACAACTTTTTATTCTAAGTTGAATAAGGGAGAGCATCACTAGATTCTGTGTTTACAGCTTCTTTCTAATTTCATCTACATGTGACAGCTGAAGCTCTGAGGAATACAGGTGAAAGGATTTATTAAGTGTAAGAGGATATGATGTTATAACAGTTCTATGTCAATTTTTAGCAGGTATGTTGCTACCCTGCAGGCTGGAGCTTTTTAGGATTTGGTTCTCTTCAAGTAGAAAGCAGATTAAGCACCTTCCAGACTTGGGCAATGGCACCCCACTCCAGTACTCTTGCTTGGAAAATCCCATGGACAGAGGAGCCTGTTAGGCTGCAGTCCATGGGGTTGCTAAGAGTTGGACACGACTGAGCGTTTTCACTTTCATGCATTGGAGAAGGAAATGGCAACCCACTCCAGTGTTCTTGCCTGGAGAATCCCAGGGATGGGGGAGCCTGGTGGGCTGCTGTCTATGGGGTTGCACAGAGTTAGACATGACTGAAGTGACTTAGCCTAGCATAGCATAGACTTGGGCAATGATTGTGTTTTTACAACATCCGGTTTCCAAACCAGTCTCTCACTGTTGTGATCTGAGCTGCTCAGCAGCATCCCATTGGTGCAAGTCTGGATTCCTGACCCTCTTTCTATATCCTGCCTTTTCATTTTCTATGAGTTTTCAGTTTTTTTTTTTTTTTAATTCATGTTGATGTATGGCAAAACTAATACAATATTGTAAAGTAATTAGCCTCTAATTAAAATAAATAAATTTTCAGTTGTTTTAGTTTCTTCTTTGTTTCTCTGAGTTTGTGTGCTCTATATTCATGCCACCATTCCCTGAACTAAAAAGGAGAAAAGGGAAAAAGGAAAGATATATCCATCTGAATGCAGAGTTCCAAATAATAGCAAGGAGATACAAGAAAGCCTTCTTCAGAAATCAGTGCAAAGAAACACAGGAAAGCAATAGAATCAGAAAGAGAAGAAACCCTTCAAGAAAATTAGAGATACCAAGGGAAAATTTCATGCAAAGATGGGCACAATAAACGACAGAAAGAGTAAGGGCCTAAGATATGAACAATAGGTAGCAAGAATACACAGAAGAATTATACAAAAAAGATCATGACCCAGATAACCTCAATGGTGTGATCACTCACCTAGAGCCAGACACTTGGAATGTGAAACTAAGTGGGTCTTAGGAAGCACGACTATGAACAAAGCCAATGGACGTGATGGAATTCCAGCTGAGCTATTTCAAGTCCTAAAAGATGATGCTGTAAAACTCAATATGCCAGCAAATTTGGAAAACTCAACTGTGGCCACAGGACTGGAAAAGTTAAGGTTTCATCCTAATCCCAAAGAAAAACAATGCCAAAGAATGTTCTAACGATTGCATAATTTCACTCATCTCACCCACTAGCAAACTAATGCTCAAAATTTTTCAAGCGATTCATCAATAGTATATGAACCGAGAACTTCCAGATATTCAAGCTGTATTTAGAAAAAGCAGAGGAAACAGAGATCAAATTTCAACATCCATTGGATCACAGAAACAGAAAGAGAATTCCAGAAAAATAGCTATGTCTGCTCCATTGACTATGCTAAAGCCTTTGACTGTGTGGATGACAACAAACTGTGGAAGATTCTTCAGATCAGATTAGATCAGTCGCTCAGTCATGGCCGACTCTTTGCGACCCCATGAATCGCAGCATGCCAGGCCTCCCTGTCCATCACCAACTCCCGGAGTTCACTCAGACTCACGTCCATTGAGTCAGTGATGCCATCCAGCCATCTCATCCTCTGTCGTCCCCTTCTCCTCTTGCCCCCAATCCCTCCCAGCATCAGAGTCTTTTCCAATGAGTCAACTCTTCGCATGAGGTGGCCAAAGTACTGGAGTTTCAGCTTTAGCATCAGTCCTTCCAAAGAAATCTCAGGGCTGATCTCCTTCAGAATGGACTGGTTGGATCTCCTTGCAGTCCAAGGGACTCTCAAGAGTCTTCTCCAACACTACAGTTCAAAAGCATCAATTCTTCGGTGCTCAGCCTTCTTCACAGTCCAACTCTCACATCCATACATGACCACAGGAAAAACCATAGCTTTGACTAGACAAACCTTTGTTGGCAAAGTAATGTCTCTGCTTTTCAATATGCTATCTAGGTTGGTCATAACTTTCCTTCCAAGGAGCAAGTGTCTTTTAATTTCATGGCTACAGTCACCATCTGCAGTGATTTTGGAGCCCAGAAAAATAAAGTGTGACACTGTTTCCACTGTTTCCCCATCTATTTCCCATGAAGTGATGGGACCAGATGCCATGATCTTCGTTTTCTGAATGTTGAGCTTTAAGCCAACTTTTTCACTCTCCACTTTCACCTTCATCAAGAGGCTTCTTAGTTCCTCTTCACTTTCTGCCATAAGGGTGGTGTTATCTGCATATCTGAGGTTATTGATATTTCTCCCGGCAATCTTGATTCCAGCTTGTGTTTCTTCCAGTCCAGCGTTTCTCATGATGTACTCTGCATATAAGTTAAATAAACAGGGTGACAATATACAGCCTTGACGTAGTCCTTTTCCTATTTGGAAGCAGTCTGTTGTTCCATGTCCAGCTCTAACTGTTGCTTCCTGACCTGCATACAAATTTCTCAAGAGGCAGATCAGCTTGTCTGGTATTCCCATCTCTTTCAGAATTTTCCACAGCTTATTGTGATCCACAGTCAAAGGTTTTGGCATAGTCGATAAAGCAGAAATAGATGTTTTTCTGGACCTCTCTTGCTTTTTCCATGATCCAGTGGACGTTGGCAATTTGATCTCTGGTTCCTCTGCCTTTTCTAAAACCAGCTAGAACATCAGGATGTTCACGGTTCACATATTGCTGAAGCCTGGCTTGGAGAATTTTGAGCATTACTTTACTAGCGTGTGAGATGAGTACAATTGTGCAGTAGTTTGGGAATGCCAGACCACCTTACCTGTCTCCTGAGAAATCTGTATGCAAGTCAAGCAACAGTTAGAACAGGACATGGAGCAACAAACTGGTTCCAAATTGAGAAAGGAATACGTCAAGGCAATATATTTTCACCTTGTATATTTAACTTATATGCAGAGTACATCATGTGAAATGCCGGGCTGGATGAATCACAAGATGGAATCAAGATTCTTGGGAGAAATAACAACATCAAGTATGCAGATGACATCACCCTTATGGCAGAAAGTGAAGAGGAACGAAAGAGCCTCTTGATGAAAGTGAAAGATGAGAATGAAAAAGTTAGCTTAAAACTCAACATTGAAAAACTAAGATCATGGCATCTGGTCTCATCATTTCATGGCAAACACATGTGGAAACAATGCGAACTATGATAGACTTTATTGTCTTCAGCTCCAAAATCACTGCAGATGGTGACTATAGCCCTGAAATTAAAAGACATTCATTGCTTGGAAAAAATCTTTGACCAACCTAAACAGCATATTAAAAAGCAGAGACATTACTTTGCCAGCAAACGCCATCTAGTCAAAGCTATGGCTTTCCAGTAGTCATGTACTGATGTGAGTGTTGCACCATAAAGAAGGCTGAGCACCAAAGAATTGATGCTTTTGAGCTGTGTTGCTGGAGAAGACTCTTGAGAGTACATTGAACAGCAAGGAGAGCAAATTAGGCAATCCTAAAGGAAATCAGTCCAAAATATTCATTGGCAGGACTTATGCTGAAGCTGAAGCTCTAGCTCTCAAGAGTCTCTTGATGAGAGTGAAAGAAGAGAGTGAAAAGGCTGGCTTAAAACTCAACATTCAAAAAACTAAGCGCATGGCATTTGGTCCCATCACTTCATTGCAAATAGATGAGGAAATTATGGAAACTGTGACAGACTTTATTTTGGGGGGCTCCAAAATCACTGCAGATGGTGACTACAGCCATGAAATTAAAAGACGTTTGCTCCTTGGAAGAAAAGTTATGACCAACCTAGACAGCATATTAAAAAGCAGAGACATTGCCAACAAATGTCCATCTAGTCAAAGCCATGGTTTTTCTGGTGGTCTTGTATGGATGTGAGATTTGAACTGTAAAGAAAGCTGAGCACTGAAGTATTGATGCTTTTGAACTGTTGTGTTGGAGAAGATGCTTGAGAGTCCCTTGGACTGCAAGGAGATCCAACCAGTCAATCCTAAAGGAAATCATTCCTGAATATTCATTGGAAGGACTGATGCTGAACCTGAAACTCCAATACTTTGGCTACATGATGCAAAGAACTGACTCATTGGAAAAGACCCTGATGCTGGGAAAGATTGAAGGCAATAGGAGAAGGGGACAACAGAGGATGAAATGGTTGGGTGGCATCACCAACCTGATAGATATGAGTTTGAGCAAGCTCCTGGGGTTGATGTTGGACAGGGAAGCCTGGCGTGCAGCAGTCCATCCATGTAGTCACAAAGAATATTACATAATTGAGCGGCTGAACTGGTACTGGTTCCTGAACTGACCTAATGAACATGGTACTCACCCATACCTAATCTCCACCATAACACTAAGGTACTACTTAGTAGACAAGAGCTCACTAGGCCAGTTCCCTACTTAGTCCACACCCTATGATATTTCTATGATACCAATTCTAATAGAAACTAGATTACAATGAAGAATGGGAATGTGGATAAAATAATGTCAGTTATTAGAACCACAATTTCCTCTGAGTCACCAACTTCCTATTTCACTCCTCATATTTCCCATTGAAGTGTTCAGTTCCACTTCTTTTTTCTAACATAATGTTCCAGGTAAAGAAATCTACTACCTCTAAGAGAAATTATCTGGGGAAGTCATGGTATGTGCTGAGAGATGTCTGACTCCTAGGGAACTACTTTCCAAGTTTTGTTAATAAAATTATAAATATAAAAGGCAGAATGCCATAAACCCAGAAGTTTAATTTTGTATAGTAACATCATCAAAGTTACCTCTGGTTATATATTATACTGTACTACTAGTTAAATTTTAAAAATTTGCTGAACATACATGCAATGCAGGATATTACCTTCTCACTCATTCCTCTCCTTTCTATGCAAAATTTCAGGTTTTTCTAGTGTCCCTATTCCTAAATTTTGTTCCAAATTAAACACAAGGTGCACCACATTTCACATTTGATATGCTATTAAAAAACATATATGATTATGATATTATGAATATTGAAGTATTCAATAGCTTAATAGTAGTTATAGTTCCTTTTTTACTATCATGTAATTTTCAAAGCATATTCATGTTTTTTTTTCTTCTTTTTTGATTCTCACATTTAAAAAAGTGAAATCTAGGCAGTGAGAGACTCCTAGGGCTACTAGGCTGAATTCTCTGGGGGAAAGACATCTGTTAGCTTGCTAGAGGTCTAAGCCTAGCTGCCTGGAATAAACATACCTTGTTACTCTCCTTTCCTTTCCCCATAAAAGGGTCACTAGGTGAGCTCTTATTTATAGAGGAGAATGGATCCAGGAAATTGAGTAGAAGGTTATAGTCGTGTTTGTTTGTAACCTAAGCTGAAGGTTTCACGTTTTACTCTTGAAGAGAGAGACACACAGAGAGAGAGACAGAGTGGGAAGGGGGGAAGAGATTGATTTCTTGCATTATTTTTTCCTACCTATATTCTCCTGCCAAAAAATTGCATTACTTTTCCCTTGAACTATATTCTCATTTGATGAAGATATTAATCAATGTTTTATTTTTATAAATTCAATCAATTCTTCTATTTGCTTTTTAAGGGAATGTTTTTGTATTGTGACTGACTTATGTGTGTTATTAATTGTTGCAGTGAATAATCTGCCAGAAACCATTCATATAAAATACATGCCAGGGAAGCCAGAAATTTTCTTACTAAAAGAAAATCTGAATAATCGGTAACATTTTAATATTTATTGGTTTATATAATACTTGAATGAAAACCCTGTATGTATATGAGTGTGTGCCTCTTATACACAAATAAATACATATACATATACATACACATACACTTATGTGTACAGATATGCATGTATATAAATGTGTATTTTGTGCTAATTTAAAGCCCTGAAACAATAATCATATTTTATCTTTTAGTTTACTAAATTCATTATTATACATTATTGCACCTCTAATCCTAAAATATCAACATCAATGAAATATAAATAAGCAAGTGAATATTCAGTAACTCAACTTAGCAGTCAAGAGTTGGATAGCATTGAATGTCAGTGGAATGTCATTCCCTTAATATCTGAAAAAGTCCTACTCTTTGAGCCTATGTTATAAGTGGGCAATGCTATATATGGAAAATTCAAGCACAGATAAGAAGTTTGACAAAAGAAAGCATAATGATTCACTTACCACTGGTATATCCTTGCTAGTTTTTTAATATCCAGATGTAACTTATGAAACATGTTACAGACACCTGGAGGACAGGGAAGCCAGCATGCTGCAGCCCATGGAGTCTTTTTTTTTTTTTTTTTTTAATTTTATTTTATTTTTAAACTTTACATAACTGTATTAGTTTTGCCAAATATAAAGAGTCAGACAAGACTTAGTGGTTGAACAGTACATGCCTAACACATAATTGTTGCTCAATAAATTATACTGAGGGAGGAGGATTTCACAGCAGGTGTGGATGATCAGGCCACTCAAGATGGCTGTTTTATTGCTTTCTGTACATCTCCTGCTGAACCAGTTTCTGCTTCACCTATACCCTACTCACAGGACTGACTATCCTATATACTTTCTCCAGGAGGGGTAAGGGCGGGGTGCCCCTCTGCTGATTTCCTTGGTAGCTGATAAGTCAACCTGACTTAACTCCTCCTAAAAGTGGCACTCTCCCCTTCCACCTGGGAGCAAAGAATGCTGCAATGTCCTGCTTGCCATGCATTGCACCCAGAGGGCTATTTCTCCAGACCTTGCTTCAGATGTTTACGATTCCCCATCCGTTAAACCATTGTCTCTGTTGATGATCCAGGCTTTTTCTTCTGTCTTAAAGCTGGGCAAGTGTAGGCATTGTAAACCCATAATTTGCAGTCCCAAAAAGAAAACAGGACTTTGAGTCAGATGGGGGTAAAATCTAAGTTTTAATGGTTATCAATTATACAACTTTGAACAATTTATTTAATCCAGCCAATGTCTTGCTTTTTCTTCTGGAAAATAATATTAATAATGTCCTCCTCACAGATTTATTATAGAAATTAAATATTGAATACATCATTATAGTGAGGTGAAGTCACTCAGTCCTGTCCAACTTTTTGAGACCCCATGGACTGTAGCCCACCAGGCTCCTCTGTCCATGGGATTTTCCAGGCAAGAGTACTGGAGTGGGTTGCCATTTCCTTCTCCAAAGTCATTATAACTCTAGGTCATAAATTCCCTCTTCTACCTTTATCCTCAACATCATCAGTACTTTTTACCTTTAGTTTTTTTTTTTAAATTAAATATAATCAGAAATCAGTTAACAATGAAGAATACCAAAGTTAAGATACCTAAAAAAGACATTATTGGAAAGCAAGATCAAGATTTCATGCCAGAGTAAGAAATATGGGATGATAAGTGTATAATTAAGTCAAGGAGATCAAAAAATACAGACTAGGAATATGGGTCAACGCTACTGAATATGGGTGAACACTCTAGAGAGTAAAATAGGGACTCAATAAACTATAGGCAGTGGCCATTGGGAGGCATAAAGCTTACATCTCTAAAGTATTTGTATTAAATACTATGATTCCCTTCTTAGTTCAGGCATATAACTTCAGGTTCTTTGGTCTTTTGTGTGCTTCTCAAAATAGCTAAGTGATTTTTTAGGCTTGGTAATATAAAATTAAATAAGGGTAGAAAAATTCATTGCAATTAATGAGAAGAAAAGATAATGAAATGAATGAAAACAACTTATTCAATAGTGTTCTACATTACACATTACAATACTGATACATGAACTCTAGTACTTTAGATTAAGGTTTGGAAGAGATGATCATTTTATTAATATTCACATAACTACCACTTCCCTGGTATCTCAGATGGTAAAGAATCAGCCTGTAATTTGGTATACCAGGGTTCAATCTGTGGATCAGGAAGATTCCCTGAAGAAGGGAATGGCAACCCACTCTAGTAATCTTGCCTGGTTGCAAGATTAGTTGCAAGTCCATGAGGTTGCAAAAAGACGGACAAAACTGAGCTACTAACACACACGTATGAAAATGCCTCTCCTACTACTGAAGTATCCTTTTAGCCTATTTATATGAAAGTGTGACACCTAAAGTTTGCAAATGTATATATATATATGTGATAACATCTATAAAAACATTCCTTAAAAATAACTGTACCGCCTTTTCTTTTTATTGACAATATGGATTGAGTAATGCATTGATTTGTGTAGCCTGTTTCCTCTGAACAAAAAGTCACAAGTAGAGCACATACTCCCAAATCTACGCTTTGGTGCATAAATTATTTAGATAGTTGTGTGACAGCCTAAAAATGGCCATAGTTCTCATCATTCATGACCAGATCTCCTAGAGTTAATCCCTGCAACATGACTTCCATCATGTGTTCATATGAAAACTTTAGCGCTGAGCCAGGCACTATATAGATGTATGACTAAGGGAGAAATGTGCCCACAAACTAGGAAAATAGTTCAAACCATTCAAGGTAAGACTTTTTTTCCTTTTACTGTATATCTTTCTTTTGAAAGTATAAGCTGTATAAAGGTATCTTTAACTGTCACTATGTACCTTGATTCTGATTCACATTTAATGGAAGGTGATACTTAACTGGAAAATTCAATCTATTCAAAACCCACGTTTCTTCTCATGGAGAGCATTAAGTCCCATACAAAGTGACATGATTATTTTCATTAAATACAGGTAATTATATCTATAAACATGCTTCCTTTCTGTTAATAAAAGGATATTAGAGTCTTATAAGAATCCAAGACAATTGTTTTTAATAAATACAGCAGACTGCAATGATGTATTTATAGATTTATTACTGATTATATTAATAATAATAAAATTTTAAAAGATTTGTTCAAATCACACAAAACATTAAAATAAATCATCTTAATATCCACTTTTATAAACTGGAAAAAGAATCATATAAAGTTTTTGCGACATTTGGAATGGAAAGAATCACTAAATAAAGCTGAATCATTTGACTTTTTACCAGATTAAAAACATACTTTTTTAATTTAGCAAATATTAAACAATAATATTTCAAACACCATATTTCTTTCTCAATGGAACACTATATGAAGTCGAACTGTTATTAATTGTATAGGATAATATGCTGATATTTAAAAAAAACCAACTTGGGTAGTCACAATGAAAGAAAATGAAGTTTAAGCTACTTCTTTATAGTGAGTTTACATCTTCTTTCATAGTATTGAAGAAATAGGAGAATAATTCTCTTGAATTATAATATTTCTCCTCTGAAAAGATTAAAATAACATGAAGTAATTGTTACAATTAAATTTTCCATGTCTTTGCTTTGAAATTTGAGAATCTCAACTCACAAATGGCTTGCAAATAATTAATCCAGAAATCTTTTCAGCTCCCACAGCATACACAAAAGAAATGCACCTTATTTTGAAAGCAAAGCATTTTTTTTTTAATGTCCTACAAAAGGTTAAACATTTAAGCATTGTAATAGATCACTGTGGGAAGCTTTACTCAGAGATGCAAAAATGAATTCATTTTTTATCAAAATGGTGTTTATGAGATTTCATTCAGCCTGAAATAACCTACACATACTTAATAACCTACACATTTGTGTAGGTTATTAAAAAGTCAAAGCATCTAAAGGGCCACGGGCATACAGCCAAGTTTTAGACAGCATTTTCTGTTCTTTGCTTCACATAGAATCACCATAAATCTAGGAAGAAGTCAATTGTTATCACCTCTAAACTCTACCATTGTACAGTAGAGAAATGCAATAGTGAAAGAGTCTCACATTTGAGTGAGTAAATTAAAAAAAAAAAAAAGTTTAGATAGGATTTAGATTTAAAAGCTCCTTCCACACAAACTGAAACATATCACACTATCTCAGAATTCATTTTATAGCATTAGAAACTTCATTTCAGCAGTTTTAACAGACTCTACAGATTAGAAAGATCTGTTTTAATCAAGTTGCCTAGCAGCAAGAAAGAGGGAGACTGGAGACTTCTATATTCCTTCAGAGTTTTTTGATTAAAGTTGCAAATATTTACCAATCATTTATTTAAACGTTTGCAGCATTTGCATTTATTCACTGAGGGGAATGATAAACTGAACAATGTGTGAGCCAAGAGTTTCCTTTCTGTAGACTGTTGAAAAATGACCAACTTAAATATAAAAGGAGAATTTGGCTAGAGCAAGCAGATGGCAGGAAACAACCTGAATGTCCCTCTTTTGATAAAAACTTTAATATGGGACAAGATTCTGGGACTAGCAGTATTGAAGGCTTCCTGGCTTAGCCTCTGGCATTTCTTTTGAGGGAAGAAGAACAGTTGTGAACTCTCACTGGTGTTTATTTCTTAAGGAATGCAGGGAGACTAAGGATGTTGACAGTACCCACCTCAGTCTTCACCTATTTTATGTATGTGTAGTGTTCATTTAAGGGGATTTGCTGTGGTTGTTGTTCAGTCGCTAAGTCCTGTCCACCTCTTTGAGATCCCATAAACTGCAGCATTCCAGGCTTCCTTGTCCTTCACTATCTCCTGGAGTTTGCTCAAAGTTACCTCCATTGAGTCAGTGATGCTATATAACCATCTCATCCTCTACTGTCCCCTTCTACTTTTTTTGAAAATCCATCAGAAATTTGGGAGTAATATTGTGACGGCTATTAAAAAGCTGTGATGTTAATGCTACAGAAAGAACATAAAACTGAATCCAAAGTTACTTTAATTCATATACCTAGAACCAAATAAAATTGAGTAGATTCTCATAAAATTCCCAGGTCAGTGGTTCTAAACTTTGGCACCAAGCTTGGATCACCTGAAATACTTATCTAAGCTTTTGAAGTCTGATGCTCTTCTCACAATTCTGAAATCACTTGGAGAGAGAAGGCCAGCAGCAGTCATTCAAAAGCTCCCTGTAGAAAAGGGATTTAATCAGGACTCTCTTGGACATCACATAGAATGAACAAAATTCTAGACCTTACAGAATATGTAGTGCACATGAATGCCTTCAACCTTCATTTTGTTTTCTCCCTTTTCTTGCTCTTTGTGCAAAAAATAAACACCTGAAAAAATTATGTGGAATTTCATACAATTTTGATCTTCCCTAGAGATAAATTTGCATTTATTTACAAAATCTGAATAGTCTTCCTCAAAAAAAGAAAAAAATAGTTTTTCTCATTATATTTGCATTTGATTTTCTCACTATATTTGCAGAGATATTGCATTTTCTCTGAAATATCAGTGTTTAAGTACAGAATGGAAAACTTTGCAAAAATAAGTGGCAACAATATTGCCAAACAATACTGCCAAAACATCATGCTTTTCTCAAGCACATAATCTCAGCAATGAAATGGCTCAGATGGTAAAAAAAATCTGCCTGTTGTACAGAAGACCCGGGTCCATTCCCTAGGTTTGGAAGATCCCCTGGAGAAAGAAAAGGCTACTCACTCCAGTATTCATGCCTGGAGAACTCCATGGACAGAGGAGCCAGGCAGGGCTACCATCCATAGAGTCACAGAGATGGATACAACAGAAAGACTAACACTTTCTTTTCATGTGAAAGATTACACCAATTTTAGGAGGTCCCATCTTCATTTCTTAAGTTTTTTTTTTTTTTCTTTTGTACAAATCTTGCAAAAATTGTTCATTAAAATAATCTATGTTACAAAAATCTGCTATATAAGTCCTATAATGTTTTGAATCTTTGGACTGCTGGGGTAGGAAAGACTCTAATAACTGGAAGGATGTATGCCCAACACTGAGAGATATTTGAAGGCATAGAACCTCTGATTTGAGAAGTTTTTTCTTAAAGAATGCAAGAGCAAAAATGCTATAGATGTATATATCTGCATAACTATATGAACTATGTTGTAAGATATAGTTTATCTATTCAGAAAGAAACCATCAGAATGGTTATATATAGCCTAAACTAGAAGATACTCATATGGATGTGAATGTCAGGGAGAAGATGATCTGTTTTCTTGGGAAATTAACCCTATTTTTATTAAGAAATTCTTCCCTGGTGGCTCAGTGGTAAAGAGTCTCCTGCTGATGCAGGAGACACAGAAGAATTGTGAGTTCAACCCCTGGGTCAGGAAGATCCTCTGGAGTAGGAAATGGCAAGCCACTCCATTATTTTTGCTTGGAAAATTCTAAGGACAGAGGGTCCTGGTGGGTTACAGTCTAGGGGCTGCAAAGTGTTGGACACAACTGAGTGCACACACAGACACACACATTCACAGTTTAACTGTGATGTGTGTTTTGTTAAGTTACTTCAGTTGTGCCCGACTCTTTGCGACCCTATGCCTTTAACTGTGATATGCCTCTCTCTCTCTCTCTCTCTCTCTCTCTATATATATATATATATATGGCTCAATTTAGATTGATACTTGATTGTTTTCACTAAGCTTCATGGATTTGTAAATTAATATTTTCACTAAATTTGGGAAACATTTAGGTTTTATTTCTTTTTAAGTTTCTTAAAACATTTAGACTATTTCTTAAAAAAAATTACAAATTATTCCCTTTCTTATCTACCTTTGGAAACCAAATTACATGTATACTGTATTTTTTTGTACAGTCCCACGGATACCAAAGTGTCTGTTAAATTTTTTATCATCATTTTTTTTTTTTTGTACATGAGATTGAGTAATTTCTATTGATCCTTCTTCAAGCTTACTAAACATTATCTGTCATCTCTATTCTATTGTTAAGTACATAAGTACATCCTGAGGTTTTTTTTGTTTTTTTTTTTTTTGGGTAATTTCAGATAATGATTTAGCAAATATAGAACTTGGTTCAATTCTAATTTTTCTATTTCCCAGACAAGATTTTTCTTTGTCTATTATGAGCATATTTTCCTTGACTTTTTTGGCCATAAACTAAACTGCTTTAAAACCTTTGCTAATTTTAATATCTAGAGTATCTCAGTTTCTGTATAGTGTTTGTCTTTTCTCTTGAGAATATATATTTTCTTATTTATTCACCTACTGAATAATTTTGAATTATATCTTGGACATTGTAAATTATATATTGTAGAAAGTTCTGAATTTTTTAATGTTTCTCCAAAGTGTGTTTTTATTTTTTTAAGCAAGCAGTTAATGGGGCTGAACAAAAACTACAAATTTTGGTGTCCCTGTGTTAGGTGGCAGCCTAAATATTACATAAGTTCTTTTCACCTTAGCTGGTCTGTTTACAGTCTGCACTGCCCATGATAAGTTGAGCATTTAGGGAAAAAACTCTACATGGAATTTTGTGTGTTCCCCTGCAGTGGTGTCCTTTCTAGAATTTACCTCTAAAATTCCAGGAACTGGTTGTCCTAAAGCCTTTTCTCTGGTTCTTCAAGTCAGAAATACTGAATTATTCTAAAGAAATTTTAGCTGGTTTTCATGGCACTGATTAGAACATGACAAAAACCTGAAAAAGATATAAATTCGCTTATTCATTTTCTTTCTTTCCAATGACAATTTACTTCAGTTTCTGTTTGCTTTGTTATAGCTTTTTTGAGGCTTCAGGTATATTTTAAAAGTATACTTTCCCAGATTTTAAAAAATTCAGGTATAATTTATATGTATATATTTCCCTGTGAGATCCTTTCACAAGTTTCTCAGGAAGAAGTTCTTAAAGAGTTTTAAGTTTGTCTTGGATCATACTATTATTATGAAAACAAAACAAGCAATGGGTTGGGAACTTGTTATAGAGTAAAGCTAATGATAAAATTTTTATTCACAATTGGTACTGTTAATAAGTTGCAGTCTTCCTCTTACCTTTGCACACAGGTATACAAGATTCACTTAAATCATAGAAAGAAAAGAGCACCACCAGACAATTATTATAAATGAGAACAAAATTCTAATTATGTAAGCAGTGATTATAATTAAAGTAATTTTTATTTTAGTTTACTATTTATACAAATCTTATTACCTGAATCTTCAAAAAGAATGCTAGACTGTATAGGTAATTTTTAAAAGAAATATATATTACAGCATAGCATTGTTAGTATCTTCTTTAACACAATATTACTATTTAAAAATCACATACCCAAGTAATATAAACAAGAAAATAAAGAAAAGCATTAGCTAAATTAAGAGCAAAAGAAAGAAGAATTTTTGAAGAAAATACTATGATTTTTATTTGGCATTAAGGATATATTACAAGCTTGACCAAATCTGAGCCAACATCTTTTTGTGCTGTTGCTTTTATTCTTGGGGATGCCCTAATTATTTATTTTTCAGTGAAAATATTTCACACAGTCAAATCACTGAACTGCCCTCTGCCTGCAACTTCACCCAGCCTTGCCCAACAGCAAAATGGCAAGACCATCAGCACATGAGGAATTTACTAACTCTGGGTATTTTAGACAATTGTGGAGATGTTGTTGAACAATATTTCTTGTAACATGGTTTCCTCCAGGACTTCTGTAAAGGCTTGTTTTATATCCCACATGTGGTAAGAACAAACTCTGGTGCCACTGAAAATGAGTTTTTCTCACTTACAGACAAAGAGACATAATGCAGTTAAAACGTATTAACTAAATATGTTAATTTACTTAATTTAGACATAAGAGCCATGTGAACTATTATGACACCATGATAACTAACACTAGATACAAAAATAAGTTTGATTGGTTTCACTGTTTCAGTAAATATGCAGATAATCAGAAAATATTTTTAGAGCAAAAGAAATCATAAGCCAGGTTTTAAGCATTGTAAATATTATTAGATAAAAGGGAAAGAAAACTGGATGTGATTCTTTATCTGTTGTTGCTTTTTGTTTGTTTGTTAGAATAAATAATGGCACAAAGACATGAAGCAATAGAAATCAAAGAGTGGAAGACAAATCACTAAGTGAATGAATTCAGAGACTTCTAAATGTACAAGTGTAGGGTGTATTGTCAAGAAATATGAATAACTTAATGCAAAGGCATTTATTTCTTTTAAGAAAAAAAAATAGCAGTACAATCGGGCCTTCAGATTAACTTGAGTGCATACCCTGTCTTTGGTTCTGTGTCAATCGGGAATGATTATGTGATAGTAACAAATGACCCCCAAATGTCAGTGGCTAACAGTGAAAGTTTATTTCTAACATATGCTACATGTCTGTACTGAGTTGGATGAAATTCTATTCCATATCATCTCAGCACTGATTCAATAGGCTCTATTTTTAAAATTACTATCTCTCATGACAGAGCAAAATGATGAATCACATGAAGGCTCTTAAAGCTTCTGCTCAGAAGTGACACATATTACTAATACTTCAAATCACATTTCATTGGCCAGAGCAAGTCTATGGTTATGCCTGAGTCCTACATGTGGAATGTATCATTGTCCATCACAGAGGAAGACTTCATATAGGAACACCGAATGTAGATGGAGATAATAAAATATACTACAGATATCTATGAGTTGAACTTAGACATGTAATTTAACATATTTTCCCCATGAAATGAAGTTTTCAATTTGTTAAAAATCTAAAAAAGCAATATTAGAGTTTGTTGTGAAGATTAAATGCAATGAATATTAATTGCCTGGATCAAGAACATATACAAAATACAGTAATGTTTTATTATTGTTCTATTTCATTTACCTACAAAATTTCCTTGCAATATGATCAAAAGTTATTTGACAAATCTTTGCTGTCGTAACTCAGAGTCAACACAAGATGTGTTAGTCTGTGTGCCTGGCAGTTAGCATTATTGTGAAATCAGCAACAGCTCCAGTGAAACTGCATATTTTTGGCAATTACACATTTAAAATTTTTTTTTTTTTGCCACAACTTATATAATTCAGAATGAAGCCTTTGGACATGAGTCTTATTCATTGATTGATTCATTGATTGATTAATTTTATTAATGATAAATAGTTTATTCCCTAATGGGAGAGTTATAGAAAAAAAGGAAAATTTAGGATATTAATATGTCAAGTCAGTGTGATCACTCCCAATAGTTAAATGTCATCACTCTTGGCTTAAGGATAAGTGTTCCAAGAAAAGCCTAAATCAATGGGAAGCAATCCAATATAGCCTGTATTCCTGAAATTCCCCCAAACTTAACTAAGTATCAAGTTCTTGCATATGTTCCAACAAACGTATCCCAGAATATTCAGTAATTTACACCAGGTGGCATGTGCTTGCCATTGTTTTTATCACTGAATGGGAAGTTTTGTTAAATGACCTTATGCTGCTGCTGCTGCTGCTAAGTCACTTCAGTCATGTCCGACTCTGTGCAACCACAGAGACTGCAGCCCACCAGGCTCCCCCGTCCCTGGGATTCTCCAGGCAAGAACACTGGAGTGGGGTGCCATTGCCTTCTCCAATGCATGAAAGTGAAAAGTGAAAGTGAAGTCGCTCAGTTGTGTCTGACTCCCAGCGACCCCATGGACTGCAGCCTACCAGGCTCCTCTGTCCGTGGGATTTTCCAAGCAAGAGTACTGGAGTGGGGTGCCATTGCCTTCTCCATAATAACACAAGACACTGAAAATAATATTAACTATTCTTCAAAGTAAAATTTTCTTACAAATTCCAATTGAACAAAATCCCAAATTTAACTGTATTAGAAGATACTAGGTATTGGCAACCTCTCTCCATCAATCACATTTTACTAACTTAATGGAAGACTCTCTATGAAATTTATATTGGAATGGCCATAGATCAATCATAAAAGAGGGATAAATCTCTTATTCTTATTTTTAGCAGGAGAAAGATACATGTGATAGAACTAGTTGGAAAATTAATAAATCGTGGGGTTTTAGTTATGTCACATAGAAATCTTTGATACATCAATTATTTGACTACACAGTCATAATCTATTTCAGGTCATGTATGGATTACTGAGTGAGAAAGAAATTTTGTGCGCATTTAAACAGCAAGATTCACCGTTGTACTTGAGTAGTAATAGAGCATGTTGAAACTTTTCATCTTTGGGGTCTAAGTTCACTTTAATTTTCACTACCTTAAGCTATTTAAAGACAAAATTATTTTTTATTTTAAGGGTACTGAGCTTGGCACCATGCATTTGTAAAGCAAGACTACCTTAACAACAGTACAAAACTAGAAAAACTTCAGGTTTTTGTTCTCTGTTCCCAGGACATGTGAACATTTCGTATTCTTCTCACCTCTCCCTATTTGTATCTCCACTCTTCAATCTATAGACTCAAAATGAAAAATATTCTATCCTATGGTAAATTTAGAAGTGTAAGACATGGAGAAGGAAATGATTGTTCTTATTTTAAATTTTCTATGTCTCGGTATAGACACTGAGCTTAACATAACTTAAGTAATTTGCCCAAATTCATATATTTCACAACTCAAAGGGAGGTAATCAGTACAAAAAAAAAAAAAAAAGAGCCAAAAATCTATCACAATTTGAAAATTTAGAATGCCCAATTGCAAGCATGAAGAACAATATACTTCTTGATTCACTGCAAAGGACAGCCAATACTGGCACAAACCCAACCTTAAGAATAAGCATGTTTAGGATAACTGAACCCTCACCACATAAAAAACCTTTTTGTTGGAATCAATGAGAGCCAGAATAAGTTTGTTCTTCCAAAAATTGATTAAAAACAAGATCTAAATATTTTATATATATGTGTGTGTGTTTGTGTGTGTGTGTGTGTGATGTGTGTGTCTATATATAGCTAAAACTGTCTTAAAATATTTATGTGTATATAAATTTGCTACTATCTTAATGGGATTATGGCTTTTTCACAAGGTATATATACTTTGATTAATAATTATCATTATTTATTTTATACTAATCCCAATTATAATGAATTGCCTACAGTTTCCATACATCTGTAATCTTAAAGAATACCACAGTATATTTGCTATTTTCTCTCAAATCTCCTTTTTTGCCTTAGTGTTAGTTTACCCACAAATAAAAACAACTGATATTAGACATTTATAAACAGCTCATCTGATCAGAGTAGAGTGAGCAGAAGGTGCACCAAAGAGTCAACTAATAGTGATGTGCTTTCAGTACATTAGGACGTGCTTTATGGAGGAAATGGAGAGCGTTAGATAATGTAAGAGTGGGTAAAGAGAGATCAGTCAAGGGTTGACCTGTAAAGGGGTGCAGAAGGCTATGCAAAAATGTCTTGATTCATCCCACAACTATGGAGATAGGCTGGTTAATAAAAGGCAATGAGCAAGGAAAGTCATTTCTAAACTAATCTCACAATGCTGCTGTCTCAAATTTGTGTCTGCTGCTAAATATCCAAAATTTCAGCTGTATTTTTTACAGTGTCAGTAAATTTTACCTTAACATTTACTAATGTATACTTAACATTTTATTCCATGGCAAGGAAAGAAAAAAAAAAAATCTAAGTGTGGATAGCAACAAATTAATACTCTCAAAGAGTAAACTCTGAGTTAGAAAAGAAAGCATCAGATTTTATGAAATGTATGTTAAGTAACAATATGTATAATGATAGTTTTCACTTGCTTATTGATGAAGAATATGCATCTTGCTATTTTCTAGGTAACATAGAAATTAAATTCCACTAGAAAAGAAGTTTAGTTAACTGATTCTTCTGAGCTCTTGGCAAAGTTATAACCATAACTTTCAACTTTCTCAGACACAAATGAAAATAATTCCAAGAAACAGGACATTATTAATGGTACTCTAGATTAAAAGCCTCTTTGTTTTTATATATTCCACTTAAAAAAATTGATAGCCTGAATTAAATTGAATATGGCCAATCTGAAATATTTTTCTATACTTAAGATTACCATATATAAGTCAAAGCAAGCATTGAGCACACCATCATCATTCTTTTTGCCCAGTCACATTTTTATTTTCTGAAATCTCAAAGATCATCAGTTCAGTCCAGTTCAGTCACTCAGTCATGTCCAACTCTCTGCAACCCCATGAATTGCAGCATGTCAGGCCTCCCTGTCCATCACCAACTCCTGGAGTTCACTCAGACTCATGTCCATCGAATCAGTGATGCCATCCAGCCATCTCATCCTCTGTCATCCCCTTCTCCTTCTGTCCCCAATCCCTCCCAGCATCAGAGTCTTTTCCAATGAGTCAACGCTTCACATGAGGTGGCCAAAGTACTGGAGTTTCAGCTTTAGCATCATTCCTTACAAAGAAATCCCAGGGCTGATCTCCTTCAGAATGGGTGTATGCAATTAAATCCAGTTAATGCAGTATCCCTGTTTCATTAAACAATCTTCTATTTTAATCTTAGAGTTAGGGGAGAGGAAACACAGAGGGAGGTAACTGGGGAAGGTTACCTGTCAACTTTTGGTTGACGATAGTGTTGTATAGCTCAACTGATGTCTAATTGCTTCTAAACTCCATCTTCATTAATTATTGAAAACACACCATAAAGTAATAAACAAGCATAACCTTTAAAACAAATGAGAATTCAATAACATATCCATTCACATTAGGCTCGGCTTGCTGCTGTTGTTGTTCAGTCTCTCAGTCATGTCTGACTCTTTGTGACCCCATGGACTGAAGCATGCCAGGGTTTCTTGTCCTTCACCATCACCCAGAGTTTGATTAAACTCATGTCCATTGAGTCTGTGATGCCACCCAACCATCTGATTCTCTGTCATTCCCTTCTCCTCCTGCCTGCAATCTTTCCCACCATCAGGGTCCATTCCAATTAGTTAGCACTTTGCATCAGGTGGCCAAAGTATTGGAGTTTCAGCTGCAGCATCAGTCCTTCCAAAGAATATTCAGGGTTGATTTCCCTTTGGATTGACTGATTTGATTTTATTGAAGTCCAAGGGACTCTCAAGAGTCTTCTCCAGCACCACAGTTCAAAAGTATCATTTATTCAGTGCTCAGCCTTCTTTATGGTCCAGTTCTCACATCCATACATAACTACTGGAAAAACCATACTTTTGACTATACAAAACTTTGTCATCAAAGTAATGTCTCTGCTTTTTAATATACTGTCTAGGCTTGCCATGGCTTTTCTTCCAAGGAGCAAGCATCTTTTAATTTCATGGCTGAGATCAACCTCTGCAGTGATTTTGGAGCCCAAGAAAGTAAAGTCTGTCACTGTTTCCATTGTTTACCCATCTATTTGCCATGAAGTGATGGGACTAAATGCCATGATCTTAGTTTTTTTGAGTGTTGAGTTTTAAGTCACCTTTTTTACTCTCCTCTTTGCTTTCTGTCATAAGGGCATATCTAAGGTTATTGATATTTCTCCCAGCAATCTTGATTCCAGCTTGTGATTCATCCAGGCTGGCATTTCATATGATGTACTCTGAATATAAATAAAATAAGCAGGGTGATAATATACAGCCTTGACATACTCCTTTCCCAATCTTGAACCAGACCATTTTTCCATGTTCAGTTCTAACTGATGCTTCTTGACCTGCCTACAAGTTTCTCAGGAGACAGGTAAGGTGATCTGGTATTCCCATCTCTTTAAGAATTTTCCACAGTTTGTTGTGATGCACATAGTCAAAGGTTTTAGAGAAGTCAGTGAAGCAGAAATAATTTTTTTTTTCTGGAATTCTCTTGCTTTTCTTTTTATATGATCCAATGGATGCTGACAATTTGATCTCTGGTTCCTCTGCCTTTTATAAATCCAGCTTGTACATCTGGAAGTTTTCAGTTCATGTACTACTGAAGCCTAGCTTGAAGGATTTTGAGCATTACCTTACTAGCATGTGAAATGAGCTCAATTGTGTGGTAGTTTGAACATTCTTTGGCATTGCCCTTCTTTGGGATTGAAATGAAACCTGACTTTTCCCAGGCTCTGCTAGTGGTAAATTCAAAAAAAAATTCCTTTAATTAATCTGGTGGTGATTAAAATTTTGGAAAAAATAGAATGGCATAGAACTTGAGTGGTAATTTTTGATAAATTAATTCAGAAAATGTTTTCTTACTGCTTCAGTAGTTATTGTGGTAGGAATATTTGTCCCTCAAAGGTGTTCATATCCTCATTCCCAATATTTGTGAATATGTTACAAATCTTAACAAAGGAAATTTAAGGTTGCTAATCAGATGATCTTAAATAGGGGATCATCTTCAACTATCTAGGTGGGCCCAATACTTTCACAACACATTTAATAAAACTTGAAATTTTCCAATTTTTTTTTTTATTCAAGAGAATATCTTTTTTTATTTTTGGTGTTTTCCCCAACCACCTCATATAACGTATTTTTATCATGACAACTGTTTATTGAATTCTTAAAGTGAGAATGAGTATTGTGCTATTAGAGGAGACACTTTTCTGTGTTATGTTTTTATAGCAACAAGCAAAGGCATCTAATGTAGACTTGGGAATAATGATGTGTGGGATCTCTTGACATGTTGGGGTGTGTGACTCTGTCCAACCTGTGATTCTCTGAAGAGTTATTAGAGGATGAGACATAAGGCATGAAAGACCAATAAAATGTGTAAAGTGAGACAAACTGATATATGAAAAAGATTATATAAACTATTCTAGATATTATTAAAGATATGTCATTTTTTTAGGAGACCCTACATCCATTTAGTAAAGAATGCTTTTTCTAGTAGTCATGTATGGATGTGAGAGTTGGACTATAAAGAAAGCTGAGCGCTGAAGAACTGAGCTTTTGAGCTGTGGTGTTAGAGAAGACTCTTGAGAGTCCCTTGGACTGCAAGGAGATCCAACCAGTCCATCCTAAAAGAGATCAGTACTGGGTGTTCACTGGAAGGACTGATGTTGAAGCTGAAACTCCAATAGTTTGGCCACCTGATGAGAAGAGTTGACTCATAGGAAAAGACCCTGATGCTGGGGAAGATTGAGGGCAAGAGGAGAAGGGGATGACAGAGGATGAGATGGTTGGATGGCATCACCAACTCAATGGACATGGGTTTGGGTAGACTCCCAGAGTTGGTAAATGGACAGGGAGGCTTGGTGTGCCGCAGTCCATGGGGTAACAAAGAGTCAGACACGACTGAGCAATTGAACTGAACTGACATCTGGGTAGTCTGAGAAGGCCAAGGAAGCTAAGCAACTCATGATAATTTAGGGTCCACATAAGCAGAGAAGTCCAAAAAATGGGATGTGTAGAGGTTGAGAGTCTCATTGATCTTAGGAAAACTGCCTAAGTATAGTTACCCTGCATCATTTGAGGACATGGGTCTAGAATTCAAAACAGATGAGATATTTTCTTATTGCAGTATAATTGCTTTAAAATATTGTGTTAGTTTCTGCTGTTCAGCAAAGGGAATCAGCTATAGAAAACAAGTATCCTCTCTCTCCTAAACCTCCCTCCCTCTCCCCAACATCCACTCCTCTAGGTCATCTCATAGCACTGTGCTGAGCTCCCTGTGCTATACAGTCAGATGAGGTATTCTTAAACAAGAGTCTTTGAGCCCAGGAAGCTCCTGTTTTGATTAGTTTGGATAAATATTCTGATTTCCATATATGTTTAATTTATACATTTTTATTTATAAATTTTCTAGAAAAATTTTTTTTTATTTTATTTTTAAACTTTACAATATTGTATTAGTTTTGCCAAACATTGAAATGAATCCACCACAGGTATACCCGTGCTCCCCATCCTGAACCCTCTTCCCTCTTCCCTCCCCATATCCTCCCTCTGGGTCGTCCCAGTGCACCAGCCCCAAGCATCCAGTATTGTGTATCAAACCTGGACTGGTGACTCATTTCATACATGATATTATACATGTTTCAATGCCATTCTCCCAAATCTCCCCACCCTCTCCCTCTCCCACAGAGTCCATAAGACTGATCTATACATCAGTGTCTCTTTTGCTGTCTCCTACACAGGGTTATTGTTACCATCTTTCTAAATTCCATATATATGTGTTAGTATACTGTATTGGTGTTTTTCTTTCTGGCTTACTTCACTCTGTATAATAGGTTCCTAGATGCCCAACCTAGAAAAAATTTTAATCATCCAACTTGTTCTGGTTAATCTAAGAAAGAGGTATTTTTTATACGTAGATTGAATAATTAAGTGTGATGGTGGCAACATATACTCAGCTAACCATCTGGGAAAACCTAGTAGAATTGGGGTAGTTAGGAATAATGGAAATTTTCTAATGCAACTTGTTTGCCAGCAGGAGTATTTTCCTCTCAGTTACCAGTGAGCTATATTAAAAGTAATTAGTTTCTTTACTTAAACAAGTTTATAGTTGTAGGCATAAAAAGAAATTATGAAACTAATTTTTCATGAAAATATAGTGAGTGTACTATGATAAAGATGATACAATTCTAATTTGCCTTGTAGTTTAGTTGTTAAACTTTTACCACTGGGAAATGTGTTCTTATTTTTTGATGATGTTAACATTTTTGTAAGATCAATCTGGTAGATCCAGGAAAGGCATACATTCAGCTAGAACAGAGTTAGAATAATTAAATTTTTATAGAAATACAGGAAGAAGGCTAGTATCTGAATCAATGTGGCTATAGTTCAACAGGAAATATGGACAGACTCTGTGAAAGCAGAATTAATGATAATTATTAAAGCTAATAGTTCACACTCATAGCTGAATCTGCAAAATGCAAGGAATGGTTATTGAAAGAGTTCATCAAAGACTTTCAACAGTAGCTATTTATATTTAAGTGGAAGAGGGTTTTTTGTTTGTTTGTTTTTTAAGAGCAACAAAAATGTCTCCTAACACTGGCTCTTGAGTTCATTTTCTCTTCTGCCAAAATATGCATGGACAACATTTAGTAAAATTTAATCTCTTGCCTGTATTTGCTTATTTTCCAAATAATGAAGTAATTCTAATTAGGTAGTGTAATCACCATAATAGTTGCTATATGTTAGAATTACATAGCTCTCAGCACTCCAGATTATTTCGTACGTCTTACCTTGTGCTGGATCATAGCCGACCTGGCAATTATTTTTGAATATAATAGAGAATTACAAATGTATTTTTATAATTATGCTGTACATATTGAGAACTTTTGTTCTAGTCATGGGTTTAATGTTTTAACTGAAAAAAATACAATTTACCTACCTTTCCTCATGATAATTTATCACTTAACTTCATTTTGTCTGAACTTGAACTTTGACATTACTAGTTGTAAAATAGGGCAATCCTTTTTCTCTGATCTAGAGAAAATACCACAGAAAGAATTTAAGATTTTTAATGAACTGAACATAGCATTTTTATCCAAAATACTGTAAAGGGATGCAATTGCTTATTCTTGTCTAACTTCATTTTTTTCTGTTGTAACTGCTGGAAATAGTCACACTCACAATGAAATAAAATTGGATAATTACTTTTTGAAGATGTACAAAAAATCCTCACCAGTTTATCCTAAAGAGGAATGCGGTTTACAAAATACACATTTCAAGCCATCATTTTAAATGTCAAGTTGCTAATATTCTCAAGTAAGCTGTGTGATTAGTTATACTGGCTACCAGGTAGAAGTTTTACTCTTCAGAAACCACTTCAAGAGTTTATTTGTAGGATGCAAGACTGTTGTCTCCTGGGAACACACTACAAAGCCTAGTTAAAGTTAAGAGGTAAAGGCAGAAACTATTTTCCCAAGGGATATGTATGACAGCCAAAATTTTATTTTTCTGTCAAGTCCTTCCCAAGTTCTGAGACACAAAATAGAAAAACAAAACCATAGAAAATGGTTTATTATGCTTCTCTTGTTTCCATTAATCTATACAATATCTGTGTTTTTTTCTGGAGTAGAAACCAAATCAAAAATATTTTAAGGGGAAAATGATATTCAAAGATGGAAATTTTATGTGAACTCTTTAATATAAATAGCAAAGAATAGTATAAGAATTTTGCCTGTTAATACCAGTATCCACAGGTCAATGTCCTACTCCCGACTACTCTTTAGAGCCATGTTTATGAACATTTAAGGGTTCTCAGATTCAGATCCAAAGCAAATAAATTTAGCACTAGATGATTCACTTACAAAAATATCTATTTGCCTTTGAAAATGTTTTCAATTTGGATATCTTTCATAAGGCAATCATACCAAATCAATGGTGAAAAAAAAAAAAAATTTGGCTGAGTAGATGTGACCTGAGGAATTCCTCAGAAGTTCAATCCACTAAATAAATGTAAATACTAAATAATAGCCTCAGAGGTGAAGGTCATTGAAATAATTACTATTTCTTCACTTATATAGACTTATCAATACATTTAGTGTTATTGTGATGTTTCTGTTCAAATAAATTCAGATCTTCAGTTCTTTTAACTATTAATGATTTACATTCTTCTAGTGATTCCTATACAATTCATTTTCCTTCCTAGCTTCATGCTATGCCACTATAGCATTCAGAAACTAACTTTATTTTTTCAATCATACTTCCTCTGCTCACATCCCATCCAGAGGAGACACATGATAAGAAGCTACTATGTTCTGGTGGATGCTGACATCCTGGCTTGCATTTGCCACCTGTGAGCTGTGTATGACCTTTCTTAGTCTCAGTTGTCTTGTGCAATTGCTTATACTGACATTTCACAGAGATTTTATTAAAGCCACAAGATGTTGTACTTTGGAAAATGCTTTTTGAAAACCTATGAAAGTGAAAAGTGGGGTGTTCTTAAAGACTTTCATGTCAGAGCCAGCTTTATGGCTCTGTCTGAGACATCTTTTCTGTTGATCTTGTCTTAATATTGAAAATAAGCTATTATTAAATCAGTTTAAGGGCTAAGCTTCATAAATATGCAGGTGTAGGTCTCATGTTAGGGAAATTTTAGAGATTGTCTGTATTTACTCCCTACCCTGGAGTACATACTAGCTAAAATTTAAAAATGTTACTTGTTTGTTTCTATGCTTTTCCTACTAGACAGATCTTCCTAAAAGTAAGCACAAGTGCAAGAATACAGTGATATCTACATTCATGGACACACACACACACACACACACACACATTTCCCTGTGATCCAAGGAACTTACATTCTAATGATCAGTAAGGCAGATTTTTTTCACTTGGGTGAAGGGTTCAGCTGGTGTGTGTTGATCTGTAGGACTCTGATTGCATCTGTTTCACCTCCATGTGAAAGTTTGAAGTAGGCTTTCATTATGTGTATCAGGATGCTACAAAGAATCTGTATGTGCCCTTTCTTCTTTCTTTATTTAGTCCCTAAGTTGTGTCTGATTACTTTGAGACCCTATGAACTATAGCTCACCAAGCTTCTCTGTCCATGGGATTTCCTAAGCAAAAATACTGGAGTGGGTTGCCATTATCTTCTACAGGGCCTTCCCAACCCAGGGATCAAGCCTGCATCTTATGCATTGGCAGGTGGATTCTTTACCACTGAGCCACCAGGGAAACATTTCCTTTACGTCCAGTTTAATTCTATAATTTATTAAACAAGAAAGCCAAATGCTGCAACAACTGGCAGTTGTGCAAGCCTGCCTTTGCAAGGCTTTCTTTTTTTTTTTAATTTTATTTTATTTTTAAACTTTACAATATTGTATTAGTTTTGCCAAATATCGAAATGAATCCACCACAGGTATACCCGTGCTCCCCATCCTGAACCCTCCTCCCTCCTCCCTCCCCATACCCTCCCTCTGGGTCGTCCCAGTGCACCAGCCCCAAGCATCCAGTATCGTGCATCAAACCTGGACTGGCGACTCGTTTCATACATGATATTATACATGCTTCAATGCCATTCTCCCAAATCTCCCCACCCTCTCCCTCTCCCACAGAGTCCATAAGACTGATCTATACATCAGTGTCTCTTTTGCTGTCTCATACACAGGGTTATTGTTACCATCTTTCTAAATTCCATATATATGTGTTAGTATACTGTATTGGTGTTTTTCTTTCTGGCTTATTTCACTCTGTATAATAGATTCCAGTTTCATCCACCTCATTAGAACTGATTCAAATGTATTCTTTTTAATGGCTGAGTAATAATCCATAATCCATTGTGTATATGTACCACAGCTTTCTCATCCATTCATCTGCTGATGGGCATCTAGGTTGCTTCCATGTCCTGGCTATTATAAACAGTGCTGCAATGAACATTGGGGTACACGTGTCTCTTTCCCTTCTGGTTTCCTCAGTGTGTATGCCCAGCAGTGGGATTGCTGGATCATAAGGCAGTTCTATTTCCAGTTTTTTAAGGAATCTCCGCACTGTTCTCCATAGTGGCTGTACTAGTTTGCATTGCCACCAACAGTGGAAGAGGGTTCCCTTTTCTCCACACCCTCTCCAGCATTTATTACTTGTAGACTTTTGGATCGCAGCCATTCTGACTGGTGTGAAATGGTACCTCATAGTGGTTTTGATTTGCATTTCTCTGATAATGAGTGATGTTGAGCATCTTCTCATCTGTTTGTTAGCCCTCTGTGTGTCTTCTTTGGAGAAATGTCTATTTAGTTCTTTGGCCCATTTTTTGATTGGGTCATTTATTTTTCTGGAGTTGAGCTGTAGGAGTTGCTTGTATATTTTTGAGATTAGTTGTTTGTCAGTTGCTTCATTTGCTATTATTTTCTCCCATTCTGAAGGCTACCTTTTCACCTTGCTAATAGTTTCCTTTGATGTGCAGAAGCTTTTAAGGTTAATTAGGTCCCATTTGTTTATTTTTGCTTTTATTTCCAATATTCTGGGAGGTGGGTCATAGAGGATCCTGCTGTGATGTATGTCAGAGAGTGTTTTGCCTATGTTCTCCTCTAGGAGTTTTATATTTTCTGGTCTTACGTTGAGATCTTTCATCCATTTTGAGTTTATTTTTGTGTATGGTGTTAGAAAGTGTTCTAGTTTCATTCTTTTACAAGTGGTTGACCAGTTTTCCCAGCACCACTTGTTAAAGAGATTGTCTTTAATCCATTGTATATTCTTGCCTCCTTTGTCAAAGATAAAGTGTCCATATGTGCATGGATTTATCTCAGGGCTTTCTATTTTGTTCCATTGATCTATATTTATGTCTTTGTGCCAGTACCATACTGTCTTGATAACTGTGGCTTTGTAATAGAGCCTGAAGTCAGGCAGCTTGATTCCTCCTGTTCCCTTCCTCTTTCTCAAGATAGCTTTGGCTATTCGAGGTTTTTTGTATTTCCATACAAATTGTGAAATTGGTTGTTCTAGCCCTGTGAAGAATACCATTGGTAGCTTGATGGGGATTGCATTGAATCTATAAATTGCTTTGGGTAGTATACTCATTTTCACTATATTGATTCTTATGATCCATGAACATGGTATATTTCTCCATCTATTAGTGTCCTCTTTGATTTCTTTCACCAGTGCTTTATAGTTTTCTATATATAGGTCTTTAGTTTCTTTAGGTAGATATATTCCTAAGTATTTTATTCTTTCCGTTGCAATGGTGAATGGAATTGTTTCCTTAATTTCTCTTTCTGTTTTCTCATTATTAGTGTATAGGAAAGCAAGGGATTTCTGTGTGTTGATTTTATATCCTGCAACTTTACTATAGTCATTGATTAGTTCTAGTAATTTTCTGGTGGTCTTCAGGGTTTTCTATGTAGAGGATCATGTCATCTGCAAATAGTGAGAGTTTTACTTCTTCTTTTCCAATTTGGATTCCTTTTATTTCTTTTTCTGCTCTGATTGCTGTGGCCAAAGCTTCCAAAACTATGTTGAATAGTAATGGTGAAAGTGGGCACCCTTGTCTTGTTCCTGACTGTAGAGGAAATGCTTTCAATTTTTCACCATTGAGGATAATGTTTGCTGTGGGTTTGTCATATATAGCTTTTATTATGTTGAGATATGTTCCTTCTATTCCTGCTTTCTGGAGAGTTTTTATCATAAATGGATGTTGAGTTTTGTCAAAGGCTTTCTCTGCATCTATGGAGATAATCATATGGTTTTTATTTTTCAACTTGTTAATGTGGTGTATTACATTGACTGATTTGCAGATATTGAAGAATCCTTGCATCCCTGGGATAAAGCCCACTTGGTCATGGTGTATGATCTTTTTAATGTGTTGTTGGATACTGATTGCTAGAATTTTGTTAAGGATTTTTGCATCTATGTTCATCAGTGATATTGGCCTGTAGTTTTCTTTTTTTGTGGGGTCTTGTCAGGTTTTGGTATTAGGGTGATGGTGGCCTCATAGAATGAGTTTTGAAGTTTACCTTCCTCTGCAATTTTCTGGAAGAGTTTGCAATGCTTTCTTGTTTCAACTGATACCTAAAATGGTATTCTGCCAAATATGTCATCTTGTATATATGCATCGAGATCGAGGTCACTAGCACAAAACAAAGTATTTCTTAAATGTGCTAATACTTATCATCTGACTTTGGAAAGCATAGTCAAGCTATCCTTTATTACGTATTCTATCCTTAAACAGTATGGCATGAAATAAGTTTAACACACTAGATCCCTCACATAACTTGTCTCATTCCATTTGGGGTTGACAACAGCTCATGCAGAGCACCTGGCCAGTTCCCAAGGAGTCCAGCTCTGCAGAATAATAGGTAACATATCTGAGGCATGTGATCCCAATTAACAATATACACCCATAAAGGAAATAACTATATAACATACTTAATTATAGTAAAAAATTCAAATAATCTACCTGTTGAAATCTTTAAATTACTTAATAACATAAACATTCATAATAGAATTGAATATTGACATAAAATTCATTCATATTATCACTAATTTTTCATATTTTCCTGATGTAAATTTGCTGATTTTGAGGCTATAAAATCTACAGCATTAAATAAAGGAATATGCCAAATTTGTGGAGACATACTACTATGTTAAAAAAAAACACATATATTTCCATAAAGTTTGAATAACTCTGAGCATACTGAATAAAACTGAAAAACTACAGGCTCAGATGGTTCAGCTGCTTGTCCAGATAGTGAGAAACACTTGTAGCTGACTGCAGTCAGCTGCCGTTCACAACCACTGTAGAGAATGTTCTAGACCTCAGTTCCTAACATTATAATCAATTATGTATTTAAAAGTCTGGGCTGGATGAATCACAAGCTGGAATCAAGATTGCCAGGAGAAATATCAATAACCTCAGATATGTAGATGACACCACCCTTATGGCAGAAAGCGAAGAACTAAAGAGCCTCTTGATGAAAGTGAAAGAAGAGAATGAAAAAGTTGGCTTAAAACTCAACATTCAGAAAACAAAGATCATGGCATCTGGTCCCATCACTTCATGGCAAATAGATGGGGAAACAGTGGCTGATTTTATTTTTGGGGGTCTCCAAAATCACTGCAGATGGTGACCACAGCCATGAAATTAAAAGATGCTTACTCCTTGGAAGGAAACCTTTGACCAACCTATATAGCATATTAAAAAACAGAGACATTACTTTGCCAAAAAAGGTCTGTCTAGTCAAGTCTATGGTTTTTCCAGTAGTCATGTATGGATGTGAGAGATGGACTATAAAGAAAGCTGAGTACTGAAGAATTGATACTTTTGAACTGTGGTGTTGGAGAAGACTTTTGAGAGTCCCTTGAACTGCAAGGAGATCCAACCAGTCCATCCCAAAGGAGATCAGTCCTGGGTGTTCATTGGAAAGACTGATGTTGAAGCTGAAGCTCCAATCCTTTGGCCACCTGACACGAAAAACTGATTCAGTGGAAAAGACCCTGATGCTGGGAAAGATTGAAGGCAGGAGGAGAAGGGGATGACAGAGGATGAGATGGTTGGATGGTATTACCGACTCAATGGAAATGAGTTTGCACAGGGAGGCCTGGTGTGCTGCAGTCCAGGAAGTCATAAAGAGTTGGACACGACTGAGTGACTGAACTGAATTGATATATTTAAAAAGAATATTATAGGTGTCTGCAAACTTCTCATAAACCTTCCCTTTCCTGAGAACTACATTTGGGTATTCACATACTGTAGGATATTAAGAAAGTCATTGCTTTTGTGCATGAGTTTGCATTGAGAACATGCTATCTTAATGATTGTGTGTGTGAAATAAAGCAAACAAGGTTTGAATATATTTCAGTTTCTTACTACTGGTCAAAAATGCTATTGGAAATATACAATTATATAGAAATAGCAGTATGGGTGTTTGGTAGTTAAGGAATTTCCTCACACATATTTAGCCACATAACTTTGTCTATGAGGGAAAGTGAATGTGACAGTAATTAAAATACTAGCTCTAGCAAAAACTCGTTGAGCCCTTCTTTTGTGCCATGCACTGTTATAGTGGCTTTATTTGGTGGTGCTAGAGGTAAAGAACCCCCCTGCCAATGGAGGTAGACTTAAGAGATGAGGGTTCGATCTCTGGTTTGAGAAGATCCACTGGAGAAGGAAATAGCAACTTAGTCTAGTATTCTTGCCTGGAGAATCCCATGGATATAGAAGCCTGGAGGGCTGCAGTCCATAGGGTCTTAAAGGGTTGGACATGACTGAATTGACTTACCACACAACACATTTAAATATAAGGTGTGGTTCTGCTGAAAGTTTTACTTTCTTTTTAGGCACAAAGGATTCGTTCACAAAGGAAAACATTCATTACATACAAATAAACAATTTCAGTTTTTAACAGAGGATTATTTAACTTAATTTTAGCACACAATCATTAGAAAAAAGAAATAGAAACAACAGAGAGAAAAATAATAGCATATACATCACCAAATTGAGCCAACACCTACATCCAGACTTGAACAGTGCTGGGAAGTCCCACATAGCAATAATCTTAAGTTTCATTTGGGAAAGGGTCCTGGGTGGTGAGTCCACCCCACAAGCAAGCCTTCACATTGCAGTTTTGGCTTAATATCCCAGGCTTCAAACTGTTATCATCATCAGTTTGCATGAAAAAATTCAAGTCTGATTTTACTTTAACTTTTTCAATGCTGTTGGTTTCACCTTCCAGTCATAAGGACTTCTTAGGCACTAGATGGTTGGCCAGGCCTCCAGGAGCTCAAGAATTCCAAGACCCATCACTTTCTTACCTAAAGTGCCATCAAATTTGCTGTGCTTGTAGATAGTCATGGAATCCAAGCAGTTTCTAGGCAGACTAGAAGGAGGTCAGAGGCCTGCTCTCTTGCTTCTGAAGCCTGAACAAAACTACTTTCATTTTAATTTTCTGAACAGCTATATATTTAATTTATGGGCTTTCCTGAAAGCTCAGTTGGTAAAGAATCTGCCTGCAATGTAGGAGACCTAGTTCGATTCCTGGGTTGGGAAGATCCACTGGAGAAGGAATGGGCTACCCACTCCAGTATTCTTGGACTTTGTAAAGAATCTGCTTGCAGTGCAAGAGACATGGATTTGATTTCTGAGTTGGGAAGATCCCCTGGATAAGGGAAAGGCTACACACTCCAGTATTCTTGCCTGGAGAATTTCATGGATTCCAAGAATTGAGTCCTTGGGGTGTCAAAAAGTTGGACACAACTGACCGACTTTTACTTTGTCTATGAGTTTGTTTTGGGCTTTCCTGCCAAGCAGGGATACGAGTTCGATCCCTGGGTCAAGAAGATTCCATGGAGAAGGGAATGGCAGCCCACTCCAGTATTCTTGCCTGGGGAATTCCATGGACAGTGGAGCCTGGCAGTGATGATGATGGTTTACTCACTCAGTCATGTCTGACTCTTGAGACCCTTTGGACTGTAGCCTGCCAAGCTCCTCTTTCCATGGGATTCTCCGGGCAAGAATACTGGAGTGGGTTGCTGTTTCCTTCTCCAGGGGATCTTCCTGACACAGGACTTGATCCCGGGTCTCCTGCATTGCAGGCAGATTCTTTATCAATTGAGCTATGAGGGAAGCCCGGAGCCTGGCAGGCTATAGTCTAAAGGATCGCAAAAGAGTTGGAAATGACTTAGCCGCTAAACAACAACAGTAAATAAGTTTGTTTAAATATATGCAAAATAAGGAAGGTACCAACCTCTTTGCTGCCTCCTAGATATAATTTTTACTGATCTAGATAGATTTGCTCACCTGTGTATATAAAGGCTTATGTGTATGCATGTGTTTATACAAGCACATCAGGTTAAACTAATTATTGGTTTACTTACAGTTTTCAAGTATTTAAAAGTTAAGCTCATATTTAGAACTATTATTGCAAAAGGGAAATGTAATGATAAGCTTCCTCAAAGGATTATAATCTAGATAGAAGACAAAACACACGTACTCTTATAATTAACATTTAAAAATGTAAATATGTTGTCACAGTCTCACTAGTATCACTACTGTTAGAGCTATGCAGAAATATAGAGTTAAAATGGCCATTTAATTGTGATACACTTGTATCTCATCAACAGAATTCTATATTAATTCAGTTCAGTTCAGTCACTCAGTCGTGTCTGACTCTTTGTGATCCCATGGACTGCAGCACATCAGACTTTCCTGTCCATCACCAGCTCCTGGAACTTGCTCAAACACATGTCCATTGAGTCAGTAATGCCATCCAAACATCTCATCCTCTGTCATCGTCTATATTAATTAGAATTTCCTTTTCTAAACATTGCTGCTATTGTCTCACTTGTTATCAGGACCCACTTCCATTTCCTAAACAGAATTTAGAATTTAACTCTAATCTTTACTTTCAACCATTTTCTTGATCATTTCAATATTTATGTCAATGATCCTTTATGATAATTGATTTTATTCATCCCACTGACCAATCATATGTCTTTACTTTGTAAATTAATTTATTTTAATTGGAGGCTAATTGCTTTACAATATTGTAGTGGTTTTTGCCATACATTGACATGAATCATCCATGCCTGTTTCAGTAGGATTACATTCAGGGCTTCATTATTTATTTATGTCATGATACTTCTAAGTTATTAAATTTAACGTCTTATGCCCTCAATATCCACCTCTTCTGTAACCTCTTTCCACTCAACCTTTAAAAGAGGGACTCATTCATTTTTACATGTTTAGCTTAATTGTACATTTTATGCTATGTTTCATTTCCATTTTCTAACTGCATAATGGATATTTCCACCTAGGTAACCTGTGGCCATTTTATTTATATGAAGCTTAATTCAACCTCCCCTTTTCCAAAATAGAAGCTTTATTTCAAAATTCTCCAAGTGTTTTACCTCTGTACTAGTCAACTTAGATTATTTTGAGACAATCACAAGAACACAATTTCCTTCATGATAATTTTTTCATCTTTATGATTCTCTAAGTTGCAACACTGCCATCCAAGTTCAATGTCATTTCATCTGACTTATTTCATTAACATTCTAATTGGTCTCTGGCCTGTCCTTTGCAGTCTACTTAATACACTTTTCCACTGAAGTAAACCTCCAATGACCTTCTACTCTAGTCAGACTAATTTTTTCACTGTATCTTCAGCACACAATATACTTTAGTCTTATATATATCATGGTTAGATCACTTCACTATCCTGAAATGCCCTTTCCTTTACTCTTCATCTATTTGTATTTTATCTTTTATTCCTCAGTTGAGGTCCATTTCGTCACTTCAGATTTTATTAAAATTTCTATTCTTTCTTTCTTTATTTTTTAATTTAAATTTATTTATTTTAATTGGAGGTTAATTACTTTACAATATTGTATTGGTTTTGCCATACATCAACATTAATTCACCACGGGTGTACACGTGTTCCCCATCCTGAACCCTCCTCCCACCTCCCTCCCCGTACCTTCCCTTTGGGTCATCCCAGTGCACCAGCCCCAAGCATCCTGTATCCTGCATTGAACCTGGACTGGCGATTCATTTCTTATATGATATTATACATGTTTCAATGCCATTCTCCCAAATCATTCCACCCTCTCCCTCTCCCACAGAGTCCAAAAGACTGTTTTATACATCTGTGTCTCTTTTTTAAACAATGTGTTATCTACATATTTACCATGCAAGTGTTTCGTGTGTCTTATACTCATTAGAGGAGAGAGGTTGAAGGGCTTTCACTTTTGTTGAGAACTGTGATTCAATCAAACAAATTCTACTTTCATTATTTCATACAACCCATCTATTTAATATATTCAATAAGTTACTTTGATCCTGAAGATATATATTGCCTTATGTTATAGACTGAATTTTTTTCCTGAATATTCATATGATAAAGTCCTAAACCCTAGTACATTGGAATGTGACAGTATTTGGAGAATAGGGCCTTTAAAAGAGGTCTGCAAAATGAGACCACCCTGACTAGCATCCTTATAAAAGAGAGAGAAAAGCACAGAGCATAGAGACTGTGGGCAACCATGTGAGGACACAGGGAGCTCATGAGGACACAGCCTTGAGACTCAAGCAAAACAGTCTATACCTAATCTTAGACTTTTAGCTTCTAGAACTGTGTAAATACTCAATATGTCAAAACTAATTTAAGTGGAAGAAAATATAGCCACTATGGGGGTTGACACCCTTGTTGACCTATTCTAAGAATAAATAACACCTGTAATAATAATATTAAGTATAGATTCTGAAAGGCCATTGGACTTCGTTTAACCTTATTTCTACCAATATAAAAGCTTTTAAAAATTTTTTTTACAATTGTCTACAATCTGGAGGTAGAAGGCCTCACTTTTTTTCCACAGTTTGGAAGGACTGTACAAGGCCTTCTTTGCTCCTGAGTTTTCCAAGGGTTCAAATAAGGCTGTCATTTTGACTAGCCAAGAGTGTGAATGCTGGGCTGGGTCTGACCATGGTCTGTAGTCTGCCAGGTTCCTCTGTCCATGGAATTTTCCAGGCAAGTATACCAGAACGGGTTGCCGTTTCCTTCTGCAGATGATCTTCCCAACCCAGGGGTCAAACCTGCATCTCTTGCATCTCCAGTATTGCCAGGCAAATTCTTTATCATTTGTGCCAATCAGTTGTCCACTAGATAAGTCATGTCAAACATTTTGCAATCCTATGAACTACAGCACACAATATGTGTGCTATACATGGGAGATGTGCCCTTTACTGTCTTCTGGAGTGTGCTTAAACTCATGTTCATCGAGTCACAAAAATAGCCCCCCCGAGAAATACAGCTCTCACAGAGAGGATGCAAAATATTTATAAATATCTATCAAGACTCAAGCAAGGAGTCTTATTTTATGGATCTTGATAAACTTCTCTCTTTCTCTTTCACTAGGCCATATATTATAAAAACCACAGGTAACATCATACTCAATGGTGAAAAGCTGAAAACATTTCCTTTACAATCAGGGAAAAGACAAGGATGCCTACTTTCACAGCTTTTATTCAACATAATTTTGGAAGTTCTAGCCACAGCAATCATAAAAGAAAAAGGAAAAAAAAAATAGCCAGTTGGAAGAAAGAAGTAAAATTGTCACTGCTTGCAGATGTCCTGCTACTACACATAGAAGATTCTAAAAATATCACCAGGAAACTCCTAACACTCATCAACAAATATGGTAAATTTGCAGGATATAAAATTAATATACACTAAGACTAAAATGTCAGGAAGAGAAATTAGGGAAATAATATTGTTTTCCATCACATCAAATACAATAAAATATCCAGAAATAAATCTATTGAAGGAGGCAAAAGACCTGTACTTCAAAAACTATAATATGCTGATTAAAGATTTTGAAGACAACACAAACAGATGGAAAGATACATCATGGTCTTGGATTGGAAAAATCAATATTGTTTAGAAGACCATACTATCCAAGGCAATCTACAGATTCAGTGCAATCCCTATCAAAATACCAATGGCATTTTTTACAGAACTATAACAAATACTTCCAAAACTTGTGTGGAAACAAAGGACTCTGAATAGCCAAAGCCATCTTGAGTATGAAAAACAGAGTTGGAAGTATCATGCTTTTTTTCTATTTCAAACAGTAGTATAAAGCTACAGTAATCAAAATAGTGTTGTATAACACAAATAAAGGCACATAGGTCAATGGCACAGAACAGAGAATTCAGAAAATAAAGTACCTAAATAATGTAAATTAATGTATGAAAAATGAAACAAGAGTATAAAATGAGGAAAAATATTATTGGGGAAATTAGACAGTTACATACAAAAGAATAGTCTGGGCTACTTTTATATCCTGTGTTCAAAAATAGACTCAAAATGGATTTAAAGCTTAAATGTAAGAGATGAAACAGTTAAACTCCTGTAAGAAAATATAGGCAGCACATGCTAGACATAGATCTTAGCAATATTTTCATGTCTCCTCCAGAAAGAAAAAATAAATAAGACTACATGAAACTAAGAAATTTTTGCAGAGTGAAGAAAACTTTCAACAAATTTAAAAGGAAGGTGCTATATGGGATAAGATATTTGCAAATGATATACCCTAAAGGGGATTTGTATTCAATTATATGAGAAGTCCTACCACTTAATATCAAAGGAACAAACAACCTGATTAAAACATGAGGAGAGATCCTAAACAGACATCTTTCCAAAGGCACACAGATGGCCAACAGAGACATTAAAAAAAAAAAAAAATGGTCAATATCACTAATTATTGGGGAATACAAATCAAAACCACAATAAGATACCCCCTGACAAGTGACAGAATGATTATTATCAAAAAACAAACAAAAAACCAGCAAATGACAGATGTTGGGGAGAATGTGGGGGAAAAAAACAAAAAACAAACAAAAAAAACACTCCTGCACTGTTGGTGGGATTCTAAATTGGTAAAGCCACTACAGGAAAACCATATGCAGGTTCTTAAAAAGCTGAAAATATAAACCAGCAGTTTTACAATTGGTTGTTTACCCAAAGCAAATCAAAACAATAATTTGAAAAGACATATGCACATCAAGTTTCACTGCATCATTAGCCAAGATGTAGAGGTTACCTACGGAGAAGGTAATGGTACCCCACTCCAGTACTCTTGCCTGGAAAATCCCATGGATGGAGAAGCCTAGAAGGCTGCAGTCCATGGGGTCGCTGAGCGTCGGACATGACTGAGCGACTTCCCTTTCACTTTCATACATTGGAGAAGGAAATGGCAACCCACTCCAGTGTTCTTGTCTGGAGAATCCCAGGGATGGGAGAGCCTAGTGGGCTGCCGTCTGTGGGATCACGCAGAGTCGGACACTACTGAGGCGACTTAGTAGCAGCAGCAGCAGAGGCTACTTAAGTGGCCATCAATATATAAGTAGACAAAAAAGGTGGGGTGTGTGTGTGTGTGTGTATATATATATATATATATATATGTATATACTGGAGTATTACTCAGCCATTAAAAGAAATATTGTCATTCTCAATAATATGTATGGGTCTACAGGCTAGTATGCTAAGTGAAATATGTCAGAGAAAGACAAACACTACATGATATTACTTATAGGAGGAATCTCAATAAGAACAAAAAAAAAAAAACTAAAAATGAAAACAGATTCATACAGAGAATAAATTGTTGGTTCCCAGAAAGGAGGATGGTAGGAGATGGGTAAGATTATTGAAGGGATTTAAGAGGAACAAACCACCAATTATGTAACAAATCAGTATTGATAATACCTTATAGGGGATATGGTAACAATACTGTAATAATATATATAGAAATGATTACTGGACCTATTATGGTGATGATTACATGATGTATGAAGATGTCAAATCATTATGTACTATACCTGAAGCTAATCCATTGTATATCAGCTATATTGCAATGAAAAAGAAAAACATTAAAGCAACTTTCACTTAGTAGAACCTGGCTAGCTATTCATCAAAACTGTTTCCTCTTATTTTGGTACATATAGCTAGATCAGCACCCTCTCTTAAAAGGGGTCATGTGACTAAATTTTAATCAATGAAATGGAAGCAGAATTGGTATGTTCTGGATTATTGTTCTGGCCTATGAAAGCCTTTCAAGTGTATGTCTTTATTCTCTTTCCCTTTTGGATGACTGAGATGAAGAAAACTGCCCTAATCTTGGAAGTCACATGTTAAAGTTGATGGAGGAACTTCCTTGGTAGTTCAGTGGTTAAGACTCTGTGCTTCTACTGCAAGGGGTGTGAGCTTGATCTCTGGTCAGGGAACTAAGATCCCACATGCCAGGCAATATGGCCAACTTTATTTTTTTTTAATGACATAATTGCAAGATTGAAAGAGCTTGTATTTCTGCATAATTGCATGAAGGAGAGCCTCCGAGCCTCTGACATCTCCCACGTTGGATTTTATATGGGTGAGAAATAAATGCCTGTGTTCATCTGTCACTTCACGGGAATTTCTTTAAAATCTACATGAGAAGTAGCCTGCTTCCTTTGATTGTGATATTGGATGGGAAAAGGTGATAATACAAGAGGAAATCAGGGGTACACCTTATCAGAAGAAATCCAGGTGCCTTCCTGAATTATAGTATTACAGAATACAGATGCTTCAGCATAAACATTAAGCTCAGAAGATTCAGATAATTACTGTTCACAAAAGGGAGACAGTAAAGCTGTGAAATGCACCTGACACTGAATAGTAGGAGGAAGATTCATTGCAGCTGTCATTGAACTGATTATCTGAAGGCCAAGCAATGCTATTTTGTGCAAACAATATATAATACTTAGGGAACAGCAATTAGAATCATGAATCCTTGCATGAGTGAATGGATCCTGATGGTGTTTACTCAATTTTAAATTGCTGGGGTAGTGATAGAAAGATAAGCCCTGCAAAGCACTTTGGAAATTTTACTTTCAGAACATTAATGACAGACTTAAATCTAAGAAGATGAATAAAGCAAACGAGAGATAAAGAAGAAAATCTTGTATTTATAAGGGTTCTCCCTTGAGGTCTCCCTATTATATGTTTCCATAGTAACTCCAAGTTTCCACAAGTTTTACAAACGACATCATTTAATGTCAAAACACTTGATGAATAAATTTACTATACATAGAGAGTGAACTACCTACTAGAGTATTTTATGCTCAAATTTTCCTGTGCCACTTGACAATACCTAAATACTGATACATAGCAATAATCATATAAAAATCATGGTTCATAATAGCCAACATAAAATACTTCTTTTTACACAGTTAGCATGCAGTCCAATATCAGTCAATTTAATCACTCAGTTGTATTCAATTCTTTGCAACCCCATGGACTGCAGCATGCCAGGATTCCCTGTCCATCACCAGCTCTCAGAGCTTACTCAAACTCATGTCCATTGGGTCAGTGATGCAATCCAACCATCTCATTCAATATCAGTAACACATTTTATTAACTATGCCTGGGCAATTCTGTGGCAAATTTTACAGTGTCACTACACCAAATTTGTTATTTAGTCTCACTCAGGTTTCATTTTTATTTCTTTCTCTTTTTGCTTTTCTTGTCACCTAAATTAGACTGAGAAAACTTAGTGGAAATTCTTTCAGAGGAACAGGCAACTGGGCATTTTATAATGAGCCTTTACCAGGTTTAATTCCAGAGAAGGGCATGGCAACCCATTCCAGTATTCTTGCCTGGAGAATTCCCATGGACAGAGGAGCCTGACAGCCTATATTTCATAGTGTCACAGAGAGTCAGACATGACTGAGCAACTAAGCAAAGCACAGCACAGGTATAATTAATTGAAATCTCATCAAAATATGAACAGCATGTAGTCAAACATGTAAACTTGCAAATTACACAAAGAAAACAGGCAGAAATATTGCACCTCAGGTTTCTAAAAATAATTAGTCCCATCCATAAAAATACAAATCACTCTTGGATAACTATGTAGTATAATTATATATATGGTTTTAACTCAAAATGTTATACATCAGACTGTAGATATCGATAATATAAATGGAGTCCAATCTTAGAATTACATTGGATTGAAAATGTGGGGGATAGACTTAAAAGAAAATCCAGTTTGACATATTAAAGGATGCCTGATGGAGCTTTTTTTTTTTTTTTTTGGTCTCTAGATTGTTTTCTAAATCAGCATCAAATAATTTATAAGAGGTGCTCAGAGTGGGAGGCCATCAGGGTAAGGAGGAAGAATAGTTGTATTGAGTAGGAGGGAATGATCTTAAAGACCAGAGTGAAGTTTTTCTTCTGTAATTTGAAGTGATTCATGGTATAATAACTCAAGATAAAATAATTTCAATTCATTTCACTCTAGCAGTCATTTACTGAGCACTGACTGTGAGGCAAATATCATTGCCCCTGCCATGTGAAAGGGATAGACAAAGACAAGTAAGGCAATGAAATGCTGTCTGAAAAAGCTATTGAGCTATTGGGGTTGTGCACAGTTGATACAAATATGACATATAAAAGTAAGTAGATTCATGCATTCAGAACATCAGCTCAGAGTGGACAGGAGTACCTGACCAGCAGAAAGGAATATATAGAACCACACAAAACTCGGTAGGATGAAGGAACTAGGGGGAAAAAATGGGAGTGTTAGTAGGACTGGGCCTGCCCTTGGCAGGTGGGGAAACTGAAGCAGGGGTCCGATCCCCACATCGGGGCAATTATCTGGGTCAGAAGGGAAACATTTAAGGCTGAGAGTGAGAGAGCTGATCTGTGGTAGTCTAAACGGAATGAGAACAGACAGCCCTTGCCACAGCCATAGGTACCCTAGACGGTGCGGTGGCTGGGAGCTGGAGTTTAGGGATTGTGGAGCAATCCCAGGGCAAGGGCTGGTCTTGACTGTGGAGAGACAGATCGAGGGGGTGTGAGGGAGGAGATTGTGGTGGGAAATGCCTGTGGAGGAAAGCCAGGCAGCCATAGAAGCAAGGTGATACTGCTGAGTCATGTATAGGGGGTGGAGCCATCACCATAGCCTCTCTCCCCACAGGCCAGCCTCCGCAGCTGAACAATAGAGAGGCTGGCCCAGCAAACGCCTGAGGCACTACACTACAGAGTAGGACCCCACCCATGGTGTCCCTTTAAGTGCCTGATACACCAATCAACAGAGAAGGACCCCAGGCAAGGAAGTCCTCTAAGTGCCTGAACTGGCAGATCTATGGAGAAAGACTGGCCAAAGAGGCCTTCTGATCGCCAGCTACAAGAGGCTCGAAAAAAGACTCTGAGAGGGCCATAACTCCTGCTGTGGAGTCAGTCCATATCCCTATGCACTTGGCACCACCAGAGTCCCCACAAGCCAAGCAGTTGCTCCACCTTCATGCTCATCTCTAGGGCAGGCAAAAAAAGTCTTGCATCTATGTGCACAAGATCACTTCAGTCATGTCCGACTCTTTGCGATCCTGTAGACTGTGGCTGCCAGGCTTCTCTGTCAGGGACGGGGTTCTCCAGGCAAGAACACTGGAGCATACTGGCCAATACTGGTTGCCATACCCTTCTAGAGCACTATATTTCCTGCTGCCCTAGCCGCCAACTCCCAAGTACCTGGTGCTGACAGAACCCCTGAAACTCAAGCAGCTGCACCACCTCCACACCTGACCCTCACAGGGACAAAGCCAAGTCCTCCAGGGCAGCCTCAAAAGCAACCCCAATGAACAACCCACATGAAGAGGTGGAGATAAAACCACAATTGAAACCCAGGGGCAGTGTGACTAAAGAAGACCCCAAACCCTCCCACCATCTGTACAAGCTGCAAATTAAATCCACACGATCAACTATTCTGTGTCTGTGGAAGATATAAAAGGTCATTGAGACCTCCCACAAAAGAAAATGCACTAGTTCTGATAGCTGTGGATACTGGAGGCAAGAACACACAGGAGTAGGAACAGATTAGAATCTTAACTGCCCTTATAGCAGGTCAAAAGATCAGCAGAGTGTTGGAGGGGATCCTAGGGAGGTGAAGTGGACTGTGACTCACAGGGAGGGAAAGGACTCTGACAGCAGTGACTCAAGAAAAGGCATTTTTATTCTTATGTTTTCGCTTCTGTAGATTCTTTGGATTTTTTTTTCCCTCCCCACCCCACCCCCATTATAGTTGTCAATTTTATTGGCACTATGAAAGCTAATTAAATTTTTTAGTTTTTTTTTTTCCCCACATTTTTTATTGTTGTTATAAACTTTTGCCTCTATATTGGGCTTTTGCAATTCTGGGAGGTTTTTTTGTTTGTTTGTTTTTGTTTTTCCTTTTCTCTTTTTTTAATTTTAATTTTTTAAACATTTTATTATTTTTTCTACATTTATTCCTTTTTTTGCTTTTCCTACTGTCCTTTTCCCCTTGCAGTTAATCTTCAATATATATAAATCTTCTTTATCTACCACTATTTATCTTTGCATATCTACTCTTTCTCTCTTTTCTTTCCTCTCAACATATTTGTTAGTTTTCTTTTCATTACTTTATTCCCCAATTGGCACTTTGCTTTAGTTTTGTTTTCCAGTTGTGCTTCAGTTAGTTTTGTTCTTGTAGATATAATTTTATGTTTCCTTTGTTTGCCAGATCAATATATTGTGCTTTACTTTTGTTGGACTGTTTTGATTTTGCTTATAGGTGTATATATATGTGTGTGTGTGTGTATATTCGGTCACACTTTTCATTGCTGTTATAAACCTCTGCACCTACACTAGGCTTTTGCAGTTCTGTGGAGTTTTCTTCTTCTTCTTCTTTTCTTTTTTCTTTTTTTTATCTTTTCTCTTTTTTAAAAAATAATTTTAACTTTTAATTTTTTAAACCTATTCTTTTTTACACTTATTTATTTGTTTGCTTTCCTACTGTTCTTTTCCCCTTGTAGTTAATCTTTAGTATATATAAATCTTCATATACCTCTAACTTTGCATATCTAATCTTTCTTTCTTTTCTTTCTTTACTTTCCTCTCAAAATATTTGTTAGTTTTATTTTCATTACTTTATTCCCCACTTGACACCATGCTTTAGTTTTGTTTTCCACTTTGTGCTTTAGTTAGTTTTGTTCTTAATTGGTAAATATAATTTTTGATTTCTTTGTTTGCCAGGTCAATCTATTGTACTTTGTTTCTGTTGGACTCTTTTGACTTTGCTCATAAGTGTATATGTATATGTGTATATTCCATTATTTTAATTATATTTGACAGATTTTTTTATTCCCATTTGTCTAGGGTTCATCTTTTGTTTCTCGTTTTTGGATATTTGTTTTAATCTCACTTAATGCCATAACAAACCACTTGTAGAATCTGCATTCCTGAACAGAGAACAAGCCCTGAGATTTAGAGTGGGATCACAGACTCCAAGACCCTAAACTACCAGATAACTAACCCTAGGGGCTATCAAATAGTGAGAACTAGCACAAAGGAAGCCACTGTAATACAAGACCCAGCATCACCCAACAATCATGTAAACAACAAACAAACAAAAAATACAAGCCCAATCATCAGCAGACAGGATTACCACCTCATTCAGCCTTTCCAATCAGAGGAAAAACAAATAAACAAAAACTCAGCACAAATCTCACCCTTGATGTACAGAACAGTCTTATGGACTCTGTGGGAGAGGGAGAGGGTGGGAAGATTTGGGAGAATGGCATTGAAACATGTAAAATATCATGTATGAAACGAGTTGCCAGTCCAGGTTCAATGCACAATACTGGATGCTTGGGGCTGGTGCACTGGGACGACCCACAGGGATGATGTGGGGAGGGAGGAGGGTTCAGGATGGGGAACACATGTATACCTGTGGTGGATTCATTTTGATATTTGGCAAAACTAATACAATTATGTAAAATTTAAAAATAAAATTAAATTAAAAAAAAAAAAAAAGAAGAAGTTTACACAAACAACTGGACTAACCTTAGAAAGTAGGTACCAAAAGAAAGAAATAATTCAACCTTGAAACCCGGGAAAAGGAGACCCCAAACACAATAAGTTAAAAAGAAAAAGAAAAGGCAGAGAAATACTACACAAATGAAGGGACAAACTAGAAACACAGAAGTATAAATAAATGAAGAGGAACTAGGTAAACTACCTGAAAAAGAATTCAGAATAATGTTAGTAAAGATGATCAAATCCTCGAAAGCAAAATGGAGAAAGTGCAAGGATCAATTAACAAGGAAGTAGAAGAATTAAAGAATAAACATGCAGACACAAACAGAATTATTGAAATTAAAAATACTCTAGAAGGAAGCAATAACATAATATCTGAAGCAGAAGAATGAATCAGTGAGCTGGAAGATAAAATGGTGGAAATTACTTCTGAAGAGCAGAATAAAGTAAAAAGAATGAAAAGAACTGAGGATAGGCTCAGAGACCTCTAGAACAATATCAAACACACCAACATTAGAATAATAAGAATCCCAGAAGAAGAAAGGAAAAAGAAAGGCTATGTGAAAAATTTTGAGGAGATTACAGATGAAAATTTCCCAAGCATGGAAAAGGATAGTCAATCAAGTCCAAGAGTCACAAAAAGTCCTATACAGGATAAACCCAAGGAGAAACATGCCAAGACACATGCTAATCAAATTAGCAAAGACTAAACTCAAAGAAAGAATATTAAAAGTAGCAAGGGAGAAACAACAAGTAACATAAAAGGGAAACCCCATAGGTTTAATGGCTGATCTTTGAGCAGAAACTCTGCAGGCCAGAAGGGAATGACGGATATATTTAAATCTAATCTTATCTTAGATATGGAAAGAGAAAAATCTACAACCAAGATCACTGTACCCAGCAAGGATCTTATTCAAAATTCATGGAGAAATCAAAAGCTTTTCAGAAAAGCAAAAGTTAAGAGAATTCAGTACCACCAAACCAGCTTTATAACAAATGTTAAAAGGACTTGTATAGTCAAGAAATACAAGAGAAGAAAAAAAGATCTACAAAATCAACCCCAAATGATTAACAAAATGGCAATAGGAATATATATATCAATAATTACTTTAAATATAAATGTATTAAATGCTCCAACCAAAAGACACAGCCAGGCTGAATGGATACAAAAACAAGACCCATATATATGCTGTTTACAAGAAACCCACTTTAGACCTCAAGACACATATAGACTGAAAGTGACAGGATGGAAAAATATATTCCAAGCAAATGGAAAGGAAAAGAAAGCTTGAGTAGTAATCCTCCTATTAGACAAAATAGACCTTATAACAAAGATTACAAGAGATAAGGAAGGGCACTACATAATGATCAAGGGATCAATCCAAGAGGAAGACATAACAATTGTTAATATCCATGCACCCTACATAGGAGCACCTAAGTACATAAGACAAACACTAACCGACATAAAAGGAGAAATTGACATAGTAGGAGACTTTAACACCCCACTCACACCAATGGACAGATCATCAAAACAGAAAATTAATAAGGAAATACAAGTCTTAAATGATACATTAGATGAGATGGACCTCATTGATATCTTCAAGACATTCCATCCAAATGCAAAAGAATACATCATCTTCTCAAGTGCATATGGAACATTCTTCAGTATAGACCACATCTTGAGTTACAAATCAAACCTCAGTAAATTTAAGGGAATTGAAACTGTATCAAGCATCTTCTCTGACCACAATGCTATGAGACTAGATATCAATTACAAACACATGTAGATTAAAAAAGACATTTCTAAATAGCTGACAAGTACTGAAGAAATCAAAAGGGAAATCAAAAAATTTCTAGAACAAATGACAATGAAAATACAACAACCCAAAACCTATGGAATGCAGTAAAAGCAGTCCTAAAAGGGAAGTGTATAGCAATACTATCCTACCTCGAGAAGCAAGAAAAACATAAAATAAACAGCCTAACTTTACACCTAAAACAACTGGAAAAAGAAGAAGAAGAACAACAACAACAACAAAAACACCAAAATTAGTAGAAGGAAAGAAATCATAAAGATCTGAGCATAAATAAATGAAAAAGAAATGAAACAAACAATAGTAAAGATGAATAAAACTAAAAACGGGTTCTTTGAGCAGATAAACAAAATTGACAACCTTTGGCCAGATGCATAAAGTAAAAAAGAGAGAAGAATCAAATCAACAAAATTAGAAATGAAAAAGGAGAGGTTACAACAGACATTGCAGAAATACAAAGGATTATAAGAGACTATTGTGAACAACTATATGCCAATAATATGGACAACCTGGAAGAAATGCACATATTCTTAGAAAAGTTCAATCTTCCAAGACTGAGCCAGGAAGAAATAGAAATTATGAGAAACCCAGTTACAAGCACTGAAATTGAAGCTATGATAAAAAATCTTCCAAAAAACAAAAGTCCAGGACCAGATGTCTTCACAGGAGAATTCTATCAAACATTTAGCGAAGAACTAATGCCTATCCTAAAACTCTGTCAAAAAATTGCAGAGGAACGAACACTTGTAAAATCATTCTAAGAGGCCACTATCATCCTGATACCAAAACCAGACAAAGACAATACAAGAAAAGGAAACTATAGGACAATATCACTGATGAATATAGATGCGAAAATTCTCAACAAAATTTTAGCAAACAGAATTCAGCAACACATCAAAAAGTTCATAGACCATGATCAATTTGGGTTTATTCCAGGAATGAAAGGATTCTTCAATATATGCAAATCAATTAATGTGATATACCATATTAACAAATTGAAAGATAAAAATCATATGATCTCCTCAATAGATGCCAAAAATAAAAAAATCAGCACTCATTTATGATGAAAACTCTTCAACAAATGGACATAGAAGGAACCTACCTCAACGTAGTAAAGACCATATATTATAAGCCTCCAAAAAACATTATTCTCAATGATGAGAAACTGAAAGCATTCCCCCTAAGATCAGGAACAAGGTAAGGGTGTCCACTTCCACCATTACTATTCAACATAGTTATGGAAGTCCTGGATACAGCAGTCAGAGAAGAAAAAAATAAAATAAAATAAACCAGATCAGAAAGGAAGAAGCAAAGCTTTCACTGTTTGCAGATGACATGATACTGTACATATAAAACCCAAAAAATAGTATCAGAAAATTACTAGAGCTAATTAGTGATTTTACCAAAGTTGCAAGATACAAAATCAACACACAGAAATCACTTGCATTTCTATATACTAACAATGAAAAATTAGAAAGAGAAATTAAGGAATCAATCCCATTCACGATTGCAACAAAAAGAATTAAATGTCTATGAATAAACTTACCTAAGGAGACAAAAGAACTGTACAGAGAAAATAATAAGAAAGAAATCAAAGATGACATAAACAGTTGCACCTAGGTAGGAAGAATCAATATTGTGAAAATGACTATACTACCAAACACAATATGCAGATTCAATGTGATCCCTATCAAACTCCCAATGGCATTTTTCACAGAACTAGAACAACAACAACAAAAAATTTCACAATTCATATGGAAACACAAAAGACCCCAAATAGCCAAAGCAGTCTTGAAAAGAAGAATGGAGCTGAAGGAATCATCCTTTCTGAAGTCAGATTATGCTACAAAGCTACAGTCATCAAAATAGCATGGTACGGGCACAAAAACAGAAATATAGACCAGTGAAACAAGATAGAAAGCCTAGAAATAAACCCATGCAACTACAAGTACCTTATTTTTGAAAAAGGAGGCAAGAATATACAATGGGGCAAAAGCAGCCTCTTCAATAAATAGTGCTGGGAAAACTGGACAGCTACATGTAAAAGAATGAAATTAGAACACTTCCTAACACCATACACAAAGGTAAACTCAAAATGGAATAAAGAGCTAAAAGTAAGACCAGAAAGTATAAAACTCTTAGAAGAAAACATAGGCAGAGCTCTTGATGTCATAAATCAAAGCAAAATCATCTATGACCCACCTCCTAGAGTAATGGAAATAAAACCCAAAGTAAACAAGTGGAAATTGATTAAACTTAAACACTTTTGCACAGCAAAGGATACTATCAGTTCAGTTCAGTTCAGTCACTCAGTCGTATCCAACTCTTTGAGACCCCATGAATTGCAGCACTCCAGGCCTCTCTGTACATCACCAACTCCCAGAGTTCACCCATACTATAAGCAAGGTGAAAAGACAACCCTCAGAATGGGAGAAAATGATAGCAAATGAAACAACTGACAAAAGATTAGTTTCCAAAATATACAAGCAGCTCATACAACTCAATACCAGGAAAATAAACAACCCAATGAAAAAGTGATAAAAAACCTAAACAGACATTTCTCCAAAGAAAACATACAGATGGCTAAAAAACACATGAAAAGATGTTCAGCATCACTCATTGTTAAGTGGAGTGGAGTCGCTCAGTCGCGTCCAACTCTTTGCGACCCCATGAACTGTAGCCTACCAGGCTCTTCCATCCATGGGATTTTCCAGGCAAGAGTACTGGAATGGGTTGCCATTGCCTTCTCCAGTGGATCTTCCCAACCCAGGGATCGAACCCATATCTCCTGCATTGCAGACAGGTGCTTTACCATCTGAGCCACCAGTGCAAATCAAGGCTACAGTGAGATATCACCTCCAACTGGTCAGAATGGCCATCATCAAAAAATCTACAAACAATAAATGCTGATAGGGTGTGGAGAAAATGGAACGTTCTTGCACTGTTGGTGTGGATGTAAATTGATAGAGCCACTATGGGAGATGGAAGATGGTATGGAGATTCCTTAAAACACTAGGAATAAAACCACCATATGACCTAGCAGTTCTACTCCTAGGCATATACCCTGAGGAAACCAGGGTTGAAAAAGACACATGAATCCCATTGTTCATTGCAGAAAAATTTACAATAGTTAGAACATGGAAGCAACCTAGATGCCCATTGACAGATGAATGGATAAAGAATTAGTGGTGCATACACACAATGGAATATTACTCAGAAATAAAAAGGAACACATTTGAGTCAGTTTTAATGAGGTGAATGAACCCAGAACCTATTCAACAGAGTGAAGTGAGTCAGAAATAGATAAATACCGTATACTAATGCACATATATGGAATCTAGAAAAATGGTACTGAATAATTTATTTACAGGGCATCAATGGAGAAACAGACATAGAGAACAGATGGGGAGAGGTGAGGAGAGTGTGAGATGTATGGAAAGAGTAACATGGAAACTTACATTACCATATGTAAAATAGATAGCCAACGGGAATTTGCTATGTGGCTCAGGAAACTCAAACAGGGGCTCTGTATCAACGTAGAGGGGTGGGATGGGGAGAGAGATGGGAGGGAGGTTCAAAAGGGAGGGGATATATGTATATCTACGGCTGATTCATGTTGAGGTTTGGCAGAAAACAATGAAATTCTGTAAAGCAATTATCCTTCAATAAAAAAATAAATTAAAAAAGTAATTAAATATAATGTTTGCCAAAATATGTTTATATGCCAGTGAAGGAAATGACTGTCAAGTGATCCTAAAATACTGAGGGATTATAACAGCCATCACCACATGGAGGAGATATTCCATGGGGAATTAGCATTAACAAATCCTTTATTTCTCCTATTGCTCCAGTGCACATGGGGTACTTATCTTTGAATTTGGATATTTTGCCCTGCTGACCATATGTAAGGTGGATACTGAGTTGAACTAGACCAATCAGATTCTTTCTTCTCAGACTATAGTATTTTTAATAGAGATGGACAGATACTGGGATTTGCTGATAACCAAGTCAAGTTTAACAGTGTAGAGACTGACAAAGACTCTCCTCAACACAACTATAGTCAACCTCCTCTAAACCCTCAAGGACCTAACCTTGGGCTCTGTCCTTGCCAGTTTAATCCAGTTTTAGTAATACTGCAGGATCTCTCTAGTAAAAATCATCCAACCTTGATATCTAATCAAATTCCTCATCTACTTCCCTGAAAATCTTATCACCCTGGCCTGCCTTCAGCAAGAATTTTGTTGAATTGGTCTTCAAGAATTCCCTTAGTCATTATGTTCCTTCTAATACTATCTATCCACTGACTCCCACTCCTCTCTTTGGCTATAAATCTTCACTTGCCCCTATATTTGGAGTTGAGCCTGATCTCTCTCCCTTACTGCAAAACCCCAATGTAGTCATTTCCCTGAATAAAACCTTCCTTATTGTCTTTTACAAGAATCATGAATTTTTTTTTTAACATAAATGGTTTTTCACCTGAAAACATTAAAAATTCCTGGCAATGAATCTGAAGAGCTGAACTAGTTCCCAAACTCTATGTGTGTCTGGGTGTTAGTCACTCAGTTGTGTCCGATCTTTGCAATGCCATGGGCTGTAGCCCACCAGCCTCCTTTGTCCATGGAATTTTCCAAGCAAGGATACTGGAGAGGGTTACCATGCCTTTCTCCAGGGGATCTTCCTGACCCATGGAATGAACCCAGGTCTCCAGCATTGCAGCCACATTCTTTACCATTTGAGTTACTGTTTCTGTTTTGTGCTGTTTTTCTTTCACATTTCCTTAGACACCTGAGATAGTTCTTTTGTGCTTAAATTAAATTAGTTTCAGTTTGTGTCTTAAATAGAAAACAGATTTTAAGCAATTCTTGGCAAAATTAAAAAAAAAAAAACTTTTATTTTAAGAAATCACAAGACACATTTTTGTGGCTTAAATGTATATTGGGGGAATTTTGACAAAGAACTTTATTACAGAACTAAAGAGTCAGTGCTCTGTTCAATAAAATGTAAAAAAAAAATCATTGAAGAATTTCAAGTATGACAATGGTATGACTGAACTAAACTTTAGGGAAGATCATTTGCAGTGTGGTTTATTCAAGTAGAAAACTACAAGTTAGAAGACTGGCTATGAGTCTAGGCCAATTGTTTAGGTAGTTAGGATTTACAAGAAAGTTGTGCATATTTCTGCAGATTTTGTAGTACACAATACCATGGAATACTATTTATAACATATTCTTTGTGAATGACACACTTAAAATTGTGCAATACACAATTTTCTCAACTAGAGTATGAAATAGCGTGGTGGCCATGATGTGTAAAAGAGAGAAAAGATATGAAAGATGTTACCAAGGTAAGATTTGAAGGTATTGGAAACATTTAGAAACAGTTGTTAAAGTACTGTGAGGGCACAAATTTACATCCAAATTTTAAATCCAAGTTACTTGGAAGAGTAATGGCAACATTTGTGTAAAAGCAGAAGGCAGAAAGAAAGCTCAGTCAAGATTTGGTGGTTTAGTCACTAAGTCATGTCCTACTCTTGAGATCCCGTGGACTGTAGCCTGCCAGGCTCCTTTGTCATCCATGGATTCTCCAGGCAAGAATATTGGAGTGGGCTGCCATTTTCTTCTCCAAGAAGGATTTGAGTGTGCAAAATAAAATTTAAGATGATATTGGTTTCCATGCAAATGAGTCTGAGATACCTGCATGAAATCCAAGTAGAGATAACCAATAGAAATTTTACATTTGAAAGTCATTTGAACAGCTATACAAACCAGTGAGATTAGAATAAAAAAAAAAATGCTAAAAGAGTAAAGAAAAAAATTTAGATACTGCTTAAGTTGAAATCTTAAGTTATTTGAAAAGGAAATAAAGCAAAGTAATGGGTATAAAAATATAGAATTCAAAATATGAAAGAGACAAACAGGACCAAGAATGTCAAATTATAAAGAGAGATCAGGAAGGAAATTTCAATGACAGCATTTGAATTGAATGATTGAGAAAGTGTTGCTTAGAGTTATCATCAAGATACTTTAGCTCAAAAAAAGGAAAATATACAGAATTGTAAAGATTGTTAATAAAAATAATAGTTGTAAGTTAAAATATTTGTGGTGAAAGCCACTCATTGTGACCCCATGGACTATACAGCCCATGGAATTCTCCAGGCCAAAATACTGGAGTTGGTAGCTGTGCCCTTTTCCAGGGGATCTTCTGAACCCAGGGATCAAATCCAGGTCTCCCACTTTGCAGGCAGATTCTTTACCACTTGAGCCACCAGGGAAGTAAAAAAAAAAAAAATGTTTGTAGAGCAGTAAGGAAACATACAAGAACAGAAAGATAAAATAAAGAAATTAAAGATGCAAGAGTAGGAGAAACTGATGGAGCAAGGTATCTCACAGGAGATGGAAAGGAGGGGCAAGGTCAACAAAGAGATTGGATTTATGTGAGAAGAGAGATGAATACCATCGTCACAGAAGTAAGGGTGAAGAGAATCAATAAAATACAGTGATATTGTATAATATAATGCACAAAAGTTGTGAAAGTACATGCAGAATTCAGGTACTTCTCGATTTTCTCTGTGAAATAGAAGAAGATACCTACTGAAATTGAGGGCTAATGGTAATAAGAAAGGATAAACATGGAACATTTTCAGGGGCAAATTATTATATTTTTATTATCACCAAGAAAGCCATGGGTGATGGATTTAAAACTTTCTCATTTACCTCCAGCACTAATAAGGATATATTTTAAATTCTAATTCTTCCTCCTTTTGCTTCTGCTTCTAAAGAGTATTTACCTCTCTTTCTCAGCAAGGTGTACCTCTTGTGTCTTTTATTCCATTTATTTCTCCAAATCTGAGATCCAGATTCAAAAATGTATTTTTTTGCATTGTGTAACTCTCCTTTATCCTACCAGCAGAGAGTCTGCGTTTTTGAAAATACTATTTCTTTATCCTACCACTTCCTCCAATAATATGTCAGCAATAATAATTCCTAAAAGGTACTGAAACCTTACTATCTTCTGGAAATTAGCTGAATCATTTTATTTCTAGCCATCATATAAACTTCAAAAAATCCTATGAGCTAGATGCTATGATTGTTCCCACTCTACATTTGGGGAGATTACAGTGTAGAATGATTTGCCCAAGATCTTACAGAAATGAGTGGTGGTACCATGAGGCAAACCTATAAAGAACAAATCCAGATCTCATATTCTTAACCATTTTCTTCTCTCTCCTTCATCCCCAACTTCTTGGAAAAAAAAAAAAAAAAGTTCTACTCTCAGCTGCTTTCATTACTTTCTATACAATATCTTAACCCACAATTACTCAAGGTATTCTGTAAACTGACCCCTGGGGCACTTTCAGGAACCTGAAAATCCAGGTTCCTGGATCCCCTCTACATAGAGTGATTGAAGATCTAGCAACTTCACCTTAATATATTTACCAAGGGCCTTTAAGTTTGAGAACATCTCACCTCAACACTTGCAATTTGCTTTTTGCTACCACCTGTAACCTTTTATCAGAGAAGGCGATGGCACCCCATTCCAGTACTCTTGCCTGGAAAATCCCATGGACAGAGGAGCCTGGTAGGCTGCAGTCCAGGGGGTCACGAAGAGTCAGACACGACTGAGCAAATTCACTTTCACTTTTCACTTTCATGCATTGGAGAAGGAAATGGCAATCCACTCCAGTGTTCTTGCCTGGAGAATCCCAGGGATGGGGAAGCCTGGTGGGCTGCTGTCTATGGGGTTGCACAGAGTTGGACACGACTAAAGCAACTTAGCAGCAGCAGCAGCTAATCTTTTATAATATGTTTGAACAAGTGAATTCTTTACTCATTATTTCCAAAAAAACCTTTTTAAATTCCCCCAAACTCTTTAACATTTCATTCAATTGCTCAATCCTGGCCTCTGCCTCACTTCCCAGCATCATAGTCATTTCTTGCTGCTACTTTCTTCACTCTGTGTTCTGTGTTTTAAAATCTAAACACTTCAGACTACTTGACTCCCCACCCTGCATTGTGTGCTTTGGCTTGTTTCACAAACTCTAGTCAAACAGCTTCTTTACCTTTCCTTACCCTTTTATCATTCTTCAAGACCCAGCTAAAACAATGTGTGTATTCGCAGTACATAGATATCATACATCCTCAATTTATCCTCCATGATACTAAAGCAGTGTTTTATGTCACTAACATAGGTATACTCTGACAGTTAGTTGCCTTTACATTTAAGTATGGTAACATAAACATGTAATATACTCTATGATGATTTATTGTCTTACTTTGTAAGACTGAGCTGCTTGAGGACAGAAAAATGCTCATCTCTAGTACAATCTTGTAGACAAGAGGGATTGGGGTAAGGACTGGGTAATAGGACCAATCCAGCATCATTTTGAGACATGTCTCCTAAGCCATGCCAGGAGAGTGTTGTGATGGTTTGTAAAGAAGACAGGACAGGAAATCATCTGGTGACTCAAAGGGAACAGAGAATTTAGAACCCAAATGCATTTTTATCACAAAGTCTCAAAGGGCTGGTCTATTTAATGGATGTCTGCATATTAATCCGAGCAAAAGCCTCCACTGTAAAGAAATAAAATGAATAAATTGAATGAAGGAATCTGTCTATCAATTGTCAAGCATAAAATTAAAAGTATATTGACATTTTCTAACTCAGTATGAATTTCTGTGTGACTTTTTCAGAAGTACTCCAAAATGGGCATAGAAAGATGAAGCTATATGTGTCCAATGAACTGAGGAGAGATTTTAAAGAAAAATTATGCAGTCATTTTGCATTATAGCCAGGCATTTTAGGATGATGAAAATTTCCACTGAACCAGAAGCATATGAATTACAATTATAGTATCTGTAATAATTTCATTTTCACTACTGATATAATTCTTGGGTTTGAGTTAGCATAAAGCAAATCTTTAGAATGAATTAGGAAACAGTGGTTTGCGGTGTGTGTGTGCGTGTGTGTGTGTGTGTGCACACAGAAAACTTAACAGAGTTAACTATTGCCGGGGTCCAGCCCCGGCTGATCCAGGGTATTCGAAGCGGGGATGGCGTCGGCGAGGGTAAGGATACAATAGCTTCAATTAGATATTAATTAAAGATATAAAGAGTAATAGAATGAGGATAGCTCAGTAGGAAAATTCAGTGGAGAAAAGAGGCTGAGTAGCTTGGTTTACGCGGGAGACCAATAAAACTTCAAGACAAGAAGTTTGCACCACTTACGTAGGCTGCAGGCGTCCTTCCGTTCTCCTGAAGGAGAGGAGACACTGAGGCCTCCCCGGTCAGATCTTAGAAGCCCAGGCATAATTAGCAAGCATGGCGGGTTCCGCGCTCCAGATGGAGAGGAGACTCAGCCAGAATTTGAGAGAGAGAGCGACATGGGGAGACCAAGTTTCAGTGAACAAGGCCTGCACTTTATTTTCCAAAGTAGTTTTTATACCTAAAGTTGTGCATAGAGGATAATGGGGGAAGGGGTGGAGTCATGCAAGGACAGCAGTTCCTGGTCCTAATCGAAGCCAGGCTTTCAAACTTATCATATGCAAAAGTTCAGGTGAATTACATCATCTTCTGGCCAGGAGGCCTGTTAACATTTTAAGAAACTTATCTTTCTCTAAAGGTGGTTATTCCAAAGTCAGGCACCAGCCTCCAAAAAAGCATTGGATAAAGCTGCATTCCTATAGGGCAAAGGTGAGGTGGGCTCAATCAAGAAAGAATTAACTCAAGGGTCCAACGTTACAAACATTGAGGCTACTACTTACATTTCTATACACCCATTATATCAATCAATACACTGCCAAGGACACAGTAGGTACGGAGTATGGAGACTTAGCAGCAAACATTGGCTCAATAAGTGAAAAACCCTTTACCAATACAATTTCTAATCAATCTTTTAACTAATCAAAGGAATCTGTGTTTAGACAGTTTAGAACATCTCCTGCCTCTCACAGATGGGAGGCTCTGAACAATCACATGTGGCCAGAAAAACCTATTCAGGCAGGCTAGAGGATTTCCAAAGGAGTTTGTAGGTTAAACACTGTCACACCCAGGAATTATTAACTGGAGCTGTAAGCTAACTCTTTTTTCAGAGAGAGGTAGTGGGGGACAGCCCCCCGTAAAGTCAGAGGTGTAGGTGAAAGCACAAAGCAGAAAGTAGGCAGACTCTGGTTTTGGGGGTAGATGCTCGAGAATTTCCAGGGGGACTCCTGAGGCTCGATCCCGCCTTTGCGTATGCCGAGCCTCCTTCCTCATGACCTTTGTCATGGGCGGAGTGCCTCACGCTGGCTCCCGGCAGTGATAGAATTCTAGTTGAGCTATTCCAGATTCTGAAAGATGATGCTGTGGAAAGTGCTGCACTCAATATGCAATATGCACTCAATATGCAATATGCTGGCTCCCGGCAAACTATGCTGTCTTTTTACCTTCAAAACCTTTGGAGAGGGAATGTAATATACTGATCTGGTCAAGGAGCTCATTAAATTCTTATAAGAGGACAGGCTATGTTAAATACCCTGGCCCTGGATTTTGGATCATTGCATCCTTGTAATTATCTACAGTTCATTTTAAGCCCCATATTTAATAAATAGCTGATTTGAAGATATTTTTATCCTAAAGAAAGATAAAAATATTTATCTTTATTTTCTTTATCTAAGAAAAACCTCTTCTAGAGTCTATCTAGTATCTCTAAATCAAGATTTTTTTCCTTTCTGTTACTGTAACTACTTTCGCTCTTTAATCCTACAATATGTGGTTTTTGATAACTTTATTATTGCCAAATCAGGGAAATGCATATATTTTAGGCTTGAAAACAAAATAAAACAAACAAGCAAAAAAAAAAAAAAAAAAAGGCAAGTCTAAGGAAATATATGATAATATCTTTCTATATTAAAATTGTTTCCTACTATTTTGGTTTGAATAGAAATTTGCATTAAATTAGGAAACAGAATCATGTCTTTTCCTTTCCAATTCATATCACTGAGAATTAGCATTCTCTGTTTGATACATAGGCAACAATAAATGTATTTATAATGATAAAAGGAAAACAAAAAATGAGAATATAATGAAATAAGAGTAAGCTTGAAAAATAAACAGGTAGAATTTTAGAAATAAAAGCAGTTAAATTAAAAATGCAACAGATGCATTAAACTATTAGTTAGACACAGCTAACCTTTTATTTATATCTAGACGTTAAAATGTCCTCTTAAATGGTACTATTCATTTCTGAGTTTACTTTTTTGAAAATTATACTAAATATATAGAATTAAAGGAACAAAACTAACCATCAGTGAATACGTTCTACATGCCCGAGATTTTCAAAGCTGTTTCTTACAGCCTAACGTCAGCGTGGTAGAGTGTATTTTACATACTGACATTTTACTGCAGAGGCACCAAGGCTGTGAGATACCGACCTGGGCCATCTGGTCTAGTCGGTCTCTGCTTTCAGCTTGGGCTCCCATGACTGCAGTTGCTACTTAAATCCCAAGTTTATATTTGCAGCCTAGAGTCGTATTTTAAGCTCAAAAGAAACATACTACTTGTTAATGGTCACGGTTTCTGGAATATCACACTGCTACCTCAAACTCGGTGCTGATCTGTTCTTCCCCACCTCCATCCTGTACCTCAACCCTCCCTGCCCAACATCCCTATCTCTTGGGCTCAATTTAACTTCTACTCATACCTTCTGGTCTCATTTCATCTCTTAATCTTTAAAAGTTTATTCATGATCATTAAAGTGAGTCAGTTCCTCTGATATGGGTTCGTCTAGCTCATTCATTTGTTCATTAATTTCCTCAATAAAGAGTTACTGTTAGAGTGGTATAACAAAATGGTCAAGAGCACAAACTGTGAAGCTGGAATGCTTAGGTTTACACCCAGGCATAGCCTCTTGGCAACTATGAAAGCTTGTAGAATTGAAGTTCTCTTTCCCTCAATTTCTCCATCTGTAAAATGGAAAATATTTTGATGCTTACCTCAAAGATGTTTAGGGCTTAATGAGTGAGTCTGAATATAAAGGTGTCCAGCACAAGTTTGTGACATGTTAGTTTTTTATACTGTCACTATTTACCTCCAAAAGTATGAGGCTTTCAGATGTGATAGAAAACAACGCCACCACCACCACCAAGGCCAGGTCCATGCTCTCATGGGACTTTTAATCTAAAGGCAAAAAAGCACATGAGTAACAGATTACTGTGATGAGAGAAAGATGCAGGCCATATTGATTATATGATGGGGCTACCCAATGTGAGCAAAGGCTTTTCAAAAAAAGTGACATTTATCCTGAGACCTGAAGGTTGAGTAAAATTCAGTCAAGTAGAGAAGGTAGGAAACAGTTAAAAAATACAGCAGTAGCCTAAGGGAGTTCCTACATTTTGTTTCTTCTAGCATATGTGATGCTTCACTCTTCTGACTTGTCTGGTGCCCATTTCTACTTCACCCCGCCTGCACCCCTTTCCCAGGAAACAAAGCCACGAAACCTGAAACTATAACTCAACAACTATGGGATCGTCACATTTTTCTTCTGTTCTTCATTAATTCTTATTAAATGTATTATAATTAATTAATTTATCAAATAGGTAACAAAATCAGTAAACAAATAGCTAATTAAGTAAGTGAATATTTAGAAGAAGGGGTATCCATGAAAGAGGATGGAGATATACTCTTTATGTACTTCTCACATAAATTCTAATGCATGTGCTTTAAATTGGACCTGTTACCAAGTCAAAGCTGCACATTGCACCTCTAACAGCTCCATTTCTTACAGCAGCATAGATCTCTCCCTGTAGGCATTTCAACTGTTTGCTGCAGGCTCTAATATTATGTTCTTACTGACCAAACAAGTGGGGGACTTTATTTATAGATAACTATTCAGGCTGGGAAATATGCCAGCATTTTCATTATCAGCCAAAGAAAAATTATCAGCAAAGTCTAAATTCTAGACTGAATCAACTAAGAAAAGATTCCGGTCGTTTTCTTTGAACAACCATTCAGCTGGAATACTTTGGGCTTTGAAGCTCATTCAGCTGGAATACTGAGTAAAAGGGTGGGTTACAATTTACTTCACTGTGTGTTAGTAGATAGTGCCAGGTTTGTATTTCTGTTCCTTGGAGACCGTGTGGGCTTATTTGCACTCATATCTGAAACATGGAAAGTGTTCTCATAACGGAGTAGGTGGTTCCTGGATCTGCGGTTCTTGGGTCTTGAGAGCCCACCCCTCACCAGCATTGTTTCTGCATGCTCCTGGCTTCCTGGGACTTCAGAGCCTATCTTTCATGGATTATAGTAAAACTGGTTGAGAAACTGGAACAAAAATTCTACCACCAGCATCTGTTAAAATCTGTGACATAGCTGATAGGTTGAATAATCATTTGAAGCCGAAGAGACATATGGTTTGCCCTTACATTAGAGGGAAATAAAGATAGGTTGGATGCAGATATTAGGAATCTCTTGCTTCATTTTATTGTAGAAAGAAAAATCTGTCAATGTGAGTACATTGTGGCTAAGAAGAAAATCAAGATTTTTTGAAAGATTCCTAAGTTATTTGTCAAAACTTTAATTCCTAGTTTTTGCATTAAAGTATAGATGCTTGTTTAAGCAATGAAGCTTCCATCTGTTGTGCCTTAATTTAAAAATGTAGTTTATAAAATAAAACCACAAGACAATGTTCTTTGAAACACAAAATCTTTTTACTTAATCACCCAAGTAACGTATGAATTAAAACAAGCCTAGAAAGATAAAATTTCTACACACAATGACAGTGTCACTTTGCTTGCAAAAATTGTATTTGAAATGTACCTAACCTTTTCAAAATAATTATGTGGCCTAAAATTATGCATAAAAATGATTCTGATCTCAGTCTCAGATAATAGTATCTAGGAAAACACATGAAAAGCAAATTAGTTTGCATAGGCATGTTTGCAGTCAGATATTCTCTCTCAAATGGTAGGGTAAATAAAAAAGTCTTTGCTATAATAAATCTCATTGTCTTCATGGATAAGTGTGACATTTGATAGAACTCAATTTTGGAAGAATATGAAATAAATAAAACATTCAGTTACATAAAATTGCAACTGTAAAATAATTATTTTCCAGAAAAGCAGTATTATCCTTTAAAATTTACATGTTTCTCTTGCAGAAGCTGATTTTCTTAGAAATATTTATCTAATTTTCCATGACTGCTGAGTTGTCTCTGAGGTAGCATTTTCTACACTCTTTGAATTGACTTATAATTTTTTTTTATTATGATTTTTTTTTTTACTTTACAATATTGTATTGGTTTTGCCATACATCAACATGCATTCACCACAGGTGTACACGTATTCCCCATCCTGAACCCCCCTCCCACTTCCCTCCTGATACCATCCCTCTGGGTCATCCCAGTGCACCAGCCCCAAGCTACCTGTATCCTGCATCGAATGTGGACTGGCGATTCATTTCTTTTATGATATTGTACATGTTTTAATGCCATTCTCCCAAATCAACCTCCCCCTCCCTCTCCCACAGAGTCCAAAAGACTGTTCTATACATCTGTGTCTCTTTAACTGTCTTGCATACAGGGTTGTCATTACCATCTTTCTAAATTCCATATATATGCATTAGTATACTGTATTGGTGTTTTTCTTTCTGGCTTACTTCACTCTGTATAATAGGCTCCAGTTTCATCCACTTCATTAGAACTGATTCAAATGTATTCTTTTTAATGGCTGAGTAATACTCCATTGTGTATATGTACCACAACTTTCTTATCCATTCATCTGCTGATGGACATCTAGGTTGCTTCCATGTCCTGGCTATTATAAACAGGGCTGTGATGAACATTGGGGTACACGTGTCTCTTTCAATTCTGGTTTCCTTGGTGTGTATGCCCAGCAGTAAGATTGATGGGTTGTATGGCAGTTCTATTTCCACTTTTTTAAGGAATCTCCACACTGTTCTCCATAGTGGCTGTACTAGTTTGCATTCCCACCAACAGTGTAAGAGGGTTCCTTTTTCTTTACACCCTCTCCAGCATTTATTGCTTGTAGACTTTTGTATCACAGCCATTCTGACTGGTGTGAAATGGTACCTCGTTGTGGTTTTGATATGCATTTCTCTGATAATGAGTGATGTTGAGCATCTTTTCATCTGTTTGTTAGCCATCTGTATGTCTTCTTCGGAGAAATGTCTATTTAGTTCTTTGGCCCATTTTTTGATCGGGTCATTTATTTTTCTGGAATTGAGCTATAGGAGTTGCTTGTACATTTTTGAGATTAGTTGTTTGTCAGTTGCTTCATTTGCTATTATTTTCTCCCATTTTGAAGGCTGTCTTTTCACCTTGCTTATAGTTTCTTTTGTTGTGCAGAAGCTTTTAAGTTTAATTAGATCCCATTTGTTTATTTTTGCTTTTATTTCCAGTATTCTGGGATGTGCATCATAGAGGATCCTGCTGTGCTGTATGTCGATGAGTGTTTTGCCTATGTTCTCCTCTAGGAGTTTTATAGTTTCTGGTCTTACGTTGAGATCTTTCATCCATTTTGAGTTTATTTTTGTGTATGGTGTTAGAAAGTGTTCTAATTTCATTCTTTTACAAGTGGTTGACCAGTTTTCCCAGCACCACTTGTTAAAGAGATTGTCTTTAATCCATTGTATATTCTTGCCTCCTTTGTCAAAGATAAGGTGTCCATATGTGCGTGGGTTTATCTCTGGGCTTTCTATTTTGCTCCATTGATCTATATTTCTGTCTTTGTGCCAGTACCATACTGTCTTGATGACTGTGGCTTTGTAGTAGAGCCTGAAGTCAGGTAGGTTCATTCCTCCAGTTCCATTCTTCTTTCTCAAGATTGCTTTGGCTATTCGAGGTTTTTTGTATTTCCATAAAAATTGTGAAATTATTTGTTCTAGCTGTGTGAAGAATACCGTTGGTAGCTTGATAGCGATTGCATTGAATCTATAGATTGCTTTGGGTAGTATACTCATTTTTACTATATTCATTCTTCTGATCCATGAACATGGTATATTTCTCCATCTGTTAGTGTCCTCTTTGATTTCTTTCATCCGTGTTTTATAGTTTTCTATATATAGGTCTTTAGTTTCTTTAGGTAGATATATTCCTAAGTGTTTTATTCTTTTTGTTGCAATGGTGAATGAAATTGTTTCCTTAATTTCTCTTTCTATTTTCTCCTTATTAGTGTATAGGAATGCAAGGGATTTCTGTGTGTTGACTGTATATCCTGCAGCTTTACTATATTCTTTGATTAGCCCTATTAATTTTCTGGTGGAGTCTTTAGGGTTTTCTATATAGAGGATCATGTAATCTGCAAATAGTGAGATTTTTACTTCTTCTTTTCCAATTTGGATTCCTTTTATTTCTTTTTCTTCTCTGATTGCTTTGGCCAAAACTTCCAAACTATGTTGAATAGTAGTGGTGAGAGTGGGCACCCTTGTCTTGTTCCTGACTTTAGGGGAAATGCTTTCAATTTTTCACCATTGAGAATAATGTTTGAATAAAAAACAAGTCTCAGGATTAGCCAAGCACAGGATAAATTATCCCAGATATGTATCTGTGTTTGTATAAATGTATGTGTGGCATGTGTGTTTGTGTATGTATGTAGGTTAACATTTATATGTGTGGTGTTATCATAAGTTAATCATTGTTAAAAATTTAAGAGATGCAAAAATAATTATCTTTTCAAACAACATTCTTAACTCTTCATTTGTGCTCCTGTCATATTCTTCTCATAATTTGGGGTAACAGATCTATTAAAGAATTTGATGAAATTCATAGACTCTCTCCATAAATGCCTATAAGCAAAAATAATAATAATAATGATAATTTGTACCATAGCTGTAAATACTCCATGGATTCCATCAATGCCTTCTTTGGACTTTAGGAAGAAAATTTTCTTGATACTTTTTTTTTTTTCTTTTATCAAAAGTTTCTTTTCTTTTTTTAATTTTTAAATTTTATTTTATTTTTAAACTTTACAATATTGTATTAGTTTTGCCAAATATCAAAATGAATCCACCACAGGTATACATGTGTTCCCCATCCTGAACCCTCCTCCCTCCTCCCTCCCCATACCATCCCTATGGGTTGTCCCAGCGCACCAGCCCCAAGCATCCAGTATCATGCATTGAACCTGGACTGGCGACTTGTTTCATACATGATACTATACATGTTTCAAAGCCATTCTCCCAAATCTTCCCACCCTCTCCCTCTCCCTCAGAGTCCATAAGACTGGTTTTTTGTTTGTTTGTTTTTTTTTTTTTTTTTTTTTTAATTTTATTTTATTTTTAGACTTTACATACTGTATTAGTTTGCTTGGCGCTGGTGCACTGGGACGACCCAGAGGGATGGAATGGGGAGGGAGGAGGGTTCAGGATGGGGAACACATGTATACCTGTGGCGGATTCATTTTGATATTTGGCAAAACTAATACATAAGACTGTTTTTAATTAAAATCTTTAACCATAGAAATTTTCTCTGGAAAAGACTTTGAAAGTGAAAGTGTTAGTTGCTCAGTCATGTCCAACTCTTTGCAATTTGAAGGACTGTGGCCGCTAGGCTGCTCTGGCCAGGGAATTCTCCAAGCAAGGATACTGGAGTGGGTAGAGGTTATCTAATCCAGTTGTCTTAAAGCCCAGAGAGGTAAGGTGGTTTCCACCAGGATACACTGCCAGAAAGCAGAAGAATTGGACTGGCTGCTGTCCATGGGGTCACACAGAGTCAGACACGACTGAAGCGCCTTAGCATACATGCATGCATTGGAGAAGGCAATGGCAACCCATTCCAGTATTCTTGCCTGGAGAATCCCAGGGACGGGGGAGCCTGGTGGGCTGCCGTCTATGGGGTTGCACAGGGTCAGACATGACTGAAGCCACTTAGCAGCAGCAGCAGCAAGTCTCCTACTTGTCCAATGAAATTTCAGTTAAGGTAGGCATTGGTGTTCTAAGAATATGCAGCTGGTACTGTGTGTGTGCTCAGTCATGTCCCTCTCATTGTGACCCCATGGACTGTAGCCCTCCAGTCTCCCCTGTCCATGGAATTTTTCTGGCAAGAATACTGGCATAGGTTGCCATTTCCTACTCCAGGGGATTTTCCCAACCCAGGGATCAAAACCAGATCTCCTGAGTCTCTTGCATCAGCAGGTGGATTCTTTCCCACTGAGCCACCTGGAAGGCCCTGCTTCCATCCATGGGATTTTCAAGGCAAGAGTACTGGAGTGGGATGCCATTGCCTTCTCCAGTAAAGAGTAAATGACTTAGAAAGAGAGAGAGAGAGAGAGAGAGAGAGAGAGACAAAAGGACACTTAAAATTGCAAATATCCTGACTGCTGTAAGAGCCATCCTTCTGTGTAACAGCTATTTCCCCTTGTGGTTACCCAAACACTAATATTGAGTTATTGCACAGATCTTGTAGGGCCAATCCAAGCACAAAGCTTCCATTAGCATCAAACAAGCTTTAGTTCTTGACTCAGCTCTGTGGGGATGCTAAACAAGGCATAATGCAGCCCAGTGCTTTTGAGATGAAAACTGGAAGCAAATTACTATATGACACTTAGTTGAATAATAAAAATGAACCCCATTCCTACACACTACTAAATTTCTCTGACCATGTCCCTTAATCCAGACACTTGAGTCTCATTCTTTCACAATGTCGTTTCAATCACAACAATGAAATTTTGGTTATTTCATCTCAGGAAACTTGGATACAATTTGTTAAGCAGCAATTGTGTTACCTAAACTATTGATTTGGGTGCTTATCCCACATGGAGCCTGGCAAATGATGAAGTTTGCTTTAGCTGCATTGTCTGACTACTCTTACCATACATTGCAGTAAAAACGTTCCTCTTCTTTCAAAGGTAAGTACAAATATTTCTTAGAAAGCTAATGTTCCTCAATCAGATGCTAGCTATTGGCCTGCAAGTTACATAGCCATTGCACAACAGATCAATTTCAAGCATAAGTACTTTTTAATAAAGAATGACAGGTCAAAGACAAAGTTTGCTATTGCTGTTGTTCAGTTGCTATGTCCTGTCCGACTCCCTGAAACACCATGGACTGCAGTGTGCCAGGCTCCTCTGACCCTCACTAAAAGATCCTCAGCTTCCTTTTTTAAATATTTAATCAAACTAAATCAGATGACAAATAAAGCATTGTTAGATATCTCCCAAGACTGTGCAAAGCAATTGAAATCAGTGAAATGTAAGCATAATGGTTTTCAAATTTTAAAGAGAGAATTGGGAGAACTGCTGCTGCTATTCAGTTGCTAGATCACAGCTGACTCTTTGCAACCCCAGTGGACTGTAGCCCACAAGGCTTCTCTCTCCATGGCATTTCCAAGGCAAGAACACTGGAGTGGATAGCCATTTCCTTCTCCAGGCGATCTTTCTGACTCAAGTACTGAACCCACATTGCCGGGGTCCAGCCCCAGCTGATCCAGGGTATTCGAAGGAGAGACGGCATAGGCGAGGGTCAGGAAACAACTGCTTAATTAAACGTTAATTAAGGATATAAAGAGTAATAGAATAAGGATAGCTCAGTAGGAAAATTCAGTGGAGAAAAGAGGCTGAGTAGCTTGGTTTACGCGGGGGACCAATAAAACTTCAAGACAAGAAGCTTGCACCACTTACGTAGGCCGCAGGCGTCCTTCCGTTCTCCCGAAGGAGAGGAGACACTGAGGCCTCCCCGGTCGGATCTTAGAAGCCCAGGCATAATTAGTAAGCATGGTGGGTTCCGCGCTCCAGATGGAGACTCAACCAGAGTGAGAGAGAGAGAGACATGGGGAGACCAGTCTTTCGAGGAACTGATCCCAATTCTTTATTTTCCATGGTCTACTTTTATACACTGAGATGTTATGCAAAAGTCACGCGGGGTCAGCAGTCCTGACTTTTATCAAAGTCAGGTGCTTCATACAAATGTATACATAGGTCTTAGGGGTGTTACATCATCTTCTGGACAGGGGGCCTGCTGACAATTTATGACCCTCTCCTTGTGACAGCGGTCAGTCAACCAGGACACTTATTTCTCCAGGGGTGATTGTTCTTAAAACAGACGCCACCCAAATAAAGTTACATTCCTATAGGGTGAGGGTGTAGTGGGTTTTAGTTAAGGAAAGAATTTACTTAGCCTAAGGTCTAACGTGATTTATATCAAAGGTTAATACTTATTTCTTCTATATATTCATTAATGTGTGTTAAGGGCAGGGGATATGGAGACTTAGCAACAAACATTGGCTCAACAAATGAAAAACCCTTCACCAATACAATTTCTAATCAGCCCATTATACTTATACTAATAATTTTCTAACTTTTCTAAAGAACCTGTTTTTAGAAGGTTTAAAGCATCTCGTGCCTCTCACGGTTGGGAGGCTGTGAGCAATCACATGTGGCCAGACAAGCCTGTCAGGCAGGCTAGAGAACCTTCAGAGGAGTTTGTAGGTTGAAACACTCCTATCACGCCCAGGAGTTTTTATTAACTGGAGCTCTAAGTTAACTCCTTCTCCGAAAGAGGTGGTGGGGGACAGCCCCCCATAAAGCCAGAGGTGTAGGTGAGAGCACAAAGTAGTAAAGTAGGCAGGCTCTGGTTATGGGGGTAGATACTTGAGGATTTCCAGGGGGACTCCTGAGGCTCGATCCCGCCTTTGCGTATATCAAGCCTCCTTCCTCATGACCTTTGCCATGGGCGGAGTGCCTCACGCCGGCCCCCAACACCACGTCTTCTGCTTTCCAGGCAGATTATTTACTACTGAGCCTCCTAAGATGCTAGAGATAAAATTAGAATCTGATTTAGTGGGTTTGAGGTGAACCTGCATATTCTACATTTCTAACATGCTTATAGGGAACTGAATAGCAACACTGAATAGCAGGGCTTAAGGTAGCTGTGAGCTAAGATAACCAATATTAAACATTTGTTTTAATATATACTAATGCTTGCCAAGTACCTACTGTGTGCTAAGAACTTTACTTATGTTCAACATTTACAAAGCCTGCTTAAGAAGGTGTCATTGTGCTTAAGAAGGTATCATTACCCCTTTCACAGCTAATAAAGAATTGGACTCAAAAAGTTATACAACATGAATAAAGCAAAAATTATAAATGGGTAGGACTAGGCTCTGAACTAAGCATTTCATGTCTCAAAATCTTTTCCTTCATTTATTCATTAAACAAATATGAATAGAATATTTACATGTGCATGATATCAAGTATGAGAACAGCAGTACACAAGGAAAAGAGCCTGAGCTCATAGAGCTGATATTACAGTTTAGCTGAGTTCAGTTGCTCTGTCTTGTCTGACTTTGTGACACCATGGACTGCAGCATGCCAAGCTTCCCTCTCCATCCCCTAGTGCCTAGTATGACAGGCAATCCAAATAACAGCATCATAATGCTGAAATCTTCAACTGAGCATCTTTATTTCACTGAATCATTTAATGAATTTCATTGTGCTTTTTAGGGCATATGGCATTTTTATTCATTTTAGTCTCATACAATACTTAGGGACTTTTCTGCTTCATTATTACAACTGTTTGCCATCTGTTAATGCAATCAAGATAAAATATAGACTTTAATTATTTATATTTTGAGCTTACTAGAAACTGAATTTTGTGTATTGACAGTTATAATGACACTTACAAATAACAAGAAAATTCAGCATATACTGTAGTAGAGTAATGCCACCTTCCCCACCTCAAGTCAAAAATGTCCATATCTCAATCCCTAAAACCCAGGAATATGTAAGTTTACATCATAAAAGGTACTTTGCAGATGTGATTACATTTAGGATTCTGAGATGGGAGATGAATATGGATTATCTAGGTGGGCCCAATATAATCATAGACTGATAATTATAATCACCCTTACAGGAGTGAGGCAGGAGAGTCACAATCAAAGAGGATTTAACAGTAGAAGCAAAGGTCAGAGTGATATGGGAAAGAGGTCAAGGGCCAGTTAATATGGGTGGCCTCTAGAAAACTAGGAAAGGCAAAGGAATGCATTCTATTTCTAGAGAGTCAGTAGAACACAACTCTGTCATCCCATTTTAGACTTCTGACCTCCAGAGATATAAGATAATAAATATATGTTGTTTTAAGCCATTTAGTTTGTGGTTATTTGCTACAGTAACAACCAGAAACTAATACATATGGCAATATACTTCTCAGGATCTTTGACCTTCCAGAAATCACAAGATTTGTACTCTGAATGATATTACAGTATTTAAGTAATGAAGGGTTGTTTTTGTCTTTGTTATATCAACATTCTACAAAACCTGAAAACACTACAGTACTGCAGGAGAAAGGCTTGCTTTCCTTTCCAAATTATGAAACAATGTAAGCATATCAGTAAGCATAATTATGATAAGAAATGTCATCTATATCCAGACCTTCACTAATAAAATGAAAATATTTTTCCATCCTGACTTCTCACTGTTACTGCCTAATCTAACCAGAATCCTGATAGATCTTCTTGAACTTATTTTTACTCTCCTTCAATTTATTTTCTACACTGAAAACATAATGTTCTTTAAAAATTGTGAACTTGTTCATGCTTGGTCTTTATTTAAACCTCTCCTATTCTTTCCTTTATTTGTAGACAAAGACCTCCATTGTTAACAAAATCATAAGTATGGCCTTCAAGGCATCACAGGATCTTGTGCACAGTTTTCCATCAGCCCCATCTCAAGTCCCTTATCTCTGTTTATCTACCCTGGGTTTTGCACATACTATTAATCTGCCTGGGAGGCCTGGTTGAATGCTAACCCCTTCTGATCAACTAATTAATTTTTACTCATCTTTCTGAGCTCAACTCAAAATGCATTTCTTTGCAGGGTTTTTTTTTTTTTTTTTTTTTTAACTTTATCTCAGCTTAGGACAGTCTTTACTTTATCAAGTTTACTTGATAAACTTTCAAAATACCTTGAAATTTTACAGGAATTAAAAAGCTTCAATCAATTAATTATTTAATTAACTGTTGAATTTGTTCCTTTAATTTTATCTTCTCTACTGCAATATGTTCAAGCTGGATTTAGAAAAGGCAGAGGAAACAGACATCAAATTGCCAACATCCGCTGGATCATCAAAAAAGCAAGAGAGTTCCAGAAAAACATAAACTTCTGTTTATTGACTAGGCAAGAGCCTTTGACTGTGTGGATCACAACAAACTGTGGAAAATTCTGAAAGAGATGGGAATACCAGACCACCTGATCTGCCTCCTGAGAAATCTGTACGCAGGTCAAGAAGCAACAGTTAGAACTGGACATGGAACAACAGACTGATTCCAAATTGGGAAAAGAGTACGTCAAGGCTGTATACTGTCACCCTGCTTATTTAACTTGTATGCAGAGTACATCATGAGAAATGCTGGGCTGGATGAAAGACAAGCTGGAATCAAGATTGCCAGGAGAAATATCAATAACCTCAGATATGCAGATTGCACCACCATATAGCAGAAAGTGAAAAAGAACTAAAGAGCCTCTTGATGAAAGTAAAGAGGAGAGTGAAAAAGCTGGCTTAAAGCTCAACATTCAGAAAACTAAGATTATGGCATCTACTCCCATCACTTCATGGAAAATAGATGGGAAACAATGAAAACAGTGACAGACTTTATTTTGGGGGGTTCCAAAATCACTGAAGATGGTGACTGCAGCCATGATATTAAAAGATGATTGCTGCTTAGAAGAAAAGTTATGACCAAACTAGACAGCATATTAAAAGGCAGAAACATTAGTTTGCCAACAAAAGTCCATCTAGTCAAAGCTATGGTTTATCCAGTAGTCATGTATGGATGTGAGAGTTGGACAATGAAGAAAGCTGAACATCAAGGAATTGATGCTTTTGAACTGTGGTGTTGGAGAAGACTCTTGAGAGTGCCTTAGACTGTAAGGAGATCCAACTGGTCCATCCTAAAGGAAATCAGTCCTGAATAGAAAGGACTGATGCTGAAGCTCAAACTCCAATACTTTGGCCACCTGATGTGAAGAACTGACTCATTGGAAAAGTCCCTGATGCTGGGAAAATTGAAGGTGGGAGGAGAAGGGGATGACAGAGTATGAAATGGTTGGATGACCTCACCAACTCAATAGACATGAGTTTGAACAAGCTCCAGGAGTTGGTGATGGACACGGAAACTTGGTGTGCTGCAGTCCATGGGGTCACAAAGAGTTGGGACTGAGCTACTGAACTGAATTGAATTGAACTGAATATTCAGAACTGATAATGGCTCAACAATCCAGTATGTTTTGCTCATACAAATGTTCTCCTAATCTATGTTAATGAGATCATGTGTTTCTTTGGAGACCTGCCTTTCTTCAAGGTTCATGTCAGTTGTTTTATGTCCTGGGGTGACTTTGTGCCAATGTTATCTCAAAATGCATGTTGCATGTGAGGGGCCTGGTACCATTCTCTGAGTTTTGAGAAATTTCCTTTCTCTAATTAGCATCCTGCTAGTAGGTATATAACTTCCTGCTAAAGATTAGGGAACATTCTTTCTGCCCTCTTCTGATGTCTATGTACAAAGCCTTCTCTAGCTCTTTTATACTTTAATAAAACTTTATTACACAACATCTCTGAGTGATCAAGCCTTGTCACTGGCACCAAATTGAATCCCTCTCCTCCGGAGGCCAAGAATCCCAGCATCTTTCACAGCTCAGCAACAGTCTTTCAACTGCAGCCATGAAATTAGAAGATATTATGCTCCTTGGCAGGATAACTATGATAAACACAGACAGTGTATTTAAAAGCAAACACATCACTCTGTTGACAAAGTTCCATACAGTCAAAGCTATGGTCTTTCCAATAAACATGTATGGATCAGAGAGTTGGACCATGAAGAAGGCTAAGTACTAAAGAATTGATGCTTTGGAACTGTGATGCTGGAGAATACTCCCAAGAGCCCCTTGGACAGCAAGGAAATCAAATCAATCAATCCTAAAGGAAATCGACTTTGAATATTAATTAGAAAGACTGATGCTGAAGTTAAAGCTCTAATACTTTGACCACCTGATGTGAAGAGCCAAGTCATTGGAAAAGACCCTGACATTATGAAAGATTGAAAAGCAAAAGAGAAGAGGGTAGCAAAGGATGAGCAAATGGAATCACTGACTCAATGGACAAGAACTTGGGCAAATTCTGGGAGATAGTGAGAAACAGGAAAGCCTGGCGTGCTGCAGTCCATGGGGTTGCAGAGTCAGACACAACTTAGTGACTGAACAACAACAACAGCAAATATAAAAATAAATCTCAACCCCCATAAAGTATTTCTTCCATTTCTAAGGCCCATTTTAAATATATTTCAAAGGATTTACCATGAGCAAGACCTTAAAGAGTACAGTGGATACATAAGCATTAAAGTCTCATAAGTGCAACAGTTTCAACAAAGAGTTTAGTGTCATAGAAAAGAACATAATACTATAAGTGTAGAAAAGAAAAAGACACTCAGTCATGTTCAGCTCATTCCAATCCCACGAACTGTAGCCTGCCAGGCTCATGCTGCTGCTGCTAAGTCACTTCAGTCGTGTCCAACTCTGTGCGACCCCATAGACGGCAGCCCACCAGGCTCCCCCGTCCCTGGGATTCTCCAGGCAAGAACACTGGAGTGGGTTGCCATTTTCTTCTCCTATGTCTATGGAATTCTCCAAGTGAAAGTACTGCAGTGGGTTGCCAATTCCTTCTCGAGTGTAGAACAACTGTCAAAACATAGAGAGTCACTGAATAACCCAGAATAAACCAGGCTTATTTGTGGGTATTTGACTTTTACTGAAAATTACTTAAGTTAGTGAATTTTTTAGCACTTTCTCATGAACATTGTTTTTTTGTATATTTAGGTGATATATAGCCCTAATTATGGAGCTAATGTAAAAATTCTCAGTTAATAACAGATTCAAGTATATGTGAAATAAAATATAATCCAAGCAAGCAATCATATGCCTAAGGCACTGACCCAAAAATGCATACAATACAATGCACATCTCCTTTTTTCTTTTGAATTTTCAAAAATTTTATTCCTGGAAGATAACTTTTGCATTATCTTTGGTTAGTGAGTTTAATGAAAATTTAACAGGAAAATAGAGATTTCAGTATAACCTATCTGCTAATTAAGCAGTACTTTCTTCTATAATGCAGAGAAGTAATCAAATCTTTTTTAAAAAATCACAATTTAATGACATGATGTTTAGAAAATAACAATTGCACAGAGTCACTAGACATCAGACAATATGTGGCTTTTTTTTTTTTAGTAAGTATTCTACAAATTTTATAGAATTCAGAAAAACAAATTTTATGAGATGTAATCTAGAAAGGATTTTATCCACTAATTCATTCGGTAAACACTTGGTGGTAATGGTTGTTTAGTCTCTAAGTCATGTCCAACTCTTGCGACCCCATGGGCTGCAGTCCACTAGGCTGCTCTGTCCATGGGATTCTCCAGGCGAGAATGATGAAGTGGGCTGCCATTTCCTCCTCCAGGGTATCTTCCCGACCCAGGGATCAAACCCAGGTCTCTTGCACTGCAGGCAGATTCTTTACCGACTGAGCTACTAGTAAACACTTAATTCTTACTAATTGATAGCACTGTTTGAGACCTATTGAGCAACTAAACTTGACCACTACCACATGGAGATTACAGACTGAAAATAAATGAGGTTACATAAGTCAGCAACACTCACATCTAACTAATTTAAAATGTATATGCAATAGAAAAAGCATGGAGCAGTCTTGTTTAATGGAATATGTGAGAAATGTGATGGGGTCAGTCTATGGGGCCCTGGGGTGAAGAGGAGATTGGCCATTTTAGAGAAGTGGGAAGCCCAACAGCTCTGTCAAGTGGGGGACATGGAGGATTATTACAGGAGGGGCCTTTGTAAAGTATTCCATCTAGCTTGTTCTCAACTGCCCAAATGAGAAGCAATTTTAAAGATCCATATCTTTAAAAATCTGTCAAAATGTAATTATTTTCATATATCAACTTCCTAACATGGGAATTACTGGGTCAAAGCTTGTGGTATATTTTTAATCTTGTTTTTACACAACTCCAAATTGCCTGAGGATAAGGTTATTCTAATACTACCAACAATTATTATTACCTGATGGGTTTTGTAGACATTTTATTTCATGTTGAAGAGGAAAACTTTACTCCAAAAATGTTAAATTAAAGAAAAAATAGTGCTTAAATTCTTTGACATTATTTTCTAGATGAGTAACCAGCTTACATGTAGAACATATAAATTTGGTATAAACATTTCTTCTCAGTTCTTGAATTAGATCTCTCTTGTCCATAAATTGGGTATGTGCTTATCCTCACAAAGTATGAGTCCCACTGTGACATCCTCAAAAAGTCACATGGACAGATGAGCTTGGCAGGTTACAGTGCATGGGGTCACAAAGAGTCAGACACGAGTTAACTACTGAACAACAACAACAGGTGCCACAAAGTTTCTCAGATGTTCACCCTCCTGTTCTCTGTCCTCTTCTCAGAGATACTGTTTATCTTCTTGCAACTTGTATTTTCTAATCTTCATTTCATTTACATTTGCAGAGATAATAGAAAAAGTCCCGTTATGACTGGATCAGTTCAGTTCAGTTCAGTTCAGTCATTCAGTCGTGTTCAACTCTTTGCGACCCCATGAACCGCAGCACGTCAGGCCTCCCTGTCCATCACCAAATCCTGGAGACCACCCAAACCCATGTCCATAGAGTCGGTGATGCCATCCAACCATCTCATCCTCTGTCGTCCCCTTCTCCTCCTGTCCTCAATCTTTCCCAGCCTCAGGGTCTTTTCAAGTGAGTCATCTCTTCGAATCAGTTGGCCAAAGTATTGGAGTTTCAGCTTCAACATCAGTCCTTTCAATGAACACCCAGGACTGATCTCTCTTAGTATGTACTGGTTGCATCTCCTTGCAGGCCAAGGGACAGTCAAGAGTCTTCTTCAACACCACAGTTCAAAATCATCAATTCTTCAGAGCTCAACTTTCTTTATAGTTCAAATCTCACATCCATACATGACCACTGGAAAAATCATAACCTTGACTAGATGGACCTTTGAAGATAAAGTAATGTCTCTGCTTTTTAATGTGCTGTCTAGGTTGGTCATAAATTTCCTTCCAGGAGGTAAGTGTCTTTTAATTTAATGGCTGCAATCACCATCTACAGCGATTTTGGCGCCCAGAAAAATAAAGTCAGTCACTGTTTCCACTGCTTCCCCATCTATTTGCCATGAAATGATGGGACCAGATGCCGTGATCTTAGTTTTAAAATGTTGAACTTTAAGCCAACCTTTTCACTGTCCTCTCTCACTTTCATCAAGAGGCTACTTAGTTCTTCTTCACTTTATGCCATAAGGGTGGTGTCATCTGCATATCTGAGGTTATTGATATTTCTTCCGGCAATCTTGATCCCAGCTTGTGCTTCCTCCAGCCCAGCGTTTCTCATGATGTACTCTGCATATAAGCTAAATAAGCAGGGTGACAATATACAACCTTGATATACTCCTTTACCTATTTGGAACCAGTCTGTTGTTCCATGTCCAGTTCTAACTGTTGCTTCCTAACCTGCATATAGGTTTATTCAAGAGGCAGGTCAGGTGGTCTGGTATTCCCATCTCTTTCAGAATTTCCCACAGTTTATTGTGATCCACACAGTCAAAGGCTTTGGCATTGTCAATAAAGCAGAAATAGATATTTTTCTGGAATTCTCTTGCTTTTTTGATGATCCAGTGGATGTTGACAATTTGGCCTCTGGTTCCTCTGCCTTTTCTAAGACCAGCTTTAACATCAGGAAGTTCACAGTTAACGTATTACTGAAGCCTGGCTTTGAGAATTTTGAGAATTACTTTACTAGTGTGTGAGATGAGGGCAATTGTGTGGTAGTTTGAGCATTCTTTGGCATTGCCTTTCTTTGGGATTGGAATGAAGACTGACCTTTTTCAGTCCCATGGCCACTGTTGAGTTTTCCAAATTTGCTAGCATATTGAGTGCAGCACTTTCACAGCATCATTTTCGGGATTTAAAACAGCTCAACTGGAATTCCATCACCTCCACTAGCTTTGTTCGTACTGATGCTTCCTAAGGCCCACTTGACTTCACATTCGAAGATGTCTGGCTCTAGCTGAGTGTGTGTGATCACACCATCATGATTATCTGGGTCATGAAGCTCTTTTTTGTACAGTTCTTCTGTGTATTCTTGCCACCTCTTGTAATTATCTTCTGCTTCTGTTGCTGCTGCTGCTGCTAAGTCGCTTCAGTCGTGTCCAACTCTGAGCAACCCCATAGATGGCAGCGTGCCAGGCTCCACCATCCCTGGGATTCTCCAGGCAAGAACACTGGAGTGGGTTGCCATTTCCTTCTCCAATGTGTGAAAATGAAAGGTGAGAAGTCGTTCAGTCGTGTCTGACTCTTAGCTTCTGTTAGGTCTATACAATTTTGTCCTTTAGTGAGCCCATCTTTGAATGAAATTGTCCCTAGGTATCTCTAATTTTCTTGAAGAGATCTCTAGTCTTTCCTGTTCTATTGTTTTTCTCTATTTCTTTGCATTGATTGCTGAGGAAGGCTTTCTTATTTCTCCTTGATTTTCTTTGGAACTCTGCATTCAAATGGGCATATCTTTCCTTTTCTCCTTTGCTTTTCACTTCTCTTCTTTTCACAGCCATTTGTAAGGCCTCCTCAGACAGCCATTTTGCTTTTTTGCATTCCTTTTTATGGGGGATGGTCTTGATTCCTGTCTCCGGTACAATGTCACAAACCTCCATCCATAGTTCACCAGGCACTCTATCAGATCTAGTCGCTTAAATCTATTTCTCACTTCCACTATATAGTCATAAGGGATTTGTTTAGATACTATCTGAATGGTCTAGTGGTTTTCCCTACTTTCTTCAATTTAAGTCTGAATTTGGCAAAAAGGTGATCATGATCTGAGCCACAGTCAGCTCCTGGTCTTGTTTTTGCTGACTGTATAGAGCTTCTCCATCATTGGCTGCAAAGAATATAATCAATCTGCTTTCAGTATTGACCATCTGGTGATGTCCATGTGTAAAGTCTTCTCTTATGTTGTTGGAAGTGGCTGTTTGCTATGACCAGTGTGTTCTCTTGACAGAACTCTATTAGCCTTTGCCCTGCTTCATTCTGCACTCCAAGGCCAAATTTGCCTGTTACTCCAGGTGTTTCTTGACTTCCTACTTTTGTATTCCAGTCCCCTATAATGAAAAGGAAATCTTTTTGGGGTGTTAGTTCTAGAAGGTCTTGTAGGTCTTCATAGAACCGTTCAGCTTCAGCTTCTTCAGCATTAGTGGTGAGGGCCTAGACTTGGATCACTATGACATTGAATGGTTTGCCTTGGAAACAAACAGAGATCATTCTGTCGTTTTTGTGATTGCATCCAAGTACTGCATTTCAGACTCTTTTGTTGACTCTGATGGCTACTCCATTTCTTCTAAGGGATTCTGGCCCACAGTAGTAGATATAATGGTCATTTGAGTTAAATTCACCCATTCCAGTCCATCTTGGTTCGCTGATTCCTAGAATGTTGATGTTCTCTCTTGCCATCTCCTGTATGACCACTTCCAATTTGCCTTTATTTATGGACCTAACATTCCAGGTTCCTATGCAATATTGCTCTTTACAGCATCGGACCTTGCTTCTATCACCAGTCCCATCCACAACAGGGTGTTATTTTTTTCTTTGGCTCCATCCCTTCATTTTTTCTGGACTTAATTCTCCATTCTTCTCCAGTAGCATATTGGGCACCTACCGACCTGGAGAGTTCATCTTTTTGCCTTTTCATACTGTTAATAGGGTTCTCAAGGCAAGAATACTGAAATGGTTTGCCATACCCTTCTCCAGTAGACCTCATTCTGTCAGCCCGCTCCACCATGAGCCATCCATCTTGGGTGGCCCCACATGGTATACCTTAGTTTCATTGAGTTAGACAAGCTGTGGTCCATGTGATCAGATTGGCTAGTTGTCTGTGATTGTGGTTTCAGTCTGTCTGCCCTCTGATGCCCTCTCTCAGTGCCTACCATCTTACTTGTGTTTCTCTTAGCTTGGGCGTGGGTTATCTTTTCATGGCTACTTACCTTGGACGTTGTGTAGCTCCTCTAATCTGCTCCTGATATATTAGAGGTCAAATTAAAGACCCTTGTTGAAATGTTTGGTTTTGTTTTCTACAAAGAGAAAGTACTTAATACATTAATGAGAGAATTTTTTGAGTTATTTCTTTCCATGAGACAAATAAAGTTATACTGAGCCACAGATACATACCACCTCATTCTTTTCTGCTTTTTACTTATAGGTAGCTGGACAGGGAGAATGACAGTTACATTCATTTCATGCTAGCAAGATAATGCTCAAAATCCTTCAAGCTAGGCTTCAACAGTATGGAAACTGAGAACTTCCAAATGTACAAGCTGAGTGTAAAAAAAAGCAGAGGAAGGATAGATAAAATAAACAGCCAACACCTGCTGGATCATAGAAAAAGCAAGGTAATTCCAGGCAAACATATTATTTCTACTTCATTGACTAGTCTACTTCTTTGACTGTGTGGATAATGACAAACTATGAAAAATTATTAAAGAGATGGGAATACCAGATTATCTTACCTGCCTCCTGAGAAATCTGTACGCAAGTTAAGAAGTAACAGTTAGAACTGGACATGTTATAATCAACTGGTCCAAAAATTGGAAAGGAATATGTTAAGATTGTATATTGTCAACCTGCTTATTTAACTTATATACAGAGTACATCATGTGAAATGCTGGACTGGATGAAGCACAAGCTTGAATCAAGATTGTGGGGAGAAATATCAATAACCTCAGATATGCAGATGACACCACCCTTCTGGCTGAAAGCAAAGAGGAACTAAAGAGCCTCTTGATTAAGGTGAAAGAAGGGAGTGAAAAAGCTGATTTAACACTCAGCTTTCAAAAAACGAAGATCATGGCATCTGGTCCCATTACTTCATGACCAATAGATGGGGAAACAATGGAAACACTGATTTATTGGGCTCCAAACTCACTGCAGATGGTGACAGCAGTCATGAAATTAAAGATGCTTGCTCCTTGGAAGAAAAGCTATGAAAAACCTAGATAGCATATCAAAAACCAGAGACATTACTTTGCTGACAAAGGTCTGTATACTCTAGGCTATGGTTTTTCCATTAGTCATGGATGGATGTGAAAGCTGGACCGTAAAGAAGGCTGAGAACTGAAGAATTGATGCTTTTGAACTGTGGTGTTGGAGAAGACTCTTGAGAGTCACCTGGACAGCAAGTATATCAAACCAGTCAATCCTAAAGGACATCAACCCTGAATCTTCATTGGAAGGACCAGTGGTGAAGCTGAAGCTCCAGTACTTTGGCCAACTGATGCGAAGAGCTGACTCAATGGAAAAGACCCTGATGCTGAGAAGGAGACAACAGAGTGTGAAATTGTAGGATGGTATTACTGACTCAAAGGACATAAATTTGAGCAAACTCTGGGAGATGGTGAGGGTTTGGGAAGTCTGGCAAGCTGCAGTCCATGGTGTTGCAAAGAGTCAGACACAACTGAGTGACTAAACAATAAATTCAATAGAAATATAATATGATCCATGTGCATCATGTATGTAATTTTAAATTACCTACCAGCCATATCCAAAAATTAAAATATTATATATATAGACCTTCCCAATATCCTTAACTATCCCTCCCCACCCTCCCTGCCTCAGCAACCAAATGTCATGTACACATTGCTGTATTATTTAAAGTGGATAACCAACAATAACTTATTATATAGCACATGAAACTTTGCTCAGTGTTATGTTCCAGCCTGAATGGGAGGAGAGTTTGGGGGAGAATGGATATGAGCATATGTATGTCTGTCTGGGTATCTTTGGTGTCCACCTGAAACTACTACAGCATTGTTAATTGTATGAGTTCAGCTCAATTCAGTCACTCAGTTCAGCTCAGTTCAGTGACCTGAACTCACTTCAGTTCAGTTCAGTTTACTTCAGTTCAGTGGGGTAATTGGCAATGGCCCAATACAAAATAAAAAGTTTAAAGTTTGGTGGAAAAAAGAAACAGATAAGAGTAATTCTGATAATATATTTTATTTAACTGAAAGTATCCAAAATATTATATTTTCTACATATAATCAATATAAAAATTACTAATGAGAAATGTTACATTTCTACTTGTCATGTCTCCAATATCCAGTGTATATTTTAAATTTAAGAACATGTCAATTAAGAAAACTACCTATCAGTTGCTCAATAGCAATATGTGGCTAGCCCATACAGTACAGCTTTACAATGACATGACAGAGAAATGATAACTTAATCATACAGAAAATGAATTGATATCAGAATGATATGTGGTTTACCTTTAACATATACAGCTCTAGCAATCAAACTTGACTACATATCATAAGAGAGGACCCAAGAGGGTTTTATTGATCTGTTGGCAGCTTGCAAATGGATTCTCAATATATTCATATAATTAAAACTTTTCACTATTAGAGACTCCTTCTTGTTCCTGAATTTTGTGTTGTATCGTATATCACTGTATCTGTTGTAGATGAAGGACAAATATCCCGCTGATAATCTTTCCTTCTTCCATGGTAGACTAGAATTTATTTTCTCATAGGAAGACAGTGGAAAAAGGCCCATAATTTGCATCAACTATAAATTACAGAGACGGATATACTTAATGTGGTTCTACCCAGCATATAATGAGCTAACCACAAAGCTATTTTAATTAATCAAGAAACGTGCATTGTTTGTGCCTAAGGACTTCTAGGAACTACAAGATAAAGGTTGGAAATCATGTCTGTAACACAGCTGGTGAAACTTTGTGAGTTATTTCTGTCTTCTCCTTCATACCTCTCTTCATGCAGGTATTCTCCTGATCTTTCTCCAGTTCTCAGCTCAGTTACAGCCTCAGCTGTTCATTACAACAATAAAATTCAAAGCAATATTTTTACAATGTACATATCTTTGATGGCACTTTCTTGCCTAAACAGAATATGATACAAAAACAAAGAGTATCTGTTACCCAACATAGAACAAACAGATAGGCAGTCCTTTTGCACCTCAGGTCATTGCCTAAGGCCTAGACTCAAGAATAGTTACTGAAAATGTGAGTAAGTATGTGCAAGATATTCGAAGTTTTTCATGTGATGTCTGGCACAGTGAAAAATGTTTCTTTTCACATGTTTTACATTTTCTAAATGTATCCCTTTATCTAAAATAGATATGTATGAGATATTTTTTTAAAGGAAGAGATAATAAGTAAAAGGAACCTGGAATGGAGGAATGGAGGTAAAAAGGAAGATGGAAGGAAGGGAAGAAGTAAAGAAAACTGAAAAGATGGGTGGGAGAGGGGAAAGGAGATAGAAGGAATTATCTGAAAGTTCCGGCCTTTCCTAAAAGGATGCAGCATAACATAATGCAACAGCTCAGCTTCTGGTACAATATTTGTCTAGCTGTGAATCCTTAACTCTTTCTTGTATTACACAGTTCACCTGAAATATCTGTCCCTCAGCTTCTCCATCTCTGAAATAAAGATAATAATAATACTTTCACCAAGATGGTGTCATAAACATTAAACAAGATATTATTATGCACAAAGCATTCATAACTCTGTCACAAACAAATGTTTAGATATTTCCAGTCATTTTTATTACTCAAAGGGACTGTCTTCCAAAAGTACTTCTGGAATACTCTAGGAATATTCTGGAATACTCTAAAGAGCCATGTATATATTTGATAGCAGTTATTGCTGGTATTCTGTTTGTACTTGCAGAAGCATACAGCTGGAAGCAGTTGTAGCAGAATATGAGACATCTGGATAGAGAAAATAATAAAAACAAATGAGCACATGAAAAAAGTTATTGGTTAGGAAAAAAAAAAAAAAAAAAACACTTTAGAATCGTTTTTGCCTCAGTTCAGTTCAGTTCAGTTTAGTCTCTCAGTCATGTCCAACTCTTTGCGACCCCTTGAATAGCAGCATGCCAGGCCTCCCTGTCCATCACCAACTCCAGGAGTTCACTCAGACTCACGTCCATCGAGTCAGTGATGCCATCCATACCAGTAATGAAAAGGGATATAAATTCCCACTCTTTTCGTTGAATTGAGGTAATAGAGGATAGAAGTTTAGATCTGATCTGAATCCATTGTACTAGGGAACCTCAGTGCACATGTTCTGAGGAAGAACCCCAAGGAATCTCACCCTATGGCATTTCCTAGTAGGGGTAAATTATGATGAGAGCCAGTTTCTAGAACACTCCTACCTGGCAGTAGATGCTCTGTAAGATCAAGTTAAATTTTATTCAAAATGATATAAAGTATTTCAAATTAAAAAAAAAAAAATTGGCTGCTAAAATGTGTGCTTCTTCTCTGTAACAGTCCCTCTTATCCTTATGCTAATTATATCCTTATCTTCATTCTCAGTTCAGTTCAGCCCTTCAGTTGTGTCCAACTCTTTGGACCCCATGAACTGCAGAATGCCAGGCTTCCTGTTCTTCACCGAATCCCAGAGCTTGCCCAAATTCATATTCATCGAGTCGGTGATACCATCCAACCATCTCATCCTCTGTCATCCCCTTCTCCTGCCTTCTATCTTTCTCAGAATCAGGGTCTTTTCTAATGAGTCAGTTCTTCCCATCAGGTGGCCAAAGTATTGGCCACCTTCAGCTTCAGCATGAGTCCTTCCAATGAATATTCAAGACTGATTTCCTTTAGGATTGATTGGTTGGATCTTCTTGCAGTCCAAGGGACTCTCAAGAGTCTTCTCCAACACCTCGGTTCAAAAGCATCAAGTCTTTAATGTTCAACTCTCATGTCCATACATGACTACTGGAAAAAAACAGCTTTGACTAGACGGATCTTTGTTGGCAAAGTAATTTCTCAGCTTTTGAATATGCTGTCTAGGTTTCTCATAGCTTTTCTTCCAAGGAGCATGTGTCTTTTAATTTCATGGCTGCAGTCGCCATCTGCAGTGATTTTGGAGCCTAGAAAATAAAGTCTGTCATTGGTTTCCATTGTTTCCCCATCCATTTGCCATGAAGTGATAGGATGAGATCCCATGATCTTAGTTTTGGAATGTTGATGTTAAGGCCAACTTTTTCACTTACCTCTTCCACTTGCATCAGAAACTCTTTAGTTCTTCTTTACTTTCTGTCATAAGGGTGGTGTCATCTGCATATCTGAAGTTATTGATATTGCTGCTGACAACTTAATTCCAGCTTGTGCTTCATCCAGCCCAGCATTTTGCATGATGTACTCTGCATATAACTTAAATAAACAGGGTGAGAATATACATCCTTGATGTACTCTTTACCCGATTTTGAACCAGTCTGTTTTTCCATGTCTGGTTCTAACTGTTGCTTCCTGACCTGCATACAGATTTCCTAGGAGGCAGGTCAGGTGGTCAGTATTGCCATTTCTTTAAGAATTTTCTGTAGTTTTTTGTGATCCACACAATCAAAGGCTTTTTCAAAGTCAATAAAGCAGAAGTAGATGTTTTTCTGAAACTCTTACTTTTTCTATGATCTATCGAATGTTAGTGTTTTGATCTCTGGTTCCTCTACTTTTTCTAAATCCAGCTTGAACATCTGGAAGTTCTCACTTCATGTACTGTTGAAACTTTACTTGGCAAACTTTAAGCATGACTTTTCTAGCATGTGAGATGAGTGCAATTATGCAGTAGTTGCACAATTCTTTGGCATTGCCTTTCTTTGGGATTGGAATAAAAGCTGACCTTTTCCAGTCCTGTGGCCACTGCTGAATTTTCCAAATTGCCCAGTATTTTGAGTGCAGCACTTTAATAGCATCACCTTTTAGGATTTGAAACCGCCCAGCTGGAATTCTATCATCTCCACTAGCTTCGCTTGTAGTGATGTTTTCTAAACCCCACTTGACTTCACACCCTAGGATGTCTGGATGTGTAGGTGTGGTAATATATAGCAAACCTCTGTATTTCCTCTCAATTTTCTTTGTAACTACTTAAAAAGTCAAGTATTAAGAAAAGAGAGTAAAGCTTTTGCTTGTGTTTGTTTATTGCCTTTCCTCCAGAATTAGAATTTAAGTAATTTAGAAAATTCATTCTTTACTAGTCATTCAGTTCAGTTCAGTTGTTCAGTCGTGTATGACTCTTTGTGACCCCATGAATCATAGCACGCCAGGCCTCCCAGTCCATCACCAACTCCTGGAGTTCACTCAGACTCATGTCCATCGAGTCAGGGATGCCATCCAGCCATTTCATCCTCGTCGTCCCCTTCTCCTCCTGCCCCGAATCCCTCCCAGCATCAGAGTCTTTTCCAGTGAGTCAACTCTTCGCATGAGGTGGCCAAAGTACTGGAGTTTCAGCTTTAGCATAATTCCTTCCAAGGGTCAAAAACAATTCGACCTCACCAGCAGCCTTACAACTAAAGAAATATTGAGGACTTTATTCTCATGAATTCAGGAGACGCTGACTTCTCAACTAAAATTCTCAAATTGCTAATTGCTTTAAAAAAAAGTTATGGTGAAGGAGGAATGCTATCTGAGGTTTCAAGAGAGAAAAGTGACCAAATATTAGTGTATAACAGAGGTAGTGGGGAGCCAGAGGATGGGAAAGAAAATATATTTAAATTAATCTTTCATGGATTTCCCTGGTAGCTCTGGTACCAGGTAAAGAATCTGGCTACAATTTAGGAGACCCTAGTTCCATTCCTGGGTCAGGAAGATCCACTGGAGAAGGGATAGGCTACCACTCCAGTATTTGGGGCTTCCCTGGTGGCTCAGCTGTTAAGAATCTGCCTGCAATGTGGGAGACCCGGGTTTGATCCCCAGTTGGGGAAGATCCCCTGGAGAAGGGAAAGGCTACCCACTCCAGTATTCAGGGGCTTCCCTGGTGGCTCAGCTGGTAAAGAATCTGCCTGCAATGTGGAAGACCTGGATTCAGTCTTTAGGTCTGGAAGATCCCCTGGGGAAGGAAACAGCTACCCACTTCAGTATTATGGCCGAGAGAATTCCATGGACTGTATAATACATGGGGTTGCAAAGAATCAGACAGGACTCAGTGACTTTCAGTTTAATCTTTAATATCTTATGAGATTAATTTAATATTTAGTAAAACCTGAATATTAATAAGCCTTCTTAATTAGTTTTTATAAACACATCAGAAACCTCAGATATATTCTTGTTTCTTTAGGTTATACTTAGTCAACCATCCTTCCAGCAGTTTATCACTGCCCACATGACCATTCCTTTATTATTCTGACTCAACAGCTACTCAAATAATTAATATTGTATGTAAATGATTATGTTCCATAAGTTGTTTTTTTTTTTTTTTTGGAGGTGATTATATATTTATTACTTTGATTCGTGGCTTCCAATATATGTATGTATATGTCCAAACTCTTCAAATTACATATATTATGTATGCACAGTTTTTATACATCAATTATATCTAAATAAGCTGTTAATTTTATAATAAGATATGTGTAAAAGTTGTTAGCAGTAAAGAATCATGATACTGAAGGTATATTTCTTTTAAAATTCATAATCAATGTAGACCTCAGAAATATTCAGAGCTCTAGTAATATTCAGAATTTAGTAATGCACCCATAAGTCATGGTGGATCTGGATATTTTGCTGTCTGAATTCCCTATTTCTGAACACTTATGCACTAGCCATTTTTTCCAGTGCCATTTCCTATAACTTGCCCCATTTTTTTCCATTAACTTTCACCAAGTGTATACTATGTGCCAGGTGCTTGTGACTTAGCAGAGAAGAAGGCCTTGTGCCTGCCCTCTTAGTTCAACCATTTCACTCAGTTCTCCAAACATTCCAAGCCCATTCTGTCTCCTATTTCTCAGTCACTTAGAGACAGAAGGTTCATACTCACAGGAGATAAAGTGAATGGTCTTTGTAAATAATAAAGCAGCATTATAAATTCTGAAGACTGGAACCTCAGCTCCAACTCCAAACACTAGAAATTATCTTTCAGTTCAGTCGTGTCCTACTCTTTGGGACACCATGGACTCCAGTACAACAAGCTTCCCTGTCCATCACCAACTCTTGGAGCTTATTCAAACTCATGTCCATCAGGTCAGTGATGCCATCCAACCATTTCATCCTCTGTTGCCCTCCTTCTCCTCCTGCCTTCAATCTTTCCCACCATCAGGATTTTTCCCAATGGGTCATTTCTTTGCATCAAGTGGCCAAAGTTTTGGAGTTTCAACTTCAGCATCAGTCTTTCCAATGAATATTCAGGACTGATTTCCTTTGGAATGGACTCGTTGGATCTCCTTGCAGTCCAGGGGACTATCAAGAGTCTTCTCCAACAAAAAGCATCAGTTCTTTGGTGCTCAGCTTTCTTTATAGTCCAACTCTCACATCCATACATGACTACTGGAAAAATCATAGCTTTGACTAGACAGACCTTTGTTGGCAAAGTAATGTTTCTTCTTTTTAATATGCTGTCTAAGTTGGTCGCAGCTTTTCTTCCAAGGACCAAGCATCTTTTAATTTCATGGCTGCAGTCACCATCTGCAGTGATTTTGGAGTCCCCCAAAATAAAGCCTCTCACTGTTTCCATTTTCCCCCCATCTATTTGCCATGAAATGATGGGACTAGCAAAGAGTCAGACACAACTGATCGGCTGAACTGAACTGAACTGACCTGATGGGACCAGATTCCATGATCTTAGTTTTCTGAATGTTGAATTTTAAGCCATCTTTTTCACTCTCCTCTTTCAGTTTCATCAAGAGGCTTTTTAGTTCCTCTTCACTTTCTGCCATAAGGGTGGTGTCATCTGCATACCTGATTGCATACCTGCAATCTTGATTTCAGCTTGTGCTTCATCCAGCTTGGCATTTTGCATGATGTACTCTGCATATAAGTTAAATAAGCAGGGTGACAATATACAGCCTTGATGTACTCCTTTCCCGATTTGGAACCAGTCTGTTTTCTTTATCTAGATAAAAAGAATTAAGTCATTCCCCTCATCCTCCCTAGCACTCTTCATATCTGCTCACACATATAAACATTATAGTTCTTAAGAACTTAGGCTTTAGAATCAGAAACCCTGTAGTCATGCTATAAGCTTGAACATCTTATTTAACAGTCTAAGTCTCAATTTTCTTTCTTTCTTTTTTTTTTTTTTTTTGGTGTATTTCCATCATTTTAAAATTTGTATTGATATATAGTTGTTATTAAATGCTGCATTAATATATTATATACATATATATTTTGTATGTTCTTTTACATTTTGTTTTATTAACAGAAAAAGAATACAGTTTTCTGTACTATACTAATAAGAACTAGTTGTTTATCCATTGCATATACAGTAACTTATATCTTCTAAACCCAACCTCCCACTTCATCCCTCCCCTAATCACCTCCCCTTTGGCAACCACAGTATGTTCTCCACGTCCCTAAATCTGTTTTTGAGATAGGCTCATTTCTGTCATATTTGAGATTTCACAAATAACTGATGTCATTTGATATTTGTCTTTCTATTTCTTACTTACTTCACTTAATATGATACTCTCTAGTTGAATCTATGTTGCTGCAAAAGGCATCATTTTGTTCTTTTTTATGGCTAAGTGGTGTCCCATTGTGCATATATATTACTTTTCTTTATCCATTCATCTTTTGAATGACATTTAGATTAATTCCACATCATGGCTATTGTGAATAGTGTTGCTGTGAACATAGGTGATCATGTATCTTTTTGAATTATAGTTTTGCCTCTATGTATGTCCAGGAATGAGATTGTTGGATCATATTATAATTCTATTTTTAGCTTTCTGTAGAATCTTCACACTGTTTTCTATGACAGGTGCACCACCTTATATTTTTACCATATTCTCTACTGCTGCTGCTGCTAAGTCACTTCAGTTGTGTCCAACTCTGTGCGACCCCATAGACTGCAGCCCACCAGGCTCCCCCGTCCCTGGGATTCTCCAGGCAAGAACACTGGAGTGGGTGCCATTTCCTTCTCCAGTGCATAAAAGTGAAAAGTGAAAGTGAAGTTGCTCAGTCATGTCCGACTCTTCACGACCCCATGGACTGCAGCCTATGAGGCTCCTCTGTCCGTGGGATTTTCTAGACAATAGTACTGGAGTGGGGTGCCATTGCCTTCTCCATACTCTCTACAGGACTTGTTATTTGTAGACTTTTTAATAATGGTCATTTTACTCTGTGTAAGGTGGTACATCACTGTAGTTTTGATTTGCATCTCTGTAATAATCAGCAGTGTTGAGCATCTTTGTGCCTATTGTCAACATATATTTCTTCTTTGTAGAAATATCTATTTAGGTCTTCGTTCCATTTTTCAATTGAGTTTTTGTTGTTGTTTAGTTGCATGAGCTTTTTGCATATTTTGGAAATTAAGTCCTATCTTTTGCATCATTTGCAAATATTTTCTCCCATTCTGTAGGCTGTCTTTTTATTTTGTTTATTATTTTCTTTGCTGTGAAAAATATTGTTTGTTGATTGGTGGTGGTGATTTAGTCACTAAGTCATGTCCGACTCTTGTGACCCCATGGACTGTAGCCTGCCAGGCTCCCCTGTTCATGGAATTCTCCAGGAAAGAATACTTGAGTGGGTTGCCATTCCTTCTCCAGGAGATCTTTCCGACCCAGGAATTGAACCCTGGTCTCCTGCATTACAGCCAGATTTTTTCTCAATTGAGCTATGAGTAAAGCCCATAGCTTGTTGATTAGGTCCAATTTGTTTATTTTTGGTTTTATTTCTATTGCTTTGGAAGACTGACATAAGAAAACATTGGTACAATTTATGTCAGAGAATGTTTTGCCTATGATCTCTTCTAGGAATTTTATGCTGTTATGTCTTATGTTTAAGTCTTTAAGCTATTTTGAATTTATTTTTGTTCATGGTGTGAGAGCGTGTTGTAAATTCATTGAGTTACATGTCCAACACTCCCAACACTACTTGCTGAAAAGACTATCTTTTTCTCATTGTATATCCTTTGTCAAAGATTAATTGACCATAGGTATGTGGGTTTATTTCTGTATTCTCTCTTATTCAATTGATCCATGTGACAATTTTTTTCTGTCTATTCTGTTTTGATTATTATAGCTTTGTAATATTGACTGAAGTTAGGGAAATCTGTGACTGCTGCTTTGTTCTTTTTCTTCAGGATTGCATTAGCAATTCTGGATCTTTTATGATTCCATATAAATTTTTGGAATCTTTGTTCTAGTTTGTTCTAGTTCTGTGGAAAATGTCATGGGCAATTTGATAGGGATTGCATTAAATTTGCAAATTGATTTGGCTAGCATAGCCATTTTAGCAATGTTAATTCTTCATTCCAGGAGCATGGGACATCTTCCCATTTTTTTGAGTCATCTTCAATTTCACTTATTGTTTTATAGTTCTCAGTGTATAAGTCTTTCATTTTCTTGGTCAAGTTTATTCCTAAGTATCTATTATTTTGGATGTAATTTTAAAGTGTATTATTTTTTATCTTTACTTTCTGATATTTTATTGTTAGTGTAAAGAAATATAACCAATTTCTAGATGTGAATCTTGTATTCTGCTACTTTGCTAAATTTGTTTATTAGTTCTGTTTTGTGTGTGTGTGTGTGGAAATTTTAGGTTTTCTATATATAGTTATCTTATCATCTGCATATAATGACAAAATTTCCTCTTCCCTTCCAGTTTGGTTACCTTTTATTTCTTTTTTCTTGATTGATTGCTTAGTTAGGACTTCCAAAACTATGTTCAATAGAAGAGAGGAGAGCTCCAGATTTTAGCAGGAAGACTTTCATCTTTTCACCATTGAATATTGTATTAGCTGATAGTCATAAATAGATTTTATGTTGGGATATGTTTCCTCCATACCCATTTTCATAAGGGTTTTCATGAGTCTTGGTTAAATATTATCAAATGCTTGTTCTACATTTATTGAGATGATGACATATTTTTTGCCTTTTCTTTAGTCTATGTTGCATAAGTTGAACTATCCATGTGAATTTTGGATGAACCCCATTTGGGCATGGTATATGAAATTTTGTATGCATTATTGGATTCAATTTGCTAATATATTGTTGAGAATTTTTTTGCATCTATAGTCATCAAAGATATTGACCTGTAGTTTTTGTTTTTGTTTTATATAAATTTATTTATTTTAATTGGAGGCTAATTGCATTACAATATTGTATTGGTTTTGCCATACATTGACATGAATCTGCCACAGGTGTATATGTGTTCCCCATCCCGAACACCCTTCCCACCTCCCTCCCCATCCCATCCCTCTGTTTTTTGTTTTTTTTTTTTTAATGTCTTTATCTCATCTTGGTATTATGATGATAGTGGTTTTCTAGAATGTCTTTGGAAATGTATCTTCCTCTTCAGTCTTTTGTAAGAATTTGAGAAGGGTTGGAAGAAGCCCTTCTTTTTATGTTTGTTAGAATTTGTCTGTGAAACCATCGGGACCTGGTTTTTTGTTTATAATGGGTTATTTTATTATAGATGCTATTTCACTTCTAATCTGTTCAAATTATCTATTTCTTCTTGAGTAAATTTTGATGGGCTCTATATTTCTAGAAACTTGTCCATTCCCTCTAGGTTGTGAAATTTGTTGTCCTATAATTTTTCATAATATTCTGCTATATTTTTTCTATTTCTGCAAATGGAGTATCATATCTCACTTTTATTACTTTGTTTATTTGGGGCTCTCTCTTCTTCTAGATATGCAGATGACACCACCCTTAGGGCAGAAAGTGAAGAGGAACTAAAAAGCCTCTTGATGAAAGTGAAAGTAGAGAGTGAAAAAGTTGGCTTAAAGCTCAATATTCAGAAAACGAAGATCATGGCATCTGGTCCCATCACTTCATGGGAAATAGATGGGGAAACAGTGGAAACAGTGTCAGACTTTATTTTTTTGAGCTCCAAAATCACTGCAGATGGTGACTGCAGCCATGAAATTAAAAAACGCTTACTCCTTGGAAGAAAAGTTATGACCAACCTAGACAGCATATTGAAAAGCAGAGACATTGCTTAGCCAACAAAGGTCCATCTAGTCAAGGCTATGGTTTTTCCTGTGGTCATGTATGGATGTGAGAGTTGGACTGTGAAGAAAGCTGAGCACCGAACAATTGATGCTTTTAAACTGTGGTGTTGGAGAAGACTCTTGAGAGTCCCTTGGACTGCAAGGAGATCCAACCACTCCATTCTGAAGGAGATCAGCCCTGGGATTTCTTTGGAAGGAATGGTGCTAAAGCTGAAAGTCCAGTACTTTGGCCACCTCATGCGAAGAGTTGACTCATTGGAAAAGATTCTGATGCTGGGAGGGATTGGGGGCAGGAGGAGAAGCGGACGACAGAGGATGAGATGGCTGGATGGCATCACTGACCTGATGGACATGAGTCTGAGTGAACTCCGGGAGTTGGTGATGGACAGGGAGGCCTGGTGCTGCAATTCAGGGGGTCGCAAAGAGTCGGACACTACTGAGTGACTGAACTGAACTTCTTCTTGGTGGGCATGGTAAGATGTTTGTTAATTTTGTTGACATTTTCAAAAGTTTTATCGATTTTAAACTGTTTTAATCATTATTTTAATTATTTCCTCTCTTATCTCTATTATTTCCTTCTTCTGCTTACTTTAGGTTTGCTTTTTCTTCTTTTCAAAACTCTTAATTGCTAGGTTAAGTTATTTTTTGAGGCTTTTCTTGTTTTACAAGAAATATCTGGGTCATTGTGAAATTTCCTCTTAAGAACTGCTTTTGCTTGCATCACATACATTTTGTATAATTATATTTTCAGTGTCATTTCTTTCGAGTTACTTTTAAATTTTCTATTTGATTCCATCATTAATCCATTTTTTTTAAGAAATGGGTTTCTTTTTTTTCTCATTTTTTTCCTGTGGTTGATTTTTTATTAATGCTTTCATGCTACAGTGATCAGAAAAGACACTGAAATAATTTCTATACTCTTAAATTTGCTGAGATTTGTTTTGGTTTTGTACCCTAATATTTTGTCAATCCTAGAGAATGTCTCAAATGCACTTGAAAAGAATGGGTATTCTATCTTTTTTTTTTTTTTTAATGCATTATGGTGAAAATTGCAATTAAGCATAACTGTTCTATTTTACCACTTAAGATCTCTATTGTCTCGTGGAATTTTGTCTAGAAGATCAACATGAATGAAGTGTTGAAACTTATTATTATTATATTCCTGTCAATCCCCCTCTTTGTTTTGTTTGTTGTTTTGTTTGTTTGTTGTTTTTTGGTGTGTATGTGTGTGTGCTCCACTACTATATTAGGAGATGATGGAATTTTAGCAGAGCTATCTCAAATCCTAAAGAATGATGCTATTAAAGTGCCACACTCAATATGCCAGCAAATTTGGAAAACTCAGCAAAGGTCACAAGACTGGAAAATATCAGTTTTCATTCTAATCCCAAAGGAAGGCAATGCCAAAGAATGTCCAAACTACCACAAACTACCACATAATTGCACTCATTTCACACACTAGCAAAGTAATGTACAAAATTCTCCAAGCAAGTCTTCAATAGTATGTGAAACAAGAACTTCCAGATGTTCAAGCTGGTTGTAGAAAAAGCAGAAGAATCAGAGATCAAATCACCAACATCTGTTGGATCACAGTAAAAGCAGGAGAGTTCCAGAAAAACATCTACTGCTTCTTTATTGATTATGCTAAAGCCTTTTACTGTGCAGATCACAACAAACTGTGGAAAATTCTTCAAGAGGTGGGGATACCAGACCACCTTACCTACCTTCTGATAAATCTGTGTGTAGGTCAAGAAGGAACAGCTAGAACCAGACATGGAACAACAAGCTGGTTCCAAATTGGGAAAGGAATACATCAAGGATATATATTTCCACCCTGTTTATTTAACTTATATGGAGAGTACATCCTGTGAAATATCAGGCTGGATAAACCACAGCTGGAATCAATATTGCTGGGAGAAATATCAATAACATTAGATATGCAGAGGACACCACCCTTATGACAGAAAGGGGAGAGGAACTAAAGATCCTCCTGATGAAAGTGAAAGAGAAGAGTCAAAAAGCTGGCTTAAAACTGAACATTCAAAAAGCTAAGATCATGGCATGCAGTCCCATCACTTCCTGGCAATTAAATGGTGAAAAAATGGAAACAGTGACAGAAGTTATCTCCTAGAGATCCACAGTCATTGCAGATGGTGACTGCAGCCATGAAATTAAAAGACCCTTGCTCTTTGGAAGAAAAGCTATGACCAACCTAGACAGCATTTTAAAAAGCAGGGACATTTACTTGCCAACAAATATCAAACTAATCAAAGCTATGGTTTTTCCAGTTCAGTGTATTTCAGTTCAGTTGTTCAGTCATGTCTGACTCTTTGCAATCCCATGGACTGCAGCACGTCGGGTTTCCCTGTCCATCACCAACTCCTGGAGCTTGCTCAAACTCATGTGCATTGAGTCGGTGATGCCATCCAACCATCTCAGTCTCTGTCGTCCCCTTCTCCTCCCACATTCAATCTTTCCCAACATCAGCATCTTTTCTATTGTGTCAGTTCTTCACATCAGGTGGCCAAAGTATTGGGAGTTTCAGCTTCAGCATCAGTCCTTCCAATGAATACTTAGGACTGATTTCCTTTAGAATGGACTGATTGGATCTCTGTGCTGTCCAAGGGAAGCTCAAGAGTCTTCTCCAACGCCACAGTTCAAGAGCATCAATTCTTCGGTGCTCAGCTTTCTCTATAGTCCAACTCTCACATCCATACTACTGGAAAAACCATAGCTTTGACTAGACAGACCTCTGTTGGCAAAGTAATGTCTCTGCTTTTTAATAGGATGTCTAGGTTGGTTATAATTTTTCTTGCAAGGAGCAAGCATCTTTTAATTTCATGACTGCAGTCACCGTCTTCAGTGATTTTGAAGCCCTCCAAAGTAAAATCCCTCACTGTTTCCATTGTTTCCCCATCTATTTGCCATGAAGTGGTAATGCCATGATCTTATTTTTCTGAGTGCTGAGTTTTAAGCCAACTTTCCAGTAGTCATGTATGGATGTGTATGGTTTTGAGAGTTGGACCATAAAGAAAGCTGATCACCAAGAATTGATATTTTTGAACTGTGGTGTTGGAAAATTCTGTTGAGAGTACCTTGGACTGCAAGAAGATCAAGTCAGTCAATCCTAAAGGAAATTAAGGACTGATGCTGAAGCTGAAGTTTTGGCCACCTGATATAAAGAACTGACTCATTGGAAATGCCCCTGATGCTGGGAAAGATTGAAGGCAGGAGGAGAAGGGGATGACAGGGGATGAGATGGTTAAATGGCATCACTGACTCGATTGTACTGAGTTAGACCAAGCTCCAGGTGTTTGTAATGGACAGGGATGTCTGGTGTACTGCAGTCCATAGTATTGCAAAGAGTCAGACAGGACTGAGCTACTGAACTGAACTGATACTGATGAGTGTAGAATCCTTTTCTTATATTGATCCTTTTATCATTAGATTGTCCTTCTTTATCTTTCTTTATTGCCTTTGTTTTAAAGTTTATTTTGTCTGATATGAGGGTTGCAATCACCACTTTCTTTTTATTTCCATTTGTACGATATATCTTCTTTCATTCCCTCACTTTCAATCTATGTGTGTACTTTGCCCTAAAGTGGGTCTTTTGTAGGCAGCATATTGTAGGCTCTTTTTTTTTTTTTCCATTCAGTCTGCCACTGTATGTGTTTTGATTGGAGTATTTAGTCCACTGACATTTAAGGTAATTATTAACAAATATATATTTTTTATCATTTTAAATCTTGTTTTCCATTTGATACTGTATTTCTTCTTTGTTACTTCATTTTCCTTTTTCTTGTTATGGCTTATTTCCTTCCATTATATGCTTCTGTTCTCTCTTAATTTGGTTCTTATGAATCTATTGCATTTTTTTGATTTATTGTTACTCTGTTTTTTTTTTTTTTAAGTATCTTAACCTCTTCCTATATCTACTTGCTTTAGTCTGATAGTCACTGAGGCTCAAGCACATTCTTAATAAAGAGGAGGGGGAAATTTACATTTTCTTATTTTCCTCCCCCACATTTTATAATTTTGATATCCTTTTTACATCGTCATGTTTATCCTTTTGTTGTTCATCATGGATGGTATTGTTTTCACAAAACTGTTTTGATTTTTTTTAATCTTTCTGCTGGCTTATTTAAATAATTACAATTGTGATTTCCTCTTTCCTTCAGTTTTTTGCTACTTTCCTGTTTAGAGAAGAATTTTTTCAATATCTTCTTTAGGATAGACTTAGTATTTGCTTTGTTCTTTTGGTTTTTGCTTGTCTGACAAATTCTTTATCTCTTCTTCTATTGTAAATGATAATCTTGCTTCTTTGAGTATTGTCAGTTGCATAATTTTCTTTTTAGCTATTTGAGTATATGCGTCACCCCCATCTGGTCTGCAATGTCTCTGGAAAGAAATAAGCTGATAACCTTAATAAGGGGGGTTCTCTTGTGATTAGCTCTTTTTCTTTATCCTTGCTGCCTTTAGAATCCTCTGTTTAATTTTTTGCCTTTTAATTATGTTTTGATGGAGGTCTGCTTAAGTTCATCTTGTTTGGGACCCTTTGTGATTACTGTACCTGGATTTCTGTTTCCTCTTTAGTTTTGGGGAGTTTTCAGCCATAATTTCTTCAAATATTTTTGATCCCCTTTTCTCTTTCTTCCCCTTCTGGAATCCCTATTATGTGTAGATTGGCATGCTTTATATTATCTCATAGGTGTCATATTACTTCTCTTTTTTATTTGGTTTTCTTCATTTGACTTTTTGTCTGCTGTTCTGATTGGGTGATTTCTATTATTTTATCATCCATATCACTTATTCATTCTTCTTCATGATTCATTCCATAATTCATTGCCTTTAGTTCAGCTTTCCTCTCAGAAAATGAACTTTCTAATTTTCCTTGGCTCCTCTTGATAGTGTCTAGTTTGTTTTTACAGTACTCTGCATTTCTGTTGATAGTCTTTCTTAATTTCTTTAGTATGTTCATTATCTGTTTTGAAATTGCTATCTATTAGGCTGAAGAGGTCTCATTCATTGTTCTTTCAGGGGAATTTTCTCCATCTTTTAATTGGGAATGATTCCTTCACTTCTTTGTTATATTTCTCTTATTTTGTGTTTAAGAGAAACCATGATCCACTGTGGTCTTGGAGGGCTATTTATATGTGGGAGCATCCCTGTGTGGATTGTGCAGAATTAATATATTTTGTGCAAAGGCTGTTTTAGTATGGATGTCTGCTGCCTCTTCCCGCAGTGTGTGCTGGACATTACACCCTTGATAGGGAGTGTGGAGATGAAGCAGCGGTGCCTGCTCCCAGGGCTCTAGGCAGGGGTGGTGGCTTCTGTGATCCCCTAGGGCCCACAGTGGAACAGAGGTAGTCTGAGAATTTTTCTGGAAATTGTGATGGAGGTGGCACCTGGTCTCCGCTCCTAGAGCTCAAGTAGGCAGTGTCTTGTCACCTGGGAGTCCATGCAGGGAAAAAGGCTGCAATGGTGGTTCCTTCCCCTCCACTCACACACCTCACAAACAATAGCGTCTGGCCTCTTAGGTGGGATCAGGCTTTCTATGTGTATACCCTCAGTTGAGGTCATACCAGACTCCAGCCCCTTAATTCCTGTGTAATTCCTGCACAGCCAGCCCTGATCTCTTCATGTCTGATCTCTGAAGTTTGAGCTTGAGCACCTAGCCCCCACCCATAGTGGGGAATGCACACCCCAGACTCACTAGCACTGGGCGCTGGCACTGACTATTTGTGCAGACTTTCTCTATTCTGGCTGCTGCAAACAAGTTGTTGCACTCTCCTCTGGGAAATAAAAGCTTCCCCTCTGTCTTGACTGATCTCCCGCCGGTGTGAGAACTTCTTAGGGCGCAGGAACATTTCCTCTTTCAAAACTCCCTTCCAGGGGTGCAAGTTCCATCCTGATTCTTTTCTTTCTTTCTTTTTTCTTTTGTCCTACCCTGTTATGTGGAGATTTTCTTGTTTTTTCAAAAGACTGAGGTTTTCTGCCAGAATTCAGCAGATATTCTATGAGAGTCGTTCCACCTGTTGATTTATTTTTGCTCTGTCTATGAGAGGAGATGAGTCCCACAGATACATCAGTGAGGGAAGGATAGAGTTGGATGAATGGAGAGAGTAGCATTGAAACATATACATTACTGTGTGTAAGATGGATAGCCACTGGAAATTTTCTCTGTGATGCAGGAAGCTTAAAGCCGTTGCTCTGTGACTGCCTAAAGGGGTGGGATGGGGTGGGAGTTGGGAGGGAGTTTCAAGAGACAGGGGACATTTGTATGCCTGTGGCTGAATAATGTTGATGTATGGCAAAAACCAGTACAATATTGTAAAGCAAGAATCCTCCAATTAGAAATAAAATAATTTTTAAAGCTTTTTGTTTGTTTGTCTTTTACTTCTAGTATAGCAGTTCTCAGTAGTAAATCAAGGTACATAGTCAAATAAACACTGGACAGAAGAAATGCAGTATGGGGAAAATGTGAGAAAAATCCAAAGAAATTACCAAGTAGCTTCTATAACTTTGGTTTTAAATTGATGGGTGAATGCTCTGCGGTTTAAAAGAGTGGATCTGCATATATAAATATATGTTGCATATAGCCTCCCTGTCTCAGAGTTATAACTTAATAATAAACAACATAGATTTTAGAGTTAGACAAGAATTTTTCAATTTTTTTTCAACTAATGTATTTTTTTTTTTTGAAAGAAAGAAAGTTAAAAGAAAATGAAGTCACTCAGTCGTGTCCAACTCTTTGTGACCCCATGAACTGTAGTCTACCAGGCTCCTCCATTCGTGGGATTCTCTAGGCAAGAATACTTGGTGCTTGGGGCTGGTGCACTGGGACGACCCAGAGGGATGGAATGGGGAGGGAGGAGGGAGGAGGGTTCAGGATGGGGAACACATGTATACCTGTGGCGGATTCATTTTGATATTTGGCAAATCTAATACAGTTATGTAAAGTTTAAAAATAAAATAAAATTAAAAAAAAAATAAAAAAAAAGAATACTGGAGTGGGTTTCCATTTCCTTCTGCAGGGGATCTTCCCCACCTAGGGATCAAACCTGGGTCTCCCGCATTTCAGGCAGACCCTTTACCCTCTGAGCCACCAGGGAAGCATTTTGTTTGAAAAAGGTTTTTAAATCACCATTTCCCCAAATACTACAACATTCTTTCTCTGAAATGTATTCTTTTTAAGGTTGACTTCTTAACTAGTTACATAAGATTTCAATTCTGCTACAGATAATCCTCAAAAATTACTACTTCACTTTATGAGTTTAGTTTCTTTATTGATTAAAAAAATAATTATGCTTTCAAAATGTGGTGTTGAAGACCCTTGAGAGCCAACACATTAGAAAAGACTCTGATGCTAGGAAAGATCGAAGGCAGGAGGAGAAGAGGATGACAGGGGGTGACATGTTTGGATAGCCTTATTGACTTGATGGACATGAGTATGAGGAAACTTTAGGAGTTGGTGATGGACAGGAAGTCTGGCATGCTGCAGTCTATAGGGTTGCAAAGAGCTGGACACAACTGAGCAACTGAACAACAACTTTGTACAGAAGTTAAATAAGCAGGGTGACAATATACAGCCTTGATATACTCCTTCACCAATTTTGAACCAGTGCATTTTCCCATGTCTGGTTCTAGCTGTTATTTATTGACCTGCATACATTTTTCTTAGGCGACAGGTAAGGTGCTCTAGTAATCCCAACTTTTAAAGAATTTTCCAGTTTGTTGTGTTCCATACAGTCAAAGACTTTTAGATAGTCAATGACACAAAAGTATATATATTTAATTCCCTTGCTTTTTCTATGATCTAGCAGGTGTTGGCAATTTGAGTTCTGGTTCCTCTGCATTTTTTAAATCCAACTTGTACATTTGGAATTTCTCAGTTCATGTACTACTGAAACCTAGCTTGAAGGATTTTGAGCATTACCTTGCTAGCGTATGAAATGAGCACAGTTGTAAGGTAGTCAAACATTCTTTGGAATTGGCTTTCTTTGAGATTGGAATGAAAACTGACCCATTCTGGTCCTGTGGCCCTTGCTGAGATTTCCAAATTTGCTGGCATATTGTGTGCAGCCATTTTAACAACATCATCTTTTAGGAATGAAATAGCTCAGTTGGAATTCCATCTCCTTCACTAGTTTTGTTGGCAGTAAGGGTTCCTAGGACCCACTTAACTTCATACTCCAGAATGTCTGGCTCTAGGTGAAGGACCATGCTATTGTGGTTAACCAGGTCATTAAGAACTTTTTGGTTTAGTTCTGTGTATTTTTGCCACCTATTCTTGATCTTTTCTGCTTCTGTTAGTTCCTTGCCATTTCTGTCCTTTATTGTGCCCATTTTTGCATGAAGTGTTCCCTTGGTATTTCCAATTTTCTTGAAGATATCTTTAATTGTTCCCATTCTATTGTCTTCCTCTATTTCTTTGCATTATTCACTTAAGGCTTTCCATATCTCTCCTTGCTATTCTCTGGAATGCTGCATTAAGTTGAGTGTTTCTTTCCCTTTCTCCTTTGCTTTTTGTTTCTCTTCTTAGCTATCTTTAAGGCTTCCCCAGACAACCATTTTGCCTTGTTGATTTTTTTTTTTTTCTTGAGGATGGTTTTGGTCACAAAAAAAAATCCTATTTTTAACTTAAGATAATAAATCATATTAATAAGCTTCTTAATGTTTAGCCATCTTCACCTACCCTGATAATGCATAATTAGTCATATTTATCAGTATTTAATTAGCTAGAGAAAGTAAATACATTTTGCTAATATTTTACTTAATACTTTAATTCTATACTCATGAGTGGCTCTGGTTTATACTTCTTTGTACATGACTAAATAGTTAAGCATTATTTTTCTATGTGCTCTAAAAATGCTCCAGTAAAACTTAAAGTTTTGCCAGTTTAATTTTAATTCTAAAAATTATCAGCAAATACTCTTGTTAATTGTACATTAATCAAGTTAATAATTCATTAGGTCACCAAGTTTTCAAAGCACAATCTAAAATATCTAGAAATAAAGTTAGTACTAAAATTTACCAATGTTTCAACCTTTCTTCATGACTCAAATAAAAAAACTTCAATATTTTCCAAGATTGAAAGGATCCCAATAGAAAACAGATGGCACATTTAAATTATTATAATTTATCAAAATTTTCTTTGCAAATGGCCTATAAAAAGCCTAAGAATGTGGTATTGAGGAACCACATGGAATAAAGATCCCTGGGACCAGGAGCAGAGGACTATTTCCACCTACAAGAATCAAAAGGATGAGGGAGAAGAAGGGCTAGGAGAGAGAAAGTCATGTAAAAGATGCCACCTAGTGAAGTCTATGTGTTAACAGACTCAGTCAGCTTGAAGTAATCCCTCAAGGAAGGCAGCTAGAAGCAGGAGAGCACGGAAGCTGCTGGTGTATTCTATAGGGGTCAGCTTCCTGAGATAGCAGAGCAGAAATGGAGATGAAGCACATTTACGAACAGAAAAGGAAGATATTCTGCACATCTTTCCAAGGGGTCAGGGGCTTCCTGTGCTTTGCTTTTTGTTGTATCCCTACTGCTTACAGTACTGCCATATGTATTTTTGGAATAAATATGTGAACAATTAAATTATAAGAAATATTCAGTGGACATTAGGTTAAAACTAAAATTTTAAAAAGCATTCTTACCTGCAAATATTTTCCATTTACCCTCCATATAATTACTTGATTTGTTAAAGCATTGATATGAAAATGTCCAACCCAATCAATTCTTTGTATCTATGTAAACACAAATTAATAAAATTTGCTTTTGAAAATAAATGCATCAGGTGCTTTCTTAACAGATCTCTAATTAATTAAATCTCTTCTCATAAAGTTCTCCCTTGTCCCTGGAAACACATACTCTGTTGCTTACGACACATGCAACATGAATGGCCAATGGACGGTACCACTCCTGCTTCCCCAGTGGAATCTGAATTCACCAAGAGCCTGATACTTGCTTGCAAATCTTGTTGTACTTCTCAATATATTATTTAATTAAAGTATATGTAAACAGATGATATGTAATAAAAAAGAAGTTTTTTTTATGAAAATTAAGTTGTATGTTAGGAAAAGATAATGAAACTGAGTCACAAAAAAATGGTATTGGTTTAGGTATAGAAAAGTAATGAAAATCCAGACATCTCTCCATGTAAGTATTGCTTTTCAATATTTTTAAGTATTTGCTCTGTTTTAAATAGATTTAAGTTAAAGATCACTGAAGAAGAGATAAGAAAGCCTTCCTCAGTGATCAATGCAAAGAAATAGAGGAAAACAACAGAATGGGAAAGACAGGAGATCTCTTCAAGAAAATTAGAGATACCAAGGGAACATTTCATGCAAAGATGGGCTCCATAAAGGACAGAAATGGTATGGACCTAACAGAAGCAGAAGATATTAAGAACAGGTGGCAAGAATACACACAAGAACTGTACAAAAAAGATCTTCACAACCCAGATAATCACGATGGTGTAATCACTGACCTAGAGCCAGACATCCTGGAATGTGAAGTCAAGTGGGCCTTAGAAAGCATCACTAGCACAAAGCTAGTGGAGGTGATGGAATTCCAGTTGAGCTATTTCAAATCCTGAAAGATGATGCTGTGAAAGTGCTGCACTCAATATGTCAGCAAATTTGGAAAACTCAGCATGGCCACAGGACTGGAAAAGGTCAGTTTTCATTCCAATCCCAAAGAAAGGCCATGCCAAAGAATGCTCAAACTACCACACAATTGCGCTCATCTCACACGCTAGTAAAGTAATGCTCAAAATTCTCCAAGCCAGGCTTCAGCAATACGTGAACTGTGAACTTCCACATGTTCAAGCTGGTTTTAGAAAAAGCAGAGGAACCAGAGATCAAATTGCCAACATCCGCTGGATTATGGAAAAAGCAAGAGTTCCAGAAAAACATCTATTTCTGCTTGATTGACTATGCCAAAGCCTTTGACTGTGTGGATCATAATCAACTGTGGAAAATTCTGAAAGAGATGGGAATACCAGACCACCTGACCTGCCTCTTGAGAAATATGTATACAGGTCAGGAAGCAACAGTTAGAACTGGACATGAAACAACAGACTGGTTCCAAATAGGAAAAGGAGTACATTAAGGCTGTATATTGTCACCCTGTTTCTTTAACTTATATGCAGAGTACATCATGAGAAACGCTGGACTGGGAGAAACACAAGTTGGAATCAAGATTGTTGGGAGAAATATCAATAACCTCAGATATGCAGATGACACCACCCTTATGGCAGAAAGTGAAGAGGAACTCAAAAGCCTCTTGATGAAAGTGAAAGTGGAGAGTGAAAAAGTTGGCTTAGAGCTCAACATTCAGAAAATGAAGATCATGGCATCTGGTCCCATCACTTCATGGGAAATAGATGGGGAAACAGTGGAAGCAGTGTCAGACTTTATTTTGGGGGGGCTCCAAAATCACTGCAGATGGTGACTGCTGCCATGAAATTAAAAGACGCTTACTCCTTGGAAGGAAAGTTATGACCAACCTAGATAGCATATTCAAAAGCAGAGACATTACTTTGCTAACAAAGGTCCATCTAGTCAAGGCTATGGTTTTTCCTGTGGTCATGTATGGATGTGAGAGTTGGACTGTGAAGAAGGCTGAGTGCCGAAGAATTGATGCTTTTGAAAAAACTGTGGTGTTAGCAAAAACTCTTGAGAGTCCCTTGGACTGCAAGGAGATCTAACCAGTCCATTCTGAAGGAGATCAGCCCTGGGATTTCTTTGGAAGGAATGATGCTAAAGCTGAAACTCCAGTACTTTGGCCACCTTATGTGAAGAGTTGACTCATTGGAAAAGACTCTGATGCTGCAAGGGATTGGGGGCAGGAGGAGAAGGGGATGACAGAGGACACTATTGAGTGACTGAACTGAACTGAACTGATGATATAGTCAGGGTATGATTTATGCCAGGAAGATGACTTTGAAATTCAGTCATAAGACAACATTCAAAGAAAGTCTACTGAACTTCCAACAAAACCTTCTAACTGAATGGTTACATATAAAACTACAAAGTATTATATCTATAAACTTTATTATAATTCCGTATTTAATAAGATTTCTAGTTATTTCTGTTAAGAAATATTGTATTAAAGTTGCATTTTGACATAAAATGAATCAGAAAAGCATTATTTGTCATAAAATTGCATATGACTGTATTTATTTTCATATCTATGCTTATTGATTCAAAACGTTTTTCAGTTCAGTTCAGTTCAGTCGCTCAGTTGTGTCCGACTCTTGGCGACACCATGAATCGCAACACGCCAGGCCTCCCTATCCATCACCATCCCCTGGCGTTCACTCAAACTCATGTCCATCGAGTCAGTGATTCCATCCAGCCCTCTCATCCTCTGTCGTCCCCTTCTCCTCCTGCCCCCAACCCCTCCCAGCATCAGAGTCTTTTCCAATGAGGTGGCCAAAGTATTGGAGTTTCAGCTTTAGCATCATTCCTTCCAAAGAAATCCCAGGGCTGATCTCCTTCAGAATGGATTGGTTGGATCTCCTTGCAGTCCAAGGGACTCTCAAGAGTCTTCTCCAACACGAGAGTTCAAAAGCATCAATACTTCAGCACTCAGTTTTCTTCATAGTCCAACTTTCGCATCCATACATGACCACTGGAAAAACCATAGCCTTGACATATTTACTAAGTACCTAATACATTCACAACATAGTATAGCCAATGAATAGTAATGAATAAAACAAGTTCTGCCTCCTCTCTAAAACCTGCTTGCTAATAGGAAGGAGCATAAAATATTCATAAATACATACATGTATACCTGCATGGTGCTGCTACTAAGTTGCTTCAGTCGTGTCAGACTCTGTGCAACTCCATAGACAGCAGCCCACAAGGCTCCCCAGTCCTTGGGATTCTCCAGGCAAGAACACTGGAGTGGGTTGCCATTTCCTTCTCCAATGCATGAAAATGAAACGTGAAAGTGAAGTCGCTCAGTTGTGTCTAACTCATTGCGACCCCATGGACTGCAGCCTACCAAGCTCCTCTGTCAATGGGATTTTCCAGGCAAGAGTACTGGAGTGGGGTGCCATCACCTTCTCCGGTATACCTGCATACATGCATATATAAACAAACAAGCAATGAAAGGAAGGAAGCACAGGGGCAAGGAAGGAAAAACAACATAATCTCAAATATAGAAATGTTATATAATGAAGTAGAGTAAAGGGAGTAGGATCTCTTTTAATGGAAGTAATATGTAAAAATATTTATGGTACATTATAAAGGAATGAAGTTTTTCACTCTGTGAGCATAGATTATTATAGAAAAGGACCTGAGAGCATTGATTATTTTACAGAAGGATACGAGCATAGACTATAATACAGAAGAACCCAGTAAAATGGGCAGTAGGAGATCCAAATTCAACCAATAGGTCAATTATAAATTTGGAAGCAATTGGAAGCATTCAAAAAAGAAATGTGAGTGTGATTGTGAAGACAAAACCCTGATTATTGTGAGTTAAGGAAAGAATAGATAATGAAGAAGAAAGAGGGAGTATAGATCATTCTATTGAGAATTTTATTGTCAATATAGAAAATAACACCCTCTTTCTACCACTCACTCAGTTAGGAAAATGTGAAGAAGAGGGAATTGAAAACTTTTTGTAAGTGGAAGCAACTTCCCCTTTTAAGCCAGGAGGTGCTGAGAAGAAAAGTGCAATCACAAATTGAGTCAGTAAACACTGACTCTGCCACATCCCTTTCTCCTTTCTCTTTTAAGTCCTTGAAGGTGTTAACTGTGAAAAGACTTGACTTCAAATAAAATTCAGAAGTGAGAGGAAGCAAAACCAATTGAATTTTAAAGTAAATCTTAAATAAATGAGCAGCAATGATTTACTTTTCTATATAAGGATCTACATCTATGTATGCAAATAAAAATCATATCATTCAATGTGAACATTACACATTTCATAGGTATATAGTTTTACATTACATTTCATATAGCATATAGTTTGTATATAGTCATCATACTATAACGGCATATGATGTCTACCAAAATAAAGATTTATAAAGCTACTCTGATTTGTGTTATTCTGAGAAAAAAAATTTCCAAATGGTCATTCCCCTGGAAAAATAAAAGTTGGTTTTATAATATGGTGAAATTTCCCTCAGAGGTCTATAAAATTTGAGCAAATCAGATCATAAGACAAATTATAATGAAAATGGATGGCATCATCTTTTCCCAAATGTATGGAATATTGCTGAAGTGCAATCCACTCTAATTTTTCTACTGTCTCAGAATTTTCCAGTAGAAAAAATGTCCTGTTATATATTAGTGACAGATATCTTTTATTTCAGATTGTGCGCTTCACTTGACATACATAGAATAAAATAAATCATGACTATATACCTAGTTATCCTCCATAGTTGTTGTTGTTTTCCTTCAACCAAGACACATTTTATTGTGGTTTTAAAAAAAGAGCTTAAAATATCCAATTTAAATCCAGTTTAGAAAACTTAGTCACTTTATTTTTTTTCCTTCTAATTCTAGTTTATTGAGTGTTTTGGTTTTTTTTCTTTTTTTATTATTTTTTTACTTTACAATATTGTATTGGTTTTCACTTTAAATAAACATACAGATAAAAAGGAAAGAAAATTTCTGTTTTTAATCATATGAAATCATAAATGACTTTGAGACTACAAAAATTAAAATAACTGCACAAACATGTTAATAATATCTAGATAATAACCCAGGAATGATGGATAATAACACATAATTTATGAGTAAATACTTTCCTCTGAATATTAAATATATTAGATTGGAATACAAGAGCAAATAGCTCTGTCAAACTTTCAAAAATTCTCTTTGTTTTAGAATCATCTCACAAAGTATTGTTAGTTAAGTACACTGGTTATATAAATAATAAAATAAATCAAGTTATTTTCAGAATAGGGAGCACGAAACATCACAGGTTTGTTCAGAAATATTTCAAATCATAAATATGATCACATCAGGAACAGAAACATGCAGGTTTGTAAGAATGTGAAGGTCATGAGGAGCCATGTATCTAGAGGAAAACAACTTGGCATCATGGGAAGTTACAGGTTCTGGAGACAGGCAGGGTTTGATATGGCCTGGAGACAGGCCATATCACTGTATGGCTTTTGGATTCCCTCAGAAGAGGACTCTAAAGTAGGAATTTGTGTACAAGGAGTTTATTTGGGAACTAGAAGGTCACTTGCAATGATGTCAGAAAGTATTAGAGCAGGAATTCAGTTCAGTTCAGTTCTGTCACTCAGTCGTGTCTGACTCCTTGCGACCCCATGAATCGCAGCACGCCAGGCCTCCCTGTCAATCACCGTCTCCCAGAGTTCACTCAAACTCACGTCCGTTGACTCAGTGATGTCATCCAGCCACCTCATCCTCTGTCATCCCCTTTTCTTCTTGCCCCCAATCCCTCCCAGCATCAGAGTCTTTTCCAATGAGTCAACTCTTCACATGAGGTGGACAAAATACTGGAGTTTCAGCTTCAGCATCATTCCCTCCAAAGAAATCCCAGGGCTGATCTCCTTCAAAATGGACTGGTTGGATCTCTTTGCAGTCCAAGGGACTCTCAAGAGTCTTTGCCAACACCACAGTTCAAAAGCATCAATTCTTCGGCCCTCAGCTCTTTTTATAGTCCAATCTCACATCTATACACGACTACTGGAAAGTCCATAGCTTTGACTAGACGGACCTTTGTTGGCAAAGTAATGTCTCTGCTTTTCAATATGGTACCTAGGTTGGCCATAACTTTCCTTCCAAGGAGTAAGCGTCTTTTAATTTCATGGCTGCAGTCACCATCTGCAGTGATTTTGGAGCCCCCAAAAATAAAGTCTGACACTGTTTCCACTGTTTCCCCATCTATTTCCCATGAAGTGACAGAACCAGATGCCATGATCTTCATTTTCTGAATGTTGAGCTTTAAGCCAAATTTTTCACTCCCCTTTTTCAATTTCATCAAGAAGATTTTTAGTTCATTTCATTTGCTGCCATAAGGGTGGTGTCATCTGCATATCTTAGGTTATTGATATTTCTCCCGGCAATCTTGATTCCAGCTTTTGCTTCTTCCAGTCCAGTGTTTCTCATGATGTACTCTGCATAGAAGTTAAATAAGCAGGGTGACAATATACAGCCTTGATGTACTCCATTTCCTATTTGGAACCAGTCTGTTGTTCCATGTCGAGTTCTAACTGTTGCTTCCTGACCTGCATATAGGTTTCTCAAGAGGCAGGTCAGGTGGTCTGGTATTCCCATCTCTTTCAGAATTTTCCACAGTTTATTGTGATCCGCAGAGTCAAAGGCTTTGGCATAGTAAATAAAGCAGAAATAGATGTTTTACTGGAACTCTCTTACTTTTTTGATGATACAGTGGATGCTGGCAATTTGATCTCTGGTTCCTCTGCCTTTTCTAAAACCAGCTTGAACATCTGGAAGTTCACGGTTCACGTATTGCTGAAGCCTGGCTTGGAGAATTTTGAGCTTTACTTTACTAGCGTGTGAGATGAGTGCAACTGTGCGGTAGTTTGAGCATTCTTTGGCATTGCCTTTCTTTGGGATTGGAATGAAAGCTGACATTTTCCAGTCCTGTGGCCACACTGAATTTTCCAAATTTGCTGACATATTGAGTGCAGCACTTTCACAGCATCATCTTTCAGGATTTGAAATAGCTCAACTGGAATTCCATCACCTCCACTAGCTTTGTGCTAGTGATGCTTTCTAAGGCCCACTTGACTTCACATTCCAGGATATCTGGCTCTAGGTCAGTGATCACACCATCGTGATTATCTGGGTCATGAAGATCTTTTTTATACAGTTCTTGTGTGTATTCTTGTCACCTCTTCTTAATATCTTCTGCTTCTGTTAGGTCCGTACCATTTCTGTCCTTTATGGAGCCCATCTTTGCATGAAATGTTCCCTTGGTATCTCTAATTTTCTTGAGGAGATCTCTAGTCTTTCCCATTCTGTTGTTTTCCTCTATTTCTTTGCATTGATCACTGAGGAAGGCTTTCTTATCTCTCCTTGCTATTCTTTGGAACTCTGTATTCAGATGGGTATATCTTTCCTTTTCTCCTTTGCTTTTCACTTCTCTTCTTTTCACAGCTAATGTAAGCCCTCCCCAGGCAGCCATTTTGCTTTTTTGCATTTCTATTCCATGGGGATGGTCTTGATCCCTGTCTCCTGTACAATGTCACAAACTGCCTTCCATAGTTCATCAGGCACTCTAACTGTCAGATCTAGTCCCTTAAATCTATTTCTCACTTCCACTGTATAATCATAAAGGATTGATTTAGGTCATACCTGAATGGTCTAGTGGTTTTCCCTACTTTCTTCTATTTAAGTCTGAATTTGGCAATAAGGAGCTCATTATCTGAGCCACAGTCAGCTCCTGGTCTTGTTTTTGTTGACTGTATAGAGCTCCTCCATCTTTGGCTGGAAAGAGTATAATCAATCTGATTTCAGTGTTGACCATCTGGTGATGTCCATATGTAAAGTCTTCTCTTATGTTGTTGGAAGTGGCTGTTTGCTATGACCAGTGTGTTCTCTTGGCAGAACTCTAATAGTCTTTGCCCTGCTTCATTCTGTATTCCGAGGCCAAATTTGCCTGTTACTCCAGGTGTTTCTTGACTTCCTACTTTTGCATTCCAGTCCCCTACAATGAAAAGGACATCTTTTTTGGGTGTTAGTTCTAAAAGGTCTTGTAGGTCTTCATAGAACCATTCAACTTCAGCTTCTTCAGCATTACTGGTTGGGGCATAGACTTGGATTACTGTGATATTGAACAGTTTGCCTTGAAAATGAACAGAGATCATTCTGTGGTTTTTGAGATCGCATCCAAGTACTGCATTTCAGACTCTTTTGTTGACCATAATGGCTACTCCATTTCTTCTAAGGGATTCCTGCCCACAGTAGTAGATATAATGGTCATCTGAGTTAAATTCACCCGTTCCAGCCCATTTTAGTTTACTGATTCCTAGAATGTCAACGTTCACTCTTGCCATCTCCTGTTTGACCACTTCCAATTTGCCTTGATTCATGCACCTGACATTCCAGGTTCCTATGCAATATTACTCTTTACAGCATCGGACCTTGCTTCTATCACCAGTCACATCCACAACTGGGTATTGTTTTTTTTTTTTGGCTCCATCACTTCATTCTTTATGGAGTTATTTCTCCACTGATCTGCAGTAGCATATTGGGCCCCTACTGACCTGGGGAGTTCCTCTTTTAGTATCCTATCATTTTGCCATTTCATACTGTTCATGGGGTTCTCAAGGCAAGAATACTGAAGTGGCTTGCCATTCCCTTCTCCAGTGGATCACGTTCTGTCAGACCTCTCCACCATGACCTACCCATCTTGGTTGGACACACGGGCATGGCTTAGTTTCATTGAGTTAGACAAGGCTGTGGTCCTAGTGTGATTAGATTGACTAATACAAATCCCTTTTTTATTTCTTTTAAAGCTAATTCAGAACACTATATATTCATGTGCATATGGGCAATGGATTACAAATAAATATATGGATTCATGTATTTAATAAAAATTGAATAAACTGGGTGTTACTGATGAAGGCTTCCTCCATTATAGTACAGTCTTTGCCCTAACTTCTTTCATCTTTAATGCTCCTAAAAAATATACTCAGAAATTTCCCTTTCCTTTTTTTCTAACTGAATCCCCAACTTCTCTATCTCAAGTTACCAAATTCTGACTTTTTCTTTTCAAAAATATATATATATATATAAATAAAACTTCTTTCATGAATTGTTTCTTTTCATGTGATTAGAATTGATCTTACTCTCCTTTGAATCCCTCAGTCTTTTAGTTATTATTGCTGTTATCACACCTATAATAAACAGGTGCATATTCATATGTCTCTCATTAATATGTAAACTCATTTAAGAGCAAAAGTTGACTTGTTTTTTTGTAGAAGTTTCATAAGTTAAAAAAAATGCTTTCCTATATTTTACTTTGTTTTATTAAAATACAGTTGCTTGGGACTTCCCTGGTAGTCCAGTGGTTAAGACTTCACTTTCCAATGCAGGGGTTTGAAGGTTTGACCCCTGGCTAGGGAGCTAAGAAGCCATATACCTCATGACCAAAAAACCAAAACATCAAACAATATTGCAATAAATTCAATAAAGAATTTTAAAATGGATCATATTAAAAATAGTAATAAAATACAGTTGATTTATAATACTGTGCTTGTTTTATTTTGTTTTCTGATCAACTTTGAATCATCTAGGCATTTAGCATGTGTCCAGATCCATGCAAACATTCCAGAAATGCTTATTTAATTTTGATATTAATTTAAAACCCCTTTCAATATTTAGCAAACTAACTAAACTACTAGGTGTGTAAAAATGTTTATTTAATCAATTGCTTCTCAAGGAGTTAGCTAAACTCTATAACACAGGCCATCTACATTGCTTGGTTTCAGTGTTTATGGTTAATAATGCTACTAAGGATTATTTTCATAATGCTTTAAGTTCAGGTTGTCTCATTTTAGACACTGTAATTTTAATTTAAAAAAAAAAAATTGATTCCGGTTTCCTGAGAACAAAAGAAAAGCCTGAAGAGCGCCTTTATTTTGGGGGTTAGTCACTGAACCATATCACACTATAATGAGGTATTTGTTTCTGTGGCATGAGTACAACTGCATCTTTGGTTCAATATATGCTCATAGAACAAGATTAAAGCAGATAAGTAGGCATTTCATATGATATGCAAAGAATCTTTATTCCTGAGAGTGTGAAGTTTAAAAAATATTCCATAGTTCCACTTTGGCTTTCAAATAAGTGTCTACCTCCTTGATTACATGAGTGTAGTTCTGAATTTCCAGGTTTTTAATGTAGTTTTTTTAGTTGAAAACAATTCATAAGGAAATAATTCTTAATAATACACAGGATATAGCTTATGTATTAATTTAACTGCCATCAGCATCATTCACTTAATAAGCAGTTATTTATCCACTATTCTAGGTGTTGATTGATGAAGAAATACAGCAGCAAAGGGGAAAAAAAGAAACACAAAACTCCTGCTGTCCTGGAGTTTCTTTCTGCATGTCAGGGAGTGGTCTCTCATAAGAACAGAGCAGGGTAAGAGGCCAAAGACTGTCCAACTCAAGGCATGATTATGTTCAGTTTTGGAAAGCTTCATCAGGGGAGCTCATCTGATAAGACGACATTAAAGTAAAACCTTGAAGGAAAGAATGGAGAAAATTGTGGAGATACTATGTATGTAAAGGGTAAGACAAGGGTAATTCCCAAAGAGATAACACCCATGCAATGACTCTGTTGTAGAAGTCGATTGACATATCTATAAAATAGCAATGTGGTCTTTATGGCTAGAATGCTACAAGTGGAAGGTGGAAAATGACAGAATAAAAGATCAGAGCACTAACAAGAGAACCAGTCCTCTTACAGTGGTCTCTTATAGGACATTTATTTCTTTCTGAATAATAAAAAAAGATACTGCAAGATTCTAAACTGAGGAGTAGCATGACCTAACTTATAGTTTCAAAGATCTCATATTTCTGTGTGGAGGATATTTTGTATAGCAAAGATAGAAGCAAGAAGTTTTAGAAGACTCTTGGAACTTCTAAGTTGAGAAATTAATGTGGCTAGGTTGGAGATGACAGTAATGGAGGTGGATAGAAATGGCAAGATGCTGAATATATTTTTGAGGTATTTAAAATATTTTTCCTTGCTGGCTTGTGTTTAGAGTGTGAATGAAATTCAAGAGCAACTGAAGGTATTTTGAATTGAGCCAGTGGTAGAATGGAATAGACATTACTAAATCAAGAAGTGGGGAAAGAACAAAAGTGTATGACTGGAGTTTAGGAGTAGATGAGAATTATTAACATAGTTACGGTACAGAATTCTTTGAGACTGAATAAGATCTCCAAGGAAGTTAGAGAAAATAGACAAGACCAGCTGTCCAAGAACTGAATGTGGAAGATTACAATATTTAGAGCTTGGCAATATGGGAAGAATGGAGAAAAGGAGGCAAAAGTGGCCTGAGAGGAGGAGAAAAAGCTAAATTAAGAAAAGGAGTCAACAACTGATCAACCTTATCAGATGTTGTGGATAACTTGGGGGGCTTTTCTGGTGGCTCAGTGGTAAAGCATCTGCCTGCAATGCAGGAGATGCTGCAGGTTCGATTTCCAGGTTGGGAAGATCCCCTGGAGAATGGCATGGCAATGCAATAAAGTATTCTTGCCTGGACAATCCCATGGACAGAGGAACCTGGTGGGCTACAGTCCATAGTGTTGCAAAGAGTCGGACATGACCTAAGAGACTGAGTACACACTCATGGATAACTTGAATAAGACAGGGAAAGATTATTGGCAATTGGTTAGATAACGTGTAGGTCATTAGGTAATACAAAAGGAGAAATTTCATGGAGGGTAGAGAGGAAAACCTCATTGGAAGGAATTCAAAGGACAGGGAGGAGATAAAGTGGATATAGAAAATAGTGACAGCTTTCAAGGTGTTTTGTAAAAAACAAACAAACAAGCAAAAAAACAAAACAACAAGAAGGTTGTGGGGTGGGCAGAGAACTAAAGTAGCAGGTCATTCAATTGGACATATAGTCAACGGATTAGCTTTTGGTTTGTTTTAATATCACTCATCAATATTAGAATATTTTTATACAGTGACAGCCATTATCCAACTCACGGAAAATGTTACCAGACATTTGGCCCTGCCCAAAACATCCATATGACACTTATTTTATAAATCATTTGGTTTAAGTCAAAAGGTTTCTGAAATTTGATCCTGCCCATAAACATTTGATGGCCCATGCAAAAAGGTCCTTAAGATGGTGTCCTATCCAAAATGTCATTGAGCATACTTGGTCCATGACAAATGGTTTTGAAAGAACCAAATATTAATGACCCTTTGAAATAGACCAAAGGCCTTCATGAACGTTTTTAAAGGAATCAAATATGATCAAATATCAAGGATCTTTCGGCATGGACTAAATGTCTTATGTGCATTTGGGCAGGACCAAATGGTCTGCAAGTCAAGGAAACTAATCATAATGCAGAAAAAAATTAGAGAATAATTTCAGGATCAAGTTTCTTGAGGAAGTGGACCTCTGAATTCAAAGTTCATTCAGAAGAATTTACCATAGGCAAAACAAATAATCCAGCCATCAAAATAAAAAGGAAGACAGAGTTTCAAGTGTAAGTGTATTAGATTTAGTGGAATAGGCACATCCAAGTTTTTCCTGTTTGCTTCTCCTCCTGTTGCTTTTCTTTCTTTCTTTTTTCCTTTCTTTTAAACCAATGAGATTTGAGACCAGGTCACCAGTTGAGAGTTTTAGCCAAGATGTATTGGAGGTTTCAGGACATGTAGGATTGTAGTTGTCTAAATAAGTGGGCAAGTGAAAGAATTAGAGATAAATCTTCAGAGAGTGAAATAAAGGTGTAGATGGTCAGATCGAGATGATTTTTTCCCAGGTGATAGTGGAATCAAGGCCCACAGCCCTGCAGTGAATGCAAAGGGATTACAGGCCGATAGTAAAGATCTAATGGTAGCATCCTAAGCAGACCATTCTCTGCTGTGCCTTTTCTTCCTTGTGCTAACACACTTCAGTCATGTCCAACTCTGTGTAACCCTATAGTCTGTAGCCTGCTAGGTTCCTCTATCCATGGGATTTTCCAGGCAAGAATATTGAAGTGGGTTGCCATTTCCTTCTCCAGGGGAACTTCCTGACCCAGAGATTGAGCCGATGTCTCTTATGCCTCCTGTATTGGCAGGTGGGTTCTTTACCACGAGTGCCACCTGGGAAAAGCTGGTTCTCTGGCATTCAGGTACACCCTATGATTTACTCCTATAGTCTTCCACTATATGACTTCTACTTTTTATGATAACCAGAATTGGTTTCTATTACTTGCAAATAATAACCCTATGTTAACTGGCAAATATTAGTTGGAGCTACTCAAGAATCATGGCAAATATCTAGGGCCTTGGAAGGAATTCTATCATATATTAGTAAACTATGATTATTGTTTACAAAGTTTACTTAATCCAATTAACAGGACATCTTTTTCAGCTGGATGATTCCCTATCACAGTCTGCTTACAACTGTCTCTAAAGTTATAATATAACAAGGACATAGGGTGATATATTTAGGAATTTAACCATCACTGTCAGGTATGAAATGACATTTTAATCAAATCCACCAAGAGTATTTTGTAACTAGATCAAGGTAGAAACATATTTTCCTCTAATGAGCTGTATCATGCAAACCACTCCCAAAGGACACACGGGTGGTAGAAGTATTAGCTATTACTATAAAAGGTAAATGCTCCAGAAGGGAACTCTTGAAAGTTGAATCACTTGTAGTTTAAAACTGAGAAAACTGAGGAAGGTAAATATGATTCAAGCCTACAACTGTAACATATCCAGGAATAACATTTTCTGAAGACTAGATTGACCTTTAGTTAACTCATGAAACTGTTCCCTATATAGATTATCTGTCCCTGGCTCATAGATCACATGTTCTTTATTGTTCAGGACAGCCCAGAATATTTAAGTTTTATCACAGCCCCCCATATTTCCTCTTACACATGAAGAATTTAAAGGATCTAAAAATTTCTATACCACTTATGTCAAAGTGCATCCCCAGACAGACTCTGGAAACTAGAAAAACACAAAACTCTTTATTACGTTTTTTCATCCAACTTAAGAGTTTGAAAAAATGTGATTTTTCCATAAAAATATATTTTATTTAAAATTACATAAGCACACATTCCACTTTAGTATTCAGTAAGGATACTGTTATCAGCTGCTTTTAGTAAAATTCATTTGGTTTTCAGTCATGATCTCTTAAATTATTCTTGAGTGAATATCTTCTGTCAGTCTTTTCCAAAAGGAAGATAACAGCCTTTTTCATCCCATCATTTTCTTTTTTTCACTTACCTTCCAATCTGTTTATTTAGTTTGCTATCTAATTTTAAAAATGCTTATTTTGACAGGAAGGACATTTTCATTTGAAGTTAAATCAGTAGAATATTAATTTGACTTTAATAATAATAACTTTCTTTCATTTTTCTAAGCAAGATCCTCATAGGAAAAAAGTGAACCCAGGCAAAATCATAAAGTGAAATGTAATTTGACTCTAATTTGAGGTCAATACTCTATCTGTGACTCCTCCATTGTTGGTGGTTTGGGAACTACCATTATTATACTAAACTGAAGCTTGATCTTCTCAGAGCATTGTCTCATATTCTCAAATTAAGATATATCTTTCTCTATCCCATTCTCACCCATAAGGTAATAATTTCAAGTGACTCATTAAGGTAATAATAATTGTCAACATTGCCTGAGTCCTTTATCTTATGTCTGATACTATTCTTAGTGTTTTACATGAATCAACTTGCTTAAAGTTAAAAAAGCACCCTGTGAGTTAGGTACTATTATTCCTAGTTTACCCATGATGACCATGTGCTCTGATTTACAAAAATGGATGCATGGGAAAAAAAAATTATTATGATTATTTCAAAGTATAGTATTTCAAATATTAATACTATTTATGAATTTAAATAGTAGTGTGAATAAACAGTGGTGTGAATAAATAAAGATAACACATGAGCGTTTCTGTCTCATCTCTTTTTGCTAAACACATGAAGAGGATTTTTAAAAGAGTTAAAAGTTAAATTGCTGTTATGAAATTTTTTATAGAAATAGCCATCATAGCCTTTCTCTGAGCCATTTGTAAATATATATTAATTTTTTCCCAATCTTCTGTTGTGAAAAAAATTTCAAGTGTTCAAATGCTATGTTCAGACTTAATTGAACTTGCAAAGTTCTTTCTGTATAGGGTTTATGTAGTTTGCAAACAGGCTGATATGGAAGGAAAATTTACTTTCTAGCCAGTATTTCTCTCTAAAAGAGGTCATCTTTCTTTAATTCTCTGAAGATAAAGCCTAAGAAAACTATATTTGGCCAGGCCAACTCAAATGGCAGACCAGAGAGGAAGCTGTAAAACGCAGTCTGAAAGGGTTGCCAAGACTCATTTTAGTTCTGTGTACCTCCTTCCTCCCCACCTGACTTCATGACAAAGAAAATCCACAGGAAACCAGATGGGAGAAAAAGTGCTATGGTCCCTGATCATTTGATCTATTCTGTATCAGACTGAGTTAAATTTGATTTTTTTACACCTTTACTGAAACCTTTATCAACAAAATGGTTTCTATATTTCTAACCTACATTTGATTCTGGCAAGCGGTACCTGATTTTAGCTATTCCCATGATGTAATCTCGTTTTGACTATAAAAAATGGAAAGATAAAAATGGTTTATATTTTTTTTCTAAAGCTACATCTGTTGAGCACAAAAAATAAAGAGAATCAGCTGCTTCATATAATCATATTTAGACAAATATTTTTAAAGGACCTAAAAATGAGTGTTTTCTGTTTATATTTTTCCTTTATTCTCTAAATTGGCTTGCTGAATTATAGCAAACAATCAAAACAAAATGGCCAATTTGTTCTTTCTCTTTAAGCTAACCTGAGAAATGAACTATTCACACAAATACAGAACCAATTATTGTGTAGAATGAATCATTTTGACAACAAACTCCTTGAATAATATTGATCTGGGCATCTTGTCATGGATGGGTAGGGGCATAGTATTTTTAGTGCATTAGCTATGATCTAAGCAAAGGCTTGATGCTAAAGCTGAAACTCCAGTACTTTGGCCACCTCATGCGAAGAGCTGACTTATTGGAAAAGACTCTGATGCTGGGAGGGATTGGGGTCAGGAGGAGAAGTGGATGACAGAGGATGAGATGGCTGGATGGCATCACTGAGTCAATAGACGTGAGTCTGAGTGAACTCCGGGAGTTGGTGATGGACAGGGAGGCCTGGCGTGCTGTGATTCATGGGGTCGCAAAGAGTCAGACACGACTGAGTAACTGAACTGAACTGAACTGAAGGCTTTAGATAACATTAAGTATCACGCTTTTTTTTTTTCTTTTAGAAGGTTAAAACACAGAAATAGAGACATTTTTTAAATGTACCATTGCGAAGAAAAACTCAACATTTTTAAGGTAATATTAAAAAAAAAAAACAAAACAAAGATAACTTATAGCAATGATACTATGCTATAAAGATAGCTTAGATGTAGCATTTTAAATTCAATACCCTTGAGTACTTCAAGAAGAAAAAAATGAAACAGAAAAGAAAAATATTTCTTAATGCCAGATTTGCTAGTATTCCAAAAAGTTATCATTTCTCTTTACTTGTGTTTTTTCAAAGCCACATTGTCAAGTCTGGATTAAATGCTCATGCATTATGTTCCTGTTCTCTAGGAATACATGTTGATTTTTTATTATTCTATAAAAATAATACGTGAACCTATGGACACCTTATCTTTGACAAAGGAGGCAAGAATATACAATAGAGCAAAGGCAATCTGTTTAACAGGTAGTGATGGGAAAACTGGTCAACTACCAGTAAAAGAATGAAACTAGAACACTTTCTAACACCATACACAAATATAAACTCAAAATGGATTAAAGATATAAATGTAAGACCAGAAACTATAAAACTCCTAGAGAAAAACATAGGCAAAACACTCTCTGACATAAATCACAGCAGGATCCTCTATGACCCATCTCCCACAATGATGGAAATAAAAGTAAAAATAAGCAAATGAGGCCTAATTAAACTTGAAAGCTTTTGCACAATGAAGGAATCTATAAGCAAGGTGAAAAGACAGCCCTCAGAATGGGAGAAAATAATAGCAAATGAAGCAACTGACAAAGAATTAATCTCAAAAATATACAATCAGCTCATGCAGCTCAATACCAGAAAAATAAATGACCCAGTCAAAAAGTGGGCCAAAGGGCTAAACAGACATTTCTCCAAATAAGACATACAGATGGCCAACAATCACATGAAAAGATGTTCAACATCACTCCTTATCAGAGAAGTGCAAATCAAAACCACAATGAGGTACCATCTCATGTGGGTCAGAATGACTTCTATCAAAAATTCTACAAACAATAAATGCTGGAGAGGGTGTGGAGAAAAGGGAACCCTCTTACACTGTTGGTGGGAATGCAAACTAGTACAGCCACTATGGAGAACAATGTGGCGATTCCTTAAAAAACTGGAACTAGAACTGCCATACTACCCAGCAATTCCACTGCTGGGTACACACACTGAGGAAACAGAATTGAAAGAGACACATGTACTCCAATATTCATCACAGCACTGTTTATAATAGCCAGAACATGGAAGCAACCTAGATGTCCATCAGCAGACGAATGGATAAGAAAGCTGTGGTAAATATACACAATGGAATATTGCTTACTATTAAAAAGAATGCATTTGAATCACTTTTAATGAGGTGGATGAAAATGAAGCCTATTATACAGAGTGAACTAAGTCAAAAAGAAAGACATCAATACAGTGTATTCATGAATATATATGGAATTTGGAAAGATGGTAACAATGACCGTATATGAGAGACAGCAAAGGAGACATGGATGTAAAGAACAGACTTTTGGACTCTGTGGGAAAAGATGAGGGTGGGATGATTTGAGAGAATAGCATTGAAATATATATATTATCATATGTGAAATAGTTCACCAGTTCAAGTTTGATGCATGAAACAGGGCACTCAAAGTCTGTGCACTCAGACAACCCTGAGGGATGGGATGGGGAGGGAGGTTGGAGGGGGTTCAGGATAGAGGACACAGGTACAGCCATGACTGATTCATGCCAATGTATGGCAAAAATCACTACAATATTGTAAAGTAATTAGCCTCCAATTAAAATAAATAAATTTAAAAAATAATATGTGAAATCTTTATAGAAACATGTATAATATCTTATATGAAATGAGTCTCCAGTCCAGGTTTGATGCATGATACTGGATGCTTGGGGCTGGTGCACTGGGACCACCCAGAGGGATGGTATGGGGAGGGAGGAGGGAGGAGGGTTCAGGATGGGGAACACGTGTATACCTGTGGTGGATTCATTTTGATATATGGTAAAGCCAATACAATATTGTAAAGTTAAAAAATAAAATAAAATTTAAAAAACCTAATCATGTGGAGGCAAAGTTTGATTCCATAGTTAGGAGATAGAAATCTTTATGAAGTAGCCCTTCAATAGATATACATATTTAATTTATAAGACAACCTTCCTTATGAAGTTTCTCTTCCCTGCTGGCTCAGATGGTAAAGCATCTGCCTGCAATGTGGGGACCCGGGTTCAATCCCTGGGTTGGGAAGACCCCCCAGAGAAGGAAATGGCAGCCCACTCCAGTATTCTTGCATGGAGAATCAGATGGATAGGGGACCCTGGTAGGCTACAGTCCATAGCGTTGCAAAGAGTTGCAAACTGAGAGACTTCACTTTCTTTATTTCTTTCTTTTCCTTAGTAAAGGAGTTTAAATAACCTAAAAATAATGTATAAAGACAGTTCTGTTTGTTATCTTTTTACTGTTTGTAGTATCACCTTACATCCAGAAAATAGATGTTTCTCTTTTCCAAATGTATCTTCCTTTTTCCTACACTAATTCTCCACAAATGTGCAGAGCTTCTCTCCCTCCTATTTTTGAATTGGGTAGAAATAAATCTATTCTCCTTTATTTTATCACAAAATATCTTATTTAAAACTTCTTATTTTTCTAAGAAAACTGCTTTTAAAATTGAGAAGCAATGCATGGGCTTCTCAGGTGGCACAGTGGTAGAGGAATCTGCCTGTCAATGAAGGAGATGGCAGGAGAACCGAATTTGATCCCTGGCTCGGGAAGATCCCCTGCAAGAGGAAATGGCAACCTACTCCAGTATTCCTGCCTGAAAAATCCCATGGACAGTGGAGCCTGGCAGGCTATAGTCAATGAGTTCACAAAGAGTAAAACACTATTGAGCACACATGCTAAATTATAAATTAAATTTTGGGTAGGGAGTGTTGGACAGGATTTTTATGTATGTGCACTCATGCCTTTTTATGCTGCTGTTTTTCTATGTAACATTACTCTTATTAAAAAGAGCTGTGGTCTCAAATCTGTTTGTATATTATATACATCCATGTAGTTTATTTAAATGACATATGCTCATCACACAAAAACAAGAATCCCTGGGTATGAAGTCCTGGTGTTGGTACTTTTAAATTGCCTGCCCCCACACCCAGGGAATAATAAGTGCAAACAGCTTTGACAATCTGTCAGGTCAGTTCAGTAGCTCAGTCATGTCCGACTTTGCGACCCCATGAATTGCAGCACTCCAGGCCTCCCTGTCCATCACAAATTTACGGAGTTTACTCAGACTCACATCCATCGATTCAGTGATGCCATCCAGCCATCTCATCCTCTGTCGTCCCCTTCTCCTCCTGCCCCCAATCCCTCCCAGCATCAGAGTCTTTTCCAATGAGTCAGCTCTTCGCATGAGGTGGCCAAAGCACTGGAGTTTCAGCTTTAGCATCATTTCCTCCAAAGAAATTCCAGGGCTGATCTCCTTCAGAATGGACTGGTTGGATCTCTTTGCAGTCCAAGGGACTCTCAAGACTCTTCTCCAACACCACAGTTCAAAAGCATCAATTCTTCGGCGCTCAGCCTTCTTCACAGTCCAACTCTCACATCCATACATGACCACTGGAAAAACCATAGCCTTGACTAGACGAACCTTTGTTGGCAAAGTAATGTCTCTGCTTTTGAATATGCTATCTAGGTTGGTCATAATTTTCCTTCCAAGGAGTAAGCGTCTTTTAATTTCATGGCTGCAGTCATCATCTGTAGTGATTTTGGAGCCCAGAAAAATAAAGTCTGACACTGTTTCCACTGTTTCCCCATCTATTTCCCATGCAGTGGTGGGACCGGATGCCATGATCTTCGTTTTCTGAATGTTGAGCTTTGAGCCAACTTTTTCACTCTTCTCTTTCACTTTCATCAAGAGGCTCTTTAGTTCTTCTTCACTTTCTGCCATAAGGTGGTGTCATCTGCATATCTGAGGTTATTGACATTTCTCCCAGCCGTCTTGATTCCAGCTTCTGTTTCTTCCAGCCCAGCGTTTCCGATGATGTACTCTGCATATAAGTTAAATAAGCATGGTGACAATATACAACCTTGACATACTCCTTTTCCTATTTGGAACCAGTCTGTTGTTCCATGTCCAGTTCCAACTGTTGCTTCCTGACCTGCATACAGGTTTCTCAAGAGGCAAGTCAGGTGGTCTGGTATTCCCATCTCTTTCAGAATTTTCCACACTTTATTGTGATCCACACAATCAAAGGCTTTGGCACTATACACCAATAATAAATATGTGAAATCATAGAGAAGGGATTAATTTTTTATGATTCTTGCCTTTATTTTCTCTAATTAAATCTCATTATGATCTATATATATTCATGAATATATCTGAAGGAATAAATATGACATTATAGATATTTCTCTTTTTTTCTCTTTTTCTTTGAATGCCTTACAAAAAACAAAAGTCATATAAGCCCTAAAAAAGTCTATCTTAGGACAGTGGTTCCTTAATATAATAAAAAAAAATAATTCTTCATAGAATTTGAGTATTAGTACTCTATACCAGTGTTGCTAAAGCTATCATGCTTTCTGGTTTATAACCAAAAGTAAGCACAATTGTGATGTTGGAGAAGACTCTTGAGAGTCCCTTGGACTGCAAGGAGATCCAGCCAGTCCATTCTAAAAGAGATCAGTCCTGGGTGTTCATTGGAAGGACTGATGCTAAAGTTGAAACTCCAATACTCTGGCCACCTCATGCGAAGAGTTGACTCATTGGGAAAGACCCTGATGCTGGGAGGGATTGGAGGCAGGAGAAGGGGATGACAGAGGATGAGATGGCTGGATGGCATCACTAACTCGATGGACATAAATCTGAGTAAACTCCGGGAGTTGGTGATGAACAGGGAGGCCTGGCGTGCTGCAATTCATGGGGTCGCAAAGAGTCGGACACGACTGAGCAACTGAACTGAAGCACAAATTATATAAAGTAAAAAACATTATACTGGAGCCTATTATACAGAGTGAAGTAAGCCAGAAAGAAAAACACCAATACAGTATACTAACGCATATATATGGAATTTAGAAAGATGGTAACAATAACCCTGTGTACGAGACAGCAAAAGAGACACTGATGTATAGAACAGTCTTATGGACTCTGTGGGAGAGGGAGAGGGTGGGAAGATTTGGGAGAATGGCATTGAAACATGTAAAATATCATGTATGAAATGAGTTGCCAGTCCAGGTTCGATGCACGATACTGGATGCTTGGGGCTGGTGCACTGGGATGACCCAGAGGGATGGAATGGGGAGGGAGGAGGGAGGAGGGTTCAGGATGGGGAACACATGTGTACCTGTGGCGGATTCATTTTGATATTTGGCAAATCTAATACAGTTATGTTAAGTTTAAAAATAAAATAAAATTAAAAAAAAAAAAGAAAGGATATTAAACTGAAAAAAAAAAAAAAACCAAAAAAAAAACATTGCTGAGGTTTTGAGATGTGATTCACCAGAAAAACCCTCACTCAAACTCTCAGTCACCACATAATTGCTCCCTTCCTCCAGCCCTGTCTATTCCTCTCTCACACACATTACACACACATAGACACATATTTGATTTTATTTCTTTGACTCTGTCTTTCTACTTGGTATTTCTATGCCAGTATATTGGTATTTCTGTTCCAGTATAAAAAAAATCACCTCTTTTTACAATATTTCTATTTCTTTTACTTCAATTAACATAGTTTAGAATTATCTAGGGAAAAATAGCTATCAAGAATCAAAACAGTGGATGGGGAGAGTACATAACTGTTTCCAAGCATTTTAGCTTCACTTATGACCAACGTCAAGTAAAATTGATGCATCTCTATTTTTTCATCTCTTAATTGAAGTTAAAATTAAATATTCCCTGCTTATCTTATAGAAATTGCAGTAAGAGCAAATGATATAATTTTGTTGTGAATATCAATGTGTTGGTGAATTTTTAGTTGTAATTCAAATTTTGAAAGAAGGATTAATAATAGAGGTAGCCTAAGTTCTGATTTCATTATTTCTTGAGTATGTGTGTATGTGTGTGAACAATAAGAGCAATTCATTTTTTTAAATCACCCATAATTCATATCTTTAGTACAATTGGAGGTTTACATTAAATTTACATGTAACTGGAGACATAACCTCCCCCCCCAAAAAAAAACCAGAGCGAACTCAAGAGATTACAGTAGAACAAAGTCAGGTAGGACTTGCTTGTAATAAGAGAAAAGGTGGCAAGCTTATAATTTTATAAAAAACACTAAGTAGAGCTTACACACAGAAGCGGATGGTGCCATACTAAGTGGCTAAAATCTGAAACATCTGCTCTTCATCATATATAGTATGATAAAGCTGCAAAAGTAAGGCGGTTAGAAAAAAAAAACATGCATACTGTGCTGTATATGTAAATAAATTTATAGAGGAGCCTGGTGGGCTACATGATATAGGGTTGTAAGCAGTCAGTCAAGACTGAAGCTTGACTGACTGTTTACAACCCTATATCATGTAGCCCACCAGGCTCCTCTGCCCATTAGATTTTCCAAGCAAGAACACTGGAGTGAGTTGCCATTTCCTCCTCCAGGATATCTTCCTGACTCAGAGATTGAACCTGCATCTCCTGTATTGTAGGCAGATTCTTTACCACTGAGTCACTGTGCCTAGTCACTCAGTCATGTCCAACTCTGTGCAACCCCATGGTTTCTAGCCCACCAAACTTCTCTGTCCATGGGGATTCTCTAGGCAAGAATAGTGGAGTGGGTTGCCATGCCCTCCTCCAGGGTATCTTCCCAATCTAGGGATCAAATCCAGGTCTCCTGCATTGCAGGCAGATTCTTTAACAACTGAGCTACTAGGGAAGCAAAAAAAAAAAAAAAATATATATATATATATATATATATACACGCACACATATATATAAAACACATATCTGTGATATACTTATTAAATTCAGAATCTGAATAAACTGATAAGAAAGCATACATTCCAATCCCATGTGAGCAAAGATTTCAAAAATATTTCATTAGAGAAGATATATGATCAATAAACACATAGAAAGCCACAGAACATCATTTGTCCTTGGGAAAGTGAAAAATTAAAAGTGCAACATGATGCTATTGCACACCTGTTAGAATAGCTTTAATTTAAAGACTTGATAATGATAAGTGTTAATCCAGCCACGAAGTCACGATAATTTTCTTACATTGGGAGACATATAAAATTTCCAACCACTTTGATAAAAAGTTTTGCAGTTTCTTATAAAGTTAAATATGCACTTACTATATAACACAGAAATTGCAATTTTCATTTTTATCCAAGTGATATGAAAAGGCACATAAAGGTATGCACAGTGATGTGCACAGCACTTTTATTCACAATATTTAAAACCTAGAAATAGCCCAAATGTCTGTCAACAGGTAAATAGATAAACAAATCAGAATATTTCAATAAAATGGAATACTATTTAGCAATACAGGGGAGGGAGGAACCTACTTACATATGCAAAATATTAATAAATCTCAAAAATAATATATTCAGTGGGAAAACAAGCAAACTCAATAGGCTACATAGCAAAGTACTATATTTATATGAAATTCTAAAATTGGCAAAAACTAATCCATAGTGACAAGAAGTATGGAGAAGGCAATGGCAACCCACTCCAGTACTCTTGCCTGGAAAATCCCATGGACAGAGGAGCCTGGTAGGCTGCAGTCCATGGGGTCGCTGAGAGTTGGACACGACTGAGCGACTTCACTTCTACTTTTCACTTTCATGCATTGGAGAAGGAAACAGTGTTGTTGCCTGGAGAATCCCAAGGACGGGGGAGCCTGGTGTGCTGCCCTCTATGGGGTTGCACAGAGTCAAACACAACTGAAGAGATTTAGCAGCAGTGACCAGAAGTAGACTGGTGGTTGCCTGAGGCTGGGACCAATACCAAGGGAGCAGGAAATTTTGGAGGAATCAGAGAAGTGTTCTATATCTCTAATATAAAGTTCTATATATCTAATGTTGAATTAGAAATTTAAAAAAATCAAGTAAAACAATTAAATAGCAAAACTTTTTCTTTTTTAAATTTAATTTAATTTTATTTTTTAACTTTACAATATTGTATTGGTTTTGCCATATATCAACATGAATCCGCCACAGGTATACACGTGTTCCCCATCCTGAACCGTCCTCCCTCCTCCCTCCCCGTACCATCCCTCTGGGTTGTCCCAGTGCACCAGCCCCAAGCATCCAGTATCGTACATCAAACCTGGACTGGCGATTCATTTCTTATATGATATTATCCATGTTTCAATGCCATTCTCCCAAATCATCCCACCCTCTCCCTCTCCCACAGAGTCCATAAGACTGTTCTATACATCAGTGTCTCTTTTGCTGTCTCGTATCCACTATGAGGTACCATTTCACGCCAGTCAGAATGGCTGAGATCCAAAAGTCTACAAGCAATAAATGCTGGAGAAGGTGTGGAGAAAAGGGGACCCTCTTACACAGTTGGTGGGAATGCAAACTAGTACAGCCACTATGGAGAACAGTGTGAAGATTCCTTAAAAACTGGAAATAGAACTGCCTTATGACCCAGCAATCCCACTGCTGGGCATACACACCGGGGAAACCAGAATTGAAAGAGACACGTGTACCCCAATGTTCATTGCAGCACTGTTTATAATAGCCAGGACATGGAAGCAACCTAGATGTCCATCAGCAGATGAATGGATAAGAAAGCAGTGGTACATATACACAATGGAGTGTTACTAAGCCATTAAAAAGAATACATTTGAATCAGTTCTAATGAGGTGGATGAAACTGGAGCCTATTATACAGAGTGAAGTAAGCCAGAAAGAAAAACACCAATACAGTATACTAACACATATATATGGAATTTAGAAAGATGGTAACAATAACCCTGTATGCAAGATAGCAAAAGAGACACTGATGTATAAAACTTTTTCTTGAAAAAGTCATTTAATTGAACAGATAGATAGCTAACAATTACAATTAAATGGAAAAGATTCAACTTTAAGGAAAAAAATGAGAAGGAAAATACCATTGAAACGTCAATGGTATTTGAAAATCTAGATGAACTGGGTAATATTATAGAAATGTATTGTTTACCAGAATTGACCCAAGTGTAGAAGGAAAACATAAAAAGATTAATTTCTAAAGGAAAAATAGGGAATCTTTTTTAAAAACTGCTGCAACACCTTGTCCAGGGAATTTTATTGTGGAGTTCTGTGAAATTGTTAATTACCAAATAAGTACAATGCTCTTTAAACAATTCTTCTCAAAGGAAAAGAAATTTTTCAAATGTTTTTTGTTGGTCACTAACTATACACCAATACTCAATACTGACTAATATTGCTAAATGTAATTTAAAAAATAAGAACTCAATATAAATCTTAAATTTCTATGTAATTTACATTTAAAATATGTAAAATTATAAATAAATTATACATAAACAGAACCCATTAATGTATAATATCCACATTACAAAATAATAGAAATAATAAATTTTTATCATATGAGGTTTATTCTAGGAGTACAAATTTCACTCAATATTAATAAACCCATTAATTAATATACTTATAAAGTTAAAAATAATGATTACCATATTTGATGATATTCAAAAATTCTAGCTTGGGAAGATCCTCTGGAAGAAGAAATGACAATCCACTCCAATATTTTTGCCTAGGAAATCCCATGGACAGAGTAACCTGTCAGGCTGCAGTCCATGACTTACTCGTTATGATCATATACCTGGAAAACCCTGAGAGAACTAACAAAAAGAAGGAATGAATGTTCATTATACTTATTAGTAATTTCTTCTTTATATTGAGAAAAAAATTGTCTCCTTACCAATTTGTAATAGTCTTCATTTTTCTCTGTGAAGACTGAATATTTTCTAACGTTATACTTTCTTTTTTTATTGTTTTTTGTCTTAAGACAGATTTTATTTTCTTGGGCCTCAAAATCACTGTGGATGGTGACTGCAGCCATGGAATTAAAGCTACAACAAACCTAGTTGTTGTCATTCAGTCCCTCAATTGTGTTCAATTCTTTGTGACTCCATGGACTGCAGGATGCCAGGATTCCCTGTCCTTCATTATCTCCCGAAGCTTGCTCAAACTTACGTCCATTGAGTTGGTGCTGCCATCCAACCATCTCACGCTCTTTAACCTCCTTCTCATTTTTCCCTCAGTCTTTCCCATCATCAGGGTCTTTTCCAGTGAGTCAGCTCATCTCATCAGGTGGTCAAAGTATTGCAGCTTCAAATTCAGCATCCGACCTTCCAATGAATATTTAGGGTTAATTTGTTTTAGGATTGACTGGTTTGATCTCCCTGCTATCCAAGGGACTCTTAAGTGTCTTAATCAAGCACCATAGTTTGAAAGCATCGATTCTTGAGCCCTCAACCTTCTTTTTGGTCCAACTCTCACATCCATACATGACTACTGGAAAAACTATAGCTTTGACTAAACAGAGCTTTGTCAGTGAAGACTCAGCTTTTTAATATGCTGTCTAGATGGATCATAGCTTTTTCCAAGGTGCAAGCATCTTTTACTTTCATGGCTGCAGTCACCATCTGCAGTGATTTTGGAGCCCAAGAAAATAAAGTCTGTTGCTGTTTTCATTGTTTCCCCATCTAGTACTGGGACTGGATGCTATTATCTTTGTTTTCTGAATATTGTTTTAAGTCAACTTTTCACTCTCCTCTTTCAACATCATCAAAAGTCTCTGTAGTTCCTTTTCACTTTCTACCATTAGAGTGGTGTCATCTGCATATCTGACATTATTGATATTTCGCCCAGCAATCTTGAGTCATCAAACCTAGAGAGCATGTTAAATAGCAGAGACATCACTTTGCTGGCAAAGGTCCATATAGTCAAAACTATGGTTTTTCAAGTGGTCATATATGGATGTAAGTGTTGGTCCATAAATAAGGCTGAACACTGAGGAATCGATGCTTTCAAATTATGGTGCTGGAGAAGACTGTTGAGAGTCCCCTTGGACTATAAAGAAATTGAACCAGTGAATCCTAAAAGAACTCAACCCTGAATGTTCATCGGAAGGACTGATACTGAAGCTGAAGCTTCAGTAATATGGCCATCTGCTGCAAAAAGCTGACTCACTGGAAAAGACCTTGTTGTTGGGAAAGATTGAGGGCAGAAAGAGAATGGGGTGGCAAAGGATGAGATAGTTGTAGGCATCACTGATTCAATAGACATGAGTTTGAGCAAACTCCAAGAGATAGTGAATGACATGGCATGCTGAATTCCATGGGGTGCAAAGAATCAGACATGACCTAACAACTCAATGACAACAATAAATACTTCCTTATGAATTTGACAAAAAAAAAAAAAAAAAAATTCACTGTTCACCAAAGTCTAAACTTTTCCAAGAGGGTGCTTGAATCTTTCAAATAGTTATTAAATGGTTACCAGACTAGAACAGCATTTATCAACTATTGTGCTTAGCATGAATTAAGACCTAACCTATTCCACTACTGAATCTGACAATAAATATATAATTTATCATTCATACAGTGAACTCTTAAGAGTGAAATGGGATGCTATTAATAATTATGCTGGGATAATAGAAATAAAATAAGTCTATCTTTCACAAACAAGAGTTGATGTCTCCTCATCTATTAATCTGCATTCTGCACTTTTTCATCTTTCATTAGCCTTCTTAGTTCATGAGAGGTTTGGTATTATATACAAAAGAATCCCATATGCAACTCGCTTTCATTTGTGTAACAAATGTGTACTGTATTTAGGCAAGTATATTATTAATAACAATAACAACCAAGTGTCACCTTTATTGAAGACCTTCAAATGACAGGCACTTGACATTCATTATCTCCAGTCCTCACATGGACACGGTAAGAGATTCAGAGTAAGAGAACTGAGATTCATTGATAACAGGTGATTGCCTAAGCTATAACTGATAAAAAGTGTGAGACTAAACTATGCCTGATTTCCTCATATGCTTTTTAAAAATTATAGGATAATTCAAATATTCAGAAATAATAAAGAATAATACAGTATGAACATATGTATGGTAGATCATAATATTTATCTATAATCATAATATTTGCCATCTGCCACAGACATATTTTTTATTAGAAAACAGAGACACAGGTGAAACTCCTCTGAATCTTTCCTAAATTATATTCACTACCACCTTCCCTAAAAGTAACCACCAGTGATTGTTATTTACTTGTTCCATGAAATTCTATAGTGCCTTTTGAGCTTTGTGACATTATATAAATGAATTATGCTTTCCACATTCCTTAGCATTTTGTATTTTTTCAACTTTATAATGTTATGATTATGCATTTAATACTTGATGTTTCATTCTTCTCTTTTTTTTCTGTATTTATTATCTTGTTGAACTTTTAAGTTAATTTCAATGTTCGATAATTGTACGATGGCATGGTAAACGTCCATATACATCTCCTATTGTAAATGGGACAATTTCACACCCTTAATCTTTCAAAGACATGACAAAACCCTTTTACACTCTGTCTTATAGTTCTGTAGTTGTGAGTCCAGGCTCCCTTACCCCTTTATTTCTGTCAACATGAGGAACTGGCAAAAGATTTGGAAAGAAGCAGAAAGAAGGAAGGGAATATGCTTCCTATATCTCTACAGCAGCAGAGAATTTGAGAAGGACTCCAGTCTTGAACATCTTACCCAGCTCTAAGTAGAAGCAGCTGCTCTGTAGGGAACCTTCAATGGTCATAGAACCAGTCATGCTCACCCTCAGCCACAGTATTTGGAGTACAACCATACCATAATTTAAATTCCAAATTTATAAAGAGAAGTTATCTTATTGGACAGAGGTTATTCCAAACACACACAAGTCCATAAATTGACATTAGTTCAGTTCAGTCTCTCAGTCGTGTCCGACTCTTTGCAAACTTATGGACTGCAGCATGCTAGGCCTCCCTGTCCATCACCAACTCCCGGAGTTTACTCAAATTCATGTCCATTGAGTGAGTCATGCTATCCAACCATTTCATCCTCTGTCATTCCCTTCTCCTCCTGCCTTCAATCTTTCCCAGAATCAGGATCTTTTCAAATGAGTCAGTTCTTCACATCAAGTGGCCAAAGTATTGGTTTCAGCTTCAACATCAGTCCTTCCAATGAATATTCAGGACTGATTTCCTTTAGAATGGACTGGTTGGATCCCCTGGCAATCCAAGGGACTCTCAAGAGTCTTCCCTAACACTACAGTTCAAAAGCATCAATTCTTCAGTGCTCAGCTTTCTCAACTCTCACATTCATACATGACTGCTGACACATTCCTACTTTCTGTAGTTCTCAATGTTTCTACATGGTCTTTGTTAAGAATAAGCAAATTATTTGAACAAGGGATTATTCAAGATGCAAAATTACAGGATTCACTAAAATAAATCACCTTAACATTCAATACATCAATTTATGGAAATTTTCTTTCTATCCATTGCCTGAATGCTAATGAAACAGAACAATGAGTATTCTATTTATTTACGCTACTAAGAATAGATTCAAGAGATATATTTGTCACTTTCGCTGTATAATCATAAGGGATTTGATTTAGGTCATACCTGAATGGGCTAGTGATTTCAGACAAATAGATTCAAAGAGTTAGATATGATAGACAGAGTGTCTGAAGAACTATGGACAGAGGTTCATGACATTGTACAGGAGACAGGGAGAGAGATCATCCCCAAGAAAAAGAAATGCAAAAAATAAAAATGGCTGTCTGAGGAGCCCTAACCAACAGCTTTGAAAAGAAGAGAACCCAAAAGCAAAGAAGAAAAGGAAAGATATACCCATTTGAATGCAGAGTTCCAAAGAATAGCAAGGAGAGATAAGAAAGCCTTTCACAGTGATCAGTGAAAAGAAATATAGGAAAATGATAGACTGGGAAAGACTAGAGATCTCTTCAAAAAAATTAGAGATACCAAGGGAACACTTCATGCAAAGATGGGCTCAATAAAGGACAGAAATGGTCTGGACCTAACAGAAGCAGAAGACATTAAGAAGTGGTGACAAGAATATACATAAGAACTATACAGAAAATATCTTCACAACCCAGATAATCACAATAGTATGATCACTGACCTAGAGCCAGACATTCTGGAATGTAACGTCAAGTGAGCCTTAGGAAGCATAACCACGAACAAAGCTAGTGAAGGTGATGGAATTCCAGTTGAGCTATTTCAAATCCTGAAAGATGATGCTGTTAAACTGCTGCACTCAAAATGCCAACAAATTTGGAAAGCTCAGCAGTGTCCACAGGATTGGAAAAGGTTGGTTTTCATTCCTATCTCAAAGAAAGATGACGCCAAAGAATGCTCAAACTACTGCACAATTGTACTCATCTCACATGCTAGTAAAGTAACGCTCAAAATTTTCCAAGCCAGGCTTCAACAGTAAGTGAACCATGAACTTCCAGATGTTCAAGCTGGTTTTAGAAAAGGCAGAGGAAACAGAGATCAAATTGCCAACATCCGCTGAATCATCAAAAAAACAAGAGAGTTCCAGAAAAACATCTACTTCTCCTTTATTAACTATGCCAAAGCCTTTGACTCTGTGGATCACAACAAACTGTGGAGAATTCTTAAAGAGATGGGAATACCAGACCATCTGACCTGCCTCTTGAGAAACCTATATGCAGGTCAGGAAGCAGTAGTTTAAACTGGGCATGGAACAACAGACTGGTTCCAAATAGGGAGAGGAGTATGTCAAGGCTGTATATTATCACCCTGCTTATTTAACTTATATACAGAGTACATCATGGAAAACGCTGGGCTGGATGAAGCACAAGTTGGAATAAAAACTGCTAGGAGAAATATCAATATCCTCAGATATGCAGATGACACCACCATTATGGTAGAAAGTGAAGAAGAACTAGAGAGCCTCTTGATGAAAGTGAAACAAGAGAGTTAAAAAAGTTGGCTTAAAACTCAACATTCAGCAAACTAAGATAATGACATTTGGTCCCATCACTTCATGGCAAATAGATGGAGAAACAGTGGAAGCAGTGGCTGACTTTATTTTCTTGGGCTCCAAAATCACTTCAGATGGTAACTGCAGCCATGAAATTAAAAGATGCTTGCTCCTTGGAAGAAAAGTTATTACCAACCTAGACAGGATATTAAAAAGCAGAGACAACACTTTGCCAATAAAGATCGGTTTAGTCAAGGCTATGGTTTTTCCAGAAGTCATGTATGGTTGTGAGAGTTGGACTATAAAGAAAACTGAGCACTGAAGAACTGATGCTTTTGAACTGTGGTTTCGGTGAAGACTCTTGAGACTCCGTTGGACTGCAAGGAGATCCAACCAGTCCATCTTAAAGGAAATCAGTCCTAAATATTCATTGGAAGGACTGATGTTGAAGCTGAAACCAATACTTTAGCCACCTGATGCGAACAGCTGACTCATTTGAAATGACCCTGATGCTGGGAAAGATTGAAGGCAGGAGGAGAAGGGGATGACAGAGGATGAGATGGTTGGATGGCATCACCAACTCAATGGCTATGAGTCTGAATAAATTATGGTTGTTGGTGATGGAACAGGGAAGCCTGGTGTACTGTAGTCCATGGGGTCACAAAGAGTCCATCATGACTGAACGACCGAACTGAACTGAACTGATGTTACCTATATTTTACACTCCTTAAAACCATTCCAGAATATGACAGGCACATTAATTAAGTTGGTAAATAACATTTTCTGCATGCTGATATTTTAAAAATACCACATGATGAGATGTGTGTTATTAGCTTTCTAATGAAAAGAATAAGAATTACATTATTGTTAAAAATGACTGCTGGACCAGTGTTATTTAGTTTTCTTGAAAAGTAAATTTATATTGGCATATAATGTCTAGAGATGACTAGATTTAAATAAAAAACAAAATGCTTCGTGAAAATTATATTTATAATGTTTTTTAATGACATTAACTATGCCATGACAGCTAAGTCATCTCCTCCTAGATGAGCTTTGAGGCATAATTATCTATAGTTTTGTCTCTCCCATGTGAGGACAGGAAAGTCCTTATATACCTCTCAATGGCAGTATGAGACTTATAAATGGTAGTAACTAGTCAATAGATATTTAATGAGATTTTGTTGAAAATCAGTGATTAGACTTAAAAAGAATATGAAGTTGCTATGAGGTTTTGGATCTTCTGAAAGGGTTTGAAGATATATGAGGTAAATGTGTGGCCTAGCAGAAGACATCTCTGTTTCTGCTACTTTTGCAGGAATGTTTTTTTCACACATTGGATCTTTAATCATCTAGCATAAATATATCTGTTCATAATTTTGTAATTTGATCCTGATCCTGCTTTGCATCTGTCTAGCTCTGCTTCATATATCTCATTATCTAAAGGAACTTAAAATTTGGATATTTACATTCTTTTAAAGGATTCTGCTTGCTTGGACAGGTTTTTTGTTGAGACATAGGGTTTTGGTTATGGTGAATCAGTGTGTGTGTCAGGAGAGCAGAGCGAGGTTGGAGGAAGTAGGGCAGGTAGAAGAAAAAGAAAGAAGTTACTGTGTAGTGTGTTAATCCATGTCAGTTTCCTACTAGTAGGTGATGGTCAGTCTGGATCAACATATATTCCCCTTTGTGCTTATCAAAAGCAATATGTAAAGGATCATCTATTTATGACAAGGAAAAAAAGATGTGCAAGACATGAAAGAGAACAAAAATTAAATATTTGCAGACTTAAAAAAAAAAATAAGTTCTTAAAGAACATTTGTTCAATGGTGAATAAGAGGAGGACTAGTGGAAGAAATATTACTAAAATGAAAACATTTTAGGTCAGAAAATTTCCTGACCTAAGAGTGTCTTGGGTTCTAACCCCAGTCTTCCCTTAAATATCAATGGGGTTTTGCAACAAGTTGCTATTTGGGATCAATTTCCCTAATCTGAAATTAAAGCACATCAGAGAAGATTTCTAAAGTACCCAATTCTGACACTACTGTACTTCTTCTTGCAGGATAAGAGTTTGTAAACAGAAAATATGGTGAAACACAAATATTTTATAATCAGGCTAAGAAAGGATAAGGAACAATCAAATAGAAAAAAAATTTAGCTCAACGGGCTAACTAACTAGTGAAGAACTCAGAGACACCCACCATAGTACATTCACTTCAATTGACCTCAATGACTTTTTGGTTTTGTTCTTAACTTCCTTTCTACTTAGTGTAGGGGAAGAAATGAAAGGCTTAATATTGTATTAAATCCTAATCAACCTAATGCAAGATAGTATTTAGATCTTCCCATATCCTTTCTTTCAGCAAAAACTCATGAAATTTTTGGGGAAAAAAATCAGCAGTGATTTATTTCATATTACATCACAATAACCCAAGCTTAGCATTTTAGATGATTTACAAATGTCACCAAATGATGTGAGAAAATGGAGAAGAGATTGATGGTTTGGAAACTTCAATTGTAAACAACTCCCAATGAAATATCGTCTCCTAAAAATCTCTTTTATAATGATTAAACAGCAGTAGCTCATGAGAAGGAATTATACTCAAATTGAGAGCTTCAGATTTTAATAGAAAATCACTACACTTCAAATTAATTTATAAAATATGTTGTTAAAATGCTTTTCCAGCTCTTTAAATTTTATGATAATTTCATTACTATAATCTTTCTTTGCTAATTAACAATTGCAATTTCCTTTGGGTGATTGACAATCCTTTTTAAAAATTCATGCTAACTTGAATATTTCTGAAAACATGGTTATATTATCATAACTAGCATGCAATGCAATAGTGGAAAATACTGACAATGCTTACTGTAATATCATAAAAGTTAATATTTAAAATGATCTAATAAGTCTTTCTTTTTCCCCCTTGCTAGTGTAAAAGGGATTTCTGGTGATGCTTTAACATCTGACCTTAGGTCTTTATGGTGACCTGGCTACAGTTTGAAAACAGATAATGCATATTAGCTTGAAATGATAATTTGAAAACTTTTGTTCTAAAAATGTCTTATACATACTAAGTAACAACTTTATAATGAGTCCCAATGTATTCACTGCAAATTTTGTGACACCTCACATTTAGATCATCATGAAGAAAAGGGTAAATAGGATTTTGAAAGACAGAACATGTCTATCAAATGTACTTGGATTTAGGAAATTAACATAGCAAGCACCATGCGGTGGAAGGAACACTAGACCAGAAACCATGAGACTGGGGTTCTGGGATTGAGAGTCATTTCAAAATACTCTGGACTTAAGAGATTCCTGTAACCTCTCAGTGTTCATATCTGTATATTGAAGGCAATATTAGCATCCTATTGACATCATACTGTTGCTAAAAAACTGAACTTCATAGCATTATAGGAGTGTATCCAAACTAGTGCTTAGCAAACTGCATTATATTTAATTCTTACCTGACTTCCCAAAAAAGCAGAAAATTTCTTGAGCTCAGAGTTATATCCAATGTTTCTTTCTATCCCAACACATTGCCAGAAATACAATGTTATTTTTCACTCTCTAAGTCGTGTCTAAATCTTTGTGACTTCATAGACTGTAGCATGTCAGGCTCCTCTGTCTTCCACCACCTCTGAAAGTATGCCCAAATTCATGGCCATTGATTAAGTGATGCTATCTAATCATCCTCTGCCATCACTTTCTCCTTTTGCCCTCAACCTTTCCAGCATTTGGGTCTTTTCCAGTGAATCAGCTATTCACATCAGGTGGCCAAAGTATCGGAAGTTCAGCTTCAGCATCAGTCCTTCCAATGAATATTCAGGATTGATTTCCTTTAGGATTTTTTTTTTAATTATTACACTTGTTTTTATTTTTATTTTTTTCATCTCTTTGCTATTCAAGGGACTCTCAAGAGTCTTCTCCATCACCACAGTTCAGAAATATTAACTCCTTGTTCCTCAGCCTGCTTTTTGATCCAACTCTCATATCCAGTACATGACTACTGGAAAAGCCATAGCTTTAAATATATGGACCTTTCTCGGCAAAGTAATGCCTCACTTTTTTACTATGCTGTCTAGGTTTGTCATTGTTTTTCTTCCAAGGAGTATGCATCTTTTCATTTCACGGCTGCAGTGACCATATTCAGTGACTTTGGAACCCATGAAAGTAAAGTCTGTCACTGTTTCCACTTTTTTCCCCATCTGTTTACCATGAAGTGATGGGACCAGATACTGTGGTTTTCATTTTTTGAATTTTGAGGGTTTTTTTAATAAACATTTATTTATTATAATTGGAGGTTCCTTACTTTACAATATTACATTGATTTTGCCATACATCAACATGAATCTGCCACAGTATACACGTGTTCCCCATCCTGAACTCCCCACCATCCTCCCTCCCCATACCATCCCTCTGGGTCATCCCAGTGCACCAGCCCCAAGCATCCAGTATCATGCATCGAGCCTGGACTAGCGATTCATTTCATATATGATATTATACATGTTTCAATGCCATTCTCCCAAATCATCCCACCCTCTCCCTCTCCCACAGAGTCCAAAAGACTGTACTATACATCTGTGTCTCTTTTGCTATCTCGCATACAGGGTTATCATTACTATCTTTCTAAATTCCATATATATGCGTTAGTATACTGTATTGGTGTTTTTCTTTCTGGCTTACTTCACTCTGTATAATAGGCTCCAGTTTCATCCACCTCATTAGAACTGATTCAAATGTATTCTTTTTAATGGCTGTGTAATACTCCATTGTGTATATGTATCACATCTTTCTTATCCATTCATCTGCTGATGGACATCTAGGTTGCTTCCATGTCCTGGCTATTATAAACAGTGCTGAAATGAACATTGCAGTACACGTGTCTCTTTCAATTCTGGTTTCCTCAGTGTGTATGCCCAGCAGTGGGATTGCTGGATCATAAGGCAGTTCTATTTCCAGTTTTTTAAGGAATCTCCACACTGTTCTCCATAGTGGCTGTACTAGTTTGCATTCCCACCAACAGTGTAAGAGGGTTCCCTTTTCTCCACACCCTCTCCAGCATTTATTGCTTGTAGACTTTTGGATCGCAGCCATTCTGACTGGCGTGAAATGGTACCTCATTGTGAATGTTGAGTTTTTAAGCCAGCTTTTTCACTCTCCTCTTTCACCTTCATCAAGAGGCCCTTTAGTTCCTCTCCACTTTCTACCATTAGAGTGGTATCATCTGCATAGCTGAGGTTATTGATATTTCTTCTAGCTATCTTGAATACAGCTTGTGATTCATCCAGCCCAGCATTTCACATGATGTACTCTGTATATAAGTTAAATAATCAGGGTGGCAATAGGCAACCCTGTACTCCATTATCAATTTTGAACCATTCCATCGTTTCACGTTTGGTTCAAAATGTTATTTCTTGACTTGTGTATGGGTTTCTCTGAAGACAGGTAAGGTGGTCTAGTATATATAGTATTATTTTCTCTTTAAGTATTTTCCACAGTCAAAGACTTTAGTGTAGTCAATGAAGCAAAAGTAAATGTTTTTCCAGGAAATCCCCTGCTTTCTCCATGATCCAATAAATGCTGGCAATTTGATGTTTTCCACTTTGAAAGCCAGTTTATACCTCTGGAAGCTCTTGATTCACATATGCTAAAGCCAAGCTTGAAGGATTTTGAGCATAACATTGCTAGTATGTGAAATGAATACACCTGTGCAGGTTTTGTTGCTGTTGTTGCTCAGTTGCCAAGTTGTGTCCGACTCTTTGCAACCTCATGGACTGCAGCATGCCAGGCTCTCCTGTCCTTTACTAGTTCCCGGGGTCTGTTCCAATTTATGGCCATTGAGTTGGTGGTGCTATATAATCATCTTATCCTCTGCCACGCTCCCCCCTTTTTTCTTCAATCTTTCCCAGCATTAGGGTATTTTCCAGTGAGTTGGCTCTTTGCATGAGGTGGCCAAAGCATTGGAGTTTCAGCTTCAGCATCAGTCCTTCCAATGAATATTCAGGGTTGATTTCTTTTAGGATTGACTGTTTTGATATCCTTGCAGTCTGAGGGATTCTCGGGAGTCTTCTCCAGCATCACAATTAGAAAGCATCAGTGCTCAGCCTTCTTTAGTTTCAACCTTCTTTGGCATTGGCTTTTTTGGGGATTGGAATGAAAATTGACCTTTTCCAGTTCTGTGACTACTGCTGAATTTTCCAAATTTGCTGACATATTGAGTGCAGCACTTTAATAGAAACAACTTTCAATATTTTAAATAGCTCATCCAGAACTCCATCACTTCCACTAGCTTTGTTCATAGCAATGCTTCTTAAGGCTCACTTAACATCACATTCTAAGATGCCTGGCTCTAGATGAGTGACCACACCACCATGGTTATCCAAATCATTAAAACCTTTTATGTATACTTCTTCTGCGTATTCTTGCCACCTCTTTTTAGTTTCTTCTTCTTCTGTTAGGCCCTTACTGTTTCTGTCCTTTATTGCACCCATCCTTGCATGAAATGATCCCTTGATATCTCCAATTTTATTGAAGAAATCTCTAGTCTTAACCATTCTATCGTTTCACTCTATTTTTTGCATTGTTCACTTCAAAAGTCTTTCTTATCTGTACTTGCTATTCTGTGGAACTCTGCATTCAGTTAGGTATATATTTCCCTTTCTCTCTTGCCTTTCACTTCTCTTCTTTCTTAGGCTTTTTGTAAAGCCTCTTCAGCAACTTTTTTGGCTTCTTGCATTTCTTTTTCTTGGAGATAATTTTGGTCACTGCCTCCTGCACAATGTCATGAACCTCTGTACATAGTTCTTCAAGCACTCTGTCTACCTCATCTAATCCCTTGAATCTATTCATCACCTTCACTGTATAATTATAAGGAATTTGATGTTGATCATACATGAAAGGCATAGTGATTTCCCTTCATTCTTCAATTTAATCTTGAAATTTGAAATAAAGGAGCTCATGATTTGAGCTATAGTCAACTCTTAAGTCCTGTTTTACTACTGTATAGAACTTTTGCATCTTTGGCCCCTTCATGGATCATAGCCTTGTCATGGAGAAGGGACTTGCATAACTTAATGAAGCTATGAGTCTTCCCATGCAAGGCCATTCAAGGTGGATAATCATATTGAAGAGTTCTGACAAAACATGGTCCACTGGAGGAAGAAATGGTAACCCACTCCAGTATTCTCATCTAAAGAATCCCATGGACAGTATCCACAAAGAGTCGGACACGACTGAGTGACTGATCTGATCTGATCAGTGATTCAGTTCAGTTCAGTTCAGTCACTCAGTCGTGTCCAACTCTGCGACCCCATGAATCACAGCACACCAGGTCTCCCTGTCCATCACCAACTCCCGGAGTTCACTCAGACTCACATCCATCGAGTCAGTGATGCCATCCAGCCATCTCATCCTCTGTCATCCCCTTCTCCTCCTGCCCCCAATCCCTGCCAGCATCAGGGTCTTTTCCAATGAGTCAACTATTTGCATGAGGCGGCAAAGTATTGGAGTTTCAACTTTAGCATCATTCCTTTATAAAATATCCCAGGGCTGATCTCCTTCAGAATGGACTGGTTGGATCTCCTTGCAGTCCAGGGGACTCTCAAGAGTCTTCTCTAACACCACAGTTCAAAAGCATCAATTCTTCTGCACTCAGCTTTCTTAACAATCCAACTCTCACATCCATACATGACCACAGGAAAAACCATAGCCTTGACTAGACAGACCTTTGTTGGCAGAGTAATGTCTCTGCTATCATTGATTATGTTCCATTAATTTATAAAGTTTATTCATTTAAAATATTGTTCATTTCTTTTATAGATTTTATATTTTTTATATTTATAACATGCAGTATGTTAGCATACTATAATTTTTACATTACTGGTACTAAGATGGCTGAGAGATAAACACATTGGGATAGTGTGTAAAAGTTGTTTTTATTGATAGAGTTAAAAGCTTTCAGACCTCTGAGAAAAAATTGACAGTAATAGTTGATATTTACTGGGCTTGTACTATATGAAGCTTTACAATATTTTCTCTATGTTTATAATCTTTAAGGATTTCTGTAAATATTATAATTTTATTTTAAAAATATATAAAATGTGATGCACCATAATCACACTTATATCAATTAGATAAGTTATGCATTATAATGATGAAACTAATATTCATTAATACAATACCTAAGAAAAATAATATTACATAAGCCTTTAAGTCACCATTATGTTCTTCCCTTACCCTCAGATCCCAAAGATGATCTCCATCATGAAATTCAGTTCAGTTCAGTTGCTCAGTCGTGTCTGACTCTTTGTGACCCCATGAATTGCAGCACGCCAGGCCTCCCTGTCCATCACCAACTCCCAGAGTTCACTCAAACTCATGTCCATCAAGTAGGCGAAGCTATCCAGCCATCTCATCCTTTTCCTCTTGCCCCCAATCCCTCCCAGCATCAGAGTCTTTTCCAATGAGCCAACTCTTCACATGAGGTGGCCAAAATACTGGAATTTCAGCTTTAGTAAGCATTGATAAGTCCTGTGCCACCTTTAAAACACATATATGCTTATTTTTAATTACTGCGTTTAATTTTGTGTGCTAAGCATGCTATGTGTAATCCTCTGTGACTTGCTTTCATTTAAAATTATGTTCCCACAATCATTTCATATATATATAAGTCATGTATTGAGTGCTATATAATACTGTGATTGTATCTACCAACAGGGATTTCTTCCCATTTTTTTCTGTTTCCATTTTTTCAATTACATTCAGTGCTGATATTAACATTTTTTTGGTATGTAAATATGACAGCAAATTTATGTTCCATTTCCAATAAAGAAGTGAACAGAGAGTAAGAAATATGCATGTTCAAATTTACAACATAATACCAAAGTATTTCAGACTTGGTTAGACTGATTTACACACTAACAAAGTCAGGGGCTTTTATTTTTCCTTATTGAGTGGTTCTCACAATGGTGTTAATTCCAGATTTCTTTCAGGACTAACAAAATTTAGTATCCTTTCATGTATGTTTCATTTTTTTACCATAAAATTTTTCAGAGAGTCTTATTAACTTTTAAATTTCTATTACATCAGATTATTGCTAATATTGTTTCTCTTTCTCTCTCTCAATTCATTTTACCATGCATTTCAATTTCACCTGTTTCAATCTTTAGTTGTATTATTTTCTTCTAATTTCTTTGATTTTATACTATATTGGTCTTCCCAGGTGGCTCAGTGGTAATGCAGGAGACGCAGAAGATGTGCATTTGATCCCTGGGCCAGGAAGATCCCCTGGAGGAGGAAGTGGCAATCCACTCCAGAATTCTTGCAAGGAAAATCTTATGGACATAGGAGCCTTGCAGGCTCCAGTCCATGGTGTCCCAAAGAGTTGGACAGGACTTAGCGACTGAGCAATGCCAGGGAAGTTCTCAATGGGTACAGGGCTCTTTAAGGGTAGTGAAAATGGTCTGAAACTAGAGAGAGGAGTAGTTATACACATGGTGAATACACTGACTGTTATTTGGCTGCTAACTATATTTTTTTAATTTATTTTTTAAATTTATTCATTTTGATTGGAGGCTAATTACTTTACAATATTGTATTGGTTTTGCCACACATCAACATGAATCCGCCACAGGCATACACGTGTTCCCCATCCTGAACCCCCCTCCAGCCTCCCTCCCTGTACCATCCCTCCGGGTCATCCCAGTGCACCAGCCCCAAGGATCCTGTATCGAACCTGGACTGGCTGCTAACTTTTAAATGATTAATTTTTGTTATCTAGATTTCATCTAAAAAAAACTTAATTTTGACTATTAATCTATTAATTTTTAATTTTTATGATTTCTAACATAGTCATTAGAGACATATCTATATCAATATCTATATTCTGCTTTTGTTGTATCACCTCAGTTTTCAATGTATTATTTTTAGTATAATAAAGTTCTAAGTATTTTCAAAACTTCTATTATGACTTATTATTTGACCAATGTATTTAACCACTGGAACATTCACTATTAAAATATTAAAATGCATGCACTAGATCTTTATTTCCTGAAAAAATACTACAAGATAAGTATTATTTTCCTTATACAGAGGCCTACATACAATAAACCTCCCATCTATAATTGTTTAAAACCAGAAATTTTACCCCATGAAATCCCAAAGTTTGATTGTGCATACATATAGAAATTATTGAAATACCTAAATGAAAAGGGAAGTCATTGTACAACTAAAGTTCCATTTTGAGGAATTTACATTTTCCTGGCATAAAACTATAGTCCCACTATCTTAATATAAATGTAAATGCTCTCAAAGATACCTAGGAAATATTCCTCAGCTATCTTCTTGCTGCTGCTGTAGTTGCTAAGTCGCTTCAGTCGTGTCCGACTCTGTGCGACCCCATAGACGGCAGCCCACCAGGGTCCCCCGTCCCTGGGATTCTCCAGGCAAGAACACTGGAGTGGGTTGCCATTTCCTTCTCCAGTGCATGAAAGTGAAAAGTGAAAGTGAAGTCGCTCAGTCGTGTCTGACTCTTCGCAACCCCATGGACTGCAGCCTACCAGGCCCCTCTGTCCATGGGATTTTCCAGGCAAGAGTACTGGTGTGGGGTGCCATCGCCTTCTCTGAGCTATCTCCTTAGAGTTACTGAATTCACCTTTAATCTAAACAAGATTAAAATGTATCAAATATAGTGTACATATTTAATAAATATGCATTGAATTCATTAGGTAATGGAGACCAACAAATAATTTCTTACTCTGAAAACTGAACATTGATTGTTTAGGCTTAACCACTAAAACACACTCTCTTCTCTTCGAGTCTTGGATTCTCCTGCTATCTTCTAAATAAAATGGAGCTGTAACACTGAAAAAAATAAATAAATAAATAAAAATAAAACACAAGACCCTTAACAACAAATGTAAAAGCAAAATTTAAAAATACCTTAATTTCTTTATTTCTCCTGTATTTATATTTTGAAAGACAAATTTTATTTTGTTTTCTTGATAGGAGGGACCATGGATTTTAGGATTCCTCACGATGATATTGAAAAGAATTTATTAGATCCTTTGCTACTAATGTTGCACTTGACTATGACTAAAGATAGTTTGATACAAAATTTGCCTTTACATTTACTCCTTCTGACTGTTGCTTCTTTCAGTGCAAATTTTCTTTACCAGATCATTAATCTCAGTGGGAGCAGTGAAAACAGTTAGAGCAGAAATAGGGTAAGTAATTGAATAATTGAATTTTTTTTCTCCATAAGAAGTTTCTAAAAGTATTGGTGTTAGCTCTAGATGTGATTATGACTCATTTCTCCTCAAAGCTAATATTGATATTGTTCATTGAATGAAAAATGTATAAATTCTATATTAAGTCAACTCAGATTACACAAAGAAGAGAATCACAAAGTTGATTTACTAAATAGGTAAATAGCACTATAGGTAAATTAGATAATATCTATTCAGAAAAAAATATCTTTTTTAAAGTTATGGAAAAATTTGGCTAACTATCATTCATAACCAGGTACATAATTTCATTTATTTACTTATTTATATATACATATTTGCTTATTCAGTGATAAGTATACTTCTCCAATAGAAAATCAAAACTATTGTGAAAATTTATTTGAGAAATCAATTCTAATTTATAATCTATAATTAAAGTTTGCTAGTCTATAAAATAATGTTAAGTAATGACTAATAATGATTTTGTTTCTAGCATAAATTAATAAGAAACAGTTACTATATTAAAGTCACTGTGCTAAACACTGCATTGCTCAATCCTTATATTCATTTATAGAAAGAAACAAAAAATTACTCCTTACCTGGAAATAATTTTTTTCAATACAGTCTACATTTTTCAGGGCCTCAGGTTTTGCAAACTTGTTTGTTTGAAAGCACATAATGTGGAACCATTTTTTGTCATTGCTTGCTCATGATTAATTTGTTTTTTCCAGTTTTTGAAAATGTCTGCAACACTACCAAAAGACAACATATATATTGTTGAATTTAATCTCATAGCCATGCACTTACAAAAGCAACTTTCTGGAATAACTGTGTCTAAAAATTAGCCCCAAATGAAAAGAACATGGAAATGCTATCAACTTTAAGTTTTAAAAAATACCTTAGAAAGGATGATCACACCAAATGCTTCCTTCAGCTTACAGATAAGGAAACTTGACTCATCTATATCATGTTTTGGTATAGACAAAGTTTGTAAAATCTTATGCAATACTCATCCTGTGGCATCAGAAGTTTTCTTCTTTTTCTTAGAATGTCCTGGTTTATACTGAGGAAGTATTTCCCCCATGATAATCACAAGCACTTAAAATGTGGAGCCTGACTAGAAAGAAAAACACAATAGCTAGATATAATTGTGTTACTGCATCATAGAATTATATATGCATACACATATTTACATAAATATAAACAGCTGATAGATGATAGATAGCTGATACATAGATAGATAGCTTTAACCGAGATAAAGTTAAAAGTTTCTTGGAAACAGTTTAGTTCTTTTGGGTCTTGTTGTTAAGCCTTGTAAGTAGGAGTCAGTGTTCTTTAATCTAGAATTAATTTGCCTTCTTACTGAGGCAGGACCCTTTTGAGCTTTCTACCTGATGCCCCATGAATATGAGGTTCCACTCTAAGTGGTGGGAATCGGTAATTTTACAGAATCTGTGGGCAAGTCAGTATTGTTTCTTTTAATCCTTTTGGGTGCTTGCTGCACTGGTCCCAGGTAATTTCCTTACACAGAGCGCTAGTCAGAATTCTGCAGAAGACTCAGGGGGTGCGCTGCAAGATTGCTGAAGTTCCCTCCCTGCGCAGCTCCCCCCTCTCCACTGTGCACTGTACTCTAAAATCCCACAGCAGAAAGGAGGTGATTCGGTCTCTCCATCCTCACTGCTTCCTCTCCTCAGCTCAGGAGACCACCAGAGTCCAGTAAGTTTCTGTCTCCCGACTCTGTGGCCTTGGAACTTTCTGGCAGAGACTTGGGACAATCCTAGAGCATGTGTCATTTGTTTCTTGTTTCTTAGGGATTACTATCCTTCATTGTCTAATGTCCAATGTTTAGAAAACTATGGCTTCATATTTTGCATTTTTTTTAGTTGTTTCTCATGGAAGGGTAAATCTGATCCCTGATACTTCATTTTAGGTAGAAGTCATTCAGACTTTTTAACTCTTCTTATTCTTACAAGTGAACAGCACAATACTGAAAATTTTACTAAAAAACTCTTTTGTGCCAGATTCTGGAAAATGACAATGAGAACAGCACAACACCTTGCCTTAAGAAATACGGAGTTCATTGTGTGCAAGACACATAGTAGTTCCTAACAATAATATATGCTCAGTGCTCTAAAATAAGCCTGTACAAAGCTCAATGGGAACATAATATGCATTGTTCTCTTTAGAAGGTAAATTGCTTATATACTTTTGGATTCAGGCCTTTAACAGTGCCTCTTACACACTTGTTACTCAATAAATGTTTGAACATTTAACAAATCTGGAGGTTTCCCTCCTGATAAGCCTTTATGATATAACGTATGATATATAACCAAATCCTGAGTTTGCTGAATCTCATTTGTATGTTCAAATAAACCACACATTGTAAAGTATATCTGCATAACCCTATGACTGTGTTGATATTGTAAGCAATAAAAGTACATTTTGTAAAAAAACAAAATTACATATAATTTTTGTCCCTCTTAAAATTAAAATTTTAGGATTTATGTTTTTACTTATTTTTGGAAAACTTTCAAAGCTTTTGGGCTTTGAAGAATATGACTGCAGTGCAGAAGAGCCAGGTTTGATCCCTGGATCAGGAAGATCCCTTGGAGAAGAAACTGGCAATCCACTCTAGTATTCTTGCCTAGAGAATTTCATGGACAGAGGAGTCTGGCAGGCTACTGTCCATGGGTTTCAAAGAGTCGAACACAACTGAATGACTATATTGTCCATGGGGTTTCAAAGAGTCAGACACAACTCTGACTTTTAAAGCTTTTAAACTGTAGTTTTCAATTTGACAGATACAGTGAGTTACTAGTTGTGACTAATCATTGAGACTGAATTAATGAATGTGTGTGTGTGCTCAGTCATGTCCACAGTAGTGTTCAGGAGGTTGAATCAAGCCTTCACTAAGTAAATTACATTTTTTGCTACTACCTAAGTTGCTTAACAGAAGGAGGTGGGCTGGCCAGATAAAGACTCACATTCAGAAGTCCCCAGGTCAACAGTAATCTGAAGGCAGCACAGAATCACACTTTAAAGACAGTTTATGTGAAATTTCCCAAGAGAGTCAAAGAAAATCAATCCCATTTGGATGGAAGAAGCAAGGAAACCAAAGAAGCTGTATGAACAACTTGTAAGGAATGTGCCAATTCTATGTTCCTGCATCATCAGCAACTATATGAATTAAAAGGTCAGGCTTGACTTACAATGTGCAAGTGGGAAGTGAAAACAAGACAATGAATGTTTGCTCCTAGGTTAATGGTTAGTGCCTATTAAATGACTAATCGCATATTTATTGAATTAACCATGTGAAAATATACAGAAGAAGAAATGAAATGTCAGAAAAGTATTTTAAAGGTTTTATTTTGAAGTAATAGAGATAGAATTTTTTCTACCTTTTTCCTGTATTTTCCAAGTTTTCAATCTTTCCATTGAAAGAATTTGTTCTACAAAAATATACATTGTATCTCAAAATATATATGAGCTCATTTCCCAAATAAAGGAGAGAATGCTAGAACTAAACAAATAAATGGTATCAAGGCTATGGTTTTTCCAGTGGTCATGTATGGATATGAGAGTTGGACTGTGAAGAAAGCTGAGCACCAAAGAATCGATGCTTTTGAACTGTGGTATTGGAGAAGACTCTTGAGAGTCCCTTGGACTGCAAGGAGATCCAACCAGTCCATTCTGAAGGAGATCAGCCCTGGGATTTCTTTGGAAGGAATGATGCTAAAGCTGAAACTCCAGTACTTTGGCCACCTCATGCAAAGAGTTGACTCATTGGAAAAGACCCTGATGCTGGGAGGGACTGGGGGCAGGAGGAGAAGGGGACGACAGAGGATGAGATGGCTGGATGGCATCACCAACTCAATGGACATGAATTTGAGTGAACTCCGAGAGTTGGTGATGGACAGGGAGGCCTGACATGCTGTGATTCATGGGGTCGCAAAGAATCGGACATGACTGAGGGACTGAACTGAACTGAACTGAACTGAATGATGCATTATGCTAGAATAAAAACAATTTTTAAGTAAGAAAGAATTCTAAGGATAAAAGCATAAATTGCATTTTATTGAAGATATACTGTGTGCTCATCATGATCCCAAGCACTTTGCATTATTAATATCACTTACTCTCTATCCATACTGGAAGGTAGGGTTAAGTACCATGGTTTACAGATGTGAATTTACAGATTCTAAGTGTTCAATTTGCCCAAGCCATGCAGCCAATAAGCTGTAGAGACAAGGTTTAAGCCTATGCTTTTCAGACAGAGGTCTCCATTTTTAAGGAGATAATAATATTTTATCTAATCAAGACTAGTTTGTTTATGGAAAGACCAGTTTAAGTTTCAACAGTTTCTCAATTCCCTGTGGTTTGTTCTAAACAATGCACATGCCAACGTCCTCATCTGATTTTCCTTTGTGATTCAAAAACTCATATAAATCAATGATTAGAGGCCTTAAGCAGTTTCATTCTGGGTTCTAAGTTGCATTGCTTTTAAGGTTTTTAGGGGTATTTAACTTCAAAGACTTCTAAAGCAGATCACTATGGTCTAATAAAATCGTGGTTGTACTCTTAAAGTCCTTTGAGCATCCTTTTGAAGCTGAATTCTGTTCCTTTATGCTTTAACAATAAAAATTGATATTCTGTTTTTATATATTATTTTTTTATATTTTGTTATGTCAGTGCATTGAGTTTTTGAAGTGCTGCTTTATCACTATATTTTTCCAAGACATTTGAAATTTTGTTCACTTAAAACCACTCTTTGAAAAATGCCTGTAATGTCACTGGAAGACATCAATGAAGGGTCAGTTAACAATTTATTTCCCAAACTCAGTAATTGGAAGAATTTATTTATTTGCAAGTAATGTGACCAAAGTTATACATTTGAATTTTTTATACTATAAAGTAAATAATATCTGTATTTTCACTATAATTGTGAAGACCATGGGTTTCAAAATGAATCATACAGACTTGTGTTCAAATTTCAGTTTTATAGTTTACAAACCAAGTGGCTTTAGGCAGTAGACTGAGGGCAATGGCATTGTCTCATATATTATTTTAAGCATTAATTAAGCTAATACGTTTACAGTGATTAGCAAGCTCCTGACACCTAGACTCAATCAAGGATCGCATTTTTATCCTTATTGTTACTGTCATTATTTTTGTTGTTGACTGATATTTTATATATTTTCTCCTCACATGACATGGCATGAAATAGAGGCTTAAAACTAAAATTACTGTCTGCTGCCGCACTTGTATATCTTCCTTTCACATGCGATAAGTGACTTCAAAGTATGGCCGCTTTCCTGGACCTAGGGAGTCAATTGCATTGGACAAAATTAGTTTATTTTAAATCCTGAGGAAATGGCCTTCCTGCCTGAAAATGCAGAACAAGGAAGAGGGTATCCCTCTCCTTTGTCAGGAGAACAAAAACCCTCCCATTTTTCAAATGTCAGAGTTTTAGGGAAAAGTGTTGGGCCAGTTGCCTAAACATTAGTAAATACCTCAGTATGTGCAAAAGGGACAGTCAAATGCACGGGCTGGCCACACTAACGTAATAATGATAGGCAATTCATGAGATCCAAGAGAAAATCACAGTCTGCAGGTTGAAATTAGTACTAAAGTAAAAAATCCATGCATGAGTTAGAACTAAGCAAAACACAGAACCATTCCTTGGATTCAGGAGAGATTATGTAATGTAATTAACTTAACAATGACCAACTAGAGCTTTCAGAGTAAAAGTGTGTGTGTGTGTGTGTACCTGCTAAGTCACTTCAGTTGTGTCCAGCTCTGTGCGACCCCATAGATGGCAGCCCACCAGGCTCCCCCATCCCTGGGATTCTCCAGGCAAGAACACTGGAGTGGGTTGCTATTTCCTTCTCCAATGCATGAAAGTGAAAATTGAAAGTGAAGTCGCTCAGTTGTGTCTCACTCTTAGTGACCCCATGGACTGCAGCCTACTAGGCTCCTCCATCCATGGGATTTTCCAGGGAAGAGTACTGGAGTGGGGTGCCATTGCCTTCTCCGTGTGTGTACCTATCTATATACAAACATATATGTGTCAAAATATATAAATATATATGGAGAGAGAGAGAGAGCTGCTCAACTGTTCACCACAAGCTTGTCATATATGTGTTGAGTAATAGCTTTGAAATGGAAAACACAAGCTTTGTGAGAACAGCAGGTATTGTGCAGTCTCCGAAGTGAAGTGTGAGAACCAGGATTTAAACTTATTTCTCAGGCTTCAGATCATCATCGTCACTGGAAAACAGATGAACAATGAGCAAGCAGCTGGGGTACTGAAGGACCCTGAAACATTCCTAAGAGGGAAGGAGATGAAAATAACAATGTAGACTCTAGTGAGCTTAAGACATCAGAGGCCAGTACTACCTGACTCCAGGTCCTCCTGTAGAAAAATTGATCAGGAAATGCATGGTTCTCAGCTAAAGCTCCAATACTTTGGCCACCTGATGTGAACAGTGGACTCAGTGGAAAAGATCCTGATACTGGGAACAAATTGAAGGCAGAGGAGAAGAGGATGGCAGAGGATGAGATGGTTGGATTGCATCACTGATTCAATGAACATGAACTTGGGGATATTCTGGGAGATGGTGAGAGACAGGGAAGCCTGGCATACTGTAGTCCATGTGGTTGTGAACAGTTGGATATGACTTGGCGACTGAACAACAACAGCCTAATGAGACCCAGCACTCTATACAACATCAGATATTTCTTATAACATCTTTCTTTTCCTGTGCCAAAATAAAATTACTAGATAGCATATTCTAACTACCCACTTCATTTTTTCAAAGAAAAGAAACATTATGCTCTTACTGCAACATCACTGGAAGGACTGTTGATGAAACTGAATCTCCAATACTTTGGCCACCAGATGGGAAGAGCCAACTTGTTGGAAAAGACCCTGATATTGGGAAAAATTGAAGAAAAAGGAGAAGGGGTGGCAGCGAATGAGATGATTAGATAGCATCGCTGACTCAATGGACATGACTTTGAGCAAACTCTGGGAGATAGTGGAAGAGAGAAGAGCCTGGCATGCTACAGTACTTGGGGTCACAAAGAGCTGGGCATGACATAAGTGCCTGAACAACAATTGCAAACTAGAGGAGAAATTAAAAAAAAAAAACAACACCACAGAAAATGTAGTATGCATTACATTGTGTAAATTATCAGGCATGACTATCCTAGACAAACTGATGGAACAGTCAGATTCTTTGCCCTACATGTAGAGTCAGAGGGATGTGACAGACCCAAACATAGAATTATATAAAGGAGCCACATTGACAACTTAAATGTCGCAAGTGGCTTCCTACCTATGGATAATCTTTGGCAATATTCCAACCTCTCAAGAAAAGCATGCTATCCCTTCATTGGTATGGTCATGGCATTCTTGAAATTTTAGTGTATATCAAAGACATGAAAAAAAAAAAAAAAGAAAAACATTGGGCTTATATGTGAAGTAGAATTAGATTTTGGCTCAGTTAATAGAGAAAATGAGTTTCACCTCATGCTACATATGTCTGATTTTTTATATTCAGCAGGTCACATGGAAGTTTTTGTTGCATGAAATTGTCTCAACACTTGCAGGAATTCTAGAACCCTTGCCAAATACTCCCTTCTACCGATAGCAATAATATCAGATTCATCCCTTATAATCATTGTCACAAACAAAAAGCCATCCACATGTTTACAAATCACCATCTAAGAGACCAGACCAAAACTCTCATTTTCCTTTTATATCATAAAGGTTTTAGATGATTCAATTAGCCTAGTGTTTCACTGATCAGAAATCAAGAGATAATGGATTTTGGAGTACACAGTTCTAAATTCAAACCCCAGCTCTTGAGTTCACGTTCTTATGATCTTGGGCTAGTTGTTTTACCTTTCCTAAGATTCTTCATTGAAAAATGACAATAATGCAGAATTTGAGATTCTCACAGAATTTTTGTGATAGCTAATTAAAACAAAACATAGTGATTGGCACAATGACCACACATTATGTTTGCTTATTAAATTATTTTTGCTATACTTGCATATAACTATTATAACATCTGACAATAAAATATTGAAAATATCTTTGGTTAGCTTGAAGAGGTAAGCTAGATATAGAGTATTTGGAGCCTCTTCCTAGCTTGGACTGGTGGAGTAGTGTGGCATGAAGAAGGGGCATTTGAGACAAAGTAACAGGATCATCAATTTAGGTTAAGAAGTTACAGGAAGTCAACTTTGTCTATGTCCCATAATTTAAAAAAAAACCCATATGGCTGGCATAACTTCCTACTCATATGTCTGCTTCTCTTCAAGAAGGAAAATTGGTTTCATGATGCAGCTTCTGTTTTTTATTACTTTCGTGAATTTTCTTAAATTAAAGCATTTTGATAGGGGATTAGAATGCATTTTGAAGTAAACAGTTATTTCCAGAAACAGCAGGAGTAGATGTGTAAAACCTATAAACCATGGACATGCATATAGACACAGGGAAATACCTAATTATGTTTAAACTGCTAAAGCCTTCAAAATAACCTGACAAAATGTGCTTTAAAATTTGTTGTTTTATTTTATAATTGGCTTTAGGATGAATATAACAGACTTCTTTCCTCATTCCTTTGAAAATTAGCATTCTTTCCCATTCAATAGAAATTTCCATTAATCCTTTTATCTTAGGGCTTCATTGTAAAATCATTAATAGAAACAATAAGAAGTTACTTAAGATGTTAAAACAGACAACTAAACTAGGAAATAATGAAGAGACAACTGAAATAGTCATATCTGAATAGGTCAAGCTTAAATTTTTTAATGAACTTTAATAGTATAGTCAGTATACAATAAAATTATTTCCATGTTATTACAATATTAAAATACTTAATAACATAGGGTCTTGATCCTAAAACTTCATTGTATTGTTGCTTTAACATATAACAATGTAAGCAATCTATGTATACAATGGGAAAGTAACATTTTAGTTAAATACGTTATACAGAAAATATTTTTTTGAAAATACTTCCCCAATAACCCATATTTGAAGTAATACAGCCACCTTAGTGCATTCACAAGAGTGAAGGGTAGTTTGTGGGGTTAGGAAGGCAGGATTGTAAGTTTTTGGAGAGTCACAAAGATGGTTGTAGAAAGAAGACAAGTTATGCACTGATATCCTGGGAGTTTTTAATTAAACAAAGCATACATCCTATTCAACAACTCAACAGACCATAAAAATTAATTTTTCAATTTCAGTAACATTGTTTTATAATCAAAGGTATAGCTATGGATGCAAGATAAATGATTGTTTTGTGTCCTACAGCAGAAGACATGTAAAACTTATGTTTTTACTTTTTTTTGGTATAATGTAACATACATTATATTGTATGTGGAACCTGTAAATATGCCAATTGTATATTATCAGTAAAAGAGCAAAGTCCCACATTACCTCTTTGCCTCAGGTTAAGGCATGAAGTCAGAGAAGGCAATGGCAAGCCACTCCAGTGTTCTTGCCTGCAGAATCCCAGGGACAGAGGAGCCTGGTGGGCTGTCTTCTATGGGGTCGCAGAGTCGGACACGACTGACGCGACTTAGGAACAGCAGCAGCAGCAAGGCATGAAGTAAGATACACCGAGGTCAGTTAAGCTTTATGGCTTAATAAAGCTTAACAAATAAGACAGTGTTTCTGCCTATTTGGTGCTTCTTTTGCCCAACATTTGAAAACAGGAAGACAAATTATAAAAGGCATTTAGGAAGAGAAATAGATTGAATCATAAGATACACTGCTTTTGAACTAAGAGCAATATAAAATGAAAATTAAAACTATTTAACAACTAGTATTTTTCCTTATTATAGTATGATGTGTGATTATTTGGCATTTTTTTCACAGACTTTTTTCATGTATGTGAATTGATGACAAATCAAATTTCTAATGATCTTCAAATCTATCTTCAAAAGTACTAACGTGCTTCCTAAATTACTGAATTAACATCTTCAAAATGTCTTAAAAGACATTTTGAGAAACATGTCATAAGAACAGAAATGCATCTTAATATACACAACAACAGTCTCATATATGCAGATGATTCCTCTCTAATGGCAGAAAGCAAAGAGGAACTAAAGAGTCTCTTGATGAGGGTGAAGGAGTAGAGTGAAAGAGCTGGGTTAAGGCTACCCATTTAAAAAAAAAAAAAAAAATAAGATCATGGCATCTGGCCCATTTATAGCATGGAAAATAGATGGGAAAATGTGGAAATAGTGACAGATTTCCTCTTCCTGGGCTTCAAAATCACTGCAGATGGTGCCTGCAGCTATGAAAGCTGAAAATGATTGCTTCTTGGCAGGAAAGCAATGACAAACCTAGAGAGTATGTTGAAAAGCAGAGATATTACTCTGCCAACAAAGGTCCACATAGTCAAGACTATGGTCTTCCCAGTGGTCAAGTATGGTTGTGAGAGCTGGACCATAAAGAAGGCAGAATGCCAAAGAATTGACACTTTTAAACTGTGATGACGGGGAAAATTCCTGAAAAGTCCCTTGAACAGCAAGGAAATCAAGCCACTGAATCTTAAAGGAGATCAACCCTGAATATTCACTGATAGGACTGATGTTAAAGCTTCAGTATTTTGGTCATCTGATACGAACAGGCAACTCATTGGAAAAGTCTCTGATGCTGGAAGAGATTCAGGGCAGAAGGAGAAGAGGGAGTCAGAGGATGAGATGGCTGGATGGCATCCCTGATGCAATGAACGTGGATGTGGGCAAACTCCAGCAGATGGTGAGGGACAAGGAGGCCTAGCGTGCTGCAGTTCATGGGGTAGCAAAATGTCACAACACGACTGGGCGACCGAACAGCAGCAACATATGCACTATGTACTTTAAAGCTGAAAGAGCCACATAAAATCTAAGAATATTATAAAAACAAGGTTTTAAACCCGAAGATCAAGTCCACTCCGATTGTGCTCATCAACTGTTCAGCAAACCTAGAAAATGTGTTTCTAGGTTTCTCATTACAATGAAATGTATTTTATCTTTTATACTTCTGCCGCCAGGAATGATATATTTTCTACAACTGATTCTTAGAGCTACAAAGGAATTGTAACATAATACAAAGGAAACAAGTTTTTTCATTTAGAAGAATGAAATTTCTTTCACACTATCAGTTCAAACACACAATACACATACAAAGGGACCTTGGCTACCTCTTTGGTTATAGAACTTGGAAACAGGAACCTGCTGTCTCAGTTTGCCTTTAATTCTGACTAACTGCTCAGTCCAGGAGAACTCAATTAACAAATCTGGGTCTCAGTATTTCCCATGGAGAAGAAAGCACTTTTTAAAAAGGCTTTTAAAACTTACACAAAAGTCTTTTTTGCACTTCCTTATTTATATTAATTTTTGAGTGTACTTTGGCTATTTTTAGACAATTTCTCAGAACTTATCAAAATATTAATTATCAAAATTAATCTAGATTTCAACAAATCAGTAACATCCCAAGACTCTGTTTAGTTTATGACTTTTTTATCCTGTCTAAGGATAGCTTACAAAAAAAGAAGTAGTCCTAAGATGAAGGGGAGAAGGCAATGGCACCCCACTCCAGTACTCTTGCCTGGAAAATCCCATGGACAGAGGAGCCTGGTAGGCTGCAGTCCATGGGGTCACTAAGAGTCGGACACGACTGAGCGACTTCACTTTCACTTTTCACTTTGGTGCATTGGAGAAGGAAATGGCAACCCACTCCAGTGTTCTTGCCTGGAGAATCCTAGGGATGGGGGAGCCTGGTGGGCTGCCATCTACGGGGTCGCACAGAGTCGGACACGACTGAAGCGACTTAGCAGCAGCAGCTAAGATGAAGGAGAGTGGTAGAAAGTGATCAAGCAGCAATATTTAATGAGATTTGTTAAGTGAATAAAAATCCATCCTGTAGTCATCAAAATTTTTCTACTGCTTAGTAGAATAAGATTAGGTTCACAAAAGTTATGAAGAATATTTGGAGCATGAATTAAAATAGGGAGATAGACTGAAGAAATAATGTCATTGAATAGGCAAATGGCTCAGTCTGTCGTGAATCAGCCTACAATGCAGGAGACCTGGATTCTATCCCTGGCTTAAGAAGATACCCTGAAAAAGGAAATGGCAACCCACTCTAGTATCCTTGCCTGGGAAATCCTATGGACAGGGGAATCTGGTGGACTACAGTCCATGGGGTTGCAAGAGCCAGACACAACTTAGTGACTAAACCACCACCACAGTCTAAGCAAGTGAGGATGATGTCAAAGCTAGAACAGTAAGATAAGAGTGAGGAGTTCCCTCTTTTCAACAGACACATGGTAAAGCAATAATTAGTTAGCTTCAAGCTCAAAAGAATTTTCTGTTCCACCATTTATTATAAAATATAATATGCCACAGTACCTTTTCAAATAATCTGCATGTGACATTGTAAAATTGTTTTGCTAGAGACTTTCCTTCATAACCTGGCTCTGAATCTGGTTGGAATTTTTCATTATTACTTTAAGAAACCAAAGGGATAGAAAAGACAATTTATCTATAACTGTAAATCTCAGCAATGAAGGTCCCATCAGTTACCACTGTCCCTAACACATGCTGAATGAACCTCTCAAGTTGTGTCTCTCCTGCTCTTGTATTGCTTGTATTATCGAATCTTACTTGTGGTCACATCTCCAACAATGATATTGTACAGGACCCAGGAAAATGACCACTGGATAAATCTGGAATATCAGTTCCTCTCTTTGACCCACACTAACACAGATTACCACATTAATCATTCAAGTCAGCATTCAGAGGCCAGCACTCCTACTGCCCTGGAGCCCCGGCCATGGAACCCTAAACTTACTTTGGCCTGAAGGAGAGTGCTCTGTCGAATTCCAGCTTGCCATAATCCTGTCAGACTGAGGCTCCTGGATCACTGCAATTTTTAACCCTTCAGAATCGAGAAGCTAGTTCTTAAAAAATACAAGCTCCAGCAGATATTGGGCCAAACATATGTAAAAGCTTACCAAATACTTGAAATAATGATATGCAAGAAATGATATGCATGCTAAATTAGCATAGTGTTATGAACTATACTGGGCCAAAAACAAACAAAGTTCAAGCAGTAGCAGAATGAAAAAAGTTTCCCCTCATGACATATCATGTGCATAAGGATCAGAACATTACTCTGATGCATTATTCATTATGTTAATACAGCTGAAGAATCAATCTTGGATTTACTCTTTCTCATAAAATATTAAATCTTCAAAATAGAACTTAAGATCTGTATTTACATTTGTTCTGTATATTCATCATCATTTATTACATGCCAACTGGAACCTCCCTCTGGTCCATTCAGTTTTTTACTTACCTATGCCCATTCATCTAAAATATACATGCAAGCCTACATGCACACACACACACACACACACACACATAAACATATACACACACATACATACACAACAATACTAATTCCTTTCACTTTGATATATTGCATGTTTCATAATTTTCTTGTATTCTTTTGTTTAATCAAGTGGTGCAAATATGGAAGTTCTAATTGAGACTTCCTTTTCTGTAAGCATTTGAAATTCTTTCATGTTATAGAAAAAAAATAAGAAATCTTGGGTTCCATCATTTTCATCTATGAATTTGCCCTATTTTATGTTCTGGGGATGTTATTTTAAACTATATGATCTATTTTTCCCTTTCTATAAAAGGAGGCTAACAGTATTGATTCATGGGAAGAATATGTTAAACACTGATTTGGTAAATGACTGAGAAGCTGCTTTCCACTGGGATTGCAACCTGGAGAATGTAGAATAAATGTTAGATGAATAAGAATGTACTATCTGATTTAAAAATGTCATTTATTCATTTAATAAGCATGTACTGAGGGTGCCTGTTCTATGCCAGGTACTGTGCCAGATGCTAGGATATGATTTCTGCCTTCAAAATTATTCACTTATTTTGGCTCATTCAGTTAAAAAAAAGTGTATTATTTATAAATACATATGGATAAAAGAGAGATTTGTAATATGAATGTGTTTTTAAAATTATAGTATTTTAAATTCGGATTCATAGATTTCTAGAATGAATATAAATTGAATATTCAAGGAGGAAAAAATTCAGAGGGTAATACGCCTTGCTTTTGATTAAAATTGTTTCACTAAGGAACTGTCTATTATTGTTTGCCACAAGCTATCAACTATTAGAAATTGCAAGTCAACTTAAATCTCCTCTATTGCCCTGTTCTCCCTAATTCACCCTATTTCAAATGGCTACTAGGAATAACATCAAGGAATCTTCTTCCCAGTGGAGCATGAAATTAAAGCTCAGCACACTGAAACAGGCAGTGGGTCTCTTGTTTGCTAAGGGCCACTCTGTGAAGTCAATAAAGAATGCAATAGGAGAAAGTAATTCTCTAGGAAAATGTTTAAGTTTTGATATCAGGAGAGCCTAATGACAGGGAAAGGCAATCAAGGGTAATCAGAGTAAAGCCTTGAGAGTTTGAGTAGGGTACTCGAGGGCAGATGGGGAAAAAAAAAAAAAAAAAACAACAACAGGAAATTTACTTACCTTTGTTTATATAATTTCTAAATAATAAAAATGACCTCTTTCCAGGGAAAAAAAAAAAAAAGGCTTTTACATGAAATCTCTGTTCTGGTCATAGAGAAATGTCTTCTCTCTAATAGCCCATGGCAATTAGGACTTTAAACTTTTGGTATTTGTGTATAAGATCATGATACCATTTACCATTTTCTTTTTATTTATAAATTCAATTTTACAATAATAGAGAATTGTTCTATAAACTATTAATATTCACTGAGCTCTCATCTTAGGCCCTGTTCTAATCACTTTATGTACACATATTCATTCAATTTCTACTACAACACTATAAAATAGGCATTCAGTTATCCTTATTTTATCAAAGTGGATGTTAGGTACAAGAGGATGAAATAAGCAGTCTACAGTCACACATCTAGTATATGATCAAACCACTATTTAAACCATGGCAATCAAACTTCAGTGTAGTTCAGCGATGAAGAATCCACCTGAGAGTGGGATGATTTCAGAGAATAGCAATGAATATGCATATATTACCATATTTAAAATAGATGACCAGTGCAGATCCAATGCATGAAGCAGGGCACCCAAAACTGGTGCTCAGGGAAAACACAGAGGGATGGTTTGGGGAAGGATGCGAGGGCAGGGTGTTCAGGGTGGGAAAACATGCATTCTTCTGGCTGATTAATATCCATGTATGACAAAAACTATCACAATATTATAAAATAATTATCCTACAATTAAAATAAATATATATATATTTTTTTAATCTGCCTGATCAGGAGGGATTTCCTTTAGGATGGACTGTTTGGATATCCTTGCAGTCCAAAGGACTCTGAAAAAAGTAAATTAATTAAAAAAAAAAAAAAGAATCTGCCTGAAATGCAGTATTGGGTTGTTCAGTCCCTCAGTCATGTCCAACTCCTTGCAACGCCATGGAATGCAGAAAGCCAGGCTTCCCTGTCCTTCTGATCTCCTGGAGTTTGCTCAAACTTATGTCCACTGAGTCAGTAATACCATCCAACCATCTCAACCTCTGTCATCCCCTTCTTCTACGTCCTTCATCTTTGCCAGCATTGGGATCTTTTCCAACGAGTTGGCTGTTCACATCAGGTGGTCAGATATGGGAGTTTCAGCTTCAGCATCAGTCCTTCCAATGAATATTCAGGGTTGATTTCCTTTAGGAATGACTGATTTGATCTCCCTGCAGTTCAAGGGACTCTCAAGAGTCTTCTCCAACACCACAGTTAAAAAGCATTAATTCTTCAATGCTCAGTCTTCTTTATGGTCCAACTCTCACATCCATACATTACTACTGGAAAAACCATAGCTTTGACTAGATGGGCCTTTGTTTGCAACATATTGTCTCTGCTTTTTAATATGCTATCTAGGTTTGTCATAACTTTTCTTCCAAGGAGCAAGCTTCTTTTAATTTCATGACTGCAGTCACCATCTGTAGAGATTTAGGAACCCAAGCAAATAATGTGTGTCACTGTTTCCATTGTTTTCCCATCTGTTTGCCATGAAGTTATGGGACCAGATGCCATGATATTCATTTTATGATAGTTGAGTTTTAAGCCAGGTTTTCACTCCCTTATTTCACCTTTATCAGGGGGCTGTTTAATTACTCTTCACTTTCTGCCATAAGTGTGATGTCATCTGCATATTTGAAGTTCTTGATATAGCTCCCAGCAATCTTGATTCCACCTTGTGCTTCCTCTAGCCTGGCATTTCTCATGATGTACTCTGCATATAAATTAAATAAGATCATGACAATATATAACATAAAATAAGTATAGATTCTAGTCTACTTTATCATGCCCTAGCATAAAATATGTACAAATCTGTTATTAAGTTAAAACTTATACATACTTATATGTATATATAAGTATGTATACAGGACAGGGAGGCCTGGCGTGCTGCAATTCATGGGGTTGCAAGGAGTCGGACACGACTGAGTGACTGATCTGATCTGATCTGATACATACTTATGCACATAAACTCTTGCAAACCATAAGCAGCACCATTCCCAGTCAAGAAAAACATACACAAATGTAAAGATGCAGTATTAAATCACAACTGCATAAAATCACTCTAGTACATATGATTCTACAGAATTAATTTCATAATATCCTCTTATTGCTTTTGTGATTAGCTCAAGGGTTATATCTGCTTAAAATGCCATTTGATGCCATGAATAGTTCATCTCTCTGGTAAATTGCATATCACAGTAAAAAGTGATCTCTTATGATTCTTGCATATTTTTCATGTATTTAGTTCAATTCACCAATAATGGTGAAAAATAATATGGGACCCATAGCAAGTGCCACCAGTGATGCTGGAAGGGTTCCCAAGGAGCAGAGAAAAGGCACGGCATGATAAGAAAATGTTAAATTGCTTAATCTGCACTATAGATTGAGATCTGCAGCTGCAGTGACCCACTACTTCTAGATAAATTCACTGTTTAAATAAAAGAGGAAGAAATAAATAAAAGAAAAACAGTTGATGCAGTTACCCAATCTGGTGTGAAAACCTTGCATTTTTTGTAAAATAACTTTTATCTCATATTAAAAATGCAGCTTTTGGCAGAATTGACATAAGAAAGACATACCTATAGACTTATATGATTAAAAAAAATTATATGAAAACTTAGAGCAAAAAGAAGGAGAAGAATCTAAAGCTGGAGAACTAAATGCCAGAAAAGGATAGTTTGATAATTTAGAAAGACATTTGTTTTTCAAAATGTCAAGAAAATAGGAAAAGCAGCTTCTGCTGACCAAGAGGCAACAGACAAGTTCCCAGATGCCCTTAAGCAAATCATTAAGGAAAATGGATATCTTCCTGAATAGGCTTTTTTTTTTTAATTTATTTATTTTTTGTTGAAGGATAATTGCTTTACAGAATTTTGCTGTTTTTTGTCAAACCTCAACATGAATCACCCATAAGTATACATATATCTCCTCCCTTTTGAACCTCCCTTCCATCTCCCTCCCCATGCCACCCCTCTTTTTTCACTCAAACAGAGCAGCTGTTAGAGTTTCCTGAGCCATACAACAAATTTCCACTGGCTATCTATTTTACATATGATAATGTAAGTTTCTGTTACTTTTTCCATAAAACTCACCCTCTCCTCCACTCTCCCCATGTCCATAAGTCTATTCTCTACATCTGTTTCTCCATTGTTGTCCTGTGAATAAATTCTTCAGTACCATTTTTCTAGATTCTGTATATATGTGTTAGAATACGGTATTTATCTTTCTCTTTCTGACTCACTTCACTCCATATAACAGGTTCTAGGTTCATCCACCTCATCAGAACTGACTCAAATGTGTTTTTTTTATTACCAAGTAATATTCCATTGTGTATATATACCACAATTTGTTTATCCATTCATCTGTCGATGGACATCTGGGTTGTTCCCATGTTCTAGCTATTGTAAAAATGACCCAGCAATCCCACCCTAGGCATACACCCTAAGGAAATCAAAATGTAACAAGACACATGTATCCCATTGTTCATTGCAGCACTATTTACAAAAGCTGAACAAGTTTTAATAAAGATAATTTCCTTATTTGGAAAAAAAAGCCACAGAGGACATTTATTAGTACGAAAGAGGAGTGAGCACTAGGATTTAAGGCAAGGAGGTACGGGCTAACTCTATTGTTTTCTGAAAATGTAGTTGGGTTCTGATCAGAACTGTCCTTATCCATAAAGTTGCTAACACTTGAGTGTTGAAGGGAAATTATATGCACAAGCTGCCTGTCTTCTGGTTGCACAATAAGAAGATCTGGACAACCAGAACCCTTTATCTGTATTGCTTCCATTGATTCTTTGTCCCTGAAGTTAGGAAGCATTTGCCTAGTAAAGCACTGCCTTTTAAAGTTCTTTTAACATTGGAAAATACCCCTCATCACCCATAAACCTATGGATTTAATACCAAAGGCATTTACATGGTCTATTTGCCCCCAAACACAATGTCTCTAATTCAGCCTCTAGAACAGGGGGCTTCAAGGACTTTTAAGGCTCATTGTACACAGTACTCTATGGAAAGGACTGTCAACACAATAGAAAATAAACCTATAGAAAATTGTGAAAGTTTGGAACGATTACACCATTGAATAGGCCATTGTTGTTATAGAAAAAAATCATTAAAGCCATCAGGTTCAAGATAGCATATTTCTGTTGGAGAAAACTGGGTCCAGATGTTGTCCAAGACTTCACATGATTTACTACAGAGCTAATTAAGGAAATCATGCAAGACATTGTGGATATGGCAAAAAAGAGTAGGAAACGAAGGATTTCAAGATATGGATCCTAGAGAAATTCAAGAGATAATGAACACCACATTTAGTCGTGTCATTTAATTGTGTCCATCTTATTCTGAACCCATGGACTGTTGCCTGTCAGGCTCATCTGTCCATAGGGTTTTCCAGGCAAGAATACTGGAGCAGATTGCTATTTCCTCATCTATGGGATCTTCCTGTCTCAGGGATTGAGCCTACATCTCCTGTGACTCCTGCATTAACAGGCACTTTCTTTACCATTGAGCCATCTGAGAAGCACAAAATACCACACTAGAGGGATTAACAGGAGACAACATGATGGAAATGAGTGTTTTCAAGCCAGATGAAAAGGCAGAGATAGAGAAGAAGCAGTTCCAGAAAACAAATTGACATTAGACAGTTTGACAGAAGGGTTCTGATGATTCAGAACTGCATTTGAGGTCTTTTACAACATGGACCCTGCTATGACATGAGCAGACAAAGTACAGAAAGTGGTGAAAGAAAGACTGGTATTGTATGGAAATATTTCTAGAAAAATGAAAAAGCAAAAATGTCAGGCAGAAATTACAATATATTTCTCATAAATTTACACCAAATGTGCCTGTGTCTCCTGCCTCCCCTTCCACCTCCTCCACCTCTCCCCTTCTACCACCTTGAAACAGCAAGACCACCCTTTCTCTCTGCTTCTCCTCCTCAGTGAAGTCAAGGTGAAGATATTTATGATGATTCACTTCCACTTAATGAATAGTAAGTAACCGTCATGAGGATTTGATGGAGGAGCATTACACAGTCAGTAAAAACTACACCTGGAGCTGACAGTGACTCAGGTCATGAGCTCCTTATTGAAAAATCCAGACTTAGATTGAAGAACATAGGGAAAGTCAGTAGGTCATTCAGTATAACCTAACTAAAATCCCATTCAATTATCAAGTGACGGTAACAAATAGATTCTAGGGATTAGAAATGATAGACAGAGTGCCTGAAGAACTATGGACAGAAGTTCATAACACTGCACAGGAAGCAGTGACCAAAACCATCCCAAAGAAAAAGAAATGTAAGAAGGCAGAATGGTTGTCTGAGGAGCTTTACAAATAGCTTAGGAAAGAGAAGTGAAAGGTAAGGGAGAAAGGGAAATATATATCCAATTGAATGCTGAGTTTTAGATAACAGCAAGGCAGAAAAGAATGCCTTTATTTGGCAAAACTAATACAATTATGTAAAGTTTAAAAATAAAATAAAATTAAAAAAAAAGTGCAACCAAAAAAAAAAATTACCAATGAAAAAAATAGAGTAAAAATTAGACTGGGAAAAACTAGATTTCTCTTCAATAAAATTGGAGCTATCAGGGGAATATTTCACACAGGGATGGGTACTATAAAGGACAGAAAGTGTAAGGACCTAACAGAAGCAGAAGAGATTAAGAAGAGGTGGCAAGAATACACAGAACTATTAAGTATGGTCTAAATGATGCAAATAACCATGATAGTGTGGTCGCTCACCTAGAACCAGACATCCTAGAGTGTGAAGCCAAGTAGGTCTTATAAGGCATTAATATAAACAAAGCTAGTGGACATGACATAATTCCAGCTGAGTGATTTAAAATCCTAAAAGATGATGTTGTTAAAGTGCTACACGTGTTATATCAGTAAATTTGGAAAACTCAGCAATAGCCACTGAACTGGAAAAGGTCAGTTTTCATTTCAATCCCAAAGAAAGGCAATTGCAAAGAATTTTGCAACTACTGTACAAATTGTGCTTATTTTACATCCTAGTAAGTTTATGCTTAAAATTCTCCAAGCTAGCCTTGAACATGAACCAAAAACTTCCAGATCTAAAAGCTGAGTTTCAGGGAGCAGAGGAACCAGAGATCAAATTGACAACATTTGTTGGATCATAGAGAAAGCAAAGGAATTCCAGAAAAACATCTAATTCTGCTTCATTGATTATGCTAACACCTTTGACTGGGTGGATCATAAAAACTGTGAAAAATTCTTAAATGTGAGTACTTTCTACCTTACCTATCACCTGAGAAACTTGTATAAGAGTCAAGAAACATAAAACCCAGACATGGACCAACTGACTGGTGCAAATTGGGAAGTTTTGCCACCTTGCTTATTTAAGTTATATGCTGAGTACATCATGTGAAATGCCAGGTTAGATGAATCGCAAGCTGGAATCAAGTTTGCCAGGAGAAATATCAACAACCTCAGAAATGCAGATAATGCCACTTCAATGGCAGAAAGTGAAGAGGAACTAAGGTGCCTCTAGTTAAGAGGAGAGTAAAAAGCTATCTTAAAACTTGGCATCAAAAAAAATAAGATTTTGGCATCTGGCCCCATCACTTCATGACAAATAGAATGGGAAAAAGTGGAAGTAGTGACAGATTTTATTTTCTTGGGCTCCAAAATCACTGTGGCTGGTGACTACAGTCATGAAATTTAAAGATGATTGCTACTTGGTAGAAAAAATATGACCAAACTAGACAGCATATTAAAAAGCAGAGACATCACTTTTCCAACAAAGTTCCATATAGTCAAAGTTATGATTCTTCCAGTAGTCTTGTATGGATGTGAGAGTTGGACCATAAAGAAGGCTGAACACTGAATAATTGGTGCTTTTAAACTGTGGTGCTGGAGAAGACTCTTGAGAATCCCTTGGACTGCAAAGAGATCAAACCTGAACCCAGTTAATCCTAAAGTAAATCAACTCTGAATATTCATTGGAAGGACTATTGTTGAATCTGAAGCTCCAATACTTTGGCTATCTGACACTAAGAGCTGACTCACTGGAAAAGACTCTGATGCTGGGTAGGCCTGAAGGCAAAAGGAGAATGAGGTGGCAGAAGATGAAATGGTTAGATAGCATCACTGACTCTTTGCTTTACTTTGCCTTCTTGCAAATTTTTTTCATTGGGATGATTTTGATCACTGTCTCCTGTGTGATGTTACAAATATCTATCCATAATTCTTCAGGCACTCTACCTTTCAGATCTAGTCCATTGAATCCATTTGTCACTTCCACTATATAATCATAAGGGATTTGACTTAGGTCATACCTGATTGGCATAATGGTTTTCCCTACTATCTTCAACTTAAGCCTGAATTATGAAATAAGGAGCTCATGATCTGAGCCACGGTCAGCTCTAGGTCTTGATTTTACTGACTGTATAGAACGTCTCCATCTTTGGCTGCAAAGAACATAGCCAATCCTGTGAAATATTGCTCTTTCCAGCACCAGACTTTACTTTCACCACCAGACACATTCATAACCAGGCATCATTTCTGCTTTGGCCCAGCTGCTTCTTTGTTTTTGTAGCTATTAGTTATTGCCCTCCACTCTTCCCCAGCAGCATACTGGACATCTTGCTACCAGGGGGTCTCATCTTCCAGTATCATATCTTTTGCATTTTCATACTATTCATGGAGTTCTTGCAAAGAATACTAGAGTGGTTTGCCATTCCCTCCTCCAGGGGACCACATTTTGTTAGAACTCTGCACTCTGATCTGTCCATCTTGGATGACCCTTCATAGTATGGCTCATAGCTTTTTTGAATTATTCAAGCCCCTCACCATGACAAGTCTGTGATCCATAAAGATTATTCTTTTTATACATCTTTAAAAAATGAATTTTGAAATAATATTCACAAAGTGCTAAGAGATTATTTCTTGGTGATGAGATTTCTTTATCACTATTATTTTTTGGCCTGTGTGTATTCATTGGCTCTCTGTTCCCAATGTTCAGTATTGTAAGCATGTTTCGCTGAAAATGTATTAATTGATTTATTTCATTTTAAGGAAAAAATTATGTAGTGCTTACTATATTCCAAGCATCATTCTAAGTGACTTACAAACATTAACTGTATATTTATATCTATAATATAAATATTATTATTATACACATTTCTTAGAAATGTGATATACAATAGATATATGTATCTACACAATAGATACAGTAGATATATGATATACAATTGAGGGACAGAGAGGCTGTGTATCTTGCTCAGGGTCACACATGTAGAAAGTGGCAGAATCAGGATTTAAACCCAGGCATCTGGCTCCAAAGACTATATTTCTACCTGTTATATAAAACTTCCTTCAGTAAATTATTTCAATAAAGTCTTTAGTTTTAAAAAGTGATGAAAAAGGCTATAATTGGAAAAGTCAGCATTTTAAAATTCTGATGAAAAGAATTATACTATTAATCAGTCATCTCCAATGCCTTGTGACAAATTTTAATTCCCTTGACATAGCCTTTGTGAATAACAGTTACTATAAATTCTAAAGAACTGCCAAGTTTAACTCCAATTGGCTACTGGTAATTCCTTGATAAAAAGTTGATATGCAATTTGGGAAGTAATATAGCAACCTAAACAACCAGATTCATCCTGATGAAAGACAAGTAGTCCTATATTCTGGAGATATCTACATATACAATCGATTTGACTCAATTCTGATAAAATAATTAGTTTTTAAACGTGTTTGAATTTAATTTTTTACATGGGTGTAGCACAATGACTGAATGGTTGCATTTTTTCCATTAGTTGTTTTAATGTAGATTCCACCTCTTATAGGAGGGAATAAAGCTGCTTTGACACATTATCAATCAGTTACTATTTATTGAATTTTCACTAAATGCAGAGTATTACACTGCACTAATTTCACCAATGATGTCAGATCCTAAAACAGGAATATTCTCCTCAAAATAGTGATGAAGATACTGACAATATTGAGAATTATTATACAAATAGTACAAAATCTTTATCTTTTGAAATATTTTAAAAAGACTTCTTTATGTTTTTGTGCTAATTGAAAATATATTGTAAAAACTGATATTTCCTGACTGTTTTACTTCTGAATTAGCTAGTGATTTTCTTAATTAATTAGTTATATTTATTAGCTTTCAGTTGGCAATAATGTATACCTTATTCTGTGGAGTATTAAAAATACTACAAAGAATGAAATGAAGTTCATTACATGTCAGCTTTGACACAGGAACCATGTCTGATAATATTTGAGAGCTTTTGAGCTTTGTTTTTATTTAGAAAGCTCATAAGTTAATCAAAATATACAATATACTTTAGAATTTGAAAATATAACTGACTGACTGAGTGAATAGAAAAAAAGAAACCTTGTCTAAATCAACATCTGTCTTTCTGTCTTGTATGTAAATTGGAAATGGAATGACCAGGTTTGTTATTGATATCCACGAGATGAAAACACAGTATCAATTTCAAACATTTATGCATGGCTCCTGTTTATATCAGTGGCAGTTGTCTTTGCCACGTTTAATCCTAAAAAATTAAAAATACAAACAAAAAAGTAGCTTAATAGTGATGTTACCAAACTTAAACACTTGATGTTCAAAGCAGTCCCAAGATACCCTGAATCCAGAAGATTGAGTTAAATATATCCAAAACGAACATTTTCTTAAGAAGCAAAGAGTTAAAATGGGAACCATTGTTATGAGAACTATAAATGAGAGAGTAAGCAAGAATCTAGAACACTGAATCAGGATAAGAGTGAAATGTATACAGTAGGATTGATTGAGAGAGGTCTAGATACATTACATAGGTACATTGAAGCATTAGTTATCTAAGGCTTGGTTTAAGGTGTATTCATTATAGAATGCATGATTTCACAGATGTACGGTTGATATACACATCTAAACCTTCCTTCCATGCTTCTTTGTCCTGGAGCCTGACTCAAATCACACAAATGTACAACTTGTATGCAAGCATTATGTGAAAATATTGCATTTAACTAAAGAATCAAGTTGTTTCATCCTTTTGTGCATGTTCTATCTTCCCAGTTAAAATTCTGTACATTATCTGTCTGGAAAATTGCTGGTCATTTTTAAACTGTGTAAGTGCTGCTTTGTAAACTCTCTGAAAACTTCATACTCTTGAATTTGAGAGGCTCCTTTCCTTCTTTATGCACCCACTGTAACTAGCATATACCTTTTTATTATATCTGCTAGATCATGTTTAGAATTATCTATATCCTTCCTCCCCTATCATGCTCTGAAGTCTTAAATATTATATATCTACATCATTTACCTTCACATTGCAGGTACCTGAAACATTAGTTGGCACATAAGAGTCACTTAAAATGTGAGAGAAGAATGATTAGTAAATTTAGCAAAATCTCTGGTGAATCTCTATTGAAAATTAAATAAAAGGGAAAGTTTGTTCATCATCAATAGCCTGAACCAATCTCTTTTACATATCTTGATAAATAAATGATTCTGTATTTTAATAGTAGAAATGCGAATAGTAGAGTGGAGTAAAAATTTTATTTTTACTATATAATGCAGAGTTTTGCATAAATATGTGGTTCAGTGTGAGTGCTTTGCTCAGGCCTAAGATCGTGGCAGACAGTGTATTGTGGCCCCAGGATTCTGAGCCAGAAGCCTCTGTCCTTGTACTAGGACTTCCGGGCTCCTAAAAGGCTAGGGTTTGGGATCTGTACTTGCATAGTTCACTTCACAGTTCTGGCTCCTTGAAGGTCACACCATGAGCAGCATTTGAGCCAGAGCTTCTTCCACACCGAGCCAGGCCTCTGGCACCAGATGCCATACCACAGTGACTCTAACTTCGGAAGGGAGAATGAAGAGTCCATGGGCACAGGGGACTGTGAGCTCAGGGGTGTGAGGCAAACTCCCCAAGGACAAGTAGGAAGGAAGGGCTTTGGCACAGGGGCACCCAGGTGTTTCTCATCCCAGGACCCCTCTGCCACCCACAGAGCTCCAGCTACCCTGTAGTTTCAGGCTGTCTCTGACAGGGGTTGTGGCTGCAGGTTCGCAGCCTTGTTCTGCCACTCTCTGAGCCTCCTGACCCGGGCAGCCTAGCCCATCCTCTCCCTGCCCCTGCATCAGGATGGGCACTTACTCCCCCAAACCCTGGGAATCAGGTATCACACCCTGCCAGTTGAAACTGCACCTTGTTTGCCTTCCTAGGAAACTTCATGCTTCATTCACCCCAACCAAGCCAGACCTCCTCCCCTGCGAGAACTCCCATGATCTCCAAAACTTAGAATAAGCCCTGGTGAGGAGGATCGGCTAAGAGGGTCATTTTCCTCTACACAGGATGCTAATAGATGGGCTCTGTCAGAAGTAGAGGAATGCCCTGAGGCTGCTTTTCATGGCAAATGTTCCAAGAACAAGCAGAGACAGTCTCTGGGGTGAATTTTAGACCCTGCAGCTGCTCTGGAGGATGTTCATGAGTACTTGGTGTGTCTCTTTGTTGTATTTTTGTCTTCATGTGAATAAAGAAAAAAAAAAAGGATGACTAAACGTATTCTTCAATGACTTTCTGAGAAACAATGTATGGAGGCTAAATGTTTGGAAGTTTTCTTCCCTAAAAAATTACATTAGTTTATCCTCACTCACATTTAATTCATAGTTTTCACAAGGAACTATATATAATAGCCTGTGATATACCATAATAGAAATATTCCAATACTTTAGCCACCTGATGCAGAGAGCCAACTCAATGGAAAAGACCCTGATGCTGGGAAGGGCTGAAGTCAAAAGGAGAAGGGGGCAGCAGAGGATGAGTTGGTTAGATAACTTCATTAATTCAATAGACATGAATTTGAGCAAACTCTGGGAGAGAGTGGAGGACAAAGGATCCTAGAGTGCTGGAGTCAATGGAGTCACAGAGTTAGGACTCAGTGACTAAACAACAATAGAATGAAAAAAAAATTTAGTGCATATTAGCAGCCTCTGGAAAAACCTCTCAGTCTCAAGAGTCTTCTCCAACACCACAGTTCAAAAGCGTCAATTCTTCTGCACTCAGCTTTCTTCATAGTCCAACTCTCACATCCATACATGACCACTGGAAAAACCAGAGCTTTGACTAGACAGACCTTTGTTGGCAATGTAATGCCTCTTCTTTTTAATATGCTGTCTAGGTTTGTCATAGCTTTTCTTCCAAGGAGCAAGTGTCTTTTAATTTCATGGCTGTGGTCACCATCTGCAGTGACTTTGGAGACCAAGAAAATAAAGTTTCTCACTATTTCCACTGTTTCCCCATCTGTTTGCTATGAAGTGATGAGACCGAATGCTGTGATTTTAGTTTTATGAATCTTGAGTTTTAAACCTACTTTTTCACTCTCCTATTTCACTTTCATCAAGAGTTTCTTCAGTTCCTCTTTGTTTTCTGCCATACGATTGCTGTCATCTGCATATCTGAGGTTATTGATATTAATTTCTTTGTCAATTGATATTTTGATTCCTGCTTGTACTTCATCCAGCACAGCATCTTGCATGATGTACTCTGTATATAAGTTAAATAAGCGGGGTGTCAATATACAGCCTTGACGTACTCCTTTCCCAGTTTGGAACCAGTCCATTAGTTTTAGTCATGTTGACAATGTACATGCTTATATAATATGATTAAAATGACACTTGACTCCTCTGATATTCTTCTCCAAAACCCAAACCCCAGTCCTGTCAGAAGGCAACACTAGACAAATACCAATTGCTTTCACCAGTGTTCTTCACAATTGTCAAAATCAATAAAAACAAGGAAAGCTTGAAAAACTGTTACAGTCAAGAGCAACTTGAGGAGACATCATTACTAAATGTAGTGTATTATCCTAGATGGACTAGAAAAGAGACATTAAGCAAAAATTAATGAAATCCAAATTAATCATCAGATCAGATCAGACCAGATCAGTTGCTCAGTTGTGTCCGACTCTTTGAGACACCATGAATTGCAGCACGCCAGGCCTCCTTTTCCATCACCAACTCCCGGAGTTCACTGAGACTCATGTCCATCGAGTCAGTGATGCCATCCAGCCATCTCATCCTCTGTCATCCCCTTCTCCTCCTGCCCCCAATCGCTCCCAGCATCAGACTCTTTTCCAGTGAGTAAACTTCGCATGAGGTGGCCAAAGTACTGGAGTTTAAGCCCTAGCATCATTCCTTCCAAAGTAACCCCAGGGCTGATCTCCTTCAGAATGGACTGGTTGGATCTCCTTGCAGTCCAAGGGACTCTCAAGACTCTTCTCCAACACCACAGTTCAAAAGCATCAATTCTTCGGCACTCAGCCTTCTTCACAGTCCAACTCTCACATCCATACATGACCACAGGAAAAACCATAGCCTTGACTAGATGGGCCTTTGTTGGCTAAGTAATGTCTCTGCTTTTGAACATGCTATCTAGGTTGGCCATAACTTTCCTTCCAAGGAGTAAGTGTCTTTTAATTTCATGGCTGCAGTCATCATCTGCAGTGATTTTGGAGCCCAGAAAAATAAAGTTTGACACTGTTTCCACCGTTTCCCCATTTATTTCCCATGAAGTGGTGGGACCAGATGCCATGATCTTTGTTTTCTGAATGTTGAGCTTTAAGTCAACTTTTTCACTCTCCACTTTCACTTTCATCAAGAGGCTTTTGAGTTCCTCTTCACACAGACTTCAACTTATGACAAAGAGTGAATATTAGTTTCTTACTTGTAATAATGTGCCATACTAATGTAAGATGTTAATGATAGGGGAAGCGGGGTATGGGGCATATGTCAGTCTATGTACAATCTTTGTAAGTTTTTGGTAAATCTAAAACTGTTCTAATAAAGTGTATTTTAAAATTTCAGTATCCTTCTTCTTTGTCCTTTCTTTACTTGTGATTTTCTATAATAAAAAGTTTTACATTACTGTTATTATGTAGAAATAGCTAAAAACACATTTTAATTTATCTGTTCTATGAATCTGTGATAACCCCTTGACTATCACTGGATATCCTTAAATGCAAGCACAACATCCTTCCATGAATGAAAATGGAGAGAGGGAGTGAATCAGCATAATGAAAAGAGTCATAGTCCATGGAGAATTCACACACAGGGCATGGTAAACCTAGAATAGTATGTTGTAAATTAAAAAATGAGAAATCTGCAAACTGGAAAGCTAACCAGAAGTTACTATGTGAAACAGAAATACACAGAAAATTTTTTAAAAGAGACAGAGAAAGAATCTTGGAGAATGATAGTAAATCTTGGACAGGCATTTAATATAGTTTCAATAGGATTCAGGGTCAGAGTGACCTTGCTTACTTAGTGTGCTTAAGTCCATCATCCTTAAGTCTTAGAATAGCTATGGTAGTAAACTTTATTGCAGTCACAACTTTGTCTTCTATTTCATTTATATAATCTCTTGATACTGAGTTTGCAGCAAAATGGATATATTAAAAATCCTTCCAATTTAATTACAAATGTACTTTGTATTTGTTCTGCCCTGAAGTGCAGTGAAAGTCACTCAGTCATGTCTGACTCTTTGAGACCCCAGGAACTGTATAGCCTGTCAGGCTCCTCTGTGCTTAGAATTCTCCATCCAGAATACTGGAGTGGGTACCTATTCCCTGTTCCCTTCTCCAGGGGATCTTTCTAACCCAGGGATCAAACCCAGGTCTCACATTGCATGTGGATTGTTCACCATCTGAGCCACCAGAGAATCCCAAGAATACTGGAGTGAGTAGCCGATCCCTTCTGCCAGGGATATTCCCAACTCAGGAATTGAACTGGGGTCTCCTGCATTGCAGGCAGATTCTTTACCAACTGAGCTACCAGAGAAGCTCAGTTCTACTGCTCTAGGACTTAGTTAAACATCCTGACTTCACAGTTCTGGCTAGGTGCACTTCCGTCCAGTAAAAGGACAGATTCACCAATTACTTTTGAAAGAATTTCTTTAGTGGCAATTAAAAGCTGATTGTCTTGCTAAAATCTAATTAAAATTATTTCTGCAAAAACAGTCCTAAATAATGTACTTTGAGTGACTTGATAAATAAGCCTAAAACAGCCAGTAGTGCTACAATTCAATAGCAGTTTCAAATAGCTTCCATCTGAAAACAAATCCCAACATTCTAGCATGACCCCGGCCAGAATTCCAAATAGTAAAACAGTTGGCACTACTTCACTATAATAAAGTTTCTTAAAGGTGCATTCTAAATTTAACTTTTTATTATTGCATTCCTCTGTTCCAGATTCAATTTCACAGTTTCATGATGCATTTGGCTGTGTCACACCCTTTGATTCCTACCAGTTTCCCATCTCACCTGTCCCCTTACTCTAAAAGTTAGTTCTTTCCTTTGTTCTATGTGTGTGTGTTAGCTGCTTAGTCACATTCAACTCTTTGCAACCCCATGGACTGTAGCGCACCAGGCTCCTCTGTCCATGGAATTCTTCAGACAAGACAAGAATACTGGAGTGAGTAGCCATTCCCTTCTCCAGAGGATCTTCCCCACCCAGGGATCAAACCCAGGTCTCCTGCATTGCAGGCAGATGCTTTACTGTCTGAGACATCATGGAAGTCCCTTACTTGATACATATACACACATATATCTCATATCAAGACCGTTTGTTTCCCATGGATCAGTCCATCATTTTACATGTACCAAGTAATTCTCTTTCCTTATATTTAATTCTAAGTTCCTATTTTCTTCATCTGAAGAATCTGAATTAGCTACCTCAACAGAGGTTAAGATCTTGACTGATCCAAAATAAAACTTTCAGAGTTTACAACAATAAACATCCTACAGAATATAGTATTATATTTGAAATCTATATGATTATATTTGAAAATAAATAGAAGAAAAGGGACTTTTCTTAAGCATATGATCTATTTAAAACTTGGCAAGTTTTAAAGCTATACGAGTCTTAATAAGCTGTAACACTGTGTGCTGGTACTGAGTTCAAACTCACTGTGTATATGCTGTGCCCTAGGCTATGGTTAAACTTTCTAATCCCCTGCTTTTCTCTAAGGAAAGATATACCTTAACATGCAATAATTTGGGAAAATTCCTAGATCCAAAAGAAAACGGTATTATATATGTGTGTCCAATTGATCTTGGCTGAGGACACTTTGTGAAAGAATAAATTTTAAAAGATAATTTTTCAGGCATTAAAATTTATAAAGTGGGATGTAATTCTGATCATATTTCTTTTATGCCACTTACTAAACTATCCCCAGAATCTTTAATCCCAAATCACACCAGCTTTTGAATTCCTGAAATCAGTTGTTACCAAGAGTTCAACCAGATGCTGGTCTCTAACAAAGGTTCTCAAAGGAATGTTGTTGAGTCACTAAGTTGTGTCTGACTATTTGTGACCCCATGGATGGTAGCCCGCCAGACTCTTCCATCTATGGAGTTCTCCCAGCAAGAATACTGGTGTGGATTGCCATTTCCTTCTCCATGAAGGAATAGTAAGGAATAAATTGCACTTTATTTTAGCTTTAGTTCTAATCTCATCTTTAAGGATTATTAGGAATTGAGTCATTATATTCCCTATCTCTGCTCAGAGATACATCTGTTTCTCATTATCTAGAATTGCATCCATTGAAACTGAGGGTTCAGAACTGCCCACAAAGAAGAAATAGGTCATCCTCAGCAAATGCAAAACTTAAAATATGGCAGAATTTTAACCAGAAAAAAAAAAAAAGTTATTGGCCACGTTCTCATTAAGAGACAGCTCTCAGGAGTGATTTCTTAAATCCAGAATATATTTTATATCACCTTTATTCAAAATAAGTAAGTCCTATAACTTTCAAAGTATCTGACAGACTGAAAGTTCTGTGTGTGAGGCTTCAGAGGTCCTAACAAAGACAACATGTGTTATTGGCAGCTATTACTTAGAGTGTGAGCATGTAGGGTTAAAAAAAAACCTCAGTATGATGACAGTGTTAGGAAGCTCAGGAAGAGGGTAAGTCAAGTCTCAGATGGGCCTAGTGTCAACTCTACAACATGAGCCTTCCATATATAACAACATTTAATACTCAGAACAATCGCAAGAGATAAATACCACTGTAGCCAGTTTGCAGTTGTGAAAACAGTTCTGGAAAAGCTAAAAGGCAATTTATGAATCAGTATAGTTGATTTCCATGATTCATAGTATTAAGAGTTATGTTCTATAAAGTTACTGTGACCAATGAATTAGCAAATATCAAACCCTTGCTACTAGGGAAATAGAGTTTTATTCCTACAAGCCTCAAGTCACAACATTTTTGTCAACTGATTTATATACAACATGGTTTTATATGAATTTTTATTTAAAAACATATTATTGGCTCATTAACTTTGAATTCACAACCAATAGTACAAGAACTATACCTTAACTAACACATTTGTTTTCTGTGTAAGATACATCACAGCCTAGAGAACTATCTCAGGGCCTAAAAAACAAGGTGCTCAACAAAAAGCTCAAGATGAGAAAAATAGACCAGACTAAATATACCACAAAATGGACATTTGATTACAGTGTGAGATGAAACGAGAAAGCAGAGTGTCACCTTGTTGCACCTCAGCTGGGATCATACTTTTCGGAAAACTCAATTTTTCATCACCCTTCACATGTCTACAAAAGACCTAAAAGTGTGGTGAATATTGATTTTCAGGTTGCAAATACATTTTAACAAGTAGGAATATTCACAAATAGTGAAGTTGACTGTATTTAATATCAGTTTTCTGTTCTCCAGCTTATTTTTCCCTTGACTTTAAAAGTAATGCTCTCTCATGCAGAAAAATTAAGTCATACAGAAAGTATTTTTAAGAAAAATTTTAATCAATAAAATTTCATCACCAGAAAGCAATGATGCCATTATATATATAATGGAAGTCACCATTAACCCCAACATATATATAAGTTGTTGTTCAGTCACGAAGTCGTATCCAACTCTGTGACCCCTTGGACTGCAGCATGCCAGGCTTCCCTGTCCTTCTCTATTTCCCGAAGCTTGCTCAAACTCATGTCCATGAGTCAGTGATGCTATCCAACTGTCTCATCCTCTGTCACCCCCTTCTCATCCTGCCTCAGTCTTCTCTGGTATATACATATATGTGTGCTCTTGTGTGCTAAGTTGCTTTAGCCATGTCCATCTCTTTGTGACCCTATGGACTGTAGCCTACCAGGCTCCTCTGTCCATGGGAATTCTTCAGGCAAAAAGACTGGAGTGGGTTGCCATATTCTTCTCTACAGTATCTTCCTGACTCAGGGATCAAACCTGTGTCTCTTCCGTCTCCTGCACTGGCAGGTGGGTTCTTTACCACTAGCTCCACCTAGGAAGCCCATGTTTATATATACATAATTCTTTTAAATCTACCCTTAAATGGTGGAGTAGAAGGGCATGAACTCATCTTCTTCTGTGAAAATTCCAAAATTACAACTCATTGCTGAACAACTATTGACAGGAGAATATTGGATCCCACCAAAAAAAGACCCCACATTCAAGAACAAAGGAGAAGCCCCAGAAAGATGGTATGAAGGGCGAAATCATGTTTAGAAAAATCAAACCCCATACTGGCCAGAGATGATCGGAGGGCTCAAAGGAAACCTTGTGCACACCAGGACCCAGGAGAAAGGAGCAGTGATCCCACAAGAGATTGACCCAGACTTACCTGTGAGTGTCCAGGAGTCTCCGGCGGAGGCACAGGTCAGTGGTGGCCTGCTACAGGGTCTGGGACACTGAGTGAGGCAGTGCATGCAAGGCGCCTTTTGAAGGAGGCTGACATTATCTTCATTACTTCCACCATAGTTTGGTCTCAAGTAAAACAACAGAGACGAGACACAGGCACTGCCAACAATAGAAAATCAGGTTCAAGTTTCACTGAGTATGGCCCCACCAATCAGAACAAGATGCAGTTTCCCCCTCAGGCAGTTCTTCCCATCAGGAAGCTTCCATATGCCTCTTATCCTTATCAGACAGAGGGCAGAGAGATTGAAAATCACAATCATGGAAAACTAATCAAACTGATCACATGGACCACAGCCTTGTCTAACTCAATTAAACTATGAGCCACATCATGTAGGGCCACCCAAGATGGACAGGTCATGCTGTAGAGTTCTGACAAAACATGGTCCACTGGAGAAGGCAATGGCAAACCACTTCAGCATTTCTGCCTCGAGAACCCCATGAACATTATGAAAAGCCAAAAACATATGACACTGAAAGATGAATTTCCCAGGTTGGGAGGTGCCCAATATGCTACTGGAGGAGAGTGGAGAAATAACACCAGAAAGAGTGAAGGAATGGAGCCAAAGTGAAAACAATGCCCAGTTGTGGATGTGACTGGTGATGGAAGGAAAGTCTGATGCTGTAAAGAACAATATTGCATAGGAACCTGGAACGTTAGGTCCATGAATCAAGGTAAATTGGAAGTGGTCAAACAGGACATGGCAAGAGTGAATATCGACGTTTTAGGAATCAGTGAACTAAAATATGCTGGAATGGGCAAATTTAACTCAGATGATCATTATATCTACTACTGTGGGCAAGAATCCCTTAGGAGAAATGGAGTAGCCATTATAGTCAACGAAAGAGTCTAAAATGCAATACCTGGGTACAATCTCAAAACCAATAGAATGATCTCTGTTCATTTCCAAGGCAAACCATTCAATATCACAGTAATCCAAGTCTATACTCCAACCAAAAATGCCAAAGAAGCTGAAGCTGAATGGTTCTATGAAGACCTACAAGTCCTTCTAGAACTAACACCCAAAAAAGATGTCCTTTTCATCATAGGGGACTGGAATGCAAAAGTAGGAAGTCAAGAGATACCTTCAGTAACAGGCAAATTTGGCCTTGGAGTACAAAATGAAACAGGACAAAGGCTGACAGAGTTTTGCCAAGAGAATGTACTCGTCATGGCAAATACATTCTTCCAACAACACAAGACACAACTCAACACATGGACATCACCAGATGATCAATACCAAAATCAGATTGATTACAGTCTTTGCAGCAAAAGATGGAGAAGTACTATAGAGTCAGCAAAAACAAGACTGAGAGCTAGCTGTGGCTCAGATCATGAACACCTTATTGCCAAATTCAGACTTAAAGAAAGTAGAGAAAGCCACTATACTATTCAGGTATGACCTAAATCAAAGCCCTTACAATTATACAGTGGAAGTGACAAATAGATTCAGGGATTAGGTCTGATAGAGAGAGTGCCTGAAGAACTATGGATGGAGGTTCATGACATTGTTATAGGAGGCAGTGATCAAACCATCCCCATGAAAAAGAAATGGAAAAGTCAAAATGGTTGTCTGAGGAGGCCTTACAAAGAGCTGAGAAAAGAAGAGAAGCTAAAGGCAAAGGAAAAAAAAAAAAACAAAAGATATACCCATTTGAATGCTGAGTTTCAAAGAATAGCACAGAGACATAGAAAGCCTTCCTCAGTGATCAATGCCAAGAATAGAGGAAAACAATAGAATGGGAAAGACTAGAGATCTCTTCAAGAAAATTAGAGATACCAAAGGAATATATCATGTAAAGATGGGCACAATAGAGGACAGAAACAGTATGGACCTAACAGAAACAGAAGATATTAAGAAGAGGTGGCAAGAATACACAGAAGCTATACAAAAAAGATCTTCATGACACAGATAACGACGATGGTGTGATCACTCACCTAGAGTCAGACATCCTGGAATGCAAAATAAAATGGGCCTTAGGAAGCATCTCTACCAACAAAGCTAGTAGAGGTGATGGATTTCTAGTTGAGTTATTTCAAATCCTAAAAGATGATGCTGTGAAAGTGATGCACTCAATCTGTCAACAAATTTGGAAAACTCAGCAGTGGCCACAGGACTGGAAAAGGTCAATTTTCATTCCAATCCCAAAGAAAAGCAATGCCAAAGAATGTTCAAAATACCACACAATTGCATTCATCTAACACACTAGCAAAGAAATGCTCAAAATTCTCCAAACCAGGCTTCAACAGTATGTAAACCATGAACTTCCAGATGTTCAAGTCAGATTTAGAAAGGGCAGAGGAGCCAGAGTTCAAATTGTCAACATCTGTTGGATCATCAAAAAAGATGAGTTTCAGAAAAACATCTATTTCTGCTTTATTGACTAAGTCAAAGCCTTTGACTATGTGGATCACAACAAACTGGAAAATTCTTCAAGAGATGGGAATACTAGACCACCTTACCTACCTCCTTAAAAATCTATATGCAGGTCAAGAATCAAAAATTAGAACTGGACATGGAACAACAGACTGGTTCCAAATAGGGAAAGGTGTACATCAAGGCTGTATATTGCCACCCCACTTATTTAACTTATATGCAGAGTATATCATGTGAGATGCCAGGCTGGATAAAGCACAAGTACGAATCAAGATTTCCAGGAGAAATATCAATAACTTCAGATACTCAGATGACACCACCCTATAGCAGAAACCAAAGAAAAACTAAAGAGCCTCTTGATGAAAGTGAAAGAGGAGAGTGAAAAAGTTGGCTTAAAACTCAACATTCAGAAAATTAACATCATCATCATCCTATCCAGTCCCATCACTTCATGACAAATAGATGGGGAAATAATAGAAACAGTGGCAGACTTTATTTCTTTGGTCTCCAAAATCACTGCAGTAGGTGACCGCAGTCTTAAAATTAGAAGACACTTGCTCTTTGGAAGAAAAGCTATGATCAACCTAGACAGCATATTAAAAAGCAGAGATATTACTTTGCCAACAAAGGTCCATCTAGTCAAGGCTATAGTTTTTCCAGTAGTCATGTGTGAATGTGAAAATTGGCCTATAAAGAAACTGAGCATCGAAGAATTGATGCTTTTGAACTGTGGTGTTGGAGAAGACTCTTGAGAATCTCTTGAACTGCAAGGAGATCAAACCAGTCAATCCTGAAAGAAATCAGTCCTGAATATTCACTGGAAGGATTGATGCTGAAACTGAAACACCAATACATTGACCACCTGATGCAAAGAACTGACTCATTGGAAAAGCTCCTGATGGTGGGAAAGATTGAGGGCAGGATGAGAACAGGATGACACAAGTTGAGATGGTTGGATGGTATCACCAAATGGATGGACATGATTTTGAGCAAGCTTAGAGTTTGGTGATGGACAAGGAAGCCTGGCGTGCTGCAGTCCATGTGGTCACAAAGAGTCTGACACACTGAGTGACTGAACTGAAAGCTTTTAAAGACATCATTCTGGTTTAAGAATTATGGAAAAATAATTGTAGAGCTGTTTCCCTTATGTATTGAGTATAGCTATCTATCGTCATTTAGTCTCCTAGTGATGACCATAGAGACTATTCTAAATATCTATTATGAACACTGCTGAAAACTCTCATCTGTTTCTGTATGTTTATTTTTGAAAAAAAATTCCAGAAAGCACAAATTATACTTACATGCCTATTATATTGCGTTCAAGAAATGGTTTCCCAAATTTAAGCCAGATTCTATCTATTGTCCTTTGTGCGACAGTGTCAGCTTCCCTGTTTATTTTGATGCTGACTTCATAACTAAGTGGACGAAATATTCAGTAACTATGGGAAGAAAGACAATTATCTGACACAATTCATACAACCAAATGCCTGTATGTGATACAGTACTAAAACAGTAAGCATTGGAAGAATTGAAAGAGTATACAAGCTTAAAGAACAAATACTGATGGATTGTGGAAGGTGTCAGTTGTGGCAGCACAGATTGTAAATTTCTACAAAAATAGAAAAGGGATACAAAATTCCATGGACAGCATAAATAACAAAACTAGGGGAAAGGGTATCAAAATTCAAGCAGATTCTCAGCTATAAGACCTGAAAGTTATTAACATTTGTATGGGTAAAAAACAGGAAATCAAACAAGCAGCTTGATTGACCTGAAATGGAAGAAACCAAAAATAGCAACATATCTTTATTGGAAAGCATCCCTGGTCAATTTGAGAAAGACTACTGAAAAGGGAGGAACTTCCCCGACTCCAACAGCAGATGAGTGCAGGGGACCCAAAATAAGGCCATATGATGAAAAGAGGTCTGCGAGCTTTTATGAAACTTAAAAACTTACTTTGTCACCTCCTTTCCAGAATAGGACTTAACACTGAGGAAACCCTACTGAGAGTGGATTCAAAATTTAGCATGTTAGGGGTCACGGAGATAGAAGAAAGAGAATGTTCACAGAAAAGGAGGAAAACAGAAGCGAAACAGGGCTCAGATTTTCACAAAATAGTCATATTCTGAACAAGGGAGATGAGAGAGAGTGTGTGTGTGTGTTCTGGTATATACTGTAGTAGAGGCTTCCCACCTGGCTCAGTGGTAAAGAATCCACCTGCCAAAGCAGGAGACGAGGGTTCAATCCCTGCATCAGAAAGGTCTCCTGTAGAAGAAAATGGCAACCCACTCCAGTATTCTTGCATGGGAAACCCTATGGACAGAAACCTGAATGGCACAGTTCATGGGGTCAGCAAAGAGTCGAACATGACTTAGTGCCTAAACAACAACTGTAATAATAAATCAGTAAACTACAGAGGTTGTGGAAAACTGTACTGATATAACACCCTGTAGATAAAGAACCAGATGGAGACTTAAGGATATATCAGATTGAAATTTTTAAATGGAAAAGTTTAAGTACGGTGTCTATGAGTGCATGCCTGGATTTAATATACACAGACACACACGCACACAGACATATGCAGGCACACATGAAAGCGATTATTATAAAAGTCAGAATACCGTTTATGTATGGGGATGAAAAAAGGTAAAATCTAGGATGGATCACGGGAAGGGAGCTTCTAGAGTGACTGACAAAGTTTCATTTCTTGACTAATTAGTTTCACCATACATTCACTTCATGTGGTTTTGTTTGATCTTCCAATAAATGGTTTTAAAAGGGGGCTATTTCTTCCAGTTCTGTGCTGTGCTTATCCACACAGTCTTGTCTGACTCTTTGTGACCACATGGATTGTAGCCCTCCAGGTTCCTCTGTCCATGGAGATTCTCCAGGCAGGAATACTGGAGTGTGTTGCCATGCCCTCCTCCAGGAGATCTTCCCAACCCAGTATCGAACCCAGGTTTTCCAAATTGCAGGTGGATTCTTTACAATCTGATCCACCAAGGAAGCCCAATAATACTGGAATGGGTAGATTATTCCTTCTCTAGGGGATCTTTCTGACCCAGGAATTGAACCGGGGGTCTCCTACATTGCAGGCAGATTCTTTACCAACTGAGCTACCAGGAAAACCCATTTTTTCAAACCATATGACTAATTCCCCAAAAGATATGGAAAAGAACATGAAGAAATATGAATATTGACCTAATATCTGTTGCAGTTACATACTTTTAATACAGAATGCAGTCATTGATTTAAACCATTTAGCCTTACAAGATGCCAAAACAATTAAATGAACTGTAAAAACTTCCACCAAAGATGGCATTTTATCCAATCTTGCCAAATAGTGATCTAACCAAATCTCATTAAATTAATTATATTTTGCTGAATTGAATGAATTACTTATTATTTGGGCTTCCCAGGTGGCTCCGAGGTTAAGAATCTGCCTGTCAATCCAGGAGACTTTGGAAACACTGGTTTGATCCCTGGGTGGGGAAGATTCCCTAGAGGAGGAAACAGTAACCCACCCCAGTATTATTGCTTGGAGAATCCCATGGACAGAGGAGCCTGGCAGATTACTACTGTTCACAGCATCGCAAAGAGTTGGACATGACTGAGCACATACACACATGCATGACATATTTAAGACAAAGATTCAAGAGCTTGACTAAACTGCCTTTAATAACATTGCTAACTCTGCTTTTTGAAGTGAAAAACATAAAAGATATGACAGGAATTAACATCACAGTACATGTAAAACTTGATAACATGCAAAAAGACCCTATTCTGAGAATTCTCACAATGATCATCCAATAAATGTCTTCTTAATCTATACTTCCTCAACTCTGTTTATATAAAGTACACAAGGCTGATATGGTTGTCATCCTCAAAGTCTGCAGAGAATATTTCCATCTTCATGGTTATTTATTACACAGAATTATATTTTGAGGAATTAATTATAATTATATTAAGAGTTCAGTTCAGTTCAGTTCAGTCACTCAGTCAAGTCCAACTCTTTGCAACCCCATGGACTGCAGCACTCCAGGCCTCCCTGTCCATCACTCTAACTCCAAGAGTTTACTCAAACTCATGTCCATTGAGTCAGTGATGCCATCCAACCATCCCATCCTCTGTCGTCCCTGTCTCCTCCTGCCTTCAATCCTTCCCAGCATCAGGGTCTTTTCAAATGAGACAGCTCTTTGCATTAAGTGGCCAAAGTATTGGAGTTTCAGCTTCAACATCAGTCCTTTTGATGAACATTCAGGACTGATTTCCTTTAGGATGGACTGGTTGGATCTCCTTGCAGTTCAAGGGACTCTCAAGAGTCTTCTCCAACACCACAGTTCAAAAGCATCAATTCTTCAGTGCTCAGCTTTCTTTATAGTCCAACTCTCACATCCATACATGACTACTGGAAAAACCATAGTCTTGACTAGATGGACCTTTGTTGGCAAAGCAATATCTCTGCTTTTTAATCTGCTGTCTAGGTTGGTCATAACTTTTCTTTCAAGGAGTAAACGTCTTTTTATTTCATGGCTGCAGTACTTTTGGAGCCAAAAATAAATAAATAAATAAAGTCTGCCACTGTTTCCACTGTTTCTCTATTTGCCATGAAGTGATGGGATCAGATGCCATGATCTTTGTTTTCTGAATGTTGAGCTTTAAGCCAACTCTTTCACTCTCCTCTTTCACTTTTATCAAGAGCCTCTTTAGTTCTTCTTCACTTTCTGCCATAAGGGAGGTGTCATCTGCATATCTGAGGTTATTGATATTTCTGCCGGCAATCTTGATGCCAGCTTGTGCTTTATCTAGCCTAGCACTTCTCATGATGTATTAAGAAAATTTATATTAATTATATTAAGAAAAATTAATGTGTTTGCTTCCTTTCATTCCTCCACTCCTCACCATTTCATTCCCACCTGCTGGTGTCCCAGTGGCAGGCAGTCACACAAACTGAAGCCTAAAGTTGTGTTTTGTAGGACTGGGTAAGGGCAGAGGGACAATCAACTAAAATAATCAGAACAGCCAAATCATTGTGGGAGCATCGGAATTGTTAGCTTCAGGGAGAGCCTAACTACAATCCCAGATTAACAGCTATGGTCCCTCATTAGGGATCTACTGAAGCTCTGATGGAGATAAGGAAGCATATTAGCAAGGACAGCAAGGACAAATTAACTTGTGGAATCTTGCAAGTTTCTCCAGTGGTCTCAGCCTGCAAAACAGTATGAAGCAACTTGGACAATTCTGACCTCTCCACAATCTAGGATTTTATTTTATTATGCAGATTTTATATTATTTAGTCTACATTTTTAATATAAATTTATTTATTTTAATTGGAGGTTAATTACTTTACAATATTGTATTGGTTTTGCCATACATCAACATGCTAAATTTCTATTCAATATGCCCTGCTGGAGCTGACTGTGGCTCAGACCATGAACTCCTTATTGCCAAATTCAGACTTAAATTTAAGAAAGTAGGGAAAACCACTAGACCATTCAGGTATGACCTAAATCAAATCCCTTATGATTATACAGTGGAAGTGAGAAATAGATTTAAGGGCCTAGATCTGATAGATAGAGTGCCTGATGAACTATGGAATGAGGTTCATGACATTGTGCAGGAGACAGGGATCAAGACCATCCCCATGGAAAAGCAATGCAAAAAAGCAAAATGGCTGTCTGGGGAAGCCTTACAAACAGCTGTGAAAAGAAGAGGAGTGAAAAGCAAAGGAGAAAAGGAAAGATATAAACATCTGAAGGTAGAGTTCCAAAGAATAGCAAGAAGAGATAAGAAAACCTTCTTCAGCGATCAATGCAAAGAAATAGAGGAAAACAGCAGAATGGGAAAGACTAGAGATCTCTTCAAGAAAATTAGAGATACCAAAGGAACATTTCATGCAAAGATGGGCTTGATAAAGAACAGAAATGTATGGACCTAACAGAAGCAGAAGATATTAAGAAGAGATGGCAAGAATACACAGAAGAACTGTACAAAAAAGATCTTCACGACCCAGATAATCACGACGGTGTAATCAGTCATCTAGAGCCAGATATCCTGGAATGTGAAGTCAAGTGGGCCTTAGAAAGCATCACTATGAACCAAGCTTGTGGAGGTGATAGAATTCCAGTTGAGCTATTCCAAATCCTGAAAGATGATGCTGTGAAAGTGCAGCACTCAATATGCCAGCAAATTTGGAAAACTCAGCAGTGGCCACAGGACTGGAAAAGGTCAGTTTTCATTCCAATCCCAAAGAAAGGCAATGCCAAAGAATGCTCAAACTACCACACAATTGCACTTATCTCACACACTAGTAAAGTAATGCTCAAAATTCTCCAAGCCAGGCTTCAGCAATATGTGAACCGTGAACTTCCTGATGTTCAAGCTGGTTTTAGAAAAGGCAGAGGAGCCAGAGATCAAATTGCCAACATCCGTTGGATCATGGAAAAAGCAAGAGAGTTCCAGAAAAACATCTATTTCTGTTTTATTGACTATGCCAAAGCCTTTGACTGTGTGGATCACAATAAACTGTGGAAAATTCTGAAAGAAATGGGAATACCAGACCACCTGATCTGCCTCTTGAGAAATTTGTATGCAGGTCAGGAAGCAACAGTTAGAACTGGACATGGAACAACAGACTGGTTCCAAATAGGAAAAGGAGTACATCAAGGCTGTATATTGTCACCCTGCTTATTTAACTTATATGCAGAATACATCATCAGAAACGCTGGACTAGAAGAAACACAAGCTGGAATCAAGATTGCCGGGAGAAATATCAATAACCTCAGATATGCAGATGACACCACCCTTATGGCAGAAAGTGAAGAGGAACTCAAAAGCCTCTTGATGAAAGTGAAAGTGGAGAGTGAAAAAGTTGGCTTAAAGCTCAACATTCAGAAAACAAAGATCATGGCATCCGATCCCATCACTTCATGGGAAATAGATGGGGAAACGGTGTCAGACTTTATTTTTCTGGGCTCCAAAATCACTGCAGATGGTGACTGCAGCCATGAAATTAAAAAACACTTACTTCTTGGAAGGAAAGTTATGACCAACCTAGATAGCATATTCAAAAGCAGAGACATTACTTTGCCAACAAAGGTTCATCTAGTCAAGGCTATGGTCATATATGGATGTGAGAGTTGGACTGTGAAGAAGGCTGAGCCTAAGAATTGATGCTTTTGAACTGTGGTGTTGGAGAAGACTCTTGAGAGTCCCTTGGATTGCAGGGAGATCCAACCAGTCTATTCTGAAGGAGATCAGCCCTGGGATTTCTTTGGAAGGAATGATGCTAAAGCTGAAACTCCAGTATTTTGGCCACCTCATGTGAAGAGTTGACTCATTGGAAAAGACTCTGATGCTGGGAGGGATTGGGGGCAGGAGGAGAAGGGGATGACAGAGGATGAGATGGCTGGATGGCATCACTGACTAGATGGACGTGAGTCTGAGTGAACTCTGGGAGTTGGTGATGGACAGGGAGGCCTGGTGTGCTGCGATTCATGGGGTCACAAAGAGTTGGACATTACTGAGCGACTGATCTGATCTGATGCTTCCTATTTTGGATACCATAAATTCATTCTTGCCTTATAGCTTTGACTTTTAAATAGCTTGCCACCACTTAGTTATTGCTTATTCATATTGTGATTACTTAGCTCTGCTTCTTTTAAGTCACTCTCATTATTGCCTTAATTGTGGCAGTTGTGCTTCTGTGAATCACTATCCTACCAATGTCAACACTGGTAGTAAAGTACTGGATCTCAGGGATAATTATTGTTTGACATTTATATTATTATTTTTTTTACTTATATAGGCTCTTTATTAATCTGAAACTTTATTCACAACAAGCATTTTTTTTTGGTCATTCTTGCTAAACATTAAAAAAAAAAAGCATTGCATAAAGAAGTGCAAGAGGAGATTTTATGCATCATCTTACTTTATTTCTTAATTTTCAGATGTGGAAACAGAGTCCAACAAAGTTTGACTGAATTGCCCAAAGGCTCTTGTCTGTAGCAAAGCCAAAATTAAGCAACAGTTTTCTTGACTTGGCCAGCACAAATTAATTTTGAGAAAAGGCAAAATATAAATGCATTAATAAATAAAATTTAAAAATATGACTCAGAATCAACAGCAAAAGCTGTACAATTGTAGGTGCTGCTTGCTGAATAAGACTTATTAAAATACATCCTCTGAGTCAGTTGTTAACCTAAAATTTGTTGATAGGCTTGATAGATGAGTTCACCCAGATACAGATTCATACCTATAACAAGTCTCAGGATGGGACAGGGCAGTATGGAGAATTGCTCACTTTAAGGATAGCAAGACAAAGTTCCTTCTGTTGTCCCAAACATTCTGTTCTGTGTTCATCTCTATGGTTGCCTTCCTACTAAAGAAATGTCTAGGTTTTCTCCAGTTTTCAAATCTTACATTGTAAATGAGTTTTTTCATGTCTTCAATATGTTATTTAAAAGTGCTTGCTACCTGCTTTGCTTGTTAACTTTGTGAGGAATTTTCTTTCCTTCTTCATGCAATTTTCTACAATGTTTTCTTAGCAGGCAGGCATTCATTTAAAAATTAAAATTACTGAAAGGGCAAATTTCTCATGAGGCTCAAGTTTCAAGCAATTTCTCACTGGATAAAAATATGATGCCATCGTCCTTTGAAGTATAACACTTAAAATTTTACTTGATTGAAACAGCTAAAGGAAAATGTCTGGTTAATTATTGCATTTCATTATGTAGCAGGCAAAAGAAAACTATAAATGTCACTTTTTAAATTTGGATATTAGATAAATTATACTTTATCTCTGAAAAAGTAAAATAGGTGCAGTTCACAAATTATATGCTTACAGGTAAAATATCTGATTCACTTGTTGTATCATTATGGTGTGCTGAAAGCTAAGAAATTAACTAGGTAATTAGGATTGTCATTTACTAGGTATCTATTGGGCAACTTTTGCAAGTTCTATAAATCTGCAAGAGATATAGGATATAAGTTATGACCTACAGGTATTTACAATCTAATTAGGAAACCACATAACTGAAATAATTAAAGAGAAACTGAAGAGTAAGGTGACAAATTCAATCTGGTTTTGTGGAGTGGAATAGTCCAAAGTGGGAAAGATGTGAGCTGTGCCCTGAGGTAGGATGGGATTTAGATAATTAGGAAGGATGAAGTAGGCATGCCAGAAAAGGAAGATTCTACAGGAAATAATAATAATAATAATCACAAGGAGGGTAAATAAGTTGTTGTATGTTAGAAATAGTGACATGCCCTACCCAGGTGAAGCTATATTCAATAGAATAGTGAAGAATTATTAATGCCCTTGAAAGCATGCTGATGACTTAGAGAATTCCAGGCATCTTTGTATCCTCTGGCACCAGGCTGCTTAGTAAATCCTCACTGAGTTAAATGATCTAAGAGATACATTAGTCCTTCTTATTCATTTACAAAAAAATGAAACTGAAGGTCAGAGAGACCAGGATATCTGAACAAGATGTCACTGGTAGTGGACTGCACACACTAGCCACTACCTCTTAACTCCACAACAGAAAGTTCCAGATAGGAGAAGTCATGTTTAAGTTTACCCACCCTGAATCCACCAGATGCTTCTAAAGTTTCTGTTGAAGACCATATGTAGGCAGGAAAAGTCAAATTTCTTTGGAAGCTCTTGTTCAAGTGGAAGTGAAAGGGAAGTCGCCCAGTCGTGTCCGACTCTTTGTGATCCTACAGACTGTAGCCTACCAGGCTCCATCCGTCCGTAGGATTTTCCAGGCAAGAGTACTGGAGTAGGTTGCCATTGCCTTCTCCAGAGGATTTTCCCAACCCAGGGATCGAACCCAGGTCTACCTGCATTGTAGGCAGGCGCTTTACTGTCTGAGCCACCAGGGAAGCCTTCAAATGGAAGGGATCCTCTTCAAATGAGATGTGACTCTGAGTTAATTTTCCACATGATCTACAGTACAAAGAGGCTGAGACTAATAAAACTGAGAATTCACAAGCTTTTCTATCATCTTTTCTTACAAGGAAAAGAGAAAAAATACTTCCGTTAAACTCATGTATGTTAAGTGATGGAATGACGGGGTGAAAGTCATCTGAACATAATTTGGAGGGGAGTCTTTCATTGTAAACCTTTATTTATATGCCTTCTCAAGAAAATTTAAGTGCTTCAGTGCAAATTGGAAAATGCCCTTCAATCATTTGCTAATTGTTGCATATCTGTCCAGACATCAAGCTTTTCATTTTTTTTTAATTTTATTTTTTAACATTACAATATTGTATTGGTTTTGCCATGTATCAACATGAATCCGCCACAGGTATACACGTGTTCCCCATCCTGAACCCTCTTCCCTCCTCCCTCCCCGTACCATCCCTCTGGGTCCTCGCAGTGCACCAGCCCCAAGCATCCAGTATCCTGCATCAAACCTGGGCTGGCGCCTCGTTTCATATATGATATTATACATGTTTTAATGCCATTCTCCCAAATCATCCCACCCTCTCCCTCTCCCACCGAGTCCAAAAGACTGTTCTATGCATCTGTATCTCTTTTGCTGTCTTGTATACAGGGTTATTGTTACCATCTTTCTAAATTCCATATATATGTGTTAGTATACTGTATTGGTGTATTTCTTTCTGGCTTACTTCACTCTGTATAATAGGCTCCAGTTTCATCCACCTCATTAGAACGGATTCAAATGTATTATTATTAATGGCTGAGTAATACTCCATTGTGTATATGTACCACAGCTTTCTTATCCATTCATCTGCTGATGGACATCTAGTTTGCTTCCATGTCCTGGCTATTATAAACAGTGCTGTGATGAACATTGGGGTACACGCGTCTCTTTCAATTCTGGTTTCCTCAGTGTGTATGCCCAGCAGTGGGATTGCTAGATCATAAGGCAGTTCTATTTCCAGTTTTTTAAGGAATCTCCACACTGTTCTCCACAGTGGCTGTACTAGTTTGCATACCCACCAACAGTGCAAGAGGGTTCCCTTTTCTCCACACTCTCTCCAGCATTTATTGCTTGTAGACTTTTGGATTGCAGCCATTCTTTTTTTTTTTTTTTTTAATTTTATTTTATTTTTAAACTTTACATAACTGTATTAGTTTTGTCAAATATCAAAATGAATCCACCACAGGTATACATGTGTTCCCCATCCTGAACCCTCCTCCCTCCTCCCTCCCCATTCCATCCCTCTGGGTCGTCCCAGTGCCCCAGCCCCAAGCATCCAGTATCGTGCATCGAACCTGGCCTGGCAACTCGTTTCATACATGATATTTTACATGTTTCAATGCTATTCTCCCAAATCTTCCCACCCTCTCCCTCTCTCACAGAGTCCATAAGACTGTTCTATACATCAGTGTCTCTTTTGCTGTCTCGTACACAGGGTTATTGTTACCATCTTTCTAAATTCCATATATATGCGTTAGTATACTGTATTGGTGTTTTTCTTTCTGGCTTACTTTATTCACTCTGTATAATAGGCTCCAGTTTCATCCACCTCATTAGAACTGATTCAAATGTATTCTTTTTAATGGCTGAATAATACTCCATTGTGTATATGTACCACAGCTTTCTTATCCATTCATCTGCTGATGGACATCTAGGTTGTTTCCATGTCCTGGCTATTATAAACAGTGCTGCGATGAACATTGGGGTACTCATGTCTCTTTCCCTTCTGGTTTCCTCAGTGTGTATGCCCAGCAGTGGGATTGCTGGATCATAAGGCAGGTCTATTTCCAGTTTTTTAAGGAATCTCCACACTGTTCTCCATAGTGGCTGTACTAGTTTGCATTCCCACCAACAGTGTAAGAGGGTTCCCTTTTCTCCACACCCTCTCCAGCATTTATTACTTGTAGACTTTTGGATTGCAGCCATTCTGACTGGCGTGAAATGGTACCTCATAGTGGTTTTGATTTGCATTTCTCTAATAATGAGTGATGTTGAGCATCTTTTCATGTGTTTGTTAGCCATCTGTATGTCTTCCTTTGAGAAATGTCTATTTAGTTCTTTGGCCCATTTTTTGATTGGGTCATTTGTTTTTCTGGAATTGAGCTGTAGGAGTTACTTGTACATTTTTGAGATTAGTTGTTTGTAGTTGCTTCATTTGCTATTATTTTCTCCCATTCTGAAGGCTGTCTTTTCACCTTGCTTATAGTTTCCTTTGTTGTGCAGAAGCTTTTAAGTTTAATTAGGTCCCATTTGTTTATTTTTGCTTTTATTTCCAATATTCTGGGAGGTGGGTCATAGAGGATCCTGCTGTGATGTATGTCGGAGAGTGTTTTGCCTATGTTCTCCTCTAGGAGTTTTATAGTTTCTGGTCTTACATTGAGATCTTTAATCCATTTTGAGTTTATTTTTGTGTATGGTGTTAGAAAGTGTTCTAGTTTCATTCTTTTACAAGTGGTTGACCAGTTTTTCCCAGCACCACTTGTTAAAGAGATTGTCTTTAATCATTGTATATTCTTGCCTCCTTTGTCAAAGATAAGGTGTCCATATGTGCGTGGATTTATCTCAGGGCTTTCTATTTTGTTCCATTGATCTATATTTCTGTCTTTGTGCCAGTACCATACTCAGACTTCAAGCTTTTCAAAACTCTAGCTGAGTGTGACAAAGGTAGTAGTCCCAGGTTTCTTGATGTTTCCACTACACGTATCAGGCTGATGAACTGCTTTCTCAATTTATAGCCACTTTTTTTTCATAATGTAGCACGTGTCCATTTCTGTCAACATAAATATCATGTTCCTACTGCTATTTCAAATTAATAGCTTCTTTAAGTTAACTATATTTTTGCTGTACTACTATTTTGTTTGTGGCTTTCTCTATTTCGGCCTTACTAAAATCAATGAATTAATACAGAAACTAATGAAACTATAATGCACTGAAACTTGACAACATCCGCATACTATCTCTTGCTAAATGGTCCTTTCTGTGTTTAGTTTTGTCCTTTTTTATTCTGATTTGCTGTATCCACAGGGCTAGAACCAGAAGATACTCAGAGCTATTTGTTGAATGAATAATTGAGTGCTATCTTCTTAAAAAGTAAAGAAAAAGGAATGCTTAAACCAGGATAGAAACTGTAACATTAAAAAAAAAAACTGAAATATTTCATTCAATGGGTAACAAGAGAACTAATTTGCTACATACATTAAAGACTTGCATGTCTACTGTTTCTTATAGGCTTTCCAATATCCCTATCATCCAGGGAAAGCAGGTACTTCATTGGCCAAATGCATTTATTGACTTATCTAAAGGCTACATATTCAGTAAATAGAAATGTTCAGACTCTTGACTCTGAGTTTATTGTCCTACCTACTATAAAACGCTACACTCTGAATTATTTTCGGTTTCACAGACATCACAGTAATAATTTGTCTAGTTACTCAGTATTTTCTCTTTAGAAGAATTAATTGATATGAAAGCTAGCAGCTTCTGGATTGTGACCTGCTGGAGGAGAGAATCACTGGAGTTCTGAACACTTTTTAATAAAAAATACAAACAAGATTTAGCAAGAAGGGCCATGAGTCAAAAACATCAGTAAAATATTTCCACAACTATTTTGGTTCATTTATTTTTTCCTATAAGAAATGCAAGCCTTTGTTTATTTAAAGATATGCAACTTTCCATTTATTAATATCCTTTTTAGTAAGACCACATAATGTAGGCAGGCAATGTTAGATAAAACATCTGCAGAACAGACTTGCTTTCCATGACTGATGTTGTTTCATAGAGATATGTCATAAGCAATATAGCTGCTGGAAACTCAAATAGCAGCATAAATAAGATATATCCATGGAAAGTTTTGAAAAACCTTAAAATAATTCTCCTGTATTTTTAGTTTCCTAAGCTTATAATCAAGGCATCGTATTTATCTTACTATTATAGAGTTGTGCATCCTCTACCAAAATGGTTTGCATGGAGACAGATGCTCTGCACTGAGAAAATATCAAGAAAATAATGAATTGGAAGTTACAAGTGCCTTCAGCCAAAAGTCCAAAGGGAATTGTCACCTTGAAATTATATGTACCAGAAGGAGCTAAAGAAAAAAATGAAATGGCAAAAGTGCCAGCATTAATCCAGAAATTAATCTCAGGGGTGTTTTAGGCCAGGTTAATTGAACCAACAATAGTCTTTCATTTTGAACCAAAGCATGTCCAAAAGGAAAGGGGAGGCCAAAGTATCTTCAACTAGATTAGGTGAAACAGGACAGCTGAATCAGCTGCATAATCAAGAAATATTTGAAAAAGTGACATGTATTTATTGGGCAAGATATATAAATGTAGCTCCATCACTTGAGTTTACAAATTAGAACTGACAGCGCTTACCTGGGAAAAGGAAACCATCAGAAACAAAGTACTGATTGAGTGACATTAAGCTACATGCAGTTTAAACATTCTGTGCATAAATAAAATTCATTCCTGCCTTCCAAAAACTTAGATTCTAAGAAATATAATAGCAATATTAGAAACAACAATAACCTCTATCATTATTGGTGCCATTTCTTGAGCTACTGGTTAGTGCTAACTATTATGTCAGGGGCTCCTTTGGTGGCTCAGTAGCAAAAGAATCTGCCTGCAATGCAAGAGATGCAGGAAACATGGGTTCAATCCCTAGGCCTAGAAGATTGCTTGGAGGAGGAAATGACAAACTGCTCCAGTATTCTTGCCTGGAAAGTTCTATGGACAGAGGAACCTGATGGGCTGCAGTCCAAGGGGTCACAAACAGTCAAACATGACTAAGCAACTAAGCATGAAAATAATATGCCAAGTACTTTACAGGCAGTATCTCTCCCAATCTTCACAATCTAAAATGTTACTATTCTCTCCATTTTAATGTTAGATAACCTGAAGCTTAGAGATAATAACCCGCCCCATTTCCATAACTAGTAGTAGGTGAGTGGATGAACAAAAATAACACTACAAAGCCTGTGCACTCTTCCTCTGTATTCAGTTCAGTTCAGTTCAGTCACTCAGTCATGTCCGACTCTTTGTGACCCCATGAATTGCAGCACACAAGGCCTCCCTGTCCATCACCAACTCCCAGAGTTCACCCAAACTCATGTGCATCGAGTCGGCAATGCCATCCAGCCATCCTATCCTCTGTCATCACCTTCTCCTCCTGCCCCCAATCCCTCCCAGCATCAGGGTCTTTTCCAATGAGTCAACTCTTTCCAGGAGGTGGCCAAAGTATTGGAGTGTCAGCCTCAGCATCAGTTCCACTGTGTCCCACATGTAAAATGTTTCCCTGGTGGCTCAGATGGTAAAGAACCTGCCTGAAAATGCAAGAGACATAAGAAACACAAGTTTAATACCTGGGTTGGGATGATACCCTGGAGTAGGACATGGCAACCCACTCCTGTATTCTTGCTTGGAAAGTCACATGGATAGTGGAGCCTAGTGGGCTACAATCCATAGCATCACAAAGAGTCAGACATGACTGAAGTAACTTAGCACAAATGCAGGCAGAATGAATGAAAAGAAGCATGTTATTTGTTCTAAATGGAATTGGACAGTGAAGACAAGATAATGATTATGCCACACACACACACAAAAAAAGAACAACCAAGATATTTATTTTTAAAAGTACAATGATTGCATAGAGAAGAGATAGCTAGCATACACATTCAACCTCAACTGTAAGTGCATAATTTGAAGTTTCAAGAAATGTAAAATGAAGAATTTGACTCTATTGTCTCTTAATGTCAGGTGCAATGACTGCAGAGAACTAAGATTCACTGGAGAAGGAAATAGCAAGCCACTCCAGTATTTGTGCCTGGAGAATTCCATTGCCAGAGGAGTCTGGTGGGCTGCAGTCCATGGGCTTGTGAAGAGTTGGACACGACTAACAAGCTGGAGTGACTAATGCACACACACACACAAAAATAAGTCTTAATACAGTCAGCTAGTGTTTGATAGCTACAAAAGGATGTTAAGACAATCTTATTAATAAAATTCTTATTAATTTCTTTTTATTTATAAATCTCCATAGGATTAAGCAATGAGAGAAACTCTAATTCTAAATTAAACATAAGCATGAATGGACATGGGACAAATGACTGGTTGAAAACAGAAAGGAGTGCAACAAGGCTGCATATTGTCACTCTGATTATTTAATGTATATGAAGAGTATAACATATGAAATGCTGCATTGGATGAATCACAAGGTGGAGTCAAGATTTGTGTGCTTAATCACTGATGCTGGGAAAGATTGAAGGCAAAAGGAGAAGGGGACTGAAGAGGATGAAATGTTTAGATAGCATTACCAACTCAGTGGACGTGAATTTGAGCAAGCTCCAGGAGATAGTGGTGACCAGAGAAGCCTGACATGCTAAAGTCCATGAGATCACAAAGAATCAGACATGACTTAGTGATTGAACAGCAACAACAAATAATTTGTTCTCAAATGGCAATACATGTGAGATACACCATTAATTACAACAGTCAATAACTATTTGAATAAATACAAAGCAATAGTGGGAATGCTTAAAGAGCCATAAATGGAAAAAAAGAAACAGTAATTCATCAGTCAAGCCTCCAAAATAAACTCTATTGGAACAGCATATGTAAAAATCAGATATATGTTTATTAAGGAGAAAATACAAGTAGGTAATAACCCTCATATTTATTGTTCAATACACTTGCATGTGCATGAGAAGTCACTTCAGTCATGTCTAACTCTGCAACCCTATGGGCTGTAGTCCTCTGGGCTCCTTTGTCCATGGGATTCTCCAGGCAAGAATACTGGAGTGGGTTGCCATGCCCATCTCTAGGGGATCTTCCAGACCCAGGGGTCAAACCCGCATCTCTTATGTCTCTTGCATTGGAAGGTGGGCTCTTTACAACTAGTGCCACCAGGCAATTAATACTTTTTCTTTGCAAGCTGTCTATCAGACTGTTAGAGTAAGTAAATCATCTCATTTGAGGGATGAAGAAAGTAAGCTTTAGGGATACTAAGTGATTTTACAAAGATGAGACAGCCACTGATGATTGGCATGGTATTTTACTGTTTTTGTTGTTGTTGTTGTTGTTGTTTTAATTAAAGCTGGTTGCCTTCAATGTGAAAGAGAAGGAGAAAGTAAAAGAAAACAGATATAACAGTTCTATTTTTAGTTTAATGAGACTATCTGTTGAAATTATGGAAATCTAAAAAGTAGGTCAAAAGAATCTGTTTTGCTGGGTAACTTCTGCTTTGAATCATATATGTATCTGAGAGTCATATGAAGCTGCCATACTTGCTTGCTTCATCGGTGTTAAAAACATCATTTTGTACAAAAGTCATTTGGCATTTCTTCAGACTTCTATATTTGTCTAACCCCTCATGCTGAAGGTCACCTTAGTACACAGAGAAAGAGTTTATCACCTTTTTTGACAAAATAAATCCTTCTTTTCCATCTGCCACTAGGGTGGAGTAGGAAATGTATTCATTCCTAGAATCCTAAACTGATGTAAAGCAGATTTCTGCTGCTTTTTGTGGGGAGGAGGCTGCAGTATAGGAAGAAAAAATTGAAATCCTCTCTATCCCCTACCCTGCTAAGCTAAGTCACTTCAGTCGTGTCCGACTCTGTGCAACCCCAGAGAAGGCAGCCTACCAGGCTCCCCCATCCCTGGGATTCTCCAGGCAAGAGTACCGGAGTGGGCTGCCATTTCCTTCTCCAATGCATGAAAGTGAAAAGTCAAAGTGAAGTTGCTCAGTCGTGTCCGACTCTTAGTGACCCCATGGACTGCAGCCTACCAGGCTCCTCCATCCATGGGATTTTCCAGGCAAGAGTACTGGAGTGAGGTGCCATCGCCTTCTCCCAGAATTAGGCTAGAATTTCTGATTTGGAACTTGGGTCAGGAATTTGATCCAAATGTGATCAAACAGGTAGATACTTTAAGGTTATGTTAAAAGATCTAAGGAAAATGTGAACAACATGTGTGAATATGTGGAAACTTCATTAGAGAGAAGCAAACAATAAAAAAAGGAAATGCTAGAAATGAATAACACAGTATCAGAAATGACAAATGACTATGGTGGGATTATTATTAACAACATACTGTACACATGAGATGGAGAAGGAAATTACAATCTTTCTAGCAAGATTCTAGCAAGATTGCTAGATGGTGAGATTTTAGCATTCTTATCTAGAAAATCCCATGGACAGAGGCAAAAAAAAAAAAAAAAAGGTCAGGCACAGTCTTTGGGATGACAGAGTCAGACAGGATTGAGTGACTGAGCATGCAAGCACACAAGAGAAAAAGTAATTTACAATCAGTAAAATAAATCAATAAAGATTGTCCACGCATATAGCAAAAGAAAAAGATGAAAAGAAAAATTCAAAACAGAATAGAGGATCTGAGATTTTAGAACATTATCAATCTAATATATGAGTATTTGATGTCCCAGAAAATTGTGAAAAAATAGAACATAAAAAATGGGACAAAATAAATATTTGAAGAGATAAAGTCCCATTTTTTGCTAAATTTAAGAGAACAAAGATCTAAATAGCTTCAGTTCAGTACAGTTCAGTTCAGTTCAGTCACTCAGTTGTGTCCGACTCTTTGTGACCCCATGAATCGCAGCACACCAGGCCTCCCTGTTCATCACCAACTCCCAGAGTTCACTCAGACTCATGTCCATCAAGTCAGTGATGCCATCCAGCCATCTCATCCTCTGTCGTCCCCTTCTCCTCTTGCCCCCAATCCCTCCCAGCATCAGAGTCTTTTCCAATGAGTCAACTCTTCGCATGAGGTGGCCAAAGTACTGGAGTTTCAGATAAATTCATAGGAAGAATGTAAAGAAAAATGTAGGTGTATTGTATTTAAATGTTAAAATCAAAATGAAGATAAATTTTTGATGGCAGCTGAGTAAAAAAATATATGCATATTACATAGAGGGAAGCAAATGTAACAACTTCAGCTAACTTCTCATCAGGAAAAATAAAATCAAGAAGTCAATGAAATGACATCTTTGATGTGTTGAAGTTTTGAAAACAAAAACAAGCTCTTAGAATTCTACCAGTAAAAAAATCCTTCAAAAATTAAGGTAGAATAGAAACATATTTAGAAATGCAAATTCAAAGCTAATTCATCTTTCATAAAACTTCAAGACAAGAAGTACTAAAATAAATTCTCTAGGTTGAAGCAAAATGTTATCAAAAAGAAATTATTCTACTTTTAACCTATGAATGTTCATAGTTAAAGTACAGTACTTATTAAAACAGCAGCTACAACAATACAACTTATAGTTGACTCTTGCTTTTTTAATGTCAATTATGTATTAAATATTTTTCAATTTTAAAAAAGTTTAAATCTTTTATAAAATTTTAAAGTTTACTTTACAGTTATTGATACAATTATTGCAAATTATTGGTTATATTTTCTGTGTTCTACAACACATCCTTGGGCCTATCTTAAACCAAAAAAGTCTGCTCCTCCCACTCCTTCACTTATACTACCCTTCATACCACTTCTCAGTGGTAATGACTAGTTGATTCTCTATATTTATGAATCAGCTTTTTTCTTTCTAATTAACTAGTTTGTTGTATATTTTAGATTCCACATATATCATAGAGTATTTACCTTTCTCTGTCTGAATTATTTCACTGACATAATGCCCTCCAAGTCCATCCATGTTGCTATAAATGGCAAATTTTCATTCTTTTTATCTGGCTGAGTAGTGTTGAATTGCATATATGTACCATATCTTCATTATCCATTCATCTGTGGATGGACACTTAGATTGCTTCTATATCTTGGCAAATTTAACTAATGATACTACAAACATGGGGGTGCATCCTTTCGAACAAGTGTTTTCATTTTTTCCAGATATCTACCTGAGTGGGATTTCTAAGTCCTTTGTTAGTTCTACTTTTAGGCTTTTGAGAGACACCCAGGCTGCTGTCCATAGTGGCTATACAAATAAATAATATTATATATGATACATTATATTATGTATATCATAATTTTATAATTATAATATATAATATTATAATGATATAGTATATCATAAATATTATAATTTTATATTCTACATATTATATGTTATAGATTTATTATATATTATATTATATGCAATATATTTATATACAATATTATATAATATTATATATTATGCAATGCTGTAATTAATATATATTATAATATAATATAATATATTATATTATAATATATACAACATATATATAACATGTTTTATATATAACATATATACTCTAATATTATATATTATAATATAATAATTTATATATTACATAATATGAAATTTATATATTATATACTATATATAATATAATACAGTATATAATATATATTATACATATGATATATGTTCATTATTATATTATATTTAATTATATGTAATTATATATAATATATGTAACAATATATAATTATTGAATATTAAAATAATATTAAAATAATATATAATTTTATACATAATAATATAATATTATGATATAATGATATAATATACTTATATATTATATATACTATTATGATATATGATATAATGTATTTAATAATAGATATTATATTATATATTATCTTACAATAATATATTATTAAATATTATATTTATGTATTATTTGCTCATATTATATATATTACATATTACATAATATTATATATTATATTTATTATATATTATATTGTTACATTATATTATATTATATTAATTATATTATATAATATTATATTTATTATATATTATATTGTTACATTATATTATATTATATTAATTATATTATATAATATTATATGTTGTATATAAATATATACTTTAAAATATATAATATTATAAATAATATATGATTATGATATATAATCATACATATAATTATATATTACATTATTTTATAATAGTATTATATATGAAATAGTAGATATTATTATAATAGTATATGCATTATAATATAACATATTAAATACAATATATAAATAATATAATCATAATCTATTGTAATATATGATAATTATACACTAAGTAAATTATATATTATATTATATTATTTCATATTTTATTATAATATGTTATAATACATAGTATATATTAATATATAATATAATATTGCATAATATGTATTATATGCATATATGTATACATATATATTACACATAATATATGCATATATGTATATATTAATCCCTTATGTTCATATCATTGGCAAATATTTTTCCTTCTTGGTAGGTTGTCTTTTTGTTTTGTTGATGGTTTCCTTTCTTATGCTAAAGTGCTTAAATTTAATTAGGTCCCGTTTGTTTATTTTTGTTTTTATTTCCTTTACTTTAGGAAACAAAGCCAAAAAGAAATCTTTCTGTGACTTAATTGCAAAGAGCCTCCCAATGTTTTCCTCCAGGAGTTTCATGGTATTTGGATTTAACTTAGTTCTTTAATCCACTGGAAATTTATTTTTGCATGTAAGGTGAGAAATTTTCTAATTTCATTTTTTACATGTAGCTGTCCAGTTTTCCCAGGATCACTTATTGAAGAGACTGTCTTTTCTCCATTGTATATTCCTGCTTCCTTTGATGTAGGTTAATTGATCATATGTGAGTGGGTTTATTTCTGGGCTCTCTATCTTGTTCCATTGATCTAATTCAATCTAATGTGGGGGCTTTCCTGGTGGCTTATTGGCAAAGAATCTTTCTACCAATATAGGTGACATGGGTTTGATCCCTGGATTGAGAAGATACCCTGGAGAAGGAAATGGCAACACATTCTAGTCTTTTGCCTAGGAAATCCCATGGACAAAGGAGCCTGGTGGGTTACAGTCCATTGGGTTGGAAAAGAATCAGACATGACAGCAACTGAACAATTCTTATATGTATATAGTGATATCTCACTGTAATTTTAATTTGCAAATCTCTGACAACTAATGAAATTGAACAACTTACAGTTGGCTTCCTGGCCATGTGTATATCTTACTTGGTGAAGTTTCTGTTTATTTTTGTACATTTTTAATTGAGTTCCTGGGCTTTTTTTTTTTTTTTTATTAAATTGCATGGATTTGTTATAATTCTGACCATGCTTTATAAAGAAGTTATCCTACTCTGCAGCTTTTCATTCCATTTGCCTAACAGTAAGTTTCAAACAGGAGGAATTTTTAATTTTGATGAAGCAAAGCTTGACATTTTTTCTCTTATGCTTCATGATTTGGGGAGTTATACAGGAAATTGTTCTCTAATACAAAGTCAAAATTATTTTCTTCTAAGTGTTTTTCTAGAAAATTTATAATTTTAGATTTTTAAGTTTAGAGCTATGATCCATTTCAAGTTAATATTGTGAAGTAGGGGCTGAGAATAATTTTTGTGTATAAATATTGTTTCTCTAGGATCAGTTGTTAGAAGGATAATCATATACCTACTAAACAACCTAATAACAATTATTAAAATATTTGGAAATTGTCCTCAGGGCATATAGTCAGTGGAGAAACATTCATTCACTAAAACCTACTAAGTCTCAGTTAATAATGAGAGTCTATGGTATTAGAGCAACAACCAGCTCCCTTACCACCAGAACTTCTGTATTATGAAAGCTCAACCATAGCCATTGTACTCCAGGGAAGTCTGACCAAGAGCACTGAAGTTTGTTCTCATACCAGCTGTCAGTCTGGGACTATGATTTTGCCCCCAAAGGGAAAGATTTATCAGAAACCTCTATACTAAGTGTAGCAGACCCAAAACTTTGGGGCACTAATTATCACCACCTCCAACTCACTAACAGACTAGGAAATGCAAAAACAAGATCATAAGGTGCCAACCACCCATTCAAGTACACACTTGTAGAGTAGGAATATCATTCCAGGAAAAGCTGTTCCCAATCCTCAGCTTCAGTGCAAAGCATAGGGCTTCTACCCAGGTGGAAGCATAGGCTATAGGGACAAAGAATTCCACAGTTCTACCTGAGGGGTCTGACTTTATCTGGGAGAAACTGTGAGAACTCCATGCTTAAGGGGCTTGTCAAAAAAATAAATAACAACATTGAAGATCTTATTGAAAAGCAATTAAAAGAAGGCTGACAGCCCTGGGGTACAAGAAAAATAACAAAGCAGTTAGAAGTTTAATAGCACCAAGACAAGAAACAACCAAGAAGAGCACTCCTATAATCAGTTACCCTGGGGATCAGGAAATCTGTATACATGCATTAGATTGCACCCACTCGGAAGCAATGACTGCAATATTTGGAACAGACTTGAAAGCATTCCATAAACTGAACACAGACCCATCAACTTAGAATGAACCCTCACTGGCGTAAGTTTAACAAAACTCCTGATGAATCTCCAGTCATCCCTGACAATTTTGAAGATTATTTGCTTGCCCAGTGAAGCATCTTCTCATGAAAAAAGAGAAGAAAACAGAGCAGGAGTGTCCAATCTAGTCATCACTGGCTGAATGTGAGGCAAAATAATAATAATAAACCCCCTAATCAGGCTTCAAACAACATTTATACATGTAAAGATCAAGGGTAAAAATCTAACATTGAACCAATAACTGGCATACCCAGGAAGCAAGAACTGGCATACTAGATGGCCAGATCAAAACCTGAAAACAAGGAAAAGCAAATATGAGCAGCAATATCAGAAAGCACACACTGGTGTGGAAATAGGTAAGCTGAGTCACTAAATAAACAAATGTCTGTGCAAGCAGTAACCAAAACAGCTCCTGAAGATCGAGGTCAGCATCCAGTATTTTTTTTTTTATAGTACACTATCTAGTTTTCAACAAAAATATATGAAGCATACAAAGAAACAGGAAGAACACATGACCCATAAACTGAAAATAAGCAGGTAATAGTAACTACCCACATGGCAGTTGAAAGGGTCTACAAGGTGGACCTATCAAGCAAGACTTCAAAACAGGATAATAAACATGCCCAAGGGAAAAAGGAAGCCATATTTAAAGAATTAAAGGAAGGTATAAAGATGATGCCTCAACAAATAGACATTAGAAAAGAGTCAATTGAAAATTCTGGATTTGGAAGTACAACAATTGTAAGGAAATTTTCACGAGAAGGGTTTTTACAGCAGATTTGTGCTGGCAAAAGAATCAACAAACAAAAATAAATCAGTAGAGATTATACAATAAGACAAAGTCTTTGCCAACAAAGGTCTGTATAGTCAAAGCTATGGATGTGAGAATTGGACCTAAAGAAATCTGAGCACCAAAGAATTGATGCTTTTGGACTGTGGTGTTGAGAAGACTCTTGAGAGTCCCTTGGACTTCAGGGATATCAAACCAGTCAACTCTAAAGGAAATCAATCCTAAATATTCATTGGAAAGACTGATGCTGAAGTATTGATATTGCTCCAATACTTTGGTAACCTAATGCGAAGAACTGACTCCTTAGAAAAGACCCTGATGATGGGAAAGATTGAGGGCTGGAGGAGAAGGGGATGACAGAGGATGAGATGGCTGGATGGCATTACTGACTTGATGACATGAGTTTGAGCAAGCTGCAGGAGTTAGTGATGGACAGGGAAGCCTGGTGTGCTGCAGTCCATGGGGTCACAAAGAGTTGGACATGACTGAGTGACTGAACTGAACTGATACAATAAGAAGAACAGAAAGGAGAAAAAAGGTTAAAATATATGAATAGAGCCTTAGAGAAGTGTGGGACACTATTAAGGTCACTAATATATGTGTAATAGGGGTATCACAGGGAGAAGAAAAAGAGAAAGAAATATTAAAAATATTTCAAAGGAATAATGACTGAAAACATCCCAAGTTTGATGAAAAACCCTGACCTACACACCCAAGGTGCTCAATGAATTCCAAATAGGATAAACACAAAGGGATTCACAAATAGATACTTTATAGTCAAAATGAGAGCCAGAGATGAAGAGAAAAATCTTGAAAGTAATAAGAGAAAAGTGACTCATTATTTATAAGATGTAGAGGCCAGAAGGGAGTAGGAGAACATATTCAAAATGTTGAAAGTAACAAACTTCTAATAAAAAATCTTATATCCGGCAAAACAAACTTTTAAAAAATAAAGACTAAATAGGCTAAATTAAGACATTTCAAGATGAACAAGAGAGTTTATTGTTAGTAGGCAACAAGATTCCAAAAACTACTTACATTGCTCTTCATCCTGCCCATGTCGCCAATTGTCTTGCTGTATCTCACTGTGCACAGTGTTCGTTGAACCCTTAGTAGACAAGGTGCGAGCTAAGAGGCTGGAAGAAGACTCAGGGAGCATAGGAAGTAGGAACTACAGACGGGTTTATTCTCTCCTGGCTGATGCAGCAGCCGTAGCAGCAGCCACGCTATATTCTCCCCTCTTGTGGGTGACCCAATGAACTCAGCTGGGACAAGCAGTAATGCCGCCACTTTCTTAGGTGGAGCCCATACCGGTGTCCTGCACAGAGCAACCCATGACCAAAAAATACCTCATGATGTGCATGCTCAGTGCTGTGAGTGACCTCAGCTGTTACACAGTTACTATTTACACAGCGTGGGGCAAGAAAACCTGAACACACCATCCTGGCTAATTTGCTCTCCTCACATTCCACCCCTTCAGGGTCTCTCACCTCACATTCTATGTGCAGTCCATAGTCTGTGATATTCCCTTGGTGAGTAACACTGACCCATGGATTTACATCTTGCAACAGCAGTATCTACAACAACACAGTTACATCACCAACACATAACAAAACCCAGTTAGGTATCACCAGGAACTCATGTTGCAGTCCTTGCCCTTATGGGGCTTGAAGAGTCACCTACTGCATGTGGGGTGCCTTTATCTTCCATGGCCAAGTCCAGTCCACCGCCTGTCCTTGTGAAATTTGAGGAAAGCTCCCACAGGGACAACTTCGCCCCTATGGGATTTCTCACCAAGGACCTGCAAAACCCCCCACAGGTGTGGGGCCCACCCCTTCAAAGAGTGGACTTTATGGCATTCACAGCCCACCCATAAGATTGTAAATGCTTTCACATGTTCTAAATCTGCAAGAGAATCAGAACTTAGTAGTACATCACGGGACACAGCCTCTATACACTGTTGTAGTAAATCTATATCACAGGATGTAGCCTTTACAGTACATTGTTCTAAATCTTCAAGGATGGTCACAGACTTTAAAGCACACTGTTCTACATGAGGCCTCCGGTCCCTGCTTGAGCTCTTTGGGACACCTTGATCTGAGCCCTATTCAAATTGGCAAAAGGCATCATCAAAAGGATCATCCTAGGGCACCATGTAATCTTTTAACTGAACTGCCTGTATCTCTTGCTGTGGGTGCTTCCCAAGCTTGGTAAACTGCTGCTCTGGTCTCAGTTGCCTCCACAGCTCTAGGAGCAGAGCATGGGGCTGTCTATCAGTTTGATTTCTGCCTACTCTCGCTGCTAGCAAACCAGCCCACATTTGCATTCTCATCATCTGGATGGGGTCTTTACCAGATTGGGCCACTTTTGGGGTCTTCACACTTCTAATCCCCTTTGACTGCCACTCTCTCTCTACTTCTTACAAACTAGCCACCATCAAGGTCACCTCATAGATGGGGTGTCCCATATAGGATGCAAGAATGGCAATCAGAGATCCAAAAGCAGTAAACAGGGCATTGTTCAAAATGGCATCTCAAATGTTGCCAGTAAAATGCTCATCACTTGGGTCTCAGGTATTTGGGTTAAATATCGACTGTTTCATGCCTAGTTCTCTCACTACTTGGGTCAACTCGCCATAAGTATGTCACTTCCTCACAGTATCTGGGAGCTCTCTGGCATTGGACCACATGGTGAGGATGGCAGCATTAATCCGTTCCTTGAGGGTGTGTGATTGGTTACTTGCACACTGCATGGGTCACCTAGTTTTCTGCAACCTTTGTCCCAATGAGGAGTGAGTCGTTATAGATGCCAATAGTTCTACTTTGTCCCCAGAAAACAGGATACTATCCACCCCTATGTCCCAAATTCGCAAGAGCCATGCTGCCAAGGGTTTCCCTTGCTTTGCCAAAATTGCTTACACAAGTTGACCAAGTCCACTGGAATATATGGTTGATATGTCATGACCTCAGTCACATGACATGGGCACCCCTTGAGGATGCCCTCCCTGGGCCATAGGCTGTTCATGTTTCACTTTCTGCTGCACAACATACCTCTCTGCCAAGCGGGGACCTGAGATGTCACAATGTGCATCATCACCATCACTTCCTGCCTCTCTGTTAGAGATGCTGGGTTCTTCAGGACCACAGGCTTCCTATTTATTTGGGCATTTCTTTTTTGCCTTGCTGAATCAGCTAAAAATTTATCAATCAACTTTATTTGTCTTTTCAAAGAACCAGATCTTAATATTATTGACTTTTCTATTTTTTGTTGTTGCTGTTGTTAGTTCTAACGCCAATATGTGCTGCTCTAGTTCTTCCAAGCATCTCTGCACACTGTGTACTGGTGCAGCATCACAAACGGCGCTATTCATATTTGCCTTCAAGGGAGTCAAGAAAATCCACCCCACAGTGCCAGTGGCAGTCCCTGCCACCTTGTTCAGAAAATGAGAACGCACAGCCTGCAACACCTTTTCAATACTATCTGGTGAACCGTCTACTGCTTCCCAGTCTTCCACTGGAGCCCACACCAAGAAGATTGCAGCCACCTGGTACCACATGCTATATGGCGGCCACTGGCTTCCTCCATCCAGTGGCGCCTGCTGGGTATCCTGCCGACTAGGCCAGTTGCAGTGCTCTTCATCTTGTCCGCGTCACCAGCTGTCCAGCTGTATCTCACTGTGCACACTGTTTGTTGAATCCGTGATAGACAAGGTGCAAGCTAAGAGTCTGGAAGAAGACTTGAGGAGCCATAGAAATGACAGACAAGTTTATTCTCTCGTGGCTGATGCAGCAGCCATAGCATAACCTAACAAATGCAACCTCTCTCCTGACTGACACAGAAGCCATAGCATGTTCTCTCCTGGTTGACGAAGCACCCATAGCAGCACCCACACTGTATTCTGTCCTCTCATGGGTGACCCATAGACACAGCTGTGACAGGCAGCAACTCTGCAGCTTTTTAGATGGAGGCAATATATGCACAAAGCCACCCGCGATCAAGCAAGTGCATTGCGGCATGTCTGCTCAGTGCTGTAAATGATTTCAGCTGTTGCTGCTGCTAAGTCGCTTCAGTCTAGTCCGACTCTGTGTGACCCCATAGACAGCAGCCCACCAGGCTCCGCTGTCCATGAATTTTTCAGGCAAGAACATTGGAGTGGGTTGCCATTTCCTTCTCCAATGCATGAAAGTGAAAAGTGAAAGTGAAGTCACTCAGTCGTGTCCGACTCTGTGAGACACCATGGACGGCAGCCTACCAGGCTCCTCCGTCCATGGGATTTTTCAGGCAAGAGTACTGGAGGGGGGGTGCTATTGCCTTCTCCGCAGCTGTTATATAGTCATTATTTACAAAACAAAGGGCGAGAGAGCCTAAATACACCATCTTGGCTAATTTGCTCTCTCCCTACACTGCTAAAGAAAGTTCTTCAGGCTGAAAGCAAGTGACCTAAACAGTAACTTAAATTCATATTAAAAAATAAATAAATAAAAATAAGTAGGTAGGTAATTACAAAATATAGTATAATTTCATATTTGTTCTCTTCTTAACTGATTTAAAATTAATTATTTAAAGCAATATGTATATAATTGTATTATAAGGCCCATCACAGAAGTGATATATTTGACAGTAAAAACACAAAGTGGGGAGGTGAGAGTAAGCTTCTGAGTAAGGAAATGATACAAGGTGGCAAGAAGAATCCACAGGAAGAAGTTAAATAAGAGAACTAGAAATGGTATATAAGACATTAAATTTATAAATACGCACATGCTTTGTTTTCTCTCTAAACTGCTTTAAAAGATATAAAATTTTGTAAAATCATAATTATAAAAAGAATTTTAAGTGTTTACCATATATAGGTGCAATATTAATATTATTATTAATATTTATTTTTGTTGATATTTTGCCATTTAAGTTTTTAATCATTATGATTATTTGATTATTTTTCATATTAACAGTATTAATATAAAGAGATTTGCAGGAGTGGAAAAGTTCAGAACTAAAATTTCTATATTTAACTAGAACTAAGAGAATACAAGTTTGAAGCTAATTCCAGTGGTTCAGATATTTATTATTAGACCTAAATAAATCACTAAAAAATAATTCAAAGCTATAATAAAAGGTTTCTAACTTAAATTGGACTTCTCCAGTGGCTCTGGAAACGAATCTACCTGCAATGAAGGAGACATGTCAGGAGCCATCTCCTGCCCTGGGTTGGATCCCTGGGTGGGGAAGATCCCTTGGTGAACAAAATGGGCAACACACTCCAGTATTCTTGCCTGGGAAACCCATGAATAAAGGACATGGGGTCTCAAAAGTTGGAAATGATTGTGCGATTAAACAGCAACAACAACAACAAAACTGTGTTACCCTCTAAGATAAATAAAATAATTACTTTAGAGCATTATTCCTTTTACTTGGAATTCTGAGACTCAAGATATATTGAATTTACATTCTGATATACAAAGGGTAGAAAAGTTTGTGTCTAACTAACATGATAAAACTATTGTGAGAGAACTCTTTTTGGAATATCTTAAGATATGACTAATATTATCAACAAAACATTATTCTACTGTGTACATAAAATTGAGTACTTTTGGACTGAATGTTGTAAAATATGTTGGCCATTTGGTTTAATTGATTCATCTGATTTTGTATTGCATTCATAGGCTTTTTGTTTTAAAGTCCAGTAAATATTTTTCACTTGTATGCCAAATGGCTAGCTAGGTGAAAAAAAAAATATTCCTTGAATATCATCTACTAACTTTTAGCATAATTAGAAGCATGAAACAAAATGAATAAGTCAAATTTATTTCCAAAAGGCTAATGTTGAATTTTTTTCCTTACCTTTGGATTTTCATATTATTTTGATTGTGTAAATTCAAGATGAATCATTAATTTGAATGTTCTATTGTATAAGATTGTTTCTTATAATGTCTGTTTCCTTGAATAAAATAAACATTTTAGCATTATATGAAGGATTTTTGATTTTTTATAACTTATAAAGGGCTTCGCTGTGGCACAGCTGGTAAAGAATCTGTCTGCAATGTGGGAGACCTGTCTTCAATCCCTGGGTTGGGTAGATCCCCTGGAGAATAGAAAGGCTACCCACTCCAGTATTCTTGCCTGGAGAATTCCCATGGGTGGAGGAGCCTGGCAGGCTACAGGCTCACAAAGAGTCAGACACGGCTTAGTGACTAAACCACTAATAAATTATGAATATCTTATTCTGATATGACTTTATATCAATTTTTATTTTAATTTTATTTTATGTCCTATGATCAGAAGTAATGATATAGAAAGAAGAATAATTCTCCATTTCCTTATGTAGTTTGAATTTAGTCATAAAAGTATTTTTGCTTTGATTATATCAAAATTAATTCATTGTCTTCCTCAGTTGCATCTTTATGTGAATAAATAAATAAACAAAGACGTGGATTGTGGTATCCACTTGTGTTATTAACATCTAAGCAGCAACTGAGCATATGAAAGAAAGAAATATTTTTGATACACATAAAACTCACAGGACTTTAACTGTGAATTTTGTTTTTGAAATGAAAGAATCACTATACCATGCAAATTATATTGATACAAATTTTTAAAATATCTGAATTAAACACAATATTGCTCTCATGTTGTATTACTCTCAAATGGATTTTATTCAGTTAGTAGATAAATATGATTCCTTGGAGTAAAATGAGATGATATATAATTCCCAGAAATCCCCCTAAAGATAAAGCTATTGAAAAACTACAGCTTTTTCTTGTTAATGAGAGTATTTTCCTCTAATTCTCTCTATATGCACATATATAAACATGTATATAACATGTAAACATATATAAATATATATAACATATAAAAATATAATAAACAGCGATTCATGGGGTCGCAAAGAGTCGGACACGACTGAGTGACTGATCTGATCTGATATGTATATAAACATGTATATATATATATATATATATGTATATATAAACAAAAACAACAAGAAGTATATCACTTTACTTCTTGTTGTTTATTCACTAGGTCATGTTAAACTCTTTGGGGACCCCATGGACTATAGCCACCAGTCTCCTCTGTCCACGGGATTTCCCAGGTAAGAATATTGGAGTGGGTTGCCATTTCCTTCTCCAGAGGATCTTCCTATCCAGAGATTGAACTTGCATCTCCTACATTGGCAGGTGTTTTTTTTGTTGTTTTTTTTTTTGTTTTCACCACTGACCCCTAAGCAAAATACTAGGTGCTAATAATAAAACAATACAAGAGATAGACATAAACCCAACATTCCAAAACCTTAAAGGTTAGCACATTCTACTAAATTGAATTTTGAAGGACTTTTTGACATATGGACATGTGACAACATGACTGAGGTTTTAACAAATACATCAAAGTATAGAAGTGGTGTTTGCCTCTATGTAACATGCATTTAGTCCAAAGAGGAAGCTATAAGTCACTTGCCCCTATCCTTCTGAAAATTTTTAGAATGTATTTTTTGTTCTTTTAAATCTCCTGCAGTCTCAAATTTAACCCTTGGAGATAAATTTGATTTATAAGTAAGTAATAAACAGTAGAAATTTAAAAATATTTTTAGCAACAAAATAGCAAAGTTAAGCATATTTAAGTTAGAATTGGTTGAAAATAGCATTCTCACTATTTGTACCCTATATTCTTTCCAGGAGAACAAGGTTATTATATTCTTGAGGCATCTATTCCATGGTCTCTAACCAGTTTAGGAATTTTATTTTCTCTAAGTTCAACAACAATATCACAGTAATCCAAGTCTATGCCCCAACCAGTAACGCTGAAGAAGCTGAAGTTGAACGGTTCTATGAAGACCTACAAGACCTTTTAGAACTAACACCCAAAAAATATATCCTTTTCATTATAGGGGACTGGAATGCAAAAGTAGGAAGTCAAGAAACACCTGGAGTAACAGGCAAATTTGGCCTTGGAATACGGAATGAAGCAGGGCAAAGACTAATAGAGTTTTGCCAAGAAAATGCACTGGTCATAACAAACACCCTCTTCCAACAACACAAGAGAAGACTCTACACATGGACATCACCAGATGGTCAACACCAAAATCAGATTGATTATATTCTTTGCAGCCAAAGATGGAGAAGCTCTATACAGTAAAAACAAGACCAGGAGCTGACTGTGGCTCAGATCATGAACTCCTTATTGCCAAATTCAGACTTAAATTGAAGAAAAGTAGGGAAAACCACTAGACCATTCAGGTATGACCTAAATCAAATCCCTTATGACTATACAGTGGAAGTGATAAATAGATTTAAGGGCCTAGATCTGATAGATAGAGTGCCTGATGAACTATGGAATGAGGTTTGTGACATTGTACAGGAGACAGGGATCAAGACCATCCCCATGGAACAGAAATGCAAAAAAGCAAAATGGCTGTCTGGGGAAGCCTTACAAATAGCTGTGAAAAGAAGAGAAGCAAAAAGCAAAGGAGAAAAGGAAAGATATAAGAATGTGAATGCAGAGTTCCAAAGAATAGCAAGAAGAGATAAGAAAGCCTTCCTCAGCGATCAATGCAAAGAAATAGAGGAAAACAACAGAATGGGAAATACTAGAGATCTCTTCAAGAAAATTAGAGATACCAAGGGAATATTTCATGCAAAGATGGGCTCGATAAAGGACAGAAATGGAATGGATCTAACAGAAGCAGAAGATATTAAGAAGAGGTGGCGAGAATACATAGAAGAACTATACAAAAAAGATCTTCAGGACCCAGATACTTACGACGATGTGATCACTGACCTAGAGCCAGACATCCTGGAATGTGAAGTCAAGTGGGCCTTAGAAAACATCACTATGAACAAAGCTAGTGGAGGTGATGGAATTCCAGTTGAGCTATTTCAAATCCTGAAAGATGATGCTGTGAAAGTGCTGCACTCAATATGCCAGCAAATTTGGAAAACTCAGCAGTGGCCACAGGACTGGAAAAGGTCAGTTTTCATTCCAATCCCAAAGAAAGGCAATGCCAAAGAATGCTCAAACTACCACACAATTGCACTCATCTCACATGCTAGTAAAGTAATGCTCAAAATTCTCCAAGCCAGGCTTCAGCAATATGCGAACCGTGAACTTCCTGATGTTCAAGCTGGTTTTAGAAAAGGCAGAGGAACCAGAGATCAAATTGCCAACATCTGCTGGATCATGGAAAAAGCAAGAGAGTTCCAGAAAAACATCTATTTATGCTTTATTGACTATGCTAAAGCCTTTGACTGTGTGGATCACAAACTGCGGAAAATTCTGAAAGAAATGGGAATACCAGACCACCTGAGAAATTTGTATGCAGGTCAGGAAGCAACAGTTAGAACTGAACATGGAACAACAGACTGGTTCCAAATAGGAAAAGGAGTACGTCAAGGCTGTATATTGTCACCCTGCTTATTTAACTTCTATGCAGAGTACATCATGAGAAACGCTGGACTGGAAGAAACACAAGCTGGGATCAAGATTGCCGGGAGAAATGTCAATAACCTCAGATAAGCAGATGACATCACCCTTATGGCAGAAAGTGAAGAGAATCTAGAAAGCCTCTTGATGAAAGTGAAAGTGGAGAGTGAAAAAGTTGGCTTAAAGCTCAACATTCAGAAAACAAAGATCATGGCATTCAGTCCCATCACTTCATGGGAAATAGATGGGGAAACAGTGGAAACAGTGTCAGACTTTATTTTTTGGGGCTCCAAAATCACTACAGATGGTGACTGCAGCCATGAAATTAAAAGACGCTTACTCCTTGGAAGGAAAGTTATGACCAACCTAGATGGTATATTCAAAAGCAGAGACATTACTTTGCCAACAAAGGTCCGTCTAGTCAAGGCTATGGTTTTTCCTGTGGTCATGTATGAATGTGAGAGTTGGACTGTGAAGAAGGCTGAGCACCAAAGAATTGATACTTTTGAACTGTGGTGTTGGAGAAGACTCTTGAAAGTCCCTTGGACTGCAAGGAGATCCAACCAGTCCATTCTGAAGGAGATCAGCCCTGGGATTTCTTTGGGAGGAATGATGCTGAAGCTGAAACTCCAGTACTTTGGCCACCTCATGCAAAGAGTTGACTCGTTGGAAAATACTCTGATGCTGGGAGGGATTGGGGACAGGAGTAGAAGGGGACGACAGAGGATGAGATGGCTGGATGGCATCACTGACTTGATGGATGTGAGTCTGAGTGAACTCCGGAAGTTGGTGATGGACAGGGAGGCCTGGCGTGCTACGATTCATGGGGTCCATAAGAGTCGGACACGACTGAACTGAACTGAACTGAAGCTCAACATGCCCTGTACAGAATAAATTATAATGATTTTATATACAAACTGCAGTTTCACAGAATGTAATATTCTGTCAGAATGAGTGTACTTATAATTTGATTACTTACTCTATCAATATGATAAAATATTGAAAAAGAACTGAACAGATTAGAGCAAAAGGGCTTTTAAAATAGTAATGCATAATTTTTCTATTGTAGTAATTTACAAAGGCATCAACATAACTTTGAGTTTTATCAGAATTCTTCCTGTGATATTTAATTATATGATAGTTGCCATGTTAAAGGTCATGTCCTAAATCAAATCAACCTAGATTTGAATGATCACCTGTATCATTTACTACTTGTGTGACACTGAGCACCTTTTTCTTAATCCTCTCATGACTCAGCTTCCTCATTCATAAAAAGTTCACAATCATATCTATGATTTTTTTGGATTAAAAGAAAAGTTATATAAAATATTTGAATAGAACATGCCTTATTCAATCAAAATTAATTTGAAGAAAGTAGGGAAAACCACTAGACCATTGAGGTATGACCTAAATCAAATCCCTTATGATTATACAGTGGAGGTGACAAAAAGATTCAAGGGGTTAGATCTGATAGACAAAGTGCCTGAAGAACTATGGACAGAGGTTCATCACATTGTACAGGAGACAGGAATCAAGACCATCCCCAAGAAAAAGAAATGCAGAAAAGCAAAAGTGTTGCCTGAAGAGGCCTTACAAATAGCTGTGAAAAGAAGAGAAGTGAAAAGCAAAGGAGAAAAGGAAATATATACCCATTTGAATGCAGAGTTCCAAAGGATAGCAAGGAGAGATAAGACAGCCTTCCTCAGTGATCAGTGTAAAGAAATAGAGGAAAACAACAGAATGGGAAATACTAGAGATCTCTTCAAGAAAATTAGAGATATCAAGGGAACATTTCAAGCAAAGATGGGCTCAATAAAGGACAGAAATGGTATGGACCTAACAGAAGCAGAAGAGGTGGCAGGAATACACAGAAGAACTATGCAAAAGAGATCTCCACGACCCAGATAATCATGATGGTATGACCACTCACCTAGAGCCAGACATCCTGGAATGCATAGTCAAGAGGGCCTCCACTACAAACAAAGCTAGTGGAGGTGATGGAATTCCAGTTGAGCTATTTCAAATCCTAAAAGACGATGCTGTGAAAGTGCTGAACTCAGTATGCCAACAAATTTGGTAAACTCAGCAGTGGCCACAGGACTGGAAAAGGTCAGTTTTCATTCCAATCCCAAAGAAAAGCAATGCAAAAGAATGTTCATAATACCACACAATTGCACTCATTGTACACATTAGTAAAGTAGTGGTCAAAATTATCCAATGCAGGCTTCAATAGTATGTTAACTGTGAATTCCAGATGTTCAAGCTAGATTTTGAAATGGCAGAGGAACCAGACCAAATTGTCAATATCTGTTGGATCATAAAAAAGTAAGAGAGTTCCAGAAAAACATCTACCTCTGCTTTATTAACTTAGCCAAAGCCTTTGTTTGGATCACAAAACTATGAAAAGTTTTTAATGGATGGGAATACCAGACCACCTTACCCACCTCCTAAGAAATCTGTATGCAGGTCAAGAAGCAGCAGTTAGAACCAGACATGGTACAACAGACTGGTTCCAAATTGGGAAAGGAGTTTGTTAAGGCTTTATAATGTCACCCTGCTTATTTAACTTATATGCAGAGTATATCATGTGAAATTCCAGGCTGGATGAAGCATAAGCTAGAATCAAGACTACAGGGAGAAAAGTCCATTACCTCAGATACTCAGATGACACCACCCTTATGACAGAAAGCAAAGAAGAACTAAAGAACCTCTTGATGAAAGTGAAAGAATACAGTGAAAAGAGCAGGCTTACAACTCAACATTCGAAAAACTAAAACCATGGCATCTGGTCCCATCACTTCATGGCAAATAGATGAGAAAACAATGGAAACAGTGACAGACTTTATTTGGGGGACTCCAAAATCACTACAGATGTTGACTGCAGCCATGAAATTAAAAGACGCTTACTCCTTGGAAGGAAAGCTATTACCAACCTAGACAGCATATTGAAAAGCAGAGACATTACTTTGCCTACAAAGGTGCATCTAGTCAAGGCTATGGTTTTTCCAGTAGTCTTGTATGGATGTTAGAGTTGGACTGTGAAGAAAGCTGAGTGCCAAAGAATTGATGCTTTTGAACTGTGGCACTGGAGAAGACTCTTGAGAGTCCCTTGGACTGCAAGGACATCCAACCAGTCCATTCTGAAGGAGATCAGCCCTGGGTGTTCTTTGGAAGGAATGATGCTAAAGCTGAACCTCCAGTACTTTGGCCACCTCATGCAAAGGGTTGACTCATTGGAAAAGACTCTGATGCTGGGAGGGATTGAGGGCAGGAGGAGAAGGGGATGACAGAGGATGAGATGGCTGGATGGCATCACCAACTCGATGGACGTGAGTTTGAGTGAACTCCTGGAGTTGGTGATGGACAGGGAGGCCTAGCGTGCTGCAATTCATGGGGTCGCAAAAAGTTGAACATGACTGAGCGACTGAACCAAACTTAACCCTTTTATGGTGTCCCAAGTGCTGAACCCAAGGTACTTTTATAGAATCATACCTAACCTAAATCCCTGGGTCGTAGATTTACTGATAACACTGATGAGGTTCATGGTTACATGTGATTGACTTGTCACTCATTTTGTAGTGACTTTATTGTGTATTCACTAAAAAACAAAGATGACAGAGTCTCAATCCCTGTTCTCAGGTTAGGAAACATAATTATATAGGAGAAGTGAAAAGTGAAGTCGCTCAGTCGTGTCCGACTCTTTGTGACCCCATGCACTCTAGCCTACCAGGCTCCTCTGTCCATTGGATTTTTCAGGCAATAGTACTGGAGTGGATTGCCATTTCCTTATCCAGGGGATCTTCCCTACCCAGGGATCGAACCCGGGTCTCCCGCATTGTAGACAGACGCTTAACTGTCTGAGCCACCAGGGAAGTCCCTTAAGGAGAAGTTCCCTTAAATAAACCTACACTTAACAAGCTAACTCTCCATTCCTTTAAAAACAACTACTAATGTTTATCCATCTGCAATGAAGGAGACTGGGGTTTGATCCATGCGTTGGAAAGATCTCCTGGAGAAGGAAATGTCAATCCACTTCACTATTCTTGCCTGGAAAATCCCATAGACTGAGGAGCCTGGCAGGCTACAGTCCATGGAGTGGCAAAAGTTGGACACAACTTGGCACTAAACCACCACTAATGTTTATAACATTGTGAAAGGTTGGGGTTAGTAGACTGATCTTGTAATTCAAACTGTAATCCAAGGACCAATAGCACCAGTTACATCTGAAAACGTTAAAAATGCTGCATCTCAGGCCACCACTCTAGACTTACCAAATCAGAATATGCATTTTAACAATATCCCCAGGCAACTTCTAAGCAGGCTGAATATGAGCAGTACTGCTTCAGTATACCCACTTACATATGCTCCTTCTAGCTGGGTTGTATGCTCACCAAATGTCAGTTGTGTTTCATCCATATGCACCACTACTTAGACTAATTGATGTATGTGTCTGTTCTTGTAATGCAAAATGATAAAATGAGAACAATGACAAAGATAGTGTTTTTATGAACTAAGCTGAATATTTTCTCAAGATTTAAAAACTGAATTGCTACTATTATTGTCATTGAATAACTTTTAGACAAACAACAATTAAAGAACAGGAGGAAACATACTATCTGGAAGGATTCTGAATTGTTTCAAACATGCATTTAAGTCCAGACTTTAATTTAAATATGACAATACAAGAAATCACAGATGTTGCAGGAAACACAACTTGAAACTCTGGCTTAGATCAATATTGGTAAACAAATTGCATCTGTATAGTTTAAGTAATCATGGATCACAGCCCTGTCATGGTGAAGGACCTTGCATAACTCATTGAAGCTATGAGCCATGCCATGTAGGGTGACCAAAGATGGATGAGCCATAGTAAAGAGTTCTGACAAAAAAAAAAAGAGTTTGATCCCTGGGTTGGAAAGATCCCCTGGAGAAGAAGGAAGAATACCTACTCCGCTACTCTTGCCTGGAGTAACCCATGGACAGTATGAAAAGTCAAAAATATATGACCCTAGAAGATGAGTCCCCCAGGTCATAAAGTATCTAATATGTTACTGGGGAGGAGCAGAGGACACTTACTAATAGCTCCATAAGAATGAAGTGGCTGGGCCAAACTGGAAGTGATGCTCAACTGTGAATGTGTCTGATGGGTGGAAGTAAAATCCCACACAGTAAAAAACGATATTGCATAGGAATCCGGAAGTTTAGGTCCATAAATCAGGGCAAATTGGAAGTGGTCAGGCAGGAGATGGCAAAAGTGAATATCTACAGAATCAGTGAACCAAAACAGACAGGAATGGGCACATTTAATTCAGATGATCTTTATATCTACTATGGAGGACAAGAATCCCTTAAAAGAAATGGAGTAGTCCTCATAGTCAACAAAAGAGTCTGAAATGCAATACTGGGGTTCAGTCTCAATAAGACAGAATAACCTAGATTCATTCCCCTGGAGAAAGAAATGGCAACCCACTCCAGTACTCTTGCCTGGAGAATTCCATGGACAGAGCAGCCGGACAGGCTACAGTCCATGGGATCACAAAGAGTTGGACACGACTTTGCAACTAACTTTCACTTCACTTCATTTCCAAGGAAAACCATTCCACATCACAGTAATCCAAGTCTATACCACACTTACTGATGCCAAAGAAGCTGAATTTGACTATTTCTATAAAGACCTAAAACACCTTCTAAAAAAGTTTCCTTTTCATTATAGTTATTTCATTACAGGGGTGGTTGTTCAATTGATAGTCATGTCCCACTTTTTCAATCACATGCAATACAGCACTCCATGCTTCACTGTCCTTCACTATCTTCTGGAGTTTGCTCAAATTCCTGTTCATTGAGTCAGTGATGCCATTCAACCAAGCATCATTTGTCACCCCCTTCCTCTCTGATCCTCAGTCTTCCCCAGAATCAAGGTCTTTTCCAATGAGTTAGCTCTTCCCAGGTGGCCAAAGTATTGAACATTGACATCATAGGAATCAGTGAACTAAAATGGACAGAAATGGGTGATTTAATTCAAATAGATTCAAGTAATTACATCTGGTAGACAGAGTGAAGAACTATGGATGGATGTTTGTCACATTGTACAGGAGGCAGTGACCAAAACCACTCAAAGAAAAAGAAATGAAAGAAGACAAAATGATTGTCTAAGGAGGCTTTACAAATAGCTGAGGAGAGAAGAAAAGCAAAAGGCAATGGAAAAAGGGAACGATATACCTAATTTGATGCAGAGTTCCAAAGAATAGCAAGGGAAGACAAGAAGGCTTTCCTAAATGAGCAATGCAAAGAAATAGAGGAAAACAACAGGATGGGAAAGACTAGAGATCTCTTCAAGAAAATTGGAGATATCAAGGGAACATTTCATATAAGGTTGGACAAAATAAAGGTCAGAAATGGTAAGGATCTAAAAAAAGTAGAAGAAATTAAGAAGTGGCAAGAATATACAAAAGAACTATACAGGAAAGGTTGTAATGACACAGATAGCCATGATATTGTGGTCATTCATCTAGAGCCAGACATCCTGTAGTGTGAAGTCAAGTGGGCCTTAGGAAGCATTATTGTGAACAAGCTTGTGGAGGTAATAGAATTTCAGCTGAGCTATTTAAAATCCTGAAAGATGATGTTGTTAAAATGCTGCACTCAGTACGTCAGCAAATTTGGAAGACTCAGCAGAAAAGGTCAGTTTTCATTCTAATTCCAAAGAAGGGCATTGCCAAAGATTCTTCCAGCTACCATACTACTACACTCATTTCACATGCTATTAATAGCAAGATTATGAGTAGGAAACAGCAACACAATCCACTGTTCTTGCCTGGAGAATCACATAGACAGAGGAGCCTGACAGGCTACAGTTCATGGCGTCACAAAGAGTCGGACGTGACTGAGTGACTGAGCATATGCTTAAAATCCTTCAAGCTCAGCTTCAGCAGTATGTGAATGTACTAGCTGGGTTTAGAAGAGGCAGAGGAACCAGAAATCAAATTGCCAACATTCATTGGATCATGGAGAAAGGAAGAGAGTTTCAGAAAAATATCTATTTCTGCTTTATTGACTATTGTAAAAACCTTGACTCTGTGGATCACAAGAAACTGTGGGAGACAATTTACAATAAAAATGTTCTTTTCCCTAGTGAAATTTTCCCAACTTATTTAGTTCATTCTGAGACATTTGTTCCCATTTCTACCCTACCAGCTCCACTCTCCAATTAACTGAGTAGCTTTATTCTTGAAGTCTATTACTCATGCATGCAAACAAAAAGCATATAAAATCTCTGGACTATTTCTTGCACCTGGAATGGCATTTTCTTTGTGATATATTGAGATGAATATTTTCTTAAAATTAATTTAGCCACATATAGACAAGGTCCAATTATTTGCAGTCACACCTAAACAGTTTGCCCGTTGCTTTCAGTACCACAATGAAACAGCCTCAAAATGAACAACCTCACCGTTCACTACAGGCTCTGAAGTCCTAATGTCACTACAAATGCCTTTCTAGAATCTCTTTCACTAGCTCTTATCTTTTCACAAGTTTTTTTTTTCCATTGATAATAAATCAATGGATTTTATCCATTGATAACAATAATCATATAATCATCTTCTTATTGTGTGTATAGTCATTAGGAAAGGAAGATATTTATTTCAATTAAACCAAATTTCTTAATAATTTAAGAACTAAGTAATATAATTCATGATTCTGAAAATTTTAAGAAATTAATAAAATAAAATTAAGCTTTCTATTTCTTAAGATTAAAAAAAAAAATACTAGAAAGACTGAGTGAACTTATCCTTCTGCAAAATGCCCTGCTGGGTTATGTTATGCTTATAATTTTATGACTACTTGAGCACATACTGCTCTCATGCACTCTTTGGATCCATTCTTTCCTTGAAACTTAAGAGTCCAATGGTTCCCCTATGTAACTGCTTTGTCTGTTTTCTATTTGCAGTGTCAAAGCAGATAAATGGTTATATCTACCTCCAGTTCTGAATAATTATAGAACCAGGAAATAAATCAACTCAAAAGCAGTATTCTCTTAGGAGTATATTAGTTATAGTTAACAAATTAACTCATAAATATAGGCTCAGGTGGTTTGTGAAGAAAGGAAGCAATATTATAGGAGTGCCCTGGACTGACAGACCTCAATGTTTTTCCAGGTCTAATAAAAGTACAGTGTTAACCAGGGCAAAGAAATATCTTCAACCTTCCAAAGTTCAACAAAATGGACAATACTAGAGAGAGTCACAAAGAGGTCTTTGAGGATTAAATGTGTAGTTCCAGGCACACATTGTAGATTCCAAATAAATAATACTTATTGTTGTGATTTTATTTATTCCTTTTAACTGTTTAATGATTTAATATTCCTATTTATCCTCTTTTACTTTAATCTTAATCTCTTGGAGGAGGAAAAAGAAAGAAGAGGTTGATTTCTGTCTCTCTACCACAGAGTCAGGAGCCTAGTATATTTCCACAATGTATCTCAGCTCTATTTATTATTCATGTTTCCTCCTTTCTTTCATTTATAAAATATTTGAGCACCTGTTAAATAGTTAGCCCTGTGCTTGTTTCATCTTCCATGCCATAAAACAGAGACATTTTTTCTGCAGCATATTTCCTCAACACTAGCAAAATGAAGTAAGTTCCTGAAAAGAAAAATCCATTATCCACTCCACTTGTGAATACATATACTACTACAGACAAGGTTTACCTTAGAATGAGTGCAATCCACTGAGTATGTATGTAATTTAAATGTGTGTACTCTACGGAACACTCATATGTTCTTAACTCCTAAAAGCTATAAGCAACAGCTACATATACAACATTTGGCAAAATGTGGTAACAAATGAGAACACAAATATTACTGACAATCAAAATTTTCAGTAGAACCCAAGGTAGATTTGGTTATTGTCAAGAATGCCAAAACACATAATGCAAGATTTTTTTTTCTACTTTTATTTTAAGCAGTCAGATGGTTAGAATAATAAATATATCAAAAATTAAACATATATCACAGATTAAGCAACAAACATATGGTTATGGTTAATACGAATCAACATAACTACTTCTCATTTAAATTAAAACTTCTTTACAACTTTTAAGAATTTAAGTTCAACAGGATAAAATTGGAAAAAGCATAAAATGAATTTGTATACTGAATAAAACTAAATTCATGAAGAGTCACAAGCAATTCACAATCAAACAAATTATTTTGGATTTAAGAAATAATGCTAAGCCATAATTTGTTCTCATTGTTTTTCTTTTATATTGTTATTAATATGGTTATTAAAGCCAGTAAATATTTTACAGTTAAGCTCCACACTTGAGTCTGCACATGTCATCTATTCATTCTCTACTTTATAACAAATCATTAAATGAAAATACACTGCCAAAATTCTTAGCAATTTGAATGCAGATTAAATCAATATAATAACTTAGAAGAATTTGCCCTTGGAAGGAGTGCTTGTTCAAGCATCTGCTCAGGATCTTCATTTTGTTTATTCAATCTCTAGCAGTAAAACTACACTCAAGGCATGTACTTGAAAAATTAAGCATTAGTATATCGTTTCATTCTAAACCTAAAAATATGAAATTCAATTGTTCAACTAAATAGGAAGTGCTTTTGTCTGTGCCAATAATTTATTCATGTAACTAATACTGAATGAGCACAGTTAGAGTTTAAAAAGTATAGTTTAGCCATAAAGGATTTTTTTTTTTAATATTCTATTGAATAATCCCAAAAGACAAACATGTTATTCTAGGAGCTTGTTTTCAATCTATAGCTTTTCCTACAAGAAAAATGAACACCAAAGAAGAAATAGCACTACAAAGGCAAATTCCAAACATTAAGTAGGAACTGAAATGTGTTTTGAAATAATTTTTAGTGACATCAGCATTTTAATGTGTATCACATTTATGGAATAGCAGTATTACTAGATAAGTTAGAAGCTTATTTTTTTTCTTTTTCTTTTTTTAATATAAATTTATTTATTTTAATTGGAGGCTAATTACTTTGAAGTATAATTGCTTTACAATATTTTGTTGGTTTCTACCACACATCAACATGAATCAACCATAGGCTTACATATGACCCATCCCTCTTGTAAGCATATAAGTTCAGACATTGTTATAATTAATTTAATCAACATATAATGTTGAACAGTTATTAATATCCAGGCCTTTGAGTCAGAAAGGCTTTGGGAACATAGAAATGAATATAGCACTCATTTCCTATGGTGTGGTGAGTGTGAGCACATGTGTAAACAACGAATAAATGTACAATGAGGCTAGACACACATACAGACATGGGCATGACTCATAGGAAGAAAGAAAAAAAATCCCTAATTGTGCCTTAGAAAAAGTCAAGGTTCTCTGTGTGACTTCTTTCAGTTAGCATAATACCCTCCAGATCCATCAATGTTATTGCAAATAGCAAAACTTCATTCTTTTATGGAAAAGTATTATTCCATTCTATACTGATATGCCACATCTTCTTTATCCATTTATCAGTTGATAGGCAAGATAGAGGTATGCAATTAAGAAGTACACACTACTACATATAAAATGAATAATATGCAAGGATGTAATATGCAACCAATATTTTATAATAACTTTAATTGAGTATAATCTATAAAATATTGAATCACTATATTGTACATCTGAAACTAATATAATATTTTAAATTATAGGTTAATTTTAAAAATAATAAAAAATAAACTTAAAAAGTCAAGATACTTTTGAAAGAGTAAATAAGAGACACAGATGTATAGAACACTCTTTTGGACTCTGTGGGAGAGGTAGGGGGGGATGATTTGGGAGAATGACATTAAAACATGTATAATATCATATAAGAAACAAATCGCCAGTCCAGGTTCCATGCAGGATACAGGAAGCTTGGGGCTGGTGCACTGGGATGACCCAGAGGAATGGTATGGGGAGGGAGGTAGGAGGGGGGTTCAAGATGGGGAACACGTGTACACTCGTGGTGGATGCATTTTGATGTATGGCAAAACCATTACAATAATGTAAAGTAAAAATAATAATAATAAAATAAATTAATTAAAAAATAAAGTGAAAAAAAAAAAGAAAGAGTAAATAATTGTGCTGACAGGGGAAAAGAACAACAACCAAAAAAAAAAAAAAAATTCATTCTTGCTTCAAAATTATGAAGACTGTGAAATACTCCAGAAGCTCCCAAAGTCCATAGATCACCAGTGACACATGAGTCAGTTCAGTTCAGTCGCTCAGTCATGTCCGACTCTTTGCAACCCCATGAATCGCAGCAAGCCAGGCCTCGCTGTCCACCACCAACTCCTGGAGTTCACTCAGACTCACGTCCATGAACTCAGTGATGCCATCCAGCCATCTCATCCTCTGTCGTCCCCTTCTCCTCCTGCCCCCAATCGGTCCCAGCATCAGAGTCTTTTCCAATGAGTCAACTCTTCACATGAGGTGGCCAAAGCACTGGACTTTCAGCTTTAGCATCATTCCTTCCAAAGAAACCCCAGGGCTGATCTCCTTCAGAATGAACTGTTTGGATTTCCTTGCAGTCCAAGGGACTCTCAAGACTCTTCTCCAACAACGCAGTTCAAAAGCATCAATTCTTTAGCATTCAGCTTTCTTCACAGTCCAACTCTCACATCCATACATGACCACTGGAAAAACCATAGCCTTGACTAGACAGACCTTTGTTGACAAAGTAATGTCTCTGCTTTTCAATATGCTATCTAGATTGGTCATAACTTTCCTTCAAAGGAGTAAGTGTCTTTTAATTTCATGGCTGCAGTCACCATCTGCAGTGATTTTGGAGCCCCCCAAAAATTAAGTCTGACACTGTTTCCACTGTTTCCCCATCTATTTCCCATGAAGTGATGGGACCTGATGCCATGATCTTCGTTTTCTGAATGTTGAGCTTTAAGCCAACTTTTTCACTCTCCACTTTCACTTTCATCAAGCAGCTTTTTAGCTCTTCTTCATTTTCTGCCATATGGGTGGTGTCATCTACATATCTGAGGTTATTGATATTTCTCCAGGCAATCTTGATTCCAGCTTGTGTTTCTTCTAGTCCAGCGTTTCTCATGATGTATTCTGCATATAAGTTAAATAAGCAGGGAGGCAATATACAGCCTTGACGAACTCCTTTTCCTATTTGGAAACAGTCTGTTGTTCCATGTCCAGTTCTAACTGTTGCTTCCTGACCTGCATACAGATTTCTCAAGAGGCAGGTCAGGTGGTCTGGTATTCCCATCTCTTTCAGAATTTCCCACAGTTTTTTGTGATCCACACAGTCAAAGGCTTTAGCATAATCAATAAAGCAGAAATAGATGTTTTTCTGGAATTCTCTTGCTTTTTCAATGATCCAGCAGATGTTGGCAATTTGATCTCTGGCTCCTCTGCCTTTTCTAAAACCAGCTTGAACATCTGGAAGTTCACAGTTCACGTATTGCTGAAGCCTGGCTTGGAGAATTTTGAGCATTACTTCATTAGCATGTGAGATGAGTGCAATTGTGCAGTAGTTTAAGCATTCTTTGGCATTACCTTTCTTTGGGTTCCTGTCCTGGGCCCACTGCTGAGTTTTCCAAATTTGCTGGCATATTGAGTGCAGCACTTTCACAGCATCATCTTTCAGGATTTGAAATAGCTCAACTGGAATTCCATCACCTCCACTAGCTTTGTTCGTAGTGATGCTTTCTAAGGCCCACTTGACTTCACATTCCAGGATGTCTGACTCTAGGTCAGTGATCACACCATCGTGATTATCTCGTTTGTGAAGATCTTTTTTGTATAGTTCTTCTGTGTATTCTTGCCAACTCTTCTTAATATCTTCTGCTTCTGTTAGGTCCATACCATTTATGTCCTTTATCAAGCCCATCTTTGCATGAAATGTTCCCTTGGTATCTCTGATTTTCTTGAAGAGATCCCTAGTCTTTCCCATTCTGTTGTTTTCCTCTATTTCTTTGCATTGATCACTGAGGAAGGTTTTCTTATCTCTTCTTGCTATTCTTTGGAACTCTACCTTCAGATGCTTATATCTTTCCTTTTCTCCTTTGCTTTTTGCTTCTCTTCTTTTCACAGCTATTTGTAAGGCCTCTCCAGACAGCCATTTTGCTTTTTTGCATTTCTTTACATGGGGATGGTCTTGATCCTTGTCTACCCTGTCTACTATAAGGGGGGTAAACAGAGGTAGTGACTCCTTTGTAAGTAGCCCATTCACAGCTGCGGGATCCACTTGTGGGTCTATTCTATTGGTTGGAAATATTTTACTAGCCATATGAAAATCCTATAAGCCTGGACAATTGTGCCCATGAGCTATGGACTTGACACATGGGTGAGTTCTGACTATGCAGGGTCAGTACCTACTTTAACTGTCAGTAACCAAATTGACAAAATGTATTCTGGATTCTTACTTTGTTAGAACCAAGGCTGAATACTCTTTCTTCATCTTCATACCAAAGTGCTCACAAAGGGCATGTATTTTCCCAGACTTTTTCCTAATTAAAATCTCTCTCTCCACTTCTTGTAACTTCAGCAACCTTGTGAAACTCCAGGAGGTGTGAGACACTGAAACAGTCTTTGCTACAGTTATTTTCTCCCTGGGATTATAGAAAATAGAGCCAAGTCATCAAATTCATGGCCAGAAAACAAGTCAAAATGTTCTTGGAGAACTGACCTTTAGGACAGAGGAAATGAGAGATATTTGGCAAAAAAAAAAAAAAAAAAAAAAAAAAAAAAAATTGGGCTAAGGCAGAATCCAAAGTCAGATGGATTAACATAATCAGAGCCAAAGAGACACAGTACTGATAAAAAATAATGTAATTAGAAGAAAGAGTACAAGTATATATAAGGTAATAGCCACAGACTAAATCATGACCTTTTGAAAAGTAGAACATCTGTTCCAACTTCTTAAAAAAACAGAATTAAGACACTTAAAACATAATCTAGTTTTTTCTGGCTAATCTGCTAATAGTTGTGTTAATGGTGGATATTTTGCTTAGAAATAAGTATATGTTTGAACCATTACTAAATCTTGTTGCAGTAATTTCAAGCAAAAAATGTAAGCAGATAATAAAGAAATTTTGAGATAAATGGTACTTTTTCCATCCTTAAAAAAGTAGTAGTTCTCTCTGGGTGTCAAGTTCCCCAATAGCTATTTAATCCACATAGGTTCCCATGAGAGGAGTAGAAGAATAGAGTATGGAGTAAACATTATCTAATGTTGATTTTAAATCACAAAAAATAAATATATTTACTAAGAGAAGAGCTAGAAATCTATATAAACCACATGAAAACTGTTTTCTCTCTTTGTTCTGTTTTCATCTGACCAAGGGTTGCCTCAAATGACTTTCAGTTGACAATGAATCTCAGCAGAAATGATCCTATTATATAAATAACAAACTAATGTATTTAGTTGTATACCATGCACATAAGTCACTAGTTCCAGATAAATGAAATATAAATGTGGTCTCTTTAATATTCCATTTAATTTGTATGTCCAAGCAAACTAAGCTGTTACTTTAAAACAACACACTTCAAGAGTATTGAAAAAGAGCCTTAGAACTGTTACATCTAGCTGTTAAAAAGTCATAATGTGTTCATGAGAAATGCATACACAACCCATGCATCACACAAGATGTCCCATGTAGTAGCTTCAGCAAACTCAACTCTTGATGTGTGTCCTCCTTTAGGCCTTTGTAACTGGCTCATCAGAAGGTATTTTATATTGGAAATGGAACTCACTCACTAAAGAATTAGTTTGATTCAGAAATAGTATCCATTCCATGAGTTAAGAGGTCTAGGCCTGTACTAAATGTGAAGAGAATGGAAATCCGTGGACAAGTTCTGTTGTAACATATTCCTGTGTCACATCATAATCACAAACATTCCCACACATAACACTTTTACACAGAAAGAGGCTAGACTAAAGTAGCTATTTTACAGTATCTAATGTGTGTTTGTGGAAAATATTACCATAAGATTTTATTTTTTTAATGGAGATTGAACTTCTAAGCTCAGCAGGAAATTTATTTTCTCTCATCCAGTAAATTTATTTTCCATAAATTAAGTTTAAATAAATCCAGAAATTTATTTTCATCTCATCTCCCAGCAAAAGAAAATTCATCCATTACTCTGAATTGTGGAACCACCCAAAAAGGCCCTACTTCTGGTTCACCTTAACTAGTTTATGAATATAGTAAGCTCTGTTTCCATTCATATCTGGTGACCAATGACTTTATCCATCTGAAATAAATCAGAGATTTGAGTCAAATTATTGAGTTGACTAGAAATTCAACACAGTAAAGGTTAGTTCTAGATAAGGAATAAGTAAGAGAATCATTTATGAGCTTTAGTGTTACCTTCTCGGTAGCTCAAGAGAAGCACACATTGCAAGCTGAAATTTCAGAACAATGTCCCTGAGCCAAACCACAGATTTCCTCCCACTATGTCTGGTGTAATGGGAAAAAGCAGATTTCCACAGCAGGACTTTAAAACAGGGTGCTCCATTAATTCTTCATTGAACCATGTTACTACTTAGAAATCAAAGAATTTTCATTTTAAAAAACACTCAAGTGAAAGAACAAACTAGAATTACAACTGGTCAATGTCCCTTTTTTTTTCCCCCCAAGGTGATGCTTTAAATGTATGGGATGAATGGACATTGTGTGGAAATTTGTAAAGGAGCCATACTTTACTGACTGATATGAGATAAAGTGAAATTACTTGCAGGAGAATGTCTACCAAGGCAGAGAAACCATAGGTAATGGAGGAGGGGATATTGGAGAAAGCTTACATTGACAAAAGACAGAGATTATGGACAAAACCTGGGTTGTCTGAGGAGAGCATGATTCATGGCTAGGAAGAAAATAAAAATAGATTTTGAGTCACAGAGTTCTGCTTTAATTTCCGAGTAAGTAATTGTTAAAATATATCACATATGAGTGCATCCAATAATTCAGTTCAGTTCAGTCGCTCAGTGGTGTCCGATTCTTTGTGATGCCATGGACTGCAGCACGCCAGGCCTCCCTGTCCATCGCCAACTCCTGGAGTCCACCCAAACTTGTCTCCATTGAGTCAGTGATGCTATCCAACCATCTTATCCTCTGTCATCCCCTTCTCCCACCTTCAATCTTTCCCAGCGTCAAGGTCTTTTCAAATGAGTCAGCTCTTCAGATCAATTCAGTTCAGTCGCTCAGTTGTGTCCACCTCTTTGCGACCCCATGAATTGCAGCATGCCAGGCCTCCCTGTCCATCACCAACTCTGCATCAGGTAGCCAAATTATTGGTGTTTCAGCCTCAGCATCAGTCCTTCCAATGAACACTCAGGACCAATCTCCTTTAGGATGGACTGGTTGGATAGCTTTGCAGTCCAAGAGACTCTCAAGAGTCTTCTCCAACACCACAGTTCAAAAGCACCAATTTTGGGGGGCTCAGCTTTCATTATAGTCCAACTCTCACATCCATACATGACTACTGGAAAAACCATAGCCTTGACTAGGCACACCTTTGTTGGCAAAGTAATGTCTGTGCTTTTTAATATGCTGTCTAGCTTGGTCATAACTTTCCTTCCAAGGAGTAAGCATCTTTTAATTTCATGGCTGCAGTCACCATCTGCAGTGATTTTGGAGCCCCCAAAAATGAAGTTTGCCACTGTTTCCACTCTTTCCCCATCTATTTGCCATGAAGTGGTGGGACTGGATGCCATAATCTTAGTTTTCTGAATGTTGACCTTTAAGCCAAATTTTCATCCAATAATCACCACTCAGTTTAACAAGAACCAGAATCTCTTGTTAACTCAACTTTCTTTCTCTAATAGATAATTCTTTTCATATTTTCCTGTTGCATAGATTACCTTACACAACCTTAACTACCTTACACAACAATTAACTACCTTGAGAAGAAAGAATAAAACCTCTACCAAGAGTGTCTAAAATAAGAACTACTACACCAAAGGTTAATGTCTACCAGGGCTGTGCTGTGGTCCAGAGATATAGGTTTTGTGGGGATAAAAAATTAGGGTGAACTTCTAAAAAGTATAAACAAAAAACCAAAATCACAAATGCAAAATTATATATTATATATATGAATTAAATATATGCATTATATACATAAATTATATATATATACATATGTTCAGTAAAAAGATGACAACAAATAGTGTATTTTAAAAGCTGACAAATATAACATAAAAATTCAAGGAAATAATATTTTATTAGTTGTCTAATACCCTCTATGCTAGTCTCTTTCCTGCAGTTTTCTGGCTAAACACTCTTGATCTTCTCTTCAAATAATGATAATATCATAATATAATTTTCTACAGAGAAAAAAGTTGATTGAGCTATTCTTCAGTATGCCTAATTGTCATTTGTTTTCACTTATTGATAATTTAGAACCTTAACCTGAAACTAAGGACTTCCCTCGTGGCTCAGATGGTAAAGCGTCTGTCTACAATGCGGGAGACCCAGGTTCAATCTCTGGGTTGGGAAGATCCCCAGGAGAAGGAAGTGGCAATCCACTCCAGTACTATTGCCTGGAAAATGCCATGGACAGAGGAGCCTGGAAGGCTACAGTCCATGGGGTCACAAAGAGTCGGACACGACTGAGCGACTTTACTCACTAAGACATACAAGAGTAATTCAAAAACATTTCAAATTGTTGCTATTATGTATTGAGCTACATAATATGGAATAAAATTACTCTTATGTTATACACATTGATTTATTGATGATTATGTTTGGGAGTTTTGTTACCAGACCCCTTGCTTCTTCAGATAATTTAATTGCATGGTGATTTTGCCTGTTTTCTCTGGAAGTACTAGACTTAATCACACACACACACACCAAAGCTGTGCCAAATATACTAAGAAGAAATTCTGTAGGTTTGCATATAGAATTAGCAACTTCACACAAGGATAAACACTTGTGTATACAAAGATATAATTTGCATACAGAATTTGCCACTTCACACAAATGTATATTGGATATTTATAGAAGTGCAAGAGGTTTGTTCTCTAGATATGAAATTATACTCTTTTAAGAATGCCCTTGTAAAAACTATGATATTTATATTTTTAGCATATTTTATGCATTTAATTGAGTTACAATTGATTTATGATAGTATAGAAGATTCAGGTGTACAACATAGTGTTTAAAATGTGTAAAGATTGTATTTTATTTATAGTATTATAAAATACGAACTATATTTCCTGTGCTGTACAATATATTATTGTAGCTTATTTATTTTGTTCATAGTAATTGGTACCTCTTAATCCCCTAATTCTGTCTTGCTCCTCTATCCTTCCCAACCTCACTGATACCTTCTACTTTGTTCTCTATATTTGTGTCTGTTTCTTTTTTGTTATATTCACTAGTTTATTTTATTTTCTAGATTTCACATATAAATATTAACATATAGTGCTTGTCTTTCTCTGACTTATTTAACTAAACATAATACCCTCCAAGATCATTCTTTTTTATAGCATCATATATATGTATTACAGAAAAGGCAATGGCAACCCACTCCAGAACTCTTGCCTAGAAAATCCCATGGATGGAGGAGCCTGGTGAGCTGCAGTCCATGGGGTCGCTGAGGGTCGGACACAACTGAGCGACTTCACTTTCACTTTTCACTTTCATGCATTGGAGAAGGAAATGGCAACCCACTCCAGTGTTCTTGCCTGGAGAACCCCAGGGATGGGGAGAGCCTGGTGGGCTGCCATCTATGGGTTTGCACAGAGTCGGAGATGACTGAAATGACTTAGCAGCAGCATATATGTATTAACACATATCATGTGTGTGTGTGTGTGTATATATATATATATATATATATATATATATACACACATTCATTATCCATTTGTCTGTTGGTAGACACTTGGGTTGCTTCCACACCTTCCACATGGAGATTAATGCTGGTATGAACATTGGAAATATGCATTTTTTTAAATTAGTGTTTTCATTTTCTTCAAATATATGCCTAGGACTCGCATCTCTGCATCAGTTTCTTTTTAGTTATTTGATGAACCTCCATATTGCTTTCCACAGTGGCTGCACATATTTACATTCCCACCAGCAGTGCACAAGTGTTCTCTTTACTCGACATTCTTGCACATATTTATTTGTGGTGTTTTTGATAGTACCCACTCTGACAAGTGTGTGGTAATATATCATTTTGGTATTGATTTTCATTTCCCTGATGGTTAGAGATGTTGAGCACCTTTTTATATACCTTGTATATCTTTTGGGAAAATCATCTATTCAAACCTTCTGCCTCCCAAAAGATATACAAGTGGTCAACAGGTATATGAAAAGGTGCTCCAGGGACTGCAGGGCCTGGTGGGCTGCCATCTATGGGGTCGCACAGAGTCGGACACGACTGAAGCGACTTAGCAGCAGCAGCAGCAGTATATACATATATATACATATTGGACAGGTAACTGAGGAGATATTTAAGAACTAAAATAAATGAATTTGAATTGCCACAAGTTCAGGAGATAAACTATGGAACATACTTGGCCATGCTTTTTAATGAGAGAATGGGCTCGTCTACCTTGAAGAACTAGTATATATTGATATTCTAATGACACAATCTTGTTTCTCCTTACTAAAGTATTGGTGAAAGCCCATTGGGCAAGATAAATCAAGCCTTAATATACCCTGGGTTATTTTTTAGTCTGGTTTAAGAGCTTCTATTGAGACCTTCAGTTCAGTTCAATTCAGTTCAGTTGCTCAGTCCTGTCCGACTCTTTGCGACCCCATGAATCGCAGCACGCCAGGCCTCCCTGTCCATCACCAACTCCAGGAGTTCACTCAGACTCACATCCATCGAGTCAGTGATGCCATCCAGCCGTCTCATCCTCTGTCATCCCATTCTCCTCCTGCCTCCAATCCCTCCCAGCATCACAGTCCTTTCCAATGAGTCAACTCTTCCCATGAGGTGGCCAAAGTACTGGAGTTTCAGCTTCAGCATCATTCCCTCCAAAGAAATCACAGGGTTGATCTCTTTCAGAATGGACTGGTTGGATCTCTTTGCAGTCCAAGGGACTCTCAGGAGTCTTCTCCAATACCACAGTTCAAAAGCATCAATTCTTCGGCGCTCAGCCTTCTTCACAGTCCAAATCTCACATCCATACATGACCACAGGAAAAACCATAGCATTGACTAGACGGACCTTTGTTGGCAAAGTAATGTCTCTGTTTTTGAATATGCTATCTAGCTTGGTCATAACTTTCCTTCCAAGGAGTAAGCGTCTTTTAATTTCATGGCTGCAGTCACCATCTGCAGTATTTTTGGAGCCCCCCAAAAATAAAGTCTGACACTGTTTCCACTGTTTCCCCACTTATTTCCCATGAAGTGATGGGACCAGATGCCATGATCTTCTTTTTCTGAATGTTGAGCTTTAAGCCAACTTTTTCACTCTCACTTTCATTGAGAGCTTACTATATGTCAAGTACTGTACTTAATGGCTTTGATTACAAAGTGAATAATGTTTAGTCTTTCTCCTCATGAAGCTTATAATCTCTCTTCATTTAAATAATTAATGCATGTAAATATTATAACACTGCTTGATTAATAAGTACTAAGTATCTGTAGGCAATAGCAATGGCAGCATGACAAGCAATATTGGTAGTTGTAGTATACCCTCAACTTCTGTTGATCTTCTCCTGTACTGCTTTTAACCAAATTGACAGCACTGGGATTTTCTTTTTGTTTTCTTTCACATATTCAAATATCAATTATTTATGCAATTTCATTCTACCAGTTTTTCCACACATTCATATTCAGAGATGGGCAATTATGCTCTGTTCCTTTTGGTAAAAAGAATAACTTCCTGGGTTTGATCTGAGATGAAATACATCCCTGAATATCTGTCCTTAGGGAAAAATGGCGGTGGTGGTGGTGGTGGTTTAGTGGCTAAGTCGTGTCCGACTCTAGCGATCCCATGGACTGTAGCCCACCAGGATCCTCTGTCCATGGGATTCTCCAGGCAAAAATACTGGAGTGGGTTGCCGTTTCCTTCTCCAGGAGGGAAAAATGATAAATGAAATATAATCCAACGTACTCCAATTGATTGACTCAGCTCAAGGGTACTGCAGTATTGGCAGCTCTCTCTTTTACTGTCTCTTATTCAAGACACTGAAAATCAGGGTGCTATGTCTTTCTTAATAATGAGTTCATGAATGTTCTTGATCATCTAGTTTCTCTTTCCCTTCTTCCAGTTATGTCTCCTTTTTCTATTACATCTTTTAACTCTTGTAGGATTAAAGGTTATAGTAACTATAACACTTTCTTGACAGAGGCTTTTATTTACAATTTTTCACAAGTATTCTGAGGAGTAGACAACACGAATTCAGTTTATTCCGGACTTTAGGACTTTCACACTAAGATTGGCCAAATATTCTGTTAACTTAGAGAGTTACTCACATCTAGTAAAGTTCTTTTTTATCTTATGTCCACTGTTTCATACAGAAGCAAAATATAATGTATCTAAAAGAAAATGCATGGAAAGTCTTTTCCAAGATCCCATGGCAAGTTACATTATTGCTTATGAAACTTTGATAATGTAATTTGATTAATATTCAGAGACTAAAAAGTGATCTCTTAGATTACTTAAGAGAAAATTTGAGCATCTTTTACCATTTAAATGCACATGATTCTGAATTTTGATAGAGCAAGCAAGTTTGGACTGTGAGGAAAACTGTATGCCCCCTTGGGTTTCTTTCTGTTTTAGACAGCTAGAAACAAAACTTTAGTGAGTCCTTTTTTTCACTTTCTCATGATGCATATATGCAGGTCAGGAAACAACAGTTAGAACTGGACATGGAACAACAGGCTCCAAATAGGAAAAGGAGTATGTCAAGGCTGTATATTGTCACCCTGCTTATTTAACTTATGTGCAGAGTACATCATGAGAAACGCTGGGCTGGAAGAAGCACAAGCTGGAATCAAGATTGACAGAAGAAATATCAGTAACTTCAGATATGCAGATGACACCACCCTTATGGCATAAAATGAAGAGGAACTAAAAAGCCTCTTGATGAAAGTGAAGGAGGAGAGTGAAAAAATTGGCTTAAAGCTCAACATTCAGAAAATGAAGATCATGGCATCTGGTCCCATCACTTTACGGGAAATAGATGGGGAAACAATGGAAACAGTGACAAACTTTATTTTGGGGGGCTCCAAAATCACTGCAGATGGTGACTGCAGCCAAGAAATTAAAAGACACTTACTCCTTGGAAGAAAAGCTATTACCAACCTAGATAGCATATTCAAAAGCAGACACATTACTTTGCCAACAAAGGTCTGTCTAGTCAAGGCTATGGTTTTTCCATGGTCATGTATGGATATAAGAGTTGGACTGTGAAGAAAGCTGAACACCAAAGAATTGATGCTTTTAAACTGTGGTGTTGGAGAAGAGTCTTGAGAGTCCCTTGGACTGCAAAGAGATCCAACCAGTCCATTCTAAAAGAGATCAGCCCTGGGTATTCATTGGAAGGACTGATGCTAAAGCTGAAACTCCAGTACTTTGGCCACCTCATGCAAAGAGTTGACTCATTGGAAAAGACTCTGATGCTGGGAGGGATTGGGGGCAGGAGGAGAAAAGGACGACAGAGGATGAGATGGCTGGATGGCATCACCGACTTGATGGACATAAATAAGTTTGAGTGAACTCCTGGAGTTGGTGATGGACAGGGAGGCCTGGCGTGCTGTGATTTATGGGGTCACAAAGAGTCGGACACGACTGAGTGACTGAACTGAACTGAACTGATATCTCTCTAAAGGGCTTCCCAAGTGGCTCAGTGATAAAGAATCTGCCTGCGAATGCAGAAACTATAAGAGACATGGGTTCAATCCCTCGGTCCAGAAGATGCCCTGAAGGAGAGCATGGAAACCCACTCCAGTATTCTTGCCTTGAGAATCTCATGGACAAAGGAGACTGGTGGGTTACAGTCCATGAGGTTGCAAAGAGTCAAACGCAACTGAATGACTGAGCATGCACTCACATATTCCATTCTACAAACCAGCTTTTACAAAGTCATCAACCCATTGACATTGCCTAGAAAGATGAAGCTAAAGCTCCAGTACTTTGGCCACCTGATGCAAAAAGCCAACTCATTGGAAAAGATCCTAATGCTGGGAAAGTTGGAAGGCAAAAAGAGGAAGGGAGTTGCAGAGGATGAGATGGTTAGATAGAGTCACCAACACAATGGACATGAATTTGAGCAAAGTTCAGGAGAGAGTGAAGGACAGGGAAGCCTGCTCTGCTGCAGTCCATGGTATCATAAAGAGTCAGACATGACTTATTGACTGAATGACAACAACAAATCTTACATCAGCATTTGACACAGTTGATTACTCTATGCTTCTTGATATAAGTTCTATATTTGGCTCTCTTAATACTTTCTGCCTACATTGCTGGCTTCCTCTTTTAAGCTTCCCTTACTAGCCCTCCAGAAACTTCACAACATCCAAATGTTAGACTTTCCAAGATTCAGCCTATATACTTCTCTCCTTCTTTACTACCATCTTTGCCTTAGCTACATCATCATACTCTTACAGGGTTATTGTCTTTCACAATTCCAGTGGTCTTAATCGTTATGACATTTCATGTGAATACTATTCTGAGGAACCAAAAGTAAGTGGTACTTCTTAAAAGTATACTGTATGGAGGAAGTGGTCTCATAATGCCACCTGTACCTTGACAATCCCCAAATGTATAACTTAAGCCTGGTTTCCCTGACCTCTATATTCATTGTTTGCCCCAAATTTATTTGCCATCTTCACTTAGATATCTAAGAAGTAACTCAAATTCTATAAGTAAAAACACCAAAATTCTGACGGGACAGCACCCCACCTTATGCCTCTTCTCACCCCCAATTCCTACTCTAATGTAAAGAGCCTTCTTCATCATAGTAAATGGAAATTCCATTTATAGATGTTCAGGCAAGAGTACTCGTGTCATTCTTGACACCTCTCCAGAGTCTTTCCACTATGCATCTAATCCAATCCATCCATAAACATACCTTCTTTACCTTTGGTATATATTTACTTCTCACTCTACTGCATGCTACCACCATGGTCTGAAACACCCATCACCAAGATAATTATAATGGCTTCCTAACTAATTGTTTCCTTCCTCCCTTGCCTTCCTATAGTACATTTTATAAAGTGTATATATATGTGTGTGTGTGTGTGTGTGTGTGTGTGTGTGTGTGAATAGATATCATTCCTTTGCTATAATCCTTCAAAAGCTACCCAGTTTACTCAGTATTAAATCCAACAGCCTTACCAAATTCTTCAGAGCCATAGATATTCTTTACACCTACTACTTCTCTGACTTCATGTAAAACCACCCCCTTCCTCATCCATTTTCCCCCTATAGCCACACTGGCTTTCTTGTTCTTCCTCAAAAAAACTCCACAAACTCCTGCCCAAGGATATTCCTATCTGAGATCTTCTTTATATAGTATGTCCTCCCCAGCAATCCACACAGTCCAGTCACCCTCCTCCTTTCAGAATTTGGTTCAAACGTCACATTGTCCTGTGGTCTTTTCTGATCACTCTATACAAAATTGTAACACATGTCATCCAGCCTGCTCCCTGGAGCTTCCAGTTCCCAAATGGCCCCCATTATCCTGAATAATTTTTCTTCAAAATTGTTGCATTTATGGGACTAGAGAGAATGAATTATTTATCTCTCCTATATTTATACATGCTGGAATAACTAAATACACCAAAACTTAGCAGCATGAAATAACAAACATTTTATTATCTCATAAATTCTATGAAGTAGGAATCCAAGCATTGCTTTGGAGTCTCTGGCTCAGGGATTTTTAGAGGCTATAATCAATTTTTTTGGCAAGGGCAATAATCATTTCAAGGCTTAACTGGAGGAGAAGCCACTTCTAAACTCAGTCACTGCTGTCTAGCCTCAGGTCCTCACTGGCCAGCTTCTTGCCACATGGGACTCTCTATAGCATAACTCACCACATGGCAGCTAGCTTCCCTGACATTGAGCAAAGAAGACAATGAAAGAAAAGAAGAAAGATAGAAATCACAGTATTTTGGAAACCTACTCTCTGAAGTGACACCCCATCACTTTTGAGGTGTTCTATCATTAGAAGTAAATCACTAAATCCAGTCCACATTTAAGGCTGAAAGAATTACATAAGCAGATAATTTCCAGGAGATAGGGCTCATCGCAGACTGCCACTTTGCAGACTGCCCTTGTGGCTCAAATGGTAAAGAACCTGCCTGCAATGCAGGAGACCCAGGTTCAGATCCTATGTTGGGAAGATCCCCTAGAGAAGAGTATGGCAACCCACTCCAGTATTCTTGCCTGGAGAATCTCATGGACAGAGAAGCCTGGATGGCTACAGTCCATGGGGTCACAAAGAGTCAGACACAACTGAAGCGACTTAACACCTACACACCACATCCTCTACTAGAATACAAGGTTCATATTATTTTTGCTACCATATATCAGCATGGAATAATAACTGGATACAGAGTAGTCACCTGTTAATTATATGACCTAGCATTACTCTCCCCTGATTTCTTGCCTAGGCCTTCTGTTCCCACTAAAATGTAGAGATATTTTCTGTGATGTCTTAGATTTAGAATTTATACATACCTGATGATACATACCCACTGATGGGCTTCCCAGGTGGTGTTAGTGGTAAAGAATCCAGCTGCTTATGCAGGAGACATAAGAGACACAGTTCAGTCCCTGGGTCCAGAAGGTCCCCTGGAGGATGGCATGGCACCCCACTCAAATATTCTTGCCTGGAGAATCTCATGGACAGAAAAGACTGCTAAGTTACAGTCCATAGTGTCACAAAGAGTCAGACATGACTAAAGCGACTTAACATGCACACGTCCCCACTGAGTTTTCTCCTTCAAACCCTAGCATGTTATGGCTCTGCCCAGCGCTCCAGATCTCAGGTCAGATGGTGAACTGCTATCCTCTCTGCCTCATGCCCCTCCCCCCAATCCCTATGACTCCCTTTAGCTTCTGTGAGTTCATGTGGTGCTTGTACTACTTAGCTGTGTGATTACTTCTATATGTCTTATTCATTCAGAGGGGAGCTTCATGATAACAAATGCCATATATTCACCCAATATTAACTCAGCCAAGTTTGGTGCAGTATCTGTCTATATAGCTGTCATACATACCTGGCAGAGTCCTTGCATACTGCAAGCACTCAACATATATTACTGGCAAATACTCTGTTTCATTATTTGTTATTTCCAGTCCCAACTAAATGTACATATATATTTGCAAAATAGCTGAATTCAAGTTCTTGAATCACTTATGAATGAACAGTTTGAGCCTCTGTTTTCCTTTTGACTCTAACATTTATATTGGTTAAATGCCATAACTTTAATTTTAGTTCTAAAATGGAGTTTTCTGCCACTCTGTATCTCAAGTGAAGTGGAAGAATGGTCAGAGAGAAAGCAGGTAGAATAGGAAGAAAAATAGAGGCAAACTAGAAATAAAATGGGTTAGACAGCAAAGATTCTTGGACCTTAGCTTTCCCAGCAAAGAACATGACAAAGCAGGCAGCACTTGTATAGAAGAATTAGAGTCGTTTCCTTTATGTTCTAAATTGCTGTCTTCATAGATAGGCTTTTTGGAAGTTCTTCAAAGCAGCTGAAATTGCCTAGACTCACATTTTCTTTTAATTTTACCCACAAATTCTTAAGCACAACAGCAAGGAAGGCTCAAGCCAAACTAATCCAGTTGCTCATTAACTACATCATTTACAGAGACTAATTGCTCACTGCCCCTGTTTCCACCCAATATTGGCTTATGTAGAGAGAGTAATTCAAGCTCTGGAGTCCTCCCAGATATAGGGATTTGTTATCCAAAAGGACATCCTTCAGAACACATAATTAAAGACTATTCATGTAAGGCAGAATAACAGGGATCATTTTCCTAATTTCACAAGATTCATTAGAAGAGAATAGTAATAAGAGGATGCTTTTTGATGACATAGGAAGAATTTGTATAAAGTCAAGCCAAGGATTTTATGAAGACATATCATAACTACCATATTTGCCATGTTGACCTAAGTATCAAAATATCATATTCCATTGGCCCAACTATGGCAGTCCAATAAAGCTTCTATCTAACACCTCTAGAGTTCAATAAATTCTCCTTTACCTGAGTCTTAGAGAGTCAACACATGATACCTGAACAGTGTTCATCTCAAAATTTGATACAAATCTGAAGTTACAACCCAGCTAGCTTAGTGCATGTTCTCCAGAAGGATAGAAGCAAGAACAGATTTGAAGACATATTTTACTGCCTCTTTGGATGTAAGTAGAATACCTTCTAGTGAGAAAGTTTTCTGGCTATTTTAGGGCATTCAGGTTGTACTAAATATGTAAGACTGGGCTCAGAATCAAACCAAAAGTTAAAACACATTTTTGAGTATGATAATGGTTTTCATTAGAAGTCAAGCAAACAAGTTTTATATCTAAAATAAGCATGTAACACTTTAGTCGCTTGATGTTTCAAAGGTCAATAGGCAGTGCCATATGGTGCATGGTGTGTGTATGTGTGTGTCTGCATGTGTGTGCACATAGGCACACAGGCCAGCATGCCTTAAAACAGCAAACTATATTTGTCTCCTCTGATCCATCTGCTCTAACAGCAATAAAGAGTTTACAGAAGCTTAAAGAAATGTGGACTGCAGGGTTGATTTGACTTCAGGTTAAAGCATTTGTCCAGAGTTTTAAAGGCTTTGCTAAAATGTTTCAGAGCTTCCCTCATTGTACTGAACAGCATTTACCACAACTGCTGGAATATCACAGAGGGCAATTCTTATGTGTATATGTATAAAATCAGATGGCCTGTCTGTTCACATGCTATATATTTTTGGCTCATTTGTTTGTTTTTTTCAGCTGCCCAGAATAGTGAAAATACACAAAATGGTTTTAGTTTTGGTTTTTATTTATCTGGAGAGTCAATTACATCTAGGTGAGTGCAGTGGTCATGACATATAATAAGATAATAATCCAAACTTTATCTGTCTATTGTGAAATCCTGTTCAATAACACAGAAATTCATTTACATTGCTCATCTCCAGGCTGTGGACTGCATAGGTTGGGTGGGTACAGGATGGCTGTGATTTGGGGAAATGGAAATCATTTTCATGATAAAGGTGAATGAGTGTTTCTCTTGTCCTTGCTTTATTTTGCCATTTTCTTTTTTCTTGAATGCTACTTACTCAGATCCATGCTCCAATCAGGTCTTAAAAATGCTTGTCTCTACTTTTCACAACAAGGTCATATATGAGGCTAGTAAGAATTAGCTATTCATGGTACTGATTAATTTTTAAACAAAACCTCAAAAAAGAGGCAACCAAATAAATTAATCTCTATTTGTATTTTTTAATTTTAATTGAAGTATGGTTGATTTAAAATGTTGTGTTAGTTCAGCTGCACTGCATTTCTATATGCATATAGATAGATAGATAGATAGATTTCACCTGCTGCCCATCTATTCTGTACATAGCAGTGTCTGTATGTCAATTCCTAAATCCCAATTCATCCCCTCTTTTTCCCCCTTGGTAGCCACAAGCCTTCCTTCTATGACTGTGAGTCTATTTCTGCTTTGTAAATACCTTCATTTGTATCATATTTTTAAGTTTCCACATATGTGATGCCATATGATGTATATTTTTTTAAGTTTAGAAGATGTAGAACCTCTAAAATCTGTGAAGATCTATGTGAAGAAGAGAATTAAAGGAGACAAGGCAATCTCAGTATTTTCCAGCTTATATCACCTCTCCCTAGAGAGGAAACTAATTTGCTCATGACATTCTCTTCTTATATATTAAAATACATTTTTAAATATTTAAATGTTCATAATCTTGAAAAGTTATATCTAACAGGAAAAATACCAGAAATATATCTATATATAACTATACCTAGCTTTTGTTTTGGTGTGAGCAGAAAGAAAATCACCACAGTTGAATACATAGTCTGGTGGGATGGATATTATAAGGTAGACAGGACAACAGTTTGAAAATTCTGGTTTGAGATGTCAGAACAATATTACAAATAGTTAGTAGAGTGAGTATATGTCCCAGGTATGATCATTAAAAAAGAAAAAACACAAGATCACCTTGAATCCTTATTAAACATGCCTAAAGAAACCTATGCCAACTTGATTTTATTTAGCTAGAGGTCTTTCCAACTCTACTGAGATTGCAAATTGTAGCAAGACTGGACAATGGAGTAGAGAGCCTATCAATTCCTGTCTTATACTGTTAATGACATATTGTATGTCAGTTCAGTCACTCAGGCATGTCCGACTCTTTGTGACCCTAAGGACTGCAGCACGCCAGGCTTCCCTGTCCATCACTTACTCCAGAAGCTTGCTCAAACTCATGTCCTTTGAGTTTGTGATACCATCCAACCATCTCATCCTCTGTCATATCCTTCTCCTCCTGCCTTCAATTTTTCCCAGCATCAAGGTCTTTTCAAATGAATCAGTAAGTATTGGACTTCAGCTTCCACATCAGTCTTTCCGATGAATATTCAGGACTGATTTCCTTTAGGATTGACTGGTCTGATCTCCTTGCAGTCAAGGGTTTCTCAAAGAGTCTTATCCAACACCACAGTTCAAAATTTCAATTCTTTGGCCCCCAGCCTTCTTTATGGTCCAACTCTCACATCTGCACATGACTACTGGAAAAAACATATCTTTAACTATACAGACCATTGTTGGCAAAGTGATGTTTCTGCTTTTTAATATGCTATCTAGGTTTGTTATAGCTTTTCTTCCAAGGAGCAAGTGTCTTTTAATTTCATGGCTTCAGTCAACACCTTCAGTGACTTCAGGGCCAAAGAAAATAAAGTCTGTCACTGTTTCCATTGTTTCCCCATCCATTTGCCATGAAGCGATGGGACCAGATGCCATGATCTTCGTTGTTTTGAGTGTTGAGTTTTAAGCCAGCTTTTCCACTCTCCTCTTTCACTTTCATCAAGAGGCTCTTTAGTTCTTCTTCACTTTCTGCCATAAGGGTGGTGTCATTTGCACATCTGAGGTTATTGATATTTCTCCTGTCCAACTTGATTCCAGCTTGTGCTACATGCAGCTTGGCATTTTGCATGATGTACTCAGCATATGAGTTAAATAAGCAGGGTGACAATATACAGCCTTGACATATGCCTTTCCCAATTTGGAAAAAGTCCATTGTTCCATGTCCAATTCTAACTGTGGTTTCTTGACCTGCATACAGATTTCTCAGGAGGCAGGTAAGGTTGTCTGATATTCCCATCTCTAAGGATTTTCCACAGTTTGTTGTGATCCACACAGTCAAAGGCTTTAACCTACTCAATGCAGCAGAAGTGGATGTTTTTCTGGAATTATCTCGCTTTTTCCATGTATATAATACATATTGTATGCATTCAGTGAATTCTGATCCAGATACAAAGGCACACATTTTGATACATCACCAGAGTGATTGATGTGGGTCCCAATGCAATCATTCTGCAGATTGAAAAGATGATGAAATTTCCTTTCAAATGGGAAGACTGACTTCAATATGCTATAAGCATCTTTGAGAGAAATATAAATTACAAGCCTGGGTTAACCCCAAATATCACTTATTTATTTTTGGATGGGCCTCAAGAAAATATGTGAGATACCAAAGGGAAAGTTTTACTGTCTGAAATTAAGATTAATAACATAATCATTGCTCCATGAGGGCAGATATTTTGTCTGTTTCTGCCTTCCCTTTTCATTGCTAAATAGCATATATGCAGAGGTGCTTCATGGTAAATTTCCCTACACTGGTTGGTTTTGAAGTGAATATAACGCATCCACTTGGCTATTGGCATAGTCTCCTGACTGGTCTCTTTGCTCTTATTCTCACTCTATAATTCTCTACCTAGTCTCCAAGCAACACAAGTGTAAGTGGTGCGGGGTTTTTTTTTTGTTTGTTTGTTTGTTTTTAACAAATCCCTTCCTCTGCTTTGGAGTCCTTGCCCAACTCTATTTACCAAGAGACTTTCTCTCTGACTACTCCTTCACCCTCTGCTGCCCTGCAGTCCCACCAGTCTTTAATCCAATTCTTTTAACTGGGTCAAGTGCATTCTTGTCTTTGAGCCTTTGCACCAGCTTTCCCAGTTGATTCATGTGGTTGACCTTTCTGCTCATTCAAATCTCAAATTTCTTTAAATAAAACTATGGACAATAGCAGTCAACACTTTTACAGTACTTACCATGAGTCTAGCATCAAAGTGCTTTACATACATTTTTTAACAGAAATTTATAATTTTTCAACCATTTCCTCCATCTCCCCAACCTCTGCCTCTGGCAACCACCAGTCTGTTCACTGTATCTCTGAGGCTTTTTCCCCACAAATAAGAAAGATTATATGGTATTTTTTTTTTTCTGATTTATTTCACTCAACATAATGATCTTGAGGTCTGTTCATGTTGTCACAAATGGCAAAATTTCAATTTTTATGGCTGAATAATGTATTATATATAGAACAGAACATATATAAAGTGGAATATTATATACATACTATCTCACATTTATGTATTTACATGTCTCTATGTATGCATATATATTTACAGATAGGTATACTTTACATATATATGCAATGTATATATACATGTGTGTATATATATCTCACATCTTTTTTATCCACTCATCTCTCAATGAGCATTTAGGTTGCTTCCATATCTTGCCTATTGTGAATAAGGTTGCAACATGCAGATGAAGATGCTTATCAAGTTAGTATTTTCATTTTCTCTGGATAAAGACCCCAAAATGGAACTGTTGGATCATATACCAATTCTATTTTTAATTTCTAGTTCATTTAATAATAACTTAAGAACTGAAAGTGGATTCTATAGTTATCAACCTCATTTTCAGTTGAAGAAACTGAGGCACAGAGAGTCTACAAAAACTGCCTAAGGTCAGACATTAGTAAATAATGAAAATAAATTTGACTCCATATCTGAATTTCATTATTTTGACAGCTTTATTATTATGCATTTCAGAAAATTACCACCCAGTTACTCTCTATCATATTACTCTATTTTAATTTACTTGAGAATATCTATCACTATGGATACTTTTCATATGTATTCATTTGTATATATATGGCTCAGATGGTAAAAAATCTGCCTGCAAGGCAGGAGATTGGGTTCTATCCCTGGGTCTGGAATATCCCCTGGAGAATGGAATGGCTACCAACTCCAGTATTCTCATCTGGAGAATTCTAGGGACAGAGGAGTCTGGTGGGCTACAGTCAATGGGATTTCAAAGAGTCAGACACGACTGAGTGATTAAGCTTTCAGTACTTTTACAAATTGTCACTTGTCTCTTTTATTTAAAATATAATAAGTTTTCTGAGGCCAAGGTGCACTTCTACTTTGTTTATAGCAGGGTATCTGGCATTGAGAGTAGTTCTTGACATATAGGAAGCACCCACCAAATATATGCTGAAGAATTAATTAGCAGCCTAACAGATGTGTTCCCATCTGGTTGTCAGTGCAGGCCTCCAAGATGGTGAATTGGATCTGGTCATTCATCTCAGGGAATTCTGAGTCCTTAACCATTACTTTACCTAGAAGTGATCAAAGCTAATGATTCACCCTGACCAAGTTAAGGAGAGATTAATTGATAAATCAGATGACAAATTTTTAATTTACCATGAGTAATGTTCCTGTCAGTCTAAAAGCACATCACCTGTTAAAGAAACTTCTGTGGGAAAGCAAATTAAGATCAGAAGATAGTTCAGCAAATATAAAATCAAAGCAAAGAGGATTTGAATACTTTCAAGATATTTTAATCAAGCAATGGCAGCTCAGTGAATCACCCTTCCCAACTACCAGTTCCCAATTATCACCAATAGGCCAGACTTTTTAGTCAATGGGGACTCTATGTTCTTTTAGGAGGATTGTACAATCTTATTGTCCAACTCTAGGAATCTTTATTCTCCAGCTACCTCAAGACTCTTTAGTTTTTGTCTTTTCAGTGCTTTTAGATTTTGAGGAGAAACCTACTTCAAATGTTATTTCCAGAAGGGACCCACCTTAACTCTCTATGGGTCTTCTCACTAGAATCCTCTCTGGGGACTCCTTGCTGCTGCTGCTGCTGCTGCTGCTAAGTTGCTTCAGTCGTGTCAGACTCTGTGCAACCCCATAGATGGCAGTCCACCAGGCTCCCCTGTCCCTGGGATTCTCCAGGCAAGAACACTGAGTGGGTTGCCATTTCCTTCTCCAATGCATGAAAGTGAAAAGTGAAAGTGAATTCGCTCAGTCGTGTCTGACTCTTCACGACCCCATGGACTGCAGCCTACCAGGCTCCTCCATCCATGGGATTTTCCAGGCAAGAGTACTGGAGTGAGGTGCCATCACCTTCTCTGAGGGACTCCTTAATGTAACTCAATTTCCAAATAACTCAGAAGCTCATGATATAAGCTAATTTGCAGAAAGCAGCTAATATACTGATTATTTGAGAGTCAGGGTTCTATATTGGGTTAATTATTTATATGGCAGTCATATTGTGGAATGAAATAAGGTATTATATAAAAAGTCAGCTGATGTTTAGGAAAAGGAACAGGTATGTGTGTATCTATCCTGTCTAGGTGCATCTGGATATACCTACCTTACCCCAAGATTTTCCACTTAGTCTCCATTGTCCACTTTCAAATTAAAAAATGCCCTTATAGTCACTGTTTATGCTATATTTATAACTACATTTATAGTGGCCATCGTTTTCTAAGGTGGCCGCAGGATAACATGGCTGCAGCTGCCTGAAGAGGCATTGGTGGCCTGGGAAGCAGCTTCGTGAAGATCACCCTGGAGAAGGAGGAGGGAACAGGGTCATGACCAGTACACCCAGTTCCCATTGCAGGACCTATGGTGGCAGCCGATGGGCCCCATGGTGACCAGTGGCAGTGGAGTACCAGGGTACTGTCCCCTCCTGGGTGGTGGAGGTGGATCAGTTCCATGGTGGACAGTGACTCCTGGGAAACGAATCAGCTGCAGGGCAGCCAGTGGCAATGGTGAGGCCAGTGAGGCCAGTGGGTGTTCTCAGCTTGGGCCGTCTTACCAGCCACTCCAGCAAGGCCTTTGTCTCTACACTTGGCCTTATGTTGACTGACACCCGATGGCCAGTGAAGCTTTAAACATTCAACAAAGACCAGATATGGGACAGCCAGGGCACCAGACATGTCATCGGGCTACGCTGAGTGGTTGAAGGGCATGTCCCAGTTAGTTGGGGACTGGCAAAACATGATCCACTGTAGAAGGGAATGGCAAACCACTTCAGTATTCTTGCCTTGAGAACCCCATGAACAGGCAAAAAGATTTAATGCTTAAAGATGAACCCACCAAGAAGGTAGGTGTCCAATATACTACTGGGGTAGGGCAGGGAAATAGCTAAGAAAGAATGAAGAGGCTGAGCCAAAGCAGAAATGACACTCAGTTTTGGTTGTATATGGTGGTGAAAGTAAAATCCGATGCTGTAAAGAACAATATTGCATAGAAACCTAGACTCTTATGTCCGTGAATCAAGTTAAATTGAAAGAGGTCAAACGGGAAGATGAGAGTGAACATCTAAATTTTAGGAATCAGTGAACTAAAATGGATAGGAATGGGAGAATTTAATTCAGGTGACCATTATATCTACTACTATTGGCAAGAATCCCTTGGAAGGAATGGCATAGTCCTCATAGTCAAAAAAAACAGTCTGAAGCGTAATTTTTGTTTGCAGTCTCAAAAATGACAGAATGATCTTGGTTCGTTTCCAAGGTGAACCATTCAACATCACAGTAATCCAAGTCTATATCCCATATATTTGAGTGTTTGTCATAGCAAATGCTATCTTCGAACAGCACAAGGGATATCTCTACACATGGACATCACCAGCTGGTCAGTACTACAATCAGATTGATTATATCCTTTGCAGCTGAATGTGGAGAAGCCCTATAGAGTCAGCAAAAATAAGACCTGGAACTGACTGTGGCTAAGATCATCAGCTCCTTATTACAAAATTCAGGCTCAAATTGAAAAAAAAAAAAAAAAAAGAAAGAAAACATGGAAAACCACTAGGCCTTTCAAGTATGACCTAAATCAAATATCTTATGATTACACAATGGAGCTATAATGATTACATTCAAGGGAATAGATCTGGTAGAGTGCCTGAAAATCTATGGATGGAGGTTCACAACATTGTATAGGAGTTAATAATAAAAACTGCCCCCAAGAAAAAGAAATGAAAGAAGGCAAAGTGATTGTCTGAGGAGGACTTACAAATCGTTGAGAAAAGAAGAGAAGCTAAAGGTAGAGCAGAAAGGGAAAGATATACTCAACTGAAGGCTGAATTCCAGAAGATAGCAAAGAGAGAAAAGAAAGTCTTCCTAGGTAATCAGTGCAAATAAATAGAGGAAAACAAGAGAATGGGAAAGACAAGAGATCTTTTTAAAGAAAATTGGAGATACCAAGGGAACGTTTTATACAAAGATAGGAACAAAAAAGGGCAAAAACACCAACGGCCTAACATAAGCAGAAAAAAATTAAAAAGAGGAGACAGGAATACACAAAAAAAGTGTACAAAAAAGCTCTTAATAACATAGATAACCATGAAGGTGTAGTGACTCACCTAGAGCCAGATATCCTGGGATATGAACTCAAGTGGGCCTAGAAGCTTTCTAGTAATGCTTCCTAGAAGCATTACCACATTGCTACAAATAAAGCTAGTGGAGATGATGGAATTCCAGCTGACCTATTTCAAATTCTAAAAGATGATGCTGTGAAAGTGTTGTACTCAATATGCCAGCAAATTTGGAAAACTCAGCAGTGGCCACAGGACTGGAAAAGGTCAGTTTTCACTCCAATCCAAAGAAAGGCAATGGCAAAGAATGTTCAAACTACTGTACAACTGCACTCATTTCACACGCTAGCAAATAATGCTCAAAGTTCTCCAAGATAGGCTTCAACAGTCCATGAACCAAGAAGTTCTACAAGTTCAAGTTGGATTTAGAAAAGGCAGAATAACCAGAGATCAAATTACTAACATCTATTAGATCATAGAAAAAGCAAGAGAATTAAAAAACAAATCTACCTCTGATTCATTGAAAACACTAAAGCCTTTGACTGTGTGGATCACAATAAACTGTGGAAAATTCTTAATGATATGGGAATACCAAACCATGTTACCTGCCTCCTGAGAAACCTGTATGCAGAATAATGAGAAACAGTTAGAAATAGACCTCAAACAAAGGATTGGTTCCAAATTGGGAAAGGAATCCATCAAGGCTGTATATCATCACCCTGCTTATTCAACGTATATGCAGAGTACATCATGAGAAATGCCATGCTGGATGAACCACAAGCTGGAATCAAGATTGCCTTGAGAAATATTGACAACCTCAGATATGAAGGTGATACCACTTTAATCACAGATAGTGAAAAGGAACTAAAGAGCCTTTTGGTGAAGGTGAAAGAGGAAAATGAAAAAGCTGGCTTAAAACTCAATATTCAAAAAACTAACATCATGGCATCTGGTCCTATCACTTCATGCAAATAGATGGAAATTGTCAGATTTCATTTTTTCTTAACTCCAAAATCAATGAAGGTGTTAACTGCAGCCACAAAATTAAAAGACACTTGCTGTTTGGAATAATAGCTATGGCAAACATAGACAGTGTATTAAGAAGCAAAAACATCACTTTGCCCACAAAGGTCCATATAGTCAAAGCTATGGTTTTTCCAGTAGTCATGTATGGATGTGAGAGTTTGACCATAAAGAAGGCTGAGAGCTGAAGAATTAATGCTTTCAACTGTGGTGTTGGAGGAGACTCTTGAGAGTTCCTTGGACAGCAAGAAGATGAAACCAGCCAATCCTAAAGGAAGTCAATCCTGAATATTCACTGGATGGACTAAAGCTGAAGCTGAAGCTCCAATACTTTGGCCACCTGCTGCGAAAAGCTGACTCATTGCTAAAGACCCTGATTCCAGGAAAATTGAAGGCAAGAAGAGAGGGGCACAACAGAGGATGAGATGGTTTGATGGCATCACCAACTCGATGGACACAAGTTTGAGCAAACAATATGATAATGAAGGACAGAGAAGCCTGGCATGCTACAATCCATGGAATTGCAAAGAGCTGGACACAATTTAATGACTGAACAGCAGCAACAGCAATGGCAATACAACATAATAAATAAAAGGACACACTGTTGGAGAAGGAAATGGCAACCCACTCCAGTGTTCTTGCCTGGAGAATCCCAGGGATGGGGGAGCCTGGTGGGCTGCCGCCTATGGGGTCGCACAGAGTCAGACATGACTGAAGTGACTTAGCGGCTTAGCAGTAGCAGTGAAGAAATATAGCTCAGGTTTTATTTCCAAACCCATATTACTCAGTCTCAGGTTCTTCATAATTATTACACCTATCTCATAAGTTTTGTCATGGGAAATTAATGAAATGATACTTATGAAATCCTTAGCTAGTGCCTTGCAATATTAAACATATTAAATATTAATTACAGCAATAATTATTTTCCAATGATAAAAGACACTGATTACTTTCAGTAGCGCAATGCTTCCTGATAGACTGAGTAGACTGTTTTCCTAAATTCTGAAAGCAAAATAAGTTCTAAAGAGGATGCTATAGATAAGATGACATTTAAATATGGTCAGAGGGTAGTCTTGAAAATCTGCCTTCTAAACAATGAAAGACTTTGGCCAAGTAAATTACTAGAATGCAAAGTGCATGGACTATCACTTGCTGAAGTTAATTCAGAAGCCCTAAGGAAGTAAATAAAAATAAAAGTTTCATAGTCAAATAATTCCAGGAAAAGCTATACAATCCTTTTTAGAAGTCACATGCATATTAGTATATTGACATAAGAAATAATTTGTCATTAAAAAATTAGATTGAATTTGTTTTTATCACCTGTCTTATTGGAAAATAGATGTGAGTCCTCCTATACACACCTAATTTGTTTTTCATTTCATGTCCATTCTTTCACAAAAATAGGGTTCTAGAGGACACAGCTTATAAGCACTCCATTAGACAGAGATTCCAGGGCAGTTGGTTACTAATTCTTTGCTACTTTTAAAAATTAAAGAAACTGAAAAATCCCCCCACAGATCACCTTAAAAAGTGCAATGATTTCTGACTCAAATCTTGCTCTCAACTGCAAGGCTATCATCACTATAGTACATACCCATCCCCACCACCCCTAGGAAAGATCTATATGCAACAGTCCTCAGAACCTGTGAGTATGTTGTCTTTTATGTCAAAATGTACTTTGCACATATGACTAGGGCAAAGACTTTGAGATAGAGAGAGTATCCTGGAGTACCTAGGTAGGCCCAAAGTAATCACATGAATCATTAAGTGTGAAGAATAATTCCTGGCTGGAATTTCCAACCAGGAAAGAAGGACAGAAAGATGCTACTTCACCTATCTTTGTTAACTTTGAAGACAGAGAAAGAAGATCATGATCCAAGAGATACAGCAGTTTTTAGAAGTTGGAAATGAATCTTTGCTTACAATTAAACAAAAATACGAGATTTGTACCAAACTTCTAGCCTACAGTTAATAAAAGGTAGTATTGTAAGATAGGAAGGTAAGATAGGAAGGTAAGATAGTAAGATAACAATTATCTGTTTAAGCATCTAAGTTTTGATAATTTGTTACAAGATCAACAATGAATGAGTACAATTGTTATCTTCACAAATAACATTTTTGATCACTTTTATCAGGCTTATATGCACACTCATGTGAAAGTGAAAGTCGCTCAGTTGTATCGGACTCTTTGCGACCCTACAGACTATACAGTCCATGTAATTTTTCTAGGCCAGAATATTGGAGTGGGTAGCCTTTCCCTTCTCCAGAGAATCTTCCCAACCCAGGGATTGAACTCAGATCTCCCACATTTGCAGGTGGATTCTTTACCAGCTGAGCCACAAGGGAAGCCTGCACATGCATGTATTAATTCATTAATCAATCCATTAATCCTTACAACTATCCTAAGGGGAAGGGGCTATTATCAACCCAAATGGTGGAGTGGAAACTGAGGCATAGAGAAGTGAGGAATCTTGCCCAGGGTCACATAGCTAATGAGTGTCAAAGCTTGAAATCAAGTGCAAGCAATCTCTGGATTTTAGGTTCTGATTCACAAAGAGTGTTAGTTCAGTGAATTAGGATACAAGTAGGTGGGGCTTCCCTGATAGCTCAGTTGCTAAAGAATTCACCTGCAATGCAGGAGACCCCAGTTCAATTCCTGGGTCAAGAAGATACTCTGGAGAAAGGATAGGCTACCCACTCCAGTATTCTTGGGCTTCCCTTATGGCTCAGCTGGTAAAGAATCTGCCTGAAATGCGGGAGACTTGGGTTTGATCCCTCTGTTGGGATGATCCCCTGGAGAAGGGAAAGGCTACCAACTCCAGTATTCCGGCCTGGAGAATTCCATGGACTGTATAGTCCATGGTGTCACAAAGAGTCAGACACAACTGAGCGACTTTCACTTCACTTCACTTCACTTCAGTAATCTAGGTTCATCAAACATTACTGACTCCTCCGTTAAAGTTCAGTTGTATCCTTCTAATTTATCATCATATTTTATTTAGACTCCAGATTTTCTATTTTGTTTCAGATGATGCAAATTTCAGGAATAAGTTGAACATGAATAGTACTAATCTTATTAACATAATTTCAATTTTATACACAAATTTATGCATTCAATTTGTCTTAAATACCTACATATTCTAAGAAATATTGTCTGCATCCTTTTAAAAGCCTTATCCATCAAGTGAAAAATATTAAATATTTGAGTCTTCTCATATATATACTTTCTGCTATTGACTTAGGCAACCAATTAACTAGTTACAGGCCTATCCTGTGCCAGTATGGTGCATAAGTAACAGAACTATTTAAAAAGTATGTAAGTCATAGCTTTGGCCTTCATAATCTGTAAGTTTAGAAAGATAAGACATTTACATCAGAGTCAGTTTTATGCAATTCTCAGCTTACAGTAATCCCCCCACTTCCCACCAGGAACAAGATCATTTGAATATTCCATAGTATATAATTGAACTAACTAGAAATCAATCCATTTATTACAGTGTGCCCTACATCTTGCTCTTAACTTTTAAAGTAAAATTTATATCATCAGGAACTGAAGGATTTACATGGTTGGACAAACACACAATACAAATAAAAAAATATAAATTCCCCTCCAATCTCAGCTCACATATTTAGGCTTTTCCAACCTCTTTCAGTTAGTTCATTTCAGTCACTCAGTCAAGTCCGACTTCCTTGCGACCCCATGAATCGCAGCACGCCAGGCCTCCCTGTCCATCACCAACTACTGGAGTTCACTCAGACTCACATCCATCGACTCAGTGATGCCATCCAGCCAACTCATCCTCTGTCATCCCCTTCTCCTCCTGCCCCCAATCCCTCCCAGCATCAGAGTCTTTTCCAATGAGTCAACTCTTCACATGAGGTGGCCAAAGTACTGGAGTTTCAGCTTCAGCATCATTCCTTCCAAAGAAATCCCAGGGCTGATCTCCTTCAGAATGGACTGGTTGGATCTCCTTGCAGTCCAAGGGACTCTCAAGAGTCTTCTCCAAAACCATAGTTCAGCAGCATCAGTTCTTCAGCACTCAGCTTTCTTCACAATCCAACTCTCACATCCATACAGGACCACAGGAAAAATCATAGCCTTGACTAGACGGACCTTTGTTGGCAAAGTAATGTCCAATCTCTTTAGTGGCCCCCAAATATATGCTTGAAAACTGGATTCATGCCTTTAACACACACACACACACACACACACGCATACTCAAAGCATGAATCCCTTCAAATATTTAGGATGGCAAGTCCAAAATTCCTTTTTAAGACTGGCCTTTTGTAACCATGTAAATAACCCTTCAACAATCTCTAAATAATTTGCAGTAAACATTGCAAAATGTTTCAGCACGATAGCTTACAGTGAATGATGTTGTTAGGGGAAGCACACTGATTGAAACCGTCCACCCTGGCCAGGCACCATAACCATTTGCATGAGTTGTTTTATGACAGGAGATCCTGATAAGGAATACAGAACTAATAAGCCACCACCAACCAGAAGAGCTTGGGAATGGTCGAAAGGAGACACCACGTGTCCACTTCCCAGAATCCCTCTTGATAGCATCCATCTTGGTGTGTGCCACCAGGAAAGACTCTGAATTAGAGTGATTGGCCAAAGACCACCCGGAAACAAATTCCATCACCATAAAACCCGACATTGTGAGCCACACAGCAAAGCAGTTCTCCTGGTTTCCCTTACCCTACTGCTCTCCACCCGGGTGCCCTTTCCCAATAAAATCTCTTGCTTTGTCAGTACATGTGTCTCCTCGGACAATTCATTTCCAAGTGTTAGACAAGAGCCCAGTTTTGGGCCCTGAAAGGGGTCCCCTTTCCTGCAACAATGTCGGATTCATGATCTCTGAAGAATAAAATTAGTTATTACAATAAATCGAAAGAATGTCTCAAAGTTGTAAAGACCTTACCAACCCACTCCCACAATTTACATTTTAAGATAACAGAATCAGAACTTAACAATAAAAAGATCTCACCAGACCCTCTCCCATAATATACATTTTAAGATAACAGGAGTAGTCAGAAGGTTTTCAGGAAGGAGAAACTGTCCTCAACCTGGATACAATGCTGTTATGTAATCCTTGGTACAGAGTTTAAACTGGGTTGTTTTGTTGTAATCATCAGATTTAAAGGGGAAAAAAAATGCGACTAAGTCTAAGGAATGTAGGGGGAGGGGGACGGAGACGTTTGTCCTTTCCTCCTCCTTGAGATTTCCAGACCTCTATATCCTCCTTGAGAACCCCAAACCCCTCTCTCCAATTTGGGGACCCCAGGCTTCTTATCAACCTGCCTAGAAATTGACTCTGTCATCCCCTCTCCCCTTTTTCTTTTAGGAGAGTTATGTTGCCAAGGGAAAAGGGTATTGTTTTCTTTCCATAACTAATTCCTGCTGTTGAGGGGCATCATCCCTAAACTGTTGAGGCAACATATTCTCCTAACTCTCATATGAAGGCTGTCTGATCCAGGGGTCCCAGGTAATAGTTGGAGGAGGCTGTGGCCCCTGTAGGAGCCTGAACAACCATTTGTAACTTAAAAGCTTTCAGATGGTTAGAAACAAATCCAGTTACACAGTTACAAATGCAGGGAGCAAACAGTAAAAACAGAGCAATTAGAATTATTGTAATTAAGATAGTTTTCCACCATGGGGAACTACTTAACGTTTCCCAAAGTGAGGTGACTGTGGCTTCAGGAGAATCCATAGCCAGAATCATTTTGTTCATGTGTTTAGTTAAGTGAGTAACAGTAGTACTCATATATGGTATATATGTACAACATTAGGTATTAATAATAGTACAACTTCCTCTTTGTGTGGCTGTTAGAATATCTAAGGCCAATCTGTTTTGTAAAACCACCTTTCTAATTTGTATTTGCTCAGCATTAAGGGCTGAAATAGCTTTTTTAGTATCTTGTAAAGTCTGTTGAGTAAAGTTAGTCAGAGCATCAATTCGTAGCACAACATCTGTAGTTCCCAGAGAGGAACGAGTATTGCAGCCAGATAATCTTACCAGTGAAATACAGACCTTGCCCAGTGAGTTTTAAGGTGTGGCAGATTAGCAGTCTTCTCTGGAAGCTCTGAAAATATGAACCATGAGTAAAAGGTAAATCTAGTGTGTATCTCCCTATCCAGTCAGTGGGAAGCCATGCCCATGGGTAAGAACCACATATCCAGTAGATCTCATTTGGAGCAAACCAGTGTGACTGAGGGATCCAGTCCCATGAGTTCCTGCCCAGGCAAAAGGAGGAACTGAACTGGGATTAGAAAGCACAGGTATGAGTATGTTGCATAGTTCTTGAGGCAAAAATCCCAATTGTTTCCAATAATTATAATTAAGTTGTTGGCTAACTTCTGGGGATGATTCTATTTGTTTCCAGCATATGGGAGCATTAGATAGTAGACATTCCTTTTCAGGAGTTAGCCATATGACCTCATCCCATATTTGATAAACATCAGGTAGGAAACCACCAGACCAAGACCCATTTACCTTCTTATGTGAAGCAAAGTAGTCATTAAACCAAGATAATGTAGAATCAAAATTGAAAGTCACATTATGTCCATAGTTAAGATACAAAGTATTACACCAGTCACATAGTTAGTTAATTGATAGATGTCATCAGATTAAAGACAGGCATAACACGTGATTGCTATTGGTAGAAGTATTCACAGAGTTGAAGAAAGTCTTTTCTTTGAAATGGAGAAACCTACCATGGGAAGTTTTCAACTGATGAAGAGGGGAGTGCTCTGCAGACCCAGCAATTAGACCGATTGTGGAATGCAGCATAAGAATGAGCCAGGACAGGAAGGTGTTGTCTTAAGGGTCAAATGGCAGAATTGGGACTTTTGGAGTCAGCAGAAGCAGGCCCATATAGATTATCAGGCCCATCTGAAAAGTAAAAAATGAAAGCATAGAGGATAAAGACATAAATTGACATTGTTTAGTTTTGGTCAGGGTGCCACTTTTTAACTCGTGTGTGTGCATCCAAAAATCAATTCCTGTCACCTTGAGAGCTGTGGGAGAAGAAAGACTAACCTGGTAAGGGCCTTCCTAGAGGGGCGCAAGAGATTGCCCTCCAGATCCCAATATATTTATCAGGACCTCAGTGCCTGGCTCAAATAGCAGCTTGTTGGACACAGAGCCTGGATCAGGAGTCACCTTCTGGAGTTTCCATAATGTATATTGAAAGGCTGAAAGCTGAGTCACATAACTAATTCTAAGGCTTCAGGGTCTATAACAATGTCTGTGCTTAAGAACAGTCTTCCATAGATACATTCAAAGAGGGACAGTCCCTTTTTTCTAAGTGCAGTCTGAGCCCTCATTAAAGCTATGCGTAGAACTTTAAGCCAACTGTCCTGAGTCTCTTGAGTTAATTTACACAGATGTCTCTTAATAATGCCATTAGCCTTTTCTATCTTTCCTGAAGATTGGGGTCTCCAGGAACAATGTGGCATTTTATTCCTAGAGCTTTTGACATCCCTTGAGTTACAGCAGCTTTAAAGTCAGAGCCATTATCACTCAGAGGCTCCGTGGCAACACAAACCTGGGAATAATTTCATGGATTAAAATTTTTATAACTTCCTTAGCCTGCCCTCTACAGCAAGGAAAGGCCTCAATCCATCCAGTAAAAGTATCTACCCAGAACTGTAAGGAATAAAATTTGTTTGTTTTTGGCATTTGAGTAAAACCAGTTTCCCAATCCTCTCCAGAATACTTTTCATTTCATTGTAACCCAGTTTTTGCTAACTTTTCAGTCTTTGGGTTATTTTTATGACAAATCTAACATCTTTTGACAATATTCTTTAAAGTTTTCATTACATTTTTACCCTTAAATAGGCTAGAAGCCATCTGGTAAGTGCTCTCAACACCTAAATTAAAACTCTGGTGTAAACCCTTAAGAATTTTCCATTGAGCATTTTCAAAAATTATTAATTGTTTGTCTTCAGGCTGTAACCATCCTTTATCAGTAATTTTTGCTCCTCTTTTCTCATATCTTTCTAATTCTTCAGTGTATTTTGGTTTTTCTTGTTCAGCAGGACCTGTCCAGACTAGGGGCGTTTGTAGGAGAGAAAGTTCATAAAGCACCACTTTTCTGGCTTGGGAATTGACCAACTGATTTCCCTTGGCTGCTTTACTCCTATCCCTGCCTCTCTCCAGTGTGTTACTTCTTTAGGACAATGTACAGCAGTTAAAAGTCTCTCAATCTCTTTGCAATGTTTAATAGCTTCTCCTATTGCTGTTTTAAATTGTGCAGCATGAGCATGTAAAGTCAAATAAGTATACTTAGAATCTGTATAGATATTTACTTGCTGCCCTTTGCTTAACTCTAGAGCTCGGGTCCAGAGAAGGCAATGGCACCCCACTCCAGTACTCTTGCCTGGAAAATCCCATGGATGGAGGAGCCTGGTGGGCTGCAGTCCATGGGGTCGCAAAGAGTCGGACACAACTGAACGACTTCACTTTCACTTTTCACTTTCATGCATTGGAGAAGGAAATGGCAACCCACTCCAGTGTTCTTGCCTGGAAAATCCCAGGGATGGGGGAGCCTGGTGGGCTGCTGTCTATGGGGTCACATAGAGTCGGACATGACTGAAGTGACCTAGCAGCAGCAGCAGCAGCAGCAGGGCTCGAGTTAAAGCAGCAAGCTCTGCCAATTGGCACTTGTATTGGGGAGAAGAGACTTTGCCTCTAAAACCTGTTCAGACAAAACCACAGAGTAACTTGCTTTCCATTTTCCATCCCGAACAAAAGAACTGCCATCTATAAATACATTCATGTCAGAATTGTCTAATAGGGTATCCGTTAAACCTTCCTGACCTGCATAATTTAAAGTTAGGAATTTATCCTTGCCTCCTTTGTCAAAAATAAGGTACCCATAGGTGCATGGGTTTATTTTTGGGCTTTCAATCTTGTTACATTGGTCTACATTTCTGTTTTTGTTCCAGTACCATACTGTCTTGATGACTGTAGCTTTGTAGTATAATCTGAATTCAGGGAAGATGATTCCTCCAACTTCATTCTTCTTTCTCAAGACCTCATTGGCTATTCAGGGTCTTTTGTATTTCCATATGAATTGTGAAATTTTTTGTTCTAGTTCTGTAAAAAATGTTATTGGTAATTTGATAGGGATCACATTGAGTCTGTAGATTGTGTTTGGTAGTACAGTCGTTTTCACAACAGTGATTCTTCCTACCAGGAATCATGGACTATCTCTCCATCTGTTTATATTGTCTTTGATTTCTTTCATTAGTGTCATAATTTTCCGTGTACAGTTCTTTGTCTCCTTAGGTAAGTTTATTTGTAGATATTTTATCCTTTTTGTTGCAATGATGAATGCGATTGTTTCCTTAATTTCTCTTTCTGATTTCTCATTGTTAGTATATAAAAATGAAAGTGATTTCTGTGTGTTGATTTTGTATCCTTCAACTTTGTTAAATTAACAGATTAGGTCTCATAATTTTCCAGTACTACTTTCAGTTCAGTTCAGTTCAGTCACTCAGTCGTGTCCGACTTTTTGTGATCCCATGAATCGCAGCACACCAGGCCTCCCTGTCCATCACCAACTCCAGAAGTTCACTCAGACTCACATCCATCCACTCAGGGATGCCATCCAGCCATCTCATCCTTTGTCATCCCCTTCTCCTCTTGCCCCCAATCCCTCCTAGCATCAGAGTCTTTCCCAGTGAGTCAACTCTTCGCATGAAGTGGCCAAAGTACTGGAGTTTCAGCTTTAGCATCATTCCTTCCAAAGAAATCCCAGGGCTGATCTCCTTCAGAATGGACTGGTTGGATCTCCTTGCAGTCCAAGGGACTCTCAAGAGTCTTCTCAAACACCACAGTTCAAAAGCATCAGTTCTTCGGTGCTCAGCCTTCTTCACAATCCAACTCTCACATCCATACATGACCACAGGAAAAACCATAGCCTTGACTAGACGAACCTCTGTTGACAAAGTAATGTCTCTGCTTTTGAATACGCTATCTAGGTTGGTCATAACTTTCCTTCCAAGGAGTAAGCGTCTTTTAATTTCATGGCTGCAGTCACCATCTGCAGTGATTTTGGAGCCCAGAAAAATAAAGTCTGATACTGTTTCCACTGTTTCCCCATCTATTTCCCATGAAGTGATGGGACCATATGCCATGATCTTCGTTTTCTGAATGTTGAGCTTTAAGCCACCTTTTTCACTCTCCACTTTCACTTTCATCAAGAGGCGTTTTACCATTTTTTATAGTGTATTGAAAAGCAGAGACATTTCTAGAGCCTGGGCTAGAGCCTGGCTTTCTTTGGTTCTTTTCTGTTGTTGTTTCTCCTCCTTATATTCTCTACTGTAATATACTGTCTAAGTCAGCTGCAAAAATGCCTCTAAAGACTGATTCAGTTTGAACGCCTCTTTTTGTAACTTATGGTGGCTATCTGGAGCTGAATGAGAATTTTATCTTTTATTATTGTCTCTCCCTCTGCACTCCCAGAAGAAATATTAGTGAACTTTCAAAGACCTTCCCAAAGTCTCTCTGGGAATCCGCCAGCAGCTTCCTTTCTCCTTGTTCTATGTCAATCAACTTAGCATAATTTAGAGGTTTGGTTTGAGGTCTCTTAAGCCCTTCAATAATGCAATTGACAAAGTGGGTCTACTCCCATATCCCTTTCTTTTTGTGATAATCCCAGTCTGGTTCTGCTATGGAAACCACTTGGCTACCCGTAGGGAGGAGAGGTATTTCGTGCTCCTTCTTTCCCCTTGCCTCACACTCAAGCCATTCATCTCCAAAAGCAGTAGCTTCCCCCAAAACTTGAGCTCTCAAGTCAGGAGTCAGTGTCTGTCCAAAGACATACATTACATGTCTCCAAGTAAGCTCATAAAGTAAAGTTAGTCCTGTAAAAGCTTCTATGTACTTTTCTGGATCCTCTACATAGTCTCCCAGATCTCTCTTTATCTATTGTAACTCTGAGTAAGATAAGGGCTTATGAATTTTTATGGATCGGTTATTTTTTTCCAGTGAGTGCCTCCTGAAGAGGCAGTAAGTTGTGTAGCTGTTCCTCTCCGGCTATCCTTCACATATGTTCCAAGGAATAGATTAGAGAAATCTGTTTTTTCTCATACTCATCCACTTTCTCGTCCTCTGTCTCATCCTTTTCTCTATCTTGTATTTTACCCTTAGTTTTGGTTGTCTGTGCCTTCTCTACTTTGACTGCCTGATTTCCTATTGAAACCAGAGTAGTCTGAGGCTGCATTGGAACGTTATTTGAACTCCTATCGAGACTGAGGCAAGACTTCCTGGAGGGGTTCCTTGACCCTCAACTTGCTCAGTTGTGAGCCCCAGATACAGAGGCAGAGGCAAAGTAAGAGGACAGGAGGGAGATGAAGGCTTTACACCCAATCTGTACCCTTGGAACATAAGTCTGACATGTCTCACAGAGCAAATAAGAGTAACACATAGGCACTTCTACCTATTTCCCTTGTTTTCTACAGAACTGGTTTAGTTGTAAAACAGTATCTTAATTAAGAGACCCTTCAACCTTCCATTGTCTGCCACCCTCCAATGGGATATTGTGGCCATGCATATTTGTAAAAGAAAGTCAGGTGTGTCACCTTTAAACTCTAGGGGTAAAATTTATCCCAGTTTTTCTGGACATGATCCAAGGGTGTGCGTCTGGAGCTTTGAGTAGCTCCCATCTGTAAGAGAGAAAAAAGTGGAGACCAGTGACTCTGCTTCTTTCCATTGGAGGCATCCCTCTCTATTCTAGATGGGAGTGGAGACAGACTTTCCACCAAAGCTTTCTTTCCTTGGCCAGATTTAGTTTGTCCCTTACTGACGCTGGCGCCTTACTCATCCCTTCTGCTTCTACCAACGAGGCTGGGTGGAGACACACCAGGGGTATACTGGATGCCATCCCAAACTGATTTCTAGCTCCATACCACCACGATCTTTGTTTGATTTGCCCTTTTCCTCTGATGACACCCAGGGTGTAAGAGAGTAGTTTTCTGGAATGTTTCCCAAGCTAGGACTACTAAGGGAAGAGTCCATCTTCCATGTGCCCTTTCACATTCCTGAGTACAATCCTGACTGCAGTAGAAATGAGGAGTCATTGCCACATCACTAAGCTACTGGAGAGCTTTAACTGGTCTGCTAAGAGCTCGTACTACAAAAGGAAGAGTCCCACTGTACTCCCAAACTGGGATTCCTGACCTATGTTCTTAGAAACCTCATGCTCACTAGCAGCACTTCCATCCAGAGTTTGGGAGCACAGCTACAACAAGGACTCACTAGTTCCACTTAGCTCCTAAACACTCTTCTGGCAAGTCTAGGTTCCCATGACTACCAAGGGTGGGGTCTAAGTAAAAGTACAAAGTAACAGCATGAGTCACAATTCCATTAAAAGTCTGCTGCTGCTGCTAAGTCACTTCAGTTGTGTCTGACTCTGTGCGACCACATAGACGGCAGCCCACCAGGCTCCCCTGTCCCTGGAATTCTCCAAGCAAGAACACTGGAGTGGGTTGCCATTTCCTTCTCCAATGTATGAAAGTGAAAGTGAAGTCACTGGGTCAGAAGTCTATAATCCTACAGTTAAGTTAGTGGCTCTAATTTCCCAAGCAATTATGAAATGGACAAAGAGACCAGGAAAAGCTGACTGAAAAAGGGAAGTTTGGCCTACACGCTTTGCCCATTTCTGGTTGCTTCTCTCACAGGAACCTTGGGTGTCTCCTGGCATTGGCAGGTCAGTATAAATCCCCAAGGCTCTCCTTTTTGGGGCTGCCTTCAGTCATTATGAGGCACTGCAAAACTGAAGAACAGGGCTCAAGGCTTATGTCGTACTCATTTTGGTGTGTCTTTTTCATTCTACATCCACACAGATAGGCACACCATAGAGTTAGTAAGACAGAAAATGTGTATTCTGAGAAGCAGACAGGCTAGAGCTCTGAGTGTTCTTACTTTGTCCTGAAGATCCCAGACAAGCCCCCAAGATGATAGCTTATGGTGAACGAAGTCTGATTTGTGATCTCTGAAGAAGATTTAGCTTCAGGACCAGAGACCAAGCTTGACCACTCAGAGGTCTTGTGTGGCAGAAGTTTTATTACAGTGAAAGGGACAGAGAAAGATTCTGACATAGACATCAGAAGTGCCCCCCTCCTAGTCTTAGCAAGGGAACTATATATCTTTTTGATTAGTTATTACAATAAATCAAAAGAATCTCTAGAAGTTGTAAAGATCATTCCAGACCCATTCCCACAATTTACATTTTAAGATAACAGGATTAGAATCTAACAATAGAAAGATCTTACCAGACCCACTCCCATAATATACATTTTAAGATAACACAATTAGTTAGAAGGTTTTCAGGAAGGAGAAACTCATCTCAAGCAGCATACATTGTTGTTATATAATCCTTAGTACAGAGTAAAAACTGAGTTGTTTTGTTGAGTAATCACCAGTTCTGGCTTAAAGAAAAAAAAAAAATGCTACTAAGACTAAGGAATGTAGAGGGGAAAAAAAATTCTAGACGTTTGTCCTTTCTTCCTTCTTGAAAATTCCCTACACCTCTCTCCTCCTTGGGGACCCCAGACTTCTTATCAACCTGCCCAGAAACTGACTCTCTCAAGCACAGCATAAAGAATAAGTATAACATAGACATTCACTAAGTCCTCTGTCTTCTCCTTAGAGACTATGACATCTAATAGCTTACTGAGCCAACAGAATTTCTCTTTTTTAATTTCTTACACTTTCCCTTTCTCAATGATCATAGACTTGTTTATCCCCTCCTTGATTCATCATGGGGTGTTTATCTGACCAGGATTTCCAATTTATAACCCATGTTAATTGGTCAGAATCTTTCTTCACAGAGAGCTCAAGAGGAAATGAAAAATCGATTCTCTGCCCCCCCAAGAGTGTGCAGATATATGTAAAATTTAATTTCTAGAGGATTAAGGAGATTTTCAATGAGGAAGAATAAAAAAAAATAAGGCTCCAATGTGAAGTTTTCTTGACTATCAAAAAGGATACACTTGACAACATTGGACCCTCTTACAGGGAGTTCCTCTGAGGATGCTTGCTGCTGCTGCAGCTGCTAAGTCACTTCAGTCGTGTCCAACTCTGTGCGATCCCATAGACGGCAGCCCACCAGGCTCCCCCGTCCCTGGGGTTCTCCAGGCAAGAACACTGGAGTGGGTTGTCATTTCCTTCTCCAGTGCAGGAAAGTGAAAAGTGAAAGTGAAATCACTCAGTCGTGTCCCACCCTCAGCAACCCTATGGACTGCAGCCTTCCAGGCTCCTCTGTCCATGGTGTTTTCCAGGCAAGAGTACTGGAGTGGGGTTCCATTGCCTTCTCCACTGAAGATGCTTACTTGATTCCTAATCTAGCTTCTATTTGACATTCCCTCTTTCCACCTTTATTCCAAATTTTACTTCCATCTATCAGAAAAATGTCACTTCTTTCAGAGAAAAACACCATTTCCTTAGTTTTTTTCTTTTTTTCTTTTTTTTTTTACCATTTTCCTTTCACAGATTACTGAAGCTCTTGTCTTGCAAATTTGAGTGGCACTCCAAGGCTTCAGAAAGGTACATACTGGTCTCTTGACCCTACTCCCCTCAAGGCCTGAAACAAGAGGGAAAAGAAGGAATGGGGTAGAACATAATGAGCTCTGGTTCTCTGGTAATGAGGGAAGTGGATGTCCCAATCCAAGTCTCTCTGATAGTCTCACAAATATGAAAGGCAAACTTATCACTTCCTTCAGTTCAGTTGCTCAGTTATGTCTGACTCTTTGTGAACCCATGAATCACAGCATGCCAGGCCTCCCTGTCCATCACCAACACCCGAAGTTCGCTCAGACTCACGTCCATCGAGTCAGTGAGCCATCCAGCCATCTCTTGCTCTGTTGTCCCCTTCTCCTCCTGCCCCCAATCCCTCCCAGCATCAGAGTCTTTTCCAATGAGTTAACTCTTCGCATGAGGTGACCAAAGTACTGGAGTTTCAGCTTTAGCATCATTCCTTCCAAAGAAGTCCCAGGGCTGATCTCCTTCAGAATGGACTGGTTGGATCTCCTTGCAGTTCAAGGGACTCTCAAGAGTCTTCTCCAAAAAAAAAAAAAAAAAAGAGTCTTCTCCAACACCACAGTTCAAAAGCATCAATTCTTTGGTGCTCAGCTTTCTTCACAGTCCAACTCTCACATCCATTCATGACCACTGGAAAAACCATAGCCTTGACTAGACAGACCTTTGTTGGCAAAGTAATGTCTCTGCTTTTCAATATGCTATCTAGATTGGTCATCATTTCAGGCACCAGTCACAACTCCTGAAAGGGAAGGCCTCTGTACTTCTGATTAACTAGCTATGAACTGGGGTTCTTATAACCCCTTTGTAAGGTTCATTAATTTGCCACAATTACTCACAGAATTCAGCAAATCTATTTATGCTTACCAGTTTATTATAAAGGGTACAAATCAGAAACAACGCAATGGAAGAGAAAGAGCAAGGTGTTGATTCGGGGGTGAGGGGTGGGCAGTGCTTAGTTTCCTATGTCCAGCAGGATATGTCATCCTCCCAACACATTGACGTGTTCACCAACTAGGATTCTTCTCAAACTCTACTGTTTATAAGTTTTCACAGAGGTTTCATTATGCAAGCATGATTGATTAAATCATTGACTACTGTGACTGAACTCAGTCTCTAGTCGTTCTACCTTCTCCACAGTCGGGATGTGTAGAGTAAAGACCTGAAAGTTCCATTTTTCTAATCATGACTGGGTCTTTATGGCCACCAGACCCATCTAGAAGCTATCTAAAGCCCCCATCAGTAATCTAGGAACACAAAATGCTCTCCTGTTACTCAGGAGATTCCAATGTTTTCAGGAATTACATACCAGGAAAATATATATGTATAAATATATAAGCATATATACACACATAAAATATTATATATATACATATTATATACATATGCCATTATAATATATATATTATTTTGCCACCATTCTCTGTTAGCAAGGCAGTTGCTTCCCATCCACACCCATGGAATCAGTAAAACACCATCAATTTATTATTGAGTAGAATAACCTTGGTTTCATCCTTGCTTCAGTCAGACATGTTGCATTTTATCATATGCTGCATTCATTTCTAAAGTAAGTTCAGTTTCTTGCCTAGAGAAATGTTCTATCTATAACTGATGATACTTGTTCAAATCAGATCTTCTAATAAGACTAAATCTTACAGATTCTATCTACTACAAAAAGACACATTGCCTATCTTTAGCCATCTTTTTTCCCCAATCCTTTATTTTTTTTCATATTAATGCAGCAGCTTATTAAAGTATTTTTAAAAACAATTTATAACAACAATGGGAAGCACAGAAATATTCATCCATGATCAATCACATCAATTCTTAACATTTTTTCCAATATCCCTTGACAATGTTCTAAAACACTTCAGAAATTATTGTGTACAAATTATAAAATGTCCCATTAACTTTACTGTTTGATAGATATTTTCATATATTAAACCAAGCTTTTTATCTTGTATTCAGGTTTATTTTTGTTTTTCCTAAATTGCTCTTGCTATTGAATAAAACTTAGATCTGGAATATGGGAGAATGTGCACTGAGATTCTTTTGTTCTTTTTTTTTTTTTTTTATATGTAATTACAAGTTGAGATGTGCTGAAGGCCTTAATTTTATGTAGTTTTTTTCTTTATTATTATTATTATTTTTATTATTTATTTATTTATTTTTGCATTGGGGTATAGCCAGTCAACAATGCTGTGATAAATTCAGGTGAATAGAAAAGGGACTCAGCCATATATATGCATGTATCCATTCTCCCCCAAACTTCCTTCCCATCCAGGCTGCCACATAACACTGGGCTGAGTTCCATGTACTATACAGTAGTTCTGTGTTGGTTATCCATTTTGAACATAGCAATGTGTAAATAACCATCCAATATCCTTTTCCCCTATACTTCCCACTGGCAATTATAAGTTCATTCTCCAAGTCTATGAGTTTATTTCTGTTTTGCAAGTAAATTCATTTGTAACATTTCTTTGGGGAATGTAATAGGTACACCAAAGCCTTTGACTTTATGGATCACAAGATACTGTGGAAAATTCTTAAGGAGAAGGGAATACCAGACCACCTTACCTGTCTCCTGAGAAATCTGTATTCAGGTCAAGAAGCAACAGTTAGAACTGTACATGGAACAACAGACTGGTTCCAAATTGGGAAAATAATGAATCAAGGCTGTATGTTGTCACCCTGATGATTTAACTTATATGCAGAGTACCTCATGCAAAATGTCAGGCTGGATGAAGCACAAGCTGGAATCAAGATCACCAGGAGAAATATCAATAAGCTCAGATATGCAGATGACCCACCGTTATGACAGAAATTGAAGAGGAACTAAAGAACTTCTTGATGAAGGTGAAAGAGGAAAGTGAAAAAGTTGGCTTAAAGCTCAGCATTCAAAAATCGAAGATCATGGCATCCAGCCCCATCACTTCATGGGAAATAGATGGGGAAACAGTGGAAACAGGGAGAGACTTTATGTTTTGGATCTCCAAAATCATTGCAGATGGTGACTGCAGCCATGAAATTAAAAGACACTTGCTCCTTGGAAGGAAACCTATGACAAACCTAGACAGCATATTACAAAGCAGAGATATTATTTTGCCAACAAAGGTCTGTCTAGTCAAAGCTATGATTTTTCCAGTGGTCATGTATGGATGTGAGAATTGTACCATACAGAAAGCTGAGCACCAAAGAATTGATGCTTTTGAACAGCGGTGTTGGAAAAGATTCTTTGAGAGTCCCTTGACTGCAAGGAGATAAAGCCAGTCCATCCTAAAGGAAATCAGTCCTGAATATTAATTGAAAGGGCTGGTGCTGAAGCTGAAACTCCAATACTTTGGCCACTTGATGTGAATAACTGACTCATTGGAAAAGACCCTGATGCTGGAGAAGATTGACGGTGGGAGGAGAAGGGGACAGCAAAAGATGAGATGGTTGGATGACATCACTAACTCTTTGGGTGTGAGTTTGGGTGAGCTCCACGAGTTGGTGATAGACAGGGAAGCCAGGCATTCTGCAGTCCATTGGGTTGCCAAGAATTGGACATGACTGAGAGATTGAACTGACTCACTGACAGCCACTATGGAGAACACTGTGGAAGTTCCTTAAAAACACTAAAAATAGAGGTAGCATGTGTCCCTGCAAGCCCACTCATGGACATATATCTGGAGAAAACATCATTTGAAAGGATACCTGCAACCCAGTATTCATTGCAGCACTGTTTACAATAGCCAAGACATGGAAGCAACCCAAATATCCAAAGACAGAGGAATATATAAAGAAAATGTGACACACACACACACACACACACACACACACATACTGGAATATTACTCAGCCATTAAAAATGAAATAATGCCATTTGAAACTATGTGAATGGACCTAGAGATTGTCATACTGAATGAAGTAAATCAGACAGAGAAAAAATATCATACAACACCCCTTATATGGAATCTCCCAAGCCTTTATAACATCTGTTTATTATTCTAGACATATTACAAGGAGTGACAACCACTCTTTCTCTAACCTAGGAACATTCACGTTTTCTCCTCTTTTCTTCTTTAAGGTTTATAATTTATCTTTAAAATTTTGGTCTATGATCCATTTTAAGTTTATATCTACATAGCACATAAAGTATAGGACAAAGTTCAAATATTGCAAACAGACATCAAATTGGCCTGTGCCACTTTTAAAAAGATTATCCCATATGTGTGTGTGCATATATATATATATGTATATATATATACATATATGTACATATATATATATATATATATGCACACACACATATGGAGAAGGCAATGGCACCCCACTCCAGTACTCTAGCCTGGAACATCCCATGGACAGAGGAGCCTGGTAGGCTGCAGTCCACGGGGGTCACTAAGAGTGGGGCATGACTGAGCGACTTCACTTTCACTTTTCACTTTCATGTATTGGAGAAGGAAATGGCAGCCCACTCCAGTGTTCTTGCCTGGAGAATCCCAGGGACAGAGAAGCCTAATGGGCTGCTGTCTATGAGGTCGCACAGAGTTGGACACAACTGAAGCGACTTAGCAGCAACAGCAGCAGCATATACACATATACATGTACATGTACATACACACCATACATATATGGGTGTGTATGTGTTTGCAAATATCTTGACAAATATATTTTTATCAAATATGTATGTAGGTATATGATTTATGAGTTTTCTTTTCATGTCTTTAAATGTGAAAAGTTATTTTTTAAAGGTAAAATTAGAAATCATTAAGAATGCTGAACAATATTAGGTATGTTAAAATAATTTTAGCCTGGCCCATGCAGGCAAGTAAAAGACGAAAGAAATGCTTTTTACTGATTTATTACATTTATATATAATTAAACAAAATTGTTTTATTTATTTTGCAAATATAACATACTTTTTATTGCAAACATCATGTTTATGTTTTTATCAAGCAAGATTGAAAACAAATACCATGGAATGTGAAATACTCTGTGGTTTTTCTTAAAGGTTTCTGCTCTGAACTGGATAAAGATGCCTCACTTAGATAGTAAACATGACTCCAAAGAGTGTGTATCATCTCATTTTTCAAAATAATTTATCAGTCACATAAAAAATAACTTAGGAAGACCCTGTAACTTGATTAAATTATATTGTATCCTCATCTTTCTTTATATTTGTTTCAAGGCAATTCCAAATTTATCAGACAAGAGGTTAATCACAACAAAGTGAGGTGGATATCATACAACTACTTTGGTTTGGATGTATTATGTGAGTTAATTCCATTTTTAAATTATAAAGCTTCAGGGATCCATAAGAGGTATTGAGAACATCTGTGTGTTCAGTATCAATTTGATTCAGCCCAGAAAAGTTGCAGGGGAGACAGAGAGAAATAAGAAAGAGAAGAGAGAAAGAGAAAATAAACTAAGGAAATCACAGTTGACAAATAGATACTCATAATAAAAATGTGAGTGTAAGAAACAAAAAGAAAATCAGAGTTTTGCAGATGTGTGAGTGAAGGAGGAAGATCAGAAGAGAGGAACTGCAGGTTTTGTGGGAAACTGAAAAAGGAATAGATAATTAGAACTTTCAGTAAGGACTGTTAATTGTCTCACCTCTGACATTTTACAACAGACATTTAAATAAATTTTAGAGGTATTTCACAGTTATTCTTATTTGCCAGACTACTATTTATTGTACTGCCCTTAAAACAGAGACTAAACATGATGTTTGATTTTAAAACCAGTTTCTATGCTATTATTATTGCATCTTCTTGTATTATTTTCCTATTATCTTTTGAAAATGAATAATTCTCTAGCAACAGCTTTTGTCATAAAATCTTTGAGAAACAGGGATTGTAATCTCCACAGAGTCTGGTATAAAAATAAGGGAAAAATATTTCTCCCTAAGGTACATTATAATAAATTGAATCAGCCATTGATTCACTATTCTAGGATGTCAGGTGTCCTCCCAGGGTATGTTTTAGGAGCTAATCTTGTTTCACACACTGCTTACTTTTCTTTCCTGAAAATACAAATGCAATTTTTCAAACAAACATATCCCCAGTATTTTGTCTTTATTATTTGAGAGGATAATAATAACAACTCAATGTAAATTCATTTTTGCTACACATGATTGCATTTAGTCTATACCACAGCCCTGTGTAGCAGCCTGAAGCATAGTAAGTATTGTTTACATTTTACCTTAAAGGAAAAAATGAGGATCCAAAAGAAAAATCAGTTGTTACTGGCAGAATTGGATTAACACCCTGGTGTTTGCACTCAAGCTTTTGTTATTTCTAATACACACTACTTATTTTAAAATAATTATTTTAGTTTTTTAAAATTAAAACTGAATGCAATAAAATATTTGACTAATGCACTTATTAAATATTAGATTTAATAAGACTAATTTGACTAATGCACTTATTAAAATATTAGATACTTTAAAACAGTAGAATAACAAGATATATTACATACTAAATTTTCATCCATGTTTGCCATCATACATACAAAAATTATTGTATAGATTAATTATTCTAGTTAATGGTAAAATCTACCCCCATCTTAGCAAGAAACAAGCATATGAACACATTTTCATCAACAATAGGACTTCCCTGGTGGCTCAGATGGTAAAGCCTCTGCCTACAAGGTCGGAGAGACTTTTGTCCAATCCCTGGGTTGGAAAGATCTCCTGGAGAAGGAAATGACAACCCACTCCAGTATTCTTGCCTGGAAAATCAACAATGGGATTTAAGATAATTCATAAAATAAAATGAAACATTTCTGGGCAATATTACATTCTACCCAATAATATTCAAATGATTATTGACATAAGTCTTAAATGGCACTCTTAACTACAACTGCTAACTTTCATTAGTTCAAGATAAATATTTCCCTGGTGAGAATAGTATAGCAGCAAGAATCTAGGACAAGTAAGAAGACAGGAGAGAAGTTCTTCAGCCATAAAAAGTGCCTTAAAGTTCACCATTAATAAAGGATGAGTTCATTCTTCAACAAAGACCCTCTCAGAGTGACATGTGCTAAAATGTCATCTATCCCAAGTTATAAGAAACAAAAACACCTTATTCCTTCATCCCTGGAGATTCATTTTCATTTTCTTTCCCTGTGTTTCTTTAACAACCCTTAAGACCCAAAATAGAGTTACCACAAAAAGGTCTTCATGCCCTAGAATATTATTTCCATCATTTTTTTTAAACTTTAAGTTTAACATTTATATATATATATATATATATATATATATATATATATATACACACTCCCAGTAGAGACCATCGAATTCATAATTGGTCAAATATCACAGAGGTTTCACTATGTAATTGATGCCAGCAGGAATCTTTGCATGAGGTAGATGAGATAATCATGGAAAATAACTTCTAACATTTCATATTCACATTTTATTAGCTGAATGAGCTTTCCTTGGGAGTTTTCTTGAGGTTTATTATTTAAAGTACAAGAAGAAAGGGCAAAAAGAAAAAGAAGATGAGGAAGAGAATATGTTTAGTCACTAAGTCGCATCTGATTTTTTTGTGACCCTATGGATTGTAACCTGACTTGTAACCTCTGTCCATGGGATTTTCCAGTAAAGAATTCTGGAGTAGGTTGCCATTTCCTTCTCCAGGGGATCTTCCTAACCCAGAGATCAAATCCATATTTCTTGCATTACAGGCAGATTCTTAGCCATCTGGGAAGTTTATTCATTAAGGAGAGAATGGGATTTATAGAATGAGTAACATGGAAACTTACATTACCATATGTAAAATAGATAACCAATGGGAATTTGCTGTATGACTCAGAGAACTCAAACCAGGGGCTCTGTATCAACCTAGAGGGCTGTGATGGGGAGGTAGGTGTGATGGGAAGGGAGGTGGGAGGGAGGTTCAAGAGGGAGGGGACATATGTATACCTATGTCTGATTCATGTTGATGTTTGGCAGAAACCAACACAATTCTGTAAAGCATTTATCCCTCAAATTATATATATATATATATATATATATATATATATAAAGAAGAAATGCCTTATGAGAGAGAAAGAGAGGCTTTTTTGGCTTCTTAACTTGATCCAATCTTACAGGCCTTCAAAGAACTAGGTTTCCTTAATTTGAATAAATAGAAGCTACAAAAATTCAGTTATAAATTCATGCCCTCTGATTGCTTATTATGAGTTCTTCAGTGGACTTTGAGTTAATTCAAAATGCATAGCTGGCTTTGTTTTCTGCTACAATTTCTTAGTCTAGACTATCATAATAATTGCTTCCTTTCTCCCCTCAGGTTAGTATCTGTTTTAAGATCCTAAAAAGAACCTGGCAGAATGCGAAAGCAATTATACTCTACTCAATTTCATGTTTCCCAACAAATAGGTGTCCTTATGAGACTTTAAACCAGAAAGAAAAACAGATAGAATGAAATATTCACATAACTGCATAAAATCCCTAATGGCAACCCCCAAAGTGTCACACTGGAAAGAATTTGCTGCTATAAGGAGCATATATATTTTAGCACCTTTAAATTCTGAGAAATCAGGAGTAAAATTCATATATTTCATGGCCACTGTGACACTGTCAGAATGATTAAGAGAAAGGCATATAAACATTTAAGAAATGGAAGAATTCATGTTTTTATTCCTTGTTCTATACTTAGCCTCTTACGGAGTTCTTTCTAATCCAAACTTGACTCATTTATTTATTCATAATAATTCTGTAGTATTACTTACTTCAATCTATCAGCATGGATATAGGAAATACTGAGAGTAAGATGAGGAAAAAACAGGATATTTTTTCAGTCAGCTTACAGTCTAGTAAGGAAAGAATCCAGACATAAAATAATATGATACACAGTTGTTCTTCAGTGTCCTTGAGAGTTTGGGTCCAGGACTACCACAGATATAAAAATCCATGCTACTCAATTCCTTTATATAAAATGAAATAGTGTTTGCATGTAACCTACACACATCTTCCCATATACTTTATTTTTTATTTTATTTTATTTTTTAACTTTACAATATTGTATTGGTTTTGCCATATATCAAAATAAATCCACCACAGGTATACATGTGTTCCCCATCCTGAACCCTCCTCCCTCTTCCCTCCCTATACCTTCCCTCTGGGTCATCCCATATACTTTAAATCATTTCTAGATTACTTAAACAATATCTAATACAATGTAAACACTATGTAAATAGTTACCTGAAAGTAGAAAATTTTAGGTTTGCTTTTTGGTACTTTCTGGAATTTTTTCCTCTAATACCGTGACTTATGATTTGTTGAATATGCAGATTCAGAACATATAGATACGAAGGCTGACTGTGTGTTTTGTTAGTTAAACAAAAGTAAATATATATAAATGGATTAAAGATTTAAATGTAGGTATGGAAACTATAAAACTCCCAGAAGAGAACATAGGCAGAATACTCTTTGACAAAAATTATAGCAGTATCTCTTTGGATCTGTCCCTTAAGATAAAAGATTAAAATAAATAAATAAATAAACAAATAAAACCTATTAAACTTAAAAACCTATTAAACTTAAAAATTTTGTAAAGCAAAGAAAACCATCATCAAATGAAAATAAAACCTACAATGTGGGAGAAAATATTTGCAAATGATATGACCAACAAAGTGTTATTATTTAGTGTATATATATATATATGTGTGTGTATATATATACATATACATGTGCAGCTTATCTTATATAATGCATTCCAATATCAAACAACTCAAACAAAATATGGGTAGAGGAACTCATTAGACATTTTTCCAAAGAAGACATACAAATGGCTGAAATATACATAAAAAGTGACACAATGCTGCCAATTACGAGAGAAATGAAGATTAAAACACCAATGAGATATCACCTTACAATTTTCAGAATGTCTATGTATAAAACAGCACAGAAAACAAATGTTGGCAAGGATGTGGAAAAAAAGGAACTCTTGTACACTGTTCGAGGGAATGTAATTTGGTGTAGCCACTGTGGAAAACAGTACAGAATTTCCTCAAAAATTTAAAAACTGAACTACAGTCAGTCAGTTAGTTCAGTTCAGTCACTCAGTAGTGTCCAACTCTTTGCGACCCCATGAACTGCAGCACGCCAGACCTCCCTGTCCATCACCAACTCCTGAAGTTTACCCAAATTCATGTCCATCTAGTCAGTGATGCCTTCCAACTATCCTATCCTCTGTTGTCCCCTTCTCCTCCTGCCCTCAATCTTTCCCAGCATCAGTCTTTTCTAATGAATCAGTTCTTCACACCAGGTGGCCAAAGTATTGGAGTTTCAGCTTCAACATCAGTCTTTCCAAAGAACACCCAGGACTGATGTCCTTTAGGATGGACTGGTTGGATCTCCTTACAGTTCAAGGGACTCTCAGTCGTCTTCTCCAACACCACAGTTCAAAAGCATCAATTCTTCTGGGCTCAGCTTTCTTTATAGTCAAACTCTCACATCCATACATGACTATTGGAAAAACCATAGCCTTCACTAGACGGACCTTTGTTGACAAAGTAATGTCTCTGCTTTCTAATATGCTGTCTAGGTAGGTCATAACTTTCCTTCCAGGAAGGAAGTGTCTTTTAATTTCATGGCTTCAATCACCATCTGCAGTGATTTTGGAGCCCCCAAAATAAAGTCAGCCACTGTCTCCACTGTTTCCCCATCTATTTGCCATGAAGTGATGGGACCAGATGCCATGATCTTCATTTTCTGAATGTTGAACTTTAAGCCAAATGTTTCACTCTCTTCTTTCACTTTCATCAAGAGGATTTTTAGATCTTCTTCATTTTCTGCCTGAAGGGTGATGTCATCTCCATGTCTGAGGTTACTGATATTTCTCCTGACAATCCTGATTCCAGCTTGTTCTTCTTTCAGCCCAGCATTTCTCATGATGCACTCTGCATATAAGTTAAATAAGCAGGGTCACAATAGCAGCCTTGATGTACTCTTTTTCTCCTATTTGGAACAGAAGGTTGTTCCATGTCCAGTTATAACTTTTTCTTACTGGCCTGTACAGGTTTCTCAAGAGACAGGTCAGGTGGTCTGGTATTCCCATCTCTTTCAGAATTTTCCACAGTTTATTGTGATCCCCACAGTCAAAGGCTTTGGCATAGTCAATAAAGCAGAAATAGATATTTTTCTGGAAACTCTCTTGCTTTTTTGATGATCCAGCATTATGTTAGCAATTTGATCTCTGGTTCCTCTGCCTTTTCTAAAACCAGCTTGAACATCTGGAAGTTCATGGTTCATGTACTGCTGAGGCCTGGCTTGGAGAATTTTGAGCATTACTTTACTAGCGTGTGAGATGAGTGCAATTGTGTGGTAGTTTGAGCATTCTTTGGCATTGCCTTTCTTTGGGATTGGAGTGAAAACTGACATTTTCCAGTCCTGTGTCCACTGCTGAATTTTCCAAATTTGCTGGCATATTGAGAGCAGCACTTTCACAGCATCATCTTTCAGGATTTGAAATAGCTCACCTGGAATTCCATCACCTCCACTAGCTTTGTTTGTAGTGATGCTTCCTAAGGCCCACTTGACTTCACATTCCAGGATGTCTGGCTCTAGGTCAGTGATCACACCATCGTGATTATCTGGGTCTACCCCACGTCCAAGGTCAGGAGGGGCGACCTCATACAAGGTAAGAAGCAGCGGTTGTGCTTTGCTGGAGCAGCCGTGAAGAGATTCCCCACGTCCAAGGTAAGAGAAACCCAAGTAAGAGGGTAGGCACTGAGAGAGGGCATCAGAGGGCAGACAGACTGAAACCACAATCACATTCAACTAGCCAATCTGATCACATGGACCACAGCCTTGTCTAACTCAATGAAACTAAGCCATGCAATTCGGGGGCACCCAAGAGGGACGGGTCAAGGTGGGGAGGTCTGACAGAATGTGGTCCACTGGAGAACAGAATGACAAACAACTTCAGTATTCCTGCTTTGAGAACCACATGAACAGTATGAAAATAACTATTGTATGATTCAGCAACTCCACACCTGAGAATATATTTCAGTAAAATTGTAATAGTAATTATTAAAGAAACAGCCTAACCCACAGAGTGATAGAGCTGCAATTAGAGGGATATGTCACAGCCACTGGGAGAGGGAGAAGGAAGTCTTCCAGGTAGGAACTCCCAGTTGAGTCAAGTACTGATCAAGCAGCAGTTCAGTAAATCAAGCAGACAAATGAAAGAGAGATAAATAGGGGCAAAACAAGCAACTATGTGAGATAAAGAATGCATTAACTTACCTTATTATAGTAATCATTTCACCATATATGTACATTAAATCATCACATTTGTGATTCAGTCACTCTGTCGTGTCTGACTTTTTGCAACCCCATAGACTGCAGCTTGTCAGGCTTCCCTGTCCTTCACCATCTCCCTGAGCCTGCTCAAACTTATGTCTATTGAGTCAGAGATGCCATAAAATCATGTCATCCTCTGTCATCACTTTCTCTTGTTGTCTTGAATCTTTCCCAGCATCAGGGTCTTTTCTAATGAGTCATATTTTCACATCAGGTGGCCAGAGTATTGGAGCTTCAGTTTCAGCATCAGCCCTTCTAATGAATATTCAGGACTGATCTCCTTTAGGGTGGACTGGTTGGATCTCCTTGCATTCCAAGGGACTCCCAAGAGTCTTCTCCAACACCATTATTACAAAAGCATAAATTCTTCAGTGATGAAGAATCACCGAAGTGATGTCACTGCCTTTTAAAACACTGTCTAGGTTTGTCATAGCTTTTCTTCCAAGGGACAAGTGTCTTTAGTTCCATGGTTGTAGTCACCTCCTGCAGTGATTTTGGAGCCAAAGAAAATAAAGTCTATCACTGCCTCCATTGCTTCCCCATCTATTTGCCATGAAGTGATGTGACCAGATGCCATGATCTTAGTTTTTTGAATGTTGAGTTTTATAGCAGCTGTTTCACGCTCCTCTTTCACCTTCATCAAGAGGCTCTTTAGTTTCTCTTCATTTTCTGTCATAAGGATGGTGTCATCTGCATATCTGAGGTTATTGATATTTTTCTTTGCAATATTGATTCCATCTTCTGCTTCATCCAGCCAAGAATTTCTCATGATGTATACTGTATAGGAGTTAAAAGGGAGGTTGACAACCTTGACGTTCTCCTTTCCCAGTTTGGAACGAGTCTGTTCCATGTCCGGTTCTAACTGTTGCTTCTTGACCTGCATATAGTTTTCTCAGGAGGCAGGTAGGGGTGGTCTGGTATTCCCATCTCCTTAAGAATTTTCCATAGGTTTTGGTGATCCACACAGTCAAATGTTTTAGTATAGTCAATGAAGCAGAAGTAGATTTTTTTTTTTTAATTCTCTTGCATTTTCTATGATCTAACAGGTGTTGGCAATTTGATCTCTGGTTCCTCTGCCTTTTCTAAATCCAACTTGAACACCTGGAAGTTCTCTGTTCATATACAATTGAAGCCTAGCTTGAGGTTTTTTGAACATCACTTTGCTAGCATGTGAAATGAGTGTAATTGTGCAGTAGTTTGAACATTCTTTGGAGCTGATCTTCTTTGGGATTGGAATGAAAACTGACATTTTCCAGTCCTGTGGCCACTGCTCAGTTTTCCAAATTTGATGGCAAAGCGAGTGTAGCATTTTAACAGTATTGCCTTTTAGGATTTTAAAAGCTCAACTGGAATTACATCACCTCCACTAGCTTTGTTTGTAGTGATGCCTCCTAAGGCCCACTTGACTTTGCACTCCAAGATATTTGGCTCTAGGTGAGTGATCACACCATCGTCGTTATCTGGGTCATTCAGATCTATATTATATAGTTGTTCTGTGTATTTTTATCATATCTTCTTAGTGTATTTTGCTTCTGTTAGGTCATGTCATTTCTGTCCTTTATTGTATCCATCTTTTCATGATATGTTCCACTGGCATCTCTAATTTTCTTGAAGAGACCTCTAGTCTTTCCCATTCTGCAGCTTTCCTCTCTTTCTTTGCATTGTTCACTTAAGTCTTTCTTATCTCTCCTTGCTATTCTTTGGATCTGCATTCATATGAGTATATCATTCCTTTTTCCTTTGTCTTTCACTTCTCTTCTTTTCTCAGCTATTTGTAAGGCCTCCTCGTACAACCATTTTGCCTATTTGCATTTCATTTTCTTGGGGATGGTTTTGATCACAATCTGCTGTACCATGTAACAAGCCTCCATCCATAGTTCTTCAGGGACTCTATCTATCAGATATAATCCCTTGAATTTATTTCTCACTTCTACTGTATAACCATAGGGATTTGATTTACATCATACCTGAATGGCCTAGTGATTAACTCTACTTTGTTTAATTTAAGTCTGAATTTGGCAAAAAGGTGTTCATGATCTGAGCCACAGTCAGCTCCTAGTCTTTTTTTTATTTTTTCTGCCAACTGTATAGAGCTTCTCCATCTTTGGCTACAAAGAATATAATCAATCCAATTTTAATATTGACCATCTCATGAAGTCCATGTGTAGAGTCATCTCTTGTGTTTTCAGAATAGGTTGTTTGCTGTGACCAGCGCATTCTCTTGGCAAAACTCTGTTAGCTTTTGCCCTGATTCATTTTGTACTCCATGGATTAAGGATTTACTAAGCATGGCCTGACCACCAGAGCAAGACCCAGTTTTCCCCACACCCAATCCCCCCATCAGGAAGCTTCCACAAGCCTCTATTCTCATCTATTAGAAGGCAGATCGAATAAAAGCCATGGTACAGGAAACTAAACAAACTGATTATATAGATCACAGCCTCATCTAATTCAATGAAACTATGAGCCATTCTGTGTAGTGCCACCCAAGACAGATGGGTCATGGTGGAGAGTTCTGACAAAACATGGTCCACTGAAACAGAATGGCAAACCACGTCAGCATGGTTGCCTTGAGAACCCCCATGAACAGCATGAAAAGGCAAAAGAATGTTACACTGAAAGATGAAATCCCCAGGTTGGTAGGTGCCCAATATGCTACTAGAGAATAATGGAAAAGTAGCTCCAGAAGGAATGAAGAGACTGAGCCAAAGCATGAATAACACCCAGTTGTGGATTTGTTTGGTGGTGAAAGTAAATTCTGATGCTATAAAGAACAATATTGCACACAAACCTTGAAAGTTGGGTCTATGAATCAACGTAAATTGGAAGTGGTCAAACAGAAGATTGCAAGAGTGAGCATTAACATTTTAGGAATCAGTGAATTAAAATGGACCATAATGGGTAAGTTTAATTCAGATAAACATTATATCTACCCCTGTGGGCAAGAATCCCTTAGAAGAAATGGAGTAGCCCTCAAAATCAACAAAAGAGCTCAAAATGCAGTACTTGTATACAATCTCAAAAATGACATAATGATCTCTGTTCATTTCCAAGGCAAACCATTCAATATCACAGTAATCCAAGTCTGTGCCCATCTACTAATGCACAATAAGCTGAAACTGAACAGTTCTAGGAAGACCTACAAGACTTTCTAGAACTAACACCAAAATAAGAGGTCCTTTACATCATAAGGGATAAGAATGCAAAACTAGGAAGTCAAAAGATACCTGGAGTTACAGGCAAGTAACTTGGAGTACAAAATCACCACATTATATATACAGTAAATTCACATTATATTTTTTGTCCATTACATCTCAATGCAGCTGGGGGGAAAATGTATATAAAGTCAGAAAAATGTAGGACACATGTAATTCCTTGACAGATCCGCATTCTTCTCTTCTTTTTTTGCTTTTCTAAGAAAATACAAACATTTTATCAGAGGACACTACTATCAGAGGTTGAAATCAGCCTAGTTTCAACGAGCATTCTGAGAAGAGAATGACTTGCAACTGAGAAAAACAAATGACAAGAAGAAAAGCCTGGTGATGATAATAACAGTAAAGAACAGACAGTAGTTTTCATGAAGTGATTGAGTCCTTACTTCATTGTTTAAATGTTTTTGAATTATTAAAATAAGAAACAGTTTCAGTAAGCTCCAGTATTGCTGGGGCAAACCATCTAAATACATGGAGTGGCATGCGATGAGCCTGAGAGGTAGTGAGGCATCAAATGATGCAGGAACTCTATGCCAAGGGCAATAATAAGCTAATGAAGAGGAGCATGGATAGATTTTTATTTATAAATTACTCTAACTATAGGAGTACATTTAGGTCAGGAGGATTACAACAACACAGCGAACATTTTCTGAGTGTTTAACATGGACTGGGTAATTAGAATAGTATCTAAAATTACTAATTTTCTGAGTGTTAATTACATGGAAACAGAGGCACAAGTAGGCTGAGAAAATTGTCAAGGTTATATCAATTGCCCAATTGTGGAGTCTAGATTCAAATCTGTATTTTCTGACTTAGGAGTACCTGTTCTTAATCACCATTATTGTTATTCTTGGTTTATTTTTTGAGGTGATTGTGACTTGGTTAGTCTAAATTATAAAGGACAAGGAAATCATATGAGTATCATGGCTATGTAGAAAAAAAAAAAAGACAAATAAGCAATAATGCAATATTGCCTAGAAATAAGGGGGCATAATCCACAAATAAAGAAACAAGTAGAAGCTGGTATAAGTGAGTTTATTGTGTAAAGTTTGCATCTGGCTCCTTCTATCTTCTAAGCAAAGCATCCACTGATGAATGGTCATAATTTGGAAATAAATGGTATATATTTTACAATAAGTGCAAAGACTACTGATGAGGACTATAAAAACAAATTGTGTGTGACTATTAAAAGTCTGTTTGAAATTAATGATAATTAATTTATGGTAAGAGTAATAGAGATAAGCTGGATTAATATTTATGAGTAAAAACTAACTGCATGTACATATGTACAGATTTTGGTTGAAGCCCTAAGGAGAAAGGATATGAACTGGAGAATGCGTGTATCCCAGGATTTGAGGTAGAAAAATTACAGGAAAAAGAAATACCATCCCTTAATATAGGAGCACCTTCTGTTTAAATCAGTAGGATTCCATGTGAATAGCCTGATCCAGCAATTCTTTTCAGCCAGAGTGCAAAGTGCAGAAGGAAAAGTATCCTTATGTTGGGAGTCATTCTAGCATTTTATTACCAAAAACAAAGGCAAGAGGTGGAAAACCATACTTTGTAAATTAAGGATTAAAAAAATACACTGATATTCTCTCAATTTGTCACACCCTCTTCTTCCACCCCAGTCCACAGGTCTGTTCTACATGCCTGTGTCTCCACTGTTGCCCAGACAGTATTAATATCTTCATCAGTACCATACTTCTAAATTCCATATATATATATATGCATTACGGTAGAAGCCAACACAATATTGCAATGCAGTTATCTTCCTTCAATAGGAAACATGATCTTAAAATATCTTGAAAACCAAGTTATGCTTAAGTTTTTTTCTCAATAGAAAGTTTTACCCAGAATTGAAAAGGTATACTACACCTGAAAACAAATTGTTAAAACACCAAGAAAAACTAAAAATCATGAAACATTTAGTTCAGTTTAATTCAGTTGCTCAGTCATGTCTGACTCTGCGACACCATGGATTGCAGCACGCCAAGCCTCTCTGTCCATCACCAAACTCCGGAGTTTACTGAACTCATGTCCATTGAGTTGGTGATGCCATCCAACAATCTCATACTCCATCGTCCCCTTCACCTACTGCCTTCAATCTTTCCTAGCATCAGGGTCTTTTCCAATGAGTCAGCTCTTTGTATAAGTTGGCCAAAGTATTGAAGTTTCAGCTTTAACATCAGTCTTTCCAATGACTATTCAGGACTGATCTCCTTTAGAATGGACTGGTTGGATCTCCTTGCAGTCCAAGGGACTCTCCAGAGTCTTCTCCAACACCACAGTTTAAAAGCATCAATTCTTCGATGCTTAGTTTGCTTTATAGCCCAACTCTCACATCCATACATGACTACTGGAAAAGCCATAGCCTTGACTAGAAAGACCTTTGTTGACAAAGTAATGTCCGCTTTTTAATGTGCTCTCTAAGGTGGTCATCACTTTTCTTCCAAGGAGTAAACGTATTTTAATTTCATGACTGCAGTCACAATCTGTAGTGGCTTTGAAGCCCCCCAAAAATAAAGTCTGAAACTGTTTCCACTGTTTCCCATCTATTTGCTATGAAGTGATGGGACCAGATTCCATCATCTTAGTTTTCTGAATGTTGAGTTTTAAGCCAACTTTTTCACTCTCCTCTTTCACTTTCATCAAGAGGCTCTTTAGTTCTTCACTTTCTGACATAAGGTTGAATTCATCTGCATATCTGAGGTTATTGACATTTCTTCCAGCAATCTTGATTCCAGCTTGTGCTTCTTCCAGCCCAGCTTTTCTCATGATGTACACTGCATAGAAGTTCAATAAGCAGGGTGAAAATATACAGTCTCGATGTACTCCTTTTCCTATTTGAAACCAGTCTGTTGTTCTATGTCCAGTTCTAACTATTGCTTCCTCACCTGCATACAGATTTCTCAAGAGGCAGATCAGGTGGTCTGGTATTCCCATCTCTTTCAGAATTTTCCAGTTTATTGTGATCCACACAGTCAAGGCTTTGACAGTCAAAAAAGCAGAAATAGGTGTTTTCTGGAATTCTCTTGCTTTTTCGATGATCCAGCTGATGTTGGCAATTTGATCTCTGTTTCTTCTGCATTTTCTAAAACCAGCTTGAACATCTTGAATTGCATGGTTCACATATTGTTGAAGCCTGGCTTGGAGAATTTTGAGCATTACTTTACTAGCATGTGAGATGAGTGCAATTGTGCAGTAGTTTGAGCATTCTTTGGCATTGCCTTTCTTTGAGATTGTAATGAAAACTGACCTTTTCCAGTCCTGTGGCCACTGCTGAGTTTTCCAAATTTGCTGGCATATTGAGTGCAGCACTTTCACAGCATCACATTTTAGTATTTGAAATAGCTCAACTGATATTCCATCACCTCCACTAGCTTTGTTTGTAGTGATGCTTCCTAAGACCCACTTGACTTTGCATTCCAGGATGTCTAGCTCTAGATGAGTGATCATACCATTGTGATTATCTGGGTTGTGAATATCTTTGTTGTATACTTCTGTGTTTTCCTGCCACCTCTTCTTAATATCTTCTGCTTCTGTTAGGTACATACCATTTCTGTTCTTTATTGAGCCCATCTTTGCATGAAGTGTTCCCTTGGTATCTCTAATTTTCTTGAAGAGATCTCTAGTACTTTCCACTCTGTTGTTTTCCTCTATTTCTTTGTACTGATCACTAAGGAAGTCTTTCTTATCTCTCCTTGTTATTCTTTGGAACTCTGCATTCAAATGGGTATATCTTTCTTTCTCTCCTTTGCTTTTCATTTTTCTTCTTTTCAAAGCTATTTGTAAGGCCTCCTCAGACAGCCATTTTGCTTTTTTGCATTTCTTTTCTTGGGGATGGTCTTGATCCCTGTCTCCTGTACAATGTCATAAACCTCCATCCATAGTTCTTCAGGCACTCTCTCTATCAGATCTAATCCATTGAATTTATTTCTGACTCCTATTGTATAATCATAAGGGATTTGATTTAGGTCATACCTGAATGGTCTAGTGGTTTTCCCTACTTTCTTCAATTTAAGTCTCTGTTTGGCAATAAGGGGTTCATGTTCTGAGCCATAGTCAGCTCCTAGTCTTGTTTTTGCTGACTGTATAGAGCTTCTCTATCTTTGACCACAAAGAATATAATCAATCTGATTTCAGTATTGACCATCTGGTAATGTCCATGTGTAGAGTCTTCTCTTGTTTTGTTGAAAGGGGGTGTTTGCTATGACCAGTGAGTTCTCTTTGCAAAACTCTGTTAGCCTTTGCCCTGCTTCATTCTGCACTCCAAGGCCAAATTTGCCTGTTACTCCAAGTGTTTCTTGACTTCCTGCTTTTGCAGGAAAGGATCAGTGACCCCACAAGTGACTGACCCAGACTTTCCCAGGAGTGTACAGGACTCTCCAGCAGAGGTGTGGGTTGGAAGTGGCCTGCTGCAGGGTTGGGGCCAGTGAGTGTAACAGTAAATGCATGGGATCTGTTGAAGGAGGTCTCCATTATCTTCATTACTTCCACCAAAGTTGAAATCAGTCCTGAATATTAATTGGAAGGACTGATGCTGAAGCTGAAACTCCAATACTTTGGCCACCTGATGTGAAGAACTGACTCACTGGAAAAGACCCTGATGCTGGGATAGATTGAAGGCAGGAGGAGAAGGGGATGACAGGATGAGATGGTTGGGTGGTATCACCAACTCAATGGACATGAGTTTGAGTAAACTCTGGGAATTGGTAATGGACAGGGAAACCCTCGGGTTGCAAAGAGTCAGACATGACTGAATGGCTGAACTGAACTGAAAGAAAGAAAGAAAGTGAAGTCACTGAGTCATGTCTGACTCTTTGTATTGGCTGGATTGTACCAGGTCTCTCTATCCATGGGATTTTCAGGCAAGAGTACTCGAGTGGGTTGCCACTTCCTTCTCCAAGGGATCTTCCCAACCCAGGGATTGAACCTGGTCCCCCCACATTGTAGGTGGACACTTTACTGTCTGAGCCACCAGGGAAGTCTGAACTGAAATAGCAGGGAGGGAACAGAGCTCCACCCATCAGCAGAAAATTGATTAAAGATTTACTGAGCACCCATCAGAACAAGTCCCATTTTCCCCCTTTGTCAGTCTCTTCCATCAGGAAACTTCCATAAATCTCTTATCCTTCTCCATCAGAGGGCAGTTATATTGAAAACCACGATCACAGAGAACTAACAATCTGATCACATGGACCACAGCCTTGTCTAACTCAATGAAACTATGAGCCATGACATGTAGGGCCACCCAAGATGGATGGGTCATGGTGGATAGTTCTGACAAAACGTGGTCCACTGTAGAAGGAAATGGCAAACCACTTCAGTATTCTTGTCTTAAGAATCCCAAGAACAGTATGAAAAGGCAAAAAGATAGGACACTGAAGGATAAACTCCTCAGGTCAGTAGGTGCCCAATATGCTACTGGAGATCAGTGGAGAAATAACCCCAGAAATAATGAAGAGATGGAGCCAAAGCAAAAACAACACCCAGTTGTTGATGTGACTGGTCCAATGCCATAAAGAGCAATATTGCATAGGAACCTGGAATGTTAGGTCCATGAATCAAGGCAAATTGGAAGTGGTAAAACAGGAGATGGCAAGAGTAAACATCGACATTTTAGGATTCATCAAACTAAAATGGACTGCAATGGGGAATTTAACTCAGATGACTATTATATCTACTATTGTGGGCAAGAATCCCTTAGAAGAAATGGAGTAGCCATCATAGTCAACAAAAGAGTCTGAAATGCAGTACATGGAACATTGCACAATTGTAAATTGGTATCACTTTTATTTTAAATTCTATTTCTATTTATCTTATTACAACACAAATTAATTAAAAATTCTGAATCTGTATTTAATCTTTGATAATGGTAAAGCAATCTCAAAAATTTTAATATATTTTGATAATGATTTTTAAAAGTACCTTTGTTGTTTCTTCATTATGTGATTACTATTACCTATAATTTTTGGAGTGTTTGGTAAAAAAAAAAAAAATGGAAAATCAGACATCAACTGAGATGGTGGAATAATAGGACAAGGAAAAATAAAGAAATAATTCAGTATCTGAAATTTTAAATAAAACATACTAGAAGGAATGAATTTCATACAAAATGATGCAGATGGAACAATGGAAATCATCTGCTCAGAACAGAAAAAAGAAAAACTTTTTTTTTTAATGAAAAAAAAATTTAAGCTATGTCTGAGATAACATTGTGTACCAACATTCCCATTATTAGAGTCCCAGAAAGAGAAGAGCGAAAAAAAGTGGATCAAAAATGTATCTGAGGAAATTATGTCTAGAACTGCCAAATCTGAATAAAGGAACAGATATCTAGGTACAGGAAGTAAGAACATGCCAAAGAAGGTAACCTAAAGAGAACCAAACAAAGACATTACAATGGAATTGACAAAAGTTAAAGACAAAATTCTGAAGTCAGTAAAAGGAAAATAAGTAAGAGGAAAAAAGAATGAAGCCAGTAAGAGGAAATAGAAGGAAAATAGAAAATACAAGAGAATCCACATAAGGCTACCAGCTGATTTCTCCACAGAAACTTTGCAGGCCAGAAGAGAGTGGCATGATCCATGCAAAGTGTTAGAAGGGAAGAACTTGCAACCTTAAGTACTCTACCCAGAAAGATTATTATTTAGAATAGAAGTGGAGAGAAAGGTATTCTCAGACAAGCAAAAACTAAGAGAGATTATCAATATGATAATCTTTAACCTACCAAGGTAGGTTAAAGAGCCTTCTCTAAAAGGAAAACAAGTAAGAATTTAAAGAAAAGGGAAAATCCCATTAGGAAAGGCAAATTACAGTAAGGACTGAGGATCAACCATGTAAATAAGCAAGATAAAGATTAAGAGACAAAAATTGTAAAAGCAACTATAATTGAAATAAATAACTAAAGTTTAAATATGAAAATGTAAAATATGACATCAAAAATACAAAATGTGAAAAAGAGGAGTGAAATAGGTGGATAATTTAGGGTGTGTTTCAACTTTAATGACAGCCGGTTTAAACAAGTAGATATAGTTGTAGATCAACATATATGAACCCCATGGGAAACACAAATTTAAAACCTACAATATATGCACAAAAACAAAAAGGAAGAAACATACTACTAAAGAAAATGATCAAACTGCAAGGTAAGAAACAAAAAGAAGTAACAAACAAAGAAGAACCATCAGTTCAGTTCAGTTCAGTCGCTCAGTCGTGTCCGACTCTTTGCGACCCCATGAATCGCAGCACGCCAGGCCTCCCTGTCCATCACCAACTCCCAGAGTTCACTCAGACTCACGTCTATCGAGTCAGTGATGCCATCCAGCCATCTCATCCTCTGTCGTCCCCTTCTCTTCCTGCCCCGATCCCTCCCAGCATCAGAGTCTTTTCCAATGAGTCAACTCTTTGCATGAGGTGGCCAAAGTACTGGAGTTTCAGCTTTAGCATCATTCCTTCCAAAGAAATCCCTGGGCTGGTCTCCTTCAGAATGGACTGGTTGGATCTCCTTGCAGTCCATAAAAACAACCAAAAAACAAGTAATAAATTTTCAATAAGTACATATCTATCATTAATTACTTTAAATGTCAATAGATTAAATGCTTCATTCAAGACATAGGCTGGCTAATTGTACAAAAAGAACAAGACCCTTCAATATGCTACCTATAGAGACTGAAAGTGGAATGATGTAAAATGATATTTCATGCAGAGATGACAAGAAAGTGGAAGTAGCTACACTTATATCAGATAAAATAGACTTTTAAAAAAGGTTGTGACAAAAGACAAACAAGGCAATACAGAATGATACAGAGATTTATACAAGGGGAGGATTAAACTTGTTAGCATAAATGCACCTAACTTAGAAGTACCTAAATATATAGTGCACATATGAACAAATACAAAAGGTGACATGAACAATAATACAAACACAGTAGGAGACTTCAACACTTCCAGTGACATCAAGAGACAGATCACCTAGAAGGAAAATCAATGAAAAGAATGGCCTGAAATGAAAAAATAGAATAGTTGGATTTCATAGGTATCTACAGGATATTCCATCCAAAAACAACAGAATATAAATTATTTTCAAGTGCACATGGAATGTTCTCTGTGATAGCTCATATGCTGTGCCACAAAACAAGTATCAACAAATTTAAAATGATAGAAGTATATCAAGCATATTTTCCAGCAACAGTATACAGCTAGAAATAAATTATAGAAAAGAAAATATGAAAAGAGCAAAACATGTATAATAATAAAAAATATGTTACTAAAAAACCAATGGGTCAACCAAGAAATCAAAGAGAAAATCAGAAAATACCTCCAGACAAATGAAAGTGGAAACAAGACACCCTAAAACATGTGTAATGCAGCAAAAGTAGTTTTAAGAGGGAAGTTTGTGGTGACACACAGCTTCCTCAAGAAACAAGAAAAATCTCAGACAACCTAAGATTCCATCTAAAGGAATTAGAAAAAGAACAAACAAAGCCTAAAGTCAAAGGAAGGAAGGAAACAGTGAATGAGAAACTGAAAGTCACTCAGTCGTCTCCAACTCTTTGTGACTCTATGTATTATACACTCCATGGAATTCTCTAGGCCACAATACTGGAGTGGATAGTCATTGGCTTCTCCAGGGTATCTTCCCAATCTAGGGATTGAACCCAGGTCTCCTGCATTGCACACAGATTCTTTACCAACTGAGCCACAAGGGAAGCAGGAAATACATAAATAGAAAATTTTAAAAAGCTATAGAAAAGGTCAATAAAATGAAGTCGCTTTTTTGAAAAGAAAAGCAAAATTGATGTACGTTTAGCCAGACTCACCAAGAACAAAGAGGATCCAAATAAGCAAAATAAGAAATGAAACAGGAGAAATAACAACTGATACCACAGAGAAATGAAAAATGATAAGAGGGCACTATGAACAGTTATATGTCAGCAAACTGGATAGCCTAGAAGAAATAGATGAATTTCTATCAACATACAGCCTGCAAAGACTGAAGTAAGAAGAGATAGATGATTTGAAGAGACCAAATACTAGTAAAGAAATTGACTTTGTAATTAAAAAAAAAAAAAAACAAAGACTTCCAACCAACAAAAGTCCAGTAGTTGATGACTTCCCAAGGGAAGTCTACCAACCATATAAAGAAGAATTAAAGAAGAATTAATACCTACAATTATCAAAGCATTACAAAAAAATTGAAAAGGATAGAACACTCCCCAGTTCATTCTAGAAGGGGACCATTAAGGATACCTAAAATAGACAAAAACACTAGAAAAAAATTACAGGCAAATATCATTGAAGAATGTAGATGCAAAATTCCTCAACAAAATATTAGCAAACTGAATGCAATAATATATAAAAGGAATGAGACACCATTCTTTCAGGGATTTATTTTGGATTTATTTCAGGGACACAAGAAAGACTCAATATTCACAAATCAATCAGAGTGATAAACCACAGTAACAAAAGGAAGTATAAAGAGCTCAGCATAATGTCTATAACACCAAAAAAGCATTTAACAAAATTCAACATCCACTCATGATAAATATTCTCATCAAAGAGGGCATAGAAGAAACATATCTCAACATAATAAAGACCACTTATTACAAACCCACAGGTACCTAATGTTCAAAAGTAAGGCCTTTCCTCAAAATTTAGAAGGCAATGGTGCCTTCTAGCCACTTCTATGTAGCATAGTTTTGGAAGTCCTACCTGCAAAAATCAGAAAAGACAAATAAAAGCACCCAAATTGTAAAGGGAGAAGTAAAACCACCAGTATTTGCAAAGACATGATACTTTTTGAAGAAATGCAAAAAAACAAAATGGCTGTCTGGGGAAGCCTTACAAATAGCTGTGAAAAGAAGAGAAGTGAAAAGCAAAGGAGAAAAGGAAAGATATAAGCATCTGAAGGCAGAGTTCCAAAGAATAGCAAAATGAGATAAGAAAGCCTTCCTCAGGAATCAATGCAAAAAAATAGAGGAAAATAACAGAATGGGAAAGACTAGAGATCTCTTCAAGAAAATTAGAGATACCAAGGGAACATTTCATGCTAAGATGGGCTCGATAAAGGACAGAAATGGTATGGACCTAACAGAGGCAGAAGATATTAAGAAGAGGTGGCAAGAATACACAGAAGAACTATACAAAAAAGAGCTTCATGAGCCAGATAATCATGATGGTGTGATCACTCACCTAGAGCCAGACAGCCTGGAATGTGAAGTCAAGTGGGCCTTAGAAAGCATCACTATGAACAAAGCTAGTGGAGGTGATGAAATTCAAGTTGAGCTATTTCAAATCCTGAAAGATGATGCTGTGAAAGTGCTGCACTCATTATGTCAGCAAATTTGGAAAACTCAGCAGTGGCCACAGGACTGGAAAAGGTCAGTTTTCATTCCAATCCCAAAGAAAGGTAATGCTAAAGAATGCTCAAACTACTGCACAACTGCACTCATCTCACACGTTAGTAAAGTAACACTCAAAATTCTCCAAGCCAGGCTTCAGCAATATGTGAACCATGAACTTTCACATGTTCAAGCTGGTTATAGAAAAGGCAGAGGAACCAGAGATCAAATTGCCAACATCCGCTGGATCATCAAAAAAGCAAGAGAGTTCCAGAAAAACATCTATTTATGCTTTATTGACTATGTCAAAGCCTTTGACTGTGTGGATCACAATAAGCTGTGGAAAATTCTTCAAGATAAGGGAATACCAGGCCACCTGACCTGCCTCTTAAGAAACCTATATGCAGGTCAGGAAGCAACAGTTGGAACTGGACATGGAACAATAGACTGGTTCCAAATAGGAAAAGGAGTACATCAAGGCTGTATATTGCCTCCCTGCTTATTTAACTTATATGCAGAGTACATCATGAGAAATGCTGAGCTTGAAGAAGCACAAGGTGGAATCAAGATTGCCGGGAGAAATATCAATAACCTCAGATATGAAGATGACACCACCCTTATGGCAAAATGAAGAGGAACTAAAAAGCCTCTTGATGAAAGTGAAAGAGGAGAGTGAAAAAGTTGGCTTAAAGCTCAACATTCAGAAAACGAAGATCATTGCATCTGGTCCCATCACTTCAGGGGAAATAGATGGGGAAACAGTGGAAACAGTGTCAGACTTTATTTTGGGGGGCTCCAAAATCACTGCAGATGGTGACTGCAGCCATGAAATTAAAAGACGCTTACTCCTTGGAAGAAAAGTTATGACCAACCTAGATAGCATATTGAAAAGCAGAGACATTACTTTGCCAACAAAGGTCCGTCTAGTCAAAGCTATGGACTTTCCAGTAGTCGTGTATAGATGTGAGAATTGGACTATAAAAAGAGCTGAGCACCGAAGAATTGATGCTTTTGAACTGTGGTGTTGGCAAAGACTCTTGAGAGTCCCTTGGACTGCAAAGAGATCCAACCAGTCCATTTTGAAGGAGATCAGCCCTGGGATTTCTTTGGAAGGAATGATGCTAAAGCTGAAACTCCAGTACTTTGGCCACCTCATGTGAAGAGTTGACTCATTGGAAAAGACTCTGATGCTGGGAGGGATTGGGGTCAGGAGGAAAATGGGATAACAGAGAATGAGATGGCTGGATGGCATCACCGACTCGATGCACGTGAGTTTGAGTGAACTCCGGGAGATGGTGGTGGACAGAGAGGCCTGGTGTGCTGCAATTCATGGGGTCACAAAGAATCGGACACGACTGAGGGACTGAACTGAACTGAACTCATACTTATTATAGAAAACCCTAATTTCTCTCTAAAAAGTCTATCAGACATAGTAAATGAATTCAGAAAATGTAAAGGATACAAGATTAACATACACAAAAATACACAATAATAAATTGTCAGAAATAGAAAGTAAAATAAAATAGTTTTTAAAATCACATCAAAGAGAATAAAATACCAAGGAATAAAGGTAACTAGAGAGCTGAAAGACCTATGCATACTCTGAAAACTTTGACACATTGATGAGAGAAACTGAAGAAGATAAAACTGAATCATTTTATCCTACAGAATGGGAGAAAATATTTGCAAGTGATGCTACTAACAAGGGGTTAATTTCCAAAATAATACAAATCGCTCATAAACTTAATATAAAAAGCAATAAAAAATAGGCAGAAGACCCACACAGGCATTTTCCCAAAGATATACAACACTTAATAGCACATAGAATGACTATCATTGCTAATTATTAGAAAAATTAAAATCAAAACAATGAAATATCATCTTACATCTTCAGAATTACTCTCATAAAAAAATCACAAATAGCAAATGTTGAAGATGATATGGAGAAAATGAATTATTTTACACTATTGGTAAGAATATAAATTGGTGCAACTACTTTGGAAAACAGTATGGAAGTTCCTTAAAAAGTTAAAAGTAGAACCACCATATGGCCCAGAAATTGCACTCCTGAGTGTATGTACCTGAAAAAAAATGAAATCACTAAATCAGAAAGATACATGCATCCCAATGTTCACAGGAACACTACTTACAGTAATTGAAATATGGAAGCAGAGGCCCCGAGGTGGCACAGGTCCGGGAGCTGGTGCCTCTCCCACCCTGGTTATACAATCCTAGGGTAGCCAAGCTCCCCTGTGCTGGTACCTTGCAAACCTGTGGGATGCAGCTGGTGAAAGGATGAGTTCCTCCTCTGCATTCAGACAGTATCATGATACACCTAGTTGTGTTACCTTGGATACATTGTTTCACCACCCCAAGGCTCAGCTTTCTTTGTAAACTGGAGGAGGACAAGAATAAGAGTAGACTCTCTCAGAAATTATCTTGCATTAGAATTACCTAGCTGCTAAGTCACTTCAGTTGTGTCTGACTCTGTGAGACACCATAGATGGCAGCCCACCAGGCTCCCACGTCTCTGGGATTCTCCAGGCAAGAACATTGGAGTGGGTTGTCATTTCCTTCTCCAATGCATGAAAGTGAAAAGTGAAAGTGAAGTCTCTCAGTCGTGTCCAACCCCAGTGACCCCATGGGCTGCAGCCTTCCAGGCTCCTCCGTCCAGAATGGCACCCCACTCCAGTACTCTTGCCTGGAAAATCTCATGGACAGAGGAGCCTGGAAGGCTGCAGCCCATGGGGTCACTGGGGTCGGACACGACTGAGCGACTTCACTTTCCCTTTTCCCTTTCATGCATTGGAGAAGGAAATGGCAACCCACTCCAGTGCTCTTGCCTGGAGAATCCCAGGGACGGGCGAGCCTGGTGGGCTGCTGTCTATGGGGTCACACAGAGTTGAACACGACTGAAGCGACTTAGAGCAGCAGCAGCAGATTTACCTAGTGGTTTCTCAAAATGCCCCCTATGTGAACAAGCAAATCAGAATCTTCAAGAATGGGGGGCAAGAATTTGCATGTTCCTGGTGATTTCATGCACCTCTAGTTGCCTACGTGTATGTTGGGAGGAGTTTAGGGATTATTAATTATATATATATATTTCTGTATTGTTTGTCTAGTTACATAATGAGCAAGAATATCTTTTGTAACTTAAACAAACAAAAAAGTCATGACGTCCAAAGAAAATATATCAGTGGTGAATTATCACTTGTGAAAAAAAAAAAAAAGACATGGAAGCAACCTGTGTTAATTTATATTTGATTTGCATGGATAGAGAAGATGTGGTGTGTATGCGTATTTGTATACATGTGTGTGTGTGTAATATTACTCAGCCATTAAAAAAAGCTATGGCATTTTGTCATTTGCAGCAATGTGGATAGACTTGGAGAATATTATGCTTAATAAAGTAAGTCAGACAAAGACAAATATGGTGTGACTTCACATATATGTTCAGTTCAGTTCAGTCGCTCAGTCGTGTCCGACTCTTTGTGACCCCATGAATCACAGCACACCAGGCCTCCCTGTCCATCACCAACTCCCGGAGTTCACTCAGACTCACATCCATCGAGTCCATGATGCCATCCAGCCATCTCATCCTCTGCTGTCCCCTTCTCCTCCTGCCCCCAATCCCTCCCAGCATCAGAGTCTTTTCCAATGAGTCAACTCTTCACATGAGGTGGCCAAAGTACTGGAGTTTCAGCTTTAGCATCATTTCTTCCAAAGAACACCCAGGGCTGATCTCCTTCAGAATGGACTGGTTGGATCTCCTTGCAGTCTAAGGGACTCTCAAGAGTCTTCTCCAACACCACAGTTCAAAAGCATCAGTTCTTCGGCGCTCAGCCTTCTTCACAGTCCAACTCTCACATCCATACATGACCACTGGAAAAACCATAGCCTTGACTAGACGGACCTTTGTTGGCAAAGTAATGTCTCTGCTTTTGAATATGCTATCTAGGTTGGTCATAACTTTCCTTCCAAGGAGTAAGCGTCTTTAATTTCATGGCTGAAATCACCATCTGCAGTGATTTTGGAGCCCCCAAAAATAAAGTCTGACACTGTTTCCACTGTTTCCCCATCTATTTCCTATAAAGTGATGGGACCAGATGCCATGATCTTCATTTTCTGAATGTTGAGCTTTAAGCCAACTTTTTCACTCTCCACTTTCACTTTCATCAAGAGGCTTTTTAGTTCCTCTTCACTTTCTGCCATAAGGGTGGTGTCATCTGCATATCTGAGGTTATTGATATTCTACTTCGAGAAATATTTCTTCCCCATTCAAGAGGAGTATAGGTGAACCACTGAAAAACAGTGAAATCAGTTTACCTGTCAGTCTCATGGTAGTGTACTATGTACCAAAAAAGAATAGAATATGGCAACCATGTTTACAGATGCAAATGATTATACTTGTGAGAAATAGCCTCATAAATGCCTATGCCTATGTCATATTAGAAAGTCATTGGAGGACAAAAATATTCTCAATCTCTAATTGTTGTTTTTCCAAACCTTAGGAAACTAAAGTTCTTAAGGAAATTAGATTTCCTTAAAACAAGCTTTGTTTAAATCTTAAAAATATAATCTCTGCTTTCTGCCATGAGCCGAGCCAGATAATAAATGCCTTGGAGAGAATACATCTGCAGAGGATGGGATGGATTTTAGAATTATAAAACCTGGTTTTAAGTCCTGGCTGTGTTCTAACTTTAGGGAGATACAAAAATTAAATGAGATGATAGGTGACTGTATAACATGTAATATTGTATTTAAAAACATAATAGATAATGTCATTTAAATAATGTGACACATTTATCTAGTTTATTTATCTGTTTTTTTGCATCATCACAGCACCTCTGAGACGGCAGTAAGTGGATCTGACTGCTTTTCCTACCTATTGTTGTGCCTATTATTGAGCCCAGAACAAAGGAATCTTCATGGAAAAAGTGCTTATTGAATAAAAAGAAAAGATGTGCCAGGAAATGCATGTGCTGCACTGAAGTCACTGCTCCAGAAAGCACTTCACTGTCCTATTCCTAAAATAGTATTTTTGCTTCTACAATATTGCCTTGAGATTTTAATTTGAGATGGATTTTTAATTTAGTTTAACTAGGTGCTGAATACTTAATTAATACTTAAAGAGCTTCAGTTTGGATCAGAATGAAGATGCCTGCGAACAATAGTTAATGATTATTTATGGCAATATTTTAAAAATGAGCATTCTAATGGGGTTACATAAATATTTGACACAGTTTAATTATCTTTATAAATGTGAATAGGAGCTGAGGAAGTAATACCATTCCTCAGCAGGCATTCCTATCTAATAATGTGGGTGGTAAGTGGAATCCATTTGGAAAAACAAGGTTTCATGTTCTTACTAATGTAATTTCTATATTTTGCTAATTCTTTAGAAATGAGACACTTAAACAGAAAACAAGTCTCACACTGGAGACTTTATTTTCTCTTCTGATAATCCCTTGAACAGCAAGGAGATCCAACCAGTAAATCCTAAAGGAAATCAGTCCTGAATATTCGTTGAAAGGGCTGATGCTGAAGCTGAAACTCCAATATCTTGGCCACCTGATGTGAAGAACTGACTTACTGGAAAAGACCCTGATGCTGGGAAAGATTGAAGGAGGGAGGAGAAGGGAATGACAGAGGATGAGATGGTTGGATGGCATCACCTACTCAATGGACATGAGTTTGAGTAAGCTCCGTGAGTTGGTGATGGACAGGGAAGCCTGGCATGCTGCAGTCCATGGGGTCATAAAGCATCAGGCATGACTGAGAGACTGAACTGAACTGAACTGAGACACAGCGTCAGGTTTAGATGCACATTTTCAAAACATTTTTTAATATGGAAAGTGGCTGCTTCAGGATCTGCATAACTCTTAACAATGTCATCATTGTAATTACTGCCAACAATCACAAATATTTCTACTGTCTGTTATTTAGAGGTCATTATCCCAAGTCTAAAAACAAGATAAAATTGAGAGTGCTAGCTATTATTTATGTCTTCACAACTAGTATATAGACTCCATGAGAGTGAGGACATTGTTATTCTCAATTATCTTTTCATTTTCAAAGAATTCTTGCAATCATAGACTAAGTACTCAAGATTTTTTTTTCAAGAAACAGATCTATAAAATTCAAACTATAATATTAATGACCCTCTGGTTGCTATTCCGACCTTCCTCTTAGCATGGTTTTCAGTAGTTTATGGTCAGCATTGATTCTACTTGGTCAGTGCTTATGATTTACAAATTTTTTAATGTTTTGAAAATCACATACCTGCAAAAAAGAAAAGTGCTTTAAAGTGTAATACATGTGAAAAACTTTTAAAAAGTTGAATAATTGGTAACAATAATGGTGCTGATGGTTAAAATGAGAGAAATACACATAAAGGGGAAAATTACTAATCATGTAGCCGGTTAATAACCAAGTTAAGAAAGTAGTAAGTTCTTAGAAATTCAGAAAAGAGAGAAATTGATGGGTCTAGTCTAAAGCAAGAAATATTTATAAAACATGTGACATGTAAAGAAGGTGCTAAATTACTGGTATGACATGATTGAATAGAAGGGAAGGTAAAAATTTCAGGTCCAATTAAATATCCATATAAATTTATATTAAGACATTCAATTAAAATGTTTTAACTTTCTGAAAGACAAAATGATTGGGAATTTTAAGAAATGTAATAACATCGAACTACGTCAGAGGTAAAGAAAATTGCAATGTCTTGATTAGTATTCTATAAAAAATTTTCTTCTATATTTTTTAAGTGGAGATGGTAAGGAAAATTAAATCTAAAAGTGTCCATAAAGGTTGTCCATTAAGCATATAAAATACGCTTCAGTTCAGTTCAGTCGCTCAGTCGTGTCCGACTCTTTGTGACCCCATGAATCACAGCACGCCAGGCCTCCCTGTCCATCACCAATTCCCGGAGTTCACTCAGACTCACGTCCATCGAGTCAGTGATGCCATCCAGCCATCTCATCCTCTGCTGTCCCCTTCTCCTCCTGCCCCCAATCCCTCCCAGCATCAGAGTCTTTTCCAATGAGTCAACTCTTCACATGAGGTGGCCAAAGTACTGGAGTTTCAGCTTTAGCATCATTCCTTCCAAAGAAATCCCAGGGCTGATCTCCTTCAGAATGGACTGGTTGGATCTCCTTGCAGTCTAAGGGACTCTCAAGAGTCTTCTCCAACACCACAGTTCAAAAGCATCAGTTCTTCGGCGCTCAGCCTTCTTCACAGTCCAACTCTCACATTCATACATGACCACTGGAAAAACCATAGCCTTGACTAGACAGACCTTTGTTGGCAAAGTAATGTCTCTGCTTTTGAATATGCCATCTAGGTTGGTCATAACTTTCCTTCCAAGGAGTAAGCGTCTTTTAATTTCATGGCTGCTGTCACCATCTGCAGTGATTTTGGAGCCCCAAAAAATAAAGTCTGACACTGTTTTCACTGTTTCCCCATCTATTTCCCATGAAGTGATGGGACCAGATGCCATGATCTTGGTTTTCTGAATATTGAGCTTTAAGCCAACTTTTTCACTCTCCAGTTTCACTTTCATCAAGAGGCTTTTTAGATCCTCTTCACTTTCTGCCATAAGGGTGGTGTCATCTGCATATCTGAGGTTATTGCTATTTCTTCCGGCAATCTTGATTTCCAGCTTGTGTTTCTTCCAGCCCAGCGTTTCTCATGATGTACTCTGCATAGAAGTTAAATAAACAGGGTGACAATATACAGCCTTGATGTACTCCTTTTCCTATTTGGAACCAGTCTGTTGTTCCATGTCAAGTTCTAACTGTTGCTTTCTGACCTGCATACAGATTTCTCAAGAGGCAGGTCAGGTGGTTTGGTATTCCCATCTCTTTCAGAATTTTCCACAGTTTATTGTGATCCACACAGTCAAAGGCTTTGGCATAGTCAATAAAGCAGAAATAGATATTTTTCTGGAACACTCTTGCTTTTCCCATGATCCATCAGATGTTGGCAATTTGATCTCTGGTTCCTCTTCCTTTTCTAAAATCAGCTTGAACATCAGGAAGTTCATGGTTCACGTATTGCTGAAGCCTGGCTTGGAGAATTTTGAGCATTACTTTACTAGCATGTGAGATGAGTGCAATTGTGTGGTAGTTTGAGCATTCTTTGGCATTGCCTTTCTTTGGGATTGGAATGAAAACTGACCTTTTCCAGTCCACCAAGTGTTTTAGTGAAAAAAAATATAAAAAATTAAAAAAAAATCTTATGGAATCCAAATAAGTGTTTTTTGGATTCCATAAGGTTTTTTTTTTTCTTTTAATTTTATATTTTTTACAGTAAAACACTTGGTATTAGTGTATTATCAATAATGTGATAGTTTCAGGTGAACAGCAAAGGGACTCAGTCATACATATACATGTATCCGTTTTAAAACTTAAATACTTATAACTACTAGTTTAACATTGAGAATTAAAATATGATTTGAAGAAAACACAGAACTATCATTGCTATGAAATATCATTGTTGTGCTTAGTTGCTCAGTAACCTATTAATCATTCAAAGGTAAAGGGAACTCAGATATTATGTTTAACTGACTTAAAAAGAAAACAAAATATATAACAATTTATGGGCTGCAGTTGATGTAGTCTTCCAGAGAAATTTATAAATACAAATATTTATATTTGAAAAAGAGAAATATCTCAAAATAAGCTGTGAGTCTTAAGAAACTTAAAAAGAGGAACTAGCCATACCTAGAGCAGGCAGAAGGAAAGGACTAGTTAAGATTTAAATTGAAATAAAACAGCAGAAAGAAAAACAATTTTTAAAGTCATAAATTTTATGAAGATTTTTAGAAGACCTAAAGCAGGGTAGCTTCCATCAGGAAGCTTCCATAAGCTTTGTACCCATAACCATCAGAGGACAGACAGAATGAAAAATCACAATCACAGAAAACTAAACAAAATGACCACATCAACCACAACCTTCTCTTACTCATTGAAACTATGAGCCATGCCATGTAGGGCCACCCAAGACGGACAGGTCATGATAGAGAGTTCTGACAAAACATGGTCCACTGGAGAAGGAAATGGCAAACCACTTCAGTATCTTGCCTTGAGAACCCCATGAACAGTATGAAAAGGCAAAAAGATAGTACATTGAAAGATGAACTTCCCAGGTTGGAGGGGCCCAATATGCTACTGGAGAAGAATGGAAGAATAACTCCAGAAAGAATGAAGAGACGGAGACAAAGCAAAAACAACACTCAGTTGTGGATGTGACTGGTGATGGAAGTCAAGTCTGATGCTGTAAAGAACAATATTTCACAGGAACCTGGAAAGTTAGGTCCATGAATCAAGGTAAATCGGAAGTGGTCAAACAGGAGATGGGAAGAGTGAACATTAACATTTTAGGAATCAGTGAACTAAAATGGACTGGGATGGGTGAATTTAATTCAGATGACAATTATATCTACTACTGTAGGCAAGAATCCATATGAAGAAATGGAGTAACCCTCATAGTTAACAAAAGAATCTAAAACGCAGTACTTGGATACAATTTCAAAAGCAACAGGATCATCTCTGTTTGTTTCCAAGGCAAAACATTCAATATCACAGTAATCCAAGTCTATGCCCCAACCACTAATGCTGAAGAAGCTGAAGTTGAATGGTTCAGTGATGACCTACAAGACCTTCTAAAACTAACATCAAAAAAAGATGTCCATTTCACCCTAGAGAACTGGAATGCAAAGGTAGGAAGTCAAGAAATCCCTGGAGTAACAGACAAATTTGGCCTTGGAGTACAAAATGCAGTAGGACAAGGGCTAGCAGAGTTTTGCCAAGAGAACACACTGGTCACAGCAAAAACCCTCTTCCAACAACACAAGAGATGGCTTTACACATGGCGATCACTAGACTGTCAATACTGAAACCAGATTGATTATATTCTTTGCAGCCAAAGATAGAGAAACCTTATACAGTCAGCAAAAACAAGTCAGGTAGCTGACTGTGGCTCAGATCATGAACTCCTTATTGCCAAAGTGAAGAAAGTAGGGAAAATCACTAGACCATTCAGGTATGATCAAAATCAAATCCCTTATGATTATACAGTGAAAGCGACAAATAATCAAGGAATTAGATTTGATACAGTGCCTGATAAGCTATGTATGGATGGAGGTTCATGACATTGTATAGGAGGCAGTGATCAAGACCATGCCCAAGGAAAAGAAAAATAAAATGGCAAAATGGTGTCTGAGGAGGCCTTACAAATAGCTGAGAAAAAAACAGAAGTGAAAAGCAAAAGAGAAAAGGGAAAATATACCCATCTGAATGCAGAGTTCCAAAGAATAACAAGGAGAGATAATAAAGCCTTCCTCAATTATCAATGCAAAGAAATGGAGGGAAACAACAGAATGGAAAAGACTACAGACCTCTTCAAGAAAATTATAGATACCAAGGGAACATTTCATGTAAAGGTGGGCACAATGAAGTACAGAAACATTATGGACTTAAAAGAAGCAGAAGATATTAAGAATAGGTGGCAAGTATACACAGAACTTTACAAAAATAGCATAATGACCCAGATAAGCACGATGGTGCAATCACTCACCTAGAGCCAGATATCCTGAAGTGCGAAGTCAAGTGGGCCTTAGAAAGCATCACTACAAACAAAGATGGTGGAGGTGATGGAATTCTAGCTGAGCTATTTCAAATATCAAAAGATGATGCTATGAAATCGCTGCACTCAATATGCCAGCAAATTTGGAAAACTCAACAGTGACCACAGGACTGGAAAAGGTCAGTTTTCATTGCAATCCCAAAGAAAGGCAATGCCAAATGATGTTTAAAATACTGCACAATTGCACTCTTCTCAAACACTAGACAAGTAAAGTTCAAATTTTCTAAGCAAGGCTTCAACAGTATGTGAACTGAGTACTTCTAGGTGTTCAAACTGGATTTAGAAAAGGCAGAGGAATCAGCAATCAAATTGTCAAATCTGTTGGATCTTAGAAAAAGCAATAAATTTCCAAAAGAAACATCTATTTCTGCTTTACTGACTATGCCAAAACCTTTGACTATGTGGATCACAACAAACTGTGGAAAATTCTTAAAGAGGTGAGAGTACCAGACTACCTCATCTGCCTCCTGAGAAATTTGTATGCATGTCAAAAAGCAAACGTTAGAAAGGAATTTGGAAAAAGGACTAGTTCCAAATTGGGAAAGGAGTACCTAAAGGCTGTCTATTGTCACCCTGTTTACTTAACTTATATGCAGTGTACATCGTGCAAAATGCGAGGTTGCATGAAGCACAAGCTGGAATCAAGATTGCTGGGAGAAATATTGATAACCTCAGATATGCAGATGACACCAACATTATGGCAGAAAGCAGAGAGGAATTAAAGAGCCTCTTGAACATGAAAGAGGAGAGTGAAAAAGTTGGCTTTAAACTCAGCATTCAGAAAACTAAAATCATGACATCCAGTTTCATCACTTCATGGCAAGTAGAAGGGGAAACAATGGAAACAGTGAGAGATTTCATTTTCTTAGGCTCCAAAATCACTGAAGATGGTGACTGCAGCCATGAAATTAAAAGAGGCTTGCTCCTGTGAGGAAAAGCTATGACCAAACTAGACAGCATATTAAAAAACAGAAACGTTACTTGGCCAACAAATGTCCGTTTAGTCAAAGCAGTCCTGTATGGATATGAGAGTTGGACCATAAAGAAAGCTGAGTGCTTAAGAATTGATGCTTTTGAACTGTGGTGTTGGAGAAGACTCTTGAGAGTCCCTTGGACTGCAAGGAGGTCCAACCAGTCAATTGTAAAGAAAATCAACCCTGAATATTCATTGGAAGGACTGATGCTGAAGCTGAAGCTCCAATACTTTGGCCACCTAATGCGAAGAACTGACTCATTGGAAAAGACCCTAATGCCAGGGAAGATTGAAGGCAGGAGGAGAAGAGGGTGACAGAAGGTGAGACAGTTGGATGGAATCAGCTATTCGATGGACATGAGTTTGAACAGCCTTGGGGTGTTGTTGATGCACACGAAGGCCTGGCGTGCTGCAGTCCATGGGGTTGCAAGGAGTTGGACACAACTGAGGGACGGAACTGGAACTGGAAAGAAGGTTAGAAGAATTAAAGAAGGTTCTTCAGAAGACCAAAATTTAACAAGCTTTTTTAGCTAAAGAGATGAAAAAAGGAGAAAATATATGTTAAAATCAAGGATGAAATATGTTCATTATTTCCAACCTCAGCAATATAAAAAGTATTGTGAAGAAACACTGTGAACAAATATATTGCAACAAAATTAGATAATTTAGACAATATAGACAAATTCTTGAAATTTTTCATTATAGACAAATATTAAAAAATGCATTGAAGAGGAAGTAAAAAATATAAAAATTCCTAAAGCAAGTGAAGAAATTAAAATAGTTTTTCTTTTCAATCTTGCCAAAATAGTTTTTTCTTTTTAATCTTGACATAAAGAAAGCCTTAGGAATATATGACTTCACCATTGATTTCTTGTTGTTTCTCTGACTGTTCACTCTATAAATCATGTCCAAATCATTGTGACCCCATGGACTGTATAACACCAGGCTTCCCTGTCCTTCACTATCTCCCAGAGTTTACTCAAATTCATGTCCATTGAATTGGTGATGCCATCCAACCATCTCATCCTCTGTCACTCTTTTCTCCTCCTGCTTTCAATCTTTCCCAGTATCATCATCTTTTTCAATGAGTCAGCTCTTCACATCAGGGTTAATTTCCTTTAAGATGGATTTGTTTGATATCCTTGCTGGCCAGGGGACTCTCAAGAGTCTTCTCCAACATTACAGTTCAGAAGCATCAATTCTTCAGTGCTCAGCCTTCTTTATGGTACAACTCTCACATCTGTACATGACTATTGGAACCATAGATTTGACTATACAGATCTTCCTAGGCAAAGTAAGGTCTCTGATTTTTTATATATATATACTTTCTAGTTTGGTCCTAATTTTTCTTCCACAGAGCAACCTGTTTTAATTTCATGGCTGCAGTCACCATCTGCAATAATTTTGGAGACCAAGAAAATAAAATCTGTCACTGTTTCCATTGTTTCCCCATCTATTTGTCATGAAGTGATGGGACCTGATGCTATGATCTTTGTTTTTTGAATGTTGAGTTTTAAGCATTTTTTCACTCTCCTCGTCCACCTTCATCAAGAGGTTCCCTAGCTTCTCTTCACTTTTCTGCCATTAGAAGGGTATCATCTACATATCTGAGGTTGTTATATTTCTCCTGTCAATCTTGACTCTAACTTGTGATTCATCGAGCCTAGCATTTCACATGATATACTCTGCAAATAAGTTAAATAGGCAGGGTGACAATACACAGCCTTGACGTACTCCTTTCCCAATTTGGAACACGTTCCATGTCTTTTCTAACTATTGTTTCTTGACCTGCATATAGGTTTCTCAAGAGGGAGGTAAGGTGGTCTGGTATTCCTATCTTTTTAAGAATTTTCCACAGTTTTTTTGTGATCCACTTAGTCAAAGGCTTTCATGTAGTCAATGAAGCAGAAGTAGATCTTTCTCTGAAATTCTCTTGCTTTTCCTATGGTTCAAAATATTTCAGCAATTTGATCTCTGGTTACTCTGTCTTTTCTGAATTCAGCTTATATATATGGAAGTTCTCAATTCATGCACTTTGAAGCCTAGCTTGAAAGATTTTTAGCATTATTTTGCTAGCATGTGAAATAAGTGCAATTGTGTGGTAGTTTGAACATTCTTTGTCATTGGTCTTCTTTGGGACTGGACAGGAAACTGATATTTTCCACCCCTGTGGCTACTACTGAGGTTTCCAAATTTGCTGGCATATTGAGTCCAGCACTTTAAAAACATCAGCTTAGGATTTGAAATATCTTAACTGAAATTCCATCATCACCGCAGCTTGGTTTGTGATGATGCTTCCTAAGGCCCACTTGGCTTCACATGCCAGGATGTCTGGCTTTAGGTGAGTGATGACACCATTGTGATCATGGTCATTGTGACCTCTTTTATACAGTTCTTCTGTGTATTCTTGCCACCTCTTCTTAATCTCTTCTAATTCTGTTAGGTCCTTGCCATTCCTGTCCTTTCTTGTGCTACCTTTGCATATACCCATCATTGCTTACTTATTTCTATCAGCTATTAAAATCTAAAATGAGGAATTCCCTGATGATCAAGAGTTTAAGAATCTGCCTGTCAATGCAAGGGATCTGAGGTTATAACCTTCATCCATGTAGACTCCCCATGCTACAGAGCAACTAACCCCATGTGCCACAACTACTGAAGATTGAGCACCCTTGAGCCCATGCTCTGAAATCTATGCAACTAGAAAATGCCTGCTCACATCAAAGAAGATCCATTGCAGCCAAAAAATAAATAAATAGGAAAATATTTATTAAAAATAATAAAAACTATAGCTAAAGCACTACTGATCCTTCACAATCTCTATAAAAATGGAGAAAGAATGATTTTCCAATCCAATTCTTAAGGACAGTATTATCCTGACATTGACAAAGCCATTACAAAGGAAAACAAAACAATAGTCCAATATATCTCATGCCTGCATGCATGTTAAGTTGCTTCAGTTGTGTCCAACTCTTTTGGGCCCTATGCAGTATAAACCACCAGGCTTCTCTGTCTGTGGAGTTCTCTGGGCAAGAATACTGGAGTGGGTTGCCATGCCCGCCTCCAGAGGATCTTCCCAACCCAGGTATTGGACCATGTCTCTTATGTCCCCTGCATCGGCAGGTGGATTCTTTACCACTAGCATCACCTCAGGAGCCCTAGTATCCCTCATGAACACATACAAAAAAAATCCATAGCAAAGTATTAGTGAGTATATTCAGTAACATACAAAAAACATTATACAGCATGACAAAGCTCAATTCATCCCAGGAATGCAAGATTAATATGACATTAAAAAACCAATAATATTAAATACAATATTAATAGGAAAAAGTAAAAATTTAATAATAATCATCAAATACAAAACATCTGAAAAAATTAAGCACTTCTTCATCTGAAAAAATGTTCAGATTCTACAAATAAAGGATATATCCTCAATCTTATACAAGGTATATATCAAAAACCTACAGCTAAAATACTACTTACTGGTGACTGAATACTTTCACCCTGAAATCAGTCATTACAGTGGCAGAACTCCAATAGGAACCATATAGATTACAAGACCAAATATAATTACTATTTGACTTTTTAGAGAAAAAGATTGTGGATCCTTATCTACATGAAAGAAGTCACCTACAAAAAACTACCTATGATTGCATTTATATGATATTCCGGAAAGAGAAAAGAAAATCAGTGATTGCATGAGCCTGAGAGTGAAGACATGGATTGACTACAAACAGCCAAGAGGGAACTTGCTGGGGGATAAAAATGTCTTAAGATTGGATTGGATGACAGTTGTACAATTTTATATGTTTATTAAAAAAAACCCTCTAAATTGTAGTTGTAAAGGGTAAATTTTCATATATAAATTATATTTCACTGAAACAAAAAAACAGGCAGTGTAATTGTTTTACAAAAATTATTTTTATCCAAATGACTTAAAATACTCATTTACTATGATTAAAATTTGAATTTTCTATCATTTATTCTTATAATTTTTATGTAAAAAACCTTGTCTCTCAGGCCCATACAAGATAAACCTAAGGAGAAATATGTCAAGACATATACTAATCAAGCTAATAGAGATTAAACACAAAGGTAAAATTAAAAACAACAAAGGAAAAGCAACAAGTAACACACAAAGAAAAATCATACAATAAATGGCTGATTTTTCAGTGGACATTCTACAGGCCAGAAGGGAATGGAAGTTTGTATTTACAGTACAGAAAAAAAAAATCTACTGACATGATTACCATACCTGGGAAAGGCCTCATTCGAAACTGATGGAGAAATCAACAGCTTTAAAGACAAGCAAAGATTAAGAGAATTTAGCACCACAAAACCAGCCTTACAACAAATATTAAAGGGACTCACAGCAAACAATATTGTCAATAGCAAAAAACTGGAAGCATCCCCTCTAAGATCAGGAACAAGACAACGTGCCCACTCTTAACACTATTCAGCATAGTTTTGGAAGTCCTAGCTACAGTAACTGAGAATTAAAAGAAATAAAAGGAATCTAGATTGGAAAAGAAGTAAAACTCTCACTGTTTGCACACAACATGATATTATACATAGAAAGCCCTAAAGATACCATCAGAAAATTACTAGAGCTAATCAGTGAATTTAGCAAAGTGGCAGGATACAACATCAATACACATAAATCACTTGCATTACTACACAAACAATGAAATACCAGAAATAGAAATTAAGGAATTAATCCCATTTACCATTGCAACAAAAATAATTAAATACCTAGAAATAAACCTACCTAAAAAGCCGACCCATTGGAAAACTTGATGCTGGGAAAGATTGAGGAAAGAAAGAGAAGAGGGCATCAGAGGATGAGATGACCAGACGGTATCACTGATGCTATGGACATGAACTTGGACAAGCTTTCAGAGATGGCCACAGAGAGGCCTGGCATATTGCAGTCCATGGGGTTGCAAAGAGTAGGACACAACTGGGTGACTGAAGAACAACAATAAGGAGATGAAAGAGCTGTATAGAGAAAACTATCAGATACTGATGAAATAAACCAAAAATGATATAAACAGATGGAGAGATATTCCATGTCCCTGTGTTAGAAGAATTAATATTGTAAAAATGACTATACTACCAAATGTAATATACGGATTCAATGCAATCCTTATCAAATTACCAATGACATTTTTCACAAAACTAGAACAAAAAGTCTCACAGTTCATATGGAAAAAACCCAGAATAGACAAAGCAGTCTTGAGAAAGAAGAATGGAGCTGGAAGAATCAACTTTCCTGACTTCACACTATACTACAAAGATATAGACATCAAGACAATGTGGTACTGGCACAAAAACAGAAATATAGACCAATGGAACAGATAGAAAGCCTAGAAATAAACCCACACACCTATGGATACCTTATTTTTGACAAAGGAGGCAAGAAAATATAATAGAGCAAAAATAATCTCTTCAATAAGTACTGTTGGGAAAACTAGACAGCTACATGTAAAAGAATGGAGTTAGAATACTTCTTAACACAATACACAAAGATAAACTCAAAATGCATTAAAGACCTAAATATAAGACCAGAAACTATACAACTCTTTGAAGAAAGCATAGGCAGAATACTGTCTGACATAAATCACAGCAAGTTCCTCTACAACCCACCTTCTAGAGTAATGGAATTAAAAACAAAAATAACCAAATGGGACCTAATTAAGCTTCAAAGCTTTTGCACAGCAAAGGAAACTCAAAACAAGGTAAAAAGACAGCCCTTGAATTCTCTAGGCAGAATACTGGACTGGATAGCCTTTCCCTTCTTCAGGGGATCTTCCCAACCCAGGGATCAAACCCAGGTCTCCTGAATTGCAGATAGATTCTTTACCAGCTGAACCACAAGGAAAGCCCAAGAATACTGGAGTGGGTAGCCTATCCTTTCTCCAGAGTATCTTCTTGACCCAGGAATTGAACCAGGGTCTCCTGAATTGCAGGCAGATTCTTTACCAAGTGAGCTATCAGGAAGCCCTCAGAATGGGAGAAAATTATAGCAAATGAAACAACTAACAAAGGATTAATTTCAAAAATATACAAGTAGCTCATACAAATCAATACCAGAAAAACAAACACCAAAAAAATGGGCAAAAGACCTAAACAAACAGTTGTCCTAAGAAGACATGCAGATGGCTAATAAACACATGAAAAGATGCTCAACATTGCTCATCACTAGAGAAATGCAAATCAAAACTACAATGACATATCACCTCACACAGGTCAAACTGGCCATCTTCAAAGATCTACAAACAATAAATTCTGGGAGGGTGTGGAGAAAAGGAACCTTCTTGCACTGTTGGTGGGAATGTACATTGTCACAGTCTCTATGGAGATTCCTTAAAAAAAAAAAAAAAAAAAACTAGGAATAAATCCACCTACTGACCTGGGAAGCTCATCTTTCAGTGTCATATCTTTTTGCCTTCATGGTGTTCTCAAGGCAAGAATGCCAATGTGACCCAGCAACCCCACTACTAGCATATACCCTGAGGAAACCAAAATTGGAAAAGATAAATGCACCCCAATTTTAATTGCAGCCATATTTACAATAGCTAGGACATGGAAGCAATCTAGATGTCCATCAATAGATGAATGGATAAAGAATTTGTAGTAGATATACAAATTGGAATGTTACTCAACCATATAAAGGAACACATTTTTGTTAGTTCTAATGAGGTGGAAAACTAGCCAAACTGACCACTGAAACTATGAGCCATGCTGTGTAAGGCCACCCAAGATGGACAGGTCATGGTGAAGAGTTCTGACAAAACGTGGTCCACTGGAGAAGGGAATGGCAAACCACTTGAGCATTCTTAACTTGAGAACCTCATAAATAGTATGAAAAGGCAAAAAGATATGACACTGAAAAATGAACTCCCCAGGTCGGTAGGTGCCCAGTATGCTACAGGTGAAGAGCAAAGAAATAGCTCCAGAAAGAGTGACGAGGCTGAGCCAAAGTGGAAACAGTGCCCAGTTTTGAATGTGTCTAGCAGTCAAAGTGAAGTCCAACGCTGTAAGGAACAATACTGCTTAAGAACCTGGAATGTTAAGTCGATGAATCAAGGTAAATTGGAAGTCGACAAGCAGGAAATGGCAAGAGTGAACATGGCTATTTTAGGAATCAGTGAACTAAAATGGACTGGAATGGGCAAATTTAATTCAGATGGCCATTATATCTACTACTGTGATCAAGAATCCCTTAGAAGAAATGGAGTAGCAATCATAGTAAACAAAAGAGTCCAAAATGCAGTACTGGGGTTCAATCTCAAAAACAACAGAATGATCTCTGTTCAGTTCCAAGGCAAACCATTCAAGATCACAGTAATCAAAGTTGATGCCCAAACCACTAATGCCGAAGAAACTGAAGTTGAACAGTTCTTTGATGACCTACAAGACCTTCTAGAACTAACACCAAAAAAGATGTCCTTTTTATCATAGGGGACTAGAATGCAAAAGTAGGAAAACAGAGATACCTGGAGAAACAGGCAAGTTTGACCTTGGAGTACAAAATGAAGCATGGCAAAGGCTAACAGAGTCTTGCCAAGACAACACACTGGTCATAGCAAACACCCTCTTCCAGCAACACAAGAGACGACTCTACACATGGAAATCACCAGATGGTCAATAGTGAAATCAGATTGATTATATTCTTTGCATCCAAAGATGGAGAAGCTCCATACAGTCAGCAAAAACAAGACTGGGAGCTGACTGTGGCTCAGATCATGAACTTCCTATTGTGCCAAATTGATATTTAAATTGAAGAAAGTAGGGAACAAGACAATTCAGGTATGACCTAAATCAAATCCCTTAGGAGTATACAGTAGAAGTACAAATAGATTCAAGGGATTACATCTAAAAATACAGTGCCTGAAGAACTATGGACTGATGTTTGCAACATTGTGTAGGAGGCAGTGGGCAAAACCACCCCCAAGAATGAGTAATGCAAAAAGGCCAAATGGTTTTCTGAGGATGCCTATACAAATAGCTGAGAAAAGAAGAGAAGCAAAAAGCAAAGGAGAAAAGGAAAGATATATCCATCTGAATGCAGAGTTCTAAAGAAAAGAAAGGAGAGATAAGAAAGCCTTCCTAAGCGAACAATGCAAAGAAATAGAGGAAAACAACAGAATGGGAAAGACCAGATAATTCTTCAACAAAATTAGAGATACCAAGGAAAATTTTCATGCAAAGATAGGTACAATAAAGGACAAAAACAGCAAGGACATAACAGAAGCAGAAGATATTAACAAGAGGTGGCAGGAAAAAACAGAAAAAATATACAAAAAGGAACTTAATAACTCAAATAACCACGATGACGTGATCACTCATCTAGAGCCAGGCACCTTGGAATGCAAAGTCAAGTGGGCCTTAGGAAGTATCACTAAGAACAAAGCTAGTGGAGATGGGGGAATTCAAACTGAGCTATTTCAAATCCTATAGATAATTCTGTTAATGTGTCACACTCAATATACCAGCAAATTTGAAAAACCCAGCAGTGGCCACAGGACTGGAAAAGGTCAATTTTCATTCCAGTCCCAAAGAAAGACAACACCGAAGAATGTTCAAACCACCACACAGTTGCAGTCATTTCACATGCTAGAGAAGTAATGCTCAAAATTCTGCAAATTAGGCTTCAATAGTATATGATCTGAGAAATTCAAGATTTTCAAGCTGGATTTAGAAAAGACAGAGGAAACATAAATCAAATCATCACCATCCATTGGAACATAGAAAAAGCAAGAGAATTCCAGAAAAAAAAAATCTATTTCTGCTTCATTGGCTAAGCTAAAGTCTTTGTCTGTGTGGATCACAACAAATTGTGGAAAATTCTTAAAGAGATGCAAATACTAGACCACTTTATCTGCCTCCTGCAAAATCAGTATGCAGGTCAAGAAGCAACAGTTTGAACCAGACATGGAACGATGGACCAGTTCCAAATTGGGAAAGGAGTATGTCAAGGCTGTATATTGTCACCCTGCTTATTTAGCTTGTATGCAACAGTACATCATGTGAAATGCTGGGCTGGATGAAGCACAAGCTGGAATCAAAATTGCCTAGAGAAATGCCACTAAACTCAGATATGCAGATCACACCAATCTTATGTCAGAAAGTGAAGAGAAACTAAAGGGGAAAGTGAAAATGCTGACTTAAAATACAACATTCAAAAAATGAAGATCATAGCATCGGGCCCCATCACTTCATCACAAATAGATGGGGTAACAATGGAAACAGTGAAAGACTTTATTTTCTTGGGCTCCAGTATCACTGTAGATATTGACTCCAGCCATGAAACTGAGAGCCTTGCTTCTTGGAAGAAAAGCTATGAAAAACCTAGACAGAATTAAAAGGCAGAGGCATTACTTTGCCAACAAAGGTCCATAAAGTCAAAGCTATGGTTTTTCCACTAGTCATGTATGGATGTGAGAGTTGGACCATAAAGAAGATTAATTGTCAAAGGATTATGCTTTTGAACTGTGGTGTTAAGAGAAGACTCTTGAGAGTCGCTTGGACTGCAAGAAGATCCTAACCAGTCAATCCTAAAAGACATCAGTCCTGAATATACGTTGGAAGGACTGATGCTGAGGCTCCAATCCTTTGCCCACCTGATGTGAAGAGCTGACTCATTAGAAAAGATCCTGATCCTGGGAAAGATTGAAGGCAGGAGAAGGGGACAACAGAGGATGAGATGGTTGGATGGCATCAGTGACTTAATGGACAGGTGTTTGAGCAAGCTCTGGGAGATGGTGAATAACAGGGAAGCCTAGTGTGCTGCAGTCCATTGTGTCACAAAGAGTCGGAGATGACTGAATGACAGAACATCATCAACACTGAATTGGATGAACCTAGAGCCTATTGCACAGAGTGAAGTAAGTCAGAAAGAAAAAAGTATCATATACTAACACATGTATATGGAATCTAGAAAGATGGTACTGATGAAAGTATTTGCAGAGTAGCAATGGAGACACAGACATTGAAAATAAACGTATGGACACAGCTTGAGGGGGAGGAAAGAGAGGGTGAGATGCATGGAGAGAGTCACATGGAGACATATATTACCATATGTAAAATAGACAGTCAATGGGAATTTGCTGTATGACACAGGGAACTGAAACCAGGGCTCAATAACAACCTTGAGGGGTTGGATGGGGAGGAAATTGAGGGGATGTTCAAGTGGGAGGGGACATGGGTAAACCTATGGTTGATTCATGTTGACATTGGGTAGAAACCCACACAATACTGTAAAGCAATTATCCTTTGATTAAAACCAAAGTAAAAAAAAAACTGTGTCTCATTGTTACAGTTATCATTTTTCAAAGTCATCTAATTATACCATGAGAAAGGGCACTTATTTTTTTTGTCATGAGAAAGGGCACCTATTTTTTAAGTTTGCACAGGACATCATATGAGCTAGCATTGTTCATGTTTCCAGTAGCATGCTACAGAACTTCTTAATTAACATTTTGTTTAAAATATTAATAACAGTATTCACAGGTGAAACGAGCTGGTAGAAGGAGGTAAATACTTTCAACCTGAGAAGACTTTGGCAGGGTAGAACAGCCTAATAAGACTTAAACTAAGATGTACATAAAGTACTATTCTTTTTGAGAATTCAACCTCACATAAAAGATAGATATGAGATAACATAACAGAAGTGCATGTTAAAGACAGGTTTTAGTTGAGAATAAGTTTGGAGTTTAGATATGGAGTTTAGAGTGGGAACTCTGTAAATGTATGATGTGCCGTCATTTAGAAAACAGATTAGATTCACCTTTAGAGTAACCGAGAAGAGAAACAAGGCCAAAGGACTGAAGCGAAAGGAAAGCAAATTTCAGCTCAGCATGCTTTAATGATTATAAGTCTCTGAAGTCTTATATGATATAAAATGAGATCTGAGATATTTTTAAAACCCCATTCAACATCTGTTATTGTATAATTCTATGACAGTGAATGGTATAGTAACTCAAGTTGCTAATCACTCAGATCAAAATTCACAAATTAAAATCTGCTCTTTAAACTCATTGTAGATCATTCCTTAGTTAAGGGGTTTTGTCTACATATGTAATTGATGTTGGACGTTTTCTTTTTTCTCCCTTATGTTTCTTCCCTAGTATTCTATTCCACCTGTAAACAATGAGAATGAATTGCGGAATCAACAGCCAAGTACGTCAGTTAGGTAGTTGCTGTCCCTACCCAGTTAGTCATCCACAAGGTGGATGGGGTCATTGCCTCTCCGTGTCCAGGAAAAAAGTGGCATTTTTAATGCAGTCTTTCTGCATTACCCATATTTCTTCTAAGCATAAACAATACAGTGAATGCTGATGAAGATTTAACATACGTATACAAGTGTGTGTGTGTGTACACACTTATACAACAAAATTTCATTATTTGTATTTGTAAAGTCAACTACTCCTTAACATTTATTTGTAGCCCCAAAGTCAACATGTATGATGTTTTCATAGTTATTTGTGGACATTCACAGAGTCACCTGATGTGTATATAATCAGAAGTTGAGGTTGAACAGCACTCAGCTTTCCTTTTTCAACTTTCATACTATAAATAGATATCCTTTATATTTTTCACATTTTTGTGATTTTTTTTAGTGAACTTGCTTTTTAAAATCGCCACCAAGCATAGTGCTGAAGTGCTGTTCAACTTCCCTAAGTGCAAGAAGGCTGTGATGTGCCTTACAGAGAAGATCTATGTGCTAGACAAGCTCATCAAGTCATGAATGATGGTGCTGCTGACTTTGATTTCAATGTTAGTGAGTCAGGAATATATATTAAATAAGGTGTTCTTGATCAGAAACACATAAAACTAAGACATGTACTGATCAGTTGATGAAATATTGTGAGCATAAGTGTATGGTATCATAACTCTATTTTTCCTAGGATCAATGGTTCAGTATCAGTATTCACTAATTCAGGCTTCATAGCCACTTTGTAGAATAAACTACTATGAATAATGAGAAGCAAGTGGTTGCTCGTGTGGGCGTGTCCATATGTGTAGAAGGAGAAAGACAAAGACAGAGTGGTTCTTTAAACGTAAGCTGGGAGTGGGAGAAATGGAAGGGTGATTTACACTGAGAGAAATGTCTCTGATAGAATATAAGGGGTGACAGAAAATGAGATGGTTAGATGGCATCACTGACTCAATGGACATGAGTTTGAGCAGACTCCCCAGGGATAGTGAAAGATGGGAAAGTCTGATGTGCTATATCGTTCATGGGGTTGCAAGGGGTCAAACACAACTTAGCAACTGAGCAACACAGCATACTTGATGAGGAAGCTGATGTTTATAGGAGTTAAAATAATGAGGCATACTGTTAGTAACAAATTCTCTAAAAATAGAATTCCTTATCTGGCATATAAAGCTATGTTTCTAACATAGGTATTACTAATTCTAAACTAATCTTACTTCCTCTTCTATGCTCCTGTGTTTCCAGTTCCTTGATGCTGAATTCACTGAAAGTTTCACCAAACAGTCAAGCTTGTTTCTAGCCAGATCTAGAGACAGCCTGCACCAATTATTCAGACTTAATGACAGGATGGGCTTCCCCATTGCCTCAGAGGGAAAGAATCCAACTGCGATGCAGAAGAGGCAGGAGATGTGGGTTCGATTGTCAGATCAGGAAGATCCCCTGGAGGAGGAAATGGCAACCCACTCCAGTACCCTTGCCTGGAGAATCCTATGGACAGAGGAGCCTGGCGGGCTACAGTCCACAGGGTCGCAAAGAGTTGGACATGACTGAGCAGGCAGGAACATGTACCATAATGAGAAGACAATATGTACCCCTCAATATATTTTATGAGTCTATTTAATGAAGAAAATGTTATTGCTTATAACTTTGTTTTTCTGGTCAATGGGTATCTTAGAACCACAGAAAATATAATGTTTTAAAGATCACATGCATGAAGAAATTTTTCTTTTAATAAGTAAGTGAACGTGAAAGCCGCACTGTTGTGTCCAACTCTTTGCAATCCCATGTACTGTAACTTGCTCCACTCCTCTGTCTATGGAATTCTGCAGTCAAGAGTACTGGAGTGGGTTGCCATTTCCTTCTGCAGGGGATGTTCCCGACCCAGGGATCAAATTCAGGTCTCTTGCATTGCAGACAGATTCTTTAAAAACTGAGCCCACTAGGAAAGTCTTAGTGGGCTCAGTTTAATATGTAAACTGATGTGTAAATTGTTCAAAATATTTTTCTGAGGTTGCTTAGCGGCAGAACATTTTCTGCGAATATATACCTTCTAAGAACCAATGTTTTATGAAAACTGGGAAAATAGTTTATACCAGTGAAAGCATCTCATATTAATCAAGGGATTTAGAATGTAACAAGACGACACAGTGTGGGGAAAGAACAAATTAGCCAGGATGGCGTGTTCAGACTCTCTCACCCAGCATTGTGTAAATAGTCTATGTAATAGCTGAGATCTTTTGTAGCACTGTGCATGCGTATCACGAGGCACTTGCTTGGTCATGGGCTTCTTTGTGTGGTACACATAAGAGCTCTCCCTAGAAAGCAGTGACATTACTGCTGAGCCATGGCTGTTGTCTGTTGGGTCAGCCACAAGAGGGGCTACTGCTATGGCTGCTGCATCAGCCAGGAGAGAATAAACACGTCTGCAGTTCCTATGGCTCCTTGAGTCTCCTTCCAGCCTCATAGCTCGCACCTTACCTACCCTGGGTTCAGCGAAGAGTACAGTGTGAACAGCAAGACAACTGGTGTCACAAACAGGATGAGCGATACATATGGTATCAGCTTATTGTCAACTGGATGCAAAAAGCTTCCTAAATCACTCTCAGCATCCTTTCACAAAAAAGCATGCCCTAATATTCTGTGCATATAACATTTATCATGAGGAATTATAGGTCTCAGGAAAAGGTAAGCTAAAACCGAAGGAGGTCCTTAAATATCATTGCATTAATTTTAAGGACTCAGTATAGTTATGCAACCAGAGATCACATCAGGTATTTTGCCTCATCTGCATTGACGCCAGTGAAACAAAATGCTCACTTAACATTTTTTAAGTTATTCAATATTTCACTTAGGTGGTAGTTACACATAGACCTGAAATATACTCTTCCAATCTGGGGAATTTCTTTATATCACTGTAGGTGAAACTTCACAATTCATAAATTAACTCACAGTTGACTGAAGGCCACTTTTATAATGGTCCAGGATATTCAAACTAGACATTTGGTGCTTTTTTTTTTTTCCCTCTAGTCATCCTAACAATCAGACTGAGCCAGAAAATTGCAGTTTTATTTATTGATTAACTTCTAGGTACCAAGAACAGTCCTACATTTCATATTCACTATCTCATATAATTTCTGTCAGGTATTATTTTCCCCAACTTTACAGGCTCATAAAAATTAAATAACTAGGCCAAGGTCATATAGCCAATATCTAACAGGGCCAGAATTCAAGATAAAGCTTGCTATTTCAGTTCAGTTCAGTTGCTCAGTCATGTCTGACTCTTTGTGACCCCATGAACCACAGCACACCAGGCCTCCCTGTCCATCACCAACTCCCGGAGTCCACCAAAACCCATGTCCATTGAGTTGGTGATGCCATCCAACCATCTCATCCTTTGCCAATCCCATTTCCTCCTGCCCTCAATCTTCCCCAGCATCAGGGTCTTTTCAGATGAGTCAGCTCTTCGCATCAGGTGCCCAAAGTATTGGAGTTTCAGCCTCAGCATCAGTCCTTCCAATGAACACCCAGGACATATCTCCTTTAGGATGGACTGGTTGGATCTTTTTGCAGTCCAAGGGACTCTCAAGAGTCTTTTCCAACACCACAGTTCAAAAGTATCAATTCTTCAGTGCTCAGCTTTCTTTATAGTCCAACTCTCACATCCATACATGACCACTGGAAAAACCATAACCTTGACTAGACGGACCTTTGTTGACAAAGTAATGTGTCTGCTGTTTAATATGCTGTCTAGGTTGGTCATAACTTTACTTGCAAGGAGTAAGCATCTTTTAATTTCATGACTGCAGTCACCATCTGTAGTGATTTTGGAGCCCAGAAAAATAAAGTCAGCCACTGTTTCCATTGTTTCCCCATCTGTTTGTCATGAAGTGATGGGACCAGATGCCATGATCTTTGTTTTCTGAATGTTGAGCTTTAAGCCAACTTTTTCACTCTCCTCTTTCACTTTCATCAAGAGGCTCTTTAGTTCTTCTTCACTTTCTGTCATAAGGGTGGTGTCATCTGCATATCTGAGGTTGTTGATATTTCTCCAGCAATCTTGATTCCAGTTTGTGCTTCCTCCAGCCTACATTTTAGAGCAGCAGAAAATAGCTGAGTACCGAAGAATTGATGCTTTTGAACTGAGGTTTTGGAGAAGACTCTTGAGAGTCCCTTGGACTACAAGGAGATCCAATCAGTCCATTCTAAAGGAGATCAGCCCTGGGTGTTCTTTGGAAGGAATGATGCTAAAGCTGAAACTCCAGTACTCTGGCCACCTCATGTGAAGAGTTGGCTCATTGGAAAAGACTCTGATGCTGGGGGGGATTAGGGGCAGGAGGAGAAGGGGATGACAGAGGATGAGATGGTTGGGTGGCATCACTAACTCGATGGACATGAGTTTGAGTGAACTCTGGGAGTTGGTGATGACAGAGAGGCCTGGTGTGCTGCAATTCATGGGGTCTCAAAGAGTTGGACACGACTGAATGACTGAACTGAACTGAATATGATGCCTCCATCTTTGGCCTCAAAGAGAATTTAAATCAGTAGAAGAGCTGGACTTGAGCTTGGGCTCAGCCTGTCATTAGCATTTGATATAGTCTTTCATAGAATCATTGTGACATTGAATGGAAAGAAGGAAGGTAAAGTGAATAGAATAAGCACCTCATAATAGACAAAAATTACTATATATTTCTTAATTTTTTAAATTGTTTTAAAAAGTCACATAATATATAAAACATACTGTTTTAACCATATTTAACTGTACTGTTTGGGCTTTCCAGGTGGTACCAATGGTAAAGAATCCAATTGCCCATGCAGGAGACACAAGAGACATGGCTTCTATCCCTGGTTTGGGAAGAACCTCTGGAGTAGGAAATGGCAACCCACTCCAGTATTCTTGTCTGGAAAATTCCATCTACTGAGGAGCCTAGTGGGCTGTAGTCCATGGGGTCCCAAGAGTTGAACATGACGAAAGGAGTTAGCACAGCAACTGTACAGGTCAGAGGCACCCAGCGCGTTCACACTGTTGTGCAACTCTCGCCATCATCCATCTCCTCAACCTTTCACCTTCTTAAACTGAAACTCCGTTACCAGGAAACACTGACTCCCCACACTTGCTCCCCATTTCCCGCCTCTCCACCAGCCTCTGGCACCTATCAATGTAGTTTCTGACTCTGAATTTGACTATTCTATTCTAGGTACCTCATATAAGTAGAATTGAACAGTATTTTAAAAACATGTAAATAATGTACCACATTCATGTAGATAATCAGCCTCAGACAGCCCTACATGGGTGACAAACCAGACAAGAGAACCGGCTGCCTCTCCCAAGTTGGTGACACTGAGTGAAGGTTCCGAAAGCCAAGGCTCCCCTCCTGTTTCCTATCTTTTTTCTCAATTTCCTTCTAGACGTTTTCATGTAAATAGTCCAAAGCAACAGTCTGTTACAGAATTTATTAATTCCATAAACATTGTTTTATTCCATAAACATTGTTTCAGGACTACAAATCTGTGTAGGCCTCATATTGGAGCAAGTGCCTATGTATACCAACTACCATAAATATGATGTTCATAAAAATATTAAGTCCTTAAAGTGATCTTTATCATGACTTGCCTGTTTTAGTCAAAAGTTAAATACACATGCATTTCAGGATATACATCTTAAATTTCACTGTCAAATCTGACTCTTCCCTCCTGTAGGACACAATGTTGTACAATACTGAGTGCAATGCCATTCCCACTGCCCCCGTTCTTTTATAACCTTGCCATACCCCTAGCGGTGGAGTATAATTTCCCTCCTCTTAAATATGGAAAAGTTTAGAACTCACTTGTAATGAGCAGAATGCAGCAAAAGGGACCCCGAGTGTACTTTGGCAAGGTTAGAAAAGGTGGTACAGATTATATTTTGTTTACAAAACATGGTTTTGGAGCCCTATGCCACCACGGAAGCAGTGAACTACCCTGAAGCTGCCATTCTGCAAGAGGCCCAAGCTAACCTTACGCAAAGGAACAGCAGGTGGCTTATAGAAGCAATATATAGAAACTGTAGAGAAGTTTAGTTCCTACAACCACAAGGAACGAGACTCTGCCAACAAACCAAATGAGCTTGGAAGTGGGTTCTTCCACAGGACAGCCTCCAGATGAGACTGCCACCCAGCTGGCACACACTTAAGCTATGTCCAGATTTCTAACCCTCAGAACCTGTGAAATAAATGTGTGTGGATTTAAGCCAGTAAATTTGCAATAGTTTATTACATGGTAATAGAAAACTAATACAGGAACCAAGAATGAGATTAGTTTACAAACCTCATGCCATAAAGTGCTGAAGTGGTATATCGGAATTTTGGATCTACACAATTAGGATTAGAAAGATCATATATGAAACCTATAAGCTCCATGAAGTTGAAAGGAAATCATGGAAAACACTATTCTTGTTAGAGGCCACCCTCTCTCAGGATCTAACTTCAGGCAATCCCTTAAGGCTCTGGCTTCGGGCTTCAGTCTCAGCCTCTTCCCTGTTCCTTGCCTTAGATTCTCTCTGTTGCATTTGGCCTCAGCTGTACTATCAACCACCCCCCACCCCACACACACACCCTCTGGAGTCACTGGCACCCCACTCCAGTACTCTTGCCTGGAAAATCCCATGGACAGAGGAGCCTGGTAGGCTGCAGTCCATGCTAAGGGTCGGACACTACTGAGAGACTTCACTTTCACTTTTCACTTTCATCCATTGGAGCAGGAAATGGTAACCCACTCCAGTGTTCTTGCCTGGAGAATCCCAGGGACGGGGGAGCCTGGTGGTCTGCCGTCTATGGGGTCGCACAGAGTCGGACACGACTGAAGTGACTTAGCAGTAGCAGAGCGACTAACATACATGCACACACACACCCTTCTGTAACTCCATTTCAACTGCACCTCTGAGTTTTCCCTGACTTCCTGGTCTCAGGCTATATTATTATTATTATTATTTTACTGGGTGTAGTCCTGCTGTGTCTTTGTCAACACTCAGCCCTATTCAGGAGTCCTTGGCCAAGTTCTGTCCTCCCAGACAGGAGATCAGTATAGCTAAAGTGTCGATTTGGACTTTTCATCTCCTGCTTGATAGAACTATCATTTTCTAAAGGCATACTTTGTGCTAACATGAGGGAGAAGAAAATGATAGCATTGATTCAATTCACCACTAAGCTGTGCAAGTGTTCAGACACTTTGCTATGGAGCCAGAGTCATGGTCAGGATGGGAAGTGTCCCCCCAGAACTCATCCAGGCCATCTCATAGGCTAATTTTGCTTTATGTTAAATTGTTCAGTCACTGTATGATGGGATCAAATGGCTTCTTTAAAAAGTGAACAGGTGCTATATTACAAGCCAGTGAAATCCATCCCCATGAATTATGGTAATAGACAAGCTTCAGTGTCATTCCAAATCTAGTAATATAATAAAGCTTGCAGAGAAATAGGCTTTTCTTGTCTGTCAAAGCTAGATGAATAGGTAAAATAAATTAGTCTGTACCCTCCTTACATCCACAAGAATAGAGAGTCCCTCTGTGCCTGCAAATAGATCGGAAATTAGGGTCAAAGAAGAAAATTAACTTGGGTACTTTAGAGCAATGTATATCTATTGAAACATATACATTTTTTAAAGTGTGACTTTCTTTAGAGATGAGAAACAATAAATCCTTGGGCAGAACACCAAACAGGGCATATGCCATGAACAGAAATGTTTATATTTTTGCAAAAGCTACATTTTACATCTTTATTTCCTATGATTTTAAATGCCTGCTTCCATCATTATTTAGGAAAGCATTTCTAGTGCAGTCTTTTCATAAATCTCCCCTGACTTATTTCCAGTCATCTTCATGAGCAGGAAAACCTCAATTAGCTAATACAAGTAATCCAGTTTGCATATGTTAATACATACCAGTAAATTAAGATGCATCATTTCTGTGCTAAACCCTTAGAATACAAAGATGAGTCAACATTTCTGGTCCACAATGAGTAACAGTCTCATGGAAAGGACAACTAAAAATGCCAGTGTGATAAATGCCTTTAAGTGCTGGTTCTCATCCCTAAATTCACACTTGAGCAAACTGAGGAACTTTTAAGTAATACTTTTGCTCTGTCACTACTCAAAGAGTCAATCTAGAACAAGAGTCAGATAATAGAAATGTTTAAAAGTTCCCCAGATGACTTGAATGTGTATTCACTGTCTTAAAGGATTCATTTGCCAGGTGCTAAAATAATAATCCACTAACTCTGCCTGTGGGAGAGAAGTCATCAAAATGCAGGTAGCACTTGAGTTTAAATTTAAAGAATGCAGAAAATCTCTCCAGGGATTTGGGTTCAGGATGTTTGGAGGGCTTTTGAAGTAGGATAAGCCTGCTGGGCACAATCCTGTTGAGACTAACTTTTAACAACCTTCCTAATTTATCTAAGTGTTCATCTCCACTGACACCACCCTAATGCAAATCATTGCTATAACAGCCTTACATGAATCTACCAGTTTCTTAGCTTTTTCTGCATGAGCACTCTTTCCTCTTCAAACATATTCATCCCACCTGAGGAGAAAAAGATTTTCTTACACTACAAATCAGTTGCATTGCAATAATTCAAAATTTTCAGTGGTTTCATTTTTCTCCAAAAATTAAAAAATATTTAACATAGCAGATTAGATCCTATGTTATTTAATTCTGGTCTCCTTTCAGCCTCATGTTAAATGTCCTATTTACCTTCTCTCGACCTTCTCCACCATCTCATGAACTAAATTTCATTCATGTCTGCTCTGTTTCAATCTGTGCAAATAAACCAAATGAATGAATACTACATACACCAAAAATACAATCTTACCAACTTTTTCTCTCCAATAGTTTTAATTTCCACCCAGCTCAAGACTTGGGCCATGAAATGTGTCTTACCTATCTTTATTGTATTTTTTTTCCTCTCTGCTTTCTCTTTCTCCATTTCTCTCTTTTCTTTTTCCTCAGAAGTTTAACATTTTGTACTGACCTCTGCATTTAAACAGAGAAACAAATAAACAATTACTATTAATAAGAAAATTATTACCTTAGTATATGCATGTATGGATTGCCATGATGAAAAGGGAAAGGGAAGCTAAGTAACATTTTATGAGTAGCTACAATGTTTATCATATTCAGTTAATCATTTAATTATCTTCCATGAATAATAATTTTTCAGATGAAGGAACTGATATTTGGGAAGTCATTCTTTCCCAATAATCTCACAGCTAATAATAGAACTACCAGGCTAATGACCAGTGTCTATACAATTCCCTATCCTTTCCTCTCTCTACTACTCCAGTGAAACTATAACAAGAGGTAGATCATTACCAGGGATTCAAAGCACTACATGGGAAGCTATCTAACATATCTTAACTGTATATAGCTTCTTACACTATAGATTTCAGGTGTCTGTATTATGTTTCACTCAATTATGTTTATAAGGCTAAAAGATTATGCACATTACCAATTCCTGTCTCATCTCATAACCTTTTTAAAATTGCATCCATTCATCCATTCAATAATGTATGGTACTGAGAATACAATTCTGATTTGCTTTCAGAAAATGTATATTATTAATCATAAAGACATTTTCTTAAGAATCTGAATTTGGTTATACTCCATTTCTTTCTAAGCTTTGAAATTAAATTCCATTGTGCAATGCCTACAATATAGTTGATAATTATTGCATGTGTATGAAGTGAAAAAAAAAAAAAAAAAACCCTGCTGACATCTGGGCTATGCAAAATGAAGAAATAAACTTGCAAAGTGTTTCCTGATGCTTAAAACACATATGCTGTGCCAGACCACATAATGATGGAAATCCCAGGTTAAGTGAAAACTCCTTTAATAATCAGTTCAATTAAACCCATGTAGCCCAAGATAATATTACAAACAAACTCATCTAACATTTACTACATGCAGATTCATAAATTTTAAAGATAAGATCATTAAATATTCCAGAAATTTCATGATTTACAATTTCCTATCAATCCCTGCCAAGACCATCCTATGACTAAGTCTAGCCCACCTCTCCCCTCTTTCCTAGCCCTCCCTGAAAATCCCATAAATGGGTTTAATAATAGCTCTTAAGACCATTCCAAATTGGACTACTTATTATCTCTTACCACGACAAGGTCTTATCGAGAAGGGAAAGGCTGCAAAGACAATATCTATCTGAAAGACAATGTCTATCTGAAAGGTAATATCTTTTAAAGACAGTGTCTAAATAGACAAATTTACCTGACATCAGTTTTCATCTGTTACATTCTAGGCCCTAACCTGATGGAGGGGTCACCTGTACAAATTGCTTAAACAAAAGTTAAAAAATTAAAAAAAAATTATTCAGGGTAGCTATTGGCCACATAGCAACTTGATTAAAGAGAAATGAAATAAATATTCAAATTCATAAAAGAACTATATTAGGATTAAAAAAATACTGTGAGAAGAGGGTAATAGGGAATAGAATAGATGAGACAAGTGAAAGTATAGTCAGAGAATTTGGTTCAAGATAGAAGAAACCAAGCAATTTGATTGTTTTAAAACTTGATTTTTACCTGCTGTTAGCCACAATGAAGATACTACTCCCCAACTGTAAACAGCTGTAAAATGGACCAAATATATGAAGTAAATATTTCTAGATTTTTTAAAGCATGGAGTATAGAATGGCAAATCTGGAAAGAAGAAATAAAGACTTGAATTTCATTAACCCCTGCTTTTTTCCTGAAGCCACTTTCCAGGCTAAAGTGCAAGGAAGTTCATATATAGCACAGTTGTCTCACTGAGTTCAGTGGATAGAAATTAGAGTTCTGTTCTTCTGGAGAGGCTGGCATTTATGGAGCAGAGTACCACAGAGAAGAGAATTGTGCAGAAAATGGGTTCCAGACTCTTTACAGAATGTCTCCTTGAATTTTCAGCTAAACATTAAAATATACATGCTTAGGGCAGGTCTCAGTAAGGATGAGCAAGAAATAACTACTAGGGAAAAAACACAACAGAGGCTATATTTGGGAGTCTGAACAAGATAGGAATAAGAGGTTTCATTAAATAATCCAAGCATTTAGTAAAAATCACATAAAAGCCCCTATGGTAGAAGAGCTAATCTAGACTTACAGTAAAGTCTGCTCTAGATCTATCCCACCAAAGGATATGAACAACTTATCTGCAAATAAATGAACCAAAGCCAGAACCCTGTCAATAAAACAACAAAGTCCCAAAATAGAAGTAAGAAAACTTCAAAAGGCTGCACTATAATACTGCAAGATAAAATATTTAAAATAAATGAGAAAGAAATAGATATCTCTGTGTTAAAAATAAAAGTCAATTCATAACTCACATCATGTGGAAACTAATGCAAAATAAATCATAGATTCAATTTAAAATAAAAATTAAATTTCAGGACATGGAAGCAACCTAGATGTCCATCAGCAGATGAATGGATAAGAAAGCTGTGGTACATATACATGATGGAGTATTACTCAGCCATTAAAAAGAATACATTTGAATCAGTTCTAATGAGGTGGATGAAACTGGAGCCTATTATACAGAATGAAGTAAGCCAGAAAGAAAAACACCAATACCGTATACTAACGCATATATATGGAATTTAGAAAGATGGTAACAATAACCCTGTATGCGAGACAGCAAAGGAGACACAAATGTATAGAACAGTCTTTTGGACTCTGTGGGAGAGGGAGAGGGTGGGATGATTTGGGAGAATGGCATTGAGACATATTTAATACCATATATGAAACGAATCGCCAGTCCAGGTTCAACGCATGATACTGGATGCTTGGGACTGGTGCACTGGCACGACCCAGAGGGATGATGCTAAGAGGAGGGAGGAGGGAAGGGGGTTCAGGATGGGGAACACGTGTATACCTGTGGTGGATTCATGTTGATGTATGACAAAACCAATACAATATTGTAAATAATTAACCTCCAATTAAAATAAATAAATTTATATTAAAAAAATTGTATAAAATTATTTAAATTCTAGAATGAATTATAGGAGATTATATTTGTGACCTAGATCTTACCTACAACAGCAAAACCATGATCCAAAAGAGAAAGATAATTGATAAATTTTGATTAATTAAAATTTAAAATTTCTGTTCTTTAAAAACACTAGTGAGGAAAGTCATAGACTGAGAGGAAATACTTGAGAGTCACATATCTGATAAATCATTTGTATCCAGAATATGAAAAGAGCTCTTAAAACTCAATAATTAGAGAAACAAACACTCCAGTAAAAAATGGGAAAAAGAAATTAAAATCACTTCACCAGATAGTGTAAATAGAGATTTATCACAGTCTGACTTCATCAGCAAAGAAAACTGAACACATTTCTAAGACAAAAGTTACTTACTTTACACTTATGAGTGACTCACATTGTTTTATGGCAGAAACCAATTCAGCATTGTAAAGCAATTATCCTCCAAGTAAAAGCAAAAAATAAATGAAAGACATTTATAACATCAAATAATTTAAATACATAAATTATTGAAGAAATAATGAAAATATTTCAAACTGAAGGACAGTGAATATTGTTGTTATTGTTTATTCTCAGTCATGTCTGACTCTTTTGCAAATCCATGGACTGTAGCCTGCCAGGCTCCTCTGTCCGTGGAATTTCCCAGGCAAAAAAACTGGAATGAGTTACCATTTCCTTCACCAGGGAATCTTTGTGATCCACAAATCAAGCCCTTGTCTCCTGCACTGGCAGACTAGCTCTTTATCATTGAGTCATCAGGGAAGCCCAACAGTGAATACACAATATATCAACATATCTTTTTGATGCAGTACTTAGAATGGAATTTAGAGTTCCATGCTTGCTGTAGGTTGAATTGTGCTTCTCCAAATTTGTATGTGGAAGTCCTAAGTTACAACACTTAGAATGTGACTTTATCTGAACATGGAATTAAGATCATACTGGAGGAGGGTGAATTCCTAATCAAATGTAACTGGTGACTTTACAAAAACATGGAATATTGGACACAAGCACACACACAGGAAGAAACCCACATGAAGACAAAGGCAGAGATTGGGATAATGTTGGTACAAGAAAAGAAATATCAAAATTTGCCAGAAAACCACCAGAAGCTAGGAGAGAGACCTAGAACATATTATACCTCATAGCTCTCAGAAAGAATTCATTTTGCCAAAACATTGATCTCAGATTTCTAGACTCCAATAAAAACCATGAGACAAAATTTCTGTTCTTTAAGCTGCCTAGTTTTGGGTACATTTTGTATGGCAGCAATAGAAAACTAATGCAATGTTTTTAATAAAAAAAGAATAATGGTTCAATATCAATGATCCATGCATCTACATTAATATACTAGAAAAAGAAGACCAAATGAAAAAAATAAAAATAAACAAAATGAAGGAAAGTAAAAAAGAATAGTGAAAATTAAATTTTAAAAATGAATAAACAAATGAGGAAAAACAATGAATTCTAATTGACAAAACTCTAGATAGACTAATCAAGAAAAACACACAAAAGTGAAAATACCAATATAGAAATATAACATGCCAATGAATTACAATAATATCATTCCAATGCTAATTCTCTCTTTATATGTATGCATTGTACTCTTTGTGTGAATAATACATGTACTGCTGTTGTTCAGTCTCTCAGTCATGTCCGACTCTTTACAAACCCCTGGATACCGGTTGTCCTTCACTATCTCCTGGAGTTTGCTCAAACTTACGTCCATTGAGTTGATGATGCCATCCAAGCATCTAAACCTCTGTCGACCTCCATCTCCTCCTGCCCTCAGTCTTTCCTAGAATCAGCATCTTTTCCAATGAGTCAGCTCTTCACATCAGGTGGCCAAAGTATTGGAGCTTCAGCTTCAGCATCAGTCCTTCCAATGAATATTCAAGTTTGATTTCTTTAGGATTGACTGGTTTGATCTCTCTGCTGTCCGAGGATTCTTAAGAGTCTTCTCTACCACCACAGTTCAAAAGCATCTCATTTCTTTAGTGCTCAGCCTTCTTCATGGGCCAACTCTTACATCTGTACAAGAATACTGGAAAAAGCATACTTTTGACTATAGACGTCTGTTAGCAAAGTAATGTCTCTACTTTTTAATACACTGTCTAGGTTTATCATAGCGTTTCTTACAAGGAGCAAGCATCTTTGAATTACAAGGCTGCAATCATCCTCTGCAGTAATTTTGCAGCCCAAGAAAATAAATTGTATCACTGTTTCCATTTTTTCCCCATTTATTTGCTGTGAAGTAATGGAACCAGATGGCACTATCTTAATTTTTTGAATGTTGAGTTTTAAGCCAGCTCTTTCATTCTGCTCTTTCACCTTCATGAAGAGGCTCTTTAATTCCTCTCTGCTTTCTGCCAAAAGGGTGGTGTCATCTGCATATTTGAGGTTATTGATATTTCTCCTGTCCATCTCGATTCCAGTTTGAGCTTCATCCAGCCTGGCATTTTGCATGATGTACTCTGTATATAATTTAAATAAGCAGGGTGACAATATACTGCCTTGATGTACTCCTTTCACAATTTTGAAACAATCCACTGTTCCTTGTCTGATTCTGTTGTTTCTTGACCTTCATACATGTTTCTCAGGAGGCAGGTCAGGTGGCCTGGTATTCCCATCTCATTAAGAATTTTCCACAGTTTGTTGTGATCACACAAGTACTTTAGCATAGTCAATAAAACAGAAGGTTTTCTGGAATTCCTGTGCTTTTTCTATGATACAACAGATATTGACAATTGACTCTCTGGTTTCTCTGTCTTTTCTAAATCCAGTTGGTACATCTGGAAGTTCTCAGTTCACATTCTGTTGAAGCCTAGCTTGAAGGATTTTGAGCATTACCTTGCTAGCATGTGAGATGAGAGCTACGTGCAGTATTTTGAACATTCTTTGGCAGTGCTTTTCTTTGGGATTGAGATAAAAACTGACCTTTTCCAGTCCTGTGTTCAGTGCTGAGTTTTCCAAGTTTGTTGGCATAGAGAGTGCAGCACTTTAACAGCTCCATCTTTTAGGATTTGAAATAGCTCACCTGGATATCCTTCACTTCCACTAGCTCTGTTCATAGTAATGCTTCCTAAGACCCACTTGACTTCACATTACAAAATGCCTCACTCTAGGTGAGTGATCACACCATCATGGTTATCCAGGTCATTAAGACATTTTTTGTACAGTTTTCTGTGTATTGTGTATTCTTGCCACCTCTTCTTAATATCTTCTGTTTCTGTTAGTTAGGTCGATACCATTTCTGTTCTTTCCTGTGCACATTTTTGCATGAAATGTTCCCTTGGTATCTCTAATTTTCTTGAAATGATCTCTAGTCTTTCCAGTTCCATTGTTTTCCTCTGTTTTTTTGCCTTGATCACTGAGGAAGGCTTTCTTATCTCTCCTTGCTATTCTTTGGAATTCTGCATTCAGATGGGTATATCTTTACTTTTCTCCTTTGTGTTTCACCTCTCTTCTTTTTCATGTTATCTATAAGGCCTCCTAAGATAACCATTTTGCATTTCTTTTTCTTGGAGATGGTTTTGATCACTGTCTCCTGTACAATATTATGAACCTCCATCTGTAGTTCTTCAGGCACTCTATCAGATCTTATCGCTTGAAGCTATCTGTCACTTTCACTACATAATCATAAGCAATGTGATTTATGTCATACCTTGAATGGCCACCAGTATTCTTGGGCTCCCCTAGTGGCTCAGCTGGTACAGAATCCACATGCAATGCAGGAGACCTGGGTTTGATCCCTGAGTCGGGAAAATCCCCTGGAAAAGGGAACGGCTACTCACTCCAGTATTCTGGCTTGGAGAATTCCATGGACTCTATAGTCCATAGGGTTGCAAAGAGTCAGACATGACTGAGTGAATTTTATTGAATGGCCTAGTGGTTTTCCCTACTTTCTTCAATTTAAGTATCAATTTGGGAAAAGGAGTTCATATTCTGAGCCACAGTCAGCTTCCAGTCTTGTTTTTGCTGACTGTATAGAGCTTCTCCATCTTCAGCTGCAAAAAATAAAATCAATCTGATTTTGGTATCAACCATCTGGCGATGCCCAAGTGTAGCGTCATCATCTCTTTTGTTGTTGGAAGATGGTGTTTGCTGTGACCAGTGTGTTCTCTCAGCAAAGCTGTTAACTTTTGTGTTGCTTCATCTTGTACTACAGAGACAGACTTGCCTGTTACTCCAGGGATCACTTGACTTTGCATTCATTCCCCTATGACAAAAAATACTTTTTTATTTTTTTGGTGTTTGTTCTAGAAGTTCTTGTAGGCCTTCATAGAACCATTCAACTTCAGCTTCTGTGGCATTAGTTAATGAGGGATAGACTTAGATTACTGTGAAAATAATTTTTTATATGGAACAGTAAAGGGCCTAGAGCAGCTAAAAGAATCTTAGAAGAGGAGGTCCTACACTACCACATTTCAGAATTTACTAGAGTGCTACATTAATCAAGAAAATGCAGTATTCAATTTAACAGAATAAAGAATTTAATTAAAAAGACTAACACTCTTGCAAACCATTCATTTTCAATAAGATATCAAAGCAGTAAAGTGGGAAAAGGCCAAACTTTATAATAAATTTTGGAATAAATTGTGCTGGAAGACTGGTACTACATATGAGAAAAAGACAGTCCTTAACCCATATCTCACACCATCACAGAAAGTTCAACATGAGATAGAGCAAAGATCTAATTGTAAAACCTTGCATTGAAAAGCTTGTATTTTAAAAAAAAAAAAAAGCTTGTATTTTTCACTGAAGTGGACAAAAATGTTTATAAACAAGACACAAAAAATTGAAATAAACAAAAAATAATGTTATCTAAATTAAAACATTTTGTTCACATTGCTAAAAATATGAACATACAAACTGCAGACTGGGTAAAAAAAAAGCCATAAATAAAACTTGCAAAATACTTTAATCAAGAATATATAAACAATTTCTATAGCTGTATGGTAAAAAAGAAAAACAATCCAAATAAAAAATGGGTATTTCACCAAGGTTTATATACCAGCAACAGAGCTAGTGAGCCATAAGGGTATTCCATATCATTAGTCATCAGTAAAATGTCAATTAAAGCCACAATGTGATGATGCTACTATCATCTATCCAACTGTAATGGCTAAATGTAGAAAAAAATAACACAAAGTTACAACAAATGTGTGGAGCGACTGAAACTCCTACAGTTTCTGGTAAGAATGTAAAAGTGATGAAATAAATTTGGAAATCAGTCTAGTAGCTTCTCACAAATGTCATTGTTTATCCAACAACATGGATGAATCTCAATAGCATTTATACGTTTAAATATGGTGAAATATTTTGAAGTAATGGCTGTCTCTGGCTGAGGTAGGATTGACTAAGAGAAGGCACATGTGTTCTTTCTGGGGTAATGGAAATCATATACCATTTTTTTGTACATTCTCTGATGTGTACCATTTTTAAAGTCTTCATTGAATTTGTTACAATAGTGCTTCTGCTTTATGCTTTGGTATTTTGGTCTCCAGGCCTGAGGGATTTTAGTTCTTCAACCAGGGATTGAACTTGTATCCCCTACATTAGAAGATAAAATTTTAACCACTGAACCACCAGGAAAGTCCCTGAAATCACCTATATCTTAACATATGGGTGACAGATTCATGCAGCTGTCAAAATTCATCAACTATGAACTTAATATTTGTGCATTTCCTTGAATGGAAGTTATGACTCACATTTTTATAAAAATTGAAAAAGAAGCCTTTTTTATGTCATACTAACCCTATGATGCAGAACTGTCTGCTCAGCAAATTAGTCCAACTATGTAATCAGTATATAAACCATTCTATGTTCTGAATATAACTGGTTTCTCATTCTGGAAGATACACTTATTCATCATAATTTATAATTTAAGTGTTGATAAGAAAGTTTGCTTCCAGAAGAATTTTCAATTTTCCAAAAGTATATCCAGTTTTGTAGGTTTGGTCTTGTATGTTTGTCTTCCAGGAAGATTAAGAGTATTCTGTTAAGCACATTACTTTCTAATTTCAAACTTACATAGTAGTGAAAATCTAATGCAGATTAATCTAATTCCTCTCAAAGTTATTAATGTTTTCTGTTCTCTCCATTTCTATCTCTCACTTCAAGGTTTTTCTTCTGCGAAACAGATCATCACATTGAACAATAGAGGAATACCTTCTATAAACCTGCAAAAGGAAATGCAACAATTTTGTTAAGATGTAATTCATATCCCATGTAATTCACCCATCTAAAGTATACAACCCAGGGCTCTTAAAATTATTCATGGAGTTGTGCACCATCACCATGAGCCATTTTAGAACACTTTTATCACCATCATATCACCTTGTTATAATTTCCATTTCTTTAATTTTGTATTTGATTTGTTTTAATGTTGTGCCAGGTTATTATTTCTATTGTCTTACACATACTCTTAAATTCCTCTTTTACTTATAATATTAAATATATGATTATATAGTCTATCCAAATAATTTCACATTCTCAAGTATTTGTAGATCTCATTTTAGTTTTTTTCTTTTTTTTTCCAGATTATTTCAAGTCTCAGGTCAGCAAAAGGACCAGCTAGTGGTTGAACATTTTCAGGGATAGTTTTATGGTATTAATGTGTGCCATCACCACCTTCCAGAGCTTGCACAAAACTCATGGAGTTGGTAATGCCACTCAACCATCTCATCCTCTGTCATCCCCTTCTCCTCCTGCCTTCAATCTTTCCTCACATCAGGGTCTTTTCCAATGAGTCAGTTCTTCGCATCAAGTGGCCAAAGTATTGGAGTTTCAGCTTCAGCATCAGTCCTTCCAATGAACATTCAGGACTGATTTCCTTTAAGATTAACTGGTTTGATCTCCTTGCTGTTGAAAGGACTCTCAAAACTTTTCTCCAACACCACAGTTTAAAAGCCTCAATTCTTCAGCACTCAGCTTTCTTTATGGACCAACTCTCACATCCGTACATAACTACTGGCAAAACCATAGGTTTGACTAGATGGACCTTTTCACCAAAATGATGTCTCTGCTTTTTCATATGCTGTCTAGGATTGTTATAGTTTTTCTTCCAAGGAGCAAGCATCTTTTAATTTCATGGCTGCACTCAACATCTGCAGTGATTTGGGAGCCCTTCAAGAAAAAAAAAGTCTCTCACTGTTTCCATTGTTTCCCCATCTATTTTTCATGAAGTGATGGGACTGGATGCCATGGTCTTAGTTTTCTGAAAGTTGAGTTTTAAGCCAACTGTTTCACTCTCCTCTTTCACTTTTATCAAGAGTCTTTTTAGTTCTTCTCTGCTTTGTGCCATTAGGGTGGTGTCATCTGCATATCCGAGGTTATTGATATTTCTCCTGGCAACCTTGATTCCTGCTTGTGCTTCATCCAGCCCAGCATTTTGCATGATGTACTCTGCATTTAAGTTAGATAAGCAGGGAGGTGTACTCCTTTCCCAATTTGGAACCAGTTTGTTGTTCCATGTCCAATTCTAACTTTTATTTCTTGGCCTGCATACAGGTTTCTCAGGAGGCAGGTAAGGAGGTCTGGTATTCTCATCTCTTTAAGAATTTTCCACAGTTTGTTTTGATCCACATAGTCAAAGGTTTTAGTGTATTCAGTGAAGCAGAAGTAGATGTTTTCCTGGAATTCTCTTTCTTTTTTTATGATACAGTGGATACAGTTCATCTCTAATTCCTCTGCCTTTTCTAAATCCAGCTTGAACGTTTGGGATTTCTCTGTTCACATACTCTTGAAGTCTAGCTTGGAGAATTTTGATGATTACTTTGCTAGCATGTAAAATGAGTGCAATTGTGCAATAGTTTGAACATTCTTTGGCATTGCCCTTCTTTGGGATTGGAATGAAAACTGACCTTTTCCAGTCTTGTAGCCACTGCTAAGTTTTCCAAATTTGCTGATATATTGAATGTGGCACTTTAACAGCATCACCTTCTAAGATTTGAAATAGCTTAGGTAGGATTCCATCACCTCCACTAGCTTTGTTTATAGTGATGCTCCTTAAGACCCACTTACTTGACTTCACACTCCAAAATGTCTGGCTCCAGGTGAGTCGAAGTATAAACAAAATGCATAATATGAAGGAAAATTCACATATAGTCATTCTCCAAATGTGAAACATTAAAAAACAAGTAGATTATTATAAATATGAGCCTGAAAATCCATGTCAAGTCCTTTATATTAATAGCCCCAGAGAGGGTTCACAGATCTTTGTTACCCATAAATCTTTTCAATTTCATTGATCATTTTCTAAGCATTAAGAACTGTCTTCATGTTCTATGTGTATTTCATGGTATTTACTCTACAGCAAGAAAGACACATATATAAATTGACAATCATTGTGTATTATTGTATTATGGTAGTATACAAAAGGAATAGATAGAGGTACCTTCTAATATCTATCTGGACAAGAAATTACTTGATAGAGAAGCTCATGTTTCAATAGATGTTTAATGAATTAATGATTAAGAATGAAAATCCAAGCAGTAGTGTTTGGAGGCTTTTTGCCTCTTTCAAAGCCACTGTAGAAGTATTAGTTGGTGAGGTTGATAATTTTCATATTCTACTTTTTTTTTTTACCTCTGATTTCTTTAAATTCACCTTCTAAAAAATCTTCCTAGAAATCATAAGAAAAAAAGTTTTAATCCTATAGACTAGGAGAAGAATGTACATTTAGAAAAATAAAATTTGTTGTGAAGTTTCTTTCAACAACATGGGAACATTCATGTTGAGCATACTCCATGACTATGGAATTTCTTGCCACTTCACACTACAGATGAACATTTTCCAAATTGTGTAATCCTCTAAATTCTCGCAATCCACATAACCTCCCACTTACCCTCTGTCTCCATTCTCTGTTTCTGATTTTTATCTTAAAGAAGTTTGCTGACTTCCATTGAAATGTATGGAGTCACAGAATGATCCCAAAAGAGATTATCTAACCTACCAGAAACCTAGCAAGATGATGAATACGATGATCGGAATGGAAACAGAATGGCCTGTGATCTGCCCAATACTTGCTACATGGTGTTCCTTGTACAGATAAAGTAACAGGACAGTTTTCTTAGTTTAAATTTCAAATTAAAATTCCCAGTGCTGTGGTTAATTATTTCACTCCAATAAATTCTGATCAATGGATTATATTTTCTATATACTTACATTTGCTATATATCTTATGACTGATTAAGAGATGGAAGACAAATTAAAAGCTATTTCTTAAATGCAATTTTCTTATTGAAGAAAGTATTTCAAAAAATGTAATATGTAGGTGGAAAGTATAAAAATATACATGAACTGTTAATCTAGTCTATAATCTTTATTTTCTTAACGAAAAGCTTGAGATCCAAAAAGGCAAAATTAGTGGCTCAGTATCCAACAGGTTAACACCAACATCCATTGGATCACAGAAAAAGCAAGAAAATTCCAGAAAAACATCTACTTCTGCTTCATTGACTATGCCAAAGTCTTTGAATGTGGATCATGACAAACTGAAAAATTCTTAAAGAGATGAGAACACCAGACCAGCTCACCTGCCTCCTGAGAAACCTGTATGCAGTGTGAGAACTGGACATGGGACACGAATGGTTTACTCATGGAATGAGAGCAAAATGGAAGTGAGCAGTTTATTCAAGGATCTGAAGTTCAGCTTTGAATTATTTTAATTCCAGAATTGATTTAGCATGATCTTGGAGTGTGTGGGGGAGAGAGTAAATTATAAAAGATGATGTGTTCAGGCTCTCTTACTCTATTTTTGCAAATAATGACTATGTAACAGCTGAGATCATTTATAACACTGCACATGTGCCTCTGGAGGTACTGGCTTGGTTGTGTATGGTATGGCATATATGTGTGTGGTATGGCTTCTCTTGTGGCTCAGCTGGTAAAGAATCTGCCTGTAATGCAAGATACCTAGATTCAATCCCTGGGTTGGGAAGATTCCCTGTAGAAGGAAAATGCTACCTACTCCAGTATTCTGGCCTGGAGAATTCCATGGACTGCATAGTCCATGGGGTCAAAAAGAGTCGGACAGGATTGATCGACTTTCACTTTCACCTGAAAAGCGGTGGCATTGCTGCTGTGTCACGGCTATGTCTGTTGGGTCAGCCACAAATGGACAGAATAGAGCGTGGCTGCTGCTATGGCTGCTGAGGAGAGAATAAATGAGTCTGCAGTTCCTACAGCTCCTTGAGTCTCCTTCCAGCCTCTTAGCTTGCACCTTGCCTACTCTGGCTTCAAGGAACAGTGCGTACAGTGAGACACAGTGAAGCAATTCATGTCAGGAGCAGGATCAGCAACACAGTTAATGTTTCCAGGCACAGTTCAGGAAAAATAGACAGAGATAGAGACAGACATAGAGAGAGCCATCCCATACTTCAGGTTAATTTTATAAGTAATTTTTTTTTTATTTTTATTTTATTTTATTTTTTAACTTTAAAATATTGTATTGGTTTTGCCATATATCAACATGAGTCCACCACAGGTATACCTGTGTTCCCCATCCTGAACCCTCCTCACTCCTCCCTCCCCATAGCATCCCTCTGGGTTGTCCCAGTGCACCAGCCCCAAGCATCCAGTATCATGCATCGAACCTGGACTGGTGACTCATTTCATATACGATATTATACATGTTTCAATGCCATTCTCCCAAATCATCCCACCCTCTCCCTCTCCCACAGAGTCAAGAAAAACACCAATACAGTATACTAACGCATATATATGGAATTTAGAAAGATGGTAACAATAACCCTGTACACGAGACAGCAAAAGAGACACTGATGTATATAAGTAATTTTCAAAACACAATTTTATACAATAAAAAAATTAATGGAAACCATGAAACCACATGAAAAATAACTAAAGGTATTAAATTAGTGTTCAAACAAAGAAGGACATATAATTGTGCGAACAGTATAAAAAGTCTTTGCAGGATGGTTCTCTTTGTGCCTGATGCTGAAGCTTGAAATGCATAGGTCTAGCAATAGGGAAAGATAGATGTAAAGTAGGGAAGAACAAAACAATCTGGAAGCCACAATAGAAAGGAAATCAATAGATTATTGAAAAAACACTATCAATCAATCTGATCAAATTGACATCTATAGACCATTCTGCACATTAATAGAAAGGTGCATATTATTTTCAAGTATACATAAATAAAACATTCAGCCAAGTAGAAAATACACTATATGCTATAACCAAGTTTAAATAAATTTTAAAAGATTGAAGCCACACATATTTCTCTAACCACAAAAGAATTGAATCTAAAACTAATACACAAAGATATCTAGAAAAACGTAAACAGTAGGACAATAAATATAAACTTAGGTTTGTATTACCCCTATGTCAAAGTGGAGTACACAAAGAACATTTTGAACTGAATAAAAATAAATAATATATCAAAATTTGCAGCATGCAGATAGAGCCATAATTGGAGGAAAATTTATAGCTAAAATATTTATATTCAGATAATTAAATGGTCCAAAGGCAACGATCCACTTAAGTATGCACCTTAAAGGAGCTATAAAAAGAAAAACAAAGTAAGCTCACTGTAGGGAGAACAAAGACGTGAAAAAGATGAGCAGAAAATTCTTAAATAAAAAATTATAAAAACATATAGAGAAAATTAACCCAGAAGTTTTCTTTTAGCTAATAAAACATAAAAGTCTAGTTAGAAGGATCAAGAAAAAGATAAAGAACAGATTATCAGTATAATGAATAAAAAAAAACAAGATTATCATTAGAGATCAAACAATTAAAGAACAATGAGTGAATGTTATGAATGCTGCTGCTGCTGCTGCTAAGTTGTTTAGTCGTGTCCAACCCCATAGATGGCAGCCCACCAGGCTCTTCTGTCTCTGGGATTCTCCAGTCAAGAACACTGGAGTGGGTTGCCATTTGTGAATACTTGTTATGAATACTCTACACCAACAAATTTAATAACTAAGACAAATTTCTTGAATAATAAAATCTACCAAAACTTACTCAAGAAGAAATGAATAATTACAGTAAATGCAAGAAGAAATAAATATCAACAACTATATGTCCACATGCACTAAATTGAATTTAGACTTCTAACTCACACATACACAAAGATTAAATCAAAGTGGGTCAAAAGCCTAAAGATATAAGCTGAAACTGTAAATTTCTTAAAAGAAAATACAGGATAAATCTCTGTGACCCTGGGTTAGTCAATGATTTCTCAGATAAAACACATAAAGCACAATTGATATGAGAAGGCTGTGAAACTGGACTTTGTCAAATTTAAAACTTTCATATTTTAACAAACATCATCAAGAAACCACAAAAATAAACTCACAAGCTAAAAAAATAGTTTCAAATCATATAATCAGTAAAAATTTTGTATACAAATATCTATGAAGTATTCTTCTGACTCAATAACATTTTAAACAATTCTATTTAAAATGAGTAGAGGATTTGGATACTTCTACAAAGATATTTAATAAGAACACAATTTTTATTATTTATTTAATATTCTATTAAATATTTAAATTTATTAATATTTATTTAAATATTTGATTACTTATAAAATGTTTAATAAACACACAAAAAGTTGGTCAACATTATCAGTCTTTATAGAAATACAAAGCAAAACCACAATGAGTTTCTGCAAACCCACTAAGATGGATATAGTAAACAAGATAGTCACTAACAAGAATTGGTCGAGAAATTGGAATCTCATATGTTGCTGCTGGAAATGTAAATGAACACAACACTTTGGAAAGCAATCTAGATGTACTTCAAAAGATTAAGCATAAAATTAAAAAATGACCTAGCAATTTTATACTTAGGTATCTACCCAAGATAAGTGGAAAAATAGGTCCACACAAAAATTGCATAAATGTCAAAGTGGCATTATTCATAACAGTTGGAAGATTGAGGCAACACAATATCCACCAGATGAATGAAAAAAATAAAAGGTGGTATATGATGGAACAGTATTTCGCATCCTGATAGATGCTGCATCATGGATTAACTTCAAAAACACCATAAGTGCAAGCAGTCAAAAAGAGACCACATTTTATGAAATGTCCAAAGGAGACAAATCTACATAGAAGGTAAGTAGGTTACTGGTTTCCTAGGGCTGGAAGTAGAGGAGAGAAGTGGGTAGTGACTGCTAAAGGTTTCATTGAGACATGGTGAAATTGTTCTCAGTTCAGTCACTCTGTCATGTCACTCAGACACTTTGTGACCCCATGGACTGTAGCACACCAGGCTTCGCTGTCTATCACCAACTCACGGAGCTTACTTAAACTCATGTCGATATAGTCAGTGATGCCATCCAACCATCTCATCCTCTCTTGTCCCTTTCTTCTCCTGCCTTCAATCTTTCCCAGCATCAGGATCTTTTCCAATGAGTCAGTTCTTCGCATCAGGTGGCCAAAGTACTGGAGCTTCAGCTTCAGCTTCAGGCCTTCCAATGAATATTCAGGACTGATTTCCTTTAGGATTGACTGGTTTGATCTCCTTGCAGTCCAAGAGACTCTCCAGAGTCTTCTCCAACACCACAGTTCGAAAGCATAATCCTTTAGCAATCAACCTTCTTTATGGTTCAACTCTCACATCCACACATGACTACTGCAAAAACCACAGCTTTGATTTTATGGACCTTTGTTGGCAAAATAATGTCTCTGCTTTTTAAAATACTGTCTAGGATTGTCATAGTTTTTCTTCCAAGAGCAAGCATCTTTTAATTTCATGGCTGCAGTCACCACCTGCAGTGATTTTGGAGCCTAAGAAAATACAGTCTGTCACTGTTTCCATTGTTTCCCCATCTATTTGCCATGAAGTGATGGGACTGGATGCCATGATCTTAGTTTTCTGAATGTTGAATTCTAAGCCAACTTTTTCATTCTCCTCTTTCACTTTCATCAAGAGGCTCTTTAGTTCTTCTTCTTCACTTTCTCCCATAAGGGTGGTGTAATCTGCATATCTGAGGTTATTGATATTTCTCCCAGCAATCTTGATTCCAGCTTGTGCTTCATCTGCATATAAGTTAAATAAGCAGGGTGACAATATGTAGCCTTCACTTACTTTTTTCCCAACTTGGAACCAGTCTGTTGTTCCATGTCCACTTTTAACTGTTGCTCCTTGACCTGCATACATATTGCTCAGGAGGCAGGTGAGATGGTCTGGTATTCCTATCTCATCAAGAATTTTCCACAGTTTGTGTGATCCACACAGCCAAAGGCTTTGGCATAGTCAATAAAACAGAAGTAGATGCTTCTCTGGAACTCTTTTGCTTTTTCTGTGATCCAACAGATCATGAAATTGTTCTAAAGTTATATAATGGTGATGTTGCACATTACGTTAACATGCTAAAAACCATGGAATTGTATACTTTATAAGCAGATGAACTCTATGCCATGTAAATTACATCTCAATGAGAAAAAAATAAATCATGTAACTGAGAAATTAAAATCAAAATATTTAATTTAAAACTTCCCACAAACAAAATGTCAGGCTGTGATTGCATTAATGGAGACATATTACAATATTTAAGGAAGAAATTGTATCAATTTTACTTAATTTCTTGTAGAAAATGGATGAGAAATGTGGACGACAATTTTCTCTTATTTCTTAGTAAAGGATCCCAACTTCCTGAATAATGGAAATTGACAAATTATAAAAGGAGACTGTTTCCTTTTTCCCCCAGAAACATTATCATTTTAAGAGTATTAATCCTAAAACTAAGCACTTAACTTACGTTTAAAATTACCTAAACTAAAGTTTCAGAGGGAAATGAAATGCCGAGCTACTCTTTTATATTCGAAACACTGGTAAAGTAGAAAACGTTTTATTAGTTTTCCAAGGATTTGTTTACATTATGGAAATTAGTTGGCTTTAGTTCTCATAATTCTCCAAGCCAGGCTTCAGCAATATGTGAACCGTGAACTTCCTGATGTTCAAGCTGGTTTTAAAAAAGGCAGAGGAACTAGAGATCAAATTGCCAACATCCACTGGATCATTGAAAAAGCAAGAGAGTTCCAGAAAAGCATCTATTTCTGCTTTATTGACTATGCCAAAGCCTTTGACTGTGTGGATCACAATAAACTGTGGAAAATTCTGAGAGATGGGAATACCAGACCACCTGACCTGCCTCTTGAGAAATTTGTATGCAGGTCAGGAAGCAACAGTTAGAACTGGACATGGAACAACAGACTGGTTCCAAATAGGAAAAGGAGTTCGTCAAGGCTATATATTGTCACCCTGTTTATTTAACTTATATGCAGAGTACATCATGAGAGACGCTGGGCTGGAAGAAACACAAGCTGGAAATCAAGATTGCTGGGAGAAATATCAATAACCTCAGATGTGCAAATGACAACACCCTTATGGCAGAAAGTGAAGAGGAACTCAAAAGCCTCTTGATGAAAGTGAAAGTGGAGAGTGAAAAAGTTGGCTTAAAGCTCAACATTCAGAAAACTAACATCATGGCATCCGATCCCATCACTTCATGGGAAATAAATGGGGAAACAGTGGAAACAGTGTCAGACTTTATTTTTCTGGGCTCCAAAATAGCTGCAGATGGTGACTGCAACCATGAAATTAAAAGACGCTTACTCCTTGGAAGGAAAGTTACGACCAAGCTAGATAGCATATTCAAAAGCAGAGACATTACTTTGCCAACAAAGGTCCGTCTAGTCAAGGCTATGGTTATTCCAGTGGTCATGTATGGATGTGAGAGTTGGACTGTGAAGAAGGCTGAGTGCTGAAGAATTGATGCTTTTGAACTGTGGTGTTGGAGAAGACTCTTGAGAGTCCTTTGGACTGCAAGGAGATCCAACCAGTCCATTCTGAAGATCAGCCCTGGGATTTCTTTGGAAGGAATGATGCTAAAGCTGAAACTCTAGTACTTTGGCTACCTCATGCAAAGAGTTGACTCATTGGAAAAGACTCTGATGCTGGGAGGGATTGGGGGCAGGAGGAGAAGGGGACGACAGAGGATGAGATAGCTGGATGGCATCACTGACTCGATGGATGTGAGTCTCAGTGAACTCCGGGAGTTGGTGATGGACAGGGAGGCCTGGCGTGCTGCGATCATGGGGTCACAAAGAGTCGGACATGACTGAGCGACTGATCTGATCTGATATATATATATTTACTTAAACTCAAAGATTCAAAATGCAGAGTTTCTCTCTTGTAGCGTAAAATATACCCTTCTGTGTATTCAAGTCTAGTCATCTGTTATAAGCAATAACAGTTTGGTTCTAATCTAGAAACCTCACCTTTGCTTTCAGAACAATAAAAGTACCTTTAGATATTAAATGGCAAGAAAGCTTTTCAAATCATTTTATGTGGCCACAGGACTGGAAAATGTCAGTTTTCATTCCAATCCCAAGAAAGGCAATGCTCAAACTACTGCACAATTGCACTCATCTCACATGCTAGAAAAGTAATGCTCAAAATTCTCCAAACAAGATTTCAAGAGTACATGAACAGAGAACTTCCAGATGTTAAAGCTGGATTTAGAGAAGGCAGAGTAACCAGAGATCAAATTGCCAGCATCTGTTGGATCACTGAAGAAGCAATAGAGTTACAGAAAAGTTTCTACTTCTGTTTTATTGACTGTGCCATAGCCTTTTACTATGTGGATCACAGTAAACTATGGAAAATTCTTAAAGAGATGAGAATACCAGACCACCTTCCCTGCTTCCTGAGAAAACTGTATGCAGGTCAAGAAGCAATAGTTATAACCAGACATGGAACAATAGACTGGTTCCAAATTGGGAAGGGAATACATCAAGGCTGTATATTGTCACCGTGCTTATTTAACTTCTACACAGAAATGCAAAATCATGCAAAATTCTGGGCTTGATTAAGCACAGGATGGAATCAAGATAGCCAGGAGAAATATCAATAACCTCAGATATGAAGATGAGCAGTCATTAAATTAAAAGACATTTGCTCCTTGAAAGAAAAGCTATGACAAACCTAGACAGCATCAGGATGGAGAACATGAGTATACCCGTGGTGAATTCATGTTGATGTATGGCAAAACCAATACAATATTGTAAAGTAATTAGCCTCCAATTAAAATAAATTTAAATTAAAAAAATAAAAAGCAGAGACAATACTTGGTTGACAAAGGTCCATCTTGTCAAAGCTATGGTTTTTCCAGTATTCATGTACGGATGTGAGAGTTGGTCCATAAAGAAAGCTGAGTGGTGAAGAATTGATGCTTTCAAACTGTGGTGTTGGAGAAGACTCTTGAGAGTTTCTTGATCAGCAAGGAGATTAAACCAGTCCAGCCTAAAGAAGATCAGTCCTGAATATTCATTGGAAGAACTGATGCTGAAGCTGAAACTCCAATACTTTGGCCACCTGATGCAAAGAATTGACTCATTGAAGAAAAGATCCTGGGAAAGATTGAAGGCAGGAGGAGACAGAGACAATAGAGGATAAAATCAGGAGGTACTATGAAAGCTCACATACTATTAGTATAAATATTGACAATTTTTCCCTTGGCTAAATTGCAAGCCCAAGGAACAGCCTGTTGGGCTGAAGCAGCCAAAGGTAAAGATGCTGCCTCAACAACATCAAAAGGAGCTGCAATATCACACCAACACAATACTTTCTATTGTCCACTTTTAAATAAGAGCCATCATTGAACCAAAAGAAATCACTGTTATCCAAAGGAATTTCTTGTAGATCATTACATTGAGTTAAGAGACGCTCCATTAGTCTTAAGCAGTTATGAAGGACTGGTGATGTAGTGGAGGAGAGTAGCAAAGTTAAGGCTCTTACAACATAAAAGAACCGTTTGAAGAGCCATTAACAAAGAGTTTACAGGAGGTGAGATAGTGGGCTGAGAAGTGTTGAGTGTGATAAGAATCCAGAAGAGTTTCTACTGCATGAGGTACAAAAAATGGTTAAAGGAGATTTCACAATATTTTCCTGGGGTCCTTAACCAAAAGGGCTGTGGGCGTAATGTCTCTAAGGCAAGGGGGGTACCCACACGTAGTCCAGTCTCTGGCTAGAATATCCTAGTTGATGGCTGTCCCCGTGTTTGGCGGTGTTTGGGGGTGAGTATTCCCTTCCTTTGCATACACAGTATTCCCTTTCTTTTCATACACAAAAAGGAAAAAAGAATCTGACAATTAAGATGCCCAAGGGCAAGTGGTTTCATCAAACTCTCCTTTAAGGCCTTAAGGACCATGTCCTTTGTCTTTCTGTAAAATTCGGTTAGGCTTGTTATTTTTAAGTAAAACTTATAGAGATTTGGCCATGAGAGAGATATTTGCAATCTGGATTTGGCAATAACCAAATAGAACACCTCAACAGCTGACACTTAAGTTTGGATTTGGGGAAACTTATGATACTTTGAAGCCTATCTGAATGTAGGTGCACCCCTTGTTTGGATACTAGATGTTCTAAATGTCAAACCTGGGTTTACTGCAATTTGTTTTTGGAGACTTTATGTCCGTTTAAGGTTAAAAGCTTTAGCAAATGGATAATGTCTTTCTGTGAGGAAGCTTGAAAAGGAAAGCAAAAAAGCAAATAATCCACATACTGCAAGAAACTAGAACCTCTAGGGATCTTTATGTCCTCCCAGATCAGCCTTCAGGATTTTTGAAAAATAAGGACTCTCATTAAAACCCTGAGATGCTATTGTCCAGGTGAACTGTTTTTCTTCCCAAGTGAAAGCAAAAGGATATTAACTATCTTCACCAACTGGAATACTAAAGACTGCACTGCATAAATCAATTACAATAAACAATTTACTTCCAGTTAGTAACAAATGAGGGTCAAGAGCAACAGGGTGTCCAGTGGCAACAATAGAGTTTATTGCTGAGAGGTGCTAAACAAACCTCCACATTTGGCCCTTAGACTTTCTCACGTTCAAGGGCAAGTGTCACAGGGCTGGTGCAAGAGATAAGGTGTCTTGAGGCTTGTAATAATCTATTATATGTTTTATGCTTCGAGTGTCTTCTTTAGTATTGATTAATTCTGGGAAGAGGTTTTGACGGGTCTATCTGAATCTTGATGGAAAGTGCACTGTGAATTTTGCCACCTTAAGTTGCAGATCATGTCTGTAAGGAAAGTGACAGCTGATTCAACAGAGACAAATTATTAGTGTTTCCAAAATCTGCTCTAGCACCGTCAGAAGTGGAGCAAATAAAAGATGTCAAATGGTCATTTAATTCAACTGGTGGGTTACTTTGATAATTACTGTCAGTGTCTAAGATTATCCCTCCCCCTTTTGGGAAGAAGTAAATTCTTCCAAGATACTTCTCTAAAAATCATGGCCAAAGAACTGGATGGGCCTAAACCACAGGAAATACATTTAGAAATAGGAATTTTTTGAGATTCATTAGAGATCCCCATTGTTTGATCTCTTTTAGTACTCCAAGGCAGAACCATTTTACAGTAGTGAGGTTAAGTACCAGGAGTATGGCTCCAGATTCAAGAGGGTTGGAAAATATTCATTCCCAATTCAAAGAATGTTTATCTAAGTATAAAAACGATAACAGGGCAGCTTGAGAAGAGCCTCTGTAGCTCCTCATTGCTCTATCATCAACAGTTGGGAGGACAATGAAAAGGCTGGTGAGAGGGTGAATTCACCTAAAGCTCTAATTTTAAACATCTATTTCCTTGGGTCTTTGCAATAATAGAAGAAATTAGGAGGGAGTTGAAGTTTAAAGATTTTGGTGGTTTTTCTTGGAGATAACTCATCTAGAATACAAGAGAGCCAGTGTGCCAGAATAACTGAATCTAGAATGGACATATTTTCTAATTCCATCTTGGTCATTTTTTTTTTTCCTGGAAGGGAAAGTTTCTGGTTCAGTCTACTAAAAAGCATAGTGTTAAAAGCTACTTGGATGAAATCAACATTTGAAGAACAGAATTTTCTTTGAAACTAATCTAAAATCTACAATATTAGTCTTGAACAGATTTCTCAGATTTTTGTGTACGAGCCTGAATTTTGTCCCAATTATCAGACTTTGGAAAATCCTAGGTATTGCTTGATGAAGCAACCTAACAATTAGCTGAGCCTGATTGTATAGTAAGTTAGTAGGCTGGACTCCTTCTTGTAAGTCTAGATATCTTTCAGGATTTTCCCAATTAGTATTTTTCTTCTAATTGTTGGCCTGATCATCACTGATCAATGCATGAACTGGCTGATATGTCAGAGACACCATGTTGCTAAGTTTAAATGTTTATGTTTAATTCCTCATAAATCTATAAGGAAGATATTTGGTTACTTTATGGAAATCTTTGACTGTGGTTCATAGTTAAGCCTTAGTCCAGGGAATATAAGAAATTAAGGGCTTAACCTCTGAATCCTCAGAAGGCTTAATTTTAGAGGGACAGATTCTGACAAGTTCTAATGAAAAGGGAATGAGAGAGTTTCAGAAAAAAAGTGGAAGTTTGGTGATAGCATTAGTATAGGGGATCTGAGGGTACAGAGGAGGCATAGGAGGTTTAGAAGGGAAGGAAGAACATGGCATCAGAGGCAGAGTCTATTTACAAGGAGCTGAGGGAGAGAGAGACAAGGTAATGTCAGAGGTGAGCCTGAGACAAAGAAGCCAATTTGGGAGCCACTTTATCTTTCTGCAGTACAGGAGACCCAGGTTCAATCCCTGGGTTTCTAAGATCCCCTGAAGAAGAGAATGGCCATCCACTCCGGTATTCTTGCCTGGGGAATCCTATGAACAGAGGAGCTTGGTGGACTACAGTCCATGAGATCACTAAAGTCAGACACTACTGAGCGGCTAACACTTTCACTTACCTTTCTGCCTTATTTAATATTATTTAAATAATATTAAAATCTTATTTTGCAGAGAGGCAATTTTAGATTCCTGATAATGCTGGGGAGCCTCAAAATACCAATCAAAATAAGCATTTCACTTGGTTCTGTGTCAGGGAACATTTAAGGAATCTTATATGTTGTTTTCTGTTTCTCAAGGGCCCTCTGCTCCTTATCAGTTCCTGGAAAACAGGAACGAGCAGAGCTGCACGCAGTTCTTAGGACTGAGGTCATGAGGCAGAATGCATACATGGATTCCTTTCAGTAACCTTTTTTACTTTTCTGTAAAACTACTTAGTCGTGTTCCTATTTCCAATACGTGGATTGTCTTCTGGCCCTGTGACGACTGTTATTCCCCTAGTTACTGTTGTTATGGGCCTATGACTATTGTTATTCCCTTAGTTACTGTTGTTATAAGTCTGGTTTCGGTGTTTTTTACCCAACTCTATTTTTCTGCCTAAAGCTTCTTTGTATAACAAAACATAAGCACATGCTGCCATGAATAAAGCCCCCTTGTTCCATTAGAGACTTGGGTCCCCCATGTCTTTCGTTGCTTTCTTTTTCTTTTTGTCCCCACGTCCTGGTCTGTCAAGAAGACCATAACAGTTCTGAAATTTTTTGAGCTATTGTAGGCCAATTCAGTTTAAGAAAATGAAGGTTGGTAATTTCAAAAGTTCCCCATAATGATCACTGATAATCTAAACTGCCTTTGCTCAATTTGGTTCATTTAGTTGGAAATGAACTTGAGGAAGAACTAAGGTTTTTAATGATAAAATCAGCCAGAATCTCTGTAGGGTGGGGACATCCTCAAAATACTGAAATAACTATAATCCTATTTCCTAGAGGCTTTTCTTCTAGAGTTTTAAAAAAAAATTTTTTTTTTCCAAATAGCTTAAGCAGCTTATAGCACAAAGAGCTCAATTCAAACAGCTTGCAAACCAATCCCAGCCTGCCCTAAGAAGACAGCTTAGTTCCAGAGGATCTGGGCTGACATTTTACTCAGGATCAGCTGAGAATTACAATTTGGGATCTGCAATCATAGAGCCATGTTCAAGTCCCTGCACTGCAAGGGAAGGAGAATACTTTTTAAGTATCGAGTCCTTGCCAGCAAAGAAGAGGAGTATTTCTTCTTCTCCCTGGGCTCTGTTGTCACAGGCTATGAGTGCTCTCCCATCTGGTCTCCCAGTTCTATTTAATGAAGTTGCTGCTTATTAATTTTTTACATATATGTTACAGAAAAGGGGACCCCTTCCAGGACATGAAAGGGGGAACTTGTCTAACACTCAGCAGTGAATTATCTGAGGAGATGCATGGGCTGACAAAGCAAGAGACTGTATTGGGAAAGGGCACCCAGGTGAAGAGCAGCAGGGTGAGGGACCCAGGAGAACCCCTCTGCCACGTGACTTGCAGTCCTAGGCTTTATGGTGATGGGGTTAGTTTCCTGGTTGTCTCTGGCCAATCATTCTGACTCAAGGTCATTCCTAGTAGTGCTTACATTGCTCAGCCAGGGTGGATTCCAGTGAGGAGGATTCTGGGAGGTTAGTAGGACATATGGCTGGCATTTGCTTTATCCTTTTGACCCTTCCAAAATTCTTCTGGTTGGTGGTAGCTTGTTAATTTCACATTCCAGTGTGACCGCCTGTTGCAAGATAACTCTTGCAAGTGGTTACTATTTTGCCTGGCCAGGGAAGTTTTGGTCAGTATTTCCCCTAACACATGCATACTTTCAAAGTTTAATTATCATCTTATCTCCTCTTTTTTAACTGTTTTTCTTTGATAATCTAAAAGGCTGTGGTGAATTTAGTCAATTATTCTGTGCTGAAGACCCTTCCCCCAACCTTACTCACTGCTGTCCAAGCCCCAGATATAAATTTCTAGTTTCTTGTTAAAATTTCTACAATAGTGTTTCAAATTTAATGTGTCACTAACAAAGCTCATCAACTTCTCTCTCTCAATATGTTCCTCCATCTCCTTAAATAGCTGTTCTTTTTAAAACTTTCCTGTTATTTAAGTCAGTGTGCTCTTAATTACACAATCAAGAATCCTGTAGGTATCTTCCCTAAATATCAGGGTACATTTTTTACTTGCTACCCATGTTTGTTTAACCTTCCTCAGTCTACAAAGAATTTCTATACATTACTACATGTTCATTTAGTGGATAGAATATGGGTTGAAGCCAGACAGAACTACATATGAATATCTTCTCCAATGAGTAGTTGTATGCTTGAGTATAGAAGAGAAAATCTCAAATAAAGGGAAGTATACAGATCAAACTTGTCCCATGAATATTCATGCAGTTCTGTTTCCACCACATTTCAATAGCTTTGTCTCATCCTTTTTCTTCCACTGCAGACTCTTGCTTGAATCATGTACAACTGAAACTTACAAATAGCTGAAATTTTAAATAAAAATAAAAATTTATTTTGATACTGGGAAATGGCTACCTTAAATGAAGTTCTGTAAACATTCTTTTGATGTTATGCTCAAGAACATGGACCTGAAAACCTACTTGAGAAGGTTGTTTTTGTATGATTCCCTACAATAGATTTAAATACATTTGCATTTGGATACCATTAGGCCAAGACTATGCACTCTACACATAGTCCTATCTTCTTCACATCTCCCAGTCACTCTTTGGTTTATTCCTAGCCTCTTTCAGGCATTTATCTGCACTGGCCCAATGGTCATGTTGTCTTTTAATGTTTGATCTATATATTTAAAGTAAAAAAAAATCAAGGAGAATTCCAGAAAAATAAATAAAACAAGTTCATAAATTTAAAGAAAAGGATAACAAGTCTGGTTTCAAATAAGTTTTCAATTTCTTAGAAGAATATATTTGAGAGCTTAAAAATATCAGCACTCCAATTTCAGAGCTACCTTCCTCATAAAGGACTTTCTCTCTTCCTCATTTGTACTCTGACAACACTCTGTGTGCTTCTCTAATGTGAAAAATTGATCTCTGAGCTTCAGTTTCCTTATCCATAAATGTTTTAATAATTTGACTTACCTCATTTTAGTTTTTAAGACTAAAGGAGATATGTAAGTAAAATGCATAGCTCAATGTCTGACAAAGAGTTGAAGGAGTTTTGTATTAGTTAATTAGTTTGTATTAGTTATTCCTTTGTTTTCCAGCGAACAACAAATTCCTTCCGCATAAGCTTTTGTTTTTGGAAGTTTGGTTCACCCTTCAGTGGCTCTATACTAGGATGAGGAGGTGTGTAAGGAAATCATAGGCCAATTCCCAACCCCAGACATGTTGATTCATTCAAACAGGGTTAAGATTTGGACACGGTTCTTATTCAAATATTCCCCAGATAATAATTTCAACTACCATGGTTTGGTTCAGCAGTTAAAGCGTCTGCCCACAATGCGGGAGACTCGGGTTCGATCCCTGGGTTGGGAAGATCCCCTGGAGAAGGAAATGGCAACCCACTCCAGTATTCTTGCCTGGAGAATCCCATGGACGGAGGAGCCTAATGGGCTACAGTCCACCAGGTCGCAAAGGGTCGAACACGACTGAGGGACTTCACTTCACTCACTATGGTTTGGGAACTATCAATCTAAATCAATTGGCCTGATTCCCAAGCAAAATAGACTTTGCTCTAAGTTCATACATCTCAGTTTTTAACCTCATTTCTGTCCCTTTTTCCCTTGAGTCTTGGGTCATATTACCCCCTTTAATACAACAAAAATAACCTACATGTGCAGCAGGTATTGACTTCCTGAGAAATATGCATAAGGCACACTTCTCTAAGGGGAAAAAAAAAAAGGAATGGGGTATATTCCACTAAATTTCATCAAGTGTCAGAGCTAAAAATAGAACAATATAGAAGACCCATTCCAGTCCCCCTCTTAGGGTTAGAGTCCAGACAACATTGGAAAGACTACACAGTGCTCCATTGATAGCGGGGATATTTGCAGAAGTGTTTCACTGGTGAATTTTCCTGATGATATGCCCTCTGGGATCCAGGATATCTTCTACTGGAAGGTTTCCTATACTCTACCCTCAAGGAGCCTACTAACAGGAAACACACCCCAAAAACAGAAAAAAAGATTGATTCCCTTCCTATTTCAATGTCCTTCTAGTACCCTGTACTGGATGTTGTTTATAGGACAATCAAGGGTAAATGCAGAAATTCTTTTCAACATTGGCAAAAGAAAGTATATGTGTGACTGGTTAAAAGTCATCATTGAATGCGTTTCTCTAAGTATTTCCCATGATTTGAAACTAATAATGAACGCATTGCTCCATGTTCTCTTGATAAAATGAATTATTAAAGTATTAATACTGACTAGAATGTTAAAAGAAACTGAAATCTAGAACTTTTTAATAGTCAAATGCAAAGTGCTGAGCACTGCTTTGGGAATGTAGGGACCATCCAGTGGCTATAGTCTGCATCGTTAAACCTGGACCTGAGCTAATAGTGCATAAGAATGTATCACTTGTATGTCACTGGTCCCTCATGCATCCAGGATGAACACTGTACCATTAATGGCTGGTTTAAATGACTTCAGCAAGATTTGTAATGGCAGAGGATTATGTATCTAAGCTGTCTCTCACGTGGTTTAACTTATATGAAGCAATTTGGCCTATAAAAAAGAAAATTATATCTTAAAATAGAGATTGCTAATTCTCTCCAAATTTGAGTGCTCATATAAAAGATGGAATCCACTCAATACTTTAAGATGTTGAAGATGCTTTAAACTCTCCATGAAACCTTCAATGATTAAACCAGCCATCATTGATTTCTCTTTCTCTGAACTCTCTCTTAAACTTAAGAGACCTCTGCATCTCCATAACTCAAATACCTGGAAAGTACTCAATAAATATCACTAATGTTTGATTTGCTTCTTTCAGAGGATAGAAAGGTATATATATTCCCAAATGGCAATTATAAGTTATCATATTCATTCATTCTATAACTCTTGATTCATTTCTGTCCCTTGCACTAATGAAACTGTATGCTGACAGATTATGGTGAGTATGATAAAAAAAATTAACAAGTAATGAAAGAGAGATTACCTGGGGTGGGATAGGAGGGACATTTAGGGTAGTGTAATTCAGTAAAGGCTTCTAAGAGAAAAGTCATTTGAATCAAAAACTGAAGGAAGAGAATAAGCCCATCAACTGAAGGGCTGAGGGAAGACTATTCCAGGCAGGCAGGACAGTGCAAAGGTCAGAAAGCAGAAGGGCTAGTGTAGAAAAATGCTTTACAACTTAAATAAGAATATATAACTTGAAATATCTGTGGAATCTCATTATTTCGTGGTTAATAGTCATGTTATCAGAAATATTCTGTGTTTTATATTCTGTCACATAAATTAAGATTGCAGTTCCAGAACACACATGCAAATTTTCAGTGGAAGTAATTTTTGAGCTCAAATATCATCATCTAATGTTCAAACTTTGCTCTTTGTTTATAGTTGCTGATTCTGTTATTAATGTTAATAAATCTTTGAATATTCCAATTTCAAAGATACTGTATATTTCTTTAAATTTATTTTAAATTAGATGAATTAATCACACTAAGTATGTTAATAGCTGGGAAGTAGTCAGCAAGCATTTATTGAGATCATAATAATATAAGCAAAGGATGTTACTTATTTTTCCTACCATCTTTGATTTCACATGAGTGATAATAACAAAATGTAAGGAGACATTTCATTGGCCCAAAGGTTTCCTTATTTAATGATCAACTCCTTGTTTGCTATAACTCAAAATAAAGTTTCTAAAATTTGGAAAAATTAATCTGTGCTGATCATTATTTTACTTGATTTTTAAAGCCTAATTGCATCACTAATAAAAATTGATTTTTTACTCTGCTCAAGTTAAATTAAGTGTGCTTGACTGGTTATATTTTCAGAAAAGCAAAACAAACTTGAAAATTGTTGCCATGGTGATGAAAAAACCTCCTAATTTGTTTTGTCAGAGCTTTCAACACAGTCCTAAAAATATGGAGTATAATTAGCCTTCATTTCTCTGACAATTATTTTCAATTTCCTGTCCAATTCAGTTTCAATATCCAGTATTATAAGAATATCAATTTAGATAATTAAATTTTAGAAATGGGAAAAAAATTGTCAGAACAGGATTAGATTAAATAATAAATGTATTTGTACTTTGTCCAAATTGTCCTAAATAATAGCCAAGTTTTTAAATTTATATTACTATTAATAATATAATAATATTTATTTTATAATTTGCATAGTGTTTTTATTGTTAGATTCAACATTTCATCCACATAAGAATTCTAAAACATAATACTTATTATTTTTATTTCACAGAAGCTAACAAGAATCAACAAGAAAAATACATGGATAGGTCTTTTATTCCATGATCCTTCATGAACTTCATAGTGTTCTCCAGCAACATTTTTATCAACAAGATCATTCAAAGGTATACATCTAATAGTATAACTTATTTTGAAAATCAAGATTATTTCTAACTTCCTTGTTATAGATTTAAATAACTGATTTAAATAACTGAAAGCAAATTAAAAATTCAAGATATTAATAAATTTTCATTCAATTATTTTAGAATATTTACTGAGACTGATATGGTGATACAGAATTAATGTATATATATGTATATATACATAATATCTTCTCTCAGCTATTAGTTGCAATAAGAGCAATCACATGCATAATGACAATATAGGGGTAAGTGTTGTGATGGATGTATGCCTGGTTAGTATGAGACAATCAGGATTTAATCAGTCCAATTCAGCATTCTGGGACAAATTGAGTATGTTCTTCCTTCATAGGTTGATAATGTAAGCAAAACGTTGAATGACTATTAGTAGTTATATAGGTAAAGAAAAGGAGGAGGAATTCCTAACATAGTATACTGAAGTAGCAAAAGCAAAAAAGGCATGGGATTATAGGATTTGTTCCAGTATTTGGAAGTATTCTAGATGCCTGCAAAGTCAGATTCAAGTGGGGATTTGGCAGGACACGATTAAGGTCATATCATTAGGTTCAAGGTATCAGACGCTAGAGTATGAATTTTAATCTGGCCACTTCTTGAAGGTTTATGATTAAATACAGTATAGTCTGGGGCTTCCAAGGTGGCACTAGTGGTTAACAAAGAAAAAAAAAAAACCTGCCTGTCAATCTGTCAATGCAGGAGACACAAGAGAGGAGGGTTTGATCCCCAGGTAAGGAAGATCCCATGGAGGAGCGCGTGGTGACCCTCTCCAGTATTCTTGCCTGGAGAAACTCATGGTCAGAGGAACCTGGCAGGCAACAGTCCATGGAGTCGCAGTCAGACATGATTGGAGCCATTTAGCATGCACACACACAGTATAGTTTAGGTATTTGAGAGTCACCTTTTTAACTGGTCATTGACAATGTTTTTGTTTAAAAAGGTATAAAATTTACATTGTAAAGTCTAACCACACAAATTTTAATGATAAAAGTGAAATATTTCACCACACTTCCATATTCCACAGCTAACTGCTAAAGTTGTCTTTTCTCCAGTTTTTCTGTACATATGAGAGACTGAAATTCTATTTATCTACCTATCTATCATCAGCATAAATGAATGGGATCATGTGTATTTTTGGTTCCACATTTTTTAACTAAATTGATTGTAGCTACTTTTGTCACTCTACTCTTTAAAAAGTGCTAGAATTACATAATATGACTATATTACAATAATTTAACCAGTCTCTAAACCTGAACACTTGATGGTTTCCATCTTTGCTATTATAGAAATTATTATAATAAACAGTCACATACATTGACATGATCTATACATGTTACATTTTATGTAGAATAAGTTCCTAACTTTTGCAGTGCTACACTGAAAGTTCTACGCATTATTAGTTTTGATTTAAATTACTGAATTACTTTCTAATTCTTTGTGTGAATTTTTACTCTTTATTGGCATTTTAAATTATAAATAAATCTATTCAAACCCAGTTCTAATTCAAAATATCAAATACTTCATAATAAATATAATAAAATAGATGGCATTTATAGCATTTTTCTGCTTTCAGATATTTTTATACATATTAATAATATGTATTCATATTCAAACAAAAAAAAACAAAATGAAGCAAAAGATCTTTGCAAGTTTTTTTCCTCTTCCATTTTTCTTTTGACAGAGTAGACAACTAGGCCTTCTCAATTGAAACAAAGATCTGGCTATTAGTCTACAATATTATTTCCATGATACACCCTCAAATACAAATACAAATATGGTTGTCACATTTATTTTGCTCTTTTTATAGCATTATTGAAAAACTGCTGTGAATCACTATTTAAAACTACTCTGTAAACTACTCTGTATGTATAGACGGAGAAGGCAAGGGCAACCCACTCCAGTACTCTTGCCTGGAAAATCCCATGGATGGAGGAGCCTGGTAGGCTTCAGTCCATGGGGTTGCTGAGTCGGACATGACTGAGCGACTTCACTTTCACTTTTCACTTTCATGCATTGGAGAAGGAAATGGCAACCCACTCCAGTGTTCTTGCCTGGAGAATCCCAGGGAAGGCGGAGCCTGGTAGGCTGCTGTCTATGGGGTCTCACAGAGTCGGACACGACTGACGTGACTTAGTAGTAGTATGTATAGACTCAAAATGTTGAATATTATAAAAGGAAACAAAGTAAAGTTAGATTTAAATATCAACTTTCAGCCGGTAAAAGTTTAATCTGATCTTGAAGCAGTGACTTATAAAACCTCATGCATAGCTGTGTAGTTTTAGGAAAAGATCATTATTTCTATTTTAAGTGAAAGCGTTAGTCAGTCTTGTCTGACTCTCTGTAACCCCATGGACTGTAGCCTGTCAGGCTCCTCTGTCCATGGGATTCTCTAGGCAAGAATACTGGAGTGGGTAGCCATTTTCTTCTCCAGGGGATCTTCCTGACCCAGGGATCAAGCCTGGGTCTCCTGCATTGCAGGCAGATTCTTTACTGTCTGAGCTACTAGGGAAGCAAAAGTAACAATTATTAAATAGCAAGTCAGGGAGTAGACTTTCTAATGAGTGCTGCTGTGCTGTGCTTAGTTGCCCAGTCTTATCCGACTCCTCGCGACCCCATGGACTGTAGCCTGCCAGGCTCCTCTGTCCATGGGATTCTCCAGGCAAGAATACTGGAGTGGGTGCCCATGCCCTCCTCTGGGAGATCTTCCCAACCCAGGGATCGAACCCAGGACTTCTGTGGATTCTTTACTGTCTGAGCCACCAGGGGAGCCCAAGAATACTGCAGTTGATAGCCTAACCCTTCTCTAGGGGAACTTCCCAACCCAGGAATTGACCCAGGGTCTCCTACATTGCAGGCAGATTCTTTACCACCTGAGATACCCAGGAAGTCCCCTTTCTAACGTGTACATTCAACTAAAGCAGTTTTGCTTTCAATTAGTTATAAAGTATCCAGAAAGTAGTGTGAGATGCCTGCTGCCATGTTCTATGAAGCTCAGGGGAAAGAAGAATGGGAGATGAGGTCAGGAGTCAGAAACACTTCTCAGCAAATAATTTATTTTCAGTCCATGAATAAACTCAGAGTCCTTAGTGAAATTAGTTCCCAGGACCAGATAAGTTTCCCAGGTGGCTCAGTGGCAAGGAATATGCCTGCCAATGCAAGATATGAAAATTCAAACCCTAGGTCGGGAAGATCCCCTAGAGAAGGAAATGGCAACCCATTCCTATATTCTTGTCTGGGAAATCCCTCAGACAGAGGAGACCGATGGGCTACAGTTCTGTGGGGATCACAAAGAGTCAGACATGACCTAATGACTGAACAACAACCAAGTAAGCAATTAAAAGTGTAAATGTGATTGGTAAGTGCACCTGGCAAGTGTCAATTGAATCATGTTTGATATGCAGACCTAGACACCAAGGAACTTAAAGGATCTCAAGGGTTACTTTCAAGAGTTTCTTGATTCTAAAATTGGAGGTTAGTGTTAGAAGGAGAGAAGTAGAGATACCTGCAGGGATAAAGAGGTGTTGAAAATCTAGAATTGCAGTTCAAAGGAAATTCTCTAAGGATAAAAGGGATTTATTATTTGGACCAGTCTCTACTCCAAAATTAAAATACTAGGTCAGGAATCATCCACAGATCAAGGAAAGGTTTTCAGTGTAGTTTTTTCCAGTGTCTGCAACAAATGGAGGGAGCTGAGATATGAGACTAATAGGAGCAAGGTGAGGACCAAATTCAAGAACTAATGCTGAGAGATAAAACAAAAATTAAGACAAGGCATAACAAAACAGAAGCAAGTCTAGAAGCAGAGTGCAAAGTTGCAATCTAAGGAGAAGAGTTTATCTGATAGCAAATCTAAGTATATTTAAATTGAGTTATATAAACTGAGTATCACTACTTATATTTCACAAATGAGGGAGTAAAACTTGGATTAAGACTGTAACTGAGATTTTGCTTTTATTTTCCTAAGGGAAAACAGGACATCTATAGGAAAACTGGGAAAGTCTCTGACCCCAGGAAGTTATTACTGAAACTTAAGACAATTCAGGAACTTAAAAATGGGGGAGGGGGGTGAAGATTAAAGGAAAAGCAAAATGTGTGGCTAAGCATAGTATTTTATACTATCAGACTTCATCTGTATTTATTCTGAAGGATAGGTTATTTCTCCCTCACAGTCCCTTTATCTTTTTTTATATTTTTTTTAAATTTTCCAAAAGAATAATGAATATGTATAAATTACATAAAAAAATAATTGCTAATATGGTTTGAAATAAACTTTATTGAGGTATATGTGTATAATAAAATGCATCTATTTTATGTGATATTTCAATAATTTTGATGAATTCATTATACAGTTTTGTGATCACCACTACAGTTCAAATATAGAACATATCCATCACCCCAAAATTTCCCTTGTGCCTCTTTCCAGACAATAACTCTACCCCCAACCTCAAGCAACCATCACATTACTTTTTGTCACTGGAGACTGAATTGTTCTCCTCTAAGTTTCAAAGGTTGTTCTTTTCTAAGTTGCTGCTTGGTTGATTGGTTGGTTTCTCTCAGCATGTTTGTAAAGTTCATTTATGCCATTGCAGCTCTCAGTAGTTCATTCATTCTTATTTCTGAAGAGTACTTCACTGTGAGAATAAACCATGTTGCGTTCATCCATCTTCCTTTGTTGTTGTTGTTCAGTCACTGCCATGTCCAACTCTTTGCAGCCCCATGGACTGCAGCATGCCAGGCTTCCCTGTTCTTCACTGCTTCCTGTAATTTGCTCAAACTCATGTTCATTGAGTAGGTGATGCCATCCAACCATCTCAGAATCTGTTGCCCCCTTCTCCCCCCTGCCCTAAATCTTTCTCAGCATCAGGGTCTTTTCCAATGACTTGGCTCTTCACATAAATGGCCAAAGTTTTGGAGCTTCAGATTCAGCATTCATTCTCCTAATGATGAGAATTAGGATTACGCTCAATTTGACATAATTAAGAATAATGTTGTCAAAAATACATATATACAAGTCTGTGTGTGAAAATGTTTTCATTTTTTCTTGTGAAAATGCAAAGGAGTGGAATTTCTTGGTTATATTGTATCTGTATATTCAATTTAAGAAGGAACTCACAAACTATCATCCAATTTTATACACTTTTCAACAGTGTATGAGTGTTCTGGTTGCTATGCATGCTTGACAAAATTAATATTGACAGTGTTAATTTTAAGCATTCCAGTGGGCGTGTAGTAGTTTTTCATTCTTGTTATAAGGTTATTTCTCTAATCACTAATGATGCTGGGCATATATTCATGTGTGTATGGGTCCTTAGTATATCATCCTTTGTAATGTGTCAGTTAAAATTCTGTGTGCATTTTAAAAATTGAGTTTGTGCTTCTATTAATTTGTGAAAGGTGTTGTTTTGTTTTGTTTTTTAATAATGAGACAACCATCCCTTTGTCATATATATGTATTGTGGCTATTTTCTCTCAGCCCGTGATTTGCCTTCTTTACTTAACAATTCCTTCTGAAGAGCAGCAGTTTTTCATCTTAAGGATATTCATAAAAGGGTATTGAATTTTTTCAAAGGCGTTCTCTGGATCTATTGAAATAACCATATGGTTTTTATCTATCAGTTTGTTAATATGGTGTATCACATTGATTGATTTGCAAATACTGAAGAATCCTTGCACCCCTGGAATAAAGTGCACTTGGTCATGATGTATAACATTTTAATATGTTATTGGATTCTGTTTGCTAGAATTTTGTTGAGGATTTTTGCACCTATGTTCATCAGTGATATTGGCCAGTAGTTTTCTTTTTTTGTGGCATCTTTGTTTGGTTTTGGTATTAGGATTATGGGGGCCTTATAGATGAGTTTAGGAGTTTTCCTTCCTCTGCAATTTTCTGGAAGTGTTTTGAGTACACTAGGTGTTCAGTTCACTTCAGTTCAGTGCCTCAGTTGTGTTCAACAATTTGCACCCTCATGGACAGCAGCACGCCAGGCCTCCCAGTCCATCACCAAATTCTGGAGTTTATTCAAACTCATGTCCGTTGAGTCGGTGATGCCATCCAACCATCTCATCCTCTGTCGGCCCTTTCCCCTCCCACCTTCAATCTTTTCCAGAATCAGGGTCTTTTCAAATGAGTCAGCTCTTCGCATCAGGGGGCCAAACTATTGGATTTTCAGCTGCAACATCAGAACTTCCAATGCATATTCAGGACTGATTTCCTTTAGGATGGACTGGTTGGATCTCCTTGCAGTCCAAGGGACTATCAAGTGTCTTCTCCAACACCACAGTTCAAAACCATCAACTCTTCCATGCTCAGCTTTCTTTATAGTCCAACTCTCACATTCATACATGATTACTGGAAAAAACATAGCCTTGACTAGACATACCTTTGTTGGCAAAGTAATGTGCCTGTTTTTTAACATGCTGTCGAGGTTGGTTATAACTTTTCTTCCAAGGAGAAAGCGTGTTTTATTTTCATGGTTAGAGTCACCATCTGCAGTGATTTTGGAGCCCAAAAATATAAAGCCAGATATTGCTTCCACTGTTTCACCATCTATTTGCCATGAAATTATGGGACCAGATGCCATGATCTTAGTTTTATGAATGTCGAGCTGTAAGCCAACTTTTTCACTCTCCTCTTTCATTTTAATCAAGAGATTCTTCAGTTCTTCTTCACTTTCTGTGATAAGGGTGGCATAATCTGTATAGCTGATGTTATTGATATTTCTCCTGGAAATCTTGATTCCAGCATGTGCTTCACCCAGTCCAGCATTTCTCATAATGTACTCTGCACATAAGTAAAAGAAGCAGGGTAACAATATACAGCCTTGATGTGTTCCTTTCCAGATTTGGAATCAGTGTATTGTTCCATGTCCAACTCCAACTCCATGTTCTGACCTGCAAACAGATTTCTCAAGAGACAGATCAGGTGACCTGGTATTCCCATCTCTTTAAGAATTTACCACAGTTTGTGGTGATCCACACAAAGGCTTTAACATAGTCAATAAAGCAGAAATTGATGCTTTTTTTTTCTGTAACTCTCTTGCTTTTTTGATGATCCAGCGGATGTTGGCAATTTGATCTCTGGTTCCTCTGCCTTTTCTAAAGCCAGCTTGAACATCTGGAAGTTCACGGTTTACCTACTGTTGAAGCATGGCTTGGATAATTTTGAACATTACTTTACTAGCTTGTGAGATGAGTGCAATTGTGTGGGAGTTTCGTCACCCTGCTTATTTAACTTGTATGCAGAGTATATCATGAGAAACGCTAGGCTAGATGAAGCACAAGCTGGAATCAAAATTCCCAGAGAAATATCAGTAACCCCAGATATGCAGATGACACCACTCTTATGGAAGACAGTGAAGAAGAACTAAAGAGCTTCTTGATGAAAATGAAAGAGGAGAGTGAAAAAACTGGCTTAAAACTCAACACTCAAAAAGCTAAGATCATGGCATCTGATCCCATCACTTCACAGGAAATAGATGGGGAAACAATGAAAACCATGATAGACTTTATTTTCTTGGGCTCCAAAATCATTGCAGATGATGACTGTAGCCATGTAATTAAAAGACACTTGCTCCTTGGATGAAAACCTATGACCAACCTAGACAGCATATTAAAAAGCAGAGATATTACTTTGCCAACAAAGGTCCATCTAGTTGAAGCTATGGTTTTTTCAGTAGTCATGTATGGATATGAGAGTTGGACCATAAAGAAGGCTGAGTGCTGAAGAACTGATGCTTTTTAACTATGGTGTTTGAGAAGACTATTGAGAGTCCCTTGGACCGCAAGGAGATCAAACAATTCAATTCTAAAGGAAATCAGTCCTAAATATCTATTGGAAGGACTCATGCTGAAGCTGAAGCTCCAATACTTAAGCCACCTGATGGGAAGAACTGACTCACTGGAAAAGACACTGATGTTGGGAAAGATTGAAGGTGGGAGGAGAAGGGGATGACAGGCGATGAGATGGTTGGATGGCATCACTGACTCAATGGATATGAATTTGTGTAATTCTGGGAGTTGGTGATGAACAGGAGGCCTGGCATGCTGCAGTCCATGGGCTCGCAGAGAGTGGGACATGATTGAGTGACTGAACTGAACTGAACTGAGATGAGCAGAATTGTATGATAGTTTGAGCATTCATTGGCATTGCCTTTCTTTGGGATTGGAATGAAAACTGCCCTTTTCCAGTCCTATGGCCACCGCTGTTTTCCAAATTTGCTGGCATATTGAGTGAAGCACTTTCACAGCATCATCTTTTAGGATTTGAAATAGTTCACCTGGAATCCTGGAATTCCATCACCTCCACTAGCTTTATTTGTAGTGATGCTTCCTAAGTCCCCCTTGACTTTGCATTCCAGGATGTCTGGCTCTAGTGACTGGCTAGTGTCTGGCTCTAGTGATCATACCATCATGATTATCTGAGTTGTGAAGATCTTTTTTGTACTGTTCTTCTGTGTATTCTTGCCACCTCTTCTTAGTATCTTCTGCTTCTGTTAGGTCCATACCTTTTCTCTTCTTTATTGAGTCCATCTTTGTATGAAATATTCCCTTGGTATCTTTAATTTTCTTGAAGAGATCTCTAGTCTTTCCCATTCTATTGTTTTCCTCTATTTCTTTGCACTGATCACTGAAAGAAGGCTTTCTTATGTCTCCTTGCTATTGTTTGGAACTCTGCATTCAAATGGGTATACCTTTCCTTTTCTCCTTTGCTTTTCGATTCTTTTCAACAGCTATGTGCAAAGCCTCCTCAGACAGCCATTTTGCTTTTTTGCATTTCTATTTCTTTGGGATGGTCTTGATCCCTCTCTCCTGTACAATGTCATGAACCTCTGTCCATGGTTCTTCAGGCACTGTCTATCAGATCTAGTCCCTTGAATCTATTCCTCACTTCCACTGTATAGTCATAAGGGATTTTGTTTAGGTCATACCTAAATGGTCTAGTGGTTTTCCCTACTTTCTTCAATTTAAGTGTGTATTTGGCAATAAGGAGTTCATGATCAGAGCCACAGTCAGCTACCAGTCCTGTTTTTGCTGACTGTATAGAGCTTCTCCATCTTTGGCTGCAAAGAATATAATCAATCTGATTTCACTATTGAGCATCTGGTGATGTCCATATGTAGAGTCATCTCTTATGTTTGGAAGGGGGTGTTTACTATTACCAGTGTGTTCTTTTGGCAAAACTCTATTAGCCTTCACCTTGCTTCATTCCATACTCCAAGGCCAAATTTGCCTGTTACTCCAGGTGTTTCTTGACTTCCTACTTTTGCATTCCAGTCCCCTATAATGAAAAGGACATGTTTTTTGTGTGTTAGTTCTAGAAGGTCTTGAAGGCCTTCATAGAATCATTCAACTTCAGCTTCTTAAGCACTACTGGTCAGGTCATAGACTTGGATTATGGTGATATTTAATGGTTTGCCTTGGAAATGAACAGATAATTCTGTAGTTTTGAGACTGCATCCAAGGGCTGCATTTCAGACTCTTTGGTTGATTATAATGGCTACTCCACTTCTTCTAAGGGATTCTTGCCCACAGTAGTAGATATAATGGTCTTGTGGTTTAACTTCACCCGTTCCAGTACATTTTAGTTTGCTGATATCTAAAATGTCTATGTTCACTCTTGCCATCTCCTGTTTGACCACTTCCAATTTGCCTTGATTCATGGACCTAACATTTCAGGTTCCTATGCAATGTTGCTGTTTACAGCATCAGACTTTGCTTCTATCACCAGTCATATCCACAACTGGATATTACTTTTGCTTTGGCTTTTTTACTCTTCATTGTTTCTGGAGTATTTCTCCACTGATCTTCAGTAGCATTTTGGGAACTTATCGATCCGGGGTGTTTATCTTTCAGTGTCCTATGTTTTTCCTTTTCATACTGTTCTTGGGGTTCTTAAGAATAATGAAACAGTTTGCCATTCCCTTCTCCAATGGACTATATTTTCTCAGAACTCTCCACCATGACCTGTCTGTCTTGGGTGTCCCTACATGGCATGGCTAATAGTTTCATTGAGTTAGACAAGGCTGTGGTCCATGTGATCAGATTGGTTAGTTTTCTGTGATTGTGGTTTTCAGTCTGTCTACCCTCTGATGGAGAAGGATAAGAGGTTTATGGAAGCTCTCTGATGGGAGAGACTGACTGAAGGGAAAACTGGATCTTGTTCTCCTGGTCAGGGTCTTGCTCAGTAAATCTTTAATCCAGTTTTCTCTTTATGGGTGGAGCTGTGTTCCCTCCATGCTGTTTACCTGGGGCCAAACTATGGTCGAGGTAATGAAGATAATGGCAACTTCCTTGAGAAGACCCTATGCATGTACAGTTACACACACTGCCCCCAACCCTGCAGCAGGCCAACGCCTACTCATCCATTGGAGACTCCTGGACACTCCAGTGCAAGTCTGGGTAAGTCTCTTATGGGGTCACTGCTCCTTTCTCCTGGGTCCTGCTGCACACAAGGTTCTGTTTGTGCCCTCTAAGAGTCTATTTCCCAGTTCTGTGTAAGTTGTGGCAGTTCTATGGTGGGGTTAATGGCAACCTCCTCCAAGAGGGCTTATGCCATATGCAAGTCTGCTGCACCTAAAGCACGTGTCCTTGTCGCAGTCTATTGCTGACCTGTGCCTCCACAGGAGATGCTCAAACACAGTGCTGTCTCAGTCTCTGTGGGGTCCCTGGGTCCTGGTGGGCACAAGATTTTTTTGTGCCCTCTGAGCATCTTTGGCAGGAATGGGCTTTGATTCTCAACATGAATTCGCCCCCCCTCCTACCATCTTGCTGGGACTTCTTTGCTGCCCCAGTGCCTACCATCTTTCTGGGATTTCTTGGACCTTGGACATGGAGTATCTGTTCACGGCCACTGCAGCGAAGTGCAGCCACCATTTCTGACCTTGGACATGGGGTATATACTAATAGGTGTTAGCTCTTCTCTAAATTTTTGGTAGTGTTCACCTGTAAAGCAATCTGGTCCTGGGCTTTTGTTTGTTGGAAGATTTTTTTTTAGACCTTCGATTTCTGTGCTTGCAATGGGTCTATTAAGATTTTCAATTTATTGCTGGCTCAGTTTTGGAAAGTTATACTTTTCTAAGAATTTGTCCATTTCTTCCAAGTTTTCGATTTTATTAGCATATAATTGCTCATAGTAGTCTCTTATGATCTTTTGTATTTTTATGTTGTCTCTTGTGTTCTTTTCATTTCTAGTTTTATTGATTTGATTCTTCTCCCTATTTTTTTTGATGAGTTTGGTTAATCGTTTGTCTATTTTATTTATTTTCTCAAAGAGCCAGTTTTTAGTTTTGTTGATTTTTGCTATAGAGTCTCCTTCATTTTTTTAATTTACACTTCAGTTCAGTTCAGTCACTCAGTCCTGTCCGACTCTTTGCGACCCCATGAATCGCAGCACGCCAGGCCTCCCTGTCCATCACCAACTCCCGGAGTTCACTCCGACTCATGTCCATCAAGTCAGTGATGCCATCCAGCCATCTCATCCTCTGTCGTCCCCTTCTCCTCCTGCCCACAATCCCTCCCAGCATCAGAGTCTTCTCCAATGAGTCAACTCTTCGCATGAGGTTGCCAAAGTACTGGAGTTTCAGCTTTAGGATCATTCCTTCTAAATAAAACCCAGGGCTGACCTCCTTCAGAATGGACTGGTTGGATCTCCTTGCAGACCAAGGGACTCTCAAGAGTCTTTTCCAACACAACATTTCAAAAGCATCAACACTTTGGCACTCAGCTTTCTTCACAGTCCAACTCTCACATCCAACATGACCACAGGAAAAACCAGAGCCTTGACTAGCCAGACCTTTGTTGGCAAAGTAATGTCTCTGCTTTTCAATATGCTATCTAGGTTGGTCATAACTTTTCTTCCAAGGAGCAAGTGTGTTTTAATTTCATGGCTGCAGTCACCATCTACAGTGATTTTGGAGCCCCAAAAAATAAAGTCTGACACTGTTTCCACTGTTTCCCCATCTATTTCCCATAAAGTGATGGGACAGGATGCCATGATGTTAGTTTTCTGAATGTTGAGTTTTAAGCCAACTTTTTCACTCTCCTCTTTCACCTTCATCAAGAGGCTTTTTAGTTCCTCTTCACTTTCTGCCATAAGGGTGGTGTCATCTGCATATCTGAGGTTGTTGATATTTCTCCCAGCCATCTAGATTCCAGCTCGTGCTTCTTCCAGCCCAGCGTTTCTCATGATGTACTCTGCATAGAAGTTAAATAAGCAGGGTGATAATATACAGCCTTGATGTACTCCTTTTCCTATTTGGAACCAGTCTGTTGTTCCATGTCCAGTTCTAACTGTTGCTTCCTGACCTGCATACAGATTTCTCAAGAGGCAGATCAGGTGGTCTGGTATTCCCATCTCTTTCAGAAATTTCCACAGTTTATTGTGATCCACACAGTCAAAGGCTTTGCATAGTCAATAAAGCATAAATAGATGTTTTTCTGGAACTCTCTTGCTTTTTCCATGATCCAGCAGATGTTAGCAATTTGATCTCTGGTTCCTCTGCCTTTTCTAAATCCAGCTTGAACATTTGGAAGTTCACAGTTCACGTATTGCTGAACCCTGGCTTGGAGAATTTTGAGCATTACTTTGCTAGTGTGTGAGTTGAGTGCAATTGTGCAGTAGGTTCAGCATTCATTGGCATTGCCTTTCTTTGGGATTGGAATGAACACTGACCTTTTCCAGTCCTGTGGCTACTGCTGAGTTTTCCAAATTTGCTGGCATATTGAGTGCAACACTTTCACAGCATCATCTTTCAGATTTGAAAGAGCTCAACTGGAATTCCATCACCTCCACTAGCTTTGCTTGTAGTGATGCTTTCTAAGGCCCACTTGACTTCTCATTCCAGGATGTCTGGCTCTAGGTCAGTGATCACACCATCGTGATTATCTGGGTCATGAAGATCTTTTTTGTACAGTTCTTCTGTGTATTCTTGCCACCTCTTCTTAATATCTTCTGCTTCTGTTAGGTCCATACCATTTCTGTCCTTTATCGAGCACATCTTTGCATGAAATGTTCCCTTGGTATTTCTAATTTTCTTGAAGAGATCTCTAGTCTTTCCCATTCTTTTGTTTTCCTCTATTTCTTTGCATTGATCTCTGAGGAAGGCTTTCTTATCCCTCCTTGCTATTCTTTGGAACTCTGCATTCAGATGCTTATATCTTTCCTTTTCTCCTTTGCTTTTCACTTCTCTTCTTTTCACAGCTATTTGTAAGGCCTCCCCAGACACCCATTTTGCTTTTTTGCATTTCTTTTCCATGGGGATGGTCTTGATCCCTGTCTCCTGTACAATGTCACAAAGCTCTGTCCATAGTTTATCAAGCACTCTATCTATCAGATCTAGTCCCTTAAATCTATTTCTCACTTCCACTGTATTATCATAAGGGATTTGATTTAGGTCATACCTTAATGGTCTCGTGGTTTTCCCTACTTTCTTAAATTTCAGTCTGAATTTGGCAATAAGGCATTCATGGTCTGAGCTACAGTCAGCTCCTGCTCTTGTTTTTGTTTACTGTATAGAGCTTCTCCATTTTTGGCTGCAAAGAATATAATCAATCTGATGTTGATGTTGACCATCTGATGATGTCCATGTGTAGAGTCTTCTCATGTGTTGTTGGAAGAGGGTGTTTGCTATGACCAGTGCATTGTCTCGGCAAAACTCTATTAGTCTTTGTCCTGTTTCATTCTGTATTCCAAGGCCAAATTTGCCTGTTACTCCAGGTGTTTCTTGACTTCCTACTTTTGCATTCCAGTCCCCTATAATGAAAACAACATCTTTTTGGGGTGTTAGTTCTAAAAGGTCTCAGAGGTCTTCATAGAACCGTTCAACTTCAGCTTCTTCAGCGTTACTGGTTGGGGTATAGACTTGGATTACTGTGATATTGAATGGTTTGCCTTGGAAACTAACAGAGATCATTCTGTTGTTTTTGAGATTGCATCCAAGTACTGCATTTTGGACTCTTTTGTTGATGATGATGGCTACTCCATTTCTTCTAAGGGATTCCTGCCCACAGTAGTAGATATAATGGTCAACTGAGTTAAATCCACCCATTCCAGTCCATTATAGTTCTCAGTTGGTAAAGAATCCTCCTGCAATGTGTGAGTCCTGGGTTCGATCCCTGGATTGGAAAGATCCCCTGGAGAAAGGAAAGGCTACCCACTCCAGTATTCTGGCCTAGAGAATTCCATGGACTGTATAGTCCACAAGTTCTCAAAGAGTCAGACACGAAGGAACAACTTTCACTTCACTTCACTTTCTATTATTAGGTTGAATGAAATAATATCAAACAATATATTTAATATTCTATAAATTGCAGCTTCCAACTTTCCTAAATTCTGAAATGTTAATATTAAATGCTTTACAACTTCGATTTAAATGGTATTTAACTTTTAAAAATAATCTTATAGGCTTTCATGGAGTTTTTAAAATAATGTGTTTCTTTCCTACTCAATATATTAATATATCTTAAGTATTTGATATTTTATTAATGCTATTTCATTATAAAACTCATTTAATATTAAACTACTTATGACTGCGGCTACATAGCTGTAATTTCTTAAACTATTACACCATATGTATATATATGTGGTGAGGGTGAGAGTGATTTATTTTCTTTACTTCAAAGTGTTAAATGGAAAAAAAAAATAGTATTCTTCTTTTGGGGATTATTCTCCTTCTCTTAACAATAGCAAATATCTATTTTAGATTGATAGTATCAAATCAGTTGAATTTTTAAAATAAAATGAGTTTGATTCTTTTCACATCTTTCATTCACATCACAATGTCACATCACAAATAAAATGAATCCACCACAGGTATACATGTGTTCCCCATCCTGAACCCTCCTCCCTCCTCCCTCCCCATACCATCCCTCTGGGTGGTCCCAGTGAGTGCAGCACTTTAACAGCATCATCTTTCAGGATTTGAAATAGCTCAACTGGAATTCCATCACCTCCACTAGCTTTGTTTGTAGTGATGCTTCCTAAGGCCCACTTGACTTCACATTCCAGGATGTCCAGCTCTAGGTTAGTGATCACACCATTGTGATTATCTGGGTCATGAAGATATTTTTTGTACAGTTCTTCTGTGTATTCTGTGGAGAAGGAAATGGCAACCCACTCCAGTACTCTTGCCTAGAAAATTCCATGGATGGAGGAGCCTGGTGGGCTACAGTCCATGGAGTCGCAAAGAGTCGGACATGACTGAGCGACTTCACTTCACTTCTGTGTATTCTTGCCACCTCTTCTTAATATCTTCTGCTTCTGTTAGATCCATACCATTTCTGTCCTTTATTGTGCCCATCTTTGCATGAAATGTTCCCTTTGTATCTCTAATTTTCTTGAAGCTATCTCTAGGCTTTCCCATTCAATTGTTTCCCTCTATTTCTTTGCACTGATCACTGAGGAAGGCTTTCTTATCTCTCCTTGCTATTCTTTGGAAGTCTGCATTCAAATGGATATATCTTTCCTTTTCTCCTTTGCTTTTCGCTTCTCTTATTTTTTCAGCTATTTGTAAGGCCTCCTCAGACAGCCATTTTGCTTTTTTGCATTTTCGCTTTTGATGAAATTATAATCTTCATAGGTAAAAGAATATGCACAATAGAGTATTCTGTTAGATATTTTGGTATTTATAGAGATTGTACTTTTAATTGACTTTGTCTTTTTTTTTTAATCACAAAAGAATGTCTTCAGTTTACCTGAAGACAAAAAGCTAGACAAAATAAAAATTAATGGAGCAGTAAAAAAAAAAAAAGTCTGGAAATGCACCCAAATGTTTCTAATTTCTAGAGAATCTTAAAATTTAGTATGCAGAATGTCAGATTGCCAAGAAAGCACCCTAAATAGATCCTTAACATCACTCATTATTCAGTTCAGTTCAGTCACTTAGTCATGTCCGACTCTTTGCGACCCCATGAATCGCAGCATGCCAGGCCTCCCTGTACATCACCAACTCCCAGAGTTCACTGTTCATAGTTCACATCTATGTACATATTTCAATGTTAATCAAGGCTACACATGATAATTGGTCTGGGAGTGAAATATAATATTTGAAGAATTCAAATAAATATTCCTAGAAATTTTTAGGAATGTTCATATACTGAAAGTCATTTTTTAAATAGAGACTTAACGAAAACAAAAGAGAAAGATTTAGGAATTAAATTGTAACATTAATATAATTAAACTGTTTGCTCTTGCTATTGAACCCAGTCAAAGATTTCTAGTTCAGATCACTTGTAAGTAGGCCAATTTTCTCATGGAACTTACTTCTTACGTCCAAAATTATTTCCTGAGGGGAACAGTAAAAGTCAGCTCATACTATAAATGTATCACATGTGCAAGTGCCTTACACAAGAAAATAAAAGGTGAAACAGAAGAATACACACAAAAATGAAATGAAAAGTTAAAAGCTATTGTTGACTCCCATTCCTAACTAACCTAACTGCTCCGACCCATAAAGATTAATGTAAGAGAAAGACAAGAATATCCACTTGACATTTTACCTCCTGACTGTTGCATGTGTTATGCTAATTATTCTAATCCTTGCCATTCTTCACTGCTCTAACAATATATTGGCTCATAAGAATAGAAAACATATTATTTGAATACTATAGCTTTGTCTAGAGAATATAAAGTGTATTCTGGGAATACCAAGAACATTTCAATATGCATTATTGCTTAAACTTTGGGCAAAGAACAACACATCAAAAAGAATAAAAGATTGCATTCCAGTAAAAAGTTTAAGTATACTCTAGGCAAAAATGTGATATTTTCTATAACTCCTTATATACAAAATAGTGTGTTCATATCTATACTTTCTAAAAACAACTCAAGGAAGCAGTTTTTTTTTTTTTTTAATAAATAAGAAGGCTCATGATTTTGAGTTTTATTTATTTATCAGCAGGAAACATTAGCTTTAAGTACCCTTCCAATAAATGCAATCACAATACCAAATGTTTTCCTATTTTGTTCTATTTCTGCAAAAAACTACAATATAAACTTAATCACAAACATACACACACACATGGCCTTTTAATAAAAGGGCAAGTGATGGAGTCCTCTGCCTGACCTAAAATCAAAATATCAACTATGTAAGCTATCAATTATTTACTTCTATCTGAAAATGAAGGAAAATATTCAGTAAATTAAGGCCTTCTAGGTCAAAAATAGATATGACTGAAATGACTTTGCACACACACTCAAATTTCTGGAGAATGTCAGTCGTCATTATATTCACATATGTATGTCTTTTCAGAACACCAACAATGTAAAGATGTGATGTCGAAAGAATTTTCACTGTTTTCATGTTGATGTATGGCAAAACCAATGCAATATTGTAAAGTAATTAACCTCTAATTAAAATAAATAAATTTAATTAAAAAATTTTAATTGTTTTCTTCTTCATCATATTAAATACTATCAAAGAAGAAAATACATGATTAAATCAAGGCACATTTTGGGTATAAGCACAAAAGAGTATAATAAACCTTATATAAATGAAATAATTTTCCTTTTAATAATTTTATCTTAGAAAAACACTTTAGCAACAAAAATTGATGAAATAAAATATATAAAAATTAATGATATAGTTTAATGTAAAGTTGGACTATATACAAATTTTTAAAATTTGTCATTACAGAACACTATTAACAGAATGAGAAGACAACCACTGAAATAAGAAATAAGATAATATTTGCAAAACATATATCTGAAAAGGGATTAATATTTAAAATATATAAACATTGCCTACAAATCAATAACATAAACACCAATAACTCAATTTATAAATGGCAAAGAACTTTAACAGAAATTTCTCAAAAATAGTTTACAAATGACTAAATAATCACATTAAAAGATGGTCAACCTTATTGATCAGTAGGAAAATATAAATCAAAACAACAATCAGAAACCACTTGGTACTCATTTGGATAGCTATTATAAAAAATATTAAGTGTTTTAGAGGATAGGAAGAGATTGACATCCTTGTCAGTTGCTGGTGGGAATGTAAGATAGTGCAGCTACTATGGGGAACAGTGAGGAGTTTCCTTAAAAAAATTACAAATAGAATTATCATATGATTCAGCAATTCTGCTTTTGAATATATATACCAAAGGATTGAGAGTAGAGACCTGAATAGCTATTTGTAAACCTATTTTCACAATAGCAGTATTCACAATAATCAAAAGGTGAATGCAGCTCAATTCAGGAAACAGGAATTCATCTGCCATCAGATGAAAGGATAAACAAAATGTGGGATATATATATATATATATATATGTATGTATTATATATATATATATATATATATATAAAATACATAAAGGAATATTAATCAGCCTTTAAGAAAAAACACATTTTTTACATATGCTACAACATAGATCACCCTTGAAGACATTTTGATAAGTGAAACAAGTATCTCAAAAGGACAAATATTATTTGTCTTCATTTATATGATTTACATATGTTTAAATTATTTATATAATTTCACTTGTATGAGATACTTAGGGTGCTCAAATTCAGAAATGAGAATGATGGTTGTCAGTTCAGTTCAGTCTCTCAGTCGTGTCCGACTCTTTGCCACCCCATGAATCACAGCACGCCAGGCCTCCCTGTCCATCACCAACTCGTGGAGTTCACTCAGATTCATGTCCATCGAGTCAGTGATGCCATCCAGCCATCTCATCCTCTGTCGTCCCCTTCTCCTCTTGCCCCCAATCCCTCCCAGCATCAGAGTCTTTTCCAATGAGTCAACTCTTCACGTGAGGTGGCCAAAGTATTGGAGTTTCAGCTTTAGCATCATTCCTTCCAAAGAAATCCCAGGGCTGCTCTCCTTCAGAATGGACTGGTCGGATCTCCTTGCAGACCAAGGGACTCTCAAGAGTCTTCTCCAACACTGCAGTTCAAAAGCATCAATTCTTTGGCGCTCAGCTTTCTTCACAGTCCAACTCTCACATCCATACATGACCACTGTAAAAACCATAGCCTTGACTAGATGTACATTTTTTGGCAAAGTAATGTCTCTGCTTTTGAATATGCTATCTAGCTTGGTCATAACTTTCCTTCCAAGGAGTAAGCGTCTTTTAATTTCATGGCTGCAGTCACCATCTGCAGTGATTTTGGAGCCCAAAAAAATAAAGTCTGACACTATTTCCACTGTTTCCCCATCTATTTCCCATGAAGTGATGGGACCAGATGCAATGATCTTCGTTTTCTGAATGTTGAGCTTTAAGCCAACTTTTACACTCTCCTCTTTCACTTTCATCAAGAGGCTTTTTAGTTCCTCTTCACTTTCTGCCATAAGGGTGGTGTCATCTGCATTTCTGAGGTTATTGATATTTCTCCCGGCAATCTTGATTCCAGCTTGTGCTTCTTCCAGTCCAGCGTTTCTCATGATGTACTCTGCATAGAAGTTACATAAGCAGGGTGACAATATACAGCCTTGACGTACTCCTTTTCCTATTTGGAACCAGTCTGTTGTTCCATGTCCAGTTCTAACTGTTGCTTCCTGACCTGCATATAGGTTTCTCAAGAGGCAGGTCAGGTGGTCTGGTATTCCCATCTCTTTCAGAATTTTCCAGTTTATTGTGATCCCCACAGTCAAAGGCTTTGGCATAGTCAATAAAGCATAAATAGATGTTTTTCTGGAACTCTCTTGCTTTTCCCATGATCCAGCACATGTTAGCAATTTGGCCTCTGGTTCCTCTGCCTTTTCTAAAACCAGCTTGAACATTTGGAAGTTCACGGTTCACATATTGCTGAAGCCTGGCTTGGAGAATTTTGAACATTACTTTACTAGTGTGTGAGATGAGTGCAATTGTGCAGTAGGTTCAGCATTCATTGGCATTGCCTTTCTTTGGCATTGGAATGAATGCTGACTTTTTCCAGTCCTGTGGCTACTGCTGAGTCTTCCAAATTTGCTGGCATAGTGAGTGCAGCACTTTCACAGCATCATCTTTCAGGATTTGAAATAGTTCAACTGGAATTCCATCACCTCCACTAGCTTTGTTCGTAGCGATGGAGGGAGAGGGTGGGAAGATTTGGGAGAATGGCATTGAAACATGTAAAATATCATGTATGAAACGAGTTGCCAGTCCAGGTTCGATGCACGATACTGGATGCTTGGGGCTGGTGCACTGGGACGACCCAGAGGGATGGTGTGGGGAGGGAAGAGGGAGGAGGGTTCAGGATGGGGAACACATGTATACCTGTGGTGGATTCATTTTGATATTTGGCAAAACTAATACAATTATGTAAAGTTTAAAAAATAAAATTAAAAAAAAAAAACAACAAATAACTAAGGCCCACTTGACTTCACATTCCAGGATGTCTGGCCCCAGGTCAGTGATCACACCATCATGATTATCTTGGTCGTGAAAATCTTTTTTGTACCGTTCTTCTGTGTATTCCTGCCACCTCTTCTTAATATTTACTGTTTCTGTTAGGTCCATACCATTTCTGTCCTTTATCGAGCCCATCTTTGCATGAAATGTTCCCTTGATATCTCTAATTTTCTTGAAGAGATCTCTAGTCTTTTCCATTCTGTTGTTTTGGTCTATTTCTTTGCATTGGTCGCTGAGGAAGGCTTTCTTATCTCTTCTTGCTATTCTTTGGAACTCTGCATTCAGATGTTTATCTTTCCTTTTCTCCTTTGCTTTTTGCTTCTCTTCTTTTCACAGCTATGTTTAAGGCCTCTCCAGACAGCCATTTTGCTTTTTTGCATTTCTTTTCCATGGAGATGGTCTTGATCCCTGTCTCCTGTACAATGTCACAAACCTCATTCCATAGTTCATCAGGTACTCTATCTGTCAGATCTAGTCCCTTAAACCTATTTCTCACTTTCACTGTATAATCATAAGGGATTTGATTTAGGTCATACCTGAATAGTCTCGTGGTTTTCCCTACTTTCTTCAATTTCAGTCTGAATTTGGCAATAAGGAGTTCATGATCTGAGCCACAGTCAGCTTCTGCTCTTGGTTGTGTTGACTGTATAGAGCTTCTCCATCTTTGGCTGCAAAGAATGTAATCAATCTGATTTTGATGTTGATCATCTGGTGATGTCCATGTGTAGAGTCTTCTCTTGTGTTGTTGGAAGAGGGTGTTTGCTATCACCAGTGCATTTTCTTGGCAAAACTCTATTAGCCTTTGCCCTGCTTCATTCTGTATTCCAAGGCCAAATTTGCCTGTTATTCCAGGTGTTTCTTGACTTCCTACTTTTGCATTCCAGTCCCCTATAATGAAAATGACATCTTTTTTGGGTGTTAGTTCTAAAAGGTCTTGGAGGTCTTCATAGAACCATTCAACTTCAGCTTCTTCAGCGTTATTGGTTGGGGCATAGACTTGGATTTCTGTGATATTGAATGGTTTGCCTTGGAAACGAACAGAGATCATTCTGTCATTTTTGAGATTGCATCCAAGTACTGCATTTCAGACTCTTTTGTTGACCATGATGGCTACTCCATTTCTTTCAATGGATTCTTGCCCACAGTAGTAGATATAATGGTCATCTGAGTTAAATTCACCCATTCCAGTCCATTTCAGTTCACTGATTCCTAGAATGTCGACATTCACTCTTGCCATCTCATGTTTGACCACTTCTAATTTGCCTTGATTCATGGACCTAACATTCCAGGTTCCTATGCAATATTGCTCTTTACAGCATCGGACCTTGGTTCTATCACCAGTCACATCCACAACTGGGTATCGTTTTTGCTTTGGCTCCATCCCTTCATTCTTTCTGGAGTTATTTCTCCAGTGATCTCCAGTAGGATATTGGGCCCCTACTGACCTGGGGAATTCCTCTTTCAGTATCCTATCATTTTGCCTTTTCATACTGTTCATGGGATTCTCAAGGCAAGAATACTGAAGTGGTTTGCCATTTCCTTTTCCAGTGGACCACATTCTGTCAGACCTCTCCACCATGACCCATCCATCTTGGGTGGCCCCACGGGCATGGTTTAGTTTCATTGAGTTAGACAAGGCTGTGGTCCTAGTGTGGTTAGATTGATTAGCTTTCTGTGAGTATGGTTTCAGTGTGTCTGCCCTCTGATGTCCTCTTGCAACACCTACCATGTTACTTTGGTTTCTCTTACCTTGGAAGTGGGGTATCTCTTCATGGCTGCCCCTGGTTGTCAGGGCCTAGCAAAAGAGAAGTTACTGTTTAAAATGTTCATAGATTCAGTTTTGCAAGATGAAAAATACTCTGAAAATGGAAGGTGATGATAGTTGAACAGTAATGTCAACATAACCAAGGCACTTACCTGTACACTTAAAATGGCTAAAATGTTAAACTGTATACCATTTATATTTTACCACAAATTTTAAAACTATCTAGAGTGATAAAATTATCATTTTTTTAAGTAATATGATAAATGTGGCTCTTTGGACCAGATCTCATTTTGAATCAAGTCCTAAATTAAAAAAAAAAAATAATTCTAGAAAAGTGTCACTAAATGATAGTGTTAACATTAACCAATTCTCCATGTGAGGTTACACTAAGCCTTGATATCTTAATGATAGGCAAATCCATTTGACTTGATTTAGCCAATGAAAGATGAGCAGAAGTGGACAAATTTTGAAGTAGAAACTATAAGAACCATTAAATGGTTCTTCTATCTCTTTTATAGCTCTTTTACTAGAATTCCAATTCCTATATAAGACCCCCACCTTAATTATCTGTTTCAGAATGCAGAATACATATGAAGCAGCAGTGTAGTTATCTGCAGCTTGCTGTAATATAAATGACAAAGAAAACTGTTATCAATGTAAGATAAGAACATGTGGGTTTGTTTATTACTTAAGATAAATTAATAAAAGTTGACTTGATGAGTAACTCACTACACACTATAAATAAAATCCAAAATTCAGAGGAATTTCCAGTATCGGAGTTCTAACAAGATAACCTCTTCCCTTAAATCTCAGATTATAAAGAGATACAAACTAAATGTAAAGATAAATCAAAATCAAACTACCCAATCATCATCTCCATTCACTACAAGAAGTGTTGCCTTACAACTGAGAAAAGCAAGACATCAAAAGTTATAAACAAAGACCAATTACAAGCATGGAAATTGAAACTGTAATAAAAAAAAAATCTTCCAACAAACAGAAGCCCTGGCTTCACAGGCGAATTCTACCAAAAGTTGTGGTTGTTGTTGTTCAGTTGCCAAATCTTGTCCAATTCTCAATGAATCCATGGACTACAGCACTCCAGGTTTCCCTGTCCTTCATTATTTCCCAGAGATTGCTCAAACTCGTGTCCGTTGATTCAGTGATGCTATCCAGCCAGCAATCTCACCCAAAGTTTAGGGAAGAGCTAACACCTATCCTTCTTAAACTCTTTCAGAAAATTGCAGAGAAAGAAAAACTCCCAAATTCATTCAGTTTTGCAAGACTAAGCCACAGCAATCAGAGAAGAGAAACAAATAAAAGAATCTAGATTGGAGAAGAAGTAAAACTCTCACTGTTTGTAAATGATATGATTCTCTACATAGAAAACGCTAAAGATGCCACCAGAAAATTACTAGAGCTAATCAATGAATATAGTAAAACCCAAGATATAGAATCAATACACAGAAATCCCTTTCATTCCTATACATTAGCAATGAAAAATCAGACATAAAAATTAAGGAAACAATCCCATTCACCACTGCAACAAAAAAGAATGAAATACCTAGGAATAAGTCAACCTAAAGAGACAAAAGACCTGTATGCAGAAAACTATAAGACACTGATGAAAGAAATAAAGGATGAAAAAAAAAAAAAAGTGAAGGGATGTACCATGTTCTTGGATTGAATTGGAAGAATCAATACTGGGAAAATGACTGTTGTACCCAAAGCAAACCATAGACAGTGTAATCCCTATCAAGCTACCAATGGTATTCTTCACAGAGCTGCTGCTGCCGCTAAGTCGCTTCAGTCGTGTCCGACTCTATGCGACCCCATAGACGGCAGCCCACCAGGCTCCCCTGTCCCTGGGATTCTCCAGGCAAGAACACTGGAGTGGGTTGCCATTTCCGTCTCCAATGCATGAAAGTGAAACATGAAAGTGAAGTCGCTCAGTCTTATCTGACTCTTCGTGACCCCATAGACTGCAGCCTACTGGGCTCCTCCGTCCATGGGATTTTCCAGGCAAGAGTACTGGAGTGAGTTGCCATTGCCTTCTCCTTCTTCATAGAACTAGAACAAAAAATTCACAATTTTTATGGAAACATAAAAGATAAAACATAAAAGCAAAACATAATAGCCAAACCAATCTTGAGAAAGAAGAGCAGAACTGGAAGAATCAACCTGCCTGACTTCAGACTATACTACAAAGTTACAGCCATCAAGATAATATGGCACTGGCACCAAAGCAGAAATATAGACCAATGGCATAAGGTAGGAATCCTAGAGATAAACCCATGCAACTATGGGCACTTTGTGTTTAATAAAGGAGGCAAGAATATACAATGGAGAAAAGACAATCTCTTCAATAAGTGGGCTGTGAAAACTGATAGATACATGTAAAAAATGAAACTAGGATACTTCCTAACACCATATACTAAAATAAACTCAAAATGGATTAAAGACCAGTATAAGGCCAGAAACTATAAAACTGTTAGAGGAAAACACAGACAGAACACTCTTTGACATAAATGAGAGAAGATCATCTTTGACCCACCTCCTAGAGTAATAGAAATAAAACCAAAAATAAACAAATGGACCAAATTTGAGTTTTTGCACAACAAAGTAAACAGAAATAGGTGAAATTGAGCAGTCGTGTCCGACTCTTCGAAACCTCATGGACTATAGTACACCAGGCTCCTCCAGTCATGGGATTTTCCAGGCAAGAATATGGGAAGGTGTTGCCATTTCCTTCTCCAAGGGATCTTTCTGATGCAGGGACCAAACCTTGGTCTCCTACATTGCAGGCAGACTCTTTACCATCTGAGCCACCAGAGAATCCCAAAGTAAACAACAAACAAGATTAAAAGACAACCTTCATAAAGGGATAAAATAATCACAAATGAAATAACAGACAAAGAATTAATCTCCAAAGTGTATAAGCATCTCATACAGATCAATATAGAAAAACAAACAGCCCAATCAAAAAATGGACCGACGACCTAAACAGATACTTCAAAGAAGACATGCAGATGGCAATAAACACATGAAAAGATACTCAACATTGCTAATTCTTATAGGAATGCCAATCAAAATTACAATGAGGTATCATCTCACACAGTCACAATGGCCATCATGAAAAAAGTCTACAAACAATAAATGCTGAAGAGGATGTAAAGAAAAGGGAACCCTCTTGCAATGTTGGTAAGAAATGTAAATTGATTCAGCCACTATGCAAAACAGCATGGAAATTCCTTAACAAGCTAGGAATAAAATTATCATATGACTCAGAAATCCCACTACTACCCTGAGAAAACCATAATTGAAAAAGACATACATTCCCCAATGTTCATAGCAGCATTTTTTACAATAGTTAGGGACGTGAAAGCAACCTAGATGCCCATGTACAGATGAATGGATAAAGATGTGATACATATATATAATGGAATATTAGCCATAAAAAGGACAAATTTGAGTCAGTTCTAATGAGGTGGATGAACCTGTTATAGAGAGGAGCCAGTTATAGAGAATGAAGCAAGTCACAAATAGAAAAGCAAATTTTATATATTAATGCATCACAGCAACCCACTCTAGTATTCTTGCCTGGAGAATCCTATGGGCAGAGGAGCCTGGTGGGCTAGAGTTGATAGGGTGGCAAAGAGTTGGACATGACTGAAGCTACTGAAGTGAAATGATAGAATCTAGAAAAATGGTATTAATAAACCTTATTTGCAGGAAAGGAATGGAGACACTGATATAGAGAGACAGACTTTTGAACAGTGGGGGTGGGAAAGAGGGAGACGAAGGGAGAACGTAGCATCAACATATATTGTGTGTGTGTGTGTGTGTGTGCGCGCCCACACGCTCAGTTGTGTCTCACTCTGTGAGCCCATGGACTGTAGTCTGCCAGGATTCTCTGCCCATGGTATGTTCCAGGTAAGATTATTGGAATGGGTTGTCACTTCCTCCTCTAGGGGATCTTCCCAACCCAGGGACAGAACGCCAGTCTCTTAAGCCTGCTGCATTGCAGGCAGATTCTTTACCATTGCACAACCTGGGAACTATATATATATATATATATACTACCATGTGTAAAATAGATAGCCAGTGAGAAGTTGCTGTGTAACACAGGGTTCCCAGCCTGGCACTTTTTGATGACCTAGAGGGGTGGGACAAGGGGAAGGGAATGAAGCTCATAACTTTGTTGTTTAATTGCTGAGTCTGATTCTTTGGCAGCCCCATGAACTATAGCCTGCCAAGCAGGATCACCCAGGTAAGAATACTGGTATGGATTATTATCTCCTTCTCCAGGGGATCAAATCTGTGTCTGCTCCTTGACAGGAGGATTATTTACCACTGAGCCATCTGGAAAGCCCTTCATAAACATTTGGACAACTTAAAATAGATAAATATATTTCTAATTGGACTCCCTTAAGGTTTGACCTTGTAGGATAGGAAAAAGAGACAAAAAATATTTGAAGAAATAATATCCAAAGATTTTCTAAATTTGATAAAACTATAAATGCACAGATCCAAGAAACTCAACAAGCCCTAGGATCAGAAATATAAAGAAAGCAACACTAAGATTCATAATGAAATTGCTTAAAACCAGAGTAAGGAACTATAAAACTCCTCAAGGAAAACATAGGCTGCACACTCCTTGACTTAAATCACAACAAGATTCTCGATAACCTACCTCCTAAAATAAAGAAAATAAAAACAATAACATGTGAGACCTAATTAAACTTAAAAACTTTTGCACAGCAAAGGAAACTACAAACAAGGTGAAAAGATAACCCTCAGAATGGGAGAAAAATAATAGCAAATGAAGCAAATGGCAAAGGATTAATCCAAAATATACAAGCAACACTTGCAGCTCAATATCAGAGAAATAACCCAATCAAAAAGCAGGCAGAACACCTAAACAGACGTTTTTATCCAAAGAAGACATACAGATGGGCAATAAACACATGAAAAGATGCTCAACATAGCTCATTATTAGAGAAATGCAACTCAAACTACAATGAAGTATCACCTCACACCAGTCAGCATGGCCATCATAAAACAGTCTACCAATACTACAAACAAGAATGAAGGAAATCAGAAAGAGAAACAACATTTGTATATTAATACATATACCAATGAACTTATTTGCAGGGCAAAAATTGAGATGCAAACATAGAGAACAGACTTGTGGACATGGTGAGGGAAGGAGACGGAGGGATGATTTAAAAGAGTCTCATTGAAACATATATACTACCATGTGTGAAATAAATAGCCAGTGGAAATTTTCTGTAAGATGCAGGAAGTTCTAACCCGGTGTTCTGTGACAACCTAGAGGGATAGGATGGGATGAGAGAGGTGGGGAGGGAGGTCAAGAGGGAGGGGACAAATGTATACCTATGGCTGATTCATGTTGATGTATGGCAGAAACAAATATAATATTGTAAAACAATTATTTTACAATGAAAAATAAAATTTAAAATGTCAACTGACCCTTTGTGATATTATACTGTCATTTTGAAAATGTTACTCTTGAAGGAAACTGGGTGGAGAATACAAAGGATGATTAGGATTACTTAAAAATTCATGCAAATTTACAATTATCCCAATAAGAAATTTCACTTAAAGGGGAAAACACACACACACACACACACACACACAGACAAGAGAAAATCTGAAAAGCAACCATGGAAAGAACAAACGTTACATAAAGAGTAGCAAAGATAATACCTCAACCAAGATGGCAGAATACAAGGATATGTGCTCATCTTCTCCTGCAATAACTCCAAAATTACAACTAGCTTCTGAACAACCATCCATGGGAGAATGTTGCATCCCACCAAAAAAAGATACCCCATGTCCAAAGGCAAAGGAAAGCCACAGCAAGGTGGTAGGAGGAGCAAAATGGTGTTTAGAATCAAACCTCATATCTACTGGAGACACTCAGAGAGATCAAACAAAACCTTGTGTGCACTAGCACCCAGGAGAAAGGAGGAGTGACCCCACAAGAGACTGCCCACACTTGCCTGTGAGTGTGTTCAGGAGTCTCCGGTGGAGGCATGGGTTGGTGGTGGCCTGCTGCAGGGTTGGGGGCACTGAGAGTGGCCGTGTGTGCATGGGACCTTTTGAAGGAGGTCGCCATTATTTACATTACCTCCACCATAGTTTGGTCTCAGGTCAAACAACAGGGAGGGAACACAGCATTGCCCACCAAGAGAAAAACAGATTAAAGATTTGCTGAGCATTGTCTTGCACATTAGAACAAGATCCAATTTCTCCCACAGACATTCTCTCCCATCAAGAAGCTTTCATAAGCCACTTATTCTTATCCATCATAGGGCAGATAGAATGAAAACCATAATCACAGAAAACTCATCAAACTTGTTACTTGGACCACAGCCTTGTCTAACAATGAAACTATGAGCCATGCCACATAGGGCCACCCAAGAAGGACAGGTCATGATGGAGAGTTCTGATGAAACATGGTCCACTGGAGAAGGGAATGGCAAACCACTTCAGTATTCTTGCCTTGAGAACCCCAAGAACAGTATGAAAAGGCAAAAAGATATGACATTGAAAGATGAACTTCTCAGGGTGGTAGGTGCCCAATATGAATAGATAAATAACCCCAGAAAGAATGAAGAGACAGAGTCAAAGCAAAAACAACACACAGTTGTGGGTATGACTGGTGACGGAAATAAAGTCTGATGCTGTAAGTAACAATATTGCACAGGAACCTGAAAAGTTAGGTCCATGAATCAAGGTAAATTGGAAGTGGTCAAACAGGAGAGGCAAGAGTGAACATCGACATTTTAGGAATCAGTGAACTAAAATGGACCAGGATGGGTGGATTTAATTCAGATGACTGTTATATCTACTACTGTGGGCAAGAATCCCATAGAAGAAATGGAGTAGCCATCATAGTCAACAAAAGTCTCTGAAATCCAGTTCCTGAGGGCAATCTCAAAAAATGAAAGAATGATCTCTATCTGTTTCCAAGGTAAACCATTCAAAAGCAAAGTAATCCAAGTCTATACCCCAACTGCTAATGCTGAACAAGCTGAAGTTGAACAGTTCTATGAAGACCTACAAGACCTTCTAGAACTAACACCCCCAAAAGATGTCCTTTTCTTCACAGGGGACTGGAATGTAAAAATAGGAAGTCAAGAGATACCAGGAATAACAGGCAAATTTGGTCTTGGAGTGAAAAATGAAGCAGGACAAAGGCTGACAGAGTTTTGCCAAGAGAACGCACTAGTCATAGCAAACACCCTCTCCCAACAACACAAGAGAAGATTCTACACATAGACATGGTCAATACCAAAGTCAGATTGATTATATTATTTGCAGCCAAAGATGGAGAAGCTCTATACAGTCAGCAAAAACAAGACAGGAAGCTGACTATAGCACAGATCATGAACTCCTTATTGCCAAATTCAGACTTAAATTGAAGAAAGTGGGGAAAATCACTAGACGATTCAGGTATGACCTAAATCAAATCCCTTACCATTGTGCAGTGGAAGTGACAAATAGATTCAAAGGATTAGATCTGATAGACAGAGTCCTGAAGAATCATGGACAGTGGTTCACGATATCGTACACAGGCAGTAATCAAGATCATCCCCAAGAAAAAGAAATGCAAAAAGGCAAAATGGTTGTCTGAGGAGGCTTTAAAAATAGCTGAGAAAAGAAGAGAAACTAAGGGCAAAGGAGAAAAGGAAATATATACCCATCTGAATGCAGAGTTTCAAAGACTAGCAAGGAGAGACAAGAAAGCATTCCTCAGTGATCAATGCAAAGAAATAGAGGAAAACAGTAGGATGGGAAAGACTAGAGATCTTATCAAGAAAATTACAGATACGAAGAGAACATTTCATGCAAAGATGGGCACAATAAAAGATATAAATTGTATGAACCTAACAGAAGCAGAAGATACTAAGAAGAGGTGGCAAGAATACACAGAAAAACTATACCAAAAAATCGTCAAGACCCGGAAACCACAATGTTATGCTCACCTAGAGCCAGACATCCTGGAATGCAAAGTCAGTTGGCCCTTAGGAAGCATCACTATGAGCAAAGCTAGTGGAGGTGATGGATTTCCAGTTGAGCTGTTCAAATCCTAAAAGGTATTGCTGTTAAAGTGCTGCATTCAATATGCCAGCAAATTGAGAAAACTCAGTGGTGGCCACAAAACTGGAAAAGATCAGATTTCATTCCAATCCCAAAGAAAGACAATGCCAAAAAGTGTTCAAACTACTGAAAATTTGCACTCATCTCTCATGCTTACTCCTTGGAAGGACAGTTATGACCAACCTAGATAGCATATTAAAAAGCAGAGATATTACTTTGCCAACAAAGGTCTGTCTACACAAGGCTATGGTTTTTCCAGTGGTCATGTATGGATGTGAGAGTTGGACTGTGAAGAAAGCTGAGCACTGAAGAATTGATGCTTTTGAACTGTGGTGTTAGAGAAGACTCTTGAGAGTCCCTTGGACTGCAAGGAGATCCAACCAGTCCATCCTAAAGGAGATCAGTCTTGGGTGTTTATTGGAAGGACTGATGCTAAAGCTGAAACTCCAATACTTTGGCCACCTCATGCGAAGAGTTGACTCATTGGAAAAGACCATGATGCTGGGAGGGATTGGGGGCAGGAGGAGAAGGGGACGACAAAGGATGAGATGGCTGGATGGCATCACCTACTCGATGGACATGAGTTTGAGTGAACTCCAGGAGTTGGTGATGGACAGGGAGGCCTGGAGTGCTGTGATTCATGGGGTCACAGAGTCGGACACAACTGAGCGACTGAACTGACTGACTGACTGACTCATGCTAGCAAAGTAATGCTCAAAATTCTCCAAACCAGGCTTCAACAGTACATGAACCATGAAATTCCAAATGTTCAGGCTGGATTTAGAAAAGGCAGTGGAATAAGAGATCAAATTGTCAACATATGTTGAATCATTGAAAAAGCAAAGGAGCTCCAGAAAAACATCCACTTTTGCTTTATTGACTAAGCCTAATTCTTTTACTGTGGTCACAACCAGCTGGAAAATTCTTAAAGAGATGGGAATACCAGACTACCTTACTAGCTTCCTGAGAAATCTCTGTGTAAGTCAAGAAAAAACAGTTAGAACCAGACATGGAACTATGGATTGGTTCAAAATTGGGAAAGGAATAAATCAAGACTGTATATTGTCACCCTGCTTATTTAATTCATATGCAAAGTATATCATACAAAATACCAGGCTGGATGAAGCACAAGCTGGAATCAAGATTTCCAGGAGAAATATTAATAATTTCAGAGATACAGATGACACTATCCTAATGGCAGAAAGTGAAGAACTGAAGAGCTCTTGACGAAAGTGAAAGAGGAGAGTGAAAAAATTGGCTTAAAAATCAACATTCAGAAAACTAAGATCATGGCATCTGGTCCCACCATTTCATAGCATGTAAATGGGAAAACGATGGAAACAGTGAGAGACGATTTTTTTAGCTCCAAAATCACTGCAGATGTTGACTGCAGCCATGAAATTAAAAGATGCTTGCTCCTTGGAAGAGAAGTTATAACCAACCTAGACAGCACATTAAAAATCAGACATTACTTTTCCAACAAAGTTCTGTTTAGTCAAAGCTATGGTTTTTCCAGTAGTCATGTGTGGATGTGAGACTTGGACCATAGACAAAGCTGAGCTTGGAAGAATTGATGCTTTTGACCTGAGTTGTAGGAGAAGGCTCTTGAGAGTCCCTTGCACTTCAAGGAGAGCAAGCCAGTCAATCCTAAAAGAAATGAGTCCTGAATATTTATTGGAAGGACTTTCAGTGAGGCTGAAACTTAATGCTTTAGGCACCTGATGTGAAGAACTCACTCATTGGGAAAGACCTTGATTCTGGGAATGATTGAAGGCAGGAGGAGAAGGGAACAATAGAGGATGAGATGGTTGGATGGTATCATTGACTCAATGGACAAGAGTTTGAGTAAACTTCAGGAGTAGGTGATGGACAGGGAAGCCTGGTGTGCTCCAGTCCATGGGGACACAAAACATCAGACACAACTGAACGACTGTATTGAACTGAACTGAATGATAAGCAGTTTTTAACATCTTTTCATGTACCTCTTGGTCATCTGTATGTCTTCTTTGGAGAAATGTCTATTTAGATTTTCTACCTATTTGTCAATCAGTTTGTTTATTTTGATGCTGTTAAGCATCATGAGCTGTTTGTAAATTTTGGAGACTATTCCTTTGTGGGTCACATCATTTGAAAATATTTTCTCCCAATCTGTGGGTTGCTTTTAGTTTTGTTTATTGTTTCCTTTGCTGTGAAAAAAACTTTTCAGTTTAAGTAAGTCCCATTTGTGTATTTTTTTTTTATTTCTATTATTCTAGGAGAGAGATCAAAAAAGATTGCTGTGATTTATGTCAGAGAATGTTCTACCTATGTTTTCTTCTAGGAGTTTTATAGCATCCAGTCTCACATTCAGGTCTTTAGTCCATTTTCACATATTTTGCATGTGTGTGCTCAGTCACTCAGTTGTGTCTGATGCTTTGCAGCCATATGGACTATAGCCCACTATGCTCCTGTGTTCATGGTATTTTTTAAGCAAGAATACTGGAGTCGGTTACCATTTCCTCTTCCAAGGAATCTTCCTGACCCAGGAATAGTATCCACATCTCTTGTGTCTCCTGCATTGTAGGCAGATTATTTTATCACTACCCACACAGCTGGGACAGCTGTCCAGTTTTCCCAGCACCATTTGTTGACTGTTTTTCCAGTATTTGGTAGTCTTGCCTCCTTTGTCATAGAATAATTGACATAGGGCTTCCCTGGTGGTTCAGATGGTAAAGAATTCATTCACAATGCAGAAGACCTGGGTTTGATCCCTGGATTGGGAATATCCCCTGAAGAAGGGAGCATTTTATTTCCCTTCCCTTCACCTGGAGAAGAGAGTGGTGCATGTGTTTATTTCTGGGTTTTCTGTCCTGTTCCACTGACCTATATTTCTGTTTTTGTGACAATACCATACTGTTTGATGACTCTAGTTTTGTAGTATAGTCTGAAGTCAGAGAACCTGATTCCTCCAGCTCTGTTTTTCTTTCTCAAGATTGCTTTCAATATCCAGAGTCTTTTGTGTCTCCATATAATTTGAGATTATTTTGTTCTAGTTCTGTGAAAAATGGCATTGGTGATAGGGACTGTGTTGCATCTGTAGATTGCCTTAGGTTGTTGTTATTGTTGTTCAGTCACTCAGTCATGTCCAATGGCTGACTCTTTGTGACCTCATGGACTGCAGCACACCAGGCTTCCCTGTCCTTTACCACCTTCCAGAGCTTGCTCAAAGTCTTATAGTCATTTTGACATGCTGGTTTTCTATAGTAATTAATGAATATAAGACTTTCTATTATTTAAAGGATATTGTCTGTTTACTACAGTCTGCCTTCAGTTTTTATGCGGAAGGGATGGAATCAGAGAAGGAAATGGTAAGAATCCCATGCACAGATGAGCCTCTTGGGCTACAGTCCATAGGGTCACAAAGAGTCAGACATGACTGAAGTAACTGAGCAATCGTGTCATGCAACAAGCCCATCTTCCCTAAGGATTTCTCATTCTTCCTTCAGTGCCAAGAATTATGCCACTGTTTCAGTATGAATGTAAATGAAGCTCACCATTTGACTTAAGCATGGAAGGTGAGATTGGTGATTCAGAAAAAGAGATAAAAAGGCCCAGTAGTACCATCAGTTCTGAATTTAATTCTTCAATAAATCATCATATAGATTGTTGCTGGACCTTCGTCTTTCTTTTTTATTTTTTGCCTTTGAATGGAATCTTCCTTGCCTTTTTCAACAATTCACTAGAGTAGTTATCAATCTGTAAATTTCAAGCTATCCACCTAGAGTCTTTCAACAATTTCTCAAATAGTATTGATGACTCTGTTTTCTAATTTTTCCACATTAATATAGATCAATTCTGTTTTAAAATGCCTCTTTGTTATTTCTAAGAAGGCAAGGTAGCAGAGGCAAATGTGTTCAATCCACATAAAGAAAAGATGTATAGAGTAACACTAGCCAATGAAATATCCTGATTTTGAGAGATTCCTGGTATAGATCTAGACATTTTGGCATCATCAAAATATAAATGCAAACTAATTAATGGGAATTCATTAAATAAATTATATAGAGGAAGAAGAATATGAGACACTGAACCTGAATATTAATGTTTCATGTGTGGATAGAGAGAGAAGGGATTGAAGATTTAAAGGAAACCATCTAAGAGATGAGTAGTCTTTGGAAAGACTGGGTCTACACAAGCTAAATTTTAAAATTTTATTATCCTTTTTGACTTCCACCACCACTTCAATTTGTACCTATTAAAATAAATTATCTCCAAAGTTTACATATTAATTATCTTTCTGTAAACTAATATTGGATTTTCAGACAATAGGTCTATTAGCATAACAAAGAACAACAACATATTGCTTCACTGATTAGATGGTAATTAATTATGATAATGATGATCATGGTCATAATACTGGGACAATTATTAACATATATTTTGACCAATATTGCTAATATGTTGCTCTCTGCCACTATCTTACAGCCAACTGGACTCCGTATTTTTGAGAGTGAGTAGATAACCAGACTTACATTTTATATTTGACATCAAAAGTATTTAAAACTTTAGCTCAGATTGATAAAGGCTGGTTTTCACACATGACCTAACACAGATTATTGCAGAACTAAACAAAGCTTATCCTGCTCATTTTACTGGCATAGTTGCATTTTGAGGGGTTCATTATTGAATAATACCTGAAATTTATCCATGGTATGCACAGCACATCATATGCATGAACACTTAAAAATGTTTTGCTTTGTTTTTTCAGAAAATGAAGACAGTGAGGAATAATAAATATTTGCATTGATTTGTCTGTATTTAAGGCTGTCTTGAGAGTTCCCTCTGCCTAATTGCTTCATTTTTTTGTTGTTGCTCAGCTAACTGAAAAATCAATAGCTTCTTTTGTACTTCTTATTAGATTTCCAGTGGCCCTATAGTGTTGCAACTTTAAACTTGTTCTGCCTTTCATGAAAGATGCTTATTAATTTCCTATTGTATACTCAGTGCTATCCTTATGATACTGAAGTCAAATCTTTGTACTAGCAGACTTTGAATTCTCTTTCTTCTATCTTCTCTGTTTCAATTGCATGAGACTAATTTGAAAATTAATCCACATGAAAACTTTTAAATTTAACCAGAGTAAAAAGTATTTCCATGTCAACTTCCTTATCAGGACCTGTGCATGAACTACTTCAGACAATTTTATCTGTATAAACATGACTCCTAAATATAGGAAATTCTCATTATACAAATGGGTTGTTTTCTCAAGTTTATTTGCATAAATGTTATTTAGAACTTGGAAGGCTTTCCCCCACAAAAACAATGGTATGTATAATAATAATCCCTTAAGTTTGTCCAACATGTCAGTTTTCAAAGTATCTTTGCAACTATTTTTCCACCCATCTTGGAAGAAATTCTTTAGGAATTTATGTGGGTGTTGTGCTTCCCTTTATATAAATGATCAAAACCAGGCTCAAAGATTAAAAAGAAATGTCTGTTTTCCTCTACCCACAGAACACTTCTGACACCAAAAGTGGGAGTTTTCCCACTCTGACTAGTTCTCCAACCCTACCAACAACAACTGGATGGCTTATAATTACATTTTGACACTATGTGAAATTAGCACAGACTCCACAGATTAAGGGCACAATTCCATAGTACTACCCCTCCCTCCAGGCATCCTCTTTACTTCAGACACCACCAGCAAGCCCCAGGTATCAGCTGTACATCTCACCAACTGGCTACAAATCTGAAGTTCCCATAATTCACCCTCAGATTTAAGTCTTTGCTATAATGGCTCACAAAACTTAGGGGAAAAGGTTTATTATAAAGAATATAGATGAACAGCCAGATGAAGACTGACATATTTGAGGTCCAAAAGGGTCTTAAAGGCAAGAATTTCTGTTCCTACACCAGCTTGACACATGGATGTTTGCCAGCCCAGAAGATCTCCAGACCTTATAGGTTAGGGTTTTTTTTATGAATGCTTCTTCACAGACAAGATTGCTTATAAACTCAATCTCATGTTCCTCTCCTCTCCCCAGGGGATGTATGGTGGGGCTGGAGGTTTCAAATTCTAATGTTGGCTTTGTCTTTCTGCTAACCAGCCACCATCTGAAGTTATCTAAAGCCATCAGACACCAGTGATCTCATTAGCATATGAAATAAACTCATCACTCTGGAGACGCCAAAGGTCTTAAATGCTCCCGCAGCAGAAATCAGCTTCAGAGAACGAATATTAGAAAAAAAAAAAAAAAAAGATATTTTTAGCACCCTATCACTCAGGAAATTACAAGCATTTTAGGAACTCTATGTCAGGAAACAGGGGCAACCACTCTCTCTATCTAATATGTAATATTGTATAGATCATATTTTTGTTATATATATAATAATAGTGTTGTTATTTAGTCACTAAGTTGTGTCCAACTCTCACAACCCCATGGACCCACCAGACTCCTCTGTCCATGGGATTTCCCAAGCAAGAATGCTGGAGTGAGTATCCATTTCCTTCCTCAGGGGATCTTCCCAACCCAAAGATCAACCCCGAGTCTCCTGCATTGCAGGCAGCTTCTTTTAACACTGAACCGCCAGGGAAGTCCATATATATAATAATACACATTATACTTAACACCACAAAGTTTCGTGTCTTGCTCAAGGTAACATGACCAGTGAGTGAATCAGCAATAAGAAGCATTGGAGTAGAACTCTAGATTTCGGCTGCTAGTGTAGTACTTATTCCACCAAAATATATATATATGTGTTTATTAAGTTACTCAGGAAGTCCAAAGCTCTTTTCAAAAGAGCTTTTAAAAAAAAAAAAAAAGCTTTTCAAAAGAGCCCTCAAGGAAAATATTACACATTTTACTTGAAAGATGTTATGAAATATTGGAATAGCAGCAACTAAGCAGAACGAATAAAACATAAATGAAATGTTTATATCTATTTCTTTTCTAAAATTGATTTATTTTTTAATTGAAGGATAATTGCTTTACAGAATTTTGTTGTTTTCTGTCAAACTTCAACAGGAATCAGCCATAGGTATACATATGTCCCCTCCCTCTTGAACCTCCCTCTCATCTCCCTCCCCATTCCACTCCTCTAAGTTGATACAGAGCCCATGTTTGAGTTTCCTGAGTCATACAGCAAATTCCCATTGGCTATCTATTTTACATATGGTGATGTAAGTTTCCATGTTATGCTTTCCATACATCTCACCCTCTTCTCCCATCTCCCCATGATATTCATAAGTCTGTTCTCTATGCCTGCTTCTCTATCATTACACTGCAAATAAACTCATTGGCACCACCTTTCTAGATTCCATATATATGCATTAGTATATGATATTTATATTTCTCTTTATGACTTAGTTTACTATGTCCTAGTAGGCTCTGGGTTCATCCACCTCATTCAAACTGACTCAAATGAGTTCCTTTCTATGGCTGAGTAATATTCCATTGCATATATGTACCATAGCTTCTTTATTCATCATCTGTTGAAGGACATCTAGGTTGCTTCCATGTTCTACCAATTGTAAATAATGCTGCAAAAAAAATTGGGATACATGGGTATTTTTCAATTTTGGTTTCCTCAGGTTAATGTCTAGGAGTGGGATTGCAGGGTCATATGGTGGGTTTAGTCCTAGTTTCTTAAGGAATCTCCATATTGTCTTTCATAGTGGCTGTATCAATTTATATTCCCATCATCAGTGCAAGAGGGTTCCCTTTTCTCCACATCCTTTCCAGCATTTATTGTTTGTAGACATTTTGATGATAGCCATTCTGGCCACCCTTATGACAGATAGTGAAGACAAACTAAAAGCCTATTGTTGAAAGTGAAAGAGGAGAGTGAAAAAGTTGGCTTAAAACTAAACATTCAGAAAACTAAGATTATGACATATGGTCCTATCACTTCATGGCAAATAGGTAAACAACGGAAACAGTGACAGACTTTATTTTTGGACCTCCAAAATCACTCCAGATGGTGACTTCAGCCATGAAATTAAAAGATGCTTGCTTTTTGGAAGAAAAGTTATGACCAATCTAGACAGCATATTAAAAAGCAGAGGCATTACTTTGCCAACAAAGGTCTTTCTAGTCAAAGCTATGGTTTTCCAGTAGTCATGTATGGATATGAGAGTTGGACTATAAAGAAAGCTGAGCATGGAAGACTTGATGCTTTTGAACTCTGGTGTTGGAGAAGACTCTTGAGAGTCCCTTGGTTTGCAAGGAGATCCAATCAGCCAATCCTAAAGGAAATCAGGCCTGAATGTTCATTGGAAGGACTGATGCTGAAGCTGAAACTCCAATAGTTTGGTCACTTGATGTGAAGAATTGACTCATTGGAAAAGACCCTGATGCTGGCAAGATTGAAGGCAAGAGGTGGAGGGGATGACAGAGGATGAGGTGGTTGGATGGCATCACCGATTTGATGGACATGAGTTTGAGCGGGCTCTGGGAGTTGGTGATGGACAAGGAAGCCTGGCGTGCTGCAGTCCTTCGGGGTGCAAAGACACAGCTGAGCAACTGAACTGAACTGATTCTGAGCAGTGCAAGGTGATATCTCATTGCAGTTTCTGTCTTTCCCACTTTTTGATTGAGTTATTTGTTTTTCTGGTATGGGGTGCTTATATGTTTTGAAATCTAATATATTTGTAAGTTGTTTCCTTTGTTATTATTTTCTCCCATTTTGAAGTTTGTGTTTTTACCTTGTTTATGGTTTCCTTGGAGAAGGCAATGGCACTCTACTCCAGTACTCTTGCCTGGAACATCCCATGGGTGGAGGAGCCTAGTAGGCTGCAGTCCATGGGGTCCCGAAGAGTCAGACACGACTGAGCGACTTCACTTTCACTTTTCACTTTCATGCATTGGAGAAGGAAATGGCAACCCACTCCAGTGTTCTTGCCTGGAGAATCCCAGGGACGGGGGAGCCTGGTGGGCTGCCGTCTATGGGGTTGCACAGAGTCAGACACGACTGAAGTGACTTAGCAGCAGTAGCAGCAGCAGCATGGTTTCCTTCGCTGTGCAAAAAAGCTTTTAAGCTTAATTAGGTCCCATTTTGTTATTTTTGTTTTTATTTCCATTATTCTGGAAGTGGGTTATAGAGGATCTTTCTGTGATTTATGTCATCGAGTGTTCTGCCTATGCTTTCCTCCTAAGAGTTTTATTGTTTCTCTTCTGTTCTGTAATCAATTTTAAGTTTATTTCCTGTATGGTGTTAAGAAGTATTCTAACTTCATTCTTTTACATGTAGCTGTCCAGTTTTCCTAGCACCACTTTTTGAAGACACTATCTTTGACTCTTTGTATAGTCTTTCATCCTTTCATAAAAATAAGGTACCCATAGGTGCATGGGTATATTTCTGGGCTGTTTATCTTGTTCCATTTGTCTATATGTCTATTTTTGTGCCAGTACCATACTGTCTTGATAACTGTAGCTTTGTAGTATAATCTGAAATCAGGAATGTTGGTTCCTCCAGCTCCATTCTTCATTCTCAAATCTGCTTTGGCTATTCAGAATCTTTTGTGTTTCCATATGACTTGTGACAATTTTTGTTCTAGCTGGAATCAAGATTGCTGGGAGAAATATCAATAACCTCAGATATGCAGATGACACCACCCTTATGGCAGAAAGTTAAGAAGAACTAAAGAGCTTCTTGATGAAAGTGAAAGAGGAGAGTGAAAAAGTTGGCTTAAACTCAACATTCAGAAAACTAAGATCATGACATTCATTCCCATCACTTCATGGCAAATAGGTGGGGAAACAGTGGAAACAGTGGCTGACTTTATTTGGGGGGGGCTCTAAAATCACAGCAGATAGTGATTGAAGCCATGAAATTAAAAGATACTTCCTCCTTGGAAGGAAAGTTATGACCAACCTAGATAGCATATTAAAAAGCAGAGACATTACTTAGTCAACAAAGGTCCATCTAGTGAAGGCTATGATTTTTCCAGTAGTCATGTATGGATGTGAGAGATTTACTACAAAGGAAGCTGAGTGCCAAAGAATTTATGTTTTTGAACTGTGGTGTTGCAGAAGACTCTTTTGAGTCCCTTGGACTGCAAGGAGATCCAACCAGTTCATCCTAAAGCAGATTAGTCCTGGGTGTTCATTGGTAGCACTGATGTTGAAGCTGAAACTCTGATACTTTGGCCACCTGATGCAAAGAGCTGGCTCATTTGAAAAGACCCTGATGCTGCGAGGGATTGAGGGCAGGAAAAGAAGGGGATGCCAGAGGGTGAGATGGCTGGATGGTGTCACCGACTCAAGGGACATGAGTTTGGGTAAACTCCAAGAGTTGGCGATGGACAGGGAGCCCTGGCGTGCTGCGGTTCATGGGGTCACAGAGTCAGACACGACTCGGTGACTGAACTGAACTGAACTGTGAAAAATGCCATTGGTAATTTGATAGGGATTGCATTGAATCTGTTGATTGCACTTGGTAGTACAGTCATTTTCACAATATTGAATCTTCCAACCGAGGAACATGGAATATCTCTCCATCTGTTTATGTCATTTTGATTTCTTTCATCAATGTCTTAAAATTTTCTGTATACAGTTCTTTTGTTTCCTTAGGTAGGTTTATTCCTAGATATTTTATCCTTATGTTGCAATGGTGAATGGGATTGTTTCCTTAATTTTTCTTTCTGATTTTTCATTGTTAGTATATAGGAATGCAAGTGATTTCTGTGTATGGATTTTGTATCCACGACTTTGCTAAATTCACTGATTAGCTCTAGTAATTTTCTGATAGTATCTTTATGGTTTTCTATGTACAGTATCATGTAATCTGCCAACAGTGAAAGCTTTATTTCTTCTTTTCTGATCTGGATTCCTTTTTTTTCTTCTTCTTCTTCTTTGATTGCCATATCTAGGACATCAAAAACTATGTTGAATAATAGTAGTGAGTGCAGAGTTCTTTGTCTTGTTCCTGATCTTAGATGGAATGGTTTCAGTTTTTCATCATTGAGAATAATGTTTTCTCTGGGCTTATCATATATGGATTTTCTATGTTGAGGTAGGTTCCTTCTATGCCCAGTTTTGAATGGCTTTAATCATAAATGTGTGCTGAATTTTGTCAAAGGCTTTTTCTGCGTCTATTGAGATTAGCATATTGATTTTATCTTTTAGTTTGTTACTATGGTGTACCACATTGGTTGATTTGCTTATACTGAAGAATCCTTGCATCCCTGGAATAAACCCAAGTTAATCATGGTGTATGAACTTTTTAATATGCTGTTGAATTCTCTTTGCTAGAATTTTTTTGAAGATTTTTGTATCTATGTTCATCAGTGATATTGACCTGTAGTTTTCTTTTCTTGTGTTGTCTTTGTCTGGTTTTGGTGTCAGGGTGATGGTGACCTCATAGAATGAGTTTGAAGTGCTCCTTCCTCTGCAATTTTTGAAAGAGCCTTGGAAGGATAGGTATTAGTTCCTCTCTGAATGTTTGATAGAATTCACCTGCGAAGCCATCTGGTACTGGGTTTTTGTTTTTGGGGAGATTTTTGGTCAATTTCAGTGCTTGTAATTGTCTTATTCATAATTTCTATTTCTTCCTGCTTCAGTCTTGGGAGATTGAACTTTACTATAAATCTGTCCATTTCTTCCAGGTTATGTTTTTGGTTTATTTGTTTATTTTGTCAAATAGTTGCTCATAATGGTCCCTTATAATCTTTTGTATTTCTGCATTGTCTGATGTAACCTCTCCTTTTTCATTTTTAATTTTGTTGATTTGATTCTTCTCTATTTTTCCTTGATGAGTCTGGCTAAAGGTTTGTCATTTTTGCTTATCTTCTCAAAGAACCAACTTTTAGTTTTGTTAACCTTTACTAATATTTCTCTCCTTTCTTTTCCATTTATTTCTGCTCTGATTTTTATGATTTCTTTCCTTCTGCTAACTTTGGTAATTTTTTTTCTTCTTTCTCCAGTTATTTCAGGTGTAAAACTAGGTTGTCTATTCAGTGTTTTTATTGTTTCTTGATATAGGATTGTATTGCTATAAAGTTCCCTCTTAGAACTGTTTTTGTTGCATCCCATAGGTTTGAGTGGTCATGTTTTCATTGTCATTTGTTTCTAGAAATTTTTTTATTTCCCTTTTGAGTTCTTCAGGAAACCTGTTCATTATTTAGAAATGCATTGTTTAATCTCCATGTGTTTTTTGTTTCTACAGGTTTGTTTTTTTTTTTTTTTTTTTTTTTTCCCTTGCAATTGATATCTAAGTCTCATGGCCTTGTGGTCAGAGAAGATGCTTGATACAATTTCAATTTTCTTAAATTTATTGATGTTTGATTTGTGACCCAAGATGTGGTCTATCCTGGAGAATGTTCCATGTACACTTGAGAAGAAGGTGTATTCTTCTGCATTTGTATAGAATATCCTGAGGATATCAATGAGATCCATCTGATCTAATGCATCATTTAAGACTTGTGCTTCCTTATTAACTCTCTGTTTTGATGATCTCTCCAGTGGTGTGGTGGGGTATTAAGTCTCCTACTATTATTGCATTACTGTAAATTTCTCCTTTTATGCCTGTTAGTGTTTGTCTTATGTATTTAGGGTCTCCTGTGTGGGGTGCATGGATATTTACAATTGTTATGTCTTCATCTTGGATTGACACCTTGTTCATTATGTAGTGTCCTTCCTTATAGCCTGTAATATTATTTATTTTATGGTCTATTTTGTCTGATACAGGGATTGCTATTCCAGCCTTCTTTTGATTTCCCATTTGCATGAAATATATTTTTCAACCTCTCACTTTCAGTCTTTATGTGTCTTTAGGTCTGAAGTGGGTGTCTTGTAGACAGCACACATATGGGTCTTGTTTTTGTATCCATTCAGCCAGTCTGTGTCTTTTGGTTGGAGCATTTAATCCATTTACATTTAAAGTAATTATTGATATATGTATTCCTATTGCCATTTTATTAATTGTTTGGGGTTTGCTTTTGTAGATCTTTTTCTTCTCTTGTATTTCCTGGCTATATAAGTCCTATGAACATTTGTTGTAAAGCTGGCTTGATGATACTAAATTCTCTTAACTTTTGCTTCTCTGTAAAGTTTTCGATTTCTCCATCAATTCTGAATGATATCCTTGCTAGGTAGAGTAATCTTGGTTGTAGAATTTTCCCTTTAAGTACTTTAAATATATCCTGTCATTCCCATCTGGCCTGCAGAGTTTCTGCTGAAAGATCAGCAGTTAAACATATGGTGTTTCCCTTGTATTTTACTTGCTTTTCCTTGCTGCTTTTAATTTTCTTTGTGTTTAATCTTTGTTAGTTTGATTAGTATGTGCCTTGGCCTGTTTCTCCTTGGGTTTATCTTGTATGGGACTCTGTACTTCTTGGACGTGATTAACTATTTCCTTTCCCATATTGGGGAAATTTTCAACTACAATCTCTTCAAATATTTTCTAATATCTTTTCTTTTTTTCTTCTTTATCTAGGACCCCAAGAATTTGAATGTTGATGCACTTAATATTGTCACAGAGGGCTCTGGGACTGTCCTCAGTTATTTTCATTCTTTTTACTTTATTCTGCTCTTCAGCAATTATTTCCACCATTTTCTCTTCCAGCTCACTGATCTATTCTGCTTCAGATATTCTTCTATGTATTCCTTCTAGAGTATTTTTTATTTCAGTAATTGTGTTGTTTGTCACTGTATGTTTATTCTTTAATACTTCTAAGTCTTTTTTAATTGATTCTTGCATTTTCTCCATTCTACTTTCAAGCTATTGGATCATCTTTACTATCATTATTCTGAGTTTTTTTTCAGATAGTTTGCCTATATCCTTTTCATTTATTTGGACTTGTGTGTTTCTAAATTTTTCCTTCATTTGTGCAGTATTTCTCTCCACTTTCATTATTTATTATTTTTTTTTTAACTTATTGTGTTTGAGGTCTACTTTTCCTGAGTTTCAGGGTTGAACTTTCTTCATTTTGGTCTGTGCCTTCATACGGTTTGTCCAATGGTTTATGTAAGCTTCATGTACTGTGTGACTTGTGCTTGAGTTCTAGTGGAAGAAGGTGAAGTTTGCTTGTTTGTTTTCTTCTGATAGGCTTGGCCTAGTGAGGTGGCAATCCTGTATGCTGAATATTGGGTTTGTATTTTTATCTTCTTTGTTGTTTGGATGAGGCATCTTGCACAGGGTGCTACTGGCAGTTAGGTGATGCCTGATCTTGTATATAAGTGGTTGCCTTTGTGGGGGATCTCACTATTTGATACTCCATAGGGTTAGGAGTTCTCTGGTTGTTTAGGGTCTTGGAGTCAGCACTCCCACTCCAAATGCTCAGGACTTGATTTTGGGCCAGGAACAGAGATTACACAGGTGGTTTGTTGAGCATTAAATGGGATTAAAGCAAATACCCAAAAACAAGAAACAAAAGACACACTCCCAGATAAATGGCAATTACAAAATCAGGCTATAACTAAAATACTGAAATATACACATATACATATACATCCATAAGTAAAAATCAAAACAGTTGAAAAACAAACAAATAAATAAAGTATAATAGATTAGATTGACCTGGTGAACAAAGGAAACCAAAAATGACATCCACCATTTAAGAATAAAACTAACTAAATCAGAGACTGGAAAACAAAACTGAAACAAGGTGACAATTTGTTTTAATTGAGAAAAAAGCAAAGAAAACATGACAAACTAACAAATACAGTGAGAAAAATAAAGAAAAGAAAGAATAGAAATGCAGAGTTAAATAGACATAGATAAAGAAGATTTATATATATTAAAGATTTACTGCAAGGGGAAAAAGACAGTGGGAAAAGCACACAAAGGAATAAATGTAGAAAAATTCTTAATGACTTTAAAATTTTTAAATTAAAAAAAAAAGAGAGAGAGAGAAAAGGAAAATAAATGTGAAAGAAAGCACCAGAAGTATAGAAAGGTCAAAGTAGAGGCAGTAGTTTATAAAAGAAATAAAAACTGTAATTGAAAAAAAATTTTCTCCAAAGCTTAAATAGATTTCCATCCCCTCCACTAGCTTTGTTTGTACTAATGCTTCCTAAGGCCCACTTGACTTTGCATACCAAGATGTCTGGCTCTAGGTGAGTGATCATAACATCGTGGTTATCTGGGTTATGATGATCATTTTTGTAGTTATTCTGTGTATTCTTACCACCTCTTCTTAATGTCTTCTGCATCTATTAGGTCTATATAGTGTCTGCCCTTTATTGTGCCCATATTTTCATGAAATGTTCCCTTGGTATCTCTAACTTTTTTTAAAGAGATCTCTAATATTTCTGTTCTATTGTTTTCCTCTCTTTGTTTGCACTGATCACTGAGGAAGGCTTTCTTACCTCTCTATGCTATTCTTTGGAACTCTGAATTCCGATGGGTATATCTTTCCTTTTCTCCTTTACCTTTGGCTTTTCTTCTTTTCTCAGCTGTTTGTAAGGACTCCTAAGGAAGGAAGAGGATCATCTGTTGGATCATCGAAAAAGCAAGGGAATTCCAGAAAAACATCTACTTCTGCGTTATTGAATACGCCAAAGCCTTTGACTATATCAGTTAGTTCAGTCAGTTCAGTTGCTCAGTCGTGTCTGACACTTTGTGACCCCATGAATTGCAGCACACCAGGCCTCCCTGTCTATCGCCAACTCCTGGAGTTCACTCAAACTCACATCCATCGAGTCAGTGTTGCCATCCAGCCATCTCATCCTTTGTCGTCACCTTCTCCTCTTGCCCCCAATCCCTCCCAGCATCAGAGTCTTTTCCAATCAGTCAACTCTTCGCATGAGGTGGCCAAAGTACTGGAGTTTCAGCTTTAGCATCATTCCTTCTAAAGAAATCCCAGGGCTGATCTCCTTCAGAATGGACTGGTGGGATCTCCTTTCAGTCCAAGGGACTCTCAAGAGTCTTCTCCAACACCACAGGTCAAAAGCATCAATTCTTCGGCACTCAGCTTTCTTCACAGTCCAACTCTCACATCCATACATGACCACTGGAAAAACCATAGCCTTGACTAGACGGACCTTTGTTGGCAAAGTAATATCTATCCTTTTCAACATGCTATCTAAGTTGGTCATAACTTTCCTTCCAAGGAGTAGGCGTCTTTTAATTTCATGGCTGTGGTCACCATCTGCAATGATTTTGGAGCCAAAAAAAAATAAAGTCTGACACTGTGGAAAATTCTTAAATAGATGGAAATACCAGATCACCTTACCTACCTCCAGAGAAATCTCTATTCAGGTCAAGAAGCAAGAGTTAGAACTGAACATGGATCAACAGACTGGCTGTAAATAGGGAAAGGAGTATATCAAGTTTGTATATTTTCACCCTGCTAATTTAAATTGTATGCAGAGTGTATCATGTGAAATGCCAGGCTGGATGAAGCACAAGCTGGAATCAAGACTTCTGGGAGAAGTATCAGTGTCAGATATGCATATGACACTGCCCTTATTGCAGAAAACAAAGAGGAACTAAAGAGCCTTTTGTTGAAAGTGAAAGAGGAGAGTGAAAAAGTTGGCTTAAATTTTTACATTCAGAAAACAAAGATCATGGCATGTGGTTCAATCACTTCATGGCAAATAGATGGGGAAACAATGAAAATAGCCAGAGTCTTTAATTTTGGGGGCTCCAAAATCACTGAAGATGGTCACTGCAGCCATGAAATAGGTTAAAAGATGCTTGCTCTTTGGAAGAAAATCTATGACCAAACTGGACAGCATATTAAAAAGCAAAGACATTACTTTTCCAACAAAGGTCCATCTAGTCAAAGGTATGGTTTTTCCAGTGGTCAGGTACAGATGTGAGAATTGGACTATAAAGAAATCTGAGCACCGAAAAACTGATCCTTTTGAATTACGGTGTTGGAGAAGACTCTTGAGAATCCCTTGGACTGCAAGGAGATCCAACCCTAAAGGAAATCAGTCCTGAATATTCATTGGAAGGACTGATATTGAAGCTGAAACTCCAATACTTTGGCCACCTAATGTAAAGAACTAATTCATTTTAAAAGACCCTGATGCTGGGAAAGATTGAAAGCAGGAGGAGAAGGGGACGACAGAGGATGAAATTGTTGGATGGCATCACCATCTCAATGGACGTGAGATTGAGTAAACTCTGGGAGTTGGTGATGGACAGGGAGGCCTGGTGTGCTGCAGTCCATGAGGTCTCAAAGAGTCTGACACAACTGAGTGACTGAACTGAACTGAATTGAAAATGCCTGAATATGTGACATCAAAAGTAAATTGCTGCAGTCTCATTGCCTTCTCAAATACTATGTGTAATATTTTCATTGGTGGTGTAATTTTCTGAAATAAGGTAAAACACAAACTTTCTTTATTTTTTTAATATAAATTTATTTATTTTAATCGGAGGTTAATTATTTTACAATATTGTACTTTCTTTAAAATCCAGAAATTTATGTGTATATCATTATATTTAGTTTTGAAAATGTTGCTTGCAGATAGGTTATTATTTATTAATTACATTTTTAATTACAATTTTAAAGCAGAAATAAAAAGTAATTATAATTATAATTAAAATAAAAACTTATAACATTAAGTTTTGAGTTATAACATTAAGTATATATATACTTATAACATTAAGTAATGAGTACTAGTGTAGAGAATTTTTATTGAAAAAGAGAACATTAAGTCCAATTGGACTGATCAGTGGTCTAGAAATAAAAACAAATTTAGTGAGAATGTTGAATCAACTTGGTAGCGAATGAAAAGTCGTCTTGGCAATTCACTGTTAAAAGTGGGAAATTTTTTGTCTGTAACTCAAAGGATTTCTGGACAACAATTTATGGCTCCTCCTAGATATTCATCATAAACTTATACCTTTTAAGATATTGATTCACTGTAATCTTTGCCATTATAACCTCTACTATTGTTCTTTACCATCTTTCTCTACTACTTTTTAATTAGTCTAGTTCTACTTCATTTTACAATAAATTTTCTTCTTACATTCTTTCTTTTCATGTCAACCAGATAATTTAATAATCCATATCCAAAAAAAAATAAACTGCATGACATTATCCTTAAGAAATTCTGGATTATTTCTAAACTGCACCAAACACAGAAATAGAATTAAATTTAGACTGTCCTTAGATGAAAACAGCAATGTTCACAATCACAATAAGATTGGCTTGATACTGTCATGTATACTTCTGTACTTTAATGCATGAATCGCTTTTCCTTCAATTTTTATTTTATGATTTTTGATGGTTTATGAATATTGCTGTCTGCAGATAGTATCCAGTATCCAGAAATGAAGCCATGTGAGTATTTTGTGATAGTAAAATAATCCTGTAAGCATTACCAAATTAATAAATTATAACCTCCACAATAGAGACCACAGCATAATAAAAATGTATTAAGAATCTTATATTAGCAGCAGCAAAAAGACAGTTAGGAAGGATAAATGAAAGAAATTGGCAAAGGAAGAAGATGTGGTATTTAATGCAAAGGAAATTGCTCTTATACTGTGATGACTCCAACGGTTTTTACCTAGTCAATAGTGCTGAGTATTGGAAACTCTGGGGCATTTGTAAAAAAAAAATTCCTAGTTTTCAGAATCACATAATGTTGATATAAAACTTCACAATTCAAACCTATAAAACCTACACCCTATATTCAAAAGCAGAAAAGTCAAAGCCATCCCCTATTACACACCATTGACTTTCCAAGGTGATAAAACATCATATTAGTTTTGCTTCTTGGTTACTTTTCCTTGCCTGCAGCTCTTTTGAATGATAAAAATATTTCCTTGCCTAACCACCCTATGCTTCTGCACATACTAACAAGTCATCAGGTTTTATTTTCTTTCAATTATCTTTTTAGTCCATGTGGTATTCATGAAACTTTGTGTGAGTTCTTCATATCTATCCTTAGTTGTGAAGCTGGGCCCAGAATAAGTCTCAGCAGTTAATTCTATCATAATTTACTGAGACCTTATTTCAGTCTTCAGAGCAATTATTATAAAGTCTCCTCAGATTCTGATTCTATCCCTTCATTTTACAGTTTCAGCAAATGAGCTAGCTTCTTTTGTAAATAAATACGCACAAAACAACAAAATGTACACAAAAAATTCTCATATCCTTAAGTATAATTTTACTGTCTTTACTGTCTTCATCTCCAACTCAGTAAAGGAATTCCCTTACCCTGTTCCCAAGTAAAACACTCTATCTGTTCAATCTTAAATGTTAAATCTGCAATCTTACATTTATTCATTGTTATCTCCTATAAAAGTGTCCTCTGAGTCATTCTCATCTTATTTATTCAATTTTTGTCTTCTAAATTTCTCTTAGTTCTCAGTCTTTTTCCTCTTACAAACACACTCAAAATCTTTATGCTTCTCCATTCTTTTCCTTTAGTCTGTTCAATCTACTGTCCTGACACTATAATTTCCATCATTACTGATTTTTAAAGAAAATATATCATTGTCTCCATTTAGTCTCTTCAATCTTCTAAAATTTTGGTTTTGTTCTTAACAATTGAAATAAAGTTACTTTGATAAAGTCTCCCCTTGCTTAACAGTTTTATTCAGTAATTCATTCTTAATGTCTTATACTTATTAGATGCTCTCCTGTATGATCAAGAATACAATTACTTTTAGAATTCTTATCTAACAACTCAAAAGCCTCAAAAATAAATCTCAAACATGTTTTTAATTTCATCTCTTGTTATTTCAAATCACCTCATTCATATCCATCAAATTGCACATACTCTGTGCTTTGTATGTGTGTCTTCATCGATCTGTTTCTGTTCCTGGAGGAAATTCCTCTTCCCTTCTGCCTATTAAATAATACACAGAGGCATCAGAAAATAGTGGTTAAGAGCTTGGCATAGGATGTCAGGTCATCTGAATGCAAATTTTACTGCATTACATACCATCTACATTAACTATTGCTCTTACCTACTTATTTTTCAAAGATCATTTAAAATATCTTCCTTCATAATTACCACTGAAGGAGAAAGGAATACTTTCCTCTTTACCCCATCCAATATTTCAGAATATTTTGTCCTCTTAGGTTTTCATTAAATTGAAAGTTCCTTGGGGTTGGGACTGTGCCACATAGATCTTTATCTTTTCCCCCTCTCCCATGTCAAGGACAAAGCCTTCCATTTTTTACAATTATTTGTTTATTTATTCATGTATTTGTGTTTGTGCTGGGTCTTCCTTGCTACACGTGGGCTTTCTCTGTGGCAAGGAGGACTAGTCTTTGTTGCAGTGTATGGTTTCTCATTGCAGTGGCTTCTCTCGTTGTGGCGCACAGGCTCTAGATGCATGAGTTTCAGTAGCTGCAGCATGCGGGATCAGTAGTCATGACATGAGGCTCTAGGGTGTGTTGGCTTCTGTAGTTAAGGTACAGTGTGCTCAGTAGCTTTGGCACATGGGCTTTAGTTGCTCTACGACATGTGGAATCCCTCCCTGACCAGGGATGATCCCCTACATTGGCAGGCAGATTCTTTTTCCACTGTACTACCAGGGAAGTCCACAACATTTTCCATTGACAGTCACCAAAGTCTTCCCTAAAGCACATCAGCTTAGTCTCAGCTGGATACTAGCCCAGCAGATGGAAGCTGGAGAAAAGATCAGGGGCTAGAGGTTGATATCAAAGTAGTGAAAGTGTTAGTCACTCAGTTGTGTCCGACTCTTTGCAACCCCATAGACTCTAGCCTGCCAGGTTCCTCTGTTCATGAAATGCTGCAGATAAGAATTAGAAATCAGAATACAGCAGAAGGAGAGTAGGGAACCTAACATCTAGTTGCCAAATTCATGGCTTATGAGTAATAAGAGTTAAGGAAATTAGGCAAAAATGAATGAAGAGCCACAGAGGTTGCTGAGTGAGGAGTGTTGATAAAAGTAAAAAACAGATTTGTGGACTGAGTAATTAGACCAGTTCATGATACATGCTGCTGCTGCTGCTAAGTCGCTTCAGTCATGTCCGACTCTATACAACCCCATAGACGGCAGCCCACCAGGCTCCGCCGTCCCTGGGATTCTCCAGGCAAGAACACTGGAGTGGGTTGCTATTTCCTTCTCCAGTGCATGAAAGGGAAAAGTGAAAGTGAAGTCGCTCAGTCGTTTCCGACTCCTAGCGACCCCATGGACTGCAGCCCACCAGGCCCCTCCATCCATGGGATTTTCCAGGCAAGAGTACTGGAGTGGGCCATATATAATAATAGCAACAACAGTGATAGTTGTTATTATCCTGGTAGTCCGGATTACAGTAATGGATAAGAGTTGGGTGGCTGATAAGGGAGAAGCAGTTTACTTGAGATATGAACAAAAAATGGTAGCATTCAGTCCAAACAAGAAGTTAATATGAAAGCCTTTGCGGCTTAAAATAAAAGGATCAAGACGGGCAATCAGATGAAAACAAAAACCAAACTTTCTAAGTTAAGCTTTAGAAGCCAAACCTAGAGAAACACCCTAAAGCAAAGAAAACATAGCTGTCTTAATTTTGTATGTGATTCTTAAGACTATTGCTTGGGGTGTGTCCAGGAATTGATTGTGTATCTAAGATTAAATATACCCAGAAAGATTCCAGATTTTGTAGGAATTTCTACCTTAAATAGAAATGGATTCTAGTGTCTAAGGGCTTCCCTGATAGCTCATTCTTAAAGAATTCTCCTGCAATACAGGAGACCTTGTTTTGATCCCTGGGTAGGGAAGATCCCATGAAGGAGAAAACAGAACCCACTCCAGAATTCTTGCCTGGAGAATCCCATGGACAGAGAAGCATTGCAGATTATAAGCCATGGGATTGCAAGAGTCGGGGACAATTTAGCAATTAAACTACCACCTTATCCTAGGATTCTCTTTGGCTTCTGGAGAGTTCTGGAGTCCTGGGTCATGTTCTTTTTGAATCTAATATTTAATCTTGGGTAGCATCATCATCATAATAAGGAAATGTAGAATCAATGTATGCAACAAACAGCTTAGAGAAAGGGGGATGCGTGTAAAGACTGAAAATTGGTATAGAGGAGAATTGTTACTCTAATTTGAATAGTGTCAAGAGAAGACAGAAATAGTAAGGACCCAGCAGAAGCTGAACAGATTAAGAAGAGGTGACAAGAATACAAGGTGAAGGTAAGGTGAAGTCACTCAGTCATGTCCGACTCTTTGTGACCCCAGAGACTGTAGCTTACCATGCTCTTCCATCCATGGTATTTTCCAGGCAAGAGTGCTGGAGTGGATTGCCAAATCCTTCTCCAGGGGATCTTCCCAACCCAGGAATCGAACCCAGATCTCCCACATTTGCAGGCAGACGCTTTACTGTCTGAGCCACCAAGGAAGTCTGAAGACAAGAATACAAAGAACTGTACAAAAACGGTCTTAAAGATACAGATAACCATGAAGGTGTGATCACTCACGTAGAGCCAGACATTCTAGAGTGTGAAGTCAAGTGGGCCTTAGGAAGCATTACTATGAACAACTAGTGGAGGTGACGGAATTCTAGCTGAGCTATTTCAAATCCTAAAATGTGATGCTGTTAAAGTGCTGCACTCAATATGCCAGCAAATTTGGAAAACTCAACAGTAGCCACAGGATTGGAAAAGGTCAGTTTTCATTCCAATTCCAAAGAAAGGCAATGCCAAAGAATGTTCAAACCACCACAAAATTGTGCTCATTTCACATACTAGCAAGGCAATACTCAAAATCCTTCAAGCAAGGCTTCGACAATATGTGAATGAAGAAGTAGAAGCTGGATTTAGAAAAGGCCAAGGAACCAGTGATCAAATTGACAAAATCAGTGGGATCTTAGGAAAAGCAAAAGAACTCCAGAAAAACATCTACTTTTGCTTCACTGACTGCCCTAAAGCTTTTGACTGTGTGGTCACAACAAACTGGGAAATTCGTAAAAGAAATGAGACTACCAGACCACCTTATCTGCTTCTTGAGAAACCTATATGCAGGTCAAGAAGCAACATTTAGAACCAGACATGGAACTATGGATTGGTTCAAAATTGGGAAAGGAGTATGCCAAGGCTGTATATCATCATGTTGTTTATTTAACTTATGTGGAGAGTACATCCTGTGAAATGCCAGGCTGGAATCATGAGCTGGAATCAAAATTGGCAGCAGAAATATCAACAACCTCAGATATGCAGATGACACCACCCTGATGGAAAAAAGTGAAGAGGAACTACAGAGCCATTGTTGAAGGTCAAAGTAGAGTGTGAAAAAGCTGGCTTAAAGCTCAATATTCAAAAAAGTAAGATTATGGCATCCAGTCCCATCATTTCATGGCAATTAGATGGGGAAAACATGGAAACAATGACAAACTATATTTTCTTGGGCTCCAAAATCACTGCGGATGGTAACTGCAGCCATGAAACTAAAAGACACTTGCTCCTTACTTAGCGACTAAATTACCAACACCACCTTGGAAGGAAAGGTATGACAAACCTAGACAGCGTATTGAAAAGCAGACATCACTTTGCTGACAAAGGTCCATCTACTTAAAGCTGTGGTTTTTCCAGTAGTCATGTATGGATGTGAAAACTGGACCATAAAGAAGACTGAGGGCTAAAAAATTTATGCTTTCAAGCTGTGGTGCTGGAGAACACTATTGAGAGTCCCTTGGACAGTAAGAGAACAAACCAGTTCATCCCAAAGGAAATCAACCCTGAATATTCATTGGAAGTACTGATACTGAAGCACCAATACTTTGGCTACCTGATACAAAGAGCCAATTCATTGGAAAAGACCCTGATTCTGGGAAAGATGGAGGCCCTGAGGAGTAGAGGGCAGTAGAGGATGAAATGGTTTGATGGCATGGTTTCTCAATGCCCATTTGAGAAAATGGGCATTGGTTTGAGCAAACTCTGGGAAATAATGAAGGATGGGGAAGCTTGGCATGCTGCAGTTTGTATGGTGGCAAAGAACAGACACAACTGAGTGGCTGAACAACAACAACAACAAAGAGAAGATATTGCTGGAAAGAGTAGGAGCACAGCAAAAGAAGTGGCTTGATTTGAGAATAGAAGTCTAGCATGGCTAACAGAAACTGGGACTTGGAATAAACAGAGTCTCTGAGGTGAGTCTTTACATTATGTTGCTGGAGGTAAGTCCTGCGTCATTACAACTGTCAAACAGGTGGTGTTGAGAGACAAGAGTTCTGGCTCTATGAGTCATACTAGACTTTGAATCCTGGCTCTGCCACATTTGACTGTTATATAAAAGGAGTTAGGAAGTATGATTTTGGAGAAATGAGTAGGAGTAGGGGTAATGGATGGTATATATTACTTATGTAATACTTGAGAGTCAAGACCCCTGACGGACCTCTCTTAACCATTCCAACTCAAGACAAGAAGAGTTCTTTACATTTTCAAGGTGACTGTCATTTTCTGAGCACTTAGGAATATTATCAGATTTATAGAGTATCTGATAGATACTCAGAGTATCTAAGTTCAGAGGTAGCTATGCAAACACTCCGATTACTCATGCTATAGAGATCATTTTCTCCACAGCCTCCATGTTGATACATGCCATATAATCATCTTACTCAAGTAGTTAAAACAGAAGCTCTCATCAGGTGCCATTGAGCAAGTGGTCATACACATTAGAAAAATGTACATACCTTATAGTTATATCTGGTTTTGAAACCTTATTTTCAAGGTTCAAGGCTCAATGATCTTGGGCAAATCAGTGGCTCTCTAAATTCCAACTTCTTTATCTGCATAATATTTATTGTTGTTATTCAGTCACTAAGTCATGTCCAACTCTTTGTGACCCATGGACTGCAGCATGCCAGGCACCTCTGTCTTTCAGTATCTCCTGGAGTTTGCTCAAATTCATATCTATTGACTCTGTGATGACATCTAACCGTCTTATCCTCTGCCAGCCTTTTTTCCTTTTGCTTTCAATCTTTCCCAGCACTAGGGCCTTTTCCAATGAGTCGGCTCTTTGTATCAGTTGGCCAAATTAACAGTGCTTCAGCTTCAGCATCAGTACTTCCAATGAACATTCGGGGTTGATTTCCTTGTAGATTGACTGGATTGATCTCCTTACTGTCCAAGAGACTCTCAAGAGTCTTCTCCAGCACCTCAATTTGAAAGCATCAATTCTTTGTCCCTCAGCCTTTGATATGGTCCAATTCTCACATCCGTACATACTAATACCTGTCTCATAGGGTGATTGTGAGGGCTAAGAGATATAAAATTCCCATCCAGAGGAAAGTATTTAAAATGGCCCTCTTCCCTATACCTTCAGACAGAGTCATCAATCACCATAAAGGACTTCCTGACAAAAATATTCCCTTCTACTGACCTGAAACGCTAAAGACAGAAAAGTCTGGAGGGAAGACAATACATTAAATCATACCATTTGTTGACACCTTAGTCAGAATGAGTTTCTCCAAACATTTTTGATACGACAAATAACCTGAAAGTACCTCCCTATAAAATAAAACATATATGTGTTTTGATAGAAGGAACAGTAGACATTTGGATTGGCCTTTGGGCTTCCCTAGATGGCTCAGATGGTAAAGTGTCTGTCTGCAGTTCTGGAGACCAGGGTTAGATCCCTGGATCAGGAAGATCCCCTGGAGAAGGAAGTGGCAACCTACTCCAGTACTCTGGCCTGGAAAATCCCATGGACAGAGGAGCCTGGTAGGTTACAGTCCATGGGGTCGCAAAGAGTCGGACACAACTGAGCGACTTTACTTTACTTTTAGCAAAACAGAGAGGATCTAGGAAAAGGACAAATAAAGGGACAGTCATCTTAGGAGAGGAGAAATATGAGAGAGTCGGGGTCATTTGCCTGCTAAGTGAGGGCACAAGAAAGGATCTTAAGAATAACAGCAGATTAAACACTTATGTGTGCTTATTCATTAGGTCTCTTCTGATAGAACATAGCTACAGGAGGTATTACATTTGCTTTATTCATCTCTGTGCCTCTCATCTACCACAGGTTGGCACATAGTACATACTTAATAAATATTTACTGAATGAATAAATAAACAACAAATTTCGAGTCATTAGGCACTAATAAGTGCCTAACTCTATGTTAACTTTTATATCTTTAGTCCCATTTAATCTTTATGCATGCTTAGTCATTCAGTCATGTGCAACTCTCTGCGACCCTATGGACCATGGCCCACCAGGCTCCTCTGTCCATGGGATCCTCCAGGCAAGAATACTGGAGTGGATTGCCTTTTCCTTCTCCATCAATGTTATATCTGCTCTTTAATATAGATGTTGTCTATGTTTACAAATAGATGCACTGAGTCCACAAAATGTTAAGAATTTTCACCAAGGTCACATAGCTGATAAGCAAATAAATACAGATTTAAACCCAGGTCTATCCAGCTCTAATCCATCCTTTTCCTGTTATACTTTACCAGACAAAAATATTTCAGCTCTGTGCATTCATAGTAAATACTGTGGTATCACTGCTCAAATCCCTCAGAATTTACCTCAAAATGAAGATGTTTTCTTACTGCAGTTACTTAAGGCCTATTTTTATTTGTTGGCCAAGGGAGTATGCTTGGCCTATATGCAGAGAAGGCCGGAAGGGCCAAAAAATTAATTAAGTCCTTGCATGCAGCCATCAAATCAATGACAGATGGGCAGTTGGAAAAACTTTTTCACTCCTTTTCACCCCTTTCACCCTTTAGTTGGGTAATTCTGATGCATATTCTGTAATGCTGCCTATGAATCCCCAGTGGGATTGAACCTAGGTGCTCACAGGAGCACGTACAAAAGAACACATGCTTTTCTGATTTTGTCCCCTTATTTGATGCTCTAGCCCACTCTCCTTCTTGTACTTACTAGAATCACCTCTCAAGCTTCTTGTTTCCAAACTCTTTTTTCAGGGAAACCTCAGGAAAGCTATTCTTCCAAACAGTTCCCTCACCTAACTCAGGGGCTCCAAGGACTTCTCCTGGTCTTACTTCTGTAACAGGCTCTTGGGGGATAGCTGAGCTTAGGCCATTCACAGTCTAAAATATGAAATAAGGTTAACAGGCATACACCACTCTACATGTCCCATCTGGATATGCCCATCTCTTCATTGTCTCAGTCTGAATATTCCATTTATATGTGGAGAGCTCTTTGATGCTTCAGGTATTTTTTAGGACCTATCTATTCTTAGGATGCAACAATGGTATTCAGTTAAAGGCAAAAGTATGGTTGTGCTTGATGATTTTGTGTATATATTCTATTTGGTAACAGTAAATAGGCTGGCAGAATATTTCTAAGAAGTGAACTGATGTTGAATGCTATCTGACAACACCTGGAACTTATAATGATAACTTAAAAATGCAATCTATCAGTTCCTCTCACTGATACATTTCACCACAAAATATGTTATTTTTATTCACATATACAGCATTACTGAGGTTTCCAGAATGAGGTTTCAGCTTCATTAACGTCCCTCTTTCTTGAACTTTGTTACTGATCCATAAGTAAGTTATTCTACCTTTGAGCAGAGCTTATAGATTAGCCTGAGAAATAAACTGAGGAATACAACTTAGGGCATATTCAGTTTAATTTTCCCTTGATGTTTGGAAAACACAACCATACCCTACGAGTTTTGTTTTATGAGTAGTCTGTATGCTTTCCCAAAGAAAAAATGTTAAGCAAATTTGTTGATTGACAAGTAACAATAAAATAGATTATATAAAGTTCAGATTTACTTGGAAAGAATTTTAATTTGATAGAGAGAAAATTGATGTACCTTATGGGCCTGGGAGCAACACAGGACAAGAATGCGTAATCAAGATTCCATAGCTGACTTGAGTTCCAGGAGAACGGCCTTGACCACACCCAATTTCAAGGACCCTTCAGCTCCTGTCTCAGAGAAGGCACTAAAGTATTTGTTAAACTAACTAATGAAGAATGAGAAAACATATCTTTTTCATTTAAAACCATTGGCCCATTCTCAAGGTGTTCAAGGTTCAAAGGAAATTCACTGTTAATGTCAGACTACCTAAATTTCATTTTTGAAAAGATTTCAGGAAGAAATGCATTACCACCAATTTCAGCACAAGATTTTCATAGGGAAAAGTATCAATACAGGGTCCAATTGCCTTTAAATGAGGCCTGGACACCTGAAACACGGAAAGGAAGATCCACTATAAAATTAAATTCATTAAATTCAGGTCCCAGTGCAATTAACTTGAACCACCGCTTTTGCCCTGTTTTTGTGTTTTGTTTCCCATTCATTTCTATCAGGCTTTTACCCTCTTGACTTGTCCACTAGTCATAGGAATGGAGTCATCCGGATTTTCAATACCCACTAATGCAACAAAGTACATCCTAAACCACAAACATAACGCTCCAGCAAAAGAGATTGTAGTAACTAATGAGAGAAAGAAAATGGTCTATACCAGGGCATTTTGTTTCGATGACAGACTCAAAATCCTTTAAGATTTTGTTTCTTTGATGCATAAATATTCAGGTGAGTTTGCCAAGTCTACAGTAATTAGTTTCATAAGAATAAAATACTACATCACTAACAAGTTCCAATTTATATCATTATGATTGTCACCATCATCATTTCTATTATATTTTGTCTGTTATTTGGAATAGTTTTCCACAGTTATTTTGAGTTTCTCCATTACTTTAAACAGTAAATTCAGCCTCTCCACATCTCTTCTGCTTTTGTAAGGCTGTGGAGAAGTTTAAAACCAAACCATCTAAATAAAGGACAGAGAAAAATACTGACATGAGCTCAGTGCTGAGCACATAACACATAATTAACATATCATTTAAATTCAATTGGATTGATTTATTTAAAGTTCTTTCCTCTGGATTTGCATTTTTTGTAACTTCTTTGACTTGAAAGATAATAACTCTTAATAACTGCAGCCAAATCATTTATATATTCTTATTTCTCCTAGAAAACTTTGATGCTCATATTTTAGATGGGTCTGCTTTGCATATATGACTTTTGGTCATTTTTTAAAGAAATATCATTTAGAAATAAATTTTCTCTTGTTTAATCACAAGACCAAGATTATTAGAGCTTATGATTCATGTATAAACACTGGTATAGTCATTTGAATATTTTATATCAGTTGCCCATTATTAATGAGTTATGCAGCATTAAAAATAATCAGGGTACAAAAGCAAAAGAGCTTTGCATATATTATTGGTATCTTATATTTCTTGTTATTATAAACAACTTGACTGGAACAAACAATAATGTTGCTTTCATGTTATTTATTTTTATTCTTGCATTTTCTGTTTCATATTGTCTCTTTTCAAGACCAAGAACTAATTTTTAAGCAGAGTAGTATGTGTTTCTCTGACATATGGATTGATTACCATATGTGATAACAATCAAATGTGATATGTAATTCTTATCTGCTACAATTTCAAATTCATACTGTTCTGTGGACAATGTATACAGACAAAATATAGGCCAATTTAGTGTAAGCAGTGGTTCACCAATGTTAGTGTTATAATTCCTGAGCATTTCCGTGTCCTTGCCATGCTCCATATTGTTACTACAAAAATTCAAACTACATAACAACTCAGGTGAAGAACACAGAAGGAAGAGGAAAAGTGGGAAGCAGCAGGTAAGGATCTTTCCAGCTCACATGTAGCTCACCACTGCCACTGTCTACAGCTCCTCGCGGCAGAACTTAAGGATCTTCTAAGGAGGTGCAAAGGCAGTAGGTTGCCTTCTGCTTCAAACTGGTGACACACTGGTCAGAAAAATAAGGCTACTATTAACTTATGAATACACATATTTCTCTATTTCAGTACATAGGTATCAGAAATGATAGCTTATTTTTCTGCCCAAAGCATCCAATTCTTATCACATTGATCCTAAAATATCCTTGTCACCCATGTCTAGTCCATCTGCTCAGAGTTAGATGCCTTACTTATGCTGGATGTCCAACTTATATGTTGACATTTTTGTTTTCTTATCCATATTTCTTGGTATGCAGTAAACCCCGAGACCAAAATCTATGTCTTTCTCACAATTCTATTTACTAAAACTTTAAAATCATGGAAGTTCTAAGTTTCAATACTTCTAGAAAGAAGTGAATATGTTTAAAAATACCATGTGTATTCCTACATAAATACGTACCTACTAAACTCTGAGGGTGTATAAGGTTATTAAGATGTTATCAAGGAATAATTTTCTATTAAGCAAATATTGCAACAGTTGCCATACTAGAAAAATACCAGAATGCTTTAAGGGAAAAAAGGACTAACAAGTTTATCCACTTAAGTAACGACGTTTTGTGGTAGTCCATTTATATTTGCAAACATTTAAAAACACGAGATAGCAAAAGAGACACCGATGTATAGAACAGTCTTTTGGACTCTGTGGGAGAGGGAGAGGGGGGGATGATTTGGGAGAATGGCATTGAAATATGTATAATATCATATATGAAATGAGTCGCCAGTCCAGGTTCGATGCATTATACTGGATGCTTGGGGCTGGTGCACTAGGACGACCCAGAGGGATGGTATGGGGAGTGAGGAGGGAGGAGGGTTCAGGATGGGGAACACATGTATACCTGTAGCAGATTCATTTTGATATATGGCAAAACCAATACAATATTGTAAAGGTAAATAAAATAAAATTTAAAAAAATAAATAAACACTTACAGCTCTCAAAAAATAAAAAAAATAATAAAAAAAACACTTCTTTATAAATATTGTAGTATTGTGCAAACACATAAAAAACTTTATTTAGTTATTGCATATGAAAAAGTTATATTGTATGTTAGTATAGTACTGTATATTCACTAATATTTTCTTTAAAACTGTTTCAGGGTATGGAATATTATTTTCCAGGGATTTAAAAACATTTTACCAAGTCTATGTTTTTCTTCAGCCTCACATCTCATATGAAATTAGAGTTGAACTCACTGTTCTCTTAAACAGTTATTAGCTCAGCTAAATAATATTTCATTACACAAATGGGCTAGTATTTCCCTCATTTACTTTGAATTCTGCTTTGACGTAGAATTGTCAATGTCCTGATTATTATTCTGCTGCCAGACTGACTTCAGACTCTAAAATATTTTCCTAATGACAAATTTCCCCTAAAAAAAAGTTCTTTTCTGAATCATGTTGTCCCTAAAGACTTTACACTCTTTCAAATTGGTCAGAAATGGTGGAGTCCTTAGTGTACTGTTTTAAATTGCTTTGCTATATAGAACCATCATACTGCATGATGTCCAGGCAAGTGGAAGCTGAGGAAATAGCACAGCAGAAATGTTCACTGAAAGAGCTTCCTTTGCACACAGAACCAGGTTGCCATGATTCAGTGAGCCTGGGAGTCCAGGTTGCCCATCTCCTAGCTCAGGCCCTGTGAGTCTATCCTGCTGGACTCTGCTCTATCCCAAGCCACAGCCATCCTTTTAGTATGACCATGGTGACTCTGTGTGCTTTCTTCCAATGTGTCCTTATTAGTGTCCTCTTACTAATTAACCAGCTCTACAATTTGGAAAGCTGTTGCTTCAGGCCGACAGAAACAGAGAGCAGAATTTTAAAAGCCCATCTTCCTAGGCTCTACTGGCTTCTGACAACTGCTGTTTTCCCAGCACTCCGTTGCTATCGCGTCTCCACGTTCACTGTGCCCCTCCTTTCAGACCTCACATTTCACCTTGCTGCATCACTCTGTTTCAGAGTGTCATACAATTGTTGTTGTGGAATTCCACTAGAATATTGTACTTTGCTCCCATCCAGGCCATCAGTTTGTTTGATTTGCTGTGGCTTCTTTTGTTTAAGATGAGTTCTAAAATTCTTCTCAAAGCTTCATGGCCATAAAGACAGCCAGCCTATTTAGGTCCCATTCTCTGCTGCTGCCGCCGCCAAGTCGCTTCAGTCATGTCCGATTCTGTGCGACCCCATGGACTGCAGCCTACCAGGCTTCTCTGTCCATGGGATTCTCCAGGCAAGAACACTGGAGTGGGTTGCCATTTCCTTCTCCAGTAGGTCCCATTCTCAAGAGATACTGAATCTAGATTGAATGACTGTAGAAGTTAATAAGTCTTATACCTATAAGGGTAGCCTGAAGATGGACTGAGATAAATGAGTGGAACTTTGAACAGCGTCTTAACTCATGAAAGCAGGATATTGTCAGTGTCAGCATTTGCTTTCATTACCTGGGATTGAGCATATGACCCTGGTAAACACATTTGAACTACCTGGGCCTCAATATCCTTTGTAAAATGAGGGAGATAACAGTATTTATCTCACCTGTCTGAGGTCAGAAGTGAACATGTTTGTGGGTGTCAAATTCTCTGGAGAGTGTTGGTATGTAGAAACACTACCAAAAGGTGCCAGTTATGATTACCTGAAGATGCTCTGTGCTCCAACCATCAGCTCTGCACTGAGCACCATTGAGTTAACCCCTGTATAGTTCTCCAGGCCACTGATGCTGACTATATAGAACAGAAACAAATAAACAAGACTACCTTACCTAAAGGGATAAATGCAACATTGACAGGTACTTAAAACCAAAAAGAAGGACAAGTATCCAAATTGGAAAAAACCATCACATCATGGAAATTATGAGATTATGGTCAACAACTAACTTTAAGTAAATCCAGATATGTCAGTGACAATTTAGGGGCAAAGGAGCTGGATTTTCTTGATTTTGAACATGTGTTGTCTTGAGGGATGATTGTTTTGATATCAGCATCCCTTAAAGTGCCAGACCATCAGAGAATGCTGTCACTTATCCTATACTTATTTCTCAAGTACAGACACTGAGCTTTTGAGGATTTTGTGCATTTTGAGTCACACATTTTTTATTAGAATTATATCCAGTTCCACTTTAACTCTCTCCCTGCATTTGTCCACATGAGTGTGTTAGAAAGAAGCTACTCCAGTTATTTCTGGAAGCACAGTCCATCTCATCCTTCAGGATCCACATCCAATGCCTTCAACTTCATGAATTCCTCCTTGATTTCCCCAAAGTCTCCAGCTGATATAACCATTCCCTCAGTTATAATTCCATAGCACTTGACATGTTCATACCTCTGGATAAATAATAATTTTAATTTTATAAACCACTGATTCATATACTTGCTATAATTGCCTGTCATATGTTATCTGAAGACTGTTATGTGTATGTGCCAGATTCAATTTTAGGTTCTCAAACTTTTAGAAACATGTCTAGAAGCTCATCAAATATTTGTTGAAAACATGAATTTACTAGACTATATATCCTTTACATTCTGTACTCCATTTGGGAAAGATTATGCTAATTTTGTCAATGACAGGGTCTTGTGCAAGGTAGCACTCAAAGTAGGTACTCAATAGATATTTGCTTGGTGAATAAATGGGTAGGACATCCACTGACCCTTGGAGATACTTAAATTAGACAAAGTCTCATTTAGATTTAGAGAGAAGGACAAGAAGCAGCTCTGTGACACATCATAACAGGATTTTAAATATCAGGGGAACCAGCTGCAAGCATCCATGTGCCGAAGTCTCATAACAACACTGAAACATAAAGAAATGTGTAATAAAAATGTTTCTTTCTTAATTCAACAAGATTTTATTTTGCCTCTCTGCTCATTAGGCATTTACCATCTTAATGAACTTTAATTTGTGTGTATATACTACTGAAGTTTTAGATAAAAGTGATTATTCAAAATCATTTCAAATTTTACATGCCTTAAAATGCACCATAAATGTTTATAAGGCAGTGCATCTAATTTATAAGGAAGTGGCTATCTCAGAGAACACATGTGAGACGTTTGCTAGTCAGACCTAATTATGCAAAGCTTTTGATGGTTAGTGTGCCTGAGGGCCTTCAATAATTAAAAAGGAATATATGGTATGACAAATGTGACATATATGCACAATAAAACTGCAATTACTCTAACGCTTAGAAAATGTGTTCTTCTCATTAACTGAATTAATGGGAAACTAAGAATTAAGCATTTTCCCCTCTAGAATCATTGAGTGTTGCATTAGAACTTATTACATCAGTAGCCTCCTAACTGAACCACTAATCTTCCACTCTTGCCCCTCTACCATCTACATGCTTCACAACAGCAACCTATCTTTTTAAGACATGAAGATCATGTTGATTCCCATTTCATTAGAGTTAAAATTCACACTTTTTATCATGAAAAATAATTAGGGGTGAAAACCTTAACTACAGTTCATGTTCTGTGATTCTCAACCTGGGCTATATATTGGAATCACCTAAGGAGAGTCAAACTATTTTGATGCTTCTCATCTCCTCCCAGGGATCTTGATTTAATTGGTCTGGATTGGAACCCAAGCATGGGCATCTTGTAATGGCTCCCTAATTTATACCAATGTGCAGCCTTTTGAGAACCTCTATTGAGAACCTTGGTGCTAAAAGGTCTGATCCTCATTTGGTGAGAGAATGAACAACCACTGATGGATTCTAAGCAATGAATGAAGCAACAGAATTTGAATTGGATTAGAAAATTATTTTTTGTTGTGGTTCAGTCACTCAGTCATGTCCAACTCTTTGCAACCGCATGGACTGCAGCATGCCAGGCTTCCCTGTCCTTCAACATCTCCAGGAGCTTGCTCAAACTCATGTCCATTAAGTCTGTGATGCCATCCAACCATCTCATCCTCTGTCATCTCCTTCTCCTCTTGCCTTCAGTTTTTCCCAGCATCAGGGTCTTTTCTAATGAGTTGGCTCTTCACATCAGGTGGTCAAAATATTGGAGCTTAAGCTTCAGCATCAGTCCTTCCAATGAATATTCAGGAGTGATTTACTTTAGGATTGACTGGTTTTTTCTCCTTGCAGTCCAAGGGACTCTTAAGAGTCTTCAACACCACAATTCAAAAGCATCAATTCTTCATAACTTAGCCTTTTTAATAGCTCAACTTTCACATCAATACATGACTACTGGAAAAACAATAACTTTGACTATACCAATTTTTGTCAGCAAAATAATGTCTCTTCTTTTAATTATGCTGTCTAGGTTTGTCATAGCTTTTCTTCCAAGAAGCAAACGTCTTTTAATTTTATGGCTACAGTCACCGTCTGCAGTGATTATGTTCAAAATTTATCCTTTTTGTGTAATTTTTCTTTGCAAATGGAAAGACAGAGTAGTGTTCATCACTTCCTTTAATAATTTAAAAAAAATAATTTTTGAGTCACTTAAACTTCTTTTAGTAGAAAACAACAACTCAACTAGAATCCATAAGATCGATGAAGTTGTTTAACAAGTGTTTATCAATTACCTCTGCATCCATGTCACTAAGACATCACAGTCTATTGCTAAGTATGATCATTTATTTTTCCATAGCATGTGCTGTGTTTTCACTATATGCCAGGCATTGTCCTAGATGTAAGGGACATGAAAATGAACATCACAACTCTACTTGTCAAGATGTCACTCTTCATCAGAAGGACAGAAAAATGTAGAGCTAATTCACTGATAGGGTAAGACTCCATAGGAGTAAAGATAAGGAAAACAATCTGTTGAAGGTAGAAGGAGGATCAATCACAGAAGTTTCAAAGAAGAGGTATCATTTCCCCCAGACCTTAAAAGATGAATGGGGATTGACCAAGGAGAGAAGAGAGAAAGAATATCCCAATTGGGAGCCATGATGGTAGCTGTGGCCTGGAGGAAGTGTGAGACATTGGTCTGCTGAGGACATATTGGGCAATCGAGCACACTATGTGTGCTGAGAGGGATGGTTTCCATAAAAAGAGAAAGTAATTCACATTATCTCAGTCTCTTAGCAGCTTTAATTTCTTACAGTAATTTATTAATATTTACAGGTTTTACTTGGTAATGTTTCAAATATAGAAATTAAGTTTAAAATTTGAGAGTCCAACTCTTTGGTACAAAGTAGAATGGCTCAGGGCAACAGCTTTGATGCCAGTCTGCAGCTCCTATTTCCCTATGAGTTAACAGGAAATCCATATGGTAATACATGTAGATAAAAGTCATTCTCATTGTACACAAGAAGTGCCCAAAATAGCCTGCTCTAAGTCATCCTGCATTGGCCTACAATTTCTATCTAATCTTTGAATCATAAACTATATTTCCTGTAAGTCAACTTTGGTCCAGTGCCTGCTTTTGAAAATAAAGTTTTACTGGAATAGAGCCATTCTCATTCATTTACATGTTGTCTATGGATGTTTTCACACTATAATGATAGAGTTGGGTGTCTGTGACAGAGACCATATGGGCTACAAATCTAAAATATTTACTATCCAGACCTTTATGGAAAAAAGTTGCCAACCAGTGATCTAAACTTTGAGTGAGAATTTTCTTCTAACAAAGCCTAATTAAAATGAAAATCAGTTAGCTGACAGGGGTAAGGTGTTCAGTCATTGTCACTACCTAACAAGCTAACATAGTTTTGTGAGGCAAGTAAGAGCACAAGGTCTGGAGCCATCGATGCACTTTCAAATCTCACTTCTGCCACTTACCAGCTGTGCAAGTAACTTGGGAAGGTTCATAAACTTCCCTAAGTCCTAGACAGGGCCACAGGGCTCATCTGTGATGACCATTCATTACATAACTCCAGAGGCAACATTTATTCCACAGTCTGTAGAATAGATAACCATGAAATTACACTGTATGCAAATTGAGTGCCCCTATATGTTTTACTCATCCTTTAGATATGATAAAAATCACATCTTTCTCATAGAAGAGTTGGAGGAATAAATGAGTAGTATAATAAAGCAATTAATACAGGGCATAGCATAGAGAATGCACTCAAATCAGTAAAGTTACTGTGCAGATGACTAGTTGTCTTGCCAAATCCCACTTCAAGTTCTTTCTTTCTATTACAGTTTAAGTCAGGTCAGACACAAAGCCATATGACAAGGGTCCATATTTCCTAGATTTTTTGCAGATAGATGAGGCTATATGATTAAATTTGGGGAAAGAAGTATGTGTACAAGGGTTAAGTGCAAATTCCATATAATCTCTGATTTAAGATTACTCACTTCCTCTGGAGTGTAGTCTTTTATTCTTCCCATGAAGTACATCAGAAGATACAGCAGAAAACCAACACTGACCATACAGATGAAGACAACACCCAAAGGAGACGAAGAAACAGGAAGATGAAATGAATCTGGGGCTTTGATGATCTGAGAAGTAGAATTCCTGTGATAGTCTATACAGAACAAACATATGTGAGAGGGAAATTAATATGTATTTATGCTATAAGCTTTAACAGTTTCATTGACATAAAATTGACATACAAAAATGTGTACATATTTAAACTATACAGTTTGGTGTGTTTCAATTTATGTATATGCCTGTGAAACTGTCGCTTCAGTCACAATAATGAATAAACTCATAATCCTCGAGTTTCCTTGTGCCCCTGGGAATCTTTCCCCACTGTCCCTCCCCTAAGCCTCCCACTCATAACTAAGCAGCCACTATATTTTATAGCATTTTTGTCAGATTACCTTAGCCTTTATCTAAACAAATGCACATGTTATTACCATGTGATCTAATCAGTCCCCATGGAAAGTTTTGGCAAATGTTTCAGTTGATGGATATATATGTGTGTGTAAAGCATAAAGCTGGCTCAGAATAATGAAGCATTTTAAGGTGAGTGATATAAGTGGTCAAGCACAATTGTTGTTTGATCATAAACTCATTGCTGGTAGGGTTTATGTCTCATTCATCTCTGAATTCCTAGCAACTACAACAGTGTTTTACCTTCAAGAGTCAATGCAAGCTAAAGTAAATGAGCATATGGTAGCACAAAAAAAGCGGAGGGAAATTCAACATTTTAAGTAATTTCATGATTACTCGCTGAGCTTGGCATGATTGTCAATGCATTAGGAGACCAAGATCAGCAGCATATTTTTAGACAATTTTGCTTCAAAGCAAACAAAGTAATAATAATAATAATAAGTTAGACACAGCAGTTTGGGGGAAAATATCTTTGATCTTCTAAAATATTTGGCAAAGGAGAACAACAAAATATGAAAATAAAATATTCAGTGTTATGAAAACTCTCAAGAGAGAAATATTTTAATTTGACATTTAAGAGCTATTTCTGACTATCTCTTTCAACTTCTGGCCTCCAGCTTAAGAGAAAACAACAAAAAATGGAATGATGCAGAATGAATAGGATGAGTCATGTGTCAGAGTAGAGGTGAAGGGCAAGAAAATGGATAGGCAGAAACAGAAAACTTCATCAGCCTGATTCACAGTATGCTTCAGCCCTGTACTTCCTTTTCCTTTGATTGTGTTTACAGACTCAATCTTCATTTAATCGTGCACTCAACTAACCAGGGACTAGATGCCAGGTTCTATACTAGGAATTGGGGGAAAAATATAAATATGGAGCTGTCAATGAGGGTCTTGGTAGGAAAAGACCACACATGCCAATTTTCTCAGCACAGTCTCAATTTAACCTGGAATAATGTAACTTTTGCAAGTATCCTTTTACTTTCCAAAATGTCCCAGATTGGATGATAAATTCAGTGCTATGATAAAAATGTTAATAGCTTCTCAAAGAAGAGAACAATTAAGTTTACCTTAGGAGGTCAGGAAATATTTCATAAATAGGAAACACTTAAAGTGAACATGAAATGAAAGTGGCTAAGAGCCAGGGAAGGAAGAACAGGGTTGTATATCTCAGGCAGAAGGAGCATTACAGTCTGAGTTTCAGGGTTACAAGCAAGCATAGCACTTTTAGCAAACAAGAAGAGAGAGGTAGCTTTTTAGCAGAGAGGAGGTAGCTTTAAAAGGCTAGAAATGTTTTTGCATTAAAAATTAATGGAGCCAAGTAGGTTAAGGATGCAAAAATTTTTTCTGATAATACATCTTCATTGGTAACCACGGTTTATTAGTGAGTTCTATCCTCCCAACTGGCAATTTCTCAAACAAAATCCATGAGATCAGGTGACTGAGCAAGGCAAGGCTGCTGATATTGGTATAACACTTATTGTAGGATGAAACAGAAGGATAAAGGACAACATGTTGAATGCAAGAAGTGGCAAGAGAGCTTTTAAAACAATAAAATATTTCTTTAAAGCTGGGTAAAGTGGGAAGTAGAGTCAGACTGAATGGGATTGGGAAAGGTAGGGGAAAATAAAATAAGAAAGTAAGGACTCAAATTATAGGATCTCAAATTACAGTGTAAGTAAGAACCATGTAATGTGTTTACTGAAATTACATTCTCGGGTGCTTCAGTTCTAACATTCTGATATAGAAAATCTGGCATGAGTCTCAAGAATCATTTGCAAGGATGGGTATGGATGAAGTGAAGTGAAGATTGGGAGTTTAGAGAGTCATTGAACTCAATGTAGATAGATGCTCTGCCTTTCTTTGAAAATTCACTTTCATCAACTGCTGTCCTTAAAGTAAGTTCTTTATTTAGTCAATTTCTTCCTTGCTATCGTTTCTCATTCATTTTTCTCATTCAAAACCATATATTCTATTTAACCAAGGAGGTGAAAGATCTGTACACTGAAAACTACGACAATGTTTTAAAAAACTGAAGACACAAATAAATGGAAAAATATCAGATGCTTGTTAACTGGAAGAAATAATATTGTTTAAATGCTCATATTGACCAAAGTAATCTACAGATTGATGCAATCCCTGTTAAAAGTTCCATGGCATTTTTTATAGAAACAGAAAAAGAATCCTAATAATTTTATAGAAAAAAAAATATTTTTAAAGAAATCTTAAGAAGAAAAGGGCTTGAATCAAGGCAAATTAGAAGCGGTCAAATAGGAGATGGCAAGAGTGAACATCGACATTTTAGGAATCAGTGATCTAAAATGAACTGGAATGGCTGAATTTAACTCAGATGACCATTATATGTACCACTGTGGGAAACAATTCCTTAGAAGAAATGGAGTAGCCATAATAGTCAGCAAAAGAGTCTGAAATGCAGTATGTGGATGCAATCTCAAAAAAGACAGAATGAGCTCTGTTCATTTCCAAGGCAAATCATTCAATATCATGGTAATCCAAGGCTATACCCTGACCAGTAATGCTGAAGAAGTTGAAGTGAATGGTTCTATGAAGACCTACAAGACCTTCTAGAACTAACACCCTAGAAACTATGTCCTTTTCATTAGAGAAGACTGGAATGCAAAAGTAGGAAGTCAAGAAACACCTGTAGTAATAGGAAAATTGGGTCTTGCAGTACAGAATGAAGCAGAGCAAAGGTTAATTGAGTTTTCCCAAGAGAACACACTGGTCAGAGCTAACACTCTCTTCCAACAACACAAAAGAAGACTCTACACATGGACCTCACCAGATGCTCAATACCAAAATCAGATTGATTATATTGTTTGCAGCCAAAGATGGAAAAGCTCTAACAGTCAGCAAAAACAAGACCGGGAGCGGACTATGGCTCAGATCACAAACTTCTTATGGCCAAATTCAGATTTAAATTGAGGCAAGTAGGGAAAACCACTAGACCATTCAGGTATGACCTAAATCAAATCTCTTACGATTATACAGTGGAAGTGAGAAATAGATTCAAGGGATTAGATCTGATAGACAGAGTGTTTGATGAACTATGGATAGAGATTTGGAGACAGGGATCAAGACCATCCCCTAGAAAAAGAAATGCAAAAAAGCAAAATGGCTGTTTTAATGCAGAGCTTCAAAGAATAGAATAGCAAGGAGAGATAACAAAGCCTTCTTCAGGGATAAGGGCAAAGAAATAGAGAAAAACAATAGAATGGGAAAGACGAGAGATCTCTTCAAGAAAATTAGAGATACCAAGGGAACATTTCATGCAATGGTGTGCTGAATAAAGGACAGAAATGGTATGGACCTAACAGAAGCAGATGATACTAAGAAGAGGTGGCAAAATACACGGAAGAATTATACATAAAAATCTTCATGACCTAGATAATCACGATGGTGTGATCACTGACCTAGAGCCAGACATCCTGGAATGAGAAGTCAAGTGGGCCTTAGAAAGCATCACTACAAGCAAAGCTAGTGGAGGTGATGGAATTCCAGTTGAGCTATTTCAAATCTTGAAAGATGATGCTATGAAAGTGCTGCATTCAATATGCCGGCAGATTTGGAAAACTCAGCAGTGGCCACAGGACTGGGAAAGGTCAGTTTTCACTCCAATCCCAAAGAAAGACAATGCCAGAGAATGCTCAAACTACTGCACAATTTCACCCATCTCACACGTTAGTAAAGTAATGCTCAAAGATATTTGTATTTTTGCAATTTAATTTATAAATATACCATGTGAATTTATAATTTAATGTCTTAATTTTAATGCTATAATAAAAACTTAGAAAAATTGGTATGGAAGAATATTAGGGTGATTGCTTATTATCCCCAACTTGGAGATGAAGAAACTGAGGCCAGAGGAATTAAAAAAATTTCCTGAGCTCACATGTCTGGTACATGATAAAACTAGGATTTGAATCTAACCAGCACTATTAACTACTACACTGTACTACCTCTCAGAGGGGAAAAACATGCAACAAAGTAGGAAGACAAATAGTGTATGTGAATAGTGGCAGTGCTATCAGGAAAATAGAGTAAAGTTAAGAGAAAAGGAAAGAGTTGGAATCTATTCAGATTCTGGTCAGGGAACTTTTTCATATTGCAGTAAGGCTAAGATGAAAAAGATTGGAAGCCAGATAAACAAAGAGCAGGGAAATAATGGTCCACACACAACAAACAGCGTGTGAGAAGGCCCAGGTGTATAAGACACTGGGGTGCAAAGAAAAGGCAGCCAGTGTGACTGGAGTGTTGAGAGCATGAAAGAGAAGAGATGTCACTGGAGACAAAGGTCGGGTCCGGATGCTGCAGAGCCTTGGGCCACATTAAGAAATTTTGATTTCAAGTGCAAAGGGAAGTCACTGAAGCATTTTAAACTGAGGCTGGTTTAAGGGGTTTCTGTTCTTTTTATATCTTCTCTTCAGTCTTTTTCAAAAGCTATTGCACTATACACATTGGATTCTGAATAAAGGTTAGAGTCTTAAATTACCAATAGAAAAGGCTGGGGTTTTTTCCCCACTTCTTTATTGTTACAGAGGGGACACAGGCCACATAGAAATAATAAGCAGCAACATAGAGCTAAACATATCTCAGAAGTTTGTCAGTTTTCAAGCCAATAAAAATATTACCCTATTGCCCACACAATCCACATATTTGAATAAATAAGTAACAAAGACACTATTCAAAAGGAAAAGGTCAGCCACGTGTCCATATTTTTAGAAATTCTCAGCCTAAATGAAGTATCCTGATAATTTCTTTCTTAGCCCATAGTTTCCTTGATCATGCTTTACAGAACTGAATTATGTCTGCCTTTAAGAAAAATATGTTCTTGAAAAAATATATACTTCTTTCATGACCCATTTGAACCAGAAAATGTATATCATAATAAAAACAAAAAAATATAAATTTGCCTGGGACATGTAGAATAGCTGAGAGCAGGAGAGGGATGAGAATGGGGGAAAATATTTCCAGGAATTCTTTCTCTGCCTCCTTTATAGGAATACACTTAAAATATTTAAAAACTGTAGTAGACTAAATCAGAATGTGAGTTCAGGACCAAAAAAGAGTAAAAATCACAACTTGGACTCAGTTCAGAGTTTACTCCCAACGAGGCTATTAAGTTACAGAAAGGAAAGTAATGATACCCTAACGAGGGTGAGAGAATGTGGTCTCTGTTGCCTTCTTGTATCTTGCAGACCAGCACCCCAAGCTCTGAGGCTACGGCAGCTCTCACAAAGACGCCCAGCATCACAAAGACCAACAGGAGACTGAGCTTTCTATCGGACACACCAACAAGTAGCATTAGTACCAGAGACTGTCTCTTGAAATGCATGAGACCTTAGATTTACAACTCAAAAAGCCATTTCTCTATTAGCTATATGTTTGAATCATAGGTCTTAACATTTTTTTTAATTTAATTGGAGGATAATTGCTTTACAGTTTTATGTTGGTTTCTGTCATACAACATGAACCAGCCATAAGTACACATAGGCCCCTCTTTCTGGAAACTCTCTCCCACATCCCACCAAATCCCAGTCCTCTAGGTTGTTCCAGAGCACTGAGTAGAGCTTCCTGTGTTATACCGCAACTTCCTACTATATATCTGTTTTGCATATGGTAATGTATGTTTCAATGCTACTCTTTCAATTCATCCCATCCTCTCCTTCCATCACTGTGTCCACAAGTCTGTTCTCTGTGTCTGCATTTCTATTCCTTCCCTGCAGATAGGCTCATCAGTACCATTTTTCTAGATGCCATATATATGAATTAATATATGATTTTTGTCTTTCTCTTTCTAACTTACTTCTATCTGTATAACAGGCTCTAGGTTCATCCACCTCACTAGAATAGACTCAAATTCACTCCTTTTTATGGCTGACTAATATCCCATTGTATGCATATACAACTTCTTTAGCTATTCATCTGTCAATAGACATCTAGGTTGCTTCTATGTCCTGGATATTGTAAAGAGTGCTGCAAAGAACATTGGGGTATATTTTATTTATTTTTTATTTTTTTTAATTAAAAGTATATTTTAGAATTATGGTTTTCTTAGGATATATACCCTGTAGTGGGATTGCTGAGTCATATGATAGTTTGATTCCTAGTTTTTTAAGGAAACTACATGCTGTTCTCCATAGTGGCTGTATCAATTTACATCCCCACCAATATAGTGCAAGAGAGTTCTCTTTTCTCCATAACCTCTCTGGCATTTACTCTTTGTAGGTTTTTTGGTGATGCCCATTCTGACCAGTGTGAGGTGATACCTCATTGTAGTTTTGATTTGCATGAGTGATGTTGAGCATCTTTTCATGTGTTTCTTGGCCATCTGTATGTCTTCCTTGGAAGAATGTCTGTTTAGGTCTTCTGCCATTTTTTGACAAGGTCTTAACATTTTTACCCTCCTCTGAATGAGGCAATCTCTCTCTCTAGGCTTTCACTACAAAACCTAAGAATTCCATATGTTCATTTGGAGACTTACCATGGCCACCTAGGCATAGCCCACCACTGTAGCTCAGCTCATACTAAGGTAAAACAGTGATTACTTCCTCACACCTGGCACCCTGTGTTGTATTGTTCACAGAAGTGACATTTTTAACAAATCATGAAGAATGAATTAGCACTTGTATAGTCTTATATCACGAATTACATCCTTAAAAATAGCAAATGATGGTTATCTCAACTAGTAAAATACAGGGGAAGTAATAGTGTTAAGACAGGAATATTATCGTCTCTAGTATTAGTTAAAATAGAATTCTAGAATTCTGAAAAGTGTTCTCATAATCATTTTATAAATGATGGTTTTCATGTATATATGTGAAATTTATGAATAAAGCCATGTATTTGAACAGTCTCAGTTTCTGTAGAAACAAGAAAGATGGTAACGATAACCCTGTATGCGAGACAGCAAAAGAGACACAGATGTATAGAACAGGGTTTTGGACTCTGTGGGAGAGAGAGAGGGTGGGATGATTTGGGAGAATGGCATTGAAACATGTATAATATCATATATGAAACGAATTGCCAGTCCAGGTTCAACGCACGATACTGGATGCTTGGGGCTGGTGCACTGAGACGACCCAGAGGGATGGTACGGGGAGGGTGGGGAGAGGGGGGTTCGGGATGGGGAACACGTGTACACCCGTGGCGGATTCATATTGATGTATGGCAAAACCAATACAATATTGTAAAGTAATTAACCTCCAATTAAAATAAATAAATTTATTAAAAAAAAAAAGATTAAATCTGGGCTAACCAAGCAAAGCACTGTGTGTAACAGTTACCTGATGCCCCTGATCTAGCAAGGAACATGGGTGCCTTTTAGAGCATGAGGTGCTAGACATCTTTTTTTTCTCCCTGTTAGATGCTCTTTTTTTCTCACAAAACATTGTGGGAACAATTGCATCAGGTTTGGAAAATTACCTCAAGATACCTTAAATCCCTCTGTTGAGCAAAACAAGATTAAATAAGTGCTACAATAACTGAGTTCATAACAACTTACAGGTATAATTATGGTATTTGACCTCTAACAACTTTAAGCGATTAAGCTATATATTTGCAGATGATGTCTATACAAGAACACTGGAATTGACCTAGACAGAAACAGGCTCTTTCGCCACTATCCCTCCATCTACAACCTGGAAATGAGCAGAAGTATTTAATATTTAAGTAGTGCTTTATAGTTTATACACCAATTTATTTAACAAATTATTTGTAAATATAGAAGCTTATGTCCAAAATACTTAATTGATTGTCCAACATCATACTGCTAGTAAGTTAAAAATCAAAAACTCAAACTTGAATTTTTTTACAATTCAAAGTATATGTCATTAGCTGCATACCTAAGATATATAGGAGTCAATTGCACTCTGTGGGCTGGTGCAGCATGCTAGTACTTGAATTCGTACAGACCTTGACATTGTTTTTTTCAAAGCAATGTTGGTACATGTTATCAAATAAACATTTAATTTCATACTGCCTTGACTGCCCTCTTATGCTCTATCATCAAGACATATAAAATATATATTTTTCCAAATTAGCAAGCATAGGAATAGCTTTTATCTTATTATTTTTTCAGACTGATACCAGTTATTCTATGTATTATATTTTTGTAAATATTGACAAATGCTCTGACATCATGTGCCCAAATCAACATCATTCTCGGTGAAAACTAGGGAAAATGGTAGTTTTTCATTACCACTTCCCAAAAATATATTCATGGATATGGATTAGGCTTACCCCATGAATGAGGACATCAAATAAGAGATGAATTTAAATTTCTATTATGAAATATAAAAAAAGTCAAAATTGTCATAAGATGCATTTTTGAGTGCATAAGATTAAAAACTTAAATTTAGATATAAATGCCACTTATTACTTGTTCTGACCTCATCTTTCTGAAATAATTCCAGACCACTGTCCCAGGGGAGCAAACAAGAGGCCAAATATCCACATCACTCCTCCACCCCACACTCACCGAACTCCCCAGCCGCACCACCCAGTACCTCTTCTGCAGCTGACTAGACCAATACGGGGGCTTTAACAATAGGTCTCAGCTACATAGGCCCCACCTGTAAACTGCAAGAGATTCAGTTCCAAAAAGTAAACTGTGTCAGACTGTCACTGAGCAAAGTTTGATGAGAAGGGAAAATATAGTCAGTGATGAATACTTGCTCTGAAAAGTTTATAGAACTGAGTCTAGGGAGACAATTAAAAGACTGCAATCCTTTGAAAGCTATATAAGAGGAGCATCTCAGAGGAAGATGATTGGGAAGTGACGTCGGAAACCTGACACCCAGGCAGATGCAGGCTGGTGGCCTCAGCCCCTGGGTTGGGCAGCCTCAGGCCTCACTCCTGAGGTCCAGCCTCTGCCTAGGGAGGCCCTACCACAGTTCACTTTCAACTTTATATAGATGTGGGACTCTCTAGATGCCTTCTAAAAAATCTCCTTTTCCATGAGCAAACCTGAATGAGTCTCTAGAACTTAAAACTGAAAGGAATACCCTAACTAGGACATGACAGTTACCTGAGCGTTGAGATCTGTATATGTGGGTAGGAGAGGGTATTTTCTCTGGTTATCTTTTACTTACATAAAAAAAAGGCAAATGGATTTAATTTTGTAAATAGAAGTTCATTACAATTTCTAAAGATGAGAGGGCGATATTAGGAAATAGAGAAGTGTGCGAGGCTATTTGCTGTCTATTAAGATGTCAGCAATTTATTTTAACCAAAAAATCATGACCATGAAGTCTGTATACTCTATCAGGAGAAACATGTGCCCTAAAATGTGAACAAGGATAATGTAGTCTAACCCCATGTGCACATTCAGTTCATGGGGGGACAGAGAAGTCAGGACATGGCATGCTGTTTCCTCTGGTAGATGTTGTCCACTGTTAATATTCCTGCTGAGCTTGAGAATAAGTAGAAAGACACACCAACTCTAAAGCAGTATATTATTGATGACAGGAGAAAAATACCAAGAGAAGCAGGAAAACTGGGACTGCCAGTTTTGTATTTCAAATCAGAAAACTGCAGTTTTTCTTATCAAGCTATCTGTAGGAGGATGTCCACAGAAATTGCCCCAAAGCAGGCATTTATATTTACACCAAGAATCATTGCATAAATTGCAGGCCTCTTCCTACATTAGGCAGGTCTAGAATTGCCAGTTCTGCTCTCAACTTTACAAATGTCATGATAAATTACTTTGCCCAGTGCTGATGTTTTCTTAGTCTCATCAGCTTAGAACGAGATGAGGAAATTTCTAAGAATGCCTTCACTTGTTAAGAAATTGATTCTGTTAAATGTACTAATCATAAACTGTAGTTTTAATTGTTGTCTTCTGGGACCCTATTAGCAAGGAGTATTTCACACACACGTCCCAGGGACTCCTAGGACTTCACAAGTGGTGCAGTGGTAAAGAATCTGCCTACCATTGCAGGAGACACAAGACATGTGGGTTCGATCTCTGGGTCCAGAAGATCCCCTGGAGAAGGAAATGGCAACCCACTCCAATATTTGCCTGGAAAATTTAATTGACAGAGGGGTTCATGGGCTATAGGCCATGGGATCACAGAGAATCTGACACAACTGAGCGAATGAGCACACAGGGACTCCTAGGTGTTTTTATGGGACATTGTTGATTCTGCAACTCCAGATCTATTCACCCCCAAATCTTCCTAATATGAAAAGAAATTTAAGCAAAATAATAAAATCACAGGAAAGCATTTGCTATTATATTTAGATAATATGCTTTATGATAATCCATGTAGGTATTTTATGAACTTTAGTTAGTTAGTTAGTTCAGTTGCTCAGTTGTGTCTGACTCTTTGCGACCCCATGAATTGTAGCATGCCAGGCCTCCCTGTCCATCACCATCTCCCGGAGTTCACTCAAACTCACGCCCATCGAGTCAGTGATGCCATCCAGCCATCTCATTCTCCGTCGTCCCCTTTTCCTCCTGCCCCCAATCCCTCCCAGCATCAGTGTCTTTCCCAATGAGTCAACTCTTTGCATGAGGTGGCCAAAGTACTGGAGTTTCAGCTTTAGCATCATTCTTTCCAAAGAACACTCAGGGCTGATCTCCTTTAGAATGGACTGGTTGGATCTCCTTGCAGTCCAAGGGACTCTCAAGAGTCTTCTACAACACCACAGCTCAAAAGCATCAATTCTTCGGCACCCAGCTTTCTTCACAGTCCAACTCTCACATCCATACATGACCACTGGAAAAACCATAGCCTTGACTAGACGGACCTTTGTTGGCAAAGTAATGTCTCTGCTTTTGAATATGCTATCTAGGTTGGTCATAACTTTCCTTCCAAGGAGTAAGCATCTTTTAATTTCATGGCTGCAGTCACCATCTGCAGTGATTTTGGAGCCCCCCAAAAATTAAGTCTGACACTGTTTCCACTGTTTCCCCAACTATTTCCCATGAAGTGATGGGACCAGATGCCATGATCTTCATTTTCTGAATTTTAATGGTTTATATTTATGATAGATTCTGAACTTATTAAAAGTATGATAGTTACTTAATAGTATCATTACTCCCAAGAGAAGCACTTGTGTTTACAATCTGATATAGAATAAACTTCTCTGAAATGAATAGCAATTACCAAGCTTCATGGCTAGAAGCCTAATAGTAAATTCTGGAAAACCGAAGAGTTACCCGAGGGTAAAAACTTTCACTGCTTATAGAAAATGAAGACATGGAAGTCTATTCAAATACATTAGGAGGTGCATTGCTTTGAAGCCAACACATTTTTTTTTTTTCACTAAGAAACTACAGTTTTATAAATGAAGCCTGTAGTGGGAAGACTGTAATTGAGTTAGGCATAAATAATTTATTTCCATCTAAATTAAATGCCTGATTCTCTGGCATGTTAAGTGCTACAATTATCTGGACCAGACAAATGCTTTGTTTTCATTTTCTAAGATGATATTTTTTATGGTTAAATATATCTGGCTATTTTTGCCTGGTCACTGACAATGGGCTTTCTCATTTCCCGTTTAAACTTGCTAAAATAAGTTAGTTTGATGTTTTGCTATGATTAAATTTATATTAATCCTGAAGGGTCAAACTGAATAATGTTAGTGTGCTTTATGATTGTTTTTCCTTAGTAGGGAGGAGAATTCAGGTCACAGGGAAATTCTAATCCATATAAGTAAGTACATTTTGTTTCCTTTTGCCCGCTCGTACTCAATTATCATTGTATTTATCTGAGCACTGAAACATTTCTTTTAAGAGGGGAAAATCTTAGCATAATGAATTAGTTTTGAGGAAAACAGCATGCCCACAAATATGCAGCAAAAGGCGAGGATTCTACTTTTCAAGTTTTGTGGGACTTGAATATTCTTCATTTAGAGCTACTTTTCTCCTTTTAACAAATGTGGAATTATATGGAAAACTGGTAGAATGGAAAAATCATGAACACTTGCAATTATTTTTCCCTGTATATTTCTTCATTATATATTCAGAGGAGTTCTTTTTCTCCTTCAATACTGTAATATCAAAAAGATGGTGGGGAAAGAATTTTGCTAGAATAGCATAATCTTTTAGGTTTTGACACAGACTCAGAGTTAGAAGCATAATTTTTAAGACAGAAAATCTGAGAACTACTTCATTTTTACCTTCTTTATTTTTAACTTCAGGTGAAGAAGGTTGATGAATTCACACTCCACTGTACCTGGCACTGACATTATTATCTTTAGGAGGGCCCATCCTTTTTTTTCTTAAATCCCTTTTATATCCTTTATGTTTATTGTCCAATGTCCTCATTCTCCACAGGAAATAGAAGGGGAAGAAAAATCAAACATTTGACCCCAGAAGCGTCTAAGGATCCTTAATAGGTAAAAGGGAAATAAAAGGAAAGAGAGGGAGGGGAATTACTCAGAAAAGAAAAACAACCATCAGATTAATCAGGTCTCATTTATGAAAAAACAGTTTTAATATATGATTATGATGTAACTACCACTTAAAATGTACTATCTACTATAATTTCACATTGGTCAAGTAAAAAGGCTAGTAGTCATCCTTGATTTATCCCTTTCTTTCATTTCTCACATGCAATGGCCCCCAAACATGTTCCTATATCTCTTTACTCTTTCATTTCTTGTCTAAAACAACATCTCTTCTTGCCTGGACTGGATCAGCCATCTCTTTTCTTATCTCTCTGCTTCCACACTGGCAAATACGTTTCTACCACATCAGTATTTTCCTTCCAACCCCAATATCACAGTGACTCTTTTCTCTGCCTGGAGAACCCTTCTTCTGAATTTCACTTACTTTAATCCTTCACATCATTCAGCTTTCAGATCAAATGTCTCTTCCTTAAAGGTGATTTCTATCACTTTCCTATGGAAAGTAGCTCTAGTCTACCCCAAGGCATTCTTCATTTTATTGCTTGGTTTATTTTCTTTTCATTACTAACTGCTAATGTGTCTTATAAAAAAGTGTATTATTTATTTGTTTGTATATTTGCTTATTTTTCTATCTTCCAGCTTCTCTCAATTACAAGAGGAGGTAAACTCCATGAAAGACAAGGACATTATGCTTCAGTATTTTCACCCAAACACCCAGAGCAGTAGTCACATCACAGACAATTGATGATTATTTATTAAATGGGTGAAAGCACCGGGCTCATTATTAGGTGACACACCTCCATCCTAAGAATAGGTATAACATAAGTCACTATGGACAGTGACTGCAGCCTTGAAATTAAAAGATGTTTGCTCCTTGGAAGAAAAGCTATGGCAAACCTAGGCAGCATATTAAAAAGCAGTGACATCACTTTGTCGAAAAAAGTCCATATAGTCAAAGCTATGGTTTTTCCAGTAGTCATGTACAGATGTGAAAGTTGACCCATAAACAAGGTTAAAATGCTGGAGAGTTGATATTTTTCAACTGTGGTGCTGGAGAAGACTCTTGAGAGTCTCTTAGACTGCAAGGAGATCAAACCATTCAATCCTAAAGGAAATCAATCCTGAATATTCATTGGAAGGACTGATGCTGAAGCTGAAGCTCCAATACTTTGGCCACCTGATGCAAAGAGCCAACCCATTGGAAAAGACCCTGATACTGGGAAAGTTTGAGGGCGGGAAGAGAAGGGATGACAGAAAATGGGATGTTTGGATAGCATCAGTGACTCAATAGACATGAGTTTGAGCAAACTCTGGGAGACAGTGAAGGACAGGGAAGCCTGGCATACTGCAGTCTATGGGATCACAAAGAGTCAGACACAACTGATTGACTGAACAACAGCAAAGAATAGGTATATCATATCGTTATTATATCTGTTTTGTAATCATGAAACTGAAATTCTATTAGAAAGATTAGACAATTCTTCCAAGATTGTATGCAATATAAATGGTACATCCAACATGAAGACCTTCATTTGTTCTAATTCCAAAATTCTTGGTCTTTTTATTGAGTTTATAATTAATAAAAGTGACTTCCTTTAATTTATACAACAGTCCTATGAGGTAAGTATTATTATCTCCATTTGTATAGATGATGAAGTTTAGGCTCAAGATAATCAATCACTTTGCCCAAATCACACAGGTGAAATATGGTAGAGTCAGAATTTGAGTACTATTTTCTATGACCTAACCTCATGTTCTTTTGATCATGTCACATTGCTTCCCAAATCATAGTATTAAGGTGAAGGTCCATCTAGTCAAAGCTATGGTTTTTCCAGTAGTCATGTATGTATGTGAGAGTTGAAATATAAAGAAAGCTGAGCGCTGAAGAATTGATGCTTTTGAAGAATTGATGTGGTATTTGAGAAAACTCTTGAGAGTCCCTTGGACTGCAAGGAGATCCAACTAGTCCATCCTAAAGGAAAGCAGTCCTGACTATTCCTCTAAAACTCTAGTAGCCACTGACATTTCTACTGTCTCTATAGTTTTTTCCTTTTCGGGATGTCATATGGTTGGAAACACATCTTTTTAAAAGTACTAGAATTTTTCTTGATCTTTTAGTGTTGTGGTTTAGTGAGCTTCATGGGTTTGAAAGGTCTTCCCCAACTCTATTGTTTGAGAAGTTCTGTTACTCTTGGAGTGCAATTTTGTAGAAAGAGTGATTTTTTTTTTTTAATGGATACACTGAGTTTTCATAGAGACAACTTTAGTTTGAGCCACTATAAATTTGGAGGTCTCAATGTTGCAAGAATTAGCCTACTCTGGTTTATATAGATATTTAACTAAAAATCACTTTTACCCAAAGGATAGGGCATTTTGAAAAAGTACTATTAGAAGAAGTGCAGCATAGTAGTTGAGTAAACTTGAGAAAGTCTCTAAATGTTAATAACCTTATCTGTCAAATAGTTGTAGTAGGTTTCTGTGAGTATTGAACAAAACAATTTGAGTAATACATTTAGTTCAGTACTGACTCACAGTAGGAATTCACACATATCAGTCACAATTTGTACCATTGGCTTTGATATCAGATATATCACAATTCTGCCATATACTATCTGTATAGCCTTAACAATACTAGTTAAACTTGTAAAGCATCAATTTCTTTATTTGTAAAACGAAATTAATAACTTATCTCATTGTTCCTGGGAAAGTGTTTGAATATTATTCTGCCTGCTTATATGTAATCCAATATGTGTTATTAGTTTTGCGTATATTAGCTTACTTAGAAAAAATGATATTCAAGCACTTTCACAGGAATAGCAGACACATTAAAAACAAAATAGGCTTTGATATGTCTTAGAGATTTAAATTGGAGAAGGCAATGGCAACCCACTCCAGTCCTCTTGCCTGGAAAATCCCATGGGCCGAGGAGCCTGGTAGGCTTCAGTCCATGGGGTCGTTAAGAGTCCGACACGACTGAGCGACTTCACTTTCACTTTTCACTTTTTACTTTCATGCATTGGAGAAGGAAATGGCAACCCACTCCAGTGTTCTTGCCTGGAGAATCCCAGGGATGGGGGAGCCTCGTGGGCTCCCCCGCCAGGACGAGTCCGCCGTCTACGGAGTCGCACAGAGTCGAACAGGACTGAAGCGACTTAGCAGCAGCCGCAGCAGAGATTTAAATTATGTCTTATAGGTAAATGTTGTGCTTGCATATATATCAGCGTGGTTCCAGAGGTTACCAATGAGAAGGGGATATGTCTGTAATCAATAGCAGATTTGCTAAGATTAAGAAAAATAACATTCCCAACTGCAGTGCTTTCCTCTAATTTATGCAGCGATATATTCACAGTGAGAAACTCTAGATTGGTAAATGGTTTATTAAAATATTTTTTCTGAATTTCACTGTATTCAATATAAATAGGGGAGATAAAGACAAGTGATCATACATCAAAATAAATTTGAGAATTTAAGAATTAAGTAATAAAAATAATTTTAAAACTGGAAGAAATGATATGTGAATATCTATCAGTTTCTAAGACAATGGAAAGACCTTATGAACATGTTAGAGAATGGAAACCTGAAAAGAATTTTAACAAGTACACCTTCCTAAAATTTTTAAATTTCCCCACAAATGTTTAATTCATCCACTCATCACCCTCCACCAAAGATAAATAACTAAGAAAATTATGAATATCAGAGGTATTAGACAAAGGAGTGATAAGCCTGGTGGTCTTACTCTAATGCCATCATTCTCTAAGGAAAAGAGAAACATCCAAAGAGAAAAATAGTGTAAAAATGATTTGTTTTTGTGCCCCTGAAAAGTCATATGTTGAGTTCCTAAGACAGAAAGCTTTTATCTAATGAGAAGACAAGCACTAGAAAAGTAAACAGGAGGCAATTCCATAAACAAACAACATAAGGGCTTCCCTGGTGGCTCAGTGGTAAAGAACCCACCTGCCAATGCAGAAGACGTGGTTTCAATCCCTGGGTTGGGAAGATTCTCTATAGAATGAAATGGCAACCCAATCCAGTAGTCTTCCCTTGGAAATCTCATGAACAGAGAAACCTGGTGAGCTATAGTCCAGGAAGTCACAAAGAGTCGGACATGACATGCCAACTGAGCATGCATGCGTGCAAAAAAAATTATATGAATCTAAGGGAAGTAGCCATAAAATAATGTGGGGAGAGGCTGTTTTGGATGTTGGCACATAACAGCCTTCTCTGAGGACGTGGCCTTTGAACAGAACAGAATGGATGGAGAGGTGAGACTTGGAAGGATTTAGATACAAGGATGCATTGCAGGTAGAGAAAATCAAGTACAAGGTCAAGGTTCCAAGATCAAAACAAACATGGCATAGTCTAAGAATGGCAAGATCAGTGTAGCTAGACAGAGTAATATAGGGAAATGTGGTTGAGAAGAAATAAGACCGTGTGTGATCTCAAGGCAATTGAAGCAACAAATATATTTTCAATATAACCTCATGAATAATAATGTATGTAAATTAAAATATAGTAAAAGCAAGTTCACTATCAAATAAGCAATTATTTAATGATGATGCACATTGCTGGAGAGAAAAATGGAGAACTGAAGGATAGGATTCTCAATTCTCCTAGCAAGAATGAAAATGCCTATCATCTTTCTGGCAATTTGATAACTATATCTAGATGCTTAATACATATTTATAATTTTGACCAGATAATTAATTATAGGAATTTAAGTTGGTGAACATACATACATACACAGTTATTCTTACATTAATATTTGCAATATTGAAAATACACTGGTATATAAGATATAACAATAATAAGGAATGTTATGCAGAAGTAAAAAATGTCCAAAGACTAGTGAAACATGACTCAGGATAATATGTTGATAGGGAAAAAGTAGTGAACTGAAAAATAAGGCTCCAATTGTATTGAAAAAACAGAGAAAAGAGTCAAGCAAGCAAGAACATTGAAATATAAGCACTGATAATCATTGTGTTGAAGAACTATGTGTGATTTTGATCTTCCTTTTTATATACTCTGTTTTCCAATTTTTGATCAATGGTAATATGCAAATTTTATAATTAGAAAAACAGGCAGATGTTATTAAGAAAGTTTCCCCTATGAGGTACCATTTCACACCAGTCAGAATGGCTGCGATCCAAAAGTCTACAAGTAATAAATGCTGGAGAGGGTGTGGAGAAAAGGGAACCCTCTTACACTGGTGGTGGCAATGCAAACTAGTACAGCCACTATGGAGAACAGTGTGGAGATTCCTTAAAAAGCTGGAAATAGACCTGCCTTATGATCCAGCAATCCCACTGCTGGGCATACACACTGAGGAAACCAGAAGGGAAAGAGACACGAGTACCCCAATGTTCATCGCAGCACTGTTTATAATAACCAGGACATGGAAGCAACCTAGATGTCCATCAGCAGATGAATGGATAAGAAAGCTGTGGTACATATACACAATGGAGTATTACTCAGCCATTAAAAAGAATACATTTGAATCAGTTCTAATGAGGTGGATGAAACTGGAGCCTATTATACAGAGTGAAGTAAGCCAGAAAGAAAAACACCAATACAGTATACTAACGCATATATATGGAATTTAGAAAGATGGTAACAATAACCCTGTGTACGAGACAGCAAAAGAGACACTGATGTATAGAACAGTCTTATGGACTCTGTGGGAGAGGGAGAAGGTGGGAAGATTTGGGAGAATAGCATTGAAACATGTAAAATATCATGTATGAAATGAGTTGCCAGTCCAGGTTCGATGCACGATACTGGATGCTTGGGGCTGGTGCACTGGGACGACCCAGAGGGATGGAATGGGGAGGGAGGAGGGAGGAGGGTTCAAGATGGGGAACACATGTATACCTATGGCGGATTCATTTTGATATTTGGCAAAACTAAAACAGTTATGTAAAGTTTAAAAATAAAATAAAATTAAAAAAAAAAAAAGAAAGTTTCCCTCCAACATGCCTTGCATTTTATAAAAGTATCTTAAGATGGGTTATCCCTATAGTGAATTGTTTGGTGATACATAGAAGAAAACCAAGGAAAATGCATGGTTTTTTTAAAAAAATGATCACAATTTGATGAGGTATTATATATAAAAAAAAACCATGACCATAACTTAGTTAAAATACATGCATCACTGATAAGCAAACTCAGGAAAGATATGCTATCTGCCAAGGACTCAGAAATGAGTTCATGGTGGGAATTAGACTAAAATCTTTTTTCATGTTTAAAAATTTATTTTCATGCATGGAGGAATGGAGGGTTTTGTTTTGCATATATTTTAAACTAATAGCTCTTATATATGTTTATTACAGTGTATATGCATAAAATATATATAATTTATTAATCTTTGAAATACAGGTGGGAGGGAGGCTCCAGAGGGAGGTGATATAAATGTAATTATGACTGATTCACATTGATGTATGTGGAGACCACCACAACTGTGTAAAGCAATTATCCTCAAATTAAAAAAAAATAAAATCCACAGACTATTCTAGCAATTTTTCATGATACAAACTATGTAGCATATTATATATTAATATTTCACTACAGTGTAAAGCACTGATGAGCACTTTGTTATAAATTGATTTTTATTCCCCTAGGGTACTCTTTTTTTTAATTTTACCCTCTTTGGCTTTTATATATATATACACACATATATATGTATATATATACATATATAACAAAACCAAGGAAAATGCATAGTTGAATGATCACAGTGTGATATTATATCTAAAAAGAACCATGAAGATAACTTAGCTAAAATACATTGTTTCACTGATAAGGATAGTGAAAGTCAGGAAAGATATGCTATCTGCCAAGGACTTAGGAAATATATATATATATATATATATATATATATTGCTTCTCAGTCCATTTTCCTGTTGCTTCTCAGTCCATTTTCCTGTATCCCAGAACACCTTTTCAAACCTAACAGCAGCATTACCCATGTTCCCAGTAAAGAAGATATATCAGAAAAATAGGGAACCTATGGCTGAGGAAACCTCCAATGTGTAGGCAAAAAGCTACCTATAGTGAGAGAGCAATGAGGATGACAAAATAACCCCTTTTAACAACGCAACCTTTTGTGGATGGAATTCAGAGCAGAGAAGAAATAGTCACTGGGAGTGGAGAGACAGTGACCAGTGAGCAGACTAATAATCTGTCAGAGTATCCATTTTTATGCCAACAAGTTCAGCCAGGTTTGTTACCTGGAGCAACTTAACCAGGGATTATCTACTCTTCAGAAAAGCAAGACTGTACAACCTAGAACCTGGAGGGAAGGATAGCGGTCAGACAATATGCCTAGAGGTGGTGAGCTGAAGAAAGTCTATCTGTAAGGACACTGCCCTTCATTTCCTTGTGGTTTTATAAACTGAAATTCCTTACACAGGTAAGTTATTCTCATACTTTAAGGCTCTATAGATTAGTAGCTCACCATAGCTACTTACTTACCCCGGGATATAACTCATAGATATTCCCTACATGCTTGGGATCTAAACAGTACACTAACTGTCATGCATAATCCAGTAGTGACATTGAATTCCAAAAGATGGCACGCTGAAACACCAGAGATACCATCTGACAGACCTACATACAATCCTAATTTTGTCAATTATTAACTTGGGGTAAATGAGCTTCAGTTTCTTAATCTATTTTACCAACTAGAACTGAAAGGATACAATTAGACAATGAATGTAAAATACAGGGAGAATATTTGGACAGTAAGAGGCACAAGGTAAATATTAGAGGCTCTTCCATCGTTTTTGCTTCTGTCTGTGTACCCTCCTCCGCTTCACCCCTTCCATTCTTTCCAAGCATAAGAGTTCACTGAGCTATAAGCCCAGTTTATGTTTTTAATGATGTTTCTGCAAAGCTGTTCCTCTCATGGACATTCAGTACTTGCTGGCCAAGTCTATAATAGTTTTAGATCTTCCATGACCCTAAAGGGACTTCCCAAGTGGCTCAGTGGTAAAGAATCCACGTTCCAATGCAGGAGATGCACGAGACTTGGGTTCGATTCCTGGGTCGGGAAGATTCCCCTGGAGAAGAAAATGGCAACCCACTCCAGTCTTCTGGTCTGGGAAATCCCATGGACAGAGGAGCTTGGTGAACTATAGTCCATGTAGTCACAAAGAGTCAGACATGACTGAGCAACTGAGCATGCACATTCGCATAATCCTAAAAATGAGGGTAAAAGCTTGATCTGACATTGGGAGAAACTGAAATTGCCCAGAAAGCTCTGAAATGAATTTCCACAAACTCAACATGAAATCTTCTCACAGGATTTTGCAGCATACCTGCTTGTATATCAGATGTGTGTGTGTGTGTGTGTGTGTGCGCGTGTGCACACACACGTGTGCATGCAAGTGTGTGTGTAATGTGCTTACGTAGGAAAAGGAGAATCCTTTTGGACATTCAAGATGACTGAATCAAAGGAATAATGAGCAATGTAATGGTGGGTTCTACTGCACTCCTTGTTGAGCGTGCCTTAGAGGCAGAGGCAAACCCACTGGAAGCCTTGCAAATTTCAATTTTTAATTCCTCCCGTGAGCATGAAGTGGAGCATGAAGTGAAATGGAAAAATAAATGTTGTCAATTTGAACTTTCTAAGACATTTGGTGAAAAGGGAATATTAACTTTAAAAGCAAGGCAACATATTTCTTCTGTGGGTGGCTATCACCTAATCCTATTTTTGGATGAAAATATACATCATGAGTGTGGAAGCCACAGACTGGGGACCACATCTCTGTATTCACAACCATACGTGCACTTACCGATAATTTTGACTCTTAATGGAAATCTATTTCTCCATTTTAATTTTTTAATCTTAGTTATGTGTTAAATGTATATAAGAATCACAGGTAGGACTTGATGAAAATGCCTCATCAGTTATGAAAAATTCTAATTCAGGAATCTGCATGTCTTAATGAAGATCTCAGGGGATCTGGTACAGATGGTTATCCCAAGTACGTTATGAAAAACTTCTACAGGTCCCCTGCTCTTTCTTCTTAATTCTTTCTAATGGGGCCCTCAGCCAGTGCTTTATCCTTCCCTCTATTATTTTCAATGGAGGGACACATCTTTTTCCTTCAATTTTTTTTAAAAGCTCTGATATGTCTTATCTACTTTTACCACTCTTTTGCTTTTCTAATTCATAGAGTTAATATGAAATATCTTCTTCACTTGGCTTCTAGAGCACATATTTGTCTGCTTTTTCTCTAACACTCTTGTCCACTCCTTCTCAGTAGCCTTTTTTGGGAAGTCCCTGCTTTACTTCCCAGCCCCTTAATGTCTATATTCACAGGGCTCAGTCCTTGAATATTTTCTTTCTTTTTTTTTTTTTAATCAAAATCACTCCCTGAGTTATCTTATCCTTCTTGTGGCTTGTGTATTGAATTGTCTTTTGATATCTTTACTTGGATGTCTAAAACAAACTCCAAAAACAGGACCATCATGTCCCTCCAAAACTGATTCTCCTTCAGCCTCTCCATCTTTCCAGTTGTCAAAATTCTTGAAATCATGTTTGACTCTTCCCTTTCTCTCATACTATAAACTGATTTCATTAACAAACCCCATTGGTTATATTTAAAAATTCATAATCTGAACACTTCCTGAAACCCCCATCTTTACCACTCTAGTCTGAGTCCTTGCCATTTCTCACCTGTATGACTCATAGCTTCCCCACTGATCTTCCTTTCACATACACCTCGCTTTGTTGAACTGGTCTTATGAAGCTAGAATGGCCTTGTTAAAATATAAGTTGAGCATGTCACTCCTCAAAATCCAAAGACTTTTCATCTCACTAAAGTAAAGCCCAAAATCTACTCTATGTCTCAAAGGCCCTACAATAATCTGGCCACAGGCTGCTAATTCACTTTCAACCATCTTAATTTCTTCTGGCCTCCTCACTGTGCTTGGAATAGGTCACTGTACTCCTACCATAGGGTCTTTGCAACTTCTGTTTCCTGTCTGGAAAGTGCTTTTCTCAGATATGTGCTTGGCTTGCTCTCTCACTTCCTTTAGCTTCTTACAAAGTCACTTTCTAGACAACCCTCAGAATGGAAGGAAACAATTGATAACAAAACAGTTGGCAAAAGATTAATCTCCAAAGTATATAAGCAGCTCATATAGCTCAATATCAGAAAAACAAACAGCCCAGTCAAAAAGTGAGCAGAAGACCCAAAACAGATATTTTTTCAGACATACAAATGGCCAATAAACACATGAAAAGAGGCTCAGCATTGCTCACTATTAGAGAAATGCAGATCAAAACTACAATGTGGTATCACCTCACATCAGTCAAAATAACCATCATCAAAAAAGTTACAAAACAATAAATGCTGAAGAGGATGTGGAGAAAAGGGAACCCTACTTCACTGTTGATGAGAATATAAATTGATACAGCCACTATGGAGACAGTATGGAGATTCCTTTAAAATTAGGAATAAAACTATCATATGATCCAGCAATTAGGATTTCTGGGATTTCAGTTCCAACCATAATTGAAAAAGACACATATATCCCAATATTCATTGCAGCACTATTTACAATAGCCAGGGGATGGATGCAATTTAGACGTCCATCGACAGAAGAAAGGATAAAGAAGATGGTGTACATATATACAATGGAATATTATTCAGCCATAAAAAGAAATGGATTTGAGTCGGTTTTAGTGAGGTGAATGAACCTAGAGCCTGTTATACAGAGTGAACTAATTCAGAAAGAGGAAAACAAATATTGTATATTAATGTGTATATATGGAATCAAGAAAAATGGTACAGATGAATCTACTTACAGGGAAGGAATGGAGATGTAGATATAGAGAACAGACTTATGGACACATTGGGGGGAAGGATGAATTGAGACAGTAGCATTGACATATACACACTATCATGTGTAAAATAGATAATTAGTGGGAAGTTGCTGTGTAAGACAGGAAGCTCAGCCCGGTGCTCTGTGATGACCTAAGGGTGGGTTGGGTGAGGGGAGGAGGCTCAATGGGGAGGGGATATATATATATATCATGTTGCTGTATGGCAGAAACCAAGACAACAGTGTAAAGCAATTATCCTCCAATTAAAAAAAATCACTTTCTCAGATAAAACTTTCTTGGCTAATAATATATCTAAAGGTTAACACTCCCCCACCCCTCTGTTGTTTTACTTGCTACGTCATGTCCAACTCTTTTGTGACTCATGGACTATAGCCTGCCAGGCTCCTCTGTCTATTGGAATTCCCAGGCAATAAAAATGGAGTGGGTTACTTTTCCTTTTCCAGGAGATGTTCCCAATCTAGGGATCGAACCCATGTCTTCTGCATTGGCAGGCAGTTTCTTTACTACTGAGTCACCTAGGAAGCTCTCCCTCACCTATTAACACATCATAACTCCATTTTCTCCTTTATCTTCTACCCTTAGCTTTTACTATATCTTATTAGATTACTTGAAAAGTATTAATTCCGTTTTCTCTAACTCTTTGCAATCCCATGGACTGTAGCCTGCCAGGCTTCTCTCTCCATGGAATTCTCCAAGCAAGAATAACACAGTAGGTAGCCATTCTCTTCTCCAGGGGATCTTGCCGACCTAGGAATTGAAGCTGGGTCTCTTGCATTGCACGCACCAGGGAAGTCCAGATAGATTACTTATATCACCTATATTTGGATGCTTCTTCTTTGAGTGTTTTGTTTATTGCTGTAGCCCTAGTACCTACAGTGCCTGATATACAGGAGGCATTCAGTAAATACTGGTTGAATGACTTAATGAATAAATGTTTAATTCCTTGGGCCCTGCAATCCATCCAATCCACTTCTAAAATTTTCTCTAGTTCTCTAGAGAACATATTCCAAATACACTTATGTGACCAAAGTAAAATGCTCTGTATGCTACACTATATTGTTTAACTTATTTTACTTTTAAAATGGTAGCCTTAATTTCTATAGTGCCTATAGTGTGAAATTATAATCAACTAACATATAACGCTATTCTAAAATGACCGATGAGGATACCGTACTTTGAGTAAATACCCTGAGATCACAGTTAGTGATCTTAGGATTTTTCCATAAATCATGTTCTTCCCTCTCACACCAAGGTCATATCATATTGTTCCATGCAAATATTCCACTTCTGAAACTTTCCCAATTCTTCTTATGATGCACTATTCTCCCCAAATTTATTTCATAAACATCCAGCTTTGTTCTTTCACTTAACAGTTGTAGCTTAAAACTGACCCTACATTTGCAATTCTCCTAAAGTTTTCCTGAAGCAGGGAAGATTTTATCTACCTATATAGTTTTCATGCCATTTGATTTAAAAACTCTCTCCCTTTTTCATTCATTCTATATATATTTTCTTTCCTCAGATCTCTCAATAGTTAAACAAATCTCAAATTTCAATCCCAATTTTAAAATGTGGCATTATGCCAGTATTAATAATTATAGCTGATGTCAGCAGAAAATTTGGATAACTCATTGTTTCAAAATGGAATTATTGGCTCATTAATCTGGCAAAGTTATTTGCAAAGTGAAATTAACATACGTGCCAAGCATCTCTTCTTAAATTTTGCTGGGTAGGGGTACCCATACAAATGATACAATTAAGATAAAATTTTAAAACAATGCAAATTTTAGATGACACTGACATTTGTATTTATATAATGATAACTGTCTCATTTTTAATCATAAAGGTTTAAGATAAGGTACTGATATTAATGGAAAAACTGTCAGAAAAAAATAAAAAAAATTTTTAACAAATTAATCATGTTCTTTCTGCTAAAACTGACTTTATTCAGACATTGCTCACAAAGACAGTAACACCTCAACAAAACAAAATTCTAATAGTTTAATTAAGATTTAATCTTATTTTAATGATCATGACTTTCAAAATAAGTGCTTTCATTCCTTCCTAATGCATCAATAGTCTGTTGAGGTTATATTCTGTAAAGCCCTACTTTCTATAGAGCAAGCTTGAACTTTACAATATCCCCTGTGCACTTTTATTAAAAAAGTGGGGAGGGTGAGAGACTGGATTATGAAGGCATTTATATTAATTCATTTACCTTCTCCAGGGATGAAGATGGATTTGTATAGTCGTATTGCACTGAAACGTAACTGCTTTAATATATGGTAGGTTTTTCATTTTTTAAGAACTCCTTGTAAAAAGGAAAAAGGTTAAAGTCACTAATTTATGAGAAGAAAATATATATAATAAATAAGAATGTATACAATTTGGGGATCATAATTTTTCTACTATTGAATATCAAATCTATTAAACTATAACAAAAATGATAGTAGATAAAGAGGAATAATGAAAAAATAAAAAATCTGGAAGCAGATTCAGTCATTCAACACTTCAGTGTAGACAAAAATCTCATCACAGGTTTTAGGAAGGAAGCTCATGCAGCAGATTTTAAGCCAAGATCTTATCAGTTAATTGCAGATTCATATGACAATAATTAATTCGTGCATTTTTGGTCAACTTTATTATTTTTGTGATCATCATACATGTCAAACAACATATTGAAAAAAAAATTAATAGTTTATACAAAGTATTGTCACTTTCGCCATTGTGTAGACATCTTTCAGGGTGATTAGTTTTCTATGACTTCCTGAAAATAGTTTGAGAACATGTAGAAGTTCAACTTGTAGGAAAAAAAAAAAAACAACTAATCTGGTAGAAAATAAGAACTATTTAGTAAAAAATAGTACTGAAAGAGTTTGAGAAATTTTATACCAATATGAAGATTTTAAAGTTCATTCCTTCCTAATGCACCAATAGTCTGTTGAGGTTATATTCCATAAAGCCCTACTTTCTATAGAGCAAGCTTGAACTTTACAATATCCCCTGTGCATTTTTATTAAAAAAGTGGGGAGGGTGAGAGACTGGATTATGAAGGCATTTATATTAATTCATTTACCTTCTCCAGGGATGAAGATGGATTTGTATAGTCATATTGCACTGAAACGTAACCAGTGGAGAATTAACATAGTTAAATGTAGCTATGTTAGAGTCTTAAGACATCATTATTTGTCTACCATTGAGAAAAGAACAAGAAAATCTGCCCAATACTACTAACTGAATTAATCAATGCTTTGGTAGCTTTAGAAATGTTTATTCAAAGAACTCTTTTGAACTGATTAATGTGTATATATTTTTACAATGAATAAATAAAATGAAAATATTAGCAAAACACATTGGTTTAAGTATTCCTGAAACAACTTCCAACCAGAATTATTAAACTCTGTGTTTTAACATAATGTTATTTTCTGGGCAATCAAGAGTGTTGATGATACAGCATTTATTAAGAGAGGGCTCTACAATTGTCTTCGAGGTTTTCTCCTTATCCATCGACACCATTCTGTAACATTTGATGCCTGGGCTTTCTTACTCTTACCAGAAGTACCAAGTGGTGTCAACCACGTTATGACTGCCACAAGGCCAAGAATGTTTGAGAGAAGAAAAGATTTATCCTGATTTTAGATCTGTTTAAAATGAGAAAAGGAAATGCATCTCAGAGTTGATGATATACTGTATGTATGTGTGTGTGTGTCCTCAGTAGCTCAGACATGTCTAACTCTCTGTGACCGCATAGACTGTACCCCACCAGGCTCCTCTGTCCATGGAATTTTCCAATCAAGAATACTGGAGTGGATTGCCATTTCCTCCTGTAGGGGATCTTCCTGACCCCTGGGATCGAACCCACATCTCCTCATTGGCAGGTGGATATTTTACTGCTGTGTCACCTATGAAACCCAGGATATATTGTCTGCTGTTGTTGTTCAGTTGCTAAGTGTGTGTGACTTTGCAACTCAATGGACTGCAGCACTCCAGGCTCCATTGTCTTCCACTGTCTCTTGGAGTTTACTAAATTTATGTTCATTGCGTCAATGATGCTATCTAATCATCTCATTCTCTGCCACCTCTTTCTCCTTTTGCCTTCAATCTTTCCTAATGTCAGGGTATTTTCCATGAGTCAGCTCTTTGCATCAGGTGGCCAGTGGATTTTCCACTTCACCATCAGTCCTTCCAAAGAATCAATTTCAGTTCATTCAGTATCAGTTCATTCACTCAGTCGTGTCCGACTCTTTGCAACCCCATGGACTGCAGCACACCAGGCTTCCCTGTCCAGGACCAATGCCTGGAGCTGGCCCAAACTCATGTCCATTGAGTCGGTGATGCCATCCAACCATCTCATTCTCTGTCATCCCCTTCTCCTCCCGCCTGCAATCTTTCCCAGCATCACGGTCTTTTCCAATGAGTCAGTTCTTCACATACTTCACAAGGTTCTGGAGCTTCAGCTTCAGCATCAGTCCTTTCAATGAATATTCAGGACTGATATCCTTTAGGATGGACTGGTTGGATTTCCTTGCAGTCCAAGGGACTCTCAAGAGTCTTCTCCAACACCACAGTTCAAAAAGCATCAATTCTTTGGCGCTCAGCTTTCTTTATAGTCCAACTCTCACATCCATACATGACCACTGGAAAAACCAGAGCTTTGACTAGATGGACCTTTGTTGGCAAAGTAATGTCTCTGCTTTTGAATATGCTGTCTAGGTTGGTCATAACTTTTCTTCCAAGGAGCAAACGTCTTTTAATTTCATGGCTGTGATCACCATCTGCAGTGATTTTGGGGCCCCAAAAATAAAGTCTTTCACTGTTTCCATTGTTTCCCCATCTATTTGCCATTAAATGATGGGACCAGATGCTATGATCTTAGTTTTTTTAATGTTGAGTTTTAAGCCATTTTTTTTCACTCTCCTCTTTCACTTTCATCAAGAGGCCCTTTAGTTCTTCACTTTCTGCCGTAAGGGTGGTGTCATCTGCATATCTGAGGTTATTGATATTTCTCCCAGCAATCTTAATTCCAGCTTGTGTTTCATACAGCCCAGCATTTCTCATGATGTACTCTGCATATAATTTAAACAAGCAGGGTAACAATATACAGCCTTGACATACCCCTTTCCCAATTTGGAACTAGTTTTTCATTCCATGTCCAGTTCTAACTGTTGCTTCTTGACGCGCATACAGATTTCTCAGGAGGCAGGTAAGGTGGTCTGGTATTCCCATCTCTTTAAGAATTTTCCACAGTTTATTGTGATTCACACAGTCATAGGCTTTGGCGTAGTCAATAAAGCAGAAGTAGATATCTCTTCTGGAACTCTGTTGCTTTTTCTCTGAACCAAAAGATGTTGGCAGTTTGATCTCTGGTTCCTCTGCCTTTTCTAAATACAGCTTGAACATCTGAAAGTTCATGGTTCACATGCTGTTAAGCCTCACGTGGAAAATTTTGAGCAGTATTTTGCTGACGTGTGAGATGAGTGCAATTGTGCAGTAGCTTGAACATTCTTTGGCATTGTCTTTCTTTGGGATTGGACTGAAAAGTGACCTTTTCCAGTCCTGTGGCCACTGATGAGTTTTCCAAATTTGCTGGCATATTGAGTACAGCACTTTCACAGCATCATCTTTTAGGATTTTAAATAGTTTAACTAGAATTCCATTACTTCCACTAGCTTTGTTTGTAGTGATGCTTCCTTAAGGCCCACCTGACTTCACATTCCAGGATGTCTGGCTCTAGGTGTGTTATCACACCATCATGGTTATCTGGGTCATGAAATCTTTTTTGTATAGTTCTTCTGTGTATTTTTGCCACCTCTATTCCAATGAATATTCAGGGTTAATTTCCTTTAGGATCAACTAGTTTGATCTCTTTGCTGTCCAGGAGACTCTCAAGAGTTCTCCAACACCACAACTCAAAAACATCAATTCCTCACGGCTCAATCTTCTTTATGGTCCAGCTCTCACATCTGTACACGAATACTTGAAAAACTCTAGCTTTGCCTTTATGGACCTTTGTCAGCAAGATGATGTCTCTGTTTCTTAAAATGCTGTTTATATTTGTCATAGCTTTCCTTACAAGGAGCAAGCATCTTTCAATTACATGGCTGCAGTCATCACCTGCAGTGATTTTGGAGCCCAAGAAGATAAAATCTGTCACTGCTTCTACTTTTCCCCCTTCTATTTACCATGAAGTGACTGAAGTGGCTTACTATAATCTCAGTTTTTTGAATGTTGAATTTCAAGCCAGCTTTTTCACTCTCCTCTTTCACCCTCAGTGATATCATCTACATAGCTAATGTTGTTGGTATTTCTCCTGGCAATCCTGAATCTTGAATCTTGGCAAGCACAATCCAGCTTGTGCTTCATCCAGCCCAGCGTTTGGCATGATGTACTCTGCATATAAGTTAAATAAGCAGGATGACTGGCTTCCCAGGTGCTGCTAGTGGTAAAGAACCCATGGTTTGATCCCTGGGTTGGGAAGATCCCCTGGAGGAGGGCCTGGCAACCCAATCCAGTATTCTTGCCTGAAGAATCCCATGGGCAGAGGACTCTAGTGGGCTATGGTCCTTAAGGTTGAAAAGAGTTGGACACAACTGAAGCAACTTAGCACACATGCAAGCAGGGTGACAATATACAGACTTGTGCTCCTTTTTCAATTTTGAACCAATCAGTTGTTGGATGTCTGGTTCTAAATGTTGCTTCTTGATCTGCATACAGGTTTCTCAGGAGGGACTCTCAAGAGTCTTCTCCAATACCACAGTTCAAAATCCATCGATTCTTCAGCGCTCAGCTTTCTTATAGTCCAACTCTCACACCCACCCCACTCCAGTACTCTTGCCTGGCAAATCCCATGGAATGAGGAGCCTGGTAGGTTGAAGTCCATGGGGTCGCTAGGAGTCAGACACGACTGAGCGACTTCACTTTCACTTTTCTCTTTCATGCATTGGAGAAGGAAATGGCAACCCACTCCAGTGTTCTTGCCTGGAGAATCCCAGGGACAGGGGAGCCTGGTGGGCTGCCGTCTATGGGGTCGCACAGAGTTGGACACGACTGAAGCGACTTAGCAGCAGCAGCAGCAGCACCCTCACCCCACCTCAATTCTTCCTACTCTCCCACTCGTTTCAAACCTTTATTTTTATAATTATTAATAAATGATTTCTACACAGATACTTCACTATTCTTGTACAAGAATCTTTTCAGTACAAATATTAATTTTTCTGCACTTATGTAATATATAGCACACAGATTATAATTGGACAGACTCTTTTCACCTTCACTTCTTTCCTCTGGTTTCCCACATCCTTTTTTGTCACATTTTTATTTTTCTTCATTTTATCCAGTCCATTCTTGAAACTGCATCTCCTTGATTATTGTATGTGAATACACTGAGCTTCCTTGTTTCTTCAAAGCTTCCTGAAAGGTTTCAAACTTTCACTATAGCTTAATTAAAACAGGAAAATACAATAAATAATTTGGACCACAGATAACTTTTCATTACTTTCAAAATGGCCTATGCTCAAGCAAATATAATCATGGAACATAAGGCATGACTTTTCAAAGATGCCATATTATATTATACTTTAGGGTAACTTGAGGATTCTTTAATTAGTCAGTCAGTATATAGTACTGAAATATAAGATTATGCTGATGAAACTAGTGAATATTGTCTATCCTTTGTCAAAACAGTCTCTTTTTGTAGAAGTTTAAATTTTTCAAATGAGGGAGTTTTCCAGTCTTTCTTCAGGAAACAAATTTCTTGTGCCTGCAAAAAAAAAAAAAAAGGAACAATCAGGGTCAGTGTCTAGTGATGTGATTTATTTCACTATAAGTTATTTATTCAAAGTATTCATTTTGCACAACACTTTCAACACTTATTTCTCTTCTACTGTGCAATTTATTTTCTTTGGTAGACTAAACACAAGGAGGGGATTCTGATAAGATAACTAAGATTTTAGGACACAAAAGTTGAAGTTGGGAATTCCCTAGTGGTCTGGTGGTTGGAACTCTATGCTTCCAGTGCAGACAGCCTGGGATCAGTTCCTGGTGAGGGAACTAAGATCCTGCAAGCAAGTCAGGTGGCAGGACCAATAAACAAACAAGTGCAGCTGGAGTTAAACAAAGAAACAAATACTATCTGAAATTGAAAGGCTTTAAAGAAAAAAAAAAAATGACCTTGATCTCAAACTCTTAAAAGCAACTTCGTCAGATGAGTTAAAGTAGCTGAAAAGAAAAAAAGAAAGAAAAGAATCTGGTCATTAATATGAGCTAAATACTTATTCAAATTTTAAATATCATCTTATTAATAAATTCAATATTGGATACACTGAAAATAAGAAGAAATGTATAATATGGAACCCCAAGAGACATAAATATAAATATATATATATATTTTTTTTTTTTTTTCTTGAATGAATTAAGCTCTCAGTCAACCAAGGGAACATTTAAAGACCTGAATGCCAATTTCTTGCTCAAGAAATAGCAAGATAAGAGGAAAACTTAAAGAATAACAATGCACTGGCTATAAGCCAGTCTCATAAAGATAAAAGTGCAGAATTCTGAAGGAGACTGGCAGATATCCCAGATCAATTAAGGAAGAAATCCTGCTGTATAGACAACATATTTATCTTTGAAAACTTAAATTTAGATAATGTAGCCCAGGAAAGGATAAATGGACATAAAAATATAACTAAACTGAAAAAGAATTACAGATTTGTAGGGACTCTTTAATATGATAAATGTGTAAGTGAGTGACTCATTCTATTAAACTGTATCTCTGGTTAATTCACTCAAGTAAAGGTAAACTAATATATGGCAGAACAGAAAACCAACCCTACCTGACTGACTGAATGGTTTTCAAAAAGTCAAGTTGACAGTCTCACCAACCACTAATGTTAAAATATCAAATCTGGAAACTAGTGCTCAAAATGTATCAGCCTTATGTCAAATGTATTTGACACTGTTATTTAGAAACCTAGAACAATATGTAGTTCATATATATATATATATATATAAAGTAAATTACAAAGTGTAGTGTAAAATGAGCACATCTGAGGGTTGAATCACCATGTATTGATACCATGATTTTCTTAAGTTAGGATGCAGAAAATAGAAATAGGCCCACAGTTGAGTCTATCAAGTAGAAAGAAATATCGCTACCAGTTGCCATGTGTTTTTATGGTATACAGTTAGATTGTGTCACTGAAGTCAGAGCTGTAAAGATGAATACTTAATGAGCACCATCTCAGTGCCATGGCCTGTTGTGGAAAGACTGTACTCAGGACATGGGATCCCTCATCAGTAATTGAGAAGAGTAGATTAATGCTGCTTTGAAGCAAATTAAATAAACCCACAAGTTTCAGTCCTCCAAACAGCCCTTTATTTCCTCTTTAATCCTTATTTAAAGGAAATACACTTAAATGTCTATATACAATTTATTTCTCATAACAATGGGAATAAAAAGATAAACGTGATACACATGACAAATAAGTTGGTTAAGAATATGAGTTTAACAGATAACTTTATTGTTAAAAGAATCATTCGATTAGTTTAAAATGGTGTTCTATTTGTTGATGAGTCAATAAAATTTAATAATATATTTTGCACATACTTGATATAAAATATTATATAACCATCCCTGTATTCCAGATCTTTAAAATCAGCAGAACTATTTGAAATGTACCAAAATTTGTCAACTTATAAATATTTAATTTCATTCTTTGGCACCTAAAATATTCAAACTTTTTTTTTTTTTTTTGAATAGAGAGTTTAACCCTTACTTGGAAGCAAATCATAGGTCAAAATCATTTTGTTATATATCTTAAAGTGTTAGGGTTAAGTATATCTCTTTTCTAAATTTGTCATAATTTTAGTCAACGGTATTTCTTCTATTTAGTTCCTTCTACCATTAAAACATCTTATCCTTACCTATGCTTTTATAGAGCTGAACAATTGATTTCCTTAAATGAAAGTAAAATTTTGAAAATAAAAGTAAGCATTCATGCTAGATAATAAACCAATCTTTGAGTTATCCTTTTATTATAGTTATTGAAATATCAAAACATAAGCTTATTAAAATTTATAGAAAACTTCTATTCTTATATATAACAAAATTTTCTACAACTATTTAAAATTCATTTGAGCTTGACAAAGCTACATATATATATACCACGTGGTGAAAAATTATAAAAGAAGGCAAAATTTTAAAAATAAAACAAAACATTCAGATTTATGAAAGACGTATTTAATAACCTAGTATAATACTCTCATTTCATAGGAAAGGATATAATCCCCATAAAATTCAATACTGACCAAGTTCAGTAGTCTAGGAGCAGAGGAGAAATTAGGATGCTATGTCGAACTGTTTCACTTTTTCTGAGACCTAGTGAATACAAGATAAACAACAAAAGGATGTGCTTTTTGAATAAAGTAGTCTTCATCTAAAGTCAGTAGATGTTTTGTTTTTAAGGGCAGCACTGGTGTGATTCACTTGAAATGAAAGGCTTCAGAAAGGTCATACCACTTTCCATAACTTTTCCACCATGATTTGTTATGAGTTAGTGAAAGCAGCCAAGTGTATTTGAAAAGGTAATAGGAAACACCATTCTTGTGTCTGTTAATCAAAGGAAGAGTAGATGATAAAAATAGTGTCATATTCTAACCTACCCTTTTATCAAATCATCATTGCTAGAATATTTGAGATAAATGTCACTTTATACTAAAAGGTAAATACATTTTACCTATCACTAGTTGGGCTTCCCTGGTGGCTCAGCAGTCAAGAATCTGCCTGCCAATGCAGGAGATACAGGTTCAATCCCCGAGTTGTGAAGAAGCCCTGGAGAAGGGAATGGCAACCCACTCCAGTGTTCTTATCTGGGAAATTCCATGGACAGAGGAGCCTGGTGGGTTATAGTTCATGGGATTGCAATGAATCAGACACGACTTAGCAACTAAAACAATAACATTATTAGTTGCCTTCATTTGAAAAATTTTTCTAAATAATATAGGTTTTTTTTTATACTTAAATGCCATCAAAAGTCAAATAAACATAAAATAGATGATTTATATTATTATAAACACTATAGGAGTAAATTTTATAAATCTGTTTTCATTGAGGGGCCTCATATTCTTCTAATTGACCCACAGATATTTGAAACGTGGTGACATTCAATATTTTGGTAAGTTAGCTTAGGATACCTGCAAAAAATAAGTTGGTACAATTTTACCTTGATGCCAGACCTAACTCATTCTCTCAATTCATTTTCATTAAGTTCTAGTCTGTGTACAGTGATACCTTAGTTGATATAATCAACATAATTTATAAGGGTTTTTAAAAATTATTTATTTATTTTTGGCTGTCTCCAGTCTTAGTTGTGACTGGCAGGATCTTTTTCTTACTGTTGCAGCTTGCAGGCTTCTCTCTAGCTGTGGTGCACACCCATGTGAGTTCCAGAACACATGGGCTCAGCAGCTGTGGTTCCTGGGTCTAGATGCCCAGGGCACTTGTGATCTTAGTTCCCTCATCAAGGTTTGAACCTTCATCCCCTGCATCAGAAAACAGATTCTCAACCACTGGACCACCAAGGAAGAATTAATTGTTAGGTAATACTGAAAACCAGATTCAAAATAATTGGTTAGTCTCCGGTGCCTAATTTTTGGTTTTGTAGTTGATTGGGGTTATTTATCAACATTAGAAATGAAGAATATGTTGATCATGTGTGATGCCCTTTACTATTCTCAGGTAATTATCTGGCATTATAAATTAATAATGCCTTGAGACAGCACAGTATTAGTATCTTGGAAAAAACTACTTTGAATACTTTAAATTCAATGTTTCATATAAGATATTTACATAAGTAAATCTCTTTAGTATTTTTACACTTGTCATAAAAATATAAGCCACTTGTACATTTTCTCATGTTTCCTATATTCTCATGTCAGGAGCTACGGGTGAAATTTAATGAGTATTTCCAACCACATTTTAAAAGTAGCATCATATATTTTAATTACCCCCAGCCCATCAATCTCCAATCCTCTTCTCTTATTAATATATATATGTACCTGTTTATGATCTGTCATCCATTAGAATGTACTCAAAGAAAGCAGACAGTTTCTCTCTCATGTTCACTATTTTATCCCAAGAGTTTTTAGACTAGAGCATGAAAAAAGGGAATAGCTAATGCTTAATAAAACTTGCTGGGTGAATAAATGACTAATGCCAGCCTAGGTTTTAAGTCCCTCCTTGGTCCCTCTTCCAGGGATTGTTTATATTCTGAGACCTTTTTTCCCAGTGACTTATTGAATACAAAGTTTTTGATTACGTCCCACAGAAATGCCTTTTATATCCCTATATGTTTGTGTATCTATAAAGCAACAGTCATGAAATAATGCAACGTTACTATCTGTAATGAACCCTGATTATTAAATTTCTACACTATTGTATGCCATTCTATTTATTAAAAAAATTATGCTGTAGCAGAGGATTTTCAGAGCAGTGAAAATACTTTGTATGATACCATAATGATGAATGTGGTATGAATATTGGCAAATACGCAATATTTAATGGCAAATATTCCATAATGTATTTGCCCAAACCCACAGAATGTGCAACACCAAATGTGAGCCATGATGTAAACTTTCTGTGTACCACATGTAACCAAGAGTGCACCAAGTTCATCAATTGTAGCAGATGTGCCTCTCTGGTGGGTAGATCTGCTGGTCTGGGAGGCTATGCTTCTGTGGTGGCACAGGGGAAATCTCTGTCTCATCCTCTCAATTTTGCTGTGAACCTAAAATGGCTCTTAAAACAAAAAAGAAATGTCAATTAAAAAAAATAATGCTGGTCTTGAAATTTATTTCACAATGCACAAACCCACAGTTTGTAACACTGTTTAGAAAAAAAATGCCAAGAGATGAACCCACATTAATTTCTGAGTATGTAGAAAGAACACATATATTCTAGTCAGCCTTGGATGGTGTAATCTCGAGTTTAATTTTCCTGAACTTCCTAGGCATCTTAGAGCTTCTGGCTCTCTCTATACATGAATGTCATATATAGAGATATTCTCATATCCCAGACTTTCAGGAGCTTAAAGGCCTGAAAGAGAATGAAAAAATGTCTCTTCTAGATCTCATCCTTGAGCAGCAGAGAAATTAAGTAAATTTGGATTTGGATTCAGTTACAACAAAGCAAAATACTAAAGTTCTTTCATATAACTTATCACCACAACCATGCAAACTTAAGAATGACTACTCTCCTTTTGTGTTTTTTTGTTTGTTTGTTCGTTTTTTTTTTTTTTTAATGGAAAGCCACTAAATTTATTTCATGACTCACACAAAACACTGGAACCAAATATGATACTGTGAATAGTGGTAGCAAATTACAGCAAACCATAGGACACTCTCATTATGTACAAAAATTGATAGTTCGTCTAGAGACTTACTGTTCGTTTGTTTTTAAAGTAAAGAAACTGAGGTTCAGGAGCTCAAATGACTTAAGGTGACAAACCTAGTGACCAGCAGAGTCTTGATTCACTGCTCCTTTTCCAAACATAGTCTCCTACCTCTGGGGGCTATAGACAGGATTTAGAAGTTCCTGGACTCAAGTCCCTTGGACTGCAAGGAGATCCAACCAGTCCATTCTGAAGGAGATCAGCCCTGGGATTTCTTTGGAAGGAATGATGCTAAAGCTGAAACTCCAGTACTTTGGCCACCTCACGCGAAGGGTTGACTTATTGCTAAAACACTCTGATGCTTGGAGGGACTGGGGGCAAGAGGAGAAGGGGACGACAGAGGATGAGATGGCTGGGTGGCATCACTGACTCGATGGACGTGAGTCTGAGTGAACTCCGGGAGTTTGTGATGGACGGGGAGGCCTGGCGTGCTGCGATTCATGGGGTCGCAAAGAGTCGGACACGACTGAGCGACTGATCTGATCTGATCTGATCTGGACTCCAAGGGCGTTTCCTCTGCACCTCTGAGCTTCCACATACTCAGAGTAGCAGGGCCCCAAGGCCTGGATGTCCCTGCCTCTCTTTGTGGACCAAGAAGACAATACCCCCTCAACTTCTTCACCTTGCCAGTCTCAACTGGCCAAACCCCACCCAATTTCTAGATCTTTCTACAGTGCAGGAGGTGGGCAGTGGGACACATGCAAACACCCTTGACAATTGACTGTTACACTTCATCGCACACAACCCTCACACCTAGGACACGCTAAGTTGCACTCTGAGAAATTAACCTTGACTTGGCTAAGGCCATACCTACTGGAGTTCAAGGGCTTCCTTTGTGGCTCAGTTGGTAAAGAATCCACCCGCAATGCGGGAGGCCTAGGTTCGATCCCTGGGTTAGGAAGATTGCCTAGAGAAGGGAAAGGCTGCCCACTCCAGTATTCTGGCCTGGAGAATTCCATGGGCTGTATGGTCCATGGGGTCTCAAAAAGTCGGATACGACTGAGTGACTTTCACCTCACTGGGGTTCAAAGTAAAGATCAGAATCAAGCTCCTTGCTATTGAGTTTTTCCTCCCCTCCCCCCCGCCCCCCTAGCAAAATCTTGACTGAGCAGAATCTGACCTTGGTTATTGTAAAGGACAACTTTGGAACTGCAGCACTTCTCCTCAAATCGCGCCCCACCCCCCCACCCCCAAACGCCCGCCTCCATCACTAGGCAGGAGCCACGTCCTGCGGTGGATGGGCCCGTCACCTCCGGAGAAGTTTGGGGATTCCACCCTCTCGCATTTCTCCCAGCCCCCCCACTCCCTGGTTCCCCTCGCCTGTCTTGTCTGAAGTCTAGGGCTGAGGCCCGAGAGGTGGGGGAGTCGCGTCCCAGGTCGCCCGGCCAGGCCCGGCGGCGGCGCGGGGCTCGGCCCGGGAGCCTGGCGCGCCGCGGCGGGGAGCCCGAGTGCGCGCAGCCCGGGGCGCCGCCGCTAGGCGGGGGCCGCTGCTGCTCCGCTCGGCGTCCGGGCGCCTGTGCTGCAGCTGTCGGCCACCGGAGGGGGCGAACAAACGTCAACCTGTTGTTTGTCCCGTCATCATTGATCAACTCTCCGCGCCACGAGGAAGTGCGGCCGCCCCCCGCGCGGAGACCGCGGCATGCAGGAAGTTTGCGGAGAGCTCGGCGACTAGCACGGAGGCCAGGGCCAGCGAGTGCGGGCGCGCGTCCCGGGAGCCTGTCCCGGCTTTTTCTTGGAGTGACGCTGTCCCCGGGTCTCTGATCCCAATGCACCGGCTCATCCTTGTCTACACGCTAGTCTGCGCAAACTTTTGCAGCTACCGGGGCACTTCTGCCACCCCGCAGAGCGCATCTATCAAAGCTTTGCGTAACGCCAACCTCAGGCGAGATGGTAAGAGACTCAGATTTTATTTTTTTTCAATTAAATACTTACTTTTCTGGTTGTCATCACTGTGGTTCCCCCCATCCCCCGCCCCTTCGGTTTCTTTCCTAAGAACCTTGGTGGCGTGTGTGTGGGAGGGGGTGCAGAAGAGGAAGAGGGGTCCGGTGCCTGCCTCCATCCCTGAGAGCCCCTTCCTGGGAATGGGACTGAGGGTGTGGAAGGCGGTGTGTGGGAGAGGACCGGACAGTCCCGTTGACTCATCTCCAGGACCCTAGAGAAGTCATTTCAGTGTCCATCCGTCCACTGATAGCAGGACCTCGGAGCTGGAGAAAGACGCAGGCTGCGCCTCCCCATGCTCAGGTTCTTAATCTTGTGGACTTGAAACAGATGGGGCATTTGTCATAGGTGGATGGACTCAAGAGTGGCCTTCTCTGGGTGATTTATTTTTATTTTTTAAGTGGGAAGAGACGGAATGATTCGTTTCAGAGGAAATGGTAGCTGGAACATAGGGACAGTTTATTTATATATTATTTATCTTGAGAGGCCAGGTGTGCACCCTGTTGCCCTGTTCATCCCCAGAGTGACTTCCCCAGTGGAGTTCAGCATGGCTCAGAAACTCAGAATTTGGGAGAAAATGCTTTTTGGAGTTTCATCTGTATTCCAGGGGGACCTGACTCCTGCTATTAGTTTTCTTTCACAGAAGTCTTTCCAACTGTTTGCGAGAAGCAAAGCTCCTTCAACAGCCAAGTCTTAAGCAAAGTCCCAGAAAGGCTTGTTTGTTTTCCTTTTATGGAAGACACCTGGGCCACTGGATGCCAGTGATTTTAACTGAGTTTGCTATCTGGGCCTCCACCAAGATCTGAAGTTAATATATTTCTCAATTCTCAACTACAGCTTATGTTGCCAATAATTTGCAGCTGCTTCCACCACCTACCTGAACTGACCCATAGGGGTTTGGTTTGGTTTAGTTTTGTTATCCCTTCATCAGATGATATATCTTTCCTTCTGCTTACTTAAAGTTCTGACACATCCCCTGAAGAGCTCACCAAACTATTTTTAAAGGTTTCACTCTCTGAGCTGGCAACATTTGACTGCTGGTAAATTCATATTAGCCTTCTTATTATCAGTTTCTCTCTTGGCTTGTCCTTAGTTTGGATATCACTAAAAAGCTTCTGAGCTTTGAAACAAGCAAACAAAAACTTTGTTATATTTTCTGATGGCAAGGAGACTGTGGATTTCAGTGTGCTGAAGTCATCTGAAGTGGAGGGGATGTAGGGAAACCACAGAGTCACCTCCAGGCAGAAGGTCACCCTGTATTTCAGTTACCTTATTATAGTATTTTATGTAAAATATGCTAACAGTGCACTTTCGATAAGCCTTCATTTTGAACACATTTTTTTAATAAAAATTTTAAAAGGTTTAGGCTCAAGACTGAATTTTTATAGTTTTGTTTCACTCATTAATGTTTCCACCAGGGACACTCTTCTACTCATTGAGTTTTTAGATTTGTTAATGTTTGCACTTCATGTGCCCTTTCAGCTGCATAGAGTAAAATGCCATTTATAATTTGCATGACTTCATAGCCATAATTTTGTAATCCTTAACTTCCCAAGTCTCAGTTACAAGAAGCCAAGGACAGAAAATGAAAAATATGTAACCGTTGCCCATTAACCCAAGATTCTGACTTTTAAAACCAAGTCTCACAGCTCATATCTCTTTGTTTTTGTTGTTGTTGTTAAAACTCTGTACATCTGTCTAGTCTATATGAAAAGTGCTAATGCTTTAATTTATTAAGTTTGAAAACCACTCTAGATTTATTCCGTTATATTTGAACTAGAACTGTTGTGTAGTTACAATAGACACACACACATACACACACATTTTGATTAGTTCAGACTGCTCAGTACTTTCCTCACTGTCAATTTCATTTATAAAGAAGGCTAGGAAAGGGGAAAAGATAGTTAGATTAAAAGAAAAATGTTGTATACAGAGTAAAAATAATTAACACTATAATGGGCTCTTAGATCGGGGAATTTTCAAAAGGCAGCTTATCTTAAGTGTTATAGACACACATTCTCAGAAAATAATAATAATAATATTGCCCCACGGGAATGTAATTGGATTTTAGGTGGTGAAAAAAAGTTTTATATGTTACAGTGGTTTGTGGTCTTCCAAAGGGCCAGTGCATATAAACAGATATCCAGTATATCTGTAGTATTAACAATTCATAGAGTATATGTGGAAACATGTCTAAAAAGACTCATTAATGAGGGGAGGGGCAGTAATGAAGAAAAGGTTGACAGACCCTTCGTAGCATTTTGGTGAGAGCAATAATGAAGGGTTTTGATACAGTCTAGACATCATCTGAGAGATTTTATGTGGCAACAGCTAAGCTGACCAGAGGAGTTAATAACTTATTAAATTAAATCCTTATTCTGATCTGAGACATTTTAAACTTGCTCTCTCTAAGTTCCCTAGTGGCTCATTACAGAGGACAATATTCTGCATCCTATTCAAACAGGGTATAAGTTTGGGGAGGACACACACCCAGGATACAGTAAGGGGAAAGATGAAGATAAGTGTTTCCAAGTATTAATTTAGGGTCCTGAGAATATTTGGCCCTCAGATTACAAGTAGGAAATCACAACAAAAGATTAGATATGGCCCTTGATAGGGGTTTGAAACCACTATCCAATGATGGAACCGTCTTTGTACTTGGGTGCCATGGTTTTGTCCCTGCTGACCCTGTCAGCTGCCACCTAATGCTGGGACTAAGAAGGGAATCAAGAGGACAGGCCTCCCCAGTCCTTGGCATGAGGCATGTTGGATCCTGTCCAGCCTGATACAAAAATCTTGTTCTTTGATCTCCCTGTTCCTAGTAGCTCCAGATAACTGGAGTAGTTAATAAATGAATTGGAGATAAAGCGTGAAGGTTGGTAAGTGATAATCTCCATCTACTCAGTGTAGGAGGCCTCTCTGCTGAAGTATCCTGGCCTCCCAGAACTCTTTATCACTCTATATTCTTGCTCTAAAAGGGTGTCTGGAGAGCCCTTGCCAGCGCTTGCAGAATGACTAAAGGTAACCCAAGGAGGCCGGTGGTTGAGTTTGGTCTCTGTCACCAGGAGGAAACCAGGTTCTGCGGCTGGAAAGAATTAAAATGTAATAGTTGGCAGTGCTTTATTGAATATCTATGCTTCTTTTATATCATAGTTGTTATTCTTTCTCCAAATAACTTACTTTTGATACCCATTCCTGATCTACCTCTTGGCACAGAGAAAATCTGCCTTTAACAATAGCATCCACATATTCTTATTTTAGTGTCTGTGCAGTTGGTGCTTTTGTTATAATAACTGGCCACAACTGGTGTTTCTCAGAGCATGAACCAAGAAGTGTGAAAGTAGCAATTAACTGACAGTATTGCTTACTTATTTTTAAATCTAACTAGATAGAGCTTCCTGCTTAGGCAGTTAAGATTACAGATGTATTCTTCATTTTCTTGACCCTGTTTTGCTTTCAGAAAGTACAGGTGTTGGTGGCAAGTGATTCTGCTTGGTTAGTTCTTGGTTAGTTCATATTAACCTGCTTGGTTAATATGCCAGGACTCGAATTGTGTATTTTCTATTATCATTATCTAGCGAGATGCCTGCAATATTAGCAATTGTGGTCTTAGATTTTTTTTTTTTAAGCAGTCAAGCTTATTTCTTCAATAACATCAGTTTCTGTTGTCCTCATTGATGACAGCACATTGACTTTGAGTCAAAGATCAGAGCTTAAAGGAAAGGTGAAAAAACAGAGGATAATATAAACAAATTGGGCTTCCCAAGTGGCATGGGGTAAAGACTGTACCTGCCAATGCAGGAGAAGCAAGAAATGAAGGTTCAGTCTTTGGGTTGGACAAATCTCCTGGAGGAGGCCGTGGCAACCCATTCTAGTATTCTTGCTTGGAATATTCCAGGGACAGACGGGCCTGGCAGGCTACCATCCATGGCGTAGCAAAGAGTGGGACACAACTGAGCACAAGCATGAGAATATAACCAAATTACTTTTAAAGTGAAAGATGAGAATCGGATTAGTGATAAATCTGATATTCTTGTGTATTTCTATCTTCAGTCTAAGTATATTAAAAACTCATAATTTTACAGAAAATCATGGAGATTACATATTTTAAATGCAACACGACTTTTACTTGTCATCATACGTCATTTTACTTAATAGTTTTTTTTTTAAAGGTGAGTTTAGCCAGATTATATATATATATATATATATATAGAGAGAGAGAGAGAGAGAGAGAAGTGAAAGATGCTGTAAGGCTGTGAGTTATACTAATTCATTAAATGACAGTGATCTTTGAATACAGGGTTTTTCCCTTTTAGCAAATGAAAGCAAAATATTATTGTTTTAGTACAATAGGGTCAAACAGTGAAGCAATGTCCCCAGAGTCACTTATGTGGGATTCCTGAGTACATGTGGTCTCAGAGAATCCCCTCATTCTTAGGGTCTGGAGGATGTGGACATTTGTGTCTCTGTCCTTGAGAGCTGAGTCACAATGCCGATCATCTTCCTTCTGGAACTTACTCTCGAGCTTTCTTTGCTGAAGTGATATGATTAGTGTAAAAAGGCATTAGCTGAACATTTAAATAAAATTCTGCCCATATTAAAACAGGAGCCTAGTCTGAAATTTCTGAATTTACAGTTCCCAGAACCTGAGTATCACTGAGGTCTCATCACCCTGGAAGCCCCTCTGTAGCTAAGCACACTAGATATTAGATTTTATTAACTGGATCTGAGGTCTCATTAGGGTAATGTAAATCACAAAAGTGACCTGGTTAGTGTTTGACAACATTTTAAGTTATTTCCAACTTCTGCATTTCAGAATTTATGCAATTTTATAAGGGAAAATTTTATGTAACTTTTACGTGAAGGACCATTTCAACAAAATGCTGCAAGAGGATGATACATAATAGTAAAAGCAAAGAATCCAAGACAAATGCTGCAGCAGAAATATTCTGGCTCCCTGTACAGTATTTCAGGTGCAAATGTAAGTCCTAAAAAAAGAAATAAGCCCATGAGACACTGAAGTGCACAAGTGCGCAGACGGGAAGAAATATTTTCTTCCAAGAATTTCTTTTACAGAAAAAGAATGAAGCATGCCTTAATTCTTACAAGCATTGATGATGCATATAGTAATATATCTTTGCTGTTCACCCAGATATGCTGACATTCATGTATTCGCTTTAATTTTGATGGATTAATACTGTGTTTTTTGTGGTTGTGCCATGTGCAGACCGGGAGGTCATAGCACATGAACTGTCTTTAGTTATGAAGAGTGATCTTTTACCAAGTTTGGAAGTTTTTACTTGAACACTTTTTGTGAAGTGTAAAGACAGACAGTTTTGGGTGCAGTGCTTTCCCTATAAATATAAGCCAAACATGATTTGAAACCTTGTATATTAGGACTCTTGATTTTTTAAATTTAGCAGGCCTCCTTTGGACTGAAGGAGCTCAGTGACACAGTGCCTAAGTGTGGGCTCTGAGAATGGGTTGAAGTGCCATATTAGTTTTAAGCGAGTCATTTCAGACCCAGTGTGAGAAGCTGCTGATAAGTTCAGCATTTTGCTGAGACATTTAGTAAACAATACAGCAACAGCGTGCTTTTGCAGAATTCACTATTCAGCAGCTTCAGCTATGTAAAATGAAACCAAATGAACTAATAAATGTGCAATAAATCCACTTAAAAACCAAATTCATGTTGATGTTTGGTAGAGACCGACACAATTCTGTAAAGCAGTCATCCTTCAATTAAAAAACAATTAAAAAGAATCCAAATCTGTATCACAATGTGTGTAAACGAGCTCACAAAGTTCCATGGTAGAAACTTAAATACTCTTTTCCTTTGCTTCCGTGCAGCGTGCAGCTCTATCTCACTTTCATGTGTGGCTTCCATGTCCACAGCACAGCCAGAGTGTGGCATTAGGAGAGGGAACAGGACTGGCTGAAAATACTCACACTGTGAGCCAAAATGAGAAGGGACAGCTAGTAGCTTTCCTGCCTCCTCTTACTTTTTTCAGGCTTTGAAAAGCATTCATAAGACCTGAGCAGGCACAGCTGGCTTAGGTTTCTAATGAGTCAGATGAGAGTAGTTCCAGCCTGGAATGGACTGAAGGTGTGTGTCCCCTCCAAATTTGTATATTGAAAGCCCAACCCCCAATGTGATGATATCAGGAGGTGGAGTCCTTGGGATATGATTAAATCACAAGATCAGAGTCCTCATGAATGAGATTAGCTCACTTATAAAAGAGATCCCAGACACATCCTTTCCCTTTATGCCACGTGAGGAGGCAGCAAAAAGACATGGAATCTGCTGGACTTCCCAGCCTCTCAAACTGTAAGACAAACATTTCTGTAGTTTTAAGTCACTCAGTCTGTAGAAAATGTTTATAGCAGCCCAAATGGTCTTTAACCTATCTCTGTATATCACCAGGGATATACTATATTATAACCTAGTAAGACTGATGATTTTTAGAGAGTGTTTTTGAATCATAAAGGAAATTTTAGGTTGTATGTTTGGTTTATCAGGATCATAAACTGGACATGGTATTAGCTGAGGTATATATGGATTTCATCCAGAAGATTGACAACACTCACTATGACATCTTTGTGGAAAAGAACAATTGTAGTCTGGGTAATAATGAACTGTTCTTTTTATTTTAGTGATAACTAATAGATTTGTGTTAAACAACAGGAAGGTGAACAGGAATTTTTAATTTGCATTGTGGATTAGACCCTGTTGAATTCAGAATTCTTAATAACTGGAATGAAGACACAGAAAACACATCTACTTGCATATTTTACTTGGAAAAAATAGTTTATAGGTTGGATTAGAGGCAGAGTTTGGCTGATCCTTTTCTACAAAAGGCCAGATAGTAAATATTTTAGGCTTCCCTAAAGTCATGCGGTTTCTACTGCAACTACTCAACAACTCTGCCATTATGAGCAGCCATAGGAATTGCATAAATGAATGTGTGTGGCTGCGTTCAAGTAAAACTTTATTTACAAGGACAGGCAGTGAGCTTTCAGGCTGTAGTTTACTGAATTAGAGAATCTACATGCCTCTTAGGTTGAAATGATGGACTAAGATCTTGACTGCAGCCATGAAATTAAAAGACGCTTACTCCTTGGAAGGAAAGTTATGACCAACCTAGATAGTGTATTGAAAAGCAGAGACATTACCAACAAAGGTCCATCTAGTCAAGGCTATGGTTTTTCCAGTGGTCATGTATGGATGCGAGAGTTGGACTGTGAAGAAAGATGAGCACCGAAGAATTGATGCTTTTGAACTGTGGTGTTGGAGAAGACTCTTGAGAGTCCCTTGGACTGCAAGGAGATCCAACCAGTCCATTCTGAAGGAGATCAGCCCTGGGTGTTCTTTGGAAGGAATGATGCTAAAGCTGAAACTCCAGTACTTTGGCCACCTCATGCAAAGAGTTGACTCATTGGAAAAGACCCTGATGCTGGGAGGGATTGGGGGCAAGAGGAAAAGGGGACGACAGAGGATGAGATGGCTGGATGGCATCACTGACTCGATAGACGTGAGTTTGAGTGAACTCAGGGAGATGGTGATGGACAGGGAGGCCTGGCGTGCTGCGATTCATGGGGTCGCAAAGAGTTGGACACAACTGAGCGACTGAACAGAACTGAACCTTATAGAAACACAATTTAGGGATAAATGCAAAATCTAGCTCTTTGGCTGGAAAATAAAAACAACTGCATTATTATGGATTGGAATAACTTTAACTTCAGTTTATTCTAGATAGATAGCGATATATCTATATCATCTTACTGATTTAGTTGAACACAGCTGATGCTTCGGCAAATGGTGTAGTTGCTAAGCAACAGCAGTGTGAAACTGAGATTAGTGCTGACACCCTGTTGGGGTCAGGGAGGCAGCAGTGCTCCTACAAGTGCTCCTCCAGCTGGGCTCGAGGGTGTTGTGCTCTTGTCTTCTGCAGGATTCTGCCTCCTCCTGACTCCTTCAAACCCATGCCCTAAACTCAGAATTTGCTGCTCTTCTGTATTTAAACTTTCCCTTCTTACTGGCTCCTTCCTGTTAGCCAACACATATGTTTAAGTGTCTTTGCATTCTCCCATAGCATATAAAAGCCGTTTTAATATTTTTTATATAAAAAAGTTTTTTGTTTTTTTCATTTTATCACCATATAAACTTCTTCAGTCTCACTATGCCTCATTGTCTCTACTTCATGTCTCCCTTACTCACTGCGATTTGAAGTCATCCCTACCCCTCCGGGTGAGGTCACTATGAACTGTAGTCTTCTCTGGGATTGGCAGGTCTCTTCTAGAAATGATTTCTTCCTTTGGTTTCACACTAGCCCCCTTTGCCTTAACTACTCCTAAATGTATGTTTGAAATAGTGATAGAAATACAGCCAGAATTAACACAGTACTTATTTTAGAGTCTTTGGAGAAGCAAGATTAGAGAAGGTTTTAAAAGTGTATCTTATGTTTTGTCACTGTAACAATTATGAACAGTGAAAAAAGTGGGAACAATCTTAGACTAAAATAGGGATCTTATTAATATAAAAAAATTTTAAATTAAAAAATAATTTCATAGTACAACCTATCTAGCTCTACAGTTGCAGTTTTTTGGAGGTAGATATGCACATATATGGGAGAAGGAAATGGCAACCCACTCCAGTTCTCGTGCCTGGAGAATCCCATGGACAGAGGAGCCTGGTGAGCTATAGTCCATGGGGTCGCAAACAGTTGGACACGACTGAGCAACTAACACACACACACACACATGCACATAAACATGTGATAAACACAATATCTTAAAAGGCAAAATTCTTCTAACTATAGAAGTATGACATTGAATAACTACATCGATACTTTCCCTCCTATCCCTGAGTGCTCTTTACCTATTTATGTTTTTTTGTCTCCTTGGCTGGGTCTTCATCTTCCTGTCTGCCCTTTAAATACTGGTATGTTTTCAAGGCTCTGACCTTCATTTTTCTCACTGGTAGTCTCTAGAGGATATTAGTTTTTGTGCAAAGTGTCAGTTGCTTCTTATGTGTGAATGACCTGTAAATCTGTTTTTACTGCTTCTGCCTCTTTTCTGAGCTCTCAATCTGTCTTTATACTTTACTTCTTGAGTGGGTGATCCCACTGGCACCTAAAGTAAATGCTCCAATTCAGTAGGCCTCAGAATAAAAGGATTTGTTGTTTAAAATATTGGGTTATACATCCACTAGTGAATTCCTTAACAGTATTAATCCTTTTATTGTTTTTCTTCCACACACATCATGATTGTTTTTGAATGAACTGTTGAGTGACTGTGCTAACCAGGCATCCCATTTTAGACAGGAACTGAACACCCTTCATAGCCTTTCCTGACTTCTCATCTCCTCTCCAGGTAGAACTGGCTACTCCTTTATTTTCCCCACATTTCTATGGTACCTGTTTATTTCCTTATCTGCCATCTGCTGAGGTAAGCATACTCATTGCATTTAATGAAGCTGTGCATCCTCACTGTGTATTCCATTACTTGGTATGCAGGACTTCTCCTCAACAAGGTTTGAAGAGTCATAAATCAGCCAATCACTGTCTTCTTTTTACAACTGATGTTTAGGCCATGTGAGCCCTATCAGATTGTAAATGAATGGCACAAGGATGTTTAAATTCTGTAAAGTTTCTGTTAATTGTCTGGAAGGCTGTTTGTATTACTGAACAGGATGAGGACTAGAAGAGGAAGAACAGATGAGAGGTCATGGAAATAGAAAATTAATTTGTGGACATTTTAAGCCTTAGGAGCTTGTGCAGTATTCGTGTGGATGAAATCTAGAGGAATGAAATAAAAGAGAAGCACTTATTTGCATGAAATGCATTCACAGTGAACATGAAGTAATCAGCTCTGTACTATCATGTTTCAAAGTGAGTGGTATTCATGACTGTGGGTATATCATCATCGTGATCATCATCATCCAGGCTTCCCTGGTGGCTCAGTGGTAAAGACCCACCTGCAATGCAGGAGACCTGGATTTGATCCCTGGGTTGGGAAGATCCCATGGAGAAGGAAATGGCAACCAACTACAGTACTCTTGCCTGGAGAATCCCATGGACAGAGGGCTATAGTCCATAGAGTTGCAAAGAGTTGGATAGACTGAGCGACTAACACTAACTAGCTAATAATAATACCTGATATTCTCAGAGTTCTTATAACATGACAAAGTGCTTTCATAGCCATTATAGACAGCAGTTTGGTGTGAAGAATTGGTCATTTCCAAATGACTTTATGGAAAATTTTAAGATCACATATTCTTTTAGACTGCTGTCTTAGACATAAATGTGACATTAGAGATTAATTTTGGACTAATATCAGTGAAATGTGGAGGGTCTTCAACTGTTTCCCCTTCACCCCAAGCCTGCCTTCCCCTACCAAAAAGCCTCGCACATACTCTGACTAGAATCAATCCTTTTTGGTATACCTTTCTTTTCCAAAATTAGTATTTGAGCACTGCCACAAGAATTTCCCAGTACTTAATAAAAGTTCAAAAGAAAGGATAGAAATAAATTAAGGATCATGAAACAAGTCTTGAGGTTCAGTCAGGGTGATTGACTATGGAAAGCTGAGGAAAAAGTAATGCATCTCCATTTTGTTTAAAGATTTATCTATAGAGAGCATGTTCACACTATTTTACTGAGGATTTAACAAGAGAGTTGCTATTGAATAGAATTTTTAAAAAGTACACATTTCCTATGAAAGCAAAAAGTCCATAGATGAAGTTGAAATATGGAGTTAAAGGATTTTTTTAGACAGTTGCTAATTAAAAAAAAAAATACACACAAGAGGATGGTATAACACCTATTTGTAATTTAAAGTACAGCATATTTGAAGATTATTTGAATACTCTGGGAAGAGCCACTGTGATTTCATATTGTTTTGATTCAATTTTTTAGTTTACTACTGTTCACCAAACTCAACAGCAGCAACATAAACACTACTTATTTGTTCAGTTCAGTTCAGTTGCTCAGTCGTGTCGACTCTTTGTGACCCCATAAATCGCAGCACGCCAAGCCTCCCTGTCCATCACCAACTCCCAGAGTTCACTCAGACTCACGTTCATCGAGTCAGTGATGCCATCCAGCCATCTCGTCCTCTGTTGTCCCCTTCTCCTCCCGCCCCCAATCCCTCCCAGCATCAGAGTCTTTTCCAATGAGTCAACTCTTCGTGTGAGGTGGCCAAAGTACTGGAGTTTCAGCTTTAGCATTATTCCTTCTAATAAACACCCAGAGCTGATCTCCTTCAGAATGGACTGGTTGGATCTCCTTCCAGTCCAAGGGACTCTCAAGAGTCTTCTACAACATCACAGTTCAAAAGCATCAATTCTTCAGCACTCAGCCTTCTTCACAGTCCAACTCTCACATCCATACATGACCATTGGAAAAACCATAGACTTGACTAGATGGACCTTTGTTGGTAAAGTAATGTCTCTGCTTTTAAATATGCTATCTAAGTTAGTCATAACTTTCCTTCCAAGGAATAAGTGTCTTTTAATTTCATGGCTGCAGTCACCATCTGCAGTGATTTTTTGGAGCCCCCCAAAATAAAATCTGACAGTGTTTACACTGTTTCCCATCTATTTCCCATGAACTGATGGGACCAGATGACATGATCTTCATTTTCTGAATGTTGAGTTTTAAGCCAACTTTTTCACTCTCCTCTTTCACCTTCATCAAGAGGCTTTTTAGTTCCTCTTCACTTTCTGCCATAAAGGTGGTGTCATCTGCATATCTGAGGTTATTGATATTTCTCCCGGCAATCTTGATTCCAGCCTGTGCTTCTTCCAGCCCAGCATTTCTCATGATGTACTCTGCACAGAAGTTAAATAAGCAGGGTGACAATATACAGCCTTGACATACTCCTTTTCCTATTTGGAACCAGTCTGTTGTTCCATGTCCAGTTCTGTTGCTTCCTGACCTGCATATAGGTTTCTCAAGAGGCAGGTCAAGTGGTCTGGTATTCGCATCTCTTTCAGAATTTTCCACAGTTTATTGTGATCCATACAGTCAAAGGGTTTGACATGGTCAATAAAGCAGAAATAGATGTTTTTCTGGAACTCTCTTGCTTTTTCTATGATCCAGTGGATGTTGGCAATTTGATCTCTGGTTCCTCTGCCTTTTCTAAAACCAGCTTGAACATCTGGAAGTTCACGGTTCACGTATTGCTGAAGCCTGGCTTGGAGAATTTTGAGGATTACTTTACTAGCATGTGAGATGAGTGCAATTGTGCGGTAGTTTGAGCATTCTTTGGCATAGCCTTTCTTTGGGATTGGAATGAAAACTGACCTTTTCCAGTCCTGTGGCCTCTGCTAAGTTTTCCAAATTTGCTGGCATATTGAGTGCAGCACTTTCACAGCATCATCTTTCAGGATTTGGAATAGCTCAACTGGAATTCCATCACCTCCACTTGCTTTGTTTGTAGTGATGCTTTCTAAGGCCCACTTGACTTCACATGTCTGGCTCTAGGTGGTGGCTCCCACCACCTGCCCACCACCCTCCCAAAACCCTCCCACATCCTCCATCCACCTTCGTGATTATCTTGATCATGAAGATCTTTTTTATTTGGCAAAACTAATACAATTATGTAAAATTTAAAAATAAAATAAAACCTGTGGCAGATTCATTTTGATATTTGGCAAAACTAATACAGTTATGTAAAGTTTAAATATAAAATTAAATTTAAAAAAATAAATAAATAAAATAAAATTCCCAAAGTTGAAACCAAAAAAAAAAATAAATAAAAGCCCTCTTATTCTACAAAACAACAACAACAACAACAACAATAAGTATTTGCTTAACTTATTTGTTAAACAAATATTTACTGAACACTGATATGCATGCAAATCTCTGGATTAACCACTGAGGCAGAAACAGTTAAGCCTAAGGTACACTTTCTACTCTGCTAAAATTTATACTTTAGTTGATGAGATAAAATATGCATGGGAATAAACAAAGGACAAGACAGGCCCATCTGTGTGCTGCCCTCATGTGACGTATTTTTTAAAGACTCTGTCCTGTTGACCAAATTGTGACTCTAAGTCATCTAATGTTTAATTCAGAAAAAAATGATACTGATTAGGCTGCTGTTGAGCATAGTAGTGTGTGAAGACTGAAAGACAAATCCTTTATTGATTATTAATATTACTATTATTATATCAAGGATTTGAGCAGAAAAGTAATTTTAATTGTAGGACTGGGAGTCATGTGTTCTTCATTTTAGATGTTAGGCTAAATATTTTTCAACCATAAAAGCAAATATACAGGGTCACTTGCCAACCCAGTATGACTTAACTTTTTTTTTTTTTAATCAGAGTATAATTGCTTTACAAAATTGCATTAATTTCTGCTTTACAGTGAAGCAAATCAGCTATACGATGTATACATATGTCCCCTCCCTTTTGGACCTGCTGCTCAACACAGCACCAGCTAAGCTCCCAGTACTTTGCAACAGGTTCCTACTATCTGTCTATCTTACGGTGTATAAATATCAATCCTAATTTCCCAATTCATCCCACCCTCCCTTACCCATCCCCATGTCCACATGTCTGTTCTGTACATCTACGTCTCTTTTCCTGTCCTGCAAATAGGTTCATCTGTATCATTTTTCGATATTCTACATACGTGCGTTAATATACAATATTTATTTTTCTCTTTCTTGCTTACAATAGCCAGCACATGGAAACAACCTAAATGTCCAATGACGGATGAATAATAAAGAAGATGTGGTTCTTATATACAAAGGAGTATTGCTCAGCCATAAAAAGGAATGAAATTTGGTCATTTGTAGAGATGCGGGTGGACTTAGAGTCTGTCATACAGAGTGAAGTTATAAAAAGAAAACCAGTATCAACTTAACTTTTTAACATGTGATATGCACTATGATTATTTGACCACCGGATTGCAACAGAAAAAGGACTAGTTTGTGCATCTTATTATTTTTTTTTTAACCCCCTTTCTTGGTTGGGCATGTCAGCTCAACTAAGAAAATTTTATATTTTCCAAATACATTGAAGACAGCAAATTACAAATCTTGGTAATCTGTCATTAATGTATAACTATTACATATGAGATCAATAAATTTTAGGTAAAAATAGAATATGTTGAAAATATGTGACTATTTTACTGTTTTGTATCCTGCTGCTAAAGCTGAAACTCCAGTACTTTGGCCACCTCACGCGAAGAGTTGACTCATTGGAAAAGACTCCGATGCTGAGAGGGATTGAGGGCAGGAGGAGAAGGGGACAACAGAGGATGAGATGGCTGGATGGCATCACTGACTCAATGGATGTGAGTCTGAGTGAACTCCGGGAGTTTGTGATGGACAGGGAGTCCTGGCATGCTGCGATTCATGGGGTCGCAAAGAGTCGGACACGACTGAGCGACTGATCTGATCTGATCCTGGTGACTCTGTGGGAAAGAATCTGCCTGCCAGTGCAGATGTGGGTTTGATCTTCGGTCTGGGAAGATCCGCTGGAGAAGGAAATGGCAACCCACTCCAGTTTTCTTACCTGGAGAATCCCATGGACAGAGGAGGCTGGCAGGCTACAGTCCATGGGGTTGCAAAAAGTTGGGCATGACTAAGTGAACAACAGCAACCCTTACTCATCCAGTTTGTGTGCATGTATAAAATTCTTGAAAGTCCAATTTAGAAACATTAGTTGAAAATCATTTTCTGAATAATAGTCACATGTGCACAGCCACTGGTTGACAAATTTCCTTGGAGCACATGGCCAGCTTGTTGACAACTCTAGACTTGAAGTGGACTCCTCATTACTTGTCAGATGAATAAGTTACTCTGGGGGACAAAAAATATTATGATATCAGAAGGGAAAAGTTATCTGTAAATACTGCAGTTTCTGAAATCCTAAGGAGACACAGGGCAGAGTGGTGAGCATGTAACAGTGTAGGACCATGAAACCTGCAGCTCTCAGTCCAGATGCAGAACATTAATCAGTCACATATAGTCACATTATTGCTTCATTAAGGAAATGGTGCAGTTAATCCAGTTTTAGTAAAAATTGCAAAAAACATTGTTTTTGTTGTTTAGTCGCTAAGTTGCGTCTGACTCTTTTACAAACCCAGGGACTGTAAAGCTCCTTTGTCCACAGGATTTTCCAGGCAAGAATACTGGAGTGGGTTGCAGTTTCCTTCTCCAGGGGATATTCCTGACCCAGGGATCGAACCTGTGTCTCCTGCATTGGCAGGCAGATTCTTTATCACTAAGCTACCAGGGAAGCCCCCAAATTGCAAAGTGGTATACAACAATGATTATTTTTGGTGAATGCTTTAGAGCATATTGGAAAACTATTTATTGAGGTCTGTATGAGGCTGAATGATGATCCTCAGGTCCCAATTCTAGCGTGTCTAAGTGCTACGGTATGTGGCAAGGACTTTGACAGTGTGATTTTGCTTTGGATCTTGAATGGTGAGATTATCCTGAATTATCTGGCTGGGCCATGATGCAATCACAAATGTCCTTACAGGGTAGAGATGTAGGGAGATTTGACACAGGCAGAGGAAGGGGCAGTGTGACCACAGAAACAGAGATTTCAGTGATGTGGCCACAAGCCAAGGACTGCCAGCAGCCACCAGAGGCTGGAAGATGCAAGGAAGAGATTTCCCCCCCAGAGCATCAGAAGGAGCAAGACCTTGCTAGCACCTTGATTTTGGCTCTTTGAACTGACCTCACACTTCTGACTTCCAGACTCTAACAGAATAACTATGTGTTTTAAGCCAGTAAATCTGTGGGACTTTGTTACAACAATCACAGGAAACTAATAAAGGGCCTTTGAGTTGAAAGATGAATGGTTGAACTGCCTATTTGTTGAGTCAAGTTTTCTGTTTATGAAATTTCATTGACCAATACAGCTGTATTGACAAATGATGAATTTAGATCCCTGCCCTTGAGAATTCTCTAGTAAGATAAGCCTTACTTCTACTCTTCTAGTTCCATATCAGAATGTTTAGGAAATTCTGGTTCCAAATCTTACCTGTTTTTCAGAGAAGATTAAGTCCTGACATGATGGGAAAGCACAGTGATCCTATTTTATCAGACTTTCATTGACTCTTGAATATTTCCCTTTACCCAAACATGTCATTTATGCATTTTTAGCTCATAGTTTACTCATTTGCTTTTGCCACAGACTTTTGTTGTGAGACTGTCATGTGTCACTTTCTGTACTGGGGAACAGTGTTGAAAGTAATGTGGGGAAAAGTGGTGAAAGTGATGCGATAATAATTACTTTGTTAATTAACGGTGTGTTAATCATGTGATAGTAGCTACCATCCACAGAGTACTTATTGGTATAGATAGTATGCTGATAAGAATACTACATGTGTTAGTACAGTCATGATATTATATGTTAGGTGATGGGACATAGATCTTTCTAGATGGCATATTGGCAAATGTTAGATTTATTAGAAATTTGGAGCTTAGGACAGAATCAGAGAATTCTAGTTGAATACCTGAGCCCTTAACTCAAATTGAACCCAACTCTTACCACTGTAGGCCATCACTGTCCAATAGAAGTATAATGCAAATGAATGTTATTTTAAAAATTAGTAACCACAGAAGAAACTAAAAAGCAGAAGTTAATTTGAATAATATATTTTATTCAATCCAGGCTGTATCCAAATATTGTTATTTCAATGTTTAATAAATATTTTAAAAATACTGAGATTTCTTTTTATATCCTTATTATCATATTGAACCTTCAAATATGATATGCATTTTATATATACATATAACACATCCTATATCAGACTAGTGCATTTCAAATACTCAGTAACCACATGATGCTAGGCATTGCTGATTTGAACAGCACAGTTATCTTAAGATCACTTATTTAAACCAACACAAGTTATCATTTTTTTAACTTAAAAAATGTTGAGTTTCTGAAAACTGTATCTCCCTCTCTTTGTTGCAACATGTTTAAATTAGCTATGTCAGTTTTTAGGGGGATTAATAACCTAGCATAGGCAAGTTTTATGTGGCTTATATTTTGTTTTCTTATTATATCAACATTGTTATAGTTGATGTTCCTGGTTATTTTCATGCAATCTCTTAAAAAAATGCAGTTATCTCATAAACTTGCAGTCAATCAGGCTACGCAGTTTATATGCAGGTACAAATTTTTCTGATTTTTGAGAAGCTTCTTTTGAAAATAGCAGCTGGCTTTTCATTTCTCTGTCATGAATGGGGGGGTGGGGAAAAAGCTGTGTTTAACCAACACCAGTTGTCTCTTTCATTTACACCTTAATTTGACTTAGGTAATAACAACCTAGACAGCATATTGAAAAGCAGAGACATTACTTTGCCAACAAAGGTCCATCTAGTCAAGGCTATGGTTTTTCCAGTGGTCATGTATGGATGTGGACTGTGAAGAAAGCTGAGCAATGAAGAATTGATGCTTTTGAACTGTGGTGTTGGAGAAGACTCTTGAGAGTCCCTTGGACTGCAAGCAGATCCAACCAGTACATTCTAAAGGAGATCAGCCCTGGGTGTTCTTTGGAAGGAATGATGCTAAAGCTGAAACTCCAGTACTTTGGCCACCTCATGCGAAGAGTTGACTCATTGGAAAAGACTCTGATGCTGGGAGGGATTGGGGGCAGGAGGAGAAGGGGACGACAAAGGTTAAGATGGCTGGATGGCATCACTGACTCGATGGATGTGAGTTTGAGTGAACTCTGGGAGTTGGTGATGGACAGGGAGGCCGGGCGTGCTGCGATTCCTGGGGTCGCAAAGAGTCGGACATGACTGAGCTACTGAACTGAACTGAACTGAATGACACCATTCTCTTTTATCACTTGACCATTAAAAAAAAAAAGTACTCTTTCTGGCTGATCAGTGAAAGATTTTTGGAAAAAAAAAATACTGCTATGTGTGTGGGAGGAGGTTAACCTATTATATATTTGATTCAGATTTTTATTAAATTACTGACATCTCCTTGGTTTTAGACAGCATACATACATTTGGTGTATGCTATTTTGGGAAAAATTAAATGTTATGAAACAATTGTTTTGTATTTTAAAATCTCAGATCTATAATTTATTTACTTCATGGCCCAGAAGTGAAAAGTGATTAATAAAAGTTGTTACAGAAAAAAAATAATTTCTACTTTTGCTTTCTATTTCTACTTAAGTGATGTATTTTTAGCAGTCTTTTGGTTGGCAGTTGGTTGGCATGGCCTTTTAATCTGTTTGTAATTTGGGCAAGCAAAAGTGTTCTACCAAGTAAAATGACTTGTAAAGGTGTCTTGTTTTTCCCTAACTGATTTAGAAACATCTCATTGAACTTGTGTTCTTGTGAGAAGCTTATAAGTAATGTTCTCATGTAAAACTCTTTTTGCTATAAGATGTCTTTCTTTTACTGGGAATCTCAACCTGAGTCTCCCATTTTGACATCTCATCCCAGGAAGTCTTCAGCATGGTGTGCGTCGTTTTCAGAACAAACACCCAAGATCGGAAAGGCTAAGGAAGGCTGAGAAAGGCACTGCCTCACGAGCTCAGAATCTCTGCAGCAACCCTTTATGTCAGGACACAGCATAACTCTGTTGTTACAGAAAACCTTTCATTCATAAGGCTCTTTTTGTTTCTAGTGAAGGAGTGGTTTTGAAAACAATGACTTTTTTAGTATGCCCCAGTACTCTTGCCTGGAAAATCCCATGGACGGAGGAGCCTAGTGGGCTGCAGTCCATGGGGTCGCTAAGAGTTGGACACGACTGAGCGACTTCACTTTGACTTTTCACTTTCATGCATTGGAGAAGGAAATGGCAACCCACTCCAGTATTCCTGCCTAGAGAATCCCAGGGATGGGGGAGCCTGGTGGGCTGCTGTCTATGGGGTCACACAGAGTCGGACACGACTGAAGTGACTCAGCAGCGGCGGCGGAGGCAGTGCTTGGTGTTCATCCTTCTCTACCTGAAATTGTATCATTCATTTTTACTTGTGTATGTTCTGCCTTCTCCCAAGAATCTAATCTCTGTTAGGATAGATACTTTCTCTCTTTTATTCCATACTGTATCCCTGTATGCTGCTGCTGCTGCTGCTGCTAAGTCGCTTCAGTCGTGTCCGACTCTGTGTGAACGCATAGATGGCAGCCCACCAGGCCCCACCATCCCTGGGATTCTCCAGGCAAGAACACTGGAGTGGGTTGCCATTTCCTCCTCCAGTATCCCTGTATACTATGTAGCTAATACCAGCTACATAGGAGACCCTCAGTAAATGATTGAATGAACATCAGCAGAGTGCAGTTCAGATGAAGCTCAGTCTTGAAGCAAGAGCATGGTGTCTGTGGGTAGCAGTGGTAGGCTGATGGTGAAGCTAATTAAACTTCAGAGTCCTTCCCTTACTAGGTCCCTTCCAAGGCCCTGTACCTAATTTTATATTTATAACATAAATTGTTACTTTTCTTAAAGAGAGCATCCCAAATAGTGTAAGTATCAGGCTCGACAAAATCTGGATGATTCCCTGGTGGTAAGGTACATGTCTTGTCATTTGAGGTTTGCTCTGAAGAAATGTAAAAATATCTTCTACCAGATTAGCAAATTAATACTGTTCATTAAAAGGGACCGTTACCCCAAGATCTGGCTTAGCCACATGGTCTAGTCTTAATTTAAAACAGTCTGGCAGACTAATGAACACAGTTATTGCAGTTCTTTTGTATTACTTACCTTGTATGCATTTCTGCTTACACACACACACACACACATATATACATATATATGTGTGTGTGTATATATATATATATATATATATATACACACACACACACACACACACACATATATATATATACACTTATACACACACACATCACAGGTCTGTTGTACAGTGTTACCCCCTTATCTATTATTTTTCTTACCATGGTTTCAGTTGCACACAGTCAACTGCAGTGAGAACATATTATTAAATGGAAAATTCCAAAAAAAAAAAAAAAACCACAAGTTTTAAATTGTGTGCATTAAGAGTAGCATGATGAAATCTCACACTGTCCCACTGGAGTCCATTGACAAAGTGAATCATCTTTTTGCCCAACATGCCCTGCCCGTTAGTCACTCAGTAGCTGTCATAGGTTATGTTGGGATGTCACAGTGCTGTGTTCAAGTCACTCTGATTTAGCTCAACAATGGCCCCAAAGCCCAAGGATAGTGAGGCTGGCAATTCAGACATGGCAGAGCAGCCTTGAAGTACTTCCTGTAAGTGAAAAGTTGAAATTTCTCAACGTAAGAAAAAAGAAATCAAATCATATGCTGAAGTTTCTAAGATCTATGGTAAGGACATGACTTGTCTATGAACTTGTGAAGAAGGAAAATGAAATTTTGCTGGCTTTACTGTTGTATCTTAAACAGTGAATGTTAAGGCCACAGCACATGATAAGTGCTTAGTTAAAATGGAAGACATTCTATATGTACAGTAAGATATCAAGATAGAGACCACATTCACATAATCTTTATTATAGTATATTGCTATGATTATTCTATTTTATCATTAGTTATTGTTGTCAGTCTCTTGAAAAGAAAGTGAAAGTCACTCAGTCGTGCAACCCCCTTGACTCAGTCCATGGAATTCTCCAGGCCAGAATACTGGAATGGGTAGCCTTTCCCATCTCCAGGGGATCTTTGCAACCCAGGAATTGAACCGAGGTCTCCCGCATTGCAGGTGGATTCTTTACCAGCTGAGCCACTGGAAAAGCCCAAGAATACTGGAGTGGGTAGCCTATCAATTCTCCAGCAGATCTTCCTGACCCAGGAATCAAACTGGGGTCTCCTGCATTTCAGGCAGATTCTTTAGCAACTGAAAGAAGTTCTTAGGCCTTAGATTTTTCTAAAGCATGGTAAATCATATCTCAAACTCTCATTTAATTGCATCAAGAGCTTGGAGATTTGGTGGTAAGAGAACTCACAGGAGATCTGAAAACTTGATTAATTTGACAGATATTTCCTGAACATCTGTTGTTAGTAAGGCACTGTGTTAAGTAGATAAGGTAGACTTTTAAACAATCTATTAGATCAACTACGCACTTATATACTATGTATATATTATGTATATATTCATACATGTATACATATACCCAATGCTATGATAACATTTTACATATGTGTTCAGTATATACACAGGTATGCACATACATGTACATTTATTTATCTGTTCAAATGTATTATATATTTTGCATATCATAAATATTCTCATGCATGACCTAAATATATGTGGTATCATTAATGTGACAGTGTTAAAACATGAAGCTGTAACAGCTCTAATTAGAGATAGTTACCAACCACACAGAATCAGGAATCCTTTTATGGAATTGAAAATGGTGAAAAAGTGACAAATAGATAAAAGGAATTAGGTCTGATAGACAGAGTGCCTGAAGAACTGTGGACAGAGGTTCATTACACTGTACAGGAGATGGTGATCAAAATCATCCCCAAGAAAAAGAAATGCAAAGGGTGAAATGGTTGTCTGAGAAGGCCTTACAAATAACTGAGAATATAAGAATAGTGAAAAGCAAAGGAGAAAATGAAAGATATATCCATCTGAGTGTGGAGTTCCAAAGAATAGCAAGAAGAGATATGTAAACCTTCCTAAGTGATCAATGCAAAGAAATAGAGGAAAACAATAGAATGGAAAAGACTAGAGATCTCTTCAAGAAAATTAGAGACCAAGGGAATATTTCATGCAATGAGGGGCACAATAAAGGACAGAAATGGTATGGACCTAACAAAAGCAGAAGAAATTAAGAAGAGGTGGCAAGAATACACAGAAGAACTATACAAAGAGATTCCATGACCCAGATAACCTTGATGATGTGATCACTCACCTAGAGCCAGACATCCTTGAATGCAAAGTCAACTGGGCCTTAGGAAGCATCACTATGGACAAAGCTAATGGAGGCGATGGCATCCAGATAAGCTCTTTCAAATCCTAAAAGATGATGCTGTTAAAGTGCTTCACTCAACATGCCAGTAAATTTGGAAAACTCAGCAGTGGCTGCAGGACTGAAAAAGGTCAGTTTTCATTTCAATCCCCCAAGAAAGACAATGCCAAAGAATGTTCAAACTACTGCACAATTGCACTCATCTCACATGTTAGCAAAGTAATGCTCAAAATTCTCCAAGCTAGGCTTCAATAGTCCATGAACCGAGAAATTCCAGATGTTCAAGCTGGATTTAGGAAAGGCAGAGGAACCAGAGATCAAATTACCAACATCTGTTGGATCACAGAAAAAGCAAGACAGTTCCAGAAAAACATCTACTTCTGTTTAATTGACTGCTCTAAAATGTCTGGCTATGTGGATCACAACAAACTGTGGAAAAATCTTAAAGAGATGGGAATACCAGACTAACTTACGTGCTTCCTAAGACATCAGTGAGCAGGTCAAGAAGCAACAGTTAGAAGTGGACATGGAACAGACTGGTTCCATATTGGGAAAGGAGTATGCTAAGGCTGTATATTGTCACCCTGCTTATTTAACTTATATACAAAGTACATCATGCAAAATGCTGGGCTGGATGAAGCACAAGCTGGAATCAAGATTGCTGGGAGAAATATCAATAAACTCAGATATGCAGATGACACCACCCTTATGGCAGAAAGTGAAGAAGAACTAAAGAGTCTCTTGATGAAAGTGAAAGAGGAGAGTGACAAAGCTGGCTTAAAACTCAACATTCAAAAAGCAAAGATCATGGCATCTGGTCCGATCATTTCATGGCAAATAGATGGGGGGTGGGGAATGGAAACAGTGCTGCTGCTGCTGCTGCTGCTAAGTTGCTTCAGTCGTGTCCAACTCTGTGCGACCCCATAGACGGCAGCCCACCAGGCTCCACCATCCCTGGGATTCTCCAGGCAAGAACACTGGAGTGGGTTGCCATTTCCTTCTCCAATGCATGAAAGTGAAAAGTGAAAGTGAAGTCGCTCAGTTGTGTCTGACTCTCAGCGACCCCATGGACTGCAGCCTACCAGGCTCCTCCATCCATGGGATTTTCCAGGCAAGAGTAGTGGAGTGGGGTGCCATTGCCTTCTCCCATGGAAACAGTAACAGACTTTATTTTCTTGGGCTCCAAAATCATTGCAGACGGTGACTTCAGCCATGAAATTAAAAGATGCTTGCTCCTTGGAAGAAAAGCTATGACCAACATAGACAGCATATTAAAAAAACAGAGACATTACTTTGCTGACAAAGGTCCATTTAGTCAAAGCTATGGTTTTTCCAGTAGTCATGTGAGAGTTGGACCATTAAGAAAGCTGAGCACCAAAGAATTGAGGCTTCTGAACTGTGGTGTTGGAGAAGACTTTTGAGAGTCCCTTGGACTGCAAGCAGATCAAACCAGTCAATCCTAAAGGAAATCAGTCCTGAATATTCATTGGAAGGACTGATGTTGATGCTCCAATACTTTGGCCACCTGATGCGAAGAACTGACTTATTGGAAAAGACCCTGATGCTGGGAGAGATTGAAGGCAGGAGGAAAAGGGGATGACAGAGGATGAGATGGTTGGATGGCATTACCAACAAGATGGACATGAGTTTGAGCAAGTTCCGGGAGACAGTGAAGCACAGCAAAGCCTTGTGTGCTGCAGTCCACAGGGTCACAAAGAGTCAGACACGACTGAGCAACTCAACTGAACTGAACCAACCCCAGAGAGTCATGAATCCTTTTATGGGATAGAAAATGATGCTTGAACCAGACTGTAAAGGTGGTATATTTTCTATTGTGTCAAGTTTCTACATCCTTCTTGACTAAAGCAACAGTAATTGTTTCTTTCACAGCTCTGCAAGCCAGAAGCCCAGCAGTGAGATGTCAGCAGGGTGGTACACCCAGAGGGGGCTCTCAGGGCCAATCTGTTCCTTGCCTTCTTTTGGCTGTTGGCTGTCCTTGGCTTTGCACACATCACTCCAAGTTCTGCCTGCCTGGCCACCCTGCCTTCTCCTATGTGTCCACTACCTCTTGGCTGCTAAGGACAGTTGAGTTTTTATAGGATTACATGAATAATGCAGGAAAATTCCTCAAGATCTTACACTTAATTCTACAGGTCACAAGTTTTGGCTCTGATATTAGTCTTTGGGCGTATTTTAAGAGGCCACCATTCAACCACCTATAGGTCAGACCCTTCAAAGGCTGAGTTTGAGGAGAGCATCACAGGCTGAGAAACTAGACTAAGCAGAGATGTAGGGGTCGGACAAAGAAGGTATGTCGGATACAAGAAGAAGCATTGGGGAGCAGCAGCGTGCAGAGAGAGGAGAGGGAGGCAAACGAGGGTCAGGGAACTGCGGGAGCCCTTGGCCCCTGGGCAGCCATGTTAAAATGAGTGGAGCTTCAGGATGGGGAACACATGTATAACTGTGGCGGATTCATTTTGATATTTGGCAAAACTAATACAATTATGTAAAGTTTAAAAATAAAATAAAATTTAAAAAAAAATGAGTGGAGAACCAGAGAGGATGCTGTTAACATAGCCTACGTGAAAGTGAAGTCGCTCAGTCGTTTCTGACTCTTTGCAACCCCATGGACTGTAGCCTATCAGCCTCCTCCGTCCATGGGATTTTCCAGGCAAGAGTGCTGGAGTGGATTGCCATTTCCTTCTCCAGGGGATCTCCCCAACCCAGGAATCGAACCCAGGTCTCCCACATTGCAGTCAGACATTTTACCACCTGAGCCACCAGGGAAGCCCCGAGAGCTTCCTATGTGAGACCTTGCCAAACCCTGCGTGAAGATGTTGGCCATGAGAATAGACAGCATTGAATAGAACTCCAAATGCCTGTTTAATTGGGAGGAGGTTAGGACATTAACAACAATAGGGAAATTAGAAGACAGAAATGATGTTTGGGTTTGGATGTGTTGCTTCAGTTTCCAGCATGACATCTGGAGGAAGGTGCACTTAGAGATGTGGAGTTGATCTCCAGAGTGTTCGGCATGGGAGTTATCCACATTGAAGGGTGAGACTCCCAAAGAAAGAAAGGGAAGAAGAGAATGTCTCCAACGTTACCATCTTGGAGACCTCCTTCCTTCAGAAGTTAGGGGAACTAAGCTTCCTTTTTTCATTATGTTTTAAAATGTACACTTTTGACACAGTGGGTTCTTTAATGTACAGGATTTTTCACACACTGATTGTAGGTGAACTCGATCTCTCTTTGTTGTGTCTATTGAAATACTGTTATATGAACTGTGCTATGATTCTTTGCATTTTGTGTTAAAGTAATTTACTCCAATTATGACCTTATTAAAGAAACATGGTTATATTTGCTCTTTGTTTTATGGTAATGACTGATCAACAAAATGCCAATTGATGTTACAATTTTGTGCTATATTTGTTCTGATATTCAAATGATTTAATTAGTACTTAATTTGCTTACCAGCCTGAGTTATCTATCCTGATATTACTTTTGCTTTTTTGGTTCAGGGAAGTTATTTATTCAGACATGGCAAGGGTCCAAAGTTTTGTTACTGTGTGTTGTGTTAACACTGGTTTTCAGGGAAGGGAGTTTTCTTTATTAATCAATGGTATAAACATATATATATATAAGTTTGTATAAACTTTTATACAAACTTATATATATAAGTTTATACCATTTGTGGATTCAGATGCATTTGTGATAATACACATAGATCTGTGAGAAAGCATAAGAAAATTTTTAACCTCAATGGAGAATAAAAAAGCATTTAAAAACTGGAAAATTAATCTAACTAGGGATTTTGCTGTTAAAAAAAAAACTTTGTAGTGATACCTCTTGTAATGTAAGTTTCTATCTCACATAATTGCTTTGTAAACATGGATTTCCTCATTGAGTTTTCTTAAAGTGGATTTTTTTTAAAGAAGAGTTAATATATAAGTTAGAATCTGTTGTCTATTTTTCTCTGTTCAATAAATATGATAACACTAATAGTTATATCATTTCATTTTTTTCCTTTAACACATAGAATTATTATACTAGATTAGGTATCATGGGTTTATATATTTGCTTTTAATAAGAAAATTTTCAGAAAATATGAATCTCTGTAACATAGGCCAGGTTATGGGATGCTACAGTGTGTCAGATCAGATCAGATCAGTTGCTCAGTTGTGTCCAACTCTTTGCAACCCCATGAATCGCAGCACGCTGGGCTTCCCTGTCTATCACCAACTCCCGGAGTTCACCCAGACTCACGTCCATCGAGTCAGTGATGCCATCCAGCCATCTCATCCTCTGTCGTCCGCTTCTCCTCCTGCCCCCAATCCCTCCCAGCATCAGAGTCTTTTCCAATGAGTCAATGTTTCGCATGAGGTGGCCAGAGTACTGGAGTTTCAGCTTTAGCATCAGTCCTTCCAAAGAAATCCCAGGGCTGATCTCCTTGAGAATGGACTGGTTGGATCTCCTTGAAGTCCAAGGGACTCTCAAGAGTCTTCTCCAACACCACAGTTCAAAAGCATCAATTCTTCAGTACTCAGCCTTCTTCACAGTCCAACTCTCATCCATACATGACCACAGGAAAAACCATAGCCTTGACTAGACAAACCTTTGTTGGCAAAGTAATGTCTCTGCTTTTGAATATGCTATCTAGGTTGGTCATAATTTTCCTTCCAAGGAGTAAGCGTCTTTTAATTTCATGGCTGCAGTCACCATCTGCAGTGATTTTGGAGCCCAAAAAAGAAAGTCTGACATTGTTTCCACTGTTTCCCCCATCTATTTCCCATAAAGTGATGGGACCGGATGCAATGATCTTCGTTTTCTGAATGTTGAGCTTTAAGCCAACTTTTTCACTCTCCACTTTCACTTTCCTCAAGAGGCTTTTTAGTTCCTCTTCACTTTCTGCCATAAAGGTGGTGTCATCTGCATATCTGAGGGTATTGATATTTCTCCCGGCAACCATGATTCCAGCTTGTGTTTCTTCCAGTCCAGCGTTTCTCATGATGTACTCTGCATATAAGTTAAATAAACAGGTTGACAATATATAGCCTTGATGAACTCCTTTTCCTATTTGGATCCAGTCTGTTGTTCCATGTCCAGTTCTAACTGTTGCTTCCTGACCTGCATACAAATTTCTCAAGAGGCAGATCAGGTGGTCTGGTATTCCCATCTCTTTCAGAATTTTCCACAGTTTATTGTGATCCCCACAGTCAAAGGCTTTGGCATAGTCAATAAAGCATAAATAGATGTTTTTCTGGAACTCTCTTGCTTTTTCCATGATCCAGCGGATGTTGGCAATTTGATCTCTGGTTCCTCTTCCTTTTCTAAAACCAGCTTGAACATCAGGAAGTTCATGGTTCGCATATTGCTGAAGCCTGGCTTGGAGAATTATGAGCATTACTTTACCAGCGTGTCAAGAATTAGCTAAATGTGGCGGACATAATATGAATGAGGCTGGTTTTTGCTTTCATGAGCTCATTTTCTTCTGGGGAGACCCAAGCATTTGTGTACCAGTACTGACAAAACCCTGGCACCTGTCTGCAAAATGGAAGCTATGTGCTCTGGACAAGGGTGGATGTCAGGAGGGAGTTTGGTTTTGGCAGACAGCATCTTGAGCTAGGTATTAAGTGTGCCTATTTGGAAGGGCAGGAAAGGAAGGCAGAATTCCAGACAGAGAATTCTAGACAACCAGTAAGTAAGAAGGCACAAAAAGATAATGTTCATTGCTAGCTGAATAATTTTAGGTACAGTGGAAGATCATAATCAGTCATACAGAATTTGTTGCATGGAAGTCAGCCAGCCAGTCTGTGACCAAGTCAACAAGTCAAGATGGTCTATGGCAACAAAGTGAGATTACTAAATTGACTGTAACTTTCAAATATGGAGCACTAAAAAGGCTCAGAACTCTCTGGAACACTATAGCTTTTCCTTCTGCTGTTGATAAAATTTGTCAAATAAGCTTTACTTTTATTCTAGAAATGATGCTATAAATTTTGTATCTGTTGGCATATTTGTGATTTCAGATTTTAGCAGAATGTTCCAGTTCCCATGAAGATCATCCTGTGTTGGCCATCACACTTCATTACATTATTTGGCTTCATCCCATTTTCTCCTGTTAGAGTGTATGTTGACAAGTTATAGGGCAAGGATCAAATTTCTTATTCACAGCTATATAACGAGGAGAGTGCTGGAGCATATTATTCATTAGGGATGCAATCCTGTATTAGTCCATGTTTAAAGGTCCTTTTAGTTACTGAAATCCTAAACAGACAAATTTTAAAATGTACTTGATATCTACAATAGTGTTAATATTTTATGCAGACCCTTTGGTATAATGGGCTCTAGTGCACAGTAGACAGAGCTGGAGAAATACTAGGTCAGTGGAACAAAGAATGAAAGGAAGAGCTCTAAGGGCGGCACTGCTGAACTGTTTGGCATCTGGCGAATTCCTTAGTATGGCACTTAGCTTTTCCATATGCAAAATGAGGACCTTGGGCTAATTACACTCTAAGTCTCTTCTGGTTCTAAAACTTTATGGTGTGTGCAAGTGAAATATCACTGTAAAGTATTTTAGGAGGGTGACCCCAATGTTTGAGTGTTTCTTAAAAGCACTTGGCCTGGCAGACTGGATAATGCTTTATATTTTATCTGCAATAAAGCATAAAAGTGTTGACAGATAGCTGTTGGTGCGGGCTGAATGTGCCTGACAGAGCAAATGTTGACATAGACCTAGTGTGACATAATCATGCTTTTCATGTGATTTATTTACTGGAAGAGGTGTATTTATGAAACGTTACATGCCAGCTGAATGTCATTCTCATCTCACTGATGTTGTAATTTATAAAATGTTTACTTTTGCCAGGGGGTACATATATGTAGTTAAATAATCAAATGGAAATCCCTCAGGGTTTAAAATAATGAACAGTGGTATTTCCAATCCCTTCTTATGCACAAATCCCAATTCCCCAAGCACTCTGGTTTTTTCTTTAATCGACTTTTGTTTGGTTATTTCTTTGCATATATTTCTGTTTCTAGATTTGTCAATTTTAGGCATCATTTGCTGTCTTTTTATACTGAGAGGGGATGATTCATAAGTTTTGAGAGGAAGTGAAAGTAAACAGGCTTATTCAGTCTGTTGTGCTTAATGGGAATACTGCTCATTTGCCCTTGTGTGCATGCGTGCTAAGTCGCTTCAGTCATGTCCAACTCTTTATGACCCCATGGACTCTAGCCCACCAGGCTCCTCTGTCCATGGGATTCTCCAGGCAAGAATACTGGAGTGGGTTGCCATGCCTTCAGAGATGTTTTATTTTTGTTTCTGTAGAATCATTATGGACAGTAGCAAGATCATTAAGTCATAGACAGCCTTGGCCCTCTTAGATGTCTAGATGTCTAGTCTTAAGAAACTGAATTGTGTAGACAGTTCGAGGTCTTCTCCTGTGTACATGAGAGTGGAGTGGTACCTGATCTTCTCCTCCTTCAGATTCCAAAGAGGAGGCTTATGAAGTTGCCTCTGCATTTACCTCCCTTCTCTTGGAAATGCCTCTCTCTCCCTTACCATCCCATTGCACCCATCTGCCTGGAGACCCTTCTTTCAATTCGAATCCAATAGTAGCTCACCTTCTCTGAGAGCACTGCCCAGCCTTTCCAAGGATTTATGGCTCCATCTCTAATCCACACAACTCTTGGTGTGTATTTTTGCCTATTTTATGTAAGTGTTCCATGCATCTCCTAGACCGCTCTATTGCATGCACACCTTTAACTTTAATTCTCTTACATATACCTTATATATGTCTCTCAGGTACGTCAAATTCATTGGGCACAGAGCTAAGCTCATTCTAGCCTTTCCTGAAGTCACTTTCCCTTCAACACTCTGTATCTTGGTGAATGACACTCCTGCTAAGGAGAGCCTCACTCCCTTCCTGCTGTCATCCAATCTGAAGTCCTCCAACTCTGCAAGGAGAAATCAGAGCAGGTCCCTTCTTTTTGAAAATATTCATTTATGCAACACCCATTTATGCAATAAATAAATAGCCTTGAGTAAGGCTCATATGTTGACTTACTCAAACCCCTCAAGCCTTTGCACAGACATACACCCTGGCTTTGGCGTATTGAACCACTCAGGATTTCTGGAAGATAGCATTTCCTTCTTCTCAGGGATTTTATATTTACTGCACCATTTTGGAAAACCCCTTTATGTTCACTTCCTAGAAAATTCCCATCATCACCTTTATAGTTCCTCCTCTGCTTTCACCAGCTCATCTCACAAGCCTTTCTGAGATCCCTCAAACTGAGATGGGTGCCCCTGTAGTGGGCTGCCTCGGGTCTCTGGGCTTACTTTATGCATAACACCTGACACTGTGTGATGCAATAGACACTAAGAGCCATCAGATCAGATCAGTCGCTCAGTCGTGTCCGACTCTTTGCGACCCCATAAACCGCAGCATGCCAGGCCTCCCTGTCCATCACCAACTCCTGGAGTTCACTCAGACTCATGTCCATCGAGTCAGTGATGCCACCCAGCCATCTCATCCTCTGTCGTCCCCTTCTCCTCTTGCCCCCAATCCCTCCCAGCATCAGAGTCTTTTCCAATGAGTCAACTATTCTCATGAGGTGGCCAAAGTACTGGAGTTTCAGCTTTAGCATCATTTCTTCCAAAGAAATCCCAGGGCTGATCTCCTTCAGAATGGACTGGTTGGATCTCCTTGCAGTCTATAGCCAATGTTTATTTAGGTTTATTTTGATCAAGGAATTGTAAGAAGTGTTTTATGGAGAGCAGGCCATCTAAATGTGATTGTTTTATTACTAATGTAACAGACATAGTTGTTGGTTTACCTGCCTTATGCGTGACGCTCCTTGGAGACTAGCCATCATCCCTGCTGAGAGAGCAGTGGATCCCTTGCCTGCCCCGCTGGCCTCAGTTTATTGGAGTGGGACAGACACTTGATTCAGTCTGGGTCAACCGAATTCTCCATTATTGAAATATTGAATTTGGACTCTGAACGATATAGGAGGTCACTTAAAGCTCAGCTGAGAGGAATGACTACTTTTCATCCTGTGGGTGTAGAATAAGCCCAAGCAGAAAGGAGACTGGAGCTCTGCAGCCCATGGGTCCTGGGGAGGCAGACAGCAGACCTCTGGTTCTGACTTCAACCTGATGGTTTCTGCCCCTCATGAGGCCTGAGTAAACATACTGCCTTGGGGTCCAGGAGATGTCTATGTGTCTGCCCCTAGATTCTCCTTCTTACCTAAGCTAAATGACTACGTTCTATTGCTTGAAATCAAAGTGTTCCTAATTAAGGTATTGATCTTTACCACAATACTGACTATGAGCCTTTTAAGGACATGGAGCATGGACTGGGGTACCTTCAGATAGTTAAAGCCAGTGTGGCTTCTTATAGCTGGTGTTTCTGGGGTTGTACCACTTGAATCAGGCTTTTTGTGAAGCTTATTACTCCAGTTTAGAGTTGCATTTTGTATATGTGATAAATTTTCTAATCTAACACAATCATTTCTTTTTAATAGTATACTTAGGATGTTCTAACTATGATTAATGGGCTGTACCTCCTAGAGCTGCTTAGTATCTGAAAAAAATTAAGGCTAATGTTTAATGTGTGCAGTCCATTGTTGGTTTTGCAGTAGTTACCTGGAATCTAGTATTCCAAAGATGGTACTAAATGTGTGTGTGTATATGTGTAATCTCTAAACACCTATTTATGTACACACATTTGAATTTCTACTTACAAGGGGTAACAGAAACAGAATTCTTAAGACCTTTAATTGGTACTTTCATGCTTCCTGTATACTTCACTAGTGGGTGATCACGATGATTAATATTACAGAAATGCATGTGGTTGTCAGAGATTCAAGAAGTAAGAAGAATAAAGATGTAAGCATATGTGTGATCTGCACAGATGTCTGTTCTAACACAGGGCCCTGTCAATAATCAAGAAGTACCCATTCATGCTTTTCTGGTGGCTCAGATGGTAAAGCGTCTGTCTACAAAGTGGGACACCCAGGTTCGAGCCCTGGGTTGGGAAGATCCCCTGGAGAAGAAATGGCAATCCACTCTAGGACTATTGCCTGGAGAATCCCATGGACAGAGGAGCCTGGTAGGCTACAGTCCATGGGGTCGCAAAGAGTGGGACACGACTGAGCAACTTCACTTACTTACTCACTTACCCCTTCTGGTGGCTACTATGTCTCTGAAGGTTTTCCCAGATCCTGTCCCTGGTGAACAGCATGCACAGATGGACTCTGGTTACAGGATACACCAGGCCTTAGGCTACATAATAATAGGTTACATAGCCTCTTTGAGCCTCAGTTTCCTTCTTGTTTTGTTTTCTTTCTTAAACAAATTGCATGGAATTCATGACACTGATCTTGCAATCATACATCAAATGACTCATCTATATAGTCTTGTGCATTATATGATACGAGGTAGCATCTCAATAAATGCTAATGATTATTATTGCTGTTTAACTCAAAGTTAATTTGTTACTCTGAATTAAAACTTGAATAACAGTGAAACATGTCAGTCAGGATAGCATTTGCAGACTACTAGAACATTTGTAGTGGATAGCGCCATCACACTTGAATATGCAGAATGTCTCCTTTGCATGCGGGACAGCTCTTAAGTGTGTAAATGTATTAGGGCATCCTTGCTTGGTTCTCTTCAGTGCAGAGACTGAAAGAATGCTGAGAACTTCTAAACTTATACCTCATAAGCCTTAGCTTATAAAATCCTACTAAAATCTTGTTGATAAGGTTATTCACAATTCCTATTTCATTGTTAGTGAGTTATAGCAATTCAAATTAATCAAAAGTAGACAAATGATCTTTGTTGCATGCCATTTATTAGATGCTGGCAATGACCTAATCTTCTATTTATTTAACAAGTATTCGAGTGCTCACCATAGTGCTAAGTGCTATTCTAAGTCCTGGAAATATAATAATGACCAATAAAAGCAGATCCCTTCTCTCATAGAATTAGGGAAGAGGCAAATTATTATTAGATAAATAGGATGGTCTCCAAAGTTTAGAAGCACCTTGGAAAAAAATAAATAGGGAGCTCTGACAGTGAATGGGGTAGATAGGTGGAAATATTAGGTGGGTTGTAGAAAAATAAACTCTCAGGAAGTGATGTTTGAGTAACATCCAAAAAAATAGGCTTTGTGATAATTGGAAGAAGGAGCATCCCAGGCAGGAGGAACAAGTACAAATCACCTCTAGGCAAGTGGACAGAAGGGGTTCCAGTGAGTGCACTGTGTCTCAATGTAGTAGACCAAACAGCTCCCACCCAGAGACAGCAGGTCTAATCCCTGGAACCCATGGGTGTTACCTGATGTAGTGATGTAGATGTGATTAAGGATTTCGAGATGAAGAGGTTATTTTGTATTGTGCAAGTAGGCCCCTAAATGCATCATAAAATGTTCTTAGAGAGGCAGCAGGATATTAGACACAGACCTATAGAAGAGGAGGAAGCGATGTGAAGATGGATGCAGAGGTCAGAGTGGTGCAACCGCAAGCAGAAGAATGCTGGCGACCATAGCAGCTGGAACAGCAAATAGTGATTTTCCACTAGAGCCTCTGGAGGGAGTATGGCCTTTATGATCTTGACATTGGCCTTCTGGCCTCCAAAGCTGTGAGACATAAATTCCTATTATTTTGAACCACTAAATTTGAAATCATGCATTACAGCAAACTTAGGAAACTAATATACATGATGAGTGAGAACTAGAGTGATAAGGAGCTTGTAAACTGAATTTTTTTTTAAATTTTATTTTATTTTTAAACTTTACATAACTGTATTAGTTTTGCCAAATATCAAAATGAATCCGCCACAGGTATACATGTGTTCCCCATCCTGAACCCTCCTCCCTCCTCCCTCCCCATTCCATCCCTCTGGGTCGTCCCAGTGCACCAGCCCCAAGCATCCAGTATCGTGCATCGAACCTGGACTGGCAACTCATTTCATACATGATATTTTACATGTTTCAATGCCATTCTCCCAAATCTTCCCACCCTCTCCCTCTCTCTCAGAGTCCATAAGACTGTTCTATACATCAGTGTCTCTTTTGCTGTCTCGTACACAGGGTTATCGTTACCATCTTTCTAAATTCCATATATATGCGTTAGTATACTGTATTGGTGTTTTTCTTTCTGGCTTACTTCACTCTGTATAATAGGCTCCAGTTTCATCCACCTCATTAGAACTGATTCAAATGTATTCTTTTTAATGGCTGAATAATACTCCATTGTGTATATGTACCACAGCTTTCTTATCCATTCATCTGCTGATGGACATCTAGGTTGCTTCCATGTCCTGGCTATTATAAACAGTGCTGCGATGAACATTGGGGTACTCGTGTCTCTTTCCCTTCTGGTTTCCTCAGTGTGTATGCCCAGCAGTGGGATTGCTGGATCATAAGGCAGGTCTATTTCCAGTTTTTGAAGGAATCTCCACACTGTTCTCCATAGTGGCTGTACTAGTTTGTATTCCCACCAACAGTGTAAGAGGGTTCCCTTTTCTCCACACCCTCTCCAGCATTTATTACTTGTAGACTTTTGGATCGCAGCCATTCTGACTGGCGTGAAATGGTACCTCATAGTGGTTTTGATTTGCATTTCTCTGATAATGAGTGATGTTGAGCATCTTTTCATCTGTTTGTTAGCCATCTGTATGTCTTCTTTGGAGAAATGTCTATTTAGTTCTTTGGCCCATTTTTTGATTGGGTCATTTATTTTTCTGGAGTTGAGCTGTAGGAGTTGCTTGTATATTCTCGAGATTAGTTGTTTGTCAGTTGCTTCATTTGCTATTATCTTCTCCCATTCTGAAGGCTGTCTTTTCACCTTGCTAATAGTTTCCTTTGATGTGCAGAAGCTTTTAAGGTTAATTAGGTCCCATTTGTTTATTTTTGCTTTTATTTCCAATATTCTGGGAGGTGGGTCATAGAGGATCCTGCTGTGATGTATGTCAGAGAGTGTTTTGCCTATGTTCTCCTCTAGGAGTTTTATAGTTTCTGGTCTTATGTTTAGATCTTTAATCCATTTTGAGTTTATTTTTGTGTATGGTGTTAGAAAGTGTTCTAGTTTCATTATTTTACAAGTGGTTGACCAGAGTTCCCAGCACCACTTGTTAAAGAGATTGTCTTTAATCCATTGTATATTCTTGCCTCCTTTGTCAAAGATAAGGTGTCCTTATGTGCGTGGATTTATCTCTGGGCTTTCTATTTTGTTCCATTGATCTATATTTCTGTCTTTGTGCCAGTACCATACTGTCTTGATGACTGTGGCTTTGTAGTAGAGCCTGAAGTCAGGTAGGTTGATTCCTCCAGTTCCATTCTTCTTTCTCAAGATCGCTTTGGCTATTCGAGGTTTTTTTGTTTTTCCATACAAATTGTGAAATTATTTGTTCTAGCTCTGTGAAGAATGCTGTTGGTAGCTTGATAGGGATTGCATTGAATCTATAGATTGCTTTGGGTAGTATACTCATTTTCACTATATTGATTCTTCCAATCCATGAACATGGTATATTTCTCCATCTGTTAGTGTCCTTTTTGATTTCTTTCACCAGTGTTTTATAGTTTTCTATATATAGGTCTTGATTGTTTTCTATGTGCAGATAAATGGTTCTGCATTGTGTAATGTTAAGAGTATCAGTTTGGCTCCTGGAAGTCAAAGTAAAATAGATCATGGTGTGGAAAAGTTGTGGGTAGGAACAGAGTGGAAACACAGTAGTTAGGATTCAGTTGCAGTCATCTAAGCAGTGTCTTGGTTTAGGATAGAAGCAGTAGAAACAGAGAGAAGTAGGTAAATTCAGATAATGTTTCAGAATTAGAGAACAAAACTCACTAAGGGATTGGTTGTAGAACCTAAGACAGAGGTATCTTGATCTGAATAAAAGTCAAATTATAAAGTTAAGGACAAAATAACTGTTCATCCTGTTTATAGTAAATACAATCTGATAAATTTTAACAGTTCTTTTATTTTTAAATAAACTAAGTTATGTATGAAATGGGTATCTTAAGGACTTTTCCTAAGCTATCTTAACAGTCTTCAGCTCACTGTAATTAGAAGACAAGACTGCTTGTGTGTGAGAGTGAGGAGCAGAGTAAGTGCCTCTTCTGATGCGTTTTGAGGAAATGTGTTACAGAATACTGTGGAATGTACCAGTCTTTGCACTCTTCCCCTGAAGATACTAGCATGACTCCTTGTTTTAAAGCTTTTAGAATCTCTGTGTTCCTGCATGATTAAAAGTATGTGTGGTGCAGATATTACAAGGACAATTAGAGCACAATTTCATCTCACATTTTGCCATTATTTGGTGATAACCCAGCATTGTGCTGGGAGTTGCTGACTGACAGAAACAGTTGATCAACGTTTAATACTCAATATTACTATTTAAAAGCACTTATTTTTCTCTGTTGTAGTTCACTAACAAACAGTAAAACTGAGGAACCTATATGTTTCATTATCAAAATAGGATGTATTATTGATGTCCAGAAAATTTTTATCCACAATAGTCAATTTCCATTACTTAGGAAAATAATGTGTAAAATGACAAGGGTTCAAATTCAATCTATAAAACCATATTGTTTAATAATAATAATAAAATGGTAATATTTAGGTATTAATATAATAATAATGAATTGAATTAGTAAAACCTAAATATAATATGAATGTAGTAGCTCAATATCAGTGAATGTTACTGTGGGCTAAGTATTACTTTATGAGTTATTATTTATTTAATCTTCATAACTAATTCTAGCTAATTTACAGTAGTTGAAGCGACACTTGTCAAATCTGGGCTGAGGCAGTTAAAAGTCAAATGTGTCTTTTGCATCAAGTTCTTCTGCCTACTTTAGTAACTGTGGAGTTCCAAACAGGGCATCTACAAGAGGGTCACCAAAACTGCTTTGTATATGTACGAGAAACAAGTTTAAGTTAAGCTACTGAGATGTCAAGGTTATTTTGTTATATAGTAAGTTCTTTTCTATCTTACATTTATTTTTTTTTATGTTTTAATTTAATTTAATTTTATTTTTTAACTTTACAATATTGTATTGGTTTGCCATACATCAAAATGAATCCGCCACAGGTATACATATGTTCCCAATCCTGAACCCTCCTCCTACCTCCCTCCCCATACCATCTATCTTACATTTAATAATAGTATGTTATGCAGTCACATTGTTTATTTGGCATCCTCTTGGAACATAATGGAATGGTGAGTTTGGTAGTAAAGAAATATGTTTTATTTTTGTGACAAATCTTAAAGTCTTTATGTAAGACTAATTGTTGGTTACACAAAACGATAATGGTTTCAACAAGAACATAATATTCAGCATAAATAATTATTTAAAATAATGCTACATAGAATTATATTATCTATACTAACTGACTCATTAGATAACTTTCCTTATAAAAGGGTTCTGTAACACTGCTTTACCTCATGTTATAAAGTATAAAGAGAACAAAAGATAATAGAGATATGTGATACTAGGAAAAAAATCTACCCTGAAAGAGGAACCTCTGTATAAAGAGGTTGCAAAAAAGGTTAGTGAAAACCCAAACTGAGGCCACATAGTGTTTTATGTCTAGCTGTAAGAAAGTAGCTAAGTATATTGTTACATTTCAGTACAAAGAAAGGAAAAAAGAAAAAGAAAACATGAATTTCTTGTACTAATACCTGAAATTAATTTGGGCATATTACCTGTCAAGATTATGTTATTTGTGCAGAATTTTGAAAAAAGATGCATAGTTTTTGTTGAATTTTATTGAAACTCTTATCTATTCCATATATCACAATGAGGAATATTGTGTAGTATTCCTACACAGAGGGAGAGCAACTGAGAAAGCAACAAGAATTTGACTTAAGAATAAAAGATTTTAACTAAATTATTCAAGTGAATAAGAGGATGAGAATTTTATCTAGGACTGCCTGAATTTCTGATAATTTCCTGTCCTTTGGCATGCTTACAATGTCAGATGTTATTTAGATCTCTGTATTTCCTGTACCAGAAGAGGATGCTATATTTTTAATCGAGTTTCTGTGGTATGTACATCCAAAGATTCATCCTGGTATCACTTGTTGATTTTATCTGTACTAAGCTTCTACAGAAGTAGATGTTTTTCTGTAATTCTCTTGTATTTTCTATGATCTAACAAATTTCAGCTATTTGATCTCTGGTTCCTCTGCCTTTTCTAAGTCCAGCTTGAACATCTGGTAGTTCTCAGTTCATGTACTGTTAAATTCTGGCTTGGAGAATTTTAAGCATGCTAGCATGTGAGATGAGTGCAATTGTGTGGTAGTTTGAACATTCTTTGGCATTGTCTTTCTTTAGAAGTGGAAAGAAAACTGACCTTTTTTAGTCTTGTGGCCACTACTACATTTTCCAAATTTGCTGGCATATTGAGTGCAGCACTTTCACAACATCATTTTTTAGGCTTTGAAATAGCTTAGCTGGACTTCCATCACCTCCACTAGCTTTGTTTGTAGTGATGTCTCCTAAGGCCCACTTGAGGTCACGTCTAATGATGTCTGGCTCTAGGGAGTGATCATATCATTTCACTCCTGAGAAATCTGTATGCAGGTCAAGAAGCAACAGTTAGAACTGGACATGGAACAACATACTGGTTCCAAATTGGGAAAGGGGTATATCAAGGCTGTTTATTGTCACTTTGCTTATTTAACTTCTATGCAGAGTACATCATGAGAAATGCCAGACTGGATCGAGCACAAGCTGGAATCAAGATTGCAGGGAGAAATATCAATAACCTCAGATATGCAGATGACACCACCCTTATGACAGAATGTGAAGAGGAACTAAAGAGCCTCTTGATGAAAGTGAAAGACTAGAGTGAAAAGGCTGGCTTAAAACTCTACATTGAAAAAGCTAAGATCGTGGCATCTGGTCCCATCACTTCATGGCAAATAGATGGAGAAACAATGGAAACAGTGTCAGACTTTATTTTCTTGGGCTCCAAAATCAGAGGATGGTGGTGTAGCCATGAAATTAAAAAACTCTTGCTCATTGGAAGAAAAGCTATGACCAACCTAGACAGCATATTAAAAAGTAGAGGCATTACTTTGCCAACAAAGGTCCATCTAGTCAAAGCGGTTGTTTTTCCAGTAATCATGTACAGATGTGAGACTTGGACTGTAAAGAAAGCTGAGCACCAAAGAATTGATGTTTTTGAGCTGTGATGTTGGAGAAGACTCTTGAGAGTCCCTTGGACTGCAAGGAGATAAAACCAGTCAATCCTAAAGGAAACCAGTCCTGAATATTCATTGGAAGGACCGATGCTGAAGCTGAAGCTCAAATGCTTTGGCCACCTGATGTGAAGAATTGACTCATTGGAAAAGAACCTGATGCTGGGAAAGATTGAAGGCAGGAGGAGAAGAAGGAAACAGAGGATGCGATAATCAGATGGCATCACTGATTCAGTGGACATGAGTTTGAGCAAGTTCCAGGAGTTAGTGATGGGCAGGACACCCTGGTACGCTGCAGTCCATTGGGTCACAAAGTGTTGGACACGACTAAGCAACTGAACTGAGTTGAACTGAAGCTTCTGCTAACGAGAATTGTAGCCTGTCGGTTATCTCATCAGATGGTTTAATCACAAAGAAGCCCATTTTTTAAAAAAGTTCATTGCAGTCTAATATACTTAAAGGAAGACAATAGGACAGTTTCTCTGTCTATGGAGATTATAGAACATTTCTCTCGTTGGTGACAGCAAACCAGACAAATGCCAACCATTGTTCTAAGTTGATAGAGAAATTGCATTTTTAGTGGTTATCTTGTCCTACATCATTCTGGATGGTGAAACGGCAGTACATCTCATTCTTTGAATAAATATTTTTTGAATATCTATTATTTTCTGGGTTTTAGAGATATATAGGCAAGCTTCCATTTTCTTAAAGACAAAGAGGCTATGTGAGAGATGGTAAATTATCAGTTAGCTTATTGTGGTAAGATACACATTATGTTCCACATTTTAGCAGTTTTGAAGTCAGATGCAACTCACATTTCAATTATGTCTTCTCTACCACTGGCCAGAAAGCAGTCTGACATATCTGTCATTTCCTGCTTATGCCCAAACTTGTTAAAATATGGACACATTGTTGCCAGTTGAGTTGGGTCATTGTATTGTTAGTATTACACAGGTTTAGTTTAATGCTGCCATTTAAAATGTCTTTGAGATTACATTGTGATTTGACATTAAAACAGAAAATTGTTACAGCAAACCTAGAAAAGAGCACTTAAATTTAATATTAATGAAGGTTTTTTGAAAGAATGACTACAACTTAATATTTTACTGAAAACAATAAACAACAGATCTTATTTACATTTTCCTGTTTATGTGGAAGAGTGATAGATGATGAAAATCAGTGGCTAAATAAGTCTATAAGAACCTTTTTAAAATTATCTCTGCATTCAGAATTCAAAATGGTAAGAATGTATTGTGTCTTTATTTTTTTAATATAAATTTATTTATTTTAATTGGAGGTTAATTACTTTACAATATTGTGTTAGTTTTGCCATACATCAACATGAATCCACCACAGATATACACGTGTTCCCCATCCCAAACCCCCCACCCTCCTCCCTCCCCGTACTATCCCTCTGAACCATGTATAATATCATATATGAAACGAATCGCCAGTCCAAGTTCGATGCATGATACTGGTTGCTTGGGGCTGGTGCACTGGGACGACCCAGAGGGATGTGTCTTACTTTAATTGACAGCATTTTGCTTTGTTAGGAATACACATAATAATAGTGCATCTTATGATTGGTGGCTTCTGAGTCAATGAAATACAATTAGTAAATAAGAAAATATTGAGTGGTTATAAGGATTATGAAAATAGGATGAGGTGCTAGAAAATGGTTGAACCCAGGGGAGGTGAGGTACTTCAGAGAGGTGATCTGGGGTCTTTATGAGGATGTATAAGCCAAAACCTGGATGACAAAAATGAGTCATGTTCCAAGAAGAGCATTCCAAGGAGAGAGACAGCAAGTTCAAAGGCCCTGAGGATGATTATGTGTGGCATCTTCAGCCAGCAGAGAAGACTAGTATTCTTGAGTACAGCGAAGGCTGATGTAATGATATTTTTATCTCCTGTTTGTTTCATCAGCTGGAGAGTTACTTATGCAATTCAGATGTTGCCCTTCTCCTAGTAATTGAGGTCACTTCTCTGTGCATTTGGAGAACAGGGATCTCATCACATATCCTCTTCCAGTTAGTTCCACTTTGTGTTGTATTGCCACACAGAGGCCCACCGACATTCCTGCTGTGTTCTGGTGATGTCTGTGTCCCCTCCACAGCCCAGTCTCTGGAGGACATATGACTGACTGCATTCAATTTTACTTAAGATTTTTGTAGAGAAAACGGGGACCGAAAGAGGCTCTAGGATTTCCATAATCTTTCTGCCTCATCTTATATGCCTGTGAGTCCCCATCCGCCTGTGTTTCTGCAGACTGCAGCCTCCTGTTAGGCTTCTCAGGCCCCACCTGTCTCTTTCTTTCTCTGTTGCCCCACCCACAGTCCCCCTTTATTTTCCTGTGCTGAGTGGTTTAGCTATTTCTTTTTGTTATGTCCCTTCAGCTTTTGCCTTCATGTCTCACATTCCACCTCTTAAGAAATTGATCGAAGTATTTTATGTGAGGTTTCTTCTCAAGAAGAACTCTGGTACCGACCTTTAAGATGGTAAATTCCATACCTTTCTGCTCCAAGGATGCATCTGATAGTGGTATGCAAGATTCCCTGCCATCATGATAGCAAGGTTTTATTATACTCCTTTTCCCTTTCCCTGTGTAAATAAAAAGAAAAATAGTGTGTTCCTAGGAGACATGACTGAGAAAATATGTATTTATAAGCATGTATTTACTTCCATGTATCTGCTCATGACTCAGAATGATAGCAGGAGGAAATGTTGCAGGTTAGGGGGAAAGTTGACAAGAAATGCTTTAAAATTTTCATGCCTATTATTTCAGGAGATGGAAAGTAAATGTGTCTGGGATTCCTCATCTTTAAACCACTCTCCAGGGTGCCTGAATTGCTGCCACAAATGCTACCTGGAAAGATAAACACAATTATTTGAAGTTACCAAAAGGATAAAGAAAAAACAAAAAGAGACGACAATGACTGAGATCCTCTTTGTCAGGAAAATACAGTTTGAATTGGAGGCAGCTCTCTGACAAGTTCCTTGCATTTTTTTTAAGATTTATGTAGATTTCCAGTTTAATTTCAAACATTTCAAGATACACCTGACGAACATTTCAATGTTGACTATAAAACTGTTGGTCACAGAGTTTATTTGAAAACTGCTGAATCACTGGATGTTTGGACTTTGCATTTCTAGGTCACCGTGAGAATAATTTAATTTCTGAATGCAGTATTGTCATTAAGAATTATGAGCAACAATATAGCAGCAACATCAAAAATAATAATTCTTGTCATTTATTGAGCATTTTTCATGTGGTAGGACAGTGCCAAAGACCTCATGTATTTTATCTCATTAAATCCACACAGTAAATCTTCTCAATAACGTGCAATTTTTGCCCTCAATTTAGAGTTCAATAAATGAAATTTCCCCAAAGAGAAACCACACTTTCAAAACAGATTTTTCTCATAACAAAACACTATAGTGCCTCTTCTAAACTGGCATTTTTCTAATAGCAAACGTCTCTCCTTTATTGTTTATGGCAGACTTACAAAAGAAAGGAGAAGTACATTCTTAATCATTCGAGGAGTTAGCCATTTGCGACAGCCTTTCCATGTACCAAGAGAGTCTCAACTGGGAGTGACACTATTATGCTAGAGATGTTTTGGTTGCTCTGATGAATAGAGGTGTTTAGTGGACGTGGACCAAGGAAAAGGGCATCTGCTTTCCATGGGGATGGGTTTGGGCACGCATTTTAAGTGAAACTCTGTAGCACATTTTGATAGATTAAGCCATTTCCTTCTAGACCAGCATTTAATCTCTCTCCTTTCCCTTTATTCAGGATGTCAGAGGCTTGACTGAGGTATAATCAACCTAAACCATGTTTTAAGGGACTTCCCAGGTGGCTCAGTGGTAAAGAATCTACCTGTCAATGCAGGAGGCACAAGAAATGTGGGTTTGATCCCTGGGTCAGGAGGATCCCCGGGAGGAGGAAATGACAACCCAGGCTAGTATTCTTGCTGGGAAAATTCCATGGACAGAGAAGCCTTGTGGTTACAGTCCATGGGATCTCAAAGAATGGGACACGACTGAGCGTGCACGCATACCATGCTTTATCAGTGAGCACAGGTAGCCTCCCCGTGTCCTTCTTATACTCTTCTCAGGTGTACCAGGGTAGGTTTAACACCAAAGGAGTTGTAATGGACAGAAACTGCGGAGTGGAATTTCAGGAGGTCGGTTGTTACTCAGCTAATGATAGCAGTTCCTGGTCATGAGTGAATTCATGTGAATTCCTAAGAACCCAGATGAGTTATCATCTTCCCCCTCAGAATTTATACCAGAAATCGATAGAGAGGCACAATGACCAAATATACTAGAATACAATAGTGCTAATACAAATACTAAAACTAAATAACTAATAAATAGCAGTGTTGCTCACTGGGAGAAAGTCCATGCATTTTTGTGCCAAAGTTCTCTGCGTTTCGCTGGATCCTGTTCTTGCCAGTATTGGTTAGTTTTTCATATTCTTCTTTCAGTTTTGGAGCTCTGTGTGTATATGTGTGTATTCTATATATGCATACACATATTTTTTAATTGAGCCATAATCATTGCTTGAAACACCAGCAAACAAAACTGGCTAATACACAATTGTCCGACTGGAACATGATATTAAAAGCTGTTCTTTATTGTTACCTTTGCATAGATAATTTAAAATTTAATAAATGTTTAATGTTAAGTACTTGTTAGAGCCAATTTAGAATCTAGGCTTCTACCCAGCAAAAATGTGACATCTTTGACAAGTGAATCTGGTTTTGTTACTTCATAGCCCTTGACTTGCTACATATTAAAACCACCTAGAAACTGATATCTCAAAGTCCAGATTGTACCCATATTAATTAAATTAGAAAGTCTGAAGGTGCCATGTAGGCATCAGTAGTTTTCAAAGATGCCCAAGCAACTCCAAATTGCAGCAGAATTGCAGCAGAATTTGGGAGTTACTTGCCTAAAAGATAAACCTTTGGTTTCCTTCTCTGGATTCTGTCTCCCATTCCAGCCTCAGCTCTGGTCCTTTCCTTCCTCATACTTCAGTTCTTATACAATGCTTTTCTATTGTTCTTCAGCTTTTTTTTTTTTTTTTTTTTGGCCAGAATAACTTTTTTTTGGAGTCACAGTATACAAAATAAGAAAGAAAACAAGGCTCGTGAGGTGACGATGGCATTGGTGCTGTCAGAGGGTCTTGAGCCCCCGAAGATCTGTAAAGCTCCCCCTCTTCCACCAAAATAAACAAACAACAACAACAAACTCCAAAGAGCAGAGTTCAAACGCCGTTGCTTTAGCACTTTCAGTTTCAAACAAAGCTTCATGTGCAGTTGGGACAGCTCCTGTAATTTCTTACTCCAAGGATTCCATAGTTTGCAAATTTTTTTTTCTTCTCAATTAGAGTTCTTTCACAGTTCTGTAACTCCTTTTAATTGCATTGCAGAGTTCCTTACTGTGTGGGAGGAAGAGGGGAGGAGTTGTAGCAGGTGCCTGTAACTGAGCAGACTCACACCCTGTTAGAGTGTTCTAAGGGTTGGCACAGTGTGGCAGACTACAGCACTTGCCACATTGCATTGATATGCTTTGTGTATGTGTGCCGCTTTAGTGGACCTTAACTTCCTTAAGACACGAATTGCCTTTGGTTGTTTCTTTCACATCTCACATAATGCCTGGAGGTAGGAAGTGCTCAGCAAAGGCTGTTTTTCTCCTTAAAAATTATCTGAGTTCACGTGTCTCTTTCAATTCTGGTTTCCTCAGTGTGTATGCCCGGCACTGGGACGACCCAGAGGGATGGTACGGGGAGGGAGGAGGGTTCAGGATGCGGAAACACGTGTATACCTGTGGTGGATTCATGTTGATGTATGGCAAAACCAATACAATATTATAAAGTTAAAAAATAAAAAAAAATTATCTGAATTAACAACTGAGTTTATTTGAGTTTAAAGAAGCCCATTGAAAACACTTGCCTGTCCCACTTGGTTTTTGATAAAACTGATATTGAAGGATGTCTTCTAGTGTGGGTTTCTTGCTGCCTGTGGCACCCCAGTCATGCGCTCTAGCTCTGCAGGTCTGGGTGAGAGTGCACCTCTTCAGCGCTGCTCCTGTGAACTCTAGGCAGTGGGAATACTTGCTGCAGGCCCAGCTTTCCATTCTTAACTCGCCAAGTGTTGACCCAGTTTCTCTTCTTTGAGAATCAGCAAGGGAGATGCACAAAGAATTAGCCTGCCAATGAAGGAGACTCGGATTCGATCCCTGGGTCCGGAGGATCCCCTGGAGAAGGAAATGGCAACCCACCTAAGTATTCTCACCTGGAAAATCCCAGGGACAGAGGAGCCTGGAGGTCTACAGCCCATGGGGTTGCAAAGAGTCAGACATGACTCAGCACGTATGCACTCAAGGGAGGTGCTAGAGGCTAGAAGTATGCTCCTGGAGGTCTCTCCACTTGGAATGAAACACTCAGAGTCAGGTGGAAAAGGATCCCTCCTGCAAAGCCACAGCACCACCATGACTGTATTCTGCCACTCTGCAGTGCTGTACCTTCAGCCATTAAGCTTTAGGCTTCATTCTACAACATGTATGAGATTATGAGTACTGCTCTCTGTTATTCTAGGTCCTGAAATGAACATGTTGCACCTTAATTATACAGCAACAGTGCCATCTGTGGCCATAATATGAACAGTTTTACCACTGTCTAACTCAGCATCAAGAGTACTCATTCTATGCATTTGCTAACAAAATTATAGGAAATTTTATATTTTTGCAGATAAAATTATGATAATATTTTTGCTATTATGGAGAGTTGTTGGTAAATACACAGCAGTATAATAACATGTAATTTGATTCTTAAAGTGTTCCCAATAGTGGGATATTCTTGAAAGTCTGTAAACAAGATCCATTTGGGAATAAAATCATGTGCTTTTAATTGAACCCAGGTCTGAATACATGTAATCTCTGCTGCTGCTAAGTCACTTCAGTCGTGTCCGACTCTGTGCAACCCCATAGACGGCAGCCCACCAGGCTCCCCCGTCCCCGGGATTCTCCAGGCAAGAATTCTGGAGTGGGTTGCCATTTCCTTCTCCAATGGATGAAAGTGAAAGTGAAGTCGTTCAGTCGTGTCTGACTTGTAGTGACCCCATGGACTGCAGTCCACCAGGCTCCTCCGTCCAAGGGATTTTCCAGGCAAGAGTACTGGAGTGGGGTGCCATTGCCTTCTCCGATGTAATCTCTAGTTACTATCTTAAATTAACTGTATCCCTGATAATTTTCATGTGAACAACTTAAAAGTCTGAAATTGAGAACTCTCATAAACACTTTATTTAAGGTAGAAATTCTCAGTATAATGTAACAATAATAATAAAAGAGTACATAAATATTTTTTGATATGTGCTACCCTTTGTATGTATTATTTTATTTGATCCAGAAAACAACCCTATGAGGTGCACATTTAGCCCTATTATCAAAGTGATAAATTTAGGTAGTTGTTCAAGGTCAATTAGATGTTAAGCAGAAAATTCAGGTACCAAAGCAGGTACTTCTTTATGTTTAAGCCAGGTTGTGAAGAAGGCACGTTTCTAACCCTCCCTGAGGCTTGTAAGCAACCAGTAGGTTGGTTCATACCAATCATTCTCTTCCACTAACTTTAAAAGTCCTGGCTACTCCTGAAACTTAGGACTGCCCATGGAAGAAATTGGAATTTGTTTAGTAATGAAGATCATCAGAGTACTTCTTTGCTATAGCAATTTTAATAGTAAAAGGGAATTATCAGTCTAAAATTAGTGTTTCTGTTTCATCTTCTTTAAAAGAAATGCAGCTAAATGATTGTTTTGATTGTTTTCTGCTTGACAGTGTATATGTTATTTTACTGACTCATCTGTTCTCTTCAAGATCCTTTATTTTAAATTTGTACATAGTTTATGTGAGGAGGAAAGCCTGCATGTAGTGCATCTTTTCTGGAGAATGGGAAACTCTCATTTTTTTAACCCTCATTTTTTGTAGAGGTTTTAGGAAAGGGTATGGTTTGGACAGGAGACAATACTGAAAAGGATTCATTATATCATTAATATGCATATATTTGCATATCAAAACTTTGCTTCATTATAAACCAGTACAAAGCTCTAAACTTTTTCTAGCCACTTTGATAAAATTCATAATTTTATGAATCTTTTCTGAATAAATGAGAAACGAACACAGACACACTAGATTTGATGAATATACACATTTATACTAATAATTAGTGACAGTGAGGGTCTTAAAGATTATCTGCTGGTCTTCTAATCATGGAGGTCTATCTGTGACCTCTCTGATGGATGTCGATTCAGGACTTTAAGACTCACCACCACACATGCCCATTCACAGCTATTGACTTCAGAGGAAGAAAGCCTTTTCATTCCTTAAAGTGGAATCTACTTCCTAGAAATACACCCAGATTGTTCAGATTTAACAGATGAATATGCAAGATAACCCTTTCCTTCATCCTGACAACTCCTAAAATATACTGGTGTTTATTTTGTTCTTTGCCTTTTACACTTGTTATGTTTGTGCTCAAGAGCGAAGCACAGATGTTCTCTGTGGCTGAGGTGGGAGGGGAGAAGGAAGGTAAGGATTTTTGTTAGCTTGAGCCTGAAAACAAAATACCTGGGAAAACAAAGTGTTTGGAACTTGATAAGGTCCACTTGAAAGCACTATTGACATCATATGGAAAAGTTTGATAAATTCAAGGTCATTTTTTTCCAGGAGTCTAAGCCCTCTTCTCTTCCACTCTGCATACTTTCTTTAGAGGTAATCTTATTAATACCCATCCCTGTAATTACCTTCTATCAATTACTGATTCTTAGGTCTTCCTCCATCGCTGAACTTTTATGTCTGACTGCTTACTGGCCACCCCTATTTGTGTATTTCACCAGCATCATGTGAATGCCATATCATAAATGATCACAGAAAAAAAGCAGTCATCTTTTCCTTCCAAATATGCTTCTCCTCCTTTTTTTTTTTTTTTTTTTCCAATCTTATTGAGCAGCTGTGACTCAGACAGTAAATAATCTTCCTGCAATGCAAGAGACCTGGGTTTGATCCCTGGGTTGGGAAGATCCTCTGGAGAAGGAAATGGCTATCCACTCCAGTATTCTTGCCTGGAAAATTCCATGGACAGAGGAGCCTGGCGGTCTACAGTCCGTGGGGTCACCAAGAGTCGGACACTGAATGACTAACACTTTCACTTTTTCACCGTTCATTCAACCACTTGAGATGGATATTTGAGAGGGCTGCTTGCTTCTTCCCTCTACTTCACTCTCTTATCTTATCTATCAGTAAACTGGTTTTGACCTCCTAAATAGCTCTCAAAGCTTTCTCTCTCCATTCCCACTGTAGCCACCCTGGTCTAAGCTCCTATCACCTCTAGCCTGCATCACTGCGGAACCTGCATGATGCTTCTGCATGCCCTCTTCTCGAATGTTCCCTGCATATTTGTAACTTAGGTCTTTTATACATACTTTCCTCTGCAGAAACCCTCCGTCTGCCTTGACTGGCTCTAGGGGCCCCTCACCCCTCCCACAGTTGCAGTTACAATTCAGTGGCTAGTTTCTTAGATTTAAGCTGTCAGCTCCGTGAGTGAAGGACAACCCTTTCTCCACTGTTTCCTAGCAGGGAGTTTGAGATACACTAGGCAGTCAGTGGCTCTTTGTGAGCAAATAAAGGGTCAGTCTTCGAACTGAGCCTTAATGGATAGGTTTGGCCTTACCAAGCAGAGGTGAGGACTGCAAAGTCTGATGCAAAGAATAACTACAGAAGAACTGTGCCAGTTGGACTTTTGCCAAATATAAGCAAATTTTTAATTATTTTTCTTTATCATCTGGAATCAGCACCCAGTGACTTTATAGATACTAAGATAGATAAAAGGAAATATATTTTAGAAAAATTTCAAATCTCAGGAGGAATGGGATTTGAATATAACAAAAAGGAATATGGGTATGTATAAAACAAAGGACATTTGAAAATTTTTTCAAAGTCTACTTATTGCAAGCTTTGCTAGCAAGTTCTTTATTTTTCCTTTGAATTCATGAATTCAGAATAAAGACAAATGAATACCACTTCAAATGTATTTAATTAGTTGAATTCATGACTTCAGGATATTACTGACTCAGAGTTTACTAGGTTTAAGAATTGATAGAAGACTTATTAATAATAGATACTTGTACACATTATTTAACATTCACTAAGCAACCGTAGTGTTGTCTCCATAGACAAATAAAGCTGTGGTTTGAGGCAATTAACTAGACATTTCGAGAACTTTTTACTTGAATTGTCTAGATAATTGCCCTGGTGTCTTATTTGCTTTTCATGAGTAGGCAAAGAGATAGAATGTAAAGTTTTCTTTCTCTTTTAAAAAGCATTTTATAGAGGGAAAAAAAAATCTTCATGTTCAAAACTGGCACCCAGGCTTATAATAAGGACCTGAGCATTCTTTCTCAGGCATCACACAATCACTGTTACAGTCAGAAGTTTTAAACGTGCTATGCTGCTAGTCTTACACTTATTTTATGTTTGTATTTTTTTAAGTGAATTTCCAAATACAATACCATTTTTAATAAATATTGACTACCGTGGAAGTTCCCAGGAAAACATTCTTTTAAAAAGGAGAGAAATAAAGCTTACCAAAATTTGCAGTGGCTTATATTGTTGAGATTCACATTAGAAGAAAAAAAATGTAAACACAGCTGCATGGAGTTTGTAGCAGATCTAGGGTCCCCAGCTGGTACTAAGAGTAATTTTTCCTTTTTGCATCAGGTTTTTTGGTCTGTGTAATCTTTTGTTCCGTGTTCCCTTTATATAGACAAAATCATCAACCAAGGTATAGTTCTAAGCAGTGTAAATTTTAATATTAAAAAGTCTGAAAGCTGAAATTAAGGGCAGCTCTATTTTTTATTTCACAGACTTGTAAATTAGCTAAAGTAAAAAATTGTTTATTGAAGGTTGTGTTTTATATCACATAGAACACAAATAAAGGTACATGGATACCCTTGGTTTTGCCGCTAACTATGTTTTTCAGCTCAGTTCAGTTGCTTAGTCATGTTCAACTCTTTGCGACCCCATGGGCTGCAGCATGCCAGTCTGTCCTGTCCATCACCAACTCCTGGAGCTTGCTCAAACTCATGTCCACTGAGTTGGTGATGCCATCCAACCATCTCATCCTCTGTTGCCCCCTTCTCCTCCTCCTTTCAATCTTTCCCAGTATCAGGGTCTTTTCCAGTGAGTCAGTTCTTCTCATCAGGTAGCCAAAGTGTTGGAGTTTCAACTTCAGCATCAGTCCTTCCAATGAATATTCAGGACTGATTTCCTTTAGGATGGACTAGTTGAATCTCCTTGCAGTCCAAGGGACTCTAAGGAGTCTTCTCCAACACCACAGTTCAAAAGCATCAATTCTTTATAGTCCAACTCTCACATCCGTACATGACTACTGGAAAAATCATAGCCTTGACTAGATGGACCTTTGTTGGCAAAATAATGTCTCTGCTTTTTAATATGTTGTCTAGGTTGGTCATAGCTTTTCTTCCAAGGAACAAGTGTCTTTTAATTTCATGGCTGTAATCACCATCTGCAGTGAATTTGGAGCCCAAGAAAATAGTCTGTCACTGTATCCTTTGTTTTGCTATTTCCCATGAAATGATGGGACCAGATGCCATGATCTTCATTTTTTGAATGCTGGGTTTTAAGCCAGCTTTTTCACTCTCCTCTTTCACTTTCATTAAGAGGCTCTTTAGTTCCTCTTTGCTTTCTGCCATTAGGGTGGTGTCATCTGCATATGTGAAGTTATTGATATTTCTCCTGGCAATCTTGATCCAGTTTGCTTTTCATCCAGCCCAGCATTTAGTTAGATGTACTCTGCATTCAAGTTAAATAAGCAGGATGACAATATACATCCCAATTTGGATTCAATCCATTGCTCTAAGTTCAGTTCTGTTGCTTCTTGACCTGCATACAGGTTTTTCAGGGGGCAAGTAGGTGGTCTGGAATTCCTATCTCTTCAAGAATTTTTCAGTTTGTTGTGATCCACACAGTCAAAGGCTTTGGTGTAGTCAATGAAGCAGAAATATTTTTTTTCTGGAATTCTCTTGCTTTTTCTATGATCCAGTGCATGTTGGCAATTTGATCTCTGGTTCCTTTGCCTTTTCTAAATCTAGCTTGAACATCTGGAAGTTCTCGGTTCGTGTACAGTTGAATCCTGGCTTGGAGAATTTTGAGCATTACTTTGATGATGTGTGAGATGAGTGCAATTATGTAGTAGTTTAACATTCTTTGGCATTGCCTTCCTTTGGGATTGGAATGAAAACTGACATTTTCCCATCCTTTGGCCACTGTTGAGTTTTTCAAATTGGCTGACATATTGAGTGCAGCTCTTTCACAGCATCATCTTTTAGAATTTGAAATAGCTCAACTGGAATTCCATCACCTCCACTAGCTTTGCTTGTAGTGATGCTTTCTAAGGCCCACTTGACTTCACATTCCAGGATGTCTGGCTCTAGGTCAGTGATCACACCATTGTGATTATCTGGGTCATGAAGATCTTTTTTGTACAGTTCTTCTGTGTATTCTGGCCATCTCTTCTTAATATCTTCTGCTTCTGTTATGCCTATACCATTTCTGTCCTTTATCGTGCCCATCTTTGCATGAAATGTTCTCTTGTTATCTCTAATTTTCTTGAAGAGATCTCTAGTCTTTCCCATTCTATTGTTTTCTTCTATTTCTTTGCATTGATCACGTAGTAAAGGTTTCTTATCTCTCCTTTTTATTCTTTGGAACTCTGCATTCAGATGGGCATATCTTTCCTTTCCTCCTTTGCCTTCAGCTTTGCTTCTTTGCTTAACTATTTTTAAAGCCTCCTCAGACAACCATTTTGCTTTTTTTGCATTTCTTTTTCTTGGTGATGGTCTTGATCACTGTCTCTTGTAGAGTGGCACGGACCTCCATCCATAGTTCTTCAGGCACTATTTCTGTCAAATCTAATCTCTTCAATATATTTGTCATTTAGACTGTATAATCCTGAGGTATTAGATTTAGGTCGTACCTGAATAGTCTAGTGGTTTACCCTACTTTCTTCAATTTAAGTCTGAATTTTGCAATAAGTTCATGATCTGAGCCACAGTCAGCTCCCAGTCTGTTTTTGCTGACTGTATAGAGCTTCTCCATCTTTGGCTACAAACAATATAATCAATCTGATTTCAGTATTTGCCATCTGGTGAAGTCCATGTGTAGTGTCATCTCTTGTGCTGTTGGAAGATGGTGTTTGCTATGACCAGTCCGTTCTCTTTGCAAAATTCTGTTAGCCTTTGCCCTGCTTCATTTTGAACTCCAGTGCCAAACTTGCCTGTTACTGCAGGTATCTCTTGACTTCCTACTTTTGCATTCCAGTCCTCTATGGTAAATAGGACATCTTTTTTGTGTGTTTAGTTCTAGAAGGTCTTATAGGTCATCATAGAACTGTTAAACCAGCTTCTTTGGCATTAGTAGTTGGGGAGAAGACTTGGATTACTGTAATATTGAGTCGTTTGCCTTGGAAATGAACAGATCTTTCTATCATTTTTGAGATTTTACCCAAGTACTGCATTTCGGACTCTTGTTTACTATGAGGGCTACTCCATTTCTTCCCAGGGATTCTTGCCCACAGTAGTAGATATAATTGTCTTCTAAATTAAAGTCACCCATTCTGGTCCATTTAAGTTGACTGATTCCTTAAATGTTGATGTTCACTCTTGCCATCTCCTGTTTGACCACTTCCAATTTACCTTGATTCATGGACCTAACATTCCAGGTTTCTATGCAATATTGCTCTTTACATCCTTGGACTTTACTTGCATGTCCAGTCACATCTACAACTGGGCATTATTTTTGTTTGGGCTTCATCTCTTCATACTTACTGGAGTCATTTCTCCACTCTTCTTCAGTAGCATGTTGGTCACCAACAGACCTGGGGAGTTCATCTTTCCGTGTCCTATCTTTTTGCCTTTTCATACTGTTCATGAGATTCTCAAGGCACAAATACTGAAGTGGTTTGCCATTCCCTTCTCCAGTGGATCACATTTTGTCAGAACACTCCACCATGACCCATCCATCTTGGGGTCCCTCGTAGTTTCATTGTGTTAGACAAGGCTGTGATCCAGGTGATCAGTTTGGTTAGTTTTCTGTGATTGTGTTTTTTATTCTGTCTGACCTCTGATGGATAAGGTTAAGAGGCTTGTGGAAGCTTCCTGATGGGACAGACAGACTGTAGGGGAATCTGGATCTTGTTCTGATGGGTGAGGCCATGGTCAGTAAATCTTTTATCTAGCTTTCTCTTGTGGATGGGACTGTGTTCCCTCTCTGTTGTTCTGCCTGAGGCAAACTATGGTAGGGGAAATGGCATGATGGCAGCCTCCTTCCAAAGGACTTGAACCTGCACTGTTATACTCAGTGCCCTGACCCTACAGCAGGCCGCTGTCAACCATGCCTCCTCTGGGGATTCCTGGACACTCACAGGCAAGTCGGGGTCAGTCTCTGGTGGGGTCACTGCTCCTTTCTCCTAGGTCCTGGGGTGCACAAGGTTTTGTTTGTGCCCTCCAAGTGTCTGTTGCCCCAGTCCAGTAGAAGTTCTGTAGTCAAACCTCAAATCCAAAGTCAAATTCCCAGGGGGTTCTCAGTCCCTTTGCCAGACCCCCAGGTTGGGAAATCTGTTGTGGGTCCTAAAACTTTTTTTAACAGTGAAAGATTTTCTTTGGTGTAGTAGTTCTGCAGTTTGTGGGTCTGCTTGATGGCTCTATGGTGGGGCTATGGTGACCTACTCCGAGAGAGCTTATGCTGCATGCCGCATATCCCAGGTTTGCTGCAGCCAGAGCCCCTGCCCCTGCGGCAGGCCTCTGCTGACCTGTACCTCGCAGGAGACACTCAAACACTCAAAGGCAGGTCTGGCCCAGTCTCTGTGGGGTCTCTGGGACTGGTGGACACAAAGTTTTGTTTGAGCCCTCTAAGCATCTCTGACAGGTATGGGGTTTGATTCTAAGCGTAATTTCGCCACACCTACCATCTTGTTGGTGCTTCTCCTTTGCCCTTCAATATGGGGCATCTTTTTTTGGTGGGATCCAACATTCTCCTGTTGATGGTTGTTCATCAGCGAGCACATGTCCTTAAAATTGGGTTTTGACTGACATCCAGACTTAATCAGCCCTGTGAAGTACCATGTCACAGCACATCTGGAGTCCCCATTGGGAAAAGGTCTCAGGCAGCATGTCCGCTCCATTGGTGAGACTTCGTTATTAGATGTGTTAGATGTTTTAGAAGTCATTAGATGTGTTAGATATTATTAGATGTGTCTTTTTTATGGGCATTAGTATCTTCAGCTATGTAAGGATGATATTTAACAGGTAAAGATTTTCTGAGGACTAAATAAATTATGTGAAGAATCTAGATCATTTTTATACAGTCAGTTTTTTTAAAAAAGAAATTTTTATGGTTCTCACTTTATTCATCTATAAGATAAAGCGACTTTACAAGTGACACTCCAAGTATAATTTGCTAACCAGTGATGACCCAGAGTGGAGAAGGAAATGGCAAACCACTCCAGTATTCTTGCCTGGAAAATCCCAGGGACATAGGAGCATGGCAGGCTATAGTCCATGAAGTCCAAAGAGTTGGACATGACTTAACAACTAAAAACAACTAACAATGACCAATGAACTATCTCATTTAAAATAAGTACAGATTGAGAGTGTTTGTTCCAAATTTTACATAATTTTCCAGAGTAATTTTATGTCTGTTGCAACTAATGATTAAAAATGGACACTTCTCTTCTTTTTATTATTTTATATTTTATATTTAGATTTAGATTCATATTTATTATATTTTACAAAATCAGTGGCAGATAGAAAAACAATGCAAGGCGTAGATGTAGTTTGAGTACCAGTGGATTAGATAGCCTCTGAGATAATCTCTCTAGCTCTAAATTTCTAATATTCTGGATAAATTATACAATTTTTTTCAAAGTATTATTAAATATGCTCACAATGAATATAGATGTTTTTAAAAATATTTCATTTAGTGAAAATAGTTCCTCTAAATTAAATTCAAACACGTACTCCTTAATATTTATTCACATTGTCACTTGGATTTAAAAAGATGTTATAGGTGGCCTGAGGGAAAGAGCAATGTGTCTGCATTGTTGGCAATCAAATTAAACTTTCAGTTTGTTCTTTAAAATCTAATTTATTTGGATTCAAAGACCTGTTCTTAATGAAAAGCAGAGGGGGTTACACAGTGACGGTGACATGTGCTGTCACATTGTGCCACCCATTGCTTCTGTTAGGCTGGAGTGCTATAAACCACTGCTTAGCATTTAAATGGGCTTCCCTGGTGGCTCAGATGGTAAGGCGTCTGCCTGCAATGCGGGAGACCTGGGTTTGATCCCTGGGTTGGGAAGATCCCCTCAAGAAGGAAATGGCAACCCAATCCAGTACTCTTGCCTGGAGAATTCCATGGATGGAGGAGCCTGGAGGGCTACAGTCCATGGGATTGCAAAGAAAATGTTCTGCTCCAGCTAGTTAGTTTGGAAGTAAGGTTCCAGATGGAATTAAGGTTGCTAATCAGCTGCCTTTCAAACGGAGCTTTACACAGAGTCTCTCATGGGCCCGGTGTAGTAACAGGGGTCCTTGTAAGTAGAAGGAGGAGTTAGAAGAGTGAGAACCACAGGGACAACGGCGTGACCTTTTTGCCCAACATCCATCGCTGGCTTTGAGGTTGGAGGACGAGGGCTGGCAGCCAGGGAGCGTAGGAGGCTCTAACTGCTGGAGAACATTCCCCCAGACCCTCCAGGAGAATGCAGCTCTGTTGTCACTTAGAGTTTAGGCAGGAGACCTATTTTGGACCTCCAGCCTCTACAACTATAAGAGAATAAATGGGTGTTCTTTTAAGGCACAGAGTTCATGGTAGTATGTTACAGTAGCCATAGAAAATGAATGCAGCCTGGTATTTACCAGAGGCATGGCTGTCAGCTCCACCTTTCTGGCTTCATGTGGGCCTACCCCCAGCAGGCGGAGATGTACCACTCTGAGCGCAGTGACAATGCTGTCTTTCCAAAATGTTTGTTACTTGATAAATCACAGAGAAAAGAGCTGCAGAAATGAACTAATCTCTCCCTTTCTGCCATCCTTCTACAGTTTACATATGAATTAAACATTATCCTTAAAATTACTCATCAGATTTTTTATATGAAGTTATTATGAGAAATATGAACCATAAATTGACAGTGTAATCAGGGTTTGTGTAGCTATAAGCTTATACAATTTGGAGGGCGTGTTATTTAAAAGAAAAAATAGAAAGTTAAATGAAAGTGAATATGTATTTGGGATAAGAAAAAATGAAAAATGAAAATGCTAATAAGTACCACTAACATTAAAAAATTAGAAAAATAATATGCAATTTTTGAATTAAATGTCTGACATGTCTTTATAATCTTTTAATGTATATTTGGTCATGGACAGGGAAGCCTGGCGTGCTGTGATTCATGGGGTCACAAAGAGTCGGACATGACTGAGTGACTGAACTGAACTGAACTGAACTGAATGTATATTTTGACTATGTGTTCTGGATTATTTCTTCATATGACTATGATTTTTGTCATTCCTTTTCTGTAAAGAGTATTGAAAGGTCAAGCAGTCTGTCTTGTAGCATGGCTAATTAAACTTTTTTTTCTTTTATTGATAATTTGCAAAATTTCCTCTCAGTGTCATAACTTGTAGTTAGCAACAACATGCAAATTTTAAGAGTGTTTCAAACCTCCATCAAGTGTCTTTCATATATGAGCTTAAAGATTTAGAAGCTTTTTTTGTAGCTCAGTTGCTGGCTCCATGCATTTCAAACTGTACTTCTCCACTACCTCTGTTCTTCTGGTTACAGGCATGAGAAGTACCTCTAGCTTTGCAGCTCTGTGTCCTTACAGTCATGTGGGGGGAGTCAACCCAGTAGGTGGTAGGATATTTCTGGAAGCCATTCCTGCATTAGGATAGCAGGACAGTTATCAATGATTTGACCATACAAGGTCGTGGCTGTGGATGGACCACATAAGTATAGCCATTAAACCCAAACTAAATTTATTACCAGCTCAACTTTCCTTAACAGCACTTGCAGTGCCTCCTCACACTCCATCACCATCCAACCTGAGAGGGAGCCTACTGGAGCTTAAGGAAGAATGGAAAGAAACAATGATCTTAATTGATTGCATTCAATGTATATTTCTTTTGCAAATTTTGCTAAAACATTTGATTTGGTAAACACACTACTAGGACTCCCCAGGGCCTTGGAAAGAGCCCTTGCAAGGGGGGGATCCTGAAGCTTAATTGGCTTCCCAGTAAACACATCTCTGATAGGACATAGCCCCATACACTGGCTGGATTCTGTAATTCTTTTATTTTTGACATTTTCCAATCCATGATTCTGAAATTCCAAATATAGAAGTAACTGAGAAGCACAGGCCATATCCCGTTAAAATATTTATTCCCATAGGCTACTTTGTTGACCTTGAGAGACCCAGCTTTACACTAGGATTAAGCTTTTAGACCTATTTCTATTTGAAGAAGCTTCCTTATGTGTCTTCTGTGGAGTCAACTAAAATAGATATCCTTAAAGCATGTATCTCCCTTTGTTGGGTTTTGTTTTTCATTAATTTTATTGTGACTAGGTTTGATTTAAAATTCGTCATTTTGCAGATTCTTACTTATTTGTCATTTGGCTAAAGTTAATAAGCATTAGAAATTCTAAAAATATGAAGGGAAATGGGGGAAAAAATGATGTACCAAGATTTCTAGTTAGAGCAGAAGGAATGGATTAGAGCTTTCATTTAGCCATGGGAAGGAGATTTCACAGAACTGGTGGCTTACATAGCTGAGTGAACATCAAGAGTAGTTCTTACTTTTCACTGCTAAGGAAGATGAGCCCCGAAAGAAAATGTGCTGTCATTTCTGAATAGGTATTTTCCCTCTGGATTTTTTTTTTTTAATTTTATTTTATTTTTAAACCTGAAACACTGTATTAGTTTTGCCAAAGCATCATTATTTTTAAATGTTCCTACTTTCATCTGTTGATAGTATGTGTAAGGAAGTAACTAATTAGCTGAAATTTTTAATCCTAGGAGATAGACTTTCCCAAGTTTGATGGTGTCACTTAGACTATTTGATATTTTTTGTTTTCATTGGTGGAAGGCTGATGTGGAACATGGAAAAGTCATGGGAACATTTGTCAGTCTCAGGGTATGATGTTTTTGAAACCTTTAGATGGGAGCAAGATATGACATTAATCACTTAGAAGTTTTCTAGACTGTGCTGTACCTTTAATACAAAATAGATGTACACAATGGTAGAAGGCAATGGCACCCCACTCCAGTACTGTTGCCTGGAAAATCCCATGGATGGAGGAGCCTGGTAGGCTGTAGTCCATGGGGTCCCTAAGAGTTGGACACGATTGAGCGACTTCACTTTCACTTTCCACTTTCATGCATTGGAGAAGGAAATGGCAACCCACTCCAGTGTTCTTGCCTGGAGAATCCCATGGACGGAGAAGCCTGGTAGGGGTCGCACAGAGTTGGACATGACTGAAGTGACTTAGCAGCAGCAGCAGCAGCAGCAGCAGCAGATGTACACAATGAAAGAAATGGCTTCCTGGGTTGTTTTGTTTTGTTTTGTTTTGTTTTGAGCTCCCCGTGTGTACAGCAAATTCCTCTCTGTGTTTTTAAATCCTGTTCTGTTTGGTATACTAATACTTGGTACAGAAAAAATTGTTTGGTCAAGGAAAGGGTTTTTATCATACCCTTTGTCCTTCCCACAATGCTTTCCAAAATCCTGCCATTTCCAGATTACTTAAGAGCTATCTCCCTTTTGAAGTCATTCTTGATTTTCACTGTTAGAATCAACCAGTAAATGCACTTTGTTCCTCCCTTTGCTTATTCTCTTCCCCGTACTTGAAGAACCATCCTTACTTCATTCTGCCATGTCTTATCAAGAGTTACTGCTGCTTCTGAGTGGCCTGTATGCTACACAGTGAAAGAAATGGCTTCCTGGGTTTGTTTGTTTGTTTGTTTGTTTTGCTTTATCCTTCCTTAGTGATTAGAATACGTAAAAGGTCAAATATTTGCTTGTTTTGTTATTCAACAAGTATTTATCAAGGATCTACTATTTGCCAGGTACAGCTCTAAGCATTTGAGACATAGCAGTGAACCACAAAGACAGAAATGTCCACCCTAATGAAACTTATATTAATTGATTGGATCCTGCATTAGATTATGCTTATAGTTTATCCTTAAATCTGTGGTATGTTCCTTGATTTGTAAAATTTTAGTCTTGTTCTGTAGACTTTAGCAAATTCTCACACTAATGTGATTCTTGGTATATATCATTAGTAGGCCTAATCCTGCAAGATATATTTTTTCTATATTGACAAAAGTAAAGTTGCATAAAATCTATTTAAATTAAGTCAGACAGTGGTTTAGTTGACTGATCTGTAAGGTTGCATATTATTTGTTTACTTACAGATTTTTGTACTTTCTTAGACAGGTCTTCCCCAACCACCATTTTCTTACCCAATTTTTGTGCAATCACTCTTTACTCTCCACCGTCTTATTCTGTGTTATTTTTCCAAATTACATGTATCCTTCTCTGTATTCTGTCACTGGGCTACAGATTCATTATCTGTCTCCTTCAGTGGAGCATAAGCTTTATGTGGTTAGGAGCTTTGTCTTGGGCATGGCCTGCATCCCCAGTACTCATTGCATTATAATGTCAAGCAAAAAGGAAATGCTCAGTCAGTTTTCTTTTAATGATTGAAAAATAAGTCTGGGAAAGTTATGTAACCTTTGGTATAGACACTCTCCCTTGTGAAATTAATTTTGATAACTTGCCCCTTCTGACAGACTGTCAATACTGGCCAAACATTTCAACTGAACAAGGCCTCTTTCAGGTATAGGTCCTATTCTTAATTTTTTAAATCTCATGATTGGTTCTTATCCTTCTAATTCTAATCCTGCTTTGTATTTTTTCATTAATTTAATTAATTAGGAAGTATAATAAATACATTTATAATTTGATGAAATGACAGCCAGCATGCAAATGACAAAGATTGTTTGAAAAAGGATGTAAGTTCTTATTTGAGATTCAAATGTAATTAGCATTTTAGCAATAAAAGCATTAGTCTGAAGACTTGAAATTTATGGAAATGTTTTTTTCTGTAGCAAGTTATAACAGATTACAAGCTACTTTTTGGAGAAGACTTTAGATGTGGTAATAATAGATGTATAAATACATGAGATGTTTTACCCTGACATACCATACTTAATTTTATAATTCCTACTTACTTATGAATTCTTTATTTTATGAAATTATTTATTATTTATCCTGCTTCCCTATGAAATGGATAATTTATCTAAACTATAAAATGAGCATATGTCTAAAATTTGCCTTTTCCTTATCATCATCAGTATTTCTTGACTTTTTCCCCAACCTTATTAGTTTCTTTCAGTAGATTATTGCCTAAGTTATCCAGAATGTAGGTTTGTAGAGAATGGGATCTAATTGTTCATGGAAAAATAATTAATATACAGAGCTTATAGAATGGATTTGTTACTAATGCTGTTTATGTGTAGAATTTTAGTTTCTCCTGCATGAGAATTTTAAGAAGGAGAAAGGTAGGGAATAAACATTGAGTGTGTTAGGAATTATGCTGTGCATATGGTTATAGTCATTGTTACTATTATATGAAGAGATACTTAGAATTCTTCTACTTTTAAATAATAACCACTGAACATTTTCCTCCCATAGAGTTTCACTCAATAAACAGAAGGAATATATTTCTTAAGTTGAAACTGTTCATACTAGGATAAAATAAAGCATTTTTTGTGATGTACATAATAGTTAAAGAGGATTTATTTTGCCTTTATACCTTCTTCCATTCCAGTTGTTTTCAAAATATCTTATCCTGAGTTTCTAGTTATCCCTAGAATCTTTCCTAAAACTTTAATAATCTTCTTTCCATTGATAAGAGAGACAAAAATACAAATAGACCACACAGTTAACCTTATCGATGCTGCCATTACAACACCACTTATGTAAATTTTAGTTTATTTTTCTTCCCATATTTGTTGTGGCATAATTGAAAATAACATCGTGGTGATTTAAGGTGTAAATATTGATTTATGTGCTTACATATTGCCAGATCATTAGCACCGTGGTACATAGCTAACATCACCATCATGTCACCTAATTACTATTTCTTTTTTGTGGTAAGAACATTTAAGAATTACTTTCAGTTATATAATAGAGTGTTATTAACTGCAATCACCATCCTATACATTTGATACCCCAAATTTATTCACCTTAGAGCTGCAAGTTTTTATACTCAGACCAACATCTCCCATATCTTCCACCCCACCTCCCAGCCCCTGGTAACCACAATTCTTTTACCATAAGTCTGACTTCTTTAGATTTCACATATAAGTGATTTCATGCAGTATTTGTCTCTCTCTCATTGATTTTTTTAGCGTAATGCCCTCAAGGTCCATACATGTCACAAGTAGCAGAGTTTCCCTAGTTCTCATAGTTTGAGTATATGTGTGTACACACACACACACACACACACACACATATATATATATACATATACATATATGGGCTTCCCTGATAGCTCAGTTGGTAAAGAATCCGTCTGCAATTCAGGAGACCTGGTTCAATTCCTGGGTCGGGAAGATACACTGGTGAAGGGATAGGCTGCCCACTCCAGTATTTTTGGGCTTCCCCATGGCTGGTAATTCCCTGGGTGTTCTTTGGAAGGAATGATACTAAAGCTGAAACTCCAGTACTTTGGCCACCTCATGCGAAGAGTTGACTCATTGGAAAAGACTCTGATGCTGGAAGGGATTGTGGGCAGGAGGAAAAGGGGGCGACAGAGGATGAGATGGCTGGATGGCATCACTGACTCAATGGACATGAGTCTGAGTGAACTCCGGGAGTTGGTGATGGACAGGGAGGCCTGGCGTGCTGCAATTCATGAGGTTGCAAAGAGTTGGATATGAATGAGTGACTGAACTGAACTGATGGCTGGTAAAAAATCCACCTGCAATGCGTGAGACCTGGGTTTGATCCCTGGGTTGGGAAGATCCCCTGAAGAAAGGAAAGGCTACCCACTCCCATATTCTGGATTGGAGAATTCTATGGATTGTATAAACCATGGGGTCTCAAAGAGTCAGACACTGCTGAGTGACTTTCACTTTCATATATATCTTATATGTTTAATATACACATATATATGCATATGTGTACATATTTATGTATCTTTATATATATGTGTGTGTGTATATGTATATATGTATATTCAGGAAACATTTAGGTTGTTTCCATATCTTGGTTATTGTGGTTAATGCTTCATTGAACTTGGAAGGGCAGATATCTCTTCAAAATCCTATTTGTTTTCCTTTGGCTATATATCTGTAAGTGAGATTCCTAGATTATATGATAATTCTCATTTTTAACTTTTTGAAGAGGCTGCATGGTGTTCTCCACAGTGACTACCAATTTGTACTCCTGCCAACAGTGCACAAGGGACCCTTTTTATCCACAGCCTCCACAATACTTGTTATGCTTGAATCTTTTTGAAAAGAAAGATCTGCTGTTAATCTTATGAGAGCTCCCTTGTACATAACAAGTTGCTTTTCTTTTACTCCTTTTAAGGTTCTCTCCTTGTCTGCAACTTTTGACATTTTAATTAAACTGTGTCTTGGCATGGGTCTCTTTGGAGTCTTCTTTTTTGGAACTCTCTGTGCCTCTTGGTTCTAGAAGCCTATTTCTTTCCCCTGGTTTTTAAAGTTTTAAGCCATTGTTTTTTTCAAATGAGCTCTCTGTCCGTTTACCTCTCTCATCTCCTGGGATCATGGGAATGTGCATATTGATCCATTTTATGATGTACTCGTAAGTTCCTTAGCTATCTTCGCTCCTTTTCATTCTGTTTTTTTGGTTTGTTTGTTTTTTCTTTTCTTTTACACCTCTCATTGGATTAATTCTACTGCTTTGTCTTCAAATTTGCTGATCCTTCCTTACACTTGATCTACTCCACTATCAGTCCCCTGGTTCAGTTCAGTTCAGTTCAGTCGCTCAGTCCTGTCCGACTCTCTGCGACCCCATGAATCACAGCACGCCAGGCTTCCCTGTCCATCACCAACTCCCGGAGTTCACTCAAACTCACGTCCATCGAGTCGGTGATGCCATCCAGCCATCTCATCCTCTGTCGTCCCCTTCTCCTCCTGCCCCCAATCCCTCCCAGCATCAGAGTCTTTTCCAATGAGTCAACTCTTCGCATGAGGTGGCCAAAGTACTAGAGTTTCAGCTTTAGCATCATTCCTTCCAAAGAACACCCAGGGCTGATCTCCTTCAGAATAGACTGGTTGGTTCTCCTTGCAGTCCAAGGGACTCTCAAGAGTCTTCTCCAACACCACAGTTCAAAAGCATCAATTCTTCGGTGCTCAGCTTTCTTCACAGTCCAACTCTCACATCCATACATGACCACTGGAAAAAACATAGCCTTGACTAGATGGACCTTTGTTAGCAAAGTAATGTCTCTGCTCAGTCCCCTGGTAGAATTTTTCAAATCATTTATTGTATTCTTCAGCTGTGTGATTTCTGTTTGTAACTGTCTTGTATTTTCTTTCTTTCTATCAATTTTCTCACTGTGTTCATTGTTCTCCTAACTCTTTTTTTTTGTTTGTTTTTTTAAATTTTATTTTATTTTTAAACTATTCTTAAACTCTTTATCAGGTCATTCATTATCTCTATTTCATTGAGACCTGTGTCTGGAGTTTTGTCTTGTTCTTTTCCTTGTCATATATGGCTCTGTTTCTTCATTTTCCTTAACTCTCCGTGTTTATTTCTGCATGTTAGATAAAACAGGTGCCTCTCCTGTCTTGGCCTAGTGGTTTTATATGGGAAACCTACTTTATCAATCAGTTCAACCTGTGCTCCTCCTTGTTTCTCAAACCTTTTGGATCACCTAAGCTGACTTTTTGTTCTTAGTGGCTCTCAGTAGTTCAGAGTGTGCCAAGACCCACTGGTGTCTCAAAGGGGAGGTTTACTCTCAGCATCAAGATGCAGGCTGGTTGGAATCTGGACATTCAGGTAACACCTAGGACAGTATGTAGTCAGGCCACTTCTAGGGAGAAGTGGGAGATGAACATTTTTGTCTATTCCCTCTGAGCTGAGCCTGGCTGTGTATATATATGGGGAGGAGGATGCTCCTGAGCCCATTAAGAATTTACTTATTTGCTGCAGTCCTATGGAACTCCTGAATGCAAGTCCCGTTGGCAGAGCCAGGTGACCCAGCATCCTGCTTCTCAAGTGGCAGCCACAACAGCTGGGGTGCCAGATGTGTGAACAAGCTTTTCCCAGGGAGACACTAGTAACTTGGAATGAGCTAGAGGGTGCCTTCCGGCTTTCCTGACCTCCAGTAATCCCTAAATGCATGCTAAATTAGAAGCCTGATCCTCAGGAAGCAACCTGTAAAATAACTATAGTGAATTTTAGGAAGAAGCAGGTATGCATGCATGCATGCTAAGTCGCTTCAGTTGTGTCCAACTCTGTGCGACCCCCAGACGGCAGCCCACCAGGCTCCCCTGTCCCTGGGATTCTCCAGGCAAGAACACTGGAGTGGGTTGCCATTTCCTTCTCCAATGCATGAAAGTGAAAAGTGAAAGTGAAATCGCTCAGTCCTGTCCGACTCCTAGCAACCCCATGGACTATACAGCCCACCAGGCTCCTCTGTCCATGGGATTTTCTAGGCAAGAGTACTGGAGTGGGGTGCCATTGCCTTCTCCAAGAAGCAGGTAAGGGCTTGGGAAATAGACATAGTATGGATGGCTTGGTTCACAAAGAACAGGACACAGCCGAAGTGACTGAATGCACAGCACAAGGATGGCTTGGTTGATAGTTTTCTTTGCCCATAAAAAATACACCAAGCTGTTGTTCGGCCCTTCAAATGTTTTGAGGCTTTCCTAGGCTTCCTATCTCAGTCTGGTCTCTAGTTCCAGCATGATATCTCAGTTTCATCTCAAATGCCAAGAGCAAATACCTGCCCAGAGCACTGTGATGAAAAGGATTGTGAAGGGCTCAGTAATTTTGTTTTAATGAATAAATGATTTAAAAGCATGGCTTAGAATTCTGGATACAATTACTTATGTAATAAGGAGGACTTCTTTCCATTTCTGCTTCTCTGTGTGAAGCTTGTGAAAGGCCTAGAACTAGCAGTTTTTATTTCGCCTGCTACACACAGCAAAATGCCTTGCAGGGAATAGGCAATCAATATCAACTGAATTCACTGAATGAGTGAAATTTTTATCTTATGAATGTCAATTCCAGTAATTCACCCAGAGTCTTATTGGTATATGAACTTTATTAATATAAATTATGCCTATTTTTAGAAACACATCTCTGCCAACACTGTTTGAAAGTTATGCTAATGCAGAGATAGTTATTTTGTCACTTAAAAAAAAAGCATGTGTTATGATGTAATTCTGGCTGTGTTTCCTGGTGGTATTACATTGTTCAGAGCTGAAAAATGTAAGCATATGCCATCAATTAGTAGACTCATGAGGAAAAATCAGAATTACCTCATCTTGTTTACAACTGGGCTTCATGGAAGTTTGAGATTCCACAATTTGCTAAGGCACATTGTCTGAATGCCTTAAGTTATCTATCAAGGATTTATTCTTCTCAGAGCAAAAACTGTTATGTTTTTAATATATGCATAATTTTAAAATCTCTATGTTGCTGGTGTCATTTTTAAGCAAATATTTTAACAAAATTTCTAAAGTAACTCTTTTATAAACCTTATACATTTTTTAAACAATTTTTTGGTTCTCAGTTTTCCTTATGGTCCAACTCTCACATCCATACATGACTACTGGAAAAACCATAGCTTTGACTAGACAGACCTTTGTTGGCAAAGTAATGTCTCTGCTTTTTAATATGCTGTCTAGGTTGGTCATAGCCTTTCTTCAGAGGAGTGGGTGTCTTTTAATTTCATGGCTGCAGTCACCATCTTCAGTGATTTTGGAGCCCAAGAAAATAAAGTCTGTCACTATTTCCCTTGTTTCACCACCTATTTGCCCTAAAGTGATGGGACCAGATGCCATGATCTTTGTTTTTTGAATATTGAGTTTTAAACCAGCTTTTTCATGCTCTTCTTTCACTTTCATCAAGAGGCTCCTCTGTTCCTCTTCACTTCCTGCCATAAAAGTGGTGTCAAATGCATATCTGAGGTTATTGATATTTCTCCCAGCAATCTTGATTCCAGCTTGAGCTTCATCCAGCCCAGTGTTTCTCATGATGTACTCTGCATATTAGTTAAATAATCAGGGTAACAATATATAGCCTTGATGTATTCCTTTCCCAATAAGGAACCAGTCTGTTGTTCCATGTCCATTTCTGTTGCTTCTTGACCTGCATACAGATTTCTCAGGAGGCAGTTAAGGTATTCCCATCTCTTGAAGAATTTTCCACAGTTTGTTGTGATCCACACAGTCAAAGGCTTTGGCATAGTCAATAAAGCAGAAGTAGATGTTTTCTGGAAATCTCTTGCTTTTTCAATGATCCAATGGATGTTGGCAATTTGATCTCTAGTTCCTCTGCCTTTTTAAAAACCAGCTTGAACATCTGGAAGTTCATGGTTCATGTACTGTTGAAGCCTGGCTTGGAGAATTTTGAGCATTACTTTGCTAGCTTATGAGATGAGTGCAATTGTGTGGTAGTTTGAGCATTCTTTGGCATTGCCTTTCTTTAGGATTGTAATGAAAACTAACATTTCCAGTCCTGTGGCCTCTGCTGAGTTTTCTAAATTTGCTGGCATATTGAGTGCAGCACTTTCACAGCATCATCTTTTAGGACTTGAAATAGCTCAAGTGGAATTCCATCACCTCCACTAGCTTTGTTTGTGACAATGCTTCCTAAGGCCCACTTGAATTCACATCCCAGGATGTCTGGCTCTAGGTGAGTGATTGCACCATCATGGTTATCTGGGTCATGAAGATCTTTTTTGTATAGTTCTTCTGTGTATGCTTGCCACCATTCTGTAATATCTTTTGCTTCTGTTAGGTTCAGTCCTTTTCTGTCCTTTATTGTGCCCATCTTTGCATGAAATGTTTAATGCATCTCCTTTTAGGCTGTCTGATCACATCACTACTCATTAACACAACTGGAGTTTTATGCCTTTTGGAGGATTTTAAGTCATTGGATAAACTGTACCATTTTTCTCCCATAATTACATCTGACACCAGTCCCATATGCTAATGTGCGTAGTTATAAAAGATAGCTTGAATTGTTGTCCAAGTTATTAAATACTGACCACTCTTGAATGAGGCAGCTTGATCAGTGATCCCAGAATCCTCTACAGAATAAGACATTTGTAAGAGATGCTTTTTGAATGACTGCTTGCATGATATGTATTGAATGAAAGAACATATGTACCTTCTTTTTTTTTTTTTTTCTCCTAACAAACTGGGATTTAACATTTATTTATTTATTTATTTTCCTTTTTATTTTTATTTATTTTTTTTTAATTTTATTTTTAAACTTTACATAATTGTATTAGTTTTGCCAAATATCAAAATGAATCCGCCACAGGTATACATGTGTTCCCCATTCTGAACCCTCCTCCCTCCTCCCTCCTCATTCCATCCCTCTGGGTCGTCCCAGTGCACCAGCCCCAAGCATCCAGTATCATGCATCGAACCTGGCCTGGCAACTCGTTTCATACATGATATTTTACATGTTTCAATGCCATTCTCCCACATCTTCCCACCCTATCCCTCTCCCACAGAGTCCATAAGACTGTTCTATACATCAGTGTCTCTTTTGCTGTCTCGTACACAGGGATATTGTTATCATATTTCTAAATTCCATATATATGCGTTAGTATACTGTATTGGTGTTTTTCTTTCTGGCTTACTTCACTCAGTATAATAGGCTCTAGTTTCATCCACCTCATTAGAACTGATTCAAATGTATTCTTTTTAATGGCTGAGTAATACTCCATTGTGTATATGTACCACAGCTTTCTTATCCATTCATCTGCTGAATGAAAGAACATATGTACCTTCTATGTATCCTCTTTCATTCCAAGCTGAGTGCCTTGTGTTTTGTAGAGTCTGAAAATGTCTATTGAATGAGTACATGGATTTTGGAGACTTATTAGTGACTATAATTGCCATTGCTTCTTCTTTTTTTAAATGCAACTTTTTTTTACCTTTCCTGAAATTATTTACTTATTTATTTATTTGTGGCTATGCTAGATCTTTGTTGCTATGAGGGCTCTTCTCTAGTTGTGTGCACAGACTTCTCATTGCAGTAGTTTCTCTTATTGCAGAGCGTGGGCTCTAGGGCATGAGGCTTCAAGTTGTGGTCCATGGGCTCAGTAGTTCTGGGCTCTAGAGCACGGGCTCAACAGTCTTATCTCTCTGGCTTTGTTTCTCTAGGACATGTGGGATCTTCATGGATTAGAGATCAAACCCATATCTCTTTGATTGTCAGGGGATTCTTTACCACTGAGCAACCCTGCCCATTGTTTCTTTGTCATTCTCCAATGAAATCAAGTTGAATAAATACATCACTCACATTTTTTTTTATTATTCATTACCATTTCTTTTAAGTTACACAATAAATTCAGTGTATTCCATTTTCAGTTTTCCCATCACTCCTAATATTTTGACCAATACCCATATTATATTAGCTATAGATAAGAGAACTTCTTTTGCCTTTTTTTTCTTCTTTTACAACCATATAACCTTGTTTTTTTGCAGGAAAAATAAGATAGTTATTGAACATTTAGATTCTTGAACAAGTGCTTAGGGAAAACTGAAATTGTGACTCATTTTATAACTTCAATTAGTAATTTTAGATTGAAATTATTATTTTTCAAGGTACCCATTATAAAAACTTAACTGCAGTAATAACTGGAGTTTAGAACTTAATGTTTGATTCTTTAAGTGTCTTAGTAATTCTCTTGGGAAATGCTTAGGCACATCTGAAGATTGTATTACTTTTTCCATGCCACTGGGAGAGTATTGAATGAGTTATTGTTTCAAAGTATGGGTTGTGAAATAATCTGCTTCAGAACTAATAGAGCTAACTCACATTTTTATCTTTTCATATATCAGTAAGTAGGATTTCATTTCTAGTGCTAAATACATGAGGAGATAAATATGATACTAGATTTTGTAGGATGCTTCCTTCTAAAGATTGGAGCTATATATCTGGTCTTTGCAAACATTACCAGTAATGGAGATTGCATGTGCAAGTATTCATTATAGAGACAATAGGCTTTTCTATGGAGTGTGTTTTTATAGGCAGAATCTTAAAAGAAAATGGTGAGAATATTTCTTACATATCAAATCTGCTTCAGCTATGAAAATTAAATCTTTTTGTCTTTATCCTCCTCTCATTTTCTTTGTCTTTTTTTCATCTCCAAGCAGTCAGTGATGATGTGACAAAAATAGATATTGTAATAGGAATTGTAGGTGTGGGTGAAGAAGTCTTGCTGTGAATGAAAACAGGAGCTTGTGAGTCTCCCACCAGCCTCCTTTTTATAGGGCCCATATTAGAGTTGAGGGGGTGGCCACTGCAGTGGGAAGAGTTATTTTAAATAGTCAAAATCTTTTCTGTTCCTAATTTACATGTAATTCTCTATCACCTCCTGCATGCACTGTCATGCATGCATGCATGCTAAGTTGCTTTAGTTGTGTCTGACTGCGACTCTATGGACAGTAGCCCTCCAGGCTCTACTGTCCACAGGATTCTCCAGACAAGAATATTGGAGTAGGTTGCCATTTTCCTTCTCCCTATCTGCTGTCATAGGTGCTGGATATACAGCATTTCAGAAATATCTACTTCTTGCAATCATGGAGATTGAAGTTTAGTTAGGTGACAAAAAGCAAACAAAAAATGAATAAATATACTGAAATAAGAGAGTAACTTAGGTTATGTGGGCTGTCAGACAAGATATTTGAGGGTGTGATATTTGAACTGAGATCTGAAGAGTAAGGAGAGGTGAGTGAGGTTAACAAGAGAGGGAAGATATTTCAAGGTAGAGGAATCTACAAGAAAAAGAAATATTAGCTAGGAATAATCTTGATGCATTTGAGTAACTGACAGGGCACCAGTCTGGCTGGTGTGCTGTGAGCTTGGAAGAGAATTAGAAACCTAGGCAGGAGACAGTTCAGTTCAGTCACTCAGTCATGTCTGACTCTTTGCCCCATGGACTGCAGCATGCCAGACTTCCCTGTCCATCACCAACTCCCAGAGGAAGACAGATCATGCAAAAATTTGTGGGCATGTTTAGGAATTCTAACTTTGTTTTCAGTTTAGTAGAATGTCTTAGTGAACTTTAAAAAAGAGAGTGACATAATCTGATGTACTTTTTAAGACTGTTAGTCAACAGTGTGAATTGGAAGGGGGGGAGGTGCATGGAGAAAGCAGCCAGGAGACGCTTGCCTTTGTCCACATAAAGGAGGATGTCACAGCTGAAGCTTTGCTAGTACAGATGGAGAAAGTAAGACTGAAAAGAAGAATGTATGGATATATGTATAGGTAACAGACTGGATGAGATTTGGCAAACAATTGGATGAGGAAGTGAGAGAGAAGGGAGCTCTCAGTGTTAAAGATTAGATTCATGCTATTTACTGAACAGGAAGACATGCTCTGAGGGGGAAGGTGAAGAGTTCAATTTAGAAAAATGTATATCTGAGATGCTTGCATCTCAAGTAGGTTTTGAGATATATTATCCTGGTCCTCAGGTATAAATTTTGGCATTCTTGGCACAGAAATTATGTTGTATTGATGAGGCAATCTAAAAAGGCTATATGCAGAGAGAGAGAAAGAAGGATCCAGGACTGATGACCAAGGAATTACAACATCGAGAGCTGAGTTAGCGGAAGAAGAGCCAGCAGGCACTACTGAAGGATGGCTATGGGAAGCCAAGAGAGGTGAGCGGGTGGTCAAGAAACTGAGCTGAGTCAGTGACCAAGATGATGTCAAGACAGAGGGGTGGCTGATGTGCCAAATGCTCCTGGGAAGTCTGGGGACCCAGGAATCAAAGCAGGTCCAATCACATCTAACAACATGATGATCACTTTGTGTATAACATAAGGAGAACTGGTGAAGTTACATAGACTGATGCAAGGCTGGAGGGATGTCAAGGATGAACAAGGTGGGAGAGAGCTGACAACATGCGTAGATAACTTCAAAGGTTTTTTTTTTCTCTGAAAAGCAGTTGAGGAATTGAGACATGGCAGTAGCTGAAGGAGATGGTGAGACTAAGAGGATTTTTTTTAAATATGGGAGATGTTGGAATGAAAAGAGGGAAATTAACCCATACAGCAAAGGCCTTGCAAAGAGAATTAAATAATGAGAGTCAGAGGCACATGAGGGCTTGGACTTTATTAAGAAAGGAGAAGGAGAAGATGGGTGGAGATCCATAACATTTTGTAATTTGTTGATGTAATTAGGTAAGGGGTAAAGGGTTTGGGAGGTTTGAGGAAGAAAAAAGCAAGCTTACTAAGAGAATATTATGAAAAGTGTACCCATATAAGAGCCTTCACTTCACCCGTTTGAAAACTGCTCCACAGAATCTTGATCTGTAAAGCTGGTAAAAGAAGAGACAATTTGTTTTGCGGTGAGGAAGAGGAACATTGTTTTGCCCTTTCAGTTTTCTTGGCACTACTGGGGTAGCCCCAGAGGAGCTCTAGGGCTCCAGAGCTCTTCATTTGAAAACACTGACATTGGGGAAAGAGTTCCTGGCAAGGCAAACAGAATTCTCAGTGAAAATCAAATTCTGGAAGAGCTGCTGGCTTGTGAAACTCAGAAGCATTTAGGTTTCAACTGACAGAAAGCAAGGTGAATGCCTGTACCGGGGACGTGGGTGACCACAGAGTGCGGAAGAGAGCCACTCAGAAAGCACCGGGAAAGGAACCAAGACAAACTCCATCTACTTTATAATTCTGTAATAGGCTGAATTCAGAGGAAGATGTTGGCCCTGGCATGTTCTCAGCCCACCTGTGCAGTGACTCATTCTCTCCTTGGGTCAATGAGAGGGGATGAGAATGCAGGACACGTTTTTTAAATCCCAAGATGATCTTGTCTTGTTTTTTTCCCATAATCAGTATTGATTTTCTACTACTTATGTAAGTCAACACATTTATCTTGCCAGAAAAAGGTAACACCGGCGAAATACCTTTTATAAAAAGGGGATTATGTTTCTCAAAATTTTTTAAATAATTACTTATGCATGTACCAGTGATATGATTTTGTTTTAGGAATATTAGACTTAGTGTTTTGTTTTTTTGTTTGTTTGTTTTTTTCTGAAGAAGTATTTAGTTATAAGAAAAGGTATTAGTTTTATTTTTACTTATGATAAAGCTGTAAGTATTAATTATAAAAAAACATGTCCTTTGGCAGTGATGATTTCTAATCTGTGAGGAAAGCTATTATTTATGGTTTATCATTCTAACTGATTTTAAAATGGTGAAAATAATAAGTTTGACATCTGTTTTGCTGTTTTTGTACTTAGTGGTTCAGGAAAGTACACCATCCCCAGGGCTCTGCTGGGTGTGAGCACAGGCACTTTTCTCTTTTGTAAAATGCGAGTTATAAAATCTCCTTTCTCACAAGGTTGTTCTATGAATTTAATGAGTTGATATACCCAAAACACCTAGCTATTGCCTGATTAACAGTAACCATACACTGAATAGTTTAGACACATGAAGAAGCTACAGAACCCACCGTGAGGCCACATGATATTGATGAAAACTCTGTCTTTGAGTCAGACTTGTAGGGATTCAAATTCTGGTGCTGTCATGTATCAGCTGTGTGATCTTGGGAACATCACCTTGCTGTCTGATCCTTGGCTTAATCTTAGTAACTTGATGACCCCGTTTTTCTCTAAGCTGTAGCCTTTTTCATCTCTAAATTACCAATAGTCATTCTTCTTTCATTGGACTGATGTGATGGTTATGGGGGATATTGTGTAGAAAATATATGGAAAAACATCACATGTAAGGTTTGTTTGACAGTTGCTGGGGATGCTTATATAAGCCAGCCTCTCCTTTACTGCTGGCCAGATTCACTTCCATCCTGACAGATATGACTGTAGTTATTTCTGACAGCTTATTCATTTCTCACAGTCTGTTGCACCTACAAGTCTCTAAATATTAGATCATTTTTGCAACGGGGTATAGATTTTAGAACAAGTCAGAATCAGAATTATGAAGCCATTAGTTATATAATGGTGATTGTCATCTTGTTTTATATAAGCAGCAGAGGCTTTATTCTAAAGTACATAAAACGCAACTCCTAAGGAGTAAGTCTTAGCTTACTTCTCATTCAAGGGCAATCTTGGGACCCTTTCAGCAGCTGTGAAAACTGACTCATTTAAGACAACTTGGGAGCCTACCTCCAGCAAGTATACAGTACCATCTCCCTGAGCGTTGTTGTGGCAGTGAATCAAATTTGAATCAGTTTAGGACACATACCCTAGAGGCTGTAAGCTCAGTCACGCTGGCCAAAGTGTTTCCTGTGCCTAGCTCTATCTGGGTCATGTAAAAATAGAGAAGGGCTGAATTTGGAAATGTATGGAATGGAGGACATGTCTCTTCTTTAGATACCAATTAAGGATGTTATGGTATCTATGTCTTGAAAGGAATTCATAGTTGAATCTATAGTTTAATACTGTGTGTGTGTGTGCGTGTGTGTGTGTGTGTATATATATATATATATAATGTATATCCTTTTTTAAGGGAAAAGCAATTAACATGATTTTAATTTTTAAATATGTTCAACTGAAAAACCATTTATAAAACTATTTCTATGCTATGCTTACACACATATAAGCAAGTTTGATTTTGGCTAAAGACTGTGAGAGAGTCTATTTTAATTTACAGTGCTCCTTTGTTTCCACACCTGAGGCATCAGCTCTATATCTGTGGAAATTATACTGTTTCAGCTGGCTTAGAGGCCCTAGGGAAAGCTTTAGGATTTTAACATTAGACCCGTTATTTTGCCCAAGGGGTTTCTGAGAGACTAGTCATGGGCCAAGTTACTACATCTGTTTTAAAGCCTTAATATAAGCTCCGTCATGGTCACAGTGACTGCTGCAACTTCCACAGGCACAGTTCCTGGGTGAGACCCAGCACATCAATAAAGTGCACATTCCAGGCAGTTGGAGGAAGGTGCAGGCTTAGCCTTGGGCCTGCCTCAGAAATGTGGCACAAACAGCGAGAGTCATTTATTCCATTTAGATGTCTTTGTCCATTGCGGGAAAATGTTCTTGAAACATTATATTTTAAAAAAGAGTGCTGTGGTTTTTTTCTTTTCAATTAATGCAAAATTTTCCACAATGGTTTGTTCTGCTGTACCTATGGTCTCAAAAGGAATTCATAGTTGAATCTAAAGTTTAATATTGTGTGTGTGTGTGTGTGTGTGTGTGTGTGTGTGTATATATATATATATTTTATACTATGTATATCCTTTTTTAAGAAGGGAAAGGCACTGACTGAGTACTAAAAGTTATCTAACTAATGTTGAATTTTAATTGGAAATTTTGAAAGCCACAAACCCAAATGTGAAAATGGAAAAATCAATTTTTTTAAGATTCATAGCTTGTTACTGTTGGTGTCGTAATGGTTCCAAATATGGTTGGAATGGTTCCACAGATCAGATCAGTCACTCGGTCGTGTCCGACTCTTTGCAACCCCATGAATCGCAGCACGCCAGGCCTCCCTGTCCAACACCAACTCCCGGAGTTCACTGAGATTCACGTCCATCGAGTCAGTGATGCCATCCAGCCATCTCATCCTCTGTCGTCCCCTCCTCCTCCTGCCCCCAATCCCTCCCAGCATCAGAGTCTTTTCAAATGAGTCAACTCTTCACATGAGGTGGCCAAAGTACTGGAGTTTCAGCTTTAGCATCATTCCTTCCACATATGGTTGCAAATATTTTGAGGGGAAAAAAGAGAGGAAATATAATTTAAGATGTCTTTTTCCTTTTCTACCTTCCACACTGGCTTTTGAAGAAGAGATGACACTGCAATCAATCTAAAATTATAGTTTTGATTGATAGAAGCATTAGTATCTTGTCAATATTGATCTTAACTAATTTGGGGCAGAGACTTGTATTAAGATGTTCTCCTCTCTCTATTGTCTGGATCTCAGGCAAGGAAACTGCCTTTTAAATCTCTGTATCTAGAGAGCACCTGTACTAGTTCTGTGTCCTTTGCTATGATAAGTATGTTACTGATAATGTGTATTGATTTTGTTGTAACAGCTGGATTATGCATCAGCTATGTCAGGGAGGCTTTGTTAGAGCCTTCTTTGGTAGACTCATACAGTTAAGAGGCCCGTGTTTTGTGGTAGGAAGTACATACAGTGTCAAGTCTGGTGCTCTCAGGGGCTGGCCAGTCACAGACGTCATCCTCACCTTGCCAAGACTCACTTCTACACAGGGTTTCTCCATAAGGATTGGTGAGGATCAACTGATGTGATTTTTGGAGCACTTTGTAAACTCTAAATTCTGAGCTGATATGACTATGTGATTTTACTTTATTCTTGCAGTTGAATTTTTACTTTGTATAAACTTGGGATTTCCAACTCAAAACTGCTTAGAAAAAGGCATAATCTCCTGCACTTAGAATGCTGTGTGTGTATGTGTGTGTTTGTGCGTGTGTGTGTGTTGCTCAGTCGTGTCCAGCTTTTTGCAACCTCATGGACTCTAGTCCGCCAGGCTCCTCTGTCCTTGGGATTTTCCAGGAAAGAAAACTGGAGTGGATTGTCATTCCCTTATCCAGGGATCAAACCCAGGTCTCCTTCATTGCAGGTGGATTCTTTACCATCTGAGCCAACAGGAAAGTCAAGAATGCTGTGGTCGTCTCTTAACCATTGCTTAACAGTGTTGCTTTCAATTATTTTAGTTTTGCCAGTGCAAATGCTGCCTCCTAGGGATTCAAGCTCTGAATCCCTCTGATTCAAGCTCAGAGGAGAGAAGACCTTCTTTTGACTCTTCTTTTTCTAGTCCTTGGGGTTCCAAATCCATTGTAAATTAATTCCTTGATGCTCAAACTCATTTTTTATCACCTATTCACATTGTTCTTATATTTCGGGGTCCTGTTCAAAACCTCATCTTTCATGAAATACCCTCAGTGACTCCAAAGTCTATCACCTACTTCATGTTTGAAGACAGTCTTGGATTCCCAGTTTATGACTTGGGGATGCATATGTTTTTTACTCTCCAATGTTAGCTTTTGGATTTCCTTAAATACAGTTCATGGGGTTGCAAAGAGTTGGGCACAACTGAGCATGCACACACAAAGATAGAGGTAACTGTAATTCTTTTGTGTCTCTTCTCAGTGGGTTTTTTCCCTATAGTTCTTTATTCTGCTTTGATGCTCATGCTTTGAATGTGATGTAGCTAATGGGCAGTTGCACTTTAGCACTTTCCTGGATGTAGAGGGAGGACTTTTGCATCAGTGAGCACTAGGAGTGCTTTCCTGACTGAGAGAGTGATCTGGCTGCTCTGATATCATGTAGCCTCACTCTTCCTCAATGCCGATGTGGCTGACTCAGTTGTTCATCCAAGAAAATCTAAACATTCTCTTTCACTGTTCCCAGTGAGTGCTTCCAACAGTTACCACTTCACTGGAGCAGTCTGCCTTCCCTTCTCCCAGAGAGAAGGTATCTGTTATTCAGGCAACGCTGAATAACAAGTTATATTAATAGTATCCAGACAAAGGGTCCAAACTCAAGAGTTTTCATTTGGAATGTCATTTAAAAAACATGATATCCCTTAAATTTCAGAAATCTTTTATGTGATACATCTATGTGTCCATCCATTTACACTTTGTGTTATTCTAGATGATGGAGGTTTTAAATATGAAGAAATGAGTCAGGTACTTGGAACTAATTGTTAAGCAGTAAACAAATAAGTGAAATTGACCTGCACTGTGATGTGGTTTATATAATTCTCACCTTTGGAGGACTTCCAGTATGACAGAATAAACATTATTATTTAATGAAATGTAGCTATACATTTGTAAAATTGCCTGTGTACATGTGTGCACAAGAATGCCCCTACCAATGCAGGGGATTTAAGAGACATGGGTTCAATTCCTGGGTCAAGAAGATGCCCTGGAGAAGGGCATGGCCACTGACTCTAGTATTCTTTCCTGGAGAATCCCATGGACAGGGGAGCCTGGTGGGCTTCAGTCCATTGGGTCACAAAGAGTTGGACACAACTGAAGTGACTTAGCATGTATGAGTGTACGTATATGTGTGAAAGCAAACTGAGCACCCACCATGCACAAGTGTTTGCACGGGCTGCGAGTAGCACAGACGCAAACTAGACACAGGCTCTGCCAGAAAGAAACCCAGTCTACTCACTTGTTCATTTGAATATAGCCAAGAGGCAGTTGTTAGCACAATGTGAGGGAAGCACAGAAAAAAAGAAAAAACTGACTAATTCTGTGGAGAAAAGAGATGTCTTCACAAAGAATGTGAAGCTTCAGTTAAATAAGTTAAATTCAGTTAAATAAGGTTTCACTTTTTTTCAAGAGTAATGTGTGGAAAGCTATACAACATTTTCAGGGAATAATTTCTTCAGTCTGACTGAACCAGGGAGTATGTAAGAAGCTCCATCATAGAATTGAATTATTAAGTAGCCCAGGCCTCGCTGCCTTTTATTCCAAATAAAAACAGTGTAGGTATTTTTTTTAACAGGTAACTAATAATGTACCTCCTTGAATCATAACACCAAGGTATCAGCCAAACACCCAAATGGAAGCAAAGTTTGTGTTGGGGATAAAATATTTAAAAAATTGTCCCTGGACATCCTGAACCAAAGACTGTACTGAATCGTTGTTCAGGAAAAGATGCGGAAGTGGTGGTGAGCAAACAGTAATCTGTGGGTAAATGGATTTGCCTTTGGATTCTGTGTGGTCATAATCTGATAATCTAGGGATAGATTTTGTTTTCTAATACCATGTGTTAGATCTGAGGTATGTTGAAAAGATGAAGGGAAAGAAGAACCTTAATAGTTGAAATGCGAAAAGAAAATTACTTTCTCTCTTTCTGTCTGTCTGTATCCCAAGTGAATGATGGTCACTGCATTTTAAGATGAAGCCTACCATTTTAACTTTGTGTTTATAATTTATTCTTGAAGGATTTAGATAGTACCTCTCCCATGACTTGGAATCTGTTATAGGAACATTCCTTGGCACTCAAGGAACACTCTAATTATCTGTTGCTGATACTGAGACATCTCTGTTTATATCTGGGTCTAAATATATACCTCAGTTTTTACTTCAATAAAATAATTTTGTTTATATAGTATCCTCTGGGGGAATTGAGCAAGATGAGTATCTGAAAAAAGTGAGTATTATTACGCTACTTGAGTGATATGTTTGCCTAGAGTTAACATCCTTTGGCCTGACTCTGCCATGTTTATTTCTAACTAAGATATCAACAACATGGAGAGGAAAATGGAATCATTAAATATTTGTGCATTCCTACTTATAAAACTTGTTATAAAACCGCTTTAAAAATCTATAGTTAGTTAACACCGGGTCAAGCTATTGTACTTTATTTTGGAGGCTATGATCAAAAATCTCCCAAAAAACAAAAGCCCAGGACCAGATGGCTTCACAGGAGAATTCTATCAAACAGTTAAAGAAGAGCCAATGCCTATCCTTCTAAAACTTTTTCAAAAAATTGCAGAGCAAGGAGCACTTCCAAACTCATTCTATAGGGCCACCGTTACTCTGATACCAAAACCAAACAAAGACACCACACAAAAAGAAAACTACAGGCCAGTATCACTGATGAACATAGATGCAAAAATCCTCAACAAAATTTTAACAAGCAGAATTCAGCAACACATCAAAAAGCTCATACACTATGATCAAGCTGGGTTTATTCCAGGAATGCAAGGATTGTTCAGTATATGCAAATAAGTCAATGTGATACACCATATTAACAAATTGAAAGATAAAAATCATATGATAATCTCAGTAGATGCAGAAAAAGCCTGTGACAAAATTCAGCACCTATTTATGATTAAAACTCTTCAACAAATGGGCATAGAAGGAACCTACCTCAACATAATAAAGGCTATATATGCTAAGCCTACAACAAACATTATTCTCAATGGTGAAAAACTGAAAGCATTCCCCCTAAGGTCAGGAACAAGACAAGGGTGTCCACTTTCAGCACTATTATTCAGCATAGTTTTAGAAGTCCTAGCTACAGCAATCAAAGAAGAAAAAGAAATAAAAGGAATTCAGATGGGAAAAGAAGTAAATCTCTCACTGTTTGCAGATTACATGATGCTGTACATAGAAAATCCTAAAGATAGTACCAGAAAATTGCTAGAGCTAATCAGTGAATTTAACTAAGTTGCAAGATACAGAATCAACACAGAAATCACTTACATTTCTATAATAACAATGAAAAATCATAAAGAGAATTTAAGAAATCAATCCCATTCACCATTGCAAGATAAATAATTAAACATCTAGGAATAAACTTATGTAAGGAGACAAAAGAACTGTACACAGAAAATTACAAGACAGTAATGAAAGAAATCAAAGATGACATAAACAGATGGAGAGATGTTCCATGTTCCTGGGTAGGAAGAATCAATACTGTGAAAATGACTATACTACCAAATGCAATGTACAGACTCAATGCAATCCCTATCAAATTACCAATGGCCTTTTTCAGAGAACTAGAACAAAAATTTTCACAATTCATGTGGAAACACAGAAGACCCCATAGATAAAGTAGTCTTGAGAAAGAAGAATGGAGCTGGAAGAATCAACCTTCCTGACTTCAGATTATACTACAAAGTTACAGTCCTCAAGTCAGTATGGTACTGGTACAAAAACAGAAATCTAGACCAGTGGAACAAGGTAGAAAGCCGAGAAATAAACCCACGCACCTATGGGTACCTTATTTTTGACAAAGGAGGCAAGAATATACAATGCAGCAAAGACAGCCTCTTCAATAAATGGTGCTGGGAAAACTGGACAGCTACATGTAAAAGAATGAAATTAGAACACTTCCTAATACCATAAACAAAGGTAAACTCAAAATGGAATAAAGACCTAAATGTAAGACCAGAAACTATAAAACTCTTAGGGGAAAAGTTAGGCAGAACACTCAATGACATAAATCAAAGCAAGATCCTCTATGACCCACCTCCTAGAGTAATGGAAATACAAACCAAAGTAAACAAGTGGGACCTGATTAAACTTAAAAGCTTTTGGACAGCAAAGGAAACTATAAGCAAGGAGGAAAGACAACCCTCAGAATGGGAGACAATAATAACAAATGAAACAACTGACAAAGGATTAATTTCCAAAATATACAAGCAGCTCATACAACTCAATGCCAGAAAAACAAACAACCCAATCAAAAAGTGCAGAAAAGACCTGAACATACATTTCTCCAAAGAAGACATACAGATGGCTAACACCTGAAAAGATGCTCAGCATCACTGTTTATTCAGTTCAGTTCAGTTCAGTCACTCAGTCATGTCCAGCTCTTTGCAACCCCATGAATTGCAGCACGCCCGGCCTCCCTGTCTATCACCAACTCCCGGAGTTCACTCAGACTCACGTCCATCGAGTCAGTGATGCCATCCAGCCATCTCATCCTCTGTCGTCCCCTTCTCCTCCTGCCCCCAATCCCTCCCAGCATCAGAGTCTTTTCCAATGAGTCAACTCTTCGCATGAGGTGGCCAAAGTACTGGAGTTTCAGCTTTAGCATCAGTCCTTCCAAAGAAATCCCAGGGCTGATCTCCTTCAGAATGGACTGGCTGGATCTCCTTGCAGTCCAAGGGACTCTCAAGAGTCTTCTCCAACACCACAGTTCAAAAGCATATCATGTATGAAACGAGTTGCCAGTCCAGGTTCAATGCATGATACTGGATGCTTGGGGCTGGTGCACTGGGACGACCCAGAGGAATGGTATGGGGAGGGAGGAGGGAAGAGGGTTCAGGATGGGGAACACATATATACCTGTGGCGGATCCATTTTGATATTTGGCAAAACTAATACAATTATGTAAACTTTAAAAACTAAAATTAAAAAAAAAAAGCATCAATTCTTTGGCGCTCATCTTTCTTCAGAGTCCAACTCTCCAATCCATACATGACCACTGGAAAAACCATAGCCTTGACTAGACAGACCTTTGTCGGCAAAGTAGTGTCTCTGCTTTTCAACATGCTATCACTCTTTATTAGAGAAGTGCAAATCAAAACTACATTGAAATATCACCTCACACCAGTCAGAATGGCCATTATCAAGAAGTCTACAAACAATAAATGCTAGAGAGGGTGTGGACAAAAGAGAATGCTCTTGCACTATTGGTAGGAATGTAAATTGATACAGCCACTATGGAAGACAGTATGGAAATTCCTTAAAAAACCTAGGAATAAAAGCACCACATGACCCAGCAATCCCACTCCTAGGCATGTACCTTAAGGAAACCAAAATTGAAAAAGACATATGTATCCCATTGTTCATTGCAGCACTATTGACAATAGTTAGAACATGGAAGCAACCTAGATGTCCATTGACAGATGAATGGATAAAGAAGTTGTGATACATATATACAGTGGAACAATGGAATATTACTCAGCCATAAAAAGGAATGCATTTGAGTCAGTTCTGATGAGGTGGATGAACCTAGAACCTATTATACAGAGTGAAGTGAGTCAGAAAGAGAAAGATAAATATCATTTTCTAACACATATATACAGAATCTAGATGAATGGTACTGAAGAACTTATTTACAGGGCAACAATGGAGAAATAGACATTTATGGACATGGAGAGAGATGAAGAGAGGGTGAGATATATGGAAAGAGTAACATGGAAACTTACATTACCATATGTGAAATTGATAGCCAACAGGAATTTGCTGTATGGCTCAGGAAACTCAAACAGGGTCTCTGTATCAACCTAGAGGGGTAGGGTGGGGAGGGAGATTGGAGGGAGGTTCAAAAGGGAGGGTGTATATGTGTACCTATGGCTGATTCACATTGAGGTTTGACAGAAAACAGCAAAATTCTGTAAAGCAATTATCCTTCAATAAAAAATAAATAAATAAAAGAAGACGCGGGGTGGGGGGAATCTATACTTAGTTCTAATCTGTATTTAAACAATATTAGAATAGAGAAGATGTGTAGTTCCTTATGTATGAGATGTCATTGAATTTAAGATGCACCCCCAATTTAATAGCATCTTTGGAAGAGGGAGGAAAAAAATGAAAGTATATGGCTCATTAAATGCACACACTTATCTTTTGCCAAATTCACCCTAAAACTTGTTGCTCCTCCTGGTTTTATCTAACACACTCTTCCACACTAGTGCTTAGGTGCAAAATATGTGAGGGATTCCTGTTTCCTCTCTGTTTCATCTTCCACATCTGCTTCATGATCAAGACCTTAAAGACACACTACATTACTGCTGCTTTCACTGCCACCCTCTTCCAGAGTACCATGGTGTCTTACCAGGAGCCTCCTAGTCAATCCCTCCATAAACCCTCCCATGTTCTTTGCTGTCACTAGCCACCCCATCACCGACTCAATGGACATCAGTTTGAGTAAACTCTGGGAGTTGGTGATGGACAGGGAGGCCTGGCATGCAGCATGTCCTGCTGCTGCTGCTAAGTTGCCATGTCCATGGGGTCACAAAGAGTTGGACACAACTGAGTAACTGAACTGAACTGAGCCACCCCAGGTATTCATTATGCACAGAGACACCAGAGGAGTGATATATCAGAAAGGTATAAATCAAATCAAGCTACTGCATGCTCAAACTCTACAGTGAACCTCTTTTCCCTTAAAATCCAGCTTCTATGTTACCCAAGACGTGAGCCTGGTAATTCAGCAAGTCTTGAGAATCCTGGAGACCTTTCCAGGTGGTCCACAAGGTCAAAAGCACTTGATCATCAAACCACGACGATATTGACTTGTTCTCTGTCACTCTCTCACGTATGGTTTGAGGAGATTCCCAGAGGTCACATGGCATATGATATCACAACACATTGAATGGAGAAATGCATATGAGAATCCAGCAGTCTTCTGTTAAGCCAGATATTAAATAAGTTTGCAAAAATATAAAACAGTGCCATTCTTCTCACTGATTTTTGAAGGAAAAATTTCTCATAAAATAGTATCTTTCTATGAACCTATAATAGATTTCTTACTGATATTTTAAGTTAATTAATAAATATTTTGAAATGCCTCTGTTTGAACCCCTAACATGGTATATATCACTGTATGTAGCATGCATAATGCAGTGTACATCATGAGAAATGCTGGACCGGAAGAAACACAAGCTGGAATCAAGATTGCTGGGAGAAATATCAATAACCTCAGATATGCAGATGACACCATCCTTATGGCAGAAAGTGAAGAGGAACTAAAAAGCCTCTTGATGAAAGTGAAAGTGGAGAGTGAAAAAGTTAGCTTAAAGCTCAATATTCAGAAAACAAAGATCATGGCATCTGGTCCCATCACTTCATGGGAAACAGATGGGGAAGCAGTGGAAACAGTGTCAGACTTTATTTTTTTGGGCTCCAAAATCACTGCAGATGGTGACTGCAGCCATGAAATTAAAAGACGCTTACTCCTTGGAAGGAAAGTTATGACCAACCTAGATAGCATATTCAAAAGCAGAGACATTACTTTGCCAACAAAGGTTCGTCTAGTCAAGGTTATGGTTTTTCCTGTGGTCGTGTATGAATGTGAGAGTTGGACTGTGAAGAAGGCTGAGTGCTGAAGAATTGATGCTTGTGAACTGTGGTGTTGGAGAAGACTCTTGAGAGTCCCTTGGACTGCAAGGAGATCCAACCAGTCCATTCTGAAGGAGATCGGCCCTGGGATTTCTTTGTAAGGAATTATGCTAAAGCTGTAACTCCAGTACTTTGGCCACCTCATGTGAAGAGTTGACTCATTGGAAAAGACTCTACCAGGAGGGATTGAGGGCAGGAGAAGAAGGGGACAACAGAGGATGAGATGGCTGGATGGCATCACTGAGTTGATGGACGTGAGTCTGAGTTAACTCCAGGAGTTGGTGATGGACAGGGAGGCCTGGCGTGCTGTGATTCATGGGGTCACAAAGAGTTGGACACGACTGAGCGACAGAACTGAACTGAACTGAACATGCATAAACAAAAACTATTAGGTATCTTCAGTAATTTTTAGTAGGAGTGTAAAGCAACTCTGGTGTCCTTCAGTGGGTAAATTGGAAAACAGGCTGTGGTCCAGCCATACCTGGAGCACTGCTCAGAATTAAAAGGAATGAACTGTTGAATACATGCCAGCAATTTGGATGCATCACAAGGACATTATGCTGAGTTAAATCAAAAAGTCTGTCACACAGTGAAGTAAGTCAGAAAGAGAAAAACAAATATCGTATATTGATGCATATATGTGGAATCTAGAAAAACAGTATAATTTTACAGGAATAGAGATGCAAACGTAGAGAACAGATGGGTGGACATGGTCGGGGTGAAATGAATCGGGAGATTGGGATTGATGTATGTGCACTGCTGTGTATAAAACAAATAGCCAGTGGAAATATGTTGTGTACCACAGGGTACTCAGCTCAGTGCTCTATGGGGACCCAGATGGGTGGGATGGGGGAGGGGAGGGAAGCCCATCAGGGAGGGGATGTGTATACACACAGATGATTCACTTCATTTACAGCAGAAATTAACACTGTAAAGCAACTATACCCCAATGAAAAAGAAACAACTTATGTGACATTATAGAAAACATCTCGCTGGCTTCCAGGGAGCTTATTTGCGTGTAGGGGGCTGATAAAACAGTTCTGTAATGACGGTGATGGTAGTTACATGAATCTACACATGTGATAAAACCTAATAGAAATACATACCAAAAAAATATTCAAACTGGTGAAATCTGAGCAAGGTTTGCATTTAAGTTAATAGTATTCTACCAACACAGATTTCTTTGGAAATGTACTATGGTATGTAAGTAAGCAAGGGGGAAGGGTACCATATGGCTCAGACGGTAAAGAATCTGCCTGCAATGTGGGACACCTGGGTTTGATCCCTGGGTTGGGAAGATCCTCTGGAGAAGGGAATGGCAACCCACTCCAGTATTCTTACCTGGAGAATCCCATGGACAGAGAAGCCTGGCGGGCTACAGTCCATGGGGTCACAAAGAGTCAGACAAGACTGAGTGACTAACACACACACTATATATTTTGTATATATATTATCAGTATTATATATTATTTAATATGTTATATAAAATATGTTGTTTGTATTATATATATATTTTTTCTTTTTTAAATAGTGTGAAGGAGCTCATAGGAAAAAAAAAATGGATAAACATTATCATCAATAAATCTAAGACCTGCCTGACTTTTAGACCTTTCCTCCTTCTACTGATTACATTTCAACTTCACTCTTCTTTCTTCTGTTCCTTCAATATCTGGAGCTCAGGGTCTTTGTATCAGCCCTTGCTTCTCCCGGGAAATCACGTCCCAGATCTCTTCAGTGCTGCTTCTGTCTGTGATTCAGCCTCAGCGTTCACATCATTTCAGTGGAAAGAGCTTCCCTGACTGTGTAGCATGGAGCAGCTGCTCAGTCAGGCTCTGTGCCCTCCACTCTGATTTTCACCCTAATGCTTCCCACCCCCTGACATTTCTTGTTTATGTATCGGTTTGTTGCCCATGAGCTGGGCTGTGAGCTCATGAGTGCAAGCATCTTCTCACGACTGAGCGACTTCTCTTTCACTTTTGGCTTTCATGCATTGGAGGAGGAAATGGCAACCCACTCCGGTGTTCTTGCCTGGAGAATCCCAGGGACGGCAGGGCCTGGTGGGCTGCCGTCTATGGGGTCGCACAGAGTGGGACACGACTGAAGCAACTTAGCAGCAGCAGCAGCCAGTGCATCAAATACTTGAAATAGCATAGGAACTAAATACATACTTGCTAAGTGAATGCACTGGTACATACAGGGTCTTCTTCACTGTCGCATCACAGTTTGAAGCTGCAGTTTGTTCACTTGCATCTCTAAGTCTGAAGGGTTCATTTAGTCAGTTTTCAGGTATTTGACTGCTTTTCATAACCTGAATGTGAAATCTTGACCTCTTTGGCACCTTCAGAATTTTCAGTGTACTTTTGAGACACAGTAAAGAATTCCAAAGCTATAACTGCATTCTCTCTTGTAAAACCAGAAATACAACCCAAATGCCTGTCAAGCAGTCTCTATAAATTGAGAATACTTTGGAGGATGGATTCCAGGAGAGCAGGACCAAAGTCACCATAGGGAGAGGATCATAATGGTTAGATTCCTCATCAGGGTCAAGAACCTAGAATTCTGTAGAAATATATTAATTTTAGAATATTGTCAATTAAATTTTTAGAAAAAGCTATGTGGGGAGAATAGCATATATCTATGTATCAGATTTTATGGTTGCTTCAATTGTAGTCTCTGTATTAAATTTATGGGTTTTGTTTTCTACATTGTGACTGTAACTATATATACCTGGCAGAAAACACAAGTACTTTGAAAATAATCTGGAAAATTTTCATTAAAAAAAATCTGGTGGTTGAATAATACATTTTTTCTTTGATGTATAAATCATTTGGTCCTACTTGTAGTTTCAGAATCCAGTGACTAATTATAAGAGACAGCATATTCTATTGCTGTCAATGAATTTGTCTATTATTCCAGTGCTAGTTTAGTGAGTAATGAATTTGAAATATTATGCATTAATTAATGATCTTAATTTATGTGACACTCCTAATGGAAATAATTTAATAGTTTCCATGCAACAATAAATTTATACAGTTAAATCCACATCTGTCTAGTCAGTCTCCACTGGGTCACAACTCACATGCCTGGTATCAGGCAAGTTTCTTTTGATGTTGACTGCAACAAGCACTGTGACTTTGGAAAGTGAGACAAAGTGCAGCTTAGAATTGAGTCAGCGTGGTCATTGTTAGTTGAGCTATGTTGAATTAGAACTGAATTGCGGTTATTCAGGATATTCCCTGACTAGATCCTTTTCTTTAAATTTTTATATCTAGCAAGACATTGGGAAAGTTACCTTTCTCCATCCCAAACCATCTGTTGATAATACTCAAATTTGAGTACCATGGGGGAGTACCATGGAGGTCTACCATTTTCTACTTTTATGGGTACATTTTTTTACATCCTACATCTGGAGTCCAGGATTTAAAAAAAAAATGTACCCTTAAAATTAGAAAATGGTAGACCTCCATGCTACTCAAATTTGATAATTGGAGTTCAGGGCTTCCCAGGTGGCTCAGTGGCAAAGAATACACTTGCCAATTCAGGAGATGCAGGAGATGTGGGTTTGATCTCTGAGTCAGAAAGATGCCCTGGAGGAGGAAATGGCAACCCACTCCAGTATTCTTGCCTGAAAAATCCCATGGACAGAGGAGCCTGGCAGGCCTTGCAGGAGTTGCAGAGAGTCAGACATGGCTGAGCACATAAGTGACTGTGAGCTGGAGTTCAAATATTCATGAACATATAGCTTAGTAAAATAAAGGTCATATAGCAAAACATTTTTACCAGAGCAACTGAATAAAATAATTCATTAGAGTATATGAATATATTATTGGTTTCTGAAAAAGAAAAGCAATTTCAATTTTATTATTAGTAGAAGTATCAATATTATTAATATTAGTATTATTCTGAATCTTAGAACTACTGAAGAAAATGCAAATCCAAAGATAGGAGCACAAGATTTAGCAAATAAAAATACAGGACATTCAGATGGTATTAGTCAAGGTTTCCCAGATGAACAGAACCAACAGGGTACATTTACATATAAAGAGAGTTGTGAGGAACTGGCTTATATGATTATGAAAGCTAAGACATCCCAAGATCTATAGACAGTTGGCAAGCTGGAGACCCAGGAGAACCAACGGTGTGGTCCCAGGGTCAGTCTGAAAGCTTGATGTCTAAAAAGAGCCTGTGTTTCAGTTGGCATCTGAAAAGACCAATGTTTTCAGCCCCAAAACAACTGAAGAGCAGTGCCTTCAGCACCAAGACAGGCAAAAGATGTTCCCACTTACTAGCTGGAGTAAAAGCATTTATGCTCTCTTTAAGCCTTCAACTGATTGGATAGGGCTACCCACATTAGAGCAGGCAATCTGCTTTGTTCATTCTACACATTAAGTTGTAATCTCATTCAAAAACACCCTCACACACACACACACACACCTAGAAAAATGTTTGATTAAAATATCTGGATACCCCAGGGCCTACTCAATTTGATACAAAATTAAACATCACACAGACTGATGTAAATTCCAAATAAATAGTGAGCAATTTTTAGTACAAATATATCCCATGTAATATTCAGAATACAATTAAACTCAATAATTACTTGTCTGAAATTCCAATTTAACTGTCCTGTATTTTATCTAAAACTGCTGGATGCTGGATTACATTGTGTTCCTTCTTCTCAAAGTGGATGGACTGATTTGTTTGAGTGGCAGAATGTCAGCTAATGTATGAAACTCAGAACAATATGATACACTTCCTGCACTGTCAGTGTTTGGTTTGAGGATGCATTTGAAGATTTTTCAGTGTTCCAAGATTTTGTCATATGCATACTCTAATTAAATAAACACAATCCAGTTTTTCTCTGTTGAAACATTACCATATTTTGTTTGTTTGTTTTTGGTTGTGTGAAAGCCTAGAGAACAGACAAAATTTCTGTTCATTTCACTTAAATTCAGTCACTCAGTCATGCCTGACTCTTTGAAACCCCATGAACAGCAGTATGCCAGGCCTCCCTGTCCATCATCAACTCCCAGAGTTCACCCAATCTCATGTTCATTGAGTCAGTGATGCCATGCAACCATCTCATCCTCTGTTGTCCCCTTCTCCTCCTGCCTTCAATCTTTCCCAGCATCAAGGTCTTTTCAAATGAATCAGCTCTTCCCATCAAGTGGCCAAACTATTGGAGTTTCAGCTTCAACATCAGTCCTTCCAATGAACACCCAGGAATGATCTCCCTTAGGATGGACTGGTTGGATCTCCTTGCAGTCCAAGGGACTCCCAAGAGTCTTCTCCAACACCACAGTTCAAAGGCATCAATTCTTTGGCACTCAGCTTTCTTTATAGTCCAACACTCACATCCATACATGACTACTGGAAAAACCATAGCCTTGACTAGACTGACCTTTATTGGCAAAATAATGTCTCTGCTTTTTAATATGCTATCTAGGTTGGTCATAACTTTCCTTCCAAGGAGTAAGTGTCTTTTAATTTCATGGCTGCAATCACCATCTGCAGTGATTTTTTGGAGCCCCAAAAAATAAAGTCAGTCACTGTTTCCACTGTTTCCCCATCTATTTCCCATGAAGTGATGGGCCTGGATGCCATGATCTTAGTTTTCTGAATGTTGAGCTTTAAGCCAACTTTTTCACTCTCCTCTTTCACTTTCATTAAGAGTCTCTTTAGTTCTTCTTCACTTTCTGCCATAAGGATGGTGTCATCTGCATATCTGAGGTTATTGATATTTCTCCCAGCAATCTTGACTCCAGCTTGTGCTTCTTCCAGCCCAGCATTTCTCATGATGTACTCTGCATGTAAGGTAAATAAGCAGGGTGATAATATACAGCCTTGACATACTCCTTTTCCTATTTGGATCCAGTCTGTTGTTCCATGTCCAGTTCTAACTATTGATTCCTGACCTGCATACAGGTTTCTCAAGAGGCAGGTGAGGTGGTCTGGTATTCCCATCTCTTTCAGAATTTTCCACAGTTTATTGTGATCCACACAGTCAAAGGCTTTGGCATAGTCAATCAAGCAGAAATAGATGTTTTTCTGGAACTCTCTTGCTTTTTTGATGATCCAGCAGATGTTGGCAATTTGATCTCTGGTTCCTCTGCCTTTTCTAAAACCAGCGTGAACATCTGGACGTTCATGGTTCACATATTGATGAAGCCTGGCTTGGAGAATTTTGAGCTTTTCTTTACTATTATGTGAGATGAGTGGAATTATGTGGTAGGTTGAGCATTCTTTGGCATTGCTTTTCATTGAGATTGGAATGCAAACTAACCTTTTCCAGTCCTGTGGCCTCTGCTGAGTTTTCCATGTTTGCTGGCATATTGAGTGTAGCACTTTCACAGCATCATCTTATAGGATTTGAAAAAGCTCAACTGGAATTCCATCACCTCCTCTAGCTTTGTTTGTAGTGATGCTTCCTAAGGCCCACTTGACTTCATATTCCAGGATATCTGGCTCTAGGTGAGTGATTGCACCATCGTGATTATCTGGGTCATGAAGATGTTTTTTGTACAGTTCTTCTGTGTATTCTTGCCACCTCTTCTGAATGTCTTCTGCTTCTGTTAGGTCCATACCATTTCTGTCCTTTATTGTGCCCATCTTTGCATGAAATGTTCCCTTGGTATCTCTAATTTCCTTGAAGAGATCTCTAGTCTTTCTTATTCTTGTTTTCCTCTATATATTTGTGTTGTTTGCTGAGGAAGGCTTTCTTATCTCTCCTTGCTATTCTTTGGAACTCTGCATTCAAACTCTGCAAACAACTCCATCTCAAAGATGGAGTTGATCATGTGGAATATTATATTCTTTGTGACTCTTAGTTCATTTGGATTTGACAGAAATAGGTTTCTTGTGAAAGAAAAATAGCTTTTCATGACTTACTTTTCTAAGACATTAAGAAACAAACTGAATAGCGATTCAGAGAATATTTCAGTGTGTCACATAAAACAAGCAATCTTACCTGTTACCAAGAGATGAACTCAGTAAATTTTCTATTAGCTGTGGCTTGAATGTTTAACTCCACCAAATTATTTTTAGGAAGATGCACATGCTTTTGTCAGGTTTTTTTCTTCACATAGTTCATGAAGAAGTAAAAATAATTCATTGCCTATATCCACTTGCATATTATTAATTTATCATGTATAACAAAATATTCCCAAAACTTAGTGCCTTAAAAAAAAAGAAATATGCATTTTTATCCTAGAGATCCTGTAAATTAAGAATTATGAGTAACTTGGCTGGACTTTTCTGACTCTGATTCTTTTATGAAGTTGCAGTTAAGATATCATCTAGGGCTACAGTCACCTGCAAATTTATCTGAGGTTAGAGGATCTGTTTCTCTGTGACTCACTCACAAAACCATTGTTATGGTTGTTGCTGGTCATTTATTGGAGGCCTGTTTTTTCCCAAGTGGACTGTGACTCACTCACACAACCATTGTTATGGTTGTTGCTGGTTGTTGATTGGAGGCCTCAGTCTTTCCCCTTGTGGACTGTGACTCACTCACACAACCTTTGTTATGGTTGTTTTTGGTTGTTGATTGGAGGCCTCAGTCTTTACCCATGTGGACTGTGACTCACTCACATAACCATTATTATGGTTGTTGCTGGTTGTTTGTTGGAGGCCTCAGTCTTTCCCCTTGTGGACTGCGACTCACTCACATAACCATTTTTATGGTTTTTCCTGGTCATGATTAGAGGCCTGTTTTTCCCCAAGTGGACTGTAACTCACTGACATAACCATTGTTATGGTTGTTGCTGGTTGTTGTTTGGAGGCCTCAGTTTTTCCCCATGTGGACTGTGACTCACTCACATAACCATTGTTATGGTTGCTGCTGGTCATTGATTGGAGGCCTGTTTTTGCCCAAGTGGACTGTGACTCACTCACATAACCATTGTTATGGTCATTGCTGGTTGTTGTTTGGAGACCTCAGTTTTTCCCTATGTGGACTGTGACTCACTCACACAACCTTTCTTATGGTTGTTGCTGGTTGTTGTTTGGAGGCCTCAGTCTTTACCCATGTGGACTGTGACTCACTCACATAACCATTATTATGGTTGTTGCTGGTTCTTTGTTGGAGGCCTCAGTCTTTCCCCTTGTGGACTGTGACTCACTCACATAACCATTGTTATGGTTGTTTTGGATGTTGATTGGAGGCCTCAGTCTTTCCGAATGTAGACTGTGACTCACTCACATAACCATTGTTATGGCTGTTGCTTGTCATTGATTGGAGGCCTCAGTTTTTCCCCATGTGGACTTTTCCACAGTGGGCACCTCATGATAGGACAGCTGGTTTCTTGCAGAGTGAGCAGTCCAAGAGGCCAGCACGAGAATGGCAGTGTCCTTTTTGGCATATTTTGTGAAGTCACACACCATTGCTTCCTCAGTATGTGTTTGTCATGCAGATTACCCTTTTGCAATGTATGAAGGTGCTACCCAAGAGTTTCAAGCAAGGATCATGTTGGAGGGGCCAAGTGGAAGCTGTCTACTCCCATCCATGTCAGAGTATCACATGAAACATTGTGATGCCAATATGGAGACAAGAAATTGTCTAGAGGCTGAAACTAATGCACAGTGAATGTCCTATCTATTTAATTCAGTTCAATTTTCAGACCTATGAGACTCAGTACAAGTTTATCTTGCATTTTAACCCAAATGATGTCAAAATTTCTGTTGTTTTCCAGAAGGTATTTTAAGCCATCATATCAATATTAAGACATAATTGATATATTATGGAGTTGAATTAAAATTTTAAATGAAATTTCTGGGAAATTTTAAAACTAGATCATATTTAGGTCAAGCTGGCTAGATATCTTTTGTTGTTCTTCAGTAGCTCAGTTGGGACCAACTCTTTGTGACCCCATGGACTGCAGCACACCAAGTTTCCCTGTCCTTCACTATCTCCTAGAGCTTGTTCAAACTCATGTCCATTGAGTTGATGATGCCATTAACCATCTCATCCTCTAATGCCCACTTCTCCTCCTGCCTTCAGTTTTTCCCAGCATCAGGGTCTTTTCCAATGAGTCAACTCATCACATCAGGTGGCCAAAGTATTGGATCTTCAGTTTCAACATCAGTCTTTTCAATGAATATTCAGGGCTGATTTCCTTTAGGATTGACTGGAGTGATCTCCTTGCTCTGATCAAGACTCTTGATCTCAAGAGTCTTCTCCAGCACCATAATTCAGAAGCATCAATTCTTCAGTGCTCATGGACAATGGAGCCTGGCAGGCTATAGTCCATGCAGTCACAAAGAGTTAGACATGAGTTAGTGACTAAACAATAAAAACTGGCTTTCTTCGGTAGGGAAGTTTGAGAAGTATTTTCCTTTGGGGAATTCCTAAGACAGGTTGGCTGCATAACTAATTCTAAATATCTGAGATAAAAAGGTGCAGTGTCAGCCTGTGTTTTGTTAGTGCTTAAGTTCTTGAACATGTTCTCTATAAAATGTCTTTTTTTTTTTTTTGCATTTTTATGTAACCTAAGCTTTTTTTCAATCAGCTCTCGTCTATACATGCCTAAATCCTTCCATATTTCAAAACCAATATTAAATGCTTTATATTCCACAGAGACTTTCCATTTGGCCTCCATAAACCTCTGTAGCCTACTGACTCCTGTCCACCATGGGTGGGGTGAAGGCCATAGAGTGTATGGAGTTGTGAAGAGAGAGGGAGTTTGGTGATAAGTTAGAAGTAACAACAGTGTTGTCTGAGATTACTCCCATAGTAGCTTTTACTATGGTATTTTCATATCAGTTATGAATGTATGTCTTATAATATCATAGTCATAATAAGATAGTCAATAATGATTTGTTGAATTATGTTTCTTGAAATAAATCTGTGCTCAATAAATAACTTTACACTGGTTATCTTGATATGAAAGTCAGGGCTTTCGTGTGATGCTTTTTATATTCTCTCTGAGAAAGAGAAAATTCACCAATTAAAAAGTTCAGATCTGCTATTTATAATTCATTGATCTTAGTTTAGAATGTCATTGGTTTTAATACATTGAAGATTTTCTGCTTTGGTTCTTCATTCTCATATGATTCTCAGCATTATTGCTTTCATTGACAAAAATATTAGTCATACTGCTGTACTTATGAAAAAGGAACACTAGTGATTACTCATTTATTTTTTGTAGAACATGCGACTTGTACCACCCATTTTAAAAGTTAAATTGAATAGTGCCTTGATTAATTCTTATTTTCCCAATTAAACAATAAAGTATTATAAGACACAGTTATTCTCTAGACTTCCTGAAGCACCAAAACATATTACATTTTAGTTGCTTCATTTGATTGCGCAAGTTGTGAATTACCAAAACAGTTTAATTCTCTTACTAAAAACCTTTTTTCTACTTTTTTTAAAATGGCCTTATTCAAATCAACTTCTCTCCCTGCTTTCCCTCTCCCATCTGTCCTCTCTCCTTTACCTTCTTTCTCCCTCTCCACTTCCCTCCTTCCTTTTTTCCTCTCATCTTTTCTTCCTATTTAAGCTAAATATTTACGGTCACAATTGGCCCTTTTTGCTTCAGTTATGGAAACTTATTGGTTTGTAAGCTTCTTTAGAACAAAACTGTGCTTTAAAGTGTTAGTCACTAAGTTGTGTCTGACTCTTTGTGACCCAATGGACTGTAGCCCACCAAGATCCTCTGTCCATGGAATTCTCCAGGCAAGAATACTGGAGTGGGTTGCCATTTCCTTCTCCAGGGGATTTTCCTGACATAGGGATAAAATCTGGGTCTCCTACATTGCAGGCAGATTCTTTACTATCTGAGCCACAGCTGCTCAAACTGTGTTTAGTACAATATTATATTCCTAATGTTATGCCTGAATAAAGAAGACATTTATAAATATTTGCTCAATGAATGAATGAATTAGGTGGGTCATACATAAAAATTGAGTGTCATATGTGATTTTAAAGCTCTTGAATTTCTGGCCTTATAGGTGATGGTTGATATTACATGAAAGGTGTTTTGTTTGGCTTAAGCATTATTTATTTACCATTGATAAGCATATATCTCATAACTTATTCTCTTGCTGATAGTATCCAAAGGAAGCAATGTTGAAAGACCAAAGGGGCCATGAAACTCATTCTTTGAAAACTGTGCTTTCAAGTCAGGGCAGTGCTAGCTAACAACAGATTTTAGTGATTCAGACCGAGAAAATCCTCTTTTCTCTTGGTAGAAGATATATATATACCAATCCTCTCTTCACTTTATTTAATCCCAATTACTATAGAATTAGTGGGAAAAATGAAGAGTTATTTAGCAGGTTTTCAGCCACATTTATATGCATAGACAGTAATACTGTCAGTAGCATTACCTTTTAAATCAAAGAATATGACATACACCTCAGAACATGCACAAAACATATACATTTAAAGAGATTCATCACAGAGCAATGAATTTAGTATAAATAAATGTCATAGATGTACATTTATGTTGTGCATAAATACTATTAAATCATGTTCAGCCTTCTTCTTCATATTCTTGCCATTAATAATTCATTTATGAATGTGGTATATATTTATGTACATAATATATATGTATGTATTTATGTAAAGATTAAGGTTTTAGATTACAACTACTCTATCACTATGCACATGTTGGGAAAACTGGAAGACCATTCACAAAAGGAATTGTCAATGGAAATTGAAAGTGGACCTTAGGCCAAAATCAGCAATCTAATTCAAAGTATTCAGGGTGCCAACATGATAATCATTTTAGGAGAGTAGGGTGAGAGGCTTATTGTAATTCCACAGATCTTTCTTTAGTAAATACAATACTATCACCTACAAATTGTGCTAAAGTGATTAAAGATAGAAAGATACTAAAGCAAACTACTTATTTTACTTGCCTGGGTAATGGATCCTGAATTATTGAATGAATGCATCTACATTAGTTTAAATTAACTGGATGAGCTGTTGTTGTTTTTCCAGATCTTCAGATCTGTGATTGTTATTGTCAGAATTGAGAAAACTAAATTATTACTATCTGTTAAAGTGAAAATAGAAATTTAATCAGTTATTTTTAGCAATATCCAAAGTAGATATTAAGAGACATCAGAGGGAAAAACATTTCCTAATCTACCAAATTGCTAAAGAAAAGCTTTTTTAAAGAACAAGTATAAGCCTAGATAATGTTCAGTCTTACACTTATTTAGGAAATATATATAAAATATATAACAAGAACAATGTAACTTGTCATAATATTTCTGCACTCATTGATAAACAGCTAACTGCTTAACATTAAATGCTTTATGGGAGCAATTAGTTTAAAGTCCATGTTTGTCAAAATATGGTCAATTTATTAAAATGAAATACTATTTTGGTGGACTGCTTTAAGAGTAACATGGATTACCTATTGATTACCCAACATTTACATACTCGAAAGCATTTTCGAATGACTTTTGTTGAACTTTCAGTTTGTGGAAATAAACCACATGGAATACATAATGAATGCATTACCTATAAAAAAAGAAATAAGAAATAGATACTTTCAAAGTAGTTCAGCAGTCCAAAGAAAGAAAAGATGTTCACTAAAATGCTAGGGCCACAAAGGCATCTTTACCCTGCATACACCGCAGTTGGTCACGTAAGAGGGGCAGTGGCAAGTGCTGCAATAAAGTCCTTTTGAAGCTGTGCTGTTTCCTTCTCCGTGTGGTTGAGCCAGAGCAACACAGCCAGCCATGTCCTCCTTCAACACAGCCAGCCATGTCCTCCTTCAGTGGTCCATCAGACTCAGCAGGAAGCAGGGGAATGAATCACCTTCACCATCTCCTGTAGCTAGTTTCATTTCTGAAACTTCTGCTCTGGGAAAGTGGGACGTTCCTTCATCATGTTAAGTCTCACTTGCTTCATTTGTAGAAGAGAACTAAAATACTAACTTTATAAATTTATTGTGAGGATGGTAAGGATATTTTTATATCCTTAATGAATAAGTTTGTTTTTCCTCCTGTACCTTATATGCAATATGGTCCTGGAGAGGGAGTAGGGAAAACACCACCCTGGGAAGGAGGTAGGGAAAGCACCTAATAAGATATAAGTGGGAAGTGAAAGGAAGTCTGGTCAGGGAAAGTGATAGGATAGGGGAATGAGTAAGAAGGAAAAGGTAGGAGAACCCATCAGATTAGAAACAGCCTCCTTAGTAAAAGCAGAATCTGAGAACTTGGTCCTTAGTGGCTGGCTTCCTGAAGCATAGTGCTGGTGGATGTCTCAGCCTTTCAAAACAAATATATCAGAATATCTGGGTTGAAACCTCCTTGGATTGAATTTTCTTCAAAGCTTCCTTACAGATTCCAGTGTAACGTAAGGTTAAGGGAAAAAAATGATCCAGTATTCATAACATATTTTTTAAAACATGGATCTGATGTGAAAATACAAAATTAAAAAAAAATTTGACATACAACTTAAAGACCCAAGACCTGTTTTTGGCAAGAAGCTGGAGAGACACTTTTGTATCCTTGGATGGAAAAAATTTGAAGATTTTTAAGCCAAAGAGTGATATGATGGTAGCAGTAGTAGGAATTCTAGGAGTAATTGTAATGGTGGATACAGAGAACCCAGATCTCTTAGGAGGATGTCCATCAATAATCCAGGTGTGAAATCCTGTTGATGTGAAGATATTTTTACATTGTTCGGTTGCTCAGTCATGTCTGACTTCTTGCGACCCAATGGTCTGTAAGCATGCCAGGTTTTCTTCACCATCTCTCAGAGCTTGCTCAAACTCATGTCCCTTGAGTTGGTGATAGCATCCAACCATCTCATCCTGTCATCCCCTTCTCCTCCTGCCTTCAATTTTTCCCATCATCAGGTTCTTGTCCAGTGTGTTGGTTATTCGTATCAGGTGGCCAAAGTATTGGAGCTTCAGCTTCAATATCAGTCTTTCCAATGAGTATTGAAGACTGATTTCCTTTAAGATTGACTGGCTTGATCTCCTCACAATCCAAGGGACTCTCAAGTGTCTTCTCCAACACCACAGTTCAAAATCATAAATTCTTCATTGCTCAGCCTTCTTTATGGTTGAACACTCACATCCATACACAACTACTGGAAAAACCATAGCTTTGACTATACAGACCTTTTTTGTAGGCAAAATGATGCCTCTGCTTTTCAATACATTAAGTTTGTCATAGCTTTTCTTCTAAGGAGCAAGCGTCTTTTAATTTCATGTCTGCAATCACTATCTGCAGTGATTTTGGAGCCCAAGTTGTGGATGAGTCTGGAGGTGAAAGTAAAGTTGGATGCTGTAAAGAACAATATTGCATTGGAGAAGGAAATGGCAACCCACTCCAGTAGTCTTGCCTGGAGAATCCTATGGACAGAGGAACCTGTTGGGCTACAGTCCATGAGGTCGCAGAGTCATGCATGACTGAGCAACTAACACCCAAACAGGAGATGGTAAGAGTGAATATCGACATTTTAGGGATCAGTGAACTAAATGGACTAGAATGGGTGAATTTATTTCAGATGACCATTGTATCTATCTAGTTGGCTTCCTGGGTTGCTCGGCTGGTAATGAATCTGCTTGTGATGCAGGAGACCCTGGTTTGATTCCTGGGTTAGGAAGTTCCCCTGGAGAAGGAAATGGCAACTCACTTCAGTATACTTGCCTGGAGAATCCCTGTGGACAGAAGAGCCTGGCGGGCTACAGTTCATGAGGTTGCAAAGAGTCAGACACAACTGAGTGACTGAATACAGCACAATATGTTATATCTACCACTGTGGGCAAGAATCCCTTAAAAGAAATGGAATAGTCCTCATAGTCAGCCAAAGAGTCCAAAATGTAGTACTTGGGTGCAATCTCAACAACTTTGTTCAAATCATGAACAGAATAATCTCTGTTCATTTCCAAGGCAATCCATTCAATATCATAGTAATCCAAGTCTATGCCCTAATCACTAATCCTAAACAAGCTAAATTTGAGTGGTTCTATGAAAACCGACAAGATCTTCTAGAACTAACACACACACACACACACACACACACACACACACACATGATGTCCTTTCATCATAGAGGACTGGAATGCAGAAATAGGGAGTCAAGAGATTCCTGAAGTAACAGGCAAGTTTGGCCTTGGAGTACAAAATGAAGCAGGGCAAATGCTAACAGAGTTTTGACAAGAGAACACACTGGTCATAGCAAACACCCTTTCCCAACAACACAAGAGAAGACTCTACATATGAACATCACCAGATGGTCAATACTGAAATCAGATTAATTAAGACTTAATTTGAAGATAGATAGACATGCAGAAATCACCATGGAGATGGTCTAGTACAGTGAGAACATCATGGTACTTGGGCAGTGAGTGTGGGAGAAACGTATACCACGTATAATGACAGCAAAATAGAGGGGCAGCTGGTAGACAACTCAGACTGTGGATATACAGCAATATTTTTTAAGTGTCAAAATTATTCTATTACATAATCACAATCTCATATGAAGTAACAACTGGGAAAAAATTACTTACTGTGGATTAAAACTGAAAAGTTTAAAAATGAAATAGTGAATTATAATAGGCTTATTATGTATTTTGCCAGAAGCATCTGTTTATAAAGCCAACTACAAAAAAAAAAAAAAAAGAAGAAGAAGAACCAAATTCAGCTAATGGTTCATCAGAGCAAAAAGTTTTGCAAATTCATCAGTAGCATACTTCACTTTGTGTATGAGAAAGGAGTGATCGAGTTATATGAACTCTTTAAAGAGAGCAAATTACAGCACCCTTAATTATGTGACCATTGGCCATTTTTATCCAAGCCATGTTTGAAAGCTGTATTTTTATGTTGTTGTTCAGTCATTCAGTTGTATCTGACTCTTTACGACTCCATGGACTGCTGCATGCCAGGCTTCTCTGTCTTTCACTGTCTCCCGGAGCTTGCTCAACCCCATGTACATTAAGTCTTTGATGCCATCCAACTATCTCATCCTCTGTCACCCTCTTCTCCTTCTGCCTTCAATCTTTCCCAGCAACAGGGTCTTTTCCAGTGTGTTGGCTGTTCGTATCAGGTGGACAAAGTATTGGAGCTTCATCTTCAGCATCAGTCTTTCCGGTGAATATTTAGGCTTGATTTACTTTAGGATTGACTGGTTTAATCTCTGCTGACCAATGGATTCTCGAGTCTTCTCCACCTTGCAAAATGATGACCCTGGATCATTAAGAGAAAGTTAGATAGTAGGCAACATACAATGTATGTTGTATATCATAGCATACTTTCCCAGTTTCTTAGATAGCAGAGCACTTTTAGTCCATGAGTGGATTGGTTTTGCTTAGTTATTTATTTTAAATTATTTTATTCAATATTTTAATAATGAAATAATAACTTATGAATCCACTACACAAAAGCTATAAGTTTTATAATGAGCTACACTTAACCATATTTCGCCATCTTACTCCATCCCAAGGAAGCAGCATTCTCAATCCCCTGCTCATCATTGCCTTGCTTACGTTTTTACATAATTTTGTTACGATCATACTTTGGATGCTCTCTCTGAGCATACTTTTTCATTTTGTGTTATTTTACTAAGATTCAACCATGTTGTCTGTTGCTTTATTTGTTCATTCACAGACACCTGTGAATGCACTGTGACTTATTCTTCTTTGGTTAATTGTGTGAGCTGCTGCTGCTGCTGCTAAGTCGCTTCAGTCGTGTCTGACTCTGTGAGACCCCATAGACGGCAGCCCAGCAGGCTCCGCCGTCCCTGGGATTCTCCAGGCAAGAACACTGGAGTGGGTTGCCATTTCCTTCTCCAATGCAAGAAAGTGAAAAGTGAAAGTGAAGTCGCTCAGTTGCAACCCCATGTACTGCAGCCTTCCAGGCTCCTCCGTCTAAGGGATTTTCCAGGCAAGAGTACTGGCGTGGGGTGCCATTGCCTTCTCCTAATTGTGTGAGCTAGTATGTACTTATTTTTAATCAATCTTGGTATCTGCTTTTCTTTACAGGTATATTTGTGATTCCTTATTTATCTGTTTGGGGCTTCCCAGGTGGCGCTAGTGTTAAAGAACCCATCTGCCAGTGCAGGAGATGTAAGAGACATGGGTTTGATCCCTGGGTAGGGAAGATCCCCTGGTGGAGGGCATGGCAATCCATTCCAGTATTCTTGCCTAAAAAACCCTATGGACTGAGGAGCCTGGTGGGCTACAGTCCATAGCGTTGCAAAGAATCAGACATGACTGAAAAGACTTAGCACACACTGATATGATTAAATTTTGTAATTGTGTTATCAACTTCTGTTTCAAAATCTGTTGGAAATAGCAAGGCGTTTTTGAGTTCCTGACCCCAGGGAACATTTAAAGTGACCTCCCTTAAAGGAAATTGTAGGCATTTTCTATCATGTATATATTACCACAACAATACTGCAATACAAACTACCTCAAATTTTAAAGGCTTAAGACAACAACCATTTATTGTTCTCACAGGCTCACTGGTCAGCTGGGTACTCATGCTGACCTGGGCTGGACTGACTGCTCTAAGCTGGCCTCATGCAGGAGTCTGTGGCCAAATGATGGGTTTCCTAGGATTGACTGGGTTAGACCAAATCTGCTGGGACTACCCAACTCATCCCCCTATAAACAAGCCCAGGCTTCTTGTCATGATAGTAGCAGGAGTCCAAAAGAAGAAATGGAGATGGGCAATCTCTTTTCCATACTTCTGCTATGTCGAGTTTGCTATTAGCTCATTGACATAGAAAGAGCCACTGGGGGCAGGGTCCACAGACTAACACTGTTGGGTTGCAGCCATTAATGCTATCAGTTTGCTACACATTGTTTAAAAATTCAGATATTAGTTCTTCTTTACCTTATGAAACTGTTTTGTATTCATTATATGATTGAGAAAATAAGTAACTATATTGTGGATAATGGGAGCCAAGTTTCTCATTATTGAAAAAGAAAGTAACAAACATAGAAAGAAGGAAGAACAGAAAGAACCCTGTGGTGTTAGATTTGTGTTTAAGGCATTACTGTAAAATAAAGGATTTAATATACAGTTGTTTGATAGCTATTTCCTAGCTTTGTTCTCTGAGAAGGCATGGAATCCGTGACACTACACTAGGAATGAATACACTTGGTACCTAGTATTTGATTTCTACCTACCTTTCTCCACTATAAAGGACCAGGGCTCCTTGGAGAAATGGCTGATTTCAGGACCGAGGCAGGGAAAATCCAAGATTAACCTGGAAAATCTTATATGCCAAAGATTTAGGAAGTGTTCAAAGAAAGATGGATATATATCAAAAGGACACGGGGGCCAATGTGAAGGAGCTTCCACTGACAAATATGGAATAATATGAATGCCAAAATCTTGAATTTGTAGGATTGTAACTATTAAATAAAATTATAATCTGGGAGGGATCAGCAGTAAAGAGTCCACCTGACATGCAGGAGATATGGGTTCAATCCCTGATCTGGGATGATCCACATGCCACTGAGCACCTAAGCCCATGTGCCACAACTATTGAGCCTGTCTGTGCTCTAGGGGCCAGGAGCTACAACTGCTGAGCTCGTGTGCTGCAACGACAGAAGTCTGTGCATTCTAGAGCCCATGCTCCCCAATAAGAGAAGTCACAGCAATGAGACGACTGCACACCACAACTAAAGTGTCTCCTTCACCACAACTAGAGAGAAACCCATGCAACAACGAAGAGCCAGGACAGCCAAAACTAAGTAAACAAATAAATATAATCTAGGAGCCTATCTGAGTTTGAATTTGGCAAAATCACAGCAGATGGTGATGGCAGCCATGAAATTAAAAGACGCTTGCTCCTTGGAAGAAAAGTTATGACCAACCTAGATAGCATATTAAAAAACAGAGGTATTACTTTGCCAACGAAGGTCCGTCTAGTCAAGGCTATGGTTTTTCCAGTAGTCATGTATGGATGCGAGAGTTGGGCTGTGAAGAAGGCTGAGCGCCGAAAAATTGATGCTTTTGAACTGTGGTGTTGGAGAAGACTCATGAGAGTCCCTTGGACTGCAAGAAGATCCAACCAGTCCATTCTAAAGGAGATCAGTCCTGGGTGTTCATTGGAAGGACTGATGCTGAAGCTGAAACTCTAATACTTTGGTCACCTGATGCCAAGAGTTAACTCATTGGAAAAGAGTCTGATGCTGGGAAAGATTGAGGGCCATAGGAGAAGGGACGACAGAGGATAAGATGGTTGGATGATATCACTAACTAAATAGATATGAGTCTTACTGAGCTCCAGGAGTTGGTGGTGGACAGGAAAGCCTGGTGTGCTGCAGTCCTTCGGGTCACAAAGAGTCAGACACAACTGAGTGACTGAACTGAACTGAGAAGCCTGTCTGGGGAAGCTCTTATTTTAGTAGAAATCCATCTGATAAATGTGGGAGGAATGATGAAATTAGAAAGCCACCATTTGTCAGTCATAATATAATTATTGGTCTAGGCAAGACATATCAATGCATGCTAAAAGAAATGGGTGAAAGTTTAAGAAGTAGCAGAACACTTAATACAGTCTTAAAATATCTCTCATATGGTATATGTTCTTTAATTTTAAAAGGTAAAATAATTTCACAGTAGAAAAACATAGCAGAAGCCACCTTAACCACATAATAGTAACTTTGTCAGCTGTGAGTCTAATTGAAAGCATGAGCTTCCTGATAATGATGCATGGGAAAGAACACAGCAGTACTTTTGTGGTATCCCTGCCAAAAGTGCAGAAATGGAATATAATTTTGAAGAAACATCAGACAAACCAAAGTTGACGATTATTATACAAAATAATTGGCCTGCACTCTTCAGGGATGTCAGTATCATGAAAGAAGAAGACTCAGAAACTATTTCAGATTCAAAGGAGCAAAAGTATCATGACAACTAAATGCAATGAATGATCTTGGTCATTATAGGGACAACTTGGAAACTGAATAAGGTTTGTAACATCTGTAGATTAAAAGACAGTGTGGTATCAATGTCATTTTCCTGATTTTAAAAATTGTTTCATGATTAGGTGAGAGAATCCCTTGATTTTAATAAATACAGATTGAGAGAGGGGGAAAGGGATATTACATCTGCACCACACACACATATGCATAAAGGGAAAAGGGAAGAGAGAGAAAAAGCAAAATAACTGTCACGAAATGCCAACACCTCTCAGAAGGTCATTCACAAATTCTTTGTACTATACTTACAATTTTCAAATTATATCCAAATAATTAAAAAGTGATTAGTCACCAAAAATATATACACATGTATTTTCCCATTGCTCATCAATATCATTAATGAATCAATACATATTTTTCAATCACAATTAAATACTATATGACATGAGGAAACTATATAGTAGCTGGGGTAGCTATTTACTGATTACCAGCAATATTAAACTAAAGAATGGGATTTTAGTTGGTCCCAATTTAAGTAGGTCAACATTCAGAAAATTAAGATCATGGCATCTGGTCCCACTACTTCATGGCAAATAAATGGGGAAACGGCTCCAAAATCACTGCAGATGCTGACTGCAGTCATGAAATTAAAAGACCCTTACTCCTTGGAAGGAAAGTTATGACCAACCTAGACAACATATTCAAAAGCAGAGACATTACTTTGCCAACAAAGATCTGTCTAGTCAAAGCTGTGCTTTTTCCAGTAGTCATGTATGGATGTGAGAGTTGGCCTATAAAGAAAGCTGAGCACTGAAGAATTGATGCTTTTGAACTGTGGTATTGGAGAAGACTCTTAAGAGTCCCTTGGACTGAAAAGAAATCCAACCAGTCCATCCTAAAGGAAATAAGTCCTGAATATTCATTGGAAGGACTGATGTTAAAGCTGAAACTCCAATACTTTGGCCACCTGATGAAAAGAGTTGACTCAGTGGAAAAGACCATGATGCTGGGAAGGATTGAAGGTGGGAGGAGAAGGGGGTGACAGAGGATGAGATGGTTGGATGGCATCACCAACTCAATGGACATGAGTTTGAGTAGACTCACTCTGGGAATTGGTGATGGACAGGGAAGCCTGGAGTGCTGCAGTCCATGGGGTCACAAAGGGTTGGACACGACTGAGCTACTGAACTGAACTGAATTGAATAAGGTAGCACCCAGATCTTGGCCATTTTCTATTTTTGGAGTGAAGTGACTTTGTATCAGTGAGTAGGGTTGGTAATTCCCCAGAATCCCTTCCTGCTAAAACTACTTGTTTTATGACTTGTGAAATAACTACCAGTCATTGCTAGAATATGCACAGAAGCACAGATTTTGAATGTCAAACACTTGAGTAAATCATAGTCTGTGTATAGGTAATGGCTTCTCTATGAATATCCCAAGATGTTTGTGTTATCGTTATATTGGAAACTTAAAGGAGATACTAAGTTGTACTATAGGTTCATCCCCACTTTGGAAATAAAGCATGGCTGTAGGCAATGAAATCTTAATCCTAAATTATAAAACTACTTGGGAAAGAGGCAGTAACAGTAAAAGAAGAAAATAATATTAGCATTTGATTATACTTTAATGAAAATGTATATTCACTCGCATTTGGGCTTAAGTATGTATCTATTGGAGAAGGCAATGGCACCCCACTCCAATACTGTTGCCTGGAAAATCCCATGGACGGAGGAGCCTGGTAGGCTTCAGTCCATGGGGTTGCTAAGAGTCGGACACGACTGAGCAACTTCACTTTCACTTTTCACTTTCATGCATTGGAGAAGGAAATGGCAACCCACTCCAGTGTTCTTGCCTGGAGAGTCCCAGGGACGTGGGAGCCTGGTGGGCTTCCATCTGTGGGGTCGCACAGAGTCGGACACGACTGAAGAGACTTAGCATCAGCAGCAGCATGCATCTATTACCTATAGAAAATAGTCAGATACAAAGCAGTTTGTTGTTTGGTTACAAAAACTCTGGAGCCAGATAGATTTGGGTTCAGTTCCAATTCCTTTCTTAATCTGTGAAATGGTGACTTTGATTTCTACCACATAGGGTGTAGGTTTGGTTTAACAAGATAACCTAAAGAGGTGCAGGTCGTCATTACTGTTACTGCTCCAGTTTTCTAAATAGTGAAGTGATACAGTCAAGCTAGCTGTTTTATCTCATAGGTTAAAAATAATTATGTGGGGAAAAAACATTACTCTTTAATGTGTTAACATTTAAGTGTGATAACACATGGTTCCTTTCACCTAACTGAAATTTTTGTGTCTGTCTCACATTTATAATTCTCTTTCCCTTGCAATCTTATTAGCATTATTCCCGTGAAACAACCAAAGCGTTTTAATTAACTCAGGTTTAATGTGTTTTCCTTATCTGCCATTACTGCAGATACCAGTTGAGCAGAACTGCTCAGTGTATTCAAAATCTTTTAGTTGATCAAAGAAAGGAAATTCAAGGCTAGAAATTCATTTAGTTCTGGCGAGGTTACAGGCATGAACAGAGGCCGTTTATCCTTCAAAACATCTTGAAATGTCTGCTTTGCTATTTGAATCTAATGTTCTCTAGGATTATTCTGGCCTACTAAAGAAGACAGCACGCCTGGCTGACCTCCTTATTTTCTTCTAGCCTCCTATCTTATCAATAGGAAAACAGGATATTTCTTATGATACGTTTGGCAATACTTTGAATAGAATTTTAAGATTCTTGCATGTATGTGTGTATATTTGATTGAATTTCAATTTTGAAGTACCTTTTATCTCATAATATATATGAAACAAGAAGATTTACTTGTATACTTTTCAACTGGCTGTCTCAGTATGGTTAGAACAACTATTCAGTCTTAAATATTTAGCAAGCATCTATTATTTTCAAAGAAATGAGTAACTGAGAACCACAAGGACTTCTTTGATTCTGCTTCAAAAATGAAGTAAACAGCCAAAAATCAATTACATTTCCCACACTGTTCATACAGGGAAATAACTCTCTTATTTTAAGAAATTTTTGTCTCTAGAGAAGTGTCTGCACTTCTGTACATCATAGGAGCAGAAATGGCACTGATATACACATTTCATTTCACTTACTATATGTGTGTGTGTGTGTGTGTGTGTGTGTGTGTAAGTTGCTCTGTCATGTCTGACTCTTTGTGACCCCATGGACTGTAGCTGGCCAGATTCCTCTGTCCATGGGATTCTCCAGGCAAGAGCACTGGAGTGGCTTACCATTTCCTCCAAACCCAGGGATCAAACCTGCATCTCCTGTTTCCTGCATTGGCAGGCAGGTTCTTTACCACTAGTGCCTCCTGGGACTATATATATATTCTATGAGTGAGTGAGTGAGTGAGTGAAAGGCGCTCAGTCGTGTCTGACTCTTTGTGACCCCGTGGACTATACAGTCCATGGAGTTCTCCAGGCCAAAATACTGGAGTGGGTAGCCTTTCCCTTCTCCAGGGAATCTTCCCAAACCAGGGATCAAACCCAGGTCTCCCACATTACAGGTGGATTCTTTACCAGCTGAGTTACAAGGAAATCCCAGGAATAATGGAGTGGTAGCCTATCCCTCCTCCAGGGGATCTTCCTGACCCAGGAATCAAACCTGGGTCTCCTGCATTGCAGGTGGATTCTTAACCAACTAAACTATGGTGGAGACTAAATAAATGGCATAATCCTTGCCTTCTAAGTCTTGAGATGAGATATGTCGTCTTTGTACTTTCTTCCCCTTTACCCATAAGTGCCTTGCATGATGCTGGGCCCATCTTCAGTGTTCAATAACCATGGAAAGAATTAGAGTATAACTTATGATGGAAAAGAAAGTATTTGGAGATTCTTCACATTCTCCTGGTATTTAGTAGTATAAGTACTTTTACTTCAAGACTTCAGTGAAGGGGCATATTGGAGCTAATCTCCACTCACCAAAGGGTGAGTAGAATTTGATCATATGATTTGTTCCTATGCACTGCCCCATCTGGGATCAGTCAGTGATGGTCACTGAGCCCAGAATTTTATACTGTGGCACCAGGAATTTTATATCATTTCCTTCTGATATGTGCTTAACAATGTGCTCCAAATACCCTCAGCATCTTTTCAGTTCAGTCTCTCAGTTGTGTCCGACTCTTTGCGACCCCATGAATCATAGCACGCGAGGCCTCCCTGTCCATCACCAACTCCCAGAGTTCACTCAGACTCACATCCATCGAGTAAATGATGCCATCCAGCCATCTCATCCTCTGTTGTCCCCTTCTCCTCCTGCCCCCAATCCCTCCCAGCATCAGAGTCTTTTCCAATGAGTCAACTCTTCGCATGAGGTGGCCAAAGTACTGGAATTTCAGCTTTAGCATCATTCCTTCCAAAGAAATCCCAGGGCTGATGTCCTTCAGAATGGACTGGTTGGATCTCCTTGCAGTCCAAGGGACTCTCAAGAGTCTTCTCCAACACCCCAGTTCAAAAGCATCAATTCTTCGGCGCTCAGCCTTCTTCACAGTCCAACTCTCACATCCATACACGACCACAGGAAAAACCATAGCCTTGACTAGATGAACCTTTGTTGGCAAAGCAATGTCTCTGCTTTTGAATATGCTTCTAGGTTGGTCATAACTTTCCTTCCAAGGAGTAAGCATCTTTTAATTTCTTGGCTGCAGTCACCACCTGCAGTGATTTTGGAGCCCCCAAAAAGAAAGTTTGACACTGTTTCCACTGTTTCCCCATCTATTTCCCATGACGTGATGGGAGCGGATGCCATGATCTTCATTTTCTGAATGTTGAGCTTTAAGCCAACTTTTTCACTCTCCACTTTCATTTTCCTCAAGAGGCTTTTTAGTTTCTCTTCACCTTCTGCCATAAGGGTGGTATCATCTGCATATCTGAGGTTATTGATATTTCTCCCGGCAATCTTGATTCCAGCCTGTGTTTCTTCCAGTCCAGCATTTACATGTAATAATTTATCCAAATGCTTAATGTTGTATTATCTCTGGATGTTAGTTAAAGGACCATATACTGTGTAAAGAGATATTTCTATGTAGCTGTCTGAAAGCTACTAAGACAGTGTTTGTGTCATCTCACTTAGAGGTTTTACAAGTGTGCACTCTTCAGGTTTTATAAGACTCAGCCTATATTCCTGAAGGTAACACATAGTTAGTACTTCTCTATCATTGAAGAATCTGGTTATTTCTAACCTCTATAACTATATATTTGGCATACAACACCATCTGATTCTATTCAATGGGGTCTTTTTTCAGTATTTTTAAAACTTATTTTGTTGTTTTATTATAGAACCCCAGAAAAAGGATTGTTGGTGATTTTAACACATCATAGCTTATAATTCCTGTTCAAGTATATCAAAAGTTCTAGAAGATGAGGAAGGTACAGCATTCTTCTACAAAAGTTAATCATTTCCCCACATTTGCAGTAAACAATGCTGCTGTTGCTTCTTTACGTTTCAACAATAAACATGATTTGTATCTTATCAGTTTGTTAGTTTGTATATATGATGCCATATTTTCCAAATAAAATTAAAATATTTCAGCTCACCAGACAGTTGTTTCATTTAGAATGTTGGAACAATTTTTGTTTTTGAATTTCTACACTCTTATTTACTGGTCATAGTGACTTGCTTTTCCCATGTCTTCAGTAATTATTAAAAATATGCTGCAGTTCCTTCAGGATGGAATAAAACATCTCCAGAACTTTAATAAAAATTTGTTGTAGCAAATATACAAGGTAAAATATGTGGAGGAGTTGGTGTTTTATGCTTTCACATGATTTGAGGGTCATTCTCCACGGACCCTTGATATAGAAGGTGGAATAAAGAATTACACAAACATTAAGCATGTCTTCTTGGTTAATTCATGAAGAGGTTGATTTTGAATAATCACTACCATATTGAATTTGACTTAAGAATTTTCCATTGCCAGTTAATTTTTGGATACATTTTTAAGAGCCAATTTTATTTTAAGGAGTTTTATGTTCATTCTTATTTTATATTTACCTTTGATCAGTTCTTTGTGAGAAATAGATAGTTATAAGTAGTTTAAAATCTCATGCTCCATGATAATAATTTTTTATCACTAAAAACTTGCTAAAAATTCTAAAACTTTTGTAAGGTGTGATATGAGAACAGTAGTTTGTTAAAGCTAAGTTAAAGAAATGCACATTTGAGGTCTAGAAATAGTGCCCCAGTAATTGTATTTATATTAAATTTAGGTGTTGTTAATTTGCAGAATGAACAAGTTATACATTATGTCAGTTTCAAGTCAAAATCAGAATATGAAATGTGCAAAGAGGTAACATTTACAGAATTCAGTGTGAAAATGCAGAGTGAACCCAACACTCTGTTGGGCCAGAGTGACGTCTCCGATGGAAACACCTCATTTTCGCCTTCTTTTTATCTATTTCATATTAATTAATATATAACGATTTTATAAACATTAAAATCCAAGATACTTCCTTGGAAATGTTTAGGGAAAGAGCAAATTAGCCAAGATGGTGTGGTCAGGCTCTCTGGCTCCACGTCCTCTCGCTTTTGTCCCATGTTTTGTAAATAATGATTAGGTAACAGTTGAGATTACTTATAGCCCTGTGCATGCATGTCAGGAGGTTCTTGCTTGGTTACAGGCTACTTTTGTTCTGTAAGCATATATAAGCTCGGCCTGGAAAGCCGTAGGGTGTGTTGTTGAGGCTGCATCATGGCTGCATTGGCTCCGTCCGCTGGGTCAACCAGGAGAGAATGCAGCGTGTCTGTTGCTATGGCTGCTGTGCTAGGCAGGAGATAATAAAAATGTTTGTACCCCTATGGCTGCTTTCTCTTCCAGCTTCCCCACTCACGCTTCGCCTACCCAGGGTGCAGTGAACAGTGTGAAGAGTGAGACAAAATGAAACCCCTCCTTTGTAGACAGTGTTTGGCCTGCTTCTTTTATGTACTGTGCTGACCTCGTAGGCATCTTAAGTGACTCTGTGTCTGAGGGTATTATGAATATGTCTAGTGGCCTTGAAGAAAGGATAGTTATGTAATTGTCAACATGTGCTTCTTAGGTGCAGCAGGCATCTGCCTAAGGTATGTTCAGCAGCACTTCACCTCATAGCCCCGGTCAGGGTATTTTTCATATAACGTTTTGATGAATCACCCTAACACATTAACATAGTTTTAGGTGATCTCTCTGAACTGTTTGATCTCAGTGAGAAAGAACCTGTTGTAAAGACAACACTTATTCTATTTTCTGTCTTGTAAACACATAGTCAAATTCACCACGAAGGTTGTATTTTGATGTTATGAATGTACATGCATTTTGTCACTGACTTTATGCCGAAAATCACAAACTATGGCCTTAATGGAGTAGGTTCAGAGTTAAGTCTTTGAAGCCTAGCAGCTAGACTCAAATCTAGACTCTCCACTGACCATAAGGCCCCAAGCAAGTTATGCACATTTTCTAAACTTGCCTGCTTCATTCTTCTTCCTCCCACCCCTCCACCGGCGCTCTAGTCTCCTCATCCTCTGCTCTTTGAGGCAACAAAGAATTTTTGGTGGGATTGGGCTTATAGTGATTAGAAAAAAAAAAAAATTAAATTTTAAGGATGAAGATTCTGTGATTTGGTAATGTCCCCAAGGATCCTGCATCTAATTATTGCAGAACTCAGAGTCATTACTCTTGTTCCTCTGCTTCTTTATCAAAATCAATCTCTCTCTCTCTCTCTCTCCCTCTCTCTCTCTCCCCCACACACACACATGCACACACACACACAGATCTAAAACATCATAGAAGGCTCGAAGACAAATCATTACAGGAAGCATCCTGGAAGCATCCCATGTTTCTTAATGCTGGTGATGATGGTGGAGTCTGTCTCTTGAGTATGTGTACTTATAGCAAGGCCTCAAGATCTTTAGCTTTAGGAGAAAAATACCTTCGTTACTGGTTGCCCCCCTTCACTTTCATTCTGTAACATTGAGCAGCAGAGTTGAGTGGATGTCTATTAGTCTTTTTCAAAGCTTGGAGTCTGGGGCAGTTGCCCTAGTTTGCTGGATCTCAGGGGAAACTCCTCATAATGTGGGTATTTTTATAACCCACAATCGTGGAGCTTTGAAAGAAGAGGATTTTGTTTTGTTTTTTGTTCAGAGATGATAAATGTTCACAGAATTTGATGAGAATATGTGGGAGAAAAAATTGATAGCCCTGACAGATAGTCTGTATCTCTAGAGAAAGCTGTGTATCTGATCAGCAAGTTCATTAGCATATCTGTTGTGGATACCAGTGATTAATCTGATTGAAGGCATTTTTATTTTCTCCCCTTAACATGCTTTTTCAAACATGCCCCCTTGTCCCCAGGAAATAGGTTTGAATTGACTATTTTATTGCAGTTATTTAAAGGATATTTGTAGTAACACAATAATCTATTCATTTTTTTAATGTCAATTCACAGCTGACTTGGATGGATAAGCATATTTACTTAATATAGGTAATTATTTCTAAGCTATTCTGAAGTGTTGAGCTGCCACCTGGATATATTTTCAATCTAACCAGAAAAACATAATTTAATTCAAAGCGTAAATGGACTGTTACAAATGTTGATAACACTGATTATTCATTTTCACATACTTTTTCTGAATTCAGAAAAGTCTTTTTTACTAATGGAGTCAGTGAGCAGCAGTGCACAGGGCCAGACCTGATGGGCACGTTAGGGAAGAGCAGGAGGAGAGCTTTTGCCTCTTCTGTGGCCAAGAAGAGCAACAGGGATGAGAAACATCCCAGGGAGAACTGGCCCAAGATTCTAAGTGGAATGCTGGTTAAAGGTATTTGTTTACGAGTGACAGGGAGAACACAGGGAGCTATCTGGGAACTGCTGGGGAGGGAGTCAGTAGTTGCTAGCTCGTTTTCTTCAGGTCCAACAAAATGTCACTGAAAAACTTCCCCATCCCCTCCTCCTCTGCATTAGAAAAGCTTAGCTTTGATTTTTTAAAGTTGATTATCTTTTTATTAATTTATTTTAATTGGAGGATAATTATTTTACATACTGTTTTTTCCATACATCGACATATGGTTTTTGCCATACATCGACATGAATCAGCCATGGGTGCACATGTGTCCGCCCATCCCTCTGGGTTGTCCCAGAGCACCAGCTTTGAGTGCCCTGCTTCATGCACTGAACTTGCACTGGTCATCTATTTTACACATGGTAATATACATGTTTCAATGCTGATCTCTCAGATCATACCACTCTGTTGGCCTTCTCCCACAGAGTCCAAAAATCCGTTCTTTACATCTGTGGCTCTTTCTATCTTGCATATAGGACGATTATTCCCATCTTTCTAAATTCTATATATATGTATTAACCATTAAAAGGCATTTTAAGTATAGTAGTGTGTACATGTCTGGGCTTCCCCAAAGGCTGAGCAGGTGAAGAATCTGCCTGCCATGCAGGAGACATGGGTTCAATACCTCAGTTAGAAAGATCCCCTGGAGGAGAAAATAGCAACACCCTACAGTATTCTTGCCTGGAAAAATCCCATGGACAGAAGAGCCTGGTAGGCTACAGTCCAAAGGGTTGCAAAGAGTCAGACATGACTGAGTGACTGAGCACAGACACACATCAGTGTGTACATGTCAATCCCAAACTCCCAGTCTGTCCCTCCTCCCCACTCTTCCTCCTGGAATCCATAAATTCATTCTCCAACTCGGTGAATCTATTTCAGTTTTATAAATAAGTTCACCTGTATCATTTTTTTTTAGATTATACATATAATCAATATCATGGGATGTTTATCTTTCTCTGTCTGACTTAATTCTGTAGAATTACCCATAGCAGCCAACAGTCATGGGCAGTATACTTAGGTGAGTTAGCAACTCAGAGGCAATCTTTCAGCTCCTCCCACCCTGCTGGAAAGAGGAGTAAGTAATGAGAGAGTAGTGATGCCTTTGCCCCTTCATCGCATGCAGATGGGGACCCAGGCCAAGTATAACAGGACTGTGCTCATCCAGGCTTCTAGGCCAGCCCTGTGGCCCATACCTACCTGCTCCGTAGAAGCTGACGAAACCTGGCGTACAGAGGAGGAAGCCACATGGGTTAGAATGCTGTCACTCTACATGTGCAGGGTCTGAAAAGTCAAGTTACACCCAAGTGCACCTGATACCTGGGGCCTTGCTGGTTGCTGACCTGGACAAAACCCAGATCTAGAAGTGAGATGCCAGAACATGGTCAGAATGTTATTCATAACATAGCAGTCCTGTATAATCATTTGGAGTTCTAGCACTGCACATTTCTGATACGACCCCCCATTAGTAGGTCTCTGGGGATGACACAGTGTCTTTATGAAAAAGAAAAAATAGCCAGCAAGCAAAATCAAATTAGGATTTAGTTTATTGTCCTTCAAATGCCATTTCATTATGAAATCCCTTCCTGGGCTATGGTCCATTTAGGCCAGTCTCCTGCAGGGGCTGTCTCCCATACACTGAAATGACAACTGATGTTCAAGACACGATGTATTTTCAAAGCTAGACTTGTATTCAGCACCTTCTAGACCTTAGACACATTGCTAAGAGTTGGGCAAATAAAGATATATAAACTAGAATTCCTAGTTCTCATTTTAGTAGAAGAGACAAATAAATGTCAAAGGAGTGCTATCCTGGAAACAGATTAGATGCCCTGGAGCTCAGGGAGAAACCGGTGAGTCAGCCTGACACAGCAGCAGCGTTCGGAGAGGAAGGCTACTGGACCCGTCTTGAGGGATTAGTTGTAGTTCCTTAGGCAGAGAAGGTCTCAGATGAAAAAACAAAAATGCAATAGCATGTGAGAAACTGCTCTACAGTGGGAATTTTTACAACATAAATTAGAAAAGCTCAGGAAATTAGAGAACTAGATTTGAATTAACTTATATAATAAGCATAACAATGTAGAGCTGAAACCATGGGCTATTTTCACCTTGGAGCCATTGTTTCACTTGTAAAGAGGTACTTTGTGCTTAGTTTATCAAAACAGGACATTTAAGAATCGTGTGGTATTGGTAATGCTGATGGTTATTTTTAACAGCTTTTTTAGGAGAAGATACATATATATATTGTATTTGTTTGGGAATGTTTCAAATTTGTATTTGCTTAGAAATATTAGTATTTTTGAAGAACATACCCATGTTAATATAGAGCTCCAGAAGAACAAATGCTATTGTACAGCTACTCTGAAACTCCCTAGTTTAAATCCTCCTCTTTGCCACTGAAATACTTTTTTTAGTTAGATTTATTGAGGTATAATTTGCACATAGTAAAACCCACCTTTTTAGGTGTGTGGGTTGCGTTCTAACAAATATAAACAGTTCTGTCGCCATCACAACCATCAAGATACGGAACTTTGCTGTTACCTGAAAGTATTTTCTGATGCTTTTCTGTAGTCAGTCCTCTCGCCACAACCCCATGTTCTGCCCATTTCTGATCTACTTTTTGTGCCTTTCCTGAATCTCATATAAATGGAATCATGCAGCATTTAGACTTGTGTGTCTGGATTCTTTCACGTAGTAGATGCTTTGCAGACTATCCCTGTTCTTACCTGTATCCATAATTCATTTTTATTATTGAGTGATTCCATTGTTTGGAAATTCTGTAATTGGTGTGTCCATCTAAATGCGCAGGCATTTGAGTATTTCTGGCTTTTGGCTGCTATAGGTAAAACTACTGTGAACACTTGCGTGCAGGTCTGTAATGTTATTTCATTGGCACAAGTATCTGTTAGTGTGGTTAGTATTTGTTTAACTGTATGAAACTCCAAACCATTTTCCTCAGTAGCTGCCCCTTTGTGTATCAGAGTTCTAGATGTTCTGCATCTTTGCCAACACACAGTGTTGTTGTTGTTGACATTGTTATATAATCTTAGCCATTTTAGTACATGTGTCTTGATATCTTGTGGGTTTTGTTTTCATTTCCCTAATGATTAATAATACTGAACATCTTTTTTGAAGCTCTTCTGTACCACTCATACCTCTGTAGTGAACTGTCTCTCAAATCTAGTGCTCATTTTGTATTGGGTTATATTTCCTGTTATTGTAAAAGTTTAAATATATATATATATATATATAAAAAATTGAATATTTATCAGATATATATTTTACAAATACTTTCTCCCTGTCTGAAGTTTATCTTTTTGGTTTCTTAAAGTATTTTTTTTTTTAAGTTTTTTAACACTGATGAGGCAAAATTTTATTTTATTTTTTTATGGTTCATGCTTTTTGTGTTCTACCTAAGAAATCTTTGCCTAATCTTCGCCAAGAAAATTTTCTCCTTTGTTTTCTCCTAGAAGTTTTAAGGCTTTATATTAACTTCTGTGATCCACTTGTGTGTGTGTGTGTGTGTGTGTGTGTGTGTGTATGGATGCATTGCTGTTTTAGTATCATTTTTTGAAAGGATAAGTCTTTCCGCACTGGATGACTTTGGCATCTTTGTTGAAAATGAGCTGACCACATATGTAAGGATCTGTTTCTGGACCCTATCTATGACTCCCTATGTATGGAAGTATATGATGGTCTGACTGTGTGCTAAATCAAATCACCTTGATTACTGCAGCTTTGCAGTAAGTCTTGCAATCAAGTATTATGAGATTTCCAACAATCTTTCTTTTTAAATTCATTTTAACTATTTTAAGTCCTTTATTTTACATATAAATTATAAAATCAGATTGCTAATTTTTACCCACAAAAATTTTCTACTGGGTTTGAATTGGAATTACTTTGGTTCCATGTATTAAATTATGAGGAACTGACATCTTAACAATATTGAATCCTCTAGAATTTAATTTTTCTTATCAATGTTATATAGTTTTCTGCATACACATCTTACACATATTTTGTTAGGTTTATCCATATGAACTTTGTGTTTTTGATAATATTAAACAATTTAAAATTTGATTTCCAAATGTTTATTAGTAGTACATAAATATGAAGTTGACTTTTATATTAAATAATAGTTTTAAACATTTTATTAAAATATAAATATGGAAATAAATCACTTTTAAAATTCAATTTTGGTGAGTTTTCTTAGAAGTTCCTGTCATGGTATAGAGGAAAAATATTTTTACTAAAGTGTATAGTAGTTATTGGCTTCCCCAATGGCTTTTGGCAGTAAAGAATCCTCCTGCAGTGCAGGAGACCCAGGTTCAATCCCTGGGTCAGGAAGATCCCCTGGAGAAGGGAATGGTTACCCACTCTAGTATTCATGCCTGGAGAATTCCATGGTCGGAGGAGCCTGGCAGGGTACAGTCCATGGAGTTACACAGGGTCAGACATGGCTGAGCGACTAACACTTTTGCATAGTAGTTATAATGCCACTGAACAATGTCTTACTTTAATCCATAATTATTTAGAATTAGTGTGTTGTTAGAAACTAAGAGTGGTAATAATATTAGAGAAAGTTACTTCGCTGAGCCTTAAATTCTTCCCCTGGATAAGGGAATAATTTTTTTTTCTTCAGAATTTTGTGAGATTAAATGAGATTAAATGAGATTAAATGTAAAACAATGTGGATTTTGGTGCATAGTCAGCGCTCAACAAAAGTCAGTTTCCTTCACTTTCTTTACCTTGCTGAAGGCTGTGTTAGTTTCCTAGTTCTGCTGTAACAAATTACCGCAAACTTGTTGGCTTAAAACAAAATAAATTTACTCTGTCTGGAAGGCGGAAGTCTGAAAGCAAGGTGTCATCAGGGTCGGTTCCTTCCAGAGACTGTGAGGGAGCATCTATTTCATGGCCCTGTCGCAGCGGCTTGCATAGTCCTTGGTGGTCCTGAGCTTGTGGCTGCATCCCTCCAGGATGTAGTGGCTGCCTGTGTTCTCACGTGGACATCCCCCATGTATCTCTGCACCAGGTCTTCCCCTCCTTACTCTTACAAGGATGCCAGTTGTTAAGCTCAGGGCTCACCCTGAACTCAAAGATCGTTAAGTTAATTACATCTGCAAAGACCCTATTTCCAAATAAGGTCACATTTACAGCCCCTGGGGGTTGAACTTGAACATATCTGTTCTGGGGATACTATGCAACTCACTACGAATGTGCAGATAAAAATTAATGGTGCAAAGAAATATTTAATATTGTTATGTACAACATTAGTAAAGAATATAGAAAAGTGGTGCCCACAAAGCACCAGCTGGGAAGCCACAGTGGGCCAGGCGTGGCTAAGGTTGCCACCAGAGCTCTACCAGCTGCTGCCTTGCATCCTCTAGGCCTGTCAGGATGGCACAGGACAGGGCAAAAAATAAAAGAATATAGAAAAGACACAGATGGGGTATGTGAGGACTTCATAGTTGTAGATAATCTGACATGTACATGGATGACTTTCTCCCTCTTTTCCATCTACATTTGAAAAATCTTTATTTTTTAATAGATTTATATATGTAAAAACAGCAGTCAGGTTTTGGATAAGTGTGTTTTTATCAATTTTACCTCATGTTATAATCTATTAACTTGGAGGTTATGGTGAATAATCTGGCTCTGCTTGTTGATTTTTGATTTTTATTAGGCATTTTGTTTTTAAAAGGCAAAAGTAATTTAATAAAAAATAGAAATTACTCTCAGTGTTATGTGTATATGAGTGAATATGTGTTTTCTCTCTTGAAGGAAGCACATTCAAACTCAAAGGAGAGAAATGTCATTTCTATGGCAACGGTGCTATTATACTTGTGCTTCAGTCGTAATTTCTGTAGCACGTTGGATCACTGTAGTTGACTTCAAAGGACTTAAAGTGAGGAAGTAACACATCAATATTGTCACTTTAGTAAAAATTGCAAACATTTCTTCAAGTAAAAAATATTTTCAAGTAATCACATTAATGGTATATTTTAGATTTTAACAATAAAGCTCTTTTTTTGTTATTTTTTTTTAAATTTAATTTTATTTTTTAACTTTACAATATTGTATTGGTTTTGCCATATATCAAAATGAATCAGCCACAGGTAACAATAAAGTTCTGATTCATTAAACCTTTCTGTTAATTCCTCAAATTATTTTTTATTTTTACTAAAGATTGGTATTTGCCTCATAGCTCCAATTATGTCCCAGACACAGTACTACTTTAATATGTTATTTCTATTCCTTGTATCACACTTGACTTAGAAGTATTATTGGGCTTTGTAGGTGGCTCTAGTGGTAAAGAACCTACCTGCCAATGAAGGAGACGTAAGAGATGTAGGTTTGATCTCTGGGTTGGGAAGATCCCCTGAAGGAGGGCATGGCAACCCGATCCAGTATTCTTGCCTGGAGAATCCCACAAACAGAAGAGGTTGGTGGGCTACTGTCCACGGGACCACAAAGAGTCAGACATGACTGAAGTGACTTATGCACAGATAAAAAGTTAAGAAAACTTTATTCATGTATTCCTTCAACAAATTTATTGCCAGCCACTATTCTAAATGTCAGACATAGAGCAGTGAATGAATAAGGAAGAGTTAGAAACTGAGAGGGCCAAATTCAAACCCACATTCTAACATCTACATTCTTTCTGATAAATACCTGCTGCTGAGTCTGCTCCACTTTCCAGACTGTTTATGTGTGTGTGTGTGTGTGTGTGTATATATATATATATATTTTTTTTTTTTTATGCTGCTGCTGCCAAGTCGCTTCAGTCGTGTCCGACTCTGTGTGACCCCATAGACAGCAGCCCACCAGGCTCTGCCGTCCCTGGGATTCTCCAGGCAAGAACACTGGAGTGAGTTGCCATTTCCTTTTCCAATGCATGAAAGTGAAAAGTGAAAGTCAAGTCACTGAGTCGTGTCCAACTCTCAGCGACCCCATGGACTGCAGCCCACCAGGCTCCTCCATCCATGGGATTTTTTATGCTATGTATATATAAATATAAATGTTACATATATTAAATACCATGGTATATATATTCAGTTCAGTTCAGTTCAGTAGCTCAGTCGTGTCCGACTCTCTGTGACGGCATGGACTGCAACACTCCAGGCCTCCCTGTCCATCGCCAGCTCCTGGAGTTTACTCAAACTCATGTCCATTGAGTCGGTGATGCCATCCAACCATCTCATCCTTTGATGAGATGGTATATATATTAATTCCTTTTCTTTTTCTACTTGCTATCTTTTTTTAATAAAAATTTATTTATTTTAATTGAAGGCTAATTACTTTACAATGTTGTATTGGTTTTGCCATACATCAACATGAATCCACCATGGGTGTACACATGTTCTCCATCCTGAAACCCCCTCCCACCTCCCTCCCCATACCATCCCTCTGGGTCATCCCAGTGCACTAGCCCCAAGCATCTAATTCCTTGTAATTAATTCTTCTAAATGAATGCTACCAGAAAATTTGCTTTTGAATATATATATAGATATATATTTATATTTATATTTGTATAAAAGCTACTGGTAGTGACAGGTGTGTGCATGTGTGTGTTCAGTTGTATCCAGCTCTTTGTGACCACATGGACTATAGCCCACCAGGCTCCTCCATGGCATTTCCCAGGCAAGACTACTGGTGTGGGTTGCCATTTCTACTGTGTAGTAACAGGTTGTGTTTGTGTTAATTTTTTAATTGAAATGAACTTTTATATGTCAGATGCTCTTTGTATAATTTTTCTAAATTACAGATATTGTTGTTCTTAATTTAAAGTTAAGAAATTGGGCTTTGGAATGTTAAGGTACTTGCTCTTCCCAACGCCTGGCTGCCTAAGGCCTTCTTTGTCATCTCTGCCTCTCCGAGATGCTCACCAAGTCAGAATCCTTTGTCTCTCAAAGTTACTGGTCGCTTCTTTCTGCATTTTAACTTACTCTGGTGTCTCCCATCTGAAAGCAGATAAATGCTCTTCCTCTGCCCATCTATTCCTCTCCAGGAGGTACTCTTCCTTTGAATCTAAACAACCTGAAAACATTCTCTATATTTGCTGTCATTGCTTTCTCATTGCCTCTTTAATCTTCACCATCTTAATCTTGTTTCTCCATTTCTGCTATAAGTGCCCTCACCAAAGACTTTGCCAGCCTAATGTTGCAATTGGTACCTCATTGCTCATGTGTCTAATTTATTCCTAATATGATTGAATATGTTTTTTACCCATTTCTCACATATGTGTTTGAATTGCCTGCTCAAAGCATATGCTTATTTTCTTATGATTGCCCTATTTCTTTTAAATTACCACATATTTAATAGGGGAAATAGATTATTTAATCACTTTTGACCAACATCAGGTAGAATTAAGAAGCTGAAACAACATCACTGATTAAAGGTCGACAGTATATATATGGTTAAGAACATTGGACAAATAGACTACATGAAGGATATTATGCAAATAAGCAGCTTTATTTCCCGGGAACATGAAGCTTTCTTCCTCCTTCTTGGTAACCGTTTCCCATTAGTCAGAGTCCATTTATGAAGTAAACATGTAGCCCATGTATGGCAGGGTTTGCCGCTGCAGTATTTGATATAGAGCTCCCTGGAGACTACCTGTTTGCCTCATTGTGTTGTGTTGGAGTGGTGGACGTGCGGGCTTCCAGCAAGCTGATCTCATGAAAAGCACCATGACTCCTCTTTTGCTGGCCTCTTTTGCTCCTTTCATAATTTGCGTATCATTTACCTTGATAAATGTAGAGACATTATATGCTCTGACTCATGCTATACTGTAGATGTCTTTTGCTTCTGTTATGTGGCAAAGTACTATTATAACCAAGACTGCCCTGCAATTTAGAAGCTTCCAAAGAGTATGGCATTGTTCCAAGCAATTTTATAGATTCATCAAATTTTACACTGACCTGTGTTGTTTTGTGTCTCAAAATCATATCTGGTTTGATTTCTCTGGATTATACAAGTGTTTATAAAATCCTGATATATTGAATATATGTGCTTCTTGTTCTGTATTGTTCATTACAAACTATATTCCAAATAACAGATGTGGTTCAAAAGTTCATTTTTTGTGGCTGAAACTGGTTTTACAGATGACTGCAATTACATTAAAGGATGCAAATAATTTATCTTCAGCTTGTACCTATTACAGCTATTTAACATATTTCCATAGGAACAGTATACCAAACCTGGACCGTTTTTGTAGTAAGTTAATTATATTCTTACAAGCTTTTCAAGTACCTATTAATTCCTGCAGGAATAACTTATCATCTCACTTAAGTGAGTAAAGTGGTCACAGTTTTAAAAATAGATATTTGAAAGACAGACACAAAGAGTTAAATTTCAGTTATTTTGCATAGTGTTTTTCCCTAACTGAAATACAGGAGAGAACAAAATAATGTCTCCTTGGAGGAAAATTTATGCATTGTAAATGGACTCTCAACTTCTTAGTATTCTTTCTGAAACTCTTGGAATACAAAAAGGGCTCTTTTTATCCCTCAAACGTATCATTAAGAACTAAAGTTAGATTACTATCTTACCTGAGCTTCTTAAGAGCAAGTCACCATTCCATACTTCATAATAAAGTATTCATTCAACTAAATCAAAAGCCTATAAACCAAATAATCAGAAATGTTTGATTTAAAATAATAGTGTGGAAAATCACAGTTAAGAACAATATTCTATCTCATAAATTACCTCACTGTGACTGACAGTGAATAAAAAAATATAGAAATTCTGTGCTAGATATAGGTTAAATGGAGATCCCACAGGATATGGATGGAGATTTTTAAAAAGAAAAAGAAAAATCCTTTCTGATTTTTTCTATAGCATACTCAGGACATTTCATACAAAAGCAACCTGTTGCATCAGCCCCTGTGTGGATCAGGCTACCAGTTTAGAAGCAGGGTCATGATAACTTTGAGAATCAATCTGATCGACACCAGAAAGAGAATTCCCTCTGCTTGCTCATGTCAGCCACCTTGCATTAGCCCTAGTTGGATAGAAGAGAACAAATAAAAAAACACCAAGAGACCCACATACTCTCTTTGATTCTTACTGCAATTTACTCAACAACCATTTACTGAGCATCTTCTGCATCCTAGCTAGGGAATTTCAAAGCTTTCATCTCATCAATAATTAATGTATGTTTACTATGTCTTATTCAGAGAAGGCAATGGTGACCCACTCTGGTACTGTTGCCTGGAAAATCCCATGGACGGAGGAGCCTGGTGGGCTGCAGTCCATGGGGTCGCGAACAGTCGGACACGACTGAGCAACTTCACTTTCACTTTTCACTTTAATGCATTGGAGAAGGAACTGGCAACCCACTCCAGTGTTCTTGCCTGGAGAATCCCAGGGACGGGGGAGCCTGGTGGGCCGCCGTCCATGGGGTCACACAGAGTCAGACACGACTGAAGCGACTTAGCAGCGCTATGTCTTATTGCTGCTGCTGCTGCTGCTGCTGCTAAGTTGCTTCAGTCGTGTCCGACTCTGTGCGACCCCATAGACGGCAGCCCACCAGGCTCCCCAGTCCCTGGGATTCTCCAGGCAAGAACACTGGAGTGGGTTGCCATTTCCTTCTCCAACTATGTCTTATTAGTAAAGATCTAAAGTGTCACTTAAGAAAAGACTTTCTAACAGTACCGTCTTCTGTTTCATGAATTCCTAATAGTAAAATTAAAAAAATAAGCTCTTTTCTTTTCTCGTCTATCCTTAAGACTTACAGTAATTAAGGTAGGTTTTGCTGGAATTCTGCTGGGTTCTGCTTATTGTTGGCACTCAGAACCGAGAGGCAGCTCCATGCCATGTTTTCAATTAACGTTGTAATTGTAAGTATAGACTTCTGCCATAAAAAGAAATGAAGTACTGATATATGCTTCAAGGTGGATGAGCCTTGGGAACATTATGCTAAGTGAATGAAGCCAGACAGAAAAGGTTGCATATTGTATGATTCTGTTTAACTGAAATATCCAGAATGGAGTAGTCCATAGAGACAAAACATGGATTGGTGGTTACCAGAGGCTAGGAAAGGGGCGACAGGTAGAACAACTACTAATACGCACAGGCTTTCTTTTGGGGGCTGAAGCTGGGTAGAGCTGGTGTTTGTACCACACTGTGACTATACTGACTGCCACTGAGTAATTCTACTAAAATGGTTAATTTATGCCATATGAATTTTATATTCTATGAGTTGCACTAAAAGTGTTTTTTACATTTTTGAAAGGTCAAACAAAGCACATTGGCTATTTTTATTCTTTTACTATATTGATTACATTCTATAGATGAAGCAGTAGTTATAATATCTGGCAGGCATTCTTATGACAAATGTCAGTTGTAAAACTATTTGAGAAACTGTATAATCACTGATTTTCTCCCCCGAGGAATCGCCATCATACTATTTAGGATTTTCACCTAGAATGTTCCCTATCTGTCTGTGTTATCTGACTGCATAATTGCCTGCCTTGAATTTTAAATCCTACGAGGAAACTCTATTTTCTTTTCTACCTAAGTTATTACTGTGATGCTGGAAGCTTGCACTTGGAAAAACTCTCAAGGTAGAATCAGTTTTGCAAATCCACCTACATGCTGGTTTTCCTCTTACAAATAATTAACAAAGGTGTCAACCAGAAAGGTCACTAGCAGCCATGCCTGCAGCACCCCACTGATCATCTGAGTAGAATTTGATATATTACCTTTAGTAATACTGCCTTGTCCTTGTCAACTACTTTTCAGTTCATGTTGGGGCCTTAATGGTCAATACAAACAAAATCACTTTTTCTCATTTAATGGTAGTGAGATGCCACTGCCAAACTGGCAATATGTGGGTATCAAGCTTTCTTTGCTACTATTGGACCCTGTCACTGGCAGAACTTTTAATTATTGTGACAGCTAATGACACTGCTTTCTGTAATTACAGAGCGCTGATTTTTCATTTCTGGATCACCCTGTACCGTCTCTTCCTTTCTCTGGCTGTAATCTGTAGATTCTGTCAGTGCTCATTAGTACCTTAAACAGGCCTAAGTAACAAGGGTAAATTCAACATGTTTTCATTTTGTCTGGCTAGCAGCCTGTTTTCAGTCTAGAAACACCTCAAGGGTAAGAGCGATGATTGTAGGCGATAAATTAGGTGGATATATGCGTGGCTCAGTGGTAAAGAATCCACCTGCCAATTCAGGAAACACAGGAGACACAGGTTTGATCCTTGGGTTGGGAAGATCCCCTGGAGTAGGAAATGACAACCCACCCCAGTATTTTGGCCTGGAGAATTCCACGGACAGAGGAGCTCAGCTGACCACAGTCTATTGCAGAGACAGCCACGACTGAGCGACTGAGCATACACATGGTTTCATCCATCCCTGTGAGCTGGCTCTCCATGACATCAGCACCTAAAGTTACAGTTAGTGTCTTAGACTTGGCACAACACCTGGTGTGATCCTTGGCCCCCCATGTTTCTCACCAGGAGTGGGCATCACTGGAGATTTGGGAGGGAAAGTCATTTTTCTTACAGGATTATTCCATGCACGAAAGAAGTTGGAACATTCTGGACATGGAGTTCTAAATGGCACTAGTCACCAGGACAACCCAAAGTACCCCACACCTTTGTGGATGCCCCCGAGTGGTGCTCGTCTACACCTTGTCACTTATGAGTAAACTGAGACCCAGAGAGGGATTTGGTGTTTTGCATACAAGTACATAGCCAATAAGAGGCAAAAGTGGTGTTGGAATCAAAATGTCCACTTTCCTTGTCCAGTTTGCCTGCTAAGGAACTCTGTCATGCTATAAAATGACTGTTTCATACCCTCTCCCAACTTCATCCTTTGACACTCCCTGCCTTCATCTCACCCTTAACCAGGGCCCTTAATTCACTGTGAAACTGGAAGATAGAGGAGAAACAGATCATCTTCACACCCTCAAATCTGTCAGCCCATCTTGCATGTGTGTGCTCTGCTCAGCTTCCCGTCACAAACAGTGGACTCTTTGCTCTAAGGTTCACTTCCTCCCTGAATCTGAGGACTGTGCTCCTTGAGTTACCCTTGTTCTCTCTTGCTTCCTCAGTTTCCCTCCCACTGGTCATTCTCACCGTATCCAGATGTGCAGTTACTTCACAGGAAAAGGAATGCTCTTGTGGCCCCTTCATCTACTGCCGTGTTTCTTTGCTTCCCTGAAAGGGTTGTTTCCTAAGAGACCTGGCAGCACTTGCTCTCTCCACTTCTGCTGGTCCGGTGGGCTGGCCAGCCTCCTCAGACTAGGCTTTCTTTACCCACCACACCCACAAACACACTCTCGTTACTGACAAGCTCCCCTTGCCAGATCCAGTCATGAGTTCCCAGCCCTCTTCCTAACCTTCCAGCAGTGTTGGACACAGTGACTACACCACTCTTCAAGAAGTAGTTTCTTCATCTGGCTTCTTAGATGTGATTTCTGTATTTTCCTCCTACCTTTACTGTTTTGGGACTTCCCTGGTGGCTCAGAGGGTAAAGCGTCTGCTTGCAATGCAGGAGACCTGGGTTCGATCCCCAGGTCGGGAAGATCCCCTGGAGAAGGAAATGGCCACCCACTCTGGTACTTTTGCCTGGAGAATCCGATGGTTGGAGGAGCCTGGTGTCTCCTCCATCCATGGTGCCTCAAAGAGTCAGACATGACTGAGCAACTTCACTCACTTTATTTCTTTCCATTGGCCCCTTTGCTAGCTCAACCTCAGCTCTGCCTGCAGCTCCTGGCCTCCACAAGGGCCCAGTCCTCAGCTCTTCTATTTTTAACAGATCAACCAAAGAAGAGTTAAAAAAATAAACCAAAAGGCTTCCTTTGGTTAAAAGCCTGTAAGTGGCCTCAAATGAAATCCAAACCCTTCATTTAGACCACAAGGCCTTGCATACCAACCCCTTCAGGTTATTCCCTCTCCCTCCAACCACTGACCTCCATGCCCTTCCTTGACACTCCTAGTTCACTTCTGTCTTGGGGCCTTTGTGTTGGGTGTTTCATCTTGGAATGCTCTCTGCCCAGATCTTCTTAAGAGTTCCTCTCTCTCATCACTCAGGTTCCTCCTCAAATATTAATATCATCTCCTTGGAAAGATCTTCCCTGACAGTTTTATCTAAAGTAGAACCCTCTCCTCTTCCATTGCTCTCTATTCTTTTTGATACTTTACTCTTATGTTCATATAATGTATCTCTACTTTATATATGTTTTACTTGCTGTCCTTGAGAGGTAATATGGTAGAATGATTAAATATATAGGTTATGAATCCCAAATTCCTAGATGCAGGGACTTTATACCTCTGTGACCTTGGACAACTTAAGCTTTCTTTTCCTCTGAGTCTTAACCTTTAAGATGGAGATATTGTTTTGCACTTATATATTGTTTTAAAGATAAAATGAGCTAAACAATATGCTTAGGATAAATCAGTCACCTAGTACTATATAAATTATAGGTATTAGGATTGTTATGTTTTATTATTGTTTGAAACTTCCAATGGAAAATAAGCTTCAGGAAGATAGCTACTTTGTAATTCTTGTGTACCACTATTTTTCTAACTCTTGGGGCAGTGACAATATCTGGTGCATTTATGGCTCTTAATATCTAGTTACTGAATGCACAAATGAATGACTTGCAGCTAATTGGATTTGGGTCTCAGTATCCTCTCAAATGAGTTTTGTATGGCTGAAAACAAGGTAACTTTAAGAATGGCCTATATCAGTAGCAAAGGATAGTCTTTCAGGAGCTAAAAGTGAGTTCAAATACTTATGAGAAGTAAAACACCCACATCTTCCTAGCTATCAGTTAAGGTTTTGGTGACCTTCCATTTAGTCTGGTTTCCATTTACATGGACACCATAGGAAGAACAAGGAGGTACAAAATGTTTGAGGGGAAGTAGGAGACAGAACAACTAGTGATACATTAAAAGCATAAGCTTTGCTTATTTAAGGAAGAAGAGCAGAAAAATAAATGCATGACAGAATAAGAATCAGGGTTCTAATGTTCGGCTTTACCCATTTTGCTGCTATATTATTTTAAATGTTCTCTTAACAATTTGTCCCTTAATATTTTCTATTTAGAGTTGTATTTTTCTTTCTGTCTAGTTGAACAGATTCCTCTGAGTAAGTCACCCTCAAGATAAAGACAGCGTCTCCTAGAAACAGAGCTGTTGAATGCCTATGTAAAGGATCAAGTAAGATTATTAAAATACAGCTAAATCTAATTCTGAAAGTGTTCTTTTAAGAGAAATACTCCCAGAATTTCACTGATGAGAAATTATAGCAGTTCAGGAGCCTCTGTAGTCCTCTCAGAAATGTGTGCTAAATTTGTTAATTTGTATCTTGGTAGACAGAGAAGGCAATGGCACCCCACTCCAGTACTCTTGCCTGGAAAATCCCATGGACGGAGGAGCCTGGTAGGCTGCAGTCCATGGGGTTGCGAAGAGTCGGACACGACTGAGCGATTTCACTTTCACTTTTCCCTTTCATGCATTGGAGAAGGAAATGGCAACCCACTCCAGTGTTCTTGCCTGGACAATCCCAGGGACGGGGGAGCCTGGTGGGCCACCGTCTATGGGGTTGCACAGAGTCGGACACGACTGAAGCGACTTAGCAGCAGCAGCAGCAGACACGACTGAAGTGACTTAGCAGCAGCAGACTGAAATAACTCAGTGCTTCCTAAGCACCATCAAAACTAAAGCAAACTTACCTTGGCTATGCAGTAGAACCCTTGAGGCCAACTGTCCATCAACATAGTGAGCATACTGCTGCATTCAATGTGACCGCCTCAGCTGTTCTCCACAGCATCTCATCCAAGGAGACTGATCACTAACCTATTCTCTGAACTTCCTGCAGGACTTAAGCCCATTCATTTTGTTGACTGCCAGGTTTTTTTCAAATCTCCAAACTATGGAAAGTTATAGTGCAAATGGAAATCTTGGACTTCCACATGTGTCCTTATAGCACTTAGCTACAACCTGAAATATGTTTAGAATGTTTTTCAAAAGGAAAAAGCATATAATAGTGTATACTCACGGTGCTTTTGAATTTTTTCTAAATCACTTTTTAAAAATTAATTAACCTGAATAACAGAATATTTAGATAACATTAGATAATGTGAAATGTTTTGCACTTTTCATAAAACTTAGGTTTGCTAGTTATTGAACACTTAGAGAAAAAGAGCAAACACTGTTTTAGTTTCTTGAATTAATGAAGACGCTTTCAGACCAGATCCTCAAGAATCATTATATAACGAGGCTTTGACAGTAGAAACCTTGCCATATGGGCACATAAACTCCTATAGCTTATGGAATGTCAATGAGATTGCTTTGCGTCAGTTACTGCTCTGGAGACAAAGTGATGGCAGTTGGCAGTTTTTGAACAGAGAATATCTTTGTTTTCTGTCTTACTCTATCTGCCCATCTGTTGCTTTCACTTTATGCAATCATTTCTGACAATATGAAGCTTAAAACACTGGTTCCAGTATATTTATGTTAGTTTTTTTCTTACTGTTATTCATTTCTAAATTCTTGATAATATGGGTAAGAGGGAAGTTATTAAACATCAAAATTATTAAACAAATGAGTTGATTCAACTGATAGCAAAAGTTGCCTTCTATATGTTTCTGGTGTTCATTGATGCCATCAACTTCTCTGATTCTGCAAAAGCTACCCTCATCATAGGTTCTATTGTCCTTTCCAGTGGCGCTTTACCATTTTGTTTTTCCTCAAATTATTTGGGGCACCCGCTGTCGGTGGCTGACTTGTTTCTCCTCAGAAGCTCCTCCAACGTCTGCTTCCACAACAGCATCACAATATGGCCATCTCCCCCTCCTGCTTCCCAGCCCCTCAACACGGCACAGCTTTCTACCTGAGAACCCTGGGCTCTCCATCTCAGCCTCAACCATGTACTCAGCAAAGCTGCTTCTTCTAGGCCTCATCCACAGTTTATAAGGACAGCTCTTTATCAAAAACCTGCTTATCTTATACTGTTCCCCATTGTACAGACCTGTTTGACATGCTGTTCATTGTATTTTGACAGTTTAAAGTAAACATGGAGGTGACGTCATTATTTATGTGTGCTTCTTTCTGAAGTTTTTTTTCTGTTCCTTTGTTCAAATATTCCCTTAAAAATTCAAAATCTAGGATTTTCTTTGAAACTTAGATTTAATCTATCTATCTTCACTGTAAGTGTAAAAAATGGTGTAGTTTGTTTTATCAGTGCTTTTCAGGATACTCTAAATTCCCAGATAATTTAAATATCTCATGCCCTCATATTCTGATGTCAGTATCCACTCATTTTGTTTTTTTAGTTGCATAAATTTATACCACTTCCAAGGAATCTTGAAAATTGAAAAAGTTTCATGGACTTCAGTTATATTGTACACTTTCTTGGAAGAAATTATAAAGTTTTCCTCATTAAATTCTTTTAATATTTTTTTTAAAAGATTTTCATATACTTTTTAAATGGTTAACTTTCCAGGGTAGAAATACTTAATGAATCAGAGGGATGGTACGGGGAGGGAGGAGGGAGGATGGTTCAGGATGGGGAACACGTGTATACCTGTGGTGGATTCATGTTGATATATGGCAAAACCAATACAATATTGTAAAGTTAAAAAATAAAATAAAAAATAAATAAAGTTATTTCTCCTATACAAAATAGATTAAGAAATTCTACTTTCAACATTTGAGCATATAACCTGGAATATTGATCATTCAGGCCGATTAAAAGTACAGCATGTTTGGCGGTGCCAACTGCTCATTCATGGGCTAGAAATGAAAAATCCACTTCCAACATTTATAGGGTAACCAGCTTTTCTGGTTTTCCTGAGACTGAGGGAGTTGCCAGCATGCTGAGCTAGTTTTAAAATGAAGGCAGTCCCAGACAAACTGGGGTGATCTAGCTACTACAAGAACTGGTCAATCCATGGACTGTAGCCCGCCAGGCTCCTCTGTCCATGGAATTTTCCAGGCAAGAATATTGGAGTGGGTTGCCATTTTCTATTCCAGGCGATCTTCCCAACTCAGGGATTGAATTCAAGTCTCTTGTGTCTCTGGTATTGGCAGGCAGAATTTTTACCACTGCTCAACCTGGAAAGCCCACCTTACCAGGTTAAGGGTTTATTTCTTGACTCACCTACACTTAAATCTATACACATAAATATCAGCTATGCAGTTAACTCAAACCTATTTTTTATAATTTATAGAAAGATAATCTAGATATGATTTAGTTTTACTTTACATATTTTAATATAAAAACTAAGCTAAATAAAAAGTCACACCTTCTCTATATCAGCTTATTAATAACAATGGAACTTTGTCTCTTTTTTCATTCAAATAATCTGTAATTTATTAAGCAAATACTGTTTGCCTCGCATAAAATACTAAAAAACTAAAGATATAATTGTGAACAAGACTACAATCACTCCAGAGAATCCCAACACTTTAGTAGATTATTGTTAGTAATTTGGGGCTCCATTCTAGGTTTTCTAAATGCCCAAACATGAATTTAATTGCCATCTGGTTTCTATCTCATTGTTTATGAGATCCCCTGTTCTTTCATGCCCTGGAGTTAAAGTATGTGACAATACTCCACCAAGTTAACTCATCTCTGGGTGCTAGTTTCTTCTCCCTGTGTCACTGTTCATCTGTTGTATAAGCCCTCAATCTTTTTGAGAGAAGTGTTTGTTTATGGTGACCAAACGAAGTTCCAAGACTAAGCTCTTAATAGGAAGCAAGAGGGGCTCAGTGCCACTGTGAGTCAAGGCAGAAACAGACCACACATTTCACCTTCAGGTTCAGCCTGAGAATTGGGCTACCTTTGGTTGTGTTAGCTGGGTCAAAGATGGGATGTGACAGATTTTCCTGTATGTCTGACTGCATCTCAGAGTACCAGGTGATAATCAGAAGACTCCTCCTGCATCAAGAAAATCCAGTCTCTAAAATGGTACCTTCCATAGAGTAGCTGCTCAATAAAACTGTGTCCACTAGCTCCTGCCCTGTTATAGTCAGCATCTTAAATGAGAAGCGGTCCATTCCCCTGAACTCACATTCTGTATCTCATGATTCAGCACTAAATTAAATATTTCTGCGTTACTTACTTTGTAATTTTTTTCCACTTCCTCTAACAGGACTTTAAAAAAAAATTTAAAGGCTAAGGCTATAATTTACATTTCCTTTGTCTCTCTGAATGATAGAGGACAATGGCAAGACTCTTGAAAAACTATATCAGATTTTTAATGACATCAGTGAATGCAAAGAATGATACTTTTTGAATGATAAACCAATCAAATCCCTAAACATGACATGAGTTTGGAAGAGAGAATAGGTGAATTAATGTAATTTTAAATTGTTTTTTCTTGTCATCTGAATGGGTCTCTGTAGCAAACTACCAGTAGAATAAGCTTTTAGAGTGGTGACTGATGTTGTAGAGTAAGAATTTGATGGATTTAAGTGATCATTTTACTTAGAATATGCTTATGCTGGTAGTTATCATCTATTTTATTTGGACAGAGCATCAATATATCAAGAGTAGGAAAATACGCACTTCGCTTTTGTGTGGAGCAAAACCCATGTTGCCTCCTGTGGACTTTAACATAGGAAGAAATTGCCTTGTGATATTTCTAATGATATTCTTAAAATAAACCTTACTCATTAGAACATATAAAAGCTGGATTGATACAAGTCTTTCTCTAAAGGAGGAGGGGGAGGCATGGGGATGAGGAAGCAGAAGCCACAATCATCAGAAGCATTCAGTGCAGGAATAAGAGGTAAAACCACAGCCGGCATGCCCATCTCGACAGGCTGCTAAGTACACGGAGGGCACAGCAGGACCTGGAACCCCATTTTCCTGAAAATAGACCCTAGAAACTCTAAGATTCTAACAGATGGACCCAAATATGCAAACAAGGTGGAGTTCAAAAGCAAGTTTGACTCACGCTCTCATGTGAAAATATTTTCATTTTTAGGTAACTTGCCAACGATAGATGAAGAATTATGGAAACGTAGCCAATCCTTAATCTCAGCCCAGTCCCCACCTACTTTATGAAAGAGTACTTAAACCAAGAGAGAATTATTTAAAGCAGCCAGATTTCTGGGGGTTTTCCCCTTCTTCCTCCTTTACTTCTCTTTACCTTTGTTCCTCTTCTTTGGTTTTCCAGGCTCTTGTTTATCTCAAAGAATAACTATAAATGTTAGCATTGATTAATATCTTCATCAGCAGTTTTCTGGTGTGAATCCCAGATGACTTTCTCATCCTTTACTCAAGTGTTTCTTTATGGAATGTTGGATGTCAGCAAATGACCTCTGAAAGAAGTGCAATGTTCTCTTTAAAAAGGCAACATTTAATACCCTCAGTTAAGATGAAGTCATACATGCAGATATTCACTTGCCTTTCTCTCTTGGGGGAGTGGATTTTCTTCCAGAAGCAAGAGAAATTTTATGACCTGATACTTTAAGAAAGAAGTTAGAATTTTGTTAATATAGATGCTCTACTAATATCAAATATTATCAGTCTTCCAGTTTAACTGCAGAAGAATGCATTGCTGTAATTTCAAATGCATGCTTATTAACAAGAGGGATTTTCTTTTAGGTAGGATGAGTGTTTGGGCATTGAGAAAGCAAGGGCTTGATGGAATTTTAAAATGGCTTGTTATTTTAAAGATGTTATATCTGATTCATCATGTGGTCTAGTTTATCATGATTTCTAATGGGAAGAAAGAAAATGAAGAACTGTTCATCATTTTTTGGGTAGTAAATTCCCAAGAGTAAATATTTATAAATTGTATATTATAGTAATCTGAACTTTGGGAGGGAAGTTATGTTTGTTTTTTCCAGCATCAGTTTTGGCCATTTAGACATATTAAAAGTACATTTCACTGGCTTGCTTATTTATATTAAAAAATAACTCCCCAGTTAAAATGTATTCCTTCATTGGCACCAAAATAGTACTGATTACATGTCTACCTTTTTTGTTTTTAAGTTGATTACAAGATTGTCTCTCCTACCCCTACACCAAGTTGTAATCACCTTGAAGTCTAAGGCTACCTCATTCATTTTCACGCTTATAAAAGCCTAGCTCAGGGCTTATTTCATGCATATTCAGTAAATATTGCTGAGTGTATTCTGATTACTACTACTGTGTTTCCATTTTTACTGGTAGTATTTTGGTAGTCTTCATAAAATGAAACTTTTAACAGTTTGTACCAGTATCTAGAATTAAAATGGATCATGTGAAGAAGGTCACATTTTAGATAGAATGTGACATCTGAAATCAGACTTGAATCAGGCAGTCTAGGAGGTCAGTGTGTTTCAAGTTGCAAATCAGGATACCTTGGGTATAGTTAGTGGGACATGTCCAAAATGTTTTTAAAATAATAAAATACAACTTTTTAAAGAAATAGACTAAGAAAAGACTAAACATTTCATACTACTTCAAGAGTCTCTGTTTTTCGTTTTTAAGAGTCTCTTTGTTTCAAAGATAGATGTGTGTGTGCTTTTGCATGTATGTATGTGTGTGTGTGTGTGTGTGTGTAATATGAAACAGGATCACAATTTAAAATGTAGATTGCTGCCCAAAAAAGCTTTAAAAAAAGTAAGCTTTAGGTATTTGAATATTTCACAATAATTCTGAGACTTTAATTTCTTATCTGTAAAATACAGTCAATGATAACTCTTTTGAAGGTCAGTTCTAGGGGCTAAGAATACCAGTATACGTAAAGTACCTTACATAGCTCCTGATTTACAGAGGAGACATGCAAAACGTGTTGCCTTTTACTAAAACTAGTCCATTTAAAATTTAATTGACAGGATTTATTCACATGTACACAGGATTGAGTCAAGATTTTAAATCCATAAAACTAATTTTCAAAATACTTTCTGATTTAAGAGATAATGATCTTTAAAAATATACCAGCAAGGACATTGCTTAATTAATTAACTCTTTATTGATTTTTCCTTGAGATAATTTATTTTTAGTTCAATGAAAGTATTTTTAATTTACCAGCCCCCTAGTCAAGTAATATTTTTAAAAGCTGGAATATGTCCAAAGGAATGCAACAGAAATTTTTAAGTGGTTCCAAACTTATCCAGTGAGGAATAGTTAAGGAATCTAGTGAAAGCCTATAAAAGAGACTATTTCAGATGACATTTCCATATTAAAAAGGTTGTCTTATGCCAGAGAAATGTATTCTTGACAAAGGGAAGAATAAAGACCAACTTATTGGAAGTTATGGATTAATAGAGTTCAATTCAAACAAAAACTCAAAAAACAAAGACTTGAGCCTGGTCCTAAAAAACATCATAGTTACATTAGAAGTGACCTTGCTCTGAGAAAGGCAAGTGTGTGTGATGGGATTTGATATCATGCAAAGTGTCTATTTAATTTAAATACTTGGTGATTTTTGATTGACTTTCATGGATTAGATATCCTGATACACAGTATACTCAACCTTGGTCAGCCCCATGTGACATGTGCAAATGAGATATGTTTTTCGTATAAATGGATCTGAAAGCTGAGTCTTGCAGAAAATACTGAGGAGTTTGCAAATTTTTATCCATGAAGGAATCCAAGCATTTATCAGGTCAGTTCCCATTTTTCATTGGCACTTAACTGCTGATCCCTGGCTGTACTCTGAATGTCTTCCTTTACTTTGTCACCTACTTTTGTCTTTAGTACTTAATTACAAAGAAAAGTAGAAAAGAAGTCTACTCTTTGGTCATTTTTAGTAACTCTACTGGATGTAAAGTGAAAGTGAAAGTTAGTCGCATAGCCGTGTCCAACTCTTGCAATCTCATTAACTGCCCAGCTTTGTCTCTGGAATTCTCCAGGCAAGAATACTGGAGTGGGTTGCCATTTCCTTTTCCAGGGGATCTTACCAACCCAGGGATCAAACCTGGGTCTCCTGCATTGCAGGGAGATTCTTTACCAACTGAGCCACTAGGGAAGCCCAGATATAAGCCTTGGTGCAAATGTAGACAAGGTTGGGAAAATGATATGAGCACAGGAATTCTATAAGGAAGAATGAAAAGTGAAAGTGAAGTCACTCAGTCGCGTCCAACTCTCTGTGACCCCATGGACTGTGGGTCTATCAGGATCCTCCGTCCATGGGATTTTCCAGGCAAAAGTACTGGAATGGGGTGCCATTGCCTTCTCCAGGGGATAAGGAAGAATACTGGGAGGCAAACTGATGATAGCTGGAAGGAAAAAGGAGACTCTATAAAAACATAATGAAGAAGCCAATCAAGAAAGGGAGACCTCCAGGGTAGGATTTTTTTTTCTGTAGCCTTTGGAAGGGCTTTGAGTGGCTTTAGATCTTGTTGGGAAAACAAATAATGGATATCCTAGTTCATAATGTAGTCTTAGTAGCTGAAAATGACTCTCCCATCTGAAAGAGCTTGTAGATGAGATATTTGAGGTGTATTATATGTGAACTGATTTGCCTAATTAATATAGGTCAGAATATATTTTTGACTTTGAACCCTGTGTTATATTAATAATACTAGTCTTAATGAATTGTTGTTGTTCAGTTGCTAAGTCATGTCCGTATCCACCCCATGGACTGTAGTACACCAGGCTTCCCTGTCCTACACTATCTCCTGGAGATTACTCAGATTCATGTCCATTGAGTCGGTGATGCCATCCAACGATCCTATCCTTCCCTTCTTCCCCTTGGCCTCAATCTTTCCTTAATGGATTACTGCCCTCATACATTTTCTGTGAGTCTGATGGCCTCAGGCAGCTGAAGCTTTTCTCTGAGGTGTTATAGCCATGGATTGTAATTAAGTCTGGAATATTCCATTTCCCACTATCAGCAGTAATGGAGAGTAGCTTTGTCAGAATGGACTGTATTGCTGAATGCGGCCTTAGAGATCTCATTCAGAAATTTTCAGATGTTATTTTAAAAGTGAAGCCCTTTGTTCAAACCATACTTATGTTGTAACAGCTTAATATATAAAGCCAGAAAAATAATCCAGGGACCTAGACACTGCCTACACTTGACTCTCATTCCCACCACAATTTAACCACTAGGTTCCCAAGAAGCATAATTAAAAAAAAAAAAAAAAAAAAACTACTTGATTGCCTTTCTTTTATGACCAGAATTTCTTGGAATATAGAGGAGAGAAGAAATTATTTTAGGACATCCTGGGAGAAAAATTCACTCTCTCAAGTATGGCAGAAATAACCTTTTAGAATGAATTGCAGTGAACATGCCTGTACATGTGAGAATGTGGAGAAATGAGAAGTGAGAAATGCCCCCAAACAGACATTTATATGTATTAATCAACTTGAGTACAATTGACCAATCATTTCTAGTACCTTTCCTAAAAAAAAAGGGGGGGGTCTATGAAAATCAATGTATTCCCCTAAATATACAATCGTTACTGGTGATTTAAAATAATTTTGCATAGGTACATTGTAGCATCTGCAGCAATGGCTTTTTCCAGGGAATTCTTCAAAAGAGCAACAGGTTTGGACAAGCCATCCTATAATTTCCTTAGACAGCATCTCCAAAGAGGCTGGTTTTCCTTTCATGGATTATCTGAAAATCAGTCTGAGCCTCCAGAGCCTTTTCAAGATAAGGTTCAGTGATTTTTTGGATAAGGGAAATGGATGGACCAAGATCAGTCAATCACAGTTTACACTGTGATAGCTCTGAGAACTTAGTCTCAAGGCCAGGTTTAGTGGTTACTGATGTTTTTAATAATTGCATTGCCAGTGAGCGCATGTCTTATAATTTCCGGAGACCTGAGACTCCCTCACAGTGATGGCATATATAGAGCCTGTTTCAATGCTTTTTCCGCCCCGAATCCATGACTGAATGTTTAATAGCATTTGCTATTTCCTTATCTGAAGACTCCTCTGGCCCCATCCCACTTACCAACTTAGCACATGGAGGTAACTCTCCCTCAGGAAGGAAGGAAGTCTGTGTGCCAGTTGTGCCGATCACCAGCACGTTTCTCTTAAGGTCGATGGAACACTGATGTCTCCTGAGCATATCCAGCCCGAGAAGCATGTCCATGGGCTGCTCCTCCAGTATAGAGAAAGAGCACTGTAAGAAGTCGCCTTCTATCTGAATCTGCGCTAGGTGGACTCGGCCGAGAATTCGCTGCGTGCCCACGCCTTTAGCGACCCCAGCCCACCTCCGATCCACCAGCCGTATGATGTTGCATCTCTCGGCACAGACTTGGTTCATGATGGTCATCTGGGCCCCCGAGTCGACGAAAGCCTTCAGAGGATGCCCGTTGACTCTGCAGTTGATGTAGAGCATGGCCACCTGGCCGAAGCTCTCCGGCGCCTCTTCTATAGCTATGCTCATGTTCTCCTCGATGTTCTGCTGCCGGATCTCCTCCTCTATCTTGGCCTGGGCCTCCAGATCGAACGGGTCAGCGGAGAAGAGGCGCAGTCGCTCTTGCTCTCTCAGCGCCCTCTCCCTTTGCTGCTCCATCAGGACCTGGGAGAAGCTCTCCAGGTTTCCGCTGAGCAGCGCTTCGGCCAGGGAAGGATTGCGCTCTTTCAGCAGGGACAGGTCGTGTGGGCTGGACAGGAGCATGCTCCGGACCAGGGCCGGGCTGTCCAGCCCTTGACCCGGGCCCGCCTTCTCCCCAGAGCCGCGGCGGCTGGAGTGCTGGGCCGACTGGGCGCACTGGTGCGGCCGGGAGCCGGACGTCCCGGGTAGGGCGGGCCCCGCCGGCTCCATGCGGCACAGGCCGACCGCCCGCTCTGGGGAGCGCGGCCGCATGGCCTCCTTCTGCAGTAAAATGACCATGTCGCCGTCCTTGAGGCCGTAGGAGCCCAGGGAGCAGTGGTCGTCGACGAGAAGCCGCTCCATGTAGACTATCTGGGTCTCCTCAGCAGGGATGCCAGACTCCAGCTCGCAGAGCACACGGAAATTGTGAAGTTCAAAGTCGGGCCTGACCTGCAGGGAGAAGGTGGCCTCGGAGAGGTCCCTCCGCACGCAGTAGACCGTGAGCAGCATGGCCCGGGCCCGGGAGGGCCGAATGGACAGAGGGCATCAGGCAGCTCGCTGGCTTGACTGGGGCTGGTCTCCGTGGATGGCTGGGCTGCTTCTAGTGACGTGGTGTCTTGTGCATTCACCTCCCCAGGAGATGCAGCCACTCACCGGTCTGGGGGCTGCCTGCCAGCCTCGGTGCCTGCTGCTTGGCCGCATGGAACCCTGCAGGGGCATTTGTGTTCCAAAGTCCATTCCTATGTGTGCTACTTGGAACTTAGACCACTTGTTCCCATAGAAACAAAGTCACTCCAGTCCATTTGGTTCTAAGTCTAGTCCTTCAAAACCTATTTGACCCGCGGTCTGAAAAAGATTGTTTCAGCTTTTCCCTAAACAACATATTAGCATTCTGTTCATTTGAGAATTGTATTCTATGTACTTTTATTTACCCCCCAAACAATGAGTATTTGTTTCCTACATGGCAAGTATCAGGCTAAGTGGTTGGTACAAAAAATGATGGATGGGACGTGGTGCCTTCCCTTGAGGATCTCATATTCTAGGGGTAGACTGATGGGAAATGAGTAAATCACAATTCTGGAGGTCAGTACTTTCAGACGTGTTCAGCATACTGAGGGATTCAGTGGAACAGAGGACGTCTCTCTAAAGATGAGACAGGTGGATGTTGAAGGATGACTATTTCCCATGTGAAAAGTGGGGAGAGTCACTCTAGACAGAACTGTATGCATAAAAGCAACAATTCATAACAAGGTCTGTTCTTTCCAGAGAAACGTGATACATTAAATGTAATAGGAGAAAACTGTCCGTGAATTTGAATGGCAGGCTGTGAAGCTGGAAAAAAATTCATTGGAACCAATTTATAAAGAGCCATATATGAACCCAAGGAATTTAAGCATTATCAATAAACAAGAATCCTCCCCTCCCCAACCCCACTCCAAAAAAAGGTGGGGAAAAAAAGAGAAAAGAAAGGAAATGGAAAGGATTTGAAGCAGGTCTTTGTGATCTTTACTTGTTTTATTCATTGATTTAAGGAAGAGTTTTCTCACAACAAATGAAAGATGTAATTTGGCAGGAGGGTCAGCCTAGAGGTTTTCTCAATGGCTCAAAGAGGGAGCTGTTGCTGGAATATGAAAATGTAAGAGGCAGTGCAGAATTATAGTGTTTCCTGAGTAGAATGTGTTTACCCGTTGGATGTGGGAACAGAATTGTGTGGAAAATACAGAAGTTCTCTAAAACAAGAGACTGGTTAGAAATAAGTCATTACTTTGAACAGATCAGTGAGGTGAACCTAGAAGAGACCAATTTGACATCAGTTCTGTAGGAAAGGACTTCCCTGGTGGCTCAGATGGCAAAGTGCCTGCCTATAACGTGGGACATCGGGATTCGATGCCTGGGTTGGGAAGATCCCCTGCAGAAGGAAATGGCAACCCACTCCAGTATTCTTGCCTGGAGAATCCCATAGATGGAGAAGCCTGGTAGGCTACACCCCAGGGGTTGCAAAGAGTCAGACACAACTAAGCCACTTCTCTTTCTTTCTGTAGGAAAAGGCAGGGTAAATACCGCCCTGCCTCACACTCTGACCCCAGGGCACAGCCCCACTCCATGCCGGGCTCGAGACCCAAAGGCAGGGGTAACATGGTCCTTCAAGGCAATGGAGATCAGGTAGAAAGCCTAGAGTGCCAGTTGTTTTTCTTTGTGTTTTACTATGTGTTTCCACTGTAGAGAGGTCGTGTCTTCCTAGCTTGGTCTTCCCAAGTGCACTTTTTTTATGAGCCAAAAGAGAGTTGACATCGTCTGCCTCATCCCCTCTCCTTACTTCAAGTCTTGTCAGAAGACCTGCCTTGTTACTTAGAGAAAGGCGTTACATCAGTCTGAAGAATTTGGAGAGGGGTTCTGTTTTTCATGTGTCTGTCTCAGATGGAAGACTATATCTGCACTCATTGCTCTAATTATCCTAAGGTCTCATGCTCACATTCATTTACATTGAGAATTGTGGTCGAATGCCTACTGTGTGTGGAGAATGTGCAAAGTTTTGGGGGTGCACATAAATAATGTTAAATACAACTGTGTTCTTAAAGGAACTTGGTCTAAAATAAAGGACATACACACGTATACCTACACATTGGGAGTTAAAAATACCACAGAATCTGGCAGAAGGTGAGACATATTAGTAGTATCTGTAGAACAAATGCAGAATATGGATAGGACTATTGGGCATGGAAGGCTTCCTGAAAGAGCTGAGTTTATGACAATGACAAGTTGGTCATGTGGAGTAGGCTAGCGGGGAGAACAGGCCGAGAACACTGCCTGATTTAAGAGCCTTTAGCTGGAAAGGCAGCACCTCATGACAAGGAGGACTTTACAAAATTTTAGGGGAAAAAAGCTAGCATCATAATGTTCTTGTAGAAAATCATGAATTATTTAGAATTATCTTTCACTCTTTATGGAGATGGATGGCCCTTTGATCTAATAATAATAAGTTAATAAATATCTTCTGTGGTTCTTAGTGTCCAGATAAGCCCATCAGAGATCAGTAATGGTTTCTCCTAAATTTGGGAACAACTGTAATGAAGATCCCCTAGAGAAGGGATAGGCTACCCACTCCAGCATTCCTGGTTTTCCCTGGTGGCTCAGAAGGCAAAGAATCTGCCTACAAAGTGGGAGACCTGGTTTAAGTCCCTGGGTTGGGAAGATCTCCTAGAGGAGGGCATGGCAACCCACTCCAGTATTCTTGCCTGGAGAATCCCCATGAGGGAGGAGCCTGGTGGGCTATGGTCAGGGTTACAGAGTCAGACACGACTGAGCGACTAAGTACACACACACACATAATGCGAGACATGTTCATATGCAAATTACTCTGCTAAGGAGCAGATGAGAAGTTAGTAGGGCTCACATTCCATATTCCTTTCCCCCTACCCAACCAGCTTTGAACTGTGGTTCTTAAAATATTGATAAGTCATGAAGGTAATACTAGGGTTTTGTTTTTTTAAGCAGTGAATAAAATTATTTTTGCAGAATGTCTTTTTTTTTTTTTTTTTAGCAAAACAAGTATTCAGAATTCATGTCAAAATCAGCCAGCATCTTTTTTCATGTTACCCTGCCTTGATACTGAATGTTATTAAATTTTATGTAGTATTTTTTATTATCTTATAATTCTTTACTTTTGGTGGCATTTTGAATTTATGTGCTTTTTTACCTTTTACTGAGAACACACAGTGGAAAACAAAGAGATTCAAGGTCTGGCCAATTAACTGTCATCATTCCATAGATCACAGGCTGTCAGGATTGGCAGGGAGCCTTCAAATTCTGTGGTCCAGTCACTCACTCAGATCTTAAACCTCGGTTGCCAAATACTCTGGAATCTGAAAAGATAAATACAGCCTCCTGTTTAGTACTTCAGTTTGTATCTTCTTTGATTTTTTTTTCATTTTACTCAGTATTACTGGTGATTCAAATACCATATGTATAATTTTCTTACCTCAAAATTATTAAAACCTCTTCTAATTATGTAATAAACTGGGGAATAATCTGGAATATATAAAAATACTCATAAATGTAAAATATTTTAAAATCTATAATCCTTATTGCACAGATCACTTGGAAATGGGAGCTCTGAATTATCTAGGTGTGCTTATCTGGGTAACGGAAGGTTATTGCAACTTTTCTTTAGGAGATTTTGTGAAGTATAGTCCCTTACTTTTCTTCCTTGGTAAGTACAATGTAGGAACATAATTGAATCTTTCTTTGATAAGTGAGACTCCTGCAAGGTCTCAGGGCTATCACTCAGAAAATCAATTCTCATTGTATAGCCTAAATACCCATAAAATAGAAAAGATGACACTCATTTCATACTGGCCAGTAAATAACCCCAAAATTATTTTTTGAAGTAAATCCATAATAGTATGTTTTGTAATTTGCTTCTTTTAAAAAACATAATGCAGCAAAAATCCAGATGATTAATGGTTCCACTTACTACAGTGAGTTGATATTTAAAGTACCATCTCTTGCTTTACAGAGCAAAATAAATGTTTTCTATCTGAAACAATAGCACAGCAACATGAGTGTCATTATGTAGTATATGTAATAATTAAGCAAATATATTAGTTTGCTATATTTTGTTTCCTTTAAATATATGCCTGGTGTTACTTTTAAAATACAGTGTAACTGAGACTTATTAAAACAGTTATATCATCACTTGAGATTTTCAATGCCATTTGAGGGAAGATATAGAATTTTTAAGGCTGTATTCATAGGCTGAGCAACTGAGTTTCCCACTGTTTTCATAGGTTAAACAACTAATTTTCCCATTTTCCTGTTTGCAATAAAATATTGTGCCAGAACTGCCAGTAATGAATAACATTGATTTCTTCAGGAAGCTAATCATTTAATAGATACATTAAAATGCTGTTCTGATGGAAGTTCAAGCTTTTATTAGTTTGTTTGGAGGTTTTCCCTAGTAAAAAGGCTTCACATTACCCATTTTTGAAACCTAAAGACCACAAGACCTCTTAAATACATAAACAGATATATAATTGAAGAAACTCTGAGAAATTAGCATGCCTCAACCTGCTGGGAACTCAGCTGGTAGTTTTTCTTTATTGTAAGAAAAATCAAGAGTATGAACAGAAGACCTACACATGCATTTGTGCACATGGTACACACACATGCACAAACTTGGAGAGAGCAAGTGCACACTCAGTGAGAACATAGAGCAAGCGCACACTCAGAACACGTTTTCAATTATTCTGAGAATGCAGTGAAGATGATGTCACTTTCCAACAGGGAATACTTTATCATGCCTTTATTTATTGCTTTATTTTATAGCATAACATTTTAACATTTTATCATATAAAGAGATGCATTTTAAGGTATATACTGTGTATTGAAGGTAATATAATCTCTTGTTAACTTTTCATGTTTTCAATACATATACTTTCCAAGTCTATATATACACGTGTATATTTTCATTTTTAAGAAAATTTGCTGCTACAATTTTGTACTTTATGGTCCTTTTCAATGTGTTAAGAATATGAAAAAACAGTCTGATCTATGGGATGCCCACCTTGTTTATTGAAGGTTTGAAGATTACTTATATTTTGTGATTGTTTATAGATTAAATAAAGTTAGTGTAATAAGTTAAAAACAGGATAAAAACAATTTATTAATGTAACTTTGTGGGTTGATAGTTACTTGTCTTGGGACTTCCCAGGTGGCCCAGTGGTAAAGAATCTGTCTGCCAATGCAGGCGATGTGGGTTCATCCCTGGGTTGAGAATATCCCCTAGAGAAGAACATGGCAACCCACTCCAGTATTCTTGCCTGGAAAATTCCATGGACAGGGGAGCCTGGCGGGCTACAATTCATGGTGCTGCAAAGAGTCAGACACAACTGAGAACACACACTTACTTTTCTTAAATTTCACAGTACCTTAGACAAGGAATGTTTTTATTTTCCTGTTTCTGCTGTGAGAATAATCATGTAAAACAAAATGTAACAGTAATGACAAATAGGGTCTTATGTTTTGAATTCAGCTGTGATTGAAGAAAATTAGTCAAACCGTTGTTATTGTTTATGCTTTTACAGTAACTTGTAACCAACTCATCTCAAAAACACATGTATACCTGTGTCGGATTCATTTTGATATTTGGCAAAACTAATACAGTTATGTAAAGTTTAAAAATAAAATAAAATTTAAAAAAAAAACACAATGTCACTGTAGTTTAGAAATACTATTGGGATCTATTTATAAGTTCAAATACACTTTAATAGTTGTAATTTAGTTGTGATTTCTATACTTTTTTGTTTTGTCCTTCCTATACAGTTAGTCCTAATTGGAAACCATGGAAGTGTCTTGACTCAGTCCAATTAGTTACAAAAAATAAGTGTCTAGAAAGTTACAGATTTGTTTACGTAGTTTTCTACCATTTGAAGATGAGCTCAGAAACATGTTAATAATTTCTTATAGTAAATATTTAATGACGACATCATATGAGCACGTCAGTGGACTTGGGGCTTTGAGGACACAGATGACTAGGACTCACTTTTCTCAAAAGAACAAGGTGGCTAGTAGGCCAGGTAAGACTCATGTACTTTGGATCATTTTATATAACAGAATGTAGTAGAAGTTGTAATAGATGTGTGAATAAAATGCTGTGCTTGCTCAGAGAAGACAAAGGTTACTTGTTTGAGTGAGGGGTACAAGGAGTGAGTAGGAATATGTAGAAAGCTTACTGGTGAAATTGCTCCTGAATTCAACTTGAAACATGACTTGGTCACAGCCATAGTTAAATTTTACCCAGCTGACTTTGGAGGAATAATGCTTTGCTCAATGTGTCATAGCATGAACATGAAAAGAAAATGAAGTCACTCAGTCATGTCTGACTCTTTGCGACCCCATGGACTGTAGCCTATGAGGCTCCTCCATCCATGGAATTTTCCAGGCAAGAATACTGGAGTGGGTTGCCCTTTCCTTCTGCAGGAGTATCATAGCATACGCTTGACTTTTTTCTCCTCTAACACACATGCATTTTGCTGTTCATTGTTTCCCCTTGTAGATAATGGAAGGATACAGTAGGACGTTAGGACTGGTGCAGGGAAGGAATAATAGTCTAGCTTTCTCCCCAACCCTAGCATTCACAAAGGCACCCGCACAAACAAACAGAATGAATGTCCATGTTTGTTTCTGTATAGAGCCTGGCTGGTTGAGCTAACAGTCAGTCTTTCATGAGGAAAAGCCAATGCAGTTCCTGGGTTGACATCTGCATAGATCCTTTTCTTCCTCTGCTTTAGAGTTAGTGAAAATTCTTTCAATATTTTGACATTGTGTTGCCTCTCAGTCTTAGTTTATGTTACTGTCTAGCCTGTAGAGATATTTCATTAGGAAATGTGAGCAGCTGCATTGCTGCTGCTAAGTCACTTCAGTCGTGTCTGACTCTGTGCGACCACATAGATGGCAGCCCACCAGTCTCTGCGTCCCTGGGATTCTCCAGGCAAGAACACTGGAGTGGGTTGCCATTTCCTTCTCCAATGCATGAATTAGGAATTTCCAAATGTCCTTGTAAGTGCTTTTAATGTAGATGCATATAATTAGTTAATATTATAGTTTAATTTTTTAAATGTCTTGATGCTATACACATACGTGGATAATATAGTGCAAACTGTTCTGAAAGTAGCCAGTTTCTGCATTGTCCACATATATTCACTCTGACACATGAAACATCTAACTCCCCGGTACATGCATGCAGTCCCGGTAGGAAAGATCTGAAGATGCCTCCAGTCAACAGCCATGCCACCCCAAAAGCTAGCTGTGTAGCAGGTCACTTCATTTATCATGACCTTCTGGGCCAGATTGACTGGATGCATGTTTCCCGTTAGGACAGAAGTATATGGTAAAGATCTCAAATAAATAAAGAAGCCCATTGTACCACAACAACATGGCTATTTGGATATTTTATAAATTATATGCTTGATAGGTTTCTACAACTGTCTTAGAGAAAATTTCTAGGTTGTTGTTTATGTAGCTTTCTCTATTCTAAACAGCAGCTGAGTTAATTGATCACCATGGTAATTAGCACAGCTGAATCCCATCTGTCTATAGAATTTAATTGTATTCCAACCATGAAAATGAGAAAGTCTGACAAACAAAAGCTTCAATTAAAAAAAAAATAGCAAATAAAAGAAATCAGCTCACATATTTTTCCCAGATAAATTAAATTTAGCAGGTTAGCTACAAGAAGACTTCTTTCTTAGGCCATCTAAATGATGTCAGGCTCAGAGAATCTCCCTCCTTATTATCAGAATGGTTTGGAGGTGTTACTGTCCCCCTGGGCTCTTTCTCTGTTTTGAGAGACGCGAAGCTCCCAGCCCTGTCCTCTATTCCGTTTTCATTTCCATTCCACTTAGGAATATTCTGTTTCGCTCAGCTCATAAAATGTGTTTAACTGCTGATATGCTTTTGTTTACTCATATGTTGGTTAAGTATGTCAGTGCTGCTTATTCACAGAGCATGAACAGTCTCTCTTTGGAACCCTCCAAAGGACGTGAACCGATCAGAAAAACCACATACCCTGGCTTTCCAAATAAGAGACCCAATTTCAGATGCTGAAAGGAAAAAAGATCAGATCATTGATTTTTCTTTTTCTTTACAAACTGTACGTGAAGTGAAACAGAAAGTTCTGTGGCAACCCTAACTAAATTGTTTTTCAGGCTTATTTTTCTGTATTTCCTTATTTTTCTTCAAAACAACTTAAATTACTATTAATCTTGAACAAAGACATGGTTTGATTTCATGTTCTTACTGTAGTATGTTTCATCTGGAATGTAGAATTGTGGTGGGCCCTTCATGCCTGTGGCTAAGAGACACTAGACCACATGTTCCAAGGATAACTCATAAATTACTGCTTATACAACATGAAATATACTGACATTAGATTGACATCAAAGAGTGGATCCCCACTGAAATCATGGTTGCTGATATTAAAGTTGAACTCTCAGATTATGTCTTTGTAGAAAAATTTAAATCGAGGAGGATTGTAAACTGAATTTGCAGTAAACCAGCCTGAATAAACAAGCAATGACAATTTCAGGTAGGAGGTATACTTTGCATTTGTTGGAATGGATATGTAGCCAATTTATCTAGGAGTTAGCATCAGGTCTCTATGTTCTTTTTTATAGTCTTAAGTAGATCACTTCTTTATGGTATTGAATTCTTCATCTAAAATATCTGAGATCATCATGGATATAAGATACTTCAATAAAAGAAAAAGAATTTATCTGATAATAAAATAGGCTCTCTGTGAATCACTTCTTACAAACAAGGCTGCAAGCTCTTTTCTTTGAAAATATTAACTCATTCTTCCTGTGACCAAAAAACATCAAAACACGAGCATTAAAAAAAAAACTAGTATCAAAAATTTAATCAAGTTATGTTATTCTATCCTTTTATAAAGCAACAGTATTCTATATCTCGGGTAGTAGTCACAGACACACACTCACAAACTGGGTTGGATACACAGTAAGATAGAAAGCCTTTACTTTCTTTGAAGTAAAGAAACCAGGGCTTATGCTCATTGGATTTGTCACATTCTCTGAATGTCCTTGGACGAAGTATCTATTTCTCTGAGCCTCATTATCCTCATATAAAATGGGGATGATGACAATGATCTCTTTTCCATAGGATTTTGGTGTGGGCTTAATGGATAACTTGAATTTGTCCTGTAAATAGAAAAACACTCTACCAAGGTTATCTTTCCCTCAATGAGTAGAAGCAATACTTAACAACCCAGAAAAGTCAAGGAGAATGGAATTTATATATCCTGAAGATGATATGCAGATTAATTTTAACTGCTAATTGACTCGAAACTGGGTGCTGTTGTGCCTTTAGAATCATCCCTACTCTCTTCAACTTGCACTCTAGGCTTCCCACGGTAGTAGCAAGAGTCTGTCACTAGCCTGCTTAAAAATCCCAAAAAGTAACCTTTAAGAGTTGAAAATAAATCCATTCAGAGTTCTTTATTTCAACAACTTATTCACTGTCATTTTGTTTTTTTTTTTTTTTTTTTTTAAATTTTATTTTATTTTTAAACTTTACATAACTGTATTAGATTTGCCAAATGAACCAAAGCAGTCTGTGACCTGTTCTTGCAGGTTAAAGTAAGTAGACAATGAGCGTCTGCTTGTAAGGTGCTTACAGAATTATTTAGCAGACAGAACATATGAAAAGACAATCCATTCACCATAATTGAAAGGGTTGCAAATTAAGTCTAGTTAGTAGGCAACCAAATTGTTGAGGTGGATGCCAAGAGTATGCTTTTTCCCATAAATTACGACTTGGAATTATTGTTGTGGAAGGTCATGTGTTAGATGGAACAGTAAAGAAAGCTTCATTCCACATACCTTCTTTAAAGGGCTTTTTTAAAAAACCAAACCCTCAATGCAGTTTACAGAGCTAAGCAAATCAACACTCAGGGTGAATGCCCAGAGTCATTTGGACTGAAGCATAGAACCACGAGGCCATGAGGTTTGCAAACCTAGGTGTCTCCTCAGGACAGTTGATTGCCACCTTCTAAAAGTTCCCTTGAAGAACCTGCTGTTTGACAGTGGTCATTGGCCCTCTGGCAATGAAACAGCAGATGCAGTCTCTCAGAGCAAATCCTTTTGATGGTGCACCTCAATAGTTAAAAAGAATCAGCAAGAAACTTTTATCACCTTCTCAATATGTGTATATATATTTATAAACTATATATAGTACTATATAATTTTATAAAATATTAAAGGGATAGATGTTTTAAATTGATCTACTACTTGTTGTCTACACTCACCCGTGCATCTTGAAGTGTAAGAACTTTACTTTTGAGACTTTCAGAAAATAATTAAGTCTCTGATGCTTTGAATATACCCAAGGAGCAGGCTTCCTTTCAGGTTGGCATAGGTTAGGAGCAAAACAGAAAGGCAAAAACGCAAAGAAAGCCTAGTCTTAAGAGAGATTCCAGAGAATCACATATGTAATGCCACTTCATGGGCTGAGACCAACCTCTCCTAAGACAATGACCAGCAGGTAGAGGTCAGGAGAAGACAACGTGGCAGCCACAGCCCCTGAGTCAGGAGCAATTGGAACACAGCTCTGCCTGTCCTAGTTTTCCCACCTCCTCTACTGACTTTGGGGGCAAAAATGCAAAGGATACTTGAAAGCCACTATAAAGACTCCATGTGGGAAGTGACAGATAATGAAGATTCAAGAAAAAGAGAGAGATGAAGAAGGCAGATTCTGAAAGTCTTTACCTTTGCTGCTCAGTGGCTGGGAAAGTTTATCAGTGCTTTAGAAAGAAGCGAGTTCGGTCCCTGGGCTGGGAAGATCCCCTGGAGGAGGACACAGCAACCCACTCCAGTATTCTTGCCTGGAGAATCCCTGGGACAAAGGAGACTGGCAGACTACAGTCCATAGGATCACAAAGAGTCAGACACAACTGAAGCAATTTAGCAGGCTTGCATGCATTGCTGAATAAACAAAAGCTGTGATTTTGTGATGCTTGTCCTTTTGAACATACTGCTGCGGCTCCAGCTCATGGGATTTGGTGGATAAATGCTCCAGATTCTCCATCTTTCTGTGGGGCAATTCTGAAGTATGTTCTTCAGGCTTCCTCAAAGGGTTTGAACTGCAGTGGACCATGGCAATGATGCGTTCACTAGATTTTCTCCCTTTCTTGTCCGAGTATAACCAATTCTCACTTGTGCCTCCTGGAATACGCTCCCAGATAAAGACTGTCTGCACCCATAACCTTGCCTCAGTGTTAAAGTCCAAGGAGAAACAATCGTAAATGAATATGAGCTGGGGGATTGGTGGTGGTTAAATATTTATCTGTTAAATTCTCTGTGGTTTTATTTCAGCCATTTCTTCCAGATGCTCAAAAAAATCCAAGTACATTTTACAAAAATATAAACACCATGGACTTACACCTTACATCATCGGGTCAAAATCTTGCTTCCTGGATCTGGGTTCAATGTGGACGTGGAGTTGTTACTGTTTCTACATATTCTGTAATGGTGTTATTAATTGTTGCTTAAATTGTCTGATTCAGATTCAGAAGTGCTCTGTCAGTTTTATCTATTTGGTAATTACAGTATATAATAAAATGTAGACAGTTTGACGTAAGTCTTAAGGGCATGCACTGCCCATGTACTGAGATTCAGTTCCGCACTTTGAGGCTTTTACTTCTGTGCATAAATTTATTTATATTTTAAACAAGAGTCTTAGTGTTGATATCTTGTTGACTCCTGAGAAGCACACATAGCATTAGTTTGTGGGCTTATTTTTAAGCATCAATCACATTATTATACTTGATCAAGGATGTGTTCCATATTCTACTTGCAAATCCTTGAGATCAGTTCTTCAGTAGAGATTATACAGATTTGATACTTATGTTTGCAAATTGGTAATTTGTATGCACATTTTTGACAGAGGTCTTATGTGTATTTCTCGTTGTTTTGACAATATTAGCAAACATTAGAGACACTGATTAAGTATCAGTTTTTTGTATGCAATCCAGGAGACTTCCTGTGGTTCTTTGAAGAAAATTCGTATTCTCTGACCAATTTGTTCTACATTTGAAATATGGATACAATAGCAGCATGATAGGTAATGAATACAAGTGTTGTTTCTTTTGTGTTTGTATCATATTATCATGTTCAAATGTATTCTTAAAGCATATACTTGAAAATATTCTTTTGATTTAGCTATTTTCTTTCAAGTCCATGTTTTTCTAGTTTTTTTTCTTTTTTTAAAATTTTATTTTATTTAACTTTACAATATTGTATTGGTTTTGAAGGTACATTTGAGATAATATTAACACTTATCACAAGTTTGTACAATCTTTTTTTCTTAGGTTAGCAATATTTGTATAAAACATGCCTAGTGTGGTAATTCACTCTGAATATGGCTTTTAGATATAATAGGAAAATCATTTCAAAGAGAATTTCTGCAGTAAATATATAAATTGTAATAGGCATTTAGCCAACATATAAAATTTTATTTGAATGTCCATGGTGGCTATACTCATTTGTTGTTGAAAAACAAATGCTGAGCATCTGTTTAGCACATCTCTGCTGCTGCTGCTAAGTCACTTCAGTCGTGTCCTACTCTGTGCGACCCCATAGGCAGCAGCCCACCAGGTTCCCCCATCCCTGGGATTCTCCAGGCAAGAACACTGGAGTGGGTTGCCATTTCCTTCTCCAATGCATGAAAGTGAAAAGTGAGTGAAGTCGCTCAGTAGTGTCCGACTCTTAGCGACCCCATGGACTGCAGCCCACCAGCCTCCTCTGTCCATGGGATTTTCCAGGCAAGAGTACTGGAGTGGGGTGCCATTGCCTTCTCTAGATCATTTTATATAATCTCTGGTCTATGGCTACATAATGTGTTTCAAGGAAAAGATAGGTAACATTTCTTAACAGTGAATTGTCTTTGTATAATATTAAGACTAGACATTAGGAGAAATTGTGAAATTTACCAAGAATGAATCAGTAGTGTGCTTTTTTGTTTAAAAAAAAAACAACAGAGCTATTGATTAAAGAATAGTGTCATCTTTTTCCCCTTGTACTCAAATTCAACACTTCTTAAATATTCCCCAAGAGGTAGGAGCATTTCTAGAATGATTATATATCTATCTTAGGTGAGTTGAGTGAGATGAAAGAAACTTTGCTTAATTGAAAAAGGATGATTGGAAATGTTGAGATCAAGAGCTTCCTGAAAAGACAGGATTCTGTTTGAAATGCATTAGAACAAAGAAGTTTGTAGTTCAGAAAGATGTAAATAAAACACTGCTCCGAAGACATTTTTGTTGCTTACTTGCAGCTGTTATTTACTTGAGATTTTGGTTATTTAAGTATACTTTATTCCAGAAGATACTCAAGATCATAGTTGTGGCATATTTTTAATTATATACAAAGCTATACTAAGTGGAACATTTCACCCTGGGGAACACCCCAGAATGGCTGGAGCCACTTTATTAAGTGAGCTGCTGCAGTTTGCTCTGGTTGCTAAATCAAAGGTTTTATTTATTTACTTATGTTTTATTCCTTTGGGCAATAGTTGTTCCATAGTTTTCATTTTTGACTAACTGGATGTACAAACAAATAAACCTTTGAATAAATAAAAAAAGTTTTTACATTTTTATATAGTTATTACCCAAATAGTATTGAATAGTATACAGGAAACTTGAACAACAAAAATGGCCTGTAAATTTAGTGTGTGTGTACATACCTAAATTTACCTAAATACTTGATAAGGTTCAGATATATACACTAAATTTTAGCTTAACATTATAGAAACAAAAACCTAGACAAAATATTGTTTCACATTTTTAAAAATCTTAAGGTCATATTTTTCTTTACTTTTGGAGTGGTCGGAGCCATCTGTTTTGGAAATTGACTTAGGAAATTGGAGGGGTAAAATCTATTTCATTCTCAGTGCTATAGAAAGTATATGTTATTATAATATCACACTCTAAACAATAATTATGAAAGCAATTTCTATAAGCAGTCCTGTTTTTCAGTCTATTCAAAGAAGCTACATAAATTAATGCAGTTGTCTCTCTCAGCTATTGAATCCAGCTCTCCATTTTGGACATGGCATCCATTAAGTTAGAACTTGGAAGAAAAATACAAAGAACAGTAGTAAGTCAGTTGAATCTTATTTAGAGTGGCTATTTTAAGGAAGCAAACTGAAGATGACTGTAACTTTATATATGTCTATTATTAGCTGAAATTTTTTCTTTAGTAAGTGGTTGAGGTCTGTTATATTTCAGTTCAAAACATTCTTCTTTCATTAACAGATTTCTGGTCTTTGTGCATTACATTCTGTTTTTGTTCCTTGCTGTATTCACTGGGGAAGAAAATAAGGAAGAATGGTCCTTCCTTGTATCAGAGCCCTGACAGGGATCCTCAGAACTTGTGAAATCAGGAGTTTTTAGAATCTGTTGAATGAGCTACTCATAAACATAGTCATTAATACCTTTTCTACTCACACTGTGAGTATACCCTTTCCAACACTGTTCATCTCAGCAGCCCTCCTCCACCTTGACTCTTAAAAGTTTCCCTCTGTATAGACATTAAATAGCTATTTGCAGAATAATCTGTGTAATAACTGTCCCAAAACTCAGCAGCTTAAAACAAAAATTATTTATTTTCGTTCGTGTGTCTGGGGTCAGATGTATCTTGACATACATAGACTAAGCTTGTATGGTGTTTACCCTCTAAGTTCAGGTTGGATCTACATCTGTCTCTCAGCCTTGGTAGCCTAACAGGCTACCCAGATACATGTGTTTCTTCAGGAAGTAGCAGAAGCAGAGATGGCTGAATAGAAACAAAGTCAAAAGTGAAAGTGAAGTCTTGTCCAGTAGACTCCCCCATCCATGGAATTTTCCAGGCAAGAGTACTGGAGTGGGTTGTCATTTCCTTCTCCAGAAGATCTTCCCCACCCAGGGATCGAACCTGGGTCTCCTGCATTGCAAGCAGATGCTTTTACCATCTGAGCCACAAGGGAAGCCCCCAAATAGAAACAAAGGATGACTCCTAAGGCCTAGGTTCAGAATCAGCACACCAGCACGTCTTCCTGAATTCTACCATCTCAGTCAAGTCATATTCCCAAATGTAGTATAAATGGGACAGTAAAATGAAGCAGTTGACTCAAGAGCAGGGATTCCCAACCAGTTGGTCCTTAACCTGTTAGGAAGCAGGCCGCACAGCAGGAAGTCAGTGGCAAGCTAGTGAGTGAATGTTCATCAGTTGCTTCCATCACTCGCATTACCCGCTGAACACACTGCCCACCCCCCACTTCCATCTGTAGAAAAAGTGTCTTCCATGAAACCAGTCCCTGGTGCCAAAGGGTTGGGACTGTTGCAGAGCACTCCAACTAATTTAGGCTAGTGATTCTATACGTCAGACTTCAGAGAATCAATCTAGTTTTAGGTTTCCCTGGACCAGTGCAGCTCAAATGTGATCCACGGACCTGCTGCCATTCCAGGAAACCTTTGTTCATAGTTTATGCTTGGTGTAGATTAACTGTGGCCCTGAGTGCATTGTTTAGTTTGGTAAAATTGTTTTTTTAAATAGCAAGACATTTTTGACAAAAGAAGCAGTATGTTGATTTTCAACCAAGTTCAGGCTCCTCATCACATAGCAGACAAGCACTCTGAATAGCCTTGCCTTGAACTTGTTTAGAAAAATGAATCCCTTAATCTAAGATTTTGATTCTTCCACTAATTATAGATCCAGAACTGAAGATAAAACATAATGAATTCAACACCTATATATTGGCATTGATGGTCGTATCTTTTTTAAACTATTCCATTAATAATACAAATGCATGCATGAAATAATATATTAGGATAGATATGAAACTTGACAGTTATGTGAAGGCATAGGAAAAAGTGAGTTTAAAATATGACCATATCCTAAGCTCTTAAAATATAGTCATTTTTCTAGATCTAAATAAAAAAATATGCTTTCAATTGCCTTTTCAACATATTCTAGAAACATTTGTTGTAGTTTCCTGATTTTGTATAAGGTACCTATCAGAATACAGCTGTGATATAATAAAATGTGAAGTGAAAGTCGCTCAGTCCTGTCTGACTCTTTGTGACCCCATGGACTATACAGTCCATGGAATTCTCCAGGCCAGAGCCACTCCCTTCTCCAGGGGATCTCCCCAACCCAGGGATTGAACCCAGGTCTCCCACGTTGCAGGCGGATTCTTTACTTATATACTTTGTCATAGATATGATCTCATTCATATTATTGAAATATTTTTCCGTTCTTTAATTTTAACTTAGGAGCTATCAATAAATCATTTGTAATATCCCTGGGAGATTAAATGGATAAAGTAAGTTCATACTTTATGAGGTTTATATTTTCAGTGTTCTATCAATAGTCACAGTTATCTCAGACTTATTAGGAAAAAAATTAATGAAATAGTTCTGGGGCCTAACATTCCTAAAAATTGTGTCAAAAAAACTCAGATTTAAAATATTAAGTGTATTATCTCCATCTCTACATTTTGTTACATATGTTACTTCTTCTCTTTGAAATAATAAATTGGACTGTGCTTCACCACCCTCCAAATTCCTAAAATGTTTGCTGCCTAGAAATCATTGTTTGTTTACTTCTTTACGTTATTACTCTGTGCGTCAGTTTAACTAAGTGGTTTTTCTTTCATTTCTGGTTTAGATTTCATAAAGGCATTGCTATATGTCTTTTAGCTTATTAGTTTGCTTGTTTTTGGTCCTTGGAATCATGTAGACAATGGCCTACTATTTCCAGACTAAGAAACTGTCACTTTAGATTAGGTAATCTCCTCAAGGCACACAGCTAGAAACTAGTACAGAACACTCCCTTCAAACACACTTATTGAAAGCTCATTCAGTTTATCCCTTTAACAGTTAAGTTCAGTTGTGTCTGACTCTTTGTGACCCCATGGACTGCAGCATGCCAGGCCTCCCTGTCCATCACCAACTCCCAGAGTTTACCCAAACTCATGTCCATTGAGTCAGTGATACCATCTAACCATCTCATCCACTGTCATACCCTTCTCCTTCTGCCTTCAATCTTTCCCAGCATCAGGGTCTTTTCCAGTGAGTCAGCTCTTATTATCACGTGGACAAAGTATTAGAGTTTCAGCTTCAACATCAGTCCTTCCAATGAACATTCAGGACTGATCTCCTTTAGAATGGCCTGGTTGGATCTCCTGGCACATAGAGGTGGCAAATATAACATGTGTATGATCATTTATCCCTCTTTCATACTCAGGGTTCAGTTCAGTTCAGTCGCTGAGTCGTGTCTGACTCTTTGTGACCTCATGAATTGCAGCACGCCAGGCCTCCCTGTCCATCACCAACTCCTGGAGTTCACCCAAACTCATGTTCATCGAGTCCGTGATGCCATCCAGCCATCTCTGTCATCCCCTTCTCCTCCTGCCCCCAATCCCTCCCAGCATCAGAGTCTTTTCCAATGAGTCAACTATATGCATGATGTGGCCAAAGTATTGGAGTTTCAGCTTAAGCATCAGTCCTTCCAAAGAACAACCAGGACTGATTTCCTTTAGAATGGACTGGTTGGATCTCCTTGCAGTCCAAGGGACTCTCAAGACTCTTCTCCAACACCACAGTACAAAAGCATCAATTCTTTCGTGCTCAGCTTTCTTCACAGTCCAACTTTCACATCCATACATGACCACTGGAAAAACCACAGCCTTGACTAGATGGACCTTTGTTGGCAAAGTAATGTCTCTGCTTTTCAATATGCTATCTAGGTTGGTCATAACTTTCCTTCCAAGGAGCAAGCGTCTTTTAATTTCATGGCTGCAATCACCATCTGCAGTGATTTTGGAGCCCAAAAAAAGAAAGTCTGACACTGTTTCCACTGTTTCCCCATCTATTTGCCATGAAGTGATGGGACCAGATGCCATGATCTTAGTTTTCTGAATGTTGAGCTTTAAGCCAACTTTTTCCACTCTCCTCTTTCACCTTCATCAAGAGACTCTTTACTTCCTCTTAGCATTCTGCCATAAGGGTGGTGTCATCTGCATATCTGAGGTTATTGATATTTCTCCTGGCAATCTTGATTCCAGCTTGTGCTTCTTTCAGCCCAGCATTTCTCATGAGGTACTCTGCATAGAAGTTAAATAAGCAGGGTGACAATATACAGCCTTGACATACTCCTTTTCCTATTTGGAACCAGTCTGTTGTTCCATGCCCAGTTCTAACTACTATTGCTTCCTGACTTGCATAGAGGTTTCTCAAGAGGCAAGTCAGGTGGTCTAATACTCCCATCTCTTTCAGAATTTTCCACAGTTTATTGTGATCCACACAGTCAAAGGCTTTGGCATAGTCAATAAAGCAGAAATAGATGTTTTTCTGGAACTCTCTTGCTTTTTTGATGATCCAGCGGATGTTGGCAATTTGATCTCTGGTTCCTCTGCCTTTCTAAAGCCAGCTTGAACATCTGGAAGTTCACAGTTCACATATTGCTGAAGCCTGGCTTGAAGAATTTTGAGCATTACTTTACTAGCGTGTGAGACAAGTGCAATTGTGCAGTAGTTAGAGCATTCTTTGGCATTGCCTTTCTTTGGGATTGGAATGAAAACTGACCCTTTCCAGTCCTGTGGCCGCTGCTGCGTTTTCCAAATTTGCTGGCATATTGAGTGCAGCACTTTCACAGCATCATCTTTCAGGATTTGAAATAGCTTAACTGGAATTCCATCACCTCCACTAGCTTTGTTTGTAGTGATGCTTTCTAGGACCCACTTGACTTCACATTCCAGGATGTCTGGCTCTAGGTGAGTGATCACACCATCGTGATTATCTTGGTCGTGAAGATCTTTTTTGTACAGTTCTTCTGTGTATTCTTGCCATCTCTTCTTAATATCTTCTACTTCTGTTAGATCCATAACATTTCTGTCCTTTAACGAGCCCATCTTTGCAAATAATATTCCCTTAGTGTCTCTAATTTTCTTGAAGAGATCTCTAGTCTTTCCCATTCTGTGGTTTTCCTCTATTTCTTTGCATTGATCGCTGAGGAAGGTTCTCCTATCTCTCCTTGCTATTCTTTGGAACTCTCAATTCAGATACTTATATCTTTCCTGTTCTCCTTTGCTTTTGGCTTCTCTTCTTTTCACACTATTTGTAAGGCCTCCCCAGACAGCCATTTTGCTTTTTTGCATTTATTTTCCATGGGAATGGTCTTGATCCCTGTCTCCTGTACAGTGTCACAAACCTCAGTCCATAGTTCATCAGGCACTCTATCTATCAGATCTAGTCCCTTAAATCTATTTCTCACTTCCACTGTATAATCATAAGGACTTTGATTTAGGTCATACCTGAATGGTCTAGTGGTTTTCCCTACTTTCTTCAATTTAAGTCTGAATTTGGCAGTAAGGAGTTCATGATCTGAGCCACAGTCAGCTCCCAGTCTTGTTTTGGTTGACTGTATAGAGCTTCTCCATCTTTGGCTGCAAAGAATATAATCAGTCGGATTTCAGTGTTGACCATCTGGTGATGTCCATGTGTAGAGTCTTCTCTTGTGTTGTTGGAAGGGAGTGTTTGCTATGACCAGTGTGTTCTCTTGGCAAAACTCTATTAGCCTTTGCCCTGCTTCATTCTATTCGAAGGCCGAATTTGCCTGTTACCCCAGGTGTTTCTTGACTTCCTACTTTTGCATTCCAGTCCCCTATAATGAAAAGGACATCTTTTTTAGGTGTTAGTTCTAGAAAGTCTTGAAGGCCTTCATAGAATCATTCAACTTCAGCTTCTTCAGCTTTACTGGTTGGGGCATAGACTTGGATTACTGTGATATTGAATGGTTTGCCTTGGAAACTAACAGACCATTCTGTTATTTTTGAGATTGTATCTAAGTACTGCATTTTGGACTCTTGTTGACCATGATGGCTACTCCATTCTTCTAAAGGATTCCTGCCCACAGTAGTAGATATAATGGTCATATGAGTTAAATTCAGCCATTCCAGTCCATTTTAGTTCACTGACTCCTAGAATGTCGATGTTCACTCTTGCCATCTCCTGTTTGACTGCTTCCAGTTTGCCTTGATTCATGGACCTAACATTCCAGGTTCCTATGCAATATTGCTCTTTACAACATCGGACCTTGCTTCTATCACCAGTCACATCCACAACTGAGTATTGTCCTTGCTTTACTCAGCGTAGGTGCTAGTAATTATATATAGTAGTCTTTCCCCTGGAGCATACCTGCAGTCTTAGAAACCTCCTCAAAGCTCATAAGGAAAAGACTTAAAAGTGTTTTGGAGTTGGCATTCAAGATTAAATATATTTGATTTCCATCTCTGTATCTTACTTTGTTAGGATTTATGTCTTTAGTGTTTGTGTCCTATAATATCTACTATTGTACTTTACACAGAATAATAAAGATTAAATAACTATGCTGGAAGAAAAGCTATGACATACCTACACAGCATATTTAAAGGCAGAGACATAAGTTTGCCAACAAAGGTCCGTCTAGTCAAAGCTATGGTTTTTCTAGTAGTCATGTATGGATGTGAGAGTTGGACTATAAAGAAAGCTGAGCACCAAAGAATTGATGCTTTTGAACTGTGGTGTTGGAGAAGACTCTTGTGAGTCTCTTGGATTGCAAGGAGATCCAACCAGTCCATCCTAAAGGAAATCAGTCCTGAATATTCATTGGAAGAACTGATGCTGAAGCTGAAACTCTAATAGTTTGGCCACTGATGCAAAGAACTGACTCATTGGAAAAGACCCTGGTGCTAGTACAGATTGAAGGTGGAGGAGAAGGGAATGACAGAGGATGAGATGGTTGAATGGCATCACCGACTTGATGGACATGAGTTTGAGTAAGCCCCGGGTTTTGGTGATGGACAGGGAAGCCTGGCATGCTGCAGTTCATGGGGTTGCAAAGAGTCAGACCCAACCGAGTGACTGAACTGAACTAAATTATTTATGTTTAAATGGGTATAAGTCATAATGTGGTAGGATTTGATTTACTGTAAGGAAGAATCTTTCCTTCTATTATCATTGAATAATTTATTTCTAGATATTGCTCGACCTCATCTTGTGCCAGGCACTGTGTTATGCATTTGAGACTCAAGGATTAATTCATTCACTGGGGTCTGAAATGGAAATGGAAAAGGACGTCCCATAGCAGACAGGATGTCTGCGCAGTGACGGGTTGTAAACGTTTCTGGATGTAGCTCACCACTGGGGATGGGGGCTGCCTGGGCACCTGCTGATTGCTATTCACAAAGAAAAGGGTATCACGAGTGGCTGGACCCCCAAAATACATCTTAGTTTACAGAAGCAGACTAGTAGGAGTTCATGTCATAGCTTTGACTGCAGGGTTTGAAATTCTGGTTTCAAAATTGCAAATGAACTACTCAGTCATCAGATGGATTAACTGCTTGTCTTCTCTTGTACTGCTTCCTCATATGTAAATGTGTATAAATATCTTGCTGTAACAATACTCAATGTCATTCATTCAAAAAATATTAATTGAAAGCCTCCTATTAGCTCCCATTATGTCCTGATATAGCAACGAATAAGATGCAGTCATTATTTTCCAGAAGCTTTCACTCTGGGAAATGGAGGACAGGAAACAAATGAATATTTTAGGCAAAGGCAGTAAGGCAGCACATGCTGGTTTTTGTCACAATGCTTGACCCAAGAAATTCTATTTCCCTTCCCCCATTCCCACCCACCATATCATCATGAGGCACTCTGTGCATTTTTTAAAATCTAAAGACCTCTCTGTTCCATAATTGCTAGTGAGAACAGCAGTTCACTGTAGCTTTCAAATCTTTCTGGAGCTATAAATGATGGTGATGCACCTATACCAAATGGCCCACCAGCAGATGCCAAGGATCCTGTCTGTAACACCCATAACAATTAAATATGTTGTACTTACTTTCTGTAAGGCTCTCATGAGTAGCTCTATAAGACTTTGGCTCTTCTTCACCAAAGTTGGTATCCTGATAAATATAATAAGATAAAGATGTAGGCAATGTTAGCTGAATAAGTCTTTGTAAGACATATGTCAGTCACCCCCTCAAAAAAAAAAAAATCCTGCAGGTGAGAGAAAAGATCAAAACTTCTGAACTTCAGTTATTGTTTATTGAATACTTAGGTGATTAAGCAGTTGGAGTTTATGAAAATTCCTAATTTTAGGTGAGAGGTTGGACAGGACAGCGATGAAGGCTATGCTGAGTGCTAGACTAGAAACTTGAACTGAGAAAGTATTAATAGGAGATGAAGGCTAATATTTGGCTACATGGACCGAGACAGTTTCCAGTGAATAAAGTCAGTCTTCTTTCCTATCTGATGTCCCTCGCATTTGTATCCATATACTGAATAATAAAATAGATAGGAAAAACACCCAAGGAATGTTAACAGATTGTTTTAAGGTGAGAGAGATTGCTGAGGGCTGAAAATGTCAGAGATTTCCTTACAAAATTTAGTTTAATATGACCTACATTCTTGGGTGGAATTACATGCTGTGTGTGGAAGGAAAGGTTTTTCTGCAAACATCCCTTCCCAGCAAACAGATTATAAACAACACTTTTCAGAGCAGGAACTGTGTCATAGTAATTTCTTCATTCCAACAGTGGTTCTGATTCCCTGTCCGCATTGAAGTAGCATGCGCTCAGGAAGTGTTGGTTGAATGTATATTACCAGTGGCCTTGTATACCTTGATAAAAACACAGACAAGCGTACTAATTCCTAAATCACTGACATTAGTGGCCACTCCAGCTGCTTTCCTGCCCCCTTTTGGTTACTCACTGAACCATGATGGGTGGACATGGGCTTCAGGGGAGGGAGGCTTAGCTGCTCCCCAGGCTTCCCTGGTGTCTCAGAGGGTAAAGAATCTGCCTGCAATGCAGGAGACCTGATTTCGACCCCTGGATCAGGAAGCTTCTCTGGGGAAGGAAATGGCAACCCATTCCCGTATTCTGGCCTGGATAATCCCATGGACAGAGGAGCCTGGTGGGCTACAGTCCATGGGGGTCACAAAAGAGTTCAACACACTGAGCAACTAACACTGTTTCTGTCAGCTGTCTCCAGCCCAGGGAGTGTGTTGTGTGCATGTGAGCCAGTCATGGTAACTCCCCTGGGAATGGAGTAGGCCTGAGAATGTGCCCAGTAAGACGGAGGGAAGGAGGAAATGCCAGCATGGAGGTGGGCATCGAGGTTCCAGAAAGGCTTCTGGTTTCTTAAAAAGAGATGCCCATGGAGAGAAGTCCCCACTTTGGCCTCTGAATCCCACTCTGTGAGGAAGAGATAGCTGGCTGAGAATATTTTGAGGACAGACTACACATTGTGGATGGCACTGCAGAAAAGTAGGTGCCCATGACTGCAGGGCCAGAAAAAGCAATGGCACCCCACTCCAGTACTCTTGCCTGGAAAATCCCATGGATGGAGGAGCCTGGTAGGCTGCAGTCCATGGGGTCGCTAAGAGTCAGACACGACTGAGCGACTTCACTTTCACTTTTCCCTTTCATGCATTGGAGAAGGAAATGGCAACCCACTCCAGTGTTCTTGCCTGGAGAATCCCAGGGACAGGGGAGCCTGGTGGGCTGCCATCTATGGGGTTGCACAGAGTTGGACACGACTGAAGTGACTTAGCAGCAGCAGCAGCAGCACGACTACATTGCAGAACCTTGAATTGACCAACCCTACATATATTCTAACTCTTCATTGCCTTTGGTGACAGGATACAGTTTCTTTTTTCTTACCTTTTTAAAGGTGTTTTATGTTTTATTGGAATATGATCGCTTTACGTGTTGTGTGAGTTTCTGCTCTACAACATCAAGAATCAGCCAGATGTATCATATATGTCCTCTCTCCTGAGCCTCCCCTGAACCCACCATTCCACCCTTCTAGGTCATCACAGAGCATGAGTGTGTTCTCTGTGATATACAGAGCTTCCCATTAGCCATTTTACACATGGTGATGTGTATATATCAACGCTACTTCCTCAGCTAATCCTCCATCTATTAACACATATATATGAAATCTGTAAAAGTGATCCTGATGAACCTGTTTGCAGCACAGGAACAGAGATGCAGACATAGAGAATGAACTTGTCGGTGCAGAGGGGGAATGACACTTTATTAAGTCATTTTTCAGTGTGATCATCTGTTACTTGCAGCCTAGATTAGCCTGTAAGATCAGTGGATTAATTAAACATATGGTACTGTGGTGCAAATGAAGTAAAAGACCTATCTCCCTGTGTGCAGAATCTCAGAAGGACTTATTCAGCAAATATTTCTTCAGAGCTTACTGATTTTCACAAACTGATAAATGAAGAGATATATTGATTCTATTGAGGTTTTGGACTCTAGCACAAACATGAAATGGGTAGTAAAAAACCAATTAGTATCCACTGTATTTTCCATGCAAGTTCTTTATATGCATGAAAGGTTTGTCTTTGAGACTCTTTTTTAAGCCAAAAGTGAAAAATAGAAATAGCTAAATTGGATCATCACATATAACTCTCACATGATATTGCAATTTTGTGAAACATGGCATCCTCATGGTTTAATGAATACTATTACTCTGATACTTTTAAATTTATTCAGTTTTTGCACTTCCCAAACCCTATTTTATTTATATATATGTCCAATGTAGAGAATTTAGAAAGTCGTGCTTTTGAATATGCTATTTAATTTAAGGAAAATGTTAAATAGATAATTATCCTATGTGAACAGGTGTTTTTTTTTAAATTTTATTTTATTTTTAAACTTTATATAATTGTATTAGTTTTGCCAAATATCAAAATGAATCCGCCACAGGTATACATGTGTTCCCCATCCTGAACCCTCCTCCTTCCTCCCTCCCCATTCCATCTCTCTGAGTCATCCCAGTGCACCAGCCCCAAGCATCCAGTATCGTGCATCGAACCTGGACTGGCAACAGGTGTTTTAAAATGCTATTTCTTTATATTCTAGATGCAAAGGCATTGCTGTCTTTATTTCTCTTTTTTATCCTACAGTAGCAAAAGAGATGACCTGTAGTTCTTCCTTCCTCTGAAATTGGTTTTTTTCTAACTTAAAATGCAGATTTTTTCACACCTGAGGCCCTTTGAGAATAAATAAAATCTGCATTTCTTTTTCAAGCAGTATCCTGTCAATCTAAGAAGAAAACAGAAGCTCAATTCAGTCACTGGCTTCTCATAGCATGGCATTTGTAACAGTCTCAAAGAAGAATAGTAACTTGAGCTCAATTTAAAGGTTAGCATTTTATTGTGTATGTTTCAGGATAAAAACTAGTAAGATTTCAAAACACTTACTCATGGTTTATGATTAAAAAGTATAAAATAACAGTTCAGAGCAACAGGTAGACTGGCAAGAAAGACTTGAGATGAGGTGAGCAGAACGTTCTATCTTTTCTTTTGCAAAAACAGTAGTGACAGAAGAACCTAGACCTTGCTTTCCCTGCCTAGTGACATCATACTTAGTGTGAAAACATTACACAGAGGGTTCCACTGTCTAAACGGCCACTTTTGAGCTCCATCTACCATTTGTTAAGATCTCAGCTAGTGCTTGTAGAATGGTGGACCACTGTGAGCCTTGACCCAGAAAATAACTTCAGATTTCATGTAAGAGATTAGCTGATTATTATTAATATGTGGGTTAGGGAAGCCAGAGAAGCCAGGGTTCCCTGGGAAGCCAGACAGATGCTGGTATACCATTAGTCCTTCTTTGCTATATCAGCTCAGTTCAGTCGCACATTTGTGTCCAACTCTTTGAGGTCTCATGGACTGCAGCACGTCAGGCTTCCCTCTCCATCACCAACTCCTGGAGCTTGCTTAGACTCTAGTTTGAGTAAACTCTGGGAGTTGGTGATGAACAGGGAGGCCTGGCGTGCTACAGTCCATGGGGTCGCAAAGAGTCAGACATGATTGAGCCACTGAACTGAACTGAATTGAGTCGGTGATGCCATCCAACCGTCTCATCCTCTACTGTGCCCTTCTCCTCCCACCTTCAATCTTTCCCAGCATCAGGGTCCTTTCGAATGAAAGGTTCTTTGCATCAGGTGGCCAAAATATTGGAGTTTCAGCTTTAGTATCAGTCCTTCCAATGAATAATCAGGATTGATTTCCTCTAGAATTGACTGGCTTGATCTCCTTGCTGTCGAAGGGACTTTCAAGAGTCTTCTTCAACACCACCGTTCAAAAGCATCAATTCTTCAGCACTCAGGCTTCTTTATGGTCCAACTCTCACATCCATCCATGACTACTCAAAAAACCATAGCTTTGACTACACATTTGTTGGCATAGTAATGTCTCTTCTTTTTAATATGCTATCTAGGTTGGTCATAGCTTTTCTTCCAAGGAGCAAGCGTCTTTTAATTTCATGGCTGCAGTCATCATCTGCAGTGATTTGGAGCCCAAGAAAATGAAGTCTGTCACTCTTTGCCATATAATCTAGTTTTCTAGCATAAATTAGATGTGAACTCTGACAATGCCTATTTGGGTTCACAGATAGATTTATATAAATGCAATTGCATCATTCTCAATATTCATTAGATACAAGCATGAATTGTTTTTTATTAAAAGCCACACTTTTCCTTCTATTTCATCTAAAAAAAGATTATAGATTATAGACCACAGGAGTGGTCTGACAAGAAAACAAGCTTAAATTATATTGACATATACTGTATAAGCCAAAATATATTGCCATCATTTTTATTGAGAAATAGTTGATGTATAACATTATATTAGTTTCAGGTCTACAACACAATGATTTGGTATTTGTATATACTGCAAAATTATCACTACCATGTCTCGTTAACATCCATCACCACACATAGTTACAATTTTTTTGTGTGGTGAGCACTTTTAACACCAACTTTCTTAGAAACTTCCAAATGTACAAGTATTATTAATTATAGACATCATGCTATACATTATTATTTTATAACTGGAAGTGTGTACTTTTTCACTACTTGTACAGATTTTACACGTATTTTTAATGGTGGAAACAGTATCTTGTGAAGTGTTATCTATCAGCTCATACAATGTCTTTATTCATTTCAGTTCACTTCAGTTCCGTCGCTCAGTCATGTCCAACTCTGCGACCCCATGAATCGCACCACGCCAGGCCTCCCTGTCCATCACCAACTCCAGGGGTTCACTCAGACTCATGTCCATCGAGTCGGTGATGCCATCCAGCCATCTATTCCTCTGTCATCCCCTTCTCCTCTTGCCCCCAATCCCTCCCAGCATCAGAGTCTTTTCCAATGAGTCACTCTTCGCATGAGGTGGCCAAAGTACTGGAGTTTCAGCTTTAGCATCATTCCTTCCAAAGAAATCCCAGGGCTGATCTCCTTCAGAATGGACTGGTTGGATCTCCTTGCGGTCCAAGGGACTCTCAAGAGTCTTCTCCAACACCACAGTTCAAAAGCATCAATTCTTTGGCGCTCAGCCTTCTTCACAGTCCAACTCTGATATCCATACATGACCACAGGAAAAACCATAGCCTTGACTAGATGGACCTTTGTTGGCAAAGTAATGTCTCTGCTTTTGAATATGCTGTCTAGGTTGGTCATAACTTTCCTTCCAAGGAGTAAGCATCTTTTAATTTCATGGCTGCAGTCACCATCTGCAGTGATTTTGGAGCCCAGAAAAATAAAGTCAGCCACTGTTTCCACTGTTTCCCCATCTATTTGCCATGAAGTGATGGGACCGGATGCCATGATCTTCATTTTCTGAATGTTGAGCTTTAAGCCAACTTTTTCACTCTCCACTTTCACTTTCATCAAGAGGCTTTTGAGTTCCTCTTCACTTTCTGTCATAAGGGTGGTGTCATCTGCATATCTGAGGTTATTGATATTTCTCCTGGCAATCTTGATTCCACCTTATGTTTCTTCCAGTCCAGCATTTCTCATGATGTACTCTGCATAGAAGTTAAATAAATAGGATGACAATATACAGCCTTGACGTACTCCTTTTCCTATTTGGAACAAGTCTGTTGTTCCATGTCCAGTTCTAATCTGCAGATTTCTCAAGAGGCAGGTCAGGTCATCTGGTACTCCCATCTCTTTCAAACTTTTCCACAGTTTATTGTGATCCACACAGTCAAAGGCTTTGGCAGAGTCAATAAAACAGAAATAGATTTTTTCTGGAACTCTCTTGCTTTTTCCATGATCCAGCAGATGTTGGCAATTTGATCTCTGGTTCCTCTACCTTTTCTAAAACCAGCTTGAACATCAGGAAGTTCACAGTTCACATATTGCTGAAGCCTGGCTTGGAGAATTTTGAGCATTACTTTACTAGTGTGTGAGATGAGTGCAATTGTGTGGTAGTTTGAGCATTCTTTGGCATTGCCTTTCTTTGGGATTGGAATGAAAACTGACCTTTTCCAGTCCTGTGGGCACTGCTGAGTTTTCCAAATTTGCTGGCATATTGAGTGCAGCACTTTCACAGCATCATCTTTCAGGATTTGGAATAGCTCAACTGGAATTCCATCACCTCCACTAGCTTTGTTCGTAGTGATGCTTTCTAAGGTCCACTTGACTTCACATTCCAGGATATCTGGCTCTAGTTCAGTGATCACACCATCGTGATTATCTGGGTCATGAAGATCTTTTTTGTACAGTTCTTCTGTGTATTCTTGCCATCTCTTCTTAATATCTTCTGCTCTGTTAGGTCCATACCATTTCTGTCCTTTATCGAGCCCATCTTTGCATGAAAGGTTCCTTTGGTATCTCTGATTTTCTTGAAGAGATCTCTAGTCTTTCCCATTCTGTTGTTTTCCTCTATTTCTTTGCATTGATTGCTGAAGAAGGCTTTCTTATCTCTTGCTATTCTTTGGAACTCTGCATTCAGATGTTTATCTTTCCTTTTCTCCTTTGCTTTTCACTTCTCTTCTTTTCACAGCTATTTGTAAGGCCTCCCCAGACAGCCATTTTGCTTTTTTGCATTTCTTTTTCATGGGGATGGTCTTGATCCCTGTCTCCTGTACAATGTCACGAACCTCAGTCCGTAGTTCATCAGGCACTCTATCAGATCTAGGCCCTTAAATCTGTTTCTCACTTCCACTGTATAATCTTAAGGAATTTGATTTAGGTCATACCTGAATGGTCTAGTGGTTTTCCCTACTTTCTTCAATTTAAGTCTGAATTTGGCAATAAGGAGTTCATGGTGTGATTAGATAAACCTGATTGTCTACTATTAAAGTTACAGTAGGTGATACAAGTAAGTCATGATGTCATAAATAAAGAATAAAATAAAATTTATCTCTGCTACAAATAAGCAAGTAACTTCCTATTTTGGAAGAAGTGGTAATAATGAAGATAAATACATAAGGTTCCCTTGACTTTTAAAGACTAATAAACATTAAGTGTTTATGTAATATTGTTGCTGTTTGGAGGCTAAGTCATGTTCAATTCTTTGCGACCTCACAAATTGCAGCACACAAGGCTTCCCTGTCCTTCACTATCTCGCTAAGTTTTCTGAAACTCATGTCCTTTGAGTCAGTGATACCACCCAAACATCTAATCCTGTTGCCCGCTTCTCCTCCTTCCCTCAATCTTTCCCTGCATTAGGGTCTTTTCCAGTGAGATAGTTCTTCACATCAGGTGGTCAAAGTATTGGAGCTTCAGATTCAGCACCAGTTCTTCCAATGAATATTCAGGACTGATCTCCTTTAGGATGGAATGTTTTGATCTCCTTGCTATCCAAAGGATTCTCAAGAGTCTTCTCTAGCATCACAGTTTGAAAGCCTCTATTCTTTGGTGCTCAGCCGTCTTTATGGTCCAACTCTCACATCCATACATGACTACTGGAAAAACCATAGTTCACTATAGGGACCTTTGTTTGCAAAGTGATGTCTCTGCTTTTTAATACACTGTCTAGGTCTGTCATAGGTTTTCTTCCAAGGAGGAAGTCTCTCTTAATTTCTTGGCTGCGGTCACCATCCACAGTGATTTTCGGAGTCCAAGAAAATTAAATCTGACACTATTTGTACTTTTTCCCCATCTATTTGCCATGAAGTGATGGGACCGGATTTCATAATCTTAAGTTTTTGGAATGTTGAGTTTTAAGCCAGCTTTTTCAGTCTCTGCTTTCACTTTCATCAAGAGGCTCTTTAGTTTCTCTTCACTTTCTGCCATTAAATACCATTAAAGTGGTTTCATCTGTGTATCTGAGGTTGTTGATATTTCTCCCAACAATCTTGATTCCAGCTTGTGAGTCACCTAACCAGTATTTCACATGATGTATTGTGCATATAAGTTAAATAAGCAAGGGTGACAATATACAGCATAACACGCCTTTCCCAGTGTTGAACCAGTTGATTGTTCCATGTCTAATTCTAACTGTTGCTTCTTGACCTGCATACAGGTTTTTCAGGAGGCAGGTAAGGTGGTCTGATAGTCCCATCTTTTCAGGAATATTCCACAGTTTGTTGTGATCCTCACGGGTCTTTAGCATAGTCAATGGAACAGAAATAGATGATTTTTGGAATTCCATTGCTTTTTGTATGATCCATTGGATGTTAGCAATTTGATATCTGGTTCCTCTGCCTTTTCTAAATCCACCTTGTACATTTGGAAGTTCTCAGTTCACATCCTGCTGAAGCCTAGCTTGAAGGATTTTGAATATAATCTTGCTAGCATGTGAAATGAGTGCAAAGGTACAGTAATTTTCCCATTCCTTGGCATTGTCTTTCTTTGGGATTGGATTGAAAACTGACATTTTCTAGTCCTGTGGCCACTGCTGAGTTTTCCAAATTTGCTGGCATATAGAGTATGGCACTTTAACAGCATCATTTTTTAGGATCTGAAATAGCTCAGCTAGAATTCCATCACTTGTGTTAGCTTTATTCCTAGCAATGCTTCTGAGGATCCACTTGACTTCACACTCCAGGATGTCTGGTTCTAGGTGAGTGACCACACCATCATGGTTTTCTGGGTCATTAAGAGCTTTTATGTACAACTCTTCTGTGTATTCTTACCACCTCTTCTTAATCTTTACTGCTTCTGTTAGGTCCTTGTCATTTTTGTCCTTTATTGTGCCCATCTTTGCATGAAATGTTCCCTTAGTATCTCTAATTTTCCTGAAGAGATCTCTAGTCTTTTTCATTCTGTTGTTTTCCTGTATTTCTTTGCACTGATCACTGAGAAAGGCTTTCTTATCTCTCCTTGCTATTCTTTGGAACTCTGCATTCAAATGGGTATATCTTTCCTTTTCTCCTTTGCCTTTCACTTCTCTTCTTTTCTCAGCTACTTGTAAGGCCTCATCAGACAACCACTTGCCTTCTTGAATTTTTTTTTTTCTTGGGGATGGTTTTTGTCACTACATCCTGTTCAGTGTTATGAACCTCCATCCATAGTTATCTGGCACTCTGTCCGTCAGATCTAGTCCTTTGAATCTATTTGTCATCTTGACTCTCTGGGGATATATTTAGTAAATGTCAGCTTTGTGAAAAATATTATTTTGACCTAACATTCACTGATATTCTGAATAATATGTAAATGATGTGCTATATAACTTTAATTTGCCCAGAGATTTCTTTGCTTCTGGACAGGTAAACCACACAGTTTTCCTATATTATTCCCAAGCAAATATTCATTCAAGTAGTATTTATCAGGTCCCCACTATGAATGATAGTGCTATCCAGAAATTCATAATCTTTTTGAACAAGCAAGTTCAGTTCAGTTCAGTTCAATCACTCAGTTGTGTCCGACTCTTTGCAACCCCATGAATCACGGCATGCCAGGCCTCCCTGTCCATCACCAACTCTCAGAGTTCACTCAGACTCATGTCCATTGAGTCAGTGATGCCATCCAGCCATCTCATCCTCTGTCATCCCCTTTTCCTCCTGCCCCCAATCCCTCCCAGCATCAGAGTCTTTTCCAATGAGTCAACTCTTCACATGAGGTGGCCAAAGTACTGGAGTTTCAGCTTTAGCATCATTCCTTCCAAAGAAATCCCAGGGCTGATCTCCTTCAGAATGGACTGGTTGGATCTCCTTGCAGTCCAAGGGACTCTCAAGAGTCTTCTCCAACACCACAGTTCAAAAGCATCAATTCTTCGGCTCTCAGCTTTCTTCACAGTCCAACTCTCACATCCATACATGACCACAGGAAAAACCATAGCCTTGACTAGATGGACCTTTGTTGGTAAAGTAATGTCTCTGCTTTTTAATATGCTATCTAGGTTGGTCATAACTTTCCTTCCAAGGAGTAAGTGTCTTTTAATTTCATGGCTGCAGTCACCATCTGCAAGCAAGAGAAAAGCTAAATATAGGATAACAAGGAGACTTAAAATATGATTCAGTGTTAAAGTGAATGGTATAAACAAGGGCAGCTTCCCTGTTGGTTCATACAGTAAAGAATCCACCTGTAATGCAGAAGATGTGGGTTTGAACTCAATTGGGAAGATTCCCTGGAGGAGGGCATGGAGACCCACTCTGGTATTTTTGCCTGGAGGATCCCATGGACAGGAGAGCCTGGCAGGCTACAGTCCATAGGGTCACAAAGAGTCAGTCATGACTGAGTGGCTCAGCACACATGCACAGAAGCGAGGGGCACCGTTCTGTCTCTGTCCCTGTATTAGACTCTGTTCATCATTTCCATTTTTTTCCCATTTCCTACAGAAACAAGTTCAGAACCCTTTTTAAGATAGTGCTGCAGGAAGCCATTACCTTTTAATTTACCTACTGGGGAAACTATTTGCCATCTCTAATGGGCACGTTCTAAAGAAAATCAAAACTGCTTACTCAAATATGTTTTCTGGCACCTCACAACAATTTTTCTTCCTTTGTAGTAATAAAGTTGTCCTCTGTGAATCATCTACTCATCTTTCCCTACTGACCATGTCTCCCACGATCACTGCAATGGTTTAGAGTAAAATAACAATGAGATATTATTTAGGACATGCATAGATAGTGCTCCCAGCTGGAAAACAAGGTGAGTCAAGCCATCATGTCAGTGTATGGGCACCAAGAAAACACTGCAGTGGTGCCTGGCATTGATCATTGATTTCCAGTCCTCCTTTTCTTTCAGTTACCCACTCTGGTAGAAGTTAAGGTCTGGCCATGTGATTAGCTTTAGTCTGTGATACGTAAACAGAAGTATTTAAAAAACCAATGGGCAATTCTTCATATCCTGATTTCTCTCTGCTATAAAGTTAATTTTACAATGAGCCTCATTAGCTCTGGTCCCAGAGTAAGAACACAGGAACAGGGCCCCACTGACCCAAAGTGGATGTGAAATATGAGCAAGAAATAAAATTTTTATTGTTAAAACCACTGAGATTTACACCAGCATGATTTCACCTCTCGTGACAAATACTACTCTATTACTATGTGTAGGTCAAGGGAAGAATCCATGGTGAGCCTTCTCAACAGTAACAATATTGAAGGGAATCTATAGTATGAGATTTGATTAGGAAACCAAAGTCTCAACTACTCTAAAATCTCTCCATTGAAGGACCCAACATTGATCTAGTAATAGCTTTTGTGGGGAAAAGAGATTCACATTGAAAGTAGACCAAACTCTTTTTAAAATAATAATAATAATAATAGCATGAATTTATCCATTAAAGTAAAAGATCTATTTTACTTATTATCTTACCACAAGGCTTTCTTTTAATGGTCTCAAAAGTCTTCAAATTATTAGTCCTTCCACATAGATACATAGTTTCAAGGTAACATGATCTTTCTTGTAACGTGTGTGTATGTGTGTGTATGTATGTGTGTGTAAAAGAGAGATAGAAAGAAAGGTCTTGACGTGCTTAGCTTACCACATTTAGGGAACCAAAAGAATTTTAAAAATATTGAATACCAGGCATTCATCTGCATTTTTTGTTTAATAAATTGTATCATTTTTCATATGGGTTTTTCTTGTTGTTGTTCACTTACTAAATCCCATCTGACTCTTTGAAACCCCATGGACTGCATCACACTAGACTCCCCTTTCCGTCACTGTCTCCTGGAGTTTGCTCAAATTCATGTCCATTGAGTCGGTGATACTATCTGTGTCACCGATACTATCTATCGGTGATACGGTTGTCTCATCCTCTGCTGCCCTCTTCTTTTGCCTTCAATGTTTCCCAACATCAGGGTTTTTTCCAATGAGTCATCTCTTTGCATCAGGTGGGCAAGTTATTGGAGCTTCAGATTCAGCACCAGTCCTTCCAGTGAATATTCAGGGTTGATTTCCTTTAGGATTTACTGGTTTGATCTCCTTGCAAGCCAAAGGACTATCAAGAGTCTTCTCCAGCACCATAATTCAAAAGCATCAATTCTTCAGCACTCAGCCTTCTTTATGGCCCAACTCTCACATCCGTACATGACTAATGGAAAAACTATAGCTTTGACTATGTGGATGTTTGTTGGCAAAGTGATGTCTCTGCTTTTCAACATGCTGTCTAGCTTTGTCATAGCTTTACTTCCAAGGAGAAAGCGTCTTCTGATTTCATGGCTGCAGTAACCGTCTGCAGTGATTTTGGAGTCCAGGGGGAAAAATGTGTCACTGCTTCCTCTTTCCCCTTCTATTTGCCATGAAGTGGTAGGACCAGAAGCCATGATCTTAGTTTTTTGAATGCTGAGTTTTAAGCCAGCTTTTTCACTCTCCTCTTTCACCTTCATCAAGAAGCTCTGTAGTTCCTCTTTGCTTTCTGCTGTTAACATGGTATCATCTGCATATCTGAGGTTGTTGATATTTCTCCCAGCAATTTTGATTCCAGCTTTGATTCATTCAGCCTGGCATTTTACATAATGTACTCTGCAAAGAAGTTTAATAAGCAGGGTGACAATATAGAGCTTTGACATACTCCTTTCCCAATTTCTAACCAATGAGTAGTTCCATGTTCAGTTCTAACTGTTGCTTGTTGACCCACATACAGGTTTCTCAGGAGACAGATAAAGTGGTCTGGTATTCCCATATCTTTAAGAATTTTGCAGTTTGTTGTGATCCACAGAACCAAAGGCTTTAGCATAGTCAATGAAGCATAAGTAGATATTTTTTCTGGAATTCTCTCTCTTTCTCTATGATCCAATGGATATTGGTAATTTAATCTCTCTTTTCTCTGTGTTTTCAAAACCCATTTTGTACATCTGGAAGTCTCCGGTTCACATACTGCTGAAGCCTAGCTTGAAGAACTTTTAATATAAATGATTTATGTATGTTAAACAATTGTCTTAAAAGCCACCAGCTTTTAACATATAGGTGTTTATCAACATCAGAGTGCGTGAATTGTTTGCATTAATATCTCATAGCTTTGACAATTCTTTGACCTATTCTGAGATATATAGTAATTCCTGCCTTTATTTTCATTGTCTGAAGTGAGAAGAGAATTTGTTGCCTTGAATCTCAATGACAAACCAAAATTCAGCTTTATTTACTTGCATACATCTTCTCAGCTTTGGTTCTCTAAAGCACTTGATTATTCTTTACAAGAGAATGAGGATGAGATACCATTACTTTATTGTATTTACATTTAATATCTTTTTTGTACTAAGTTACATACATAAAAACTTTATTTTAGTGATGCATCATACTGCAATGTTGATAAAGGCTTTTTGAATGACAATGAGATGTCCAAATATAAGCTATAATTCATCTCTACATATGGTGCTACCAGTGAAAATATCTGAGACTGAAATCAGATTAACAGTTATCTCCTATATGTTGCTAGATTCGCACACACAAAAGCTATGATAGTTGTGTCCCAACTGGCTCTATGTTCTAACACCTGGACAGTCACCTTCAACAGTATTCATAAGTTACATCTCCAATTTGAAATATTAATATGCAAATTAAGTGTTCTGGAATTCAGTGAACTTTGATATTGAAAAATGACTGAATCTATAATACGACGGTCATATAGTTTAATAAGCATTTAAGTTCAATTATACATATATATAGAGGCTTCCTAGGTGGCGCTCATGGTAAAAAAACAGCCTACCAGTGCAGGAGACATAAGAGAGGAAGATTCGACCCCTGGGTTGGGAAGATCCCCTGGAGGAGGGCATGGCAACCCACTCCAGTACTCTTGCCTGGGGAATCCCATGGACAGAGGAGCCTGGCGGGCTACAGCCCATAGCGTTGCAAAGACTCAGACACGACTGAAGAGACTTAGTACACATGCATACATTGATGTGCGTATTTCTAATATCTATATATTATGTTAGATATAACTAATATACATGTTAAGTAATAGGTTAATTTATATTTTGATAATATAATTTTATATACATATATATATAAACCACAGATAATAAACCATGTGATTCTTATATTAACTCCCAATTAGTTTTCTCTTAAGAATTGATGAGCTCTTTAGTCAGGTGTGATTAGCAAACTGTTTTGTCTTTGAATACAAATCAAGTTTCTAATTATTAGGGTATTGCAAGATCATTCTGTTGCACACTATTCCATTCCATATTAGCTTTGTTGAACTGATTACTTCCTCCAGAAACTTACCCTGTAAAATAATTTCAGAAAATTCTCACTTTTTGTGAATAAACAAAGGTCATACTTTAAGTAGCTTTCCTTCACAATGTTTGTAAAAGTGTTAGTTTTCCTATAATAAGTGTTTTCTAGAAGAAATACTAAATCTACTTTCTGGGAACATTTTTTTTTTTAATTTTGCCTGTTACTTTCCTATATATCAGAACTGTGTTCAGTTCAGTCACTCAGTCATGTCCGATTCTTTGTTATGTCTGCACTGGGAAAAGCAGATTTTTTGTCATTAGGGTTGTCTTGTTTTCTGAGTGTTAAGTTGGTATGGTTGAAAAGATCTTGCTCTTCAGCAGCCTCATCTATAGTGTTTTCTGTCCTCCTGCTCTACAGTCCCTTCCCCCTCTGCCACAGTTCTGAACGTTATTGTCTCATTTTTTTCACATCCTTTACATGGTAAACAACATCCCAACACAGAGAGACTATAGCATAAGAAGAATTACCAGAGAATTAATTAATTTGAATTATCCTAAAGTGATAAAAATGGCTTCCCTTGTGCTTCAGTGGTAAAGAATCCACCTGCTAATGCAGGACACGCAGAAGATGCAGGTTCAGTCCCTGGGTCTGCAAGATCCCCTGGAGTAATGGCAACCCACTGCAGTATGCTTGCTGGAAAATCCCATGGACAGAGGAACCTGGCAGGCTACAATCCATGGGGTCACAAAGAGTCAGACATGACTTAGTAATTGAACAACAACAGTGTGATAAAATATAGCATGTTTATTTTATTGCAATCATTATTTTCACTGATTTCAATTTTCAAAAAACTTAGACCAAAAATAATTTCCATTTTAATAGAATTTGATAATCACTTCTACGTGAGTGTGTGTTAGTCGCTCAGTTGTGTCTGACTCTTTGCAACCCATAGCCTATAGCCCACTGGGCTCCTCTGTCCATGGAATTCTCCAGGCAAGAATGCTGGAGTGCGGTGCCGTGTCCTTCTTTCCTGGGATCAAACCCAGGTCTTCCACATTGCAGGGAGATTTTTTACCATCTGAGCTACCAAGAAAGCCTCAACCACTTCTCTAGCCTACCTATAAAATACAAGTGGTTTTGAAAGAGAGTGTAATTGCTCACTGTTGTACAATAATAAGACAAACCCTTGTTCATTAAGAGATTTTGTGAGGTGAGGAATAATAAGCACCAATTACTTTACTACCCCTGGTAATTATAACTGGAAAATGTTCAAACGAACCTTGTGATACTCTTTTTTTTCTTTCTTTTTTGATGGACTCAGATTTTTAAAGAAGAATTTTGAGTTCAGGGAATTTTCAATTGATTACAAAAATATTATCTCCACATTGTTACTCTAAGGAATGTTGTTTATATTACACTAATACTTTGTGTGAAAAGGAATTATAATTTTTAAAAAGGGATATGTAAGTGGCAAACAACCAACTCCCTCATCCTCAAATCTTTATAAACAGAAAGGTTTTGTATTACTACTGAGTTCTTAGAAAAATCTTTGCTAGAGAATTCTAAATAAATCCTGATGCTTAATCGGCTTTGCCCTTGAGTTGCTTAAAAGCAGAGTGATCACGGGGGATGGTTGTTTTTAAAGCTGTTATATAGGCTTTTGGAAGACTGGTTCTTTCCAAGACCATGTGTCAGATGTTAACCCAAAATTCCTTAATGAAAATTGGCCCACTAGCAGTCCCTGGAAGAAATTAGTTCATTGATTGTAAGCTTCAGTGCCTTAAGAAACATGGAGGAAAAGAATGTTGAAAATGCTTTCACACTGATTTTTAAGCTAACATTGTTAACAACGTCTAATTTTCACCTTTAGCAGTTCACAGAGTGAGCCAACCCTGTGCTTTTTAAGTTAGGGGATAATTTATGAAAAAGTATCCACAAAAATTCAGTTTAATCCCAGTTGGCCTGTTCTAATAATTATGTTTTATGGCCTGTTCTGCTAATTGACATTCATTTTAAAATTCAGGACTCCTGCCCTACGTCTTTCATGTTCTTCATCACTCCCTTGTTTCATTTTCCATTTTCAGCAATACATTCTGCGCTGTCTCACTGATGAAGGTACTAATTTGGGTTCTAAGATACTTTTGTATACAATGCTGTGATTCGTTGAGGGAGAGTACAAAGATTAGAGGTAGTTAGTAGTAATAATAATCATGCATTAGTCAGTCAGAGGTCTCACTGTTGATTAGCCTTGCTGAACTTTCTATTCTAAATTAGATGGCTGCATAAGACGAGAACTTGGGGAGACTTGTCAGTCACCCGATTTTCATCCACCGCTTTCTCAATCTGAGAGTAGATCCCAGCTACAGCAACAATCTCTCCCGCTTTTGTCCAGCGTTGTTCTTCTTTCTTGGTCTCAGGTTTTTAAAGAGTGGTGTGGACCGACTCGGCTGAGCTTGGTGGTACATGTCTTGCTGGAAATAGTGCAGAAAAAGAGGCAGTTCTTTCAAAATTAATGTCTGAACTGCATGGCAAGCAGGATCATTTCAATGTAACTCTTTCTAAAATAGTCCTTGAACATTTGTGCAAGATGTGTTCCCACAAACATCAGGCACACTTAGAAATAAACTATTGGGGCATTTTAAACTGCCTTTTATTTATTATCTTACTTTAAAATGCTTTTCAGTGTTTAGAATTCTGCCTATTCATTATTCACAGTAACCTTCCATCCATGTATGTATTTAACAGCTCTGTTTTGAAAGTCTCCATATGCTCAGACTGGTGAGGTTCTGAGGTTACCTTGGTAAACAAGACATTGTCCTTTCCCTCAAGATATATAATATTCTGCATGTGATTTTTTTTTACCTTTTCTGTGAAACTTTCAAAGAAATTATAAAGCATCTTTTCGTAACTTTAGTTTAAGTCCCTGTACCCAACCAGCTTCATGCAGAAACCTTTATTTTATTTTTTAAAAAAGCAAGATAGAATACATTGCGTCTACTTTAAAGGATTTATTTACATTCCTCCATAATGTATTCAGCACAAGTTGATGGGCTAAGTGGCCAGTTATGTGCCTGGGGCACTTTTCTTGTTAATAAGAAAGATTTTCATATATATGTTTGAACAACAATTGATAAAATATCCATTTGTGCACCTATTTTAGATGATAGTATACAACTATATATACAATCACTGATAGACGGGAAAAGTGTTTATCCCGCTGAAGATTTTGAATTTCAGGTTCCTTGGTCTCATTATTGCCTCACATCTGTCAGTCAAACCACTGGCAGTTCTGCCTTCTTGAAGGAAAATCTTTGAGGTGTCCTGTCATTTGGACCTGAAAGGAATCTTAAATGTCATATTATTCAGCCCCTAAACTATTAGTCTAGGAAACATAAGCCAGAAAGATGACATGTTGTGTCTGATGCTGCTGTTGATTATAGTGAAGAAAGTCACCAACATGATGTAGCTGCATTCAAAACTTCACTCTTCCATATACCAGCCAGCCTTCCGTTTTCTTCACTTACAACAAATCACTTTAACTTCTGTGTGTTGATTTCATTACCTGTTAAAGTAATATAGCAAAATTAAATTTAAAAGAAAAAGCAGAATGAAAGCAGTGGTAATTACTGCAATATTTACTTTTTATCAACTTATGGTAGACTTACAAAATTGGATGCTTGTAAAGTATATCGCACCCCACAAAAATTAAGTGGTTGTAATGTGGTTGGTTGTCTGGCAGCAGCAGTTTGGTCTATATAACACTTAACTACATGCTCATCAAACATTGTTCATATGATATATTGTATGATTGTGAAATAACCATTTTACAAATGAAATTTTATAATAAACCCCTTTGCATATTGGGAATTTCCTGAACCAATGACCATTCCTTTCTTTTGGCTTATAGCTGTAGTATATTGGGTTTGTGGCTAACAGTCATGATACAGGCTCCTGGATGTCTTAGAGAGACAGTGGAGCAAATGAGTATGCCTGTATGTTCCACTGAATTTGTGTGAGATGCCACAATCTGCAGAGATCACCGTTCATTCCTATGGAATCACTGATGAAATATTTTAATTCTTACTTTAATAACTGAGCATTTACCATTTAGATCACATGCTGTCGTAGATAATATTATGATCTGAGAAGAAAAAATAAACCATTATTTGTGATTTCATTCCTCCTTAAACATAACTTGAAGCAGTAGGTTACCAGATGTGTCTATTGGGACCAAGAGTCCCATGAAATGGGGAACGTTAGATAAGGTAATTTCCAAAGTAGATAGTTCTTACCCTACTTCATTCTGTATTTATATAATATGATGTCATCAAGAATGTTTCAAGGTCAAAGACAGGAAAGTGAGCCCAAGACAGGTCATCAGACAGGGAGGTAAGATGAAAATTCATATATGAGATATAGAGTCAAGCAAGGCAGTGAAGGAGCCTGGGAAGTCAAGAATGAGAAGCACAAGAGTAGAAAGAATGATATGGTCAGTGGTTCTCACAGTTTAGGGAGCTCAGAAACACCGGGAGGCCCTATTAAAATAATAATGCTGGGCTCCACCCCCAGCGTTTCTGCTTCAGTAGGTCTGGGATGAGGTCTGATAATTTGCATTTCCGACAAATTCCCAGCTGATGATGCTAATCTGGGGATCACACTCTGAGAACAACAGTTGTTCAAGATGAATCCCAAAGTAAGTGATAGTGTCTCCAAGGATTTAATGAGCTCCAGGGATACTTGGTTGGGCAAACTCAGTTTGCCAAAGAGTTGGGGACAGAATAAAAATATTTTGGCTTTTTCTTTCATTTTAATTCACTTTTTTAAAAGCATCAAATTCATAACCCAAACTAATGACTATGTGAACCTCTTTCTGTATTAAAATGTAAAATAAGAACTTATATTCTTGCCATGTAAAACATAAGTCAAAATTATTCCTCTCTATGAAAAATGATATATTTCATATTTTTGTAGTTTAACAACTCATACAGTGTTCTGGTTAAGAATGTGTGCTCTGAATATAGTCTGCTGCTGCTGCTGCTGCTAAGTCACTTCAGTCGTGTCTGACTCTGTGTGACCCCATAGACAGGAACCCGTCAGACTCCCCATCCCTGGGATTCTCCAGGCAAGAACACTGGAGTGGGTTGCCATTTCCTTCTCCAATGCATGAAAGTGAAAAGTGAAAGTGAAGTCACTCAGTCATGTCCGACCCTCAGCAACCCCATGGACTGCAGCCTTCCAGGCTCCTCCGTCCATGGGATTTTCCAGGCAAGAGTACTGGAGTGGGGTGCCATTGCCTTCTCCGCTGAAGATAGTCTAGGGTCAGATATTGATTTCACCACCTGCTTTGTGCCCTGAGGTCATAAGTTTCTTGAACTCTCTGAGCCTTCTTTGCGAAGTGGGGATATTACTAATTGCATACAGTTGTTGTCAGGATTAAATGTAGTAATGAATTTAAACAACTTACTGGAGGAGCTCCTGACATACTGGGCTAGTTATTATTGGAACACCAAAGTAAATGCCTTCATTGAGGAATGTGACTTTGTATATAACACTTCGGAGTTATCTCAGGTTTAACCTGATAGGTTGCTCTCTGTATCTATAAATCATCACAGCTCTTCTGCCAAGAATAGCCCTGAGTTTGGCATGAGGTTATAAATTATATATAAACAATGTGATTCAGAAGTCAAAGTGATTATAGATAGCAAAGGATCTAAAATTGCCTCTAGCAAATTTCAGGCTAAGAAGGAAAACTACCTTCTGTTACAGATAGATAGAGCATCAAACCTGGGACCAGTGCATGGGACATGACCGCAGAGCTGGTGCTCTGGTCTCCTGGTCGAGAGGCTGGGACTAGGGACGTCTGCTCCTCTAGCTATCTTTGCTCTTCCTAAGGCTGTCTCCCACACAAAAGCTAGCCAGGCAAGCACAAAACACTAAACACTGAATTAGTCAAAAAAAAAAAGGAAATAAAAATTGAAATTCCCATCCATATCAGAACGTTTGTAAAAGGGAGAGAAGCCTTTGCATCTCACATGCTGATTCCTTGTTCATCCCCTTTGTCTTATTTTGGAAGCTTTAACAACCACCCTCCGCAGCCCAATCTTTCAGTGGTTTCCACCAGCAATTTAGGCCTCCCTGACCAGGCTCACTGAATTATAGGCTTCGGAGTCAACTCTCTGTGGGAGGACGCAAATAGACTGTGGCTGCAGTTCTTCTTACAGAGGGGCCTAAAATGTCAAAATCTAAAATGCAAAGAATGCTGGACACTGGGAGATAGGAAAAATGGGCCCACTGAGCAGTGCAATTCTCATACAGGCCACCTGCAGTTAGGTCAGATGTCACTGGTTAAGAGCCCAGGTCCCAAGACTGAGCTTCAGTCACCTGCTGAAAATTGTGAGGTACCCAGGTTACCCATACTCCTTACCAATTCACAGTTAAACCGAGGGCTTCCTATAAGCCCCTCAGATTTGAAAATTTGCTAGAAAAACTTATAGAATTCAAGAAAACACTGTAGTTATAATTACAGTTTTATGATAAAGGATACAAATCAGGACCAGCCAAACAAAGAGACACTTAGGGAGAGGTCTGGGAAGGTTCAAGCATGAAGCTTCATGTCCTCAGGACATGTTACCCTCCCAGCATATGTGTGTGTCATGAACCAGGAAACTCCCCCAAGCCACAGTGACCAGAGTTTTTATGAGTTTCATTCTATAGATATGATTGATGGGCTCACTGGCAATAGGCTAAGACTCCAAGACACCTTACCTCAGGGAGGTTGGGAAGTCAGACTGGTGTCAGAGCTGAAAGTCACGTGTTTAGTCTTTCTATCATAGCCAGTCCCCACCCTGAAACTACTTAGGGGCCCACAGTGAATCACCCCCATCAGCATAAAATCAGGTTTGACCCCAAGGGCCTACTATAAATAATAAAGACACTTCAGAATTCTAAGGGATTAGAAGTTCCCTTTTAGGAACCCAGGACAAAGATCAGACAAGTTCTTTATTATACAATATACGGAAAATAGAATTAGAATTGGAACTATTTTAAGTCAGCAACAATGAAGGCCAAAAATTATGATTTTTTATGAGGGAGAAACAACTGGAAAATGCCATTTGATTAAAAAATACATGGTCATTAAATATCATGAGAGTCTTTAATTTGCTTTTCACTCACTTGTTTCACTCACTCATTCATTCATTCAGCAGTATTTATTGAGTACCTCCTGTGCTAATCATTGAAGATATACTGTTCCTCTGTCAATGAAAAAAAAAAATGTATTTGTACAGTTGATCCATGAACAAAGTGAGGTTTAGGGATGCCAGTACCTTACCGGGGCTTCCCCCTGGCTCAGCAGTAAAGAATCCTCCTGCAGCGCAGAAGGTGCAGGTTTGATCCCTGGGTCAGAAAGGTCCCCAGGAAAATGGCATGGCAACTGTTGACTAACAAGATGCAAAGTGAGACTTGCAAGTTAAGTTTTAACGGGGCAAAATGAAGACTGCAGCCCAGGAGACAGCACCTCAGATACCTCTAAGGAATTGTTCAAAAAAGGCAGTGGGGAAGGTCAATAAATAAGACGTTGTGAAGGGGGAATTCAGAGCAGTCAAGTACTTACTTTACAAAAGGTTTTCTGTTAGTCACAAGAAGCTGATGTCACCATGAAGGGATTTAGTGCTTTTCTAGATGTGAGGAGATGCATGGATTGGGATCATGAAATCAGTTTCTGAAAATATCTGACTATCTAAAGACCTGTTCGCCAGTTTCCCTGGAGCACAGAGTGCCTCATTGTCCACCCTGAACTGCCTTCAGGGCATGTTGAGGGTCAACAGCTGCAGCAGCACAGGATTCAGTCTCTGCAGAGGCAGGTGGCAAATGCTCTTGGCAAACGCCAACTTGTAGTTGACACAACCCACTCCGGTATTCTTGCCAGGAAAATCCCATAGAGAGAGGAGCCTGGTGGGCTACAGTCCATGGGATGGCAAAGAGTCAGACACCACTGCGCAACAAAGCTCGTGCACGTGCACACACACACCCTACAGTCAAAAATCCACATATAACTTTTGTCTCCGCCCCCACAACCAAACTTTACTCATACTTCACTGTTGGCCAAAAACATTACTTTTTTTTCCCCTTCTTTGGCTTTTGTTTGTTTGTTTGGTTTTGAGCTGTGTTAGGTCTTCACTGTGCCATATAGGCTTCTCTAGTTGTTGCATGGGCTTAGTTACTATGGCATGTGGTATCTGAGTTCCCTGACCAGGGATTGAACCCATGTCTCCTGCATTGGAAGGTGGATACTTTATCACTGGCCCACAACAGAAGTCCCCAGAAGCCTTCCTGCTAAACAGTTGATTAACATATTTTGTATGTTATGTGTATTATATATTCTACAATAAAGTGAACTAGAAAAAAGAAAATGTTAAGAAAGTCAACAGAGAAAGTGCATTTACAATGTTGCTGATGAATTTACGGTTCTTGCTTTGTCATGAAAGGATTCAGAGATGAAGTGATAGTAAATGGATGTCTTTAAAGGCAAACACACTTTGCAGAGTGTGGGCCATCTCAGAAAGCAAGAAGAGAGCTTCAGTATACAGTGTGGATACTTTTTGTGGACTGGGTAATTTCATAGGCTAATCAGTGGGAGGATTATTCCAATTATTTGGGGGAAGAGGCAGGGATTTCCAGGAATTAGGTCACAGCACAATATCTGACCTTTTATGGTTGGCCTCAGAACTGTCATGGTGCCAATGGGCGTGTCATTTAACATGCTAACAAGTGTGAGATGACGTGCTAGGTCTACTGCAAGTTGACACTTCCAACATCTTGGACAAAGTTAGTTCTAACCAGTCTTCATCATGGTTATATCATGCCCTGCCTGCTTCCCCCCCTTCCCTCCTGTTTCAACTGTATGTGTGTGTGTGTGTGTGTGTGTATATATATATATATATTTATCAAAAAAAAATTCACAGACCCACACAGTTCAAACCCGTGCTGCTCAAGGGTCAGCTATATTACATGGAAAAAGGAAAGATGAACTATTTGAAATTACTCGCTCATTTTAATTCCAATTGAAATGAGTCTGAGTTCTGAGATGATCGTTAATTTTGCTTGTCAAAAATAATGTTAAGAGAGCTCCCAAAGTATCAAATATTAGGAGTCAAGTCTAGATTTATGAAGAATTGAGGAGACAGGAGTAGTAGAAAAAAATATGGATGTTGTTTGTTTAACCACAAAGCTGCCATTTGGCCTTAATGTTTTTAAACAAAATCAAGAAGTGCTTTGCAATGTGATGTGTTTTAAACTGTTCTTTTTTTGCTTTCCTGTAATTGGAGCAACATACTAATTTCTACAAGTTGTGACTACTAACAGAGAGCAATCACCTCACAGACTTGTACCGAAGAGACGAGACCATCCAGGTGACAGGACATGGCCACGTGCAGAGTCCCCGCTTCCCAAACAGCTACCCTCGCAACCTGCTTCTGACCTGGCGGCTCCACTCCCAGGAGAAAACAAGGATACAGCTAGCCTTTGACAATCAGTTTGGATTAGAGGAAGCGGAAAATGATATCTGTAGGTGAGTGTGAAATGAAATCCATATTAGGGTAAAATTCCAAGGTGAAGAAAAGATTTAAAACATTGCATCAAAGTTCTCATTTGGGCCCTATCCAAAATATGTGACTTCTTTTGCAAAAAGCCTTTATGTCCATCCTAATGTACAACATAAATTGAAGCACAGTCTCTATGGAGGCCTGGTAACCTGGCATGACTCACAGAAGCGCACTCCTGCAACTGGCAGAGCCAGGCTGTGTGATTTCCAGAGAAGGGGGATCTGGGTGATTCTTTTTTCTGGACCAGGCCTAGAACCATCTTTGTGAGCAGCTGGACACATCTGGTCTCCCAGGTCACCAGCAACCATGTCCCATGGCTCGGGTGCGAGCTTCCCAGGACTTGAGGAGTGTACCCGCTGCTGGGCTCCAGGAACTGACCCAGCGCTGGGAGAGGGTGATGGCGAGGACCCTGCCAGGCCGTTACCTGAAATAATAATTTTAAGGCCTCAGATACGTGTAAAAAGAAAGAGAAGGCAAGCTCCCAAGGCCAGTGTGCTCCTCCTCAGAGGTCTGTTTCTTCCTGCAATTTTGGGGTCAGCAAAAATGAAAGCTGCACTGAGATAGTCTTCTCCCTTTTGAGCATATTTTTCAGAGCAAGTCTTGGCTGCTGTTCTTCAAATTGTCCGCTCACAGCATCTTATCCCCTTAATTAACACGTGTAAGATGCGGAGGATTTTTTTTTCTCCCTGTACTTTATTGCGTGCACTTGTTCTGCATTGCCAATGAACTACAACTAAAGTGCTAAATCCTTTCAGCAGGTTTATTTTACTTTTAATAATAAAAATCAGGTGCCTCAAATTTGGCTGTCCTGTGTTGCATGTTTATTACGCTGACAGTTTTTATTATGTTGCTATTTTTTTCAAGAATAATAGCACTCACTATTACTATCTAGGACCATAGAGGCTAAAGTATGCTGGAAAGTAAAGATGAATACATGCAGGAAGAGCCAGTTAATATTTACAGAGAGAATAAGCTTGAGGAGATCTTGTGTCTTTTCAACCTTGAAAGGGAGAATTCATTTTCTGTGCTTAAAAAAAAGGGAGAGAGAGAGAGATCATGTAAACAAACAACAAGGCCAGTGTTAAAAGATTATTAAAGATGATGTCATTGAAGAGATACTGGTCTCCACTCCCGCGCAGGGTTTTGATCTGGTAGTGACTAAACCCTTTGGGCGTCCTGACCTTAAAAATAGGAGAGGAAATTAAGGATGACTTTTCCCCCAATTGTTGGTCATTTGCTAAGTGGTGTCCAACTCTTTGCAACCCCATGGACTGCAGCACACCAGGCCTCCCTATCCCTAACCATCTCCCGGAGTTTGCTCAAATTCATGTCCATTGAGTCGGTGATGCTATCTAACCATCTCATCCTCTGTCGCCCCCTTCTCCTCCTGCCTTCAATCTTTCCCAGGATCAGGGTCTTTTCCAATGAGTCAGCTCTTTGCACCAGGTGGCCAAAGTACTGGAGCTTCAGTTTCAGCATCAGTCCTTCCAATGAGTATTCAGGGTTGATTTCCTTTAGGATGGACTAAAGGATCCCCAGACCATTCATCAAATCAAGTTGCTCCTAAAAATTTATAGAGGGAGGTAGAGAAGTAAGAGGTAGAGGAGAAAGGAAGAAGGGGAAGAGATCAGGACCCTCCCTGAAAACCAAAATGGAGCTTTGAGAATGAAAATTGTGCTAATAGGTTATCTAAAAAACAAAAGTGACCTCTTGTGTTATTAAAGTTTCAAGTATACTTTTGCTTAGTGTAGTGAATATGATTCACATACATTGTATATAAAATGAAATGAAGTTGTTTCTTCCCATCAGTTGCAAAACTTCCTTGATGTCTACATTGTAATATTTATTGTTCTAATGATGATTCTATCTTAGTACTTTTCACTTTCCAACCACCATATATCAAGTAGTTAATTTTCATAGTGCTCAAGAGATATTCAGCTGGTAAAATTACATAAACCTTCTTATTTTGTTCATTAGGAAACTGAGGCAAAGGAAATAAAGGCCCCACAGACTATTTTCAATGAAACTGAGTCAGCATTTTATTATGCTTACCTGCTTCTTAGATCACCCTGCCCCATCCAATAAGAGCTCTGAGGTGTATGAAGACTAGTTAAACCGTATTGGGTTTTCTTCATATTCAGATGTGATGGTTCTCATGCTGACTCCTTTTGGTAATCATGACAGGAAAATATAAAGTAGATATGAGACTTCTGCCACTGTTCACCCTGAGTGTGTGCCCTGAGTGTTCATCGTGTGCCCTGTGACTTTAGCATCTGAAGTCATATGGGGAAGGGGTGACTGAAGGGTGGGGCGCTGAGGACCAGAACTGAAAGGCACACAGTTCAGCTCTCAAGTAGAATGCTTGAAGATGTGGGGTATCTCAGAAGAAGTGATTCTGTCTCTGAACGTGTTTTACTCTGCAACAAAAGAGTGGAATATTGTGCAGGGACTTTGAGGATCTAATGGCTCCATGGAATATCTAAAATGCCTCTCCTGTCTTTTTCAATCCTGCGATTCTCTGTTTCTCTGACCAGTGTCAATGATGAACCCATGGTCTTACCCTGATTCACACACAGCCCAGATATGTTCAGTACTGGCTAGGGCACATCACTGCTAAAGGCATGTGCTTTTGATTATGATAAATGTCATTGTTTATGATATAATTCTTCCAAAAGATAGGTTCCACAAAGAGAAAATAGTTGTTTATTTTATAATTTTACCATTTATTTTCTACAATGAAATTGTTGATTTTTCATGCTGTGTAGGTATAGACCATTTCCTTTCCTACATAAATGCTGGATGTGGTAAATTAATTCCAAGTGGGAATTTGTTTAAAAATTTGATATAGTAAACGTGGGTATATAATTGAAGCTACAGGCTTACCCAGTGGCTCAGCGGTAAAGTATCCGCCTGTAATGCAGGAGATGCTTGTTCAATCCCTGAGTCAGGAAGATCCCCTGGAGGAGGTCCTGGCAACCGACTCCAGTATTCTTGCCTGGAGAATCCCATGGACAGAGGTGTCTAGAGGGCTGCAGTCCATAGGATCAAAGAGGGGACATGACTGAAGCAGCTGAGCATGCACGCATGCACACAACTGGAGCTACATCTCCTAAAACATGACAAGAGATTATATTTATTGGCTTCTCCAGGAAAACCTTTATAAGCTAGATGCTCAGAAAGTAGTCTATTTTGATTTTTGACAATTTAGGAAGAGTTATGAGGCTTCCCAAAATATCAATAACCTCAGATATGCAGATGACACCACCCTTATGGTAGAAAGTGAAGAGGAACTCAAAAGCCTCTTGATGAAAGTGAAAGTAGAGAGTGAAAAAGTTGGCTTAAAGCTCAACATTCAGAGAACGAAGATCATGGCATCTGGTCCCACCACTTCATGGGAAATAGATGGGGAAACAGTGGAAACAGTGTCAGACTTTATTTTTCTGGGCTCCAAAATCACTACAGATGGTGACTGCAGCCATGAAATTAAAAGACACTTACTCCTTGGAAGGAAAGTTATGACCAACCTAGATAGCATATTCAAAAGCAGAGACATTACTTTGCCAACAAAGGTCCGGCTAGTCAAGGCTATGGTTTTTCCTGTGGTCATGTATGGATGTGAGAGCTGGACTGTGAAGAAGGCTGAGCGCCAAAGAATTGATGCTTTTGAACGGTGGTGTTGGAGAAGACTCTTGAGAGTCCCTTGGACTGCAAGGAGATCCAACCAGTCCATTCTGAAGGAGATCAGCCCTGGGATTTCTTTGGAAGGAATGATGCTAAAGCTGAAACTCCAGTACTTTGGCCACCTCATGTGAAGAGTTGACTCATTGGAAAAAACTCTGATGCTGGGAGGGATTGGGGGCAGGAGGAGAAGGGGACGACAGAGGATGAGATGGCTGGATGGCATCACTGACTCGATGGACATGAGTCTGAGTGAACTCCGGAAGCTGGTGATGGACAGGGAGGCCTGGCATGCTGCGATTCATGGGGTTGCAAAGAGTCGGACACGACTGAGCAACTGATCTGGTCTGATCTGATGAGGCTTCCCTGTTAGCTCAACTGGTAAAGAATCTGCCTGCAATGCAGAAAACCCCTGATCAATCCCTGGGTTGGGAAGATCCTCTAGAGAAGGGATAGACTACCCATTCCAGTATTCTTGGGCTTCCCTGTTGGTTCAGATGGTAAAAAATCTCCCCACACACTGTTTACAATAGCTAGGACATGGAAGCAACCTAGATGTCCATCAGGAGACAAATGGATAAGAAAGCTGTGGTACATATACACAATGGAATATTACTCAGCCATTAAAAAGAATGCATTTGAATCAGTTCTAATGAGATGGATGACTGGAGCCTATTATACAGAGTGAAGTAATTCATAAAGAAAAACACCAATACAGTATACTAACACATATATATGGAATTTAGAAAGATGGCAACGATGATCCTATATGAGAGATAACAGAGACACAGATATAAAGAACAGTCTTTTGGACTCTGTGGGGGAAGGCAAGGGTGGGACGATTTGAGAGAATAGCATTGAAACATGTATATTATCATATGTGAAACAGATCTCCTGTCCAGGTTCGATGCATGAGACAGGGTGCTCAGGGCTGGTGCACTGGGATGACCCTGAGGGATGGGGTGGGGAGGGAGGTAGGAGGGGGGTTAAGGATGGGGAACATATGTACACCCATGGCTGATGCATGTAGTGGCAAAAACCACTACAATATTGTAAAGTAATTAGCCTCCAATTAAAAGAAAAAAGAAAAAGAATCTCCCTGCAATGCACAAGACCTGGGTTTTGATCCCTGGGTTGGGAAGATCCCCTAGAGGAGGGCATGGCAACCCATTCTAGTATTCTGGCCTGGAGAATCCCATGGACAGAGGAGCCTGGTGGGCTACAGTCCATGGGGTCACAAAGAGTCAGATATGACTGAGCAACTTTCACTCACTCAAGGAGGATAGGCTGAAAGTGTATAAAAGTTTTTCCTCAGAATAGATTGTTGAAGTTTGAATTTGAGAAATCTAATCCAAGAACTGGTTTTTCTTCTAAACTTCATTTCAGATAATAGGTCATAAGAAATCACATATGTTAGTTTTAATTTCTCAGTGAAAGTATGAATTTCAAAGTCTATTTTAATCAAAACTTATTTATGTTAAATTGGTAACAGGTATGATTTTGTAGAAGTTGAAGACATATCTGAAACCAGTACTGTTATTAGAGGACGATGGTGTGGACACAAGGAAGTTCCTCCAAGGATAACATCAAGAACAAACCAGATTAAAATAACGTTCAAGTCTGATGACTACTTTGTGGCTAAACCTGGATTCAAGATTTATTATTCTTTTGTGGTAAGTAGCTTAACCACCCTATGATTAAAAGCAGACACTGGTTAAATGAAGTTTAGAGATCATTTTCTGTGATTAAATTCAGTGGTGTGAAACTGAATGGTATTAATTGTCTGTGGTATGCTTTGTCCCTGCTTTGTGGCCAAAATGTTAAAACTTTCTTTAGTGAGGAATGCCATTTTAGATCTGTTCAATCAATGCTTGGGGCCCAAGCATTTTGAAAGAAAGCACAGTGAATAGAAAAAGTAAAATTGTTTACAGTAAAGCATATACCATTTTCCCTTTGATTCAGCAAAATAAATGTACAGCCAAAGAGAAGCTTTGTGATATTTGAGAAATTGTCTATGTGATTCCAATCACAGAAGAGTTCCAATTTTAGTTTAAATTATGACCCAAATTTGGGAATGACCTATGTTATAATCATAGAACCTCAGAGTTAGCAAGCATCTTAAAGACTGGAATATAATTCAGGACCCAAAGGTTGATTTTTGCTTACTCTACCCATGTTTATTTTTGCTCTCACGTCTGCTTAAGCACCTGGGCAGCCATTTTAAACTTTAAATGCTTCTGTTAGAAGATGTTCAACCTCATATTGACGTATAATCTACCTTGTAGTTAAGTCTAGTTGTTGGGTCATACATGGTCATGGATCTCCTTTACTCAGTCATTCATTAGTAAAACAATATAAAGTTCCTTGGAGGAGGAAATGCCAACCCATGCCAATATTCTTGCCTGAAAAATTCCATGGACAGAGGAGCCTAGCGGGCTACAGTCTGTGGGGTCGCAAAGCAACTGAGCACATGCCCACACGTAGAGTTCCTGCTTATTATCAGACACTCTGATAGGTGTAGTAGATAAAAGGCAAGCAAGAAGACAGGGTCCTTGAACCTCCTGGAGTTGATAGTCTGGTGGAAATGACAGTTAAAAAGCAGTAACAACTAATGATGAGTAATGAGACAGAAGGACTGGGTGTTAACAGATGAAGCGCAGGGAGAAGTTGGGATAATTTTGTCTATGTGTTACCTTTGCTGCTGCTGCTGCTAAGTCACTTCAGTCGTGTCCAACTCTGTGCGACCTCATAGACGGCAGCCCACTAGGCTCCTCTGTCCCTGGGATTCTCCAGGCAAGAACACTGGAGTGGGTTGCCATTTCCTTCTCCAATGCATTAAAGTGAAAAGTGTAAGTGAAATCGCTCAGTCGTGCCCGACTCTTAGCTACCCCATGGACTGCAGCCTACCAGGCTCCTCTGTCCATGGATTTTCCAGGCAAGAGTACTGAAGTGGGTTGCCGTTGCCTTCTCCTATGTGTTACCTTTAGGATAGATTAAATATCTCTGAATCCTTGGGTTGTTCATAGCATATTGCCTCTTGCTCACCTGGCAGCATCACTAACTCTCATTCAGTTTATTGCTACCCCTTTTCAAAATGTGGTTGCCAAAATGGAACATAGTACTACAAATGGAGTCCATTTGTGGGGGTTTTCCTCATATGAGTTAAATTTAGAGTAGGAAAAAATCTTGATTTTTTTCAAACCTAATGTGGTTTCTTCTCTTTTTTTTTTTTTTGCATTATGATAAGTTATTAAATACTAAGTGAATTCTACATCAGAATACTATAAATGAAAAAATAGCATGTGGTGATCCTGGCTCTACTTTAATTTGGGAATAATCCATCAAGCATGATATACATTATTGCATACTCATGCAGTGCTGCTCAGCATTAAAATGGAAGTATGAACCTTTGGTTTTTGCATTTCTTTGCTTTTAATGTGTTCAGTGATGCATCTGTTCTCAATTTTTCATGGACAAAACGGTCTCAGCATGTTGGAATGGTGATGTGGCAGAATGGCTTAGTTAAGGACCTGTTTTATTCCCTCAACATATCAAGGACTGTTAGTGCTCATGTATATGCTTTTTGTGAAGCTTTGGTTATGACTAAGTTAAATGATCCATAAGTCAGTTAGAAACACACTAACTCTAATATTATGTCTTTAAGGCAAAATAACTCCTTTTCGTTGAAACAGGCAGTGCAGATGTGGATTTAAGGAAAAGGGAGTATTTCCATTTGAGGTGCTTTGGCTTATAGTGCAGGTTTGTCACTCATTTCCTGGCTGCTGTTAAGTGGAGTGTTGGACAGACTGTAGTTTGGATGTAAACTCTTTGGCACGACTCCACTCACTCACTTATTCACCTCCACCAGTACATTCAGTTGTGTTTTTTAGAAATGATGGCTGTCGTACATTTTTTTGTTATACCAGCCTCTTGGTTTGCATTCATTGCAAATAGCTCCAGGCTCCCTTTTCGCTCCTAATAGGCTTCTGGCACTAAATATGATCAATTAGGGCCAAAGTGCTTTGGTGGCTGAATTCCAAGAGGTAGAGTGAGTGTAACCTTCAGGTGTATATAAACTCTAGATCTGTGTGACTTTTTGATAAACTCTTTTATTTGAACCTTGTTCAACAGGGATCATTTATGGCTTGACCAATGTTTTGGAAAGGTCATTTTATTCATGCTTAAATTTTTCTTGGAAAAACTTTAAAGCAGAGTTTATAAAATCAAATGCTACAGAGACCAGACTTAAAACTCTTAGTAAAAAAAAAAAAAAACTCTTAGTGAGCCTTGTATAAAATTAGAGGGAGACAGTGGGATTAAAAATAGTGAGCTCTGATGTATATAAGTCATATCATTATGCTTCCCACATTATACAGTGCTCTATGTCAATTATATCTCATGAAACTAGAAAAAATGACAAGCCTCCTTTAGGTGTATTTAAATAATGAATTTTAAAATGTACAGACCTACAAAGCCTCTCGAATTTGGAGGCAGCTGTTTTGCAATTGCTCCTTTAAGGCATGGCAGGTGCTGGGGAAATTTGGACTGATAATAATTCCTGAGCAATGACCGTGCTCTTAGAAAATGGTGCGTAGCTATTTGGATAAGTCAAAACCACTCCTTTCTCATCTCTACATTTCCACTTCTCAGCCTTCCATCAAACACCTCTCTTCTTCCTACCTCAAGACTCTCCTGTTGTACAAGGGCCTCCCTTGAGGCTGTAAGCTACAGGTGCCCAGGACCATAAGAGCCCACTGCACTAGAACCACATCTACATGGTTCCCATGCTTATAACATTTTTAGAATAAGTCTGGTGTATATTTTTAGTCTATTTTTCACTCCAGCAAAGTATGGGAGACTGACTAATGGGGTAACATCATGATCATGTAGTTTTGGTTAGCAATTATTCTTATAATTGCTACAATTTTGTCTGATGTGCTAATTCAATCACTTACATTTTTTTTTTCCAACACCTGTTACAGTCTTTCCCAGGGCAAGGCAGCACAGCCATAGGGGACCACATTGCTATAAAGCTAATTTTGATGCAAAGAATGTTTTCCCAATTATTAATGTGTGATATAGAATGAGTCTCTTACCTTTTGGTTTTATATCCATAAAATGGGGATAATAATTGGAGTTGGTGTGAGATTTTAAATTAATAGCAAATACTTAAAATAGCACCCAGGATATAGTGGAAGTGCTCAATAAATAATGGTGATAATGATCCTATCTTTGCCATCACGAAGTGTGTGTGTGTGTGTTTCCTCCAGATATGATCGATAGCAATCTAAGATAGGACAAGTGTCCTGTGTGTATTCTACACAGTGCCTTATACATGGCTAGTGATGATCTTTGTTGAAATGACTCCTACTGAGAAAATGATTCAATTTCATATTTCAATTTTTTTTCTCCTACTGAGTTTTCTTTCCTAATTTCACTCAGTTGAGGAGGATAGATAACCATCAGCGCTTCCCAGGTGGCACAGTAATAAAGAGCCTGCCTGTCAATGCAGGAGGTGCAAGAGACATGTGTTCAGTCTCTGGGTTGGGAAGATCCCCTGGAGTAGGACATGGAAACCCACTCCAGGATTCTTGTCTGGAAAATTCCATGGACAGAGGAGCCTGATGGGCTATAGTCCATGGGGTCACCAAGAGTCGGACACGACAGAGCACACAACACAGTAAAAACAACAGATACCATCAGACAGCATAATGGATAATGTTATCAAATTGTTAGCAAAATGTGTTTGTCTAAATAAATTAGGCTCTGCCATCGCAAATTTAGTTTACTGGGGAATGAATGGATTGATTGGATTGTTGGGAATCTTTTTGAAGACCATTAAGTAGATTATTGGAAAGGTGTCAATTATTAGACTCCAAGCGTGTGGTGTGCAAAGAAGTCTGCAAGCATGTGTGTGAATTTCAGCTCTGCTTCTTACTGACCAAAGGCTCAGTTTTGTCATCTGTAAGATTGTGATTATGCTGCCTGATATACAGTTAACTAGTTATTGGGTTAAGTAATGTTTGTAAAGCACCCTGCCTGGAACTTGGTAAAATTATACAAATATCTACTGCTCTTATTGTTATCATTATCACTGGTGTAATTATTAATGTATCATCAGGTGATAAGTGAACTTGGCAGACCTGTACAAACAGCCCAGTTGTCATTGTGTGTCTGTATGTATGCACATATACACATACCTCTGACCATAATTCACTTCTGACCTCCAAAGTAAAAGCATTTTATTTCATATTGTGACAAACATTAAAAAAGCCTTTTATTTGTATATATGTGTTTAATGAAAGTGAAAGTGAAGTCACTCAGTCGTGTCTGACTCTCTGCACCTCCATGGACTGTAGCCTCCCCAGGCTCCTCCATCCGTGGATTTCCCAGGCAAGAATACTGGAATGGGTTGCCATTTCCTTCTCCAGGGGATCTTCCTGACTCAGGGATCGAACCTGGGTCTCCCAAATTTCAGACAGATGCTTTTACCATCTGCACCACCAGGGAAACCTGTGTTTAATGAAAAGTACATTTTAATTCAAAAACTTATTTTTAAAACTTGTATTGATATATAGATGATTTACAACATTAAAATATTAAATATTAAAGTAAAAATTAAATTACTTGAAAGCTAGCCCAAACATTTGTTTTATTAACAAACTCTAGTTTATTTTTTAAATTGAATTTAATAATACCTTATAAACATTTTCTAAGATTAAAAAAGTAATTTTATCTGTTACTAACTGTGTACCTCTATAGTTTGAATCAACTTCAAGTAGCACAGTTAAAATTTCCATTGAGCTTTAAACTCCACATGAATCATGGTTTTGCATTATAAATAATTATTTAAAATAGATGCAGAAAGGGAAGGGGATGGAAAAGAAGATGAGGTTGCAAAAAAAAGGAAGAATAAGGCCACTGAGTTAATAACGAAGATTCTGATTTGTAACAGCTTTCACAGATTCTTATTTTGCTCACCTAAAACTTGCCAGTTGGTGAAACAAAAACAAAATAATGATGGGCAATTCATTATTATTCCCATAAACTAAATTCTCAAAGCTAGAAACTAAAGGACCTCATTCACTTTCTCTACAAAATGTGGAAATTCCATGTTTATTTCCATTGTCAGATCAAAATTGTTGAAGGTTTTTGAACATCCCTGGTTGTTCTGATCACGTCAGCCAGGACTATTTATAGAGCCAAGGATTGTCAAGATGAGGATGGTCGTCACATGGCAGATCCTGTTTCCCTCAACGTCATTTCAGTATACCCTACTGAAGGTTTGGCAATAAGAGAGATGCAGTATTATTTATTAAATGCTTACTGTATGCTAGACCAAGCTCAGTCCAGGGTCCTGGAGATACAGCTGTGAGAAAGATAGGCAGATCTCTGTCCTCAGGATCTCACATAGTTGTTCAGTCATTCAGTCATGTCTGACTGCAGCATGCCAGGGCTCCCTGTCCATTGCCAACTCCCAGAGTTTACTCAAACTCATGTGCATTGAGTCAGTGATACCATCCAACCATCTCATCCTCTATCGTCCCCTTCTCCTCCTGCCTTCAATCTTTCCCAGCATCAGGGTCTATTCTAATGAGTTAGCTCTATGCAGCAGGTGGCCAAAGTATTGGAGTTTCAGCTTCAGCATCTGTCCTTCCAATGAATATTCAGGGTTTATTTCCTTTAGGATGGACTGGCTTGATCTCCTTGCAGTCCAAGGGACTCTCCAGAATCTTCTCCAACATCACAGTTCATAAGCAGCAATTTTTCATCACTAAGACTTCTTTATGGTTCAGCTCTCACATCCATCCATGACTACCAGAAAAACCATAGCTTTGACTATACTTCATTGGCAATGTCTTAATATGCTGTCTAGGTTTGTCATAGCTTTTCTTACAAGGAGCAAACATTTTAATTTCTTGGCTGCGGTAACCATCTGCAATGATTTTGGAGCCCAAGAAAATAAAATCTATTACTGTTTCCATTGTTTCCCCATCTATCTGCCATGAAGTGATGGATCTGGATGCCATGATTTTAGTGTTTTTTTTTTTTTTTTGAATGTTGAGTTTTAAGCAACTTTTTCATTTTCCTCTTTCACCTTCATCAAGAGACTCTTTACTTCCTCTTAGCATTCTGCCATAAGGGTGGTGTCATCTGCATATCTGAGGTTATCGCTGTTTCTCCCTGCAATCGTGATTCCAGCTTGTGTGTCATCCAGCCTGGCATTCCACATGATGTACTCTGCATATACGTTAAATAAGCAGGGTGACAATACACAGCCTTGTTGTACTCCTTCCCCAATTTTGAACCAGTCTATTGTTCCATGTCCGGTTCTAACTGTTGCTTCTTGACCTTCATACAGGTTTCTCAGCAGGCAGGTAAGGTGGTCTGGTGGAAACAAACAATAAACATTTACGTAAACAAGAAAGTAAGTACATATATACAAACATAAAGTTTTTTGAGGTTCAATAGTAACTAGAAAGAGGATAAAAGAGAATATTTTCACAGAGGATGACCGGAAAAAGACCCACTCCACTTAGAAAGTCAAAGGAGATCTGTGTGTGTAAAATTTGAGTTGGTACCGAAAGAGCAGCCAGCAGCACCAACACCATGTGGAAGTATGCGAGAAATGCTTTAAGAAAAAAGGCAACAAATGCTAAACCCTGAAACAGAAAAAAGAAGAATCTTTTCTTTGAGTGAATCTCTTGGCATCTTGGGATTCCAGCCACTGTAAGGAGGCAAACATAAGAGAGGGAAGTAAAACAGTAGCTGATCCTCCCTCAGCCAAGTGTCAGAAGGTTTTCTTATCCTCATCTGACCCCATCCTGTTTTGTATGTTTCTCAAATCTTTTAGTACTTAGACCAGGTGAGGTAGCTAAAATCAGAGAGTTAGCTCAGGGCAGATACTAAGAAAGTATCAACAAGATAACAAAGTGTGGAGCAGAAAGAAAACCCAGGGTCATGGTCTGTGTCAGACAGGATGAGAGTACACGCATACCCCTAAGGCACCAAGTGAGGAGCAGTAGGATGCCAAGTTGGCAAGCCCAGGGGCATCAAAGGATACTGGTTGAAGCAATCATTCCTAAGGCCAGAGTCTTGTTGCAACATTTCTTAGGCAAAGGTAGATAAGTATTCGTAAAGTTTTACAGATGTTCTAAAATTTCACCAATTACAGAGAACATTTTTTGATAAACTAGGAGTCTCATTGGGAAGGTTAAAAGAATCAGTTATTTTAATCAACTTGCGTTCAGAAAACTTGAATACATAATGAGAACTTTGATTGACTTCTTAAGAGAGTAAAAAGCAATATTCAATATAGTCCTGGGGCAAAGGATAATTTAACAAGGAGCATGGCTAGGTCTAGAAGCAAATGATAGTGATTGAGGAGAATAAAGGGAAATGGGCTCTTGCAGATGGAGTGGGGAGCACAAGAGGAGGGGACAAAAATAGGATTAAGGAAGCAGGAGAAGACAAGAAAGTGAGGCAGAATGAAATCCTGTGACAGTATTTTCCCCTGTGGAATTCAGGGCTTTTTTGCTAGTTGTATAGTCGTTTCAATGCATTATTCAAAGGGCTTTTTATTGGGCACCTATTATTTTTCATGCACTTTGATAAATACTGGGTAGTGCACAAAACACAACAAGGTTCCTACTCTTGCAAAACTTACAGTTTGGTAGACACAGTCCTGATGATGATAAAAATATATTATAAAATAATAATAAATAAGAGCATATAACTCTGGGTTATTGTGAGGAGTAAATATACAGGGCAATGTATGTGAAGTGTTTAATGCAGCATGTGGCATATTATAATCTGCTCCTAAACCATGCATTGCATGAAGACTGATTGTAAGAAAAATACAGAATCTTGGAGAACCAATGCTTAGACCAACCCTCTTCTTTTTTAATAAGTGAGGCAGTGAACTCAGGTTGGGTAACTTAACTAGTGAAACAGTGAACACAGCTTGTGAGTTTGTGATCACAGAGCTCACACATATGTGTTATCCAAGAGATGAAAGCTGTGGACCCTATCCAAAGAAAAATAAATATATAAAGTTTGCACAGAGTACCAGGGAAGCCCCCTAAATCTTATCTGTGATGGCCCTTAGATGCAGTTAAGAACCTCACACATATTGCCTCTGCATGTTCTCTGATTTGGGGAATGTGTTCTTCCACGTTGGCTAGTCCTCCCCAACATAAGCAGTGTTTGAAATAGTACTTTATTACTGTAATTAATTTTCCTCATAAAACCCATGCACTAATCACATGAACAGATGACTCCCCAGGCGCTGAGTAAACACATTTCCAACCTTGTGAGGGATGCTGTATAATGACGCCTGGACAGTCCAGTATCCTGTTTATCTAGCATTAAGTTATACAGACTTTCCACAAGTAAACTTTTTATCCCTAAAAATCATAAAGATGCACTGATATTAAATAACTGGACCTCTTTATATACATATCATTTTTTCTCTATAATTGTGCTTTTTGATGTACTAATATTTTGGTAGATGAAGAAAGTGAGAAAGTTGAAGAAGGAAAAAGCTATTCAATTATATTAGAAAGTGATTTGCATATTTAAAATATGCTTAAAGCAAGAGCAGTATTTATTTCTTAAAAAGCTTTGAAGAAGTGAATCTCAGTAAGAAAATATCTCTACCTAATGTTCACTTATCAATTCAACAAATAATTCTGAGAACTCACTGTGGATAATAAGAAGAAAATTATATTCCTTTGAGGGAAAAAGACATATTAATTATAAAACACTGTGAATTGCAGTGATGAAATGTGCATGGAATATTCTGGGCACACAAGGAAGAAGAACACTTAATCTCACAAAAATGGGACTTGCTGCTCTAAGGGAAGAAAAAAAAGTATTTTTTCTTCCCTCTACCCGCGTAGGTTCTGTTTTCAACTGTGTAAATTAGACTGACAGAAACCAAATCAACAAGAAAGAAGCAAACGGATTATTCACACATAAATATCACACACACGTGGGAGTTACTCAGTTGAGTAACTCAGAGTGGTGGTTAGAACCTGGGCTTATATAACATTTTAACCAAAGGATAATACGTTTTCAGAGAAGTGACAAGACAATGGAAAAGGACTTTGAAGATTCTAGGGCAGAAAATTTTGGAAAGGTAAATATATGGGAGAACAAATGGAAGCAAAGGACTAGTGAGAAAAGTTCGTTATGTGGACTCCTCTGGTGCCTCAGTAGGCTGCTAAGGGTGCAGAGTCATCTCTGATGAGGGCAGAGGTGTGACCTTTATGAACGTATATGTTTCTAGGCACATAGGGGGGAAACAGAGACCTTTCCTGAGCTTGCTTCTCAGTTGCCTTCAGCTCAATATAATTCTTAGGCCGAAGTGGCATACTTGAGGGTGGCATATTCTACTACGCTTCTCTGGACTGGGTCAGGGAGGGGAGCAGACCCTGAGAAGAGAATGCTGCCTAAACAAAAGCACAAAGTCAGAGAAGCCAGGCATTTCAGAGTATTCTGATGAACAAATTCAAAGGGTTTCAGCTTGAGGCTGCTAAGCATTTACTACTTTTATTTATTCTTGCCAGTAGAAAGGAGATGCATGCATGCATGCTACGTTGCTTCAGTCATGTCTGACTTTTTGCAACTGTATAGACTGTAGCCCTCCAGGCTCATCTGTCCACAGGATTCTCCAGGGAAGAATACTGGAATGGGTTGTCATGGCTTCCTTCCAGAGATCTTCCCATTCCAGGAGTCAAACCCACATCTCTTACTTATCCTGCATTGGCAGGTGGGTTTTTTTTTGTTTTTTTGTTTTTTTTTTACTACTAGAGTCACCTGGGAAGCCCAGAAAACAAAAAGAGTCAAAAGATGATCAAAGAAGCAACTTTATTAATGGTGGTCCATAAAATGCCAAAGCTCAGGACTTCCTTGTAAAACTGGAGTGGAGAATTAGGCTGTGACCCAAGGCCAAAGTATGGGTGCACCAACACTCTCATACAAATTCAGGATCAAGGATTCTTTCCAGGGCTTTAGGGGGTATACTTGGGAGAAGGTGATGGCACCCCACTCCAGGACTGTTGCCTGGAAAATCCCATGGATGGAGGAGCCTGGTAGGCTGCAGTCCATGGGATCACTAAGAGTCAGACACGACTGAGCGACTTCACTTTCACTTTCCACTTTCATGCATTGGAGAAGGAAATGGCAACCCACTCCAGTGTTCTTGCCTGGAGAATCCCATGGATGGAGAAGCCTGGTAGGCTGCAGTCCATGGGGTCGCACAGAGTCGGACACGATTGAAGCGACTTAGCAGTAGCAGCAGTAGCAGGGGGTATAAGTACATGCCCCTCCAACCACAGGGAAGATCACAGGCCTGGTGACAGATAGTCTCCAGCAGTGGGGAGAATGCACTGAGGACAGGACAGCTGACTCCAGGTCAAGCCATGCTTAGCAGATGGAGCAGAGGAGAGCTGAGACCCTTTCCAGGGGCTGACATCAGAAACAGGCCACCCCAGAGAGCAAAGGGGAGAGGGGATGGGAGGCAAGACAAAAGAAGTGATGAAGGCAAGGAATCTATGAAGGAGAAAAACAAAAATGTCTGTTAATGTCTTTATATCTGTGGACTGAGGGAAGAACATGGAGAGAAGCTTTTCTCCTCCAGAAGAGCAAGCAGAGCTCTTTGTGCCCCTGAAGGGTCCAAACCCACAGTGATTTTTGTGGTTTGTTTTTTTTTCTTTTTTTTGGTTTTTTTTTTTTTTTTTCAATCAGTCATCTTTGGTGGCAGTCCTTGGGGACTCAGTCTTACCCACCTCTGGTCCTAAGGAGAACTGGGCAACCCCCTTCTTCTGTATAAGAATCAGCCATTCTGTCTGGGAAATTGAAGATTCCTGGAACACTGGGGAGATGCCAGTCTTCTCTCCCAGGTGAACCAAAGAATGATTAATCAATCATACAGACAGGACTCATTTAGCCTTGAAAATAACCACTCGTGACATCCCTTTATCAGTAGGAACGTGGTGGATTAAGGCTGACCTCCATTCAACATTGCTTCTTTCACCTGTGAAAAAATTGCATTATATATTCAAAGTGACTCTTCCCTGCAATTGAAAATAGGAGACAGGCAGGGGGGAAAAAAAAAAAATTAGAGATTGAAAAGGCATGGAAAAAGAGAGAGACATGAATACCTGATCAGGTGATCAGTGCTCCTTGGCTGGGCCCTGCTCGCCGCTTCCTGACTGGTCTCCCACCTCCCGTCTCCCTGCCTTCAGTCTCTCCTGCACGTAACTGCCAGAGGAAGAAGCAAAGCTGTAATCAGGGCACTTTCAGCTGCACACTTGTGAATGAGTTTCAGTTTCCTGTGGAGTACTGTGCCGATGCCTCACTCAGACACCGAGCCGTCTGTGTCCTGATCCTCCTCACGTTCTAGCTTCGGTTCTGCCCTCTCCTTCCTCGGATTGCTCAGTCCAGACCTGCAGCCATATGACCAGGCGGTCCATACTTCATGACTGTCCTCCTCTAATCTCTGCAGTTAACTTTCTCACAGACACTTCCTCAAGAATCCAAGCCCTCCTCTCTCTGTCAGACATATTCATGTCAAAGATACCACTTGTCCTTAGCTCCTCACCCACAAATACGCCTTCCCTTTGTCAGGCACCCATCTTGCTAGTCTTTGTCAACATTATGGTTTTTCAAAGAAGTAATGTATAGATATCCCAGCTGTTTTTGAAAATACATAGAAAAGTAAAAAAGAAAATTAAAACCCACCAATAGCTCCCATCATCAAGTACAACCACTGTGGATATTGTGGATCTTTCTTTCCAGCTGTTTTCTTATCCCATAGAAACCTATGCACAGGTCTCAGTGTCTCCATTGGAGTGAAAGCTCCTGGAGGGCTGGGAGCACCTTATTCCTGTAGGTCTATCACAGGGCATTGTACTAAGTAGGTCTTAACATGTTTTATTGAGCTGAACCAACAAGTATTCATTGAATACCTGTGATGCATCTGATCACTTGGAGTAGAAGCAATATGTGGGGCTGGCCAAAAAGTTTGTTTGAGTTTTTGCCTAGGATGCTGAGGAAAAGCCTAAATGAACTTTTTGGCCAACCCAATATAAAAGCAATCCCCAATGATCTGTAAAGAGACAATTGATTGTCTTTTTTCAGACTTAGGGCCAGAAAAACTCTCTTGCTCTCACTCTATTATTGTTATAGTCATATCAATTTACCAACGAACCTCAGCGGTTTGGTCCAAGATTCACTGGGCATTGGAAGGGGTGGGGGTGTGAATGGAGGAGTAGTGGCCACTAGAGGGGTCAAATGTCAGGGGAATTGTGGAATGGAACCAGGTATCCTTATTCTAAAATCTGCCTCCGCTACATTTAATTGCATATGTAACAGACTGCATGTGTAACAGCCTGACCTCAGCATTTCTTATATCAGACTATGCAATAGTGATACCATTGCAGACATGGATCAGATCCTCTATTGATGCAGCTTCTGAGCTGTCATACCTCATGGAGAAAGTCAGCAGCTTTCAAAGACTCAGGACTGCTTATGTGCTCTACTGCTCTCAGCTGCTCAGTCACATCTGACCCTTGGCGACCCCGTGGATTGTCATCCACCAGGCTCCTCTGTCCATGGGATTTCCCAAGCAAGAACACTGTTGTGGGTTGCCATTTCTGCCTCCAGGGATCTTCCTGACCCTGGAGAAATTAAACCAGCATCTCCTACATTGGCAGGTGAGTTATTTACTGCTGAGCCCACCTGGAAAGCCCATCAGGACTTCTTAATAATTGCAAAAGGTCTTTGAGGTCCTGATGTCTGTCTCAGCATGGGTCTTTGCTGAGGCCTCAGGAGCTTTCCAGGTTTTTAAAATATTCCAGAACTATTTATTTATTGCTTTTTTTTTAATTGATTTTTTATTTTAATTTATTTATTTTTTTTTAATTTTATTTTATTTTTAAACTTTACATAACTGTATTAGTTTTGCCAAATATCAAAATGAATCCGCCACAGGTATACATGTGTTCCCCAACCCGAACACTCCTCCCTCCTCCCTCCCTATTCCATCCCTCTGGGTCGTCCCAGTGCACCAGCCCCAAGCATCCAGTATCGTGCATCGAACCTGGACTGGCAACTCGTTTCATACATGATATTTTACATGTTTCAATGCCATTCTCCCAAATCTTCCCACCCTCTCCCTCTCTCACAGAGTCCATAGGACTGTTCTATACATCAGTGTCTCTTTTGCTGTCTCGTACACAGGGTTATTGTTACTATCTTTCTAAATTCCATATATATGTGTTAGTATACTGTATTGGTGTTTTTCTTTCTGGCTTCCTTCACTCTGTATAATAGGCTCCAGTTTCATCCACCTCATTAGAACTGATTCAAATGTATTCTTTTTAATGGCTGAATAATACTCCATTGTGTATATGTACCACAGCTTTCTTATCCATTCATCTGCTGATGGACATCTAGGTTGCTTCCATGTCCTGGCTATTATAAACAGTGCTGCGATGAACATTGGGGTACACGTGTCTCTTTCCCTTCTGGTTTCCTCAGTGTGTATTGCTTTTTGAGGTTTTTTGTACAGGTTTGAGGATATATGAGTCAGAAACACTCAAATTCAAATCTATGAATTGATGTATCTGTGAGACCTAGGACACATCATTCAAACTGTCCAAGCTGCTGTTTTAAATTCATAAAATGAAAAGGAACCACATGCATCATAGAGCTGCCTGAGGATTACCTTTCAAATATATGGGTTTGATAAACTATGTACAACCATCTGTTATTATTACTGTTACCATCGAAATGTCTTTGGAGAATTAGAATCCAATTAAGTATATCCCAGGTCCTTTAAGAGATTCTGTGCCTTAGTTCATCTGGGTTGTCATAACAGAATATTATACGCTGGGTGGCTTAGAAGAAACAGAAATTTATTTTTCACAATTTTGGAGGCTGGGCTGTCCAAGTTCATGGCACCAGGAGACTCAGTGTCTGGTGAGAGCCTGCTTCCTGGTTCAGAGACAGTCCTCTTTTTGCTATGACCTCACATTGCAAAAGCAGGCAGGGAGCTCTCTGGGGCCTCTTTTATTAATATAAGAACACTAATCCCATTCATGAGATCTCCCCCTTCATGACCTACTCACCTCCCAAAGGCCCCACTTCCTGAAACTAACACTGAGGTTTAAGTTGCAACATATCAATTCTGGGGAGACATACCAGTCAGTCTCTATAGCATGTTGGAACCTGACAAGCACTGGGGACTTGGAGTAAGGTCAGGCCTAGGAACAGTTCTGCTGTGTGATTCTGATTCCGAGTAAACCCACACCCTGAGGCAGAGTTGAGAGGAAAGAAAGCCAAAACCTAATAGCTCTGTTCTGCTAAACTACATTAAATGTATATTCTCTTCATCCCTTTTGAACTGCTCAGCAAAATATCTAGAACTATACCTTTAATGTGAAGATTCTAATTTTAGTAGTATATTTAGAGTTTAAAAGTTCCTTGATGTCACCCTTGTAGAAAGATATCCCTTCCTCACCTACAAAATACTGTGCAACAGCTCCTTTGGCTCAAAGACAAGCTAGGTCTCTGAAGTCTATAGTTTTTCAGGCTACGAGTACTCAATGTCATATTCTGGCTTTTATTTTTCTTGAAGTGTTAAAAACAGTTATTTTTACAAGGAGAAAAAGACAAAATGTCCTAGTATTTTAATCTCTGTGATATATCTCTCTACAACAGATAACAAAGAAATATGAATTTGAAATAGAAACATTTCTTTTAGCCATGCGAGACAACCTAGACAGGGAAGGTATTTTTAAATCAAAAAAGAACAGAAATGTGGATATAAAATCTTAACCAAAAAATCAGTCCTGGAGGAAAATCTATTGTAACGGTAGAGCTCTAAACTAAAATTTAAGACCAGTACCTCATTTTTATTTAATGGTACAATTAGTTAGAATAAACAACTATCAATGATCTATTTTCTTCTGCTCCTTTTGTAGGAACTTCCCTTGGGTATCAAAAATATATGTTATTTATGACTATGAAACTAAAATGATTGTTTCTAAGTCCTATTGCGGGCAGAATGGCAAAGCAGATCTGATTTTATGTGTCCTCAGTTTCCTTTTGGAATCTTCTAAATTCAGTCTCTCATTCATTCTACATATATATATTTTTTAAATGTATTTATTTTTTATTGAAGGGGAGAGGGGAGGAGAGGGTGAGATGTATGGAAAGAGTAACATGGAAACTTACATTACCATATGTAAAATAGATAGCCCATGGGAATTTGCTGTATGGCTCAGGAAACTCAAACAGGGGCTCTGTATCAACCTAGAGGGGTGGGCTGAGGAGGGAGGTGGGAGGGAGTTTTGAAAGGGAGGGGATATATGTATACTTATGGCTGATTCATGTTGAGGTTTGACAGAAAAGAGCAAAATTCTGTAAAGCAGTGATCCTTCTACATGGTTTTTGTGTGTGTGTCTGTGTGTGTGGATCTCCATCTCTATGTCAAGTTCCAATTCCTGAAAATACAAATAAGATGGGACACCTACCCTCAAGAGCATAAAATTAAACAGACCTGCAGTGATCAGTGATAGCAGAAACATACCTGAGAAGTCCTGGGAGGGGAGACGGGGAGAGAGTTGATACCTGTGTCTCAGGGGAAGAGAAGGTGGTCAGGAAATGATTCACAGAGGAAGCAGGGACTGACCCAAGAAAGAGGTGGGGAATCACTCAATCCAGGCTGAGGGAACAAAATGAGTCACTGACTGATAACGGCTAAAAGCCTTACCAATCCCAAGTTATTTGCATTTAAAAGTGATAAATCCTAAAGCTAAAAGGAAGAAAATTGGCCAAAAGCAATTCAGGCTTAAACCATAGAATATAATTTAGACAGCATGAAGCGTCACAGTTCAAAGAAAATGATTCTGAATCAAGTGTTTGCAGTACAACCATCTCAGGCTTTTTCTTTTTTTAATATAGGTGCCGAGAATTTACCCTAGACTTAATGAATCAGAATCTCAGAGAAAGGGCCTGCAAAACTATTTTTAAATGTGCCTCAATTGATTCGAATGTGCTGCCCTGATAAGAACTATTTCCTTTCCCTCTCCCACAGAGTCCAAAAGACTGTTCTATACATCTGTGTCTCTTTTGCTAAGAATTCTTAATTTATAAGCAGAGCCCCAGTCTATACTATTCTTTAAGGATACTATCCTCAACTTCATTTTGCTACTCAATTCACCACTTCAGTCCCACTGAGTTTACCACAGCTTTTTGCAGCACTTATGTGTGGACATTTCTTGTTCTGGTTTTAACTGGACTAGGAGCACTTTGGAGAAGGCAATGGCAACCCACTCCAGTACTCTTGCCTGGAAAATCCCATGGACAGAGGAGCCTGGTAGGCTGCAGTCCACAGGGTCTCGAAGAGTCAGACAGGACAGAGCGACTTCACTTTCACTTTTCACTTTTATGCATTGGAGAAGGAAATGGCAACCCACTCCAGTGTTCAACCCACTCCAGTGATCCAGGATCCCAGGGAAGGGGGAGGAGCCTGGTGGGCTGCCATCTATGGGATCGGACACGACTGAAGAGTCGGACACGACTGAAGTGATGCAGCACCAGCAGCAGCAACAGCAGGAGCACTTTAAAAGAGACAACTACAAGCCTTAATTATATGGTCTGTTGCTTAATCATGTCACTTAGTAGTATGGCACTTACTCACTAAGTATTCCTGGATGAATTAACATTCTGTAAACTTCCAGAAGTCATTACAAACATATCTAAAGAACCTACTATGTAGCAAGGACATAGTAGGACTGGCTGAGATAAGATGTGGGAAAGTCTTTTGTAAAATGTAAATGCATCATAGTTTCCAAATATTGTAACAGACTACCAAGTATGTTTCTTAATTTCATTAAAAACTCAGTAGGCTGAATTCACACTTTTTACTCACTTCACTTCAGTTGCTCAGTTGTGTCCAATTCTTTGTGACCCCATGAATCGCAGCTCACCAGGCCTCCCTGTCCATCACCAACTTCCGGAGTTCACCCAGACTCATGTCCATCGAGTAGGTGATGCCATCCAGCCATCTCATCCTCTGTCGTCCCCTTCTCCTCCTGCCCCCAATCCCTCCCAGCATCAGAGTCTTTTCCAATGAGTCAACTCTTCACATGAGGTGGCCAAAGTACTGGAGTTTCAGCTTTAGCATCATTCCTTCCAAAGAACACCCAGGGCTGATCTCCTTCAGAATGGACTGGTTGGATCTCCTTGCAGTCCAAGGGACTCTCAAGAGTCTTCTCCAACACCACAGTTCAAAAGTGTCAATTCTTTGGCGCTCAGCTTTCTTCACAGTCCAACTCTCACATCCATACATGACCACAGGAAAAACCATAGCCTTGACTAGATGGACCTTTGTTGGCAAAGTAATGTCTCTGCTTTTTAATATGCTATCTAGGTTGGTCATAACTTTTCTTCCAAGGAGTAAGTGTCTTTTAATTTCATGGCTGCAGTCACCATCTTTTACATCAATGTAAATATATTTAAGCCCTATGAAAAGAGACCTCTAAATTAATTAGTTTTCTTAATTCTTCACATCAACAGCCTGCTAGTTCACATCTTCCTTTAGTCCGTGTTCTGTGTGGAGGTGACAGGTAGAGGCGTGCACAGTGGCCTGTTTCAAAGACAGTATTCATGTGATCTATTCATGAAAAAAGAAAGCAAAGCGACTTCCTTACCTCACACATAGCATCTCACACATAGCCCATCTCTTCTCTCAGTAAACCAGATTGCATTTTGAAGGCACTATTTTTCCAACCTTCTGTTAAGAAAAAATGTCTTCAATTTCTGTTTTGAAAAAATAGTTTTCTACAACAGAGAAAATACACCTAACAGGGTGTGTTTGCTCAGCTGTTAACAATGAGAATGACAACTTTTGTGATGAGAATACTGTTGGCGCCTGCAGCTTTTGCGTCTCTCACCCTCCCTGGGCTGCAGAGTGCAATGATTTTGTTTCCAGTGACTTGCTATACAGTACCAGCCTTCTTTCCTCATGTGCTAATGCTATGCTATGCTAAGTCACTTCAGTCGTGTCCGACTCTGTGCGACCCCATACACAGCAGCCCACCAGGCTTCCCCGTCCCTGGGATTCTCCAGGCAAGAACACTGGAGTGGGCTGCCATTTCCTTCTCCGATGCATGAAACTGAAAAGTGAAAGTGAAGTTGCTCAGTCGTGTCTGACTCTTAGCGACCTCATGGATTGCAGCCTAACAGGCTCCTCCGTCCATGGGATTTTCCAAGCAAGAGGTACTGGAGTGGGGTGCCATTGCCTTCTCCGTGTGCTAATAATTCTATAGAAAGAAAGTGAAAGTGAAGTCGCTCAGTCATGTCCAACTCTTTGTGACCCCATGGACTGTAGACTACCAGGCTCCTCCGTCCATGTGATTCTCCCGGCAAGAGTACTTACTGGAGTGGGTTGCCATTTCCTTCTCCAGGGGATCTTCCCGACCCAGGGATCGAACCCGGGTCTCCTGCATTCCAGGTAGACGCTTTAACCTCTGAGCCACCGGGGAAGCCCTAGTAATAATTTTACTTAAAATTCTACAAACTCTGCTGCTCAACACATTCCAGTTTGAATGACTACTGCCTCACTTTATTATTTAGACTGCTGGTCTCAGTAACCATATTTTTCATGGAAAATAAAAATTTCTGACCACAATTCTTTTAGGTATATTGAAACCCAGTTTCCAACATAAAATGGAGGATTCCCCAAACTGGCAAACAGTTCTTGCACACCAACAAAGTATCCAAGAATGCAACTCCATTCTGATACTGTCTACTCGGAGAAAGCATCAGATTTCACAGGTTAAGGGCTCATTCCACAGGATTCCCCCATCCTCTTCCCTCAAAAACTTCAAACTGTTATAAAAGGATGTAACTCTGGAACAGCCAAATGGAGGAGATGCCTAGGGCTAGGTACGTGGGTAGGGGCAAAGAAGTTCCATGTCCTCTTCCAGTGCACCACTCTCCCTACCTCTCACTAGCCCAGATGCTCTTTGACCCCTGTCCTTTTGAGTTTTTATAGAGGCTTCATTACATAGTTATGATTCATTGAATCTTTGGCTGTTAGCAACTGATTCCACCTCCAGCCCCTATTCGATCCCTGGGTCGGGAATGTCCCCTGGAGAAGGATATGGCAACCCACTCCAGTATTCTAGCCTGGAAGATCCCATGGACAGAGGAACCTGGTGGGCTACAGTCCAAGGGTTGCAAAAGAGTCAGACATGATTTAGCAACTAAACCACAGCAACCAGCCCCTTTCCCTCCCTGGAGGTCAGGGGTGGAACTGAATATTCCAACTCTCTTGGTTCTCCAGGTGACCAGCCTCCATTAGGTGTGGTTAAAAAAAAGGTCAGATTTTTAATGTAACAGAAGAATTACTACTTTATAACTGTCCACATTAGAAGACTCCAGAATTTGGGAAGAAACTGTGAGTCAAAAACTGTGGACAAAGAGCATATGAGAAATGTATTTTGCTCATTTGAATGCTCAAGTATATGTTTATTGTAACAAAATCACAATAATGTATTCCATTATCTTCAAATATATTTGTTGTTGTTCAGTTGCTCGGTCATGTCTGACTCTTTGCGACCCCGTGGACTGCAGCATGACAGGCTTCCCTGTCCTTCACTATTTCCCAGAGGTTGCTCAAACTCATGCCCATTGAGTCAGTGATGCCATCCAACCATCTCATCCTCTGTCATCCCATTCTTCTCAAACTTTCTCAGCATCAGGGTCTTTCCAAGTGAGTTGGCTCTTCGTATCAGGTGGCCAAAGTATTGGAGCTAAGCTTCAGCTTCAGTCCTTCCAATGAATAGTCAAGGTTGATTTCCATTATGATTGACTGGTTGGATCTCCTTGCAGTCCAAGGGACTCTCAAGAGTCTTCTCCAACACCACATTTCAAAAGAATTAATTCTTTGGTTCTCAGCCTTCTTTATGGTCCAACTCTCACATCCATACATGACTAGTGGAAAAAATAGCTTTGACTATACAGACCTTTGCTGGCAAAGTAACATCTCTGCTTTTTAATACGCTGTCTAGGTCTGTCATAGCTTTTCTTCCAAGGAGCAAGCATCTTTTAATTTCATGGCTGCAGTCACCATCTGCAGTGATTTTGAAACCCAAGAAAAGAAAGTCTGTCACTGTTTCCATTGTTTCCACATCTATTTGCCATGAAATGATGGGACCAGGTGCCATGATTTTAGTTTTTTGAATGTTGAGTCAGTTTTCACACTGTCCTCTTTCACTTTCATCAACAGGCTCTTTAGTTTCTCTCTGCTTTCTGTGGTAAGGGTGATGTCATCTGCATATCTGAGGTTATTGATATTTCTCCAGCAATCTTGATTCTAGCTTGTGCTTCATCCAGCCTGCCATTTCACATGATGTACTCTATATATAAGTTAAATAAGCAGGGTTAAATATACAGCCGTGATGCACTCCTTTCCCAATTTGGAACCAGTCCATTTTTTTCATGTCTGGTTCTAACTGTTGCTTCCTGACCTGTATACAAGTTTCTCTGGAGGCAGGTAAGGTGGTCTAGTATTCCCATCCCTTTAAGAATTTTCCATGGTTTGTTGTGAATCACACAGTCAAAGGCTTTAGTGTAGTCAATGAAGCAGAAGTACATGTTTTTCTGGATTTCTCTTACCTTTTCTCTGATACAACTAGTGTTGGCAATTTTATCTCAGGTTATAAATCTCTTTTCTAAATCCAGCTTGAACATCTGAAATTTCTTGGTTCATGTACTGTTGCAGTCTCGCTTGGAAAATTTTGAGCATTGGTTTGCTAGCATGTGAAATGAATGCAATTGTGCAAATGTGTATATTTTTTGCTATTGACCTTCTTTGGGATTGGAATGAAAAATGATGTTTTCCAGTTCTGTGGCCACTGCTGAGTTTTCCAAATTTGCTGGCATATTGAGTGCAGTACTTTAACAGCATCACATTTTAGGATTTGGAATAGCTCAGCTGGAATTCCATCACCTCCACTAGCTTTGTTCGTAGTGATGCTTCCTACAGCCCCCTTGACTTCACCTTCCAACCTTCACCTGGTTCTAGGTGAGTGATCACACTGTCATGGATATCCAGGTCTTTAAGAGCTTTTTTGTATATTTCTTCTGTGTATTCTTGCCACCTCTTCTTAATATCTTCTGCTTCTGTTAGGTCCATACTGTTTCTGTCCTTTATTGTACCCATCTTTGCATGAAATGTTCCCTTGGTATCTCTAATTTTCTTGAAGAGATCTCTAGTCTTTCCCATTCTATTGTTTTTCCTCTATTTCTTTGCATTGATCACTGAGGAAGGCTTTCTTATCTCTCTTTGCTCTTCTTTGGAACTCTGCATTCAGATGAATATATCTTTCCTTTTCTCCTTTGCCTTTAGCTTCTCTTCTATTCTCAGCTATTTGTAAAGCCTCATCAGGCAGCCATTTTGGTCTTTTACATTTCCTTTTCTTGAGGATGGTCTTGATCCCTGCCTCCTGTACAATGTCATGAACCTCCGTGTATAGTTCTTCAGGCACTCTGTCTATCAGATCTAATGCCTTGAATCTATTTTTCACTTCTACTGTATAATCATAAGAGATTTGACGACCCAGAGGGATGGTGTGGGGAGGGAAGAGGGAGGAGGGTTCAGGATGGGGAGCACATGTATACCTGTGGCGGATTCGTTTTGATGTTTGGCAAAACTAATACAGTGTTTCAGGTTTAAAAATAAAATAAAATTTAAAAAAAATTAGATTTAAATCCTCAAATATATAATAACTAACAATTGGCCCTCCCATTCTTGCCCTAGTTTTGTAGGTGAAGAAGGACTGACAGTAAGATTCACGTCTATACACACTTGGCATATTTGAATGAAACGTAATCAAAATAGAACAAAATAATACATATATCATTTGATTTGTCTATGTATACTCACTCATATACTATAACTACCAGGAAGGAATTAAAGCATCTGATTCAGCAAATATAATTTTGGAGAACCTGTTGTATGCTTGGTACTGTGGGGGATTCAGTGGACCTAGTCCAGCTTTTGAAGAAAAAACACTTGTCAGTGTTAACACTTAGGGTGGAATAAAGGTTGTGAAAGAAACATGGCAAAGCACTATATGGTCAGTTGCTTTGTTATTGGAGGTGGCAGTCAGTCAGGAAAGAGGAGCACTGCTTCAGAGAGCTCATATGTCCCATTTTTAGCGTCATCCACCCTGGTGCAGTTTGGGCAGGAAGGAAACCCTGGGAGGGTCTAGGCATTTTTCTCTTTCCTTTGGAAAAGTGCTAAGACTTTTCTTCATTAATGAGCACTCCCCATTTACCTCCCTAATGCCTCAATATCTTTCTCTAAGAGACCCTTTTTTCCTCCCTGTTCACGTTAGTCTGGATATAGCTACCAGAATCTCTTCCCTGGGCAATACACAAGAATCTCTTTCCTCCCTTGCTTCTCTGCCTGTAGGATGGTCATTGAACCTCTTTCCCCAAGAGCAGCCAAGAGACCTTTCTAAAGCTCATACCCAAACAAATCTGCCATTCCTCTTTTTATAACCCTTCAGTGGTTCTCCATGGCGTGTGATGAAATCCAAATCCCAGCATGCCAATAGAGCACTCTGTGATTTGTCTCTGCTCATTTGCTTTATCCTTTACCCTGGCTTATCTCTCATCCTGCCTCCAGCCACACTGAGTATAATAGAGTTCTAGGAATAATTGTGGCATGTTCATAGACTCTGCTAGTTAATTTGTGCTTCCTTTCTTAGAGGAGGATCCATCAAGCCTCTGGAATTTGAATGCAGACTCTGCTGCTTACTTATGGTAGACCATCAGTGAGGCTTTCAGCTCTTCAAGCCTAAAGATTCTCCTAAAATGCAAATAGTGAGTTGTGGTGTCCTTGGTAAGACTGGAGATAATATGTCCTGGTGCAGAGGTTTACACTTAGTGGGAGTGCAGGATTATCACCTGCTGCTGACCTTTCAAAGCTCCTTTTTAAGCATCACCTCTTAAGTTGGGCTTATTTCTACCTGTGTGTACAACACTTTTGTTCTTTTGAAATGCATCTATAACAATGTGTGACACTTGTTTACATGTTAGTCTAACCCCTAAATTCCATGAAAGCAAGGGTCCTGTCTTATTGATTTCTTTAGGCCAAACCCCAGCCAAAATCCCTTGCATATAATTGACACTCACAGTACATCTTAGACTTCCCTGGTGGTTCACAGTAAAGAATCTACCTGCAGTGCAGCAGACCCAGGTTCGATCTTTGGATCTGGAAGATCCATGGAGAAAAAAATCGTAACCCATCCTAGTATTCTTGCCCGGAAAATTCCATGGACAGAGGAGCCTAGTGGGCTACAGTCCATGGGGTTGCAGAGTCAGACACAACTGAGCGGCTAACACTTTCACAGTATATCTGTATTGGTCAAATGAATGAAATGTTGGTGCCAGACTTTTGTAAAAGTTTCTTTTGATATTGGCCAGTTCACTGAAGATCAACAGATAAAATCTAGAAGCAGTGTTTAGAATTCTCCACACCACATCCCCATGTTGCAGTTGAGAACCACTGTATCCATGAAATAGAAGTATATCCACATTTATACTGTTAGGTGACAAATTTCTCTATAAGTATATATGTTTTAATGTGCATTAACTTTTGCACAATTTCAAATCAGCTTCCATTATTGGCTCATAGGATTAAATGTGAACTTATCACTTGTTTAGTTGATGAGTCATTTCTTTTTTGTGATTCCATACTCCATTGCCTGCCAGGATCCTCTGTCCATGGGATTTCCTAGACAAAAATATTGAAGTGGGTTCCCATTTCTTTCTGCAAGGGATCTTCCAACCCAGGGATCAAACCTGCATCTCCTGCATTGCAATCTCACTTCTCCTGCATTGCAGGTAGATTCTTTACTGCTGAGTGTCCAAACTTAACACTAGCACATTCTCAATAAGAGGGAAAGAGTGAAGTTAGTATAAATGACTAAACAATTATTTTTGATATGCAAAAACTATCAAATATTTCTACTCAATAGTCATTGTCTTTAATCCACTCCTCATCAATTAAATGGCCGTGAGTAAAAGAATTGGGGTTTAATAAAATATGGAAAAGTTATATATTTAATTTATGATTAAAGAGAAAATTTCTAATATGGGACTTTTTTTTTTTTACTTTAGCAATAAATAAAATAGAAAAATTTCTTTCTGCTGTCTAATCATCTTTCAGAGGCTGCAAGTTTAGGATTGGATGTGTACATTTAAAGATGCATTATAAAATGGATTAAAATTCCCACTGTCTTTGTTGCTTTTTCCTCAGAGCAATCTCCTTACAGAGACTCAGGATATTAATGACAAACATGACTTTCACAACAGATAGTCCAGGCAAACCAAAGATGTACAAACTGTAGGCCTTTTAGGAAAATAAAATTAAAAAGATATTGAAATAATAAACATAAAACTAAAGCTATGAAGATAGAAGATAGATGCTCAGTGAAAATATAATGCTCCTAAAAGCAGAAATGGAAAACTCTTGTGGGTCATTCATTATACCCTCCATCACAGCAGTGGGGTAGATTTCTTTCCAAAGGTATATCTTTGAATACTTTGTCCACTCTGGTGTGAAATGACTTACAGGATGGCTTTTCTGCTACTTCCATTGTGAGGCCATTTCACAATTTAATAGATATGACTACTGGGGAAACTTCGTAGATTCAGAGGCTACATTTTCTGTTATTCAATTTCATGCCCTGACTTTTAGTTATTGCCCTTAGGGAACATGGTAAATAATTCTTTCCCTTCATGGTGACACATTTTGGATTCTTAGAAATTGGTATCATACGCCTAAGTCATTCTCTAAAATACTTTATATGTAGTGTACATCAAAGTACTTAATTCTTCTGTCAATACACAATATATTTAGTTTTTATAATCTTGTCTCATAAGTCATTTTTCTCAGCCTGTTAATCAATCAGCTCTTCTGTAAATCCCCACAAGTTTGTCAAATCTTCTATGAAAATACTTGCAAAATGATTTGGTACTCTCTCCATCTCACCACTGCACGGCAGAGATCAACAACTGATTCCTAGTTCAGATTGGAGTGCTCTTGTGTTTTGACATCTCTGCAATATCTTAACAGCTCCCTCCGTAGCTTTTTATCACTTGCTGTGTTTCATAGGAATTTCTCCACTGAATTCTTAGGTAAAGTAATTCCAATATTAGATCCATGATATTAAAGGAGTTCTAACAACTTTTTTGTATTAAAACTCATTTAATCTGTACTACATGTGATATAGTAGCCATGTGATAGAATGGCTTTGCAACAATTGTTGATAGAGAAATAGATTTAGTAATTTCCATGTTCTTTCAGCTCTGAGATAATCTGTATCTAAATGCAATATCAACATTTCCACATAAAGAAGTCTAAAATATGCTGCAAAATCTGCCCCCACAAAGACCCTATTCATGTACATTATACAAGTTATTGGAGTTACTGAGGGACCATTTTCAGGTTAATAATTTAATTCCTCTGAAACATATAGTGTATATAGTTAGCACAGCCATCTTTTCTGTTTCTTTCAGATTGATTCTACATGATCATCTGTGTTGGGAAGAATCTACTTTCTTTTAAATTTCCAAGGTTTTCTTTTTAATATTGTTACATATCTTATAAGATGATCTTCCCTTTTCACATCATTCAAGTTTAAGAGTTCTCCAGATATACCCTGAAGAAAGCAAAATTGAAAAAGACACATGAATCCATTTGTTCATTGAAGCACTATTTACAGTAGCTAGAACATGGAAGCAACCTAGATATCCATCGACAAATGAATGGATAAAGAAGTTGTGGTACATATACACAATGGAATATTATCAGCTAAAAAAGGAACACATTTGAGTTAGTTCTAATGAGGTGGATGAACCTAGAACCTATTTTACAGACTGAAGCAGGTCAGAAATAGAAAGATCAATATCGTATTCTAATGCATATATCTCCAGTACTTTTGCCTGGAGAATCCCATGGATGGAGGAGCCTGGTAGGCTGCAGTCCATGGGGTCGCTGGAGTCGGACACGACTGAGCGACTTCACTTTCACTTTTCACTTTCATGCATTGAAGAGGAAAATGGCAACCCACTCCAGTATTCTTGCCTGGAAAATCCCAGGGACGGGGAAGCCTGGTGGGCTGCCGTCTATGGGGTCGAACAGAGTTGGACACGACTGAAGCGACTTAGCAGCAGCAGCAGCAGCAGCAAGGCATATATCTAGAAAAAATGGTACTGAATCATTTATTTACAGGGCAACAATGGAGAAGCCATAGAGAATAGACTTATGGACATGGAGAGAGGGGAGGAGAGGGTGAGATGCATGGAAAAAGTAACATGGAAACTTACACTACCACATATAAAATAGATAGCCAATGGGAATTTGCTGTATGGCTCAGGAAACTGAAACAGGGGCTCTGTATCAACCTAGAGGGGTGGGCTGGGGAGGGAGATGGGAAGGAGGTTCAAAAGGGAGGGGATATATGTGTAACTATGGCTGACTCATGTTGAGGTTTGACAGAAAACAGCAAAATCCTATAAAGCAATTATCCTTCAATAAAAAATTAACAACAAAAAAGAGTTCACCATTTCCAGAATTAACATTACTATGAAAGTTATTGTTGTTGTTTTGTCTGAGTATTTTATTGTTATCATAATCTGCAGTTTTTAATCTTAAATCAAATATGGATAATTAATAAATTTTAAAATATTTTGAGCCTGTTACCAGTGAAATCTGCAAGAATCTTGGAAGTATCTTGAATTTCAGTACTAAAAGCCCCTGAATAAGTAGTTCTGATATCAAAGGACAGAAATAGATTTTTTTTTTCACAGTGGCCTTAAAATAATTGAATTAATCACCTGCTGCCCAACCTTCATAGTATTTATGTTAAGGATAGTTTACCGAGAAGAAACCACTTTTGGAGATAAAACTAAATGTCAACAGCTCTCTCACTGCCAAAAAAGTGGCTTTAGAGAATCTTTAATTGTTACACATTTTAAAGTGTTTAAGAACAAAAATAGTCATTAACTCATAAGCAATCTTTAAGTCACTAGTGTGAATAAAGATAGCTTAAAAACGAATTGGTCACCTGAATATATGGTCTTTAAACTTAAAAATTAAATTCCCCACTGATAGATAATTGATCTTCCTTAAGAATCTGAGAAGGACATTGTCACATTATGTCCTAGAAGCCTAATTAGTTTTTGAGTCTTTATTGAGAGCCTAATATGTCCCAGGCACCATACTGGCTCCTGTGGAAGCATTAAAGTCAGCAAAAAGTACATTGTAAAAATATTTGCATACTCTGGAAACACAGAAGTGGCAGCATCTGCATCAGACCTAACGATGCTTCTCAAAGGGAGTGATTCAATTTGTGTTCTAAGTGATGAGGTAGAGTTAGCTAAATGGGAAAGAGATGGGAAAATTTTCCAAGCAAAGGGAACAGCCTCTTCAAATTTGAGACGGCTGATAAAGCATGAAATAATTCTGAAGTTTTGGGGGGAAAAATGAGTGACTGGCCTGAAAAGTTGTTGGAGAGGACCGCAGCAATCAGATCATAAAGGTTTTGTTGTACTTGTCAAAGGATTGGAATTTGTTCAGAGACTCAGAGATTTGGAGCTTGGAAGTCACATAGATAGCACAGTCCTTTTTGTTTTGATTTTATGTTTCAAGACCTATATGGCAGGTCAGTGGAGGACAGATTGCAGTTGGGCAAAAATGGAGAAAGTCTAATTAGGAGGGTAACATAGTCATCCAAGAGAGATATGACAAACTCTTAAAGCATAGAATAGAAGACATAGTTTTGAAAATTTTAGAAAGTATAATCTGAAGGATTTAGTGACTAATTGGGGAATATTTCAACATGGCTCCTAAATACATGATGCACACAATTAAGTGAAGGTGGATTTATTTTTCTAGGAAAGGAAACACAGGAAGATGAGCAGGTTTTGTGGAAAAACTGATGAGTGCCATTATGAACATGTTGAGTTTGTGGAGATTATGGGATATCCAATAAGAGGTGACCAGAAGGAATTAAGCAAAACAGTTTCAACAGAGATTTCTTGGCCTGGCATATGGAGTCAGGCATCGTTCATGTATGAAAAGTAAAAGTGTTAGTTGTTCAATCTTGTCCAACTCTTTGTGACCCCATGGACTGTAGCTCACCAGGCTCCTCTTCCATGGGATTCTCCAGGCAAGAATATTGGAGTGGGCTGCCATCTCCGTTTCCAGAGGATCTTCCCAAGGTTTGATCTTTCTCCAGGGTTCGATCCCCGGGTCCCCCATATTGCAGGCAGATTCTTTACCACCTGAGCCACCAGGGATCTGAGCATCCTTCATGTATAAATTATTGTTAAACTCAAGTCAAGTCAAGGCTAGAAAGGATACATTGGCTTTGGCAACTTAGGAGCTATTAAAAATGTTAATAGTCTTTTCATTAGAGTGGTGGAGCAAGAATTGGGCTGCCGTGAGATGAACAGTGAATCAAATTTTCAGTTAACAACAAATGTAAACGACTGTTTCAGGAAGCTTCATTGTAAAGGGACACAGAGTTGAAGAAATGATACCTAGAAAGGTTAAATGAAGAAAATACCTCTTTAAATGATACAGAGATGCAAACATTTTTTGTAGGTTACATGGGACTGGTAAGTAGAGGAAAGGTTAAAGATACATGAGAAAGAAAGCTAACACAATGTGATGGGTTTGTAATTTTACTCAAGCAGAAATCCAGGTGAAGAATGATTGGACTGCTCTAGAATAGGGCTTTTGTACGATGGGCACCAGAGGACAGCTGGGTGGGAAGAGACTATTGATAAGACAGGACTTGAAGTGATAGATTGTGAGGTCTCTAACATCTACAGGAGACTGGTATGTTGGAGGAAGATGTAAATATTAAGTTGAAGTCTAAGCGAATGAAGAGACAGCAGCAGGTAATTCAAGGGCATCCAAGGATATGGGAGGCATGGCTGCAGAATGCACTGTCCATTTTAGATTCCAGAGGGAGCAGCTAAAGAGAGGGTAGGTAAAAAGGGACACTTGAGTTGAGAGTTAAGGGTAGTTTCTGTGCTATCTGATGCCATTCAGGATGGTGGTGATGAAGTAGAGGAGAAGAAATATCAGAAGACAGATGCTGTGGCCCTTAGTAAATATGGGAAAGTGGCTAGGACTTTAGCAGCAGTAACAACGTGTAGAGAGAAATCAGGGACTAACAGGTGAGTGACTTGTGTTTCAAAGGGGCTGATTGTAAGTTTGCTTACTTATGCCTGCTGCTGCTGCTAAGTCGCTTCAGTCGTGTCCAACTTTGTGCGACCCCGTAGACGACAGCCCACCAGGCTCCCCCTGTCCCTGGGATTCTCCAGGCAAGAACACTGGAGTGGGTTGCCATTTCCTTCTCTAGTGTATGAAAGTGAAAAGTGAATATGTACCACAGCTTTCTTATCCATTCATCTGCTGATGGACATCTAGGTTGCTTCCATGTCCTGGCTATTATAAACAGTGCTGCGATGAACATTGGGGTATACGTGTCTCTTTCAATTCTGGTTTCCTCGGAGTGTATGCCCAGCAGTGGGATTGCTGGGTCATATGGCAGTTCTATTTCCAGTTTTTTAAGGAGTCTCCACACTGTTTTCCATAATGGCTGTACTAGTTTGCATTCCCACCAACAATGTAAGAGGGTTCCCTTTCTCCACATCCTCTCCAGCATTTATTGTTTGTATACTTTTGGATTGCATCCATCAGCAGATGAATGGATAAGAAAGCAGTGGTACATATACACAATGGAGTATTACTCAGCCATTATAAAGATTACATTTGAATCAGTTCTAAGGAGGTGGATGAAACTGGACCCTAATATACAGAGTGAAGTAAGCCAGAAAGAAAAACACCAATACAGTATACTAATGCATATATATGGAATTTAGAAAGATGGTAACGACAACCCTGTATGTGAAACAGCAAAAGAGACACAGATATATAGAACAGTCTTTTGGACTCTGTGGGAGAGGGAGGGGGGGATGATTTGGGAGAATGGCATTAAAACATATATAATATCATATAAGAAATGAATTGCCAGTCCAGGTTGGATGCAGGATACAGGATGCTTGGGGCTGGTGCACTGGGATGACCCAGAGGGATGGTATGGTGAGGGAGGTGGGAAGGGGGTTCAGGATGGGGAACACATGTACACCCGTGGCAGATGCATGTTGATGTATGGCAAAACCAATACAATATTGTAAAGTAAAAAATAATAATAATAATAAAATTTAAAAAATAATAAAATAAAAATAAAGAAAGTGAAAAGTGAAAGTGAGGTCACTCAGTCATGTCAGATTCTTCACGACCTCATGGACTACAGCCTACCGGGGCCCTCCGTCCATGGGATTCTCCAGGCAAGAGTACTAGAGTGGGGTGCCATTGCCTTCTCCTATGCCTACCATGTCTTTAAATGAATATGTAAGAAACGTAATGTTGATTGCCTCTGAGTGGCATCTCTTTTCTGTTAGACTGGGGTGCTGTGCGAATGTTTTGTATTAGAACTATCAATGACAAACGATACAAAGTCATACTGATGAATGATAAAATGAAAAATGATAAAACTATCATTCTGAAAGTTTCAGAATAGAGTGAGAAGAAAGGCAACCCACAGCCATGTGCCCAGCCTAGCAGGGTTTCAGAGTGGGGGCTATTGTCAGTCAGGCCTGGAGGGGAGTACTGTCTTGAGGGTAGAAAGGGAGAGAGTGATCAGTTCAGTTCAGTTCAGTCGCTCAGTCGTGTCCAACTCTTTGCGACCCCATGAATTGCAGCACACCAGGCCTCCCTGTCCATCACCAACTCCCAGAGTTCACTCAGACTCAGTGAGGGCTTTGAAGGTGTTGAGGTTGTTGGTCCACAGTGATGCATGGCCCTAAATGACATTGCAAAACTGAAGTCTATCAGAAGTGACTCTGTGCTTATGGTACCCCATTTTAAGATTAATCTACTCAATAGTTTTTAGACTAAAACCATTCAACCAGTGTCAGAAATCCAATTTAAAGTTTCCTTTTTTATTTTTGAAGAGAATATGGAGTACAGGCTAGCACAGCTCCCAAAAGCAATATTCTTTACTGTGTACAATAAATCATCAGCTTTCTATCCCATCAGTAAACTAAAGAAGCTGGCAGAAGATAATGTAGTGTTCTCATGAGAGAAAAGATTCTTGTTAACCTATGTTCTTATCTTCTGTAAAAGTTTGTGGCTTTCTTTGGTTATTGCTGCTATTGAAAGGATAGTATCTTCCACTTAATACAAAAGACTTGGTGGTGTTTTTGTCTTCTTTATCCTGATGAAATCTGATGTATGCATTGACTGAATAGTGACTGTAGAAACTGACTCGCCCTAGTGAGGATGAGCAAAAATAAATGGAGCTGTAGAAAGCAGTAAAGCAAATATCTAGCATCCTTAATGTAGCTTAATTTGACACTGTGGTTAAATTCAAAATTGCTTTGCTCTGAGCACTCTTTCTTCCCGCCTTCTCCACCTCCCTTTTGCCCTCCATTCTCAATAGGAAGCATCCCAGACATAGCTGGGAATAAAGTGATTCTAATTAGATGGTACTTCCCCCACCTAAATCGTCTTTGGCTTTTGTATATGAAATGTTATTGCACAGTACTCTCTTCACATCACAAGGAAATATGAACAAGTCCCCTCCCTTTTCTTGTTCTCTGAGAATAGCGATGTGCTAAAGACAGAAGTGCTCAGTACTGTCAGCTTGCTGAATCAGGTTCTGTGAGAGTCTGCAGCCAGCCACACACGCTGCCACTATTTCCTTCCCAGTCTGCTGGGAGAGAGGCCAGGAGGCTTTTCTTTCTCCCAACCTGAATATCAAGAATTGTTGAAGTGTCAGGGTTTTCCATTCTGTTCAGCAGAGATGTTCCTATTATTGAGAAGCCTCCTGTAAACCTGTCAGTCAGAATGACAGTTCACCAGAGACCTCTGAAAGGCAATGGACTTCACATTAGGGTTAAGACTACTATGGTCAGCATTTGAACACTATGGATGCTGGGAGCGGGACCATTAATTATACACAATTCCCAATCCACCTTCCTCCATAGGCACTGGGTTCTTTCCTGCCTGTAGATGAAGGTGTCAATTTCGGCTGTATTATTTCTAGCCATAAAGTGAAAGAAAGTGAAGTCGCTCAGTCGTGTCTGACTCTCTGCAACCTGTGGACTGTAGCCTACCAGGCCCCTCCATCCATGGAATTTTCCAGGCAAGAGTACTGGAGTGGGTTGCCATTTCCTTCTCCAAGGGCTCTTCCTGACCCAGGGATCAAACCCGGGTCTCCCACATTGCAGACAGACACTTTACTATCTGAGCCACCTGTGAAGCAGCCTAAATATCTAGCCATAAAAATCCTATTAAATAGCAGTATACATAGTATTGTGCAAAACACTGCATCCAATTCAAATAAAATTGGGGAATTTTACAGTAGTTGTATTTATTTTAAAATAGAGCTTTCATAACTTTAATAAAGGCCACTGGCTGCTGCTTTTGATGATTATGAACATTGTTACATTTTGTAGACTGTGAACTAAATGACCCATAATATCCCCCATAACTTATTACTTTATGTAAAAGGAAATATTATATGCTAATATAAGATGTGTTTATTGCATCTGCAAAACATTACTTAAAGGATGATTGTTAAAGAGACAAGCAAAATTGTACAAAGTTTCCCGTGGCTTCTCACGTGTCAAATATAGAAGGAGCAGAGTGAATGCAGCTCAGTGTCTGTGTATCTAGGTGTGCGAATCATTTTACACAAAATCAAGTTTTCCTATACAGAGGAATTAGTTTAAATGCCCATTTTTTTTTCCCTTGAGAGAACTTACACGTATACTGTTGATAAAATATTGGAAGAGGACAGAGTTCTTCAAGTGTATCTAGTATGGGATTAACCACTTCCCAATGTACCACCCTTGGGAAAATTCCTGTCCTTTAAAAATATAAATGTAAATATCACCTGAGAGAATACTGGCCAAAATATCATGAGAAGAATTCACTGTCCTGCAACAATAATGGCATGGGAGCACAAAGGCCGGGGTAAGGCTTTCAGTAGATCCCGCCTCAAACAAGAGTGCCGCTGCCGCCAGCCATGCGCAGGGGAGCCTTGCCTGCTCCCAGCAGTGGTTATAAAGGACAGCCACTGCTCCCTCCAAAATTATAAACTGCCCCTGAAAACAGTGAATTTGTCATTGTCTTTCTTCAATAGTGATAGACTGGGGATAAAGCTGAGTAGAATTTGGGAGAGAACTATAGAGTAATACAGTGTGCATGGGTTGCCACTGGAGGATGTGTGGAAGAAAAAAATGTGTGACTAGAAGTTACTCTAGAGGTCTGAAGAACTACTTAGAGAAGGACTAACTTTTCTTGATGCTTTTGAACTATGGTGTTGGAGAAGATTCTTGAGAGTCCCTTGGATAGCAAGATCAAACCAGTCAATCCTAGAGGAAATCAACCGTGAATATTCATTGGAAGGACTGGTGCTGAAGCTAAAGCTCCAATATTTTGGCTACCTGATGGGAAGAGCCAACTCATTGGAAGAGATCCTGGTGCTGGGCAAGATTGAAGGCAAAGAAGAAGAGGGCAGCAGAGGATGAGATGGTTGGATGTCATTGCTGATTCAATGGACATGAACTGGGCAAACTCCTGGAGACAGTAAGAGACAGGGAGGCCTGGACTGATACAGTTCATGGGGTTACAAAGAGTCAGACATGACTTAGTGACTGAACAACAACAAGCTTTTCTTGAAGCATGTACTAGTGTGGAAAAATCTCTGAACTAGGAGTCAGGAGACATGGGATCTACTTCCAGCTTTCTCCTGAGTTAGATGTGTCCCCATTGAAAAGTAATAGTTCTGAACATTGATCCTGAAAATAGTCGTGTGTGTGTGTGTGTGTTAGTTGCTCAGTCATGCCTGACTCTTTGCAACATCATAGACGGTAGTCCGCCAGACTCCTCTGTCCATGGGATTCTCCAGGCAAGAATCCTGGAGTGGGTTGCCATTTCCTCCTCCAGGGGATCTTCATGACACAGGGATTTAAAATAGTCATAGTTTACTAAATTATGCTGCAGTAGCAAACAACCCCAAACTTTTAGTGGCTAATCCTGTTAGCTACTCATTACCTGAAGCTATGCTCTGCTTAAGGTTCGAGGCCTGAAGGATCAGCTTCGCATGGAATATGCAGCAGAGGGAAAGGAACAGTGGAAGAACAGCATAATGTGGTTTAAAGCTTCGCCTCACATTCCATTGGTCAAAGGCAGTCACATGGCCTAACCTCTCTCAAGAGGAAATAAGTACACTCCTCCTACAAGCAGAGCACCTGGGAGAAACTCTGAGAAGGCAGACCCAGGGGAGAGGGGCAGCACAGTGCCTAGAAGTTGAAAGCATTGGTCGATGATTTGTAAAGCCTCTTCCAGCTCCAAAATTACACATTTTAATTCATGAATTAGAAATAGCAACAATTCATTTGGCTGTAGAAATATTTTACCAGGAGATAAGAGACTAATTTTTAAAATGGCCCAATCCAAGAATGGGCAGAGCACCTGCATGAATCAGTAGTTTATATATGCATATATAGGTTTTTATATTTAAATTATTTAAACTATTTTGAAAGCAAGTTTCTGGCCTTTCAAAATTTTTTGTTTGATATTTTGATTAATACATAAATAACACTCCTTTACATATGTGAAATGCCGGGCTGGATGAAGCACAAGATGGAATCAAGATTGCATGAAGAAATATCAATAACCTCAGATATGCAGATGACACCACCCTTATGACAGAAAGCAAAGAGGAAATAAAGAACCTCTTGATGAAATTGAAAGAGGACAGTGAAAAAGCTGGCTTAAAACTCAATATTCAAAAACTGAAAATCATGGCATCTGGTCCCATTACTTCATGGCAAATAGATGGGGAAACAATGGAAACAGTGAGAGATTTTATTTTCTTGGGCTCCAAAATCACTGCAGACGGTGACTGCAGACATGAAATTAAAAGATGCTCACTCCTTAGAAAAAAAAGTATTACCAACCTAGACAATATATTAAAAAGCTGAGACATTACTTAGCTGACAAAGGCCCATCTAGTCAAAGCTATGGTTTTCTAGTGGTCATGTATGGATGTGAGAGTTGGACTATAAAAAAAAGCTGAGCACCAAAGAATTGATCCTTTTAAACTGTGGTGTTGGAGAAGACTCTTGAAAGTCCCTTGGATGGCAAGGAGATCAAACCAGTCTAAAGGAAATCCGTTGTGAATACTCATTGGAAGGACTGATGCTGAAGCTGAAACTCCAATACTTTGGCCACCAGATGTCAAGAACTGACTCCTTGGAAAAACCCTGATGTTGGGAAAGATTGAAGGAAGGAGGAGAAGGGGATAACAGAGGATGAGATGGTTGGATGCCATCATTGATTCAATGGGCATGAGTTTGAGCAAGCACCAGTATTTGGTGATGGACAGGGAGGCCTGGCATGCTGCAGTCCATGGGGTTGCAAAGAGTTGGACAAGACTGAGTGACTGAACTGAGCTGAATGTATCTGTGCTCAGTTCACATGGTGGTGCATGTGTGCTAAGTCACTTCAGTTGTGTCCAACTTTTTGCGACCCTATGGACTGTAGCCCATCAGGCTCCTCTGTCCATGGGATTCTCCAGACAAGAATCCTGGAGTGGATTGCCATGCCCTCCTCCATAGGATCTTCCCAACACAGGGATCAAACCCACATCTCTTATGTCTCCTGCTTTAGCAGGTGGATTCTTTATGACTAGCGCCACCTGGGAAGCCCTCATGTTGTGGTGGAGAGAGTGAATTGAGATGAGATGTTTTTTGAAAATTACAAAATTCTAATCCACATTTTAGGCAATAATATATTGGACCATTGTAGGTTGTTGGATAGACCAATCAGCATTTCTTCCAAGGGAAAAAATGGGTTAAGGATACAGATTTTCTTATATGTGTCAGGCACTTTCATGATTTTACTTGTAGTAGTCTGTTTAATCCTCAGAGCATCACTTTGAGATAGGAATTACAATGACTCTGCTTTCAGATAAGAATATTGAGGCACAGAGAAACTTAGTAGGTGGTACAAGGACTCTAGCCAGTACATGGTAGAGTTGAGATTGAATCCAGAGTCAGACTCCAGAATTTGTAACAACTAGTTGATTTCCATTTTTGCAGAGGTTTATAGAGCCATCTTTCCAGTACAAAGATAATATATTGGAAAGACTGTACTAGTTTCAGAAAGTGTGCAGTTAAGAGTCCACCTGGGCCAGTTTCACATGAGTTATCTCACTGATTGCTCAACTAAGCCTGTGGGGGTGGGGGAGGTATTTTTCCATTTTACTAATCAGGGCTCTCAAGCACAGAGTTACCTTGCCCAAGGTCACACAGTCAATGCGCCACGTAGAATTTGATTGTGAGTGTTCTGTCTCCAAAGCAACATTTTAAGAAATGATTATCAAATCCCTTGTATCAACCAAAAATGTTGGCAATCCTTATTCAGCAAGGTGAATAGCAAAGGAGCATCTCAACCTCCTCGCTCTTCACTTAAAGGCATGTGGTTTGCTTTTATTTGTTTGCACTTATAGGCTCTCTGGTGAAACCCATCCATGCTTATTTGTGTTCTAGCATCTCTGTGATCCATACTGGGTTTAGACCTAGCTTTTAGTAATCCCACCAAATCAATCCCTGCTGACCAGCCCCAGGGGTCGTCATAAAATACTTACGGGGTTCTCATCTATTGAATCCTCTCATCAGGCAAACATTCTAACTCTTCTTTGAAAAAAAAAAAAAGTAATTTTGCATCCTGCTGAGGAATAAGATAGAACTAAATTGTATTTGAGTAGAAAATGTTGTTATCATTTTAGGGGTTTGATTACCAAAATAAGGAATGCCTCCTGATTCTAAGATAAGCTTAGAAGATTATCAACATTCCAAAAACGCTTTTTAAACCAACAGCACTGGATTTCTGATCTTCAATTTTCTCCAGTATTCTCATCTCTCAGAATAACCATCTACTATTTACTATTCATCCTCTAGGAATTTTATTATGTTGCTTAAGATCACTTGAATCCAGAGGAATTTTTCTCTTTTTTTCGTATACACAGAAAGCAATGCATGTAAGCAGGAGCAAGGGAGACGTGGCTGTATTAGTAACCAGCTTCCTACGAGTTAGTGCTTTGCACTACAGGATGTCCAGATGTCCAGAGACCCCCGCTGCAGGCTTCAGATCTGCTGATGTTGCTGACACTTGAGGTTTTGAGGGGTTGATTTGCTCACATGTAGGCAGAGGATGGTCAGATTGAAAACTCTCTGAGAACGGTGACCTTGATGCTTTTTTCATTTCTGTATCTGCCATAACTTAAGTCATATAGTCACTAATAGTGGAAGTCCACAAGTACCTGTTGAATGAATGGTTACCTCCCACCACCCCCCAGAAAAGAAAGAAAGAAAATGGAAAAGAAAAAGCCATGTCTGACATTTAAGACTCTCTGATTTGTCTTACTTTTTCAACCTCATTTTCTGCCTGGTACTTTGGACACATGGCAGGCTCACAGGTCCAAGATCGCACCACTCTGTTCATGTCCTTTTTCCCACCTGCCTACTCCCCTTACTGTCAGAAGCCCTGATCATCATCTGAAGGTCAACTCCAAGGCCACTTCTTCTGAGACATTTGTTTCTATAGATTTTGTGTTATTCATTTATTCATTCCACAGATATTTATTAACATTCAACTGTGTAGCAGCCTTCCTGCTAGGGCTTTACATGAATCACCTCATTTGATCCTCACAGTAATCCAGTAAGTATTTATTCTTTCCTTTAACCAGCATTTATTGAACACATGTTAGTTGGCAGACCCTGCTGTAAATGCTAAAGGTTGAGTAGTGAGAACATTAGAAAACATCACACCTTCCAGGGCTTATATTCTAATGGAGAGATGCAAACTTGGGAACAAGTACAGCAATAAATGAACAAGATAATGTCACATAGTGGTAAGCCATTATGCAGCTAAAAGCTGCTGATGTGAAAGGGAGTGACAAGAGTGGGGAATTAGAATTAATCCAGGTGATATTAACTAAGTTTTCTGTCTTATGCAACTATGCATTATCCAGTGCCCAGCACGGTGAGTTACATGCTCTGGCCATTCAAAATAGTCAGAGAACTTTGAACCGGTTCCTTTCACTCTAAAACTGTGCTGCTGAGAGTAAGAAATAGGTAGAAGGTTTACATGTGCAACATGAAATCTCCCTTAAAAAAAAAATTTCCAGGGGATATCTCAGCTAATCCTTGGGCCTGGGCAGCAGCAAACATAGTGTGCTCTGACGTCTTCCAATCCTGTAGAGGAGAAGCAATACTTTACCTAACCCCTAGAGTATTTTCCCTTTGACTTTGGAATGCATTGTATTTTTTTTCTTTGGAAACAAAAATAGCTTTGTAATTATATTTGGCTTAGATGAATGCAGCAGTGAATTCTTAAAGTACACAGCATGTGATAATACCAAAGAAAGTATAGCAGGAAGCCAAGGAGAGCCAATCTGGGATTAAGACTTTGCTTGCAAAGCCTAGTGTTTTCACTCACAGAAACTGCTGATGAATATTGCTAATGTAATGACAGGCAAAAGTTAACTGATGATAACCAAAAGTGAAAAAGAATTGTAAAACCCCATGAATACTAACTGCTGCTGCTAAGTCGCTTCAGTCGTGTCCGACGCTGTGCGACCCCATAGATGGCAGCCCACCAGGCTCCCCCATCCCTGGGATTCTCCAGGCAAGAACGCTGGAGTGGGTTGCCATTTCCTTCTCCCATGCATGAAAGTGAAAAGTGAAAGCAAAGTCGCTCAGTTGTGTCCAACTCTCAGCGACCCCATGGACTGCAGCCCACCAGGCTCCTCTGCCCATGGGATTTTTCAGGCAAGAGTACTGGAGTGGGATGCCATTGCCTTCTCCAGAACACTAACTAATAGGGTTCAAATTGAAGACTCACCTAAATACCATTTATCCTATTCAGAATGATTTCCCCAACCAGTATGAGAAGACTTGGCATTGTCTGCTCAGGAGTGATGATGAAGTTATATGGACTGAGGCACACATCTGTTCCTAAGACGGCTCCTTCACTGGCTTTAGCCAGAGTCTGGCCGCAGTGTTTAGTTTTTCTCTGGGTGAAGCTTTATCAGTGTCAACAGGATGAAGTCCACAATGTATGCGTGGCACTCTGTTCCAAGCAGCTCAGCTAATGAACCCAGACAGTAAGCCTGCTCTCTTTAGAGATCTGAAACCTGCAAACTGCTTTGATTAATTTCTAGTTAGGTGCAGAGTGGAAAGAGGAACTGCAAGGTCAAGAATTTGCTAATCTCAACCTTTTTTGTAAAGTGTGATTTGCAGTAGAATGGGTGCTACATTTCTGCTTCAGACTTTACTGTAATGAGTTCTCTAGTTTAACCACATAAAAGAGTGTGGAAACCCCCTTACAGTCAGCTCAAGAAAAAGCTTGTCCTTTGAATTAACTGTTATTTAATTACATAGTACTGTGATATAAACATGTCTATTAAATATTTTATATTCAGTGTAACCTGTAGTGCCAAATGATAATTATGATGGTTTGCAGCTCTAGTGAAAGCATGCGGGCCCAGTGTAAGGATGAGGGTTAATATATACAGGATAAAATGTGTCATAAAAGCACAATCACCTCCCTAGGCAATATTTGCATTTTTAAAAAGAATGAACAGCTTTTTAAATGCTTTACGCTTATATTGCCCCTGAGTTTTTAATAAAGTGTTCCCCTTTATAAACCTATCACTTGCTGAATAACATTAATGAGTGATTTTTTTTTTTCCTGGTAGTGTGACAAGCTATGTTGACTGTTGGACTTTAAATGGTATTTTCTCCCTAAAGTAAAATATTAGGAGTTTTAATTAGCAATGCAATAATTTTAGTTCAGAGAGGAAATGATTTTAGCTAAAGGATTTTGGTGACATGGCCTTAATCTTGATAGTGTTTGTAATTGCCATTTTCCCAACTATTTGTTTTAATAATATAACTAGATTTTGGCCACCATGAGGATCATCTATTTATATAACACCATTAAAGTAGAGAGGGGCTTCCCTGGTGGCTCAAACAGTAAAGAATCTGTCTGCAATGCAGGAGACCAGAGTTCAGTCCCTGGGTTGGGAAGATCCCCTGGAGAAAGGAAGAGCAATCCACTCCAGTATTCTTGCCTGGAGAATTCCATGGATAGAAGAGCCTGGCAGGCTACAGTCCACAGGGTCCCAAAGAGTCAGACAAGACTGAGCGACTAACACTTTCATTTTTCACTTTCAGAGTAGAGAGAAGTTTTGTAGTTCTTAGGGGTGTGGATTTCAGCACAGAGTCATTCAGACAAAGTGAAATGGTTTGTTGAATTTTGAGTATGAAGTGTTATTTCCCCCATCAACAAAGAAAAAACAAAAAACAGAGTGCTCACTATGTACCAGGAGTTGTGCTAAATGCAAGGAACAGAAAGCATGAATAATTCAGGTCAATATTTCTCTTCTTCATTTCAAACTTGTAATTTTTCTAACATAGCAAAGTAATTTCCTCAGCATCCATTTTAGCTTGGTAGTGTAAATAATCTTTAAGATTAACTAGCACTATCAAAAACACAATCTTTAATAATATTCAGGCTACTGATGATCTAAGCCAAATATTTTTTTTGAAATGCATTTAAGAAATGTATGAAAACCTATACTTAATATAAATCAAGGGTATTTGTTTAGGTTATAAAAGGATTCTTTATCAATGAAAAGAGGACTAGCTCAGCAGAGATGAAAGAGCAGGAAGAGTCGGCCTCTGGTTCAGGTGTTTGTGGAGCCTCTGAAAACCAGGCTTGATTCCACAGGCAGGTTCCTCTTAAGCATCTTTTCTCCCTACTTTCTCATCTCTTAAAGCTACAGAAATGATGAATGGGATGCAAGAATACTGGGGTGGGTTGCCATTTCCTCCTGCAGGGGAATATCCAGGGATCGAAGCTGCGTCTCTTATGTCTCTGGCACTGGCAGGTGGGTTCTTTACCACTAGCTCCACCTGGGAAGCCCCTGATGTGTGGAAGGGTTTCCTATAATGCTGGTCACATATTCTACGCTCCATAAAAAGCACCTGTTACTGCCAGACAATTAATCATAGAGTTTTCTTAATACTAACCAACTTTATTGTATTTATAAGAGTTAATCACAAAATTTAAACCTGCACTAGCTTTTCCGCAACACATTGTACAGAGACCTCTGGCAGTACTTTTCGAGATGTAAATTAAATGTTCGTATATCTTTGTATGTATCAAACACAATGAAAGCTACTAGCAAGGTTGCGTTTTGCAATTTGCAATTTTCTGTTCGGCCCTTTGCTGAGATGTCCTTACTTGGCAAACAAAAGCTTTAACCACTTCTTCATTCAACCGTCTCTCCTCTCCAGGATCCTCATGTTTTCCTCAACTTAATTATTGTATACAGATGATAATTGCTTGTTGTTCATCCTTTTTCTATTTGAATAGACCTTTCTCTCTGTCTGCAAACACAGATCAGACTTTCTTTAATTCTCAAGACGACTCTCATGACAACCTCTAAATTGATGATCTCTTTTCTGCTTGTCAGAGGAAATTTCTTCTTTGCCCATTGGACTGATGTTTGCTCAATCGTTGCTTAGCCTGTTGAGAACAGCTTCCCAGACTAAATTCCATCAGAAGAAATCAGAAACTAACAAGTATAAAAAGTTTCTTATCTTATAAGAATAAAAGTGAACTTAAAAAAAACAATCTTGACATTAGCATTAAAAATACATGGATAACAGAAAACAACAAAATTCTATAAAGCAATTATCCTTCAGTAAAAAATAAATTAATTAAAAAATAAAAAGCTAAAAAAATACATGGATGAATCCTAGGAGTTTTAAATTAAAACATTGTACATACTTTATCATCAATAATGATAAGTGAAAAGGCGATAAAATTAATTCTTAAGCCAGTGGAAATCTGCAAGTGTGTCTTATCTACAAGACTATTTTTTTTTTACTAAAGATATATTTGTTTTATTAAATATATATCTTATATTTCTAATAATAGATGATTCATGCCCATGGCTTCTTATAGCTCTAAGAACATATGTTATTAAATTTCACAGGAAAATTCTCTAACTTTGAAACATGCTCTTTGATTCTTATTAATTATTGATCCTTGAACTCTTGATATCCTTATGTTAAATGTTGTTGCCAATAGAAGCTGGCCTCAAGCCAAGGCTTTTCACTTAATACTTGTAAAAGAGCTGGTTTGATGATGAGCATATAATGAATTATACTTGTAAAGATTTGGATGGACCACAGAGTTTGATTGAACCTATGAGTTTTCAATACTTGCTTCATTCTATTCCTATAGACATTAAGACATTGGTGTATCATTTCCACATATATCACTTGGATTACATGCCAGAAATCCATGTACTGGAACATCAAGGTCTTTGTTTTAAATTGTCTTACCTGTAGAGTGATCCTAAGACTCAGGGCTTCAAGTTTAGCATTATTTGCATTTCCCTCAGTGGGTCATGAACTAAGCAGAGTGTCATGAAATGAAGAATACACTGAACGAATAAATGTTGTAGTATGTTTGCTCATTATTGTTTTCTGAATCATGTCAAATCCCTCTGTGTTTCTTTTCCATTTCAAAAGAAACCTTTAAGCATTAGTTCAGTCAAAAAGCACAGACACAATTAAGAGAGATATTTCTTTATTTTTTGCTTGTGTGGAGTAAATATAAAACAGCAAACAGAAGAAACATTTTTAATTAGGGAAATGTCTTTTAAAGCTTTTCTAAAATAAATCATCTTTGGTAAGTTAAAGGTTGTTTTGGTTGAATGCTTTTTAAAAACCCCACATAACAGCATATATTTTAAGAGATGGTGGAGTACAGCCTCTGAGCAATGAACAGTTCATGGCTCATCTGCTCACGTACAGCATAATCACCTAGGATAAAAATGAACAGCCATCCTCCAAGAGTTCCAGAAACAGGTGCTACAAATAATCATCCCAAATGTTTGTAACACTCGTAGCAACCAGATTCAAAAGACAAGTGTCTTAGCTCCACTATAAAGGAACAGGAGAGGATTCTTTTGCACATCCAGTGTAGGCATTCAATGAATAAATGTATGCAGGCTTGCCTTGGTAGAGGAACAAATAGATTATTTACTTATTAGCTTGTGATACACCACGTGCCCTGAGGGATGAGCTCAAGGTGACTGATGGCAAGTAAGGGTTATCTGGAGATCTCTTTTCTGAAAATGGAAATTTCTATTCATATTGTAGTCTTTAGATATAGGGGATTAATATTGAAACTATTCATTACTTATAATGCTATTTTGTCCCCAGCTGTATTTGCTTTCAGCCTGTGCATAAACTGTCTGCAAATAGAGCCAGAAAAATGCCTGTCTAACCCTGAACTGATTTCATATTTCTGTGGCTGTTTTTAAACACCATGTTTCTGAGAAACAACAAGGTCCTATTGTATAGCACAGGGAGCTATATTCAGTATCCCATAACAAAACATAACGGAAAGGGAAATAATGAATAAAAAAGAAAAAACAATCAAAAAATGAGATAAAATGGTACTGCTTGAAAAAATACCTACATATTTTTGTGACTGTTTTTAAAAACATCGAAGTTTGTGAGCAACCATGTTTTAGGTGCAACCAAATATGATCATTCTAGAACAGCCTTTATTGTTTCATCTTTGAACAATTCTGTATTTAGTAATTTGTGAGAAACATTTCTATAAAACAGGCTTTTATTTTCCACTAGGGGATACACGGGTGATACAGTCAGTCCAGGCAAATGGAGGCACTGACCCTCCAATCCATGTTTTCTTCCCCACTGCTGCTTCTGTCCTGGTGCACTCAGATAATCTGTACAGGTTTCTAGCAAACTGTACTATATAGAACATGCTGTTTTTTAACCTTTTGATTTATGAGTTTATTTTATTTTAAGGATATTAACTTTTTATCTGTTGAATCTGCTACTGGTATATTTGCTAGTTGTCATTATGCTTTCCATTCTGTCTTTGGTATTTTGGGGATTTATACAATGATTTGTGTATGTGAGGTGTATCAGGTTTTACATTTTCTGACTTTAGCGCTCATACTTAGAAACAACTATTCCACACTCCAATTATATAAATATCTACCTGCCTTTTATGCGGTACTTTAAGATTTTACTTTCATATACTTTTCCAACATTCTTGTTTGTAATGCTTCTCATCCAAACCAAACCCTACATACTAAGCTGTTTAAAAAGTGAACATCTGAGAATCATATCTATATTTTTAGAATTACTCCAAATAGTATAATTCAGAGAGAGGGAGTTTCATTTCAAAATGCCAAATGAGTTTCACTGCCAAAATATAATTAGGAACTATTTTAATGTGAGGACATGAACTGAGAGTAATTTGTTATAATTATAATGATATAAATTAATTCTCATTAGATTAAGACAATGCAGATTAAGATGCCTATAATAATAGAATGATACATGTCATTATTTGGTGAATTGGGAAAAAAAAAGTGACTAAGAGATAGAGTAGCTTATTGGGTTCTAGTCCTGACTTCAGTAATACTCGGTTTGAGGTGATGGCCAGTTCCTTTTCTCTTTGAGCATCAGTTTGCTTATCTCTCAAGTGAGGGCATTGAACTTCTAAATGACTTCAATAAGGTACCCACAGAACCTAAGATTCCTACATGGACTAACAGAATAATAAAGCCAAAATATCAGCTTCTTTCTTCTAGGATGGAACGTACCAACTTTCATTAGCATGCACTAAGGAAATCAAGAGCTAAGTTTGTCCTAACTTCTCGGAACAGTTCTCTCTCCTCAGATGAATAGGACATGGCTTTTAAAGCACTTATCTGACTTTGCTGTAACAAAGAACAGAAATGTGTTTTTGTAAGCTGGACTGTTTTAATACATTTTCAATGATTGGTCACTGTTCCGTTTTAGCATTTCTTAAAGTAATGCTAAGGGCACTGCTCTGCTGAGAACACCCATAAAAAAAGGAGTTTGTTTTTAATTAGCCTGCAGTTTGGAAAACTAGCAGTCTCCCCAGGATGATATTAAAAACATGTTAGACACTTGCTCCTTGGAAGAAAAGTTATGACCAACCTAGACAGCATATTAAAAAGCAGAGACATTACTTTGCCGACAAAGGTCCGTATAGTCAAAGCTATGGTTTTTCCAGTAGTCTGTATGGATGTTAGAGTTGGACTATAAAGAAAGCTGAGTGCCAAAGAATTGATGCTTTTGAGCTGTGGTGTTGGAGAAGACTCTTGAGAGTCCCTTGGACTGCAAGGAGATCAAAGCCACTCAATCCTAAAGGAAATCAGGCCTGAATATTCGTTGGAAGGACTGATGCTCAAGCTGAAACGCCAATACTTTGGCCACCAGATGTGAAGAACTGACTCCTTGGAAAAGACCTTGAAGTGGGAAAGATTAAAGGCAGGAGGAGAAGGGGGTCACAGAGGATGAGATGGTTGGATGGCATCACCGACTCAATGGACGTGAGTTTGAGTAAACTCCGGGAGTTGGTGATGGACAGGAAGGCTTGGTGTGCTGCAGTCCATGGGGTCACAAAGAGTCAGACATGACTGAACTGATCTGAGCAAATAGAATGACACAGGCACCAACTGTTCAGAAAGGACCTTGACTATTAAACTATAGATCTTCCTCAGCTTATGACAAGATTACATCCCAATAAACCTATTGAAAATATTACATTGAAAATGTATTTAATACATCTCATCTACCAAACATCATAGCTTAACCTAGCCTGCCTTAAACATGTTCCAGAACACACATTAGCTTATGCCCGAGCAAAATCACCTAATACCAAGACTATTTTCTAATAATAAAGTGTTTACTATCTCATGAAATTTATTGAATACTGAAAGTGAAAAACAGAATGATGTCCAGAATGGTTGTGGTGTATTAGTTGTTTACCCTCATGATCCTGTGCATGACTGGGAGAAAGTATCCTACCACATTGCTAGCTACAGAAAAGATCAAAATTCAAAATTTAAAGTGCAGGGGTTTTTTTACTGAATGTGTATCACTTTTGCAGCATCATACAGTCGAACCATCTTAAGAACCATTTGTCTTGCTTACCTATACTGGGGGGGTTAGGTAGCAGCTGAACATCTTTCCTGAATATACACTAGAGACCAGAGAAATTGGAGTGTGTACCAAAACTAGCTAGGAACTTGGGATAGAGTAGAGAGCAATCAACAAGGTCCCTATCATTCAGTAGCATACTTTCTATTTGAGGAAAAAAGATAATCAGCAATAAACAAATATAAAATCACTTCTGTTCATCCTAAATGCTTTGAAGAAAATTAAGCAAAATAAGTGAACAGAGCAACCAAGAGTGGAAGTATTTTAAATAGTGTTTGGAAGAGGTTCTCTAAATATTTGATACTTGAACAGAGAACTAAGACTTGGAGAAAGAGCATCCCAGCCAACAACAAATTTAGACTCAAGGGGAGAAGAAGCTTGGAGGTGTTATGTGAAAGACTGTGAGAAGGCCAGTGTAGGAGGGGAAAGGGGTTAGTGAGAACTGTAGAACATCAAATCACAGAAGACACCAGGAGCTGTGGTAAGCAGTGGTCAGCTTTTATGAAACCAGATTCTCTGAGTGCAATGGAAAGCTGTTGCTTCTTTTTTCAACAGAAAACAGAGTGACTTGATTTACAGTTTTAAAAGATATCAGTGAAATAGAATTGAGAACCAGGAAACAAATCAGCATTTGACAGTGGAATCAAGAATACTCAATACAAGAGAGACAGTATTTTCAATAAATGGTGTTGGGAAAATTAGATACTCAAATGCAAAAGAATGAAATTAGACCCTTATTATACTACTCACAAAAACTAACTAAAAATAGATTAAATACTTAAATGTAAGATCTGAAACCATAAAACTCCTAGAAGAAAACATAGGGAAAATGCTCCTAACATTGGTATTAGCACCAAAAACAAAGGCATTATAAAAATAAGCAGTTAGACTGTATCAAAATAAAAAGATTCTACCCAGCAAAAGAAACAGCCAACAGAATGAAAAGGCAGCCTGCAGAATGGGAGAAAATATTTGCCTAACTACGTGTCTGATAAGCAGTTAATATAAAAAATATATAAATAACTCATACAACTCAATAGCAAAAAAGAAAAGAAAAAGAATAATAATCAAATAATCTGATTTAAAATGAGAATGGGACCTGAGTAAACTTTTTTCCAAAGGGATATAAATGGTCAATAGGTACATGAAAAGATGCTTATTATCACTAATCATCAGAGAAATGCAAATCAAAACCATGGTGAGATATTGTCTGCCACCTGGTAGGATGGCTATTATTAAAAAAATGTAAGGTAACAACTGTCATTGAGAATATGGAAAAAAGAAAGCCCTAATGTACTTTTGATGGGAATGTAAATTTGTGCAGCCAGTATGGAAAACAGTATGGAAGTTCCTGAAAATTAAAAATAGAACTACCATATGATCCAGGAATCCCACTTCTGGATATACATCCAAAGGAAAGGAGATCTCCATATTGAAGAAATATCGGCACTCCCACAGCCATTGCATCGGTCACAATAGCCAAGATATGGAAGCAACATAAGTGTCCATTGATAGATGAATGAATGAAGAAAATATGATATATATTTTACATTATATTTATGCATTTTTTCAATCACAATAAAGGAGGAAATCCTGCATTTCTGACAACATGGATGAACCTTGAGGACATTATCCTTGTGAACTAAGTAATCAGACAGAAAAAAGACAAAAACCATATGATCTCACTTACATGTGGAATCATTTAGACAAAAAACAAAATTTATGCAGAAACAAAGGTGGTTGCTGGAGGCAGAAGAATTGGGGAAAATGTGAGATATTGGTAACACACTTCTAGTAATAAGATTAGTAGGTTCTGAGGATCTAATACACAGCCTGCTGACTGCTGTATTATGTACTTGAAAGTTGCTAAGAGAATATCTTAAATATTTTCACCACACACTCTCTTTCACACACACACACACACACACACACACACACACTTGTAATTATGTGAATGATGGATGTGTTAACCTTACTGTGGTAATTATTTCACAATATATACATATCAAATTGTCACATTATATACTTTAAACTTATACAGCATTTTATGTCATCTATTTCTCAATTAAGCTGGAAAAAAAGATAATTCCAGCTGCCTTGTGTAATGCAGACTCTAAGAAGGAAGAAAGAAGCATGGAGAAAGTTAACAGGAAGTTGGGAGATTTAATGGTATCTTGGATTTGGGAGATTATGATGGAAGAAATGAAAAGTAAAATTGCTATATTCTTTCCCATGCCAAGATTCTCTTTTCAGGGCTAATATTTGGAGGTTCTGTATTTTATTTTTATAAGGGATGTCATTCCCTTTTAAAAGCTCATTTTAAATATCATTCTTCTTATTTTATTTTAATACCAGAAGCATTTTGTAGTGGGGTATAGACAATTAACAGGGTTTCCCTGGTGGCTCAGATGGTTAAAAAAATCCACCTTCAATGTGGAAGACCTGGGTTCTACCCCTGGGTTGGAAGATCCCCTGGAGGAGGGCATGGCAACCCACTCCAGTATTCTTGCTGGAGAATCCCCAAGGACAGAGGAGCCTGGTGGGCTACATTCCATGGAGTCACAAAGAGTTGGACACGACTGAGCAACTAAGCACATAGCCATTTAACAATGATGTGGTATTCCAGGTGAACAGCAAAGGGACTCAGCCATTCACATACATATATCCATTCTCCCAAATGCCATTTATAAATAATGGCAAACTTTTGAAATAGCATAAAAGAAAGTTGGTTTCTTTTAAATGTCTAATATTCATACTAAGAGAAGATAAATTTATTGATACATTTTATATAGGTCTTAATGAAGTCCTTTAACATTTGTTCCTATTAAAATTTCTGACTGGAATTCTGTAGTGAATAGTGAAGAAGATAGTCTTTAATAAATGGTGAAGAAGACAGTCCTTCCCAAATAGTGAAGAAGATAGTCTTTAATAAATGGTGCTGGGAAAACTAGATATTTAAATGCAAAAGAATGAAATGAGATTCCTATCTTACTCTACTTATAGAACCTCTGTGTGTTTGTGTGTGTCTATGTGTGTGTGTGTTTGGTCGTGTCCAATTCTTTGTGGCCCCATGGACTGTAGCCCAGCAGGTTCCTCTGCCCGTGGAATTTTCCACACAGGGATACTGGAGTAGGTTGCCATTTCCTACTCCAGGGGCTCTTCCTGACCTAGGGATCGAACCCACATCTCTTGTGTCTCCTGTATTGGCAGGCAGATTCTTTACCACTTGAGCCACTGTATAGAACCTACAATAGAAGACTCTCCTTTTAGACTCTGTTGCATTTTCCTCCCCCAGGTGTACAATTACCCATGCTAGCTACAATGATGTGAAAAATCACCACACAGATTTTTACTGAGGAATGGGCTCTGATGGGCCAATCATTCCCAGAAGATGGCTGTGTAATATAGAGCACGCTGTCTTTCTGAGAATTGGTCTTCTAATATTGTAATTAAAATAAAGAGATTATCCTTCATATCCTTTTAGCATTTTAGATAATCCTAAGAGTTCTTTCCACTTCCAAAATTTTAAGATGGTTCCGCTTCTGATTTCCATATGCCGTTGACACAAGTCATTGCTTATTTAGTTAATTACACAATGCTATATATGTCAGCCATTTTTATGCTGATAATTTCCCAGTTTTATATCTCAAGTTCAGGATTTATTTTATATCTCAAGTTCATGAGGTTTATTCTCATATAACAAATGGCTTCCTGAACATGTCTACCTGGATGGTATATCAGTACTACAAATACTTTATGTCCAACATGCCTGATTCATTAACTTTCCCCATCAACTTGCTCCCTTTTCTGTATACTCTCCTCATATTATTTAGGTTGCTGTCTCTTTGATTGTCTTCTACTATACCATTCTAGCAAATAACCATCTGCTTACTTGTCTGCTTATCTAAGTCTACAAGACTCAGCTCAAGTTACCTTCTTATGCAAAATTTTTCTAAGCCCACTTCCTAGGCAAGAAGAATTTCTTACCGCCTGTGGTATCTTGAGTAATATCAGAGCACCTGCCTGAATTTGTTCACCTGTTTATTTGTCTACATTTTGAACTCCTTGAGAGGAATTATAGTTTCTTATTTCCTTGTGATGCTATGCTCAGCTTAGACTATATCACATTAGATGATTAACAAAGATATCATGAATGAGTAAAAATGAAAGTTCTCTGATCTGAGAATTGCTCATATTCCATTTTTTAATCTGAAATATATTCTCACACTAATAGCATCTCCAAGACAGGGAGAAGCCATTGGCCTTCTTGCTTATTTTGACTTGTTTACCAGTTTATGAAGACTCATATAAATGTTTACCTTCGTTTGTTTGCAGCCATCCTTCCATGAGATATCAGTGTTCTTTCCATGTATATTCTGTCTTGCAGAGTGCAGAGACTTTTCTTTTTCCTCTCTTCCTTGAGATTGAGATTAGAATAATGATGCCCAGCCAGTTTTTAATAGATGTTCATTCCAGAACCCCACATTTGCCTTAGTTCCCTCTGGAAAACAAAGTTTCTTCTATGTAGACATTTATATATAAACCAATTTTATCATCAGCAGCTAACAAATACACTTCCAGCTCTTCAAAATGTTAATGAAATTTTTTAGACATGATTCTTAGCACTCGTTCAGTAAGCATACCTGGGTGAATAAGCTGTCAAATTTGAGTGGCTGAATTTTTCTCAGCATCATCTTAAAATACCTCCTACTCCCTGATCAGGCTAGAAGAAATTAACCAAAGTGATTTATTTTAGCAGTGTCAAGAAATCATGTGTGACTTGTGAAAATGATAGAGTCAGCTTTCCTTCCCATTATGTTTATAAAACTTATGGGTACTGGAATAATTAACAGACAAATCAGAAAGAACTTTGCCTGAGAAGAGAAGTTTCTTTCTCTGAGGTTACAAACCCTTTAAGACTTTGAGCCTGCTCTTCACTTTCTTTACTTGAGTGGTTAGTGCTTTGTCACTCCCACAGCCATTTCCTTTCTCCTGCCAGTCTTCCTGACATTTCTTGATAGAGTCAGGAATAGCATTTTGTCAGTTAATTCATCTTTAAAAGGTCACAGATTATCATAGACTAGCTTGGCAGAAATGAACATATTACAGAATGTAGTTGAAACCAAGTAAACATTAACACTGATAATAATTATTATTAATCTTTATTAGGTTCTAGTTATAATTACATCATTAATGCAGTCAATCCTCAAAATGGCCCTGTAATTTAACCATCTGATGTCAGCCTTTTACAGGGTTTCCCAGGCGGCTCAGTGGTAAAGAATACACCTGCCAGTGCAGGAGATGTGAGTTTGATCTCTGGGTTAGGAAGATCCCCTGGAGGAGGAAATGGCAACCCACTCTAGTATTCCTGCCTGAAGAATCCCCATGGACAGGGGAGCCTGGCGGGTTGCAGTCCACGGGATCACAAAGAGTCACACATGACTGAGCGTAGCACAGCACGTCACAATGTAAAAGCACATTCCTTTTGCAGAGAGGAAAAGAAGGATTGGAGAGGAGAGGCCACATGGCCAATGGATGACTGAGTTAAAATTTGAACTCCTGTCCTCACATTTTTTTCATTTCACCAGTGTTTATAAGAATATGTGAATGCAATTGTCCATGTCTTGAATGACAAGGGCTCTTGAGGAGAGGTGCTTAAGGCAGATGGTGATCTGTTCAGCAGGCGTGTAGCCTGTATTCCTGTTGTCACATAGTTGGAAGCAGATTCAGATGGCTGAGATGAAACTGTGCATGTAATGAGTTGAACAGGGGTTTGCCTGACTCGCATGGATGTTTCTTTGCCTTCTAGGAAGATTTCCAACCTGCAGCAGCCTCAGAGACCAATTGGGAATCAGTCACAAGCTCTATCTCAGTAAGTAATTTATGTTTCTGTTCCTGCAAAAACAACTGATGGAGTAGTAGCTAAGGTCAATCCTGGGATGACTTCAGCTGCATGCAGGATCTATGGCTTGATCCAAAGCCAGATCTCAAGCATGATGTGTTCTTCCATTCCTTTTATGTTACAGTGGGCTATGTCAGATGCCCTTTTGCCTTCTCTTTCAGAAAGGTTTCCAGGAAATGTCAGTACCCATTGTAGGAACACGGGAGGCAATGACTTAAGTATTTATGAGTTTCAAAGCAGAACATTCCAACTAAAAGTCTGTATAAAATATATGAAACAGGTCCAGGGCCCAAGCTCAAGTGGGGAATTTTGAAATAGTTTTTTGAATATTCCAGGGGAAGCTGTTAACCTTTGCATTTTCAATGGTCTTTTCATATGTGAAAAAGCCCCAGTGTTAATCGCAAGATAAAACTTAAGTGCAAGCCAGACTTGGGTTCTGTGTGTCTTAGAAATAAAACACAACTCACCCCGAAACTTAAAATGGTTCGTGCTCCATTTGTTTTCCTCCAAATCTAGTCATTTCTCAGTATTCTGTCTACTTATCTACTTTGTACAGAAAGAGCAGGTTTTGTTTTCACCAATCCTGTGGGTAGCACTTGTGTAGCAATAAACTAAAATATGATAAATGCAGTTGTTCATTATAAGATGAAGAGCATGGAGAAAACTTGGCTATGGTTCTAAAGTATGTTAGTGTGGCTGAGTCAACATTGATTTTTTTTTTTTTTTTTGCCCCTGAAGTGACAGTCAATCTTTTGTTCTTGGGGGGAGTTTTAAAAACTATCCTGAGATGCCAGGATTTCCTCTTCTATAGACTCTGTGACTCTTTAATTTACCAAGTGTAGCTGCTGGACTAGAATATGATCTGATGGAGATCAGTGTGGTCTATAATGGTGATTTTACAGAAACTTTGTTCATCTCTGACACTTGGCAATGCATGCTCTGAAATTAGCTGGGTATAGGCAATTATTGTCAGGTAGGAGACAATTAAAATAATGCTGGGGTACTGGGGAGCTAAGAGGCTAGGCAGGAGGTGTGGGCAGTTAGCGCCTGACTGACAATTTAAGGTACATGCCAGTGGCAGCTTTTCCACCAGGACCGAGAGTTCTATTCCGTCAGGAGATCCTCTGGCTGCTCAAGTATCTTATGCATGTTCGCTCAGGGTTGTCTCATCAGTCCTTGCCCCAAGGGCAGAAATTAATAAGCTTGAAGTCCCCCCCTAATTCGGGATAGCCCAGGTCCTCTGAAACAGAAGGATTGTCCCATCCATTTGGTACATCTGTGCAAGCTCAGCCTTATGTCTGAATCCACTAGAAACTCTTCTAGATTGAGTTCTAAGTCCAGGTTCTGCTGAGTCCTCTTGGAAGACGAGGGAGACCTCACTTCTTTTTTCAGCATTCTGATTTTCAAGAACCTTCTGAAGCAGGAGCAAGAGCCCTTGGATCTCCCATTAACTTCTATGTAAACCATTATTTGCTTCTGTTGAGACTGGTTTACAGTTTTCAGAATACTTTTTAAAACAAATGTTTATCATTTTAAAGTAATTCACTCAGCTTTTGGTTTGATTTTTATGAACATATGACAGAATCTGAATGAGATCAAATTTATAAGGCCATTGAAAGAAGTACAATCAACTAGTATTTCCCTCAAAAATAGTTTTGAAATAATTGCCTCAGAAACAAAAATGTTCTCCTTTGTTGATTAAGTCACCTAGTTGGTCATAAATATTTTCTTAACCATTACTAATGTGTTAGTCGCTCAGTCATGTCTGAGTCTTTGTGATCCCATGGACTGTAGCCCACCAGGCTCCCCTGTCCATGGAATTCCCCAGGCAACAATACTGGAGCATGTAGCCATTCTCTTCTCCAGTGGATCTTCCCAACCCAGGGATCGAACTCAGGTCTCCTGCATTGCAGATTCTTTACCATCTGAGCCACCAGAGAATCCCCAACCATCATTAGTATTTCAAGTCAAAACTTGAAAAAAGCAGCAAAACTCATACATAAGTTCTCTTTTACATTGTACCTATAGTTTGTATTTGCTCTTCAAACTAATATTAGAAGAGCTTAGATTCCGTCCTCATCCTCGGGGACTAAGAGCACCTCCACAGCTTTCTCTTGGAGAGACATCTGAATACACCATACACCTTAGGTACTGTTAAGATGAAGCCCAGGAAGCTCCTTGCCAGGAGGTCCCCAGAATCATTTAGGTAGCTTTGCTTGTGGTGGAATAGCTTGATTGATGTACCTCCTTTTGTCTCAAAAAAAGGGGAAAATGTAATTTCAAAGCTTTCATATGGTGTCATGCACCTAACTTTGGCCGGTTAACTTTGATTTTGTGGCTCTTAGACCACCTTATTGTGATACAAAGCTAATTGTAAATCATGTGGTCAGTAAGAGCCAAGTAGACTGTAGATCCAGACAATACAAAGTTGAGTGGGAATTTGGACTTGTGTTACTGAATCATAAATTTAGCTGCCTTAAGCATAGGGTACCAAGAGGGTTGTGAAAGACAGAAGTAATGTGCCTTAATCAGGGTTCAGCTTCTATGAGCCATGCACACACATACACAAACACAAACACAAATACACTCCTAGATTAAATAACTGGACTGGTACCTTCACCAATCTATCTCATGTCTCTCACCTTACACTCCAAACCCCATCTGCCACTTACTCCCTTTCCATACAGGGTGTATTTAAATTACAACAAATTATACCATTAGTAGGTATTTATGCTCTTATAAAACCTCTTAACAATATTGCATAGGAATATTGCATAGGACAATATTGCATAGGAACCTGGCATGTTAGGTCCATGAATCAAGGTAAATTGGAAGTGGTCAAACAGGAACAAAGTGAACATCAACATTTAGGAAGCAGTGAACTAAAATGGACTGGAATGGATTAATTTAACTCAGATGACCATTATGTCTACTACTGTGGGCAAGAATCCCTTAGAAGAAATGGAGTAGCCCTCATAGTCAACAGGAGTCTGAAATGCAGTACTTGGATGCAATCTCAAAAATGACAGAATGACCTCTATTGGTTTCCAAGGCAAACCATTCAGTATCACAGTAATCCAAGTCTATGCCCCAAACAGTAAGGCTGAAAAAGCTGACGTTGACTGGTTCTATGAAGACCTACAAGACCTTCTAGAACTAACACCCAAAAAAGATGTCCTTTTCATGATAGGGGACTGGAATGCAAATGTAGGTAGTCAAGAGATATCTGGAGTAACAGACAAATTTAGCCTTAGAGTAAAAAATGAAGCAGGACAAAGGCTAATAGAGTTTTGCCAAGAGAACTCACTGATAATATCAAGCACCCTTTCCAACACAAGAGGAAACTGTACACATGGACATCACCAGATGGTCAACACCAAAATCAGACTGATTATATTCTTTGCAGCAAAAAATGGAGAAGCTCTCTACAGTCAGCAAAAACATGACCAGGAGCTGACTATGGCACAGATCATGAATTCCTTATTGTCAAATACAGACTTAAATTGAAGAAAGTAGGGAAAACCACTAGAACATTCAGGGATGACCTAAGTCAAATCCCTTATGATTATAAAGTAGAAGTGACAAACAGATTCAAGGGATTTGATCTGATAGACATACTGTCTGAAGAACTATGGACAGAGGTTTGTGACATTGTACAGGAGGCAGGGATCAAGACCATCCCCAAGAAAAAGAAATGCAAAAAGGCAACATGGTTGTCTGAGGAGGCCTTACAAATAGCTGGGAAACAAACAGAAGCTAAAGGCAAAAGAGAAAAGGAAAGATATACCCACTTGAATGCAGAGTTCCAAAGAATAGCAAGGAGAAATAAGAAAGCCTTCCCCAGTGAACAATGCAAAGAAATTGAGGCTAACAATAAAATGGGAAAGATTAGAGATCTCTTCAAGAAAACTAGAGATACAAAGGGAATATTTCATGCAAAGATGGGCACAATAAAGGACAGAAATGGTATGAACCTAACAGAATCAGAAGATATTAAGAAGAGGTGGCAAGATTACAAAGAAGATCTTCATGACCCAGATAATCATGATGGTGTGATCCCTCATCTAGAGCCAGACATCCTGGAATGTGAAGTCAAGTGGGCCTTAGGAAGCATCACTACAAACAAAGCTAGTGGCAGTGATGGAATTCCAGCTGAGCTATTTCAAATCCTAAAGGATGATGCTGTGAAAGTGCTGCACTCAATATGCCAGCAAATTTGGAAAACTCAGCAATGGCTACAGGACTGGAAAAGGTCAGTTTTCAATCTAATCCCATAGAAAGGCAATCCCAAAGAATGCTCAAACTACCACACAATTTCACTCATCTCACATGCTAGCAAAGTAATGCTCAAATTCTCCAAGCCAGGCTTCAGCAATATGTAAACCGTGATCTTTCAAATGTTCCAGATGGGTTTAGAAAAGGCAGAGGAACCAGAGATCAAATTGCCAACATCCATTGGATCATCAAAAAAGCAAGAGAGTTTCAAAATGACATCTACTTCTGCTTTATTGACTATGCCAAAGCCTTTGGCTGTGTGCATCACAATAAACTGTGGAAAATTCTGAAAGAGATGGGAATACCAGACTACCTTATCTGCCTCTTGAGAAATCTGTATGCAGGCCAAGAAGCAACAGTTACAACTGGACATGGAACAACAGCCCGGTTTCAAATTGGGAAAGGAGTATGTCAAAGCTGTATATTGTCACCCTTCTTATTTAACTTAAATGCAGAGTACATCATGAGAAATGCTGGGCTGGATGAAGCACAAGCTGGAATCAAGACTGCCACGAGAAATGTCAATAATCTCAGATATGCAGATGACACCACCCTTATGGCAGAAAGCGAAGAAGAACTAAAGAGCCTCCTGGTGAAAGTGAAAGAGGAGAGTGAAAAAGTTGGCTTAAAACTCAACATTCAGAAAACTAAGATCATGATGTCTAGTCCCATCACTTCATGGCAAATAGATGGGGAAACAATGGAAACAGTGACAGACTTTATTTTGCAGAGCTCCAAAATCACTGCACATGATGACTGCAGCCATGAGATTAAAAGACACTTGCTCCTTGGAAGAAAAGCTATGACAAACCTAGATAGCATATTAAAAAGCAGAGACATTACTTTGTCAACAAATGTCCATCTAGTCAAAGCTATAGTTTTCCCAGTAGTCATGTATGGATGTGAGAGTTAGGCTATAAAGAAAGATCAGCGCCGAAGAATTGATGCTTTTGAATTGTGATGTTGGAGAAGACTCTTTAGAGTTTCTTGGACTTCAAGGAGATCCAACCAGTCCATCCTAAAGGAAATCAGTCCTGAATAGTCATTGGAAGGACTGATGCTGAAGCTGAAATTCCAATAGTTGGCTACCTGATGCGAAGAACTAACTGATTGGAAAAGACCCTGATGCTGGGAAAGATTGAAGGTGGGATGAGCCGGAGTGACAGAAGATGAAATGGTTGGATGGCATCACCAACTCAATGGACTGAGTATGAGTAAGCTCCGGAAGTTGGTGATAGACAGAGAGGCCTGGCATGCTGCAGTCCATGGGGTTGCAAAGAATCAGACATGACTGAGCAACTGAACTAAACTCAAAACCTCATAATTTTCCCCAAGAGTAAGTATCACTTGGGAATCTTTGCATCTTGATTTTTTAAAAAGCATTCACCTGAAAGTCGGAAAATAACTGTGGGCTTTGCTGTCTGGGACTCTATAATGCATATGCATATTATTTCTCTTTAGGAATACAGCTAAGTTTCAGAAATGTGAGTTTTCATTAATTTTTATTTTCCTATAGAGATATGAGATACTTGCCCTTGGGGGATATTATTTGTTTAGCAGTTTCTTTAAAGACATTTAGAAAACATTGGAGACTATGCTTTCCATTCCCATGTTAATGGGTCATGAATTTTTACAGAGATGTTTGACTCATGGCTCATTTACCTCAAGATTGTACAAGTGTTAGTGAAGTAAGTGCTTAGAAATTTATATGGGAATATATTCCATGGCAAAATGCATAATCCCTTCCAGACTTTCTATAATGTTGCATTCCCCACTTAAAGAGTATTCCTGAGAATGTTTTAATGGCAACAGGGATCCCTAGCAACTATAGCATTGAAAGTGCATACACACACACAAAATGCATATACACACACATACACACCCAAGTGAATCTTCCAGTCTTAAGTCAAGGGAGCCAGTTTCATGGCTTATTATTCTTGTTGACAATGAGATGCTTAAAGTACCAAATTTTATCAAGATATTTCCAGAGTAAATTTAAACACTGCTCACATCTATTGTGGTAGGTGAGCTATAAAGAGGGGGCATTGAGGCTAAGCAAGGGAGATGAAATGGATTACTCACGGTTTGCATGGAAGATGAAAGGAGTTCATAATTTACCTATTACCATTATTTGTTGATATGGATATGATGATTTGGGACTTTGAACCAAGAAATTTAATGACTTATTTTGATATTTCCATCTATCTGATATCATTTTTAATGATTACAGTTCAGATGAGCTGGGTATTTTATGATCTTCCTGTTTTTGATTTGCAGTAAAGCAAATGACTATGATTTACCAAGCAATTATTTAGGAATATGGCAAGACTATGGCATAGGGGCTCAGCATGATATTTATATACGTGATGTCTTATAATCAGAAGTCTGTGTTCCTTCCATAAGGTTGTGTGACTTGTATTTCATAGCAATACACTTTTTCTGAGTACACTGAGCTGTATGTCACTCTTAGGGGGTATCCTATCACTCTCCATCAGTAACGGACCCCACTCTCACTGCGGATGCTCTGGACAAAACGATTGCAGAATTTGATACTGTGGAAGAGCTGCTCAAGCACTTCAATCCAGAATCATGGCAAGAAGATCTTGAGAATCTGTATTTGGATACCCCTCATCATCGAGGCAGATCGTATCATGACAGGAAGTCAAAAGGTAAGAAACAGATACAGTTCTTCATAAGCAGATACAAGTACTAATAGTAACAAGTAAGAATTTGCAATGCAATATATTTAATACACTTAAATCAGATGAGTATTGTTAGCCCATTATTATATATGTTTTCACAGAACTTTCAAATGATATTCTGTGTTTTGCCCAAACTGTGTTGTTTGTATGGGACTAAGAAAGACTTGAGTCAGTCAAAGTTTGGAGCTAGAAAAGACCTTATAAAATCATCTGGATCAACTTTGTGCTTCTTGGCAAGCAAGGTATTTTTAGTCCCACCATAAACAGTAGAGGTGACCAAAGTCAGGGGAGCTGGATAACTCTTCAATGGCTGCATGGCAATGGAGAGGAAAGGAGAATCATGGTCTCTTGCCTCCAATGGCAGTGTGTGTGTGACAGTCCTCTGTGTCTCTCTGATGGATGTGAGTGTTGAATTAGCCCAGGACTCAGTCAGTGTTCGCAGGAGAGGCTCCTGGTAAAGCAGTGGTCAAAACTCTGGAAGATTCCAACTCTACTCATTCAGTGTCCATTCCAAAAAAATTTCATAAGGTCCTACCATAGGCTTGGCATCCTTGGTAGTTCATAGGATGTAAAGGTCCCAAGAAAGAAACAAAGATCTGGGATATTTTGCACAAGTGTGAGGGTACACATTCATCTGGAAGGTTCAGAAAAACACAGTGAAGGGAGGAGAAAAGAATATTCAGCAGAGTTAAAACATCAAGAGTTAAAACCATAGTACTTAAGCTATTAAAAAATAGGATGCTGCATCTGGGTAATATGTTTTCAGGATGTGAGTGTTTATTTGAATGTTTAACTCAAATTAGTAGAAAAATAGTTTGTAATTACCTCTTATTGAATAAAAGTATAATTTCTAGTCTATTATGTTCTTGCTTCATTTGATAAGATTTGTTATTATTAACATTTTTGGAAGTCTTATAAGGCTGACTTGCATCACAGATGTAAAGATGTAAAGAAACAGTACACCCTGTTTCTTTGTAGTAACAGAGGTCCTTTTAAAGAGAAGGGATAGGTTGCCCACTCCAGAATTATTGGGCTTCCCTGGTGGCTCAGATGGTAAAGAATCCACCTACAGTGTGGGAGAACTGGATTCAATCCCTGGGTTGGGAAGATCCCCTGGAGAAGAGAAAGGCTACCTACTCCAGTATTCTGTCCTGGAAAATTCCATGTACAGAGGAGCCTAGCAAGCCACAATCCATGGGGTTGCAAAGAGTGGGACACAACTGAGCGACTTTCACTTTCAGGAATTGTGAACCTGGGCCCTTTTACAGATAATGTTTGTGTTGGTGAGGATTCATGTAGGCTGAAGCAACTAATTAGTTAACTCCTGCCTAAATCTGCTACTTATGGCTTAGGTCATACTCTTATATACTTAAATTGCACAGCTAAGTGAGGACAACAGAGTCACTGGTGGCCCTGATGTTATGGAGACACGGCGCATGCCTGTGTGAGTGCTAAGTCACTTTAGTCGTGTCCGACTCTTTGCGACACTATGGGCTGTAGCCCACCAGGCTCCTCTGTCCATGGGATTCTCCGGACAAGAATACTGCAGTAAGTTGCCATTTCCTTCTCCAGGGGATCTTCCCGACCCAGGGATGGAACCCAAGTCTCTTGCATCTCCTCCATTCGCAGGCAGGTTCTTTACCACTAGCACCGCCTAGGATGTCACATGCAGGACAGTGTAACTCTCAAATCAAATTTCCTCAGTGCTCACTTTGTATCCAACACAAAAAAGAAAATGCTTTTTTATAAGGCATTGCTGTTTTTGGATCTCTGTTAGGTCAACTTGAAAGAAAATAAAATATTCATGATGCTTTGAGAACCCCAGAAAAAAAATATTAAAATGGCATTGGGCAAAGAAATGATAAAACTTGACTATATCTTCAAGTATCTTCACCATGACAGCTATTTGAGAGTCAGCCCTACTTGACACCTATTCTTTTGAAATACTAAAATTTAAAAATCACCTAAATTCATTACTTATTTTTCCCCAGATATTATGTTGAGTTAGAGGCAAGTCATCTTGGTTCAAATCCTAACCCTGCCACTTACAAGTTTTGTGATTATTTTCATCTAATCATTGTTGTTCCTGAGCCTCAGTTTCCTCATTGGCAATGTGGGTATGATAATACCTACTTTCAGGAATTGTTAGAAGTGCCATCCAAAGCACCTGACATATAGTACTTGCTCAAGAGATGTTAGCCAGCTGTAGTTACTGAGATTTCTAAAATGACTGCTTCACTTCCTTGATGGAGCCTTTATTGTCCCTTGTTTTCTCTCTGTGAAGCCCACCACTCCAGACTTCTCAAGTTTGGAGTACATGAGATGCTACAGCATTTATTTGTCCAACTACTGCATTGCTGTTGCATCTCTGTATTTTCTCTAAGAGGGCTTCCCTGGTGACTCAGATGGTAAAAAAAAAAAAAAAAAAAAAATCTGTCTGCAATGCAGGAGACCTGGTTTGATCCCTCAGTTGGGAAGGTTCCCTGGAGAAGGGAATGTCAACCTATGCCAGTATTCTTGCCTGGAGAATCCCATGGACAGAGGAGCCTGGCAGGCTATAGTCCATGGGGTCACAAAGACTTAGATATGACTGAGCAGTGTGAGATCCTAGGACCTAAGTGTTTCAACTGTGGCTGAATGTTAAGTCACCTGAGGAGTTTTAACAAAATACAGGTGCCTAGTGCGGTCCCAGTCACACGGACTCAGAAACTCTGAGGGTGATCCTGGGGCATTGACATTATTTTATGGCTCCTAGGAGATTGAGTAGATCCCCTCTGGCATAGAGTCAGACATAACTGAGCGACTTTCACTTTCAGGAGATTGAGACAGATCCTCAGAGGCACTCAGGGTTGAGGGATTGTTCATCTTCTATCTTCAGTAAGTTGATACAAATAGAAAGCATCACTACGAACAAAGCTAGTGGAGGTGATGGAATTCCAGTTGAGCTATTCCAAATCCTGAAAGATGATGCTGTGAAAGTGCTGCACTCAATATGCCAGCAAATTTGAAAAACTCAGCAGTGGCCACAGGACAGGAAAATGTCAGTTTTCATTCCAATCCCAAAGAAAGGCAATGCCAAAGAATGCTCAAACTACCGCACAATTGCACTCATCTCACACGCTAGTAAAGTAATGCTCAAAATTCTCCAAGCCAGGCTTCAGCAATATGTGAACCATGAACTTCCTGATATTCAAGCTGGTTTTAGAAAAGGCAGAGGAACCAGAGATCAAATTGCCAACATCTGCTGGATCATCGAAAAAGCAAAAGAGTTCCAGAAAAACATCTATTTCTGCTTTATTGACTATGCCAAAGCCTTTGTGTGGGTCACAATAAACTGTGGAAAATTCTTCAAGAGATGGGAATACCAGACCACCTGATCTGCCTCTTGAGAAATTTGTATGCAGGTCAGGAAGCAACAGTTAGAACTGGACATGGAACAACAGACTGGTTCCAAATAGGAAAAGGAGTACGTCAAGGCTGTATATTGTCACCCTGTTTATTTAACTTCTATGCAGAGTACATCATGAGAAACGCTGGACTGGAAGAAACACAAGCTGGAATCAAGATTGCCGGGAGAAATATCAATAACCTCAGATATGCAGATGACACCACCCTTATGGCAGAAAGTAAAGAGGAACTCAAAAGCCTCTTGATAAAAGTGAAAGTGGAGAGTGAAAAAGTTGGCTTAAAGCTCAACATTCAGAAAACGAAGATCATGGCATCCGGTCCCACCACTTCATGGCAAATAGATGGGGAAACAGTGGAAACACTGTCAGACTTTATTTTTCTGGGCTCCAAAATCACTATAGATGGTGACTGCAGCCATAAAATTAAAAGACGCTTGCTCCTTGGAAGGAAAGTTATGACCAACCTAGATAGCATATTCAAAAGCAGAGACATTACTTTGCCAACAAAGGTTTGTCTATTCAAAGCTATGGTTTTTCCAGTGGTCATGTATGGATGTAAGAGTTGGACTGTGAAGAAGGCTGAGCACCGAAGAATTGATGCTTTTGAACTGTGGTGTTGGAGAAGACTCTTGAGAGTCCCTTGGACTGCAAGGACATCCAACCAGTCCATTCTGAAGGAGATCAGCCCTGGGATTTCTTTGGAAGGAATGATGCTAAAGCTGAAACTCCAGTACTTTGGCCACCTCATGGGAAAAGTTGACTCATTGGAAAAGACTCTGATGCTGGGAGGGATTGGGGGCAGGAGGAGGAGGGGACGACAGAGGATGAGATGGCTGGATGGCATCACTGACTCGATGGACGTGAGTCTGAGTGAACTCCGGGAGTTGGTGATGGACAGGGAGGCCTGGTGTGCTGCGATTCATGGGGTCGCAGAGTCGGACATGACTGAGCGACTGATCTGATCTGATCTGATCTGCCACATTGGAAAAGACCCTGATGCTGGGAAATATTGAGAGCAGGAGAAGAAGGGGGTGACAGAGGACAAGATGGTTGGATGGCATCACTGATTTAATGGACATGAGTTTGAGCAAGCTCAGGGAGATAGTTGTGAAGGACAGGGAAGCGGATGTGCTGTACTCCATGGGCTTGAAAAGAGTCAGACATGACTTAGTGACTAAACAACTGTAATAACTGACATATTTTAGCTGTTCAATTAGTGTTTGTGAAATTGGAGATATTAATAATTTAGTATATTTCTAAAGTTTATAGAAACCCACCCCATAGAGTTAGGCTTGTGCCTTTATTAAGAATGCCTTTGGTTACTGAAATAACCTTGCTAAAGTATTCAAGGCAACATTCTGCTGATTTCTGACAGAGTAAACATTTATCTCCCCTGTTGGCTTAGATTCCATTTCTCAATCTCTTAGTTAAAATGGCTCTAAGGCAGATCTGTACCCTTTCACTGAACACTGGCAAGTCACCGTTGTCTCTACACTTGTGTAACTGTGCTGATCTAATTGTTTATCATTCCCCTAATGCTGAACCACCTGCGTGTATCACAGAAGCAAAGGAAGTCACGTTTAATACTTCAGCTGTTACTGTCAGCTTTTGCAACTTAAAAATATAAATCCATGGTTTTTATCCTGATGTATAAGAAATGGGATAGTGAATAAAAGAGTGAAAACTGAAAAATGGTTATAGATGATAGAGGTCCATTAGATGTCAAATAAAATATGAACTTCATAGGATTTCTAAAACATTTTCTACTACCAGTATTTGTTGCTGTTCTTTAGTCACTGAGTCATGTCTGACCCTTTGCGACCCCCCTGAACTTTAGCCTGCCTGCCTCCTCTGTCCATGGGATTTCTCAGGCAAGAATGCTGGAGTGGGTTGCCATTCCCTTCTCCATGGGCTCTTCCTGACCCAGGGATTGAGCCTGCATCTGCTGTATTGGCAGGCTGATTCTTTACCACTGAGCCACCTGGGAAGCCCCTATAATAATCTTTTAATGATGTTATGTAGAAACAAATTTGCCATTTGTGAATATCTATTGAGCATCCTTTTTTCTGATTTGCCCAGACTGATCAAAAGTGGAATTTTTCATGACATCAAATTTTTCATGATATCAAATCTAAATTTTTTATGATATCAAAGAACAAGATTCTAAAATTGAATGTGAATATATAGATCACAAAATTATATAAACACTAAAATAAAATATAAATACACTAGGTGAAGAACTTGTAAAGTAGAAAAGAGTTAATATATTTAAATTAAATTTTATGTTTTGCTTCTACTGTTATTTGAAGGGAGATTAGGTGACAGTGATGTTTTACTTCTCCTTAAGAAGAGACTTGAAAATGGGAAGTTAAAAGTTTATTAAGGATATTAAAAGTTTAGAGAGAAGAGGGAGGGAAAGGAGACATAACACCACCAAGTACTGAAGCCAGAATTTCAGTGCATAGGGTCCACTTTTTGTCAAATTCACAAGTAATAGATAAGCAAAAACTTGTCTATAAAAGCTTCTGGACTGATGATATTAGGACAAGTTAATGTATCCAACTTTCAGTTTCCTAGGGGGTAATGGAGAAAAGGGTAGCATGGATAATTGACATCTGTAAATAACTAGAGTTCCCAAAACCCAACTTTTGCCAATAATTTCAACCTTAAAGCTGCTCAAAGTTGTAAAATAAGTCATTTGAAATTCAAGTTGCATTTATTTTTTCTGATGAACATGCTAATAACATAGCAAATTTGCACATAATTAGGTAAAAAATTATATGGATGTTCTACAGACCATGCAATTACTCTCTGAATCCTCGCATAACCACTATGTGCCTATACTTGTGTTCAGTCACAAAGTCATGTTCAACTCCTTGTGACCCCAGGGACTAGAGCCAGCCAGGCTCCTTTGTCCATGGGCTTTCCCAGACAAGAATACTGGAGTGGGTTGCCATTTTCTTCTCCAGGGACCTTCCCAATCCAGGAGTCAACCATATCTCCTGCACTGGCAAGTAGATTCTTTACCACTGAGCCACCAGGGAAGTCAAGGGAGTATGACCACTGAAGTTAACAGAAATTATAATATGACTCCTTAAAAAAAAAAAAAAGTCTTTTGAGTTTATGGGCAGTGTATTTACTCAAGTATATAGCACAAAATCTGACATCTCAACATGGAAAAACTGTCGGTCTTAAACTCTACTAGACTGGGCATTGAGAAGTGACTTATGGGAATTAACGATGTGAGATCCTTTTTTTTTTTTTTAACTTATTCCAGGAGAGCACAACTTTCCTGAATTATGGTGTGTTTGTATGGCTGAGCTGGTAAAGAATCTGCCTGCAGTGTGGGAGACCTGGGTTCAATCCCTGGGTTGGGAAGATCCCCTGGAGGAGGGAAAGGCTACCCACTCCAGTATTTTGGCCTGGAGAATTCCATGGACTGTGTAGTCCATGAGGTCGCAAAGAGTCAGACACAACTGAGCAAATTTCTCTTTCACTTTTGCCATAGAAAACCCAATAGTAAGAGGGAAACCTACTTTAATAGCTTGTGTTGTGATTGAAATATGGATATAATTGTTGAGGCATTCCAACTTAGTAGTTCTGAACAACAATAATGCTTGACAAAAAGACATTTTCCCTAAAGATTTGCCATTTATTGATACATAAGCTGAATTTGATGTGCACGCCTCTTTAAGAATCAGTAAGTTAATTTTGAGGGAATCAAGCATACTAATATTAAATTGATTCCAGATGACAGAGTTTGAAATATATGATTTTCACAGACACTAAATGGTTAGATGTTGTAACTCTGGGACAGTTACCAACCCATTCCCCAGGATCTTATATCAATTCTGTGATTTCTTACTTGACGTTATTTTTCTATAAGATCTAAAACACTCTTTAATATTAAAACAATTTATTGGTAAATAACTGGCATAAGAAGCTGAGGATTAAATTAAATAGATATGTTTCATATAAAATGTTAGAACTGGCTCTGAATTCTTTTAGATGCAAATATCTTTTATTTTTTAATTAGTCACTTAGTGTTATTTTTTGTCATGCCCTTGCATACTAACTAGAAAGAGGTAACTCGCTCTTCCAAAAATGATTCAGAATGTAGGAAATAATTTCAGTGTATTAAGATATGAACATATTTTAAAAATGAGCTAGTCAATGTAAATCAAATCCTTACAACTTTCTCTTTGCCTGTTTGATATCTGAGTAAGAATTTGCAGAAAGTCCTTGACTCTATGGATGAATTGGGTAAGGCAGTCTTTAGATGTCATCCGTCTGCAACTATCTATAGGTAAATTAAACAGGGGTCCAGAGACATTAAATCAAATGGATTTTTCTAATTTCTTATGTTCAATAAGGGCTAACTTCTTTGAGTTTCCTGAACAAAGTGGTATGTACCAAGTAAAAGCTTCTTTTTATCAATATTAAAATTGTTTACCATAAATTTGATAGAAATAGAGCAAAAAGAAAGAATGTGATAGTGGGAAAAGAACAGACTTTGGAGTTAAGTAAACTTACAATAAAATTCTAAATCAGTTCCTGATAGTAGCCTTGGAGAAGCTATATGCAGACCTCGGCATTTAGTAAAATAGCTAATCACAACCCCTTTGCAAAGTTGTATTAGGCTTAATAATAGCAGCGTATCCAACTCTTAGTAACCCCTCAATAAATGCTGGCTACTATAATTATTTGAATACAAAACTCGGCATAGAACCAAGACATTTCTGTGGACTCTGTTCTCTTCCCTGTATGGCTTTAAAAGTCTGGAGAGCCTCCTATGGACTATCCAAATATTGTCATATTTAAGTATCTGTATAATCGGTACACTCATTAAAATTTTACAAAATAAATTCCAACTACTCAACTTTTCTATGATACTATTTACTGAGAAATTTCTGACCCCATTTTGCTTTTTAGACGTTTCCTCTTGAAAGCTTAGTTTTAGGCTTTAGCCACTGTCTATAACCCATATGATTTGAAAGTATCTAGATGCCCCACTCACTCAGTTTGCCTGCAACCATTAATAAAAATCATATTGTCATATATAGTGCTGCATGCGTCTACGAGGGCACACACATAAAAGTTTGAAGAAAATCTCAGCACAGGATCAAGGACCTTTTTTGCTTGTTTATTCTCTTAGGGCCAGTGCAACCTCTGCTTTTCTCCGATAATGGTTGTCTATCTTTGTGGATATCCTAAGCCCACTTTCATTATCAAGCATTCCTCACGTCTAAGCATATGACTTAAGTGCAAATTGGAAACTCCATTTCACAGTAGAAAACCATAGGTAACTTTCAATGTCTTGGTGGACAAATGTGCCTTTCCCACAACGGTCACTCTTGTTACTCTGAGTGGGTTTGCCTTGTGGTTCCTATACCAATTTTTACCTGTGCGGCATTGAGGAACCCAACAGCATCCTTGTGCTCAGTGCACTGATGGACTTAAGGAGACAGCTCAGCCTTCCTAGAACTCATGCTCATGCGGAAACTGCTTGAGCTGGGAGATCTGGCTCGCTAAGTGTCTTTACTTGCAAAGGACGGTGCTTCGGTGCTATGTTTCAATGAATTAAACAAAACACACATCATCATTGCTTTCTGACATTGAGATCAAAGTGAGCATGATCTTCCTTTCCTTCAGTTCAGTTCAGTTCACTCAGTCGTTTCCGACTCTTTGTGACCCCATGAATCGCAGAACGCCAGGCCTCCCTGTCCATCACCAACTCCAGAGTTCACTCAAACTCATGTCCATCGAGTCGGTGATGCCATCCAGCCATCTCATCCTCTGTCGTCCCCTTTTGCTCCTGCTCCTAATCTCTCCCAGCAGCAGAGTCCTTTCCAATGAGTCAACTCTTCACATGAGGTGGCCAAAGTACTGGAGTTTCAGCTTTAGCATCATTCCTTCCAAAGAACACCCAGGACTGATCTCCTTTAGAATGGACTGGTTGGATCTCTTTGCAGTCCAAGGGACTCTCAAGAGTCTTCTCCAACACCACAAGCATCAATTCTTCGGCGCTCAGCCTTCTTCACAGTCCAACTCTCACATCCATACATGACCACTGGAAAAACCATAGCCTTGACTAGACGAAACTTTGTTGGCAAAGTAATGTCTCTGCTTTTGAATATGCTATCTAGGTTGGTCATAACTTTCCTTCCAAGGAGCAAGCGTCTTTTAATTTCATGGCTACAGTCACCATCTGCAGTGATTTTGCAGCCCCCCAAAATAAAGTCTGACTCTGTTTCCACTGTTTCCCCATCTATTTCCCATGAAGTGATGGGACCAGATGCCATGGATGTTTTTAGTTTTCTGAATGTTGAGCTTTAAGCCAACTTTTTCACTCTCCTCTTTCACTTTCATCAAGAGGCTTTTTAGTTCCTCTTCACTTTCTGCCATAAGGGTGGTGTCATCTGCATATCTGAGGTTATTGATATTTCTCCCAGCAATCTTGATTCCAGCTTGTGCTTCTTCCAGCTCAGCGTTTCTCATGAAGTACTCTACATATAAGTTAAATAAGCAAGATGACAATATACAGCCTTGACCTACTCCTTTTCCTATTTGGAACCAGTCTGTTGTTCCATGTCCAGTTCTAACTATTGCTTCCTGACCTGCGTATAGGTTTCTCAAGAGGCAGGTCAGGTGGTCTGGTATTTCCCATCTCTTTCAGAATTTTCCACCGTTTATTGTGATCCACACAAGTCAAAGACTTTGGCATAGTCAATAAAGCAGAAGTAGATGTTTTTCTGGAACTCTCTTGCTTTTTCCATGATCCAGCGGATGTTTGCAATTTGACCTGGTTCCTCTGCCTTTTCTAAAACCAGCTTGAACATCTGGAAGTTCACGGTTCACATATTGCTGAAGCCTGGCTTGGAGATTTTTGAGCATTACTTTACTAGCATGTGAGATGAGTAATTGTGTGGTAGTTTGTACATTCTTTGGCATTGCCTTTCTTTGGGATTGGAATGAAAACTGACCTTTTCCAGTCCTGTGGCCACTGCTGAGTTTTCCAAATTTGCTGGCATATGGAGTGCAGCACTTTCACAGCATCATCTTTCAGGATTTGTAAGAGCTCAACTGGAATTCCATCACCTCCACTAACTTTGTTCGTAGTGATGCTTTCTAAGGCCCACTTGACTTCACATTCCAGAATGTCTGGCTCTAGGTCAGTGATCACACCATTGTGATTATCTGGGTTGTGAAGATCTTTTTTGTACAGTTCTTCTGTGTATCCTTGCCATCTCTTCTTAATATCTTCTGCTTCTGTTAGGTCCATACCATTTCTGTCCTTTATCGAGCCCATCTTTGCATGAAATGTTCCCTTGGTATCTCTAGTTTTCTTGAAGAGATCTCTAGTCTTTCCCATTCTGTTGTTTTCCTCTATTTCTTTGTATTGATTGCTGAAGAAGGCTTTCTTATCTCTTCTTGCTATTCTTTGGAACTCTGCATTCAGAGGCTTATATCTTTCCTTTTCTCCTTTGCTTTTGGCTTCTCTTCTTTTCACAGCTATTTGTAAGGCCTCCCCAGACAGCCATTTTGCTTTTTTGCATTTCTTTTCCATGGGGATGGTCTTGATCTCTGTCTCCTGTACAATGTCACGAACCTCTGTCCATAGTTCTTCAGGGACTCTATCTATCAGATCTAGTCCCTTAAATCTATTTCTCACTTCCACTGTGTAATCATAAAGGATTTCATTTCTGTCATACCTGAATGGTCTAGTGGTTTTCCCTACTTTCTTCAGTTTAAGTCTGAATTTGGCAATAAGGAGTTCATGATCTGAGCCATAGTCAGCTCCCAGTCTTGTTTTTGCTGACTGTATAGAGCTTCTCCATCTTTGGCTGCAAAGAATATAATCAATCTGATTTCAGGGTTGACCATCTGGTGATGTCCATGTGTAGAGTCTTCTCTTGTGTTGTTGGAAGAGGGTGTTTGCTATGACCAGTGCGTTCTCTTGGCAAAACTCTATTAGCCTTTGCCCTGCTTCATTCCGTATTCCAAGGTCAAATTTGCCTGTTACTCCAGGTGTTTCTTGACTTCCTACTTTTGCATTCCAGTCCCCTATAATGAAAAGGACATCTGTTTTGGGTGTTAGCTCTAAAAGGTCTTGTAGAACCATTCAACTTCAGCCTCTTCAGTGTTACTGGTTGGGGCATAGACTTGGATTACTGTGATATTGAATGGTTTGCCTTGGAAATGAACAATCATGTGTCATTTTTGAGATCGCATCCAAGTACTGCATTTCGGAGTCTTTCATTGACCATGATGGCTACTCCATTTCTTCTAAGGGATTCCTGCCCGCAGTAGTAGATATAATGGTCATCTGAGTTAAATTCACCCATTCCAGTCCATTTTAGTTCGCTGATTCCTAGAATGTCGATGTTCACTTTTGCCATCTCTTGTTTGACCACTTCCAATTTGCCTTGATTCATGGACCTAACATTCCAGGTTCCTATGCAATATTGCTCTTTACAGCATCGGACCTTGCTTCTATCACCAATCACATCCATAAGTGGGTATTGTTTTTGCTTTGGCTCCATCCCTTCATTCTTTCTGGAGTTATTTCTCCACTGATCTCCAGTAGCATATTGGGCACCTCCTGACCTAGGGAATTCATCTTTCAGTATCCTATCATTTTGCCTTTTCATACTGTTCATGGGGTTCTCAAGGCAAGAATACTGAAGTGGTTTGCCATTCTCTTCTCCAGTGGACCACATTCTGTCAGACCTCTCCACCATGGCCCGCCCGTCTTGGGTGGCCCCACATGGCATGACTTAGTTTCATTGAGTTAGACAAGGCTGTGGTCTGTGTAATAAGATTGGCTAGTTTTCTGTGATTATAGTTTCAATGTGTCTGCCCTCTGATGCCCTCTTGCAACAGCTACCATCTTACTTGGGTTTCTCTTACCTTCGACATGGGGTATTTCTTCACCGCTGCTCCAGCAAAGTGCAGCCGCTGCTCCTTACCTTGGACGAGGAGTATCTCCTCACCACCGCCCCTCCTGACCTGGAACGTGGAGTAGCTCCTCTCGGCCCTCCTGCGCCCTCAGAGCCACTGCTCCTTGGACGTGGGTTAGCTTCCTTTCCTTAGCGATCACCAATTGCAGAGTCTTGACTAGTTCTGGTGTTAGGTGAATCTGTTCTTAACTTTATTTCATTGATCTGTTTTACTCATTTGAACATTAAAGTGAAGCATACCTACTGGGAACTGAGGGTTTGGACTGCACTTCAGACACTTAACTTGTTCAAGCTTAATGAATTTCTTGGCAGGAGAGTACTGTTATTCCATTTTATCTAATAAAAGAAAGAAATGCAGAAAGGTTTACTGGCAATTATAAAATAGAGAGCCATGACATGAGCCTGGGTGTGTTGACTATGACGTCAGTGCTGTGAGGGACCCAGTGGTGCTTAAAACTCAGAGATTCATAGTTTAGTAAATGAGAGAAAGACAAACATTTAAAGGACTCCTTGATTCTTATTCGTCTCCTGGCCTTGTTCTTACTTTCCATTTCATAGATATATTTTATACACCCCCTCTAGAGTTCAGAGAATTGCTTTATGACAGTGTCAGCTGCTTTCATGCCTAATCCAATACCTTGTAGATATCCATGTATTCACCCATTCATTTTCCAGCCTATATTTGTCAAATGTCTACTATACCCAGTGGCTGTAGGCAAGTCACTCAACTCCTCTGCATCTCAGTTTCCATATCCATCAGATGGGAGAAGTAGTCTCTAAGATGAAGTTTTGTTATGAGAATTCCATGAGACTTAACTTTGTAAAAGCATCTCACATAGTACCCGGCATATAGCAGCTGCTCAATAAATTTCCATTCACTCACTGCTTAACAATGTTTTTAAATCCTGACAATTAGGAATTGTCTGACTGGGAATATTTTACTATGATTTAGGTTAATTTCTATAAATACAAGTGGTGAATGTTTCCATTCTTGAGAAGTTAAACCAGCAAATGGAGTCATGAGATTCATGATTTTAAGTTTAAAATACCCTGATATTACCTCATTAAAAGTTATAAAATAATTATTCTTTCCAGACTCATTTGCACTTGAAAACTGGGTTGAAATGTGGAAACAGTCTTCACAATTAAGTGCTAATTTATAGAAGTGGGAATCTGAAAATCACAGTGAGGTTGTAATGCTCATAAAAATGAATAGATGCCTCCTAGGAAATTTATGAACCTTAAAGAAGGCTGAGAGCCCCTAGTTTCTTGGTATAAAAATACTACAATTATTCATCCACTCCCCTTACCTCCCACCCCTACCTAAAGCACTATAAATCTGGTCTTGTAATATCAAAGTCAAGTTTATAGCACTTTATGTAGCAGGCTGTGGGACTATCACCCATTTGGCAAAAGACATATTCCTGAGCACCTTGAGATGTATGTCAGAGAGCCAGCCTCCTGGATGCCATCCTTCATCCCATGAAAAAGATGTGGAAAAGCTTCTAGAGCCCATGGGTCTTGCTGCCAATCTTCATGTATCACAGTTCATCTGTCATTGAGCTGGTTCTAGAATCCTAGCTTTTCAATTCTAACCCAAAAACAATCAGTAATTTGATTCATTTAGTCATTACAGAGTACCTATGCCTTATAAAGAAAACTTGGACTGATTAGTAGGTCTATAAATGGCCTAAACATTTTCTAATTTTGGCTTTAAGTTGATTGGTATCCCACAGAAGATAGATGTTTAAAGAAAATCAGAAATGTTGCCTAGGTAAGCCATAGTGATTCCTGTTGTTTTTTATTGGATTTAATTAATTATTTCAAATATCCTGAAATGGCACATACTCTAAGACTACCAAAAAAATGTATTTTTTTCAGTACTATGCAGCTTCTAATTGTTGAAACTAAACGGTTTTAGGAGTGGTGCACTTAATTGACCTACATATACTTCTTCCACTAATGGCAAAGCACTATGAGAGGGGAGATTAAACGATGATTAACTCTGATTCCAAGAACCTTATGGTTTAGTGGATGAGAAACAGCTAAATAAAGAAAAGGATATCCATTCACCTGACACTGGACATCTAGATTGCTTCCATGTCCTAGCTATTGTAAACAGTGCTGCAGTGAACATATAAGGAAGTTGTGGTACATATACACAATAGAATATTACTCAGCTATAAAAAGAAACACATTTGAGTCAGTTCTAATGAGGTGGATGAAATTGAAGAAATTACAGAGTGAAGTAAGTCAGAAAGAAAAACACAAATACTGTATATTAATACATATATATGAAATTTAGGAAGACAGTAAAAATGATCCTATATGCAAGGCAGCAAAAGAGACACAGATGTAAAGAACAGACTTTTGGACTACGTGGGTGAAGGCGAGGGTGGGATGATTTGAGAGAATAGCACCGAAACAAGTATTACCGTATATAAAATAGATGACCAGTGCCAAGTTCAATGCATGAGGAAGGGCACTCAAACCAATCTTTTGGGACAACCCAGAGGGATGGGATGGGGAGGGAGGTGGGAGGGAGGTTCAGCATGGGGGACACACGTGCACCTGTGGCTGATTCATGTTGATGTGTGGCAAAACCCATCAAAATATTGTAAAGCAATTAGTCTCCAATTAAAATAAATTAATTTTAAAAAGAAAAGGATAAAGCAAGTTCTACAAAGTGCTACAAGAGAAGGCAGAGAATGCGAGGTGAGTATTTAGTGAAGAGGTTAGAGAAGATGTAGGGTGAATGTGCCTCTTGACTTAGAAGATTAAAATGACACAGTGGCCTGAGATGCCCAAGAAGGTAAACTAGATTGATAAAAGCTTGAAGTTAGAAAAGCATGGCCCTCCTTCAGGCACTTGCTCTTCGAGTGCCAGTGCCATGTGCTGAATCTGCACGATCAGAGGCTGCCTGCTAGGAGAATCCTTAAAGGATTTCAGCACTGCGAAGGCCTTAACTGGATTATACTAAAATGATTACTTGCAGAAGAGCATGGCAACCCCCTCCAATATTCTTGCCTGGAGAATCCCACGCACAGAGGAGCCTGGTGGGCTACAGTCCATAGGGTTGCAAAGAGTTGGTCACAACTGAACTGACTTAGCATGCATGCATACAAAATGATTACTGGCTAACTCCAAGAATATGTAGAAGTTTAACTGGAGAATAGCAAGAATATTCAAGACTGGTGACACACATGACAGGATAAAGATTGATGGATTGATGAGGGAACAGCATAATAAACTTAGTACCCAGAAGAGACTGACTCAAGGAAGTTCAATCACTCCAGTCGTGCCCGACTCTTTGTGACCCCATGGACTGAAGCATGCCAGGCTTCCCTGTCCATCACCAACTCCCTGAGCTTGCTCAAACTCATGTCCATCAAGTCAATGATGCCATCCAACCATCTCACCCTCTATCTCCCTCTTCTCCTTCTGGCTTCAATCTTTCCCACCATCAGGGTCTTTTCCAGTGAGCCACCTGTTCGCATCAGGTGCTATTTTGCAATACTAAAGGAAAATACTAGGTTCTGTGCAGTTGCCTGCTGTATTAGCAAGACTATGGTCAGCGTGTACTCTTTTGGTAGAATCTGATAGATGAATGTCTGTGCACAGAAGTACATGCTTGGATATATGTAATTGACAACATCTTAAAAGTGAAAGGTCAGTGCCTGGCAATGCACCTAGGAAGCCAGGTCATTGACAAGAAGTAGACCTCTAGTAGGAAATCTCCAGCAGGGCTCATAGAATCTGCTCACTGCACCCTTCTTCAAATCTTCAGACTGGAGCTTCAAAGTGCAAGAGTGATAAAAAGGCTAGATTCACACTCTGGCTCTTCTACTGACTGGGTGTGTGGTTGTGGACAAATGTTTTCCCTTCTCTCTCAGAGGCTCAATTGTCTCAAGTGTAAATATAAGGGTAACAACAGTATGTAATTCATAGCATTGGTGGGGATTTCAAGCAATCATATTCATGAAGACCTTCTATATTACCTGATACTTGGGATGGCCAATATCAAAAAGAACAGGCTGACTCTCCTTCCTCCCAAATCTGAGCCTTCATAGACTAGAAACTGATAAGGGTGTGCATTCAACAATATCCCATTGCTTTACACATCCCCGTCCCAGGGCTCAGATCGCAGAGCTCATCCCACAGCCCAAGAGCCTCTGTGACTAGGCTGCACTCTGAGGCCAGCACTGAGGAAAAATGGTGCTTCCCGCGGCTGGGTGCAATGGCCCACATCGGATTCCTGTGTCCGGAGGAAGGCTTTGACAACACCGGAGCCCTGTCAGCCTTTGCAGCAGATTGTCAGTGCAGAACACAAAAATGGAAGTGACGTCAAAGATCCATGAGAAGGCAGGGCTCAAATTCAAAAGGACAGCGAAAGAGGGAGGATGAAATTATGTACAGCTGAGTGAAATAAGGGCAATTAGATGAAATTAATGGGCCTTTGAATTAAATTTGGTACATCCTCGCTCTCGGTAAGATTCCACTATGGAGGCTAAATCGGGAATGGTAAGGGTCGCTCTTCTCCCTGGGTTTGTAACCGCGTGGCCTGCACCCCGCCCACCACAGGAGCTCACACCAGAGCCCCCCTCAGACCAGGGCTCCAGAACCCTTAATTGCCACTCAGTCCTTTGTCTGGCTCCCCGCTCTGCTGCACTGCCTAATCAGTCTTCTTTAACTTGAAATTCAATATCCCCTGCAGAAAGTCTGCAATGGCGCTTTAAAGTTATTTGCATCCACTCTGAGGAATGTTTTTAGTTCTAGTTCTAAATTGAGTGCCTTTGTGGTTTCAATCCCCCCGATAAGCAGGGCAGCTGGATTCTGCAGCAGTCACACAGGGCCACATAAATAACTGACAGCGTCGTAAATCTCTTCATGGCCGGTAGGAAACGGAAGTAACCAGTGCGAGTCAGTAAAACAGTCATAGAACCTGACGAGTTTTGTTCCAAGACAAGTAAGGCATGCATGCCTATCCTGATTTGTGGAGGGCCCTCTAGGCGATCAGCTGAGTCCCCACTGGAAAGCACGCTATGATTTGGCTTGGACATACTCTGGACATAAGGGTGGAGCCATTCACCACCCCAGTCCTAGTACACCACCATACAGGACAGCTTAATATCATGCCAGGGAGATCAGTCTTCTCCCTTCAACCCCAGGTTGCCTGCCAGCCCCCCATTCTGCCTGATGTGGTGGTGACCGGGCAGCAAGAGGGAGAATGACTTCAAGCCCAGTTTTCCTACTTAGTATTCACTTTGAGTAAGTAACACACATCTCAAAAGGGTGCGGAGCAGCAATAAATAGTCCTGTGTGTCAGGTGCCTGGCAGAGGACTGGCTGAACCCACCTACACTCAGTCTGTCGCTTCCTTCCCATCCCTCTTGGCCTATCACGCTTTACTGAACACACTGTGTTCAGTGGCTCGGTCATATCCAACTCTTTGCAACCCTATGGACTGTAGCCTGCCAGGCTCCTCTATCCGTGGGATTCTTCAGGCAAGAAGACTGGAGTGGGTTTCCAGGTCCTCCTCCAGGTTATCTTCCCAACCCAGGAGTTGAACCTGAGTCCCTCGATGTCTTCTTGCATTGACAGACAGATTCTTTACCACTGAGATTCTTTACCTGGGAAACTTCACACGTTACAATCCCTTCCTGCAAATAGCGCCTCTTGCTCCTAGATGGTGGACAAAATATATTCCCAGCAACACAATCAGCAGCTTGGGCCTCTGCATTAGCCCTGTCTGTAGCCCAGTAGTGCACAGCCAGCGTCAGTATTTGTCTCCAGGAGGCACTTGTAATGGATGATTGCAGCACTTCTTAATCCATTTATGTAATCCTCTCTGCTTTGCTTGCAGTTATTTTCAGGGTTTTAGCAGCAATGAAATGGTTCCTTTCCCAAGACAGAGTTCATTTAATTTAAAACTGGATTGATTATAGCTAAACTTATGATATGTCTTTGCGAAGGAAGAAAAAAACAGCCATCAATTATGCACAGTAATTATTTACCATTTATGCAGCTCCCACAGTGTCCTGGGCTCAGCATGTAAGAGTTGGGGTAAAATCCATGCCCTTGAGAATCAAAGGCATGCAGGGCAGAGCATGAGTCCACTTGCCATTTAATTCCTTATTCAAGGGGGTCATCGACCATATGGCCAGCATTTTAGCTGACTTCATGGGGTTAAGTGGAATCTTCATCCATTTGTGCCTTCTTTCATTTCTGTCTCATTCAGATGCATTCTACTGATAGCATCCTTAGCCTTTGACCTCTATCCCAAAAGAATACTCCTTACTACTCCTCAAGCAGTTTTGGTTTAGGACTAAGACATTTAATGGGGCTAAAATCAGAGTAAGTCTGATGACAATTGCCTGGCATCTGTGGGATTCCTCCTGCAGTCGCCTGACTGGTGACAAGGGAAGTGCATTCAGAAATGGGATGGAACCTGGGAAAGGACAGAGGACTTTCCTCTGACTGCATTCTTGTCAGAAGATAGTCATGTACATGCTCACCCGCCAGAGGATTTGAATGCCAAATAGATGGATGATTAGATGGATTTCGAGACGACAAGTTAAAATATAATTTATATAGTTATACCTGTGGCAGATTCATTTTGATATATGGCAAAACCAATACAATATTGTAAAATTAAATAAAATTAAATTTAAAAAAAAGAAAAAAATATAATTTATATAGTACAATGATACAAATTTAACTCAAGTAAAATATTAATGACTAAAATCTGAAAATTTGGTGTAATGCTCTTAATTCAAAGAAGTCCTGATAGCCAATCCCCCAGAGTAATTATTTATATAGAATAATGGCCAAAAGAGAAATAAAAGAGACAGATCTGGAAAAAAAATTTTTTTTTAATTATTGACCATTTGACTTTAAAGGGAAAACCTGGAGAAACTGAATCAAGATGAATGATAATAACCAGACTGAATACCAGGCACACTGCATTCAATACTTCAAATATTGCTGAAATAGTAGTTACACTACTTACATTTTATAGATGAAGAAACAGAGTATAGAGGAGTCAAGTAACTTACCAACTAAAAGGAGACATAGCTGTGATTTAAATGCTGTTGTAGATTAACTGCAGAGCCCAAGCACTTAACCACTATGCTATACTGCCATCTAGGATGCAATGCACAAATATGCATCATATTCACAACCTCCAAATTCCTTGTCCTTTGACATTTTGCTTAACCTTGGAGTTACAATGAAGCTAAAACTTTTTATTCATCACATTTACTTGTAGAATTTCACTGTCAGATCAATAAATCAGAATAATTCTCCCTAAGGTGCCCCTGATATAATTTAAATTATATTAAGTAATGGCTTAGAGTCAGGAGTTGTTTAAAGTCAAGAAGATATATATATACACACACACATATATTTGCCCATGCGCGCACACACACATATATATGTTTTTTAAGGTAAAGACAATTATTTTAAATTGCTGAATGTTTCATTTTCTTTCATTGGAACTTTTTTTTTTTTTGTATTAGAAAGGTGCAAGAAAAATTGAACCAAGATTTAGCTAAGTTTTTGAAGGTCTTTTTGTTTTCTCTTTGCTGTTGTTGATTTTTTTTTCTTTTCTGAAGGGGAAGATAGGATCAAAAGAGAAATTAGATTTTCCACCTTTGGTATTAGGAAAAGGAAACGGCAACCCACTCCAGTATTCTTGCCTAGAAAATCCCACAGACAGAGGAGCCTGGTGGGCTACAGTCAACAGGGTTGCAAAGAGTTGGACATGACTGAGCATACGACCCTCACACTCACCTTTGGGATTGGGGGTAGTAGTTGAGGTCCCATGAATAGGGTCAATCCCTGGGTTGAGGCTGTCCTCACAGAATCTCCCCACCCTGCTCCCAAAATGCATGCTGAGCATTTATGCCTCAGTCGTGCACTTGGTTACCCAGTGCGTGTGTTTCTTGCAGTTGACCTGGACAGGCTCAACGATGATGTCAAGCGTTACAGTTGCACGCCCAGGAACTACTCCGTCAACTTGAGGGAAGAGCTGAAGCTCACCAACGTGGTCTTCTTTCCTCGCTGCCTCCTTGTACAGCGCTGCGGAGGAAACTGTGGCTGCGGAACTGTCAACTGGAAGTCCTGTGCATGCAGTTCAGGGAAGACTGTGAAAAAGTATCATGAGGTATGCCGTTTTCAGAACTTTTTTGTTGCAGTGCTGTACGTGGTCCTTTAGCAGCTACAAAAGTCCTGTAATCTCTAGGGCGCTGGGAAACTGGGCCATTGCATTGTTCAGGTTTTTCACTGCACAGGAGCACCTCTCAGTGAGATGACTGTGTGATTATACTTGAGCTTAACTTGCAAAGGCAGGTCCCTGGGGAGGGTGTAGGTCCATCCTGAAGTAGGGATTCCTTTTTCTAACCCTTATTCATAATATATATGTGGGTTGACAACAGGCTTGTTAGTATACACAATCAAATGAATGGTGCAATAATTTGAGAGCTTACTTACAGAATTATAATGGGATTCATTGACAGCATATGACTGCAAATCTAGGTTACTTTAAGAGAATACTAAGAGCTAATCTTCAATTCAGTCAACTCATTGAAAAATGAATCAGGGTAAAAATAGCAAAGTATAAATTGTCAGAAAAGCTACTTCGTCAGAGACTTTTTAAATCTCTAAATATGGAAATATTATTCTTCCAGAAGTACTAATTTTTCCTAAATATAACTGAGTGCTCTGGGGAATCAGCTCTGAAATTATGGAAAAGTAAACAAAAGTAAACATAGAGATGTAAGAGAAGTGAAAATTTAAGGAGAGCAGCAACTTTTAATGATAATAACAGGAAATACACGTAAGCCTTTACAGTGTACCAGACATCATTGTAAGCGATCATTAGCTCACTTGGCAGTTTCTTCACATGTTGTCAGGGGAGTGCTACTTGTATTCCCTTTTTATAGATGAATAAACTGAAGCCTAAGAGAGCAGTGAATTAACCAGTGTGACTCGGTCAGTAACTCAGAGAGATGGCACCTAAACTGATCCACTGTTTCTAAAGTCTATATACTTACCAGCGGTAACACTGAGGGCTCTCATTTTAAATATATAGCACGTTATTGAAGATTAAAGAAAGAGTGGACTTAAGGGGAGTTAGAGCTGCTCTTGACACTGACAGGAACTCTATCACTTCATGATTATGCAAGTCACTAAAGTTTAGAGAGCCAGTTTTCATGTACGTGAAACAGGATTTAAGAAATTATATGATAACCCCATACAGGGTGGCTCTGGGGAATCAAAGCAGTGCATATGAAGTGCATTTTGTAAGAGGTAAAATACCATATTGAAATATGTTTACAATATAAAATATGAGCCAAACATTATTGTTAGGAATTATTGTTTGAGCTGCTTTTTATCAGTATCCATCAAAACAAAAGAATAGATGGTGCTCCCTAAATAAGATCTCCCACTGTACCTAACCACTTTGTAACCCTGAAAACAATAAAACAATAATCAGTTAAGAGGTAATTACTGAGCTGAATGAAAAGGGATTCGTCATAAGTGGTATTTTCAACGTGGGAAAAGTAGGAGCTTGGAGGCCACAATAACCCTGCTTACCTCAGATAGATGCAGACCCGATTTGAGACCTACATAGAGTATGTTTTCTTAGTAACAAGAATTTCTTACTCCACCTCACATTTTTCAAAGGGAAAAAAAAAATCTGTTCTCATATCCAGAGAATGCTGTTGTCTGTGTTCATTGTGTTTTATTTTTGTATGACCTGATGAACTCTAGATTGGACTTTGTCCTTTGTGTCTAAGAACCTGAAGTTTGTAATGTTGACTCATACACTGCGGACAGATGCAGAATGCAATAATTTGGTTTGCGTTAAAATAAGCCAAGAAGTGACAAGATCTCTACCCAGTCTCTACTGTGAGGAAAACATGTAAATTCAGGCCTTTGATGCTTTATTTTCATCTTGACTGTCCTCTCAGAGAGAAGTTGTAGTTTGATTTTTTTTTTTAGTTGCTTATTGTGGAAACAGAGGCCCTCACCTCCCAGACAGTTAACTCTGAAAGAATCTGAAGGTCCTTTTGTTAGGTCTATTGTCTCTCTGCACAGAGGTTGTTACCTATAAATTTCTATTCACAATTAATATCTAGGAGGCAAAGCCCTTGATCTCTTTGTTCAGTCACATGAGTGGGTCTAAAATGTGGAATCTTTTTGAAAATGCTATCTAAAGCATCTCTGTGAAACATGTCATGATATTTTTACTTCTTGGAGTCTGCTGAGCTCTGTGCAAAATCACTCTGCTGAGTTGTGGACAAAAGGACAAAAGAGCATCAGTCACTCCGTCAGTGACTGCGAACCTGGAACGCGTGTGGCTGGCACGTTTTCCCCAGCATCCTAATACCCCTGAAGTATGCCCCAGGCATCCCAGCATCCTAATACCCCTGAAGTATGCCCCAGGCATCACATTGTCCAGTCCCCTGGAAAAGAGCAGGAGACTCGTTCCAGCTTCAGAAATAGGGGTTGCTTGGGCTCAGTCTTGTGAGGGAAGAATCCTTGTCTTCTCTTCTGTTAGTTTTGTGCCTGTACTCTTAACTCAGAGAAATGAGAAACTAGTCTCCCTGAGTTTCTCCCCGCCTCCTGGTTGTAACTGATGAGACGAGAAATGAGTTTTTATGAGAGATGAGCACCCTTAAGGGGGTGACTAGAACTTGCCACCTAAGAGGCCTCTATGACTCTCCACAGATAATTCAAGGCTCAACATTTAAGGAATAAAATCCAATAAATTACACTGTATAACTATAAAATTATCAATAATTAGAAATTATAAATAAAAGGAAGTTAAGATTATTGCTCTTTCCCCAGGTCACATGACTTCTCCTTGTAGAGATCTGAACATTTTTCACTGTGCAATAAAATGCTCCATCTGTACAATTCCCTCTTCTGAAAAGTTTGTAGGTATCCTGCTGAAGTATTTTTCCTCTTTCCTAGCAACCATTCCTTCTCTTGGAATATACAGAATATAAAAAATACTTTCGGTGAGGATTTTTAAAAAGAGAAAATTCCAGAAAACATACTCTGTAGACGATTAGAGAATGCTATCATTTTAGTTCTTATCTTCCCTTGTTAGTGTATAATGAAAGGATGTTCCCTAGAAATATATTGACCTTTTAGATTAAAACTAACTATTGTATTCTTTTAAGCATTTGGTCTCCCGGCTATGTCCATTCAGTCAACAGCCAAAAGCTTAGGAGGCAACAGAGAAAGACAAGTGAATTTTCACTGTCCTACCTCGCCTGATTTTGTCCCAATGCTGGCACAGCTGCATTATCTGTTAGAATTTTCTGCCGTGATGAGAGTTCCATATCTGTACTATCCAATCTGGTAGTCCCTAGCAACATGTGGTTACAGAGCACTTGAAATGTGTGTAATGCAAATGAGAAACTGAATTTGTAAATTTTATTTAATTTAAACTAATTTGAATGTAAATAGCTGCACATGGTCAGGGGCTCCCATAGTGAACAGCGTAAGCCGAGACACAACTCTGTCTCTGGCACTTACAGAATCTAAACCATTCCAGTCACTTGAACAATGGAAAATCTACTGTGAATGACTTTTTTAACTTTACATTAAATATAAGAATTTTGTATTAAAAATTTGTTGCCCATTAAACATAAGAGGTGGAGAAGGCAATGGCACCCCATTCCAGTACTCTTGCCTGGAAAATCCCATGGACGGAGGAGCCTGGTGGCCACAGTCCATGGGGTCACTAGGAGTTGGACAGGACTAAGCGACTTCACTTTCACTTTTCACTTTCGTGCATTGGAGAGGGAAATGGCAATCCACTCCAGTGTTCTTGCCTGGAGAATCCCAGGGATGGGGGAGCCTGGTGGCTGCCATCTATGGGGTCGCAAGGGTCGGACACGACTGAAGTGACTTAGTAGCAGCAGCAAACATAAGAGGTAGAAGATATAAGCAGATATTTATATATGAAACAAAAGATTGATTGGAGATAATAAAATATTGAGATTTAGACTTGAGATAAAAGAATGGTACTTTTAATTTTTACATGTTTTAAGCATCTGTCATTGAAACAAATTTAGCTAAAATCTCAAATTGAGACCAAGAAGACAGGAAAACAATATTTTTCCAAAAGTTTCTACTCTATGGCAAAGGCAATGAATTTGAGGTTTATGATTATAACAAAAGTCACAAAAAACTTTATTCTTTTTCTAGAAACAGCATTTCTAGAGCTTATCTAGAGTCTCCCTGTTTCTTTCTCCCTCTTTGAGTGAGACCTTGAGAAGATTCTCTTGCAGCCCTTTCCTGTTCCTATAAGAGAGAGACAAGACAATAGAGACAAAGCAAATCACACAACTGAAGGGAGAATATGTGGATTCACATGAGAGGCCACCTCGGACCAGCCACCTAAAACTCCCCAGGGCCTCGGGTTTCCTCTTTTACTCCCTATGATAACCTACAATTTTGAGTTCCCAGACAGATCTGAAATTATATGATATCTGTTCACCACTCAGATATCATATCTGATATCCTAAATCTTATCTTGCCTAGATTGTGTTAGGAATATAAACAAGTTGGTGGTTGAAATGCTAAGAAAATACAAAAGAACAAAGATATGATCTGGAACATTTAATGTGTATGCTGCGGCTAAGTCGCTTCAATCGTGTCCGACTCTGTGCGACCCCATAGACGGCAGCCCCCCAGGCTCCCCCGTCCCTGGGATTCTCCAGGCAAGAACACTGGAGTGGGTTGCCATTTCCTTCTCCAATGCATGAAAGTGAAAGTGAAGTCGCTCAGTCGTGTCTGACTCTTAGCAACCCCATGGACTGCAGCCTACCAGGCTCCTCCATCCATGGGATTTTCCAGGCAAGAGTACTGGAGTGGGGTGCCATTGCCTTCTCCATTAATGTGTATAGACTATGTATAAAAAAGTTATCCACTCATCATTAGTAACACCTGTGCTGCTTATCTCTTGGGGATCCTTGGACAATGAAAGCCTCTGAAGGCTGTAAAGCACTCGACAGATGTGGGTAGAATATCCTGAGAGTGTGGTCGGGCTTGCTCCCTTCTGACTCCCTTAGAGCCTTGATGACTTACTGGTGCCGGGACCCTCTAAGTACAGCAAAGTGCATACATCCTTTTCCTTGTAGATCTGGTTTCATATTAGGCCTTCTTGTCAACGTTGAGCAAACGTGCCTTCGGGCATGATACTCCCCAACTAGACAAAGACCCATTTGTGACACGAATGATACTCAGTGTTAATGCCATGCTGAAACTTGGTGCCCAGCTCAGCTTCCATCATGTTTTCTGCAATTGGTGGGCTGAACACATAGTCATTAATCCTCTAAAATACTGTCAAAATCATTTACCTAGTTAAGTCCTCTAAAGGAAGAACTGCAGCTGAATACACCCGAGTGCTCACAAGAAAATTTCGATTATAAGTAAATGTCCACAGATGTCAAGATTGCATTTTCAAAATTCATGAGGATTGTATAGACCCACATTATAGCCCAGCCTTTAGTCACCTTCATACCTAGCTTGTCAGAGAAACGTTGCTGAGCTCTGTTATTTGTGTCTTTCTTATGGAGGACTGTATCTCAGGACTTGGTATCACTCCTTCCCTTACAACTCTCAATCTCCCTTGAAACTATGACTTTCAAGGTGTGCAATTACCCAGGTAGAAAATAATATGTTTTCTCATCTCAAAATATTTCTGCTTGTAGTCACTTTAGGTTTCAGAAAGGTTGACTACAAGACCTTCAAAATCTTAACTGTATGTACATTTTTATAAAGTCTATAAGCATGAAAGAAATCATAAAGTAAGGAAAAATATGAAGCTGTTTTTCTTAAGAAAGTGTGTATACTGAATGCTGCCTGCTTTAGAAGTTGGGTGAATCTTAAGTAAACCCTTAATGATTTGGGTTTAGACAGTGCACATGTCCTAAAATATGTATTTGTGATCCTACATCAGCCATTAATTTGAAAACTGTTAAAGGCCTTAACGACCTTTCTTTAGTATTTCCAATAAACAAGAGCCCAACTCAGCATGGAGCATTTCTGTCTAGTACTATTTTATTACAGTAATAACTTCATGGCAATGATTCATTCAGTGCTTTATTGGCAACAAAGAGAGTAATTGTAGTAAATATCTTTTGTGATATGGTAATTTGCACACCGAGCATCTTTGATTCTGTGTAGTGGTATGAAAGCCACCAACTGCTTCAGTCATTCTCCATTTAATAAAAATCAACTTTCCCTGGCTTCATGTGGTTTTCCAGATGGTGGAGAAGGGTCAAGAACGCCATTTTCACCCATAGGTGATAAGAAATGGCTGGCTGCTCCTCCATGGATTTTTATTTCAGTGTGTGTGCTTGCAGCAGTGAATCATAGAGCAGAAAATAGGAAAGCATTTTGTGAAGGTACCTATTAGTGAGTGTCCTACTGTGACTGTAATTAATTCAGTGGTTCCTTCCCTTTAAAGGTGACCAGATAACCCAGAGACAGTTTGCTTTCTCAGATAAAGGCTTTTCATTTTTCTTTTAACTTTTTATGCTCTCTCAAATCAGCTTTGCTTTCTTCCTCCTTTCAGTGCTGTGTACCTGAACCTAAGACGATTACATGGTCTGAAAGCTTTGAACATCAGTGCTGTGATCAGCCAGTAAAGCAGTCCAATTTCCACTTTGTTCAAACAGTGCTTTCCTGTCTTGTCTGGAAAAGTGTCTGCCAATTCATTTTTCTCCTCTTATCAGCAAAACACATATATACTGGACTAACGTGGCTTAATATAAAACACAGGGAAAATCCCTGAACAATCAGGAGACCAGTTAGAAAAAACTGGCCAGGTGTGGCTTTCACCCCAAAGCACACACTTTCATTTCTCATCAAATGAAGAAGCAAATCAACGAAGCACTGATTTTATAGATGTCAGTCATGGCAACTTATTAGGCTTTGATAATGGTCTTTTTAAGAAAGAGAATATTTATCATCAGCTCAGCTTCTTAGGAATCATTTTCTTCCCCTGAATAGTTCAACCTCCAGATCTGGTTTATTAGGGTTGGAAAATAGTGACTAATATTAGAGAAATTCTTGGCAAAGTTGTAGGAACCCGAGCTTTAAGCTCTTCCAGGGCGCTCTGACCAAGTGTGGCACAGGAGAGCTTTCCTATCTATTGTAGCAGGGTATTTAATATCCCAAAATGCAATATACACTGCATCCATGCTTTGGTTACTTAGTTTTTCATGGAGAAGCAACAGTTTTTATTTTCTTTAGAGATGAAGCAGGAGTGAACGTGGGAGCAAGGAGAGGAAAATATCGTTGTCACTCTGTTCTCAGTACTTGAAATTCTGTTTCAAAATCGTAAAAGACTTGCAAGTGATGCAAAGCATAGGCCACTTCATTTTGGCCTCTGGTTTGGTTTGTTTTGCACCCCTCCCCTTGTTGGAGGTTGGAGTAGAAGCGACGTAGGGAGGAGACAGGAAAGAGGCCGTGAACACAGGTTCCCATATTGTGACGTGGCAGCGTTACCCACCACGGCCACCGGAGTGCATCCCACTGGAAACCTGCTGTGTTCCAACGCTGCTGACCAGAACAGACAAAACTCCACCTTCCTGGTAAGGGCACGTGCTGTGCCACGTGGAGACAAACACTGGTGACACCAGTCACTGACTCTGCAACCTTAGTTTCCCTCTTCCCTTATCTGAAACAGTATTAGAAAAGTACCTATATCATAGTGTTACAGTGATACGCAAAACATTTAATACTTCCAGTCATAACAGTGTGTGGCATCTAACAAATACTCAAAAATGTTAGTTATTATTTTTTCTATCCCTGCCCTCAAAGCATTTGTTAATAGACAGAAGCTTATGTCATATGAAACTGTGTGATTCATAGTGTATGTTCAGTGGAATTTAGGTAAAGAGGATAATATAATTAGCTATCAAAACTGGCACTGGGACTAGCTTTACCATAATCTGGTATTTTTGTGCCTCCCTCATGAACTCTTCTAGGCCATCCCTTCCCACCCCATCCCCCAACCCCTCAAAAAAGTACAGATATCCTTTTGAAGCTCTTCTCCAAATGGGACAAGGTATTTCACTCTGTGTTATCAGAGCCCAGGTTCCTTACTTTACTGAACATTGAACAAATGACCTGCTCCACAGAACTCTTATGGAAAAACAGGCTAAATGTTGGGACTTACCTGGTGGTCCAGTGGTTAAGAATATGTCTTGCAATGCAGGGGACACAGGTTCAGTCCCGGGTCAGAGAACTGAGTTCCCACATGCTATGGAGTAATTAAGCCTGCGTGCCGCAACCGCTGAGTCTGTGCCCTCCGGAGGCTGTGTGCCACACCTAGAGCATCTGTGCACCCCAGTGAAAGCTCCTACAGGGCCCCGTGAAGACCCCACGCACCACAACTAAGATGCAATGCAGCCAAATAAATAAATATCACCCCCTCAATGTTTTAAAAAGGCAAACGCTAAAGTAAAGTGGATGCATGGGGACTGAGGGCTCTAGGCCTGTTTTCCTAGTAGATGGTTTTGATTTGCTTATAACTTGAAACAGTTAACATAAGGATGAGGACATTGCTAGGAAGACAATCCAGTGGAAAAAACTGGGGGTGGGGGACGTGCCATGAAAAGTTATACAGCCTAGAAAATAAGATTTCCTCGTATCTAATCTTCATCTCGGAGCAAAGTATACCAAGCATCAGGGCCCCATTTCAGTTCACACGTGTGCCTGCCACACCTTTGAGATACAGAAGGAAGCTGCAGCTGCATTAGAGACACGTTGGTCCTTGGGTCCTAGTGTGCTGGAAGCCTAGAGAACAATGCACTGCTCTCAGGTCCCCGCTGACAGAAGGCCTGGCACCTAGCCTCCCTTATAATCTCAGTTCTCCAGCCTATACACTGTGAGTAAAGACGCCTTTTTTAATGTATGACAAGGTTTGTCTTGGGACAGACGAAATAGTGCATATGTGCAAATTTTTTTAAAACTACAAAATGCTACACAGTTGTATGGTAGTATCATGCAGAATTTAAAGTCTAAAAGGGAAAATAGAACAGAATCAAAAACGAAAGTTAACAGGAGCCTAAGAATATAAATAAAGAAGCAATGAAGTTGACTGTATATGGAAAACAATATTTATGTATATGATGGCAAATACTGACTTCAGTGAAGGCCACACTAGGGAAGAAGGGTTAGCTTCTATTTAAACTTAATTTTTTTTAAAAATCACATTTACACCTATTACTGTAAAAATTTAAGGATGTGATTTATTCAAGAAATGTTGAATTCAAGGATTGTTTTAAAGGTATTAATATGCAAACATTTTAGTGGAACATGATCTGTTTTGAATTGTAAAGGGTATTATTCGATATAGCCTAACAGATATGTAAGAACATACACACATTTTCAGTTATTTATGACCACTAGGGAGGCAAAATGTCTTACCTCACCCGCGTGTTGAGCCGCGCCAGCATTTTTGCAGGGCGGGGCGGGGTGGCGCACTGGGCCTTTGCTGCTGCACACGGGCTTTCTCCAGCTGTGAGCAGGGGCCGCTCTTCAGCGGTGCGAGGGCTTCTCACTGTGGTGGCCTCTTGTTTACAGAGCGCTGGCTCCAGGCGCGGGCTCCATGGTTGGGGCACAGGGTTTACTTGCCCTGTGGAACGTGGGATCTTCCCAGACCATTGGCGGGCGGATTCTTAACCACTCTCCAGGGAAGTCCCATACCAGCATATTAGGTCACAACTGTATTCGTTGTCCTGTCTGCAGAGTATTGTCTCAGCATTGTATTTATCTATAACACATGCTTTAACCAGAAGATTCTTTGTGGTATTAATAATATTTGGGACAGCACTGGGCACAAAGCAGGCCCTTAGAAAGTTATCAATAAACACCTGCTCAGACACCTGCGGTCCTCATGAGCCTGCAGGTAGGTAATGCAGGAGGTATTACTCTGTGATCAGTGGATTCCATTACTTTAAGGAGTCGGTGATTGTCTATAACATTTGTACGTGTGCATTCTAATAGTGAGCCCGTAGATTTCATTCGATGCTCAAAGGCTTAAGAACCAGTTGTCATAAAGAGAATAAGTGGTATGTAATTGAGTTAAATCCCAGGTACTTTCTAACAGGAAATGTTTCTTGTCCTAGGTGTTAAAGTTTGAACCCGGCCATTTCAAGAGGAGGGGCAGAGCAAAGCACATGGCTCTCGTTGACATCCAGTTGGATCATCATGAGCGGTGCGATTGTATCTGCAGCTCAAGACCACCTCGATAAGAGAATGTGCATGTACTTTCATTAAACACGAAAGAGCCTTTATTTTAAGGAGGGTGTGGTAAGAGACCCCTTTCCCACCAGCAACCGAACTTGCTATTAGCCTGAAAAGCAATGAATACAAGTGGTTGCTGACTTTCAACCTAGCTTTGTTAGTGCCATGACAAGTAGAAAGGCGTATCATCAACCTCTATATCCAAGAATATAGGATTGCATTTAATAATAGTGTCTGAAAATATTGCCATTTCCTTCTCCAGGGGAATCCTCCCAACCCTCGGATCGAATCCGGGTCTCCTGCATCACAGGCAGACGCTTTACCCTATAAGCCACCTGAGTCTGTCATATATATATATATATATATATAATGTGTCATCTCCATGTCTCTGTGTAAATAGACCAAATGATTTACTCAGTATATATAACCAGGTACACCAGAGCTTACATATGGTTTAATTATTTAGACTCTTAAAATCTGATAAAATAAGGGACATAGTAAATACATTAAACATGTCTTTGGAAGATTTGGAAGATTAATTTGTTTATTTTTTAAGTTTTGAATCACAAAACAATTTTGGATCTTGCTCTTTTAAAGAAAGCACCTTTTATATTAAAAATCCAATAAATTAGCATTTCTTGTGCATACATCTTAATTATCAAAAGAGGGAAATATGGTTTCTGGGAAAAGATACATTCCTAGCCGTTTGTCTCATGAGATGTACTACATACTTACCTATATAGGCAATAATTACCTGTCTCCAAGAGCATGTCATCATAATATAGGTGCTTTAGAAATAAAGCCCTTAAGTCTTCTCTTAGTGTATCTTGCCGAGGCATGCAAACTCATTAACACCTGTCTTCAAAAATTTCTCACAAGGTTTATTATTATTACCCTATGAGAGAAAATGTATAAGCTGAAGCAGAATTTTGAATTGTTTTTTCTCAAAACCTCTCCACAAAAGTAACTCCTTTGGAGAATGTCATGGGGACTCTGTATGAGCCTTTCAAAATAATGCTCACTGAAAAGTTTGAGGAGTTGAAAGTAAAAAAATGTGAACATTGAAATATTAACATAACTGGGAGTGGGATGGAATATTTGATTGGGATCCATATTTAATAATGACTCATACTCTCCAGATTATGCATATCTTGCTTTTGTGTTCCTATCTTTTCCATATCTCTTCCTATCTCTTCCACACACACATATATACATATATATATATATATATATGTTTATGAGTCATTATTAAATGAGACAATGTATATATATATACAATGGTATTTTATATTTGGCAAGCCATCATGGATTACTTATAGCCCAGAAGCTTTTGTGCATTGAAGCAACCCAATTTCATTGACGTAAATTCCTAACTGTGTAGTCACTGTTCAATTCAGTTGAATTCCTGTTTCTGAACCAAGTGCAAGGAGACCTGGGTCTCTGGTTCTTTCCAAATCTATGGCACTTGTTCTAAGAAGCCTCACTGCAAATTGTGAGAGCACAAAGTTGGCCCTGCTCTACCCTAGGAAATGGTTTTTGCATTGGTAGTTATTATTGGTAGTTAGAGTAATTTTTCCTCCTTGGCTCCTTAATGTCTGTTAAGGCCTTGGGGACTGACTGCAGGCATAGGAAGTGATTCATCATTCTCCAAAACAAGACTCTAAGAGAGCAATACTGAAATCAAGATAGCTCTGAAGCCGCTCAGAGAGAAGGACATTTTTCTTCTCATCTTGAAAGAAAAAAGAACTGGTTTCTTCCCTAAGTCCAGGGCCCTAATGAACACAGACAAGTCGAATGAGGGATGTGTAACTGGGGCTCATTAAGTCTCAGTGTCAGATGAGCAGACTATATATATTTGGATTTCTGAGCATGATGCTTTTAGGACCAAGTTCTCAAGTATCTTTAGGAGCTCATTTCTGCTCAGCTCTTTGAAAGGTCAATGCTTATTGAAGATATTCCTTCAAAATGTCCCTGAAAGTGTCCTATGTTTTTACCTCAAAAGATGACTGGTAAAAATAAATACTCTATTGTTGAGTTGTCCAAAATCCAGAGCACAGTCAGAAAGAGCACAGCCAGACCCTTTAATAATCAGTAACCATTCTTCCCCTGAAAGCCTCTTGCAAGCTTCCTGTGAAAACATAGGATTCCTGGACCAAAACCAAAATTTGAGTTATATCACTCTAACTTGTTCAACTGTTAAGTATGAAAAATTAGAGTGTTCTACCCAATTTTCAGTAAACCTTCCAAGCTGCATTAACCAGGATGGTTTTCAGTTAAAGCCCTATCTCGACTTTTTATTTATTAGCTGCCATGTAAGCATGCAGTCGCACTCACTCCTTTTTTTTCTTTCCTGAGTGTTTTATTAAAACTTCTCCCTTGGTTATCTGTTATCTACTGCACTTCCAACATGTAGCCAATAAATCTGCTTCATTGCCATCAAAGGAATAAAAAGCTCACCGTACAAATTACATTTCAAAACAAATCCTAATAAATCCTCATTTCTGTGTGGCTCACTCACCTGGAATAATGCCTTCTGTTCAATATGTTATAGGGCAGAGCACTTTCATAAGTAGAATTTTTTCTGGGTTTTTTTTTTTTTTGGTCATATTGGTAACATGCAGCTTTTTTCTTTCATAGTGTTTTCTGTAACAAATGTAATTTGTCTCTTATCTTCATGAAAAATAAATGTTGCTTACAAACAAAGCTACTCCCATTATTTAGTACTCCACTGCAGTTTTAAAAGGTGCACAATGATACAGACTTACTTCCCCAAATAGGTGCAGCTGTCTGACAAGGTTGGGGGCGTTCTACGGGCCTGGTTTTAGAACATTGTTCCCTGAAAACAGGCTTTTACCCTGTCGCTTCTGGAAGCCATCGGAAACCGGAAATGGAGTGCGACTTGAGTTGTGTTGTTTTTTTTGCTGCTCTTGGTGCTTCTTTGTTTGATTGTTTGTTTCCCTGCAGGCTTTTAGTAGAAGATATCCTCCTCTGACATTCTTTGCTTTGGAGAGTCCACAAGCTCTCTCCTTTTGGGCCTGAAATCAATAACATTATGTTCACCCTCACAGCTTCACCCATCTAGATGAACACCACAGCTGGTGGGTCAGTGTAAACCAGATTTTTTTTTTTTTTTTTTTTTTGCAATATGAGTTTATTTCATTATTTAGAACCAATGCCCTCTACAGAATGCCTAAACCTGCAAGATACTTTAAAACGATCCCAAATATTTCAAAATACTAGATTTGAAGATCATATATAGTTTTCCCTCATAGCATGAGTGCTTTCAGTAAATTACAAACCAAAGCATGTAAAATTATGTGAAGGCAGATGATCAATCTGGTAGCATTTGTAAGGATTCCTGGGAAGTGATCTGTAGGAGCTGGGGGCTTTTCCTCCCAGCAGGTGGAGGCTGAAAGTGTCTTAGTGCATCAGAGAGAAAGCTAGAAGGCCTTGGATCTAGTGACAAATCTGACACTTTCTGGACCTGCGTAGGGGCTACTCTCCTACAGAGCTTGGAGTGTGCCTTGTTGGTGGGGGAGGCAGAGTCAAAGCCTAAAGAGAGCTCATCTTGCTGTAAGAACTTTTGCTTTTGCTTGTAGCCTTGGTCTTCACCATCCCACTGAAGACAGGATGGGAACTGCACAGTGTTGGGTGAGACTCTGCCACTTTATTTAGTTCAGTAGTGTTGGGTTTTGGGGAAAAGGGAGCAGAGACATGTATTTTGTGGCAAGAATCAATTTTACCACTGGAAATATCAGCTAACATGGAGTCAAAGTATGGGGAAAAAATGGGACAAGTATAAGTAGAGTAGTTTATTTATATAACTTGGATTTTTATGACAAAAATAGTACTAGTCATAGATATATAAGCAGTATTTTAATGCAGATACATCAAGAATGTTATTTTATTTCCTGAAATGCACACGTGCCCAGTTTTCTATTAAGAGTAACTCAATAGATACCCGAATTGTTCATATTCTCCTAGGGTCCTCTGGTAGAACATTATGTTCATAGATTAGTATTCATGACTGAAATCCTAGGAAATACAATTTTGTTTATTGATAGCTCTGATCAAATATGCTGGAAGAGAAAATATTTATAATTCACTGGTTTTATTGACATTCACTTAAATTCTGTTGTTTTTAATGATCAACTTAAAAACTACATAGGCCTTTAAAACTTAACACACTGAGATATCTCCTGAATATTGTAGTTAAACATCAACAATGGATAAGCAGGTAACCACTTAAGATTTTGAGCTTTCTGTTCTTCTTACAGTTCAGAATTTACAAGTTAATCTTTATCTTTTTAAGTAAACCGTATTTGTATAGATATCTCTAAGAATTCTTTAGCAGAACACATTAGAAGAGAGTATGGAGATGAGTACATAATAAATGCTAATATACTCAGTGCAGCAAGTCATGGGCCAAGAAATCTTCATTTTCTAATAAAGGCGTTTGATTTTCTAATTATTTTAAACTGCTAAGTGCTGGTTTCCAGGCTTAGTGGCCAGGAACAAAATGTTAAAATCACCCTTGCGTTCAATTTATATTTTAAATAATCCCTGGCATGCAAATTCTCTTGTAAGAACTAAAGTCGTCAGGTCATATTCCTTAATCTCCATTTTTGGTTGAGGAAATATTACAAATTCATTCTCTTCTGGTATCTTCCAGCCTTTCCTTTTTTCTTTGTGACTTCCACATCTCTCCTCTTCTAACCAATTTCTATCCCCCAGTCTTCTACTCAGAGAAAGTCAGGATGGGTGTGTACTTTAAAAGGCACAGGAGGTGAGATCATTTGAGGAGATCAGATCCAATGCATGGTTTACCAAGTGAGAAATTAATAGGCTAAAATTGCCAGCTGTTAAGAAATCACTGTTGTGGGAGTTGAATACATTAAGTGAATATTTCCCAATATTTTCCATTTTTATATATACTTGAGAATATGGTGTAGATATTTATGACTTCTATCAGAAGAAATTTGGCCATAGTCAATATGGGGGAAACTGGTTAAATGTTTCACATATTCATATGAGGCATGCTAGACTTCAAAACACAAGATCTACAGCAGGGGATAAAACTAGAGAAAGATATTCTAGGTGAAATAAACAAAAAACTAAAGATTCCCCAGCAAAAGTACATGAGGTAAATGTGGACGGCTCAAAGACTAGTGAGTAAAGTATCAGAAACGAAAGGAATCTATATATAAGAACAATGGGTGATATGTTTGAAAAGGTAAATTAGATCAGATCAGATCAGTTGCTCAGCCATGTCCGACTCTTTGCAACCCCATGAATCACAGCACAGCAGGCCTCCCTGTCCATCATCAACTCCCGGAGTTCACTCAGACTCACGTCCATCGAGTCAGTGATGCCATCCAGCCATCTCATCCTCTGTCGTCCCCTTTTCCTCCTGCCCCCAATCCCTCCCAGCATCAGAGTCTTTTCCAATGAGTCAACTCTTCACATGAGGTGGCCAAAGTACTAGAGTTTCAGCTTTAGCATCATTCCTTCCAAAGAAATCCCAGGGCTGATCTCCTTCAGAATGAACTGGTTGGATCTCCTTGCAGTCCAAGGGACTCTCAAGAGTCTTCTCCAACACCACAGTTCAAAAGCATCAATTCTTCGGTGCTCAGCCTTCTTCACAGTCCAACTCTCACATCCATACATGACCACAGGAAAAAACATAGCCTTGACTAGATGGACCTTTGTTGGTAAAGTAATGTCTCTGCTTTTGAATATGCCATCTAGGTTGGTCATAACTTTCCTTCCAAGGAGTAAGCGTCTTTTAATTTCATGGCTGCAGTCACCATCTGTAGTGATTTTGGATCCCAGAAAAATAAAGTCTGACACTGTTTCCACTGTTTCCCCATCTATTTCCCATGAAGTGATGGGACCGGATGCCATGATCTTCGTTTTCTGAATGTTGAGCTTTAAGCCAACTTTTTCACGCTCCACTTTCACTTTCATCAAGAGGCTTTTGACTTCCTCTTCACTTTCTGCCATAAGGGTGGTGTCATCTGCATATCTGAGGTTATTGATATTTCTCCTGGCAATCTTGATTCCAGCTTGTGTTTCTTCCAGTCCAGCGTTTCTCATGATGTACTCTGCATATAAGTTAAATAAACAATGACAATATACAGCCTTGATGAACTCCTTTTCCTATTCAGAACCAGTCTGTTGTTCCATGTCCAGTTCTAACTGTTGCTTCCTGACCTGCATACAAATTTCTCAAGAGGCAGATCAGGTGGTCTGGTATTCCCATCTCTTTCAGAATTTTCCACAGTTTATTGTGATCCACACAGTCAAAGGCTTTGGCATAGTCAATAAAGCAGAAATAGATGTTTTTCTGGAACTCTTTTGCTTTTTCCATGATCCAGCGGATGTCGGCAATTTGGTCTCTGGTTCCTCTGCCTTTTCTAAAACCAGCTTGAACATCAGGAAGTTCACGGTTCACATATTGCTGAAGCCTGGCTTGGAGAATTTTGAGCATTACTTTACTAGCGTGTGAGATGAGTGCAATTGTGTCGTAGTTTGAGCATTCTTTGGCATTGCCTTTCTTTGGGATTAGAATGAAAACTGACCTTTTCTAGTCCTGTGGGCACTGCTGAGTTTTCCAAATTTGCTGGCATATGGAGTGCAGCACTTTCACAGCATCATCTTTCAGGATTTGGAATAGCTCAACTGGGATTCTGTCACCTCCACTAGCTTTGTTCATAGTAATGCTTTCTAAGGCCCACTTGACTTCACATTCCAGGATGTCTGGCTCTAGGTCAGTGATCACACCATTGTGATTATCTGGGTCATGAAGATCTTTTTTGTACAGTTCTTCTGTGTATTCTTGCCATCTCTTCTTAATATCTTCTGCTTCTGTTAGGTCCATACCATTTCTGTCCTTTATCAAGCCCATCTTTGCATGAAATGTTCCTTTGGTATCTCTGATTTTCTTGAAGAGATCCCTAGTCTTTCCCATTCTGTTGTTTTCCTCTATTTCTTTGTATTGATTGCTGAAGAAGGCTTTCTTATCTCTTCTTGCTATTCTTTGGAACTCTGCATTCAGATGTTTATATCTTTCCTTTTCTCCTTTGCTTTTGGCCTCTCTTCTTTTCACAGCTATTTGTAAGGCCTCCCCAGACAGCCATTTTGCTTTTTTGCATTTCTTTTCCATGGGGATGGTCTTGATCCCTGTCTCCTGTACAATGTCACGTACCTCATTCCATAGTTCATCAGGCACTCTATCTATCAGATCTAGTCCCTTAAATCTATTTCTCACTTCCACTGTATAATCATTAGGGATTTGATTTAGGTCATACCTGAATGCAAAATCTGTGGATGGTTAGCTAAAACTCTGTCTTTTACACATGGGAGAGGAACCCAGGGCGGCTTCTGGGCATGGTGTGGGCTTCAAGTGCCATATGCATCAGAGACAGAGTTACAAGGCCTTGGGTATAGTAACAAGTCTGCCACTTTCTGGACGTGTTTTCTTACTTACAAATTGGCAGGATAAGATGTTTCCTAGGTCCTTCCTGTAGATCAGTTCTGCAGTTCTGTATTTTGGAAAGTGGCAATTTGCAGGAAGGACAGAGGTGGATACAAGTGATAAACCTCCTAAAGTTGTAGTGAAACCAAGTCCCCCTAAAACTGAAGTCCTCTGCCACCCCTCAAGATGGAGAAGTATCAGAGAAAATGGGGGGTTGAAACTGCGCAGGATCCTGTGTTTTCCCCTCCACCCCAGGTACAGACACCTTTCTTTGTCCCCCATTTCCTGTTCAGAGGAAAAAGGTTTCCATCTCCTAGACCTTCCCTGTGTTCCAAAGGGCAGATTCAAACAGTTACTATTTAGGGGAGTGAGGGAATGCTGGAAGAAGGGTAGTGCAGGATGGGACTTGAGCCTGGTTCCTCCTGGGGGGAATGTGTGTAACAATTTAATACATAACTCTGAGCTCCGCTGGAACTGGGGCTCCCACCCAGGTGGAGGATGATTACGTCAGGCTTAAAATAAACACTTGGACCTAAGACTGGTTGGAACCAGAAGGCTGATGATTGAGATCCCTGTTACCTCACCACCACCAAATCAGAGGAGAGTTCCAGACCCTGCAGTGCTCCCTCTCCCCAAATTTTGCTTATTAAAACTTTTTCCCTAAAACTTATCAGTGAGTTCACATCTTTTGAATGAGAGCAGCCCCAAACTCCTTGCATGGTTCTATAACAAATAATGCTTTCTTGGCTCCATACTCATCCATGTTGGCTTGTTTGGTCTTAATTTATGTCAGGCACATGAACTTGGGCATGACAACATTAGGAGTGAGACAGGACAAAAGTGAGACCTCAGACACTAGAAGGTGTGTAGGACCTTGTAGTCATCCAGGATGTGTATGAAAAATCTCTGTCATTGTTGCTGTTCAGTTACTCAGTCCTGCCTAGCTCTTTGCAACCCCTTAGGCTGGCACACCATGCCTGTCCTTCACCATCTCCTGGAGTTTGCTCAAATGCACGTGCACTGAGTCAGTGATGCCACTCAACCATCTCGTCCACTGTCACCCCTTCTCCTCCTACCTTCAATCTTTCCCAGCATCAGGGTTTTTTTCCAATGAGTCAGCTATTCACATCATCTGGCCAAAGTACTGGAGCTTCGACTTCAGCATCAGTCCTTCCAACAAATATTCAGGGTTGATTTACTTTAGGATTGACTGGTTTGATCTCCTTACAGTCCAAGGGAGTCTCAAGAGTCTTCTCCAACACCAGAGTTCAAAACCATCAATTCTTTGGCATTCAGCCTTCTTTATGGTGACATGCTCACATCCCTTCATGACTAAGGGCTTCCCTGGAAGCTCAATTGGTAAAGAATCTGCTTGCAGTGCAGGAGAGCCAGGTTCAATCACTAGGTCAGGAAGATCCCCTGTAGGAGGGTATGGCAACCCACTCCAGTATTCTTGCCTGGAAAATCCCATGCACAGAGAACCCTGGAGGGCTACAGTCCACGAGTTGCAAGAGTTGGACACAACTGAGCGACTAAACCACCACCATACATGCCTACTTAGAAAACCATAGCATTGATTACATGGACTTTAGTCACCAAAGTAATGTCTCTGCTTTTGAATATGCTGTGTAGGTTGGTCATAGCTTTTCTTCCAAGGAGCAAGCATCTTTTAATTTCATGGCTGCAGTCACTGATTTTGGAGCCTAAGAAAATAGTCTATCACTGTTTCTATTGTTTCCCCTTCTATTTGCCATGAAGTAATGGGACCAGATGCCATGATCTTCATTTTTTGAATGTTGAGTTTAAAGCCAGATTCTTCACTCTCCTCTTTCACTTTCATCAAGAGGTTCTTTAGTTCACCTTTACTTTCTGCCATAAGGGTGGTGTCATCTGCATATCTGAGGTTATTGATATTTCTCAATCTGGAATTCAGCTTGTGCTTCATCCAGCCTGGCATTTTGCATGATGTCCTCTGCATATAAGTTAAATAAGCAGGGTGACAATATACAGCCTTGATGTACCTCAGGAGGCAGGTGAGGTGGTCTGATAAGCTCATCTCTTTAAGAATTTTCCACAGTTTGTTGTGATCCCTACAGTCAAAGGATTTAGCATAGTCAGTGAGCCAGAAGTAGATGTTTTTTCTGGAATTCTCTTGTTTTTTCTATGATCCAATGCACGTTGGCAATTTGATCTCTTGTTCCTCTGCCTTTTCTAAATCCAGCTTGAACATCTGGAAGTTCTCAGTTCACATGCTGTTGAAGCCTGGCTTAGAGGATTTTGAGCCTGACCTTGCTAGCGTGTGAAAATAGCTCAACTGTTCAGTAGTTTGAGCATTCTTTGGCATTTCCCTTCTTTGGGATTGGAATGAAAACTGACCTTTTCCAGTGCTGGGACCACTGTTGATTTTTCCAAATTTGCTGGCATATTGAATGCAGCACTTTCACAGCATCATCTTTTAGGATTTGAAATAGCTCAGCTGGGATTCCATCACCTCCATTAGCTTTGTTCATAGTGATGCTTCCTAAGGCCCACTGGACTTTGCACTCCAGGATGTTTGGCCCTAGGTGAATGATCACACCATCATGGTTATCCCAGTCATTAAGATCTTTTTTGTATAGTTCCTCTGTGCATTCTTGCCACCTCTTCTTAATATCTTCTGCTTCTGTTAGGTCCATACTGTTTATGTCCTTTATTGTGCCCATCTTTGCATGAAATGTTCCTTGGTATCTCTAATTTTCTGAAGAGATCTCTAGTCTTTCCCATTCTGTTGTTTTCCTCTATTTCTTTGCATTGTTCACTTAGGTAGGCGTCTTATCTCTTCTTGCTATTCTTTGGAACTCTGCACTAAGATGGGTATATCTTTCCTTTTCTCCTTTGCCTTTCACTTCTTTTCTCAGCTATTTGTAAGGCCTCCTCAGACAATCATTTTGCCTTTTTCCACTTCTTTTTCTTGGAGATGGTTTTGGTCACCGCCTTCTGTACTCAGGCACTCTATCAGATCTAATCCCTTGAAGCTGTTTTCACTTCCACTGTATAATCATAAGGGATTTGATTTAGGTCATACCTGAATGGTCTAGTGGTTTTCCCTACTTTCTTCAATTTAAGTCTGAATTTTGCAATAAGTTGTTTCTGATCTGAGCCACAGTCAGCTCTCAGTCTTTTTTTCTGCTGACTGTATAGAGCTTTTCATCTTCAGCTGCAAAGAATATAATCAGTCTGATTTCAGCGTTGACCATCTGGTGATGTCCATGTATAGAGTTGTCTCTTGTGTTGTTGGATGAGAATGTTTGCTATGACCAATGTGTTCTCTTAGCAAAACTCTGTTAGTCTTTATGCTGCTTCATTTTGTACTCCAAGGCCAAAGGTACCTGTTACTCCTAGTATCTCTTCACTTCCTACTTTTGCATTCCATCAAATGCAATGCAAAAGTAGGAAGTGATGATAAGGCCATCTCTAGGAGGTGCTATTTCCATAGAGTAGGATCAACAAACTACAAGAGAAATTAACAAGAGCATTCAAGGGTCTTAATTGCTGAATGAGAATGGCAGTGAAGGCGGGGTGGTATCCTGAAGGAAAGAATCATGTAGGTTAGAATTTTCACAGTATTCTGAGAAAACTAGGAAGGCAGGAAAGAGGCTAATTTTGCGAGAAGAGATATCTCCCAGAAAAGCCAGGTCTTATAATGTTGACTGGGAATCATCCTTAAAATGCCAAACCTGAATTCATAAGATAAAGAGCAGAATTCAAAGGACATCCATGACCACAGAGAAGAAGAAAATAGGAATTCACAAAGCTCACAATATATGTTCCAAAAATTTGATAATTACTAACCAAGGGCTAGTTAGCCCTCATTAAGTGCCAGACACAACAGATTTAAAGTATAATAAAACAGCTATGTTTCTTGCGCTTATCAAGCTAGATAAGAAAGGGTAGATATTGAACAGGTAAGTAAATGATCCACTGTATTTGTGAAAATAAAATGTAATGTGAGATGATATTAAAAGTTGGAATTTAGATCAGGTGCACAAAAGGATTCCTTAAGAAAATGACATTGAAGCAGAAACAGAAAGCTGAAGTATGGCAAAACCAATACAATTGTAAAGTAAAAAAAAAATATATATATATATATATATGGTTTTGTATACACTCACACACAAAAAAATGTTAAATAATATTAACTGGGGGGAAAGTAGAAGGAGATTGTGGCATTAGAAATGAAAAGTGTGACTAGATTAGAGAAATATTTTGAATGTTTAGTTCACCAGTTGGTGATGGATTGGGTGTTGAGAGAGAAGTGAAAGAGGATGTCATGAATTTTTCCAAGGCTTCTGGCATAACAAACTAGGCAGATAGAGATGCCATTTGTTGAGTCTGGAGATAGGGAAAGAGAAGAAGACTTATATATCAAGAACTCAACGTCAGATATTAATGCCAAATGGTCTTTGACATGTCCAGTTGAAGATATGAAGTAGACAGTTAGGTCTGTGGGTCTGGAGCTCAGAAGAGGTGTTGGGAATAAGACGTAAATTTAGGAATCATCAACGTGTAGCTATTAAAAGCCACAGGCATGGTTGAGTCACTTAGAGGAGGGTGAAGATTGAGGAGAAAAAGGATCACAGGGCAATTGAAAGAGTATAAAAATATCCTTCCTGAGTGCCAGAGGGAGAAATTGTTCCAAGGGACAAGTTTTATCAAGCATTGCAGAGAAGATGTTGGAGAAACCTACTGATACATCTGCCTAGAAACACTCCTCCCTACCCCCGCCTCCACCCTCTTTCTGGGAAAAACCACTTTATCTGTAGTGGCAGTGTACAATAGAAATTTGTGGTGATGGAAGTGCTCTAATTCTGCACCATTCAGGGCTGTAGCCACAAGCTATACATGCTTGTTAAGCACATGAAATGTGACTGTATAACTGAAGACTTTTTAATTGTACTTAATTTTAATTAATTTACAGTTAAATGTAAATAGCCACATGTGACTAGTGGCTATTGTATCAGACAGTGCAGGTCTAGACTTCAGACATCACCCACAAAGTTGCAGCCGCAGTAACACTTCATAACAACACACACACACACACACACGTGCACGCGCATGCCTCAGCTGAATATCTAGGGTTGTGGCGCCTTATCCAAGCAGGAATCTAAGTGTTTCTCAGTATGCATGAAGCTGAGAAGAGATCTGGACAGTGTTTATTTGCTTATTTGGAAGGTAGGATATAAAAATCATCGGCTATTGGCAGCCACACTCCTTCCAAATAGACCAAAAAGACCAGAAAAAGTCATATTGCAAATGGAGAGAGGGAAGAATGACACCAGCAGAGAGAAGAAAGCTGAGGGTCCTGTGGGAGTCCCTCATTCCTGTGGGTCTTGATTCTGGACAAATCCCTCTTTTGGATTCTCTCAGAATACCTAGTGATGGACATGTGAATCAGATGGAGAAATATTGTAGAGGGAAAGCTGTGATGAGATGGAAGAAGTTTCAGAATGAAAACTACTTGCTGGAGAGGTTGATTAGTGATTAGAAGGAGAGAAACAGTCAGTTCTTGTCACCATGAACACTGAGTTAGCAGTGAATCACGGCTCCTGGGGAACATATAAGTAAGCTTAGGTTCCCAGGAGCCTCTCTCATCACTACTTTTTCATCAACTGATAGATGCATAACCTTATTTTATGTGTGTTTATGATTAAGGACCTTATTTTAACAAATATTATTGACTCATTAAATTGAACTCACAGCCAACAGCACTATTATTCATGCCTAAATGAAGTTTAGTTACCACACTTATTTGCCTCCTTGTACTTGGGAACACCAGAACGCACTTTAGCTGCACTTCAGGGACATTTTAGATGACAAAAGCAACAACACAAAAATGTGAAAACTGTGTCACTAAAAGGATGCTTGTTTATAGGCTGAGAGCTGGAACAAGAGGGCAGAGTGTTCCCTTGTTCAACCTCATCTGGGAACGTGTGTTAAACAGCTCAAAATTTTCACCACTCTGCATGTGTCTGCAACTGACCACAAAAATACTTCATGTATTAAGTTTGGACTTACATTTAAATTTTAGGGAGTGGGTAAATTTGCAAACGCAGAAGCTACAAATATTGGATATTGACTGTAATATGTCAACTTACGGAGTGTTTACAATGTGCTAAGAATTTTTCTGATGCTTATATGTATTTGCTTAATTCTCATAATAATCTAGTGATAAATGAGTTTTATAAAATTAAAAAATGAATACATTTAACATTTTTATTGTAAAACAATGTTATCATGTCTATTGTTTCATAAAGACAAAAAAAAATGTGAAGCATGGAGAGTTTAAGTATTATTACCCAAGGTCAGTGGGCTTCCCTGGTGGCTTAGCTGGTAAAGAATACTCCTGCAATGCGGGAGACCTGCATTTGATCTCTGGGTTGGGAAGATCCCCTGGAGAAGGGAATGGTTACCCACCCCAGTATTCTGGCCTCAAGAATTCCATGGAGTATATAGTCCATGGGATTGCAAAGAGTCAGACACGACTGAGCAACTTTCACTTTCACCCAAGGTCAACAAGTGGTAAACTCCAGGCAGTTCCTCTGCAACCCAAACTTTTAATCACACTGCAACACTATCCAACTCAGGAAATACTTAATACTTTCTTCATAAAGTCTTCCCAATTATAATCCTAAACATGGACCTTGAAGTCATCATTGAACATTCTGGTCTAGCTCCATTCATTTAATTAATCATAATTGAGCATATGGTAGGTACAATTCTGGGCTTCCCTGGTGGCTCAGAGGGTAAAGCATCTGCCTGTGATGTGGAAGACCCAGTTTCGATCCCTGGGTCTGTAAGATCCCCTGGAGAAGGAAATGACAACCCACCCCAGTATTCTTGCCTGGAGAATCCCATGGACAGAGGAGCCTGGTGGGCTACAGTCCATGGGGTCGCAAAGAGTCAGACATGACTGAGCAACTACACTTAGGTACAATTCTAGGCACCAGATATAATGAACAACAAAATGTTCTAGCTTTCAGGAAATTTGTTCCAAGTTAGAAAATAAAACAACTAACAAAGAATTAATCTTCAAAATATACAAGCAGCTCATGTAGCTCAATACCAGAAAAAAAGAAAAACCCAATCAACAGTGGCCAAAAGACCTAAACAGACATGTCTCCAAAGACATACAGATGGCTAATAAACACATGAAAAGATACTCAACATCACTCATTATTAGAGAAATGCAAATACCACAATAAGGTATCATTTCAGGCCAGTCAGAATTGTTCAGTTGCTTAGTCGTGTCCAACACTTTGTGTCCACATGGGCTGCAGCACACCAGGCTTCCCTGTCCTTCACCATCTCCCAGAGCTTGCTCAAAACTCATGTCCATTGACTCAGTGATACCATCCAACCATTTCATCCTCTGTTATCCCCTTCTCCTCCTGCCTTCAATCTTTCCCAGAATCAGGGTTTTTCCTAATGAATCCACTCTATCATCAGCTGGCCAAAGTACTGGAGCTTCAGCTTCAGCATCAGTCCTTCCAATGAATATTCAGGATTGATTTCCTTTAGTATGGACTGGTTTGATCTCCTTGCAGTCCAAGGGACTCTCAAGAGTCTTCTCCAACACCACAATTCAAAAGCATCAATTCTTCAGCACTAGGCCCTTTTTATGATCCAACTCTCGCATCCATGCATGACTACTGGAAAAACCATAGCTTTGACTATATGGACCTTTGTTGGCAAAGTATTGTCTCTGCTTTTTAATGTGCCTTCTAGGTTTGTCATAGCTTTTCTTCCCAAGAGCAAGTGTCTTTTAATTTCATGGCTGCAATCACTATCTTTAGTGATTTTGGAGCCCAAGAAGATAAATCTCTCACTGCTTCCATTGTTTCCCCATCTATTTCCCATGAAGTAATGGGACCGGATGCCATGATCTTAGTTTTTCGAATGTTGTTTTAAGCCAGGATTTTCACTCTCCTCTTTCACTTTCATCAAGAGGCTCTTTAGTTCCTCTTCACTTTCTGCCATAAGGGTGGTGTCATCTGAATATCTGAGGTTATTGATATTTCTCCCGGCAGTCTTGATTCGAGCTTGTGTTTCTTCCAGTCCAGCGTTTCTCATGATGTACTCTGCATATAAGTTAAATAAGCAGGGTGACAATATACAGCCTTTACCTATTCCTTTCCCAATTTTGAACTAATCCATTGTTCCATGTCCAGTTGTAACTGTTGCTTCTTAACCTGCATATGAGTTTCTCAGGAGGCAGTTAAGATGGTCTGGTATTCCCAGTCAGAATGGCCATCATCAAAAAGTCTACAAATAATAAATGCTGGAGAGGGTGTGGAGAAAAAGGAACACTCTTACACTGTTGGTGGGAATGCAAACTGGTACAGCCACTATATAGAATAGTGTGAAGGTTCCTTTTGGGAGAATGGCATTAAAACATGTCTAATATCATATAAGAAATGAATTGCCAGTCCAGGTTCAATGCAGGATACAGGAAGCTTGGGGCTGATGCACTGGGATGACCCAGAGGGATGGTATGGGGTGGGATGTGGGAGCGGGGTTCAGGATGGGGAACACATGTAAACCCATGGCAGATGCATGTTGATGTATGGCAAAACCAATGCAATATTGTAATGTAAAAAAAAAATTAAAAAAATAATAATAAAATAAAAGTCATCACAATAAAAATAAAAACTTGAAATAGAATGCCATATGACCCAGCGATCCCACTGGTGGGCATATACACCTAGGAAACCAGAACTGAAAGAGACACATGTACCCCAGTGTTCATTGCAGCACTGTTTGTAATAGCTAGGACGTGGGAGCAACCCAGATCTCCATTGACGGATGAATAGATAAGGAAGCCGTGGTACATTTACACAATGGAATATTACTCAGCTATAAAAAGAAACACATTTGAGTCAGTTCTAATGAGATGGATGGACATGGAGCCTATTATACAGAGTGAAGTAAATCAGAAAGAGAAAGACAAATACCATATATTAACGCATATATATGAAATTTAGAAAGATGGTAGCAATGATCCTACATACAGGGCAGCAAAGAAGGCACAGATGTAAAGAACAGACTTTTGGACTCAGCAGGAGAAGGTGAGGGTGGGATGATTTGAGAGAATACCATTGAAACATGTACATTACCATACATAAAATAGATGACCAGTGCAAGTTCGATGCATGAAGCAGGGCACCCAAAGCTGATGCTCTGGGACAATCCAGCAGGATGAGGTGGGAAGGAGGTGGGGAGGGTCCAGGATTGGGGGGACACATGTATACCTGTGGCCAATTCATGTTGATGTGTGGCAAAAAGCATCACAGTATTGTAATTATTCTCCAGTCAAAATAAATAAATTTTTAAAACTTTATATAGTAAGTGCTGTAAGAAAAAAAAAAAAGCACATTAGGCAGGAAAATCTCTGTCCTAAGGAGGTGAAGTATTTGCTGACCTGAACAACAGACTGATTCCAAATAGGAAAAGGAGTACGTCAAGGCTGTATATTGTCACCCTGCTTATTTAACTTCCGTGCAGAGTACATCATGAGAAACGCTGGGCTGGAAGAAGCACAAGCTGGAATCAAGATTTCCAGGAGAAATATCAATAACCTCAGATATGCAGATGACACCATCCTTATGGCAGAAAGTGAAGAGGAACTAAAAAGCCTCTTGATGAAGGTGAAAGAGGAGAGTGAAAAAGTTGGCTTAAAGCTCAACATTCAGAAAATGAAGATCATGACAACTGGTCCCATCTCTTCATGGGAAACAGATGGGGAAACAGTGGAAACAGTGTCAGACTTTCTTTTTTGGGGCTCCAAAATCACTGCAGTTGGTGACTGCAGCCATGAAATTAAAAGACGCTTACTCCTTGGAAGAAAAGTTATGACCAAACTAGAGAGCATATTCAAAAGCAGAGACATTACTTTGCCAACAAAGGTCCGTCTAGTCAAGGCTATGGTTTTTCCTGTGGTCATGTATGGATGTGAGAGTTGGACTGTGAAGAAAGCTGAGCGCCAAATAATTGATGCTTTTGAACTGTGGTGTTGGAGAAGACCCTTGAGAGTCCCTTGGACTGCAAGGAGATCCAACCAGTTCATTCTGAAGGAGATCAGCCCTGGGATTTCTTTGGAAGGAATGATGCTAAAGCTGAAACTCCAGTACTTTGGCCACCTCATGCGAAGAGTTGACTCATTGGAAAAGACTCTGATGCTGGGAGGGATTGGGGGCAAGAGGAGAAGGGGACAACAGAGGATGAGATGGCTGGATGGCATCACTGACTCAATGGACGTGAGTCTGAGTGAACTCCGGGAGTTGGTGATGGACAAGGAGGCCTGGCATGCTGTGATTCATGGGGTCGCAAAGAGTCAGACACGACTGAGTGACTGAACTGAACTGAAAGGAGGTGAGTAAATAATAGGTTTAAATAACAGGGAAGAATATTCTAGGCAAAGGGAATAGCACTTCCAACACCGAGGCAGAGACAGTCTAGAGAAGATGTGAGGAACAGCAAAAGGGCGAGAGTTGGATGAGCAAAAGACTCAGTGGGAAGAAAACAGAAATGAAAGAAGTAACCAGGGAAATTCATGTGGGGTCCTGAAGGTCATGGTAAGGAGTTTCAATTCTGAGTATACTGGAAAGCCCTTGGAGGGTTTCACGCAAGGAACTGAAATAATATGACAAGCTATGAAAAGATATCTCTCTATGTAGAAAGTTCATCTTAGGAAAACAAGAGTTGAAGTAACAGACCATTATTTAAGGAAACAGACTCAGGAGGGGTAGGAGGCTCCATCTAGGGAGGCTGACATAGAGAAATGAGAAGCAGATAGTTTCAGGCCATATTTGAAAAGTGCAGATTTAAATATAGAGCATATGGGAAAGAGAGGATGTCTCCAGGGATCCAGAACTTCCAGGTGAATATTAGAATCTTTCGCCTCAATAGGGAAGGTTGGGGTTGGAGGATGGGAGGGTGGGAGGAAAGAGGGTTGGGGTATGGGAGACCTAGTATTTTCCTTCAAACTCACAATCTTTTACTAAATCCTAGATTTCAGGATTGAGATTATTTTTTAAGTTCATTTCTGTGTCTCTGGACAAACGGTGCTCTCAATATGAAGGAGTCAATCACCTTGGTTATGCTGTGAAATCCTCACTTTCTTAAAAAAAAAACAAAACTGATTTGACCCCAAGCAAATCTTATCTGAACACCAAATAAATCTTGGTTGTTACATAACTAAAATGAAGATTGGTGTGATAAACTAACTCACCCTATATATGCACATGCCTAAATAGAGACAGTTGAGCATAAAGCTCTGACAGGAAACGGCACGCAGATTGAAAAACTGGTTTTGCTGAGAAATACATCTGGCATGCGTCTGAAGACTGCAGTAGAGAAAAGCATGGGCCAAGTCAGCAAGTGTATAAACTGAAAGAAAAAATAGAAGGAAATATTTTGGTCAACTGTTTATCCAAACTAAAAATAATTCTCTGAATTCTAATACCTCAAGCTCACCTCTAATTTCCACAGTAACTAAACTCATTTCCTGTTTCATCCATAGGAGCAAACATTTCTTCAGCAGACATTTTAACAAAATATATAAACATTTTCACAAGGCTGGGACTAATACGACTTTCCTTTTTCCTTTCATGGATATTGAAAGTAGACTAAAAGCCACAGAGCTGTGAATAGTATAGGTCTAAATCTGAACATAAACTAGAATAAAGGGAGCCAGGCACAGCTTAATCATCATCATAGTACTTACTGGGTCTAAAATATATCTAGCACTTTAATATGACACCTTTTTCTCATTAACCCATTCAACAATTAATGTTCAAGAACCTACTATATTTCAGAACTGTATAAAAGTGCTAGGAATATACCAGTGAATAATACCATTTCAACTGTTACCCTTGTGTTTCTTCTAGTCTAATACTGATATGTAGTCAAACACTGATTATCTGAAGCAAGTTTCAGAACGAATGTGATCAGTCACTCCACTGCTCTTAAGACAAGGTTTCTCAAGTTCAGAGCTATTGACGCTGCTGCTGCTGCTGCTAAGTTGCTTCAGTCATGTCGGACTCTGTGCGACCCCATAGACGACAGCCCACCAGGCTCCCTCGTCCCTGGGATTCTCCAGGCAAGAACACTGGAGTGGGCTGCCATTTCCTCCCCCAATGCATGAAAGTGAAAAGTGAAAGTGACACGGGGCCTGCTAATTTTTGTTGGGAGGGAGTTGCAGGGGGGTGGCTCTCCCAGGCATTGCAGGCTGTGGTGTGTGTTAGTCGCTCAGTCAGGGCTGATTCTTTGCAACCCCATGGACTGTAGCCCTCCAGGCACCTCTGTCCATGGGATTCTCCAGGCAAGGATACTGGAGAGGGTTGCCATGCCCTCCTCCAGGGGATCTTTCTGACCCAGAGATTAAACGTGGGTTTCTTGCACTACAGGCAGATTCTTTACCGTCTAAGCCGTCAGGGAAGTATTGCAGGTTATTTAGCACCATTCTTGGTCTCTGCTTACTAGATAACAGTAGCACTTTCCCCCTAATAGTGGCAATCCAAAAAAATGTCTCCAGATATTGCCAAATGTCTCTCGGAGGAAATACTCATACCTGTTGGAGAACTGCAACAAGATCCTGGCTTTCTGGGAAGTGTCCCACTTGTTCTGTAAACTTGCATTTGCCAAATGATATTGCCTGGAGAAGAGACTGTGCTTAATGTAGAGGGGCCAGTCTGTCACACTGGGCTGAATGAAACCACAAAGGCAACAAGACCCCTCAGTCAACTTTTAAAATACAAAGGCAATGACTGTTTCTGATAACAAAAATACCAGCTTCTAAGATAGTCATTCATTTACTTAATAAAAAGCTATTAAATACATACCTGTCTATATGCCAGATTAAATTATAGATTTTAGGGAAAGTGAATAAAACAGATCAAAATCCCTGTCCTTATGGAGCGAGGGGAGACAAGTAAAATGTATATATGTGCGTGAGAAGGAAATAAGGGTTATGACTACAGATAAACACAAGGAAAGGGGATCAGTAGCATAGGGAAACTCAGTTTTAGATAAGGCAGTCATCTAAATTAAAGTCCAAAGGACATAAGGGAGAAAGTCATGCAAACATCTAATAAATGAATATCCCTGGCAGAATAAACTGTAAGTGCAAAGGCCCTGAGGTAAGAGCTTGCTTGGTGTGGGACTGGAATGCCATAAACTCGACTGAGTGGTGGAGATGAAGTTAGGAAGCTGGTAGAAGCCAGATTCTATCCAATCTTCAGGCCATTGTAGGGACTTTGACTCACACCATTGATGATTTTTAGTGATGTTTAACAAATGTTTTCAATTATCCTTCTAGGCACCCAAGGAAGATTATATTCCCTTGATTCTTTAAAGCCAGGTGTGGCCACGTGTGGTATTTTCTGTTGTTTGGCCCATGCCTGCACTTCTTTGCACGCAGGTGCATCCCCTGGCTTCTCTGTAGACGGACTATATGTCTCTACTTACTGGCTGTGGGTTTTGGTCACATGATTTGCTTTGGCCAATAGGATATAAGTAGATATGATGCAGGTGAGAACTTGTGATGGGCTTCACTTCTTGCTCTTCTGCCATCTCCATAAGAAAAACCTGTCCTACCTGCCCATCACCGTAGGAGGAGGATGGGAAACATATTCAACAGAGCTGTCCCAAATGAACTGTAACTTAAAGCAGGCCACCCAGACTAGCGAAGCCTGCAGCAGCTGACAGCATTTATTTATATCAGCCAGTCTGCATTTATGCCTTGTTTGGTACATGCCACTGCGATCTTGTAGCGATTTGTTACAAAGCAAGGCACCTTTTCTGGCCAAAGAAATGGGAGTGGAAGTAGAATGTGACATTTCTGGGTAGGAGTGGAATCCTTGAAAGCCACTGCCTATGTTCTCATTGCTGCAGAGATGATGAAGTGCATGTCAAGTCACAGCTTCAGTACCCTGAGTATTGCGCTGGTACCTTGAGTGACTGTGTTTAGCAGAGCACCTGTGACCCACACTAGATTTATACTGTAAGAAAGAAAGAAAAATCTGTGCTATTAGCTGTTTTTGTTTCAGTTTCTGATACTAAACTATAATCTAGCTTGGCTGATACATGAAGTCACTATAGGATTTTAAGGTGAGAAATGACATGTTTTGAGTTAGATGTAAACAATTCTGGCTATGTTAAGACTAGATTGAAGGGGTAGGGGCAGGACCAGGAGACAAATTTGGAGGTGGTAGTTGTTGTCCTATAGTTGCTCAGTAATGTTGCATTCTTTGCAGCCCCATTGACTGTAGCATCCCAGGTCTCCCTGTCCCGCAACATCTCCTGGAGCTTGCTCAAACTCATGTCCTTTGAGTCCGTGATGCCATCCAACCATCTCATCCTCTGTCCTCCACTTCTCCTTCTTCTTTCAATCTTTCCCAGCATCAAGGTTTTTTCCAATGAGACAGCTCTTCACATCAGGTGGCCAAAGCACTGGAGCTTCAGCTTCAGCATCAGTCCTTCCAATGATTATTCAGGGTTGATTTCCTTTAGGATGGACTGGTTTGATCTCCTTGCAGTCCAAGGGACTCTCAAGAGTCTTCTCCAACATCACAGTTCAAAAGCATCAATTCTTCAGCGCTCAGCCTTCTTTATGGCCCAACTCTCACATCCATACATGACTACTGGAAAAACCATAGCTTTGACTATATGGACCTTTGTTGGCAAAGTAATGTCTCTGCTTTTTAATATGCTGTCTAGGTTGATCATAGCTTTTCTTCCAAAGAGCAAGTGTCTTTTAATTTCATGGCTGCAGTCACCATCTGCAGTGATTTGGGGGCCCAGAAATTAGAGTCTGTCACTGTTTCCATTATTTCCCAATCTATTTGCCACGAAGCAATCAGACCAGATGCCATGATCTTCATTTTCTGAATGCTGAGTTTTACACCAACTTTTTCACTCTCTTCTTTCACTTTTATCAAGAGGCTCTTTAGATACTCTGCTTTCTGCTATAAAGGTTATTGGTTATTGAGATTTCTCCCAGCAATCTTGATTCCAGCTTGTGTTTCATCCAGCCTGGCATTTTACATGATGTATTCTGCATATAAGTTAATTAAGAAGCGTGACAATATACAGCCTTTATGTACTCCTTTCCCAATTTGAAACCAAGTGATTCAGTTTTGCAGGTGGTTAATGCAACAATTTTAATTTAATGAAATTAAATTTCATTTAGTTAATTTCATGAAATTTAATGAAATAATTTAATGAAATTAAAAGATGCTTACTCCTTGGAAGTAAAGCAATGACAAGCTAAGATCTCATCAGTGCTTCAACTTTAAGGATGCATTGAAATCACTTGCAACAATTCATATACTGAGTGCTGGACCCCATCCTCAGAGTTTCTGATTTTTATCTGATTCTTGGGTGAGATAAGTATTTGCATTTTCCCATTCCTAGGAGATGCTCGTGCTGCTGGTCTGGGAACCACACTTGGAGAACCACTAGGTTAGATTAGGTATTCCTCTGATTTCTTCCCTGAAAGATTTCATCAGTCTTGGCAACCCTCAACATAAGGTTCCTCCCCACATAGCCTGTACTACATGATTTTATTATCTCTGAAGTTGTAATAATTATTTTTTTTTCCTGCCTTCAACTTTTCAAAGATCTATAACGGCTCCATTTTTGATGGCCTCAAGTTTCTATTCTTTCCTGTACCCTACTCAGATCTTGGTAATTAGTCTCTTTGCAAATACACCCTCCTTGAATTATCCTAAAATGAGTGAGTCACCAGTATCACTGATATAGGGTCATGGAGATGAATGAATAGTACTTTTAAAAGGCACATGTGAAAAAATAAAGATTAAAAAAAAATAAAAGGCACATGTGATCAACTGAGTCAAATAATGCAAAATAGACAAACAGGAGAAAGATTTAGAAATGACCATTGCATTCAGCATTTGGAGGTCGTTATGGAATGTTGTCCTGGGAAATCCCATGGACAGAGGAGCCTCGGGGGCTACAGTACATGGGATCACAAAGAGTAGGACTCAACTGAACGACTAAACAACAATAGAGTGTTGTAGACAAAGGCTGATTGGGGTGCATTTGAGAAAGAGTGGTGGAGGTATATATTGCAAATTAAGCCAGTTCTCATAAAGATCCTAACTAACATTGAAGACAATGACTGTGAGGCCCTGTGTCATCCATGTTTGAATTTGCTAAGCATTGAATCAGTTGCTCAGATATCCATGAGGTGCCCTATACTCCTCTTCTCCTTAAATCAAATCAATTAGCCGTGGTTATTCTATAAATCAGTCTTCCCTTGTGGCTCGGATGGTAAAAAATCTACCTGCAATGAGGGACACCCAGGGGCTCGATCCCTGGGTTGGGAAGATCCCCTGAAGAAGGGAAAGGCTACCCACTCCAGTATTCTCACCTGGAGAATTCCATGTACTGTTTAGTCCAATGGGTCACAAAGAGTTGGACATGACTGAGCGACTTTCACATGACATCACATGACATCCTATAAATCAGGGCTTCCCAGGTGCTGCTAGTGGTAAAAAAGCCACATGCCAATGTAGGAGACACAAGAGACGTGGGTTCAGTCCGTGGGTGGGGAACGTCCCCTGGAGGAGGGCATGGCAACCCACTCCAGTGTTCTTGCCTAAAGAATTCTGTGACAGGGGAGCCTGGCAGGTTACAGTCCATAGGGTCACAGAGTCAGACACAACTGAAGCAACTTAGCACTCATGCATGCACACATCCTATAAATCAATCTGTAGCAATGGTTGTTAAACTATGGGATACATCAGAATCACCTGGCATGCTTGTTAAGCCTGACCGATGAACCCCGCCTTGGCGTTCTGATTCAATAGGTCTGGGATGAAACCCAGTCATTTTTATTTTTAACAAGCTCCCAGGTGAAGTTAATGTGGCTGGTAATGGGACCCACATGAGAAATCACTCCGCTGTTGGAGATCATTCCTATCCGACTTTTTCTGTCCATCCACAGCCAGTCCAGTCTTTGATGACATTTGCCTGGATTACCACCCACACTCCGAGTCATCCTTCGGTTTCTGGTTGTGCGTCTGCTCTATGCTAAGAGATCTAAAATATAAATTTGATTATATCCCTTCCTTGCCCATCGTGCAGGGTTCCATGGCCACGGTCTTTGGGAAAAAAGGCAGACTCCTTAGTCTAACCCTTCACTGCCACTTCTTACGATCTCCCACTCTTATCACACGCCGAAGATGCTGAATTATTCCCTGAATACAGTTCTACCTCATACATGACATTTTCTGATCTTTGGATGTTTCCTATCTTCTTTCCTAAGAGTCTCACTTATTCCAGTTCCCTGAGCAAACACCTCCCTCTCCTGGGCGATCCCCTGACAGGCCCTGGAGGTTAGAGAGCTCTGATGCTATAGCCCCCACCTTGCAGTGACAAGTTGTTAGGTCTCCTGGGTCTGTGTCTCCAGGGCTCAGCACTTTCCTGGCCCAGGAAAACAAGCCCTCAACCACACCGTGTTAAATAATGAGTAGAAGATCCTATATTATGTCAAAAATGGGGGCATTTTAGTAAGAATTTCAATAAGCAAAAAATAGTTCTTAGTTATTAACCAGAAAAATCAAAAGAACTATAGGAATATGTTCCCTGGTTAATTGATATTTTGAGGCTTCCCTGGTGGCTCAGATAGCAAAGAGCCTGCCTGTAATGCAGGAGATATAAGAGACGCACATTTGATCCCAGGGTTGGGAAGATTCCCTGGAGAAGGGAATGGCTACCCACTCCAGTATTCTTGCCCATGGACAGAATCCCATGGACAGAGAAGCCTGGTGGGCTACAGTCCGTGGGGTCACAAAGAGTTGAACAAGACTGATTGACTAACACTTTCACTTTCAATTGATATTTCAGTGACCTAACAATGTCACAAGGAATGGTGAATCCTGCATTCAGGATTCAGTTGTGTTAAACCATAAATTCTGTAATACAATTCCTTGCTTTTATTTTTTTTCTTTTCATGGTACAAGAACTTTTATAGAGATAAATAAAATCAAGACTTTAACATATTTTTCTGAAGTTTATAAACACATCCAAAAATGTGTATCTCTGCATGACTATATATAGCATGCCATGTCCCAACATGAGAGCATGTATTTAACAACTTACCAGGGTTCTCACTAATCATTTTGTGGCAGAACTGGTGTTGGCAGTTAGGAACATTAAATTTTTCTCTCCTTTGCAGTAGAAAAAAAAAAAAAATCACATCTAAGAGAGGCATTAATTGAACAGCTCACAGGTGGACAGGAAGTAAAGGCCAGAGTGGGATCAGGGTTGCAGAAGATCTGAGTGTAGGTCTGCTATGTGACCCACCCAAAACTGCCCTTACTGTGTGAGTACTGTACCAACTTTAAAATGTGTAAATTGAATTAATTGCCTGAACATGTGCATTGACTATAATTTTAAATCAGAACTAGAAATCACAAAAGCCTGAGAGCTTCTGAAAAATTATATGCCAGGAACATAAAGTGATGGGTCTGAAGATCAGGAAATAAGACTTGCAAGTCATAAGAAAGAAAGTGGGGAAAGTCAAGTCCTGGGAATCTGAGGGCCTTTGTGCTAGAGTTCTTTGTCTGTTTTTGTTTTGTTTTGTACATTGTGTATGTGTGAGAGAGAAAGAGAGAGATCTGACTTCACGGCCAGGGTAAGGCTCCTCATCTACTTGGGAAAAGCTATTAAGGTAAATGTTCAAAGTCACCTTTAGAAATGTTGACAATAACACTGAATGCTGAAGCTGTTTATTTGTTTGACAAAACAAACCTCTTGAGAACTACTAGGCTTAAGAAGTTTTTAAATTATTTTTGAGTCCTTTAACCATTTTTCTCACCAGTTATATGATTCATCACTGCTTCAAAGATGTTCTGTCTTCAAAACTCATCTTATACAAAGTGTTGCAATCCTTCTGTGAGATAGTACTCATAATTTTTAAGGAAAATAAACTGGTCAACTTTCTATAAAACACAAAGCAAGGTTATCTCTCCCGGCAGACTGTATGTATAGGATTAGAGTGTGTTTTTCTGTATTACTGATTAAATGCAGTTGTGTTAAACTGTCAGTATTTCATAGTCAACCAATCTTTTTTTGCATTGCTGCTAAGTCGCTTCAGTCCTGTCTGACTCTATGTGACCCCATAGATGGCAGCCCACCAGCCTCCCCTGTCCCTGGGATTCTCCAGGCAAGAATACTGGAGTGGGTTGCCATTTCCTTCTCCAATGCATGAAAGTGAAAAGTGAAAGTGAAGTCGTTCAGTCGTGTCCGACTCTTAGCGACCCCATGGACTGCAGCCTACCAGGCTCCTCCATCCATGGAATTTGCCAGGCAAGAGTACTGGAGTGGGTTGCCATTGCCAGGCTTAAAATGCTCTAAAAGGACAAATATTCCATTTTCAAAAATTTTGAGTTATCCCCCCAAATGGCCAAAACCAAGCATTTAATTTATAGAAGGGCTAATGGTTACATTAAAACTTAATCTGAGAAGGGCAGGAGCCAATGGGTAGGGACCAAAGGCACAGGGAAGTGCCTTTAAGGAGAGTTGGGCTATCAGGTTTTAGGTGTCCTGTCCAAAGAAGGAAATTATTGTTGTGAATTTTCTTTCTTTTAAAACATAGTTTGTTCTTCTTTGGTAATAGATGGGTTTATGAAAATCTTAAATTGAGTAAGGAGAAGCAGCTTTACTACATGAAAGTGATGAGATGCAGGGAGATTATTGTCAATATAATTTTCATAGGATGCCATGTTTTGGTCAGGTGAAAATTTGGGTCGGCACAGTGAATGGTGATATAGGGAGGAAGGAGCAAAGGAGCTCTGAGGAAAGGAGTGAAAATGGGAGCTGAATGAGGAGCCTGAGCAAGAGGCGGGTGAAGAGACGGACCCGAAGGAGGCTCTGTGTGGACTCTGTGCTGACACTTTTGTTCTGAAGTCAGAGAAGAATCCAGGGTTCTGACAGACGGAGAAACAGAATCTTATCTCTCATGGGCCGAAGACAGTCAGAGGTGGGATAAGAATGCCATAGACCAAACCAAACAAAACCTTATTCTGGAGAGGCTGGCAGGGCAAGAAGAGGAAGGGGACCCTCAGTCCCTCCTGAAGCTGAGCAGAGCCAACCGTGGCCACATGGGGCCTGCCACTTCCCAAGGTCCCTCTGAGCTGCCCACAGGTCTTAGTTGGATCTCTGACATGTTGTAAACAGACGTTGGTAAGAAAATGAGTTAAAATAGAGGTGGGGAAGAGGAGAAACACATTCCCACGTCTTCTGCCCCAACCCCAAGTGGTAGCAGCAAGTTGCAAGCAGCAAGGAGTCTTTCTCCCCTTCCCCCCCAGAGTGCATTGGCTGATCCACCATCTCAACGACAGTGCCTTGTCTTTTGGGGCCCTGGGAGAGGAGACCACAGAACACATCCTCTGTGAACAGGAGCCAGAAGCGTTTACTACTAGTAATTCTCACACGGCCCAAGCACTGATCGCTAACCTGCATGGAGGGTGTGCTAGGAACTGTCTTAAGCACTTCACATCACACCGCCATTTAACTCTTACAAAAATCTCATTCTTTCATCATGCACATTCTAAAGATGAGAAAAATGAGAGGCAGAAGATTTTCCATCACAAGCCAAAAGGCTTCAAGGAATTTAAATGCAAGAAGTCTGGTTTCCAGGCTTGTGACCAACACGCTTTCCTGCCACACATACCTTTGAGAAAACGCTGTTCCTCCTGCTTCTGCTCCTTACTTAGGAATATGCACAGATGGATTTAGAACAGCAGAATTGATAGAAAACTTGAGAGCCATGAATAAACCCCACACATCTATACTTTGTGAGTGCTGTCTCTTGCTTTGAAGTCCAGCTCATGTCCATTAACCCTTCTCTGTTTGGTGAGAGCATTTTCCATCTTTCAAAGCCCTCCTGAATGCCAGTACCTTACAAAGTCCTTTTTGTCTCCTCTATCCCTACCTCCTGAATTGATCTTTCATTCACACTGCCATCGTATTTTCTTTCAATCTTTCATTCCTGTAGCTTTCATGGCATTTCATCCATTCATTTTATGACTTGCTATGCTCTGTGCCCCCTAAGCTAGAGATCCTGTCTTTCTTGTCCTTGAATTCCTAACGCCTAATACAGTGTGTGACAAATAAAAAAGTGTCCAATAAGCTGAATTAATTAAACAATCAATTAAATGTCCAGAAACTCATTGTCTTTCTTGGCACTCGAGTCCCAGGATTATATTTCACTCACTGCATGCTTACTCTAGACGTCTGTAAGAAAAATAACTGCAGAGGGATTTTCCATTTTTTACTTGGAAGTAAGAGGATTAAAAACATCAACTCATTTCAATTGTGATAACATTCTCCACCACTGACTGAAACTGCCTGTGACCAGTGTCTGTGTCTGCCGCTGGAGTGTCAGCTCTCTGATGGCGGAGCTCCTTTCCTCCCTTTCTTGGCCAGTTCAGTGTCTCCAGACCTGGGGCAGCAACTGGAACATGGTAAGGACTGGCAGCCACTTTATATGGAGTGGGGAGTCAGCTCTGAACTAAGGAGTAGAGGCCTGGATTGCCATCTTTACTGCTAAGTTTCCATGAAACTTTGGGGAGGCCTGACCCATCCCGGCCTCAGTTTTCTTCCCTTTATAATAGCAATGGAGTTCAAGAAAAGTATGCTTTATGTGCATGGAAATACAGACAGGAGATTTCTGTCTCATAGAGATGTAGGATTTCATGTCTCTAAAGCTGTACATTCACAAGGCAAGTGATGGTGGTGGACTGATCAAAAGTACTTACTGGCTGCTGAGCCCGTGTCTGTGAGACAGGCCCCTGGTCGACAGCAGTCTCCGTCCGCTGTCACTGCGGACAAGGGTCAACAAGGGCACTTCAGAGAGAACACAGATGGCAGCAGCAACCATTCGGGTGATCTCAGACGAAGACGGACCAGCCACTGCAGATGAGCTACGTTAGAATATTTGAAAATCCTTCCCGGTTCTCAGCATCTCTCCATCTAGGAGATACATAGCTAGAATGAGAGATTAAAAAAAAAAAAAAAGATTGGATATATAAATTATTATTATATTATTAATAGGATAAATAATCCTATTATTTATTGGAAGATTGGAAGTTTTCAGAATCCAAGGACTAAAAGGTTACAAAGGGGTGATGGATGAACATAAAACCATTTCTGCTTATTCCAAACTGAGTTTATCATTTGAAGTTACAATCAGCTTGGGGCAAAGGGAGAACTTCCCACTTCTCTTGTGTGCATATCAGAGGTGGGACTTACACAGAGCTGGAAAAGCGGAAGGGCACATCAACCTTCTTTTTATTCTGCCCAAAGCAGCAGACTCAGGAGAACTGAGGCTAGAAAAGCCTTCTGGGACTGATATGCAAATGAGAACACCAGGCTTCACACTTGACAGCTTCACATTCCTGTGAAGTGGAATTTTTTTTGCTTTGAAAGCAGTGTTGAAAGACTGCAGGAGATGTAAGTGTGATGTCAACTATTTGTATTCCCCTCATATTTCCTCAAAAGACTCAGGACTCGAAGCCCCATAACGTTTTGGAAAACCATCGTCAGAGTTTCAGCAGCCTCGTTTCCGGCTGCTTGGCCCTGCAACTGGGAGGCAGCCTCTGACACAGCAGTGCCATGAAGTGCATCCTCTTAGCTCCAGAGACAGGACAGCTGCAACTCCTTCCTGTAGTTCACCCTCCTGGGAGGGGGAAAGAAAGCCAAAGAGAAGTGACAAAAGCTGTCACTAGCTACTGAACACTAACACTTAGCTCCAAGCCTAAGCTGCATCAGGGGCCATCTTCATAAAGCAAACACAGTTCCCCAGGGATTGTTGACAGAAACTTAGGTAAGAAATTTAGTGACCATGTTTTATTTAAGACCTGTTCCTTAAGTCCCACGCTTTGGACCTAAACTATAGAGTTTAAGATGCACAACAGCCTTGCAAAAGAGAGTGGCATGTGAATAGAGATATACAGCTGTAACTGGGGCTATTACTGAATGTTAATTTGCCTGTTGGCTGTGGGGAAACTTGAGATGCTTGTTGGTTTTCCAAGCAGCCAAAATGTGCATGCTTTGTGACCTGTGGGAAATATTAGAGGAGAAATGTGCTGCTTGCTGTTTTGGCCTGCAGTTCATACAGATGTCAAGGACTTGCTTCTGCCACACCAGTGCCCAGCAGCCTGATGTTGAAGAGACAGCCCTTAATGTGATATCCCCTGTGGTATAACACAGGCTGGATTCCATAGGAAAATGATAGAAGCTTAGCAGAATTTTATTATTTGAAAGCTGTGCAGCCCTGCAACTGTCCCTAAGAACTCTTTAGAGATACTGCTTTTGAGAGAGTGAGACTTCAGGCTAATCACAAATGAGTCATTGCTAAAAAGAGACCTTCTAAGACCAGATGGTAAGAGGAATGTTGGGACTATTTAGAACTCTAAGTGAGCTTGGGTCCTGTGATAGAGCAGACAGTCAAAAAATGTAGCAAGAGCCATCCACTCCAGGCAAGCAGGCTGGAGTGGGTTGCCATTCCCTTCTCAAGGGGATCTTCCTGACCCAGGGATCGAACCCAAGTCTCCTGCGTTGCAGGCAAATTCTTTAGCATCTGAGCCACCAAGGAAGCCCTCCAAAGAGCCAAGTTCAAGACATTAAGGGGCATCCAAGGAAAAATGACACACTTCAAGAACACCTGGACCTCATCTGCTTAGGGACTTTCCAGAATGGGCGCCAGACTTAGAGGACCCCATTCTTAAGGGGAAAATACACGTCGGCTCTTCCTGATTGTGGTCAACCAGGAGGAGGGTGGAAGTTGTGCCACCATGAAGCAGTGGATGGTGATCAGGAGCGTTGGGAATCCAAAAATCTGGGGGATTTGTAAAGGACGTGAACTGGAGCAGCCCCATAAAGTCCTGGGTGGAGAAAGTGCGAAGTTGATAAAGTGTCAGAATGATTTGGAGGGAGGCCAGTAAGTCTTTTTTGTTATGTTATTGAAGGAAGTATTTCAAAAGAGCCAAGACTTCAGAAACTGTCTGGATACTATTAATGAATTCTGTGCTTAATAATATCTAAGAATTCACGCAGAATGAACTTTTGAGAATGGGAGTAATAGTATGTGAGGATGCCTAGCATAATGCCTGCGCTTGGTAAGCTCTTCTCCTACCCTCCATCAAGTACTCTCCAGAGTCATTTATGCCTGTGAATGGAACCAAACCAAGATTTTACACTAACCTGCACTAGGAAAACACCACCAATGACCAGGAGTATCACCAGTCAACTAACTAAAGTATCATGATCTTTTAGTACTTGCCAAAGTATTTAAAAATGTCTAATAAGCAAGTTTGCTCTCAAAGCATTTATAATTCCATCAGTGTAGATCAGTGACTCTCAGCCCTGGATCTAAACTAAACAGCCTCTTGAGGAAAGGGAAAGAGGAGAGTGAAAATGTTGGCTTAAAGCTCAACATTCAGAAAACTAAGATTATGGCATCTGGTCCCATCACTTCATGGGAAATAGAGGGGGAAACAGTGGAAACAGTGTCAGACTTTATTTTTAGGGGGCTCCAAAATCACTGCAGATGGTGACTGCAGTCATGAAATTAAAAGGTGCTTACTCTTTGGAGGACTTCCCCTGTGGCTCAGACGGTAAAGCTTCTGCCTACAATGCAGGAGAACCCGGTTCAATCCCTGGGTCAGGAAGTTCCTCTGGAGAAGGAAATGGCAACCCACTCCAGTATTCTTGCCTGGAAAATCCCATGGACGGAGGAGCCTGGTAGGCTATATAGTCCATGGGGTCACAAAGATTCAGACACAACTGAGCGACTTCACTACACTTCACTTACTCTTTGGAAGGAACGTTATGACCAACCTAGATAGCATATTAAAAAGCAGAGACATTACTTTGCCAACAAAAGTCCATCTAGTCAAGGCTATGGTTTCCAGTGGTCATGTATGGATGTGAGAGTTGGACTGTGAAGAAAGCTGAGTGCTAAAGAATTGATGGTTTTGAACTCTGGTGTTGGAGAAGACTCTTGAGAGTCTTGGACTGCAAGGAGATCCAACCAGTCCATCCTAAAGGAGATCAGTCCCAGGTATTCATTGGCAGGACTGATGCTGAAGCTGAAACTCCAATACTTTGGCCACCTCATGCGAAGAGTTGACTCATTGGAAAAGGCCCTGATACTGGGAAGGACTGGGGGACGACAGAGGATGAGATGGCTGGATGGCATCACCGACTTGATGGACATGAGTTTGTGTGAATTCCGGGAGTTAGTGATGGTCAGGGAGGCCTGGTGTGCTACTATTCATGGGGTCGCAAAGGCAGCTTTGAAAAATACTGCACTTGCCCCAGAAATGCTGATTAAATTGGTCCAGCGAGGAGACCATACATCTGTGTTTTTAAACCTCTCAAGAAATTCTAGTGTGTCACTTGCTTTATAAACCATCAGTATTGCTTACCTTTTAATCAGGCTTCCACACCATAATTTCCCCTGAACTCTGCCATCAGAGGACTTTTTCTTTCAACTTATGTCAAAGTTTCTCATTAAAAATCTTTAATAGCTTCCCATGGTAGGGTAAAATAAATTCTAACCTGACATTCAAGGACCTTAAAAATCTACTTGCAACCTGTCTTTCCCATTTTATTTTTTCCTGTATTCTATGAAGCTATGCAATTCAACTTAACAAGTCTTCTGTTCTCCCAAAAGCACATGCATCTCCGCCCCTCAGCAATGGCCCCACACTATTCCCCTGTGACAAGTAGTGTCCCTCCACTTTGCTCAGCTAGCAAAGCACACTTATCGTTCAAGGCTCCACCTTAATGTCAATTTGCCCAACTCCTGAGCAGACTTAAGTGACTGCACCATTTCTAATTCCTTGACACTATGCAGACACCATAGCCAATTATCATATTTTATCAGATGATCATATGGCAGAGACGATGCTAAGTAGTCAGCACATCCTATCAGTTTTCATTTCCTGGACACACAGGAAAATATATTTCCCAACTTCCTTTATTGCTGTATTGGGGTCAAATGCTGACTCCTAGTCAATAGGATATTAATGGAAGCAATGAAAGTCTCAGACATGGCCCTTGAGGATATCCCAATAAGCTTCCTATTTTTCTTTCTCTTACTGGCCAACCTTAGAGTGACTATCAATTTAAGTTCGAAGGCTGTGCCTTAGTCATCTTTGGAGTCCCAAGAACCAATAAAGTATTCAACACATATGGTAGATGCTCAATAAACATTTACAAATTGATGCTAATATATGGTAAAAGAAAAATAGGTGGAATTAGAAGTTTACAAACAAAGCTGAAACCAGATTACTGCTGAGAAGGCAGGACATAGGCCAATAAACAGGGACTACTATGGACCAAGAAATAGAAAACTATTTCAAAAAGGTCAGTGTATTCTTTGGACAAGTAGCTGGTATACGTGGAGATCAGCATGACATTCATCTTCAGAAAAAATAAAAGGCTATGGAATAGGCTTAAAATGATGGTGATGATAAACCTTGTAATTCCTTATATTTGCTTACTATGCCACATGCTTTCCAAAATATATTATTACCTATTTAAATTTGATTCAGGAGATGATACAGAGATAGTTGGAGCAGTTATTACCATTTCTAATCCAGATAATGAAATCGAAGTCCAGTGAGATTAAGCACTTGCTCAAGGCCACACCTTCAGTGACGGTAGAGATGGAGCCTACTTGCCCATGGGCTGTGGGCTGTCTGTTCCTAGGTACCACCTCATGCTTAGACCTGTCACCTCTCAGTCATCTATGTGCCACATGATGTTCTGTTATCAACTGCAAAAGTTAAAACAGTGAAAGTGACTGGTTCATCCTCTTCAGCTATGAGGATTAATCAATCCCTACGAGTCTTGCTGTTCTTGCAGTGTTCCTGTCTCTGTGGTTAGTGGAAATGACCAGGTTGACTGAGAGCTAAGAGAGCTAGATTTAGAATTCTGAGCAGCAGACACAGTACCACAGAAAACAAGAAGTTACACAGTGGTAACTTCTAGGACTGCCTGATACAGGACAATCAGAACCAAAGGTTTTATTTCTATGAGAGATTTGATAAGCCTGTAAGAAAAAGAAGCCAAATCAAAAATTCTGTGAGGATAAATACAGCGTGTAGATGGCAGATGTGGGCAGCACTCCAGGAGGTCAACAGTGGAGGTGAGATCATGTCGAGGATAAATGAGACAGGGTCATGAGTTCACACCTTCATCTCACAAGTGACCTTAGACATATGCCACCTCACAGAGATGGAAAGTTCTGGTCAACCCAACCTCCTAATGGAGGAACAACTCAGAACCTGTATTCCAACTAGGACAGTCTCTTTCATTTGGAGAGGTTGTTCATCATGAGCGACATAGAAGGGTTGTCCTCAGTAAGGCTACTTCAATGCACACGTTTGTATTCCAAGTGAGTCTGCCCTTTTCTCTTCAGGGCTGCCAGTGTGTTACTTTAGTAACTAATACATCAACCTTGAAGAAATACTACAATAGTGAAGCTGCCTGCCTGTGAAAGCTGCTTAGGTTTAAAACATTCTTATGTAATTTTGTAGATAGACATAATTTTAATAACACTGCTGCTGCTGCTGCTAAGTCGCTGCTTCAGTCGTGTCTGACTCTGTACAACCCCATAGACGACCTCCTACCAGGCTCCCCCCGTCCCTGGGATTCTCCAGGCAAGAACACTGGAGTGGGTTGCCATTTGCTTCTCTAATGCATGAAAGTGAAATGTAAAAGTGAAGTCGCTCAGCCGTGTCCAACTCTTAGCGACCTCATGGACTGAAGCCTACAAGATTCCTCCATCCATGGGATTTTCCAGGCAAGAGTACTGGAGTGGGGTATCATTGCCTTCTCCATTAATAACACTAGACACTATGTATTAAAAGACTGCTATGAACTAACTAAAATTTTTTATAACTTGCCATAAGAGGAAACACAAGCATCAAAGTGGTAACCAAGGTTACCCCAATAGAAAGGGAAGATTTCAAAATCTGTTCTTTCAGGAAAACAAAAATAACATGGAAAGATAGGAAGAAAGGATTGGAGATTCCTTTCCATTGTGCAACTTGAAGTATCTGTCATATGCAAGAGAAGTCATGGACATTTTACCAGATCCTCCCAGCAGCTTCCCCAGCCAGATTTGTATTGGGCTTTTACTCTGGCTGCCTTGAGATCTAGCTGAGGGACCCCACGCACACACACCCCAGCCTGTTTCCAATCTTATCCTCCTTAGAACTCAAGGCTCAGGAACAGGAGTTTGGAGGGTTCCAAGGTTCCAAGGGTTCCAAGCATTCATCCTTAATTCTAAGGCTGGGCCTAGCACTACTCAAGGTGTAGGGTGTGAAATCTGTTGGAATTCTACATCATGGGTTAAAGAGGCTACTGTGGGTTTGCCTGGGACCTGAATACCATGAGTTACACTGTTGCTATGGGAAAATATTTCCACATTCCAAAGTGACTTACAAGTAAATTCTAGGGACACCTCCATTCATAATTTGGGAGAGCCTATATAGATATGAAATGTTCCCTCGGTATCTCTAATTTTCTTGAAGAGAGCTCTCATCTTTCCCATTCTGTTGTTTTCCTCTATTTTTTTGCATTAATCTCTGAGGAAGGCTTTCTTATCTCTCCTTGCTATTCTTTGGAACTCTGCATTCAGATGTTTATCTTTCCTTTTCTCCTTTGCTTTTCACTTCTCTTCTTTTCACAGCTATTTGTAAGGCCGCCCCAAACAGCCATTTTGCTTTTTTGCATTTCTTTTCCATGGGGATGTCTTGATCCCTGTCTTCTGTACAATGTCATGAACCCCCTTCCATAGTTCATCAGGCACTCTATCTATCAGATCTAGTCCCTTAAATCTATTTCTCACTTCCACTGTATAATCATAAGGGATTTGATTTAGGTCATACCTGAATGGTCTAGTGGTTTTCCCTACTTTCTTCAATTTAAGTCTGAATTTGGTAATGAGGAGTTCATGATCTGAGCCACAGTCAGCTCCCAGTCTTGTTTTTGCTGACTATATAAAGCTTCTCCATCTTTGGCTGCAAAGAATATAATCAATCTGACTTTGGTGTTGACCATTTGGTGATGTCCATGTGTAGAGTCTTCTCTTATGTTGTTGGAAGAGGGTGTTTGCTATGACTAGTACATTCTTTTGGCAAAACTACTAGCCTTTGCTCTGTTTCAATCTGTATTCCAAGGCCAAATTTGCCTGTTACCCCAGGTGTTTCTTGACTTCCTACTTTTTCATTCCAGTCCCCTATAATGAAAAGAACATCTTTTTTGGGTGTTAGTTCTAAAAGGTCTTGTATGTCTTCATAGAACCATTTAACTTCAGCTTCTTCAGTGTTACTGGTTGGGGCATAGACTTGGATTACTGTGTTATTGAATTGTTTGCCTTGGAAACGAACAGAGATCATACTGTCATTTTTTTTTTTCCTTTCTTGGTGGTAATATTTTATTTTATTTATTAAAAAAAAATTTTTATTTTTATATTTACTTTACAATATTGTATTGGTTTTGATTGCATCCAAGTACTGCATTTTGGACTCTTTTGTTGACCATGATGGCTACTTCATTTCTTCTAAGGGATTCTTGCCCACAGTAGTAGATATAATGGTCATCTGAGTTAAATTCACCCATTCCAGTCCATTTTAGTTCACTGATTCCTAGAATGTTGACATTCACTGTTGCCATCTCCTATTTGACCGATTCCAATTTGCCTTGATTCATGGACCTAACATTCCAGGATCCTATGCAATATTGCTCTTATATAGCATCGGACCTTGCTTCTATCACCAGTCACATCCACAACTGGGTGTTGTTTTTGCTTTGGCTCCATCCCTTCATTCTTTCTGGAGTTATTTCTCCACTGATCTCCAGTAGCATATTGGGCACCTATAGACCTGGGGAGTTCCACTTTCAGTATCCTATCATTTTGCCTTTTCATACTAAGCAGAAGCAGAAGATATTAAGAAGAAGTGGCAAGAATACACAGAAGAACTGTACAAAAAAAGATCTTCATGACCAAGAGAATCACGATGGTATGATCACTCAACTAGAGCCAGACATCCTAGAATGTGAAGTTAAGTGGGCCTTAGAAAGCATCACTATGAACAAAGCTAGTGAAGGTGATGGAATTCCAGTTGAGCTATTCCAAATCCTGAAAGATGATGCTGTGAAAGTGCTGCACTCAATATACCAGCAAATTTGGAAAACTCAGCAGTGCCCACAGGACTGGAAAAGGTCAGTTTTCATTCCAATCCCAAAGAAAGGCAATGCCAAAGAATGCTCAAACTACGACACAATTGCACTCATCTCACACGCTAGTAAAGTAATGCTCAAAATTCTCCAAACCAGGCTTCAGCAATATGTGAACCGTGAACTTCCTGATGTTCAAGCTGGTTTTAGAAAAGGCAGAGGAACCAGAGACCAAATTGTCGACATCCGCTGGATCATGGAAAAAGCAAGAGAGTTCCAGAAAAACATCTATTTCTGCTTTATTGACTATGCCAAAGCCTTTGACTGTGTGGATCACAATAAACTGGAAAACTCTTCAAGAGATGGGAATACCAGACCACCTGACCTGCCTCTTGAGAAACCTATATGCAGGTCAGGAAGCAACAGTTAGAACGGGACATGGAACAACAGACTGGTTCCAAATAGGAAAAGGAGTAGGTCAAGGCTGTATATTGTCATCCTGCTTATTTAACTTATATGCAGAGTACATCATGAGAAATGCTGGACTGGAAGAAGCACAAGCTGGAATCAAGATTGCTGGGAGAAATATCAATAACCTCAGATATGCAGATGACACCACCCTTATGGCAGAAAGTGAAGAGGAACTCAAAAGCCTCTTGATGAAAGTGAAAGAGGAGAGTGAAAAAGTTGGCTTAAAGCTCAACATTCAGAAAACGAAGATCATGGCATCTGGTCCCATCACTTCATGGGAAATAGATGGGGAAACATTGGAAACAGTGTCAGACTTTATTTTTTGGAGCTCCAAAATCACTGCAGATGATGACTGCAGCCATGAAATTAAAATACGCTTACTCCTTGGAAGGAAAGTTATGACCAACCTAGATAGCATATTCAAAAGCAGAGACATTACTTTGCCAACAAAGGTCTGTCTAGTCAAGGCTATGGTTTTTCCTGTGGTCATGTATGGATGTGAGGGTTGGACTGTGAAGAAAGCTGAGCACCAAAGAATTGATGCTTTTGAACTGTGGTGTTGGAGAAGACTCTTGAGAGTCCCTTGGACTGCAAGGAGATCCAACCAGTCCATTCTGAAGGAGATCAGCCCTGGGATTTCTTTGGAAGAAATGATACTAAAGCTGAAACTCCAGTACTTTGGCCACCTCATGCGAAGAGTTGACTCATTGGAAAAGACTCTGATGCTCAGAGGGATTGGGGTCAGGATGGACATGAGTTTGTGTGAACTCCAGGAGCTGGTGATGGACAGGGAGGCCTGGCGTGCTGCAATTCATGGGGTCACAAAGACTCAGACACGCCTGAGCGACTGAACTGAACTGATATAGATATGACAAGAAAATCCAATTATTTCTACCTTAATGAAAATTTAAGGGTTTTACCATTATATGAACATGACTCAGAGTTAGGACATTTAAAGGTTCCATGGGCTTTTGTTACTCACATGAGGGTAATGTGCTTTTTCTAAGATCCACACACTAGTGATATTATTAAAGAGTTTTATAATAGGCAGCAGTTCCATAAACTGTTCTCTTCTTAGTAAGCACTTTCTGACAGGGTCTAATTGGGCGAGCCTTCTTTTTTCTGCCTTTGAATGAAGAAAATGAGTGCAAATGTCCCTGTCACCTCAGACCACAGAGGAAATACTCCTGCCTGACTTGGGCCCAAGTCCTCTGCATTGCCGCGAAGGCTGAGGCACTGAAGGTCTCTGCTGCCCTCAGGTGCATGAGGGTGCCAAAGTGGGAAATGAAGGAGGGGAAAGGAGAGACTGAGAAGGGATCTAATTTCCCAAATGCAAGGCTGCCAGTAAAGAATTTAATCACAAGCACTTACTGAGTACCTGCTGTGTGACCTACATGGGGCTTTGGGAGAAGGAAAATGAATTTATGCTCCAAAACAAATGTAAATCTATTCTTCCCAAGGCCAATATCACTGCTCATGTGACTTTCATAATGTAGCATTTTGCTGAGCTGAATGTTGCAAGTTATTTAAAGTTGCAATTTTTTTTTCTACAACATGTGTCCTAAACTCAAGCCAACTACTTCATCTAGTTGCCAGTTTAAAAAAAAAAAAAAAGAAGAAGAAGAAGGAAAAAATAGCCAGGAGGGATTGCATGTCAGTCCAACATTTTCTAAGGAATGTTCTACATAGTTTCCACCTTACATGCTGTCTCTAAAACCAACCCTTGAGTAAAACGTGACTCTGCTCTGCTAGGTTTGAGGATTCAGTTCTTGAGCCAACTGTCAATTCTGACATTTTAAAATTGAGCTATCAGAAAACATACATAAAATAAAAGCTCTGACCCCTCTTGCTCTGTGTGCTTATGTTGCGTTGTCATCTTCCACTATGGTTTGCAATTATTTTTGCCTTTGAATTACCAACAACAAATACACAACTGCTTTATGGCTTGAAACATCAGTGTGTTAATCAATTTGGACTGCTAATAGCAAAACTATCATTATCTGGGTGATTTGTAACAACAAAAATGAACATCTCTCTCAGTTCTGGAAGCCAGGAAGTCCCAGACCACGGTCCTGTCAGGTTCCCGTGTCTGGGGAGAGACTGTCCTCACAAGTGGCCGTCTTCTTTGCTGTATTCTTACGTGATGAAAGGGAAGAGGGATATCCAGGGCCTTTCTTTTATAATTGAGTGAGCTTCATGGAAATGAGTGAAAGATATACCACAAGAAAAGGAGCACGTTGTAGAAATGTAGGGAGTAGGATTTAGGAAATCATTAGCCACATTATGTCAGGTAACATCAAGCTGTCCAGACCAAGGTGCCTTCTGGGCACTGAAGATCTGTGGGCAAGATGCTCCCCAAGAGGGACCGATAGTGAGAGCAGTCTGTGGAAACTGAATCCAGCCGTCTGCACAGATAATAAGTGTTTCCAGTTCAGAGCAAGAAGAGGTCATTGGGAATCAGAAAAATTATAGAACCTTCTAAGAAGATAGGGAAAGAAGCTTGAGCTTCCAGGATGAGTGTGAGTTTAATAGGTAGAAAGAAACTGAGAAAACTTTTCAAACTAAGGATGGACTATATGAACAATGGCCCAGAAATTGGCAAAAAAGCTATCCAATGTGGCAATTTGTAGACAAACTTTTCAGGTGAAAAGTTCCTAAGAAAGAGGAAAAGAATACAAGATTTCTGGGCGCTTTTGGGTTGTAGTAACGTCAGGCAGGGTCTTGGCAAGGGAGACTCTGGCTGTTGGAGACCCTGAGAGCGCTGAGACAGACGTGCGCGTCAGCAGGGGAGTCGGCTGGAATGGGCAGGGCTGTGAGAGCAGAAAGCAGCAGACTTGGCCCCCTCAGGGGGTTCCAATTTGGACCTGCCAAGTGTTAGGTGTGTGACTCTGGGTGTTCTAGACTATTAAACTTGCTAAGTCAAGGTATAGGAAAAAATGCCTGGTACAAAGCAGGCCTGCAATGGTGAATTAAATGAATGGATTGGAAAAGGGAACGTGTTAAACTGGGATTCTTGAAACGAGTTATTTCAATAATTCAAGTGTAATTGTAGATTATCATTTCATCAGAAAGAAAAGAGAAAATAGAGATAGATGGGGATGATGTTCTGAAGAGGAAACAGCAAATGATAGAAATTGACAGTCTATTGGACTGAGTGAGGAAAGCATGGCGATGAAGCCCCAAGTGACTCTAGGTGCCCTACTGGAAGGACACTGTCTATTGTCAGAAATCAGGGTATTGAAGGAACTGAAGTGTATTGAATTTGGCTTTAGGCTGAATCCATGACATATATGAGGCAAACTTGAAATAACATTACTTTCTGTATTTCTAAGTTCAGTTTAACCTCTGTTAGTTTTGTTTTTTTTTCTTTTTTAATGACAGCCCTTTTGCTTGACTTCTCCATTATCAGAGATTTGGATTCCATCATTCCTCCTTTTAATTTGGCCAGGAGCATAGGGTAGGACAGAGAAATAAATTTATCCAAGGCTGCTAGAAGTACTTTTACACACACTGCTGCAGAAAAGCAACTGCAATTGTTTTGTGACCTTTGGTAACAGTTGCTCGGCTTTCTGGGAATCAAGATTGATTTTCCACATCAGTGTAGGTGGGAGCCAATCGCCTGAGAGCTGAGATTGATGGTCTATCAAAATGCGACAGCTTTTCTAGAGAGTCTGTGGCAGAGCATCCCAAATGCCAGTAAAAAGGTTGTTCATTTTTGCCTCTAAGGTGATGGTGTAAAGGCACTCCCTTTGTACACATTGCAAAGTAATAATGAAGCTCTGTGTTCAGATGGTAGCTTCCAGCCAAAGACTTCATAGCGTTTATTAACAATGTCACCTTGCTCCATACCCTCTCTAGGACTCAACAGGAAATGATGATCTTCTGTCTCCTAAAGACTGACTTAAGGGGCACAGACAAAACTTTGCAGAGACAATGAATAGGCTATATCACAGGGACAGACTGGCCATTCTTGGTGCCTTTATGTTGAGTCTGATATAATTATGACATCACAGTTTGAAGAATATTCTGTAATTAATAAATACATTCAAATACGTAATCTTAGAGTTCACAGATGGATTTTGGTACCTAAATCCTATCACTGATCCCATCTCTCTCACTATGGTCCAACCCAAAGAGCTGGATACAACAAGGAACAATCACCAAACAGAAAGGCAAGTGCCATTTTATTAACAATATCTGCGCTGAAGCACGTGATCAAAACCAGGAAGTCTGACTGCTCAGCCCTTTCCTCCTCCCTTGACTTTAAGACAGTTAGGCTTGCAGAGCGTGTGCTGTGCTGAGCTCACGGGCCTGCCCAGTTTCAAAGGGAGAAGCAGCAATAGATAGCTCTGAGTCTCTCCAGAAAATAATATAAGGATTTGAATTCTCTTCAATGTATTTCATGAAATTTTATGTGGCTTTGAATGACAAGTTTATTTAAAATATAATCTTAAACTTTAATATATCGAACTATGGCAGCAGCATTTTGATCACTCACACAATGCCACATCCTACTTAGTCTTAGAAGTGAAATCCATCAGCTCCATAGTTTGGTGAGGGATGGAGCTGGCAAAGGTAGTGCTTGTCCAGCAGACTAACGGGGCTATGGAGTGGGGCGAAATACGCGTTAGAATGTCCTGAGGCACTAAATAAACAAACAGCTTCACCCAGACCAACATCATCATCCAAGAGCCGTAATCCGGTGTGGCTCCAGACAGGAACCGGGCATGGAGCGGGCGTCACGGTGTGGAGACTTGGGTGTTCTCCTCAGCTTTGAGCAGAGTCCAGCCTGTGAGGAAGGGAACTGGAGAGAGCTAGGCTGTGAGTCGGGCCCCAGGTAAGTGGCCCTCACGCAGGGCAGAGCTGACGTCTCAAGGAAGAAACTGGAGAGCTCCTCAGCAACCCAAGGCCAAGCTGCACGGGGTGTCCATGGGAGGAGCGGGGAGAAGTTCCAGACTGTCGTCAAGCTGTACTGAGTGTGGCAAGGCAGACTCTGATGCTGGGTCTGGCTCTAGACTCACATTTAAAACAGTTCAGCTCTAAAGCAAAGACAGGAAAATATATATAAAAATACGGGAGGACAAACCCATTCATCACACACTGTACAGAATTATGGTATTTAAGTGGGCTGGGAGTTGCCACCAGGGTGTAAGCCTTTTCCCCACTGGGATTCAGAAACATCTGGTCATTTTGGATAAACGATAAACTAGTAGCAAAGGCCCATCATGAAGTTACTTGTATCAGGAGCCAAGGAATCTGGGAGCAATCTTGTTTTATAAAAAGAGAATCAAGGCTTTCAGTTCTGCTCATCCATGTAGCATGAGACAGGTTAGATGGAGGTGGGTAGGGATTCTGCTTTCAGAATATTTTCTGTCACTTGCATTTGCCTCCCTCCCTGGTCCTTCTGAGAATTTATGTCTGAGGTTTACATTTTAAGTAAAAGGTCAAAAGATGGTTTTACTGAACATTCTGTAAAATACTGAAGCAAAAGAAGCAGTATATTTTACCATTAATATGTTACAAAATGATAACCAAGTGAGGAAAGAAGTGGTCAGCGAGCCCCTGATGGGTCAGCCTCCTCAGAAAGCTGCCCCGCCCTTGAACCCTGAAAGGCTGGAGGCACATGAGCAGAATCCCTCACAGAAGTCAAGCCCATCTACTGAGCTCAGCCTGCTCTGAGTGCCCTTCTGTTCATTCCACACTCCACTGCCAGAGTTGTCTTTCTAGAATAACGCTACTCAAGGTGTGACCTTCAAAACAGCTGCATAAGAATCATTAGATGCTTGTTCAAAATCTCTTCAATGGCCAGACCACGAACAGGACCTATAGACTAGTATCATCTGGGTGAACATCCTGAGAACTGACACTGTGATCTACTGTTAAGTGATTCTTGTATGTGTTCCACTGAGAGTCATGATTCTAGACCTTAGATCATCGTGTGGTGCTCTCATACTTAAAGACTATAAATGATGTTTGGTTGTGTGTGAAACAAATTCTAACTGGTAAAAATGGCCTTCCACATCACTTGCAATTTCAGGTGCTATACAACCTCTCAGACATCTTCTTGCCCCACCGCACAGGCGTACTGCTCAGACACATTGAGAAATTGCCTTTGGCTTCAGCACAATCTCTTGGTCATGTCTCTGTGGCTCCTTCTGACAAGACTTTTTTGCTTTCTTTGTTTTCTTAGTGACTTAGTTGATGAAGAATCTTCCTGCAATAGAGGAGACTGGGGTTTGATCCCTGGGTCGGGAAGATCCCCTGGAGAAGGAAATGGCAATCCACTCCAGTACTCTTGCCTGGAGAATTGCATGGACAGAGGAGCCTGGTGGGCTACATTGCATGGGATCACAAAGAGTTGGACATGACCGTATAACTTTTTTGTTTTGTTTTCTTACAGAAAAAACTTTGATTACCTCTTGATGTATCATTCTGTGAGATTTCTTAAACAAAGCAAGCAATGTTAGTCACTATTTTTCCCTGGATAATGGTTAATTCTGTGTGTCCATTTGGTTAGGATATAGTTGTTTGGTCAAACATTAGTGTAGATGTTGCTATGAAGGTATTTCTGGATGTGATTAACTTTTACAATTAGTTGAACAGATTGGTTGCAAATAGGAAAAGGAGTTCGTCAAGGCTGTATATTGTCACCCTGTTTATTTAACTTATATGCAGAGTACATCATGAGAAACGCTGGACTGGAAGAAACACAAACTGGAATCAAGATTGCTGGGAGAAATATCAATAACCTCAGATATGCAGATGACACCACCCTTATGGCAGAAAGCGAAGAGGAACTCAAAGGCCTCTTGATGAAAGTGAAAGTGGAGAGTGAAAGAGTTGGCTTAAAGCTCAACATTCAGAAAATGAAGATCATGGCATCCGGTCCCACCACTTCATGGCAAATAGATGGGGAAACAGTGGAAACAGTGTCAGACTTTATTTTTTCTGGGCTCCAAAATCACTGCAGATGGTGACTGCAGCCATGAAATTAAAAGACACTTACTCCTTGGAAGGAAGGTTATGACCAACCTAGATAGCATATTCAAAAGCAGAGACATTATTTTGCCAACAAAGGTCCATCTAGTCAAGGCTATGATTTTTCCTGTGGTCATGTATGGATGTGAGAGTTGGACTGTGAAGAGGGCTGAGCACCGAAGAATTGATGCTTTTGAACTGTGGTGTTGGAGAAGACTCTTGAGAGTCCCTTGGACTGCAAGGAGATCCAACCAGTCCATTCTGAAGGAGATCAGCCCTGGGATTTCTTTGGAAGGAATGATGCTAAAGCTGAAACTCCAGTAGTTTGGCCACCTCATGCGAAGACTTGACTCATTGGAAAAGACTGATGCTGGGAGGGATTGGGGGCAGGAGGAGAAGGGGACAACAGAGGATGAGATGGCTGGATGGCATCACTGACTCGATGGACATGAGTCTGAGTGAACTCCTGGAGTTGGTGATGGACAGGGAGGCCTGGCATGCTGCGATTCATGGGGTCGCAAAGAGTCGGACACGACTGAGCAACTGATCTGATCTGATCTGAAGCAGATTAGCCTTTACAGTGTCAGTAGGCCTCACGCAATCAGTTGAAGGCCTAAAAGCAAAGACTGAGGTTTCCTAGAAAAGGAATTCTGCCTCAGAATTGCAAAATGGAAATCTTGTCTGAGTTTCCAGCCTGGAGGTTCCTCCTGCAGATTTCAGATGCAAGACTGGTATATCAATGCTTACCTAAATTTTCAGCCTTGCCAGCCTGCCTTCAGTTCAGCTCAGTCAGTCAGTCATGTCCAACTATTTGTGACCCCATGGACTGCAGCACGCCATGCTTCCCTGTTCACCACCAACTCCCGAATCTTGCTCAAACTCATGTCCATTGAGTCGGTGGTGCCATCTCATCCTCTGTTGTCCCCTTCTCCTCCCGCCTTCAATCTTTCCCAGCATCAGGGTCTTTTACAATGAGACAGCTCTTCGCATCAGGTGGCCAAAGTATTGGAGTATTCAACTTCAGCCTCAGTTCTTCCAGTGGATATTCAGGACTGATCTCCTTTAGGATGGACTGGTTAGATCTCCTTGCTGCCCAAGGGACTCTCAAGAGTCTTCTCCAACACCACAACTCAAAAGCATCAATTCTTCAGTGCTCAGCTTTCTTTATGGTCCAACTCTCTCACATCCATACATGACTACTGGAAAAACTATAGCGTTGACTAGATGGACATTTGTTGGCAAAGTAATGCCTCTGCTTTTTAAAATGCTGTCTAGGTTGGTCATAGCTTTTCTTCCAAGGAGCAAGTATCTTTTAATTTCATGGCTGCAGTCACCATCTGCAGTGATTTTGGAGCCCAAGGAAAGAAATTCTGTTGCTGTTTCCATTGCTTCCCCATCTATTTGCCATGAGTGATGGAACCAGATGCCATGATGTTAGTTTTTTGAATGTTGAGTTTTGAACCAGCTTTCTCACTCTTCACTTTCACCTGCATCAAAAGACTCTTAAGTTTCTCTTTGCTTTCTGCCATAAGGGTGGTGTCATCTGCATATCTGAAGTTATTGATATTTCTCCCAGCTATCTTTTTTAAATTAATTTATTTATTTTAATTGGAGGCTAATTACTTTACAATATTGTAGTGGTTTTTGCCATACACTAACATGAATCAGCCATGGTGTTCCCCATCCTGAACCTCCCTCCCCATCCCATCCCTCTGAGTCATCCCAGTGCACCAGTTCTGAGCGCCCTGTCTCATGCATCGAATCTGGACTGGTGATCTGTTTAACATGTGGTAATATACATGTTTCAATGCTATTCTCTCAAATCATCCCACCCTTGCCTTCCCCCCTAGAGTCCAAAATCTGCTCTTTACATCTGTATTTCTTTTGCTGTCTCGCATATAGGGTCATCATTACCATCTTTCTTAATTCATAATATGCATTAATATACTGTATTGCTGTTTTTCTTTCTGGCTTACTTCACTCTGTATAATAGGCTCCAGTTTCATTCACCTCATTAGAACTGATTCAAATGCATTCTTTTTAAAAGCTGAGTAATATTCCACTGTGTATATGTACCAAAGTTTTCTTATCTATTCATCTGCTGATGGACATCTAGGTTGCTTCCATGTCCTGACTATTATAAACGGTGCTGTGATGAACATTATCTCCCAGAAATCTTGACTCCAGCTTGAGCTTCATCCAGCCCAGCATTTTGCATGATGTACTCTGCATATAATTTAAATAAGCAAGGTGACAATATATAGCCTTGATGTTCTCCTTTCCCAATTTGGAACCAGACAGTTGTTCTATGTCTGGTTCTAACTGTTGCTTCTTGACCTGCATACAGGTTTCTCAGGAGGCAGGTGATTTGGTCTGGTATTTCCATCTCTTTAAGAATTTTCCACAGTTTATTGTGATCCACAAGGCTGTGGTTCAGCCAGTAAAGCAGAAGTAGATGTTTTTCTGGAACTCTCTTGCTTTTTTGATGATCCAATGGATGTTGGCAATTTGATCTCTGGTTCCTCTGCCTTTTCTAAATCCCGCTTGAACATCTGAAAGTTCTTGGTTCAGGTACTGTTGAAGTCTGGCTTGTAGGATTTTGAGTGTTACTTTGCTAGGGTGTGAGATGAATGCAATTGTGCAGTAGTTGAAACATTTTTTGGCATTGCCTTTCTTTGGGATTGGAATGAAAACTAACCTTTTCCAGGCCTGTGACCACTGCTGAGTTTTCCAAATTTGCTGGCATACTGAGTGCAGCACTTTCACAGCATCATCTTTTAGGATTTTAAATAGCTCAACTGGAATTCCATCCCTCCACTAGCTTTGTTTGTAGTGATGCTTCCTAAGGCCCACTTGACTTCACACTCCAGGGTTTCTGGCTCTAGGTGAGTGATCACACTATCATGGTTATTTGGGTTATTAAGATCTTTTTTATACAGTTCTTCTGTGTATTCTTGCCACCTCTTCTTAATCTCTTCTGTTTCTATTAGGTCCATACCATTTCTGTCTGTATTGTGTCCATCTTTGCATGAAATGTTTCCTTGGTATCTCCAGTTCTCTTGAAGAGATCTCTAGTCTTTCCCATTCTATTGCTTCCCTGTTTCCTGACATTGATCACTGAGGAAGTCTTTCTTATCTTTCCTTGCTATTCTTTGTAACTCTGCATTGAGATGTGTATATCTTTCCTTTTATCCTTTGCCTTTAGTGTCTCTTCTTTTCTCAGATATTTCTAAGGCCTCCTCAGACAACCATTTTGCCTTTTTGCATTTCTTTTTCTTGGGGATGGTATTGGTCACAGCCTGCCTTACAGAGTTCAAATTTTCCAGCCCCCATAATTGTGTGAGAATGTTTCTTAAAATAAATCCTCTGCCACACACATATACACCACCATTTATATATACATATGATGGTTGGTGGTTTGCTCACAAAGTCGTATACGACTCTTGCAACCCCATGGACTGCAGCCTGCCAGGCTCCTCTGTCCATGGGATTTCCCAGGCAGAATACTGGAGTGGGTTACCATTTCCTTCTCCAGGGGATAGTCCCAACCCAGGGATGGAACCCATGTCTCCTGCATTTGCAGGTGGTTTCTTTACCAACTGAGCTACCAGGGAAGTCTATATACACATGTTTGTGTATATATATGTATATGTGTACATGATAGATAGATATACTGTTGCTTCTGTTTCTTTGTAGAACCCTGACTTACACATTTGAGTTTTATTTAGCTTAGAGTTAAGATGATGAACAACTTGGAGGAGAGAAAGGTCTCCAAGTGAATACAGCATCTCCTTTATCCCTGGAGTGGGAAACAACTCCTCAGTCCCCTGGCCTTCTCCCCAGGATGGAGAGGAGGACCATCTAGGCGAGCAAGAGGCATGCCCTCTCCCTAACACCTTTAAGTGAAAAGGGAAGATGGCTTTCTCTGCAAACACAGCAATCTTTCTGGATTTCTCCCAGCACCTGTGGCCTGCTTATTCTTTGTACAGTCACTGCATAGCTCTCCTAACTGCAGGTCTAATCCATAGTTTCCATGAACAGCCCTTGTACCTGACCCCCCTCCAGCTCCAAGGCCCAGCTCAGTGACCTGGCATATAACAGTGCTTCATGACTGTTGAGTTACTGGATTAAAGACTTTCTTTTTTTTCAGGGTCTTTCTGCCAGGCCCACTGTGACCTATGCACTGCTCCTGAGTGGTGTTGGGTCCACTGCCACCTGTAGGGAGAGTTCAGCATGCCAGATTTCACAGCATTGGTTTTCAATGTTCCACAAAAAATGTCTTTTGAACAAGGTGAACTTCATTTCAGAGTATTGTCACTGCTCCCTCTCTTTCTTCATAAATACAGGCTGACAGATTGATCTTACATTTGATTGTGAAGTCAGAGTGGTGACTTGCTATTTAACCTTTTGTTTGGAACATGGATCCCTTCAGATAAAAGGTCTGTACTTCCCAAGTGCCATTTTAATCAGAGGTGATTGTGAAATAAATGTGAATTTCATTCTTCTGTTGAGACTTCTATAACCAGCTGCTGAGCACAATAATATTTTCTACTTTCTAGCACTTTGTATTATGTGACTCTCTTTCATATATAGTAGTTCAAAAAACATTAGCTACCCTTTTCTTTAATTCTTACAACAAACCTGAGAGGTAGATATAAATGTCAAATTGTAAAGGCAGCTCAGAGAAGTTAAGAGAATTGTTCAAGGTTAGAAGTTAGTAATTCAAAGATATGTATATAAATATGTATGTAATAATATATACTGTTTTGCTGAGTGTTTATTATATGCTAAGCGATTACTAAGAGTTTTACATGCATTATATCTTATAATTCTTGAAATGTCTTCATGAAAAAGGTGCTGCAATTATTCCCATTTTATATCTGTAGAAATTAAAGGTAAGTAACTTGCCCAGAGTTGCATAGCCTTGGATCCATCCAAATTCAGATCCCACAAGCTTAGCTGCTACCCTCTACTGCTTTTGAACCAAAATAAGCACACACATGAATGTTTGTCTGTGCACATCATACTTTATTGTCTTTCTGCTAAGTTGCTTCAGTCGTGTCCGACTCTGTGCGACCCCATAGATGGCAGTCCACCAGGTTCCGCCATCCCTGGGATTCTCCAGGCAAGAACACCAGAGTGGGTTGCCATTTCCTTCTCCAATGCATGAAAGTGAAAGTTGAAAGTGAAGTCACTCAGTCGTGTCCGACTCTAGCGACCCCATGGACTGCAGCCTACCAGGCTCGTCCGTCCATGGGATTTTCCAAGCAAGAGTACTTGAGTGGGGTGCCATTGCCTTCTCCGTATTGTCTTTCTGAAGGCAATAAAATACCTTGTGCAGTTAGTAAGAGGCACAGCAAGAGTTGAATTAGGCCTCGTATTCTTTATTACATTAAGGCTGCCTTCCTGAGTTCTGCAGCTGCCTCTTTAACCAACAGGCTCTGTGTCAACACTAGCTTTCAATTAGCTCATGACTGGGGTCAGGGAGAACACAGGTCACTGAAATTCAAAAATAACCCCTCAAAACTATTTTTTGCAATCTGCTGTGTAAAAATACCCTGCCCAAACTGTTTAAAGTAGTCCTGTGGATGTGTCTGGCTTCACTCCCTTCCCGTCCTTCCTGGAACAGAGGTTCAAACCAACTCCCAAATGACCAAATCTGGACAACACGGGGGAGGCTGAGGAGGCTGCTGAGGAACAGAGGGAGTTTAATTATATCCACGAGAGGCTGAGTAACTGAGTGTTTGGCACCATTATATGAGTTTGTGAAAGTCTAAGAACCGGAATGAGAAGAATGAAGGGAGAAGGGCAGGCATGCGTGTAAACATGTGCCTCAGGGCTCAGTTGGCCCAGGACAGGATCTGACACTGTGTCCATGTTGACTGCACACATGTTCAGTGGCTGACTGGCTGACTGAATGGACAAACTACGAGGAATCGTTTCACCTCAGCCAAGCTTCCCGTGGATACCACACCTCTGCTTCAGTGAACATAACCCTGTCACCTGAAAGGGAATATAGTGAATGGAAACTGCCTGAGGAGCCTAGCCATTCTTTGACAATTTAACATTCAATCCTTCTTTCCTATTAGCACCTGAAATCTCCCGGAAACCCCACAAGGGCTACAATCTGAGTGAGTAAGTGCCCTTGTCTCCAAAGGAAAACAGTGGGTCCCCTTGCTCTCTCCACTCCCTGAATCAGGGGCAGGCTTGTGTGTTAAGTTCAGCCCAGCAGCCTCACTCTCCTGGAATGCAAGTCTGAAGTGAGTGACCTGGGATCTTCAACGGGGAGGCTCGGGGGGAGGGTGTCGTCTTCCAGGTAGCAGCAGAGCAGCTTGCGTCTGCTGCATGATCTTAGCTGCAGGCCCCAGAGCACTGTGGTGTCCACCCACATTCCCACTCTGGGTTTCCAGTCTCAGTTCTGTGAGTCCCTGTTACTCTTCCAACATATTTTCAGCTTAAGATTGCCAGACATTTTCTGCAGATTGCAATCAAGAACTCTGACACATATAAGTCATGTGAGTCCCTTGAAAGAAAAGACCAGTGAAAGAAAATGGCTATGCATTTAACCCTCACTTGTACCACAACCATAAAAGCCAAAACACAGCATCCAGAGTCCAGTTTTTTTTTTTTCTAACCTTCCAAAGCAACTCTATCAGATAGCATCTACTGAAGTAAGCATGGCTTCAAAATCACTACCCAATTTTCTCACATAGAAATAGCAAGAGTTCAGCTGGGCATCTGAGAGAATGGCTTCTATTGCTAGAAAACCAGTTTGCTTATTGACTCAGAATTGAAAATTGCTTACTTGTAGTTCAAATTGAACACCGTCTAACAGAAAAGACCTGTCACAGAAATCTGCAAACTTTTCTCGATCACGACCTCCCACAAATAATTCTTATAAGGTTTATGAGTAATTTGTGTTAGGGAAGATTCAAGTGTAGATTTTGCAGGGTGAACACTCCTCCCAGTCCTCTGGGACTTACTTAAACAGGCAACCAGAATTAGGAAAATTCCTCTTGTTAAACTGATAACACTTCCACAGGACAGCCCAAACCAGGTAATTGTAACAGTGCGTGTATATGTTGGTTGCTCAGTCGTGTCTGACTCTTTGCGACCCCATGGGCTGTAGTTCTCCAAGCTCCTCTGTCCATGGAATTTTCCAGGTAAGAATACCGGAATGGGTTGTCATCCCCTTCTCAAGGGGATCTTCCTGACTGATTGAACGTGGATCTCCTGCATTGCAGGCAGATTCTTTACTGTGAGTCACCAGGGAAGCCCAATGGTAACAGTATTTTGGGCTAAATCCCAATCATTCCTGCTGCAAATCAGAAAGAATGGAAAAGACATCCTCGGGGTTTCAGAATTTTATTATCTGCAGTAGAGGAAAGTTGTAGAAAGAGATAATTAAGATTGCAATCAATTTTTTTACTACTGGATTTAGCTTCAGTGGGCTTCCCTTGTGGCTCATCTGGTAAAGAATCCCCATGCAATGAGGGAGACCTGGGTTTGATCCCTGGGTTGGGAAGATCCCCTGGAGAAGGGAAAGGCTACCCACTCCAGTATTCTGGCCACAGAATTCCATGGACTGTATAGTCCATGGGGTCACAAAGAGTTGGACACAACTGAGCACCTTTCACTTTCACTTTAGCTTCAGTATCACTTAATGAAATTATATATTAATATTTTTTAAAAAGTAATATGTTTAGCCTCCTTCCTTCAACTTCCTGTCTCCTTTCAGGTGATAGGCTTATTGAACTCAGAAAACTAGATCATTGATATCTTTGTATGTGTGGCTGGACTAGAGTCACAGTGGAGTGGACTAGGGGAAGAGGGAATCAAAGGAAGGTCTGAAAGGTCAAGTTCAAAGCAGGAAAAGAGACTCAAAGATGGAGATCTGCCTACTTATCAATTTATTGCTTCTCAGCTCTAAGTCCACCATTTATTACCTGCTTCTGTAGTAATGGAACTAGACCTTCGTTAAGCATGTCCCTTTTGCAGACAGCACAAATTAGACTTTATTGAGAGAGCACGGGTGTGTGACGGTATTGCAGAAGGCAAGGCTTCTCCTTGTGGGTCTGGAGGGCTGCTGTTTTGTTTCTTTCTTGTTTGTATCACTTAGCCACTAGTGATATGTGTGAGGAAAATTCAGTGGCATTCTTTCCCAGCCACTTTCCTGGAGCTCTCGGGTCCCTGTCAAGTTGGCAGCACCTACCCTGACTCTGGCCGGGTGACAACCTCTTCATGCCCCTTTCAGTGTGGACAACATGAGCCCCAACATGGGGCTCCTCTTCTAGACTTTTGTTTGCCTATCCCCACCATCATCCCTCAGTACCCCAAAGAGTTGTCTGCTGCTTGCCTGGTACTGGAGCAACCCAGAAAACTTCTCCATCAAATAGGGAAACCACCCCTCAACCTCCAACAAGGTTTAAATCTCAGTCTGGGAGAAGGGACCTCCCTTCTAGGTTCATTTTTCTTTAGACATTCTTTCTCAGCCCTAGGGAATTGTTTAGAGTTTTTACCATAATTATAGTCACTCCTCTATTATAGTGAGTAATGCTTTGCATTAAACTTAACTTGTGTGTTTTCTCCCTCCTAGCCAGAATCTGATTGATAAAGAACTTGCAGAGGTAGTAGTCTCACGGAGATGGGATTCCCTGGTGGCTCAGATGGCAAAGCGTCCGCCTGCAATGCAGGAGACCCGGGTTCGATCCCCTGGTCTGAAAGATCCCCAGAGAAGGAAATGGTAACCCACTCCAGTACTCTTGACTAAAACATTCCATGGATGGAGGAGCCTGGTGGGCTACAGTCCATGGGGTCACAAAGAGTTGGACACAACTGAGTGACTTCATTTGGTCATGCCCTTAGGCTGAAGTGTAGTGCGGAGCTCCTTGAGAATAGGGAATGCTGCTGCTGCTGCTGCTAAAGCGCTTTAGTCGTGTTCGACTCTGTGAGACCCCATAGACGGCAGCCCACCAGGATAGGGAATAGGATACTAGTAATCTGTGCCATACAGTGACACTGTAATTACTGAAGTCATAACCTGTGTTTGAGTTTGATAAAGTGCCAACTGAAAAAGTGCCTTAGGATCCCAAATGGTTGCTGCATTTGACTTTTATGGCAGTAATGATGACCACAAAGACTGTGGTTTAGGATTGACTTTTTTTCAATGCACTTTAGCATTTATCAAAGGAAAATAGCATGCTCGGTTCCTTTGACTTTTAGCTTAAGTCATTATCTGAGCACATCTATGACAGCCTTTTGAAAAGGTTCCCTTTTCTTATAGCTACAGGGATGTTATAGCTGAAAATAAAATGCAGCACTTCATTATGTGAGCTGTTGAATTACAACAATAGTTAAATTCAGTCATGTCAAGTTTCTCATGTGAAATTTAAGACATTGATTAGGAAAGAATGGAATCATGAAACTCAGAATGGGGACCACTGGTTGGATCCAGATAAAATTGGCAATCATTAATCCTCATGTCATCCTGACTCTCATTTCCCAAGGGAATTAATTTCTTCTTTCATGTCTGAGAAGAATAACATACCCTTGCCTGAAAACCCTGTGATAACCTCACCTGGGACAGAAACCTTGAAAAATGAACTCTTATTCCCCTTAAAACACACCACAACCATACTCTATTGCCACCAGATCCTTGGTCTAATCTCTCCATATTCTTAGGGCCCAGGACATACTACAACCCAGGAGAAAATACCAAAGAATTGCAAGACTTTGTTACAACTATGTGTAGAAACTGAGGGGAAGATGTACAAGAGTGAATTCTAAGTGTATTAGACCAAGTGCAGCGCTTAGCACAAAGACAAGGTGGAAATCTTTACCTTAAAGTCTATCATGGATATACTGGTAATCAAAATGCTTTGATCCACAGGATATTCAGATAATTTGGATAATTGATCAGAGTATGCCTAATGTGTTAAATGCACTGGTGAACTATTAGTATACTTCTTGACTGATATAATAGGAAAAGATTATTGCTCTGGAGTCAAAACCCTGAACTGAGTAACCACAGTGAATAATCTTGGCCTCTCACTGTTTCCAGACCATAGTTAAGTCACAGACCCAGAGTCCTTTGATTGAAAGAGAGGCCAATAAACTTGATGAGGAATCCTATGCCATTGCTGAAAGTATCTACTGTATAAAGAATCCTGCAGCTGTGCATTAGAGTAAGAGTGCTCTGGGGAATTCTCCCCTGATCTTTTAGGGGTTATCATACAATAGTCCCAAATTGATGCTAATTCCTGGGGACTCAAAATACCTTTATGGTCCAACAATCAAAGTTGAGACTTATAGTGGTCAAATAATAGATGGGGCTTTATTTCATATTTGACTTACAGTGGGTTCAGCTTAATCTCTAAATTCATTCTCTGACCATATGGTGAGGATCATCTTGACAAGAATGATGAAGTAAAAACCCCTGGAACACCCTCTATCCTTATCAAGATTGTCAGCTAGAAGCAATATCTCAACTGAGAGACTTTGAGCTCTGTGAATTTGGAGGTCTTTAATATCTAAAGGGACAATATTTCTGTCAGAGAATGCAATGGTGCTTCATTGAATTGGAAGATGAGACCTGACCATTATTGGGCTCCTTATGCCACTTGAACAAACAGGCAGAAGTAATTCTACTTGTTGGAGTTACAAATCCTGAATGTCAGGGGGAAATTGGGTTGTTACTACCCAATGAAATCAAAGAGGATTTTATTTTCAATCCAGTGGGCTTTGGGGAGTGCCTTTTACTATTTCCACATCCAATAGAAAAAGTTAATGAAAATGATAGTAGCAAAAAAAGGCAGGTCTCTTGATAACTTAGACCCTTTGGAAATTCATGTTTACCTGGTCACTGTACCAGGTAAAGCCCAACTGGCTGACATTCTGAAGTTGGAGGAAATACAGAATTCACAGTGAGAAAAGGAATAACTAAATATCAAGTGAAGCCCTGTAACCAATTGCAAGAATAAGAACTATAGTACCTGTCATATTTTCTATTCAAATTTATTTTGTTTATTTGCAGAAATTAATTATTTTCCTCTCTCTTGCCCATTTTTATTTTATATACCAGGTGTGGGTAATTTTAAATGTTGCTCTTTAAATTTTAAAATTACAGAATATTAGGTGGTACTGTGATAGAATTTGGGGGTTATTAATATAGCCACATAGAAATACAATGACTGTTGAAACAGTGCATCTCCTCCCATTTAGGAAAGGATGAGAATTTTTCACTTTTAAGAAGGCATTTCTCAGGTTGAAATTTGGAGTTGTTTACATGTTTCATGGAATTTCAAATGTGTGGAGAAGGGTAGATATGGAATCTGAGTTATTGAAAGGTGGGTTGTGACTTCAATGAACTTATTGCTTTTTAATAGATTTATTCTATCGGGGCTCCCCTAGTGGCTCAGTGGTAAAGAACCCACCTGCCAATGTAGGAGATGCAGGTTTGATCCCTGGGTTGGGAAGATCCCCTGGAGAAGGAAATGGCAACCCTCTCCATTAATCTTGCTGGTAAATCCCCTGGACAGAGGAACCTGGCAGGCTACAGTCCAAGGGACTGCAAAAGAGTCAGACATGACTAAACAAAAACAATAGATTCTATCATACAGTATCTGCTCTGTGATAATGCAGTTGAACCCTTTAAGCATTTCTCCTTTGGAGCAAGCATGATGTTAAATTTTGTCAGTAGAGGGTGAAGGAGGGATATTGCAAGACAAAGGAGTCTTCTTCTTGGTTCTGGGATGTTGTATCTTCTTGCTTCCACCATAAGGCTTCCAACAGTCCCCAAGGTAAAAATCCAGGGGCACTCCACTATGACTGCTTGCCCAGAGCAGGCATTCCTCACACGTTCACTGCTCATGCCTTAGCTGGGTGACCAGCTCACCTTAACCCTCCCCACAGACATAACACATCTCCAGCTTCCCACCATCCTGCTGGAAAGTGAGCTCCATATAATTAGACTCAATAAATTGAATTTTGCCTAGATAAATGGAATGTCCTCTGAATCACTCTAAGGCACTTATCTGGCCAGAGGGTGTTTCAACTTTACACAGTAATCCACTCTTGAATGTTCTCTAAGCCTTTTATTCACTTACTCTATACTCAACCGTAACAGTTCTGGCATTTCTACTTCATTTAGTGTGCGCTGTCACTTTTTCCAAGTTTTCAAGAGCCATTCTAGGAGTGTATTAGCACCATTTCCTAGGGTCCTTGCTAGGGTGTTATAACCCATATTTTGGGAGAATGCATTCATATTAATAAACTCTAGCTTAACCAGCCTTGTATTTTATTTTCCTTGACCTAGAACCCTCAAGATCCAGATTTATTTTTCTACTTCCTGACAGAATGTATTAGCCAAATTCTGCAGCTCCTTCAGAGTATAATTCCTCTCTTCCCTTAGCAGACCCAGCACAGGCTTAGTCTTAGACTCTTGTTCTAGGTCTGGTTTCTGGGAGGGTGCAAGTGAACTTTGTCTTCTAAGAAAATTTCCTCATTGGAGGGTTCTGTGTTGTCTCTAAGGAAAATGTGAGTCACTTCTGCACACCCAGAACACTCAGAGAAATCTGGGAATTCAAAGTTCTCAAATGAATCTATCCAGATATCCCTGTCCCAAAGCTCGGGGTCCCACTTCTTCCCTATTAGAGCCCTAATTATGTCCCAGGAAGCCTGCTGTGGTAGAGAGTTGGATTTTCTCTTATTTCCACTACTTTCATGACTAAGTCCTCAGCCTGATCTTCAATCCACTCTTCTGGTCACAGCAGATGACTTAAGTGCTGCCACAGAGTCCTCTCCTGCCTTCAGTCTGTCTTGAATTGGTGATTTATCACCCTGAGCCTGACATATCTCTTCAATTAACTATTGGTGCTTAATATCAACCCCCAACTCCATGGTTCTTTCTCATGGTTATCATTTCCTTCATCTTCCTTCAGCACCAGAAATATTATATGAATCCTCTTAGACCACAATCTTATCCCAAATTACCACTAGTGAGACTTTTAACAACTGCCCTGTTACAATATTTCAGGGGCTGTTCATTCTCCGCCTACCTCTAGTGATGCATTCCTCATTGCCAGTCAGCTAGATCCATCTCCAAAGTCCCTTTACAATCTTCCCAGAGTCCCAGGTTCTTCCCCTTCCCAGAACCGCTTCCTAGAATCTACTTCTGGATTCTCTGGCAACAGATACTGAGACAGTGAGAGGGAGTGTCAGTCAGGGGTGCTGGGGGCAGGAAAGATGGGGGCTCTCAGGAGACAGATTTTAAGAAAGTGAGAAAGGCGAGATGGGCAGAAAGAGAGTTTCTTATTTGCAACCAAGGCCTTGGCTGATTCTGTTGATTTCTGGAGATGAGATGTCTTTCAGAGTGTCTTAAATTGAGTTTCCAAAAGGTTGTCTCTCTAACTCAACATATTTTTGGCTGTAGAATGCTTCCTGGGTAAGTGGTGAAGCTTTGGGACAAGTCTGAACCTGGATACTGAGGGTTCCAATGAGGAATACAGCTGAAGCCATTAACAGCTGATAGTCCCAGAATTCAGGGACTGCATGAATCAGATCTAAACAAGGGATCTGGGAGGAGCACCATCATATTTACTGCTCCAATAGCTGCTGAGTCAGATCCTACTAAATTTGCTGCTAGTCTGGATCAGAAATGGTTCCAGAATAAGCCCATAGGTTTTATGCCCTTGGGGAAGCAGATGAGCTTAACTGGGTAACAGTGTGGCTGGGGGGTGGGGGAGGGATGGTGGGAGGGTGAGGGGGATGGTGGGGGGTGGGATAGGGCATACTGACAGCTTGCATCTATTCCAAGCTAAAAGCCTCTTTAGAAAGGATCATTTAATTCATTTAATTAAACCATAGTTTTTACATGCATGGCTTTTGTATTCTTTTTGCTCCTGCTGTTCGGAATGAAAAAAGAATGAAAAAAAGAAGACAGAAGGAAGGTGGTTGGCTTATTAAGCATAAGGCTATCAAGCCCTATTTTTGGCAACTCTGTTCTTTTGCGGGTAAAATACAGATGGATGTGAGTTCCAGGCCCACAACATGAATTGCCTCCCTCCTGTCAGAGATCAGTGATAAATCAGCTGTACCTGCAGAAGAAAATGGGAAGCAACTATGGGCACACCCCTGGAAGAGGAAATGGCAACCTACTCCAATATTCTTGCCTGGAAAAATCCCATGGACAGAGGAGCCTGGTGGGCTACAGCCCATACGGTCGCAAAGAGTCAGACATGACAGAGCAACTGAGCATGAGCATATGGGCCCACATGACACGTTAAATCAAGTTAGTTCATCCTGATTAGCATTGGTTCACTCAGAAGCAAATAAATTAGCATTCACCCACCTCTGACTAAAACTGTGCTCATAAGCAAGGCGGTCTGAGAGATGTCATGACCGCATTTGAAAGTACTGTTTAGATGAAAAGAACAGACTTTTGGACTCTGTGGGAGAAGATGAGGGTGGGATGATCTGAGAGATTAGTACTGAAACATGTACATTACCATATGTAAAATAGATGACCAGTGCAAGTTCAATGCATGAAGCAGGGCACTCAAAGCTGGTGCTCTGGGACAACCCAGAGGGGTGAGGGGGGGAGGGAGGTGGGAGGGGGGTTCAGGATGGAGGGACACATGTACGCCCATGGCTGATTCATGTCGATGTATGGCAAAAACCAGCACAATACCGTAAGTAATTATCCTCCTATTAAAATAAATACTTTTTAAAAAAATTAATAAGAAATATAAAGTACTATTTAAGTAGCTGGAAAAATATATCTCCCAAGCTTGCAATTCTACCAAAGTTCCAACCCAGTGCCTGCAGTCAGGGCCTTCTGAGGTTTGTGTGCACAAGGGTCTCTGCTACGTAGCCAGGTGCAAGGCCTCCAAACCCACTCCCAGAACCACTGTCCTGCTCTCCTCTGCAATCCAGGGCCACATCAAGTTGACTGCCCTGAAGGTCTGTTCTCTCTCCCAGCTGCAACTGTCTTCTCACAGTGCAGGGCCAGGATATATGAGTTAGGCATTCACTTCAGGGACAGAATTTACAGGGTCACCGAGAAAACTCAGTAATCAAAAGTAATATTTTTAAAAATCAAAACTAAGGTAAAAATTTTATGGTGAACAAAATAAATTTTAAATAAAGGCTGAGTCAATTTATTGATTTTAACTTTTGCCTAAAGCTATCTAAAACTATAGTTCATCATTGCACTACTAAGGAGCAAGCCTAGCGTTTAACTTCCTGCTTGAAATTGAGGGTCTCCAGAGCATGCAGTGGTTCCCCCACTTCAGTGGGCATCAAGGATGCCTGAAGGGCTTGTTGAAACACAGATTACTCAACCCCAAACCCAGAATTTCTGAGATGGGCCCCGATAAATTGTATTTCTAACAAATTCCAGACAATGGGACTACTTCTAAAATAGGAAAACACATTAAGAACGACTATAAGACACTTATACAAACAATAAGCCAATGGTGCCTATAGCAAGTGCCCATAGAAAAACAAAAATATTTTGATGAGGTGAGTGAGTGAATGAGGTGTCATAAGGCCAAATCAGCTAGTGGGTACATGCTGAGTGGGGTTTTACAGGTGAATGTCCTCTCCTGTATCTTTTTAAGGAGTGTTTCACTATCCACACGAGTAGGCTCAGGCTTCTCCTGCCTGGTGCAAGAAGACACATCTCAGACAGACGTGGGCAACAGCAGAGCTCTGATGCCTGCCCCCTGCTCCAGGGCAGGGCACGACTGTGACAGAGCTTGGATCTCAACTTGGCTCCAGAGGCCTCTTTTCTTTAGCTCTCCTCCTCTCCTCCCATCCCCTGCTTTTCCTGCCATCCTTTATCCACATGCTACCCAGTCCCTTCCAGATGGAACCACCCAGATCTAGTCTCCTAGGCTACTCTCAGAGATAGGATGCGAGTGGAGGTGGCAAAACAGAGATGGGGGAGACAGTTCACTCCAGTCAGGCAAGAGGACATTTCAACACCTAGCCATGGGTTAAGTGGCAAATTTCTAGACTCCATTAATGTGTCAGTGCTACCAATTGCAGACCCATTCTTCAGGCATTATTGATAGACATTTCCAAGTCACATCAGACAGGGGACTCAGAAAGGAATTATTTACAATTGTGCAGACTTTAAATAACGGTCTTCTTTTGATTCAGTCTGGCAGTCCATGATTTTAAGACATGGTTGGGCACAATCTAAAAATGTAAAGGACTGAGTCAATTAACTAGAAAGGTCAAAGCATAAATTTGGAAATGTGAGAAAATATTAGCATTCATCGCTATTTTAAAATTTCCACTCTTTCTACTCATATGCCCACCTGCAAATCAATTAGGCTGTGGGTTTATGTTGTTACATTTCCTATTACAATACTGCAGGGAATGGAGATAATTCTGTGGCAGTCATCCTGGAAAGGAGACAAGAAATAATGTTCATCAGGAAGAAATGAATTAAAAGAAGCCCCTTGGAAAAAGAAAAAGAATAATACTCAGTTCCTTTCCCTCATCTCTTCTTCTACCCAACACCAATTGGAAGAAGAGGGGAGAAAGTCATACTCTACAGCCAAAGAGTTTCAGGAGGAAAGAATAAAAAGCTGTGAGAGATGGTAGAAGAAAATCTAGTGACATCTGTCACCAGAGATTTTCAAGCATAGACTGGAGATATGAATGGAGATACTATTTTGACACAAATGTAGAAGTTCAGGCAGGGGTTGTAACCAGTAAATGAAAACTGATGGGAAATTCAGGGAGTGCTTTTCTTTCCATATTACATCTCTACCTTGTACTCCTGCCTCATTTTTTACTTTTGCAGATTGGCTCACAGAAGGTAAATGTATTACCACTTCCAAGATCATCAACCCCATTCAAGAAAACAATCAGACTGAGGCTGTAGTAACTTCGTGCCCATTTTTGTTAAGGAGGAGGGTACTCTGGATCAGTTTGCTGGAGGTATTCAACTAAAGTTCAGTCAACATCAACTAGATAAGGAGTCATGGTGTACTTACTGAGCTACTTGGGTTCTACTTAGTTTGGATGACAATTTATAGAGAGAGGGGGAAATTCTTGGTCCCTGTGCTGAGAAGACATCCCCAGATTATCCAATATACTGCACAAGCACTTGGAAAGAAGGAATATTTGTGAGAATCAGGCACCAGATGTGATTTTCAACTAAATGATCTCTCGGGTACCCTCTGATGCCATCACTCCAAAAATATGATTGACAAGGAAGTATGACAGGAATGCAAGAGAAACACTTGGATTGGGCCTACCTTAGTGACATTTTGAAGATGAATTACTTGTTTTAGTAAGAGCTTTGAAGATGATAGAGGCTGGAAAAAGCAATAAGTCTTTACTACCAATTCCTAGGTGTCAGTTGAGAAATGAATTAATTTCAGGGCTGTAATTTGTAATGACATTCACTGACGAATTGCCTTCACTGTGTTTTACAGGGTATCTTTCACCTCAGAGAAGACTTACATAAGGCCTAAGAAACTGGAGTTCTGAAAGGAAAAAAAAAAATGAGGATTTTAGGACTACCAAATAACTCTAAGATTGGTTCCTTATATTCATTTAATATGCAATCAAGCCTTCAAAAACAGGGTGATAGGGATGGAACAATCCCTGTAGGTGATCTAGTCTCCTGTCTTCATTTTACAGATGAGACACTCAAAGCCTGGAGCTAGGTAACAGCATAACTGTTGCTACCATTAAGTCACGTAATCCCTGTTTCAGTCACAGAAAGTGCAGAAAATTTCTCTGCATGGAATGATTTGTCATTTGGGAGATTCTGGAAGGCCCTTTCTCAGCAATTTGAAAATATTTTCTGCACTAGCTATTACTCATGCTAGAAGCCACACCGATTCTAATTCTTAACTTTCTATTAACCACCACTTTCTACTGCTGTTGTGCTGTGCTTAGTCGCTCAATCATGTCCGACTCTTTGCAACCCCATGGACTGTAGCCCGCCAGGCTCCTCTGTCCATGGGGATTCTCCAAGCAAGAGTGCTGGAGTGGATTGTCATGCTCTCCTCCAGGGGATCTTCCCAACCCAGGGATGGAACCCAGGTCTCCCACATTGCAGGCAGATTCTTTACCATCTGAGCCACCAGGGAAGTTCTCTTTTAAAATGAAAGCTTTTCAAGGAGAGGTAACTGGTTTAGCAGCCCATTATTACATTCATTGGAATAAGAAACCAAATGGACTGAGGAGTTGCATAAATAGGAGACTGAATCTCAGCTCACCACTCATCAGCTGTGGGACATTTTACATATAGTTTCCATCTGGCAGTGTCAGTTTTATCATCTGTAAAATGGAAAAATGAAATATTGATCTCATAGGGTAGTTAAGAGTAAATGAAATTGTGCAGGTAAAGCCTGACCTTGCTCCTAAGTTTTGAGGAGATAATAGTCAATGGCAAGCACTAAACAAATAGTAGTGGTTACCATTATCATCACTTCTGTGCATGAGTTTAATTGGAATAGTTTCTTCCCAGGGAGGATGGTCCTGCAGTAATGGACAAGGGAAATAAGAAGGCAAGCGGGTTGTAAACAAGGGAGGTTTGGATCCCCAAAGAAAAACTTCATCATCCTTTATAGTTTGGCAGATGATTAGTGTGGTTTATGTTAACCAAACCGAAATTCTTATAGATGCATGGATCAAAATTTTTATAAAATCATTTGAATTTAAGAAACTCTCAATGACAGTTATGTTTATATCAAAGTTGCCATCAATCACGTTTCAATCATTTTATTCTTAGGAAATCTCTCAAAAGGGAAACAATACATAGCCTATGTTTTTATACAAACCATGGAAGCTAAAGTGGCTATATATTCTTTTCATTGAGTTTTTCACAAGCAGATGAAATGTTTTTTAGACCTTGTTTCTTGATTTGGGCATAGGAGGTTTTTGGGGTTTCATTTTTAGCTGAGGATCTAAGAGCCTACAAAGTGGCCCTGAGCCAATCACATCAAGAGCTACAGATACTTCGTGAGGTCTGCCCAAGGCCAGTTCCTCCCCTTGCCATGGAACCCAGCTGACCAAATCTAGTTTTCTTAGGAACTAGGCAAAAGAAGTTTAAGCTAGTGCATTTTATTTATTTGTCGATTCATATACCCAACATTTATGAGTCACACAAATATCAGATTTGGAGTTTATTCTGGGACCCCCATCAAAGCACTGGGTGTCTGGAATCATAAACACTCCGTGAACCAAAGCTGCTGAATATTTCTTTGTTACATTTTTTAAAAATCCAAATGCTTCTGTATTTTCCATTTATACAGGACACTGGAAAATGGAAATTTGTTGTATGTCTAGCTCTGCATTTCCTCTTACTGCCCTCTTGGGTTTCCAAACCTCATGAGCTCTTCTGTTTGCAAACATCTATGGGACTCCTTTTGGCCCTTTAGCAGAGTGTATAAATAACTAGAACAGGACTGAACGACCTCAACTGGGGCTCTTCTTTTGGGGCTTACACCCTGAGCTTGGTCCTCTGGATCTTACCTCTCTTTTTGTGAGAAAAGAAAAGTCAAAGGAATGGAGAAAGAAAAGCTTATTCATTTATGTTTTCTGTTAGGCCTAGAAAAAACTAGCTTAAGATATATTCTCCACGCCTTCTCTTCTAGATCCTCTTCTGATCCTAGTAGGCCATCCAGGTGTCCACTCTAGGCAGCAGGCATCTGAGGCATATCTCACCACCTTAGTCAAATGTGAACAAAAAATAAATGAGCAGGTAAGGCAATCCACAAGAATCAAGAAGCATGGCCCTCAATTGTAATAGTAAAATTCTTACTCTCCCTACTAGAAGACCTCTCTGAAAATATGATATCCAGTGTTTTTCCTGGAAGTCTATTCAATTCTTGACATATAAAGAGGCCTCTTTCCTAGGTGGTTGAGCTGAGGAGTTTGACAGGGTATATAGAGGAAGCCTTGAGTTTTCCTTGAGAGTTAGAATGTGTGATTGGCCCACTGAAGAGGGTGAGTTGAGGATAAGAACAGACTTGACAGTGATGATAAGCAGATGATAAAGGGCTTTGTAAACTTTGCTGAGGGGGTTGAACTCTAGCATGTATGTGATGGGAGGCTGTAGAAGGTGTCTACGTATCTGAGAAGAATAATCTTAGCAAGAGAAATTCACTTTTATAATTTGCATCTATAAAAATGGCAGGTTTGTTTCTCCATTATGGACATGGGGAGAGGGAAGGAGAGGGTGAGACGTATGTAAAGAGTAACATGGAAACTCACATTACCATATGTAAAATAGATAGCCAATGGGAATTTGCTGTATGGCTCAGGAAACTCGATCAGGGGCTCTGTATCAACCTAGAGGGGTGGGATGGGGGAGGGAAATGGGAGGGAGGCTCAAAAGGGAGGAGATAAATGTATGCCTGTGGCTGATTCATGTTGAGGCTTGACAGAAAAAAAAAAAAATTCTGTAAAGCAATTATCCTTCAATTAAAAAATAAGTAAAAAAAAAAAAAAAATAAGGCAGATTTGATCTAATCTAAAGAGGCCAAAACTGTTCCAATTGCCAGCTACTCTAAGGTTAAATAGTTGAGTGGTTAGACCCTCCAGTAGAAGATACTTTTTCCATCTATGATGCCATCAAGGAGTCTGAAGTCATCCATCAGGAGAATCTGTGGCAAAGTGAAAATTATACTGGACTAGGAGGGTGAATCTGAGTTTTAAACCCTACCTCTACCATTCATTCCCTGTGTGACTGGGATGATGTCACTTAAAATCTCTAGGTCTCAGATTTCTTATCTGGAAACTGAAGATAAACCTGTCCTTAGCTGATTTGTGGATAAATGAAATCATCAAGTGAAAATACCTGATAGGCATTTTGTAGATGAAGGCTGATCATCAGCTCTACCTTCTGGCTGTTACTCTGCCAGATAAACCCGCCTCCCACTCAGCTCTCAAGAGATTCTCTAAACAGCAAAAGGTTTACTGAGAGTTGAAGACTGAATTTTTTTTTTTTTTTAATGTGTAAGGTTTACGGAAGTTTCCCAAAGTATTTCTATGCAAAATAATTTGGTAGCTCACTAGTAACTGTAAACTCTCTTGATTTCTGTAGAGTGCACAATTTTTCACTATTTTTCTCCTATTCTATCCACCTCTCAATTTTCTAGTAATGATTGTTCTAGCCACATGACTCAACTATGACCTGTCATTGAACTAGTCTGTACATGTGACAAGAACTGAATTCCTGAATCATTCTCTAAAATATTTCAAATTTGAACCAAGGAGCAGGAGCCCCTTCCTTCTGGTTGGTACTAGGAGTATTGTGAAGATAATAGTCTGCAGAGCTTGACAAACAGCCAACATGCACAGAGAAGCCGATGGAGTCTAAGGATAAAACTCCCACAGTGGTACTGGGTAGCACTCTTAACTAAAGTCAGAGTCATCTTGCTTTTCCTGTGATCTGATTCACAGACCTTTATATTATTTTAGTCTCACCCTTAGTAGCAATAAATTTCTATTACTTTAAAATTTAAAGAATCTCATTATACACTCACCCTGAGTTGCAATCAGAAGTTTTATTTTTTATAACAACTTTTAGTGGATTCTTTCTGTTTTTGAACAAGTATGGCAATTTTAAACCATGGCCTTCACATATTTTGACATTTCTTTCATCAAGATGTAGGATTTATGTCCCCTTCTCTGGAGTCTTGGTGGGCTTCTGATGCTTCAACCAACAGGATAAGGCAGAAGTGATGCTAGTGTTTCTCAAGGCTGGTCAGAAAGGGCTGTGTATTGTAGCTTATGCCTAGCCCTATGGAGCACTTATTCCATGGGAAGCCAGCCATCATGGCAGAAGACCAGTTACACTGAGACCGCCATGATTAAAGAGGCTATATGCAGGTATTTTGGTCGTTGGTCCCCTCTGAGCTCTCAGATTTTCCATAGGGATGGTCTTGATCCCAGTCTCCTGTACAATGTCACAAAACTCCATCCATAGTTCATCAGGCACTCTGTCTACCAGATCTAGTCCCTTAAATCTATTTCTCACTTCCACTGTATAATCATAAGGGATTTGATTTAGGGCATACCTGAATGGTCTAGTGGTTTGCCATACTTTCTTCAATTTAAGTCTGAATTTGGCAATAAGGAGTTCATGATCTGAGCCACAGTCAGCTCCTGGTCTTATTTTTGCTGACTGTATAGAGCTTCTCCATCTTTGGCTGCAAAGAATATAATCAATCTGATTTTGGTGTTGACCATCTGGTGATGTCCATGTATACAGTCTTCTCTTGTGTTGTTGGAAGAGGGTGTTTGCTATGACCAGTGCGTTCTCTTGGCAAAACTCTATTAGGCTTTGCCCTGCTTCATTCTGTATTCCAAGGCCAAATTTGCCTGTTACTCCAGGTGTTTCTTGACTTCCTACTTTTGCATTCCAGTCCCCTACAATGAAAAGGACATCTTTAGACTATAAAGAAAGCTGAGCATTGGAGAATTGATGCTTTTGAACTGTGATATTGGAGAAGACTCTTGAGTCCGTTGGACTGCAAGGAAATCCAACAAGTCCATCCTAAAGGAGATCAGTCCTGGGTGTTCATTGGAAGGACTGATGCTGAAGCTGAAACTCCAATACTTTGGCCACCTCATGCAAAGAGTTGACTCATTGGAAAAGACCCTGAAGCTGGGAGGGATTGGGAGCAGGAGGAGAAGGGGACGACAGAGGATGAGATGGCTGGATGGCATCACTGACTCGATGGACATGAGTTTGGGTAAACTCCGGGAGTTGGTGATGGACAGGGAGGCCTGGCGTGCTGCAATTCATGGGGTTGCAAAGAGTCAGACACGACTGAGCGACTGAACTGAACTGAGCTTTCAGTGTAGAGCCAGCAGCCTCTGCCAGTCCTACAGGTGAGCCGCCAGGGCAGCCCAGGACTGAAGCCAAAGGACCTCAGCCCCACTGCCAACTGGCTGCTACCACCTCAGAGACCATGAGAAACACTAGCCATTGTCTTCCAAATTCCTGACCAACAAATCTGAAGAGAGAGAGAGAGAGTTTTTTAAACTCCTACATTTGGGGGAAATTTCTTATACTGCAGTAATAATCAGAGCCAATAAGTCACTTAAAAACTCTGAGGCTCTGAGAGATTATCAAAGCCAAAACCACTTCAGGATCATTGAGAGACACTGGGGACACCTGAGATGGTGCCTGGATGGTGCTTGTGTTTCTACATCCCTGGCTCTCAGCAAGCTTTCCTTCTCTCTACCATCTAAGTGAGATGGTCTAAGTAAAAGAGATTTTTCAAGCTGTAGATATTTAACCAATGTTGGTTATTTTTCCTTTGGAACCCATTGTCCCCAATAGTGTATTCTGAGAATACAATAGTGTATTCCCAGTCAATCATTAGTCTGAGGTACATTCATCATCCTTCTCTTGTTATTGGATCATTTATCCAATGAACATGATAGTCAGTAAGAATTTGTGAACCCTTAGAGGAAAACTCATTTATCCAGAGTCTTTTCCTAAGTGTTCACAAATTCTTACTATCATGTTCACATTAATGTTCCATTTTCTTTAGTGGAATGTTAAAATGTTCCATTTCCTTTCTTTAGTGGGTTAATTAAAGGCAGAGATAACGGGTGCTAGAATAGTCTTTTACCTTTGTAAGTAGTTCAAGAAGTTATAAATGCTTGCTGAAATTTATGACGAGATATTTGAATTTTCAATGGTAGGAGAAAACCATGTACCTCATTAAAATCAAGAACATAGAGAAACATGATCTCACTTACATGTGGCATATAAAAAACAACAAACAAACTCCACACAGAGCACAGACCGGTGGTTGCGAGTCAGGGGGTGGGGGATGAGTGAAATGGATGAAAGAGGGCAGACGTTTCAAACTTCCAGTTATAAAATACATATGGCATGGAGATGTAATGTACAGCATGGTGTCTGTAGTTAATAATACTGTACTGCATATTTGAAAATTGCTGAGAAATTTGATCTTAAAAAGTTCTCTCACAAGATAAAATGTTTTGTAACTATGTATGGTGATAAGTGTTAATTAGACTTATTTTGGTGATTGTTTTACAGTATATGCAAGTATTGAATAATTATGTTGTATATCTGAAACAAATGTAATATGTCATTGTTTTAATTAAATATGTATAAACTATACACTTTCATCTTTGCAAACATCTTATTTATAAAATGACTATAAAATTTTCCCTTTAAAGATGATTCTTAATATCCATCTAAGAGTTGCATTTCATTTTCCAAATACTAAAAATTCTCAGGAGGAACAAATTAATTTTTTTATCTTCTACCTGAGAAAATAATAAAAAAAAAAACATAGTTGTTCCTTTTACCCAGTGTCTTCTTGTTCTACTATTTTATGGATTTTGTTCAAGTCATGTCAAAGGAAACTATATTTCTCTTTGCTAACAAGTTTCAAAGAAAAGCATTCAAGGCTTCTCCTGGTGAGAAAATCACATTATCCAGAGACACTGACAGTAATCAGAACAACAACTCCTCTTTCTCAGGTCAGAAATCCAAGATACAGAAAAGAAAAGAATATATGTAAGTAGACTAAGATAATGATACATTCCCCAGTTCTCTCTAGTTCTTGGACACTTTAAGAAGTTTAGAGATATTTCATGATGGGTAAGAGTATTAGAAATTTATTTGTTGAATTTATTTTTCACGGTTCAGTGTTGAAAATAACAATAAATTCCACAAATAGGTTTCAAGCTGGTCAAGCATTTTGGCTTTGGAAAGTTAATCTCCTGAAGACGAGCTCTGCACACGCCTGGAAGGGCTCAGTACAACACTGACGTGTGAGAGAAAAACATCCCAGTCCTGCGCAATTCTGACCCTCATATCACCAAATGGGATTTGAGGGTGCAGAGGGAAGACAGGCTCAGAAGTTATTTTCCTTCTTATTCTTTTAAAGCTCTTCTTTCTGTTATTGCTTCCCAAAAGCTGTGTTAGTAGTACTTGGGCTTTTCAGTGTTTGCATTAACTAGTTTTAGTCAGGGAATCCTTACTTAACCTCCTTCTTTTTCAGACACAATCTATTGTTAGGATGGATCCTGGGGAGAGTGCTGATTCAATAGGTGTGTTGCTCCCTTAGGTGCAGAGTCCTGGAGGAATGAATTCAGCACTTAGTCCCCCTCTCAGCTTCAGGTAGCACCTTACCCAAAACACCTCAAATACTGGACAATTTGCCCTAGTTTAGAAGATTTCCAGACTCAGAGACTGAACAGCCCCCTTGACATCTAAATTTAGTTTTATAGTCTTTATACCTGGCTTTATCTCCCCCTCCAGCGTGCTTCAGATAATACCTGTGTGCTCTAGTTTACGTTTTCTCCTTTCCTGCCCACAGCGGATTTGAAGCCAAATATGATTTACAGTTGGTTGTGGGCTCAGCATTAAGTCACCCCTCAGAACTCTAAGTTAGGAAGTGCTAATCCCCTTAAATTTTCCAGGCATCCTTACTTATGAGAATCTGTTATATACATGTTTTACTTCTATGGAATACCTCCTCATCCAATATGGAATTTTTATCAACTGGAAGCACTGTTCCCATCTAGGGAGTCTACTTAATTTATACCTTGGCAGCAAACAGCAGTAACAATCCTTTAATGGGCAATGCTGTAGGCAGACTCCTAAGATGACTGCCCACTGCCACCCCCTCCCTCATACTTGCCTATATAATCTCTTTTCCTTGAGTGTGGGTCAACCTGTGAACATGACGAAATAGCACTTTTGTGATTAGGTTACTACTTAGTTGGCTCTGAGGTACCCAAAACAGAGATTATTCTAGTGGTTCACCAAATCAGGTGAGGCTTCTCTGAAGACACAGAGCTTGCATGTATGGGAGAGGTTCTATATGAGGGGTATTCTCTGATTTGGGCTTTGAATTTGAAAGGGACCGTGTCATCCTTATCCTTGAGTGTGGCCTCTAGTTCCGAGAACAATTTCCAGGTGAAACCAGTGAGGACCTGAGTTATTTTTTAGACCAGTCTCTACAGGGCAATGCAGCTAGTCAACACCTTGATTTTAGGTTCATGGGACCCTGAGCAGAGAAATCAGCCACACAGTGTCTGGATTTCTGACTGACAGAATAGTGAGATAATAAATGCCTGTGATTTTAAGCCACTAGGTTTACGGCAATTTGTTATACATCAATAGAAAACTGATACAGGCACTCACCATGTACATTACAGTGAAGGCATCCCTATACTATCTCATCTAATTCCTATAGCAGCTCTTGAGGTATTAATAATTACTATGTCCATCATTAGAACAAGAAAACTGAAGCTTGGCTCAGTGAACAGAAAAAGACTGGTTCCTTAAATATTGCAGTTTTCACTCTCACTTATTCTGTATTTCTAAGACCTATCCCCAAGGACTGATGCTAAACCTAAAATTCCAATACTTTGGCCACCTTATGCGAAGAGTTGACTCATTGGAAAAGATCCTGATGCTGGGAGGGATTGGGGGCAAGAGGAGAAGGGGACGACAGAGGATGAGATGGCTGGATAACATCACTGACTCGATGGACATGGGTTTGAGAGGACTCCAGGAGTTGGCGATGGACAGGGAGACCTGCTGTGCTGCGATTCATGGGGTTGCAAAGAGTCGGACATGACTGAGCGACTGAACTGAACAGAACTGATCCCCAAGCTATGCTCTTTCCTCTGAATTTCTCTTTCTCTCCTTATCATTTTACTGATACGGGCTGTTGCTGGTGCATTGGTAAAAGTATTTTGATCCAAACCACTTGGCTTGTAGATACCAGCTACAGAGAAAGTTAATTTCCATTTAATTGTGCTTTTGAAAGGTGAATGCAGACTTGAGATTTAAAATTATTAAGCTTCAGTTCAGTTCAGTTTAGTCACTCAGTTGTGTCTCACTCTTTGTGACCCCATGAATCGCAGCACGCCAGGCCTCCCTGTCCATCACCAACTCCCGGAGTTCACTCAGACTCAGGTCCATTGAGTCAGTGATGCCATCCAGCCATCTCATCCTCTGTTGTCCCCTTCTCCTCCTGCCCCCAATCCCTCCCAGCATCAGAGTCTTTTCCAGTGAGTCAACTCTTCGCATGAGGTGGCCAAAGTACTGGAGTTTCAGCTTTAGCATCATTCCTTCCAAAGAAATCCCAGGGCTGATCTCCTTCAGAATGGACTGGTTGGATCTCCTTGCAGTCCAAGGGACTCTCAAGAGTCTTCTCCAACACCACAGTTCAAAAGCATCAATTCTTCGGTGCTCAGCCTTCTTCACAGTCCAACTCTCACATCCATACATGACCACAGGAAAAACCATAGCCTTGACTAGACGGACCTTTGTTGGCGACGTAATGTCTCTGCTTTTGAATATGCTATCTAGGTTGGTCATAACTTTCCTTCCAAGGAGTCAGATCAGATCAGATCAGTCTCTCAGTCATGTTCGACTCTTTGCGACCCCATGAATCACAGCACGTGGGGCCTCCCTGTCCATCACCAACTCCCGGAGTTCACTGAGACTCACGTCCATGGAGTCAGTGATACCATCCAGCCATCTCATCCTCTGTCATCCCCTTCTCCTCCTGCCCCCAATCCCTCCCAGCATCAGAGTCTTTTCCAGTGAGTCAACTCTTCCCATTAGGTGGCCAAAGTACTGGAGTTTCAGCTTTAGCATCATTCCTTCCAAAGAAATCCCAGGGCTGATCTCCTTCAGAATGGACTGGCTGGATCTCCTTGCAGTCCATGGGACACTCAAGAGTCTTCTCCAACACCACAGTTCAAAAACATCAATTCTTCGGTGCTCAGCCTTCTTCACAGTCCAACTCTCACATCCATACATGACCACTGGAAAAACCATAGCCTTGACTAGATGAACCTTTTAAGTGTCTTTTAATTTCATGGCTGCAGTCACCATCTGCAGTGATTTTGAAGCCCCCCAAAATAAAGTCTGACACTGTTTCCACTATTTCCCCATCTATTTTCCATGAAGTGATGGGACTGGATGCCGTGATCTTCGTCTCTCACAAAATATAAATGAAGTGAGATAGATCTGTCCTTCCTATTAAAATAAGAAAAGGCTAATGAGTGAACACACTGGCTTACTGCTGCCACTGTTATTGAACCAAACTGGGATCCATCTTCCCAACATGTAGTAAAGCCAATCTACTGACACCAGGCTGTGGTGAAGTAAAGTACAGCATTTAGTACAAGGCATCAAGCAGGGAGAATGGGAAGCTTATGCTCAAATACCTGAACTCCCTAATGTTTTCAGGGAACGGGTTTTGAAGGCAAGGTGAGGGGTGTGGTTTGCAAGGTGCTTGGTCAATTCATGAGCAAGTCTAGTTTGTTGATGGTGAGGTAACTGGGTGATGTCATGGGGGTCAGCTTATTCAGTCCTCAGGATTGAGATGGTCTGAGGGCTATGTGCTCATGATCATAATGCAGTTAGCATCTTCCATCTGGTGGAGGTTTTAGCATCTGTAAAGTAACTTAAGGATATGGCTTAGGATATTGTCAATAGCCTTTGAGGATGAACTTATGTCCTTGACTTTGTTTTGTGGCTAAACTATTATTGTCTTGCTTGATTTTTCCTTTTGTGTTTTTCTCTTATTTTTATTTTACTTTTACTTGTTATATTTTATTTTTATTGTTTCTTCTTTTATTTTTTTCACTTTTCTGATTAAATTTACCCTTTGGAAGTCCTGGGAGACTGAAGTTCTTTTCGTAAGCAGGAGGTGGGGAACATGGAGGATCTGTCCCTGGGAAGGCCTCACAAGGTCCTGCCCAGTTTCACCGCCTTGCCCCTGCCAGCACTCACTGCCTTTCCCAGTCCTGCCTATCCCACTTTGGAATGCTTCAGAGCCACCTGGAGTCTTTGTTCCTACCTGATTCCAGTCTGCATCCCCAGCTGAGAAAACAACAGATGGACCCATGGTTTGAAGCTTATAATCTAATCAGTGTGGCTGCTGGAGTTATTCTGACCCAGAGTCCTGAACCAGGGAGTGAGTCTTTGTTTTCCTTGTGACTACATCTTTACCTTGCATTCAAGTTTCATTTATCAGATTATATTCTGGCCCCATCATGCATTCCTTCAAGGAATTACTCTATTTTTAACACTACCAGAAAATCAGTTTTTTCCTACCAAAATACAAGATTTCCAGAGAGTCTAAATGAATGGGCCCTTGCTCCCATGTGAGATAGTAAGAAGGTATAGTGAAAATTGTGGGAAAAAATTGAAGACAGAGAGTGGAAGGCAAGGTGCAAAATGTTGGGGGAATTGCGTTATAAATATGAAGGCAAAATGGAAAATGGCATTGAACAGAAGTAGAGAGAAAAAATAAAAGAGAAAATAGAAAAGGAAAAAAAAAAAAACTTTTTCCAAAGAATAAAGAAAAGGGAATTCAGGGAAAACTATGCACATAAGACACAGCAGCAAGAGTTAAGCCAGGAAAACCTTATTGTATTTGAAGTTTCTGAGTGGTATTTACCTGTAATGGAAACTAAAAGATGCTACATATGAATAAGCAGCAAGATAATATGACCCTTTCAGAGATTATTGTCAGTTCGGGAGTTAAATCATTAGATACTCTGAAAAAAATCAGATGAAGGTAACAAAAATTATAATACTGAATATTTTAAATACTGTGTGCAACCTTTGTTTTAGGTATTTTAACTAACTTAACCCTAATAATGATCCCCTGAAGTTCATACTATTATTAAGCCCATTTTAAAGATGAGGAAACCGAGGAACTGAGAACTTAAGTAATTGACCCAAGGGGAAACATGGAGACAAACAGCAGAGAGGAGGTCAATGGGGCAGGGGTGTAGGAAGCAAGTGGGAGATGATGGAAGATCAATGCAGACAAGTGGTGAGGGATAAGATTCTGGAGAATCTTATAAGCCTTGTGAGAAATGTAACTTTTATGCTGAGTGAATTGGTCAACTATTGGCAGGTTTTGAGCAGAAAAATGATGCATTTTGACTTACATTTGAAAATCATTCTTTTGGCTGCAAGAACGAAAGGAAATTGTAAGCAGAGGCAGAGACTGGGGCGTGGGAAGAGGCGTGTGTGTCAAGAGTGTAGCCAGGTGGACCGGGTAGGAGGCCTTTGTAATAACACACGTCAGGGTAGGTGGCTTGGTCACTGAACTGACTGGGTACAGATCGACTGTGCTTGATTGGGCCCATTTGTATCTCTATTGACTAAATAGAGAGAGGAGGTGGTGAGTGATGGTATTTAAAATTACAATACATTTATTGCAACTACATGTGTTCCTTAACTACAGCTTACTTCATATGGATAAATCTATGTAAGCGTTTCCTATGTATGACTTAGTGACTTCAAGGTCATCCCACGATAATAAATAATACCACACGTAATTTATAAAGCAACTTCATGTGAACTGCTTTGCAAACAACCTGATGAGGTATGTGTGTCAGAAACATATTATTCCTGTCTCTTAACATAAGAGAAAACAGACACAGTGAACTTAGAGGTTACTTTGCCCAGTATCACATGAACTGTGAGTCAGAAGTCTGTGGTTTCTCCCCCGAAGCCAGCTTCCTAACTAAGCTTGTGCTAAGGACGGCCTCAAGATGAAAATGAAAAAGGAAGCCACCACTCCCAGGATGAAGTCTTAGTTTGAAAGAAGGCTCACAGCAATCCTATTGCCTGGCATTTATGAAGAATAGCTACCACCGCACTTGGTTCTCAGCTTCTAAATCATGGGCATTAAAAGTCACCTTTGATACAGGCTGTGAATTACTATATAGAAGACGTATTAAAACAAAATCCAGTTAAACTAATAATGTTGAATTGTAGCAAAGGCTTCTCTTTTACAAGATGATTTTAAGAAAGAGAAGAACCTTTTGAGAAAGCTCACAGCATTCCTCCTGCACCCTGCAGCTTCAAGAGTCAGCTCCACATCCACATCCTATTAGCTTTGATTTCCAATTCATGAAAATCCAACCTGTCATTTTTTTTCCCTTTTTCTCAAAACACAGTGGCATCAACTCAGCCTTTTCTTTATAAGTGGTCTTCTTTTCTTAGCTGTTAAATAGATTATCACATCTCTAATGACAGGGCCAAGCCTAGGGTAAGGTCCTAGTCTTGGCACAAAATTTAAGTGGATGTTAAAAAACTAGCAATCAAGATAAATAATATTTTAATATGATATCTTTAAAAATTAAATTAATGCCAAAACCCTTCCAAAAGGGAATAAAGTAGCAACATTTTAAGCAGAAACAGTATCAGTACTGTTGAGTTCTTCTGCCTTGGGCTTCTCTGTGGCTGAACACAACGCTGGTAAACGATACTGCCTTCTGATGTTTTATGGTTCAATTTTTTTTTTTTTTTAATGTAGTATTCACTATAAGCCAGAGGTGATTTCTCTTGTGTGAAGCTAAAATATGGGAAGAATAAGAACAAGGGCAGAGCAAGTGCTGTGTTTTGTAGAATATATTGAGCAACTCTTGATTTCCCTTTAATTTGCTACATTTTTCTAAGGCATCACAAAAGGTAACCTTTCATCATTTTAATCTCTATCACACAGAGTAATACTGAGTAGGCACTACCTCCTTGCAGTGAGGGCTATAATGCAACATGTTAAACAAAATCACTGGCCAGCAGGGCACTGCCTTGCTTATGCTCTGAATACTGGAAGTAAATGCTAATTATCTGCAGATGATAATAACATGACTTTTGAATAAACAAAGCACGAACAGCAATCATACAGTTAACACAAAACTATGACTGTCAGGCAGTTGTATTTATCACAATTCTTGAGCCATTAATTACAGTATAGCACTTCCTCTTGAGATAATGCTGATTAAAATGTATATACACTCTGCTGGAAAGTAACTTCAGGATTGATGTGAAGATAGCAAAGAGAAATTTCAAGTAAATACCTTTGAAGGAAGGGGCTTTCTTGTGAAGAGGAGAATACTTGTCTCTTGTCCTGCTGGGACCTGTGTCTCCCAGAGCCATTTTGTGGTTGGCTGGGAAAGTTTTTCCAAAAGGAGAAAAGGAATGAAGTGAGTCAGCTAAATTCTTGGTAGCTAACAAACAGAATTTTCTTTGGAAATAGCTTTCTTCTTGATCTTTTGTAATCACAGATACAAAATGTGCTTTTGTACAATATGCATGTCATTTTCTCTGTAAACAGGTATAAGGTCAGACCTTACCAATTAATAAAATCCACATACTCCCTACTTTAATTCAGTGTGCATCTAGAAGTCCCTGCAGCATGAGTTAGCTGGGCCTTTAAATATTGGCTAAGCAGCATGGCAACATGGCTAGGAAGAACTCTGGGGAAGGTGGTGATGGGGCTTTGCTGAGCTGCTCACAAATGACATAAAATCAAGAAGTAGGAAGCAGTCGATGGAAGCCTGGCTCAGCCTGCCTTCTCTGAGTCTAGAGCCTTACTCTTCAGTGAGTGCTCTGCAGACCTGCAGCTTCAGCAGCGCCTGGGTGCCTGTTAGAATCAGAGACTCTCGGGTCCCCAGATCTCTCCTAAGTCACATCTGCATTTCAGCTGGAGCTCATGGAATCCTTATGTGCACTGGGAAGTTTGACAAGGACTTGTCTAAGAATGTTGTGCCCACAAGCCTGGGCTTTCAAGACCATCTTTGTGACCAGGGTAAAATATCAAGGGAGTGGCATAATGACCTGCAACTAGAAGCAAATGCAAAGCACAGGTGAGTCATCAAAAGTTTCATACCCCTATTCGGCAAGAAGGAGTTCACAGGGGTTATATAACTTGATAGGCAGGTAAATTTAGTAAAAGGGAAACTATTTGTAGTTAAAACTATTCTTAGATTTTTGAACTTTTAAAGAAGAACATCTCTATCACTGAGGTTCAGAGGAGGCGATTGCCGGAAGCCACTTGAGGGCTGAGCATCTAAGAAAAAAAAGGGAAGGAAATATCTTCTGGTTTACTTGTGGCTACACACTGGACTATAAAGAAAGCTGAGTGCCGAAGAATTGATGCTTTTGAACTGTGGTGTTGGAGAAGACTCTTGAGAGTCCCTTGGACTGCAAGGAGATCCAACCAGTCCATTCTAAAGGAGATCATTCCTGGGTGTTCTTTGGAAGGAATGATGCTAAAGCTGAAACTCCAGTACTTTGGCCACCTCATGCGAAGAGTTGACTCATTGGAAAAGACCCTGATGTTGGGAGGGGTTGGGGGCAGGAGGAAAAGGAGATGACAGAGGATGAGATGGCTGGATGGCATCACAGATTCAATGGACATGGGTTTGTGTGAACTCCGGGAGTTGGTGATGGACAGGGAGGCCTGGCATGCTGCAATTAATGGGGTCTCAAAGAGTTGGACACGACTGAGCAACTGAACTGAACTGAACTGACTGAAGTCAATTTCCCAGTAGGATCAACACTTTGGAGTACCTTGGCTTGTCTCATTACACACTAACACAGATTCTTCCTTAAAAAAATATCTAGGTTTGTCTAATCCTGGAATAACTTAGGTAGTATATGCCAAACTTTCCCCATCAAAGCAGAGGAAAGGACATGCATAACCATAGGAGATTGCTTAAGGGGGTCTGAGAGCATAATCCCTAAAGGGATTTGATAAAATGGAAAACTTTTTGAAGCCAGAAGCTTTATCTTTAAAACAGAATGCAAATTATGACTACCCTCCTGTAACAGTCTTTATCTGTTTCACTGTAAAAATGATCTGAATTTCATACCAGATTAAATTACCCGAAGTTTCACCTCTAAGTTTTTGGGTGAAGTTAAACAATATATAATGTGCTATGTTTATTCTGTGGCTTTTGTATCCCTGCACACTGCCATGTAAGTCCTTCAAAAGCCAAACGTGAGGATGTTATGATCCCCTGATGACTTTGTTAAATAACTACCACGGAAAATGGGATAGTCATTCAAAGAAGGACAAGTTTCTGTTTCAGGAAACTTAAGAGTGGTAGTGAATGTATCTTCTGCTGGACTGCTGCGGTCTTAGCCTGTTTCCCGATTGGAGAGCCAGCGAGTAAGTTGAAAAAGTGTCACTGAGGCAAGTGAGCCGCAGAGGGTCGAAGTGGCCAGTCTTCGGAACAGACCTCTTGTGACAGCTTCCTTCCCTTGATCCTTCAAGAAACCTCGTGTGAATATCACTTTAAGAGCACTTTTTCCTGCCTTATGCAGCAATGAGGGGAAACCACTGAGGCAACTCGACATGTATATATGTTCTATTCAGTAATCTTAAACTGAAAAATAAATGCATCCATCTGACTTTAACATTTCAGCACAGTCTTCCTTGACAAAGAAGCAAATCCTGTCATGGAGGAGAAAGTTTGAAAATAGTGCTCAGGGAACACCCACGGTCTCATTGTTAAATGCCTTGTCGCTTGGGAGGACAGGTAATGATAGCCAAAACGCTTATTAGTTTTATCTTTGAGCCTTGGAAACTTTGTGATTCTTCCTGTTGATGAAGCTATCTTTAGTTATGAAATATTTTGCCAAAAAAATGCCTTTGACTTAAGGCACTTAAATAACCCTAGCTTAAAAAATAGTGAAAGGATGATTGAAAATATCCTCTAAGTAATTTACAGGACATTGTACGCATGTATTTATTTTTTGAAAAATAGCAATTTTAAAGCTAAATATATCTTAGGCAAAAATTTAAAGTGTCAGAATATGAAAAGATTGCTTGGTGCATTTGAGAAAGAAAAAGAAATTAAAACAAAATCTCAAAAAATATGTCAGAAAGTCTTGATGGTATAAAATAAATGAGACAATAGAAACATAGAAATTTCCCTAATTCATAATGTATTTCCTTGTTCTGGAGAGTTGTTCATTATTGAGAAAATTAGCCACATTTAATCTTTTTAATGGCTGTTATGAGAATACTTTTCTTCATTTATTTTGAAATATATCCTACTAAAATAAGTATATATAAACACATGTACAGACTGGAAAACAACTTTAAAACAAACATGTACTCACCAACCACCAAAAAGAAAAGAACACAAGCTGTTACCTTGCTGTCTTATGCCAGATAATTCTACTCCTTGCCCTGGCATCCATTATTTCATGCATACATCAATTCTTTCCTTTAAAAAATGTTTAACCACATGTGTTTTAAAGTCTATTTTTTGCTTGTTTTGAGCTTCATATATGTTTGTAGTCTTCAGGAAATTGATTTTTTTCACTAAAATTAACTTCATATGAATCAGCCATGTGAGTTGGGTTTAGCTGTATAACATTCTATTGTGCAATATTGCAAATAAGAAATCCATTTATATATCTACTTTCTAATAAATTGATATTTGCTTTGATTCTAGGTTTTGCTATTAATATTATGAATAGTAAACCAACAAAAACTCTTGTAAATGATTCCTAAACCCAAATACAAAAATTTTCTCTAGTGTATATAACTAATACTGGAATGGTAGAGTCATAGAGTATATAAAAGTTCAATTTCACATGTTATTATGAGACTGTTCTCCAACGTGGCTGTCCTTGCCTCTCCACCAAAAATGCAATCCAATAAATCTGTATCTTCTAAGGAACCTAATATTTTAGACAACTTAATTTTTTGCCAATCTCTTTGGAATGAAATGACATCTCATTATCTCATGGGTTTCTCTGGTTAATAGTGAGATTGCTCATATATTCATAGGTTCATTATGAAATTTCTGTTGTTGTTATGTAGTGGGATGTTATCTTCTTTTTATTGATATTTTGACTCTCTTGAGGTAAAACTGACAAATAACATTATAATATATTTAAAGTGTACAATGTGATTACTTGATATATGTATACATTGTGAAAAGATTTCCTCAGCCAGATCAGTTAACACATTCATAACCCTCTCATATTTATTTATTTTGTAAGATTGCTTAAGATCTACAGTCTTAGCAAATCTCAATTATATGTTACAGGGCTATAAACTATCATCACCATGAACTACACTGGATTCTCTGAACTTACTCATGTTATAATGGGAAGTTTTTACCCTTTTACCAACCTCTCCCCATTTCAACCCCACCCCTACCCCAGCCCCTGGCCATCACTGTTCCATTGCTCCTATGAGTTTGACTTATTTCACATATGATACCATGCAGTAACTGCGTTTCTCTGGCTGGCTTATTTCACTTAGCATTATGCTCTCCAGATTCAATCATGTTGTCACAAATGTCATTATTTCCTTCTTTTTTTAAAGGCTGAATAATATTCATACATATATATGTCATATTTTACTTTTTTAATTATTTATTTTTAATTTTTGGTTGTGCTCATTCATTGCTGCACATGGGTTTTCTCTAATTGCAGTGAGCAGGGGCTACTCTTCATATCCCTTGAATCTATTTGCCATTTCCACTGTAAGGGATTTGATTTAGGTCATATCTGAATGGTCTATTGTTTTACCCTACTTTCTTCAATTTAAGTCTGAATTTGGCAATAAGGAGTTCATGATCTAAGCCACAGTCGGCTCCCAGTCTTGTTTTTGCTGACTGTATAGAGCTTCTCCATCTTTGGCTGCGAAGAATAGAGTCAATCTGATTTCGGTATTGACCATCTGGTGATGTCCATGTGTAGAGTCATCTCTTGTATTTTTGGAAGAGCGTGTTTGCTATGACCAGTGAATTGTCTTGGCGAAACTCTGTTAACCTTTGCCCTGCTTCATTTTTGCTTGTTATTCCAGGTATCTCTTGACTTCTTACTTTGCATTTCAATCAAAAAAGAAAAGGACATCTTTTTTTCTTGTGTTAGTTCTGGAAGGTCTTGTAGGTCTTCATAGAACTGTCCAACTTCAGCTTCTTTGGCATTAGTGGTTGGAACATAGACCTGGATTACTGTGATATTGAATGGCTTGCCTTGGAAATGAACAGAGATCATTCTGTCATTTTTGAGGTGGCACTTGAGTACTGCATTTTGGAATCTTTTGTTGACTATGAGAGCTACTGTATTTCTTTTAAGAGATTCTTGTCCACTGTAGTAGATATAATGGTAATCTGAATTGAAGTCATCCATTCCAGTTCATTTTATTTCACCAATTCCTAAAATGTCAATGTTCACTTTTGCCATCTCCTGTTTGACCACTTCTAATTTATCTTGCTATCCTTATTCCATTCTATTCTTTTATTCTATTATTATTTGCTATTCTATTCTTCATAGTACATGAACCATGAACTTCAAGATGTACAAGCTGGATTTAGAAAAGGCAGAGGAACCAGAGACGAAATTGCCAACATCCATTGCATCATAGAAAAAGCAAGAGAATTCCAGAAAAACATCTACTTCTGCTTTACTGACTATGCCAAAGCCTTTCACAAACTGAAAGATTCTTAAAGAGGTGGGAATACCAGACCACCCTACCTGCCTCCAGAGATATCTGTATGCAGATCAAGATGCAACAATTAGAATGGGACATGGAACAATAGACTGGTTCCAAATTGGAAATGGAGTACATCAAGGCTGTATATTGTCACTCTGCTTATTTAACTTATATGCAGAGTACATCATGAGAAATGCTGGGTTAGATGAAACACAAGCTGGAATCAAGATTGCAGGGAGAAAGATCAATAACCTCAGGTATGCAGATGACACCACCCTTATGGCAGAAAGAGAAGAGAAACTAACTAGCTTCTTGATGAAAGTGAAAGGGGAAAGTGAAAAAGCTGGCTTAAAACTCAACATTCAAAAAACTAAGATCATGGCTTCTGGTCCCATCCCTTCATGGCAAATACATGAGGAAACAGTGGAAACAGTGGCAGACTTTATTTTCTTGTGTTCCCAAATCCCTGTAGATGGTGACTGCACCATGAAATAAAAAGATACTTGCTCCTTGGAAAAAAAGCTATGACCAACGTGGACAGCATAGTAAAAAGCAGAGACATTACTTTGCCAAAAACCTTCCATAATGTTAAAGCTATGGTTTATCCAGTGGTCATGCATGGACGTGAGAGTTGAACCATAAAGAAGGCTGAACACCTTTTTGAACTGTTGTGTTGGAGACTCTGGAGAGTCCTTTGGACTTCATGGAGATCAATTCAGTCAATCTTAAAGGAAATCAATCCTGAATACTCCTTGGAAGGTCTGATGCTGAAGTTGAAGCTTCAATACTTTGGCCATATGATGAGAAGAATTGACTCATTAGAAAAGACCCTGATGCTGGGAAAGATTGAAGGTGGAGGAGCAGGGGATGTCAGAGGATGAGATGGTTGGATGGCATCCAGACTCAATGGACATGAGTTTGAGCAAGTCCTGGGAGATGGTGAAGTACAGGGAACCCTGGCGTGCAACAGTCCATGGGACCACAAAGAGCAGGACATGACTGAGTGACTGAAAAACAACAAAAAAATGTCATTGAGATTTTGGTAGAGATTGCATTGAGTATGCAGATTGTTTTGAGTAGTACACACATTTTTGATATTAATTATTTCAGTCCTTGAAGATGAATGATCTTATTTATTTTTGTCTTTTTCAATTTCTTTTGTCAGTGTTTTATAGTTTTCAGTGACAGATACTTCACCTCCTTGGTCAAATTTATTTCTAAATATATTATTATTTTTGATGCAATTGTAAATAGGATTGCTTTCTTAATTTCTTAAATAATTCATTATTAGCATATAGAAATGCAGCTGATTTCTGTATATTGATATTGCATCCTACAAAATTATTGAAGTTATTCATTAGTCCTGATAGATTTTTGGTGGATTCTTTTTTTTTATTTTTTAACTTTACAATATTGTATTGGTTTTGCCATATATCAACATGAATCCGCCACAGGTATACATGTGTCCCCCATCCTGAACCCTCCTCCATCCTCCCTCCCCATAACATCCCTCTGGGTCGTCCCAGTGCACCAGCCCCAGGCATCCAGTATCGTGCATCGAACCTGGACTGGCGACTCGTTTCATATATGATATTATACATGTTTCAATGCCATTCTCCCAAATCATCCCACCCTCTCCCTCTCCCACAGAGTCCAAAAGACTGTTCCATACATCAGTGTCTCTTTTGCTGTCTCGTATATAGGGTTATTGTTACCATCTTTCTAAACTCCATATATATGCGTTAGTATACTGTATTGGTGTTTTTCTTTCTGGCTTACTTCACTCTGTATAATAGGCTCCAGTTTCATCCACCTCATTAGAACTGATTCAAATGTATTCTTTTTAATGTATTTTTATATTTAAGATTATGTTATCTACAGACAGAACCAATTTTGCTTCTTCCTTTCTGATTCGGTTGTCTTTATTTCTTTTTCTTGACCAGTTTTTCTGACTAGAATTTCCAGTACGATGATGAAAAAAAATGGCAAGAGTGGATAACCTTGTTTTGTTCCATTTATGCAGGAAAATATTTCAGTTTTTCATCATTGAGTCTGATGTTTGCAGTGAACTTGTCAAGCTATAGTTTGGTCAGTTTTTTAAAATATTAGCTCTTAGCTTTAGTGATCTTTTCTACTGTCTTTCTAGTCTCTATTTCATTTATTTATGCTCTGATTTTGATTTACTTCCTTCAACTAGCTTTGAACCTAGTTTTTCCTTCATTATCTAGTTCCTTGAGATATAGATTTAAGTAATTTATTGCAATTTTTTTCTTTTTCTTTTTTTTGACTCTGTTCTGATGTTTATGCCTTAGATAAAACCTCCATCTTTCTTACACTTGAAAGACTCTCCTCATATAAGAGATGAATCTCTTCAATCAACGCAACCTATGCTCATGGATTTCCCTCAAACCTTTGTGATTGTTCAAGACACCATCCTTGTTCTTACTGGCTCCCGGTAGATGATAGTGTGCCAAGATCCTTCAGTGCCCTAAAGTGAAAGAAAAGTGAAGTTACTCAGTCTTGTCCAACTCTGTGCAACTCCACGGACTATAGCCTATCACACTCCTCTGTCCATTGGATTTTCCAGGCAGGAGTACTGGAGTAGGTTGCCATTTCCTTCTCCAGAGGATCTTCCTGACCCAGGAATTGAACCCGGGTCTCCTGCATTTTAGGCAGATGCTTTACCATCTGAGCCACCAGGAAAGTCCTTCAGTGTCCTAACAGCACGGGCAAATACCCATATACCTGTTGGGCTCCTGAAGGACTATTGATTGCCTGACCCTTCCTCTCCTGCTGGTAAGTCACTTCAGTCGTGTCTGACTGTGCGACCCCATACACGGCATCACATCAGGCTCCCCCATCCCTGGGTTCTCCAGGCAAGAACACTGGAGTGGGTTGCCATTTCCTTCTCCAATGCATGAAAGTGAAAAGTCAAAGTGAAGTGGCTCAGTTGTGTCTGACTCTTAGCAACCCCAAGGACTGCAGCCTACCAGGCTCCTCCATCCATGGGATTTTCCAGGCAAGAATACTGGAGTGGGGTGCCGTTGCCTTCTCCGTCCTCTCCTGAGTGAAAGCTAATTTGAAGATCAACATCAATATGAGATGGGAATGTCAGGGGATTAGATAGGCAGTGTAGCTCCTATCAGGAAAAAAGTTGGTGATGCTTGTTTTTACCTTCTTACTCTGTTTTAAGCCAGAAGGAATAGATGCTAGAAGTGTTTGTGTGCCCAAATAGAACCACTTCTGTTTTGTGTGGTCTTGAGGAACTCATCAATGCTTGGCCTCATCATCTCCCAGAGCTGTGTGATCTGGGAACCAGTCTCTAAGGTAGCAGCTTTAACAGTTGGGGTACTAGATGTATGGACAAGCTCCTTCCACGGAGAAGCTGAAGGTGTGTTTTTACTGTTGGAGTGAGCCAGAGGAGATAGTTTTTTCAGGCCCTTGGGAGAAGCCCAGTCAGAGAGTTGATTAGGAGCCAGAAACTCAAGCAGTAGTTGGGAAAGTACAGAGTCCTATTTCTTCCAGGGATAAATTAGGAGACAGTGATGGACATTCTGCCTGCTCCTTTTCTGCTGAGTTCAGCAGGAGAGCTTCAGCATGTGCTTGTGTGCTGATTTGAAAATTATTTTCATTTGTTTTTTGTTTAATAAGCTTATGTGGTGTTTGTAAATGCTGAACTCCATTTACCATCAGAGCTAGGTAATTTAGGGTCCTGTCGCTTGGGTAGCAGTCATAAAAGTTAGATGTGTAAACAAGCTCCTTCTAAGAAGATAGCAACCTGGTTTTATTATTGGAGCAAGACTGAGGGAGAAAGAACGCGGGTGAAGTGTCCACCGAGGTATGGTTTGGCCTTACTCAGAACCTAGCTGCAGGCTGATTAGAAGCCAGATACTCAGGCTGTAGCTGAGTAAATATGTAGCCAAACCTCTTCCAGGGAAAAGTAGGAAGATGGGTATTTTCATCTCCTCCCTTTGCACTGAGCCTGGGGAGGATAGCCTCATAGAATTTTTGGTTCAGGATGGGGAACATATGTATACCTGTGGTGGATTCATTTTGATATTTGGCAAAACTAATACAATTATGTAAAGTTTAAAAATAAAATAAAATTAAAAAAAAAAAAAAAGAAAACTTTTAGGTATCCATAAGCTCCAATATTGAAATAGTTACATTTTCCTGGAAAATTCCACTTTTAAACAATACATGCTCTCTCTTCTTTTCTAGCAATTATTTTTGCTTTAAAGTCTATGATCAGTCATACCAGCCTTCTTTATTTTAATAATTTTGCAGTGTATCTTTTTTCATTCTTTCAGCTCTTCTTTGTTCTGATTTAGATCTACCTCTCAGAAGGAACACAGTGAGATTTTTTTATCTTTTTGTCTAGACTGACAAGTTTACCTTTCACCAAAACAGTTATTCTCTTTTATTTGCTCTAATTATTTGAATTCATTGATGTAATCTTATTTGTGTCTATTAAACTACTTTTTTTGGATTGTTTGCTTTTTATCCTTAATTCCTTACAATCTGAATATTAAACTCTCTATTTCTCTTCTTTTACTGTTTATCCTAAAACATTCTAGTGCTCATTTAACTTTACATGATCTAAAATTAGTATTTTTGTCCTCTTTCAGAAAACCAAAAGGACTTTAGATTGCTTTAACTCCTATCATCTTCTTCCCATATTTAATACTATTGCTATCAAATAATTCAGTGGTTTTTTTGTTTTTCTCTGTAAATCAAAATTGTTTTTGCACAGTTCATACTTGTTTTGATTTATCTCAGGATTTTGTATTTTTAAGCTCTGCTGCTGCTGCTAAGTCGCTTCAGTCGTGTCTGACTCTGTGTGACCCCATAGACAGCAGCCCACCAGGCTCCCCTGTCCCTGGGATTCTCCAGGCAAGAACACTGGAGTGGGTTGCCATTTCCTTCTCCAGTGCATGAAAGTGGAAAGTGAAAGTGAAGTCGCTCAGTCGTGTCCGACTCTTCGCGACCCCATGGACTGCAGTCTACCAGGCTCCTCGGTCCATGGGATTTTCCAGGCAAGCTCTATATTCCTTCTTTTATTTCAGACCTTTTTATGTTTTCTCCTCATCGCCCACCCAAAAATGCATGTCTACACAAATGACACTGTCTTCCTTTCAATTCAGTGGACTGGTGAACTCTTTGAAAGTCAATATATAGATTAGGTTTAGAGCTCTTGAGGTAACTAAACATTGTCTTTAATGGTGCAATTTTGGTATCTTAAATTTAAATAAATAAAAGGCCCTTTTTTTTTGTCTACAAAGCTGTTGTTTGCAGAACCAGCCAATGAAAAATTCAATGGATGGATTAGGTTGTTGCCTTCATAGCACGACTCCCTTGAAAGGAAGACCCACCAAAGGAATATTGGACCCTACCATAGGGTAGAGAGATTCCTGGAGGATTCCTCTGCACCACCAAGAGTTGTTCTTTTCCATTCCTGCTTTGGCTCTTGGCAGTACTTGAATATGACGATGAGATTAAGTAATGGTTTCTGAATTCCTACTATACAGTTTAAACAGAGTCTCATGGTCCAGACTTCTGCAGCTAGGAAAGTAGCCTGTGGCAATGAGTAGACTCTTGTTCTCACTTAGTAGGCCATTCAACCTACCCCATGTCTTTCTAGGGTGTTGCAATTCAGAGCCCATGCTAACTCTTGATCAGCTGAGCCTATATGCATCCAGTTCAGTTCAGTTCAGTTTAGTCATGTCCAACTCTTTGTGACCCCATGAATTGCAGCACGCCAGGCCTCCCTGTCCATCACCAACTCCCGGAGTTCACTCAAACTCATGTCCATCGAGTCCGTGATGTCATCCAGCCATCTCATCCTTTGTCATCCCCTTTTCCTCCTGCCCCCAATCCCTCCCAGCATGAGGGTCTTTTCCAATGAATCAACTCTTCGCATTAGGTGGCCAAAGTCCTGGAGTTTCAGCTTTAGCATCATTCCTTCCAAAGAACACCCAGGATGGATCTCCTTTAGGATGGACTGGTTGGATCTCCTTGCAGTCCAAGGGACTCTCAAGAGTCTTCTCCAACACCACAGTTCAAAAGCATCAATTCTTTGGCACTGAGCTTTCTATATGCATCCAGATACTGTATAGACATGAATTGTCAATGAGACAGTTTAGTATTCTGAGAGAACAATCATAACCACAATCCAAATAGCTGAGTATATTTTTCTAAGCAAAGGAACAGTGTTGCAGCTGATTTCATAATTGAAGAAAACAGGAAAAAGACTGTGAAAAGGGAGGAAACTGCCAGGAGAGAAGAATGCAAGTTACAAGTGTGGCATAGGAGGGCCAAAGGGGATGCTTATGTATTCATTTATTACTTATCATTCAGCGAAGTGCAGAGCTGCATATCAAGGCTTTGACTCCATTCGCAGGTCTAGTGCCAGCAGGGGGGTAGACTGGGGACTGCTGTGCAGGGTACTGAAAACACATGGGCTCTGAAAGTGCGTGAGCTCAGTTTCACACGGTGGCTCTAGTATTCGGTGGCTTTGCAACTGCTAGTAGTTTTTTAGCATCTCTTGGTCTTAGTTTCCAATTTGTAAAAGGGGGGAACGCCACTACTGTGGCAGTGTTATGAGGATTAAGTCTAATGAAAGTAAATGTCTTTCAACACCTGCCCTATGAAACACCCTCAGTAAAAGGCAGCAATTATCATTATGTGACGTTAGACCCAGCACTGAATCTCTGTCTCTCTATAATTTTCTAATCTATAAAATGGAAACTAAAGAACAAAGAAAACTCTTCTATCTTACAAAAAGTCTGTGGAGGTATAAATGAGCTTGAGCATTTTGTTGACATTTCGGACAATTCCATTAAACAGAGTTCTTTCAGAATCCTGTCCCCAGGCCCCAGCCCCCAAAAGAAGATCAAGCTACTTATAAATACATAAGCTGGTCTTTAAATAATCATTCATTTCATCCAAACTTTAAAATATTTCCAAACTGTGACTATTTCTTTGCTATTTTTCTCATATTTTTAATGTTTACAGTATCCACATTTTTTCATATTATTTCCAGTTCAAATCAGAAAATATAAAAAAGGAAACATTTGGGGGAAGAATCTTCCTTTGTAATAGTTGGCTTCCTGGTACCTTTTGAAAGCCTGTGTATATTTGAATGGATCAGTGAGTTACCTGCACTCCGCGATTTTCCCCTCCGCCTCTCACAGCCATTCTAAACCACCCAGACTAGAGTCAGTTTCCCTCGATACAGTTGCCCAGTTGCTTCTGGTTTTTGTTTGCATTTATGCTCAATTGAGTGTTCCAGTTTCTTCCTTTTAGCTGCTATGGCCAGACTTATCTTCTGAAATAAAATGAAAACACATTATAGTCAAGTAAGTTTTATTGCTAGGAGGGCTTGTGTCCAAATCCCTTTCTCCTCTTTACCCTGGTGAACAGAGCTAGAAAACGCAGCAGCCTCGTGATCCCTGCCATCCTCCCCCTTGAGGCTGAGAACACAGCCAGTTCTGAGCAGCCAGTCCCCAGCCTCTGGTTCTGCTGGACTGCCCCAGCCTGTCCTCCTTCTTAGAGACAAAGGCACTTCCTGCAGAAGACACACTCAGCTCCAAATCGTACTACCCCAAACCCTGCTTCCAAGGTAGAATAAAGAATAAAAAAACAGAAGAAAAGAAATAAGAGGAAAAGAATCCAAATTGCTTTCTCTACGTTTTTATCTTGTTCATTTTTGGAGCCAAGGAATGGTGTCTAAAACATAACAGTCGTTCAATAAATATAGTTGAATAAGCAGACTATGTAAAGTAGAGGATGAAGTAGTGGCTTTCCTAAATGCAGTTATGGTGGCCTCTGTGCACTGGTTTGTTTGGTATCCATTCTAATCTCTTTCTTCTGTGTCTTCATCAAATCTATTGCCGGAAGGCTGACAACTGTATTTCCCAGATTTCCTTGCAAGTAATATAGATATCACTTAGGTTGCACCAACCTGGTGAAATCATTATGGGATTTGAATTTGAAACTCTGTCAAGTGGAGAGTTAACAGGCCTCCGTTTTGTTGATGTAAACTGTGAGAGGCAGGGTAAAACTGTGGCTAGCAGCTTCCTAATTTGATGGCTTGTTACAGTTCAAGTGGAAGCTTTCCCATCACTGGTAGGAGTTCCTGGAAGCTCAATCCAGAGCCTGCTTCTACAGCCTCCAGTGATTTTGGAAGTCACCCAGTGCATCATAAGAAACCTATTTTTTGTACAAACTACTATCTGAGTGTAGCTCTATTATAGCATACCCACTGAAATGCATGGCCTCTTTCGCCACCTAACACCAACAGCTAAGGACAATTGGACGTGAACATGCGCTGTTTACTCTTTCATTGCTTCAGTCTATTTAATGCAGGACCTTGCACCCCACCCACCCACCCCGCACCACCCATTAAAACTTCCTCTAATCTATTCATTTGTGTTTTGAATTCTCAGGCTTTTTTTTCTACCTCATCACGAACAATCCTCTTGTAGTCGCTCAATATGCTGTTTTTATAGACACTTGTCTTCCGTGCTACTTGAGGACAGCACCTTCCCCATAACCACTGCTGCCTACACGTTAACACTGATACCTGCCAAGGCTGGGGTTTCTGTGAGTTTCCAAAGTAGCCAGTCCTCAAAGTGCTATAATCCCTTTAATTGTCACACTGTTGGAAAAATAACTTCTCTAAGAATAAAGGAGAGAAGGCCTTTCTCCTTTAACCTGTGACATGATGTATGACCAAAGCAAAATGACTTAAGCCCCATGTCTCACCCTAGGCTCCTGAAGACAGCCCCTTCTCTGTAAGAGGCTAAAATTTATGCACAGTGTTTGACAAGGGAATAAATACCAGCTATTCTCTGATGCCTTTTGTCTTCTCTTCTTCTGAGCTTGTGCTGCAATCTTCTCCTGCAGCCCCAAAATAAAGCCCCTGAGACAAAAGTAAATGTTAACTCAGGCCCATCTCTCATTCATGAAAGTGAAAGTCGCTCAGTCCTGTCTGACTTTTTGTGACCCCATGGACCGTAGCATACCAGGCTTCTCTGTGCTTGGAATTCTCCAGGCAAGAATACTGAAGTGGGTAGCTGTTCCCTTCTCTAGGGGATCTTCCCAACCCAGGGATCAAACCCAGGTCTCCTGCATTGAAGGTGATTCTTTACCATCTGAGCCACCAGGGAAGCCCAAGAATACTAGAGTGAGTAGCTTATCCCTTCTCCAGGAGATCTTCATGACCCAGGAATTGAACTGGGGTCTCCTGCATCACAGGCAGATTCTTTGCCAAACTCCAGCAAACAACAAGGCCAAAAACTTATATCAGCACCACTCACTTATTTGAGCACCTACACTGGGCTAGGTGTACATTCACACTGATCTGCAGGTGAGTTATTCGTGGTCTTTACCCTTAAGGAATTTGTCACATAGTGAAAATAAAGAACCGCCTTTAAGATGGAAAAACCTTACATACAGGGAGTGCCTGTCAGATTTGAACCCCCAAAGAAAACCAAAGAAATTTAAATTTTCTATACCCTATTATTCAGAGAAGGCTATGGCACCCCACTCCAGTACTCTTGCCTGGAAAATCCCATGGACGGAGGAGCCTGGTAGCCTGCAGTCCATGGGGTCGCTCAAAGTCGGATACAACTGAGCGACTTCACTTTCACTTTTCACTTTCATGCATTGGAGAGGGAAATGGCAACCCACTCCAGTGTTCTTGCCTGGAGAATCCCAGGGACAGGGCAGCCTGGTGGGCTGCCATCTATGGGGTCGTACAGAGTCAGACACGGCTGAAGCGACTTAGCAGCAGCAGCAGTGAAGAAAAGGTGTTAGGCACAAAACTTGAGAAAATAGATTTAAAGCAACCCTACCTTTTAATTCAAGGGGTTAGGCTGTCAAAGATAACATAGGTGATAATTTGTCAGGTCAGACTCTCGTGAATTTGAGACCTCATGCAGATTCAAGCTTTAGTGATAATTGTAAGGATATGAGTAACCACACAGCAGAGTCAAAGCAGAGCGAGTCCAGGACCACCACTGCAGGCCCCCAGGCCCTTCCTCCCTGCATCAAGACACACTTCAGTTCAGCTGATTTTAGGAGGTCTCTGAGTTGTGTATGCAGAGATATTACAAATACTAATTGGTTGTGTACAGAGGGCTCCAGAGTCAGATGCACAGCTGTCCCAGGGGGATACAGTCCTCTCCAGAGACAGCGGGGATGGACAGGGAGCTGGAAGAGCAGGTCTGGGGAGAGAGACTGCCACCCCGCCTTCCTCAGCAGGCCAGGGGCCTTCTGAGCTCAGGGAACTTTAAATCCATGAAACTCTGGTGGTAGATATTAGAATGATTGGGTTTTTTACATGATTAGTAGATATCCAATTAGGACTGCAAGTGCGGTGGGAACTAAGATTTTACCCAGACAAAGATAGGGAAGAGCCTGCCAAGTGGGCTTAAAGCAAAAGGTTTGAAAAGATGGTGAAGCTCTCTGTTTTCATCTGAGCAAGTTTTGATTATCCAATAAATGGGTTATACAGGCACACTGCTATTTGTGTCCAAGGGTGTGTGTATGTATGTGTGTGTATAATCTGTGGGTATACATAAATTTTCTTTGTTTATTCCCCTTGCCAGTAGTGGGGATTAATCAGTCCACGCTTGAGAAACTATACAGTTCCTTAGGCAAGGAGGAGGCATTTGGGGGAGAAGCAGTATTTATTAATGCTATATGCAATTTATTCTCTACTTTTGAGAAAACGATTCTTTAAAGAGAAAATAAAATGACCCTTGGTTAAAACTAAATGCTGGATAATTTGACCTTTAGTTAAGGAAACTTTATAGAGCTCAAAAAGCATTAAGGCCCTTCCTGATGGGCGAGCATTATCTGTTTTCACAGGTAGGAAAGAGCAGAAAGGATTCAGTCTGAAGATGCTTTGCCCCAAATCCTCAGTCATCTTCAAGAGAAATAAATTCCACAGTCTCTCCGATTCTAAAAAATGTGTTTCAGATAGATATACAAACATTTTTCTTTCAATGCAAGTTTGATAAAAGGTTTATGTTTAGGCTTGCTTTTCAGTTGTCAGTTTCTCTTGGGCTCCTCTGTTAAAGGCCGTCGACTCCCTTTCCACAGCAGAGTCAGCCATCTGCATGCAGGTGTCCCTCCCTGGAGCAGCCTCCTGTCTCTTCCGTTTTGCTGCCACACTCCTGTAAGTTCTCAGAGAATTTCAGCATAAAATGATTCCCCTGTTCTCCAAGAAACTAGGAAAATGTATGCAGAAAGTGACAAAAGAAGCTCTTATTATTCCTGCAGAAATTTACCAAAGAAGCAAGCCCAAGTAATAGGAAAAAAAAACAGACACCTGATTTGCTAAATCTGGAAATTGATGATTGATAAAGGACTGATGGCTATTGATGTTTTAATAGAATACTGTCATTTGGGTTAACCATGAGACCCCATCATTATCGATATTGACTAGTAAGCAAGGATGAAAATTCAAAATTAAGATACTGACAATTTACTTTCTTCAAAACAGCATAAAATGAAAACTTTCAAAGTATATAGACTTAAAGAAAATATTTTTCATATAAGAAAAAATTAGAAAGAGATGAAGAATGAATGTATTCTGCTTATCCAGTAGTCCTTATCACATAATTTATAATTTCATTTTTAATATTTAAACAAGAGGGAAAGAGTAATTATATAATAACTATCTGTTTTTCGTGTCTCCCATTTTTCAGGTTATTTTTGGTAATGATTAATACCTTTTAATCCATGTTTCAGACATTTCACAACAGAAGCTTTCATAAGGACTTATCACCCAGCAATTATTTAACTATGCTTTTTCAAAGTATGAATACACTGAAAACTATTGTGCAAGGCAGAATTTTTGGGTTTTGATTAATGGTGAAGCAAATGTGATTGAAGCAGATTATAATATTTAATCACATATTGGCTGAACAGATGCTTAAGAATGTAGCATCTGAAGCTCCCTACTTACCATTCACAAGGCAAATTTAACAACGTAAAAAAATCTCAAGACGAAAATACATTTTCGTAATGTTCTAATCTCTGTATTTATCATATACACTGGAAGTTCCTTAAAAAGTGGAAAATGTCTAAATAACCTGTTAAATAAGAGGTGATATCTTAATAAAGTAGGATGTTGGCTAGATAACCACATCTAGCTTAGGTTGAAAACCACTTATACATCTCCTGCTATGTGGATCCTTTTATTTGCTGATTCCATTGCATTCACTCTGCATCATCCACCAAAAAAAAAAAAAAAAAAAAAAGGCATCTCATGCATTTCACATCCTGTTGACTCATGGGAACACCCTATATGTTTCTCACAGTCAGGTACACTTTAGTATGTCTATATATTAGCATATGTACTAGTTGGTTCTCCTCCAAAACAAAGTTGCACAAATGTTTGAATTTTGAGAATATAGATTACAGTTCCTGTGTTTGAAAAGGGGAAGGAGTAAAGATATACATAAAAAGAAGAACAAGCTTAAAATTACTTTGCCTTCCCTAGAGCATTGCAGGTGAACTGGATTACAACCTATGACTCTGATGTGTGGAGGAGAGGTGGTAACAAGGATGAATGTCACACTGTCCTAGTCCTCCACTTAGATGAAGTACATACACTGGACTTCAGTATTCTTGCTTGAGAACCCCATGAACAGTGGGAAAAGGCAAAAAGATAGGACACTGGAAGATGAACTCCCCAGGTCGGTAGGTGCCCAATATGGTACTGGAGATCAGTGGAGAAATAACTTCAGAAAGAATGAAGAGATGGAGCCAAAGCAAATACAACACCCAGTTGTGGATGTGACTGGAGATGGAAGCAAGGTCCGATGCTGTAAAGAGCAATATTGTACAGGAACCTGGAATGTTAGGTCCATGAATCAAGGCAAATTGGAAGTGGTCAAACAGGACATGTCAAGAGTGAACATCGACATTTTAGGAATCAGTGAACTAAGATGGACTGGACAGGCATGTATACGTTCACTAAAGCCCCATGCTTGTTTTACGGTCTGTGCATGTGTTATCTGTGCATCTCTAAACGTGCCTCACAGTATTAATGAGCTTGTGTTTTATTCAATGGTTGTTACAGATCTGTTTGTCAAACTTTCCTGATACCACAGCCACCAGGCCTTCTCCATTTCTACAATGCTCAGAAAACCTTAGGCCAGGACTGTGATTACGGAAGGCCTATGTATGGTTCAGTTCAGTTCAGTTCAGTTCAGTTGCTCAGTCATGTCCGACTCTAGGTGACACCATGAATCGCAGCATGCCAGGCCTCCCTGTCAGCATCACCAACTCCCGGAGTTCACTCAAACTCATGTCCATCGAGTCGGTGATGTTAGTAGAGGATTAATGGTCCCAAGAAAAGAACACTCATTTACTCTTTCAGTATTATTTCTTGAGTGTTCCCTTCATGCCAGATACTGATTGAGGCCCAATATGAGCGTGGGGACAGGCAAGGCTGCAGAGGTGGCACCTGACTGAAATCATAATACCTAAGCCCTGAATTATTAGAGGAAGTCAGTAAGCCCAGTCAACCGCACAGAAAAACACCAAATAAAGGTTACAGCAGATCAGAAAAGCAGTACTGAAGTAGTTTTCTGATCATCCTTGATTACAGAATATGAAACAGGAGTGTCAATGGTCAAAATTAAATTTGTTCTTATATATTCATAATTACTTTTTTTAATTTTACTTTATTTTTTAAACTTTACATAATTGTATTAGTTTTGCCAAATATCAAAATGAATCCGCCACAGGTATACATGTGTTCCCCATCCTGAACCCTCCTCCCTCCTCCCTCCCCATTCCATCTCTCTGGGTCGTCCCAGTGCACCAGCCCCAAGCATCCAGTATCGTGCATCGAACCTGGACTGGCAACTCATTTCATACATGATATTTTACATGTTTCAATGCCATTCTCCCAAATCTTCCCACCCTCTCCCTCTCTCTCAGAGTCCATAAGACTGTTCTATACATCAGTGTCTCTTTTGCTGTCTCGTACACAGGGTTATTGTTACCATCTTTCTAAATTCCATATATATGCGTTAGTATACTGTATTGGTGTTTTTCTTTCTGGCTTACTTCACTCTGTATAATAGGCTCCAGTTTCATCCACCTCATTAGAACTGATTCAAATGTATTCTTTTTAATGGCTGAGTAATACTCCATTGTGTATATGAACCATAGCTTTCTTATCCATTCATCAGCTGATGGACATCTAGGTTGCTTCCATGTCCTGGCTATTATAAACAGTGCTGCGATGAACATTGGTGTACACGTGTCTCTTTCCCTTCTGGTTTCCTCAGTGTGTATGCCCAGCAGTGGGATTGCTGGATCATAAGGCAGTTCTATTCCCAGTTTTTTAAGGAATCTCCACACTGTTCTCCATAGTGGCTGTACTAGTTTGCATTCCCACCAACAGTGTAAGAGGGTTCCCTTTTCTCCACACCCTCTCCAGCATTTATTACTTGTAGACTTTTGGATTGCAGCCATTCTGACTGGTGTGAAATGGTACCTCATAGTGGTTTTGATTTGCATTTCTCTGATAATGAGTGATGCTGAGCATCATAATTACTTTTAATGCGGTTTTCTTTTTTTTTTCCACAATGTTATATGTCAATTACATCTCAATTTAAAAAAAAAAAAAAGAGAGAGAAAATATCCGAATACCTGGAACTAATGAGCCAGAATTAAAAGCAAGTGTCTCACTTTTCCACTGCCCTTAGCCCCCTCAAAACAAGAATATGTTCACCCTCCCCATAATGGCTCCTGCATTGTCAGACAGATTCTTTATCACTGGGCCACCTGGGAAGCCAAGGAATCTCTCTGAGGCTTCTTTATTTACTTTTTATTTTGCGATATTATATATTCCTTACTTCCCACAGTAAGTGTTTGAAATTTGATGTGTATTTTACTCTTACAGCACATCTCCATTTATTTATTTTTTTAATCTCACTTTTATACCTGAAACTATCACAACATTATTATTTGGCTATACCCTAATACAAAATGTTTTTGGTGTTAAACAAAAAAGTTGTAATGTTTTTATTTAGCTATTTGGTAAAAGAGTTGGGCACAACTTAGCCACTAAACAATGACAACCAATTCAGTTCCTGTGTCAGCGTGATGAAGTTATCTCCAGCAAACTCCTTTTTGCCTGGAGCATTTGAGGAAAGACTATGAAGCAGGTTTAGGTTTAAATCCACACAGTTTTAATAATCATTGTCACTAGTCTAGCCTTGGGCAAAGACTGGATCTACATTTACTCTGACTATTGGTAGAAAGGAAAAAACGGTTAAACTTTTGGCTTCCTTGAGAAGAATGGTCATCGAGGAGTCAGTGCCTAATACAAGAGATCAATAAAGTGCTGGTGTGGATGATGATAAAAACAGCTTACAGATGCTTGGAAGCCCATGAGTCATCATCATTAATTTAGCTTCACATGCGTGTAGGCAGAATAATAGGATTCAGACAGGCGTCTCAGGGGCAGATCTATCACATTGATCGAGAGCAGCCAGCAGAAAGATGGGCTTTCGGTCACATCTGACAGCGCTATGATGTGGTAGAAGGCAACTGATGGAGCCCTCCTGTCTGACTGGACTGCCCCCTGCTTTGAACACAGCCTCACGTGATGACCTCCCCACCCCCTGGTCCACGTTTAGCCTGAAACTCGGCATAAGTCACCACCGTGTCTCCTGCCCTGAGAGTGGGCTTCTGCCTGCAGAATAACAGACCTCTTGTGTGCGCTATGCTAATGCACAGAACCCCACTTTGTTCTTCGAATTGGGTTTCTCAAATGTCTCAGCAGATTAAATGCCCATTTCTTCTAGAAATGTGGCTTTGCCTTTGGTGTCTGGTGTTTCTGTTTCCTGCTGGGTCTGGAAAGCTGGTCTCTGAACCCCGGGTGGCTGGGCACCTGCTTAAAGACTGTCCTGCCTGCCCTCCTGCACATCCCAGCATCACCTAGTGCTAATTCTCTGTCACTAAACTCTGCCACTAAACTTTTGATGCTTTTGAACTGTGGTGTTGGAGAAGAATCTTGAGAGTCCCTTGGACTGGAAGGAGATCCAACCAGTCCATCCTAAAGAAGACCAGTCCTGGGTGTTCATTGGAAGGATTGATGCTGAAGCTGAAACTCCAATACTTTGGCCACCTGATGTGAAGAATTGACTCATTGGAAAAGACCCTGATGCTGGGAAAGATTGAAGGTGGGAGGAGAAGGGGATGGCAGATGAGATTGTTGGATGGTATTGCTGACTTGATAGACGTGAGTTTGAGTAAGCTCTGGGAATTGGTAATGGACAGGGAAGCCTGGCGTGCTGCAGTCCATGGGGTTGCAAATTGTCGGACACGACTGAGCAACTGAACTGAACTGAGCTGAAATTGCCACTGGTTTGCTTCATGTCGGAATACAGACGCTAATTGTTTACTGAGCACCACTTGTAATTCCGAGCTGTTTGCACCAAATGTTGAATTCTGTGTGGTGTTGTAGGTGGTTTCTCAGCTTCCACAAATAAGTTGTTTTTCCCTTTTCATCTTTCAATCTACCTAGAGCAGTTAACTTGGCCAAGGCTAGTTCTGTCATGGAATGTAAGATGGGTAGGAGATGCAATCTGTCCTTGACCTTAAGAAGGAAGATTAATAGCAGCAACTATAATTTAATACATTTAGTTATTCAATTATTATCTTTTCTTGGCTACTACACATTAAATGTTGGAATCAGAGCAACAACAACAAAAAAGACAGGATTCCCATTCTCACAAAGCTTATATTTTCAGGCAAGCATGCACACATTCATGTGTATGTTGTTTTTGAAAAGAAGGACAATAAAAACCAGTATCATGTTATAAATAGCACAGTGTAACACAATGTGGAGAGTTTAAAGAGCTAGTTCAAACTGGGGGGTAGGAAGTCTCTCTATGGAGGAGACATTTGAAGTGACATAAAGGAGCCAGCCATTGGCTGATCAAAGAGGACACATTTCTAGGAGAGGAAAAACTGGGCAAAGGTTCAAAACAGGAATGTGCCTGAGGATCTGCGATTCAGATCAGAGTGGTTGGAGGTAGTGAACAGAAAAGCAGTGATTAGACAAGGCTGGCAACTTTGTCGGAAGCTGCATCTTGAGTGGCTTTATGAATCGTGATAGAGTTTGAGTTTAAACACAATACAAAGGCATTTGTGGATTTTAAGGAAGAGAGTACTTTGATTGAGTTATATTTGTAAATGAGCACAGTGCCTCTGGGAAGACCATGAATGTGTATGAAGGTCCTGAGAAGCAGCTGAGACTCCTTAGGAGGCTACCAGGTAGTCAAGCAAGAGGGAGGGTGCTCTGCATGAGGCTATGTAAACACATGTAGAAAACTGGAGGTGTGGAAAGCAGACAAAAGTGGAGAATCTGCAGGACCTACAGAAGGATGTGATGTGGGATCATAAATCTTAGATTTTTATAAGGAGCAAAAGGACCCATGACAGTATCATCTTCTGAGGACAGGAGAAAAGCCAAGTGTGATTTTCTGGCTTGTATGCTTGAGTTGCCTGTTAAACATGATGTGACTACAGAGAGTAGGCAGTGGGGTAGGTGAATCTGAAGGGCTGGAAGATGTAAGGACTGGAGACAAAGCACTGGAAGCCATGAACTAAGGGAGAAAATATATGTTAGGCTTTGACACTGGTTCCTGACCTAGAGCTCCTAAATCCCTTGAAATTTCCTGGATGCTATAAGTGTCCTTTGTTTTAATGCGATGACCCTTGGCAGTCTCCTGGATAGTTTCTGGATGGGAGCCGATCATCAAAAAGACCAAACCATGATTTGTTGTTGTTTAGTGACTAAGTCATGTCCGACTCTTTGGCAACCCCATAGCCCACCAGGCTCCTCTGTCCATGGGATTTTTCAGACAAGAATACTGGCATGGGTTGCCATTTCTTCCTCCAGAGGATCTTCCTTCCTGTATTGACAAGCAGGTTTTTGTTTGTTTGTTTTTTACCACCCAGCCACCATGGAAGCCCAAACCATGATCAGACATTTGGAATATTCAGCCCCATCACCCATCCTTCTGAAAGGCGAGAGGGACTAGAAACTGAGTTAATGATCAGTCATGGAGGTGATGAGGCCTACATTAAAAATCTGGAAATTGCGGAATCCTGAGAGTCTATGGGCTGATGAATATAGCTGCATGCCAGGAGGGTGGTTATCCTCAGCTTCACGGGGTAAGAAGCCCCTGTGCACAGGATCTTTTCAGGTCTCACCATATGTATCTCTTTATCTGGATGTTTATCTGTATTGTGTAGTATAATCTTCATTATAAAACAGGCTGATAAGTATAAGTAGGTGTTCTCTCGGAGAAGGCAATGGCACCCCACTCCAGTACTTTTGCCTGGAAAACCCCATGGATGGAGGAACCTGCTAGGCTGCAGTCCGTGGGGTCGCTAGAGTTGGACACGACTGAGCGACTTTACTTTTACTTTTCACTTTCCTGCATTGGAGAAGGAAATGGCAACCCACTCTAGTGTTCTTGCCTGGAGAATCCCAGGGACGGGGAAGCCTGGAGGGCTGCCCTCTATGGGGTCGCACAGAGTTGGACATGACTGAAGCAACTTAGCAGCAGCAGCAGCATGTGTTTCTCTGCATTCTGTGAGCTGCTCTAGCAAATGGTCAAGCACAGGGATGAGGCTGTGGGAATGCCAGTTTACATCCTTTGGGTCAGAGTACGGGTGACAAGTGGGACTTGCTATTGGCATCTGAAGCAGGAGGAGGGGAGACGCCGTCTTCTGAGACTGAGCCCTTAACCTGTGGGTAATGGTGCTTCTCCAGCAGCAGACAGTGCTAGAACTGAGTGAAACTGCAGGACATCCACCTGGTGTCACAGAACTGCTTGATGAGTGGAAAACCCACTCAGCTGGAGTCAGAAGTACTACGAGTAGAGAAAAAACAGAGAAGGAGTATGCTTTTTTTTTGCTTCTGTTTGGTTGGTTCGCTGGTCTTTTGCAGGAGTTATCTGCACAGAGCTGGTATTTGCATGCTTGGAGTGGAGGAGGCTCCAAGGAGATGGTGTGGATAAGAAGAGATGAGAACAAACCAGGAGAGACCTTTGAGACACCCTAAAATGTTGAGGCCAAGAAGAGGAAAAGGAGCATGAGAAGTGAGCAGAAATGTGAAGCAACTGCATTTAATAAGACCTTATATGCAAGCTCATGTGCTAATTTAAAAAAAATTAATGTATTGAGGTAACATTACATAAGTTTCAATGTATGACTTTATATTTCAGTTTCTGTATACACTATGGCGTGCTTAACACCAAAAGTTTAGCTTCTGTCAGTCACCATACAGTTGACCCCCCTTTCTCTCTCCTCCCCAGTCCCCTTCTCTTCTGGTATCTGCTACTCTGTTCCTGTATCTGTGTCTATTTTTGTTTGGCTTGGTTTGGTCATTTTAAAAAATATTCCACACAGTGAAATTGTTATGCAGGCTAATCACTTTAACCTTAAACTTTCAGAGCTAGTTAGAAAGTGAAGTCTGTCTAAGCCCCTCCACTGGCCAGCTGTGTGACCTTAGGCAAGTCAGCTAGCCTCTTCATAACTCAGTTACCTCATCTGTAAAATGGATTTATAAAAATATTTACCTTACAGGCTTGATAGTTGGATTAAATGGATGAATATGTATAAAACCCCTAGAACAGTGCCTGTTATGTATTAAGCACTCAATAAACGTGATGTAGCAATTGTAAACAATTGTAAATGTAGTAAACAGCAACTATTATCTGCCTTTCACATTTAAGTGACGGTCAGACAAGTCTGAATCATGAAATATTAAGAGTTAGAAACGGTGGAATCAAGGCTAAAATAACTGATACCAAAGGGTATAATAATTCTACATTCCTTTAATTCAGGATCTTTAAAATAAACTGACTTATGACCTAGTTATTGTTTTTAATCAACCACGGTGCCACATTGTGGAAACTGAAATATTAATATTTCATTTCAGATACAGAGAAAGCACTGGCAACCCATTCCAGTACTCTTGCCTGGAAAATCCCATGGGCAAAGGAACCTGGTACGCTGCAGTCCATGGGGTTGCTAAGAGTTGGGCACGACTGAGCAACTTCACACTCACTTTTCACTTTCATGCATTGGAGAAGGAAATGGCAACCCACTCCAGTGTTCTTACCTGGAGAATCCCAGGGACAGGGGAGCCTGGTGGGCTGCCGTCTATGGGGTCACACAGAGTCAGACACGACTGAAGAGACTTAGCAGCAGCAGCAGCATTTCAGATAGCATTTCAACCTTCATTCCCCACAACCAAATCTTTTTATGGGATGCTGAATATTTTAAGCAAACTCAATTTACTTTCTGTCTTATCTATGGAGTGATTAAATATACTACTTTCCCCCTCAAAAAATAAGGGTTAGTCAGAGTTGGGATGAGGCAAAAACACTAAAATAACTAACTAACCAAATAATCAGCCATCATGTAAATATAGCTTCCCAGGTGGCTCAGTGGGTAAAGCATCAGCCTGCAGCCCAGGAGACATAGGAGATGTGGGTTTGACCCCTGGGTCAGGAAGATCCCCTGGAGGAGGGCATGCCAACCCACTCCAGTGTTCTTGCCTAGAGAATCCTGACAGTGGAGCCTGACGGGCTACAGTCCATAGGGTTACAAAGAGTCAGACACGACTAAAGCGAGTGAACACATGTAACAAACACATGTAAGAATGCAATGTATTGACCATTATTATTAATTTAAAAAATAAAATAATTGTTTAAAAAGCATGTTTATTAATTTTAACTATGTATACCAAATTCTGTATACCAAATAGCATCAATGACTCAATGGACATGAGTTTGAGCAAATTCCAGGAGACAGTGAAGGACAGGGAAGCCAGGAGTGCTGCAGCCCATGGGGTCGCAGAGTCGGACACAACTTAGCAACTGAACAACAAATACCAAATATGGGAATCAGTCTCAATAAAATGATCATTTTAAAAGGAAACATTATCTATTAATTTCAAGTAAATAAAGCAATTCAAGTGAGGCTAGATAAGTATTGTCGAGAAAAGGAGTTGGAAAGCTATTTCCAAATAGAGAAGAATGATTTGTATTTAGCATACTTGTTCATCCATAAATTGGTGCTTTTATTTGTTTTAAAGCAATTTGTTCTCTTCAACAAATTAAATGTTCCCCTATGCGAGTGTTACGCTATTTTATTTGCAACTCTTTTATAAAACAAAGTTAGCTTCTGCTTAATTCCTATCCAGATTAATGAAGGCTTCTTTTATTTATGACATTCTAAATCTTTTCTACTGGTGCTAATTAGGTTCTATTACTAAAGTTGAGAAAGGCGAAGAATTTCTCTGTACATAATTCCATTATCCAGTTCCATAAATTATGTGAAAAGATTGTTGTTACTTTGGAAGAAACTGTGAGGAACATCTGCCAACACTAAGAGAAGACAGGTCTGACTATAATTTTGTCCAAATTATACCACAAGGTATTACCCATCACAGACAACCTTTAAAAGTCAGAAATAAGAAGGAAATAAAAGGAAAGAAAGAAAGGGAAGGAGAAAAGGAAGGAAGCCGGGAAGGAAATAGGGAAAGAGGGGGGAAAAAATCTCCTCCTTTGGTTTGGAAAAATATTCCCTCCTTCCAATTTGGTTTGGAAGCACTAGTTTCTGAACAAAGTCAATCACCAGGGACCCGCTCAATTCTGAAAATTTTCCAAAGTGAGGCTTATGTGTTCTGTTGAAATTCACCCAAGAATTGCACACCTTGCTGCTAGGAAGCCATACCAGATGTCCTGTCCAAGGACTAATAACATTTGCTACTGTCAGCTACATCCATATGTGAAGAAGCAGAAGAAAGTGTTTCAGAGCTGGTTAGTCAACTTTAAGTTATGCTTAGCACACTGTATCGGGAATACAAAAGCATTTTCCAGATGGCATCATAAAGTCAGTTCATTTTTGCAAAGCACCATCTCATTTTTGAGAAACAGACTGTTGTTTTTCATTCCCTTTGGTTGTATCAGAATTGCTTTTTCTTGCCATAAATGCAGCACTTAAACTGGAGGGCTGGGTAAGATATCTGCAGTGTAGTATGAAAAATGTCTAACAGACTATAAGCTTTCAGATATGAATTGACGAGGAAGATGATAAGGTATTGTCTTAACCACTGGCCAGGCCATCAAGGAGACAGAGTGCCAGATGGATGTTTGGGATTCTATTTCCACTTTTAATGACATAACCTTGTGTAATTCACTCAATCATTCTGTGTTTCATTGTCTACATATGTATGAGAGCTATTCTAACCCTCAGAAATTCCTTTGCAAGTCATCCAAGGCCCATCTATCATATGAGTTGTTTCCCTACCTGCTTATCTGCATGAACTCTGCTGTAGCCAAATTCTTCAACTCACTTTCTTCTAAATACACCTTGCACTTTTTCAAATTCATGTCTTTCATCAAGCCCTTTCCTTGGCCTATAATGCATTTGCTCTTCTTCTCTGTTTGGCCAAATACTACTTGTTCTTTTGAGGCAAGCCTCCTCCTCAATGAAGGCATATACATATTCATGTAGTATATTAGGATTTACACATGTAATTTTATTTAGTAATCAGAACCATATTAAGTCATTATTTTATGCTTATTTACAGATGAGAATATGAGACTAGCTAAATGTTTATTGTCCCTAGGTCCCAAAGTGTTATCAGAACCTGGATTAAATTTAGGTTTCTTAGACACCATAAGTTCCTTTACTGCTCCACATAGTCTCCTAGTAACATTTTTGTTTCCTTTGTTATAGTTGTTGTTATTACTTTTATACTTTTTTAGTGTAAAAATTCATGTTTCCTTAAATAAATAGTAAATGCCTTGAAGAAAGGAATGGTATTTGTATATTTCTTACACTAGAATATAAACTCCATGGGAGCAGAGAATCTGACTCTGTTATTCACTGTTCTTACTCCAGCTGGCAGGTAGTAAAGTAAGTAATTAATGAATTTCTGTATGTCTCTTACGGCATCTGGCCTTGCATGTAGACGGTCCCAATAAATACTTCTTCTTCTGGTTCTATGAGACTGTCCTCCATAAAGATTTTTAGATTAAAATCTTCTTAGATATTTACAAAATGCTTCCCCCTTACCCCTCTCCATGCCTGTTATTTGCCTTCTGATACTGACCGTGACTACATAACATGACTGTTCTCAAATCATTACTGAGTCATTTACACCACTCTTGGCTTCTCATGCTAACACCAAACCCTGTCATGTTTGTCTCTAGTGATATGGAATGAGAAGCGTATCATGAGATAAAAAATTGCTTTCTAAATATCATTTATTGAGTGATAAATTATCCCCATGCTGAGCAGTTCATTTATATTATTTTATTTAATTCTCAGAGAGGAACAAAGAGTCTTTTTACAAGTTAGGAAACTAGAGGTCAAAGAGATTAAGCAGCTTGCTCATGACCACAAAGCCAATAAAATGATGAGCTAGGATTAAAGCCCAAGCTCCAAACCACTGAGCTCAGCTTCATCCACGCATCTTGCAATGTTCTGGGAGAGGAGGCTGAATATTCCCATAAACTAGCATGATCAGATTAGATAAGTCCTAACAGTAAAGTTCAGTAGAGTGAGTAATGGCACTGCATTTTAGGGGTTTGACTATTGAGGAAATGTCCTAATTGTTGACAGCCACACAAATATCAATCGCTCTGACTGTTTCGTTGACATAGTCTGAGAAATTATTAAACATTGAAGCTAAAATTTCAGTTCTTAGTGATGTTATGTTACTTGGTGAGCATTAGTTTCAATTCATTAGTGGAAGAAAATCATTAATATTCAACCTTATTTTCTCTAACCTCAACCTAGTAAAGGCCAGTTGGTATTTATTAATATTTTGAATGTGGATAATATTTCACCAACAGTATTTAGTAAGACTTCATCAGCTAAGTTGACTATAGTTTGGTTTGGCATTGAGTCACATCTTTTAGTTATTTTCAGGAAGTCACTGAGGGGTGACTCAGTGGTGTTCAGTGACTCTTTAAATGTGAAAATAAAAACACAATGAAAAACATGACTTCTAAGTATTTGCAATAGATTTTACAGTTGTTATAACTTTGGAGCTGGTGAGACTTAGTTGTTCTGGCTTCTGAAATGAACTGCATTTGGAAAATTGACTTAGCCATTTTTAATCCCTTCTGGTAAGTACTGCTAAAGCTTTTATCATTGTTACAACATAAATCAGACAAAGAGGGTTCTAGATTGCAAATTTTAGATTTTTAGAATTTAGATGCTATTTCTTTCTCAACTACCTACCATATGTAACACTGGACAAATTTCTCATGAAACAGGTGTTATTTTATTCAACTCTAGGTAGAAGTTAAAATATAATTCAAGGAATTCAAAAGGGATCTATAAACACACAAAGTGCTTCAGTTCAGTTCAGTTCAGTTCAGTTCAGTCGCTCAGTCGTGTCCAACTCTTTGCAACCCCATGAATTACAGCACGCCAGTCCTCCCTGTCCATCACCAACTCCCGGAGTCCACCCAAACCCATGTCCATCCAGTCGGTGATGCCCTCCAGCCATCTCATCCTCTGTCGTCCCCTTCTCCTCCTGTTCTCAATCCCTCCCAGCATCAGAGTCTTTTCAAATGAGTCAACTCTTCACATGAGGTGGTCAAAGTATTGGAGTTTCAGCTTCAGCATCAGTCCTTCCAATAAACACCCAGGACTAGTCTCCTTTAGGATGGACTGGTTGGATCTCCTTGCAGTTCAAGGGACTCGCAAAAGTCTTCCCCAGCACCACAGTTCAAAAGCATCAATTCTTCTGTGTTCAGCTTTCTTCACATCCTTTAATCAAATCACAATGCAAATATTAGGCAGAAGATTGTGACATTCTGATATTTTATCCATTTGATTTGTCATTTTTGATATCTGTGTTGTATGCACAGCAAGCAGTGAATTTAGTTTATACTGTTATGTATTCTAGATGATGGGGAAAAAACTGGAGTATTACTTGGGAAACAGTATCATTGTTGTGGCTGTTGTGATATTAATAAATTGGTAGTTTCTGACAGTCTCGAGCAGGAAGTTGGGTCTTATCTTATTGTAGAAGTCTAAGGTCTCTTCATCTGCAGGCTTTGAATCATTGCTTGGAAGAAGATTAAACAATGCCTCATTTTACAGTAAATCAGTAATTAATGATAAATTATTTAAATGACTGCAGACTGCCTTTGGCTTTCTCCTTGAGTACATGTACTGTAAGCAGATGAGTCTTTAAAAAAGGAAATCTGACATCCTGTATTAGCAAAAGGATCCGTTCATTACGTATTCACTAAATATGTGTTGCATACCTGCTACACGTTAGGCGCTGCATCAGGTACTGGCTCCTGTCTTTGAGGCACTCACCATCGAGTGGAGGAGAAAGATGCATCCACAGCTAATTTCAGTATTCATCCCAACGCCATATTCTTTGTTGGAGGCATCATAACCGGAAGAAATAATGTGGGAAACATGGTAATATACCCAAAGTTAGATAAGAAGGGTTATAGAATAAACATCTATTGTATAATAATAACCCAGAGAATACTGAATTTATACGTGATAATCTTGATGCAAAAGGAGGTGCAGCAAAGAATTGGACAGAGCAGAGGAGATGAGCAGAGACCTGGCAAGGGAAGACACAGGCGGAGAGGAGCTACAGGAGAGGAAGTCTGGGAGGGAGACTGCCTTCCGGTGTTTTTAGGACAAAGCACGTTTCACATCCTCGAGAAAACTGGGGACAAGAAAACACAGACTCTCCTGTCCATAGATACCTCCGGGAGAGTCCCAGTCTCTTCCCCAAGGAATCAGCAGAGAAGTGGGGAGACTTGAGGGAAGCTGCAGGAAAGGCCACAGAAACCTCTAACATAATAATATAATAGCCTTGCTTACTCATCCCCATGTCAGCTTCATAAGCCTTGACCAGGCTTAAATGATGAGGTAAATGCAGACACAACAAAAATGTGGAATTCCTTAACTCTGCAGCATTCTCCACCCACTGCCGCCTTTTCCTTAGCTGGGAGATCTGAGGCTGATGCTATCCAATGGTAGAGGGAAGGGGAACCAAGATCCCCAAGTCCCAAAATTTATAGTCTCAATTTGAAGCTTAAATGCTTTGATCTAAGTGAGAGATATAAATATTTTAGAGCAAATTGCTTGGTAAACTGGTTATTTCCTCTTCTCACCAATGCTGCGATGTTTCGGTTTGGATCTGCTGCTCAGACAAGATAGAATTCGTAAATTTGTCTGAACCTGCACTTTAAATGGTAAAGAAATCACTGAGTGACTTGAGTCACCCTAGAGAAACCTACAGAAATAGGGTTTAAGGTAGAAATCAAGTCCCATTTAGGAAAACAGAGAAAAGCATATTTTGCTTTGTTTTGTTTTGTTTTTTTTCCACACCAGAATTTTGACTTGAGGAAGTTATATGAGCTAAACCTACTTTCAAAGGTCAGTTGGGGACCATATGTGATTTCATGGACATCCAGAGCCCCCATTTTTTTCCATCTCTTTTCTGATGCCCTCAAATTTTTTTTTGTACAATATGTGTTTCATTCTACTAACAGGGTCTTGAGTTCACTCTAGGCCAGAATACTGGAGTGAGTAGCCTTTCCTTTCTCCAGGAGATCTCCCCAACCCAGAGATCGAACCCAGGTCTCCCACACTGCAGGCAAATTTTTTACCAACTGAGCCACAAGGGAAGCCCTGAGTTCACTGGATAACAGGAATTTCTATTAATATTTGATTAATTTGTCAATCAATCAGAAAGGCCGAGCGATTGATTATCAGGGTCTCTCTTATGTGAACCTGGAAAAGAGGATTATATATCAATACTTGGAGATCTGAGGTCCCCAATAATGAAAGAGGTGCAGGAAGAAGAGGCAAATGTACCCTCTAAAGGGGAACTGTCTCCTCAGGTGGTGGTGTTGCAAATGGCTCTTCCTTTCATGATTTATGAAGATGTGTACTTTTAACAAACTAATTTCTAGGGACTTTTATGTGAGAAAAATTACTCTATCTTCATTCTAGGTGCTGAAAAGTGCTTTAGGATCCTTGTATAATTTGACTTGACATTTTTCTCTTTGTAAATTTTATTTGCGAAAACTTAAAGTCCCTCTTTAGGAGGTGTTCTTTCTTTTTTGCTTTTTAATAATTTATAACTGAAATCCTGATGTCTTGCAGATGGAGTGCTGTGGCTATGGGAAATGACACTATGCTAAAAATCGTGTCTAGGAATGACTAGGCAGGTGAAAATAGGACTCCCACCTTGGCATGCCCAGGGAACTCTCGAGGAGGATGGACCAACTGTCTGTTGAATATGGAGCTACTTTAGGGGGTCCAGAGAAAGTACTCATTCTAAGGGAAAACAGTCCATTGGCACTTTCAGAGCTTTGGCCCAGGTTTGGTCTGTGGTCAGCAGGCTAAGATTCTGCAAGCCACGTGGCTCAGCTTAAAAAAAAAAGAATGGTCCAGATTCACAAGGTGGCTCTCCAGGCTTACCTAGTCACAGGGTGAGGGACTATGACAATAGTGGATACAATCTCAAAGAACCAACTCACTAAAATCTTTGTTAGACATCAACAATTCAATGAAGAAATACTTTGTGGCTTCAAAGTGAAAGTCGCTCAGAGGTGTCTGACTCTTTGTGACCCCATGGACTGTAGCCTTCCAGGCTCCTCTGTCCATGGAATTCTCCAGGCCAGAAGACTGGAGTGGGTAGCTGTTCCCTTCTCCAGGGGATCTTCCCAACCTAGGGATTGAACTCAGGCCTCCCACACTGCAGGCAGATTCTTAACCAGCTGAGCTACCAGGGAAGCCCATGTTGTGGCTTATGTAATGACAATTGGGTGAAAGGCACTTGCCCTTCCTGAAGGTGGACTGTTGGAACCCAGAGAAATTATGGAATAGACATGGTAGCCTGGGCAGCAAGCTGAGGCAGTCTGTGCTTGGAGAAGGGAAGCTGTAGAAGGTGTCTTGCTTCCATTGTTCCCCTTTGGTTGCGATAGAAGATGGCAGAAACAGATAGTCATCACTGGGAACTGGAGTGCAGAGGAAAAGCAGCAACGAGCCCAGGACAATTGATGTGGTGAATTAAAGGACTCCTTCTTGAGCTCAAGTGAGCCAGTCCTTTGCTTCTCTGTCTCCTCTAAGGGGAATGTGAAAAGGCGGAGTTGGGGATTGGGGAGTGGGGACAAAGTCAAGGAAAGTTTACTTCAGATCTGAGCAGTGCACCCAAGTAAACTTTTGAGTTATACTCTGTTTGAGATCCCTTTCCACTGGGGAGTCATCTGAGGTGATCCTGGGCTTTCCTGGTGGCTCAGCGGTAAAGAATCTACCTGCAAGGCAGGAGAATCAGGAGTCATGGATTCAATCCCTGAGTCGAGAAGATCCCCTGGAGGAGGAAATGGCAACCCACTCCAGTATTCTTGCCAGGGAAAATTCCATGCTCAGAAGAGCCAGGAGGGCTACAGCCCATGGAGTTTGAAAAGAGTTGGATGTGACTGAGCAATTCAACACTGAGGTGGTCCTGGCACTTTTATCAACTTCATCACCTTTTAAGTTCTTTTAAGGTACAGGTCTACCATGGAGAGACCTAGCTGCTTAATCCTGATTGTCTTCCAGGTAATGGGTATTCAATGTAAAGGCAAGTTCACCCAGTGAAATAAAAACAACACAGGGCAATCAAGAGGCTTTAGTGAGCCTGTCTTGGATTCATTTTCTTCATCTGTAAAAATAAGGTGCTTCTTAACATGGAGTGTACAAAAAAATCATCTGAGGAACTTAAAACGAAAACAACAACTATCTGAGCCTCACAAATACATACCAAGTTAGATAAAATGCATGTGCATGTTAAAAGAACTCCATAGGTGTATCCACCCATTGGTTAAGGACCACCAAACCTGATATTTTTGCAGGTTCCCATCCAACTTCAAAATGTTATTTGTCTTCACATATTTGTATATATTGCTTGTGAGACATTAAACTAGCACAATATTAAAAGCCTTATTAATTTGCCTGCCTTCTAACTTAACAAGTCCCTTTATAGAAATTTATCCCTCAGAAATTAGGTCATGTCTACAAACATATATATTCAAAAATAATCATTCTTGATTATAAAATCAAACTGTGGAAACAAAGAAGCAATTAACAACAAGATCTTAATTATGAGATAAATTATGGTATATCCCTAAAACAAATTAATGTATAGTCATGGGAAATTAAATTTTAAGGGAATAATTTGTGATGTGGAAAATGCTTATGATATGAAATGAAGAAAAGCAAATTTTAAAGTACATGTGGGTATAATCATATGTGATTATTACCATGTGTGAGAAATATGCTGAGGGAAAGAAGCTAGACACAAAAGAGTGCATACTGTGATTCCATTTATACAAAAGTCTGGAAACAGCATGTCTAGTTGATAGTGACATAAAGCAGTGTCTGCCTGCAGCAGGGAGCAGGGATGGAGGTGGACTGCGGTGGGGGGCTCAAAGCACCTTGCTGAAGTGACCGGGATGCTTTCATCTTGGTTGTGATGGTTACACAAGTGAATGCATTTGAACACTGGGAACTGGTACATTTTATTGTATGAAAATACTACTTTATTCAAAACTACAGAGTGAAACTTTGCATAGTATTTTCTATAAAATGTTTTTTCTAAGTAGCTAAAATGTTAACTTTGAAAACAAGTAAACTTCTGAAACAAAACCATGAAAACTTTCTCATTCTTTACTAAGGTACCTGCCTGTGCCTTAAAAACAAATTAGAAGTATATAAGTATATAGATATGATAGTTATTGTATTCGGGTGCTGGAATCAAAGGGAATTTTTTTTTCTTTATACTCCTACTTCTTCAAAATTTCTATAATGAACATTTTTATATTAAGAAAAGGATCATTTTTAAATTGATATTTAAAAGACATTAAGCTGAACACCCAAAACAGAGGAAGAATGGGTGAGCTAAGAGTTTAGAAAAACCTAGTTATTCTTGTCTTAATAAAATGTGACCTTAAAAAACAAACAGCGATAACAACAATGTGGGTGTAAAGTGGCCCAGTGGGAACGTGCACTTGAGTAGTGAGGGCATCAAACATAAACACAGCGTGCAGGCCTGTGTGGCGTCTGCTTCCGTTCCCTGCGCTGGGCAGTGCCTCGGCGGCTGCAGCAGGAACTCGGGCCTATTTTTATTCAGGAACCGAGCCCCTGCTGCCTTCCTGAGCTCCGCTGGTGCCCCACTGCCGGCAGTACGCCTGCTCCCTGGCGTCCCCAGCCCACTGATCGCTGGCCTGCACATCCCCTCATCACAGGCCCTTCCAGCAGCGCAGGTCGTAAAAAGGCAAAGTACAAGCCAAGGATGAAGGAAATGACACAGGCAGTTGCTCTCAAACAAATAAGCAGAGGGGGGAAATTCGGCTGGGAACCTAAACAAGGATGCAGCAGAGGAAGTAAACAAGCAAACAAAGCTCAAGGCTGAGATCGCCCAAAACAAAAGCCCTGCACCGAAGCCATTTCTAGGGGAAAATAGGAGACCAGAGGAAACAGAGACCTTCCTTACTAGCAGTGATTTGACAAATACCTTATAAACCCACTGATTGTGAACTCCTGGTTAGCTTTCTGGGTCTGTTAGCGCCAGACGAACCAGGTGGCTTAGATCCAGACAGATCTCGGCCACTTAACAAAGTAAACTTGGAATCCAAATCTAGACCTCCCAGCTGTGCTCTTGAGGGCGAGGCACCGTTCTCGATAGAATACAGTGAAAGGTGTCCCTGGAGCGATGCAATAATCACTCGCCAACCCTCATCTGTAAAATGGGATTCATTGTTCTGGCTTCAGATTCTGTGGTATAGCTTAATGACATGATTATATGCTTCAGTTTCTCTGGGGCTCTGGTCCAAATGAGATTATAGTAATTGTTATATTGCCTCTTTTTCAGCTTCTGTGTTAGGGCTGCTTACTTTTAAATTCTTAGAGATTTTTCTACAGACTTAACCATTTAGAGTTATATTTACTGATCTCTCTTTTCCTAGAATATAGATATGATTCTGTCAGACAAGACTAGAAATAGCTTCAGATCAGAGACAACCCTTTTGTGTTTTAATTACTGCCCCCTTCAGTTCTGATGGAGAAGGAAATGGCAACCCACTCTAGTATTCTTGCCTGGAAAATTCCATGGACAGAGGAGCCTGGCAGGCTTCATGGGGTCTCGAAGAGTCAGACACGACTGAGTGACTAACACTTTCTTCAGTTTTGATACTTGGTTACCAGATCAAAACGCTTGTGTTGGACTTCATCTTCCCTTAGAATGAGATCCTGACTAAGAGAATCCTCAGTCCTTCGTGTAATTGGACTTCCACTGAGCATGAACCTTGGTTGTAGATGCAAAGTCACAGTGCCTGCTTATGTCAGGCTCTGTGGGAAAGAAACCTGTGAATCTTGTTGTCCACCTGGAAACGTGGCTCATGTGAATGGAAGACCAGGGGAAATGCTCTTCTCTGAGAATTGTTCAAAGTTTCTTCTCAGATGTCTGAACTTACTAGGATCCAGAGAGATTGTGAGGATTGAGGGGACAAAAGGAAAGGTCACATTTTGGTTTTCTTTTTTAGTACCAGTTAATAATCACGTAGAGGCTCTAGGATTTATTCCTAGCATATTTCAACTATCCACCCCAGCATTAACCTATTTATTAAACACTGATATTATGAGACAATTAGTTTAGCTTATTATTAAATCATAGCTAATAGACTGGTATTCATTGGAAGGACTGATGCTGAAGCTCCAATACTTTGGCCACCTATGCGAAGAGCTGGCTCATTGGAAAAGAACCTGATGCTGGGAAAGACTGAAGGCAGAAGGAGAAGGGTGGTGGCAGAGGATGAGATGGTTAGATAGCATCACTGGCTCAACGGACATGAATTTGAGCAAACTCTGGGAGATAGTGAAGGGAAGGGAAGCATGGCGTATTGCAGTCCACAGGGTCACAAAGAGTCAGACACAATTTAGTCACTGAACAACAACAGCAAGCAATAGACTAGAAAGGCGGCATGCATTTGAACCTCTCAGAAGGAACAATCAGTGGAAATCTAACATTTTCTTGATCTGCAAATAACTTCAAGAATAATACCATATTTCACATAATCACCTAAAGTTCAAACTTCTGAGATATTCGGTTGCATCTAGTCCCTGTGAAGAATGTGCCAGAGAAGTCCCTCCACCCAGGGCCCAGAGCCCCCAGAGAGCAGGGCAGGATGACTCACAGTTGTCCCTGGGCCCACCCCAGAATCTGGCCCAAAGGAAGCGCTCAGTACTCGGCCTTCAGCACTTCTTTCAGTGAGTGTGTGGGGCAGGCAGAGGAATAGCACACAGCAAAGGCCCCCATCTTCTTGGAGAAGCCTGGTACAATCGGAAGTTTGTAATACTTTCAAAAGGGCAAGGAGTTGTAAAATCTTTAAAAGTTAGGAGATGCACCAGAAAAATAAATGACCCAATCAAAAAATGGGCCAAAGAACTAAATAGACATTTCTCCAAAGAAGACATACAGATGGCTAACAAACACATGAAAAGATGCTCAACATCACTCATTATCAGAGAAATGCAAATCAAAACCACTATGAGGTACCATTTCACACCAGTCAGAATGGCTGCAATCCAAAAGTCTACAAGCAATAAATGCTGGAGAGGGTGTGGAGAAAAGGCAACCCTCTTACACTGTTGGTGGGAATGCAAACTAGTACAGCCACTATGGAGAACAGTGTGGAGATTCCTTAAAAAACTGGAAATAGAACTGCCTGATGATCCAGCAATCCCACTGCTGGGCATACACACTGAGGAAACCAGAAGGGAAAGAGACACGTGTACACCAATGTTCATCGCAGCACTGTTTATAATAGCCAGGACATGGAAGCAACCTAGATGTCCATCAGCAGATGAATGGATAAGAAAGCTATGGTTCATATACACAATGGAGTATTACTCAGTCATTAAAAAGAATACATTTGAATCAGTTCTAATGAGGTGGATGAAACTGGAACCCATTATACAGAGTGAAGTAAGCCAGAAAGAAAAACACCAATATAGTATACTAACGCATATATATGGAATTTAGAAAGATAGTAACAATAACCCTGTGTACGAGACAGCAAAAGAGACACTGATGTATAGAACAGTCTTATGGACTCTGTTGCAGAGGGAGAGGGTGGGAAGATTTGGGAGAATGGCATTGAAACATGTATAATATCATGTAAGAAATGAGTTGCCAGTCCAGGTTCGATGCACGATACTGGATGCTTGGGGCTAGTGCACTGGGACGACCCAGAGGGATGGTATGGGGAGGGAGGAGGGAGGAGGGTTCAGGATGGGGAACACATGTATACCTGTGGCGGATTCATTTTGATATTTGGCAAAACTAATACAATTTGTAAAGTTTAAAAATAAAATAAAAAATTTAAAAGAAAAAAATAAATAAATAAATAAGAAAAAAAAAGTTAGGAGATGCAGAAATCTGAACTATTTCTGACTGTTACTTGAGGTAATATAAATAATAATTGTCGAGCAATGCCAAAGAAGGAGAAAATGCCAGAAATGGAAAAAAAAATTCAATGGCAAGGAGCAGAGGGATTCAAAGAAATGAAACAAATTACTACTACAATTTTTTAAAAAGTTAGAATTTACAAACATAAATGAGAAGATTGACTCAGTACAAGTTTACCAAAAGTATGTGGAATTCTAGTGGTTGGGATGTCAGTAAGTAACAAGCTGAGGGTGTTTTGTTTTGTTCTTTTAATGTAACATGATATTCAATTATTACAGAATCAGAGATCCCAGAATAAATGCTTCCATATGGAATGTGTAGTTGGAATATATAAATATGTAATTGGAAATAATTATGCATTTGTTAAAGACTCTCATCTTATCTATAGTTGAACATCTAAGTGAGATGAGAAAAAGCTGGTCACTATAAGAAAACAAAGATACAGATTTAGAATAGCAAACCTAAGAGTAAGACTGATAGAGAGTTCCTATTGTTTTAACTCAGGAAAGCGAGGGCTGAGAGATGATTTAATGTGTCTCCAGTCTATAAAGGGTCATTATCTGGTGGTTTATGACCATCTGTTCTTTACCTCCCCTAAGGATGGAAAAGAGGAAATGAGCTTAAACTACAGGAAAATAAATTTAGGCTAGACCAAAGGGACACCCAGACTAAGGTCTGTGCAACATTGCAAGCCTGAGTGGTTGTGGCATTTCCTCCCCTAACCTCGTCTGGGAACAGACAGGAGGCATTTACCCATCTGGGATGAATTCTACATAGCCCAGAGGGGATAAATCTGTGAATATTTTCAGACTGTAAATATTATTGGATGTCACTTTGTTGTAACTTATTCTCTTCTGCCTTAAAGCTTTGGTCTGGATAGAAGTCCTTCTTACATCTTAAGTAAAGGGTTTATCTGTTGATCTCACTGACCCATGAACTTTCCTTTGACTCACCACTAACATGTGGGCTTGTCCATTCACATCCTTCTGTTCTGTTACCCAAACTCTTCCTACGATAAAACCTGAAGCATCCCCTTGCTTGGCACTTCCTCATATCTGCAGGCCTTGTAAAATCCCCAAGTCTTGGCAGGTTGTGCCAGGCTGGCATTCACTCACTCCTGCCCTAGCTGTGCAGCCAGAGTCTTCAAGCCTGACCTGGCTCCTCCCCACCCTGCTTCTGTTCACTTGCACCTACTTGTCTCCAGGATGCTGTTACCTTCCTTGTCTGGGTGGACAACTAGAAAAATTTCAATTCCCTACTCAAATGTTTTAGCATTTCGAAAGGTCTTCTGTCCTTCCTACTGAAACCTACATTCTCTCCCCCAAATTACAGTCCTTTCAGCACTTAGAGGCCCAGGGAGAATTTAACATGTATTATGGTGAGCTTCAGTCCGCATTTCCATCAAGCTATAGTAGTAGACGTAAGAACAAAAATAAAGATAATTTTGATCCCCTATGCCCTATTGACCAATAAATGTTTATTAAATAGCAAGAAGAAAGAATAAGTGAATGATAGTTAAACAACTGTGAAGCTGTTCTCTAGCATTAAGGGTAGAAATTGTTACCACTGGTGAAAATGAAAAATGTAGTAGTGCAATAGAGAAAACTTGAGGATTGCTTTCATTTTGTGTCTTTTTTTTAATATAAATTTATTTATTTTAATTGGAGGCTAATTACTTTACAACAGTGTATTGGTTTTGCCATACATTAACATGAATCTGCCATGGGTGTACACATGTTCATTTTATTCCCAAGTCAAGCATTGATTTACATTTGATACCCTGCTTGGGTTAGTGCTGTCAACAAATAAGTATTTGCTGATGATACAAGTTAGTACTTGCATTTGTAATGTTTTCCTGTCCTTTGCTGATATTACTGATATCTGAGCTTTAGCCAACTTATAAAAAATACATACTTCTGTGGTGGCTCAGACAGTAAAAGCATTTGCTTGCAATGCGGGAGACCCAGGTTCAATCCCTGGGTCAGGAAGATCCCCTGAGGAAGAAAATGGCAACCCACTCCAATATTCTGGCCCGGAAAATTCCATAGATAGAGGAGCCTCGTAGGCTACAGTCTATGGGGTCACAAAGAGTCAGACACGATTGAGTGACTTCTTCACCTTCACTTTCAAGCATAAAAATCTTTCATGGAAACTAAAATATGTTTTTGTTAAGCAACACTTTTTGAAGCAATGTTTGAAAGCTGGGTAAGGGAAAAGTAATTTCATGATAAAATTAACAACAAAAATATTCAGTTTTACTTTCTTTTAAATTCATTGTATTAATACATCAGTTAAATAAATACATACTCTCCACTTCACTGAATTCTTAAACCTGGATATTTGGAAAATTTGATGATAAATTAAAGATTCTGCCCTCAGAAAGCTTACAATCCAGGACAGGAAAGACACCTGCACAAATAACAGTAATATGAGGGAAGGTACGATTAGAACAAAACTCCCATGGCATGACAGGGACCAAACGGTGGGCAGAAGAGGGTTTTTTGAGAATGTGGCATTGAAACAGGTGTCTAAGACTGAGGTGGATTTCAACAGGAGTTGGGTTTGGTAGGTTAATCCACAAAGAGAGCAGGAGCCAGCAGGATAATTAGGGTGTCTTCAGAAAAGTCAAGACAGCAAGGCTGGGATACACATAACTCAGTCTGAAGGAAAGATAACCCAGCATACTGATGATGAGGATTTGGGGCTTAACTCAGTAGCTGATGGAGAGATGCTGAAGGTAGTGATTAGGAGAGTGATCAACAGCATGTGGATGTCCTGAAATAGGAGGAAAAAAGGAGAGGAGACTGATGACCACAATCTATTTGAGAAACAATAAGACCTGGCTGATAGCAGGTAACATTGGAATGACAAAGAGAAAAGCAACCAAGATATTTTGTAAAGAAAGAATAAAATCTGCAGAATTAGCCCACTACTGGATGAAATGAGAGAAAGAGCTCCCAGAGAGAGTGCAAGAAGGGTCTGAGCGTCCCATCTGGGTCCCAGGGAGAAAGATACCGCAAATTAACGCAATATGGAAACCACAGGGGAAGAGATATTAACTGAGTTTAGGTACATGGGTCAAAAGCAAATGGAGCATGCAAATGGAACTACTCAGCACACACTGCTAAAGCTGGGCCTCTCCTAGGCAGCTTAGGGTAGAAACCTGAGGGTCATCTTCATGGAAACAATGCCTGCAATTCTGGATTTTCCTCTTTGGAGGTCCCTACACTTTGCAGGAGGCACGATTTACTTCATTTCTCTTTTACTGACATCCAGGAACTAGATCATCAGCATTTTCGGCTCTAAGACATGTGCTAAAAGGGAACAATAAAATACATTTATGAAGCCTTTAAATTATATGAAATTCTCTGTAAATGTACAGTGTAAATTGATAATTATAGCTCTGTTCTGGATCATAGGCAAGTAGGAAATAGGAGACTAGAATGGTAATTAAAAAGAGATTAAAGTATTCACAGTGGGGGTGTGTGTGTGTGTGTGTGTGTGTAAGAGCGAGATAGAATGAGGGAATGTGAATTTATTTTTCAGTACTGAGTGTGAAAATGCATCAATTTTCCTTTATTCTGAGGGTTGGAAAAAATTCATGTTTTGAGAAGGGTTACTTTTATATGCTATAGTCTAATCTGACACCTACAGGACAGTGTTCAGATGTATGCAATAAGATTGCACTTTTTGAGAAGCCGTTTCTTTGCTTTCTTCTGATAGTTCTTCAGCTTGACATAAGGCTTAATACCCAGGTGAGAAACGATAAAGTACATTTTACAAGCGTAAAGACACTCAAGAAAAAAGACTTTTCTTCCTATTATTTGTTCTCTGTTCTGTGTGGTTTTATTTTTTCCAATTCTGAAAGTCTCAAGGTCAACTTTCTTTCATAAAGCAAAGTGGAATCATGGCTACATTGAGTGTTAGTCAGATCTCTGACCATGTTGTTTTTCACTACAGTTATATAAAACATGTATATCGTTCATTTTCTTTTACTACTAGTAAGATGTTACTTTTCTTATATGTAAAAATCAACTTCTTCTTCAGTCATTTAATTTAATCCCCATGTTAATGATTATAACTAAAAAATACTTCTTTTCTTCATACAACATATGAAAAATCTCTTGGCTATGAACCTGTCTGACAACCTCATTAAAAGATATTTACATTGTAGTGGGGATGCCTAGCTGGCCTTCTTAATAAGCTCTTCTATTTATGAGTATGTCCCTTTAATAAGTTAAACAGGTACTTCATGAATAAGTGAAATAAATTTAATAATTCCTGGTGTGAACAGGGTTGCTTGGCCTTTTAAGGATTTCTGGCATTGCTGTGAAAGCCACAAAGACTGTGAACTTTCCCATATGTATTTGATGATGAAAACAATGACAATGATGATTGGCCTGGAAAAATCATTTTAAAATGTGTTTAATACGGATCCATCAATGACATTGAATGACCCAGAATGAGTTTCGAGTTCTCACATGATTTAAAAACACTGTTCTAGCACCATCATCTGGACAACCTCAGTCTTTCCAAAAATAAACACCCCTGCACTCATTTTCTTTAAAAACACAGACTATATTCCAGTTTTAGTAAATATTTTTTTAGGTTTAAGTATCATATCATTATTATTTATCATTCTTTCAAAATATCTGACAATTTTCTCAGAGTATGATACCAAAAATGAAACATCAATAAAAATGAGGTCAAGAATTTCTAAATAAAATGAGCAATTGTTTCACAATTTTCCCTCAATTTTTAGCAAAGTTATCATAATGTTGTAGTGCAAAATTTTATCTCACAATGGCTGATGTGGCCTTTGAAGTTTAAGGCAATAAATAGTTGTGGAGGAACTGCAGTAGAGAAGCATCTCAAAGTACACTGAATCTGTTTTGCATATAGATTCATTTGTGTTTTTTTTTAATTTCCACATATAAGTGATAAAACACAGTATCTGTCTTTCTCTGATTTATTTCACTAAGTATAGTAATCTCTAGGTCCATACATGTTGCTGCAAATGACAGAATTGTGTATGTGTGCATGGTGGTAGATTAGTTGCTAGGTCATGTTCAATTCTTGTGACCCCTTGGTGTCTCTGTCCATGGGGTTCTCTAGGCAAGAATACTGGAGTGGGTTGCCGTTTTCTCTTCTCTTGAGTCTCCTGCATTGGCAGACAGATTCTTTGCCATTAGTGCCACCTGGGAAGCCCATAAGTGATACCATTTCATATATATTTTTTATATGAAATGTTTATTCATATATACACTGTTTATCTTATTTCACCTAGCATAATGCCCTCATTTTCTCACTGCTGTCACAAAACGCAGGATTTCCTTCCCTTTTTAAGGCTGCAGAGTATGCCTATGCATGTGTGTCTCTATGCATGTGCATGCCTAATAAGTTGCTTTAGTTATGTCCAACTCTGTGTGGCCCTTTGGACAGTAGCCTGCCAGGCTCCTCTGTCCATGGAATTTTCCAGGCAAGGAAACAGAAGTGGCTTGCCATGCCCTCCTCCAGGGTATCTTCCTAAACCAAGGACTGAGCTTGAGTTTCCTGCATTGTAGGCGGATTCTTTACCATCTAAGCTACCAGGGAGGTCGTGTGTGTGTGTGTGTGTGTGTGTGTATCTTCTGTATCCATTCATTTGTCAGACAATTGGTTAGCAACCATGTCTTGGTTACATAGAAAACAAATTATGGTCACCAAAGAGGAGATGGAAGGGAGGAGAGACAAAACTATCAGTGTGGTATTAACAGATATGAACTACTATATATTATATAAGATAGATAAGAAACAAGAATATATTATATGGCACAGAGCATTATACCATTATCTCATAATAAGTTATAATGCAGTATAATCTGCAGAAACACTATGCTATATATCTGAAACTGACACAATATTGCAAATCAACTATATTTCATTGTAAAAAAGTAATAAAATAAATGGTAGGTCAGATATGGCAGAGGATTGTGGAGCAGGGAACTCTTTACCTTATCACTCTGCTAAACAGAAGGCAAGCCAATAGATCTATATGTTAACATGAAGATCAATACTTTTAAAATTAAACTTTTTATTTTCAAATCACTGGAGACTCACATGTAGTTGTAAGAAATAATACAAAGAGATCTGAGGAATCCTTTACCTGGTTTCCACAGTGGTGACATCTTGCACAGCTATAGAACAGTAACACAACTAAGATGTTGACATTGATACTGTCAAGATACTATACATTTACACCACCACACGGATTCCTCATGTAAGCTTTTGACACTGGCTTTTTAGAAAAGATCAACTTTTTAATGTATTTCATCTTGATGTATATTTTTAAAGAAATTCTATTCAGTTTTTCCTTAAACCAATCATGGCATCAAATACAATTTATACTTATATTAACATTCTGCATAATTTTTTACTAGTTTATACTGGGATAAAATACACATAGAATGAAGCCTTCTGGATTATGTTAAACAACATTATACTTCACCTTCATCAGAGTATAGACACCAGAAGGGGAATAAGGTATGGGAGGACGAAGGGAAAGGGCAGGCACAGGCAGCAGTTATGTTACTGATCTAAATAAAATTTTCTAAACCAGATTATGCCATCAATCAAAATGGTCAAACCAATTTAGATTTTTCAAAATCCCCAATGGGGAGAGTTATCCTATCATTATATATATATATATATATATATATATATATATATATATATACTCTGTAAAAAAAAAGTATATATATATATATATACTCTGTAAAAATCTTTTGGGCTTATGTGAAATAGATCACCAGTCGAGGTTCGATGAATGACACAGTGTGCTCAGGGCTGGTGCACTGGGATGACCCTGAGAGATGGGATGGGGAGGGTGGGAGTGGGTGTTCAGGATGGGGAACACATGTACACCCATGGCTGATTCATGTCAGTGTAAGGCAAAAACCACTATAATCTTGTAAAATAATTAGTTTCCAATTAAAATCAGTTAATTAATTTTTCAAAGACAAAAATAACAAACCTTTTGGGCTTCTCTGTGTGCCAGGTGCACCTCAGGCCATAGTTAAAGGTGATGGGACCGAGATCTTTATCATTACACTCAACAGTCCCAAGTACAGACAGAAGTTGAGGACAGACGTTGTGGAAAACAGCTGCACTCCTTATCTGCAGTATACACTCCAGGAATTTCAAGACAGCCATTCAGAAGCAATTAGTTAAAAACCTGGGGTTGTTAGAAGGGTTCTGTGTGTTCTTCCCAAAGTCTATTACCCACAGAGGATTTCAACCTCTGGAAGCTATGAAGGGAACAGAAAGCTCTAGTTTCAAAAGCATTCTTTATTCTCTTCAACCCAACCAAGTATATTGGCAAGGAAGAAAGCAACCTGCCGCTATAGACATGCCACAGAGATGACATTTCCACGTTTTGGAGGACAGTTTGGGCTTATCAGATTATTCATGGAAATGAAGAAATAAATGTCTTACATAAGGGGAAAGGTTTGCACTTATCCCTTTTCCCTGGGGTGCTCCTCCCTACTCACCTCTGCCCATACCTCCACAACTAAATCCCCCTCTTCCCCTGCGTGGGTTATCGAGGTCACTCACGCTCTGGTTCTCTTCTAATCCAGAAAATCCTCCAGACTCTTGACCATAAACACCCTTGCTCCTGGGGTGGTCCCGTGGGTATGAACTCTGCCATCCCTAGCTGCCGCTCAGTTGGCTATATTGACTTGGAGTCTGACTACGGGATCCCATTTGGGGCTGCCCCGGAGCTGCTTTGTCAACCATAGCAGCTACAGCGCGGTCCATCGTTGCTCATTTGCCCCCAGATGTTCTTCTGGAACTGCTTTGATCCTAACTAGTCAGCTGTGCAGAGGACTAGCTGGTGGGAGGATAGGACGGTGGGGATGGGACTGGCATCATGGGATAGCTCCCAGATACCTGGGGAAGGCTGGGCTGCTTGTAACCCTTCATGCTAGAATGAAGTTGATTTGTCTCAGGGGGTTTGTTACCATCCTACAGTCCTGCAGGCCCCGTGGTTGCCAGCTGTTGCCCATAAGCTGGGTGAGCAGATTGAGTGCCACATGCAGACTGAGCTGCGTAAGAGGCCCGGGGGTGGGGGCAGGGGTTGGTAACTGTAGCCCTGGTGGCATCACAAGCCCCGGTGCCGTGCCCCTGAACGGGCTGACAACGCACCTGCGGGGACGGGCTGACAATGTGCCTGCGTGCTCAGGGAGAGTCTGTCCATAAGAAGTCACATAGGTGGTCTGCACATAGGGTGCAGTAGTCTGATCCTGAATATGGGTGACATCAGGGGGCTGTTCAAAGGGCCCATAGCTTCATTGCCCATATGCCCGGGTGGTCTGGGCACATCCTTGAGTGGGGTGGCTGGTGGAAGCTCTGTAGTCCTGCTGGGCTGCGGCTTGGTTGCGGCTACTGTAATGCATGGACTCTGTCTCCCCTTCCTTCTCTTCTCAGCGTCCCTCTTCCTCTCTCGCTTCTTCCTGGTGCTGCAGGCACAGGAGTGAAACCCGCAATCCTGGGGCTACTACTGCGCCAGCCTGCAGGGGTGGAGGAAGGAGGGGGTGAACCACAGCGCTCTCTGATGTTCTCTGGAGATCCGTCCAGGTTGTGTGTGTGCTGTTGGTGAATAGTATTCCGCCACTTGTCCAACGAATTTCCCACTTAAGGACAAATAAGAAAGTGAAGAGGAACTAAAAAGCCTTTTGATGAAAGTGAAAGAGGAGAGTGAAAAAGTTGGCTTAAAGCTCAACATTCAGAAAACAAAGATCATGGCATCCGGTCCCATCACTTCATGGGAAATAGATGTGGAAACAGTGGAAACAGTGTCAGACTTTATTTTTCTGGGCTCCAAAATCACTGCAGATGGTGACTGCAGCCATGAAATTAAAAGATGCTTACTCCTTGGAAGGAAAGTTATGACCAACCTAGATAGCATATTGAAAAGCAGAGACATTACTTTGTCAACAAAGGTTCGTCTAGTCAAGGCTATGGTTTTTCCAGTAGTCATGTGTGGATGTGAGAGTTGGACTGTGAAGAAAGTGGAGTGCCGAAGAATTGATGCTTTTGAACTGTGGTGTTGGAGAAGACTCTTGAGAGTCCCTTGGACTGCAAGTAGATCCAACCAGTCCATTGTAAAGGAGATCAACCCTGGGTGTTCTTTGGATGGAATGATGCTAAAGCTGAAACTCCAGTACTTTGGTCACTTCATGAGAAGAGTTGACTCATTGGAAAAGACTCTGATGCTGGGAGGGTTTGGGTGTAGGAGGAAAAGGGGACGACAGAGGATGAGATGGCTGGATGACATCACGGACTCGATGGACATGAGTTTGAGTGAACCCTGGGAGTTGGTGATGGGCAGGGAGGCCTGGCATGCTGTGATTCATGGGGTGGCAAAGAGTCGGACACGACTGAGCGACTGAACTGGAATTGGAACTGTTTTGTTTCCAGTTGGGGACTACTATTAGTAAAGCTGCTATAAAAATTATTTCACTGGTTCTTTTGTGTGAACACATCTCTATTTCTCTAGGACAAATGCCTGGAAGTTAAAATATTGGGTCATATGGAAGTTGCATGTTTAGTTTTTAGAGAAATTCCAAACTATTTTCCAGAGTGTCTGTGCCAGTTACATTTATACCATCAAAGTATGAGTGATCCAGGGTCTCTGCATCTTCCCCAGCATTTACTGTTGCCACTAGGTTTTTATTTAAGCCATCCTAAAAGACTGGTTCCAAATAGGAAAAGGAGTACGTCAAGGCTGTATATTGTCACCCTGCTTATTCAACTTATATGCAGAGCACATCATGAGATACACTAGACTGGAAGAAACACAAGCTGGAATCAAGATTGCTGGGAGAAATATCAATAACCTCAGATATGCAGATGACACCACCCTTATGGCAGAAAGTGAAGAGGAACTAAAAAGCCTCTTGATGAAAGTGAAGGAGGAGAGTGAAAAAGTTGGCTTAAAGCTCAACATTCAGAAAACAAAGATCATGGCATCTCGTCCCATCACTTCATGGGAAATAGATGAGGAAACAGTGGAAACAGTGTCAGACTTTATTTTTGGGGGCTCCAAAATCACTGCAGATGGTGACTGCAGCCATGAAATTAAAAGACACTTACTCCTTGGAAGGACAGTTATGACCAACCTAGATAGCATATTGAAAAGCAGAGACATTACTTTGTCAACAAAGGTTCGTCTAGTCAAGGCTGTGGTTTTTCCTGTGGTCATGTGTGAATGTGAGAGTTGGACTGTGAAGAAGGCTGAGCGCCAAAGAATTGATGCTTTTGAACTGTGGTGTTGGAGAAGGCTCTTGAGAGTCCCTTGGACTGCAAGGAGATCCAACCAGTCCATTCTGAAGGAGATCAGCCCTGGGATTTCTTTGGAAGAAATGATACTAAAGCTGAAACTCCAGTGCTTTGGCCACCTCATGCGAAGAGTTGACTCATTGGAAAAGACTCTGATGCTGGGAGGGATTGGGGGCAGGAGGAGAAGGGGACGACAGAGGATGAGATGGCTGGATGGTATCACTGACTCGATGGACATGAGTCTGGGTGAACTCCGGGAGTTGGTGATGGACAGGGCGGCTTGGCATGCTGTGATTCATGGGGTTGCAAAGAGTTGGACACGACTGAGCGACTGAACTGAACTGAACTGAACTGAGTGTATATTAATATTAGGGCTTCCCAGGTGGCTCAGTGGTAAAGAATCTGCCTGCCAAGCAAGAATATGGGTTGGATCCCTGGGTTGGGAAGAGCCCATGAAGAAGGAAATGGCAGCCCACCCCAGTATCCAAAATCCTATGGACAGAAAAGCCTGGCAGACTGCAGATTGTAGAGTCACAAAAATGCCCCATGCAACTAAACAATAGAAACAGTATAAATTGATATTTTATTGTGATTTTGAATTGCATTTCTCTGATGACCAATGACATCGGACATTTCTCCATGTGCTTATTTGCTGTCTGTATATGCTCTGTGATGAAATGTCTTTATTACTTCTGTCCATTTCAAATTGGATTGTTTGGTTTTTGCTATTGAGTTTGGAATTTTCTTTATATATTCTAGATGAGAGTCTTTTATCAAATATGCAGCTTACAATATTTTATCTGTACCTGTCTTCTCATACTATCAACAAGGTCTTTCATAGGTTCTTTAATTTTATAAAGTCAATTTTTAGTTTTTCTTTTATGGATTATGTTTTTCATGTCATTTTAAAACTATCTGATAAGTCCTAGGTTTCAAAGATCTCTTGCTTTCTTCCAAGTTTTGTAGCTTTATATTTTGTATTTAAGTCTGTGATCCATTCTGAGTTAATTTTTTAAATATATTTAGGTCAAATTTTTTTAATATTTTTTTCTTATGGAAGTCCAATTGATCAAATACCAGTTTGTTGAAAAAAAGTGTCTTTCTTCCAGTTAATTGCTTTTGCATCTTTGTCAAAAATCACTTGGAGTGGGTCTATTTCTGGGTTCTCTGTTCTGTTCTTTTGATCTGTGTGTCTATCTTTCTGCCAGTATCATACAGTTCTGATTACTGTAGCTGTATAATAATTCTTAAAATTGGGTAAATCCTTCTATTTTTCTCTTATCAAAATTGTTTTAACTATTCTAGTTTCTTTGGGTTACCATTCTAATTTTAAAATACTCTTGTGTCTATTTACAAAAATTAGTTCATTGCTAGGATTTTGATAAGAGATGTGCTCAATTTGTATGCCATTTGGAGACAGTTGACAGCTTTACTATATTAAGTCTTCCAATCCTTTGACACTGTATTTCTTTACATTTATTTAGATCTTTTATTTTTTTTTTCATGAGTGCTTTGTAGTTTTCAGTGTAAAAGTCCTGTGCATTCTTTATTACATATACGACAAAGTATGTATATTTAATTTTTGAGCAATTGAAAACATTACATATTTTTTATATTGGTTTCAATGTATTTATTGATAGTATATAGAAATATATTGGACTTTTGTGTGTTGATCTTCCATACTGTGACTTTACTGAACCCACTTATTTCTTGGAGTTTTTGCTAAATTTCCTGAGTTTTTTTTAATTGAGGCAATGGCATTATCCACCATTTTTTCCTTTCTGGTTAGTATGCCTTGTATTTAATTTTCTTGTTTTAATCCCTGGCTAGAACATTCAGTATTGTGTGAAATAAGAGTGATGAGAGTTATATCCTTATTTTATATTTTATATTAAGTGGGAAAATATTCAGTTTTGCAACATTAACTATAATGTTGCACTATAGGAATGTAGGATTTTTATGTTTGTTCTTTATCAAGTTGAGGAAATTTTCTCTTTTTATACTTTTCTGAGAATTTTCATTATAAATGAGTATTGAATATAATTTAGTGTTTTCTGTGTATTGACTGATATGGTCATATTCTTCAGCCTGTTAATGTGCTGGATTCCATTGGTTGATTTTCAAATACTGAACCAGCCTTGCGTCTGTGAAATAAACCACATTTAGCAATGGTGTATATATACTTTTTAATATATCACTAAATTCTGTTGCTAATATTTTGTTAAGGATTTCAATACTAATTTACATCCTAAATACTGGTCTATGGTTTTCTTGCATTTTTCTTGCATTTTTCTCACATTTTGTGGGGAAAGAGATAAATGTCTTTATCCAGTTTTGGTTTCAGAGTAATAATAGTGTCATTAAATGAATTGGAAAGTATTTCCTCCTCTCTTGTTTTCTGGAAAAGATTGTGTAAAACTGGTGTTAGTTATTTTTTAAAGGGTTGGGAGAATTCTCCATAGTATTTCCTTACTATCCTTTTGATGCATACACAATCTGCAATAATATTCCCTATTTCATTCCTCAGTTCAGTTCAGTTCAGTTCAGTTGCTCAGTCATGTCCGACTCTTTGTGACCCCATGAATTGCAGCACGCCAGCCCTCCCTGTCCATCACCAACTCCCAGAGTCCACCCAAACCCATGTGCATTGAGTTGGTGATGCCATCCAGCCATCTCATCCTCTGTTGTCCCCTTCTCCTCCTGCTCCCAATCCCTCCCAGCATCAGAGTCTTTTCCAGTGAGTCAACTCTTCTCATGAGGTGGCCAAAGTATTGGAGTTTCAGCTTCAGCATCAGTCCTTCCAATGAACACCCAGGACTGATCTCCTTTAGGATGGACTGATTGGATCTCCTTGCAGTCCAAGGGACTCTCAAGAGTCTTCTCCAACACCACAGTTCAGAAGAATCAATTCTTTGGTGCTCAGCTTTCTTTATAGTCCAACTCTCACATCCATTCATACATGACTACTGGAAAAACTATAACTTTGACTAGATGGACATTTGTTAGCAAAGTAATGTCTCTGCTTTTTAATATGCTGTCTAGGTTGGTCATAACTTTTCTTCCAAGGGGCAAGCGCCTTTAAATTCATGGCTGCAGTCACCATCTGGAGTGATTTTGGAGCCCAAGATAATAAAGTCTGTCACTGTGTCTATTGTTTGCCCATCTATTTTCCATGAAGTGATGGGACTGGATGCCATGATCTTGCTTTTCTGAATTGTAAATTTTAAGCCAGCTTTTTCACTCTCCTCTTTCACTTTCATCAAGAGGCTTTTTAGTTCTTCTTTGATTTCTGCCATAAGGGTGGTGTCATCTGCATATTTGAGGTTATTGATATTTCTCCCAGCAATCTTGATTCCAGCTTGTGTTTCATCCAGCCCAGCATTTCACATGATGTAATCTGCATATAAGTGATATCAGCAGGGTGACAATATCCTTTCCTCATTTAGAACCAATCTGTTGTTCCCTGTACAGTTCTAACTGGTGCTTCTTGACCTGCATACAGATTTCTCAGGAGCCAGGTAAGGTGGTCTGGTATTCCCACCTCTTTAGGAATTTTCCACAGTTGTTGTGATCCACACAGTCAAAGGCTTTGGCATAGTCAATAAAGCAAAAGTAGATGTTTTTCTGGAACTCTCTTGCTTCTTTGATAATCCAACAGATTTTGTTAATTTGATCTCTTGTTCCTCTGGCTTTTTTAAATCCAGCTTGAGCATTTGGAAGTTCACAGTTCATGTACTGTTGAAGCCTGGTTTGGAGAATTTTGAGCATTACTTTACTAGCATGTGAGATGAGTACAATTATGTGGTAGTTGGAGCGTTCTTTGTCATTGCACTTCTTTGGGATTGGAATGAAAACTGACTTTTTCCAGTCCTGTGGCCACAGCTGACTTTTCCAAATTTGCTGGCATATTGAGTGCAGCACTTTCACAACATCATCTTTTACGATTTGATATAGCTCAACTGGAATTTCATCACCTCCAGTAGCTTTGTTCATAGTGATGCTTCCTAAGGCCCACTTGACTTTGCATTCCAAGATGTCTGGCTCTAGGTGAGTGATCACACCATCATGGTTATTTGGATCATGAAGCTCTTTTTTGTATAGTTCTTCTGTGTATTATTGCCACCTCTTCTTAATATCTTCCACTTGTGTTAGGTCCATACTGTTTCTGTCCTTTATTGTGCCCATCTTTGTTGAAATATTATCTTGGTATCTTTAATTTTCTTGAAGAGATCTCTAGTCTTTCCCATTCTATTGTTTTCCTCTATTTCTTTGCATTGTTCACTGAGGAAGGCTTTCTTATCTCTCCTTACTATTCTTCGGAACTCTGCATTCAGATGGGTATGTCTTTCCTTTTCTCCTTTGCATTTAGCTTCTCTTGTTTTCTCAGCTATTTGTAAGGCCTCCTTAGACAACCATTTTGACTTTTTGCATTTCTTTTTCTTGGGGATGATCTTGATCACTGCCTCCTGTACAATGTCAGAAATACCTTTGCCCATAGTTCTTCAGGCACTCTGTCTATCAGATCTAATGCCTTGAATCTATTTGTCACTTTCACTGTATAATGGTAAGGGACTTGTTTTAGTTCATACCTGAATAGTCTAGTGGTTTTCCCTACTTTCTTCAATTTAAGCCTGAATTTTGCAGTAAGGAGTTCATAGTCTGAGCCGCAGTTAGCTCCTGGTCTTGTTTTTGCCTAATATACCAGATCCCAAATTTTGCTACCTGTTAGAATCACATGGGGAGCTTGATAAAATCCCAGTGTTCAGGTCACACTCCATACTAATGAAACAAGTATTGATGGGTGTTGTGCCAAGTTTCAGTAGTTTACAAGGTTTCTAGATGATCCCAAAATGCAGAAAAATTTGGAACCCATTGGACCTATTGCTTGAATCTCTACAGCAGTATTTCTCAAGGTGCATTCCCATAGCCAGCATTCTTGGCAATTCTAGGGAATCTGTTAAAAATACGAATTCTCAGATTCTGCCTTAGACTGGGCTTCTCAGGTGGTGCCAGTGGTAAAGAACTTGCCTGCTAATGCAGGAGACATAAGAAATGCAGGCTCGATCCCTGGGTCAGGAAGATCCTCTGGAGGAGGAAATGGCAACCCACTACAGTATTCTTGCCTGGGGACTCCCATGGACAGAGTAACCTGGCGGGCTATGGTCCATGGGGCTGCAAAGAGTCAGACATGACTAAAAGGACTGAGTTCGCACGCACTAGGTGATGAATGCACATTCAATTTTCAGAACCATTATTCTAAAAAACAAGGAGAGCATTTTGATGATGTATTAGAGACATTGTTTGAAAGTAGTTCATCCTCTTTTTTGTTCTCATCGTACGTGGGAGGTGGAAAAGTAAATATCCTTGGGAGGCTGCAGATAGCATCAGCGTAACCACGATGTGCACTCTGAAGAACAACTAGGGGGACAAGGAGATATTGGCTCCATCACTTTCGGTTCCACGTGCCGTGGACTGGACATTCTTTTAGAATGTACGTCAGACACACAGTTTTGTTTTCTGTTCCTGCACCATAGATGAGTGTATTGTCTTTTATATGAGAGGAAATGTTAGTAGGAAAAGTTCAGCATCATGTTTGCATTACCTCACAGAGATCCTTGACAGCATATTGAAAAGCAGATACATTACTCTGTCAACAAAGGTCTGTCTAGTCAAGGCTATGGTTTTTCCAGTGGTCATGCATGGATGTGAGAGTTGGACTATAAAGAAAGCTGAGCACTGAAGAATTGATGCTCTTGAACTGTGGTGTTGGAGAAGACTCTTGAGAGTCCCTTGGACTGCAAAGCGATCCAACCAGTCCATCCTAAAGGAAATTGGTCCTGAGTGTTCATTGGAAGGACTGATGTTGAAGCTGAAACTCCAAAACTTTGGCCACCTGATGTGAAGATCTGACTCACTGGAAAAGACCCTGATGCTGGGAAAGATTGAAGGCAGGAGGAGAAGGGGACGACAGAGGATGAGATGGTTAAATGGCATCACCAATGCAATGGACATGAATTCGAGTAAGCTCCGGGAGTTGGTGATGGACAGGGAGGCCTGGCGTGCTGCAGTCCATAGGGTCACAAACAGTCAGACACGACTGAACAACTGAACTGAACTGAACTGAACAAAGATCCTGCTCATTGTTCAGGCTTGTGAACAAATCCCTTAGGACACTCTCAGTTTGCCCCAGAGAGGATTGTACAAACTGATGCTTCATTTCTCAGGCTTCAGAGCGCTAATGTCTGAGTTATCTCTGCTTGAGATTTGGCCTGGGATGTGTGTGTGTGGTGATGGAATGAAGTTTTATTGTCGTAGAAAATTCTAGGGCCCACTAATTTTCATAAGATGTGATATAGCCAAATTGTTTTTCCTGTCTTTAATAATTTCCTTATTTGCCTGGATTGGAATCCTTCTACCTAGCTTTGTGCGTGTATGTTAGTAGTATTCTTTCTCATTTTCCTGTAAGGGAAAAATTACTCTCACAGTGTTTTTAACTGTAATTACCCAAGGCTGCCAAGAAAAGAATTTAGGAAACTGCAACAGAATCTTTGAATACAAATAAATACAGGAGCTTATTGAATAGCATTCAGAACATAGGCCAGTTTCCACTTGAGTAAAAATAATAATTTGTGTAGAGTCTAAGTTCAAAATTCACTTGATGAGAGATTTACTTCCATGTATGTATGGGCAGAAGTACATTATATAAACTGAATTAGTGAAGTTTAAAAATGAGGATAATGATCTACTACGACAAATATAAACATAAACAGTAAAAACAGAAAAAAGATGTATTTCCTTAAATTTTTTCTTTGTCCATTGTGTTTAGATCATGTCTGCAATGTTGTCTTTACAACATTAAATGCTAACCTTCACAGATGGTGTCATTTTTTTTACTGATTTTGATTCAGGTCCTAAGTACAAATCATGTGCATGTAAGTTCCTAACACACTGTACAGTAGAGTCTCACAACAGGATATTTTTCCAGCATTCTGAACTATCCAGTACAGAAATAATCACTTGGAAAGGATGCAAATAAGGTATCTTAAGCAACCAAGCAAGATGTCTCAAATTATCTGTTTTAGAGCAGTGGTTCTCACTGCTTTCAGCTTAATCCAAACAATAGTTGCAGGCTTCCTAGAATAGTTTTATACTTATTAAGCACTTGGCACCCAAAGAAATTCTTACTAAAGAACTTGGAAGTGTTCTAGAAATTTAATTTATTTTATCCTCACAAATGTCCTATGAGGTTGATACTTACTATTATAAACTGATTTTACATAAGAGGACATTGAGACTTAAAGAAATTGGGCAACTTAACCAAGGCCACCCAGCTGGAATTGAAACCAAGGAAATCTGGCCCCAGAGTCTGTGTGTTTAACCACACTGCTATACTACACTTCCTTCCGCTAATAAATAAAACAGACTATGAATTAATTAATACATTTAAATTAACTGTTATTAATATTCTTAAATACAGATATGTATTAGTTGGTGCAAATCTAATTGCAGTTTGGGACCATGAATTTTAACTCATTATAACAAGTCTCAAACATAGCTTTATTAATCAAAATAGGAACCATTGCAATCATCACATTTTTGCCAACAAGAATAAGTTTACTTATTCCTGTAGCATAGAAATCCATGCTTCTGGATTTTATGAACTCTTGGAAAGCATTTTCTGACTCTTGCTGGTTGTGGAAGCATTTTCCCTGCAAAAAATTGTGGAGATGCCTGAAGAAGTGGTAGTCCATTGGCGAGACGTCAGGTGAATACAGCAGATGAAGCCAAACTTCATAGCCCTATTCATCAACTTTTTTTTTACTTTATAAATTTTATTTTATTTTTAAACTTTACATAATTGTATTAGTTTTGATTTGAAGCATTGTGCGACTTGGGGTCGGTGTCGTTGTGGAGAAGAATTGGGCCCTTTCTGTTGACCAATGCTGGCTGCAGGCCTTGCAGTTTTTGGTGCATCTCAACAATTTGCTGAGCGTACTTCTCAGATGTAATGGTTTTGCTGATTCAGAAAACTGTAGTGGATCGATCAGACCAACAGAAGACCACCAAACAGTGAGCATGACTTCTTTTTGGTGCAATTTTGGCCCTGGGAAGTGCTTTGAAGCTTCCTCTTGGTCCAACAATTGAGCTGGTTGTCACCAGTTGTCATATCAGTTCAGTTCAGTTCAGTTGTTCAGTCATGTCCAGCTCTTTGTGACCCCATGGACTTTAGCATGCCAGGTTTCCCTGTCCATCACCAAATCCCAGAGCTTACTCAAACTCATGTCCATCAAGTAGGTGATTTTCATATAAAATCCATTTTTTGTTGCACATCATAATCCAATCAAGAAATGGTTTGCTGTTGTTGCATAGAATAAGAGAAAATGACACTTCAAAATGACAATTTTTTGTTATATTTGGTCAGCTCATCAGGCACCCACTTATCAAGCTTTTTCAGCTTTTCAATTTGCTTCAAAAACCTAATGACCATAGGATTGTCAATCTTGAGTTCTTCAGCAACTTCTCCTGTGGTTCTAAGAGGGGTAGCTCGAGTAATCCTCTCAGTTGGTCATTGACAACTTCCAGTGGCTGGCCATTGCTCTCCTCATCATCAAGGCTCTCGTTTCCTTTGAAAAACTTCTTGGACCACCACTGCACTGGACGTTTGTTAGCAGTTCCTGGGTCAAATGCATTGTTGGTTACGGCAAGTAATATCATTAGCAAAACGTCATTAGTAAAATGAGAAATCTGGATTAAAATGATATGTAATATAACCACATCTATTTAATAATATATTCAAATATCTGGCAAAGTTCAACAATGCAAAATCGCAATTACATTTGCACCAACCTAATAATATTTGTATTCTTTTGCATGTAGATTTTTAAGCAGAGAGGGCAGGAAGGCCTCAGAGAAATTACCCAGCATGGCTTTTTTTTGACACTAGAAAATATTTTTGGCCTAAACCATTTTGTGATCTAATCCCAGCCACAGTGCTTGTCCTTAAATACATCTCAGTAATTAATAATCTTAAAGGAAAAAGAGAAAGCAAGAACAAGTGATGGTTATCAGGCAAGAGAATAAATAATAACAAAGACAATAAATCAGCTGTAAAGATTCCCAGTTCTGATACAATGGAAAAGATTATACTGAGGCACATTATTGAGCTGTTTGGCAGCATCCAACCCCCCTTGAGTGCTCAATCACCAGATCAACCTGAACCTAAGGAATGATGATGTTGACCTTTTCTGACCCTCATGACCTTAACCAAGGTCAACCTTTGCCCCAATTCTTTGCTGAATTCTCCTTTGCTCAGGCCTCCTTATGAATATGCATGTAACCTTGTCTTAAAATTTTCTCAATTTTGTTGTTCAAGGAGACACTGCTTTGGGAAAGATCTTCAGTGCTCTCCTTATTTGCTTCAAGTAATAAATCCTTCCTTCTCTTATTTTTGGCTTGGTCATGTCCTTGGGCCACCAACAGGAGAACCCAGTTTTCCAGGAACAGTTTCACAGACCTAACTCTTCTGCTTCCCCCAACACTGTCTGGAATTCACCACTCTAAAGCTCAGAGATATTGCTTTCAGGAGAATTTCTTAAACCTAGTGCAGCAATTATGTATTTTATACTCATTAGACACGATTATAATGAGTTCATTCTAATGGAGCTAGTTTTCAACTCTATACCACATTACTCCCATTTTAGTGGGTAAAAACCTTGGGTTTTGAAATCAGAATGCTTTATTTTAATCTCTGGCACTGTCAACTTGAATACCTTACTCAGGTTAGTTAACTTATCTAAATCTGATTTCTCACATATGAAAAGTTCGTAGAATACGTATCTCATGTGTGATGAGGATTAAATGAGACAGTGTTTGTGAATCACATTGGTCCATGGTGAGCCTCCAATAATGGCAGCTGGTAATGGTCCTGTACATGGTAGCAACAGCAGTAGTAATGACAGGAGACTATAAAAATTTTAAAGATGTTCATTAATAGCCTGGCAGCCTTACAGTCAATTGTTAAGGTCGATAATCATATATGTATTTTTTGAGCTTGGGAATACTCTTCAGAAACTCATACATCTTTGGAAATATTCATAACAGTGTTTTAACAGCACTACTTTATAAAATGGTAAACAGGAGTTTTTAAAGAGGTTTTTGGATCAGTTTTTGATAAATCATGTAGAAAGCAGAATAAATTTCTCTCACTGCTCTTAGATACAGGGAAGAAGCAAATTTTTCTCACATTCCATAATAGCCAGAGTGACTGTTTCAACTATTGTCTGCAGTTTCTTCACATTATCCCCTCAGGTGGTATGCTAGACAATTTCTTTTGCAGTCTCCCAACATGAATTTTTGGATTGTCAATCAAGGCCACATATAAAGGATACAGGATCATATCAGATCAGTCTGTAGGCTGAAAATGAAATAACTAGTAACATTTATTACCAATCAAAAATGTATTTGCACAAAATATATACTTACAGGAATTATTCAAATATAAAATCTCAGTTGAGTTAAAGGAATCACTGCTGATCGCACATCAATCACTTTTCAATGGTATAATTCCTTTAAAAATTCCCTCATCTTCATGATTATGTGAAAGATATGCTTTTCAGAAAGCAATCTTTATTAATGAGCCATAAATATAGTCTCCTCACCGCCTGCGGCACCATTTGGTAAAAGAATCCGGTGAACAAAGATTCAAATTCATGAACAGGCCCTTTAAAACCCTGATTGTGTGTGTTTTGTGATTGAATCTTGATTATTTATGAGAGATGCGCCAGCGCAACAGCGAGCTGCCTTTGTAGCTTCCTTCTTTGTCCACTCACTGACGTGACTGTGTAAAGACGAAGCTGCAGAAGCGAGCTTAACATGGAGAGCCAAACAGCCCTGTGTGTTAGTACAACCTGATTTTATTTTAAAAATTGTGAAGTAGGAGGGTAGAAGGCAGGATTTTAGCCCTAAATCCAGGTGCTTATCACCATGAAGATGATTGTCTTCAATTCTGAGAGGGTATTGGCTTCATTTCGGGTCCATAACTTTGTTGCCAGTGAAGAGGTAAACCCTGGGGCAAGTGAGAAAGTGCATTCTTCAGGTTTGAAAGAAGAAAAGTCTCTTTACTCTTGAATTCTTTCTTTGTACCGTGGAAAACATAAAGCATCATCTTTACACACCAAACACAAGAATGCCTCTGAACGTCCTGTCAGGACTAACTTTCTATTAGGCCAGTTGATGGCCTCTAAAGGTGTTATGTTAAGAAAGTCAACGAAGCAGTAGGATCCTATTGGAAAGACTGTTGGGTTGAGTCAAATGACTTGAGTTTTAGTCACACGCATCACTCACTCGCCGTTTGCTGTATACAGTCTCAGAGGTATGAAGAGTATGTCAGTAGCATGGGCATTACTGTGGTTCATATAGATAGCATGCTCAGAAGAGATCATGGCACTGGTAACCTAGAAAGGCTTTAAGAAGAAAACAGAATTTGAGCTGAATCTGTAGGGTGTACTTTAAATTCACAAATGTCAGAATTTACATTCAGTGAAAGTATTTGGAATTAAAGGCCCACCATAAGGGAAAGGTTTACAGCTAAAAAAAAAAAAAAAAATCAGCAAATAATTATATAGTTTTTAATTAGATTAATTATACAGTTTATAGCAAATAATTAAATTTACTCCTTATCTCAGTTGTTCTTCCCTGTGTTCATTAGCTGTTGAGTAAAATTCATTATGTAAAGTAATGTTTTTGACATCCCTGAACAAAATAAGCATTAGCCTTTGAGGGCTCCAGCTACCAAATATGGCTTACTCATTGAAGGCCATTGAGAAGCCATTCATTTTCTTTTTTAAAGTCATTTGTAAAAACTTGGCTCAAAATACTCCAAAGTTCTTTACCTGCTCAGCTTTGGTTCCAATCTCTCACATGAAAAGTAATAAAGTCATAGAAGATCTCATTCACAGCAGCCTCAATCTTACAGAAGTCACTAAGAATGGAATTTCTTAGGAAGTACATAGGTTTAGGAACAGAAAAAATGTATTATGTAGTGTGAAGTGAAACAAATAGTTGAAGACTAAGGCTGCAGAGAGTAAGAGGTTGTTGAAGGCCCAATATTCTATAGCATTCATTGTATGGTAAAGCCTTAAAGTGGGAACTTAGAAAATGTTGACTACCTGTAAATGTGATTGTCCATGAGTCTGTGTGCATATGGTCATATGTGTAAATTTATTTCTTCTTCAATACATTGTGGTGTTTTCCAATTAATCATAGTAAACAGTCTTTTAAAATGTTCTTGGTCTGTTCCTACTGCTTTGTATATTTGCATCACTGGTTTAACCTTGAAGTCACTTGACACTAGGAATCTTGGACTAAATATAGTCTGAAACCCAGATGGTTTCTCCAGCTAGTTTTGCAAACATTTAAGGAATAAATAATAGCAATGTAAACAATATCCACCATATTCTATTTTATTTTATTTTTAAATTTTATTTTATTTAACTTTACAATATTGTATTGGTTTTGCCATATATCAAAATGAATCTGCCACAGGTATACATGTGTTCCCCATCCTGAACCCTCCTCCCTCCTCCCTCCCCATACCATCCCTCTGGGTCATCCCAGTGCACCAGCCCCAAGCGTCCAGTATTGTGCATCGAACCTGGACTGGTGACTCGTTTCATATATGATATTATACATATTTCAATGCCATTCTTCCAAATCATCCCACCCTCTCCCTCTCCCACAGAGTCCAAAAGACTGTTCTATACATCAGTGTCTATTATACAAAGTGAAGTAAGCCAGAAAGAAAAACACCAATACAGTATACTAATGCATATATGAAATTTAGAAAGATGGTAACAATAACCCTGTATACGAGACAGCAAAAGAGACACTGATTTTTTTTTTTTAAAGAAAAGATACTATACATTCATTGTATGAGCTTGCCATAACACCAAAAGGAGTAATACAAGAAAGAAAAATTATAGGCTATGAAAGCAGATGCAAAAATGCTAATTAAAATATTAACAACTTAGAGTCTGTATTATGTAAGAATATAATATCACGGTCAAGTTAAACTACTTCAAAAATGTGATGTCTTTAATATTCAAAAATCTATCAATGTGATATGTTACATAACTAAAGAAAAATTATATGACCATCTCAGCAAATACAAGAAGAAAACAGTTGAAAAAGTTCAATATTTCTTCATTATAAATATCTTCAGTTCAGTTCAGTTCAGTTGCTCAGTCCGACTCATTGCCACCCCATGGACTGTAGCACGGCAGGCTTCCCTGTCCACTATCAACTCCTGAAGCTTACTCAAACTCATGTCCATTGATTCAGTGGTGCCATCCAACCATCTCATCCTCAGTCATCCCCTTCTCCTCCCACCTTCAATCTTCACCAGCATCAGGGTCTTTTCCAAGAAGTCAGTTTTTCACATCAGGTGGCCAAAGTATTTGAGTTTCAGCTGTAGCATCAGTCCTTCCAATGAACATTCTGGACTGATTTCCTTTAGGATTGACTGCTTGGATCTCCTTGCAGGCCAGGGGACTCTCAAGAGTCTTCTCCAACACCACAGTTCAAAAGCATCAATTCTCAGTGTTCAGCTTTCCTTATAGTCCAACTCTCACATCAATACATGACTAATGGAAAAATCATAGCTTTGACTAGACATACCTTTGTTGGCAAAGTAATATCTCTGCTTTTTAATATGCTGTCTAGGTTGGTCATAGCTTTTCTTCTAAGGAGCAAGTGTCTCTTAATTTCATGGCTGCAGTCATAATCTGCAGTGACTTTCAAGCCCAAGAAGATAAAGTCTCTCACTGTTTCCATTGTTTGCCCATATATTTGCTATGACGTGATGGGACCAGATGTGATGATCTGAATTTTCTGAATGTTGAGTTTTAAGACAACTTTTTCACTCTCCTCTTTCATTTCATCAAGAGGTTCTTTAGTTCTTCTTTACTTTCTGTCATAAGGGTGATGTCATCTGCATTTCTGAGGTTATTGATATTTCTTCTGGCAATCTGGACTCCAGCTTGTGCTTCATACAGCCTGGCATTTTATATGATATACTCTGAATATAAGTTAAATCAGCAGGGTGACAATATACAGCCTTGATATACTCCTATCTGGATTTGGAACCAGCCTGTTGTTCCAGGTCCAGTTCTAACTGTTGTTTCTTGACCTGCAGACAGATTTCTCAGGAGGCAAGTAAGGTGGTCTGGTATTCCCACCTCTTTAGGAATTTTCCACAGTTGTTGTGATCCACACAGTCAAAGGCTTTGGCATACTCAATAAAGTAAAAGTAGATGTTTTTCTGAAACTCTCTTGCTTTTTTGATGATCCAACAGATGTTGGCAACTTGATCTCTGGTTCTTCTGACTTTTCTAAATCCAGCTTTAACATCTGGCATTCCGAGTTTCACATACTGCTGAAGCCTGACTTAGAGAACTTTGAGCATTGCATTACTAGCGTGTGAGATGAACACAATTGTGCAATAGTTTGAGCATTCTTTGGCATTGCCTTTCTTTGAGGTTGGAATGAAAACTGATCTTTTCCAGTTCTGTGGCCACTGCTGAGTTTTGCAAATTTGCTGCCATATTGAGTGCAGGACATTCACAGCATCATCTTTTACGATTTGAAATAGCTCAACTGGAATTCCATCACCTCCGCTAGCTTTGTTCATAGTGATGCTTCCTAAGACCCACTTGACTTCGCATTCCAGGATGTCAGGCTCTACGTGAGTGATTACACCATCATGGTTATCTGAGTCATGATGATCTTTTTTTATAGTTCCTCTGTGTTCTGTGGTCACCTCTTTGTACTATCTTCTGCTTCTGTTAGGTCCATATCATTTCTGTCCTTTACCTGCCCTTCTTCTCATGAAATGTTCCCTTGCTATCTTTAACTTTCTTGAAGATATCTCTAGTCTTTCCCATTCTATTGTTTTCATCTATTTCTTTGCAAACTCTGCATTCAAATGGATGTATCTTTCCTTTTCTCCTTTGCCTTTCTCTTCTCTTCTGTTCTCAGCTACTTGTAAGGCCTCCTCAGGCAACCATTTTACCTTTTTGCATTTCTTCTTCTTGTGGGTGGTCTTGATCACTGCCTCCGTCCTTGTTCTTCAGGTACTCTGTCATCAGATCTAATTGCCTGAATCTGCTTGTCACTTCCACTGTATAATTATAAGGGATTTGATTTAGGTCATACCTGAATCATCTGGTGGTTTTCCCTACTTTCTTCAATTTAAGCCTGAATTTTGCAGTAAATAGTTCATGATCTGTGCCACAGTTGACTCCAAGTGTTTTGTTTTGTTTTTTTTTTTTTTTTTCTTGCTGACTGTATAGACCTTCACCACCTTTCGCTGCAAAGAATAAAATCAATCTGATTTCAGTGTTGACCATATGGTGATGTCCATGTGTACAGTTTCCTCTTGTGTTTTGGATGAGAATGTTTCCTATGACCAGTGTGCTCTCTTGGCAAAACTCCTTTAGCTTTGCCCTGCTTCATTTTGTACTCCAAGGCTAAATTTGCCTGTTACTCCAGGTATCTCTTGACTTCCTACTTTTGCATTACAGTCCCCTATAATGAAAAGGACATGTATTTAGGGTGTTAGTTCTAGACCATCTTGTAGGTCTTCATAGAACCATTCAACTTCAGATTTTTCAGCATTACTGTTTGGGCCATAGACTTGGATTGCTGTGCTATTGAATGGTTTGCCTTGGAAATGAACAGAGATTATTCTGTCATTTTTGATATTGCATCCAAGTACTGCATTTCAGACTCTTTTGTTGACCATGATGGCTACTCCATTTCTTCTAAGGGATTCTTGCCCACAGTAATAGATATAAAGGTCATCTGAGTTAAATTTGCACATTCTAGTCTATTTTAGTTCTCTAATTCCTAAGATGTCAATGTTCACTCTTGCTATCTCCTGTTTGACCACTTCTAATTTACTTTGATTCATGGACCTAACATTCCAGTTTCCTATGCAATATTGCTCTTTACAGCATCGGACTTTACTTCCATCACCAGTCACATCCATAACTGGGTGTTGTTTTTGCTTTGGCTCCATCTCTTCATTCTTTCTGGAGTTATTTCTCCACTGATTTACAGTAGCATATTGGGTACTTACTGACCTGAGGAGTTCATCTTTCAGTGTCCTATCTTTTTGCCTTTTCATGCTGTTCATGGGGCTCCCAAGGCAAGAATACTGAAGCAGTTTTCCATTCCCTTCTCCAGTGGACCATGTTTTGTCAGAATTCTCCACCATGACCCATCTGTCTTGGGTGGCCCTACAAGCCTTGGCTAATAGTTTCTTTGAGTTAGACAAGGCTGTGGTCTATGTGATCAGTTTGATTAGTTTTCTGTGATTGTGGTTTTCATTCTGTCTGCCTTCTGATGAATAAGGATAAGAGGCTTATGGAAGTTTCTTAATGAGAGAGACTGACTAAGGTAGAAACTGGGTCTTGTTCTGATGGGTGGGACCATGCACAGTAAATTTTTAATCCAGCTTTTCTTCAAGGGTGGGACTGTGTTCCCACCCTGTTATTTACCTAGGGCCAAACTATGGTGGAGGTAATGAAGATAATGGGGGCCTCCTTCAAAAGGTCCTATGCAGGCACTGCAGAACTCAGTGCCCCCAACCCTGAAGCAGGCCACCATTGACCCAAGCTTCCTTGGGAGACTCCTGGACACTCAGGGGCAAGTCTGGGTCAGTCTCTTGTGGAGTCACTGCTCCTTTCTCCTGGGTCGTGGTGCTCGTAATGCTTTGTTTGTGCCCTCCAAGAGTCTGTTTCCCCAGTCCTGTGTAATTTCTGGTAGTTCTATGGTGCAGTTAATGGCAACCTCCTCCAAGAGGGCTTATTCCATACCCAAGTATGCTGTACCCAGAGCTCCTGCCCCTGCGGCAGGCCACTGCTGACCCATTCCGCCACAGGAGACACTCAAACACTCAAAGGCAGGTCTGGCTCAGTCTCTGTGGGATCTCCTGGTGCACACAAGACCTTGTTTGAGCCTTCTGAGTGTCTCTGGTGGGTATGGTATTTGATTCTAGATGTGATTTCACCCCTCCTACCATCTTGTTGGGGTTTCTCCTTTTGTCCTTGGATATGGGGTATCTTTTTTTGGTGGGATCCAACATTCTGTTGATGGTTGTTCAGCAGTGGATTGTAATTTTGGAGTTCTTGCAGAAGAAGATGAGTGCATGCCCTCTATAAACCTCTAAGCAAATTAGAAATATTAGGGATCATCCTTACTCTGATAAATACTATCTGAAAAAATACTACAGCAAATATAATACCCAGTGAGTGATGAAACATTGACATATCTACCTTTGTAATCAGGAAGAAAGCAATGATGTCTGCTAGCACCACTTCTATTCAGCATTGTCCTAGAGGCCCTGATCAGTAAAATAAAATGAGAAAGTAAATTTGAAAAAGTAAGAATTGAAGAAAGAATGGAAACAAATGATATGACCACATAGTAGAAAATCTAACAATCTACAAATAAATTGTTTGAATTAATACATTTTAAAATTACTGAAAAAAATCAATATAAAAATAAATTGTATTTCTATATGCTAACAGTGAATTAGAAATGCCATTTAAAAGAAATATAAAATTTAAAATAGCACCATGCTGCTGCTGCTAAGTCACTTCAGTCGTGTCCAACTCTGTGCAACCCCATAGACGGCAGCCCACCAGGCTCCCCCATCCCTGGGATTCTCCAGGCAAGAACACTGGAGTGGGTTGCCACTTCCTTCTCCAATGCATGAAAGTGAAAAGTGAAAGTGAAGTCGCTCAGTCATGTCCGACTCTTCGCAACCCCATGGATTGCGGCCCACCAAGCTCCTCCGTTTATGGGATTTTCCAGGCAAGAGTACTGGAGTGGGTTGCCATTGCCTTCTCCAAAATAGCATCATAACCATCAAATATTTAGATGTATGTCTGAGAAAGATATTTAGGAAGAAAATAGTAATAGTAGACCTGATAGCTCAGTTGATAAGGAATCTGCTTGCCATGCAGGAGACCCTGGTTCAATTCTGGGTTGGGAAGATCCACTGGAGAAGAGATCAGCTACCCAGTCCAGTATTCTTGGGCTTCCCTTGTGGCTCTGCTGGTAAAGAATCTACCTGCAATGGGGGAGACCTGGGTTGGATCCCTGGGTTGGGAAGGTCTCTTGGAGAAGGGAAAGGCTGCCCACTCTAGTATTCTGGCCTGGATAATTCCACAGACTGTATCATCCATGGGGTTGCAAAGGATCGGACATGACTAAGAGACTTTTACTTTCACATTCAAACCTGTTAACAATTCTGTTTTCCAGGGAAGCCCAGCAAAAAAGGAATGACCATGTAAATCCCCTCCTGGTACTCCTACCTCCTGGTAAATATGTTACTGGTATTTACTAGAAAGATAATTGAGAATACTTTTCTAATAAAAGGCTTTTTATCATTATTTATCAATTGTAAATAAAATCTGAAACAGCTTTTTAAGGGCACATCAGACTGGAAAATGTTACATAAGCTGGATAATCAGTTGAATATAAAATGAGGATGGTCTCTGGCAAAATGGTCCCTTCTGCATATGCACTATTCCACATCAATTTTAAACATTATATTTTAAATCTGAGCCAGAACACACCCTACCACAGAAGAGGAAAAATCCTTGGAGAGCTGTGATGATGGTTTTTGGATTCCTCCAAAGGAAGAACACTTTGCCTGAGTCTTATATTCTTTATCTTGTATCCTTTGAATTATTAGTAATGTTTGCTATTAAGATATACAATTCATGTGAGTCTGAGTTGACAATTCTATCCTTATATTAAGCCTCTGTACAACAAACTATAAAACATTGAGATAAATTCAAGAAAACATTCTTAATGGAGATTTATTGTGTTATGGATTGGAAAGCTCAATATTCAAAATTTATTGGTTAAATGCAGTAGAATCAACATTTCTAAGTTTGTATGTGTGTGCAAACACCAAAAAGCTGATTTTAAAATTCACATGAAAATAAAAAAGCTGAGAAGAGCTTTAGACATTCTTGAAAAGATGGTGTCATGGCTTGCACTACAGATATTAAAATTACTATAAAGATGTAGTCATTAAGACTGTATAGGGTTAGCTCTAAAATATATGCACCACTGAAATAGAATTGAAGCCAAAAGAACATATCTACATATTTATGGACATTTGATTTATGACAGCCTTGTCACTGCAGAGCAGAGCAGTGGGTAAAGGACAATTATTTCAATGAATTTTGCTGAGGCTGTGCAATAAAATAAATAGCAAGCAAACCTATCCCACACCATACATGAATCAGTTCAAAGTGGATTACAGTCCTAATATGAAAGACAAAAATAATAACAGTTATGTGAAATAATATGAATGACTATTCTCATGATTGCAAGGTAGGAATAATTGGTTAAATGGATATAAACCTATATATACATTTGACTGACCACATTGCAGTTAAGAAATTCTATTCATTAGAGACACATTATGAGAGTGCAAAGGCAAGCTACAGATGAGCAGAAAATATATGCAGCTTAATAAGAAACAAAGAGCTCATTCATATCAAGAATATATATAGTACTACAAAGAAAAAGACATTGCTATGAAACAGGAGCAAAAGACATGAAAAGGCATTTCACAAAAAAGGGACACTTAAATGATCGATAAAGGACTGATGTTGAAGCTGAAACTCCAATACTTTGGCCACCTCATGCAAAGAGTTGACTCATTGGAAAAGACTCTGATGCTGGGAGGGATTGGGGGGAGGAGGAGAAGGAGACGACAGAGGATGAGATGGCTGGATGGCATCACCAACTCGATGGATATGAGTTTGAGTAAACTCCGGGAGTTGGTGATGGACAGGGAGGCCTGGCGTGCTGTGATTCATGGTGTCGCAAAGAGTTTGGACACGACTGAGTGACTGAACTGAACTGAACTGAAACATACTAAAAGTTACTAAACTCTCTTAATAATCATAGACATGCAAATTAAAGTCATAATAGGATACCACTGCATATGATCAGAATGGCTATGATAAAAAAAAAAAAAAAAAGACTGACAATGCCAAGTGCTGGAGAAAATATGCAACAGTTAGCGCTCTCAAGTACAAGTGGAAGCACACATTTTTACAACCACTGACAAAAAGAGCTTGGCATTATCTACTAATGTTAAATATCTTATACCCTATGACCGTGAAGTTCTACTCTTAAGTCTAAACAAACAGTGTGCATATATGTTTCAGAGTGTGTAGACAAGAATGTCTCAGCAACATTATTTGTAAAAGTCCCAAACTGAAAATAACCCAGATGTCCAATTAACAAAAGAATAATGAATTATCATCACACAAAAGAATATCACACAGCAATGAAAGTGAATGTGTTACTGTTACATTGAGTAATATAAATGGAACTCACCAAAATAATGAAGACTGACACAAAAGAATACATACTATATAATTTCATTATAAAGTTCAAAGTTCAAAAATAGGCAAAATTAAAATGGTTAGGTGACTAGTTGGGTCAGAATTTACAAATAAAACTGAGGAGCTGAGTCAGAAAAATGAGGGGAAAGAAGAGATCCTGCCCAGCAAGAAACACTGGGAGTAGGGGGTAGGGTTCTAGGTTGTTGGCAAAATTCTTTTTCTTGACCTGAGTGGTGGTTATGTAAGTGTCCACTACACAGTAATTCATTAATGCCAGTTTATGTAGTTTCTTTATAATAAGCAATTTCTATATAATTTATGCTATCCAATTCTGTTAAAAAATAAGAAATAGAGAGAAGGAAACAATTCTATGAATGACCTGCATGATATAGCTGCAATAATTTTTCTCCACCTAGAAGAACATTGGATTTGGAGAAATCTTTTATAATATAAAACAGGAATTCTCCAACTTGGCACAGTTGGCATTTTGGACTGGATAATTGGATTGTTTTTTGTTGTAGGAGGCTTTCCTGTAGATAGCAGCATCTCTGATCTCAACCCTCTGCCTGCTAGATTCCAGTAACACTCCTTGCCCCCAGTGGGACTACCAGTTGATAAACATTCATTTAAAGAGATGAACACTGGAGGCATTGCTTGCTCTGGTTACAATTTTTTGGAGTAGCATTCTTCAGGTATAATTTTTGGAGTTTTCTATTGTCTTACTTTCCAGCATTCTGTTCCAGTTTTCTCAGTAATTTATTTTTAAAATCCTCTGGGATGAATTTCTCTTTACTTTGTTCTATGTATACATGGACCTATGCAGACATAGAAACAGTCAAATTTCTCTTACAATTATTGCAAATTTTATGTTGCAAGTCTTGGTAACATTGCTCAAGAGGAGATATTTTAAAATGGAATGCAGTTGTAGAGTGAACTAGCTGATATTAGAGAGACATGGAAAATTCTGAAAGAGATAGGAATACCAGACCACCTGACCTGCCTCTTGAGAAACCTATATGCAGGTCAGGAAGCAACAGTTAGAACTGGACATGGAACAGACTGGTTCCAAATAGGAAAAGGAGTATGTCAAGGCTGTATATTGTCACCCTGCTTATTTAACTTATATGCAGAGTACACCATGAGAAACATCGGGCTGGAAGAAGCACAAGCTGGAATCAAGATTGCTGGGAGAAATATCAATAACCTCAGATATGCAGATGACACCACCCTTACGGCAGAAAGTTAAGAGGAACTCAAAAGCCTCTTGATGAAAGTGAAACAAGAGAGTGAAAAAGTTGGCTTAAAGCTCAAAGTTCAGAAAACTAAGATCATGGCATCTGGTCCCATCACTTCATGGGAAATAGATGGGGAAACAGTGGAAACAGTGTCAGACTTTATTTTGGGGGGCTCCAAAATCACTGCAGATGGTGATTGCAGCCATGAAATTAAAAGACGCTTACTTCTTGGAAGAAAAGTTATGACCAACCTAGATAGCATATTCAAAAGCAGAGACATTACTTTGCCAGCAAAGGCCCATCTAGTCAAGGCTATGGTTTTTCCAGTGGTCATGTATGGATGTGAGAGTTGGACTGTGAAGAAGGCTGAGCGCCGAAGAATTGATGCTTTTGAACTGTGGTATTGGAGAAGACTCTTGAGAGTCCCTTGGACTGCAAGGAGATTTAACCAGTCCATTCTAAAGGAGATCGGTCCTGGGTGTTCTTTGGAAGCTGAAACCAATACTTCGGCCACCTCATGAGAAGAGTTGACTCACTGGAAAAGACCCTGATGCTCTGAGGGATTGAGGGCAGGAGGAGAAGGGGACGACAGAGGATGAGATGGCTGGATGGCATCACCGACTCGATGGACTTGAGTTTGTGTTAACTCCAGGAGTTGGTGATGGACAGGGAGGCTGGCGTTCTGCAGTTCATGGGGTCGCAAAGAGTTAGACATGACTGAGCGACTGAACTGAACTGAAGTGAACTGAATCTCAGTCTTTCAGACACAGACAGATTGTCAAGAAATTCCAGGAATTTACCACCCACTAATTACAATGATCTCCAGTAGCATATTGGGCCCCTACTGACCTGGGGAGTTCCTTTTTCAGTGTCCTATCATTTTGCCTTTTCATACTGTTCATGAGGTTCTCAAGGCAAAAATACTGAAGTGGTTTGCCATTCCCTTCTCCAGTGGACCATATTCTGTCAGATCTCTCTACCATGACCCGCCTGTCTTGGGTGGCCCCACGGGCATGGCTTAGTTTCATTGAGTTAGACAAGGCTGTGGTCCTAGTGTGATTAGATTGACTAGTTTTCTGTGATTATGGTTTCAGTGTGTTTGCCCTCTGTTGCCCTCTTGCAACACCTACCCTCTTACTTTGGTTTCTCTTACTTTGGTCATGGGGTATCTCTTCATGGCTGCTCCAGCAAAGCACAGCTGCTGCTCCTTACCTTGGACGAGGGTACCTCCTCACTGCCCCCCTCCTGACCTTGAACATGGAATAGCTCCTCTAGGCCCTCCTGCGCCCATGCAGCCACCACTCCTTGGACTTGGGATTTGGTCCATACACCCGTTTTATTTATTTTTTTTTTGCATATTTATCTCATTCTTTTTTTTTTTTTTAATTTTATTTTATTTTTAAACTTTACATAACTGTATTAGATTTGCCAAATATCAAAATGAATCCGCCACAGGTATACATGTGTTCCCCATCCTGAACCCTCCTCCCCCCTCCCTCCCCATTCCATCCCTCTGGGTCGTCCCAGTGCACCAGCCCCAAGCATCCAGTATCGTGCATCGAACCTGGACTGGCATCTCATTTCATACATGATATTTTACATGTTTCAATGCCATTCTCCCAAATCTTCCCACCCTCTCCCTCTCCCACAGAGTCCATAAGACTGTTCTATACATCAGTGTCTCTTTTGCTGTCTCGTACACAGGGTTATTGTTACCATCTTTCTAAATTCCATATATATGCGTTAGTATACTGTATTGGTGTTTTTCTTTCTGGCTTACTTCACTCTGTATAATAGGCTCCAGTTTCATCCACCTCATTAGAACTGATTCAAATGTATTCTTTTTAATGGCTGAATAATACTCCATTGTGTATATGTACCACAGCTTTCTTATCCATTCATCTGCTGATGGACATCTAGGTTGCTTCCAGGTCCTGGCTATTATAGACAGTGCTGCGATGAACATTGGGGTACTCGTGTCTCTTTCCCTTCTGGTTTTCTCAGTGTGTATGCCCAGCAGTGGGATTGCTGGATCATAAGGCAGTTCTATTCCCAGTTTTTTAAGGAATCTCCACACTGTTCTCCATAGTGGCTGTACTAGTTTGCATTCCCACTAACAGTGTAAGAGGGTTCCCTTTTCTCCACACCCTCTCCAGCATTTATTACTTGTAGACTTTTGGATCGCAGCCATTCTGACTGGTGTGAAATGGTACATACACCCGTTTTAATAGCTTACGGCAGATATAGTTCAAAGGAGTGAGGCTGGAATTGTTAGCTCCCATCTTGTCCTGAAGGATCCCAGACAAGCCCCCAAGATAGATCCAACCAGTCCATTCTGAAGGAGATCAGCCCTGAGATTTCTTTGGAAGGACTGATGCTAAAGCTGAAACTCCAGTACTTTGGCCACCTCATGTGAAGAGTTGACTCATTGGAAAAGACTCTGATGCTGGGAGGGAATGGGAGCAGGAGGAGAAGGGGACAACAGAGGATGAGATGGCTATATGGCATCACTGACTCGATGGACGTGAGTCTGAGTGAACTCCAGGAGTTGGTGATGGACAGGGAGGCCTGGCGTGCTGTGATTCATGGGGTCGCAGAGTCAGACACGACTGAGCGACTGAACTGAACTGAATTTTGAGGAGGAATCCAGAAATAAGGAAATCTTTTCTCTCATTCATAGCAGTCTGCTCCCTCCCCCAGCTCCTACCTTTTTCCTGATCCCTAACAACATACCTTCTCTTACTTCCATGTTAACAAAGGCAGATTTTGGAATTCATAACTCAACCAGTCATTTCAATTATAGTTTTTAGTGAGCCACATCAAGAACCTTAAGTAAAGGGTAAAAACCACACTCAGCTGTGGCATTTTTATTGCTTTATTTTAAGTCATTACCAGTAACTGGAATCTGTATACTTCACTGAACTTTTGAAAACAAGCTCATTTAGCACATTCAGTATACATTTTTGGGAAAATGAGTAACCAGTTTTGCTCATTTTGTGCATTTTAATTGGTTGGCAATTTCCAGACACATCTGTGGGACAAACAATGATAAGTCACCCCCTGCCAACAAAAGATACAAACAGAATTTCCTCTTGACTGAACATATTTCTTGTTTTCTGAAATAAAATGAAGACAACCTCCATTTCTGAGAGGATGATTTTCCTTCCAAATCTGCACCCTCTGACAGCATTTGTATTTTGGTGGGGGGAGGTTAGGTTGTGGGGGGAGCTCTACATTTCTCCTCCACTTCTTTTTACACAAATGCAATTAGCTGGAATCAGCACAACCCTGCTGGACTTATAGTTAAAAGTAGGTGATTTCAATAGCTTGGACTCATAAAAATGATATTTTTTACTGGCCTATTACCCATTAAGTTCCTGGCTACCTGGCCAGGAATTAACTGACCAATAAGCTCCTGGTCAACTTACGCACAGCTCTAGCTACAGTACTGGGGAAACTTGGTCATTTGGTTATCTTCTATGAGTTTCCATATTGCAGTTTTAGAATTACATGCCTCTCTCCAGCCATTCAAACACTGAATTCCTCCCAAGTCGGGACAAAATGTGACTTACAGCTTTGCACATCTTAGTTTTTTTATGGCATTCCCAAGGCTTTTCTTTCTTTCTCAAATTTCAGTTTTTTAAACCAATTTACTCTAAAATTGTAATTTAAAACATAATAACTGATATTTATAAAGCATACTATGTGCCAGGAATGTTCTAAGCACTTTAGCCTTTATATCACCCCTATCAGATTGGTTCTCTTGTTATCACCATTTTGTAGATAAGGAAACTGAGGCACAAATGGGGTTAAGTAAGTTTCCTAAGGACACACAGCTAAGAAGTGATAAACCATGGCTTGAGCCTCCATCAGGAACTCAAAACATGATGAAAGGTATTTTGGCCACTTAGCAAAATCTTTTGTTATAGCAAAATGTTGGCATATTGAAAATTCAGTTTAATAGTTTTTTGCAGGAGTCTTTGGGTTTTTTAATATATAGTATTATGTCATCCACAAATAGCAAATAATTTACTTCTTTCTTTCTGATTCTAATGCTGCTTATTTCTTTTTCTGACAAAATGCTCTAGCTAGAACTTTCAATATAATATTGAAGAAAGGTGCTGAGTGTGGGCACATTTGTCTTCTTCCTGAACTAAGAGGAAAACTTTCTACATCTCACCATTGAGTATGATGTTAGCTATGGGCTTGTCATATATGACCTTGATTATGTTGAAATATATTCCCTCTGGGGCTTCCTAGGTGGCGCAGTGGTAAAGAATCCATCTGCCAATGCAGGAGACACAAGAGACATGGTTCAATCCCTGGGTCTGGTAGATCCCTTGGAGAAGGAAATGACAACCCACTCCAGTACTTTTGCCTGAAGAATCCCATGGACAGAGGAGCCTGGCAGTCTGCAGTCCATGCGGTCGTGAAGAGCTGAACACGACTGAGTACAGCACAGCACACTTTGTTGAGAGTTTTATCATAAATGGATGTTTACTTTTGTCAAATGCTTTTTCTGCATCTGTTGTGATGATAATAAGATTTTTATCTGCCACTGATTGATTGATTTATAGATTAAAGCCATCCTTGTCCTTGCATCACTTGTAATGAATCCCACTTGATCATGGTATGCAATATGTCTAATGTGTGGTTGAATTTGGATTGTTAATATTTTGTTGAGAGTTTTATATCAGTGTTTATCAGGGAAGCTGACTCATAATTTTCTTTTCTTATGGTATTTTTGCATGCTTTGGTATCAGGGTAATATAAAATGAGTTTGAAAGTATTTCTTCATTTTTAATATTTTGGAATAATTTGAGAAGCATAAGCATTAACTCTCCTTTAAATGTTTGATAGAATTCACCTGTGAAGCCATTTGGTCCAGATTTTTTACTTTTGGGGAGCATTTTGACTACTGATTCAGTTTCCTTACTAGTGATTGATTTATTCAGATTTATTTTCTTTCTTCATGATTCAGTCTTGGAAGACTGTATGTTTCTAAGAATTTATACATCTCTTCTAGATTGTCTAATTTTTTGGCATATAATTGTTTATCGTATTCTCGTATGAACCTATATATTTCTGTAGTGTCACTTATAACTTATTTTTCATCTCTGAGTTTATTTATATGAATTCTTTTTTTTTTTTTTTTGATGAGTCAGGCTAATGGTTGTCAATTTTGGTCCTCTAACAAATGAATTCAGTAAAGTTGTGGGATATAAAATTAATATTGCAGAATTTTGTCACATTTCTATACACTAATAATAAACTATCAGAAAAAGAAATGAAGAAAACAATCCCCTTTAATCAATAAGAATAGAAAAGTAGGAGATGAAAAGACCCAAACTCTGAAAACCATAAGACATTGAAGAAAGAAACCGATACAAATAAGTGGAAAGCTACACTGTGCATGTGGATTAGAAGAATCAACATTGTTAAAGTGTTCATACTACCTGATGCAATTTACAGACTCAATGTAATCTCTATCAAAATATCAATGGAATTTTTCACAGAACTGAAACAATCCTAAAATTTATATGGAACCACAAAAGATCTTGAATAGCAGAAGGAATTTTGAGAAAGAAAAATAAAGCTGGAGGTACCATGCTCCCAAACTTGAATCTATGCTACAAAGCTATAATAATCAAAATAGCATGGTTTTGGCACAGAAACAGTCAAATAGATCAATAGAACTTAGCAGGGAGTCCAGAAATAAACTCAAAACTAATACAGTCAGTTAATTGTTGACAAAGGAGGTAAGAATACTCAAAGGAGGTCAGAATTGGGAATAAATAATGTTGGAAAAACTGAAAAAGAATGAAACTGGACCCCTTGTTATACCATACAAAAATAAATTAAAATTAATTCATAGAAGTCCTAGAAGATAACATGGGTAGTATGCTCTTTAACACTGGTTATAGCAATGTTTTGGAGGAATGTGTCTCCCTAGACAAAGGGAATAAAATTTAAAATAGATACAAATAGGACTACTTGAAATTGAAAAGCTTTTGCACAGCAGAGTAAATCACCAACAAAACAAAAAGGCAACCTGCTGAATGAAAGAAGATATTTGCCAAATGATATATTTGATAAGGAGTTGATATACAAAATATATTAAAAGGCTCATACAACTCAATATCAAAAAACAACCTGATTAAAAATTGACAGAGAACATGAATTGACATTTTTCTAAAGAAGTCATGCAGATGGCCAAAAGTCACATGAAACAATGCTCAGCATCACTGATCATCAGGCAAATGCAAATCAAAACCAAATGAGATACCACCTCATAGCTATCAGAATGGCTATCATCAAGAAGGCAAGAAACAAGTATTGGAGGGGATATGAGAAAAGAGAACTATTGTGAGCTGTTGAGGGGACTGTAAATTGCTGTAGTCATAGTGGAAAACACCATGACTCTTGTCTTTTATTCTCTCTCTCTCCTCTCTTTTATTTTTTCATCTTGGCATATTTTCTCAATTGGTTTCAAATGCTGACAGAATCAACACCAGGACCCAAATGATACAGGGCAACATTTCCCCAAGTGTGTTGTGCAGATTGTTAATAGTCATTATGTGTAAAAGGGTAAGAAAGAGGAGTGGGCCCCATAGGAAAACAAATTTAAGAAATGCAGAGTTATAAACAGTGCTGATGTATAGAACAGTCTTTTGGACTCTGTGGGAGGGGGAGTGGGGGGATGATTTGGGAGAATGGCATTAAAACATGTATAATATCATATAAGAAATGAATCGCCAGTCCAGGTTCAAAGTAGGATACAGGAAGCTTGGGGCTGATGCACTGGGATGACCCCGAGGGATGGTATCGGGAGGGAAGTGGGAGGGGGGTTCAGGATTGGGAACATGTGTACACCTGTACAAATACAATATTGTAAAGTAAAAAATAAATAAATAAATAAAAATAATTTTAAAAAAGAAAAAGAAATACAGAGTTAAGTAAATATATTTATATAGAGAAGCCATTCAAACCTTGGACCCATTACTAGGGTATAATCTTCAAGAGGGGGACAGAGACCATAGAATTTCCCAAGTGTGGCAATAGGCTCCAATAGGATTTGAGCATTATTCTGTGAGAAGGGGTAAGCACAGACTCAAATTAAAGGTTTATGGAGTCATTTGATCGTGGGGTTTGAATTTTACCCCTACCATGAAATAACTATATGGCTTGGGCAAGTCACTAAACTATTATGTGAATAATTACATTTATTACAGAGGATCATCATTATAAATGCATGCCTAAATTACCTAATAAATGATTTATTTATTTTTAATGACTATTTTTATTAACTGTGCAAGTACCTGAAACAAAGAAAGAACAGTGTGTGCCTAGGAAACCAAGGATTCAGAGGAAAACATGGGGTACTAAATCTTTCTTGACACATTAAATCTTACAGTGATTCAGCTGGAAGTAAGCTGCCCTATTATGGCTAGCTTAAGTCAACATGTTGAGACTAGTTATGGCTGTTGAGAGCCAAAAATAATAGAGAACTCACCCTTGAAGGCTGCAGTCATGATTTCTTGACAATCCCTGAAACCAGAGATGATCATGTTGATTAGTCTTGACTTGGAGCCATTAGGGAGAATGTCTAAAACAGGTTTATTTGCTTTGGTGTGATTCAAGATTTTTCATAAGTCAAGTTTTTTAAGGTACTTTCAAGGTTACCACACTGTAAAAATTAGCATTTTCATCCCTTTTGATACAGAAAAGAAAAACTGTTTGTGTGACTGTAGCCAATTCTGTGACTTAGGGAACACAGTATTTTTCTTCATTTCTACTTCACAGATAATTTTTCACTTATTTATTAACTGTAATCTTCTCTTCCGCAGTTCTGACTTACAAATTTCTCTAAATATATTATTTACTAAGATATTAGTGAGAAGCCTTAAATCATTGCCTCCCATGGTGGTGAAAAACCAAGAATCTAGGCTGAAGAAAGAACTGAATTTAAGGGTCCTGTTTGAGGACAGCAAGCTCCCATATGATGAAAAAATCCCCACAGTTGTTTTATCATTTTATTTCAAAGCAGGTTAGGCTAATCTGTTTTTAGGCAGAAAGACATAAATTTTAGTGTCTGTTTTTAAGAGATTGTAGATTAGTAGATAGAAGTATTTGTTTTTGTTGTCAAAGTTTTCCTTTGTTAGACAAGTCTCATTGAAAGAGAATGTCTTGCTTGATATGATGTACATCTTAATCTGTTCAGGCTGCTCAAACAAAATGCCACAGACTCAGTGGCTTATAAAAATATGAGTTTATTTCTCACAGTTTCAGAGGCTGGCTCCAGGTACCAGCACACAGGGTTCTGGGGAAGGCCTTCTTCCAGGCTGCAGATGCTGACTGCGTACTGCGCCCTCACACAGTGGAAGGGATGAGCTGGTGCCTAGGGTCTTCTTAATAAGGGCACTAATCCCATTCATGCAGCGTTTACCCCTATGGCCTAATTACCTCCCAAGGACCCCCTAATCTAATAACATCACATCTAAAGTTAGGGTTTCAACATATGAATTTTGGAGAGACACAGACATTCAGACCACACCATGGTATGAGGATGACCACAAGCAAGATAGAGTAACTCGATCTGATCAATCATTCCCCAGAGAGGAAACTTTGCAGATACCCTGACATATCCTTCCAGACCTGTTCACCTGATGTGCCCAGCATGGAGCCCTGAAGAAAAAGAAGATCAGTATCTTCAAAGCCTACTGTCAGCAAGCAGAAGGTTGATGATGTGAGAACCTGATGGAGAATGGAAAAAAAAAAGAGAGGATAATATTTATCCTCTCTGAGTCCAAGTTACCCCCTAATCCAGGGACTAGTGAACATTTTCTGCAAAGGGCCAGATAGATAGTAAATATTTCAGTCTTTGCAGATCATTTGGTCTCTGTTGCAGCAATTCAACTCTTTTACAGCACAGAAGCAGGTGTACATCCACAAAAATGAGTGAAGTAGATAGGTTGCAATAAAACTTTAAGGATGCTGAAATGTGAATGGCATATAATTTTCATGTGCCAAGAAATATTCTTATTCTTGTGATTGAGGGAAAGGACATATGTATATTCGTGTTGATGTATGGCAGAAAACAACACAGCATTGTAAAGCAATTATCCTCCAATTAAAAATAAATAAATTTCAAAACATCATTTACATGTAAAAAGAATTCTCAGCTCATGAGCCACAAAAAGCAGGCAGCAGGCTGGATTTGGCCCATGGGCCCTAGTTTGCAAACCTCTGCCAATTCTTGCCTTTCAAGGTGTGGTCCACAAACCAGCAACATGGATAACGCCTGGGGTCCTATTAGAAATATTGAATCTTAGGCATTGCTACAAACAGTCTAGAACAGATTCAGAATTTTGACAACATGCTCAGGTGATTTGTAAGTGCATTAAAAGTTTGAAAAGCACTTGTCTAAGTGACAGTTCAGACTGAGTACAAGCTCCTCAGCCGTGCCTGCGTGGTAGTCACCTGAGGAGCCCTTACATGGTCAGGGCACACCCAGACCATTCAGATCAGAATTACTAGAACTGGGACCCAAGTAATGGTTTTGGTTTTTCTGTTTTGTTTTGTTTTAAAGCACTCCAGTGATTCCAGTGCACAGCTAAAGTTAAGAATTGCTGCCCTAGAGACTTAAACATCAGGGGCTTCCCTTGAAAGAATTTTCACTGGAAATGAATAGCAATTTAATAAACTATGTATTAGTCAGTTTGGGCTGCTATAACAAAACACCACAGACTGGGGTGACTTAAACAACAAAAATTTATTTCTCACAGGTCTAGAGGTAGGGAAGTACAAGGTCAAGGTGCCACCAATTTGGCTCCTGCTGAGGCCCTTTTCCTGACTTGCAGATTTCTGGGTATGCCTTCACTTGGCCTTTCCTCAGTATATATGTGTGTGTGGAGGATATATATCTTTTTTTTCCTCTTTATTTAAGGGCACTAATACTATCATGGGGCTTCCCTGATATCTCAGTTGGTAAAGAATCCACCTGCAATGCAGCAGACCTTGGTTTGATTCCTGGGTCGGGAAGATCCACTGGAGAAGGGTTTGGCTACCCACTTCAGTATTCTTAGGCTTCCCTGTGGCTCAGCTGGTAAAGAATCTGCCTGCAATATTGGAGACCTGGATTCAATCCCTGGGTTGGGAATATCCCCTGGAGAAGGGAAAGACTACCCACTCCAGTATTCTTGCCTGGAGAATTCCATGGACTGCATAGTCCATGACGTCACAAAGAGTTGGAACGACTGAGTGACTTTCACTTTCACACTATCTTGAGGCTCCCACCCTCAAAACCTAATCTAATCCTAATTACGTCCCAAAAGATCCACCTCCAAAACCGTGACATTGGAGGTTATAGCTTCAACATAGCAATTTCAGAGGGACACAAACATTCAATCCTTAACAGATTATGAGAGAAAAGATCTGCTACTTTTTTGTAGTCCCTGGATGATTACTTAAAAAGTCACAGCAATCATGAGTTTACCATTTAAAAGGTACCTTGTCATTCATTTCTTCTTTTGAACACTGAGGCCTCAATAACTAGGTTGCCAGACACTATGGTATTGTTCCCACTTTTTACAGAAGGGAAAATTAAAAGAGGTAATTAATGGACCCACATCCACTATGGTAACATGTGGCAAAACAGTGCCTGCTGCTACAGAGAATACTGCTCTTCAATTCTGCTGGTAGACAAATGACCTTACATGTAGAAATTGTTGCAAGGAAGGAAGGGAGGGAGGGTGAAATAGGAAGAAAACATTTATTGAGAAATTTCAGTGGACCAGGCACTGTGCTAATTTACCTTATATATAATTTTTACAACATTCTTATGGGGACTTTTAAATATATTTCATTTTTACAGATGAGAAACTGAGCCTCAGATTTCTCAAGGCTGCAAAACTAGCCAATGGTATGAGCAGAACTGAGGACTCGTTTCTCTAATACTAAAGCCTGTTTATTGGTTGGTTTGTTTTTGCTCATTGCAAAACATAACGCATTTGTCAAGACTGCCCTTGATTCTGGCTTAATCCAGGATTTAGGTTTCCATGCAGAAAAGTGAAAAGTATAGATAATTTTAACACATCAGTCAATGAAGTGCAATACTATATCCCCAATTATACAAATATAAATATCTGCTCCTAAAAAGGATTATTACCACACTATAAAGTGGCAAAATGATTGCTGCTTGTAAAATGTCTTCTTCTTTCCTACACAGGAGTTGGCATACTTTATTTTGCATTTTTTCAGCCTTCTGTGAGAGCTAAGAGCGAAAGTTGCATTACCCAGCAAAAATTAAAGGCACCTGAGGATTGATGAAGTCTGTAAATATAGCACGTACAGGTACTGGTCATTGCTGCCTCCACCAAATGAAGCCTGGAAGTTAATACTGCAAATGATTCATAAAGAAGTGGGCCATAGACCTTGCTGTAAACAGAAGCGGAAAGCAGCACATGTGTCTCCCTCCCTTTAACCAGCCGTGCCTGGGACCCTGGCTTCCTGGCCTCGTCCATCCCTCTCCTGGGCTCTCTCCACTACGCAGCTTACCCCAGTCGTTTATGGGGGTAAAATCGTTGCAGATAAAAATGGCTAAGTAGAAGCAATTGTTTTCTCCCTCCCTCTACTATCTGCTGCTGCTGCTGCTAAGTGGCTTTAGTCATGTCCGACTCTGTGTGACCCCAGAGACGGCAGCCCACCAGGCTCCCCCATCCCTGGGATTCTCCAGGCAAGAATACTGGAGTGGGTTGCCATTTCCTTCTCCAATGCATGAAAGTGAAAAGTGAAAGTGAAGTCGCTCAGTCCTGTCCGACTCTTCGCCACCCCATGTACTGCAGCCTACCAGGCTCCTCCTCCCATGGGATTTTCCAGGCAAGAGTACTGGAGTGGGATGCCATCGCCTTCTCCGCTCTACTATCTATTTCTACACAATTTACAAATATGTAAATCTTATTCACCAGCCTACTCACCTGCACAAACATACCTCACATCCAGGGACAGAAACCGTGTTTGATGTTTGTGTGTAAAATAACTATCAGTATAATCATAATTTTCTAGACTAACAGTAATAATAATAACTGCCATTTATTAGGTTTCTACTCTATTCATGTCCTCTGTAATTGTCACAAACAAGTAGAGATGATAACTAAATTGACCAAGGCCATATAGCAGAGTACTCTGTGTTCAAACCTAGATTGGGCTGCTTCCAAGGACCATGTTCTTTTCACTCTGCATGCTACCTCTTGTAATCTGGCCACCTACTAGAGAACACCAGCTGTGAACCTGCCACATAAAGACACAGTACATTCTCTTCAACACTCTTTGCAACTCTGTGAGATAAGTTTGTGCTTCCCATTCAGTCAAGGTCCTTGGAAGCATCACCTGCATCTTTCCTTTTTCTTCTATATGTCAGAGCACAGAAAATGAATGACATCAAGCATTACAGGGAAAATAAAATAAATTATAAAATGGAAAACTATGCAGCCCTTAAAAATGGAAAGTTTAAAAAAGTGGCATTCAAAATTGTGTTTGAGAAAAAGGGAAAACAGAAAAAGGGTTTAACATAAATGAATTCCATAATTATCCTGTTTAACTGATTACCTGTTTATAATCTGTCCTACCCCTACAATAGCAGATGGCAAACAAACAAAAAAAAAATGGAAAATATTTTAGGCATTGAAGGCTAAATATAGTTTGTTAGAATTACTCAACTCTGCCATTTCAATAAAATAGTGCTAAACAATATGTAAACAAATAAGCATGGTTATTTTCCAATAAAGCTTTATTTATGGACACCAGTTTGAATTTTATATAGTTTTCACACCACAAGATATTATTCTTCTCTTGATTTTTTCAAGTATCTTAAAATAGAAAAAATAATTCTTATTCACGGGTAGTACAAAAACAGGCAGCAAGACAGGTTTGGCCTGTGAGATGTACCTTTCTGACCCCTGACATAGGATATTAGGTATCAGGAAGGTAGAGACCTTGTTTGCTATATCTTCAGATTTAGAACAGTGCTGAACACATAGTAACTGCTTAGAAATATACTTGAAGACTCCATGAGTTTATCCAGCCTTAACCATTATGTAGAAGTAGCTCTTCTATTGGGAATAGAGTTTCAAAATGTTAAAATAAGGTTTCTCTCACAAGTCAAAAGTTTCCACTTATTTTAATCTAGAAATACATGCCCAGTTTGCCCTTACAGTATCCTCCAAGAGCCTTAAATATGATGGAATTTTGCCAGATATAAAACAGAAGACCAAACTTACACAAGAAACAAAGATTAAGTGAAATTAATACACTGGATTAAAAAATCAAGACTCAAACAGATATTGTTGATCCTGATTAAACCAGATTATTTACATTATGCAGATGAAAGTCTGGAAAGAAATACGTTTAGGGTATGATCTCTCTAAATAAGTATGAAGACAGAATAAGTCTTACTTTACCATTGAGGTCTAAAAATTATATGAGCTTTCTAACCCATCTACCTAGTATACTATACTAACTGTTCTTATTCTGACACATCTCTTAGGGAGAATACCTTCTTTTAAGAAAGGAAAATTACTTAGAAATCACATTGTTCTTTTAGCCATCTGGAGCACAGAAAGGTAACTGTTATCAAGAGATAGGTCTTGCATTGGCTTCTGAAATCAGAAAGTAAAGGCAAGAAGAAATGGTAGAAAGACCTTGAGTGAGGAGACTTTTTTCTTATGTACATAATAGCACCACCTCAAGATTCCCAAGAGAAAATATTGACAATGTTGTTTTTGCTCTACTATGAAATTGCATTTCTTGTTATATCTTCAAGACCCTAAAAATCACAGAATCATTGATTTTTAGAATGGCAAGGAAATTAGAAATGTTATAACCCATCTGCATAATGTTTCATTCCAAGGACTAGAATGGCTAAAGAACTTGTTTAAACTCCCACAGCCATAGCTGCAAGTGAAGTCCCTAGGCCCTAATTTCTTGCACAGAAAGAACACTTTCTAATGTACACAGAATTCTTGCCTTGAGAACCCCATGAACAGTATGAAAAGGCAAAAAGATATTTTTTGAAATATCTGAAAGATGAACTCACTGAAAGATGAACTCCCCAGGTTGGTAGGTGCCCAATATGCTACTGGAGATCAGTGAAGAAATAACTCCAGAAGGAATGACAAGACAGAACAAAAGCACAGGAGATGGCAAGACTGAATATCAACATTTTAGGAATTTGTGAACTAAAATGGGCTGGAATGGGTGAAATTAAATCAGATGAATATTATATCTACTACTGTGGGCAAGAATCCCTTAGAAGAAATGGAGTAAGCCTCATAGTCAGTGAAAGATTCCAAAATGCAGTACTTGAGTGCAATCTCAAAAATGACAGAATGATCTCTGTTTGTTTCCAAGGCAAACCATTCAATATCACAGTAATCCAAGCTTATGCCCCAACAAGTAATTCTGAAGAAGCTGAAATTGAATGGTTCTATGAAGATACAAGACCTTCTAGAAAGAACACCCAAAAAGATGTCCTTTTCATTATAGGGGACTGGAATGCAAAAGTAGGAAGTCAAGAGATACTTGGAGTAACAGGTAAATTTGTCCTTGGAGTACAAAATGAAGCAGGGTAAAGGCTAACAGAATTTTTCCAAGAGAATGCACTGGTCATAGCAAACACCCTCTTCCAACAACACAAGAGAAGACTCTATACATGGACATCACCAGATGATCAACACTGAAATCAGATTGATTATATTCTTTGCAGCCAAAGATGGAGAAGCTCTATACAGTCAGCAAAAACAAGAGCAGGAGCTGACTGTGGCTCAGATCATGAACTCCTTATTGCCAAATTCAGACTTAAATTGAAGAAAGTAGGGAAAATCACTAAATCATTCAGGTATGCCCTAAATCAAATCCCTTACAATTGTACAATGGAAGTGACAAATATATTCAAGGGATTAGATCTGATAGAAAAAGTGCCTGAAGAACTATGGACAGAGGTTCATAACATTGTACAGGAGGTGGTAATCAAAACCATCCCCATCAAAAAGAAATGCAAAAAAGACAAATTGTTGTCTGAAGGGGTCTTACAAATAGCTGAGAAAAGAAGAGAATCAAACAGTAAAGGAGAAAACAAAAGAAAAATGAATCTGAATGTGGAGTTCCAAAGAATAGCAAGGAGAGATAAGAAAGCCTTCCTCAGTGATTAATGCAAAGAAATAGAGAAAAACAATAGAATGGGAAAGACTAGAGATATCCTCAAGAAAATTAGGATAACAAGGGAACATTTCATGCAAAGATGGATGCAATCAAGGCTAGAAATGGTATGGACCTAACAGAAGCAGGAGATATTAAGAAGAGGAAGCAAGAATACACAGAAGAACTCTACAAAAAAGACCTTCATGACTCAGATAACCATGATGGTGTGATCATTCACCTAGAGCCTGACATCCTGGAATACAAAGTCAAGTGGGTCTTAGGAAGCATCACAACCAACAAAGCAACTAGTGGTGATAGAATTCCAGTTGAGCTACTTCAAATCCTAAAAGATGATGCTGTTAAAGTACTGCACTCAATATGCCAGCAAATTTGGAAAACTCAGCAGTGGCACAGGACTGAAAAAGGTCAGTTTTCATTCCAATCCCAAAGAAGGGCAATGCCAAAGAATGTTTAAACTACCACACAATTGCACTCATCTCACACACTAGCAAAGTAATGCTCAAAATTCTCCAAACCAGGCTTCAACAGTACATGAACTGTGAACTTCCAGATGTTCAACCTGGATTTAGAAAGGCAGAGGAACCAAAGATCAAATTGCCAGCATCCACTGGATCATCAAAAAAGCAAGAGAATTCCAGAAAAATATCTACTACTGCTTTATTGACTACTCCAAAACCCTTTACTGTGTGGATCACAGCAAACTATGGAAAATTCTTCAAGAGATGGGAATACCAGACCACCTGACCTGCCTTCTGGGAAACCTGTATGTAGGTCAAGAAACAACAGTTAGAACTGGACATGGAACCTCAGACTGGTTCCAAACTGGGAAAGGCATAAGTCAATACTGTATATTGTCACCCTGCTTGTTTAACTTAATGCAGAGTACATCATGTGAAACGTCAGGCTGTATGAAGCACAATCTGGAATAAGATTGCCAGGAGAAATATCAATAACTTCAGAAATGCAGATGATAGAAGAAACTTCTTCTTGTGGCAGAAGAAGAGGAGCTGAAGAGCCTCTTGATGAAAGTGAAAGAGGAGAGTGAAAAAGTTGGCTTAAAACATTCAAAAAATGAAGATCATGGCATCTGGTCCCATCACTTCATGACAAATAGATGGGGAGACAATGGAAACAGTGATAGACTTTGTTTTGGGGGGCTCCAAAATGACTGCAGATGGTGACCGCAGCCATGAAATTAAAAGACGCTTGCTCCTTGGAAGAAAAGCTATGACCAACCTAGACAACATACTAAAAAGCTGAGACACTGCTTTGCTGACAAAGGTCCATCTAGTCAAGTCTGTGGTTTTTCCAGTAGTCATGTATGGATGTGAGAGTTGGACTATAAAGAAAGTTGAGTGCCGAAGAATTGATGCTTCTGAACTTGGTGTTGGAGAAGATTCTTGAGGTCCCTTGGGACTGAAAGGAGAGGCAACCAGTCAATCCTAAAGGTGATTCATTGGAAGGACTGATGCTGAAACTCCAAATCTTTGGCCAACTAATGTGAAGAACTGACTCATTGGAAAAGACCCTGATGCTGAGAAAGATTGAAGGCATGAAGAGAAGGGAATGACAGAGGATGAGGTGGTTAGATGGCGTCACCAGCTCAATGGACATGAGTTTGAGCAAACTCAAGGAGTTGGTGATGAACAGGGAGGCCTGGCATGCTGCAGTCCATGGGGTCACGAAGAGTCGGACACAACTGACTGAACTGAACAGAATGTACACAGACAAACCCTCAGCTTTTATGCCATTGTTAATTCAGGTTACTTTGAATTGCTTTGGATTTCTTAGATAAAATGATGTAAAACTTGCATTCAATTTGGAGTTAGTATGGAGAAAGAAGTCAAAGTTCATCTGGTGGAGACATTCTCTGAAATGTTAAAAAAAGATATTAAAACAGAAGGAATTTACACTGGGTACATAGACTTCATTAATTACGTATAATTAAGTCTGGATACATTTTTATATTATATATTAAGAGAGTAAGATTACAACCATTAACAATTTTTTTAAATGTCAATAACTTCCATCATAATGTTGTCCTTTCCACTGTCTCTTCAGACATGTCCATTGTCTGTCTTTCTCATCATGTCATAAGGTCCTTGCAAGGAAAGACCACATTGCTGTAGCCACAGACTAGTGCAGGGCCTAGCTCATAATGGTGACTCGGCTAGTACCCATAATGAATGAATGGACAAAACTTATTTCTGGTCCATCTTGGTACTTACACTCCCTGGTGTGAATGCTGTGTAGTTTAATTTCTAATTTGTAAAATCTTAATGGAAGAAACTGATTTATTACTCTCATACACATTTATTTCCTTCCATGGGGAACTCAGTGATAGGAGTCAAACATATTGAGGCACTGTCCATGTTTATAGACATTGGGTTCTATGCATGTGAGGGGAAAAAAATAGTGAATAATAAGATACTTTTTAAAACACAAAGGTAAATTATGATCACTTTAGTATCTAATCAGTGATACTATTATAATATTATAATACAATAATATATTTGATATCTAACTGAAAAGAAAAGAAATAGAACTTAATTTTCCAAGATAGATGTGGAAGAATAAAACAGCTGGAGAAGGGGCAAGGAATAAGCTGCCTGAGAGCACTACAAAATGTTGAGAATCCAACACTAGTTGCTCACTGCCAAATAAACAGGTCCCACGATGATCCTGCTTTCAAAGGAACAATTCCGGTGAAGGACCTCTGAGGTAGAAACGTGCATTAATTAATAGATAGATCAATGGCTAATAGCTACAGGTTCCTCCTCAGGGATTGTGTGGTTGTCAAACTACCACATTCTGCACATATTGGGAAATGATGAACAACAGCAATTTTAAGAAAGAACAAAGTTGGAGGTGACATGCCGTGATTTTAAACTATACTACAAAGCTAAAGTAACCAAAATAACATGGTATTGGCTCAAAAATAGAAACACAGATCCCTGGAACAAAATCAAGAGTTCATAAATAAACCCATATGCTGGCATGCTAAGTCACTTCAGTTGTGTCTGACTCTTTGTGACCCTATGGACTGTAGCCCACCAGACTCCTCTGTCCATGGGATTCTCCAGGCAAGAATACTGGAGTGAGTTGCCATTTCCTCCTCCAAGCTTTCTTCCCAACCCAGGGACTGAACTCACATTTCCTATGTCTCCTGCACTGATAGGTGGGTTCTTTACTGATAGCACCGCCTGGGAAGCCCAAACCCATGTATGTGTGATCAATTAATTTGTAAGCAAGAAGACAGGAATAGGCAATGGTGGAAGGATGGTGTTTTCAGTGAATAAAAATCGGACAGCCACATTCAAAAGGCAAACTAGATTACCATCTGGCTAAACAGAAAAATTAACTGAAAATGCACTGAAGGCTATGGCTTCCCTGGTAGCTCAGATGGTTAAGAATCTACCTGCAATGCAGGAGATCCCAGTTCAATTCCTGGGTCAGGAAAATATGCTGGAGCAGGGATAGGCTATTCTTGGGCTTTCCTGGTGCCTCAGACAGTAAAGAATTTGCCTGCAATATGAGAGACTTGGGTTCAATCTCTGGGTTGGGAAGATCCCCTGGAGAAGAACAGCTACCCACTCCAGTATTCTGGTCTGGAGAATTCCTTGGATAGAGGAGCCTAGCAGGTTACAGTCCATGGGGTCTCAAAGAGTCAGATATGATTGAGTGACTTTCACTTTCAATCTGAAGACTTAAATATAACATCTGACATTATAAAACTCCTAGAAGGAAACCTAAACAGTAAGGTCTTTAAACCAGTCTTGATGATGATCTTTTGAATATGACTCTAAAAACAAAGGCAAAAATAAACAAGGGGGACTTTATCAAACTAAAATGAAAAGGCAACCTACTTAAATGGAATTAAATATTTGTAAATTATAGATATGCTAAGAGGTTAATATCCAAAATATATTTTAAAAACTCATATACCTCAACATAAAAAAAAAAACCCAAACCCAAACTGATTTAAAAATGGGCAGAGAATCTGAATAGACATTTTTCCAAAGTAGGCAAACAGGTAGCCAACAGGTATATGACCAGATGCTCAATCTCACTAACCATTAATGAAATGCAAATCAAAACTACAGCAAGATATTACTTCTGGTATATTACATCTGGTAGGATGACTGTTATCAAAAAGACAACAAGTAGCAAATGTTGGCAAGGATGTGTAGAAAAAGAAATCCTTGTGTATTATTGGTCAGAATGTAAATTGATACAGCTACAATGGAAACTATTATGGAATTTTTTTTTAATTTAACATAATAAATCTATTATGTTAAATCTATTTTAAATAAAAATTTTAAATTTTAAATTTAAAAATTTTAAATAAAATTTAAAATGGAACTATCATATGATCTAGTCATTTAACTTACTGGACTATATCTGGAAAAAATGAATATACTAATTCAAAAACATATATTCACCCCTTCATGTTTGCAGCTGGTCAGTTGCTCAGTCATGCCCTACTTTTGTGACCTCATGGACTGTAGCCCACCAGGTTCCTCTGTTCATAGGATTTCCCCAGGCAGGAATACTGGAGTGGGTTGCAATTTCCTCCTCCAGGGGACCTTCCAGACTCATGGATCAAACCCCTGCCTCCTGTGTCTCCTGCATTGGCCAGTGAATTCTTTACCACTGAACCCCCTGGGAAGCCCTCCTCCTTGTGTTTATTGAAGCATTATTTACAACAGCCAAGATACAGAAAAAACTTAAATGTCCATTGACACATGAATCAATGAAGAAAATGGAATATACATAGCTACATACACAATAAAATACTATTTGGTCATAAAAATAATAATGAAATTTTGCCATCTGTGACAACATGGATGGACCTGGAGGACATTATACTAAGTTAAATAAATCAGACAAATACCATATGATCTCAGTTATTAGTGGAGTTAAAAAAAAAAAAAAGGCATAGATTTATAGAACAAACATGACCAAAATGAATGAAATATATCAAAAGGTACAAAGTTTCATTTATGAAATAAGTCATCGGGCTGTAATATACACCATGATGACTCATGGTTATAATACTGCATTGAAAATTTAAAAGTTGCTAAGAGTAGATTTCATCACGGGAAAAACATTCTGTACCCATGTATGGTAACATGTTAACTACACTTACAGTGTTATTTCCTAGTAAACACAGATGTCAGTTATCTTTGAGGCCCTTACATTATGCTGACTTAGGCCCACCTAGTCTCGATCTGCCATGGAGCCTTCCCTCCACCTATCTATGGAGTGAGCTCTGTTGCACTGGACCCAGTATTCCGTGTGCTTGGAAACAGGCCTGGTGAAAGGGAAGGTGCCCTTAAAGAGTCAGGCAGTTACTATAAGCCAACTAATCAGGTTTTTCCACAACTTTTATTACCATTTTTGTGCTATTCAGACAGAATACCTGCTTCAGTTCCCCTTTTCTAGACCCTTGTCTCCTGTTGTGGATATTTTTGCCTCATGTCCCACAGCTAGTCTCTGCAACAAAATTAGTTCCTAGAAGAAGCAGAATCATTATTTAAGAAAGCAAATATAAGCTCAATGGGCAAAAATTATAAGAAAGAATATGTTAATTTAAACAGAGTAGAACCTTCTGACAACTCACACTTTTCACCAATTAAATGCATATAGTAAGGAACAGTATTATTATGTATTTTTATGGCTAATTAAAAAAAATATTTATGAATTACATATTAATTCAAATTGAAGTTAAATCATCTCTAGTGATTCCTATAAGGGAATTAAGAGAACATATGATACACTTATGGTGTGTATATATATATATATATATGGTAATATATACCTTTTACTATTTAGCTATTTGATTAGTGAATAGGAGACACACTGAAAAAAATTACCAATGCTTTTTAGCTGTTAAAATGGTAATATTTGAAGACACCTAGTTCAGTTTTCTGGAGAAAGCAATAGCACAGCACTCCAGTACTCTTGCCTGGAAAATCCCATGGACGAAGGAGCCTGGAAAGTTGCAGTCCATGGGGTCGCTGAGGGTCGGACACGACTGAGCGACTTCACTTTCACTTTTCACTTTCATGCATTAGAGAAGGAAATGGCAACCCACTCCAGTGTTCTTGCCTGGAGAATCCCAGGGATAGGGGAGCCTGGGTGGGCCGCCATCTATGGGGTCGCACAGAGTCAGACACGCGACTGAAGTGACTTAGCAGCAGCAGCAGTTCAGTTTGCAAAACATGCATTTACAATTCCTCGTTTTCACAGATTCATTAACATAAAGATGAAGGTAAAAAGCTTGCAGTTATCAAAGGGAATGAGGTAAGGGTAATCCTAACAAGAGATTTCCACCAGTTACTAGAAGTTGGGCAGCAGCTGGTAGAGTCTTAACTGAAGAAGCAAACACAAGACACCACCTCCTAGACCTACAGTATAAGCTGGAGGAAGCAACAGATCTACCTGGCAGTGATCAGGACAGACAGTGTTCCCCCAAGCTTGACTGTAGAAAACCTACCCTCACTAGTCTTGGAGCATTTACTTTAGAAAACTTGTAAATTTTTTTTATTTTCCCTTGAGATGTAAATCTTCCCCAGCCTCTTCCCAGTTTTAAAATCCAGGAATGTCTTTCTCAAGACCTGGAAGCCATCCCTATGAAATGTAATCATCGAGAAAGATAGAGTCCCTATTCCCTCCCCTCCCCTTTTCTCCATAAGAGGGTAGGAGCCTCACCTGATAAGGGTTACATAGCTATTAACAAACCAAGAATACTGGAGTTGGTAGTCATATCCCTTTTCCAGAGAATCTTCCTGATCCAGGGATTGAACCTGGGTTTTCCTGTATTGCAGGCAGATTCTTTACCAGCTGAGTCAACAGGGAAACACAGATGGCCTAATCACATTGACCAACCTCCTCCTTAATATCTTCTGCTAATTGTCCACTAGATCACCCCAGTACTAGATCAGCTCTTTCACCCCTACTGGCCTTTATCCCTATTGCAAAAAATTTTCTTATCTGTTGTCTCCATCTGGGGCAATATTTTTTGAGATGGGGGTAGCAGAGGCTTCCATTCTGGATCTCCCACTCCTATAGTGATGGAGTGAATGCTGGATGAGAGGCCATTTACACCTGAGCACCACTTTAGCCTAGGGGTTCCCAGAAAGGTGTTCTTGAGCCACAAAGAGTCTGGGCTATTCATGGCCCTCACGCTCTCTTGATGGTCCCTGTATCAGTTCTCCACCCACTGTGGATCCAGCCCTGGCTTTGCCGTCTACCCCAGGTCATGCCACTCTGAAAAAGCTACCTGCCTTGGAAGTAGGAATTCCAGAAAGGCTCTTCTGTACATCTAAGTGGTTGCCCCAGAGGCTCTTTCATACTCATTCGTGCACTTCCATGTGAGAGGCTGGGTTTAAATTGGTTTTAACCATATAGGAACATTAGCATGGCTATCTCTCTTAAAGTAGCAGAGAGCCTTTCTCTAGGCAGGAGTTGGCCTATGAGAACCTTCAAATCATCCTCTATCACAGGTTAACTCAGTGCCCAGTCCCTGAGAATTCATTATTTGGTAGAAATGAAAATGCAGGGACTTTCCTAATGGTCCATGGCTAAGAATCTGTCTCCCAATAAAAGGGATATCGGTTCGATCCCTGGTCAGGGAACTGAGACCCCACATGCTGCAGGAGAACTGAGCCCTCCAGCCACAACTACTGAGCCACACACCCCGATTAGAGACCCACTATGCCACGAATGGCGGCTGGAGAAGAGCCTTAGTGCCAGAAGGAAGAGCCCGCACTGCAACAAAGGATTCCTCAGATGGCAGCCAAGACCCAAGGCAGCCACAGATAAATCATTTTTTTTAAAGGGTGGGGGCGGGAACTTTAAAAAGACGAATTATAAAGATTATGGGGTTGAGATTGCTAGCTGTGCACAGATTCATGCTCTCCCAGTGAGACTAGGCACATAGCTGCCCAGCTTGTCAACATCACTTACGCTCTTGTGCAGTCAGATGTCAGCTTTGACTAAACTCTCACCAAAGGATTGTGAGTAAAAGCATGTGAGATTTTGGTGAGTCTCTTCCACGTGCTTTCACCTGTCATCTGCCTTCACCCTGTTTCAACCAGTCCTTAGGAGTTGAAAGAGCAAAACAGAAATTCTCTAGGGATTGGCTCAACCATATGTTGAAAGGAACACAAGTCCTGTGATGATCACAAAGAAGAAACTTGGACTGCTCATTTCAAGACTAGTAGAGAAGAAAGAAATTCAGAGGGAGAGAATCCCAGCGTAACTGAAGGCACCCAGGTACAGGAGGCATGTGCAGACAGGGAGTGGCATAGCAGGATTTCTCAGTGCAGGCAATTACACTTAGGGCTGCCCAGCAGCAAGCAGCCCACCAGGGACCTGGAAGGAGCCTCTAAGAAAGACCAGGGAAAAACTTTCAGTATGGCACAAGTTCTCAACAAGGAACTATCATTATCAGAGTTTGTTACCCCAGTGTGCTTATCAAGGCATAAAAAGTAGAAGTTGGAGAGCAGCCAAAAATGTGTGTATTAATTCAACAATAAAGAATTAGAGTACCAAAAAAAATGCATTTTTAGAGTCTTGAAGCCACTACATTTTGGAGTCTTTCTAAAACAGCAGGTTAGTTTCCAGCTAAACAATTACAGAAATATTGGTCGATTTTCCAAGCCTGGTTCTACAGCAGTGACTGGTAATATAGAACAGCTGCCCAGCCTCTCCATAGTGAACTTGCACTATACTGATGATGAAACGAATGATGAAAACACTAATTGAGGACCTATTGTTCTCTGGTCACTAAGCCTTCTCCAACTCTTTGCAACTCCATGGCTGTAGACCACCCTGTTTCAGCCATGCCTGCATTCATGGGATTTTTTAGGCAAGAATACTGGAGTAGGTTGCCATTTCCTTCTCCAGGGTATCTTCCTAATCCAAGGATTGAACCCAAGTCTCTTGCATTGCAGGCAGATTTTAGTGACTGTAATTATATAGTTAGGATTCCAAAGAAAACAAGGTTATATACCAACAAAGCCAATAAGAGCATGTACTCTCTTTAACCAGTTTGGTTTATGTAACCACAGTGGAGCGGGGGGTAGGATTATCGCTAAAAATACACATTTGTTGTCGTTCAGTCACTCAGTCATGTCCAACTCTTTGTGACCCCATGGACTGCAGCACACCAGGCTTCCCTCTCCCTCACCATCTCCCAGAGCTTGCTCAAACTCATGCCCATTGAGTCAGTGATGCCATCCAACCATCTCATCCTTTGTTGTCCCCTTCTCCTGCCTTCAACCTTTCCCAACATCAGGGTCTTTTCCAAGGAATCAACTCTTCGCATCAGGTGGCCAAAGTATTGGAGTTTCAGCTTCAGCATCAGTTCTTCCAATGAATATTCAGTACTGATTTCCTTTAGGACTGACTGGTTTGATCTCCTTGCAGTCCAAGGGACTCTCAAGAGTCTTCTCCAACACTACAGTTCAGAGGCATCAATTCTTTGGCACTCAGCCTTCTTATGGTCCAACTCACATCCATAGTACATGACTACTGGAAAAATCATAGCTTTCCTACTATGCGCCAACAACTCTGTTCATCCAGACACAATTCATTTGGAAAAGACAGAAGCACAGCTGGTATTCCTTTGTGCAGGGTGCCTAAGGCTTTTGGAGTGGTGTGCTATTTTGTTCTTGAGGTGAATTGTGTAGCATAATATTTTTTAAAGGGGGAAGGTTGGATCATTTTAAAAAGGATGAAGTGAGGCAATTGAAGGATAATTGCTGCCTGAAGGCAAATCAATAGAGCTGTGAAAAATTAGGAATTGCTCAGCTCAGCTCTCCTCTCTCACAGTCCCACATGCACCACAAACCAGGAACTCCAACTGAATGCAAATTAACTTGGTTTGTGTGCACTTTGAGTATATTTTCAAGTACTTTGTTCATAAGTTCAGAAACTTACAAACTTTTTTAAGGGAGAAAACACAGATCTAGCCTCTAATATTTTCTTCCTGGATTAACAATTTAAATGTCAAGATAAATTTCAAGATCTCTTAAGGGAAAAAATTAATCAGAAAGTAGGAGCATAACATTTTACTCACTAGCTACAACAAATAATTAAAATATACTTCAGTTTAACATCAAACCTCATTAAGTATAGATATTTACAAAAAAATTGTTTGAGAATGAGAATTTACTTTTACTCATGCAATTACTTTTGTTTTTCTGCCAAATATCTGTTCAGATTCCTTTTGGTGATGGCTCTCAACACCAAATGATTTCCTCTCAGTTGTTTAGTGCTTTTAGAAGTATTAATACAGGCAGACTCTCCAGGAACAGAAAGTCATTTGTGGTAGGATATAAGGCTATAGGGTTATAGCCCTGGAGTTATAAGTCCCTGGGGTTGCTAAGTAGGATATGACTTAGCTTCTGAGTACGCATGCACATGAAGGAAAAGAGCTCCCCGCATAGCACTGGTACCTCTGAAATGGAGTGGGTGTGGCAGGCTGGATGTCCATCTTCCACTCGCACTATTTCCTCACCACAGGGCCTTATGCAAGTCACTTGACCCTTGTCAGATAGTCAATCACCTCACTCATAAAAAGAGGAAACTATTTTGCACTAACGTTAACAAGGTTGAGAAGTTTGTGAAACCAAGATGCACAGTGTCTGGCAGATGGTAGGTGCTCAATAAATATTTGCTGGCTTTCCTTTGTTCCTCTTCCTTGTCTCTTTTTTCTTTGTCTCCTCCCTCTTAAGGTCATCTTTTTAAAAATAAATATTGTCTTGATATTTGTACACATAAAGCTTATTCACACCTAATGTTATTTGCTCTTGACCACAGAGAAGTGGGACTGCACTAGGTTTGGAGAAAGAGATAAAGAATAGAGAAAACTGAGTTGAAAGGGCATCAGAAAGGCTCAGAATGCCATTTACTGAACCACAGTGAGAGTGAAAGTCACTCAATCGTGTCCAACTCTGCAACCCCATGACTACTACAGTCCATGGAAGTCTCCAGGCCAGAACACTGGACTGGGCGGCCTTTCCCTCCTCCAGGGGATCTTCCCAACCCAGGGATCAAACCCAGGTCTCCCACATTGCAGGCAGATTCTTTACCAGGTAAGCCATAAAGGAAGCCCAAGAATACTGGAGTGGGTAGTCTATACCTTCTCCAGCAGATCTTCCTGACCCAGGAATCCAAATGGGGGTCTCCTGCATTGCAGGCAGATTCTTTACCAACTAAACCATCAGGGAAGCCCCACTGAATCATAACTGTGCCAGAAATGTTGGCATCTGAGGACAAAACCCAGAATGTGTGGTCTCTGCCACCTTTCAGCTCCTAGAAGAGTGGATCTGTATCAGGTGTAAGGACCTGACAAGTTGAAGGACAATGATCTGGTGATAGTACTTGGAATGGCATTTGCCTGTCTGAGGGACTCATTCTTGCTTGGATAAACAAGATCTGAAAATTTTTCTCTTTTCTATTATCTCTCTTCCTTCCAGGTAAGGCAAATTCATGCAAGCAGCCAGGGATACCAGAAACAAATTTGTTACCCTTTCCATTTCATTCTTCATTCTTCTTACACAGTGCTTCCCTGCCAGGACTACCCTCCTAAGCAAGTAAGGTCTTGGGAAAACATTCACTCTCAAAGTTTACCTGTATTGGTTCTTTCCTATTGCATTGGGTATGTATGTTCTGGAATTGCCTTTCTTTCCATTAGTAAATGATTAAGCCTCAGAAACGAGGGTGATCTGAGAATTAATGGAAATGGAAAATCTGGCAGGCTTTGGTTCTAGTTTGTTCAGCATAGTTAATGAGAAAGATTGAGTCTTTGCTGTATTCTAGCCTCATTAAAGTTCTAATTCAAGATCTGGGACCAAACTTCCAACTAGTAATAAAATATTACCTTCACTTTCCTTTCCCCCATGCATGTATCTCCCTCAGGAAGAGGAGGATGGACAGCTAAACCAAGAAGGGATTTGCATAATCTTAAGTCTTCTTTCCAACTATCACTCTTAATATTGCTTCAAAATACTATTCTTTTATATCACTTTTATGATTTCATCTAAGATTTTATTCTTTATAAAGCTTCAAACATAAGAGAAACGTTATAGGTAGACATGAAAACTGCAAAATTACATTTGAATTAATAATTCATAAGTTTAAACACTAAGGGGGAAAAACTATATAAAAACAGAATTGCAACCTTTGGATAGAGAAGTCAGGTTCAGTAAAGCATTTAATTTTCCTTCTAAAACTTCACTAAAATGACTATAAAGGGAAAAGTACTACCAGAAGAGGATAAACCATAAAATAAATATCCTTTATATAAAATAAAAAGTTAAAGGGAAATTTCCCCAAACTAAAGGATAAGAGTTTCCAGAATGAAGAAACCCCTTGTTTACTCTGTTTTATGTATAAACATAAGCTTTACGAGTCATGTCATCATGAAATTACCAAACATCATGAAAAAGGACAGAATTCTCAAGTTACCAAAGAGCACAAAATAGATTCCCTACAAAAGACCAGGAATCCGAATGACATGGAACTGCTCAACAGCAAAATGAGGTCCTGAAAGGCAGTATAAAAATGCCATCAAAATTCTGAAGGAAAATAATTTCCAGCCTAGAATTCTATAGTGAGCTAATTTTCAATCAAGTTAGAGAACAGGATGCAGACATTAAGGAAGGCAACGTCTCAAATTTTTTTTTGCCATCCTCCATCTGTTCTCAGTTAATGGAGAACATGCTCCGTTCCTTCAAATAAAAGAGAACAATAATAAAGAATGAGAATTAGGAATACAGGAAATGCAACATAAAGAAGAAGGCGGAGAATCCTCTGGATTAATATAAAAAGAAACCCCAGAATGACAGCTGAACCCCAAGCCTAGGGAGAAACCAGGCTAGATTGGAGCAGGTCAGAAAAAACTCTTCTGGGGAACCAACTATAAAACCCTGATTTCTGTGACATCTTGAGAGGAAATTTAGATATTTGACAAAGAATTAACTGTTAGATGAATAACTAGTGTACAGAAAAATAAACAACAAAAAAAGAGGCCAAAAAATTACTCAAGGGAAAATAAAAGGAGAAATCAAGCAGTAATATAAACATGTGTGGGTTTTTTTTTCTTTTTCTTTTTCTTTTTCTTTTTCTGGCTATGGTATGCGACTTAGGATATCTTAGTTCCCCAACCAGATTGAACCTGTGCCCACTGCATTGAGAGTTTGGAGTTGTAACTACTGGACTGCCAGGAAAAGTACCAATGCGAAGGAGGCATAACCAGTGAAAAAGGAAGTTAATTGTCCTTGGGAGGAGGTAAATAGGGCAGGAAGAAATGTACTATTTCCTTCTTTTAGAAAAACTCTTGTAGCGTTAGTTGACACTTTATGTGCTTGTATAACAAATAAAAACAAAAACAGCATCTTAAAATTTAAACTAAAATATACTGCATATATTTCAGTAAGCTGCAGCGTGGCTGTTCTGTCACACACTTGGAGCATCTCCTCTGGGGTCCTCTCTGGAAACTCAAGTTTCTGCCAGCTCAACAGGAGTTATTCATAAAGGGTCACAGGGACTTCCAATGGCAGCTTACGGAATATGTCAAGCATATCAAGAGTCTTTAAAATGTGATCCTTATATTTATATGACAAATACCTTTGCTATAAAAACAACAAAATATTTCCGTATATTTATAAATGCAGAAAATGTTTTCAGAAAATACATAAAAATTAGTAATAAAGTTGTCCAGCTTCCCTGATGGTTCAGTGGTAAAAATCCACCTGCCAATAAGGAGACGCAGGTTCAACCCCTGAGTTGGGTAGATCCCCTGGAGGAGGACATAGCAACCACAACAGTTTTCTTTCCTGGAGAATCCCATGAACAGAGGAGCCTGGTGGGCTGCAACAGTCTGGAGAGCTACAACAGTCCATGGGGTTGCAAAAAAGTCAGATGCAACTTAGCCACTAAACAGCAACAACAGAGTTGTCTCTCCCGGGAAGAGGAACTGAGTGTGCTGGGCACCAGGAAAGAAGGGGCTTTTCACTGTGCATTATTGGCAACCAGGTATTCTTCAACCAGTTTCATAAATTGCTTTTCAAAAAAAAAACATTAAAAATTTAAATAGGAAGACAATTTTAAGTGTTAATCAAAAATAATTCGTAGCTACATATGCAACTCTTCATCCGTTTGGTAGGTACATTGACAGTTATGTTGCTGAAGAAGCAGTACTGGGCTTGAAATAAGGAAATATCAATCTCAATCTTGACTTACTAGCGTGGCGTTTGGGAGGGGGAGGAATTTAATCTCTCTTAACATGTAAAAAGTCTTTTTAAGTGTCAAAATCTCATTAAAAATGGAATGAATTAAAATAATAAATGATACTTAAAAGCAATTAGTAAATTTTATCACACTTTAGAGGCATAAGTGCAGATTGAAGTTTAAATGTACAATGTAAAGCAAAAACAAGCTTTCATATATTCACCAGGCAAAGTTATTGTTCTATATAATAGCAGCAAAATGCAGAAAAATACAACCAAACATTCATAATCTTAAAGTTGCTACATACTAAGACTCCATAAATATTGTCAGCCCCACTGAGCTTTTCATACCAAGGGTGCTAAAAGTAACCAGGACTGTCTATGAAAAATTCATAAAGCTGAGAGCATCTCCTTTCTTTCTTAATAAGTTCAGCATCTCTAAATAACACATCTCTGTTAGGTAAACATTCCAGTATTTTGTATGAGAACTGTTTGCTATTTGGCAGCCTCCAGAAGATTCATTTGCTCATAGATCACTCAGGAAGAGAATTTAATTTTGTCAGATCAATAAAACACTTTTATTGTGGATCATCCTCAGAGTATGTGAATATATTTGTCATGTAGAATCATGAGGATTTGAATAAGATGATGTAAGGAAGAGGTTCAGCATAATGTTTGGTGAACAGCGAACATCGTACAAATAGTGTCTGTTTAAATAGTATCTTCTGTCTATTGGAAAAGCCATGTTCAGGCTTCTGGATGACTGAAGCATTTCTCCTCCAAACCTAAAATAAATAAATAGAGAGAGGTGGGGAGGAAACAGGAGAGGAAAGGAAGGATTGGAGGATGGGAAGGGGGAGAAAGAGGGAAAGAGGAGGAGGGACAGAGAAGGGAAGTGGGGAGGTGAATGGTGGGGGGGAAACAAAGGTGAGGGGAGAGAGAGTTGGGAAGAGGGGACAGAGGTGTGTGGGGGGAGAAGGGAGACAGTTTAGTGTGCATTATATATTTACTTGCGTCAATTACTTTTTATTCAGGAGAACATCAAGGAAGGCCAAGGATAATTTTTCTGCACATAATTTTCATTTTATGAGCTAACTTTTGCACTGAAACTTTAACTATGATCCTCAAGTAATTACCTGGTAACACACATCAGGTCAGGATATATCTAAGCAATTGTTTTAAGAAGAAAGCTTTGGTTTTCTTTAGCAGCTTCATTAAAAGCATACCATAATTTTCCACCCTTTGCAGCTTGATAATCAAGTGCATTTCTGCATTGCTTTATGTGCTAGGAAGGCAACTGAAGTAAATTAGAAGTGGTGCAGAAATCCTTAGGGTATGCGCGACAGTTGGAAACAGTTTGGCACTTAATTAAAAGTCAATTATGAGCTCTTAGAGCATACATATCTAACTAATAATAATAATAATTGCGATCTGAAGTGGATGAGAAAGGCATGATAAACATCTCTGATGTGATTAATCATTTGGTTGAGATGCAATTTTTAAGATAGTGCTCTAAAATCAATTTTAAAAAATCTACCCAGACATATACGGTCAGCCTGAATTTCCTTCTCACTGTCCTGGAAAATAAAGACATTGACATAATTTTACAATTGATTGCAACAAACCTTGGACAACCGTGGAGGCAATTCCAAGGATGCGGTCTCTGGGGCTTGGCTCCGGTAGCTGTAACTAGACGCTCATGAAAGAAAAGCCATGTCTCTGGAGGACTTATTGTCACCTTTCCTCAGTGCTAACACGACCTGGCCACACAGAGATGTGCCTCCACAGAGATCCTGCCTCTATCTTTCCCTGACACTTATCAGCTCTCTCTCACTGAGGCCCAGCCTTTGCAATTCCAAGGTGACCATTCTGCAGTCTGTGCTTGTATGGAAAGTTTTCTTTCCCATGGTCTTTCCCTTTCTTTCCACTCCTTTTGAAGTGACTTTTTGGAAACAGCACATCTATATCTTTGTCCAGGGTAAAGAGGTGACTCTCTTGAAGGACACTGTTCTTTTTGTCACACATCACCATGTGCCCAATTCAGTTTCATTTTCAAGGCCCAACTCCTTTGCCACCACCTCTGATTGACACTCCCAGGAAAACCAAATTCTCCCTCCTCTACTGCCCATAGAGTGGTCTGTGTCCACCCAAGGGCAGTTCCCTTCTGTATTAGTTCCCTGTGGCTACAATAAGAAATTGCCACAAACTGAGTGGTTTAAAACAACATTTAAAAGATAAATGCTTTCTCTCACAGTTCTTAAGGCCAGAAGATCCAAAAGCCGTGTCACCGGGTTGAAATCAAGCTGTCAGCACAGCCACACACACTACAGAATTTCTAAGAGAGAATGCGTTATTGAGTCTTTCAGGATGGGGCTGCCAGCACTCCTGGGCTTGAAGCTGAATCTCTCTGGTCCCTGCCTCAGTGGCCAGATTTCCTCCTCCTCTTCCATGTGCAATCTCCCTCTGCTTATCCCTTATAGACATGTGATTACATTTAGGCCCACAGGGATAATCCAAATATCATCTCTCCCTCCCAAGTTTCTTAACCTAGTCACATCTCAAAGTCTCAACCATTTAATCCCTCTTCACAGGTTCTGGGGATTAGTTCAGTTCAGTTTAGTCTCTCAGTCATGTCCGACTCTTTGTGACCCCATGGACTGCAGCACGCCAGGCTTCCCTGTCCATCACCAACTCCCAGAGTTTACTGAAATTCATGTCCATTGAATTTGTGATGCCATCCAACCATCTCATCCTCTGTCGTCCCCTTCTCCTCCTGCCTTCAATCTTTCCCAATATCAAGGTCTTTTCCAGTGAGCCAGTTCTTCACATCAGGTGGCCAAAGTACTGGCATTTCAGCTTCAGCATCAGTCCTTCCAATGAACACTCAGGACTTCCTTTAGGATGGACTGGTTGGATCTCCTTGCCGTCCAAGGGACTCTCAAGAGTCTTCTCCAACACAACAGTTCAAAAGTATCAATTCCTTGCCACTCAGCTTTCTTTATAGTCCAACTCTCACATCCATACATGACTACTGAAAAAACCATAGCCTTGACTAGACAGACCTTTGTTGGCAAAGTAATGTCTCTGCTTTTTAATATGCTATCTAGTTTGGTCATAACTTTCCTTCCAAGGAATAAGCATCTTTTAATTTCATGGCTGCAGTAACCATCTGCAGTGATTTTGGAGCCCCCCAAAAATAAAGTCTGCCACTGTTTCCACTGTTTCCCCATCTATTTGCCATGAAGTGATGGGACCAGATGCCATGATCTTCGTTTTCTGAATGTTGAGCTTTAAGCCAACTTTTTCACTCTCCTCTTTCACTTTCATCAGGAGGCTCTTTAGTTCTTCTTCACTTTCTGCCATAAGGGTGGTGTCATTTGCATATCTGAGGTTATTGCTATTTCTCCCGGCAATCTTGATTCCAGCTTGTGCTTCATCCATCCAAGTGTTTCTCATGATGTACTCTGCATAGAAGTTAAATAAGCAGGGTGATAATATACAGCCTTGACATACTTCTTTTCCTATTTGGAACCAGTCTGTTGTTCCATGTCCAGTTCTAACTGTTGCCTCCTAACCTGTGTACAGATTTCTCAAGAGGCAGGTCAGGTGGTCTGGTATTCCCATCTCTTGAAGAATTTCCCACAGTTTATTGTGATCCACACAGTCAAAGGCTTTGGCATAGTCAATAAAGCAGAAGTAGATGTTTCTCTGGAACTCTCTTGCTTTTTTGATGATCCAGTGGATGCTGGCAAATTGATCTCTGGTTCCTCTGCCTTTTCTAAAACCAGCTTGAATATCTGGAAGTTCATGGTTCACGTATTCTTGAAGCCTGGTTTGGAGAATTTTAGGTATTACTTTGCTATTGTGTGAGATGAGTGCAATTGTGCAGTAGTCTGAACATTCTTTGACATTGCCTTTCTTAGGTATTGGCATGAAAACTGACCTTTTCCAGTCCTGTGGCCACTGCTGAGTTTTCCAAATTTGCTGGCATATTGAGTGCAGCACTTTCACAGCATCATCTTTTAGGATTTGAAATAGCTCAACTGGAATTCCATCACCTCCACTAGCTTTGTTTGTAGTGGTGCTTCCTAAAGCCCACTTGACTTCACATTCCAGGATGTCTGACTGTAGGTGAGTGATCACACCATCATGATTACTGGGTCGTGACGATCTTTTTTGTACCGTTCTGTGTATTCTTGCCACCTCTTCTTAATATCTTCTGCTTCTGTTAGGTCCATACCATTTCTGTCCTTTATTGAGCCCATCTTTGCATGAAATATTCCCTTGGTATCTCTGATTTTCTTGAAGAGATCTCTAGTCTTTCCCATTCTATTGTTTTCTTCTATTTCTTTGCACTGATCACTGAGGAAGGCTTTCTTCTCTCTCCTTGCTCTTTTTTGGAACTCTGCATTCAAATGGGTATATCTTTCCTTTCCTCCTTTGCTTTTGGCTTCTCTTCTTTTCATAGCTAGTTGTAAGGCCTCCTCAGACAGCCATTTTGCTTTTTTGCATTTCTTTTCCATGGTGATGGTCTTGATCCTTGTCTCCTGTACAATGTCACAAACCTCCGTCCATGGTTCATCAGGCACTCTGTCTATCAGACCTAATCCCTTAAATCTATTTCTGGGGATTAGGTCAGAGACAAATCTTTGGAGGCCATTATTTAGTCTACCACGCCTTCTGTACCTACTTGCCAGTAATTCACGCGCTTGCTCAGAGGCCTTATAAGAATTGGAAGCTACCTGAAGACAAAATCACAGTCTAGTTATTCCAAAGATTCTAACATGTCACTCTGCACCTGATAGGGAGTAAAATCAAGGCTGTCATCCAAAGTATTTAACAACCAGGTGGTCTAGTGGTAAAGAACCTGCCTGCCAATGAAGGAGACATAGAGACAGGGTTCAATCCCTGGGTCATGAAGATCCCCTGGAGGAGGGCATGGCAACCCACTCTAGTATTCTTGCCTGGAGAATCCCATGGATGGAGGAGCCTGGCAGTTCACTGTCCATAGGGTGGTAAAGAGTCAGACACTAAAGTGACTCAGCACACAGTGAGGGTAGCAACCAGTCAGAACAGTGGACGCTGGCTGCAGGACTGTGCCAGGAGTTTTAAGCCTTAGTTATGGGTCCCAGGGGAAGTACGTGTTTGAATTGCAGTAGATGGTCCTGGAGGAGGAGCTAGGGCTCCTGAGGCTGTTTGTGTGCTCCATCAGCAGGTGTGGTGGTGTTGTGTGTACTGGGACAGTATCAGCCTGAGAGAAAATACGTATCTGTTGAATGGATGAATAGATTAATGAATAAATAAGAGGATAGTGGGATTATTCTCATATAAACAGGTTATGGGGAGAGATATTTTAGAATATATGACCCTATAGTTGCCCTTCAGATAGCACCCTGAGGGGGCTGCTTCCTTAACCTGCAACTCATATGGTGGTCCACCTGGAGGAGGGTTCATCCTCTGAATTTATGGGGCCACCTAGTCCTTTCTATCTGGCCAGACCTAACATCCACACCTACGACCCCAGGAGGGGATCGTACAAGAAGGAGCAGAAGGACCAACACAACTTCATCCAGCTGCTGCTGGAAAACCACTTGACAAGCATTACTGTGATGTAGGATCCAGGAGAACAGCACAAAAACAAGTGATTGTTCTCCCAGGCATGGCTAAAGGAAACGGAGCTGAGAGTCAGTGAATGACAGTCTCATGCAAATAAGTTGCGGATCTATGGATGGACAAGGTGATTGCAAATGCTCAGGAAGTAGAATGAAAGGCCTAAACCTAACCAACCAACCAGACAAAAACAAAAAGACCCACATCCTCAAGGAAGCTTTGTCAGAAACAAAGCGGTGAACAAAGACATTTAGCAATTCTTCAAATGCTTTGACATATAAGAACTGTTTTTTTGCGTTTTTTTTTTTAATGCCCAAAGACAGAGTACAAATTTAAGCAGGATTGACAGCTTCATTCTGATGAAAGGAGGACTCTTAAGATGCAAATGTCATTCCAGATGGGAAGAGCAAGCATTTGGCTGTTACCAGAAAACCTTGTTGCAGTTCAGTCTCTCCCCAACCATTCACTGAGTTGAAAATGCTAATTCCATAAGCATGCAGAACTTGAGTCCTATCTCTTGATACTGGTTCTATTGGCCACCAGGTCATTACTTCTGTCCTACACTCCCTGGTAATCTCACTGGTCCCCAGACTCATCTGGTTCCAGCCCATCCCACCCCGCACTGAAAACAGTTCCTCTTAAGAGCAGCTTCAAGCAACCAGGCATCAATCAGTTCAAAGACCTCCAGGGACTCCTCTCTGGGAGTCAACAAAGCACAAATCTCTCAACTGGGATTTAAAGCCATCCTTGCTAAAGACTCTATGCTTTCTCTCTGTCACATTTTTTTCCTAGTTCTGGAAGTGGTCTTGTCAGCTGAAAGAAACCCCGACCATCTTTTAACCTCCAGATAAATTATCCCCTCCTTCAAGAAGTGTTCCCTGGGACTTCTTTCTTTATTCTTAGCCCCTGAATGGAAGCTCTCCTTTGCCTAAATATCTATAGCATCTTGTTTTTATTTCAACCACTGAACTTAATCTTGCTCTCCTTCCTACTAGTTTATTTTTTCACAACTCCTCCCCTAGACTGTGATCTTCTTGAGAAACAAAGACATGTTGTTGTTTTGCTCTTTCACCCCCTCCCACCCACTCACATAACCACCACCATAGCCCTGCTCTCCACACAGACACTTCCATGATCAGACCTCATGTTTATGAGACAAACGGAATTATTTAGTACAGTAAGTCCCCTACATACAAACGAGTTCCATTCCAAGACCACGTTCATAAGTCCAAAAGAGTTAGCCTAGATACCCAATTAACCCAATTGGCTATACAGTGCTGAACTGTAATAGGTTTATAATACTTTTCACACAAATAATACATAAAAAGCAAACACAAACAAAAACAAGCATTTTTAATATTACAGTACAGTACCTTGAGAAGTACAGTAGTACAGTGCAACAGGTGGCATTCAGGGGTCGGCATCGAGTGAACAGGCAAGAAGTTACTGAGTGGAGAAGGAGAGACAGCAGGAGAGAGTAGAGCTGAAGGATTTTCAGCAATAGGAAACCGAGGGCAAGCTGCAATCTCATTCCGCCTGATGCTGATGGAATGCACGTTTGCATCTTTGAAAGTTTGCAACTTGAAGAAGCTTTGTATGTAGGGGACTTACTGAACTGGCTAAAAATAGGCCCTCGGTCAATGGAGCACCACAGAGCTACTCAGTTTTACACCTCAAAGTCTCGATGGTAGGAGCTTTATCTGGTTTACCCATCCTTGAAAATGAAAGTGAAGTCGCTCCGTTGTGTCCGACTCTTTGGGACTCCATGGACTGTAGCCTACGAGGCTCCTCCATCCATGGAAATTTCCAGGCATGAGTATGAAGTGGTTTTCCTTCTCCAGGGGATCTTCCCTAACCAGAGATTGAACCCAGGTCTCTGGCATTGCAAACAGACACTTTTACTGTCTGAGCCCTTGAGGCCTGGCACATGGTGGTCATCCCATCAACATGTACTGAGTAAAGGAATGAATGAGCGAGTAAATGAGTGAATGTATCAGTGTAAGGTGAATAGGTAAATATGGAAACATAGAGATGGAGAGGTACCAGAAAAGAGCCCCAGGAAAGAAAGGGATACAAAGAAAACAGACAGTCCATGAAAAGTCAATGTCCTCTGCATCCCAGTTTTTTTATGATCCTTCCCCTGCTTACCCTGGAGCTGTTGGGAAAATGTCCAATGTTCTGCCAAAGGAAATGAGCCTGCTGGTTGGAGTTTATATAAAATATCTGGATGGAATTGTTTCAGCGCAGTCAGCCTGCTGTGCCTGCAGAGAGCCGAGGCCCGGAGGGTTGAGGAGCCCACAGATGCTGCGAATGGTGCTCAGCCTCACGCCACAGCCCCTGCTCAGTGTCACGCCACTCTGGCCTAGCTTGAGGTTCAAAGCTGGGGAGCCACCACGATGTACGGCAGGGACAGAGGGACAAGGAAATCAACCCCTGTGGCCCCAGTTAAACTGGGGGCACCCCAAGTTGTCCAGGTTCACAGTTTGTAAAAGATCAGATGAACAAACTTGCAGCAGGAAGGAATAGGATCGCTGAGGGATGATAACAGTGAAGGTTAATTTGTTCTGCCTGTTACAGGGGGTAATTAAGCTGGCACATTTCACACTGTTACGTTTGGATCAAGTAGCTTCTGATTATACACTTAGAAAAATTTCAAGTAGCCACAAGACAATTTCCAAACTGAAACTGCAACTCCACTCTGGGAACCCCTGAACTACTAATCAACTACTAATGAACCTGGGTACCACTCAATCATCTTCACAAAGTCTCTACAAGATAGGAAGGAAGAAGCCTATTGTCCATTTAGCCACAGAACAGCTGAGGAATGAGCAACATGTTGGTTTATCCACTGGCAACTCTTGTGTATGACTGCCAAGGGCATGAACTTGAACAGTCATTCATTCAATAAAGATCGATTCCCTATGGCATCAGATCCTTTGGTTGGCACTGAAGATACATCTGAATAAAACAGGCAAAATGTTTGCCTTTTATGTTACCTGTATACTGTTGAGTTAAATACATAAAATCCAAATAAGTAAATAAATATATATAATAATAAACTCAGCAGAAAAAAATAAGGCATGAAAGAGAGTGATTGAGAAGGCTTTTCAGTATTAGTTATTAATAGATGAATTTTGATAAATGTGGAAATCAAAGCATAATGAAGGCAAATGAATAGAATAGACAAATGATAATTTGAGAGTGAAGGGAGCGTGAGATGACTGCAGGTTGCAATATTCAAGGAGAGTCTCCATCTCCATGACAGAAGTGGACCTTGAACTCATATTTGAATTAAAGATGGCATAATGACTTAGAGGCTGGAGAGCAGAAAGTATTATATGGACAATAAGGAATAAAACTTGTACAGTACAAACTTTGGGAGGCTAAAAGAAATGAATCATTTCAATAAGCTGAACTTTGTGGAAACTGTTCTTAGGAGGTTTACTTTAACATATACATTCACAAGTGCATAAACACACACACACACACACACAACACAGGCTAATGCTGCTTGATGCTAAATCAGTGGTTAAGATACTGATGTGAATAAAAACAGGATTAATAAACTGGTGAATTGTGTTCATCATTGAGGTCAGTTCAGTGGCAATGACGAGAAGAGTTCCTCCAGCTAGAATTCTGTGTCCTGGAGAAACTCTTCTAGACATTGCCCCATCCCAGAGCTTCAGGGTATGCCCTGGGTCTTTCAGCAGCCTCAGGCTCCAGGGCATTGATGGAGGCTACTGGACACTGACTACATCATGCCTCAAACCTGTTTATCTTCCTTGAGAAGAAACTGTGTGAATTGTTTTTTCTTGTATACATTTTTCACACAGTGGCTATTTCATATATACTTACCTTATAAGCAATACAGCTCTTAAAGAGTTGATAGAAGGAACTTGAGACATTTTTATAATGTATAAAATTTTTTATACATTTCTATAATGTATAAATTTTTTTATAATGTTTCTTTTAATTTTGAGTACATTTAGGTATGGTCTATCTCTCCAGGCTTATAAGCAAATAAAAAATCTAAGAGAAAAAGGTGTTTCTTATATAAAATGAGCTCCTGAAAATTTGGGAATCATATGCCAGGTAACTACTATTTGTGTACTTCTAACAGCTCGTTTCCAACAGTAGCTTCCCAGTGAACCGTGCATCCTGGAATTCATGCCCTGTGTGGTTCTCTTTCTACAAATCTCATCTGGTTCCCAATATAATGAGGGAAAAGTGATACTTAGGTGAATTCAGAAGAAGCGTTGCAGTCTTTGCCTGGGTTTCTTGGAACACTCATTCTGCTGGGAGTAGCTCCTGCATGTAAAATCACTACTTTGCGATCCTCCACTGAGAGGAAACCCAGCTTAGCTACAAGGAGAAGCAGCAGGGAGAAAGAGATCAGTCCAGCCTCAGCTACTCTACTCCAGCTGTCCTAGCCTGGCTGCTACACATGCTAGTCCTAGTCTAGAAGCCATCTTGATCGTCTTGCCCAGTTTTATATTAGATGACTCAAGCCACAGTCAAGATTTAAGTGTACCCATTTGAGAGACACTCGGTGAAAATCACTCAGCTAAGTCTAGTCTACCTGCCAAGTAATAAAATGTAAAGGTAGTTTGCACAGGGGTCCCCAGCCTCTGGAATCTAATGTCTGATGACTTGAGGTAGACCTGATGTCACCCCAGATTCATGTGTTGAATCCTCAGTGTGATGGTATTTGGACACGGAGCTTTGGGGTGGTAATTAGGACGTGAGGGTAGAATTCTCATGAATGGGAATAGTGCCCTTATAAGATCCTGTTCATGATGCCAGTTGTCTTGTTGATCCTGCTTACAGTGCCAACTGTCTCACTGTATCTCACTGTGCCTATGTGCACTGAACCCAGGGTAAGCAAGGCAAGAGCAGAGGAGCTGGAAGAAGACTCAAGGAGCCATGGGAACTGCAGACACGTTTATTCTCTCCTGGCTGGAATGTAGTCGTAACACAGTCATAGCACAGCCTCTCTCCTGGCTGATATAGCAGCCATAACATACCCATAATGTAGCCATAATATAACCTCACATTACATAACCATGATGTCACTCCAGCATAGCCCTGGTGCAGCAGCAGCCAGGACCTGCATGGTGAAGCTCACACGGGCGAACCACACAAAGCAGCCTGTGACCAAGCAATTACCTCGTGGCGTGCATGAGCAGTCCTATATGTGATCTCAGCTGTTACACAACTGTGCAAAGTGAGAGGGCACGAGAGCACGGGGTGAGAGGGTATGAGAGCAAGGGGCAAGAGAGACTGCTGCCATCTCGTTAACTTCCCAACAAAGATCTCTCTCTCTCTCTCTCTCGAACACAAAAGGACACAGCAATAAGACCTTCAAACCAGGAAGAGGCCCCTCACCAGGAACTGATTTGGTGTACTCCTTGACCTTGAACTTCACAACCTGCTGAATAGTGAGAAATAAATTTCTGTTGTTTAAGCCATCTAGGTAGGCTATGGTACTTTCATTATAGCAGCAGGAATTAACTAACACACTATTCATTTTAAATATTGGAAATTAGGTCTCAAAATAATAGCCAAAACCTAGAAATTCCCCCAAATGTTTAACCATACTAGAATGGGAGAATAAATTGTACTGTACACAAATAATACAATACTGCATATGACAATAAATAGTCTATAATGCAATCCAAAAATTGTTTCATTAACATAATATGAATGAAAAAACAGAGATCAAAGACTACATAGTATGTGATTCATTTTGCAGCTTGAAAACTAGCAAAATGAATCAATTGTGTTTAAAGTCAATATAGTGTTTAACCTTATGGGGAGGGAGCAGTTATTGACTAGGACAATCATGGGAAAGTGGGTCTTATGTATGGATGGTTCCGTTTTGTGATCTTGATGCCTTTCACTTTTACAAAGTTATGTAAAGTCTGTGAAAATTAGTTGTGAATGTTAAGTATATTTTATATATGTATATATGTGTGTATTATATTTTAATAAAAGCTTAAACTGAAAAGGGTGAGGTAAATGAATGGTCTGAGTGTCCTCAGTAAGAATCAAAGCATATTTTCAAGTCTTGTTTCTCTGACTTCAAATACTGAGCATTTTTATTTCTGGGAGCTTGACCTCCCACCCAAGCTTTCAGTAAACTGTACATAGTATGTGTATAAATCTATAAATATGCTCCAACAAATAGGTCCCAATGATCCTCCACTGTCCAAAAGTAATATTTATTGAGAGCTAATGATCCAAGCATTATCTAGTGCTTTTCATGCACTAACTCATTTAAAGCTTATAAGAATACTATGACGTAGTTATCACCACCCTCACTCTCATCATCACCATCCTTACCCATATCTCAGATGAGAACACTAAGGCCCAGAAGTGTTAGACAAACTGACAAATAGCTCATAACAGATCTAAGATGGGACGCAGGAAATCTGAGCCAAGGCCCCCTCCTCCTCCTCTCAACGCTGTTTTCCTACTTCTGAGAAAGGCCCTCTGGATGCCGGCCACAGTACCATCTCCTCTCAAACCGAGTGCATGCACACACGTATCTCTGGGCTGTATGTACCAGGTGTTTCAATACACTCCATCATTTTGGATCTCATCGTAAAGAATCCTGTTGTGCAGCTCTCTTCCACCACTCATTCATTCAAGAATTCACTCATTCATTCTTTCAGCTTTCTGGGTTTTAGCAAGTGTGGTCCCAGGTCTCTGCACAAGTCTCACCCATTCCATCTCACAATGTTATACAAATCTGCTCATGCTCTCTCTGTGGTGTCTCCAACCAGCACAGACCCTTCTTTAAGTCCATACAGAGCACTATATATTCAGTTGCATTTTATTGTTCCTTATGACAAATCCTTAAGGAAAAGTCATTATTATTGACTTCCCTTTACAGATAAGAGAGAATTCAATTTTTACATTTTTTTGGTCAGACTTCTTCATCAAATTATTGCTTGGAAAACTTTCTCCCCTATAGGGAAGCAGCCAGCACAAGGAGATCTCAGCCCATTCCATGCAGTTTTGGTACACTGGTTTATTTCCATCAACCTTGGGAGTGTCATAAGTAATTTATTGATAAAGTACCAAAGCTTGCAAGCGATTTACCATTAAAAAATAAATGTGCTTGGCTTCAAAGTTATCTCTATGAGAAATCAATTCATTCTTGCATCTCTGTTCATTGTGCCAACAAGAAATCTCTCTATGTTGAAGCCCAGAGGAAGTTACTGTCAAGGATGGTGATTTGCCCAAGGCCATACAGGGTCATAATCAGTACTAGAGGTAGATCCTAATTCCCTAGTCTAGGGATATTATTATTAGTTTTTAGCTCTATGAAAACCTGTCACCCTTTCCTACCGAAGATGCACCTTTTAGAAAAAACCAGAAACCTGGTTTTAGCAGCATGGGTCGAGGACTAAACTGGGCCAGGATGGATCCACCCATATTTTTTGGCCACATTTTCAGAAAGGCTTCTCATAATATAGCACCAGCAATTACTGCCAAGGCCTTCCTTCCAGGAGCTCCCAAGCTCTAAGATGCCAACCCTCACCTAAGGTAGTACATTCCTGTCTAACTGTTGTTCACCATTTCAAAGCAAACATCTCTGGAAACAAAGACTGGCCTATAACTTGTCAAAATGTCTTGCAAGCATTTCTAGGCACTTAAAAAAAAAACATTGCTGTCAGTTTCATACAAATATGCATAAATTGACAGTGTAGTGTCAAATAGCTGAGCCCTGAAGGGTTTGAGGCAAAATCAGAAGGAGAAGTCAAGGAGATTTTTCATGGACCTCAGCTCATTTACATTTTGCTAATTTACTGAGACAAAGTGAAGCCTGATAGCTAATGAGATGGTTCGTGTTGCTGAACCATATTTTGTGTAAACGAAAATCTGCCACTCTGTTTATTGGGAAAAATATGCTTCTAAAGACAGAATTATATAGTATTAGATGCTTAAATTCTTACATTTAAAAGTGTAAAACTGAACATAAAATATCTTAATTAAATTAGTCTCTCTGCAAAGGACTGAGCTGTGGCTTTCAGCCCCTGAAGGGCTGGTATTGAATTTAATACCTCTTGCAAAATTGAAGTCTCTATAACACCACACTTTGTCTGTGACTTTGGCTGCAAATGTGAATTATTTGTGCAGAAGGCCTAGGGAATGCTGTTACAGCTTGAACAGTTTTAGATCTACAATGAGCAAAGGACTAGAACAGATAAGATTCCCTACAGTCAGATGCTGGGGCTTGAAACTCAGACACAGGGAGATGGTTGGGAGGTGGAGATGGGAGGTGTTTTTTATATCCTTTATCTTTCTGACAGGTATAAACAGAGACTTCTGAACTGATTGGCATGTTTATGCAAACACAAAAAGCTATGGGACAAACCAGTGAAGAGATTTTAGTTTTGTTTTTTTTCTCCAAATAAATATAAAAAAGAGGAAATGCTGATAAAACAGCCTTGATAGCTTGCCTCCAAATTTAAAAGCAAGACACTTTGCCTGGTATACGCTCTTTGGGAAATACTTTGGGGGAGGTAATTGAATTGTTACTTATAAGGGGCTGGGACCACACATGTTCACTTACTCTGGTCCATTACTCTGCAAACACGTCCATGAGCACCCTGTCTAATGCCCATATCTGACTCTCAGAATCTACACCAGGAGCCTTATTTAGAGGCAGATTGCAAAAAAATTATACCCCAGAAGCCCTAGTCTAAAGTGTTCTGGTCTGTAATTGTATGAAATTGAAGTGGGCAGACACAGAACTTAACTGTATGTGTAATGTGTAACTGAATTGTGCTTCTGCTGAGTAATTGATATGGAAGCAGTCGAGGGTTTAGCTGAGACAGTGGAGTTTCTGGCCCCAGCAGCAGGCTCTGGGAGTGCCTTCATAATGGCTTTATCCTCTACCCATGTTTAGAGCACAGTATATCAGATATTTATAAGTCAGGGCTGCCTGTGTTGGGGGCATGTAAAAATAGCATTTATCGAGTACTACCCATGGCTCAGACACTGCTAAGAGCTTTGCATACATAAACTTCTTCAATCCTTACTTCAGCCTTCTGTGATGCATATTCTTGTTAATATTCCTAAGACAAAACAAACTTAGAAAGGTTAAACAATTTGTCTAGTGTGGCAGACGTGTTAAGTGGCAGAGACAGGATTTGACCCACACTGTCAGACCCCAGAATCTTTGGAGTGTAATACACAGAATGCCACCCCCAGGCATGCACACCCAGGTGGAGAGAGCAGGATTAGCCTCTAGAGATCAGGTTACCTTCCCCTGGAGGTCACAACGCAAGATGCACACAAGTATGGAATCAAGGAACAGATCCCAAAAGCCAGGTTTCAAGAAATGAATTTAAATGCTTGCTGCAATAACATCTTGCTTGATCACACTATTTTTCAGAGTTGGCTACCATTGGTAGAAAATCCCTAACCCAGACAAGGAAGAGATTTCACAGGTTTTAGGAGCAGTTGGGCAAAGTGATCACTGCTCCCTCTTATCTTCCTCTTCTCCAGTACACAAATGGTCAGCTCTCACAGGCAGGAAGACAAATGCTGGATAGCATCAGGCCATGATCCTGGCCCCTTAGGAAGCTTAGGAGGATATAGCAATACCTCTTTCTGAGGCGAGAAGACTGATTTCCCCACCTTTTACAATGTACAGTCATATTGTCTCTTGGCTGCTATGTGATATATTCAAGCTCCCTGAGCTGGTTTGAATTTTGATTGTTTAGTGTTTTATAGGGTATTTTATTTAGAGATAATGTCATTGACAATTTATTATCCAAAATATCATCCACGTCTATGAGCTGAGATTCAATTTTCATAGCTTTTATATCTGTCATACTCGCTGGTCTCCAAACTCAATTGCTCATCCTTTCTTTTGGATTATGAAGCTAGTTGATTCCATGTTCAGTGCTCATTTCATCATTTTTATCCCCATACTTATCTCATTTATACCCAATAATGCAGTGTTTTGCATATTTGGAAGTTGCACTAGGCCATGAATTCCCTTTCCTTAATTCTTGGTGGGTATTTCTCTTACAGGTTTCCTCAGATAGAGTTTAACTTACTAACTTTTTACATACTAGACAGTAAACACATCAAGGGCAGGAACTGTATTTTATTCATTTTTGTATCTTTTGGCATCTATTATTGTAAGAATAAATAAACATTAATTGGTTAAAAGATGAAAAGTTTTTAAATCAACTTAAAAATTTAGTTTTAAACTAATCTGTTATTCTTTGCTCTTTCCTGTTAAGTTTGAAATGTATATTCTAAGTCATTCTCGTATTTCTGAGCACAAAAACATGACAACATTTCTCGTAAATGAGAAAGCAGGATTGAAAGTCACCAAATTTGGACCCAGTCCCACCTAATTTATAAAACTCTACAGTAACTGCAGCCGACACTGACCTTTCCCAGAATTCTTATTATACTTAGAGACAGTATCAGCCAATTTAGCACAGAATTCTTCTTCAATAATTTTTTTTTTTTTGGCCTGTGCTACTTTTGCCTTCTGAACTAGATCATAAACTTACAGCAAATATCCCAGAAATACCTGGTGACTAAAGAGTAGGGTGACGAATTCTTCCTACTTTTAGCACTGGAAGTTCTCTGTTCCAGGACTAGGACAGTCAATCACCCTGAGTGGACGGCTGTTCAGTTGCCTAAATGACTGATTTTACAAGTTCTATTGATCACTGACTATAAAGTGTCTAGTAATATCCATATCAGCCTAGTCTTCCTCCTATTGCCAGACACGTGAGTATAAGAAACACTGACAAGCATATAGGCATATAATATAACACTGATATTCGGTGGGCTTTTTACTGAGTTAACACATACATTTTATATTATTTTTAGCTATACATGATCTGTGGGCTTCCCTAGCAGCTCAGTGATAAACAATCCATCTGCCAATACAGGAGAGCTGAGTTTGATCCCTGGATAGGAAGATCCCCTGGAGAAGAAAATGGCAACCCACTCCAGTATTCTTGCCTGGAAAACCCCGTGGACAGAGGAACCTGGCAGGCTACAGTCCATGGGTTTCCAAAGAGTCAGACACAACCAAGTGACTAAACAACAACAGCACACATGATCTGCGGGTTTGTATCAGGTTCCATCAGATTTGGCCTGTACTAAGGCATTCTTGGGATTCCCTGGTGGCTCAGACGGTAAAGCGTCTGCCTGCAATGCGAGACACTCAGGTTCGATCCCCGGGTTGGGAAGATCCCCTGGAGAAGGAAATGGCAACCCACTCCAGTACTCTTGCCTAGAAAATTCCATGGATGGAGGAGCCTGGTGGGCTACAGCCCATGGGGTCACAAAGAGTCGTACTTGACTGAGCGACTTCACTCACTCACTCACTCAAGGCATTCTTAGTAATATGAAACCTAAGGAATCATCTGATCAAACTTTGATCAAGTGAAGCCTAGAAAGATGAAGTGAGCTGACCAAAGTCTCCACAAAATTGTTAGAAGGGTTAGAAGTACATCTCAGGCACATCCTTCCTTGCTCTCCAGTCCCCAGCAGAAACCCCAACCCAAAGGGTGGGTTTTGGGGAAAACTCCAGATTTCATTACACAATTTGCATTTTATTGAACATCTTTTTGCACATTTTGAGGAGATCTAGGTAAATTGAATAACTCCCTTGAGATGAATATAATCTGCAGGAGGTCAAAATTTCTTCTAAGACTGCCTACTGAAAGCTATATTTTCTGTTCTAAAGACAAAGAAGTAATTTCTGGCAGCTGCCATTTTCCTATAAGGAGCAGGCATTATCCTTTTAGGAGTATATCTTTCTACCTAAAGTATGCTATTAGATAATGCCTGAATTTCCTCCTGCCATGGTAGTGTTCCTTGCAGGTCACTGGAACCGACGAGTGTGCTAGACTAGTATTCCTCAAAGTGATAAATGACCACCTGCAACAGAATTTCCAAGAGTATTGTGGGGAGAGAGAAAATTAGCCAAGATGGCATGTTCAGGCTCTCTCACCCCATGTTTTGTAAATCATGACTCTATAACAGCTGAGACCACTTAGAGACTGCACATGCATGTGGTACTCACCTGGTCATGGGTTACCACGTGTGGTACACCTGTATTGCTCGGTCAGGGGTTACCGCATGTGGTACACCTGTATGGGTTCCACCTAAGAAAGTGGTGGCATTCCTGCTGCAACACAGCTGTGTCCACCGGGTCAGCCATGAGAGGAGAGAATATAGCGTGACTACTGCTACGGCTGCTGTGTCAGCCGGGAGAGAGGTTGTGCAGGGTTAGGTTATGTTATAGCTGTCATGCCAGCCAGCAGAGAATAAACCTGTCTGCACTTTCTATAGCTCCCTGAGTCTCCTTCCAGTCTCTTAGCTTGCATCTTGTCTATCCTGGTTCAGTCAACAGTGCAAACAGGATGATCAGCGATACAATTGGCATAGTCAGTGGGATATGCAGTGGGGGAGAGCATGAGACTCCCCTGGATGGAGGAAGCTAGCGGCCACCATACAGCATGTGGTACCATGGGGGCATGATTCTCTTGGCATGGGTTCCAGTGGAAGACTGGGAGGTGGTGGATGGGTCACTGAATGCCATTGAAAAGGCATTGCAGGTGGTGAGTTCCCATTCCCCAAACAAGGCAACATGGACTGCCACTGGCACTGTGGGGTGGATTTCCCTGACTGCCCTAAAGGTGAATATGGATAGTACTCTCTGTGATTCCATGCCAGTTGCAACGTGCAGAGATTCTTGGAAGAACTAAAGCAATATATATTGGCATTAAAGCAAGAACCCCATGCCCCTGAAGAATCCAATATCTCTGACAGCGAGATGGTAAGTGATGGTGATGATGAATGCTATGAGACTGCAGGTTCCCACTTGTTAGTGAGGCTCATTGTACAGCAGAAGTGAAGCATGAGCAGACTATGGCCTGGGTTGGGAGCATCCTCAGGGGACCCCCAATGTGACTGAATTCATGACATATTGACCACATACTCAGGTGAAGTTGGTTGACTTGGGTAAACAGTTTTGGCAAACGCATGGGGAGCCTTTGGCAGCGTGGCTTTTGTGACTTTGGGACACAGGAGTGGGCCTGGCACCTCTGGGAGGCTTTGCAGGTCCTTACTGAGACAAGTAGAGGGAAAGCATGGGAGATGCCATTTTGAAAGTGTGAAGACCTCGAAGCCAGCAGGGGTCCCATCTGGGTTACGCAGATGCAAATATGCATGAATTTGTGCAGAGGTATACTGTAAAGCTGTGTCCTATGTAGAAAATTGTCTTTTAAAGGCTGTGTCCTATGATGTAGACTGTATGCTAGAAGCTGTGTCCTATGATATGGATTTAGAATGGTGTGCTGAAAAGACTGTGCCCTGTGATGTGCTACGGACCTCTGATTCTCTTGCAGATTTAGAACAGCATGAAAGCAAAGGTCCATCTAGTCAAGGCTATGGTTTTTCCAGTGGTCATGTATGGATGTGAGAGTTGGACTGTGAAGAAAGCTGAGCGACGAAGAATTGATGCTTTTGAACTGTGGTGTTGGAGAAGACTCCTGAGAGTCCCTTGGACTGCAAGGAGATCCAACCAGTCCATTCTGAAGGAGATCAGCCCTGGGTGTTCTTTGGAGGGAATGATGCCAAAGCTGAAACTCCAGTACTTTGGCCACCTCATGTGAAGAGTTGACTCCTTGGAAAAGACTCTGATGCTGGGAGGGATCGGGGGCAGGAGGAAAAGGGGACGACAGAGGACGAGATGACTGGATGGCCTCACTGACTTGATGGACGTGAGTTTGAGTGAACTCCGGGAGTTGGTGATGGATGGGGCTGCTGTCTCTGGGGTCACACAGAGTCGGACATGACTGAAGAGACTTAGCAGCAGCAGGGAGGCCTGGCGTGCTGCGACTCATGGGGTTGCAAAGAGTCGGACACGACTGAGTGACTGAACTGAACTGAACTGAACTGAAAGCACTTGCAATCTTGTGGGTCGGCTGAGAGTGCCACAAAAATCCCCTCCTTGAAGATTTGGGCCTGGCCCCTGTAGGGGGTTTTTGTGGGTCCTTTATGACTCGATGGACATGAGTTTGAGTGAACTCCGGGAGTTGGTGATGGACAGGGAACCCTGGCGTGCTGATTCATGGGGTCGCAAAGAGTCGGACACGACTGAGCAACTGAACTGAACTGAACTGAGCTGAATATAAAGCCCTGCAGGGGTGGATTTGCCCCTATGGAGGCTTTCCTGAAATTTCACAAGGACAGGAGGTGGACTGGATGTGGTCAAGGTAGATGAAGGCACAAGCAGTAGGTGGCCCTTCTAGCCCCCCGACTGCACCATGAGCTCCAGGCGATACTTGGTGTTGGGTTTTGCTATGTGTTGGGGATGTGACTGTTGTAGCTACTGCTGTTGCAAGATGTAAATCCAAGGGTCAGTGTTATCACAGACGGGCTGTGCATCGAATGCGAGGTGAGAAACCCTGCAGGGGTGGATTGCGGGGAGAGCAAATTAGCCAAGATGGTGTGTTCAGGCTCTCTTGCCCCACACTGTAAATAATGTCTGTAACAGCTGAGATGATTTATAGCACTGCACACGCACGTCATGAGGTACTCGCTTGGTCATGCGTTACTGGGTGTGGTTCGCATGTATGAGCTCCACCTACGAAAGCGGCAGCGTTTCTGCTGCATCATGGCTACATCGGGTCAGTCACGAGAGGAGAGAATAGAATGTATCTACTGCTACAGCTGCCGTGTCAGCCAGGAGAAACGGTGTGTTGTGCTAGCTTATGTTATGGCTGCCAAGCCAGCCAGGAGAGAATAAACGTGTCTGCAATTCCTACTACTCTTCAACTTTCCTTCCAGACTCTGAGCTCACACGTTGCCTACCCTGGGTTCAGTGAACAGTGTGAAAAGGATGGCCAGTGATACAGCTAGGTATTAAAATGCCCACCTAGAGCTCAGAAATGCGACTCTCATAATTATATAAGATTTATATTAAAATTTGATAGTAATATTATAGATTTGAAATTAAAGTTAAGGTTTTTTTCATGCTCCCATAATTTCAGGCTATTGGAAACCAAAATTCATACTTAAATAATAAATAATTTATTTATCCCAGTATTCAAGTAGACTTGACTGATAATTGCTAACACGTTTTCACATTTTGTGTCATAAGGTTAAACTTAGAAGAGGAAAATTTGCTGGGAAAATTGTTTAGTTTTAATCAAAGTGTGTCCGTTGTTGCTTATATGCACAGACTTGTCAATAGCACAGATTTCTGCAAAAGCAGCTTGAAATGAAAAACTAATTGTGTAGAAGTTTCTAACTTTGCTTGTGCATGGGAACCATCTATCCAAATGCTTGGATCCCACCCCCAGAGATTCAGATGTAATTGATAAGGTGCAATATGGGCATTGGAAAAGGAAACCTGGCTACATGGAGTTTCAAGGAGTTGGACACAACACAGTGACTGAAAAACATCACCAAAAATGGGCATTAAGAATTTTCCCAGGAGGAAAACTGGTCAACCACCTGTAAAAGAATGAAACTAGAACACTTTGGAATACCATACACAAAAATGAAATCGAAATGCATTAAAGATCTAAATGTAAGACCAGAAACTATAAAACTCCTAGAGGAAAACATAGGCAGAACACTCTCTGATCACAAGATCTTCTATGACCCACCTCCCACAGTAATGGAAATAAAAACTAAAATAAGCAAATGGGACCTAATTGAACTTAAAAGTTCTTACACAATGAAGGAAACTATAAGCAAGGTGAAAAGACAGCCTTCAGAATGGGAGAAAATAATAGCAAATGAAGCAACTGACAAAGAATTAACCTCAAAGATATACAAGCAGCTCATGCAGCTCAATATCAGAAAAATAATTGACCCAATCGAAAAATGAGCCAAAGAACTAAACAGACATTTCTCCAAAGAAGACATACAGATGTCTAACAAACACATGAAAAGACACTCATCATCACTCATTATCAGAGAAATGCAAATCAAAACCACAATAATGTACCATTTCACACCAGTCAGAATGGCTGCCATCAAAAAGTCTACAAACAATAAATGCTGGAGAGGGTGTGGAGAAAAGGGAACCCTCTTACACTGTTGGTGGGAATGCAAACTAGTACAGCCACTATGGAGAACAGTGTGGAGATTCCTTAAAAAAAACTGGAAATAGAACTGCCACACAACCCAGCAATCCCACTGCTGGGCTTACACACAGAGGAAACCAGAATTGGAAGAGACAAGTGTACCCCAATGTTCATTGCAGCACTGTTTACAATAGCTAGGACATGGAAGCAACCTAGATGTCCCTTGGCAGATGAATGGATAAGGAAGTTGTGGTACATATACACAATGGAATATTGCTCAGCTATAAAAAAGAACACATTTGAGTCAGTTCTAATGGGGTGGATGAAACTGGAGCCTACTACACAGAGTGAAGTAAGCCAGAAAGAGAAACACCAGTAAAATATATTAACACATATATATGGAATTTAGAAAGACAGTAACGATGACCCTATATGCAAGACAGCAAAAGAGACACAGATGTAAAGAACAAACTCTTTCACTACATGGGGGAAGGCGAGGGTGGGACCATATGAGAGAATAGCATTGAAGCCTACATATTGCCTTATATAAAACAGATGACCAGTGCAAGTTCAATACATGAAGCAGGGCACTCAAAGCTGGTGCTCTGGGACAACCCAGAGGGATGGGGGTGGGGAGAGAGGTGGGAGGGGATTTCAGAAGGGAGGGACACATGTACATCCATGGCTGATTCATGTGAATGTATGGCAAAAACCAGCACCATACTGTAAAGTAATTCAGTTCAGTTCAGTTGCTCAGTCATGTCTGACTCTTTTCAACCCCATGGACTGCAGCACACCAGGCTTCCCTGTCCATTGCTAACTCCCGGAGCCTGCTCAAACTCATGTCCATCCAGTCAGTGATGTCATCCAACCATCTAATCCTCTGTCACCCCCTTCTCCTCCTGCCTTCAATCTTTCCCAGCATCAGGGTCTTTTCCAATGAGTCAGTTTTTCGCATCAGGTGGCCAAAGTATTGGAGTTTCAGCCTCAGCATCAGTCCTTCCAATGAGTATTCAGAACTGATCTCCTTTAGGATGGACTGCTTGGATCTCCTTGCTGTCCAAGGGACTCTCAAGAGTCTTCTCCAACACCACAGTTCAAAAGCATCAATTCTTTGGCACTCAGCTTTCTTTATAGTCCAACTCTCACATCCATACATGACTACTGGAAAAAAACCATAGCTTTGACTAGATGGACCTTTGTCAGCAAAGTAATGTCTCTGCTTTTTAATATGCTGTCTAGGTTGCTCATAACTTTTCTTCCAAGGAGTAAGCATCTTTTAATTTCATGGCTGCAGTCACCATCTGCAGTGATTTTGGAGCCCCCAAAATAAAATCTGTCACCATTTCCATTGTCTCCCCATCTATTTGCCACGAAGTGATGGGAATGGATGCCATTGATCTTCGTTTTTTGAATGTTGAGTTTTAAGCCAACGTTTTCACTCTTCTCTTTCACTTTGATCAAGAGGTTCTTTAGATCCTCTTCAATTTCTGTCATAAGGGCGGTGTCATCTGCATATTTGAGGTTATTGATATTTCTCCTGGTAATCTTGATTCCAGCTTGTGCTTCATCCAGCCCAGCATTTCTCATGATGTACTTTGCATAGAAGTTAAATAAGCAGGGTGACAATATACAGCCTTGACATACTCCTTTCCCAATTTGGAACCAGTCTGTTGTTCCATGTCTGGTTCAAACTTTACTTTCATACATCTTGACCTTCATACTGATTTCTCAGGAAGCAGGTAAGGTGGTCAGATATTCCCATCTCTTTCAGAATTTTCCAGTTTCTTGTGATCCATACAGTCAAAGGCTTTGGTGTAGTCAATAAAGCAGAAGTAGATGTTTTTCTGGAACTTTCTTGCTTTTTTGATGATCCAGTGGGTGTTGGCAATTTTATCTCTGGTTCCTCTGCGTTTTCTAAAACCAGCTTGAACATCTGGGAGTTCATGGTTCATGTACTATTGAAGCTTCATTTGGAGAATTTCGAACATTACTTTGCTGGCATTTGAGATGAATGTGATTGTGCAGTAGTTTGGACATTCTTTGGCATTGCCTTTATTTGGGATTGGAATGAAAACTGACCTTTTCCATTCCTGTGGCACTGCTGTGTTTTCCAAATTTGCTTGCATATTGAGTGTATCACTTTCACAGCATCATCTTTTAGGATTTGAAATAGCTCAACTGGAATTCGCTCACCTCCACATACTTTGTTCATAGTGATTAGCCTCCAATTAAGTATACCTGTGGCGGATCCATTTTGATATTTGGCAAAACTAATACAATATTGTAAAGTTTAAAAATAAAATAAAATTAAAAAATAAAAATAAAATAAATAAATTATTATTTTTTTTAAAGAATTTTCCCAGGTGATACTAACATGCAACCAAAGTAGCAAAACCACAATGTACATTAAGTTTTCCTGACTAATAATACATAGACCTGTGTGGTTTATAAAGAACAGAAATATCTTTCTCACTGTTCTGGAATCTGGGAAGTCCAAGATCAAGCTACTGGCACAGTTTCAATCTGGTAAGAGCTGCTACCTGGTTCATAGATGGCTGTTTTGTTTGTATATTCTCACTAGGGGAAGGTGGGACAGAGCTTTCTGGGGTCTCTTTCAAAAGAGCACTAATACCATTAATGAGGGTTCTACTCTCATAACCTAATCACGTCCCAAATATCTCACTTCCAAAAGCCATTGCATTAGGGGTTAGGCTTCAACACATGAATTTTGGGAGGGATGCATTTAGACCACTCAGCCTTCTCTCATAAGGTATGTAGTTTGCTTTGTACCATTATACACTGATCTGCTTTCCAAGACTGCTGAGTGAAAATTCTCACCTTGCAAATACTCAATATCCACATATTCTGTTAATCACAGATAGAGTCTCTACTGAGGTATTCTGGGAACATGAAGATCAACATTTGTTTTCCTAGCTTTACTCCAATTAGTATTGAAAACCTGAGGAAAGCATGCTTGAGTCCTTAATTCTTTTAGAAAAAAAATGCACCAAGCCAGATTCATTTGCCAGAAGGCATAATATCCTTGAACTTAGCCTGATCAAAGCATGAGTCATCTAACTAGAGATAATACCCAGTGTGGTGCTTCATAAACAAGATGCATTAAGGAAAAAAATAGCCCAAATGTCATTTGCTAATATAAATCTTATTGTTTCTTTCATGGAAGGGACTGTGCAAATTGTTTTAACTGGCCACGATTTTATCAAGATGCTTTCAGAAAAAAATGAATAAATTAAAATTTTAAAAGTTAAAACAATAGACATTATGGAGCTGTTTCAAATTCCTATGATAGTAGAGCTAGGACTGTTGCTTCATAGAATACAAATGAATAAATCATTTATGATTTATTCAAGGATACCTAGGAATTAGTTCTGGGACTGACAACTGATCTTAATTTATTCTTGACAATTCACTTTGTGAATGTCCTCCTTTTCCTTGCTTTCCTGACCCTTTATCAGGATCTAGGTACCACCGTTTGACAGGCGTTAAAGGCCACAGGGCTCAGCTGTCTCCAGGAAGCAAATCTCTGAGCTGGAAAGCAGAGGTGCAGCAAGCATAACTCTTTCTTTGCAGAACAAGCACAATCTATTTCCTTCCAGCCAGCAGGAAAGCAGGAACAGATGCTTCCCTCATCTCCACTCAAGTGAAAGAAACATTTGTTCTTTCTCTATTTCCTAGGATTTACCAACTCTTAAAAATCCGGTTGCTTCTGCATAATCCATGCAAGTTGTTATGGACTGAATATTTGTGCCCCCTGCCTCCCTAAAGTCTTATGTTAAAGTCCTAACCCTAAAGTATGTGGAGATAGGGTCTTTGGTGGGCTGATTAGGGTTGGATTAGGTCATGAGAGCAGAGCCCTTATGGTGGAATTAACAGCCTTATAAGAAGGAGAGTTGTTGCACTGATTAAGTGAAAAAGTAACCATCAGCAAGCCAGGAAGTGGGCTCTCACCAGGAACCAAGCCCTGCCAGAACCTTGATCTTGAATTTAGAAGCCTCCAGAACTGCGAGAAATAATTTTCTATGGTTTAAACTACCCAAGTATTTTGTTATAGAATCCTCAGCTAAGATATAAGTCCTTTCTAAAATTCAGATTTTTTAAAATATTTATTTATTTGACTGTAGCACATGAGATCTTCCATCTTCATTGTGGAAAGTGGGATCATTAGTTGCAGCATGCGAACTTAGTTGAAGTGCAGAGTTTTTTGCCTGAAAGTCCTCATTATCAGAAACAGAATGCCTAGTTCACATTTCACATTTTTATTGTGCTTTCCAGAAAAGCAACAGACTACACTGATTATGTGCAACAGTGCATTTCATCATGTAAATTTTGATCTCCAGAGGAAATTAGTAGGAAAACATTGAAGACATTATGTTGTGTCCCCCCTCCCCCAAAATGCATAACTTTATTTTCTTTTTCCCTTAATCCAGAAGAACATAATTGCTTAATTAATTCTTCACTAGACAAACTTAGATATTGTTGTTGTGCAGTTATTAAGTTGTATCTGACTCTTTGTGACCCCATGAACTGAAGCACACCAGGCTTTCCTGTCCTTCACTATCTCCCAGAGTTTGCTCAAGTATATGTCCATTGATTCAGTGATGATATCCACCCATCTCATCCTCTGTTGCCCTCTTCTCCTTCTACCTTCAATCTTTTCCAGCATCAGGGTCTTTTTCAATGAGTCACCAGGTGGCCAAAATATTGGAGCTTCAGCTGCAGCCTCAGTCCTTCCAATGAGTATTCAGGGTTGATTTCTTTGCTTTCCAAGGGCCTCTCAAGTGTCTTCTCCAGCACCACAATTCAAAAGGATCAGTTCTGTGCTCAGCCTTCTTTATGGTCCAACTGTTATATCCATACACGACTACTGGAAAAAACAAGCTTTGACTATATGGACCTTTGTCAGCAAAATATTTTTTTCTTTTTAGCATGCTGTCTAGGTTTGTCATAGCTTTTCTTCCAAGAAGCAGTTGTCTTCTAATTTCATGGCTGCAGTAACCATCCTCAGTGATTTTAGAGCCCAAGAAAGAAAATCTGTCACTGCTTCTACTTTTACCCCTTCTATATGCCATGAAGTGTTGAGACCAGATGCCATGATCTTTGTTTTTTTAATGTTGAGTTTTAAGACAATTTTTTCATTCTCCTCTATTACCCTTAGTTCCTCTTCACTTTCTGCCATTAGAGTGATATCATCTGCATACCTGAAGTTGTTGATATTTCTCCCAGCAATATTTTGTACTATGGCAAAAATTCAAATTTTGACCTAGCATTGACATTAATTGGGTAGGTTAGCTTAATTTTCCATCATTAAAAAAGAGTCAGAGGCCTTGTTTCCTTATCCTCTGGTTGGAAAAAAAAAAGAATAAGCAATAAGTTCTAGTAATTACTGGCCTTTATGCAGACCACTAATCACTTAGGTCCTTTGAAGAATTTAACAGTGACTAGATATTATTCAATTAGCTTGTTAAAAGATATCTAGTGATATTAAGCCTTGGCTCATAGATGAAATTAAATGCTTCTTTTAAAGTAGATTAGCTTTGGAATAATGAAATAAGGAAAGCATTAAAAAGAGAAAGCAACTCAAGCTATCAATTAAACTGTGGAGTTTTCAGAATAGAAAAAGGTGCAGTCTGTGATTGTGGTCCCTCCACTCTAGAGACCCCACTTCAAAGTCCCACAGACTGAACTCTGAGGCTCACAAATAGGTCAGAATTTTGTTACCATAATCAGAGTAGTGTGGTTTCCTATTTGTCCGTAAATGAGCCTACAAGTTAGAAAATAATATTTCAACAGAGAAAATAAATGACTGCATGTAGGCATGGGTAAGTCTTCCTTGATGGCTCAGTGGTAAAGATCTGCCTGCAATGCAGGAGATAGGAGTTCAATCCCTGAGTCAGGAAGATCCCCTGGAGAAGCAAATGACAATCCACTCCAGTATTTCCATCTGGGAAATCCCATGAACAAAGGAGCCTGACAGGCTACAATCCATGATGTAGCAAAGAGTGGAACATGATTTAGCAACTAAATAACAAAAAGGCATGAGGAACCAGTTCTTATCATTCATAGAATGTTCTTTAGAAACCAAAAAGTTGGGGAGCAGGCTGAGGGGAGGCTACATAGGAGAGATTATTGCTGTTGTTTAGTCACTAAGTCGTGTCCAACTCTTTTGCAATCCCATGGACTGTAGCCCACCAGGTTCCTTTGCCCATACAATTTCCAGGCAAAAATACGGGATTAGATTAGCCGTTTCCTTCTCCAGGGTCTCTTCCTGACCCAGGGATCAAACCTGCAACTCCTGCATTGCATACAGATTCTTTACTGCTGAGCAAATGGAAACCCACGTAGAAGAGACTATAGCAGATTCTGAATTAACCATGCAGTCATGTAGGCTCTTAAAAGAAATATGACATGATGGTTGGGAAAGAATGTGAAAGAAAAGACCACCAGAGTTCAAGTCTCAAGTGTCACTATGTGAACTCTGCCAAATTATTTTCCATCTCTTTGAGCCTGTTTCTTCATTTATGAAGATGAATAGCAGTATTCCATAGACTATTAGTATTTTATGAGATTAAATATAATGTATATGAAAACTCTTCCAAAGCTTAAAAACACATGAAAAACATCAGTTAATACAATTATTTTTAAAATATCACTATAAAGTAAAAATATTTCATGTTCAATTTTAGAAAATTTGAACTTACTGAAAAGTGAAAAGAAATTTAATTATATGCTTATTATCTAGAAATTAACACTTATTTTCCTCTAGTATATTTTCTGTGCATTTAAAAATAATAGTGAAATAACTGCAATTTTGAGTTCTACTTTTTTATTGAAATAACAAAATGTCTCTAAATTTTTATTTACAAAATTTTGTATAATGTTCCATCATACAATTGCATTGTCATTTATTGAACTGTATTTCCCTTGCTGATTTTATTGGTTGTTTCCATTTTTTTTTAGTATATGTAACACACAAATAAACATTCTTGATATCATCTGTATACATATCTGATTATTTTCCAGCAATACTTAGATATAGAAATGAAATGCTAAAAAGCCTAAAGAACTTGCAGCTTTTGATATAATATTTTTGGAAATTATAATATTTTTATAGTATAATATTTTTGGAAAAAATAAATAGGCACAATGTGCATCTACATTCAGATTTCATACCTGTTCTTTACTGAATGTGTAATGTGGGGTAATTAGCAGCTACTGTAATTTCCTTTCTTTTCTCTCTGCCCAAATGTTACTTCAACTAGAGAGTTACTTCAATTCTTGACAGCCCCAAAGACTACTCATCCAAAATAGCAGTACAAAATAGTACTGCTACTAGGATGTGATAGGAGAGGTGAATACCTTATGCTGAATCTTAAGGTGGGTGTCTCTATTAGGCAGCTAGTCAGACATGAGCAGTTCCTGCCCCATCCTGGATGGACAGTGGCGCTCAGATCACACCCAGAAATGTGCTCAAGGACCACCAGCATGGTTTCCAGCCATATAAGGAGCAAGCTGGATAAAACTGCCAGTGCATCTTGATGCCAGTGTAGCAGGACCTAAAAGGTAACTCAAAGAAGCCCAGGGTTCATTATGCTATATTTGCAATATATTAGCCTTGCAGTTTTTTGGTACCTCTCGCACCACTGAGTTTTGCCTTGGTGCTTGTGGGTGAGCACCTGTGTACTAGGAGAAAAGTTATATAATCAAAGATGTCAGTCAACTTGTCAGTCAAATGACACAGGACACAGGGAGGGACCACGACTCTAAAAACCCAGCCCTACTCCATTGCATGGCTACTTCTGTTTTCCAGACAGTCCCCTCTCATACTATCTCTGGAGTGTACTTCCACTTTTGCTTAATGAAACTCTTGCTCTTTAAAACTGCTCTATGCCTTTAACTGAATTCTTGCCTTTGAGAAGGCAAGAACCGAGGAAATCACCATTCTGCAGGTGACACCTCCTTGTTAGAATCACTGAGAGCTCAGAGGCCTTTCTCAGAAGGGCTCACTCAGCCCTGTGGTTTTACCATTTCACTTCACTCTGTTGTACTGGGATCTTAGGAAATGACTCATCAAAATCCAAGAGACTTATTTATAAACCAACATATCAGTTTATTCACTTATACCAAGGAAACTAGAACATTCTTGTCAACTGGTCATTATGGTCTCTTCCCACCAGAAATTCTATCTGAAAGACTAAATTTATTTCAGCAGTTAACTTTGTGAGACAAGAGTGGATACCCACTCTGGTTTATGGTTATAAATTTTTTCTCCCCTGCTGGCCTACAGATATTTTGAAAGCTGGAACATCTATTTCTTTAACTGCAATGCCCAATGTCTGGGATAGAGATAAATATTTTTTCAATGTGTTTCCCAAAAGATAGAAAGACAGAACAAAAGGAAAAATCAAGGGATAGAAGAACAATCTTCAACTTCTCAGAATTGGACTATAAACATTAATTCAAACCACAGGCTATCCATGATATTTTTATATCATACACTCATTGTATTTTTTAATTTTACCCTGGGGAGATCAGTTATTTGTGCCTCCATTTAATGTTCACATGTGTTTGCAACTGATTTTTTCAGGAAGTCAAATTGAAACAAGCAACAAGAAACAACACACACTCATCTTTAGGAAAATTTGTCTGATTTGAAATTCCTTAGATGGGTACCAGCAAAATGAGATTAGAGATCCACTCCTTCTCCCTTAAGGAATTTTGTGAACTTTTACAATAGATAGAAATATTTATTTATGATTCATATTTCTCTTTGAAATGCAGAGATGAATTTTCAGGGCAGATCAAGAGGTGTGATTTAAGTGAAATAAAATTGTGAAACAGGATTTTAAAAAGCAGATGAGACTTGCATTCTTTGACGGTTTTATTCACATTACACTTATCTTTGTATGACTGCACCAAGAAAAGCAGTGTTTATTCATAGATAATGTAAGACCATTACATAGAAAGCAGCCCCATGGAGTGTGGAAGACTAAAAATGATGTGGACACCCCTAAATTATGGGTTCATTTTAGTGTATGACTGTTATCTCTGGGTTACTCAAAATCCATGTCTGTCTGTCTATCCAACAAACCACTTACTCCAGGTCATTTCGAAAATAATGTGGGCATAAATGTTCAATCAGATGAATTAACTCATCAGTAAATTTAAAGGAAAATCCTTCTTACATAGTTGCAGACAAAGATGAGATAAGAGGACTCTTTACTGAGCAGCCTCTATGTATCAAGTATGGGGATGTATGTTGGTCATAAGTGACCTCACTTAACTTTTATGTTGCTCCATTTAAGATTGAGACTGTTATCTCATTCTGCAAATAAAACCACAGTTCAGATTAGATAGCAGATAACAGATGGAGGTAACAGATAACAGAATTCCATCCCAGATTCTGCCTAATTCCATAACATGGTCTCAGGAACTCAAAAGGAACTCCAGATACTTCTAGCAATGTTGACATTTAACGATGTGACCTTGGTGAATTAACTACCCCTTTTGACTGGATGCAGATTGTTCGTGTCTTCCACTCCATGAGTATATGATAAGTGTGCATGTGTGTCCATCTGTCTGTATGTGTAGTTATTTGCAACATGTGAAAGTGTGTTATTCACTCAGTCTTGTTCAATTCAGTTGCTCAGTCATGTATGACTCTTTGCAACCCATGTACTACAACACACCTCCCCATCCATCACCAACTCCCAGAGCTTGCTCAAATTCATATCCATCAGGTCACTGACACCACCCAACCATCTCATCCTCTGTTCTCTCCTTCTCCTCCTGCCTTCAATCTTTCCCAGCATCAGGGTCTTTTCCAATAAGTCAGTTCTTCACATCAGGTGGCCAAAGTATTGGAGTTTCAGCTTCACCATCAGTCCTTCCCATGAATATTCAGGACTGATTTCCTTTAGGATGAACTGGTTGGATCTCCTTATAGTCCAAGGGACTCTGAAGAGTCTTCTTCAACATTACAAATTACAAGCATCAATTCTTCAGCACTCAGCTTTATTTATAGTCCAACTCTCACATCCATACATGACTACTAGAAGAACCATAGCTTTGACTAGATGGATCTTTGTTGGCAAAGTAATGTATCTGCTTTTTAATATGCTGTCTAGGTTGGTCATAGCTTTTCTTCCAAGGACCAAGCGTCTTTTAATTTCATGGTTGCAATCACCATCTGCAGTGATTTTGGAGCCCCAAAAAAATAAAGCCTGTCACTATTTCCATTGTTTCCCCATCTATTTGCCATGAAGTGATGGGACCGGATGCCATGATCTTAGTTTTCTGAATGCTGAGATTTAAGCCAATTTTTTCACTCTCTTCTTTCAAGAGGCTCTTTAGTTCTTCACTTTCTGCCATAAGGGTGGTGTCATCTGCATATCTGAGCTTATTGAAATTTTTCCCTACAATCTTGATTTCAGCTTGTGCTTATCCAGTCTGGCATTTTGCATGATGTACTCTGCATAGAAGTTAAATAAGCAGGGTGACAATATACAGCCTTGACATACTCCTTTCCCAATTTGGAACCAGTCTGTTGTTCCATGTCTGGTTCAAACTTGACCTCATACATACTTCTTGAACTTCATACTGATTTCTCAGGAAGCAGGTAAGGTGGTCAGATATTCCCATCTGTTTCAGAATTTTCCATACTTTGTTGTGATCCACACAGTCAAAGGCTTTGGTGTAGTCAATAAAGCAGAAGTAGATGTTTTTCTGAAACTCTCTTGCTTTTTCAATGATTCAACGAATGTTTGGCAATTTGATATCTGGTTCCTCTGCCTTTTCCAAATCCAGCTTGAATATCTGGAATTTCATGGTTCACATACTGTTGAAGTCTGGCTTGGAGAATTTTGAGCATTTCTTTGCTAGCATGTAGCTATATATGTGTGTGTGTGTGTGTGTGTGTGTATATATATATATATATATATATATATATATATATATATACTGCTGCTGCTAAGTTGCTTCAGTCATGTCTGACTCTGTGCAATCCCATAGATGGCAGCCCACCAGGCTCCCCCATCCCTGGGATTCTCCAGACAAGAACACTGGAGTGGGTTGCCATTTCCTCCTCCAATGCATGAAAGTGAAAAGTGAAGTCGCTCAGTCGTGTCCAACTCCTAGCGACCCCATGGACTACAGCCTATCAGGCTCCTCTGTCCATGGGATTTTCCAGACAAGAATACTGGAGTGGGTTGCCATTGCCTTCTCAGTATATATATATACATGTAAGTATACATATATACATGTAGGTATATATATATGACTATATATATATATAAAAGACATATGCAAATGCAAAATTTATATATATATATATATATATGAGAAGGAAATGGTAACCCACTCCAGTACTCTCACCTGGAAAATCCCATGGAAGGAGAAGCCTGGCAGGCTATAATCCATGGGGTCACAAAGAGTCAGACACGACTGAGCAACTTCACTTCACTTCCTATATATATATATAAGATGTATGTATAAAATTTATCACACATATATAAATACATTAGAATTAATAATTAAGACCCTAATTCTAGAGCTGGTATCTAGGCCATAATGTCCTTTCCTTTGACTCTCCGGTCACATTTCTTTTTTCCTTGGGTGTCCACTGGATGTCCAAACTAGGTCTGGATCATCAATGGGGTGGATTTAATTGTACTCTGTATCTTTGTTCAGCCATGCCAAGCACAGTGAGAGGATTTAACCACCTTCACTAGTCTTCTTGCCAGGTCTCTCCTTGGGAGGGTGTTTTACTCCTCGTCCAGGTGCTCCCTACTTGCTTTCACTAAGTGAAGTATGCCCAACTGCCTGTAGCAGCTTCATCAGGAGCCTGCTGGGGTCAGAAGAACTTGACCTTTTCATAATATCTATCTTGGAAGTCCAGTGATGTTTGAAGTTCTAGGAATAGAAGTACTCCATGCTGCCAAGGGACATATGCAATGGTTCCAGGAATTCCAGCTTGCAGCTTGAGAAAGAAAGCTTGGAAACATTTGCTTAGGTGTCTAGAGTCTAAGTTAATACTAACCTCCAGTGTCAGTTTAGCTATTTGAAAAAAGAACAGAACAGAGAAAAGAATTCTAGGAAAGGACTTAACAGACTCAAGAGACAGTTCTAGTTCTGGCTGGTGCAAGGTCATTTTAAGCAAAGCAGCAGGATGATAGTTATGTAGGATGACTTAGGAGCCCATTGACCCATGACTCATTCTCCTTTGTCACTACTCCAGAGCTTTATGATCTTAAACAATTTACTCAGTATCTCTGAACCTATGGGTTGCTGTGATAATCGTATGTAATAATGCATTATTGCAGTGCTTTGAACTCTCAGATGAAGAAAGAATACTGTTTATGAAATACTAAAACCACTCTTAAACCATCTTGAACTCAAGATGACTGAGTAGAAATACATGAGCTCCTCTTCTACAAAAACACCAAAATTGCAACCAGCTGCTGAACAACCATCTACAGGAGAATGTTGGAACCCACCAAAAAAGATACCCCATGTCCAAGGGCAAAGAAGAAGCCACAAGACCGTAGGCAGGGCACAATCACATTTAAAATCAAACCTCATACCTGCCAGAGATGCTGCAACAACAGACTCGTTTAAAATTGGAAAAGAAGTATATCAAGGCTGTATATGTCACCCTACTTATTTAACTTGTGTGCAACATACGTCGTATGAAATGCCAAGCTGGATGAAGCTTAAGCTGGAATCAAGATTGCTAGGAGAAATATCAGTACACTCAGATATGCAGATGATGCCACCCTAATGGCAGAAGGTGAAGAGGAACTAAAGAGCCATTTGATGACAGTGAAAGAGGAATATGAAAAAGATGACTTATAACTCAGAGTTTAAAAAATGAAGATAATTGCATCTGGTCTCATCACTTCATGGCAAATAGAGTGGGAGTGAAATGGAAACAGCAATGGACTTAATTTTCTTGGGCTCCAAAATCACTGTGGAGAGTAACTGCAGCCATGAAATTAAAAGATACTTGCTCCTTGGAAGAAAAGCTATGACCAACAAAGACAGCATATTAAAAAGCAGAAGCATAATTTTTCCAGCAAATGTCCAGTCAAAATTATGATTTCTCCAGTAGTTATATACAGATGTGAGAGTTGGACCCTAAAGAAGGCTGAACACTGAAGAATTGATGCTTTTTAAATGTGGTGCTAGAGAAGACTCTTGAGAGTCCCTTGGACTGCAAAGAGATCAAACCAGTCAATCCTAAAAGAAATCAACCCTGAATATTCATCAGAATGGCTGATGCTAAAGCTCCAATACTTTAGCCACTTGATATGAAGAGCCAACTCCTTGGAAAAGACGCTGATGCTGGGAAAGACTGAGGGCAGGAGAAGGGGGGTGACAGAAGATGAGATGGTTGGATGGCTTCATTGCTCAATGGACATGAATTTGAGCAAGCTTCAGGAGATAGTGAAGGAAGTCTAGCATGCTGCAGTCCATGGGATTGAAAGAGTCAGACATGACTGAGCGACTGAACAGCAACAAAACTGCAATGTGTATTTAAAATTTATTTGTAGGATTCTGTTTCATCTCCACCACTAGAACACATGCTGTGGAATACTTTGTTTACAAAGTATACTGCAATTTTACATAAAGCTATACACTTTACTCTAAAATTCTTCCCATATGTATGTGTATATTATATCTTTTAAATGTATAGACCAACACAGCCTTGTACACAGTCATTTTCTGTTACCATCATCAAAATTTAAGATGTGAAAAAAGGGTTGTTATGAATTTTTTTAAAAAGTATGACAGGACAAACTCCATAGTGTGCCTCAAATAACCCCTCCAGATATAACTTTTTTTCCTTAGTAAACAGATTTTTTGGCCAGTCTATTAGTATGACAATTTTCATTGTCATTAAAAGTATTTGGACGTTACCCAACTCCTCTTGTTCAGACAACTCTTGAGGCTGCAGTGTTTTCTTAGTTGACAAATTCGTGGTTTCTAATGAAAAGCAAATCCTGTTCTGACATTCTGACTAGGCAAAGTTTTTGTTTATTTTTTATTATAATATAGTTTTTAAATAAAAACAATTTTATATGCATTGCTGCTTCCAATTAGCAGTTTGTCTGCCTTATGTGGTTACCAGATGCCAATCAATGGAACACATCAAGGAGAAAGAGTACAGTTTATAGCAGTGGTAACATCTAGAGTGAAGATCAAGTGTCCTCTTCCATAACCAGGGAAGTAATGTATTTACTTTTTTTAGTTTCTAACAGATGAGGTGACTGGACCATTATTTTTGATCTGAAGGAAATAAATCATGTAATTGAGTGCTATGGTTCTGCTGTTTGTGTTTCCCTAAAATTAGTATGTTAAAACCAGGCTTCAAAGTGATAGTATTAGGAGGTGAGGCTTTTAGGAGATAATCAGGTCATGAAGTCATAGCACCCATAAATAGGTCTCTTATAAAAAGAGACCCCAGAAAGAACTTTTACTCCTTCTACCATGAGAGGTAAAGCAAGAAGATGGCTGTCTGTGAACCAGGAAATAGGCTTTTACCTGATACTGAATCTGCCTGCATCTTGATCTTAGACTTCTCAGCCTCCAGAACAGCAAGCAATAAATCTCAGTCATCCATAAGCCACCTAGTTTATGGCATTGTTGTAGCAGCCCAAATACACTAACACCCTGAGCTTGCTATAATCTGTTCGGTTGACAGGCTAAAGGCAAGAACACAAAGTGCAAAAATAGCATAGTATTTAGAATCTAAAAGCCTAGGTTGGATAATACTCTAATTCTGAGATGTTAGGAAAGACCACTGAGCCTCAGTTGCCTTAGCTTTGAAATTGGGATAAAGAAAGAGTGCTTCTTTCAAGAGGTTATTCTGGGAAATAAAGAACATAACTGGTTGGAAATCATCATAGGAACAGAAAAGCACCATAAATAAACACAAGTTATTTACATGCTTAGACTTTTAGGGGACAAAGTGAAGTATAAGCAAAGGAAATGTTAATAAGTTATTGTTATGAGTTCTGGGAAATTTATTAATATAAAAGCAGCTTCTAGTCATTGAGGAGATGTAGACAGATATTGTGTCTATTTTAACTTTGTCTCCTTCCTGACAGAACTGGGTGGAGTTTAGAGCCATTTCTAGCAAAATGAAGAGCCTGGAAAAATCCCTGGAGATTTAGAAGCAGGTTTTCATTATTAGCAGATGCAATTTTAAAGAAGAAAAGTAATATTGCAGAGTGGGGGCTGGTGTGTTCTGTGTATGCGTAAAGAATATTCTACAGTTAGAGAATACTAGTATTTCTCTTTTCACTCAGGTTTTAAATCATCACTAATGTTTAATGCTGGGTTATGCTCTTCCTTAATAAAATGCACACATTATTTGGTTGATTTCATATGCTGCCATAATTTCCATTTACATCGACCTAGAAATGCCTCCACAACCCACCTCTCTGCCTTGATCTTCCCTCTCAGCCCAAATTGCCCTTTCTGTGCACCTCCACATGAACATCCCTTAGATGCTTCAAACCACACATGTTCAAAACTAAATTAGTTATCTTTCTTCTAATCTCTTCTCTGGTGATCCAATCCCAGTTGATCTCTTGATCTTCCAGCCCAACATTTCAATTACAAACATAAGTCCTCGTCAACTCAATTACTACGGCATCCCTATTTCCCCAAAATAACTAAACTTGTGCTCTCATTTTATATAGGATATTCATACTGTATAATATGGCATTGAAGACAGGTCACGACTCTGTTACCAACCAAGCGTTTTAGCCTCATCTCCCACTGCTTCATTCTGTATTCCCTGTAATTTAGTTTGTGAAACTACTAGTGCTTTCTCTAAACATTATACGTTTTTACAGAAGGACAAAATCTTCATGCCTTTATTCTTACTGTATCCCACCCATGAATGTACCTTCTGACCTTCTTTGACATCTGTCATCCAAGACCCAACATAAATCAAACCTCACCAGCAAGCCCTCCAGTCTTCCTATCAGAACTAATCGTCACCACAAGACTTGTAGGTTGTAACACATTCAGTTCAGTTCAGTTCCTCAGTCGTGTCTGACATTTTGTGACCCTATGGACTGCAGCATGCCAGGCTTCCCTGTCTATCACCAACTCTCAGAGCTTGCTCAAACTCGTGTCCATCAAGTCGCTGATGCCATCCAACCATCTCATCCTCTGTCATCTCCTTCTCCTCCTGTCTTCAATCTTTCCCGGCAACATAGTCTTTCCCAATGAGGCAGTTCTTTGCATCAGGTGGCCAAAGTATTGGAGTTTCAACTTCAACATCAGTCCTTCCAGTGAAGATTCAGGACTGATTTCCTTTAGGATTGACTGGTTTGATCTCCTTGCAGTCCAAGGGACTCTCAAGAGTCTTCTCCAACACTACAATTCAAAAGTATCAATTCTTCGCTTCTCAGCTTTCTTTATGGTCCAGCTCTCACATCCATACATGATTACAGGAAAAACCATAGCTTTGAGTAGACGAACCTTTGTTGGCAAAGTAATGTCTCTGCTTTTTAATATGCTGTCTAGGTTGGTCATAGCTTTTCTTCCAAGGAGCAAGTGTCTTTTAATTTCATGGCTTCAGTCACCATCTGCAGTGATTTTGGAGCCCCCAAAATAAAGTCTGTCACTGTTTCCACTGTTTCCCAATCTATTTGCCATGAAGTGCTGGGAACAGATGTCATGATCTTAGCTTTTTGAATGCTGAGTTTTAAGCCAACATTTTCACTCTCCTCTTTCACTTTCATCAAGAGGCATTTTAGTTCCTCTTCAATTTCTGCCGTAAGGGTGGTGTCATCTGCATATCTGAGGTTGTTATATTTCTCCCTGCAATCTTGATTCCAGCTCGTGCTTCATCCAGCCCAACATTTCTCATGATGTACTCTGCATAGAAGTTAAATAAGCAGGGTGACAATATACAGGTCTGATGTACTCCTTTCCCGATTTGGGACTAGTCTGTTGTTCCATGTCTGGTTCAAACTGTTGCTTCTTGACCTGCATATAGATTTCTCAGGAAGCAGGTAAGGTGGTCTGGTATTCCCATCTCTTTAAGAATTTTCCACAGATTGTTGTGATACACATAGTCAAAGGTTTTGGCATAGTCAATAAAGCAGAATTAGATATTTTTCTGGAACTCTCTTGCTATTTTGATGATCCAATGGATATTGGCAATTTGATGTCTGGTTCCTCTGCCTTTTCTAAATGTGTTTCTAATGTAACACATTAGACCATTGCTTCTCAAACTTCCTTGTGCCTGTCATTTAAATGGGTATTTTGTTAAATGTAGATTCTCATTTGGAAGGCTTGAAATGTGACCTGAGATGTATAATCTACTAGGTGATGCTGCTGTTGCTGGTCACAGATCCCACTTGGACTAGCACGGCTTTAGACCAGTTAATTGTATCCTGGTTAGTAACACAGCTAAGTACAAGTATGTTGGTCTTGCATACAAAATTTTTTTCAAGTCAGAAATTGTCCTACTCACTTCTCAAGCACTTTATTCCATGTCTTTAAAAATGGAGTGAATTGAATTGATTGCCATCACCTAGATGTTAACTGGAACACTGAGGATCCCATTTTGTCATTCATCTTTATGATAAGAACACTAATGCAATAATAATAATATGATGAAAGTTTCATATATTATGGGTTTACCATGTGTAAGATCATGCACTCAGCACCATAATTATTATGATCTCATTTATGGCTTTCAAGAACCCCGGGGTATAGGTACTATTATCAACCCTATTTAACATAGGTTGAAAAACTCTCCTAAGAGCCCAAGCTAGTAAGTAGTGGAGCTAGATTTCAAACCCAGTTCTGTATGATTTCAAGTCAGTGTTTTTTCTCACCATGCTCTATAGTGTCCCTTGATTACATGGCAAGGCTTCAGAAACTGAGGATGGAAAGATGACTGACTGTTCCCCAAAGATATATCAGCTCAATAACTGCATACAGTTAGTAGAGAATTGCTTCAGGAAAAAAAAGGTGTGATAGTCTAGTAATTTCTAATGTATCATTTAAAACGTTCCTAGGGACCTGACCTTTCCTGGCTGATGGCAATAGCTCCCATGACCAGTAATTCAGAAACCCAGATAATCAATCACCCACAGCACGGCTTTTTTGTATTGCCATCAAAGTGGCACTTCAGAGTATCTGCTGCCACGCTTAATGACACAGAGTGAGAGCTCTTCAACTTAGGGAAGCATATTGCTCTGCTCTAGCCACTGCCAGGGCTCTGCTGCTGAAGCTCAGATAAGGTTTGGATATGGATAGTTTAAAACTAATGGACTCAGCTGGAAACAGGCAATGGACAGAGACAGTTGGTACTGCAAAAGAGAGAAAGATCTTAAAATGGTCATCACAATAGTGTTTTTAGCTCCATTTAGAAGGCCATGGAAAAATATATTGATGGTTAGAATTTTCTGAGAGGCCTAGATTGTAAGTGTACGAACAGTGTGGGCCCAACTTAGCCCTTCCTTAATGCATATAGAGCCAAACAACTACCAAAATCTAACTCAGAAAAGCTTGGTTTCTTTTTCTTTTTCTTTTTTGCTCATCCTGCTTCTTTTGGATGAAACTCTTTTCTATCACAACTGTTCACTCCACAATAAAGGGATATAATACAAAGTTAGAATACCTCCAGATGGTTAAAGATCAGACTTTTTCAAATGTCAAAGATCAGTAAACCTTAAGCCATATTCCTACTCCAGTCACTAACTCACACTTTTGAAAAATAATTTACTTTAGCAATTATTATATTACTTAATAAGATTATCATGAAGTTTGAAAACTAGTTTCTCTTTACCCTATAAAATTCAATGAATACTTCCAGATTTTCTTTTATCTCATTAAAAAAAAAGAAGTATATTTTGAAAACTCAAGCTCTGAGTATTACTGAAAATTCATACCTCATGACCCTAATTTCAAATTATTACTTCTGTTTCTAGAAGTATTTTTCCACATCAAGTTCAGTCACTTAGTTGTGTCTGACTCTTTGTGATCCCATGGACTACAGCACACCAGGTTTCCCTGTCCATCACCAACTCCAGGGCCTTGTTCAAAACTCATGTCCCTTAGGTCACTGATGCCATCCAACCATCTCATCCTCTGTTGTCCCCTTCTCCTCCCACCCTCAATCTTTACCAGCATCAGGGTCTTTTCAAATGAGTCAGTTCTTCAAATCAGGTGGCCAAAGTATTGGAACTTCAGCTTCAGCTTCAGTCCTTCCAATGAATAGGACTGATTTCCTTTAGGATTAACTGGTTGGATCTCCTTGCAGTCCAAGGGACTCTCAAGAGTCTTCTCCAACACCACAGTTCAAAAGCATCAATTCTTCAGTGCTCAACTTTCTTTAGAGTTCAACTCTCACATCCATACATGACTACTGGGAAAACTACAGCTTTGACTAGATGGATCTTTGTTGGCAAAGTAATGTGTCTGCTTTTTAATATGCTGTCTAGGTTGGTCATAGCTTTTCTTCCAAGGAGCAAGCATCTTTTAGTTTCCTAGCTGCAGTCACTATCTGCGTCTGCAGTGATTTTGGTGCCTGAGAAAATAAAATCTTTCACTGTTTCCATTGTTTCTCCATCTATTTGCCATGAAGTGATAGGACCAGATGCCATGATCTTAGTTTTCTGAATGTTGAGCTTTAAGCCAACTTTTTCACTTTTCTCTTTCACTTTCATAAAAAGACTCTTTAGTTTCTCTTTAATTTCTGCCATAAGAGTGGTGTCATCTGCATATCTGAGGTTATTAATATTTCTCCAGGTAATCTTGATTCCAGTTTGTGCTTCATCCAGCTGGCATTTCACATGATGTACTCTGCATAGAAGTTAAATAAGCAGGGTAACAATATGCAGCTTTGACATACTCCTTTCCCAATTTGGAACCAGTCTTTTGTTCCATGTCCAGTTCTAACTGTTGCTTCGTCTTCTTTTTTTTTATTTTATTTTATTTTATTTTATTTTTAAACTTTACATAATTGTATTAGTTTTGCCAAATATCAAAATGAATCCGCCACAGGTATACATGTGTTCCCCATCCTGAACCCTCTTCCCTCCTCCCTCCCCATACCCTCCCTCTGGGTCGTCCCAGTGCACCAGCCCCAAGCATCCAGTATCGTGCATCGAACCTAGACTGGTGACTCGTTTCATACATGATATTATACAAGTTTCAATGCCATTCTCCCAAATCTCCCCACCCTCTCCCTCTCTTGACCTGTTTCCACATCAATCTAACATCTAAATAAGTCTCATGATGCAAATAATGCCTCGTTAAATTTCCTTACTTTAGAATAGGGACTGTAGACTATATGCTATTAATAGAAAATTTTGCAAAGTTGAACAGTAGTGACATTTTTTTATGTAGATATTAAAAGACAGTGTCTTCAAACAAAGACCAGGATCACTTTTTTTAAAATATGCTGGGTTTCTCTAGGATAAGAATGAAACTTCTTTCAATAGCAATCCCACCTGGGACAGGGTAAAAATTCATTAGGTATCTTCTAAATGAATAAATAAATACATAAATAACTTCAGTGTGGTACTGTGAAGTATCTTATTTTCCAGCTGTTCATGTGTGTATATCTTGTCTACCCAACTCTAAAGTAAGCTCCTTAAATCTTACCATTCATTTATTCAACAAACATTTCTTAGTTTTTTTAATTAATTTTGATTGGATTAGAGTTTCTTCTAAAGTTGTGTCAGTTTCTATTGTAAAGCAAAGTGAATCAGCTATATGTATACATATATCACCTCCTTTTTGGATTTTCTTCTCATTTAGGTTCCCACAGGGCACTGAGTAGAGTTCCCTGAGCTGTATAGCACATCTCTTGTTACCTATTTTATACACAGTATCAATAGTGTATATATGTCAACCCCAATCTCCCCATTCATCCCAAACTCCCTTTCCATCACTGGTGCCCATACACTTGTTCTCTATATCTATGTCTCTACTTCTATTTTGCAAATAAGATAATCCATACCATTTTTTATCTATTCCACATATATGTATTAATGTATTATATTTTCCTCTTTCTGATTTACTTCACTCTATCTGATAGTCTTTAGGCCATCCACTTCTCTACAAATGACCCAATTTCACTCCTTTTTCATGGATGAGTAATATCCATGTGTATATGTACCACATCTTCTTTATCCATTCCTCTATTGATGAATATTTATGTTGCTTCCATTGTGGAAGCTTACAGTGTGGTAAACCAACCATTATTGTAAATAGTGCTGCACAGAACATTGGGGTGCATGTGTCTTTTTGAACTATAATTTTTCTCTGAGCATATGCTCAGTAATGGTATTGCTGGGCCATTTGGTGGTTCTATTTTTAGTTTTTTTAGGGAACTTCCATATACTGTTCCCCATAGTGCATGTATCAATCTATATTCTCACCAACAGTACAAAAGAGTTTTCTGTTCTCCATACCCTCTCCAGTATTTATTGTTTGTAGATTTTTTGATAATGGCTTTTCTGATCTGGAACGGACCTGACAGAGGCAGAAGAAATGATATGGACCAAACAGAAACTATATGGACCTTAACAGAGGCAGAAGATATTAAGAAAAGGCAAGAATACACAGAAGAACTGTATTTTAAAAAGGCCTTAATGACCCAGATCCCCATGATGGTGTGGTTACTCACCTAGAGCCAGACTTCCTGGAGTGTGAAGTCAAGTGGGCCTTAGAAAGCACTACTACCAACAAAGAAAGTGGAGGTGATGAAATTCCAGCTGAGCTATTTAAAATCCTAAAAGATAATGCTGTTAAAGTTCTGTACTCAAGATATCAGCACATTTGGAAAACTCAGCAGTGGCCACAGGACTGGAAAAAGTCAGTTTTCATTCCAATCCCAAAGAATAGCAATACCAAAGAATGTTCAAACTACCATACAATTCAGCTCATTTATGCTAGCAAGTTTATGCTCAAAATCATTCCTTCAAGCTAGGTGTCAATAGTACACAAACAAAGAACTTCCAGATGCACAAGCTGGATTCAGAAAAGGCAGAGGAACCAGAGATAAAATTGTCAACGTTTGTTGGATCATGGAGAAAGCAAATGAATTCCAGAAAAACATCTATTTCTGCTTCATTGACTATGCTAAAATTTTTGTCTGTATGGACAAAGCTATGGTTTTCCCAGTAGTCATGTAGAGATGCGAGAGTTGGGCCGTAAAGAAGGCTGAGTGCTGGAGAATTGATGCTTTCAAACTGTGGTGCTGGAGATGATTCTTGAGAGTCGCTTGGATAGCAAAGAGATCAAGTTAGTCACTCCTAAAGGAAATCAACCCTGAATATTCATTGCAAGGACTGATGCTGAAGCTCCAATACTTTGGCCGCCTGATGAGGACTGACGCATTGGAAAGGACCCTGAATTTGGAGAAGATTGAGAAGAAGAGGGAGGTCACAGCGGATGAGATGATTGAATGGCATCACCAACACAATGCACATGAGTTTGCACAAATTCCAGGAGATAATGAAGGACAGGAAATTCTGGAGTGCTGCTGTTAATGGCAGGACAAAGAATCAGACATGACTGAGTGACTGAACAACACATTCGGATCTTCATGAGGCTATACTTCACTGTAGCTTTGACTTTCTCTAATAATTAGTGCTGTTGAGCTTCTTTCCATGTGTTTGTTGGCCATCCGTAGGGTGGCTCAGTGGTAAAGAATAAACCTGCCAATGTAGGAGACACCGGTTCAATTCCTGTGTTTCTCTTCTTTGGAGAAATGTGACCCAGTCAGTTGTTCTGGATCTGTCCTGTCCAATTCTGACTTTTGCTACTTGACCTGCTTACTGGTTTCTCACAAGACAGATAAAGCCATCTGGTTCTCCCATCTCTTTAAGAATTTTCCACAGTTTGTTGCGATCCACACAGTCAAAGGTTTTAGTGTAGTCAATGAAGCAGAAGTAGATGGTTTTCTGGAATTTGCTTGCTTTCTCCATGATCCAACAAATGTTGGCAATTTTATCTCTGATTCCTCTGCCTTTTCTAACTCCAACTTGTACCTCTGGAAGTTATTTGTTCACATACTGCTGAAGCCTAGCTTGAAGGATTTTGAGCATAAACTTGCTAGCATGTGAAATGAGAGGAATTGTATGGTATTTTGAATATTCTTTGGAACTGCCCTTCTTTGGGATTGGAATGAAAAGTGACCTTTTCCAGTCCTGTGGCCACTGCTGAGTTTTCCAAATTTGCTGGCATATTAAGTGCAGCACTTTCACAGCATCATCTTTTAAGATTTGAATAGCTCAGCTGAAATTCCATCACCTCCACCAGCTTTGTTCATAGTGATGCTTCCTAAGACGCACTTGACTTCACACTCCAGGATATCTGGCTCTGGGTGAGCAGCAACACCATCATGATTAACCAGGTCATTAAAATCTTTTTTGTATAGTTCTCCTGTATATTCTTGCCATCTCTTCTTAATCTCTTCTGCTTCTGTTAGGGCCTTACCATTTCTGTCCTTTATCCTACCATGCTTGCATGAAACTTTCCCTTGATCTCTCCAATTTTCTTGAAGAGATCTCTAGTCTTTCCCATTTTATTGTTTGGGTCAATATCTTTGCACTATTCATTTAAGAAGGACTTATTTTTTCCTCCTTTCCATTCTCTGGAAATCTTCATTCATTTGGGTATATCTTTGCCTTTCTCCCTTGCCTTTGTTTCTCTTCTTTCCTCAGCTATTTGTAAAGCCTCCTCAGACAAATCAGGGAATTAGGGAGTGTTCTAATTTCATTCTTTTACGTGTAGTTGTGCCATTTTCCCAGAACCAATTATTGTCTTTTCGCCAGTGTATAGTCTTCTGTCCTTTGTCATAGATTAGATGACCCTGGGTGTGTGTGGGTTTTTCTCTGGGCCTTCTCTCCTGTTCCATTGGTCTACATTTCTGTTTTTGTGCCAGTAGCTTTATATTATGGTATAGTTTGAAGTCAGGGAACCTGATTCCTCCAGCTCCATTTTTCTTTCTCAAGATTGCTTTGCTTGCTTAGGGTCTTTTGAATTTCCCTACAAATTGCAAAATTTTCTGTTCTAGTTCTGTTAAAAATGCCATTGGTAGTTTGATAGAGATTGCATTGAATCTGTAGATTGCTTTGGGTAGTATAGTCATTTGTACAACATTGATTCTTCCAATCCAAGAAAAAGGGATATCTCTCCACATTTTTGAGTCACTTTTGTTATCTTTCATCAATATCTTATAGTATTCTGCCTACAGGTCTTTTGCCTCCTTAGATAGGTTTGTCCCTAGGCATTTTCTTCCTTTTGTTGCAATTGTGAATGGGATTATTTTATTGATTTCTTTTCCTGATCTTTTGTTGTTAGTGTATAGTAGTACAACAGAGTTCTGTGTGTTAATTTTGTATCCTGAAACCTTACTAAGTTCATTGATTAGCTCTAGTAGTTTTTTGGTGGCATCTTTAGTATTTTCTATGTATAATATCATGTTGTCAACAAACATTTATTGAATGCATAATATCAGGCACTGGTTTTAGGCACTGAGGATAAAGTAGATTTAAACAGTTAAAGATGAATGAGAATGATGGCAGTATATGTCTGTAAATACACTAAAACCCATTGAATCCTACACTTGAAATAGTAAATTTTATGATATTTAAATTCTCATCAATAAAGTTTAAAAATTAGTCATTGAGAGACCCAATTTCTAATGAATTTTCTTTTTAATTTTTCCATTACTATAGCTAGTACAGTGTAGGTGTAAAGTCCGAGATGAAACAAGTGAAGTCACTCAGTCGTGTCCAACTCTTTGCGACCCCATGTACTGTAGCCTACCAGGCTCCTCCGTCCATGAGATTTTCTAGGCAAGAGTACTGGAGTGGGGTGCCATTTCCTTCTCCAGGGGATCTTCCTGACCCAGGGATTGAAGCTGGGTCTCCCACATTGTAGACAGACGCTTAACCATGTGATCCACCAGGGAAGTCCTCGAGATGGAAAAATATTAGCCAATTGATTTCTTGATTCATTCAAGGCATTGGTAAATCACTACAAGATTGTCATACATCTGATACCTTTGCTAAAAAATCAGTATAGGCTATGACCCTGATGTTATTCAAACTTTTGTTCAGTACTGGCTTTTCTATGTATTACCCCACTATGTAACCAGGTATTCTTCAGTCCCTCAGAACTTCATTTTCCTGTGCTAAATGGAGCTAGCAATAGTACCTCTCTCACTGAGAGAATTAAATTAAAAAATGTGGGAGGACTTCCCTGGTGGTCCCACTGCTTGACTTCACTTTCCAATGTAGGGGGTGTAGGTTCGATCTCTGGTTGGGGAGCTAAGATTCCCACATGCCTCACAACCATAAAAACAAAATATAAAACAAAAGCAATATTGTAATAAATTCAATACGGACTTTAAAAATCGGTCCACATCAAAAAATATCTTAAAATATACTGAGAATATAAAGAAAATATAGGGGAAAAATATAAGAGAAATACCAATGAAGCAAGGCTGATTGTATTTTGCTAACTGTTGAAACAGTGATAGGGTTTATTGTAAGATACTCTTTATTTTGGATTAGTAACTAATGAAAATTTAAATTAAAATAAGTATAGATGATAAATAGAAGGAATTAGGAAGAAGGCAAGAATTATTACTGACCTAAGTGAATGTATGACAAAAACAACTTCAATTTTCCTCCTGAAAATGAAGCCATGAATATTGCTTATTATTTGTCTCCATGCTTTGCAACTATAACAAATATTTTCACATACGATTTTTCTCTGAGATAAATAAGGAAATGGAAACCAGTAGGTATTTGCTCTCACAGTATCATTCTGATAACTCTGTTACAATCATTATCGTGAGCTCAGGAAAAATAGACCGGTTTTTCACACTATGCATGTAACCAAAAATTGTCTGACAGTCTGTCACAGTGCAGCCACCTGTCATTTTCCATGTGTAAGAGAAAGACGCAAGCTAACTTCTGGTTTTAGCTTTTTGTTTACAAATATATCTTCAATTTTCCATCTGGGCTACACAAAACATGCCATAACTTCTTGATAAAATGTTCCACAAATTCCTAGGCCCCTGGTGTCTGTGCCTTGTTGATCCCATTAGTTTATTTTCTCTTTAATAGGTTTAAAGGAAGAGATCAAACACCCATATGAATGTTGTTATTTATTTCATATCTTGCAGTCTCCTCAGAAGTAAGAAATTGACAATCACCATGGCCTTTGTGGGGGGTGGCAGGAAGGAAGAGCTGAAGTCTCAGCAGGTCTGGGAGGCATGGGAAGTGAGAACAGGATGGCGGTACTGGGCTGGCCATCACCATAGGGGCAAGCAGAAGGTGAGGAAAGGCAATAAAATGGCTAGCTGGGTGGATGAGTTAAAGGGTGAGTGGCGTGCCTTCCAGTGGGAGAATGGATTGAATAAAGAGGGCACACCGCACTGCCATGGCCAGCTGGAGACAGGAGCCTGGCAGCGAAGGTGAGAAGGGCCTAAATGACTAAGCGTGATGACACTGGCCTGAGGCCTTGCAGCCCTTCTTTCAGCACGTCTTTAATAAGCATCTGCTCTGCGGCTGGCACCGTGACAGTGACAAGACAGAAATAGTTCTGCCCTTTTGGAATTATCTGCTAGCAGTTGGTGCAGGCTGTTACAATGCAGTGATGAAGCGTCTTACAGACAATGAGAGCAGGAGTACAGGGCCCTGACTCAGACTTAAGAAAGTAACACTTAAACTCAATCCTGATCTATCAGGAGTCGGCACTAGAGGAAGCAAAGGTAAAAGGGTGTTAGGATGCCTTCAGCTGTAATAAATGGAAAATCAAGACTGATTTAAACAGCAAGCACTTTTGCTAGATCACAAAGAGGCAATATCAAAGTAGAATGCACCTCAAAGTTGATGGAACCATAGGTGAAGACATGTCATGGAAACACAGGATTTTGTCACCTCTCTGTTCTACTGCCCACAGCGTTGGCATCATCCTATTTCTGGTTCCCTTTATGGCTACAGGATGGTGGTCATAGCATTTTATTGCTGTATGTTACCTCCCTCAAACTGAAGACAGAAAGATGATAACTTTCTATCATTCTCTCTAAAGAGTAATAAAGACCTTTCCCAGCAGCTTCTAGCAAACCTCTCCTGTATCACATTGCCCAGAACTGGGTCATATAACCAACCACAGGCAATACAGATTGGATTACCTTTAGGTAATTGAGGAACAGGTAGAATCCATATTAGGGAACCAACCACCAAGTCTACTGCAAGGTGAGAGATGGGAAGAAAAATGTACCAGGAAAAAAATTCCAAGAGAAAGAATCAATATCTCTGAACTCCTGGAGGCAAAGGAAAACATGGGAAAGACAAACACAGGCAAAGTTGTGCAAAGAAGAGAAAGTAAGTAGCATTGTTAGTGTGCCAGATGCAAGCAGGGCAAGCACCACGGGTGTGCACAGTGGCCCACACAAAACGTCCAGCCAGCTTTTATCCCCGATAACTCCACTGTAGATTCTCAACTCCAAGGTCTTGGACTTGGGATGCATAGTTAGAACTTTAAGGTCAGAAGCTGGCCGACTTGCTTTCATGGAACCCGGAGCATAAGCTGCAATGATGGAGAGCAGGGCAAGGACAGCTTTCCCATCTTCTCATGGAGCCAGCTGCAGCTGGTGCTCTGAGGAAGAGCAGTTTGGGGGCACTGGGACCAAGCGCCTTGGATTCAGTGTCCTCAGGGTGAGGCACCAACAGAGAAGTAATGATGAGGCTCCTTCAAATGGCTCTGACACAGAGGGGATCAGTGAGTGAGAGCTGCAGGAGGAGAAGAGAATGTCAAGGGTGTTGCTCCACAAATGACTCAGCTATTTTGGACCCAGATGAGAATAAATTATAAACACCTTGTAGGGAAGCTAAATCCTTGGAAAGAGGCCTGGAGGTCATTGTAAGTTTTATTATTAACATAAAGCCAGTTGGCATTAGGTTGTATTAGTACAGATGCTATTTCATGGAGTAGAGAGAAGCAAGCAGATTTCCAGACGTGTAATTAATTAATTATTAATTAATTAATTATAGAAAGGTAGTAATACAGAGGTACAATAGTAGATTGTATTGTTTTTCCCAATGGTTCACGACCCCTTTCTCTACAGAAGGATTATTCATCCTTGTTAGGGTCACCAGATTTAGCAACTCAAAATACAGGCTGCCTGTATTTCAGATGCATAACAAGTAATAATATGAAATAAGTATGCCCCATGCACACACATGAAACACACAATCACAGAAAACTAACCAATCTAATCACATGGACCACAGCCTTATCTAACTCAATGAAACTAAGAGCCATGCCATGTAGGGCTGCCAAAGACATATGGGTCATGGTGGAGAGTTCTGAAAAAAACATGGTCCACTGGAGAAGGGAATGGCAAACCACTTCAGTATTCTTGCCTTGAGAACATCATGAACAGTATAAAAGGGCAAAAAGATGGGACAATGAAAGATGAACTCCCCAGGTCGGTAGGTGCCCAATATGCTACTGGAGATCAGTGGGGAAATAACTCCAGAAAGAATGAAGAGATGGAGCCAAAGCAAAAAACAACACCCAGCTGTGGATGTGACTGGTGATAGAAGCAAGGTGTGATGCTGTAAAGAGCAATATTGCATAGGAACCTGGAAAGTTAGGTCCATGAATCAAGGCAAATTGGAAGTGGTCAAACAGGAGATGGTAAGAGTGAAGGTTGACATTTTAGAAATCAGTGAACTAAAATGGACTGGAATGGGTGAATTTAACTCAGATAACCATTATATCTACTATGGTGGGCAAGAATCCCATATAAGAAATGGAGTAGCCATCACAGTCAACAAGAGTCCAAAATGCAGTACTTGAATGCAATCTCAAAAACGACAGAATGATCTCTGTTTGTTTCCAAGGCAAATCATTCAATATCATGGTAACCCAAGTCTATGCCCCAACCAGTAATGCTGAAGAAGCTGAAGTTGAACGGTTCCATGAAGACCTGCAAGATCTTTTAGAACTACCACCCCAAAAAGATGTCTTTTTCATTATAGGGGACTGGAATGCAAAAGTAGGAAGTCAAGAAATACCTCGAGTAACAGGCAAAGTTGACCTTGGGGTACAGAATGAAGTAGGGCAAAGACTAATAGAGTTTTGCCAAGAGAATGCACTGGTCATAGCAAACACCCTCTCCCAACAACACAAGAGAAGACTCTACACATGGACGTCACCAGATGGTCAACACCAAAATCAGTTTGGTTATATTCTTTACACCCAAAGATGGAGAAGCTCTATATAGTCAGCAAAAACAAGACTGGGAGTGGACTGTGGCTCAAATCATGAACTCCTTATTGCAAAATTCAGATTAAATTAAATAAAGTAGGAAAACCACTAGACCATTCAGTTATGACCTAAATCAAATCCCTTATGATTATACAGTGGAAGTGAGAAATAGATTTAGAGGACTAGATCTGATAGAGTGCTTCATGAACTATGGATGAAGGTTCGTGGCATTGTATTAGAGACAGGGATCAAAACCACCCCCAAGAAAAAGAAATGCAAAAAAAGCAAAACGGCTGCCTGAGGAGGCCTTACAAATAGCAGTGAAAAGAAGAGAAGTGAAAAGCAAAGGAGAAAAGGAAAGATATACCCATTTGAATGCAGAGCTCTAAAGAATAGCAAGGAGAGATAAGAAAGCCTTCCTCAGTGATCAGTGCAAGGAAATATAGGAAAACCATAGAGTGGAAAAGACTAGAGATCTCTTCAAGAAAATTAGAGATACCAAGGGAACATTTCATTGAAAGATGGGCTCAATAAAGGACAGAAATGGTATGGACCTAACAGAAGCAGAAGATATTAAGATGAGGTGGCAAGAATACACAGAAGAAGTGCACAAAAAAGATCTTCATGACCCAGATAATCACGACGGTGTGATCACTCACCTAGAGCCAGACATCCTGGAATGTGAAGTCAAGTGGGCCTTAGAAAGCATCACTATGAACAAGAGAGTGGAGGTGATGGAATTCCAGCTGAGCTATTTCAAATCCTAAAGGATGATGCTATGAAAGTGCTGCACTCAATATGCCAGCAAATTTGGAAAACTCAGCAGTGGCCACAGGACTGGAAAAGGGCAGTTTTCATGCCAATGCCAAAGAATGCTCAAACTACTGCACAATTGCAGTCATCTCACATGCTAGTAAAGTAATGCTCAAAATTCTCCAAGCCAGGCTTCAGCAATACGTGAACCATGAACTTCCAGATGTTCAAGCTGGTTTTAGAGAAGGCAGAGGCACCAGAGATCAAATTGCCAACATCCACTGGATCATCGAGAAAGCAAGAGAGTTCCAGAAAAACATCTATTTCTGCTTTATTGACTATGCCAAACCCTTTGACTGTATGGATCACAATAAACTGTGGAAAATTATGAAAGAGATGGGAATACCAGACCACCTGACCTGCCTCCTGAGAAACCTACATGCAGGTCAGGAAGCAACAGTTAGAACTGGACATGGAACAACACACTAGTCCCAAATAGGAAAAGGAGTATGTCAAGGCTGTATATTGTCACCCTGCTTACTTAACTTACATGCAGAGTACATCATGAGAAACGCTGGGCTGGATGAAGCACAAGTTGGAATCAAAATTGCCGGGAGAAATCTCAATAACCTCAGATATGCAGATGATACCACCCTTACGGCAGAAAGTGAAGAACTAAAGAGCCTCTTGAAAGTGAAAGAGGAGAGTAAAAACGTTGGCTTAAAACTCAACATTCAGAAAACTAAGATCATGGCATCTGGTCCCATCACTTCATGCTAAATAGATGGGGAAACAGTGGAAATAGTGGCTGACTTTATTTTTTGGGGGGCTCCAAAATCACTGCAGATGGTAATTGCAGCCATGAAATTAAAAGACTCTTATTCCTTGGAAGGAAAGTTATGACCAACCTAGACAGCATATTAAAAAGCAGACATGTTACTTTGCCAACAAAGGTCTGTCTTGTCAAGGCTATGGTTTTTCCAGTAGTCATCTATGGATGTGAGATTTGCACTATAAACAAAGTTGAGCACTGAAGAATTGATGCTTTTGAACTGTGGTGTTGGAGAAGACTCTTGAGAGTCCCTTAGACTGCAAAGAGATCCAACCAGTCCATCCTAAAGGAAATCAGTCCTGAATATTCATTGGAAGGACTGATATTGAAGCTTAAACTCCAATACTTTGGCCACCTGATGTGACGAACTGACTCATTTTAAAAGACCCTGATGCTGGGAAAGATTGAAAGCGGGAGGAGAAGGGGACGACAGAGAATGATATGATTGGATGGCATCACTGACTCAGTGGACGTGAGTTTGAGTAAACTCCGGGAGCTGGTAATGGACAGGGAGACATGGCGTGCTATAGTCCATAGTTTCACAAAGAGTCATACATGACTGAGTGACTAAACTGAAACTGATACACACATATACACATATTAAAATATTTGATTTTTACTGAAATTCAAGTTTCACTTGAAAGTTCAACATTTCACCCATATATCCTAACCCCTGGCCCTGGCACTCAGAGTGCCCACCACAGGAGCCCTACATACTGCTGCCTCACTGACCTTGGGTTTAGTCATGTGACATTCTTGGGCCAAATGAATGGGAGTGGATGTGATATACACCATTTCTAAGCAGAAGCTTTGAAAGGCAGCAGGAACCAGCTCTCTGGCTATTTTTCTCTGCCACAAAAATGGCATATACCCAGCAGGGACTGCTCCTCAGCCTGCATCTCCATTACAAGAAGACGTGTGGGCTGCAGCCACCACAATGCAATATGAGCAAAAGGAATGTTTATGATTGAAAGTCATTGAGGCTTAAAGCATGAATCATCACAGCAAAATTTGCTGATGCAGATACCAAGAATGACTTCGGAGAAAAAAATGTATGCTGGGAGTATATGAATATGAAAATAGGTTTTTCCGAATTCAAAGGAGCTATAGGTTTTTCTACTTATGATATTTCTATATGTAAAAACTGCAATATTTCATTTATATGACAACTGATTTCCTCCTTCTTTTAAAGGTAAAAATTTCATTTACTTGCTAATTATTCTAGGGGGATCACTGGGAGTATATATTCTTTTCAAAATTTGTATAATCTTCAAAGAAACAGTTTATATATTGGGCAATATGCAGTTTAAAATATTTATTAAATATTTCAAAACTATTTATTCTATAGATACTTTCTGTGTGATAAGCCCTATGTTAAACGTGAATCATTAGCCCAAATGGCTAGTTGATATCTCTGTGTGTGTGTGTCTGTATGTGTGTGTGTCTGTGTGTGTGTGCGTCTGTGTGTGTGTGTGTGTGTGTGTGTGTTTCTGTGTGTATGCTTAGTGGCTCAGTAGGACCTGACTCTTTGCGACCCCATGGACTGTAGCCCACCAGGCTCCTCTGTCCACGAGATTCCCAGGCAACCCAATATTGGTGTGGGTTGCTATTTCCTTCTCCGGGGGATCTTCCCGACCCAGTGATCAAACCTGCCTCTCCCGCATTAGCAGGCAATGCTTTCCCACTGAACCACCTGGGAAGCCCTAGTTGATATTTACCTTAACTCAAATAACATAAAAATCTATATCTTTCTACTTTGAAAAGCCATGTTTACCATGACAATCACCTAAAATAGAATTTTAAAAAACTGAATGTGAGAGTACATTTAGATGAGTATTTTAAAATCCTTTTAAGTATGTACTCAATTTTGAAATTTTGCCTTTTCCTCTGGCAGTCACTTAGTTCTTTCAGCATGCAGTTGATTAAAATTTCCATGCAATGGATACCTACACACATAAGCATATGAGAAATTTCTGCTTTTGAACCTTTTTTTTCCTACTCATACTCTCCATTTTTCTTGTCTATGTCTACAGCGTTTCATTGTTGATATATGATTGCCACTGGCCCAGGTACTTACATTAACATTCAATAAATATTTGGGTGACCTTACAGACTTGATTTTTATCACTGTTTACTGTGGCTCTGAAGGGGCTGTGCTAGACCAGTCTAGTAAATGTGCAGTCTTGACTATAGAATCAATAATGAACCTCTGTCACTTTCACTTGGGAATCACTGTTCTCTAATCTCATCTACATTTTAGCCCTTTGAGCAACTGCAAAATCAATAGGCAAAAAATCATGGGACCGTTTTTGTCCCTTCAGTCAGTGCTGTTTCTGTACTTCCTCCTGGAACATTCCTGAAGCTGAGCTTGCTGAATTTTGTCAACACGGAAATGTCAGCCAGAGCTTGGTATTTAACTCATTTGCACTGGGCAGTTTGCAGCTCACAAGGTGCCAATTAAAAAAACAAGAGGCGAGGCAGAGGAACCTGTCTGTCAGCTTGGTCGGAGTGAGATCTGATATTAATTATTAACGGAACTCAAAATTAACAACAGCTAAAGCAGAATGAGCACACCTTTCAAATACAATGGGAGGTGAAATATTGCACAGAAAATTGAGTGAGATGAATAGTTTCTAGCTGCAACAAGAGAGTTAGCAAAGCTGTTGGGAAGCAGTCCCCAACAGGGCTGTTAAATGCTTAGATGATTACTAATGGAGATTATAGACTCTTGTTTTCTGGAGATTAAGAAAACAAAATGCCAAATATTTTAGGGCACCTACTGTGTGTCAGTTCCTACATTAAGCACTGTGACTCAGTAGTGAACTGAGTGGTAAAGTTCTGGCCATTTGGGAGCTTACATTACAAAAGAAGTGATTACGTTCTTTCTTCAGTTATAGAAACCTTCCTTTCATAAGCCTACCCACTATGGCCCTATTTACTCCTCATATCTGTACCTCCCAACTCCATTAACTTTGTGCATTTTCTCTCAGCCAGGTCCTATAGCAGGCAACAGTACATACATTTCATTCTCCCAACAAACTAACGTGGCAAGGATTACTTTTTGCATTTTACAAACAAGACTGTGAGACTAAAAAGATATGCAATTGAATTAATGCCACAGATCATTTGGGGTAAATTTGAGGCTAGATTTTTAAATTTCAAGGACTCATCTACTGTTTTTCCATCACACTTGCTACCCTGTTTTACCTTCCCACCACTGGGGCTACTCAAGTCTTAACTATGTTATGTGTTACCTCCTCCTGCGTCTTGTCTTATCATCTCAGGGACCAGAAGTCAGTCAAATCGTTCATTTAATAGGCAATGAGTGCTTTTAGGGATGCTTCATAATATTACAAATTTTCAGGTGAAATTTTCTGTACCGTAACGACATCTAGATATTTGTGCTGTTCTAGTTCAGTGGCTCTAATGGTGGGAGTTTCAGTGACGTCAGGCTGGTAAGAAGGAGGTGTAGCAGTAGCGGAAAGTATTTAATGCACCTCAAGTTAAATAGCACAGACAGGCAGGTCTGTGTTTATGAGTAGAAATGGCCAAGCTCTGTACTATTGAGAGCAGTGAGAGAAGAACTAGTCCAGACCCACCCCCACCCCGAAGTACACTTGTAATATAGTTGCTTGGAAATCAGAATGAATACTTTCAAAAAAGTATCAACCTGAAAGCCATTAAATACGTTTGTATACTGAAAAACTACACAGTCATAAAAACAAGAGGTTGAGCTATATATACTGCATATGCTGCCACCCCTGGATCAAGGAATAATTTTGAATTTCAAGTTTTATTACTTCATAAGGCTCTTTCTGTCATAGATAGTGATTCTTCTGATGGATCTTGGCAAAATAAATGGAAATTTTTCTGGAAAGAATTTCCCATTCTAGATGCTACTAAGAAAGAACATTTGTGATTCATGGAAAGAGGTCACAATATCATCAACATGGATAGGAGTTTGAAAGAAGTTGATTTCAACCCTTATGGATAACTTTGAGAGACTCAAGATTTTACTGGAGACAGTTATCATCAATGTAATAGAAATAACAAGAGAACTACAATTAGAAACTGAGCCTAAAGATGTGACTGAATATCTGAAAATACATATAAAACTTTGATAGATGCAGAGTATGTGGAAGAGCAAAGAAAATGATTTCCTGAGATGGAATCTACTCCTGTTAAAGATACTGTGAAGATTATTGAAATGACAACAAAGAATTTAGATAAGTGACTTGAATTTTAAGAGTTCTGTGGATAAAATGTTTTCAAATGGCATTGCACGCTACAGAGGAATCTTTCATGAAAGGAAGAGTCAATTAATATGGCAAATTTCATTGTTGACTTAGTTTAAGAAATTGCCATAGCCAACCCCAATTGTCAATAACCACTAACCTGTCCAGTCAGCAGCTATCAATATCATGGGAAGACCCTTCACCAGCAAAAAGGAAAACTCAGATAATGGTTAGCATTGTTTAGCAATAAAGTATTTTAAATTAAGGTATGTACATTTTTTAGACATTATACTATTATACATTAAATAAACTCCAGTTTACTATATAAAAACTTTTATATGCATTGTGAAACCTCAAAAAGGAAAGTCATGTGACTCACTTTATTGCAATATTTGCTTTATTGTGGTGGCATGGAAACAAATCCACAATATCTTCAATGTCTGCCGATAATCACTGACCAGTTGACTTCACTGGATAGGAACGAAAATTCCCTTCCCAGGATTCCATTCTCTACTTTTTCTCAACTTCCAAAAAAGGACAAAGACTTTCCTTATAAAAATTGCTTTGCAGGAATTAAATTCACTTAAAGCAAAACATAAGTGAAAGTGAAAGTGAAGTCGCTCAGTCGTGTCCAACTCTTTGCGACCCCATGAGCTGTAACCTACCAGGCTCCCCAGTCCATGGGATTTTCCAGGCAATAGTCCTGGAGTGGATTGCCATCTTATTCTCCAGGGGATCTTCCCAACCCAGGGATTGAACCCTGGTCTCCCGCATTGTAGACAGATGCTTTACCATCTGAGCCACCATTAGAATGACCTCAAGTCTGTTTCCTTTGGAAATCACTCTGTTTATATTTATTCAGTCTATTCATTTACTACCTGCCCTCCCCATACTTTTATTGCACTAATTTTGAACTTTTCCTTCCAAAATATGTTCATTACTAACATACGACTTAGATGTTTCTATAATGTCTTGATTCTCCATTTGATTTTTTTAATACCTATATCCACTGGGAATCTCTATTTCATCTCAAATATACCCAGTGAGGACAATGAGAGCTCCTTGAAATAGAGTGGGAAAGGAAGGCTTTACAAAGCTGATCTTAAGAAGGAGCAACATTTTGATCTCTGTGGCTCATAATCAGACAAAAAGAAGTTTCTGTTAATGATGCTACAGAGAGCCTCTTAATTAATTCCCTTTGTTCTCTCCTAATAGAATAGAGGATAGACATAATGAGAGGAATGAAATATTCCCCATGGATTTTTCTCTAATCATTTAACTTTTCAAAGTAGGGAATAGGATGATTTTTATTTTTCTTTCTTGTGTCCTCTGGCATAATTCCCTCTGAAAAATAATCTCCTACAGGAGTCAAATTACAAATCAAGTTGGTTGCAAACATGGGCTTTTTAATTTAAAATATAAAGCTGGCTAACATTTTCATGGCATAAAAAAGAAAAACTGTTCTAACTCTATTGTTTGCAAAATGACAACAAGCAAAAGAAATTATATTAATGCAGCTATCTTGTGAAATCTACCATTCCCAGCTGTTCTACCTGGTAGGAAAAAAATTGACAATTTCAGCTATAGAAAAAAATACACTCTGTTTCAATTACTTTCTATCTTTCTTGCAATGGTTCCAACTTTGGCTGCATATTGAAATCACCTGCAAGCTTTTCAAACATACTCATGCCTCAGTCCTGTTCCTAGTGGCACCCCACTCCAGTACTCTTGCTTGGAAAATCCCATGGACGGAGGAGCCTGTTAGGCTGCAATCCATGGGATCGCTAAGAGTCGGACACGACTGAGCAACTTCACTTTCACTTTTCACTTTCATGCATTGGAGGAGGAAATGGCAACCCACTCCAGTGTTCTTGCCTGGAGAATCCCAGGGACGGGGGAGCCTAGTGGGCTGCCGTCTATGGGGTCACACAGAGTCAGACACGACTGAAGTGACTTAGCATAGCATAGCATAGGGAGAAGCTTGGTGGGATTCTTAAAAATGTCCCAGTGATTCTATTATACAGTTATGGTTGAAAATTACCAGTAGGCAGAATTGTGGAATAAAGACTTAAGGGAAGGGCTACAGCTCCAGGCCCCACACCCTCCCTTCCATTAAAGCTTCAAACTGAATAGTTCTGTTTGTCTATGCTTTATGCCTTGGGAGTCAGCTTATTGCTCTTTTTTTTTTTTTTTTTTAAAGAAAAATTTTCCTTTTTAAAGGAAAAGTTTAAAAACCACTGTCCAATGCAAAAGACAAACATATCCGAGAAGACAAACATATCCATGTCTGGCTTCATGTTTGTTTTGTTTTGTTTGTTTTATTACTAATATATCACAAAGATAAATACACAGGTAAAAGCTGAGCAATGAGTCTATCCTATCCAAGAGAGGCCTTGGAGAGGATAGGATGCTTCTGTCCTATTCTCAAGCGCTCGAGAGTGATTTAAGGAAAAAAGATTTTGGAAAAGGAAAAAAGAAACTTGTTCAGGAATAGTGAAGACTTTTTGACCTTCTAAGGAAGCTGACTGACTATATATGTAAATGAAGGTCAATGACTGAAGGGTTCATTAGGAAATAAAATGTATTAAGGCTCCTCAAGATGAGACTGTTGATGGATATTGCCTTCTGAATATGACTCCATCAAAATGAGAAAATAAAGCATCTAGTTTAAAACCCACTAGAAGCTCTACATAAGTTTTTTTTACTTTTTTTTAAGATAGACTATTTGAAAATTACATAGCTAGATGCTGTTGAATTATACTAGTGGAAATTATTCTTCCTTTCACCTTTTTGCTTTAGAACTAGTCAGTTAGAGGGTAAGTGATCGTGCTAAAGCTCCATGGATCTGGAGCTTACAAAGGGGATCTTTCTAAACTAATTTACTTAGGTATTGTCATAATAATTATAAAGATAGTTTTGGTTTTTTTTTAATTTATAACAATTATAAGCCTTTTTCCTCTCTAAATTTCTTCTTTTTGAACTCAACATTTCCTTTATACTCAATATAAAAGCTATAAGTCATATAGAAAACAAAGAGAAAAATGGACAAAGTCCTTTCTTGTCAATAATCACTTCAAATATAAATTGATTAAATGTTCCAATAAAAAAGTAAAGATTGGAAAATGGGTTAAAAAAAGAAACACAATCTAACTATATGTTATAAAAAAAGAGACCCACTTTAAATCCAACAACACAAATAGCTTGAATGTGAAATAAGAGAAACAGGTATTCCATGCAAATACTAACCAAAAGACAGCTGAAATGGCTATCATAATATCAGACAAAGTATATTTTGAGTCAAAACTATTACAAGAGACAAATAAGGACATTATATAGTGATAAAAGTGTCAATTTATCAAGAAGATATAACAATTATAAACATATATAGACCAAGCAACAAAACTCCAAATATATGAAAAACTCTAAAACATATGGAATATATTGACAGAATTGAAGGGGGAAATAATTCTACAATAAAAGTTGGATCATTTTTATTAATAGAACATCTAGACAGATATCAATAAGGGAATAGAAGAGTTGAAAAATATAAACCAAATAGACATAAGAGACATACAGTTGTTTATCTTTATTATCAGATATTATACCTACAAAATTTCATGAACACCGAGTTAACAAATATTGAATCATTACTCTCAGGAAAAATACAGGGTTTGGTTTCTACATGAGCCTGTAACACCATTTTCAACAACTGATCAACACAAAATCTGACTTTATGTGTGTTTTGACTTAAGGACACTTCATTTAATATGTGTTGTTCATTGAACTCACAGCCAAGAAAGAGCATCATAACTCATACCTAAATGAAGCTTATTTAACACACATTTTTTTGGTAAGGCACATCATATACTTCTTACAATTAAAACCACTATATAATACTTTTGCAGTATGCTTGAAAGTCATTTTAAACAGAAAAATCATTAATAAAAAGCAGAAAAAGGTGAAAAATATGACATTAGATCATGAAAAGGATGCCAGTTTATAGTAAGAGAGCTGAAACAGGAAGGCAGAGCATCATCTTGTACAACTGATATGGGAATATGCACTTCGGGCAATACATCTTTCACTTTTTTTAGTATGCACATGCCTTCAGATGACTGAAAACCATAATGAGTATTAATTTAAGGGTTGTAAATAAATTCTAGTGGGTAGGCTAATTGGGAAATATGGAACATATAAATGATGAAGATCAACAGTGTATGAAACATTTTACTGAACAACAAAATGCATATTTATCTAAAGTACACAGGGAAGACTCGGCCAACAAGCCCATACGTCATGCCACACAACAAGTCTCAATAAACTTAAAAATATTTAAATTATGCAAAGTATCTTCTCTGAGTACTATAAAATAAAATGAGAAGTAACAGAATTGAAAAATTCACAACTAGTAGAAATTAAACAATACACTCTTAAACAACAAATGGGCCTAAAGAATAAATCACAAAGAAAATAATAAACTACTTTCAAATGAATAAAAATTATGACATAACATACCAAAATTTACGGGATGCATCAAAAAAGCGCTCCAAGAGAAATCTATGGCCATAAATATCTACATTAAAGAGAAGAAAGACTTAAAATTATAATTTTATTTAAACAAAGAGATGTTTAGGACCAGATGATTTCACTGGTGAATTCTACAAAGCATTTAAATAAGAATTATTAACTATCTTTCTCAAACTCTTCCAAAATAAATAAGATAAGACATCTTCTTACTCATTTTATAAAGCCAACATTATCTCAATAACAAAGACATGAAAACCTACAGAAAATATTTGTTATGACTATAGATGTAAAAATATTCAACAAAATACTAGGAGACATAATATGACAGCATAGCAAAACTATGTTTATCATGACCAAGTGGAATTTACTCCAAGAATATAAAGGTGATTCAATATAAGGGAGTTAACCAATATAATACACTATGCTAATACAATCTAGGAAAACAATCACCTGAGTGTTTTGATTGATTCAGAAAAAAAGCATTTGACAAAATTCATCAACTTTTCATGACAAAAGCCCTCAGAAAATTAGGAATATAAGATAATATCTTCAACATGATAAAGGATATTTATTAAAAACCAACAAAAGAGCTAATATGATACCGAATGGTAAAAGACTGAAAACTTTCTTCCTAGATCAGGAAGAAGATTAGAATGCATACTTTCGCCAATGTTACTCAACACTGTACTGGAAGTTCTACCAAAGAAATCGGACAAGAAAAAGAAATAGAAATAATCCAAATCAAAAAGAAAGATATTAAACTGTCTCAGTTCAGGGATGACATGATCCTATATACAGAAAATCACAAAGAATTCACAACTGTGTGGATCACAACAAACTGGAAAATTCTTAAAGAGATGGAATACCAGACCACCTTAGAACAGGTCAAGAAGCAACAGTTAGAACCAGACAAGGAACAATGAACTGGTTCAAAATTGGGAAAGAAGTACTTCACGGCTGTATACTGTCACCCTGCTTATTTAACTTACATACAGAGTATATCATGTGATATGCCAGACTGGATGAAGTTCAAGCTGGAATTAAGACTGTGGTGAGGGACAGGGAAACCTGGCATGCTGCAGTCCATGGGGTTGCAAAGAGTCAGAAACAACTGAGTGACTGAACAATAACAACAACACTAGCAATGAGCAATCTATACAGGAATTTAAGACAGAAATTCCATTTTCAATAAGATCTAAAAGAATAAAATACCTAGGAGTACATTTAACCAAGAAGATGAAAGATATACACTGAATATTACAGAACAATGTCAAAAGAAGTTAAAGAAGCAAAAATAAGTGGAAATCTAGCCCCTGCATATAAATAGTGTGATTTAATATTATTAAGATATCAATACAGGTCAAAATAATAAACATTCAAAGTAACCCTTACCAAAATTCTAACAGCCATCTTTTGCACAAATAGAAAAGCTGATCTTCGAATTCGTATGGAATTGCAAAGATGTCGGAATAGCCAAAACAATCCCAAGAAAGAAAAGCAGTTGTAGGACTTCCACTTTCTGATTTCAAGCCTTACAGCAATGATTGTAGTCAAGAAGGCTTAGTAGTATGATCCTGAGCTCACCTCCTCCCATGGCACACTTAAATTGCAACTATTTAGAGAGCATCTCCCTTTGAGAGCAAACTAAACTAGCAGAAAAGACCTTCCACAACTAAAGATATAAAGGAACCACAGTGATGGGGGGACAGATATAGTACTGTCAAGATCCATGCTTTCTTTCAGGCAGGCAACCCACAAATGAGAGTGTAATCACAATTGCAGAGGTTCTCCATAGGGAGAAAAGGATTGGAGCCCTACATCAGGAGTCTCAACTCTGGGAACCTTGCACTGGAAAGATGAACCCCACCCAAAATCTGGATTTTAAGGCCATAGGGGCTTACACACAAGAGAACTTGAGAGCTATAGGAAACAGAGATTCCAGTCTTAAATGGTGTATGCAAAATTTCACCTGCTCTAAGTTCCAGTGCAGAGAAAGCAATTTGAAAGAAGCCTGGGTCAGACATACTTGCCAATGATGGAACACCCCCTCTTCCTGCCCCCATAGAAGCAGGACATAGACTCTGCCTGGGAAGATAGATGATGGTGGTAGCCATTTTGAGAATGCATTCGACCAGGAGAACAGTACTGCTAATAAACACTATTTTTGAGTCATCTTTCTAACCTATTTTATGCTGGGGGATTACCCACCAACCAGCAGGCTAGCACCATCCCCAGGACCCCTTCACCATCTATCCACCAATAGCAAGACTCCTCCATGCCCATAAGTGGCCCATCAGTCGCTGCATGAGCCAACAGGGCCAGGGGCTAACCCCACCTACCAGCATGCCCACAGTAGTTGACCCTAACATGACAGAATGGCCCACATAGCCCATACGGAGGGCACCTCTAGAGCATATAGCTCTGATCAACAGAGTGTAGAGTGTTGCTGGGCTCCACAGTATATCTCCTATGTAAGGAAACTTCCCCAAGATCAGAAAATAAAACCAACATTATCTATTCTAATAAATAAAATAAAACACAGAAAATTAGGAAAAATAGAGAGGGGGAGACAGATGTGTTCTAAATGAACTAACAGTAAAATTCATCAGAAAAATAAACAAAGTGAAACAAGCTATTTACCCAACAAAAAATTTTAAAGGTAATGATCATAAAGATGCTTACTGAACTCAGGAGAAGAATGGATTAATTCAAGGAGAAATTTGACAAATTGAAAATATGAATAACAAAACATAGTTAAAAACTATAATAACTGAAATTTAAAAATACATAAAAGGAATGAACAGCAGATTAGATGATACAAACAAATGGATCAGTGAATTGAAAATGGAGTAGTGGAAATCACCCAGACTAAACAGAAAAAAAGGAAAAAAAGAATCTTTGAAAAGGAGGGTAATTTAAGAGATTTCTGAGATAAGAATATACTAGCATTTGTATTATAGGGGTCCCAGAAGAGATGAGAGAAAAAGGGATAGAGAACTTATTTTAAAAAAATAATAGTTGAAAACTTTCCTAACCTGGAGAAAAAAAACAAATATTTGAATCCAGAAGGCACAGGGAATCTGAAACAAAATAAATCCAAAGAGGTCCACAACAAGATGCATTACAATTAAAATGACAAAAAGTAGATGAAAAGAGAATTTTAAAAGCAACAAGAAAACAACAAGTAGCTGTGTACAAGGAAACTGCCATAAGACTGTCACCTTATTCTCAGGAGGAACTTTGCAAGCCATAAGGGAGTGACACAATATATTCAAAGTAATGAAAGAAAACCAAGAATACTCTACATAGAATATCATTCAAATGTGAAAGAGATATAGAGTTTTACAGACAAGCAAAAGCTAAAATCGTTTATAATCTCTTAACTGTCTTCATGAGAAACATTAAAGAGACATCACTAGGTAGAAAAGAAAAGACCATGATTAGAAATATGAAAATTATGAAAAGAAAATTATCATTGGTAAAGGTAATTTACCTTTTTTACAATTTACCAAAATTACAGTAAAGATAGAAGATCAACCACTTATAAAGCTAGTGGTGGTTGTGGTTTAATTGCTGAGTCAATCTGAGTCTTGTGACCCCATTGACTGTAGCCCACCAGGTTTCTCTGTCCATGGGATTTTTTTCAGGCAAAAGTACTGAATTGGGTTGCCATTTACCTCTCCAGGGGATCTTCCAGACCCAGGGACTGAATCCAGGTCTTCTGTGCTCCAGGCAGTCTCCTGCATTGCAGGCAGATTCTTTACCAACTGAGCCACCAGGGAAGCCCATAAAGCTAGTAGAGAGGTTAAAAGATTAAAGTAGTAAAAAATCTATATCCAGAAGTACTTAGGAGATACAAAAAACAAAAAGGTGCAAAATATAATGTTAAAAACATTAAATGTAAAGTAGAATACTAAAAATGCAGGGTTGTTAGAATGTATTCTAACTTAAAAGCCCAGGCTCCAATGTTCAGATTTAATAAGTACAGTTTTAAAAGTCCCCAGACATTGGGTTTTTAAAAATTCTACAAGTGACTCCAAACTGCAGTAACAGTTTGAAAACCGCTGCTCTAAATTCTTTTCACTTACAGATGCCATCAATTTCCTAATGATCAATTGGTTCAAATACAGTGATAAAGTTAGTCCAGGCCAGAGATTAACTGCTGATACTAGAAGTTGCCTTCCAGTACAGTAAATGTTTATACTTAAGTCACTGATTTTTTTTTGTTGTTGTTGCTATTAAACAAATCAGTCCCCTCACTAAAGGGCCAACTACACAATTCCTGATTCAGATTTTAACTTGATTTTGGCAGCCCATTGAAATTCTCTCATTGCATTCTCCAAATTTGGAATGGTTTGCATTACATAAGATTCTCTGTTACACAAAGGAATTCCTGCAAGTTTTCTTGAAAGTGTGCTTAAAAATAAAATCTGATTTGTGCTAACTCATAACAAAAAAAAAACAATATATATTATAATATGTATTATATAATTATTATATGAGCATATACTATATAACATACATTATATACAATATAATATTACAATATCTATACTAATTTTAATAATATAACAGTATATTGTTATTATATAATCATATACATTATATCATTTATAATATATTATGCAATTATGTATTATATAATATAAATTATATGAAATATACATATATTATAATGTATGATATAATAATATGCTATAAGATGATATATTTTATATATATATATGTTATATATGTTATTTTAGATGAATATCATGGTAATCACAAACCTAAACCCTATAATAGAAAACACCACAAAAGGATAAATATCATATAACATAACCTAAAAGTATAACCCTAAAAATATTATCCTATCACAAGGAAAGAGAAAAAAAAGACATAAAAAGAGTAACAAAACAACCAGAAATCAATTAACATTGGCATAAGTACATGCCTGTCAATATCTACTTTAAATACAAATACACTAACTGAATCCAATAACATATTAAAAAGATCATTCACCACAACCAATTTGGATTCATTCCAACTATGCAAGCGTGGTTCAACATATGCAAATCAATCAGTGTGATACCATGCCATCAATGGTATCAATGGTATCAATCAATGCCATCAACAAAAGAAAAGAAAAAAAAAACATGATTATCTCAATAGTTTTGGGGAAAGCATTTGTTAAGTTCAACACCCATTCATAATAAAAATTCTTACCAAAATGGTTATAGAGTGATCTTCTCTCAACATAATAAAAGCTATTTATGACAAAGTCCTATCCAATGTAATATTCAATTGTGAAAAGTTGAAAGCCTTTTGCTAAAATCTAGAACTAGGCAAAGATCCCCACTCTCATCACTTCTATTTAACATAGTATTGGAAGTCCTAGCCATAGCAATCAGACAAGAAAATGAAATAAAAAGTATCTAGATTGGAAGAGAAGATGTAAAATTGTTATTATATACAGATTACATGATAGTATATATAGAAAAACCCTAAAGATTCTATACAAAAGCTATTAGAACTGAAAAGCAAATTCAGCAAGGTACTGGGGCACAACATTGTCATACAAAAATGGAATGCATTTCTTTATGCTAATAATGACATATCAGAAAAGGAACGTTAAAAAAAAGAAGGAAAAACTTTTAACAATTGAATCAAAAAATAAAGTAAAATGCTTAGGAATAAATTTAACCAAGGTTAAAGACTTATATGTTGAGAACTACAAAGTACTATCAAAGGAAACTGAAGATGAGTCAAAGATATGTGAAGATATCTCATGCTATTGGATTGTAAGAAATAATATTGCTAAAATGACTATACTACCAAAGCAATCTATAGATTTAATGTAATCCTTATCAAATTACCCATGGCATTTTTCACAGAACTAGTACAACTAATCCTAAAATTTATATGGAACCATAAAAGATCCAGAATTGCCAAAGCAATCCTAAAGAAAAAGATCAAATTACGAGTCATAACACTCCCAGACTTCAGGCAATACTACAAAGCTACAGTAATCAAAACAGGTGATACTAACACATACACCAAAAAAGACATATGGATCAATGGAGCAGAACAGGAGGCTCAGAAATAAACCCGCACATATAGTCCACTATTCAACAACGTAGGCAAGAATATGCAATCAGAAAAAGGCAATCTCTTCAGCAATTGGTGTTGGGAAAGCTGGACAGCTGCATGTAAACCAACGAAGTTAGAACACATCTACACAATATACACAAAAATAAGCTCAAATGGCTTAAAGAATTAAGTATAAGACGTGACATTATAAAACTCTTAGAAGAAAACTGGCAAAAATTTCTCTGACATAAACCGTACCAATGTTTTCTTTGGTCAAAAGAAATAAAAAGCAAAAATAATGGCACTGAATAAAACTTACAACCTTTTGCACAGCAAGTAAATTATAAATAAAATAAAAAACTATCTATGGAATGGTAGAAAATATTTGCAAATGATGCAACTGATTAAGTCTTAATTTCCAAGATATTCAAACAGCTCATACAGTTCAACAAGAAACTAAACAACCCAATCAAAAAATGGGTAAAAGACCTAAATAAACATTTCTCCAAAGAAGACATAATGGTCTCAACATTGCTATACATTATAGAAATGAAAATCAAAACTACAATGAGATATCACTTCACATTAATTAGAATCTCTCTCTCAGAAAGTTGCTCAGTCATGTCTGACTCTTTGTCACCCCATGGACTGTAGCCCACCAGGCTCCTCTGTCCATGGAGTTCCCTTGGTAAGAATGCTGGAGTGGGTAGCCACTCCCTTCTCCAAGGGATCTTCCTGACCCAGGGATTGAACCTGGGTCTCCTGCATTTCAGGCAGATTCTTTACCATCCAAGCCACCAGGAAAGCCCTCAGTTAAAATGGTCATGATAAAAAAAGTCTACAAATAATACATGCCGGAGAGAGTGTGAAGAAAAGGGAACCCTCTTACACTACTGATGGACATGTAAGTTGGTGCAACCAGTACAGAAAACAGTATGAAGTTCCTAAAAAAAAAACTAAAAATAGGGTTGCCATGTGATCCAGAAATTCCACTCCTGGGAACATACTCAGACAGAACTGTAATTTAAAAAGACACATGCACCCTTATGTTCATAGTAGCACTATTCACAATAGCCAAGGCATGGAAACAACTTAAATGTCCATTGACATAAATGGATGAAGAAGATGTGGTACATGTATACAATGCAATATTAGTCATAAAAGGAATGAAATTATTCCATTTTCAGCAACATGGATGCTGGTTATCATACTAAGTGAAATAAGTCAGAAAGACAAATACCACATGACATCACTTATATGTGGAATCTACAATGTGATACAAATGAACTTATCTACAAAACAGAAAAAGACTCACAGACATAGAGAATAGATTTGTGGTTGCCAAGCAATTGGGGGAGGGATGGAATGAGTCTTGAGTTAGCAGATGCAAACTATTAATATAAAATGGATAAACCACAAGGTAATACATATAGAACAGAAAACTATATTCCATATCCAGTGATAAGCCATAATGGAAAAAATACAAAAAGAATGTATGCATATGTATAACTGAATCCCTTTGCTTTATAGAAGAAATTAACACATCATTAATCAACTATACTTCAATTAAAAAAATGTATATGTGCTAAATGTTCCAATTAGAAGATAGTGAGTGACTGAATGGATTAAAACATCAAGAATCATATATATGCTGCCTACAAGAGACTCATTTTTTAAGTGAGTCTTAAAGACTCACTTTAAAGACACATGCAACTCAAAGCGAGGAAATTTAAAAGATATTTTTAAATGGGATACACATTTACAGTTGAATATTACTCAGCCATAAAAAGAATGAAATAATGCTATTTGCAGCAATGTGGATAGACCTAAAAATTATCATACTAAATGAAGCAAGTCAGAGAAAGACAAATTTCATATGATATCACTTATATATTGAACCTTAAGCAAAAAGATACAAATGGAATTATACACAGAAATGAAGATAGACCCACAGACTTAGAAAACAAATTTATGGTTACCAAAGTGGAAAGGTGAGGGGGAGGAATAAATTAGGAGCTTGGGATTAATATATATACACTACTATATATAAAATACATAACCAACAGGACCTATTGTATAGCACAGGGAATTATACTCAATATTTTGTAATAACCTATATGGGAAAATAATCATCTGAAAAAAATAGATATATGTATGTATAACTGAATCACTTTGCTGTACACCTGAAATTAACACAGCATTTTAAATTGACTGTACTTCAATTTAAAAAGAGAAAAGATATTCCATGCAAAAAGAAATGAAAGAAAGTCTGTACAGCAATACTTACATCAAACAAATGAGACTTTAAAACAAAGGCTATAACAAGAAACAAAGGACCTTACACTGTGATAAAAAGATTAATTCAACAAGATGATGTACCAATTATAATCATATACACCAAACATAGAAGCATCTAAATACATAGAGCATGTGCTTTATTATTAAGAAAGGTTAAGGGACAAATTGACAGTATGCAATGCTAAAGGGGACTTTAACTCCTTACTGGGGTTTCCCAAGGGGTGCTGGTGGTAAAGAACCTGCCTGCCAATGCAGGAAACCTAAGAGATGTGGGTTTGATCCCAGGGTCAGGAAGATCCCCGAGAATAGGGCATGGTAAGCCACTCCAGTATTCTTGCCTGGAGAAGCCCATGGACAGAGGAGCCTGACAAGCTACAGTCCATAGGGTCACACAGAGCAGGACACAATCAAAACAACTTAGCATGCATGCACACAAACACCCTACTGACATGGTTGGACAGATCATTTACACAGAAAGTAGGTAAGGAAACCCTGACCTTAAATGATACATTAGATATGAACACAATAAATGTATAAAGAAGAAGTTTCCAAAGCAGCAAAATAACATTCAGGTGCACATGGAATGTTTTCCAGTATAGATTATACCCTACGCCACACACAAAGTCTCAATTAATTTAATAAGATTGAAATTATATCAAATATCTTTCTCAACTAGAGTGGTGTGAGATTAGAAATTAACTAAAAGGAAAAAGGCCGCAAAACCCACAGACACATGGAGGCTAAAATATACGCTATTAAACCACCAATGGGTTACTGGAGAAATCAAAGAGACAATCAAAAGCTATCTGAATACAAGCAAAAAATGCAAGCACAAAGATCTGAAATCTAATATAGCATAAGTATTTCTAAGAGAGAAGTTTATGATGATGCAATCCTACCTCAGTAAATAGGAAAAGCTCAAATAGACAAACGTAACTATATTTAAAAGATCTGGCAAAAGAAGAATAAATGAAACCCAAAATTAGTTGAAGAAAAGAAAGAATAAAACTCAGAGTAGAAATAAATGAAGCAGAGACTGAAACAATAGAAAAGATCAAAAAAGTAAGAGCTAGATCTTTGAAATGATAAACAAAATTGATAAATGTTTAGCCAGACCTATAAAGAAAAGAGAGAGAAACTCAAATATATAATATCAGAAATTAAAGAGAAGAAATTACAACCAAACCCACAGACATTAGAAGGATCATAAGAGATTACTGTGAACAATTACATTCCAATGAAATGAACATCCTAGCAGAAATCAGCACAACACTATAAAGAAATTATCCTCCAATTAAAAAAAAAAGAAATAGACAACCTAAAAGAAATGGATAAATTATTAGAAATACAATCTCTTAATCCAGAAGAAATACAAGAAATGAGCAGGCTGATTTTCAGTAATAAAATTGAACCAGTAATCAAAAACTACCAAAAATGTCCAAACCAGACAGTTTCACAGGTAAATCCTACCTAACATTGAGGGAAGAGTTAATACCTATCCTTCTCAAACTATTACAAAAATTTAAAGAGGAAAGAATGCTTCTGAACACATTCTGAGGCCAGCATCATCAAGGAACCAAAACCAGTCAAAGACACCCCACAAAAAAGAAAATTGCGGGCCAGTATGAACACAGATGCAAAGAATCCTCAACAAAATATTAGCAAAGTGAATTCAACAATGCATTTAAAGGACCACATATTTAAAGAGTCAAATGGGAATTACCCAGGATGCAAGAATGGTTCAGTATCTGCAAATCAAGCAACATGATACTTCACATCAACAAACTGGAGGGAAGAAATCTTATGATCATCTCAACAGATGCAGAAACAACTTTTGACAGAATTCAATATCTATTTATGATAAAATTCTTAACAACAAAGTCAGTATAGAGGGACTAAACTGCAACATAACAAAGGCCATATCCTACAGCCAGTATCATGCTAAAGAGTGAAAAGCTGAAAGCATTTCCTCTAAGATCAAGAGCAAAACAAGGATGCCCACACTCACCACTGTCATTCAATACTGTATTGGAAGTTTCCAGACACAGTTATCAGACAAAAAAGAAATAAAGAAATATGAATTGGAATGAAGAGATAAAACTGTCACTATTTTCAAATGACTGTATATAGGAAATCCTATGACACCACCAAAAACCTATTAGTACTAATAAGCAAATTCAATAAAGCTGCGGAATACAAAGTTAATAGAAACCTGTTGTATTTCTATTCACTAATAACAAATTATCGGAGAAATTGAGAAAATAACTGAATTTACAATTATTTATTCAAAAAAAGAATAAAATACCTAGGAATAAATCTAACTAAGGAAGTAAACGTCTCGAATTTGGAACATTATGTGATATTAATGAAATACATTTAAAATGACACAAACATATAGAACCACATACCATGTTCATGGTCTGGAAGATTTAATAGTCAAAATAACAGTAATAGCAATAATAAAAAAAACAATAATAAGACAACAAGGCAATCTTCAGTTTCAATGCAATCCCTATCAAAATATCAACACTGTTTTCCCCAGAGCTAGAACAAATAGTTCTAAAATGTGTCTGGAGAGGGGTGGAGTCGAGCTGGTGGAATACGAAGACAGAGTTTGTGTCCCCTTCACAACTAGGGCACCTGCTTGGCACTCGTGGAGGATCACTGACACCTAAGGGGATGGGAGAAATCCCTGTGTGACCAGGTAGAAAATGTGAGGGAAGGAGGGGGAGAAAAACAGTGGAGGTGGGATGGGATCAATGCCTCCGAGCTGGGGATGGGGGACAGGAGAGGTTCCCACACTCCTAGTGACCCTCTCAGGGGCGTTGAAAGTCTTGGGAATGAAGAGGGACCTTCATCTCTGAGGGGGACTGGAGAAGAACATGACTGGTATCTGCCCTGCCCCTTTAGCCCTGGGAACAGAAGGAATATATGTATACCTATAGTTGATTCACTGCATTGTACAGCAGAAACCAGTACAACATTGTAAAGCACCTATATCCCAATTAAAAAAAAAAAGTGCATGGATACAGAAGGGCTATGAATACCCAAACAATCTTGTAAACAAAAACAAATCTGGAGGTATCATGCCTCTTAATTTCATCTATACTACAAAGTCACAGTAAATATATCAAGCAGTATGAATTAGCACAAAAACAGACATGAGGATCAATGTGACATTATAAAGAGTACAGAAATAAATGCATTTATATAATCAATTAGTCTATGTCAAAGGAGACAGGAAAATATGATAGGGGAAAAGCCTGTCTAATAAATGATGCAGGGAAAATTGGACAGCAACTTGCAAAAGAATCAAATTGGACCACTACCTCACATTAATATACAAAAATAAACACAAACGGGATTAAAGAATCAAATATAAGACCTGAAACCATAAAACTTCTAGAAGAAAATATGGGTAGTATGCTCTTTGACAGTGGTCATCACAATTTTATTTTATTTTATTTGGTTTGTCTATTCAACCAAGGGAAATGAAAGCAAAATATAGACAAATGGAACTACACTGAACTTAAAAGGTTTAACTCAGCAAGGAAAACCATTAACAGACAAAAAAGGCAATCTGCTGAAAGGGGGAAGATATTTGCAAAGACTATATCAGTTAAGGAATTGATGTTCAAACTGTACAGATACCTCATACAACTCAACATCAAAATGACACAAAAACTGATTTTAAAATCAGCAAAGTAATTGAGAAGGCATTTTTTTTTCCTAAAGAAGACAACAGATGGCCAACAGATATATGAAATGAACTCAGCATCACTAACCATCAGGAAAATGCAAATCAAAAGCACAAAGCACAGTGATATACCACCTACACCTGCAAGAATGGCTATATCCTAAAGACAACTAAGAACAAGAGCTGACAAAGATAAGGAGAGAGAACCCTGAGGACCTGTTGGGGTTGTAAATTGATGCAAACACCATGGAAAGCAACATGGAGTTTCCTCAACAAGTTAAAAAAGAAGCATCATACAATCCAGCGATTTTACTTCCAGGTGTGCACCTGAAGAAAACACAAGCACTAATGTGAAAATGTATAGGCACATTAATGTTACTGTAGCATCATTCACAGTATCTAATATATGATGTGACCTAAATGCCCATCAATAGACAAATGAATAAAGAAGAAGTGGTATATTGAGGTGCAGGAGCTGTTTGTATATTTTGGAGATTAATCTGCTGTTGGTCAATTTGTTTCCAAATATTTCCTTCTGTGGATTGTCTTTTTGTTTAAAGTTTCCTTTGATGAACAAAGGCTTTTAAGTTTAATTTGGTCCCATTTGTTTATTTTTTCTTTTATTTTTATTACTCTGGGAGATGGATCACAGAAGATATTGCTAATGGGAGGGGAGTTTGGGGGCGAATGGATACTGGTATATATACGGCTGAGTCACTTTGCTGTGCACCTAAAACTATCACAACATTGCTAATCAGCCACACTCCAATATAAAGAGTTAAAAAAGATATTGCTGCAATTTATGTCAAAGCATGTTCTGCCTGGTTTCCTCTAAGAGTTTTATAGTATTAAGTTTTTTGTTTTTTTTTTATTTAATTTTATTTTATTTTTAAACTTTACATAATTGTATTAGTTTTGCCAAATATCAAAATGATTCCGCCACAGGTATACATGTGTTCCCCATCCTGAACCCTCCTCCCTCCTCCCTCCCCATTCCATCCCTCTGGGTCGTCCCAGTGCACCAGCCCCAAGCATCCAGTATCGTGCATCGAACCTGGACTGGCAACTCGTTTCATACATGATATTTTACATGTTTCAATGCCATTCTCCCAAATCTTCCCACCCTCTCCCTCTCTCACAGAGTCCATAAGACTGTTCTATACATCAGTGTCTCTTTTGCTGTCTCCACTTTGAGTTTACTTTTGTGTATGGTGTAAGAGAATATTCTAATTTCTTTTACATGTCACTGTACAGTTTCCCCAGCACCATTTGTTGAAGAGGCTGTCTTTTCTCCATTGTATATTCCTGCTTCCTTTGTCATAGATTAGGTGACCATAGATGCATGGGCTTGTCTCTGGACATTCTATCCTGTTTCACTGATCTATATCTCTGTTTTTGTGACAATACCATAGTGTTTTATTTTCTATCTTTCTTTCTTTCATTTTTACCATGCTGTTTTGATTATAATACCTTGGTAGTACAGTTTGAAGTCAGGAAGCCTGATTTCTCCAGCTCTGTTTTTCTTTCTCAAGATGGGTTTGGATATTAAGATATTCTGTGTATCCATACAATTTTTAAGATTTTTATTCTATTTTTCAAAAAACACCATTGGTAATATGATAGGGATTGCATTGAATCCAGAGTTCCAAAGGGATTGCATTGAATGCAGAGTTCTGAAGAATAGCAAGGAGAAATAAGAAAGACTTTCTCAGTGATCAATGCAAAGAAATAGAGGGAAACAATAGAATAGGAAAGACTAGAGATCTCTTCAAGAAAATTAGAGATATCAAGGGAAAATTTAATGCAAAGATGGACTCAATAAACAACAGAAAGGGTATGGACCTAACAGAAGCAGAAAATATCAAGAAGAGGTGGCAAGAATACAAAGAAGAACTATTCAAAAAAATATCTTCATGACCCAGAAAACCACAATGGTGTGATCATTCACCTAGAGCCAGACATCCTAGACTGTGAAGTCAAGTGGACCTTAGGAAGCATCAAAGATAGTGGAACATGAACAAAGCTAGTGGGGGTGATGGAATTCCAGGTGAGCTCTTTCAAATCCTGAAACAGGATGCTGTGAAACTACTGCCCTCAATATGCCAGCAAATTTGGAAAACTCAGCAGTGGCCACAGCACTGGCAAAGGTCAGTTTTCATTCCAATCCCAAAGAAAGGCAGTGCCAAAGAATGCTCAAACTACCACACAATTGCACTCATCTCACATACTAGAAAAGTAATGCTCAAAATTCTCCAAACCAGGCTTCAACAGTATGTGAACCAAGAACTGCCAGATGTTCAAGCTGCTTTTAGAGAAGGCAGAAGACCCAGAGATCAAATTGCCAACATCAATTGGCTCATAAAAAAAGCAAGAGAGTTCCAGAAAAATATCTACTTCTGCTTTATTGACTATGCCAAAGCCTTTGACTGTGTGGATCACAACAATCTGTGGAAATTTCTTCAAGAGATGGGAATACCAGGCCACCTTACTAGCCTCCTGAGAAATCTGAATGCAGGTCAGGAAGCAACAGTTAGAACTGGACATGGAACAACAGACTGGTTCCAAATAGGAAAAGGAGTACGTCAAGGCTGTAGATTGTCACCTGCTTATTTAACTTATATGCAGAGTACATCATGAGAAATGCTGGACTGGATGAAGCTCAAGCTGGAATCAAGATTTCCAGGAGAAATATAACAACCTCAGATATGCAGATGACACCACCCTTATGGTAGAAAATGAAAAAGAACTAAAGAACCCCTTGATGCAAGTGAAAGAAGAGAGTGAAAAAGTTGGCTTAAAACTCAACATTCAGAAAACTAAGATCATGGCATCTGGTCCCATCACTTCATGGGAAATAGATGGGGAGACAATGGAAACAGTGACAGATTTTATTTTCTGGGACTCCAAAATCACTGCAGATGGTGACTGAAGCCATGAAATTAAAAGATATTTGCTCCTTGGAAGAAAAGCTATAACCAACCTAGACAGCATATTAAAAAGCAGAGACATTGCTTTGCCAGAAAGGTCCATCTAGTCAAAGCTGTGGTTTTTCCAGTAGCAGGTATGGATGTGAGAGTTGGAGTATAAAGAAACCTGACCTCTAAAGAAAGCCAAAGTACTGACTCTTTTGAACTGTGCTGTCAGAGAAGACTCTTGAGAGTCCCTTGGACTGCAAGGAGATCCAACCAGTCCATCCTAAAGGAGAGTCCTGGGTGTTCATTGGAAGGACGATGTTGAAGCTGAAACTCCAATACCTTGGCCACCTGATGTGAAGTACTGACTCATTTGAAAAGACCCTGATGCTGGGAAAGATTGAAGGTGGGAGGAGAAGGCGACGACAGAGGATGAATTGGTTGGATGGCATCACCAAGTCAATGGACGTGAGTTTGAATAAGCCCTGTTTGATGGACAGGGAAGCCTGGTGTGCTGCAGTCCATGGGGTCGCAAAGAGTCGGACATGACTGAGCGACTGAACTGACTGACTGACATATAATATAGAATATCAAAAAGTACCTACTGTATAATACAGGAACCCTACTCTTCTTGAAAAAATTATCAAATCTCCCTGCTTATTCCTGGGAATAAAATCCGTAATGCACGGCTGGGACAGCAGCCACCTTCCTAGAATAACAAGTGTTATTCCAAGATAGACTCTGCCGTAGGCTCCACTACAGTCATTTTTCAGGTGAATGTTGCTCTTTATGAATCACTCGGCTGAATTTTCAAGTGATAATATGAAAGTGCACAAAAGTGTATCAACAACCTGTAGATTTAGATTCTTTCACCTTTTCTTCACTTTTAAACCTTGTAGTGCCCCCAGGACTCCACCCTCAGGGATGTCACTTTTCCATTTGCTCTTACTCCCTAGGTGACCTCATCTGGTCATATAGCTTGAAATAGTGTCTATGCTTTGATGACTCTGCATTTACAGCCCAGACCTCTATCCTGAACTCCAAATTCATATATATGCTTATTCAGCATCTTATTTAACTATAGCTAAAAGAGTGTCAGCCTTCAAAGTATCCCCCCTGGGAGGCAACACACATAGTTAAGTATACATTATCAGTTTATTGACATTCTATTACATAGGTTTACTTTATTCCATGCACCATACCAAGTACTTTACATGCATTAACACATTAAATCATCTTAACATTTTATTACTATTCTCATTTCACAAATGAGTAAACCGAGGGCAGATAAGTACAGTAAATATCAGACAGTCACACAGCAAATAAGTGGTAAATATGGGGTTTGAACCAAAAAGTTAAGCTCTAGAATCTATGCGCTTTATGAATACACTGTATTGTCCTCTTTGGGGTTGAATAATAGACACTACAATCTTAACACATGCAAAACTCACTTGCTTTAATCCAAAAAACCTTGCTGTTGTTGTTCAGTTGGTAAGTTGTGTCTGACTCTTTGAGACCCCATAAACTGCAGCAAGCTAGACTTCCCTGTCCTTCACTATCTCCCAGAGCCTGCTCAAACTCATGTCCAGTCGGAGATGCCATCTAACCATCTCATCCTCTGCTGTCCCCTTCGCCTCCTGCCTTCAATCTTTCCCAGCATCAGGGTCTTTCCTAATGAGTCAGTTCTTTGCATCATCAGGTGGCCAAAGTATTGGAATTTCAGCTTCAGCATCAGTCCCTTCAATGAACATTCAGGGTTGATTTCCTTTAGGATTGACTGCTTTGATCTCCTTGCAGTCCAAAGGACTCAAGAATTTTCTCCAACACGACAGTTAGAAAACATCAAATCTTTGGTGTGCAGCTTTCTTTGTGGTCCAACTGTCACATCCATACCATGACTACTGGAAAAAACATAGCTTTGATTATATGGACTTTGTTTGCAAAGTGATGTCTCTGTTTTGTAATACTCTGTTTAGCTTTGTCTTAGGTTTTTCTCCAAGGAGCATGTGTCTTTTAATTTCATGGCTGCAGTCACCATCCACAATGATTTTGGAGCCCAAGAATATAAAATAGGCCCCTATTTCCATTTTTCCCCATCTATTTGTCATGAAGTGATGGGGCTGGATGCCACATCTTAGTTTTCCAAAAAGCCTATTCCTCCCTAAATCTTCCCCAATCAGTAAATGATATAGTCAATCTACCAGTTCCTTAGTCCAAAAAGATTGGCCAGTCCTTGAGTCTGTTCTTTCTTCTGTAGTTCACTCCATAGGCAAATCCTTCAGGGTGAATCCAACACTTTCTCAGCAAGTCTACCACTACTTACTGAACCACAGTCACTTCCCCTCTAGCTTCCTAACTGATCCATGAGTTTTCATTCTGGCTTCTTCAGCCTGTTCTCCACATAGCAGGCAGAATGATCCTTTTAAAACATAGTTTAGATCACATTACCCTTTTGCTCAATACTCTCCCTCTTTAAGTAAAATCCAAAGCCCATGCTATAATCTACAAAATTCAAGGTAATCTTGTCCCTGCTGCCTTAGTGATGGTAAAAACAATCTAATCTCACTCTTTTGCTTACTTCATTCTTGTTTTACTGACCTCCTTGAAACTTGTGGAGCACGCAAAGAATATTCCTTCCTTTTTTCCTCTTGCTTGTCTGGATCTTCCTGGAGATATCCTATGACTGACTTCCTTACTCTCTTTATTCAAAAATGCTCTTATTGCAATAAGTGCTGGTTAGAATGTAGAGAAAGGAGGTGCAATGTTGGTAGGATTGTAAATTGGTACAGCCACCATGGAAAATAGTATGGAGGTTCTGCAAAAAATTAGAAATATAACTACTATATAGCAACAATTTCACTTAAGAGTACATATTCAAAGATGAAATCAGTATCTTTAAGAGACGCTTGCAATCTCATGTTCATTATTGTATTATTTACAATAAATAAGACATGGCAACAACATGTCTGTTGATGTATGAATAGATAAGGGAAATGGCATGTGTGTGTGTGTGTGTGTGTATACTTATATATATATATATAGGCCTCCCAGGTGGCTCAGTGGTAAAGAATCAGAAGCAAAAGACACAGATATACATAAAAGATATACATAATACATAAAAGAACATATACATATACATAATACATATACATAAAAGACATAATACATATACATAAAAGAAGGAAATCCTGTCATTTGTAACCACATGGATAAACCTTTTCTTTCTGAATGTATCCTAAACTCTGCTAAGAGAAATAAGCCAGATGGAGAAAAATAAATGTTACATAATCTTATTTGTACATGGACTCTAAACTCATAGAAACAGAGTAGAATGGTGGTGTTGGGGAATGCAGGGTGGGTGGAGGTGTGAGGGCAATAGGGAAATGTTGGTCAAACATACAACTTCCCGGATAAAAAGCAAAATAGTTCTGGAATCTAATATACAGCACGTGGCTATAGCTAAAGATACTATAATATATACTTGGAAGTTGCTAAGAGAATAAATCATTAAAATTCTCTCCACAAAGAATGGTAATTATGTGAAGTGCCAGGTGGGTTAATTAACCTTATCATTGTAATCATTTTTCAATATATTTGTGTATCAAATCATCATGTTGTACACCTTAAACTTACACAATGTAATATGTCAATTATATTTCAGTAGAGCTGGACAATGCTTTTAGCAGAGAGGATTCTCTGATATCCTATATAAATAAGTGCCTCCATGCCCAATCCCTGTCACTCTCTATCCTCCTTAACTCCCAAAGATGTGGGGTTTTTTTTGACAAGATGATCCTAGGAAGCACTGTGAGGAAGTGAGGAGAGGCTGAAAAGGCAGGAGAGCCAGTGAAGGATCCATGAATGAAAGGGTCCGTGCTGCGGGCCACTGCAGCTGAAGCCCCCTGGGAGCCAGCCACTGAGAAAGTGTGTGCAGCAGGGATTCCCACTCACCCACCAGGAAGCTAGGAAATTTCCCCACCAACAACAGGCCTCACTGCTCAAGGTTTACCTTCCTGACACCTCTGTCAGGCCCCACCTGTGGACAGAGATCCTGTGAGGTCCAGAGAAAGCCCTGAAGCAGAGAGACACAGGAAGCATTCCCGCCTGAGAGGGGACTGACTGGAGGCTGCCTCAGGGCAGGCCGTCTCAGCATTGCCGGGACAGTGACAGTCTGCGGCAAGGGCAGGGGTGTGTTAGAGAGCAAAGCCCGGTGCTGTCCAAACGCTGTTATATCATTAGTCTAGTTTGCTCCACTCTGGACCTCAAATTTAGGCAGAATTCTTAGACTCACCTCTTCCCCACATCCTACAACCCAGCTAGTCTTCTCCATGGGCTTATTTTTATTTACCCAGTTCATTCATTTCTTCAGCAAATATTTGTGAAATCTATATTTGGTTGAAAGAAGCACAGTGATGAACAAGGCACAGTTTCATCCTCAAGAATTCTGCTCACAGGTTAGTAGGAGAGACACAAGCAGACCAGCAAGGATCGTACAGTGTGGGGAGACTGCAATGGAGATGTGTAGAAAGGGAAGCAATTGTAAATATCGAAGCCCACTGAATAGAACATTAAAAACTGATGAATTTTACTGTATGTAAATTTCACCTCAGTAAAACTAGCAGTAAATAAATTTAAATTACCAAAATGTTAGGGGAAAAAAGGTAAGATACCTTGGCACCACTATTCTAATATAACAATTTATACCTTAGTTTATGTAGAACTCAGCTACAATACAATTTTTAAACTAAAAGATGGATGCTGCACTATTAAAAAAAAAAAGTTTCGGAGGCTTTAGGATGCCTCTGAATCACATGGGAAACTTGGTAAAACCCAGATGGCCAAGCCCTGACCCTAGAATTTCCGACTCAATAGGTCAGGGGTGAGATCAAGAACCTGCATTTCTAAGAGTTTCCCCAGTGAAGCGCCTGCCATTGTTCACGGTATACGCTTTGAATACTGCACTAGGAAGGACATATTGCTGAATAAAATTCCTTCCTGTCACAGAATGTGACAGACTGCAGAATGCAGCATTTGCACTTAAATAATATGTGAAAGCTTATTTTTATTTAGAAAGCTACCTTATAGCATATCTGCTTCTTGATGTTGGTGGTGGTGATGTGGAATTTATGAAATTTATAATTTGTGTACATTTCAGTGAGTCATAATTGAGTAAAATATTTATTTTTAAAGAGAGAAAATAAGGGAAGTGTGGCTCAATTCCATTTAAGCAACCCCCTTGCTTAAGGACACTGATGTGTGTATGCTGTATTTAGGAGCTCCAATTACCTTTGTTTAGGAGCTCTTCTTACCCTGTGTAAGAAGAAATCAGCTTAGTGGCTTTCCTGGTGGCTCGGAGGTAAAGAACCCACCTGCCAATACAGGAGAAATGGGCTCGACCCCTGGTCCAGGAAGAGCCCACATGCCGCAGAGAAGCTAAACCCATGCGCCAAAATTGTTCAGCTTATGCTCTAGAGCCTGGGAGCTACAAATACGGAGCCAGCGTGCCCCAACTACTGAAGCCCGAGCACCCGAGTCCGCGCTCGGCAGTAAGAGAAGCCACAGCGATGGGAAGCCCGTGCACCACAGCCAGAGAAAGCCCGCGCAGCAGCAAAGACCCAGTACTGCCAGAAAGAAATACATAAAATAAAGTGTTTTAAATATAAGAAGTCAATTTCCATGAACTTCCAGTAAGGATGTTTAGCCATATGTCCTTGCCTCTGTAACACTACTATATGATCCAAGATGGAGTGATGCTCTACAAAGCAGAAACAGAAATTTAACCAAACACATTTCAGAGTAGTAGAAAGAGACTGGTGTTTGCTAATGGGAAAATATAGCCCTGAAGGAACAATCATTTGCATTTTGAACATGAAAAGGCAATCGCAGCCACTGAGCAATTTCAGGAGAATTGCATTGAATTTCTACTTTTCACATTCTTTTCAGGAGGTACTTTGCCATGGGAGCATTTCCTAAGAATTGGAGAGTCACAGTATCTCAAATACTGTTGGCCTGAAGGATTTTTGACACTTGAGTTGCCGTAGAAATTAGTACATTAGCGGAACACTTAAGTCAGTGTGTGGGGCTATGTGCTACCAGGAAAGGAACATCAGGTTCCAGGGGCACCTGTAAATTACCCAGCACTGTGGGGCACGAGGCAGGACAATTCTCTGCCTTCTGTTTGCTATGCAACTGTTTGCAGTTATGAGATGTCATGTTTTTTCCCTTTGGGCATTAAGCAGCAGCTCCATTGAGGCTATAAAAATTGTACTGGGCCTGTGTACAAAGTGGTGCCATTGCTGAAGCCTCTACTTACTGTGAGTTATACTGACCAGAATTTCTGTGAGCCCAGCTCCTGCGCTTCCTGTTCTGGGTACACTGGTGTAGAGCTCAGTATCGAAGTGGTAATTAGTGTGATGTGCCTTGATCATCCCCTGGTGTTGGGTTTGTGGAACAGCAATAGCATCTGACCTTTGTGTCACTTCAAAGCAAATCAGTGAAAGGAAAGGTGGATTGATCAACTCGCACCACCGTAGGTCAGAGGTCCAAGAGATTTTGCCACTACATAAATAGCCTGCGAACAATAGAGCAGAGGAGAGGAGAGAGCGCAGATGTGAGACAAGACTTTTCCATCAAAATGTTCCAGTCATCTCCTAGGACGTAAAAGATGAGAATCTTTCAGGTGCTGAATCAGCGCTGGAGTGCGGGGGTACTCAGGTGGCACAGGACACAGCTGAGTGTGTGGGGGACGTGCTGTGAGGATGCCCTGGGGGCCGCTGGGGCAGTACCCGCTGGGGACTTTATCCATGGCTGCAGGCCTCACAGCGCTCGCTCAAAGGATGGCTGAAAGGAACGAAGCCATCTGAAAACAAACCATGGGTAGTTTACTAAAAGTTTCTGGGTCATATTTCTGTTTATATATCAAGCTATAGATTTAGGTAGATAATTGGCACCAGAGTCTGGATCTGACTTTAGCCGCTAATCTCCCATCACTCAAGTACTGAGGGTCACCTCCGCCAGGAATGTCTTCTGGTACTGTCTCAGAATACCATTGCCATATTGGCTCTGTGTGTTGAGTCACATTTTCTTTGTCTATTTCTTACATTAGTGTGCCTATTTCCTGGCATTAATACATAAATTGTGGCATCTCCAGCTGCTTTCAGTCTTATCTAAACAGCTAAAAAGTAACTTCCATTTTCTGTTGCTATAGCTATTTCTCAGAGAAGGCAATGGCACCCGACTCCAGTACTCTCGCCTGGAAAATCCCATGGATGGAGGAGCCTGGTAGGCTGCAGTCCATGGGGTCACTAAGAGTTGGGCATGACTGAGCGACTTCACTTTCACTTTTCACTTTCTTGCATTGGAGAAGGAAATGGCAACCCACTCCAGTGTTCTTGCCTGGAAAATCCCAGGGACGGAGGAGCCTAGTGGGCTGCCCTCTATGGGATCGCATAGAGTCATACACGACTGAGGTGACTTAGCAGCATTGCTATTTCTGCTTTGGATTCCAGTTGCACTGAGACACACAGCACACAAGGCACAGAGTGTGGACCTTGCTCCTTGGGACCCCCAGAGGTGGACAGGTCTGGAGCCTGCGCTACGTCTTCTACTTCATCTTACTCATCTTCTCCCTCACTCCAACCACACTAGTCTCATTCTGTTCCTCTGCATACCAAGCTGCCTCCACTGTGGAGCCTTTACACATCCTGTTCTATTTAGAATTCATTTTTTAACCCCTCATAGCTTCCATATGATTTTCTCTTGGTGGTCAGAATTTTCCATTCTGAAATCAGAGTTCCTGTTTCAGTCCTGGTACCCCAGCTATTGGCTGTGTGCTTTGGCCAATTTACTTCTATTTGCTGAGCCTTTTTTTTTATCTGTAAATGTTGCTCCTATTATTACTTCAAGGAATTGTGAGACTTGCATGACAATACCTGTTTAGCACTTAGAACGTTATCTGGAACATAGTTAAGCTGAATAGATGTCAGTTCTTATTACTCATTCTTCATATATCTGCTCACATGTCACTTCCCCATGAAAGCCTCCTCTGATCTCTGGCTGTGGTTAGATTCCTTTTGTTTATGCTCTCAGAAAGCATCCGTCTTGCCTCTGCTGCACTGATCTACTCTGAGCCTTTGATTCCTAGTTTCACGTGTGTCTCCTCAGCATACTTTAACGTGTGTCGCCTCGGTGTCGAATGTCAGCTCCAGGAGAGCTGAGGCCATGTCTGTCTCTCCTTATCTTCAGGGCCGGTAAGCACTTGTTAGTACAGCCAAATGAGTCTCTGAACCGCTCTGAAAGCCTCTGCTCAGCAGTGAGTGGGGCATGTGAAGGGAAGACATCTTTCAACGCTAGAGGCTGAGACGAGAACAGGGCCTAGACTCAAATCCTGTTCCTCTCTGGAGTCTGTAGCAGCCAGGCTCTAGAGCTGCCACCTTACAGCTAAAATGTGCCTTGTTGAGGAAGCCGTGAGGCCTTTGCTGTCTAACTGTTTGGGGCTCTGAATGCATGAAATATACATGTGCTTTCTGACTGCCGGGTTTCTGGGGCAGCCTGACCTTGGAGCTGTAGAATGAGGCCGAAACCGCCCAGTGTGTAGATTTTGCCCTTGGGATGATATTCCTTTTTATATCATCTCTTTTAACCATAAGTAGTCATTGTTCTCTGCTCTAGTTAAATTGACTGCTCACTTGTTTCTCTCTCTCCAGATCCACCAAACCATTCAGAAACAGCAGCTTGAAAAAGTCACAAGACTTAGACTGGTTCAACAACTATTTTATGTGAGTTTTGGCTTTGGATTTTTAATCATATCCATTCATTCTTTCTTATGGACTGACCCAGCTATTGCATCCAAAATAATGTTAGTACTGATAAAATTCCCATTTCAAATCCCAAAATGAACAGAATGCTAGAGAAAAAGAACATAGACTGAAGCTTGTAAGCTCCCAGTGTTGAGGGGCCATTGGTCCACTGCCCTAAAGTTTCCCCATGGACAATACTTGTGACCTTATGGGAAACAAGAGCAAAGGCTGAGGCCTTTGTCGTATCTGAGTAGAACACAGCAATACAAGTATCTGAGTACTTATCCTCTAATCAGCCCATGACTAGAAAAGGATCTAAGACATCAGATCAGATCAGATCAGTCGCTCAGTCGTGTCCGACTCTTTGCGACCCCATGAATCACAGCACAAGACATAAGAAGCACCAATAAATGTTTGATGAACTAATTAAAGCTCTTTGGGCTAGAATCTTATAAGCTTTGTGATGGTTTTTACAGCGAGGTAATCATCCGCATCATTAAAATCAAGTGTATGAAATGCTGACTATGTGTGCCGTGCTAAGTTCGTAAAGGCATATCCAATTTAATTTTCACAATTCCTTGAAATAGGTGCTATCAGTATACACATCTTACTGATGAGTAGATTGAGGCTAACAGAGTTAAGTCACTTGCCCAGGGTTACTCAATGAAAACTCAGATCTCTGTAACTCCAAAGCTCACATTTCTAGCTATTCTAAGTAGCCTATGCATTATGGAACTACCATAAAAATGTAATTAGTTATTTAATAAAAAGTGATTTTATTGCTGAATGTTTTTCACTTCCATTAACAGTTAAATTTGTGTTTAAAAAAAAAGTAAGGCTTTTTTAGATCAATAGTTATCATCCCCCTTTAAAATCAGCAGGGTGGATGGAATGATCAAGACAGCACAGTAGAGAATGCTGGGCTACCCCCATTTCAAAAGCATATCAAAACTACAACTACATGTAGAATGATTCTCACTGAAATTGACCTGGGAAGTAGCAAGACAGATCTACAATCAAGGCTGTAAAGATACACATGGAGTCTGATAGGAAAGGAGATAAAGGAATCTGGTAGTTAGGACCTGCATCATTAGCAGGGGACACAGAAGAAAGGTATCACAAGCTCAGGGATCCTCCCTGGGAATAGGAAGGTCAAGCTACATAATAGACACTCCAGCCCTAGCATCTAAGACTGGAAGAATGAGCCCCTTTGGTCTGAAAACCAATGGGACTTACAGGAAGGCTGTAGGAATCTGAGACACTGCTCTTGAGGAGCTCACAAAGTCTTTCTTACTACCTGTCACAGAGCAGAGGCAGCAGATTAAAAACTGCCAGGGCCTCTGGATGGCCTTCCAAGAGCACACTGGTTCCTCCATACCCACGCCAGACTCTTGCTTCAGCCCCTCTTGCTCTGGCATGTGGAGCACATGCTTGAGGGGGTAAGAAGCTGGCTCAGACCCAACCATATCTCTGACCAGAGTAGGGTCAACCATTGCCAGTGCATGCTTTGGTGCACACACTCAGGAGGGAGCAAAACTATCCCCAGGATGAGATCACTACGGCCAGAGCTCCCACCTCTGTGCACTCTTGGAGAGGAGTGAAGCTATCTCCACGGCTGAGACTATCATCATTGGAGTACAAGTCCCTATGCACACTTGAGAGTAGGTGACTCCAGCTCAGTGGTGTAACATCAACCCCTCCAGTCCTGACCCAGCCTCTAACCAAGAGGCATGGAGTGGGGAAAAGTGAAGCCAGCACAGAATTGCAGTCCCAAGCTCTCAGGACCTGGTACATTCCAAACCAAGGAGGAGACTGCCAACACAATCAAGAGAAAACCAAGTCCCCCAGGGAATCCTGCTCTAGCCCCTCAGGCTCTAGTCCCACTCCCGATGGGGTGGTATAGACATTGCACAAAGGAGAAGCCCTAACTTGTTACTACGTCTGGCTCTGGACCGTTCAACTCTAGTCTAACCCCCAGCAAGGCCATGGCTACCAGCTCACCCTGCAGAAAGTCATGGCCCATGCCCACTTCAGACCCAGCTTTTCCACCAAAGCCACTGGGCACACATAGACTGCACAGGAACACTCAGACACAAGGACATGTGTTCAAGACTGGGACAGGTGACTTTTTCACCAATTTCATAGAGACAGAGAAAGTTAAGCAAAATGAGGTGACAGAGGAATATGTTTCAAATGAAAGAAAAAGAAAAAAACTTTGATAAAACAGATGTAATGAAACAAGCAAAAACTTTAATGAAACAGAAAAATAAATAACCCATTGAAGAATCCAATACAACAGCAATAATACTGCTAACTGAAATTGGGAGATTACAGTAAGAATTGTATCAAATAACTAAAAACTATGAAAACAAACTAGTCAGAATTAAAGAATGTAATAACTGAAATGAAACATGCACTAGAGGGAATTAACAGCAGATCAGGCATTACAGAAGAATGCCTAAGTGATCTGGAAAAATTAATAATGAAAATCACCCAATAAAAACAGCAAAGAGAAAAAAGTGTTTTGTTTTTTTTTAATAAAGATAAGGGACATCTCAACAACATCAAGCATACTAATATTCACATTATAGGTAGTTCCAGAAGAAGAAGAGAGAAAGGGTAAAAATGCAGTCAATAAATTATGGCTGAAAACTTTTTGAACTAAAAGAATGTAATAGATAATCAGCTTCAGGAATCAGAGTTCCAAGTAAGATAAACTCAAAATACCTATACCAAGATACATCATAATTAAAATGTCAAAAGTTAAAGAGATCCTAAAGGCAGCAAGAGAAAACAAAAACTCACATTAAAAAAAAAAAAAAAATCCCCATAAGGTGATCAGCTGATTTTTCAGCAGAAGTTTTTCTGTCAGAAGGGAATGGCATGATATATTTAAAGTACCAAAAGGAAAAAAATCTACAACCCAGGATACTCTACCCAGCAATGTTATTGAGAACTGAAGGAAAGATAAAGAGCTTCCTAGATAAGCAAGAACTAAAAATCTTCATCACCACTAAGCTGGTCTTACAAAAAGTGACAAAGAAAATACAACAAGAAATAAGAAATTATACAAAGGGGAAAATCCAACTGGTAAAGGCTGTGGCTCAACTTAAATAAACAAGTATAAAAGTTAAAACATAAAAATTGTAAAATCAGTATATATGAATTCACAATAACCACAAATCAAAAACCTACAATTAGTGTACAACATTAATGAGAAAGGAACACAAGCATATCACTAAAGAAAATCATTAAGCCAGAAGGGGAGAGAAGAAAAGAACAGAGAAGAACTACAAAAACAAACAGATAACAAAATGATAATAAGTACATACCCATCAATAAATTACTTTAAATGTCAATGGACTTAAAGGCTCCAGTCAAAAGACATAAGGTAGCTGACTGCATAAAACACAAGACTCATGTATATGGTGCCTGTATGAGATTCACTTCAGAGTTAAAGACCCACATAGACTAAAAGTGAAAAGATTCCATGGTAAATAGAAATGACAAGAAAGCTAGGATAATAATAGTCAAGTTAAACAAAGTAGATTTTAAAACAAACTCTATAACAAAAGATAAACAGAGGCATTTGTTGTTGTTCAGTCACTCAGTTGTGTCTGACTCTATGCAACCCCACAGACTGCAATACATCAGGCTTCCCTGTCCTTCATCATCTCCTGGAGCTTGCTCAAACTTATGTCCATGGAGTTAGTCACGCTATTCAACCATCTCATTTTCTGTTGCCCTTGTCCTGCCTTCCGTCTTTCCCAGCATCAATATATTTTCTAATGAGTCAGCCCTTCACATCAGATGGTCAAAGTATTGAAGCTTCAGCTTCAGCAACACTCCTTCTAATACATATTCAGGCTTAATTTCCTTTGGGATTGACTGGTTTGATCTCCTTGCATCCCAAGGAACTCTCAAGAGTCTTCCCCAACACCACAATTTAAAAGCATTAATTCTTTGGCTCTCAGAATTCTTTATGGTTGAATAAACAGAGGCATTGTTTAATTATAAAAATATCAATACAAGAGGATAATATAATCTTTCTAAACACATATACATCCAATAAAGTAGCATCTAAATATATAAAACATTAATGTAAATAAATGGAAAATTGACAAGTATATGATTATGTAGGGAACATTAACAAAGTACTTACATTAGTGAACAGATTATCCAGACAGAAAATAAGGTAACAGTGGCCTTAAATGTCACATTAGACCACTGGACTTAATAGATATCTACAAAACATTCTATCCCCAAATAGCACAATACACATTCTTTTCAAGTGCACAAGGAATATTTTCCAAAATAGAATACATGCTAAGGCATAAAATAAGTATCAACTAATTGAAGATGATAGAGTATATTGAGCTTCTTTCCCAATCACAGTGGTATAAAGCTAGAAATAAATTATAAGAATAAAAATGAGGAAAACAAATACTTGGAGACCAAACAACATGCTATGAAAAAAACCAATGGGTCGATAAAGAAATCAAAGAGGAAATCAGGACATACTTTGTGACCAATGAAAATAAAAACACAATTTTCAAAATCTCTAGGACATAGCAAAAGCAGTCCTTGTGAGGAAATTTGTAGAGATATAGGCCTACCCCAATCTTAAAGGACATCAATCCTGAATACTCATTGAAATGATTGATGCTGAAGCTGAAGCTCCAATACTTTGGACACCTCATGTGAATAGCCCACTTATTGGAAAAGACCTTGATGCTGGGGAAAATTGAAGGCAGAAGGAGAAGATGGTTGAATGGTATCACCGATTCAGTGACTCAAAGGGCATGAATTGGGCAAACTCCAGGAAGTGGTGAGGGACAGGGAAGCCTGGCTTGCTGCACTACATGGGGTCAAAAAGAGTCAGACACCACTTGGTGACTGAACAAAAACAACAAAGCCTACCTCAAGAATAGGAAAAATCTCAAATTAACAGGCTAGGGAAATTCTAAAGGAGTTAGAAAAAGAAGATAAAGAAAAGCCCGAAGTCGAGGAAGGAAATAATAATGGTCAGAGAGGAAATACATCAGTTCAGTTCAGTTCAGTTGCTCAGTCATGCCCAACTCTTTCCAACCCCAGGGACGGCAGCACCCCAGGTTTTGCTGTCCATCACCAACTCCCAGAGCTGACTCAAACTCATGTCCATCGAGTTGGTAACGCCATCCAACCATCTCATCCTGTCATCCCTTTCTCCTCCCACCTTCAATCTTTCCCAGCATCAGGGTCCGATCAAATGAGTCAATCTTTGCATCAGAGGGCCAAAGTATTGGAGTTTCAGATTCAGCATCAGTCCTTCCAATGAATATTCAGGTCTGATTCTTTAGGATTGACTGGTTGGATCTCCTTGCCGTCCAAGAGACTGTCAAGAGTCTTCTCCAACACCACAGTTCAAAAGCATCAATTCTTCAGTGCTCAGCTTTCTTTATAGCCCAACTCTATATATGACTACTGGAAAATCCAAAATAGAATACATGCTAAGGCACAAAATAAAACCAAAGCTTTGACTAGGTGGGCCTTTGTTGGCAAAGTAATGTGTCTGCTTTTTAATATGCTATCTAGGTTGGTCATCGGAGAAGGCAATGGCACCTCACTCCAGTACTCTTGCCTGGAAAATCCCATGGACCGAGGAGCCTGGTAGGCTGCAGTCCATGGGGTCTCAAAGACTCGGACACGACTGAGTGACTTCACTTTCACTTTTCACTTTCAAGCATTGGAGAAGGAAATGGCAACCCACTCCAGTGTTCTTGCCTGGAGAATCCCAGGGACGGGGGAGCCTGATGGGCTGCCGTCTATGGGATCGCATAGAGTCGGACATAACTGAAGCAACTTAGCAGCAACAGCAGGTTGGTCATAGCTTTTCTTTTTTTTCTTTTTTTTTTTTTTTAATTTTTATTTTATTTTATATTATTTTTAAACTTTACATAATTCTATTAGTTTTGCCAAACATCAAAATGAATCCACCACAGGTATACATGTGTTCCCCATCCTGAACCCTCCTCCCTCCTCCCTCCCCATACCATCCCTCTGGGTCTTCCCAGTGCACCGGCCCCAAGCATCCAGTATCGTGCTAGCTTTTCTTTCAAGGAGCAAGCGTCTTTTAATTTCAGGGCTGCAGTCACCGTCTGCAGTAATTTTGGAACGCACCCCTCCCCCAAATAAAGTCTGTCACTATTTCCACTGTTTCCTGATCTATTTGCCTGGAAGTGATAAGAACAGGTGCCATGATCTTAGTTTCCTGAATGTTGAGTTTTAAGCCAACATTTTCACTTTCCTCTTTCACTTTCTTCAAGGGGCTTTTTAGTTCTTCTTTGCTTTCTGCATAAGGGTGGTGTCATCTGCATATCTGAGGTTATTGATATTTCTCCCAGCAAGCTTGATTCCAGCTTATGCTTCATCCAGCCTGGGATTTCACATGATGTACTCTGCATAGAAGTTAAATAAGCAGAGTGACAATATACAGCCTTGTTGTACTCCTTTTGCAATTTGGAACCAGTCTGTTGCTCCATGTCCAGTTCTAACTGTTGCTTCTTGATCAGCACACAGATTTCACAGGAAGCAGGTCAAGTGGTCTGGTATTCCCATCTCTTTAAGAATTTTCCACAGTTTGTGTGATCCACACAAAGGCTTTGGCATAGTCAATAAAGCAGAAGTAGATGTTTTTCTGGAACTCTCTTGTTTTTTGGATGATTCAAAGGATGTTGGCAATTTGATCCCTGGTTCCTCTGCCTTTTCTAAAACCAGCATGAACATCTGGAAGTTCACAGTTCCAGTACTATTGAAGCCTAGCTTGAAGAATTTTTAGCATTACTTTGCTAGCCTGTGAGATGAGTGCAATTGTGTGATAGTTTGAACATTGTTTGGAATTGCCTTAGGATTGGAATGAAAACTGACCTTTTCCAGTCCTGTGGCCACTGATATGTTTTCCAAATTTGCTGGCAATTGAGTGTGGCACTTTCACAACATCATCTTTTAGGATTTGAAGTAGCTTAGCTGGAATTCCATCACTTCCACTTGTGATTTGTTCGTAGTGATGCTTCCTAAGGCCCACTTGACTTCACATTCCAGGATGTCTGGCTCTAGGTGAGTAATCACACCACTGTGGTTGTCTGGGTCATGAAGATTTTTTTTTCTTTTTTTTTTTTTATTTTTTAACTTTACAATATTGTATTGGTTTTGCCATATATCAAAATGAATCCACCACAGGTATACATGTGTTCCCCGTCCTGAACCCTCCTCCTTCCTCCCTCCCCGTACCAAGATATTTTTTGTATAGTTCTTCTGTGTATTGTTGCCACCTATTCTTAATATCTTCTGCTTTGATTAGGTCCATACTATTTCTGTCCTTTATTGAGCCCATCTTTGCATGAAATATTCCCTTGGTATCTCTAATTTTCTTGAGGAGAAATCTCATCTTTCCCATTCTTTATTTCCTCTATTTCTTTGCATTGATCACTGAGGAAGGCTTTCGTATCTCTCCTTGCTATTCTTTGGAACTCTGCATTCAAATGGGTATATCTTTCCTTTTCTCCTTTGCCTTTCATTTCTCCTCTTTTCTTAGCTATTTGTAAAGGCCTTCTCAGACAACCATTTTGCCTTTTGCATTTCTTTTTCTTCAGGATAGTCTTGATCACTGCCTCCTGTACAATGTCATGAACTGCTGTCCATAGTTCTTCAGGCACTCTGTCTATCAGATCCAATCCCTTGAATAGATTTGTCACTTCCTCTGTATAATCACAAGAGATTTGATTTAGGTCATACCTGAATGATCTACTGGTTTTCCCCCACTTTCTTCAATTTAAGCCTGAATTTGGCAATAAGGAGTTTATAATCTGAGCCACAGTCCACTCCTGGTCTTATTTTTGCTGACTATATAGAGCTTCTCCATTTTGGCTGCAAAGAATATATCAATCTGATTTTGGTATTGACCATATGGTGATGTCCATGTGTAGAGTCTTCTCTTGTGTTGTTGGAAGAGGATGTTTGCTATGACAAGTGTGTTCTCTTTGCAAAACTCTATTAGCCTTTGCCCTCCTTCATTCTGTATTCCAAGACCAAATTTGCCTGTTTCTCCAGGTATCTCTTGACTTCCTACTTTTGCATTCCAGTGCCCTATAATGAAAAAGACACCATTTTGGGGTGTTATCTAGAAAATCTTGTAGGTTTTCATAGAACCGTTCAACTTCAGCTTCTTCAGCATTACTGGTTGGGGCATAGACTTGGATTACTGTGATATTGAATGGTTTGCCTTGGAAATGAACAGAGATCATTCTGTCATTTTTGAGATTGCATCCAAGTGCTGCATTTCAGACTGTTTTGTTGACTATGATGGCTACTCCATTTCTTCCCAGGAATTCTTACCCACAGTAGTTGATATAATGGTAATCTGAGGTAAATTTATCCATTCCAGTCCATTTGATTTCACTGATTCCTAGACCAAAAAAATAGAAAAGATCAAAAAACCAAGCGATTTTTTTTAAGATAAAATTGTTAAGCCTTTAGTCAGGCTCCTTATAGAGAAAAGAGATAGGACCTACATAAACAAAATAAGAAATTAAAGAAGAGAAATTGCAGTCAATATCACAGAAATGTAAATAATCATAAGGGAATACTACAGTTATATGCCAAAAAAAATTGGATAACCTAGAAGAAATGAAAATAGTTCTAGAAACATACAGCATTCCAAGACTGAATCAGGAAGAAACAAATAGTTTGAACAGACCAATTACTATTACTGAAATTAAAGCTCTCAACAAACAAATGTTCAAGGCTGAATATCTTCACAGGGAAATTCTACTAAATATATAAAGAAAATCTAATGCTTATCCTTCTCAAAGTATTCCAAAACATTGAAGAGAAGGGAACACATCAAAATTCATTCTCCAAAGCCATTGTTACTCTAATGTAACTGAAAGACACAACAAAAAAATAAAGAAATTATATCCCTGATGAATATAGATGCAAAAGTGCACAGCAAGATATCAATATCAGCATAGTGAATTCAACAATTTATATATTTTATATAAAGGATGATACATTATAACCAAGGGAGATTTATTCCAGGGATGCAAGAATGTTTCAGTTCTGCATGTCAATCAATGTGTTACACCTCATTGACAAAGTGAAGTATAAAAATCACAAGATAATCTCAATAGAGAAGGAAAATCATTTGATAAAATATCCAACATCCATTCATGATAAAAACTCTTTAAATTTTTTAGAGAGAACTAATCTCAACATAATAAAGGTCATTTATACCAAACCTACAGCTAATGCCATACTCAGTGGTGAAAACCTGAAAGCCTTCCCTTTAGAAGCAGGAAAAGGGGAGGAGGCCAACTCTTGCCATTTCTATTTAATATAGTATTAAACCTGAAAGCCTTCCCTCTAGAACCAGGAAGAGGGGAGGATGCCAGCTCTTGCCAATTCTATTTCATTAGTATTGGAAGCTCTAGTCATGGCAAACACACAAGGAAAAGAAACGAGAGGCACCCAAACAGGAAAGGAAGAAGTAAAGCTGTCACTATTTGCAGATGGCATGATACCGAAAACCCTGGAGTCTTCAACAAAATAACTTTTAGAACTAATAAACAAATTCAGTAAAATTGCAGGATACAAAGTTGATATACAGAACTCTGTTGTTCTCCCTACACTAGTAACAAGCCATCAGAAAGAGAAAGCAAGAAAGCACTGTCATTTACAATTGCATCAAAAAGAATAAAATACTTGGGAATAAACTTAACCAAGGAGGTGAAAAACCTATAGTCTTAAAACTATAAAGCATTGGTGAAGGAAATTGAAAATGAAAGAAATAAATGCAAAGATATCATGTTTATGAATTGGAAGAATTAATATTGTTGAAATGTCCATACAGCTCAAAGCAATGTATCAATTTAATGCAATCAGTATTAAAATACCATGACATTTTTCACAGACCTGGGAAAAATAACTTTGAAATCTCTATGGAACTCAAAAAGATGGCAATGCAATCTTGAGAAAAAGGAAAAGGCTAAAGGTGTTATACTCTGACTTCAGACTATACTACACAGCTACAGCAATCAAGCAGAATGGTGCTGGCACAAAAGTATACACACAGAGCAGTGGAACAGAAAAAAGAGCCGCAAAATAAATCCATACACATGTGGCCAATTAATCAATGACAAAGAGGAAAAAACATACAATGGGGAAAAGACAGCATGTTTAATATGTGGTGTTGAGAGAACTGGAGAGCTACAAGTAAGAGAAGGAAGCTAAAACATTTTCTCATGCCATTTACAAAAATACATTTAAAATAGATTGACCCAAAGATAATACGATCGACCATAAAACTCCTAGAAGAAAACAGGAAGTACACTATTTGACATGTCTTAGCAATGTTTTTTAAGTCTGTCTCCTCAACATAGGAAATAAAATAGAAGTAAACAAACTGAACCTAAACTTAAAATCCTCTCAATTAGTGAAAGAAACCACCAACAAAATGACGGCCTACTGGATGGAAAAACTTATTTGCAAATGATATGTTTGATAAGGGGTTACTATCTAAATATAAAAGAACTACAACTCAATATCAAAAAAGAAAAACGATTTAAAAATGGGCAGAAGACCTGAATATGCATTTTTTCTAAAGAAGGCATAGAGATGGCCAACAGACATGAAAAGATAGCACTAGATGTCCTTCGAGAGAAGTCACCCACGTAATTACCACTAGGTAAAAGAGGGATAAAACTCATTGTCAGAAGCTTCTGTAGCAGAGATGAGGAGTGTCATCATTTGGTTTGTAGCAAAATAAAAATCATGATAAAAGTAACATACTTCAGAAAATCAAGACTTGACTAACAGAGAATATATAACTTTTTTTAAAGTTAAGAACAGGAAAGAGAGGCTACAAAGGGGCAAGGGACACTTCCTGGAGTAGTAAATATGCAATGGTTGTTTATTGGCCAGGTATATATGTCAGATTGTATGCTTTGAATACGTATGTTTACTACATAACTCCATAAAAATATATATCTAAAAAATCATATGGGGTCAATCCCATTTGTCTGAGGCTTCTGAGGTTATAAATTAAAGAGATATATTTAAGTCCATTAAGATAGTGCATATAATTCTTATAATTATATAATTATAAGATAATCTTATATAAATATAGGATAGTGCTTATAATTCTGTAGTGGCACAGAACTTACCAGTCCACAAAGAATTTTATGTACTTTTTAACTTTAATTTCATGGCATTCTTGTACACTGGAAACTGAAGCTCAGAAGAGTAAGTTACTCTTTCAAAGTTCTGAATCAAGATTACTTTCATTATAAAAAGCAGCCTTCTATGCTACTGCATCCATCTTTCAAATAGTAATTATGTCTTGAAGAGTATAAGTTCTTGTCCACATAAACCTGGTCAGAGTAAGACCCATGACTTGACTATACTATATTTGCACCATTATAATTTCAAACTGAGTCACTTACCTTGAAGTAAAAAATAAAATGAAAAATCAGAGTTCATTTCTTGATATTTCTTTACATAGGAAGGACACAATTGCCAACAAGTGTCTGTAAAAAGAAAAAACCTGTGTATATTTTCAAATAATTTGAGAAGTCCATCATTTTAGATGAATCTAAAAGTAGGAGGGCAATATCAAGGAGCTATTTGGTAGAGACAATATTCTGCAGCCACAATGCCCAGGATGGAATCTTTGCTTTTAAGTAAATACCAGTATTCTCTTTCTTTGGGGGGAAAATAAAAGGAAAAATAAAGCTAAACAAAACTGTGTAATGTGAGATTCTGCTGTGGCTTTTCAATTTAAAGTATTCTATTAAAGAAATTGAGAACCTAAACATAGGCCATAAACAGCAGTTTTTGTTGAAAGGTCTACAAAGGGCAAAAGTTGGTAAGCAGAACAGAAAGGGTTGAAGACAGACTCCCTGTGCTTGGATTGTCTTGGAGGGCACCAGGACTCTGAGACCGACTTATATCAAATCAGACCCAGAGAGAATGGTGTGAAGGTGGAGGATGCCAAATCACTCCTAGACATTGCCAGCAATTCACAAATGCCCCCTCCTGAATGCCATTCCCAGGACTCCTCGGGGAACCTGATGTCTGGGTTACTGAGGTCACTTCATACCTACTGATGGCAGGGATTATCTTATCCATTTCCTCCCTTGTACCCCAAAACTCAATTCCAGATTACTTCAATCCAAGACAGCTTCATAAAACTATTGTTAATTGAATTGTGTCTGTCTTACCAAAAAAAGAACACTTCTCTCCATCAGGGATTCATTTAAAACAAAACAAATAGATAAGCCTGTGACCATCCCATTTTGAGGGGTGGAGAAAGATTGGCATGTAGAGAGAAAACTTTAAGCTGTACAATCTAATCTAGAATTGCAAACTTCCCTATTGAGTGACACATATAAATAAATATCTGAAAGGCAAAAGCATTGACAGAATCCATAACTGCACATTTTAGAAATTGAACCCATTACTTTTTCTGCAAAAAACTTCCAAATGACTAAGATGGCCTATGAATTAGCAGACAATACACTCTGCACCACTTATAACAAAGCCCATGGGTTGCAAATTTAACACCCTGCCATTTGATAGTCCCTTTAATGAATACATAGTTATGACTTTCCTTTAGATGTGTGCAGAGACCAATTCAGCAATTCAAGTCACTCATGCCACAAAACTCTTTTTTATTCATACTTGCTTAAAATTGCACAAGAGAATAATCGGTGTGTTTTCTTCCTCTCGTGGTTAAACATAACCCTGTTATAAGTTAATAAAAGTGCAGACATCTTATTCATATTCAGAAGGTAAGCTGCAGTAGAGAAGCTTCTGCCACTATGACCACAAGTCATAATAAGTTAATCTAACATCAAATATGTGTCACTGGGGTGGCTTAAAATGAACATCTGGCCTCAAATTTTAAATTGTAATCCAATAGCAATCAAAGAAAATGCAAAAGAGATTAAGATTGCCATGTCCAGACCAGCAAAAGGATAAACCAGGCAAATACAGAATGGTAAAAGAGTTCAAGAGAATTTGGGTGGAAAAAACTCTTCATATCTTTTGGATCAAGGACAGAATAAATTTACTTAAGAAGTCTGCACATTCATTTACTCAATAATGTTTCTCAAGTACCTACAGATTGCTAAGCACAGTGCTAAGGACTAGGGTGCAGAGGAGAACAAATAATACATTTCTGCCTCCCTAGAAATTATATTTAATTTGGAGAATTGAGCAAACAAAATACACAAGAAATCTGGTTCTTTAAATTTTCTTTTTTAACTTTTATAGAGCCTTCAGAGTTTGCATTGGCCCAGTCATGCCCAGTGAGCACCATGGGAAGAGGCTGAATGAGGCTGGATCCAGGACGAGTGGTTGGTGTGGTAGAAACTGGACCAGAAGATTATCATGACCTAGGATCTAAGCTAAGAAAGCAGTTCATGGAGAGGTGATCAGTTGACCAAAATGCTGCTGAGAGATTAAGAAAAGATAAATTCACCCTGGATTAGCAATACTGTGATCATTCAGGGAAAGATGAAGATAGTGAGTGAAGACATTTTTGAGAAGTTTGAGAATAAAAAGTTAAGCAGAACAATAACCAAAAGGAAAAATTAATAGAGTAGATTCAAGAGAGAAAACAATTGTTTTGTTTTGTTTTTTTTCTGGGGTGGGGAGTTAGTTTTAGGCTGAGAAATTTTGTAGTACGTTTGCACACCAGTGCGAATGATCCAATAGAGAGGAAATTAATGCAAATGACACTGGATGACACTGGAGAAGCGTTTCTATATGACGAGTTGTCAGTCTTTACTGATGGTAACAGGCGAGCAAATGAGCAAATAAAAGTCACAGTTTCCCCTTTGTCTCCTAACAAACCTGTGAAAGGGCTACCTATCATAGCCCTTAATCAACTGAGTTGAATTCTCCATAACACCCCTGCCCTATCCCACTCCCAGCAGGACCTCAGCAGTGAGTGCTTATATTTAGGACTCTGCCTACTTTTTCTGTGCCTGTTACAGTGTCAGACTGATAGAGTAGAGCACTAGCAAGTTCTACTAGAAACAATATGAACTGCTATATCCAGGTAATTCACACTTTCAACATTAAAGTGTGCTACATTCTTTTCAGTGATGTTATACCTCTTTGCAAAGTTGATTGTTTGGCAGTTGCTATGATAAAAAAAAAAAACAAAACAATTTATTCTTGAAAATAAATGTAGGACAATCTGAATATGAGGTTTGAAAAAGTATGCAGTGTTCCAGTGAGCACACTCATTCCATTAGTATGTACCTAGAGTTATTTTAGAATGAAGAATAAATATTTTTTTTCTTTCTAAAAAAGAAAAGAATATGATCATCAAAAAGAGGATTGGTCTATCTGGGATATCGAAAAATGAAGATCTAGGTCTGAATGAGACCAAGGACTCTGGACACTCAATCGTGATGGCTGATATATCCCTGAGGTAGAGTTATCTATCTTAGACTGACATAATTAAACATCTGATTCACACTCTGTATCCAATAAGTAATTTTCACATTGTAAATTGACTTCTAATCTACAGGAGACAATACCATTGTCAGTAAAGTGGGATTCTCCACCATTTGCATTGTGAATTAACTGTCATTTCTATTTACGACTTCCATGAGGTGAGTAACAGTGAGATTTACCTTGAGGTATGAACTTCCTCCTAAGTGCTGGTATAATGCATTGGCTACCCCTTCAGAGTTTCCCTGGTGGCTCAGATGGTAAAGAGTCTGCCTGCAATGCAGGAGACCCGGGTTTGATTCCTAGGTGGAGAAGATCCCCTGGAGAAGGAAATGGCAGCCCACTCCAGTACTCTCGCCTGGAAAATCCCATGAACGGAGGAGCCTGGTGGGCTACAGTCCATGGGATCACAAAGAATCGGACACGACTGAGTGACTTCCCTTTCTTTCCTTTCTTTCAGAGTTAAGGGCATACACTGGGGCCTGGAGAAGTCTCACATACACATGCACACACACACACAAGATGAAATTGCCTGAGACCTCTGGGCAATCAGAAAGATATACTTATCCCTGAATGATCAGTGTCTGTGCCATTTCTGACAATCTGAATCTTCCACAGTAGCCCACTTAATCCTTATATAATTCTGTAGAATTGGCATCATCATTTTAGATGTGACAAAGAGGTAAAGCAATTTACATGTAGTAAGAAGACTTGTAGTTTTAGAGAACAGATGGCAGAGTAGGTGGATGTGGAGGAGTAGGTGGAGGTGGAGTACCTCTCTCTCCATGGATACATGAGGAACACAGCTTCAGACACAGAAGTGCATGCAGAACACCAGCTGAGAGTGGACAGGAGCACCTGACCAGCGGAAAAGAATATATAGAATCACAGAAAACTCGGGAGGATGAAGGAACTAGGGGGAAAACAGGAGTGTTGGTAGGACTGGATCTGCCCTTGGCTGGTGGGTGAACTGAAACAGGGGTCTGATCCCCACATTGGGACAATTGTCTGAGTCAGAGGAGAAACATTTAAGGCTGAGAGTGAAACAGCTGATCTGTGGCAGCCTAAACGGAATGAGAATCAGACAGTCCTTGCCACAGCTATATATACCCTGGACAGGAATGCTGGTCCCCTGGAAGGCTCAGCAGCTGGGAGCTGGAGTTTAGGGACTATGGAGCAATCTCAGGGTGAGGGCTGCTGTTGACTGTTGACAAAGATCGAGGGGGTGTGAGGGGGGAGATTGTGGTGGGAAATGCCAGTGGAGAAAAGCCAGGCAGCCCTGGAAGCAAGGCGTTACCGCTGAGTCATGTGTAGGCGGTGGAGCCATCACCATAGCCTCTCACTCCCCACACAACAGTGTCAGCAGCTGAACAGTAGAGAGGCTGGCCCATCAATTGCCTGAGGCACTGAACTACAGAGTAGGACCCCAGGCAAGGGAGCCCTCTAAGTGCCTGAACAGGTGGAGCTAGGGAGAAAGACTGGCCAAAGAGGCCTTCTGATCACCAGCCACAAGACGCTCGAAAAAAGACTCTGATAGAGTCATAACTCCTATGGTGGAGGCAGTCCGTGTCCCCAAACACTTGGTATCGCCTGGGTCTGCAAGCCAAGGAGCTGCACCACCTTCATGCTCAACTCTCACTGGGGCAGAGCTGCCACAGGCAAAAACCTTACATCTATGCACACAGAGTTGCTTCAGTAGTGTCTGACTCTTTGTGACCCTGTAAGCAGTGCCCTGCCAGGCTTCTCTGTAGGGTGGGGTTGGGGGGTGGGGTTCTCCAGGCAAGAATACTGGAGCGTATTGGACAACACTGGTTGTCATACCCTTCTAGAGCGCCATATTTCCTGCTGCCCTAGCCGCCAATTCCTGAGTACCTGGTTCTGCCAGAACCCCTGCAACCCAAGCAGCTGCACCACCTCCACTCCTGGCCCTCACAGGGGCAAACCCAAGTCCTCCAGGGCAGCCTCAGGAGCAAACCCCACTGGAGGACACACATGCAGAGGTGGAAATAAAGCCACAATTGAAACCCAGGTGCAGTGTGGCTAAGGAAGAAGACCCAAAACCTTCCCACCAGCTGTACAAGCTGCAAATTAAATCCACATGATCAACTAGGCAGACTGTGTCTATGGAATATATAAAAGGTAATTGAGCACTCCCACAAAAGAAAATGCACTAGTTCTGATAGCTGTGGACATTGAAGGCAAGAACACACAGGAGTAGGACCAGATTAGACTCTGAGCTGCCCCCACAGCAGGTCCAGAGATGAGCACAGTGTTGGAGGGCATCCTAGGGAGGTGAGGTGGACTGTGACTCCCAGAGAGGGAAAGGACTCTGACAGCAGTGACTTAAGGAAAACATTTATTATAATTATGTTTTGACTTGTTCTGTAGATTCTTTTGGATTTTTTTCTTTTTTTCCTTCCCCTTCCTCTGCTGTAGTTGTCGATTTTATTGGTGCTATCAAATCTAATTAAGCTTTTGAGGTTTTTTTTACCCCTCATGCAGGGTTTTTATTGTTGTTATAAACCTCTGCCTCTATGTTGGGCCTTTGCAGTTCTGTGGAGTATTCTTTGTTTTTTTTTTTTAATTTTTATTTTTAATTTTTTAAACCTATTATTATTTTTCTACATTTATTCATTTGTTTGCTTTTCCTACTGTTCTTTTTCCCTTGCAGTTAACCTTAATGTCTATAAATCTTCTTTATCAAACTCTGTTTATATTTGCATATCTATTCTTTCTTTCTTTTCTTTCTTTCTTCTCCTCTCAACATATTTGTTAGTTTTGTTTTCATTGCTTTATTCCTCACTTGGCACTTTGCTTTAGTTTTGTTTTCTAGTTTGTGCTATAGTTAGTTTTGTTCTTTACTGATAAATATAATTTTTTATTTCCTTTGTTCTCATGATCAACCTACTGTACTTTATTTTTGGTGGACTGTTTAGACTCTGCTCATGAGTGCATATGTATATGTGTATATTCCATTATTTTAATTATTATTTGCCTGATTTTGTAACTGCCATTTTTCTGGGGTTCATCTTTGGTTTCTTGTTTTTGAACATTTGTTTTACCCTCACTTAATGCCATAACAAACCAGTTGTGGAATCTTTGTTTCTGACCAGAGATCAAGCCCTGAACCTTTGGAGTGGGAGCACTGACTCCAAGACTGGAGATTATCAGAGAACTAACCCTAAGGAGTACCTAATAGTGAGAGCTCACACAAAGGAAACCACTTGAATACAGGGCCGGGCATCACCCAACCACCAGTAGCACCCTGTGCAGGACGCCTCATCTAAACAACAAACAAGACAAAAATACAAACACAATCATCAGCACTAACAGACATAAAAGGAGAAACTGACAGTAACACTATCATAGTAGGAGACTTTGACACCCCCACTCACACCAATGGACATAGCACCAAAACAGAACATTAGTAAGGAAACACAAGTCTTACATGATACATTAGATGAGATGGATCTCATTGATGTCTTCAGGACATTCCATCCAAACGCAAAAGAATACACCTTCTTCTCAAGTGCCCATGGAACATTCTCCAAGATAGACCACATCTTGGGTCACAAATCAAACCTCAACTTCTCTGACCACGATGCTATGAGACTAGATATCAATTACAAGAAAAAACTGCAAGAAACACAAACACATGGAGATTAAACAACACGTTTCTAAATAACCAACAGGTTGCTGAAGAAATCAAAAGGGAAATCAAAAAATTTCTAGAAACAAATGACAATGAAAACACAACAACTCAAAACTTATGGGACGCAGCAAAATATTTCTAAGAGGGAAGTTTATAGCAATACAATTCTACCTCAAGAAACAAGAAAAACATTGAATAGACCACCTAACTTTATACTTAAAACACTTGGAAAAAGAAGGAAAAAAAATTAGTAGAAGGAAAGAAATCATAAGGATCTGAGCAGAAATAAATGAAAAAGAAATGAAAGAAACAATAGTAAAGATTAATAAAACTAAAAGCTGGTTCTTTGAGAAGATAAACAAAATTGACAAACTTTTAGCCAGACTCATCAAGAAAAAAAAAGAGTGAAGAATCAAATCAACAAAATTAGAAATGAAAAAGGAGAGGTTACAACAGACACTGCAGACATACAAAGGATTATAAGAGACTATTATAAACAACTATATGGCAATAAAATGAATAACCTGGAAGAAATGGACAGAGTCTTAGAAAAGTCCAATCTTCCAAGACTGAACAAGGAAGAAATAGAAATTATGAACAACCCAATTACAAGCACTGAAATTGAAGTTGTGAACAAAAATCTCCCAAAGAACAAAAGCCCAGGACCATATGGTTTCAAAGGAGAATTCTAGCAAACATTTAGAGAAGAGCTAATGCCTGTCCTTCTAAAGCTCTTTCAAAAAATTGAAGATGAAGGAACACTTCTAAACACATTCTACAAGGCCACCATCACTCTGATATCAAAACTAGACAAAGACAACATAAAAAAAAGGAAACTGCAAGCCAATATCACTGATGAATATAGATGCAAAAATCCTCAACAAAATTTTAGCAAACAGAATTCAGCAACACATCAAAAAGCTCATACACAATGATCAAGGTGGGTTTATTGCAGGAATGCAAGGATTTTTCAATATACACAAATCAATCAATGTGATATACCATATTCACAAACTGAAAGATAAAAACCATATGAAAATCTCAATACATACAGAAAAAACCTTTGACAAAATTCAATACCCATTTATAATTAAAACTCTTCAAAAAAAAGGACATAGAAGGAACCTAGCTCTACATAGAAAAGGCCATATATGATAAGCCTATAGCAAACATTATTCTCAATGGTGAAAAACTGAAAGCATCCTCCCCAAGATCAAGAACAAGACAGGGATATCCATTTTCACCACTCCTATTCAACATAGTTCTGGAAGTCCTAGCTACAGCAGTCAGGGAAGAAAAGGAAATAAAAGAAATCCAGATAAGAAAAGAAGAAGTAAAGCTCTCACTGTTTGGAGATGTCATGATACTGTACATAGAAAACCCTAAAGATAGTATCAGAAAATTACTGCAGCTAATCAGTGAATTTAGCAAAGTTGAAGGATACAAAATAATTGCACAGAAATCACTTGCATTTTTCTATATACTAACAATGAAAAATCAGAAAGAGAAATTAAAAAATCAATTCCATTCACCATTGCAACAAAAAGAATTAAATATCTAGGAATAAATTTACCTAAGGATACAAAAGAACTGTACACAGAAAATTATGACACTAATGAGAGGAATCAAAGAAGACATAAACAGATGGGGAGCTATTCCATGTTCCTGGGTAGGAAGAATCAATATTGTGAGAATGACTATACCACCAAATGCAATCTACAGATTCATTGCCTTCCCTATCAAATTATCAATGGCATTTTCTACAGAACTAGAACAAAAAATTTCCCATTTCATATGGAAACACAAAAGATTCCTAATAAACAAAGCAGTCTTGAGAAAGAAGAATGGAGCTGGAGAAATCAACCTTCCTGACTTCAGATTATGCTACAAAGCTACAGTCATCAAAACAATATGATACTGGCACAAAAACAGAAATATAGAGCAATGGAACAAGATAGAAAGCCCAGAAGTAAACCCTTGCACCTATGGGTACCTTATTTTTGACAAAGGAGGCAAGAATATACAATGGGGCAAAAACAACCTCTTCAATAAATGGTGCTGGGAAAATTGGACAGCTCCATGTAAAAGAATGAAATTAGAACACTTCCTAACACCATACACAAAGGTAAACTCAAAATGGATTAAAGACCTAAATGTAAGACCAGAAACTATAAAACTCTCAGAGGAAAACATATGCAGAACACTTGATGACATAAATCAAAGCAAAATCCTCTATGACTCACCTGCTAGAGTAATGGGAAGAAAAACAAAAGTAAATAAGTGGGACCTCATTAAACTTAAAAGCTTTTGCAAAGCAAAGGAAACTATAATAAGCAAGGTGAAAAGACAACCCTCAGAATGGGAGACAATAATAGCAAATGAAACAACTGACAAAGGATTAATTTCCAACATACGCAAGTAGCTTCAACAACTCAATGCTAGAAAAACAAACAATCAAAAAGTGGGGAACAGACCCAAACAGACATTTCTCCCAGAAGGCATACTGATGGCTAACTAACACATGAAAAGATGCTCAACATCGCTCATTAGTGCTGCAGCTGCTGCTAAGCCGCTTCAGTCGTGTCCCACTCTGTGCAACACCCCATAAATGCAGCCCACCAGGCTCCCCCGTCCCTGGGATTCTCCAGGCAAGAACACTGGAGTGGGTTGCCATTTCCTTCTCCAATGCATGAAAGTGAAAAGTGAAAGTGAAGTCACTCAGTCGTGTCCGACTCTTTGCAACCCCATGGACTGCAGCCTACCAGGCTCCTCTGTCCGCGGGATTTTCCAGGCAAGAGTACTGCAGTGGGGTGCCATTGCCTTCTCTGTCACTCATTATTACAGAAATGCAAATCAAAACTACAATGAGATATCACCTCACACCAGTCAGAATGGCCATCATCAAAAAGTCTACAAACGGTAAATGCTAGAGAGGGTGTGGAGGAAAGGGAACACTCTTGCACTGTTGGTGGGACTGTAAATTGATACAGCCACTATGGAAGACGGTATGGAGATTTCTTAAGAAACTAGAAATAAAACTACAATATGACCCCACAATCCCACTCCTAGGCATATACCCTGAGGAAACCAAAATTGAAAAAGACACATGTATCCCATTGTTCATTGCAGCATTGTTTACAATAGCTAGAACATGGAAGCAACCTAGATGTCCATTGACATAAGAATGAATAAAGAAGTTGTGGTACATATTTTTAAAATGGAATATTGCTCAGCCATAAAAAGGAACGCATTTGAGTCTCTTCTGATGAGGTGGATGAACCTAGAATCTATTATACAGAGTGAAGCAAGTCAGAAAGAGAAAGATAAATATCATATTCTAACACATATATACAGAATCTAGAAGAATGGCACTGAAGAACTTATTTACAGGGCAACAGTGGAGAAACAGATGTAGAGAATAGAATTATGGACATGGGGAGAGGGGAGGAGAGGGTGAGATGCATGGAAAGAGTAACATGGAAACTTAAATTACCATATGTAAAATAGATAGCCAACAGAAATTTGCTGTATGGCTCAGGAAACTCAAACAGGGGGTCTGTATCAACCTGGAGGGGTGGGATGGGGAGGGAGATGGGAGGGAAGTTCAAAAGGGAGTGGATATATGTGTCCCTATGACTGATTCATGTTTAGGTTTGACACAAAAGAGCAAAATTCTGTAAATTATCCTTCAATTAAAAAAAATAAATTTTTAAAGAAAAAGAAGACTTGTAAATGCTATGTGTTGGATTTCTACTCAGGTTTTCTGACTTTTTCCTTTATTTTGTTTGTAAACTGAATAGATCATTTAGCCCAAGAGGATCCAGTTTCAGATCTATGATACATAAACACACACAAACACACATACACATACATGCAAATAAAAGTAATTAAACTTAATCCCAATGTATTCACTTGAAGATATTAATGGAAATCTAATTTATGACCCATGGAGCCATGACTAAAATTAAAAACTCCTCTCCTCTCCAAATTTCTCCCATACACCAGTGTGCTCCCTCTCAATCAGCTCTCTAGACCTGCTGCACTCAGAGGCATTGCTTCTCCACCCTCCCTGATTTACAGCCACCCACCCACTGGAAGCAGCCCCTTGAAATCCTGCTGTTCCCACCAACCATGTTCTTTGTCTCTGGAACTCCAGGCTGTGCCCCGTCTTTCTTCCCACAGGCAGAAGCCCTCAAAGCAGCCCCGGAAGGGGAGGAATGGGGCATGTGTGCAATGGGGCAAAGGACGGTCATGAGGCTTCCCAGAGGAAGTCCTCAAAAATAATGAAGTGCTTCAGAGAAAGGCTAGATCTCATTCTGACTGCTTTTCCATAAGAAATTCTCATGGAGTATTTTGGATAAACTGTAACCACTACATTGTTACACCTTTGATCATTCATATGTGAATGATTCATGTGGTGTGGGCAGAAAATAGAAGTTAGTTTAGAAACCAAAAGCAGATTTCTTCATAAAGGACAAGCAAACCACCTTTGTTTGGGGAAACACAATGTGTGGAAGTGTCATCTTGACTGAAGAAAAATAGTCCTGAGATGGGCCAGGAGCTACACACAAGAACCACGTTGCTTTATGTAATCAAAGACAGACTTTGGGTTTCTGCCTGGCATCCTCACATATAAGAAAGAAACAGTATTTGCTGGGAGGCTGGAGTGGAGGGGGCCCAGAGTATTGTCTGAGCTCTGTATGGAGGCTCTACCAGGCCACGAATGGCCAAGACCCTTTGAAGGAGAGGCATGGCTAACAGTGCAATTTGGGGTTATGCTCCTGTCCCTACAAACACACATATCCTTTCACAGCCCCAAAGTGAAAGAAAGTGAAAGTTTAGTAACTCAGTTGTGTCTGACTCTTTGTGACCCCACGTCTGTCCACAGAATTTTCCAGGCAAGAGTACTGGGGTGGTTGCCATCTCCTCCTCCAGGGGATCTTCCCCACCCAGGGATCGAACCTGGGTCTCCCGCATTGCAGGCAGGCTCTTTATCAACTGAGCCATGAGGTTAGATCATGGCCCCAAACCTTCTGTGAATCTTCCTATTCATGCAGCTTTGAATTGGTGATGCCCAGGGAAGGCGAGGGATGGGGGAATCCATGCAATGGGGCAAAGGAGGGTCATCAGGCTTCCCAGAGGAAGTTCTCAAGAATACTGAAGTGCTTCAGAGAAAGAGAAAAGCAATTCAAAGTTAGGGAAACAAGAAGCTGCTACATCAGCTTGTGAAACAGGACTTGCTTCACATCAGTATAATGTAGAGGACATAGGCCAGTCTGATGGCTAAACACTCCCGTCCTGTCATTGGAAGACCTGGGATTGAACCTGGCTACACGGTTTTGGTTGTTGTTGTTATTCAGTTGCTGAGTCATGTCCAACTCTTTGCGACCCCGTGGACTGCAGCATGCCAGGCTTCCCTGTCCTTTACTATCTCCCTGAGTTTGCTCAAACACATGTCCATTGAGCCAGTGATGCTATCCAACCATCTAATCCTCTGTCGTCCCCTTCTCCCACCTTCAATCTTTCCCAGCATCAGGGTCTTTTTCAATGAGTCAGTTCTTCGCATCAGATGGCCAAAGTATTGGAGCTTCAGTTTCAGCATTAGTCCTTCCAATGAATATTTAAGCTTGATTTCCTTTAAGACTGACTGCTTTGATCTGCTTGCAGTTCAAGGGACTTTCAAGAATCCTCTCCAGAACCAAAACTCTCACACCCATACATGACTACTGGAAAAATCATGGCATTGTCAGCAAACTGATGTCTCTGCTCTTTAATACACTGTCTAGGTTTCTCATAGCTATTCTTCCAAGGAGCAAGCATCTTTTAATTTCAAGGCTGCAGTCACCATCTGCAATGATTTTAGAGCCCGAGAAAATGAAATCTGTCACTGTTTTCTCATGTTCCCCATCTATTTGCCATGAAGTGATGGGACCGGATGCCATGATCTTAGTTTTCTGAATGTTGAATTTTAAGCCAGCTTTTTCACTTTCCTCTTTCACTTTCAACAAGAGGCTCTTTAGTTCCTCTTCACATTCTGCCTTTAAAGTGGTATCATCTGCATATCTGAGGTTGTTTATGTTTCTCCCCACAATCAGATTTACCAACTGAGTAACCATAGCTAAGTGACCTGAGTTCACACTGCCTTAGTATCCTCATCTGTAAAATGAAACAATAGCAGAGTCTACCTTGAATTGTTACTGAGAAGAGTAAATAAGTAATATGTGTCAGAATGTTAGCATAGTGCCTGGCCTAGTAAGTGCTCAACAAATATTAGTTCTTTTGGTTATTTGAAATAAATTGATGAGGAGAATTTTCTCAAGGTCCTCTTGTGCCTTGCATATCACAGAGAACTAGGTTACTGCTAGTTCTTCCTACATTAGTCTCCTGACAAGGATGGTGAGGCTATCAGTTATTTCCTAGATTTACATAAGGTCATCTGATGGTTAAGACAATTACAGGGTGAGTGTGAAAAACCTAGGGAAGCTCATATTGCAGAGTATAAAGTAAGAAGATGCTTCCCTTACTTTGGCAGAGAGAGCTGGGCCTGGCAGTTCTGAAGTATGGTTTGTGAGGTTGTCTGGGGACATGGTGTATTTTATATTCTCTGCACCTGGATACAGATATTTATTTTCCAGGTTTCCTTTCCCTAATGTCACTACAGCTAGATTACATTGGGGCTAAGTGAAATGGATGAATAGGAAAATCTGATGTCTATCCTGTCTCCTATCTAATCACTGCCGGGCTCCAGAAGCTGTCCTAGAATCTACCCATCACCACCCCTTAATGTGATCTAAGACCAAGAGTTTGCGAAGAAAATTAGAACATGTTTGAAAAGACACAGGTACAAAGGAGGAAACTCTGAATTCCATCTTTCTCTCAGTAAAGGTCCAGGAGCAGGCTTAGAGTTAGGTTTAGATCAGGCCCCTAAATCCTGCTCCTGAGAGAGGATTAAGGTACTAACTCTGTTTGGAACGGCCAAGCCCAGGGAAGTGAGGATGAGGGGAAGTGAGGGAAGAAGCAAAGCAACACGACACATTATCACATCGGCTTCTGCTTTGCAGCAAGTCGCAGCAACACAGCAGGCCACTCATCAGGCCTGTTTTCTTCACATGCAGGATACACAGGGAAGGAAGATACAATGCATTAGTCCATGAAAGAGAAAAAGAAGTGGGGAGGGAGTTATCTGCTCAGGCTTGTCTCATCTCTTGCTTAACAGAGATCCAGATTCTCCATATGGAGAGCTAACTCCTCTGAACTTTTAGGTTGTATCATCTGGCCCCAGGAAACCAGAGCCAATATGTGGTGAATCCACAATCGCATTTCATTCAAGCCCAAAAGTTATGTGGCATGGACAGGGTGCTATCAAAAGGATGGAGGGGTCAAGGGTTAACAGCATACAACTTAACATTCTTTCCACTGGCTTGAAAACCAACCAGAACTATCTTTTCAAATTACTTTGAGGTATATCTCCCATAACAAATTCTATAAAGTAATATGGACTAAATTTCCTTAATACCAAGCTACACCCTCCACATACTGCATCCACCACCACCACCAAACCCCACTCACACACATAGTCTCACATATACATATTCCTTTGAATAAAAGGCTACCATATCTTGAATTCTAGCTGGGTGTCTATGATAATCTGTTTGTCATTCTATGAGGACAGAATCAACCTCTCTTTATCTCCTTGAGTCTCTCTTTTTCTCTTCATAGACTGTCTGGGCAGTTTCTGCCAGACAATCACACCAGAGTGTCCACTTTCAAATGTTAGGAGAGTCTAGGAATAGCGGATGCTTAGTGGAAGCAAATGCCATTGAGTTACATAAGGTTAGCGTTCTTGTTCTCTGTAGGAGAAACTCCCCTTCTGGACTGATATCCAGAGATGTGTTTCTTGCGAGGATGTACAATGAGGCCCCTCTACTATGTTCATCCTACCTGCTTCATTGACATGTGAGCTCTGCTAGTCCATCTATCTGGCTACACATATTAGGAGAAAATATGCAGCCGCAGTACACTGCTGTTGATAGGACGTGTTGGCTCTCTCTGGAGCATGGACTCTGCTTAGAGCACTGACATGGCTGATATGGGCTGTGGCTAGAACTGGGGCTCAGAATTGTCATTCATATGCTCACACTATGCATAGTCCTCAAGAGATAACATGGAAGAAGTGATTCAAGGACTCCGAGAAGTTTCACAAGGTTTGTGTCCCAGCAGCAGAGCTAAGAAAGAGAACACATGCCTATTTTACAGTTCAGTATGCCTACCATAATGTCACTCTATCAGTGATTTAGCATTGTACCTGGAAACACCAGGCATGTCTCTTTAAGGCCTGCTAATAAAATTATAGTAGGATGCCAAATGATGCTCGTATGATTTTTTTCAAGAAAAATGATAATCACTCAAAAATTGTCTCTGTCTGGTTTTTATTTGTGCCTATGGAGAAATTGTTACTTTGATCAAACCTTCTTCTGGGTGCCCACTTGACTATTCTTTTTGGTTACCAAGATATGTCATCTTCTTCTTTATCTTGCTAAGATCAAATTGCTAATAAGTAATGTTAGAGTCCAGCCAGCCTAGCAGTTAAAAGTGTAGGTTCTAATGGTTAATATTACCTTAACATCACTATTAACTTACATTGTTCACATGGTTCTGAAAAATACTTGTTTAATGAATATTGAATACAATTAATCGATGACTTCTATTGTCGTATTTGAGACAGCATAGCATAAGGGTTCAGCATCAATTCAACAGCTCTTATTAACTATTTATTTATTAGGTTAGAGCGAGTGATCTTGTGGAAGACTGCCCAGCTCTGTACAGTCTAATACAGGAAGGAGCACTGGCCAAAGGGGGATGGTGGGCAGTTAAAATGTGACTAGTGTGACTGAGGAATGGAATTTTTAAATTTTAGTTAATTTTAATTAATTATACACTTTAAAAGATAATTATATATAGTAATTCAGGTATTCAAAGTATTCAAGGGCATTAGGAGCATTGTAGGTATTTGAATCTACATTTTCAACTATAAATTCATAAAATCTAAATACAGATCAGGTATTACAAGTGCAAATTTAATGCCCAAATTGAGATGTCCTATTAGAGTAAAATGCATACCAAGTTTAAAAGACAATACAAAAAAAGAAATGTACTTAATTTTATATTACCCAACTGTCAAAATGATAACATTTTTTATATACTGGCTTAAATCAAACATAATTAATATCACCAATTTCATTTACTTTTACTTAATATGGATAACTATAAAATTCTAGATGGTTCTCACTATGTTTCTATTGAATTATGGTGGCCTAAAATCTAATCTTGACTTTCCCACATGAAAGTTACATGTGTTGGCAAGTTATTTTACCTTTTTCTACCTCTATTTCCAAGTCTGTGAAATAGAGCATAACATCAGTCCATGCAGAATAAGTTGCAAGGATTAAATTAATTAACACAAACATGTTTAAAATATGTCTGACACACTTTATATATATAAAGTTTACATGGTAAACTATCAATAAATGTTTACTATTCTTACTACTAATGCTAATTTATTGCATTCTATATATAATTATAATGCTAATTTTACCATTTCAATGATAGAGCCTTTCAATGATAGATTCTGAATACATATAAACAAAAAAGATTGTCATACTTAGGTTTTTATTTGGTTAAGGATTTTCAAAGGAGATTATGGTTGTAATTTAGATTAATGGCCTAAGAAGCTTAGATTTTTTTTTTTTTTGTGGCCGAGCCAATGCTCCTTCGACATTGTAAGGATTTCTGTGCTGGTGCTTATTTGCAATTTTTATACATTTCAAATGGAGCTGGTTTAGTCTGAGCTATTGAAATAGTAAAGCAATTTATATGATGGGATAGCTTATGTCATCCAATTTTCAGCAAGCATTTTAGGTTTTTTGGGTCTATTTCTTAATGAAAAATGTCTACTCAGTTATAGGGTATTAGTCACATTAACATTACCTGAATACTTCCTTGAGGGAAAAAAATCTTCAAGGTAAAAATGGAACAACAAAGATAGAGGATGGAAAGTAAGGAGTCTGTTGAACTCAAAGTGCTCTGTTCCACTCCCTTCGTAATCAATGCCCTGAGCCACTTCTCCAGGCGGTTCTCTACATTAAGACAACATTATTTCATGAATTCTGAAGACCTCCTAAGTAACCATAAGATACTCTTTCTTCCCTATAGAAATATTGGATCCTCATGTTGTAGTAAATACAGATCTTCAGAAGTGATTTCTTTGACCAAAGAGCCTACAGTTGGGTCGATGATACAGGTGCATGAATGCATAGGGATGTCTAGCAGCTATATGTAAAAGTGCTGCTGAAGTACAAAGAGGAAAAGCAAGGAGGTGGAGGGAAGAGAGAATCTCCCAGAGCAAGTAAGCCTGGGGCAAGTCACTTCACTGCTATCAGATCCAGCGCCCAGAACAGGAAAGGAACAGAAGGGCTCCCAGGCTACCAGCTGTGATACTCCAGGAATTATAAGAAAGTCAGAACTGCTATAGTCCATAGCCACAGTTTCCCTTTTTTCTTGAAATCCTAACTGATTTTTTTAAAAAATGTAGAAAAGGGTCAACCAAGATGGCAACATAGAAGGCTTGTGAACTCTTCTCCCTTGGACATGATGAATTTACAGCTACACACAAAGATACCCCAAAACTAGCTAAGCAACTCCTACATATTGGGCAAAGGAGAAAATACCCAAATCAAAATCAGTACGAAAGGCTGAGACACCCTCTATCCATAAACCCTGTTATAGTACCAAATAATCCAGAGCAAACTCCGAACTCCTAGCTTCCCCTGAGCAGTATAGGGTTTAAAAAAAAAAATTTAGTACTCCAACTTTTAAGAATCTGGTTCAGGAGATGGCTCCCCAATATTCCTCACTCTGAAAGCCAATAACACCTATGTCCATAAGACTCACAAGACTATAGACAACGAAGAAGCAATTGTTAATGGGTGCAGAGCACTTGCTGTGGCTATTCCCCTAGAGCTCAACACAGAAGGAGGAGGCAAAAATATCCAAGTCCTGGTCTTTTCAGGGTCCATCTATGCACTTAAAGCTATTGCTTGAGGATCAGGCATCTAGTTTAGCACAGCCCTACAGGCCAGCTTTGATCCTCCCCAGGGACAGGAAAAGGTGGCTGATATTTCCCCCATCTCCTCCCTCTAGCCCACCCCATGTCCCTAGTATCTTCCTGAAAGGAGCTTGTACATATCTGTGTCCATCTTTTATAGCCAGTATCCAAGGAAAAAGCCCCAGATCACTCTGATAAGCAGTGAGGCTTCCATTTATGAGACCTGTGGAAAAAATAAATAAGCAGCTCTTAACAGGCGCAGGAGCACATACACACTACCACCGGCACTATCACCAAAACACCGCCGTGCCCCCATGGCTACAGACAGACAGAGCAAGCAAAACACCCATACTCCAGTTTCTGCTTGGAATGGGCTTCTCTTCAGACATTTCCAGCTGCTGCCTCAGCATCTAATTTCCAATCAGCCTTCATCCAGGTGCTGAGTACAATTTGCCCCTTTGGAACATGAATGGATCTTAGCATATCCTTCAATACAAGGAGACATAATGGAAAAACAGGCAGCTTGGACAATCACAAAGGTTTGAGAGACAATGAGAAGCTTGAGCAGGGCCTTCTGATGAGGCTAATCTCCTACATGAGATCACTTAGTTAAGAATGGGAAATATACATAATACCTCATGTGCATATAACAACAGACAGAAATCCAGGAAAATGAAGAAACAGAAATACATTCCAAACTAATGAACAAGGTAAGTCTCTATTAATATTAGTAATAGTTGTGTTAGCTGCTCAGTCATCTCCAACTCTTTGCAACCCCATGGACTGTAGCTTGACCAGCTCTTCTGTCCATGGAATTCTCCAGGCAAGAATACTGGAGTGGGTAGCCATGCCCTCCTCCAGGGGATCTTCCCAACCCAGGAATCAAACCTGGCTCTCCTGCATTGCAAGCTGGTTCTTTACCATGTAAGCCACCAAGGAAGCCCACTTTTTAGAATTATTATAAAAATTAATAATAATTTTATTAAAATATGTAACAGATTTTAGTAAAACTTAGTTTTTTTACTGCATTTTTGTTTTCTGCTTTCCTAGTGCCTGAATATAATGCTTGTCCTATGGTAGATGAACATAAATAACTCCTTGAATGTTTATTGGGTGAAAACACAAACTTTCCTCTGGGCCAAAATCGAACATCTGTAACTGACATTCCCTCTCCTAGAACTCCCAAATCCTGTTTAACTGCACTATGGCAATGACTGCTGCTTCTAGTGTTGCCCTTGGGTTCAATGCATAGAATTTCATATTTAGGGAAACCTTGGAATGGCTATTAGGTTTGCAGAACTGAAAATCACAAGACTTAGTGTGGACCCATGTTTTGGAAACAGAACTGAATTTTTATAAATGAATATTAATATTTACTATTTTCACATAGAAATAACAAGAGGAAGGCCAAAAGAACTCATAATCGCCCACACAGATATTAACCAATCCCACCTCATTGTTGTTGTTTAGTCTTTAGGTTGTGTCCAACTCTTTTGTGACCCCATGGACTATAGCCCCCTAGGCCCTCTGTTCATGGATTCTCCAGGCAACAATACTGGAGTGGGTTGCCATTTCCTTCTCCAGGGGATCTTCTCGACCCAGGGATTGAACCCATATTTCCTGTGTCTCCTGTATTGCAGGCAGATTCTTTACTTGCTCAGCCACCCAGGAATTCCACCTGTGCAGTCTTTAAAGTTTATATACTCAAGCTGAGAACATTTGAACAGTACAAATGACTCAAACCTAAAAGCAAAAGCCTCCCTTTACATCACTGCTAACTGTATTTTATAGAATTTCTTATAATTTTTAATAGCATGAAATAGTTAAGCTTGGGTCCACCCAAGAAAATCCGTGAGTCAGTCACCCAAGATTCCCAAATGCTGTCATGAGCAGTCACTGTGCAGGAGTGATCAGTGTGCAGTCCTTACCCCTGAGGAATCTGGTTTCCTGGATTTATATAGTTCACACTGTAAGAATAAACTGAATGTTTCGACATTTCTGTAAACTGAGTTTAACTTAACCCTGATATGAATTACTCTAAAAATTAGGAACTCTCACCTGTTGGGTCTTCAAACTGGTACTACCACCACACAGACTGCCCACCACTGCATACGCATATACACATACCCACCCATGAAGCTGGCCCTGAAAGAGGCTTTTTTCCTCTTGTTTCTATACAACTTTACAGCAGCTATTTCCATCTTCCCCAATTATATCAGGACAGCTGGGACAATGAAAGTAGTTCCTCTTGATCATAAAGTCTTATTAGATTGTGGCTTCCAGATTTTATTTTATATTTATTATGTATGTTTTATTATAATTTTATTATATAGTAAAATTTATCATATATTTATTATATACTTCATATTATACCACATGTTACATCATTTCATGTTATAGGTGAGACACCAGGTACACTGAGACATCTCCTCCAGGACACATCTGTCTCCTCACAGTTACACAGCTTGTTACTGTCAAATCTGGTCTTGAACCTAGCCCTCATTACCAGTCCAGTACTCTTTTCATCAAATCACATCAGAAAAATGTCTGGCTTGTTTTTGTCAATACAATGTGTTCACGCTTCCTGGAAATTGCACAGGCCGGCAGCTATATTACTTTTCTAATAGCTAATGCAGCTTTTCATGAAAGCATATTCCTCTCTCTAAAAGTAAATTAAATGGCATAATCTTCCCATAAACTAGATTTAGTAACATATTCTCTATGATAAACAACATTCAAATCAGAATCACCTACTCTGAATGTGAAATTGAAGTTTACTTTTGATGTGTTATCTGTTGATGACAACTAACTATAAATGTAGGGCCATTTAGTGGCAAATAAACCACTCAGTTAGGAGGTAACATAATACACAGCAATTTTTATAAATCTCTTTTCATCTTGCTTTTCCACTGGTTTGGAAGAATTAAAGAGGACATTGAAAATGCATTAGGTAAATGGTGATATTAACAATGCAATTTAAATGCCGTGATTTGTGAAAACAGAAAGAATAAAAACATACCTTGGAACTGCAAATAAAAGTTTAAGAAGACAGTTTTCCAACAGGGCTTCCTGAAACATAAAGAAACATCTGGAGGGTTAGTTGGGGGAAGGCAGAAGTGAAGGGAGTTTTAACCCAGCCAAGGCAGCTTGGTTTGAAATGCAATATGTATTTGAATTCTATAGATTTCATCATGAAGAAGGGGCTCCCTGGAAGAAAAGAAAGCAGGGACAGAGGAAAGAAGGAAGGAATGTTGAAAAGCCATGTCTTTGCTAATTTTAGGTAGAAAAGTATACTACTTGTCAAACCTCAGCCCAGCTCTCATCTTTATTTCATTGTAGTAGGATAAAAATTTTGAACTGATTGGGACAAACCCTACTAAATATTAAGCATTTGTCAAGTGATCATGATTAAAATAATGTGTACTGATAAAGGTATGCTTAGACATAGATTAATGAAATAGAATATAAATCTGTAAATCAAGTCAAATTAACATAGGATCTTGATGATGTTGAGATAATTGAGTAAATTGTGGGAGTAAGGAATACAGCCAGATCTTTATTAATTGTTGAATTAGTCAAGATTCTAACAACAACAACAAAAAGACCAATAGGAAATATATATTTATAAATACAGATATAGGTATTTATAAATAGATATAGGTATGTAAGAAAGAGTGAGAACAAGAGAGCTTTATTCTAAGCAATTAGATTACACAGTTATGAAGGCTGATAACTCCAGGATCTGCAGTTGGCAAGCTGGAGACCCAGGAGGACCAATAATATAGCCCAAGCCCAGAGACCAGCAACTCAAGACCCAGAAGAGCCAATGTTTTAGTTGGAGTCAAAGGCAGGAAAAACCTAATGTCCCAGCTCAAAGTGGTCAAGCAGAAAGAATTCTGTTGTATTGGAGGGGTGGTCAGTAGTTCTGTTTTATTCAGGCCTTCAGTTGATTGGAACAGGCCCACCTACATTAGGGAGAGCAATCTACTTAGCATTCTATCAAGCTAAATGATAAACTCAACCAAAATCATTCTCACAGAAACACCCAGAGTAGAAGAAATATCTGGGCAACTTGCAGCCTAGTTAAGTTGACACAAAATTAATCATCAAAATAGTCAAAATTAGCTTCAAGTTCATTAAAGATTTAAGGGGAAAAGAAGACACAAAAGAACTAAGACAGATAAATATTTCTCTCTTACTTGGTATGGGCAAGGCTATTTTAAGTTTACAGATAAGACCAAAATCCTGTAAGGAAATATCAAGAAATTTAGTTACAAAGAATTTCAACTATAGCAACATTTTCACCTTTTAATTGCATTATTGGTATTCAATTTTTTAGAGATGGATTCTGGAGAAGAAGTAATTTAAATTTAGCTTCTAGAAATTATTTTCTCAACTTTTCTATCAAGCTTTAGCCAACCAATTCCAATCCCTGTTCCTGTTATTCTGAAAAGATTGGATTGGGGCAGACATATCTAAGGTGTCAAATGAATCAATTCTGCTATCAACACCTTGTTATTGTTTAGTCACTAAGTCATGCTTGCCTCTTTGTGATCCCATGAACTGTAGCCTATCAGGTTCCTCTGTCCATGGGATCTCCCAGGCAAGAATACTAGAGTGGGTTGCCATTTCCTTCTCCAAGGGATCTCTCCAACCCAGAGATCAAACCCCATCTTCTGCATTGGCAGGTGGATTCTTTACCAACAAGCCACCAAGGAAAGCCCAGAACTTTCTCACACCTAAGCTTATTTGTGATTCTGGGGGTTTCATTTTCATTGTCTCTGCAATATATACTGTATAATTGTTTCCTATTTAGCAAGGCCTTCCTGAAGTCTACCAGCTCTTTCAAACAAAGTGCCACCTGACATGCAAATTGAGCCTTAAAGTTGTAGTCATGCTTAAAAACAAACCTCCCTTGACTACTTGCTACTAATGCTGGAATATAATTTGTATGATATCTCAAATAGGGTGATCATTTTTGCAAGTGGATTACTGGGACTTGGGACTTGTATGAAGTGATATAATTTGTAATGTACTTTAATAGTCATTTTAGTAACCATATAAATTCAATTACCATGAAGATTTAAAACAATGAAACGTAAATTTGAGTGACACTAATCTAGGCTGAAGAAGCACAAGCTGGAATCAAGATTGTTGGGAGAAATATCAATAACCTCAGATATGCAGATGACACCACCCTATGGCAGAAAGTGAAGAGAAACTAAAAAGCCTCTGGATGAAAGTGAAAGTGGAGAGTGAAAAAGTTGGCTTAAAGCTCAACATTCAGAAAATGAAGATCATGGCATCTGGTCCCATCACTTCATGGGAAATAGATGGGGAAACAGTGGAAACAGTGTCAGACTTTATTTTGGGGGGCTCCAAAATCACTGCAGAGGGTGACTGCAGCCATGAAATTAAAAGACGCTTACTCCTTGGAAGGAAAGTTATGACCAACCTAGAGAGCATATTCAAAATCAGAGACATTACTTTACCAACAAAGGTTCATCTAGTCAAGGCTATGGTTTTTCCAGTGGTCATGTATGGATGTGAGAGTTGGACTGTAAAGAAAGCTGAGCACCGAAGAATTGATGCTTTTGAACTGTGGTGTTGGAGAAGACTCCTGAGAGTCCCTTGGACTGCAAGGAGATCCAACCAGTCCATTATAAAGGAGATCAGCCCTGGGTGTTCTTTGGAAGGAATGATGCTAAAGCTGAAATTCCAGTACTTCGGCCACCTCATGCAAAGAGTTGACTTATTGGAAAAGACTCTGATGCTGGGAGGGATTAGGGGCAGGAGGAGAAGGGGACGACAGAGGATGAGATGGCTGGATGGCATCACCAACTCGATGGACGTGAGTTTGAGTGACCTCCAGGAGTTGGTGATGGACAGGGAGGCCTGGCATGCTGCAATCATGGGGTTGCAAAGAGTCAGACATGACTAAGCGACTGAACTGAACTGAATTGAATCTTCATTTTAGATGCTATTACATCATGAAAAAATAAAATAATATATCGGTTTCTTCTTTTTTAAATTTTTAGTCTGGATATTTGATTAAATATCATTCGTACACATTAGACAGCTGTGCAGATTTTGACATGAGTCACATTTATATGATATGCATTGCTCATTAGCCAAGACTTATGCAGAGTTCTGCCCTCATAACTCATCATAGCCACCTTCTTCATAGAATAAACTGTGAAAAGTGGTGGTTTTCATTCAAATCTGTCACTGGTACTCTTTTGCAGAAGTGAAGAACTGTTTGGTGGTGTGCTGAACTTGAGCACTGTTTGGAGGTGTGCTTTACCTGGCTTGATAAACTAAAAGTGCACATTTCTTCCCAGCTCCATGTTTCATAACAACCTGTTGGTAGCATAAAATGGATCACGTAAGAAATATCTGCTCCATGGAAATCGGAAACCACTACAGTTCAAGACCACTACAATTATAAAAACATTAAAAAAGGAAATTTGGGGAAAACCATCTAAAGTGCACAAATTTTTTTCTATTATTTGTCCAAACTCAATGCTTCAGAAAAGAAAGAGCTTTTAATATTCAAAGATGCTAAGTCAAAACTATAAAGTTTAGTAATCCCTATAAAGTTGTCTGGATGGTGCTTCAGATGACTTTAAACAGAAAGCCTAGGTATGTTATGACACTGTTGATGTCCTCCTATCCTAGCTAACTCTTCCCTTTCCAACTCCTAAAAAAAAAAAAATGCAATAGAAATTCATTACACATTTTCAATAGATAATATTCAAATGAAATTCAAAATCAGATGAAAATTAGCACCTGTTATTTTGAGTCAAAAATCACAGGTACTTTTTTTGGAATAGCATATCATAATTACTTGTTGAATTTTTCCTTTCTCTCAAGGACTCTGAAAAATATGATAAATAAAATGATTTGCTTGACTCATTTTGTTAAAATACTGATATCATTAATGAAAAAATAAACTTTTCAATGTTTCTGTTATATAAAATTTAATATGCAATAATCTTTTAAAATAATCCATACTGTGAACCCCAAAGGATTGCTTCTCTGGGTCCCAAAGCATAGGAAGAACAAAAGCAATTCCAACATATTTAGCCATTGCTTTCTGACACTTTCAAATTACATTATTTTATTTGCATTTCGCATATTTACCTGTGGCTCATATAGCTTATTTATTTCATTAATTTTTAAAAAATTTAGAATTATTTTACAGAAAGTTGCAAAGTTAGTACAAGGGCTTCTATATAAACTCCATCCATTGTCCTTTATTGGTGTTACCCTATTCCACCATGATCCATTTGTTACAAGTTACAAGAAACCAACATTAGTATATTACTATCAACTGAATTCAACACTTTATTCTAATTTCACCAGTTTTCTCCTTCATAACTTTTTTCTGTCCCAGGATCTCATTCACACTACCATATTACATTTAGCTATTATGTCTTCCTAGAATCTTCTGGCCCATTCATGACAGTTTCTCAGAATGTCCTTGTCATTGATGATCTGAAAATTTTGAGGAGCACTGGTCAAAGCTTTTGCAGATGTACCTCAATGTCTTTTTCATGTTTGTGCTAGAATCATGGAGTTTGGGGAGGAAGATCATAGAAGTAAAGTATAATTCTCATCATATCACATCAAGGGGACATGCTATCAACATGACTCATCTTTGATGTTTAAATGATCATCAATACCCTTGTTGAGGTAATGTTTACCAAGTCTATGTACTATTAAGTTGCCACATTCCCCAAGACTTTCCATACTCTGCCGGGATCCAGCCCCGGCTGATCCAGGATATTCGAAACGGGGATGGCGTCGGCGACCTATTTAATTATTTATTCATCAAAGATATAAAGAGTAATAGAATGAGGATAGCTCAGTAGGAAAATTCAGTGGAGAAAAGAGGCTGAGTAGCTTGGTTTACGCGGGAGACCAATAAAACTTCAAGACAAGAAGCTTGCACCACTTACGTAGGCCGCAGGCGTCCTTCCGTTCTCCCCAGTCGGATCTTAGAAGCCCAGGCATAATTAGTAAGCATGGTGGGTTCCGCGCTCCAGATGGAGACTCAGCCAGAGTGAGAGAGAGACATGGGGAGACCAGTCTTTCAAGGAACTGATCCCAATTCTTTATTTTCCAGAGTCTGTTTTTATACACTGAGATGTTATACAAAAGTCACACGGGGACAGCAGTCCTGACTTTTATTAAAGTCAGGTGCTTCACACAAATGTATACAGAGGTCTTAGGTGTGTTACATCATCTTCTGGCCAGGGGGGCCTGCTGACAATTTATGACCCTCTCCTTGTGACAGCGGTCAGTCAACACTTATTTCTCCAGGAGTGATTATTCTTAAAACAGACGTCACTCAAATAAAGTTACATTCCTATAGGATGAGGGTGTAGTGGGTTTTAGTTAAGGAAAGAATTTACTTGGCCTAAGGTCTAATGTGATTTATATCAAAGGTTATTTCTTCTTATTTCTTCTATATATTCATTAATGTGTGTAAGGGCAGGGGATATGGAGACTTAGTAGCAAACATTGGCTCAACAAATGAAAAACCCTTCACCAATACAATTTCTAATCAGCCCACTATACTTATACTAATGGTTTTCTAACTTTTCTAAGGAACCTGTTTTTAGAAGGTTTAAAGCATCTCGTGCCTCTCACAGTTGGGAGGCTGTGAGCAATCACATGTGGCCGGACAAGCCTGTCAGGCAGGCTAGAGAACCTTCAGAGGAGTTTGTAGGTTGAAACACTCCTATCACACCCAGGAATTATTATTAACTGGAGCTCTAAGTTAACTCCTTCTCCGAAAGAGGTGGTGGGGTACAACCCCCCGTAAAGTCAGAGGTGTAGGGGAGAGCGCAAAGTAGTAAAGTAGGCAGGCTCTGGTTATGGGGGTAGATGCTCGAGGATTTCCAGGGGGACTCCTGAGGCTCGATCCCACCTTTGCGTATGTCGAGCCTCCTTCCTCATGACCTTTGCCATGGGTGGAGTGCCTCACGCCGGCCCCCAACAATACTCTACTTTGGGAAGCAAGTTACTAAGTGTAGCCCACACTCAACTGCACTGGGGTAGGGGAGCTCCACTCTTGGAATGGGGAGTACCTACATAAATTATCTGGAACCATTTGTAAGGAAGAGTAAATTCCTCTCTTCCATTTATGTACTTATTCAATAATTTATTTATACCCATATGGGTTCATGAATATTTATTGTATGCCTTAAATTATAGTCCAAAATACTTTATTTCTAAGATTATTTACAGCTTTGGCCATTGAGAGCACTCAATTTTACTTTTGCAAAAATATATTCTTGTACATAAATACCTCTGCAGACTGAAGAAGTTGCAAAATTTCACTTTTAGAAGTGAAATGAAACTTTTCTGTTTTATAAGAACTGCAAGTTTATGGAATCATTCTGCCCAACTGATAAAACAAGATTGACTTTCTAAAAATTTTGTGTATCCATATTTAATAAAGAGGAACAAAAAATTCCTTGAATATTTTACTATTGATAATTATTCCAACTAGAAAAATGAATGTCTCTTTACTCAAAGTCACCAATTTTAAAATTAATATCATTCAATAAACACCTTCACAGAAATATTCTTAAGAATATTTCCCAAACCATCTTGGTAGTGTGGCCTGGCCAAACTGACACATAAAATTAACTATATGATAAGTAAGAGGAAGTGTTTTTCATGAAATGTTTTCTCTCCTAGGCCATGCATGGGGAGATTATGTTTTATCCTAATACTACAAGCTTCAGTGTCTAGACTGGTACCTTGTACCGTATGAACACTCAATGACTATTTCTTAAACCAAATTACTTTTATCAACAGAAATAATAAAGGCTGTTATTTTTGAGTGACTCTTACCAGTGACATTTTATGTACTTTTTTCACATCCTTGCAAAGTCTTTGCAAAGCAGATCTACCACTTTATAAATCAGCAACCGCTACTCAAAGAAATTAGTTAACTTGCTTATGGTTATACAACTGGTAACAATAAAAATTCAAATTCAAGACTGTATGTCCTCACAGCACACTTTCTTTCCTCTATATCAGGGATAGCAGCCAGGTTTGCATCCTTGCTGCTACTACCCTAGCCAATTTTGTTGAGAATTGGGAGTTTTTACATGGGTTCAGGAAAGAAGGGAGCCTTCCCATCAGAGCAAGATAAGATAAGCACATTTGATATTTTGGCTCAACATTATATTGAGTTACAAAAATTACATGAAAAATGGAATGAGCAATTTACCAAGGTCGTTGTTCTATATGATAAGGAGAGAATTTGAAATTCACCAATTTTCAGCACTGAATGTAAATTTGCACTGTTTATTATTTTCAGGATCTCATTAGCACTTCATGTTATAGTTTAGTTGAGTGTGGGCAGACAAGATTGAGAAAAACAACTTTGTCTGCAAAACACAAGGAAGATAAAATAATCTTTTTGTGTTCTTTTTCTAAAGCTGTCACAGTGTCCTTTGCGCTGTCCCTTCTTTATACATAACAACTTAACTCTAATTTCTCTCTTTGGACTCTATGCTTCAAAACCAACTAATAAAAAGATTATTTTAGTAGTTCAGCAGAAAAAATAATACCTATACATGAGAGCTAAGACATACACACCTTATCTAAAATTCAATTTCACAAAAGTTACTAGAATTTCTTTCAAGTCCTATGATATCCCCTCTCCCCTTTGTTAGGCTATAAGAATTGCTATTTATTTCATCCTGCACAGCTTTTCCTAAGAAATGGTTTATAAACATGACAGAACCATTGCAGTTTCCCAGGAGAGTTTACCTGTAGTCACACTTTCATATCTTTTTCTTGCACATTTCTATGTTGTGCTATGAAAAAGTTTGTAGTTTTCTCTTAAACCAAATGCGAGATTGACTTTAGATATGCTTGTGGCAGGACTGTCCACAGTGATTTTCGAGCCCAAGAAAATAAAATCTATCACTGCTCCCACTTTTTCCCCTTCTATTAATATTCACCATGAAGTGATGAGACTGCATGCCATGATCTTATTTTTTTGAATGCTGAGAGTCAAGCCAGTCACTCTCCTCTTTAACTCTCAAGAGGCTCCTTAGTTCCTCTTCACTTTCTGCCGTTAGAGTAGTATCATCTGCATCTCTGAGATTGTTGTTATTTCTCCCAGAAGTCTTAATTCAAGCTTGTGACTCATTCAGCCCAGCATTTCACATAATGTACACTGCATAGAAGCTAAATAAGCAGGGTGACAATATACATCTTTGTCATACCACCTTCCTAATTTTGAGCCAATATCTTGTTTCATGTCTAGTTCTAACTGCTGCTTCTTGACCTGCATACAGGTTTCTCAGGAGACAAATAAGATGGTCAGATACTCCCATCTCTTTAAGAGTTGTCCACAATCAATCAAAGACTTGGGTGTGGTCAATGAAGCAGAAATAGATGTTTTTCTGGAATTGTTTTGCTTTCTCCATGATTCAAGGAATGTTGGCAGTTTGGCCTCTGGTTCCTCTGCCTTTTCTAAACCCAGCTTGTACATCTGGAAGTTCTCAGTTCACATACTGCTGAAGCCTAACTTAAAGGATTTTTGAGCACAATCTTGCTTGCATGTGAAATGACCTAAACTGTACAGTAGTTTGAACATCCTTTGGCATTGTCCTTTGAGATTGGAGTAAAAACTGACCTTCTCCAGTTATGCAGCATTGTTGAGTTTTCCAAATATTGACATATTGAGTGTAGCACTTCAACAGCATCATCTTTTAGAATTTTAAATGGCTCAGCTGGAATTCCATCACTTCCACTAACATAGTTCATAGTAATGCTTCCTAAGGCCCCTTGACTTCACACTTCAGGATGTCAAGTTCTAGGTGAGTGACCTCACCATTATGGTTATCTGGGGTCATTAAGAACTTTCTTCTATAATCTTCTATATATTCTTGCCACCTTGTCTTAATCTCTTCTGTTTGTTCATTCCTTACTGTTTCTTTCCTTCATTGTGCCCATTCTTGCATGAAGTGTTCTCTTGATAGCTCTAATTTTCTTGAAGAAATCTCTAGTCTTTTTCATTCTATTGTTTTCCCTTATTTCTTTACATTGTTTATTTTAAAAAGCTTTCTTATTTCTCCTTGCTATTATCTGGAACTCTGCATTCAGTTGGGTATATTTTTCCATTTCTTTCTTGCCTCATTAAGAAGTGAGCCTTAATGTAAATCAAATATATTAATTTTATTTTTGAACTTACACTATATTATTCACCAAACTTCTGTTTCTCTGGGACATATAAAGATATTATTTTAATTTTATTAATACCTTACATTTATTGAGCTTCTACTATATCATGTTTTGATTTTATTTGATATTATTTGATCCTCATAATGACTGTATGAACTGGGTACTATTATTAATACCAAGGAGACCTACGGTTAAGAGATTGAGTAATTTTCCCAAGATCACACAGAAAATTACTGACTCAAATTTAAGTCTAGCTCTGTCTCATCCTGGTAGCCCAGCTGACAAAGAATCTGCCTGTAATGCAGGAGACCTGGGTTCAATCCCTGGGTTGGGAGGATCTCCTGGAGAAGGGAAAGGCTACCCACTCCAGTATTCTGGCCTGGAGAACTGCATGGACAGTACAGCCCATAGGGTCTCAAAGAGTCTGACACGACTGAGCGATTTTCACTTTCTGTCTCATTCTAAACATAGTATTTTTAATCACTACACTATGTTAGTAAAAGTACCAATGAATGAATAAATAAGCAAATAGGTGTGTTGACTGGAAAGAAATACACAACATAAAAGTTGAGAATTAATGTTTTATTGGGTGGACACATTCAGAACTTAAGCCTGGGAGACCGTGCTCTCAGATAGCTCTGAGGAGCTGTTTGGAAGAAGTAAGAGAAGAGCCAGGAATTTTTGGAAAAAAAAAAAAAAAAAAAAAAGGAGCTGCAGATAGAATATCAAAACATTGCTGTTAACTAAAGAAAAACCAGATATCTCAAGGTAAGGAACTTAGCGCTTTTCTGTGTATGGGAAAATGCAAGAGACTGGGCTCACTGGAACCATTCCTTTGTTATGTACCTTGACTATCTAGGGTCAGTACCCTGTTTCCTTCATCCAGAGTCCCCCGAGGGTGCACTGTAAGAAGCTGATAGCAAAGGGGCACTGCAATGGCTGCTGGCTCAATGGCTGCAACATCTTCTGTTTACTGATATGGCAAGTGACATTCTTCACCCACAAACGTGTGAATAAATGAATGATGATTCTGCCACAACTGATCCTTTCTTTTTTGATTGGCATTCTTCTTATGAAAGTATAACTGTGTAAATCATGTTTATTTTCTTGTTGCCAAGATAACTGCCTAAGGTTAATCAGCAGGATTGTGATAGAACAGGCATGATAATATGATCGGCACAACCCAAGAAAATTGACTCAGTTAAACCAGCACAGCTGGACAAAGGCTACTGGTTTCCTGAAGGCCTAAAGATTTGAGGTTTGAGGCCTTTCCTAATTTTGTGCAGAAACAAGTTATAAATACTCTTCTGACAAGAGTATAATTATCTCAACTCTCTAGACATTCTGTTATCTATCTCTTCTCCTTCGATTCAAACGCCCTTTGTATGCTAATTTTAAGTTTCTATGATCCATGACTAGAACAAGTCCTGTAAACTACAGAGGGAAAAATCTGTAGTCTTCTAAGAAGGTTCACCTTGCAAGAGAGACCAACATGTTCTTGGGTAAATAAGCCAAACAGAGCTTAGAATTCATACACATTTTTCATATATCTTATTTATGAAAAGAAAGTATCAGGTTTCTTTATACCAGTGGGTCTGAAACAATTGGGATTGTGTGTGTCTTTATGAATTAATAAGAAAATAACTCTCTTGAACAAATGAACTTTAAATTCTGAATTCTTTTTTTTCTTTATTAAACATATTAAAATGTTTTCCCTGTGAATGTTGATTTCTACCTCCTGCCTCCATGTATCCCTGCAGTGAGAGGGAAAAAGTAAGGGATTCAGAGAGGGTGGGGTGAACGCTGTCACTGGGGTGACAGAGTTGGACATAACTAAGCAAATACACAAACTCACCCTAGAATGCATGACTTGTTAGTGAGGAACTGGAGTCTAGAACTGAGGTCTCCTGTCTCCCAGTTCAGTATATTTTTTCACTGCATCAAACATTTGATCGGATTTCCATGGGACCAGAAGGCTTCAGCTCTCCAGTCTTCAATCATAAACAATTTCAATGAGGTATATATATCTGAAAGATTGTAATCAGCTATTATGAAATAGACTCCTGATTGATCAAATCCTTTTCATCTTCTTCTCCTGAACATGGGATTAATGAGACAAACATCTTTGACTCATGAATTCACCGCAGTGAAAAAGCCAAAAAGGCCTTCTATCTGAGGAGGGGTGATTAGTGCCAGTCAGCTCTCCAGGGGCCCTGATACACAGGGTTCATGCTGAACTGTGTCCCTAACTTTGCTAAAGTCAGAAAAAGGGAAACAAATTTCATAACTTGGGGATTATCTCCTTCAGAACTGTGCAGTAATGGGTTCCTTCTGCCTGGGCTAATTCCACTAGACCTTGAGAGTTCGTTTGAACCCCTTTTCTTCAGAAAGGTCTTCCCCCCCAGATGAGGTTAACCCTGGTCCCCACTCTTAATTCTCCCAAAGCCTCCTAAAGAAAAGTGGTGCTTATCTAAACCATTGTTTCCTGGGAATTTATTTTTCTGGGGTGAGGTGGGGGAGAGTCATATTACCACATCACACTTTCAGGTCCTTTTCTTTGATGCTTCACAGAAGAATTACTATGATTCTCTAATTAGTGAGTGGAAAAGCCTTAATTTTGTATTTTATTATTCTTTGTCTAACTCAATAAAATGAATATTAGAACACTAAGATTCATCCTTTGTTTCTAACATAATATATGTTTGTTTTGATGCAGGAAACCTGGGTTCAATCCCTGGGTTGGGAAGATCACCCGGAGAAGAGCATGGTGACCCATGTCAATATTCTTGCCTGGAGAATCCCATGGACAGAGGGGCCTGGAAAGCTACAGTATATGGGGCTGCAAAGAGACAGACACAACTGAGTGACTAATAATACTATACAATATTCAGTTGTGTCCGACTCTGTGTGACCCCATAGACGGCAGCCCATGAGGTTCCCTGTCCCTGGGATTCTCCAGGCAAGAATACTGGAGTGGGTTGCCATTTCCTTCTCCAATGCATGAAAGTGAAAAGTCAAAGTGAAGTCATTGAGTCTTGTCTGACTCTTAGCGACCCCATGGACTGTGGCCCACCAGGCTCCTCCGTCCATGGGATTTTCCAGGCAAGAGTGCTGGAGTGGGGTGCCATTGCCTTCTCCAACAATACAATATAGTATCTCTAAAAGCTGCCAGACTCACAACAGATTTTCGAACCTGAGGATCAGGCAAAGGGACTAAGAATCCCCAGGGAATTTGACTTTGGAGGCCAGTGGGGTTTGATTACAGAACTTACACAGGACTGGGGAAACAGACTCTTGGAGGGCACAAACAAAACCTTGTGCACACCAGGACCCAGGAGAAAGGAGCAGTGACCCCACAAGAGACTGACCCAGACTTGTCTGTGAGGGTCCAGGAGTCTCCAGTGGAGGTCAGCAGTGGACTTCCGTGGGGTCTCTGGCACTGATGAGGCAGTGCCTGCATGGGACTTTTTGAAGGAGGTGGCAATTATCTTCATTACCCCCTCCAGAGTTTGGTCTCAGGTCAAAAAACAGGGAGGGAAAACAGGCCCACCTATCAACAAAATATTGGATTAAAGTTTTGCTGAGCATGACCCCATCCATCAGAACAAGACCCTTGAATGTTCAAACCATGAATCAAGGTAAACAGGAGATGGCAAGAGTGAACATGGACATTTTAGGAATCAGGGAGATAAAATGGACTGGAATGGGCAAATTTAATTCAGATGACCATTATATCCACTAGTGTGGGCAAGAATCCCTTAAAAGAAATGGAGCAGCCAGCATAGTCAACAAAAGAGTCCAAAATGCAGTACTTGGGTGCAATCTCAAAAATGACAGAATGATCTCTGTTTCCAAGGCAAACCATTCAATATTACAGTAATCCAAGTCTATGCCCCAACCAGTAATACTGAAGAAACTGAAGTTGAATATTTCTATGAAGACCTATAAGACTTTCTGGAACTAACACCCCAAAAAAGATGTCCTTTTAATCATAGGGGACTGAAATGCAAAAGTATGAAATTAAGAGATACTTGGAGTAACAGGCAAATTTGACCTTGGGGTACAGAATGAAGCAGGGCAAAGGCTAAGAGAGTTTTGCCAAGAGAACACACTGGTCATAGCAAACACTCTCTTCCAAAAACACAAGAAAAGACTCTACACATGGACATCACCACATGATCAATACTGAAATCAGATTGATTATATTCTTTGCAGCCAAAGATAGAGAAGCTCTATACTGTTAGCAAAAACAAGACCAGGAGCTGACGTGGCTCAATTAATGAATTCCTTATTGCAAAATCAGACATAATTTGAAGAAAGTAGGGAAAACTGCTAGACCATTCAGGTATGATCTAAATCAAATCACTTACAATTATACAATGGAAGTGATAATTTAGATTCAAGGGATTAGATCTGATAGATAGAGTGCCTGAAGAACCATGGGCAGAGTTTCATGTCATTGTACAGGCTACAATGATCAAGAACATCCCCAAGAAAAAGAAATGCAAAAAGGCAACATGGTTGTCTGAGGAGGCTTTACAAATAGATGAGAAAACAAAAGGCAAAGGAGAAAAAGAAATTTGAATGCAGAGTTCTAAAGAATAGCACAGAGAGATAAGAAAGCCTTCCTCAGTGATCAATGCAAAGAAATAGAGGGAAAAAATAGAACAGGAAAGACTACATTTCTTGTCAAGAAAATTAGAGATACAAAAGGGAACATTTCATGCAAAGATGGGCACAATAAAGGACAGAAACAGTATGGACCTAACAGAAACAGACAATATTAAGAAAAAGTGGCAAGAATACACAGAACAATACAGAAAAGATCTTCATGACCCAGATAAGCATGATGGTGTGATTACTCACCTAGAGCCAGATATCATGGAATGCAAAGTCAAGTGGGCCTTAGGAAGCATCACTACAAACAAAGCTGGTGGAGTGGTCAAGTTTCAGTTGAGCTACTTCAAAACCTAAAATATGAGGCTGTTAAAGTGCTGCACTCAATTGTCAGCAAATTTGAAAAACTCAACAGTGGCCACAGGACTGGAAAGGTCAGTTTTCATTCCAATCCCAAAGAATGTTCAAACTATCACACAATTCTACTCATCTCACATGCTAGTAAAGTAATGCTCAAAATTCTCCAAGCCAGGCTTCACCAGTACATGAACCTTGAACTTCCAGATGTTCAAGCTGGGTTTAGAAAAGGCAGAGGAACCAGAGATCAAATTGCCAACATCCAATGGATCATCAAAAAAGCAAGAGAGTTCCAGAAAAACATCTATTTATGCTTTATTGACTATGCCAAAGCATTTGACTGTGTGGATCACAACAAAACATGGAAAATTCTGAAAGAGATGGGAACACCAGACCACCTTAACTGCCTCCTGAGAGATCTATATTCAGGTCAAGAAACAACAGTTAGAACCCAACATGGAACCACAGAATGGTTTCAAATTGGGAAAGGAGTAAGTCAAGGCTGTTATTGTCACCCTGATTATTTAACTTCTATGCAGGGTACATCATGTGAATCAAGATTGCTGGGAAAAATATCAGTAACCTCTGATTTGCAGATAGCACCACCCTTGTGGCAGAAAACAAAGAAGAACTAAAGAGCCTCTTGATGAAAGTGAAAAAAAGAGAGTGAAAAAGTTGGCTTAAAACTCAACATTCAAAAAACTAAGATAATGGCATCCAGTCCCATCACTTCATGGCAAATAGAGATGGGGAACAGTGGAAACAATGGAAACTGTGATCGACTTTATTTCTTGGGGGCTTCAAAATCACTGCAGATGGTTACTGCAGCCATGAAATAAAAACATGCTTGCTCCTTGAAAAAAAAAAAAAAAACTATGACCAACCTGGTCAACACATTGAAAAGCAGAGACATTAATTTATGGACAAAGGTCCATCTAGTCAAAGCTATGGTTTTTTCAGTAGTCATGTATGGATGTGAGAGTTGGACTATAAAGAAAGCTGAATGCTGAAGAATTGATGCTTTTGAACTGTGGTGTTGGAGAAGACTCTTGAGAGTCCCTTGGACTGCAAGGAGATCCAACCAGTCCATTCTAAAGGAGATCAGTCCTGGGTGTTCTTTGGAAGGACTGATGTTGAAGCTGAAACTCCAATACTTTGGCCACCTCATGCAAAGAGTTGGCTCACTGGAAAAGACTCTGATGCTGCGAGGGATTTGGGGCAGGAGGAGAAGGGGACGTCAGAGGATGAGATGGCTGGATGGCATCACCGACTCGATGGACATGAGTTTGGGTGAACTCCGGGAGTTGGTGATGGACAGGGAGGCCTGGCGTGCTGCAATTCATGGGGTCGCAAAGAGTCAGACATGACTGAGCGACTTCACCTTCACCTTCATGATAAAATCATAACATTGTACAGGAGGCAGTGACCAAAATCATCACCAAGGAAAAGAAATGCCCAAAGGCAAAATAGTTGTCTCAGGAGGTCTTACAAATACCTGAGAAAAGAACAGAAGCAAAAGGCAAAGGAGAAAGGGGAAGATATAGCCATCTGAGTGTTGAGTTCCAAAGAACGGCAAGGAGAGTTAAGGAAGCCTTACTAAGTGAACAATTCAATGAAATAGAGGAAAACATTAGAATGGGAAAGACTGGAGAGCTTTTCAGGAAAATTAAAGATACCACAGGCCATTTCATGCAAAGTGGGACATAATAAAGGTCAGGAACAGTAAAGACCTAACAGAAGCAGAAAAGATTAAGAAGAGGTAGCAAAAATACACAGAAAAACTATACAGAAAAGGTCTTAAAGATCCAGGTAACCACAATGGTGTGGTCATTTACCTATAGACAGACAGCCTGGAGTGTGAAGTCAAGGTAGTATTAAGAAGCATTACTACAATGGTGGAATTCCAGCTGAATTCAGCTGGATTTGAACCCTATTTCAAATCCTAAAAGATGATGCTGTGAAAGTGCTGCACTCAATATGCCAGCAAATTTGGAAATTTTAGCAGTGGCCACAAGACTGGGAAAAAACATTTTTCATTCCAGTCCCAAAGAAGGGCAAGGCCAAAGAATGTTCAATCTATCATACAATTTGGCTCATTTTACATGCTAGTAAGGTAATGCTCAAAATCCTTCAAGCTAGACTTCAAAACTATGTGAACTGAGAACATCCAGATATCCAAGGAAGAGGATTTAGAAAAAGAAGAGGAAACAGAGATCAAACTGCAAACTCCATTGGATCACAGAAAAAGCTACTATGAGAGTTCCAGAAAAACGTCTACTTCTGCAACAGAAGTAGATGTTGCAGAAGAACTGGACATGGAACAACAGACTGGTTCCAAATAGGAAAAGGAGTATGCCAAGGCTGTATATTGTCACCCTGCTTATTTAACTTATATGCAGAGTACATCATGAGAAACACTGGGCTGGAAGAAGCACAAGCTGGAATCAAGATTGCCGGGAGAAATATCAATAACCTCAGATATGCAGAAGACACAACCCTTATGGCAGAAAGTGAAGAAGAACTAAAGAGCCTCTTGATGAAAGTGAAAGAGGAGAGTGAAAAAGTTGGCTTAAAGCTCAACATTCAGAAAACTAAGATCATGGCATCCGGTCCCATCACTTTATGGCAAATAGATAGGGGAAAAGTGGAAATGGTGACAGATTTTATTTTATTGGGCTCCTAAATCAATGCAGATGATGACTGTAGCCATGAAATTAAAAGACACTGGCTCCTTGAAAGTAAAGTTATGACAAACCTAGACAGCGTATTAAACAATAGAGACAAAACTTTGTTAACAAATGTCCGTATAGTCAAAACTATGGTCTTTCTAGTAGTCAAGTACTGATGTGAGAGCTGGACCCTAGAGAAGGCTGAGCATCAAAGAATTGATGCTTTTGATGCTGGAGAAGACTCTTGAGAGTCCCTCGGACAGCAAGGAGTTCAAAGCAGTCAATCCTAAAGGAAATCAACCCTGAATATTCACTGGAAGGACTGATGGTAAAGCTGAAGCTCCAATAATTTAGGCACCTGATATGAAGAGCAGGAAAAGACCCTGATGCTGGTAAAGATTGAAGGCAGGAGAAGAAGGGGGTGGCAGAAGATGAAATGTTTGGATGGCCTCACTGATTCAATGGATACGAGTTGGAGCAAACTCCAGGAGATAGTGAAGGACAAGGAAGCCTGGCATGCTGCAGTTCACGCATTGCAAAGAGTCAAAAGCAACTTTGCAACTGAACATCAATAATGATAAAATCTCATGAAGAACTGGTAGAATTCCTAACAAATAATTTTAATTGTCCCAATTTGTTAAAATATTATATCACTGTATTAGTTTCTTGGGATTCATGTACCGATTAACATAAACTGGGCAGCTTAAAACAACAGAAGCTTCTTCTTTCATAGTTCAAGAGGCTATGCTAAAGTCCAAAATCAATCTGCTGGCAGGGTTGGTTTCTTCTAGAAGCCCTGAGGGAGAAATTGGTCCCACGCCCCAGTCCTAGCTTCTCTTGGCTCTCAGTAATCCTTGGCATTCCATGCCTTGTAGATACTTCACTGCAGTCTCTATACCTCTGTCTTCATATGGCTTCTTCTGTCTCTCTGTGTTATCTCCTTATTCTCTTATAAAGACAGCAGTCACTGAATTTAGAGCTCATTTAGGATCCTAAGCTTATATGCCCTCCTCTTGACTAAACACATCTGCAAAGACTACTTCCAAATAAGGTCACTTTCTGAGGTTCCAGGTGGACACAAATTTTGGGGGAACACTGTAGGACTCACTAAAAGCACCTGGAACTTTCACCTAAAGATAAGGCTCATATGTAACTTAAAGAAACTAATTTACATTTCATAGTATCAGAACACACTATTGGCCTAGGATTGCATCCCTCTGTCTTGCAGTGTTAGGCATGGTTCACTATCATCTTTTTAATTTAGGATGAGCTCATTATGTATGTCTAAGCTCTCCTTTAAGAGTTCTGTAGCTTAGGGCTCTTCACTCCTTTCTTCTCACTGTCAGAATTCAATTTTCTGGACAATCTGACAGCTCCAAATTTTTAAAATGATCCATCAAAATGCAGCAAGCCACAGAAATTGTGTTGAGATTTCATGGTGTAGCAAAGCCAGCTAGGCAAATTTACACTTTCTAAAAAGCTTCAGCTACCAAGGAAATCCTGTGATCTGGCTCCAACCTAACTCTCCATCCATATATTTTGCAGAAATTACTTCCCCACCCATTCTTCTGCCCTTACATTCTTCTCTTTGGCAATACAGAGTTGCTTTTATCTAGCTCATTATCCACTGCCCTTTCAAAAAACTGACCAATGATTTTCTCCTTCAGAAAGGCTTCTCAAATCCATCTGCTCAGATCATTCTTTCACTAATACACTACCTATGTGTACCAGTCATGGTATTATGATATTGCATATTCTCTCTGCATTTAATGCATTAGTTCAACTTAAATGTTTCTCTTTACCAGAATGTAACTCTTTTGTGTCTTCATCCTAGAGCAGAATCTGATACATGGTCAACACTCAGTAGTTGCTAAATGAATTCATCAAAAATCTTATTGTCTACTTATATATGTACAGTTTAGAAGGAATAAGAGGATAAATAAGTCCTGATTCTGACTTTCTAGATATTTGCATTCTCTATTTGCTGACATCCACCTGGTAGCATGAACTTTCAAACTCAAGATTTGCCACTTTCTTGCTCAAAACAACTCTGATCCTTGGAGATGTGATTTATGAAACTGTTATCACTTCAAACTTGCAAGTAAAACCTTTTAAGCCATCACCTGCAATTACTTCTACACACACACACAAAAAATGCTCACCCCTCTCTGCCAAAATCAGTTATTTTATTAGTATGTTAACCCCTGGGCTCTCTGCTGCCAGACTCACACATTCATCTTGTGTTTAGTGCTCATCAGTTCAGTTGCTTCCATTCCATTTGGATTTAGCATCAGAAACCTTCTGAAACCAGCACTCTTTTCTAGATTCAGGTATATCATTCAAGTCATTTATTATAAAAAATATTGGGCCACCTTAAGGAGCTGTAACTCTCATCTTCTTCATAAATGAAGAAAAATCTTATTCGACCTCCCCAATCATTCATTTTGATAAGCCTTATTTGTCCATTTCTCCTACTCCATATTTCTGCCCATACTTCTTGATCAATATCCCTTCATATTTTGCAAGAAAATGCCAGTTGTTCAAGTAGATGGGAATCTATATCAAAAAGCATCTCATGCTACTGTCAAATACGTGTTTTCACAAAAATCTGGTAATCAATTACTCCTCATTTTCCAAAGCAAGAAAGACTTCTCCTGTTGGTAGAATGCAGTCTTAGCCCCTGCACTTCCAAATGCTACAATTTAAATTAAAAATTTTACTACATTATCTCCCCTTTAAATTAACTGCAGAATAAAACTCTAAAATTGTTTTTTTCTATTTTAGGGATACTGAGATGGGACATTCCATGAAAAAATAGAGATAAATAGTAAATTTCCTTAAAAAATGAAGATATAAATCAGTGTCTTGTTCAGCATAAAGGCACATTTACAGTTGTCCTTCTTGGAGAGCAATCTGTGAAGTTTTGTGAACAATCTAGGTTGCGGTTGTAAATTCAGTTCCACTCCCATAATATTTTAAATGATTTATTTATACTAGTTTCTCTTTTCCTGGAGAAATTGAGGGAAACTTTCATCAGATATGGTGCTTTAATTATTTCTAATACAAATTTTCTACTTATTCAATGGAGTATAAGAGTATGATGATGTATGGGTGGTGGAGGTCGTTGGGTGTGTGCATGTGTGTGTGTGTGTGTGTGTGTGTCTAAGGAAAGTTCTTTATATGAAATGTATTTTATTATATGGCCCTGGTATGTCTCATTAACTTCTTTCTTCTTTACTAAATAAGTGAACACTAAATCTCTCCTGAATCTGATGTTCTAAAATATTCTTAAGAAGCTGAATGGAATTTTGCCATCTTCAACATTATGAATGGACCTAGAGAATATAAATGCTTACTGATATGCCAGGCAGAGAAAGACGAATACTCTGTTATCACTTATATGTATAATCTAAAAAAAAAAAAGTCTATCTAACACTAAAAGAAACAGATTCACAGATATAGAGAATAAATAATGATTATCAATGGTGAGAGGGAAGAGGGGAGGGGTAAAAATAGGACTGTGGGATTAAGAGACACAGACTACCATTTATGAAATAAATAAACAACAAGAATATATTATACAGCACAGGGAAATATAGCCATTATTTTGTAATAGCTTCAAATCAAGTATAATTTAATAATATCTATAAAAATATTGAATCACTACCTTGTACACCTGAAACTTATATTGTGCTATGTGCTAAGTCACTTCAGTCGTGTCCGACTCTGTGTGACCCCAGAGATGGCAGCCCACCAGGCTCCCCCATCCCTGGGATTCTCCAGGCAAGAACACTGGAGTGGGTTGCCATTTCCTTCTCCAATGCATGAAAGTGAAAAGAGAAAGTGAAGTCGCTCAGTCGTGTCCGACTCCTAGCGACCCCATGGACTGCAGCCCACCAGGCTCCTCCATCCATGGGATTTTCCAGGCAAGAAACTTATATTGTAAATAAACTATAATTTAAAAAATTAAACTAAAGGTAAAAAACAGAACTTGAGTCCTTCATTTTGACTTCTGTCCACAAAGAGTATGGACACAAGTTTCTCAGGACAATTTCAGAAACATCTAGGAGAGTCCAGAAATATCATCCATCCCCTAAAAGGGCCTCTATTTTGCCCTTCCATTTACACAAGTGCTGTTAAATATTCATTTCATGAAAAACTGGACATCTCGCCTGCTATCATAGTGCTTAGGCATCCTTCTAGTAAAGTTCCCACCACAATGAATCAAAATATCTGGTTGAAGTGTGTTGTTCCATCAAAATGTGGACATCTAAGTTATTTCTTCTGTCTCAATGGTCCATGGGTTTCACATAGTGTTGATCAGTGTTAATGCTAAGTTCCTGTTTTCTAAACTACCATAAAGTTGAGGAGAGAAAAATCATGACTCTAAAATTCACCTTATGATTAAAATGGACTTTCTTCAAAAAGTGGGGGAAAGATCTAAACAGACATTTCTCCAAAGAAGACATATAGATGGCTAACAAACACATGAAAAGATGTTCAACATCACTCATTATTCAGTTCAGTTCAGTTCAGTTCAATTCAGTCACTCAGTTGTGTCCAACTCTTTGCGACCCCATGAATCGCAGCATGCCAGGCTTCCTTGTCCATCACCAACTCCTGGAGTTCACTCAGACTCATGTCCATCGAGTCAGTGATGCCATCCAGCCGTCTCATCCTCTGTTCCCCCCTTCTCCTCCTGGCCCCAATCCCCCCCAGCATCAGAGTCTTTTCCAGTGAGTCAACTCTTCACATGAGGTGGCCAAAGTACTGGAGTTTCAGCTTCAGCATCATTCCTTCCAAAGAAATCCCAGGGCTGATCTCCTTCAGAATGGACTGCTTGGATCTCCTTGCTAGAGAAATGCAAATCAAAACTACAATGAGATATCACCTCACACTGGTCAGAATGGCCATCATCAAACAGTCTACAAACAATAAATGCTGGAGAGGGTGTGGAGAAAACGGAAACTTCCTGCACTATTGGTGGGAATGTTAAATTGATACAGCCACGATGGAAGATGGAATGGAGTTTCCTTAAAAAACTAGGAATAAAACCACCATATGACCCATCAATCTCACTCCTAAGCATATACCCTGAGGAAACCAAAATTGGAAAAGACACATGTATCCCACTGTTTATTGCAGCACTATTTACAATAGCTAGAACATGGAAACAGCCTAGATGTCCATTGACAGATGAATGGATAAAGATGTTGTGGTACATATACACAATGGAATATTACTCAACCATAGAAAGGAACTCATTTGAGTCAGTTCTAATGAGGTGTGTGAACCTAGAGAATATTATACAGAGTAAAGTAAATCAGAAAGAGCAAGATAAATATTGAATACTAATGCATATATACGGAATCTAGAAAAATGGTACTGAAGAATTTATTTGCAAGGCAGCAATGGAGAAACAGACATAGAAAATAGGTATATGGACATGGAGAGAGGGGATGAGAGGGTGAGATGTATGGAGATAGTAACATGGAAACTTATATTATCATATATAAAATAGATAGCCAATGGGAATTTGCTATATGCCTCAAGAAACTCCAACAGGGGCTCTGTATTAACCTAGAGGGGTGGGATGGGGAGGGAGGTGGGAGGGAGTTTCAAAAGGGAGGGGATATATGTACACCTATGGCTGATTCATGTTGAGGTTTGATAGAAAACAGCAAAATTCTGTAAAGCAATTATCCTTCAATAAAAAATAAATTAATTTAAAAATAAATAATTAAGTTTTTTAAAAATGGACCTTCTTGAGAAGCAGAGCTCAAAGTGAATTCCTAGTGTCATTGTCAAATTAATTCTTGATATCTCTTGCCAGACATTTAATTCCTAAGAATAGTAAAGCTGTAAATAAGATGCCATCTTTGTTAAAAGATCAGGATAAATCAGCATGCTTCAGTTACTTGACACTTTCAGAGTTATTGTTATTTTTATACCCTACTCCTAAGGAATAGGTAAAATCTTTTAGGGAAGTTTCCTGCTAAGTGTATACTAGAGGAAAAAACTTTCTAACAAATATTCATACGAAGAGATAAAACTATGTTTCAGGAAATAACTTATAAATCTTTGGGGTAGAGACTCATAAATCTGTAAGTCTTTAGGTGTCTTATTTTGGATTCTCACATGAGCAGACCCAGAAACAGATTTTTTAGAGCAAGTGATTTATTTGCGAGGTGGACTCATAGAGCACTGGTAGAGGTGTGGAACCGAAAGAAGATAAGTCGATGGAACCAATCAACTGTGTGTCACCAATTGGAGCTTCAACCTGCTGGGAATTCGTAAGAGCCTGTATCGAACACACACTGACAGTCGTCCCACCAAGAGGTGAGATACCTAAGGTGTCTAAATACTGACGTCCATCAGTCACTGGTTGAGGATTGGCTGAGGAGGGGATATGTCCCAACAGTCCTGGCTTGACAGAGCACAAGTGCATGGATGGATCGGGCTCCAGAAATCAGAGAAAGCCCTCAGGCAGAGAGAAACAGGTGCCCACTGTTGGTTTTCAGGCCTGCATACACAGTGTTTACATGAGAAAAGAATAGATATATCAGGATCAGAGGAGGCGGGGAGGTAAAATTGGAGTGAAGAAACAATTCAAGCACAAATGACTTCTTGGAAACAGCAAATTAACACCCTTAGCAGCAAAATGACTTGTGGAATTTTATGAACAGAGATGTCTAATGTTCAATTTATGGTTGTTTATGTTGCCCAGAGGTATACCTTTATTCTGCCACCAGCCCATTTCCAAATTTTCTGCAAAATCTGCTTCACTCACCCTTGTGAGTGAGTCTTCTTTTAAAAACAGAAATTGATAAAAGGTCTAAATTTTACGTTTTGTTTCAGTGTGATGTGGAGTAAAACTAGGACAGTCAAAATGTTGGGATGACACAAACTCAGAAGCTCATAGCCATAGGAAGTCGTGAGGCTACGAGCACTTCAAGATCTTGCATATTTTTTGAGGAGCAAGGGTTGGGATTATTTCATTAAATGGTTGTTTATGGAAAGCTTATCTAAATCTCAAAGGTCAGGAAAGACAGCTAACATGTGAGCTATGCACGGAATCAATCATTCATTTATCATTGTGCTGGGTCTTTGTTGCCACACACAGGCCTTCTCTAGCTGCTGTGAGCGGGGGTCTGCCCTTCATTGAGGTGCATGGACTTCTTTGCAGCAGCTTCTCTAATTGTGGCGCACAGGCTCCAGGCACCCCGGCTTCAGTAGTCGTGGCTCGTAGGCTTAGCTGCCCCAATGGCGTGTAGAATCTTCCCAGACCAGGGATCGAACCCATGTCCCCTGCATTGGCAGGTGAATTCCTATCCACATTCCTAGCCACCAGGGAAGCCTAGAACCAATTTTTACATCTTAACAATCAGCTCCTCACCACTTGTACTCACCAACCTCAAGTATTCCCTAATTCACACATAAGAAGAACAGTAGCTGGACGATGAATCGCCTTCTACTTTCTCAGAGCAGAGGTAAGTCTAAAAGGCCAGGTGGCCTTGTGCTGAACCAGATTTCTGCCTTGTCTCTGCAGATTCACATACAAAACTTCTCTGGTCATCAGTTGCCATCCCTTTTGGAAAAGGAGTTTGAGCTATTCAGTGTCTCTCAGTACTTGACTAACTCTTTAGGGTTCTGATTTTGATGTCAAGCATTTACAAACACACAACATTTGACTGCAGAAAATATGAAGATTGGGTCAAATTTTATTTGCATTATTCTGATAAGAATGATCTTTGTCCTCTTATTTGCCCTTCTAATAATTTCATCAAAAACTTTCTGATGATTCAATCAATACTAATTCCCTTTGGCTATTCTCTCACTGCATCCTGTCCATCTATCAAACACTTATCACATATTATGTTCATATGCCTCCTTAGCATAAACTACCTAGTCATAGCATTAACATTTTCTGTCTGTAATCCTGGCATTTAGCATGATTTAGCACATTTAGTTGTTGTTATTTAGTCACAAAGTTGTGTCTGAGTTTTTGTGACCCCATGGATTGTAGCCCACCAGGCTCCTCTGTCCATGGGATCTCCCAGGCAAGAATACTGGAGTTTGCTGTTTCCTTCTCCAGGGGATCTTCCTGACCCAGGGATTGAACCCACATCTCCTGCTTGGCATGTGGATTCTTTACCTGAGCCATTAGGGAAGCCCATTTATCATGATACTTGAATGTAATAATTAGTTAATAAAAGATAAATACTTATTGAACAAATCAGTGAGTAAATGAACAAGTGCCTTCTATCCTCCATAGCTTCTAACACACTTTGATGGTGATGCAAATTAATCAAGTTTGTAACAGATTATTTTGCTTAAGACCTTTCAGAATTGTTTAAAAGTATTAGAGAGAGAGAAAAAAAAGTCAGTGTAAGAAGCTGCTTGGGTGGGGAAAAGTGAGTCTTTTCATCTGTAGATTGAGACTATGTAGAACTCCTTCTTTTGCATATTCTCAAATGGCAGCACTTAAGGTTTTGCTGTTGCTGTTGTTCAGTCGCTAATTTGGGTCTGATTCTTTGTGACCTCATGGACTACAGCATACTAGGCTTCCCTGTCCTTCACTATCTCCTGGAGTTGCTGAAATTCATGTCCATTGTATCAGTGATGCTATCTAATACTCTCTTCTTCTGCCACAACCTTCTCCTTTTGCCCTCAATCTTTCCCAGCATTGGGGTCTTTTCCAATAAGTCGGCTCAGCATCAGGTGGCCAGAGTATTGAAGCTTCAGCTTCAGCATCAGTCCCTCCAATGAGTATTCAGGGTTGATTTCCTTTAGGATTGACTGATTTGATTTCCTTGTAGTCCAGGGGACTCTCAAGAGTCTTCTGCAGCACCGCAGTCCAAGAGCATCCGTTCTTCGTTGCTCAGCCTTCTTTACAGTCCAACTCTCACATCCATACATGACCACTAGAAAACCCACAGCTTTGACTATATGGACCTTTGTCAGCAAAGGGATGTCTCTGTTTTTTAATGGTCCAACTCTCATACCCATAGAAGGAGAAAAAGTGGATGCAGTGACAGATTTTATTTTCTTGGTCTCCAAAATCACTGCAGACAGTGACTGCACCATGAAACTAAAAGACCCTTGCTCCTTGAAAAGAAAGTTATGAGAAACCTAGACAGCTTTTTAAAAAGCAGAGACATCACTTTGCTGACAAAGGTCCATATAGTCAAAGCTGTGGTTTTTTCAGTAGTCATGGACAGATGTGAGAGATTTAGTTTGTACTGTCTTTTAATTTCTAAATTACATATAAGTCAGAGAAGATGCTTTATTCTGAAATTCCCTGTTTCAAGATACATTGAGAGGAAAGCAGAGATTGGCTTTAACTCACATGAGATTATTACTATCATTAAACATTTGTTGACAGGCTAGTTTGAGTTAGACTTTTTCTAAAGGTTGCAGAAAATACATATCAGAAATGTTGGCTCTTTCCATCAAGGGATATCATTAAAGTGGAACACTAGATCATAGAATCAATATAGATACACACACCTAAAGCAGCACACAATAAAATATGGACCATACATTCCACAGGGTTTCAGAGGACTGAGGGGGTCTGACCAGGGCTGAGGCATCCACAATAAGGACAAGAGGTAGTTCGTGAACTTAGATGTTGGGTGAGTATTTCAGAAAGGTGAGTGGTAAACACATAGGAAGAAGAGATGCACGTAGGAACTTCAGCAGACTCAAACTACAGGCTAGGACTGAATCCTGCATGTTCATTCTGGGAAACAATCCTAGCATTTGCTATTGGGATAAATCACCAGTAAAATTCTAGTTAGTAAAGTCCTCTCAGGAATAACTTTATGGTGACTTCAAATCACACACATCAGTCAACAGATATCTGGCTGATAGGGCCTCTTAAGAGTTCTATGTCCCTAAATTTATACCTAGACGTCTTCCCTCTCCCCCTTTCAGTCATCTGTAATCATTACAACACCAACTATTAATACCATGGAGAGACAAGGAAGAGAGAGTAGGAAATATTGCATAGAAGTTATAGGGGAGAAAAAATAATTTTCTCTCCACCTTCGTGAGTTCTTGGCTGAGATCCCTGTAATAAAAGACAAGTTAACAAGAGAAAAGCAGAAGTTTATTAACATGTATATCTCATGTTTACATGGGAAATACCCATCAAAAAATGAGTAACTCCTCAAGGTGGCTTATAATTCAGGATTAAATGGTATTTTAACAAAGAAGTGGAGAGGAAGGGTAAGCCTCTCAGGGGAGAATAAAGGCGTTTTAGGAAAGATTAACGGGTCCTTAAGGAATAGATGGGAGGAGACGGGGAAGGGCAGAGGAGTCTGCACGCTGCAGTGAGTGATGTCACAGAGCTGGACACCTCTTAGTGACTGAAGGACAATGAATGATAATTTGTGACAAAGTTTGTCTGGGTGTAATCGAGTATACTCTCTTGTGATGAGTGAATCTTTCCTGATTGAGGAAATTCATGTGGCATGGTTTTAAGATAATTGAGTTCCTTTGGAGGATCTGTCTCTAGGCAGATGGAAGACTTCAGCATCAGCTGTTTCTCAAGTGCCTATAGCACAAAAATTTAATACACAAAAGCAGCATATTTGGGGGTAGTGTATTTTGCTACCCTTCAGATCAAAGACTCTGATTTAAGACACAGATAGATTTGGATTTGAATTCCAGTTCTGACACTCACTAACTACATGGTGTATCCCTACACAAGTTAATAAAGAGTACCTAAAATCTCAGTTTCTTCCTCTGCAAAATAAGAGTGATGATAGTGTTTTTCTCATAGAATTAGTGTGAGGATTCAGCATGTGAAATTGTTTAAAGTACTTAACACAGTGTTTGTGCTCAGTAAGCAGTTGCCATTCTTATTGTTGTTAGAACTTAGTTGGCTATACAACTTGCAGGGAAGTAGAAAAATGGTTGTTAAAAGAAGATACATGTTTAAGCAAAACATTATTCCTGATATTTATTTTGGCTCTGGCTCTATTTAATTTTCTCCCCGTCTCATCATCAAGACTTTAGAGATCGAAAATCTCTACTATCCCTTTAATATAATTCCAATTATAAGAATCCTATAAGAGTTAAGTCAATCACCATTTCAGATATAAGAATGGCATCACTAAGACTAGAAGAATTGGAATTTTCATGGCACCAACTTGCATTTGTAGTATCTATCATTATACCCCACTTCTCCCTGTCTTGGTATTTTTAATATTTCATCACTGCACCATTTTTCTTTATGTATGTGACATTTAATTTTTACAGGGTAAATACAATCCAGTAGGCATATTTATTCCTTATAGAACTTATCTTCAATTTTATAAAGGAATATTAAAGCTAAAATGCACTCAAACATTGTTGGGACAGAAAGCTTTTTCCTTCTTCCCTTCTAGTTTCTTTGGTTGGTCTAATAATAAAATTGATATAATATAGACTAGCAGGAGAACAAATTTAATTATGTATGTATGGGAGCCCCACAAAGGTACACATACTCCAAAGCAGGCGAGCAATTGAGGCTTATCTGCCACCCTGAGCTAAGGAGGAAGAAGTAGGGCTCTAGAACTTTGATGGAGAGGAAGACAAGTCATAGAAAGGTGAAAAGAACAAATGTTTGGTAAATACACGTTTGCTATGCTGTGCAGATAAGTCTTTCTGATATAGAAAGTCATCTCTGGTAATAGCTTTCTTCCTGGGATAGATCAGCTATACAAATTCTTTTAGGTAGTTAAGGGAGAGGTAAAAAGTTTTTCCTAAGCCAGCTGAGTCTTAAATGCCTTCAGTTCAAAGAAATCCACGCGTGAAAGTGGCACATTTTGTGGTGGCATATTCTGCTCCTCAGTGTCATCTAGTTTAACTCACTCCTTTTACACAGAAAGAACTGGGGCTCACAGAAGTTAAGCCCAGTATCACACAGATTTGCAAAACATGTTGGTTGGCTGCAGGATTAAATGCTAAAATTAAATTCATATTACCTGCCTTTGAAACCAATCTTCTTTCTGCTACTTCAACAATAGTAAATAAGGTAAATGAAATTTTTGCAGCTAGTCTTTCTAGAGGACATTTAGGCCTTTACATGTGAATATCTCTTTAACTTTAATCATAGGTGACCGATCAAGACTCATAGAAACAAACAAAACCTCATTTTGGCTTGGCTCTATTTAATTTTCTCTTCTCTCTCATTATCAAGGCTTTGTAGGTCTAGAGAATCTATTAAAAAAAATCCCTTTGCTTTGACCTGGGGTCTGTGGGAATATTCAGAAAGACAGTGAATTTTGAAGGTTAGGTTGCCACTATCTGCTTTATTCAAGACTCTGAGTTAAATAAGACATCTATACTTAACACCAGGTTCTCAGGAATCTTTTAACATATTTGAGACCCTCTTTGAACTGTATTCCAAAGGCTCATAAATGTATTTGAAGCTTCCTGGCTTTTATTTTAAAGCAAGTGTTTAAAAATGGATGAACTTTCTCCTTGGGCTGGACTATCAGTTAATATATTGTGGTAAAACTCATCTAGTCACTCTAGCATGTAATTTTTCAGCATACTTCTTACATCCTTTTCTGTCCATCCTTAGCTTTGTGTCATTCAGTACTGATTGGAAGGCTTTTCCTGATTATCTAGCTCCATCTCTCCCAGCACTTCACGGAATTTGTGGAATTCTAGGGATGTTATCATTAGCACTCAAATACAGAATCATTTTAATCAGCAACTGAAATTAGTTCCAGACCTTGAGCATAAGGAAGAAAGATATTTGCAGACAAATAGGCCTCCTGTGGCTGTTCAGTGAAGGGCTGGTTTAGAGTTTCTGCATTCTTCTATAATTCATGGTGCAAATTTATGGCTACTGTGTTCTGCCTGGAATGAGGAAATTCCCTGTCTGTGTTTATAAGGAGGGTTGCTTACCATGGTGATGCCTGATTAAATTTTATTGAATTAATAAGATGAACAAGTCTCAATGCCCTGAAAGCTTTAATATTCAGACACCATGTACAATCCTGCACAAGGTCAGGATAAGGACAGATGCTGTAATCCATTATGCCTGTCAGCTTGATCTTTATTCTGCATTGACCTTCAGTTTCTACTACTATCCCAAGCTCCAGACATGTGTTCCTAATGTCACCAGCAAAGACCTTATCTAATTATTTATTAATTTAAAAATATAGCTTCCTTCACATTCCTGTCAACTTCAGACAACAATAAGGTGTCCAACATTAAACTCACTCCTCCAAATCTGCCCTGTTGCCTCCATTCTGTATCTGTATGACTAGTTACATCAGGCACCCATAGTAGTTCTCTATGAGAGAGGAGAGTTCTCTCTCTCCCCACTCTGATCACTCAGTCTGCTACAAAACTCTCTGAGGTATAAACTCTAATATCTCTTCTGTACATCTCTCCTATCCATCCCCATGGCCATGTACAAATTGTCTCCTGAATTATAATAACTGTGTTGTAATTGTTCTATGTTTATCTATTGTTCAGTTCAGTTCAGTTCAGTCATTCAGTCGTGTCCAACTCTTTGAGACCCCATGAATCACAGCACAGCCCTGTCTATCACTAACTCCCAGAGTTCACCCAAACTCATGTCCATCGAGTTGGTGATGCCATCCAGCCATCTCATCCTCTGTCGTCCCCTTCTCTTTCCCTCAATCACTCCCAGCATGAGGGTCTTTTCCAATGTGTCAACTCTCCACATGAGGTTGCCAAAGTATTGGAGTTTCAGCCTCACCATCAGTCCTTCCAATGAACACCCAGGACTGGTCTCCTTTAGCATGAACTGGCTGGACATCCTTACAGTCCAAGGGACTCTCAAGAGTCTTTTCCAGCACCACAGTTCAAAAGCACCAATTCTTTGGCGCTCAGCTTTCTTCACAGTCCAACTCTCACATCCATACATGACCACAGGAAAAACCATAGCCTTGACTACATGGACCTTTATTGTCAAAGTAATGTCTCTGCTTTTGAATATGCTATCCAGATTGGTCATAACTTTCCTTCCCAGGAGTAAGCATCTTTTAATTTCATGGCTGCAGTCACCATCTGCAGTGATTTTGGAGCCCAGAAAAATAAAGTCTGACACTGTTTCCACTGTTTCCCCATCTATTTCCCATGAAGTGATGGGACCAGATGTCATGATCTTAGTTTTCTGAATGTTGAGCTTTAAGCCAACTTTTTCACTCTCCTCCTTCACTTTCATCAAGAGGCTTTTTAGTTCCTCTTCACTTTCTGCCATAAGGGTGGTGTCATCTGCATATCTCAGGTTATTGACATTTCTCCCGGCAATCTTGATTCCAGCTTGTGCTTCTTCCAGCCCAGCGTTTCTCATGATGTACTCTGCATATAAGTTAAATAGCCAGGGTGACAATATACAGCCTTGACGTACTCCTTTTCCTATTTGGAACCAGTCTGTTGTTCCATGTCCAGTTCTAACTGTTGCTTCCTGACCTGCATACAGGTTTCTCAAGAAGTAGGTCAGGTGATCTGATATTCCCATCTCTTTCAGAGTTTTCCACAGTTTATTGTGATCCACACAGTCAAAGGCTTTGGCATAGTCAATAAAGCAGAAATAGATGTTTTTCTGGAACTCTTTAGTTTTTTTGATGATCCAGCGAATGTTGGCAATTTGATCTCTGGTTCCTCTGCCTCTTCTAAATCCAGCTTGAACATCTGGAAGTTCACGGTTCACGTATTGCTGAAGCCTGGCTTGGAGAATTTTGAGCATTACTTTACTAGCGTGTGAGATGAGTGCAATTGTGCAGTAGTTTGAGCATTCTTTGGCACTACCTTTCTTTGGGATTGGAATGAAAACTGACCTTTTCCAGTCCTGTGGCCACTGCTGAGTTTTCCAAATTTGCTGGCATATTGAGTGCAGCACTTTCACAGCATCATCTTTCAGGATTTGAAAGAGCTCAACTGTAATTCCATCACCTCCACTAGCTTTGTTCGTAGTGATTGATGCCTTCTAAGGCCCACTTGACTTTTCATTCCAGGATGTCTGGCTCTAGGTGAGTGATCACACCATCATGATTAACTGGGTCATGAAGATCTTTTTTGTACTGTTGTTCTGTGTATTCTTGCCACCTCTTCTTAAGATCTTCTGCTTCTGTTAGGCCCATACCATTTCTGTCCTTTATCGAGCCCATCTTTGCATGAAATGTTCCCTTGGTATTTCTAATTTTCTTGAAGAGATCTCTAGTCTTTTCCATTCTATTGTTTTCCTCTATTTCTTTGCATTGATCGCTGAGGAAGGCTTTCTTATCTCTCCTTGCTATTTTTTGGAACTCTGCATTCAAATGGGAATGTCTTTCCTTTTCTCCTTAGGGCATGAAAATTGAGTGCAATTACCTAGCCAAAAATTTGGTCAGTCATATCTATGTCATGAAACTCCATATAAAAACCCAGGAACAATGAGGTTAAGAGAAATTCCTGGTTGGTGAACACATTGATGTGTTGGGACATGGAGTACCCAAAGAGTCATGGAAATTCTATCTCCTTCCCCCAGAACTTGCCATAAACATTTCTTCATCTGGCTATTTAGTCATTCCCTTTATAATATACTGTCAATTACTAAATGTAGTGGTTTTCTTCATCTTGTGAGTCATTCTAGTGCATTATCAAACCTGAGGTAGAGTTGGAGAAACTGTCCAATTTGTGTAATGTGCTTAGTCTCTCAGTCGTGTCCAAGTCTTTGCAACCCCATGGATTATACTCCACTAGGCTCCCTTCCATGGGACTTTTCAGGCAAGAATATTGGAATGGGTTGCCATTACCTCCTCCAGGGGATCTTCCCAACCCAGGGATCGAAACTGCATTCCCTGTGTCTTGCATGTAGCCATTCTTTACCCACCCACTGAGCCATCAGGGAATCCCAAATTTGTAGCCAGCCCAGAAGAGGCACAAGCAGACTGGGAATACCTGAGACTTGCAGCTTGTTTCTGAAGTGGGGGCAGTGTTGTGCCCTTTAAACTGTAGGGTCTGTGATGACCCCAGGTAACATCAGAATTTCATTGAATCATAGGACACAGGGATAAGTGCCACAGAATTTTTGTTGGAATGGAGCTCTCTTCTCAGAACAATAGATTGCTCAACTGGGCAAACTACTTACTTGCCAAACTACTGTTTATTCATGAAAATGCACTTCAAAACCTTCCCTTCCCTATGTCCACCAGTTCGAAACTACACTTTGAACTTTATCTAATCTCAGGTCCTAGGTATTGAAATACCAATGTAACTAACCCCTAGACATAAATATCCCTCTTTGTCCTTCCCCAGATGCTGACCACTGAGACAAAGTGGTGTTCTTTCCCCTTGCAGTGGGTAAATCACTTGGCTCTGCTTAATCTGTGGGTTATTTTGATGGTATTTTTAGAGAGTTAGCAGTCAACAAATCCTGTTAAGAAAGTATTATTACTATCCTCATTTTAAAGATATGAAAGCTGAGTCAGATATTCATTAGGAACCTTGTCCAAAGTCATATACCTGCTAAATGATAAAATCCTGCCTCCAGCTCAGGCTAATATGGCTCCAAAATCCAGTTTTTTCACCCTTAAGATGCTTGCCAAATCTCAGTGCAGCCTTAGCTCTCTGCCATAGGGAACTACACTATGTGTTTTCTTACACAATAACTTCTGACACTGAGAAAAATCTCACTGTTTGGAGATTAGAGTTAGAAAAGAGGACAGATAAGGGGCAGGACTCCATAAAGATGGTGTAGACAGTGATAACCTAGATATCTAGAAAAGGCCACCTGACAGAAGTTCACACGAAGTGAAAGTGAAAGTTGCTCAGTCCTGTCCGACTCTTTGTGACACCATGGACTATACAGTCCATGGAATTCTCCAGGCCAGAATACTGCAGTGGGGAGCCTTTCCCTTCTCCAGGGGATCTTCCCAACCCAAGGATCAAACCCAGGGATCAAACCCAGGTCTCCTGATTGCAGGTGAAATCTTTAACAGCTAAGCCACAGTGAAGCTCAAGAATACTGGAGACGGTAGCCTATCCCTTCTCCAGCGGATCTTCCCAACCGAGGAGTTGAACCAGTGTCTCCCACATTTCAGGCAGATTCTTTGCCAACTGAGCTATGAGGGAAGCCCGTTGTTCACATGACTTGCTAGCAATTCATTTTCAAAAGATAGATGAAAGCAGAGATAAATTTTTATCTTTTCCTAATTCTAACTGCCAAAAGGAGGCACTTGGTAAAATGAAAGTGTCAGAGCTATTGCTTTTCATTAGTTCCTAGCTTTTTGTGTGCCCAGTTACCTTGGATATTAATAAGTTTTATCCTTGCCATTCCAGGTAATACAAGCTAACTCCCTAATGGCTTAAGCTAGTTCGAGTTGAATTTCTGTCACTTGCAAACCAAAAGAGTCTTTAACTTATTCAGGAGATAACAGAAATCTTGAAAGAAAATTGATGGATGAAAAAAATTATTTTGTATTATTTTGCAAAGATAAAAAGAAATTACTCATTGCCACTTTGCTTTTTAATTGTCCGCTAGACAAATATGACCTTCAAATTAACATGATCCAAGAATATGTTTTTAATTGATTTATTTTTAATTGGAGGATAATTGTTTTATGATATTGTGTTGGTTTCTGCCACACATCAACATGAATCAGCCATAGGGATACGTATATCCCCTCCCTCGTGAATCTCCATCCCACCTACTGCCCCATCCTACCCCTCTAGGTTGTCACAGAGCACTACGTTTGAGCTACCCACATCACACAGCAAATTCCCACTGACTGTCTATTTTGCATATGGTGATATATATGTTTTGATGCTACTTTCTCAATTTGTCCCACCCTCTCAGTCTGTCCTAAAGGAGATCAGTCCTGGGTGTTCTTTGGAAGGACTGATGCTGAAGCTGAAACTCCAGTACTTTGGCCACCTCATGCAAAGAGTTGACTCATTGGAAAAGACTCTGATGCTGGGAGGGATTGGGGGCAGGAAGAGAAGGGGATGACAGAGGATGAGATGGCTGGATGGCATCACTACTCGATGGACGTGAGTCTGAGTGAACTCCTGGAGTTGGTGATGGACAGGGAGGCCTGGCGTGCTGCGATTCATGGGGTCACAAAGAGTCGGACATGACTGAGAGACTGAACTGAACTGAACTCCTCCCCCTACCATGTCACAAGTCTGTTCTCCATGTCTGCATCTCCCCTGCTGCCCCGAAAAGAGGTTCATCAGTACCATCTTTCTAGATTTCATCAGAAGCATTTAAAATTCAAAATAGTGAGGTGATAATGAGACATTACTTAATTTCTTTATCTAAGGATAGGAATCCAGATCCAGACAGAATACACAGTAGGACCCTGAAAGTAATTGTAGACCAGTTTATTATTGCCATCCCCGGAAGTATCATTTCAGCAATCCTGGAGCAAAAAGAACCTTGGGCATAGCCTGACCCTTACACTTGGCTGCAGGAAAGGAGTTTGCAGACATTTCAGAAAAAAACTGGGCATGCTTTTGTGGTCAGAGACTCTAAAAAGGCAGCATTACAGGGTGAATTTGAAACCCTAAAGTTGGTTGATTCTGTGTCCATTTTCCAAAGTATCCCAATGGAGAGAAAAGGAGTTTGATGCTAAACTAGAAAATGATTTTTATACACAGGTCACCTTGTTCCTTTTGTTACATATTTTGGTTATTGATCCAAATGAAGTCATCAAAGACAACATATCAAGTTTGTAGATGACATATAGCTGATATCTGTCAGCATTTCATAGGACAGAATTTGAATTAAAACGGACAAGTCAGAATTAGGAGCCTTAATCAACAAGATGATATTTAAAATCCATTGCCCATTGACATTACCCTAAATTATACCCTCATCATCTCTCATTTGGATGACTGCAACCTCTAATTGTTAATGAACCAATTTCAGATTTGCTCACCTGATATGGAACAAAGCCAGTCTATAGATACCAGGTTATGGTGAAGGAAATTACAGCATTTATTTGCAGGGTGCAAACCAAGGAGAATGGGTAGCTAACACTAAAAAGATCTGAACTTCTTCATGGCTTTTGGGAAAAGGTTTTTATTTTTTAATTTCATTTCTTTATTTTTAATTGGGGAATAATTGCTTTACAATGTTCTGTTGGTTTCTGCTGTACAACAACATGAATCAGCTGTAAGTATACATATATGCCCTCTCTCTCGAGGTTCCCTCCCTCTCCTCCTCCAGTCCCAGCCCTTTAGGTCATCACAGAGCCCTGAGCTGAGCTCCCTATGTTATACAGCTGCTTCCCACCAGCAATCCATGTTATACATGGTAATGTATAAATGTCAGAGCTACTCTTTCAATTTTTCCCACCCTCTCTTTTCCCTGCTTTGTCCACAAGTCCATTCTGTACATCTTCATACAGAATGTACATTCCTACCCTGCAAATAGGTTCATCAGTACCATTTTTCTAGATTCCCTATATATGCATTAATATATGATATTTGTTTTTCTCTGGGAAAAGACTTTTAAAAGCAACATTAAATGTGCGGTTGAAGAGTATATGATCAGTTCATTGACATTTTCTGATTGGTTGTTGAGGTGATAGGGTAAGGTTTTGGGTATCTTAATCATCAGCCTCTGGTTCCAATCAGTCTGGAGTTTATGTGCTTGTGGTCAGCAGTTTCTATCACATGGGGTCCTGGTTAATGTAAAACAAGTCAAAGATATGCCTCAGACCATTATCTACATCTGTTGAGGAAGAACTGGGGGGCCTCCGACCCTGTTTTATGGCTGAACTATTGTTCAATCTATTATTATGTTTCTTGCTTGACCACTTTTTTTTTATTTTGGCATTTTCTACCACTGTAATTACTAATAGCTTGAGTCTGCCCTTTGTAACTCAGAGAAGGCCTTAGAGACTATCAGTTCAGTTCAGATCAGTTGTTCAGTCGTGTCCGACTATTTGTGACCCCATGAATTGCAGCATGCCAGGCCTCCCTGTCCATCACCAACTCCAGGAGTTCACGCAGACTCACGTCCATCGAGTCAGTGATGCCATCTAGCCATCTCAACTTCTGTCGTCCCCTTTTCCTCCTGCCCCCAATCCCTCCCAGTATAAGAGTCTTTTCCAATAAATCAACTCTTCGCATGAGGTGGCCAAAGTATTGGAGTTTCAGCTTTAGCATCATTCCTTCCAAAGAAATCCCAGGGCTGATCTCCTTTAGAATGGACTGGTTGGATCTCCTTGCAGTCCAAGGGACTCTCAAGAGTCTTCTCCAACACCACAGTTCAAAAGCATCAGTTCTTCGGCGCTCAGCTTTCTTCACAGTCCAACTCCCACATCTATACATGACTACTGGAAAAACCATAGCCTTGACTAGACAGACCTTTGTTGGCAAAGTAATGTCTCTGCTTTTGAATATGCTATCGAGGTTGGTCATAACTTTCCTTCCAAGGAGTAAGCGTCTTTTAATTTCATGGCTGCATCACCATCTGCAGTGATTTTGGAGCCCAGAAAAATAAAGTCAGCCACTGTTTCCACTGTTTCCCCATCTATTTCCCATGAAGTGATGGGACCAGATGTCATGATCTTAGTTTTCTGAATGTTGAGCTTTAAGCCAACTTTTTCACTCTCCTCTTTCACTTTCATCAAGAGGCTTTTTAGTTCCTCTTCACTTTCTGCCATAAGGGTGGTGTCATCTGCATATCTGAGGTTATTGATAGTTCTCCTGGCAGTCTTGATTCCAGCTTGTGCTTCTTCCAGCACAGCATTTCTCATGATGTACTCTGCATAGAAGTTAAATAGCCAGGGTGACAATATACAGCCTTGATTTACTCCTTTTCCTATTTGGAACCAGTCTGTTGTTCCATGTCCAGTTCTAACTGATGACTCCTGAGCTGCATATAGGTTTCTCAAGAGGCAGGTCAGGTGACCTGGTATTCCCATCTCTTTCAGAATTGTCCACAGTTTATTTTGATCCACACAGTCAAAGGCTTTGGCATAATGAATAAAGCAGAAATAGATGTTTTTCTGGAACTCTCTTGCTTTTTTGATGATCCAGTGGATGTTGGCAATTTGATCTCTGGTTCCTCTGCCTTTTCTAAAGCCAGCTTGAACATCTGGAAGTTCACAGTTCACGTATTGCTGTAGCTTTCTCTATAAACAAGCAGCAAGGGGCTTAGATGAGGTCTGTCCTTGGGAGGACCCTGCAGGCTCATGCTCAGTTTCATAACCTCACTCCATCCTTACCTATAGCCTATACCTTTATACCTTACTCTGCTGCAATCCCAGAAAGTTTTTTTTAAAAAAATACAAATCTGATTATGCTTCTCTCATACTTTTGAAACTTCCAGTATACCACCATTTCCTACAGGCTAAAATCTGCAGCTCATTTGCACAAGGCAGTTTAGTCTAATCTATCATTCCAGTTTTGCACCAAATGACATCCTTTGAATGTCTCCTTCTGTGTAACCAACCAGCCAGCTCCTCAAACAGAGCTGTACTTACATCCTTGCAAGTTTTTGCACACTTTGCTCCTGCAGCTCAGAGTCTTATAGCCTTCTCCACTTGGGAAATACATTCATCCTTCAAAATGGGACTGGCTGCCTCTGCCCAATGACATTTCTTTGCTCCTTCAGCCTATTGGTTGGCCATGCCTTCCACTCAGCACATTTTTTAGTCTATATTTTAACATTTATGCATGGTAAGTCTGTCTTCTTGCCCATGTCATGAGTTCTTCCAGGGAAGGGATTAGATGATTTTTATATAACTCAAGAGTCTGAACACTTGGATTTGATTTCTACTTCTTCCATTTCCTAACTGCTTGACCTCAGTCAATTTATCTAATCCTTCTTTGCCTCAATTTCATCATTTGTGAAATGGGACTAATTATATTGCCTAACTCATAGGGTTATTATATGGATTAAATGAGCCAGTATGTATCCGAATTTGCTGAAAAGTGAAAGTGTCAGTCACTCAGTCATGTCCAACACTTTGCTACCCCATGTAGCCACTCAGGCTCCTCTGTCCATGGGATTCTCCAAGCAAGAACACTGGAATGAGTAGCCATTCCCTTCTCCAGGGATCAAACCTGGGTCTCCTGCATTGCATGCAGATTCTTTACCATCTGAGCCACCAAGGCAGGAGACCTGGGTTTGATCCCTGGGTCAGGTAGATCCCTTGCAGAAGGGAATAGCTATCCATTCCAGTATTCTTGTCTGGAGAAAGAATTTCATGGACAGAGGAATCTGGTAGGCTACAGTCCATGGGGTTGCAAAGAGTCAGACATGACTGAGTGACTAACACAGACTGACCTTGCTGGCATGCCTTCAAATCCTTCTTTCTCACTCTCTGACCAAGGGCTTCTTTGAATCTTTATCTGTGTTTTGGTAGGGGCTTGGAAAGTGCTAGTAAAAATACCTCTCAAAGTACTAGTGAGAAAACAGATATGGGAGAGATTACACTCTAAAGAAAACTTACAACAAAGATTTTGATATGTAGCCTTGCCATGAAAGAATGAATAAAATTAATCAACCATCTAATAAGGGCATGCATAGAGGAAAGAACAAGATGAAATAGATATGAATATGAAAAAGCCTGAAGATGCAAATGACTCAAGTTTCAGCAAAAATAACAATATAATATGCAAGCATCATTTCAAAATTGTGACACTTTGAGTGTTATGTAGAGTCAGTTATTTTACTTTATAATAGAAATATAAGCTCATGTTTATTGAGCACTTATCACACATAGCATTCCAAATTCTCTGTATTTATTATCTCATTAAATCTTCACAACAACTCTGTTTCAAGTGAGGAAATAGCATCAAGAGATTAAGTAAATTGCTCAAGGTCATACAACTGGTTAGAGGCTGAGTTGGGAGTTGAATCAAAGCAGACTGGGCTCTTAGGCACTAGTTGCGATTCAAATACATGTGAATCATGTATTCATTAAGAAATTTCAAGTGCTTCAGAAAATGCACAGCAGTTAATGAGTAGGTGCCAGCCCCAAAATATGCAGCCAAAAATTCTCAGGCTTTAAGTTAATATGAGCCTCAAATGAAACAATCTATTTCCAAAACTCTAAGGTCGAATCACGTGAAATATCAGTATTCAGGTATACTTGAAATTTTCTGATGGTCATTGTGTGTAATAGAGGAGGAAGGGGAAGTGAAAGGGAGGAAAGAGAGAACAAAGAAGATTCATAATCACAACATAATTGTTCCAAAAAGCTGCTTCCTATCGGACACAATAAGAAGCCTCAAGCTAAGCAGCAGCCATTAAAACTAAAGTTGTTTCATTTCACCAATTCACTTCAACAAATGCTAATTGAGCATTATTAAGTGAATAAGTACTGCTGATTTGGGAGCACAGAGAATCTCAGTCTCCAGAAAGGGAAAGGAATGAATAGACCAAATGGCACTCTGGCGAGTCCTGTGATGATGGGACTGGAAGGAGAAAGGACAGATGAAAGGTCCTGGGCCTCTGGAGATCTCCCTGAAGAACCTTATTCCTGAGCCAAAACTTTGAGCCCGTGTTGATGGAGCCAAGGAGAGCTGGGAAGTGGCAACACTGGTGGGGCGGGTTTCCTTCAGGGTAGAGAGAACAGACTCCAAGCAAAGGCCACCAAGCTCTGTGATGCAAAGTGTTCTGTAGCAATACCTGATCTGCCACAGGCTCGGGTGCCTGCTGATCTTGCACTATACCCAAAGCTCTTATAAAGAAGGGAAGGAGGGGAAAAAAAAAAAAAAAAAAGCAAGGGAATGAGCTTGTTTGGGAGTTATTCCCATTTGAGCATGGAGAAAATACAGCTTTGCATATTTTCTCTTATTTTGTCCTCTTCCCATCCTCTCCTTCACTGCTCCATGCAATCTTTGTCTAAATCAATTATGGAAGAAAGCAAATTTCTGTATAAGGTGTTTCTGGACTTTTTCTATTGCATATACATTAAAATCCTTCAGAGAGATTTTTTTGTAATTGGAATCTGCATACTTGGTCTGCTCTAACTGTGTGAGCGCTCTTTAGGGTTGCAGCAATGGCTTCGCATTTCTTTCCTGAGGGACTTGTGTCTGCAATAGAAACCTTAATTCTGGTACTAATTATCCGAGGATCTTTAGGTGCTTATATATTTTCAACAACAAAATTCATAATTCTCTTCATTGGTCCGTAAGTCTTTATATGTACATCTATTCTCTATGGAATGTAACGTTTGAGACTGAATTCTTGAAATTCCAATCCCAAAGAAAGGCAATGCCAAAGAATGCTCAAACTACCGCACAATTGCACTCATCTCACATGCTAGTAAAGTAATGATCAAAATTCTCCAAGCCAGGCTTCAGCAATATGTGAACCGTGAACTTCCAGATGTTCAAGCTGGTTTTAGAAAAGGCAGAGGAACCAGAGATCAAATTGCCAACATCCACTGGATCCTGGAAAAACCAAGAGAGTTCCAGAAAAACATCTATTTCTGCTTTATTGACTATGCCAAAGCCTTTGACTATGTGGATCACAATCAACTGTGGAAAATTCTGAAAGAGATGGGAATACCAGGTCACCTGACCTGCCTCTTGAGAAATTTGCATGCAGGTCAGAAAGTAACAGTTAGAACAGGACATGGAACAACAGACTGGTTCCAAATAGGAAAAGGAGTACATCAAGGCTGTATATTGTCACTCTGTTTATTTAACTTATATGCAGAGTACATCATGAGAAACGCTGGACAGGAAGAAACACAAGCTGGAATCAAGATTGCCGGGAAAAATATCAATAACCTCAGATATGCAGATGACACCACCCTTATGGCAGAAAGTGAAGAGGAACTAAAAAGCCTCTTGATGAAAGTGAAAGAGGAGAGTGAAAAAGTTGGCTTTAAAGCTCAACATTCAGAAAACGAAGATCATGGCATCTGGTCCCATCACTTCACGGGAAATAGATGGGGAAACACTGGAAACAGTGTCAGACTTTATTTTTCTGGGCTCCAAAATCACTGCAGATGGCGACTGCTGCCATGAAATTAAAAGACGCTTACTCCTTGGATGGAAAGTTATGACCAACCTAGATAGCATATTCAAAAGCAGAGACATTACTTTGCCAACAAAGATGCGTATAGTCAAGTCTATGGTTTTTCCAGTGGTCATGTATGGGTGTGAGAGTTGGACTGTGAAGAAGGCTGAGCGCCGAAGAATTGATGCTTTTGAACTGTGGTGTTGGAGAAGACTCTTGAGAGTCCCTTGGACTGTAAGGAGATCCAGCCAGTCCATTCTGAAGGAGATCAGCCCTGGGATTTCTTTGGAAGGAATGATGCTAAAGCTGAAACTCCAGTACTTTGGTCACCTCATGAGAAGAGTTGACTCATTGGAAAAGATCTGATGCTGGGAGGGATTGGGGGCAGGAGGAGAAGGGGACGACAGAGGGTGAGGTGGCTGGATGGTATCACTGACTTGATGGACGTGAGTCTGAGTGAACTCCGGGAGTTGGTGATGGACAGGGAGGCCTGGCGTGCTGCGATTCATGGGGTCGCAAAGAGTCGGACACGACTGAGTGACTGATCTAATCTGATCTGATCTTGAAATTCCGTTGAGTCATTTGTTCTGAAGTTGGGCTCATCTAAAGTAACTTAATATATACTCATATCCAGTGTAATCTGTGGCAGAATTTTTAAAATACTAAACTGTGTTGTTATGAGTGTAGTGGACATTTCTTGGTTTGCTTTCCTCCATCCCTTGACTGTGTGGATCACAACAAACTGTGGGAAATTCTTCAAGAGATGGGAATACCAGACCACCTGACCTGCCTCATGAGAAATCTATATGCAGGTCAAGAAGCCAAAGTTAGAACCAAACATGGAACAACAAACTGGTTCAAAATTGGGAAAGAAGTACATCAAGGCTGCATATTGTCACCCTGCTTATTTAACTTCTATGCAGAGTACATCATGAGAAATGCTGGGCTGGAGGAACCACAAGCTGGAGTCAAGATTGCTGACAGAAATATCAATAACCTCAGATATGCAGATGACACCACCCTTATGGCAGAAAGTGAAGAACAAAAGAGCCTCTTTATGAAGATGAAAGAGGAGAGGGAAAAAGCTGACTTAAAACTCAACATTCAAAAAATGAACATCATGGTATTCAGTCCCATCCCTTCATGGCAAATGGATGGGAAACAATGGAAACAGTGACAGACTTTATTTTCTTGGCCTCCAAAGTCACTACAGATGGTGACTGCAGCCATGAAATTGAAAGATGCTTACTCCTTGGAAGAACAGCTATGAAAAACCTAGACAGAGCATTAAAAAGCAGAGATGTTACTTTGCTGACAAAGTTCCCTCTAGTCAAAGGTAAGATTTTTCCAGTGATCATGTGTGGATGTGAGAGTTGGCCCATAAAGAAAGCTGAGTGCTGAAGAATTGATGCTTTTAAACTGTGGTGCTGGAGAAGACTCTTGAGAGTCCCTTGGACTATGAGGAGATCAACCAGTCAATCCTAAAGGAAATCAATCCTGAATATTTTTGGAAAGACTGATGTGGAAGCTGAAACTCCAATACTTTGGCCACCTGATGTGAAGAACTAACTCATCAAAAAAGACCCTGCTGCTGGGAAAGATTGAAGGCGGGAGGAGAAGGGGATGACAGAGGATGAGATAGTTGGATGGCATTACCAGCTTGATGGACATGAGTTTGAACAAGCTCTGAGAGTTGGTGATGGACAGGGAACCCTGGAGTCCTGCAATCCATGGGGTCGCAAAGGGGCAGGCACAACTGAGTGACTGAACTGGACTGAACTTTCCTCCATCCGTTTTGCTCATCTCATTTCGTAAGACCACTGAGATCTTTATTTCGATATGCCTCAATATACAGTGACTCAGCAGTAAAAAATCTGCCTGCAATGCAAGAAACACAAGAGATGTGGTTCAATCCGTGGGACAGGAAGATCCCCTGGAGGAGGAAATGGCAACCCACTCTTGTATTCTTGCTGGAAAATCCCATGAACAGAGGAGTCTGATGGGCTACAAAAAGCTGGACATGACTGTGAGACTGAGCACACACACACACACACAAAATACAATATACTTGACATGTAGTTGACTCCTTATCCAGCTTTAGGAATGGCCTTGATAGTTGTAACCTAATGAAGGTGATCTATTCTCCTTGTCACCAGAAGCCCAGACTTAAGTAAATCAGTGTATGGCATCCCTCGGGGTAGAATAATTGATTCACAAAAGGGCATATCACCAATTTATTCCATAAAACTTAAGGGAAGTTTTCTGAGGGGATTATGAGAAAGCAAACGCCTTCCTCTTCTGAGAATATCAGTAGAGGAGATACCCCCTCTCCTTCTGATTTATATAGGATAGGAATGCGAATCCTGAAACTACAGCAGCTACTTTGCCATCTTGAGGAGAACTGGCCTGAGAATGATCATAATATACTGAGGCGAGCAGAGCTGAGAGAATCACCACAGGCAAATAGAGCTGGTACCAAACCATGCCTGATGCCTAAATTAAATCTGATTTTTTTTCTTTTATGAACTAGTATATCCCGTCTCAAAAATTTTGTTAGTTTTAAAAAATGCATTTTACTTGCAACCAAAAGCACATGCTCTTCATAAGAAAAACACTTCAGTTAATTATGGCCATCACAAATGGCAGGTTCCATTTAAGCAAATGACAATGGGTTCATATGTGTTATTACTTTATTTCACAGAAAGTAGCAACTTTCTGTGAATGAGAAGGATTATTTTTATTTTCACATTATAGACAACAAATAGCATCCATGACTGTCACAAACTAATAGTAACAGCAAATTTTAGGTTTTCAAATTATTGACCAAGACCTTTTAGTATGAGAAATATTTCTTAAAAGTAGTTGATATATGGCAAAACCAATACAATATTGTAAAGTTAAAAAATTAAATAAAAAGTAGCTGTACATGAAGTTTGAGTTCTGGGGAAATGAGCATAGAATCTGGTAGTCCAAACATCCTTTCAACACACTCCTTATTTGCATGATGAAAAAGTTATACTGTAATTCTCATCTTTGTCTATACGTGTTTTATTCCTCCCCACCACCCACTCCTACTTCTCTTAAGGTTTTTTCTTTGTCTGATTTTCTGCAGTTTGTTTTTTTCTTTGTCTGATTTTCTGCAGTTTGAATATGATGTACCTAAGTGTGGGCTTGTTTTTGTTCGGTTATTTGGTTATTTTTGTAGGTGTTCCTGTTTTGTTTGGGGTATTTGTCCTGAGCTTCCCAGGTCACTCTTGTGTTGTCTGTTATTAATTTTGGAAGGTTTCTGGCCACTATTACTTCAACTGTCTCTCCTGTTTTGTTCTTTTTTTCCTCTTAATATTAAAATTGCATGTATGGCCCACCTTTTGATGATGTTTCACAGCTCTTAGTGCTCTGTATTTTCATTATTTTTTCTCTTTGCATTACAATTAGGGGTATTTCTATTGACCCATTTCAAGTTGACTCGTTCTTTCCTCAGCAATCTCAGGTCCACTGAAGAGCCCATCAAAGGCATTCTTTGCTTCTGTTACTGTTCTTTTTATTCCTAGCATTTCCTTTTAATTGTATCTTAGTGTTTCCATCTCTCTGCTTATATTGCTGCTGCTGCTAAGTTGCTTCAGTCGTGTCCAACTCTGTGCAACCCCATAGGCTCCCCCATCCCTGGGATTCTCCAGGCAAGAACACTGGAGTGGGTTGCCATTTCCTTCTCCAATGCATGAAAGTGAAAAGTGAAAGTGAAGTCGCTCAGTCCTTTCTGACTCTTCGAGACCCCATGGACTGCAGCCCACCAGGCCCCTCTGTCCATGGGATTTTCCAGGCAAGAGTACTGGAGTGGGGTGCCATCTGCTTATATTATACACCAGTTTTTGCATGTTATTTTTTCCATTAGAATCTTTAGCATAGTAATCATAATTATTTTAAATTCAATATTGTAAATGGTCTCATAACATTAACATCTAATACTGCTAATAAATATCTCATAAATCTGGTAATTGCAGTCACATCTGCTTCTGGTTCTGATGAATGTTTTGTCTTTTCAGACTTCCTTTTTTGGCCTTTGACATGACTTGTCATGATTGTAAGCTAGACATGCTATTTATGTAACAGAGGCTGAGGAAAATAGACCTAGCACGAGAATTTGTGTTAATCTGATGAGGAGTGTGTCTGTGTTTGATATTTGCTATAAATATTGAAAGCTTTAGATCCCTCCAGTGGCCTTCTTTTTGTTTCATGCCTAGGTTCTTGGTCCTTCCTGTGCTCTCCACTCAGAGGAACTCTGTCCTGCAGCCCTTTCAGCTTAAATCCGCTGTTATTATACGGGAATCAACATGGTATGATGGTACAGTATGAAGGAGAGGGAGTGTTCTATCAGCTTTTGAGTAAGTCTCAGCTTTCCAGTGGGCCCGTCTCTGAGCTGTGGCCTCCAAAGCATTTTTCATCCTTGTCCGGTGGAACAGCTCTCCCCACCCATCTATCTACTACCCTCCTTGTCTGCAGGGTTCCCAGACGACTTCCTCGAAGATGTGCCTCTTTTGACTGTGTCTCCACGAAGCTCTCCCAACCTCCTTCTGTGAGGCACAAAAGCTGGAGGGGGTCAGAAATATTCCCTCACTGGTTTGGTGGGAAATGGAAGAGTTCCGAGCTCAGCTTCTTGCTCAGCAAGTGCAGAAGCAGAGCAGTCACCACTTTAACCACGGAGATGCCTGTTCTCCAGGTTGGGCAGGTTCCTCTGGGGCTGTGTCCTAGGTAAGGAGGTGTTTGGGAGAGGTGATGCCAGAGCGAGAACACTGATGGAGATTCTGGTTCAGGAAGTAACCACCTCAAGCCTCTCCCTTCAGGAAATCCTGGTTGTAAGTATTGGTGGTTTAGTAGCTGCTGAGTTCTCAGGCCAAAGCTGGGAAATACACTCATCGTGTGTGTGTTCAGTCACTCAATCATGTCTAGATCTTTGCAACCCCAAGGACAGGCTGTTCTGTCCATGGCATTTTCTAGGCAAAAATACTGGACTGGGTTGCCGTTTCCTCCTCCAGGGGATCTTCCCAATCCAAGGATCAAACCCGTGTTTCCTGCATCTCCTATATTGGCAGGCAGATTCTTTACCACTGAGCCACCTGGGAATCCCAATACATTCATTAGGCAAACCTTTAAAGAAAGCCTCTACCTTTCAGATCACCAATGAGGAACCAGAAGAGCACTGGGTCCTATTACTTGGACAAGTCCTTGAAGGAGCATCTCTTGAAGGAGGTGCTATGTGAACTACTTGATAGCTCAGTTGGTAGAGAATCCACCTGCAATGCGGGAGACCTGGGTTCGATCCCTGGGTTGGGAAGATCCCCTGGAAAAGGGATAGACTACCCACTCCAGTATTCTGGCCTGGAGAATTCCGTGGACTGTATAATCCATGGGGTTGCAAAGAGCTGCACATGACTGAGCGACTTTCACTTTCACTTTCAGCTAAAGCTCATTAAGCACTTGCTAGGAAAGTGATGGATTTAGTTATATACTTTCGTAACCTGACCTTGGGTATTTGAGTTGTTTACTAGCTTTAATCACAGAAAGTTAAAATGCAGATTACAGCATAGCTGAGCCTGAATATGTCAACTGGGTAAAAATCCATAAACTGTTATTGTAAATGGTAAACATAAATCCTTATCATCTAAATTCTTGCAAGGAGGGCATATGGTTTATGATGAATCAGAGCTCTGTGACCTCTAGTACTTTAATTTAAAATTGTGTCCAGTGGAATGTTTCTCTTGGGAAAACTTTCACAACATGTGAGGCTCTGATGAGACACAAAATGACTGGAATAGAGTATGCTGGAAATAGTCATTTTCTGATGAAACTGAATAGTGGTTAATACAAATGTGCTCTCAATTTGTATGTTTTTCAGACGTCTGAAATTTCTTATTTCCCTATGCTTGGAGCTCCAGCATATGTCACTGATGTCCTTTGACAGACTCAGCAGTGCTAGACTGTCACATATGTGACCACTAGGTCAGGACAGGTAGGAGAGATCTGGGGTCCTTGCCTCTTAGGAGGATATCTGAAGAGTGTGGGAGAATTCCACTGCAGGCTGTGACAAGGCAGAGAGAATGGCTTCCTTTCTCTATTCCAAAGAGCAAACAAAAATGATGCCGGTCATGGTTAGGGATGGGAGAGAATGAAATATTGAGAATCGGTTCTACCATCAGCTTCGTTCTGACCTTTAAATAAGTCAAGCACCCTGCCTCCCTTCATTTTTTCTTGAACCACTGCCTTCTCCAGTCTGCCAGGACCAGTGGCTTTCACCCTTGCTGACTGCAGGCTGCTTCTTGGAATTCTGTCAAGTATTGTTACCCCTGCTTACAGCCCTCCAGTCAGCCCTCTTTTAAGACAATTTAAATTCATTTTGCAAATAAGATTTCACAAAACACTGCATAATTGGCTTCAATAGAATCAAAACATATTCCATTTACTATATAGCAAATTAGCTTTCACACACATTATAAGTTTTTGTTTTACTTATGCACTTCATACCCTCTCTGTCTCTTTCTCTTTAACTGCACAAAGCCACATGATTTATAACTAGTGGCTGCTGAATAATACAACATCTTCTCTTGTTACAACTCAGTAGAGATTCTTCAGACACATGCTGCATGGGTAATACTGAGTATGCAATTTTACAGGAGTTCATTGAAGTCAAACTTTCAGAAGCAGTCAGAAAGGAAAATCATGTTTTATGAAATATACATGTAGAGTTCTGGGCTCAAAATCTAAGAAGGGAAAAAAAAATAAAACCTGAATCTTAGGCTTGTAAGAAAATTTTCCAAGGATCTTTAACTTACTCTGATGATTATGACATTCTCATGCCTTAAAAAAATTGGTGTCTTATTCTGGTTCAGATAAAATGATTTCAGTGTGCGAAACCAGAATGTGAGCTACAAAGGACTGCAACAGTGCTCCAGGGAGCTGGTGCTTGCTGTTAGGCCTGCCAAGTTGTCCTCACCACAGCAGAGTCAAAAACAAGCTTCAAAGAGGAGGCAGCTTCCACCCCTGTGATGTCTGTAGCCACTCTGCGCTAAGTGAGCATTCGTGAAGCTTGTGAGCCCGACACGTGAGAGCCACATGACCTTGGTTTGCTACATCTCCATGATTTTGTGCTGTCCTACTTTGCTGTTGCTCCAACTCAGCCGTAGATGTGGTCTGTCACCTCCAGGGAAGGGCAGCAAGGCTGCTTTCTGAGCACTGGACTTGGATGACTCATATGCAACCTAGAAAAGAAAGGTGAGTTAGGAATGGCAGATAGACTGAGAACTAACAGAGCTTCTCTGAGTTCTCTTTTTATGCAGGTGTCTGTTAACATACCAAATATCAGTGACACAGCTGCCTCTCTTGGCACTCCCTGTGACTTAGAACTAAGCACTGGTGGGAGCAGGATGGTGCAGGAAAACAGTTCTCCCGTGTATGATCTCTTCAGCTCATAAAAGGTACTTATCCTAATCTACTGATGCAAGATGTCTCAAAATAACATAACTGGCAGCAGAACAGTGAGGTCTGAATCCCTACTGGAAGAATTGCTTGGGCTGTTTGGGAGGTTGTGTGGTATGGAGAGAAAAAGTACCCACCTCCTCCTTTTTTTTTTTAACAAATCTTAGATTTATTTACTAGTTATGAGACCTCAGGCAAGTCATCTGAACCTGATGAACCTGTTTCCAATGTGTAAAATGGAAATAAAATGAGTTACTTTTCTAGGATGTTGTAACATTTGATAGATGCTGAAAGTAATTGTTGCCTTCTTCTTGTCCCATATACCATCAGTACCAAATAATCAGCTCTTGAGAAATCCCTGCAGTGTATGTGGAAAAAGAGGCACCTGCTGGTCGTTCTGTCTAGTCCTTCTGGAGCAGGGCAAGCTAACTCTTCCCCAGGGGCCTGGAAATGCAACACTGATTATTGACCTAATGAATATTTAACTCCTGCGAGATGAGAGTTACCTGAGTAGATGTTATGCATCATGAATCCTGGAAAATCTTTGTAACTCATTCTCTGTACCCTTCTTTGAAACTGTATTCATCTTCAGAGGAGGTTCTACGTGAATCTTGGGATCCACCATTGTCTTGTCCTAGGTACTCTAGAGGTACCTCAGGATGAAACTTTGGTTGGTGTCCAATCTTGGGAGTTCCCCGGGTGAAATCCAAAACTGGCCCCATAAAGAGATGTTAAGGAGAGAGAGAAGAAAGAGGAGACCACTCCAGATCAGCAGGTGGCAGTTCTAACAAGCACGGGAACTTACCACAATGCTTGTGTTGGCTGTACAAGATGAGGAGCTCTCTGTAACTGCTGCCAAAATCTTAAGTCTGGACACAAGTCTTAACTGGGTTCAGCCACACATTCAGTTTCCATAGTCTCAACTCACTGTTCTATCAGTGATGCACCCTTGAAATCAGCTCAGCTGTGGGAGCAAAGGGCAGAATATTTCAAGGTCAGAGGAGAGAGAAGGCTCTGACTGCCCAGGTCCAGCTTACAGGTCAAGCAACAGTCATGTCCTCTCGATGACCTCCTCCAACAACTTACTGTCATGCAGTCAAACTGTAAATAAAAATAATAGAGAAACAGATACATCATTGTGAATGTTCTTCTTTTAAATGTGACATTAGGCAATGAAAATAAATTAAAATCACTACTTTTCCTTATTTTCTTTGATCTTTATAATGCCTCTGTTAGAGAAATTCTAGAAATAATTAGATCCACCCAGCATTGAGCCTTAATGAATGGTGTTCTTGACTACAAGTATAATCGAATTTCTTGCAGTGATGGACTGTTCTAATATCTCTGCTGTCCCGTGTGGTAGCTACTAGCCATGTGTAATTGGTGTCTACTCTATTGGACAGTCTGGGTCTGCACTGTAGATGAGGTTTGCCTTGAAGACTGAAACCCTAAAGCAAAGAAAGACTACTGATGCTGGGAAAGAATTCATGTATTGCTTCTACTTTTATCTATTAAATTGCTCTAGACCTCAAGGTTTAACAGACAAAACATGGTTATTGTTCAATACAACCACCACATTTCTAAGCAGAAATATCCCAAACAAGATCATGTCATTTTGCCATGTTTACAAGATTTGACATCAATATCAATATTTCAGAATCAAACTTACTAGAATTAAGTTTCATTTTCACTTTCATATGAGAGTGTTTGCTGGTAGAAGTAAGGTATACTTAAATCACTGGGTCCAAGTGACAATTGGAAAAGTAAATTCTTGCCCTTACCCTTCACCCTTTTCTTGATACACAACAACTGCCGCTGTTGTTTCCTAACCATAACTCACTATCTTAATATTTTCTTAAATTGACACATATATAGTGCTTACAAGGTCAGGCACTATTTTAGGACAAATGCCTTAGCTACCCATCATCACACTGTTAAAGTGAACACACAAAAATGCACTGAATTTTTTTTGATATGCAAAATGTATATTTTATTACATTTGAGGAAACTACAACTGAGGAAACTGCCTATTGTGGTGATACCTGTGAGCTGGAGCATTAGACTGGGTATCTCATGAGGTATGGGGGAGCAAAACACAAGCTGACATGACTAGGACATCAGAGCTGCGCCACAGCATCAGGCTGGCACCAAGAAGGACGATGGTCAGCTGAAGCATGAGAGAAAATACGGTCCTCAGGGTAGTGAACTTAAACACTTACATGGTGTGCCCAGCGGCAGATTAGTGACTAGTGGGTTTACTATAGATCCTTTTGTGAGACACTGTTATACTGCAGCAGAGTTGTGATTACTGACACCACTTGTGTTTGACTGGAATATTTTAATATTTTGATTTCTTGAGCACATCCACTAAAATTCTAGCATTTAAAAAGGTATGTATGCAGATGAAACCCAAGTAAGACAGTAGGCGCTGAGAGAGGGCATCAGAGGGCAGACAGACTAAAAGCACAATCACAGAAAACTAGCCAGTCTGATCACATGGACCACAGCCTTGTCTAACTCAGTGAAACTAAGCCATGCCATGTGGGGCACTCAAGACGATGGGTCATGGTGGAGAGGTCTGACACAACGTGGTCCACTGGAGAAGGGAATGGCAAACCACTTCAGCATTCTTGCCTTGAGAACCCCATGAACACTATGAAAAGGCAAAAAGATAGGACACTGAAAGATGAACTCCCCAGGTTGGTAGGTGCCCAATATGATACTGGATATCAGTGGAGAAATAAGAAAGAATTAAGTGATAGTGCCAAAGAAAAACAATACCCGTTTGTCAATTTGACTGGTGATACGAAGCTGTAAAGAGCAATATTGCATAGGAACCTGGAGGTTAGGTCCATGAATCAAGGCAAATTGGAAGTGGTCAAACAGGAGACGGCAAGAGTGAACATCGACATTCTAGGAATCAGAGAACTAAAAGGGACTGGAATGTGTGAATTTAACTCAGATGACCAGTATATCTACTACGTGGATATAGTATATCTACTATAGTGGATATAGTGGGCAGGAATCCCTTAGAAGAAATGGAGTAGCCATCATGGTCAATAAAAGAGTCTGAAATGCAGTACTTGAATGCAATCTCAAAAATGACAGAATGACCTCTGTTCGTTTCTAAGGCAAAACATTCAATATCATGGTAATCCAAGTCTATGCCCTGACCAGTAATGCTAAAGAAGCTGAAGTTGAATGGTCCTATGAAGACTTACAAGACCCTCTAGAACTAACACCCAAAAGGATGTCCTTTTCATTATAGGGGACTGGAATGCAAAAGTAGAAAGTCAGGAAATACCTGGAGTAACAGGAAAATTTGGCCATGGAGTACAGAATGAAGCAGGGAAAAGGCTAATAGAGTTTTGCCAAAAGAACGCACTGGTCATAGAAAACACTCTCTTCCAACGACACAAGGGAAGACTTTACACATGGAAATCACCTGATGGCCAACACTGAAATCAGATTGATTATATTCTTTGCAGCCAAAGATGGAGAAGCTCTATACAGTCAGCAAAAACAAGACGGGGAGCTGACTGTACAGATCATGAACTCCTTATTGCCAAATTCAGACTTAAATTGAAGAAAATGGAAAAAACCACTAAACCACTCAGGTATGACCTAGATCAAGTTCCTTATGATTATACAGTGGAAGTGAGAAATAGATTTAAGGGACTAGATCTGATAGATGGAGTGCCTGATGAACTATGGATGGAGGTGTGTGACATTGTAGAGGAGACAGGGATCGAGACCATGCCCATGGAAAAGAAATGCCAAAAAGCAAAATGGCTGTCTGAGGAGGCCTTCCAAATAGCTGTGAAAAGAAGTGAAAAGCAGAGGAGAAAAGGAAAGATATAAGCATCTGAATGCAGTGTTGCAAAGAATAGCAAGGAGAGATAAGAAAGAATTTCTCAGAGATCAATGCAAAGAAATAGAGGAAAACAACAGAATGGGAAAGACTAGAGATCTCTTCAAGAACATCATGAAAAGATGGGCTCGATAAAGGACAGAAATGGTACGGACCTAACATAAGCAGAAGATATTAAGAAGAGGTGGCAAGAATACACAGAAGAACTGTACAAAAAGATCTTCACGACCCAGTAATCATGATGGTGTGATCACTCACCTACAGTCAGACATCCTGGAATGTGAAGTCAAGTAGGCTTTAGGAGGCATCACTACAAACAAAGCTAGTGGAGGTGATGGAATTCCAGTTGAGCTATTTCAAATCCTGAAAGATGAAGCTGTGAAAGTGCTACACTCAGTATGCCAGCAAACTTGGAAAACTCAGCAGTGGCCATGGGACTGGAAAATGTCAGTTTTCATTCCAATCCCAAAGAAAGGCAATGCCAAAGAATGCTCAAACTACCACACAATTGCACTCATCTCACACTAGTAAAGTAAAGCTCAAAATTCTCCAAGCCAGGCTTAAGCAATACATGAACTGTGAACTTCCAGATGTTCAAGCTGCTTTTAGAAAATCAGAGGAACCAGAGATCAAGTTGTCAACATCTGCTGGGTCATCGAAAAAGCAAGAGAGTTCCAGAAAAACATCTATTTCTGCTTTATTGACCATGCCAAAGCCTTTGACTATGTGGATCACAATAAACTGTGGGAAATTCTAAAAGAGATGGGCATACCAGACCACCTGACCTACCTCTTGAGAAACCTGCATTCAGGTCAGGAAGCAGCAGTTAGAACTGGACATGGAACAACAGACTGGTTCCAAATAGGAAAAGGAGTATGCCAAGGCTGTATATTGTCACCCTGCTTATTTAACTTCTATGCAGAGTACATCATGAGAAACGCTGGGCTGGAAGAAGCACAAGCTGGAATCGAGATTGCCGGGAGAAATATCAATAACCTCAGATATGCAGATGACACCACCCTTATGGCAGAAAATGAAGAAGAACCAAAGAACCTCTTGATGAAAATGAATGAGGAGAGTGAAAAAGTTGGCTTAAAGCTCAGGATTCAGAAAATGAAGATCATGGCATCTGGTCCCAATACTTCATGGGAAATAGATGGGGAAACAGTGGAAACAGTGCGAGACTTTATTTTTCTGGGCTCCAAAATCACTGCAGATGGTGATTTCAGCCATGAAATTAAAAGACGCTTGCTCCTTGGAAGGAAAGTTATAACTAACCTAGATAGGATATTAAAAAGCAGAAACATTGCTTTGCCAACAAAGGTCCGTCTAGTCAAGGCTATGGTTTTTCCTGTGGTCATGTATGGATGTGAGAGTTGGACTATAAAGAAAGCTGAGCACTGAAGAATTAATGCTTTTGAACTGTGGTGTTGGAGAAGACTCTTGAGAGTCCCTTGGACTGCAAGGAGATCCAACCAGTCCGTGCTAAAAGAGATCAGTCCTGGGTGTTCATTGGAAGGTCTGATGTTAAAGCTGAAACTCCAGTACTTCGGCCACCTGATGCAAAGAACTGACTCATTTGAAAAAACCCTGATGCTGGGAAATATTGAAGGCATGAGGAGATGGGGATGACAAAGGATGAGATGGTTGGATGGCATCACTGGCTCAAAGGACTAAGTCTGAGTAAGCCCCGGAAGTTGGTGATAGACAGGGAGGCCTGGCGTGCTGCAGTTCATGGGGTCACAAAGAGTCAGACATGACTGAGCGACTGAACTGAACTGATTCTGACAAGCGTGAGGCGATATTTCATTGTGGCTTTTATTTGCATTTCTCTGATGATTAGTGATATCAAGTATCTTTTCATGTGTCCCTTGGCCATCTGCATTTTCTCTTTAGAAAAATGTCTGTTCAGTTTTTCTATCCACTTTTTTTTTTTTTCCAATCCACTTTTTTGTTTGTTTTGTGGGAGAGATTTTACATTGAGTTGCATGAAGTGATTAAATATTTGGGGTATTAACCTCTTATTGGTCACATTATTTGCAAATATTTTCTCCCATTCAGTCAGTTGTCTTTTTATTTTTTTGATGGTTTTCTTTGCTATGCAAAACTTTCAAATGTAATCAGGTCATATTTGTTTATTTTTGCTTTTGTTTCTTCTGCCTTAGGAGACTGGTTCAAAAAGGTATTGCTATGATTTATATTACAGTGTTCTGCCTATGTTTTCTTCTTGGAGTCTTATAGTTTTCAGTCTTATATTTAGGCATTTAGGTCTTTAATCCATTCGGAGTTTATCTTTATACGTGGCATGAGAAAATGTTCTAATTTCATTGTATTTAACTTATATGCAGAGTACATCATGAGAAACACTGGACTGGAAGATACACAAGCTGGAATCAAGATTGCCGGGAGAAATATCAATAACCTCAGATATGCAGATGACACCATCCTTATGGCAGAAAGTGAAGAGGAACTACAAAGCCTCTTGATGAAAGTGAAAGTGGAGTGAAAAAGTTGGCTTAAAGCTCAACATTCAGAAAACAAAGATCATGGCATTTGGTCCCATCACTTCATAGGAAATAGATGGGGAAACAGTAGAAACCGTGTCAGACTTTATTTTTTTGGGCTCCAAAATCACTGCAGATGGTGACTGCAGCCATGAAATTGAAAGACGCTTACTCCTTGGAAGGAAAGTTATGACCAGCCTAGATAGCATATTCAAAAGCAGAGACATTACTTTGCCAACAAAGGTCCGTCTAGTCAAGGCTATGGTTTTTCCTGTGGTCATGTATGGATGTGAGAGTTGGACTATGAAGAAGGCTGAGCACCGAAGAATTGATGCTTTTGAACTGTGGTGTTGGAGAAGACTCTTGAGAGTCCCTTGGACTGCAAGGAGATCCAACCAGTCCATTCTGAAGGAGATCAGCCCTGGGATTTCTTTGGAAGGAATGATGCTGAAGCTGAAACTCCAGTACTTTGGTCACCTCATGTGAAGAGTTGACTCATTGGAAAAGACTCTGATGCTGGGAGGGATTGGGGGCAGGAGGAGAAGGGGACGACAGAGGATGAGATGGTGGATAGCATCACCGACTCGATGGACATGAGTCTGAGTGAACTCCGGGAGTGGTGATGGACAGGGAGGCCTGGCATGCTGGGATTCATGGGGTCACAAAGAGTCGGACACGACTGAGCAACTGAACTGAACTGAACTGTCCAGTTTGAGTACTCCAGTTTTGATGCTGGAGCTGGGATCAGAAAGCCACATTTCTGCTTTTCCATCTGATGCCCTGCTAGATAGCTTCAGCGAGTGCTGGTGGAAGGGAAGACATGCTGCTTTCAGCTTTCTTGCTGAAGGTTCTGCAGCCTTCCTGTCACAATTAAAGTCACCTCAGGAGTGTTCTTCAGTATAGCAGCAGTTCCCAGCAGCAACTGAATCTGTTTTTGGTTTTTCCAAATTTTCAGGATCAGCTTCACCATGCTCTCCCTCTGCCTAGAGAAAAGAACACCAGCTAAGCTGCAGATCTGGAACTCAGGTCCATAGAACCGCACTTCTAAGTTTCTAAGTTCTAATAACTACAACCTTTCTATTCCTACATAGCTAAGGGTTGTAGTTGCTTCTTGCAGTTGTCATTTCCATGACACCCGAGTTTCCTTTTCACTCCTTTAGTTGCCCATTAACTACTTTACATTAGTTAACCATTTGTTATGTTAATTTCTCCCTTATTCTAATAACCGGTTTCTGTCTCTTGACTGGCATACTTAAGAAGTGGTTATGACAATGAACAAATAGAGACACAGGATGCACCAAAAGTTGTTGACACACTTTTTGGAGCTATGAACGTGGTGATTTTAGTAGGCAATGTCATGCCTGTGAGTCACCAACAGTGCCGTACCTGAAGAATTTCCTGGTAAAATGAAGTCAAGTCAAAAAGCCGGGCAAAAGCTTCCCAAGCCATATGCTGATGAATTGTCTAGTGAGTTGCCTGTATTCTGGGATGAGGTTTTATGAGGGCAGGCATGGTGTCTGTCCATTCATGGTTTTATCCCAGTGCTTGTGTGTATTTACTGAATAAATGAATGGATGGAAATTAGACACAGCGCAATATGGGGGAGCCTGGTGGGCTGCCATCTATGGGGTTGCATAGAGTCGGACACAACTGAAGTGACTTAGCAGCAGCAGATTTAACAAGTTCAAGGATATTCCTCTACAATAAAGTGAACAAAATAACCCCTTTAAAAATTAAGGATGGATCCTCCACAGTCCCTTCTCTGTCTCCAAAATTTCCACTTCTCTGTTTGCAGGCATCTTTGTGAGTTCTTTAGGACCTTGGTTCTTGTCGTATTATTAATTACCTTAAAACATCATTCAACTGTAGCAGTCTTGGCAATCTTATTATCTCAGAGGGACAAGGAGCAAAGATTAGTTGGTTTATCATTTAAGTAATGAGAATTTTACACTTCTCTAAAGAGATTTATGAGAGTAATTAGTCTAAGAAGAAGTTTCCAGCATGAGTGTTATTAGGTGTAATAATTAACCCTAGTGGGGTGAAGTACTGACTAGCAACTTAGCAATCACTGAATTTCAGTTTCAAACATTCATAAATATATATAAATGTGAATTACTAATAATTATTTAATAAAACACTAAAAGAAATTTATGACCAACCTAGATAACATATTCAAAAGCAGAGACATTACTTTGCCAACAAAGGTTCGTCTAGTCAAGGCTATGGTTTTCCTGTGGTCATGTATGCATGTGAGAGTTGGACTGTGAAGAAGGCTGAGCGCTGAAGAATTGATGCTTTTGAACTGTGGTGTTGGAGAAGACTCTTGAGAGTCCCTTGGACTGCAAGGAGATCCAGCCAGTCCATTCTGAAGGAGATCAGCCCTGGGATTTCTTTGGAAGGAATGATGCTAAAGCTGAAATTCCAGTACTTTGGCCACCTCATGCGAAGAGTTGACTCATTGGAAAAGACTCTGATGCTGGGAGGGATTGGGGGCAGGAGGAGAAGGGGACGACAGAGGATGAGATGGCTGGATGGCATCACTACTCGATGGATGGGAGTCTGAGTGAACTCCGGGAGTTGGTGATGGACAGGGAGGCCTGGCGTGCTACGATTCATGGGGTCACAAAGAGTCGGACACAACTGAGTGACTGAACTGAATTGAGCTGAAATTTAACTATAAATTATCAATATAAACCATGATGTATCAGCAAACTTTATATAGCCATTAGCTTATTTTTTCATGTTCTTCAAATATTAAAAACTTTTAAAAAATGATAGGCATGATAGGCAGCATGATGCACTAGCAGAGCACTGGTCTTGGAGTTTGCCCCTCGCTCTGCCTTTTACTGTGTCCATGACACTGGGTACATCATTTAACTTTCTAAATGTTAGTCACTCAGCCATGTCTGACTTTGTGACCCCACTTTAGCCCACCAGCCTCTTATATCCATGGGATTTTCCTAGGCAAGAATACTGTCGTTGGTTGCCATTTCCTTCTCCAGGAGATCTTTCTCACCCAGAGACTGAACCCACATCTCCTGCATTGCAGGCGGATTCTTTACCATCTGAGCCACCAGGAAAGCTTCTAAATCTTGGGTTTGTTCAGCTGCAAAACAAAGAGGAGAACTAGCTATAAGGCCCCTTCCAACCCTGGCCATCAATATTGAAGATACAGACATTGCTTAAGTCAGGCAGCAATAGTTAGTGCCTAGGCCATCCAGGTTATAACTTGAGCTCTTGATCCCTAAAGAGAAATTAGGATTTAATGCCTACTATGTTGAAGGTAGGAGAAAAAGGGGCAACAGAGGATGAGATGGTTAGATGGCATCACCAACTCAATGAATATGATTCTGAGCAAACTCCTGGAGATAGTAAAATACAAGGAAGCCGGGGGTGCTGCAGGCCATGGGGTTGCAAAGAATCAGACACAACTGAGAGACTGAACAGCAACAGCATAGTGTCTACCTTAAGATCACTGGGGAAAAAAAAATTAAAGTATGCATCCAAATTTCCTAGCAAAATATCTAGCCCAGAATAAATATTCTATAAATGGTAGCTATTACAATCATTACTGTGATTAATTTTAATGTCATAACAACAAAATGTCAGTCAAATTTAGAACCTATGTAATTTTGATTATAAACCCCATAGGCTCAATTAAACCATCTTGATAAACTCTGAAAAATTGGGAAAGTTTTCTTAAATTACTATCCATCTCTCTATCCTATTTTGAAACACAACTAATACTATATGCTTTAACCATTTTACAGTCATTAAATTTATTGTTAGTTAAAAACCACAAGCAAATCTCTCTGTGCTATGTCATATTCCATTAAATTAAGTTCTATAACTGATAAAATATTTTCAGACTTTAAAAGATATTTTTAAGTAATTTAAATCTGGAAAAGAAGTAAAATTTAATTTTAGTTCTTTGTTGTAATTTAACAAAGCCCTTGATAACACCATAGAAATGACAGGACTTAACCAGTTGGCAGAGAAGGAATCTAGTGAGTACCTGCTGAATATTAGGCATTGTGTCATTACTTTAGTTAAGTCTAAGGCATTTGCCTTCATCTTTCCTATTGTAGATTCCTCATCTAAGCCACAAAATGCAGAAAATTATTGAAGTCCTTATTATTTCCACCTTCCAAAAGGTGGTACATAATTAGTAGTATAACAGATTATTTTATTTTCCAGGGATGGAAAAATATATCCTATCCTATATGGATTTTTTTTATAATGTGACAAGGCTAAGTCATAAAACCATTCTTCACCTTCTCAGCTAACTTCCCCGTCCTCTTGGAAGCTTGCCCTCGGAACCCAATCACCATGTAGTGAGGAAGCCAAGGAACCATGGAAAGATCACAGGTGGGTGTTCTGGTCATAGTCTCAACTGAGTTTCCAGCTGAGATTCTGGCCAATAGTCAGCACTGAGCCCCAGACATGTGAGGGCTTAGGAAGGTCCAAATTCCAAACTTTGAGCTATTCCAGCTGACGCTGAGTGGAGTAAGGACAGACTGTTCCCACTGAGCACTCAGAACATTTGTGAGTGAAATGCGTGTCCTTGTTTAAAGCCAAAAAATTGTCAAGTGGTTTATCCTATAACAATGATAACCAGAACAAATACCATTCAAGATGCATTGAGATACGTATAATGGAGACCTTAGGGCAGTAGAACTCATTTTTCATTCAAAAGTAGTTGAGTAAACCTTAGACAAATGATAGTTCTGAATGAACACATTCTTTCCTTTTGCAGTGATCTTACTGTTCATACAGATATTCATGTAGCTATGAATATAAAAGTATAAACTAATACTGTGAGAGAATACATTCTATAATTGATTTAAATTTTTAAAAATAGAAGAAATTGAATGTTTTTAAAAATATTAGAGACTCCTAGCATTTTTGTCATCTTCTAAAAAAAAAAAAAAAAAGATAGAATGGTAGGATATATGGAAGCCAAGGAGAATTTACTAAATAACCTACAAGATTTATCTGACCCCTGATGTGGAAGAATCCAGGGAAAAATGTGCTCTGCAGCAACCTGACAAGATCTTTTTTGCCAACACTCAACTGTGAATTTTCAACAAACCAACCATCTTTCAGGTATTTCCATTTAATTCTTTTTCCTGCTCTCACAGCAGAAACTAACTTTAGCCTGGAGATTTTTTTTTTCCCTCCCTCTTTTTGCTTTAATCAGTGTCAATCCTAGGTCAAAGTCTTTACCCATTTCTAACCCCCATGCTCCACTTTCCTGCATGCCATTCCCCTTGGTGCTATCTTCTGCAGTTCATCTCATCTCCCAAGTGTTGTGCAATTTCTCTGGACTGATTACACCTGTCCAAAAGATTTAGCCTACTGGGACGACCCAGAGGGATGGAATGGGGAGGGAGGAGGGAGGAGGGTTCAGGATGGGGAACACATGTATACCTGTGGCGGATTCATTTTGATATTTGGCAAATCTAATACAGTTATGTAAAGTTTAAAAATAAAATAAAATTAAAAAAAAAATAAAAAAAAAATAAAATTAAAAAAATAAAAAATGAAATCTTTCTTAAAAAAAAAAAAAAAAAAAAAAAAGATTTAGCCTAGATCTGTCTCTCAAATCCTATTATCAATGCTCCAGAACATCCTCTTTGCAGTATTCTAAATGTTTAGGCTTTGTTGAGTTTCAGGGAGACTTAAGACCTCTAAGAGACTCATTCTGTTCTCACTAGGGGCTGGAAATATGAAATATGAAGTTGGCTAAAGAGTAAAGTGAAAGTTGCTCAGTCATGTCTGACTCTTTGTGACCCCTACAGTCCATGGAATTCTCCAGGCCAGAATACTGGAGTGGGTAGCTTTCCCTTCTCCAGGGGATCTTCCCAACCCAGGGACTGAACCCAGGTCTCTCACACTGCAGGCAGATTCTTTACCAGCTGAGCCACCAAAGAGTAAAGGGTAAACAATAAAAGAAAAGGCCATGTGAATGGTGTCAACTATGGGGAAAAAAAAAAAGCACAACACGAAAGTTGTGAGTTAAGTTTTATTGGGGGCAAAATGAGGACTATAGTATGGGAGACAGAATTTCAGATAGCTCTGAGATACTGCTCCAAAGAGGTTGAGGGGAAGGTCAGTACATTTATGATTTTGGTGAAAGAAGAGTACATACAATAAAGCACATTTTTTTTTTTTTTTCAGAAACTTGCTGCTAATCTCATGGAGGTTTCTGCTAGTGATGAGGACTGGACATCATCATGAAGGATTTTAGTGCTTTTCTAGTGTTGACTGAAAAATATACACTCAGCACAAAAGTTGAGAGTTAGTTTTTATTTGGTGGGGATGTTAGGACTAAAGCCTGGGAGTATCTCAGGTGATTGCAAGAGAGCTGACTCCAAGGAGGTGGGGGAGGAGCCAGGCTATACACAACTTTGTAGCAAGGGCAGGTAATCTGAATATTAAAATATTACTCTTAATTAAGAAAAGCTAAATCTCTCGCATGAAAAGATATAGTGATCTTCTATGTATGGAAAGACGTAAGCATCTGGGCTTGCTGAAATCATTTCTTTCATACACATCTAGCTATCTGGGGCCAATCCTGCTTTCTTTATTGTTGACATCCCACTTCTTTGTTTACTGTAAGAGATGGCAGATGTACTGGATGGCCACCTCTCCCATTCCCCTAGTCCTCCCACTTACTGGGCTTAGCTGATGGCTTTCTTTCACCTGGGCTCAGAAATTTGCATTTGGAAAAGGCTTGTTTTCTGGTCTTGATCCCTGTCTCCTGTACAGTGTCACGAACCTCCGTCCATAGTTCATCAGGCACTCTATCTATCAAATCTAGGCCCTTAAATCTATTTTTCACTTCCACTGTATAATCATACGGGATTTGATTTAGGTCATACCTGAATGATCTAATGGTTTTCCCTACTTTCTTCAATTTAAGTCTGAATTTGGCAATAAGGAGTTCATGGTCTGAGCCACAGTCAGCTCCTGGTCTTGTTTTTGCTGACTGTATAGAACTTCTCCGTCTTTGGCTGAAAAGAATATAATCCATCTGATTTCGGTGTTGACCATCTGGTGATGTCCATGTATAGAATCTTCTCTGGTGTTGTTGGAAGAGGGTGTTTGCTATTACCGGTGCATTTTCTTGGCAAAACTCTATTAGTCTTTGCCCTGCATCATTCCATATTCCAAGGCCAAATTTGCCTGTTACTCCAGGTGTTTCTTGACTTTCTACTTTTGCATTCCAGTCCCCTGTAATGAAAAGGACATCTTTTTTGGGTGTTAGTTCTAAAAGGTCTTGTAGGTCTTCATAGAACCATTCAACTTCAGCTTCTTCAGTGTTACTGGTTGGGGCATAGACTTGGATTATTGTGATATTGAATGGTTTGCCTTGGAAACGAACAGAGGTCATTCTGTCATTTTTGAGATTGCATCCAAGTACTGCATTTCGGACTCTTTTGTTGACCATGATGGCTACTCCATTTCTTCTGAGGGATTCCGGCCTGCAGTAGTAGATATACTGGTCATCTGAGTTAAATTCACCCATTCCAGTCCATTGTAGTTCGCTGATTCCTAGAATGTTGACATTCACTCTGCCATCTCTTGTTTGACCACTTCCAATTTGCCTTGATTCATGGACCTGACATTCCAGGTTCCTATGCAATATTGCTCTTTACAGCATCGGACCTTGCTTCTATCACCAGTCACATCCACAGCTGAGTATTCTTTTTGCTTTGGCTCCATCCCTTCATTCTTTCTGCAGTTTTTTCTCCACTGATCTTCAGTAGCATATTGGGCACCTATTGACCTGGGGAGTTCCTCTTTCAGTATCCTATCATTTTGCCTTTTCATACTGTTCATGGGGTTCTCAAGGCAAGAATACTGAAGTGGTTTGCCATTCCCTTCTCCAGTGGACCACATCCTGTCAGATCTCTCCACCATGACCCACCCATCTTGGGTTGCCCCATGGGCATGGCTTAGTTTCATTGAGTTAGACAAGGCTGTGGTCCTAGTGTGATTAGATGGACTAGTTTTCTGTGAGTATGGTTTCAGAGAGATTGCAAGAATACACAGAAGAACTGTACAAAAAAGATCTTCATGACCCAGATAATCACGATGGTGTGATCACTGACCTGGAGCCAGACATCCTGGAATGTGAAGTCAAGTGGGCCTTAGAAAGCATCACTACGAACAAAGCTAGTAGAGGTGATGGAATTCCAGTTGAACTATTTCAAATCCTGAAAGATGATGCTGTGAAAGTGCTGAACTCAATATGCCGGCAAATTTGGAAAACTCAGCAGTGGCCCCAGGATGGAAAAGGTCAGTTTTCAATCCAATCCCAAAGAAAGGCAATGCCAAAGAATGCTCAAACTACCACACAATTGCACTCATCTCACACGCTAGTAAAGTAATGCTCAAAATTCTCCAACCCAGGCTTCAGCAATATGTGAACTGTGAACTTCCTGATGTTCAAGCTGGTTTTAGAAAAGGCAGAGGAACCAGAGATCAAATTGCCAACATCCGCCAGATCATGGAAAAAGCAAGAGAGTTTCAGAAAAACATCTATTTCTGCTTTATTGACTATGCCAAACCTTTGACTGTGTGGATCACAATAAACTGTGGGAAATTCTGAAGAGATGGGAATACCAGAACACCTGATCTGCCTCTTGAGAAATTTGTATGCAGGTCAGGAAGCAACAGTTAGAACTGGACATGGAACAACACACTGGCTCCAAATAGGAAAAGGAGTACGTCAAGGCTGTATATTGTCACCCTGCTTATTTAACTTATATGCAGAGTACATCATGAGAAACGCTGGACTGGAAGAAGCACAAGCTGGAATCAAGATTGCTGGGAGAAATATCAATAGCCTCAGATATGCAGATGACACCACCCTTATGGCAGAAAGTGAAGAGGAACTAAGAAGCCTCTTGATGAAAGTGAAAGTGGAGAGTGAAAAAGTTGGCTTAATGCTCAACATTCAGAAAACAAAGATCATGGCATCTGGTCCCATCACTTCAGGGGAAATAGATGGGGAAACAGTGGAAACAGTGTCAGACTTTATTTTGGGGGGCTCAAAAATCACTGCAGATGGTGACTGCAGCCATGAAATTAAAAGATGCTTACTCCTTGGAAGGAAAGTTATGACCAACCTAGATAGAATATCCAAAAGCAGAGACATTACCTTGCCAACAAAGATTCGTCTGGTCAAGGCTATGGTTTTTCCTGTGGTCATGTATGGATGTGAGAGTTGGACTGTGAAGAAGGCTGAGTGCCAAAGAATTGATGCTTTTGAACTGTGGTGTTGGAGAAGACTCTTGAGAGTCCCTTGGACTGCAAGGAGATCCAAGCAGTCCATTCTGAAGGAGATCAGCCCTGGGATTTTTTTGGAAAGAATGATGCTAAAGCTGAAACTCCAGTACTTTGGCCACCTTATGTGAAGAGTTGACTCATTGGAAAAGACTCTGATGCTGGGAGGGATTGGGGGCAGGAGGAGAAGGGGACAACAGAGGATGAGATGGCTGGATAGCATCACTGACTCGATGGACGTGAGTCTGGGTGAACTCCAGGAGCTGTTGATGTACAGGGAGGCCTGGAGTGGTGCAATTCATGGGGTTGCAAAGAGTCGGACACAACTGAGCGACTGAACTGAACAGTTTTCTGGAGTGCTGAGCAGAAAACATTTCATTTCACACTAAATATGAGGAGGTGCAAGAATTAGGCTCATAAGATCTTCTCTTGAAAATATCTAACTATCTGAAGACCTGTTCTGCTAGTTTTTCCAGAACACAGAAGGCCTCATTCCTGATCTCCACCTTGAACTCCTATTAGGGGGAATTGAAGGTCAGCAGCTGCAGCAGCTCATGTTTTAATCCTTGATCTAATCTCAAACATCACTAAAATATTATGGTATCATTTTCTGCTAAGCCCTGATTCCCCTAAACATGCTTCCTAAAAGAGTACTCAAGCAGCTGTGACCAACTGCCTAGAAAGAGAAAAGAGAAGAAAGCTTCTTGCCAGCTTAACATGCAGCCACCAACAGGCCATCACATGTCAGTGTTTCTCCACTGAGAAAATTTCCGTTTTTGAGTGGTGCAACCAGTCCAATAAAACTAGCAAAATGATTGAGGTTTCTTTTTATCACCCTTATCCATGGACAGAGGAGCCTGGCAGGTTACAGTCCACGGGGTCACAAAAGAGTCTTACACAACTTATGGACTAAACAACGATTTCATTTCTTACTGTCTTTCAACCTCCCACAAATGCAGAATCTTCCTGACATCAGCATCCATCAAGATAGGTCCCACAGAAACAGGGATGTGAAGGAAAGAGGAAAAAAATTAGCATTTAATCTCTGAAACTAAATTCTAACCCAATAAAATGATATTTTCATGCATATTTTAAGAGTAACTTAAGACATTATGGTTAGAATCCCCTCACGTCTTACTAAAGCTCTGGGTGATAATAGTGCTCCATGATGGTTGGGGAAATTTATCGGGCTGTAAGGGGGAATATGCTACCTGAACCCTAATACTGATTGTTTCTGATTAAGGGTATCACTGAACATCTCTGCAGAAAAAACATTAATATGGAGTTTTTATCCCTCTCCATTCTGTATGTCTTTATTTTTAATGAATTTCATTAAGCAGACTATTCCCATAATGATTGCTGTCGAAAATTCAATTTACAATCTTTTTGAAGAGGGTTTCTTGTCCTTGGTGACATATACATCTGCAATCCTTTCAGTAGGCATCTGTGTAGCTGCTTTTAGTTTTGATATTTCATATCAGGTAGAATTGCCTGCCATCCTGCACCCCTAGTGTCTGATTAAAGTTACTCTATGGAGGAGAAAGAGAATCTATAATGTGAGCAAAATCATCAGGAGTTGATCTATCATCACCTGAAAACATTAGGCTCTGAATAATTAGTCACTGCCAGACCTGGAAAACATAGTTATGATGTCAAGTTAAATGGGCCATTCTGAGAGTAAAATGATAAACTTTCTGTAAGATGTCTCCTACATAGACACCAGCTCCATCAGTTATGAAGCAAGCAGTTTCATCTACCCTAATTAATTTGGGAACAAAAGGTAGAGGGCACATCCCAAATGGTAATGCTGAAGAAATTCAGCAGCTGCCTTTGTTTACAGGTTTGTAAACAGAGTCAGATGAAAAGATTTTTAAAAGAGCAGTAAATGGCAATCCACATGGATAATGAATTGAATTAATGTAGCAATTAAAGTTTATTAAAATGAAGTATTATACTTATAGAGAAGCTGACAATGATGTAAAAGCTGAAGATCTGCTTTCATAAATTGAGGTTTAGCAAAGGAAATTTAAATTCACAAGAGGTTATAAGGTCCATTCTGAATATGATTGGCTATGCAAGACAAGACAGTTGAGGTTTAAGAAGTAGTCTTAAAAGAGTGAAGGACTTGGAGCAAGGATAATTAAATATTACTCATCAGGAATATAGGTTTGCCTTAGACAAAGGGTACCACCTTTTTTGCTGATAAAAGAATCTCTGGAGGTGTGGGGATGGGGGGGGTGATGCTTTGTTCTTAACGTGAAAAAGAAACTTGTGAATTATAAATACTTCACCTGAAATGCAAAAAACAAAGGAAAATGGAAGTGTAACTAGGAAGGGTGATAGTGTGTAAATTATTTTCCAAATGGAAAATGAGGCACTGAGAGGTGAAGAAAAGCTAACAGCAAAGTTAACCTCATTTTTAAGAGGCAGCTGAACACAGATTATACCCAAAACAAAAAGTGAATTCTAGTCCTGAATTTTGTCTATGGCTCATTGGCTCAGAATTTGGGACTCAGGAGGAAATTACTCCAGAGAGAATGCCATATAGTTCCTTAAGTTTTACTATTACAATTTATCAGAATTTCATTATGGAATTTTCTTCTCTGTTCAAGATTATTATTATTATATCTAGTATACTATCAGTGGTACACAAATATGAAGCAGTTTTATTTTCTCTAATGACCGTCCCAACAAATGCTGTGCTGATTTTTTTTTCTTGTCATGGTTGTAGACCTTCCAACAATGTCTTGTATCCCTGATCCTGTCTGTGAGGCCAATTGTCTTGCTATTCACACTGTTCACTGAACCCAGAGTAGGCAAGGCGCGAGCTAAGAGGCTGGAAGGAGACTCAAGGAGCCAGCCGAAGGAACTGCAGACAGGTTCATTGTCTCCTGGCTGGTGCGGCAGCTATAGCAGCAGCCACAACATAGTCATAATGTAGCCTTAACATAACCATGGCATAACCTCACATAACACAACCAGAATGTCCCTCCAGTGTATCCCCGGTGCAGTAGCAGCCAGGGCTCTCGTGGTGGAGCTCTTACAGACATACCGCACAAATAGCCCGTGACCAAGTGAGTGCTTTGTGACATGTATAAGTCATAAAGGCTGTAAGTGACCTCAGCCTTTACATAACCCTGCAGTGTTTACAGAACGTGGGACGTGAGAGCATGGGGCGAGGGAGACTGACTGGTGCCATCTTGTTAATTTCTCCACCTGTCTTACGTGGAAACATCAACTTTCAAATTATTTTAGGCTTAATTTAAAATTCCACTGATTCAAACCTTCCCCTGTATGTCCAGACATGTGGTTTGAGGGCCATGACCTGGTAGTAGGGTGTGGGTCTGCTTTTTGATTCTTCCTGCCTGTCACCTTGAAGTAGAAGAAGGACTTTGGTCTACTCCTGAAACACCTCTTGTATCCCCTCCTAAAGGACTTCGGACATTATTAACTCTAGTTTCTCACTAGCATCATCAAGGACTCTCGAAAAAATATCCATACCAGGGCTTGTCCTTGGTCTCACAAATAATTTTAACAGTGACTGAAAAAAAGGGGCAGGTGTCCATCATTTTAAAAGCCACTGGTTTTACGAGTTGCCGGTCAAGGTTCGATGCACGATACTGGATGCTTGGGGCTAGTGCACTGGGATGACCCAGAGGGATGGTATGGGGAGGGAGGAGGGAGGAGGGTTCAGGATGGGGAACACATGTATGCCTGTGGCAGATTCATTTTGATATTTGGCAAAACTAATACAATTATGTAAAGTTTAAAAATAAAATAAAATTTAAAAAAGCCACTGGCTTTGTCCTCTCTGTTAGTTTTGACTGGCTTTGGTTTCCATGGCAGTACTGACTAACTGTTGATATCCTCTTGGTGGCAGGCATGCAAATGGCATGGCTAGGGAAAGGGGTAGGTATGGAAAAGTACTTCAGCAAACTCCCTGTTACACACAAAAAAGCATACAATTTGACTCCAGCCTGACCTCTTTCAAGCTTCTTCTCCCTCCAGAGTATATCATTGACCTTTTGGCACTGGGGCAAGAAGACTTGCCTCAAGGCTGACTCTCTTGAAAAGCAAAATGACTCTTCATCAGCCACATTCTATACTGTCTAACTGAACCTCAAGTTCTCTGTGTACACACGAAGTGGTGAGGTGGTAAGCAGACAAACCCCCTGAGGCCCTTGCTTCTGCTCTGACAGCTTTCTCCAAGTCTCTTCCATTGTTCAAATAGTACCAGTGTCTGTCAGCGTAGTGTCTATAGCTTGCACAGATGAGCCAGTGATGAGATACCACGAGCTGCTTTCTGGCGCAGCCCAATCTTTACAACTGATTTAGTCAACGCTATCTTCAATTTGCTAGAGGTAGAGAGAGGAGTTCATGCCATGCTGACTTCACAGTTCAAGAGCTTTCCACTAGGCATTAGTGGAGGTTTAAGGAAACCAAGAACACAGGAAGTAAGATGATGGGAATACTGAGGTTATAATCCCATGTTGGAAGCACACTCCAGGCATGGCCTTGCTATCATGTTACAATCTGAAGGACTTGACATGTCTCTACCATGTGCTCTGAGCATTCTCTTGTGTTACATGAAAACATGGCCCAATACAATATCTTCAAGCATAGCAACAATGAATAATTTAGGCATAACACAGAAGTAGATACAGAAATCCCCTGTCCAAACAATTACCGAGTACTTGATGAAGAAGGAAAAGGCATAGTTCCCTTCTCAGAAGCACAAGTAGTGAAATGCGCATGTCCTTTAGGGAACTTTAACACACAATTTTTAAGCTCCACAAAGCTATTAATCAAGTATGATGTCACAGTGATAGATTCATTTCAATTTGTTTTAAGGAAGAAGAAAACTTCAATAAATTGATTATGAGAAGATTTATTTACACTGATGAGAAATTTTTGCCTATGCAGCTTGGCACTGGATTCTAAAATTGTCCAAATATACAGACCTGAGAAGGACTTTTAACCAACATCTCCTCAGGGCCATAGCAATGCTTTTGACTGAGATAGTCACCTAGAACTTATTATCTATGTATGAGAAGTCAGTGATTCCACAGTAAGGATGGCATAGATATATAGGAAATCAAAATTTTAAATTTAAGGAATAGGTATCAAATCAGTAAGTAGTTGACATATATACACTACTATGTGTAAAAAATAGATAGCTAGCCGCAACCTGCTATATAGCAGAGGGAGCTCAGCTCAGTGCTCTGTGGTGACCTAGAGGGATGGGATGGTGGGGTGGGAGGGAGGCCCACGAGGGAGGGGACATGTGTACACATATCGCTGATTCACTTTTTTGTATAGCAGAAACTAGCAAAACATTGCACAGCAACTATACCTTAATTTAGAAAAAATCATTAAGTAGAATCTCAAATACTAGAACAATTTTCCTTTTAAAAATTAATGAGGGTACTTCTTCTTTCAGTAATAGCAGGCTAGACTATTTAAGTCAACTTTGCCAGCAAAACAACTGGAAAATATGGAGAAAACATTTTAAATATTTTAATACATTGGGAATAACAAAACACACAAAATTGACAGTGACAAATTAGAAAAAAGAAGAATCTAGAAAGATGGTATGGAGGAACCTATTTGCAGGGCAGCAGTGGAGATTCAAACATAGTGAACACACTTGTGGACACAGTGCAGGAAGGAGAGGTTGGGGCGAACTGAGAGAGCAGCATTTAAACACACACATTACTATGTGTAAAACAGATAGCTAGTGGGAATTTGGTGTATGATGCCAGGAGCTCAAACCGGTAATCTGTGACAGCCTCTAAGCGTGGGATAGGGTGGGAAGGTGTAGGGAGGTTCAAGGGGAAGGAGACATGTATACCTAAGGAAAGATACACCCATCTGAATGCAGACTTCCAAAGAACAGAAAGGAGAGATAAGAAAGCCTTCCTCAGTGATCAATGCAAAGAAATAGAGGAAAACAATAAAACAGGAAGGACTAGAGATCTCTTCAAGAAAATTAGAGATACCAAGAGAATATTTCATGCAAAGATGGGCACAATAAAGGATAAAAATGCTATGGAACTAGCAGAAGCAAAATATATCAAGAAGAGGTGGCAAGAATACACAGAAAAACTACACAAAAAGATGTCAATGACCCAGATAACCACAGTGGTGTGATCACTCATCTAGAGCCAGACATCCTGGAATGGAAGGCAAGTGGGCCTTAGGAAGCATCACTATGAACAAAGCAAGTGGAGGTGATGGAATTCCAGCTGACCTATTTCAAGTCCTAAAAGATGATGCTGTGAAAGTGCTGCACTCAATATGCCAGCAAATTTGGAAGACTCAGCAGTGGTCACAGGACTGGAAAGTCAGTTTTCATTCCAATCCCAAAGAAAGGCAATGTCAAATATATTCAAACTATCACACAATTGCACTCATCTCATATGCTAGCAAAGTAACGCTCAAAATTCTCCAAGCAAGACTTCAACAGTATGTGAACCGAGAACTTCGAGATGTTCAAGCTCGATTTAGAAAAGGCAGAAGGACCAGAGATCAAATTGCCAAAGTCCATTGGATCACAGAAAAAGCAAGAGACTACCAGACTACTTTACTTACCGCCTGAGAAATCTGTATGCAGGTCAAGGAGCAATATTTAGAACAAGACATGGAACAATGGACTGGTTTCAAATTGGGAAAGGAGTATATCAAGACTCTATATTGTCACCCTGCTTATTTAACTTCTATTCAGAGTACATAATAAGAAATGTCAGGCTAGCTGAAACACAGGCTAAAATCAAGATTGCCAGGAGAAATATCAATAACCTTAGATATGCAGATGACACCACCCTTATGGTAGAAAGAGAAGACAAATTAAAGAGCATCTTGATGAAAGTGAAAGAGGAGAGTGAAAATGTTGGCTTGAAACTCAACATTCAAAACACTAAGATCATGGCACCCAGTCCCATAGCTTCATGGCAAATAGATGTGGAAACAGTGAAACCAGTGAGACACTTTATTTTCTTGGGCTCCAAAATCACTGCAGATGGTGACTGCACCCATGAATTTAAAAGATGCTTGCTCCTTGGAAGAAAAGCTATGACCAACCTAGACAGCATATTAAAAAGCAGAGACATTACTTTTCTGACAAATGTCCGTCTAGTCAAAGCTATGATTTTTTCCAGTAGTCATTTATGAATGTGAGAGTTAGACCATAAAGAAAGCTGAGCATCAAAGAATTGATGCTTTTGAACTGTGGTGTTGGAGAAAATTCTTGAGAGTCCCTTGGACAGCAAGGGGATCCAATCAGTCCATCCTAAAGAAATGAGTCCTAAATATTCATTGGAAGGACTGATGCTGAAGCTGAAACTCCAATACTTTGGCCACCTGATGTGAAGAACTGACTCACTGGAAAAGACTCTGATTCTGGGAAAGATTGAGGGCAGGAGGAGAAGCGGACAACTAGGTTGAGATGGTTGGATGGCATCACCGGCTCGATGGACATGAGTTTGAGTTGGTTCTGGGAGTTGGTGATGGACAGGGAAGCCTGGCGTGCTGCAGTCCATGGGGTCACAAAAAATCAGACACGACTGAGTGACTCAGCTGGACTGATGGCTGATTCATGTCAGAGACCAACACAATATTGTAAAGCAGTTATCCCCTGATTAACTTAAAAAAAAAAAAAAAAAAAAAGAAGGAAACTGAGAGAGGAAAACTCTGCGGTGGAGACTGCTTTCCCACAGAGATGACTCAATTCTGGAACACATGGCTGAGAGGATGAGAAACTAAGTAATACCTGTGGTCAAACAGAGCACAAGGAAAATTTGATATCCCGGTCCACTATCCAGGAAGGACGCTGGTACATTCCTCAGGCTTTAGGTTGGGACCCAGAAGGGCATCACTTAGAAATAAGGGGAAATCATATGCCTCTGCTATGACTGGAGCCCAGTTTGAACCATCTCAAATTCCTGCTGCTGCTGCTAAGTCACTTCAGTCGTGTTCGACTCTGTGTGACACCATAGACGGCATCCCACCAGGCTCCCCCATCCCTGGGATTCTCCAGGCAAGAACACTGGAGTGGGTTGCCATTTCCTTCTCCAATACTCCAACTTACCTGACCAAAGTAAATGTAAATCCTACATAGAGAAAAATTATATCATTCAGAACCTTAAATTGTATCTTGAATTATGAATGGTACTCTATCAAATACAAATCACACAAAAATGTAAGAAATTGTAAACAAAAACAAGAGAAATACTTCAGAGACTCTGAATAAGGGTTACTAAGTATAGCTTTTAAAACAAGTATGACCTCAAGGAAATGAAAAATAAAAAATGAGAATTGGGAAAATAAATCAGGAACTTTTCTTAAAAAATCAAGTGGATGCTTTTGACCTTAGAAAAATGCAGTAACTGAAATTAAGAATACAATGCTTGCTCTTGGAAGCTTGTGCTCACTCCATCATGTCAGACTCTTTGTGACCCCATGGACTGTAGCCCACCAGGCTCCTCTGTCCATGGAATTTTATAGGTAAGAATACTAGAGTGGGTTGCCATGCCCTCCTCCAGGGGATCTTCCTGACCCAGGGATCAAACCCGCATCTCTGGCACCTCCTACATTGCAGGTGAATTCTTTACTCCTGCACCATATTGGAAGCCCAAGAATACAATGAAAAAAAGTGAAAGTGAAAGTTACTCAGTCTTGTCTGACTCTTTGTGACCCCAAGGACTATACAGTCCATGGAATTCTCCAAGCCAGAATACTGGAGTGGGTAGCCTTTCCTTTCTCCAGGGGATCTTCCCAACCCAAGGATCAAACCCAGGTCTCCCACATTGCAGGAAGATTCTTAACCAACTGAGCCACAAGGGAGCCCAAGAATACTGGGGTGGGTAGCCTATCCCTTCTCCAGAGGTTCTTCCTGACCCAGGAATCAAACTGCAATGCAAGTGGATTCTTTATCAACTGAGCTACAATGGATGAGTGTAAAAGCATTGTTAGACACAGCTGAATAGAGATTTAGGGAATTGGGACATGAATAGGATGTAAATATCCCAAATATTAAGTACAGAAGCACAGAGAAATCAGTGAGTAAAATGCAGAAAGAACACAAAGTAAAGGGGATACAGTTAAGTCTAACATAAATGCACTTGGAGTTCTAGACAGATAGGAGAGAATGAGCATAGCAATACTTAATGTGATGTTGAGAATTTTCCAAACTGACAAAAATCATCAAATTACAGATTCAAGAAGAATTCTAACCCCAAGCAGCATAAATCTAAGTGGGATTAAACTTGCCATGGTACATCATGGTGAAAGCACTGAGACTCAAAAATAGAAACGTAATTTGTAAAAGAGTCATGGTAAAAATATAAATTAGCATAAAGAAGCAATAAGCTCATTCTTAGGAAACCCTATTAAAGATACACTGTATGAAAGATATATCTTATGCATGAAGTTATTCATTGTGACATGATTTGTGACAGCAAACAATTGAGAATAAAATAAAATGCCTACCAATGGAGAACTAGTTGAATAAAGCACAGTGCCTGCACAAGACACTACTCTGGGGCATCCAGACACTGTATGCGTCTCAATATTATGTGACACAAAGTATACAGCACAACCTGTGGAATATCCTTGTCAAAAATTGTTGACCCTCAATCGTACTAACCCTAACTTCCAACTTATAGGATATATGGGGCTACAGGAACAAACAAATGACACTTCAAGAAAACAGACTAATCCAGACTATGGGACATCCTCCAGGACAATAATAAATTCAGCTCTTAAAAAGGCAATGGCATCAAATGAAAAAAGTGGTAAGAGGAAATTAAAAACAGTGCTTTTGCACAATGAAGGAAACTATAAGCAAGGTGAAAAGACAGCCTTCAGAATGGGAGAAAATAATAGCAAATGAAGCAATTGACAAAGAATCTCAAAAATATACAAACAGCTCATGCAGCTCAATACCAGAAAAATAAACGACCCAATCAAAAAATGGGCCAAAGAACTAAACAGACATTTCTCCAAAGAAGACATACAGATGGCTAACAAACACATGAAAAGATGCTCAACATCACTCATTATCAGAGAAACACAAATCGAAACCACAATGAGGTACCATTTCACACCAGTCAGAATGGCTGCTATTCATAAAGTCTACAAACAATAAATGCTGGAGAGGGTGTGGAGAAAAGTCAACCCCCTTACACTGTTGGTGGGAATGCAAACTAGTACAGCCACTATGGGGAACAGTGTGGAGATTCCTTAAAAAACTGGAAATAGAACTGCCATACGACCCAGCAATCCCACTGCTGGGCATACACACTGAAGAAACCAGAATTTAAAGAGACACGTGTACCCCAATGTTCATCGCAGCACTGTTTATAATAGCCAGGACATGGAAGCAAACTAGACGTCCATCAGTAGACGAATGGATAAGAAAGCTGTGGTACACATACACAATGGAATATTACTCAGCTATTAAAAAGAATACATTCGAATCAGTTCTAATGAGGTGGATGAAACTGGAACGTATTATACAGAGTGAAGTAAGTCAGAAAGAAAAACACCAATATAGTATATTAATGTATATATATGGAATTTAGAAAGATGGTAACAACAACCCTGTACACGAGACAGCAAAAGAGACACAGACATAAAGAACAGACTTTTGGACTCTGTGGGAGAAGGCGAGGGTGGGATGATTTGAGAGAATAGCTTGAAACATGTATATTACCATATGTGAAACAGATCACCAGTCCAAGTTCAGTGCATGAAACAGGGCACTCAAAGTCGGTGCACTGGGATGATCCAGAGGGATGGGATGGGGAGGGAGGTGGGAGGGGATTGGGGTCACATATACACCCGTGACTGATTCATGTCAATGTACGGCAAAAAACCACAACAATATTATAAAGTAATTAGCCTCCAATTAAAATAAATAAATTAATTTAAAATAAATAAATAAAATAAAAACAACTACCCAATGATTCATGGGATTTTTTCCCTAATTGGAATAAACTAATTATAAAGACAGGGAAATCCAAATAATGGCTAAGCAATCAACACTAAAAGAAAGCATGCCATTGTGCTTACATAGGAAAATAATTGTGATTTTAGAACTGTGTCCTAAGATATTCAGGGGTAAAATGTCATGAGTTCTGGGATTTGCAACAAAACTACAAAAGAGGAAATATAAAGCAAAGGTGACAATATTGATCTTGATCATTGCCGAATATGTGTTATGACTATATGAGATTTCCTTATAATCTTGTGTATTTTTCCTAAAGTCTCACAGTGAATTTTTTAAGTGAATGTATTTCCCAGAGGTGAGACCTCAGAGTGTCATAACAATTAGATATACATTCAGACATGACTTCCTGTTGCCGATACTCACACATCCTGCACGGCAGGCTCTGTTCCAGGGAACAGAGGCTGGCCCAGGCCCTTGATGTCACAAGCTCACAGTTGTGCAGGAGTGGAGATGAGAGGGCAGGCAATGACAGAAGAGCATAAAGAGTTCAGCGGTGGGCACGTTCAGGATGCTCTGGGCTCTCACAGTAGGAAACACCTAGCCAAGAACTGGAGTGGACAGCGGGGTCAAGATAACCTTCTCAGGGTGTCACCTATGCTGAGATGTGAAAGATGAGCAGAATTTGGCCAAGGAAGTAAGTAGATTTTTTCTAATTACGGACCAAGAGAAACTCAGTCCAGACACAAGGGATAGAAAGAATGCCATGCCTTATCTTCCGTAACCAAGGCCACTGTAGTGCAAAAGGTAGGTCCTGCCCCTACTCACTCTTCACAAGGATTCTAATGGCTCATGGGCAATGAACCCCTGTAACCTGGAGCACCTGCCCTCAAGACTTGTAAAGTGAAAGTGAAGTCGCTCAGTCGTGTCAGACTCTTTGTGACCCCATGGACTGCAGTCTATCAGGCTCCTCTGTCCATGGGATTTTCCAGGCAAGAATACTGGAGTGTGTTGCCATTTCCTTCTCCAGGAGATCTTCCCAACCCAGGGATTGAACCCAGGTCTCCCGCCTTGTAGGCAGATGCTTTACCATCTAAGCCACCAAGAATGATAGGTGAGCTCTTATTTGAAGCCAATACTCTGCTTCAATGTACAAATAGTATGTCTTCATTGAACCTCAGTTTCAGCTAGTCTGAGATAAAACTGACTCTGGGGTGACCTCTGTGGGGCCCTCCAAGTGAATTTTGCACACCCTATAGAGTTTATACTTTGAGTACTTTCCTGAACATATACCCCATCTTTGGTTATAATCTGCCTAACCAGTTTCACATGATATGGTAACAAACCAACCAACACAAGCTTCATTTCCTTTATACAGTTTTGACCCTAGTAACAATCCCCTGGTCAAGGTACTAACAGCCATATTTTATGAATGAGGAAATGATGGGGAGACAATAGTTCAGGAAGATCAAGTAACGTGTTGGCAGTAATGACCTGAAATTCTTGTGAGTGAATTCAGTTATCCACTCCCCTTCACCAACATCCTCAAATGGATCCCCTTAGCTTAGGGTTACATCTGAAATAGTAGCTGAAGCAGAAATTGGGTTTATAGTTTCCAGTATTAGCTATAGTACTATAATGAGGGGCTAGTTATTCTCCACTAGTTAGAGACCAACTGTTGCAACAAATCTGGAAATACTGGTTGAAGTAAAATGTCATCATGATCAATACAAGACACTTTCAGAGAGTTATAGTGAACAAATGAGCAGTTTTTATTGAATTTATGTTAACTTTCCTCATAAAAATATGCTCTGTGAGTTCATAATACAATTTTTTAGGAACTGTAAAATATGTGAGAATATCACCTTTCTTTTCTCTCTCAGCTTCAGTCATCCCTATGTCCATCTCATCTCTGGTCCTTGATTGGACTTAAATCTCCAGCATGGTCCATGAAGGCATGAAATACCATCCTAGATAGAGACACATCCAGTTCCTAAGAGCAGAGAGAATGGCAAAAATGATTATGTGGCTTAAATAAATTAAGCAACAGCAATGCCAACACTATCTATTCCCACGGTGAAAGTAATTAAGTATCCCTATTCAGATATCTCCTATTCTCCATCAATTACCAGATCAGCAAGAAATCACATATTCCAGTGGAGCCACCTGCATCACTGTGGAAAGCACCTACACTTGTTTAACCAGAGATGCTAAGAAGAAGGCAGGGTCAAGAATGTTCCACTGAAGCAAAACAAACTTGCTCCTGCTTTTATTAGCATTCTAATTCTGATGCAGTGAAGCGTGGACTATGTGGCATTTTTGTTTTATTTAAAATGTGGAAGGAAACAGGGTGGGATGATGAGTAAAATAAGTGACAGGGATTATGAGGAACAAACCTCCAGTTATATAATAAATTATAGGGATGTAATATATGGCACAAAGACTAGGTCAGTAATATTGGCATAACTTTCTATGGGGACAGATGGTAACTAGACATCATGGTGATCATAATGTATGCAAATGTCAAATCATTATGTAGTGTACCTGAAACAAGCATAATATTATAAATCAACTATATTTCAATTTAAAAATTTAAATGAAATTAAAATGCAGGAACACTCTTCAAATCAAGAGTGCTACTATGCTAACAGCTTCTACACCAGGGTGAAACTAGAATATTCTTTTCAATAAGGTAATAGCGAAGCACTGTTGTTGTTTAGTAACTAGGTCACATTCAGGTCTTTTGCAACCCCGTGGCCTGTAGCCCACCAAGCCGCTCTGGGCTGGCTCTAAGACCTGGCAGTGCCATCTGGGGTCCGGGCCCGCTCCATCTTTCTGCTTTGTCATCCAGTGGAGCCGCCAGATGATGGCTGCCGTGGACTCTGTCTTCACACAGAGCCTTCCAGACGCCGAAGAAGGAGGGTGGAGGGTTTCTCCATGCACTCTCATTTTTACAGGAAGGAAAGTCCTTCTCAGGAGAGTTTCCTTGCTGTTTAATTGGTTATAGTGTAGACACAGCCCACGCTTCAACTGATGACTGTGGCTGATAACGACTGATTGGCTTTGTCTTGTCAATCCCCTTGAAGGCTGAAGAGAAGCCTCATGAACCAAATGCATGCCTAATACTTGATGGAAATTGAAGTCTTTGAACAAGGCAGTGTGTAGTGGGAGCCAGGAGGCAGAGACAGCTGCTAGGTATTTAACAATAGTTCACACCTTCCACTCTGGTCACTCGACACCCATATGTGCAATCTTTATGCTAAAATAGCAGCCTCACACTTACACAGTACTCATTCTTTCATTTCTTAAGAAAACAACGCTCGAGGATCATCCAGTCTCTGGCTCCAGGTCTTGGACATCTGGGTGAGGCACAGTTTTCTTCACTGGGTCCAGGTTTGCGAAAGTATGGTTAAAAGACCAGTTACCTGCCCATAACATGACAACGTGCACTGGAAGAAAGGGAAGAAGGTAAGTGCCATGGCAGCATGTGTGTGGGCAGAGTGGAGAAGGAGGCAAAGCAGAGAGGTGCAAACTCCTCCTTACTCAGCTGGGCAAGAAGCGTGAAGACTCCGCTCCAGTGGCACGGTCAGCCCCAGGACAGCCAGCTAGAAGTCCGGGTTCTACCCCTGGGAAGATGCCCTTGCTCGCTGTCAGTGGACTGACTTGCTTCTGCTCCTGGGGACCAGCCTTGTCCCCTATCCTCCACAGATCTGGTTCTGCCTCTGAGAGGGTCTCCTTTGTCTCTTGTCCTCCACAAAACTGGTCCTGCTCTCCGGTAATTCATCCTCCCTGACTACACCTAAGATGGACGATGTGAAACAGCTTTTCTGAAGTACGCACTGAGTTAGCCGCCCCATTCTTGTTGGTCCAGGTGTACAAACCTGCAGTTTCCCTTTGGGTTTAGTCTGCCAGAAGCTGTGCTTGGCCAGGATCATATTTTCCTTGGCAACACAGTGCTGCACAAACTTGTCACACCTGTCCAGTCATTCTCATGGTTTAGTAACTACAGGTAAAATGTCTGATTCAATGTGGTCTTTAATTCTGTACTTTTTAACCCCACCATTTCAAAATTTGCATTTGAACAAGTGCAGAGGTCTGTCGTTTGACCTCTGCCCTCTGACCTTTTTCCTCTCCCTTAGTTTAATGGTCGCTACCTTAAGACTTTTGAAAAGTATAGTCTTTGTTGGAGAAGTTGCCAATCTTTGCATACAGCCTTGCCTCTCCTTCACTTAGAAATAATTAACAATGGGGGATATCTGCAAGTGGCCTGAGGCATCCAGCTTATTAATTTTATCTTCTGATAAATCCCCTGTTTCCCTGCTGCTTTATAAACTAGCTTTATCTTGGAGGGCAGAAACTGACTTTTCCAGCACTGCAAGACTTCAAATTAAAAGACTCTCAGTCAACTCAACTTTCAGCCTATGCTCAAAAAATGCCTCTCTTAGCAAAGCCTGTTTTCTTTCTCCTTATTCTCACAGAGGCCACATGCAGACACTTTGTCTCTTTCTTATAGAACCTTAGTGAAGGAGTCTATAGACAGCCAATAAATCTCCATGCACTGAATTTTTCCTTCTCTTTCTTCTAAATTAGATCAGAATATAGTCTGAAACCCAAGAAAAAACTAGTAGTTGGATCAAGTATTTTGTGACTGCATAACAGATATTACCTACTTCCCAAATGGGAGAGCTCCAGCCACCACTGTCCTTGTTCTGTCTACTTCACTCTGCAAGTTTTACATTTTATGGTCTGTTCCTTATAGCACTGCAAAACAAAATTTGTGTCATATATCTGCTCCAAGCTTTAAATAACAGGGTATCTAATTAAAAGTAGTTAAAATTATATGAGACATATTATCTCAACAAACCCAGAGACAAGATATTTCAAAGGTTATTGTAATCATTAGCAATGTTACCAAGAGCTCATAGTTCTCCATCATTCTCAGTATGCTGGCTACTCTCCTTATGTTAGTACATAGCTTTAGGGGCTCCAAGTACTATCTCCCACACAGCTTCATCCCACAGGCAAAGAAAATAAAAGCATTGGAGTAGTTCTGTCTTCAATCAAAGTGAAAGTCTTTCCCAAAAGGCTTACCATTTTACCATATTGACCAGAGTGACATCTCATGTCTATACCTGTCAAGGGAATGAAATTACAGTTACTGATTCGATCAAATCAACATTCATCCCCTTGAACTGAGAAAGGGCCTATAACACTGAAGAATCTTTGAGTTAAAAATGCAGCTGGGAGTTGTTCGATAGGTAACTATGTATTCCAATAGCCTAAACTCTTATTTGAGAACTGTGTTCCTCAAGGTCAGTCCAGAAATCTAGTGTTCTGATTAATACAAACACATGCCTGGGCCTCACTCAGACCTAAATTAGCAGACTCTCCAGGGTGAAGTTTAAGAACTTGCATTTTAACAAGCTCTTGGATGATTCTTTGGCACATTAAAGACTGACAGCCACTGCAAAAATCTTAGGGACCTCATCTGATGGAAATTCATATCCTAATGTCATCTGTACAAAACACCATTTTTGGTAATTATTTAGCAGAGTATAATTACTGTCATATTCAGAAACTGATGAACTTTTCCTTCTTTTATTTTTCTTTCTCTTTTTTTCTATTTTTCTTTCCAGAAAGAGTCATCTAATTATGTCATTATTTCCTATAGAATTAAGCACTTCTCTCTGTGCACTGTGGGAACTCAATTTGTGTTATTCCTTCTTCTACTAATTTTATTCCCTGAAAATCACAAAGAGGAAATGTAATTAAAACAAAGATAAAACTAGAAAGAAAGAAATCCAAATGAGAAATCAGTTACTTGTTTTAATTTTCTCTGGACTCCCCTTGATGGAAATTGAGGTAGAATCTAGATTGGGAGTGAAATAGAGGTAAAAACATCATGAAACTTGGTAATTTTTAAACATTAGTCATTTGATGGCCACATAGAACATTCTTCTCCAAGGAAGGGTAACTTATTTCCTACTTCACTTACCACCCAGATCTGTGCAAGTTTCTCATCCATTGTGGATAGTTGGTTTCATGTCATGGGGTAGACTGATAATAAGAACTAATAATAAGTTCCAACCAGTGCTTACCATGCCCTGGGAGCACATGTTCAGGAGCTTTATTTATATTAACTCATTCAATCTTCATTCAAATAAATTGAGGCACGTGCATGTGTGCTTGGAGAAGGCAATGGCACCCCACTCCAGTACTCTTACCTGGAAAATCCCATGGACGGAGGAGCCTGGTAGGCTGCAGTCCATGGGGTCGCTGAGGGTCGGACATAACTGAGCGATTTCACTTTCACTTTTCACTTTCATGCATTGGAGAAGGAAATGGCAACCCACTCCAGTGTTCTTGCCTGGAGAATCCCAGGGACGGGGGAGCCTGGTAGGCTGCCGTCTACGGGGTCGCACAGAGTCAGACACGACTGAAGCGACTCAGCAGCAGCAGCAGCAGCATGCGTGCTAAGTTGCTTCAGTCTCTTTGTGACCCTGTGGACTGTAACCCACCAGGCACCTCTGTCCATGGGATTCTCCAGGCAAGAATACTGGAGTGGGTTGCCCTGCCCTCCTGCAGGGGATCTTCCTGACCTAGGGAACAAACCTACATCTCTTACATCTCCTGCATTGGCGGTCAGGTTCTTTATAACTAGCATTCCCTAGAAGCCCAAGTCGGAGAAGGCAATGGCACCCCACTCCAGTACTCTTGCCTGGAAAATCCCATGGATGGAGAAGCCTGGTAGGCTACAGTCCATGGGGTCGCGAAGAGTCGGACACGACTGAGCGACTTCACTTTCACTTTTCACTTTCCTGCCTTGGAGAAGGAAATGGCAACCCACTCCAGTGTTCTTGCCTGGAGAATCCCAGGGACGGGGGAGCCTGGTGGCTGCCGTCTATGGAGTCACACAGAGTCAGACACGACTGAAGTGACTTAGCAGCAGCAGCAGAAGCCCAAGTTGAGGCACATATCCTCATTTATGTCATAAGCCTGGTTTTACAGGCAAGGAAACTGAGGCGAATGAATGACTTATTCCCTCATGAGAAACGAGATGAGTTTTGAACTCAAAGTCTAGCTGCAGAGACTGTTCTTATAACCACAATGCAGTTAACGCCTCTCAACCAACACCACAAACTTGTTCTGTGAATCCCTGGTAGTTTGTTTTGAGTTCTTAAAATTTTGTAGTTAGTTTGAAGCATCTGAAAATCAATAGAATACATTTAAAATTTTGAGTTCCAGCTTTTGTTGAAAAAATCAGAAAACTTGTGCTGACAAGATTAGGTCAGGGCCTTCCCTGGTGGCTCAGTGGTTAAAAAAAAAAAAAAAAATTGCCTGCCAGTGCAGAAGACACAGGGATGCAGGTTCAATCTCTGGATTGGGACGTTTCCCTGAAAAGGGAAATGGCAACCTGCCCCAGTATTTTTGCCTGTAAAATAGGCAAGAGGAGCCTGGAGGGCTAAAGAGTCACAAAGAGTAAGACCCGACTGAGCAATGGGGCATGGACGCGATAAGTCATACAACGACCATACAGTCACTTTCCCATTATTAGTGAGAAAATGAAAAATGGACCAAGAACCACTGGTGCTTCATGGAAAATGAAAGGGTATATCTTGCTTCAAATAACTGAGGAATCTTCCTAAGTGATGTTCAACATAAGAAGACTGCTAGTAATGTAGTATAGGTGGAGTGGTCTCATGTCACTGCATGATCCCTGATTTTAACTTCTAAAAGCAGGGAGCAGGGGGAAGTTTCCCCATCAGTCTCTAAGAACACCCTGTTGAAGAAGCACCGTTTTAATCCTCTTTTTACATCTGTGGAGCCTGAGGCTCGGACTGCCCTAGGACTCCACCTAATGTAACACAGACCTGTGAAGGCAAACTCAGGACACGGACCGGCTGCTCCCTCCGAAAGCTAGGGTTCGTCCCACCAAACCTCCCAGTCTCAAGTCCTACCACCTCCATGGAATGTCTGATAAAATGAATTCAAGGCATTAAAGTCAAGTTTGGTACTTTCTGTGTCCCTGGAACTCTAGTTCACTTGAAGTGGAAGAACCCCAGGGTACTTTAAGCTATTTGTTCCTGAGTCCATTTTTATGTCAGTAATTAAAGGTGAAGTGATTTATTTTTCTGGGGGGAGGATAAACTTTCACTTCGGTTCAGTTCCGTTGCTCAGTCATGTCCAACTCTTTGCGACCCCATGGACTGCAGCACGCCAGGCCTCCCTGCCCATCACCAGCTCCCAGAGTTTACTCAAACTTGTCTCCATTAAGTCGGTGATGCCATCCAACCATCTCATCCTCTGTCGTCCCCTTCTCCTCCCACCTTCAATCTTTCCCAGCATCAGGGTCTTTTCCAATGAGTCAGTTCTTCGCATCATGTGGCCAAAGTAATGGAGTTTCGGCTTCAGCATCAGTCCTTCCAATGAATATTCAGGACTGATCTCCTTTAGGATGGACTGGTTGGATCTCCTTGCAGTCCAAGGGACTCTCAAGAGTCTTCTCCAACACCACAGTTCAAAAGCATCAATTCTTCAGCACTCAGCTTTCTTATGTCCAACTCACACCCATACATGACTACTGGAAAAACCATAGCTTTGACTAGACAGACCTTTGTTGGAAAAGTAATATCTCTGCTTTTTAATATGCTGTCTAGGTTGGTCATAGCTTTTCTTCCAAGGAGCAAGCGTCTTTTAATATCATGCTGCAGTCACCACCTGCAGTCATTTTGGAACCCAAGAAAATAAAGTCTCTCACTGTTTCCATTGTTTCCACATCAAGTTGCAATGAAGTGATGAGGCCATGATCCTCATTTTTTGAATGTTGAGCTTTAAGCCAGCTTTTTAACTCTCCTCTTTCACTTTCATCAGGAGGCTCTTAAGGCCTTTTTGCTTTCTGCCATAAGGGTGGTGTCATCTGCATACCTGAGGTTATTGATATTTCTCCCAGCAATCTTGATTCTAGCTTGTGTTTCATCTAGCCTGGCATTTCCCATGATGCACTCTGCATATAAGTTAAATAAGCAGGGTGACAATATACAGCCTTGGCATACTCCTTTCCCAATTTGGAACCAGTCTGTTGTTCCATGTCTGGTTCTAACTGTTGTTTCTTGACTTGCATACAGATTTCTCAGAAGGCAGGTAAGGTGGTCTGGTATTCCCTATCTTTTTAAGTATTTTCCACAGTTTGTTGTGATCCACACAGTCAAAGGCTTTGGCATGGTCAATAAAGCAGAAGTAGATATTTTTCTAGAACTCTCTTCCTTTTTGTATCACAGATGCTGGCAATTTGATCTCTTGTTCCTCTTCCTTTTCTAAATCCAGCTTGAACATCTGGAAGTTCTCGGTTCACATACTGTTGAAGCCTTGCTTGGAGAATTTTGAGCGTTACTTTGCTAGCGTGTGAGATGAGTGCAATTGTGTGGTAGTACAGGCATTCTTTGGCATTGCCTTTCTTTAGCATTGGAATGAAAACAGACCTTTTCCAGTCCTGTGGCCACTGCTGAGTTTTCCAAATTTGCTGGCATATTGAGTGCAGCACTTTCACAGCATCATCTTTTAGGATTTGAAATAGCTCAACTGGAATTCCATCACCTCCACTAGCTTTGTTCATAGTGATGCTTCCTAAGGACCACTTGACTTCACACTCCAAGATATCTGGTTCCATGATAATCACACCGTGGTGGTTATCTGGGTCATCAAATCTTTTTTGCATAGTTCTGTGTATTCTTGCCACCTCTTCTTAATATCTTCTGCTTCTGTTAGGTTCATACTGTTTCTGTCCTTTATTGTGCCCATCTTTGCATGAAATATTCCCTTGGTAGCTCTATTTTTTTTTTTTTGAAGAGATCTTTCCCATTCTATTGCTTTCCCATATAGTCTTTCCCATTCTATTATTTTCATCTATTTCTTTGCACTGATCACTGAGGAAGGCTTTCTTATCTCTCCTTGCTATTCTTTGGAATTCTGCATTCAGATGGTTATGTCTTTCCTTTTCTCCTTTAACTTTCACTTCTCTTCTTTTCTCAACTATTTGTAAGGCCTCCTCAGACATTCATTTTGCCTTTTTGTATTTCTTTTTCTTGGGGATGGTCTCAATCACTGCCTCCTGTACAATGTCAAGATAAACTTTACTGTGCCTTAAAATGTTATTCATTTTTTTCAGCATTACCCAGAAATTTGAAAGCTGACTGGTCATGCTAATTTCCATGTGAGGCTTCTATTGGCCATATGATGCAGAAGGTCACATGTCCTTCTAAAATGGGTAAAGAGGCACGTTTTTAGTTACTCAAACACCACCATTCCTGATTAGCATAGTTTTGCTTGTTATTTTATCTCAACAGTCATCTTATTTAAAACATTGCCATTCTCATTTTTAAAAATATACTGAGAATCTAATCATTGGAGGAAAATGTCAGGATACCTAATACATCCTCACAGCATATACATTTTCCAAGTAGTGTTTGGATGAATGAACTCACAGACTAAATAGCAAAGCCCTCACTTCTGATATGATGTTTAAGACTCTCCACAATCCAGTGTCAACATATATCATGCTGAATGTCACACACATACCTCACAGCCCTGTACATGGGGTTTCACTACATAGTTACGTGGAGACTTTCTGCCTCCAATGACCTCCTCTGAGCTGCAACCCCACAACCATTATTGCTCCCCTGACTACATCTCAGACATTATGGGTTCTAGGGCATTTCCTTCCTACTCCAACAGGGTTCATCCTTCCATCTTTGGTTCTGGCTTTTACTAACTACACTTACATTTTGTTCCCATAATTATGTCTCTTCCACCAGGTTATACGGTCCCTGAGGGTGGAGACTGTGTCTTTGGTTGGTGTTTCAAATTATTTTTATTTAGTAATTTTATTTTTTACTTTATAATCTGTACTTATCACATTCTTTCAAGATAAATTGAAAGATTACCTTCCAATCCTTTCATATTAATTAAACAGTTATTTATTTGCCATTGGACTTTTTGGCTTCATTCCAAGATTTTACTAACTTTAAATGTTATATATTGTCTATTGTACAGATACCACGCTAATAGTTGATATATGTTGAACTATGGGCCAGGTGTTCTCTGAAGCACTTTATATTCTTTTTCTCATTGAAAAAAGAGAACTGGAGTTCAGGTAAGTTATATAATGTGCCAAGATAAGTGGTGGGGTAAGAATTCAGACTCCAAAGCTGTGTTTTCTCTTCCACTGATCTACACAGCCTCTCAAATCTTTGTAATCTGCTCCTTTGATGCCTGACATAACATTGCCATATCATTATCCTTAAAAAAGGAGTTTTTACTTATAATAATATAAACCATTTCAAAATCCAAATGACTATTCAAAAGGAGCAGTAATAGGGAATGTCTTATTCATTTCCTTCTCCCAAAACCTAACATGATGCTTTTTCCTGGAATTGTTGAATCTGTTGATTTGATTTGATCGACTTCCTTAGATCTCTGCAGAAAAGCACAGAATCCTTGCCTAACAGGAAGTATTTTTCCAGAGAGACTGATGCTCCTCACAAGAGCAGGAAGCGTGTTTCCAGAGCTTCGATGTCTACTTCACGCAACACTGCAGGACGTGACCTGTGACATGTGTTTGATGCACGTTCTTCTTCACCCAGCTGGCCAGCTGAATCAGTGTTGGCAAGGATTTTGAAATTTTGGACTGATTGCATCAAAACATTTGCACTATAAACAAATAGCTTGAAATCACGCATATTGATGGCCTTGGATGAATCTCCCACTGTCTCTTGCCACATCTCCCTTCTTCCTGAATGTCATCTAAGGTGACAAGGAGACAAGAGGGGGGCTCCTGATTTGCTGACAGGGCGTTCAGTCAGGACTGTGTTGCTAAAATCCAGCTTTATCAAGTTACAAGTAACAAGTAATTATCAGGCAGCACATCACCTAGAGTGCCATTATGCAAATTTACATATGGCTCAGCTGCACAGTTTAGACAAATATTTATCATCATCCTAAAGCCTGCCTTGCAAAGAGGAAACAGGCCAAGTGGCATTCTATCATTGTGCATCTCTTATTTTTTTTACACCAAAAATGAACTAGGCTGTTTTTATCTAGGACACTAAACCATTATGGAGGAAATATCCTCTTATTAGTCTTTCACGGAGGAAAGAAGCTCTAAAGAAACTTTGATTAACCTGAAGAAGAGACAATTCAGAGAGAACAAGAGAGCTATTTTTGAATAAGTGAAGACAGTCATTTAGAAGAGGGAACAAACTTGACTTCATTGCTGTGCAAGGTCATGTTTGAAAACATAAGTCAGAATCTCAGAATTACAAGAAGACAAGTCTCAATCCAATCTAAAGTGGAATTTTAAAAAAAAGGAATCTGTTCTTCAAAAGTTGAAATTTTCTTACTGGTTATATGCAAAGCTTTATAGCATTGACTTTGTAGATTTGGAGGACTTTTTACCAAATAAATCAAGCATTCTCTTGAATAAGTTGCTTTTATTTTTTTAATTTTTTTTTAATTTTATTTTATTTTTAAGCTTTACATAACTGTATTAGTTTTGCCAAATATCAAAATGAATCCACCACACATTGGAAATTTACAAAGTTATTCCAGAGAGGCTGCCCTTGACCAGGAAGAAATCAGAACACCTCTTTGAACTGTGGACCATTTTCTCCTGAAATGTCTTTGTGATGGCCAATCCACCACTGTTGATTCCTGAATTGGTCAAAAGGTATTCTGACCCTTATCTCTCCCACGAATGAAGTGAACAATGCAGGTGTGAGACTTTTGAGGAATCAGAATTTCAAAATCAAAGTGGTACTTTAACATTTGAGATGGAGGCATGTAGGATATTTCTGAAATTAATTCTTGCTAAGGCCCCCAAAGGTCTCCTGAATCCTGCTGACTAACTTGGGGAATAACGGGTCAGCTATTACTCAGAAGGAAAAAAAAAATCAGTACGTTCCTCTTTCATGACTCAAACCAAGACAGAACAAAAGAACATGGAGTCTCCTAGCAAAGATGCTCTTTGAACTCCTGGGAATAAAACGAGGGGAAATGTGGCAATCATGGCTCTGTTATCACCCGCCGATCACAGGGACACACGAAGCAGCGCAACCTCCCGGAGGCTGTTGCCTTATTTGTAAAACTAAAATGATGACAAATACCTCAGAGACTGTCGTGAGCATTTAAATATATAAGTATTCAACATAATGCTAGTCCATATTAAGTTCTCAGCACATTTTAGATGCAGTAGTTACTATCCACCATTGTTATTGTGGTTTTCGTTCTGAATCATCCTTCTCATTACACTTCCTCACTTCTTCCATCCTGCTTTGTATAATTTTGAAATTAGTTTGCATAAAATGCATTTTAATTATCTTACCAATTTCCAGCCCCCTATACTCTTTGAGGGATTTTGTTAAATCATGTGTGATACCATTTTTACACACAACATGACAGTTTGAAAACAAAGCTGTTTTTAAAACCTTTTATCATTCAATCATACACAGACTACACTGAGTTTTTCAATGTCGTATGGTTTAAAAGCTAATGAAAATGTAAAGATTTGGGGCAAGATTACTGCGTTTGCTGTGAATACAAGAACAAGAGTGGGGACACTGGAACAGGTGACCCAGGACAAAACTTCTTTGGTTGTTCAGTCTTTAAGTCATGTCTGACTGTTTGCAACCCTATGGAATGCAGCACCGTATGGGCTTCCCTGATAGCTCAGTTGGTAAAAAATCCACCTGCAATACAGGAGACTCTGGTTTGATTTCTGGGTCAGGAAGATCTATCTGCTGGAGAAGGGATAGGCTACCCACTGCAGTATTCTTGGGCTTCCCTTGCGGCTCAGGTGGTAAAGAATCCTCCTGCAATGCAGGAGACCTGGATTCGATCCCTGGATTGGGCAGATCCCCTGGAGAAGGGAAGGGCTACCCACTCCAGTACTCTGACCTGGAGAATTCTATGGACTGTATAGTCTATGGGGTCACAAAGATCTTGTCAGACACACCTGAGCAACTTTCACTTGTACTCTTTCAGACTTTCCAATCCTTCACTATTTCCCTGCATTTGCTCAAACTCATGCCCATTGAGTCAGTGATGCCATCCAGCCATCTCATCCTCTGTCACCCCCGTCTCCTGCCTTCAATCTTTACTCACTTTCTAATACAGGGCAAGTTGCTTAATCTTTGTGTGTCTGGGCTGAGTAAAAACATTTTACTCCTGAGTAGAAAACACTTAGGAGACGGCCTGGCACAGAGTGAGAGCTTAATGAGCTATGATTACTGTTGTTCACAGTCCATGGTAACAGAGACATGGGGTTCAAAATTATGGAAGAAAAAGACAGAATCAGAATAGTGGATGGCAGGTATGGTCTCATAGAAAATGGTAGTATCCAAATTAGTTGATAAAAGTTCTGTCCTCAGTTAACTGTGGACTACAATCCAAAGAGACTGACAAGCATGCTAGAGAGGGTTATATGTGCTACAAGACATGAAGGGAGCAAAGGCCCTTGGGCTTCACAGCCATGGTGTTAAAATCACTTTTCAATATTCATTAGATACTACATTGAACATTTTTGCAAATTATATTTTTATGTATGATGCATTGAAATTAGATGCATGTTTTAGTAATACCAAAAAAAAACTGAATTTGTGGTTATAGCAAAGAACACATTTATAAAATTGAAGAGAATGGTGAAAGATGAAGAGTTTCACATCCGGGGTTTAACCCCCAACTCTAACAGACATAGAGAATGAGTGTAGGGACACCAAGAGGGAGAAATGGGTAGGATGGACTAAGAGACTGTGATTGACATACATACATTATTGATACTATGTATAAAACACACATGTATACCTGTGGCGGATTCATTTTGATATTTGGCAAATCTAATACAGTTATGTAAAGTTTAAAAATAAAATAAAATTTAAAAAAAAAAAAAAAAAACAGACAGGTAGTGAAAATCTAGTATATATCCTGGGGAACTCAACTCAGTGTTCGGTGGTGACCTAAATGGGAAGGAAATCCAAAAAACAGGGCATATATGTATAAGTACAGTTGAGTTACTTTTCTGTGCAGCAGAAACTAATACAATGCTGTAAAACAACTATACTTCAACAAAAATCAATTTTTAAAAAACCCGAGTCGACTAGGAATTAGCTGTGCAACCTTAGACTAGTCACTTGTCTTCAGTGTCTCAGTTTCCCCAGCCATTGAAAGAAAGAATAGAAGACATGTCAGTGTTCCCCAAACTTTAGTCATCCACAAGAACCTTACAGTTATTGACATATCCATATACATATTCATCCTATACAATGGTATCCTTGAAATCATGGTTTCCTTGCACTTTATTAGTGCATATTTAAAACTTTATTAGTGTATATTAAAACAAAATTTGTGAAAAATTTAAAAACAATTTCTTCTTGTACAAGCTAGAATCATACTGCATACTCTTTGGGAAACATTAGACTAAATGACCACTGAGTTAGTTGTTGAGTCATGTCTGACTCTCTGTGACCTCATGGACTATAGCCCACCAGGCTCCTCTGTCCATGGGATTCTCCAGGGAAGAATACTAGAGTGGGTAGCCATTCCCTTCTCCAGGGGATCTTCCAGACTCACAGATCGAACCTGGGTCTCTTGCATTCCAGGCAGATTCTTTACTGTCTGAGCCACTGAGGAAGACCAGTGGCCACTTAAATTCCTTATAATTCACAGATTTCAGCTATGTCTGAAAGAAAAGAAAAGAAAGAAACAAAGGATAATATGAAATAAGCACTCTTTAGCTGTTCAATCTCTTTATGACTTCCTTTTCAGTTAGAGGAGCCAGAACCATGTAAACTTTTATCTCCCAGTATGGAAGATTTCCTCTAATATCAAAGTCAGTTCTTTGACCAGCATATAATAGAGACTATTATTAATAGCTACAGCAAGGAAATTGAAACTACAAGACTATTAAGAGAACTGAATCACACCCCTCAGTCCAAATGAAGGGCAAGACAGCATGACTCAATTTCAACCTGGAAAAGAGTCAAGGCATACATCATAGGAAAGGGTAGGAGTTTCCACCGTAAGAAGCAGGGAAGGTGTAATGTGAGGACAAGGAGAAAACAAAAGGTTTGTTCCTTTGCATTCTCCACTTATTTTTCCCCAATTGTCATCTCTGTCACATAAAATTTACTGTCTCAAGTGAATCAGAACATTCTAGTAGGTTGATAATGACCTTCATAAATCAGGTAAATTAGTTATTTTTTTCTTACAATTTTTCTTCTTAGATGATTTTCTGATCAATTTATGTTGCCTCTCATCAAGGGGCCCAGCCTTCTCTGTGCATGGAAAAGGCTGGTGGAAACCAAGGGGCTGGCCTCACCCAGGGGCTGCTTCTGTGCTGAACTCGAGGGTCTCTCATTCCAGGTTGAAAGCTATACACAGGATGGCCAGAGGGAGAAATGGACCTTCTGTTTGAGGGCTGAGTCTAAGGTCCTCTGCTCATGTGAAATGCAGAGCTTACACTATGAAGTGTGAAGGAAGCCAGCAGGAAGGAAGGGCTGCGGCGTCCTGCCTACAGCCCAGATTGAGGGGCCCCGGCTCTCTGCTCCCTTCCAGCCCACGTCACCAGCTGTCATTGAACAGGACCCTTGGATTCTTCCATGAGTTACTTTGTCAGACCTTTTGGGATACTTCAGTTACTTACAGCAAAGAAACCACAGTGCAAAACATCAGCCTCTAGCCAGTGTCACAGAAAATGCAGGAAGAAGCGTTAGAAAGGGCTCATGATTTCACTTGGTCTCTAGCTTCCTTTCCTTGTTCTTTTTCTTCTTCTCTCACCTCAAGAGAATCACTTATTCTTTAACATAAAATTCACTCCATCTAACTCATAGATTATCTGTTTGTAAGACACTGTGAAGATGTGTGGGTGTATTTTCCTGATGGTTTTCTTTCCTAAAATTAGTGACACCAAATCCCCTGTGACTGCATGTAAAAGGATAATATAGACACACTAGACTTCCAAAGGTTTCCAAGCACTTTCCATATGGATGGGTTCCCTACACTTTGGGGAAAGGTACAGTCTGTTTTCCCAGAGCCTTGAGGTTCTTATGTGAGTGTACACTCTAGAGCGCACATAGATCGTGTGTACATCTCAGAGAGACGGCAGTAACGACTCCCAGTCACCTCTCCGCCTCCTCTTTCCCCAGAAACACTGATAAGCTGCCAGGTCAGAGGGTTAATCTACCAACTGTGGGTCCATCACATTTAACTCAGTGACTACCTTCAGACAGAGGGTGGTGGATGCTTTTGGTTTATTAGTGGGGAAAATGAGTCCCAGAGCAAGAAGAGAATTCATCCCCAGTCTCAAACCCCACATGGAAGTCGCTTCTTGCTCTTTGTAAGCCTCAGGCTCCCTCAGTCCCAGTACACACCTTCCCATAAGTACTGTAGAGCTATCATCTGGGTGTAAGCGACACATCAAATTCCACATAACTCAAGAAACAAAGAGCTCCGGCTAGAGAGAGAATAACACGATAAAGATAACTTAACTGCTGTAGCACAGCAAACTGATCACCATTTTCTAAACAGGGCTTGCTGGGCCATATGGCATTTTCCATCTGCCATTCATGCTGTTTAAAACATGTGCCTCTCTCCCTCCTCTTGGCTTGTCAAACTCCTGCTCACCCTTCAGGACCCAACTCAAGTGTGTTGTCAGAGAAGCTTCTATCGACTTCCACCTGGCTTCCACTGCCCTCTGTTGGTACAGCTACTGAAACAGTTATGATATGTGAGAAATCCATAATGCTGAGAATGTTCAAATTCTGTCATCACCAGAGACACAGCAGCAGACCCAAGACCTTGTTGAGAAAACATAATTCTACACTGATGAGCCTTTCATCTCACAGTAATCTAGCAGGGATAGGAAGCAGATTGTGCAAACGTGCACAATTAGAAAACCAAATCATACTTCACATGGGATTTGTAAAGAGAATTGGTGTCAATCACCGCCCTCCTCCTCAAACAAGATTATAATAAATGCAACCACAATGCTGGGGGAATAGACGGTAGAATGTACAATTGATGGTAATTAGGGAAGGATGTAGCACCTGAAAATGATTTTGGAGGCCACCTCCACCTTTTTTTACAGAAGACCTCTGCACTGCTTTGATAACTGAACACAAAAACAGGTTCTGTTTTCCACCTGTGAATACTAATGTGTCACACTATTATGTTATTTTCAAAATCACCACACAGAGTGACCTGTGAAGCTTATTTTTTCCCAGTTTATGGTTTGGCCAGCATGAGCTTACAACCTCAGGAAAGAGCAGGCTACCTTTACAACAGCGTCATTGTGCGTGGAATCACGAAGTAGATGAACAGCACCCGGTAAAAGAGATAAGGTTATTATGTGACTTCAGAGAAGCCATGTGATATGACCCGAGGTAACAGGCCTAGTTATGAATGGGTAGGATCAGTCCCCTGTGATGGGTGAGACCTATGGGACCTTTAAGAAACTCAGCAGGGCTGTGAGCAGTGCAGCGGAGGCAGCAGCACCAAGGCGGAGGATGCGGCTTTCCCCTCACGCTATCAGAGTCGGGTCCTGCCCTGCTGACGCAGAGGCCGTCAAACCCAGGCTCCGGCTGCTGCGGGCAGGACGGCCTTCAACACTCATCACTCATACACAGGCAATTAGCTTCCTCTCGCTTCCTCGTCCTGCTGCTTCTTTGGAAGCTCCGGGTGGAGACAGGTCACCCGCTTCTCGTTCTGATGCCCTGTGTTGTCCACTCTCCCCTCTCTGTGCTGCCAAAGGCCACCTCACTGTTCCAGATGAAAGATCGTTCTGTAATCATGGTAATTGCTGATCATTAGCCTGCACATAATCCCAGACAAATAAGCTTAATGACATGCACAGTCACAAAAATGGTGGGCTCTTTTAGTTCCCAATATAAGAAGCTATCCCACTATGGTTCTTTGAAAGGCTTTTAAGATAATTTTCAAACAGCACTGCAGATAGTTTTCCAAAAGGCATAGGCTGCCAACATCCTTTTGAAGACAACTGTGAATGCAGCGTGCTATAGCAGAAAAAATCTAGTTAACAATCCCAGCTCAGCCGCTTATTAAATCTGTGACTTTTAATCATGTTAGCAATGACTCAGGCCCTAGATTTCTCATCTGGGAAAGAGAGGTACTATTTTCTAGGGCTGTTGTGAAGGTAATATACGCAGGTCTGGGGACAAAGGCAGCACAAAGTAAGTAATAACTCTGAACATGGTTTGTTTTATTATGATTATTACCTCTTTTCTTTCTTCAAATCTAGACCTACATCTAACAAGCCAGGTTCTCTGTCACATTCTTTGTAACAAGCAGTTCTGGGAATTCTGCTAACCTTAACTTTTAGTTAAATCTTTCAAGTAATAACAAATTTCATATACTTTGGAATTTGCAATATTAAAGTACTGTTTTCTTCACAACTCACATGGCAAAAGGGCTTCCCCAGTGGCTCAGATGATAAAGACTCTGCCCACAACATGAGAAACCTGGGTTCGAGTCTGGAAGATCCCCTGGAGAAGGGAATGGCTATCCACTCCAGTATTCTTGCCTGGAGAATTCCAAGGACAGAAGAGTCTGGTGGACTATAGTCCACGGGGTCACAAGGAGTTGGACATGACTTAACAACTAATACTTTAACACTTTCAGATGGCAAAATAAACCCACAGACTGAAATGTAGAGGAAGCTGCCTGGAAGACGCTGGACAGTCCTGCTAGGGCCATCAAACAGAGGGACCCAGGACAGGGAGCAGGAGCGAAAGCTGGGCTGCAAAAGCTATTGGACTTCTCTCACATCACGATGGAAGCAACGTAGTAGAGACATTATATCAACAAATGTGTGGAGTGCTGTCTCCACGTCAGGTGCCATTCTAGGCACTGGAAATAAAGCAATTAACAGAATTAAGTTCTCGACACTGTAGATCTTGACCTTCAGTTGAGGAAAGAGGCAAAGAATGCACAGATCTGTAAAGGTAAGTGCTACAAAGGGAAGTAAAATGGAGCAAGGAATTTCAGTTGTTGGCTGAAGCAACTGAAGCACACTTCAGGGGAAGCAAGGAGCATGCCGTTTTAAGATGACCTTTATTTTTTTTTTCCCTTTTTTTTTTTAATTTTATTTTATTTTTAAACTTTACATAATTGTATTAGTTTTGCCAAATGACCTTTAAAACGGACGGAGAAAGCCTCACTAAATGATGATACTTGAGCAGAGACCTAAAGAAAGTGAGGGAACAGCCAACAGCCATCTGGGGGAAGAGGGTGCCAGGCAAAATAGCAAATGCTTTTGGAAAATTTTGAACAGAAGAGTAAATGGTGTGACACGATGTTTTTAAAAGCTTTCTAGATGATGTCTTAAAAATCTCTCTAAATGCTATATTGAGAGTAGATGTTTATATCAAGGTCAGAAACAGGGAGACCAATTGTGAAGCTAATCCAAGGGAAAAGAGACACAGTATCATGGCCCAAGGTAGTAGTGGGAAAGATGTTAAGATGTACACAGTCTGTAATCATTTTTTAATTGAAGTATTGATTTACAATATTATTAGTTTCAGTTGTACATATGCTGATTCAGTATTTTTATAGATTATACACCACTTAAAGTTATTATAAAACATTAGCTATATTTTCCTCTGCTGTACAATATATCCTTGTTGCTCATATTTGATATACAGGGGTTTGTACGTCTTAATTGCCTCCCCCTATCTTTCCCCTCCCACTTTTCCATTCCCCAATGTAACCACCAGTCTTTTCTCTATATTTGTGAGTTTGCTTACATTTTATTAGATACATTCTTTTGTTTAATTTTTTAGATTCTACGTGTAAGTAACATCATACAGTAATTGTCTTTGACTTATTTCACTAAGCATAAGACCCTCTAGGTCCATACACATTGTTGCAAATTGTAGCATTTCATTCATTTTAATAGTTGAGTAATATTCCACTGCATATCTATAATCTCTTATTCATTCATCCATCAATGGAAACATAGGATGCTTCCATGTTTTTATTGTAAATAATTCTGCTATGAACTTTGGGCTGCATGTATCTTTTCGAATCAATATACTGCTTTTTGAGAAAATTCAATACTTTTATCCATAATGATTGCACCAATTTACATTCCCACCAACAGTGTGTTATGGTTTATTTTTCTCCATACTCCCTCCAACATCTGTTATTTGTGTTCTTTTTGATGATAGCCATTCTGACAGGTGTGAGGTAATATCTTATTGTGATTTTGACTTGATTTGTCTGTTATTAACAATGTTAAACATCTTTTTATGTCACTGTTGGCCATCTGTATGTCTTATGTGGAAAAATGTCTATTCAGATCTTCTGCCAACTTAGGTTGTCTGTTGCTTTTTCACGTTGAATTGTATACATTGTTTATATATTTTGGATATTAATCCCTTATCAGTCATATCATTTGCAAATATTTTCTCCCATTCTGTAGGTTGTCTTTTCATTTTGCCATTGGTTTCCTTTGCTGTACAAAGGCTTTTAAGTTTAATTAAACCCTATTTGCTTATTTTTGCTTTTATTTATTTTGCCTCAGAAAGCTGATCCAAGAAAATATTACTAAAATTTATGTCAAAGAGTGTTATGCCTAGGTTGTCCTCTAGGAGTTTATGATTTCAGATCTTTCACTTAGGTCTTTAATCCATTTTGAGTTTATTTTTGTATTTGGTATGAGAAAATGTTTTAATCTCATTCTTTTACATGTAGCTATCCAGTTTTCCCAGCAGCACTTATTGAAGAAGCTGTCTTCCTTCATTGTATATTGTTGTCTCCTTTGTTGCAGATTCACAGCCCATATACATGTGGGTTCATCTCCGAGCTCTCTGTTCTGTTCTGTGTGTCTGCTTTCATGCCAACACTATGCTATTTTGATTACTGTAGCTTTGTAGTATCAAAGCCAGGGCATGTGATACCTCCAGCTTTATTTTTTATCTCACAATCACTTTGGCAATTTGGGGTTTTTTGTGGTTTCACATGAATTTTAGTTTTCTAAAACCAAACTAGCTGTTCTAGTTTTATGAAGAATGTCTCGGGTATTTTGATAGGGATTGCATTAAATCTGTAGTTGCTCAAAGATTGCTTTGAGTGCTATGGACATTTTAACAATGTTAATTCTTCCAAATCTAAGAAAACAGGATATATTTTCATTTCTTTGTATCATTTTCAAATCTTTAATCAATGTCTTATAGTTTTCAGAGTATAGCTCTTTCATTTCCTTGGTTAAGCTTATTCCTGGGTATTTTATTAGTTTTTGATGTGATAGCCTGGGTTTATTTTAAAGAGAAAGTCAAAGAATGTCCCAATGGATTGGGTATGGTTGTGAGAAAATCATGGATAATGCTAACGTAATATGCTGAGTATCTGAAAGAGAGAGGATGCTACTTACTGAGTTGAGGAAGACTGATAAAGGAGTAAGTTTGGAAGGAAGAGAAATAGTTCCATCTCAGACATGTAAGTTTAAAAGACCTATTAGACTGCTAAGTGGAGATGTTGAGTAGGTAACTGGTTATTCAAATCTAGAATCTAGCAGAAGGTCTGGGATGTAGACACATATTTGGGAACCATTAGCTCACAGATGGTATTTACAGTTTTGTTGCTAAGTAAGATCTGGAAGTTGGGGATGGACAGGGGAGGCTTGGCATGCTGCAATTCATGGGGTTGCAAAAAGTCAGACACGACTGAGCGACTGAACTCAACTGAACTGAAGATCTCCAAAGGAGTGAATACAGGATGGCAAGAGAAGAAATTTGAGAACTCAAATTTTGTTAAGTAGCCAAAGAAGAATGAAACAGAAGTCTGACATAATTAGAAAATCTTTAAATCCTATGTGATGTAGAAGGGCTTCCAGAATTTCTGCATGCTTTAGGGCAGACTTGGAGAGTAGCTGATGATGCTGGTTAGTGAACCTGTAAAGAGAGTAATTGATGATGCTGATTGGTGAACCTGTAAGGAAAGTAGTTGATCATGCTGGATGGTGAACTTATACGGAAATGTGACTACACTGGGAACAAGGGGTCCCAAGGTGAGAACTACAGCAAAATATTAATACCAATGAGATACTCAGCTTAATCCAGGACCAAGCTAGGGAACTGAATCCTTAGTCTCTGACTTCACCAGGATCTGACTCAACCAAGAAAGAAAATTTCCCAAGTTTTTGAGCTGAAAACTTAACCATCAGATGCCAACAAGGCACCACTGAACAGAGGAAACATGGCATTGCCTGGGTCTAGAGGAGCCACAAAGATGCTCCAAGGACCTAGGCACTTAGCTCTGGGACTTCTCCCCTTCCCTGCCCCGATGTGGTCACCTAATCTCCCTCCTTCATATTCCAAGATCCATATTGGAGAGAAGCAGAAACTGGGGAAACATAAAAACAAATTTATCCAAAAGAGACTAAATTATATATCAGACGTTATTTAAATTAGCAACTGAGTTTACTGAATTGGACTAAATTTAGTATCCTCTTGCACCTGCTACCAAATAAGGAAGGGCCTCTTTTGAGATGATTAGATGAATTATGAAAAGTACAGAAGCTATACTTTCTCTGCATATTTGAATGTGCTATGTAAATTTACAATCAGAAAAATTTATAAATTCATCTTGTCAACTGTGAACTACTTAGTTTGAGACATGTAGGAGTGTGGGGTGAGTAAAGAAGCTCTGAAAGTTTCAAGAGGTTGGAACACAGGACGCATACTCAGAAGTTTCTATAAGCTGGTGATTAGGTAAAACTATTAATATGTAAATTAGACTTCAGTGCCTGGGAAGATAATGGAATCGAAAAGGAAATAGTAAATATCTCAGGGAATTAACACAGTCACATCAAATAGTAATATAAATTATATGGTGTGCTTAGGGTTATTCTTTAAGAAGCAAACATTAATTTACAGACATCTCCTCAGTTCAGTGAGTCTTTTTGGATCACCTTGACACTATGGCACAACAAGCCTCCCAGCATCCCCACATGGCAGGAAAGGAGGGATATGCCAAATATTTAGCCTCCTTTCAATTTACCAATGGAGCCACGAGTCAAAGGGCGGTAGAATATCATGGGCCAGTCTCTTCTGCTTCTCTACTCCAGTGTTCCCCTGTGCCTGGAAAAAGCATGAGAATATGTTGACAGGACTCTGACTTGGAGGCTTTTCAAACCCAGCAGGATTTGGGTTTGAACTGCTAAATCAGTTAAGTAGCTGAACTGCTGCTTAACACTCATTTTAAGCTTTTAGAAATACATGTTACAAATATGTAAAGCTTGTATCAGTCCCACTCACCACACAAATACACACACACACACACTCATGCACACATACACACAATTCTCCTTCACTTTTGCTCATTCTTTCATTTCCATTTTCATTCAACAAATAGTGGGAACATACTCTATTCCATACATTGACCATGATGTCAGGTTCCAAGTGTAAAAAATGCCTCGCACCTGACCTTAAGCTGTTCACTGTTTAGTAAGAAGAGTCAAGCACACCAACGACAAAAGGTAATGCATCCAAGTGTGATGGAGATGCAAAGGAAAGAACAGTCCCTCTCCCACTTCATGTCCAGCCAAGGACAACACTTATTTTACCCATCAGCCTGCCTACAGCCTCATAACCACTTCCAAATTTTTATTTTATCCATCATCTATTCCTTCCTATTAAAACCAGCTTGCTCTCTCAATTTCCCTATTTTTGTCAGCATTATGGCCATTTATAAGTTGCACAAAACTGAATAACTTGGGTATCCCTCAACCTTACTTATCTTTCATTATTTTTAATCAAATTCCAACTAATCAAAGCCTCATAGGTCAAATTGGCAGAAAATCCAGGATCTCCCTTAGCAATTATGCAAGGACTATGGGAAACTGATGGGCTTCCCTGGTAGCTCAGCTGGTAAAGAATCTGTCTGCAATGCATGAGACCCCAGTTCGATTCCTGAGTCAGGAAGATTCCCTGCAGAGGGGATAGGCTACCCACTCCAATATTCTTAGGCTTCCTTAGTGGCTCAGACAGTAAAGAATCTGCCTGCAATGTGGGAGACCTGGGTTTAATCCATGCATTGGGAAAAGCCCCTGAAGGAGAGCATAGCAACCTACTCCAGTATTCTTGCCTGGAGAATCCCCATGGACAGAGGAGCCTGGTGGGCTGCAGTCCATGGGGTCACAAAGAATCAGACACAACTGAGTGACTGAGCACAGCACAGGGGAACCTGGTCCTCAGGAATGACAGACCCTGACCTGGCACCTGGCCTGCTGACAGCAACACAGGCGGTCTGGAGGTCAGAGCACCCACTAGACACCTGGATGCTGACAAGGTGACTGGACCCCGTTCCCAAGCTGAGTGTTCCTCCCCTGGGGCAGAGCGACCCCCACCCACCCCTGCCCAACACTTAATGTCCAAGCCCAACTATCAGCACACAGTCAGCCACATAGACATCAGTACTCTAAGATCAGACACAGAATGCAGTGGCTGGCCTATCGTGTAGCCTAGATGTCCCTATTCTGACCAAATTCCCCGATTTCTCCTGCTACCCAGAGTGCTGTCTGCTGAGGGCTCTCAACTGAGTCCCTGCCCAGGAGAAGCGTGTCTTCTTTCTTAGCGTAGGCACTTTCCCCTCCAGTAAACTTGCACTCGAAGAGTCTTTGACTAGGCAAGGATAGGCAAAGATCCAGCCCCTCAGGGCCAAATTCAGGACACCTGTGAGGGGCAGCTCAGTTTTCAAGTCCCTGATAGCATGAACTGCATCACAGTTCACCTTCCTCTGTTCATTCCTGTTGGCTTGTGTTGCTCTATGGCCCTGAACACAAATCTCCATCTCAGACTGCTTCCTGGGCAAACCAACCCTGGCAGGTGGTAGGCGACTCGACTTTAGAAGACCTACCCAATCCCCTCCACCCTGCCAACCTCATCTTCCGTCGCCTAGACTTTGTGTTGAATTGGAGTTACTCTTCAACAGTAAAATTTTTCCCATTAAGTGTTTCATCTCTGGCCTCTTAATTTTTATTTTGCCTTTATTAGGAGGCTGTTCTATCTGCAAATGCTTCAGGGAGCTAGAATGTAGATCTAAGCCGCCTCTTTCCACCTGCTTTTACTTCTGCCACTTTTGCATGTTGTCTCTGTGAAAACTGGATCATTGAACCTTCAAAAATTCTATCCTTACTGTTACATATTCAGATACAACTCACAAAAGGAACCCCAGTTCCAGGATGGCTGGGCCTGCTGAGCCCAGTCACCGATACTAAAAGTAAGCCTTTCTGGTTAGCAACCCAGCCAAGATACTGAGGCCAGGGAGAGTTTCCTCTTGGGGCTCCTTTTTTTCAGTCTTTCAACCTCACCAGGAGCTTCTAAACTCAAAAGATTCTCTTATAGCATTGATTTCAAGCATTTCAGAGATAAAGAACTTGGGAGTCTCAAATGTACTTCTGGCAGGAAGTTTCCAGGACCTGTATCAATTTGCCTAAGAATTTATGAATGTGAGGAACACAAGAGCCTATTTATCTCACATTTGCCTCAACAAGAGGGCCCTGACCAGGACTCTAGAAACAGCACCCAGATAATGATGCAGCTGGCAACTTTTGCATAGAAGCTTTATTTTTTTTTTTTTTTAAATTGTAAAAAGTCTATCAAATCAGGCAGCCCATTACCGTACTCAATACTGAATTCTTGGTAATAATCAAAGTTTTAAATGGCCAATAATAAATCCCTTAATCCACTGCTTATTCTTATTTCCAATTTTTAAGTCATTCTCTGTCTTCTGAGGGAGTTTCTGATAGAAAATGTAGGCTGAATTTCTTTCCTCTGGTAAAATTAAAGATTTACAGAATATAAACATAATTTAACTGAGTAATAGACACTAGTGGCCTAAAATAAGCTCATAATCTCTTCCGCTGACAATTGCCTAGTTTGACTTGTAAACAACAGTTTGTAAATGTGTTTATCGTTGTTCCCTGCAGAGGATATTAACCTGTCCTTGGACTTGGCCTGAGTTTTGCATTTTAGATCACTAAATAAATACACGAGCGATAAATAAGGAAAGAGGGAAGGAAGATATGATAATAGATTTTTTGCTGCAATTCTTCTTTTGCAGCAACAGACTCAATTTCATATCCTACCCCAACCACATAAATTTGGACTTTTCTTGCGTTCTCCATCTTGGTAAATAGCACCATTTATTCCTAGCAAGTAATCAAGCTATTATTCTAGCCATCTCTGCCACACACTAAATCTTCCACCAAGGCCTGTATATGCCACATTCTGCAGAGCACTAAATACTTTGCCTCCTCTTGTTAACTGAATTAAGCCATATGGACCCTGCTCTCGAAGCCTAACCCAGCCAAGGCTCTCTGCCTTAGTGGGGAAGAGTTCTTTTTCCTTTCCATTTAAGCAGCTGAACAATAAAGCTGTAACTGGCACAGCACAAGCTTTATTCAGTGGCCAAAGAGTGGAGAAGCTGTAACTAAGTTTATAGATAAACTTCTCACTCACCTTGCACGAGGGACTTTATTTTTAAGACTAAAGACAAAGGGAAGAGGAATGGGGTTAGTGATGGGGAGGCATGCACATTAATGTACCGGAGAAGGAGCAGGGCTTGTTCCAGCGCTTTGTGAAGAGAGTAAACTAGCCAAGATGGCCTGTCCAGGCTCTCTGCCCACGTTTTGTGAATAATGATCATGTAATAGCTGAGGTCACTTGTAGCACTGCAAGCATGCGCTTCACGAGGCACTCACTTGGCCAGGGGCTGCTTTGTGTGGTACACCTGTGTAAGCTTCACCTGGAAAAGCCCGGAAGGGTTGTATGTGGTTATGTTGTGTTATATTGTGCCTGCTGTGCCCACCAGGAGAGAATAAACGCGTCTGCAGTTCCTGTGACTGGTCAAGTTCTCTCCCAGCCTCTTTGCTCATGCCTTGCCTACCATGCGTTCAGCAAGCAGTGCGCACAGGGAGACACGGGGAGACACCTGGCATCATGAACAGGACCGGCGATACTATTGGCAGAGTCGTTAGGATACCCAGCAGGTAGGGGAGCCTGAGGCTCCGCTGGATGGAGGGAGCCAGTGGCCACCTCATAGCATGTGGTACCATGCGGCCATGATCCTCTTGGTGTGTGCTCCAGTGGAAGACTGGGAGGCAGTGGACACATCCCGGGATGGCACCAAAAAGGTATTACAGGTGGTGAGTTCCCATTTGCCGAACAAGGCAGCACGGTCTGTCTCTGGCACCATGGGGTGGGTTTTCCTGATTGCCCTGAAAGCGAATATGGATAGTGCCCTACACGATGCACCAGGGCACAGTACGCAGAGACGCTTGGAAGAACTAGAGCAGCATATATTGGTATTAGGGTAAGAACCCCATGGCCCTGGAGAACCCAGCATCTCAGACAGTGAGGCGGTAAGTGACGGTGATGATGAACATTATGAGACCAAAGATGATGGTGGTGAACATTATGAGACTGCGGGTCCCCGCTTGGCAGAGAGGCCTGTTGTGAAGTGGAAAGTTAAGCATGACCAGCCTATGGCCCAGTGGGGGACATCTTCAAGGGGCCCCCAATGTGACTGAGTTGATGATATATCAACCATATATTCAAGCAGAGTTGGTCAACTTGTGTAGGCAATTTCAGCAAAAGCAAGGCGAATGCTTGGCAGCATGCCTCTTGCAACTTTGGTACCCAGGGGTAGACAGTATCCTGTGTGCTGGGAGAGGTGGAATGGCTGGCATCGATAACCACTTACCCCTCATTAGGACACCAGTGAACCAGTGAAGTTGCTCAGTCGTGTCCAACTCTTTGCCATCCCATGGACTGTAGCCTACCAAGCTCCTTCATCCATGGAATTTTCCAGACAAGAGTACTGGAGTAGGTTGCCGTTTCCTTCTCCAGGGATCAAACTCAGGTCTCCTGCATTACAGGCAGATGCTTTATCATCTGAGCCACCAGGGAAGCCCTTTGTCATTGAGACAAATGTGCAGAATGCTAGGTGACTCCTGCAGGGGGCGCCCAACCAAGCACACACCCTCACGGAATGGATTAACTCTGCCATCTGCACTGTGTGGGCGAACACAGGAGAACTCCTGGATACTGTGAGTAAATGGTATGCCTATGCCGAGTTGACCCACATGGTGAGGAACTGGGTATGAAGCCGTCCATGTTTAACCCAAATACCTGAGGCCCAGATGATGAGCGTTTTACTAGCAGCATTTGAGATGCCAGTTTGAACAATGCCCCATCTACCACTTTCGGATCCTGGACTTATATTCTTGCACCCTATGTGGGGCGCCCCATCTATGAGGTGACCTCAATGGTGGCTAGCTTGGGAGAAATAGAGGGATGCTGGCAGGCATTAGAAGGGTGAAGACCCTGAAGGGCGCCTGAGCTGGTAAAGGCTGCATCTGGGTGATGAGAATGCAAATGTGGGCTGGTTTGCTGGCAGCGAGAGTAGGCAGAAATAAAGCTGATAGACAGCCCAATGCTCTGCTCCTAGAGCGGTGGAGGCAACTGGGACCAGAGCAGCAGTTTACCAAGCTTGGGAAGCACCCACAGCAAGAGGTACGGGTGATTCAGTGAGAAGATTGCACGGTGCCCAAGGATGTTCCTTTAGATGATGCCCTTTTCTGCTTTGAATGGGGCTCAGGCCAAGGTGCGGAGAAGGCGATGGCACCCCACTCCAGTACTCTTGCCTGGAAAATCCCATGGATGGAGGAGCCTGGTAGGCTGCAGTCTATGGGGTCGCTGGGAGTCAGACATGACTGAGCGACCGCACTTTCACTTTTCACCTTCATGCATTGGAGAAGGAAATGGCAACCCACTCCAGTGTTCTTGCCTGGAGAATCCCAGGGACGGGGGCGCCTGATGGGCTGCCGTCTATGGGGTCGCACAGAGTCGGACACGAAGCGACTTAGCAGCAGCAGCAGCAGCAGGCCAAGGTGTCCTCCTGAAGAGCCCAAGCAGGGACAGGAGGCCCATGCGGAACCTGCATTTCACTAGTCACTTGCTGATACACAGAGAGGAAGGGCCCTGGCTGACACCAGCGCTGGATGCAGCCTTGTTTACGGAAGCCAGAGCCGTTTCCCAGTCCTAGTGCGTGCTCTGATGGCTATGGCGGCCAAAGGATGTAGATGCAGGCTGTGTCCTATGGTGTAGGTTTGGAACAGTGTCCTGTAAAGGCTGTGCCCTCAGATTTAGAAAAGTGTGACCATGTGGGTGGGCTGTGAAGGCTGCAAAAATCCCCTCCTGGAAGGGGTGGACTTGACACCTCTGGGCGCTTTTGCGGGTGCTGAATAAAACCACGCAGGAGTAGAGTTGCCTCTGTGGAGGCTTTTCTGCAATCTCACAAGGACAGAGAGTGGACTTGGTCAAGGCAGATAAAGGCACTCCACATGCAGTGGGCGGCCGTTCTAGCCCCATGAAGACGAGGACCACAACATGAGTTCCAGGTGATAACTGGTGTTGGGTTTTGCTATGTGTTGGGGATGTGAGTGTTATAGCTATTGCTGTTGCAAGATGTAAATCCATGGGTCAGTGTTACTCACCAAGGGAATATCGCAGAAAAAGGACTGCACACAGGATGTGAGGTGAGAGACCCTGCAGGGGTGGAGTGTGGGGAGAGCAAGTTAGCCAAGATGGCGTGTTCAGGCTCTCTCGCCCCACATTTTCTAAAAAATGACTATGTAACAGCTGAGACCATTTATAACACTGCGTGTGTGCATCATGAGGTACTTGGTCACGGGCTACTTTGTGCAGTACATCCGTGTAAGTTCCACCTGGAAAAGCCCAGAAGGGTTGCGCGTGGTTATGCTGTGTTATGGCTGCCACACCAGCCAGGAGAGAATAAACTCATGTGCAGTTCATATGGCTTCTCGCATTTTCTTCCAGCCTCTTAGCTCGTGACTTGTCTACTGTGGGTTCAGTAAACAGTGTGCACCAGGAGATACAGCGAGACAGTTGGTGCTCTGAGCGTGATCAGCGATACAGCTTTCTATCCATTTTTGATTCTCAATGCCTGGTCTAGGCTGGCAGGTGTGTCATTTAATATGCTGACGGGCTTCCCTGGTGGTTCAGTGGTAAAGAATCTATCTGAAATGCAGGAGACGCGGGCTAGATTCCTGGGTCAGGAAGATTCCCCTGGAGGAGGAAATGGCAACTCACTCCAATAATCTTGCCCAGAAAACCCCATGGGCAGAGGATCCTAGTGGGCTACAGTCCATGGGGTTGATAAGAGTCGGACATGGCTGAGCCCTGGCTGCAGATAGTAAAAATCAGTGTATAACTCAGGGTCGGTTGGAGGTCAGAGTCATTGTCATCTTGGTCCTAGCTGGCTGTATTTGAACTTTTTGTTTACAGCTTCCTTTCTTGTCTCTGGACTCTTTAACTTAAAGATTTATGCTGAAAAATTGAAGTGTAAGTGTTAGTCACTCCAGTAGTGTCTAAATCTTAGTGATCCCATGGACTGTAGCCTACCAGGCTCCTCTGTCCATGGAATTCCCAGGCCACAATACTGGAGTGGGTTGCCATTTCCTTCTCCAGGGGATCTTCCTGACCCAGGGACTGAACCCAGGTCTCCTGCATTACAGGCAGATTGTTTACCATCTGAGCTACTAGGGAAGCCCTAAGACTTATGCTGCTGCTGCTGCTAAGTCGCCTCAGTTGTGTCCGACTCTGTGCAACCCCATAAATGGAGGCCCACCAAGCTCCCCTGTCCCTGGGATTCTCCAGGCAAGAATACTGGAGTGGGTTGCCATTTCCTTCTCCAATGCATGAAAGTGAAAACTGGGAGTTGGCAGGTTTTCAGCAAGGACACTCCTGCTAACGGTGGGGTTGATGGATTCTGAGCAAGGATGGGGCAGCTCTGGCAACACTGTCATCACCTACTTCTATTTCTTTCCTTCAGGCCCACTCTCTTCCTCAGGGACGTAGATTTTTGCAGTTATTTCCAAACTGATCTCCCTGCCCCTAACCTTATCTGCTTCTGGTATTTCCTCTACATTGCAATTAAACTGATCTTTCTAGAGTGAAAATTTGATCAAATCACTTCTTCCCCTTCCCTCTGTATAATATTTCAGTGGGTTCATCACAACAAAATCTGAAATGATTATACTTAATTGTCCTTACTAATACTTTCTCACCCCTCTGGTTTCATCTCTTGAAAATTTGCATGTCATGTTCTAGCTCCACTGAACTTCTTACACCTCTCTGAATACTCTGTCTTCTCTCTTCACTCTGTGTCCTTGACATTTCTCAACCTTTGATTGAATGTTTAAAAATGCCATCTTCTTTATAATATCCTTTACAATACACTCCAATCTTTAACCCTTTAGGGCAAATTCTTCCTATGTATTATCACAGTAGCTATTATAGTTCATTGGTCACATTAGTTACATACACAACTAACAACCAGTTATTCTTGTCTTTGTCTTTAGGTTCTAATATCCTTAAGGATGAGGAAACATTTTCAGTTTTGATCCCTAGTGCTCAGTGAGAGCCTAGTATTTAATAATTTCTCAGTCACAATTTATATAATTAACTAATTCAACAACAATACAGTAAGAAAAGTCTGGGCTCCCCAGATGGTGCTAAATCACTTCATGGTGACATTAACTCTTCACGATTAGCAGAAAACTTTGTAAAGATAAATGCTTAGTTGCATGAACTCCTCTTTCACCAAAATTACATATATTGATCTTCCCTCCCTAACTCTTTGGAGCAGTATCTCAGAGCTATGTGAAATGCTATCTCCTGAGTCATGGTCCACATTTTGCCCCAGATAAAACTTAACTTGTGACTCTGATGTCGTGTGTCTTTTTTAAGTTGACAAGAAGAAAAGAAAGAGTTTGCATCTTCCCTTTGAAAGCATCCTTCCAAACATCCCACTCAATATTTCAACTTATATCTTATTAGCCAGATCATAATAACCTAACTATATTCAGTGATAAGATAGAAATTAGACTTAGTCATTCTGGCACATGGCGCATTGCCCTGAATGCCTATTTTGTATCATTTTAAGTAGAAAATGTACAGTATGCTGCATTGTTTTATTTCATAACACATTTAATACTCACAACAACCTTGCGAGATAGTTATATGAGTAGTTCCACTTTAATAGGTGAGCTTAGACATCAAATACAAAAAGTGAAGTAATTTCCCCAAGGTCGTGCAGCTGAATTTGTTAGAAATGTTGACCCAGGGATGCATCTAGGGAAAAAAAATTAAATGTTAGTTCCTTGGCTAAAGGGATCCTTATTTCTTATTTAAAGACTATGTTTATTAATTGAACAAATATTTACTGACCTTTCACTGTTTTTCAGATAATATCTTAGGTTCTATGAAAATATCAATGAATAAGAGAGATGAGGTCCCTATCCACATAGAAGTTACATTTCAAGAGCAAAAAATCCATAAAGAGATTACAAATTATGAACTACACTGTAAACAAACAATTTAATTTGCTATGAAGTGTGTCAGTCAGGACAGGCTAGGAGGTTATGCTACAGTAACAAACCAGCTCCCTCTTTGTTCACAGGGAGTCTGGCTCATGGTACTATTGTGGGAGAGCCTTAGAGAGACACCATCTCTAAACTCCAACATCAACTCAGCAAGAGAATAGTGTCGGCTTCACTGGTCATGAAATATTTCCTCTCAGGAGCAACATATCAACACATGTCATTTTGGCTCACATTTCGAATCATGTAAGTTCCTTAGGCTCATGTGGAGGGGGCCATGCTCCAGGCATGGGGATAGAGTAGGAGAATCGCCTGGCCTGATGGAAGGGCAGAAGTACGCTCTGTCCGCAGGGAAAGAGCTTTGGAGCTGCTCTTTCCTGGGCACCCATCTAAGGTCACCAACACTTTTCATCCCCAGATTGGGCCCACTGATTAGGGCTTTGTTTGGGTTATTTTACTATAAATACAGAAACAGGCAATCATGCCCAGAAGTCCATCTGGTCTCCATTCTTTCCTTTACCATGAGGGCTTTTTATTATATCCCATGAATTTGTCCAGTCGTATCTCCAGAATCTTGGCAGCACTGTTCTTCTGCCCCTAAACCTAACCATGAGAATCTGGAAGAAGAAATTCACCAGTCTGTCAACCATTTTTGCTTAAACACAGCACAGAGAACGTCCGGTGTCACAGTGACCGCAGAGCTTCCTACAGCTGCAATGTCAAAAAAGTTTGTTTCATTGTGTATAACCTCAATTGATTGAGTCTCAATCGAGCTCATATTTCATTCTGAAGAACATTTTACAATCACCATTCAAAGTTTTCACTAGCAGGATGTGTCTATGTTCTACAACTGTCTTTGAATCCAGTAAGAGGGAAATGACCATGTCGTTTCTTTGGGGGCATAATTGGTCTATACCAATAATTTCACTAAATGGCTTCAGTACCTGGTAGATTATTGTAATATTTTTTGGAAACTGTGATAAAAATCTTAGAGCCATCCATCTTGTCTTGGCACATTTGCACTCTTTGAGTCTCTAATGATTTCCATTATTTCTTCCCTTAAAATATGCCTCTCTAATTTTTCTTTATTGCTCTGTGGTTACTGGTGCATTGCTATTTCTGTAAAGAAACTTTGAGACTTGCTATATCCTACAGGTTTTGTTCTGATTTATATTCATTTTTGTGAAATGCTACTAAAGCAGAATTAATTTAAAACTTGTCAATTCAAAGCATTCCAAAGACCCACCTTCTAAACCTGTAATGGAGCCAATTATTTCATTTGAACAACAGAAAAGAACAGTAATTTCCATGTTCCATTAATGAAATGACAATAGATTAATTATGTTCTAAAAAAAACTACTTTGGCTGTCAATATCTGTGGTGTGACTCACTTTAGCTGATGTCCGTGGTTCAATAAGGTTCAATAATATGGTTCAGTCTGAATTGAACACGTGTTGTACCAGACACTATTTGCCCACCTAATAGTTATCCTCCCCTTTTTAGAACGACAGAATGTACTTACACTCTGGGAGGCAACATGCCTGTCTAGGAACTGTGTTTCCTGGCTTTCTTTGCTGCTGGAATAGCCAAGTAACCCAGTTTGGGTCAGTGGGAAGTAAGTGACAGTCACGGGACAGGACTTCTGGGGAAGGTACTCAAAGAGTAGGCTACCTTAGATGGCTCACAGATTTGCCTTTTTCTCACCCCTTCTTCCTTTATGAATTTCAAGTATGATGATGGGTAAAAAACAACTGTCTCATGTTCATGGAACAGTATCAGATACTAAACTGGTTTTTGTTTGTTTGTTTGTTTTGTTTTGTTTTTTAAGCAAAGGCAGAAAGAAGCTGGTCCCTGATGACATTGTGGAGCTGCCATCGACCCTGGGCTGCTCATTTCCGGAGTTCTCATTAAATGAGATAAACAAAGGAACTAATTTATTTCAGGTACCCTTTTCAAGTTTGTTACTCAGAATCTAAAAATCAGTTTGAGAAAAATTGCCATCTTAATAATATTGAGTTCTCCAGTACATAAAAATGGAATGCCTCTTTGTTTATTTGGATCTTTAATTCCCATCAGCAATATTTTGTAGTTTGCAGCATATATACTTTGTACTTATATTTGTCAAATTTATTTTTAAGTATATTTCTCTCTTTGACACTATAATGAATAGAATTGTCTGCTTAATTTCAATTTTGGATTGTTCATTAAAGGATATAGAAATACAATTGATCTGGGTATATTAATCTGTTAGTATGGAGTATTACATTAATTGATTTTCAGGTGTTAAACCGACTATGGTGGACATAATCTTAATGTGGCCCCCATGGTCTCTATATCCTGACACTAACCACCATCCCCTTGAGTATGATCAAAACTTGTGGCTTGCTTGTGATAAATAAAATACAGTAAATATGACTGAATATATGAAATTATGTGATTACATAAGATTGTAATACCTTGAGTCTCTTTGTACCTTGCGGGCTTTGAAGAAGCAAGGGGCTACACGGAGGAATTTCAAGTAGTAAGGAAATGGAAGCAGTTTCCAGAAGCTTAGAGCAGTCTCCAGTCAACGACCAGGAAGTAACTGAGGTTCTGTAGTCATCAGGAACTGCCAGAAGCCTGAGTGAGCTTGTAGGAAGATCCATCTTTAGCTGAGCCTTGTGCAGCTCCAGATATTTACCGATTGCAGCCTTGTGGGATGCTAACCCTGGGCCCAAATAAACTGTGCCTTGGCTCCTGACCCGCAAAACCTATGAGATAACAAATCAAACTGGGATAATTAAAATAAACTGCTGCCAAAACTGTGGTAATATTCTTACTTGGCAATAAGTACCAACTTTTTGTTCCTGAGATAAATGCTACTTCACCATATGTTTCTGGATTCCATTTGCTAATATTTTTTTGAATATTTTTGTGTCAGTTTTTACATGTGACATTGATCTGTAGAGTTGGCTTTGTTATCAATGGCCCCAGAGAATTAATTGAAAAGTTTTCTTTTTCTATTTTCTGGAAGAATTTGTGGAGCACTGATAAGATTTATTCTTTAAATGCTTGATATAATTCATCAGTGAAACACCATTTTGGTTTCAAACTTCTTTGCATCTTTCTAGAAAGTTCATCTAAGTTGTCAAATTTATTGATATTAGTTGTCTGTAATATTCCATTTAATTTTAATTTTTGTCAGTAATTATGTCCCCAGTTTCATTTCTGATTTTGGAAATTTGTGTCTTCTTTTTTTTTTTCTTGGTCAGTCTTGCTAATATTTGTTCATTTGAAAAATATTTCCAGAGAATCAACTTTTAATTTAGTTGATTTCTCCATTGTTTTTCTATTTTCTATTTCATTGCTGTCTACTCAGATCAAAGTTGTTTCCTTCCTTTTGCTTGATTTGGATTTTATTTGCTCTTCTTTTTCTGCTTTCTCAAGGCAGAAGCTTGGGTTATTGTTTCAGGATCTTTCTTCTTTTCTAATAAATGACTTTAAAGCTATAAATTTCCTTCTAGTTACTGTGTCAGCTGCATCCCATAAATTAATATGTTGTGTCTTCATTTTTGGTCAATTTAAAATATTTTCTAATTCTCTTGTGATTGATGCTTTTGAACTTGGAGAAAACTCTTGAGGGAGTCTCTTGGACTGCAAGGAGATCAAACCAGTCAATCCTAAAGGAAATCAATCCTGAATACTCATCAGAAGGACTGATGCTGAAGCTGAAACTCCAATATTTTGGCCACCTAATGCGAAGAAATGACTCACTGGAAAAGACCCTGATGCTGGGAAACATTGAAGGCGGGAGGAGAAGGGAACAGCAGAGGATGAGATGGTTGGATGGCATCACTGACTCAAGGGACATAAGTTTGAGTGAACTCCAGGAGTTGGTGATGCACAGGGAAGCCTGGCATGCTGCAGTCCATGGGGTCACAAAGAGTCAGACACGACTTAGTGACTGGACTGAACTGAACTGAACTGATCTTCTTTGAGAGTATGATGTTTAATTTTCAAATATTTTGGATTTCACAGATTTTCTTCTGGTACTGATTTTTAATTTAATCCCATTGTGGTCAGAGAATATACTTTGTATGCTTGCAATTCTTTTAAATTTATTGAGAATTTTTATTGCCGAGCATGTGGTCTAACCTGGAAATTGTTCTGTGTATGCTTCAAAAGCATTTGCATGCTACTGTTGTTGAATATTCTATTGAGCCATGTTGAGTGAAAATATTCAGGTTTTCTATATAGTTTTGTGTTTATCCTCCTTGGAGCTCATTGAATTTTGTGAATGTGTTGATCGATGTTTTCCTCAAATTTCAGAAGTCTTCAGCCATCATTTCATTGAATGTTTTTTTCCATTTCCCTCTCTCATCTTCTTCTGTGACGGTCACTATGTGTTCGTTGGGAAGCATAATGCTGCCCCTATTTCACTTCATTTTTCCTCAATCATTGTTTTCTGTGTTCTTAAGTTACATGGTCTTGATTGATCTGTCTTCAAGTCCACTGATTCTTTCCTCTGTCATCTGAAATCTACTGTAAAAACCAGTATAGTAAATTTTTCATTTTTGTTATTTTACTTTTTAATACCAGAATTTCTATTTGCTCCTTTTAAAAATAATAGCTCTTAGTTGATTCTCCCTATTTGTAATAATACTTTTGTTTAAAACTTAAGAATGCTTTTATTTAGTTCTTTGGGCATATTTATTATACTACTTTGAAGTCTTTGCTAAGTTGAACATCAGGGGAAAATCAGAGATAATTTATATTTTCTGCTTTTATGCTGGACTCTTATTCATGAGATTTTTTTTCATACCTTGGTGAAAACTGAACATTTGAAAAATATCATAGCAACTGTGGATTTTTATCACCTGCTATTTATTCCTTTGGTGACTTAGCTAAACTAAGTCTCTAGATTCTCTCTCCCACACTGTGTATGGCCTCTGAAGCCTCAATCAGTTTTGTAACTCTTTTGTTAAGATTTTAAGTCTGAATCAGTTCTAATGAGGTGGATGAAACTGGAGCCTATTATACAGAGTGAAGTAAGCCAGAAAGAAAAGCACCAATACAGTATACTAACGCATATATATGGAATTTAGAAAGATGGTAACAATAACCCAGTGTACGAGACAGCAAAAGAGACACTGATGTATAGAACAGTCTTATGGACTCTGTGGGAGAGGGAGAGGGTGGGAAGATTTGGGAGAATGGCATTGAAACATGTAAAATATCATGTATGAAACGAGTTGCCCGTCCAGGTTTGATGCACATTACTGGATGCTTGGGGCTGGTGCACTGGGACGACCCAGAGGGATGGAATGGGGAGGGAGGAGGGAGGGGGGTTCGGGATGGGGAACACATGTATACCTGTGGCGGATTCATTTTGATATTTGGCAAAACTAATACAATTATGTAAAGTTTAATAATAAAATAAAAATAAATAAATAAACAACAACAACAACAACAAAAAAAGATTTTAAGTCTGACATTCAAGTGGTCACTGTAGGGTTAGCCTAGCTGAGTGATCCACAATGATTGATCAGATTGTGTGCTTAAACACTTTGAACCAGTAAACCTTCCACTCTTCACTAGTGGATCTGCGTTTGGGTTGAATACATTTAGAATTTAAACAGTTTTCAAGTTTCCTCTATTTTTTTTTCCTGTCTGTGCTTGAGCCATCACATTGAGCCAGGGATACATAAGTATCTAGAGACCTCTTCAGTCCCTCCTGTGCATATATGCAGCCTTGTGCATATTTTCAGCTCCCAGACCACCAGGGATATGTAGAAGCTTATCAGACCTCAAATATTGCTGTTTAATTTTTACTGGTCTTCAGTCTGCTGCTTGTCTCAAAGTATAAGAGTCTCTGGTTAGTTGTAATATTAGATAGCCTTGATTGCCATCTAAGATAAAACTCTTGTTTTTAATAATGTCCCTGAACATGGGTCTTTTTCCAAGTCAACCCTGCAGAGAAGTGAAGCTGCCGTGCTCATGGCTTGCTCTTCGCTGGTTACAACTACTGCACCATGGAGCTGGAAGGAGGAGAATGAGGATGAAGGCATCCTTAGTTAAAACAGCATGGATTCTCATTGTTCTTACCAAGGTTTACTATCTTTTCTTTAAAATTCTTTCAATTTGTTGTATGATTGAGTCAGAGGACATTCAGAGTCCTTAAGTATTTGTATCTATTCCATTATATCATTGCTTTTTGGTGAGTAAATTTGCAGAACTCCTCCTTCAGTCAATCCAGAAATTATCCTTAAAATTTTCCCTCATATAACTAAAAGCTATCTACTTGTGCTACTTTTGAAGAGAATGCCTCAGTATTATTTCCCAATTTCTAGCCAGGTCTATTCTTTTTACATCCTTTGTTTGGGTTGTTTTGTATAAATGAGTCTGGGGTGGGGTGATGGGTGGCAATTGTGTATATGTGTTAAATTTTCAAGTTTTTCTCTAGTGTTTTCCTTCTTATGAAGTCTTATTCTGATTTTATGATGAAATATCCTGTTGACATTCTCTAGGTAGAATTTTTAATTTCTCTGCCCTTTTTTGCACTTTATTTCCTTGAGGGTTTTGTCTTTTAGATTATCCAGTTGCTGCCTCTGTATTAATGGCAAGAATACTAGTGCCCTATCCAGGCTCAAGGAGAGAATTCTGTTCTTCACTCACACACTGTTCATGAGGCGTGGTAACTACCACCATAAGAGGTGTTCTGAAAGCCAATACTATAAGAACCAACCTCAGACTTTATTACTGAGGGCTTCCTTGCATGGGCCAAACTTTATGTGGCAGAGACAAGTTATCTAACAACTTCCTGGGATTTCAAGTATAAATATAATTAGGAACTAGACTTGTTTAACTGCATAATTAAAAGAAAGTGCAGGTGGTAAGTAGTTTTCAGAATAATGGTAGAGTCTTTTTGGAAGCAGAAACTGTTTTAGAACTTTTTTAAAGCTTTCAGGAGGAGTGGGGAGAAGAGCAGGATTGACATGCATGTGTCAGTTCAGTTCAGTCGCTCTGTCATGTCCAACTCAGGACAGCAGCAAACCAGACCTCCCGTCCATCACCAAATCCCGGAGTTCACTCAAACTCACGTCCATCGAGTTGGTGATGCCATCCAACCATCTCATCCTCTGTTGTCCCCTTCTCCTGCCTTCAATCTTTCCCAGCATCAGGGTCTTTTCAAATGAATCAACTCTTTGCATCAGGTGGCAAAACATTCAGCAGCAGTCCTTCCAATGAATATTCAGGACTGATTTCCTTTAGGATGGACTGGTTGGATCTCCATGCGTCCAAGGGATTCTCAAGAGTCTTCTTCAACACCATAGTTCAAAAGCATCAATTCTTCGCCACACAACTTTCTTTATGGTCCAACTCTCACATCCATACATGACTACTGGAAAAATCATAGCTTTGACTAGATGGACCTTTGTCGATTAAGTAATGTCTCTGCCTGTAATACACTGTCTAGGTTTGTCATAGCTTTTCTTCCAAGGAGCAAGCGTCTTTTAATTTCATGGCTGCAGTCGCCATCTGCAGTGATTTTGGAGCCCAAGAAAAGAAAGTCTGTCATTGTTTCCATTATTTCCCCATCAAGTTGCCATGAAGTGATGGGACCAGATGCCATGATCTTAGTTTTTTGAATGTTGAGATTTCAACCAGCTTTTTCACTCTCCTCTTTCACTTTCATCAAGAGGCTCTTTAGTTCCTCTTCACTTTTTGCCATAAGGGTGGTGTCATCTGCATATCTGAGGTTGTTGATTTTCTCCCAGCAATCTTGATTCCAGCTTGTGCTTCATCCAGTCTGGCATTTTTCATGATGTATTCTGCATATAAGTTAAATAAGCAGGGTGACAATATTCAGCCTTGATATACTCCTTTCCCAATTTGGAACCAGTCCATTGTTCCATGTCCAATTCTAATTGTTGCTTCTTGACCTGCATACAGATTTGTCAGAAGGCAGGTAAGGTGGTCTGGCATTCCCATTTCTTGAAGAATTTTCCACAGTTTGCTGTGATCCACACAAAGGCTTTAGCATAGTCAATGAAATAGAAGTACATGTTTTTCTGGAATATCCTTACCTTTTCTATGATCCACCAGATACTGGCAATTTGACCTCTGGTTCCTCTGTCTTTGCTAAATTCAGCTTGAACATTTGGAAGTTCTTGGTTCACGTACTGTTGAAGCCTGGCTTGGAGAATTTTGAGCATTACTTTGCTAGCGTGTGAGATGAGTGCAATTGTGTGCTAGTTCAGGCATTCTTTGGCATTGCCTTTCTTTAGGATAGAAATGAAAACTGATCTTTTCCAATCCTGTGGACACTTTTGAGTTTTCCAAATTTGCTGGCATATTGAGTGTAGCACTTTAACAGCATCATCTTTTAGGATTTTAAATAGCTCAACTGGAATTGCATCACCTCCAGTAGCTTTGTTCATAGTGATGCTTCCTAAGGCCCACTTGACTTCACACTCCAGGAAGTCTGTCTCTAGGTGAGTGATTACACCATCGTGGTTATCTGGGTCATGAAGACCTGCAGCACTTTATCATCATCATCTTCCAGGATTTGAAATTGAGAGCTCAGAGTCTTATTGGCAGCCCAGAGTCTTAGCCACTGGTTAACCAGGGAAGTCCCACATATACACACTACCATGTGTAAAGTAGATAGCTAGTGGGAAGCTGCTGCATAGCACAGGGAGTTCAGCTCAGTGCTCTCTGATGACTTAGAGTGGTAGGATGGGGAGGTGGGAAGGAGGTTCAAGATGGAGGAGATGTATGTATACACATAGCTGATTCACTTTGATGTATAACAGAATTTAACACAACATTTTAAAGCAATTATACTTCCATTAAAATTAAAAAGAAAGACAGTCAATAGGGTATAATATATATTTTGTGACCTTTCTTAGGGGGCATTTCAAGAAATAGTTTTATGTAGAATGTATTCTGGACAAAGTTTATATATGCAATATGTAGATGTTATATTCATGATATAAAGAACACTGCTGCTGCTGCTGCTAAGTCGCTTCAGTCGTGTCCAACTCTGTGCGACCCCATAGATGGCAGCCCACCAGGCTCCCCCATCCCTGGGATTCTCCAGGCAAGAACACTGGAGTGGGTTGCCATTTCCCCCTCCAATGCATGAAAGTGAAAAGTGAAAGTGAAGTCACTCAGTCGTGTCTAACTCTGAGCAACCCCATGGACTGCAGCCTACCAGGCTCCTCCGTCCATGAGATTTTCCAGGCAAGAGTACTGGAGTGGGTTGCCATTGCCTTCTCCGATAAAGAACACTACCAAGAATTAAATTAGTACTATTATTATCAATAGTCCTTATTAGATCAAAGGTAACAAACTATTTACCTCTCTCCACAATAATGATTGTGATTAGATAAAATAGTGCCTCATACAACATTAAAATTGACTTGCAATTATAAATTTAAATGTAAACTTTAGGTATAGTGGAATAAAACAGACTTAAATTTTAATTTATCAATGAAAAAGAAAAGTGGTTTTGCCTGATAAAGGTACATTCTGATGATGCCTAGTAAAATGACTAACAATTATAAAGTTCCATAGTTTATACTTTAAATTATTTTTTCATACTTTTTCAAGATTCCTGAATTCCACGGGGAAATAAAATCCAATTTCAAAAATAAACTTTGCATTTTAAAGGGAAAGCAGGCAAGTTTTCCCTTGTGTAGAACAAGCTATTTCTGAGCTGTAGTGAAATTAGTCAGCTCGTCAAAGGGCAGCATTAATAGGCAATGCAAGACATTTGTTGAACAAATAACTATGGAGACCTCTTCTATATGAGAACCCTGACCTTAAGAATATAGCTATCTTACTGGGAAGTTGCAAGAAAAACTCAAGAAAGTTTTGGTAAATGCCATATGAGTCAAAAAAGCTTGGCGAAGAGAGTGAGAATATTTACCTAAAATGAGTAGGAAAACTTCCTAGTAGATTTAGCATTTGGACTGAATTTTGAATCAAGGCATCAAAGAATGAAAGAATCTTAGATCTGGAGATCCAGGGTGCAAATTCAGATTCCAGGCAAGTGGTAAAAGTTAAACATGTGAGCTAAAGCCAAAATAATTGGGAATATCGGGACTGTGGTGAACTAGGAGGTGCTTGACCTGTCTAAAGGGAGTAATCTGTTTTTTTGTTTGTTTGATGGCTTTATTTTTTGTCACACTCTGTGGCAAGTGGGATCTTAGTTCCCTGTGCATGTTCAGCCATGCTCAGCTCTTTGGTACCCTATGGACTTTAGCCCACCAGGCTCCTCTCTCCATGGGATTCTCCAGTCAAGGATACTGGAGTGGGTTGCCATGCCCTCCACCAGGGGCTCTTTCTGACCCAGGGATCCAACCCACATCTCTTAAGTCTCTTGCACTTGCAGACGGGTTCTTTATCAGTAGGGATACCTTGGAAGTTCTATTCTTTGCAGCACCAACTACTGCCAAATGAGAATGCAGGCCAAGTGTTATAATTTCTGAAAAATTTCCCCTAGAAAACCTGCAATATCAGATTTTTAATGTAAATCTTGCATAAATCTTGAATCATCAATATTCACAGCTAAACCCATCTGTTACAGCATCATGTAGGCCAGAGTGGCTGTGAGCTGTTGATCTGGCTTAACAACTGCTTACTTCAGAGTCCTTGGATTTCCTTCATGACTTTCCCACCAAGTGGTTATCCAGCCTCTACTTTAACTCCTCCCGAAATAGGAATCTTAATGCCTGACAAGGCAAACTGACTGCTAGAACTTTCTTTCTTTCATTTGTCCCCAAAATCATGCTAGATTTTTTTCTTTATACTACACAGTTTTTCTACATAAAGACTTGAAGTATTTGAAAATAGTGATTATGTTCCTCATAAATTTTGTCTAGTACCTTCCACTTTTGCTCAACTGGCATGATTTCAAGCTTCCTACCACCTTCAACTGGATGGATTCAATGATCCATTTTCCTCAGTGCGTAATACCCAGAACTAAAAGAGGTAGTCTAGGCAAAGAATGAATATTACCACCCTAGTTCTAGGTATTAAAAGTAATATCAGTCAGGTTCAAGTGCATGAAACTAAAAATAATCCCATATAGTTTAGTAGAAAGGGGTTTACATATTATGAAATCATTAGAACTGTTGAAGGAGAGTGAGCTAGAAGGTCATTCCTGAGCTTCAAGTATATAGAACTGTCAAACTTTTGCAAAGCAACTCCACCTTTTTCCATTACACAGAACTGAATGAGAACTCATTTCCCTACATTCTCAACAGCATTTTACATAGTCCAAATTTAGTTTCAAATCTTATGTTTTTAAAATATTTAAATATGTTTCATTTAGATTCCACCATAGGAAGAGATATGTGTACAATTTTTCTCTACTAATATTTTATAAGAATTAATCAATATTGAATTGGTTATTTTATTACCATTACAAAAGCAAAAGTAATTTATTCCCTTTAAGCTACAGAGAATGACGTCATCTGAGGCTTTGCCCCATCCAAAAGGCATCATATGGCCCAAAACTGTCATATATAGATACTATACTTAGCCCCCTTACTATAATTCGGAACAATTCTGTTGTCAACCCAGCAATGGTGTTCCCTATAGAACTGACCAAGGCCTCAGTCACACTGAGGCATTGAAAGTTACCTTTTCCCTAAGCCCAATTCTGCTCTTATTTCCTAAGAGAAGTATCTCCTGAAAGCACTCTCTAATGACCCTTCTACACAAAATTTTCCATCTCAAAGTTGTTTTCAAGAACCCAATCTAAAATAGCCTCTCTGAATCTTAGTCCCATGATCCAGTAAAGTGAGGACAGCAAAAATTTCCTTGTAAAATTACTATATGTGCACATTTGTCATTCCTTTTAACTCCTTTCCATGTCTGATAAATTGGTAAGAAATAAAAACTGTCCTCTGGGTAGGAGCTGAAAATGCTAGCTAGTTATTTTTCTAAATATCTTTGCTGCAAGTGTAGAGCCAAATGATGTCAGCTCTTCAACATATTTCCATTGTCTCAAAAACTGGTAATGTAGCACCAGTACAACACTTAAAACATCATAGGGGCAAAAATGGCAATAATATTAATGGTACGAGCATCTGCTATAAAGTTTATTTTCTAGCATAGAAGGTGACAGAGGTGCATCACTCTAGTTTTTGGTAGAAGCTGTGATTTTTCTCATCAGACCAGTTTAGGTGGTGTAGGTATTGCCCTAGATAGCTCAGTCTTGAGCCTTGTTTTCCAGCCCTCCAAACATCTCTGTGGAATGGCCAAAAAGGTGGACTTCTTTATAATGGCATCCTTTTTGCAGAGTCAGTCAATTAGCATCTGCCGTTTGCAACTAAATACCTGATTGAAGATTAAATAGTGTAATGTGTATAAAGCAAGTGACATAATATGTAAAGAAGCACATAGTATGTATTAGTACACTGCAGGTATTATAATTTGTTAGCCTTTCTGATGGCTGTGTGTGGTTTTCAAATCATGGCTTTGGTATTGTGAGGAACAACTAAGTTAATAAATGGAAAGCGTCTAGAACAATGGCTTGCACGTAATAATCATTCAATACATTTGCTCTTAACACTTTAGCCCTTTAGTCACACAATCATCTCTATATACCAGATTGTTAATTCAGGCTGGGTAAGGAATCATGGCATCTGGTCCCATCACTTCATGAGAAATAGATGGGGAAACAGTGGAAACAGTGTCAGACTTTATTTTTGGGGGCTCCAAAATCACTGCAGATGGTGACTGCAGCCATGAAATTAAAAGACGATTACTCCTTGGAAGGAAAGTTATGACCAACCTAGATAACATATTGAAAAGCAGAGACATTACTTTGTCAACAAAGGTCCGTCTAGTCAAGGCTATGGTTTTTCCAGTGGTCATGTATGGATGTGAGAGTTGGACTGTGAAGAAAGCTGAGCGCCGAAGAACTGATGCTTTTGAACTGTGGTGTTGGAGAAGACTCCTGAGAGTCCCTTGGACTGCAAGAAGATCCAACCAGTCCATTCTAAATGAGATCAGCCCTGGGTGTTCTTTGGAAGGAATGATGCTAAAGCTGAAACTCCAGTACTTTGGCCACCTCATGCTAAGAGTTGACTCATTGGAAAAGACTCTGATGCTGGGAGGGATTGGGGGCAGGAGGAGAAGGGGACAATAGAGGATGAGATGGGTGGATGGCATCACCGACTCAATGGACGTGAGTTTGAGTGAACTCTGGGAGTTGGTGGTGGACTGAGAGGCCTGGTGTGCTGCAATTCATAGGGTCACAAAGAGTTGGACACAATTGAGCAACTGAACTGAACTGAACTGAAGGAATTTGGGGACTTGGATTGAATCAAGATGGCTTTGTGTTGACAAGGTGTCAGAAGCAAGACCTGAACCCAGCTCTCCTTAGGAAGACCTGATTCCCAAATATGCAGTGTTCTCTGATTAACTGCTATTCTGGGCCAAGTCCTACCATCTATCCCATGTATGTGAAGCTAAAGGCTTTATGAAAAAGAAAATTAATCTCTCTGTTTACTCTCAAGCCACGATTGTAATGTTATCAGTTGCCATGGAAGAGAAGCAGATATTTTCAAAGGGCATTCATATCAGCATTTGTCAGAAAACTTTATATACTTGCTATGCTCTCAGTGTTTCCAGGAAGAACTGAACATTTTTTAACATTCTTTATTTACCACAAGAAAACTTAATAAAATTTTTTTGCAAAAAAATTGTAAATCAAAGATTTGGAAGTTGTCTCTTTGATGACTGATTTCCTAGATTTCACTAAGCAAAACTTTTCTGTTTTCTGTAAAAGAAAACAGACTTTCCTAGTGGCTCAGTGGTAAAGAATTCAGCTGCCAACACAGGAGATATAGGTTTGATCCCTGATCTGGGAAGATCCCACATGCCACAAGGAACTAAACCTCTGTGCCACAGCTACTGAGACCGCTCTAGAGCCAGGGAGCTGCAAGTACTAAATCCAGTGGTGCAATTACTGAAGCCCGTGTGCCTTAGAGCCCATGCTCTGCAACAGGAGAAGCCACTCTAAGGAGAAGCCCATGCACTGCAACTAGAGAAGAGGGCATATGCAACATGACCCTGCACAGCCAAAACTAAATAGGTAAATAAAAATTTAATAAAATTCTTTTAAAATATATATATTTATTTTCCCTTTGTTGAGACTTGAATTTACACAGACTAAGTTTCTCAAGGTCAAGGCAATGATTTCTGACATGGGTCTTGATCAGAAGACATGATTCATTAGTCTTCATTTTCAATTATGTGAACAGGAAAAAAATCTTCAATTAAATGGAAAAAGAGAGCCTCTCCAAATTTAATGTTTGTCTCTAGCACTCAAGCAGAGGATATGCAGAAAGAAGTGGTCTTGAATGTGTTCACTCTGCTTAGAAGTAGAGATTTTAGGAATCCAATGTGTTTTCAGAAATAAATATTAATATACTGAAGTACAAAGTAACTAAATATCTCAATTATACTCCTCCGTGTAAGATGATGCATATGCTTTTAATAAGCTCTGATTATTTTTTCCAAGCAAATTAATTTTTGAAATTACAAAGTAATAGGACATTCTGCTCTGCATCCTCTTTTTGTGAGGTGGCCACTCCTGGAGCCACAGCCTGGGCTTCTTCAGTGAACGGTGGTAAGGCCATCTAATCGAGTGGCCATTGTTAGGAAATTCACAATGATTTGATGCAGGATGCAGGAAGCTTGGGGCTGGTGCACTGGGATGACCCAGAGGGATGGTATGGGGAGAGAAGAGGGAGAGGGGTTCAGGATTGGGAACACATTACACCCGTGGCAGATTCATGTTGATGTATGGCAAAACCAATACAATATTGTAAAGTAATTAGCCTCTAATTAAAATAAATAAATTTAAATTAAAAAAAAGAAATCCACAATAGTCTGAATGTAAGGCACATTCCACACCGCTATCAATACTAAAGCTGAAATTTGATCTCCATTAGCCCTACTCCCAAGTATATCTCTATGAATTAAAAACTCAATAAGGAATAAAGAGTGCAATTTTTGTCTTTTCCACAAACCCCAACACCAAGGACCCTAAGGACATCATTGAAATGCTGAATTAATCAGCCTTACTCCTATCGCTTTGTTATGTGAGAATAGTAAGATCTGCACTTAAAGCTGAAAGCAAGTGAATTGGTACACGTAGCATTTTTTCTCCATACCTCGCCATGCCCTCCTCACTTATCTAGTTTTAAAATATCCAACATATAGCTCCACCCTTCTTTCCTTTTCATCCATCCAAATACTTATTGAGCATCTTCTCTGTTTCAGGCATACTGCTTCCTATGGGAAGCTACTTCATTAGTAATCTTTTCTTTCATCTACATTTTCTGCTTTTCCCTCTTAATAGTTTCCTTGCCTTCAAGCCAAGCAGCCACTCTCTGGTGGCCCTGCTTGCTCCCCTGTGCTGTCCCCCTGACTTGTCCTCTCAGCGTCCTCCTCCACTTCGCATACTGTAAATGTTGGTTGAATCCATAAGTGTTATACTTAAATGTCAGTGTACCCATTTCCATCATCCACAGTTACACTGCAGGCTCCCCCCATCTTTATTTCCATTCACATGAGAATTAAAAGAGCCACCAAATCTCCCTTGTCAGATTAACAAATATAATGGTTTTTATTTTTTTTTAATGGTTTTGAAAGTGCTTCCAATTAAGAAAAGTGATTTATAGACTATAGTGGAGAAATAGCAACAACTTCAAATAAGCAGATGATACCAATTTAATGGCTAAAAGTGAGGAGGAACTAAAGAGCCTCTTGATGAGGTGAAAGAGGAGAGTGAAAAAGCTGGCTTAAAACTCAACATTCAGAAAACAAAGATCATGGCATCTGGTCCTATCCCTTCATGGCAAATAGACAGGGAAAATGTGGAAACAGTGTCATATTTCATTTCCATTGCTTTTGTGGAGGAACCCCTTAAGGAATGGTGTGGGGAAAACAAAAGTGGTCAGCAAGCTTATTTTGAATGTTTTAATATCTAAGGATTGTATAATCAGAGGGTACTCCAGTGAATTTGGGAGGCTAATGTAATGTACAAACATATAATAACTATGAATAAAATATAACCCTCCCGCTCGTGGCTCAGAAGGTAAAGACTCTGCCTGCAATGCAAGAGACTTGGATTCAATTCCTGGGTCAGGAAGATCGCTGGAGAAGAGAATAGCTACCAACTCCAGTGCTCTTGCCTGAAGAATTCCACGTACAGAGGAGCCTGGTGGGCTACAGTCCATGGGGGTCTCAAAGAGTGGGACAAGACTGAAGCAACTAACATTTGCACTTTCACTTTCTCTCTGTTAAATATAGCACTGAGTTCAAACCAAGAAGGGCAATTCCTAGTTCCACGGATAAAGGAGAAACTCAAAGCCAGAGAAGTGAGTGGCATCCAAGTTCAGATCCTCACAGAGGTTTTAGGCATAAACACTAGGTTGCGCTAGTTGGTAAAGAATTTGACTGCCAATACAGGAGAAGCAAGAGATGTGGGTTCTGGCTCTGGATTGGGAAGATCCCCTGGAGGAGGGAATGGCAATCCACTCCAGTATTTTGCCTGGAGAATCCCATGGACAGAGGAGACTGGTGGGCTACAGTTCATGGAGTCCACAAAGAGTCAAGCACAACTGAAGTGGCTTAGCACAAGCACAGCTATAACGACCATAAAAGTAGGGGCATGTGGCCCTTGCTTATGGACTATAGGACTAAACTATCTGTATGAATCCAGCAGCCCTGTTGGAGAAGGCAATGGCACCCCACTCCAGCACTCTTGCCTGGAAAATCCCATGGATGGAGGAACCTGGTAGGCCACAGTCCGTGGGGTCGCTAAGAGTCGGACACGACTGAGCGACTTCACTTTGACCTTTCACTTTCATGCATTGGAGGAGGAAATGGCAACCCGCTCCATTGTTCTTGCCTGGAGAATCACAGGGACGGGGGAGCCTGGTGGGCTGCCATCTGTGGGGTCGCACAGAGTCAGACACGACTGAAGCGACTTAGCAGCAGTAGCAGCAGCAGCCCTGTAAGGCTGATCCAAATGTGAATTGAACTCTAGAAGACTTCTGTTTACCACTCAAGATACAAGACAGCAAAAGAGACACCGATGTATAGAACAGTCTTATGGACTCTGTGGGAGAGGGAGAGGGTGGGAAGATTTGGGAGAATGGCATTGAAACATGTAAAATATCATGTATGAAATGAGTTGCCAGTCCAGGTTCGATGCACGATACTGGATGCTTGGGGCTGGTGCACTGGGACGACCCAGAGGGATGGAATGGGGAGGGAGGAGGGAGGAGGGTTCAGGATGGGGAACACATGTATACCTGTGGCGGATTCATTTTGATATTTGGCAAATCTAATACAGTTATGTTAAGTTTAAAAATAAAATAAAATTTAAAATAAAATAAAATAAAAAAAAAAAAAAAAAAGAAGATTGGATGTTTGCTAGTTTGCTATCAAATCAGAGTCCTAATAGGAAAAAAAAAAAAAAAGTTATTTCTGAGATATTGTAGAATATTATCTCTTGAAAATAGCTTGTGAATTTAAGCCTTATATTTAATTTTCATAGCCTCAATACAGATAGATAAAAGGTCAGAATTAATCCTTCTCTTTTGGTACAAAAGTAAAGCATGGCCCAAGTCTTGTGTGTTCTATAGGTCCTATAGGCAAACTCAAATCTTTGAGCATACTCTCAGCTTCACAACTCCAGAGAAGGTAACTAGCCTGAATAGGAGATTACAGATTTAAATAAAAAGTTGTAATGCACAAAAATAAACTACCATGACCAGAGAATTTGTACCACAAGATCTGAAGATGGTAAAATTACCTGAAAAAGACTTTAAAATAAGCATGGTGAAATGTTCAAAGAGATGAAGGAAAAAATAAAAATCAATGAAAGGAAAGGAACGTATGGGGGAAAAAAACAGCTTGAAAAATAACAAAATAGAAATTTTATAAATGAAAAATAAAAAAACAAACTTCAATTGGTGATTATTGTAATACAATTCAAGAGAAATAAAGAATTAGAAGGGGGGAAAAAAGAGCCTAACATAAGATTGTGATAACAAATATGAAAGAGAAGCTCAAAGACTAAGAAAATATAAGAAAGGTTAAAAGACATGTGCATACACACACACACATACACACACACACACACACACACACACACACACACACGGACACTTGGAGCTCCTAAAGAAGAAATAGAGAAAAGATATGAGACGTGATATCCAAAGAGATACTAGGTAAGAAATTTCCAACACTGATAGAAAACATGAGCAGAAAATATCAAAACAAATATATATCTGGACTCATGGTAATAAAGCACTAAATACTCAAAGTAATGAAAGCTACCAGAGTGAATAAACCTTGAAACATTGATTGTCTTTGCTAATGAAATAATGCACAATGAATTTTACAAAAATCCTTCTTTGTAGCTTAGGGTTATATTTAGTATTATATCAGAGTATTTCTGACACTAAGAAATGGAGAAGGAAATGGCAACCCACTCCAGTGTTCTTGCCTGGAGAATCCCAGGGACCGGGGAGCCTGGTGGGCTGCCAACTATGGGGCCGCACAGAGTTGGCCACGACTGAAGCGACTTAGCAGTAGCAGAGTATTTCTGGGCTTCCCTGTTGGCTCGGATGGTAAAGAATCTGCCCAAAATGTGGGAGACCCAGGTTTGTTGCCTGGCTTGGGAAGATCCCCTGGAAAAAGGAATGGCTACCCATGCCAGTATTCTGCCTGGAGAATTTCATGGACAGAGGAGCCTGGTAGGCTATATAGTCTATGGGGTCACAAAGAGTCAGAAATGACTGAGAAACTAAAACTTTCATTTTCACGGTACTTCTAGTAAATGAGGAATTAAAAAATAAAGTTTTACTGTGCATTTACTAATTGGTAATCAGATCTTGGTATAATTACAATCATTTTGCCTCACTTTTTAGCAAAACTCTCTTTTGCCCCTAAACCCATGCTGTGTGGTTTTAAACACACATCATATGGCAGGGTCTCAGTTAAATTCGCCCTCACTGTACCTCTGTCTCAACTTATTTGATCCTTGGCTAAGAGCTTCCTCAGAGAAGGTGAGGCAATTCAGTGTTTGAATTTAGAAATAATATTAAAATTTCATTTAAAAACCAATACTTGTCTATTGGAGTGGCAGCTGCGTGGCGCTGGAGCGACTTTGAGATACCCCACATCCAAGGGCAAAGGAGAAGCCCCAGCAAGATGGCAGGAGGGGGGAAAATCGCGTTTAGAATCAAACCCCATACCAGTCAGAGACGCTCAGAGGAACTAAACAGACCTTGTGCGCACCAGGACCCAGAAACCCCACAGAGACTGAGACAGAACTGTATCTGAGCATCTCCTATGTATGGGTCAACTGTGGACTGCCACAGGGAGAGGGGCTCTGGGTGCAGCAGACCTGGGTATGGCATAAGCTCTCTTGGAGGAGGTCACCATTAACCCCACCATAGAGCCACCAGAAGTTACACAGGACTGGAGAAACAGACTCTTGGAGGGCACAAACAGAACCTTGTGTGCACCAGGACACAGGAGAAAGGAGCACTGACCCCACAAGAGACTGACTCAGACTTGCCTGTGAGTGTCCAGGAGTCCCTGGCAGAGGCATGTGTCGGCAGAGGCATGTGTCAGCGGAGGCTTGCTGCAGGGCAGGGGGCACTGAATGCAGCAGTGACTGCATAGGACCTTCTGAAGGAGGTCCCAATTATCTTCATTACCTCTCCATAGTTTGGCCTCAGGTAAATATCAGGGAGGGAACACAGCCCCACCCATCAACAGAAAATTGGATTAAAGATTTACTGAAATAGGAAAAGGAACACATCAAGACTGTAGATTGTCACCCTGCTTATTTAACTTATATGCAGAGTACATCATGAGAAACACTAGACTGGAAGAAGCACAAGCTGGAATCAAGATTGCCGGGAGAAATATCAATAACCTCAGATATGCAGATGATACCACCCTTATGGCAGAAAGTGAAGAGGAATTAAAGAGCCTCTTGATGAAAGGGAAAGTGGAGAGTGGAAAAAGTTGGCTTAAAGCTCGACATTCAGAAAACGAAGATCATGGCATCCCATCCCATCACTTCATGGGAAATAGATGGGGAAACAGTGGAAATAGTGTCAGACTTTATTTTGGGGGCTCGAAAATCACTGCAGATGGTGACTGCAGCCATGAAATTAAAAGATGCTTACTCCTTGGAAAAAAAGTTATGAACAACCTAGATAGCATATTGAAAAGCAGAGACATTACTTTGCCAAGAAAGGTCCATCTAGTCAAGGCTATGGTTTTGCCAGTGGTCATGTATGGATGTGAGAGTTGGACTGTGAAGAAGGCTGAGCGCCAAAGAATTGATGCTTTTGAACTGTGGTGTTGGAGAAGACTCTTGAGAGTCCCTTGGACTGCAAGGAGGTCAAACAGTCCATTCTGAAGGAGACCAGCCTCGGGTGTTCTTTGGAAGGACTGATGCTAAAGCTGAAACTCCAGTACTTTGGCCACGTCATGCAAAGAGTTGACTCATTGGAAAAGACTCTGATGCTGGGAGGGATTGGGGGCAGGAGGAGAAGGGGACGATAGAGGATGAGATGGCTGGATGGCATCACTGACTCGATGGACATGAGTCTCAGTGAACTCCGGGAGTTGGTGATGGACAGGGAGGCCTGGCGTGCTGCGATTCATGGAGTCGCAAAGAGTTGGACACGACTGAGAGACTGAACTGAACTGAACTGAGCATGGCCTTGCCCATCAGAACAAGACCCAGTTTGCCCTTCAGTCAGTCTCTCCCATCAGGAAGCTTCCATAAGCTTCTTATCCTTCTCCATCAGAGGGTAGACAGACTGAAAACCACATTCACAGGAAACTAACCAATCTAATCACATGGGCCACAGCCTTATCTAACTCAATGAAACTATGAGCCATACCGAGTAGGGCTGCCCAAGACTGTCGTGATGGAGAGTCCTGACAAAAGGTGGTCCACTGGAGAAGGGAATGGTAAACCACTTCAGTATTCTTGCTTTAAGAACCCCATGAACAGTATGAAAAAGCAAAAAGATAGGACACGGAAAGATGAACTCCCCAGGTCAGTAGGTGCCCAATATGTTACTGGTTTTCAGTGTAGAAATAACTCCAGAAAGAATGAAGGGATGGAGTCAAAGCAAAAATAACAACCAGTTGTGGATGTGACTGGTGATGGACTCAAGGTCTGATACTGTAAGAGCAATATTGCATAGGAACCTGGAATGCTAGGTCCATGAATCAAGACACATTGGAAGTGGTCAAACAGGAGATGGCAAGAGTGATTATCGACATTCTAGGAATCAGTGAACTAAGATGGACTGGAATGGGTGAATTTAACTCAGATGACCATTATATCTACTACTGCGGGCAGGAATCCCTTAAAAGAAATGGAGTAGCCATCATAGTCAACAAAAGAGTCCTAAATGCAGTACTAGAGTGCAACTCAAAAATGACAGAATGATCTCTGTTTGTTTCCAAGGCAAACCATTCAATATCACAGTAGCCCAAGTCTATGCCCCAACCAGTAATGCTGAAGAAGCTGAAGTTGAATGGTTCTATGAAGACATACAAGACCTTCTAGAACTAACATGCAAAAAGATGTCCTTTTCATTATAGGGGACTGGAATGCAAAAGTAGGAAGTCAAGAAATACCTGGAGTAACAGGCAAATTTGGCCTTTGTGTACAGAATGAAGCAGGGCAAAGGCTAATGGAGTTTTGCCAAGAGAACACACTCTTGGCATAGCAAATACCCTCTTCCAACACATAAGAGAAAGACTACACATGAACATCACCAGATGATCAATACTGAAATTAGATTGATTATATTTTTTGTAGCCAGATGGAGAAGCTCTATACAGTCAGCAAAAACAAGACCAGGAGCTGACTGTGGCTCAGATCATGAAATCCTTATTGTCAATTTCACACTTAAATTGAAGAAAGTAGGGAAAACCACTAAACCATTCAGGTATGACCTAAATCAAATCCCTTATGATTATACAGTGGAAGTGACAAATAGATTCAAGGGATTAGATCTGATAGACAGAGTGCCTGAAAAATTATGGATGGAGGTTCATGACATTGTACAAGAGGCAGTGATCAAGACCACCCCCATGAAAAAGAAATTCAAAAGGGCAAAATGGTTGTCTAAAGAGGCCTTACAAATAGCTATGAAAAGAAGAGAAGCCAAACAGAAGGAGAAAAGGAATGATATACCCATCTGAATGCAGAGTTCCAAAAAATAGAAAGGAGAGATAAGGAAGCCTTCCTCAGTGATCAATGCAAAGAAATAGAGGAAAACAATAGAGTGGGAAAGGCTAGAGATCCCTTCAAGAAAATTAGAAATACCAACAGAACATCGCATGCAAAGATGAGCACAGTAAAGGACAGAATTGGTATGGACCTAACAGAAGAAGAAGATATTAATAAGAGGTGGCAAGAATACACAGAAGCACTACATAAAAAAGACCTTCATGACCCAGATAACCACGATGGTGTGATCACTAACCTAGAGCCAGATATCCTGGAATGCAAAGTCAAGTGGGCATTAGGAAGCATCACTACAAGTAAAGCTAGTGGAGGTGATGGAATTCCAGTGGAGCTATTTCAAAACCTAAAAGATGATGCTGTGAAAGTGCTGCACTCAATATGCCAGCAAATTTGGAAAACTCAGCAGTGGCCACAGGACTGGTAAAGGTCAGTTTTCATTCCAATCCCAAAGAAAAGCAATGCCAAAGAATGCTCAAACTACCACACAATTGCACTCATCTCACACGCTAGTAAAGTAATGCTCAAAATTCTCTAAGCCAGGCTTCAACAGTACATGAACCATGAAGTTCCAGAGTTTCATGCCAGATTTAGAAAAGTCAGAGGAACCAGAGATCTAATTGCCAACATCCACTGGATTACTTAAAAAGTGAGAGACTTACAGAAGAACATCTACTTCTGCTTTATTGACTATGCCAAAGCTTTTGACTCTGTGGATCAAAACAAACTGTGGAAAATACTTAAAGAGATACTAATACCAGACTACCTGACCTTCCTCCTGAGAAATCTGTATGAATGTCAAGAAGAAACAGTTAGAACTGGATATGGAACAACAGACTTGTTCCAAATCAGAAAGGAGTACATAAAGGCTGTATATTGTCACCTTGCTTATTTAACTTATATGCAGAGTACATCATGAGAAATCCTGGACTGGATGAAGCACAAGCTGGGATCAAGACTGCTGGGAGAAACATCAGTAACCTCAGATATGCAGATTACACCACACTTATGGCAAAAAGCTAAGAGGAACTAAAGAGCCTCTTGATGAAAGTGAAAGAGGAGGGTGAAAAAGTTGACTTAAAACTCAACATTCAGAAAACTAAAATCATGGCATCTGGTCCCATCACTTCACAGCAAATAGATGGGGAAACAGTGAAAACAGTGAGAGACTTTATTTTGGGGGGCTCCAAAATCCCTGCAGATGGTGACTGCAGGCATGAAATTAAAAGACTCTTGCTCCTTGGAAGAAAAGTTGTGATCAACCTAGACAGCATATTAAAAAGCAGAGACATTACTTTGCCAACAAAGGTCAATCTAGTCAAGGTTATGGTTTTTCCAGTAGTCATGTATGAATGTGAGAGTTGGACCATAAAGAAAGCTGAGCACTGAAGAATTGATGCTTGAACTGTGATGTTGGAGAAGACTCTTGAGAGTCCCTTGGACTGCAAGGAGATCCAACCAGTCCATCCTAAAGGAAATCAGTCCTGAATATTCATTGGAAGGACTGATGCTCAAGCTGAAAGTCCAATTATTTGGCCACCTGATGCGAAGAACTGATTCATTTGAAAAGACCCTGATGCTGGGAAAGATTGAAGGCGGGAGGAGAAGGGGACGACAGAGGATGAGATGGTTGGATGGCATCACCAACTCGATGGGCATGAGTTTGTGTAAGCCCAGCGAGTTGGTGATGGACAGGGAGGCCTGGCATGCTGTGGTCCATGGGGTCGCAAAGAGTCGGATATGACTGAGCAACTGAACTGAACTGAACTTGTCCATTTTAGGTTCTAACACCCATTCTAAGACTCTGCTGCTGCTGCTGCTGCTAAGTCATTTCGGTCGTGTCTGACTCTGTGTGACCCCATAGACGGCAGCCCACCAGGCTCCCCCATCCCTGGGATTCTCCAGGCAAGAACACTGGAGTGGGTTGCCATTTCCTTCTCTGTTCTAAGACTCTATCTTGTCCTTTCCCACTGAACCTTTCTGATATTCAGCACACATGATCACTCTCCAGCGTGGTTTTCTTTCTCTCCTTTGCTGTCTCCTTTTGTGTCAGCATCCCTGACTTCTTCCTTGACTTGCTTCTTTTCTCACTTCAGACACTCTCGAAGGCTGATCTCATCTATTGCCTCAGTGTCAGTGTTTCCGCACTGATGTCACCAGGCCAGCTCATTCCCTGGGAACCAGCCGCACCAGCGTGTCAAAGGCAGCAAACCTAAAATAACCTTATGATCCCTTTTCTTCCTTCTCCTTTCTCTGTGTGAAGCCCCTGCTTAGGGAGGACACCAGCCCCTTTCCTGGTTCATGAGGTGGATTCCAAGGAGCTTACGGTGGAGCAAAGAGCCCCCCTAAGTAGAGGGGGATGGGAAGAATCCGAGAAACAGAGCCAGAATGCAGCCCTCTCAAGAGCACTGAGAGACAGAGTCAGGTCTGCTGGCCACGTCCAGAGCACCAGGGGGGCTCCTGCATGGAGGTGCACGTTCAAGAAGACCGTCACCCTGTCACAAGTGGGGCGCCTAGTTCTGGAGTCGGTTGGGTAAAAGTGAAATGGGTCCCAAGTGGGCGCCTTGGACAGCTCTTGGGCATTCTTCTGTCGTCCAGAAAGAGTATGATCATGAGGACGATGTTTGCTGCTCAAAGCAATATTGGCTGAGAGGACAGTCTGAGCCTCCTAGATTAGAAACTAGGAAGTATCATTGGCTTCCTCCCTGTCAATCCAAGTCCCTATCTGTCGATTTAAATTCTGTTATCTCCCTACCTCAGGCCCTTCTTTCCCATTTGGCCATGATCAGAGTTGGCCATCCGGATCTACTGCATCTAATCTTGCAGCCTCTCATCCATTCATCACACCAGTCCCAGAATATTATTTTCAAATTGCTATGTGATTGTGTCGTTTCCATGGTTGAATCCTTCAGCAACTCCACCCATGACCCATATATAACCTTGGTGGCACAGTAATGGGATATTAGAAAATATTTTTGGAAGAAAATGTGGTTGAGAAGGTGGAAAGAAAGATTATATCAAAATTCTAAATTCCTTAGCATAGCATATAAGACCCTGCCTAATTTCAAACTTTATTTCCTGCCTATCTTTCTCCTCCATGAAGATTAACCACACAAAATTTTGCTTTCCCCTAAGTTAATGATGCTGACATAAAATAAATGGTGGTTGGATGAACACTGTCACATAAATAGCTGCCTGGGCCCTGAAGCCCTGTGCTCCAGCTATGGGAAATGTTCTGTGTTTAAAAGAGGTACCATTGAGTGCCTTTGCATGGGCTGACCTGCCTCACCCTTCAGAATTGCCAGTCCTGCTCTTCGGTGCTGGAGGTATAAACCTCACATCTAGCACAGTCTGTGTGTTGACTGTGGCAAGAAGCAGAGAAATAACTTTTTTTTTAATTTAAATTTATTTATTTTAATTAGAGGCTAATTACTTTACAATATTGTATTGGTTTTGTCATACATCAACATGAATCTGCCACGGGTGTACACGTGTTCCCCATCCTGAACTCTCCTCCCACCTCCCTCCCCATACCATCCCTCTGGGTCATCCCAGTGCACCAGCCCCAAGCATCCTGTATCCTGTTCATCACAGCACTGGTTATAATAGCCAGGACATGGAAGCAACCTAGATGTCCATCAGCAGATGAATGGATAAGAAAGCTGTAGTACATATACACAATGGAGTATTACTCAGCTATTAAAAAGAATACATTTGAATCAGTTCTAATGAGGTGGATGAAACTGGAGCCGATTATACAGAGTGAAGTAAGCCAGAAAGAAAAACACCAATACAGTATACTAACGCATATATATGGAATTTAGAAAGATGGTAATGATAACCCTGTATGAGAGAAATACTTTTTTACAAGACTGCAGTGTACTTGCTTTACAACATTGTATTAGTCTCTGCTGTACAATGAATTGAAATAGCGATATGTGTACATATATCCCCTCCTTCTTGAACCTCCCTGCCATCCCCTCGTCCCATCTCTCCAGGTCATCACAGCACCGAGCTGAGCTCTCTGCTCTATACAGTAACTTCCCTCCCACTAGCTGTCTGTTTTACCTCCAGGAGTGCACATACATCAATCCCAGTCTCCCAATTCATCCCATACACTGCATCTCTATTGCTGCCCTGCAAATAGGTTCATCATCATAATTAGAAGAGCTGTGGTTCCAAACTTCTGGTTGAGGTTTTGTGTAAAGATTCTGAATGGATACTGTGACATTTCCATTTAAGAGTTGGAAACAGACAAAAGCTGGTTTTCCTCTTCTTTCCTTTTCTTTCCTTCTTCTCCTCCTTCCCTCTCTTCCTTTTTCCCATTTTCTAAGTCTTATTTTAGAGTTGGCAGGATTGAGAAAAGCACTTTACCGTGATCATTGAGCTCCCAGATATTTCCAGATATCACTGTACAGATCACAAATCCCTGGACACCCAACTGCTTTATTCTCCTTTTGCATGTTTCTACTCAGTCATTTGTGTTCCACACAGGTTTTCTTTTGCAGCACCTTATTCTTGGCTATAGCCAACAACCTACTTGTGTCTGCCCACCCAAATGCATAGAATGCAGAAAGGTGAGTGATTTAATTATGTTCCTTTTTGAGATCTGATTTGGGGAGTGACATTGACATTACTAAGATCATAGCATCTGGTCCCATCACTTCATGGCAAATATATGGGGAAACAGTGGAAACAGTGAGAGACTTTATTTTGGGGGGCTCCAAAATCACTGCTGATAGTGACTACAGCCATGATATTAAAGGACACTTGCTCCTTGGAAAAAAGTTATCACCAACCTAGACAGCATATTAAAAAGCAGAGACATTACTTTGCTGACAAAGGTCCATCTAGTCAAACCTATGGTTTTTCCAGTAGTGATGTATGGATATGAGAGTTGGACTATAAAGAAAGCTGAGCTCCGAAGAACTGATGCTTTTGAACTGTGGTGTTGGAGAAGACTCTTGAGAGTCCCTTGGACTGAAAGGAGATCCAACCAGTCAATCCTAAAGGAAATCAGTCCTGAATATTCATTGGAAGGACTGACACTCAAGCTGAAACTCCAATACTTTGGCCATGTGATGGGAAGAACTGACTCACTGGAAAAGACCCTGATGCTGGAAAAGATTGAAGGCTGGAGAAGAAGGAAAAGACAGAGGGTGAGACGGTTGGATGGCATCACCGACTCTATGGACATGGGTTTGAGTAAACTCTGGGAAGCGGTGATGGACAGAGAGGCCTGGTGTGCTGCAGTCCATGGGGTAGCAAAGATTCAGACACGACTGCGTGACTGAACTGAACTGATTGATGTTATTCCATAACACAATTATAAGACAAACTTTAAAAATTAATGGACTCGAGGGAACTCCATTTACCTTCATCACCAGAAAGGCTAGGTGAGCTCATTGAGGCTCCATACGGCTGGTGTGACTTTCCCAGGGCAGAAACAGACGGCAGGGCCAGGAAGTCCTCAAAGGGGAGTCTTTTCCCCCTCTATCTTAAGTTGCCATAAATCAGAGATTATAGCTTGATAACTAAGCTATTTCTTCCTGACTCATGACTTTCTTTGAAGAAAAACAATCACAAGAGTCACCTTCTTTCCATGAGTCTGATGGCCACGGTCCCATATCCCAAATCACACAGAGGAGACGTTCTCACCTCTCCTTTCACTCTCACACCACCGCTCACCTGCTAGGGAAAATGCTCAGACCTGTCATCGGTGACTTGGCAAAAGAGAACAAGTCAGCTGTGCCTAATGACATGGACCCGTGCCAGCAAATGCCCTATGACCCTGGGGTCCGCTCCTAGTGAGGGCCCTGCTTCTAACAACCACCTGCCCATTGCCAGCCCTCCCCAAACCAGTGACTGTTTTCTGCTTCCCCTGACATCTTCTTCAAGTTTCTCCTGAAGCAAAACGTGAAGTTGACAATGCTTCACGTACTGTGCATTGCCTTGGATTTTGCAATCAGAGCCTCCTCTTATGTTTGGGAATTAAGAAGAAGGCAAAGAGCAGGAGGGAATAGGTTATGCAAATTTCCTGGGTAAACTGAAGACTCTGAAAATTTTTAGTTTAAGTAAATATGCAGAATATAAGATTCACATCAAAGGGATACTGAAGAACAGAGGCTTAATGCTTCCCAGTACAGCCTTGGTTGTAGGAGACCCCTGTTTGGAGGAAGAAGTGTTACTTAATATAGCTTCTCAGAGAAAGATTCACTGCAACCCTAGGAGCCGTGGCACAGTCGATAAGGCTGGTGTGATCAGTGATGAACAGTCAAGTCCCATTGAGAGCCGAGGTAGGAAAAATGCTAATGCAATTGCTTTTCAAAACAATACCACCTAAGTGAAAAGCCTTATCTTTATAGACGGTATTGCTTCTGCTTCCAGACCCCACGAATATAGCCAGACTCTCTGCTGATGCAGCCTGGTGCAATTTCCTCCCTACTAGCTTAGCAAGCACTCTGGCTGCTGCAGCTTCCAGCTCCTGGAAATCTGTTTTGACATCGCAGTTCCCAGTTTACAGCTAGGAGCTGTTCTTTTAGCTGGAAGAGTTCCAAATACCATCTTGTTCTTTTCATGAAAACACAGTGTTGAATCTTCTCTTGCCTCCTCTGAGAAAGGAAGGAAGGAACTTCAATAGTCAAGGACACCTGGGGGAGCATGTAAGTGAGAGGATGCTTCTGGGAAATTCCAAAATAGGAGGGAGAGCCCACTGTGCTCCTAAAGAAGTGCTAGTTCTAAGCTGCATGGCTGCAACTCGCATGGAGCAGACCCTCTCCACTCCCAGCCTCTGAAAGAGGGTCCCCACTCCCCGCTCAGCACCCTACTTCCTCAAGCTCCAGACTAGATTCCTCTACAATCCAGATGGGATTTGTTTTTAGCCTCTATTATAACTGTTCCATTGCCTTTCTGTGTTTTCTATCTTATGTAATTTATCCATATCCATGCTGTCCATTTGACACTGAAACTAATTATTTTATTTATTCTTGCATTCCGTTTCTTTTCAGTAAGTAATAGTCATTCAGAAAACTGGATTCCAATACTGCCAAAGGCAGGACTCTGTTATGCTTGGCTTTCCTGCTCCCTAGAAGGGTCAGGCTGACATAGATAGAGTGGTATGTTGGTTAATTCACTGTCCAGAGAGAAAAATACTCCTGATTTGTAGGGTGTGAATGATGTGTACTCTCTGCAGTATGAACACCACATTCACGACTGGAGCGCAGCTACAAGTGTGACATCCCTGAGTGTGGAATTCAGCAGCAGTGTTCACAATCAGCTCTCACAAGCTGACTGGTGCACACCATGTCTAACATAAATACCACTTACAGTGGCATTTCTGTGATCAAATTCTATCATAGGAATGTAAGGAATTCAATTTCTAGGTGTCTTCTCAAACTTGATTAAACAATCCCCCCGCACCCGCTTTCTTCATCCCTAGCCCTTTTTGTGTGTTTGTGGAGGGCAGGGATGTAAATAGAAGGGAGAGAGGTTAACCATAAGAATAGACGTAACATTAATTGTATTCTGCCCTTTTTTTTTTTTTTCTCTTAAGAATGTACCTTCTTGGTGGTGGAGCCGAATCTTGAGAGTAAACTCCCCCACCCCGCCCCCACTATTTCAAGTTCGTATTTTAAGCTCCAAGCAGTAAAGATGGCCATGAATTTGTCAGCATTCTTCCTACTGAGAAGTGGGATCTATGACTCGTCTCCTCCATAACAGCTTAACCACAGAATATGGTAAAAGTGAGGCCGTGCCAGCTTCCGAGCCTGAGCTGTCAGAGAGGAACGGCTCTCATTTCCCGGTTTGGGAAACACTTGCTCTTGCACCCACCTGCCATGTTGTGAGGGAGCCCAAGCAGCCCCAGGAAGAGCCGCGTGAGAGAACCAGCCAGACGGCCCTGCCCGCCCACAGCCTCGTTCAGCAGCCAGCACCTCCCTGCTGCTGCTGCTGCTGCTGCTAAGTCGCTTCAGTCGTGTCCAACTCTGTGCAATCCCATAGATGGCAGCCGACCAAGCTCCACCGTCCCTGGGATTCTCCAGGCAAGAACACTGGAGTGGGTTGCCATTTCCTTCTCCAGTGCGTGAAAGTGAAAAGTGAAAGTGAAGTTGCTCAGTCGTGTCCGACTCTTCGAGATCCCATGGACTACTGCCCACCAGGCTCCTCCATCCATGGGATTTTCCAGGCAAGAGTACTGGAGTGGGGTGCCGGCTTGTGGGGACTCCTATTAGAAGCAGCTTCCCCAGCCCCAGGGAACTGCTCCAGCCATCGCCAGGTGACACAGAGATGAGCTATCCCCAAGCCATCCTCACCAATTTGCACATACATGAACAAAGGGAATGATCATCGTTTTCCGACACCAAGTGTTGAGATGGTTGTGTACTCAGCAGTAAATAATCAGACTTTCTCCCTGCCCCTTCTCCACAACCTCACCACAGTTAGCACCCAAAGTATTATCTTGGCAAGTGCACCTCTTCCCCTTCACATTGTCTTCCAGTTCTAAGTCATGCAGATCTTAAAGAGACCTCTACAGTGTTACTTCCTCTTTCTCCTCAGCCTTTTCCCTACCCCTTCTGGGATACATATGGTTTTCCTGGTAGCACAGATGGTAAAGCATCTGCCTGCAATGCAGGAGACCAGGGTTCGATCCCTGGGTCGGGAAGATCTCCCTTCTCTGTTCTGTAATACTGTGTGAACCACTTATCATGTTTTTGGATCTTTAAATCTTATCTGCAATTTGTGTGAACCACTTATCATGTTTTCGGATCTTTAAATCTTATCTGCAATTTTCAGGGCCAAATGTGTTTTGGCAGTTACAATTTTTTCACATTTTAGATGGGTAATGTGGTACTATGATTTTTCCAGTAGTCATGTGTGGATGTGAGTTGGACCATAAAGAAGGCTGAGTACTGAAGAGTTGATGCTTCTGAACTGTGGTGTTGGAGAAAACTCTTTGGAGTCCTTTGGATCCCAAGGCCATCAAACCAGTCAATCATAAAGGAAATCAAACCTGAATATTCCTTGGAAGGACTGATGCTGAAGCTGAAGTTCCTTTACTTTGGCCACCTGATACAAAAAGCCAGCTCAATGGAAATGACCCTGATGCTGGGAAAGATTGAGGGCAGGAGGAGAAGGGGATGACAGAGGATGAGATGGTTGGCTGGCATCACCGACTCAATGGACATAAGTTTGAGCAAGCTCCAGGAGATAGTGAAGGACAGGGAAGCCTGGAGTGCTGTAGTTATAGGGTCACAAAGATTCAGATGTGACTTAGCAACTAAACAACAATAGCAAAATATGGTACATATTTTGGTTATTGCATAAAATTTGCAGTGGTGTCTGTAGCAGCACCTTGTAATCAATACAGTAATATTTTAGCAATAAATTATATAAATATTTACATTAATGTGATAAATTCTAAAATATAAATAGAAAAAAAAAATCTACCATCTTTCAGAGCCTTATGTCTTTAAGAAGTACAGAAAAGACACTGAAGACTGGTACTCAAGATTGATCATCCATGTCTTCCACTAGGCATTGATACATGACATGCTACTCATCATGTATCCCTTCTGCCTGGCAAGTTATAGATTCCAAAGAAGAGCATGCTGATTCACCACACACACACACACACACACCCCAACACCATTGGGTTTATTGACAAAGCCTATAATTCTGGAACCATTTTTGTTTCTGAAAAGGCTTCTTAACCAGAAAACACCTTGAATCTCCTTGTCATAAAACAGTGAATGATAACATGGAAATCTAAATGGCTAGAAATACAATTCATGATGTATCTGCAGGATATAATAGTCCTGTTTACATTCCATAAGCTACTTAAACTACCTTTTGTTTAGACAATAATGTCAAATCAGTAAGCATGTTCCAGTTAACTTAGTCCTGGAATTTGCAAGATCATCAAATGTTTAAATATTAGCTTTATTTACTCATCAAAAAGAATTCCATTTCAATAAGACACATAACTCAAATTGTTTAGTAATGACCAAAGCAGTGCCAAACTTCCAATTAAATTCACTTCTTTGAATTATCCGAAGTACAAACAAGAGGTGAAATAATAAGAATAAAGAATTTATAGATCCTGAATGTTTCTAGATTCTAGTTATGTCTGAGTAAATTTGAAGAATAAAATGGGAAGGAGACAGTGCACACTACCATAATTCAAATGAGTTCCTTTTGAGCTTCTTCTGACATAGGGCAGATCACTGAACTAAGGTAGATTTCTTTTTGCGATCTTTACGTAAATTGTCAAAGAGAGTCACTCATAACCCATGCCTGGCTTGCAAAACCATGTTAATTAATCAGCATCCTTGGCACACTGTCAGTTTCAGATACTAATAAATTTGGGTGATTTATAGAGCTTTGGATTTCATTACAATCATATAAAACTCAAGTGGCTTTTTTATGATTTAGGGGTAACTTTTTAATTTATACCAAACATCTGCTGTAGGCAGTATTGTTTTTCTATACCACTTGAATATTCAGGTTTTTAGTTTAGTTAAAAAAAAACAAGCCTGGAAATGGTTTCTATAAAATCATCAGCACCAACTCTTAGGCCTTTATCATTCTCAAATGAGAACAGGTTATATATAAACTGCACACAGCAAGAGAGTTTATAGTGAGTCTTTAATGTGTCACACTATGTGCCAGATGCTGTTGCTGCTGCTGCTAAGTCGCTTCAGTCATGTCCGACTCTGTGTGACCCCATAGACAGCAGCCCACCAGGCTCCCCCGCCCCTGGGATTCTCCAGGCAAGAACACTGGAGTGGGTTGCCATTTCCTTCTCCAATGCATGAAAGTGAAAAGTGAAAGTGAAGTCGCTCAGTCGTGTCCAACTCTTCGCGACCCCATGGACAGCAGCCCACCAGGCTCCTCTGTCCATGGGATTTTCCAGGCAAGAATACTGGAGTGGGGTGCCATTGCCTTCTCCAGCCAGATGCTGTACCAGACATAAAAAGTGATTTGAGTCCTCAGGAGCCCTTGTGTTTGAGTGAGATTATAGCATTTCTTCCTTTTTCTGCTTCATTTCATTTTAGATCTCTATTTGTAGGATTTCAAAAGCCTAGAGCCAACTTGGAAAACCACAGAAGTGGAGTTGGTTATTACTCTGGAAGCTATAATCCGAAGCCATAGTTTCTTATTGAAATTATTCTAGAATGAAGAACTGCCTATGTGACTGGTTGTAGCCATTTACTAGCAAGGCACACAGTTCTTCACATCCTGGTTCCCATCCTGACTTCTGAGTAAACCACAGATAAGTTCTCTTGTGCTGGTCATCCCAGCTCCCTGGCCACTGGTCATTCTTGCCCTTAGTCTGATTTGAGGTCAAGGTACCCAGGGGGTCCCTGCTCTGTTCCTGAGTTTTAGTCTCTCAGTAACCAGAAAGGAACAGCTGGATTCCTTTCCATTCTACGCTATATGTGCATTCACAACCCCCCCACACACACACATACTCAGCTCACTTTCACATACATACTATCACACACACTTACCCTGGTTCACACACGCCTTCACACATACTCTCAAGCATACGAATGCTCATATCACACCTGCCCTGTGGTGCTCTGGAGATATGGGCTTTCTGACTCAAGTCTTTCATTTAGTATGACCTCAGGAAGGTGTGCACACAGAAGTTCAGGCAAGAGTACTGGAGTGGGGTGCCATTGCCTTCTCCGAAGTTCAGTTTACTCATCCATATAATGGGCTCTCTACTCTATGAGCCTTTGCAAGGATGGAAGAGGTTAATATACGCAAAATACTTAGCGTGGTAGCAAGCACGTGATAAACATACAGGAGACAGCAACTGCGGTTGATAGGCTCTCTAAGCACGCTTGAACCTCAGACAAACCTGGCCTGGCCCCCAGCAAAGTGCCTTGGTTCTATAATTGGGTTTCTCATTCCATTCAAAAAAAAATATATTTCCTCATCCAGTTCTGGTTACAGCCTGGAGCCCTGCCTTTGTCTGGGTGACCTCTTCCTCTGTGGATGTGCTTCTCATGTCATTTTCCTTACTTACCCTGCAAATGTCACCTGCCACCCCTACTGGCAGCCCAGCGCCTGTCACTCAGGAAAGAGGACAAAGAGGGCCTGGACCCACCTCCCCCCAGTGTAGCTTCTCTGGGCCAATCCATGACCATTAAGCTTTGCTCTTAATGGTGTAGTCAAAAGGAACTGCATTTCTATGATGCATTTTTATTTATGAACAAATATAGGATCTATTGATTTGGATGAGCAAAGAAACATATGTCCAGAGAGATTTAAGAATGAGACACTCAGGAACATTCCTTTTAGAGACAATCCATGCAAGTTAACTGTAGGTTCCAAATTTTCTGAGAATTATAGTGCATAAAAAAATGAAATTAAAACTCTATTAAGTCTAAATTGCCTACTAAATACAATTGTATTGATCGCTAATGACTCAAGAGGTGCTTTGTGATTTTAAAGTGACCATTGCTTATCATCATTGATTTATAAGTGAAATATTTAGCTCAATCAGACCTAACTATTACAAATTAGAGAGCATTAGATATTTTTCTATGAGATTTCTAGGCCCTCTGTCTCATAATTAGGCAGGCCTCACTTCAGGTTCTTTAGATCTGGGCTTACTGCTTATGTAATGTATTAACAGAACTATGGGTCTAGTGGCCATTTTAATAAATCTCTAAAATAATTTTTTTTAGCTGTTATGGTGTTCTAACCATGTAATCATCAATGTGATGTGGGAGATCACACACACACACACACACACACACAGAGCTTACGGTGTTTGGCCTCACCATTCTAACTCGGGATCTACTTGTCCAGATACACGTTTAAACCGTTAATCCACCAACATTCATTGCAGAGTCAAATGGAATAAAATGAGTCATTTAAAAGACAGAAAAATCAATAGAACTGATCATGTGAGGGATTAATGAAAGGGTTGACTCAAAGATGAAATTTAAGTTTCAAAGCTAAGTTTAAGAAACATTTACAGTGAGGGGTGTTTCTGAGTCTGAGGCAAGAAGCTGGAGAAAGATACTCTTATCTCAATGAACCTGTAACATACTGTTCCACAACAGTGGCACAGTATGGGCATTATGTGGCTAGAAAGATTAGATATTAAGCTTGGTAATTTGAAAACTGTAAACAATCTTTAGAACCTTAAAATTTTATGTATTCAAGCATCCTCCTTGACAGTCCCAGATGTCTACATGTGTTTCTCTCCCAGAGAGTTCTAATTTCCTTTTCTGGTAAAAATATAGTAATGCCTTAAAGTCATGACAGCTACCTCAGAGATCCCAAGTGTAAAAAAAGAAGTTAATAGGAGGTGGGTCTCATGATCACTCCCAGGATAGCTCTAGCCTAAAATGCAGCAGATTTACTCATCAAGACAAGGAAAGCCACTTTCTGGTTTAAAAATGAGAGCCACTGAATAAGGCTCAGGTGTTATTTTTTGAGGCTGAAAACGATGTGGAGTGTGGCCACGTCCACAGTAGCAGCTGCAGTAGCAGGGGAATTGATCACATGCTTGAAGAAGAACTTCCAGTGGAAATAAATGATTGCTATCATCTTCAAGTTGTCTGGTCTTTGGATTTGTAGACAGTTTCTGAACTAAAAAAAAAATTGTTCATATCTGCTGATGTTTGAGTATTAGGATTCTCTAAAGAAACAGAACCAATAAGATTTATAATACTAGAAAGAGATTTACTATTAAGAATTGGCTCATACAATTAGTGAAGTAAACAAGTCTCAAGAGCTAGGAAAGCTGATGCTTCAGTTAAAGTCCAAAAACAGGATACACTGATGTCTCCGCTCAAAGAGGAGGAAATTCCCTCAAATTTGAAGAAAGAGTCAACCTTTTGTTCTATTTAGGCCTCCAACTGATTGGATAAGGCACAATGACCTTAGGGAAGGCAATCTGTTTTACTCAGCCTGTCAACTTTTAAAAGTTCCACTCATTCCAAAACTCCCTCACAAAATAGTGTCTGACCAGATATCTGACATGCTGTGGCCCAGTCAAGTAGACACCCAAAAGTAACAATCATTTTCCCATTTGATAAGTACTTTTGGTGACTAAACACGCTATTCAGTCAATGTCATCACCACAGTCTTCCCACAGGAAAGCCTCTGGAAACCAAATCCATGAATTGAGTTGTTGAAACTGTTAGTTCTGATATTGTGATTAGGAAGAGTTAAGAACCCAGAACTTAGAGAACATGCAAGACTCGATGGTGATGAAGGGAGAGAGGCAGAAGAAATAGCTTCTAGGAAGAAGCTATTTCCCGGAGAAAAGGGAAATATTATAGCCTCATTATTCTCTTAAACAGCCAAATTGTGCAAAGGGAAGAGAATCCTTCCAAGTGATATCATTCAGTCATGTCTGACTCTTTGTGACCCCATGGACTGTAGCACACCAGGCTTCCCTGTCCATTACCAACTCCCAGAGCCTGCTCAAACTCATGTCCATCGAGTCAGTGATGCCATCCAACCATCTCATCCTCTGTCACCCTTCTTCTCCCACCTTCAAACTTTCCCAGCAGCAGAGTTTTTTCCAATGAGTCAGTTCTTCTCATCAGGTGGCCAAAGTATTGGAGTCTCAGCCTCAGCGTCAGTCCTTCCGATGAATATTCAGGACTGATTTCCTTTAGGATTGACTGGTTTGAGCTCCTTGTAATCCAAGGGACTCTCAAAAGTCTTCTCCAACCCCATAGTTCAAAAGCATCAATTCTTCAGCACTCAGCTTTCTCTATGGTCCAACTCTCACATCTATACAGGACTAATGGGAAAACATAATGTTTCTGCTTTTTAATATGTTGTCTAGGTTTGTCACAGAAACATTATATTTTCCCATTAGTCCTGTATAGATGTGAGAGTTGGACCATAGAGGAAGCTGAGCACCGAAGAATTGATGCTTTTGAACTATGGGGTTGGAGAAGACTTTTGAGAGTCCCTTGGATTACAAGGAGCTCAAACCAGTCAATCCTAAAGGAAATCAGTCCTGAATATTCATTGGAAGGACTGACGCTGAGGCTGAGACTCCAATACTTTGGCCACCTGATGAGAAGAACTGACTCATTGGAAAAAACTCTGCTGCTGGGAAAGTTTGAAGGTGGGAGAAGAAGGGTAGCTTTTCTTTTCTTCTAAGACTTCCCTGGTGGCTCAGAGGTTAAAGCATCTGCCCGCAATGTGGGAGACCTGGGTTCAATCCCTGGGTGGGGAAGATCCCCTGGAGAAGGAAATGGTAACCCACTCCATTATTCTTGCCTGGAGAACCCCATGGATGGAGAAGCCTGGCGAGCTACAGTCCACGGGGTCGCAAAGAGTCGGACACAACTGAGCGACTTCACTTTCACTTTCACTTTCTTTCACTTTCACTTTTCTTCCAAGGAGCAGCATCTTTTAATTTCATGGCTGCAGTCACCATCTGCAGTGACTTTGGAGCCCAAGAAAATAAAGTCTCTCACTGCTTTCATTGTTTCCCATCTATTTGACATGAAGTTATGGGACCAGATCCCATGATCTTTGTTTTTTGAATGTTGAGTTTTAAGCCAGCTTTGTCAGTCTCCTCTTTCACTTTCATCAAGAGGCTCTTTAGTTCTTCTTCACTTTCTGCCATAAGGGTGGTGTCATCTGCATATCTGAGGTTATTGATATTTCTCCCAGCAATCTTGATTCCAGCTTGTGCTTTGTCCATCCCAGCATTTCACATGATGTACTCTGCATACAGGTTAAATAAGTTGAGTGACAATATACAGCCTTGACATACTCCTTTCCCAATTTGGAATCAGTTGTTCCATGTCTGACTCTAAATGTTGCTTCTTGACCTGCATACAGATTTCTCAGGAGACAGGTAAGGTGGTCTGGTATTCCCCTCTAAGAGTTTTCCACAGTTTGTTGTGATCCACACATTAAAGACTTTAGTGTAGTCAATGAAGCAGAAGATTTTTTTCTGGAATTCTCTTGCTTTTTCTTTCATCCAACGATGTTGGCAATTTTATCTCTGGCTCCTCTGTCTTTTCTAAATACAGCTTGAACATCTGGAAGTTCCCAGTCCAAGTGTTATAGCCAAAATTACAGAGACTAGATTAAAAATTGCAATTTCCTGTAGCATAGAATTGATTTGAAATATTTTCATCTGGTAAAGAACCACACACAAAACTCTTAGCATATTTTTACAGTATTTATTGAGAATATAGTGAATGCAATAATTAGATTGTATCTTTAAGGATATTTGTAAGATAGCAATATACCATAGTATCACCTCAAGGAATTTCTTCTCTCCAAATCAACAGAACCATAGAACCAGTATATCAGTTGCTAAAAACATTGAATATCACTTTTGGCAAACAGAAAGTACAAGTGGTGAGATCATCTATTTATTTATAATGTGTTCTGCAGCAGATACTCCTACACCAAGCACACAAATTAGGTTGTGATTTTTTCAGACTAACTTTTAAAGAGAAAAATGTACAAGTAATTCCTATCTTTGGTATGCAATATGTCCTTAAAATATATTTTAAAAGTGATTTTTTGAAAGTCAAAGGGAAGAACTTGGTGTGTGTGTGTCTGTGGGTAGGGGTGCATGCATGTGTGCTAAGTCGCTCAGTCGTGTCCAACTCTTTGTGACCCCATGGACTGTAGCCCACCTGGCTCCTCTGTCCACGGGATTCTCCAGGCAAGAATACTGGGCTGGGTTGCCATACCCTTCACCAGGGAATCTTCCCAACCCAGTGATCAAACCCGCATCTCTTGTCTCCGGCATTGGCAGGTGGGTTCTTTACCACCAGCGCCACCCGGGAGGTCCTGTGGGTGGGGGAAGGTAGGTATTCCATTGAAACTAAACATTATGAAAGTCTTAATAATACTTTGTCTTACAGAAATAATCATCAACAAGTATTTCCAACAATTCACTTTTTCTAAATTTTAACTTTTTTTCCTTTTTTCATAATTAATATTGCCAGCCAGCTTAATTCATTAAGCATCTAATTGAGGCTAAAAAGTCACAGCTTCAGCTCATCTAATAATGGCCTCAATTAGGTTGAATTTATAAGTTCTCTGCTGTTTAATGCTGGTGTAAGAACTTTCATTTCCCCCATAATCACTTATTTTTATAAGTTAATAAGGGTAAAGACATTGAAATATCCAGCAAATACACAAACACTACTAAACAAAGACAGCAAACCATGCTATAGCTCAAAATGTTCATCCACTCAGGGCCAAAGTTTGAATTTCAACAAAAAGGAGATGGGTGTCAGTGTGCATGTGTGAAAGGGCAGGTGTTTAAAAGGCTGTGACAAGGAAGACCCAGGGAGCTGCTCCATCATAGGTCATAATCCGCCCTCAGTCCACGAGGAAGGTACGCCTGCTGTTGGGGGAATATTCAGGGAGTATCAAGTATTTTTACTTCAATAGCACAAACCTCCTCCAGCCATGTTTAATCTGAATGACAAAAACATGCTTTAAGAAAAAGATCAGAGCTGTACACATTCAGAATATAGTTTTCTTAAAAAAAAAAAAAAACATATATTGATCAACACAGGAAAGACTAATATAAAGGCTTAACCTAGTATGGAATCCTGAACAATAAATTGTAAAAAAAAAAATACCTGCATTGGATGCCTTACTTATTAATCCACTGGATTTCAAGTCAGAAGCTGTTGGGCTGCTGGGGGTAGGTTTTGAATTACCTATGTAGAAGGACATACCAGAACTTAGTATTAAGAACTGCTGAGAAACAGTACTCCTATGTAAATATTATCAAACAGTGACCCTTTGAGAGGTGTTTCTAAGTTGCATAAAATTTGATAAGCACGCATTTTATGTAATATACTATGTAAGGGCAAGAATAAAATGCAAATGTCAAATAACCTACTTTAAATCTAGTTCTGCAGCCAAACTTAAGCAGAGAGATTGTTTAAATGAACCAGGATTCTTACCCAGGTTTTGGCATAAAGACAGAAATTCAGGGAGTACAAGGATGAGAAGGAATCATCATAAAATACAGAGGTCCTTGGGTTATATTTAGACTAAAATGCACTCTTCTACCACATTCTAACCAAGCCACTCTAATGAGCTGGGAGTGGGTTGGGAGTAGGGGAGTCTCCATTGTATAAATGCCAAAATATTGCAACAGAGTCATAAATATTTATGTCTGTCTCCCTCTTTTCCTGTTAGTCCGTCTTAATTTTTTCCCCTTATTTTTAGACTTTTTTCTTCCCACTTGTGAAACCACCTATTTTTAACTACTGAACCTCACACCCTTGCCCTCTCTCTGCCTACATACTGCTGCTCTAGCTCTGCATTCTTCATATCTAAGATCCCCCCGTGTGTGTGTTAGTCGCTCAGTCATGTCTGACTCTGCAACATCACGAACTGTAGCCCGCCAGCTCTTCTGTCCATGGAATTCTCCAGGCAAGAACACTGGAGTGGGTTGCCATTGCCTTCTCCAGAGATCCCCCTGGAGAGACACAAATAGAGCCCATTATCGCTTTCTTTCCTGTCGCATTTCTGCAGAGAAGCTTCCCTGCCCTGATGGTCCTGGTAGTGCCCCCCCAACGGTGTCCCTAGCTGGAGGCGACACACATCGGACACAGACTTGAGCCGCACAGTCCTGATCCTCACCTCACTTGAGGCTGCTTTAGCAAAAACAGATGGTCTGGCTGCAGAGCCACAGATGCCAATCAGGTACACTGTTGGCAAACATGTTCTCTAATCAGGCCCCTTTCAAATGGCATCTGCTGCTCTCTCCCTGTAGGCATAGGGAGAGATTCAAAACCTTCTGTGCATTTTCTCTTGCACTTGGGGTCTATCAACACACTTACATAACACTGTTACCAGTTTAAGAAGGGCTGGCTCACCTAGGCTGAGACAGAAAGGACGTTAGGCCAGAATCTTGTGGTCTGGTCTAAATCACCAGAATCTAAATTTGGTCTCACCCTGAGGGCGTGGAGCTGGAGTCTGGGAAGAAATAGTGTGAAGCAGAAAGAAGCAGCTCCAGGACGGGATGCTTCTGGTATTACAGAGGCCTGCCCACTAGCTTGAGGGAAAGAATAAAACATTGTTACGCTGGAAGACAATGTAAGAGATTATACCCATTCATATGGTGTCTAAGGGGCTTCCCTGGTGGCTCAGCTGGTAAAGAATTTGCCTGCAATGTGGGAGACCTGGGTTCGATCCCTGGGTTGGGAAGATCCCCTGGAGAAGAGAATGGCAACCCACTCCAGTATTCTTGCCTATACAGTCCATGGGGTCACAAAGAGTCAGACTTTCACTTTTCACATGGTGTTTAAAAACAGATGAAACTGATCTAGAGTTATAGAAATCAAAAAGGTCATTACTTGCATGAAGTCAAGGCTGACCAAAAAGGAGCTTGAAGAATTTTCTGGGGTAATAAAATGTTCTGTATCTTGACAGCATTATGCTCAGAGGGCTAAACGCAATTGTCAACCTCATCAAAACAGACATTTAAGACCTGTGTGTTTCAGAGCATGCAAATTTTACAGTGTGATGCCTTCAATGTGAATGTTTATAAAGAATTTATAATGATACTAGGAATATCTCATAGTGTTAAAAAAGAAAGGCAGAAAATTCATTATTAAATAAATCATATAAACACAAATTTATTTTTTAAAGATTCACAAAATAAGATTTTGCCAAAATTATGATGAATTATTTTCTCTGATTTTTTTTCAAAAATTTAATGATTTATTTAGGAATAATTGAGGTTCAAATCTTTCACATGTTTAAAGTGTATATAATTTGATAATTTTTGACGTATATATACAATTGTGAAACTAACACTGTCTAAATAATGAACACATGCATCACACCCAAAAGCTCCCTCTTGCCCATTAAAGTCCATTCCTTCCTACATTACTCCATGCACCACTACCCCAAAACTACGACTGTCTGTTTTATATCGCTGTAGATTAATTTATATTTTCTAGAATTTTATGTAAATGTAATCACATAAATGTATTTTTGTTTGATTTCTTAAATCGGTGCAATTATTTTGAGATTCATCTATGTGTTGCAAGTATCAATAGCTCATTCCTATTATTGCTGAGTGTCACTCCATTGTGTGGATGTATCACAGTTCACTTATTCATTCACTATTTATTTGATGGACACTTTAGCTGTACTTATTACAAACAAAGCTGCTATAAAAATTTGTGTACAAGCCTATACATGGACATGTGTTTTCATTTTCTTGGGTAAATACCTAGGAATTGAATGGCTGGGTCATTTGGTAGGTTTATGCTGAACTTTTTAAGGAAAAGTCAAAATGTTTTCCAAAATGGTTGTACCAATTTACTACCTTACTAGCAGTGTGTAACAATTTTAGGTACTTCTCACCTTCAAATCATTTGTTGAGTAGTCCTTATAAATTGAGACTTTCTAATGTAGTCTAGATGTCTCGTTGTGAATTTAATTAAAATTCCCTGAATAACTAAAATGCTGAACATCTTTGTATGTGCTTATTTGCCATCTGTATTCTTAGGGAAGTGTCTGTTCAAATAGTTTATCTATTTTTGTATTCTTTCTTCAGTAAGAAAAAAGGAAAAGTTCTTTACATAATGTTTTAAGTCCTTTTTCAGATTAATATTTTCCAAATATTTTATCTAAGGTCTCAGTTTGTCTTTTCATTTTTGTAAGGATGTCTTATGACAAGCAAAAGTTTTAAATTTTTATGAAGCCCAATGTAAGGATTTTTTGTCTTTTATAGTTCAAGATATTTGTGTCCTTTTTACAAGATCTTTGTCACACTCACAACTACTGGGGATATCTTGTTTGTTTTATTATATAGATTATTAGTTTCAGAACTTATGTCTTAGCCTATGATTTCTGGTTAGTTTCTGTGTCTAAAGAGAAGATCTAAAGATCAACACTATGTTTGGACATGGCTGTCCAATGGCCCCACACTATGCATTGAAAAGACTTTTCTTCCTTCATTGAATGCCTCAATGACTTTGTCGAAAACCTTTTGGCTACATAATTGTGTGTCTATTTCTGGATCTATAGTTTGTTCCAAAGATCTATATATATATATAATATATATATATATATATTATATATATATGGAGAGAGAGAGAGAGTATTCTGTGTATCTAATGTATAGATCATTGGAACAAACTACAAATCCAGAAAGTGCTAAGTAACTTCATTTCTGTTTGACTCTTTGCGATCCTATGGACTGTAGCCCAGCAGGCATCTCTGTCCATGGGATTCTCCAGGCAAGAATAGTGGAATGGGTTGCCATGCCCTCCCCTCCAGGGACTCTTACCCACCCAGGGATTGAATCTGCATCTCTTATGTCTCCTGCATTAGCAGGCGGCTACCTGGGAAACCGTAAAGCTTCATAAGTCATCTTAAAAGTGAGTAATACAACAGGTCCAACATGATGTTTTGTTTTTCTTTTTTAATTTGTTGAAACTGTTATAAGTTATTTGATTTTCTACACAAGTTTTAGGATAAGATTTTAAAATTCCTACCTTAAAATGTCTACCAGTATTTTAATTAGGACTGCAAGTTTCAGTTTGGAAAGAATTAACATCTTAAGATATCAAATCTTCCAATCCACTAAGCATACTAATTACTCTGTTTTGGGGGTGTTCTTCAGTTTCTCTCAAGAATTTTTTGTATACTTGTGAAAGTGTCTTACACATATTTTGATAACTGAACTGTTAAATGGGAATCATAAAAGTCCACAAGATTATAAATTAAGTAAGGGGATACATATAGAGTGCATCCTAAGTATATAGTAATATGCTTACTATACATATACACCAATAACACCAATAGCACCACCTGTCAAACAACCAGACCATCAGAAAATGAAGGGGTAAAAAGCTTCAGTTCAGTTCAGTTCAGTTCAGTGGCACAGTCATGTCCAACTCTTTTCAACCCCATGAATTGCACCACGCCAGGCCTCCCTGTCGAACACCAACTCGCAGAGTTCACTCAAACTCACGTCCATCAAGTCTGTGATGCCATCCAGCCATCTCATCCTCTGTCGTCCCCTTCTCCTCCTGCCCCCAATCCCTCCCAGCATCAGAGTCTTTTCCAATGAGTCAACTCTTCACATGAGATGGCCAAAATACTGGAGTTTCAGCTTTAGCATCATTCCTTCCAAAGAACACACAGGACTGATCTCCTTTAGAATGGACTGGTTGGATGTTCTTGCAGTCCATGGGACTCTCAAGAGTCTTCTCCAACACCACAGTTCAAAAGCATCAATTCTTCGGTGCTTAGCTTTCTTCACAGTCCAACTCTTACATCCATGCATGACCACTGGAAAAACCATAGCCTTGAATAAACAGACCTTTGTTGGCAAAGTAATGTCTCTGCTTTTGAGTATGCTATCTAGGTTGGTCATAACTTTTCTTCCAAGGAGTAAGCGTCTTTTAACTTCATGGCTGCAGTCACCATCTGCAGTGATTTTGGAGCCCCCAAAAATAAAGTCTGACACTGTTTCTACTGTTTCCCCATCTATATCCCATGAAGTGATGGGACCAGATGCCATGATCTTCGTTTTCTGAATGTTGAGCTTTAAGCCAACTTTTTCACTCTGCTCTTTCACCTTCATCAAGAGGCTTTTGAGTTCCTCTTCACTTTCTGCCATAAGGGTGGTGTCATCTGCATACCTGAGGTTATTGATATTTCTCCCAGCAATCTTGATTCCAGCTTGTGTTTCTTCCAGTCCAGCGTTTCTCATGATGTACTCTGCATATAAGTTAAATAAGCAGGGTGACAATATACAGCCTTGATGTACTCCTTTTCCTATTTGGAACCAGTCTGTTGTTCCATGTCCAGTTCTAACTGTTGCTTCCTGACCTGCATACATATTTCTCAAGAGGCAGGTCAGGTGACCTGGTATTCCCACCTCTTTCAGAATTGTCCACAGTTTATTGTGATCCACACAGTCAACGGCTTTGGCATAGTCAATAAAGCAGAAATAGATGTTTTTCTGGAACTCTCTTGCTCTTTCGATGATCCAGCGGATGTTGGCAATTCGATCTCTGGTTCCTCTGCCTTTTCTAAAGACTGGGTATTTCTCCTAAGGACTATTTAACCAAAGAATGATTTGGCAAGTCTAGTTTGATTTCAAACCAGCTTTCTTAACCACTATGCTCATCTGTTTCCCAGTCAAAAACAGTGCTGCTTGTAGGATTTTTTTTTTTTTTTTGGTAATGGTTTCAATGTAGGAAATAATTTTAAAATATTTTTAATATAAGTAAAATTAATCTCATGGGCTTCCCCACTCTCTCTCACTTCAGAACCCTGTTACTCATACCTTCCACTTCCCTACTCCCTCCATCATATACCATGTTGTAGTCCTTTATTTTAAAACTCTGTGCTTCTTTAGACAATTAGTCTTTCTTTCAAATTAATTCTAAATGGAATTGCTAACATATATGGTACCTTGTAGGACCTTCAAGGGACTAGAATAAAATACCTTCATTTTTTAAACATGAAAAGGTTAAAAGATGATCTATAATACACTTTGTGTGATGAATTTCTAACAATACGTTCATAACTTACATAAATTACTTACCATCCACTATAGTAAAATAGAGCTTGTTTAGAATAATATAGTTAATGCTCTTGATTTCATTGCATAAATAAAACACATTCTACTCTTTTCTGTGGTATACGTTTCCTCCCCTCTGTGGATTCCCTAGGGTCCAGTCCAACAATGGTTGTAAGCACGTTTCTAAGACATGGCTCGAATGCAAGATTCTCCATTTTGGAATTTTTTTTAAGAAATGTCATCACTGCTGCTGCTGCTGCTGCTAAGTCGCTTCAGTCGTGTCCGACTCTGTGCGACCCCATAGATGGCAGCCCACCAGGCTCCCCCATCCCTGGGATTCTCCTGGCAAGAATACTGGAGTGGGTTGCCATTTCCTTCTCCAATGCATGAAAGGGAAAAGTGAAAGTGAAGTCGCTCAGTCGTGTCCGACTCTTCGCGACCCCATGGTCTCCAGCCCACCAGGCTCCTCCGTCCATGGGATTTTCCAGGTACTGGAGTGGGTTGCCATCGCCTTCTCTAATGTTACTTATTTATCTTGAGTATTTCTTATGAAACAGAAGGCAACCCACTCATTCCTGGCAGCTGATAAAGTTTCATGCATTGTGAAAACTATGGCAATTTCTATTTTAGCTATTCAACAAAAAAGGAATGTTTTCTCTTTTTCTTGATGTCTCCCTCAGCTTTCTCAAATTCACCATGCTACTTTTCAGCCTTCAAGAAAGATAAATTGGGAAAAGAAGGGAGGGGCCCTCAGTGGTCCACTTTTCAGCCTCTCTTAGAATTAAGCAGGTCCCCAAGGACATAACTTGAGAAACGTTAGGCTGGAGGAAGCACAAGCCGTAATCAAGATTGCCGGGAGAAATATCAATAACCTCAGATATGCAGATGACACCACCCTTATGGCAGAAAATGAAGAAGAACTAAAGAGCTTCTTGATGAAAGTGAAAGAGGAGAGTGAAAAAGTTGGCTTAAAGCTCAACATTCAGAAAACGAAGATCATGGCATCCGGTCCCATCACTTCATGGGCAATAGATGGGGAAACAGAGGAAACAGTGGCTGACTTTTTTTTGGCTCCAAAATTGCTGCAGATGGTGACTGCAGCCATGAAATTAAAAGACACTTACTCCTTGGAAGGAAAGTTATGACCAACCTAGATAGCATATTCAAAAGCAGAGACATTACTTTGCCAACAAAGGTCCGTCTAGTCAAGGCTATGGTTTTTCCAGTGGTCATGTATGGATGTGATAATTGGACTGTGAAGAAAACTGAGCACTGAAGAATTGAGGCTTTTGAACTGTGATGTTGAAGAAGACTCTGGAGAGTGCCTTGGACTACAAGAAGATCCAACCGGTCCATTCTAAAGGAGATCAGTCCTGGGTGTTCATTGCAAGGACTGATGCTAAAGCTGAAACTCCAGTACTTCGGCCACCTCATGTGGAGAGCTGACTCATTGGAAAAGACTCTGATGCTGGGAGGGATTGGGGGCAGGAGGAGAAGGGGACGACAGAGGATGAGATGGCTGGATGGCATCACCGACTCGATGGACATGAGTCTGAGTGAACTCCGGGAGTTGGTGATGGACAGGGAGGCCTGGCGTGCTGCAATTCATGGGGTCTCAAAGAGTCGGACACTACTGAGCGACTGAACTGAACTGAACTGAAGGCTTTAACAGGACACCTAATCTGAAACAAAACCTTAACAAGTTGACTATCAGCCAAGACACATAAGACTTGTTCGTAGTGAGTTTACAAAGCAAGGGAAATACAGATTCTGGGTAAAGCTCACTGCTCAGCTGAATCCATGCCTCATTTGAATCCTACATTCAACTAAAATTTTAAATTTTGTTTGAATTATGTTTAAGCAACTAAAAAACCATTATGTGGATGTACAAATGCCATGTGTTTATAAGGTAATGTGCACTTGCTTTCAAAGAAGTTGAGGTATTTGCAAGTGTTGGACAATATTATTAGGAATATCTAGGTGTAGCAGTTTTTGTAAGTGAAGTTTAACTCAAAGTAGACTTTAGATTTAATTAGGCCAGGAACAAAAAGATGTTTGTTGTTTTCCCAAAACACACATACTATGAATAAGTGTCAGGGGAGCAGCGGGTGTTCCTGGGGGGTGAAGGCTTGATAAGTGTCGTGCTATAAGTTTCAGAAGAATCATACTCTCTTCTGACACATATTTAAAAGAAACACTTCTCTCCAAACCAGTTGACGCCAATAACCTTGGTGGCAGCCTTACTGGTTCTGATGGAACAAGAGGCCGTGACACTCGAGGCCACAGCTTTGCTTGTCATCTCCACCAGTTAGTGGGCTGCACAAATCTGTCATGCACTAATTTGCTTGGAGTGTCAGGGAAAGCAGAGCTGAATTCTTGACATATGAATCTCCTGTCCCCAGAGCTCTCTGCTGGGCTCTGCCGAGTGCAGAAAGAGCTGGCAGCTGAGTGGAGTTTTGATTAACTGCGCTGGTATATACCCACTCAAGCTTCAGTGAGATTGTGCATTGTCAGTCAGCTGTCTGCTGGGTGCTGAATTTTCATTAAAGCTTTTGTATTTAATGGAAGTTCTCTCACACTCTAGAGTTTCAAATGAAGTTCAAATCAGATGTAATTTACAATTTTATAACGGTCATGTAATATTTTCTGTCTCCGTAAGTAGCTCGGAAACAAAATTGCCTTTAGTGATTATAACTTCTCATTCTCAAATTTGCATTAATTTGAGCTCCCTAACAAGCTAAAAACATTTCTCCACTAAATACATCCATATGGGGGGTTATGCTTATGCATATTAGTGTTCCCAGTATACCTGCCACATTTTAGCTGCTTTGACTTGACTTCTATTGTTTTAAGGGCAATTTGAATGCATGGGATTCATTGAAACACAGACGCACTCTCCTTATCCTTTGAAACAATCAGCAGTTAGATTACAACAGGCTGTGATTTATGTGGGGCTTGCGTGGAAATACATGCCAACATGTGCCTAATTGTTTGGCAACAAACATAGACCCCATATAATGCTCTGAAAGTTCTCTTTAAAAGCAAAATCAAATATTGCATTCTGGTCCTATAGAACACAGGTGTCTATGTCTACAGGTACTAGTGTTTCCCTATAGATTAACAGTGCTGTTTTAACATAAGATTTTAGGTGAAGGTGCAGATTTTAGCAAAGTCTTTAAAAAGTTTGTAGTGCTGCCAGCCGTATGCATACGCTGGAATGTAGTTCCAATACCACTTAATCAAGAATCAAGTTTCCAGTTTCATCCACCTCATTAGAACTGATTCAAATGTATTCTTTTTAATGGCTGAGTAATACTCCATTATGTATATGTACCACAGTATACTAACGCATATATATGGAATTTAGAAAGATGGTAACAATAACCCTGTGTACTAGACAGCAAAAGAGACACTGATGTATAGAACAGTCTTATGGACTCTGTGAGAGAGGGAGAGGGTGGGAAGATTTGGGAGATTGGCATTGAAACATGTAAAATATCATGTATGAAACGAGTCACCAGTCCAGGTTCAATGCACGATACTGGATGCTTGGGGCTGGTGCACTGGGATGACCCAGAGGGATGGAATGGGGAGGGAGGAGGGAGGAGTGTTCAGGATGGGGAACACATGTATACCTGTGGCGGATTCATTTTGATATTTGGCAAAACTAATACAATTATGTAAAGTTTAAAAATAAAATAAAATTTAAAAAAAAAAGAATAAAGTTTCCGACTGGGTAGAACAATTTTGTAGGAAACGCATGCTAACAGAATACTAAAATCTGAACTACGTAAGAGCAAGACAGTACTTACATCCTATTTTTTAACTGTTTTGAACATGGCTCAAGATATAAGTTTCTGACTTTGACGTTCTGACTTCCTTTCCTTAAAAAAACAACTGGCCTTTCCTGATATACCCTGAAAGTCAATACAACCCTAATAAAAGGGTTCCTGCTTATACAACTGCTAATATTAGAGGTCAAATAAGTCTCACAAGAAATTTAAGAACAATCAGTCAGAGTTCACTCAGGAAAAAGAGAAACCATACCTGTTATTGTAGTAAACATTTAAACAGGTACTGGAGAACAAACCAGCAAAAAGGAGAAGACTAAGGTAACACAGAGGCAATTACCAAAGGCAGCTAACCGTTTCATAGGGTCAGCGGAAGTAAGGGAAGAAGCTGGGCTCATCAGACCTGTTAGTTCCAACCAGGGCTTCGTGGGTAGACTTATGCAGCCACATGGCACCCCATGGTCAGAAGGGCGCCAGGCATGGTTACTGCTCTGCTCTCACCATCTTGTAATCCTTAATAATTTTTCAACAACTTGCTTATTTTCAGTTTGCACAGGCCTCCTCAGCTTATACAGTTGGTCTTTTTTTTTAATTTAAATTTATTTATTTTAATTGGAGGCTAATTACTTTACAATATTGTATTGGTTCTGCCACACGGTTTGAATCTTGCAAAGTCACTCTGTTTACAGATAAAAATGTTCATATATCAGCAATTTCCTGTGGGTCAACGCAGTAACAGCTTCTAGAGGCGCCCTGAGGACCTCAGACTCAGACTGCTGAGAGAAGAGCATTATCGAGCTAGTACTGGAATCTCTGAGGGCCCATGAGAGTGTGGTGGGAGTGTGACTAACTGAGCTCTGAAACCAACCTTCTCTGCTGGGAAACCGGTGGTCCCAGCCCTGAGAGAAACAAGGCAGCAATAGGAAGTAGGGCGTCCATCTGCCTACTCCACTCTTCCTGTCTCCCTCTGGGGTCCTTTGGCAGAACTGCAAAGGAGCCACCTGACAAAGAAGAAAACGTGGTTTGCAGAGGCCCACCAGTCCCCAGTTCACAAAGAAATAATGGAAGGCTCGCCTTAGAGTCTACAAACAATAGCTGAGTGATGACAGTAAAGAGAAGAAAGCTCAAAGGACGCTAAGCCAAATAACGAGGAGGAGTGGCTCCTATGAAGTCAAAATCAAGAGAATAAAAAGTAAGTAGACACACTGAAGATATTTACGTTGCGGTTCTCAAATAGAGAACACTAAAGACTTCCTGAGATTTTTAAAATACTTTATAAAGTTTTAAAGATAAAGAGATTTAAAAAAAGAACGATCACTGTTGAAAAACTGCTGTATTATTCTGAAAGGTCAAACAGAAGAAATATAGCACAAAAAAGAATATAAATTAAATGTCATAGAAAGCATGAGTGAAAAAGATAAGAAGCATAAAAAACAGATGGTCCAAATAAATAAAATCAGAAGTGCAAAAGAGAATTAGCAACCAACACCACAGATATGCATAGGATTATTATATGCCAAGAAAATGAACAACCTACAAAAAATTGACAAATTGCTAGAAAAGTACAATCTACTAAGATTAAATCAGGAAGAAATAGGAAATATGAGCATACTGATTTCTAGTAATGAAATTGATAAGTAGTCTAACAAAAAATTTCCAACAAATAAAAATATAAAACCAAGTGCTTCACAGGTAAATTCAATACAACATTTTTTAAAAAGTTAATACCTATCCTTTTCAAACTACTCCAACAAATTGTGGAAAAACACTGCTAAATCCCTTCTGTGAGGCCAACATAATCCTGATACCAAAGCCAGAAAAACTTTCACAAAAAAAGAAAATTACAGGACAATATCACTGATGAATACTGATGAAAATCATCAACAAAATATTAGCAAACTGAATCCAACAGTACATTAAATGAACCATACATCATAATCAAGTAGGATTTATCCCAGGGATGCAATAATGAATGATTTAATATCCACAATTTAGAAAGCCTATAAACAAAACAAAATTACTTTGCATAAAGGGAATATAAAAAATAAATACACCAGTATGTTTATTGTAATTTTGTGTTTGATTGTAATTTGAGTAGATTATTTTGCATCCATTTACAATTTATAATTATAAAAATGTGTTTAAATGTTTTCAACAATTTTAGATAGATAGGTAGTTAGACAGAGGTCATAAAGGATGGATTCAGAAAAAGTAATATGTGAGAATAGAAGCTTTGGGGTACAGAGACACACATTATACACAAAGAATGAATAGAAAAAAAGTTTCTAGAGCTGAAAAATGTGAGATTTCAGATGCATCAAGTCAAACAGAAAATAAGAATATATATGGCAAAACCAATACAATATTGTAAAATAATTAGCCTCTAATTAAAATAAATAAAATTTTTTAAAAAATATTAAAAAAAAAAAAAAAACCTACCTAGATATCCTTTTCATACTGTTCATGGCATCCGGTCCCATCATTTCATGGCAAATAGACGGGGGAATAATGACAGACTATTTTCTCGGGCTACAAAATCACTGCAGATGTTGACTGCACCATGAAATTAAAAGATGCTTTCTCCTTGGAAGAAAACCTATGACCAACCTAGACAGCATATTAAAAAGCAGAGACATTACTTTGCCGACAAAGATCCACCTAGTCAAAACTATGGTTTTCCAGTAGTCATGTATGGATGTGAGAATTGGACTATAAAGAAAGCTGAGTGCCCAAGAATTGAGGCTTTTGAACTGTGATGTTGGAGAAGACTCTTGAGAGTCCCTTGGATTGCTAGGAGATCCAACCAGTCCATCCTAAAGGAGATCAGTCCATATTCATTGGAAGGACTGATGCTAAAGCTTAAACTCCAACACTTTGGCCACCTGATGGGCAGAGCTGACTCATTGGAAAAGACCTTGATGCTGGGAAAGATTGAAGGCAGGAGGAGAAGGGGATGACAGAGGATGAGATGGTTGGATGGCATCACCGACTCAAAGGACATGGGTTTCAGCAAGCTCTGGAAGTTGGTGATGGACAGGGAAGCCTGGCATGCTACAGTCCATGGGGCTGCAAAGAGTCAGACATGACTGAGCAACTGAACTGACTGACCTAAATATCCTGGTGAAATTCCTAAACTCCAAAAATAAAGACAAACTTTTGCAAGTTTTCCAACCAGTGAGAACGGTTTACCTACAAAGGTAAGAGAATTGGAATAGCATTAAACTTCTCATCTGCAACATAGGAAATTAGGATGTACTGACATTTATGAACTGTAGACAGGTTAGGAAAGATAGCCATTAAAATCAGGAAAAAATGAGGCAAATTTTACTTTTTGAGTTTGTGTGATTGTATATGTAACAAAATCCTGACAGCTCATCTGAAAGCCCATTAAAGGGAACGTATCAGTGGGAGATAGGCGTCTACGTGATACCTCCCAATGTCTAGAATGGAGCAATCTGAGCAACACATAATAGTGTAGCAATATATTATAATGCAATGCCTAGAATACATACTCATGAGGACATATTTATATAAGTAAATGGTTGTTTGATTGAATAAATAAACAAGAGAATAATCTTCTTTACAGAAAAATTACAAATAAGATGTGTAGACACTCTGTCTTCAAAAAGATTAAGCTTAATTATCCTTCTTCTCCCTTGACTGTGGGCTGGCCTTAGCAACCTCCACCTAAAACAAACAAAAAAAACCAGTATATGGAAAGAGGTGAAGGGAGAAGCCTGACAAACACTGTCTCAGCCAGATGATCAGGATCAACATCAGCAGCGATATGTCATGTTGACAGCATGTACCTCCTCACAAGAAAGGATCAGAGGGCACCAACCCCAACCTAAACATGACAAAAACATCAGACAAAGGCACACTGAGGAACATTCCAGAAAATACCTGACCAATGCTTCTCAAAACAAGAAAAGGAGAAACACTTACAGACAAGAGGAGACTGGGAACACGACATCTAAGCATGACGTGTTATCTTGGATTAACTCCTACAGCAGAACAGGACATTCATGGAAAAACTAGTGAAGCCACACAAAGTCTGTATTTTGGTCAATAATAATGTCCCTATGTTAGTTTCTTTATTGTGACAAAGTACCGAGGAAAAGTTATGACCAACCTAGATAGTATATTGAAAAGCAGAGACATTACTTTGCCAACAAAAGTCCATCTAGTCAAGGCTATGGTTTTTCCAGTGGTCATGTATGGATGTGAAAGTTGGACTGTGAAGAAAGCTGAGCGCCAAAGAATTGATGCTTTTGAACTGTGGTGTTGGAGAAGACTCTTGAGAGTCCCTTGGACTGCAAGGAGATCCAACCAGTTCATTCTAAATGAGATCAGCCCTGGGTGTTCTTTGGAAGGAATGATGCTAAAGCTGAAACTCCAGTACTTCGGCCACCTCATGTGGAGAGCTGACTCATTGGAAAAGACTCTGATGCTGGGAGGGATTGGGGGCAGGAGGAAAAGGGGACGACAGAGGATGAGATGGCTGGATGGTATCACCGACTCGATGGACGTGAGTTTGAGTGAACTCCAGGAGATTGTGATAGACAGAGAGGCCTGGCGTGCTATGATTCATGGGGTCGCAAAGAGTTGGACACGACTGAGTGACTGATTTGATCTGATCTGATCTGACCATGGCAATATAAGCTATTCACAGTAGGATAAGCCACATGTGTGATGTGTGTATATCCTGTAAACTTAAGGGTATTTGAAAATTAAAAGTTTATTTTTATAAAACCTCTAAGAACTAATAAAAAACTGCTAAGGTGGATGAATATAAGGGTAAGGATTTAAAAATCAAGAGTTTTATTAATATTAACAATAAAAGTCAAATCTACATGCAATAGTGGAAATAACTACTAAAAATGTCCAGGAAAAATTATGAAATCTATAAAACTAGGAAGATCTGAAAATACTGACTATTGTCCATATTTCTGAAGGGGAAGCTTTAACATTAAAAAATTATTAAGCCTTTCTCAATTAATAGATAAATTTAACAATTTAAAAAAAATTTTATATAACAGTACAAAATATTACTGTATAGTGCAGGGAGTTCTACTCAATACTCTGTAATGGTTTATGGATATATTAATATGTAAAACTGATTCACTTTCCTGTACACCTGAAACTAGCATAACATTGCAAATCAACTATATTCCAATAAAATTTTTTTTAAATGACACCAAAGACCATACTTGATAATTAATATGGAAGAATTAGCAAGAAAATATATAAAAACACAGTCAAAGGAGAGTTATTATGTCAAATATTAAAATTTACCATTATTTTTCAGTAATCAAAAGAATATGATCCAGAAGTAGAAATAGATCAGTGGAACAGGTCACAACGTCCAGAAACATACCTAGGTAACTTACTGGATAAAAAAGATGACATTTGAGTTAAGTAGCTAATTAATTAGTTATGCTGTTGTTGCTTATTCGCCAAGTCGTGGCCTACTCTTTGCAACCCTGTAGTCTGCAGCACACCAGGCCTTCCTGTCCCTCACCTCCTCCCAGAGTTTGCCCAAGTTCATGTCAATTGAATCGGTGATGCCATCTGACCGTCTCCTCCTCTGTTGCCCTCCTCTGCCTTCAGTCTTTCCCAGCATGAGGTCTTTATACAAATAGATACACAAAATACCACCAGGCAGTGCTATGAAGGAAAACAGAGCATGTTAAGATAATTGAGAGTAACAAAGGAGTCAGAATGGTTTCTTTGAGAAGGTGACGTATAACAGATCTGAGTAAAGAGAAAAGTAAATCCTTACAAATGTTTGAGCAAGAAGTATTTTTGAAATAGAATAAAGTAAGTACCATAACCCAGAAGGGATGAATCTTGTCATGCTCCAGGAAAAGAATTAAGAGCAGGCAAGAATCATAGGAGATGAGACTGAAATGCTGCCCAGGGTCAAAAAAAATGTCATATTTTCTTGACTTTTACTCAGAATGAGATGGGAAGCTTCAGGGGTGGTTTGAATACAGGAAATTTGATATTTTGCAAAAGAATCAGTTTGACAGCTCTATGGCAAGTAGACTATAGGAAGTCAAGAGTGTAAATGAGGAGCCAAGTTAGGAATTTAATGCAACGTTCCAGGAGAAAAAGAGATTGACATGGGCTAACAGCTAGAGATCATGAAAAGTGTTTGGATTTTTAATATATTTCACAGGCAGAGCCTCCTGAACTGCTTATAGATTGGATGTGGGATTTGAGATGTGGAATAAAAGCCCCGAGCCTCCCTCTATTATTCCTCAGGCCAAGAGAATAAAAGAGAAAAAGAATGATTAATCTATTAAATGCAGCCAGAAGACTGAACGAGGAGTCTTAGGATTTTGCAAAGTTGAATATCTTTTTGTTAGCACCATCACAATCTATTAATAAGACAAAGCTGAACTGATTGCTTACTGGGTAGAAGAGAATATCACCTAGAAAAAAAATAAAAATTAGATAGGTACTCCACATCATATAAAACAATGTGGTTAATTATCTAATTGTAAAAAATCAAACTAAATCAGTATAATGTTTATGTTACTATATTCTTGGGGGTTAAGGTGCAGAGGGAGAGTAGTCCTTAATTTACACAGGAAGCTCAGAAACCATTAAGGAAAATATTGATAGATTTCATCTCATAAAAACTGAAGATTTTCATAAGGCAATAGACCAGTGAAAGTGAAAGTAAAGTGAAAGTGTTAGTTGCTTAGTCATGTTCGACTTCTTGCGACCCCCATGGACTGTAGTCTGCCCAGCTCCTCTATCCATGGAATTCTCCAGGCAAAAATACTGGAGTGGGGTGCCATTTCCTTTTCCAGGGGATCTTTCTGACCCAGAGATCAAACCCAGGTCTCCTGCATGGCAGGCAGATTCTTTACCATCTGAGCCCACAAACCAAGAACAAAAGAAAGAATGAGAGAAAAAATAGTTGGAAAACAAATGGCAGGGAAAGGGTTAATTGCACGACCATATAATGAAGCCCTTCATATAAAAACCTGGCAAATTGTTGGAAAGAAAATAAACAAAAGGTTAAATTCAAATACCTAATAAATATAAGAAAATGTACTTAATATCACTAACAGTCATTTTAATGCAAATTAAAATAATAATGACTGATTGTTGTTAACTCCATATTTGCAACAGTTAAAAAGATTGATTGCATTCAGTGCTGGTGAGGCTATAAGAAAATGAACTGTCTCATTTACTACCAGTAAAAGGATGAATTTATTTTCTTTTCATAAACTTATCTGGCAGCATCTGTTAAAATTAAATAGGTACATGTAATTTGGTTCAACAATTTTATCTGTAGTTATCTAACTTAGAGAAGTAAAAACATATACTTAGAGTAGTATTTAGTAGAGTATTATTGTTAATAGTAAAAAAAAAAAAAACTGGAAAAATATGAGTCCAATCAAATAAGAATGATGAAATAAATTAGGCTAGATGCAGACTATGGAATGTTGTTTTGTAACTACACGAGTTTTGTATGAAATGATCTGCAAAATGTCCATGATACATTTTTAACAGCTTTAAACCACAAAATTCACCCATTTAAAGTATACAGTTTAGGGGTTTTCTATATTTACAAACTTGTGCAGCCATCACCATTAATTCCAAAACATTTTTATCATCCTGAAGAAAAGCCTTGTACCTATCAGAGGTCACTCATCATCACTTTCCTACCCTCCCAACACGGTTGAACCCCAGGCAATAACTAATTTACTCTGGTGCTGTGGTCTGAATGTTTGTGTTGCCCCAAAATCCATATGGTGAAATCTTACTGTGCAATGTAACTATATTAAGTGGAGTCCGTGGGGGATGCTTAGATCATGAGCCTGGGGCCCTGTGAATGGGTTTTGTGTTCTTAGAAAAGAGACCCTAGAGAGCTTTCTAGCCCCTTTCACCATGTGAGGATGCATTTAGAAGTCTGTGACCCTGAAAGAGTCATTATGGTGCCCTGACCTTGGACCAGATTCAAGAACTGTGAAGAATAAATCACTATTGCTTATAAGCTTCCCAATCTGTGGTATTTTGTTATAGCAGTCCAAATGAATTAAGACTTATGGGTTTGTTGATTCTGGGCATTTTATGTAAATGGTTGCATAATATGTGATCTTTTGTGACTGGTTTCTTTCATTTAATATGCTTGTTTTCAAGGTTCAGTCATGTAATAGCCTACATCAGCTCTTGGTTCCTTCATATTGCTGAATAGCTCCAGAAAGAATGAAAAGGCTGGGTCAAAGCAGAAACGATGCTCAGTTGTGGATGTGTCTGATGGTGAAAGTAAAGTCCAATGCTATAAAGAACAATATTTCATAGGAACCTGGAATGCTAGGTCCACGAATCAATGTAAATTGGACATAGTCAAACAGGAAATGGCAAAAGTAAACACTGATATCTTAGGATCAGTGAACTAAAATGGAGGGGAAGGGTGAATTTAATTCAGATGATCATTATATCTACTACTGTGGGCAAGAATCCCATAGAAGAAACAGAGTGGCCCTCATAATCAACAAAAGAGTCCAAAATGCAGTACTTGGGTGCAACACCAAAAACAACAGAATGATCTCGATTCGTTTCCAAGGCAAACCATTCAGTATTACAGTAATCCAAGTCTATGCCCCAACCATTGATGCCTAAGAAGCTGAAGTTGAACGGTTAAATGAGACCTACAAGAACTTCTAGAACTAACACCAAAAATAGATATCCTTTTCATCATAGAGAATTGGAATGCAAAAGTAGGAAGTCAACAGATACCTGGACTAAGAAGCAAGTTTGGCCTTGGAGTACAAAATGAAGCAGGGCAAAGGCTAACAGAGTTTTGCCAAGAGAATGCACTTTTCATAGCAGACACCCTTTCCCAACAGCGTAAGAGACAACTCTACACATGGACATCACCATATCGTCAATACCAAAATCAGATTGACTATATTCTTTGCAGCCACAGATGGAGAAGTTCTATACAGTCAAAAAACAAGGACCCAGAGCTAACTGTGGCTCAGATCATCAGCTCCTCATAGCAAAATTCAGGCTTAAACTAAAGAGAGTGAGGAAAACTACTAGGCTATACAGGTATGACCTAAATCACATCCCTTATGATTATGCAGTGAAGATGACAAATAGATTTAATGGATTAGATTTGGTAGGGCCAGAGGACTATGTCAGAGGTTCTAAGGCCTATGGACAGAGGTTCATAACATTGTATAGGAGGCAGTGACCAAAACCATCCCAAAAGAAAAGAAATGCAAGAAGGCACAGTGGTTGTCTGAGGATACTTTACAAATAGCTGAGGAAAGAAGAGAAGCAAAAAGCAGGGAGAAAGGGAAAGATATACCCAACTGAATACAGAGTTCTAGAGAATCGCAAGGAGAAATAAGAAAGCCTTCTTCAATGAACAATGCAAAGAAATAGAGGAAAACAATAGAATGGGAAAGACTAGAGATCTTTTAAAAATTGGAGATGCCAAAGGAACATTTCATACAAAGATGGGCATAATAAAGCACAGAAGTGGTAAGAACCTAACCAAGTCAGAGGAGATCAAGAAGAGGTGGCAAGAATACAAAGAACTGTACAGAAGTCTTAACATCCTGGATAACCACAATGGTGTGATCATTCACCAAGAGTCAGACCTCTTGGAGTGTGAAGTTGAGTGGCCCTTAGAAAGAATTTCTACCAACAAAGCTAGTGAAGGTGATTGAATTCTACCTGAGCTATTTCAAATCCTAAAAGATGATACTGTTAAAGTGCTGCACTCAACATGTCAGCAAATATGGAAAACCCAGCAGTGGCCACGGGACTGGAAAAGGTCAGTTTTCATTCCAATTTCAAAGAAGGGCAGTGCTAAAGAATGCTCAAACTTCCTGACAATTGTGCTCACTTCCCATGCTGGCAAGGTTATGGTCAAAATCCTTCAAGCTAGGCTTCACCAATACTTGAATTGAGAACTTCCAGATGTACAACTGGGTTTAGAAAAGCCAAATGAACCAGAGGTCAAATTGCCAACATTCGTTGGATCTTAGAGAAAGCAAGGGAATTCCAGAACAACATCCACCTGTTTCATTGACTACTCAAAAGCCTTTTACTGTGTGGATCGCAACAACCTGGAAAATTCTTAAGGAGATAGGAATACCAGACCAACTTACCTGTCTACTGAGAAACCTGTATCAGGTCAAGAAGCAACAGTTAGAACCTCATATGAAACAATTGACTAGTTCAAAATTGGGAAAGGAATATGACAAGGCTCTATATTGTCACTCTGTTTATTTAACTTATATACAGAGTCCATCATGTGAAATGCCAGACAGGATGAGTTACAAGTTGGAATCAAGATTGTTGGTAGAACTATAACAACCTCAGATATGTGAATAATAACCACTCCAATGGCAGAAAGTGAGGATTAACTAAGGAGTTTCTTGGTGAGGGTGAAAGAGGAGAGTGAAAAGGTTGGCTTAAAACTCAACATTCAAAAAACTAAGATCTTTGTATCTGGTTCCATCACTTTATGGCAAATAGAAGGGGGAAGAGTGGAAGCAATGACAAATTTTCTCTTCTTGATCTCCAAAATCACTGAGATGGTAACTACAGCCATGAAATTAGAAGATACTTGCTTCTTGGATGGAAAGCTGTGACAAACCTAGACAGCATATGTAAAAGTAAAGACATCACTTTGCTGACAAAGGTCAGTATAGTCAAAACTATGGTTTTTCCAGTAGTCATGTAGGATGTGAGAGTTGGCTCATAAAGAAAACTGAGCACCAAACACTGATGCTTTTCAATTGTGGTGCTGCAGAAGACTCTTGAGGGTCCCTTGGACTGCAAAGAGACCCAACCAGTCAATCCTAAAGGAAATCAGCCCTGAATACTCATTGGAAGAATGGATGCTGAAGCTGAAACTCCAATATATTGGCCACCTGATGTGAAGAGCTGACTCATCATAAAAGACTCTGAGGCTGGGAAAGATTGAAGGCAAAAGGAGAAGAGGGTGGCAGAGGATGAGATGGTTGGAGAGCATCACTGATTCAAAGGACATGAACTTGGGCAGACTCTGGGAGATAGTGAAGGACAGGAAGGCCTGGCATGCTGCAGTCCATGGGGGCACAAAGAGTCAGATACGACTTAGGGACTGAACAAGAAAAAACAATATTTCATTGTATGCATAGACCACATTAAAAAATTCCCCATACATTAGCTTATATAAAATCAGGTTTTTTTGGGGCGGAGCTGTTATGAATATTGCTACTTTGTTTACAAGTTTTTATGTGAACAACTTTTTCATTTCTCTTGGGTACAAGTAGAATTTCTAGGTCATATTGGAACTCTATATGAATATATTGAGGAACTGCCAAATGGTTTCCAAAGTGGCTGCATGATGGTACACTTTTTAAAATGAAAATAAACAAGTTGCTGTAGTAGTCAAATCTCATTTTTGTTCAAAAATGTAAATCTGTATATACAAATGTGTGTATAGGCTTGTGCATCTCTCTATTTAAAATTGCACAAATATAATGGTAAGGGAAAGCATGGGAAAGTATGCTATATAATATAAATTATATCAGGAAGGAGGTAATCTCTGAACGATTTGAATTGCTACAGTGAATATGAATTTAATTTTACAATGAAAAACACTTCATAAAATATTTTGGAGGAGGAAAATACTTTAAATATTACCTAAATACACACCAACAAAAGTCGTATTATTGTAATCATTTAAGAGTTTTGTGCATAGGTAGTTTATAGTCTTATTACAGGCTTACATTAGATAGGAAGAACAGGATATCGATTATGAGTTCACTCAGCATTAAAGTACAAACATTAAGTATTGCTAATATAGCAGATATTAGCAATATCTGCTAATATCCAGATACTGCTGCAGGTGCCCACTCCCAGCGAATGGCACAATTGGCAGCACTGTGTGGTGGGCCACTTGCCTCCCTCTGAAGCATCTCCACTGGACCCAATGCTGGGACTCCCCAAGTCCTGCTCAGTGCCTAGAAATGTGACGCCAAGAGTGCAGAGCAGTTTCCATCCTGAAGATTGCACAATTTTTATAAATATATATATTCTGTTGAAGTATAGTTGACTTACAATGCTTCAGGTGCACAGCAAAGTGATTCAGTTATACAAATACACATATATTATTTTTGAAATAATTTTCCATCATAGATTATTACAAGATACTGACCATGGTTCCCTAAGCTATACAGTAAACCTTTGGTGCTTGTTGCATATCTATTTTTAATTAGAAATCTAGCATTCTATTCATGCTAAGTCAAACAAGTGGAATCAAAATGTCATAATTTTATTAGTTGGGCAAAAATTCATGTTTTCTAGAATATAATATTATACATATTTATATATATTTGTATACAAAAGCTTTTCTAATACACTTGATAAAGGCTTGAGAAAGAACATTAAAAAAAAAAGAGATGGAGAAATTGGAGAACATATGAAATGGGAGCACTGAATATGAAATAGAAAAAGTGAAACTAGAAAAAGGTGAAAGATCATCATATCTTCCAGTTGTTTTTAAACATGACTGCTCATTAGAAACATATCTGGAGCTCTGCAGAAAAAAAGTAATACCTGAGCATTTATATTTTCCAAAAAATTTCAAGCTAATTCTGATATGCCTCTGGATTTTAAAAAGTGATTACAGGTTTTCCTATTAGATCCTAGTTCTGGTGATACAGAGTTCTATTATTTTTATGTTGACCAATCATGGTACAATGGTATTAAGAGTTACATAATCACAATAGTAAAAGGTGTTTATCAGTTTTCACAATCAATATATAAACAAAAAACAAAAGACAATTACAATTGCAAGCCATAATGGGAACATGATTAACTTAACAATATAAAACAATTACATACAGTTTTGTGGGTTCAAGCAGAGTGATGTGGTTAACTGGAAGTGCATACACGCACATGTTTTCATTCACCCAGCCAGTTTATGTCTTTTCATTGGTGCATTTAATACATTTACATTTAAGGTAATTATTGATATGTATGATCCTATTACCATTTGATTTATTTTGGGTTTATTTTCAGTAGGTCTTTTTCTTCTCTTGTGTTTCCTTCCTAGAGAAGTTCCTTTAGCATTTGTTGTAAAGCTGGTTTGACAGTGACATTGACATTGAAGTCGCTCAGTCGTGTCCAATTCTTTGCCACCCCATGGACTGTAGCCTACCAGGCTCCACCGTCCATGGAATTTTCCAAGCAAGAGTACTGGAGTGGGTTGCCATTTCCTTCTCCAGGAGATATTCCTGACCCAGGGATTGAACCCGGGTCTCCCGCATTGTAGGCAGATGCTTTATCATCTGAGCCACCACCAAAGCTAGCTTGGTGGTGCTGAATTCTCTTAACTTTTGCTTGTCTGGAAAGCTTTTGATTTCTCCATCAAATCTAAAGGAGAGTCTTGCTGGGTAGAGTATTCTTGGTTGTAAGTTCTATTCTTTCATCACTTTAAATGTATCATGCCATTCCTTTCTGGCTTGTAGAGTTTCTGTTGAGAAATCAGCTGATAGCCTGATGAAAGTTACCTTGTATGTTGTCATTTTTCCCTTGTTGCTTTTAACATTTTATCTGTCTTTAATTTTTGTCATTTTGATTACTGTGTGTCTCATTGTATTCCTCCTTGGGTTTATCCTTCTTGGGACTCTGTGTGCTTCCTGGACTTGGTTGACTATTTCTTTTCCCATGTCAGGGAAGTTTTCAGCTATTATCTCTTCAAATATTTTCTCAGGTCCTTTCTCTCTGATTTCTACTTTTGGGACCCCTATAATGCCAGTGTTGGTGCATTTAATGTTGTCCCAGAGGTCTTTAAGCTGTCTTCATTTCTTTTCATTCTTTTTTCTATATTCTGTTCTATGGAAGTGATTTACAGTATTCTATCCTCAGGTCATTTATCTGTGCTTCTGCCTCAGTTATTCTGCTATGGATTTCTTCTAGTGTGTTATTCATCTCTGCTTGTTTGTTCTTTAGTTCTAGGTCTTTGGTAAACATTTCTGGCATCTTCTCAATCTTTGCTTCCATTCTTTTTCTGAGATTCTGAATCATTTTCTCTATCATTATTCTGATTTCTTTTTCTGTATGGTTGCCTATCTCTACTTCATTTAGTTGTTTTTCTGGGGTTTTATCTTTTCCCTTCATCTGGGACATAACTTTCTGCTTTTTCATCGTGATTAACTTTCTGTAATATATTTTTTGTTTTAGCCACTGTGAGACTGTGCTTCTTTTTGCATCTTCTGTCCACCCTCTGATGGATGAGGCTAAGACACTTGTGTAAGCTTCTTTATGGGAGGGACTGGTGATGGGGAAAAACTGGGTCTTTCTCTGGAGGAGGTCTGCCTGCAATGCAGGAGACCTGGGTTTGATCCCTGGGTCAGAAAGATCTCCAAGAGAAGGAAATGGCAACCCACTCCATTAATCTTGCTTGGAAAATTCCATGGACGGAGGAGCCTGATGGCTACAGTCCATGGGGTGGCAAAGAGTCGGACATGACTGAGCGAGTTCCCTTTCCTTTTTCTGGAGGGCAGGGCCTTGCTCAGTAAAGCTCTAATCCAATTATCTGCTGGTGGGTGGGGTTGCACTCCCTTTCTGGTAGTTGTTTGCCTGAGGCTCTATCATAGGGTTAATGGTGAATTCCTAGAGGATTTACACCAATGGGGATTTTCCTGTTTCTGTGGTGAGCCCCTGCTGACCTACACCCCCAGGGGGAGGCCCTCCAACATGAGCAGGTAGTTTCGGTTCAGTCTTCCGTGGGGTCACTGCTCCTATCCTCTGTGTCTTAGTGTGTGCAAGATTTTGTTTGTGCCCTCCAAGATCGGAGTCTCTGTTTCCCTCAGTCCTCTGGAAGGCCTAAAACCAAACTCTGCTGGCGCTCACGGGCAGATTCCCTGGGGATCGTCAATCCCTTTGTCAGATCCCCAGGCTGGGAAGCCTGATGTGGGCTTCAGAACCTTCACAATAATGTGAGAACTTCTCTGGTATTACTGTTTTCCAGTCTGTGGGTCACCCACATGGTGGGTATGGGATTTGAGTTTATCGTGATTGCACCCCTCCTACCATCTTACTGTGGCTTTTTCTTTGTCTTTGGATGTAAGCTGTCTATTTTTGGTGGGTTCCAGAATCCTCCCATCAACGGTTGTTCAACAGCTAGCTGCAATTTTGTTGTTCTCACAGGAGAAGGTGAGTGCACGTCTTTCACTCCACCATCTTCAGCTTAAGTGAAGGTTGTAAATTTTACAAATAATTGACTGCTGGAAGATGTAGGTCAGCTGATTAAGGCTTTCTCCTTTATCCCTTCCCTGGACAACCAGCCTTTCCTTAGATGCAACCATTTGAATGACCCATTACAAGATGCTTCCCCAAAGGGAGTGATCAATGGCAATGGCAACAATTGTCTCCTCAGGAATACAATCTTGCATTGCTCTACTCCTTTCCTGCCTCATCCCTGTATCCTCCTCCCTGCTCCTCTGGAAACTACCCACAAGGAAGCTTTTGCCTTAAACTCCGCTTTCTCACATGTATGGATGTGAGAGTTGGACCATAAAGAAAGCTGAGCACTGAAGAATTGATGCTTATGAACTGTGGTGTTGGAGAAGACTCTTGAAAGTCCCTTGGACTGCAAGGACATCAAACCAGTCCATCCTAAAGGAAATCAGTTCTGAATATTCATTGAAAGGACTGATGCTGAAGCTGGAACTCCAATACTTTGGCCAATTGATTCAAAGAACTGACTCATTGGAAAAGACCCTGATGCTGGGAAAGATTAAAGATGGGAAGAGAAGGGGACGACAGAGGATGAGACAGTTGGATGGCACCCATGACTCGATGGACATGAATTTGAGCAAGCTCCAGGAGTTGGTGATGGACAGGGAAGTCTGGCGTGCTGCAGTCCATGGTGTCGCAAAGAGTAAGACACGACTGAGTGACTGAACTGAACTGAGGTACTTTCTGGGGCATCTGGGCTAAATCTTAAACAGTTTTCTATGTTTGTGTAAGAAACCATTGCTAAAGTTAATGCTTAAAGCAGCAATGATTACTAGATTTCACAATTCTGTGGGTTGGCAGGGTGCTAAAGCCTGAGTGAACTCATGAGGTTACATTCATTTGGCAGGAGAGATTTCAATTAGAGATTTCAATTAGATTCAACTGAATCTCTTTCTCCATTGGGTCTTTCTGTCTGTGATTTCTCTTCTAGGGAGAGAAAGGAAGCTAGCCAGGCTGCCCATAGGCAGCAAAGACCTAAAGGAAGGAAAGAAGGAAAAAGGAAGCTATGCATTCTGTTAAGGCCTAGTTTCAGAAGCTGCATGACATCACTTTTGCTACATTCTATTGGTCAAAATAAGCCATGAGGCCAGACCAGATTCAATGGGAAGGTGACGGGAACAGGCTACCCCTCCTGATGCCAGGAGCAGCATATCATATAGCAAAGGGATGTGGGCACATGATCCACTGAGGGATACTGTAAAAATAATCTAATCCAAATCCTCTCATCCAAAATCAGTCTTCTGATATATTTTCCATGAATAAAATTTATTTTGAGAAAGCCATTCCCCACGGTAATTATGCACCTTCTGTAGGAACACATGAAGCAGGATAAGAGGATGGATCGCCTGCTTAGCAGCCAGATCTGTCAGATCAACTCTAGCAGCAGATGGACAGGAGCTCTCACAGCCACATGACTCACAGCTGCATCCTAAAGGCTTATCGCGAAGAGATTTAACCGTGTAGAAAGTGATATATTTTTTTGAATGCTCCTCACAAAGCTATGATTTTCCCAGTAGTCATGTACAGATGTGAGAGTTGGACCACAAATAAGGCTGAGCACTGGAAAATTGATGCTTTCAAAGTGTGGTGTTGGAGAAGACTCTTGAGAGTCCCTTGGACTGCAAGGAGATCCAACCAGTCAATCATATAGGAAATCAACCCTGAATATTCATTGGAAGGACTGATGCTGAAGTTGAAGCTCCAATACTTTGGCCAGCTGACTGAAGAGCTGACTTACTGAAAAAGACCCTGATGCTGGGAAAGATTGAGGGCAGGAGGAGAAGGGGGCAAGAGAGGATAAGATGTTTGGATGGCATCATTGATTCAATGGACATGAGACTGAGTAATTTAGGGAGATAGTGAAGGACAGGGAAACCTGGCCTTCTACACTCCATGGGGTCACAAAAGGTTGGATTCGACTTCAGTTCAGTTCAGTTGCTCAGTTGACTCTTTGCGACCCCATGGACTGTCCATCACCACTTCCTGGAGCTTGCTCAAATTCATGTCCATCGAGTAGGTGAGGCCATCCAACCATCTCATCCTCTGTCGTCCTCTTCTCTTCCTGCCTTCAATCTTTCCCAGCATCAGCGGCTTTTCCAATGACTCAGTTCTTCCCATCAGGTGCCCGAAGTATTGGAGTTTCAGCTTCAGCATCAGTCCTTCAAATGAATATTCAGGACTGATTTCTTTTAGGATTGATTGGTTTGCTCTCCTTGCAGTCCAAGGGAGCCTCAAGAGTCTTCTCCAACACCACAATTCAAAAGCATCAATTATTCTGTGCTCAGCTTTCTTTATAGTCCAACTCCTACATCCATACGTGACTACTGGAAAAACCATAGCCTTGACTAGTTCTTCACTTTCTGCCATAAGGGTGGTGTCATCTGCATATATGAAGTTATTGATATTTCTCCTGGCAATCTTGATTCCGGCTTGTGCTTCATCCGACCTAGCATTTTGCATAATATATTCTGCATATAAGTTAAATAAGCAGGGTGACAATATACAAACCTGATGCATTCCATTCCCGATTTGGAACCGGTCTGTTGTTCCATGTTGGGTTCTAACTGTTGCTTCTTGACCTGCATACAGATTTCTCAGGAGGCAGGTAAGGTGTTCTGGTATTCCCATCTCTTTAAGAATTTTCCACAGTTTGTTCTGATTCACACAGTGAAAGGCTTTGGTGTAGTCAGTAAAGCAGAAGGAGATGTTTTTCTGGAACTCTCTTGCTTTTTCGATGATCCAAAGGATGTTGGCTATTTGGTCTCTGGTTCCTCTGCCTTTTCTAAATCCAGCTTGACCATGTGGAAGTTCTTGGTTCACATACTGTTGAAGCCTGGCTTGGAGGATTTTAAGCATTACTTGGCTAGCATGTGAGATGAGTGCAGTTGCCTAGTAGTTTGAATATTCTTACTTCCCTGGTGCCTCAGACAGTAAAGCATCTGCCTACAATGCGGGAGACCTGGGTTTGATACCTGGGTTGGGAAGATCCCCTGGAGAAGGAAATGGCAACCCACTTCAGTACTATTTCCTGGAAAATCCCAAGGGTGAGGGAACATGGTAGGCTACAGTCAAGCGACTTCACTTTCACTTGAACATTTTTTGGCATTGCCTTCCCTTGGGATTGGAATAAAAGTTGATCTTTTCCAGTCCTTTGGCCACTGCTAAGTTTTCCAAATTTCTTGGCATATTGAGTGTAACACTTTCACAGCATCATCTTTTAGAATTTGAAATAACTCAATTGGAATTACATCACCTCCACAAGCTTTGTGTAGAGATGCTTCCTAATGCCCACTTGACTCCCACTTGACTTTTCATCCCAGAATGTCTGTCTCTATATGAGTGATCATACCATCATGATTATCTAGATCATGAAAATCTTTTTTTCTATAGTTCTTCTGTGTATTCTTGCCACCTCTTCTTAATATCTTCTCTGGTTTCAGTCATACCATTTCTGTCCTTTATTGTGCCCATCTTTGCATGAAATGTTCCCTTGGTATCTCTGATTTTCTTGAAGAGATCTTTAGTCTTTCCCATTCTATTGTTTTCCTCTATTTATTTGCATTGATCACTGAGGATGGCTTCTTGTCTCTCCTTGCTTTTCTTTGGAACTCTGCATACAAATGGGTATCTCTTTCCTTTTCTTCTTTGCCTTTCACTTCTCTTATTTTCTCCACTATTTGTAAGGCCTCCTTAGACATTTTGCCTTTTGTATTTCTTTTTCTTGGGGATGATCTTGATTACTGCCTCCTGTACAATGTTACAAACCTCTGTCCATTATTTTTCAGACATTCTGTCTATCAGATCTAATCCCTTGAATCTATTTATCACTTCCACTGTAAAATCATAGGGGATTTGATTTAGATCATACCTGAATGGTCTAGTGGTTTTCCCTACTTTCTTCAATTTAAGTCTGAATTCGGCAATAAGGAGTTCATGATCTGAGCCACAGTCAGCTCCCAGTCTTGTTTTTACTAACTGTGTAGAGCTTCTCCATCTTTGGATGCAAAAAATATAATCAATCTGATTTCAGTATTGACCATCTGGTGATGTCCATGTGTAAAGTCTTGTCTTGTGTTGTTGGAAGAGGGTGTTTGCTATGACCAGTGCATTCTATTGGCAAAACTATTAGCCTTTGCCCTGCTTCCTTCTGTACAGGCCAAATTTGCCTGTTACTACAGGTATCTCTTGATTTCCTACTTTTGCATTTCAGTCCCCTATGATGAAAAGGACATCTTTTTTGGGTGTTAGTTCTAGAAGTTCTTGTAGATCTTCATAGAACCTTCAACTTCAGTTTCTTCCACATTACTGGTTGGGGCATAGACTTGGATTATTCTGATATTGAATGGCTTGCCTTGGAAACGAACAGAGATCATTCTGTTGTTTTGAGATTGCACCCAAGTACTGCATTTCAGACTCTTTTGTTGACTATGATGGCTACTCCATTTCTTCTAAAGGTCTTGCCCACAGTAGTAGATATAGTGGTCATCTGAGTTAAATTCACCCATTCCAGTCCATTTTAGTTCACTGATTCCTAAAATGTCGATATTCACTCTTGCCATCTCCTGTTTAACCACTTTCAATTTGCTTTGATTCATGGACCCAACATTCCAGCGTCCTATGCAATATTGCTCTTTACAGCATTGGACTTTGCTTCCATCACCAGTCACATCCACAACTGGATACAACTTAGCAACTGAACAGCAACAGCAACACATTTCTTAAAACAGACAACCATATCTCAAAGTGGCTTCTAGAGTAAAATCTGCCAGAAATCACTGAATTGACAACAGAGTAGGTGACACAGTGGAAGCGAATGGCTGTCTTGATTATCCTGGTCTTTATGAAGCTACGAAGTGTGTAGGGGTGCTCAACCCTGGATGCAGAGTCCTCTACTGAAAGCAAAAGACCAGAATGTAATGTTCAAGCAGCTTTCCAAATGACCAACAGCAACGACTGCTGGTACTTGCAACAATTGGAAAGACGTGTCTCTTTCTCCAGGGGCTGCAGTTCCACCCTAGGGTGCTCAGACAGGTAAGCAGGGTGCAAGCTGGATTCCAGGCCTCACCCCTCAGCCAGCACAGTCTGCACAATCAGAGGCAGTGGCCCTGGCCAGATAGCCACGAATTGTCAAAGCAAGCTAGAGGGAGTGTGAGCAAGGAGGGAAAAGTAGTCCAGACGCAGTGGTGCAGAGGAGACAGAAGATGCAGTAAAAAACCTGTATTTCTGCCAGTTCTAATCCATCACTTAGGTTTTCCTCATGAAATGGAAGAATAAAAACATCTAATCTAATGGAAATATCTACAATCTATATTTAGGGAGACAGAGAATAGCAACAAAGTTATGAAACAAGGGACAAATTCTCTGATTAAACAAATGCTCATTGAAATTTTGAGTAGTAGAACTAATGAAACAGAAACAAATTAATAGAACTGAAAATAGATTCAGTAAGCACACACAAAACCACAGAAGAAAATAACAAAAGTGACAATTCAAGAGAGGATGACAAAATTATAGATGACAGTACACGAAGAAGCAACGTAAGATTAATTAAATTCCCTAAAGGAGGAGAATACAGAACAAGTGGAAGAAGTTTATCAGAGTGTAATTGAATAAAACTTTCCAGAACTTAAAAAAAAACCTGAAAAGTTAAAAACTTAAAATTGATATCTAGGTTCCAGTGGACAAATAATAAGCAGGCTCTAATGGCACCCACTCCAGGACTCTCGCCTGGAAAGTCCCATGGACGGAGGAGCCTGGTGGGCTGCAGTCCATGGGGTTGCTAAGGGTCGGACACGACTGAGTGACTTCACTTTCACTTTTCACTTTCATGCATTGGAGAAGGAAATGGCAACCCACTCCAGTGTTCTTGCCTGGAGAATCCCAGGGATGGGGGAGCCTGGTGGGCTGCCGTCTATGGGGTCGCACAGAGTCGGACATGACTGAAGTGACTTAGCAGCAGCAGCAGCATCAGAACACATTATACTAGCTTTGTTAATCTTTAAGAAATAAAATCCTTCTTATCTTTGAGCTAAATGGAAGAAAAAAATTTTACATAAGTGCCTTTTTTAAAAGAAATCTTAACATACCTAGCTAAATTGCTAGAAGAAACACGTTTGACATTTCTCAGGGGAGAGTGTGACACCACAGTGCTATAGAAATAAAAATAAAGACATTCCTCAAAGTAGCAGAAAGACATAGATTTGTCAAAATATCCAAAAAAGTGAGTTACAATTTAGGAAACAATGTAGCATTTACCTGCACTGTTTTACAAAATTTTTTCTCACTAAGGACTCCAATAATCTCCTAAATGTAAAATCCAGTGGTCAGTTTTTACTCCAGGGTTTGACTTTTTAATGGAATTTGATTTATCTTTATAATTTGAAAGTATTGCTCACTTGTTTCTTGAGAATATGTTCTGCCTTAGATTTATCAACACTTCTTCCTACTATCAGTTCAGTTCAGTCGCTCAGTCATGTCCGACTCTTTGCGACACCATGGACTGCACGCCAGGCTTCCCTGTCTATCACCAACTCCTGGAGCTTGCTCAAACTCATGTCCATCAAGTCAGTGATGCCATCCAACCATCTCACCTTCTATAGTGACTATCATAAGAATAACCTGAGAAATTCATTAGGAATTATTGAAAAATTCCTAGGTCTCACTCGCAGAGACCCTGATTATGAAGTTCTGATCAGGACCTAGGTTTCCGAGTTTTTAAATGAACAGGTACATCTGCAACTGTGGACATTCCTGCGGATGTCCTGCTGCACTGCTACTTCGCACTCCGTTCTCTCCTGGGCTCCTCCACACCAGCCTCCTGAACACAGGTTGTCTTTGGGGTTCAGTGCTTACCCCACTGAGACTCTTCTCTCTTCAGTGGGACTCCACCAACTCCCATACAGTCAATGGCTTCTTGTGTTTTGGACATTTACACAAAAATATCCTGCTGTAACCTCAAAATCCCTGTATCCAAAGCCAGATTCATTAATATCACTCCTTTGAACCTGCTGCTTCTCCTGTATGCTCTGTCTCAAGCAGAAACAGCACCTGTCACCCAAGATGGACACCTCAGCTTCCTCCCCATCCAGCAAAGCCAACATCATATAAATTCCTCTTTGCCCGTTGCTTAAGTGCTACAGTGAATTATCACATGAGAGAGCATGTGATACAAGGAGTCTAAGTGAGGCTGAGGGGCTATCTGGAAACATCTCACAAAGGAAGAGAGCCTGGGTGTGACTTTCACGCCTCTCACATTGCGGCTGCCAGGATGTCACGTGCCCGGCCCCACTCCGCCCAGTGCCTTCCGCTCCAGCACACACCCGCTCGGTCCACAAGGCAGACTCGCCTTGACTTGAAGTTCCCCTTGACCGTGAAACCATTCCTGCCCTTTGTGGATGTGTCTTTCCCTACCTTTGACCTCTTCTTTCCTTGCTCTCCTGGGCAGATAACTGACTTTAGTGTCCTAAATTTTTTTTTCAATATGGTCTGAATCCACTTGTTTTGAGTTTCTCTTAGTCACACCCCTCACCTTTTTCTCACTTGGTCTCCCTGTCATCCTCATTAATGCTCACTGCTTTTCATTTGAAAAGATATAACCTTTTGACATGAAAATCATTTGATTTAACATTATGACATGAAAATGGTTAAGTAGTATCCAAAAAAAAAAAAAAAAAAAGTTTTTCTTGTATTTAGAGAGTTTTCTTTGTAAACTATGGACCAAAGAGCTAATTTGAAGTAGTTTGGTGACTTAGGCATGACCAATCTAACCCATATTGTAATAAACACATTTAATCATATTGTTTTGCTTTAGCTTTCACCAATATTGTCCCTGGAGTTGAACCTTGAAAAATTGATGTTCCAGTTGAGAAAATTGTATTAAGTTTTAAGAAAATACTGATTTTAATTTGACCTGGACTGACATTCTTTGCGTTTTGGCTAAGGCTGAAATAATGTTCCCATCAGGTTTTTGGTTTTTTTTTTGCATTTTTTTTTTCTGGACAGAAAAAGTTAAAATGCTTTAAAGTATCTTCTGGTTGTTGTTTCAATTGCAAGATATCTCAAAAGTTTATTGTTGTAATAACTGAAAAGTCGTTCTGAGTTAGGCTGTTCACTAACATTGAAATAAAATATGCTTTCTAATCAGTATTTCTGGGTATTCCTTGGGGATAAAGGAAGGTAACGTAGAAGGCACTTAGACTCCTGTCTCCTCTAATCCAAATTCTTGCTTCTTTTGACTGCAGCTCCTATGCTTGATGTCTGTTTTCTATATCTTGTCACCCTACTGGGCAAACCTTTGATCTTCATTCTCTTAAAAGTATACCTATTAAAAGAAACATAGCAAACTTTGCTAAAGTTTTGGGTAGGAAGAGAGTGAAGGGGGTTACATAACATTGCAACAAAGGAAGAAAAAAGACTTTTGGGTGATATTTCCTCACTCTTTTTATTTCAAAGGTATAAACATGTTCTATTTTCTACTTAGGTTATTTAGTGTGACCTTCCTCAGCAATCAATGCAAAGAAATAGAGGAAAACAACAGAATGGGAAAGACTAGAGATCTCTGCAAGAAACTTAGAGATACCAAGAGAACACTTCATGGAAAGATGGGCTCAATAAAGGACAGAAATGGTATGGACCTAACAGAAGCAGAAGATATTAAGAAGAGGTGGCAAGAATACACAGAAGAACTGTACAAAAAAGATCTTCACAACCAAGATAATCACGATGGTATGATCACTCACCTAGAGTCAGACATCCTGGAATGTGAAGTAAGTGGGCCTAAGAAAGCATCACTATGAAAAAAGCTAGATGGAATTCCAGTTGAGTTATTTCAAATCCTGAAAGATGATGCTGTGAAAGTGCTGCACTCAATATGACAGCTAATTTGGAAAACTCAGCAGTGGCCACAGGACTGGAAAAGGTCAGTTTTCATTCCAATCCCAAAGAAAGGCAATGCCAAAGAATGCTCAAACTACTGCACAATTGCATTCATCTCACACGGTAGTAAAGTAATACTCAAAATTCCCCAAGCCAGGCTTCGGCAATACATAAACCGTGAACTTCCAGATGTTCAAGCTGGTTTTAGAAAAGGCAGAGGAACCAGAGATCAAATTGTCAACTTCCGCTGGATCATGGAAAAAGCAAGAGAGTTCCAGAAAAACATCTATTTCTGCTTGATTGACTATGCCAAAGCCTTTGACTGTGCAGACCACAATAAACTGTGGAAAATTCTGAAAGAGATGGGAATACCAGACCCCCTGACCTGCCTCTTGAGAAACCTATATGCAGGTCAGGAAGCTATAGTTAGAACTGAACATGGAACAACAGACTGGTTCCAAATAGGAAAAGGAGTACATCAAGGCTGTATATTGTCACCCTGCTTATTTAACTTCTATGCGGAGTACATCATGAGAAACACTGGGCTGGAGGAAGCACAAGCTGGAATCAAGATTGCCGGGAGAAATGTCAATAACCTCAGATATGCAGATGACACCACCCTTATGGCAGAAAGTGAAGAGCCTCAAAAGCCTCTTGATGAAACTGAAAGTGGAGAGTGAAAAAGTTGGCTTAAAGCTCAACATGCAGAAAACAAAGATCATGGCATCTGGTTCCATCACTTCATGGGAAACAGATGGGGAAACAGTGGAAACAGTGTCAGACTTTATTTTGGGGGGCTCCAAAATCACTGCAGATGGTTATTGCAGCCATGAAATTAAAAGATGCTTACTCCTTAGAAGGAAAGTTATGACCAACCTAGATAGCATATTCAAAAGCAGAGACATTACTTTGCCAACAAAGGTCCGTCTAGTCAAGGCTATGGTTTTTCCTGTGGTCATGTATGGATGTGAGAGTTGGACTGTCAAGAAAGCTGAGTGCCAAAGAACTGATGCTTTTGAACTGTGGTGTTGGAGAAGACTCTTGAGAGTCCTTTGGACTGCAAGGAGATCCAACCAGTCCATTCTAAAGGAGATCAGTCCTGTGTGTTCTTTGGAAGGAATGATGCTAAAGCTGAAACTCCAGTACTTTGGCCACCTCATTGAGAGTTGATCTATTGGAAAAGACTCTGATGCTGGGAGGGATTAGGGGCAGGAAGAGAAGGAGATGACAGAGGATGAGATGGCTGGATGGCATCACCAAGTCGATGGACTTGAGTTTTGTGAATTCTGTGAGTTGGTGATTGACAGGGAGGCCTGGCATGCTGCAATTCATGGCATCACAAAGAGTCAGACATGACTGAGCGACTGAACTGAACTGAACTGAACACTCTTAACTGTGATCCCTATTTATTCAATACTCTGGTGATTCTCAACCTCTGGTGTACATTAGAAGGATTTACTGAGCTTTTTAAAAGATATCAGTCCCTGGGGACCATCTCCACTGAACTGAGATGGGTACAGGAAAATATAGGACTTTTTAAAAAGCAAGTGATTCTAATGTTTAGCCAATGCTTAGAGCTACTGTAGTATTCCTTCTTGATCTCTGAGTTTATAAAAATTTCCATTTCTTGGTCTTGGTATTTGTCAACTGTGGGCAGCAAATAGCTAAAGAAAGCTATTCTTTGTAAAGAAAGTGACCTCCTCCGAAGTCACCTGATTGTTATCGTTGTTTGGTTGCTAAGTCATGTTGACTGTGACCCCATGGGCTTCAGCATATCAGGCTTCTCTGTCCTTCACTATCTCCCAAATTTTCCTCAAATTCATGTTCATTTAGTTACTGATGCTACCTACATATCTTATCCTCTGCCACCCTCTTCTCCTTTTGCCTTCAATCTTTCCCCACATCAAGGTCTTTTCCAATGAGTCTACTCTTTGGATCAGATGGCCAAAGTATTGGAGTTTCGGCTTCAGCATCAGTCCTTCCAATGAATATTCAGGACTAATTTCCTTTAGGATGGACTGGTTGTATCTCCTTGCAGTCCAAGGGACTCTAAGGAGCCTTCTCCAGCACCACAGTTCAAAAGCATCAGTTCTTCAGTGCTCAACTCTTCTTATGATCCAGCTGTCATATCCATACCTGACTACTGGCAAAACCATAGTTTTGACTATACAGACATTTGTTGGCAGAGTGATGTCTCTGCTTTTTAATGCACTGTCTAGGTTTCTCATATTATTTCCAAGGAACAAGTGTATTTTAATTTCTTGGCTACAGTCCTCATTTGCAGTGATTTTGGAGCTTAACAAAATAAAATGTGTCAATGCTTTCATTTTTTCCCCTTCTATTTACCCCTTCTATTTTCCCCTTCTATATTTGTCATATATTAAGAAAAATATATAATCACTATGAGTAGCAAAACTAATAAAATGGACCCAGTACAAACCTGATGTGGGTTTCTCACCCATGTGCTTTGAGCACAAGGAGCGGAGTTGATTAAACAAGGATGTATTTCATCGGTGGGAGGGAAAACATGTAATTTGGAGAGTGGTGGGTCTATGTGAGAGACTAAGGGAGAAGGGGCGGGGAAGGACTTCCACACTCTGGTCCTGAAGATAGGAGGGACACCCCTCTACTTTCTGAGATCATTCCTCAACCTTCTCTTCCCAACCAGTAGGTGGGAAAAGACAGGAAAAAATAAAATAAAGAAGACTTAGTGGCTTCTGCGTCCAAGGAGAGACATGAGCAAAAAGCTCGTGTCAGGGATAACTAGACAAGTCCTTCAAGACTTCACATATTTGGGCACAGATAGAATGTTGCTATAGTTAAGCTTTCAGTTTTTAATCATTTCTTCACTCAGAAATTGACTTTCTTCAGAAATCTTTACAAACCAGCTCTCGACTTCTTACTTGCTACTTCTTTAAATTTCCAAATAATCTCTACTTCTCATGTGACCCAGCTGGTAAAGAATCTGCTTGCAATGCAGGACATCCGGGTTCAATCCCTGCGTCGAGAGGATCTCCTGGAGAAGGGAATGGCTACCCACTCCAGTATTCTTGCCTGGAGAATCCCATGGACAGAGGAGCCTGGTGGGCTATAGTACATGGGGTCGCAAAGACTCTGACATGACTGAGCAACTAACACAGCACATACTTCTCACCATTTCCTGATTATACTCCTTCCTTTTTCACCACCAAACCATCATGAGGACATGACTTTATGCATTTGACCCTATACCACTTGGATGCTCAGTGAAAGTTTGTTGAATGAAAGTACTGTATTAATTGTATAGAATCTTTGCTTCCACCAAGATGGAGTGGCAATTCATTTATTCTCCCATCTAAAACAACCCCCAAATGGACAAAATATATGGACTAACAGCCCTATGATTCCCCTATCTTACTGCCTTGACAGAGTTTCTAGGATATAGCATAAGGAAAGAAACCCCAAGCAGAGACAACAAACTCTATAATTGCAGAGATGTTCCTGATGGTCAAGGTAGCCAAGTGCTCTCAGGACAGAGCACTGGGGAGAACAGAATGTATGAAAGAAAACCCCAGAGATATGCGAACAGTTCAGTATTCAGCTGAGTACAGGTCAGCTCATGTGTGTGAGCTCATACTCAAGGCCAAGGGAAAAAACAAAAAACACTCAAATGAATCAGAGGTAACAATGCCTGGATGGTACCTGATCTCACCAACAAAACCGGGAAAACCTGAAGATTCACAGAGCATTTTGTAGAGCACACATTGAAAGAATGCACTGGCTTCAGTAGTGGGGAATAATTCGCCTTAGAGTAAGCAGCATTTTTTCCTACTCAGCAGATGTTAAAGTAGGATCTGAAAGTATCAAACTGTTTGCAAGTAATTTAACTGAATACCAAATAAAGTCCAAGAGTATTTACAGGAATTTAAAAAATATCAAAACCCCAGAAGGTAAATTTTATGTCTGGTCTTTAATTAAAAATTCACCAGGCACGCAGATAAGTGTGAAAATATGACCCACGATCAGAAGCGATAGGAATAAAAACTGACACAGAACTGAGGACAGATGTTAGGATTTACAGATAAGTACTTTAAAACAGTTAATGATTGTACTCACATGTTCAATAATTTAAGAAGAGATATGAAAGACATTAAAGAAATAAAACTGGAAAACACAAACAAGAACTTAAAAAACAAAAGCTACAATGTGTGAAATGAAACAGAGATGAACTGTGGATTAGACAGAGCAGAAGAGATTAGTGAATACATAGCAATAGCAAAGAGTGAAAATGAACAGAAAAAATAATGAAGAAAAGAAACTGAAAAGGGCATCAGTGAGCTGTGAGACAACTTCAGTCTGCCTAACGTATGTGTAGGCAGTCCCTAAAGGAGAGGAGAAGGCCAGAGTAGAAAACTTATCTGAAGAACCAAAGGCCAATATTTTTCTAAATTTGATGAAAACTGTAATCCACAGATCAAAGAAGTTCAATGAACGCTAAGCACGAGAAGTGTGAAGAAAATAAAACAAAGGCATATCACAATATACCTGCTCAAAATCGGAGAAAAGGTGGAAATGTTAAGAGCAGCTAGAGAAAAAAAAGTCCTTCAGAGGAACAAAGAATAAGAATGACAGCAAAGTCCTCACAGACGACAGTGCCAACAAGAGCTAGTGAAACACAGGTTTAAAGAACTGAAAGAAAAAATGTATCAATACAGAAATCTGCACTTACTGGAAATTCCCTTCAAAAATAAGAGTGAAAAGGACTTTTTAATACTGGATTTCATTGTTGTTGTTGTCCAGTTTCTAAGTCGTGTCTCTTTGCGACCCCATGGACTGCAGCACGCCAGCCTTCCCTGTACTTCACCATCTCCCGGAATTGGCTCAAACTCATGTCCATCGAGTCAGTGATGCCATCCAGCCATCTCATCCTCTGTCGTCCCCTTCTCCTCCTGCCCCCAATCCCTCCCAGCATCAGAATCTTTTCTAATAAGTCAACTCTTCGCATGAAGTGGCCAAATATTACTATTGGATAATTCTGGTAAATTAAATCCACTTACGTTCTCTCTGGGAAAAAATTGGTAGTACTGATGGATACCATTCCCCAATATCTCTTACCTTTTTGATTATTCTCTGTAATAGTCCTGTGTTTCTTTGGCAAATTCTTCTTACACTGCCCACAAGCTGGTTCCAGAGGACAGGATTCATTTGGAGCAAATGAGTGATCTCACAGCAGCTTTGTATGAATTCTGTGCCTCAGCTGTGTTAGTGTTAATTCTCCTATTTTAAGTATTTCTATCACTCTTTTTAAAGAATAATCACAATAGAAGTTAACAGTCCACAGTGAATTATCTACTACATGGCCTGAAGTTCCAAGTAGTTTTTTCCCTCTCCTTGCTCTGAACAGAATATTAAAAGCCCTTTTAAGCTGGTGTGAGTGTTTCCCACCAGCCCCTCGCTTCAGTCTGCATAATGCATTTCTATTTTCTGTGCTGTTCATACTTGTCCTCAGTTAATGATGCCTCTTTCATTTTCTGGGATTATTCTTGTTTGATTTTTTGGGGTTTCTAAACATTGGGTCCCTGAAGACAGTTTGTAGAACATTCAAACAGTGCAAACAGGTATATCTGAACTGAGAGGTATGTCTGAGTTCTGAGGGTCACCATGGAGAACCACACCAAGCAATGCCTCAGCTGACATTCAATTATGAGCACCTTCAAGTCTAACACTGCTTATTTTTTTAATTTTATGTTCCCTTTTTGAAATCTTTCCTCTGAATATTTACAAGGAAATGCAACTAATTCATTCTCATTTTGGTAAGGGAATCAAAGAATCAAAATATTGGTTATCATATTATTTTTTAGTTATTTTTGAAAAGATTTTCTTGGTTCCCATCTGTGATTTTGCTACATCAAACTAGAAAATTCTAAGTCTATATGCTATTTCTTCAGACCATAATCTGAAATTTAGATTAGATTAAATCTAACTTAATCTAATTTAAATCGAATATAAATTTAATTAGATTTGAGAAAATGTTTTTTCTATGTTTTATAATAAACTTATCCAAAACCACTTCTATATGTTAGCATGCATTTGTGGCTAGGTATACAATGTGCCAAAAGAATGCGGCCTCAGTGTTCAGGGTGAAGAATGGGGTGGCTGTGGCAAGTTCTTAAAATAAGACAAAATTAAGTTTGCTGTATTGATTGACTCTTTCATGAACATTTTCTCTATAGCTTGCACTGCTATTTGATAGCATTTTATCTACAGCAGATTTATTTCAAAACTGAAGTCAGTTCTTTCAAACTTTGCCAATGCTTTACCAACTAAGTTTATGTAATATTCTGAATCATGTATTGTCATTTCAATAATTTTCACAGCATTTTCACCAGGAGCATATTCTATCTCCAGAAGCCACTTTCTCTGCTCAACCCTAAGAAGCAACTCCTCATCCATGAAATTCATATCATGAGATTATAACAATTCAGTCACATCTGCAGGCTCCCCTTCCAATTCTAGTTCTCTTGCTATTTCTACCACACCTGCAGTTACCTCCTCCACTGAAATCCTGAACCCTCAAAGTCATCTATGAGGGTTGGAATCAACTTTTTTCAAACTCTTGTCAAAGTTGACATTTGGACCTCTTCTCATGAATCACAGATGTCCTTAATGACATCTAGAATGGTGAATGCTTTCCAGAAAGTTTTCAATTTATTTTGCCCAAATCCATTAGATGAGTCACTATCTTCAGCCCTATAGTGTTATGAAATGTGTTCCTTAAATAAAAGGATTTGAATGGTGAAATTTTTTCTTTATCCAAGTGATGCAGAACAGATATTCTGTTAACAGGCAAGAACACAACCCAAATCTCATTGCACATCTCCATCAGAGCTCGTGGGTGACCAGATAGAATGTCAATGAACAGTAGTATTTTGACAGGAATCTTTTTTCCTGAGCAGTAGGTGTCTAGTAAACTGTGTGGTAAACAGCTGTGCTGTCATCCAGCCTTTGTTGTTCTATTTATAGAGCACAGGCAGAGTAGATTTAGCATAATTCATAAGGGCCCTCGGATTTTCAGGATGGTAGGTGAGCTTTAACTTATAGAAGTCACCAGCTGCATTAACCTTTAACAAGAGAGTCAGCCTGTTCTTTAAACTTTGAATCTGGGTATTGACTTTTCTCTAGCAAAAGAGCCCAGCTTCGTCCAACAGAAGACTGTTTTGTCTATATTAAAAAAATCTGTTGTTTAGTGTAGCCATAGCCACCTTCATGAATTATCTTTGCAAGCTTTTCTGGATAACTTGCTGCAGTTCCTACTTTCCTACATCAGCACTTGCTGCTTTACCTTGCATTTTGAGGTTATGGAGATGGCTTCTTTCCTCAAACCTCATGAACCAACCTCTGCTAGCTTCAAACTTTTTTCCGGCCACTTCCTCACCTCACTTAATAGCCACTGAATTGAACAGAGTCAGGGTCTTGATTTGGATTAGACTTTGGCTTAAGGGAACGTTGTGACTGGTTTGAACTTCTATTCAGACCTCCAAAACTGTCTCCACACCAGCCATAATGCTGTTTCATGTTCTTATCATATGTTTACAGACGAGAGTAGCACGTTTGACTTCCTACAAGAGTCTCCCTTTGCACTCACAGCTTGGCTAACAGTGCAGAAGTACAGCTCTCATTCTGTCTTAGGGTTCTGACATGCTTTCCTATTCAGTTCAGTTCAGTTGCTCAGTCGTGTCCGACTCTTTGCCACCCCATGAATTGCAGCACGCCAGGCCTCCCTGTCCTTCACCAACTCCCGGAGATCACTCAAACTCATGTCCATCGAGTCGGTGATACCATCCAGCTTTCCTATTATTTCTCGATTTTGATTTAAAGTGAGAGACCTGTGACTCTCCCTTCCTCTTGAACATGTAGAGGCCATTGTAGTGTTATTAGCTGGCCTAATTTCAAAATTGTTGTATCTCAGGGAATAGGGAGGTCCAAAGAGAGGGAAAGAGGTGGGACAGCTGGCAATGGAACAGTCAGAACACACATTTAGTAAGTTCGCCATCTTACATGATTTGTCGCACCCCAAACAATTACTACAGTAACATCAAGTAGCATTAATTACAGATCACCATGACAACACAATAATAATAATAAAGTTTGAAATATAGGAAAAAGTTGGGCAAAAGGTGAAAACAGCATTTCACAGAAGAAAAGTTATAAATGGGCAACAAAACATAAGAAAAGTTGCCTAACTTTATTTGTAAATAGGGAAATGCAAATTAAAACTACCATGTAATGCCATTTCATATCCATCAGATATACAGAAATGTTAAGTACTGAATAAGGATACAGAATGACAAGAACTCATACACCCTGCTGGTGGGACTGCAAACTGGTTCAACCACATTCACATCTATAATTATAATAAAACTAGTGTGAGCCCTCTTTCAAGTGCTTCATATATGTTAAGTCATTTAATCACTTGCAAAAATCTTATTAAGTTGATGGTTTTTCTCTGGAGACTCAGTCACTCCCCTTCTAGGTATGGCCCTAGGAGTAGTCTTGTAAGTACATGTCAGGAGATATACTAAGAATATTTTACATCAACATAATTTGTCATAGTAAGAAAAAATGACAATTAAAATGTTCCAGAAGAGACTGCATAAGCAAATTTTGTTCAATTCATATTGAAAAAACAAAGGCCACAAGATAGATGTCATTAGTATAAAAATAAAAAACAAAGGAAGGCAATGCCAAAGAATGTTCAAATAACCATACAGTTGCACTCATTTCACATGCTAGAAAGATTATGCTCAAAATCCTTCAAGCGAGGCTTTAGCTGTATGTGAACTGAGAACTTACAGATGTACAAGCTGGATTTAGAAAAGGCAGAGGAACCAGCGATCAAAAAGCAAGGGAGTTCCAAAAAAAATCTGCCTCTACTTCACTGACTATGCTAAAGCCTTTGTCTGTGTGGATCACAACAAACTGTGGAAAATTCTTAATGAGATGGGAATACCAGACTACCTTACCCACCTCCTGAGAAACCTGTATGCAGGTCAAGAAGCAACAGTTGAAACCAGACATGGAAAAACAGACTGGTTCCAAATTGGGAAAGGAGCATGTCAAGGCTGTATATTGTCTTATACCCTGCTTATTTGACTTATATGCAGAACTATTGTTGTTCAGTCCCTCAGTCGTGTCTGACTCTTTGTGATCCCATGGACTGCAGCATGCCAGGCTTCCCTGTCATTCACCATCTCCCCAAGCTTGCTCAAATTCATGTCCATTGAGTCACTGATGCCATCCAACCATCTCATCCTCTGTTGTCCCCTTCACCTCCTGTCCTCAATCTTTCCCAGCATCAGGGTCTTTTCCAATGAGTCGGCTCTTCGCATTAGGTGGCCAAAGTATTAGAGCTTCACTTATCATCAGTCTTTCTAATGAATATTTAGGATTGATTTCCTTTAGGATGACTGGCTTCATCTCCTTACAGTCCAAGGGACTCTCAAGAGTCTTCTCCAACACCACAGTGCCCAAAAGCATCAAGTCTTCTTTATTGTCTAACTCTCCCATCCAAACATGACTACTGGAAAAACCATAGCTTCGGCTATACAGACCTTTATTGGCAAAGTAAAGCCTCTGCTTTTTAGTACACTGTCTAGGTTTGTCATAGTTTCTATGCAGAGTATATCATGCAAAATACCAGCCTGGATGAAGCTCAAGCTGGAATCAAGATTTCCGGGAGAAATACCAACAACCACAGATATGAAGATGATACCACTTTAATGGCAGAAAGTGAAGAGGAATTAAAGAGCCTCTTGATGAAAGTGAAAAATTTGGCTTAAAGCTCAGCATTAGAAAACAAAGATCATGGCATCCAGCCTGTCATTTCATGGCAAATAGTTGGGGAAAAAGTAGAAACAGTGGCAGATTTTCTTTTCTTGGGCTCCAAAATCACTGCAGACGGTGACTGCAGCCATGAAATTAAAGGATGCTTGCTCCGTGGAAGAAAAGCTATGACCAACCTAGACAGCATATTAAAAAGCAGAGATATCATTTTGCTGATAAAGGTCTGTCTAGTCAAAGCTATGGTTTTTCCAGTAGTCATGTATGGATGTGAGAGTAGGACATCCATGAAGAGTCCCAAAGGAATTATAAAAAACAGGGTTATTTTCTTGAACGCAGAGTAGGATACGAGATAATGAAAACATATGAAGGAGGTTAAGCGGTGCTAGTTAATGTCCTTTTTTTAAGCTGTGTTAGTACAGGCAATCATTCTGTTATTCTTTATGCTGTATACATACACTGTGCATATCTGTATGTTTGACATATTTCACAGGGTTTTTTATAAGAAAATAAAAACATGGTCTTGATTTCATTATCAGTCTTATATCACAAAGGGAAAGCCCTCAAGGCCCCTTGAACTGTACTGTGCATGCAAAAGACACTCAGAATTTGGAGTATAGACTGAGAGCTGAGTTCTGAGAGCTGAGTTCACAATTCAAAATATTTCCTTCCCATATTCCCTTCCTAAGTTTTATGGAGGTGACTTTTCAATGAAAATACATAATGTAACAAGTATTTTGACTGGTACTGTCAATTCTTCTTATCATCTTGCCTGAAACTCTGCTGTAGCAAATATTTGTCAGGTTGAAGAACTGACCAACCTGTGGTGCTGAAATGGCCCTGCTCATTCCTTTTCGCAAACTCGCCAAAGAATTCAACTTTGCTGACTTTGTTCTTTCCTTGAGGGGAGGGAGGGCTGAGTGAGTTTTCTCCCTTGCATTTTACCAGTTTGTTAGCTGAGCAAGTCACCCAACCTGGCCTTGTTCTTCTCATTAGGAAAATGTTCATCATAAATGAATGTAATTACCTGTCTACTTCTCTTTCATCTATCAATCATTTGGAGCAGTGCTTAGCTTGCAGTCAGTGCTAAGTCTTAGTTATTGTTGTTATATTGATACATCGGTCATATACAGACTTGGTTTTGAACAAAATGCTACAGATGACAGTATCTGATTAAACTGTGGTTCATCTCGTGAACACAAAATGGATTTTTAACACTGGAAAAATAGTCACAAATAAGCCAGATAGTGGAAAACTTGAGAATACTACAATTAAATCATTCTCAGCTTGTTATTTCTAAGTAGCGAATTAATGGTTGCATAGATTGTGATTTATAATTTATTTTAGCATTTAAATTCACATCCAGTTTCAAGATGTTAAAACAGTAACTCAAAGTTAAATTTATACTAGTTTATATAATATTATGATGTGACATTTCATTTGCTCTCCAAATTACACTTTGGAATGGGAACAGTGATGCACATCTCATAAATGAAGAAACCTAAGCTCAGAAGGATCCAATATCTTGGCAAATTTGGGGTAACCTTAAGACTGGCAGCCTGGGGTCCTAACCCCACGTCCAGGACTCTTGCCACTCTGTAGTTATATATAAGCCTTTATATTGACTTCAGTAAACTCTCCCTTGACTCACCACTTCTCTTACCACTATAGATATTAAACTTTAAAGTTACATACATATCTGATTGCAGCTATATGCAAGGTAGAAATGCCCTGTTTTTGATTTAAAATAATCACATGCCAGGTATATACAAATCCCAATGAACCTATACTTGAGGCTATAAAAAGTTAAATAAAATAATTTCTACAGCAACAGTACTACAAATAGACTAGAAAGCTTGCAAATAAAGAGACTCTGAAAGGAATTATCTCAGTATGTGAAAAGCTAATGTTCACACATTGTTTCATTTATATTTGTATTTATTTCCTTTCATTTTAAAAACCTAGTGTTTTAGTTATGAAAGCAATAGAGTCTCAGAGCATTTGAAAAATGTAAAAATATACCTTGTGTAAAGCAAAAATTACCTATCATTCTACCCAGAGATAAATATAATTAAATATTTTAAATACCTCCCTCTCAATCAGAGATATGCCATATATACATGTTTAACTCATTGTTATACCATATAACATGGTATATCTTTTCCCACTATCATTATGTCATAAACATTTCTTTTTTAAATTATCATACGAAGACCAAACACGATTTAGTCCAGGGATGCTTATCACAGTCACCACGGATGGTAAGTTGAGGCTGGCCTGAATGCCTTCCGGGGCCAAGAAGGATGTCATTGATCACTTCAGCTGAAGATAGAACATATTTCCTACCACCATTTGGAGAAGGCAGTGGCACCCCACTCCAGTACTCTTGCCTGGAAAATCCCATGGACAGAGGAGCCTGGTAGGCTGCAGTCCATGGTGTCGCTAGGAGTTGGACATGACTGAGCGACTTCACTTTCATGCATTGGAGAAGGAAATGGCAACCCACTCCAGTGTTCTTGCCTGGAGAATCCCAGGGACTGGGGAGCCTGGTGGGCTGCCGTCTATGGGGTCACACAGAGTCGGGCACGACTGAAGCGACTTAGCAGCAGCAGCAGCAACCATAATTTAGTTAGATGACTCCCCATATAGGGAAAACTGTCCACAAGGAGCACATAAATAATGAAGCAGTTATTCTCCACTAAGTAACCCTAGGCAGTCTCATTTTGGAAAGATCCACAAAGACCTTGTGGATCAGATAAAGACCCACTGTCTGAGGGATAAATGACCTACAGGTAGTGCTTTTCTATATACTTGCAGTTCTCCTAAGCAATGGAGCCCCACTCCAGTACTCTCGCCTGGAAAATCCTGTGGACAGAGGAGCCTGGTGGGCTGCAGTCCATGGGGCCACTACAAGTCAGACACAACTGAGTGACTTCACTTTCACTTTTCACTTTCATGCATTGGAGAAGGAAATGGCAACCCACTCCAGTGTTCTTGCCTGGAGAATCTCAGGGACGGGGGAGCCTGGTGGGCTGCCATCTATGGGGTCGCACAAAGTCGGACACAACTGAAGTGACTTAGCAGCAGCGGTTCTCCTGGGGCCACCCAGAAGGTGGCCAGCAGCGCAAGTGCCTTTGGAGGGAGGCAGGTTAATGTCTGACTTTCACATGAGGAGTGCAGTCCCAAAGGTACCCCTGGTGTCACTGGAAAAACAGGTTTGTTTACAGCCATTGCCCACCCAGCTGGGTCCTGCCTCAGTCAGAGAGCTCAGGTCATTAAGTGCTTCCAATTCAGGGTTCTCAGTTCAGTTTGAGAGTTAGAGTCAAGTCCTTGTTTTTGGAGGGACTATCTGAGTCCTGTTCTATTTGTCCATGCCACTGGTAAAGTGGCTTTTATACACTCCATTGAGAGTTTGTAGTCTCTCTTGATAAAAGAAGTAAATGAAGTGCAGAGTGAAATGGTTCAGGGACAGCATCTACTCTCCAGTAAGAGAACCAGGGTCCTTTCGTGTTGCTGCTCCGCCTGTTGTGGCCATAAACACGTCTCAAGATGACAGTGGCCCTGTGCCCGGCAGAACAGAGGAAGAAATGAAGCGAGAGAATGACATATTGATCGTGTCCTATGAAAAAGGCTCTTAGAAGTTGCAATGTGATATCTGTGCTCACAATCTTTTGGTCAGAAGTGAGTCATATGGTCACACTTGAATCCAAGAGAAATTCGGAATTGATTTTAATCTGAGTACCTTGGGATAAACATTGTATTATGGCAATCAGTTAAGTTCAGTCGCTCAGTCATGTCTGATTCTTTGCAACCCCATGAACTGCAGCACGCCAGGCCTCCCTGTCCATCACCAACTCACAGAGTCCACCCAAACTCATGTCCATTGAGTCAGTGATGCCATCCAGCCATCTCATCCTCTGTCATCCCCTTCTCCTCAGGAGAATAAGTAGCAGTCTCTGTCTAACATGGGAAGAGTTGTGATTAATATTATAAACCAGTTAGCAAATGCAGCATTGTTAAGGATATAACAACTACAGCAGAACCAGCTCTGTTCAGCCAAATTCCTATTTTAATAACTGGTCGGTATTTCAAATGCAAATAAAGCAACTACCAAATCATATGGGTGTCACTGACTTTAATAAACATTCAGATTCTATATTTACGCTATGATGTGGTTCCATTATTCTTTCTGTGTGGTTTAAGTCGGTATCTTCATTGCCCCGTGAGCTTTCTATAAAATGCAAACTTCGTGTTTTATTCTCTACCTTTACTTTGCTAATCAATAACTAGTCCCCTTTGAAAACAAGGAGAAATCAAAGATTATCTATCCATCCACCCTCCTGTCTCTGCTTTTCTCTTAATTTCTACTGATGTGTTCTTGCCTGGAGAATCCCAGGGACGGGGGAGCCTGGTAGGCTGCCGTCTGTGGGGTCACACAGAGTCGGACAAGACTGAAGTGACTTAGCAGCAAACTCTTTTGAAATGGTTTTCAGGAACCGTTTTCCTCTAGGAAAAGAGAGAGGAGGACAAATTAGGCATAGAATAATCAGAAGTAATAAGACCAACACAGTACTTTGGCTAATACTTGTTTTTCCCCTTTCAGTTAAAAAAAATGCTGATCATCATGTCTACATGTATGGAAATTACCAACGTAAGTAGAGACGTTTACTCTATCTCAACAGGCTTTTTTTTTTCCCCCCTTAGCTTAGGCTTATGTTTCTTGTCCTTCTACCAATGACTTAACTATTTGAATATGTCTTGTGTGAGAGGTTTGCAGTATTAACATTTGGAAGAGCTTCAGATAAACTAAGAGGTGAACTGGTTTGAGGTTTTGGACCCTGACAGGTATACCTCTACTCCTTATAGCACAGATTCTCTGATGCCAATCACAGAATCCACCTCATTCATGATATTAATTTTCCTCCTAGCTGCAATGTTAGAAAATCTCAAGTTCCCAATAAACGAAAAGCATTTAGGAAGGTAGGACTATGAGGCAAAAATAAAACAGCATAAACAAAATTCCAACCAGTCTCTATCCAACAAGTCTTATTATTTCTGAAGAATTTTGATTTTAAAACTACATATCCAAATAAGTTATCTTCTTCATAGTATATAGGGAAATTGAGGCTACCCTTGCTCAAATATTTTTAGAACTTCTCTCTCAAATTCCCTTAAGGACTTTTGGATAGTCTTAACTATCCTTAATGATGGGAAATACACATTGTTTGAGCAGGAGTTTGATTTTGGGAACAATCTAAACTTGAGACATACCTGATGATTAAGTTGTCTGGAAGTGGGTTTAGTCACTGATCTAATAAATGTGTATTGAGCTCCAATGTAAACACACACCAGCAATGTATGAAAAGTACACTTCCTACTCTCGAGATGCTTAGGTGGCAGATCTTGAGTCGAACGTACTTCATTCTGTTTCCGGTGTGTCCTTGGGGCCTCTGCAGTCTTGTCCTGGGCATGTTTGGGAGTTTACTCGTCAGATCCCTTTGTACTCACACTTTCCTGAGGAGATGGGTGACAAGTAATAATTTATACACATTTTATTTTGGCAAATGGAAATGAGTGAATGGAAGTCAAATGTGAGAAACTCTCCAGGTGTCTCAACCACGTGGAGTGATTGTCATTTCTGTTTTCTTACATCAGTCTCCCCATCTCTCTTTCAGGACTTACAGCACAAAGCCTCAGAACAAAAAAATACAACGTTCACTGATTTCTGGAGAAACGCTTAACACTGTTAAACTCACAGTTTCTGCACTTAAACTTTTATTTTTGTATGTCCAGGTGCTAAAAATTACAAAAATTAAAAGATGAACAAAGGACTGATGGGAGGGAGGGGGTGCTGTCTTCTTCCTGAGCATATTTTTCTCTTACTTGCTTTTGCCCTTTTAATTCTGTCTTTATTTTCATTTCTGCTATTGTCTTGTTTCTAAACTTGGTTTTTGTTTTTTCTTATTTGCTTTGACTTTTCAATCCCACTTTTATTTTTCTTGTCATTCTGTGCTGGTCAGAATCTCTGAAGAATTTTGAACTGACATGATTAGCTGTATCTTCTTCATCTTAAAGAGAATGTTTCTATTTCCCCATTAAGAATGACCTTTGCTGGTTTTTTCTTTTTTCCCCATAGATATTCACTATCCACGAAAAGAAGTTCCTTTCTATTTCTGATTTACTGAAGTTTTTATTTTTACAATCATTGTCCTGATTGGGCCATTCCACCATCTCTGGGCCTGGGAATCTACAACTATTGTTTGTTGCTTCTACTGATGAGAATTTCACTGTGGTTTTCTGAAGTTTCAGAGTTCCCATTCATTAAAAAAAAAAAACAACTTCTCCTGTATTGTTTTTGGCCATACATTTTGTCATAATACTAATGGCTTGAGTACACAACGAATCCATGTCTCTGAACTGGGAAAGATGAAAATGTGACCGTAAAAGGAACATGAAGGGTTTCACTGGTATAGAAATTGTTTAAAATTTTAAAAATTTCTTACACAGCATGCTAATATTGGTTCATTTTGGAAGACCAATAAATGTATTTTCTATCCTTTGTAACTTAAATTTTCAAAGTTAGTTTTCCAGAAAGGAGCTAATTAGCCCAGTCTTGATAAGCTTTGATTAAACAACATACATAGAAGTAGAATTAGTCACTCCATCCTCTGAAATCCTATAGCCCTTTGCTGGTATGTCACATAATAGATTTCATTGTACTATAATTTTTTTCTATATTTTCTTTTTATGTATTATATATTAAATACAAAATATGACTGGAGAAGGAAATGGCAACCGAGTCCCGTTTATTCTTGCCTGGAGAATCCCATGGACAGAGGAGCCTGGTGGGCTGCTGTCCATAGGGTCGTACAGAGTCGGACACGACTGAAGCAATTTAGCAGCAGTAATATGACTATCATTAAAAGAATTTAGAGAGACATCGTTTTTACCTCTCACTATCTTATTAGGTCTTAAATCTCTCAAAAGCACGGACAGTGAATTCATCTTTGTATTCCTGGGATCTGGCCAGTGTCTGGATCATGTTATTTTATTTCTCAAAGTGTTGTAATTCACAAGCACAAGGTTTGGAATGAGAAGATCAATTAAAGACCTCCTGCTTCTTTAATATTTTTTCAGTCATTTTATGCCTTGTCTGAAGGCATTTTAGGAGTGAGCTTTCTCTGCTGGATGGGAGGGGGCAAGGACAGCTAGTGAGCCCCTCCCTGCTTCCCTTCTCTGAGCTCCCAGCTAGACCGCATTTCCCACTCCCTAGAAAGCAGGTGCAGCCATGCAATTCAGTTCTAATGGAATGTAAACATAAGCTGTGCGTGACATTTCCAGACACAGCCCACAAAACCTTCCCTGTATACTCCTTCCTGCTTTTCCCTTTCTGTTTATTTAAAACTTTCAGCCATTGTAGAATTTTACTGTTCCACAGAAACACAAGGGAAAGCCACATACAGGAGAAATTACAACTTTTCATCATTTAATTATTCTATTTGTAAAATTCTTATCCTGGATTCTGTGCAATTATTCCTCATTTCTTTTGCATTACTTTGAGATGCTGGGTTATTTAACTAAAATATAATGCATCCTTCAATGTTTAAAAAGACATTTTACATATATATATGTAAAACCATGAAAGACTGAAACATTAATATCTTATGTCATTAAATAATCATGATACAAAAATGATAGCCAAAATATTAGACTCCTTAAATAAATATTTTAAGACTCTTATTAACTTAAAACATTAAATTTTTGAGCCACTGAAAGTGAAGTGCCTCACAGAAATGCTTAATACAGTAAGTCTTCTACGTCTTCTACATGTGAACCTTCAAGTTGCAAACTTTTAAAAAAGCAAACATGCGTTGCACCAACATCAGGCGTGAGTGAGGCTGCAGTTTGCCCTCCGTCTCCTCTTGCTGATGGTCCTTCAGCTCTACTGTCTCCCACCTCCTCTTCCTCACCTGTAATACAGCTTGCTGGTTCACTTGATGCCAGCCCTGTATGCCAGCCATCATGATGGACTACTGTGCTTCTCAAGGTACTACAGTATATTAAAAATGTCTTCTCTCTGTTTTGTTTTTATGTATTATTTGTGTGAAAGTATTATAAGCCTATCACAGTACAGTACTATATAGCAGACTGTGTTAGTTGGGGACCTGTGCTGTGCGCTGAGTCGCTCAGTCGTGTCTGACTCTTTTTGACCCCATGGCCGCCAGGCTCTGTCCATGGGATTCTCCAGGCAAGAATACTGGCGAGGATTGTCATGCTCTCCTCCAGGGGATCTTCCCAACCCAGGAATCAAACCCACGTCTGCCATGTTGCAGGCGGATTCTTTTACCGTCTGAGCCACCCAGGAAGCCCAAGAATACTGGAGTGGGTAGCCTGGGCAAACTTTGTTGGACTTATGAACCAACTGGACTTACAAATGCACTCTCAGAATGGAACCTGATTGTATGTAGGGGACTTATTGTATTATATAAGGAATACTCTATTCTAACATTGACTTAAGTTATTACTTTAAAAGGTACAAGGTGCTATCATTATCCATTAAAGTAAAAACTCGAGATAAACAACACAGGACAACTATATGCTAATATTGTGAGCCATGACTCATTACATATTTTATTCAAAGCTTAATTAATAAATGTTTCTTCTTGCTAAGGCAGCTTTTATTGACATTAGGTTCTACTGATTTTTGAGAAACAGAGCTGCTCCACACTGAATCCACTGGTCTTGGTTGCCTCCACATGGGATGTTGACATTGATCACCACACGATCCCTCTCAGCACTTGTGTAAACAGGCAAAGATATGCACTCATCAGGGGAATACGGACCGTATGCAGCCTGTTTAAAAGAATTAATTTTGTTTTAAAATACAGCAATATACTGTGTTGAAGCAGATTAGTAGATAACCAAAGATATAAACATAAAACCCTCCCAAATAATATGATTTATTTAACATTTTATTATAAAATGTTTAAAGATTAGCATAATAAACCCCATCATTCAGCTGCAACAGTTATCAACTCATTGTATTTCATTTACAACCTTCCCCCAGCAACAAATATTACAGTATTTTGAACCAAATCCTACACAAAAAATTTCACCTTAAATATTAAAATGTCTATAAATAAAATATAATCACAATATTATCACATAAAAATATTAACAATAATTCCTTAATATCACCTTATATCCATTAGCTCATTAACCCATACTTTTAAAAAGATTTTTTTCTAAGAACAGTGGTTCAAACAGAGCCTTCATTTTGTGGTTTGCTATGTCTCTTACATCTCCTGAATTTACAAGTTTTCCCTCTTTTATTCTTTGCAATTTGTTTGCTAAAGTACTATACCAAAGAGTTTCCCATATTCTAACTTTTGTTGGCTACATCCCCGAGGTATCTTGTTCTTTTGTTCTCTTTATTCTTGTAAAGGGGATCTGGAGGTGAGTTCAGATTCAGATTAAATTTTTGGTAAAAACATTGCATAGGTAATAGTGTATACTTCATTCAAGAACAAATAAAGTGTGGCTGTCTCTCTCATTTTTTCTTGAAGGTTAACTGCTTTACAGAATTTTGTTGTTTTCTATCAAACCTCAACATGAATTAGCCATAGGTATACATATGTCCCCCCTCTCTTCAACCTTTCTTACATCTCCCTCCCCATCCAACCCCTCTAGGTTGATACAGAGCCCCTGTTTGAGTTCCCTGAAACATAAAGCAAATTCCCATAGATATTAGGTGCCATTGATGATGATATAAATCTTGTTTATATTTAAGATTACAAAATGATGATCTAATTACATTATTTCTTCTTCATTTCCAAACAGAAACATCTCTCTAAAGAGGAAATTCCACTTATCAATCATATGATTACCACGGAGGGAGGAAAGGCTAGATAAATGCTATCTAATTTCCCTTTATTTATGTGTTTTTAGAACAATGAATTTTTTTCCTGTTATATTGAAAAGGTGATCAGTGACTACCTATTTTTGAAGTATCATTATGAACTCGTAGATTTAAACATATTCAATGTGTTTCAATGTAATGTAACCATGATTTTATTGGTGTTCAAATTGTCAATTTTTGTGCAGTGGGAACTCATTAATTTGGCCCCTGAGGGTTTTGTTTCTACATGTATCTAATCTTAGGAAGCATCCCTAGGGCCATGGGAAGCATCACTACAAACAAAGCTGGTGGAGGTGATGGAATTCCACTTGAGCTATTTCAAATTCTAAAGATGATGCTGTGAAAGCGCTGCATTCAACATGCCAGGAAATTTGGAAAACACAGTGCTGGCCAAAGGACGGGGAACATCAGTTTTCATTCCAATCCCAAAGAAAGGTAATGCCAAAGGATGTTCAAACTCCTGCACAACTGACTCATCTCACACACTAGCAAAGTAATGCTCAAAATTCTCCAGGTGAGGCTTCAACAGTATGTAAACCAAGAATGTCCAGATGGTCAAGGTGGATTTAGAAAAGGCAGAGGAAGCAGAGATCAAACTGCAAACATCCACTGGATCACAGAAAAAGTAAGAGAGTTCCAGAAAAACATCTACTTCTGCTTTAATGACTACACCAAAGCCTTTGACTATGTGGACCACAATAAACTGTGGAAAATTCTGAAAGAGATGGGAATACCAGACCACCTTACATGCCTCCTGAGAAATCTGTATGCAGGTCAGGAAGCAACAGTTAGAACTGGACATGGAACAACAGACTAGTTCCAAATAGGAAAAGGAGTAGTATGTCAAGGCTGTATATTGTCACCCTGCTTATTTAACTTATATGCAGAGTACATCATGCAAAATGCCGGGCTGGATGAAGCACAAGCTGGAATCAAGATTGCCAGGAGAAATATTGATAACCTCAGATATGAAGATGACACCACCCTTATGGCAGAAAGCAAAGAAGAACTAAAGAGCCTCTTGATGAAAGTGAAAGACAGTGAAAATGCTGGCTTAAAACTAAACATTCAAAAAAAAAAAGAAGATCATATCATCCAGTCCCATCACTTCATGGCAAATAGATGGGGAAACGATGGAAACAGTCAGAGACTTTATTTTCTTGGGCTGCAAGATCACTGCAGATGGTGACTGCAGCCATGAAATTAAAAGACACTAGCTCCTTGGAAGAAAAGCTATGACCAACCTAGACAGCATGATAAAAAAGAGAGACATTACTTTGCCAACAAAGGTCTGTCTAGTCAAAGAATTGCTGCATTTGAACTGTGGTGTTGGATGAGACTCTTGAGAGTCCCTTGGACTGCAAGTAGATAAACCAGTCAATTCTAAAGGAAATAAGTCCTGAATATTTATTGGAAGGACTGATGAAGCTGAAGCTACAATACGTTGGCCATCTGATGTGAAGAACTGACTCACTGGAAAAGACCCTGATGCTGGCAAAGACTGAAGGCAGGAGGAGAAGGGGATGACAGAGGATGAGATGGTTGGATGGCCTCACCAACTCGATGGACATGAGTTTGAGCAAGTTCCAGGAGATGGTGATGGACAGGGAAGCCTGGTGTGCTGTCCATGGGGTTGCAAAGAGTCGGGCACGACTGCATGACCTAACTGATTCTCTTATGTCCCTGCTGCTGCTGCTGCTAAGTCGCTTCAGTCGTGTCTGACTCTGTGCGACCCCATAGACGGCAGCCCACCAGGCTCCCCCATCCCTGGGATTCTCCAGGCAGGAACACTGGAGTGGGTTGCCATTTCCTTCTCCAATGCATGAAAGTGAAAAGTGAAAGTGAAGTCGCTCAGTTGTGTCCGACTCCTAGCGACCCCATGGACTGCAGCCCACCAGGCCCCTCCATCCATGGGATTTTCCAGTCAAGAGTACTGGAGTGGGTTGCCATTGCCTTCTCCGTCTTATGTCCCTAGTCATCTTCAAAAGCTTTTTTTCCTTCTAGTGTCTCAAGATGCTGTAAGTTCATCTTGTTTATCTGCTGTCTCAGAAATAAAGGACAGTCATTACTCTGAGGATCCTCAGATTCTTTAATGAAAAAATGGTGCCTGCATGCATGCTCATTTGCTGAGTCCTGTCCAACTCTTTGTGACACCACAGACTATAGCCCGCCAGGCTCCTCTGTGCATAAGATTTTTTCCAGGCAGGAATACTGGAGTGGGTTGCCATTTCCTCCTCCAGGGGATCCTCCAAATCCAAGGATCATACCTGCATCTCCTGCATTAGTAGGTGATTCTTTACTACTGAGCCACCTGGGATGGTACTAGGGACCACAGTCTGGGTGCTAGAAATGATCTATCATTTTCCTTCTAGGATTTTTTAGTGACTGAAGCTCAGAAATATGTATTTTTTAAAGAAAATCATCAGAAGTTCATAATTCCAGTTCAAATCTAGGATTAATGTTATTTATTGAATATATAATTTTATTTAAAGTATGGATTATGTTTAGAGTTAGAATGAAACATAAGACAAAGTTGGACTCATTCTAAAATTTTACAAATGATAAATTAGAAACTTATGGCAAATTTTTCATGCTAACTTGGTTAAGCAAGTGGCAAAGTTGTCATAGGTAGTACAGTTGAAAAAAAAAGAACAATTGGCATTTGAATATTAGCTTGTCTAGGCGCTCCTGACCCTACAGTGCAGATTATTCTGACTATCAGTTTCCCCATCATCAAAGGGACATAAACAACACCTGAATCCAATGATGTATTTAGGAGAGGAAGGTATTATTTATCCACATACCTTCAAATCTTAGGACTACATATGCATACATTTTCTTTAATTCTTACTAACTGTAAAATCAGTTTAAGAAAAGTCCCAGCTTTTTACCATCTGCTACATGTCATGGATGGTGCTAGGATAGAGAGAAATAAAAATATTTTTTGCTTCATGAAAAAATTTAAAACATTAAAAAAAAAAGAGTCGTATCATATGGAATTTTGATTATCTTTTTCAAGCCTTCTCTCTATTACTCAAACAAACATGAAAATAATGTTCTAACTTTTCTAAGTCCTTGATACAAATCAGTTAAGTCCCTTTAAAACTCATTCATTTCTAAACAATAACATAAGAAATGTACATGAGAAAATGTATTCTTTATGAAGAAACATTATCTAAATAGATAGAAAAACCATCTGCCTTGAATCTTTCTAATTTTTTTCTCTATGTTTGTATTGATGATTCTGTCACTTACTCATCCACTCATTTACCAGCATTTATGTGCTAACATTCTCCCTGGAATTATAAAGTTTAAGAATTTCAATATATATTCAAATAGGGAAAAGAATAATCATCTTTGAAACTTATAATTTAGTTTGCTGCTGCTAAGTCACTTCAGTCGTGTCCGACTCTGTGCGACCCCATAGATGGCAGCCCACCAGGTTCCCCCGTCCCTGGGATTCTCCAGGTAAGAACACTGGAGTGGGTTGTCATTTCCTTCTCCAATGCATGAAAGTGAAAAGTGAAAGTGAAGTCGCTCAGTTGTGTCCGACTCTTAGCGACCCCATGGACTACAGCCTACTAGGCTCCTCCATCCATGGGATTTTCCAGGCAAGAGTACTGGAGTGGGGTGCCGTTGCCTTCTCCATAGTTTAGTTTAGGAAACAGCATACACATTAAATATTTAGAATGCAATTTCTGGAAAAATTAGTACTTTACAAAATCAAAGTAAACTACTACTCTGGGATATATTAACCTAACAAGGATTAATGGAGAGAATGAATCCTGAGTGGGGCCTCAGAAAAAATATGGAACTTGGTATAAAGAGAATTTTCAACCATTTTTAGTCACTGCCTAATCTCTTCCCTCTTTTCCAATTCTGCTTAAATGGCAAAGCTTTAGGATTCAGAAATTCCTGTAATTTTCATAACACCTTAGCCGTTCCTAAAGTTAGTAACCTAGTGCAGGCTTTCTTTTGGTATTGCCTTTAAATTCTTCAGCAAAGAGCAGACAAACATCACATATTTGTTGAACTGAAATGATGTGAATCTTTGAATGTCTATTTATAATCCCAGGAAAGGTCTTAAATTATCTTTCTCTGCCACCTGATATTTGCTTTGTTTCATCTAACTTCTATGCTCAAAAATGAAAATAAAACATCACACTGAAATGTTTTATAATGCTATCACTTTCTATTCAGAAGATTTCTTTATATCTCTTCATTTTAACACCAAGCAATCTTCTCTTTAAATCAAGAATCTAAGAATAATAGAAAGTTGATTCTTTGAATATTCACTATCAATTTACTAGTGTTTGTATATATTTCCAAATCCTTCCAAACCTGCTTTTGGTTGTAGGCTTTATGTTTAAGTGAGGGTACAAATCTCCCCAGCAAAAACCCACAATGTTTTAAAAGCAAAGTACCATAGCTGCTACTTAACATTTAACTTCTCAAAATCTTGTACATGGTAAATGTTAAAACCTCCTGTAAAAAAGTTAAATAGACTTGCTCTTAGGTAACCAATAAATAAATGACCAAAGTAATAGAGCTAAGTGCTTTGTCATTCTCACTCAGCAGATCTTATGCAGACAGAAGTTTCATAAATATTGTTAACTGAATTAAATTCTTATGGCACAACTCCCTCTTTAATATGTTTATCTTAACAGAAAAAGCATAAGACCCTGCTGGGCAGAAATATTTGGATGAAACTAAAATTTTATTAATTATTAATAAATATACTAAGAGCTCAATGCAAAAAAAGAGATACATTAGAAGGACTTCAAATATTTCATATTACATAAACAACTTAGTTTGAAATTATTAAAATTAAACATATAAAAACCTATATATTGTGATTACTCACACTCATGCCTAGGCCCCAGGGAAAGTGACTTAAAAGTATATATGTACAGCAAATAGAAGGCAACATGCTAATAAGTAAAAGAAGCTGTTTACAAAGTCAAATGGTGATAATAGGTATCACTTAGCCAACAAACCAAAGAAAATAACAAAATAAAATAACACCAGAGAACAACAAAAAAAACATCCAAATTAACCCCAGGTGAATCATGATAACTATTTTGCCAATATCAATTCAAATTTCACTATAATAAAACATGTGAAGGCAAACTTCACATGATGAGAAATAGCTTTATGCATAAGGTCCAACTTATTTGTGCATAAGGTCCAACTAACTTCTTCTATATTGAACCAAGTCAATGAACAGCTATTCTCTTTAGAAAAGAAGATGTGAGGAAATCAGAAGTTTAATGTACATAAAAGTGGCATTATGAGTAATGCAACCCTGAAAAAATAACTATTTCAGAACAGGAAATTAAACAACCTGCCAACAATAAATATTTTGAAAGACTCTGTTCTGTCAAGAATGTCTAGCCACTCCTTAAAATGTATTTTGGGAGAGAACTACTTCATTGTTTTTCAATAATACAATGCTAACAACATTGCTTTCAGAGTAAGTCCTTAAGAAAAAAAAGTCACATAGAAAAAAATAGTAATTTTTAGTAGTTTTAAATCAGAGTATATAAAAGGCAGGGTTTTCAGCATCTATGATTTTATCCTGTGAGTGGCATGTGTAATCATTTTATAGTCATAATTTCCCTGGGAATGAAACTGTTTCTAACGCTGAGCTGGCGACTCTGACACCTCCTGGAAGGTAGAGACAGGCCTGTGGGGCTCAGGCTGGGCCACAATTTCTATGTTACTGTGCGGCTGACAGACCCTAAGTAATGCTCTCCACTGGAAAAACAGAAGAAAGGCAAACTGACTTCCTATGGAATGTAAGAACAGGGCATTATAAAGACTGACCTACCTCAAAAGGTAGTATTGCCCTAACTGTTATGTGGAACACTAGATCCTGATGGAGGTGGGGTGCAGGTGCAGGAAAAGGCTTGCGTGTTAGGAAACTTTTGGGAATTCTCAGTTTTTAACATTCTCAAAAACACCATGAATTTCTAAACTTAAATTTGTATACTGAACAAGTTTTCTGAGAACCATTATGGAAAAATGCAGTGTAGAACACTTTGGAGAAAGTGAATGCTTTTTTGGGTAAAATCCCTTAGGGGAATCTTAATTTGGCACATGTTAATTTAACCCCCAGTACTGAGCTGGAACTGGAAGAACCTTAAGAATCTGCATCATGAATGAATGAATGAATGAACGCATAAATGAATCATGTGAGTGTAGGATATATTACTTGCTGAACATAGATAATGGTAAACAGAAACACTAGGAAAACAGCACCAGCATTTTACTACCTTTTAATTCTTTTGGACATTCCTACTTAGAATTTTGTTAGCTGACAAAGTACATTACATATAACAGAAGCAATAGTAAACTCCTACTTTCCTCAATAAAAGTCCTAAGAATTAGCTGTTCATATCCTTTGTTATAAGGGTGGTGTCATCTGCATATCTGTGGTTATTGATATTTCTCCCGGCAATCTTGATTCCAGCTTGTGCTTCTTCCAGCCCAGCGTTTCTCATGATGTACTCTGCATATAAGCTAAATAAGCAGGGTGACAATATACAGCCTTGACGAACTCCTTTTCCTATTTGGAACCAGTCTGTTGTTCCATGTCCACTTCTAACTCTTGCTTCCTGACCTGCATATAGGTTTCTCAAGAGGCAGCAAGGAGATCCAATCAGTCCATTCTAAAGGAGATCGGTCCTGGGTGTTCTTTGGAAGGAACACCCAGGGTACTCTGTACTCTGGCTACCTCATGCAAAGAGTTGACTCATTGGAAAAGACTCTGATGCTGGGAGGGATTGGGGGCAGGAGCAGAAGGGGACGACAGAGGATGAGATGGCTGGATGGCGTCACTGACTCAATGGACGTGAGTTTGAGTGAACTCCGGGAGTTGGTGATGGACAGGGAGGCCTGGCATGCTGCAATTCATGGCGTCGCAAAGAGTCGGACATGACTGAGCAACTGAACTGAACTGAAGTGATCCTTTGTTAAGTATTACCATGTAAGTTCTTCGGTCTTTCACAACCTAAAACGCTCTTTTATGATGTAAACACCATGCACCTCACAGCAATGCTGTGCAAATGACTGGCTGTGCAAATGACTGTGCAAATGACTGGGCCTGTTTCCACTGAAACAGAGTTGTTCAGAACTTTCAGATGTCAGATGCACATGTGCATGCACGCTCAGCGCTATCTGACTCTGTGCGGCCCCAGAGACCGCAGTCTGCCAGGCTCCTCCGTCCATGGGATTCTCCAGGCAAGAGTGCTGGAGAGAGTTGCCATGCCTTCCTCCAGGAGATCTTCCCAAACCAGGGATCAACCTGCATCTCTTGTGGAACCTGCACTGCAGGCAGATTCTTCCCTGTTGAGCCTTTGGGGAAGCCCTTCTTTCTCCTTGCTGCTGCTGCTGCTAAGTTGCTTCAGTCGTGTCCAACTCTGTGCGACCCCATAGACGGCCTCCTACCAGGTTTCTCTGTCCCTGGGATTCTCCAGGCAAGAACACTGGAGTGGGCTGCCATTTCCTTCTCCAATGCATGAAAGTGAAAAGTGAAAGTGAAGTCACTTAGTCGTGTCCGACTCTTAGCAACCCCATGGACTGCAGCCTACCAGGCTCCTCCGTCCATGGGATTTTCCAGGCAAGAGTACTGGAGTAGGGTGCCATTGCCTTCTCCGTCTTTTTCCTTAGGTATCAGATAATATGATGCAAATAGTTTGTGGAATAACCTTATTCAGGCCCAAAAGGAATTAGCTACCAAAGTTCTGAACTTCATGATTTTATTTAAGCTTACTAAATGATTCTGCATTTTCTGCAATAAAGTAGCTGTCAGAGTAAGTGGAAAAGGAACTCGTTTACTTGTTTATGTAAGTTGATGTTGATGCTTCCTTCGATTTTATATTGGTTCCTACCCTCTGGTAAAAATGCATTAAAATATGATGATCCCCACCAAATTCTGAAAAGCTTATTAAAGACAGATATAGCTGGCATAAAAAATAATTTCTTGAACAAAATAATACTTAACTCAAGCAGAAGTTGGAGAGTTTGACAGTTTATACAGAGTCAGCAAACTTTTCTGTAAGAGGCCAGATAGTAAATAATTTCAGAATTTATGGGCTATATGTCTTGGATGTAACTGTATCTTTAACTCCGCTGCAGCAGTCTGGAAGCATCTACATGAATGAGCAGAGCTGTTTTCCACACAAAATTTTCTTCATGGACACCAAAATTCACTTAATTTCAGTTAACTTTTACATGTCATAAAATACTATCCTTCTGAGTTTTTCATCTATTTAAAAAGATACAAGTCATTCATGATCACATTACTGTGGGCTGCACAAAAATAAGCAGTGCACTGGATCTGGCCTGTGGTCTGTAGTTTCCTAAACGCTAGTTTATACTATAGGTTGCCTACCTTGATCAAGCTACACAGTCTTTTAAACTTCTGTTTTCTGAGTTTACAATGGAGATGATAACATTTTTAATGTTTTTAAAACAATATTTTCCTATCTCAGTATTTCCTATTTCAAATATTTTTGGAAGGCCTAACTATCTTATATTCTAAACATTCTGTACAGTGTTTGACACATAATCAATACAGATGAATATTCGTTGCTATTATTCAAATACTAATGCTACTATTGGGGGACCCATAACAAATCACTTAGTTTACCAGATTTGCAGTTTTTTCCTCAGAAAAACAGAGAAAAACTGCTCTACCAAACTCAGAGGATTACTGTGAAAACATATGTGATTGTATTTCACTCTATGTCAATTTTCAGTTCTCTCAGTGCTAGACCAATTTTCTAAAACTAAAAATCTGATCTTACCACACACATGTACTGAATTCTTAATGACTTTCTATTGATCATAAGACATGCTCAACTCCTTGGCATGGCTCCAAGGCTTGTCATATTTGGGCTCAGCCTTTTTTTCTGACTACATCCCCTATTATTCTTCGATTTGAATCATTCCATGGAGAAGGTGATGGCACCCCACTCCAGTACTCTTGACTGGAAAATCCATTGGACGGAGGAGCCTGGAAGGCTGCAGTCCATGGGGTCGCAAAGAGTTGGACACGACTGAGCGACTTCACTTTCACTTTTCACTTTCATGCACTGGAGAAGAAAATGGCAACCCACTCCAGTGTTCTTGCCTGGAGAATCCCAGGGATGGGGGCACCTCGTGGGCTGCCGTCTCTGGGGTCGCACAGAGTCGAACACGACTGAAGCAACTTAGCAGCAGCAGCAGCAGTACATTTGTACTATACTTGGCAGTTCCCAGAAGAACCTAAATTCTTTTCATATCTCCATGCATTCAAAACTACGTCCCCTTCTATACGGAATGCCTTGGTCCTACCATTTTTGAATTTGTCCTTGAACTTTTCATACTTCTATTGTGAATACAGTTTTGGGAAGATTCTTCCTTTCCCTGTGAGATCATTGGACTTTCCCTCTTCTGCTTACACATGATAGAGCTGAGGTCTCCTTCATCTGCCAAAACATTTTATGTAATCCTCCATAAATGCACTTCTGTAACTTTGAACTGAATAGTTTCTCTTCCCCTTTGTCTCTACTCAACAGAAGACTCTTTGAAGGAAGAAATTTATTTTGTTACCCCACTGTTCAGAACATGGTATATAACAGGAACTTAAGTATTGAATGATGATTGAAAGCACTTCAGTTCAGTTCAGTCACTCAGTCGTGTCTGACTCTTTGTGACCCCATGAATCACAGCATGCCAGGCCTCCCTGTCCATCACCAACTCCCGGAGTTCACTCAGACTCATGTCCATCGAGTCAGTGATGCCATCCAGCCGTCTCATTCTCTGTCGTCCCCTTCTCCTCCTGCCCCCAATCCTTCCCAGCATCAGAGTCTTTTCCAATGAGTCAACTCTTCACATGAGGTGGCCAAAGTACTGGAGTTTCAGCTTTAGCATCATGCCTTCCAAAAAAATCCCAGGGCTGATCTCCTTCAGAATGGACTGGTTGGATCTCCTTGCACTCCAAGGGACTCTCAAGAGGCTTCTCCAACACCACAATTCAGAAGCATCAATTCTTCGGCGCTCAGCCTTCTTCACAGTCCAACTCTCACATCCATACATGACCACAGGAAAAACCATAGCCTTGACTAGACAGACCTTTGTTGGCAAAGTAATGTCTCTGCTTTTGAATATGCTATCTAGGTTGGTCGTAACTTTCCTTCCAAGGAGTAAGCGTCTTTTAATTTCATGGCTGCAGTCACCATCTGCAGTGATTTTGGAGCCCCCAAAAATAAAGTCTGACATTGTTTCCACTGTTTTCCCATCTACTTCCCATGAAGTGATGGGACCGGACGCCATGATCTTCGTTTTCTGAATGTTGAGCTTTAAGCCAACTTTTTCACTCTCCACTTTCACTTTCATCAAGAGGCTTTTGAGTTCCTCTTCACTTTCTGCCATAAGGGTGGTGTCATCTGCATATCTGAGGTTATTGATATTTCTCCCTGCAATCTTGATTCCAGCTTGTGTTTCTTCCAGTCCAGCGTTTCTCATGATGTTCTGCATATAAATTAAATAAGTAGGGTGACAATATACACCCTTGATGTACTCCTTTTCCTATTTGGAACCAGTCTGTTGTTCCATGTCCAGTTCTAACTGTTGCTTCCTGACCTGCATACAGGTTTCTCAAGAGGCACGTCAGGTGGTCTGGTATTCCCATCTCTTTCAGAATTTCCCACAGTTTATTGTGATCCATACAGTCAAAGGCTTTGGCATAGTCAATAAAGCAGAAATAGATGTTTTTCTGGAACTCTCTTGCTTTTTCGATGATTCAGCGGATGTTGGCAATTTGATCTCTGGTTCCTCTGCCTTTTCTAAAACCAGCTTGAAAATCTGGAAGTTCATGGTTCACATATTGCTGAAGCCTGGCTTGGAGAATTTTGAGCATTACTTTACTAGCGTGTGAGATGAGTGCAATTGTGTGGTAGTTAGAGCATTCTTTTGCATTGCCTTTCTTTGGGATCAGAATGAAAGCACTTAGTGTACTGTAAAGTACCATATGAAATAATTGTTATCATACTATTATAAAAACATTTAAAATGCTCACATCAGGATAAGTGAGACTTACCATGTGTATTAACTAACCATGTAAGTTAGTACTTACCCTGCTGAGTACTTCACAGATACAGGGCCTTAACATGGTTCTACAGGAAACACCAGTCTCCACTTTCAAATAAGGCTCATTGAGACCGACCAAATCACCCAGATCATAAGTTTGAGAGCTTGGAATGGGATTTAGTCTGTTAGACTCCAAAATTCTGTGTTCTGAAACATTTAGCAACATGCTCCATATTCTCTCCCCTCTTAGTTGATCCAGGAGGCAGTCAAAACAGTAAGGTTGTATGAGAAAATGAGCCTCAGTTAAGGAAGGAGGGGGAAAAAGAGGTGGGGAAGCACCTTATATTCTTCCATTATGTGTCAGGAAAAAGTGCAAAAGCCTTGGAGGAAATCCCTTTTACAAAAATAATAAATTTGTCTTATCTCTCAATAATCACTTTTATTGACTAGGCCAGTTCATTTTATCTCTCTTTACATGAGCTATTTTTCGAATTAAATTATTTTTAGCTTTCCATTCCAGTCCTGTTTTTTAAAGTATGGTAAATAAAATGGTATAGAAATGATACTCAGAGCAAAATGTTGTAGAAGGATAAATTCCAAGTCTCACAAGGTTATGTTGCTTTTTATACAGCCCATTACAACACTGCATTTTTGATTTGCATTCAGTTTATGGTCAGTTATGTGGGTATTGCTTGAGGTCATTGTCTTCTGCATTTATGCCTACTCAGGTATTCTCCATGCTCTCTATTTTTATTGCTGGGATTTCTCTGTAAGTGAGGAGAAGGCAATGGCACCCCACTCCAGTATTCTTGCCTGGAAAATCCCATGGATGGAGGAGCCTGGTAGGCTGCAGTCCATGCGGTCGTGAAGAGTCGGACACGACTCAACGACTTCACTTTTACTTTTCACTTTCATGCGTTGGAGGAGGAAATGGCAACCCACTCCAGTGTTTTTGCCTGGAGAATCCCAGGGACAGAGGAGCCAGGTGGGCTGCCGTCTATGGGGTCGCACAGAGTCAGACACGACTGAAGCGACTTAGCAGTAGCAGCAGCTCCATAAGTGAACCAGTTTATACATGTCCTACCTTCCCTCTTCATCAAGGTCACTATATGGCTTTTAATTTTGTTTGCCAAAGAATTAACACTTTACATAATTAAAAAACTGGCATCATATACAACTTTATATGTTATCTTAACCTTAACTTTTATATATAACTTTCAATCTGGTTCATACACCTAATGTGTATAATCCATAATTGTTTGATATACCAATTTCTTACATGAATCAATAGCTTGATAGAAATAAAATAATTTCACCTTCTCTCATTTCATAAGAGAAAATGAAGCTTATATGGTGGGGGGAAATGGAGAGTTTCTCAGAAATGTATGTTCTTTTAGGTCAGAGGATGCTCTTATATATCTCTGAGCAGTAACTGCTATGGTTTTATTAGTTTCTATTTTAAAATACATATTCTGTTTTTTATTTTTTACTTTACAAAAGGAATTATAATAATTGGAAAATTCAATGAAATATTTCCCAACTAGAAAATTATTTTTTCTTACAGTAAATGGTATAAGAAATTGTTTTGTTGGTGACTATATATAAATCAAAACTTTAAGCTTACATGTATTCATACTTACATTTAAAAATTCTATTGTTAAGTAAGTTTCCCTCAAGTTCCATTGTTAAAAAATTGAAGGTTTTTTTTTTTTTTTAATTTTATTTTATTTTTAGACTTTAAAAGGGAAAGTCAAAGTGGCTCAGTCGTGTCTGACTCTTTTGGAACCCATGACTACACAGTCCATGGAATTCTCCAGGCAAGAATACTGGAGTGGGTAGCCCTTCCCTTCTCCAGCGGATCTTCCCAACCCAGGTATTGAACCCAGGTCTCCCGCATTACAGACAGATTCTTTCTTTACGAGCTGAGCCACAAGGGAAGCCCCTTAAAAGGGAAAAGTTAATTTAATAGGTCTCTGTCAAGACAGTTTTCTTCATTTGCCAATCAAGAGCATAATGACAAGGTATGATATAAAAACCAGATATGTATTAACATCGTGCTGCTTTCGATTTCTGCATGCTTAGCTATATGAAACACATTTAAGTTATGTGACCACATATTTCCTCATTTAAACTATGTGAACACATTTCCACATTTGAAAATAGGAATAATAATATCCACCTTGCAGGGCTACTCAGAAAAGTATATAAGGTAAAGTATATAAAGCATTTAGCACATTGCTGAAAATAACAGGAACACTGGTAGTTCACATAACCATTTAGCGTTTTTTTCTTTTTAGACTAAAGCTTATTTAGAAATTAAAATTATGATGTTATTCTTTTCATAACAAAATAAAGGCTTTAAAATGTCCTATCAGTTCAGTTCAGTAGGTCAGCTGTGTCCGACTCTTTGCGACCCCATGTACTGCTGCACTCCAGGCCTCCCTGTCTATCACCAATGCCTAGAGTACACTCAAACTCATGTCCCTTGAGTCGGTGATGCCATCCAACCATCTAATCCTCTGTCATCCCCTTCTCCTCCCACTTTCACCCTTTCCCAGCATCAGGGTCTTTTCAAATGAGTCACCTCTTCACATCAGGTGGCCAAAGTACTGGAGTTTCAGCTTCAACATCAGTCCTTCCAGTGAATAATCAGGACTGATCTCCTTTAGGATGGACTGGTTTGATCACCTTGCTGTCCAAGGGACCCTCAAGAGTCTTCTCCAACACCACAGTTCAAAAGCAGCAATTCTGCAGCACTCAGCTTTCTTTATAGTCCAACTTTCACATCCATATATAATCCACATCCATACTGGAAAAACAATAGCCTTGACTAGACAGACCTTTGTTGGCAAAGTAATGTCTCTGCTTTTTAATATGGTGTTGGTTAAAAGGGTAGTTACAGCTTTTCTTCCAAGGAGAAAGCGTCTTTTAATTTACATGGCTGCAGTCACCATCTGCAGTGATTTTGGAACCCAGAAAATAAAAGTCAGCCACTGTTTCCATTGTTTCCCCATCTATTTGTCATGAAGTGATGGGATCAGATGCCATGATCTTAGTTTTCTGAATGTTGAGTTTTAAGCTAACTCTTTCACTTTCATCAAGAGGCTCTTTAGTTCCTCTTCACTTTCTGCCATAAGATGTCATCTGCATATCTGAGGTTATTGATATTTCTCCTGGCAATCTTGATTCTAGCTGTGCTTCATCCAGCCCAGCGTTTCTCATGATGTACTCTGCATATAAGTTAAATGAGTAGGGTGACAATATACAGCCTCGACGTACTACTTTCCCAATTTGGAACCAGTCTGTTGTTCCATGTCCAGTTCTAACTGTTGCTTCTTGATCTGCATACAGATTTCTCAGAAGGCAGGTCAGGAGGTCTGGTATTCCCATCTCTTGCAGAATTTTCCACAGTTTGTTGTGATCCACACAGTCAAAGGTTTGGCATAGTCAATAAAGCAGAAGTAGATGATTTTATGAAACTCTCGCTTTTTCGGTGATCCAATGGATGTTGGCAGTTTGATCGCTGGTTCCTCTGCCTTTTCTAAATCCAGCTTGAACATCTGGAAGTTCACGGTTCACGCACTGTAGAAGCCTGCCTTGGAGAATTTTGAGCATTACTTTGCTAGCGTGTGAGATGAGTGCAGTTGTGCAGTCATTTGAGCATTCTTTGGCATTGCCTTTCTTTGGGACTGGAATGAAAACTGACCTCTCCAGTTCAGTGGCCACTGATGAGTTTTCCAAATTTGCTGCCATATTGAGTGAAGCACTTTCACAGCATCATCTTTCAGGATTTGAAAGAGCTCAACTGGAATTCCATCACCTCCACTAGCTTTGTTTGTAGTGATGCTTTCTAAGGCCCACTTGTCTTCACATTCCAGGATGTCTGGTTCTAGGTGAGTGACCACACCATCGTGGTTATCCAGGTCATAAGGATCTTTTTTGTATAGTTCTTCTGTGTATTCTTGCCACCTCTTCTGAATATCTTCTGCTTCTGTTAGGTCCATACCATTTTTGTCCTTTATTGAGTCCATTTTTGCATGAAGTGTTCTCTTGGTATCTCTAATTTTCTTGCAGAGATCTCTAGTCTTTCCCAGTGTATTGTTTTCCTCTGTTTCTTTGCATTGATCACTGAGGAAGACTTTCTTATCTCTCCTTGCTATTCTTTGAAATTCTGCATTCAAATGGGTATATCTTTCCTTTTCTCCTTTGCCTTTCATTTCTCTTCCTCTCTCAGCTATCTGTAAGGCCTTCTCAGACAACCATTTTGCCTTTTTGCATTTCTTTTTCTTGGGGATGATCTGCTCCCTGTCTCCTGTACAATGTCACAAACCTCCATCCATAGTTCATCAGGCACTCTATCAGATCTAGTCCCCTGAATATTTGTCACTTCCACTGTATAATCATAAGGGATTTGATTTAGGTCATACCTGAATGGTCTAATGGTTTTCCCTACTTTTTTCAATTTCAGTCTGAATTTGGCAATAAGGAGTTCATGATCTAAGCCACAGTCAGCTCCTGGTCTTGTTTTTGCTGACTGTATAGAGCTTCTCCATCTCTGGCTGCAAAGAATATAATCAAGCTGATTTTGGTATTGACCATCTGGTGATGTCCATGTGTAGAGTCTTCTCTTGTGTTGTTGAAAGAGGGTGTTTACTATGACCAGTGTGTTCTCTTGGCAAAACTCTATTAGCCTTTGCCCTGCTTCATTCTGTACTCCAAGGCCAAATTTGCCTGTTACTCCACACATTTTTTGACTTCCTACTTTTGAATTCCTGTCTGCTATAATTACTGTGGGCAAGAATCCCTTAGAAGAATTGAGTAGCCATCATAGTCAAGAAGTGTCCAAAATGCAGTACTTGGATGCAATCTCAAAAACAACAGAATGATCTCTGTTCATTTCCAAGAGAAACCATTCAATATCACAGTACTCTAAGTCTATGCCCTGACCAGTAATGCTGAAGAAGCTGAAGGTGAACGGTTCTATGAGGGCCTACAAGACCTTCTAGAACTAACATCCCCCTCAAAGAAAAAAAAGTCCTATACATCTTAAATATAATAAAGGACACAGTATTTTGAATATAAATTTGTTCAAATGCAGGTGAGATCAAAAAGTAAACAAAAAATTCATAGGCCAAGAACATCTTATTAAAAAGATACAATCCAAAAATGAATTGATTAAAGCTGTCCCTGTTAAAAATGTATTACCTGTGGAATCCAGCCCATAAAACAAGGGAGAACTGATGATACACTAGGAGAATCATGCTGATTTTCAGAAAGTCGATTTCCATCAAAACTGCATCCTTCCAGCAGTAAGCCACTGATCTGCCACAGAGATTTACAAATCATTAAAATACATATTACAGTCTGAAACGACAGGAGTTACTCTATTATATCTTCAGAAGGAAGGCGACAATTTCCATTGTAACTATACTTTCAAACAGTGTTCAAACAAAGACTATGGTATTTTATCTGAGAATAATGAAGGAGAAGGCCTGGACCAGTGTTCACTGTGAGATTCCTTTAGGCTTAGTCCTGAATTTTAGCAAACATTTGAGAAAAAAATACTTACAAATGTCATCAGTTATACAATTGCATGTGCCTTGGCACTAGAATAATAGAAATATAATGACAAAAGCCAAAATGTTACTCCTTTTCCAGGAAGGGGAAAGATAAGCACACTAGAGAAAAAAACAAGTGCTCCTTGCTTGGAATTCTGACATCATTTTCTAAAGAACAGAACAAAATTCAGAAAGGTTAATGCAAAATAATTTTTAACATGTCACACACAGCTGAAAGAATAAAAAAAAGGAAAAAAAAACTGGTGACTTCCCTGGTGGTCCACTGGTTCAGAACCTGTCTTCCCCACTGCAGGTTTGATGTGCAAAGCAGGGCACCCAAAGCCAGTGCTCTGGGACAAGCCAGACAGATAGGGTGGGAGGGAGGTGGGTTCAGGAAGTGGGGACACATGTGCACCTGTGGCTGAAAGCCTTCTTCAGCGATCAATGCAAAGAAATAGAGGAAAGCAACAGAATGGGAAAGACTAGAGATCTCTTCAAGAAAATCAGAGATACCAAAGGAACATTTCATGCATAGATGGGCTTGATAAAGGACAGAAATGGTATGGACCTAACAGAAGCAGAAGGTATTAAGAAGAGATGGCAATAATACACAGAAGAACTATACAAAAAAGATCTTCACTATCCAGATAATCACGATAGTGTGATCACTGACCTAGAGCCAGACATCCTGGAATGTGAACTCAAGTGGGCCTTAGAAAGCATCACTACGAACAAAAGTGGAGGTGATGGAATTCCAGTTGAGCTATTTCAAATCCCGAAAGATGATGCTGTGAAAGTGATGCACTCAATATGCCAGCAAATTTGGAAACTCAGCAGTGGCCACAGGACTGGAAAAGGTCAGTTTTCATTCCAATCCCAAAGAAAGGCAATGCCAAAGAATGCTCAAACTACTGCACAATTGCACTCATCTCACACGCTAGTAAAGTAATGCTTAAAATTTTCCAAGCCAGGCTTCAGCAATATGTGAACTGTGAACTTCCATATGTTCAAGCTGGTTTTAGAAAAGGTAGAGGAACCAGAGATCAATTGCCAACAACTGCTGGATCATGGAAAAAGCAAGAGAGTTCCAGAAAAACATCTATTTCTGCTTTATTGACTATGCCAAAGCCTTTGACTGTGTGGATCACAATAAACTGTGGAAAATTCTGAAAGAGATGGGAATACCAGACCACCTGATCTGCCTCTTGAGAAATTTGTATGCAGGTCAGGAAGCAACAGTTAGAACTGGACATGGAACAACAGACTAGTTCCAAATAGGAAAAGGAGTACGTCAAGGCTGTATATTGTCAGCTTGTTTATTTAACTTCTATGCAGAGTAGATCATGAGAAACGCTGGTCTGGAAGAAACACAAGCTGGAATCAAGATTGCTGGGAGAAATATCAATAACCTCAGATATGCAGATGACACCACCCTTATGGCAGAAAGTGAAGAGGAACTCAAAGCCTCTTGACGAAGGTAAAAGTGGAGAGTGAAAAAGTTGGCTTAAAGCTCAACATTCAGAAAATGAAGATCATGGCATCTGGTCCCATCACTTCATGGGAAATAGATGGGAAAACAGTGGAAACAGTGTCAGACTTTATTTTTCTGGGCTCCAAAATCACTACAGATAGTGACTGCAGCCATGAAATTAAAAGACGCTTACTCCTTGGAAGGAAAGTTATGACCAACCTAGATAGCATACTCAAAAGCAGAGACATTACTTTGCCATCAAAGGTCCGTCTAGTCAAGGCTATGGTTTTTCCTGTGGTCATGTATGGATGTGAGAGTTAGACTTGAAGAAGGCTGAGTGCCGAAGAATTGATGCTTTTGAACCGTGGTGTTGGAGAAGCCTCTTGAGAGTCCCTTGGACTGCAAGGAGATCCAACCAGTCCATTCTGAAGGAGATCGGCTCTGGGATTTCTTTGGAAGGAATGATGCTAAAGCTGAAACTCCAATACTTTGGCCACCTCATGTGAAGAGTTGACTCATTGGAAAAGACTCTGATGCTGGGAGGGATTGGGGGCAGGAGGAGAAGGGGACGACAGAGGATGAGATGGCTGGATGGTATCCCTGACTCGATGGACATGAGTCTGAGTGAACTCCAGGAGTTGGTGATGGACAGGGAGGCCTGGCGTGTTGCAATTCATGGGGTCGCAAAGAGTCGGACACGACTGAGCGACTGATCTGATCTGATGGCAAAAACCACTACAATATTGTAAAGTAATTATCCTCCAAATAAAATTAATTAAGTAATTAAAAAAAAATCTGTCTTCCATAGGTTCAATCCTTGGTCAGGGAAGTAATTGCACATTTCACAGGGCAACTATACTCACGTGCCTCAACTAGTGTGGGTGATAGTAGCTCAGTCGTGCCCGACTCTTTGCAACGCCATGGACTGCAGCCCACCAGGCTCTGTCCATGGGATTTTCCAGGCGAGAATGCTGGAGTGGGTTGCCATTTCCTTCTCCAGTCACAACTAGAGACACAGCCAAAAATAAATATATTTAAAAAAAAAAAAAAAAAAGGAGTTCATCTCTTACTCTAAATTAACCTTAGTGTAAATTTATGAAATTATGAAAATAAAAATATAAATATTTCGGTAATGTTAGCTTCATATTTTTTAAGTTCATTCTTTCGGTTTCTGATAATAAATGTAGAGTCTGCATTTTGAATTCACATCCATATCTATATTCTTACAATTTGAACTTGATAGAAAATAAAACAATCTTGTAAGTATTGTTTAGTGTCTTTGAAGTTTTAACATACTATAGAATTTTAGAGGTAAGGGAATGCATGAAGTTCAAAGAGCTGAAATTATTTTCAACTACATTATAGTTAAAGGATGGTTATGGGAAGAGTATTAGTAGAGTATGCCTTGACAAACAGTTCTGATTAGTTGCTTTACCACAAAAACATAAACAACTTGTTTGTCAATGAAAGAGTTGGGATAAAAACAGAATTACTGAATCCCTAAGTTCAATATTCTTTCTGTACCACTGATAGATGTTATAAGGCCACTTTAAGGGTTGCTTAAGTATAGCCTTGAAGAAAAGTAAATTAAAAATTTTTTAATTAATTATTTTAATTGAAGGCTACTTTACAATATTGTAGTGATTTTTGTCATACATTGACATGAATCAGCCACAGGTGTACATGTGTTCCCCATCCTGAACCCCCCTCCCACCTCCCTCCCCATCCCATCCCTCAGGGTTGTCTGAGTGCACCGGCTTTGAGTGCCCTGTTTCATGTATCGAACTTGGACTGGTGAACTATTTCACATATGGTAATATATATGTTTCAATGCTATTCTCTCAAATCATCCCATCCTTGCCTTCTCCCAGAGTCCAAAAGTCTGTTCTTTACATCTGTGTCTCTTTTGCTGTCTCGTATATAGGGTCATCGTTACCATCTTTCCAAATTCCAAATATATGCATTAATATACTGTATTGGTGTTTTTCTTTCTGACTTACTTCACTCTGTATAATAGGCTCCAGTTTCATCCACCTCATTAGAACTGATTCAAATGCATTCTTTTTAATGGCTGAGTAATATTCCATTGTGTATATGTACCACAGCTTTCTATCCATTCGTCTACGGATGGACATCTAGGTTGCTTCCACGTCCTGGCTATTGTAAACAGTGCTGTGATGAACATTGGGGTACATGTGTCTCTTTCAATTCTGGTCTCCTCAGTGTGTATGCCCAGCAGTGGGATTGCTGGGTCATATGGCAGTTCTATTTCCATTTTTTTAAGGAATCTCCACACTGTTCTCCATAGTGGCTGTACTAGTTTGCATTCCCACCAACAGTGTAAGAGGATTCCCTTTTCTCCACACCCTCTCCAGCATTTATTGTTTGTAGACATTTTGATAGCAGCCATTCTGACCGGCATGAGATGGTGCCTCATTGTGGTTTTGATTTGCATTTCTCTGATAATGAGTGATGTTGAGCATCTTTTCATGTTGTTTGTTAGCCCTCTGTATGTCTTCTTTGGAGAAATGTCTGTTTAGTTCTTTGGCCCATTTTTTGATTGAAATTTAAGTGCTTACTAATTTCAGTGCTAGAAAATCTGTATCTAGCCTATCCCTTCTCCAGGGGATCTTCCCAACCCAGGACTCAAACCGGGGTCTCCTGCATTGAAAGCAGATTCTTTACCAACTGAGCTATCAGGGAAGCCCTAGAAAGTCCCTAGGCAACATAATTCTTCTAAGGCCTCTTTCAGAAATTTCACTGAGGTTTGAGCTCAAGTGGTCTCTATAGAAATTTGTAAAAGCAGTCCCCACAGACAGTGTCACAACGTGACTATGTAATATGCATAGTATATATGCTATTGTCGGTGTTTCATCACTAAGTCATGTTCAACTCTTTGCGACTCCATGGACTGCAGCACACTAGGCTCTTCTGTGTGTTACCTCCCAGAGTGTGCTCCGATTCATGTCCACTGAGTTGGTGATGCTATCTAACTATCTCATCCTCTGCTGCCTCCTCTCCTATGGCCTTCAATCTTCCCCAGTGTCAGTCTTTTCCAATGAGTTGGCTCTTTGCATCAGGTGGCCAAAGTGATGAAGCTTCACCTTCAGCATCAATCCTTCTAATGAATATTCAGGGTTGATTTCCTTTAGGATTCACTGGTTTAATCTCCTTGCTGTCCAAGGGACTCTTCTCCAGCACCACAATTTGAAAGCATCAGTTCTTTGGTGCTCAGCCTTCTTTATGTTTCAACTCCCACATCTGTACATGACAACTAGAAAAACCATAGCTTTAACTGTATGGGCCTTTTGTTGATAAAGTGATGTCTCTGCTTTTTAATACTGTTTATCATACCTTTCCTTCCAAGGAAGGAATTTACCTTTAATTTCATGGCTTCAGTTACCATCTGCAGTGATTTTGGAGCCCAAGAAAATACAATTCGCCACTGTTTGCACTTTTTCCCCATCTATTTGCCATGAAGTGATGGGACCGGATGCCACAATCTTAGTTTTTTGCATGTTGAGTTTTAAGCCAGCCTTTTCACTTTCTTCTTTCACCTTCATCAACAGGCTCTTTAGTACCTCTTTGCTTTCTGCCATTATAGTGCTATAATCTGCGTATCTGAGGTTGATATTTCTCCTGCAATCTTGATTTCAGCTTCTGACTCATCCAGCCTAGCATTTCACAAGATGATCCTTGAGTGCAGGCGTGCTCAGTGGTTCAGTCGTGTCTGACTCTTTGTGACCCTTTGGACTGTACCCCACGAGGTTCATCTGTCCAAGGTATTGTCCAGGCAAGAATACTGCAGTGGCAACTGGACAACTGGAGTTGTCATTTCTTATTCCAGGGGCTCTTTCTGACCCAGGGTTTGAACCCATGTCTCCTGCATTGGCAGTGGATTCTTTATCACTGAGCCACCTGGGAAGACCAGATGTACTCTGCATTTAAGTTAAATAAGCAGGGTGATAATTACAGCCTCATCATGCTCCTTTCCAAATTCTGAACAAGTCCGTTGCCTGGTGTCCATTTCTGTTGCTTCTTGACCCACATATGGGTTTCTCAGGAGACATGTAAGGTGGTCTGATATACTCTCATCTCTTTAAGAATTTTCCACAGTTTGCTGTGATCCACACAGTCAAAGGCTTTATGGTAGTCAATGAAGCAGAAATAGACGTGTTTCTGAAATTCCCTTGCTTTCTCCATGATCCAACGAATGCTGGTGATTTGATTTTTCAATATGCATATACAGAGATATAAACTGAGATATATATTGAGTTTTGAGCTCAACTGATCTCTACAGAAATTTGTAAAAGTAGTCTCCACTGATAGCATCACAACTTGACTGTGTAATATGTATATTGTTGCAGTTAAGTCACTAAGTCATGTCCAACTCTTTGCAACCTCTTGGACTACACAGCATGCCAGGCTCCTCTTCCTCCACTGTCTCCCGGATTTTGCTCAAGTTCAATTGAGTTAGTGACACTATCTAACCAAGTCATCCTCTACCACCCCCTTCTCCTTTTCCTCTTTTAACCAGGGGGTTGGTGGGGTGTTAAATACTGCTCTTTAGAGCTTTATTTCAATAACTGACACTACTGACCATGTAGTTGCTTGATCAGATGCATGGGAGACATTCTTGGTCCCATCTCCTGAACTTCCGATATACTATCAACTGCCAATGGCTGCCACCACCTCTAATAAAATCCTCTAAATTTGTCCTTTTCTCTCTCATCCTCTATCGTTCTCCAACTCCAGAATTTAAAGAAAATTAAAACATGGACTTTCAAAAAGCAATATCTATTGTTTATATAATAAAATGATAATATTGATATATCAGAGATTGGAGTGGTATCAACAAATGGAACCCTGTTTCATCTGTAATTCTGCATCAATGGAATGAGAAAAAGCAGAGAGGCCTAAAATACTACTTTTTTCCCTGCAAAAAGATAGTTTGATGGATGTGATAGATCTCCAGGCAAATGTACTTGCTAATACCAAACACAAGAATTTGGAAGGCTTAACTCCTAGTTATGACAGTACTACGCTAAGGAGCCAGCTACACCAGATGCAGGGACTACCTTGAAGGGGCGGAGCAGAATATGTAACCCAAGAGAAGAGCATAGGAAAGCACAGTATTCAGCCTTGGGTTCCTGACTCAAACTCATAATCAGATAAAGTGACACCTTTCCTGGAAAGGGAGGAGTCAGGTAGAAGGCATAGAGTGTCTAGGAATATGAACATTAGCAAATATTCCTCCACATGGAAAAACTACAGGAAAGGGAAATAAAAGTTTTCCTCTAATATCATATTTAAAATACTTGGAAAATTGTCTGATATACAATAAGTGCTCAATGAATAGCTATTGCTATTCATTTAAGCTAATCCATCTACTAGTTTTAGACACTGAGAATTATCTTATATAGTGCATCCTTTTAAATAAGACAAAATAAAGGTTTTATTGGAAATTATATGGATATGCCAGCAAATTTGGAAAACTCAGCAGTGGCCACAGGACTGGAAAAGGTCAGTTTTCATTCCAATCTCAAAGAAAGGCAATGCCAAAGAATGCTCAAACTACCGCACAATTGCACTTATTGCACATGCTAGCAAAGTGATGCTCAAAATTCCCCAAGCCAGGCTTCAGCAGTATGTGAACTGAGAATGTCCAGATGTTCAAGCTGGATTTAGAAAAGGCAGAGCAACCAGAGATCAAATTGCCAACATCCGCTGGGTCATAGATAAAGCAAGAGAATTCCAGGAAAACATCATTCTACAGCAGAGGTGACCTTGATTCTGTAACAGTGGTATGAAATAAAAAGATGAACTTGATCTAGATGTGAAAAGACATAAGGTACGCAATAACAAAACACAGTGTCTGGACTTTGACCTGAATTTGAACACACTATTGGAAATTATTTTTTTTTAGACAGTGGTAAATATTGCTGTGAATTAGCTATTAAATGATGCCAAGGAAATATTGTTAATTTTTGTATGTGTGACAATATATTACATTTATGTAAGAAAAATTTTTTTTGAGAAATAGAGAAGTAAAATGCCTGGACTTTGCTTCAGCAAAGACAATAAAAAAAGAGAAAAAGAAGAATATCTCTAAATCCTGAAAACTTTGAATATGGAGATTTATTTTACTATTCTTTCCTTTTCTGTTATTTGTTTGTAATTGTTTAATAAGAAAAATAACTAAAAATGATTGGGAATAAACTTGAATGACAGAAAATGTTTAATTTTCTCTAGGGAATTACCTTCTCTGTCTAGAGCTACTGTCCAAGACAGTAGCCAAGGTCACATATGCTATTGAGCACTTGAGATGTTACAAGTCTGAAATGAGATGTGACATAAATACAGAATATACGATGGATTTCAAGGACTTTGTATAAGAAAAGAGAAAGTAAAATATGTCATTCATAATTTTAAAATATGTATTACATGCTGAAACAACAATATGTTGTATATATTAGGTAAAATAAAATAACACTAAAATATTTTTATCTGTTTTTTTATATTTTTAGTGTCACTACTAGAAAATATAAAATTATGTATGTGGCTTGATGTAGGTTGAATAAAGGAGAATATGCTAGGGAAAGTTATATTCCAGAAAGAAATACAAACAGGTTTCTTAGAAGTTTTTGGAAGCTGGGGAAGGACTAGAACAGTTAATGGAACTTAGTACATAATCCCAGCACTTTGAATCTTTTTCAGTAAGGTGTCAAGTAAAGTCAGAGGTTTTAGAGTAGAGACACTTCCCAAACAGGAAATTGCAGCCAGTTCTCAGCCTACTACTGTATTTGGAGGGCATGAGAAGACAGCATTAAGTTGGCCAGGCTATGAAACAGTATATAAGAATTAAAAGGCTTTTATTTTTCTTTTTGAGAATTTTTATCTACTTATTTTTGGCAGTGCCGGGTCTTCGTTGCTGCATGGGCTTTTCTCCAGTTGTGGCAAGCGGAAGCGACCCGCTACTTGTGTTGCGCAGGCTGGTCACTGCAGCGGCTTCTCCTGTTGCAGAGAATGGACTCTAGAGCGCGGTTTTCAGCAGTTGCGGCACGTGGGATCAGTAGTTGCAGCTCCAGGCTCTAGAGCGCAGGCTCAACAGTTGTGGTGCATGGGCTTAGTTGTTCCCTAGCATGTGGTATCTTCTGGGATCAAGGATCAAACCTGTGTCTCCTGCACTGGCAGGCAGATTCTTTACCACTGAGCCACGAGAGAAGCCTCTGAAAGCCCATTAAACTGGTGTAAATATAATAAGACACTCAAAGCACTTAATGCTACAAGAATATCAGATTTAAAACCTTTGATTGCTGCAGTCATTTAAGTTTTTAAGAAAAATAATTTTTTGTTGACCTAGTTTTATATCACATTATCTTGCAAACACCAAATCATTTTAGAGATTGACTTTCAGAGAAAATCATATTGCTAAGCATTCTTAAAGTTCCCCTATGATTTAAAAATAATATCTACTTGATAATGACAATAAAAGGATATTCACATTAAGTGCTCAGTTTTAAAAATGAAAACTATTAGAAATATATGTCTTAAAATGACAAAAGCAAACAAGTGAGACCTCATTAAACTTAAATGCTTTTGCACAGCAAAGGAAACTATAAGCAAGGTAAAAAGACAACCCTCAGAATGGAAGAAAATAATAGCAAATGAAACTGACAAAGGATTAATTTCCAAAATATATAAGCAGCTCATATAACTCCATACCAGAAAAACAAACAACCCAATCAAAAAGTGGGAAAAAGACCTAAACAGACATTTCTCCAAAGAAGACATACAGGTGGCTAACAAACACATGAAAAGATGCTCAACATCGCTCATTATTAGAGAAATGCAAATCAAAACTGCAATGAGATATCCCCTCACACCGGTCAGAATGGCCATCATCAAACAGTCTACAAATGATAAATGCTGGAGAGGGTGAGGAGAAAAGGGAATGTTCTTGGACTGTTGGTAGGAATGTAAATTGATACAGCCACTATGGAAGACGGTATGGAGATTCCTTAAAAAATCTACAAATAAAACCATGTGACCCAGCAATCCCACTCCAAAGCATATACCCTGAGAAAACCAAAATTGAAAAAGACCAAAATTGAAAATGTATCCCACTGTTCACTGCAGCACTGTTTACAATAGCTAGAACATGCAAAAAACCTAGATGTCCATGCTGCTGCTGCTGCTGCTAAGTCGCTTCAGTCGTGTCTGACTCTGTACAACCCCACAGACGGCAGCCCACCAGGCTCCCCTGTCCCTGGGATTCTCCAGGCAAGAACACTGGAGTGGGTTGCCATTTCCTTCTCTAATGCATGAAAGGGAAAAGTGAAAGTGAAGTCGCTCAGTCGTGTTCAACTCTTCGCAACCCCACGGACTGCAGCCTACCAGGCTCCTCTGTCCATGGGATTTTCCAGGCATAGATGTCCATAGACGGATGGATAAAGAAACTGTGGTACATATACACAATGGAATATTACTCAACCATAGAAAGGAACACATTTGAGTCAGTTCTCATGAAGTGGATGAACCTAGAACCTATTATACAGAGTGAAGTGAGTCAGAAAAAGAAAGATAAATATCGTATTCTAACGCATATATATAGAACCTAGAAAAATGGTACTGAAGAAATTTATTTACAGGACAGCAGTGGAGAAACAGACATAGAGAATAGACTTATGGACATGGGGAGAGGGGAGGAAAGGGTGAGATGCATGGAAAGAGTAATGTGAAAACTTATATTAACATATGTAAAATAAGATAGCCAATGGGAAACTCAAAAAGGGGCTCTATATCAACCTAGAGGGGTGGGCTGGGGAGGGAAATGGGAGGGAGGTTCAAAAGGGAGGGGATATATGTATACCTATGGCTGATTCATGTTGAGGTTTGACAGAAAAAAGCAAAATTCTGTAAAGAAACTATCCTTCAATAAAAAAAAAAAAAAAAAAAAGAGGTCCTGTCACTGAATACTGGTTGGTCTATTTGAGTGGAGAGATGAAGAGAGAGAGGTTGTATTTTGTATTTTCCTCTGGACTATAATTATCATATTTGGTAGACAAAGGCCATAGTAATGCCAATAAACTATTTCAAAATGTCAGTTAAAAATAAAAGAATTATTTAAGGTTTTTTTTTTTTTGGTACGTTTTCCACTGCTGGACTGATAAACTACAACTGGCAGCTCACACTCAGTGGGGAAGATGTGTCTGAAGCTTGTTACTCCTAATTCTGATGAGCCCATTCTCCTCATGAAACCTCAAATGTCTATATCTCCAATTTCCTCATTGTTTTAACTTTTATATCTGGTAAGCTCTAAAAGAGAGGGAGTTGAAATACAAATGGTATAATAACCACTTGGTAAATGGGCCAACCCTAGCCTGGCATGAAGCAGCCCAAATGACCTGGCAAGCATAAGTGGCTTTAATATGCTACTAGGTCCCAAAGGAGCAGCAGCTTTCAGGTATCTCAGAGAACCATGCATTATTAACAAGAGTATAACGTGTTTAATAAGCCTGATTTGCCAAGGTAGAAGACTTGATTTTGCCCTTTGTGTTTGGCAGCATTGGCAGTCAAGGGGGGAACTGGAAGCCGCCCAGGTTTGCCAGAGCCAAACTTTCACAGCCTTGGGCAAGATCGAGCATGCAGGCTGAACAGGTGTTTGACTGACGCATTTTCTAGTACTAAGTTTCAGAACTGCTGTTAACAAATAACAAATCAATAATGGAAGTGAGGAAATTTTAGAGGGCCACATTCAGGATCTAAAAAAATCAATGTATATACATATTCTCTTAAGCAGGTCTAAGGGGTTTGAGATATTGATTGATGTGGGAACTATAGCCTTGGTTGAAGATTTCACTAGTTGAATTCAATCTAGGGTGGTAGAGACTGAAAAAATTTGAAGCCAGGTAAGTTTTACAGTGACAATAAAATTCAAATATAATTCAAATCCAAAATTTTCCTATCAAAACAATCCTTTCATTGAAAATTTGATTAAAAGGAACCTAAATCAATTATTTAAAACTTACTGATTATGCCAACTTCAGTGACGGGTTGCAGTTATAACTATAAAAAGTTATAAAAACTTTTTATCTGAGAAATATAAACTGCAGGTAAGAAATTAGGAAATACGGTCCTATTGTTTACATGAATGAGGGGCCAGAGAGGAAAAATTCTGTTGCATCAACTCAAATCCCATATGAAGGGATGTTTTTTTTAACTTAAAGTTTAAGACATAATTCTATAAAACTTATTCTTAAACATACTGACCAACAAACATTTTAGTTTTTAACAATAAAGTTGCTTTTATAAATTTCAAATGAAAGAATTCTGCTTTACTAGATAAAAGCAGAGAACTTTATATTAAAACATACTTTTGTTTCTAATTAAAAAAACACATACTGCCTAATAAAACCTAATCCAAATCTAGAGAAATAAATAAAAACACAAACACATCTATAGGTTTTCAGAGACCTTGTAATAAACATGTCAAGGAAATTATTATTTATTATATCCATGATAAAAGAGACAACAAAGGCTCAGACTACTCTATTAATTACTTTAAAAAGTCACATGGCTCTGTTTTGGGTGACTTAAGATTAGAATTGTATTTTATGTCAGCATTCCCCTCTCCCATTTATAAAACAAAACATATACACTTGGGATTTTCTGATTGTAGATAATTTTATTTCATTTTGTAAGAACAGGAGGATAATAGTTTGGGAAATATGAATACACCTTGACACAGAATAAAATAAAATTTGTTTCCCTTGTTTTTTATACTAGTTTACCTAAATAATGATACTACATTCTATGTGTGCTAAGAGACCACACAATCAGGTAAAGTGCATGATTCATGGGTTTCCTCCTTCTCCTTAATGACTAGGCCACAGGTATACATAAACTGGTATACATACATAATTAAGATAGCTTAATTATTATTAACTAGGTACACAGGTATACATACATAATTAAGGTAGCTTTTATGGGCTAGAGGTTAATTAAGTAGCTTAATTAATTATTAACTAGGTACACAGGTATACATACATAATTAAGGTAGCTTTTATGGGCTAGAGGTTAAGGTTAAAATGCAAAGGATGAACAAGAACCTGCTAATTTTGCTTCAGGGGAGAATGTTTTTATAATCTATAAAGCCAAAAGGGAAAGACCTAACTTATTGCCAATGATCAAATTTCTGGCACACTATACCATTACAGTTGATGTTAATAAGGCCTATTATAGTATCTCTCCTATTGTTGGTCCTCCACTCAACAATTCAACTAGAGTATAATTGAGTGTTTATTATGTATGAGGTACTGCTGGAGGTATTTGAGATACAAGAAAACTGGAAAAAAAAAAAGACTATTCTCATGGGGCTTACATTCTAATAGAGTAAGACAAACAACAAATAACAAATATAATAAATTATACAGTATGTTAGAAAGTAATAGTGATATGAAAAGAAAATCACTGACCTGGAAACTAGGATTATGAAACAGAATTTCTGATATGTCAGTTGCCTAAGGTTAACTAAGTTAAAGAAATATAGTCTTACATTAATTGTGTGTGTGTGTGGTGTGCATGTGCACATGCTCAGGCATGTCCGACTCTTCGTGACTCCATGGACTATAGCCCTCCAGGCTCTTCTTGTCCATGGGATTTCTCAGGCAAGAATATTGGAACGAATTGCCATTTCCTCCTCCCAGCAGATCTTCCTGACTCCAGGAACAAATCCACATCCCCGGTGTCTCCTGTGTTGCAGGCAGATTCCTTACCCATTGAGTCATAGGGGAAAGCCCTTACTTTAATTATATGTTAAAACACTGAACTAGATGCTGAGGATCTGAAGATAGATAAGACAGTCTTTGTCTTCAATGACATTTCAGTTTCATAAGACAGACCAATATATAGAGATAACCATACTAAAACACGCAGCATCACGTACTGCTGTTCAGTCACTAAGTCGTGTCTGACTCTTTGTGACTCTAGGAATTGCAGCATGCAAGGCTTCCCTGTCCATCACCATCTCCCTGAGTTTGCTCAAACTCATGTCCATTGAACCAGTGATACCATCCAACCATCTCATCCTCTGTTATCCCCTTTTCCTCTTGACCTCAGTCTTTCCCAGCATCAGGGTCTTTACCAATGAGTCAGTTTTTCGCATCAAGAAGGCAATTCTATGTGTGAGAATGTGAAAGAGAAATGGTAGAGACGTGAAGAAGACGATGCAGAAGAAGCTGGAGTTGCTGGGGAAAGGATTTCATTAGTTTTGTCATTATATTTGATTGGATATTATTATCTATTATTGCAAGAGTAATGAATGCACTTTTAGCAGTAAAGCTGCTATGAAAATTTATATGGCAAATTTAATTTTTTTTTTAACATGGTAGGTTTGATTTTAGCAGACACCTAATGCATTAACAAACTGTAAACTATCTAAGGACAAGATTTAATTTAAAATTTTAATATACATTTACACGTACTTTGAAAGTGACAGTCACTCAGTCGAGTCACTTTGTAACCCCATGGACTATAGTCCATGGAATTCTCCAGGCCAGAATACTGGAGTGGGTAGCTCTTCCCTTCTCCAGGGGATCTTCACAACCCCACATTGCGGGTGGATTTTTTACCAGCTGAGCCACAAGGGAAGCCCAAGAATACTGGAATTGGTAGCCTATCCCTTCTCTAGTGGATCTTTCTGACCCAGGAATCAAAGTGGGGTCTCCTGGATTGCAGACGGATTCTTTACCAACTGAGCTATCACATACTTTACTATATAGCAAGTATTTATTAACTTGAATGTTAGAAGAGGTAATATAACAGAACTTCAAGATTTATATATCATTTTTAACGAGTTATATTTTCAAATATGTCATATTCCCAATATTCTTATTTTTGTATTAGAACAGGTTGTATTTTGTACAGCTTGCTTCATGTTAAATCTTAACTTACTTTGATTTTTCACATAGGTAATACAATCTATTTCTGGTGACTTTGAGACTGGAGGAGAATTTCTTTATCATAGTTGGTACTTATATAATCTTTGACTCAGATAAATATCTAAAATCAGTCTAATACCTTAATTTGAAGCTTTGCTTCCTGAAGGCGACCTTTCCATGATGCCACAAATTTGAGGCTATCCACAGAACAGACCATAGCTCTGTAAAAGTGAAATGTCAAATGTCAGAAAGCAATAATTTTCAGGAGCTATAGAATATATTGACTATCACTCTTAATGCAGGTATATGAGGGGAGTTCAATAAATGTTTACCAGCTCAACTAAAATATTGATATTTATAATAAGATCTCAAAGTACAATCAATTTGAAGATACCCTAAAGCACAAAAAACAACTACATTTTTTCCCAGTGTATTTTTGGAAGTGTCTCTTTCATTACATTCCAACTTAAAAATTATAGACTATATATGACATGATAATCCATATTTGTCTTTAAACAGTTTGATCTTAACCATCAAATACTGTTTCCCACCAAGAAGCCTAGTCAGCATTGTCTAAGAGAAATCTCTACAAAAAAGATGAAAATATTTTCATTCAGTTCAAAATGGCAGCCACTACTCACATGCAGCTTTTGAGAACTGCAAATGTGGCTAGTATATTGAGAAATCATATTTTTCCTTTGACCCCTTTTTATGGGATTGTTTATTTCTTCTGATATTAAGCTGAACAAGCTGTTTATATATATATATATATTTTGGATACTGACCCCTTGGCCATTATTGCACTGTTTGCAAATATTTTCCCCCATTCCATTTTGTTGATGGTTTTCTTTGTTGTACAAAAGCTTTTAAGCTTAACGAGGTCCAATTTGTTTGAGACCCTCTGTACTTCCTATACTTGGATATCTATTTCCTCTTTCAGGTTTTTGAAGTTTCAGCATAATTTCCTCAAATACATTTCCATTCTTCTCTCTTCTCCTTCTGAAACTAATATAATGCAAAAGTGAGGATACAATGTTCTCAGAGATATTTGTTTCTTGAATTGCTTTTTTGTTTTCCTTTCTGGTATTCTGACTGGATGATTTCCATTATTCTATCTTCCAGATTGCTTATGTGTTCCTCTGTATCAGTTAGTCTGCTATTCATTCCTTTTAATGTTTTTTTTTTTTTAATTTCAGCTATTGAATTTATTTATTTTTCACTGGGTCTTTATATTTTCTGGTTCCTAGTGAAGAAGCTCATATTTTAGATTAATTCATTTTCCTAATTCAGTTAACATTTTCACTTCCAATATTTCCAATAATTTATCTGATAAATTGTTTATTTCTCTTTCATTATTTATTTTTTCTGGGGTTTTCTCTTGCTTTTTTCAATTAGGAGTAGCTCCTCTGGCTTTCTTATTTTACTTACTGTTCTCTGTCTCTATGAATTTAGGTGAAACAGTTACTTATTACATCTTGAAGGGGTATTCTTATGTGGGAGTATCTTGATGTGGACCCCATGTGCTCCATGCTTTTGATGGAAGAGCTAGATCTGATGCGGGTGCCAGTCACGTCTTTCCTCAGAGTGTGCTGTCAGCTATCACTTTGGTAAGGCTTGAATCTGAAGACAGAGTTGGCCTGGGGTGTGAGGCAAAACTTCCTCTCTGGTCAGTGGCCATCCTCGCCCTATTAAGGGAAGGGTCTGATCCTCTTGTGGCTGGAGTGGAAGACCTGTGCGTCAGGCATGGGCTGGCTCCATTCCCATTAAGCGTATGTCTTCCCCTCTCCCCACACCAGGAATTTTGTCCCTGGAGGGGAGTGCTGAAGCAAGTGAGGGTCCTGTGCATAAAGCTGCCCAGTGTGCTGACTGTGTAGCCATCTGTGGTTCCGCTCAGATACAGCGCACGGTCAAGTCTTTCCGTGCTCACACCTGCCCAGATCCAGCGCTGTGCTGAGGCATGGACTGAGGGAGGCCAGAGTGTTTGCTTAGCTTGGGCTGTGGAGCATGATGAGGTGGCTGCAGCAGACCATGCATCCGCTACAGCAGCCCTCTCTCTGCCCCGTGGTGGGGGCAAGGCCTCTGTGTCTCTCACAGCTGATCACATCTTTCACACCCTCTATGTTCCACAGGGCAGGCAGGGCCTGTGTGGCTTTCTTTCACCCCCGTGGGGTGGGAAGTTAAGCTGTAGGATACAGTAGCTGCTCTCATAAATCCAGGATGCTTCTGGGGTACCACTTGAGTAGGTGCCAACAATGGCCACCACAGACCCCCCAGGGTCCAGCTCAGGACCGAGTCCCCTCTGCCTTCTAAGGCACAGTCTTTTCCCAGGTCCTGGTCACCTCAGATCCAGGGCCACACTGTAGCACAGAGCACGTGGGGCCAGAGATTTGCTTGGCTCGGGCTGGGGCGTACAATGAAGCAGTCACGGGAAGCCCAGCAGCTGCTCGAGCAGACCTCTGTCCACTCTCCTTCAGGGCTAACCAGTGTGCACACACTTGTCTTGCATGGAGTCCCACCTTCCTCATGCTTTCTGTCTGTCCCAACAGTCCTCCAACCAGCAAAGGGGGTTTGTCTCCTCCATGCAGGACCCCAGGAATTGGATGCCCAGTCTGTAGTTTGATGTAGTATGAGGGTCTGCCCATAAAAATCCTCTTTTCCCTGAGTCTCCTTCTCAGGGTCACAGGTCCTGACTTGATTGCTTTTCTTTCCTTCCTACCCAATTATACGTGTTTTTTTCTTACAGCCTTGGTTATAAAGGAGTTCTTCTACCAGTTTCCAGTGAGTTTTCAGTGAGAATTGTTCCACACATAGATTATTTTTGAAGTGTTCATGGGGGGATGTGAGGTCCACATCCTCCTACTCCACCATCTTGGTCTCCTTGCTGCTGCTGCTAAGTCACTTCAGTCATGTCACACTCTGTGCGACCCCATAAATGGCAGCCTTAATCCTATTTAAATTCATTAAAATTTAAATAGCTCTATTTGACTTCTGCCTACCATACTGGACACAATAGGTCTAGAAAGATAAATGACCAAAATGTTAAAAATTAGAGTTTGTTTATTTGAATTCTAATAAAAAAATCACATCATATTTCAAAAGCAATGTTCTCTAAAAGTTAACTGTTATTAACAGTAAAGTACTAAGAAATAACACAACTATTTGGATTCAACAATAAATTTATTTCTTGACAATCAAGCAAATGTGATCAGAAGTGAACAAAGTGTGCAATTAACCTCTCAGACAAATAAGTACTTCACTCTATTTACCTTGCAGTTTCCTGGCGAAGGGCATTGAGAAACGTGTCTGGATGGAAGAGTTCTGATAAGTCAAGTGTGTCAGAGAGAAGAGTCTGTTTTTCAGCTCTCTCTACCCAGCTCTAGAAGGAGGGAAATACACAAATACACATTTAAAAACTTTGCAGATTTGAAAGATAAATATCTATTAAAGAGTAACTATGCAGAAATCATTTTCAATGAGGAAGTAATGAAATTTCCAAATGCTCTGAAATGATGTGTAGGGAAAAAACTTCCACTGTATGTTATGAAATCTACTATAGCTTTTTGGCATAATATCCATCTATCACACAAAAAAGCTTCTTTGCACAACCTTTTGTCAGTATTTAGTGTTAGTCGCTCAGTTGAGTCCAACTCTTTGTGACCCTGTGGACTGTAGCCCGCCAGGCTCCTCTGTCCATGGAATTCGCCAGGCAAGAATACTGGAGTGAATTGCCATTCCCTTTTCCAGGGAATCTTTTTGTTAGTAGAGATCTACTCAGAATAAAAAGTGCAAAATATGACATTTAATCTCATATATGGCATTTAAGTCTGGACTAGTACTTCTTTTACTGATGACTCACCTTTCAAAGTATGCTCTGGAGATACTGAGCATCTAGGTCTAAAATTAGAATTCCCAAGGTTGCTAATTCTGGATTTGTATTCAAGATTTAATAGTAAATTTGCCATTTTACTAAATCAAGTATTATAGTGGACAGTAATGTCCAAGAAAAAATAATTTTTTTGTTAAAACATGTTTTTTTAAATAGTCTTTTCTACTTATCTGCCACTTTGTAAATCAATTTATACTCCATTTGGAGAAAGAAACATTATCATAAAGTATGTTTGATAAGTATAATGAAAGATTGGTTTTTGGAACAAATAAAAACAACAAAGTCGAGTGCAAATTTGTTATATGCTTTCCATGTATTGGCCAATTTTATGCTTACCACAGTCCTGAAGTTGGTTAATATTCCCATTTTACCATCAGAAAATGGAGGCATGGTGAGGTTAAGGGCATGCCCAAGGTCACATAGTGTTAGAGTCAGATAATAAACTCAGATGATTTGTTTCTCTGTAATATTTCCAGGCGGTGCTATTGTGCCTTAAGAGATAGATAGCTTTACTGACAATTTCTTAATCAGTTTGTTATTTCAGCTGGTACACAGTGATGGTACCATAGCAACTTTCAGAACTCTCATTTACTCAGTAATTAATTTTGCATGATTTATAAAGTCTAGGAAAAATAATTTATTTAATGTATTACTGTGTAGTGGAGAAGGGACTCCTCCACTGGGACCACTCTAGTATTCTTGTCTGAGAAATTCCATGGACAGAGGAGCCTCGTAGGCTACAGTTTATGGGGTTGCAAAGAGTCAGACATGACTTCGCAACTACAAGATTATTGTGTAGACAGGCTGCTTCATATCCTATAACACTCTGTTATGCATCCAAGCATTTATATCTGTCAGCAGATCTAGAATAGGAGAAATTAAAATCTCCAAAGCTAGTGTGCTTGCATTAATTAATATCTTCGTGCATCTGACTATTATTCCTACCCTACGAGTAGAAAAAATGTTCCTATGTCCATCCTACCAATTGATAATATGTTGATTTTAAAATGAGAAAAGACTATATTTTTCTTTTTAAATTTTTATTGGAGTACAGTTGATTTATAATGTTGGATTAGTTTTAGGTGTACAGCAAGGTGAATCCTTACACAAATACTATGTATATCCACTCATCTTTTTTTAGATTAAAAAAAAGCATAGACTTCACAAGTTATTACTAAAAAAGACACAAACAGAATATCTGACGAAAATGTGTTCAGAACCAATTATGTTAATGGTTAAATTTAAGATTTTGGACTACTACCCATATAAAGTTAATTATGAGGAATTATTTAAAATTTTAAAACATCTGTTACTAAATCATTCAATCAAGACAAATTTATAGATAAATTAATTATCTATTTGGGAGGAAAACATTCTTAATTAAAATAAAGCCTAAAGCCTAGATTCATTTCTATTCTATTATTCCTCAACTCCCCAAAATATAAATATAAATAGATATATATGGATTTTTTAAAATATAGAAATGATTAAAAAGATATCTCTTTAACAAAGTATAATTACTTTTTCTTAGATATTATCTTTTTAATAATGACACTTTTAAATAACAGTCTATAAAGTAGATATACCATAAAGCATTTATTTCTCAATTAAATAATTTAAAATTACACATAACAAAGATTATTTACTCCTTATCAAATATTTTATATCTGCCTTCTATTTTCATTATCTAACCACAGACAACAAATTATGCTTCCATGATCCATTTTTATTGTAAATATTAATTCCTATTATCTTAAAACAACTATTTTAAAATAATCACTTACTGTATAAATATATAAAATTATACTATTATTTCAAAAAATCCTTTAATTTTGAATTAAAAAACTCCAAGAGTTGTTGCTAACAATGGATGTGCATGGGTTCAAATTAATTGAAAGTTAGAGTCTGGCTGATAATCAGAATTTTACTTCATTAAAGTTTCAATTAAAATAAGTAGTCAAGAATAAGCTTTAGTAAAAATGTTTTTATTAATCTATAGTAACAATAACCTGTTAGTCTATTAAACTAAAGCAAAGGTATATTTGACAAGATAAAGTTTAAATAAAAAAGATTCTTTTAATGTATAATGCTATCTTTGAATAGGAAACTACACAAAATAAAGAGCCAGTACAGGAGTGAGTAGCAGTTCCCTTCTCCAGGGCATCTTCCCAACCCAGGGACTGAACTCAGATCTTCCGCATTGTAGGCAGATTCTTTATCAGCAGGGCCACTGGGAAAGCCCTTTAAATTTTTAATAACTACATTAAATCTGCTCATGAATGTTTATAGAAACTCTTATTCATAATCGCCAAAACTTGGAAGCAACAAAAATATATCCTTTATAGTAGGTGAATGGACTCATCAACTCTGTTATATTGTGACAATCGAATACTATTCAGTACTAAAAACAGATGAACTATCAAGCCATGAAAAGACATGGAGAAAACTTAAACGCATACACCTAAGTGAAAGAAATCATCCTGAAAAAACTTTACATACTGTATGATTCCAACTATATAACATTTTGGAAAAGGCCAAATTGCGGAGACAGTAATAAGATCAGTGGTTAGCAGGGATGAGGGAGCAGAGAGAGATAATAAATAGGAAGAACAGAGAATTTTTAGGGCTGTGAAAACACTATGTATGTTATTAAAATAATGGGTATATGCCACTGTATGTTTGCCCAATGCACAGAATGCTAACCATCGAGTGACCCCTAAAGTAAACCATGGACATGGATGATTAGGTGCGTCAACACAGATTCACCCTTGGTAAAAATGTACAGTTCTTCAGAGTTGATAATGAGGGAGTCTATGCATGTATTGGTGCAGGGAATATATGGGAAATCACTGTACCTTCATCTCAATTTTGTTGTAAGCCTAAGAGTGGTCTAAGAAATAGTCTTTAAAAAAAAAATGACATTTATATTCATTTAAGAGAACAGAAATAAAGACAATTAAACAGCATAATCTTTAATGAGCTTTGGACTGAACTTTCAACAAAGTTACAGATATTACTGGTACTTATTTTTCAGTAAATGTTTCCCCTTTATTCCACTCCAGATTACAGGCCGTGCTCTTTTTAAAGGACAACACTTGAGACTAAACATAAGACCTGTGCCTCTCCTATGATTATGAGACTACATATCCATAATGCTTCAAATGCTATACAATAGAGGTAATTATGGATGTAAGCAAACAAATAATAGAATTGAACAACTTAGCGGGGTTGGACAATTTCTTAAATATTATAAACACACACACACCAAGATTCATAGACAGAAAAACTTCTAAGCTGGATGAACCACAGAGATCATCAATATTTCCTTACTATAATGAAAAAGATTTTTCCAAGGTGATACAAGAAAATTTAAAAATACTGCAAGATTTTATTTTAAAAAGGCTAATGAAGTAGAATGCATAAACGGAAAGGGCATTCCTTCACTCATTCAGAAACACTTGCTGAAGGCAAGGAGCTTATCAACTAGTTAGGAGAGACCAAACATGCATAAATCGCTGTGCTAAAAGAAGTAAGTGGGAAAATCATACTAGACATGAATAATGGATCATGAATGATATGCTCCTATATGGACCAAAATATATAGAATTTTGAAGGAAAAGGCTGTTCTGCTAAGAATTTAACATCTAGTTAACTTACTGTTCATTTGTAAATATAGATGAGTATCCTTCTTTATGCCAGAGTTCAGAAAATAAATAAACCATACCTCTGTATCTTTTTTTCTTGTAAATACTACTCAAAAATGTTTTCCAACTGTTTTATATATTACTCAAAATTAAGATTTTTAAAGATGTAGGAGTCATTTAAATATAGATATAAATCTAAATGGTGGTTATCATAGACCACTGGGGAATGGAAAAGTTCAATAAACAGTGCTGGTGGAAAATGATTAACTTTTTGGAGGAAAAAAGTTTAAACTTTAATTCTTATCCAGCCTAAATTTATGTTAATTGCATTCAGAGTTGAACTAATATTGAAAAAGAGAAAGCCAATTTAAGACAAAGGAAAAATAAGATTATGTCTGATTAGAAAAATATATTAATTATAAAAAATTCTGTATATAAAAATTATCATAAACAAGGCAAAAGCCACTGAAATTAAATTTGGAAAAAAATTTTCCACAAATATGGAAATGAATTCAGTTCAGTTCAGTTCAGGCACTCAGTCATGTCTGACTCATTGAGACTCCATGAATTGCAGCATGCCAGGCCTCCCTGTCCATCACCTACTCCTGGAGTTGACTCAAACCTTACGTCCATCGAGTTGGTGATGCCATCCAGCCATCTCATCCTCTGTCGTCCCCTTCTTCTCCTTCCCCCAATCCCTCCCAGCATCAGAGTCTTTTCCAATGAGTCAACTCTTCGCATGAGATGGCCAAAGTACTGGAGTTTCAGCTTTAGCATCATTCCTTCCAAAGAAATCCCAGGGCTGATCTCCTTCAGAATGGACTGGTTGGATCTCCTTGCAGTCCAAGGGACTCTCAAGAGTCTTCTCCTACACCACAGTTCAAAAGCATCAATTCTTTGGCGCTCAGCTTTCTTCACAGTCCAACTCTCACATCCATACATGACCACTGGAAAAACCATAGCCTTGACCAGATGGACCTTTGTTGGCAAAGTAATGTCTCTGCTTTTCAATATGCTATCTAGGTTGGTCATAACTTTCCTTCCAAGGAGTAAGCATCTTTTAATATCATGGCTGCAGTCACCACCTGCAGTGATTTTGGAGCCCCCCAAAATAAATTAGTAACATTAAAATAACTATAGATTGCATACATGCTTATCAAAACATAAAAGTATCATTCTTAATAGTTATGTTAATTTAAAAAAGTAAGATATGCTTTTAGTCCTTCAGAATAGCAGAATGACAAATGATAAAGCTCAAGTGCTGGCAAGTACACTACCCGGACAAAATTTTTGTAGAGTATACACTGGTGCAATATTTTTATAAGTAATTTGATTAATGTGCCAAAAGCTTTAAAAATATTCAAGCCATATTACTCAGTAATTCCTTTTCTTGGGATGTAATTAAGGAAATAATCAAGAGATTATTAAGGTTTGCTCATTTAAGATTATTTGCAGTATGAAGAAATTCGTTGTTGTTCAGTCACTCAGTTGTGTCCGACTCTTTGCAACACCATGGACTGCAGCATGCCAGGCGTCCCTGTCCTTCACCATCTCCTGGAGCTTGCTCAAACTCAAGACCCTTGAGCCGGTGATACCATCCAACCATCTCATCCTCTGTTGTCCCCTTCTCCTCCTGCCTCCAATCCTTCCCAGCATCAGGGTCTTTTCTAATGAGATGGCTCTTTGTATCAGGTGGCCAAAGCATTGGAGCTTCAGCATCAATCCTTCCAATGGATATTCAGGGTTGCTTTCCTTTAGGATTGACTGCTCTGATCTCCTTGCAGTCCAAGGGACTCTGAAGAGTCTTCTCCAACACCACAGTTCAAAAGCATCAATTCTTTGGGGCTCACCTTTTTTATAGTACAACTCTCACATCCATACATGATTACTAGAAAACCATAGATTTGACTAGATGGACTTTTGTCAGCAAAGGAATGTCTTTGCAGTGATTTTGGAGCCCAAGAAAATAAACACTGTTTCCATTGTTTCCCCATCTATTTGCCATGAAGTGATGGAACTGGATGCCATGATCTTTGTTGTTTGAATGTTGAGTTTCAAGCCAGCTTTTTCACTCTCCTCTTTTACCTTCATCAAGAGGCTCTTTAGTTCTTCTTCACTTTCTGCCATAAGGGTGGTGTCATCTTCATATCTGAGGTTTTGATATTTCTCCCGGAAATCTTGATTCCAGCTTGTGCTTCATCCAGCCTGGCATTTCTCATGATTTACTCTGCATAGATATTAAATAAGCAGTGTGACAGTATACAGCCTTGACCTACTCCTTTCCCAGTTTGGAACCAGTCCATTGTTTCATGTTCAGTTCTAACTGTTGCTTCTTGACCTGCACACAGGTTTCGCAGGAGGCAGTTAATGTGGTCTGGTATTCCCATCTCTTGAAGAATTTTCCACAGTTTGCTGTGATCCACATAGTAAAAGGCATTAACGTAGTTAATGAAGCATAAGTAGATGTTTTTCTGGAATTCTTTTGCTTTTTCTATGATCCAACAGATGTAGGCAACTTGATCTCTGGTGCCTCTGCCTCTCCTAAATTCATCTTGAACATCTGGAAGTTTTCAGTTCAGATACCGCTGAAGCCTAACTTGGAGAATTTTGAGCATTACTTTGATGGCATGAAAAATGAGTGCAATTGTGCGGTAGTTTGAACATTCTTTGACATTGTCCTTCTTTGGGATTGGAATGAAAACGTACCTTTTCCAGTCCTGGGGCCACTGCTGCATTTTTCAAATTTGCTGGCATATTGAGTGTAGCACATTAACAGCATCACCTTTTAGGATCTGAAAGGAATGCATGTACGCCCGTAGCGGATTCATGTCAATGTATGACAAAACCAATACAATATTGTAAAGTAATTAGCCTCCAATTAAAATAAATAAATTTATACTAAAAAAATAAAATAAAAATAAAGATAGCAAAGTAAGAAAAAAAAAAAAAAAAAAGAAAGAGCTCAGCTGGAATTCCATCACCTCCGCTAGCTTTGCTCATAGTGGTGCTTCCTAAGGCCCACTTGACTTCACACTCCAAGATATATGACTCTAGGTGAGTACAACATGGCGGTATCTGGGTAATTAAGACTTCTTTTCGTATAGTTCTTCTGTGTATTCCTGCTACCTCCTCTTAATACCTTCTGCTTCGGTTAGGACCATACTGTTTCTGTCCTTTATTGTGCACGTCTCTGCATGATATGTTTCCTTGGATCTCTAATTTTCGTGAAGAGATCTCTAGTCTTTCCCATTCGACATTTTCCTGCATTTTTTTTCCTTTAATTAAAAATAGAAATTATATATAACGTATATGTGCTGTGCTTATTTGTCCAGTCATGTTCCACTCTTTGCAACCCATGGCCTGAAGCCCGCTAGGCTCCTCTGTCCATGGGATTCTCCAGGCAAGAATACTGGAATGGGTTGCCATGCCCTCCTCCAGGGGATCTTCCCACCCAGAGATCAAACTCAGGTCTCCTGCGTTGTAGGTAGATTCTTTGCCGACTGGGCCACCAGGGAAGCCCTTATGATAATGTACATAAAATAATATAAATTAGCTAATTAAATTATGGTACATGAATACAGTAAAATATTATATAACAATAAAAACTAGTATTTGAAAAATATTTGATGACATTGGAAAGTGTTCATTACTTAACATATTTATCAGAATGTATACATAGTATTAGCCTAATTATGTAAAAATAATTGAACACATAAAAAACATTGATGAAAATCATTATCAACTTACATCATTTCAACTGGGTCTGGCCTAAACTCTACTAATGACTGTCTTCATTGATATTTTATAGCAATTATTTAGTATAAGATGAAATACATTAGTAAACTATGACATTTTTATTTTGTTTTAATGAATTGTGTTTCTTCAAAAAATGGTTTAAGGCAAATAACAAATAATTCAGGCAATCATTTTTCTCAGTGTGACATCTTTTATGCTTCTTCATCTTTTCTCAAAATTACTTAGTATAAATTACAGATTTAAGGATTTGAGAACAAATTCATCTAGAATTAAAATCTAATATATCTGGGATGAAATTAAGTACAACCAGTCATTAACTGGAGTAAACAACACATTAAAAGTGATTAGCAGGTTGACAACTCTGTACATAAGAAGTTTCTCAGTTTATTGGACAAAAAGATAAGCTGCAGCTCATCAACAGGTAGATTATCAGGAATTATACTGGAATTAAAACTTCAGAATTAGTTTAAAGACAAATAACATAGTTCTTCCTAGAAAGACTTGCTATACCAACTTCAAAAAGTAGTGGGTGTACTACTAGATATTTACCCTTCTTTAGTCTAAATTTTTCCTAAATGCAAACCTAGGTTTGCATCAACATTTATCAAATCTTATACATTAGTACTAGTAATTTAAGTAATATACTAGTAATATAAGTAATTAGTACTAGTAATATAAGCATGGGAGAAAAGATAAATTAGGTAAGCTCCCCAAGTTTCAATTTCAAGTCATTACTTTAAGTACCTTGTGAGACTGAGATGTAAAACCTGGAGTTCAAGAGAACAAGACTGATTTGGACAAGTTTTCTGGAGATCTAATCATTTTGAGTTATGATCCTTAAAGAGATAATTTATTGCCTCATGTACTCCACTAATAGTTACCTTGCTTATCAACTTTAGAGAACTGTTTTTCTAAAAGTGTATTAAATGTGCTGCAGTTAAGATTCCATCCATGTATATTCTGCTAACCATTTACATTGATTTTAACTCTTCATAGTATCTCAGAATTTTGATGTACTGTGTTTTGATTTTTACTCAGCAAAATTAATTCCTAATTTTCTTTTTGATATCCTCTTCTCCCAACAGTTCAGTTCTGTTCAGTTCAGTCGCTCAGTCATGTCTGACCTGCGACCCCATGGACTGCAGCATGCCAGGCTTCCCGGTCCATCACCAAATCCCGAAGCCTATTCAAACTTATGCCCATCATGTCGGTGATGCCAACCAACCATCTCATCCTTTGTCAGCCCCTTCTCCTGCCCTCAATTTTTCCAGCATCGGGGTCTTTTCAAATGAGTTGGTTCTTTGAATCAAGTGGCCAAAGTACTGGAGTTTCAGCTTCAGCATCAGTCTTTCTAATGAATATTCAGGACTGATTTCCTTTAGGATGGACTGGTTGGATCTCCTTGCAGTCCAAGGGACTCTCAAGAGTTTTCTCCAACACCACAGTTCAAAAGCATTAATTCTGTGCTCAGTTTGCTTTATAGTTCAACTCTCTCATCCATACATGACTATTGGAAAAACCATAGCTTTGACTAGATGGACCTTTGTTGGCAAAGTAATGTCTCTGCTTTTTAATATGCTGTCTAGGTTGGTCATAGCTTTTCTTCCAAGGAGTAAGTGTCTTTTAATTTCATGGCTGCAATCACCATCTGAAGTCATTTTGGAGCCCAAGAAAATAAAGTCTCTCATTGTTTCCATTATTTCCCAATCAAGTTGCAATGAAGTGATGGGACCAGATGTCACGATCTTAGTTTTCTGAATGTTGAGTTTTAAGCCAACTGTTTAATTCTCCTCTTTCACTTTCATGAAGAGGCTCTTTAGTTCTTCCTTGCTTTTTAACATAAAAGTCGTGTCATCTTGGTATGTGAAGTTATTGATATTTCTCCCGGCAATCTTGATTCCAGCTTGTGCTTCTTCCAGCCCAACGTTTCTCATGATGTACTCTGCATATAAGTTAAATAAGCAGAGTGACAATATACAGGCTTGACGCACCTCTTTCTCAATTTGGAGCAAGTCTGTTGTTCCATGTCCAGTTCTAACTGTTGCTGCTTGACCTGCATATAGATTTCTTGGGAGGCAGGTCAGGTGGTCTGGTATTCCCATCTCTTGCAGAATTTTCCAGTTTGTTGTGATCCACACAATAAAAGGCTTTGTGACAGTCAATAAAGCAAAAGTAGATGTTTTTATAGAACTCCTACTTTTTCTGATCCAGCGGATGTTGGTAATTTGATCTCTGGTTCCTCTGCCTTTTCTAAATCCAGCTTGAACATGTGGAAGTTCAAGGTTCACATACTGTTGAAGCCTGGCTTGGAGAATATGGAGCATTACTTTGCTACTGTGTGAGATGAGTGCTATTGTGCGGTAGTTTGAGCATTCTTTGGCATTGCCTTTCTTTGGGATTGGAATGAAAACTGACCTTTTCCAGTCCTGTGGCCATTGCTAAATTTTCCAGATTTGTTGGCATACTGAGTGCAGCACTTTTATAGCATCATCTTTTAGAATTTGAAATAGCTCAACTGGAATTCCATCACCACCTCTAGCTTTGTTTGTAGTGATGCTTCCTAAGGCCCACTTGACTTCACATTCCAGGATGTCTGGCTCTAGGTGAGTGATCATACCATCGTGGTTATCTTGGTTATGAAGATCTTTTTTCGATAGTTCTTCTGTGTATTCTTGTCATCTCTTCTTAATATCTTCTGCTTCTGTTAGGTCCATTTCTGTCCTTTATTGTGCCCATCTCTTTGCATGAAATGTTTCCGTGGTATCGCTAATTTTCTTGAAGAGATCTGTAGTCTTTCCCAGTCTACTGTTTCCCTCTATTTCTTTGCATTGATTGTTGAGGAAGGCTTTCTTATCTCTCCTTGCTATTCTTTGGAACTCTGTATTCAAATGGGTGTATCTTCTCTTTTCTCTGTTGCTTTTCGTTTCTCTTCTTTTCACAGCTATTTGTAAGGCCTCCTCCGACAGCCATTTTGCTTTTTTGCATTTCTTTTTCTTCGGGATGGTCTTGATCCATCTCCTGTATAATGTCACAAACCTCCAATGATAGTTCATCAGGCACTCTGTCTATCGGATCTAGTCTCTTAAATCTATTTGTTACTTCCACTATATAATTGTAAGGCATCTGATTTACACCGGACTGGGAAACAGGCTCTTGAAGGGCACAGTCAACCATTTTGCCTTTTTGCATTTCTTTTTCTTGGGGATTGGTCTTGATTACTGCCTCCTGTACAATGTCATGAACCTCCATCCATAGTTCTACTCCCATGTTTTATTTAAAAGCATATATTTAACTTCCAAGTATTTTAAATTTCCTAAAATTGTTTTGCTACTAATTTCTAACAATTATAAATACTTGTAGATTATTTGAGACAAGTTTGATCTATCTGCTGCTGCTAAGTTGCCTCAGTTGTGTCCGACTCTGTGTGACCCCAAAGACGGCAGCCCAACTGGCTCCCCCGTCCCTGGGATTCTCCAGTCAAGAATACTGGAGTGGGTTGCCATTTCCTTCTCCAATGCATGAAAGTGAAAAGTGAAAGTGAAGTGGCTCAGTCGTGTCCGACTCTTAGCAACCCCATGGACTGCAGCCTACCAGGCTCCTCCATTCATGGGATTTTCCAGGCAAGAGTACTGGAGTGGGGTGCCAATGCCTTCTCCTTGATCTATCTACATTAGTATAATTTTGTGTGCACTTGAAAAGATGTGTACTATGCTGTTGTAGAATGTAATCAAGTGATCAAGGAAATCAGTCCTGAATATTCACTGGAAGGACTGATGCTCAAGCTGAAACTCCAATACTTTGCTCACCTGATACAAAGAACTGACTCATTGGAAAAGATCCTGATGCTCAGAAAGATTGAAGGCAGGAGAAGGGGACAACAGAGGAAGAGATGGTTGGATGGCATTACCAACTCAATGGACATGAGTTTGAGTAAACTCCAGGAGTTGGTTATGGACAGGGAGGCCTGGTGTGCTGCAGTCCACGGGGTCGCTAAGAGTTGGACACGACTGAGCGACTGAACTGACTGAATAGAGTAAGCTCTCTGCTTTGCTTTACTATTTCTTGAAAATTAATATCCTAATATTTATACATTAAGTTAATATTTTCTTCCTGTTTAAACCCTTGGCATAATGAACACAACCTATCTCCATGGATGTAAAAAAGAACATTTCTTAAAGATTCTCCTATAGGAGACCTGTTACTTGTTAGGCATTGTTTTTAATTCTGCCTCTAGTATATTAAAAGAGTAAGGTTTATTGTCTCAGTATTTATCAGACAATTGCAAATAATATAAAGAATGAAAACAAAAATTTACAGTATTTTGGATTCCACCTTACAGGTCATTATCTGAATTGTCAAAAATATCAAAATAACAAATCTTGAATTAACAAAGTACAGAATAAACAAACCAAAAAACATTACCCAGATTATTGAGATACACAGAAAAATGAAACCTTTGTAGCAAACCTGGTGCTTATAAAACAGAGAGTATGCTATATGTTTCTCATTGCTTAAAAATCTTAGCTACATATCTATGGCAAAAATGGCAGAGTAGGAAGACACTGAGTTCAACATCTCCCATGGGAACAACAAAATTATAACTATTTACAGAACACTTATCTACAAGAATGACTTGAAGACTAACATAAGATATTCCACAAGTAACAATATAAAGAAGCAACCACAATGAGACAGGTAGGAGGGGTTGAGATGCAGTTTAGTCAAGACCCACATCACCATGTAGGCAACCCATAACTGAGAAGATAATAATTGCAGAGGTTTGCCAAATAAATGAGGGGTCCAGATTTCATACTGGCTTTCCAGTCCATTGGTCCTGCAACATGAAGATGAACCCCCAAATATCTAGCTTTCAATACCAGCCAGGCTTGGGGATGGAAGAACTGGAGGTTTACAGGAAATAAGTGTCTGCTCTTAAAGGGCACACGTAAAATCCCACACATGCTTAAGTCTCAGCACAGAGGCAGTAATTAGAAAGGAGCCTGGTGTGAACCCACTTGCTAATCTAGGAGAGCCTCCTGGAGAGGGAAGAGGTAACTGGAATAACTCCTGGGTACACAGACATTGGCAGCACCATTTTTGGGGTGCCCTTTCTACCATGGAACACTGCTGGGAAGCTCCATATTGGAGAACTCTATCCCACCCATTATTGCTACAAGGTTACATGCCATCTTGGCAAATAAATGGCAATGGAAACAGTGACAGACTTTATATATTTTGGGGCTCCAAAATCACTGCAGATGGTGACTGCAGCCATGAAATTAAAAGATGCTTGCTCCATGGAAGAAAATCTATGACAAACCTAGACAGCATATTAAAAAGCATAGACATAACTTAGACGACAAAGGTCTGTCTAGTCAAAGCTATGGTTTATGCAGTAGTCATGTATGGATATGAGAGCTGGACTATAAAGAACTCTGAGCACTGAAGAATTGATGGTTTTGAATTGTGGTGTTGTTGAAGACTCTTGAGAGTCCCTTGGACTGCAAGGAGATCCAACCAGTCCATCCTAAAGGAAATCAGTCTGGATATTCATTAGAAGGACTGATGCTGAAGCTCAAACTCCAAAACTTTGGCCACCTCATGCGAAGAACAGACTCATTAGAAAAGACCTTGATGCTGGGAAAGATTGAAGGCAGGAGTAGAAGGGGATGACAGAGGATGAGATGGTTGGATTGCATCACTGACTCGATGGATATGAGTTTGGGTAGAGTCCGGGAGTTGGTGACGGACAGGAAGGCCTGGCGTGATGCAGTCCAGGGGGTTGCAAACAGTCAGACACGACTGAGCGACTGAACTGAACTGAACTACATGCCATCAGTGGCTGGCACCAGTCCTAGGACCCACTGGCTAGTGCAGTCACCTGTGCAGGGTCCATTTATTGGCCACCATCAACACTGGCAACTACAGTCTGAGATAGGGCTTGGCAGCCAACCAGGCCAGAGCCACTCCTGCACACCAGCATGTCCACAGTAACTGGTCCTGACACAGTGAAGGACCCAGCAGCCCATACACGGGGCACCCTAGAGCATCTAACTCTGATGACCAGAGAGGTGTCTGTTACAGGGCCCCACAGAACATCTCCTTAATAAGGCCACATCTACAAGACCAGGAAATGTAACCAGCATACCTAATACACAGAAATAAGCATAGAGAATCAGGTAAAATGAGGAGACAGAGGAATATGTTCCAAATGAAGGAACAAGGCAAAACCTCAGAAAGAGAACTAAAGGATGTATAAATAAGCAATCTAAGAAAGGATCACAAAGATGCTCAAAAAATGCAGAAAAATGGAAGAACACAGAAGTTTAACAAAAGAGTTGGAAAATATAAAAGGGAATCAAACAAAGAAGAAGAATACAATGAGTAAAATAAAAATAAGCTAAAAGGAGTCAACAAAAGATAAATTGATACATAGAAACAGAACAGTGAACTGTGAGACAGAGTAATGGAAATCACACCATCTGAACAGAAAAGAAGAAATTTAAAAAATGAGAATAACTTAAGACACCTCCGAGACAACATCAAGCATACAAGCTTTCATATTACAGGGGTTCCAGGAGTAGAAAAGAGAGAGAAAGGGGAAGAGAATTTATTTGAAAAAATAATAGCTGAAAACTCCACTAACATGGCAAAGGAAAAAAGCACCCATGTCCAGGAAGGACATAATCACAAATAAGATGAGCCCAAAGATAGTCATACTAAAAATTAACACAAAATGGCAAAAATGAAGATAAGGAGAGAATTTTAAAAGCAGCAAGAGAAAAGCAGTTAGTTACACAAAAAGGAACCATAAGTCTATTTGTTAATTTTTCAGTGGAAACTTTGCAAGCCAAAAGGGCTTAACATGATGTATTCAAACTGATGGAAGGAAACCAGAAGGTAAAGAGACACGTGTACCCCAATGTTCATCGCAGCACTGTTTATAATAGCCAGGACATGGAAGCAACCTAGATGCCCATCAGCAGATGAATGGATAAGAAAGCTGTGGTACATATACACAATGGAGTATTATTCAACCATTAAAAAGAATACATTTGAATCAGTTCTAATGAGGTGGATGAAACTGGAGCCTATTATACAGAGTGAAGTAAGCCAGAAAGAAAAACACCAATACAGTATACTAACACATATATATGGAATTTAGAAAGATGGTAACAATAACCCTGTGTACGAGACAGCAAAAGAGACACTGATGTATAGATCAGTCTTATGGACTCTGTGGGAGAGGGAGAGGGTGGGAAGATTTGGGAGAATGGCATTGAAACATGTATAATATCATGTATGAAACGAGTCGCCAGTCCAGGTTCGATGCACGATACTGCATACTTGGGGCTAGTGCACTGGGACGACCCAGAGGGACGGTATGGGGAGGGAGGAGGGAGGAGGGTTCAGGATGGGGAGCACATGTATACCTGTGGCGGATTCATTTCGATATTTGGCAAAACTAATACAATATTGTAAAGTTTAAAAATAAAATAAAATTAAAAAAAAAAAGAATAAAACCTACAATCAAGAATACTCTATCTGACAAAGCTACCATCCATTACAAGGACCGATAGAGTTTTATAGAAAAGCAAAAGCTAAAATAGTTCATGCACCACTAACTCAGTGTTACAATAAATATTAAAGGGACTTCTCTAAACAGAAAAGAAAACACAACTAGAAACATAAAATTATGAAAGGAAAAATCTCTTTGGTAAAGGCAAACATGGAATAAAGGCAGTGGATCCATCACTTATAAAGCTAACAGGAATGTTAAAAGACAAAAGAAGTAAAATTACCTATATCCACAATAAGTAGTTAAAAGACATACACAGAAAAAGATGCAAATATGAATTTAAAAATGTTAAATGGCAAAAGGAGAAGGGGAGGCAGAGCATTAGATGGCTAGACAGCACCACCAACTCAATGGACATGAATGTGAGCAAGCTCCAGGAGTTGGTGATAAACAGGGAAGCCTGGCGTGCTGCAGTCCATGAGGTCGCAAAGATTCAGACTGTGTGACTGAACTGAACTGAGAGGCAAATAAAAACTGAAATCCAAAATCTATTAAACACAGCTAAAGTAGTTTTAAGACAGACAAGTTTATAGCAATACTAGACTACAGCAGGAAACAAGAAAATCTCAAATAAATAATCTAATCCCACACCTGAAGGAACTACCTAAAGAAAAACAGAAATCTAAAGTTAGTAGAAGAAAAAACATCACTAAGATTAGAGCATAAATACACAAAATAGAGACTTAAAAGAAAACAACAGAAAAGATTAATGAAACAGCTTGGTTCTTTGAAAAGATAAATAAAATTGATAAATTAGCCATAAGTATCAAGAAAAAAAGAGAGTGTATAATCAATAAAATAAAAAATGAAAACGGAAAAGTTACAACTGACACCACAGAAATACAAAGGATCATAAGAGGTTACTAGAAACAATTTTATGCCAATAAAATGAACAACCTAGAAGAAATGCACAAATTCCTGGACTATGTAATCTCCCAAGATTGAACCAGGAACAAACAGAAAATATAAACAGACCAATTTCCAGTAAATGAAATGGAATCAGTGAAAAAGAAACCTACAAAAACAAAACTCCAGAACCAGAGGGCTTCACAGGTGAATTTTACTAACCATGTCAAGAAGAGTTAACATCTATCTTTCTCAAACTATTCCAAAAAATTGTAGAGGAAGGAACACTTCTGAACGCATCATAAGGCCAGCATCACCCTGATAAAAAAAATCAGACAAAGATACCACAACAAAAAAGAAAATTACAAGTCAATATCACTAATGAAATCTGAGGAAACCAAATCCAGCAATACATTAAAAGGGTCATACAGTATGATCAAATGGGATTTATCCCAGGATGCAAGGGTTTTTCAACATCTGCAAATAAATCAATGTGGTACACCACATTAATAAATTACAATAAAAAAACCATATAACAATATTAGTAAACCAAGAAAAATCTTCTGACAAAATTCAACATCCACTTATGATAAAAACTCTCAACAAAGTAGGCAAAGAGAGAATACCTTAACATATTAAAGGCCATATATGACAAGCCCACAGCTAACATCATAGTCAATGGTGAAGATTTGAAAGCATTTTCTCTAAGATCTGGGGCAAGACAACAATGCCCATTCTCTTTTATTCAATATAGTATTGGAAGTGCTACACACAGCAATCAGACAAGAAAGAGAAATAAAAGGAATCCAATTTGGAAAAGAAGAGAAACTGTCACTGTTTGCAGATGCATGATACTATATATAGAATATGCTAATAACACCCAATAACAACACCAAAACACTGCTAGAAGTTATCAATGAATTCAGTAAAGTTGCAGGACACAAAATTAATATGCAGGAATCTATTGTGTTTCTATGCACTTCTATAAAGTATCAGAAAGAGAAATTAAGAAAACAATCCCACTTAAAATTACATAAAAAAGAATAAAATGACTAGGAATAAATATAACTAAGGAGGTAAAAGACTTGTACTTGGAAAACTAAGACACTGATGAATGAAACTGAAGACAACAGAAACAAATGGAAACAAATATCATTCTCATGGATTGGAAGAATTAATATTATTAAAATGATGACAAAATCCAAGGCAATCTTCATATTCAATGCAATCCTTATCAAAATGCCCATGGCATTTTTTTTTTCACAGAACTAGAACAAAAAACTTCTAAAATTTGTATGGAAACATAAAAGATCCTGAGTACTCAAATCAATCTTGAGAAAGAAGAATAAAGCTAGAATTATGACACTCCCTAATCTAAAACTACACTACAAAGCTACAGTAATCAAAACAGTATGGTACTAGCACAAATCAGACACATAATTCAAATGGAACAGAATAGAAAACCCAGAAATAGAACAGAATAGAAAAATCTAAAAACTCACACTTACATGGACAATTAATCTATGCCAAAATAAATAATTGAGAAAAGACAGCCTCTTCAGGAAATGGACAGCTACATTAAAAAGAATCAAACCAGACTACTTTCTCATACCATATACAAATATAAACTCAAAATGGATTAATAACTTAAATACAAAGCCTGAAACCACAAAACATAGAATAATACATAGGCAGTATGCTTGTTGGTATCAGTTTTAGCAGTATTTTTTGGGTCTGTCTCCTCAAGGCAGGGAAAACAAAACTAAATAAATGAGACTACATCAAGCTAAAAAGCTTCTGCACAGTGAAGTAAAGTATCAGCAAAACCAAAAGGCAGCCTACAGAAAGGAAAGAAAATATTTGCAAATGATACATCTGATAAGGGATTAATGTCCAAAATATACAAAGGACTCATACCACCTAACACAGAAAAATTATTTTAAAATAGGCAGAAAACCTGAATAGACATTTTCCCAAACAAGATACAGAGATGGCAAGTGGACATATGAAAAGATGCTCAACATTTCTAAAAATCAGGGAAATGAAAATCAAAAAACTACAATAAGAGACTATTGCACACCTGTTAGAAGAGCCTCATTAAAGAGATAATGACTGGTGATGAGGATTGGAAAAAATGAGAACACTCATGCACTGTGGGTGGGATTATAAATTGATGCAGCCATTATAGAAACATATGGAAACAGTGTGAAGATTCCTCAGAAAAATACAAATAGAACTGCCATGTGAAAAAGTGAAAATGTTAGTTGGTCAGTCATGTCTGACATGGCCTGTGACCCACCTGAATCCTCTGTCCATGGAATTCTCTAGGCAAGAATACTGAACTGGGTAGCCATTCCCTTCTCTGGGGGATCATCTCAACTCAGGAATCAAATTGCAGGCGGATTCTTTACCATCTGAGCCACCATGTGGCACCAGAACTGCCATATGATCCAGCAATTTCACTTCTGGGTATTTATTCAAAGGGAACAAAAATGCTAATTCACAGAGATAATTGTACTCTAATGTTCACTCTAACTGTTCACAACAGTTAAAGATATGGAAGCAACCTAAGTCCATCAAGAGATGACTGGGTAAAGAAGATGTGGTATGTAGAGAAAATGGACTATTACTCAGTCATAAAAAATGAAATTTTGCTATTTGCAACATGGATGGATTTAGAAGGCATTCTGCAAATTAAACATGTCAGATTAAGAAATATAAATACCACATTTTCTCACAGGTAGAATTTAAAAAGTAAAACAAATACAAACAAAACAGAGCCACAGATACAGAGAACAAGTAGGTGGCTGTCAGAAGGGCAGGGGATGAGGCAGTGTATAAAACAGGTGAATGGAATTAAGTGGTACCACCCACCAGTTATACAATAAATAAGTGACTTGTCTATAATATACACCATATGGAATATATGGTCAATAATACTGTAACCGCTTTGGATGGGGTTAGAGGATTACTAGACTTAACATGGTAGTTTCATTATGTATACAAACATATAATACATGAAAATACCATATTGTATGCCACCTGTATGTCAACTAAAAAAAAAAAAAATAACTTAGCTGCAATAAAACTTTTAGAAAACCAATATCTGGCCATGTAGTTTGGTAATGGATAAAGATTCAGGGACAAACTACTTTCAAACATGAATTTGGTAAGAGCATAATGGGGCTTCCCCGGTGGCAGTCATAAAAAAGCCGCCTGTCAGTGCAGTAGATGCAGGTTCAATCCTTGGGTCTGGTCGATTCCCTGCAGAAGGAAAAAGCAACTCTCTCCAGTATTCTTGCCTGGGAAATCCCATGTGCAGAGGAGCCTTGAGTGCTACAGTTCATGGAGTCACAAAAGAGTTGGACACAGTTAGTGAATAAACAAAAGCAGCAAAAAGAACTGCATGATAGATATCTAGAAGCTTACTTCTAACTCTATAAAGTCAACCAGTCTAATTTTGAAAATCTGAATTGCTTTCTAACTGGGTTCTACTCTAGTCAAGGCTATGGTTTTTCCAGTAGTCATGTATGGATGTAAGAGTTGGACTGTGAACAAAGCTGAGCACAGAAGAATTGATGCTTTTGAACTGCAATGTTGGAGAAGACCCTTGAGAGTCTCTTGGACTGCAAGGAGATCCAACCAGTCCATTCTAAAGGAGATCAGTCCTGGGTATTCTTTGGAAGGAATGATGCTAAAGCTGAAACTCCAGTACTTCGGCCACCTCATGCGAAGAGTTGACTCATTGGAAAAGACTCTGATGCTGGGAGGGATTGAGGGCAGGAGGAGAAGGGGATGGCAGTGGATGAGATGGCTGGATGGCATCACCGACACGATGGATGTGAGTTTGAGTGAACTTCTGGAGTTGGTGATGGACAGGGAAGCCTGGCGTGCTGCAATTCATGGGCTCACAAAGAGTTGGACACGACTGAGTGACTGAACTGAACTGAACTGAACTGAATGATCCCTCACACATATATGTGAATTAAAAAAAAATTCAAGGTGTATTAACATGTAAATGAAACTAATCTCTATAGTCATCTTGAATAAAATGATACTGCTAGCTTTTTAAACTTCACTGAGTTAATAGACATGGTCCATCAGAGAGTAGACAGAATGAAAAACACAATCACAGAAAACTAACCAAACTGATCATATGGATCACAGCCTGGTCTAACTCAATGAAACTATGAGCCATGACATGTAGTGCCACCCAAAATGGATGGGACATGGAGGAAAGTTCCGACAAAACATGGTCCACTGGAGAAGGGACCATTTCAGTATTCTTGCCTTGAGAACCCTATGAACAGTATGAAAAGGTAAAAAGATATGGCACTGAAAGATGAACTCCACAGGTCAGTAGGTGCCCAATATGCTACTGGAGAAGAGCAGACAAATAGTTTCAGAAGGAATGAAGAGGCTGAGCCAGACTGGAAGCAACATCCTAGATGAGGATGTGTCTGTGGTGAAAGTAAAGTCAGACGCTATAAAGAACAAATACTGCATGGGAATCTAGAATGTTAGATCCATCAATCAAGGTAAACTGGAAGTGGTCAAACAGGAGATGGCAAGAGTGAATATTGACATTTTAGGAATAAGTGAAATAAAATGGATCAGAATGGGCAAATTTAATTCAGGTGACCATTGTATCTACTTCTAAGAATCCCTTAGAGGAAATGGAGTAGCCCTCACAGTCAACAAAAGAGTCCTAAATGCAGTACTTGGGTGCAGTCTCAAAAATAACAGAATGATCTCCATTCATTTCCAAGTTAAACAATTCATCATCCCAGTAATCCAAGTCTATGTCCCAATTACTAATGCCAAAGAAGCTGAAGTTGAATGACCTACAAGTTGAATGACCTATGATGACCTACAAGACCTTCTAGAACTAACACCAAAAAATTATGTTCTTTTTATCACAAGGGACTGGAATGCAAAAGTAAGAAGTCAAGATGTATCTGGGGGTAACAGTAAAGTTTGACCTTGGAGTACAAAATTAAGTAGAGCAAAGGCTACCAGAGTTTTGCCAAGAGAATGCACTGGTCATAGAAAACACCCTCTTCCAACAGCAAAACGGATGATTCTACAAATGGACATCACCAGATGGTGATAACTGAAATCAGATTGATTATATTCTTTGCAGCCAAAGATAGAGAAAACTCTATACAGTCAGCAAAAACAAGACCAGGATCTGACTGTGATCATGATCTGCTGAGATCATGAACTCCTTATTGCCAAATTCAGACTTAAATTGAAGAAAGTGGGGAAAACCACTAGACCATTCAGGTATGACCTAAATCAAATCCCTTACAGTTATGCAGTGGAAGTGACAAATAGATTTAAGGGACCAGATCTGACAGACAGAGTGCCTGAGGAACTACGGACAGAGGTTCATGACACTGTAGAAGAGACAGGGATCAAAACCATCCACAAGAAAAAAGAAATGCAAAAAAGCAAAATGGCTGTCTGAGGAGGTCTCACAAATAGCTGTGAAAAGAAGAGACATGAAAAGCAAAGGAGAAAAGGAAAGATATAAGCATCTGAATGCAGAGTTCCAAAAAACAGCAAGGAGAGATAAGAAAGCCTTCCGTAGCGATCAATGCAAAGAAATAGAGAAAAACAATAGAATGGGAAAGACTAGAGATCTCTTCAAGAAAATAAGAGATACCAAGGGAACATTTCATGCAAAGATGGGCATGAAGGACTAACAGGAAGGACTAAACAGAAGCAGAAGACATTAAGAAGAGGTGGCAAGAATACACGAAAGAACTGTACAAAAAAAGATCTTAATGACCCAGATAACCACAATGGTGTGATCACTCACCCAGACCCAGACATCTTGGAGTGCAAAGTCAAGTGGGTCTTAGGAAGTATCACTAAGAACAAAGTTGGTGGAGCTGAAGGAATTACAGCTGAGTTATTTCAAATCCTAAAAGATGATATTGTTAAAGTCCTAAATTCAATACACCAGCAAATTTGGAAAACTCAGTAATGGCTACAGGACTGGAAAAGGTGAGTTTTCATTCCAATCCCAAAGAAAGGCAATGCCAAAGAATGCTCAAACAACTGCACATTGCACTCATTTCACACGCTAGCAAGTCAGCTAGCTCATTTCACATTTCTCTAAGCCAGGCTTAAACAGTATGTGAACCAAGAACTCTTAGATGTTCAAACTGGATTTAGAAAAGGAAGAGGAACCAGAGATCAAATTGCCAACATCCGCTGGGTCACAGAAAAAGCAAGAGAATTCCAGAAAAACATCTGCTTCTGCTTCACTGACTATGCTAAAGCCCTGAGTGTGTGGACCACAACAAACTGTGGAAAATTCTTAAAGAGATGGGAATACAAGACCACCTGACCTGCCTCTTGAGAAATCTGTATGCAGGTCAGGAAGCAACAGTGAGAACTGGACATGGAACAACAGACTGGTTCCCAATCAGGAAAGGAGTATGTCAAGGCTGTATATTGTCACCCTGCTTATTTAACTTCTATGTAGAGTACATCATGAGAAACATTGGGCTGGATAAAATATAAGCTAGAATCAATACTGCTGGGAGAAACATCAATAACCTCAGATATGTAGATGACACCACCCTTATGGCAGAAGTGAAGAGGAACTAAAGAGTCTCTTGATGAAAGTGAAAGAGGAAAATGAAAAAGCTGGCTTAAAACTCAGCATTCAAAACACTAAAATCATGGCATCCAGTCCTATATTTTCATGACAAATAGATGGGGGAACAATGGGAATAGTGAAAAACTATCTTCTTGAGCTCCAAAGTCACTGCAGATGGTGACTGCTGCCATGAAATTAAAAAGATGCTTGCTCCTTGACAAACCTAGAAATTTGCAGAGACACTCTTTGTCAACAAAGGTCTGTCTAGTCAAAGCTATGTTTTTTAAAGCAGAGACACTCTTTGTCAACAAAGGTCTGTCTAGTCAAAGCTATGTTTTCTCCAGTAATCAGGTATGGATGTGAGAGTTGGACCATAAAGAAGGCTGAGTGCTGAAGAATTGATGCTTTTGAACTGTGGTGTTGGAGAAGACTCTTAAGAGTTACTTGGACTGCAAGGAGATCAAACTAGTCCATCCTAAATGAAATCAGTGAAGCACCAATACTTTGGCCACCTGATGCAAAGAACCAACTTATTGAAAAAGACCCTGATGATGGGAAAGACTGAAGTCAGGAGGAGAAGGGGGCAAGAGAGGATGAGATGGTTGGATGGCATCACCAACTCGATGGACATGAGTTGGAGCATGCTCAGAGATGGCGAAGGTCAGGGAAGTCTGGTGTGCTGCTTCCATGGGGTCACAATGAGTCAGACACAACTGAGTGACTGAGCAACATGCAGACCAGGGACTCCCTGATGTCAATGGCTAAGACCCTGTACGCCCAACACAGGGGCTCTGGTTCAGTCAGGGAAGTGTATCTCACATGCCACAACTAAGAGTTCACATGCCACAACTAAAGATCCTGCATGCTTCATGAAGAATGAAGTTTCGGTGCATCACAATTAAGACCCAGCACAGCCAAATAAATAAATTAAATTAAAAAGAAATAGAATGGACCTCCCCTTACCTTTAAAAAGGGATTCCCTGGTGGCTCAGGCAGTGAAGAGTCTGCCCTCAATGCGGGAGGCCTGGGTTCGATCCCTGAGTCAAGAAGACCCCTTAGAGAAGGAAATGGCTACCCACTCCAGTATTCTTGCCTGGAAAATCCCATGGATGGAGGAGCCTGGTGGCCTATAGTCCATGGGGTCCAAAAAAGTCGGAAACGACTAAGCGACTTCACTTAAAAAGGGAAATCTTTACTCTTCCCCTACCCTTAATATATCTATCTTTTAGAATACTGGCAAGTCTATTTAAATCTATAGTATTTTTTAATTTGAAAAAATAGAAACCATAAATCTGAGTTTCTAGGCTTAATATTTGACCCAAGGAAGTGTTATTTTTCAATAAAATCTCATGGTTTTCTTTTATACTCTTGTGGAGAAAATTTTGGAAACTATAGTTTGATTATCTAACATTTTTTCAACCACTGATGGCTTCCCCTGACTCTTCCAAAGGCAGGACCGAGTCAACTCTTACAGGATTCAGGCAGAACCTGAATTACTGTGAGAAACAAGGTCATCTTTTACATATACTTATTTTTTAGTGTGGCAAGCCAGGAATTTATTAATAATCAATTATAATTTATGGTTATTCTAAGTTCTTATTAAGACCAATCCTTCACATATACACAGCCACCGATTTCCTCCTGTCTTTCCAAGAACTGTACTTAAATTATTTCCTTCCTTCTTGCACCATTATTTTTCCTCTTATATGGGATACCGACATGGTGAAACAGGTTCCATTAAAAACAAACCAAAAAACACTCCCTTGGTCTTTCTCCTCATCAGATACTATCCTATTTATCTGTGCCACTTTATAACAAAGCTCTCTAAAAAAACTGTCTCATCTTCCCCATAGTATTTGAGACAGCTGATGACTTGGACCTTTTTAAAACATTTATTTTCTTGGCTTCTCGATCACCGCAAGCACCTCTTCTTTTTCTGTCATCCTGACTGTCACTTCCTGGTGTCCATGATTGGCTCCTCTTCCTTTCCTGGACTTCCTGATACTGGAGTGTTCTAAGGACTACTCATTCTACAGTCTTAAAGATCAGCTTTCTATGCTCATGACTCCCACTCCTACCTGTTTCCTGTCACTTACTTTTCTGACATTTCCATCAGGATGTTTAAAAGGTATTTAAACATGTTCAAATCAGAACTCTTAACATGCAAGACCACCTTCCTCTTCCCTAAGGTATCTGCTCTACCACCAGAATCCTTCAGCTCAGTGAAAAATTCAACTGATTGTTCAGGCCAAAACCTTGAAATCACTTTTGCGTCTTTCTCCTATGTCCCACAGCCAAATTCACAGATCTGATATAAAAATCTTAGCACGTCTTCATTTCCACAGCCACCATCTTGGTCCATAACACCAACATAATATCACTTGGATTACTGCAATAACTTCTTAACTAGCGAGCCTGTTTCCTGATTATAGTTGATTTTCCCTTAGATATGTTCATGGTTTGCTTTCTTAACTTCATTCAAGTCTCTATTTAAACATCGCCTCCTAAGAAAAGCCCTACCTGACCACTCGTGCTGAAGTCTCACCCTCTTCAACCTACTTCCTTTCTAACATCTTTAATCTTTATCAATCTACTCTATAGCATCTTGATACTTATTAGAAATAAAGTTCAGTTTAGCTTCAATATTTAGCCAAGATCTACTATTTGCCTTCATCTTTTCGTAGGCTCAATAGACAGATGCTTACTTTAAAACTGTCTTGATATTTCCAGAAATGAATAATATAAACAGATGTTACTACCCTATCTAATAAGTGTAACAACATTACAAATGCCAAAAAGGTATGATATTTAGATAAATATTAGATTACATACTATCACATATAAATGGGAATTTTATATGCCATTTTGAGTGAAAATAACTCTTTATGTGCTCTGTAGGTTGAAATTCTCTTAGTCGAAACTGTAAATATGTATTAAGAGTAATGTTTTACAAATAATCATGAAAACTGAAAATTTAAAATAAAAAATTAAGAACTCTATAGCTTAATAGAGAAATTAAAAATTACAAATATTAACAGAGAATATATTAATAATAGCTAGAAAAGTTTAAGGAAAAATATTGAAAGCATTTTCATCAAAACACATAAGCTGTGGTACATATACACAATAGAGTATTACTCAGCCATTAAAAAGAATACATTTGAATCAGTTCTAATGAGGTGGATGAAACTGGAGCCTATTATACAGAGTGAAGTAAGCCAGAAAGAAAAACACCAATACAGTATACTAACACATATATATGGAATTTAGAAAGATGGTAACAATAACCCTGTGTACAAGACAGCAAAAGAGACACTGATGTATAGATCAGTCTTATGGACTCTGTGGGAGAGGGAGAGGGTGGGGAGATTTGGGAGAATGGCATTGAAACATGTATAATATCATGTATGAAATGAGTCGCCAGTCCAGGTTCGATGCACGATACTGGATGCTTGGGGCTGGTGCACTGGGACGACCCAGAGGGAGGATATGGGGAGGGAGGAGGGAGGAGGGTTCAGGATGGGGAACACGGGTATACCTGTGGCAGATTCATTTCGATGTCTGGCAAAACTAATACAATATTGTAAAGTTTAAAAATAAAATAAAATTAAAAAAAAAAGACAAAAAAAATTAAACTAATGTAAAGTATATTATACATATTTGACTATCTTAAAATCTAAATCTTTGTAAAACTGTTTGACATATTTGCATTCGCACACTAAATAAAAGTATTTTTAAGAACAAAATTTAATTGTAGGTTATTTAGTAGTGTTTAAACATGAGTCCTTCAAAGGGAAGTCCTACTTGGGAATACTTTCTATCTTGTGAGAATGGAATATCATCTATGCCATCTTGAATTTTCTCAAGAAAAAAAATGCCCTATGATCATTTACAAAAAAATTCAATATAAATCATCTTTAATCAGACAAATTTTTTAAAATATAGAAAATAAATTATATAATCAAATATTTTTCCCTTTACAGTTTCAAAACAATAGACATTAAAAGAAATATTTCTTTAGGAACAATTTTTCATTGAGGTTTTGAATTTGTGAAGTTTATAAAAAGCTTGACAAAGTCATTAATATAGATTAACAATCATTTTCAGGACATGAAGGACAAGGGGTTTTGAGATTTCTTTAAGGTGTGGTTCTTACTTTCAAGGTTCTTCCTAAAAAACATATTACTGAAATATATTTTCCTAAACTATTTTTACTATTCACAAACAAGCTAATATTATTACAAGTATCATTAAGTATACTTTAATATTATGTGCAATAGACAAGTTAGTACATATATACACAAACATATGAAAGTTCTTTTAAAGTATGGCAATATGTAAATTAGCAATGAAAGCAATAGCTGCTTTTCTTGTTTGTGAAAACTTTTCCAGTTGCAGATAGCGAACAGAAAAGTGAACCTGATAGAAGATATATTACCAAATGGAAAATCAGCATGCAATTATCACTGACAATGGAATACATGTGGTGAAGACTATGAATGATTTAGGAAACAAAATTATACGTTTTTTTGCAATTTTCCACTAGGTTTTCAGAAATAATACCAGTATTTGATAGGACAGACATTAACTATAGTAGAAAAACTGTCAACTACTTTCACTGTTCTTTAACCAAAGATAAAACTATATGACATAAAAAACATTTTGCAATTGTCTTACTATATATTACTAAACTCTGTTCAAACAAGATGTACTAGAACTCTTTAAATGGTAAAATATGGCTTCATGAACCAAGGAAAGCCTTGAAACACTGTTTTGAAAATAAGGGTACCAAGAGAGCAGATATTACTATCACTGGTTACTTGCAGAGAAAAAACCAAACTGTCTTCAGAGTTTAAATTCTCTGCATGTTTTCAGCTGTAAAGATCCTCCTACTATGATACACCAGGAAGATGCTGAAATTGGTATGCATGTAATAAAAGCTGAGATGCAGATAAAAATTCAGGGAAGATTCTGTTATCTTGAAAGCCAATTATGTTGCTATATTGTCACATGGTTTATAGGACTGCTTCTATAAAACCACAGATCATCACAGACTACTGTTTAGTATTCCAAATGTGCAAGACAGCTGACTACAGGCAGAATTTATCAGATGACAGCACTGAGAAATTACTGTCTTCTACAAAATTTGACTCCTAAAATTCTATAATTCTACTGCTACAGTAACAGCTATATTTTAGTGGATAAAATTTCAGATATACTATATCCTAAGTTCATTCTATAATGGTGATAAGCCAGTTTAAAGTCTGGCTGTATATTAATCTTACATCTCAGAATTTTGGCAAAGGTATATTTTTCTATGTTATTAAAATTTAATGTAATTATTTATTATATATCTCCTTCACTATGCATAAATTCTTATTGGCAGAACAATAAATGGCACATAATAAAAACTCAGTAAATGCTCACTGAATGATGAACAAATTAATGAATATGAATAAAAAATATCCATAAGGTAGCTCTTTTAGGTGAGTATAGTACATAAAAATAAAGATGCTGGAGATTTTTGACTACATACAGACTACTTTTTCAATTTTGTTCACGTTAAGTCTTACTGTGACTTCCACGGTGGCTCAGACGGTAAAGCGTCTGCCTACAATGCCAGAGACCCAGGTTCAATCCCTGGGTCGGGAAGATCTCCTGGAGAAGAGAATGGCAACCCACTCCAGTATTCTTGCCTCCTCCCCAGCCCTCAAAACACAGACTCAGCTGCGACCGACCACACAGAAGCCCACCAGCTGCGACGGACTGTGCAGAAGTGTGGCCGAGAGGAGCTACCCCTTGCCCAAGGTCAGGGGTGGCTACTGACAGTGCCAGGCTGCATCGGCACAGGAGTGGCTGAGAGGAGCTACCCCACTTCCAAGGTCGGGGCGGTGGCCAAGAGGAGCTACCCCACGTCCAAGGTGAGGGAGGTGGTCAAGACAAGCTACTGCACGCCGGAGGTCAGGGCCAAGAGGAGCTACCACAGGCCCGAGGTCAGGGGCGGCAGCCGAGAGGAGCTACCCCACATCCAAGGAGTGGTGGCTATGCAGGCGCAGGAGGGCCGAAAGGAGCTACTCCATGTTCAAGGTCAGGAGGGGAGGCCGTGAGGAGATACCCCTCCTCCAAGGTAAGGAGCAGCAGCTGCACTTTGCTGGAGCAGCCATGAAGATACACTCCATATCCAAGGTAAGAGAAACCCAAGTAAGACAGTAGATGTTGTGAGAGGGCATCAGAGGGCAGACACACTGAAACCATAATCACAGAAAACTAGCCAATCTGATCACATGGACCACAGCCTTGTCTAACTCAATGAAACTAAGCCATGCCCTGTGGGGCCACCCAAGACAGGCGGGTCATGGTGGAGAGGTCTGACAGAATGTGGTCCACTGGAGAAGGGAATGGCAAACCACTTCAGTATTCTTGCCTTGAGAACCCCATGAACAGTATGAAAAGGCAAAATGATAGGATACTGAAAGGGGAACTACCCAGGTCAGTAGGTGCCCAATATGCTACTGGAGATCACTGGAGAAATAACTCCAGAAAGAATGAAGGGATGGAGCCAAAGCAAAAACAATACCCAGCTGTGGATGTGATTGGTGATAGAAGCAAGGTCCGATGATGTAAAGAGCAATATTGCATAGGAACCTGGAATGTCAGGTCCATGAATCAAGGCAAATTGGAAATGGTCAAACTTGGAAGATGACAAGAGTGAACATCAACATTCTAGGAATCAGAGAACTAAAATGGACTGGAATGGGTGAATTTAACTCAGATGACCATTATATCTACTACTGTGGGCAGGAATCCTTTAGAAGAAATGGAGTAGCCATCATGGTCAACAAAAGAGTCTGAAATGCAGTACTCGGATGCAATCTTAAAAAAGGACAGAATGATATGTTTGTTTCCAAGGCAAACCATTCAATATCACGGTAATCCAAGGCCACCTCATGCGAAGAGTTGACTCATTGGAAAAGACTCTGACGCTGGGAGGGATTGGGGGCAGGAGGAGAAGGGGACGACAGAGGATGAGATGGCTGGATGGCATTACTGACTCGATGGACGTGGGTCTGGGTGAACTCCGGGAGTTGGTGATGGACAGGGAGGCCTGGTGTGCTGCGATTCATGGGGTCGCAAAGAGTTGGACACGACTGAGCGACTGAACTGAACTGAACTGAAAGCCTATGCCCCAACCAGTAACACGGAAGAAACTGAAGTTGAACGGTTCTATGAAGACCTACAAGACCTTTTAGAACTATCACCCAAAAAAGATGTTCTTATCATTATATGGGACTGCAATGCAAAAGTAGGAGATCAAGAAACTCCTGGAGTAACAAGCAAATTTGACCTTTGAGTACGGAATGAAGCAGGGCAAAGGCTAATAGAGTTTTCCCAAGAGAATGCACTGGTCATAGCTAACACCCTCTTCCAACAACACAAGAGAAGACTCTACACATGGACATCACTAGATGGTCAACACCGAAATCAGACTGATTATGTTCTTTGCAGCCAAAGATGGAGAAGCTCTATACAGTCAGTAAAAACAAGACCGGGAGCTGACTGTGGCTCAAATCATGAACTCCTTATTTCCAAATTCAGACTTAAATTGAAGAAAGTGGGGAAAACCACTAGACCATTCAGGTACGACCTAAATCAAATCCCTTATGATTATACAGGGTAAGTGATAAATAGATTCAGGGGACTAGATCTGATAGACAGAGTGTCTGATGAACTATGGACAGAGGTTCGTGACACTGTACAGGAGACAGGGATCAAGACCATCCCCATGGAACAGAAATGCAAAAAAGCAAAATGGCTTTCTGAGGAGGGTTTATAAATAGCTGTGAAAAGAAGAGAAGTGAAAAGAAAAGGAGAAAAGGAAAGATATAAGCATCTGAATGCAGAGTTCCAAAGAATAGCAAGAAGAGATAAGAGAACCTTCCTCAGCGATCAATGCAAAGAAATAGAGGAAAACAACAGAATGGGAAAGACTAGAGATCTCTTCAAGAAAATTAGAGATACCAAGAGAACATTTCATGCAAAGATGGGCTCAATAAAGGACAGAAATGGTATGGACCTAACAGAAGCAGAAGATATTAGGAAGAGGTGGCAAGAATACACAGAAGACCTGTACAAAAAAGAGCTTCACGACCCAGATAATCACGATCGTGTGATCACTGACCTAGAGCCAGACATCCTGGAATGTGAAGTCAAGTGGGCCTTGGAAAGCATCACAACGAACAAAGATAGTGGAGGTGATGGAATTCCAGTTGAGTTATTTTAAATCCTGAAAGATGATGCTGTGAAAGTGCTGCACTCAATATGCCAGCAAATTTGGAAAACTCGGCAGTGGCCACAGGACTGGAAAAGGTCAGTTTTCATTCCAATCCCAAAGAAAGGCAATGCCAAAAAATGCTCATACTACCGCACAACTGCACTCATCTCACACACTAGCCGTCTATGGGTCACACAGAGTCAGACACGACCGAAGCAACTTAGCGGCAGCAGCAGCAGCACACACTAGTAAAGTAATGCTCAAAATTCTGCAAGCCAGGCTTCAGCAGTACATGAACCATGAACTTCCAGATGTTCAAGCTGGTTTTAGAAAAGGCAGAGGAACCAGAGATCAAATTGCCAACATCCGCTGGATCACTGAAAAAGCAAGAGAGTTCCAGAAAAACATCTCCTTCTGCTTCACTGATTATGCTAAAGCCCTTGACTGTGTGGACCATAACAAACTGTGGAAAATTCTGCAAGAGTTGGGAATACCAGACCACCTGACCTGCCTCTTGAGAAACCTATATGCAGGTCAGGAAGCAACAGTTAGAACTGGACATGGAACAACAGACTGGTTCCAAATAGGAAAAGGAGTTCATCAAGGCTGTATATTGTCACCCTGCTTATTTAACTTATATGCAGAGTACATCATGAGAAATTCTGGACTGGAAGAAGCAAAGGCTGGAATCAAGATTGCCGGGAGAAATATCAATAACCTCAGATATGCAGATGACACCATCCTTATGGCAGAAAGTGAAGAGGAACTACAAAGCCTCTTGATGAAAGTAAAAGAGGAGAGTGAAAAGGTTGGCTTAAAACTCAACATTCAGAAAATGAAGATCATGGCATCTGGTCCCATCACTTCATGGCAGATAGATGGGGAAACAGTAGAAATAGTGTCAGACTTTATTTTGGGGCTCCAAAATCACTGCAGATGGTGACTGCAGTCATGAAATTAAAAGACGCTTACTCCTTGGAGGGAAAGTTATGAACAACCTAGATAACATATTGAAAAGCAGAGATATTACTTTGCCAACAAAAGTCCGTCTAGTCAAGGCTATGGTTTTTCCAATGGTCATGTATGGATGTGAGAGTTGGACTGTGAAGAAAGCTGAGCACCGAATAATTGATGCTTTTGAACTGTGGTACTGGAGAAGTCTCTTGATAGTCCCTTGGACTGCAAGGAGATCCAACCAGTCCATCCTAAAGGAGATCAGTCCTGGGTGTTCACTGGAAGGACTGATGCTGAAGCTGAAACTCCAATACTTTGGCCACCTCATGCGAAGAGTTGACTCATTGGAAAAGACTCTGATGCTGGGAGGGATTGGGGGCAAGAGGAGAAGGGGATGACAGAGGATGAGATGGCTGGATGGCATCACTGACTTGATGGACGTGAGTCTGAGTGAACTCCGGGAGTTGGTGATGGACAGGGAGGCCTGGCGTGCTGCAATTCATGGGGTCGCAAAGAGTTAGACAAGACTGAGCAACTGAACTGAACTGAACTGAAGTCTTAGTGAATACCTAGTATGTGTAAAACACCATAGAAATGGCTGTGAAAGTTACTGAGTTAGGAAAAAAAAAAAGTTTCCCTTTTCAGGAGTGAGATGGAATCAGGAATGAGAGGATGAGATGGTTGGATGTTATCACCGACTCAATAGTCATGAGTTTGAGTAAACTTTGGGCATTGGTGATGGACAGGGAGGCTGGGCGTGCTGCAGTCCATGGGGTTGCAAAGAGCTGGACACAACTGAGCGACTGAACTGAACTTTTCAGGAATGCAAAGCAGTGCAGAACCTTACAAAACAGATTAAGACATCTCAAAAAATGAATAAAAAGGAAACATGTAATTCTAATAAGATTACTTTTAAAGTTCAGGATCTTAGGAGAAAGTGAAAGAAGTCTTCAAATGTTAGATGGTGGAGTAGAATATAAAGTTAAACTATAGTGTTTATTAGGTAGATTTAGACAGCTAAAATCTCAGAAATATATCATAGGTACTACAAAATACATCTCTACAGGGTGCATCGTGATGATTGGGAAATGTGAAAGAGATTTATGTCACTTTGATTGAGAATAACCCAAATATTGACTGAATCAGTCATTTATTCAGGAGATATTTAATGAAAAATCCTAGTTGTGTAAGCCACTGTTCTACATGCTCGGACACGGCAGTGAACAGACAACTATCTCTGTCCATTCAGGTTCCCATTTTCATGGAGGCACAAATGAACAAATAAGTAACCAAGTATATATACAGAATACTACATGAATACATATGCTATGAAAAAAATGTGAAAGGGAAACAGGGTGAAAAGTATCACGGAAGGGGAAGGTTATGATCTGAAATAGCATGTCAGGGAAGGCCTTATGAGAAGGTGATATCTGAGCAGAGACCTGAAGGAGATAAAGAAACTTCCTTCCTCATACACACACACACACACATACACACAAAACAAAAAGAAAGAAAGAAACAGAACTTCCCTGTAGATATCTGAGAGAGAGCATTCCAGATAAAAGAAACAGCAAGAATAAAACTCCTTTGGGGGAGTGTGTCATGTCGTTCACTGAAAAGTATAGTTGGAGCAGAATAAATTAGGGGGCAAGAAGTAAGAGAGGAAATCAGAGAGGTAATAGGCCAGATCTTGTCAGGATTTTGTTTCTCTGAATGAGATGAGAAATCATGGGGAAATATCCAAGAGAGGAGTGATATCATCTGATACATCAGCCAGGATACTTAGAGTGCTGGGTTGAGAACTGACCAGACAGGAAACTAGGCTGGCAGCAGGACCATGCAGGAGGCAGCTTACGGCAGTCAAAGTGGCAGCAGCCAGAGCGGTGAGACGTGCCTCTGAATATGTTTCAATATGTAGCCAAGGTAACGTTTCTGACTGCCTGGATGCAGTGTACAAAAAGAGTCCTCAATGATTCTAAGACTCTGGGCCCATGCCACTAGAAGGGTGGAGGTGTCATTTACTTTTAAGGAATGACTGCAGATAGCACAAGCTTTGCAGTAAAGGGCAGGAGTTCAGTTTTGAATATGTTAAGTTTGAGATGTTTATTAAACATCCAAGTGGAAATCTGAGAATAACCAAAGTGTAGATGGGATTCAAAGTCATAAGATCACTTTGGGAGGAATACAGATGGAAAAGGTTACAGGGCTGCGCTCTCCAGAATCCAGTTAGGGATGAGGAAAAGAAAAGCCAGAGAAGCATACAGGTAAGGAAAAAAAAGAAGTGTGTGATGACCCCAGGCCTAAATTATAAAAAGGTTTCAAGGGATACAGAGTGACGGATCTTTTAAAAATGTTGCTGATAGCTGTGATCAACAACTCTGGATGTTATTACAGAAAGGGGACTTCAGTGTAAGCTCTGCCATTTATCATATGCATTTTGTAAATTATGCTAGAATATGGGGCTTACTTTTCCCATCTTTAAAAATGGAAATCTAAGTATCTACCACATATGTTAAAAATTCCTGCTGCTGCTGCTGCTAAGTCACTTCAGTCGTGTCTGACTCTGTGCAACCCCACAGATGGCAGCCCACCAGGCTCCTCTGTCCCTGGGATTCTCCAGGCAGGAACACTGGAGTGGGTTGCCATTTCCTTCTCCAGTGCATGAAAGTGAAAAGTGACAGTGAAGTCGCTCAGTCTGTCCAACTCTTAGCGACCCCATGGACTGCAGCCCACCAGGCTCCTCTGACCATGGGGTTTTCCAGGCAAGAGTGCTGGAGTGGGGTGCCACTGCCTTCTCCGTTGCTGCTGCTGCTGCGTCGCTTCAGTCGTGTCCGACTCTGTGGGACCCCATAGACAGCAGCCCACCAGGCTCCCCCGGCCCTGGGATTCTCCAGGCAAGAACACTGGAGTGGGTTGCCATTTCCTTCTCCAATGCATGAAAGTGAAAAGTGAAAGTGAAGTTGCTCAGTTGTATCCGACTCTTAGCAATCTAATGGACTGCGGCCTACAAGGCTCCTCCGTCCATGGGATTTTTCAGGCCTGACAACCAAAATGTGCTCACTTCATATAAATCTTCATTTCTCTTTCTATCCTTCACTGGATCATTTAAAAAGTTTGAATATATGTTTGAAGTGGCACACCAAAAGGAAAGACAGTGATCTGAAGCTCAAATATAGTTAACTAGTATATTTTACTGGTAGGGAAGAGAGAAGAGCTATTTAGATGAATTCCAAAAGGGTGTAAAGAGCCACATTTCTAGATTTAGAAATTGTAGTCTGACATATTAGTGATAATTAAGGTTAAAGGGGAAGAAATAAGAGCTAGAGGCTCACAGATTTGTTTCAATGGAGAACTAGTTTTCTCAAAGTGGGTAGAAATAAAATGTATGTGAAATGTTAAAGTAATCCATGTTGTCAAGGTAACAACAATCATTTTTACAGACATGCAAGAAACTATGTATCTATATGTGTTTAGTAATGTTCATTTGTTGGCTATGCTGGGACTTCCGGGTTTTCTCTAGTGAATCTTCCTGTACCAGGGATCAAACTCAAGTCCCCTGCACTGGCAAGTGGATCCTTAACCACAGGACCACCAGGGAAGTCCTATGTACTTGTATATTTGAAAGAAAGATGGGAAGTAGCTAAAATGATTTTCAGAAAAACACACAAGTAAAGGAGGTGTAGGAGCTGATGCCTATAATAGGGAAAATTACACTTCCCAGCATTCCATGGTGGAAGGGGTTGGAAGGAGACAGAATTTTTAATTGCTAAATGAATGAACGTAAGAAATTTAAATTCTGTGAGGCAGAAACTGTATCTATTTACCAATCATTGTATCTCTAGTACTTCACTCAGAGCTTATCATAAAGTTGCTGCTTACAATATGCTCAAATCACAACAAATGAATGCCACCTTGACCCTAGTCACTCTCACCTTATTAGCACAAAACCCCTGTAATGAATGGCACTATATGTAACACTCGGAGAAGGCAATGGCACCCCACTCCAGTACTCTTGCTTGGAAAATCCCATGGATGGAAGAGCGTGGTAGGCTGCAGTCCATGGGGTCGCTAAGAGTTGGATACAACTTCACTTTCACTTTTAACTTTCATGCATTGGATAAGGCAATGGCAACCCACTCCAGTGTTCCTGCTTGGAGAATCCCAGGGACAGGGGAGCTGGTGGGCCGCCGTCTATGGGGTCACACAGAGTCGGACACGACTGAAGCAACTTAACAGCAGCAGCAGCATATGTAACACTTGCAGTAACTTATTCTATTTCTTATGTTATGCCTGAAATTAAAGGCTCTGGGATTTTAATCTATGGTTGGAACTGAGCTCAACCTGCTTCATACCTGTTTGGAAGCAGTCTGATCATTACCACTGCACAAAAAACAAAAGCTGCCATTTTCAGATATCTGAAAATAGTACTTTGAATTTTCCCTGCCCTCCCAAAATTCTCAGTCCTTTCTTACCCACCTAAGGAGCCATACCGTTCCTCTCAACTTTGTGAGTTGCCCTGGTTACTTCTCTGTGAAAAATAAAGGGCACAAATAAAATCAAAGAACCTAGAAGATCCTTGGAAAAACTAGATGGAAAATGGATCCCAACATTAAAGTTTTCTCAGGGAAATGGATACCTGTACATTTATAACTAAAAACAAAATATTAAGGCAGAAAAACCATAGAAAATATATCCTTAAGTGGTTATACACTTATTATTGTTCCTTACATAGGAAGATAAGCTATGGCCAAGCTGGAAAATTATCCTGAAGGTTAAGAGGATATTTCATCATTATAATTAAGGCTGAAGTGAAGTCACTCAGTCATGTCCGACTCTTTGTGATCCCATGGACTGTAGCCTACCAGGCCTCTCAGTCTATGGGATTTTCCAGGCAAGAGTACTGGAGTGGGGTGCCACTGCCTTCTCCAGGGGATCTTCCTGACCCAGGGATCGAACTCCCGTCTCCCACATTGCAGGCAGACGCTTTACCCTCTGAGCCACCAGGGAAGCCTAATTAAGGCTAAATGGCTATAAAGCTTTTAAGAAAATCACACAGTGAAAAAGTTTTCAGTTTTGACGACCAGTATACAATATACTTAATATTAATAATCAGGCCAGAAATTTGTAATAAATTATGTAAATTGTTTTAAATGATATTAATTTCAGTATCAATGATACATTTATTGTCACATGTACATAGCATAATTATTAAGCACACTTATACATACAGTATAATAAGAGCTACCAATCTGCAGCAAATAAAATTTTCTGCCCTCTACAGAAACAATCTAATGTGAATAATGCATACACATAATATATACATGATGCATAAAATAATAACAAATACATGAAATGGTGAAGAATCACAGCCATGCAATTACAGCACACCAAGGACCTCAGGGCGTTTCCATATCTTTATGACAGCAGTGACGGGCTACCTGTCCTTCCTCTCCTGCCTTCTCTATCGTTCCCTCCATTCTTTGGGCTTTTACTGATAGACCAGATAGATAGGTAGACGGAGAGCAGCCCATAGAAGATAAGTAAGTCTGAGTCTTCTCTACCTGATCATTTTCATTTCATTTTCAGATCCTGTAATTTCTTCTCCAATAATCCTACAACTGAGAGATGGATTACACTAGAAGCCAAACAAACATTCAGATGAGCCCTGACCCCTCCAAAGGAGTACCATTTGCAGACTGGCAGGACAGAGTAAGAAGAGATGAAAATACAGAACAAGGCAAGGCCCCCCTAGAGGAAGTGTCTAAAGACATGAGAGCAGATGAAATCAAGTAGAAACCTCTAGGGATGACCTTCAACAGCAGAAGGTCAACTACTTTTACATTAGAACAAAGATGACGGGTGTGAGTTTAGACAAATTTGTAGTGGGTCAGGTTAGGCCTTTGGAGAAGGAAATGGCAACCCACTCCAGTATTCTTGCCTGGAGAATCCCAGGGACGGGGGAGCCTGGTGGGCTGCCATCTATGGGGTCGCACAGAGTTGGACATGACTGCAGTGACTTAGCAGCAGCAGCAGCATATTCCATAGCTTGAATTTTCTCTGTAAAGTGAAAAGCAGGGTGTTCTGCTAAGGGAAAAGTTAAAGATGTGGACAGGTATGTGCACTACGGAAAAAAATTGAATGAAGATTACTGTATCTAGAAGAACACTGATCAAGTTTCTCATAATAAGTTGTAATAAGTCGATGTGACAAAGAAGATTATTTTTGAAGCAGTATAATAAGCAGAGAAGAAGGCACTAAGAGAGTGCAAAAGCACACAGGAAAAGGAGTACATTGCACGTACCAACTGACTGTTTGTTATTACTTAAAAAAAAAATCACTATGTCTTTATCCTTCTATCTCATTCCTTATTCTGTCCAATTTTCCTTCAGTTATCTGACTGGGTCACTCTGAAAACATCTGATCAATATGGTAAAAAAAAAAAAAACAAAAACAAAACAGAAAAAGCAGCTCCCTATAAGGGGGACACACCCTAAAGCAATTAGTCACAGTCATGAATGAGTTTCAGTTGACATCTCTATGTTCCATCTAAATTAAAATTGTAGGCTTTTTCTCTAAATTCTCACAAATTATGAAAACCCACACTACACAGAGAGAACACAGTTTTTTGTTTTGTTTTTTGAGTGCTATATAAAATCACAGATGACAGAACAAGAAAGGAATATATGGTGCTTTGTGTACAAAATCATAATACTCTCACTAGTTGCTAGCAGAATGGTTAACAATATGAAAGTTTATAATGTAACTGTCATATAGTCATATCATACAATTACTAAATAATTTCATCTTACCTGTATTGCAAGGGCACGAGCTACAAGACCTCTAAGGTATTGTAATGGGTCTTCAGGACCTTCCCATTTGCTTTGCCATGTGAGAGGACACTGCAATTTTGAAAGGATAAAAATTAAGTTTACACATTATAATATTACATATAAAAGACCTTTCAACATTTGTGTGATGGGGAAAATATTTTGGCATAATTCATATTATGTGTATCATGAATTAATTTCATTAAGATAGTCTGTTTCTTTGACCTTATATCATTAAAACTGAATGACATATAGAGTCAGAACAAATTAATCTGTTTTCCAAAAAGGAAATATTCTTAAGTAAAAATTCTTGAAAGAATAAACAAATGAACTTAAATGAATATATTGAAAGTAGCAAATCTTGAAATAATAGTTAATGCATAATAAAATGAAACTAAATTTGACAAGTTCATTTTATAAGTGATAAAAGGCAAAAAACAACCAGTCTTGTGTCCCTACAGAATTTAAATTATAACAAAAGCATTATAATGGAAGTTTTATCTCCCAAACCACACCAAGATATATTATAAAAAAAGAATAAAAAGAAAATAAATATTATAATTAAAAGCTTTCTAAAAAGTTATCTTTTAAATATCTGATCTTCTTTTAACTGGCATTCTCCATTAATACATTCGTTACAATACACCTTCTTTGTGAAAGCTTTATGTTAGTCGCTCAGTCATGGCCAACTCTTTGTGACCCCATGGACTGTAGCCCACCAGGTTCCTCTGTCCATGGGATTCTCCAGGCAAGAATACTGGAGTGGGTTACCATTTCCTTCTCCAGGGGATCTTCCCTACCCAGAGATCAAACCTGGGTTTCCTGCATTGCAGGTGGACTCCTTACCATAGTCTGAGCCAACAGAGAAGCCCCATTAGAGTTTTATATATTATCCAAATATAATATGCAAATGTCATTCAAACTTAATATTTATTTTTCTGAAGTGGAAATAATAAGGAGAAGCCATCAATTTCTTAACCCCAAACACTGTCTGATTACATAGCTGAACAACTAACCCACACTAGAGTATATCAACAATGTATGGAAAATAGAAATTATAAGATAACAAATCTTACAGTGGAAAGGATCTTAGAAAACATCTAGTTCAATACTCTCCATGAGTGAAGTAAGCTTTCTTAGGAATATGTAGCTAAGTGCTGTGAACTGAAACAAGTGTGGTGTTTTATTTATGTTTATTTTAAATTTTTTTAAATTTATTTCTAATCAGAGGATAACTGTTTAACAATGCTGGTTTCTGCCATCACTTCTGCTACATTTATAGGACTGTATATAGATGTGGTAATTTTAAGACATGACCCCAGAACCTCTGACACTGCCCGTGAAGACGAAGTCTGCTTTCCTGAAATAAGAGTCCTGTGAATGTAACAGAAGTGATGGGGTGCCAGTTACCAGGCCGAGGTCTTAAGGAATTGGTTTCTTATTACTACCTGTCTTTTGAGACTCTTGACCCTGGAATCTGTCCAGCATACTGTGAAGCCCAACTTTTGGAGAGTGCCATGTGGAGATGAACTGAGCTTCCCAGCTCTCGGGCAGCACTGATTTGCCAGTCCATGAGTGAGTGGAGTGGAAGACACAAGCTTTCTCTACCAAGGTGTACCCAAATTTCAGATATGGAAGCTTAAATGATTTTTTGAAAATTATGATGTTTTAATCTACTAACTTTTGGTGAATCTGTTGTACAGTAAGACTTAACTGCTAAAGTTCTTTGGTCTTCAGAAGTAGGATCCTACCTTAACGAAAACCTAAAACACATGGCTTTGGATTTGAGACTAGGTGGTTGGCTGAAGCTGGAAGGACCTTCAGAAGAATATAAGTGGAAACCTAAAGGACTTCTAAGAGAATAGTGGAGGCATAAGGGACTTTGAGAACTTAAAAGGAGGAAATAATCCCAGACAGGCAGAAGTACTCTCAGCACCTAAAGGTCATGCCCTGGACACTCTTAAACAAAAAAGCTTCAGCAAATCTTAAGGGTGTTGTGCCACAGCCAATGCACAAGAAGCCTAAGGTAGAAAGAACGACTTGTCATGATGAGATTTATGGTCACGGCTTTTGTCTAATGTGAATCTCAAGTGAAAGTCAAACTCTTTAAGATTTTTAGAAAACTGTTCTAAGCTGCATCTGTTTGGGATTAATGGCGAAAAGAGAGGGCAATTAAAAGAAAATTTAGAACCCCAGAATCGCTATAGGCAAGAGGCAGGCTGAGAAAACCACTCAGCCACAAACATGGCTCCATCTTACCGAAACGTATGCATAATTAAGAGGCGAGGATCAGCAGCTCAAAGCCAAGAGCCGTGGACAATCACACCCAGTGAGCAACATGGAATCCTAACAAAACAACTGAAGACATAAGCTTGCTTGGATTTCTGAATTGCTAAGGACACATGAGCCTCCTATTTCCTCACTTTTTAAGTGGGAATGACTACTGCAGTTACCTATCCTACCACTCCAGTACTCTTGTCTGGAAAATCCTATGGACGGAGGAGCCTGGAAGGCTGCAGTCCATGGGGTCGTTAAGAGTTGGACACGACTGAGTGACTTCACTTTCACTTTTCACTTTCATACGTTGGAGAAGGAAATGGCAACCCACTCCAGTGTTCTTGCCTGGAGAATCCCAGGGACGGGGGAGCCTGGTGGGCTGCTGTCTGTGGGGTCGCACAGAGTCAGACACAATTGAAGCGATTTAGCAGCAGCATCTTAACATTTTATATTGGATTTGTAGGGGACAGATAACTCATCTGTGCAGTCCACAGGTCCTCAGGTGAGAACCATACTTGAGAAAGAGCTTTTGAGGAACCACACCTAAGAAGCCTCATCCATCCTTCCACCTGATCTAGATGACATCTGGCCTGAGCCTGAGGCTGGAATGGAATGAGACATTTAGGGAAACTTAAAAGGAGATGACTGCATTTTACACGGGGGAGAAAGGCAAACAATTTGTGCCCAGAGGGCAGACTGCAGCAGCTTCAAAGTATGGCCCCCAAATAACTTGGCACTATTCCCATTGAGAGGTGAGGTCTGTGTCCCCTTGCCCTTGACAACCTAACCAATACAAGAGAGGGAAGTGGCGCTGTGTAAGTTGTCAGATCTAGGCCTTAACAACTTCACATCTTTCATTTCCTCTTTCCCAGGTTATACACTGTTAGAACCAAGACATCATGTTGTGAGGTAGCCAAGCAGTACATACAGAGAGGCCCAAGTGGAGACATCTAGAGAGCAATCAAGGACTCTGTTCATCAGTCCCGATGAGTACCAGCCAATAATCGGCACCAACTAGCCAGTGCTGTGACTGAGCGCCTGATAAGTAGATCCTCCAGCTCTAAGATGAGCTTTTTCAGTTGGTGTCACATGGAGAAAAGACTAGTCTACTGCACCAGATTGTGCCCAAAATGCACACTCATGAGCCAAATAAATGGCTGCTCTTGTTTTTAGCCATTAAGCTTCAGGGTAGTTTATTACACAGCAACAGATAGCTGATAGATCAGGCTTCCACATTCTCAGTCTTATGCTTTTCCTGTTGTAGAAAGATAGCTCCTTTAGAGTTTATTAGAGACAGTAAGTTACTGCAGTGTGCGATTGGTCCCAATGATCCTTGCCACTTGGTATTCATGTCCGTCCTTGTGAAATTCCCTCACTTTGAGTATGAACTGCTTCTGGGGACTTGCTTCTAATCAAAGAATATGGAAAAGTGATGAGAAGCCACTTCTGAGGGTAGGTTACAAATACTGTGACATCTGTCTAGCTCACTTTCTCTGCATCTCTTCCTTGTTCACTTGAAGTGGAAAAGTTGTATGCTGTGAGCTGCGTTATGGAACGCTCATGTAGCAATGAACTGGTTTGTCCAGGCAACAATCAGGGAGGGCCTGAGGTCTGCCAACAGCCCTCCCATATGCAGTCCGAGAGGCTCCAGCAATTGCAGCCCTGGTGACACCTGGTTGAAGGCTTGTGAGTGACCCTAAAACAACATGCCCAGCTACATTACACCTGGATTCCTGACTCACAGAAACTGATGTGATAAAGTTTTGCTGTCTTATGTCACGAAGTTCTAGGGCAATTTATTATGCAGCAATAGATAATAACAGAGCTATCATATATTAGTGTCCGATGTACTACATTCATTCCATAAATATTTAAATCCCCATTGTCCATTCATTCAGCATTTACTAAGAGCTTATAAGGTGTAGGCATTATAAGGTGCTTGCTATTATGGAACCTACATTTTACTGGGGGATAAAAGCAAAAATGTATTATAAGAAAAAGATTACACAGTGTTAAACCCTATGTAGAGAATTGTAACAGTATCTGTGATATGAGATTCCTTGAGATTCCTTTGGTCAGCAAGGAGATCAAATCAGTCAATCCTCAATGTAATCCTGAATATTCATTGAAAGGACTGATGCTGAAGCTCCGATAATTTGACCACCTGATGTGAAAAGCTGACATTGGAAAAGACCCTGTTGCTGGGAAAGACTGAAGGCAGGAGGAGAAGGGGATGACAGAGGATGAGACTGGATAATATCACTGACTCAATGAAAATGACTGTGAGCAAACTCCAGGAGACAGTAAAGGACAGGGAAGCCTGGTATGCTTTAGTCCACAGGGTCCTAAAGAGTCAGACATGACTTAGCACTGAAAACCATGTGGTATGATGGAAGAAATATGAAACGATAGTGATATGATAGAAGATTAGAGGGAATGAAAAATGAATAAAGTATATTCTTTATCCTAAAGAGCATTAGCAACCAATAAAAGAGATAGATGGCTAAAGTCCCTAATGGTGTTTCTTTTTTTTTTTTAATTTTATTTTATTTTTAAACTTTACATAATTGTATTAGTTTTGCCAAATATCAAAATGAATCCGCCACAGGTGTTTTAAAAATGACTTTATAACATGTTTCTGGAGCTTAGTGGAACAGTGATTTAATCAAGGAAGTATCTGTTAAGTTTTGAAAGTTGTACTGAATTTTGACAAAGGCAGACAACTGGACGGGACTGTTTAAAACAACCATTAATGTGTTAGTATCTGTGCTAAGTGTTGGATGGGCATCATCTCATATACTCCTCACAATAATCCTCAGAAGCAGATACTATTATAATTTCCATTTCACAGAGGAAAAAATACAGAAACAAAGAGAATAGCCTGTCCAAAATCACTGAGCTGGTAAATGACAAGTCTAAGATTTGGACCCATGTAATCTAACTCTAAAGTCTGTCTGCAGCATCAATACTGCCTCCAATGTATTTTATATTTCTATACTGTACAAATGCAACATTTGAGATCTGTCAACTGAAAAAGAATACACCACGTGAGAGTTGTGTGTTAAGCTTTATTTGTGGCAAAATGAGAACTATAGCCCAGGAGACAGCATTTCAGGTAGCTTCGAAAAACTGCTCCGAAGAGTTAGGGGTGGAAGGTCAGTATATTTCTGAAATTGGTGAAGGGGGAGTCCATGGAATCGACTGCTTATTTTGCAAAAGGTTGCTCCTAGCCTAGGGAAGATTCAATATAAGACAATCATGCATTGGGAATTAAAGTTCTAATAATGGGGAAACTAAGGCTCAGAGTAATTTTAATTAACTAAACTTTTTAAATAAATCTAAATGGTAGAGAACTTGAATCAAGGTCTAACTCTAATTTTGTTATCCCATGTTTTTCATGAAAGATGTTGAAAAACCAAAACAGGATAAGAGCAGACTCTTTCAAGCATCAATTAATTAATTGATAACTCAGCAATCATCTGTTAAATAGCTGCTATTTGTCAATCATTTCTTAGGTCCTGGGGATACAGATATAACACGATCCTAGTGCTAGAGGTGGAGATGGATAATAAAAGAAGGCAGCTACAGATGATACAGTGAGTTCCCTGATAATGATAAGCACTGTGCTTGTGAAACACGGATGTGAGGTACACCAAATCCACACTGTGCATAAGGGCAAGTCAGGAATGGCTTTCTAGAGGAGATAATGCTTGAGGTGAGACTCAAAAAATAAACAGCGTACAGTAGAGAAAGACATGGAAAGTAGGAAAAGGAAGGGGCATTAATAAAAAAGACATGCGTGAACTAGGCTGATGGCCAGAAGCTTTTGAATACTAATACCGAGGAGCTTAGTCTAGAAAGCGATGATAAAACTGAACATTAATTAGGGAAGTGACATAATCATATTTGGATTTTAGAAAGATTATCCTAGTAGAAGTAGGGACAACAGGCACTAGAGTGAGGAAACTGCAGTCAGAGAGGTGAATTTGGAAGGTACTATAACACAGGCATGAATCAAAGGGGACATGCATCAGTGAGAATAAGGATAACAACAGAAACACTTCTGCAGCACTTACAAGTGCAGGCCTGTTCTCAGCATTTTACTTACATTAGCCCTTTAGACTTCACATGGACCCTCTGAGATGGATACTGTTTTATTATTCCTACTAGGAACATTTAGAAACTAAGGTGGTGGTGTTTAATTGCTAAGTCGTGTCTGACTCTTTTGTGATCTCATGGACTGTAGTCCGCCAGGCTCCTCTGTCCATGGGACTTCCCAAGCAAAACTACTGGAATGGGTTTCCATTTCTTTTTCCAGGAGGGGGTTCCTGACCCAAGGATCAAACCCAAGTCTTCTGCATTGCAGGTGGGTTCTTTACTACTGTAAATTAAGGTAAAGAAAGCTTAAGTAGCTTGCACCAGGAAACATTCCAGTATGTAATCTTGGATGTTTGATTTGCACTCTGCAACCTTAATATGTATATTATATGAACTTTAAAAAAAAGGACCACCGTTAGTAACTCTTTTTCCTTTTCATTTAATAACGTAACTGTCTCTCTGACAAACTCTACCCTACAGATTAAACTGATGTGCTGGCCCTCACACCTGAGTGGGACACTGGTAATCCATCATCTGCACACTGCTGAAGTTAAGCCAACACTGGCTTGTAGTGTACGGAAATGAAGTGACTCTCACTTGATTCAAGCTTATTGCAGGGTCTGAAACAGGGAGCAAGCTTTGTAATTGCTATTTATTTTGAGCACTAGAAGTTGCATTGGGATTTCACAGTATGTGGAAAGAAAAGAATTCACTTTGCATATTTTAATGAAAAGGAGAAAGAAAAAAGGAAAAACAAAAATATAATTCACTGTGATTTCAATTTTATATGAAGTGCTTAACCCATATGTACAGTTTATCACTAACTCCTAAACTAGCCATAACTTACACCTTTCTACAATTAATTAAATTAGCTAAAATCCATTCATACACATATACATCATGAGAGAGTATTTTTCAGAAGGATAAATATAGCTTTAGAATAAAGCACTTTAATGATAGAACCCTTACCATCTATACAGAAGAGAAAGTACAACTCAGAAGATAGCTTGTGATAAAAGAGAATACATTCTGATTTAATCTTTCTAAGACCTTTATTTAGCTCCAGGGATTTCAATTTTCTTACCCGAGAAACAATTTATAAACCATCACCAGAACCAACTAAGGACTTTCAGATCCAAGAGATTTAATTAATTGTACTACTTTCTTTTCAAATATGAGTGTTATTTTAAAAATCTTTTTATTTGTGTCTTTTCTTTTAAAGAGTCTCATATTATTTGTTTTCTCAGGACATGTAATTTCAGTTTCCCATTAAAAATTCCCTGATATCTCAGTTGGTAAAGAATCCGCTTGCAATGCAGAAACCCCAGTTCAATTCCTGGGTCGGGAAGATCCCCTGGAGAAGGTATAGGCTACCCACTCCAGTATTCTTGGACTACCCTGGTGGTTCAGCTGGAAAAGAATCCACCTGCAATGCAGAAGCCCTAGGTTTGATCCCTGGGGTGGGAAGATCCCCTGGAGAGGGGAAAGGCTACTCACTCCAGTATTCTGGCCTGGAAAATTCCATGGACTGTATAGTCCATGGGGTCACAAAGGTTCATACATAACGGAGTGACTTTCACTTTCACACTTTCATTAAAAATTATAAAATATGTATAAGAGATTACACTAAGTTATATAAAAAGTTTGTAAAGGTAGAAGCAATCCATTGACGAACAAATGTATAAATGAAATCTGACACAGAACTGCTGCTGCTACTGCTGCTAAGTCGCTTCAGTCGTGTCCGACTCTATGCGACCCTATAGATGGCAGCCCACCAAGCTCCCCTGTCCCTGGGATTCTCCAGGCAAGAACACTGGAGTGGCTCGCTATTTCCTTCTCCAATGCACAAAAGCGAAAAGTGAAAGTGAAGTTGTTAAGTGGTGTCCGATTCTTCGCAACCCCATGGACTGTGGCCTACCAGGCTCCTCCGTCCATGGGATTTTCCAGGCAAGAGCACTGGAGTAGGGTGCCATCGCCTTCTCCGACACAGAACTAACTTGACGCAAAAAGTGTCTTGTCCAAATAAACCCACTCCAAGTTGAAAATATCCTGTCGAAAATGCATCTAATGGACCTAAGTTACTGAACATCGTAGCTGTTAGCCGAACCTATTTTAAAAGTGCTCAGAACTCATACGTTAGCCTTCAGTTGGGCAAAGCCATCTAACACAAAGCCTGTTCTATAATAAAGTATATAATATCTCAAGTAATTTATGGAATACTGCGCTGAAAGTGAAAACGGAATGGTGTATGGGCACAGAATGGCTGCACTGTATGGGTGGCTCACCCTGCTGACTGTGTGGCTGGGTGGCAGCTGCAGCTCACTGCTGTTGCCCAGCATTTCAAAAGAAAGGTGCCACACATGCCAGCCAGGGAAGAGATCAAAATTCCAAGTATGGTTTCTATTGAACATATCACTGTTGCACCATCCTAAAGTGTAAACCACCTCAAGTTAGGGACCATTTTCATGTATGTACAATGGAAAATTTTTCAGCATTAAAAAGAAAGGAAATACCCATGCTACAAAATGAATGAACCTTGAGGATAATATGCTTAGTGATACAAACCAGTCAAATAACTATTATTCCACTTATATGAAGCACCTAGAATATTTAACTTCATAGGGATAGAATGGTGGCTGCTGGAGGCTGGGTGGTGGGGGAACAAGAAGGTATTCAGTGGGTAGTGTTTCCATTCCATTTTGTAAAATAGAAAAGAGTTCTGGAGATTGGTTGCACAACCCCGTGAATGTACTTAACTTTACTGAACTGTATGCTTAAAATGGTTAAAATGATAAATTATATATGCATATTGCCACAATTTAAAAACTTCATTAGAAAACATGCAAAAGGAAAAGAAGAAACCAGTTTCCTTCCTGAGTCTATGGCAGTATTGTGTGCTTGATAATTTATTTGTTACCCACATTGAGTTCACTGAATACAGAGACCATGCCCTGTGCATTTTTTCCTATCTCCAGGGCCCGGCATGGTATAGAGAGTCCATGGTAAAGGGTCAATAAACATTTGCAGAATGTTCTTTATATATCATTCAGTAACAACCTGAAGTTGAGTTCATTTTAGGGCTTGAATCCTGACATTATTAGCACAAAAATTTAACTAAATGCAGAATTACCAAAAAGAAAGAAAGAAGACAAGCAAGGAAATAAACAAAGTGGGTGACGTGTGAAACACAGAGCTGCTGTGACGCCGGTGCTGCCGCCGTTCAGTGGCAGGGTCGTGTTCAAGTCTTTGTGAGCCCCCAACTGCAGCACGCCCGTCTTCCTTGTCCTCACTGTCTCCTGGAATTTAGTCAAACTCCTGTCCACTGATTCAGTGGTGCCGTTGAACCATCCTGTCTCTGTCTTTCCCTTCTCCTCCTGCTTCAATCTTCCCCAGAATCAAGAGTTTTTCCAGTGAGCTCTTCACATCAGGTGGCCAAAGTATTGGAGCTTCAGCTTCAGCATCAGTCTTTCCACTGACTATTCAGGGTTGATTTACTTTAGGACTGACTGGTTGGATCTCCTTGCTGTCTAAGGGACTCTCAACAGTCTTCTCCAACACCACAGTTCAAAAGCATCAATTCTTTGGTGTTCAGTCTCCTTTATGGTCCAACTCTCACATCCATACATGACTACTGGAAAAACCATAGCTTTGACTAGATGGACCTTCCTTGGCAAAGTGATGTCTTTGCTTTTTAATATGCTGTCTAGGTTTGCCATGGCTTTTCTTCCAAGGAACAAGCATCTTATAATTTCGTAGCTGCAGTCACCATCCACAGTGATTCTTGAGCCCAAGAGAATAAAATATGCCACTGTTTCCACTTTTTCCCCTTCTATGTGCCATGAAGTGATGGGACTGAACGTCATGATCTTCATTTACTCAGTGTTGAGTTTTATACCAGCTTTTTCACTCTCCTCTTTCTCTCTCATCAAGGGGCTCTTCAGTTCCTCCTCACTTTCTGCCTTTAGAGCGGTACCATCTGCATATCTGAGGTTATTGATATTTCCCCTTGCAATCTTGATTCCAGCTTGTGAGTCATCCAGCCTGGCATTTCGCATGATGTACTTTACAGCTAAGTTAAATAAGCAGGGTGATAATATACAGCCTTGTCATATTCCTTTCCCAATTTTGAGCCAGTTTGCTGTTCCATGTCCTGTTCTAACTGTTGCTTCTTGACCTGCATACAGGTTTCTCAGGAGACAGATAAGGTGGTATGGTATTCCTATCTCTTGAAGAACTTTGCAGTTTGTTGTGATCCACATAGTCAAAAGCTTTAGCATAGTCAGTGAAGCTGATACTTTTCTGGAATTCCCTTGCTTTTTCTATGATCCAATAATGATTTATTTGCTAAGTCGTGTCCGACTCTTGTGATCCCATGGACTGTAGCCTGCCAGGCTCCTCTGTCCATGGGATTCTCCAAGCAAGAATACTGCAGTGGGTTGCCATTTCCTTCTCTGGGGAATCTTCCCAACCCAGAAATCAAACCTGGGTCTCCTGTACTGCAGGCATATTCTTTACAGACTAAGCTACCAGGGAAATATTTTAGGTTAAACAAATACCCCCAAAGATTGGACCTGGTGTGACTCATGCGCACATGCTAAGTTGTTTCAGTCATGTCCGACTCTTTGCAACCCTATGAACTATAGCCTGTCAGGGTCCTCTGTCCATGGGATTCTCCAGGCAAGAATACTGGAGTGGGTTTCCATGCCCTTCTCCAGGGTATCTTTTCAACCCAGCAATCAAACCCGCATCTCTTATGTCTCCTGCATTGGCAGGCAGGTTCTTTACCACTCGTGCCTCCTATGACTCAAATATTTTGGAGTGGGTAGCCTTTCTCTTCTCCAGGGAATCTTCCCAATCTAGGGATTGAACTCAGGTCTCCAGTATTGTGGGCAGATTCTTTACCACAAGGGAAGTCCAAAAATACTGGAGTGGGTAGCCTGTCCCTTTTCCAGCAGATGTTCCTGACCAGGAATTGAACTGGGGTCTCCTGCATTGCAGGCGGATTCTTTACCAACTGAGCTATGAGGGAAGCCCATCCAGTGGATGTTGGCAATTTGATCTCTGGTTCCTCTGCCTTTTCTAAATCCAGCTTGTACATATGGAATATCTCGGTTCACATACTGTGGAAGCCTAGCTTGAAGGATTTTGAGTATTACCTTGCTAGCATGTGAAATGAGCACAATTATATGATAGTTTGAACATTCTTTGGCATTGCCTTTCTTTGGGATTGGAATGAAAACTGACCTTTGCTAGTCCTGTGGCCACTACTGAATTTTCCAGATTTGCTGCCATATGAGTGCAGTGCTTATAACAGCATCATCTTTTAGGTTTTGAAATAGCTCAGCTGCAATTCCATTACCTCCACTAGCATTGTTTGTAGTGATGCTTCCTAAGGCCCACTTGACTTCACATTCCAGGATGTCTGGCTCTAGGTGGGTGATCACACCATCATGGTTATCCCAGTCATTAAGATGTTTTTTGTATAGTTCTTCTGTGTATTCTTGCCACCTCTCCTTAATCTCTTCTTCTTCTGTGAGGTTCATACCATTTCTGTCCTTTATTGAGCCCATCTTTGCATGAAATGTTCCCTTGGTATCTCCAACTTTCTTGAAGAGATCTCTAGTCTTTCACATTCTATTGTTTTCCTCTATTTCTTTGCGTTGATCACTGAGGAAGGCTTTCATATCTCTCCTTGCTATTCTCTGGAACTCTGCATTCAGTTGGTTGTATCTTTCCTTTTCTCCTTTGCTTTTCACTTCTTGTCTTTTCTCAGCTATTTGTAAGGTCTCCTCAGATAACTATTTTGTCTTTTTGCATTTCTTTTTCTTGGGGATGATTTTGTATAGCATACCAAAATAATTTTAAAGGCACCTTGAGGCACCTGATGATTGAAAATAGCTATTGGTAGAGAATGATAAACTCTATTCAAAATGTACATACATTTTAAAACAAATGTTGTTCAATGTTTGTCATTCCAATATGTAACAGACTCACAGTATCCCCAGCATGGCATACACATACACTTGCAAGTATTAAAAATATTTATAATGAAGTTTTGGGAAAGATGATTAAGCTTATCTTCAAGTATGTTCAGTACATAAAGCGATCGTCTAAAATTTTTTTCATCTAATAAAATCTAATAAAAGCAGATCAAATGTATATTTACTTCTGTGGAATTTATTTCAAAATAATGTTCAATAAAAAACTCTATGCTTTAACATTCGTTAAGATTTTATGATTTCATGGATACTTTCTGTATTGTTTCCTGTGATAAATTCATTTAGGCCAATGTCATGTTGGTATAAGTAAATATATGTATATTTTCTTGATAAAGTGTCTATTCAAATCTTTTTTCTCATTTATAACATTGGGATGTTTGTCTTTGCATTTCTGAATTGATTTCTTCTTAATATTTCCATACAAATACACGTTCTTTGGTTGGATGTATGTCTTGCAAATCTTTTCTCCTAGTCTGTGGCTCACTTTTCATTCTTAACAGTTAATTCTTAACAGTGTGATCAATTTGGGGATAATTGTTTTATACGTTTGGAGGTACAGGTGTATGCATTATTATTATTAGGCTTTTGGCTATTTAATTGTTTTACTACCATTTGTTAAAGAGATTTTCATTTCTTCATTTAACTGCCCTAGAATATTTGGTGAAAATCAACTGATTATCTCTGAGTCTATTTCTGAACTCCGTATTCCATTTTACTGAGCTATGTATCTATCTTTATACCATTAAGAGTCCTGGTAGCTCAGAGGTTAGAGCATCTGCCTCCAATGTGGGAGATCCAGGTTCGATCCCTGGGTCGGGAAGATCCCCTGGAGAAGGAAATGGTAACCCACTCCAGTATTCTTGCCTGGAGAATCCCACGGACAGAGGAGCCTGGCAGGCTACAGTCCATGGGGTTGCAAAGAGTCGGACATGACTGAGCGACTTCACTTTCACTTTTCACTTTCATGCATTGAAGAAGTAAATGGCAACCCACTGCAGTGTTCTTGCCTGGAGAATCCCAGGGACGGGGGAATCTGGTAGGCTGCTGTCTATGGGGTCGCACAGAGTCAGACACAACTGAAGCGACTTAGCAGCAGCAGCAGCACACCAGGTCTTTTGCATTTTATTTGAATCAAATTCTCCATCACTATAAAAAAAAGTTCTGTGTCTGTGTGGAATCTCAGGATCAGTCTGGAAAAGACTAACATCTTAAGAGCACTGGGTAACCTGCCGTGTGAGCACAGCACCCCTTTCAGTGCATGTTTCCCTTTATTTAGGTCTTTTTAAGTTTCAGTCATCAGTGTTTTATAGTTTTCAGTGTGTATAAAAGCTTTACAAATCTTTTGTCAATTTTATCCTGATATGTCATCTTCCTGATATAATTACAAATGATACTTTTACATTTCAATTTTCAATAGTTTTTTTTCCAGGATACACGCTACATTTTTAATGTATTTACTTAAACTCTCTTCCTAGCCTTTTAGATAGCTTTTAGATTTCTTAAGATCTTGAGAGTAGTTGATCATATCCTCTGCAAAAAACAGACAGGCGTCCTTCTTCCTTTCCAGTGTGCATGCCTTTTATTTCTTTTTCTTAACATGGTGCACTAGGCAGCCCCTTCAATGAAATGCTGAAAAGCAGTGAGACAGGACCTCAGGATCCTATGCCCAATCTTCGGAGAAAAACATTCAGTCTTTTACTCCCATATTAGCTATAGTTTGTTCATAGATGCCTTTTCTCTGGTTAAGAAGGTTCTCCTAAAATTCCAGTTTGGTGACAGGTTTTGTCATGACTGGATGCTGAATTCTGTCAAATGCCTTTTCTGCATCTATTAATACTGATTTCTAAAATTATTAAAATGGTAAATAATATTGATTTTTCATTAACTCAAATTTAAGATAAACTCCACTTGGTTATCTGTTATTTTGAATTCAATTTGCTAATATCTTGGTGACAATTTTAGTATCTATATTCATGAAGGAACTCAGTCTGTAGATTTCTTTTATTATGATGTCTTTGTTAGGTTTTATTATCAGGTAATGCTAGTCTCACAAAAAAGCAGGGAAGTATTCCTGCCTCTTCTATTTTCTGAAATAGTTTACAGAATTGATATTATTTCTTCCTTATGTTTTTGTTAGATTTCACCAGTGAATTCTAGGTGTTCTCTTTGTGGAAAGGTTTTTTAATAACAAATTCAACTTCCTTAATAGAAAGATACATAAGTTACCTATTTCTTCTTGACTGAGCTTTGGTAATTTGTATCTTTCAAGGAATTTCTACATTTCATCTAAGTTCATCTAAGTATATTCTATTATGGCAAATGAAGGTTATAAGTTAGGGATAGGGTATATGAAGGCCCCTTGTTCTTACATAGATCAACAGGAACTGATTTCCATTTATTAATATAAGTACATCTAATTAATTTTTGATTATAAGTAAAGCTAGAAATAAGGAGGTGGGGGAATTCTATGCTAATATTTGGTAGGCCTTTGGAGATGAGTATGTGGAGTTCGTTCTTCATAAAGCTGATCACTGCCTCTCATAATAAAGACTACCATTTAGCTGCATGGTCAAATTAACAAAACATTCAATGAGAGATGAAAAAGAAAGAACAGTGAGCCAGGAAACACAACATCAGGACTGCAGTATGGGCTCTGACCCTTTACCAAGTTAGCAACCCCTTTCAGCTTTGGTTTTCTAACAGAAATAAAAGGGAGATGATAAGGGCAGAAAATCAGATGAGGGTACACAAGGGCTCCATAACTGGCAGTGTTACATGAAACATAAGCTACCACTCCATTCTAATGGACAAATGCAAATTATTCAACATGAATAATTATCATTGGGTAAAATAGTTTGTATGTGACTTTTCTTAGAACTTCTTTGTGTAAAGGTAGGTAAATTTGAAAAGGGGGGCCTTTAAGAAAAGATGAGATCTCCAACCATTTAATACGAACCATTTAATCTTTTCTTTTCCCCCACCGACTGGAAGATGGATAATGGAGGTCGCAGCACGGATGGCGACAGTGGTGTGGGGATGGCACTAAGGAGGGGCAGCAGCTGCCGCTGCCCTTCTGATGGCACTGTCTACAGAGCAGCGTTTCTGCAACCTCGGCATGCAGCCGGCCCTCTCAAGGGACTGACAAAACACAGACTGCCGGGCGACACGTTCAGAATTTATGACCAGTTAGTCTGGGGTGGGGCCTGAGAGTCTGTAATTTTACCAAGTTCTCAGATGATACTGATGTTATTGTCTGGAGACCCTACTTTGAGAGACACTGCTTAAAGAAGACCATGGCAGAGAAAGGAGTGAAAGGAAAAACCTGTCTAGCAGAGGAGCTCGCAACTCTTAGAGGAAATCTTGATAAAGCTGGTGTGTGTGTGTGTGTATGTGTGTGTGTGTGTGCATGCGTATTTTTTAAAAGTGTAGGTCTTTCCTTCAAGTTTTAGAAGTGTCAGTAATTTGACAAAAGGTTAAACACCAGTTGTTTGGAAACTTAATGAGTCAAGATCTATTAGCAATTTTGCTGTACTGTTGAGTGACTCCTTGCTTTAAAGATTAAAAAGCTTTAGTGTTACCACCTAATATGTTAAGATAGACTGAAATATACAGGAAATACCTACACTGCCTTTAAAGGCATACTATTAAAATAATCTTTTCTAAAGCAATACAATCTATTAATTTCTGCAAAATGGTAATTCACATAGTGATTATTTAGCAAGAAATATGAGGTAATTTAGTGTTATATCTTTCCAACTTTTGCTTATCTTCTAAATTATGATTAAAAGCCTATGTCCTAATACATAAAAGAAGAATAACAATATTTTACAATATCATGTCCTAACAAGCATAAGTACGGTGATTTTTTACAAAAAAGTTTCAGTAGATCATCAGAAATGTGTCAAGGAAAAAATGTCATAATTCTCCCTAGGAAAATTCTTACTCCAGTCATTTCAGAGACTGTAAAGAAAATGTCAAGTACTAAACTATTTCCTAAATTACATTAAGTCACATCACATAATTCAGAACTTGTCACATTCAAATGTAATAAAACATTTAATTTTTATCCTGAAATAAATGGGATAGTACTAGATTCAAATTTTTGGTAAAACGCATTAGAAAGTAAATGTCAGAAACTATTTTAACTGATCTTATCCCAGTGAAAGTCAGCCTTGCCTTATTTGAGTTTTACCAAACACCCTGAAATATTTCAAAGATACTATATGTGATATAACTTAAATGTGCTTCACAAAGCACATTTTTTATCCTTAGAAAGAATTTTAACAAATTCACTTTCAGGCAAATTATACAAATATTTTAAAAATAGTGATATTTTAAAGGCTATATTTCTTAAGTCAAAGTGTAATGTAGAACACAATAATTAACAATGAGATTGCACATATATTACATAAACACATTTTTAAGAAATAAGTCCTCAGATCCTATATCAAGGACAGAAACACTTAGCAGAGCTTAATGGGCTGAGGTGAAGATAAGAAATGTTATAAATAATTAATAATCTAGAACCCTTCCCTAAAATATCATTCTTTGGTGTTATTCAAGGAACATGTGTCATATAACAAAACCATTTAGGGTTTTATTGCTATCTTTCAATAAGATCTATTGTAAACCATATTACACTACAGTCATAAAAATAATTTATCCATTTGCTTGAATGTGTATGTCAAAGATTACCCAAATGGTTAACAGCAGAAACAAAACAAGAAATAACATCTGTCATTACCTTTCATAGTTTTCATTAATATCACACAGAATCCTCAAGCACTTTATCCATGATAACAATTTAACTTTCACAACAATCACATGATGTAGGTCCCTTTATTATTCTCATCTGACACAAGAGAAAGTTTAGGAGGTTTAAGTGACCTGTCCAAAGTCACACAGCTATTAACTGGCAGAACAGAATGAAACAGGCAGACCTGTTCTGGAAGCCACATTCCTAGCTTCTTTATTACATTATATTTACATGAAAATATTCCTATTTCCTATAACATTTAATCCAAACTCTTTTCTTTGGCTTTAAAGACCTCAGAAATCTGATGTAACCTTAGTTTTACTACACTTCGTTGTATACCAGTTCCACTGGACTTACTGTTCCCTTCTACACAAGTCATGTTCTTCCGGCATCACTAGTCTCCTCTTAATCTTGATGCAACTCTAACTGTCTATACCATACATTTTACCCATATACAGCATGGAGTTGGATTTAAAGATATACACTCTCATGAGTATTTATCTTTTCACAAATAAATTTAAATTCATTTACATTTATTATGACAATCAGACCTGTCTAGATTCAAATCCTGACTGTGTAAATTACTCATTGTGTGACTGGTTAAATTATTTAACGCTTCTCTGCCCCAGGTTCCTCACAGTAAAATGGGGCTAACATAGCACCATCTCGTACTGTTAATGTGGTCATTAAATGAGTTAATTAATGTAATTTTAAAATTCTTAGAACACTTTACCACTGTTTCCTTCACTGTGTCATGAAGCTTTCATGATTGATAATATATCTACTTTAAATTGGAAACAAATTAGTTACAATTTGTCATACAGAACAGTATTACACCACTCTGATTAATAGATTATTAATTATTAACAAATTACTGAAACTGGAGCCTATTATACAGAGTGAAGTAAGCCAGAAAGAAAAACACCAATACAGTATACTAACGCATATATATGGAATTTAGAAAGGTGGTAACAATAACCCTGTATACGAGACAGCAAAAGAGACACTCATGTATAGAACAGTCTTTTGGACTCTGTGGGAGAGGGAGAGGGTGGGATGATTTGGGAGAATGGCATTGAAATATGTATAATATCATATATGAAATGAGTTGCCAGTCCAGGTTCGAAGCACGATACTGGATGCTTGAGGCTGGTGCACTGGGACGACCCAGAGGGATGGCATTGGGGAGGGATGAGGGAGGAGAATTCAGGATGGGGAACACATATATACCTGTGGCAGATTCATTTTGATATATGGCAAAACCAATACAATATTGTAAAGTTAAATAAAATCAAATTAAAAAAAGAAAAAAATTATTAACAAATTAATAACAAATTAACATTATTAACAAATGATTAATAGAGATAGTAATCTACACACAAAAAAAACACAATGCAAAGCTGAGACTCTTTTTTCCAGGGTAAAGAAAAGAGGAACATACAGTTACGTCTTTTTTTGAAAATTTTTAAAAAGTTTATTTAATTTGTTGATTTCTTATGTTGAATTTTTGGGGCCATACCCTGTGGCATGCAAGATCTTATTAGGATCAAACTTGCCCCCATTTCAGTAGAAGCAAGGAGTTGTAACCACTGGATCTCCAAGAAAGCCCCTGCAATAGATCTTTTTGTATATGTGAATAAAGAATATTAAGATGGGCTGAAAGTTTCTATCCCCCCAAAATACGTATGTTGAAACTCTAGACCCTGCTGTCATGGTCCTGAAGCTAAGGTCTGGGAGAGGTAATTAGGTTACACGGGTGAGGTCTGGGGGAGGTAATTGGGTTGTAAGAGTGAGTGGAGACTTCATGATACAATTAGTGTCCTCAGAAGGAGAGAGAGGAGAGAGTTTGCGTTTGTCCTCTATACCCTGTGAGGACACAGCGAGAAGACAGCCATCAGCAAATCAGGAAGCAGGTCTCACCAGACCCCAGATCTAACAGTAATTCAGTCTTCAACTTTCAAGCCTCCAGAATTGTGAGAAATAAGTATTTGTTGTTTAAGCCATCCATTCCATGTTAATTTGTTATAGCAGCCTGAATTAAAACAGAAATCTTTTTTATGTTAGAGAGTAAGATACAGGCAGTTCTAGGAAGACTATCTTTTATTTTCAAACAGAGAAGACTTTTATGTTGACTATCAGTTTTTCTATATTGAGGGTAAACAGCAGGCAAAACAAAACAAAACAAAACAAAACACATTTTTTCTTTCTAAATTCCTATAGAGCCCTAGTGACATCTTTTCCAAAGGCCAGGTTCTGCAAAGTTTATATTCTCCAAATTAGCTAAAGTGAATCTACATAAGATATTCTGAATGCTTTGTTTTTATCCAAGAGATATGAAATAACATGGATTTTAATGTCATTTATAATGGTCCAATTACTCATCAAGAGATGTGTTGATTTTCTTTTCCTCTGCTTATTATGTTTCTATTTGGTAAGTATCCTTCCCTTACTTGTAGTATATGTATTACAGATGGAGCAGAATCTCTCCCCAGATTCTGGGAGATGCATTTGGCTTAAGCCCCAGCCAGTGAGACCTCCGCACAAGCTGCCCACAGAACTAGTAAAGGACTAGGCACAAAACACAAGCCGTTCAGTCTGAAGCAAAGTTAATCCCAAGATTTTTGCTTGAGTTGCCAGGAAACAGGTATTCTTTCTCTTGGACTTAGACGACATAAGACTTGAACTCCTGGGAGACCACCATGTGTAGACGACCCACTCAAAAGTGAAGTTGTTATGGAAGATGCATACACACACATACACAAAGACACACGCTACGACTAAAGAGGTAGATAAATAACACACGCTGAGATCCTAATAACAATTTTAAGCTGCATCAAACTGATTTAATGCTGCTACCTTTGGATCCTTCAGTTGCAACAGCCGATTAATTCTATGTGGCTTAAGCTAGTTTACCCCTGGAAAAGGGAAAAGCCACCCACTCCAGTATTCTGGCCTGGAGAATCCATGGACTGTATAATCCATGGGGTCACAGAGTCGGACACAACTGAGAGACTTTCACACTAAGCTAGATTAACTCGGATTTTCTGTTACTGTAAATTGTAAGACTTCTAACAAAGGTATACAAGATGGAGGAGTCACTTACATTAATGAAAATAAAACACATATATTTAATATCGGCTTACCTTTTGGTTTAATAAAGCACTTGCCAATTTTTGTACTTCTGAACTCAATAAGGTGGTTCCTCTGATGACTTTGCTGAGAGCAGCAAGAGACTGATGGACACTCTGTACTAAGCGGATGGCGTTAAATTGTTCAAGAATGATGAAGGATAATATTGGAGATCCTTGTCGATCATTAGGAGGCAACAATTTCTGATGAATCAGGTTTGAATTCTAAAAGAATAATGTATCATTTAATATTTGCTGAAAAGTAACACAAATATATCAAAACATTCAAAAGTTATTTAAATCTTTTGTTGGTATACTTGTTTTGAAATACTCTCTTATGAATGGCCAAATGTATTAAATCCATAAATACATAGGAAAAGAATTCTGGACTTCACCAACTTAAACGGGGTGAGAGTGGAAACTGAGAACGGGAACTCAGCAGTCGATATGGCTGGAAAGTGTAAGAACAGCACACTGTAAGCCAACGCAGAGAGAGCAGCACAGCTAAACTACAACTCAATTGCTACAAGGAAAGCAGAAGGAATCATGCCTTTGAAAAATATGTGAGCAAATACTTATTTCAATTTGAAAATTTACTGTATGTAAACTTAAAAAAATTACATTAAAGATCGGTACCAGTGAATATTCTATCTTAGTATTTATTTCTACATCTACACTTTAAGAGAGGCTCTGATACATGGAACTTGGGGCTTCTCAAATTGTTAAAAAAAAAAAAGTCAAGGAATCTCAGCCTTTTCCGAACAGTCTACATAGCTAAGAAGAAAAAAATATATCACTTCATTAGTATTCTAAAAGTGTCAAAAACCTGTCAAAGAGACTGCACTGGCAAGTCTGCACTCTTACCTACTGTCCATTTTCCTGACTTCCTCTGTATGTTCTGCTTACAGTCCTAATGAAGGGTCCCCTCTTCTTGTTCTAGTGGTTGTCACATTCCCATATTCTATGAGAGCCCTGTCTGTTTTTCAAGTTTTTGGTATGATGATTTAATATCATAATATGAAGATCTAGCCATTAAATACAAAATTATGAAATAAATTTTACTGGCATGAAGTCATTCCTGAAAATAGATTCAGGCTATGAGTTCAAATTTAGGCATTTTATTTGTATTAATACTACATTTAAAATATTAAAGCTGTTGGAATCATCTTTAATAGACAAAAAAACGCACATAAATGTACCTATAAAAGTACACAGTGGTGAACTCTAAATCTAGAAGAGAAAAACAGTATATTGTTAAAATTAACTATAAATATTATCCCCTAGATTGGAATTATTTGAACCAGAGCATGAAATAAATAATACTTAACACATCTCCAACCTTAATCAAGTTATAAAACTGACATAAAATTTAGATTTTATAGACTTTCCATAATTCCTCATATTAAAAACCATCCCTGGAAGTGAATAATACGTGGTACTTAAATCTTTATCAGTCTTACACTAAGACTGGTAAAGATTCAGTTCAGTTCAGTCACTCAGTCATGTCCGAAACTGCAATCCCATGGACAGCAGCATGCCAGGCCTCCCTGTCCATCACCAACTCCCGGAGCTTGTTCTAACTCATGTCCATTGAGTCAGTGATGCCATCCAACCATCCATCCTCTTTTGTCCCCTTCTGTTCCCACCTTCAATCTTTCCTAGCATCAAGACTCTTTTCCAATGAATCAAATCTTTGCATCAGGTAGCTAAAGTATTGGAGTTTCAGCTTCAGCATCAGTCCTTCCAATGAACATTCAGGACTGATCTCCTTTAGGATGGACTGGCTTTATCTCCTTGTAGTTCAAGGGACTCTCAAGAGTCTTCTCCAACATCACAGTTCAAAAGCATCAATTCTTCAGCACTCAGCTTTCTTTATAGTCCAACTCTCACATCCATACATGACTACTGGAAAATCCATAGCTTTGACTAGATGGACCTTTGTCAGCAAAGAAATGTTTCTGCTTTTTAATATGGTTTCTAGGTTGGTCACAGCTTTTCTTCCAAGGAGCAAGCATCTTTTAATTTCATGGCTGCAGTCACCATCTGCAGTGATTTTGGAGCCCAAGAAAATAAAAGTCTGTCGCATTTTCCATTGTTTCCCCATCTTTTGCCATGAAGTGATGGGACCGGATGCCATGATCTTAGTTTTCTGAATGTTGAGTTTTAAGCCAACTTTTTCACTCTCCTCTTTCACTTTCATCAAGAGCCTCTTGGTAAAGATTACTGAATAATAACTTAGTTTATAGATTTTTATCCATTCTATTAAACTGATGAGTCAAATCTGCACTGTTCACAGTTACTTTATAGAAGAAGAACACACAAAAATGGAATCTTAGATCATTCAAACAAGATTCCATTTATTTATGATGCACGAAAATAGAAAACTTAGCGTACTGAACTTTTTAAAAAGCTGATTTAAGAGAGTACCTATCAAAACTACTTAAAATTGAAATAGAGGTCAGGTAAGAAGTATGGTCTAGAGATGTGCAGTAAGTGTAAAATACCAACTGAATTTCAAAGACTTAATACGAAAAGGATGTGAAATATCACATTAATAATTTTATATTGATCACCCACTGAAATTCTAATATTCTGAATATATCAGGTTAAATAAAATATATTATTAATTTTATTTCTTCATACTTATTTGAATATGGCTGCTAGAAAATTTAAAATTACAATTATGGAGTCTATTTGTGTTTCACATTATATTTCTATTGTAGAGTGTTGGTCTAGAAACTATCAAGTAAAATGATATGAGTTCAGCAATAAGAACAGAAGAACATGGCAGAAAACAGCACACAGTAGGGTCTTAAAAAAAGTGTTTGATTAATTAAAGATGAAAAAAATTAACAGTAAAAAGCCCCAAAGTGATATAAATTGTGATAAATGAATGACTGAGAGAAATACAGCAGAAGACATCAAAGAATATTATATTTTATAACATAATTCATTTCCTACAAGCCTTCATAAAGCTTTATTAAAAAATTAATACAACTTTAACTATAAAAATATATTTTATACATTCTGAAAGAGTTAAGCATAGAGATTTATAGCAGTAGAAACATGTTAAAGTGTTACATCCATCTTAAAACAACCTCAAATTAAGTATTATTTATAATTCAAGTAGCTAAAATTGCCATAAGCAAATTATATCACTGTAAGACATTTTTCAATGAAACTACCTAGGGATTGCAGTCATAGTTTTAGTAAATTGATGATAAGAAAAACTTTTTTATGAATAAATATAATTGGTTGAATCATGTACTTTGGAAGGACATCTTTGACATTTTAAAGTTCATCTTATCTTTAAAAAAACTAAGTGTATTCATAGGGTATCATTATCTAATTATGAAGCTGCTGGAGAAGAAATGATTGTGGATTTTTAAAAACTATTAAGCAAGAAATATCTTTTGGGCAAGAAAAAGACTAGTCTAACTTTGGTACAATTTAGGTATTAATCCAGAATTTTTGTGTTTTAACTAGAATAGTTTCTAAAGCGAGATACTAATTTAGACATAAGTAAAACAGATGGCACATAGAAGTACTACTCTCTCTGTTCTTTTAATAATTAAAGCTTTTTGAAAATGATTCCTTCTCAGAAAGAATTTTTGCCACTAAAGGAAATTCAAGCAATGAGTAAAGGTTAGCAAGTTTTTCTATAAAGATTCAGATAGCAAATGTCAGACTTTGTGGGACATAAAATCTCTGTTATAACAAATCAACTCTGGCTGTTACCATGTAAATTTAGCAACAGACAATATATAAACAAACAGGCATGGATGATTTTCAATAAATCTGTATTTACAGAAACTGGCAGCAGTTTAGACTTGGCCCATGTGCTGTAGTTTGTCAACCTCTCAGGTACACTACCACTTATTCAAAGCATTATGGAGATTCACATATTGCTCTAGATAGCATCAGAGTCCCTTCCAGATCTTAGTTCAATGAAATTAGTAAGATGTGAACTGTAGTTTTATGTGTGTATTTACCTATGACTCATCGAACAATAATCAACAATTGGACACAAGTATTTTTCCTCTTGTCATATGATCATGTCTTTGTTGAAGATATGTTTTTTTATTAAAAAAAGATACTAAAAAACTTAACACAGTCATTTTAAAAAGCAAAAAAGGAAGTGAGACACATCAGAAAGAAAGATGGGATAGCTCTGAGTTACAGAAAAGGGGGAAATATCTTCATTTCCATGTGGCAGAAATTCTACTTATGCCCTCCAGTAATCCTTCATTCCACTTCAGATAATAATTTCCTAATATCTCTCTGGGAAGATCCCAACTCTAAGTCCAAATGGTTCTGGTAGAGTTGACTCTGGTATATGACTTGTGTACATACTAGGTCCCTTGAGTCGTGTCCGACACTTTGTGACCCAGTGGACTATAGTTCACCAGACCCTCTGTCCATGGACTTCTCCAGGCAAGAACACTGGAGTGGGTTGCCATTTCCTTCTCCAGGGGATCTTCCCAACCCAGGGATCGAACCTGGGTCTCCCGCATTACAGGCAGCATCTTTACCATCTGAGCCACCAACTTCTAAGTATATGACTTAGAAGTTAACTAAGCAGAGCATTCCATTCCGGACCATAGTCACTGGTTGAGAGATGGGCAGATTACCAGAGATAACAAGACATAGTAAGAATCTTGCCTGCATCTTCTGATAAACAGATAACTCTTTCTTCTCACTACACTTGAACTGAAGAGATCATGAAGTAGAGAACCAATGCAGTCATTTTTTGACAATAAAAAGAGAGGCTGTATAAAAAATGGAGCACACACACACATACATCATGCCAGTTTCAGTGCAGCATCAGCCCTTTTAGAATATACACACCATGTATATTATAATAATTATATATATGTGTATATATGTGTGTGTATATATATATGGGTGTATATATAACGCCTCCCTGGTGGCGCTAGTGCTAAAGAAACCACCTGCAATGCAGGAGATGTAAGAGATACAGGTTCAGTCCCTGGGTTGAGAAGATTCCCTGGAGAAGGGCATGGTAACCAACTCCAGTATTCATGCCTGGACAATCCTGTAGACAGAGGAGCCTAGCAGGTTATGATCCATAGCGTCACAAAGAGTCGGACATGACTGAAGCAACTTAGCACAATACACACACACACATATGTATGTGCATGTGTGTGTGTGTGTGTATGTGTGTGTGTGTGTGTGTGTATATATATCGGAGGAGGCAATGGCACCCCACTCCAGTACTCTTGCCTGGAAAATCCCATGGATGGAGGAGCCTGGTAGGCTGCAATCCATGGGGTCGCTAAAAGTCGGACACGACTGAGTGACTTTGCTTTCACTTTTCACTTTCATGCATTGGAGAAGGAGATGGCAACCCACTCCAGTGTTCTTGCCTGGAGAATCCCAGGGACGGGGGAGCCTGGTGGCTGCCGTCTATGGGGTCGCAGAGAGTCGGACACGACTGAAGTGACTTAGCATAGCATAGCATATATAGTGGGATTTCTCTGGTGGCTCAGTGTAAAGAATCCACCTGCCAATGCAGATAAAAGATGTGGGTTCAATCCCTGGGTTAGGAAGATACTCTGGAGAAGAAAATGGCAATCCACTCCAGGATTCTTGCCTGGGAAATCCCATAGACAGAGGAGCCTGGAGAGCTATAGTCCATGGGACTGCAAAGAGTTGGACATGACTTAGTGACTAAGCAACAACAACTCTCTCTCTCTCTCTAAAGAGAGAGAGAGAAGGAAGGAGAAAGAGAGATGCTGGTGACTAGCAGAGCAAGTAAGGTCAATGCCGAAAGACAGAAAAGGGGAGTACTTTGAGTTGCTATACTGAAGCTGATACTGTAAGCTATTATACCTTTCTAAAAGAAAAATTGAAATGAAACTAGTAAGCACTAATAGAAAGAAGCTTTTGTATTAAATACAAATAATTAATTTTACATGCCTGAGAATTTCATAACTTTTACTTATAATACTGTGATATTAATATATACCAAACACAATACCCCTAAAGAGACAAGTACAGGATTGACAGTCATCACTCAACAGGACCTTTAAATCTGTCTGTATCTTTTGGGTCTCTAATAGAAAGTCATTATTCATTTATAACTTGGGTATGTAAAACAAAATGGCAATTTAAAAAAAAAAACATGGATTAATATAGAAATGGCATATTAATAAAACCACATTTATTTCTAGGGAAGAACTTTAATAGGCTATCTGCTCCATAACTCCCACTCCAGTATTCTTGCCTGGAGAATCCCGTGGACAGAGGAGCCTGGTGGGCTACAGTCCACAGGGTCGCACAGAGTCAGACACGACTGAAGTGACTTAGCATGCATGCATGCATGCATTGGAGAAGGAAATGGCAACCCACTCCAGTATTCTTGCCTGGAGAATCCCAGGGGCAGAGGAGCCTGGTGGGCTGCCGTCTATAGGGTCACAAAGGGTTGGATACAACTGAAGCCACGCAGCAGCAGCAGCTCCATAACTTGGTTACAGGAATGATTCTGCTGTTCTGTCAAACTACTAAGAAAAGAGGTAATTTAGTAGCATAAATTCTTCCTGGTTTGGGAAGATCCCCTGGAGGAGGGCATGGCAATCCACTCCAGTATTCTTTCCTGGAGAACCCCCATGGACTGAGGAGCCTAGTGGGGCTACAGTAGTCTATAGGGTCGCACAGAGCTGGACACGGCTGAGCTAAACACACAGCACACAGCAGAATAACAGAGTAATAACAAAATTTCAATTTAAAAGATCTACACAGATCATGATACTTAAATGGAAAAATGAATAACATCTGAGAATACTACTATGTGCCAGGCACATCAACAGTTTCAGCAATATAAAGAAAGGGAGTAAGAAGAGCAGATTATGAAGAATGTTAAGAAGTGTCACAAATTTGAAAACTTATACCTGTTTAGAGGAAACACAAGAGCACATTTTATAAAATCGACCCACCATGAATAGTTTATCTTTCCTTCCATGTCATCCTAAAAGATGATGTATATATTTTCATGACAGTGGAATGCTTTCTGGCATTTTTGTGTGTTCAACTAACTGTTAGATAAAATGCGACAGCATAAAATGCTTCTGTGTATGTATGCGTGTGCAAGTGTGTTGCTTAAAAGTCTGAGAAGTGACCAACTGTTCTCATATACTGAGCAAACTGGTTCATAATTTTAAGACTAAAAGGAACAGTCAGCATTTCAACAGTCAGTGCAGATATTCACTGAGGAAAAAAAAACTTTGAAGTCCAACACTGCATAATATTACTTAACAGAAAAAGAGTCTACAAAGCATAATCACTTTAGAGACACACGTTAACTTACAATGTTTTCAAAATCAGAAGCAGACTTTCAGCTTCTGTTTTTAGCAGAGTTAAGATACTGCGGAAAACAACTAGATATGTTTAGTAAAATAGTAAAGCAACTTCTTAAATACACTCAATCACAGCTATGATCTGAGAAAAGTGAAAGTGAGAGTGAAGTCGCTCAGTCGTGTCCAACTCTGCGACCCCATGGACTGTAGCCTATCAGGCTCCTCCGTCCATGGGATTTTCCAGGCAAGAGTGCTGGAATGGATTGCCATTTCCTTCTCCAGGGGATCTTTCCGACCTGGGGATTGAACCCAGGTCTCCCGCATTGCAAGCAGACGCTTTACTGTCTGAGCCACCAGGGAAGACCATGATCTGAGAAGAGATAAATAATTATTCAAACAAGTGCGTGTTGGATTTTTAAACTTCACCTTTATTAATTTCATCCTGAATGTTAACACAAAGTATTCTGGATTAGAAAGAGAGTATTTATCATTTCACAGCAAATAATGTGCTGCTCCTACACCTTTGCTCCAGGTATTACCGTTGGGGTGACTAAATGACAGCCACACTCTATGCAAGTAGCCACACACTCGGTGAGCAAGGTGTGCAAAGGATGGGTGAAAAGGTTATTCTCTGCTTATAAAGAGGAAGAAGGACGCTGCTATGTTCCCCTCCAAAGAGGATGTCCTAGGAAATCTAACCAACCCTGTAGTATGTAAATAAAACTCTTTTCAGGAGCCAAATGGTCTACTTTTTACTCAGTCGCTCAGTCATGTCTGACTATGCTATGCAATGGACTGCAGTATCCCAGGCTTCCCTGTTCTTTGCTATCACCAGAGTTTGCTCAAACACGTCCATTGAGTTGATAATGGCATCTCATCCTCTGCTGCCCCTTTCTCCTCTTGCCCTTAATCTTTTTCAGCATCAGGGCTTTTCTAACGAGTCAGTTCTTCACATCAGGTGGCCAAAGTATTGGAGCTTCAGCTTCAGCATCAGTCCTTCCAATGAATATTCAGGACTGATTTCCTTTAGGATGGACTGGGTGGATCTCCTTGCAGTCCAAGGGACTCTCAAGAGTCTTCTCCAACACCACAGTTCAAAAGTATCAATTCTTCAGCGCCTCAGCTTTCTTTATAGTCCAAGTCTCACATCCATACATGACTACTGGAAAAACCACAGCTTTGACTATACAGACCTTTGTTGGCAAAGTGATGTCTTTTGTTTTTTAATATGCTGTCTACGTTGGTCACAGCTTTTCTTCCAAGGAGCAAGCGTCTTTTAATTTCATGGCTCAGTCACCATCTGCCCCAGTTATTTTGGAGCCCAAGAAAATAAAATCTGTCACTGTTTCTGTTTTTTCTGCATCTATTTGTCATGAAGTGATGGCACCAGATGCCATGATCTTAGTTTTCTGAATGTTGAGTTATAAGCCAGCTTTTTTCACTCTCCTCTTTCACCTTCATCAAGATGCTCTTTAGTTACTCTTCACTTTCTGCCATTAGGGTGGTGTCATACGAATATCTGAGATTATCAGTATTTCTCCCAACAATCTTGATTCCATCCTGTGTTTCATCCAGCCTGGATTTTGCATGATGTACTCTACATACAAGTTAAATAAGCAGGGTGACAATATACAGCCTTGACAGACTCCTTTCCCAATGTTGAGTCCATCCATTGTTCCATGTTTGATTCTAAATGTTGCTTCCTTGACCTGCATACAGTTTTCTCAGGAGGCAAGTAAGGTGGTTCAGTATTCCCATCTCTTTAAGAATTTTCCACAGTTGGTTGTGATCCACACAATGATCTAGAGATGTTTCCAAGTCTGGGCTTTATCCTTCTGTCATGGAAATACCTATGAAGATAATGCTCTAGTCTTGCCAGTGCCCTGAGGTTTAGAAGGAATTTACAGCTATCACATATGTTGCTCTCAGAGAGATAATACAAGTTTTATTATCCTTTTTGAATATAGCACTTAGCTAGATAAATAGTTACAAAGTTAATTTTCATAGTATATGAAGAGTCACGTAAGGCTGGGTTTTTTTTTTTATGAGAATACAAGACATCCAGACAGGTTTTTATTTCTCCATACTAAGAATGAGAGAGTAGCAAACAAGCCACTGAAGTTCAAAGACACTGGTGAACCTGAGCTTTGGTATTCATACACATGGCTTGGGGAGACCAGGGAGAATGTCCAATATCTGCTCGAGGTGGAGAGGTAAAAATGATACATCTAAAAAACGTGAAACCCCAAATGATTACATCCTTGATAAAAGACTGAAATAGAAACAACCTGCCTTCCACCCATCACCTGTGCCTCAGGGACTACAGGAAAACTGCCTCCACTGAAATCTGATACTAACTGGAGTGGGGAGTTTATGTGTCAGAATCTCTTGTCAAAAAATAGCCACAATCAAAACTTTAATGTTAGTTTGTATGCACTCCCTTGGAATTTCCAATAAATTTCAAGAAGAAAATTTAATTTATACGGTTCCAAACTAGTGCTATCGCCAAGTATTTGAAAGGAGCATAATCCTTATCTTAACACAAACCAAAGCCTACTCCTACACTCCAAATTGAAAAGGAGCCTGGCGGGCTACTGTCCATGGAGGTCACAGTCAGACATGACTGGGCGACACGACTTTCACTTTCACCACTTCCAAATAGGAGAATGCCTATTCCTCAGTGCCCAATCTTAACTTGCTTAGTTTAAAATATGATTTTTTATGGGAATTATTATGCAAATGATAAGTCCATACTACAGAAATATGAAGAGGGAAATGAGTAACAGCTGAAAAGGCTTCTGGAAGCTGCTGGGACTTGACCTGCCCATCCCTGGTTTAGCACAGCCAGGAGATTCCAGTAGAAGGAAACAGCATTTGGAAAGCCCTCATAGACAGAACCACTGAGGTCTCCCTCACTATGGAAAAGGCTTACAGTTTAGGTTGGATATGGAGCCATGTTGTGAAAAACGATTTTCTTTAGGAAAATTAACGTTATAATCTGAAATATGACTTCGAGGATGGACATATTATAAGGAGAGTAAAATTTGCTGTTTTCTGCAATAATATGTATGAGAAAGAATAAAAGCCTAAATTATGGCAATAGCTTCAGGAAGGAAATGGGAAAGATAAAAAAATAAAACATTATAACAGGATGAAGCACAAGATATTTGCAAGATTAATTTGACTATAAAATATTATATGAATATAATATAATAATAACTATCTTTTAATGAATCTCGGAGAGGGCAATGGCATCCCACTCCAGTACTCTTGCCTGGAAAATCCCATGGACAGAGGAGCCTGGTGGGCTGCAGTCCATGGGATCGCTGAGGGTCGGACACGACTGAGCGACTTCACTTTCACTTTTCACTTTCATGCATTGGAGAAGGAAATGGCAACCCACTCCAGTGTTCTTGCCTGGAGAATCCCAGGGACGGGGGAGCCTGGTGGGCTTCCATCTATGGGGTCGCACAGAGTCGGACATGACTGAAGTGACTTAGCAGCAGCAGCAGCAGCAACTATCTTTTAATGAATCTATATTTATCTTACAAATAAAAGTTAAAATGACATTTTAAAAGTTATGCTTGGTTCTGGACAAAATGGGCAACCTATCTCCCACTTCTGCATTCTGTCTTGGACAAAACAAAAGGATACTGAACCCAGAAGATGGCACAAAAAGAATGGAAACATCTGGGAGACAGAAAGGGTTTGGGTAAGAGGCAAGTAGAGAATACGGTAACCTATAGCTGAGGGCTGGATGCATGGCTGGGATCAAGCTAGGAGAATTTTGGGTTGCAAACTTATCTTTTCATGTTTCCCTGGAAAGAATGCTGCTCACCATCTTAGCATTTCAGGGCTGAAAACAGCAGTATTAAGCGCCCACCGGTGACAGCACAGTACTCGATATTTCACAGCATGCAGCCCGGCTATTGAGGAATACATTGAAACAGCTATAGCTGGGAAGGCTGGCTTTTAGAACTGCAAGTTCTCAGAGTATCAAACAGAATAGATGCAAAACAAAACAAAATCCACACCTGTATTTAATGTGAGATTTAGGGAAATTAGAGACAAAATATTCTAGAAGGCAAAAAACTAATGAGTTACAAAGAAATAAGAATCAGATTAACAGCAAATTTACTCAATAAATTTGTATAAATTTGATTTTAATTTAAAGTATAAGCAAAGGTTGGTTTAAGAAAAAAAAAGAAGGTTAAAGAATAATAACTTCAACATGAATTGATACGAAGAATGGAAATCGGGGCCATGACTTCATGGTCAGGAATCCGTGCAATGTGGTTACTTGCATGCCTCAGGCACAAGTGGAGAGCCTGGGTTTGGAACGCCAAGGGATGCAGTGTATCTTTTCACTCTCTAATTCTTCCTCAAGCAAGTTTATCAATCTGAGGGTCTAAATAAAGTGGCAATTCCAGTTAGCTGAGGTCATTATTTATTCAGACTCCCAACAATCACCAATTGTTGATACTAAGAATAACTTGAAAACTGTAAGATTTGAGGGTTTGAAATTTTATAGGTTCTGAAATAAGCCTAATTTGACTTCCCTTATTGGAGAAGGCTATCAATATATAAACATTTTTATAGTATTACTAAACATATGAGTTGTAAAATTATATTTTTTAATTTCAGAAAGCAAGTCCTTATTCAATTAGAATAGTAACCACTAGGGAAGTCCATTAATACTGTAATGGACTTGCCTAGTGGGCAAGCAACCATCTATAATCTATAACTGTTCTGCAATATAGAAATAAGTCAATTCTAGTCAATGAATTGCTTTTTCTAAGCACTTGGATTCCTTTGAAAATTTTCACATTTAAGAGCAGTCACTGACTTTACAGAAAGAGGGAAGAGAAGACAAAGAGTGAGCAAAATATGCATCAGCCGCAGAGGATGTCACAGTGCATTAGCAGGATAGCGAATCGCACTGGCGACACTCCTCCTCAGGCCGACCCCCTTCCATCACTGTACTTCCCTTCATCTTTTTCCAGGACACTGCATACACTAAGGGCGCATCAATGCCAAAAGTTACCAACACATTTATCAACATGGACAATTTGGAGATAAAACTGGTGGAAAAAGGATACGGAGAAAAAAGAAAAGACAAAGGAAGAATGTTCTACTACTAACCTGATTTAATTTCTTCCAGAGATTGAGGACAGGAGAAAGTTCGTTAGACCAGATTTCTCTATCAAATTTGCAACCAGCTGTTACGGATCTGCCTAAGATCTTCAACTGTGAAATAACCTGAATGAAGAAAATAAAAAGCAATAAATGAACATGACCATTCAGTAGGATACAAAAATAGCCATATTTAGCTTATAAAGACTGTGTGTGTGTGTGTATATATATTTATGTACATATTATAATGATTCTTCATTTGAAAAGCTACTTCTTTAGTTAGATCCATTCTCAATAACCTATTTGCTCACTTCTGAAATAAAATATTCTTCAATTGGAATGATTTAAATCACATAACCTCAAAATGCTGATATCATTTTTTGAAAAGATGAAATGACAGAAAAGATAGTAAATAGTGTGAAAGTGAAGTGAAAGCGTTAGTCACTCAGCTGTGTCCTACTTTTCACGACCCCATAGACTGTAGCCCACCAGACTCCTCTGTCCATGGAATTCTCCAGCAACAATACCGCAGAAGGTAGCCATTCCCTTCTCTAGGGGATCTTTCCAACCCAGGGATGGAACCAGGGTCTCCTGCATTGCAGGTAGATTCTTCACCATCAGAGCCACCAGGGAAGCCCAGTAAATAGTATAGCAAACTATGAAATAGTAAAACAATTTTAATTAACTGTTGGTACTCATTACAATAAATCTAAGCTTTTAGGATTCTATATTGATTTTAAGTTGCCATCTCAATGTTTCTTCTATATATAAGACTCAAATGAAAGAAGTTATAGATCAATTAGTAAAAATCAAGCAAAATAAATTCTTCTTTCCTACTTAGGGCTTTCACTTCTGTGAAAGGTGTCTGATGGCTCAGACAGTGAAGAATCTGCCTGCAATGCAGGAGACTTGGGTTCGATCCCTGGGTGGGGAAGATTCCTTGGAGAAAGAAATGGCTACACACTCTAGTATTCTTGCCTGGAAAATTCCATGGGCCGAGGAGCCTGGTGAGCTATAGTCCCTGGGGTTGCAAAGAGTCAGATGCAACTAAGCAGCTTTCAAGTTATCAGCTTCTCTGTCACCATTCTCTGAAGAAGAAAATGGCAGCCCACTCCAGCATTCCTGCCTGGAGAATCCCATGGACAGACCATGGGGTCACAAAGAGCTGGACTCGACTGAGCGACTAACACACACACATCCTCATTCTCATCAAAACCAATTCACTCACATTTTCTTTTCAACACAGTGTATAATGGCTTCTATTTCAATAATATCAATAAGTCTTCTAAATCATTTACTAAGAATGATCCAGGATATCACTGAGTATTCTATATGTTGTATTATAGATATTAGAGTAGGTGTATAAAATCAGTTAAGTATCTTTTGATGGTTCTTCATAAATATTTCAACTGAATATTAAAACTGTGCTAGCTCATTGCTTATCTGACAGAAACAAAATAAATCCCCAAATCCAAACAATATGTTTTCCTAAGGTAATATTTTATACATCAACATTTGCTGGGTATCAACTATTTTTTTCTGTTTTACTTTTTGAGAAATATAAGCTGTTTTTCCTTTTTAATAGATTCTGGGGGTTCTTATACTATTAAAGTTCACAATAAAATAAGGACCATAAATCGTTCAAAATAAATGCACTAATTAACTGATAAACATACAGATTCCTGCTGTTGAACTCAAGTTCCTTCTAGAGTTTTTTATTGATTCTCTAATCTAGAAAAAACTGTGGTGATTCATCGTTTCATTTTCTTTGTTTTTCTGATGAATTATTTTCATTTGCTCTAGCTGATCCCTACAGCATCTAATTCCTCAGCTCTGCCAGACCACAAAACATCACTAGCTGGCAGTCAGGAGGAGTGCTATTTTGACTCTGGTAACAATTGCTACCACTTATTTGTGTTTAAAATTTGTCAAACATGACAGAAAACAAAATAAGAATGCAAAGAGATGTCTAAAGGAAAAAAGGTTCAAATATTTTTCTACACATGATGTTTTTTAGAGTTGATGTTAAAAACTATTTTAAAATAAAATGTTTACCAGCCCCAAAATGTTTTCTTCCCAGAAAAATAACATATGAGCACTGCTTTTCGTAATAACACAATTATAATATAATCTTTAATGAATAAATAGTAATGAAAAGGGAATTCAAATGCATAATAAAAATACTGTATAATGAGGATGGGGTTATAACTTGTAACAATGGACCATCTTTTGTTTTTATAAAATCTGACACATTTACCTTTTTACAAAGTACAGATGATAAAATATCTTTTCATTACTCATTTGTTAAACCAATTAAAAATACTTTTCTCAATGACAGTCCTTTAAAATGGTGTCAAAGGGAATGAAGTTTCCCATGAAAAGCACATCACTTCTTCCATGTGCTAAGCGTACTGCACAGCTCGCACCATGCCCCTGGCACGCTCCGGGGCAGCGGCAAGGCTGTGGGGCCGGCAGGAGGCGCCGCCACTGCTCTCCATCGGCGCTCACTTCACTAAAAACGGCGAGAGACACCTCGGGAATGCCTAGGCTTCTCCTTAGCAGCTGTGTCTTTATTGCAGCATACTAAATCTTACAATTTTATTTTTCCGTACTTTTCAATGTTGTAAAGCACACAAAAGAATTTCTAATCTAACAACATCTTTCCAGAACCGGAGAGCATGAGTTGTTGTTTGTCTTCTTTTGGCATAAATTGTTTCCCTAGTTTTCATTTCCTAATTTTCTCTTTGATTTCCTCAACTATTGATTTTACACAAATAGATTATTTTTATTTCTTAAGTCACTTCCAGTAAAGTCCTTCTTGGAATGAGAAAGAATATAGATTTTACAAATGAATGCTCATTCTCAAATTACAGGTGAGAAAATGGATTTGTCAAACAAATTAAGCCAATTACATGTTTGTCTCGGGGTATATGGCAGCAGATTAAGTACCTGAAGAAAATTTTATAACAGCGCGATTTAAAATTATGCATAAATAAAAATATTAGTAACAAAAAAAAACGTTTAAAATTTATCACTGAAATGCGAGGGAAATCGAGTTTGGAAAGCGTTAAATGGTAGAGCCAAAGAGGCAGAGCGAACCTAGAGACCTGGTGGGCTCTCAGGCCAGCATTTACCCTGGGGTATCTGCCTAAGGGGCCTACAGCTTGATTGGTTTGTCTGTTTACTTTTTATTGTGAACTATTTTCAGATTTATATAAAAGTGGCAAAAATAGTACAGAAAATTCCAAATGTACACTTAACCCCTAACGATAGTAACATCTTACATAATCACAGTATAATTAACAAAACCAGGAAATTAACACTGTACAATACTATTAACTAGCCTACTACAAACCATGTTCGAATTTTACCAGTTTTCCCACAGATTTCCTATTATTCTTTCAGGAAAATAACACATTGCATTTAGCTGTTATTTATCATAGTCTCACCCAAAACTGTGACAATCATTCTTTTTCCTTCTGACCTTGACACTTTTGAAAAACACTGGTCAATTACTTTGTAAAATGTCCCTCATTGAGTTCATAAGGTTCAGATTTTCAAAGAGAGAAAACAGAACTCCAGAACTTTCAACAAAAGTACTCAATAGGCTAGTTAGAAAACAAACTGCCTTACAGAGGGAAAGAGCAGGGACACTTGCTGTTTGTTATCTTGGCTTTTGGGTGATAATGTGATCTGTCTAAATATAGTGATCAAAATTCAAACTACACTCCACACACTGCAATCATGAAAATTCTACAAATCAAAACTGATAGAACTACAGTGAATGAGATTCATAGAGGAAAATTAAAGCAGAAACCACTTATGTTCAAACAGAAGCAATGCTGCAAACCAAGCCAAACATAACAACTTATAAAGTTGAGAATGTAGATGGAAGAAAAGAGTAAGACCAAAATTAATAACATAGAAAACAGATATAAAAGAGATCAGATTTTTTAAAGTAACTAAAGACAATAAAATTATGAGACTTCTAACTAGATTGAATGATATATAGCTACATGATAAAATAAGAAAAGGCAAAAATGTATTTAAAATTCGAATTTTATAAGGAATATAATTAGACATGCTGTGTAGGGCAATCCAAGATGGGACAGCTCATGGTGGAGAGTTCTGACAAAAGCTGGTCCACTGGAGAAGGGAATGGTAAACCACGGCAGTATTCTTGCCTTGAGAACCCCATGAACCGCATGAAAAGGAAAAAAGATATGATACAAAGATGAACTCCCCAGGTGAGTAGGTACCCAATACGCTACTGGGGAATACTGGAGAAGTAACTACAAAAAGAATGAAGAGACAGAGCCAAAGTGATAACAATGCCCAGTTGTGGATGTGACTGGTGTGGAAATAAAGTCTGATGCTATAAAGAGCAATATTGCATAAGAACCTGGAATGTTAGATCCATGAATCAAGGTAAGTTGGAAGTGGTCAAACAGGAGATGGCAAGAGTGAACATCAAAATTTTAGGAATCAGTGAACTAAAATGGACTGGAATGGTTGAATTTAATTCAGATGACCATTATATCTACTACTGTGGGCAAAAATCCCTTAGAAGTAATGGAGCAGCCCTCATAGTCAACAAAAGAGTTCAAAACAGTACCTGGGTGCAATGTCAAAAATGACAGAATGATCTCTGTTCGTTTCCAAGGCAAACCATTTAAAATCACAGTAATCCAAGTCTATGCCCCAACCACTAATGAAGTTGAACAAAAAAGCTGAACGATTCTATGAAGACCTACAAGACCTTCTAGAACTAACACCAAAAAAAGATGTCCTTTCATTATAGGGGACTGGAATGCAAAAGAAGGAAGTCAAGAGATACCTGAAGTAACAAACAAGTTTGGCCTTGGAGTACAGAATGCAGCGGGGCAAAGAGTAACAGAGTTTTCCAAGAGAACGCACTGGTCACAGCAAACACCCTCTTGCAACAACACAAGAGAAGACTATACACATGGATATCACCAGAGAGTCAATACCGAAATAAGACTGATTATATTCTTTGCAGCCAAAGATGGAGAAGCTCTATACAGTTAGCAAAAACAAGACAGAAAGCTGACTGTGGTTCAGATCATGAACTCCTTATTGCCAAATTCAGATGTAAATTGAAGAAAGCAGGGAAAATCATGAGACCATTCAGGTTGACCAAAATCAAATCCTTTATGATTATACAGTGGAAGTGACAAACAGATTCAAGATATGAGATCTGCTAGGAGCGCCTGAAGAACTATGGGCTGAGAGGTTCATGACATTGTACAGGAGACAGTGATCAAGACCATCCCCAAGAAAAAGAAATGCAAAAAGGCAGGCAAAATGGTTGTCTGAGGAGGCCTTACAAACAGCTGAGAAAAGAAGAGAAGCAAAAGGCAAAGGAGAAAAGGAAAGATATACCCATTTGAAAGCAGAGTTCCAAAGAATAGCAGGGAGAGATAAGAAAGCCTTCTTCAGTGATCAATGCAAGGAAATAGAGGAAAACAATACAATGGGAAAGACTATAGAAATCTCTTCAAGATAATTAGAGGTACCAAGGGAACATTTCATGCAAGGATGGGCACAATAAAGGACAGAAATGGTATGGATCTAGCAGAAGCGGAAGATATTTAAGAAAAGGTGGCAAGAATACACAGAAGAACTATACAAAAAAGATCTTCACGACAACAATGCTGTGATCACTTACGTAGAGCCAGACATCCTGGAATGTGAAGTCAAGTGGCCTTAGGAAGCATCATTACAAACAAAGCTAGTGGAGGTGACTGAATTCCAGTTGAGCTATTTCAAATCCTAAAAGATGATGCTGTGAAAGTGCTGCACTCAATATGCCAGCAAATTTGGAAACCTCAGCAGTGGCCACAGGACTGAAAAAGGTCGGTTTTCATTCCAATGCCAAAGAAAGGCAATGACAAAGAATGCTCAAACTACTGCCCAATTGCACTCATCTTACACGCTAGCCAAGTAATGCTGAAAATTCTTCCAGCCAGGCTTCAACAGTACGTGAACAGTGGACTTCCATATGTTCAAGCCAGATTTCATAAAGGCAGAGGAACCAGAGATCAAATTGCCAACATCCGTTGGATGACAGAAAATGAAAGGGAGTTCCAGAAAAATATCTACTTCTGCTTTATTGACTTAGGCAAAGCCTTTGACTGTATGGATCACAACAAACTGTGGAAATTCATAATGATATGGGATACCAGATCACCTTACCTGCCTCCTGAGAAATCAGTATGCAGGTCAAGAAGCAACAGTTAGAACTGGACATGGAACAACAGACTGGTTCCAAATTGGGAAAGGAGAACGTCAAGGTTGTATATTATCACCCAGCTTATTTAACTTATATGCAGAGTACATCATGCGAAATGCTGGGCTGGATGAAACATAAGCTAGGATCAAGATTGCCAGGAGTAATAACAATAACCTCAGATACTCAGATGACATCACCCTTAAGGCAGAAAGCAAAGAATAATTAAGAGTCTCTTGATGAAAGTGAAAGAGGAGAGTGAAAGAGTTGGCTTAAAACTCAACATTCAAAAAACTAAGATCATGGCATCCGGTCCCATTACTTCATGGCAAATAGATAGGGAAACAATGGAAACAGTGAGAGACTTTATTTTGGGGGGCTCAAAATCACTGCAGATAATGAAATTAAAAGATTCTTGCTCCTTGGAAGAAAAGCTATGACCAACCTAGACAACATATTAAAAGGTAGAGACGTTACTTTGCCAAAAAAGGTCAGTCTAGTCAAGGTTATGGTTTTTCCAGTAGTCATTTATGGATGTGAGAGTTGGACTATAAAGAAAGCTGAGCACCGAAGAATTGATGCGTTTGAACTGTTGGAGAAGACTCTTGAGAGTCCCTTGGACTGCAAAGAGATCCAACCAGTCCATCCTAAAGGAGATCAGTCCTGAATATTCACTGGAAGGACTGATGCAGAAGCTAAAACTCCAATACTTTGGTCACCTGATGGGAAGATGGGAGTCACTCGAAAAGATCCTGATGCTGGGAAAGACTGAAGTCGGGAGGAGAAGGGGATGACAGAGGATGAGATGGATGGATGGCATCACTGACTCGATGGATATGAGTTTGAGCAAGCTCTGGGATTTGGTGATGAACAGGGAAGCCTGGCATACCGCAGTCCATAGGGTGGCAAAGTGTCGAACATGAATGAGCGACTGAACGGAACTAATCTACACAAAAATATCTAGTAATCCCAAAACACACTACAAGCCATTAAACGTATATATATTGGAAAGAAAAATAGCTAAATCATCTTTTCTTCCAACAACAATTTACAGAAAAAGAATTTATAATACATTTCATATAATGTGTAACATTTTATATGCATACATTATATTTCTCCATTTGTATTGAAATAAATATAAATTCATTAGATAATATTTTTTTAATTTCAGCTCAAGTATTATTAATATTTCCTTTTTCAATAGCTATTTGGGTGCCTGTAAAAGTTTACTTAGTCCATATTCTCTCTTTCACTCACTCCCTGACATTGTCATCTTCCCTCTGGGTGCCTGGCTAGGTACAATATATTTCACTATGTTACCAAAAATATCAGGATGTAACAAATTATATTAAATCTTGCTACATACTGTAAAAGGAAAACAGTAGACTAACCTGTTAAAGTGAGATATAGGAGAAAATCCAGAGGTTTATCTTTCTAATGTTAAAATATGCAAGATAAAGGGTGGAGAATCCTTTCTCTATGCCCCTCTTGTGCTCAATAATAATATTTATGCAGGTCACACTCAAGACCAAACTGTAATTTATGTTGGTGATTTGACAGATAAGACTGCACTCAAGATCCAAAGTGAAATGTGAAGGCAATCTAACATGTCAAGTACTCACATCACCATTTTTCTCTCATATTTCTAAGCAATATGATATTTAAAGCCTGAAAATAAATATAAGGAGATCTCCAAGCTTTTTCAATTTTAACAAGCAAATTAAGAATGAATTTCTCATCAAAAGACATTGAAGTTTTACTAAAATTAGTTATATCCATTTTCAAATACTGGGGTATAAATTATTTGGAGTGATAGCCTGAACACTTCAGTATAAATCATATATATCGATGTTTTATGTATAACTCTGGTTAATATTAAATAACTCAAATCTGGAATTAATCATTAGACTATATGAAATGTTTGGAACCATCTCTGCCTTGTGGAGATATAATCATGATGTTTTGTAGAGTGATAATTTTTTGTATAATCATAAATTTTCATATAATTAGTGGCTCTAACAATCCAGCTTGCTGGGGGTAAAATTGTACTTTGTTATTTTTTAGACAGACACAGAATATATGAATGCTTTACATCACATATACATACCTATACATACAGATATAAAAGACTTCATGTTTCCTAATACTTTCATATATTTATTATGAAAAAATTTATTAACTGACATTTAAAAGCAGTTTGGAAGTTTATTAAAAAGTAAACATGTACCTATCATATGATCCAGCTATTCACGCCTAAGTATTCGTCTAAGAAAAATAAAAGCATGTGCTCATAAAAAACAGAAAAGGTTCAAATGTTCACAACTTAACTTAATCTTAGTAGCCTCAAGCTGGAAACAATATAATGTCTTTCAAGAAGTGAATGAATAAGCAAGCTGTAGTACATCCATACGATGGTCTACTAATAAGCAATTAAAAAACCCATAGTCCCAGTAAGATTCACATAGATGAATCTTATAATAATAATGTTGAATGACAAAGAAACCAAACCAAAAAGAGTACTTAACTCTCACTCTTATGTAAAACTCTAGAAAATGCAAACCTCACTCAAACTGAGCAAATAGAAATCAGAGTTGCCTGGGATAGGGGAGGGAAGAGAAGACAAAGGGACTGTACAGTGTGAGGGAAAACTTTGGGGGTGATGGAAATGTTTGCTATATTGTGATGCTCTCACAATGCAACATATGACAAACTTCATCATAAAATCATAAAAACCAAACGTGCAGTTCATTAAATTAACCACCATGAATTAAACACCCTGTTAAAACAACACAAGAGAAGACTCTACACATGGACATCACCAAATGGTCAATACCGAAATCAGACTGATTATATTCTTTCAGCCAAAAGTGGAGAAGCTCTATACAGTCAGCAAAAACAAGACCGGGAGCTGACTGTGGCTCAGATCATGAACTCCTTATTGACAAATTCAGACTTCACTTGAAGAAGGTAGGGAAAACCAATAGACCATTCAGGTATGACATAAATCAAATCCCTTACGATTATACAATGGAAGTGACAAATAGATTCAAAGGATTAGATTTGCTAGACAGAGTGCCTGAAGAACTATGGACCTAGGTTCGTGGCACTGTACAGAAGGCAGTGATTAAGACCAACCCCAATTAAAAGAAATGCAAAAAGGCAAAATGGTTGTCTGAGGAGGCCTTACAAATAGCTGACAAAGGACAAGACACAAAAGGCAAAGGAGAAAAAGAAAGATATACAGACATGAATACAGAGTTCCGAGGAGAGGACTCAAGGGGAGATAAGAAAGCCTTTCTCAGTGATCAATGCAAAGAAATAGAGGAAAACAATAGAATGGGAAATACTAGAAATCTCTTCAAGAAAATTAGAGGTATCAAGGGAACATTTCATGCAAAAATGGGCACAATAAAGGACAGAAATGGTATGGACCTAAACAGAAGCAGAAGATATTGGAAGGGGTGGCAAGAATACACAGAAGAACATTCCAAAAAAGATCTTCATGACCCAGATAACCACGATGGTGTGATCACTCACCTAGAGCCAGACATCCTGGAATGCAAGGTCAAGTGAGCCTTAGGAAGCATCACTACAAACAAAGCTAGTGGAGGTGATGAAATTCCAATAAGCTATTTCAAATCCTAAAAGATGATGCTGTGAAAGTGCTGCACTCAACATGCCAGCAAATTTGGAAACCTCAGCAGTGGCCACAGGACTAGAAAAAGTCAGTTTTCATTCCAATCCCAAAGAAAGGCAGTACCAAAGAATGCTCAAACTACTGCACAATTGCACTCATCTCACACACTAGCAAAGAAATGCTCAAAATTCTCCAAGCCAGGCTTCAAGAGTATGTCAGCTGTGAAATTCCAGATGTTCAGGCTAGATTTAGAAAAGGCAGAGAAACTAGAGATCAAATTGCCAACATCCAATGGATCATCAAAAAAGCAATAGAGTTCCAGAAAAACATCTACTTCTGCTTTATTGACTTGTCAAAGTCTTTGTGTGAATTACAACAAACTGTGGAAAATTTTTACAGAGATGGGAATACCAGACCACCTGACCTGCCTCCTGAGAAATCAGTATGCAGGTCAAGAAGCAACAGTTAGAACTGGACACGGAACAACAGACTGGTTACAAACCGGGAAAGAAGTATGTTAAGGCTGTATATTGTCACCCTGCTTATTTAACTTATATGCAGAGTACATCATAGGAAACGCTGGGTTGGATGAAACACAAACTGGAATCAAGATTGCTGGGAGAAATATCAATAACCTCAGATATGCAGATGACACCACCCTTATGGCAGAAAGCGAAGAACTAAAGAGCCTCTTGATGAAAGTGAAAGAGGAGAGTGAAAAACTTGGCTCAAAGCCTAACATTCAGAAAACTAAGATCATGGCATCTGGTCCCATCACTTCATGGCAAATAGATGGGGAAACGGTGAGAGACTTTATATTTTTGGGCTCAAAATTACTGCAGACGGTGACCTCACCCATGAAATTAAAAGACACTAGCTTCTTGGAAGAAAAGCTATGACCAACCTAGATAGCATATTAAAAAGCAGAGACATTACGTTGCTAACAAAGGTCCGTCTAGTCAAAGCTATGGTTTGTCCAGTGGTCATGTATGGATGTCAGAGTTGGACTATAAAGAAAGCTGAGTGCCGAAGAACTGACGCTTTTGAATTGTGGTTTTGGAGAAGACTCCTGAGAGTCCCTTGGACTGCAAGGAGATCCAACAAGTCCATCCTAAAGGAGATCAATCTTGGGTGCTCACTGGAAGGAGTGATGCTGAAGATGAAACTCCAAGACTTTGGCCACCTAATGCAAAGAGCTGACACATTAGAAAAGACCCTGATGCTGGGAGGGATTGGGGGCAGGAGAAGGGGACGACAGAGGATGAGGCGGCCGGATGGCATTACTGACTCGATGGACGTGAGTCTGGGTGAACTCCGGGAGTTGGTGATGAACAAGGAGGCCTGTGTGCTGTGATTCATGGGGTCGCAAAGAGTTGGACACGACTGAGCGACTGAACTGAACTGAATTGAAAGCCTATGCCCCAACCAGTAACGCAGAAGAAACTGAAATTGAATGGTTCTATGAAGACCTACAAGACCTTTTAGAACTATCACCCAAAAAAGATGTTTTTTTCATTATATGGGACTGGAATGCAGAAGTAGGACGTCAAGAAACTCCTGGAGTAACAGGCAATTTTGACCTTGGAGTATGGAATGAAGCAAGGCAAAGGCTAATAGAGTTTTGCCAAGAGAACGCACTGGTCATAGCAAACACCCTCTTCCAACAACACAAGATAATACTCTACACATGGACATCACTAGATGGTCAACACCAAAATCAGATTGATTATATTCTTCGCAGCCAAAGATGGAGAAGCTCTATGCAGTCAGCAAAAACAAGACCGGGAGCTGACTGTGGCTCAGATCATGAACTCCTTATTGCCAAATTCAGACTTAAATTGAAGAAAGTGGGGAAAACCACTAGACCATTCAGGTACGACCTAAATCAAATCCCATATGATTATACAGGGTAAGATTCAGGTAAATAGATTCAGGGGACTAGATCTGATAGACAGAGTGCCTGATGAACTATGGACAGAGGTTTGTGACACTGTACAGGAGACAGGGATCAAGACCATCCCCATGGAACAGAAATGCAAAAAAGCAAAATGGCTTTCTGACGAGGGCTTACAAATAGCTGTGAAAAGAAGAGAAGCGAAAAGCAAAGGAGAAAAGGAAAGATATAAGCATCTGAATGCAGAGTTCCAAAGAATAGCAAGAAGAGATAAGAGAACCTTCTTCAGTGATCAATGTAAAGAAATAGAGGAAAACAACATAATGGGAAAGACTAGAGATCTCTTCAAGAAAATTAGAGATACCAAGGGAACATTTCATGCAAAGATGGGCTCAATAAAGGACAGAAATGGTATGGACCCAACAGAAGCAGCAGATATTAAGAAGAGGTGGCAAGAATACACAGAAGACCTGTACAAAAAAGAGCTTCACGACCCAGATAATCACGATGGTGTGATCACTGACCTAGACCTGGAATGTGAAGTCAAGCGGGCCTTGGAAAGCATCACAACGAACAAAGATAGTGGAGGTGATGGAATTCCAGTTGAGTTATTTCAAACCCTGAAAGATGATGCTGTGCAAGTGCTGCACTCAATATGCCAGCAAAGTTGGAAAACTCAGCAGTGGTCACAGGACTGGAAAAGGTCAGTTTTCGTTTCAATCTCAAAGAAAAGCAATGCCAAAGAATGCTCATACTACCGCACAATTGCACTCCTCTCACACACTAGCCGTCTATGGGTCACACAGAGTCAGACACGACCGAAGCAACTTAGTGGCAGCAGCAGCAGCACACACTAGTAAAGTAATGCTCAAAATTCTGCAAGCCAGGCTTCAGCAGTACATGAACCATGAACTTCCAGATGTTCAAGCTGGTTTTAGAAAAGGCAGAGGAACCAGAGATCAAATTGCCAACATCCGCTGGATCACTGAAAAAGCAAGAGAGCTCAAGAAAAACATCTCCTTCTGCTTCACTGACTATGCTAAAGCCCTTTACTGTGTGGACCACAACAAACTGTGGAAAATTCTGCAAGAGTTGGGAATACCAGACCACCTGACCTGCTTCTTGAGAAACCTATATGCAGGTCAGGAAGCAACAGTTAGAACTGGACATGGAACAACAGACTGGTTCCAAATAGAAAAAGGAGTACGTCAAGGCTGTATATTGTCACCCTGCTTATTTAACTTATATGCAGAGTACATCGTGAGAAACGCTGGACTGGAAGAAACACAAGCTGGAATCAAGATTGCTGGGAGAAATATCAATAACCTCAGATATGCAGATGACACCACCCTTATGGCAGAAAGTGAAGAGGAACTAAAAAGGCTCTTGATGAAAGTCAAAGTGGAAAGTGAAAAGGTTGGCTTACAGCTCAACATTTAGAAAACTAAGATCATGGCATCTGGTCCCATCACTTCATGGCAGATAGATGGGGAACCAATGGAAATAGTGTCAGACTTTATTATTATTATTTTTTTTAATTTTATTTTATTTTTAAACTTTACATACTTGTATTAGTTTTGCCAAATATCAAAATGAATCTGCCACAGGTATACATGTGTTCCCCATCCTGAACCCTCCTCCCTCCTCCCTCCCCATTCCATCCCTCTGGGTCGTCCCAGTGCACCAGCCCCAAGCATCCAGTATCGTGCATCAAACCTGGACTGGCAACTCGTTTCTGGCAACTCGTATGAAACGAGTTGCCAGACTTTATTTTTTGGGCTCCAAAATCACTGCAGATGGTGACTGCAGTCATGTAATTAAAAGACGCTTACTCCTTGGAAGGAAAGTTATGAACAACCTAGATTACATATTGAAAAGCAGAGATATTACTTTGCCAACAAAGGTCCGTCTAGTCAAGGCTATGGTTTTTCCAGTGGTCATGTATGGATGTGAGAGTTGAACTGTGAAGAAAACTGAGAACTGAAGAATTGATGCTTTTGAACTGTGGTATTGGAGAAGTCTCTTGAGAGTCCCCTGGACTGCAAGGACATCCAACCAGTCCATCCTAAAGGAGATCAGTCCTGGGTGCTCATTGGAAGGACAGATGTGAAGATGAAACTCCAAGACTTTGGCCACCTGATGCAAAGAGCTGACACATTAGAAAAGACCCTGATGCTGGGAGGGATTGGGGGCAGGAGGAGAAGGGGACGACAGAGGATGAGATGGCTGGATGGCATCACCAACTCGAGGTACATGAGTTTGGGTGAACTTCAGGCATTGGTGATGGACAGGGAGGCCTGGCGTGCTGTGATTCATGGGGTCACAAAGAGTCAGACACGACTGAGCGACTGAGCTGAACTGAAGTGAACCTGCTGCTGCTGCTGCTGCTAAGTCACTTCAGTCGTGTTCAACTCTGTGCAACCCCATAGACAGCAGCCCACCAGGCTCCCCCATCCCTGGGATTCTCCAGGCAAGAATACTGGATGGGTTGCCATTTCCTTCTCCAATGCATGAAAGTGAAAAGTGAAAGTGGAGTCGCTCAGTCGTGTCTGACTCTTAGCGATCCCATGGACTGCAGCCTACCAGGCACCTCCATCCATGGGATTTTCCAACAAAAGTACTGGAGTGGGGTGCCATTGCCTTCTCCTAAGTGAACCTGAACCATGATAATCATTAAAACGTTTGGGAGTTCACAGAATAAACAGCAAAGTAGAAAAGTCGGCATTTAGGGCCAGTGAAAACATGGGTTATTTCAGTCAGAATAAGTAAGGAAAAGCTGACTTTTCTGGTGCACACTGAGGATGTGACTATGTGACTTTTCTCACTCTCCTCTCTGGCCTTGACTCAGGAACCAGAGCTTGCCTCAAGTGCCCCTGCCTCCTTGATTCACTAGATCTGTGCTCACAGGCTGCTGCTGGTGCCTGCCATGCCTGTGCTCCAACTGAGAAGAGGACTCAGAATATTTGCTTTTTCCAATATCTACCATGGAGTGACCTGCTGCCTACTCCCAAGTATTTTTTGGAGCTAAGTACTGAAAGCTGTCTCCATTTTAACTGGGTGATAAGGTGAGGAAGACCCATAAATATCTATCACATTTATTGAAACTTTGTACAATTAATTTTATTGTGGACATTTTCAAAGATACACAGAAGTTTATTTTACTAAAAATATTTTTAAAGATATCTATCCAGATTCAACTATGGTCAAGATTTTCCTGAACTTGCTTCCCAATCTCTAACTTATTTTACTTTCACATTATTCCTTAAGTGTTTTCAAACAAATTCAAGGACTTCCCTGGTGGTCCAGAACCTGCTTGTCAATGCAGGAGACCCATGTTCAGTCCCTGATCCAGGATTCCACCTGCCACAGAGCAACTAAGCCCATGAGGCACAACCACTGAGCCCACGTGCCACAACTCCTGACGACTGCTCACCCCAGCACAGCATGGCTCTGCTCACCCCAGAGCTGTACTCTGCAACAAGAAGCCCGTCACTGTGGCCACAGAGCGCCCCCAGTCCCACAGCTAGAGGAACACACCCAGGTGCGGCAACAAAGACCCAGCAGAGCCACAAAACAAGGCCCAGCGCATGTTATTTACTTCTCCTATTAGAAATACGCAGCTCAAAAAAAAAAAGAACATAATCAGAACACTGTTATTTCACCTAAAATGTTAATAAAAAATCATGGGTGTATATCATACACAGCCCATATTTAAATTTCCCTGCTTGGTCTCAAAAGTTGTTTAAACTGTATTGTTCAACTCAGTATCCACAGAAAAGGTATGCAGTTGTTCTGTATTTTGAGTCTCTTTAATGCAGAGGAGTCTCTGCCCTTCCTCTTTTACATGCCCTCAACTGCTGATAAAACTGAGTTATCCTGCATGATGTCCCACATTCTGGAATGAACGGTGTTATTTATACTGTTCTTTTACCCTCTGTGCTTTCTGTTAGGTAGAAATTACTTCTGAAGGCTTGATTAAACTCAGGTTCACTTTGCTGAAAGACTATTTGTGGAAGCGCTCTTCACAGTGCATCACCTCAGAAGGCACACAGAGTCTGAGAACTTCCTCCTGTGATGAAAGACTGGTCGCTGGGGACACGTGGTGAGCACTGATCCCTCGTGCACATTTCCCCATCAATTATCCATCTAATGGTTTCAACCTTTGATAATAATTTTCTGAATCAATTATTAGGGTTGGTAAAATGGCGACTTTTCAACTTCTTCATTCCTTTTATATTTATTATGTAGAATTATTCAATAAAGAAAAATTTTCTGTTATCAACTTTTCTTTCATTGCCATAAAATATAATTCACAAAGGAAAGAGGAAATAATGCTTAATTCTTTCCCTTTAATTGCCAGTTTTTCAAACTAAGAGACATTTTTGTTTTTTAATTAAATGATAAATTATAGAAGTAAAAAATTAAGTATACAATATTAGTGACCTTAGTATTTCCTTATAAGCACTCAAAAGTAATAAATACAAAATCATTGTGTATGCTACAAAATTAAGCAGACTGATAAAGTCTTCCAATCCACTTGTTTTTGTCTTGCTATGGTCATAAAACTCAAAATGTTACAAGTATTCAAACTTAGATTTGCTTACAGTTAGAAGCCAGAAGGTTACATATACACGCTGCATAAAAGTACATTTGTATTACTTCTTTTTGCCAGTGGTGCTACTGGCAAAGCTGTAAATCATAAATACTCCTGAATGTGAGTTAATATATTCAAATAGAAGGATATCTGCAAGAAAAGATTATCTTAAGCTTCCTGATTTCAAAAAATGAATCTACCAGGAACTTGTGACTTCTCTAATAACTGATGCAAAACCATTTGAGTCAGGATAACTGCAGCTGCTGAGTCTGAGTAACCACAGCTGCTGAGTTCATAAAAGCCATTCAACAGAAGGTTGCTAAAATTATTACACTAGCAATTAATCCTCCATCTTTGGCAACAGAAAAGCCATCGTTACATTTTAAGAATAAATATAACACATTTTAAGAATTTTGCTATGAAACTACTAGTGAGTCTGTGAAAAAAATAATAAACTTTTAGAACTTCAAAGTATGGTTTTTAGAAAAAAAATAAGTGAATATGTAGCTTTAATAGAAAAATAAAAGTTACTCTTACATAACTTCTTGTTTACAGAAAAATTAAAGCAAACAAGGAAAATGATCAATAACAACTGCTTCTACAAATTCGCTACCATTTTTGAGCAATACAGCAGCCTACTGCAATTGTTTCTAACTTGCTTGAAGTCTTCAACCCCTTGTCGATTCTCTGTAAGTCACACAGCCCCAGACTGACCTCGTCATTACCGCAGCTCACTCACGAGGCTCGGCGTTATCCAGTGCCCCCTACCCCACTGACTCTACCCACATCATACCCATATTCTGCATCTCCCTCACTGTGCTTCAGCCTCAGCTCTCACTGTTGTCCCTCCAATTAAAACAGCAGGGATGGCCCACAGACGTGTGAAAGGATGTTCCATCTCATTAGTTATCACAGTGCAAATTAATACTGCAGTGAAATACCATTTTAACTCAGTAGATTGGTAAATATGAAGGCATCTCAAAATACCTAGTACTGGCGTCAATAACAGGATGTAGATATTACCTACTTCTGGTGATAGAGTAAATTAGTACAGTTACTGAAGACAGTTTGACACAATTCTCTTCCTAAGTATTAACATACAACCAAGAGAAACTCTTTCCCAGACATTCCAGGAGACAAGCACACAAATGTTTACAGTAACAATATCTGTAATAGCCACAACCCCCAAAATTGTGTTATATTTACACGATGAAATATTAGCTAAACCGGCAACATGAACAATCTTAGAAAAATAAAGTGGAATGAAATAAATCCTAGAATATCAAACATAATATACTGTTTTATAAGGTTCAAAAATGAAACAATGAATTTTTAGGCACAAATGTGTCTGTGTAAGAACATGCATAGAACACAACTATTAAAAAAGTATAAAGCTGTAAAAAAATTGTAAATAAAAGTCTGCTCCATTAGCAGAAAGGTTGGGGGATAGGACTGGAGAGATTAATTTGATACAAGTTTCTATATCGTTGAGTCATTATTGGCTCAATTTTCATTATATCATCATGCTCTTAATGTTTACATACATTAATATTTAAATTTTAAATCTATCATCTCTTATATGTATCAAAGATTGCATTTTGAGAGAGAAATATGTAAAAGTCCCATTGGATCATAAATCCTATAGCACATTAAGTCTTAAGAAGAAAAACAGGTTAAGGGAATAAGCAATAAGAACTGTTGAGGCAAGTGGCTGCTTTATGTAAGTGGTCAAGAAAGGCCTGTTTGATAAGTTAACACTTAGAGACCTGAAGGGAGTTAAGAGTAAACCAAGCAGATATCTAGGGGATAAATGCCCCACGCAAAGGAAACAGAAGGCAGAAGCTCAAGACAAGTCAGGTGAGTGTGGCCGTCCTTAAGTGAGCAAGGAACAAAGGATTCAAAGACAAGGCAGAGAGGGAGTAGAAGGCCTGAGCAAGCAGGTGTTGGGAGACCTTTGTAATGAATGTTTTTCTTCTGAGTTAGGTGGGAAGGGACCATAGGAAAATAACTATTGCTATCACCCTTCATAAAATAGGAAAATGTCCTTCCTTTTGTTAGAAGACCTTATTTTCCAGCTAGAGTTGGACTGGCCTAAAATAAGGAAGTCTTTTTCCAGAAGCCAACCCTTATTTGACCATATCTAAAATCCCCATCCTGGAGGAGAGCATGGCAACCCATTTCAGTATTCCTGCCTGGAGATTCCTCATGGACAGAGGAGCCTGGCGGGGTACCATCCATGGGGTCGCAAAGTGTTGGATATAACTGAGCGACCTAGCACGCACACATAAAATCTCCATAGAAAGATTCAAGAGTTTGTGTAAATGTGTAAATTCAAATGACTTTTAAAACTTTCTGAATCATGTGGGGTATTGACTAGATGTACAAAAGTGAGAATTATTTGCACCAAAATTTCACATGATTATCTCAGATTGCTCCAGAGATTCATTGATTTCTAAAGAAATTCATGGCGTGGTTTTGCTGAAGACTACTTTAAGAACTGCACTTTACCATTTCTCTGAGTTTATTTAATTCTATAAATCACAGCTTAAAATTGTTGAAGAAGAAAGTCTTAAATACCAGATTCAATAAAGAGTTTTTCTATTATAACCATGGAATCGAATCACAAACTCAGAAATACTTTTATTTATCTATTTATTTTTTGGTTTTAAATAGAAAAATGAAATCGGCAATTACCAAACTTAGGAATTCCTATGCTTAGCAACTCATTTCAGAAAAAAAAATATTCCTAAAGAACTGAATTCTTGAAAACAAAATTTTCCCCTAAGGGTGGAATATAATAATATAATAATTTAATAAACATAAAATTACAGTAAAATTATACACTGCTTACCAATGTATAACAATAAGAACTCAGTATCTCTCTAAACAAAGTTTTGAATAGGTTATTTCTAAAGTCTGTTCTACTAGTATAAGGCCTTAGCATCTGATTTGTTTTTTAAATTCTGAGTTTAGAGTCAGGTAAGAAATGTGACATTGCTTTGACCAGCTTGTAAAAAAGAATATGATGTGCAGGCTTCAAGTCATTTAGGATTCCAAAACGACCATACAATTACTTAACAAGTAACGTAAGAAGGACACTTTCTCAATCTGATAAAGGACATCTATGAAAAACTCTCTGCTCACGTCATATCTAATGGTAAGAACACTTTTCCACTAACATATGGACAAGGCAAAGTCTTTTCTGCCTAATCAACATTTACTGGCAACCCCTGTCACATCTGAAAGGCAAAAATAAATAATAAATAAAATACATACAGATTGAAATACATACAGATTAAAAAGGAAAAGTCAAGCTGTCCTCATTTGTAGAAAAGATAATTGTTTACATATAAAAAGCTAAATGTTAGTCACTTAGTTGTGTCTCTTTGCAACCCCATGGACTGTAGCCCGCCAGGCTCCTCTGTTCATAGAATTCTCCAGGCAAGAATACTGGAGTGGGTACTATTTCCTTCTCCAGGGGATCTTCCCCAACCCAGGGATCGAACACGGGTCTCCTGCACTGCAGGCAGATTCTTTACCATCTGAGTTGCCAGGGATGTGCATTAAAAGCTAAGGGAACTACACAAGAGGTTGTTAAAAGGGTGGGACGATTTGGGAGAATGGCATTGAAACATGTATATTATCATATGTGAAACGCATCACCAGTCCAGGTTCGATGCATGATACAGGATGCTCGGGGCTGGTGCAATGGGATGACCCAGAGGGATGGGTTGGGGAGGGAGGTGGGAGGGGGGTTCAGGATTGGGGAACACGTGTACACCCATGGCGGATTCATGTCAATGTATGGCAAAACCAATACAATATTGTAAAGTAATTAGCCTCCAATTAAAATAAGAAAATTTATATTTTAAAAAAAGAGGTTGTTAAAATGAGTAATTTAGCTTAGCAAGGTCACAGAATAACAGTATCATTTAAAATCACATCAGAAAAGATAGGTAAATTCAAAAAGATCACAGAAATATACTTTAAAAGACCTAAAACTTCAGATTGATGTTTTTCTGGAACTCGCTTGCTTTTTTGATGATCCAGCAGATGTTGGCAATTTGATCTCTGGTTCCTCTGCCTTTTCTAAAACCAGCTTGAACATCTGGAAGCTCACGGTTCACGTACTGCTTAAGCCTGGCTTGGAGAATTTTGAGCATTACTTTACTAGCGTGTGAGATGAGTGCAATTGTGCGGTAGTTTGAGCATTCTTTGGCATTGCCTTTCTTTGGGATTGGAATGAAAACTGACCCTTTCCAGTCCTGTGGCCACTGCTGAGTTTTCCAAATTTGCTGGCATATTGAGTGCAGCACTTTCACAGAATCATCTTTCAGGATTTGAAAGAGCTCAACTGGAATTCCATCACCTCCACTAGCTTTGTTCATAGTGATGCTTTCTAAGGCCCACTTGACTTCACGTTCCAGGATGTCTGGCTCTAGGTGAGTGATCACACAGTCGTGATTATCTTGGTCGTGAAGATCTTTTTTGTACAGTTCTTCTGTGTATTCTTGCCACCTCTTCTTAATATCTTCTCCTTCTGTTAGGTCCATACCATTTCTGTCCTTTATCGAGCCCATCTTGCATGAAATGTTCCCTTGGTATCTCTAATCTTCTTGAAGAGATCTCTAGTCTTTCCCATTCTGTTGTTTTCCTCTCTTTGCATTGATCACTGAGGAACGCTTTCTTATCTCTTCTTCATTCTTTGGAACTCTGCATTCAGATGCTTATATCTTTTCTTTTCTCCTTTGCTTTTCAATTCTCTTCTTTTCACAGCTATTTGTAAGGTCTCCCCAGTCAGCCATTTTGCTTTTTTTGCATTTTTACATCCGCTGGATCATTGAAAAAGGAAGAGAGTTCCAGAAAAACATCTATTTCTGCTTTATTGACTATACCAAAGCCTTTGACTGTGTGGATCACAATAAACTGTGGAAAATTCTGAAAGAGATGGGAATACCAGACCACCTGACCTGCCTCTTGAGAAACCTATATGCAGGTCAGGAAGCTACAGTTAGAACTAGACATGGAACAACAGACTGGTTCCAAATAGGAAAAGGAGTACGTCAAGGCTGTATATTGTCACCCTGCTTATTTAACTTCTATGCAGAGTACATCATGAGAAATGCTGGGCTGGAAGAAGCACAAGCTGGAATCAAGACTGCCAGGAGAAATATCAATAACCTCAGATATGCAGATGACACCACCCTTATGGCAGAAAGTGAAGAGGAACTAAAGAGCCTCTTGATGAGTGTGAAAGTGGAGAGTGAAAAAGTTGGCTTAAAGCTCAACATTCAGAAGACAAAGATCATGGCATCTGGTCCCACCACTTCATGGGAAATAGATGGGGAAACAGTGGAAACAGTGTCAGACTTTATTTTTTTGGGCTCTAAAATCACTGCAGATGGTGATTGCAGCCATGAAATTAAAAGACACTTACTCCTTGGAAGAAAAATTATGACCAACCTAGATAGCATACTGAAAAGCAGAGACATTACTTTGCCATCAAAGGTCCGTCTAGTCAAGGCTATGGTTTTTCCAGTGGTCATGTATGGATGTGAGAGTTGGACTGTGAAGAAAGCTCAGCACCGAAGAATTGATGCTGTGGTGTTGGAGAAGACTCTTGAGAGTCCCTTGGACTGCAAGGAGATCCAACCAGTCCATTCTGAAGGAGATCAGCCCTGGGATTTCTTTGGAAGGAATGATGCTAAAGCTGAAACTCCAGTACTTTGGCCACCTCATGCGAAGAGTTGACTCATTGGAAAAGACTCTGATGCTGGGAGGGATTGGGGGCAGGAGGAGAAGGGGACAACAGAGGATGAGATGGTTGGATGACATTACCGACTCGACGGACGTGAGTCTGAGTGAACTCCGGGAGTTGGTGATGGATAGGGGGCCTGGCATGCTGCGATTCATGGGGTCACAAACAGTCGGACATGACTGAGGGACTGAACTGAACTGAACTGAAAACTTGAAAGATCCTCTATGTATAGGTCAGCAAAACTGATACTAATATTTTGATTCTCCTGAATTGATCTCAAGTTTCAATGTAATCCCAATCAAAATTCCAGTAAGTTCTTTTGTATGGAAACTGACAGCAACTGATTCTAAAATTTCTATGGAAAGTCCAATATTACCCAAAATAATATTTGAGAATAAAAAACTTAGAGAATTTTAGATTATCAGATTTAAAGACTCACTGCAAAATTACAATATTAAAGAAGTTGTTTTAACATACCAGTAGACATATAGATGGAGAAGGCAATGGCACCCCACTCCAGTACTCTTGCCTTGAAAATCCCATGGACGGAGGAGCCTGGTAGGCTGCAGTTCATGGGGTCACCAAGAGTCGGACACGACTGAGCGACTTCATTTTCACTTTTCACTTTTATGCAATGGAGAAGGAAATGGCAACCCACTCCGGTGTTCTTGCCTGGAGAATCCCAGGAATGGGAGAGCCTGGTGGGCTGCCATCTATGGGGTCGCACACAGTCGGACACGACTAAAGCAACTTAGCAGCAGCAGCGGACATATAGATCTACTGAACAGTATAGTACTGAGTTCACTAAATATATGGTCAACTAATTTTGTACAAAGGAGCCAAAGTAATTCAATGGGGAAAACAATAAAGAACACTTACAACTCAATAGTAAGATAACTGATAACTGAATTTTTTAAAAACGTGCAAAAGATTTGACCAGACATGCATATTAAGGTTATGCATATTAAAGTTAGAATATTAAAAGTCGCTCAATATATTAGTTATGAGAAAAGTATAAATTAAAACAATATTGCAATATCATTTCATATTCACCAGAATGGCTAATACTAAAAGATAGGCAATACTAGTACATTTAGAGATGAACTTTTAATACATCTCAGTAGCAGGATAATTCAGGTAAGCACTAAAATTGTCTATATATAAAATTAAAGCTAATGATCCAAAAAGATTAAAAATATCTTTATCATCCATTAAGTACTAGACAAAAAGTAGACGTTAACAACAACTAGATAAAAATTAGATATTTAAGAAAGCAAACAGGATAACACATTTCACTACAAATTCATGCTATCTATTTTCACTGAACATTATCTGATGCATCACTGATTCTTTCTGAAAAAAACCCTGAACACAGACACTTATCGAAACTTTTCCCACTTTCCTAAACTTCTAACCTTACGCTTTAGTGAAAAGATTCAGAAAACCAAGGACTGAGAATCCTCAAATTTCTCCTCTCTGTTTCAAAATACCTCATTTTGTGACCTGTGTTCTTTTTCATCTCATGGTGAAAAGGAACAGTTTAAGGAACAATTATCTTTTCTGTTTTTACAAGGCTAGCATACCTGCCCAAGTCTCCTTGTTCGCATGTATCAACCCATTTCTTGCACATCCAATCTCCACCTCTATACTGGTTGCTTTATCTCAGTCATGAAACATGTTTAAGTTGCCCATCACCTTAAAATTTGTCGTAAACCCATAGCTTACTCAAGACACATTCACCACTGATATTAACAAAAGAGTATTGCGGGGATTCAGGACACTACCCCTAAATATGGCACCTTGGCATATTGGGTATTGTAAGTTACAGGCATCTGACAAAGAGCCGGTATAGGATGGACTTTCTTCTCTTGAACAGTGATAACACCCTCAAGTGAGAGGTAACCTCACTATAATCTGGAGAAAAGGTGCATACTTATCTTTAAAGTCAGAAGGACACAGAGAAATCTTAACAAGCAGGCCATGCTAAATTTCCCCCAGCTTGTAATTCTTAGCTCAACCACTCTGTCCTATTCACATTTTTCCATGACCTTCCACCCTTCATCAGACCTGGCCTAAAATCGCTCAAGTTAACAGCTTCTTTGTTTTCTTGTGAAGGTTCCTATGGTATGTAAAACATGAATTTGCAGGCTTTTCTCTTGTTAACCTGTATTTTCTAATAAAGTCACAGCTGAGAATCTAGAAGATTTGGAAAAAAAAAAATTGTTTCCTCCCCTATAGTATTATACATACAGTTCATTCTGTACATCACATGATTTGCACTCTGGATAAAAATATTCTGTTCTCAATGGTCATAAAATATGCTAATATCTAACTCTAATCTTCAATTGAGCACTTTTGTTAATTTATCTCCACATTACTTTTTTACAACTTGTTTAAAAAATAGTGGTTACCCTACAGTTTATACTCTACACCTTTATTTGATCAGCGTCAGCCTTCAAATATTATTATACTGCTCCACAGGACTTCCCTGGTAGCTCAGTCAGTAAAGAATCTGCCTATTATGTGGGAGACCTGGGTTCGAGCCCTGGGTTGGGAAGATACCTTGGAGAAGGGAATGGCAACCCATTCCACTATTCTTGCCTGGGAAATCCCATGGACAGAGGAGCCTGGAAGGCTACAGTCCATGGGATCACAAAGAGTCAGACACAACTGAGCAACGACCATACATACTGCTCCACATGTTCTCTAAGGAAGTTAAGCTGTATACTCTAAATTCCTTCCTCCTAACTTCTGTGCTTTTGTTGTTGTCTGTTTTATTTTTACATACACTATGGACCCACAGGAGTTCAAAACTATTAATACTTTCTGTTTTAGGCTGTTAGTTATCTTTCAAAGAAATCAAAATAAAAATTTAGTTTAACTCACTTTATTCCATGTCTAGAGCTCTTCATTTGTTTGTATCGAACCAACATTCTGTCTGCAACCACAGGTCTTATGCCTGAAAAACTTCCTGTAACAATCTTGTAGATTAAATCTGCTAGCAGTAAATTCTGGTTTTATTTAAGAAAAACTTCTCCACTTCAGTTTTGAAAGATATTTTGCTAGGCATTGATCTCAGGGTTGAAAGTTTTTTCATTCAGCACTTTACAGTCACTATTCTACTGCCTTCTGCCTTGAACAGCTTCTGAGAAAAAGGCAGCTCTATTACTTGTCTTTGTTCCTTTATAAGTAATGTGTCTTCTCCCCCTCTCACTGTCTTCAGTATTTATCCTTTTGTTTTCAACAGTCTAAATATTCTATTCTTAGGAGGCTTGTTTTTCTTGGTGTTAGTAGGATGGGGATTTATCCAGCAAGGTGCTCTTTGACCTTCATGAATTTGTAGATCCCAACTACATAATTGTTACACTGCTCCATATTATTCCACAATATTGGATGCTTTCTTCCATGCTTTTTTTCACTCTTTTTTCTCCTCTGTTTCAGTCTGGGTAATTTTTATTGATTTACCTTCAGTTTTGGTGATTCTCTCCACGGCTGTTTCAGTCTATTGATTTTCTTGTCAAAGACATCCTACACCTCTGTTAGTGTAGACTGTATTTCTAGCACTTTCATTTTATTCATGTTTACAATTTCTATATCACAGTTGAAACCATCTGATCTGGCATATATATAAGTACAACTAACAGTCTTAGGTAGACACTGTGTCCCTGGGTCTTAGAGACGTGGCCTTCTCAGAGCCCCTTCCCTCGTCCCAGGTGCAGTTCTGCACAGATTCCCGCCCCTTCCCACAGGGGTGGAGGATTTTTTCTGTTTGCCAGAGTATCTCAGAGAGGGTCTGTCTGCATTGATGATAACCTCCTGGCACTGAAATCACTGCCACTTCTTTCTTGACGGTGGAGAAGGGATGACAGCATTCTTGCTGTCCTGATTTGACTTCAGTCATAGGTGGATACTGTGCCCACATAGCTCAGGGATGTGGCCCCTCTGAACTATAACTCAGGCATACATTCCTTCCCCTAACAGAGGGGTAGAGAGTTTTCCCTATTCCATTTTCCTAGTTGAGTTTTATTCAGTACTATAAGGTCAAGAGCAGCTTTCATCCTTCTTGTTGTGTTTCTTCCTATCTCCCCACAGATGAAGGCTTCTGCCCCATGAAGTATACAGGGACAGAGTTCCAGGCCTCTCCTCCTTCCCAACTGACACTCTTCTCTGCCCTTGGGCCACCCACCGCAAAGGAAGCTTTTTAAGTACTCTCACCATATAGAGGACCATGAATAGAACTCGGTTATTTGTGGCCTTCATCCTCTACCAGCCTGCCTGTGGCCTTGACCAATTCACTAAGCTTAATTCCTACCAGTCCCTGCTTGCACCTGCTCCAGGTAGACAAACCCTTGTATCTTATAATCACCTGTAGGCACCACCTGTCTTCCCTTAGATTTCAGTTCATTGTTCTGCGAACCCATCTCTCCAACAGGTTCAAGAAAAGTCATGAACTTGGTTTGGTCTCTTTTATTGCAAGCATAGAAATAATGCTCTTTTCATCACTCTGTCTGTCTCTGAGGTTAATCTATTATCGATCCTTCTTTCACTCCAAGTATGGCCATAATCAAGAATGGATTTCTAATATTCCCATTTATCGAATCCAATGAAAAGACCGCCTGTTTGGTCTCAGCATCTAAATATTAATCCAGGGAAAAAACGAGTGACTTTGCTGATGCACCTCCACCAAGGATGTAAGAGAACTGTCTTCTGCTCAGTTTTGGTTTGAGGGGAGAAGGGATGTGAAAGAGATGGATGGAAAAATGGCATTGTCATTAACAGTTCTACCAAGCAAAGTAATGGGATCGACAATTTCCTGAGTGCTATTTTAAGTGTATCATGTATCTGGACAGACAAAAATCAATATATGTCCCCAAAGATACTGCCCCACCTTGGTAAACAAGGACACACACTAATGATAACAATTTAGGGACTTATTGATTAAAGAACATGATTTTAAATACTGATTTGTTTGACTGGGTCAGGTCTTAGTCGTGGCACATGGGATCTTTCACTGTGGCACATGCGCTCTGGAGCTGCTGCCCACGTGCCCAGCTGCTCCACTGCATGTGGGATCTTAGTTCCCTGACCAGGGGTCAAACCCACATCCCTTTCACTGCAGGGCAGATTCCCAACCAAATGGATTATGAAACAAGTCCCAAGAACATGATTTTAAATGTTAAACTTAATTATGTTTAGCTTTCATTTTCTCATATAAAAAACTTTTGTTTAACAAAACAAGCTGTATCAACTAGAACCTATTTTTAACAATAAAAAAGATAAAATTCAGCCATAAAAAGGACAAAATAATACCATCTGTAGGAACATGGATGGACCTAGAGATTGTCATACTGAGTGATATAAGGCAGACAGAGAAAGATGAATATCATATGACATGGCTTATACGTGGAATCTTAAAAAAAAAAAAGGGTATAAATGAACTTATCTATAAAACACAAATAGAGTTACAGATGTAGAAAACAAATTTATGATTTCAAGAGGATGATATTAAGTTATCTATTTTATTATTTATAAATAAGGATGATATTAGTTATCTATTTTATTTCTTATAAAATAGATAACCAATAAGGACCTACTAATATATTAATAGCACAAGGAACTCCACTCAATATTCTCAGCTTTCTCAGTCTCCTTTTTCACCTTCATCAAGAGGCTGTTTAGTTTCTCTTTGCTTTCTGCCATTAGAGTGGTAACATCTGCATATCTGGTGTTATTGATATTTCTCCCTTCAGTCTTGAGTTCAGCCTGTGAGTTTTCCAGCTTGACATTTCGCATGATGTACTCTTCATATAAGTTAAATAAGCAGGGTGACAATATACAGCCTTCTACTCCTTTCCTGATTTTGAACCAGTCTATGTTTCATGTCTGGTTCTAACTATTGCTTCTGGTCCTACATACACGTTTCTCAGGAGGCAGGTAAGAGTCAAAAAGTTGGTTTAAAACTCAACATTCAAAAAACTAAAATCATGGCATCCAGTCCCATCACTTCATGGCAAATAGATGGGGAAACAATGCAAACCGTGACAGACTTTATGTTCTCAGGCTCCAAAATCACTGCAAACAGTGACTGCAGCCACGAAATTAAAAGATACTTGCTCCCTGGAAGAAAAGCTATGATAAAGAAAACCTAGACAAGCATATTAAAAAGCAGAGACATCACTTTGCCAACAGAGGTCTATCTAGTCAAAGCTGCGGCTCTTCCAGTAGTCATGGATGGATGTGAGGGTTGGACCATAAAGAAGGTTGAACACTGAAGACCTGATGCTTTCCATTTGGTAGTTTCAGGTATTCACTCAGTAAGTGAATGTTTGTTGAAAGGCTACCACATTCCTGGCAGTAGCTAGCAACTTAGTCTTATACATATGTTCCTCTGTTCTTGGGGAAATACACACGGAAACAGTTAAAAATCAATATAGAGTAAGAGCTCTATTGAACTAAGAACAGTATACCACAGAAACAAGTGAAAGTGAAGTCACTCAGTCGTGTCTGACTCTTTGTGACCCCAATGGCCTGTAGCCTGCCAGACTCATCCATCATGGGATTTTTCAGGCAAGGATGCTGGAGTGGGTTGCCATTTTCTTTCTCCATGGGATCTTCCTGACTCAGTGATCGAACCCAGGTCTCCCACACTGCAGGCAGACTCTTTACCGTCTGAGCCACCAGGGAAGCAAGTCCAGATTTGAAGGGATAAGGAAACATCTTCTAGAGGAAGGAAAATCTCAGTTGAACCCTGAATTTAAAATAGGAGGCTGCTAGCTGAGTGCCGCAGAATAGATGCTGTCAAATAGTGATGCTGGAGAAGACTTTTGAGAATCCCTTGGACTGCAAGAAGATCAAACCAGTGGATCCTAAAGGAAATCAACCCTGAATATTCACTGGAAAGACAGATGCTGAAGCTGAAGTTCCAGTAATTTGGCCACCTAATGCAAAGGGCCGACTCACTGGAAAAGACCCAAATGCTGAGAAAGACTGAGGGCAATCTTTGAGGAGTAGAAGAAGGTGGCAGAGGATGAGATGGTAAGATAGCATTACCGACTCAATGGACATGAGTTTGAGAAAACTCAGGGAGGTAGTGAAGGACAGAGAGGTCTGGCATGCTGCAGTTCATGGGGTCATAGAGTCAATCATGACTTAGGGACTGAACAACAATAACAATATTCACTTGCACAACTTCCCCTCTCTCCACCTCCCTGAACACTGTAATTTGATATCTATCCTCTAAATTTCTACAGGAAGAGGCTCTAGGAAGTCTTGAAAAACTGCTCAAAGCCCGTGTGTGTGTGCATGGTATGTGCTCAGTCATATCAGACAGACTCTTTGTGACCCTATGGACTGTAGCCCGCCAGGCTCCTCTGTCTATGCAATTTTCCAGGCAGGAATATTGGAGTGAGTTGCCATTTCCTCCTCCAGGGGATCCTCCTGACCCAGAGATCAAACCCTCAACTCCCCATTAGCAGGCGATTCTTTACCACTGAGCTACCTGGGAAGCCACATGACTTACTCTCAGTTCTAATCAACCTTTAACATTGATAACTCCTCCTCCATTCTGCTTAAAACTCTTGCCACACACTATCATCACCTTGGAACCTGCCTTTAAAATTCTGATTGTCTTATTTTCCGACTGCAGTTTACTCTTGCTAAAATCTTTCCAGGTTCACACATACGTTAAATGTAGGTATTTCCCAGGGTTCTACCTTCAGGTATCTTCGGTTTTTGCTTTATCAATGTTTTCTAATAATCTCTGATTCCCATGACTTCCTCTCCCACAAACATGTTGCTGTTTGTCAACCCCTTTTAAATCATATCTATATCTGAATTCTCTCCTGTGTTTATTTAGTCAAAATTCCCAGTAGACCCAGAGGGATGGAATGGGGAGGGAGGAGGGAGGAGGGTTCAGGATGGGGAACACATGTAAACCTGTGGCGGATTCATTTTGATATTTGGCAAATCTAATACAGTTATGTAAAGTTTAAAAATAAAATAAAATTTAAAAAAAAAAAAAAAAAAAAAAAAAAAAAAAAATTCCCAGTAGACATTTCAAACTAGATATTTTACATGGAAACTTCAAATAAATATTATTAGAAACAATATTCATTTATATATCAAATTAATATATCAAGATGATGTCTTCCCCTCCCCATCATCAAAAATAAAATGGTATGATCATATATGATCATCTGTACCATTTTTCTAGATTCCACACATAGGTGTTAATATATGACATTTGTTTTTCTCTGACTTCAGTCTGTATAGCAGTCTCTTGATCCATTGCTATACAGTAGAAACTAATACAATATTGCAAAGCAACATTATTCCAATAAAAAATAACTTAAAAAACAATGTAAAATAAAACCCATAGTTTCTTCCTTTTGGGGTTTCCTAGTGGTCCAGTGGTAAAGCATCCGCCTACCAGTGTAAGGGAAATAAGTTCGATCCCTGGTCCAGGAAGATGTCACATGCCATGGGGCAACCAAGTGTGCAGACCACAACTGCTGAAGCTGCCTGCACACCCTCGCTCCACAACACGGAAAGCCAGGGCAATGAGAAGCCCGCACAGGGCAACTAGAGGAGCCCCGCTCACCGCGGTGAGAGAGCCCACACAGCGACTGAAGACTGTGGGCAGTCTCACCGCGGTGAGAGAGCCCACACAGAAGACTGAAGACCAAAATCATAAACCAATTAGAGAATTTCTTCCTTTTGACACTCACAGTTTGACTACTGCTACAACATCTGTACAGTATTTATAACATGGTGGGAGAACTGAAGGAAAAAGGGACAGTGTAACAGCTAGTGTCAATGAAATGCCTTATTGTGGAGATACTGCAACAGAGTAAAACACAAAATCAGAAAGGTGACCACCAGCCTCATGGAAATATCAATCACTCCTTTTTTTTCTCCTTTTTGATTTACAACTAAGTGGACATCTCTAAATGAAAAAAAAGAAAAAGAGCAACTCTGCACATCACACCGTGACCTTGTGAAACCCACACACATGTGCACCGCAAGGGAGCAGACAGCAGAACGAGAGCTCGGCTGCGGCAGTGAGGTGGCACTGGGAGGGCGGAGATGGCGGAGGTGGCGCTGAGGTGGCGGAGGTGGCGCTGAGGTGGCGCGGGGATGAGGGAGGTGGCTGAGATGGCGCGGAGGTGGTGGATGTGGCCCTGAGGAAGCGGAGGCCACGTGGCGCTGAGGAAGTGGGGGTGGCGCTGAGGTGGGAGCGGAGCGTCGGGCAGTGGAACGCGTGACCTTCCTGGTGGAGGAGGCGGAGCGAGCGGAAGGCTAGGCGGCAAGTGCCTCACGCTCTGCAGCACGAAGAGCTCACCACTCTCTGAGGACAGAGGGCAGTGACTGGGGAAGGGAGACGGAGGCAGCCGACAAAGAGATAAGAGGGAAGAGCTTCCTGCTGTCTGCCCCAGGATGCTGGCCCTAGAACTGTTGGGAACCCTCCGACTGAAACGCCCCCTACTGGGCCATGGGTAAGCCAAATACGCAAGTGCTAAGGACACACTTCCTCCAACTTGAGTGAGTGAAGTTGCTCAGTCGTGTCCGACTCTTTGCGGCCCCGTGGACTGTAGCCCACCAGGCTCCTCCGTCCATGGGATTCTCCAGGCAAGAGTACTGGAGTGGGTTGCCATTTCCTTCTCCAGGGGATCTTCCCAACCCAGGGCTCGAACCCAGGTCTCCCGTGTTGCAGTCAGACGCTTTAACCTGTGAGCCACCAGGGAACCCCAACTTAGCTGCCACCTTTTTACATTTTTTTTAAAACGCATGCTCTTGTCCCCCAGCTTAGCAGCAGCCAAGTCCTCGCTAGTAAGAAAAACCAAAAACTTGTGCTCTACTGCCACCTTCTGGGAAACAAAAAGGCTCCTAATTACCAACCTATTGAACAGAACCACAGTAAACAAACTCTTGCCTAAGTGAGAAAGATATTCACTAACTCAAATTTGATGGCAAAGGTACTTTTCATCAAACACCATGAAAAATTCCAGCAATCAAGTATTACGAAAAGAAAAAAGCAATTTTCTAGCAGCCAAACCTAAAGACACAGAATACTGCAATTTAACTGATAAAGAATTAAAAATAGCTGTTATAAAGACATTCAGTGAGCTACAAGAAAACTCAAAATGACAATACAATGACCTTAAGAATAAAATAAGGAGTATTTTACCAAAGAGGCTGAAATTCTAAAAAAGAACCAAACTGTATTGTACTCACACAAAAACAGACACATTGACCAATGGAACAGAATAGAAAGTCCAGAATTAAATTCCAGTAGATAAAGTCAAGTAATATTTGACAAGAGAGCCAAGAATATGCAATGGGGAAAGAGTAGTCTCTTCAACTAATGGTGCTGGAAAACTGGAAAAACACATGCAAAACAATGAAATTATACTATCTCATGTCACTTACAACAATTACCTCAAAAGAGATCAAAGACATAAGACTTGATAACATAAAACTCCTAGAAGAAAACGTAGGGAAGAAGCAATGTCTCGGCAGTGATTTTTTTAGTATGACACCAAAAGGACAAACAACAAAAACAAAAACCAACACATGGACTACATCAAAATCAGAAGCTTCTACACAGCAGAACCAGCAATTACTACATGAAAAGATAACTTACAGAATGTGAGACAACTTTTTCAAACCATATATCAAATAAAGAGTTAACATTCAAAATGTATAAAGAATTTAGTCAACTTCATCACACACAAAAAAAAAAGTCCAATTAAAAAATAGGCCAAAGAACAAGAGGCAAAGAGTACATCAAAATGGTCAACAGACATGTGAAAAGATGCTCATCACTAATCAGAGAAATGGTCATGAAAGCCACAACAAGATATCACTAAACACCTGTCATAATGGGTATCATCAAAGGCAAAGAATAACAGATGTTGGGAAGGATGTCAGGAAAAGGGAATCTTCATGCACCACTGATGGGAGTGTAAACTAGTGCAGCCACTGTAGTAAACAGTATGGAATTTCCTTAAAAAATTAAAAATAGATGAATTATACGATCTTGAAATTCCACTTCTAGGTATATACCCCAAAAATGAAAATAGGATTTCAGCAGAATATATGCACTCTCATGGTGATTGCTGCATTATTCCCAATAGCCAAGATATGAAGACAACCCAAGTGCCCATCAATGAATTAATAAATAACAAAGATGTAGAACGTATACACAATGGAATATTATTCAGCCACGACAAAGGAGGATATCCTTCCATTTGTGACAACATGGATGTACATTAAACACATTACGCTATGTGAGATGGGCGTCCCAGATGGTGCTAGTGATAAAGAACCTGCCTGCCAATGCAGGAAGCCTAAGAGACATGGGCTCAATTGCTGGGTTGGGAAGATCCCCTAGAGGAGAAAATGGCAACCCCCTCCTGTATTCTTGCCTGGAGAATCTCATGGAGAGAGAAGCCTGGCTGGCTACAGTCCATAGGATCACACAGAGTCGGACACGACTGAAGCAACTTAGCATGCACACATGCTATTTGAGATGAGTCAGACAGATAAAGTCAAGTTATTGAATCTAAAAAGTCAAAATGAACAACAGAATAAAATGACTGTTACCAGGGGATGAGGGTGCTGGAGATAAGAGTGTTTAAGGGTACAAACTTACAACAAGTACTAAATAAGCTATAGAGATCTAATGCACAGTATAATAAATATAAGCAATAATGTGCTAAGGCACTTCAGTTGTGTCCGACTCTTTGTGACCCTACGGACTGTAGCCTGCCAGATGCCTCTGTCCATGGGATTCTCCAGGCAAGAATACTGGAGTGGGTTGTCATTTCCTCTTCCAGGGGATCTTCCTGACCCAGGGATCAAACCCACGTCTCTTATGTCTCCTGCATTGGCAGGTGGGTTCTTTGCCACTAGCACCACCTGGGAAGACTCATAAGCACTAATATCATACTATAAATATGTAATATAATAAATATCCCTATCAGCAAAAAAAAAAAAGCTAGTAACAGCTGACTCACAGCACCTGTAAATAAGTATCACTAACACTGTTGTAAACCAGATGTGGTAAATGCCTAGGAGGGATGCACTCAGTTCATTTAAAAAGGCCAAGTCATCAAATACCTGCTTTAATATCAGTTCCATATTCCTGAACTTGTATATGATCAATAAAGGAATTTTTATATCTATTCAGTGTCAGTCAGGCTTCTTCATATCTGAACATTCACTTTCAAGAACAAGCATTCTAAATGTGGCTACAAATGTGACTTGTAGTCTAAAAGCTCTAAATATGCTCTAAATATAGAAATTTTTATCAGTTTATATATAAATGTTTATAATTATGAAGAAGAGATGTTGCAGTAATTGATGTACTCTGAAAGCTGTTTAAGTATAAAAATTATAATTAAGAACTTTTAAATAGTTAAATAAATTAACAGTAAACCAGACTGACAGTTAAAATATAAATATTAAGAGAGTATGTCACCAAAAAATATCAAGGAAGAACATGTTATCCTCTTTTCATTTCATAAATATTTATAAAAATTTAAATACTAACACAAGAAAAAACACCAGAGATTAAATCATAGTAAAATAACTTTAGGATAACTACTTGGTATACTAACTAGAATAAGTAAAAAGCAAAAATGAAGCCTATGTTGTCTCAGGACTATCTGGGAAAATGAGATTGGGGTCTATCTTCCTACAGTACTGTGTTAAGTTGTTTCAGTCACGTTCAACTCCGTGCAACCCTATGGACTGTGGCTCGCCAGGTTCCTGTCCTACTTCCCTAGAAACCACAGAGTTAAGATAAATGTAAAATGTTCGTCTGCCTAGTTTATTTTGAAATCCCTAATTCTTGAGATTCCACTTAGACTGATGAACTTCAGGTTAGCATAACATGCATACCCTGGACCTATGTGACTAAAATGTAATAGAAGATTTATGGAAGTGACTTAGCAGCAGCAGCAAGGCTCTGATTGGGCTTCCCCGGTGGCTCAGATGGTAAAGCGTCTGCCTGCAATGTGGGAGAACCAGGTTCAATCCCTGGGTCAGGAAGATCCCCTGGAGAAGAAAATGGCAACCCACTCCAGTATTCTTGCCTGGAAAATTCCATGGACTGAGGAGACTGGTAGGCTATAGTCCACGGGGTCACAAAGAGTCGGACACGACTGAGCAACTTCACTTTCACTTTTCAAGGCTATGATTTAGTGCCAAGTCCACACACTCTGAGCTCTCATCAGTGGCAGCCATCCATGGTCCAGGAGAAAAAGAAGGTACAAAAAGAAGATGGTTGGTGGGCCCTTCCATACGATGAAGATGCTTAGTATTCTCTATTTCTTGTCTCCTATCCTTCCCTGACGTCTCCAAGGCTACATCTATCCTACTTTACTCTTTCCCTTCATTAGACATTTGATCCAAGCAGGGCTAAATTAAATTCTTTCAGAAGCTGAATGATACTGAGAAAGAAGTTGTGAAAGCCATGTTATGTTAATAACAGGAAGTTAAAGACAGACTCTTGAACTTCTATTTATAAGGTTCCTAAAGCAAATACTCTCTTGGATTCTATAAAATAAACTTTTATTCTTTTAATGACCTTTTAATTCTTTTAACCTTTTTTGCTTAAGCATTGTAAAATTATACACAAACACATATACAACACACACACAGGCTCAAATGTATGTACACAATTCTTATGTTATTGGTGGACTTGTTAAAAAATAACTATTTCAGGTCAACAAAAAGGATGGAGGGAGAAGAAAAGAGTGTAATCAAGTATGTTATGAAGCTAAGGAACATGTAGGAGTTGATATTCTCTTGTGGACTATCTGACTTAGCACTTTGGATGACAAAGGGAAAAGGAACCAGACAGTGTCTTCAGCTAGCATAGGTGAAGAGAGGTTGTTAAGATCTCATTTGTTCCAGAAAACAGTTATACATATTTATATATTATGCAAATGAGTATATATTTATATACTCGAACATTTTTTACAAACATGTGAAAATGAACATTAAAATTCCACAAGGAACATTTCAGCGAATAATTTTAAGGAAAAAAATTAGTGAATAAAAAGAGAGAAAACTATCAATTTTATAAATGTTGGCTGAAATAGTAAACAAATACAAAACTGTGGAGCTAAATATGATAACATAATCTAGCTAGGATGCCCATAAATTACGAAAAGTAAACTGTTAAAAGCCATAAGAATTTTCCATACACTGACCCACAATGAACCTACGTAACAGTTCACAATCTGGTGCACAGTACAATCGTGCCTGCGGAGCAGTTGGAGAGGCCATGTCTTTACTCAAAGACAATTTAAATATCAGTCCTGCCTCTTATTGGCTCTATGATCTTCGGTATGTAACTTAATTCTCTCCACCAGTTTCCTCACATATTGTGAGGGAAAAGTGATAGATCTTACCTCATAGAGTTTATGAAGACCAAAGTTTCTGAGTATAAAGCATTTAAAACACCAGGCACACAGTTAAATGTCAATAAATGTTAGCTCTTATTTGACCAACTTATTGTTGGTCCAAATAGAAGCTAGAATGTATAGCGTTCTTGGCTTATGTTTTTCTGTGTCTCAATAATTTAAAAATCCATATTCCCTCAATGTTTTGCAATATTCAATCATTAAATAAATATTTATCTTTTATCAAACAATACACAAATGACGATTTTAAATTTAATGATATATTCAATTTCTTAAACTAAATTTAAAACACCCTTAATAAGATAAATTACAGGAGTAAAACCAATATATTTTGGATAAAATGGATAGTATTCACTGTTATTTTACTAATTTTAACAAATGTATTAAGATAGAAAATTTTAAATTCATTTAAGACAGAATCTATTATATTACATAAAATTTAAAAACTAAATAAAACATGTGGATCTGTACTATTAAATAAAATGTAATGTTTCTTTCAGGCTCAGTAACAACATTTTTTCTAAAATGTAGATCTAATTTATGTTACCTGAGAACTGATCATGCGCTGAGATGAGCGAGCAATGTTAGCAGGCAGACCAAAGAAACTAGGTTTGTCATCCTCTGGAAGTTTCTCAATGACAGCACGATAGTCCTAAATATAGAGAAGTAAAAAACAGTTTTTCACTAAAAATAAAGTTTACAACCACTGAAATCAGAAAGAACCAGAATACCAGTAAGTATTAAATTACTAGTTATTCATGTCACACTTTCTAGGTAAACCTCACTTTCAGTGTGTATAGTATTAATTCAGTTATCTAATGGAAATTCTCTTTGTCATGACTTCTTCATACTTAAATTAGGTGATATTATACTTTCTTATCTGACATTTCTCACAATTGAAGGGACTCTGAATTGATTAAAGCAAACATACATGAGTGGCTATGCCTGTTGTTGTTCAGCCATTAGGTCGTGTATGAATCTTTGTGACCCTATGGCCTGTGGCACGCGAGGCTTCCCTGTCCTTCACTATCTCCCCGAGTTTGCCTGAGTCAGTGATGCTATCTCACCATCTCTCCGCTGCCCTCTTCTTTTTTTGCCTTCTATCTTTCCCAGCATCGGGGTCTTTTCCAATGAGTCGGCTCTTCACATCAAGTGGTCCACGTATTGGAGCTTCAGCTCCATCATTAGTCCTTCCAATGAATATTCAGGGTTGATTTCCTTTAGGATGGACTGGCTGGATCTCCTTGTACTCTAAGGGACTCTCAAGAGTCTTCTCCAACACCACAGTTCAAAAGCATCAATTCTTCAACACTCAGCCTTCTTTATGGTTCAACTCTCACATCCATACATGACTACTGGAAAAACCATAGTTTTGACTATATGAACCTTTGTTGGCAAAGTGATATCTCTGCTTTTTAATACGCTGTCCAGGTTTGTCATAGATTTTCTCCCAAGAAGCAAGTGTCTTAATTTCATGGCTGCAGCACCATTCAAGCTGATTTTGGAGCCCAAGAATAGAAAATCTGTCACTGCTTCTACTTTTCCTCCTTCTATTTGCCAGGAAGTGATGGGACTGGATGCCATGATCTTCATTTTTTTGAATGCTGAGTTTGAAGCCAGGTTTTTCAATCTCCTCTTTCACCCTTATCATCAGCCTCTTTAAACTGGAAAGGCAGTCACTCCCTCACCCATCACAAATGGCATATGGGGAACCTGGTGCTACACTATTCATAGATGACCTGTTTTTAGGTCAGGGTTTCATAGGTAGCAGAGCCGCTTCCTCGCTGCAATCTATTGAAAGTCAGCCCTTGACACAAGGGTTTGTAGAAGAAAAAAGCTTATTCTTTAAAAATGAAAAATAATTTAAAAACAACAAAATAAAATTTAAAAAGAGGTTCTTTAATTCCTCTTCACTTTCTGTCATTATATCTGAGGTTGTCTTTGGCAATCTTGATTCCAGCTTGGGAGTCATCCAGCCCAGCATTTAACATAATGTACTCTGCATACAAGTTAAATAAGCAGGGTGACAATATACAGCCTTGTCGTACTCCTTTCCCAATTTTGAACCAGTCTGTTGTTCTATTTAAGGTTCTAACCTGCATACAGATTTCACAGCAGACAGGTAAGGTGGTCTGATATTCCCATCTCTTTAAGAATTTTCCACAGTTTGTTGTGATCCCATATAGTCAAAGGCTTTTGCATAGTCAGTGAAGCAGAAGTTGATGTTTCTTTTCAAATTCCCTTACTTGCTCCATGATCCAATGAATGCAATCTGATCTCTGGTTCCTTTGTGTTCAGTTGCTTCAGTCATGTCCGACTCTTTGTGACCCCATGGACTGTGGTCCACCAGACTTCTCTGTCCATGGAATTTCCCGGGCAAGAATACTGGAGTGGGCTGCCATTTCCTTCTCCAGGGAATCTTCCCAACCCAAGAATCGAACTCTCATCTCCTGTGTCTCCTCCACTGGCAGATTCTTTGCTTGTACATCTGGAAGTTCTTGGTTCATTTACTGCTGAACCCTAGCTTGAAGAATTTTGAACATAACCTTTTTAGCATGCAAAATGAGTGCAACTGTATGGTAGTTTGAGCATTCTTTGGCACTGCCCTTCTTTGGGATTGGAATGAAAATTGACCTTTTCCAGTCCTATGGCCACTGCTCAGTTTTCCAAATTTGCTGACATATTGATTGCAGCACTTTAACAGCATCATCCTTGAAGATTTTAAATAACTTAGCTGGAATCCTGTAACCTACCAAAGACTAATCAGCAGACTGTAGCTCTGCTTATAATGAAATAAATACTCTAACAATCTTTTTTTTTTTGAACTTATAGAACTCTCAGAAACATATACACACACAGTCTGATGGACAAGAGCTGCTTTGTAAATTGCTTTACTATAAAGCAATTCCAATTAGTCTTCACTGGTGAGGTGTGATGAAATGCATAGATAATCCTATCCTTTCATCCCAAGACTTACGGTAAGCACTACATAGGCTTGATTTGTCAAGCATTCACCCAAACAGTTTCCACTTCAGATGCTAGACAGGAAACTAAGAGTATACCAAGATGATTTATTCAGTTTGGTCCAAAGATGGGAATTGTTTTGTTTGTTTTCATGAAGAGACAAGTTTATTTTAAGGCAGGTATTCTATATGCATCTAAACTATTCTTGCTGAAGTGGGATAAACTTTTTTTAATGGAGCAGCCTCATCTTCTGCCCCCACCCCCTTCATCCTTTCTCATCCTTCGCAGCTGCCTCTCAAGAATTTCCAAGACACAGGTGCTGGAGTTAAATTCCAGGAAGTATGTCAAAGTTTGAAAAGAAATGCTGTTCTCTGAAATTTTTTCTCTCCTATAGTGCAGTAAACTTCCTTAAGGTGTTCAGATCATATTAACAGATATGCATAAATATACATGTATTATATGTGAGTGTATACTTGTGTATATGCATGCATTTGTGCATGTGTGTGTGTGTCAAAGTGTTCTCCTCTCCTGGGAAACTTTGGCTTTCTCTTTCTATGTAACTCAATTAAATAGAAAGCTAAACATTGACTCTAGTGAATCATCTTGTAATTTTTAAATTAAAAAAAAAATTTCTTGTTTTCTCTTTTTTCTTTTTATCATCTTTTTTGGCTCTGTCTTGCAGTATGTGAAATCTTAGTTCCCTGACCAGGGATTGAACCCATGTCTGCTGCCTGTGGAAGCATGGAGTCCTAACCACTGGACCACCAGGGAATTCACATAACCATCTTACAATTTTAAAACTACTGTTTTCTTTGTATTTATACACTTGGTTCATTTTTAAATATCTGTGAAACTTTCTCATTGAGACTGGGGAATCTTCTCTACTTTGGACATGTTTCCTAAGTAACAGACCTCTACATATCCAAACCGATTTATTCTCACTTGGACACAAAAGAATGTATACCAAATGATACCCTTTACATGAAGTAGAGAGAGGCAAAACTGAACACAGGTTGTTGGAAATTAGGTTAATGTATCCTGTGCGAGGAGATTGTAACTAAAAGGGGAAGGACTTCCAGGGAGCTGATAATGTTGTTTCTTGATTCCAGTGCTGGTTATACTCATGTGTTCAATGTATAAGTATGCAATGAACTGTGCACTTACGACGTCTATTTTTCTACATATTTTATTTTTCAATTTAAACTTCAAACAATAGAGACAAAAGACTTGTCAGGGTATGCTAACATGTGTACTATATATTTATCAGAAATAAATATATAATAATAAATATCTGTGATATTTCTGTCTGCACACTGACTCCAAGTTTCTTCTACTAAAAAGTAAACTCTACCGATGTATCAAGAGATCCACAATTCTTGAACAGGGTTATTATTGAGCAAATGTTCAATGAGTATTGTTGAATGATTAAATGAATGGAAGAAACTGAAAAATAAAATAGATGGAATACTCAAAAAAAATAAATAAGATATTCAATAAGAGTAAAATATTTAATATTGGTAGTCAAGATTTTATTTTTTGATTTATGTTACTAAAACAAAGGCATTTTCTTTTTTTGTTTGTTTGTTTTTTATTTTTTTTATTTTTAAACTTTACAATATTGTATTGGTTTTGCCATATATCGAAATGAATCTGCCACAGGTATACATGTGTTCCCCATCCTGAACCCTCCTCCCTCCTCCCTTCCCATACTATCCCTCTGGGTCATCCCAGTGCACCAGACCCAAGCATCCAGTATCGTGCATCGAACCTGGACTGGTGACTCATTCCATATATGATATTATACGTATTTCAATGCCATTCTCCCAAATCATCCCACCCTCGCCCTCTCCCACAGAGTCCAAAAGACTGTTCTATACATCAGTGTCTCTTTTGCTGTCTCATATACAGGGTTATTGTTACCATCTTTCTAAATTCCATATATATGCGTTAGTATACTGTATTGGTGTTTTTCTTTCTGGCTTACTTCACTCTGTATAATAGGCTCCAGTTTCATCCACCTCATTAGAACTGATTCAAATGTATTCTTTTTAATGGCTGAGAAATACTCCATTGTGTATATGTACCACAGCTTTCTTATCCATTCATCTGCTGATGGGCATCTAGGCTGCTTCCATGTCCTGGCTATTATAAACAGTGCTGCGATGAACATTGGGGTACACACGTCTCTTTCCCTTCTGGTTTCCTCAGTGTGTATGCCCAGCAGTGGGATTGCTGGGTCATAAGGCAGTTCTATTTCCAGTTTTTTAAGGAATCTCCACACTGTTCTCCATAGTGGCTGTACTGGTTTGCATTCCCACCAACAGTGTAAGAGGGTTCCCTTTTCTCCATACCCTCTCCAGCATTTATTACTTGTAGACTTTTGGATCGCAGCCATTCTGACTGGCATGAAATGGTACCTCATAGTGGTTTTGATTTGCATTTCTCTGATAATGAGTGATGTTGAGCATCTTTTCATGGGTTTGTTAGCCCTCTGTATGTCTTCTTTGGAGAAATGTCTGTTTAGTTCTTTGGCCCATTTTTTGATTGGGTCATTTATTTTTCTGGAGTTGAGCTGTAGGAGTTGCTTGTATATTTTTGAGATTAGTTGTTTGTCAGTTGCTTCATTTGCTATTATTTTCTCCCATTCTGAAGGCTGTCTTTTCACCTTGCTTATAGTTTCCTTTGATGTGCAGAAGCTTTTAAGGTTAATTAGGTCCCATTTGTTTATTTTTGCTTTTATTTCCAATATTCTGGGAGGTGGGTCATAGAGGATCCTGCTGTGATGTATGTCGGAGAGTGTTTTGCCTATGTTCTCCTCTAGGAGTTTTATAGTTTCTGGTCTTACATTTAGATCTTTAATCCATTTTGAGTTTATTTTTGTGTATGGTGTTAGAAAGTGCTCTAGTTTCATTCTTTTACAAGTGGTTGCCCAGTTTTCCCAGCACCACTTGTTAAAGAGATTGTCTTTAATCCATTGTATATTCTTGCCTCCTTTGTCAAAGATAAGGTGTCCATACGTGCGTGGATTTATCTCTGGGCTTTCTATTTTGTTCCATTGATTTATATTTCTGTCTTTGTGCCAGTACCATACTGTCTTGATGACTGTGGCTTTGTAGTAGAGCCTGAAGTCAGGTAGGTTGATTCCTCCAGTTCCATTCTTCTTTCTCAAGATAGCTTTGGCTATTCGAAGTTTTTTGTATTTCCATACAAATTGTGAAATTATTTGTTCTAGCTCTGTGAAGAATACCGTTGGTAGCTTGATAGGGATTGCAGTGAATCTATAAATTGCTTTGGGTAGTATACTCATTTTCACTATATTGATTCTTCCAATCCATGAACATGGTATATTTCTCCATCTGTTAGTGTCCTCTTTGATTTCTTTCACCAGTGTTTTATAGTTTTCTATATATAGGTCTTTAGTTTCTTTAGGTAGATATATTCCTAAGTATTTTATTCTTTCCATTGCAATGGTGAATGGAATTGTTTTCTTAATTTCTCTTTCTGTTTTCTCATTATTAGTGTATAGGAATGCAAGGGATTTCTGTGTGTTGATATTATATCCTGCAACTTTTCTATAATCATTGATTAGCTCTAGTAATTTTCTGGTGGAGTCTTGAGGGTTTTCTATGTAGAGGATCATGTCATCTGCAAATAGTGCGAGTTTTACTTCTTCTTTTCCAATTTGGATTCCTTTTATTTCTTTTTCTGCTCTGATTGCTGTGGCCAAAACTTCCAAAACTATGTTGAATAGTAGTGGTGAAAGTGGGCACCCTTGTCTTGTTCCTGACTTTAGAGGAAATGCTTTCAATTTTTCACCATTGAGGATAATGTTTGCTGTGGGTTTGTCATATATAGCTTTTATTATGTTGAGGTATGTTCCTTCTATTCCTGCTTTCTGGAGAGTTTTTATCATAAATGGATGTTGAACTTTGTCAAAGGCTTTCTCTGCATCTATTGAGATAATCATATGGTTTTTGTTTTTCAATTTGTTAATGTGGTGTATTACATTGATTGATTTGCAGATATTGAAGAATCCTTGCATCCTTGGGATAAAGCCCACTTGGTCATGGTGTATGATCTTTTAAATGTGTTGTAGGATTCTGATTGCTAGAATTTTGTTAAGGATTTCTGCATCTAAGTTCATCAGTGCATTTTCTTGAAAAATATTTGAATGAGAGAAAAGGCACAATACTGAAAGAAGTATATAATTAAATATATGTATATTTTGTAATTCATGAAGAAACATGTAATTTAAATACTCTAGGCAATAAAAACATTTTTGGGGGGCATTTACACAAATACAAATTGGTAGCAAAATAATTGAAATCTTTGGGCTACATTTTGTACTTTTTCTGGAAAAGATGACTGCATTCTAGGAAACTTCTGTAAGATGACTCAAAGCAAAAAGCTACAGTCAAATAAAATAAATTCATATAAACAAAAATGTTGCTATGAAATCTTTTTAGGTTAATATCTCTTGTAGCTTTAGAACTACTTTAAATTTATAAACCAGAGTATGAAATAGACATCTGTTGAATAATATTTGCTTTTTTCAAATTTACTGTATCAGAGCACTCTCATAATTACAAACAAGTAGTATATCCTCCCATTCCAGATCTTCACAGCTGCCCTACAATTTAAAAATTTTCCTAGGCCACCACTTTCAAGATTTGTCTATCAATACTATTATCATCAATCCATGCTCAGTAAGTATCCAAAAGCAATAGGACACCTAACTAGAGTTTAGAGAATCAGGCTGCATATTGACATAATAAATAATAATCTGTATTTGTGAGTGATGACTGCTTGTACTTGTGAAAAGAAGCAACAACATATTTTAACAATGTAAGAAATTATGCAAGTTTCAATCTGGTAATAAATTGAAAACAATTAATGTTACCTACCAAAATGCTGCAGGATTTTGGCAGAGATATGGAGTATGGAAAAACGCTTTTCTTGTTCCTTTCGCTTAATATGTCACTTATTGAAGAATTAAAAAATTGCTTCAGGTATGATTGAAGAACTCTAAGGTCAAAGTAGTTATCTATGCGTCCTCCATAAATAGCATTTTCAAGCAAACCATGTACAAATTCCCACTGTACATCTTTGGAACCTATAATTTAAAAAAAAATTGTTTTATTTCTAAGATATTAGAAATTTTCTAAAAATATTCTAAAATATTAAACAAATTTCAGACTCTAGCCATATTTATAGACTATAATAATACATATTTAAAGCATTTAAATTATTCCTTAAGGCTTGGTATTAACATTAATGCTCATCAATATTAGGGCTTCCCTGGTAGCTCAGCTGGTAAAGAATCTGCCTGCAACGAGGGAGACCTGGGTTCAATTTCTGGGTTGGGAAGATCTCCTGGAGAAGGGACAGGCTACCCACTCCAGTATTCTTGGGCTTCCCTTGTGGCTCAGCTGGTAAAGAATCCACCTGCAATATGGGAGACCTGGGTTCGATCTCTGGGTTGGGAAGATCTCCTGGAGAAGGGAACATCAGCTGGAGAAGGAAACAGCTACCCACTCCAATATTCTGATCTGGAGAATTCCATAGACTGTATAGTCCCCGGGGTCGCAAGAAGTAGGACAAGACTGAGCAACTTTCACTTTCTGGCCTTGAAATTAACATTAATGCTCATTAATATTATTAATATAATCATAGAGGACCAATTCCAGGAAGGGAGTTATCACCATAGATAAGTACAGTATGAACTAGATATGGTGGTCAGGAAGGAACCTGGCAAAGTCTTTCAAATTTCCCCTCTGTTTCCCACTGTCTTTGAATAACTCAGCGATTTCCTTCCAAACATTTGCTTTTTTGCATCTCCACATAAACTGCCTTCCTCCCTCCTGAAAGCTAAAGCCACTACCCCCATTTCACTATTTTTTTGTCTTTAGTTGAAGATGGTATTAAGAGCTTCAGCCATTATAGCAGGTTACTTAGTTTCCTTGGATCTCTCACATATACGCATATTATTAATATTTTTTTTGTTTATTTGTTGTGCTGTGCTTACTCACTCAGTCATGTCTGACTCTCTGCAACCCCATGGACTGTAGTCCACCAGGCTTCTCTGTCCATGAGATTCTCCAGGCAAGAATACTGGAGTGGTCTGTCATGCCCTTCTCCAGGGGATCTTCCCAACCCCAGGGATCAAATCTGCATTGCAGGCAGATTCTTTACCACCTGAGCCATCATCTTCCCTTATTAATTCATTTCATGTCAATGTAATTCTTTGACCAGCTAGAAGAACCTAAAAGGGCAGAGGAAAATTTCTTCCTCCACGACAGCAGTAAATGCAGAAAAACTATTTTAATCTACCTACTTAAGATCACTGATAGCATTACTAGCTTAGTTCTATTTCATTACTATAAAATTAAATGAACTTTTCCCCGTTTTTACATTTAATTCTCCAGATGTGGAAGTCCCTTAATATCAGGAAATTTTGTAACTATAAGATTATATAGCAAAGACTTTTATCATGAGATTCAATATAATTTTAAAGCATCTGACTTTTACAATAATTTCAGTGGTATAATATATATATATAGTTATAATATATGATGTTATTAATTAATTCCATCATAAGCTGGAAACATAATGATAAACAAATCATTCACTTTCTCTATGCTTTGGTTTCCTCATCTTAAAAGGGTACTAATAATATATGCCTCATAGTGATATAATAAAAAGAAATAAATGTTCAAAAGCCTTTTGGAAAATTACCAAGTTTCTAAGCAAGATAAAATACTAGTAAATATCCTCAAAAAAATGTTTTAAAATAAACTTTAAAACAACTCAAGTAATAAAATTAATTGCCCCTTAGCACAAAAGGGAAATGCTGCATTATGTGTAGAAAGGAATGGGGGAGATGCTTCCAGAATGCTGGTAACATTCTATTTATTGATTCTGGAGTAGTTACAAAGGTTCACTTTTTGAAAATCTATTGAATTGTACATTAATGTGTACTTTTCTGATGTATAATTCAAAAAAGTTTAAATAAGCAAGAAAATCACCTGGAATACTATTTGGCATTAACTAACAATGGGGAACAAATAAATTAATATCCTGTCTACTGCTAATACATACATGACAGAAATATATTATACCTGACAGAAGACATACATTCTCAGAATGGCATACTATATAGCACTGAGAATAAATGGACTATAATTGATATGTAACCATATGGATGAATCTCTCAAATACAACATTAGCTGAAAGAATCTAAATGTTAAAGAGTACATGATGTATGATTTCAATTTTATAAAAACAGGCAAACCTAGTCTATATAGGAAGGTATTGGTTTTATCACAGGAATAAGAGTAAGGAAACTTGGAGAACAGTAGTGACTAAAAGGCAGCATTAGAGTATAATCTGAAGTATTGGTAATGTTCTGTTTCTAGATTAGATACTCTCACCTCTTTTATTCAAAACAGCTTAGAAATTCATAGCCACAGAAAAGAGAGAAGAAAAAGAAAGAAAAGGAATTCAAATTGGAAAGGATGAAGTAAAACTGTTGCTGTTTCCACATTACATTCTATACACATAAAATCCTAAAGGTGCCACCAGAAAACTACTAGAGCTCATCAGTAAGTTTAGTAAAGTTGCAGAATACAAAATTAATATATAGAAATCTGTTGCACTTCTATAAAATAACAACAAAATATCAGAAAGAGAAATTAAGGAAATAACCCCATGTACTATCACATTAAAAAGTATGTAATACCTAGGAATACACCTACCAAAGGAGGTGAAAGACCCATACTCTGAAGATACAAATGAAAGAAACTGAAGACAGCATAAACAGAAGGAAAGATATCCTGTGTCCTTACATTGTAAGAATCTGTATTGTTAAAATGACCATACTACCCAAGGCAATCTATGGACTCAATGCAATCCCTATCAAATTACCATTGGCATTTTTCACAGAACTGGAACAAAAACAAAATGTTTAACTCTATGGAAACACAAAAGATCCTGAATAGACAAAACAACCTTGAGAAAGAAGAATGGAGCTGGAGGGATCAAACTCCCTGACTTCAGACTATACTACAAAGCTACAGTAGTCAAAACAGTGTGGTACTGGCCCCACAACAGACACCTAGATCAACAGATCAGAAAAAAAGCCAAAGAGCAAATCTACACAATAAGGGCCAATTAATCTACAACAAAAGAAGCCAAGAATATACAATGGAGAAAAAACAGTCTTCAATAAGTGGTGCTGGGAAAACTGGACAACTATATGTAAAAGAATGAAATTGGAACATATTGTAACATGAAAAACAAAAATAAGCTAAATATGGATTAAAGACTTAAATGTGAGACTGGATATTATAAAACTCTTAGAGGAAAACATAGGCAGGATATTCTTTGACATAAATCATAGCAATATTGTTTTGGACCTGTCTCCTAAAGAAAAATGAGTAAAAATGAAAAAGCGAGACTTAATTAAACTTAAAAGGCTTTTTACAACAAAGAAAACCATCAACAAAAGCAAAAAGATAACGTATGGAATGGTAAAAAATATTGGCAAACAATGAGACCAATAGGGGATTAACTTCCAAAATATACATATAGCATTTTGTATACAAAATATACAAATATAATTCAATATCAAAAAAAAAAACAAAAACCAACCAAAAAAACAGACAGAAGACCTAAATAGACATTTCTCCAAAGAAGACATACAGATGGCCGACAGGCACATGAAAAGATGCTCAATATTGCTAATTATTAGGAAAATGCAAATAAAAACTACAATGAGGTCATAATGGCCATCACTAAAAAGTCTAAAAACAATAAATTCTAGACTGTGTGGAGGTAAGGGAAGCCTCTAGCACTGTTGGAATGTAAATTGATACAACCACTATGGAGAACAATAAGGAAGTTCCCTAAAAAAACTAAAAATAGTGTTACTATATGATCCTGCAATCCCACTCCTGGGCATATATCCAGGGAAGATGAAAACTCTAATTAAAAAAGAAACTTGTAATCAACGTTCATACAGCACTATTTACAATAGCCAAGACATGGAAACAACCTAAGTGCCCATCAAAAGATGAATGGATAAGGAAGAAATGGTATATGTGTAAATATATATATATACATGTGCACACGCGCACGCGCATGCACACACACACACACACACACACACACAGTAGAATACTACTCAGCCATAAAAAAGGGTAAAATAATACCATTTGTAGCATATAGCTGGACCTAGAAATTATTATACTAAGTCAGACAGGAAAACAAACAAACAAAATATCATAAGATATCATTTATATCACTTTGCCGACAAAGGTCTATCTAGTCAAAACTGGTTTTTCCAGTAGTCATGTATGGATGTGACAGTTGGACCATAAAGAAAGCTGAGCACTGAAGAACTGATGCTTTTGAACTGTGGAAAAGACTTCTGAGAGCTCCCTGGACTGCAAGGAGATCCAACCAGTCCATCCTAAAGGAAATCAGTCCTGAATATTCACTGGAAAGACTGATGCAGAAGCAGAAGCTCCAAACTTTGGCCACCTGATGCAAAGAACTGACTCAATGGAAAAGACCCTGATGCTGGCAAAGATTGAAGTCGGGAAGAGAAAGGGATGAAAGAGGATGAGAGAGTTGGATGGCAGCAGCGACTCAACAGACATGAGTTTGAGCAAGCTCCAGGACTTGATGATGGATACGGGGGCCTGGAGTGTTGCAGTCCATGGGGCTGCAAAGAGTCGAACATGACTGAGTGACTGAACTGAACTAACTGATCACTTATATGTGGAATCTAAAAAAAATGATGAACTTATTTGTAAAACAGAAATAAACTCACAGACAAGGAAAACAAACTTATGGTTACCAAAGAAGAAATAAGGGGTGGGATGAATTTGGAATTAACAGATACACACCACTACATATAAAATAAACAATAAAGATACACTATATAGCACCAGGAACTATATTCAATATCTTGCCATAATTTATATAGAAAACAATCTGAAAAAGAACAGACACAAACACACACACATACACACATATATATATATACACACAACAGAATCACTTCTCTGTACATATGAAACACTGTAAGCCAACTATACTTCAGTAAAATTAAAACAAAAAGAAGAAAACTTCAAAAAAATGGGACTTGGCCACATTCTAGATGTCTATCCTTATCCTTTTGTGGAAAACAAGTTACATAATAAATTCTCATGCCATTAATTTAACAAACAATAACAGTGCCTATTACCATGGGATATGCCCTGCTGCAAGTGTTAAGGAGATAAAGAGTAAAAAACATAGTCAGAGACCTTGCTTAATATAGATTAAACTCTAGTTGAAAGGGATGAACAAAATTTTAAAAATAAATTAATAAATAAAGCACCTCTAATGTATTAAAACAATAAAGCAGAACAAGGGAATAGAGAACAACTAGAAGACTACTTTAGATTTGGTGGTAATAAAAAACTTTTCTGAAGAGGACACCTCTAAGCCAAGATGTGAATGAGAAAAGGAGAAAACCACATAAAGGTCTGGGAGAAGAGCATTTCAGACAGAAGGAAGGATACCTATCAAAACCTTCAGGTAAGAACAAGCCTGGTTTGTTCAGGGAACAGAAAGAAGATAAACGTGGCTATAGGCTGTAAAAGGAAATTGTCTGCTTTACTTTACTTTTGGCCTCCCTGGTGGCTCAGCTGGTAAAGAACCAACCTGCAACACGGGAGACCTGGGTTCAATCCCTGGGTTGGGAAGATCCCCTGGAGAAGCAAAAGGCTACCCACTCCAGTATTCTGGGCTGGAGAATACTATGGACTATATATAGTCCATGGGGTCACAAAGAGTCGCACACAACTGAGCGACTTTCACTTTCACTTTACTTATCTAAAAAATAAATTTGGTTACTCTGTGGAGAATTTTTGAAAGAAGATATTGCTTGGACCACCAAGGCATTGATAAAATTGAAAAAACTGAACCAAATCTTGATGTGATTTGGACATGAAGGGGACAGAAACTGCCAAAGCACTGGATGTCTGATGATTAGAAAAAGAGAAGAATCCAGGGTGACTGATGGGTTTTGAAGCTGAACAACGACATGGATGGTGGTACCACTTACTGGAATGGGGTAGACTCAGGGAAAAGTAGTTTGGCAAGGCTGCAGGGTGGGAGGGAGAGACAAGAATCTAGAGTTCTGTTTGGGATGGCTTTAAGCTACATACTCTTCTCAAGTACATAATTCTTCTACACTCTGGTGTCCCCTTGAGTTGGCCCTGAACAGTGACACTCAGGGATTGGACCAGTCCTGTCTTCAGGAGGCAGCAAGCTAGGTGGTCTCAAGGGATCTTATTATATGGTTTTGTTTGCAGTCCTATTTTAGTCTATTATTTGTACCTTTATTCCTGATTTTACTTGATCAAACAATTATGATTCTACAGAATCTTAGTCTACCATATTCCTGAATTTTAATAGCTCCTTTGAAAATTATTAATAATTCAGTAAAAGCCTGAAACTGCTGAAGGCCACAAAGTAAAGACAAGGTCTTATTCTAGCTTTCTGCTTCCTGGGAGCTACAGATCAACGAGAAATCTAACAGATTATATCAAAGCCAATGACCACAATCGATAATATAAAAACTTTCACAAGCATAGCATTCAGAACACAAAATACAAAATAAAAAGCAAGTTTTATAATAGGAAGTCAAGTCACTCTTGAAAAAAACATATTTTTAATAAGACCTCAAGCTTTTTCATTGACACCAGATATCAAAGTTTTCATCATGAGAACTTACCATCAAAGAGTCTGTCAATAATGTTGTACCCAGCTCGAAGATCTGATAAAGAAAACTCATAAAACTTGGTCCAGCCCTATCAAAACAAATTTAAAAATGTTAAAGAACTATAAGCAGTATTCAAAGATATATATGCATGTATAACTGTCCTTACAATCTTAAAAAGAATATTCATTATTAGGCTAAAAGAAAAAATACAGCCCCTGAGAATTAATAAAAATAATAATACAGCTAAACTTTATTAAATATTACATAAGATATATAACTTTATATAGCATTTCTGAAGGACATTCAAGAAATGGTGAAGAGTTGGTGTCTTGGGAATATAAACTGAGTAGCAGGGGATAAGGAAGGAGGAGACTGAATTTTAATTTGGAAGCATTTTCATTGCTTTTAAATTTATACTATGTATCACAATAAAAAAATGAAATCTAGCTTTGTTTTTAAAATATAAGTTTTGTTTTCTCAATAAAAGGTATCACTACTTTTCATGTATCCATCAGGATTAATTGGTACATTAAGCTAAGGACAATTGTCACAGAAATTAGGGAAAAAGGCTTTAGAGGAAGGTAAGCCTGGCTACTTGCAAACTCTACAGCTTTTTAGGTATGATTCCTTCAGCAAGTTAATTATCATTGAAATTCAATGTCCTACACCTTTGTAAAATGAAAATAATAAGCATACCCTTTGATAAGTATCATACATAACTGTATGAAACAACACGCTGCTGTTATTATTTACTCTTCCACTGGTCTGACAAGTATTTATTGACAGGCTGTGTGCTAGGCACTGGGTTAAACACTTCTAAACACCCATTTATTTCATTTAATCCTTACAATGAAGGTAAATATGATCATTGTACAGTCAAGGGAACTGCTGCTAATCAGGAGTTAAAGTAATTTACTGAAACAAGGAAATTCTAGAGTCTGGACTCAAACTGCAGAACTCTTGTTCTTATTTTGACATGTAACTGAAATACAGAGAAAGGCTCAAAGGTGGGCAGGTGAGGAGGGCAGTTTGGGGAAAGGGTATCCCAATAGAAGTAACAAAGTTTAACAATGAAGACAGGAAAAGTTTAAAGATGAAAGAGGAACAAAATTTGGGGCTAAGATAGGCATTCGGCGAGAAAGTGAGAGCATGGTACCAGGTAGGACTGCCATAGCAATGAAAGAACGTGGTCTATTGGTGGTTTAACAAAAAAAGCCAGAGGCTATAGTGAGAACACTCGATGGATTTAAAGACCATAAAGAAGTCTCGTGTGACTGAGGTGTAGAGTACAAATGGGAAGTGTACGGAGGCTATGGATAAAACACCAAATCAAGAATAACTCCCATGTTTCTAACTTAAGTAAACAGATATTAATGCCTATTATTGAGCAGGCTATACTGAAGAAAAAACAGGTATGAGAATTCAGTTTCTGAACACTGAGATGACTGTGAGAATTTAACCATAAAAATAATACCTTAACAATGATGGCTTATGATGGTACACACATCGTTCTCAACACGTTAATTCAAAACAATGTGAACTAGATAGCTATATACAGTCCAGAAGATTAACAGAAAAGATGGAATTAGAGATAAACATTTATAAACCATGGGGCCTCCCTGGTGGCTCAGATGATAAAGAATCTGCCTGCAGTCCCAGGTTCAATTCCTGGGTCAGGAAGATCCCCTAGAGAACAGAATGGCTACCCATTCCTGTATTGTTGCCTGGGGAATTCCATGGACAGGGGAGCCTGGCGGGCTGCAGTACATGTGGTCACAGTCAGACACAACCAAGTGATTAACACTTCACAAATCATGAATCAAATTAAGACATAATAGTTAGCTACTTATACTAAATTGTAAAAATATTCTAATAAAAAACGTTCACTATAGAATATATCCAAGACATGTTCCTACTTACCTGTGGAATGTAATTTCTTCTTTCTTGGCATGCAGCATGAAACCATGCAAAACTGAAGAGAGCATGAGCTCGATGTACATTATCTTTTTTGCTAATTTGCTCAGGAGTCCAAGATTCATAAGTACGCATTAAATTCTTCTTTAAACCTGGAGGTGACTAGAGAAAAAATAATGAATTTATTGTTTAAAACCTTACAAATAAATCAGTATTTAACATATTTGAAAACATATTTTAATGAAGAAATTCTTCATCATTACCAAGATTAATAAACTATTTTAATTTAATAAACTATTTTAATGTTAACTTCAAAATGTATAAATACAAAACAAGTTTTAAAATCCTTACACCTAATAGCCCATCTCAAAATTTCAACATAATTTTTAAATTAAAAAAACCTACATAACCAAATTGGCTCCAAATACTGTCACTCTGCTTATTTAATTTATATGCAGAGTACATCATGCAAAATGCCAGGCTGGATGAAGCACAAGTGGAATCAAGATTGACAGGAGAAACATCAACAACCTCAGATATGTGGATGACACCACCCTTATGGCAGAAAGTGAAGAGGAACTAAAGAGCCTCTTGATGAAAGTGAAAGAGGAGAGAGAAAAAGTTGGCTTAAAACTCAACATTCAAAAAACTAAGATCATGGCATCCAATCCCATCACTTCGTGGCAAATAGAAGGGGAAACAATGGAAACCATGACAGACTTTATTTTCTTGTGCTCCAAAATCACTGCAGATGGTGACTGCAGCCATGAAATTAAAAGATACTTGCTCCTTGGAAGAAAAGCTATGACCAGTCTAGATAGCATATTAAAAAGCAGAGACACTTCTTTGCCAACAAAGGTCTGTCTATGGTTTTTATTGAAAAAAAAAAAAAAAACAACAACAAAGCTATGGTTTTTCCAGTGGTCATGTATGGATGTGAGAGTTGGGCCATAAAAGAAAACTGAGCACCAAAGAATTTATGCTTTTGAACTGTGCTGTTGAAGAAGACTCTTGAGAGTCCCTTGGACTGCAAGGAGATCTAACCAGTCCATCCTAAAGGAAACAGTTCTGACTATTCATTGGAAAAACTGATGCTGAAGCTGAAACTCCAATACTTTGGCCACCTGATTCGAAGTGCTGACTCATTGGAAAAGAGATGGTTGGATGGCATCATCAACTTGATGGACATGAGTTTGCACAAGCTCCTGGAGTTGGTGATGGACAGGGAAGCCTGGCATGCTGCAGTCCATGGGGTCACAAAGTCAGACATGACTGAACAACTGAACTGACTGACATAACCAGCAATATTCAAAATAACCAAATAAGTTTTATATGACTACTGAAGTATTTTACTGAAATATTCATTTACATTACAAATGATACTGATTATTACAAGGCAGGAGTTTTATAGTTCAATATGTCAGTTCTTTCTCTCCAGTACTATGTAAAATTCTAGGAGGATTTCAAATTACTCTTTACAATATCAACTAATCTTCCTTGAATATTAGTCCACTTTACTAAGTGCTTATTACCTGACCTTGCTAGGTTTATAACACAAACTGAAACCCAGGAACTGAAATTGTACATTAGACAAATACTACTCAAAAAACACTTGTCCACATGTCCAGAATCCATTTATACTATATTATTAAATTATAAAAATGAAAGAAGAAAAATTATGAATTCTTAGAAAAAGAACAAAATAAACCCATTTCAAAAATTAGCTTGTTTTAAAAGTAAATTTTCATTGCATTTTTTCTTAAATAAAAACTTTAAATTAAAAGAAAAAAATACCCAAGTATTTTTACTAAGTACATTTTCAAATATACACTTTTAAAATGAAAATGTTTTGTTTATGAAATAGTTTCTAAAACATTCTCATAGAATAGACCATATTTCCTGAGCACTAAGGGAACTGAACAATCACTTAGGGTTTTTAAAGCCCTATACTAAAGATTATGCAAAATGAATAAACCATATACAATTTCAGAGAAAATCATACACAAATAAAAACTATCAGAAAATGACAAAATTTAAATGGCAACCCACTCTAGTATTCTTGCCTGGAGAATTCCATGGACAGAGGAGCCTGGTGGGCTCCGTAGGGCAAAGTTAAGTCCATAGGGTCACAAAGAGTCAGACACGACTGAGCAACTAAACAAAACACCAGTATGGCAAATTATAAGATAAATTAAAATATATACTCAACTGAAAATTCACAGGCTTAAAATAATTGAAATTATTTCAAGTTAATATCAATAAATTAAGCATTCCACATAAGAAATTAGAAATAACAGAAGCCAATACAAATCTAAGGAAAATATAAGGAAAAAAAAGCAGGAAATTCAGTGATTAGAAAATAATAAGAAAAAGCAAATCAGTAAGTATGACATTGATTATTTGTAATAAATTTTAAAACAACTCATCAAAAAGATTAGAGATAATAAAATGAATATTTAGCAATTTTTAAATATAATAATATATGTGTATACATATATGCACATATACAGTAATAATTTTGAACACAGTGAACTATACTATTTCTGTGAATAATTAAAATCTTTTATACTGATTTAAGAAATACAAAAAAATTTCACCAATAATTTAAATGAAACTGAAAATCTTCATAAAATAGAAAAGGATACTGAAAGAGGCTGTACAGTAAGTTAAAAGGAAGCTCTGATATACTGCATGCATGCATGCTAAGCAGCTTCACTCATGTCCATCTCTGTTTGACCCTATGGACTGTAGCCTGCTAGGCTCCTCTGTCCATGGGATTCTCCAGGCAAGAATACTGATATGGATTGCCATGCCCTCCTCCAAGAAATCTTCCTGACCCAGGGGTTGAACCCATGACTGGAGTCTCCTGCATTGGCAGGCAGGTTCTTTACCACTAGCGCCATCTGGGAAGACCTGATACATTAACTCTTCATTTACTGAAATATTACTGCATTCTTCCTACATGCCAGGTATTATATAAGTTTAAAAAAAAAAAAGGCAAGAAAAACATAGCCCTTGCCTTTATGGCTTGTACAATACAGTTCTTCAATACAGTTCAGTAGAAACCGTTGTTTCTTATCAGACATTATAATTGACATTCATTCAATTAACATATTTTCAAGTATTAAATCATTTTTGCATTCTCTGGATTCTTAGCCTTTTTCTTCCCTACACGAGACTGAATGCCTTCAGGTGAAAAACAGAAGTAGTGATATAAAACAGCAAGTAGTTATAAACACTAATAAGACATTTTCACTTGAAAAGAGATTATATTCTACAAATTGAGAGAAGATGCAAGTAGAACGTTTCAAACCAGTTTTTTTTAAGTTTTAATTCAGTTTATTATTTTATTTATGATTTTTACCAGTTACATCATACCATTACTAACACATATAATTTTGGATATATCATGTTTGGGGGGATCTGTCAAAACATGTTAGAAGGATGGATGGATGGAAGGAAGGAAGAAAGCAAGAAAAAACAGAAGGAGACAAAGACTGAAAATCCAACTTATATATTTCAAAAAGCAAATGATATGAAAAATAGATACCCAAGTACAAAAGAATGAAGTTGGACCCTTTACATCAAATACAAAAATTAACTCAAAATAGATTAAAGACCTAAACCTAAGACCTGAAACTATAAAATTTCTACAAGAAAACACAGAGAAAAGGCTTCATAACACTGGATTTGGCAATGACTTTTTCTGGGATGTGCCATGAAAAGCACAGGTAACAAAAGCAAAAACAGACAAATGGGACTATATCAAACTTAAAAATATCTATGCAGCAAAGAAAATAATCAACACAATCAAAAGGAAACCCTATGGAATGAAAGAAAATATTTTTAAGCTGTATAAGTGATAAGGGGTTAATATGCAGAAAACCTAAGAAACTCATAAAGCTCAACAACAATAAAAAAAAATCCAATTAAAGACAGGCAAAGAATTGACTAGACATTTCTCCAAAGCAGATATACAAATAGCTAATAAGCATATACAAAGATGTTCAATAGCATTAAATTGCATAGAAATATAAATCAAAACCATAGTGAGTTATTACCTCACAATATTAGGATGGCCCCAATAAAAACATAAAAACAGCAAATAACAAGTGTTGGTAAGGATGCAGAGAAATTACGTGCTCTTGGTGGGAATGTTAAATGGCACACCACAAGGAAACAGTATGGATGTCCCTCAAAAAATTAAAAACAGGATTACCATATGATCCAGAAACCCCACTTCTGGGTATCTAAATGTTTGTGGATGAATGGCTAAGAAAATGTAGTACACACATACAATGGGATATTATTCAGCCTTAAATGAGAAGGAAATCCTGTCATATGCTACAACGTGGATGAATCTTGAAGACACTACGCCAAGTAAAATAAGCCAGTTACAAGATAAATACTGTGTGGTTTCACCTATGTGAGTTATCTAAAGTAGTCAAACTCAGAGAAGCAGGAAACAGAATGGTTGGTGGCTGCGAGGGTGGAGCAGGAGCAAACAGGGAGTTGCTCTTGAGGAGACACAGGGTCAGTTTTGTGAGATGAAAAAATTCTAGAGACAAGGTACATATGGTTAACACTACTGAACTGTACACTTGTAAATGGTTAAGGCAGTAAACTTTATGTCTTTTACTACAACAAAAAACACAACATTAAATAATATTTAAAAGAAAGATGTAAATGCATTTTTATACATGTTGTATTAGAAGTTTTTGAATGTTTTGTCTAGCAGACAGTTGTCTACAGGACTTTAGGAGGCTTGCAAAGGTTACTGCACTTACACAGCTAGGGATTCACATTTTAAATCTTCATACCTCATATGTTATCTTCAAGCTTGACTGTAATAAAATTGGAGTAAAGTTGGGATGAACTTCTGTGGTGAGCCAAAGACGAAAGGTATCTTTAGGCTGAAGAGTATTCAATTCCTTGTTTTAAAAAACAAGAATAAAATTCTACTTAAATACACACACAAATTTCCATTTTAGAAATAAATATGCTATTAATAAGTAAGTATCTTAATTAAATCTTTCTGTGACATTCTGATATTTTTCTTAATGTTCTGATTATATTCCCTTTAAATTTTTATCTTGTCTGTTACTGCTGCTGCTGCTGCTAAACCACTTCAGTTGTGTTCGACTCTGTGCGACCCCACAGACGGAAGCCCACCAGGCTCCGCTGTCCCTGGGATTCTCCAGGCAAGAACACTGGAGTGGGTTGCCATTTCCTTCTCCAATGCATGAAAGTGAAAAGTGAAAGGGAAGTTGCTCAGTCCTGTAAGACTCTTAGCGACCCCATGGACTACAGCCTACCAGGCTCCTCCATCCATGGGATTTTCCAGGCAAGAGTACTGGAGTGGGGTGCCATTGCCTTCTCCATGTCTGTTACTAGCTCAGTGTAATAGGTAAGAACTTGGATCTAGAACTGAGCGAACTGGATTGAAATCCAAATCTGCCACTTACTTGCTGTGTGACTTTGGGGGATTCTTTGATTTACACTGTCTAAACAAGGATAATAACAGTACCTACCCTCATAGGATAGTGTAAAATACTTAAAATAGTGCCCAACACAGAGTAAATACAAAATACATATTAGTTGTAATCACTATCCTAAACTACAAGCCATCTTCAGGCCTTACTGCTTCCATTCACACTTCCACAAAGATATATAATGATATCAATTCCTTTTCAGTACAGTTTTTAGTATACCCTATTGCCTATAATATTCAAAATTCACCATTCAAATTCACTCAAGTTCTTCGGCCCATGCTGTATGCTTTAGTCACTTATTCAAATATTTGTCTCTGTGTCTTTATTCCTCAGATTCTTTCTGCCTGTTAGGTGAATTTAAAAGTAACCTGTAATTTATATCCATACAATTCATCCAAACTTCCCAAAAGAATAGCAAAACATTTAAAGTAATTTTTTTAACTTTTATAATATAATGTATCTTATATATGTTGCAAAAACTTATGCAGCTCAATACAAGGAAACCGAACAACCCAATGAAAAAGTAGAAGAACTAAACAAACATTTCTGCAAAGAAAACATACAGATAGCCAACAAACACATGAAAAGATGCTCAATATCACTCATTATTAGAGAAATTCAAATCAAAACTACAATGAGGTATCACCTCACATCACTTAGAATGGACATCATCAAAAAAATCTAAAAAATAAATACTGGAAAGGGCGTGGGAAAAAAAGGCAATGCTTTTGCACTGTTGGTGGGAATGTAAATTTGTACAGTCACTATGAATTTTAAGGAATCTCCATCATATTTTTCTCCATAGGGAAAACTACCATATGACCTGGCAATTCCACTACTGTGCATACACCCTGAGTAAACCATAATTGAAAAAGACACGTCTACACCAATGTTCACTGAAGCACTATTTACACTCGCTAGGACATGGAAGCAACCTAGATGTCCACTGGCAGATGAATGGATAAAGAAGTTGTGGTACATATACACAATGGAGTATTACTCAGCCATAAAAAAGGAATGCAACTGAGTCAGTTCCAGTGAGTTGGCTGAATCTAGAGCCTATTATACAGAGTGAAGAAAGAGAAAAACAAATTTTGTATATTAACACATATATACAGAATCTATAAAAATGGTACTGATGAACCCATTTGCAGGGCAGGAACAGAGATGCAGACACAGAGAAGAGACTTTGGAGCCAGCGGGGAAGGAGAAGGTGGGGCAGACTGACGGAGCGCACTGTCACATCTGCACTGCTGCTGCGGAGTCGCTTCAGTCAGGCCCCACTCTGTGCGACCCGAGACGGCAGCCCCCCAGGCTCCCCCGTCCCTGCGATTCTCCAGGCAAGAACGCTGGAGTGGGGGCCATTTCCTTCTCCAATGCATGAAAGAGAAAAGTGAAAGTGAAGTCGCTCAGTCGTGTCCGACTCCTAGCGACCCCATGGACTGCAGCCCACCAGGCTCCTCCTACCACGTGTAAAACAGCTGGCTAGTGGGAAGCTGCTGCATACACAGGGAGCTCAATCTAGTGCTCTGTAACAACCAAGAGGGGTAGGACCGGTCGCGGGTGTGGGGAGAGGTTCAGGGGGAGGGGACTTATGTGGACTTGTGCCTGATTCATGTTGTTGTATGGCAGAAGCCAACAACAATATTGTAAAACAATTATTCTCCAATTAAAAATAAATGAAAAACAAAACAAAACCAGAAACAGACTCACAGACAAAGAATCAGACCTGTGGTTGCCAAGGGGGAGGGAGAAAGAGAGAGACAGATGGGGACTTTGGGGCCAGTGGATGCAAACTCCTGTATTTAGAATGGATAAATAACAAGGGCCTACCATATAGCACAGGGAACTGTATCTAATCTCCCGGGATAAACCATAATGGAATGTATGCATGTACAACTGACTCACTCTGCTGTACAGCAGAAATTAGCACATGTGGATAAAAACCAATGCAATAGTGTAAAGCAATTATCCTTCAATTAAAAATACAGTTTTAAAAATAAATTAGCACCACATTGTAAATCAACTATACTCCAGTTTTTTTACTTGTCTGCAGAATAAAAAAAGTTCCAATTAAGATTTGCTTCCAAAATTATAACTGCAATTGTATTTTACATAGATTAATAGCTATCAATCTATTATTTGGAACAGAAAGCAGGATTCAAGTATTCACAAGTCTTCCTTATATCTTTTAAAACATATATCATTCATAACACATGAATTCTACATTTTATACATTAGTGTTACAGAAACCTGTAGGAATTACTTGAATATTTATATATACCTTCTTTTGACTACAAATAATGAGTCATCATGGTCTATCACTTCATTCACTCAATCATTAACTCATTCATCAAAGATTTATTTAATCTACCTATTTAACTACCTATTTTATCAAAATACATATTTTACATAATTCAGGTAGCTTTTAACTACCTATTTTATATAGTTGCCCATTTATTTTCAACACATTATACAAATTTTCAACATTATACAACTAGGCTACAGCCTCCCACTCTGTTCTGCTTGGCTCTATTCCTCCTGCCAGATTAATTGATCAATTAATTAATTATTAACTCCCCTGCTAACAAGCTCCTTTGATTCGGTGTTCTAGGACAAAAATTCTAAACACTTGTGCAGGATTTCCAGGGTATTCCATAACCTCACCCCTTCCTAGCCGTCTAACTCTATTGCCCCAGAGCACTCTGCTTGGCCTTCCAGTACAGTTAAGGACATCTCCATTCTTTGTACTAGGAAGCCACACTCCTGCTGTTATGTTTCTACTTGTGCTGCTAGAATCGACCACAAACTTTCTCCCCCTACATTCAGCTAAATCCCACATGGCCATCAAGAAACATCTTGCCTTAGGAGTCATCTCTAACTACCCAAGACCATATTCATCTTTCTTTAAAAAGTCCTAGACTTAATTCCAGGTTTACATTTAAAAGCGATCCATCAATTTGTTCTGTCTTAAGGTTATTTTCATGCTGAGGCCATTTTAGTTAAATAAAATGAACTGCTTAGTTAAATAAAATGCTTATTTAGTTATATAAATATTAAAAATTAATATCAAAAAATAATATTAAATAAATATTTAGTTAAATAAAATGCAAACTGCTTCAGTTTACACCCCAGCTTCCTCAGCAGCAAGGAAGTTCTGCAGTTCCCTCTTACTCCTCTATATCTTTTCTCCCTATACAGACACAACAAAACAAAAGGATAAAGAGAATTTAATATTAAAAAGTCTTCTACAGTTCTTTAAAGCATTTCCCTAATTTTCATCTGAAAGATTTCTCTAAGCCCCCCTTCAGTCCTGATTAATTTTTTACTCTCCCTAAATGCCTTTTAAAAAGGAGACTTTTATAGATTTCTTACTAAAAAATCCATTTTGGTTTGTACAAATGTACATATATTAAAGAAAATATAGATTTTAAATGATTCCCCATCAAATACTAATTCTTCAAAAACATCATAAATAATGCACAACATATCTTAATACTGTTGTTCCTTGGAGACTACTGAATTTAGTATGTGAGATATTATCTGTGCCACATTGATCTGAATCTACCTTTTCCAGAACTGGCAGCCAAGATACCACAAGATGTAAGTTCTTCAAACAGAGCCAGTCTCCATTGCGGGCACATTCTTTTAGCATTTGAACCGCTAAATCAGCTTGACCTTGACCCATGGCAATCTGCAAAACAAAACCAAATTAAAAAACTAAAAAAAAAAAAAAATTCTGATAACATGTTGTAACATAAGACTTTCAAATTATCCTGCCATACCTACTGAACTAACTCAAGTACTGTAATAAGGCTTCTAAATTTTTACTAAGAAATATCGGACTCTGTTGCTGTTTACAATTGTCTTGCTTTTGTCCTTACATCAATGGCAGATTTATAATATTCTTCTGTTTAGTAGAGATATTATCATTACAAGTTTTCAAGTTACAGAATAAAGAATTATTCAACAGTGTTTTTGTTCCTCATCTCACTATTTCCTGCACTTCTTACTCTGAAACATGGGCCTTTAAAAATAAATAATATTTTATGACTGTTCTTGAACTGCTTGAGGGATTAAACATTAACAATACCACTTTTTTGAATTTATTTTCTCTTTTAAAAAAACTTTCTCCAACGTTGCATATATTTGGCTCTCAAGCTACTTGGTCTATTGAACTGTGTAATTTTCCAAGCCCTTCATCATCTAGAAAATCCTAATATGTTGATGGGTCTCAAGACTCTACACTTAACCCTCTGTTTTTCTATTCGTTTTTAGAGAGAGGAGGCAAAAAGAGGGGGGAGAGAGAAAACATGAGAGGGAGTGGGGAGAAAAAGAGGAGAGGGGAGAGGAAGGGGAAAGGCGAACCTGATGTCACTGGACTTCCACTCCAGCACTTCTGATCCCTATGGTCTATCTGCACATGGTACACTGACGCAGTATGACAGGTCACGTTAGAAAACAGAAACTTCCAAGCAGAAGCCAAGCACCCCAGAAAATGGCTTCAGTGTGTAAGACATCTGTATCTGAATTGGCTCAGGCAGTGCACGAGGCCCGGGTGCATGCCTGGGTTGGGAAGGCCCCTGGAGGAGGAATGGGCAACCCACGCCAGCATCCTTGCCTGGAGAACCCATGGACAGAGGGGCCTGGCTGCTCCAGTGCATGGGGTCACAGAGGTGGACACAACTGAGCGACTAGCACTAAGTCTAAGATTCTGTAAAAAGTGTTAGTCAAGAATCTAAATGGTTACACGTTTAAACTCCTCGATATGTTTTTTTATGGATAATTTATGTAATATTTATGTATCAGTACAGCTCTGTCTGTCTTTATATATATGACAGATATACATGTATTGAGAGCCCTAGCTCAAATATTTTATTGAGTACGTGGTCAAAACACTTTGAAGAGAATTGTTACAGATTACTTCAAACCACAGTGATTTCTCTCTTCATAAAGAATACAAGACAGCCTTTCATTGTTTCTTAGATGACTTCCATAAGTATTGATTTTGTTTCTCAATTAGACTATAAAGTCTTAGTGGGAACCATGTGTCTTAAGCAGGTAACAAACCATGTAATAAATACTAATATATATTTCTTTTTAATTTTCAAGATCTAACCCAGAACTAAGCAAATAGAAGGGATAAAACAAACACTGGTTGAAATATTTAGAGGCACATATTAGTTTGCCATTATTAAAATACAAAAATCCCCAAACGGAAGGCATGTACAAGAAAATCAGAGGGAAAAAAAAAATGTTTGCCGAACTGAAATGGTAGCTAAAAACAGGAACTCAAAATTTTCTATAAGGCATAAACTGTGTGAAAACAGCTTAAAGGTTCATGAAATCTTAGAAGAAAAAACATTTACTATAAGAAAAAACATTTAAAAAGCACAACAGAAAAGTGTCAGGAAGATGGTTAATCCCGACATAAAAAAGTAAGACACATCAGAGTTTCTTGAAATAAAAATTATTTTTTACATTAAGAATATATTATTATTCTTAGCATATATATTCAGCATAAGAACAAAACTTTTAAAGTAACAGATTTATGAATATCTATATCTGTATTTAAAGGTTTTACAGTATTAAAAAATTATGCAACACAAAACTCTAGAAATTTACATAGTTAAACTTACAATGAGTGTAAGTGCCAAACTCAGAGCTAAGAGATACAGCCTGTAGAACAGAGCTCCCTTTCCCCAAGACATCTCACTGACATCTCAATGCTGTCCTGATGTATGAATACACTATAACCAGGACTGAAGGAAACTCCCTCGAGTTAGTGCAACGCCTAAGTGCAACTAAGCCAAACTCTCTGCTATTTTGCTATTTTCTACTTAACATTTCTCATAACATTCTCTCTTTTCAATTTTTGGTTTCTTTTAAAGTAGTTTGCTTTGTTAATCATTATTAATTATTTTCCCAATGAAAAAGATTTATATTTTGATGTCAAAAATTGAGGGTAAATTAATACACTTTAAAATGTGTATGCAAACTGAACTGAAAAAAGGTGCTAATCTGAATAAACTAAAACTCAGAAATTTAGCTCAGGACAAAATCACATTATATTAGGCAAGTTTATTATCTTATTGGACTTCTGGAGTTCAGAATCCCACTAATCTATTGCTCTAAGGTGATACTACAGGGCTGTTCTTTCTAGGGGCTGTAGGAGAGACTCCTGTTATCTTTTCTACCTTCTACATTTCTTTGCTTGTGGCTCCTTCTACCGTCTTCAAAGCCAGCAGCATAGCATCTCCTCACCTCTTTGACCTATGCCTCATCACATCTGCCTCTTCCACCTTCATTATGCCTCTTCTACCTTCTTCTTAAAAGCACCTTTATGATTATATTAGGCTCAACCGAATAATCTCAGATAACCTCTACCTCTCAAAATGCTTAACTTAATTATATTTGCAAAGTTCTTTCTTCCATGTAAAATAACAAATTCATGGGTTCTGGAGATCAGAATGTGGACAGTTTGCAGGGACATTAGTTGCCCTACCAAAAAAACCAAAAAACTGTTTTACTAATACAGTCAAGTATTCCAGTATTCTTGTCTGGAAAATTCCATGGACAGAGGAGCCTGGCAGGCTACAGTCCATGGGGTTTGTAGCCACAAAGAAGAGGACACAACTGATCGACTGAGAGCACACACAAAGACACATACACACACACACACAGACACACACACAGCAAGAAGATCAATAGCTGGAACAGAAACAGCAGAGTGATGTGCACTGACCTGGTGATAACACTCCCCACTTCTCTCAGCATTTGCAAGTTCTTGGAGTTCCTGAGAAGGATCAGCACCCGGGGAAATGATTATCAAGATGGGTTCAATTTCTAGCGTCTCTTTGTACAAACGTTTGAGATTTAGAGGAGGTGGGGACAGCTCTTTTAGTCCTAAAAGATATATTAAACGCATTAAAAAAAAAAAGCACTGTGAACCAGAAGAAGTCTATTAAGACTAATTACATGAAATAGAATAACTAGGTGAACTACAATCCCATACATATTAAAGTTTTTTCACTCTAAAATCATTCACGGACTAGTAAGAGCTAACATTTACTGAATGCTTAAAGTGTCAGGCATTTATCTCAATGCTCAATATCTATGATATCATCTAACCCTAATAACAACGCTGCTGCTGCTGCTAAGTCAATTCAGTCATGTCCGACTCTGTGCGACCCCATGGACAGCAGCCCACCAGGCTCCCCCGTCCCTGGGATTCTCCAGCCAAGAACACTGGAGTAGGTTGCCATTTCCTTCTCCAATGCATGAAAGTAAAAAGTTGAAAGCAAAGTCGCTCAGTCGTGTCCGACCCTTAGAGACCCCATGGACTGCAGCCCACCAGGCTCCTCCATCCATGGGATTTTCCAGGCAAGAGTACTGGAGTGGGGTGCCACTGCCTTCTCTGAATAATGATGCTAAGGAGTAGGAACTCTAATTACCACATTCAACAGATGAAGCAGCACACAATCAGCATTGTGTTAATATATAATTCAATCCCTACAAGAGAAGACTGAACCCAACAATCTTTCCATACAGGTTTTCATTCATTTATATGATAACTGAGTGCCTACTCTGTGCCACAGATTTGGGGAATCAGATTTCCACAAAATCTGGTAAACAATATTACAGTCATGATAAAGGATAAAAAAATTATTTCTTATGTTCATACATTAAGAGGGAATAAAAAGTTGTACGGAATGAAAAAATGCTTAGTCTGGAGACAGAAACATAGATTTCAGTTTATGCTCAGCTAAGTGACGCTATGCAAATCACTAAAATGTATTATGCCTTGATTTCCTCAATTGTAAAACAGGGATATAACAATTCATAGGTCATTTTGAGGTAAAATAGGATACAAAATAAAAACAGATTCCATTTATTCATCATCTACTCTATGCTAAGCATACTCAAGGAAACTGAATGCCTTCCCAAAGACCACCCAGTTGCTAACTAACTGTATTCAAGATAATTCATCTGTTCTTTTTTCTATTTTGAAGCTTTTCAAAAAATATAAAGTCCCATACACATAAGACTTCTGCTAAAATTTTAATGTTTCTATTACTGTATTTAGTAAAAATCAAGCTGAAGATGACCAATTTTAAATAAAAATAAAAAATATACATGTCTGAACTGAGCTAAAAAGACTATAACACAGAGTTTAAAAATAGAGGATTAGAATGTAACAAAATGAGTACAGAGAAAGGAAGGCTTCCTTGTACCTTCTACTGTAGAAAGGAATAGATAATATTGCACCTCAGAAATCCTAAATATAGCAGGAAAAGATATTCTTAAGGACTTCTGTAATGATCACATTAAAATACAAATTTGATGCCACCAAAATGGGCTAAAACAGGCATTTCTAGATGACCATCCTGAAAAAACAAATTTCACACCTGAACTATTCCCCTCTAGCCTTCACAACAGCAACCAATAATATTAAGAAAGGATTCTCAAAGGCATAAATATTCCTAATACTAGGTGAAATTTACCCTAAAAATGGGTCAATTGCTTCTAGAGGTATATTTTATTAATTTTGCTTTTAACTAAACTTAAATTGGTAACACTCATGCTTCCTAATAGAAAAGAATTCTTGTAGCAATGTAATAAGCATTTTTATCTATTCAAATATTCCTTTACTTATTCATAAACTCTCATAAGCACTCTAGGCCAACCAAGTGTATAGTGATATGATAAAATGTATCAAAAGTCTTTAAAATGCACACTGCCTTTGACTCAGAAATTTAAGTTACACTTAAGTTACAAAATTATTCAGAATATGAATGTAGACATATGCAAAAGAATTTTCATTTTAGCTGTTAATTTTAGTTTTAAAACCTGGGAGCAATAAATTATTTTAAAAAACAGTAGTGTTATATCACAGAGTGATATAACAGAAGTTACCAAAATGGTGAAGTAAAAGAAAATTTACTTAAAAACAAATTAGCACTGCTTGAAGAGAGCATCCTAGGATACTCTCAATCCATTTCAAGTTGCTTTCTGCAACTTCCTTGATGGTACAGTAGATTAGAACCCACCTGCCAGTGCAGGGGAAAGGGGTTCAATACATGGTTTGGGAAGATAACACATGCTTCAGGGCAACTAAGCCCATACACCACAACTACTGAAGCCCGTGGGCCCTGGAGCCGGAGCTCCGCAACAAAACCATGCACCGCAATGAAGAGCAGTCCCCACTCACTGCAACTAGAGAAAGCCCTCACACAGCAGTGAAGACCCAACGCAGCCAAAATAAATGAATTCAGTCAGTTCAGTTCAGTCGCTCAATCGTGTCTGAATGTTTGCGACCCCCATGAACCACTGCGCACCAGGCCTCCCTGTCCATCACCAACTCCTGGGGTTTACTGAAACCCACGTCCATTCAGTCAGTGATGCCATCCAACCATCTCATCCTCTGTTGTCTCCTTCTCCTCCAATGCCTTCAATCTTTCCCAGCGTCAGGGTCTTTTCCAATCAGTGAGTTCTTCACGTCAGGTGGCCAAAGTATTAGAGTTTCAGCTTCAGCATCAGTCCTTCCAATGAATATTCAGGACTGATTTCCTTAAGGATGGACTGGTTGGATCTCCTTGCAGTCCAAGGGACTCTCAAGAGTCTTCTCCAACACCACAGTTCAAAAGCATCTATTCTTTGGTGCTCAGCTTTCTTTATAGTCCCAACTCTCACATCGATACATGACTACTGGAAAAACCACAGCTTTGATTAGATGGATCTTTGTTGGCAAAGTAATGTCTCTGCTTTTTAATATGCTGTCTAGGTTGGTCATAGCTTTTTTTCCAAGGAGCAAGAGTCTTTTTTAATTTCATGGCTGCAGTCACCATCTACAGTTTTTTGGAGTCCAAGAAAATATAGTCCCTCACTGTTTCCATTATTTCTCCATCTATTTGCCATGAAGTCATAGGACCAGATGCCATGATCTCCATCTTTTGAATGTTGACTTTTAAGTCAGCTTTTTCGCTCTCCTCTTTCACTTTCATCAAGAGGCCGTTTCATTCTTCTTCACTTTCTGCCATAAGGGTGGTGTCATCTGCATATCTGAGGTTACTGATATTTCTCCCAGCAATCTTGATTCCAGCTTGTGCTTCATCCAGCCCAGCATTTCACATGATGTACTCTGCATATAAGTTCAACAAGCAGGGTGACAGTATACAGCCTTGATGTACTCCTTCACCAATTTGGAATCAGTCCATTGTTTCATGTCCGGTTCTAACTGTTGCTTCTTGACTTGCATCCAGATTTCTCAGGAGGTAGGTAAAGTGGCCTGTATCCCTATCTCTTTAAGAATTTTCCACAGTTTGCTGTGATCCACAGTCAAAGGCTTTAGCATAGTCAATAAAGCAAAAGTAGATGTTTGTCTGGATTTCTCTTGCTTTTTCTATACCAACGGATGTTGGCAATCTGATCTCTGGGTCCTGTGCCTTTTCTAAATCCAGCCTGAATATCTGGAAGTTCTCGGTTCACATACTGTTGAAGCCTGACTTGGAGAATTTTGAGCATTACTTTACTAGCGTGTGAGATGAGCGCAATTGTGCAGTAGTTCGAACATTCTTTGCCATTGCCTTTTTTTGGGGTTGGAATGAAAACTGACCTTTTCCAGTCCTGTGGCCACTGCTGATTTTCCAAATTTGCTGGCATACTGAGCGCAGCACTTTCACAGCATCATCTTTCAGGATTTGAAATAGCTCAGTGAAATCACCTCCACTACCTCTGTTCATAGTGATGCTTCCTAAGGCCCACTTGACTTTGCATACCAGGATGTCTGGCTTTAGGTGACTGATCAGACCACTGTGGTTATCTGGGTCATCAAGATCTTTTTTGGATAGTTCTTCTGTTTATTCTTGCCACCTCTCCTTAATATCTTCTGCTTCTGTTAGGGCCATACTGTTTTTGTCCTTTATTGTGCCCATCTTTGCATGAAAAGTTCCTTTGGTATGTCTAATTTTCTTGAAGTGATCTCTGGTCTTTCTCATTCTGTTGTCTTCCTCTATTTCTTAGCATTGATCATTGAGGAAGGCTTTCTTCTCTCTCCTTGCTGTTCTTTGGAACTCTGCATCCAGATGGGTAATTTACTGCAGCTTCTAAATCAGCATTTGCTGCTGTACTCTGCACATTTATGTTCCAAGGTTAGCCTCTTTCCTTAAAGTTCATTAACCGTTCTCTGCTAGCTTCACAGTGTCCTCCTGCATCATCTTCATCTCTCTCAGCCTTCACGGAATTGAAGAGAGTTAGGGTGTCTCTTCAGATTGTTGCTGTTTAGTCACCAAGTTGTGTGGGACTCACTGTGACCCCATGGACTACAGTTGGCCAGGCTGTCCCTGGGATTTCCCAGACAGGAATACTGGAGTGGGCTGCATTCCCTTCCCGACCCAGAGACTGAACTCAAGTCTCCTGCACTGGCAGACGGGTAGTTGACTCATGAGCCACCAGAGAAGCCCTCTCCTGTTTAGGTTTCAGCTTAAGAGAAGGTCGTGGCCAATCTGGTCTATAAAGACCTTTAAAACTCCCTCCATATCAGTAATAAGACTGTCTCACTTTCTTATCAACCACGTGTTCACTGGAGTAGCACTTTTTAAAAACCTCTTCCTTGGTATCGGGGTATCGCTGACTAGCCGCGCTGTGACAGTTTCCGGTGAACAGTGAAGGGACTCAGTCACACACACGCATCATTCGCCCCCAAGCCCCCACGCCATCCAGGCTGCCACGTGACACTGTGCAGAGCTGCACGTGCTGTACAGTATGTCCCCGCTGGTTACTCATCTTATACCCAGCATCTGCACATGGCAACACCAAAGTCCCTAACTAGCTATTCCTCCGGCAACCATGAGTTCGTTCTCCAAGTCTGCGAGTTGGAGGAGCACTTTTAATTTCCTTCAAGACCTGTTCCTCTGTAATCACACCCTGGCTAACCCTTTGGCACAAGAAACCTAGCTTTCAGCCTGTGTCAGCCTCGGACATGACTTCCTCACGAAGCTTAAGGAGAGGCGTGTGACCCTTTGCCTTGAGGCCGTTCTAGTGTTATTAACTGAACTAACTTAAATCCGTTGTCTCGGGGAACAGGGAGGCCAGAGGAGAGGGGGAAAATCAGGGGAGAGCGGGCATCAGAGCAGTCAGAACACACGTGACAGTTATCACTCAAGTTCAACGGCTCGTGTGAGAGTTATTTGGCACCTCAAAAATAATTACAAGACTAACAGCAAAAATCACTGACCACAGATTACTATAACAAAGAATAATGAAGCTTGAAATATTGTGACAGCTACTAAAATGTAACACAGAGACACAAGTGGAACAAATGTTGTTTGAAAAATGGTGCCAAAAACCTTGCTTGACACAAGACTGCCACGCCTTCAACTTGTAAAAACTATAGTATTTGCATGCATGCATGCTCAGTGGCTTCAGCTGTGTTTGACTCTTTGTGACCCTATGGACTGTAGCCCACCAGGCTCCAGGGAAGAATACTGGAGTGGGTTGCCATGCCCTTCTCCTTCAGGGGATTTTCCGTACCCAGGGATCGAACCCAAGTTTCTGACATCTCCAGCACTGGCAGGTGGGTTCTTTAACAGTAGCACCACCTGGGAAGCCAAAGTGCAATAAAACAAGGTATGCCTATAGTGGGGCTTCCCAGGTGGCACCAGGGGTAAAGAATTTGCCTGCCAATACAGGTAGACATAAGAGACAAGAGTTCAAACCCTGGATCGGGAAGATCCTCTGCAGGCGGGCATGGCAACCCACGCCAGTGTTCTTGCCTGGAGAATCCTATGGACAGAGGAGCCTAGTGGGCTACAGTCCACAGGGTGGCAAGGAGTCAAACACAACTGAAGTGACAGAGTATGCACACACGCATGCCTGTACTGACGGAAATATGTGTTTTATTTGGGAAATACATGAAATACAGAAATTATCTTTAAAAAGTGAAAATAGTTCTCATATCATTTCTTTAACAAATACAGACTTTAAACTCCATAAGGCAGGAATTGTATCTGTTTTTCTCACCATTTGGAATCCAGAGCCAAGTATAAATGCAATTATTATTTCTAATGTTAAAGATAAATATATGTGCATTAATTCATTTTATACAATGAATTGTCAAAAAACTGGAACATTTTAAATTAGACGAAAAACTCATGAGAAATATTTTACCATTTAAGATAACACAGGTGACACTCTTATTGCTGGGAATTGCATGTTAGCCACACCACCCAATAAAACTCCAATAAAAACCACATGGCATTTCATATGAACTTAGTTTTATTAATTGGGTTTTAATAACCCAATTAATTTTGACTCATGATAGCATTTGAACTGTCAGTGTCAATCATTCAAAACTATTCAGTAACGGTAAAGAGCCAAAAATGTTCATTGCATTGTGAATTTTCTTAGTGTAGAACTAGCTGTAAATCATTGGGATCTTATATTTTGACCTTGACAGTTAAAATATACAAATTCTTCCAAAAGAAAAAAGGAACTAAAAGTAAGTCAAAGAAATCACTTTAACCTTCATTGTATTTTATTTACTGAGATAAAACATTAAGATATTAAAAAAGAAATAATTTGCAATTTAAAAAGGAAAGAATATTACTCCTGTAATTTTCAGATACAGGTAAAGAAAGAGTAAAATAAGTAAAGAGTAAAGAAAGCAGCAAATTAATATCAAACTATTATAAGTAGTAAGTATAACTGATTCACTCTTTCTCATTCATCTCATTCTCCCTAAAAGACAAAAAAATTACTCTTCCTTTAATAGAGAGAAAAGACAACTAAAAAAATGTAGCATAAATATCAATAAAAAGAAGGAAAGTTATCAACCACCATTTAGCCTAATACACATCAACCAATTAAACAGGAAGACAATCTATAGAAATGAAATAATACTCAAGCCAGGAAACAAACAAAAAATGTCATACATTTTGTGGCAGTAAAATTCCAAAAATATTCAAGATTCTACCCTCAGTTGTTCAATCAAACACTAACCTAGGTACTCCTGTCAAAGGATTTTGCAGATGTAACTAAGGTTATGGATCTTAAAATAAGATTATCCTGGATTAGCCAAGAGTGCCAATTTAATCATTTAAGCCTTGGAAAGCAGAAAACTTTCTCCAGCTTAAAGTCAGAGAGATGCAGCCTGAAGGAGGGGCAGGAAGCTGAGGGAGGGGCAGTCAGAGGTGACGCTGAGGAGCAGTCAGTGTCCACTGCTGGCTGTGAGGAAGCAAGGAGGGCACAGAGTGCATCAAAGAACGCAAGCAGCTTCTAAAACTGAGACAGGCTGCTCAGCCTCCAAACACAAAGAACCTCGGCTCTCCAACTGCATGGGGCAAAGTCAGCTGAATGAGTTTGGAAATGGATTCTTCCCAGAACTTCTCAGTAAGAGTCCAAGTGACCAACACCTGGATTTAACCCTGTGTGAGTTGGATCAGAGAAACCAGGAGCACCTATCAGACTTCTGACCTATACAGTTAGGAGATAACAAATGGGGGTTGCTCTAAGCTGCTAATTTGTGGCAATTTATTACCGTAGCAATAGAAATGAACAAACATTTCCTAATGCCAGTGAATAAGAGAAGTAGACAACTGTAAAATGAGGACAAGTTTCAAGGCCCAAAAAGACTTTTTGATGAAGAAACTTTTACATCATCTGTGAACATATCTCTTTAATACCCCAATACAGAGAGCATAATATTGTAATCAGAATACTTATTAAATCAGAATTACAGAAGTTAGAATATCTGCATCTGGCAACTGCTATTTTTAAAAAGTAATGCAGTAGATTGTGCTAGTATACAAGGCCTGGTTTGTAGGATTATATTGAAGCTGGGAAGCCCTACATTAAAGCAGCATGCCTGAAAGTTTTAAGGATTGTTCTGCTAGCTTAAATCCTCAAAGCAAAACTACTTTCATAAGCGCATCTTTATAACTTACTATTTTAAAGTTTATAGATTATAAAGAGGATTGCTAAAACTTAATAAAAAATTTTCCATATGAATGATGCTCGAGAAATTATACTTGAAATCAAATCTCTAAAATTTGATTAAAAAGATAAGTGCTTGTCATTTTCCAGCAGTATGAACTTTTAAAACTTATTCATGAAATAAAGTGCCCCATTTTATATAAAAACTGCATTAATAAAACCACTTGACCAAATAGTCACCCAGCCATACACCAGTATATATAACTTTTGCTTAGAAATAGAGTATAATTTTAGAAGTATATTAAACTTTCAAAGAATTTGAATATGTGAATATTATGAGGTTTTTCACTTCATGTCATTAAAACTTAAATATCATTTAACCTAGAGATGACATAGTACAATACAGAAGTACTCCAGAGGACAGACAGAGGGTCAAACGACAGATTCAGTGAGAAAGGTCACGTGCAGTGGGGCACAGAGAGGATATTTTCAGTGATTAAACGGGCGAGGGAAGAAGAGTCTACTGAGAACCTTTCTGCAATTGCCTCATTTTACTTAAACCTGCATTTCACTTATACGAATAGATAGAAAGTATATAAATGAGCAAGAAATATGTCAGTTAGTGTTAAGAAGTGGGTAAAGAATTAAAGCAGGTAAATGTGTTGGTACTGATTAGATGACCCAGAAAAGCCTCTCTGAAATGTTAACATTTGAATGATACAGAGGAGACAACTATTTAAAAAGAAAGGAAAAAATTAGCAAGTAGACAGGATAACTAAGATCAAGGAATCACTTCATGGTAAATAGATGGAGAAGCAATGGAAACAGTGAGAGACTATTTTGTTGGGCTCAAAAATCACGGCCGATGGTGACTATAGCCATGAAATTAAAACATGCTTGCTCCTTGGAAGAAAAGCTATGACCAACCTAGACAGCAAATTAAAAAGCAGCGACACTACTTTGCCAACAAAGGTCCGTCTAGTCAAAGCTATGGTTTTTCTAGTAGCCATGTATGGATGTGAGAGTTGGACCATAAGGAAAGCTGAGCGCCGAAGAATTGATGCTTTTGAACTGTGGTGTTGGAGAAGACTCCTGAGAGTCCCTTGGACTGTAAGGAGATCCAACCAGTCAATCCTAAAGGAAATCAGTCCTGAATACTCATTGGAAGGACTGATACTGAAACTGAAGCTCCAAATACTTTGGCCACCTGATGTGAAGAACTGACTCATTTGAAAAGACCCTGATGCTGGGATAATCACAATGGTGTGATCACTCACCTAGAGCCAGACATCCTGGAATGTGAAGTCAAGTGGGCCTTAGAAAGCATCACTACGAACAAAGCTAGTGGAGGTGATGAATTCCAGTTGAGCTCTTTCAAATCCTGAAAGATGATGCTGTGAAAGTGCTGCACTCAATATGACAGCTAATTTGGAAAACAGCAGTGGCCACAGGACTGGAAATGGTCAGTTTACATTCCAATCCCAAAGAAAGGCAATGCCAAAGAATGCTCAAACTACCGCACAATTGCACTCATCTCACATGCTAGTAAAGTAATGCTCAAAACTCTCCAAGCCAGGCTTCAGCAATATGTGAACCATGAACTTCCAGATATTCAAGCTGGTTTTAGCAAAGGCAGAGGAACCAGAAATCAAATTGCCAACATCCGCTGAATCATCGAAAAAGCAAGAGAGTTCCAGAAAAACATCTATTTCTGCTTTATTGACTATGCCAAAGCCTTTGACTGTGTGAATCACAATAAACTGTGGAAAATTCTGAAAGAGATGGGAATACCATACCACCTGACCTGCCTCTTGAGAAACCTATATGCAGGTCAAGAAGCAACAGTTAGAACTGGACATGGAACAACAGACTTGTCCCAAACAGGAAAAGGAGTACGTCAAGGATGTATATTGTCACCCTGTTTATTTAACTTCTATGCAGAGTACATCATGAGAAACGCTGGGCTGGAAGAAGCACAAGCTGGAATCAAGATTGCCAGGAGAAATATCAATAACCTCAGATATGCAGATGACACCACCCTTATGGCAGAAAGTGAAGAGGAACTAAAAAGCCTCTTGATGAAAGTGAAAGAGGAGAGTGAAAAAGTTGGCTTAAAGTTCAATATTCAGAAAACGAAGATCATGGCATCTGGTCCCATCACTTCATGGGAAATAGATGGGGAAACAGTGGAAACAGTGTCAGACTTTATTTTGGGGGGCTCCAAAATCACTGCAGATGGTGACTGCAGCCATGAAATTAAAAGACACTTACTCCTTGGATGAAAAGTTATGACCAACCTAGACAGCATATTCAAAAGCAGAGACATTACTTTGCCAACAAAGGTCTGTCTAGTCAAGGCTATGGTTTTTTCTGTGGTCATGTATGGATGTGAGAGTTGGGCTGTGAAGAAAGCTGAGCGCCGAAGAATTGATGCTTTTGAACTGTGGTGTTGGAGAAGAGTTTTGAGAGTCCCTTGGACTGCAAGGAGATCCAACCAGTCCATTCTAAAGGAGATCAGCCCTGGGTGTTCTTTGGAAGGAATGATGCTAAAGCTGAAACTCCAGTACTTTGGCCACCTTATGCGAAGAGTTGACTCACTGGAAAAGACTCTGATGCTGGGAAGGATTAGGGGCGGGAGGAAAAGGGGAGGACAGAGGATGAGATGTTGGATGGCATCACCAACTCAATGCATGTGAGTGTGAGTGAACTCCCGGAGATGGTGATAAGACAGGGAGGCCTGGCGTGCTGTGATTCATGGGGTCGCAAAGAGTCGAACACAAGTGAGCGACTGAACTAAATTGATGCTGGGAAAGAGTGAAGGCGGGAGGAGAAGGGGACCACAGAGGATGAGATGGTTGGATGGCATCACCAACTCAATGGACATGAGTTTGAGTAAGCTCCAGGAGTTGATGATGGACAGGAAAGCCTGGCGTGCTGCAGTCCATAGGGTCGTAAAGTCTGACACGACTGAGCAATTGAACTAAACTGAACTGATTTATAACTCTTAAAGGAGCCAGATTCTCAAAATGTACTTTACAAATTAATGGCTCAACTATCAAATTACTTAAATATGAAAATCACCTACAACAGATCATATGCAATTTGACTATGATGGGTACCTACTGTTTTATACCTGCAACCCTTCCCCTCATTTCTGAGTACAGCCCCACTCTACCTGTGACTTCTTTGGGGGAAAAATCCTGTTTCAGATATTACTGTTGGAATTAGCTGCAGAGGTGGCTACATTACCCAAACAAGAAAATCAGAGTCCTTCTGTAGAGTTTTTTACAGTAAAATTGGGAAAGAAAGTTTCTTTCACTACAAGCTTTAAACTACATGCTATATCAGTAGCCTTATCCTTCAGCATATATATGAACCATGAGATTAAGGGCAACACATAAGCAGGAATCAGAGAGACAGAAAAAAAAAGAAAGAAAAAGGAAAAGACAAAGATAGGGAGAGAGAAAGGAGCAGAGACATGCATAGAGAAAAGTACAAGGCTGGGACAAAGGAAGGAAACCTTCTGCTGTTATCGGAGTCCATGAAACCAACTGGCCCAGAGGCCACCCCTACTTTTTCTAACCAAGAGTTAGGTGGATAAACACTATCAGATATGAGTAAAATGTACCTAGCAAACAAACATTCAACAGGGATGCATAAATAGGGATATTTTCTCTCCATGCTAAACAAAAGGAAAGCAAAGAATATATCCATAGACATACTTTGACATACTCTTCACTAACCAGACAAGTGACCATTCTAAATGGAGCCTCAAAAATATGTGCGTGCATATGTGTGAACATGTGTGCAAGTACACCCACAGGGATAAAGCACATCTTGCCAAAACATAAAATAGCCATTATGTTAAACACTGGGTTAGTGAGCATAATGGGTTGAAATGTAGCCCCCCAAAAGAGACATGCTGAAGGCCTAATCTCAGGACCTCAGAAGATGACCTTATTGGAAACAGTGTCATTGTAGACATAATTAGTTAACTTCAGATGAGTTCAGACTGGACTAAGGTGAACTCCCAATTAAATACGACTGCTTTCCTTATAGGAAGACAGCTGTGTGAATTCTGAAACACACAGGGCAAATGTCAAGTGATAATGAAGACAAATATTCAAATTATACACCCTTACACGCCAAAGAACACGGAAGATTGCAAGCAAACCACCAGGATCTGGAAAAAGGCAAGGAAGGATTCCTCTACAGGTTTCAAAGGGAACATGGCCTTGCCAAAATCTTGATTTCAGACTTCTAACTTCCAGAATTATGACACCATACACGTCTGTTGTTCTAATCCACCCAGCTTGTGGTCCTGAGGGCAGCCCTGGAAAACTGACACTGCTAAGAGTGGAAATGGAGGTGCATATGGAAAAACTTCATCTAAGGTTAAGGCATATTTTTTTATGTTAGCATCTGCCAAGAACATCTCTCTAAACTGAGAATAAATCCTGAGTCCTTCAGTATTTAAAGAGCACAGACTTTGGAGCTGGGTTTGAATTCTATCATTTAGTTGTGTGATCTTGTTTCCTCATTTTTAAATGGATGTAAAAATAGCCTCTCATATGCTTTTTGTGAAGATTAAATTACACAGCACTTATGACTAGTACCTGGCATATATAAGAGCTATTAAAATATTAGCAATGATTATTATTCTTATAAACATTCACGTTTAAGGAAAGAATGAGTTCACTAGGGCAAAATTAATCCTTTGAGTTAAGAGATAATTTTTCAAATAATACCCTGATATATGTGAATATAATAGTTCTGCATATTAAAAACAGAATGATTATTTGGTACTGTGAAGTTTTTCAATGATAAGCATGGAAGGCCCAGTATATTTTTCAATTTCATAAAACATTGTGCTAGCTTATTTATATGAGAAATTCAAATATAAAGAAAAACATGCATATGTTAGGTTTACTTGATTGAAATATACATAAGCTTTGATTAAACACAGTTTATATATAATATTTCATATATATTATATGGAAATATTAAATATAAATTGAGAGTTTCTAGAAAAAATTGTCAGCATGCTATTTTAATTGTGCCAACATATTTCCAACATAATTCTAAAACCGCCTGTGGTTTAGAATAACAAAAATCCATTATTCTTGGATTACTGAGCTTCAAGTAAAATTCTTTTCATATTCTCTTTGAAATAGTTTTTCCAAACTTTTCTAGTACAAATGTTAATATGGTATGCTATTTCAAATGAGTGATAACTTTAAATGCTTCCTTTAAGACTAATTAAAAGGCTTAACAAATATGTATTACACAGATGTTTACAAACTAAAGATATACAAATTATTTTTGTTTTACAGCAAAAATAACTCATTTTGAAGGCTTTATTATCTAGGACTCTGGGACTTCTAAGGTGGTGCAGGTGGTAAAGAACCCTCCTGCCAACGCAGGAGCTGCAGGAGATGTTGGTTTGATCTATGGGTCAGGAAGATCCTCTGGAGAAGGAAACAACAACCCTCTCCAGTATTCTTGCCTGGGAAATCCCATGGATAGAGGAGTCTGGCGAGCTACAGTTCGTATGGTCACAGAGTCAGATATAACTGAAGTGACTTAGCACATACGCATGGAATCTGTATATTTAATTTTATCTAAATCATACATCTGATGCCCTGCTTTGAAATTCTGATCATAGATGAATGTCTAAAAATCTAAAGTGTTTCCATAAGAAAAGAATTTTTAAAAGTTCAAACATCCTAGCTAAGTATAGGATGTCAATTATGCATCAAATTTAACACAAAATTAATTATGGTCATATCCAACACAAACAAATATTTCTTTAAGCCAAGTAGAGTTATAAGACAAATAGGATACAGGAGGAAAGTGTATAATCTTTCTAAACTAAAGTCAGCATAAAATAAAATGTAAATTAAAAACAAATAATTTAGCTCTTCTGCCCCAAAGAAAACATACAGATGGCCAAGAATCATATGAAAGATGCTCAGCATCACTAATTATCAGAGAAATGCAAATCAAAACTACATAAGGTATCACCTCACACCAGTCGGAGTGGCCATTATCAAAAAATGTACAAACCATAAATGCTGGAGAGAGTGTGTAGAACAGGGAATCCTCCCACACTTTTGGTGGGAGTGTAAATTGATACAGCCACTATGGAGAACAGTATGGAAATACCTTAAAAAACTGAACCAGGGCCACAGTATGATCCAATAATCCCACTGCATATGCCCAGAAAAAAAAATTCAAAAAGATATATGCACCCCAGTGTTCAATGCAGCACTATTTACAACAGCCAGGACATGAAAGCAAGCTAACTGTGGATCAACAGAAGAATGGATAAAGAAGAGGTGATATATATATATAATTACTTAGTCATAAAAAAATGAAATAATGCAATTTGCAGCCACATGGATGAACTTAGAGATTCTCATACTGAGTGAAGTCAGACAGAGAAAGACAAATACTATATGATATCACTTATATGTGGAATCTAAAAAGAAAAAAATGGCTTAAATCTACTTATTTACTGAGCAAAAATAGAGCCACAGGTGTAGAAACAGAAAATTATGGTTACAAAGGGGGGAAGGGGGGAGTAAATTGGGAGACCGGGGCTGACATACACATTGTGCATGCGTTCCCATCGTGTCTGACTCTTCACAGCCCCATGGACTGTAGTCCACCAGGCTCGTCCACCAGGGATTTTCCAGGCAAGAATACTGGAGTAGCTTGCCACTTTCTACTACAGTGGGTCTTCCCAACCAAGGGGTCAGATCAGTGTCTCCTGCATCGCCCGCGTTGGCAGGTGCATCATCTGCCACTAGTGTCAGCTGGGAAGCCCATATGCACACTACACGTATAAAATATATAACTCATGACAACCTGCTGTGCAGAACTGAAAACTACGCAGCACTCTGCAATGACCTATACAGGAAAACAATTTCTTAAAAAGTGGATATATGTATAACTGGTTCACTTTATTGTACAGCAAAGACTAATGCAATACAGTATATCAACTATACTCCAATAAAAATTAATTAAAAAAAAAAAAAAATAATTCAGGTCAGTGGTCTAGGTCTAGGAAAAAAGTGTACTTACCCAGAGTTTTACATGCAAATAGGGCCATGGCACTTTGCAGTCTGTCTGGTCTGAGAGCCTGTACCACAAGAACCTTAAAATATAAGTGCAGAGTATTTTTAAATAATAAAGTTCCCACAACAACCGTAATTGAACAATGATGCTAATTAATTTAAAAAATGCTTACCACAATATTTCCTATGCCTATAACTGTCATAATAGGTATATAAAAATACATTTTCTTAATAGCCAAAATATTACTAAAATCCATCTGATCTATTGCTGTTATTTAGTCTCTAAGTCGTGTCCAACTAGCGCTGCCTCTTGGATTGTAGCCCACCAGGCTCCTCTGTCCGTGGATTTCCCAGGCAAGAACATCAGAGTGCCATTTCCTTCTCCAAGGGATCTTCCCAACCCAGGAATCAAAATCACATCTTCTGCTTGGCAGGCAGGTTCTTTATCACTCAGCCACCTGGAAAGCCCTCAGATCTATTATCAACGGTAAACATCAGCATGTACTGGTCACAGTGCTAGCTGTCTTCAGAGGCTAACAAAGGGCCCAATGACAAGTGAAAATAAGAGTCTGTAGCTGAGGCATTCCTGGTGACGGCAGTGCAGAAACATAAAACTCCTAAATTTTTCAAATCACCAATTTTATGCTGAATCATGTCTAGTTCTAGATGTTTAAGTTTTCAAACGAAGTTTTTCTTTTTTTTTTTTCTTTTTCTTAAACACATCTGATGAAACAGAACTTCAAAAGGAGAAAACAAAGGGGACAGAACCACAACCAGCAGCATAGTGAAGAGAAAGGGCAGAGTGACAAAGAACCCGCCTGCCGATGCAGGAAATGTAGGAGATGAGGGTTTGATCCCAGGTCCGGAAGATCCCCTGGAGAAGGAAATTGCAACCCACTCTGGTATTCTTGCCTGCAGAAACCAGTAAACAGAAGAGACTGGCGGGCTGCCATCCATGGAGCCACAAAGAGTTGGACATGACTCAGTGCTGAGGATACGCGCACACATAAACAGAAGAGTCCTCTCCAACGCTAAAGTTTGGTCTAGCCAACAGGGACACAAGCTCCCTGTTCCTTAGCATAAGGTCTTTCTTTTCGTTAGACAGAACCCTGGGAAATGTGTGAAGAACCTGAACAATAAATACCTTAATCGCTTTCTATACGGATACTCTATTCCAAGATCCCCCTTGGGTCGGAGGCAGGGGGAGTAATAAAAGCTTGGTGGGAAACACGCTGCCCAGAAGCACTGTCTGGGATTTTCCTGTCTGGATAGGGTGGCAAGACCAGAGAGCCCTTTCCCACATATGCCCCAAGGTTAAGTGACACCTTAGGGCAAAGCTTTCATTTAAATGGCTTCTGAACAACAAGAGAAACATTTAATACTTTTATGCATTTAGATAATTTACCTGCTGAAATAAAGAAACTTTCTTTGTAAGACTAGATGGAAACTCTTGCTCACATGTTGAATTATGATAATAGGTACGCCACAAAGCTACATCTTCAAAGCACAGGGTCTGATACAGACTGGGAAGAGCAATCTAAAAAATAAAAATAAACATATATAGTGAGCAACAAACAAATATAAATACAGACATACAAACATACATACTAAATACATACACACACATGCATACTAAAAAATAGTAAGTGGAAATTCCTGATAGGTATTATGTTTTCTAACTCATGTTGGCTTATTCAATCATGTCTAAGTCAGAAATAGTATGGTGCATGTACCTAATCCAGAATTAAAAGCAAGCATGTATACCTGTGGCGGATTCATTTTGATATTTGGCAAAACTAATACAATTATGTAAAGTTTAAAAATAAAATAAAATAAAATAAAAAGCAAGTATTTCTAAAGTAATACGACATCAATTCTTGTACATGAACAAATCTATTCTCTATGTAAAAACATGTGTACCTATCTCCACCTTGTGGAGAAAAGAATACTTTCACTAAAACCAAGTACAAATTTTAAACACTGCCACAATAAGAGTTCCACGTTAGAGTGTAAAAATATGCCTAGTTACAACTTCAACTCTTTATTTTCTAAGTGACCATAAGTGACTATATCATTTTATGCCTTAGCTACTTCATCTGTGAAATGGATAACAATGTTGAAAATATATAATGAGAAGATCCATTTTTAAATTCTGCATACTACCTCGAACATAAGGTGGGGAGGGGAAAGAAGAGAGGGAAAAAAGAGTGGGGAAAATCCCACTATATTTGGAAAACATATATCAAAGGCATGGACTGTGGTATCAGAATGCTCAAATTAAAATCACAATTTCAAAACTTCCCAGCTATTTGATCTTGGGTAAATTATTTAACTTGTCTACACCTCAGCCTGCCCTTCTCAAAAACAAGCATAATTATGACCTCTCGAATATGTTATCGTGATAATAAAGATAATACATCTGAAGCATTTAATATGATGCCTGGCACATAACAAGTCCTCAAAAATATGTATGAAATTTAAGTGAAAATTCAGGTTCAAGCATTTAGCAATTCACTGCATAGATTCTCATTTCTTATCCATAAAAAGAAAGTTAATATCTCCCTTTTAAGATTTGTGTGATAATAGTTCATTTGAAAATGTTTTATAAACTAAAATGATAATAAAACATTAATAATATATTATAAACATTCTCTGAAAAGGAAAGCTGCCTTTCCTCAATGTTTTGCATTTCTTTACTTAACAAGAAATTAGTATGTGAAAAAAAATAACTATACTTTTATAGGTTAATACAGTTAAGGATTTTTGCCAAGAATAACATCTCAGTAGATCAACTGTTCTAAAAATTTTAACTGTACCATAATGATTAATATTAATTTTCCATTAGGAGCTCATGAAATATTTCACAGGTCCTGCCCAATAATGCAGAAATACCTTCAAATTCTATTTTTTATAATTATTGATTTTTTGCATTCTAGTAAAGTTGTTTAAAAAAATATGTTTCTTACCCTAGGCAAACAGTTGAGTGTGAAAGATATTAAAAGGTGAATAGAAGTGAGAGAAATAATTTGATTTTGAAACCTTTTCAACATAAGTATCATACTGTATTCTATTACTGATCCTAAATTACTCTATTAATAAGTTATCCATATATCATATTAGAGGACATTCCATTTACTTATCTTTCTATTCCCTATAGGTATATAGCACAGAATCTTGACCATGTGGAGAATCAGTATGTTATACAGTGAATGATAGATTCAATTAATTAATTATTCATCACAGGGTTAATCAGAATAATTATTGGATATTCTTTTACCCACGGATTTTACGTCATTTTCACAGAAATATCAACACCAAGTATGAAGTGGTAGAACATAAAAATATAAACAGAAATAATGCAACTATTAAAAAATTAAATATCCTTCAAAGTAAGAAAGGAATACCTTTAATGTTGCCACTGCCCAGCTTCTTTCCTGATCTATCCAAGATGGAAGTTGATCACGTATTCTTTGTTGAGAGTCCTTTTTAAATTAGAGCAATTATTTCCCTTAGTACATTTAGTAAAATTCAGACTTTAAAAAATTTTTGTTAAACTGACCAGCTAATTTTATGAACACTTTTTGGTTTTTAAGAACAACTTCATTCTATGTATTTTTTATTTATATCTATTTTACAAATCAATATGGTAAAATTCTACATAAGGTATAGATAACGATTTAGAAAAATGTAACATTTATTTTCATAATGTTTATTCCTTTGTAAAACTTCAGAAAAACTCAAATGTAATATGAAATTACTATAAAACTGCATTATTTTAATTATATCTTGCATTTCCAACATTATCTAGGTTTTGCATTACAGTTTGGATAGGCTGCTTTGAAGAATAATTTTATTCATTACCTGTCGAGGTAGAAAATTACTGGGAAAAAAAGCTAATTTGAATAAAGTTTCAAAAGATAAGTGAAGTAATTTTTAATTTCACTTATTTAAGAAAATTATCCTAGCTATACTACAAGATTTGATTTTCTTAGAGTTACAAAATACATATACTGAAAAAAGAAACCATATTAATTTCTTATGTTTAATTAAATATTCTCAAAAAAAAATATGTCCTCAAGGACAAAAAAAATATATCAGTCCATTTTATATTAGGGCAATAGAGGGAAGGACATATTCCTCTAATTAAAATATAATTTCAACAGTAACTTAAAACTCCTCTGAAGCAAATTATATTTCATGAAGTCAAAACCAGAATTACTTTCCCTAAGAATGAAATAATAATTTTAATTACTCTAACTTACAACTTTCCGCAACATGTCTCCAACAACCACACCTGTAAATGTATCCCATTCCTATTTAACAAAAATATGAGAAACACACAAAAGATAAATATTCTAACCATTTAACAAACCTTTTTAAATTTCCCCATAAGACAGCTTACAATTTACCTTTCTAAAAAACATGGAGGAAAAAACTCCTTTCATATCTTCCCAATTCCTAATATACTATGAGTTTATGTACCTTACCAATATAAAACATTATATTGGTACCATACCAACATTAAAATGAAATCTATTAGAATAATTATAAGAAAAAATATAAACACATTAAACGCATGAGTCTTAACATCTAAAAATTAAAATGTCTATACATTTAGCATTTGTCATTATCTTTAATTTGTCCTATTACATGCTATTCTTCACTAATATATAAAAAGTAAGATGCATCAGAAGTTTAAAAATTGTGTATACTGGGAAAAATAGAGAAAAGTCCCACCATTAACTTATCTTTTCCAACCTATAGGGAGAAGAATGGCCATTGCTACTTTTTTTTCCTAATTAACTCATGGAATCAAAATTGATCAAATTGTTACAGAATCTAGAGCTCTTTGAAAACCTATGTCTTCACTCTGGGTTACCCGATCAGATAATTATGGGCACTACCATATTATTTGTTACACATTGGCCAGCATAAGAATAATAAAATTTGAGTGCAATATGGAAAAAGTACCAAAGCAACATACTACCTCCACTCACTCTTCCTACTGGAGTTATACAGTCACAAATAAATAAAATGCAAATTATTACTACTATTTTATGTGAGTCAAGGAAAAGTGTTCTCTTTTCCCAATGATAATTTATTTATACTTCAAGAGGAAAAACTAAGTCTCATACAACAGAGCTTATTGATCATGATGAAAAGTATACAGGAAGAGGGAAATGCATCAAAGTAGATGGTATAAATAAAAGTAGCCAAATTAAAACCAGGAGAAATTTATACAAGTCAACCAGAGTGTTTGGAGTTAGAAAGAAATAGAGAACAGTCATATGAAATGGCACATATTCAAATGAGGGGAATCAAGAGCATAGTTAAAATCTGATCCTAGACTGTTAAAGGTTACCAGGTCACTTCCCTGCCGCTCTGGCTACTGCAAGCCCACTTTAATGAAAATGGCAGAATAATGAGGAAAATCACTTACAAAAATTTTTTAACATTAGAAGTAAATCAGAGATGGATTACTTAGCCCTATCTTAAAGGACATTTCTTTCAAGTCTGAGAGGGAGTTATATGGCAGACCAGAAATGAAGACATAAACAAAAGAAGATAAATTATACATTAAAAGATTAATACAAATCTTCAGATTCAAGATGGAGGTTTCTGAGAACGACCTACTCTTGTTTCACATGCTGATTCTAAGCATGCCAATGTAAATAAATAATGTACTGGTATACTCGTATAGCTTCATATTTTTATACTTATCAGCCCCGCTGCTTAGATAAGGAAAATAATAAGGCTGATTCTTCTGGTGTCCTGGAAAAGTACACTTGTGTTCAGAAAAATCTTGGTAGTATGGCAAGTTAGAGTTCTTTCCCTGTCTTATCATTCCTTCAGAATATCTGGCTCAACCACAGGAGAGCAGAACTGGAAATCAGCATCATACACTAAATTTCTACCTAAGTAAAAAATGAATAGGTTGATATGGAATTTCTAGCCTTAAGCAATTTCTAATCTAACCAAAAGTCCACCTGTTACCAAATTTCTATGCAACTCATAATATTTTCCTCCTTTTCTTCCACTTACATTTTCTTGAAAAAGTTCAGGATGCATGCCTCGAATGAAATGCAAAGCGAACATCAACTGATCAGCCTGAAAAGAATAACAGATATTATTTTGCTTTTTCTAAATGTCTGTTTTTGGAAAAGCATAGTCCTTAAATTATGGCTCATACATTCTATACTGTATCATCTAATAATTTACTTTTATCAATATAAAAATGACTATTCAGATGGCATCTACATAGGACAATGCTTCTAAGTTGGCAGTGGAAGTATAGAGAGAGACCAAATATTTAGAAATAGTGCTAAAGAATAATCAGTGTATATATCTCATTAAAACAACAACAACAACAACAAAAGGTTTAACTAGATGAAATCCAACTGTGAGGTTTAGATTACACATTATTAACCAGATCAACCTCTTGCATTCAGATCAGATCAGTCGCTCAGTCATGTCCGACTCTTTGCGACCCCATGCATCATAGCACGCCAGGCCTCCCTGTCCATCACCAACTCCCGGAGTTCACCCAGACTCAAGTCCATCGAGTCAGTGATGCCATCCAGCCATCTCATCCTCTGTCGTCCCCTTCTCTTCTTGCCCCCAATCCCTCCCAGCATCAGAGTCTTTTCCAATGAGTCAAATCTTCGCATGACGTGGCCAAAGTACTGGAGTTTCAGCTTTAGCATCATTCCTTCCAAAGAAATCCCAGGGCTGATCTCCTTCAGAATGGACTGGTTGGATCTCCTTGCAGTCCAAGGGACTCTCAAGAGTCTTCTCCAACACCACAGTTCAAAAGCATCAATTCTTCAGCGCTCAGCCTTCTTCACAATCCAACTCTCACATCCATACATGACCACAGGAAAAACCATAGCCTTGACTAGACGGACTTTTGATGGCAAAGTAATGTCTCTGCTTTTCAACATGCTATCTAGGTTGGTCATAACTGTCCTTCCAAGGAGTAAGCATCTTTTAATTTCATGGCTGCAGTCACCATCTGCAGTGATTTTGGAGCCCCCCAAAATAAAGTCTGACACTGTTTCCACTGTTTCCCCATCTATTTCCCATGAAGTGATGGGACCGGATGCCATGATCTTCATTTTCTGAATGTTGAACTTTAAGCCAACTTTTTCACTCTCCACTTTCACTTTCATCAAGAGGCTTTGTAGTTCCTCTTCACTTTCAGCCATAAGGGTAGTGACATCTGCATATCTGAGGTTATTGATATTTCTCCCTGCAATCTTGATTCCAGCTTGTGTTTCTTCCAGTCCAGCATTTCTCATGATGTACTCTGCATATAAATTAAATAAACAGGGTGAAAATATACAGCCTTGATGAACTCCTTTTCCTATTTGAAACCAGTCTGTTGTTCCATGTCCAGTTCTAACTCTTGCTTCCTGACCTGCATACAAATTTCTCAAGAGGCAGATCAGGTGGCCTGGTATTCCCATCTCTTTCAGAATTTTCCACAGTTTATTGTGATCCACGCAGTCAAAGGCTTTGGCATAGTCAATAAAGCAGAAATAGATGCTTTTCTGGAACTCTCTTGCTTTTTTGATCATCCAGCGGATGTTGGCAATTTGATCTCTAGTTCCTCTGCATTTTCTAAAACCAGCTTGAACATCTGGAAGTTCACAGTTCATGTATTGCGGAAGCCTGGCTTGGAGAATTTTGAGCATTACTTTACCAGCATGTGAGATGAGTGCAATTGTGCAGTAGTTTGAGCATTCTTTGGCATTGCCTTTCTTTGGGATTGGAATGAAAACTGATCTTTTCCAATCCTGTGGCCACTGCTGAGTTTTCCAAATTTGTTGGCATATTGAGTGCAGCACTTTCACAGCATCATCTTTCAGGATTTGGAATAGCTCAACTGGAATTCTATCACCTCAACTAGCTTTGTTCGTAGCGATGCTTTCTGAGGCCCACTTGACTTCACATTCCAGGATATCTGGCTCTAGGTGAGTGATCCCACCATTGTGATTATCTGGGTCATGAAGATCTTTTTTGTAGTTTTCTGTATTCTTGCCATCTCTTCTTAATATCATCTGCTTCTGTTAGGTCCATATCATTTCTGTCCTTTATCAAGCCCATCTTTGCATGAAATGTTCCTTTGGTATCTCTGATTTTCTTGAAGAGATCCCTAGTCTTTCCCATTCTGTTGTTTTCCTCTATTTCTTTGCATTGATCGCTGAAAAAGGCTTTCTTATCTCTTCTTGATATTCTTTGGAATTCTGCATTCAGATGCTTGTATCTTTCCTTTTCTCCTTTTCTTTTCACTTCTCTTCTTTTCACAGCTGTTTGTAAGGCCTCCCCAGACAGCCATTTTGCTTTTTTGCATTTCTTCCATGGGGATGGTCTTGATCCCTGTCTCCTGTACAATGCCACGAACCTCATTCCATAGTTCATCAGGCACTCTATCTATCAGATCTAGGCCTTAAATCTATTTCTCACTTTCACTGTATAATCATAAGGGATTTGATTTAGGTCATACCTGAATGGTCCAGTGGTTTTCCCTACTTTCTTCAATTTAAGTCTGAAATTGGCAATAAGGAGTCCATGGTCTGAGCCACAGTCAGGTCCTGGTCTTGTTTTTGCTGACTGTATAGAGCTTCTCCATCTTTGGCTGCATAGAATATAATCAATCTGATTTCGGTGTTGACCATCTGGTGATGTCCATGTGTAGAGTCTTCTCTTGTGTTGTTGGAAGAGGGTGTTTGCTATGACCAGTGCATTTTCTTGGCAAACCTCTATTAGTCTTTGCCCTGCTTCATTCCGTATTCCAAGGCCAAATTTGCCTGTTACCCCAGGTGATTCTGGACTTCCTACTTTTGCATTCCAGTCCTCTATGATGAAAAGGACATCTTTTTTGGGTGTTTGTTCTAAAAGGTCTTGTAGGTCTTCATAGAACTGTTCAACTTCACCTTCTTCAGCATCACTAGTTGGGGCAGAGACTTGGATTACTGTGATACTGAATGGTTTGCCTTGGAAACGAACAGAGATCATTCTGTCATTTTTGAGATTGCATCCAAGTACGGCATTTCGGACTCTTTTGTTGACCATGATGGCCACTCCATTTCTTCAGAGGGATTCCTGCCTGCAGTAGTAGATATAATGGTCATCTGAATTAAATTCACCCATTCCAGTCCATTTCAGTTCGCTGATTCCTAGAATGTCGACATTCACTCTTGCCATCTCTTGTTTGACCACTTCCAATTTGCCTTGATTCATGGACCTGACATTCCAGGTTCCTATGCAATATTGCTCTTTAGAGCATCGGACCTTGCTTCTATCACCAGTCACATCCACGGCTGGGTATTCTTTTAGCTTTGGCTCCATTCCCTCATTCTTTCTGGAGTTATTTCTCCACTGATCTCCAGTAGCATATTGGGCACCTCTTGACCTGGGGAGTTTCTCTTTCAGTATTTGTCATTGTGTATGTTATATGCTCATGAACATCCTATATTCCCATAAATCAAGAAATTGCATTTCTAGAAATTTGTGCAAAGAGATGACAAATGTACTCTACTCTAAATAAGAAATGAGGGTACTCATTGCAAGGCTTTTTATAGTGGAGGGAAAACTGAAACAATATGAATGTTCAAAAGTCTATCATGAATAATAGTCAAATTGAAGGATACAGCATAGTTCATAGTGTTTATTTAAACAAATATTTTTATATAAACAGACATGCATATATATCTGCAAAAGAAATTAGAAATAGATAATAAAGTTATAAGTGATTGAGATTACAGGTTATTTTTGTTTATTTGATGTATTTTGCAAATTTTATAAGCTTCTGTCATTTCTGTCAAAGAAAGCAATGAGTTTATCAATATAGACAAAACCATCTGCTAAAGCACCATGTTTCCTACAGAAGTCTAATATAAACTTTATTTAGCTTTTTTCATATTGTAAATCATACTTTATTCATATCTAATATTACAGGTGTGTATGATTATAAACCTACAAATATAAAGATATTATGATACAATATATATAAAAGATACATTCAACAACAACAACAACAAAAACACTCTCCTATAATCATTACCAGCAAGTAATCTTGCCTTCAGGAAAATCACCCTTCTGTTGGAAAGAGGTAAGCCAATCATCAAGGTGGCCCAATGTCAAGATACCATGCCACAGATAACGATACAAGAGATACCATATGTCTAGGCCAGGCCAACCAGGATATAATCTTCTATTATTTTCCAACTGGGAGATGGCAGAAGAATGCTGCTTATGGTAGAAATCTGGGTGCCTAGCTGTACCAACATACCTTTAACCATCAGAATTTAACAATGATTTTATAAAGAGGAATAACAATAATTCAAGAATAAACTTAAAAATATAGTTTACTGACAGAGAACACATTATTTCCAATTATACAGAACCAAAATCAAGAATGAATTTAATCAAGCTTAAGAATTTTCTGATTACTTGTTTTTTTAAAAAAAACAACTGTCAATAACCAGGGTTTAAAAATATTTTGTACCTACAATATCCTTGGATCTACACAGCGTATGAGTCAGAAAATGTGGGTGTTTTACTTTAAGTTAAATTTATATCAGTTTGCTTGGGATCTGTTACAAAATAGTTTAATATCAAGAGAATACATAATAAGCAAAATGTCAACTGATCATCTACAAAATGAACTAGCTGAAAGAAAAACAGTAAGAAAAGTAGGCATGACGATACCACCATGCCAGCACACACACGCTCGTAAAAATTCTAGAAGAGCCTATCAGAACAGGATTAATACAATATGAGGGAATCTCAATGTTTACTTTACAGCCGATAAAAAAAAAAATCACATTTTCAGATATAATGGTTTGTTTTAATGACATCCTATTACCAAGACATCTTTGACATCATGAAAAATGGGTTTGAATTCTAGCTACAACACCTACTATATCTGAGCACCCTAGAGAAATGTTAAATCTCTATATCTTGGTTTCCTCCCTTATAAAACAGAATTGGTGAAGGAATCAATTAACAATATGTTAAGGCACTTAGTTCCTGGAACACTGTAAATTTTAAAAGGCAACAGGTCAAAACTATCTGCTTTACAGTAAAAAGATATACTACATAATATTGGAAAGGAAATTTATTTCAAAAATATTTCATAAATCCCATAAATCTCAGAGACTAGTAAGAAGTGGAAAGCATTATTCATTCATTTGATTTATACTTTATAATATCATTTCTTTCAAATATGTTTAATGAATAGATGTTACCATATGAAGAGAAGTCTTGTTTGAATCTCAAAGAAGTTGGTACAGGACAGATCTTAGGCACTCACAAGTGCCGAAGTTTGTGCCTGAACCTAAATCACACGTTTTAATAAAGCAGTCCATGCACATTCTCCTATACCTCCAGAAATCTAAAGTGTTACACATAATACTGTACGTTTTTAAGTTATCAAAGCAGAACTATCTAAATTATCAAGAGTCATTTAATAGTCACAGGTTATATAGTTTCTAAACATGCAACCAGAGAATTTCCATATTTTATTTAAGAAAACTCATTTTTACAGGAAAAATGCAATTCAAATTAAATGATATGTTAGATAAATACAATCATGACATGCTATCAATATTTAAAATCAATGAACTAGCAAATTCATTTTAAGAAAGAGACTAGGTAAGCTGCATAAGCCCAAGCTTAGAAGCACTTTGCTTGAAAAACCTTTTATTCATTCATCACCACAGTCTTCCTATACCATTTCAGATCTTTTAGACATACTTCCACGAGGACAGGGAAACACCAAAAATCATATGCTCCCCCAAAATTTCCTTAAACTCTTTTCCATACTCATACCCAGTAGAGTTGGCAATTATTTAACATTCCTACAAATTCCATTATTTTGTATCTATTCCAAGCAATAAACTGTGATGAAGAAATGATGTGTAAAGGTACTAACTTGGACACAGTTTTGCTATAATCATCATTAAGTTTGGGGGAGTCAAATGTGCTGCTTATCCTATAATTGTCTAAAGTACTTAGGTTACTAAAATAAACACTTTTGACCTCATGAAGAAAAGAAAAGAAAGATACAGCAAATAATCAAAACTGAAAGTACTAGACAATTTTCTCCATTTGGCTTATAGTTTATTAAAATCATCACGGCACTGTTTATAATAGCCAGGACATGGAAGCAACCTAGATGTCCATCAACAGATGAATGGATAAGAAAGCTGTGGTACATATACACAATGGAGTATTACTCAGCCATTAAAAAGAATACATTTGAATCAGTTCTAATGAGGTGGATGAAACTGGAGCCCATTATACAGAGTGAAGTAAGCCAGAAAGAAAAACACCAATACAGTATACTAACGCATATATATGGAATTTAGAAAGATGGCAACAATAACCCTGTGTACGAGACAGCAAAAGAGACACAGATGTATAGATCAGTCTTTTGGACTCTGTGAGAGAGGGAGAGGGTGGGATGATTTGGGGAATGGCATTGAAATACGTATAATATCATATATGGAACGAGTCGCCAGTCCAGGTTCGATGCACGATACTGGATGCTTGGGTCTGGTGCACTGGGATGACCCAGAGGGATGGTATGGGGAGGGAGGAGGGAGGAGGGTTCAGGATGGGGAACACATGTATACCTGTGGTGGATTCATTTCGATATTTGGCAAAACCAATACAATATTGTAAAGTTTAAAAATAAAATAAAAATAAATAAAATTCTAAATTTTCTACTACAAGTCAATCATTTTTCTGTTCCAGGTCAAAATGCTTTCAATTCACTGTGATGTGAATACTAACAATCCTCTATTTCAAGAGTATATTGCTGTTACATTACCATCACTAACACAACAGCAAAATGAGCATGAGAGAAGCTCTGGCACTAAGTTTAATGTGATGCTGACTGCTAAAAACCCCAAAACTTTCACTCGAATATGAAATGGTTTCCATTCTAAGTAAGCTTAGAGTGCTAAATCTTGAGAATGTTTTACTACTTCATTTTTGTAATTGCTGTGCTTTCTGCATTTTTATTCACCACTGAAACTATGGAATGCTGAATTCACTGTGAATAGATTTAATATTATTCATACAAAAATAAGGATTTTACAAAACAGATATTCCATCATCAATTAAAAACCTGTCATTTTGATATTTGGCAAATCTAATACAGTTATGTAAAGTTTAAAAATAAAATAAAATTAAAAAAACAATTAAAAAAATAATAATAAAATAAAATAAAACAAACAAAAAAAAAAATTAAAAAATATTGGCATAAAAAAAAAATTCATGGGATTGTATCAATCTCAAACCCATGGTTAGTTTTTTATATGTAAATTTGCTGAATTATATACAGGTAAAATCTCATCACAATGAACCTAATTGCAATAAAAGGCTGGAGAAAGAAAAAAAAAAAAAAACCTGTCTTAAGAATTACAAACTACAACCCTTTTAAAAATAATTTCAACTGCTCACAACAAAAAATATTACTCAAGACAGCTAATGAAAAATTCCAGTTGGGTACTAAATGTGGAGGATAGTAAGCCTATAACCCCTCTCGTAGTGCAACAAAATGCTGGTTTTAAATCATGTTGGCACTGAAAAGCTTACTGTATCACTCTGTAATTACTTTATTAAAATATGACAAAAAGGTTCAGATTTCATCAGTAAATATATCACTAAAAGTAAAATAAGAACATATATTCCCTGGAAAATACAAAGGATTACAGCTACACTTGGAGAAGGCAATGGCAAGCCACTCCAGTACTCTTGCCTGGAAAATCCCATGGACGGAGGAGCCTGGTGGGCTGCAGTCCATTGGGTCGCTAAGAGTTGGACACGACTGAGCGACTTCACTTTCACTTTTCACTTTCATGCATTGGAGAAGGCAATGGCAACCCACTCCAGTGTTCTTGCCTGGAAAATCCCAGGGACGGAGGAGGCTGGTGGGCTGCCGTCTCTGGGGTCGCACAGAGTCGGACACAACTGATGTGACTTAGCAGCAGCACAGCTACACTCAGGAGGACTTGCTGGGCCCAGCACCCAGGGCTGCTGTGGGCGCTGGCCCTCTATACCCCTCAAGGGCCCTTTAGCTCTTTCACACTCCCTCCTAGGGTTAGACACTACAGCATGAACTGCTGTACCAGGAGCCTCTTACCCTCTTGGTGACAGCACCAGAAGCAATCAAGTAACTCCATGTTTCACTGTCCCCGGGCAGTCACCACTCTAACCACCCCAGGCCATCCCGGGGCCCCCCACAGCCAAGCCTCTGGTGGAGTCAAGAGAAATAAGAGTGGCCAGAGCAGGAAAACTCAATGCACATCGACTACTGAAGAGCAAGTGTGTGAGCACAGACAACCCACTCCAGTACTCCTGCCTGGAAAATCCTATGGACGGAGGAGCCTGGTGAGCTATAGTCCATGGGGTTGCAAGGAGTCGGACAGGACTGAGCAAATTCACTTTCACTTTCCTCTAGCCTAGCCCTGCTGGACATGAAACTGCATTGCATTTGGCTCTGCTTCTGAGATGAATCATTAAGTGAATGAGGATGGCAGAGTCTCTGGGAAAAGTCCTTCTGCTTAGGGATGAAGAGAGGTGAGAGCAGAGAACACAAGTTCAGGGTATTCCTAAACTTGATCGGGGGAAAAGGAGGGGAGAGGGCTAAGGGAGGAAGGGGGACAGAATGGGCATTTTAAAACACACATTGACGACATGCACGAACCTTGAAAACATTATGCTAAGTGAATAAAGCAGTTACAAAGGACAAATATGTACATGACTGAACTTACATGAGATACTAAGAGCAGTCAGATTCATAGAAAGAGAAAGTAGGCAGTGGTTGCCAGGGGCTGGGGGATGGGCAATTGTTTATTGGGTAGAGAGTTCCAGTTTAAGACAAAAAGTAATCATGCAAATTAAATAATACAGAGATCAAAAATAAATCAATGATTAAAAATATAATATTAAAAGAGTAATTAAAGTAGACATTCTATAAAGAAAAATTTATTCTTTAAAACCCAAACAGGCAAATATGGCAAGTAAGGAAGGTAAAAAATAAACAACCTTAAAAATAAAGAGAAGAAAGAAAAATAAGATATTATTTATAAACCACAAAATTAAGAACAGTGGTAATATTGAGTTGACAAAAATGCAAAGAAGATACCTTTACTCTACCAGTAGGTGTTTTAACTGGTTAATCAAAGCTGGTGTAGTGGTAAAGAATCTGCCTACAAAGCAGGAGACTTCAGGAGATGTGCATCCGATCCCTGGGTCAGGAAGATTCTCTGGAGAAGGAACTGGCAGGCAACACATGCCAGTATTCTTGCCTGGAAAATTCCATGGACAGAGGAGCCTGGTGGGCTACAGTCCTTGGTGTCGCAAAGAGTCAGACATGACTGAGTGACTGAGCACACATAAAAACCTTTTAGAAGGTAATTTGATAATGCCCAACAAAATTTCAAAAGTTTAGATACTTGGACTAGCAATTATACTTCCATTGAGAAATCTCATTCAAGACACTGATACTAGAAGATCCTGAACTCACTTTCTCCTGTGGACACACGGAGACTACAGCTAAATATGGAACAATTTCCTCTGTTAACTACCTCAAGACTGAGCAATTACCACACACTGGGCAAAGGAGAAGAAAACCATATCAAAGTGGGAGAGACCGGGAACAATCCTGCCATAAAACCCAGCCCTGGAACAGTGACCCAAAATCAGGAGGAAAACTCAAAACCCAGACCTCTTCTTAAGGAATGAAGGGTATGATCACCCCATACTAGGTATCTCAGCTTTAGAGACCTACACCTGAGTAACAAGGTCCCAAAATATCTAGCTTTGACAATTAACTGGGCTCACAACACCATGTCCACAAGACTGTACTCCTCTGCTCAAAAAAGGCCCCCATGCAGGAACTTGCCCCTCCCAGGGCTCAGCTGAGAAGCAGCGACTGCCATCAGATTTTAAGCGAAAGAGCTTCCCTTGGGTAGATTAAAGCGCTAGCCTGAAATGCGGGCGTCTAATTTAACATGTTAAAGAGCCTGCCGGAATGCTCTGGGCACACACAACGGTGGGCACCATCTTAACCCTCTCCCTCCGCCAGCCTGCCGCCAGCCCACAGGCGCCATCGCTGTCCTCCCTTTCTCCAGCGCGGCCATCTCTCCGCAGCTCCGCCTCGCTGCCGGCACCAGGCGCCATGTTTGCACTCTCCCTCTGCCGTGCTCTAGCCAGCGGGCGCCATCTTCCTCAGGTTTTTCCTTTTCTGGTGAACGCCCTCTTTATGCTCCCCTGCTGCCGCCCTACAGCCAGCGAGCTACATATTCCTACTCTCCCTCTGCCGGGCTCCAGGGCGCCAGGGTATTGCTCAGAAGTGAGCTTAACATATCTGTTACATATAAAAGCCCTGATTTTTAGAGCTATAGCCAAGGGGACATCCCTTGATCATCTGGCTCTGGAAGCCAGGAGAGCTTGCATTCCTGGGTCTTTGGGACAGTAATAGAGAGAGATTTTTGACAGGCTATGAGACTCACTCCCTTCTTCCTGTGAAAGAAGCCTATTTGCTTGTACTGGAGCTCTGGTCTGAGAGGCAGGTTTAGGTTTGGCACACACCTAGGGGCTACAGCACTTTCTTAGGGATCAGGGTCAGTGAAGGCCACCTCTGCCCGCTTCTGTTCACCGGTATCTCCCAGAGAAAAACTTAAACACTTGTCTGAAAGTGAAAGAAAGTGAAGTCGCTCAGTCGTATCTGCCTCTTTCAACCCCATGGACTGTAGCCCTCTAGGTGCCTCCATCCATGGAATTTTCCAGGCAGGAATACTGGAGTGGGTTGCCATTTCCTACTCCAGGGGTCCTTTGTGATCCAGGGATCAAACATGGGTACCCACCCCCACCCCCCCCACTGCAGCCAGATGCTTTACCATCAGAGCCACCAGGGAAGCCCATACACTTGCCTAGAGCCTCTGTTCTTGCAACTGCCACTCAGGAGATCACCTGGCTCCAGTGCTTGCAGCCCCATAGGACTGTATATATTTTCATACTTTAGAATCTGCTCCTTAGGCATGTGGCTTTAAATCATCCTGAATCTACTGCTGACTAAGATTTTCCTCTACAGGATACTGACAGGTCATGACACACCCTCAACTATGGTTGGCTAATAAAAATATAGTAGGCTGCTTGAACATCACAAAGGTATAAAAGGCAACCAAGAGTTAGGGTAGGATTCAATGATAGGTTCAACAACAAGCACACTGGTCCAGCAAGCACCATTTTGGAGTCCTTCCTCTGAGCATAATCTTGCTAGCATGTGAAATGAGTGCAACTGCATCATAATTTGAACATTCTTTGGCATTGCCTTTATTTGGAATTGAATTAAAATTGACCTTTTCCATCCTGTGGCCACTGCTGAGTTTTCCAAATTTGCTGGCATCATGAGTGGAGCACTTTAACAGCATCATCTTTTAGGATTTGAAACATCACAGCTAGTAATCCATCACCTGCACTAGCTTTGTTCATAGTAATGCTTCCTAAGGCCCACTTGACTTCATACTCCAGTATGCCTGGCTCTAGGTGAGTGACCAGACCATCATGGTTATCTGGGTTATTAGCTTTTTTGTGTAGTTTTTTGTGTAGTTCTTCTGTATATTCTTGCCATCTCTTCTTAATCTCTTCTGCTTCTGTTAAGTCCTTGCCATTTTCGTCCTTTGCATGAAATGTTTCCTTAGTATCTCCAATTTTCTTAGAGAAATCTCTAGTCTACCCCATTCTATTGTTTTCCTCTATTTCTTTGCGTTGTTCACTTAAGAAAGCTTTCTTGTCTCTCTATTATTCTCTGGAACTCTGCATTCAGTTTAGTATGTCTTTGCTTTTCTCCTTTGCCTTTTACTTCTTTTCTTTTCTCTGCTATTTGTGAGGCCTCCTAAGACAACCACTTTGCCTTCTTGCCTTTCTATTTCTTGGGGATGGTTTTGGTCACCACCTCCTGTACAATGTTATGAACCTCCATCCATGACACTGGACAGGCACTCTGTCTACTTCAGGCACTCTGTCTACCAGATCTAATCCCTTGAATCTATTTGTCACTTCCACTGTATAATCATATGGGTTTTCATTTAAGTGATACCTGAATGGCCTAGTGGTTTTCCCTACTTTATTCAATTTGAGCCTGAATTTTGCAATAAGAAGCTGATGATGTGAGCCACAGTCAGCTTCCAGTCTTGTTTTTGCTACTGTATAGAGCTTCACCATCTTTGGCTTCAAAAAATATAATCAATCTGATTTTGGTTCTGAGCATCTGGTGATATCCATGTGTAGAGTCTTCTCTTGTATTGTTGAAAGAGGGTGTTTGCTATGACTGGTGCATTCTCTTGGAAAACCTATAATTACTTTAAATGTAAGTAGACTAAATGCTCCAATTAAAGGCTGTAAAGTGGCCGAATGAATAAAAAAACAAGGGCCATACATATGCTGCCTACAAGAGACTCACTTAAGAACTATAGACAAATAGACTACATTGAAGAGACAGAAAATCTATTCCATGAAAATAAAGCTGAACTATCTTTAAAACATAATTTTACAGACTTTAAAACAAAGACTGTAACAAGAGACATAAAGAGACATTGTATGTGTGTGCTGTCTCTTCAGTCGTGTCCAGCTCTTCATGATGCTATGGACTGTAGCCCGCCAGGCTCCTCTGTCCATGCGACTCTCCAGGCAAGAATACTGGAGTAGATTGCCATGTTCTCCTCCAGGGGATATTGCTGGAGGAATATCCCAGGGATCGAACCCATGTCTCTTATGTCTCCTGCATAGCAGATGAGTTCTATACCACTAGCATCACCATAATGATAAAGGGATCAATCCAATGAGCAGACATAATAACTGTAAACTGTTATTTAAAAAATGGACAGATGACGTAAATAGACATTTTTCCAAAGAAGACAAACAAATGATCAACAGACACATGAAAAGATGTTCAACATCACTAACCACTAAGGAAAGACCAATTAAAACCACAAAGAGATACTACCTGTTATCTGTCCAGAATGGCTATGATCAAAAAGACAACAAATAACGAGGGTTCACAAGGATGTGGAGGAAACAGAACCCACACTGTTGGTAGGATTGTAAATTAGTACAGCGACTATGGGAAACAGTATGGAGGTTCTTCAAAAGCTAAAAACTAGAACTTTCATAGGATACTGCAATTGCACTTTGGAGGTATTTTTCCAAAAAAAATAAAAACACTAATTTGAAAAGATATATGCTTCTCTATGCTCACTGCATCATTATCTACAATAGCCAAGACATGGAAGCATCCTAAGTGTCCATCCAAAGATGAATGGATAAAGATGTGTGTTTTATATATATATATATATATATATATATATATATATATGGGGGTGGGGGGCGAGGGGCACATGCTCAGTTATGTACAACTCTTTGCAACTCCATGGACTGTAGCCCATCAGGCTCTTCTGTCCATGGAAATTTCCCGGCCAAGAATACTAGAGCAGCTTTCCACTTTCTTCTCCAGAGGATCTTCCTGACCCAGGGATTGAACCTGTGTGTCTCTTGCATCTCCTGCATTGGCAGACAGATTCTTTATCAGCTGAGCCACCATTTGCTATATATGTGTGTGTATGTATACATATTTGCATATATGAATATGAAGAGAGAAGAAACAGACTATAAGAACATATTGAATGTTAAAGTGATTTATTCTAATAAAGGACTGAATTGGAGAACAAAATAAGTGTTTAAAGATTTTTCTATATGGCTCATTAAATCTGAAACATTTTCTGAAAATATTTTTAAATTTTATATGATAATGAATTATAAAAAAATGTTTAAATACCTTGTGAACCTATAACCAATGAAGCTACTGACATATCATCCTTCTATCTAGGATGATAACCAGTGACAAAATGGGCTTTGAGATTATTCTCTTACAATTCCTCCTTTTATACAAACTAAAATTGAAGGCTGAATGGCTGATTTTTAGAATGACAGTAAACTATGAGACCTTTCAAAAATATATATATATATATATATATATCTCCACAATTTTCATTAGAGAGGGAATTCTGCAGAAACGCTCAACTATAATTCTTTGAATTTCCAATAACATTCAATGTCAATAAACTGTTTGAAGGGTTTATTCTCTGTCTAAAGTAAACATGTTCAATAAACTCACTCTAATCATAAAAACTACTATCTCGTGCTGAAGAATATAAAAAGTGTATCTTTTTAAGGATCTTCTAAGAAGTCCATATAATTGGACCATAGTAACTCTATTTCTCTCTCATAGTTAACTGCCTTTACAAAGTGCTTTTTTTAAAATCATGTCTCAAGCTATTCCCAAGGACTGATTTTTTTTTTTTTTTTCATAAAATAGTCCTATGTGAAAACCTTCTGTACTTTCTATAATATTGTAAAATTTCTTAAAATGATTCATTGTTTATTCCTCTGGGTGCCTTATAATTTGAAGACGTCTATGACAAATTTCCTTCAAAACACAGAATCATGTATTAGTTTACCTTGTAATACAGGGAATAGGAAGTTTTGTTCCCCAGCCCAGGGGACATCCGGCAGTGTCGAGGTATTTTTGATCGTCATAATGGGGAAAGGGAATGCTAATGGCACAACAAACAACTATGTGGCCCAAAATGTCCTGAGTACTAAGACTGAGAAACATCTGCTAGAAAATGATCTACCTGACCCACCCTCATTCCCTCTTTCACTGGTCACTGACAAGTGCAGGGCTAAGCCAGCTAGTGAAGCTGTCACCTTTCTCTCCACTACATCCTGAGTACTCGAAGACGCTCTGGAAAAGTATCAGAACCGTCAATTCTAATACCTTTCCAGTAGGTAAAAGGTTATGTACAATTTAATATAATTTAACCTAATACTGCATTAAATAAAGGTTCAGGTAACATTTTATAAGTGAAAACACAATATTTCTTACCTTAAATAGACAACGACATATATATTCATAAACCATATGTTTTAATGAGTTGATAAGAGACTTAATCCTCTGTTCTGTATTTTCAGAATCCTGTAGATGACAATTTGAAAATTGAGAAACCATTAGGAAACTCATGAACACTTAAAAGGTACCTCACAGTTTGATCATGCTTATAAACTGTTGTCCCACACTCAAAACTGATTCTGGAGCAATTATCTTCATCAGTCAGACTCAAGGGACTAAACAAATAAATGTACTAAACTTCTACATTAACACAATAAAAAACTGATGTATTTTTTAATGTACAGAATTAAAGCTTTCAATAAATGAAAATTATAATCAATTACAATATGAATTGAATTTGACCTACCATTTTTAATTTCTACTGGCATTAAAAATATTACATCAACCTGGGTTAAACTCATTTAATGACGTGTATTATAGTTACCAATCCAGTCTCAAAACAGTATGACCAGAACCATACTATCAAGAATTTTCTTATCCCCAGCATAAGAATTTAAATAATCTTAAATCTTGCTCATCTTTCATGAATTTGAAATTTATGGTGTCAAAATTCATACAAGTTTTAGTTTTTTACCTATTTTTGTACTTTCACTGCATATAATTGCCATGATTTGAAAAATATCACTAATGGCTATGTTATTTGATTAATGAAAAATGGCTTGGGTTAGGAATAGTGGACAGGGATGGTATAAAAGCCTGCCTTTTCCCTAACTGTAATATGAGTGTTACATCTCACTTTATTCAGGGTACATTTGGAGAATACATGCCTTGTAAAATTCAATCCTGGTATAACATTTAGACAAAATTTGCTTACTTCCTTATGATGATAACAGACAAGGGAAAAAAAAAAAAAGAAAGGAACAAGCAAAATATATAGAGAAGTACAACCAGAATGAGAAATAAAATGTGTGAAATGAGCAGAAAGCATTGTGACCTGGTACACAGATATATCAAACATAGGTTTCTGACCTTGGTTTCAAGCTTCTGGTTAGTAGCATGTTCTAACCAAGAGAGCGCATTATTCACAGTTCACATCACAAACACTCCTGTTAATTCTACTATTTAATAACAAAGATCATTTGTGAAATTAAAACTTGGATCCACTAAAAAACAAGCTAATGTAAGACAGAATATAGTACCTATAAGATAGAGTAGATTTTCAAAACAATGGAAAACAAAATTTAAGATTATATTACTTTTTTAAATAAACTCAAATGCCCACCTAAACACACAGGTGCAAATACACATACATACCTATTCAAAGGTAAATGTTATTCAATGGCCATATTATCACAGAACTATTGTCACTGACAAAATACAAAGCTATCAGCTTTTCTAAACAATATAAAATAATCAGTATTTTTATTAAGTTTAGACCTTTAATGTATTTTTTCAGTTCTTATATTTTATGTGATCACTGAATTTTAACATAAATACCTTTTTACTAAAAGATAAAAATCAATTTTAAATGAACTTCTTACTATATACTCTCAAGTTTTATACAAAATTATTAATGCAAAAGAAGTATAATGACACTTCAGTTTTACTTGTTGACACAATAAACTAGAAATAAGATCAATATGTCATGAATGAGCTCTAACAAACTTCACACTATTGTTTTTTGTAAAAATCTTCTACCAACACCATATTATAAATGGTATAACTAGAGTTAACAATTAAAATTCAAAAAATTTTAACACACAAGTATTCTGCAGCCCAACCCTGCAACTTGAAACCTAGTCTTTGTCCAAAGGACATTATGAATATATGTGGGAGAAATGCTTATCTTATTTCCCAGGAGTGATAAAATAGATTTTACTAACACCGCCTACCTCCAAAATATAAGTTCTTTGCCAGCTGTCATTTTATTTCAAATCTGAATGTGAGAACTTTAGATGATTTATTTTAGTGGAAAAGACATTAGTAAACCTTAATCACTATACTCAAAGATTTTCTGAAATAATTTATTCATGAAAATATTATTAATTAGCCCCTGCCAATGAAGACAATACTTTTTCTTGATTTATGCTCCAGTATATCACCCGTGCACCTAGAAAATGCCTGCCATATGCTAAGTTTGCAGTAAATATTAATTGAATGTCTTTCCTCAGAAAGACAGACTTAAGTAAACCTACTTGGATATGAAATTTTGCTCCCTAATTTATCTAAAAGAATAAATTATTTGCACCCAAAATATAATCCTAAAAACACTTATATTAGTATTATATCAAACATAAAAACTACAAAAAACAATTTGATGAATTTGGTTTCATAAAAAATACTATTGAAATAAATTAAAAGCAAACAATAAGCCTAAAATATTAGCAACATATGACAAAGATTTAATGTCCTTAATATATAAGAATTTCTTATAAATCAAATTTCAAAATACTAATACAACAGAATATAAAAAAATCATAATTCACCAAAGAAAAAACACGAATAATCTGATATCTATTCTACAAGTGATTTTATCTTATAAATGACTAAAGACTTTCAAATATAGTGAAATATTTTTCAATACCTAATAGGCTAATTATTAAAAGATACATAATATCTCTTGCCTGGAAAATCCCATGGACGGAGGAGCCTGGTAGGCTGCAGTCCATGGGGTCGCTACGAGTCGGACACGACTGAGCGACTTTACTTTCACTTTTCACTTTCGTGCATTGGAGAAGGATATGGCAACCCACTCCAGTGTTCCTGCCTGGAGAATCCCAGGGACAGGGGATCCCGGTGGGCTGCCATCTATGGGGTCGCACAGAGTCGGACACAACTGAAGCAACGCAGCAGCAGCAGCAGCAATATCCATTTTTGCTTAATGAAAGTGTTAGTCATTCAGTCGTGCCCAACTCTGTGCAACCCTATGAACTGTAGCCTGCCAGGCTCCTCTGTCCATGGGATTCTCCAGGCCTGAATACTGGAGTGGGTTGCCATGCCCTTCTCCAAGGGATCTTCCCAACCCAGAGATTGACCTGTATTCTTGTTCTCCTGTATTGCAGGCAGATTCTTAACCATCTGAGTAAGGAATGATGGAAAAAAGTCCCTGTTGTTGTATGATTTTAATACACCAACCGCATATATTTCCAAAGGATGATTAGACACTATTTGCCTAAAGACTTACATATATGCATTTTTGCCCCAGCTATCCAAGTCTAGGAAGTTAATTAGGAAAATAATTAGAGAAACAAAACACTACGGAAAAACAATCCTATAAGTATCTAGCTATTTTAAACATAACCTTCAAATTCTTTGACATTTTGTCAGGAGGTGAAGTCCCTTTCCCCTTCTTAAATCTGGGCAGGCTCTGACTGCTTCAACCAAAAGAATACAGCAGAAATGACCCAAGGTTGGGTTATAAAACACAATTCAGCTTCTGTCTTTTCCACTGGAATACATACTTAGTATCTCAGTGTGCAATATGAGAAACTCACCTACTCTGCACTATGAGGAAACCAAGCCTCACACAGACGTGCCACAGTCAGCAGCCCGCCATCAGTTCCACCCGCCCCCATCACCAGTGGGCCTCTGTGAACGCACTCCCTCTCAGTTCCTCCCAGCTGAACCCCAGGCCCTGTGAGGCAGGGGTAAGCCAGCCCTGCCGGGGCCTGACCAAATTCCCCACAGAATCGATGAGCATAAAAGAAACACTGTTTAATCTGCCAAGTCTAGATGTAAAAACATATTCAGGAGAGATAACCAGAACACTCCATGCTGCTGCTGCTGCTGCTGCTAAGTCACTTCAGTCATGTCTGGCTCTGTGCGACCCTATAGACGGCAGCCCACCAGGCTCCCCCATCCCTGGGATTCTCCAGGCAAGGACACGGGAATGGGTTGCCATTTCCTTCTCCAATGCATTAAAGTAAAAAGTGAAAGTGAAGTAGCTCAGTCATGTCCGCCTCTTAGGGACCCCATGGACCGCAGCCCACCAGGCTCCTCTGTCCATGAGATTTTCCAGGCAAGAGTACTGGAGTGGATTGCCACTGCCTTCTCCAGAACACTCCATAGGAGGTAGTTAAATAAAGGATACAACTTCAAAGAAGACGGAACCAGCAACCCACTCCAGTACTCTTGCCTGGAAAATTCCATGGATGGATGAGCCTGGCAGGCTATAATCCATGGGGTCGCACAGAGTCAGACACGACTGAGCGACCTCACTTTCTTTCTTTCTATAGTTCCTTTTGGAGAAGGAAATGGCAACCCACTCCAGTGTTCTTGCCTGGAGAATCCCATGGACAGAGGAGCCTAGTGGGCTACAGTCTATGGGTTTGCAAAGAGTCAGACACGACTAAGCAACTAACACACACACACACAGCCTCAAAAGTTCTCAAAAACATCGTGTAGGTTTATATTTATGGACATGAAAATTGTGTACAATATATTTTTAAAGCACAGTATTATACCTTTTGGGTAAACTTACGTGTATTTTTTAACATATTCCCTCCATTAGAATACAAACTTGATAAAAGAGTGTATATTGCTCTATTTCCATTTTCTAGAATGATACCTGTAACATACTACAGTCTGAAACAAGTGCATGCTCAGTCGCTCAGTCGTGTCTGACTCTTTGTGACCCCATGGACTGTAGCCCATCAGGCTCCTCTGTCCATGGAATTCTCCAGGCAAGAATCGCTTTGCCGTGCCCTCCTCCAGAGGATCTTTTCAACCCTGGAATCAAACCTGGGTCTCCTGAATTGCCAGCAGGTTCTTTACTGCTGAGCCAAAGGGGAAGCCCCCAAACAACAAGGGTATATTATGAAATTTTATATGTTGCTTTCCCCAGGTAATGAGATTATGTGGTTAAATTCTGATCTTCCAGGTTTTTTTATGATCATCTTAGAACATAATCATTTATTAATTTATAATCATAAATCATTTCCATTAAGAGGGCTGTCACATTGGGATAGTTTGTTAAAAACACAAAATGCAACTAAGGAACCAGCTTCTTTTAAATATAGTTTAAAGGTGTTATATATGGTCTTGTGAAATATAATTCTAAGCAACTTCACTCAAGAAATTATTATAAATTTAACAACTAATAAAGCGATCTCTCTTATTCAGTCTCAGCTATGGGGTAACCACCAGCATACCCCACCAGCATACCTGTTTGTTCTGCAGAGCTCGCTGGAAAAGTCGGAGAAATGAAGCCAAGCTAAAGCGATACATGTTGTTAATTTTGGACAAGTCAGAGATAATGAAGTACATCTTGCTGGCACTCTCAGCCAGAGGGAGATAGGCATCCCGTTCCTGTGGAACAATGTCGGGGGGAGGGGAGTATAACACCTTAGTACCAGTGCTCACAGCCACCTGCAGGCTCCTGTGCTCATCCTAACTCTGCCAACACACAGACAACAAATACAGATGAACCACAGAAGCCCACAACTCAGACATCATAATCCAGCTTTTATATTTTTACACTTTTATACTTTTTAAAATCCTAAGATGATATATTTGTTTTATACTTTTATGAAACTACATCAATGTATTCTAAATACATCTCTACTCTGATTATAGAGTAGTACAAGGGATGGTTTTACTGAAGACCAAGAACACTTGTATCAGGAGAAAGAGGTAAACAATTGTATTAGGGTAAGACAAAATGGTAAACAGTTGTGATCAGAGATCACGTAGGTCATGTGAGACAGCATGGCACTACAGCTATCCCTGCGGTGGAGAAAAGTCAGAACAATGAATGTAGCATGTGGGACTGGTACCAACAGAACACTGATGGACGCAGAGGTAGAGAAGAAGACTGCAACTGAGGGTCCACATTAAGATAACAGAGCACCTAGCATTGTTCAACATAAGCATAAAATGAACCAATAAGCACAAGGGCTTTCGTTCTGACTGAAGGTAAAGGATGATAAAGATGAAAGAATCATAGGATTAAATGGCCTTGAGGTTATGAACGGAACTCAAGTTATCTATGCCACTCTGATCAAAGAAACAGGATTAAAAATATGATATTGGCATTCTCTTTCTGAGCCTGTTCAGAAAGAGAATGCACAGAAAGGTCAAAACCCTTCTGGTAGAGAGTGACAGTTATGACGCTGCCTTTTTAGTAGTGGTAGAGAAGGTGGGGTGACTAGTGTGAAAAGAGGCTCTAAGCCTGTTCTAATTCTGGTTTCAACAGAGCACTTTCTCAAGGGAAGAAAGAAATCTATGTATGTGAAGAATTTGAGCAAGAACTGAAAAACATCTAAAAACAATTTGGAAAAGTCATTTAAGGAAATAGGAAAGAATTAAAGGATGTCAGTAAGGGGCCACGTCAGGTTGGAGACTGAGAATTCACAGTATCATTCATCTTTATTGCTTTTATTCAGCAAATCTCTGTCGCCAAATGTAGAAGAAAAAAAGATTCATTGTACTGACACAGGGTTGAAATTCTACTCCAGAAAATGTTAAAATAATAAAGTAAAAAGGATTTTAACTATTTGTAAGAAAAGAGTTCAGTCATCACATTCACAGGATAGAGGATGAAAAGGGAAGAAAGATGTTTTTAATGGAAAAATAACTTTTAACTCTTTTATTGATATACTTAATTTGCCTTAAGAAAAGTTTCAGGAATGGCAAAGATGCTTTTTAATAGTCATTAAACACAAAAACACATTCAGTTTCAATTTCAATACAAATTTATAGCAAAGGTCTGTCTAGTCAAGGCTATGGTTTTCCCAGTAGTCTTGTCTGGATGTGACAGTTGGACTATAAAAAAAGCTGAGCGCCAAAGAATTGATCTTTTGAACTGTGGTGTTGGAGAAGACTCTTAAGAGTCCCTTGGACTGCCAGGAGATTCAACCAGTCCATTCTAAACGAGATCAGTCCTGGGTGTTTATTGGAAGGACTGATGTTGAAGCTGAAACTCCAATACTTTGGCCACCTGATGCAAAGAGCTGACTCATTTGAAAAGACACTGATGCTGGGAACGATTGAGGGCAGGAGGAGAAGGGGACGAGAGAGGATGAGATGGTTGGATGGCATCACCGACTCAATGGACATGGGTTTGGGTGGACTCCGGGAGTTGGTGATGGACAGGGAAGCCTGGCGTGCTGCAGTCCATGGAGTCGCAAAGAGTCAGACATGACTGAGCAACTGAACTGAACTGAACTGAGAACTTTAGTGTGCATGAGTGCTCAGTCATGTCTGACTCTTTGCAACCCCATGGACTGTAGCTTACCAGGCTCGTCTATCCAAGGAATCCTCCAGGCAAGAATACTGGAGTTGGGTGCCATTTCCTCCTTCAGAGGATCTTCCTGACCCACAGACTGAACCTGCATCTCCTGCATCTCCTGCACTGGCAGGCTAATTATTTACCACTGCACCACCTGGGCTTCCCTACAACTCTAGATAACGTGCCAGAAATCAGTGACATTCAGCAGGGGACAAAAATAACCAACACTCTTTACCCTTGATATGCTCAACATCTATCACTCTCTCCATAATAACAAGAATTAGACCCCAGGACCTGGCATTTTTGAATAGCTGTCTTTTTTGCAGTCATCATTCCCCTGAAGTCTTGATACTATGATTTTTATCATATTAACATGAACATTTAAGAAAACAATATAAGATCATAAAGAAAATATTTACTTGATCAAGAGAAATTTGGAGTTTGTAAGATTCTTTAAGTGACTCCTGAATAAGTGCACTGCTTGCTTTTGTCTGATTCAAAGATTCAATCAGATCTTTATTTTCCAAAATATTACCTTGAGATGTGGCAAGTGTCTGTAGAAAAATTAATAAAATAATATGAACATTATTATATATACTAAAATGATCAATTAAAGGAAGTCCAAGTTAACTACTATTAATTTGATGATATTTACGGGAACTTACATACTTTTAAAAGAATTTCGATATTTTACAGCCTTGTATATGAAAAGATACTGCAAATCACTAGATGATACTATATCATTAAAACATGGTATATATATTAATTTTATCAATTTAATAAAAATAAAAACCATTTAAAGTTACAGATCAAATCATAATCTCATGCTACTTTTGAATGTTGTTCTGAGCATATAATTAAACATTAATGAAATACAGTGTAAAGACAGTATTAGTTAAAAATCACTTGTCTTAAACATTACTCCCAAGTTTCATATTCCAAGATATCTACCCATTTTCTATTTGAATTTTGATTTTAATATATATATTGATATTCTTCTGATACAACCAAAAACATGCTGAAGGTATTATAACCTTTAAAAAAACAGCATTTGATTTTAATTGAAATATGTAATATGATCAACATCCTGAATAACTAAATTTTACCTCTAAAAGAGATTCTTCAAGCTTAGCTAACTGTATTTTCTTATCTTCTTCCTGTTGTAATAGTTTTGTTTTCTGTTCCTCTAAATCAGGTTTCTCATGTTGAATAGTTAATGCCAAAAGCTTTATAAAAAAAAAAAGGCCAAGATTATTCTAACAATAAAGGTCAAGCAAGACAAACCAAAGTGAAAACTTCCCACAAAGAGACCTTATGCTTGATTGGATATTACAAATATACTACTCTGTACACTTCATTCTTTCTAGTTAAACATATGAGACACCTCCACAATTATTTCTGACAAAAGAGGCAAAATGAATAGTGAAACTAACTGATAAAATGTTACATATTATAAAAACAGCTGTAAGAAATTACATCATTTAACATATCAGCATCTAATATTCAGTTCTTAGATTATATATAAAAACTATAGAAGCTAACTTTCTCATGGTAATTAGTCACAAAAATAAAGAAAGAGATATCTAATCAAAATCACAATGAGATACCATATCATACCTATTAAGATGGCTACAATTTAAAAGATGAATAATAATAAATGTTGTAACTATGTGTAAAAAGAGAAACAGTCATATACTACTGGCAGGAAACTAAAATTGTATAGCTACTTTAGAAATTTTTTTCTATTCCTCAAAATTTTAAACATATTGTTACCATAGTGAAAATCACTCAGTCGTGTCCTACTCTTTGCGACCCCATAGACTATACAGCCCATAGAATTCTCCAGGCCAGAATACTGGAGTGGGTAGCTGTTCCCTTCTCCAGGAGATCTTCTCAATCCAGGGAATGAACCCAGGTCTCTGCCTTGCAGGCAGATTCTTTAGCAGCTGAGCCACTAGGGAAGCCCAAGAACACTGCAGTGGGTAGCCTATCCCTTCTCCAGGGGATTCCTTCCCAACCCAGGAACTGAACTGGGGTCTCCTGCATTACAGGAGGATTCTTTACCAGCCGAACTACCAGGCAAGCATTGTTACCATGAGACACTGATACTATAAAACCCAGAAATTCCACTAAAAAAAAACAAAATAAAATACTGAAATGTAAACTTTCAAGGGTCAATCATATGATACATGAGCTGAATCTTAATAAAGCTGTTGAAGACTGCTACATCAAAGTCTTAAATTTAAAACTTTAAAATAGGGAATGAAGTTTGCATGTCATAAATATGCTAATTTAAAATCTATTGTATAAACATGTTCAATTAGTTCTCATTAAAGTAATACCTAAATAGCCCTTTTTAGCAATTACGGTGGAGAGCCTTTATATAGAGGAAGCCATTCTGTCAAATTCTGCCAACTTTTGAGTAATTTGGACTTTGTTTTATTTATGACAAGAATCATCAAGGCTATCAAAAGACACTGTTGATGAAAATATGCAATGAGTCATCTAGTATGGTAAGAAAAATATTTAAAAGGAGAGCTTTAAAAATTACAATAAAGTAAATTAAAAAATCACAGCAAATATATATGCTACCATTTGAATCAAAAGAAAAAATATATACTATTGTTAAGTGAGTAAAAAAAACAGAATGATACTAAAAAATCAACAGGATATTTTTAAAAAGGAAATAAAATGAGTAACTGAGTGTGTAACCAAAAGTCTGTACATGAAAATTATTTTGCAGTTCATGTAATAATTATAAACTGTAATAAGCCATACAAAGAAAAAGAGAATTCAAACATACAAATGTTCTGGTCAAAAACAATGTTGGATTTGGAATCAAAGATACTCAACTAGCTGAATAAGTCAACTAAATGCAGTTTTAACACTTAAACTTCAGTTTTCACAATTAAAAAAAAAATAAAGTTACTAATCTTAATGTGTATGATCCTTCCAATTCTCAAATTCTAACAAATATAAGTAGACTGTAAAATTAAAGTTTTACTGGAAGAAGTAGCAATTTGACATTAGCAACAAATATATAATTCTAACACTAATGGAGAATGAAATTAACCCAAATGTGTTGCTGATTTCCAAGTATATTTCCAAAATCATGAGTTTAAATGCTAATCAGTTTAACAAAATAGCTTCTCACTCAAAGTATTTCACAAGTTTACAAAGAAGATTTCGAAGATTTCTAAGGCAAATTATGACTGTCCACATATACCTGTCCTCGTAATCCACTTCTTGTTGTAGTAAAGTTAACCTCAGTAACAATGGAAGCTGCATCCGGTGGAATAAAGGGATTTGGGCTTCTTGTTGACAAAAACAGGCGAAACTCTTCATTGTAGTCGATAATTTTGTCACCTATTTGTACCACATAACGTGGTCCTATTTTTTAAAATGACATAATTAGCTGGTCTGAATATTCAGTATTTTGCTACATGACATTATAAAATACAATTTTTTAGTACCTCTAAATAGTTTTTACTACAGGCTTTTCAATACAGTCCAAAAGACAGCAACAGTGAGGCTACCCAAAAGACCGTTAACAAGAATGCTCTACTAATCAGTCAGCACTTAGGCAAACAAAGATAAATAATACTTATTAAGACAATCCTAGGATAGTGAAGCATCAAAAGAATATCTACTTATATTTAACATGTGCTCAGTTATGTACGACTCTTTGTGACCCCCATGAACCCTCTGTCCATGGGTTTTTCCAGGCAAGAATGCTTACTGAAGTGGGTTGCCATTCCCTTCTCCAGGGATACAGTTTTAACATTAACTATATGTTTCATATTATCAAATTTTCTGAAATGTTTGATTATAGATGACAAAAATGGAAATGCTTAATTATTCTCTACTTCAAAATTTATCAGTTTCAAAGAGTTTATTGTGCTAGTATTTAAGATGTAACACTTAAAAACAGAATGACCTGGTAAAACCTGGAAAAAACAACATATCAGTAATTCCAAAGAATCCATTATTAATGTCAAAAAGGATTTATTCAGACTGTCATGCACAGGAGCTCTGCAACAAGTGAAACTGAGAAAAAGTAAACTTCTGCCTCATAAAGAAGCTTTTTATATTCTAATATAAATAACAATGATTTTAATTATATATCATATACAGAAAAATCAATCAACTATTACACCCATTATTTATGATTTCAACTGATAAAAGTAACTAATTTTTTAGGTAAAAACCACATTATCAAAGATCATTTTCTAATGTTACGAAAACCAATGTAAAGAATTTTTGAGACTCCTAGAATAGATTTTAAAAGAATTCAAAACACACTTTATGAAAGAGGATATTCAAAGGATCAAAAAGAAATCAAATTAATATTGAAAGAAAAATACAAATTTAAAGATTCAATGTAAGAACTATGTACCAAATAGAATGATTCAAGACAATACAAGCAGAATAAATGCAAAGAAAACTAATCTAAGGATATCACAGTAAAATCACTGAAAACCAAGGACAAAGAAAAATTATATACTACCAGAGAAAAATGATGTGTCACTTACAAAAAAGCAACAATAAACCTGCAGGCAATTTCTCAATAGGGATGACATAAGCTAGAATATGATGCAATAAGAACCTCAAAGTGCTACAGAAAATAGCTGTCAACCTAGAATTCTGTTAGATACAGAGGAAAAAAAGCATTTAAAAATGGAAAAAAAAAAAAGCTTGTTTTCAATAGATCTGCACTAAATGAAATGATAAGGAAATTCTTCAGAAAGAAAAAAATAATCCCAGAGGAAATCAGACAGTGGAAACACTGGGAGAATACCATAAAGGTTAAACATGTATAAATACAGATTTTAAAATCAGTCATTATAACATCATATGGAACATGATAATGCAGCATAATAATGATGCAAAAGCAAGAATGGAGTGTATGGAATTAAAGATCATAGAAAAGTGGCAAGCATTTATCTACATTAATAAAGTTAAGTCACAGATGCATATTGTTACATACAGAGTAGCCATGAAAAACAAACATCTGATTAAAAAACCAATCAGGCTCCTTAAAAAACAGTATTAGTTATTGCAAGAATTGGTTAACTAAATTATACATACAAAAAAGTAAGACTGTCTCATGAATAGAAATAAAAAACCAAATGACACACTATTTATGAGAAACACATTTTACAAAGAAAACCAATAGAAAGTTGAAAGTAAAAAAATTCAAAAATATTCCAATACCAATCTTCAAAATTAGTGTAATTATTCTAACACCAAATTCTAAAACTTGAGATATTTCTAGAGACAAAGGACAGTTGGTAATGATAAAGAAAATAACCAAACAGAAAGACAGCACATATCCAAATATGTAGTATCTAAACACGTAGCTTCAAAATATTTAAAATAAAAATTGACAGAACTGAAAAGCAAATCCAAAATCATGAGACTCTTTTTCTCAATATATAATAGGACAAATAGAAGTAAAAAGTAAAGATATAGAAAGTCTAAGCATTACAATTAACATTTATGAAAACGAGCCAATCCCAGATCATAAAGAAAACTTCAATAGGACTTAAAAAACTGAACACTTCAGATAAAGTTTTATGACCACAATGGAGTTAAGCTAGAAACCAATCACAAAAGAATACCTAGAAAATATCCAACTCCTTGGAAATTAAATTAAAAAGCATTAAGTAACTTATGAACTTTTTTAAAAATACAGACCAAAACTTGTGGTATAAAGCTAAAGAAGGGCCTAGCAGAAAATTTATAGACAGAAATGAATACGTTAGAAAAAAGAAAATATTGAATTATCAGTGCTTTTTATTTCTATTTCAAGAATCTAGGAAAAAAGACAACCAAACAAAATCTAAGGAAAATATTAGGAATAAAATAAATAAAAAACAAAAATTGAAAATACAATAGAGAATATTAACAAAGTTAAAAATTGATATCTGAAAAGATCAATAAAACTGATATACTGTTATCAAGACTGACCAAAGAAAAAGAGAAAAAAAATATTATTATTGATAAATGACACATTATTGAAAACCTCACTGAAGTTTTAAAGTTACAAGAATGTTATATAAAGATATACCAATACATTTGACAAATTAGATGCAATAGACAAATACCTAAAAAAATTAACCTAAGTTGACATATACACAAAATACAGAATACAAACAAAACAACATTAACCCAGGGATAAGAAATCCAAATGGCAAAGGAGGAGGATGTAGAACACATCAAAAAAATGTCCACATGTGAAACAATCCTCACTGAAAACCAACTGCAGCAGAACTAGAAGATGTAAAAACACAGATTTGGGTAAAAAGGTGTGGAAAGAGATCAGGTCTGTAGCTGTGCTCCTAAGAGATGATTCAGAAGAAGAGGGATCACACAGGCAGAGCTCCTCCTGAAGGAGTAGGTGGTCTGAGTCACAAACCATGCAAAGGTCTTGTCCAAAGGTCTGACACTGAGAAATGAGTCTCCGTGCTGCCTGGAGGGCTGCTGGGACTAACAGGAGGACCGTGAATGGACGCCATTCACGAGGAGCCACAATACATGCCTGCTTACTCCTAAACCAGGGGAAGAGAGGGGATTAAAGCTGCACGGGTGGCTGACTGTGTTCCTGTGAAGGCTTCAGCACATACCCCAATCTGAGTCCAGCAACTGCTCAACTTGGGTGAGGGCTGCTCCAGATGAGGTGAAAGCTCAGCTGGGAAAAAGAAAACTCAGACCTAGAGAAATGTCTGAGCAGGGTGGGAACAGCTATTACAGGTACTTACACAGGCAGCACCTCAGAGCAGCCACGACTTCTCGTCTCTGGTAAGACATCCACAATTTGTACCCAAGCCAATGCCAAGTGCCCATCCACCCCTCTTATCCAGGCACGGCTCCCCTCCTGGGAAGGAGGCTGGTGCCAGATTGGGGAGGGAACACACTTAAAGGGGATGGAGCCAGCTCAGACCCAACCTTCAAAACTTCTGCTCCAACCACTTGGGAACAGGCCCTATCCCCTCCAGAGCCAGTGACGGCCACGGAACAGAGGACAAGCCCCAGAAACACCTGGCTGTGAACGAACAACTCCATCTCCAGCCCAACCTCCTACAAGGCGACAGCTGCCAGCAAACCAGAGGAAAGGCAGGTTTGGAGTTACGTCAGTTTCGGCGCTCCCACGGAAGCCTCTGGGCACAAGCAGACTGCAGGGGGACACTCCCGCACAAAGGCACCCACTAGAGACCGCAACAGAAGCAATGCAGGCCCACCTCCAGAAACAAGAAAAATCTCAAATAAACAACCTAACCGACCATCTGGAGCACTTAGAAAATAAAAAACAAATAAAGCCCAAAGTCAGTAGAGACTTTGAGGAGGAACTATACCTTGTTCTTTTGGATCAATACATATTTGAAGTGATTTTTTGAACTGTATAAATTTGAGGAGAAGTACATTCTATTCCTATTATTTGTACCTGTTTCAACATCACTATGCAGAAATGCAGTTTAAATTGCTTAGATTAAGAACATAGGGATATAAATGAACTGGGACCCAAGCTTTGCTTTATGTCATTTTAGGACAACCATCCTCTGTCCTCAGCAGAAACATACAGTAACAAATGACTATTCACAAGGAACTCAAAACTATGGAAAAGGACAGTGTGAAGTATAATCAAAGGGGATAACAGACTTCAACTGAAGTCATATGAATACATCCAACTCTGGACCGAAGGTGGAAAAACTAGGGTAGGGTCAGATTTTAACTGCCTTTTTCTCAATGAAATGAATAGAAATTAACAAATTCACCCAAACCAGCCCTGAACAACTATCTGGAATAGTGGTTCATCACGTGAACCAATCATGACATAGAATATTATCATTTCTCAGCAGATTCAATTTTAGGGGACCTTGTCAAACTCCACTCTCAGACAATGAAGCAGATACAGTTAAGACCTAACACCAGTCAGAGCTCATTGAGACAAATTTAATGAGCCCAAGGGACAACATATAGACTATAAAGAGAGTCAAATTCAGATGATCAAAAGATTCCTTTCCACTCCCTTTAAGACAGTATAGCAAGAGGTGGTTTAACAGATCTGAATTAGTTTTAGTAAATAACAGACTGAGACCAGAGACTGAACTCTGGGAGGTAACTTCAGGTTACATCAGCAACAGTCCCACTCCTAGAGTTCTTTCCATAATTTACCAACCACTGCTCAGCCAAGCATAACTATTTGTAGGATAAAAGGTGATCAATAGATAGTGCAGGCTTTGCTATTTCTTCACTTTGCCCCCAATAACTCCAATTTTCTAAACTCTGTGGTGCTAGCAAAGTGTGTCGTGCAAGTAACTACGTATTTATATATAAGTACATGTCTATGTATGTCCACATATACACTTTGCACAACATGCAGAGTTTAAGGGCATTACTTCCTAATATCAAAGTCTGGGTTAGGTGCCTGAGGTGATGTAACATTCTAAGACCAGTATTCTTAGGGAGACCAGCTTGCAAGGCCCTTAACAACCGTCTGGGAATTTGGGATTTTGTTAAGGTTCTTAAGTTTACCAGAACAGGAAAGAGCAGCTCACTGTGCTTAAACTGTTGTACAAACAAAATGGTGTATGCTGAACACCTGCTTTCCTTTGGGAAGTCTGGAATTTTGCTCCCTGCTAGGTAGACTATGCTTACATAATCAGCCCCATTGAAAACTCTGCGTCTTCCTTTGTGTGTAGACAATTTACACACGTGTTGTCACAACTTGTCCTGGGGGATTTAAACACAGCCTGAGTGACTCCAATGAAAGAAGACTCGGAATTTGCACTTGGTTTCCTGACTCCTGACTTCACCTTACGTGCCTTTCTCTTTGCTGACTTTGCTTTGTAGCCTTTTGTTCCAATAATATAAGCCATGAGTGCACCCATGTGCTGAGTCCCTTGAGCCTTCCTCGTAAGACACTGTACCTGGGAATGGTGTGGGAGACCCTGATATGGCCCTTCTTGTATAAACACACTTTAATTAAAAGTTTTTTAATTGCTATTACTATTAGATTCTGACATTACTATCATCCACCCTCCAAAAAGTTTTCATATCCTCAGACTCAGTGGAAAGACAAAAAAAAAGTCAAAGTTAGTTGTTGAAGTTAAATAGCTTGTATTTAAAAAATAGTTACTCTCTGGAAACTGTCAAATATTCATTTACCTTGAGCAACCAGATCTCGTCTCAACAGTGGATAAAGTACAGGTTCTACACCATCCATTTCTTGTATAATAAGGGTTTTCCCAAAACGTACTGCCAACTCAAGAGCTGTGATAAAGTTACTATCCTAAGAGAATAAATAAGAATACATATGAATTCCTTTATTACCTTAGATTTACAAAGGTCATATAGATATTGAAAATATTAACAGGAATAATACAAACATTTTAAAATCAATGTTAATAACAAATTATTCATAATTGTCTTCATCAACTTATAAGTATTTGATGATGAACCAAGTTGATTGGATAAACTATCAAATAAATTCATAAATAATTTAAATATATACATTGGAAAAATAAGATTTTAACATTAATAATAAAAACAGCCTTTAAAATTTTCTAGAATTTCAAATTGATGCAGAAAAAAATTTTCAAATTCTATATGCAATAATTCACTCATCTAACTATTAATAAAAACTATTTATATTCAATATCAAACATTGAATGGAGTAACAAAGACAAGCTGATGAATTCTAGTAAACTTATCTTGCTGTGATAGTTCTAATTATTTTGAAAAGAAACGTTTAGACAAAATTTTATAACCATGCAAGAATTTTTAGGCTTTCTGAGTAGGCAAAAAGTCACTTTAAATACCACTTCAATTCTCCAACTTTGTTTTAAAAAATTAAATATTTGGATAATAATTATTATCTAAATATCCTACTACAACCATAAGTGACATTAAATATTTTATATATTATATAAATAATTATGTATTACAATTATTCTTAAACACAAATGAGTTAGATATCCCCATTTGATAAGTGAAGAACATTTTAAACAGGTAATTTTTCAAGCATCTGAATTAAAATGATTAAAATTTGATTACATTAAAAAATTAACCATGCATTGGGACTCTCTCAAAAAACATGAAAAATAATTTCTTTGGCAAGATAAACAGGACAGCAAGAAGTCACTACACAAACACTATCACACTTCATTGGCCGATTGTCAAACCTCAGGACACAACACAGGTGATCACTGCTGAGTTACATGAAGAGGAAATTTAAAAGTCCAGGGGATTTTCCTAAGTCCCTAAGTAACTTACTTCTACAGAACCCTTCTATAGCACTTAACTTTAATCATAATTTAGTATAAACGCTTATTTGTTTAGTGTAACTAATTACTCAACTGTCATCTCCATAAGGGCATGAACTCTGATTACTAAAATAAATTCCTGGGCTTAGATCAATACCTTGCATATTGAAGGAATCAAACAAAGATTCTTATTCCTTTTTACAAATTATAAAACTAAAGCTAAGAAAGCTACATTTCTTTCCCCAGGACCCATGCCAGGTAAGTTATAAGAACTCGGTTTGAACCTATGTTTTCTGATTACAGACCCAGAGTTCTTGTCACCATAAGATGCCATTACTCCATTACTACTTGGTATCTAACTTATAAGTAATACACACCTGCTGGTTAATAACTTCCAAGCGTGAGTCTTTCAAATGTGTCTTTAACCATTCTGTAGCTTGGGAAGAAGGGTCGATAAGAAATGGGCATACTCGACTCTAATTAAAAAAAAGAAAAATTATAAGCTTTCATTAAATGAAAATCATTTCCTAAAAATTATTAAACAATTAATGAGTGAGTTTTTCTCTAAGGTTTTGAAGAACACAAATATACAACTATAATGAGGAAATTAAGGTAGTTTTTAGCTCCACTGGAGGCTAAATTAATAAATTTTACCAGAAATTAATATTAGGTTATTAAATTTAACCACAGTAAAGTTAGAACATAGTATTATTTACAATAACACAGAAAATGTACATTAACAACACAGCAAGCATTCTAGTCCTAAGTAGATGCCATTTGCACTTCTCTTCTTGCTTTTAAAATACATAAGTTATTCGCTAAACTTCAGATATTCTTTGGTTGAATAAACGAACTAAGAGCTAATCATAAAAGTATTGCTGAAATAATCAGTGATCTAATTATTTATATTTTAGGACTAATTTTTCTAAAGTAGTATACATAATTACTATTACTAAAGGATTATTCTAGAACAGAAAATTACATAAGATGATTGGTTAAGATCTAACGATCAGATCAGATCAGTTGCTCAGTCGTGTCTGACTCTTTGCGACCCCATGAATCGCAGCACGCTAGGCCTCCCTGTCCATCACCAACTCCCGGAGTTCACTCAGACTCACGTCCATCCAGTCAGTGATGCCATCCAGCCATCTCATCCTCTGTCGTCCCCTTCTCCTCTTGCCCCCAATCCCTCCCAGCATCAGAGTCTTTTCCAATGAGTCAACTCTTCACATGAGGTGGCCAAAGTACTGGAGTTTCAGCTTTAGCATCATTTCTTCCGAAGGAATCCCAGGGCTGATCTCCTTCAGAATGGACTGGTTGGATCTCCTTGCAGTCCAAGGGACTCTCAAGAGTCTTCTCCAACACCACAGTTCAAAAGCATCAATTCTTCAGCACTCAGCCTTCTTCACAGTCCAACTCTCACATCCATACATGACCACAGGAAAAACCATAGACTTGACTAGACGGACCTTTGTTGGCCAAGTAATGTCTCTGCTTTTGAATATGCTCTCTAGGCTGGTCATAACTTTCCTTCTAAGGAGTAAGCGTCTTTTAATTTCATGGCTGCAGTCACCATCTGCAGTGATTTTGGAGCCCCCCAAAAATAAAGTCTGACACTGTTTCCACTGTTTCTCCATCTATTTCCCATGAAGTGATGGGACCGGATGCCATGATCTTCATTTTCTGAATGTTGAGCTTTAAGCCAACTTTTTCACTCTCCACTTTCACTTTCATCAAGAGGCTTTTGAGTTCCTCTTCACTTTCTGCCATAAGAGTGGTGTCACCTGCATATCTGAGGTTATTGATATTTCTCCCTGCAATCTTGATTCCAGCTTGTGTTTCTTCCAGTCCAGCATTTCTCATGATGTACTCTGCATAGAAGTTAAACAAACAGGGTGAAAATATACAGCCTTGACGAACTCCTTTTCCTATTTGGAACCAGTCTGTTGTTCCATGTCCAGTTCTAACTGTTGCTTCCTGACCTGCATACAAATTTCTCAAGAGGCAGATCAGGTGGTCTGGTATTCCCATCTCTTTCAGAATTTTTCACGGTTTATTGTGATCCACGCAGTCAAAGGCTTTGGCATAGTCAATCAAGCAGAATTAGATGCTTTTCGGGAACTCTCTTGCTTTTTCCATGATCCAGCAGATGTTGGCAATTTGATCTCTGGTTCCTCCACCTTTTCTAAAACCAGCTTGAGTATCTGGAAGTTCACGGTTCACATATTGCTGAGCCTGGCTTGGAGAATTTTGAGCATTACTTTACTAGCATGTGAGATGAGTGCAACTGTGCAGTAGTTTGAGCATTCTTTGGCATTGCCTTTCTTTGGGATTGGAATGAAAACTGACCTTTTCCAGTCCTGTGGCCACTGCTGAGTTTTCCAAATTTGCTGGCATATTGAATGCAGCACTTTCCACAGCATCATCTTTCAGGATTTGGAATAGCTCAACTGGAATTCTATCACCTCCACTAGCTTTGTTCGTAGTGATGCTTTCTAAGGCCCACTTGACTTCACATTCCAGGATGTCTGGCTCTAGGTGAGTGATCACACCATCGTGATTATCTGGGTCGTGAAGATCTTTTTTGTACAGTTCTTCTGTGTATTCTTGCCATCTCTTCTTAATATCTTCTGCTTCTGTTAGGTCCATACCATTTCCGTCCTTTATCGAGCCCATCTTTGCATGAAATGTTCCTTTGGTATCTCTGATTTTCTTGAAGAGATCCCTAGTCTTTCCCATTCTGTTGTTTTCCTCTATTTCTTTGCATTGATCGCTGAGGAAGGCTTTCTTCTCTCTTCTTGCTAGTCTTTGGAACTCTGCATTCAGATGTTTATATCTTTCCTTTTCTCCTTTCTTTTCGCTTCTCTTCTTTTCACAGCTATTTGTAAGGCCTCCCCAGACAGCCATTTTGCTTTTTTGCATTTCTTTTCCATGGAGATGGTCTTGATCCCTGTCTCCTGTACAGTGACACGAACCTTATTCCATAGTTCATCATGCACTCTATCTATCAGATCTAGGCCCTTAAATCTATTTCTCACTTCCACTATATGATCATAAGGGATTTGATTTGGGTCATACCTGAAAGGTCTAGTGGTTTTCCCTACTTTCCTCAATTTCAGTCTGAATTTGGCAATAAGGAGTTCATGGTCTGAGCCACAGTCAGGTCCTGCTCTTGTTTTTGTTGACTGTATAGAGCTTCTCCATCTTTGTCTGCAAAGAATATAACCAATCTGATTTCGGTGTTGACCATCTGGTGATGTCCATGTGTAGAGTCTTCTCTGGTGTTGTTGGAAGAGGGTGTTTGCTATGACCAGTGCATTTTCTTGGCAAAACTCTATTAGTCTTTGCCCTGCTTCATTCCGTATTCCAAGGCCAAATTTGCCTATTACTCCTGGTGTTTCTTGACTTCCTACTTTTGTATTCCAGTCCCCTATAATGAAAAGGACATCTTTTTTGGGTGTTAGTTCTAAAAAGTCTTGTAGGTCTTCATAGAACCGTTCAACTTCAGCTTCTTCAGTGTCACTGGTTGGGGCATAGACTTGGATTACTGTGATATTGAATGGTTTGCCTTGGAAACGAACAGAGATCCTTCTGTCATTTTTGAGATTGCATCCAAGTACTGCATTTCAGACTGTTTTGTTGATCATGATGGCTACTCCATTTCTTCTGAGGGATTCCTGCCTGCAGTAGTAGATATAATGGTTATCTGAGTTAAATTCACCCATTCCAGTCCATTTTAGTTCACTGATTCCTAGAATGTCGACATTCACTCTTGCCATCTCTTGTTTGACCACTTCCAATTTGCCTTGATTCATGGACCTGACATTCCAGGTTCCTATGCAATATTGCTCTTTACAGCATCGGACCTTGCTTCTATCACCAGTCACATCCACAGCTGGGTATTCATATGCTTTGGCTCCATCCCTTCATTCTTTCTGGAGTTATTTCTCCTCTGATCTCCAGTAGCATACTGGGCATGTACTGACCTGGGGAGTTTCTCTTTCAGTATCCTATCATTTTGCCTTTTCATACTGTTCATGGGGTTCTCAAGGCAAGAATACTGAAGTGGTTTGCCATTCCCTTCTCCAGTGGACCACATTCTGTCAGATCTCTCCACCATGACCCGCCCATCTTGGGTTGCCCCACGGGCATGGCTTAGTTTCCAACGAACTATGAACTAAATTCATTACGTCACACCTTGCGCTAATTAAACTCTGAAACAAACATAAAATTAGAATACTACATACACATGCCATTTAGAAAATGAAAGGAAGCCAATTATATATTTACATATCTTTACATATATACTTACCTATATAAAGCCAATTATATATTTACATATCTTTACATATATATTTACCTATATAAAGCCAATTATATATTTATGTATATTTACATATATTTAAGTTGATCATATATCATAAATATATGATAAATTTTAAACCATCTAATAGTCATTGTTACCTAGCAAATCAGATTTAAATAACAACTGACCCAATTTTTCTTAAATTTTCACATTTATTTGAAAAACATAATTCAGTTACAGGATATAAGGATAAGATAACACGTGAGGGTAGCAGTGAAGTAAAGACTTAGAACTGGGGTAGTTCTAATAAGGACACAGATTTTTCCTTACTGGCATCTCAAGAAGGAGGGGGATGGTGGGATTACATGCCCTGGGGATCAACAGCATTTATCTGCAATGATGTTGAAAACTGCCAACACACAGTTATAATAAAGAGTTGACTGACTCTAAAACAGCTTTATTACTGTTTTAAAATTCTCTCTAAATATTGCAGCCTCTTTTTACCTGTATCCAGAGGGGACTACTAACACCGCGAGTCCCCCAGTGTTACCCCACTGTATGATCTTCACCCAGCATCTACTTCTGGAGGCTTCACCTACTGCTCTACCACATACATGTGCAATTGCAAGCAAAATAACATGGCTTGTAAACCTCTTAAGTATTGCACACTAGGTTTTAGATATCATTTTATGCCAGCATTCAACAGCAAACATTCCACAAGTAAACTAGATTTTGCTTAACTACAAAAATAATTATTTTAAATTTTAAAAAGTTCTTACCCATGATTTCAAGCCAATGATCTGAAGCAGTTAAAAAGAGAATAAGATAATGCTTCAAAAAATCATGCATTTAGCACAGAAAATATGCCTAAGAATTTCAAAGAATAGTTACAAGTTTGTATTCATCTTATTTATACTTCTTCAGAGACACAGAGAAGACCTCTAAGGAATATTTTAGGTGTGTGTTCCATGATTAAATGTGGTCAAATTCTACATTTAACAAATTATAGATCCAAAAATGCTAAGCTTTCATTCATTCATGCTATTCATTCATCTACCATATAATGCAGGGGATACAAAAAATTAACAAAATACATTCCCTCACCCTTACTGACCACCATCCAATAAAGAAGCAAAAAATGAAAAATTTTTTTAAATCAAAGATAACTCAAAATTATATAAGTGGATCGTTAAGTGAAGTTAGGGGAAGCTGCTGGGAAGCAATTCAAGTCAAACTAGATTAAAAGAGATAGGACTTAGCCAGGCAAAGAAGTTAAAAACTAAAAAGCAAATTTGGTCCAGACAACAGCATGATTGAGAGAAGAGTGAAAAGCCTGGGAGTATTTGGAAAACCACCAGTGACTTAGTATAGTTGGAGTAAAAAGTACAGGCATTTTGGTTATTTTTGAAATTTTATACATTGATTCTTTTGGCTTCTTGCAATAAATTATCAATATAAATAGTGATGGCCAAAAAAAAGTTTAGGCAAATATGATGCTTATAAAATGGTAGGAGTAATCAGAGGTCTTTCTGATCATAAAGATCATGCCATGTTTAAGGATAATGAAATTTTTCTTTGCAGGTAATGAGCAGTCACTGAAATATATTATTCAAGGAATTGTTATGATCAGATTAACATTTTAGGAGAATCAGTCCAATAACAATTAAGGAACTGATACTGGGGGCAAGCAACCAACTGCTATTATGATGTATTTACCACAACATGAGGTAGGCCTGAGTGAAGCCACTGGCAGCAGGCGTGGTTGCAACAGAATGAATTCAGGACACATTTGAGAGATAGATTTGAGAAGACTGGCTGAGTAATTAACTGAATGAACAATTAAAGAGACATAGCTAAGAATGATTTGCAGTCTGCATTACTAGACCAAGACAGTGATGTCTCCAGCGTTAGGAAACAGAAGAGAAGCAGGTTATAATAAGTCAGGGAGGAAGAGAAACAATTATTAGAGAACACAGGTACCTTTGCCTAGCATGCATGCCCCAATCATGCATTTCTCAGGGGATTATCAATCTTCCAGAACTGCATACAAGGGGTAAGCAAGTGATCCAAGCTAATCAATAAGAAACTTTTGTTAAGGACTAACATAAATAGTGGAAAGGATGGGAAGCGATATCTTTAGTCTGAGAACATAAACTGCGATAATGGTAAAACTCACAAGTCACCAATGTCTATCAATAACACATGGCAGAACCTATCTAAGAATAAATCCATCTAAGAATATCAAAGAATAAATCCATCTCTTAAGATGGAGGAAAGAGAGAGAGAGATGTCCTGGTAGTATCATTTGAATCCTGAAGCTAGTTTAAAAAAGTTATATTTACACGTACAAATATGATTGCAAAGTGGATTTTGGCTCATGTAGTGTTAAGGGTATTGCCCGAAAATAGTGGAAATCAATGTACAAATCCTCCCATGACAGCAAATACAGCCCCTATTGATAGTATATAATGGAAGTGTGTGACAACATAATATGTGTCATGGAGAACAATATCAAGGGAAGAGTTGGCTAGAACAATTCTGGTCAAGCCTCCTACTGTAAAAAGGAACCTTTTGAACATCTCAGTTACTTTAAAGCATAAATTACTTTTTAAAAAGAAAATGTATTATATATACTTGGCCACTGATGCTAAACTTAAAAAAAAATTTTTTTTAATGATTAAAGACAAAGTTTGAACTGCATACAAAGGTCCAGAAAACAATATCTAATAGGAAATTAGAACTACAGATCAGGAGCTCAGAACAGAAGTCACGCTAGAGACACATGATATCAATTTTAATTCTTCTCTTCTTGGGGGAAAAAAAGATTAGTTAGGGGACATTTTTGAAAGCGATTTTTTTCTTCCACTTTTACTGAGATATAATAGACAATCATGTGTAAGTTAAGATGTACAAAACAATGATTTCACTTACATGTATCATGAAATGATTGTCACAGTAAATTTAGTGAATATCCATAATATCATACAGGTGCAAAATTAAAGAAATTGTTTTTTTTTTTTTCCTTGCAATGAGAACTCTTAGGATTTCATCTCTAAGCAACTTTCATATATAATATACAGGAGTGGTAATATTTATCATGTTGTACATAATGTCCCTAGTGCTTATTTATTTTATACTTGAAAGTCCGTACCTTCTGACTTTCATCCAATAAGAAAGAAACTACTTTTTAAAACATTTATAAAACTACAACTTTATTTTTAATAACCACAAGTGGGGTAAGGGTAGAAATATTTTGTAAACAGAACTAAAATTCATCTTTTGATAACATAAGGATAATTACATTAATGGAAATAACACAAAATAAATAAGTTAAAACATATACAGAACCATAAACACATATCTCTCAAAGGCAGTCTTACAGCATAGACTGGCTAGGCAGCAATGCCTGAATCTTGGCTTTACCTTTAGACAGCTCTGTGACCCTAAACAAGAAACTTAACCCTTCTGCATCTCAACTTCCTTATATACAAAAGGATAATATGGGTACCTAAAGGACAGAAATGGTATGGACCTAACAGAAGCAGAAGATATTAAGAAGAGGTGGCAAGAATACACAGAGGAACTGTACAAAAAAGATCTTCATGACCCAGATAATCACGATGGTGTGATCACTCACCTAGAGCGAGACATCATGCAATGTGAAGTCAAGTGGGCCTTAGGAAGCATCACTATGAACAAAGCTGGTGGAGGTGATGGAATTCCAGCTGAGCTATTTCAAATCCTAAAAGATGATGCTGTACTCAATATGCCAGCAAATCTGAAAAACTCAGCAGTGGCCACAGGACTGGAAAAAGTCAGTTTTCATTCTAACCCTAAAGAAAGGCAATGCCAAAGAATGTTCAAACTACCACACAACTGCACTCATCTCACACACTAGCAAAGTAATGGTCAAAATTCTACAAGCTAGGCTTCAACAGTATGTGAACTGTAAACTTCCAGATGTTCAAGCTGGATTCAGAAAAGGCAGAGGAACCAGAGATCAAATGCCAACATCCGCTGGATCATCAAAAAAACCAGAGCTTCAGAAAAACACCTACTTCTGCTTTACTGACTATGCCAAAGCCTTTGACTGTGTGGATCACAAAAAACTGTGGAAAATTCTTAAAGAGATGGAATACCACAACACCTGACCTGCCTCCTTAGAAATCTGTATGAAGGTCAAGAAGCAACAGTTACAACTGGACATGGAACAAACGACTGGTTGCAAAAGGGAAAGGAGTATGTCAAGGCTGTATATTGTCACCCTGCTTATTTAACTTATATGCAGAGTACATCATGAGAAACGCTGGACTGGATGAAGCACAAGATGGAATCAAGGCTGCATGGAAAAATATCAATAACCCCAGATATGGAGATGACACTACATTTATGGCAGAAAGCAAAGAAGAACTAAAGAGCCTCTTGATGAAAGGGAAAGAGGAGAATGAAAAAGTTGGCTTAAAACTCAACATTCTGAAAACTAAGGTCAGGAATCTAGTCTCATCACTTCATGGCAAATAGATGGAAACAGTGGCAACAGTGACAGACTTTACTTTGGGGGACTCCAAAATCCCTGCAGACGGTCACTGCAGTCATGAAATTAAAAGACGCTTGCTCCTTGGAAGAAAAGTTATGGCCAACCTAGACAGCATATTAAAAAACACAGACATTACTTTGCCAACAAAGGTTCATCTAGTCAAAGCTATGGTTTTTCCAGCAGTCATATATACAGATATGATATTTGGACTATAAAGAAAGCTGAGCACCGAAGAATTGATGCTTTTCAACTGTGATGTTGGAGAAGACTCCTCTGAGTCCCTTGGACTGCAAGGAGATCCAACCAGTCCATCCTAAAGGAAATCAGTCCTGAATATTCAATGGAAGGACTGATGTTGAAGCTGAAACTCCAATACTTTGGCCACCTGATGCAAAGAACTGACTCAAGGGAAAAGACACTGATGCTGGGAAAAACTGAAAGAGGGAGAAGGAAGGGGATGACAGAGGATGAGATGGTTGGATGGCATCACCAACTCAATGACATGAGTGAGTAAACTTCGGGAGTTACTGATGACAGGGAGGCCTGGTGTGCTGCAGTACCTGGGGTCGCAAAGAGTCAAAACACGACTGAGTGACTGAAATGACTGACTGACTAAATAGGGTTGATTTGAAAATTAAATGAGTTAAGTATTAAAGTGTTTTACTTCTATTAATTTTTAAATAATAACATATGAACAAAATGGACTTCCCATGTGGCTCAAAGGTAAAGAACCCTCCTGCCAATGCAGGAGACAGAGGAGATGCCAGTTGGATCCCTGGATTTGGAATATCAAAGGAAATGGCAACTCACTGCAGTATTCTTGCCTGGAAAATCCCATGAACAGAGAAGCCTGTCAGGCTACAGTTTATAGAGTGGCAAAGAGATGGAAACAACTGAGCAACTGAGCACACATAAACAACATAGTAAGTATACAAAAGTGTTGATTATTATTATGTATTGGGGAATTTAATGACAAAGATTTGTCTCAATGTAACTTACCTTTACAAGTCTATATTCTTTAGACTAATACCAAATTAGCTTGCATTTCTTCAACACGCAATAAATGGCAGGAGGGGAAAACATTCTCAGAAATGTGTGAGTGGTTTAAAGAAAACTAATTTGACACTGAATTGTCCATAAACAATAAGAAACAAATACCTAGTACATGTCTTCACAAGAAAAATTTATAATACTGTGAAATTTAAACCAAGAAAAATTCATAAACTGTGAAATTTAAATGAATCATATTTTCCATCTTCTTTCTGGATGCTCTTTACTCACACCTCTCCACAGTGTCTAACAGACATGTGCGTGCATGCTCCATCGCTCAGGCATGTCCTACTCTTTGCAACCCCATAGACTGTAGCCCACCAGGCTCCTCTGTCCACGAGATTCTCTAGGCAAGAACACTGGAGTGGGTTGCTATTTCCTTCTCCAGGGGATCTTCCCAACCCAGGGATTGAACCTGCGTCTCCTACGTCTCCTGAACTGGCAGGCGGATTCTTCACCACTGTGCCACCTGGGTCTCATACTCTCCATTTATCCCCTGAGTTTCACAAAAGTAGGAAGATCATAAAATCATCCACAAATTTTTTTAATAATTACATCAGGATAACAGATGCAAATCATAGTCCAAACAATCCAGGACATACGGTCACCGTGGCCAAATTCTTCCCCTGCTCATTAAGGACACAGTCATAGAAGCTTTCTGCTAATGTAACAGAACTAATGGCCTTTGTTACAAAGCCAGTGGTAGATAATTATTTGACTATTTCCTCACCCAGACAACACATGTACTTCAACAGTTAACTGAACACAAATATGAGAACTCCAAAGCACCCTTTGTGACAACACAATGGAATAATTCTGAACATACAAGGCACAAATAAGTAGTTAGCTTATAAGTGATGGAGTGGCTCTAGGCCCTAAAACTGGGAAAGAGTGCCCTAAGAAAAGAATCTTAGAGTTAAATGATACTTTATTCATCACACCTTGTCATTTTTTCTCAGAAAATACTCCCAGAACCACATCTTGTGAAAATTTAGACATCTAATTTCATATTACTTGGTAATGTTAATGAGTAGATGTTACAGAATTGTGCTATCCAACCACACCCTCAACTACAACAGTTTATTTTAAACCTACTCCACTTTAGAACTCAGACAGAATGTCGAACACAATGGTAAACTCATTTCAACAAAATAATTAATTAACAAAATTTTCCAGATGGTTTTGTTTTGTCATGCTGTTTTAGTTGCTCAGTTGTGTCCAATTCTTTGTGACTCCTTGGACTGTAGCCCACTAGGCTCCTCTGTCCATGGGGATTCTCCAGGTAAGGTATCCTGGAGATAAGGTAAGATACCCCCTCCAAGGTATCTACCCAACCTAGGGACTGAACCCAGGTCTCCTGCATTGCAGGCAGATTCTTTAACAGCTGAGCCACCAAGGAAGCCCAAGAATACTGGAGTGGGTAGCCTATCCCTTCTCCAGGGGATCTTCCTGACCCAGGAATCAAACTAGGGTCTCCTGCATTTCAGACAGATTCTTTACCAGCTGAGCTACCAGGGAAGCCCTTTGTTTTGTCAAATAAATGCGTATGTGCCTATAAGAAAGCTGGCAATATTAAATACAAAGTGTACTAAGCTTGTTATAAAAATTAATTTCAAAGACAATATTTCCCAAATTCATCATGAAAGACAAATTCAGAATAGAAAAGTAAATATTTTCACTTACTATTATTAGAAAAACAAAAACAACTGTGAAAAATTTTTTTTCTAAAGGTCTCTGATTTCTTATGGAATAAGAAAGAAAAATTTTAATCTTTTAAAATCTTCAAACAACTGCTTTCTTGGAATACTGAAAATGAATAAGCAACTATGAAACCTTAGGAAAAGAATACCAAACATGATAAAAAGTACTAGGCTATAATGAGTATATACACATTTAGAGTTCTAGATTTGTAATTCTAGTGTGAAAAATGATAAAAAAATGTTTAAAAAATAAAGCCAAATCAAATTAAAAGAAGGTAAAATTGTTTAATATTTGTTCAGTGACTCTTATACTAGTACGACTCCAATGTAATGAGTCAAAGTAGAGTCAGTTGATAGTTGAATAAAACAATAAATTACATGGGAATAAACAGGGACCCCAATATGAATCTTATAATAATATGACTTACACTCCCTAAGGAGAAGCGTTTAGGATAAAGAAATGGTGTGTGGACAGAGAAAAGAGTTGTAGAGTAAAATAAAATACTTGTAATATAAACTATTCAGAAAAAAAGAATAGAAAAAAATGAAACATATTTTCAAGAGGCACAAGTTATCTTTCAAATTCTATATTAGGAAGGTAAGTTAAATCATTGGTAAAAATTCAACTTCATACAAAGAAATGATTTGCTTGTACACAAGGTTTTGAATTTAGTTTTCACATTCACTGCTAATTAAGGCATAATAGTTTCAATTCTAAATAATGACTTCTGGGAAACACATACTATAGAAAAGGAAAATTTTCCAAAATATGCACATGATCATCTTCAATTTATACCCCAAACTTACCTATCTTCATTCTGCATAACTTTGTTTATAAAACAAAATGAAATAAAAGTATAAAATTTTTTTAAAAATATACTTTAGATGGAAGAACTATACAGCCAAATAAATCAAGTATCCCTAAAATGTTTCTATTCATATTAGGAAGTTCAATTAATAATATTTGGCCATCAAAATAATACCATTTTAATTTAAAATTTTATATGAAGGTAAAAATAAATTACACTAAAAATTGTAGAGTTGCTAACCGAATCATAAATAGATTTTTGTTAAGAAAATATTTTTACTTTTAGGTAACTAAAAACTAACTGTGAAAACTTAAGGATTTTAAGAAGTTACTTCCTGGAGCAAGCTTCAAAAGACACATTTCTAATGAGAAAAGTTAAGTAGATTAATTACCTGTAAGATAACAAGAGCATTTTCTATGGACAGGTCATCTGATGGCAGGCCCTCACTTTTCCAAATCAACTGTTCACTTTCAGTACAAAGAAATCTCCTCAGATCAAATTCTGAAAAATTAAAGATATCAGTGATACTTAATAATAATCTTGTGATTGATGAAGAAAAGAGAATAAAACTATTTAAAATATACTCCAACAAAAGTCCAATGATCATTCTTAATATTCAATCCATCCTTCTGCATTTAGTACCAGAAGTTAGAGAGAAAAAAAAAATTAATGATGTAAAGAAATGAAACAACTGAATTAGTTTTCTTCTATTAAATAAATGTTTCACAACTATATTAATTTATAAAAAAACACAAAATTCACAAAGAATTTTGGAATTCCTACATCTCATTTTACCATATAAAATCAGTGTAAAAATTAATAAAATGTTTAACTGCATTCATACAATATCAAAATAATTCAGTGGTCTCAGTTTCAAAAGTGATTTTAGGGGGACAAGAGTCATCATAATAGATCGATTCTCAGAACATTCGTAGAATTTAGCAAATCTAAGCACTTATGGTATTCATTAACTTACAGAAAGCTTTCCTAATCTTAAAAAAGTAAAATGACAAAAATCAAAAGATATGCTTTTCATATACTGAAACTTCAAATTTATGAATTAACTAAATACAAACTTTCAAGACCAGCGAACTTGGTCCATGCTTCCAAACAGGTTTTTCTCAGACCCTCAGGAGCAGCAGAAAGATATGTAATAAAGGCAGCAGCTAGTTGAGCTCTTTTAGGAAGAGTAGCTAATTCTTCTGTGATCTCTGCAACCTGAAAAAGAGAGAGAGAGATGGATATGTCCTAAGAGGAAAAAATAAGCTTCACAAATTCAAGCTTTGCTTCTAGGAAAAAATCATTCATTGGTTTAAAGTAATTACTATCTTAAATACAATTTTCAAAATGTAAAAACACCAGCAAGACCTTAGATCTTGCTGTCATATTAAAACAATGTATGATATAAGCTTCTGAATGCAGAGTTCCAAAGAACAGCAAGAAGAGATAAGAAAGCCTTCCTCAGCGATCAATGCAAACAAATAGAGGAAAACAAAAGAATGGGAAAGACTAGAGATCTCTTCAAGAAAATTACAGATACCAAGGGAACATTTCATGCAAAGATGGGCTTGTAAAGGACAGAAATGGTATGGACCCAACAGAAGCAAAAGATATTAAGAAGAGGTAGCAGGAATACACAGAAGAACTGTACAAAAAAGATCTTCATGACCCAGATAATCACAATGGTGGGATCACTCACCTAGAGCCAGACATCCTGGAATGTGAAGTCTACCGGGCCTTAGAAAGCATCACTACGAACAAAGCTAGTGGAGGTGATGCAATTCCAGTTGAGCTATTCCAAATCCTGAAAGATGATGCTGTGAAAGTGCTGCACTCAATATGCCAGCAAATTTGGAAAACTCAGCAGTGGCCACAGGACTGGAAAAGGTCAGTTTTCATTCCAATCCCAAAGAAAGACAATGCCAAAGAATGCTCAAACTACCGCACAATTGCACTCATCTCACACGCTAATACAGTAATGCTCAAAATTATCCAAGCCAGGCTTCAGCAATACGTGAACCGTGAACTTCCAGATGTTTAAGCTGGTTTCAGAAAAGGCAGAGGAACCAGAGATCAAATTGCCAACATCCGCTGGATCATCAAAAAAGCAAGAGAGTTCCAGAAAAACATCTATTTCTGCTTGACTGACTATGCCAAAGCCTTTGACTGTGCGGATCACAATAAACTGTGGAAAATTCTTCAAGAGATGGGAATACCAGACCACCTGACCTGCCTCTTGAGAAACCTATATGCAGGTCAGGAAGCAACAGTTAGAACTAGACATGGAACAACAGACTGGTTCCAAATAGGAAAAGGAGTACATCAAGGCTGTATATTGTCACCCTGCTTATTTGTACTCTGCTTATATGCAGAGTACATCATGAGAAACGCTGGACTGGAAGAAGCACAGGCTGAAATCAAGATTGCCGGGAGAAATATCAATAACCTCACAAATGCAGATGACACCACCCTTATGGCAAAAAGTGAAAAGGAACTAAAAAGCCTCTTGATGAAAGTGAAAGTGGAGAGTGAAAAATTTGGCTTAAAGCTCAACATTCAGAAAACGAAGATCATGGCATCTGGTCTCATCACTTCATGGGAAATAGATGGAGAAACAGTGTCAGACTTTATTTTTTTGGGCTCCAAAATCACTGCAGATAGTGACTGCAGCCATGAAATTAAAAGAGGCTTACTCCTTGGAAGAAAAGTTATGACCAACCTAGATAGCATATTGAAAAGCACAGACATTACTTTGCCAACAAAGGTCCGTCTAGTCAAGGCTATGGTTTTTCCAGTGGTCATGTATGGATGTAAAAGTTGGACTGTGAAGAAAGCTGAGCGCCAAAAAATGGATGCTTGTGAACTGTGGTGTTGGAGAAGACTCTTGAGAGTCCCTTGGACTTCAAGGAGATCCAACCAGTTCATTCTGAAGGAGATCAGTCCTGAATATTCACTGGAAAGGACTGATGCTGAAGCTGAAACTCCAATACTTTGGCCACCTGATGCGAAGATCTGACTCATTTGAAAAGACCCTGATGCTGGGAAAGATTGAAGGTGGCTTTAGAAGGGATCAACAGAGGATGAGACGGTTGGATGGCATCACTGACTTGATGGACGTGAGTTTGAGTAAGCTGCAGGAGTTGGTAATGGACAGGGAGGCCTGGTGGCTGCAGTCCGTGGGTTCGCAGAGTTAGACACGACTGAGCGACTGAACTGAACTGAACTGATCTCCTCTAACTAAAAGAGGAATGGGTTGCTTTGTCTAAAATCCATCCACGTAAAGGTTATTGTGCTTAAAGATTAATTCACAACAGGGCCATTAATCTAGATCATTTACCCTAAGCCGACTGACAGTTAATGGATATTTTTCCTTTTCATTTTTGTTAGCAAATATATCATAGATTTCCTGTGTCTTAAACAATGCTTCTTTATGGCCATGGACTGTATAGTCCACGCTGTCACAAAGAGTGCAACAGGACTGAGCGACTTTCACTTCACTGTATGACCGCAGACAAACCTGTGCATTCCATCTCCTGTGTTCTCTATCGAGCTGATTAATTAAGACTTCTGCAGCTTTAATTGTTTCTTGTGCTTTGCTTACTTCAGCTTCAAGTTTGGCAGCTTCTGAAGTCCTGCTCTGAAATCTATGAAAACATTAAAATTTAATTAAAGACAATCAGATTTAAGATAGATTTAATACATTATGCTTAGGTAGTAAAGTGAACTTTTATACTAGAATTTTAATTAACTATAATATTGATAATATTTGCATATAAAATATCATTAATATAATAGACATGATACCAATGCTTACATTTAAAGGGGAATATTCTCACAGGGCTGATATCCTGCTACATTATGTATAAACATCAATATGGCATTCAAAGTCCCTGTCACAAGATTTATCTAATTTGTCTTTTCAGTTTTATTTGATTTTATTTAGTCCAGTAAAACTAGATGTCAACATCAGAAGAACTGTATATTCTCAAACAATGCACTATCTTTCATCTGCCATGACTGTCAATGCGCTGTTCCATTATCCAGCTCCTTCCTTATACCTACCTCACCCCTCATTCTAACTCCCACAAATACACACCTATCAAAATTACAAATAAAATTTTAAAACTCACATCAAATATTCATCCCATTAGATATATTCTCTCCCTATGTGCCCAACTGCCAAAGTTTAAAACTTCTTTTTATTTTCCTTAAAAATACTTGTACAAATTTATTATTTTACTAAATATAATAGCAGATTCCATATGATTACTTAGTCCTTCAACAAATATATAAGTGCCTTCAAAATGCCAAGGACTGGGCTTCCCTGGCAGTCCAGTGGTTGAGAATCTGCCTGCCGATGCAGGCGACACAGGTTCAATCCCTGGTCCAGAAAGATCCCACATGCTGTGAGCAACTAACCCTGTGCACAAGTGCTGAGGTCCACACACTCTAGAGCCCACAAGCCGCAACCACATCACAACTAGAGAGCAGCCCGTGCTGGCTGCAACTGGAGAATACCCACGGATAGCTACAGATACCCAGCCCGGCTATAGATAAATAATACATAAAAGAGAACACACAGGACTGTGCTGATTCCAGGAACAGTTCAGAATAAGTGCTATAATCCTCATTTTATAAATATGGAAACTTGGATCCAAACAGATTATTGCACAGGTCTTGCCAGTAGTAAGTAGAGGACCTAAAATTCACATATGGGTGTGCTATTAAGTTGCAGGCCCTCTATTCTTTATTGCCTCTCTAAGTGCCCTGTTCTTCCCTCCCCCAGAAATAAGACTCTAGGAGTCACTTGTCCAATATGGCAGCCATATGTGGCTATCTAAATTTAAATTAATTAAAATTAAAAATCCAGTTCCTCAGTCATATTATCCACAGTCCTCAATCATATTATTCAGAAGGTTTTCATAATAATCCTCCCAAAATACAAGTAATATGATGCAGTGACTAAGAAAAGGAACTTAAAAGAGTCAGACAAATATAGGATCTAATGCTTGCTTAGTCATTTACTACTTGTTCAACTTAAGCAAACCTTTTAATCTTTAGCGTTCTAATCGCAAATTATGTAAGAATATCCACCTCTCAATATTGTTCTAGATGCTAAAAACATGTATATGTAAAGTGCCTAGGACAACATCTGACACATGCAAATGGCTAACAAATGGAGTTAAAACACTGGTACTATAAGCTAACTACTCAATAAATATTTGATAATCACTTTAGTATGATTAAGTACTGATTCTGAGCATGTAATATTGAAAAGAACATATCATTTTCCTTATCCTGCTCTAATTAATTGGGGCTTCCCTGGTGACTCAGACAGTAAAGCGTCTGCCTGCAATGCAGGAGACCCGGGTTCAATCCCTGGGTTGGGAAGATCCCCTGGAGAAGGCAATGGCAATCCACTCCAGCACCCTTGCCTGGAAAATCCTGTGGACGGAGGAGCCTGATAGGCTACAGTCCATGGGGTCGCAAAGAGTCAGACACGACTGAGCAACTTCACTTCCACTTTCACTCTAATTATATAGCAGGAGGGAAATTATGTGATTTAATATCTCTATGTCTAATACAAAAACATTCAGGAATATTAAAAACATTGAATTTATAGCTTTCACTATAGCTTTAATTTATGTATATTAAGTAAATATATATAAATGTAAATAGAGATGATTGTTTCCTGACTATATATAGAAAAAAAAATTAATAGATTTTAGTCTAATGGAACTTTTTCTTGGTACAATAATGTATATTTCTTCCATAAGAAAAAAAGGAAATGTAATACATGACTTAAAGAAAGTAGCAAGTGATAACATATGCTATAGTTAATGACATGTTCTCCAGTTTTCCAATCTTTACAATTCTTAAATGAAAATGTTTCCATATTTGTAAGTCCCATACCAGTATTTTTTTTGTCCTATATTAAAAACAATCACAGGAACAAAGAGGTACCTGAGGGCTTTAAGATTAATGCCTTTTATAAACAGTTTTTAGATTTGAGTATATTGGCATGAAGGAATATTTTTAATATCAAAAAGAGCAAAACTAAAAAGATAAAACATTTTTAACACGATCATGTACCATTCACAATTCCAGACTATGGAATAAGTAGTACTGTAGCATCATCTGCAATACAGAAGTCTAAAACGCTGAGGTCAAATTAATAAAGTAGGAATACCAAATGTAAACACTTCCAGCATTAACACAGTACATTCACTTCTTCCTGCTCAGTTTTCCATTGCTTAGAAATATACACAGTGATAGCTATACAAATGGAAACTTATAATATTTTTGTTCTCATTAAACTTTTTAAAAGGAATACACTATTATTTTATATCATTCACCATTTTAAAGTGATAAATCAAAAAATTAATATATTAATTATAACAGTTTTTTAAAACGTTAAGTATCAACTGTGGTAGGTTTTCAAATACTCAAAATATATTTCAAAACTTAACTTACTTTTCTTTGAGTTCTGATACTTTCTGACCAACAGAATTAAGAAGTTCTTCTAGTTTCCTTTTTCTATCTTCAGTTTTACGCAAATTTCTAAAATATAATTCAATTTCATAGAAGTCACTCTAGTTATCAACAAAAAGCAGGAACAGCACTGTAAAATATAATCTTGCAGTAAACAAATGACAATGAAAATTGTCAATAATTCACTAATTTTAATACTTTCATTTAGAATTTTATTTGAAAAGCAATGCTAAAATTAAAAGTGTATTCTCTGACCTAACCACATCACTTCCAGGAATCTACATTTTAAAACACTTGTGAAAACAGATTTCTGGATAAAAATGGCTGGATGGCATCACCAACTCGATGCACGTGAGTTTGGGTGAACTCTGGAAGTTGGTGATGGCCAGGGAGGCCTGGCGTGCTGCAATTCATGAGGTCGCAAAGAGTAGGACACGACTGACCGGCTGAACTGAAGAGAATGTTAAAATGAACACAGATTCCAAATATGTTTTAGCTTCTGACAGACTGTGGATAAGTATGTGACACAAAAACAGAAAAGAAAAAAGTCAACTGAAAAAAAAGGCCATTATTAAGAATATCAAATGGTATACAAGAAAGGCAATATACTCACAAAATAATATTTAAGTTATAAAAATAATCACAATAATATAAATAGTATGATTTAACATGAAAATTTCATGTATTATATTGAGAAAAATAAGAGACTTATTTAAGCAGCTAATATCTTCTTGTCTAGAGTAAGAAAGAAAAGATAATTCCAAAAATTGAACAATGAAGAAAATGACATACTTCTTAGTTCACATTCAGAACAAATGAGATAAAATATAACACTAACCCAGTAGCAAATTGAAAGCTTAAGCCCCTAAAGTCATTAAATTTTTCCCACACCTGCCAGATAATATTTTAGAAAATATATGCTAAAAATTTTCAAAAACTTAGAGAAAAACGATATATTAGCACTAAATTTCTAGACAGCTCTTCAAGAATATTAGAGACACCAAAGGAACGTTTCAAGCAAAGAAGGGCTCTTTATTTCCTGCAAACAAATGACAGAAATGGTATGGACCTAACAGAAGCAGAAGATATTAAGAAGAGGTAGCAAGAATACATAGAAGAACTATGCAAAAAAAGATCTTCATGACCCAGATAATCACGATGGTGTGATCATTCACCTAAAGCCAGACATCCTGGAATATGAAGTCAAGTGGGCCTTAGAAAGCATCACTACAAAGCTAACGGAGGCAATGGAATTCCAGCTGAGCTATTTCAATTCTAAAAGATGATGCTGTGAAAGTGCTGCACTCAATATGCCAGCAAATTTGGAAAACTCAGCAGTGGCCACAGGACTAGAAAAGGTCAGTTTTCATTCCAATCCCAAAGAAAGGCAATGCCAAAGAATGCTCAGACTACTGCACAATTGCACTCATCTCACACGCTAGCAAAGTGATGCTGAAAATTCTCCAAGCCAGGCTTCAACAGTATGTGAACTATGAACTTCCAGATGTTCAAGCTAGATTTAGAAAGTTAGAGGAAGCAGATCAAATTGCCAACATAAGTTGGATCACTGAAAAAGCAAGAGAGTTCCAGAAAAAAACACTACTTCTGGTTTACTGAATATGCCAAAGCCTTTGGATGGATCACAACAAATGCTGTAGAAAATGCTTAAAGAGATGGGAATACCAGATCATCTCACCAGCCTCCTGAGAAAATGTATGCAGGTCAAGAAGCAACAGTTAAAACTGGACATGGAACAACAGACTGGTTCCAAACTGGGAAATGAGTACATCAAGGCTGTATATTGTCACCCTGCTTATTTAACTTATATGTAGAGTACATCATGTGAAATGCTGGGTTGGATGAAGCACAAGCTGGAATCAAGATTGCTGGAAGAAATATCAATAACCTGAGAAATGCAGATGACACCACCCTTATGGCAGAAAGTGAAGAAGAACTTAAGAGCCTCTTGATCAAAGTGAAAGAGGAGAGTGAAAAAGCTGGCTTAAAACTCAACATTCAAAAAGCTAAGATCATGGCATCAGGTCCCATCACTTCATGGCAAATAAATGGGGAAACAATAGGAAAAGTGAGAGATTTTATCTTCTTGGGCTCCAAAATCACTGCAGATGGTGATTGCAGCCATGAAATTAAAAGACGCTTGCTCCTTGAAAGAAAAGCTATGACAAACCTAGACAGCATATTAAAAAGCAGAGACATTCCTTTGCCAACAAAAGTCCATCTAGTCAAATTATAGTTTTTCCAGCAGTATGTATGGATGTGAGATTTGACCATAAAGAAAGCTGAGGGCTGAAGACTGATGCTTTTGAACTGTGGTGTTGGAGAAGACTCTTGAGAGTCCCTTGGGCTGCAAGGAGATCCAACCAGTCCATTCTAAAGAAAATCAGTCCTGATATTCATTGGAAAGACTGATGCTGAAGCTAAAACTCCAATACTTTGGCCACCTGATGCAAAGAACTGACTCATTTGAAAAGACCCTGATGCTGGGAAAGACTGAAAGTGGGAAGAGAAGGGGACGACAGAGGATGAGATGGTTGGGTGGCATCACCTCCTCAACGGACATGAGTTTGAGTAAGCTCCGGGAGTTGGTGATGGACAGGCAGCCTGGTGTGCTGCAGTCCATGCGGTTGCAAAGAGTGGGACGCTACTGAGTGACTGAACTGAACTGAAATTTCTAGAATTTACTTTTTGTACCTGAACAGTATTCCTTTACAAAATTTTGCTCTTTCTAAAGGAACTTCTCCCACTTTATCTATCCAACAACTTAATAGTACGAAAAAAATGAGTTCATTCTGCTATCCATCTTTTAATTGCTTTTTCTTCATATTTTTGGTCTATTTAACTCTTCACTTATTCATTTTTTTTCCTTTTTCTCTAATGATAAACAGTAACAATACTGTGTTACTTTCAGGTGTATAGCACAGTGATCCAGTTATTTTTTGCAAATTATATTCCATTTTAGTTTATATGATATTGAATAAAATGTCCTGTGCTATATAATAAAACCGTCTGCTTGCCTATTTTATGTATAATTGTTTGTCTTTTAATAATATACTCCTCATCTGTAAATAGTGCTGCACCCCAGTGCAGTAACAGGACCAGACGCGTGATCCTACACGATCCTACATGCATCTGGTCCTGTGCATATAGGACATGCGTGGCATGTTTCTACATGTTTCTATTGCATGGCAATAGAAAGGGAGAAGGTGGAAATGGTGACAGATTTCCTCTTCTTGGGCTCTAAAATCACTGCAGATGGTGACTGCAGCCGTGAAATCAGATGATGTCACAGCTCCTGCGATGAGAAACCTGCTGCTGCTGCTGCTAAGTCACTTCAGTCGTGTCCGACTGTGTGCGACCCCAGAGACAGCAGCCCACCAGGCTCCCTAGTCCCTGGGATTCTCCAGGCAAGAACACTGGAGTGGGTTGAGAAACACAGACAGAGTGCTGAAAAGCAGAGACATTACTCTGCCGACACAGGTCTGCATAGTCAAGGCTATGGTCCTCCCAGTGGTCACGTACAGCTGTGAGAGCTGGACCATAAAGAAGGAAGAGCATCAAAGAATTGATACCTTTGAACTTTGGTGCTGGAGAAGACTCCTGAAAGTCCCTTGGACAGTAAGGAGATCAAACCAGTCAATCTTAAGGAAGATCAACCCTGAATACTCGTTGGAAGGACTGATGCTGAAGTTGAAGCTCCAATATTTTGGTCATCTGATGTGAACAGAGAACTCACTGGAAAAGTCCCTGACACTGGGAAAGATTGAGGGCAGAAGGAGAAGAGGGCACCAGAGGATGAGATGATTGAATGGTGTCGCTGATGCAACAGACACGAACTTATGCAGACTTCAGGAGAAAACGAAGGACAGGGAGGCCTGGAGTGCTGCAGGCCATGTGGTCACAAAGCATCAGACATGACTGGGCTACTGAAAAACAAAAACCCAATTATGTACAGATCTTTCTTGCAAGTTTTCTTATCTAGCTCTTCTGCTAGTTTCTAATTAGTTTTCCATGATCATAGTTCCACGTGGAGATGTGTTTTTGATGTGTCTGTGGTTTAGATGAGGTGAACTCTACATTCTCCACTCCATTATCTTGATCTACATTCTTAATTTGTATTTAAAAGACTCAGTGTTGTCAGCTGTCTTTTTAGATACAGACAATAAATAAATCCTAATAATATGTCATCAATTGATGAAAATGAAGGTTAGGGTTGTTTATATTTTATATTTAACTTACGATTCTAATCCTGCCTGTTCAGTTTCCAAAGGCTGAATTCGTTCCAAGACATGGGAGTACTGGACATTGGCTTTGACCCAGGCAGCTAAGGGAGCAGCTGCAGTACTGGCACGCTTAGCGTTCTGAAAAACACATCAGAAATTATGCCACATCCTAACTTCATTTGAAATAAAGGTAAGGCTAATTCCAGTGTATTTTCTTTAAGCATTTGTTTAATAATTTAACCCAAATAATGAAGTTTTGGGTTTACAGCAAAAATACAACTAAAATGAATTGCTGTTTTGATTAAGTAAAAAATATATAAAGTATTTTTCCTTAAGAACAAATCTTTTTGAACCACATATAATCTTTAATACAACTCTATCATTCTATTGACATAAATAATTATTAGCCAAATTTGTAATGAATACATGTGCCATCCACAACAATCTTCAAGCATCATTTCTTTCTCTTCAATACAAAGAATAGATCTTTATTAGATAAAAGCACTGTTGAAACAACTGCTATTGGCGTCAAGAAGTACATGACGTTTTCAATAAAAGATCTAAAAAAGACAAGAATCACGAAATTCAAACTGTTTCCTGAATTAGATATAAGCATTCCAACAGAGAGATGTGTTATTATATGACTAATATACAAGAAGAAATAAACGCATACAGGCAAACTGGAAGTTATGACTGTTTAGGAACTTACCGACGAGAGCAGATCATAAGACTCAAACACCACCTGAGATAATAAACCTGTCTCCAACCCTCTAGATTCTAGTTTACCCAATTCTTCTGGTAAATACTTCCCAGCTGTAATAGTTACAACTTATTATAAAAAACTTTTACTTTTTTAAATAAACTAAAAAACAAATAATGTAAACCATCACATTTTGACAAGAAGAATATAACAAGAGTATGGAAAGGGAATTTAAGGTATCTGTTAAAATTACCTTTGGATCAAAAGATCCTTTATTTTTAAAAAGAAGTTCTTCAACACTCTCTCTTATTTCCTTTGGAATATTTCGTGCATCAAAGGTTGCTATGTCTTCTCGCACACCTCTCTTTGCAAGGAAGCTAGAAATAAAGCATATTAATTCAAATGAGGCTAAGTATAGTTTGCTATTTTTAACAAAAATATCAATTTAACAGAGTGGTATATACAATACTTTCAATCTATTAGTTAACCAAAGAATAGGGTACTTTTAAAGTACTTAAGTTTCTAAAGTAATATTATTTCAGCGGTTTTTATAGACAAGGAGCTCCAGAAAGACGCACAACAGTTTTTCTAAGGTTCTGTGAATACACTGAAGCAGTACAATGAAGGAATTGTAACACTGAACTCCATCCACATCCCTTTATGTGAACTCCTGAGTAACTAATACATTATAGGATATGCAAGAAAATATTCTGACTCCTTTATAAGAAAGATATTTTAAGTGCTCTCTCAATTAAATCTCCTCCCTCATTTCAGACTGAAAAAGAACTCTACTATCAGAATGAATACCAGCACAAACTACAATGCCATTGCTATACTGTGAAACCTAAAGCTCCACATTATATACTGAGTTACCAGTCAGCCTTTTCTCCTCTAGTTTGCATCCCTTTTATGTTTTCATGGGGCTCTCACTTGCTCTCTGTGTCTCTCTGCCTCTGCCAAGAGTGAAAAGCTCTTTGAGAACAGTGACTATATTTTCTTCATCAGTACACCACAGTAAATACATTACTCTGTACCAAGTAAGGACTACATCAATATTTATGTTTATTAAGATGTTCTAAACACTTGAAGGCATTCGTCTTCTCCTTTGACACTTTTAACAATCACTTATAGTGGAAGGAAAATATAGTTCTTGAAATATGATTACATAGACCATCCTGAAATATTAGGGGAAAGTGTGTAACCCTGTACTTAGATGAAGTTCAGTTTGAGAAACAATATAAGAAATAATAAAAATCTGAAAGAATGTATAATTTACTCATGAAATAACATTTTTCACAAATTCAAAAACTTACCTTTTCATGCTCACCCAAGATGTGTCAAAGATACCCATTAATCTCAAAACGCCTTCAAGAATGTCTCTGATTACATCAGGAGGCATACGCAGGGAACGGATTTCTGAAAGAGATTCTGGCTTAATGTTTCCAACTGCTAGTTTAGCTTCATTGACTAGAGGCTAGAAAACAAAACGGGTATTTATACGTTCAAAAAATATATATGGAAATATACTAACTCTTTACAAATTATCTAATATTGCCATTTTATTTAAAATAACTAGTTATTAATACCCTTTCTCTTCCAATATAAAAATGCTCTAAAACACACAAAGTACAAAATGTTCAAGTGGGGAAAGCCAGAGTCTCTGGCACCATAACTGCCACAGTCTAATTTGCAAAATCTAATCTGTATTGAGACAATCTGCCATTTTCAAGAGGTCCTTTCTTTTCTAATACTTGCTTGCGTATTTAATCAAGTCTCAAGGAAAAAAAAAAAAAAAAGCCTAAGAGTTTGTCTTAATTTATCTGCAAAATATTTTACTTCTACAGTGTAAACAATATGATTCATGGAAAACAAAGATTATTTTTAACAACCATCAGCTAATTTGGTTACTTCTCCTAGCAGACTTTCCTTCCTGTTTCTCTTTTATAAACAGTATTAAGTGAAAGCCACACTGGTAATACTATTAGGAAATAACTTATGAAAAAAATGTTTAAACTCCAATGTAAAGTTGAAAATCAAAACTATAAATGGCTCTTACAGTGTTTGCTATTTTTATCTTACCTGTACTTCTTTTAATTCATCATCAATTTTGTTCTTCCTTTCTTCAATTTTAATGACTTCTTCCGCTATTCTGTGCTTCAGTCTTTCAAGTTCTGTCTTTTGCTCACTAGCATCCTACAAGAATATTAAAGCAGTATTCCAATTGATTTTAATGCACTCAACATTTAAAAGCATAATACCAAAAATGTTATTTTAAAAGCACTATTAAATGCTTTTCTAATATTAATTGACATGAGAGTTTCTAACATGCCTAGGAAACTGATGCTATAATTTATAGTAATTATAATTTATAGTAATTTATATATTTATAGTGATTTATAATTTACTCTACATTTCTATTAGGAAATATGCTTTAATTTTTCTCAATAGCAAAGCAATAAATGTTTACTATATAAAAATCAAACTGTCAGAAATGCATAATTTAGAAAATGATCATAATAATATACATTTAACACTTGCAACAACCCCAAAGAAATACTATTATGCTCATTTCATAAACAAGAAAACTAAAAATAGAAGTCTTCTCTAATTCTAATAGTGGAATAGTAATAATTCTTAGAGACAAGCTTTAGTATTCTAAGACTTTGTTTCTATATTTTAGACAAAAATTAATTGAAATTATTATACAATAATATGCCAATATATGAACAAAAATTAGTTAATATTCAAAAAGCACAATGATATTTAATAACACATGATGTTTTTATTCATGAATTCAAAAATCAAAAGTCCCACATATATAAACATGCTTTAACATTATGAATGTTTGTATTTATTTACACTATCAAAAAACCAAGGAGGAAATTTTTCAAGAAACTTTCCAAAAGTTCTAATAACAGAAATTCTCAACCATATTATAACCATCCAAGGAGTTTTAAGACTACTGTTTGGTGTCCTTTCTACACATATTGTGACAAATATATCACATTACATACATAAACAGAATCATTATCTTGTACACTTGAAACTAATAAAGGGGTGTGAGTCAATTATATTTCAATTAAATCAAAAAGAGACCAGAGTCCCCTCCCTCTCTCTCTACCTGAATTGAAAGAAACAAATTTGCTGTTTAAGCTGGCAACAACAACAAAACTAATGCCTTGCGACCTATTACCATATCCCTCAGGAACCTGACACATGAACTCAATTAAAATTTTCTATATTCCACAAATGTTTCTACCTGTGTATCTCCGCTACCAGTCCTCAAAGGGGAAAGTTCTTTTCTCAAACTCCACAGTATCAGAATGTTCCCTAAAGGCCCTACTCATGTGCTTCACGTTTTATTAACCTACTTTTCCAATTGTAAGTTACAGTTATTCTGAATATGTACCGCATTTAATATGTGTCTTCTTTCCCTAGGTCACAAACCTAGAGTAGCAGGCTTTGAAAGTCACGCAGTTTGGTGAATTTATGGATGAGGGGGAGAGGGACAGATAGGGACTTTGGAAAGATCATGATACACTGCTAAATTTAAAATGGAAAACCAAAAGGACCTACTGTAAGCACATGGAACACTGCTTAATGCCAGCCTGGATGGGAGAATGAACACATGTATATGTATGGCCGAGTATCTTTGCTGTTCACCTGAAACTACCACAACATTATTAACTGACTACATCCCAATACAAAAGGCTTTTTGCTGTCAAAAAAATTAAAATCAAGAAAAAAAAACAGTTGCACAATTCGGTATTTGTCTCTCTATGCCATCAGTTAAGTTCAGTTCAGTCTCTCAGTCATGTCCAACTCTTTGTGACGCCATGAACAGCAGCACATCAGGCCTCGCTGTCCATCACCAACTCCCATAGTCCACCCAAGCCCATGTCCATTGAGTTGGTGATGCCATCCAACCATCTCATCCCCTGCTGTCCCCGTCTTCTCCTGCCCCCAATCCCTCTAGCATTAGGGTCTTTTCCAATGAGTCAGCTCTTCGCATGAGGTGGCCAAAGTATTGGGGTTTCAGCTTCAATATCAGTCCTTCCAATGAACACCCAGAACTGATCTCCTTTAGGATCTCCTAGCAGGCCAAGGGACTCTCAAGAGTCTTCTCCAGCATCACAGGTCAAAAGCATCAATTCTTCAGCCCTCGGGTTTCTTTATAATCTAACTCTCACATCCATACATGACTACTGGAAAAATCATAGCCTTGACTAGACGGACCTTGGTTGGCAAAGGAATGTCTCTGCTTTTTAATATGATATCTAGGTTGGTCATAGCTTTTCTTCCAAGGAGGAAGCATATTTTAATTTCATGGCTGCAATCAACATGTGGAGTGATTTTGGAGCCCAAAAAAATAAAGTCTCTCACTGTTTCCACTGTTTCGCCAACTATTTGCCTTGAAGTGACGGGACCAGATGCCATAACCTTAGTTTTCTGAATGTTGAGCTTTAAGCCAACTTTTTCACTCTCCTCTTTCACTTTCATTAAGAGGCTCTTTAGTTCTTCTTCACTTTCTTCTTCACTGCATATCTGAGGTTATTGATATTTCTCCCAGCAATCTTGATCCGGCTTGTGTGTCTTCCGGCCCAGCATTTCTCATGATGTACTCTGCATATAAGTTAAATAAGCACGGTGACAATATACAGCCTTGATGTACTCCTTTTCCTATTTGGAACCAGTCTGTTGTTCCATGTCCAGTTCTAACTGTTGCTTCCTAACCTTCATACAGATTTCTCAAGAGGCAGGTCAGGTGGTCTGGTATTCCCATCTCTTTCAGAATTTTCCACAGTTTATTGTGAGCCACACAGTCAAAGGCTTTGACATAGTCAATAAAGCAGAAATAGATGTTTTCTGGAACTCTTTTGCTTTTTCAATGATCCAGCAGATATTGGCAATTTGATCTCTGGTTCCTCTGCCTTTTCTAAAACCAGCTTGAACATGTATGTATGTATAAAATAAATGGATGTATGTATAAATAAAAATAAAATATAATAAATAAAATAAATGTTATGTATAAAATATTAAAATAACAAACAGAAATGTCATCTATTTATCATTACTAACTTATAATACAAGATGCCGAGTTATTTTTCTAGGTCTATCCTAGGTAATCTAGTTAGCCACAGTCTTAGAAACCTCTCTTCCCAGAACAGCCCAGAGAAAAGAGTAGCACAGCAAACAATGTATCTTAACAATATTCACTAGTTTGGAAGTACACAGGCCCACAAAGTACTGAGTATTTTCCTTTGTTAATATACAGCTATCAATGATATTATCTTTTATGGAGTTTTTACTGTTTTTCAAATTACTAGTTAAAGGTTAAGTAATCCAAAAGTGTTCCAATTGCAACAACAGAAGTTAGAAGAATATGAAACAAAGCTTTCAACTTCCTGAAAGGAAAAAAACAATATTTGATAGATATTTTTACAATAAAAATGACTAGCTGCTTCAGATAAGTATTTATATTACTTTGTTTCTAAAATTCCTTGAGAAAAAAAATATGCTAAAGTTTTACAGTATAAAAATTAAATTGATTTTTCTGATCTGTTACTTCCAGGCCAGGTAGTCCATAAATGTATATTGTAAACACTGAATGTGAACATAATCATCAGTTATCTAAAAATACTATTGCTTCTAAAGATTTTCCATCTGCCAACGAATTAATTTTGACATGCTGGGTGAAATCTTTTTGCTTATGCCATCAGTTCACCCCAGATCATCTTCTTGTGAAGTTCACAGACAATAAACTTCCTTTCCATGCTCATACAGCTTTGGTGCATAAGAATTATTCTTTAAGTATAAAGCAATCATGTAAGAAAAAATAATACGAAGACATGTTCAAGAAAAAGACACCTCCATGAAATTCCCTCTGAGGGCTAGTTGCAGATGCTGCAACAATGAAACCACAACGGGCACTACTGCCAAAAGGAAACATCTAGAGATTGTTTTACGTCTCCTGAGAAACCATATAATAAAGATGAAAAACTGAATAGGAGGGTTAAAAGATAAACTTTAAGAAATTTTAAAAAAAGCAGAACAAATATAAAGTGAAAAAATATAAGAAAGTTAGAGAACCAGACTAGTAAGCCCAAAGCCCAAATAAGAATTCTAAAAACCAAGAACAGAGAAATAAAGGAAAAGGAATTATCAATAAAATAATTTAAGGAAATTTCCCAGAACTGAAGAAGGCAAATTGTTAGGTAGTAAGAACTCATACTGGACACAGTGGATGAAAATAAACCTAAACCAAGGCAAATCACTGTAACTTTAGAACAATGAAAACCAAGAACTGAAAGATTCCAAGAGGAAAAAAAAAAAAAAAAACAGGTTATCCAAACACAGATCAGAAATTAAAATAGTGTTTTAGTCACCAACAATGGAAGCTAGGAGAAAATTGAACAATGCCCTCAAAACCTGAAGAAAACATAAATATTCCACCCTAGAATACTATTCCCAGCACACAACCAACCAACCAAGAACACAGCAGAACGTTCATATACTCAAGATCTCAAAACTTATCTTCCATGTACCCTTTCTCCAGAAGCGTCTAGGGCTAGGCTCCAGACATGAGGCAGTAGACCAGGATGGTAAAGAAGGAGCGCAGGACAGCAATTGAGACCAGGCAGAGAAGGAAGCAAGCCACAAGGCTTCAGGAAAGAACGCTATAGGGGGCTGAGGAAAACCACAAAACAGCTGAGGCTTTGGGAAGTCTTCACAGAATATTTAGAACACACTTTTAAATAGGCAATTTATGGAGTCATATTACCACTTCCCTTCCCAACTATCAGAAGTCAGGAAAAAAAGGTTATTTGTCTGTGAAATCAAGTCAAATAACCTCAAAATTTGGAATTACCAGGCCAAGGACCACAAAGCTAAGGTCAAGAACAAGATTTTCATACGAAAAACAAGGGCATCACATTTCCTTGCTGATGAATGATGTTGAGTATCTTTTCATATATTTGTGAAACATATGACCCCTTTATATGTCTTTTTTCGTAAAAGGCCAGTGCAAATCTTTTGCCTATTTGCAAACTGAATTGTTAGTTTTATTAGTATTGAGTTGCAATCATTTCTGTACATGTTGGAAACAAGTTTTTGTTTTTTTTTATCAAATACACATTTGTCAATATTTTCTCCCAGTCTGTGACCTGCCTTTTCATTTTCTAATTTCTATGAGGTTCAATTTGTCATTTATTTTCCTCTTCTACTTTGGTATCATATCTAAGAAATCCCTGCTTTACCCAACATCATAAACATTTTCTCCCTAATTTTCTTCTGAAGTTTTATAATTTTATGCTGTACATTTAGGTCTATGTTTCATGTCAAGTTATTGTTCATACATCTGCATTTTTTTTCTCTCTTCATGGATATCTAAATATTCCAGTACCATTTGTTAAAAGGATCATCCTTTCCACATTTAAATGATACTGTTGTATGAAATTAACTGACCATGCATGTGTAAGTCTGTTTCTGGATTCCATAGTGTTCCAATAATCACTATGCTTACACCAGTGTTACCCTACCTTGACTACTGTAGATTTATAGTAAGTCTTTATATCATAATATGCCCTCCAACTTTGTTACTTTTAAGACTTTCTATGCCATTTCTTTTTATTGAGATATATACACTAGTCTGAAAAACACTGAAATTAATTTAAATAACAGAGGCATTAGACTTGAAGTAAGGTTAACATCACCCACATGGAGATGGTGAAACATATTTAAGACACAATCATGGATGTAAAACTAACAGAATTTAAGGATTCTTTAGATGCATGGATTAAGGGAACACAGTGAGTGGGTGAGTGGAAGTCGCTCAGTCGTGTCCAACTCTTTGCGACCCTATAGACTATACAGTCCATGGAATTCTCCAGGCCAGAATACTGGAGTGGGTAGCCTTTCCCTTCTCCAGGGGATCTTCCCAACCCAGGGATCGAACCCAGGTCTCCCGCATTGCAGGCGGATTCTTAACCAGCTGAGCCACCAGGGAACAGAAGTCTAACACAATTTATAAATTCTGTTTTGAACAATTAGCTATATTGTAGTGCCATAACTAAAAAAAGGAATACAGGAAAGGAAATAATTAGTTTTGAACCTGTTTTGAATTGTAAGGCTTATAGGACTTTCCAGAAGACGTATCTAACAGATTACTGATTATCCGAGTCTGAAGCTCAGAGGAGGAATAGGGTCGAAGGACAAAAAATTATGGACTTAGTGGTAGTGAGTAAGTACTCAGTACCAAAAAGCAAGGTAATGGGCAGAAGCATACAGAAAAGGTAGGCAAATGTGAAAGAATACCCTGGCAAGGGAGAACAAGATGGCAGAGGAATAGGTGGACATGGAGTACATCTCTCTCCATGGATAAAACAGGAACACACCTTCAGACACAGAAGTGCAAGCAGACCAGCTGAGAGTGGACAGGAGTACCTGACCAGCGGAAAAGAATACATAGAACCACGCAAAACTCGGGAGGATGAAGGAACTAGGGGGAAAAACAGGAGTGTTAGTAGGACTGGACCTGCCCTCAGCGGGTGGGGGAACTGAAGCAGGGGTCTGATCCCCACGTCGGGACAACTGTCTGGGTTAGAGAAGAAACATTTAAGGCTGAGAGTGAAACAGCTGATCTGTGGCAGCCTAAATGGAATGAGAATCAGACAGTCCTTGCCGCAGCCATATATACCCTGGACAGGAAAGCAGGTCCCCTAGAAGGCGCAGCAGCTGGGAGCTGGAGTTTAGGGATTATGGAGCAATCCCAGGGCGAGGGCTGCTGTTGACTATGGAGAGATGGATCCAGGGGATGTGAGGGAGGAGACTGGTGGGAAATGCCAGTGGAGGAAAGCCAGGCAGCCATGGAAGCAAGGGGATACTGCTGAGTCACACGTGGAGGGTGGAGCCATCACCATAGCCTCTCTCCCTCCACAGGCCAGCATCAGCAGCTGAACAATAGGGAGGCTGGCCCACCAAATGCCCGAGGCACTGAACTACAGAGTAGGACCCCACCAACGGTGCCCCTTTAAGTGCCTGACCTGTCAATCTACAGAGTAGTACCCTAGCCAAGGGGGCCCCTCTATGTACTTGACGCCCTGAAAAACAGAGAAGGACCCCAGGCAAGGGAGCCCTCTAAGTGCCTGAATGGGCAGAGCTATGGAGAAAGACTGGCCAAAGAGGCCTTCTAATCGCCAGCTACAAGAGGCTCAAAAAAGACTCTGACAGGGCCATAACTCCTGCAGCTGAGGCAGCCCATGTCCCTGCACACTTGGTGCTGCCAGGGTCCCCACAAGCCAAGCAGCTGTGCCAACTTCATGTTCAGCCTTCACTGGGGCAGAGCTGCCACAGGCAAAAAAAGTCTTGCGTTTATGCACACAGGGTCACTTCGGTCCTGTCCAACTCTGCAACGCTGTAAACTGTGGCTTGCCATGCTTCTCTGTCAGGGGGGTTCTCCAGGCAAGAATACTGGACCATGTTGGCCAATACTGGTTACCATACCCTTCTAGGGCACTATATTTCCTGCTGCCCTAGCCACCAATTCCCTGAGTACCTGGTGCTGCCAAAACCCCCGCAACCCAAGCAGCTGCACCAGCTCCACTCCTGGCCCTCACAGGGGCAAACCCAAGTCCTCCAGGGCAGCCTCAGGAGCAAACCCCAGGGGACAACCCACATGCAGGGGTGGAGATAAAACCACAATTGAAACCCAGGGGCAGTGTGGCTAAGGAAGAAGACCCAAAACCTTCCCAACCAGCTGTACAAGCTGCAAATTAAATCCACACAATCAAAAAGGTAGACTCTGTCTATGGAAAATATAAAAGGCCACTGAGAGCTCCCACAAAAGAAAACACACTAGTTACGATAGCTGTGGACATTATAGGCAAGAATATACAGAATTAGGACCAGGTTAGAATCTGAGCTGCCCCCACAGCAGGTCCAGAGACCAGCCGAGTGTTGGAGGGCATCCTAGGGAGGTGAGGTGGACTGTGAGTCCCAGCGAGGGAAAGGACTCTGACAGCAGTGACTCCAGAAAACCATTTATTATTCTTATGTTTTCCCTGTTCTGTAGATGCTTTCAGATGTTTTTTCCTTTTTTATTCCTTGTTTTATGCTCCCCTCTGATATAGCTGTCGATTTTACTGGCACTAGGAAATCTAATTAAGTTTCTGAGATTTTTTTTTTTCTCAGTCACATTTTTTATTGTTGTTATAAACCACTGGCTCTATGTTGGGCTTTTGTAGTTCTGTGGACATTTTTTTTCTTTTCTTTATAATTTTCATTTTTAACTTTTTAAACCTATTCTTATTTTTTCTACATTTATTCCTTTGTTTGCTTTTCCTACTGTTCTTTTCCCCTTGCAGTTAATCTTTAATGTATATAAACCTTTATATACCTCTATTTAACTTTGCATATCTATTCTTTCTTTCCTTTCCTCTCAACATATTTTTTAGTTTTATTTTCACTACTTTATTCCCCAACTGGTACCTTGCTTTAATTTTGTGTTTCAGTTTGTGCTTTACTTAGTTTTGTTACTAACTGGTAGAAATAACTTTTGGTTTCCTTTGTTCTCCAGGTCAATCTACTGTACTTTATTTTTGTTGGATTGTGTTGATTTTGCTTATGGGTATATATGTATATGTGTATATTCAGCCACACTTTTTAATATCATCAACATCTTCCTCTACATTGGGCTTTTGCCCAAAACTGTGGAGTTTCCATTTTTTTTCTTTTTTGTCTTCTTTTCTCTTCTATATAATTTTAATTTTTGATTTCTAAAACCTATTATATTTTTTCTCCATTTATTCCCTTGTTTGTCTTTCCTACTATTCTTTTTGCCTTGCAGTTAATCTTTAAAGTATATAAATCTTCTTTATCTACCTGTATTTAACTTTGCATATTAATTCTTTCTTTCTTCTCTTTCTTTCCTCTCAACATATTTGTTAGTTTTGTTTCTCCATTTGGCACCATACTTTAGTTTTGTTTCCCAGTTTGTGCTATAGTTAGTTTTGTTCTTAACTGGTAAATATAATTTTTTATTTCCTCTGTTTGCTGGATCAATCTACTGTACTTTATTTTTGTTGGACTGTTTTGACTTTGCTCATGGGTGTATATGGATATGTGCATAATTCCATTATTTTAATTATTATTTGCCTGATTTCTAACTACCATTTGTCTGGGGTTATTCTTTGGTTTCTTGTTTTGGAGTATTTGTTTTAATCTCATTTAATGCCATAACAAACCACATATTCCTGACCAGATATCAAGCCCTGAGTCTTTGGAGTGGGAGCACTGAATCCAAGACTCTGGACTACCAGAGAACTAACCCTAGGGAGTATCAGATAGTGAAAACTCACACAAAGGAAATGACTTGAATACAAGACCCAGCATCACCCAACCACCAATAGCATCCTGTGCAGGACACCTCATCTACACAACAAACAAAACAAAAATACAAACCCAATAATCACCATACAGGATTACCATCTCTCTCAGCCTTGCCCATCAGAGGAAAAACAAACAAACAAAACAATTCAGCACAAATCTCACCCTGTACAAAGCTTACACAAATCACTGAACCAACCTTAGAAAGGCTGAAATCAAGAGGAAGAAAGAAATCAACCTTGAAGCCTGGGAAAAGGTGACTTCAAACACAATAATTAAAAAAAAGAAATAATGAAAAGGCAGAAAAATACTACACACACAAATGAAGGAACAAACGAGAAGCACAGAAATCCAAATAAATAAAGAGGAAATAGGCAAACTATCTGAAAAAAAATTTCAGAATAATGATAGTAAAGATGATCAAAAACCTTGAACACAAAATGGAGAAAATGCAAGAATCAACTGACAAAGACCTAGAAGGATTAAAGAATAAACATACAAACAACACAATTACCAAAATTAAAAATACTCTAGAAGGAACCAACAGCAGAAAATCTGAAGCAGAAGAATGAATCAATGAGCTGGAAGATAAAATGGTGGAAATAACTTCTGAAGAGCAGAATAAAGTAAAAGGACTGAAGTAAAATGACTGAATAAAGTGAAAAGAACTGAAGATAGTCTCAGAAACCTCTGGGACAGTATCAAACACACCAACATTCAAAATATAGGGGTCCCAGAAGAAGAAGAGAAAAACAAAGCATATGAGAAAATTTTTGAAGAGATGATAGTTGAAAATGTCCCCAACATGGAAAAGGAAATAGTCAATCAAGTCCCAGAGGCACAAAGAATCCAACACAGGATAAACTCAAGGAGAAACATGTCAAGACACATACTAATCAAAGTAACAAAGACTAAACACAAAGAAAGAATATTAAAAGCAGCAAGGGAAAAGCAACAAGTAACGTACAATGGAAACCCCAGATACTTAAAAGCTGAATATTCAGCAGAAACTGTGCAGGCCAAAAGGAATGGCAGGCTGTACTTAAAGTACTGAAAGGGAAAAGTCTACAATCAAGATTACTGTACCCAGTAAGGATCACATTCAAAATTGATGGAGAAATAAAAACTTTTTGGACAAGCAAAAGTTAAGAGAATTCAGTACCAAAACCAGCTTTGCAACAAATGTTAAAGGGACATATGTAGTCAGGAAATACACAAGAAGAAAAAGATCTACAAAAACAAACTTCAAACAATTAAGAAAATGGCAATAGGAACATATATATCAGTAATTTCTTAAATATAAACTGTTTAAATGTTCCAACCAAAAGACACAGACTGGCTGAATGGATACAAAACCAAGACCCATATATATACTGTCTTCAAAAAACCCACTTCAGACTTAAAGACATATATAGACTGAAAGTGAGAGGAGGGGAAAATATATTCCATGCAAATGGGAAGCAAAAGAAAACTGGAATAGCAATCCTCATATCAGACAAACTAGACCTTAAAATAAAGATTATAAAAAATAAGGAAGGACACTACATAATGATCAAGGGATCAACCTAAGAGGAAGACATAACAACTGTAAATAACTATGCACCCAACACAGGAGCACCTCAATACATAAGACAAACACTAACAGATAAAAAAGGAGAAATTGACAATAACACAATAATAGTAGGAGACTTTAACCCCATTCACATCAATGGACAGATCATCAAAACAGAAAATTAATAAGGAAACACAAGTCTTAAATGATATATTAGACAAAATGAATCTCATTGATATCTTCAGGACATTCCATCCAAATGTAGAAGAATATACCTTTTTCTAAAGTGCACACAGAATATTCTCCAGGATAGACCACATCCTGGATCACAAATCAAACCTCAGTAAATTTAAGAAAACTGAAATTGTATCAGGCATCTTCTCCTACCACAACGCTATGAGACTAGATATCAATTACAAGGAAAAAAACTGTTTAAGAAACACAAACACATGAAGATAAACAACACATTTCTAAATAACCAACAGGTTACTGAAGAAATCAATAGGGAAATCCAAAAATTTCTAAAACAAATGACAATGAAACATGACAACTCAAAACCTATGGGATGCAGCAAAATATTTCTAAGAGGGAAGTTTAGAGCAATACAATCTTACCTCAAGAAACAAGAAAAACATCGAACAGACAACCTAATTTTATACCTAAAACAACTGGAAAAACAAGGACAAAAAAAAAAATTAGTAGAAGGAGTGAAATCATAAAGATCCGAGCAGGAATAAATGAAAACAAATGAAAGAAACAATAGTAAAGATTTATAAAACTAAAAGATGTTTCTCTGAGAAGATAAACAAAATTGACAAACATTTCGACAAGATTCATCAAGAAGAGAGAAGAATCAACAAAATTAGAAATGAAAAAAGAGAGGTTACAACAGACAATGCAGAAATACAAAGGATTATAAGAGACTATCAAGAACAAATATATGGCAATAAAATGGATAACCTGGAAGAAACGGACAGATTCTTAGAAAAATTCAATCTTCCCAGACTGAACCAGGAAGAAATAAAAACTATGAACAACCCAATTATAAGCACTGAAATCGAAGCTGTGATCAAATATCTCTCCAAAGACAAAAGCCCAGGAACAGATGGCTTCACAGGTGAATTCTATCAAACATTTAGAGACGAGCTAATGCCGATCCTTCTAAAACTCTTTGAAAAAACTGCAGGGGAAGGAACACTTTCAAACTCATTCTATGAGGCCACCATCACCCTGATACCAAAACCAGACAATGACAACACAGAAAAAGAAAACTGCAGGCCAATATCACTGGTGAACATAGATGCAAAATTCCTCAGCAAAAGTTTAGCAAACAGAATTCAGCAACACATCAAAAACCTCATACACCATGATCAAGTTGGGTTTATTCCAGGGATGAAAGGACTCAATATATGCAAATCAATCAATGTGATATACCATATTAAATGGAATGATAAAAATCATGATAATCTCAACAGATGCAGAAAAAGCCTTTGACAAAATTCAGCACCCATTTATGATTAAAACTCTTCAAAAAAAGGGCACAGAAGGAACCTACCTCAATATAGTAAAGGCCATATAGGATAAGCCTACAGCAAACATTATTCTCAATAGTGACAAACTGAAAGCACTCCTCCTAAAATCAGGAACAAGACAAGGGTGTCCACTTTCACTACTATCATTCAACATAGTTCTGCAAGTCCTAGCTACAGCAAGCAGAGAAAAAAAAGAAATAAGAGGAATCCAGATCAGAAAAGAAGTAAATCTCTCACTGTCTGCAGATGACATGATACTGTACATAGAAAACCCTAAAGATACTATCAGAAAATTACTAGAGCTAATCAGTGAATTTCACAGTGTTTCAGGAAACAAAATCAATACACAGAAATCACTTGCATTTCTATATACCAACAATGAAAAATCAGAAAGAGAGATGAAGGACTCAATCCGATTCACCATTACAACAAAAAACAAATATCTAGGAATAAACTTACCTAAGGAGACAACAGAAATGTTCACAGACAATTATAAGACACTGATGAAAGAAATCAAAGATGACAAGAACAGATGGAGAGATATTCCATGTTCCTGGGTAAGAAGAATCAATACTGTGAAAATGATTATACTACCAAATGCTATCTACAGATTCAATGCAATACCTTTCAAATTACCAATGGCATTTTTCACAAAATGCCAAAAAACAAAAAATTGCACATTTCATATGAAAACACAAAAGATCCTGAATAGCCAAAGAAATCTTGAGAAATAATGGAGCTGGAGAAATCAACATTCCTGACTTCATATTATACTAAAAAGCTACATTCATCAATACAGTATAACAGAAACAGAAATATAGATCAATGGAACAGCTACATGTAAAACTGGACAGCTACATGTAAAAGAATGAAATTAAAACACTTCCTAACACCACACACAAAGATAAACTCAAAATGGATTAAAGACCTAAATGTAAGACCAAAAAACTGTAAAACTCTTAGAGGAAAACACAGGCAGAACACTCGATGACATAAATCAAAGAAAGATCCTCTATGACCCACCTCCTAAAGTAATGGAAATAAAAACAAAAGTAAACAAGTGGGACCTGATTAAATGTAAAAGCTTTTGCACAGCAAAGGAAACTATAAGCAAGGTGAAAAGACAATCCTCAGGCTGAGAGAAAATAATAGCAAATGAAACATCTGACAAAAGATTAATTTCCAAAATATAAAATCAGCTCATACAACTCAATACCAGAAAAACAAACAACCCAATCAAAAATTGGGAAACCGACCTAAACATATTTCTCCAAAGAAGACATACAGATGGCTAACAAACAAATGGAAAGATGCTTAACATGGCTTATTATTAGAGAAATGCAAACCCAAATTACAATGAGATACCACCTCACACCAGTCAGAAATGTCCATCATCAGAAAGTCTACAAAGAATAAATGCTGGAGAAGGTGTGGAGAAAAGGGAACACTCTTGCATTGTTGGTGGGAATGCAAATTAATACAGCCACTAGGGAAGATGGTATGGAGATTCCTTAAAAAGTCAGGAATAAAACCACCATATGACCCAGCAATCCCACTCCCTGAAGAAACCAAATTGAAAAAGACTCGTATCCCATTGTTCATTGCAGCACTATTTACAATAGCTAGAACATGGAAGCAACCTAGATGTCCATCGAAAGATGAATGCATAAAGAAGTTGTGGTACATATATACAATGGAATATTCAGCCATAAAAAGGAACGAATTTTAGTCAGTTCTAATGAGGTGAATGAACCTAGAACCTATTATACAGAGTGAAGTGAGTCAGAAAGAGAAAGATGAATATCGTATTCTAACACATACATGCGGAATCTAGAAAAATGGTACTGAAGAATTTACTTACAGGGCAGCAATGAAGGAGACAGAGAATAGACTTATGGACACAGGGAGAGGGAAGGAGAGGGTGAGATGTAGGGAAAGAGTAACGTGGAAACTTACATTTCCACATTTAAATAGATAGCCAATGGGAATTTGCTGTATGGCTCAGGAAACTCAAACAGGGCTCTGTATCTACCTAGAGGGAAGGGATGGTTCAAAAGGGAGGGGATATATGTGTACCTATGGCTGATTCATGTTGAGGTTTGACAGAAAAGAGCAAAATTCTGTAAAGCAATTATCCTTGAATTAAAAAATAATTTTTTTTAAAAAAAGAATACCCTGGCAATAAAGAATGCAGAGAAATCTCTCTTGCGATGGTTCAACCAAAGAAAGGCAATGTAAAAAAAAGATACAATCAAAATATTAAAAATATCATGAAAGTATAAACAGAATGAATAAAGACATTTTATAAATCCTAAGAATATAAAAAACAGGCTTGAAGCCTGAAGGAGATAATATTAAGAAAAATAAAAGAAAATATTAACTAACAGAGGGTAAACAAAAGCAGTTACAGACAAATCTATACCAATCAAAATGTTTATACTTTTGTATTTTATAGGATTTAGATAAAGTAGTGTATGAACAACTGAGGAGACTATAGTTGTGATTTTAAACAATATGGGAAAAGAATACACTCTTTCCAAAAGTTCAAGTACACAATACTATCAGTCTATTCAATATAGACAAGCAATACTTTTTAAATCTACTTAAGTAAAATCGTTATTTTTCAGTGAACGACAACCAGGTATAAATGGCCATCCTATTGTTTGCATCTCTGTGCTTCCTCTAAATGTTACCTGCATTGATACTGTGATCTCTTGAAGAGCAGCATCTGCTTCATCTTGCTTAGTTTTAAGTAATACACTTTGTTCTCCAGCTGTTCTGTTCAATTCAGCCACAAGAGCTTTAGCTTCATTTAGTTTAGATACACCAGCCTACATTAATAGAAGAGACCGACAATATTAAAAGAAAAAGAATTTTATATACATAAGGGTAAACAAAGTCTATAAGAATGAATGAAAAAAATATAAATGTGTACAAATACCACATCTGCAAGTGAACTTGGGTTTCTTCTTATTGCTCATTATAACAATTTAGTCAACTGTTTATCCATTAAGATGTAAAAAAAGACTTCACAAAGGCTTTAGAGAAAAATGGATCTTAAAGCATCACAGTAAAGCTGAATACATTAACACATATTAATTAGCTTAACCAGTGAGGTTTTACTCAACTGCATTAGACAGGAAAGAAAATAGAAAAAAAAAAACAAAACACTCAGTAAACCTTTCTAATTTTTCAGTCTCATTAATTAACAAAAGCACCTCAGGGACCACTCTTTTTATACTGGACATGCCTTGGTTTTGTTTGTCTATTATCCAACTATTTTATAAGAGACTGCCTTACATAGGGTGCTGATTAGCAATCACTCCAACTGCTTCGGCTATTTGGGCAGGGCGGCGGCGCGGGGGTTGGGGGGTGACCCTGGTCTGGCCATTAGAACACTCCATTCCACTGTCCATCAATAATCCAAGGAGTGAACATGAAAAATATTCTCTCTGTTCTTCAATACAATTGCATTTTTGTCACAAAACAAATCAGAAGAAAAGATAGTGATGGCAAAAAAAGGGAATGTAAACATGGTGGCTCAGACGGTAAAGCTTCTGCCTGCAATGCGGGGGGCCTGGTTCCATCCCTGGGTTGGGAAGATCACCTGAAGAAGGAAATAGCAATCCACTCCAGTATTCTTGCCTGGAAAATCCCTTGGACCGAGGAGCCTGGTAGGCTACAGTCCATGGGGTCGCAAAGAGTCGGACACGACTGAGCGACTTCACTTCACTTCACTTCACTTCAAACAGTATTTATTGAGCACAGTACAGAGGACAGGCATCATGCTGGTTCTTGACATTAGCATTTTATCTAATGTACACAAGACACTGACCCAATAAAGCTATAACTCAGTAAATTTATTTACCTCAAATACAATAGAGAACTAAATCAGGAAATTAACTCTCCAAAGCATGTGCAGTTAGTGGCTTAATATAAATGAAAGTAAATCAGTAGAAAGAAGGATAAAGATAACTCTGTCAATTAATGTTCCTGGTTTCCAACCCTTACAAAGGGAAGCAAGAACTCTGGAGAAGGAATGCTCTCTGAGAGAATCTGAGGCTAGCATTCTAATAGCACACTTAAGCTAAAGCTCTTCAATAATAGAAATACAAAGAGTTCCAAATGTACTAAGTGACATAAATAAGAATATAATAAATTATACATAATAATGAAATATATATAATAAAATATACTTTTAAGAATGTTTATAAAATATAAATATAGTCTACTATAAAACATAATATTATATATTATATTTTAATTAATAATAGGCACGTCTGATTTCTAAAATAAGTTCATGTGAAAAAGACATTTAAAGCCAGCACAATAAGCTATCAAAAGCACACAAATAACATGCGTGGTGAGGAAAAGAAATAATTATTCAACCAAAAAAAATACAAAACCATTACTATAATCTAGTGGGCAATACAGATAGGTGAGACAGTTTTCCAGGATATTTAATACAGTACAATATTTATTTATGGCATTGTGATTTACAAAATCCTTGTCCCCTACACATAAATAAAATAATTTTAGATCACCAATAATGTACCTGCAAATGACTTTGTCTTTTTAATAATTCCTCTTTCTTGCTGCTACTAATGGCAGAATACACACGTAAAAAGGTCATATATCGGCTTGGTGTAGCACCATATGCTTTACAAGACTCATGGATTAATAAAAAAGATTTTAGAAAATCAGGATCAACTAGAAAGAGAAAAAAAATGACAATGTAAGTATGGTCCATTAAGAATTTATTTGGCAAAACTAATACAGTTATGTAAAGTTTAAAAATAAAATAAAATTAAAAAAAAAAAAAAAGAATTACGGAACATAAACTTAACTATCTTTTTCTACTCAATGAAATTATGAGATAATATATTTGCTTAAAGGTGAACAGTTATTCCTAGGTATCCATGCATAGCTTCCATTTTTCTTATTAATTTGCATTATTTTTTCCCGTGGTCTCTACACTTCAACTGTATGTATATACCTTTCCCTGTATTTCCCCTGACAAGTTTAATTGCTGCAAGAAAGATAAATCTACAGTTTCCCATGTCAATTAATTGGGACTACGTAACATGTAGTCTGAAAGTAAGCTTACTAAAAGCTGTATGAGTGGAAAAGATATACCAAACCAAATAACACCTATCCCCTCCTATGTACATGGGAAGAAACAGGGCTTCAAAAGTCAAAAATGAAGAACAAGCTCTCGTTAGATTCAATATACACATGTGTGCTCAGTCGCTCAGTCATGTTCAACTCTTTGCAAACCCATGGACAGTAGTAGCCCACCAGGCTCCTCTGTCCATGGAATTTTCCAGGTAAGAATATTGGATTGGGCTGCCATTTTCTCTCCAGGGAATCTTCCTGACCCAGGGATCAAACCCACATCACCTATACTGGCTGGCAGATTCTTTATTACTTGAGCCACCTGGGAAGCCGATATATACACAACCAAACACAATTATCTCCCTCTTTGTTGTCTCAACCTATTCCCATCTGTATTCTCTACCCAAGTGAACAAAATCAACTTCTAATAAATTTTTCCAAGCAGAACCCTGAGAAATATTCTTGCATCCTTCTTCCTTGCATACAGCAGCCATTATATAACCAAATCCTCTTTAGATTACCTCCTGCTGCTGCTGCTAAGTCGCTTCAGTCGTGTCCGACTCTGGGCAACCCCATAGACAGCAACCCACCAGGCTCCCCCGTCCCTGGGATTCTCCAGGCAAGAACACTGGAGTGGGTTGCCATTTCCTTCTCCAATGCATGAAAGTGAAAAGTGAAAGGGAAGTCGCTCAGTCGTGTAGGACTCTTAGCGACCCCATGGACTGCACCCCACCAGGCTCCTCCATCCATGGGATTTTCCAGGCAAGAGTACTGGAGTAGGGTGCCATTGCCTTCTCCGAGATTACCTCCTAATACCACCCAAGTCCATTCCTTCCTCTTAGATTAGAAGGCATAGCCTTCTATACTGGTCTATAGAACCCCTGTTTCTCTGTACAGCATTCTATTTCTAATATCTGAAAAAACAGGTGGATGCAGAGACTTCTCTTTCTAAAACAAGACTCTCATTACATCTCTAACAAAAACTTGTCAATTATCCCAAATCACTAAGAAGTCAGAATCCAAATTCCTTCTATAACATGACATGGAAGGCCCTTCATTACTGACCCTGCTTACCTTACAACATTAGAAAACGGCAATTATTTCATCAATAAAAGCCAGGTAAAATCGATTTCATCAAAATACTACCTGATTTCTTTTTCTTTTCTTCTTTTCTTTTTTTGTCACTATATCTTTCTTCACCACCCATTTCACTGAGTAACATTTCAGGTATCTAAAACAGGAAGAGCATTTCTTTAAACTTCAATTCAGTATGAAAAAAGTTTAAGTAAATTCAGTATCAGAGGTATAAAAACACTTAATACAACACATAAAAAGTATCAGTTGGACTTTTCTTCTAGGATTCCTTCCAGACTAAGAAAAAAAAAAAAATAGTCCATCAGTCTTCAGAAAACATTTCCTAGTTGATACTTTTGACACATGTATCAACCATTAACTGGAAATTAATAGCACACAGGAAAAGCTTCAGCATCTCACTTGAAAAATGATTAGACTTTATGAAATGAAGAAAATAACAATTTTGATTGAATTAGAGAATAATCACAGATACCATTTAAAATCACAAAGTAATAAAATAAAATGTTTTATTTGGTATCAAACTAATAAAATGCCTTCATGACATAAAAGAACAGGAAGGATTCTTAGATTTCTTAAATGAGAAATAAGGAAAAATAAATGAAAATAATTTCATAATTGATATCAACATAATTGATAATGCTAAAAACTATCTATTGTCTAGTCATAGCAAGATTTTTGCCACTACACAAATAAGAAAATTAAGTAATGAACAGATATTAAACTATATTAAAAAATTTTTAAACCCTATTTCTGGGGAACAAAAACTAAGTAGGACTCCAAAATTTTAAAATTAAACCCAAAACCTCCAACTTATTTCACCTGATACAGTTCACATGCCTAATAAGAACAAGTGCAAGTAATCCAGGTAATTAGGTCAAAAAGCATCTTTTTCTTCTCAGACTGAATAAAACGTTAAGACAGAAGATCCCTTAACTAGTGGAGAGTTTGAAAGTGCCATGATTCTTGAGCCAAAGAATATTTTTTTTTCTCAAAATACTTACACTGATTTCTGAAAATATACTGAAGCAACTGAGAGAATATTTTAAATACACACTTTTTTAAATTTTATTTTATTTTTAAACTTTACATAATTGTATTAGTTTTGCCAAATATCAAAATGAATCCACCACAGGTATACATGTGTTCCCCATCCTGAACCCTCCTCCCTCCTCCCTCCCCATACCATCCCTCTGGGTCGTACCAGAATCAACGAACATTTCTTTGGAAACTCCCTTTCTTTAAAATACTCTATCCCTTAGGTCAGTTAGCTTGATTGTGCTAATCATTTCACAACATAAAATAAACAAAAACACGATGTACACCTTAAACACATACAATTTTTATGTGTCAATTATACCTCAATAAAGCTGGGAAGGGTGGGAAAGAATCTATCCCTAAATAATATCCCACGTTAGGAAAGTTTTCTTGCCTGGTTTCAACCACATTCCACTTTGCTTCCACTCTACCTCCCAGGAGATAAAAACAGCACTTTGGAGTTGAATGAGTATATTAACACTATTCATTCTTACTAATACCCTGACCTCTCAATTCCTTGAATTCTCCTCCTCCTGTTATCTATCACCTTTTCCCCAGCCATTCTCCCCTACCATGTCAAATGGTCACATCCTAATACCTTGTCATTGACAATAACTTCAATCATTTCATAATCTCACTTGCAAACATCCCCCTCTTTTACCATTACATTCCTGTCTAACCAGCTCATTCCTTTTGCAATGCAAATAATCCTCAAATTTCACCAAGACCTGCAGTCTATTCATTCAACAACCTTGATACTGTCATCCACCATCTTCCTACCATAACTCCTCAGCTTCCTTGGCCTTCCCCTACTTTGTCGTACTCAGTCAGTCAGTCATTTCAGTTGCTCAGTCGTGTCCAGCTCTTTGCAACCCCATGGACTGCAGCACGCCAGACTTCCCTGCCCATCACCAACTCCTGGAGCTGGCTCAAACTCATGTCCACTGAATTGGTGATGCCATCCAACCATCTCATCCTCTGTCACCCCCTTCTCCTCCTGCCTTCAATCTTTCCCAGCATCAGGGTCTTTTCCAATGAGTCAGTTCTTCACATCAGGTGACCAAAGTATTGGAGCTTGAGCTTCAACATCAGTCCTTCCAATATTCAGGACTGATTTCTTTAGGATGGACTGGTTGGATCTCCTTGTAGTTCAAGAGTAGTTAGTTGAACTACTACTGTAGTTAAAGGGACTCTCAAGAGTCTTCCCCAGCATCACATTTAAAGTGTCAATTTTTCTACGCTCAGCTTTCTTTTTATAGTCCAACTCTCACATCCATACACGACTACTGGAAAAACCACAGCTTTGAATAGACGGACCTTTGTTGGCAAAGTAATGTCTCTGCTTTTTAATATGCTGTCTAGGTTTGTCATAGCTTTTCTTCCAAGGAGCAAATGTCTTTTAATTTCATGGCTAGAGTCACCACCTGCAGTGATTTTGGAGCCCCCAAAAATAAAGTCTCTCACGGTTTCCATTGTTTCCCCAACTATTTGCCATCAAGTGATGGGACCGGACACCATGATCTTAGCTTTTTGAATGCTGAGTTTTAAGCCAGCTTTTCACTCTCCTCTTTCACCTTCATCAAGAGGCTCTTTAGTTCCTCTTCACTTTCTGCCATAAGGATGGTGCCCTCTGCATATCTGAGGTCATTAATATTTCTCCCAGCAATCTTGATTCCAGCTTGTGCTTCATCCAGCCTGGCATTTTGCATGATGTAATCTGCATATAAGTTAAATAAGCAGGGTGACAATATACAGCCTTGATGTACTCCTTTCCCTATTTGGAACCAGTCTGTTGTTCCATGTCCAGTTCTAACTTTTGCTTCCTGACCTGCGTTCAGATTTCTCAGGAGGCAGGTCAGGTGGTCTGGTAATCCCATCTCTTGAAGAATTTTCCACAGCTTGTTGTGATTTACAGTCAAAGGCTTTGGCGTCATCAGTAAAAAGAAGTAGATGTTTTTCTGGAACTCTCTTGCTTTTTTGATGATCCAGCAGACATTGGCAATTTGATCTCTGGTTCCTCTGCCTTTTCTAAATCCAGCTTGAACATCTGGAAGTTCACAGTTCACGTACTGCTGAAGCCTCACCTGGAGAATTGTGAGCATTACTTTGCTAGCGTGTGAGATGAGTGCAACTGTGTGGTAGTTTGAACATTCTTTGGCACACGCTCAAGTAGCAAAGCAAAGCCCCAATCCCGCTTAAATGCGGGTCACCACTATTGCACGCCTGTAGCCCTGAGTGCACGCGTGACTGGAGAAAAAGCACACAACTACACTGAATGGCCTCAGCTGAACTTTACAACCACTAGCCTCGTGTGAACCCATAATGCTATCTAGCTATTACTATCATACTCCATTCTCCTAAGCCTTTCACTCCTTCCCTCTTCCAAAACACTATTTTGCACATCCTCTTACATCTCTTCAAGATTCCAAAATCTCTTCCCTCAACTTTTCTCTCAAGTGATTAATCTTAGTTCCAATTTCACTCAGAAAACAGAAACAACCAGAAGTGTCTAAAACTTCCCAATGCTACTCCTGCCCACCTACTTGGACCCAGACCCCTGTACTCTGCTTCCTTTCCTGTTGCTACAGATGACGCTTCCGTTCTCCAAGAAAAGTGAAGTGACAGTCGCTATGTTGTGTCCGACTGTTTGTGACCCCATGGACTATACAGTCCGTGGAATTCTCCAGGCCAGAATACTGGAGTAGGTAGCCTTTTCCTTCTCCAGGAGATCTTCCCAACCCAGGGATCAAACCCAAGTCTCCTGTATTGCAGGCAAATTCTTTACCAGCTGAGCCACAGGGAAGCCCAAGCAAAGGCTTGTCCTCAATCCTTTCATTTGTGTAATAGGCCCATATGGTGTCTAGACCCAAAGACATTGCTCCAGCAATTCCCCCTCTTTCCTATAAAATATGTTTTGTTTCCTTTCTTGCATTCCCAACGGCATATAAGCATGCTCTAGTTTATCCCGTCTCAAAAAAATTTTTTTAAAGAAAGAAACTATTTTATTCCCACTTCCTGCAGTTACTGATCCATTTTTATCTTCCACTTTATAACAAAATTCTTCAAAAGAGGTGACTATATTCACTCTCCACTCTTCTCATTCTTTCCGAAACACATTTCAATACAGTATTTTTTTCCACTATTAACTGAAACTGCTTCATTAAAGTCACTAAGGGACACAAGTTGCTAAACCCAATGATTACTTTCCAGCCCTCATGGACTTCCATGTGTTCATTCTTCCTTGCTCCTTCAGAATGCTGTTTTCACTTGGCTTCCAGGCTTCACTTGTACTCACAACTCCTGTTTTCCTATTTCCCTAGCGGTTCCTTCTCAGTATCCTTTGCTGGTTCTTGTTCATCTCAGCCTCTTAATGCTGAAAGTGCCCCAGGGGCCAGCCTTTGGATCTCTCCGCTTTCTGCCAACATTCACTCCTTTAGTAGTATTTGTTCTCAAAGCTTTAAATACCACTTAAACTCTGATAATTCCAACAATTTTGCCTATATGCCTGACCTTTTCCTATGAACTTCTCAATCTTCCAACTCAGATGTCCGATACATCTCATATTTAATAAATCTAAAACTGAAAGCTTCATCTTCTCTTCTCAAAATGTTCCTCTCATAATCTCCCTTCAACTGACAGGTATTCCAGTCTTTCCAGGAGCTCAAGCCAACAGACTGGCAGGTATCCTCAACTCCTCACTTCCCCTAATAACTTATTACAATCTGTCAGCAAACCCTATCATTTCTACTGCAAAACATACCCAGTATCTACCAGTTCTCACCACCTCTACCACTATATCCTGAGACAAGTCATCCTTGTCTCTCTCCAAGGTTACTTCAATAGCTTTATAACTGCTTCCTCCTGGTCTTCTACAGTCTATTTTCAAACAGAAGGCAGTGTAATCCCATAAAACATCAGAACAGTTTTGCTCCCAAGCCGCCAAGGAGTCCCTTACTGGTTTCCAGAAAAGTTGAAATCCTTATAATAGCATCCAAAGCCCCACCCTAACTGTTCTCTTAATCCCCCAACCTCATCTGCAACTACTCTCTGCCTTGATCACTGTTACAAATGAACTGGCCCTCAAATCACCAGGCCTGCTCTCATCTCAGATTCTTCCTGTAGAAAGCTTTCCCTCCAAATATCCCCCAAAAGAATGTAAACTCCATGAGGCAGGGACTTGTGTCTCTCTTGTCTCTGCTATATCCCCAGTATATAAAAGAGTGACACATATTAAGCATCCAATAATTACTGCTTCTTAATGAATACCTCTTGTTCATGTAGCCTCTTCAGACTGGAATAACTTTCCTCTATCTACATACTAAAATCTATTTAAAGGATCATCTCAACTGTAAAATGTTGTCTATTATCTCAAATTGCACTCCCTTCTCTGAATCACGATAGGCAATAGTTCGCACATCTACTATACAAAAATAAATCAATGATTGGAAATATGAGCATCATTCAAGGAGACAATATTGAAAATTATTTTTATTCAAATGAAGCAATGTAAAAGGCTTCCAGTTGAGATGGTTTTTGAGTTCACACTTTAAACTCATACCCCTCCAAACATATATAATAACAATGACAGATTTTTTTTAAAGGCACCTAAATTTTAATTGAAACAACTGCTAAAATTATTGCTGTGATATTTTAATCATAAGCTAGTCTATAACATACTAAGTAATTAAGTTTATAAAATTTTTTAAATATAATAAACATTTCTGTGGTCCTTAATTAAGAACATAATCTTACACCTAAAATTTTGTAGTGAACTTATCTGTTGAGTCCAAGAGTATGAAGAAAAGACAGTTATTTTCAAATATATGAGAGATGCTCAGCGCCACAATTAAGGATTATAATAAACACCAAGGGGAAATTGTAACAATTAGTAACTTTAAAAAGAAACTGAAAGTGAAAGTGAAGTCGCTCAATCGTGTCCGATTCTTTGCAACCCCATGGACTGCAGCCTAACAGGCTCCTCCATCCATGGGATTTTCCAGGCAAGAATACTGGAGTGGGTTGCCATTTCCTTCTCCAGAGATCTTCCCAACCCAGGGATTGAACCCGGGTCTCCCACATTGTAGGCAGACGCTTTACCATCTGAGCCACCAGGGAAGTCCTTGGTGTCTTAAAAAGAAAATGTGCTTATTTTTTATTTCCGTATTAAAACATTAAACTTACTTTCTTCATACTGCTATCTGACCAAGCCTCCATCCACAACACCTGGCACTTCTTATGCAAAGCAGGATTGCTCTCACAGTTTATTATGAAGTTTAAATTTGCAGAATCCATTATCAAAACAATATGCAAGTTTTGTTGCACTCCTAAAAAAACAGGATAAATAGTGTCATGGAATATTACAATAACAATATTTGAAGAAATCTATACATGGTCTGGTTTTATGAAATTAAAATTTTCTGAAATTGGATGGCAGAAGCTCTTTAACAAAAGAGCAAGCTATGAAACAAAGTTATACTCTAAGTGAAAAATCTGCCTGCAATGCAGAAGACAAGAGATGTGTGTTTGATCCCCCACTTGGGAAGATACCCTGCAGAAGGAAACAGCAACCCATTCCACTATTCTCACCTGAAAAACCCCATGGACAGAGAAACACGGCAGGCTATAGTCCAAAGGGTCACAAAGAGTTGCACATGACTGAACAGATAAGCATGCCTGCAATGCACATATATGTGCTATGTTTGTGCAAGGTGGAATAAAATATCCCAAAAAGATATGATATTGCTGTTACTTTTCAAATGTCATACTGGATTCTATTAAGTAATTTTTTTCTTTTTAGGATTTTTGTTTCAATATTCAGAAGCAAAACTGATCTCTGGTTTTCCTTTAGGAGAAATATTTTTCCTATTTCAATGTTAATATCATTTTCCCTTCATAAGAAGGAATTTAGAAACTCTCCTTTATTTTCTATGTTCTGAAGTAGTTTTTAAAATAGCATTGAGATGATCTGTTTCTTAAAGGTGTGGTAGAAATTCCCTCTAAACTTAAAGGAGAGAGAAGGGAAGGTAGCTCTTTGACAACTTTCTTTGTTTCATCAATAATAAATGTTCTTGTAGAAAAATAAAGATGATCACTGTAATAGCAGTGCCTGGGTGGTGTCACTATTACCTTATTTTTTACTTATCAATTTTAGCAGTACACAAAACTGCTTCTATAATAATATGCTTCTTTAGTTTCAAAGACACTACAGCATGTGAAGTGAAGTGAAAGTCACTCAGTCATGTCCGGCTCTTTGCAACCTCATGGACTATACAGCCCATGGAATTCTCCACGCCCGAACACCGGAGTGGGTAGCCTTTCCCCTCTCCAGGAGATCTTCCCAACCCAGGGATGGAACCCAGATCTCCCGCATTCCAGGCGGATTCTTTACCAGCTGAGCCACAGGGGCAGCCAATAGCACTGAACCAACATTGATTTCTCTGCTGGACAAATGTACTGCAGCTGTTACAGTACGATGCCAACATGAGGGGAGGCTGGCTGAAGGCTACACAGGGACTCCCCGGACCATCTTTGCAACTTTTCTATAAATCTAAAAGTATTTTTTAAAAAAATCATCAAGAGGTGACATGGAGCAGAAAGCTGAGAGCAGCGAGGGGCCCAGGCTGATGGAGTGAATGTACGTTCTGTACTATGTGAGTCTAGGGCGGGGAGGGGGAAGGCCACCCCTCCCCCACACCAGGACTTAATAATGGGGCTTAGCTGATCTCTCCCCTTCTGATGTGGCTTCCTGGGAAAGAGGAAGGACTCCTGTGGTTGGTTTCCCTGGCAACCAGCCCCCACCCCTAGGTGCTGGCCAAAAGTCATCTCATTAACAAAAGTCACCTCATTAACAGAATGTGGCACAATCTAAATAATTCACTAATTCTCTAAGATAGGTACTAAGTTTATCACATGGAAACAAAAGCAGCACAGTAAATATCCCAAAAGACATTACCATACTTTCATCCTAACCTTTTGCTAAAATTTTACTTAACATGTTTTTATTATAGGTTAGCCTTTAGTCTACTTACCAGCTATTTTCTAAAAGTTCTATAAAAAAGAAAAAATATAAATTACCAAATGGACCCAAAATTTAAGATACCTTTGCAATCTAATGAGAAAATAAGGTACATTAAACGTATTTATTTCACATGAAGCACAGTTAAATTAATGAGCTCTATCGTACTTACTATACGTGAAGTAGTTGAAGACTGGTCCAAAAAATCCATCTTGCGAAGCCTGATCTTTAAGAGGTAAGAGTAAGGGCTCTAATTCTTCGAGAGTGTAGAGTCCAGGAACTTCACCTGCAGAACATTATATTTCTTCTGAAATTTAGCTACATTACACTAAATTCAACACACATTTTACATACACGATGCTTCTTCTATTTTTATATTAAATGATCTGATGTTATTCAATCTTTGTTTCCAAAACAAGCAAGCCCTATCACCTCTATATTATTCACAAATATATACGTGTAACCTTCATTCAAAAAAATTCAAACTCCTCCCACTAACCATTCATCTATCTGCCTTTCCAAGTCCTTCTCTACCCTCTTCCAAGACTTTGTATTCTAACCTAAGTGAACTTTTTTGTGTTCTAAAACTTTAATGAAATATTTCCTGTTCCTGGAATACATCATACCACAGTCTTGCTCTGCCCCAAATCTTCCACTAAAAATATTGTTTATCCCTCAAGATACTACTTTGCCAACTGCCACGCCCATGAGCCTTTCCTGAATACCAACATATTAGGGAAAGTACTCTTTTCTCTTGAATATAATATCCAAACATCACTGATTGGCATTTATCACATCATTTAATAATAAATGAATTACTTCTCCCTGCCCACTTAGATTCTAAATTCCCAGAAGGCAAATATTTAATTATGATCTGTATTAAACTTAGGACATTTCTGGCAAAGAATCTAAACCATAAATATTTGTTAAATAAATGAATGAATGAGCTTGTTACTAGAAATCAGGAGAACTAGTCATGGCCTGCTACTAAGCAACAGAATGATGAAAATCAAATAAAGGTGGTAAGACTATAAGAATTTGATAGAGGGCTTGTTCACACCATAAATCCAGTTATTTAATAAATATGTATTAAATCAACATATTTGTAGTTCAAAAGAAACTGTAAGATTAAGTGAAAAATTTTTTTCTGCATTCATGAAAAGTCCAACACAGTCTAAACTACTACTTTTCTTTATGCTCATCTCAGAGGTACCAGATCACGACCCAGCCATCAGCCATGTACATATTCAAACACAAGCACATACATGTAAATATGCTCTATGTCTTTCTCTAAATTTGAGCTGTACCAAGATACCCTTGTATCCTTAAATTTAATAAAGAAAGTTAGTTCTATTTACATACTCTATAGGGAATAAGAATTTTAAATATATAAAAGAGACCAAAGGGCCTATTAAGTACTTTCTCTGAAAGTATTTTTCACATAAATATTGTTGCCAAAAGTTAGAAAAATTAACAACCAAAAAAATTTAAGTTTATAATTTTTGCTGTTATACGTTGATAATAAAGACCAATTTATCATACAATAATTACTGGGTTAATGCTTATCTGAATGTTTGCTTTCACAAATTAAAACAAAAACCCTGAATATCTGGCCTGCTACTTTACATCAGCCAAAAGAAACAAAGTCGCCATCTAGTGACAATTTTAGAGAAGGCAATGGCAACCCACTCCAGTACTCTTGCCTGGAAAATCCCATGGACAGAGGAACCTGGTAGGCTGTAGTCCATGAGGTCGCTAAGAGTCGGACATGACTGAGCGACTTCACTTTCGCTTTTCACTTTCATGCACTGGAGAAGGAAATGGCAACCCACTCCAGTGTTCTTGCCTGGAGAATCCCAGGGACAGGTGAGCCTAGTGGGCTGCAGTCTATGGGGTCGCACAGGGTCGGACACGACTGAAGCAACTTAGCAGCAGCAGCAGTGACAATTTAAGCAATATGCAGGAATAAGAACTTTAAAAATCAAAATGAAGTGAAAGTGAAAGTCACTCAGTCTTTCCGACCCCATGTACTGTCCATGGCATTCCCCAGGCCAGAATACTGGAGTGAGTAGCCTTTCCCTTCTCCAGGGGATCTTCCTGACCCAGGAATCAAACCAAGGTCTCCCACATTGCAGGCAGATTCTTTACCAACTGAGTTATCAGGGAATCCCTAAAAAAAAATAGGTTATTTACAAAAAAGGCCTAGTACTTTCACTATACCATTACCTCCACTTTGACAAAAGTTGATGTATTACTTGTCTAACTAGAGTCTTTCTCATTTGGGCACTACAGTGTAGACACCTTACTTTATAAATAAAATGTTTTCTTCAACCAAAGCTATTAAATTCTGAAAGCAAAAAGACTACTTCATGCAGAGTCTACCTAGCAGGATTCAAAACATGTATTATATAAAAGCACAGTGGAACAACAGCATCATGTAAATTTGTCCTCAGTCCCTGGAGTGGAGCAACTCAGAGAGCTGAAACTAGATTTAACAAGGTTTATTTATACTTAAGTACCAAAACACTCTTGGTCCAAGTTCAAAACAAAGCTGTGTCATGCTTAGTTGCTCAGTCGTGTCTGACTCTGTGACACCATGGACTGCAGCCCACCAGGCTCCTCTGTTCACGGGGGATTCCAGGCAAGAATACTGGAGCCAAACCCTCCTCCAGGGGATCTTCCCAATCCAGGAATTGAACCCAGATCTTCCACATTGCAGGAGGATTATCTACCAACTGAGCAACCATGAAAGACCCAAAACAAAGCTCTCTCACACTAATTCTATTAACAATGATTATACATTACAAACAGATTCTAATAACCTTCATAAATTCTGCAGAAAAGGAAGAAATGTAGGAAACTGCAGGTATTTTCCTCAGGGACTCATCAAAAAGATAAGCTGGCTCCAGAGACAAGAGTATACCACAATTCAAGAAATATGACATCTAATATATCTGAAATATATCTACTATTATATAGCCATATTTAAGGCCATATTATAATTATTAAATTATTCCACTAATGATAGACAGTGAGGTTCTAGCATATTTCTTATTTCTTACATATTTCTTTACAGTTCTTTTATTTCTACGAACTAAATTTCTACAATTTAATATAATGTTTATATCAAAGGGTATAGCACATTTTTAAAATATGTACTGGTTGATAACTCTCCCAAAAGGTTATATATATTATCTAATAGTCCCACCAAAAGTGTATAAGAAGGCAAATTATTCAGTATATTTACCAATATCAATATTTAATCATCATTTTTATATAATTCCACAACCTCTTGGTTTCATAAAAACAGGGTTTCTCAGTTCTCCTTCTCGGAGCATGTTTAATGTTTAATCTTCTATCACTTTAGTAGAAGCTATGCCAAATATTTTCTGAAACATAATTTTATATGAGATAACTTCACTTGAATAATATTTACATTATTTATTTTTCTTTAAATAAAACCCATTCACTTGCCTGAAGACAAAAGGCTATTGATCATCTCCAGAAATGTCGGATGTACAAACTGGTAATCCTCAAGAAGTAAAACAACCTGCTGGGCTTCAATACCGGCAAGATGCAGCACCTGCACAATGAGAAAGCACATTCCGGAACCCACTAAATACTTTTTGGCAAATACTGGTAAAAATTTTCATTCTATAGGTAAACTAAGTTATTTTTATTGACTGATACTTTATTGAGTAATCAAAATATAGTTTGAAAAGTAAATTCAGTTCATAAACAAATACTTCTGGGAGAACATTTAATTGTTTTATAGGTAGATCTTTAAAAGCTAGAGGATTATTTTTAAATACACCCACGTATGTCTTAAATTCTACTTTTTGTTTATCTTACCAAGTCATGTAACATCCCATAATCTGAGGTACTGAGAGCTAAAAACAATTTTGCAAAATCATGAAGCAAACAATCAACAAAAAATAAAATAGACTATATTCTATATCAGAGTCTCAAAGGCCATTAAAGCCTTTTAGAATAATAAATAATTAGGATTTAAAACCAAATAAAGTAAAAGACTGTGAGGCACTTACATATTTGAGATCATTCTTGAAATGCTTCAGTTCATATCCCCTGGAAATCTTTGGTGAGAACAGCACTGCCCCGTGCATGTGACTGACTAAAGACGCGATGGTCCGACGACCCACACCACTGCGTCCTGCTAGCAGAAGCGAACCTCCAGGAAAACTCAGCACTCTGTCAATCCTAGACATATATTCCAGGACTTCTTGGAAAAGCAAAATATCTAAATTCTGGTTATCTCGTCCATAATGAATAAGACCCTTTAAAAAAAAAAAACACAAATAATGTTACATAATTAATGCAAGTCTCAAGTATATAACAAAGTGTTAATTATCTAGATTAAGATATTATATTTTTGGTGCACTCAAGAAAAGAAGTTGAGTAAATATGTGTTGTCTCACACTCTCTTATCTATCTAGTAATCCAGGTGCATGGCACTTTCTAAGGAAAAATTTACATGATGTCAAACAAGTGCATAAGTCCACAACAGTCAATTACTTTTGAATATCTTTAATATAACTAGTAAAAAGCAGTATAAGATAAGCAGGATGTAAAAGACTTCAAACTATCCAATTTTTACCACTTGTTACCAAAGGAACATTTCATGCAAAGATGGGCACAATAAAGGACAGAAACAGTATGGACCTAAGAGAAACAGAAGATATTAAAAACAGGTGGCAAGAATACAGAGAAGAAACTATACAAAAAAGATCGTCATGACCCAGATAAACACAATGGTGTGATCACTCACCTAGAGCCAGACATCCTGGAATGTGAAGTCTACTGGGCCTTAGGAAGCATCACAACAAACAAAGCTAGTGGAGGTGATGGAATTCCAGTTGAGCTATTTCAAATACTAAAAGATGATGCTGTGAAAGTGTTGCACACAACATGCCAGCAAATTTGGAAAACTCAGCAGTGGCCCCAGGACTGGAAAATGTCAGTTTTCATTCCAATCCCAAAGAAAGGCAATGCCAAAGAATGCTCAAACTACCGCACAATTGCACTCATCTCACACGCTAGTAAAGTAATGCTCAAATTCTCCAAACCAGGCTTCAACAGTACATGAACTGAGAACTTAAATATGTTCAAGATGAATTTAGAAAATGCAGAGGAACCACTGATCAAACTGCCAACATCCACTGGATCATAGAAAAAGCAAGGGAGTTCCAGAAAAACAACTACTTCTGCTTCATTGTATACACTAAAGCCTTTGACTGTGTGGATCACAACAAACTGGAAATTTCTTCGAAATTGGGAATACCAGACCTCCTCATCTGCCTCCTAAGAAATCTGTATGCAGGTCAAGAAGTAACCGTTAGAACTGGACATGGAACAACAGACTGGTTCCAAATTGGGAAAAGAGTACATCAAGGCTGTATATTGTCACCCTGCTTATTAAACTTGTATGCAGAGTACATCATGTGAAACATGGGGCTGGATGAAGCAAAAGCTGGAATCAAGATTGCTGGGAGAAATATCAATCACCTCAGATATGAAGATGCTTTCTGCCCTAACGGCAGAAAGCAAAGAGGAAGAGCCTCCTGATGGAGGTGAAAGAGGAGAGTAAAAAAGCTGGCTTAAAATTCAACCTTTAAAAAGCTAAGATTATGGTGGCATCTGGTCCCATCACTTCATTGCAAATAGATGGGGAAACAATGGAAACAGTGAGAGACCATTTTCTTGGGTTCCAAAATCACTACAGATGGTGACTGTAGCCATAAAATTAAAAGACACTTGCTCCTTGGAAGAAAAGCTATGACAAACCCAGAGAGCATATTAAAAAGCAAAGACATTACTTTGCCAACAAAGGCCCATATAGCCAAAGCTATGGTTTTTCCAGTAGTCACGTATGGATGTGAGAGTTGGGCAATAAAGAAAGCTGAGCCTGAGGAATTGATAGTTTTGAACTGTGCTGTTGGAGAAGACTCTTGAGAGTCCCTTGGACTGCAAGGAGATTCAACCAGTCCATCCTAAAGGAGATCAGTCCTGGGTGTTCATTGGAAGGACTGATGCTGAAAGCTGAAACTCCAATACTTCCATCACCTTATGTGAAGAGCCGACTTATTAGAAAAGGCCCTGATTCTGGGAAAGATCGAAGGCAGGAGGAGAAGGGGACAATAGAGGATGAGATGATTAGATGGTATCACTGATTCAATGGACAAGAGTTTGAGTAAGCTCCAGGAGATGGTGAAGCACAGCCTGGCGTGCTGCAGTCCATGGGGGTGCAAAGAGTCGGACACGACTGAACAGCAAAACAACAGCACGTGAAGTCAGTGTGCACAGAGTATAAGACAATTTCCAAACTCTCAAAACGCAGTGCCTAAATGAAAATATTTTGTGAACCCTCGTTTTTATGTACTGCTCAGACACGAATCAAAAGCCTATGAAGAGGTAGCATGCCCTGCCAGGAGCCATTGATAGAGGGAAGGGAGAGACAGAGGACAACTTTCACACATTTAACAACATCTGCATATTCCCAAACTTTGCAATACCCATTCCAGTCAGATAAATCAGTTTACCAGACCATGAAAAACTTTTCTGGGTATAAAATCCATACTAACTTCCATACAAATATTAATCTTTGAAGCAATCATATGTAATACAGTTGCTTCTTATTACAATTAATAAAAAAAAAAAACCACTCTGTAGGACAGTGCTGTTAAAAGTTTCAGTGAAACAGCAACATCAATATCATTTAGGAGCCCAAAATTTGGATTCTTTTCTGATTTTTTTAAGTTCAGATTAGCACCTATCAAATCCGACTTCTCACGATGGGACCCAGTCATCAATATTTTCCGGTACTAATTTCTAATGCTCACTAAAGGCTAAGACCACTGCTCTAGGATGAGCAGTTAACAGTACATTAACTGTCAATAGTCTATTAACAGCAGTATTTCCCAATTAAGTCTTTTTAATAGTTCCAACCTCAGATACCTTTTCCCAGCATGTATCTTAGCAATTTTAGACTTATCTGTGTTAGTACATGTGCTTCTGGTTAGATCTGACACACTGGGCTGTCTTCTGTAAGACACAAACCAGTTTCTCCTATTCTAAGATCTTTCACTTAATGCCCTCAGAAAGCTTGCAACAAATATTTTGAAAACGGTTTCAATCATAATCAAATCCCAATTCAAATTCATGATTCATATCATACCTTTTTAATAACATCCTTAAGATCTGAAGAATTTAGTTTTCCAAGTGGTTTTCCATGGGGAGGCAAAGGTTGTCCTGGGACTGACCTTGTTCCTGAATTATGTTGGGCTCCCCACGTAACATAGAAATTATCTGTAGAAATGAAAGGTATTTTTTCTTCATATGTGTTATTTCTAATGGGAGTATCAGTAAATGTATTTCACACTAAACCATTTTTAACTATATTAGTCCAAATAAGAACATCCCCAAAAAGGCAAAGATTAATTACTTTGAAATGGCAAACAAATAAAACAATCTCAAAATTATTCTTGAAAAAGAACACAGATTTATAAATAATATCAAGAGCCTTATCTTTTAAAATAAAAGAAAAATTAATCAAATTGTAATTGGAAAATAAAAACACCACAACTTTTCTTAAATTTATCTGTAGCAGTGTTCCTATTACCATATAAGGAAAATCTGTTCACCATTCTAGTGAAACTTCCCGCTCCCAATTCCTCTGGGAGACTGTTCCAGCAGTCTTCTTATCATATAGAGCATTCAGCAACAGCCCTCCCTTCCCTAGACTCACATTCTTCTTTCTTTATCCATCACATTTCTCACATTTTCTACTTAGCAAAACCACTATCTAAAGTCTTATTTGGGAACAACAATACTGCCATAAGTGCCAAATCCAAATCTTATAGTCATTATCCTAACATGACTTGTGTGCATCTCCTTAAAGGAGCTTTTTCCTTGAATCTATACTGGGCTCAAGTCACTACCACTATTCTTTTCAGCTGTCCACTTATCACTCATATTCTTTAGTTTCATTGGGATCCAAAGTCAGTCTGTTATACTTTAATTTTATAATAAATATGCCCTTGGAATTATTTAATCTTATTCTGTATATTAAACTATCAACTATCTAAATATATACCAAAATCTGATTCATGATCTATAGGCAGGTCTCCCAGCTCCAGTCTAGTCCCATATTTCCAATTGCTTAACATACATATAACTCGTGCATTCATTCATTAAACACATATCTATCACAGATCTGTATTTAAACACTGTACTTTGTTAAAATAAGTAATGAATAAGACAAACCTAATTTCTCCCCTCATAGAAAGGATAAACTTTATGTAGACTCCCAAAACACTTGAAAAACATTCAAACACATGTAAGAAACAACTCATTATCTTCATATCTCATCATTTCTCAACTATAAGAACATGCTCCTAACTCATATCCCTGCTACAAGCCTCTGCCCCATTAAATGTATCCTCACTGCTACTAGAGTAACAAACACAAAACAAAATCTGCTAGTGCCACTGCACTCCAATATCACATATAGCTTCCCACTGCCTTAAAACATTTTCCTAATCAAGGTAATTTGGCTACAATTTGGCTTCACCGACTGCTTGAATCTCTTATCTTTCTCTGTATCCTACAACATACTCTAGTTTTCTCAAACCTTTGATTCTTTGCATATTCTTTTTCCTTTGTCTAGAATGCTCTTCCTCTCTTCTTCACTTAATATAGTCATTCTTTAACATACAGCTTGTATAGAGCTTAATCACCAAGTCATGTCCAACTCTTGTGACCCCATGGACTGTGGCCTGCCAGGCTCCTCTATCCATCAGATTCTCTAGGCAGGAATACTGGAGTGGGTTGCCATTTCCTTCTCCAGGGGATCTTCCTGACCCAGGTATCAAACCTGGGTCTCCCGAATTGCAGACAGATCCTTTATTGACTGAGATACAAGGGAAGTTCAAGATACAACTTGGTTTTCTGCAATCTGCTCAAAAAAAAATTAAAATCTTAGGTGTTAATCTAACAAATATGTTATAGGCCATATGCTGAAAATCATACAACACTAACGAAAGAAAGCAAAGAGTAAATAAATGAATAAATATATTACATTCATGGATTAGAAAAATCAACATAATAAAGAGGTCAGTTTTTCCTGAAACCAATATACAGAACTAATACAATTCCTACCACAATCCGCAACACTGTATATACAGACAAGATTATTCTAAAATTTATATGGAAAGGCAAGGGAATTGAAATACCTAGAATGATTCTGAGAAAGGAAGAATAAATAAGGAAACAGTCAACTGAATTTTAAGACACTAAGCTACAGCAATCAAAACTATGTTATTGGCAGAAAGACTGATATACATCAAGGAACAGAATTGAGAACCCAGGAACAGACTTATACAACTAATTTTTTTTTTATCAGCTCTGCTTTTATTTTTTTAGTTAAATTCATTTATTTTAATTGGAGGCTAATTACTTTACAATATTGTATTGGTTTGCCATACATCAACATGAATCTGCCACGGGTATACACGTGTTCCCCATCCTGAACCCCCCTCCCACCTCCCTCCCTGTACCATCCCTCTGGGTCACCCCAGTGCACCAGCCCCAAGCATCCAGTATCTTGCAACGAACCTGGACTGGCAATTCATTTCTTACACAACTAATTTTTGAAAAATGTGCAAAAGCAATTCAAGGCAGAAAGGTAACTACTTAACAAACAGTACTAGAACAAGTGGACAACCACAGGCAAAGAAATGAACTCTGACCCAAGTCTCACATCTTACAGAGAAATTCACTCAAACTGGATCACTGATTTAAAATATAAAACTATAAACTCTCTAGGGGAAAACAGTAGGGAAAAATCTTCAAAATCTAGGACTACACCTAGTTCTTAAGCTTGACACCAAAAAAACCTTTGAAAAATTAATAAATTGAGCTTCATCAAGTTAAAACTTTTTTTATCTATAAAAGACTCTATTAAGAAGATGAAAATACAAGCTACAGAGTGGGAGAATATATTTGCTAATCACATATTTGATAAAAGAATAGTATCTAAAATACATAATGAACCCTAAAAACTCAATATTTAAAAAACCCAATTAGAATGTGGGCAAAAGACACAGAGACATTTCACTGAAGAGGACATGCAGAAGACACTCGATGCTCAACCTCACTGAACGACTTCATTTTCAAGACACAAAACAAAACCACCACGACACATCAATATACACTTATCAGAATGGCCAAAATAAAAAATAGTGATGACACCCAATGCTGGCAAGGATGTGGAGCAATTGGATCACTCATATATTGCTGGTGGGAATATAAAATGAAATACATCTACTCTAGAAAACAGTGTGGTAGTTTTGTTATTTGTTAATTAAGCATACAAGTACCATTCAACACTGCAACTGCATTTCTGAACATTTATCTCAGAGAAACAAAAAAGTCCACAGAAAACCTGTACATAAATGGCTATAGCAGCTTTCCTCCTAAGAGCCAAACACCAAAAACAATTCAGATGCCCTTCAACAAGTACACAGTGAAAGAAATGGTAGCATTTCAAAATACCTACTCAGCAATAAAAAGGAATAAACCACTGAAACACTTGAGAATCTGCATATATCTCCAGAGAATTATCCCGAATGAAAAGTAAGATACTTGAAATGGCAAAATTAAACACTGAAAAGATGGTCGTTTCCAGAGGAGGGGAGAGGAGTTCATCCGTTTTAACTGTACCGGTGTCAATACCCTGGTTGTGACCTTGTACTATACTCTTGTCAGATGCTACTACTGGGGGAAAAAAGTACAAAGTTCACGCTCTCTCTCTCTATTAGTTCTTATAACTGTATGTAAATCTATAATTATCTCAAAATAAAAATTATTTTAAAAAATTTCAAAGTAACTTCCTCAAAAAAGGAATTAGTCTCTAATCTGCTATACCCCTAAATTCCAGCATTTATCCCAAATATATTCAGAATGTATCTAGTTTAAGTATCTAAAATTAAATTTTTCTTAATAAACTAATATTCTACTATGTGAAAATCCTATTTGCCAAGATCTAACAGATACCAAGTCTGTTTTTTAAAAAAAATACAATCCTTTATTTAAAAGTAAAATGCTGAGAAAAGACATTATGTATTGAGTCCTACATGAGACCCTAAAAGACAAAAACTGTAGAGAAAAACACACTAATACTATCTAATGTCCAAAGGATATATCATTTTCTTCTCAGGAAGAGACATTATTAACTCAGTTTTTTGATTGAGAAAAGTGGTAGTATTTGAAAACCAAAGTTCTCCATGCTAAGCCATGAAAGCTACAGTACACAATGACATAAAACCTCACTCAAAATCAAGTCAACTTTGAACTATTATCAGGCTTCTCTTAGCATTTCATACTGTCTTATTTCCTGATTCTAAAACTCAAGCAACACCTAGAAAATTCCTTCTATCAATCTTAACATCCCTTTCTTCTTTAAGACTCCCCCTCACTTATGTCATTATGATCCTGGAACCAATATCAAATGCAGAAAGATACAGTATAATGTACTACATGTAATATTTTTGAAGCCTAGCTTTACACTCTAATACAACAGAAACTCATTTTATAGCTTAAAAGCAGTTTTATTACGGAATAGATTCAAATGATAGTCTTCTTCTGTCAAAGTCCTTTCACCATGTTGATTTTCCTATTACATGCATCACTCCCACAGCATTTTCATAATACAAATTGGTCATTAAGCAGTAACAGTTGCAAATGTAACATAGCTCCTTTGGTGCTACGCTTTGTTTATCGTAACAACGGGTAAAGCTGCTAATGGGTGCGTGTTCTGTGCTAAGGACACTAACAGTAGAGACAGGAATGAGAGCTGCCATTATTCTCAAATCAAAGTTCATTATAATCAAATACAGATCTTCACTATGACCTTTTAAGTATCACACATATACGGTTATTTTTATTAGTAAAAGTCCTTCAGGAAATACAATTTTGAATTGCAAATATAAAACACTTGCAGTCTGAACAACTGTTTCCAAGAAAAAAATTACCGTCATTATTTTGTTTGGAAAATAACTACTGCAATCTAGTAAAAAAGACAAAGCAACTTCTTATGGTTAAAACATTAAAATTATCCAAGGTTTTAGGGCTTTTCATTTTATTTTACTGAAGCATAGTTGATCTACAATGTCGTATTAATTTTTACTCCACAGTAAAGCGATTCAATAATACCTAAATTATCCAAAGTTTTGATTTGTTTAGACATATGAAATCATACTATCAGAAAGAAAAATAATTTGAAAGTTCTCACAGCATTTATAAATTTACAAAAGTCTGTAACTATATTACCTGCCATATTATCTAGTACATCTGAGCCCCAATCTCCTTGAAACACTGATGTTAAAATGCTGTCAAATAAATGAAGTTCCTTTGCACCAACAATTTTGTCACGAAATAAGCGCCGTGCTTCATATGCTACAATTTCTAATACATAATCTAGAGGATGGTTTGAGCATCCTAAAAGAGACAAAATTTTCTTTAATTAGAGTAAAATTCAAATGATTTAAAAATGGGCTATTTCAACATAATGTTAGAAAGAATTAGAGAATGAGAATCTACATACCATAATTTTGGCATCAGATAAATAGAAAAAAAAGGGGAAAAGAGTTAAAATTCATTTTATGAATGAGTAGGTAAATTTTTTTGATTATTTAAAGGATATGTTAAACACTATTATCTCTAGTAGTTTACTAAAAATATCAATCCCTAAAAGCATATTAAACTTGCTTTGGCTGTAAAGAATAATGATTACATTTTTTCTCAAATCAAGTTTTAATAGTGAAAATCATAGTTTAGAAAAGGAAGTGTACTAAAATATCACAATTTTCATATGTTTAAATTTAATATCAACATTATTTCAATTATAATTTTTAAAATATTATCATTTCAATACTCATTTATCTATTGCAAATATAATACACAGCATAAATACACATGGAGAGACACACTATGACATTCTAAAGAAAGATAAATGATTTGAAATCATAAAAGCAAAACTTACCTCCTTCTAAATCATATCTGAATAAGCCAAGAACCCACTGGGTAAGGATGCAAGGAGTAAAGAAATAATGACTATAATCATCAACTGTAAATTTGGCCCGCACCTGAAAAAAAAGGCAAATGATTTGTCCTATTCTTTTAAATTCATAATCATGATGTAAATTTTTCAGTCACTTTAAATTTACAGGAATGTCAGTTTCTACCAGTGAGTGGAACCGTGTATGAACATTACTGATTTCCTTAGTTATCTTGTATACTATATTTTATGCACCTAAAAAACATTATCTAAGAAAGGTTGTTCATAAACTTCAATAAGATGATAAAAGGTTGTCCACGCAAGAAAACAAAATAAAAAGTTAAAAAGTCCTCCTAAAGAAAGGAATTCAAGGAAAGTCAGTTCAGTTCAGTCACTCAGTCGTGTCCGTCTCTTTGTGACCCCACGGACTGCAGATCGCCAGGCTTCCCAGGCCATCACCAACTCCCAGAGCTTACTCAAACACATGCCCATTGAGTCAATGATGCCATCCAACCATCTCATCTTCTATCGTCCCCTTCGCCTCCTGCCTTCAATCTTTTCCAGCATCAGGGTCTTTTCCAATGAGTCAGTTCTTCGCATCAGATGGACAAAGTATTGGAGTTTCAGCTTCAGTATCAGTCCTTCCAATGAGTATTCCGGACTGATTTCCTTTAGGATGGACTGGTTGGATCTCCTTGCAGCCCAAGGGACTCTCAAGAGTCTTCTCCAACACCACAGTTCAAAAGCATCAATTCTTTGGTGTTTGGCTTTCTTTATAGCCCAATTCTCACATCCATACACGACCACTGGAAAAACCACAGCTTTGACTATACGGACCTTTTTTGGCAAAGTAATGTCTCTGCCTTTTAATACGCTGCCTATGTTTTTCACAGCTTTTCTTCCAAGCAACAAGCGTCTTCTAATTTCATGGCTGCAGTCACCACAGGCAGTGATCTTGGAGCCCAAGAAAATAAAGTCTGTCACTGTTTCCATTGTTTCCCCACCTATTTGCCATGAAGTGACGGGACCAGATGCCAAAGGAAAGCCAACCTAAGTGTAAAATGGGAGCTATAATTCCAAGGTGCTCATGAGTGTAAGACAGACCCACTTTATAACAGCAGGACCGACAGAGCTATCTTATGTTCAAGAGGTCACAGAACTTTGAACAAATCAAAGTGCCACAACTCATATATATCAGCAACAAGTGTACAGCCTGTGCCCTCCTCCCTACAGACAGGGCCACTTCTCTTGCTCTGGCCTTGATCACCTAACATATGAATTAATTTATAAAAACATAGTTTTTTCTTTCCTCACTCTGGGCTTTCTATATGGTACTAGTGGTAAAGAACCTGCCTGCCAATGCAGGAGATATAAGAGATGCAGGTTCAGTTCCTGGGTCAGGAAGATGCCCTGTAGGAGGATATGGCAACCCACTCCAGTATTCTTGCCTGGAGAATTTGACGGACAGAGGAGCCTGGAGGGCTACAATCCAGAGGATCACAAAGAGTCAGACATGAATGAAGCAATGGAGCATTCACGCACTTCTACTCTAATACTATTAAGAGCATCTTCCACAAACACTTTCATAACTTTCACATGCTATTCCCTTTACCCAGGAAGACCCTCTTTCATCTTAGGTCACTTTGTGAATTTCTCTTCATTTTTCAAAACTTAGACCACATTTCCTCTTAAAAATCTACCACACACAACAAAGTTACTCACTCCCTCTTTCATGCTGTCTCTGTAACTAGTACATACTGCTAATGATATACATATTGTGTGCTCAGTCGCTCAGTTGTGTCCAACTCTTTGTGGCCCCATGGACTGTAGCCTGCCAGGCTCCTCTGTCCAATTTTTCAGGCAAGCATACTGGGGTGGGTTGCCATTTCCCACTGCAGGGAATCTTCCCAATCCAGGGACTGAACTCACATCTCTTGTGTCTCCTGCATTGGCAGGTGGATTCTTTACCAATGCACCACCTGAGAAGCCCTGCTATACTTACTACACCATATTAATAGTTTATTTATATGATCAGGTCCCTCATTAGTGTGTGCACGCTCAAAAACAGTGACTCAGTTATCTTTGTATCCTTAGGACCAGCACTGGAAAGAGGAGGTACTCAATAAATATCTTCTACATCCTTACTTTATCAGAGCATTTTAAACATTTCTTCACAGACAGAAGGAAAGAAAGAAACATCAAAAATTACTCTCAGGTTTGAATCCCGGAAGACAGAAACTGAAAGAAGTCAGGAGAAAGATCTAGTTTTAGAAAGAAAACAAACCCCATTGTAAATATGCTAAATTTGAGCTCAAAGCAGAATAACCACTTACCCACTGATTTGTTTTTTCAATATTTGTTGGGTGTCTATTAGAAACTGCCAGAAGATGTAATAGTGAATGAAGTACACACAAACATCTACCCTCGAGAGTTCCTCTCTAGGAGAAAAGTATAAATGGCAGGAAAATAAAGCCTGAGCACCAACGCAGGTTAGGATTAAAGGCAGCCCTCTAGAAGTGATACTAATAGACATGAAAACTACAATATAAGTGAATATATACCTGTTCATACACTTGTACCATAGATCCTGCTAAGAGATAAATTTTTGAAGAAGAACCCCAAATAGAATGATTCTTCAGATTTTTATGTAGAACTGCTTCCAAATATGCTCCATAAATTGTTTGTAATTGCTCTCTTTCTGGGTAACTAAAAAAAAAAAAATCATATAAGAAGTTGAAATAAATATTCTAAATTATTATTTTAATGTTAAGGTATAGAACTGATTTCCAAACTGTGTGGTTTTCAAACTGTGAGGCCTAGATACCTCCAAGGTTTACTCAAGGGCTTAAGCCAAACTCACGGTCCTTATTCTTACTTCAACTCAATCAGATCCCTAATTATCTGTTGTCAAATACTAAGGATTCTAATACAGGATTCTAATGAAATGACTTAAAAACATAATTGTTTAAAAGACCACTGATAGTTGGCAAGGGTCAGAGGAAAAGTATGCTTAAGAAAAAGCATCTGTAATTAAGTATATTCTATACAAAGAACAATAATCCACTTTAGAACTATGGAAGTAGAAAACATCAAATAAAATCAACCTTTCCTCCCAAACCAAAATCTATTTCAATACAGCTGTAACATTCTAAAAGAAGAATGTTAATGGATGGGAGCAGTTTAGCACAACAGCATAAAAAAGATTTGGAGGACTTCGCTGGTGATCCAGTGGTTAAGACTCCATACTTTGACTGCAGAGGGGCTCAGGTTCAATCCCTGGGCAGGAAATAAGATTCCACATGTCATGTGCTATGGTCAAAAAAAAAAAAAAAACCTAAAACAGTACTGTGGTTACTAGAATATATATGGATAAGTGTTACAGCATGTAAGTTTTCCTCAGTAAAGTTATTTAAAAAAAAAAAAGTTTTGTAAAGCAAAATATAACCAAGGATACAATGTCATAAAATTGCAGTTCATGTAACAATCATGGACCATGGAGATGGATGGGTAAAACAGGATTAATATCTGTTGTTGTTGTTGTTTAGTTACTAAATCAGGATTAATATTATAGGACACTAAATGATCTAACTCTACCTTGTTCAGATATAAATTCTCTTTTTAGTTATCTCATAAAATTTGATTGTATTTTTGCTTTATATAACCCATAAAACAGTTAAGCCTAAAACTCACCATTCAGATTCCTGACACTGACATTTAGAGACAATACAAAGTAGTTCTGTTTATTTCTATTACATAAGAAGCACTGATTAAAGCCTTCGTCACCCTAACTTACTTCTTACAGTTTAGGAAGGATAGGAAAAAAATAATATCAGAGCTATTGGACTATTTTTATATTCTACATTTGGAAGTGATATCATTAAGACTTTCATAAAATGCAATATATAAGATGTCTCTCCACGTCAAAAACAAAATTTTAATACAATGATACATACTCTATAGCACAAAGACGAACAATAGAAGTAAATCTGGTAGTAAGCTGATGTCTTCCCAGTCTTCCTCCAGCTGACATAGAAGCCACAATTTGAATATTTTCTAAACCAACCCATTCTAAATTTTCATCATAAAATCCTTGATATGTCAGTACCTATTTAAAAATAAATATGTTTAAATGTTTCATGCTTAAGATTTTATAATCATATTTTGCGTAAAACAATTGTTTCTGAATGAAATCATCCTCTAACTCAAAAATTTGACTGAAATATACTTTAATTTCTTATTTCATTAAAATAATACTGTTCAAGATTCTGTGTTCAATGTCAAAAACAAATTTATGGTTATAGGCGAGGTGGTGGGATAAACTGGAGGTTGGAATTGCACACTGTATACATACAAAATAGATAACAAATAAGGATCTACTGCCTAGCACAGCCAAGTCTTCTCAATACTCTTTAATGACCTGTATGGGCAAAGGATATAAAAAAGAGTAAATATATTCTATATAACAGATTCACTAATGGATAGCAAAAACTAACAAAGCATGTCAATCAACTATGAGCCAATAAAAATGTTTTTAATTCAAAAAAGACTCTGTTCAGTTAGTTAGCTGAACTATGCTCATTTTAAAAATGCTTTTCAAAATAAATATTAAAGTGCAGATCATACTATTAATATAAATCTACTTGCAATTATCAAAAAAAGTGAAAAATAGGGAAAAATAAAAGGAAAACAGTTTGGGTTTTTTCTGTACATGTTTTAATATATTCAGCAGTTACATAGAAAAGCAAAATGTGAACCTGATTATCAAGCTCTAATTTAGAATTTAGCGTTCCCAGTGTGATATAAATCACATAAAGAAAACCTTCCACAATGACTGAGGCATGCCTGAGGAAATATATTAATATAACTGTTTTTGGAAGAGTGCATACGTAGAAAAATTAAGCCAAAACTTGTGCAATTCTAACACCATCCTCAGCTTCTGTTTTCAGGAATGAAGGGCAGGTAAACAGTGTAGGGTAACAGCTGTTTTCATTCTTTTGAAACAGCGTCTCTATGTAATACTAATTTCTAGATGTAGGAAGTTCAAAGAAAGTAGCCCTGGGGTAGGAATAAGGTGCTTCAGGAGTTTAATTTCCATTTAATTTCCACAATGGTCCTAATGAGAGATGCAGATTTTCTATCTATAAGAAAAGTTAGTGAAATTAAATTGTCTCCAATTATATCAAAACACTTCAAGTGATAATACCCACCTGCTGCAGGAAAGCTATCAAAGTACTGGTGCCCCATTTGTCCAGCCTGGGTAGGTTGATGTCTTTTAAGTACAGAACGAGTCTCTCACAGTCTCTCGGTCTATATACTCGGCCAGTGTTAGTACTGATGACCATGCAAGTCTGGCTCAGTTTCTGCAGGAGATGCTGGGAAGTAGTCTGCGTGCTACAGTGAACTGTGGCGATGTAAGTTGACCGGAGTTGGGAAAACGCATACCTGAGCAGCATCCTGTGAAAGACAAAACACTTGACCTTATAAATGCAACCAGAGAATACTCTTCATATTCAAAATACAATTTCTATTATTCAGTACATATGTACTTTTGGCTGTGCCGGGTCCTCACTGCTACAGGTCCTTTTCTCTAGCTGCAGCAAGCAGGGACTACTCCAGCTGCGGCTTGCAGGCTTCTCTTCGTGGGGGCTTCTCGAGACTGAGCACAGACTCGGACGCAGAGACTCAGCAGCTGCGGCGCAGGGGCTCAGTAGGTGCGGATCCCAGGCCCCAGAGCACAGGTTCAATAGATGTGGCACACAGGCTTAGCTGCTCTGCAGCATGTGGAATCTTCCTGGACCGGGGATTGAACCTATGTCTCCAGCACTGGCAGATGGACTCTTTTCCACTAAGCCACCAGGGAAGCCCCCAAGATTTCTAATTCTAAATATTTCCATTTCTAAATTATTTACAATGTTGTTTAAGGAAATAGTAGTAACAATAGATATAATTTCTACAACTATCCATAGCTACTAAACTAGATTTCTAACTTTTAGAGTGGAAAAAAAAATAAATTCATATTTTAAGGCATTCTTGAGACTCAGCCGGAAAAAAAAAAAAATCAAGGTTCACCAAAAATAATTTAGTTTGAAAAAAGTATACATAAAAACCATTTATGTATATATAAAAAGTATACCAAAAAATTGTGATAGATTTTCATATACTCTAGAGTATGTGAAATTTTAATTCTTTAAAGTAAATGCTCCAAAGAGAATCATCTTACATCTAAAAAAAAATGCTCAGTTCAGTTTACTTGAGTTCAATCACTCAGTCGTGTCTGACTCTTTGCGACCCCATGGAGTGCAGCAAGCCAGGCCTCCCTGTCCATCACCAACTCCCAGAGTTTACTCATATCCATTGAGTCGGTGATGCCATCCAAAAAAATGTTCACATGCACTAATCATTTTGTTGTGATTCTATGCACAAATTTTTTTAAGGGTATCTTCTCAGATTTCTCTGATTCCATCAGGAAACACGTAACTTGGCAGGAAAAAAAGGACATATTTTTCTCTATAGTAATATTATTTTTACAAATAGTGACAATAAAGAGTCCTTCATGAAAATGTACCTGCCACTTTAACCAAAAACATGTAACAAAATCTGTTAAATCATTTTAGAACAGGAGAGATGCATAAATCCATTACAGGCATCTTGATTATTATTTTTCTGCTCTTACCCTTTGCCACATCCTTCTGGTCCAACAAGAATAAATGGCTGCTTAGTATCAGGACTTAACCAAGGTTTGAAATAGTCTAGACCTCGCTGCATGTCAGGAGTCTGAATAACTGGAAGAGTGTGGCTATTGCTGAAATCATCAGCAGTCAAGTTTTCTGGCTTCTTCAGCACATAAGATGCTAATTGTCCTCTACTTGAGTCATAGTATGTGTCCAGTGGTTTGTGAGGGTCTGGAGGAGATTGTCGTGCCCAGTTAAAAACCTTAAGAAGAAAAAGTTATGAAAGATTTTCATATACTCCAAACAGAATATGTGAAATTTTAATTCTTTAAAGTAAATGCTTCAAAGAGAATCATCTTACTTCTTAAAAAAGTTCACATGCACGGCTGCTGCTGCTGCTAAGTCGCTTCAGTCATGTCCAACTCTATGCGACCCCATAGACAGCAGCCCACCAGGCTCCTCCATCCCTGGGATTCTCCAGGCAAGAACACTGGAGTGGGCTGCCATTTCCTTCTCCGTCACATGCACTAAACTTACTAAATATCCTTAATAATTATAGTAACATTTTATCTCACATATTATTCTCTAAATGATCATTCAAGCAAATAAATAAAATTCATCTAGAGCTGCCATATGTGGGGTCGCACAGAGTCGGACACGACTGAAGTGACTTAGCAGCAGTCCACACATATATTGTATAAACATATTCAACTTCCCATTGAGTTCTTATGAAAACTAAACTACAAATAACACAGTGTAGGGCTCCAAGACCCGTCATTTCCAGTATAACTGTCCACTGCACTCTCACCACTGCTGCTCTCAACCTGTTCCTCTTTCAAAACTGTCGTCTATACAGATGCACAGCAGGGAGTTAACCCTAATGCAACTCAACACCTTTACTGACTTTTATTCTGTACAATAAGACATTGAGTGGTAACAATAAGAAGCATCTGGCAACAGAGGCAACAGATGGGCTACGGAAAGAAAAACACAACAGAGAAAATAATAAAGGGTGGTATCAATGAAACAAAATGACAAAAATGCAGAAACATAATGTTGGAACCAACCCCAATGAATATGTGCTCAATTATTTCAGTGGAGGTCAATAGGAAGAAATCCCTTAATATGTAGAATTTTACTTTATAAACAATGTAGCTGAAATGACTTTTGCACTAAATAAAGATCTATAATGATTGTTCCATCTAAGCATTTATAACTGGAAAACTCTTCTGGTTAAAAAAATGATTAAAAATTTGTTACTTTAAGATTAAAATGAATAAAATAACTATATTTATTCATATAGCTAAGAAGGTACAAAAATATCTAACAAAAAACACAGTCCAGACTTTAGCCTATTAAAAAATCTTTCATAGTTTTATTTTTTAATCAAAGGATAACTGCTTTACAGACTTTTATGTCAAACCTCAACATGAAGCATCCACAGGTATACATATATCCCCTCCCTGTGAAACCTCCCTCCCCATCCCACCACCCTAGGTTGATACAGAGCCAATGTATGAGTTTCCTGAGCCATACAGCAAATTCCCATTGGCTATCTACTTTACATATGATAATGTAAGTTTCTACGTTATTCTGTCCATACATCTCATCCTCCCCTCCCCTCCCCATGTCCATAAGTCTATTCTCTATGTCTGTTTCTCTATTACTGCTCTGAAAATAAATTCTTCAGTGCCATCTGTCAGTACCATTCTTCAGTACCATCTTCAGGATATATGCATTAGTATACGATATTTTGGAGAAGGCAATGGCACCCCGCTCCAGTACTTTTGCCTGGAAAATCCCATGGACGGAGGAGCCTGGTAGCCTGCAGTCCATGGGGTCGCTAAGAGTCAGACACGACTGAGTGACTTCCCTTTCACTTTTCACTTTCATGCCTTGGAGAAGGAAATGGCAACCCACTCCAGTGTTCTTGTCTGGAGAATCCCAGGGACAGAGGAGCCTAGTGGGCTGCTGTCTATGGGGTCGCACTGAGTCGGACACGACTGAAGCGACTTAGCAGCAGCAGCAGCAGCAGCAGCATACGATATTTATCTTTCTTTTTCTGACTTACCTCTCTGTGTATAATAGGCCCTAGGTTCATCCATCTCATTAGAACTGACACAAATGGGTTCCCTTTTATGATTAATATTCCATTGTGTATACGTACTACTTCTTTATCCAATCATCTGTAAATGAACATCTAGGTTGCTTCCATGTTCTAGCTATTGTAAACAGTGCTGCAATGAACAATGGGATACATGTGTCTTTTTCAATTTTGGCTTCCTCAGAGTATCTGCTTGGAGTGGGACTGCTGGGTCATATGGTGCTTTCATTCCTAGTTTTTTAAGTAATCTCCATACCGCCGTAGTGGCTGTATCAATTTACATCCCCACCAACAGAGCAAGAGGATTCCCTTTCCTCCATACCCTATCCAGCATTTATTGTTTGCAGATTTTTTTATGACGGCCATTCTGACCAGTGTGAGGTGATATCTCATGGCAGTTTTGACTTGCATTTCTCTAATAATGAGGGAGGTTGAGCATCCTTTCATGTGTTTGGTAGCCATCAGTATGTCTTCTTGGGAGAAATGTCTGTTTAGGTCTTTTTCCCACTTTTTCAATGGGTTGTTGCTCTGGTTTTGAGTTGTATGTATATTTTGGAAATTAATCCTTTGTCAGTTGTTTCATTTGCTATCATTTTCTCCCATTCTGAGGGTTGTCTTTTCACCTTGCTTATAGTTTCCTTTGCTGTGCAAAAGCTTTTAAGTTTAACCAGGTCACACTTGTTTACTTTGGTTTTTATTTCCATTACTCTAGATGAGTCATAGCGAATCTTCTGTTGATTTATGTCAAGTGTTCTGCCTATGATTTCCTCTAACAGTTTTATAGTCTGTGGTCTCACATTTACATCTTTAATCCCTTTTGAGTTTATCTTTGTGTATAGTATTAAGAAGTGTTCTAACTTCATTCTTTTGCACGTAGCTGTCCAGTTTTCCCAGCACCACTTATTGAAGAGGCTGTCTTTGCTCCATTGTATATTCTTGCCTTCTTTGTCAAAACTAAGGTACCCATAGGTGCATGGGTTTATTTCTGGGCTTTCTATCTTATTCCATTGGTCTGTATTCCTGTTTTGTGCCATTACCGTACTGTCTTGATGACTGTAGCTTTGTAGTATAACATGAAGTCACAACAGTTGATTCCTCCAGCTCCATTCCTCTTTCTCAAGACTGCTTGGGCTATTCAGGGTCTTCTGTGTTTCCATATGAAATGTGAAATTTTTGTTCTAGTTCTGTGAAAAATGCCATAGGTAATTTTCATAGGGATCACACTGAAACTGTAGATTGCATTTGGTAGTATAGTCATTTTCACAATATTGATTCTTCCAACACAGGAACATGTAATATCTCACCATCTGATTACGTCATCCTTGATTTCTTTCATCAGTGTCTTGTAATTTTCTGTATATATTCTTTTGTCTCCTTGGTTCAGTTAATTCCTAGATATTCTATTCTTTTTGTTGCAATGGTGACTGGGATTGATTCCTTAATCTCCCTTTCTGATTATTCATTGTTAGTATATAGGAATGCAAGTGATTTCTGTGTATAGATTTTGTATCATGTGACTCTGCTAAATTCACTGATTAGATCTAGCATTTTCTGATAGTATATTTAGGGCTATCGACTTCCCTGGTGGCTCAGATGATAAACCGTCTGTCTACAATGCAGGAGACCCAGGTTTGATCCCTGGGTTGGGAAGATCCCCTGGAGAAGGAAATGGCAATCCACTCCAGGACTACTTCCTGGAAAATCCCATGGACAGAGGAGCCTGGTAGGCTACCGTCCATGGGGTCACAAAGAGTCGGACACGACTGAGCAACTTCACTATATCCCTATATCCCTATATGTATAGTATCATGTCATCTGCAAACAGTGACAGCTTTACTTCTTTTCTGATCTGGATTCATTTTATTTTTCTTCTCTGACTGCTGTAGCTAGGACTTCCAAAAACATGTTGAGTAACAGTGGTAACAATGGACAACCTTGTCTTGTTCCTGATCTTAGGGGAAATGCTTTCAGGTTTTCACCATTGAGAATAATGTTTGCAGTGGGCTTATAATATATGGTCTTTACTATGTTGAGGTAGGTTCATTCTATGCCCATTTTTGGAAGAGTTTTAATCATAAATGCGTGCTGATTTGTGTCAAAGGCTTTTTCTGTATCTATTGAGATTAAGCACAAGCTGGAATCAATATTGCCTGGAAAAGTATCATTAACCTCAGATATGCAGATGACATGACCCTTATGGCAGAAACCAAAGAAGAACTAAAGAGCCTCTTGATGAAAGTGAAAGAGAGTGAAAAAGTTGGCTTAAAACTCAACATTCAGAAAATTAAGATCACAGCATTTGGTCCCATCACTTCATGACAAATAGATGGGGAAACAATGGAAACAGCAACAGACTTTATTTTCTTGAGCTCCAAAATCACTGCAGATGGTGACTGCAGCCGGGAAATTAAAAGACGCTTACTCCTTGCAAGAAAAGTTATGACCAATCAAGACAGCATATTATAAAGCAGAGATATTATTACTCTGCCCTCAAACGTCCGTCTAGTCAAAGCTATGGTTTTTCCAGTAGTCACTATGGACATGAGAGCTGGACTATAAAGAAAGCTGAGTGCTGAAGAACTGATGCTTTTGAACATCAATGGTGGTGTTGGAAGACTCTTGATAGTCACTTGGACAGCAAGGAGATCCAGCCAGTCCATCCAAAAGGCAATCAGTCCTGAATATTCCATTGGAAGGGCCGATGCTGAAGTTGAAACTCCATCACTTTGGCCACCTGATGCGAAGAACTGACTCATTAGAAAAGACCCTGATGTTGGGAAAGATGGAAGGCAGGAGGAGGAGGGGAGCACAGAGGATGAGATGGTTGGATGGTATCACTGACCCAATGGACATGAATTTGAGTAAACTCCGGAAGTTAGTGATGGACAGGGAAGCCCAGCATGCTGCATGCAGTCCACGGGTCACAAAGAGTTGGACACGACTGAGGAACTGAACTAAACTGAACTGAGATTATTATATGGTTTTATCATTCAATTTGTTAATATGTTGTATCACATGGATTGATTTGTATATATTGAAGAATCCTCACATCCCTGAAATAAACTCAACTTGATCATGGTGTATGAGCTTTTTAATATGTTGTTGAATTCTGTTTTCAAAAATTTTGTTGAGGGTTTTTGCATCTATGTTCATCAGTGATATTGGCCTGTAGTTTTCTCTTTGCCTGGTTTGGGTATCAGGGTGATGGTGGCCTCATAGAATGAGTTCGGAAGTGTTCTTTCCTCTGCAATTTTTTGAAAGAATTTTATAAGGATAGTCATTAGCTCTTCTCTAAATATTTTAAGGAATTCACCTGTGAAGCCATTTGGTCCTCGACTTTTGTTTTTTGAGAGATATTTGATCACAACTTCAATTTCAGTGCTTGTAATTGGGTTGTTCATAGTTCCCATTTCTTCCTGGTTCAGTCTGGAAAGATTGAATTTTTCTAAGAATCTATCCATTTCTTCCAGGTTATCCATTTTATTGCCATATAGTTGTTCATAATAGTCTCTTATATTCCTTTGTATTTCTGCATTGTCTATTGTAACCTCTTTTTCATTTCTAATTATGTTGATTTAATTCTTCTTTTTTTCTGGAAGAGTCTAGCTAAAGGTTTGTCAATTTTGTTTATCCTCTCAAAGAACCAGCTTTTAGTTTTATTAATCTTTACTATTGTTTCTTTCATTTCTTTTTTCGCTCTGATATTTATGATTTTTTTCCTTCTGCTAATTTTGGCCATTTTTTGTCCTTTTTTCCAGTGGTTTTAGGCATAAGGTTAGACTGACTATTCAATGTTTCTCTTGTTTCTTGAGTTAGGATTGTATTGCTATAACCTTCCCTCTTAGAACTGCTTTTGCTGTAACCTTGAAAGAAAAGCTATGGCCAGTCTAAACAGCATATTAAAAAGCAGAAACATTACTTTGCTAACAAAGGTCCACCTAGTCAAAGCTATGATCTTTCCAGTAGTCAAATGTATTCTTTTTTTTTAAACTTATTGTGTTCGAGGTCTCCTTTTCCCAGGTTTCAAAGTTCAATTCTTTCTTCCTTTTGGTTTCTGCCCTCCTTAGGTTGGTCCGGTGGTTTGTGTATGCTTCATTATACAGTGAGATTTGTGCTGAGTTTGTTTTTTTCCCTCTGATGGGCAGGGCTGAGTGTGGTGGTAATCTTGTCTGCTGATGACTGGACTTGTAATTTTGTCTTGTTTTTGTTTGCACAGGGTGTTACTGGTGGTTGGTCTTATATTCAAGTAGTTTCCTTTGTGGGAATTCTTAATATTTGATACTCCCTAGGGTTAGGAGTTCTCTGGTAGTCTAGGTCTTGGAGTCAGTGCTCCCACTCTTAAGGCTCAGAGCTTGGTCTCTGGCTGGCTGTCTTCTTCCCGCTGATCCTCACTCACTTCCTCAGGGTTTGAGGTGTGTGTGTGGCTGGCTACAGGAAGGTCTGACATGCTTGGGCTCTTCTGGATTTCTCCTGGCAGCCAGACTTGGATTCCTCAGCTCCGGACTGGTGGTTTATGATCAAGGACATAATCCAGGAAGAGACGGCCAAGTGGAAAAGACGTACAGGGCAGGGTGTATGAAAGTTCCACTTCTGTCCAGGATACCAACCTCCCTCCACTGCCACATACTCAAGGGAGCTGCTCACCAGACACCACCCCCAATTATTGTATAAAATGTTAATAACACCATAAAATACCATAAACTAGTTCAAAGAAGAAAATAAATATATATGTACCTATGTACTTATACAGATGGTCCCCAACTTACAATGACTTTACTTATGATTTTCCATGTTTACAACAGGGAAAAAGTGATATGCATTCAGTAAAAACCATATTTTGAATTTTGATCTTTTCCTAGACTAGTGATATGTGGTATGATACCGTCCTGTGATGCTGGGCAGCAGCAGTGAGTGGAAGCAAACTGCAGCTCATAGGCAGCCACACAATCACCAGGGTAAACAACTGATATACTTAAAACCACACTGTCTTTCACTTTCTGCATAGTAGTTGAGAAATTACACACTATTCAACACTTTATTATAAAGTAAACTTTGTGTTAGATGATTTTGCCCAACAGTAGGCTAACATTCTGAGCACTTTGAGACAGACTGTATTAAGTCATGATATTTGATAGGTTAGAGGAGGTAAATGCATTTTAAACTTAGGATGTTTTCAACTTATGATGAGTTTATCTGGCTGTAATCCCATCATAATTCAAAGAAAATCTATATATAAATGTATTCATGCACGCTCAGTGGTGGTTGTGTCTGACTGTTTGCAACCCCATGCACTGTGGCCCACCAGGCTCCTCTGTGGGATTTTTCAGGAAGAAATACTGGAGTGGGTTGCCCTTTCCTCCTCCAGGGGATCTTCCTCATTCAGGGATGGAACCCTCATCTCCCATATCTCCTGCATTGGCAGGCAGATTCTCTATCACTGAATCACCTGAGAAGTCCATAAAAAACAGAGTCTGAGCCTTCTCAATCTATAACTTTATTCACATTTGACAGGCCAAAGTGCAAATGTGGAAGCAGCAGATTTCAAAATATGCAGTCAGAGAGCTAGAGACTCCTTTGAGGTTTCTCAGAAGTGATAGTGGCAGTAAGAGAGAAAGACTTAGAAGCTTCCTACTCTACCTGGAGCATGTCAGTTTGTTCTGTTTTATTAAATATTGTGCTTCTAAGTATAATTTCTTTTGAGAAAGAATCCCACCACTTAATCTTATTAAACAGTGGTTTAAGAGAATCAAATAATATAATAATATAGTATTTTTGCTTCATAATTTTTAATTCTCTTTCTCAAAAAAAAAAAAAAGAGTCCTTCCTATGAACTCAAATTGGTCCACTTTTTTTTAACTTTTTATTTTATATTGGGGTATAGCCAATTAACAATTCTGTGATGGTTTCAGGTGAACAGTGAAATGATTCAGCCATATATATAGATATATCCATCCTCCCTCAAACTCCACTCCTATCAAGGCTGAAAATTAGTCTACTTTTAAAGACAAGTACAGCAGCCAATGTTGCTGTTTATTACTTGTTTCCAAATGCACTTTACATTGATCATCTCATTTAGTCACATTTAACATCCCTCTGAAGAACCATTTCACTATAATACTGTCGTTTAGTCACTAAGTCATATCTGACTCTTCTGAGACTCCATGGACTGTAGCCCACTAGGCTCCTCTGTCCACAGGATTTCCCCAGCAAGAATACTGGAGTGGGTTTCCATTTCCTTCACCAGAGGTTCTTCCCAATCCAGGGATCCAACTAGCTTCTCCTGCATTGGCAGGCAGTTTGTTTACCATTGAGTCACCAGGGAAGCCAAATATAAATGTATTGTTATTGTATTAAATGCATAACTTCAAAATGCTATACCCAGGTCTTCCCAGGTGGCACTAGTAGTAAAGAACCCACCTGCCAAGGCAGGTAGAGGTAAGAGACGCAGGTTCGATTCCTGGGTTGAGAAGATCCCCTGGAGGAGGTCATGGCAACCCACTCCAGTACTCTTGGCTGGAGAATCCTATGGACAGAGGAGCCTGGCAGAACACCCCCATCGGGTTGCACAGAGTCAGACACGATTGAAGCGACTTATTAGAACGCATGCATGCAACACACCCAGGGTCAATGAAAATTAACAAAAAATGTTGACTAAACACAGGCTTTAAATGTGTACTACCTCTTTGGTGAATTCCAGACGTGACTTCAAGTTCAGATTTCCACCAAGACCCCTTATGAGATTAATAATAAATTGATCATGATCTCTGCATCCATGTAGATGTGACAATCCATTCATCACAGTTCCAACCAAACTTGTTTCTACCACATAGTCATTCTGTTGATTAAAATCCATATTACAAACAAAGGGAAAATATTAACAAGTAAATTAGCACCATACACAGATTGTTTACTCATCTTTTAAGGATCATATTTAAATTTATCCCACTACTCAAGTTGTAGAAAGTTTAGATTTCAACTTATACATAAACATTGAAAATAAAAAGTAATAATAAAAATACAATTGTGTATTTCTAGCCATAAGTATGAGTCCTCAAATAGATACACAACTTGTTTACTTCTTAAACCTGAAAAAAATTTTTTAAAAAGGTAAATCAATGAACATCAGTCTAAATATAACAGTTCCTCATTTCCTCTTGATAATTAAAAAAGTAGCTAGACACCTCAACTAGAGAGTAGCCCCTGCTCACCACAACTAGAAAAAGCCCATACACAGCAACACACAGCACAGCCAAAAATAAAAATAAATTAACTAATTTTTTAAAAAAGAAGCTAGAGGCAAAGGCTAGATTAATGGTTCTGGACCAAAAAACGTTAGTAAAGGCAGGCTTAAAAACAATTTGGAGCTTTTCCTCTATACAGAATTTTAAAATGAAACTTCTGGACTCAGGTGGTATAGATTATTAAGATCCGTGGGCCTCTGGGGCCCTATGTAGTTAACAGGGAAAACCAGTTATAGTTAGAATCTGTATGTAGTGCTAGGTAGCTTTTTTTAAAAGGGAGAATTAAACAGAGCACTTGTTTTAATTAGAGAAGGCGATGGCACCCCACTCCAGTACTCTTACCTGGAAAATCCCATGGATGGAGGAGCCTGGTGGGCTGCAGTCCATGGGGTCGCCAAGAGTCAGACACAACTGAGCGACTTCCCTTTCACTTTTCACTTTCATGCATTGAAGAAGGAAACGGCAACCCACTCCAGTGTTCCTGCCTGGAGAATCCCAGGGACAGGAGAGCCTGGTGGGCTGCCGTCTATGGGGTCACACAGAGTCAGACACGACTGAAGTGACTTAGCAGCAGCTTGTTTTAACGGAAGTCAACTCTAACTGACATACTATGCTATATTAAGTCGCTTCTGTCATGTCCAACTCTTTGCAACCCCATAGACTGTAATCTTCCAGGCTCCTCTGTCCATGGGATTTTCCAGGCAAGAATACTGGAATGGGTTGCCATTTTCTTCTCCAGAAGTCTAACTGTGGAAATGGTTAATTCACTGGGGTAGAAGCTATAGAGCAGAAAAAGAGAGTGTTTTGAGAAAGGATAACTCAGCTTGAGGACTCAAGGTGTCCTTAAGGAAGATGACAATTGCTAACATTTGAAAAGTGAGACCTATCTGGCATACAGAGAACTCAGCATATGCAATGGTAAGCAACGGGCACACTTAAGGAATTAAAAGAAGCATATTCCTGAACAATCAAAGGCAGAGTGATTCAAGACAGAGAGGCAGGCAAGGGCCAGAGTATGTGGAATTGCATAGGCCATGATAAGGAGTGCAAATTATATCTTCAGTGCCTTTAAACTTTAAGAGAATAAAATGACTAAATTTACATTTTAAAAAATCTCTCTGCCTGCATAATAAATAATTTTCAAAGAACAGAAATAGGAGGGGAAAAGGGGGAAAAACAGAAGGAGATGGATAGAAATCCAGCAGCTTAGGCCATACTGAGTTCTAAGCTTTAAAGGCAAGATAAAGGCAAAGGAAACCGACATATTTTCCTCTAGATTGTCTAATCTGCTAAATATAAGAAAGTAAAGCTCTACTTATAAATAAAATCAACACTTGACTAGAGCATTCATTATGGTGTATCTCTCAGAATCTGAACATGGTAAACAAAGCACAGAATAAAGAAAGAAGGAACACTCAACACATAAAATCTCAAACAAGAACAAGGACCTGAGAATAGAATCAGTTTATTTTCTAACTAAATCTTTGGTATCACTCTACGGTTTAAAAATATTATTCTGTCATCATGTCTGTAGTCACAAATCCCAAATAGGGGAGAGTCAAAGAGTCAATATAGTCTATGCAGTGCTACATCTCTCATTCTAACACCTAACAGCATGCAAGCTGAGGACTTCAAGGCATCTGCACTGGAAAGCATGATTAGGTTTGTATGTTTTATACTCACAAAATAACAACACACCTACTGAAAAGGTGTTACAAACATAGGTATCAGTTATTTAAGCTCATATGTTCATTTTTCTAAGTTGTGTTTTTTTTTTGATGTGGACCATTAAAAATGTCTTTATTGAATTTGTTAAAATATTGCTTCTGTTTCATGTTTTTTGGTTTTTCGGCCATGAGGCATGGGGGATCTTACTTGGCTTCCCAAGCAGGAATCAAGAGTACACCCCTTGCACTAGAAGGTGAAATCCCAACCACTGGACTGTCAGGGAAGTCGCAAGCTCGTATACTCTTATTCACCATGCTGTTATTACCAAACTTCGCTTCTGGGGATACAATAAGGAGTACACCAGGCTTAATCTTTGCCCTCAAGGTGCTTGCAGTTGCATGAAAGCAATTCTAGCTGAAAGACATAGTACACTGCTGCAGAAGCACAAGGAGGCCGACAGCTCAGGCAGACTGAGGCCTGGGGGGAGGGCTCTTCCCTCAAGTCTCCAGGGAAACCTATCTCATTTGTGTCATTTCGCCCAAATCCCTAGTCCTCCACCATTCATCTTTACAAAGTCAGAAAAGAAAAAAGTTTAGAAAACTAAAGTGAAATTGCCATTTCTCTATATGATTTGCCCAACCCTGAAGTATCAACCTCTAAATTAAGTTCACAATCACCTTTAAAAAAGACTCATTGCTATTTATTTTCTCTATTTTTATGTTTATTTTTTTATACAAGCAATGACATGAGAGAAATCAAAATCTGAAAAGATCCTGTAAGAACATGAATATTGTCTTCTTTGCATGCTAAACTTCTATTCATGCTTCAAATTCAAAATTGTATGTCATTTCCTTTAAAACTCTCCTGGAAGGCAGCAATTCTCTCTTTATCCTGTTATATTGTGATTATCTTTTTCCATGTCAGTTTCCTCTGTGACACAAACCCTTCTCAGTGAAAGGGACTGTCCTATTAATGTTCACCTGGCAAAGTTTCATCAAGGGCATCTATTTGGTAAGCAATAAATTTTTGCTAAATAAACAAATGTTTCAATAATATTATAAATAATTCATCATGTTTCTCTACTTTAATACTGTCATTATATTTAGCATGATATATAGGCAGTATTTGTTGACATAGTAAAATGGGGCAGAAAGATCATTTTGCTAGTAAAACGTCAAATGGCATTCCAGTTTTCAAGATTTTTAGGTTAAGTGTTGCAAGGTATCATGGATGGAAGAATTAAAGTATTTTAAGACTTAACACAATAAAAGTTATACCATGAAATACAGTGGGAGAGCAGTGAAGACACCTACCCTTCACTACACCCCCACATTCTGTCAGAACGCTACTAAAAGGTGGTTAAATGTAAGCAACAGTCAGTCATTATACTTTTTGCCTAAATAATTATGAATATTATAATTATCTTACCTGTTTTAGAACCCATTGTAATGCCTTTTCAAAATAATCCCCAATCCAGTTTTCAAGATTATTCCTATATGTAGGAGGCTGATTCCTCAACCAAGATTTTATCAGAGAATTAAGATCTGTCTCTTCATCACTGAAACATATTAACAAACATTAAAAATTATTTAGGAGTAAATCATAAATTTACTTTCAAAATAAATTTCTGCTCCAATAAACATTATTCTACATATGCACTCTATCTGCTAGTATACAAGAGTTCATTTTAGTTACTTTTGTATACGTATGTGTGTATACACTACTTCTACTTATATAAGCACAAATAAGTGTGTGTACATATATAATGTCATTTTCTATAAAACAAACCAAATAAACCTCACCTCTATCATTGTAAGTATAAATTAAAGAAGAATTACACATCCACAAGTTAGCCACAAAGTGGTCTAAACCATTCCTACCCAAAGTGGGGTCTACAGAATCCCAAGTACCATTCCAGACCTAATGAAGCAAAATCTTTGCTTTAACAATATCCCTAGGTGATTCAAATGCACATTAGACAAGCTGCACTGCATCTTAATGCAGATCTTTAAAAATACTTTTTGTTTTTCTCTATCTCCAAAAAAGCTGACCACCTAAATTCCATGCCACTACTGAAACTTGAAAATCACGCTAAAGTAAAATCTAATTTTTTTAGCAAAGCACTTAATTATTTGAGTAACACCCAATGTTTGAAATTATACATAATATTGACATCTTATTCAAAATTACATGTTGCTGCTGCTGCTAAGTCGCTTCAGTTGTGTCTAACTGTGCAACCCCATAGACGGCAGCCCACCAGGCTCCCCCGTCCCTGGGATTCTCCAGGCAAGAACACTGGAGTGGGTTGCCATTTCCTTCTCCAATGCATGAAAAGTGAAAAGTGAAAGTGAAGTTGCTCAGTCGTGTCCGACTCTTAGGGACCCCATGGACTGCAGCCTACCGGGCTCCTCTGTCCATGGGATTTTCCAGGCAAGAGTACTGGAGTGGGGTGCCATTGCCGTCTCCAAATTACATGTTACACATTTATAAAAATTATAGTAAAAACAACTTATAGACTAATAATTTTAGAAGTTACAAGGGCCCACAATTCTGTCATTTCTCCTGTCCTCTACCAGTGTTTCACAGTAACACGAATAAATACTGAGTCCTTGAATTTCTCTTCCCACATTTCTATCCAGTTTAATAAGGAAAAGAAATAAAAGATCAAAGGTAAATATGTAAAATACATTCGATACACTCAAAACAGACAAAGGAAAGCTGCTAAACTCTTTTCAGCATGAAGTCTTTGTTGTCAATGGTGGTTTAGTGGCTAAGTCGTGTCTGACTCTTGCAAACCATGGACTGTAGCCCGCCAGGTTCCTCTGTCCATGGGATTTTCCAGGCAAGAATACTGGAGTGGTTTGCCATTTCCTTCTCCAGGGGATCTTCCTGACTCTGGACCAAACCCAGGTCTCCTGCACTGCAGGCCAATTCTTTACCAACTGAGCTACTAGGGACAACTATTGTTGTCAACAGCATCTCCTTAGTACCTATGGCAACTACATGTCTTGGTTTGCCTAAGACAATCTTGATTTATATCAGTTATCCCAGCATAATAAATGGCATCCTCTTTCATTATTAAAAGGTCCTCATTTGGCCTACTGCAGAGCAAGTGCAAAATATCTGCTGAAGAAATGAATAAAACCTAAAAATCAAAGTTAATCAAAAATAAACTAAAAATAACAAGTATTTGTGTTTTACATGAACTCATAAATACTCATTATGTCTCTCACAAACAATATCTGGTTCACCAACAATTTTCAAATCATCTACAGCAACGAGTCTTTTTTCTGATAAAAAGCAATGGCATTCTGCTGCTGCTGCTGCTGCTAAGTTGCTTCAGTTGTGTCTGACTCTGTGCAACCCCATAGATGGCAGCCCACCAGGCTCCCCCATCCCCGGGATTCTCCAGGCAAGAACACTGGAGTGGGTTGCCATTTCCTTCTCCAATATGCATGAAAGTGAAAAGTGAAAGACAAGTCGCTCAGTCGTGTCCGACTCCTAGCGACCTCATGGACTGCAGCCTACCAGGCTCCTGCATCCATGGGATTTTCCAGGCAAGAGTACTGGAGTGGGATGCCATTGCCTTCTCCAAATGGCATTCTACTTAACCTTTATTACATTAACATTCTCGCTTATAATTGCTGGTATATTTATCTATCTCCTCTATGTAGACATATGCTCTATAAAAATAAGCCCTACAAAAATACAAGCCCTTCATAATTGTTAGTTTTACTCCTTTCTTGCTGACTCTCTTAAAATGCCTAAATTCGAACCATACATGTAACAGGCATTCAATAAATATTTTAAAATTTAATGATAAGCTTTCCTTTATCCTATTTTTCTCACAGGATTATGAGAACACATGAATAAATGAGATAAACTGTGTGAGATACTGCTACAAAAGCTATAAACTCAATGCCATATTATTGATTGGGAACACGTGTACACCCATGGTGGGTTCACGCTGATGTATGGCAAAACCAATACAATATTGTAAAGTAATTAGCCTCTAATTAAAATAAATAAATTTAAATTAAAAAAATAATAATTAATACCTCAAAATGTTAATTGGGAGTTTGTGGCTAGTTTAATATAAATTCTTCCTACAATATTATCAAAGAAGTAAGCAATTAAATAATTTTGGAAATATTCTGGATCAATTTGATAACAAAAGTCATTTCAAATGATTCTAAAAGAGTAGAACATTGTAGACTGATAAATATCAAATTCTAAAACATAAATTCAAAAAGTAAACTTTTTAATAATTCATTTTGGGAAATGAAATTGGCTCAAATATGCCACTATGTTTACTACTGTTGATGAAATATAAAATTAGTTTATTTTTGCTCTTCAAGTCTCTTCCAAATACACTCAAGAAGAAATGAAATATTAAATAAAGAGGTTTCCAATTTCTAAAATGAAAGATCAGGCCATTTAATAGGCCCTATTTAAACTTGTTCAATAAAACACAGTACGAGGAGTTGACAGCTACACACACGCATCCACAGCTTAAACCACAGTGATTCCAAACCGCAGCCACACAGTTCTGCCAGGGAAAGAAAATAAAAAACAGGTGTTGCGTGTTCCCCAATTCACTTTTTCTTTCTCTTTTTAAACACTTAATGTTGTTTACAAATACTACTAATGCCAGAACAGGGCCAGGCACAAACAGTCCTACACCTTCTCTGTCATATAAATACAGATTTTTGTTTACACAGTTTTATCCCAAGTCTGAAAACATCTGCTGCTATCTGCTACTGCTAAGGGCTACACCGTCTCAACCTGGCCCTGGACCCACAGCTTGGCCACCTCCAGCCCGCCTTGAGCCGGTCCTGGGCCTTCTCTCTGGGTGAGCTTGGTCTTCACCTTGACGGAGAGGGACTCCAACCCAGCCTTCCTCACCGCCCTCCCCCTCTCCTCCTCGTCGCTCTCCTCCTGTGTAGCATCGTCCTGCTTCTCAATTTTGTGCTGTGTGCTGCTGAAGACCGACCACCAGATGATGGGGTCTTCATATATCAGGACGTCCTGCCAGCTGAAGGTCTGCTGGTTCTGGCACAACAACATCATGTCCTTCTCCAGGTTGTTGAGGCTGTGGTACTTATGGCTGCTGATGCACTCCTTTATCCTATTACATCTTTAACCTATTTAAACCTAGGTTAGCTCTGCTGCTGCTGCTAAGTCACTTCAGTCATGTCCGACTCTAAAAGTCTATAAATGTAAAAGTCTATAAATCTAAAATTCTATGATTAAAATATTGCTACTCAGCTTTAAATTATTAACCTCCAGCTTATAAGTAGTATGTTCACTTCTCTGAACTCATTCATAATATTTAAAGAAAAGTTATAGAAAAAAGAAAAAACAAATATTAATACTTGCTGTTTCATTTATGCAAACAAAAAATAATTATTTAGTAATTGTGATACCACTACTGCTGCTGCTGCTAAGTCGCTTCAGTCGTGTCCAACCCTGCGTGAACCCAGAGACGGCAGCCCACCAGGCTCCTCCGTCCCTGGGAGTCTCCAGGCAAAAACACTGGAGTGGGTTGCCATTTCCTTCTCCAATGCATGCATGCATGCTAAGTGGCTTTAGTCGTGTCCAACTCTGTGCAACCCTATGGACAGCAGCCCACCAGGCTCCTCTGTGCATAGGATTCTCTAGGCAAGAATACTGGAGTGGGTTGCCATGTCCTTCTCCTGTGATACCACTATACTGCTGAAATAATTCAACTAAATAAACAGGAACTCTGAATGAATAAAAATGTAACAAAGAAGTTAATAAACAATGAAAAAAAACAAATACTCACATATTACTCATGTATCACTTATGTCACTTCGCTATGAAACCAAAATAATAATTGAAAATATTCTAACACAATGTATGCAAACGCACTTACCTAAGAAAGATCATTCCCATTCTAGATATTGTAGCTGGTGAGGCACAACTTAAATCGTGAGTTTCAAATAAGAAGTTAACATTTTGGCCAAACTGAATCCTTTCTCCACTGGGCATGGTGAGTAATCGATTATCATCCAGAACAGAATTCAGAGATTCTATCCATTCAGGATCAATATCACCATCACAGATTATCCATGAGCTAACATCTATTTTCAAACAAAAACGTAGACAGCAAAATAAACGTGAGGAGAATAATATTTAAAAATAAAGAATAAAATAATTATCTATTATTCTTTAGAAGCAATTTTCATATTATATTTCTGAAGCCAAATATAAAGAACAAAAAGTTGAACAAGTTGAAGTTTTTCATGTGAATTTATACTACAAATGTGTGGAGAAGCCATAGGCAATCCTGGCTCAGCTGGACGAAGACCCAATGATATACTCCATGGTAAAGGCTGAGTGACTGAACTGAACTGAAGTTTAACTGAAATGTTTATTTAATGAACATACAGAACTGAAATCTCAATAAAAGAAAACATGGTTTGCAAGACCTTCAGTTCAGTTCAGTCGCTCAGTTGTGTCCGACTCTTTGCGACCCTATGAACCACAGCACACCAGGCCTCCCTGTCCATCACCAACTCCCGGAGTTCACCCAAACCCATATCCATTGAGTCAGTGATGCCCTCCAACCATCTCATCCTCTGTCATCCCCTTCTCCTCCTGCCCTCCAACTTTTCCAGCATCAGGGTCTTTTCAAATGAGTCGGCTCTTCGCATCAGGTGGCCAAAGTATTGGAGTTTCAGTTTCAACATCAGTCCTTCCAATGAACACCCAGGACTGATATCCTTTAGGATGGACTGGTTGGATCTCCTTGCAGTCTAAGGGACTCTCAAGAGTCTTCTCCAACACCACAGTTCAAAAGCATCAATTCTTCAGCACTCAGCTTTCTTTATAGTCCAACTCTCACATCCATACACGACCACTGGAAAAACCATAGCCTTAACTAGACAGACCTTTGTTGGCAAAGTAATGTCTCTGCTTTTCAATATGCTATCTAGGTTGGTCGTAACTTTCCTTGCAAGAATAAGCATCTTTTAATTTCATGGCTGCAATCACCATCTGCAGTGATTTTGGAGCCCCCCAAAATAAAGTCTGACACTGTTTCCACTGTTTCCCCATCTATTTGCCATGAAGTGATGGGACTGGATGCCATGATCTTAGTTTTCTGAATGTTGAGCTTTAAGCAAGACCTAGGTATTTCTATTTCCACAAGCTTGTGAGATATTCTTTACATTTTGTCTTCCACCATGTCATTAGAATGTATGAATGCTTTCTATGTAATAGTGCTTTAAGAAAATATGAGAAAGCTACATTTCAGTGTCCCACATGAGAAGTAAAAAATACACCACTGTCAAATCTCTTTTATATATAAAAGGGTAACTTCAAAGGGGAGAAGCAATGAGCAAGTTGTTAAATTGTGACCTAACAAAAAGTAGGGAGTCTTCTTAGATTTCCACTAAAAATTCTGTTAAATACCAAGCCAAAAATTTAGACCAGAAGCCTACTATCATAAGTCTTAAATTTTCAAAATTCTTGAAAGCACTGTATTCAAAGTGGTAAGTTCATGTACACACACAAATTTTAATCCCAAATAAAATTTGTCAATTTGCTTATTTATGAGGCATTACAATATCAATTAAGCAAAGATATTATATTTATTCAATAGATTAATCTAGTTATGAACCACAATTTACCCAGATTACTTGGGAGTTTCTATTAAATAAAAGTTTTGCTATAGAGTACAGATAAAAACGATAACATGTCTTTGGACCCTCCAAAGAAAAATATCAATGTAGATCACGATACAGCAGGTTATGGTCAGGTATAAGACTCAAAAAAGACAGAATTACAGACAAGTTCTAACATCCTCTAAAAATAAATAAATGAGTCACACAACAGAGACCAACCTTGAGGTTCTCGAACTACTTGACGAGCACTATTTGTCAAAACACCATCAGACCATTCCCTTGTATCCATGTCAATATGGCCTAGTAACTGATGTCTAGGCATAGCTTTGGGATTCATGGTATACTGTTTTACCACTTTGCCAGTTTTACAAAGTGCTGCCCTTAACATTCTCCAAAGAGTAGATTTTCCAGCACCACTTGGGCCAACAATAACAACTCCCATCCTCTGGCGTAACTGTTCATATAATTCTAAAGCCTTCTTGATCTAGTAGAAAAGAAATATGTTCATATATGATTTACCATGTACAATCATACACAGCTTCACTTTTAATCTGCAATAGTTGTTCTATTTCAAACTTATAAATTAAACCTTTTATTTCTTCAATGGAGGATAAAGCCTTAAATAAAAGAATTATGAAATAAATCTGAACACACAACATGATCTTTAATTTCATATTTCTTTAAAAGAAGCAAGTTATCAAATGTTCACTGTTGTCTTCCCTCATTTATTCAAACAAAATATATTCAATATTTTATTCACTTTGCTAATTCATTCATTCATTTATAACCTCTCTCCAAAAAAAAAAATCCTGAGGAAAAGATATTCATTTTGAACATTCATTTTTGCTTCATAAAAAGACCTACTAAAGTGAAGTTCTCCTAAGATACTGTCAAAGTTTAAATCATACATAATCAACTATCAAAAATACATATGATGGATCTATTGATATTAGTGCCAGACTCCATTATAGGCACTAGGAATAAAATAGTAAAAAAGACATGGATCCCACTTTTCATGGAGACAACTATCTGGTGGGAGAGAATCAATATTAATCATCCAATTGAACATTAAAGTGTATATATTACAAAGGTAAAGAAAACACACAGCAAGGGGATCTAATTTAGATATGAAAATTAGGGAAGGCTTCAAAGAGTGAGTAAGATTTAAACTGAGAGATGAAAGATAAGCTAAAAAATAAAGGATAAAGATAGTTAATAAAAATTAACCAGGAGAAAGGATCAATATATTATGAAGTATTCTTGACAGTTACCTGATTGGATATGATTTCATAATTGGCCTCCTCAAAGACTTGCTTTAGTGCAGCACTCAGTTCATCATATTCTACTTCTTTAAAATCAATCCCAGGAAACACATCTTTAATCAGTGCATCAAACCGAGTGCAATCAGCAAATGTAAACTTTGACATTGTATTAAGTCTCAGTGCTTGTACCACAATATGACTTTCATTAACTAGAAAAAAAGTTTCATTTTAAAACTAGTTATGAATCCAATGACTGTAAAGTTTTTAAGTGCCTTGATACGCATTATTAGTAATTAACTTACGTACTAGAATTTAGTAACATTTATGGTATATGCTATTATGTTAATTAGCAAGCTTACTCAACTATCTTTTAACTGCTGAAAAACAAGTATTACTGAGTTATGAACACTTTTCCATAAAATCTGAATTCCAGGTACCCAGACTTTAATTAATAAAAACAAAAACAGACTAAGAAACTGTCACAGAGCAGAGTACACCAAGGAGACATGACAACATAACGCAACATGGCACCCTGGAGTCAATCTTGGAACAGAAAGAGGATGTCAGTGATAAAACAGGTGAAATGCAAATGAAGTCTGGAATTTAGTTAATACTCATGTATCAGCCTTTGTCTCTCAGTTTTGACAAATGTACCACAGTAAAGGGGGCATCGTGGTAAAGATCTGCCTGTAATCCACCTGCCAGTGCAGGAGACACAGGTTCAATCCATGGGTCAGGAAGATCCCCTGAAGAAGGAAATGGCAACCCACTCTGGTATTCTTGCCTGGAAAATTCCATGGACAAAGGAGCCTGGTGGGCTACAGTCCACAGGGTCATAAAAAAATCAGACATGATTTTGCGACTAAACAACAAGTAAGATGAAACAATGGAAATGCCAACTTTGCAACTTTAATAAATCTAAAATTATTCTTAGGTTGAAAGGCATTTTTTTGAAATCTTAAAATATCTCTTTAAAAGAATAATTTTGTTTGGTATACTATCTCCTTGAAAGAAAAAATCTCCATGTTTTTCTAAGGTTTCTGTTCCTATTTTAAGACTATATAAATTTTCAGACACTATTGCAGACCTACCAAATCAGGAACTTTGAGGGTAAGATCCAAAAATCTGTGTTCTAACAAGCCTCTAGGTGATTCTAATTCACATTAAGGATTGAGAACAAGTGGACTAGACTATTCCTCTGTATACTGCAAATGTTTAATATTTGATGCATGTTTAAAAATTATGATGGGACATTAAGTAAAAATCATGAAAAATCTGGATAAATTATGGACTTTATTAAAAAATAATGAATCAACATTGGTTCATTAGAATTAATAAATGTACCACACTAATATGTTAACACAGGAGAAACTGGAGGGGCATAACATTCAGAAGCCCTCTATATTATATGTATACCTTTTATATAAATCTAAAACTATACTAGATTAAAACTTATTTTAAAAAGTGAGATTATAATTGAAATAATGAATCATACCATTTTCTTTAACACTAGTTTTCTTCATCTGTCTAAGAAGATTTCCACTTCCTCTCAGAACTGTTTTCAAAGCTCTCAAACCCCAATCATAATGTTGCTGAGGTGTCAAAAGTTCCCTTAAGTAAAGACATAGAAATCACAAAGCATCAAATAGCTATAAGAAATTCATTTTATTATCATACTAAAAGATACAGAATCCAACTACTAACACATAGAAATCAAAAAATTAGTTTAGTAAATCAGAAATTTAGTTCAGTTTAGTAAATATCATTTAGCTAGAGTACTCCATTAAATATGTTTTACAGGAAAAAAGTGAAATTAAAACAACAGTATTTAAAAACAAGTACTTTTGAGCCAGACATTTTTGTTATTCAAACTAAAATCTTTCCTATCTATACCAGAGGTACAATATAATTAGACAAATGTGGAAAATGGTTATTCATAACCATGACCAATCATTGGAGACACAAAGTATTTCAAAATTTAAAACACGAAAACTCACCTGGATAGATTGAAGATAGCTACCAATTTTCTGCCCAACACTTTAGCATCTTTAAAGCCTTCTGAATAGAGAATAACTTCTGCAATAAGCTCATTGTCTGGACGAGACATGGCTACTGGCCTAAAAAGTTGTTTAAGATTATCAGGCAGTTTTTGTCTTCCACCATAGCCTTTTCCAGCAGGATTCATAGTGATAAAGATTCCAGAATTAGAATTTATTTCTACCTGAAATATTAATTTAAAACACAGGCATCAAGTATTTGAAACCGTAACTACAAAATGTATTGCCAATAGAAGTTTTATTGTGACATATTTCTACACACACATCTTATACCTTAGCAAAAAGTAACCACTGATGCTGGGAGGGATTGCGGGCAGGAGGAGAAGGGGACGACAGAGGATGAGATGGCAGGATGGCATCACTGACTCGATGGACGTGAGTCTGAGTGAACTCCGGGAGTTGGTGATGGACAGGGAGGCCTGGCATGCTGCGATTCATGGGGTCGCAGAGTCGGACACGACCGAGCGACTGAACTGAACTGAACTGAGGGTGCTAAACATCTACTCAACATATAATAAAATCCTTAGGAACTATACTACTTTATAGAGATTCTTTATAATCAGTTTTTTGAGGCTGAAAGTTCAGTGATGGTAACCAGTTTGACTGTCCATTTATTCAATATTATGTCTACTAAAAGCCTTCCTTGTGTTAGGTGCTTTCTTAAGTACACAGAGACAACACAATTCTGAATTAAAGTAATAGTTCATGCTCTTTTGGAGTTTATAGTCCATTGAATACTACAGTCAAGCAATTATAGTTAATAAATGCTATGACAGTGAAGAGTAAAATATCTTGAGAGTATCTAGTGGGAGTATTTTCAACCAAGCAGTAAGAATAGAAAATTAGAATTATAATATGTAAACAATGAATGAACAACAATGAAGCAGAAATACCTAGAGTAAAAAATCTGGCTATAAAGGAAAGAAAAGAAAAAGAGAATGCTGGAAGAAAAGATGAATTAAGGGAAGGTTTGCTTATGTTTTGGGCTTCCCTGGTGGCTCAGATGGTAAAGCGTCTACCTGCAATGCGGGAGACCCGGGTTCGATCCCTGGGTCGGGAAGATCCCCTGGAGAAGGAAATGGCAACTCACTCCAGTATTCTTGCCTGCAAAATTCCACAGACTGAGGAGACTGGTAGGCTACAGTCCATGGGGTCATAGAGAGTCGGACACAACTGAGCAATTTCACTTTCACTTTGCTTATGTTTTAATTACACTAAATAGTATACCTCAGTATTAGTATATATAATATTGTACATCATTTAGAAGGGAAATTATGTGATTATGTTTAAAGCCAATGAGAAATGGGAAGGAGGAGGACAGGAATAACTGAAGAGAAAGTCCCTGGGAAGCAGATCCCAAAGTATAGATGGAAAATTTAGCTTGGGTTGGCAAAAAGGACAATTTTTCTTTCTAAGAGGAGGAAATGACAAAAATGAACAAGGGAAAAAATAAATTTTGATAGTAAAAATAAAAACTTAATAGTTTCTTTTCTTTGTGAAGAAAGAGTTTAAACATTTAAATTTTACTCCTGTAAACTCAGAAGTTACAAGAAATTTAGAACTGGTTCTACTTGGCCTACCCTGAAAAACTTGTATTGTGAAAATGTCATTATGGAGAAGAGGATAATTTCACAGTTCTTTCCACTTCCAGTGTGTTCACCATTACATATATAGAGAGAAATCTATATTTTATATACAATTAAATTTACATTCTAATGACATGAATGTATATTTCCTATGTGGAGAAGTAAGCAGCAGAAGAATAGCTAAATGTTTATTAAGATTCATATAGAATAGTGATTAAAAACATGAATTTCAGAGTTAGACACACCTGAGTTCAATTTCCAGCACCAATACTTCTGCTAACTTACCAAGATGTAGTTTTCTCATCCATAAAGTGAAAAAAATATAACGGTACCTAACTCAAAGAAAGCATTAAGCACAGTGCCAGCATAGAGTGTTTGATAAATGTTAGCAAATATTATTATAACTGGATTATTCAATACTGAAAGTTTGAAAATGAATAGTGGAAATGGGACCAAAAAAAGGTGAGAAATTCAGAGACAATTCACAGGTAAAAAGGTTTAACACACTGGTCACAAATTAGAAACAAGGGTGCCAGAAGCAATGAAGATAGACTATTTGCCTGAGTATGGGTAACACAAAGTCTTATAAAATATTTTAATTCTTTAAATTTCTGATGTAGCTATACCTCCTTGCCAAGCAGCTCACACACAGTTCTATGATTCTTCAAAGCATCTTGAATTGTCTGGATTTGCATAGAAACTGCAGACAGTACAGATTCTTCCAGTCTATTGAATTCATCAAAACAACCCCAGGCCCCACACTTTACCAAGCCAACAAATATTCGTCCCATTGACTTCACATCGATGCCCTTAAAAATAGCAATTAAAATTATATTCATTAAACATAATTTAAAACTCTAATAATAATCTAATACTTTATATCATTTAGTGAGAAGATGATCATTTCACCCATCTATGCCTCTTTGGTTCTTTATTAATAAATAGCTATTCTTTCAAAAACTAGGGTGGTTTCAAGGAATAAACAAAATAATTCATGTGAAAGCATTCTGAAAAGCATAAGAACTAAAGATTTTGTTTTAGTTATTCTTTAAGTCAAAATATAAATCCTACACATAATGCTCTGAAAATGGTACTTTTAATGAATTTAAGATTTTCTCCTCCTATCTTTACTATTCTCCTTACAAAAAGTGTTTTTCTACCCTCTAACATAAATCTTCATTCAATTATCTAAAATTATTTCTTGTAATAGTTATCTTTAGAAAAGTTTTTAGACTATACTCTATGCAACCTCTCTCCATTTTACTTCTCAAAACAAATTTCATTTTCAGAAGTAGAGTGATTTAAAATATAGCATTTCCTAATATATAAATATGTAAAAACTATTTCAAACATCTGAGACACTATTACATAGTTTGACAATTATTTATTCTACCTCATCACAATTGAAAACTAAAACTTGTCTTCCAAGAAGTCCACCTAAAGCCTTTACTGATTCAGTTTTTCCAGTTCCAGCTGGACCATAAGGATTTCCTCCAAGTCCCATCTTCATGGCTTGAGTGAGAGTTAGATAGCACTTGTCCGTCAGAGGAGTATAAACCAGCTTGGGAGCATTACCCTATATAAGAGAAATATAAATTTCAAACATTCATATTCTATTTAACATTACAAATATCATATAGTGAGAGATTCTAGTTTAAAAGTCTAAAAGGCAACAAAAGTTTAAAGCTGTTTACAAAAAAATACTTTAATAAAGAAACTTTCTAAAGCACAAAATGGAATTAAACTTAGTTATTTCTCAAGCATGCATTTTATTCTATCCTCAATTGATAAACTGTTAGGTTTTCCATATAGTCTCTCAAGTTCTTTTTTGTTTTTTAATACCAAAAAATTTTGTATTGGGGTATAGCCAATTAACAATATTGTGACAGTTTCAGGTGAACAGTGATGGGACTCAGCCGTGTATATATGTGTGTGTGTATATATATATATATATACACACATACACACACACACACACACACACGTATATATCCCCCAATCAAGTTCTTGATAATGTCACAAATATATACCTCGAAGGCAGATAAATTCAAAAACTGTATACAATTACACATTTTCCAATACAACTCAATACAATTGCATACAATAATCATTCTATTTTGTATTTTTAAATTCCTTGAATCTTACAGTCTTCACAAATCAGAACTACTTTGGAAATCTCAAAGTATAATTAATTTGAAAAATTCCTTATGAAATTAATAATCTTAAATTATCAAATAATTGTCAAAAAATAGATTCAAATTCAAATTGAATTTTATAGAGCTTTTTCCTTAATTTAAGTGGACAGATTTGGGTCTCAAAATTCATTTCCTTTTTGAAAGAGCCAGCAGGCAACTCTCCTGACATAGGCTTATTAACATAAATGTCAAATATATCCTGATTCACTATGATGGAAAAAGACAAAGAGCATACAGATGGATTCTTTGAGAATAGATCACATTATTTACTTTAAAATTATTTTACCTTGCAAACTGAAGATATTTAACGAACATACTTTTTAACATATTAACTAATTTTGGCTTTGTAAAAGGAGACACAAACCAAATTGTTTCTACCGAGGTTGCCTAATATTCACTTTTCTTTGGATTAGAGATATATTTCAGTCTACATAAATAAATACTACTTCAAGAAATGGCACATTTAGAGAATTCAGCACAACACTGCCATTATTTTAACTTTTTTGTAAACAGAATTTTTCCAATATAACATCTTTCTAATTATGATGAAATAGAAGACAATAACACAAACAAAACTCTTAAAAGTTACAACTAAAACTAAAATAACTCTTTCATTCAATAGCAAATTTCCTTTAAAGTAAATAATTTCTAACTGGAAAAATTAAACATTTCTGCCACAAGGCATACCTGGTATTCATAAGTATACTGAAGTTCAGAATCCACCATTTGAACATAACATGTGTGATCATTTTTCATATAGAATCTAACTTGTTTTTTCCAAGCCCAGTCTTCAGTTGTATGAATTTGCACTTGGTTTAACTGCTTCACCACATCAATATTATGAATAATATCAAGAATAAGTGCTTTAAGTTTAAGCTCCAAAATGCCAGATTCTGTATACAATTAAAATAATTGGTGAAAATGTTAGCCTGTGATTTATGTACTTTAACATTTTATATGTATATATATGAATGATTCCTTAGTGAATTTACATATATATGATTCCTTAGTGCATTTAATTTCATAATCCATCTGAACAGTACAGTAACATACATCATGCAACTCAAAAGAGTGTCAAATGCACCAATAAGAACTGTGAGTGTAAAAACTAAGGTATAAAAATTCAGTGAAACAGGGGTTCTGGTTCCTTCTGCAAGGCAGTAAGGACACTCAGCCTGGCTCTCCCTCTGAATGCAGGTATAAAACACAGACAACCTGCATTAAACAGCTATTGAGGACTCTGCAAAAGTAAAGAGTATCAGGCAAATTGGGGAAGGGCAGAATCAGAAGTACAACCAAACCAGTGGTAAGTTTACCTTTTTCCTTTTTTCTCTCTTATATGCATGGACCTGGACTCAGTGTTGCCAGAAACCATAATGGTGTGACCAGAGAGAGTTCAAGGACAAGGCCTCTACCTCCGAGTAGAAAAGCAAAAATGGAGTCTCCCCGTAGCCACAGCGCTGAAAGCTGAGTCCCAGAAATGCCTAAAACTCTGAAGGAAGAGAACTGCCCTCTCAAATTAGAGAAGTCATGACCCGAAGAGAGGGAGACTAACCCAAACTGCTCTTTTCTCTCTTCTCTCCATCAGCTGGTTCAAGACACAGGAAGTGTGCGGGAGAGCGCATGGAGCCCCTGCTCTCTGACCGGAAGTCAAAGGGGCAGCCCGAGGGAACAACAGAACCCGGGGGAGTTCACGGAGGGGGAGGAGCCTGGGGAGACGCCCGGAAACTTCTTCATGAGAGAACTGAGCCCAGCCTGAGGTGCAGATTAAAGCGGACTTTGATGACTGGCCACTAGGCGGCACACATGTGGGAAAGGTCCGACGATCTGAAGAACAGCACAGACAGAACAGACGAGGGACCCACAGCCCACAGAAGGCTGACTGGATCTTGGGGCTGAACCTAACGAGAGCACTTCTCACAGAAAAATATCAACAGTATCCGAAAACTTTAAATAAGACTCAGATTATTGTAACGCAATATTCAAAATGTCCAGGATACAATCTGAAATCATTCAACATGAAAAAAAACAAACAGCAAAAAAAAAAACCAACTCACATCAGAAAAGATAATAAAGGTGAAATGAAGACATTCTCAAGTGAAGGAAATCTGTAAGATTCATGTTCAGCAAACATGCTCTAAAAGAAACACTAAAGGAAATTCTTCAAACAAAGATAACGACACCGGAAGAAACCAAGATGAAGGATGGGCAACAGAAATGGTAATAGTACAATAAACTATTCTCAGGTCCTCTGAAATACAGGTGATGGTTAAAGGAAAAGTTAGACTCTCATGGAGTTTTCAATGTATATAGATAAATGTCTATATATCTATACACATAGATAAACATATATCTAATATATAGATATAGATAAATATCTATACATATTGAAAACAACATAAAAAGGGGAAGATAAAGAAATCTATACAATGGTAAGGTTTCTACATTCCATTAAAAATAATAAATTATTGATTCCAAGTACAATATAAAAGTTAAGTATATATTATAATTCCTAAATTAATCTCCAAAATAGACAGATTATTGATTGATTGACAGACAAAAGCACAATAGATAAATTAAGATAGAATACTAAAAGAAATTTTCAAATAACAAAAGTCAGCAAAAAATGGAACATTTTTCCATACCAGTATTCCCTGGATCCTCAGAACTTGTATCAATGTTAGTATAGTGCTCTAACTTATTTACCAGCTGTGTTTCAATCTGATGAAGACTATGATCTTTGATAGCATTTTCTACATCTTCAGTGAATTTAATCTGTTCTGCCAAGCATAATATCTAATGAATAAAGAGAAAAATTATTTTTAAAAGGTGAATTTATTTAGAAATATTTTATAAATGTAAGGAAAGATACCTCTTTCCAAATTTCCAATTACATATTGGATCTCCCTACGTCAATGTCTTACTGGCACCTCAAATATTAATAGAGTAATACATTTGTAAGAAAAGCACTGTGTGATGCAGCTGAAGCCTACTTCTTAGAAATCATCTCTCACTGTGAACCCACTAAGCTTATTATAACCTCAGTGCCTTTGTACTTTCTTCCCATGACTCTCTTCATAAATGGCTTCTGTTAACCAGCAAAGATATCAGAATATTTAATCCTATTTAATAAAAACAGTAATCTTGTAGCATTTGAAAATAATCTCTCAGTATACCACTGAAGTCTACAATTTCAAAATATCAATTTTATCTTAAAGCAAGATTTGTATTAATCATTCAGTCTAATCCCCATAAATAGACACTGAATATAGATCATCTTCATGTTCACATAAAACATGAAATATTAATGCTGTTTGAGAGGATTTCTGTAATATAATCTATATAGCAAGGTTACTGATAAAGCAAATGATACATTGAAACACCAGATTTTGAAAACATATTTTAAAATACTTTGATACAGTTCTTAGATGGAAAAGGACCCTCCTTTAAACTAAAGACATGAACCATCCATCATCATATAAAGCACTAAACCTACTGACCAATTACTACTGAACAAAGTGTCTTTTTCTTATATTTACCTTTTAGCATCCAGAAAACATCATTAAATGCCTCTATTTCTCAGACGAATTCATTATCTATATAGACATTTTAAAACAATATAGCAGGCTAAGCTGCTGTTTGCTCTAAGTCAGAACATTATATAAGTACCACATCAAGTTCTTTAACAAAAAAGAAAATCAATGAGTAACTTTCCAGGGCAAAGTCATCTCTCATACTTTGTAGTACAAAACTCACCAGCTTCTTTAATCAAGTATATGGTAAAACATTTAATTAATCAAGTATATGGTAAAGCATTTACTTTGGCCATCTGATGTGAAGGACTGACTCACTAGAAAAGACCCTGATGCTGCGAAAGATTGAAGGCAGGAGGAAAAGGGGACAACAGAGGATGAGATGGTTGGATGGCATCACCAACTCAATGGACAGGAGTTTGAGTAAGCTCTGGGAGCTGGTGATGGACACGGAAGCCTGGCGTGCTACAGTCCATGGGGTCGCAAAGTCAGACATGACTGAGTGACTGAATTGGACTGGAAAGTATTTAAACAAATCCAAATTTACTTTGTAAGAAAAGACTTTGCTCTTTAATTTTCATATGAAAATGTTCACATGCCACCTCAAAACTAATAATGTATATATGTGGATTTTCATTCAGGCAATACTACTGAATTCCTGTGTTATAAATAAGTGCACATCAATATCTCAATTTTTAACAGTCTGCTATACAATTTCTATGAGAGACTAACAGAAATAATACTCAAGACATTAGTCTTGACTAATTCTCATGTCACATTACCATTCAGATACCTGAACAGACACTAAGATTTTAATTGCCTAAAATATAATGGTCACTAAGGGTGCTGCTCCACTAATAAAATCTAACCTTCAAAATGAGTTGCCATGGAGGTGTTATTACACCCTCTTAACTAAGTGGCCAAAAGAATCACTCCAAAGATAGGATTTGAACCAAGGTAAGTCAGATTCTTTCCACTTTATTATGCTGCCTCCTTCTCAGACCAGAAAGTGCTTTCTCCACCTAATTTCAGGTCCTCACAAAGATGTCTTTAGAGAAGTGAATGAACAGCACACAGTAACCTGTCCCAGACATTCATGTAGCCAATTATACTATTCAATCCATTTATATATGGTCTCTTGAGATAATTTTTTCTTAACATTAACTGCTAGTAAACTAGAATTATTTTCTAGATACAGTTTAGTAGTTCACATTTTTACAGAGCTAATGAGCTATTTACATTTTAGTAATTCACAGTTTTTCTTTACTGCTCAGAACCCAGAACTGTTTCATGCTCAATTCAGCAACCTTCTTTAGCCTGTAACCCCTAATACACCTCCTGATAAAACTCTCATTTCCTCAATCTAATTCTTATGCAATTCTTACTTTCGTATATTTTTTAATATTGTGTCTTTTATTCTAAGTCAATTTAAATCCTACCTGGAAATACTAGGTAATATTAGACAGAATACTAGGAAACATTTCCAGAGGTAATAAAACACTTTAATTCTGGCTTTGCAATGGCATTATTTTATTCATCAATGATTATTTTTATTTTTTTCTAAGAACTTAAGATTTTTTTAAAACATATTTTAGCTTGACTTAAACTGCTAAAAGATGCAACTGATACAAATGGTAAAATAGCTAAGTCTAAAATGTTGCAAGTTTCCTATCTAACTTCTCATGCTTTAGAAGAACCAACATAAAAACCTGTTCCAATAGCTGCTAAATGTTTTAATTTGAAAAACAAAAAAACAGGTAGATTTTCCTGTGAGAAATCACAGATTATCTCAATGCCTGCCTTTCATAGTCCCTAAGAACTAAAGTTCCTGAAATCCTACCTGTATAGTGCTAGTTTCAACCAGTAATAAAACTAATCCTGAACAAGGCAGGATATTTAATCCAAGTCCTAGTGCTATACTTTAATATGGCTCAGAACAAGTTTTGTGAGAAAAAGTTTTGGGATACATATCCAACATCCAGTGTTTCAGAAATAAGTTGCTATGAACACTGACCTGCAGCAATATCTATATCAACCTTGCAACCTAGCTCTGTTCTTTGCTGTCAAAGTTCTAGTTCAGGGCTATGATTGTTTCAGACCTACACTTCAGTTCAGTTCAGTCGCTCAGTTGTGTCCGACTCTTTGCGACCCCATGAACCACAGCACGCCAGGCCTCCCTATCCATCACCAACTCCCGGAGTTTACTCAAAATCATGTCCATCGAGTCGGTGATGCCATCCAACCATCTCATCCTCTGTGGTCCCCTTCTCCTCCTGCCTTCAATCTTTCCCACCATCAGGGTCTTTTCCAATGAGTCAGTTCTTTGCACCAGGTTGCCAAAGTCCTGGAGTTTCAGTTTCAACATCAGTCCTTTCAATGAACATTCAGGACTGATATCCTTTAGGATGGACTGGTTGGATCTCCTTGCAGTCCAAGGGACTCTCAAGAGTCTTCTCCAACACCACAGTTCAAAGCAGGAGGTTACCATTATCTTCATTACCTCCACCATAGTTTGAAGTGAAGAAGTGAAGTCGCTCAGTCGTGTCCAACTCTTTGCGACTCTGGACTGTAGCCTACTACGCTCCTCTGTCCATGGGATTTTCCAGGCAAGAGTACTGGAGTGGGTTGCCACTTCCTTCTCCAGAGGATCTTCCCAACCCAGGGATCGAACCCAGGTCTCCCGCACTGTAGGCAGATGCTTTACCATCTGAGCCACCAGGGAGGTCCACCATAGTTTGGTCCCAGGTAAACAGCAGAGAGGGAACACAGCCCCACCCATTAACAGAAAATTGGATTAAAGATTTTCTGAGCATGGCCCCGCCCACAGAACAAGACCCAGTTTCCCCCTCAGTCAGTCTCTCCCATCAGGAAGCTTTCATAAGCCTCTTATCCTTCTCCATCATAGGGCAGAGAGAGTGAAAACCACCATCACAGAAAACTAACCCATATAATCACATGGACCACAGCCTTGTCTAACTCAATGAAACTATGAGCCATGCTGTGTAGGGCCACCCAAGACGGACGGGTCATGGTGGAGACTTCTGACAAAATGTGGTCAACTGGAGAAGGGAATGGCAAACCACTTCAGTATTCCTGCCTTGAGACCTACACTAACACTCTGCTAAACTTCTGCCAGCTCCAACCCCCTATATGAGTTTATGGGAAGGGTGAGAGACAAAGTTATAGAGCCTGTGATTCTTCACCAGTGAAGGACTAAGCATCTGGAACCAGGAAAGTACTACATCACTGATTCTACCTCCCAATTCCACCCCCCACTGGCTTGATAGCTGCAATGTTAACAGGTTTCTGCTTTGAAAGCATCCAAATTATAGCAAACTAATGGAGCTAGAAGGGAATTTCACTATCATGCAGTTCCTCCCTCACATTTTACAGTTGAGGGACTGAGGAAGGTAAACAATGTGTCAGATGTTCACTGCTAGATAAAGGGACAACAAAGATCCCAGTTGTTTAAGCCTCCTGACCTCTAGATCAGGGCTCTCCCAATGATACCATGCCTATTTCTAATGAAGACATTCCCTTACCTGTGAAGGGAAAAAGGATGGGTCAATTGCACCTTGAGAACTTCGACCAGCAGTAACACATTCTATCAACAACTCTTTCAAAGTTTGCTTCATTTCCAAGGCTAAATCATTTAACCAAGTCTGAAAATAAGATTAGAAAATGTATTTCTTATTACACCAGTCATAAAACAAAAACACAACCTAATGACTCTATTTTTTATTTCACTAAGGTTATAATTTCCTACTCTCGCATTCCAAAAATGTGCTAAATGGCATATATTTTTTAATAAATTATTTAAATAAATTGAAAATAACTATTTTTTTCACCTCTTGGGATAATGGTAAGTGTGAAACTCAAAAATTTGTAGTTAGTGTTCACTATCATCATCCATACAAACCAAAAAATATGAACATTTAAAAAGTAACTCATTCATTTCGTCATTATGACAAACCAAACTAGACAGCTGGGCCAGTAAATTAGAGCCACACTGAATGGCTAAGTCCCCTGGCTCATGCTAACCTGATGTTAGTCATGCTACAGTGTACCTAACACCAATTATCTCGTATTTAGATCTCATATTTAGAAAACTGTAACTATAAAAAGAGATTGCTTCATTAAGGTGAACTATATTATTTAAGGAGTTAAGCTCCCTCTTCAAACAAAATTAATTCTATTTCAAGGTCAAAACAATTTTTCAATTATTTGATTATAGATAAAAGAATAAAAGTTAACTAAAGTCAAAATAAGAATGATCCAGGTTCGATGCACGATACTGGATGCTTGGGGCTGGTGCACTGGGACGACCCAGAGGGATGGAATGGGGAGGGAGGAGGGAGGAGGGTTCAGGATGGGGAACACATGTATACCTGTGGCGGATTCATTTTGATATTTGGCAAAACTAATACAGTTATGTAAAGTTTAAAAATAAAATAAAATTTAAAAAAATAAAAAATAAAAAAAAAAGAATGATAATTTATCAAAAGAGCAATGAATATTTAAGAATCACTATTTAACTTTTTTTTTAATTTTATTTTATTTTTAAACTTTACATAATTGTATTAGTTTTGCTAAATATCAAAATGAGTCCATCAGCAGATGAATGGATAAGAAAGCTGTGGTACATATACACTATTTAACTTTAAAAAACTGCATCATTCTCAACAAAATATAAGGACAAAACTGCAAGCTTCAAAAGCTTTTCATCATTACCTGTTTTAACTCTAACTTCTAGCTTTTTACTATTTACTTTTAGAGTGTTTTCCAGTATTAAAGAGAGCCCAAGCTTCTGCCCAGTTCAAAAGCCACAGCAGCTAGAGGAAGAGCTCTCCGTGCAAGGCTGCAGACACCTACTCTGCTACCATCACAGGAGCTTCCAGAGTTCTGTGCTACCCCAGCTGCTAACAGCTTTTCCTCTGTGTGTTCCACCAGTCCTAATAAAATTACAAGAAAGGAAAACAACAGCAAAAACAATAAAACCCTTCACCAAACATGATAGCTACCTAACAAATCTATGCTTACAGCCACCTGATTGATACACTCCATATCCAACAAGATGTAGAGGCCCAACCAAGAATGGACATTTTATAAACTGTACAGATATACATATGATAAGGCATGGACCTGACTTGCAGTTGGAAGATAACTTTGGAACTTAAAAATTATAATTTGATGCATACATCCTAATGCTGTTGGCTTTATCTGTGTAACTGTAATAGACAGTTGACAGTTCACTTCTAGTCCAATAGAATGAATTAATCGATAGTTGTAGTATAAACGCACTAGTTTCAAGTTTACTTGTTCACTTAAACCATCTTATACAACTCAGATTCTGAAGAAAAAAAGAACAAAGACTTATTGAGAACTTATATTCCAAACACTATAGTGTGCATGCGTGTGTGTGTGTGCTGAGTTGCTTCAGTTGTATCTGATTCTGTGACCCCATAGACTGTAGCCTGCCAGGCTCCTCTGTCCATGGGGTTTTCCAGGCAAGAATACTGGAGTAGATTGCATTGCCCTCCTCCAGGGGATCTTCCCGACCCAGGGATCAAATTTACATCCCTCACGTCTTGTGTATTGGCAAGTGGGTTCTTAACCACTTGTGCCACTGGGAAGTCACACTACAGTGTACCTAACACCAATTATCTTGTTTAAGTGTCAATGAAAGGCTTTGCAATAGCTAGTAGGACTTCTCATTTAATAGTTAAGAAAACTGAGACACAGTTATTTAGCCAATAAGTTGTGGAGCTACAATTAATATCCAAGTCTTTTTGACTTCAAAGCAAAAGTTCTTTTCAAAGTTACATGCTGCATTCAAAAAACTAAAAATTCATAGTCTCCTTAATATCAAATCATTGTGAACTTAACAAAAAAAATTATTTTTAAGATATGAGAAACGTTTCTAAAAGGCCTAAATTAACCAACTTACTCTACAAATTGACCAAATTACTTTTGATACAAAGTTCATACAAAGTTAATTTTTTTATACTTTCACATTTGAAAAAGAATTACTTACCTCTACATTATTGGACAGAAGAACTTTATTTTTAAAAGGTACAACTTCTCCTTCTAAAGATTTCATTGCAGTTATATGCTTTAATTCCTCATCAAAACAGACGCTGTGTATGCCTATATTACAAAAGAAACAATTTAAATGCAAAGCTTCCTTAAACACATAATTATTAGATATTACATATGATTACAAAATGTATACTTTGTAACATATTTATATATTAGAATTATATTAGTTCAGTTATTTAAAAGAACAGCTTTTCATCACCAAAAACTAGAAACAAACCAAATACCCAAAAGGTGAATGAGAAACTGTGATATATTTGCACAACTATTTTCAGCAAAGAAAGGAATAAAATATAGTTGAAAATATTATGATGATTGAAAAAAGCCAGGCACAAATGAGCACATAAGAATACATACTGATGATTCCACTTATGTGAGATAAAAAGATAAGAGCAAAGGGGGAAAGCAAACAACACTTCCTTTTCCCAAAATTTACACTCACTTTATGGTATAAAAAACAGACATGACCCAGTTTGGATCTTCAGAAAAACTCCATAAATTATTATTTACAATTTAAAGAAAGAAACTAGATTTCAGGGAGGTAAACTAATAACTAACATATAATAGAACTTGAAAGCAAACTTTCTGATTAGAAGAACTCTTTCTACTATCTCCACAGGCCAAATCAGTTATAGATATAAACACTTTAAAGCTTAGGATATACAATGGTTAGTAAATACTTCTGTAAAACAATGAAGAGTAAATATTTGAGGTTTTTACGGTCATATCTCTTTGTCAATCACTCAAATCTATGCTTGTAGTACAAAAGCAGCTACAGACAATAATGGGCATGACTGTATTCCTTTCAACAAAAGCTTCTTTAAAAAAAAAAAAGAAGATAGTAAATCTGATTTGGCTTGTAGGCCTAATCCCTGAATATAAGTGAAGATGAAATTTCTTTTTCCAACAAATAATATTTTAAGAAAATAATAACAATCATTGTTTGTGTAGCAAACCAACTCCAAATGCAATTACTTAACTTAAATGATTCAACAACATCAAAGCACATGGCACTGTAACTCTCCACTTTACCAGGTAATCCCTCCTATTCCTATAACCTAATCATCATTTATGGGCTTCCTGGTCACTCAGTGGTAATGAATCCACCTACCAATGCCAGAGACACAGGTTTCATCCCTCGGTGGGGAAGATCCCCTGGAGAACGCAACAGCAACCCCTCCCAGTATTCTTGCCTGAGAAACCCCATGGACAGAGGAGCCTAGCGGACTATAGTCCATGGGGTCACAAGAGTCAGACACAACTTAACTAGTAAACAATTATCATCTCTGCACAGATGACTCCCAATTTTACATCTCCATTCCAGGTACCTCTGCTAACAATAATTGCCTATTGAGTATATCCACTGGGATGATACTCAGGAGACCTTTAAACTCAGTAAGGAAGGGACATGTTCTTCCTCACTTCCAGACCTTATATTGGGCTTCCCTTGTGGCTCAGCTGGTAAAGAATCCGCCTGCAGTGCAGGAGACCTGGGCTCGATCCCTGGGTGGGGAGATCCCCTGGAGAAGGGCAACTCTACCCAATCCAGTATTCTGGACTGGAGAATTCCATGTACTGTATACAGTCCATGGGGTCGCAAAGAGTTGGACATGACTGAGTGACTTCCATTCTCACTTTCAAGACTTATGTTTGGAGAAGGAAATGGCAACACACTCCAGTATTCTAGCCTGGAGTATTCCATGGACAGAGGAGCTTGGCGGGCTACAGTCTATGGGGTCACAGAGTCGGGCACGATTAAGCGTCTAACACTAAGACATATATCCTTCAGATCTCACTCGGGATGTCATCTTGACATATGCAAAACTGAGCTAAATGATTCCAAGATGTTTCATGGACGCAGCTATATTACCACTGCTTATGTTGATCATAGAAATTTGTCAACTTACTAGTTTGCCTCACCACTAAACAGTTCTTCGAATACATGACCTGCATTTTATTCAACAGTCTGCCTAAGAGCCTAACATTATGCTTGGAAGATGGCTGAAACTCAATAAATATCTGCTGAATAAATATTGAATCTTACCAGCAAAAAGCTTCTTAAGGTGAGACTGAATCACTGATGGATTAGTAGACTGGCCCAGTATTTCTAATAAGTCATCATCACCAATAAAGTAAAATCTTGGGAATGCTGAGCGTTTTTCCTTAAAAATTAAAAACAAAAAGAAAAAACTTATCTTTTCAAATAACTAAGATATTAAAGCACTTTGCAATTTATTATACAAGGATTAAAAAAAAATACCTCCAAAAATTCATTTAATGATTTCTGACATCTTTGAAGCTGATCAAGTATCGTTAATAGAGAGTTTCTCATTCCTGCATGAGTAGTTAATGTTGTGACTCTATTATCTTTCTTGATGTCAAGCATTATTGATCTGCAGAAGAAAAAAACTTACTTTCATATCTGTTTTAATAGTCTTTGGCTGAAAAAGGGATATGGGGGCTTTTCTTTGTCTGCTTAAAACAAACTAGTAATACCAGTAAAACAGTAATACATTATTATAAATCTAATACACAAGCCATTACCATTTTTAATCTCCTTTATTGCATATTCTCTTATTTCATCAACTCACTAAACAAATATTAAGCCTTACCTCATAGAGATAATGGCCCAGTGACAGAAAAAGAGATTAAATAATTCCTCCGAATATTCAAATAAAGTTATGATAAATGCTAAGAAAGAAAAGTACAAAAACTTGTTCAAGTTGTTAATGGAAAAACCCCTAACCTATGACTTATCTGAGGAGGTAATTTAAGCTGAGATTTAAGTAATAAAGAAAAAGGCACTGAGTAGGAGGGAAGCAGTTTCTGGCAAAGATCATGAGAAAGAGCTCAGTGTGTTAGAGAAATGGGATAGGAGTAGATCCTTAGATATGTTTTATCCTTAGAGCAATAGAAAACCATTTTAAAGTTTTACTTAATAAAGGAAACAAGTAATGCAACTTTTTTTTTTAAGATTACTCTGGTTTCTGTGTGAAAAACATATTGGAGAAGAAGAGAACAAGTCAAAAGATTATGCATTAGTCTGAAAAGCTTAGAATACTTTAGAATAAAACCAAAGAAGTAGAGATATAAAAGATGTAATAAAATAGATAAGTATGTTACAATCTGCTGGATCATAGAAAAAGCAAGAGAGCTCTAGAAAAACATCTATCTCTGCTTTATTGACTATGCCAAAGCCTTTGACTGTGTGGATCACAATAAACTGTGGAAAATTCTGAAAGAGATGGGAATACCAGACCACCTGATCTGCCTCTTGAGAAATCTGTATGCAGGTCAGGAAGCAACAGTTAGAACTGGACATAGAACAACAGATTGGTTCCAAATACGAAAAGGAGTTCATCAAGGCTGTATATTGTCACCCTGTACATTTAACTTATATGCAGAGTACATCATGAGAAACGCTGGACTGGAAGAAACACAAACTGGAATCAAGATTGCTGGGAGAAATATCAATAACCTCAGATATGCAGATGATACCACCCTTATGGCAGAAAGTGAAGAGGAACTCAAAAGCCTCTTGATGAAAGTGAAAGTGGAGAGTGAAAAAGTTGGCTTAAAGCTCAACATTCAGAAGACAAAGATCATGGCATCCAGTCCCACCACTTCATGGGAAATAGATGGGGAAACAGTGGAAACAGTGTCAGACTTTATTTTTCTGGGCTCCAAAATCACTGCAGATGGTGACTGCAGCCATGAAATTCAAAGACGCTTACTCCTTGGAAGGAAAGCTGTGACCAACCTAGACAGCATATTCAAAAGCAGAGACATTACTTTGCCAACAAAGGTTCGTCTAGTCAAGACTATGGTTTTTCCTGTGGTCATGTATGGATGTAAGAGTTGGACTGTGAAGAAGGCTGAGCGCCGAAGAACTGATGCTTTTGAACTGTGGTGTTGGAGAAGACTCTTGAGAGTCCCTTGGACTGCAAGGAGATCCAACCAGTCCATTCTGAAGGAGATCAGCCCTGGGATTTCTTTGGAAGGAATGATGCTAAAGCTGAAACTCCAGTACTTTGGCCACCTCATGAGAAGAGCTGACTCATTGGAAAAGACACTCATGCTGGGAGGGATTGGGGGCAGGAGGAGAAGGGGACGACGGAGGATGAGATAGCTGGATGGCATCGCTGACTCGATGGACGTGAGTCTGAGTGAACTCCGGGAGTTGGTGATGGACAGGGAGGCCTGGTGTGCTGCGATTCATGGGGTCGCAAAGAGTCGGACACGACTGAGCGACTGATCTGATCTGATCTGATGTTACAATCAACAAAACTTGGTAACTGGACTTGGAAATGGAGAGAGGGGTCAAAGATATCCATTATGCTTCTGCTTTGAGCAGTTAGGTGGTACCATTTATTGGGAAAGAAATAACAGAGAAAATACTTGTGGGAAAGGGATTTGAAATAAAGTTATGAATTTAATTTTGACATGTTGAGGATATTTAATGTATTTGGAGATCAGAAAAGAAAGACAGGCTCAATAAACACATTGAGGAGACCTCAGCAACTAGATGAGAATTGATTCTGAAAGAAGTTCAGCTCATTAAACAGAGAATATGGAGTGAGAAAACCTACAGGCAGAAACCTGGAGAATGTCTGCATCTAAATATTTAGAGAGAGCTGCGGACTAGGAACCAGGAGGAGAACCAGATAGTCAGGACGGGATCACAGAAGCCAAAGGAATAGACTTTCTAAGAAAGAAGAAATGCTCAACTCTATCAGATACTAGTCAGAGATAAAGTAAAAAAATGTCCATCAGATTTACAGTGGGAAAGTAACTGGCAATTTTAGGAAGTGTATATTAGTAATATTATAATAATAATATTCATATTGTTGTTGTTTAGTCCCTCAGTTGTGTCTGACTCTTTTGAGATCCCATGTTCCACAGTCCATCAGGCTCCTCTGTCCATAGGATTCTCCAGGCAAGAATACTGGAATGGGTTGCCATCTCCTTCTCCAGGGGATCTTCCTGAGCCAGGGATCAAACCTACATCTCTTGCATTGGCAGGTTCATTCTTTACCACTGAGCCACTTCAGAATCCCCAATATTAATATTATATAGATAATAATATTACCTATATCACATTAGACTTCTCTTGTGGCTGACAGTTAAGGATCTCCCTGCAATACGGGAGACCCAGGTTCGATCCCAGGGTCAGGAAGATCTCCTAGAGAAGGAAATAGCAACCAACTCCAGTAGTCTTGCCTAGAGAATTCAATGGACAGAGGAGCCTAGTGAGCTACAGCCCATGGGGTCACAGTCAGACACAACTGAGCAACTACACACACACACACACACACACATATAATATTAATATAGGTAAAGTGGTAAAGATAGACACCACATCAAAATGATTCAAGTAAACAACTGAATGAGAGAAAATAGTTTCTCAAAAGGAACCAAGGGAAAAAAAAAGTTAAAGACATAGATAATACTAACAATGTAAAAGTAATTAGCTTGTATTAAGTACCTCACAATATGAATAAAAACTAATCATGTGTGTCCTCTTTTTTATGTAGAGTACTGACCTAAAATCTTCATCAACTCTGTTGAAGCGTGTCTGCTCTTTTGGCAATGCTCCATGGCCAAAAATGGGTTCCAAATATACCCACTTTCTCTGAATGTGGTTTAAATTCTGTAGATACTCATCTAACTCTGCAAGTTTTCTTTCCCAAATCGACACTTTATCTTCAAACCCTTTATAATAAGGAGAATCCTTTAAGGATTGAAGAAGGCATCTATTATCTCCAACTTGATTTACTATATCTTTCCAGTCTTTAATCAGCTTGATGGTTCGACTTTGGCTGTCTTGATAATCAACCAATGTAAATACTGCTCCAACTCCCCACAGATCAAGTTCACGTAAAGCTTCTCGGATTGTAACTTCACCTTGTGCCCGACTGTTTAAATCCTATTTAACACAAAATATCCATATTTATTATTTCAACATAGAAAATAGGTAAGCTATATCTATTTTATAAGAAGATATATATTCACTTGACTTTTCACTGTAAAGCAAAAAAAAAAAAGTAAGTGGATATATTTTAGATGCAATCCAAAGAATTACTGGCTAAAATATGAAGGGATGTCTGGTTCACACAGTCAAAATATATACAAAGTTCTGCCATATGCTTTTTACTTGTAAAAAAATTTTAAAACATCCATTGCAAACCAAACCACAAAAATATTTAAATTTTGCAGAACTCAGCAGTTTTTTTGGTAACTTAACTGTAAGTTCCAATACATCTAAAATGATTAACAATCATCTAGAGTTACCTCCTACAGAAGTCATGCTTTATAATCTTATGATTATCTACATATATACCAGGGTAATCAGCAAAGATGAAAATAGATGTATTAGATAGAAAAATAAAACAACATCAAAAGTCCTTTTATGGGCAGAACACAAAACAGAAAGTCCACTACTTACAACATAATTGTGCAAGTTTTACTTTTACCTGAGACCTATGCTAAAACTGATCAGCAAATTGGTTCCTTGTTTAGCTCTCTGGATTTTTGTATCCCTGAGCTTCTATTTATAATATACCCTATGATCTTAAGTGTATTTCATGTAAAATGCTTTGTAAGAGTCTGCTAACTTCTATCTTAAAGTAAGACATATATTATTTCAGATTTTTTTCTCTCTCTCAAGGAAGGGCTTTATATTGTTTCTATAGCCCCATCTATAGATTCAGATATACTAATGAAAGAATAAAGGAATAGTGGAACACTGTCACTATTTTTAAGGGAAGAAATAAATTTAACTTGCTGTTTTAAATAAAATATAAAGCAAAAATATCTGTTAACAAAGGTCAGATCTATGGGATATTTATAAAAATGATTCTTACTTTAAGGTCTGATGCTCTGGCAACAACTGTGTCAGCTACTCTAAGCAGATCACCAAATAGTAATTTCTCTAAACTAGTTCCCCTCGGAAGGCCAAGAAGACGAAAAAGGTCAAGCCAGTGATCAGGAGAAAGATGCTCCCCTCTCACATATTTCAAGACAGGAATGGCAATCTGTTAAAAAAAAAAAAAAGATATGCATGTATATATATATCTTACCAAAATGCAAATTACTATTTAATTTTATTACAATTATGTATAAACATTTTAATAAATATATTATCTTACTTAATAATCTTGAAATGATTAAAAAGAATTGTATAATACTTTTTATTAAATATTGATGTGGATACATGCAAATTACCCTTTGTAACTTGATATATTTTAAAACATGACCTAAAATATTTCTATTTTTATAAATTTAGAAAATGACCTATATCCTAAATATGCTAACTGGCCCACATCCTAATTGTTAAGTTTCAAATACTCCACTTTATAATAGATTTAACCATAAATTTCTTACTTTTAACTTATTTCACATTGAAGCAGAAATATCAATAACTTTTCCGGTTTACTCTATACTTTGTATTTTTTGTGTGTAATGGAATCATTAAAAATAGATATACTAAAATTACAGTTTGGGCTTCCCAGGTGACATCACTGCATAATAAAAAGATACATCAACACTGCAAACATCATTTTTAAACAACAGCATAAGTAAAACTATCTTACTTTATATTTGTCAACCTCAGACTGTAATTTCACTGTCATTACTGAATGTTCTTCGATCTTTCTTAATCTGTCATGCCAATTCATCAAAAATTCCTCAAACAGATAGGTCTTAGTCCTGTAAAACAGTAGAAAAAATATCTTAAAGTTTACATACCAAAAAATACTACAAAACTATCAGAATGTAAATATTATTTATGAATCAAACCGAAAAGTAATCCAGTCCTCATTGGCCATTTCTTGAAATCCTTGCTGAAACTCTTCATAAAGGGCCCAAATTTGTGCACAGCTCTCAATATCCTTAGAGATGCTATATGCCAAAGAGAAGTTGGGCTCCTCTAGGCCAAAATGATGGCAATCATCACTGTAGAAACAAGTAGTGAAATATCAGTAGATTTTTACAAAAGAAAAACTGTTAAATGTCAGTAAGTTAAACTAACAATTTAACTACATTCCCCACGTATGTGTTTGTGTGCATGCATCTGACAGTGGAGGTAGACAGTAGGAGGCTATGTCTACTTAACATGAGAATTTTACTTTAACTACTTGTTCAATGGGCTCCTCTAAATTCATTAATATGCACTTTTTCCAAAGGAGTCAAAGTAAAATTGCTAATATATCAATATATTTTATATACATAATATAGATCATATATAACAAATGTTTGCTGCTGCTGCTGCTAAGTTGCTTCAGACATGTCCGACTCTGTGAAATCGCTCAGTCCTGTCCGACTCTGAGCAACCCCACGGACTGCAGCCCACCAGGCTCCTCCGTCCATGGGATTTTCCAGGCAAGAGTACTGGAGTAGGGTGCCACTGCCTTCTCCAAGAATTACACAAATTTGTGGATAAATCTGAGAATAGGTTAAAGAATATCCATTAACATTCTTCTTGGTTGAAAGAATTAGTTTCTAGAATGCAAGACTGTTGTTGTTTAGTTGCTATGTTATGTCCAACTTGTGCAACTCCATGGCGAGCAGCCCACCAGGCTTCCCTGTCCATGGTGTTTCCCAGGCAAGAATGCCATGTCCTCCTCCAGGTGATCTTCTTGACCAAGGGATTGAACCTGCACCTCCAGTATTGACACGCAGATTCTTTACTGCTTGAGCCAACAGAGAATGAAAGATATTCCTCACCTAATTAGTGTAATGTCACTTAATAAGCATGGTACTAAAGCCTCCAATCATCTATGAAAGCAATTAATTTATGGATGCATTTGCCTAAACAGACCAAACATATCAATTTTTATGAACATTTAATATTTTAATTCATTTTTATTGGACTATAGTTGCTTTACAATGTTGTTAGTTTTATTGTACAACAAAGCAAATCAGCTATATGGATACATATGTCTCTGCTTTATTGGATTTCCTTCCCATTGCGGTCATAACAGAGCACTGAGTGGAGTTTCCTGAGCTGTACTGTAGGTTCACTACAAACAAAGCTAGTGGAGGTGATGGAATTCCAGTTGAAGCTATTTCAAATCCTAAAAGATGATGCTGTGAAAGTGCTGCACTCAATATGCCAGCAAAGTTGGAAGACTCAGCAGTGGCCACAGGACTGGAAAGGGTCAGTTTTCATTCCAATCCCAAAGAAAGGCAATGCCAAAGAATGCTCAAACTACCACACAATTGCACTCATCTCACATGCTAGCAAAGTAATGCTGAAAATTCTCCAAGCCAGGCTTCAACAGTACATGAACCATGAACTTCTGTATGTTCAGGGTGAATTTAGAAAAGGCAGAGGAACCAGAGATCAAATTACCAACATCCGCTGGATCATCGAAAAAGTAAGAGTTCCAGAAAAACACACTACTTCTGCTTTATTGACTATGCCAAAGCCTTTGACTGTGTGGATCACAACAAACTGTGGAAAATTCTTCAAGAGATGGGAATACCAGACCACCTGACCTGCCTCCTGAGAAATCTGTATGCAGGTCAAGAAGCAACAGTTAGAACTGGACATGGAACAACAGACTGGTTCCAAATCATGAAAGGGGTACATCAAGGCTGTATATTGTCTTATGTAACTTATATGCATAGTACATCATGAGAAATGCTGAGCTGGATGAGGCACAAGCTGGAATCAAGATTGCAGGGAGATATATCAATAACCCCATGACACCACCCTTACGGCAAAAAGTGAAGAACTAAAGAGCCTCTTGATGAAAGTGAAAGAGGAAAGTGAAAAAGTTGGCTTAAAACTCAACATTCAGAAAACTAAGATCATGACATCTAGTCCCATCACTTCATGGCAAACAGATGGATAAATAGTGGAAAGAGTGACAGACTTTATTTTGGTCAATCACTACAGATGGTGATTGCAGCCATGAAATTAAAAGATGCTTGTTCCTTAAAAGGAAAGTTATGACCAACCTAGAAGTGAAAGTGAAACTGAAGTAGCTCAGTCGTGTCCGGACTCTTTGCGACCCCATGGACTGTAGCCCACCAGGCTCTTCCGTCCATGGGATTTTCCAGGCAAGAGTACTGGAGTGGGTTGCCATTTCCTTCTCCATGAGATCTTCCTGACCCAGGAATTGAACCTGGGTCTCCCACATCGTAGGCAGATGCTTTACCATCTGAGCCACCAGGGATGAGCAACCTAGACAGCATATTAAAAAGCAGAGACACGACTTTGCCAACAAAGGTCCATCTAGTCAAAGCTATGGTTTTTCCAATAGTCATATATGGATGTGAGAGTTGGACCACAAAGAAAGCTGAGCACTGAAGAATTGATGCTTTCGAACTGTGGTGTTGGAGAAGACTCTTGAGAGTCCTTTGGACTGCAAGGAGATCCAACCAGTCCATCCTAAAGGAGATCACTCCTGAGTATTCACTGGAAGGACTGATGTTGAAACTGAAACTCCAATACTCTGGCCACCTAATGTGAAGAACTGACTCGTGTGAAAAAGACTCTAATGCTGGGAAAGATTGAAGGCAGGAGGAGAAGGGGACAACAGAGGATGAGATGGTTGGATGGCATCACCGACTTGATGGACATGAGTCTGATTAAACTCCGGGAGCTGGTGATGGACAGCGAGGCCTGGTGTGCTGCAGTCCATGGGGTCACAAAGAGTCAGATACAACTGAGCGACTGAACAGAACTAACTGACAGAATGTTCTCATTAGGCATCTATTTTATATTTTATAGTATCAGTAGTGTTCTTGCCTGGAGAATCCCAGGGACGGGGGAGCCTGGTGGGCTGCCGTCTCTGGGGTCGCACGGAGTCGGACATGACTGAAGCAACTTAGCAGCAGCAGCAGCAGTGTATATATATAAATCCCAATCTTCCAATTCATCCCATCCTCCACCCTTTCCCTCCTTGGTGTCCATACATTTGTTCTCTACATCAGTGTCTCTAGTTCTGCTTTGCAAATAAAATAATCTATACCCTTTTTCTAGATTCCATGAATATGCATTAATATACAATATTTAATGCAATTATTAAACTTAATATTTTATTATAACATAAAACAATGAATGTTTTTAAGTTTCATCTTGTCACTAGCTTCAAAAGCTTTCAAAAGCTTCACTTTTCCAGAAGCTCTAAAAGTAATTTTCCATTAATTTTATATATTCCATTTTCAAATACAATGAGATCATATAAAGCAAGTATATTCCAACTCCTTAATTTAACCTTTAAATAAATTTAATTTTCTATTTTTATTTAATTTGCTATTATTACTTCTATTATTTCTATTTCTAGGCCCAACCAGAAACTTGGTTTTATTTGCTTTTCTCTTTCCTAATATAATTCAACAACTCCTAAGAAAACAGTAGCATGAGCACTTAATACTGGTATTTTTTAAACTGCTGAAGCTTATAAAAAGACATTAATATAACAGATACAGGTACATTATTAGCTTAATATATAAACATAAAACTTTTTTTCCAAAATAAGCACTATCAGTTTTAAAGAATAAACGTACAGCAGCTTTTTTCTTATGACTTCAAGATCATCAAATTCAACTTTCTTCTCTTTTATTGACTTTGCACTTTGATCAAGAGTATTCAGCTGGCCTGTTTCAATAACATCATCACCAGGCTTTAGTTGGTCCCAACGAGCTTTAAATTTTTCCAGTTCTTGATAATAAATCTGAAGACGTGATTTGACGTTTCCTTTCATCACTTCAATCTATAAGTCAACAGAGTATACATAATTTAACTCAATGTAAATTTCTACTTTATATTCACATTTTTACTTCCAATATTTTCTATTTAAAGGTCAAAAAACATCAATATCAACTTTTCTAAAGATTTTTCTTCATTATTTATTTCAAGTACAATAAATTAACTCAAAAATAAATTAGACACTAAATTTACAATAACAAAAGATATACTGCAAACATCAACATTACAAAACCATTCACGTGACTAATAGCATCTGTGATAACTATCAACAAAATTAATATGATGAAAAAAGTTTACTCAGTGACATTCAGTTGTTCTACCTGATTATACAGCTGCTTAATAAAGAAGGGCATCTCCCAGTCTCCCATGCAGCTCACCGCCAGAACACTAGGTTCTGGTCAGTAGGATACGAGCACAATAGATGCGCACAGCTTCCAGACTGGAATCTTACAAGACACCACACACAGTAGGTAACAAACCATTCATAAGGAAGTCTGATAATACTGTCATATATATTCTTGCTATGGCATAAGTGAAGGTAAACTCTGTGACATGATCATCACTTATACAAAATATCTTATTACATAGAAGTGCTGAGGGAGATCAATTCCATCAATAAAGAAAATTCTTATAAATGTGAGCTATAATGGAATAAAGACAAGAAATTGTAAATGAGGGAAAAAACTGTTCTCATTTTAACAAAGAAAGCTTCTTACCTGGTCTTTAATCATAAGTTGGTGACTTTCCATCATCAACTCAAATTTATCCCACTTAGCTTTCAGATTACTAATTGTTTCTAAACCTCCACCTGCCACAGTCCGTAAAAGTCTGTTTTTATCTTCAGCCTCTTGAAATAAGGGCAAAATCTAAAAGTTAAAAAATAATATGTGAAAAACAACATACTTTATCAAATTTATTAAGATTCCATTTATTTAAAATTGTTTTATGATTTGCTTTTTAAATCAGGATTTTTGCTTTTATATAATTTGTTAAATTTCTAGATATAAAGTTTCTAATATATATTATTACATGCAAACTCAACTAAAGCACTCAAACATCAATTAAAAAGGATAATAAAAGTGGTAATATGAAACTAAATTAAATCATGATTATAGGAAGACAATACTATATCTATTCAAAGTAACATTATTATACAGGTTCCACTCAAAGAAAATGCTGGAGACTTATGGTTTGCAATTAATTATCTTTTTTGTCTGGCTATTGATTGTGAAATCTGAGAAACATCTTTCACTATTGTGATTATGTAGCAATTACCCACTTAATATCATTGTATCATGATTGGTCAACAAACAGAAAAATTACAGAATTCTAGAAGACTCTTGAGAGTCCCTTGGACTGCAAGGAGATCCAACCAGTCCATTCTGAAGGAGATCAGCCCTGGGTGTTCTTTGGAAGGAATGATGCTAAAGCTGAAACTCCAGTACTTTGGCCACCACATGCGAAGAGCTGACTCATTGGAAAAGACTCTGATGCTGGGAGGGATTGGGGGCAGGAGGAGAAGGGGACAACAGAGGAGGAGATGGCTGGATGGCATCACCAACTCGATGGACATGAGTTTGAGTGAACTCCGGGAGATGGTGATGGACAGGGAGGCCTGGAGTGCTGCAATTCATGGGGTCGCAAAGAGTCGGACACGACTGAGTGATTGAACTGAACTGAACTGAATATCACCAAAACTACCATTTAATAGAAAAATCTGTAATCACTTTTTACAATCCAGATGCATATCAGAATTATCTTGAAATTTTTTGAAAAATGCAAATGATCAAGTATTGCTTTTTTTTCTCCAAAGTTCCAGATATGTTTCTATTGAGCAGTCATGTTCAAAAACAACTGGACTATATGATGATCTTTAACTTTTATCTAGTTTGTTTCACTTTTTCTATTTCATATTCAATGCTACCATTTCATTTAGTTTATGTTTTCCAATTTTTGTTGCAACAAGCAACAAAGGTTTACTGTATAGCACAGGGACCTACAGTCAATATCTTGTAATAACCTATAATGGAAAATAATCTGAAAAATAATATATGCATATAAATGAATCACCTTCCTGTGTACCTAAAACATTGTTAAGTACTATACTTCAATAAAATATATATATATATATAAAGAAAAAAATGAAAGAAAGAGAAAGAAAGGAAAAACTGAAGAATCGGAATCAAGCTCCTATATTTAGCTTCTGCCTGAAATGCCCTGAGTTGTATATAATGAGCAGTCCATTAAAGAGCCCAGGTGTAGGTCAATAAGTGCTAAACTGCTCAAATTGCTTCTAGATCTTTTAAAGCACCATAAAACAATAGTGCCCTATAATTTATAACTGTACTTTTGCTACTTATCAAAGCAGTAAAATCCATTGAAAGATATTTAAAAATCATTATGTTTACATAACAGACAATAACAACAAAAAATCAAATATATCTCAATGGCCAGTTTGCAATTCCTGAGAAACAGAGAAACAATTAACCAAGAATCCATGTTGTACTAGGAACGTCAGTGAGAGAGAAGACAGAAAGTGAAAGTTGCATCTGACTCTTTGGGACCCCATGGACTCTACAGTCCATGGAATTCTCCAGGCCAGAATACTGGAGTAGGTAGCTTTTCCCTCCTCCAGGGGATCTTCCCAACCCAGGAACTGAACCGGAGTCTCCTGTATTGCAGGCAGATTCTTTACCAACTGAGCTATCAGTGAAGCCCTAAAGAGAAAACAGAGCAGGATTCTCATTTCCAGTGTGAAAAGAACTTAAGCCTGTGAAGACATTACAAGTTTCCAAGTTTGTATCGTGCATGTAAGCGAGCTAAGTTGTTTCAGTCATGTCCAGCTCTTTGCGACCCCATGGACTATAGCCTGCCAGGTTGCTCTGTCCATGGGATTCTCCAGGCAAGAATACTGGAGGGGGTTGCCACTTCATACTCCCGGGGATGTTCCTGATCCAGGGATCAAACCCATACCCTCCTGCATTTCAGGAGGGTTCTTTACCATTAGTGCCACCTGTAAGCCAGTTTCCAAGTCTATCTGCATGCAAAGATACTTATCCACACACCAACAGGGGTACATACCAAAACACAATTCTGTAACATCTTGCTGCTGAAAACCCAGCAGTGACTCCTCAGTGTCCACAGAATTGTGTGGCTCACATGACCTGGCTTCTGCCTAGCTCTTTATTCTGTCTCATGCCACACCCTGCCTCACATGTAGTTCCCAACATACATCTATTTCCCTTAGTTTTTGTGATGATATGCTTCATGTCTTTCATTCCACGTCATTATCAATCTCCTTTGCTGCCTCCATCTATACTTGAACTCTAAATTTTGAAATGCTCAAACCTGATTCTATACCCTCTACAGTTTGTCAATCAGAAGAGCTAGTTCAATTCTATGGCTTTAAACATCATGAATGTTAAAATGGTTTCCAAATGTATATCTCTAATCTTCACCTTTACTCTAAATTCCAAATTCCTCATTCTACATGACATGTCAATCCCTGCTACCTTCAATCCCCAAACAACTCCTCTCTAGTCATCCTCATCTCAGTAAATGGTACCATTAGATTCCTAGCTGCTAAAGCCAAAAACCTAAGAGACATGTTTCTTTCTTTTCCTCTAATCCCCTGTCTACTTCTAACGCATCAGAAGACCTTGGTTCTAACTCTAAAATGCATCATCACTTTCTCTGGTTCTCTCCATCTCCTCTGCTATTCCATGGTATAAGCTTAGATCATCTTTTGTACACAAACTAGAATATCCTACTAACTCTCTGCTACTATTGTCTCCCTCCAATCCATTCTCCACGAAGCAGCCAGAGTAATCACTTCAAAATGCAGTCCACATTTATCTTCTCATTGCTTAAATCCCTCTAAAATTTTTCTACTACTCTCAGAAAAGAACTCGAACTCCCTAGGATTGTCTGAAAGTCCCTTCCTAATCAGGCCCTTGCCTACCTCTCCAATTTCACTCAAACCACTTTTTCCTTGAATAATATGGCTCTCTTGATAACTAAGTATTTACACCTATCTCACTTCCTTAAGTATATCAAGGTCCTCTACCTTAAGATCTGTGTATCCACTGTTACATCTGCCCTCTAAATCTTGGAATGGTTGCCTCCTTACCCGGCAGGTCCCAGTGCAAACAGATGTCATCTGTCTGATATGGTCTCCAGGATCACCACCCTGAGAAACATCGCGCAGTTGGGCACGCTCATCCTCTTACTAATCTAGCTCCTCATGTTCCTTTCTTCCTCTCCGTCTCTATCTCTCTCACATGCACACACAACACACACTTACACATGAATGCAGATTTCAGTAACACAGAGCAACCATACTTGCAACCGCAGTGCCTAGCACAATGCCTGCAATATATGAGGTGATCTGTAGTCTGTCCGACTCTTGGCGACCCCATGGACTGCAGCACGCCAGGCCTCCCTGTTCATCGCCAACTCCCAGAGCTTGCTCAGACTCATGTCCATCGAGCCGGTGATGCCATCCAACCATCTCATCCTCTGTCGTCCCCTTCTCCTGCCTTCAATCTATAGTAAGTATTTGTCAAATAAATGCCTCCATGATTTAGCTAACTGCCACAGTTCATAATGCTATTCTTTCTTTAGTTACTTCCTTCTACAAGACAAGTACACTATTTTATTTGCCTTTAAACCCTCTTTATACCTTTAAGCCTACCATATAAAAGTTTATCATTCATTCTACCATGAAGGTATATTATTTCTCTCACCTCTAATCTATCTTGTAATTTTCAACCTATCCTGCAAGAGGAATACATAAAAGTTTGTATCTATTTTGAATTATTTCTCCTCTTTCCTCCAAACATAACTAAGATCACCTATAACATGTTCTACAAATTGTGGCTTATTTATTCTACGTTCTAGCCTTCTGGATACAGTTTTTATGAATCTTTAACCACCTTTTTATCTTTGTCTCTAATTATGAGCTCTTCCATCATGTGTGTGTGTGTGTGTGTGTGTGTACTCCTAATTCAGCACTAACTTCATATTTAAGCATCATAAAAGTACAACCTTGGAAGTAACAGCATGAACTATTTAAGTTTAGTCTTATTCTAATAAGCCACATCATAAAAGGTCACAAATACTTCCGAAAACAATATATATTGTGGTTACTGTTTCATTACAACAACAAACATCGAGTTCAATCATAAGCAGACTAATTTTATAGACTTCCTTATAATATTATAATTATATGATATTTGCAGTCACATAATATTACATGATTTAATCATTCCAGTACAGTTAAAAAAAATAATAAATTACTTTGTGATTCTTACCTCTGGCTTCCGTTCTTGTAGCTTACTATATTGTAAATTTGCATTACCTATCTCTTCCACAGACTGGGGCATAATTGTTAAGACTTCCATAGCCTCAGTAACGAATGTGTCAATTTCATGTAAATGAGCTGAAAAGGAAACATTGAAATATAAGAAATGTTTTTATCATCAAAAAAATGCAATTACATAATTTCTAAACCATGTAATGTTAGAAGTAATCACTATATGAAATACAGTAAGTCCTAAGTTGTCATTTGCTTTCATAAAGAAAAATTCAAAGTATAGAATAAGCAAAAAAATTTCTTCTCATGAAATTGTAATTGCTTTATATAACATTTAAAAATTTTTAGAAGAAAGTGGAAATGTATTTACTCACTCTTAGTAAGTTTTACTATAAGTTGGCAACTTTTTCAGTCTTTGAAATAATATGCTAGAACATATTTCAGTTTAAATGAAAAAGGAAACACTGATATTTTGGAAAATAGTACAGGCATTCCTCATTTTATTGTGCTTCATTTTATTGTGCTTTGTAAATATTGCATTTTTTATGAATTGAAGGTCTGTGGCCACCCTGCATGGAGCATCAGTGCCATTTTTCCAACAGCATTTGCTTGCTTCAAGTCTCTGTGTCACATCTTGGTAATTCTCCCAATATTTCAAACTTTTTCATATTGTTACGTTTGCTATGGTGATCTTTAATCAGTGATCTTTGATGTTACTATTAATTGTTTTAAAGTACCATGAACCACACTCACATAAGACAGCAAACTTAATTGATAAGTGTTGTATATATTCAGACTGTTCCACCTCTCTAATTCCCTCAGACACAAAAATATTAAAATTGGGTCAATTAATGGCCTCTTAAGTGTTCAAATTAAAGAGTGACACATTGCTCACTTTAAATCAAAAGCTAGAAATGATTAAGTTCAGTGAGGAAGGCATATCTAACGATGAGATAGGCCAAAAACTAGGCCTCTTGCACCAAACAGTTAGCCAAGGAAAAGATCTTAAGGGAAATTAAATGTACTCCTCCAGTGACTACACAGATGATAACAATGTGAAACAACATTATTGTTGATCCAAAGAAAGTGCTAGTGATGTGGGCAGAAGACGAAACCAGCCATCAGCCCCTTATGCCAAAGCCTGATTCACAGCGCGGCCCACCCTCCTTCAGCTCTATAAAGGCTGAGAGGCAAGGGAGCTGCAGAGGAAAAGCTTAAGCCAACACAGGTTGCTTCATGAGATTAAAGAAAGAAGCCATCTCCGTAACATGAAAAGTGCAAGATGAAGCAGCAAGTGCTGATGGAGGAGCTGCAGCAAGGTACCCAGATAATCTAGCTAAGATAGTTAATGAAGGCTGCTTCACTAAACAGCAGGCTTTGAAGGCAGATGAAGCAGCCTTCGATTAGAAGACATCATCAAGGACTTTCATAGCTAGAGAAGAGAAGTCGATGCCTGTATTCAAAGCTTTAAAAGACAGGCCGACTCTCTTGTTAGAGGCTAATGCAGATAAGTAGACACCAATGCTCGTTTACCATTCCAAAACTCCTACTACCCTTCAGAATTATGTTGAATCTATTCTGCCTGTGCTCTTGAAATAGAACAACAAAGGCTGATGGAAAAAAAACACACACACACAAAGCCTGACAACAGCACATCTGTTTACAACATAATTTACTGAATATTTTAATCCCATTACTAAGACTTACTACTCAGAAAAAAAAGATTCTTTTCAGAATACACCTGCTCACTGACAATGCACCTGGTCACCCACGAGCTCTGATGGAGATATACAAGATTCATGTTGTTTTCATGCCTGCTGACACAATATCCATTCTGCAGCCCATGGATCAATAAGTAATTTCAACATTCGAGTCTTATTATTTAAGAAATACATTTCATAAGGCTACAGCTGCCACAGATACTGATTCCTCTGATGGGTCTGAGATAAGTAAACTGAAAATCTTCTGAAAAGGATTCACCATTCTAGATGCCATTTAAAACATTCATGATTCATGGGAGGAGGTCAAAACATCAGTGTTACCAGGAGTTTGGAAGAAGCTGATTGCAATCCTCCTGGATGATTCTTAGAGCTTCAAGCCCTAAGTGGCAGAAGTAACTAAAGATGTGGTTTAAAAAACAGCAAGAGACCTATAACTAGAGGTGAAACCTAAAGATGTGAATGAATTGCTGCAATCTCATGATAAAACTTTCACAAATGAGGAGTTGCTTCTAATGGATGAGCAGAGAAGTGGTTACTTGTAATTTTGAGATTTTGGTCCTGCTGAAGATGCTATGAAGATTGCTGAAATGACAACAAAGGACTTAGAATATTACATAAACTTAGTCAATGAAGCAGTGGAGGGTTTGAGGAGACTGACATCAATTCTGAAAGAAGTACTACAGTGGGTAAAATGCTATCCAACAGCACTGAAAGCTATAGAGACACTGTGCATGGAAGGAAGAGTCAATCAATGCAAAACACTTGACTGTTCTTATTTTAAGAAACTGCCATGGCCACTTAGACCTTCAGTAACACTGCCCTGATCAGTCAACAGCGATCAACATCAAGGTAAGACTCTCCAACAGCAAAAAGATCATGACACGCTGCAGACTCACCTGATGGCTAGCGTTTTTAGCAATGAAGCAGTGTTCAGCTAAGGCATGTATATTGTTTATTTACACACAATGCTTACTGCACAGTTAAGAGACTACAGTGTATGTAAACATAACTTATACATGCACTGGAAAACCAAAAAATTCACATGACTCTATCACAATAATCTCTTTACTGCGGTGGTCTGGAAATAAACCTGCAATATTTCTGAGGCACGCCTAGAGTCCTTTGAAAAGGTAAGGACAAATACATTATACCAGAATTACCCCCTTTCTCAGTGAAATATGCAACAAACTGACACTAGCTCACACTGCAAATAATAAAAAAAGTCTTCAATTTTTAGACCTCATGGAGTTTCCTACTTTACTAAAATTATCATCTTAAGCTGATTTTTATTCCATACAATTCTCTAGATTATTTTTTATTTTAATCATCATTGAGACTCATATTCATAACCAAAAACAATTAACAAGTGTATTTACCCTGGATGGACTTCTTCAAAGAAAGAACAAGCATGTCAAATAACTTCTGGATGAAATCATCAATCACAGTCTTCACAGGGTTACAATTAATATTTAAGCAATCTACCTTGACAGCACTGAAAAATGCCAAAGGACATATTTTGACATGAAAAAGACTAAGTGGAGGAAAAGAGTGTCATTATGATCTTGTGTAATACACCCAAAATTATCATTGTGATCCTTAAGCACATTTAGATTTTAACAAAAATGCCTTACACATACTACAGTTTTTAATAATCCAATGTATCATATTTTAAAAAGTAGCACATTATAAAATACTACAGTATCAACATGAATATATTCAAATTTTTAAATGTTTTACTTGTCACAGTATGTAACATACTCATTTAAAGATTTATAAAATAAATTATTATCCTGGACTCAAAGCACAAACAACGATAGGAGAAATAAAACAAATACAGAGGGAGGAGGAGCCAAGATGGCGGAGGAGTAGGACGGGGAGAACACTTTCTCCCCCACAAATTCATCAAAAGAGCATTTAAACATCGAGTAAATTCCACAAAACAACTTCCGAATGCCGGCAGAGGACATCAGGCACCCAGAAAAGCAGCCCAACTCTTCGAAAGGAGGTAGGAAAAAATATAAAAGACAAAAAAAGAGACAAAAGAGGGAGGGACGGAGTTCCGTCCCGGGAAGGGAGTCTTAAAAAGAGAGAAGTTTCCAAACACCAGGAAACCCTCTCACTGCCGAATCTGTGCCGAGCTTTGGAAGCACAGAGGGCAACATAAAAGGGAGGGGAAAAAAAAAAAAAAATAAACAATTAAAAATCGCGGATTGTGAGCCCTACGGGAACTCCCCCAGCGGAGAAGCAGCGCAGACGCCTGCACACGGCATTAGCAAGCGGGGGCTGGGCAGGGAAGTGCGGCACGGGCTGTGTCCCTTAGAGTAAGAATCGGGCCGAATGTCCTGAGCGCTATCTGAGCGAAATAATTTGGGCTAGCAAACCAGACTGTGGGATATCTACCACGCGAAAAGCCAGCCCTAACCTAAGACACCGCCAGGCCCGCGCACAGAACAAAGGACTGAACAGAGATAGCCGGCTGCAGACCTCCCCCTCCGGTGACAGGCAACCAGAGCCGGAAGGGGGCAATCGCAGCCCCAGAGAGACACTATCTATAAAACTGTAAGCAGGCTTCTTTGCTAACTAAAACTTCTTGGAGGTCTGGACGGTCAACATCTGCCTGAGAAGGTGCGCCGGTTTTACACCCAGATAACCGAGTGGCGGGGAGGCGATAAGTCGCAGCATTGGCGCCCGCCAAGCACCTCATCGCCTGAGCTGCTCGACCTGGGAAGAACACAAAACGCAGGCCCAACCGAGTCTGCGCCTCTGAGGACTACCCGAGTGCCTGAACCTGAGCGGCTTGGACCTGGGAGCTCAGTCCAGGGCCGGCCTCTGATTGTTCCCGGCGGAACAACCTAGAGCCCAAGCAGTGTAGGCAGGGAGGTTACACGCGCCGTGAGCGGGGGCAGACCCAGTGTGGCCGAGGCACTTCGAGCGCACGCCAGTGTTATCTGTTTGCAGCATCCCTCCCTCCCTCCCCACAGCGCGGCTGAACAAGTGAGCCTAAATTAAAAAAAAAAAAAAAAAAAAAAAATAGGGTCCTCCACCGTCCCCTTTGTGTCAGGGCGGGAACCAGACACTGAAGAGACCAGCAAACAGAAGAAGCTCTAACAGAGGGAAACGCCTTGGAAGCTACAGGCCATAGATTAAAACCCTGTGGTTACTACGGATTACATAGGAAGGGGCCTATAGATCTTGAGAAATATAAGTCGGACTAAGGAACTGCCAAAAATGAACTGAACCCACAATACTCACAACAAAACCAGAGAAAGACCTAGATATATTTTTACTATTTTTACGATCAATCTTTCTTTCTTTCTTTTTTTTTTTTTAATTAAAAAAAAATTTTTTTAAGTCCTCTATTGTCCTTTAATTTTCACTTTTATAACTATTACTTTGCAAAAAAAAAAAAAAAAGACCCTATTTTTTTTTTTTTTCTTCTTCAGCAAACTTCATATATATATTTTATAATTTTTTGACCGTGGTTTTTTTTTTTTTTTTTTTTTTTTTTTTTTTTTTTCTTTTTTCTTTTTCTTCTTTTCTTTAACATTGCATTTTTGAAATTCCAAACTCTACTCTAGATTTTTAATTTTAGCCTTTTGATATATGTTATCAATTTTGTACCTATAGTTCTTTTCATAATTGCTGTGACTTTTTTTTTTTTTTCCTCTGTTTCTTTCTCTTCTTCTTTTATATAACATCGTATATCTGCAATTCCAAACTCTACTCAAGATTTTTAATTTATGCTTTTTGGTATTTGATATCAATTTTGTACCTGTATTTTCTTTATAATTTTTGCGACATTGTTTTTGTTGGTTTGTTTGTTTTCTCTCTTTATTTTTCTTCTTCTTCTTTTTTTTTTTTTTTTTTTTTTTTAACGTTGTATTTTTGAAATTCCAAACTCTACTCTGTATTTTTAATTTTTGCTGTTTGGTATTAGTTATCAATTTTGTACCTGTAGTTTCTTTATTACTTTCACGACCTTGTTTGTTTTTCTTTGTTCGTTTTTTCTCTCTTTCTTTTCCTTCTCCTTTTCATTAACATCGCATTTTTGAAATTCCAAACTCTACTCTAATTTCTAATTTTTGTTTTTATGTATTTGTTACCAATTTTGTACCTTTAAGAACCCAATCTTCAGGACCCATTTTTCACTAGTGTACGAGATTACTGGCTTGACTGCTCTCTCTCCCTTTGGACTCTCCATTTTCTCCACCAGGTCACCTGTATCTCCTCCCTAACCCCTCTCTACTCTACCCAACTCTGTGAATTTCTGTGTGTTCCAGACGGTGGAGAACACTTAAGGAACTGATTACTGGCTGGATCTGTCTCCCGCCTTTTCATTTCCCCCTTTTATCCTTCTGGCCACCTCTGTCTCCTGCCTCCTTCTTCTCTTCCCTGTATAACTCCGTGAACATCTCTGAGTGGTCCAGTTGTGGAGTGCACATAAGGAAGTGACTACTGGCTAGCCCACTGTCTCCACTATTGATTCCACCTCATCTCATTTGGGTCACCTCTAACTCCCTCCTCCCTCTTCTCTTCTCCATGTAACGCTGTGAACCTCTCTGAGTGACCCTCACAGTAGAGAAACTTTTCATCTTTAACGTAGATGTTTTATCAGTGGTGCTGGATAGAAGGAGAATTTTGAAACTACTGTAAAATTAAGACCGATAACTGGAAGTAGGAGGCTTAAGTCCAATCCCTGACTCCAGGGAACTCCTGACTCCAAGGAACATTAATTGACAGGAGCTCATCAAACGCCTCCATACCGACACTGAAACCAAGCACCACACAAGGGCCAACAAGTTCCAGGGAAAGACATAACAAGCAAATTCTCCAGCAACAAAGGAACACAGCCCTGAGCTTCAAGATACAGGCTGCCCAAAGTCACCCCAAAACCATAGACATCTCATAACTCATTACTGGACATTTCATTACACTCCAGAGAGAAGAAATACAGCTCCATCCACCAGAACATCGACACAAGCTTCCCTAACCAGGAAACCTTGACAAGCCACCTGTACAAACCCACACACAGCGAGGAAACGCCACAATAAAGAGAACTCCACAAACTGCCAGAATACAGAAAGGACACCCCAAACTCAGCAATTTAAACAAGATGAAGAGACAGAGGAATAGCCAGCAGATAAAGGAACAGGATAAATGCCCACCAAACCAAACCAAAGAGGAAGAGATAGGGAATCTACCTGATAAAGAATTCCGAATAATGATAGTGAAATTGATCCAAAATCTTGAAATTAAAATGGAATCACAGATAAATAGCCTGGAGGCAAGGATTGAGAAGATGCAAGAAAGGTTTAACAAGGGCTTAGAAGAAATAAAAAAGAGTCAATATATAATGAATAATGCAATAAGTGAAATTAAAAACACTCTGGAGGCAACAAATAGTAGAATAACAGAGGCAGAAGATAGGATTAGTGAATTAGAAGATAGAATGGTAGAAATAAATGAATCAGAGAGGATAAAAGAAAAACGAATTAAAAGAAATGAGGACAATCTCAGAGACCTCCAGGACAATATTAAACGCTACAACATTCGAATCATAGGGGTCCCAGAAGAAGAAGACAAAAAGAAAGACCATGAGAAAATACTTGAGGAGATAATAGTTGAAAACTTCCCTAAAATGGGGAAGGAAATAATCACCCAAGTCCAAGAAACCCAGAGAGTCCCAAATAGGATAAACCCAAGGCGAAACACCCCAAGACACATAGTAATCAAATTAACAAAGATCAAACACAAAGAACAAATATTAAAAGCAGCAAGGGAAAAACAACAAATAACACACAAGGGAATTCCCATAAGGATAACAGCTGATCTTTCAATAGAAACTCTTCAAGCCAGGAGGGAATGGCAAGACATACTTAAAATGATGAAAGAAAATAATCTACAGCCCAGATTATTGTACCCAGCAAGGATCTCATTCAAGTATGAAGGAGAAATCAAAAGCTTTTCAGACAAGCAAAAGCTGAGAGAATTCTGCACCACCAAACCAGCTCTCCAACAAATACTAAAGGATATTCTCTAGACAGGAAACACAAAAATTGTGTATAAATTCGAACCCAAAACAATAAAGTAAATGGCAACGGGGTCATACTTATCAGTAATTACCTTAAACGTAAATGGGTTGAATGCCCCAACCAAAAGACAAAGACTGGCTGAATGGATACAAAAACAAGACCCCTGCATATGTTGTCTACAAGAGACCCACCTCAAAACAGGGGACACATACAGACTGAAAGTGAAGGGCTGGAAAAAGATTTTCCATGCGAATAGGGACCAAAAGAAAGCAGGAGTAGCAATACTCATATCAGATAAAATAGACTTTAAAACAAAGACTGTGAAAAGAGACAAAGATGGTCACTACATAATGATCAAAGGATCAATCCAAGAAGAAGATATAACAATTATAAATATATATGCACCCAACACGGGAGCACCGCAGTATGTAAGACAAATGCTAACAAGTATGAAAGAAGAAATTAACAATAACACAATAATAGTGGGAGACTTTAATACCCCACTCACACCTATGGATAGATCAACTAAACAGAAAATTAACAAGGAAACACAAACTTTAAACGATACAATAGACCAGTTAGACCTAATTGATATCTATAGGACATTTCATCCCAAAACAATGAATTTCACCTTCTTCTCAAGCGCACATGGAACCTTCTCCAGGATAGATCACATCCTGGGCCATAAAGCTAGCCTTGGTAAATTCAAAAAAATAGAAATCATTCCAAGCATCTTTTCTGACCACAATGCAGTAAGATTAGATCTCAATTACAGGAGAAAAACTATTAAAAAATCCAACATATGGAGGCTGAACAACACGCTGCTGAATAACCAACAAATCACAGAAGAAATCAAAAAAGAAATCAAAATTTGCATAGAAACGAATGAAAATGAAAACACAACAACCCAAAACCTGTGGGACACGGTAAAAGCAGTCCTAAGGGGAAAGTTCATAGCAATACAGGCACACCTCAAGAAACAAGAAAAAAGTCAAATAAATAACCTAACTCTACACCTAAAGCAACTAGAAAAGGAAGAAATGAAGAACCCCAGGGTTAGTAGAAGGAAAGAAATCTTAAAAATTAGAGCAGAAATAAATGCAAAAGAAACAAAAGAGACCATAGCAAAAATCAACAAAACCAAAAGCTGGTTCTTTGAAAGGATAAATAAAATTGACAAACCATTAGCCAGACTCATCAAGAAACAAAGGGAGAAAAATCAAATCAATAAAATTAGAAATGAAAATGGAGAGATCACAACAGACAACACAGAAATACAAAGGATCATAAGAGACTACTATCAACAATTATATGCCAATAAAATGGACAACGTGGAAGAAATGGACAAATTCTTAGAAAAGTACAACTTTCCAAAACTCGATCAGGAAGAAATAGAAAATCTTAACAGACCCATCACAAGCACGGAAATTGAAACTGTAATCAAAAATCTTCCAGCAAACAAAAGCCCAGGTCCAGACGGCTTCACAGCTGAATTCTACCAAAAATTTAGAGAAGAGCTAACACCTATCCTGCTCAAACTCTTCCAGAAAATTGCAGAGGATGGTAAACTTCCAAACTCATTCTATGAGGCCACCATCACCCTAATACCAAAACCTGACAAAGATCCCACAAAAAAAGAAAACTACAGGCCAATATCACTGATGAACATAGATGCAAAAATCCTTAACAAAATTCTAGCAATCAGAATCCAACAACACATTAAAAAGATCATACACCATGACCAAGTGGGCTTTATCCCAGGGATGCAAGGATTCTTCAATATCCGCAAATCAATCAATGTAATACACCACATTAACAAATTGAAAAATAAAAACCATATGATTATCTCAATAGATGCAGAGAAAGCCTTTGACAAAATTCAACATCCATTTATGATCAAAACTCTCCAGAAAGCAGGAATAGAAGGAACCTACCTCAACATAATCAAAGCTATATATGACAAACCCACAGCAAACATTATCCTCAATGGTGAAAAATTGAAAGCATTTCCTCTAAAGTCAGGAACAAGACAAGGGTGCCCACTTTCACCATTACTATTCAACATAGTTTTGGAAGTTTTGGCCACAGCAATCAGAGCAGAAAAAGAAATAAAAGGAATCCAAATTGGAAAAGAAGAAGTAAAGCTCTCACTGTTTGCAGATGACATGATCCTCTACATAGAAAACCCTAAAGACTCCACCAGAAAATTACTAGAACTAATCAATGACTATAGTAAAGTTGCAGGATATAAAATCAACACACAGAAATCCCTTGCATTCCTATACACTAATAATGAGAAAACAGAAAGAGAAATTAAGGAAACAATTCCATTCACCATTGCAACGGAAAGAATAAAATACTTAGGAATATATCTACCTAAAGAATCTAAAGACCTATATATAGAAAACTATAAAACACTGGTGAAAGAAATCAAAGAGGACACTAACAGATGGAGAAATATACCATGTTCATGGATTGGAAGAATCAATGTAGTGAAAATGAGTATACTACCCAAAGCAATCTATAGATTCAATGCAATCCCTATCAAGCTACCAACAGCATTCTTCACAGAGCTAGAACAAATAATTTCACAATTTGTATGGAAAAACAAAAAACCTCGAATAGCCAAAGCGATCTTGAGAAAGAAGAATGGAACTGGAGGAATCAACCTACCTGACTTCAGGCTCTACTACAAAGCCACAGTTATCAAGACAGTATGGTACTGGCACAAAGACAGAAATATAGATCAATGGAACAAAATAGAAAGCCCAGAGATAAATCCACGCACATATGGACACCTTATCTTCGACAAAGGAGGCAAGAATATACAATGGATTAAAGACAATCTCTTTAACAAGTGGTGCTGGGAACTCTGGTCAACCACTTGTAAAAGAATGAAACTAGAACACTTTCTAACACCATACACAAAAATAAACTCAAAATGGATTAAAGATCTCAACGTAAGACCAGAAACTATAAAACTCCTAGAGGAGAACATAGGCAAAACACTCTCTGACATACATCACAGCAGGATCCTCTATGACCCACCTCCCAGAATATTGGAAATAAAAGCAAAAATAAACAAATGGGACCTAATTAACCTTAAAAGCTTCTGCACATCAAAGGAAACTATTAGCAAGGTGAAAAGACAGCCTTCAGAATGGGAGAAGATAATAGCAAATGAAGCAACTGACAAACAACTAATCTCGAGAATATACAAGCAACTCCTACAGCTCAACTCCAGAAAAATAAATGACCCAATCAAAAAATGGGCCAAAGAACTAAATAGACATTTCTCCAAAGAAGACATAAAGATGGCTAACAAACACATGAAAAGATGCTCAACATCACTCATTATCAGAGAAATGCAAATCAAAACCACTATGAGGTACCATTTCACACCAGTCAGAATGGCTGCAATCCAAAAGTCTACAAGTAATAAATGCTGGAGAGGGTGTGGAGAAAAGGGAACCCTCTTACACTGTTGGTGGGAATGCAAACTAGTGCAGCCACTATGGAGAACAGTGTGGAGATTCCTTAAAAAACTGGAAATAGACATGCCTTATGATCCAGCAATCCCACTGCTGGGCATACACACTGAGAAAACCAGAAGGGAAAGAGACACGAGTACCCCAATGTTCATCGCAGCACTGTTTATAATAGCCAGGACATGGAAGCAACCTAGATGTCCATCAGCAGATGAATGGATAAGAAAGCTGTGGTACATATACACAATGGAGTATTATTCAGCCATTAAAAAGAATACATTTGAATCAGTTCTAATGAGGTGGATGAAACTGGAGCCTATTATACAGAGTGAAGTAAGCCAGAAAGAAAAACACCAATACAGTATACTAACGCATATATATGGAATTTAGAAAGATGGTAACAATAACCCTGTGTACGAGACAGCAAAAGAGACACTGATGTATAGAACAGTCTTATGGACTCTGTGGGAGAGGGAGAGGGTGGGAAGATTTGGGAGAATGGCATTGAAACATGTAAATATCATGTATGAAATGAGTTGCCAGTCCAGGTTCGATGCACGATACTGGATGCTTGGGGCTGGTGCACTGGGACGACCCAGAGGGATGGAATGGGGAGGGAGGAGAGAGGAGGGTTCAGGATGGGGAACACATGTATACCTGTGGCGGATTCATTTTGATATTTGGCAAATCTAATACAGTTATGTAAAGTTTAAAAATAAAATAAAATTAAAAAAAAAAAAAAAAAAAAAAAAACAAATACAGAAAGTGAAGATAGATTATGAATACACTAAAGCAATAAAACCATTTTAGACCTAATTCACAAAAATGGAATAAATTATTAATTCAGATGTTCAATCATATGGGCAGAGAACTCTCAGTACTGTTGGTCAGAGTATAAAATCACACAATTTTTGCAAAGGGAAATTTAGCAATATTTAACAAATAGTTTTAAAACAGGTATACTCTTTTATCTTAGTAACTTAATTTTTTTTAATTTATCCTAAGATTTTCAGACTCCAAGATTTACCTACAGGTATCTTGTCAAGGTATTAATTATAACAGTCAAAAATTATAAATAAGCTAAATACAGGAATGGCTAAATAAGTTATTACATATCCATATAATTTAAAATTATATTTTTGAGGACCAGGTAATAACATAGCAAAATACTAATGATTAGTGTTAAATAAAAATAACAGGTTATAGTATGATCCAAATTTTGTAGGCAGATGTATGAATATGTCTAAAACATCAAACACTAACAGCAACTGTCATTGTGTTTTTTATATTTTAAAAAATTTATAAAACAAATTACTATTTTAATAATCAGAAAAATGCATGTATTTTTAAGAACACTAATTCTTTGCATGGTACTCTGAATGCAAATTATAACATTGACAAATATTATTAGAAGTTGAACCAGACTCGTTCATCTAAGTAAAACCTCGTATTTATCTTAAATTATATAAAGTTTAAAAATATGTGGAGACTGAGGAAAATGTTATTTAGAAAGGTCCTTTTTAAAACATAGAACCAGGTGATATCCTTAGAAAGCAAGTTATAAGTGTTAAATACAATTTCATTATAAAAGTACAATTTTCTCTTACAAAGTTTTACTTATTTTTTCAGTCACCCATTAACTGGAGAGGTTTAAACGCCAATTCTTAACCATCACATATAAGAGGCAATTTGTCTTATATTAATACATAAAGTTATACGATTTTTGAAATTCTAACATAAAATTTCAAAATTTCTAATCTTTCAAGTATTTCTAATATTTGATATATGAAAATCTTGGTAAACCTGAAAAAATACCAGATTTTTACTAATGAATTAACACATAAAATAATACAATTATACCAGAGTAGTACTTGCTGAATCTTGTGGACAAGACTAATGTTCACCTTTTCAATTGAAAATATTAATAACATGCAAATGAGGTTTCATTTAGCCATAGATAGAATGGGATAAACATAGATAGCCTACCCAAAAAGTATATCCTTACTAGCATATCTGAAGTACATCATTAGAATATGGCTTATCTAATATTATAGCATAGTTCCCGAAATACCCATAATATAAATATTTGTGCGTTTATGTATGTGTCCACTCACTTAGATGAATACATGTTAATTTACCAGCAAGAAAGAGAAAAGATGAAATATGGCATGGAGGACAGGCATCCTTTTTGTTTTGTTTAGCTTTGGCAGGGATGGATAAACAGGAGAGCTGTCTATAGAAAGGAACAAACAGTAGTAGCGATCTTGAAGAGTCAGGTGACAGCATAGTCATACTAGATGGGCAAGCAAGTGCTCAAAAAGAGTATCCACAGAGAAGAGAAACATCACAATAGCATTATCTTTTCCTTACTTCAAACTAACATCAATGACACTATCATTATCCCAGTCATCCAAACTCAAGCCTTCAAGTCATTTGTTTTTTCTCTATTCCTCATCCCTTATCTGCCTTTGAGAATAAGACATCTTGGGGCATCCCTGGTGGTTAAGAATCTTGGAGCTTCACAAAGGTTAAGAATCTGCCTTGCAATGAAGAGATGTGGGTTCAATCCCCAGTCCAGGAACTAAGATGCCACAGATGGCAGAGTAACTAAGATTCTATGCTTCTATGAAGATCCTGCATGCTGCAACTAAGACCATACTGTGAAATAAAAGAAAGACCTCTTGTGAGAGTTGCTCAGTCGTGTCCGACTCTGTGACCCCATGGACTATACAGTCCAGGGAATTCTCCAAGCCAGAATAGTGGAGTGGGTAGCTGTTCCCTCCTCCAGGAAGACCTCTTAACACCTCAGAATATTTCCTCCTCCTTATTTGGAACACCAACAACTAAATTCAATTAATTAGTCCTAGTCTTCAGGATGAAGACAAGCCAACCTCGCTTCCTCCAGGACCTCTTGATGCCACCACACGACTCATTATTACCAGACTAACATTCCTAATGTATAGCTTTGGTACTGACACACTTCTCTTTAGAAAGCTTCAACAACTAATCGCTCTAACTAAATAAAATCCAAATCACCTGTTTTACAATTTAAGACTCTCCCAAATCTGTTCTTTATCTACTACTTTCCAGAAATATTTCTTCTAGTCCCTAGCAAAAAATTAACTCTAATCAAAGTGGGTTTCCCTGGTAGTTTAGCTGGTAAAGAATCCGCCTGCAATGCGGGAGACCTGGGTTTGATCCCTGGGTTGGGAGGATCCCCTGGAGGAGGACATGGCAACCCACTCCAGTATTCTTGTCTGGAGAATCTCCATGGACAGAGGAGCCTGGTGGGCTACAGTCCATGGGGTCTCAAAGAGTAGGACACGACTGAGCGACTAACTTTCTATACCTCTTAATCTAGTATTAATAATAACAATTAATAACAACTAACACTGAGAATTTACCTTCTAATTTATATGCAAATTACTCACTTAGTCTTCAAAACACTGTGAAATAAATGATATAGCTGTAACTATTTTAAAGTTGAGGAAACTGAGGTTAACAGGGTCTAAGTAATTGTCAAAGTCATGCAGCTAGTAAGAACCATCTAACTCCAGAGCCCACTCTCTCAACCCCTCCATGTACTTGACTTTATCATCAAATACACCTGTCTTATTGTACTACTGGAGAGCAAACGATTTCATCTCAGGAACTCCGTCATCTTTCTACTTTCATAGGACAGGTTTCGCATACTGGAAATGATCAGCAAATATTTATTGAAAGAATAAACAAATGAATTAATAAAAGTGTTATTACCCTTAATACGTAATATATGTACAATTCAACAAGGCCCTTCCTTCCTAGAGCTCATTGCATTGAGTGGTCCCACTGATAAGAATTTCAGCAAGTAAGGAGGATATTCTGGGTTATGAAATGCCCCTCAGAGGGTTTTCTCCACATTTAGGGCACTACCTAGATGCAGCACTGTTTTGTGTGCTTCCCGGAGCATTCTGAAAGCCAGAGCCATACAAAATTAAGGTCAAATATCCCCCGGTATGCTCCCTCTAGTAGCTTCTCACAGTTCTTAGACTGTGCCCGGGCACATCATACGTTAGGTCTGAGAGAAGCCTCCTCCCCAGTCTATTCTATCCAACTAGGTCTCAGCCAGCAGAACCTCTAGAAGAGGCTCTTAGTCTCAGCAGTGCTCTACTCAGATGAGTCTCAAGCATTATAGCTGAGCTCTGGAGAAGGTAAGACAATAACTTGTCTTCAGTACCACTAAGTGAAGAGTACCCATCTATACCCATGGTTAAAACTGCTACTCTGTTAAATATTACTTTAACTTCTTTAACTTCTGTATTATACCTTGGAAGCCGTTCTACTTCTTTCCCTTTTATTTTCAGTGCTTTAAAATTTTTCTCCCAATCATGTACTGTAGAAAGATGCTTTTCCACTAGAGCTTCCATATCAACTTGCCCAATTACAATCCACTCCTATTTAAATGAAAAACATATTATTTCAAAAATTAGAACTAATAAATGAACATTTAAAAGATTAGAGTCCAAATATCAAGAACAATAAAAAGAGGCAAAAGAGAAGTTTCAGGTAAATTTCAACTTAAGTTATGTACATATAATCATTACCGTAAAGCCTAAAAAATGAACAGGGAAAATATATATATATAAAAATGCAGTAATCATAAAACTTTTTTGAAGAGATTGCAAAAAATCTTTTCTTTACGTTCTCAAGTTTGATGTATACAAAGGCAAAACCACTTCTACCAAGCCAAGAGCTACTATAGGTTACAAATCTGACATCGTCCAGATTCAATTAATTCTAGAAAAATAAAATGCAGAAGCACTGCAGTGGCAGTTAAAAAATTTACTGAATTCTCAGTCACTCCTCAGGATCAATAAAATGAACAATAAATATAATTAGAGTTTATTTCTGAAGAGTTAGTATGATGCACCCATAGCTCAGTTCGTAAAGAATCCGCATGCAATGCAGGAGACCCAGTTTGATTCCTAGGTTGGGAAGATCCGCTGGAGAAGGGATACGCTACCCACTCCAGTATTCCTGGGCCTCCTCAGCAGCTCAGTTAAAGAATCTGCCTGCAATGTGGGAGACCTGGGTTTGATTTCTGGGTTGGGAAGATCCCCTGGAGAAGGGAACGGCTACCCACTCCAGTATTCTGGCCTGGAGAACTCCATGGACTGTATAGTTTGCAAAGAGTCGAACATACTGAGCAACTTTCACTTTCACATTTATCTACACAAAAGGAAGAAATTAAATCATGTCAATTTCATTAATGTAGAAGGCTTCCCTCCATGGCATATTCTCAATCCAAAGAATGAAGAAAAGGATAAATGTTTCTATATATATTTTCCTGAAAGGAACTAAAAATGACACAAGAGAGTCATATCAAATTCCAAGTTGATATAACATTCAAAAGAAGAAAAGAAAGAAGAATTAGTTTCTCAATCTTCAAATAGTCAAATTTGTAGCATAAATCTAGATTTTAACAGAATCCTCAACTTTGGCCCTCTGGTTTGCATATTTTTATTTTATGCCACACAATATCAATTATTGAGTTGTACATTTAATACTAATTCAATCAGATGAATATTATAATAGGACAATTTCATGTCCCATACCTTATGCTGATGTAAAACAGCTGACAGTCTCCTAAACAGATCTTCTGCTTTGCTGAAAATAGTCAGAAATCCACTTGCATTTCTATCAATCATAATAGAAAAAATAGATTCATCTCCTGCTTCACCCACTCCCTTAAACTGATTAGGAATGCTGATGAATCTCTTCATTTCTCTATAATATTTAGCTCGAATTTCTTCAAAAGGAGGCTTGAATTGCAACCGTCCTTGTCTGAAAGCAAATAAATAACCTTAAAATATAAATTACCGAAAAATTATATACTGAAAACTAAATTGGGTTTTAAAAATCTTACTTGTATATTAAATCTATATTTATTTCTGGCAGATTCTCATTAAGTGCTTCTAAGCCCATCTGATACTGATGCTCCAGAGCTTTGTACACTTGATGATTCCAGTGCTGTTTCCACGCATGCATGTCACTTGCTTGAAATCCCTAGTAAGTTATAGTCACATTTTTTACTTTAATAATTAGGTGGTAGAATGGGTTTTCATTTAATGCTTTTATGTAACATTTGGTAAAATTATAAGCCAAAAATCCCTCATCTTAAATATCTTAAACATATATTAATTGCTACTTGTATATCTAAAGTCAAATATGAAAATCTCTAATCTTTGTGCTCATAAATAATATACACAAGACCAGCAAAATTTTAAAAATCAAGTTACTAGTAAATGAATTTTATATGTGGACTTTATTTTATGATCCTATAAAAACAACAATAACAGAAACCATATCTTATAAATTTCTTAGCCCTTTTTCAAAATTCCCATCAAATATAACTCTTCTATTCCCTTCCCACTCCCTAAATAATCCATTGCACATTAAAAACATGATAATACTTTACATATTTTTTCTGCTTCCATATAACCATAAGCATATAAATTCTAATGCTTAAATTTTTATTTATTTTTTACAGTTTGAACCAAAAAATATATGTAAATGTTTGAAACACCTACCTCATATTCCACTAACATCTCAAGGTAGATTCTGTGCTAACTACTTTTACACAGATCATCTAATATCAAAATATATGTGGAAATGACATTTTACTGAAATATAACAAAAAAAATTCTGAAACAGAGTTATTTCAGTAATTTGACTTCTGCCTACACTTAACTTTGTCACAACAGACATCACCTTTTAAAAGAAAACTAATGAATGTAGATATTTAAGCACGAAGTCAGAAAAACTGTTTACAGAGTCTAAATTGAGGGATCTGGCATTCCGTAAGACAAACAAAACTTGTACTTTTACTTGTAAATGTGCTGCTAATTTATGGTCTTTATACATAATTCAGTTAAATTCTAAATGTATGAGCAATTCATTAGCAAAGATTTACAGATAACCTTTATGAACTTTTCATCGATTCATATATTCAAATTCTGAAAATTTCATATTTCAGAGTGTAGACATAAAGTAAAACACACTTTACCTGCGCCTCTACACTTGCTAAGCCAGTTCTCAATTCTTGTAATCCATCTTTCCACCGCTGTTGCTGCCGAAGCAAATCAATGTTCATAAGAACTACCACCTGTAAAAAATTAGAACACAAAAATTTCAATAGAAAAACTTGACAGGCACCACCTTACCCAAGTGATCAAAATTAACTCAACCTATAATAACACATATCAATATCTGATCAATGTACTGAGAAAGGCAAAATATCACTTTTGTGGTATTCCTATTAAAACCATATAATCTCAATCTAAAAATGAGAAGGCATCATATAGAATCAAGTCAACAGACAAAATAATTGATCAGTACTCATCAAAAGTATCAAGGTCATGAAACACAAGATAAGACTCAGGGAGAAGAGACTATAGAACCTTAAAATGTAAATACAAGGTGGGATCTGGGATTGGACCCTTGAAAAGAAAAAGGACTTCAATGAAAAAGTTTTAAAATTCGAAAGTTTATTTCCTAGTTTTGATAAACATACTATGGTTACATAAGTTGTTGACAATAGGGGAAGTTGGGTGAAGGACAACTGTGAACTCTTTATTTGCAACTTTAAGTCTCAAATTATTCCCAAATAAGAAGTTATTTAAAAGTGTATCAAATTACTTTTTAAATAATACTATTCATAGCTTATTAAATTTTATAAATAAAATATACCTTTTCACAAAATGTAGTGTGCCATTTTCTCAGTTTCCTATTTTCAGTGGCAAGTCGTTCAGCAGCATTTTGGAGTTTTTGGATGTAGCCTTCTAATTCTTTAGGATTATCCCAAGTAATGTGTGACTTTCCCCCACTTCCTGCTTTTGAATTCTAAGGTACAACAAATGACAGTGTTCAAATATAGTTCTTTTTTTTTTTTAAAGATTCAATATTCTACGTCATTAGTACAACTGTCCATAACACTAACCTGCAATAAAAGAGCACACAGTAGTTTTTCCATTTTATAAACAATAAGGCATTCTGGGCAGGATTGAGCAGCTCCATTCCTTCCAAGTTGTCCCTCTTATAGCTAAAAAACCCAGACATAACACACCAAACAGCATAGGAAGACTAAAAGATAAAACTAAGGAGGTGGACAGCCTAGAAACATTGGGGATTAAGGAACAACACACCAGGATTTCCTTAGTGTGTCCCATATATCCGGACAGGATGCCGGAGAAGTCTACAACCTGGAACCACCCTCAGAGGCAAACAGAAAAAGACTCCAGAAGAAGCCTGTTCCCTCTAGCCACAGGACCAGGAAAACAGTGGCTGAATGACAGAAAACCTTTTTATGATATACACCCTACTCCTGGTGGGCTACAATCCATGGGGTCACAGAGTCAGACACAACTGAGTGACTAAGCACACACACACACCCCCTACTCCAACCCAATAGAGTAGAAACCCAGCCACTTCTGCCGTTTCAGGGGACCAGGAGAGGCGCTTCTCTTCCATCCCCTGCTAGGTCAGTGGCGCCTGACAGAGGCGGGGCAGCCACCTTCACCAGCCTGCAACAGAGCGTGTGCACCAGCCCTCCGCATTCTCCCACCAGGTCCCAGAGCTCAGGGGGGGAGCAGGGCGGATCCTCTTCATGGAGGCAATAAGACACCGCCAACTGGTATCCTGCTTTGGTGGGAAGTCGTCAGAAGGCAAAAGGGGACACTAGACTTCCACTGCGCCCAGCTAAAAAGGAAGCAGTGCGAGGCAGTGCTCCACTTTTGTCAGGATGGCATCTGCAGACACAAGCAGAAATTTAATATATACACTCACCCTGTCCTCCAGCTATACCTCACTGTGTCAGAGAGAAAGAGTCACTTAGAAAGGAATGAAAATAGCAGCAGATTTCTTAGCTGAAACCCCGAGGGACAAGAGGAAGTGGAACGACACTTACAAGTTCGATGCCTGAAGCAGGACACTCAAAGCCGGCGCTCTGGGAAAACCCTAAGCGGTGGAGAAGGGAGGACGTGGACTGGGGGTCAGGATGGGGGAAACGTGCACCCGTGGCTGAGTCATGTCGATGTACGGCAAAAACCACAATATTGTAAAGTAATTCTCCTCCAATTAAAATTAATTAATTAAAAAATAATAAATGATAGAATGTGGAAAGACAAGTGCTAAGAAAACCCTGCCTCCGGAAAACAGGAAATGCCTTAGGATTGTAGGTCCGTGGCCTCATTACAAATGACCAAAAGTTTAATTATGAAAAACATACTGTAATGTACAAATTGCTGCTTATACTATAAGGATATATGAATAGATTAGAACAGCAATTCTGGAAAGGTTTTTTTTTTTAATGTAGCATCTGAATAGTCAATTGGGGGTAGTGTTTGAACATTTGTGTTCTGAGTTCAAGTCCTATGCATTCTGCTTGCTAGCTGCCATGAGTGAGCTTGTAATTGAACCTCTTAAAGGCATGGGTTTCATGTATGAAACAGAAATGATGATGATATGATGAAATTATAACATATACCAAAAAAATCTATAAATGTATGTGTATCCATATCTGTGTATGCATGTATATTCATACAAATAAAGGACTATCTAATAATTGAGTTATTTTATACAAATCATTTAGCATAGTATGTACTCCATAAACGTTTGCCATTATTACTAATGTGTATTTGATTCTGATTTATTTTAATATGTTAACTACTTCTTAGTATCTAAATTTAAAAAAAAAAAAACACTCAAAAAATAGTGCTAAAAGAAAACAACTGTCAGTTGTGAATTTTACACTTGCTGAAAACATCCTTCAAAAATGAGGGAAAATAAAAACATTCTCAAAGGAAAACTAAGAGAATTTGTCACCAGCAAACCTACTCAAGGTATGGCTAAAGAAAGTTTTCTCAATAAGAAGAAAATGATTTTTTAAAAAAGCATAGAACTTCAGAAAGGAAAAGAGAATGTTAGGATGCAGAAAATGCAAATAAAAAAATAAACTATCCTTCTTCTCATAAATTTCTTATTGATATTTGATGACTGAAGCAAACTCCATCTGATACAGTGTTCTTTGTGTATAGAGGATACTAAATAATTAAGATGAAATAAGTGAATGGAGTAAAGAGACCTAACTACAAGGAAAGTTTCTACACTTCACTTGAACTGACAAATGGTAAGACAAAGAAAGTCTCTGCCATACAGTGACCTTCAATAAATAGCTGATGAATGGTGAAACTAAGCAATTATAATATTCAACAGAATATGCAGTGAATCCATTCAAAAATTTACTGAGCAATTACATACACTACTTGGTGTTGTACTGACAGAGTATAAAAGTAAATAAATTAGAATCCCTAGAGTGAGTGGCAAGGGGAGTACAAGGAACTTTAGCATTCCTTTTCTTCCCATCTCAGTTTTTGTCCCCTACTGTGTCTCATTTAACATATGCTAATTATAATTATTTCACCCTCATGGAAAACAGCCTCGTACTGGTTTGCGTAACTCAATGAAGCTATGCTATGCATGGCCACTCAAGATGGATGTATCATACTGAAGAGTTCTGACAAAATGTGGTCCACCTGAGGAAGAAATGGCAAACCACTCCAGTATTCTTGCAAGGAGAAGCCCATGAATAGTATGAAAAGGCAAAAAGATAGGACACCAGAAGATGAGAACCCCCAAGTTGGAAGGTGTCCAAACTACTACTGGAGAAGTGTAGAGGACAATTACTAATAGCTCCAGAAAGAATGAAGAGGCTGGGCCAATGCAGAAATGACGCTTAGTTGAGAATGTGTCTGGTGGTGAGAGTAAAGTCCAATGTTATAAAGAATAATATTGAATAGGAACCTGGAATGTTAGGCCCACGAGTCAAGGTAAATTAGACGTGGTCAAACGGGAGATGGCAAGACTGAACACTGACATCTTAGGAATCAGTGAAGTAAAATGGACAGGAACAGGCAAATTTAATTCAGATGAACATTATACCTAATGCTGCGGGTAAGAATGCCTTAGAAGAAATGAAGTAGCCCTCAACAGTTAACAAGAAAGTCTGATACATTATTTGGGTGCAACCTCAAGAAGAAAAGAATGATCTCAGTTCATTTCCAAGGCAAACTATTCAACATCTCAGTAATCCAAATCTATCTTCCAACCACTGATGCCAAAGAAGCTGAAGTTGACCAGTTCTATGAAGAACAACACCTTGTAGAACTAACGACAACAACAAAAAAAGATGTCCTTTTCATCACAAGGGATTGGAATGCAAAAGTAGGAAGTCAAGAGATAACTGGAACAACAGGCAAATTCGGCCTTGAAATACAAAATGAAGCAAAGGCTAACAGAGTTATGTCAAGAGAATATGATGGTCACAGCAAACACTCTTTGCCAACAAGAGACGATTCTACACATGGACATCATCAGATGGTAAATATCGAAACCAGACTGATTATGTTCTTTACAGTCAAAGATGGAGAAGCTCTATACAGTCAGCAAAAACAAGACCCGGAGCTGACTGTGGCTCAGACCATGAATTCCTTATTGCCAAATTCAGGCTTAAATTGAAGAAAGTAGGGGAAACCACTAGGCCATTCAGATATCAGTTCAGTTCAGTTCAGTCACCCAGTCGTGTCCGACTCTTTGCGACCCCATGAATTGCAGCATGCCAGGCCTCCCTGTCCATCACCAACTCCTGCAGTTTACCCAAACTCATGTCCGAGTCGGTGATGCCATCTAACCATCTCATCCTCTGTCATCCCCTTCTCCTCCTGCCTTCAATCTTTCCCAGCATCAGGGTCTTTTCAAATGAGTCAGCTCTTCACATCAGGTGGCCAAAGTATTACAGTTTCAGCTTCAGCATCATTCCCTCCAGTGAACACCCAGGACTGATCTCCTTTAGGATGGACTGGTTGGATCTCCTTGCAGTCCAAGGGACTCTCAAGAGTCTTCTCCAACACCACAGTTCAAACACATCGATCAAATCCCTTATGCTTATACAGTGGAGGTGACAAACAGATTCAAGGGACTAGATCTGGTAGACAGAGCGCCTGAAGAGCTATGGCGGAGGTTTGTGACACTGTACAGGAGCCAGTGACCAAAACCACCCCAAAGGGAAAAATGCAAGAGGGCAAAGTGGTTGTCCTAAGACGTTTACAAATAGCCGTGGAAAAAAAAGAAGTGGAAAGCAAGGGAGAAAGGGAAAGACATACCCATATGAATGCAGGGTTACCATATGAATGCAGGGCTACAGAGAATAACAAAGAGAGGTAAGAAAGCCTTCCTCAGTGAACAGTGCAAAGAAACAGAGGAAAACAACAGAATGGGAAAGACTAGAGATCTCTTCAAGAAAACTGGAGGTGTCAAAGGAACATTTCATGCGAGGATGGTATGATAAAAGACAGAAATGGTTAAGGACTTAAAAGAAGCAGTAGAGATTAAGAAGAGGTGGCAAGAATACATAGAAGAACTATACAAAACATTTTAAATGACCCAGTAACCACGATGGTGTGGTCACTCACCTGGAGCCAGACGTCCCAGAGTGCAAAGTCAAGTGGGCCTTAGGAAGCATCCCTACGAACAAAGCTAGTGGAGGTGGTGAAATTCCAGCTGAGCTCTTTCAAGTTCTAAACGATGATGCTGTGAAAGTGCTGCACTCAATATGCCAGCAAATTTGGAAAATTCAGCAGTGGCCATAGGACTGGAAAAGGTCACTTTTCATTCCAATCCCAAAGAAGAGCAAAGTCAAAGAACATTCAAACTACTGTACAACTGAATTCATTTGACATGCTAACAAGATTATACTCAAAATCCTTCAAGCTAGGCTTCATCAGTACACAAACCAAAAAATTCCAGATGTAGAAGCTGGGTTTCAAAGAGGCAAAGGAACTGGAGATCAAATTGCCAACATCCATTGGACCACAGAAAAAGCAATGGAATTCCAAAAAAAAAAATCTACTTCTGCCTCTTTGACTACGCTAAAGCCTTTGATCGTGTGGATCACAACAAACAGTGGAAAATTCTTAAAAAGATGTGAGTACCAGACCACCCTACCCATCTCCTAAGAAACCTGTATGTGAGTCAAGAAGCAACAATTAAAACTGAACATGGAACCGGTTCAAAATTCAGAAAGGAGTATGACAAGGCTATATATGGTCATCCTGCTTATTTAACTCACATACTTACTATATCATGTGAAATGCCAGGCTAGAGGAATCATAAGCTCAAGTCAAGATTTCAGGGAGAAATATCATCAGCCTTAGATAAGCAGATGATACCACTCTACCAGAAAATGAAGAGGAACTAAACAGCCTCTAGATGAGGGTGAATGAGTGAAAAAACTGACTTCAAACTCAGCATTCAAAAAACTAAGATCATGGCATCCAGTCTCATCACTTCATGGCAAATAGAAGGGAAAAAAGTGAAAGCAGTGACAGATTTTCTTGAGCTCCAAAATCACTGTGAACAGTGACTGTAGCCATGAAATTAAAAGACCCTCCTTGGAAAACTGGACAGCTACTTGTAAAAGAATGAAATTAGAACACTTCCTACCACCATACAAAAACATAAACTCAAAATGGATTAAAGACCTAAACGTAAGACCAGAAACTATAAAACTCTTAGAGGAAAACACAAGCAGAACACTCGACATAAATCAAAGCAAGATCCTCTATGACCACCTCCCAGAGTAATGGGAATAAAAACAAAAGCAAACAAGTGGCACCTGATTAAATGTAAAAGCTTTTGCACAGCAAAGGAAACTATAAGCAAGGTCAAAAGATAACCCTCAGAATGAGAGAAAATAATAACAAATGAAACAACTGATAAAGGATTAATTTCCAAAATACACAAGCAGATTATACAACTCAATACCAGAAAAACAAACAACCCAATCAAAAAGTGAGAAAAAGACCTAAACAGACATTTCTCCAAAGAAGACATGCAGATGGCTAACAAACACACGAAAACAAAAAAATTCTGTAAAGCAATTACCCTTCAATAAAAAAATAAATTAAAAAACAAAAAGACACTCCTTGGAAGAAAAGCTATGACCAACCTAGACAGTGTATTAAAAAGCAGAAACATCACTTTGCCAACAAAGGTCCATCTAACCAAAGCTATGGTTTTTCCAATAGTCATGCATGAATGTGAGAGTTGGACCACAAAAAAAGCTGACTGCCAAAGAAATGATGCCTTTGAATTATGGTGCTGAAGAAGACTAGAGCCCCTGGATAGCACAGAGATCAAACCAGTCAATTCTAAAGGAAATCAACCATGAACATTCATTGGAAGGACTGATGCCGAAGCTGAAGCCTCAATACTTTGGCTGCTGCTGCTAAGTCACTTCAGTTGTGTCTGACTCTGTGCGACCCCATAGACGGCAGCCCACCAGGCCCTGCCATCCCTGGGATTCTCCAGGCAAGAACACTGGAGTGGGTTGCCATTTCCTCCTCCAATGCATGAAAGTGAAAAGTGAAAGTGAAGTCGCTCAGTCGTGTCTGACTCTTAGCAACCCCATGGACTGCAGCCTACCAGGCTCCTCTGTCCATGGGATTTTCCAGGCAAGAGTACTGGAGTGGGTTGCCATTGGCTACTTAATGCAAAAAGCCAACTCATTTTCAAGATCCTAATGTTGAGAAAGATTGAAGGCAAAAGGAAAAATGGGTGGCAAAGGATGAGACATATGCTACAGACAGCATCACCAACTCAATGGACATGAATATGAGCAAGCTCTGGGGGAAAAAAAGAGTTCTTGTCATGCTTCAGTCCAAGGAGTCACAAAGAGTCAGACACAACTTAGTAACTGACCAAAAAATATAACTGTTTACTCGTCATGACTCAAATCCTCAAAATAAGCTTTGTCTTTAGAAATATCAACAGATATAATTTTGAATACATTTATTATAGAAGTAAGGGTTCTAAACACTTGGATTTAAAACATATAGCCTTAGATCAATGGCTATGGTAAGCTCAGGGGTATACTAAAAACCAACAAATAAGAAACACTTTACGTGTAAAATCTAATTATAATAATATAAAAAGTCCATTTACCTTAATTATCTGTTCAAACGCTAAGGCAGATTGTAACATCATTGGTCTCTGACTTTGAATCATCTGTTGATCAATAGAATTGTAAAAATGTGCCACCTACAAAGAAAAATTCCAATTAGCAATAATTAATAATAAATAGCACACTTAATTTTCAATTCTTCATTTTTAATTATTTGAAAGGAAATATTAACCCTTCTCAATTATAAAATTTAACAAAAAATTAGTTTATCATCTCCAATAGAGCATTTATGCATGTACTAATGTACAAAAGCAACAAGTGTAAGTATGTGCTGAGTTCCTCTAATTTGCCAAGTCATGTTCTAGGGGCTGATTAAACAAAGACTATAAAACCTAGTCCCTGAAATCAAGAATTTCACAGTCTCATAGGGAATCAGAGGAAACCATAAAGCATGTTAAAGTGCTAAAAAAAATGAACTCTTCCTGCAATTCTTGAAACCAATTCCTTTGTCAGTATATAACACAATGATTTATCCATTTCTCAAACCAAAAAAATCTTTGAGTTATCCTTATTTCTTCTCTCACATCCCATATGAGAAGTCTATATTTCTACTATGAGTAGAAGACTATACCTTCAAAATATATGTTTTGAATATACGTTTTGAACATATATTGAATTGAACCGCTTCCCCACCTCCATCAGTATCACCCATTTCAAGCACCCTCTCCTGGCAAGACCAGTACAACAGTTTCCTAACTGGTCATTCTTTCCAACTGTGGCCCGATGGTCTAGTCAAAGTATTCAAAGTAGCCAGGACAGTCCTTTTTTAAAAAGTAAATCGTATCTTTTACCTACTCAAAATGTTCAAATGAATCCCCAATATATTTGAGAATAAAATGCAAAATCCTAAAATTCTTACCTTGAAACCTGCAATGGTTTGTCAACACACTTAAGAATGAAACCTGAATCTAAAATCATACCCTGGCACATTATGCACACGCTGGCCTGTAGTCCTGCACAGTCCCCTCCTGAGCTGCGCTGCTGCCCAACGCGCCTGCCTGTTGTTTCCCTAACTCTAGTGAGTCTCCTTCCCCAAGAAACTCTCCACGCCATTCATTCCCTCTGCCTGCCTGTTGTTTCCCTAACTCTAGTGAGTCTCCTTCCCCAAGAAACTCTCCACGCCATTCATTCCCTCTGCCTGCGTGTTGTTTCCCTAACTCTAGTGAGTCTCCTTCCCCAAGAAACTCTCCACGCCATTCATTCCCTCTGCCTGCCTGTTGTTTCCCTAACTCTAGTGAGTCTCCTTCCCCAAGAAACTCTCCACGCCATTCATTCCCTCTGCCTGCGTGTTGTTTCCCTAACTCTAGTGAGTCTTCTTCCCCAAGAAACTCTCCACGCCATTCATTCCCTCTGCCTGCGTGTTGTTTCCCTAACTCTAGTGAGTCTCCTTCCCCAAGAAACTCTCTCCACGCCATTCATTCCCTCTGCCCGCAACAGTCTTCCTCCAGATATCTGCATGGTTCTGTCACTCGTTTTGTCATGTCTTATTACCTTTTCATTAAGGTCTCCCCTGAGCATTCTGTATAAAAGGGCAGGATCTGTCACAGTCCTCTCACTATGTTTTCTTTTTCTTCAAATATGTGCTCATCACTGCCTTATACTGTATTACTCAAGCATTTGCTATTTCCCAGAATGGTGTCACAGGTAATAGTGTCACATGTTTGTCATGTGTTTGTTGAATTAATCAATGAATAAAAAAAAAATAGAGATACCTACAAGGTATAGTGGTGGACAAAAGAGGACACTGCTAACTCTGTGAGGGGCAAAGCACAGATTCAGGGAAAAAGATCGAGGGGACACCATGGAGTGAATTTAATTAAGGACTTTAAAAACACGGTCTTAATTTTTGTATTCCCAGCATGTCACAAAATTCTTGGCACAGAGCTGGTACTTTAAAAATATTTAATTTTATATAGCAAGTCACTCCTTTCTTTTAACATGCATAAAAATGTACTTGGTGGGGAATACTCACTCTACTTATTCTGTATCATTATAATAGTTCCAGAAAAAGCCAAGTCAGGAAAAACAGAAGCAAAATAAAACATAAAATTACAGCAATCTGGCCAAACTGTTACCTGTCAAACATCCTACTGCATACTCTGCACTCTAGCTAAATGTGTGCTCACAAGTAAAGGTATATCTACAGGGGAGTTTCCTGGTGGCCCCGTGGTTAACAATCCACCTGCCAGTGCAGGGGACACCAGTTCAATCCCAGGTCTGGGAAGGTCCCACATGTCACAGAGGACTAAGCTCGAGCACCACAACTACTGAGCCCACAAGCTCCAGAGCCCTGCTCCACAACAAGAGCGGCCCCAGCTTGCCAGCAACTGGAGAAAGTTCACAGGCGGCAACAAAGACCCAGCACAGCCAAAAATAAACAAGTGAGTAAAGATAAACACAATAGATTCCTGCAGTTGTTCTAGGAGTAAACACAAATACCATATGACCATTCACTCTTCCTCTGAGATTTTATTACACTAAATACTTAAGATAGAGAAGTCAGCAAGCTTCTCAGCTTTTAAAATATAGAGTCCCTCTCTCTGAAATGATCACTCACTCCACCTTGTGCTCCTGAGAAAACATATGAATACTCTTTCAAACTCACATCAAACATCATCCCTCTGTAAAGATTTATCTGATACTATCCCTACCCTGGGCCTCCCTGCTAGCTCAGCTGGTAAAGAATCTCCTGCAATGCAAGAGACCCCGGTTTGATTCCTGGGTTGAGAAGATGCCCTGGAGGAGTGCATGGCAACCCACTCCAGGATTCTTGCCTGGAGAATCCCCATGGACAGAGGAGCCTGGAAGGATACAGTCTATTGGGTCACAAAGAGTTGGACGTGATGGAGCGACTAAGCCCGGCAGCACATCTCTAACCTTACCCAGGAAAATAAATAAAAATTCCCACCTCTATTCTTTCACAGGACTTTCTGAAATCTATCTGTAATACTGTTGCTGTTTTTTAGTCACTAGTTGAGTCCAGCTTTTTGCAACCCCATGGACTGCAGCTTGGCAGGCTCCTCTGTCCATGGGATTCTCCAGGCGAGAGTACTGGAGTGGGTTGCCATGTGCTTCTCCAGGGGATCTTTCCCACCCAGGAATCAAACTCGTGTCTCCTGCACTGGCAGACAGATCCTTTACTGCTGAGCCGCCAGAGAAGCCCATCTATAATACAGCACTCAATCTACTTGTGCACATGTCATCACTACATGAATTTTAATGGAATAAATATGGGCTTTGTAGTCAGGGAGACTTGATCTCAGATTCTGGCTTCATAACTCACTAGCAGTGTAGCACTATAAAACCTATCTTACAAATCTGATCTCCAATTAGATCAGTAAAACTGGGAGTGGGAGTAAATTGAAATAACATAAATACAGTATTTACCAGAAGGCCTGATATTTAATGAGAACTCAGTGTTCAGTTTGCTTTCTCCCACTAGACCAGTGGTTCTCAATTTTGGATGATCTGCACCTTAGAGGACATTTGGCAATGTCTGGAGATATTTTCAATTGTAAGGACTAAGTAGGTGCTACTGACCAGAGATGCTGCTAAACATCCTACAATGCACAGGTCATCCCTCACAAAAAAAAAAAACAAAGTAGTCCAAAATGTCAAAAGTGTCAAAGTTGAGAAGCCCTACACCTGAGTACGATAGTAATATATTCATTTTTATATTCTCACTACACTGCACCTGGCAGTACAAGTGCTCAATGGATCTTTGTTGGATGAAACAATAAATGAGAAACTAAATACACAAAAGATACTGTTCCTGTCCTCTGTTAATCAAGTGAGAGAAAAAATGTAAAACTCCAAAACTACATAAAACTGTTCTAAGAGTCACTTACACACTGTATACAAAATAAAGAACCATCAATTAAAAGAAGACACAACAAATAAAGTGTTGAGCTACAAGTTAAAGGATTACTTTGAATTCTTCAACCAGAGGGAACAGGAATCAGTGCAGAAAGAGAGGTTCAGAGGAGAACCAAGGTTCATATTACCGAAGCAAGCGTGCAACATGAGGGGGTGAGTATCCGCCACGTTCAGTAACATCAGCTAGGGCATGATTAAGAGAGCCCTTGGATACTATGCTAAGGAGACAGACAATGAGGTAATAATAGCTGGTTTTAAACAGGCAAATGATTTGATGACAATGTGCTTCATGAAGACCAAGGAAATGAACAAAAACAGAAACCTGTCCATCAGCTGGATAATTTTCTAAGAATCGGCCCCTAGCAGGCAGACAGAGGGCTCTTAATTAGAAAGCCCTTTAGGGTCCATGATAGTAACACGAAAGAAAAAAGAAAAAAAGAGAAAGAATAACATTCTATTTTTCCAAATGCTTTGAGAATGAAAAGCAGTAACAGTAATACCTCAAGCTAAAAAAATTCCCACATAGAGGATTACAAAGCAGTTTGTAATGCAGTCATTTACAAACTATAACTTCATAAGACTTAATGGTGCTATTCTATTAGCCTAATAAAATCAAAAGCAGAAAACAAAGCCCTTAAAATATTCTAATGTAATAAACTCAGAATAGCCATGTTTTCAAAAATATCATTTCATACTTGTTTCAGAATAATTGCTTGCTTGCAGAATTTCTGTGCAATGTTTGCAACTTGCTGTATTTTGGCAGGAATGACAAAACCAAGTGCAGAAAGCTGACGAACTTCTCTCAGAAGAATCACCAACCGATCTGAATAATGCACTTTTAATGATCCATCATTAGGATCCAACTCCATAATTCGGCTATTAGCCTCAATACTACAAAACAAAATAAATAACTTTTTGAATTTCAAAATTTCATGTTCTCACCCTTTTGACTGATTAAAAACGTAACAGTTTTTACAACTTTGCTGTAAACATAAAATTGTTGCTCTTTAGTCACTAAGTCCGGAGAAGGCACTGGCACCCCACTCCAGTACTCTTGCCTGGAAAATCCCATGGACAGAGGAACCTGGTGGGCTGCAGTCCATGGGGTCGCTAAGAGTCAGACACGACTGAGTGACTTCCCTTTCACTTTTCACTTTCATGCATTGGAGAAGGAAATGGCAACCCACTCCAGTGTTCTTGCCTGGAGAATCCCAAGGACAGGGGAGCCTGGTGGGCTGCTGTCTATGGGGTGGCACAGAGTCGGACACGACTGAAGTGACTTAGCAGTAGCAGTGGTAACTAAGTCATGTCCGACTCTTTTGCAACCCCATAGACTATAGGGGGTTGCATAGACTATATATAGACTATATATAGCCCATGAGGCTCCACTGTCCATGAAATTTTCCAGGCAAAATTACTGAAGGAGGTTGCCATTTCCTTCTCCAGGGGATCTTCCCCACCCAGGGATTGAACCTACATGTCCTGCACTGGCAGGTGGGTTCTTTACCACTGAGCAACCAGGGAAGCCTAACAAACAAAATTAACTTAAGTAAAAAACAGTTTTTAATTATATTTTTCAAATTATATTTCATGTAACATTTCACAATTCAGATCTTGATAACAAACTGTAATATCCAAAATATACCATCATATTAATATTTCAACCAAGCAATCTTTGAACTCAGAAAAATCAATCTCTTAAAATTCAGCTAAAACTCAAAATAGACATCAAATCCATCATAATTTGATTAATTTTCTAAAATACATTTAGACAGATTTTAGTCAGTCTGATTCTTTAATACTTTTATTAAGGGATCAATAATAAAGAGTATTCTGGAGAAGGCAATGGCAACCCACTCCAGTACTCTTGCCTGGAAAATCCCATGGACGGAGGAGCCTGGTAGGCTGCAGTCCATGGAGTCGCGAAGAGTCGGACACGACTGAGCGACTTCCCTTTCACTTCTTACTTTCATGCATTGGAGAAGGAAATGGCAACCCACTCCAGTGTTCTTGTCTGGAGAATCCCAGCAATATTAGGAGTTCCATTCAGTTCAGTCACTCAGTCGTGTCCGACTCTTTGCAACCCCATGAACCGCAGCACGCCAGGCCACCCTGTCCATCACCAACTCCCAAAGTCCTCCCAAACCCACGTCCATTGAGTCAGTGATGCCATCCAACCATCTCATTCTCTGTCGTCCCCTTCTCCACCTGCCCTCAATCTTCCCAGCATCAGGGTCTTTTCAAAAGAGTCAGCTCTTCACATCAGGTGGCCAAAGTACTGGAGTTTCAGCTTCAACCTCAGTCCTTCCAATGAACATAGAGATATTCAAATACTTGATTCCTCTACTCTTTGTTTCACTATGTAAAGACTTTTCTTTCTGATTCTTCTAAAGCCACAATAGCAAAATTTACATTGGGACCCTCAAGTCTCCCTGGATTGTGAAAACACTGAGATAAATTAAATTTAAAGTACTACCTTTTTATGATCCTTCTTTCAGGATCAGGTTTATATAATACTCTTTGTTTCAAGTCACTTTCACAATTACGAGAACTTGCAGGTCTTAGAAAGTAAGCTACTGAAAAGCAAAGAACTAATCTGTTCAGTCTACTTAATAACACATAAAACGAAGCATAATAAAAAGCAGATATTTTAAAACGGCTTAAAATAATAATTTAGCCCAAACTGTCCAAACTTCCCAGGTGGTGCAGTTGTAAAGAATCCACCTGCCAATGCAGGAGACACAAGAGATGCAGGTTCAATCCCGGCGTTGGGAAGATTCCGTGGAGAAGGAAATGGCAACCCTACTCCAGTATTCTTGCCTGGAAAATTCCATGGACAGAGGAGCCTGGTAGGCTAGAGTCTGTGGGGTCTCAGAGTTGGACATGATTGAGTGACTGAGCACACACACACAAAAACTGTCCTACAAGAACATAAAGCCTCTCAGAAAATTATAACAGTGACACTTTTTGCCTTTATTTGAAACTAATATTCAAAGTTAGTTTCTACATTCCAGCATATACTGAAATATGTTCCAAAATACACTTATTTCTATGTGACAATGATGGGTTTACCAAAAAAAAAAAACCAAAATGAGAGTCAGGAGTTTCATCACCAAATAAAGAAATAGGTTGAACAAAGTTAAACAGGGTTTTTTACTGCAGATCTCAACCCTTTTGATACACTATCTTACACAGTGGATCTCCACCAGAGCTGTAGTGATAAACGTGCTAATTCTCCAAAAGCAATTGACCAAAGAACTCTTTACTTTAGCTGAAGGGGGCAAGGTAGAACCACCTCTCATATTTTAGGTTCAGGGTAGAAAGGGAAAGAATTAAATGGCATAAAGTTATAATCATTATGCTTTAGCACCTTTAGTTCTTTAATTCTTCCAAAGCCAAAATGCAAGATAAAAGAAAAAAAAATCATTCATTTAGTTTAGGAAGCTACCACTTTGGCCTAATTATTTGTTGCAGCAATAAAGGCGAAACAAACAGAATTTCATATTATGCCAAAGTTACTTTTAAAAAGTACCAAGTTTCTAAAAATGAAAACATAGCAAGTTTTTAAAAATACGGACAATAACACACTAGGGAAAGTTGACCTGAACAAAGAAACAATGGTTTTTTTAGGCCATCCTTTTTAGATACCCATTAGAATAATAAGGTTAACCAATTAAATTATATTCAATATAGCTTAATAAATATTTACAAACCCTTACTATATTAGACACCAAAAAGAAACATTCTTCATCTCAAGGAGCTAAAAAAAATTAAATTTTCATTTACAATGTCTGTATGTAGGATATATAACATTAATGTAAAAAGGTAGGAAAACATTCATATACCAGTAACAAAAAGCCACAGAGCATGCAAGCCTAATTTCAAACTAAGAATCTGCTGTTCTGGGGAACAGATACTAGAAGCAAAGGAAAGGGGGTCAAAGTTTCCAACTTCAATGACTTAAAAGTTGATCATCAAAAACTAACCAAACAGAAAACAATCCTGTCACTGAATTAATAATATAGGAAAAAAGATTCTTATGTAGATTTCACTGTGTAGTATACTTATACTTACCACAAACCAGATTTGGAATCAGACAAACCAGACTGAATATCCCTGGACCAATCATCAAATTGTTCTTGTTCATATAGTTTAAACTGGTCTAAGAGATCTTCAGCACTTCGATGGAAAGATCGAAACCCTGACAAGTCAGATAAAAGAGCTTCTGCAATCTTGATAGTATCATCCACCTTTAAAAATACAAATTACAAGAATATTTATTATTTAAATTCCAACAAAATTAGCGTAAAATCAGCAGGTCTGTGATACAGAAACTATTTTCCCATTTATCCATAAACAGTAAAATAGATTTTCCAGTGAATTTAAGAATATCAACTGCTACTGTGCTTCTGAATTACACCACCTCAGAATAGCAAAACACAGACGATAACACATACAAGGCATAATTTGAAGGGTACGATAAAGGAAATTTAGAGGAGACTCCAAGAACTCAACAATAGTCTTAAATATGTTATGTAGTAATTTAAGCTCTTTATTACATGCTCTGGTTAAGAGCTCAAACAATAATTAGGCCAATTTGGGTGCCAATTAAAGAATGCCTTTCCTCCACAACTATACAAAGAACAATGCAGCATTTTGGAAAGCAGACTGACAAAATTAAGGAGAGTATTAGAGAAAAAACATCAAAATATAAACTTGAATAAGTAGAATTCTCAAATATGCTAGCCTTTATAATACTACTACTAATAATTTGCTCACTCTTAATCATATAATCAACAAATATTTATTACATGAGTCGAATGCAAGACATTGTACCACACACAAATTAGTAAGCATATAAGATTCTTAGATCAACTTTGATAATATTAAAATAAGTCCTTTAAATCTATAAATTGCTGCCACTACCTTAAGCAATGCCATAATTACCTTTCTCTAGTCCTTTAACTTCCTTTCAACCTAGGATGATTTATTTATATAAACATACTTACAGATATATACTTTGCACCTACCAGGATCCTGCAAAAATACACCTCAAATAATTTAAAAATCCTTTGAAAATTATAGATTTTTCGTATTTTTCAGTTTTTCAGAATTCTAATTATCACATGAAATTAGATGGAAATGTTTTCTTAATGTTTTCATTATGGTTCTAGATTGCCTTTACATTAATTTAGCACATTTCACAATTTGTGTTCTTCAACTTTTATTTAAATGAATACCTTCAGTTCCAGCTGGCGAACCCAAACTATATTATTGACAACTTCAGAAAGGTTTTTGCCAGCAAGTGGTCCAGATGCATCACCAGGAATCCCACGGCATCGATTTTCAAAATCTAATCGAAAATCTATAAACATTCAAATCATATAAATGATTACATACATTCAGCAAAGTTTTCCAAAATGCCTTCTATGTACCAAACACTATGTCAAATATTGTGTACAGAAAAATAGTAATAGTTAGTCATCCTCAGGGACCTCATCATGTATCAAGTGAGAAAAAGGAAATAACCAGCTAATTCTAAAAGCCTGTCATCTATTACAGAAACAATAAATTAATCTTCAACATATAGATGTCATAAAAATATCTTAATCAAAAATGGTACACAACAAAAGAAAAGTAATCTAAAAAAATCATTTTCAAGCAAACACTATAATCTCTGTTAACTTTTACCTTTAACTGAGTCCATAAGTCTTGCCAGTAAAGTTTCTCTTTCTAGCATCAATTCTTTGCTTATGGTTGGACGCTTCACTAACTCTTTATATTTCAGAAATGCTTGAAGAAGCTAATATAAAACAAAATAAGTACATGTTCATCTCAAATGAATCAACTAGGTAAAAACTTGCATATCTCCTCAATAGTTTAAGAGAAATGTTAAAAATTAAATATTTCAATATTTTACCTGTTGTGGACTGTCCTGAATTTCTGAAATATAGTTTTTCAATTTTCCTGCTATTTTTTGTTCTGCAGGTGCAATAATTTTTTCATACTGAGACACTGCAGCTTTCCATAAAGGCTAAAAAATAACAATACAGTTAGACTTTAATATTTTCAAAATTTGCCTTTAAAAAGAACAACACAAATAGGAAATTATGCAGACAAACATATATATACTCAACCTCGGTATATGGATTATATTGCACAGGATTCAGGCCAGAAAAAGGTTCAAATACTCGAGCCAGGCATATGATTTTCTCATCACTGGCAGGTGAAAAATAGAGAAGTTTCTCATGAATTGTTCTAACAGCCAAGACCTAAAACATAAAATATTAAAACAATAAATTTACTCATATCAATAAATCTACACAAAAAAAAATAAATAAATCTACAAAAATAATCCAAAAGCTAAAGTTATTGGGCAAGAGTTTCTTTAACCTCGGTTTCTTGAAATCAAAAATAAAACTGAAACTATAAACTTGATAATTACTATTCATCAATACTCAATCAGATCAGATCAGTTGCTCAGTCATGTCCGACTCTTTGCGACCCCATGAATAGCAGCACGCCAGGCCTCCCTGTCCATCACCAACTCCCGGAGTTCACTCAGATTCACGTCCATCGAGTCAGTGATGGCCATCCAGCCATCTCATCCTCTGTAGTCCCCTTCTCCTCCTGCCCCCAATCCCTCCCAGCATCAGTCTTTTCCAGTGAGTCAACTCTTCGCATGAGGTGGCCAAAGTACTGGAGTTTCAGCTTTAGCATCATTCCTTCCAAAGAAATCCTAGGGCTGATCTCCTTCAGAATGGACTGGTTGGATCTCCTTGCAGTCCAAGGGACTCTCAAGAGTTTTCTACAACACCACAGTTCAAAAGCATCAATTCTTCGGCACTCAGCCTTCTTCACAGTCCAACTCTCACATTCATACATGACCACAGGAAAAACCATAGCCTTGACTAGACGAAACTTTGTTGGCCAAGTAATGTCTCTGCTTTTGAATATGCTATCTAGGTTGGTCATAACTTTCCTTCCAAGGAGTAAGCGTCTTTTAATTTCATGGCTGCAGTCACCATCTGCAGTGATTTTGGAGCCCAGAAAAATAAAGTCTGACACTGTTTCCACTGTTTCCCCATCTATTTCCCATGAAGTGATGGGACCGGATGCCATGATCTTCGTTTTCTGAATGTTGAGCTTTAAGCCAACTTTTTCGCTCTCCACTTTCACCTTCATCAAGAGGCTTTTGAGTTCCTCTTCACTTTCTGCCATAAGGGTGGTGTCATCTGCATATCTGAGGTTATTGATATTTCTCCCGGCAATCTTGATTCCAACTTGTACTCCTTCGAGTCCAGCGTTTCTAATGATGTACTCTGCATAGAAGTTAAACAAGCAGGGTGACAATATACAGGCTTGACGTACTCCTTTTCCTATTTGGAACCAGTCTGTTGTTCCATGTCCAGTTCTAACTGTTGCTTCCTGACCTGCATACAAATTTCTCAAGAGGCAGATCAGGTGGTCTGGTATTCCCATCTCTTTCAGAATTTTCCACAGTTTATTGTGATCCACATAGTCAAAGGCTTTGGCATAGTCAAAGTGATGCTCATAAACACACTGTACTATCAATCAGTGTGCTCAAATCTAGTGAATACATATAAAAGCTAAATATTTTTAAACTGATTTTAATACTTATTTTAAGTACAGTTTTAGTCTCTCCTCTTTACTATAGCAAACCTTCTGATTTTCATTAGTCTGCATTAAATTTGCTCTTCTAATAATGAAACAATATGCTAACAACGGAGAAGGCAATAGCACCCCACTCCAGTACTCTTGCCTGGAAAATCCCATGGATGGAGGAGCCTGGAAGCCTGCAGTCCATGAGGTCGCTGAGGGTCGAACATGACTGAGCGACTTCACTTTCACTTTTCACTTTCATGCATTGGAGAAGGAAATGGCAACCCACTCCAGTGTTCTTGCCTGGAGAATCCCAGGGATGGGGGAGCCTGGTGGACTGCCGTCTATGGGGTCACACAGAGTCGGACACGACTGAAGTGACTTAGCAATAGCAATAGCAATGCTAACAACTCCATTATGTATAACTTACAAACAGTTGGAAAACATTTCATTTTGTATTTAAATTTTCTACCAACCATCAAAAGGAATTAAAAGGCTAAGTAAAAATGCTATAATCTTTCATTTGTGTTGAAAATATCAGCACAAATTCACGATTTATTTTTCTCTTGATAAAAACAAAAATACTGATTTAACAATGCTGTCTACTGAGAAAGCCTAAAAGCATTGATAGTTAAATGTTTACTACTTCATCAACCAGATTGTTGTCACTAAACTCTATTTTCCTCTAACAAGACCTTTGGGGAAATGACTAATTCCACATACAAAATGGAAAATGTAGAAGACGGGTCAGTACATTTTGAGAGGTCTGAATGTAAAAAAGTTACCAAAGAAATACTGGCTTCATATCAAAATGACACAGACACAACTTAAAGGGGTATTCTTTGCACAAGGTGGGACAATTTGAGTATAGTAATAATAACTACAATAATAAATACAACACGTTGAAATATAAAAAAATCATAGGTTCATAATGACATTATTTAAAAAATCATTGATTGCCTATGAAACTTATGATACTAACTTACTATGCATTGTTCTAAAAAGTGATAAAAAGAAAAAAGTAATTGTCTATATTGCCATTCCTATACAAACTATATTTCAGGTACCTAAAAAACTGATAAAAAGTTCTTCCATCATCACTAATAAATGCAGAAAGAACAGAATTAAAACACCATCTCACAATCAATCATTAAGAAAAAGTTGGTAAACAGCATTTGAACAGATTAATCAGATTAATCATACATGAACCCACAGATCAAACTTAACTCATGAAAAGCGGGAAAACCAGACACCTCTTGCCTCCTTTAATGTACGAGAACTATATGCTACTGCCTACGAAGCAACCTGGTTCAAGTAAACCAACATTTAGCAACTAAAAATATTTCTGAGACAATCAGTAAACTTGTACATTGATTACATAAATAATGATATTAAGAAATTATTCTCATTTTGTTGGGTGTGATATTGATATTATGATTACCTTTTAAGAGTAAAAGTACAAGATTTCGTGGACTGGCTTTAAAAATAGTTCAGCAAAAAAAAAAAGAAATGGAAGGCAGGGAGGACAAAGATGGCACAAGAACTGAACAATGCCAGTGGCCATTGAAACTGACATTCATTATACCATGCTACTTTTCTGTATGCTTGAAGTTCCTTGTAAGAGGTTAAAAACAACAGCAGCAGGAATTCCCTGTCAGTCCAGTGGTTAGGATTCAGCACTTTCACTTCCTGGGCCTGAGTTCAGTCCCTGGTCCAGGAACTAAGATCCTCCAAGCCACACAGCACAGGCAGAAAAAAATGAAATAAACTACCAAAACAACAACAACAAAAAATTCCCAAAGAACAACAATTCCCTTAAGCACAGAGGGAAAAAGTCAGCTCTGCAATCTTTGCCTGCCTCTTCAAGTTAAGTACATAGTTCTATACTGAAACTCTAATTTACAAAAATTAAGCAGCTATTTCAAATATTACCACTGAATACTCCCTAAAATACTGTCTCTGCTTGCAAAATAATTTCAATAGCCAAGAGAAAGTCTGAGAGCTTCCATACATAGATGAGTGGGTTATCTTTTTTATAACAAAGAACACCAAAATAGAAGTTCATGACTTAAAAACTGAACAGCCACACACCAAAGAGAAAGGAAGGATGTGGACACCAGCACTCAGTGCCCACTGGGCACCTGACATTGTGCCACACAGCCACACAAATCATCTCACGTGACCGTGAGCTCTTCTTCTCTCCCGAAAGGTTAAAGAATTTCCATCTGATGCGTAGTTCTTAATGATTATAAAACGCATTCTCAAACAAGTGAGAACCTACTTCACACTTAAAAACAAAGATCCAAATGAAGATACCTCTTCAAGGCGTTTGCCAAGCTTGTCAAGTGTTTCAGGAAAATATTTTTCATTTTTCCACGGGTGAGGAACATAGCGCTGCCACACCTGACCTGTCAGATGACTACAGGCAGTCACCCACTGTTCACAAATTGAAATACCAGCTTTCACATTTTCCTTCACAAGGTAATAAGGATCTTCCCAGAGGTTCAACGTTCCCAACTTCTTCTGAACAAATCTTCCAAATGAACCACCTAATAAGGTGCAAAACAAACTTTTTAATGAACATATCTTTTTAGCAAATAATACATGGAATAATATATTATTCCATGTATTATTATAATGTAGCAAATAAAATATGGAATACATGCTTTTTATTAAATTAAAATGATATATAAATTAGCAAGTCAACAATCTATGAAATACCACATCCACACCTTTAGACAAGCACTGTTAATAATAAATACTTTTTAAAAACACACACGCACACATGTATTTGTATATTTGCATCTTTCATTATATCATGTATATCTTTGAAGCATAGAAATATACATAGAATTTTTTAAAGGCCTCAGTCCCACAGTATGGATATGACATTACATAATCAGTTCTCAACTGCTATTTGTTTCTACTCTCATTTTACAAACAATGCTGTAATAAATGTCCTTTTATGTACTTGTCTGATAGGTCCTTAGGTAATAATGAGAAAGATATATTCTAAGTCAAAAAGTATATTTTTTTTATTGACAGATAATCCAATATACATTAAACTTTTCAGTTGGTTAAAAATAAAGTGTAAACTAATACATGCATTTTTAACATACATAAAAAAAACTACGTTAATTTGATTATCAAAGAAATTGACACTATTATTTAACTATGTACAAATATCTACTTAAATAATCCTATATAATTTGCTCTAAGAGTTACTTTAAGCAACAATTACTCTATTAAGGAGCATTTCAAAGAAGGACTTAAAGGAAGAAATAGAAAATAAAATAAGGCAAGCTTCCAAAATTTCAAAAGTGTATTTCTTTACTAGTACCTATAATATCTAAGAGATGTAACATTCGTGATTCAGGATAATGATCATGTTCTGTTTGTCTCCACACATCATCTACAACATCCCGAGTTGTCTCCACCAAGTCAACCACTTCCAATAAGGACAGACCATCCAGGTTATAAAATTCCTAAAACCGAAATGCATTCATTTTTAAACATAATCGTATTTGCACCTAGGGCAACATAAACAAAACGTTGCCAGAGTTTGTCAAATGCTATGATTCTAATATCTGCCATTATTTTCTCCTCTTCTTCTATCAGATGCTATATAACTTCTTTATGCAAATACCCTATCTGATCCTTCACAAACATAAATTTAATAAAAGCCAGAAGAAAAAATAAGAATTACATAAACTCTATAAATTTATTTTTACCCTTGGCCTAATTTCCTCTAAATTTGGATTCATTTCTTTTATTTATCCAATAGAGTGTTTAACACTATACACACACTACCTTTTTCACTTCATTTATCCTTATTCATTCATTTCCTGGGTTGCACAATGTTACCAATAGTACAAATCTAGTACATGGTATATTATTCTAAATTTCATCACTGCCACAAAAAAATGTTTAAACCACTTCAAACACTTCATTCAAATGGCAATAATGAAATAATACTTAGAATGAATAAAAAATTACTAAATATTTATTTTGAAAACAATAGATTTTTGTAAAAAAAACAAAATGGGCACTTATTTAACCTCTCCATAGATGTATCAAGGAATAATCAATCTAATAAAGTGTCAAACTAAGACTTTTTATATTTCAGATTCCTCCAAACTGCTAATTTGAAAAAAGTTTTCCAATTTTCCAAAAGAACATATTATCTCCACATGGACAAACCTCTTAATATTGGGCTTCTCATTTTTTTCTATGTACCTGCATAGAAGTAATTATATTTTTGAGAAAAATATTTTATAGTGATTAGAATTTAACTTTTTCAGAAGTTTAGACTTCTAAGTTGTACTCATTTTAAATACATATCTTAAGTAAACTCTGCTATATCTGAAGAATATATTTTGTCCAAAGCCATCAAATAATGATTTTAAAACAGAGATAAAGCTAATAAAAATTGAATGCTACAGTATTTCTATCAAAACCTGATATATAACTATATATGAACCACATACTCTTGCAATTGTTTCAAACAATTCTTTAAAATAACTGGCTCTTTCTTTGGTAATCTGTTTACTTCCACGATGGGCTTGTTCTATCCAAAACTGGAACTCATCACTTGGTGTAAGAATACCTGAAAAGTGAAAGGGAAAAATAAGAAATATCAACAATTATCATGGTCATCATTTTGAAATGTAAAGAAATAACGAAATACTATAGTTTGTATACCAGGAACTAATATATTATTGTAAGACAATTATAACTTCAAAATCTGGCAAACAAATAAACTAATAGAAAAAGAGATTAGACTGTTGGTTACCAGAGGTGGGGAATGAGGAGAGGGGGAAGTGGATGAAGCTGCTCAAAAGGTACAAACTACTAGTTGTAAGATTAAATAAGTACTAAAGATATAATGTACAATATTATAAATGTAAATAGTGCTGCTTTATGTTATATATGAAAGTTCTAAAGAGAATATATCCTAAGGCTTCTTATCATAAGGCAAACTCTTTGTTTAACTTTGTATCTACAACATAATGGATGTTCACTAAACTTACTGTGACAACCATTTCATGCCGCATGCAAGTCAAATTATTATATAATACACCTGAAACTTACATAATGCTACATGTCAATTATCTCAATAAAACTAGGAAAAAGAAGGAAACAATTAAAAATGAAAAGCCAGAAAGTAATTGGTTTCATTTGCTTATTTTGCACATTTCTGTATCATTCACAAAGTACAGAAAATGAATTTTACAATTTCTATGAACAAAAACGAACAACAAAACAACCCCTAAGCAATTAACAAAATGGCAATCAGTACACACTCATCAATAAGTACTTTAAAATGCCTGAATGGATATGAAAACAAAACCCATATATATGTTGCCTCCTGGAGACTTGCTTTGGATCTAAAGTCACACTGAGACTGAAAGGGGATGGGAAAAGGTATTCAAAGTAAATAGAAATCAAGAAAACAACACTTAAGTCAAATAAAAAAAATAAAGACTGCCACAAATGATAAAGGACATTATATAATGATTAGTCATCAATCCAAGAAGATATAACACAATGTAAGTATATATCCAACCAACATAGGAACGTCTAATACATAAAGCAAATATTAATAGACATAAAGGGAAAACTTGACAATAATAAATTCATAGTAGGGAACTTTAACCTCCCACTTACATCAATGGACATATTACTCAGACAGAAAATGAATAAGGAAACAATGGCCTTAAACAACACATTAGACCAAATAAACTTATAGATATAGGACATTACACCCACAAGCAGCAAAATATACATTTATTTCAAATATATACGGTATATTCTCTAGGATAAATCCCATGCTAGGCCACAGAAACAAGACTCAGCAAATTTTAAAACCTGAAATCAGATCAAGCATCTTTTCTGACTATAATGCTCCGAGACAAGTAATCAACTAGCAGGGAAAAAATTGCCAAAAAAAAAAAAAATTACAAATAAGTAGAGGCTAAACAACATGCTACAAACAAACAATGGATCATAGAAAAAAAAATTTTTAATACCTGAAGAAAAATGAAAATAAAAACACAACAATCTAAAATCTACATGATGCAGCAAAAGCAGTTCTAAGAGGGAAGTTTATAGTGATACAGCCTATTTCACAAAACAAGAAAAATCTCAAACAACCTAACCTTACACCTAAAGTAACTAGAAAAAAAAGAATAAATAAAACCAAAAGTTAGCAGAAGGAAAGAAGTCATAAAGATCAGAACAGAAATAAATGAAACAGGAACTAAAAAGTAATAGATCAATGAAACTAAGAGCTGGTTCTTTAAAAAAACAAACATCATTGATAAACTTTGCCACACTCATAAGAAAAAAGGACAGAGGGCCAAAATCAATAAAATCAGAAATGAAAAAGGAACTGACACCACAAAAATTCAAAGAGTCATAAGATATTATTAAGAACAATTATACACCAATAAAATGGACAGCCTAGAAGAAAAGGACAAATTCCTAGAAATGTACAATTTCCCAAGACTGAATCAGGAAGAAATAGAAAAATATGAGAACTACCAGTAATGAAACTGAATCGGTAAAAAACAACTTCCAAGTACTGCAGTCCAGGACTAGATGGCTTCACACATCACATGGTTTGGTGAAGTCTACCAAACATTGCAAAGAAAAGTTAACACCTATCATTCTCAAATTATTCCAAAAAACTACAGAGGAAGGCATCCTTCCATACTCATTTTCCAGGGCCAGCATCTCCCTAAAATCAAAACCAGACAAAGAATCACAAAAAAGGAAAATTAAAGGTCAGTATCACAATAAATATGAATACAAAAATCCTCAACAAAATATGAGCATACCAAACTCAACAATACATTAAAAGGACGATACACCCATCAGGTGGGATTTATCCTAGAGATGTGAATGATTCAATATCCAAAAATCAATCAATGTGATACCACATCTACAAACTGAAGAATAAAAATCACAAGGTCACCTCAATAAATACAGAAAAACTTTTGACAAAAGTAAGCATCCATTGGGAGAAGGCGATGGCACCCCACTCTAGTACTGTTGCCTGGAAAATCCCATGGATGGAGGAGCCTGGTAGGCTGCAGTCCATGGGGTCGCTAAGAGTCGGACATGACTGAGCGACTTCACTTTCACTTTCTACTTTCATGCATTGGAGAAGGAAATGGCAACCCACTCCAGTGTTCTTGCCTGGAGAATCCCATGGACGGAGAAGCCTGATAGGCTGCAGTCCATGGGGTCGCACAGAGTTGGACACAACTGAAGCGACTTAGCAGCAGCAGCAAGCATCCATTTATGATTAAAAACTCTCAGCAACAAAGTGGGGTATAGAGGGAACATAATCAAGGACATATGTGATAACCCCACAGCTAACATCATACTCAAAGGTGAAAAGCTGAAAGCATCTCCTCTAATATAAGAAACAAGACAAGGATGGCCACTCTCACCCACTTTTATTCAACATAGTATTGGAAGTCCTAGCCACAGCAATCAGACAAGAAAAAGAAATAAAAGGAATGCAAATTGGAAAGGAAGAAGCTCCACTGTCACTGTTTGCAGATGATACTATACATAGGAAATCCTCACAATACCACAAAAAAAAAAAAGTAGATCTCATCAATGAATCTGGTAAAACTGCAAGATACTGGCAACACCATGGACTGTAGCCTGCCAGGCTCCTCCATGGAATTCTCCAGGCAAGAATACTGGAGTCGGTAGCCATTCCCTTCTCCAAGGGATCTTCCTGACCCAGAGATTGAACCCAGGTCTCCTACATTGCAGGCAGATTCTTTATAGTCTGAGCCACTAGGGAAACCCAGTAAGGTGGGGAAGGGGGGTTAATATTCATAATATACAAAAAATTCATATAACTCTATATCAAAAAGTAACATTGCTTTGTTATTAAAATTTTTTTTAATAGGCAGAGGCTCTGAATAAACATTTTTCCAAAGAAAAGAAACAGATGGTCAACAGGCACATGAAAAATGGAAGGGAAAGTAGAGCAGCCATTATGGAAAACAGCATAGACATTGCTCAAAAAATTAAAACTAGAACTATCATATGATTCAGCAATTACAATTCTGGGCATTTATATGAAAAAAACAAAAACGTTAATTAAAAAAGATTTTTGTTCTCCTATGATCACTGCAGCATTATTTACAATAGCCAGGATACAGAAGCAACCTACATGCCCATAAACAGATGAATAGCAAAAGATGATGTAGTACATATATACAATGGAATATTACTTAGTCATAAAAGAGAACAAAATCTTGCCATTTCTGATAACATGTATATGCCTAGATGGCATTATGCTAAGTCAGTCAGGCAGTGAAAGACAAATACTAAATAATCTCACTTATATGTGGAGCCTAAGAAACAAAACAAATGAACAATAAAACAAAAGCAGAGTTATAAAGAGTTGGCACCACCAGCTCATCGCCAGAGTGAGGCACAAGCAATAGGGCCACCATGTGCTTACCAGTGCCCACCCGCCATGCCTGGCTTCAACTACAAGTTCCTGGAGAAACCCAAGCTTTGTGACTGTCAGTTACAAAATAAATGAGTCACTGGTATCAAATGTATACCATTTGATATAGTATAGGGAATATAGGGAATATATTTAAGGGAACATAGTTAAGAAATATGTAATATCTTTCCATGGTAACATATTATAACTACACTCATCATAGTGAATTGAATGAAGGTGGTTAAAAGGTACAAATTTCAAAAGATAAATTAGTAGGGATGCAATGTTGTTGTTGTTGTTGTTGTTGTTGTTGTTCAGTCACTCAGTCATGTCTGACTATTTGCAAACCCATGGACTACAGTCCTCAGGATCCTCTGTCCATGAGGTTCTCCTGGCAAGAATACGGAAGTGGGTTGCTATTTCATTCTCCAAGATATGTTCCCAGACCAGGGATAGAACCCATGTCTCCTGCACTGGCAGACAGATTCTATACCAATGAGCCACCAAGGAAGCTATAACATGATAAATATTAAATAGCGCTGATATGTTATACATGAAAGAGATAAGATAGCAAATAAATCTGAAGAGTTCTCATCACAAGAAAAAGATTTTTTCCTATTCCTTTAATTTTGTATCCATATGAGGTGATGGATAGTCACTAAACTTATGTGATAATCATTGTTTGATGTATTTTAAGTCAAATCATTATACTATACACCTTAAACTTTTACACTGTTGTATGTCAATCATATCTCAATAAAACTGAAAGAAAAAATAAAACACTTTAAAAACAGTTTTAATTAAATTAAAACAGTTTTCTTTCAAATTTGCATTTAAGTTTCCTAATGAAATGGACAATCTCTAGTTGCTTAATCACATGCTGGAAATAAATTCACTAACCTTTCTGGTTGTATGAGATTCAGAAAGGATTTAGAAAGGATTTATTTTACTATTCAAGCAAAGTATAAAACTACATCTGATATTTTAAACCAATGATTTCTGTATGTCATAAATTTCATCTTAATTGTTCTTAGGAAATAATTTATCTATGGCCACAAAATTATAATCAGCTTCAGAAAAAAATAATTTTAAAATAAGTCATTAGTTTATTATCTTTGCAAATATACAATTAGTATCAATCCTCATTACTCACAGATTCTGGATTTATGAAGTCACCTACTCATTAATATTTATATGTATCCGAAGTCACTACTCTCAGAGCACTCATGGTCATTTGCAGACACACAGAGCTGTGAGAAATTTTAGTTGCCCAACACCTATGTTCCCAGCTAAGGTTCCTTGGACTGCAAGGAGATCCAACCAGTCCATTCTGAAGGAGATCAGCCCTGGGTGTTCTTTGGAAGGACTGATGCTAAAGCTGAAATTCCAGTACTTTGGCCACCTCATGCAAAGAGTTGACTCACTGGAAAAGGCTCTGATGCTGGGAGGGACTGGGGGCAGGAGGAGAAGGGGATGACAGAGGATGAGATGGCTGGATGGCATCACCGACTCGATGGAGGTGAGTTTGAGTGAACTCCGGGAGTTGGTGATGGACAGGGAGGCCTGGCGTGCTGCGATTCATGGGGTCGCAAAGAGTCGGACACAACTGAGCGAATGAACGGAACTGAACTGAAGGCTGAACAAAGCAACAATGCTTGTCTTTTTTCTATCTCCTACTGTAAATAAGTGTGTTTTTCATAGTTTGTGTAGCGTCATAGTTTCACATTTTGTGCTTTTTGTTGTTGGTTTTGCTATTTAAATTGACCCGGAGCACAGTTAACAGAGCTGCCTCCTGTCCCTAGCAATAGAGCACTGTGATGCGCCTTAAAGAGAACACGCTTCTGTTAGATGAACTTCATACAGGCATGAGTTACAGTGCTGTTGCCCACGAGCTCAATGATAATTCATCAACAATATACATTAAATAATGTGTCTAAAAAACACACCTAAAATCAGTTGCATGTTGAGCAGCTGGTGAAAATGTTATGACCAGAGGCTCACAGGGTCCTAGGCACAATTTTTCAGTATTTGCTAATTCAGTGTTCACAGTGACTTAATAAAACAGAACTACTGAAAACAATGAGAATCAATCATATTATTCCCATAAACTGCACATTAAAAAAGATTACACTTTCCCCTTCTCCAAATCCATACATAAATCTATACATTTAAAATCAGCTCAAGCTCAGAGATGAACCAAAGGTGCAAAGAAATATTTGAAAAGGTATATTAATTTACTATGTACTAATAAGGCAACAGTTTTGACTTTCTTTGATAAAATTATGGCTAAATACCTCGTGTGTCATCTTCCTTAAATTTCAGTTTTGATAATTTAGTATCTGATCTTCGTAGAACTATACCCAAACCAGCTTCTAGTTCACTCAAAAGGTTCTGAAGTTTGGGATCAAAGTTTCTGCTCCATTCCTGATCCTAAATAAAATCAGACAAGAGCACATGATGATCAATATCTTGCCAAACAGGCTTCCTAAAACCTTGTCAAAAACTAAGTCCAAATATACCTGTTTCACTCAAAGCCTGGCACTACCTCCATCTCTTAAGAGAGGGATAAAAGTCCTTTCAACAGTTAAAACTTTATAAAGGTCATTTACTATCACAATTTAAGAATGGATGTAGATTGCATTTTACATCTTTTTCCAATTTCTCTATTTGTCAACAAAGTTTACATTATTTTTTAATTAAAAAATATTTTAATTTATAAACTAAAATACTAATATTACCAATAAATAAAATAATAAATATTTATATTTGTGTGTATGAAAGCATTTATCCAAAGACTTAGGCTAAAATCAACAATCATACAAGCTACTTTAATTTACTCACCTTTAGTAACATTGGTGCAAATACTTGCCGGACAGCTTGGTAAAGGGAATTAATAGGTGATTCTAACATAGACGAAACAAGAATATTATTATGTAGATTTTGATCAGTAATTACTTCAGGTCGCAGCTTGAAAAACACCAGCACTTTATCTTTTGTGTCAGCAAAATCAATCTAAAGTGATAAACAAATGATTTTTAATGTTATTTTCATAAAGTTAATATTTGAAAATATTACCCAAAAATGTTGTATCTATAATTTTATCCCTTGGTAAAAGTATAGTTTAGAAATAATTATAGTATATTACAATCAGTCTGTCTTTGCTCCGTAAGAAAACTTGGGTTTGAAAATTGTATCCCTACTTATAGGTGATTGTATCATAAAGCTACTTTGATAATTGATAAGTGATTATAAACAAAAGCACTACATAAATATTGTTGACATACACTGCTAACTACTCCACTCCAGCCAGATTCATTAACACTACAAATCAAAGCTGTGTGCCCCAGGTACATACTGGTGAGTAGTATAATTTTCCACCCTACTCCAGAAACTCTGTAACAAGGACGTGTATTACCTTCTTGCATGCATACTAAGTCACTTCAGTCATGTCCAACTCTTTGGGACCCTATAAACTGCAACCCACCAGGCTCCTCTATCCATGCAATTCTCCAGGCAAGAATACTGGAGTGAGTCGCCATGCCCTCCACCAGGGCATCTTCCTGACCCAGGGATCAAATCCGCATCTCACATCTCCTGCACTGGCAGGTGGGTTCTTTACCACTAATGCCACCTGGGAAGCCCAATTACCCTCTTACCCAAAACTAAGTTCTATATAAATAGACAACCTAAAAACCAAAAAAAAAAACAGGTTGTCTATCTCCTAAAATCATCTTTACCTGAACCAATGTTTTTTGCGTAAAGTATCTGAGCATCAGACTCTATTGCTAAATTGTCATCAACCTAGATTATTTAAAATTAAAACTGTCTGAGCTAAATTGGAATTCTCTAACCCAACCATGCTTAAAATAGGCCAGTTTACAGCAACTAGTTCATTAGCTGTAAAGCATACTGCCCAAAATAAGTTTTTGCATTATACACATATACACAAAATTGTTCTCATTTCTTTTTCCAGGAAGAGAAGTCTATTCTGTAAAAAAAAGAAAAAATTCAAACAAGTTCACTGTTGTGCGTGAAGAAACACACTAAGGATGAGTGAGCTTTTGTGCTACTTTTATCCTAATCATTGTATCTGTTTAGCCACTATGAAAGAACTGTCATTTACTTGGCGTTACTGCTTTTCTCAAACTCTCATTTTCACCCATTAGAGTTCTATGCTAGTATGATCATTTTATTCCCATTACAAGCAAGTGAGAACTGCAGACTGCAGTAAGTAATTTGAAAAATTCATTCCTTAGTAATTTTTTTAAATTTTATTTTATTTTTAAACTTTACAAAATTGTATTAGTTTTGCCAAATATCAAAATGAATCCGCCACAGGTATACATGTGTTCCCCATCCTGAACCCTCCTTCCTCCTCCCTCCCCATACCATCCCTCTGGGTCGTTCCAGTGCACTAGCCCCAAGAATCCAGTATCGTGCATTGAACCCGGACTGGCAACTCGTTTCATACATGATATTTTACATGTTTCAATGCCAATCTCCCAAATCTTCCCACCCTCTCCCTCTCCCACAGAGTCCATAAGACTGTTCTATACATCAGTGTCTCTTTTGCTGTCTCGTATACAGGGTTATTGTTACCTTCTTTCTAAATTCCATATATATGCGTTAGTATACTGTATTGGTGTTAAATAGACCATACACTTGAACTTTTCTACTCCCACCTATGTGAAGAAAGAATATTCACAAAATACATATTTTAATATCATACTTTGAAAACAGTAACTATGTCACTGGCCAAGGTGCTGTGGGGCATCAGGACAATGAGCTTTGCCTTAACGAAAGTCAGAGTTAAAGCAAAAGGTAAGGTGGCTACAGCTGTTCATCCTTCCCTGAGTAAAGAATCAGCACTCCTAGCCTAATCTTCCAGTTTCCCTATCATCAGCAACTGCTATATACTATTAGCTTACTCTAATCTGATAATTACTAAGGTATACATTGGGCTTTCTAGGTGGTGCTAGTGTTAAAGAACCTGATTGCTAATGCAGGAAACGTAAGAGATGTGATCGATCCCTGGGTCAGGAAGATCCCCTGGAGAAGGAAATGGCAACCCACTCCAGTATTCTTGCCTGGAGAATCCTATGGACAGAGGAGCCTGGAGGCTACCATCCATAGTGTCAATGGACATGACTGAAGCACTTAGCATGCAAGCAAGGTATAATTTGTTCTTTTTGAGGTTGCAAAATGTCTCTATCACCTCCTGGGATCCATCAGGGATCAGCAGACTACAACCTTCTGCCTGTTTTGTACAGCTCACAAGCTCAAAATTATTTCCACATTTTTTTTAAAATCAAAAGAATAATATTTCATGATATGAAATTCAAGCATCAGCATCCATAAATGAAGCTGAATGCAGTCACACTCAGTCATTCACATATTGTCTAGGTTGCTTTCTCACGTCAATGGCCAAGTTGTGACAGAGACCTTACAATCTGCCCAAGCCCAAAATATTTGTTATCTGTCCCATTATAGAAAAAAAATGTGCCAACTTCTATTCTATAGCATAAACCAGATCACATCTCTCTTGCTTAAAACTACCAACAACTTGGTATTTCAACCTAAATGGTGTATAAGGTCTGAAATGCTCAGTCCATATTTTAAACTTCCAGTCTTTGGTTATTCATTAAACTTCAGCAATGACTGTGTAATTTTTTTTTCCCAGCCCCCTGAAACCAAGATGAGATCCAGCTCAAGTTGTGTCTGAATCTTTGCAACCCCATGGACTATAGCCCTCCAGGCTCCTCTGTCCATGGGGATTCTCCGGGCAAGGATACTAGAGTGGGTTGCCATGCCCTCCTCCAGGGGATCTTCTCAATCCAGGGACTGAACCCAGGTCTCCAGCATTGGGGGCAGATTCTTTATCTTCTGAGCCACCAGGGAAGCCCCTCCCTAAATCTGCCTACAACTAACTCACCATTCAAATCTCATTTCAAAGGGCTCCAATCCAAACAGGCATTCCCTCCTTCCCTATTTTAATGCAGTTCCTCACCCCGCCCCAATCACTACTTTAACATGACTCTATTTTTACTGGCAGCACTTATCAATACCTAAAATTATGTTACATTACATATCTGTGTGGATGAAGTGAAGTGAAGTGAAAGTCGCTCAGTCGTGTCCGACTCTGCAACCCCATGGACTTGTCCATGGAATTCTCCAGGCCAGAATACTGGAGTGGGTAGCCTTTCCCTCCTCCAGGGGATCTTCCCAACCCAGCGATTAAACCCAGGCCTCTCATATTGCAGGCGGATTCTTTACCAGCTGAGCCCAAGGGAAGCCCCATCTGTGTGGATGTGTTTAACCAATTTTTGTCCATTCGAATGTTACTCCTTTAAGATAAACTGACATATTCATGGCTTTATCCCTAGCACCCAGGACAATGCCAGACCATAGTGGGTGAATTAATATTTGTTAATTTGTTAAATCATGCTGACTGTCAGACATCTAAAGTACAACTTAAGATATAGAAAAACATTTTCAAATATGACTAAGTATCTGTACTGTGATGTATGACTATATATAAAATACACTGTTGGGCTCTACTAGCTTAAGTATTAAAATAAAAAAGTTATAGACTCAATTTTCATTACACAACCCAAGATATATTTTTACAAATCCAAACCCTTCATCTTATTTTCCCATTACACCCTATCTAAACTTTCAGATCCTGAAGGAAATCAGTCCTGAATATTCATTGGAAGGACTGATGCTGAAGCTGAAACTCCAATATTTTGGCCACCTCATGCGAAAAACTGGCTCATTGGAAAAGACCCTGATGCCCGGAAAGACTGAAGGCAGGAGGAGAAGGGGATGACAGAGGATGAGTTGGTCAGATGGCATCACCGACTGGATGGACATGAGTTTGAGCAGGCTCCAGGAGTTGGTGATAGACGAGCAAGCCTGGCGTGCTGCAGTCCATGGGGTCGCAAATGGTCGGACACGACTGAGTGACTGAACTGAACTGAAACTTTCAGAGGCATTTACAGCAGTGTGCTTGATTTTATCATTTGTTGAGTATACGTCATTCTAGGTCATCCAGAGTGAGGCTCCAGAAGGCAGAAGCAGGGGGTCTTATTGTGAATTATATAATACTAACTTATCGGAGCAGGCCTCCTGGTGGCTCAGACAGTAAAGAATCTGCCTGCAACGCACAGGTTTGATCCCTGGGTTGGGAAGATCCCCTGGAGAAGGGCATGGCAGCCCCTTCCAGTAGTCTTGCCTGGAGAATCCCATGCACAGAGAAGCCTGGTGGACTACAGCTGTCAACTATGATTATCCATGCTTTTTACATCTTTGTAAACTTACTAAACCAAGGAAAGTGCCTTATATATAGTGAGTTCGAAATACAGTGATTGAATAGAATTGAGTCAAATCCAAGACTAAAGATTCGTAACAGGGTGAATAATCCAATCATCCTACAAAAACACATTCAATGTTTGCTGTGTATCAAATACTCTGCTAGACCTAGGGATATGGATGGACACCAGAGGAAGAGGTTTAAAAATATGACTACGATTTGTTAACTTTCATCCATTTACTGAGCCCCTTTAACATGTGAGGCAATTTTTTCTGTATATTACTCTGAGTGCATATGTGTGTTTATCTCCTGGTTGCAGGTGCACCCATTTCTTAAACAATCCTGCCAGTAGAAGCAGCAATGAAATAAATATTAATGTCAATACATCACAGGTTGTACAACAAAAAAGAATTTAAACTATCTTATCATTCCGTAAAAGATTTTAGTTCCTAACTATTCTTTCCCTAGAGTAAATTTAAACTCAGAATATAATATAAAAAAAAAAGATACACTAGAATTTGCCCCCAAAGAACTTCAAAAGGGAGAAAGAAAAAAAAAAGTTTAAATAAGATAAATTTCGTGTTTTCAGTTATAACGTAAATGTAGTATTAAAAAAAAAAAAAAAAAAAAACTAGAAAGACCGTAATTGTTCTCTGCCAGTGAGCGGACTGGGAGCTTCCTTCGGCCAGGAGGGATGCAAGCTTGGAAACCAAGTGAAGCGAGAGGCCCGCGCAGCTCGTCGGGAAGGGACAGCCACGGGCCATGGAGGAGGACCCAAGCCAGGAGGCTCCCAGGGACCCGGCATCCGTCCTACTGAGCCCGGAACGGAAAGGTAGGCCGGGGCGGGGTGCAGGCAAGCATACCACGTTGGAGAAGGCGATGCCGGAATCGGATCGCTGCACTCTGAGGAGCATCTGGTTCCCGTCGTCCAAAAAGTTGTTGATTTCGGGGCCGTTGCCCAGCAGCGCATGGTCCCAGGATTCCGACACCAGCCCGAAGTAGTTCCGAGTAGTGGCGAAAATGAAGAGCTTCCGCACGTCCCCGGGCACGCCGGCCATGACTCCGGAGAGAAGGACCGGAGAGGGCGGGCGGCAAGAGCGAACAACGGAGAAAGCCGGAGGATGAACGCGAAGGGAGGCGCGGACAGCCCCAGCCGCTAGCTCGCCCGCGGCCTGCAGGGCTTCGCGGTTGCCAGGGGCAGTCGCTATGGCGACGGCGCACACGTCCGCGCCTGGCGCCGTTACTTCCTCGGGCACGCGCAAGCCAAACTCGCGGGCCGATCGACCACCTCGGCGCTCCTTAGCTGCTCGCCGCCGTCATCGATTGCAGGGGATTCGGGCAAGTGTGGGTCAGGTGGAGAAGCCCGCTTTAAGTGCTTTCTGCTGACTTCTTGAAATGGCAACTCACTCCGGTACTCTTGCCTGGAAAATCCCATGGACGGAGGAGCCTGGCAAGCTGCAGTCCATGGGGTCGCTAAGAGTCGGCCACGACTGAGCAACTTCACTTTCCCTTTTCACTTTCATGCATTGGAGAAGGAAATGGCAACCCACTCCAGTGTTCTTGCCTGGAGAATCCCAGGGACGGGGGAGCCTTGTGGGCTGCCGTCTATGGGGTCACACAGAGTCGGACACGACTGAAGCGACTTAACAGCAGCAGCAATGGTTAGTCCAGACATTAAAATTATTATAATATCCAGGGGGCCCGGGCTGGTGCTCTGGGATGACCTGGAGGAGTAGAATGGGGTGGGGGAGGGAGACTCAAGAGGGAGGGGACATATATATAATTATGACTGATTCATGTTGACGTACAGCAGAGAGCACCATAGCACTGTAAGGAAATTATCCTCCAATTAAAAAATCATTATAATATATTGGCAGTTGTTAGAATGTAATACAATGCAGCACCGACTCTTTGTGACCCCATGAATCGCAGCACGCCAGGCCTCCCTGTCCATCACCATCTCCCAGAGTTCACTCAAACTCACGTCCATTGAGTCAGTGATGCCATCCAGCCATCTCATGCTCTGTTGTCCCCTCAATCTCTCCCAGCATCAGAGTCTTTTCCAATGAGTCAACTCTTCCCATGAGGTGGCCAAAGTACTCGAGTTTCAGCTTTAGCATCATTCCTTCCAAAGAACATCCAGGGCTGATCTCCTTCAGAATGGACTGGTTGGATCTCCTTGCAGTCCAAGGGACTCTCAAGAGTCTTCTCCAATACCACAGTTGAAAAGCATCAATTTTTCGGTGCTCAGCTCAAATTTACTATAGTAGTCATTCAAAGTGAGACAGATTCTAAAATATGTATTTATTCATCCAATTAAAAATAATAAGCAGGACTTTCCTGGTGGTCCAATAGTTAAGAATTCACCTTGCAATGTAGGGGACATAGATTGAATCCCTGGTCAGGAAACTAATTTCCCATGTGCCCTGGGGCAACCAAGCTCAGACAGGGAAACTGCTGAGCCTAAGTGCTCTGGAGCCTGAAAGCCAAAACCAGAGAGAAGCCCTCAGAACTCAACAAAAGAGCTTGCATGCTGCAACTAGAATCTAATGCACCCAAATAAATAAATATTTTTAAATATAAAAGTAATAAGTTAACATGACTTGTTAACATAAATAATATATTTTGATGAAAATAATTAAAATTCCCAATATAAAAATAAATTTGGTCCGAAGAGTGGTATTGTTTTACATTTCCACAAATTTCTTTAGTATATATATGCCTTAGTAGGAGGCAGTTATTTAATAGATCTTCTATCTACTATTGTATCCATCCCTTGCAATATGTTGTTTTGGTTGAAGTATGTGGAGAACACTACAGATATGTAGTTAGAAAACAGAAATATGTGTAGCTGGAAAACAGAAAGAATTTTATAGTCTTTTCAGATAGCTGTGATACTAACCCAAAACTCCACTAATGGTACTTTCCTTCTTTGTGTGTGTGTGTGTGTGTGTGTGTGTGCGCGCGTGCACTTATTTTGGCCATGCTGCATGGCCTGTGGGACCTTAATTAACCAGACCAGGGGTAAAACCCATGCCCCCAGCAGTGGACGCACAGAGCCTTAACGACTGGACCACCAGGGAATTCCCCACAAACAGCAGTTTCTTGAAGGACAGTTGAAATTTAGAATCTGGAACCATATCAATAAACATTTCATACTCAGTTACATTAAAACCCATTGGTTATCTTGCACTCTGAATGAATATTTTGCCTGTACATAACTTTGTAACTCCATGTATTGGTCATTTGGAAAACATTTGAGCTATGTAGATCTTCCAAATGTTGATACATTTCATTATACAATATCATAAAATCACATTCCTTAATAAACCACTGATACCAGAAGAAAAAGTCTGTGTATGGAGAGATTGTCAAACTTACAGTAGTAGAGAATTTAAGTTTTCCAAAATTCTAATTTTTCATGAAAGCCTGAATTTCATCATTGGCAACAAATATTATTCATGTTTTCCTTGAAATGATAGACTTATTTAATTCATTTTTAAGGAAAAAAATGTCTGCCAAATACCCAAGACTTAAGAGTAATAGTTTGTCATCTATTCAAGTAAAAATTTTCTTCAGTGATAAAAGCTGATACTGCTAAGTCACTTCAGTCATGTCCAACTCTGTGTGACCCCATAGACAGCAGCCCACCAGGCTCCCCCATCCCTGGGATTCTCCAGGCAAGAACACTGGAGTGGGTTGCCATTTCCTTCTCCAATGCATGAAAGTGAAAAGTGAAAGTGAAGTCGCTCAATAGTGTCCAACTCCTAGTGACCCCATGGACTGCAACCTGCCAGGCTCCTCCGTCCATGGGATTTTCCAGGCAGGAGTCATGGAGTGGAGTGCCATTGCCTTCTCCAATAAAAGCTGCTAGTTTTGATCAAAACTCAAATAGTCACACAAGTTCCTGGTTGGTTTTTGTTTGTTTGTTTGTTTTTTCCTTAAAGCAACCACTGTACTTCAGTATTCAGCGTAAGTGCTTTTGATGTTTCATCCATCAGAACATTAAACTGACTTGAACTCAAGATTTGAGATTTGACTAAATTATTTACTCTATCATTGAAGACATTCTTAAATGAAACTGGTATCTTTTCCTTTGAGTACACGGAGGAGAAGAGAGGATGTCTACTAGAACATTTCAGTGTCCCAGCCTTGATTTGTGCAAAGATGCCAGCAGTTTAGCCACACTGCGTTAGTTTTCCAGGGCTGTGTCACAAATTGCTGCAAACTCAGTGGTCTATAAACACCCTCCTTTATTAGCGTTTAGTTCTGTCCATTAGTAGTCTGCGAACTGCATCTCAGCCTCTACTAATAGTATCACAAAGTTGAGTTCAATATATTGCCCAGGCTGAGTTCTAATCTGGATCTTAGTGTCCTTTTCCAAGCTCATTTTGTTGTTCAGTTGCTAAGTCATGTCCAACTCTTTGCAACCCCATGGATTGCAGTATGCCAGGCTCCTCTGTCCTCCACTATCTCCTGGAGTTTGCTCAAACTCATGTCTAAAGAGTCAGTGATGCTACCTAACCATCTCATCCTCTGCTGCCCGCTTCTCCTTTTGCCCTCAATCCTTCCCAGCATCAGGGTCTTTTCCAATGAGTCAGCTCTTCACATCAAGTGGCCAAAGTATTGGAGCTTCAGCTTCGACATCAGTCCTTCCAATGAATACTCAGGGTTTATTTCCTTTAGGATTGACTGGTTGGATTTCCTTGCAGTCCAAGGGACTCTCAGGAGTCTTATCCACCACCACAGCTTGAAAGCAACAGTTCTTCAGCACTGAACCTTCTTATATTCACATCCTTACAAGCTCATATAGCTGAGAAAATTAAATTCCTTGTAGCTGCAAGACCAAGGTCCCCATTTTTTGGCCAACCATAAGCTGACATTCTTTACCTTCATCTTCAAAGCCAAGGATGGAGAACTTTCTCACACAACAAATCTCTCTTGTGTTTCAATTCTTTAAGGGCTCCATTCCTTTCAAGCATTTACCTAGCCCAGAGGATAATCTCCTTTATTAACTCAAAGTCAACGGAGGCATGGAAGTGATAGCTCACCACATTCACAGGTTTTGCCTACATTCAAGGTTAAAAGGTTATACAAGCTGTGCCCACCAGGGAGTGGAAACCTTGGGACTGTTTTAGAATTCTGCCCACCATTACTTTTACACCATCAAATGTCAAGCACAATGAAAGAGGCACAAAACGTCTATTATTGTGGAAATAGTTTGACATTAGAGACCTCTGAAAATACTTCAAGTTTCCACAGGGGATCATTTGTTCTAGACGGTCTCTACATTACCTATATCTATTTAAGAAAATGAATATAAAAAAAGGCTTTTTATGCTTTATCCATTATGGTTGACAAATATTGGCAAATTATATTGAAAACAAAATGCCATAGGATTGTTATAATATCATTTCTATATTAAAGTATAATAATCATCTAGTTATTATCCTTGGACAATGTTGGGAGAGCTGTACATGAAAGGATGTAATTTCAGAACCTCTTTTTCAGACTCAGAGAAGCTGAAACTTACTCCAAGGCATAATTATTTACAGATTTCAATCACCAGCACAATGAAATGTACATTCTCATATGACATTTAATGTTCAACTCAAATACTTAAATATATTTACCTCTATACATTTTTATGTGTCCCCATGGATTAATAGGAATTCTATTTCTTCAAATTCTGTTCCTAAGTCAGAAAAGAGTCTCTAACCATTACCCTGGAGTTTAGTAAGCAGTCGATGCTTCCTGTAGTCATTTGTGTTGAAAATATAGAGGGTGAGAGGAAGGAGCCATGTGAGTAAAGGAGTTAGTATTTATTGCGTCATATGTATAACTGAAGTTTATTCTTTCATCTGCACTTCTGTCTACCTCCACTCCCCCAACTAATCCTGGGCATGATGGTGGAATAGCAAGAAATGTGAGAATGTGGAGTTGATTTCTCCCAGTCTCCACTAACAAAAACAATCAAAAGCTGACATTTGGAGGAGAACAAAGTCAAAGTTTGGAACTCCTTGCAGATAATACTTTTGGATTTCACTACGAGAAAATGCAGACACTATGATTAAACAATTTAGATAATTTGAGTCTTCTATCAGATGTTAAATACTGTTTATTTGAATGCTAGTGCTTTGTTGAATTCAGTTCAGTTCAGTTCAGTCGCTCAGTTGTGTCCGACTCTTTGTGACCCCATGAATTGCAGCACACCAGGCCTCCCTGTCCATCACCAACTCCCGGAGTTCACTCAGACTCACGTCCATTGAGTCAGTGATGCCATCCAGCCATCTCATCCTCTGTCGTCCCCTTCTCCTCCTGCCCCCAATCCCTCCCAGCATCAGTCTTTTCCAATGAGTCAACTCTTTGCATGAGGTGGCCAAAGTACTGGAGTTTCAGCTTTAGCATCATTCCTTCCAAAGAAATCCCAGGGCTGATCTCCTTCAGAATGGACTGGTTGGATCTCCTTGTAGTCCAAGGGACTCTCAAGAGTCTTCTCCAACACCACAGTTCAAAAGCATCAATTCTTCGGCGCTCAGCCTTCTTCACAGTCCAACTCTCACATCCATACATGACCACTGGAAAAACCATAGCCTTGCTAGACAAACCTTTGTTGGCAAAGTAATGTCTCTGCTTTTCAATATGCTATCTAGGTTGGTCATAACTTTCCTTCCAAGGAGTAAGCGTCTTTTAATTTCATGGCTGCAATCACCATCTGCAATGATTTTGGAGCCCAGAAAAATAAAGTCTGACACTGTTTCCACTGTTTCCCCATCTATTTGCCATGGAGTGATGGTACCAGATGCCATGATCTTAGTTTTCTGAATGTTGAGCTTTAAGCCAACGTTTTCACTCTCCTCTTTCACTTTCATCAAGAGGCTTCTTAGTCCTCTTCACTTTCTGCCATAAGGGTGGTGTGATCTGCATATCTGAGGTTATTGATATTTCTCCCGGCAATCTTGATTCCAGCTTATGCTTCTTCCAGCCCAGCGTTTCTCATGATGTACTCTGCTGCTGCTGCTAAGTCACTTCAGTCGTGTCCGACTCTGTGTGACTCCACAGACGTCAGCCCACCAGGCTCCCCCATCCCTGGGATTCTCCAGACAAGAACACTGAAGTGGGTTGCCATTTCCTTCTCCAATGCATGAAAGTGAAAAAGTGAAAGTGAAGTCGCTCAGTCTTGTCCAACTCTTAGCGACCCCATGGACTGCAGCCCACCAGGCTCCTCCATCCATGGGATTTTCCAGGCAAGAGTACTTGAGTGGGGTGCCTTTGCCTTCTCTGCATAGAAGTTAAATAAGTGGAGTGACAATATACAGCCTTGGCATACTCCTTTTCCTATTTGGAACCAGTCTGTTGTTCCATGTCCAGTTCTAACTGTTGCTTCCTGACCTGCATATAGGTTTCTCAAGAGGCAGGTCAGGTGGTCTGGTATTCCCATCTCTTGAAGAATTTCCCACAGTTTATTGTGATCCACACAGTCGAAGGCTTTGGCATAGTCAATAAAGCAGAAATAGATGTTTTTCTAGAACTCTCTTGCTTTTTCGATGATCCAGCAGATGTTGGCAATTTGATGTCTGGTTCCTCTGCCTTTTCTAAAACCAGCTTGAACATCTGGAAGTTCACGGTTCATGTATTGCTGAAGCCTGGCTTGGAGAATTTTGAGCATTACTTTACTAGCCTGTGAGATGAGTGCGATTGTGCGGTAGTTACATATTAAAAATTAAATATGAAAGTTAATTGTAAAATTTGTGGTAACTTTTTGCTCTACCTTTTGAACTTTGTTATAAATCACCTTATGTAAGTGTTCTCCTGAATAGTCACAATTGTTTTAATTGACAATATATCTTATTGGTATTGAGGAGAAAGAAAACTTGAGGCTCTAAAAATTTATCTGAGAACAGTTCTAATGACTATCATACATTCTAACGTCTTTCAAATTAAGAAAAAAAATGTTGCTTGGACTAAGCAAAATAAAATATGTCTTCTTTTTCCTCTGCTATAGTAACCAATAATGTTCTAGACATTTGATGACATTCATGACTTTTGATGGATATGTCAAATTTGGATAGATTTGTTCTAATGACAAAGAACAGGGTCCCCAGCTGACCCTTGACCAACTCATGAGAGCAAGAGAACACATTTGTTGTTTTAAACAACTGAGTTATTGACTTCTTTGTTGCTCTGTGCTAGGCTAACTCATCCAAACTGCAGATAGGGTATGTACTCACCCACCCCATAGTCTCATACCCAGACCAGTTTAATTTACATAGCCTACTTTACCCTGTAGGTATGTGAGCTTGTAAAGCTGTTTTACAGAATGCTGTCTTAATGAAGCCTGTTGCATATATACCAAATTATGTGATAATTACTTGTCTAATAAATATAGAGCTTTTAATTTTGCCTTTCAGTGTAATGAGGTATGCTGCCTGCCTGCTGCTAAGTCGCTTCAGTCGTGTCCTACTCTGTGCGACCCCATAGACAGCAGCCCACCAGGCTCTCCCGTCCCTGGGATTCTCCAGGCAAGAACACTGGAGTGGGTTGCCTTTTCCTTCTCCAATGCATGAAAGTGAAACGTGAAAGTGAAGTCACTCAGTCGTGTCTGACTCTTAGTGACCCCATGGACTGCAGCCTACCAGGCTTTTCCATCCATGGGATTTTCCAGGCAAGAGTACTGGAGTGGGGTGCCATCACTTTCTCCGAGAGCACAAGGCTAAGTTCTTGTCTAATACTTAGAAATGAATTGTGAATTCACACGTACTGACAAAGCAAAAGACTGTCGGGAAGGGGCACCTTGGCAGAGAGCAAATAAGGTAAGGGAACCCAGGAGAGAACTCTGCCATGCGGCTTGCAGTCTCAGGTTTCACGGTAATGGGGTTAGCTTTCCAGGCTGTCTTTGGCCAATCACCTTGCTTGCTGCCAAATTTGGTCTGGCTCGGGGTCTTTCCTAGTGATATGCACATCTCTCAACCAAGATGGATTCCAGTGTGAGGGCTTCTGGGAGGCTGATGGGGCTGGCATCTCCTACCTACTCCTTTGTGCACTTCCTGAATTCTTTCAAGCTATTTTCATAAGACATACCTGACTTAGCAACTGAACAATTCTAGACTGATACCTCCTCCTTCCTTTCAGCCCCTCCCAAATTCTCCTGGTTAGTTTCCAATGTTGGTACCACATTCTTTATCTGAACCTCCTGTTGTGAGAAAGCTCAGGCAAGCAGTTATCATCATATCTGGCTAAGGCGGACAGTTTCGGTTTACAGTTCCTTGACATGATACTGATTTTTCTTTTAGATGCTTTGATGCTTACTGTGTGCAGGATCTAGCTTAAAAGGAAACAGTCTTACTCAGATTTGCAGCTGAATGCCCTTTCATGTTATTTTTAAATTATGCATAACCACTGATGTAAAGTGCTAAAGGGAAAGGAAAGTTTTATACCATGGTAACTATTAATTAAAAATGTTCACATAAACTATTATTTTGAGTTTTTTATTTTCCATTGCTATTTCCATTTTTATTTACATAAAATGATTGTTAAATAATATGCAATTAAATCAGAGCTTTCTGCTTCACAGCCTAATATCTTTTTAAAAAATAAATTCTATGATAGAATAACCCTCTAACATCACAGCTTTCTGCTTTAAGAAGAGAACATCAAAACATTGGCAGCATCAATTTACTCAACAAGGTGGCTTAGGATAAATTTAAAGAAAAGAAAGTGAAAATGTTAGTCACTCAGTTGTGTCCAATTCTTTGGGACCCATAGATTGTAGCCCACCAGTCTGTCCATAGGATTTCCTGGTCAAGAATCCTGGAGTGGGTGGCCATTTCCTTCTCCAGGGGATCTTCCTGACACAGGGATTGAACCCAGGTCTCCCACATTGCAGGCAGATTCTTTACTGTCTGAACCACAAGGCAGATAGGGTAGGGGGTCCCTGGAGAAAGACAACCAAGCCTGGCTTTCTTGACAGAAGAACCCATTTTGCTCTAAGTCATTTTGTGATCTAGGCCTGGCCATAATGCTTTCCTGTGAACATGTCATATAATTAATGATCTTAAGGGAAGGAAGGCAGAAAGTAAGACACAATAGTCAAGACACAATAATGCAGGCTTGAGCAGGGTCCTGGTTCCTCAAGGGATATAAATAATAATATAGCTTTGAGTTCTGCAGAAGCTAAGGCCAGTACTGAGATGGAGGATGGAATGATGATGTTGACCTTCCAGTCTTCAGTCAATTAAAGCTTGTCTGTCAACCTCTGCCCCAATTCAAAGCTGAATTTTCCTCCACTAAAGCCTCCTCATGAATATGCATGTACGCTTAGCCTAAAACTTCCTTGAATTTTGCTGTTAGGGGAAAGATCCCCAGTATTCTCCTTACTTGCTGCAAGTAATATAACTTTTTTTCCTCCTGATCTTTGGCTTGGTTTTATCTAATGGCTCACACTCACTAAGAGGTGAATCCACTTTTTGGGTAATAGTAGCAATTCCCATTTTTTCAAGCATTACCTTGACACTGTTAATCACTAAAGATATCTAATAATGTAAGATTTGGAATTTTACACCACTGTGAAATATATTCACCGAAATGAGAGGGAAGGTGGCAGGGCACAATCTTTAAAAGAATGGCATGGCCATTGAGGATATCACAAAAATTGGTTAGAACCAACTAGGTCCAAGATGGTGGAAGACTTGAGGTCCAGCTGACCTCAAGCTTCATTACACACTCATTGTAATACAAGTGACCATGCAATACTAATGACACAGCACACTAAATGACACACCAGCCATGATGTATTTCCAAGGCCAGCCATAAAAGGCCAGAAAATGGGAAGTGGCCAAAATCCTGGAAATCCTCACCCTTTCTCCAAAATAGTTGGAATAATCTTTCCACTTATTAGCCTATGAAATTAACCAATGCATCAAAACTAACCACCCCATATTTCAGGGCCACTCTCAAGCCTTTTGAGATGGACTGTATTCTGTCTATGGAATGTGTATCTCTCTAAATAAATCTACTTCTTACCTATCATTTTGCCTCTCACTGCACTCCTTCTGTGTTGAGCCTCATTAAGCTTCATTAGATCTGATAGAGTGCCTGATGAACGATGGACGGAGCTTCATGACATTGTACAGGAGACAGAAATCAAGACCATCCCCAAGAAAAAGAAATGCAAAAAAGCAAAATGGCTGTCTGAGGAGGGCTTACAAATAGCTGTGAAGAGAAGTGAAAAGCAAAAGAGAAAAGGAAAGATATAAGCATCTGAATGCAGAGTTCCAAAGAATAGCAAGGAGAGATAAGAAAGCCTCCCTCAGCGGTGAGCACAAAGAAATAGAGGAAAACAATAGAATGGGAAAGACTAGAGATCTCTTCAAGAAAATTAGAGATACCAAGGGAACACTTCACACAAATATGGGCTCGATAAAGGACAGAAATGGTATGGACCTAACAGAAGCAGAAGATATTAAGAAGAGGTGGCAAGAAACAAAGGGAGAAAAATCAAATCAATAAAATTAGAAATGAAAATGGAGACATCACAACAGACAACACAGAAATACAAAGGATCATAAGAGACTACTATCAACAATTATATGCCAATAAAATGGACAACGTGGAAGAAATGGACAAATTCTTAGAAAAGCACAACTTTCCAAAACTCGACCAGGAAGAAATAGAAAATCTTAACAGACCCATCACAAGCACGGAAATTGAAACTGTAATCAAAAATCTTCCAGCAAACAAAAGCCCAGGCCCAGACGGCTTCACAGCTGAATTCTACCAAAAATTTAGAGAAGAGCTAACACCTATCCTGCTCAAACTCTTCCAGAAAATTGCAGAGGAAGGTAAACTTCCAAACTCATTCTATGAGGCCACCATCACCCTAATACCAAAACCTGACAAAGATCCCACAAAAAAAGAAAACTACAGGCCAATATCACTGATGAACATAGATGCAAAAATCCTTAACAAAATTCTAGCAATCAGAATCCAACAACACATTAAAAAGATCATACACCATGACCAAGTGGGCTTTATCCCAGGGATGCAAGGATTCTTCAATATCTGCAAATCAATCAATGTAATACACCACATTAACAAATTGAAAAATAAAAACCATATGATTATCTCAATAGATGCAGAGAAAGCCTTTGACAAAATTCAACATCCATTTATGATAAAAACTCTCCAGAAAGCAGGAATAGAAGGAACATACCTCAACATAATAAAAGCTATATATGACAAACCCACAGCAAACATTATCCTCAATGGTGAAAAATTGAAAGCATTTCCTCTAAGAGTCAGGAACAAGACAAGGGTGCCCACTTTCACCATTACTATTCAACATAGTTTTGGAAGTTTTGGCCACAGCAATCAGAGCAGAAAAAGAAATAAAAGGAATCCAAATTGGAAAAGAAGAAGTAAAACTCTCACTATTTGCAGATGACATGATCCTCTACATAGAAAACCCTAAAGACTCCACCAGAAAATTACTAGAACTAATCAATGACTACAGTAAAGTTGCAGGATATAAAATCAACACCCAGAAATCCCTTGCATTCCTATACACTAATAATGAGAAAACAGAAAGAGAAATTAAGGAAACAATTCCATTCACCATTGCAACGGAAAGAATAAAATACTTAGGAATATATCTACCTAAAGAAACTAAAGACGTATATATAGAAAACTATAAAACACTGGTGAAAGAAATCAAAGAGGACACTGATAGGTGGAGAAATATACCATGTTCATGGATTGGAAGAATCAATATAGTGAAAATGAGTATACTACCCAAAGCAATTTATAGATTCAATGCAATCCCTATCAAGCTACCAACAGTATTCTTCACAGAGCTAGAACAAATAATTTCACAATTTGTATGGAAATACAAAAAACTTCGAATAGCCAAAGCAATCTTGAGAAAGAAGAATGGAACTGGAGGAATCAACCTACCTGACTTCATGCTCTACTACAAAGCCACAGTTATCAAGACAGTATGGTACTGGCACAAAGACAGAAATATAGATCAATGGAACAAAATAGAAAGCCCAGAGATAAATCCACGCACATATGGACACCTTATCTTTGACAAAGGAGGCAAGAATATACAATGGATTAAAGACAATCTCTTTAACAAGTGGTGCTGGGAAAACTGGTCATCCACTTGTAAAAGAATGAAACTAGAACACTTTCTAACACCATACACAAAAATAAACTCAAAATGGATTAAAGATCTCAATGTAAGACCAGAAACTATAAAACTCCTAGAGGAGAACATAGGCAAAACACTCTCCGACATATATCACAGCAGGATCCTCTATGACCCACCTCCCAGAATATTGGAAATAAAAGCAAAAATAAACAAATGGGACCTAATTAACCTTAAAAGCTTCTGCACATCAAAGGAAACTATTAGCAAGGTGAAAAGACAGCCTTCAGAATGGGAGAAAATAATAGCAAATGAAGCAACTGACAAACAACTAATCTCTAAAATATACAAGCAACTCCTACAGCTCAACTCCAGAAAAATAAATGACCCAATCAAAAAATGGGCCAAAGAACTAAATAGACATTTCTCCAAAGAAGACATACAGATGGCTAACAAACACATGAAAAGATGCTCAACATCACTCATTATCAGAGAAATGCAAATCAAAACCACTATGAGGTACCATTTCACGCCAGTCAGAATGGCTGCAATCCAAAAGTCTACAAGTAATAAATGCTGGAGAGGGTGTGAAGAAAAGGGAACCCTCTTACACTGTTGGTGGAAATGCAAACTAGTACAGCCACTATGGAGAACAGTGTGGAGATTCCTTAAAAAACTGGAAATAGAACTGCCTTATGACCCAGAAATCCCACTGCTGGGCATACACACTGAGGAAACCAGAAGGGAAAGAGACACGTGTACCCCAATGTTCGTTGCAGCACTGTTTATAATAGCCAGGACATGGAAACAACCTAGATGTCCATCAGCAGATGAATGGATAAGAAAGCTTTGGTACATATACACAATGGAGTATTACTCAGCCATTAAAAAGAATACATTTGAATCAGTTCTAATGAGGTGGATGAAACTGGAGTTATTACACAGAGTGAAGTAAGCCAGAAAGAAAAACACCAATACAGTATACTAACGCATATATATGGAATTTAGAAAGATGGTAACAATAACCCTGTGTACGAGACAGCAAAAGAGACACTGATGTATAGAACAGTCTTATGGACTCTGTGAGAGAGGGAGAGGGTGGGAAGATTTGGGAGAATGGCATTGAAACATGTAAAATATCATGTATGAAATGAGTTGCCAGTCCAGGTTCGATGCACGATACTGGATGCTTGGGGCTAGTGCACTGGGACGACCCAGAGGGATGGTATGGGGAGGGAGGAGGGAGGAGGGCTCAGGGTGGGAAACACATGTATACCTGTGGTGGATTCATTTTGATATTTGGCAAAACTAATACAATTATGTAAAGTTTAAAATAAAATAAAATAAATTAAAAAAAATACACAGAATAACTGTACAAAAAAGATCTTCACGACCCAGATAATCACAATGGTGCGATCACTGACCTAGAGCCAGACATCCTGGAATGTGAAGTCAAGTGGGCCTTAGAAAGCATCACTATCAACAAAGCTAGTGGACATGATGGAATCCCAGTTGAGCTATTTCAAATCCTGAAAGATGATGCTGTGAAAGTGCTGCACTCAATATGCCAGCAAATTTGGAAGACTCAGCAGTGGCCACAGGACTGGAAAAGATCAGTTTTCATTCCAATCCCAAAGAAAGGCAATGCCAACGAATGCTCAAACTACCGCAAAATTGCACTCATCTCACACGCTAGTAAAGTAATGCTCAAAATTCTCCAAGCCAGGCTTCAGCAACACGTGATGAACTTCCAGATGTTCAAGCTGGTTTTAGAAAAGGCAGAGGAACCAGAGATCAAATTACCAACATCCGCTGGATCATGGAAAAAGCAAGAGAGTTCCAGAAAAACATCTATTTCTGGTTTATTGACTATCCCAAAGCCTTTGACTGTGTGGATCACAATAAACTATGGGAAATTCTGAAAGAGATGGGAATACCAGACCACCTGACCTGCCTTTTGAGAAACTACATGCAGGTCAGGAAGCAACAGTTAGAACTGGACATGGAACAACAGACTGGTTCCAAATAGGAAAAGGAGTTCATCAAGGCTGTATATTGTCACCCTGCTTATTTAACTTCTATGCAGAGTACATCATGAGAAACGCTGGACTGGAAGAAGTACAAGCTGGAATCAAGATTGCTGGGAGAAATATCAATAGCCTCAGATATGCAGATGATACCACCCTTATGGCAGAAAGTGAAGAGGAACTAAAACGCCTCTTGATGAAAGTGAAAGAGGAGAGTGAAAAAAGTTGGCTTAAAACTCAACATTCAGAAGCTGAAGATCATGGCATCCAGTCCCATCACTTCATGGGAAATAGATGGGGAAACAGTGGAAGCAGTGTCAGACTTTATTTTTCTGGGCTCCAAAATCATTGCAGATGGCGACTGCAGCCATGAAATTAAAAGACACTTACTCCTTGGAAGGAAACTTATGACCAACCTAGATAGCATATTCAAAAGCAGAGACATTACTTGGCCAACAAAGGTTCGTCTAGTCAAGGCTATAGTTTTTCCTGTGGTCATGTATGGATGTGAGAGTTGGACTGTGAAGAAAGCTGAGCACCGAAGAATTGATGCTTTTGAACTGTGGTGTTGGAGAAGACTCTTGAGAGTCCCTTGGACTGCAAGGAGATCCAACCAGTCCATTCTGAAGGAGATCAGCCCTGGGATTTCTTTGGAAGGAATGATGCTAAAGCTGAAACTCCAGTACTTTGGCCACCTGATGCGAAGAGTTGACTCATTGGAAAAGACTCTGGTGCTGGGAGGGATTGGGGGCAAGAGCAGAAGGGGATGACAGAGGATGAGATGGCTGGATGGCATCACTGACTCGATGGAGGTGAGTCTCAGTGAACTCCAGGAGTTGGTGATGGACAGGGTGGCCTGGCGTGCTGTGATTCATGGGGTCGCAAAGAGTCAGACACGACTGAGCAACTGATCTGATCTGATCTGATCTTGAGACTGTAAAGACTGTGTCAAAGACTGTAAAGTCAGTAAAATAATAAATGAAAAACAGTTTAATTTTTTTCCCTTTGAAAATATGCTCTTGAAACTTCATGATGGTAAAAAGTTAAATAAAACGCAACCGGAAGTCAGCACTTTTAATTTTTATGAGCCATATATTATCCTTAGGGACAAGAAAGTGAAAGTGAAGTCACTCAGTCGTGTCCGACTCTCTGTGACCCCGGGAACTGTAGCCTACCAGGCTCCTCCGACCATGGGATTTTCCAGGCAAGAATACTGGAGTGGATTGCTATTTCCTTCTTCAGGTGATCTTCCCAACCCAGGGATCAAACCCTGGTCTCCTGCATTGGAGGCAGATGCTTTAACCTCTGAGAGACAAGAGGGCCCTTTCAAATCAAAAGTCCAGGTCTGTAAGAAGCAGAGTATAAAGTTTATGCTGTAATGAATGGCTTGAGAGGGATTCAAGAGATGAATAGGGCTCAATCTTGGAGGAGGTCTCTGAGAGGCTAGAAATGAGGGAGTGGATCTGTGAGGAAAACCAGAGAGGAACTGACTCAGCATTAAGGGACCCAACACTGTCAGCGCCAGTGAGCAGAGCAGTGTGGGGGCCAAGGAAATGTCTGAGACTATTTCAGATCATGTACGCCTTTCTAGGAATCGCTGCCCCCGACTTTGCTACACAGTCATGTCGACTCATCTGCTCTGTACTGAATTGTGAAGGCTGTCAGTAACTGCCCATTTGTGGCCTATGGATTTCTAAAGAAGTGACACCTAATCAAAGCTGAAGAATTTGCTAAGTCCTGTTCAAACTGCCCTGTGTAGACAACCCTATTTTTGATGGCTGACAACATGGTTAAAATTTTGGTAACTATGCTGCTAAGCTGCTAAGTCACTTCAGTCGTGTCCGACTCTGTGTGACCCCATAGACGGCAGCCCACCAGGCTCCCCCATCCCTGGGATTCTCCAGGCAAGAGTACTGGAGTGGGGTGCCATTGCCTTCTCCGTCTGGTAACTATACACAGGTTGATATTCAAAATAGGATAGGGAAGAGCCACTACCAGAATTTGGGTGGAGGAGGAAAACAGATCAACTCACTACTTTCACGAGCTTTCTTGTTTGAAATCCCTTCCTTGGAGTCTGTGTACTACCTTTATTTATTTATTAAAAATATGGTTTCTAGATTAGTAAAACTTGATTTATTGTTGGGTGTGCCCTAAGGACTTTAGCTGATACATAATTATGTACCCCTTAGTAGTTCTGATACAAGGTTGATATTTTTTAAATTTTTTTTTAATAGGCTGCTTCCCTACCACGGATGAAACCTGCACCCCTTGCAGTGAAAGCATGGAAACTTAGCTACTGGATCACCAGGAAAGTCTCTTACTTTTCAACAATACAATGCTGTGATGTGTAGATAAAGCATATAGTATTGTTTTATTATACAGATGGCAAAACTGAATAACAACTCAAGTAAATGTGTTATCCAAGGCTACAATGTTTAAAAAGGCAAATACATCAGCTTAATGGTGGTTCTCATTTTAAGAAACCATTTCCAATATATGTCAACTTTCCAAAATACAAGTTTGGGAAGTATACAGTGTAACAAAAACACGACATCCATCTATGCTTAAGACTGTGAAAATGCACATAAGAACATACCTAAGCACAAGCTGCCTGCACTCACTGGTGGTTTTCTCTGCCATTCATCCAAAGCCACGGGTTCACTATGTTTTCCTTTCCCTCTGTCGTCATCAGAAGGAATTTTCCAGATAGTGGCTACTCTTGCAGTCTGAGCCCTGGAGTGGATGAGTGCCTCTGTCAGGCTGTAATTGATCTGCTCAGGCACACTGCTTTTAATGGCATTCTTGATGGTTCAGTGGGTGAATTACTCGCCTGCAAGGCAGGAGACATAGGAAACTCAAGTTTGATCCCTGGATTGTCAACATTCCCCTGGAGAAGGAAATGGCAACCCACTCCAATATTCTTGCCTGGAGAATCCCAGGGGCCGAGGAGCCTAGCAGGCTACCATCCATAGGCTCACAAAGAGTCAGACATGACTGAGTGAGGCCAGTACAGCTCACAGCACAGTTTTAGGATGTAAGGGGATACAGCACATGCTACATAGTTCTGCACTGCAGGGCCTCTTGAAGACACCAGAACTTCTTGTGGGCTTTACTAAAGCTCCAAAATAGGAAGTCCTATTTTATCATCCAATTTCTACCATTTTCTTTTTCATTTTTTTTCTTATTGGAATATAGTTGATTTACAATGTCATGATAGTTTCAGGTGTACAGCAAAGGAAATCATTTATACATAAACACATATTCACTCTTTTTTAGATTCTTTTTCCATATAGTTCATTACAAAGTACTGAGTAGAGTTCCCTGTGCTACACTGTAGGTCATTATTAGTTATCTATTTTATATTTGGCAGTGTGTATATGTTAACCCCAAACTCCCAATTTATCTCTCTCCTCCTTATCCCCTGGTAACCATAAGTTTGTTTTCTACATCTATAATTCTATTTCTGTTTTGTAGATAAGTTCATTTGCATCCCTTTTTTTAGATTCCACACATAAGTAATATCCTATGATATTTGTCTATGTCTGACTTACTTCACTCAGTATGACAATCTCTCAGTATGACTCAGTAAGTTCATCCATGTTGCTGCAAAGTCGTTATTTCATTCTTTTTTATGGCTGAGTAGTGTTCCATATGTACCACATCTTCTTTATCCATTCCTCTGTTGATGAACATTTAGGTTGCTTCCATGTTCTGGCTATTGTAAATAGTGCTGCATTAACATTGGGGTGCATCTATTTTTTTGAACTATGGTTTTCTCTGGATATATGGCCAGGAGTGGGATTGCAGCTCTATTTTTAGTTTGTTTTTTTTTAAGGAACATCCATACTGTTTTCCATAGTGACTGCACCAATTTATATTTCCACCAATACTGTAAGTGGGTTTCCTTTTTTCCACACCCTCTCCAGCATTTATTGTTTGTAGATTTTTTAATAATGGCCATTCTGACTGGTGTGAAGTGATACCTCATTGTAGCTTTTATTTGTATTTTTCTAATAATTAGAGCACCTTTTCATGTTTGTTGGCCATCTGTATGTCTTTGGAGAAATGTCAGGTATTTAAATCTTCCACTCATATTTTGGTTGGGTTGTTTGTTTTTATATTTAGCTGCATAAGCTGCTTTCAAATTTGGAGATTAATTCCATGTTGCTTGCTTCATTTGCAAATATTTTCTCCCATTCTGAGGTTTGTCTTTTCGTTTTGTTTTGGTTTTCTTTAATGTGTAAGAAGTTTTAAGTTTAATTAGGTCCCATTTGCTTTTTTTTTTTTTTAATTTTCATTACTCTAGGAGGTACATCAAGAAAGATATCTTGCTGTGATTTATGTCAATGAGTATTCTGCCTATGATTTCCCCTATGAGTTTTATAATATTCATTCTCACATTTAGGTCTTTAATCCATTTTGAGTTTATTTCTATGTATAGCGTTAGGGAGAACTCTAATTTCATTCATGTAAGTGTAGAAGTTCAGTTTTTCCGGTACTACTTATGAAGAGACTATGTTTTCTCCATTATATATTCTTGCCTTCTTCATCATAGATTAGGTGACTGTGGGTGCTTGGGTTTGTCTCTGAACTTTCTATCCTATTCAGTTGATCTATATTTCTGTGTTTGTGCTAGCACCATTCTGTTCTTTTGTTTTTTTAGCTATGCACCATGTGGGACCTTAGTTCCCCACAGGTGGCATGGGATCAATTCATGCCACCTGCAGTGGAAGCATGGAGTCCTTACCACTGGACCACCACCCAGTACCATGCTGTTTTTATGACTATAGTTTTGTGGTATAGTCTGAAGTCAGGGAGTCTGATTCTTCCAGTTCCATTTTTCTTAAGATTGCTTTGGCTATTTGTGACCTTTTGTGTTTCCATACAAATTATGAAAATTTTCTGTTCTAGTTCTGTGAAAAATGGCATTGGTAATTTGATAGGGATTGCACTGAATCTGTAGATTGCTTTGGGTAGTATAGTCATTTTCACAATATTGATTCTTCTAATCCAAGAACATGGTTTATCTCTCCATCTGCTTGTGTCACCTTTGATGCCTTTCATCAGTACCTTTTAGTTCTCTGAGCATGGTCTTTTTGCCTCCTTAGGTAGTTTTATTCCTGGGTATTTTATTCTTTTTGATGTGATGATAAATGTTTTTTTTTTTTTCTTGGTTTTTCTTTCTGATCTTTCATTGCTGGTGTATAGGAATGCAAAAAAAAAATTCTGTGTATTAGTATCTTGCAACTTTGCTAAATTCATTGATGAGCTCTAGTATATTTTAGTACTGTCTTTAGGATTTTCTATGTGTGGCATGCATGGCATATGCAAACAGCAACAGTTTTACTTCTTCTCCCATTTGGATTCCTTTTATTTCTTTTTCTTCTCTGATTGCCATGGCTAGGACTGCCAAAGCCATGCTGAATAATAGTGGTGAGAGTGGATATCCTTATCTAGTTCCTGATTTTAGAGGAAATGCTTTCAGTTTTTCACCATTAAGAATATTTGCTGTGGGTTTCTCATATATGGCCTTTATTATGTTGAGGTATGTTCCTTCTATGTTCACTTCCTGGAGAGTTTTTATCATAAATGCATGCTGAATTTTGTTGATTAGGTTTTTCAGCATCTATTGAGATGATCATATGGTTTTTAATCTTTAATTTGTTAATATGGTGTATCACATAGATTGATTTGGGTATATAGAATAATCCTTGCATCCCTGTGGTAAATTTCACTTGATCATTGTGTATGATCCTTTTAATATATTGTTTGGTTTTTTCAAGTATTTGGTTGAGATTTTTGCACCTATGTTTGTCAGTGATACTGCTGGCCTTGCAGAATGAGTTTGTGAGGGTTCCTCCCTGTGCAATTTTTGGGAGAGTCTGAAAAGGATAGGTGTTAGCTCTTCTTTAAATGTTTCATAGAATTCTCCTGTGAAGTCATCTGGTCCTGGACTGTTGTTTGTTGGAAAATTTTTCATTTTGTTTTGTTTTGGTGAAATAAGTAAACTGTTTATTAGGAGGAAAAAGGTTATGAGTGAATAGACACACAAGCAGACTTGGAGAAAGACTGTTGGAAGATTTTTAATCAGTTTCAATTTAAGTACTTGTGTCTGTTAATATTTTCTATTTCTTCCTGGTTCAGTCTTCCTGGTTCAACCTTTCAGTTAGAAAGGTTGTACATTTCTAAGAATTTACTATTTCTTCTAGGTTGTCCATTTTATTGGTGTACAGTTATTGGTAGTAGCCTCTTATGGTCCTTTGTATTTCTGGGGTGTCTGTTAAAGCTTCTCCTTTTTAGTTTCTAATTTTATTGATTTGAGTCCTCTCCCTTTCTTTCTTAATGATTTTGGCTAAAGGTTTATCAGTTTTGATTTTAGAACGTCAGAGAACCAGCTTTTAGTTTCATTGATCTTTGCTATTGTTTCTTCATTTCTATATCATTTATTTCTGCTCTGATATCTATGACTTCTTTCCTTTTACTAACTTCGGGTTTTGTTTGTTCTTCCATCTATAGCTGCTTTAGGTTTAATGATAGGTTGTTTATTTGAGATGTTTTTGGTTTCTTGAGGTAAGATTGTATTGCTATAAACTTCCCACTTAGAACTTCTTTTGTTACATCCCATAGGTTTTGGATTGCCATATTTTCATTGTCACTTGCCTTTCTATTGTTTTCTTAGACATTGTTTTTTGTTGTTGTTGATGATGCTGTCCTGTTTCATTTTTATGGGATCTTAGTTCCTTGAGGCAAGGATTGAACCCGTGCCAGAGACTGAGCAGTGTAAGTGACAAGTCCTAACCACTGGACCACCAGGGAAGTCCCATAGTTTTCTTTCTCTAGGTTTATACATACAAAAATATTTTAGAAAATTTTTGCTCATAAGGTTGTTTTGAAAGAATAAATGCTAATGTATGGAAAGGAAACTATTTGTATAGAACCAGGACCACAATAAAGTGATATCTCACAAATCACTTAATTTCTGTATTGTTTATTTTTCTGGTAAGTTGAAATGCTTTATTTGAAATAAGGATTAAGAAAAAAATAGACTATGTACAGGATATATGAATTAGCACATTTTACGACACTATTTTTAGCTGCTTGGATATAGATGCAACTATATAAAAAGATTTTTTTCATGGCTTCATTCTATAACCCCAAAAGCTAAGGGATGGATTTATAACCAGGATGTCAAATAGATCAAAGCTATGGCTCAGTCTCGGTCCTTTTGCCTACTGCCCTATTTGGCATAAATATGTGCCCTCTGTCTTTATATATGGATAGTATTCAGTAGCTTTTTTTTTTTTTTCTATAGCCTTCTATGTAACAGTAGAATATGATGAAAGATAAAAGAAATTGTGTCTTGCCTAAAGTCACTTAGTGTCTTCTTTGGCTCTCAAACCAGAACACATGAGTTCCTATTTAAGGTAAATGCTTCAACACACCCTTTCCTTCTCACTGACTTTCATTTTTAAAAAAAGCGTAGTACACAACAAAGAACGATAGTACTGTCATAGTTTATATATCCATTCCAGGTGCCTTCTTAATGAAAAATAATGTATATCTGTATATTGGTGAAGGGCAAAAAAGATAAAAACTACATAACTAGGCAATTCTATACCACTCACAGACAGTGATGCTATCAGTATGCTCCATCTGTTAACTGTAATTGGAGTAAGGGAATACTCCATTTGAGAATGGAGGTATAGTGGTGGTATTAGGTACCGATCCGGGAAAGCATCCCATGGATGGAGGAGCCTGGTGGGCTCCAGTCCATGGGATCCCTAAGAGTCAGACATGACTGAGCGACTTCTCTTTCACTTTTCACTTTCATGCATTGGAGAAGGAAATGGCAACCTGCTCCAGTGTTCTTGCCTGGAGAATCCCAGGGACGGGGGAGCCTGGTGGTCTGTCATCTATGGGGTCGCACAGAGTCAGACAAGACTGAAGCGACTTAGCAGCAGCAGTAGCAGCAGGGAAAGCAATGAAGAAAATGGTCTAAGTGATTCCCAGGGAAATCACCTTCCCTTTAATATAACTGACAAGCATAGATTATTGACCTTATTTGTTCATAAAGTTCTCGTAAATGCAAATGGGCTACATATATTTCCTCCTCCAAACTGTAAGCTTCATAAATGCAGGAGTCATGCCTGCCTTTTATATCCCTAAATCCACCAATTCTTGGGTTAAGTGATCACTTATTGTTTGAGTAACTGACTGAATGAGTTGATACTCTACATGGACCCAGACTTGTGTCTTTTCCTCAGAGAATTATATAGATGCAGTAGTCTCCTATCCAGTCACTACATTCTGCTGAATCTCCAGAATCTCCAGGAATGAAAGGACTTTCTTCCTTACATAGGGAAGTGGTTCTCTATCATCCAGTGACATGTAAACTCAGAAACAATTGTCTTTCCCCACTGTCACGCAACAAACAACAGTAGAGAAGGGACACAATAACCACAATAAACATTCCTGTTTATGCCTCTCTATGTGTCTGATGAGGCATATGTTTTTAAATGTACAGTTTAGTGAGTTTTAACAAGTATATATACTACCACCTCAATCAAGACATAGAATATGACAATTACCTTAAAAGTCCCCTTGGAATTCTGCTCACTGTTATGTGGCAGACTGGATGGGAGGGGAGTTTGGGGGAGAATGGATACATGTATATGTGTGGTTGAGTCCCTTTGCTGTCTGCCTGAAAGTATCACAACATTGTTAATTGGTTATACTCTAATTAAAAGTTAAAAAAAATTCCCCTGGGCCTCTTTGCAGTCAAGTTTTCCACCTCCATCACCACCCCAACCCAGTTCCCAAGCATCAATGATACCTGTCCTACACATAATTTTGACTGTTCTAGAATTTTCTGAACTATCAGCTAATATTCAATTTTCCAATTGTCCCATATGTTGGGACAAATATGGGACAAAATATTGTTTATGTCATTTGAATAAAGACTCAAGTAAGAATCACATGTGAAAAAATGATTGATCTGTTTTTTAAACATCTTTTACAATTTCCTTCTTTCTCTTTCACTCTAATACTTTGTTGTTGAATCTCTGTTATTTTCTTGTACATCTTCTGATAGCCTAGATTTTGCTGATCACATTGAGTTTTAACATGTTCCTCTGTCCTCTACTTGCCAAAGAATACTCAAACTACCGCACAGTTACACTCATCTCACACGGTAGTATATTAATGCTCAAAATTCCCCAAGCCAGGCTTCAGCAGTACATGAACCGTGAACTTCCAGATGTTCAAGCTGGTTTTAGAAAAGGCAGAAGAACCAGAGATCAAATTGCTAACATCCGCTGGATCATCAAAAAGGCAAAAGAATTCCAGAAAAACATCTCTTTCTGCTTTATTCACTATGCCAAAGCCTTTGACTGTGTGGATCACAATAAACTGTGGAAAATTCTGAAAGAGATGGGAATACCAGACCACCTGACCTGCCTTTTGAGAAACCTATATGCAGGTCAGGAAGCAACAGTTAGAACTGGACATGGAACAACAGACTGGTTCCAAATAGGAAAAGGAGTACATCAAGGCTGTATATTGCCACCCTGCTTAACTTATATGCAGAGTACATCATGAGAAACCCTGGGCTGGAAGAAGCACAAGCTGGAATCAAGATTGCTGGGAGAAATATCAGTAACCTCAGATATGCAGATGACACCACCCTTATGGCAGAAAGTGAAGAGGAACTAAAAAGCCTCTTGATGAAAGTGAAAGAGGAGAGTGAAAAAGTTGGCTTAAAGCTCAACATTCAGAAAACGAAGATCATGGCATACCAGTCCTATCACTTCATGGGAAATAGGTGGGGAAACAGTGGAAAGAGTGTTAGACTTTATTTTTTTGGGCTCCAAAATCACTGCAGATGGTGATTGAAGCCATGAAATTAAAAGATGCTTCCTCCTTGGAAGGAAAGTTATGACCAACCTAGATAGCATATTCAAAAGCAGAGACATATCTTTGCCAACTAAGGTCCGTCTAGTCAAGGCTATGGTTTTTCCAGTGGTCATGTATGGATGTGAGAGTTGGACTGCGAAGAAAGCTGAGCGCTGAAGAACTGATGCTTTTGAACTGTGGTATTGGAGAACACTCTTTTTTTTTTTTTTTTTTTTTTTAGTTTGACTGACCGTAAACTCGAGGTGATGAGATCATAATGAATCTTGTCTGGCTTGCAATGCAGTTCTTGAACAAGTAGAAACGTCAAACTCCTTTCAAGATGAAAACCTGGAGAAGACTCTTGAAAGTCCCTTGGACTGCAAGGAGATCCAATCAGTCCATTCTAAAGGAGATCAGTTCTGGGTATTCTTTGGAAGGAATGATGCTAAAGCTGAAACTCCAGTACTTTGGCCACCTCGTGCAGAGAGTTGACTCATTGGAAAAGACTGTGACGCTGGGAGGGATTGGGGACAGGAGGAGAAGGGGACGATAGAGGATGAGATGGCTTGATGGCATCACTGACTCGGTGGACGTGAGTCTGAGTGAACTCTGGGAGTTGGTGATGGACAGGGAGGCCTGGCTTGCTGCAATTCATGGGGTCGCGAAGAGTAGGACATGACTGAGTGACTGAACTGAACTGAACTGTCCTCTACTTACAAGCAGTATTTCTTTATAGAAACTTGATTTTGTTCAAATTTGGGTTAAAAAATAACATTCTTTTGGTTCTAGTGACAGAGAACTTAATTGCATAAGCAAAGCAGTGAGATTTATTTGCTCAAGTATCTCAAAATTCTAGGGTACAGCACAGACTCATATCATAAAATGTCTTCTTGATTTTTCTTTCTGCTTAATTCAGATCTCTTCTGAGTTTTGGCTTCATTCTCCACCTCCTTTCAGGTTCAAGTCCATAGGAAATAAAGTTGCTTCCCGATGCTTCATTTTCACATATCCATTCTGAACCAATTAATGGCATTCTGCAGAGTATTAGTGGTTTCCTAAGACATTTTGGGGGGGATTACCATCAGTATTAAGGCAGATTGGAAGCTTCGTGAGAAAAGTCGGGATAGCTTTGACAACTAAAGGCGGTCAACCAGTCAGTAACCCTCAACTTCTCCATTGGAGGCGGCCTCACAGAGTAACTGGGCCAGGAAGAGAGGAGCCACGCCCCTCCCGAGCCACGCCCCCTGGCGGCTGTCTCTGAGCGCGTCACTTCCGGCCTCGGGCGATCCGCATCCGGGTCAGGCTGCACCTCTGGCTATAGGAGAGTGTGACTCGCGGCGGTGCCGCGCCGTCAGCGTTCTGTCGCCGGTGTGATCCGCCAAAGTGCCTACAGGCGGGGTGCCCCCGCGGCTTTGCGCTGAGAAGGACGGGCAGGGGACCTGGGAGCGAGCGGCGGCCGGGGTGCGCCGCTCGGGGGCGGGCTGGCGGCTCTGCTCCTTCTCTTGCTGCTGTCTCTGGGAAGCGGGAGCCAGCCCTGAGGAGTCCTCAGCGAGCAGCGACCCCCTTCCCCGGCTCGCCTGCCCGCCCCGCAGGGGAGGGCGGAAGATGCCGGTGAAGAAGAAGAGAAAATCTGGGGTGGCAGCGGCAGCGGCGGAAGACGGAGGCCTCAAAAAGTGTAAAATCTCCAGGTACCGCCGCCCCCTGCCCTTCAGTCTTTTCTTTTTGCTTCAGGACCGAAAGAGGAGGCGGCCGGGCAGGCCTCGGGCCCGGGAGAGGCGAGCCCCCTCTGATAAACCGGGGTGGCAGGCGCCGGACCTCGTGAGTCTGTGCAGGGCTCCACCTCGTGTTGGGTTGTGTGCTCAGGCGCCGCTGAGGGACTCTGAGAGTCGCTTCCCGACTCTGCGTGCCGAGGATGGTGGGGGAGACGAGTACCCCACCGTTCCCTAAGCCTCCCCCGCCCTCAATCCAGACCTGGCAGTGTACAGATCCGTGCAAGGGTCACTTCTAGAATTTCTCTGTAGACTGTGAAGAAAGGAGCAGAGCGCGAGGAATTTGGTCCTGACTGCTGCTTTGAGAGTCATAGAAAGAGAAGCTCCTTGTGCTGGAATTGGCCTCCAGATTTAGTATTTGGAGTGATCTAACCCGGACCATCCCAGCAGGAGGCCCATTTTCTGGAAGCATAGTGTCTCCACCTGCCAAATAAAGTGCCTGGCTATAGTGCCTCCATAGCTAAGTCGCTGTGTGCAAAGTTGAAAAGGCCCTGCATGCGTTTTGTTGTTTAGCCATCAGGATGTTGTTAGCTCTCAACATAAATATTAATAATTTGAGAGCTGTTATACTCTGCATTTTGGAGAAAAAGAAAGCAAGGCAGAGTTGTAGTTGTATAGCTCTTTGGTTCCGTTGTAGCATGTCATTAAGGCATTACAGCAACACTGTATGCTGCAAAAAATCAGTGCAATTTACGCCTGAGAAGTGGGTTTTTTAAATCTCCTTATTGGATGTCTTGACTGTCTTAGTGGTTGGCACTTAATGTAAGAACTTCAGATGCTACCATTTCAAGTAGCCAGCATTATTAAGAGGAGATAATGATAGAGCTCTCCTTAAAGAGAAATCTGCTTAAAATGTAAGGTAGGTGACCTCTTTTAGTCTGCTTCATCTTTTTTGTAATTGGTTGGATTTTTCCTCTTATTACTGTGGTTGGCGGAAGAGCCCGAGGGTATTTGACTATTACTGTGAAAGATACTGCTGTATTCTTATACCTCTTAATAACTCATACTAGAATTTGACATATACTCCACTAGCTCATATCTGTATGACGCATGCAAATTAATTTCTTTTACTTTAACTTGTAGCAATCTTAAATGTATAACGTATTAAAATTATTTGAATTAAGCACATTAAAACGGCTGAGCCGTTAGTATTCTTAGCACTCAGGTGATACTTTGCTCTGTCAACTTAAAATTTTAATTTGGCACCCTTATTTTATATTACATTATTCAAAAACTATTACATAGTTGCAGAAGTTAGAGCATTCCTGTCACTGTGGTAGTATAACTGAGCTTGAGAAAAGTTTCTCTATTCGTTAAATCTTAGAGGCCACTTAACGAACTTTCTAAATTTTAATTATTTTATGAAAAAGATAGATCCTGGGATTAAACTGCTTTGGCCCAATTATTTGAACTGGTATGATCTATTAGAATTTTTTTTTTTTCCTTTTTTTTTAATCTGTGGAATCTAATTATACCTTTAAGTCCTATATTATCTTTTATCTTTAAAATGTTTAAGTTTGGTAGATGGTAAATAAACAACTCCTAATATATAATATTCTGAAATATTGATTCACTGGGTATCAAAGTATACTTTGTAAAGTTCATTTTCAAATTATACACATACAGAATTTCTATGCAAATCAGCAGAATCACTGTAAAGGTTTATATTTTCCCAACTACCAGTCCTGCATTGAGACCATTAGGTTGAACTTCTGTGTGGTTTTTTGAAATCTGGGAGCAATAATTTTAGTGATATTTTTGGTATTTGATAGTGAGCAAAGTAGCATTTGGGCTTTGTTAGCCAGAAATTTTTATGTGTAGATTACTGTTTCAAATTGCATATATTTAACAATTCCAGTTTTTCCCTATAACACCAACTGTAAAAAAAAAAAAAAAAGACTTTGGTTTGAATTGAAGTAGTTCATATTGAACTTAGCTTTTCACTAAAAGTTGAGACTTGATAAAATTCTTAGGCATTTGTGTGTTTTCTAAGCTATTGCAGATCCCAACCCCCTGCTAGACTAATAAGTGGAGAGGAACATTTTTCAAGCAAGAAGTGCCTGGCTTGGTTTTATGAGTATGCAGGTAATGAAATTAATATAAGAAGATATCAGTCACATGCTTTAAAACTTTTTTTTTTTGGTTCATTCATTTAACAAATATTTATTGCAGGCCTGCTGTGTGTTAGTGCTGTGTGCTGAGATCAGGGTCAAGACTGAGGATTATGGTTAGGCTAAGAATTCGGTGCCCTTTCAGGCTGATATCTTTTTAAATATGTAATTCAGTATATGTTTAGTGGGTAGGGTGAAACTCATTTACTGTTAGTAAAATTTGTAAATAGATTCATTATTGGCTTATGTCCATTGGCTACAGTAGAGTTGGTATTCTGGAAAACTATGTGTAATAGAACATTTTATACTTTATATGGTTCTTGTTTTTCTTTTCAGTTTTCTTTGAAGTTTTTCTGAACCATAAGCTTGTATTTTCTGAAACTTTTTTGTGAAACTTTTGGGAAGATATAGTAAAAGATTTTAAACTCATATATCATTCCATGACAGTTTTACCTTTTAATACATTTATTTAGCCATTCACTTCCACTGGAGATGCAATAATAAATAAGAAACTAAACAGACTGATGTTAGTATAGTATTCTATATGCTATTAATATATTAGGAAGATGCACTGTGAGAGTTCATGGGAGGAGTGTATAACCCAACCTTGAAAGTGTCAGTGAAAATTTCTTGAAGAAGCTGGTTTAACCTGCACTAAATCTTATAGGAGGTGAATGAAAAACTCTAGGTCTAGGATGAGACTAGTTCAGAGGTAAAAGTCAAAAGCCTGGGATGAGGCCAGAGTTAAGTATATGAAAAAGGAACTTGTTTCTCATTTATTATTAACTTCTAAATAGCAGTTAAAGGGGAGATTAATTCATATTAAATTTTATACATTTTTTTCCCCCATAGAATCGTTAGAATGATTAGTTCTTTTTGGAATTATTGATTTTTAAATCTGCCCTCCACTCCCAACTGTTTCCTTCTTTTACCTGCCTCCCTGGTTGGGTTTTTTGGGGGTTTTTTCCCCTTTTACCTATCATCCTCAGAGTGTTTGTGTAGAATAAAACACTGTATATGCAGTCATTGTCTTATATTTAGTGATAATAAGGCATAGATCTCAAGGGAATTTTGAACTTAAGATTTAGTTTTAGGTTATGTATGGAAAAAAAGACTATTTTGAGAGACAGTAACTTCACTGTTGGTATCCTCTGAGCAATCTCAACAATATAATTTGAAAATTGTTTAGTAACAGAACAGACTCTTTAGAGACGAGAAAAGCTGCTATTACTGGCATCCCAAGACAACCACTAACCCAAATTAAATAGAGGGAATTCATTTTCTTTTGACCTCCATTTGAAATGTTGACCCAATATTCAAAATGCCAGTTTTACTGGTATGCATGGTAAGGTATAGAATCAAAGGCTGGTCATCTTATTTCACCTATAAAGGGTACTAGATACATAAAATTAATTAGTCTTTTTTTTTTTCTTTCATGCTTGATTGTTTTACTTCTCATAGGGACTTTCCTGGGTAGCGTAGGATTAGATTTCGTTAACCGTTTATTTTCTATGCCAACATTTTTTAATAGCCAGCAAACTAATTGCTATCTTTATTCTTTATTATCTAATTTTTCCCTGTGACCATTCTGCTAAGTAGGTGGTGGTATTCTTGTTTTATAGATGAGAAACAGGCTTAGATCAAGTAATTTGCCCAAGATCATACAGTGACAAGAACCTGGATTCAAACCCCGGTCATTCTGACCATGTAGCCTATGCTTAACTGCTACTATCTGGTTTTAAAATTTGTACGTGGCAGCCAGTTTTCCTTTTCCAAAAAAAAATTAGTAAGTATACTAGAGGTTAACTTGTTTTCTGTCCTTCATCGAATGATGCATATTTATGGAGCCCTTGAGTCCATGTATCAGGCGCTGTGCTGAGTGCTGGGAGTATAGTGGTGAGCAAGTCAGACAAGATCCCTGCCCTTGGGGACTTGCCTTCTAATGGGGAAGACACAGTGAATAAGCAAGATAATTACAGATGGGTGGAAGATTATAAAAGTAATGTGGTGTGATGCAGGGATGGGAAGTAGAAAGTTGGGATAGACTTTCAAATAAGGTGACTAGGGAAGGCCCCTCTGGAGATTGCTTCAGTCAGAGACCAAAACGATGAGGAGGTGCTAGTTGTTTGTCAGTTAGAGTAACTGAGATGTCCTTGTTTAAAATGGAGACAATAATTGTGCCTTCTGAGATAAAACATGTAAAGAAAACACTTAGTACTGTACCTGGTATGTAGTTAGAACCCAATAAACGTTAGCTTTGATTTAAAAAGTGATAGTATTGCAGCATCAGATTTACTGGTTATATATTTTTATAATACTGTTCCAAAAAATTAACAATGTAGCTCCTATGTAGCTTATGTTTAAGGTGCTGTGTCATGCTTTGAGCAGACTTTTTTTTTCCCCTGAGCATTTGCTCTGGCTGGCATTGTTTTAGACCCTGCAGGTATAGCTGGGAACTATATGGTTATTAAACCATCAGAAAATTGATTTTCTTTTAAATTTTAAAAGCGTTTCCTGGAGGAGGAAATGGCAACCCACTCCAGTATTATTGCCCAGAAAATCCCATGAACAGAGAAGCCTGGCAGGTTGCAGTCCATGGGGTCTGCGAAAGAGTCCGACAGGGTTGAGTGAAACAACTGCAACAGAATGTTTTACTACAAATCTTGTTAATAAGATATTGTAGGTCATAAGTGGTGTGTGAAAAGCCTGATAGTTTTTCCCTTTCATAAGACCTCTCATTTTGAGTGATACTTGCATTGGCAAGGATTCAGGAATATATTAGGCCTGTTGTTGAAGAAAGGTGTAGGAAGTGAAAAGGCATTTTAAAGTCTTATAAAGAATCAAAAAAGGGGAGATAGAATTGCTTAGTCCTAGTAAAGTAACCAGCTGGTAGAGTGAACTACATCATTTTCATAGCTTCTTAAGTTGAGTAGAAACCCATACTGTGCCTGAAATAGTTAAATTCTACTCCAGAGGTTTTACCCTGGAAGTAGTTTTATTGGAAGAGTTTGTTTGAAGAAGTATAATTGATGTTATGTGATCTGGGGAAAAGAACATTAGTATAGACTTGGTTTTAGATTTAGATTGTTGTTATTTGTTTTGTGAAAGTCACTTGACATTTACAAAAAGGTCTTATATGTATCTTATATATCTTTATAGAACACAATTTAACTTGATTCTTATCAAATTTTTATCAGTAGTCTCCCATTTTCCAGGGAGGCTATTTTTTATGACAGTAACTGATATTTCTTGATATGACTCTTCAGCTTTCTCTTATTATTACTATTGATGGCAGTGTGGAGGGCAAGTTTGCTTTCTTGCTGCATTCAGTTAAAATATGTTTCAATCATGACTTAAAAAAACTTTGTTTTCTTCCATTCAGTTTTTTTATCTGGTTTTTATTTCCATCCAAACCACATATAAGGATGCACATTCAGTTATTTTTTTAACACCTTAATTGTGTATGTGTGCTTTTAAAATTACTTAATTAACACATTTTCATAAAAAAAGTCTCCAAATGTATATTAGGAAGTGAAAGTTTCCTATAATTATCACCCCTTAACCTTTTAACATTTCGCTGTATAAAAAAGTACAGTACTTATTTAGACCAAAGAGTTTTTAAAACATTCGGTTTCACATCATGTGTTAATATCATCTTAGTAGTCTGGACCTCATCTGAGACAATAAAAGCTTAACTGGTCCCATACTGGGTGGTTACATTTTTCTACTGAGAAAAACCGTAGTACATTGGCCCCATGTTGTGCTTATGAACTAATGATGGTGATATAAAATGCCACCTGAGCAGCCTTGGTCTAGTCCATGACATATAAGCTGGAGTATTTTTAGTCCTTAAGAAAGGAAACAAGTTTCTCTTAGCTACTTTAATATTTGAAGACTGTGTTTTCTTTCAAAAACCAAGTGTGGTAAACATATTTGTATCATATCTAGTTTTAAAATTTATTTTGGCCTTTTAAATTGAGGTATATCATTATATTAATTTCAGGTATACAACATAATGATATATGTTTTTATCACAAAATTATTACCACCTGTCACTACGCATGGCTACAAATTTTGTTTTCTTGTGATAAGAACTTTTAAGAATTTACTCTCTTGCTGCCGCTGCTGCTGCTGCCGCCGCTGCTAAGTCGCTTCAGTCGTGTCCGACTCTGTGCGACCCCAGCTATGCCATAGCTGGCAGCCCACCAGGCTCCCCCATCCCTGGGATTCTCCTGGCAAGAACGCTGGAGTGGGTTGCCATGTCTTTCTCCAATGCATGAAAGTGAAAAGTGAAAGTGAAGTCGCTCAGTTGTGGCCGGCTCTTCGCGACCCCATGGACTGCAGCCTACCAGGCTCCTCGGTCCATGGGATTTTCCAGGCAAGAGTGGGGTGCCATTGCCTTTTCCGGATTTACTCTCTTAGCTACTTTCAAATACACGAAATAGTATTATTAACACTATATTCCTCCTGCTCCATGTTACATCCTCAGGACTTACTAAGTTTGGAAGTTTGTACCTTTTGACCACCTTCACTCATTTTGCCCACCCCTGCCTCTGGCAACCACCAATTACTTCTCTGTATTTGAGTTTGATTGTTTTTGGTAGATTTCCTTATACAAGTGAGCTCACGTTGTATTTCCCTTTCTCTGACTTGTTTCACTTAGCAAAATGCCCTTGAGGTTCATCCATGTTGTCACAAATTTGTTTTACTCTTATCAAGTCAAAAGATAACATAAAAAATAGGAGAATTGATGTACTGACTTATGTTTAGTGTTACTAAGGGAAAAAATAGGAAAAATGTCCATAATTTTTGAACTAATGATAGACATAGCTGATTGAGGGATTAAGCATTTATTTCTACATTAAGATTACATAATATTCATGCTTTACTAGGAAAATACCTCATTCTGGAATCTCAGTGTAGCCATTTCTTATATCATTATTGTTATATCTTTAAAAAAGGTTTAAATTTTTATGGATATATTTCAGAAGGTTAATGAATGACCATCTGTTTTAGTAAGAAACAGATATTCTCCTCTGTTTACAGTCTTGAATTGTGGGTTGGTACTGGCACATTCTAGTAGAATAAGGAGCTCAAACCTTCTTGTGCTTCTTTATATTGATGCATTGTCAAAAAATTTCTTCAGAGGAAGCTCTCAGTAAATGTATTTTTAAGGATAGATTCAAGTGATTGTACAACCTAGTGATTGTCATTAATGTTTGTTTTTATGTCCTTAATTATATTTTATAATATGTTCAAAGAGGATTTCAAAGTTAAAAAAAATCTGTACAAATGTTCATACTTTATCAAAGGTATGTCAAAATTCAAAGTCAATTATTCACAAAAAAATGTTATGTATTCATAAATTCCTTTAACACAGTGGCTTCTGTTTTATGTTGATATAAAGTTATAACAATAAAATATATAAATTATTTTTGTCTTTGAAGGTCCTGATGAAGTTGTAGGGCCAGAAGGAATGGAAAAATTTTGTGAAGACATTGGTGTTGAACCTGAAAATGTATGTTTTATTTTTAAGTAGAATGGAATGCAAGTGGGGTATAGCATATTCATAAATCTCTAAAAATTAGAACAGTTTAATCTTATAAGAAACTTTTGTTTCTTCGTGAATATTGCAGATTTTCATTTAGGTTTTTTTAAGTGAATTTAATTGGGGCATGTATTATCTTTCTTGATATAAATGTCTTTTGTAATAGAGTAAGCGAGATTCTACCTTCAGAAACTGTTAGAATATTTTGCTTTTAAGAAATTGACCCATCTAAATTTCTTTACAGTTAATAATTCCAGAGATTGTACTCTTTAATAGTTGAAGGATGGAAATAGTTGTATAAAAATGCTCTCCATGATAAATATAGACATGATAATCTCTGTGCTGACTTCTCCCCTATCCTTTATGTTCTGTTCTTTCCAGATTATTATGTTAGTTTTAGCGTGGAAATTGGAGGCTGAAAGCATGGGATTTTTTACCAAGGAAGAATGGTTAAAGGGGATGACTTCATTACAGTAAGAAATTTTTTTAAAAAACAAATTTGATGGCCTGTTTGAAAATCTTAATTGATATTTTGTGCTTCGTAATTTCAGGAGTAAGGCTTCACCTTAAATTAGTTTAATCTATAACAATCAATTTAGGATTGAAAAAAATTATATTATGGTCTTTGGCAAATGAACAGTTACTCCATTTTTCATATTTTCTAAGAAAGAATCTTTAAGCAGTTCTGTTAAAACCCACCTATTCTCCTGATGCATGAATTAGAGCTTTATGATAGAAGTTATTTACTCATGGAATGTATGAGCAATGAGGGACTTCTTTCTCAGAATACAGAATTCTACTACGTGAGTAGTTTATTCTTGGGCAGTTCTGAGCTCTGGGGCCTCCTCTCTCTTCAGTTTTATACTTAACTTAAAAAAGAAATTTGAAGTGAGTTACATGACAGTTTTAAAGAATAAAAGTAGAAATATTGTTTGGCATTAATAAGTGTGCAACATTTAGCCATTTTATAGTTGTATACTTTCAGATTGCTGCTTTTGAATGCTTTTATAAGTTACAAAATTGCTTCTTTTTCACAAAATTGCTTCTTTATAAAAATAATTTGATTTTGGCTTTCCAGAAGCCAAACTTTGAAGCAAACTAAAGTGTGCTTAGTTTCAATTGGTAATTGTATGTTAATTTTATATTATGTCTTATTCCTGAAGTTCATCCAGGAAGTAATTAATAATCAACATTCTAAAATAGAGCAAGCATAAATTTATAATATTTGTGGAGCCCCAAACTGGAGGTTAATTAGTTTCCTGTTGTATGTTTTTAATTAACATGCTTAACTGTTCTTTACTCTTTGTTTGCCTATCCTTAACTTTCAGAATACCAGTTTTTTCAAGTGTATTTGTTCATATGGAACTTAACTATTTTTGAATTTTCAGTGTCTAATATTTTCTAATTCTCCTTTTAAACCAGCATTAACATTTAGATATTTTATGTGTGTATATACACTCACACAGATGAAAAGAGAACACACTCTCACTTTTATTATTTATAGATGAGATGAGTCTGAAATTCATAGAGGTGAAGAAAATTTTTGCCAAAGTTTACATAGTTCCTGTGTAACTAAGAATAGCAGAGCTAGAATTTTAATTTCCTGATTACCAGTCTACCATACTGCGCTTCCTATTGTGGCATTCCTTTGTTAGCACTCTATAAAATAGAAGGCCATTATCAACTTTAAAATCATAGTGTTTATAACCAAGACCACAAATTCTGCTGTTCATCTAGGTGTCATAACATGCCAGATTAAAATAATGTTGCTTCTGAAATTCTTTGAGCTGTTTGCCACCATTTAATTAATTTTTTAGAGAAGGATAAACTATACAGGAGTATGCAAAGAATATAAAGAATTTTATACAGCTCAGTCTGTTTTATTAAAACCTGTATTGGTGTCACATAGCTCGTTAATTGTGAGACCTTTTATTTGGCATTACAGTTGCTTTTTGTACTCTTCTGCTGCTGCTTTTGTCCTACTTTTTTCAATATCTCAGCTAACAAGTGTTGGCATATTTTTAAACCAAAAGTTTCTAATTGCTTTTGAATAACTTGATATTATATAAGGAGCCTCTGTATAACAAATATAAACAAAAATGTTTCTAGTATTTACATATGGCTTTAGGTATATCCTAGGAAAATTGATGAACCCATGAACATGTTGATTATTAGGAAATCTTTCCAGTAGGAAGTTCACAGGCTTTACATAATAAAAGCAATATTTAGCTCTTAAAATTGACCCAGAGGTTTTTGTTTCACTCATGTATTATCCCCTACCCATTTGCCTAGAGCTCTATAGTGTAGAGCCTTGAAGTTACTAAAATTAGGCAAGCGTTCTTGACTGGGAAAATAGTTTTTTTCCTCTGATGATCTAGATTGCTATGTGATGTACAAAGTATCTTTTTTTAGTTGGCTAAGTCTTATTATCCCCTGAATATTCTTATAAGGAACTTGTATAAAAGTTTACAAAATAAACCAAGGGAGTCCGAGCTCTTAGTTTTTTAAAAAATGTATAGTTTTTAGTATACTTGGTTTTATATAATTATAAAGTATAAAATTTTACAGACTTGGTTCTTTTTATAATTCTGTATATTTTTAGGATTTAATATAATCTGAACATAGTTATTTGATGATTCCTGAATCACTGTAATGTAGTTATCAGCTGTTTCAAATTAATTAATTTTAACCCTTAGAAAACTTGAGTAGAGCTCTGCTAAAGAATAGAAACAGTCTGATAGTTAAGACATACATTATGGTAAAGAATAGTAGACTATCATAATCATGGTTAATTAAAATCTGTAATGGTGTAATACTTAACTGTTTTCAGAATACTTTTTTGAAAACATTTATTTATTTTAAAGCTGTTATTCATACAGACTTTCCATAACTGAATTGTTGTTTTCTTTTGTGTGAAAGAATTTACGGGTATGAATTTGTACATAATTGGAGTAGAATGGTCATTTTGTAAGTTTTAGGGATGTGATTGCCATATCCTTTCCAGATAGTTTGCTCTATTTTGTTTTCATTGTTGTTTATTAATAGTCAAATTTCCCTTCAAGTCAGATTTAATTTAATCTATATTTACCCTTATTTTATCTAAGATACTGTGCCGCTTACTGGTGATCACAGTGAGGTGTGGGACACAGCTTTTACTTAGTTACATTCTAGCAGGGCAGGGAAAGTGTTACAATACTGTAAACAGAAATAAATCCCCAGTGGCTCAGCGATAAAGAATGTGCCTGCAATGCAGGAGATGAGCGCTCTATCCCTGGGTCAGAAAGGAAGTGGCAACCCACTCCAATATTCTTGCCTGGGAAACCCCATGGCAGAGGAGCCTGGTGGGCTACAGTCTACGGGGTCTCTGAAGAGTCGGATACGACTGAGAAACAAACCATAGATCCATGTGGGATGGGACAGATGTGAGTAAAAATAACAGATACTGTGAAAGCACAGCTGCTAAGGGGATGAATTACCTCTGAGTAGACAGGCAAGTCTTTGCTATAGGTGTGGCATTTGAACTAGACCTTGAACAATGATTAGGATTTTGATGGTTGAGGATATAGAAAAATGTTTCAAGAGAAAACTGTGAGCAGAGCCTTGAGAAGGAAAAACATGTCTAGTTTGCTGGAATCAAAAGGTACATAAAAGAAACTGACAGCAGTTTTAAACTCCAGATAGTTGAGATATGGCTGCATTATGCAGGACTTTGACTAAATGTTGAGAGAGTTTAAACCATGTGTTTTAGCTTGAGAAGGCAGCAGGTTATTGAGCACAGGAATTATCAAAGATTTGGGGGATGATTTCAATAGAGTTGATTTTTCTTTTTTTAAAAAAATGTTTTAAGATCATATACTCTTGAAAATCTTAGGAAAACTGTGAACCTTATCCCCGTTAAAATGCACAGATGTTGCTACACACAAAATGTTGCATATGGATCTTCTTCCTTGCATCTATAGCGGCAAGATTCCAAGGATACTTGAAAATTTTATTCTGCCATACTTACTGGAGCAAAGGACTTTTCTCATATGTACCCGCTGAAAGTTTGTTGTTGGAGTGAAGATGAGTTATGGTGCTGCTAGAGAAAATTGCGGGCATAGATCTTTGGAAAGAGTATACTTGATTATGATCATGAAGGAAGAGGGGAAAGAATAGCACCTGATGAGAACACTAGTACACTAAGCTGTCTTCCAGTAGCCTACAGATTGTATACCTTCTGGTCTCTGTATTGAGCTCTGTGCCTTGAAGAGTAAAGGCTTGACGGACTTTACTTTCTTAAAGGAGAGAGGAATGGGGAACATTTATATAATTTTTTTTGGTGCGAGTAGAAGAGTTGAGTAGATTGTATGCTATACTGTGTGTGACATGTGATTTATCGTTCACTTAGCATTTGGGGCCCAAGTACCAGTTGTCGTTGGTGTGGTTCTTCCCCTTTGCTCTCCCGCAGAGTCACCATGACTGTTCAGAATGTCCCCTCTCCACATTTCCAGATGCCTGCAGAGGTGGATTTTTTGTATTGTTGTGGTCAATAGACCTGATTCAGAGAATGTTCTAAATCCACAACTTTGTGAAGAAAATCCTTCCTATTACAGCATCAGTGTGTCACAGCATTCTTATTGGGGCTTGAAGATTAAGGAAGAGAACCTCACTTAGACCTAAATGAAGATTTTCTCTCATTTTAAAGGTCATTAATGAAGCAGAAATTCAAGTCTCTCTTGTTAATAGAATGTTTAACAATATTCAGGAAATTAATCCCCAAGCCTTTATGTTGAAATTTAAACCCATTTCTATTCATTCTAACAGCAGTGACTTTGAAGATGGTTATCGTATTGTGCCAGTGTTCCCTGAAAACTATAATCTGATATTCAAAAATAGACTATTCTTATTTTCATGCTATACTACTTACAGTATGTGTTTCTTTTTAGTTCAGAAGAAATATTCTTCCTACCTTAAGAGGTATCAAGATTATTAACTCCTGTGAGTCTATTTTGGAGCTAGATTAAATATCAGAATTGCGTGTTAATAATAGCTTGGGCATGTTTACTGGTTTTGCTGGGTTCAGCCATGTCTTTATGATGTTTGTGATAAATGTGGAAGTTTGTGTTCTAATTTTTTTCACTTTTCTCTAAGAAGAAACATTGACTGTCAGTTCTATTAAATTTTTTCTCTGCTGAAGGTGTAGAGGAGCCATTAGGAATGATAGTTTGGAGAGAGCCACCCATGTGAAGACGATTTTCAAGCCCGTTAACTCAGCCTGTCAAGCTAAGAATTGTGTTACACATTTAATACATGACCCTCATTAGTAACCCTATGGCTGTCTCATTGTTTTTGTGGTTTTAAAATGAGAAAGAGACTGGAAAAGATTAACTTGCCTAAAGCCACATGGCTGAAAGTGGAAAAATTGGAATTTCAATTCTCTGTTTGACTTGAAACTTTGTTCTTTATCTCTGTATTATTGAGGTCTCATCCTAAGTAATATTGTTACTTTGTGTATCTCCCTGGAGAATAAAATGGCAACCCATTCCAGTGTTCTTACCTGGAAATTGCATGGACAGAGGATCCTGGTGGGCTGCCTACCATCCACAGGGTCACAGAGTCAGACATGACCAAGCAACTGAGCACACACAACTGTGGAATGTAAAATATTTGGAAGGGATTGTAATCTCTTAGATTATCTCCTAGAGAGACTTGTCAGTCACTACTTAAATGCTTAACAATTCTGTTGGAACTATAGTTTTCCACTAACCTTTTCCCAGATGGGAATTTTGAAACCGTTTGTAATACATCATCTACTTTGTGTTTTATTTTTGATATTCATACCTTTATTTAACAGACAGTTTTGGAATGCTTGGGCCTATATGCCAGGCCCCATGTTAAACCTATGAGGATGATTTTTGAATTCTGGAAGTATTGAGAGAAAAAAAGCTTTTAAAGTAGGGAGGTATCCTTTAACTTGTTTTCCCTTTGGAATCTCAAGTCTGTTAAGATTTTGTGTGAAAATGTGAGTCACATCATTAAAAAAAATGTGAAAAGCTGCTTGAAGAAGCTCTAAAGATATAGAAAACTAGGCCCCTACTTAAAGGTAGGTCCTGGTGGGAACAGGAGCACCTGTGACTAGTCACTTCTAGTACTAGGACCTTCGGAACATTCTCAGTTGACAACTCAGGAGATACTGAAGTTTTGAGATGTCCCAGTTTTCAAACACTATTATAATAGCATGTAATCTCAGAATTTGTTTCTTTTGCGTATTCTTCTGGTAGAAGTTAACTGCATTTTCAGCTTTCATTAAAACTTTTTCATAGAATGAAGAATGTTTGCACTAGTAGAAGCCATTTATTGAAATAGTAAATAATAAATTTCTCATAAATGATAAGAATAAATTTTTCTTATTTCTTCTTGAAACATTTTGTGTACTTATTCATATGTAAGGAAGTAGGCCCCAGACAAATTAGATGATTAACTTATCCAAACTTTGATTTCCATTTCTGGCAGTTACGGCATCCTAAGTATGCAAACAAATCATTTCCCATATTACACACCTAAATGTTGGTTAAAATATGAAACATCTTTTAAAAAACATACTTGTACTTGACTATAGAAAAATAAATCAGAAGCCAAAAATTATGAGAGATGGTAATTCCATAGGGCTCTGTGGAGCTGGCATTTACCCTGAGGATACCTGCCTGTTCTTAGTCAGCTGGGTTAACCTTTTATGCCTGTTGCAAACTGTAGACAAATTGCAATGAGAATCATGTTAAAACCTCGCACATTTAGTTATTGATGCCAAATCTATCCAAAAGATGGAGACTTGTTTGCTTGGGCTTGGTTTGACATATGCAGTTGGAGACAAAGGGCTTCTAGTTGAGAGAATTCCTAACTAAAAGTGCTTTTTGGGGAGTTCCCTGTTGGTTAGGATCTCAAGACTTTCACTTTCATGGTCCTGGCTGGGTTCAGTTGCTGGTTGGGAACTGAGATCCTGCAAGCTGAGAGGCATCGTCAAAAAAAGGAGCTGTTTGTCATGAGGATGTAGACACAATCCAAAAATGCATTTTAGTCTTGTCTCAGGTAATTAGTACTCCCATGTGTTTAGTGGAAGCAGTTCTGTACAGGAAAGCATTTTAAACAGAAGCCTCAATTTCTTCAGAGAAAAGTTCAGTGATCGTTAACAATCAAAAATCACTAAACAAGTTAGGAAACAGATCTTAAACTTCAAAATAAGACTCTTTAAGGCTAGTATATTGAGTTATTACATCTCAGTATAAAATAACTACATTTATGTGTATTAAAAAAAGAATGGTCTCAGATGATCAGATTTCAGATAATTTCTAAAAGCAAAATATATAAAAGATTTAAAACTCAGTAGATGAACTAACTGCAAAGGAGATGGATATAAATGGTGACCTACCATATTTGAGGAAAATAGAAAAGAGGCTAAGAGCTATAGTGGATTGATTTTTTAAAATTAATTTTGAGTCTGTTCTGCGAATTTTGACTGTGTTCTCTATATTCTAGATTTAAGTCCTTCATTGAATATGTGGCTTGAAAATGTTTTCTCCGTGTCTGTAGCTTGTGTTTTTATTCTCTTACAAGGACTTTTATACAGAATAAAAGTTTTAAATTTTGATGATGTCTGGTTTATTAGTTTTTTCCTTCTTACGTGTTTTAAGTGTCAAGTCTAATAATTCTTTGCCTAGCCATAGATCCTGAGGATTTTTCCTTATTTTTTTTTCCTAGAAGTTTTATATTTTTACATTTTACTTTTAAATCAGTAATGCATTTTGAATTGATTTCTATCAAAGGTATGAGACTTAGATTTTGGTTTATTTCTTTATCTGTGGATGTCCATTTGTACCACCACCATTTGGTGCAGAAACTCTTTCTCCTATTGAATTTTACCTTCATCAAAAAGCATCTGGCCTTACTTGTGTGGTCTGTTCTGGGTTCCCTGTTCTGTTCTGTTGATCTTCTTCCACGACCACACAGTCTGCATTACTATGTACTCAGTCTTGAAGTCAGGTAGACTGACTGATATTTTCTTGATTTTTTTTTTAGCTACTACAGTTTCTTTCAACCTCCTTTTTCTTTCTTGGTCACGCTGTGTGGCGTGTGGAATCTTAGTTCCCTGACCAGAGAGTGAAACCTATGCTAGGTATGGAGTCTTAACCACTGGGCCACCAGAGATGTCCCGCTACTACAGTCTCTTTGCTTTTCCAAAAATTTTAGAATAATCTTACATATTTACAAAAAATCTTACTGAGATTCTTGTTAAAGTGCATGTGAATTTGAGAAGAATTAACATCTTTACTCTTTGACTCTTCCAAGATAGGTATGTCATCATTTACTTTGGTGCTTGGTTTCTTTCATCATTTCTTTGTAAAACATGGACGTCCTGTACATACATGTATTCTAAGATTTAAACCTAAATATTTCATCTTTATTTTAGTCACTATAAATATTCTATGTTTAATTTTAGCATCCATATGTTCATTATTAATATATAGAAATAGAATTAATTTTTGTATGTCCTGTATCCTGTGAACTTGCTGAACACACTTATTCTAAGATTTTTGTGTGTGTGTTCTTTGGGTTTTCCACATGGACAATTGTGTCATATGATTATGACACAAAATAGGGCCAGTTTTATTTCTTTTCTGGTCTGTACATCTTTTATTTCTTTTCCTTGACATATTGCATTGGCTAGAATGTCTACTACTATGTTGAATAAGTGTGGTGATAGTGGACATCCTGTTTTGGTTCCCCATGTTAGAGATAAAGAACAGTTTTTCACCATTAAGTATTGTTATTGGTAGGTTGTTTGTAGGTTTCTTTTTTTTTTTTTTAATCAAATTGAGCAAGTTCTCTTTCTGTTTGTTTGTGAGTTTTAAGGTGAATAGATATTAAATACTTTAAATACACTTTCTGCATTAAGTCATATAGTCATGTGGTTTTTCTTTTTTTAGCCCATTAATGTGCTTATGTTAATTTTTTTGTGAGTACTGAATCAGTCTTGCATACTTAGAATAAATCCCACTTGATCATGGTATATAATTATATATTGTTTAATTCTATTTGCTAATATTTTGTTAAGGACTCATGAGGGATATTGGTCTATAACTTTATTTTCTTTTTCTTATTGAGTTATAATGGACATAAAATGTTATATTAGCATCAGATGTAAAACATAAGGATTCAATATTTGTATATATTACAAAATTAAGGGCTTCCCAGGTAGCTCAGTGGGTAAAGAATCCATCTGCAATGCAGGAGACATAGGTGACATGGATTTGATTCCTGCAATACTATCACCATAATAAGTCATTAACATCCATCAGTATATATAGCTGTACATTTTTTTCCTTGTGATGATTTTTTTTTTAATTGTCCTTGATTTTAGGGTTAAGGTAATACTGGCTCTATAAAATAAATTGGAAAGTTTTTGCTTATACTTTATTTTTTGAAGGAAGTTGTAGAATTGATCTTCAAAGATGGTGAAATTCTCCAGTAAAACCACCGGAACCTGTATATGTCTTTTATAGATGTTTCTAACTTTTGAATTCAGTTTATTTAATAGTTTAATAGTTACACAACTCAAATATTGGTCCATGTCACCTGTTTTGTTTTTGGCTATGTTGGGTTTTTGTTGTGTTGCATGGGGGCTTCTCTTGTTGCAGAGCATGAAGTAAGTTGCCCTGCAGCATGTGGGATCTTAGTTTCCTCATTAGGGATCGAATCCGCCTCATCTACATTGGAAAGTCAATTCTTAAAAAAAAATTTTTTTTTTTTTTATTTATTTGTTTATTCATTCATCCCTTTAGGGCGGTGCTGGGTCTTGATTGTTGCAAGGACTTCTCTCTAGTTGCAAGGAGCAGGGGCTGCTCTCTAGTTGTGTGTGGGCCTCTCACTGCGGTAGCTTCTCATGCAGAGCCGTGCAGGTGTAGCTTGTGGGCTCAGTAGTTGCAGCTTCCAGGTTCTCGAGTTGTGGCGCATGGGCTTAGGGCTCTGAGGCATGTGGGATCTTCCTGGATCAGGGATCGAACCCATGTCTCCTGTATTGACGGGTGGATTCTTGACCTCTGAGCCACCAGGGAAGTCCTGGAGAGAGAATTCCTAATCACGGGGCCACCAGGGAAGTTCTGAGTCTGTTTCTTCTTAAGTTATCAAAGTTATATCCTTTTGATACCTGCAGGTCTAATGATATGCTTTGTTTCATTCCTGATACTGATAATTTAATTATTTACTTTTCCTACTTGCCATAGATTCAATCTGGTCTTTTTCAATAATCTAAGCTCCTATTTTTGGAATCTAGATAAGATTTCAAAGGCAGGAGCTTAGATTGTTGACTGAGACTGCTTTCTTCTTTAATGTTTGTATTTATATTTAGTGCTATAAATTTCCCTCTTAGCACTGTTTTGTATCTCAAACAATTTGATATATGTTTTCATTTTCATTCAGTTCAGTATATTTTTTGGTTTCCATTCCTATGGACTATTTAGGAGTTGGTTGTTTAATTTCTAAGTTTTACCTTCTAGTTTGGCCTCATTGTGGTCGAAGAACATATTCTGTGTGATTTCAATTATTTTATATCTGTGAAGATTTGTTTTATGGTTTAGGATTGAAAAGAAGTATTTTGTTGCCATTGAGTAGAATGTTCTTTCCATGTCCATTGGATCCTGTTGATTGTTGGTGTTGAATTCTTCTACACGTTTACTGATGTTCTGTGTTGTTCTGTCAATTGCTGAGAGAGAGAGAGATTGAAATCTAACTGTAATTGTGAATTTGTTTATTTCTCCTTATATTTTGCAGCTCTCATCTGGTGCACATGTTTGGGATTGTTCCATCTTCTTGGTGGATTGACCTTTTGTCATTATGTAATATTCTTTGCTCTGAAGTCTGCATTAGCTGATACTAGTTTAGCCACCTCTCATTTCTTTTAGTTGTTTGTACAGTATATCATTTTCTATTCTTTTACTTTCAGCCCGCCTATATTGTTATATTTAAAGTCAGTTTCTTCTGAACAGCATAGTTTATGGTGTTTGTTGTTGTTGTTCCACTCTGTCAGTCTCTAATCTTACAATTGGTTAATTTAAAACACTTATATTTGATGTAATTACTGATGTATTAGGGCTTAAGTCTGCCCTGTATTTTACAGTTCAAAAATTGTGGTTCTTTTGTTATATATTTCTTTCCTTAGACTTTCAGTTTCTTTGCTGATAGTTTGTATCTTTTCATTTGTTTTAATTTCTTCTTGATTGCTTACTGGAGCATTTTTATAACTGCTTTAAAATCTGAGTTGAGTGATTCTGAACATCTTTAGCATTTCAGGGTTTGCATCTATTGATTGCCCTTTTGATGTTTGAGATCTTGGTTCTTGCTATGGCCCGCAATTTTTTTTTTTAATTGAAACCTGGAAGATTGGAGTATGATTTTGTTATGAAAGTCTGGATCTTACTTGAGGCTTCTGTTTTAGCTAGCTTCCTCTAATACCACTTGGGCGGGAGAGTTGAGGGCTGTTGCCTCATTAGTTGCAGGCTCCCATAGAAAGTGAAGTTCCTCTCTGCATCCTTGACGTCTGGGGAGGGGTCCTCATTACTGTCAGCGGAGGTGAGAGGCCTCCGCAGATGCTTGGTCTCCACTGACACTGCTGGAGTGATGGCCGCGGTCCTGGGTAAAGCTGACAGCCTTGACTCGACATCCTCCTCTGACACTCCCAGAGTGGAGGAGGAGTGTCTGCTTTTCACTGCCTGATGGGATTACCTTGTGGTTTCCGCTGACACTGCAGAATTTGAGAGGGCGACCTGCTTATATCCTAGTGTTTTGTTTGTTGTTTCGTCCCTAAGTCGTGTCTGACTCTTTTGTGACCCCATGTACTCTAGCCTGCCAAGCTATCTGTCCATGGCATTCTCCAGGCAAGAATACTGGAATGGGGTGCCATTTCCTCCTCAAGGGGGTCTTCCCAATTCAGGGATCCAACCTGAGTCCCTTGCGTTGGCAGGAGGACTCTTGACCACTGAGCCCCCAGAGCGCCCCATATCCTGGTGAGGGTGGACCATTCAGTTCCCCCCATTCAGGCTTTGCTGGCGTTGGTAGGGGTTGAGCCAGTTTTCTCTTTGGTGTTTGACTGGAGAAGAGTGGTTTGTTGTTTTTTTCCCTTAACGATTTCTGTCTTGCCAGATTGCTTACTTTGGGCTAGAGGGGGAAAGCAGGCTTTTGTGTTTGTTTATTTTTTGTCTGCCCTCGTTGGCATTTCTGTTTTGCTGACTCCTTCAGCTCCAAGCTGGGATAGATGAGGCAAGAAGAAAACCCAGGGAACATGCTACTATATCATTTCTCAGATTCTTTCAGAGTCTTTTTATGTTTGTTTGTTTGTTTTATGTTTGTTTTTTATATAATGTATAGGGCTTTTAATTGAATTAACAGGAGAAATGTGAAATAACACTTCATCTTCTTAGAAGCATGTTGTTTCTCTTATTTTTTCTTAAAGTGAACTTTCTGCCTTCCTTCCCCATCGTACTCTACTGCCTCTTTTCTCTGCTCCATTTTAGAAACAGATCCTTTGAAAGCAGTTGTCTAGGCTTCTTTTCTCTAGTTTCTCCTCTTTCGCTCTTTTAAACCTATTCTAGCAAGACTTTATCCTTATAGCTCCTCCGGAAATCACCCTTGTAAAGGCCTTATTTACAAGTGGATAATCAAACCAGTTAATACTGACAAAGCTTTGGGTGAAGCTAAAATTGAAGAGGGAAGTCTGTAGCATTAAATATTATATTAAAGGGGGGGAAGGTCTAAAACCAAATGAACTGGTATTTAATTTAAGAAAAGGATTAACCCAAAGAAAAAAGAAGAAAGGAGATAAAAAATGTTCAAACCCTGGTAAAACAGAAAAAAGATACAATTGAGAGAATTAAGAAATTCTGATGAGGTAATCAAGAAGAACAAAAAAAAGGCAAAAATATATAATAATCATGTTAGAAAATATTATAAGTATTTTAATTGGCATATTTAAGTAAAATTATATGTGAAATAAGTAATGAGAAAAGTGTATAAATGACCAAAACTGATTCAAAAAGACATAAAAAAATCTGAATGGTCTAATAGCCATTTAAAATGCTGATTTAGTAGTTTAAAAGTTTTTCTTTTCTTAGTAAAAAGGCCCAGGTGGTTTTTCAGCTACTGAGTTTGTTCATATCCTGAATCCAATGTTGAGTAAACTTTTTTTGGAAAACAGAAGAAAGTGTACCATTTTTCATTTTGGTTTTTTGAGGCTTATGTTATAAGCTTGTTACAAGACTAGCAAAAAAAATGTGAAAGAATGAAATTTACAGCCAGTCTCATTTATGAACAAAGCAAAATATCCAGCAGTGTATAAAACAGGTAACATGACCAAGTTTGGCTTATTCTAAGAATGCAAGCGTTAAGCAACACTAGAAATTTATTCAGATATTTTACACATTAATAAACTGATAAGTTACTACACATCACATTGTTGATTTAGAACAGTGAAAGGCTTGGTTAAATCTGAGAATGCTAGGTGTGTTGTCATGAGTACTGAAATCAGTTTTGCGTGGAAAACTATTCGTCACAGTAGATGGCACAGCTAATTTGATTGAAGGGAGTCGGATGATCTCAGAGAGGACAAACTGTGAGTTAGTTTTGATGAGAAATTTTTTGACAAAATATTAAAAGGAACAGCATATCAAGTAGATAAAATAATATGTGCTTAAAGCATAGATATGGCATTTGGAAATGGTAAGTGAATTATAACTAGAGCACAGTTACATTTTAAGGATATTGGGCCCTGGCTGGAGATGAGATTGGAAGTTTATGCCAATTGTGAAAGGCTTTGTCTGCCTTATTTCTTGCTAAATAATGGAGTAAATCAACCCAGGTAAAGTCAGAAAGCCAATAATACTTTGGAACATCCCATCTCTTTAGTTCCTTATATTTAGTTAGCTGTACCTTTAGAGATAACATCTATTACTTGTTTGCATTCTTTTGTATATGTACCTGATGTAAAGTTAGGTGCTGTCACTGATATACTTAGATTTTTTGTTTACTAAAAATGTAGTAGGAATCTGAGTTTATAACTGAATCACTAATATAATGTATTTCCTCTGGATTACCTACTAAACTTTTAAAAGCAATCATGGTTAGTCTCTTTCACCAAGATGGTGCCTGAGAATTTGTGTCAGAGGCCTGATTAATTTTATTTGTTCTGTCATTTTAACTTTATGTGTGGTAAAAGCATATATCTTAGTATGTTTCTTTTTACCAAATATTTGTGATTTTATTCGAGGTTATGCTTGAGTTGTGGGTGTTTTTTTTTTTAAAGAAAAGTTATTGGAGTGACCTTTCATAGATTGCCAGGTTTTCTTTTCCCTTTTTCCCTTTTGCATTGTATTGGTAGATAGAAGGCAACAGTTATTCTAAATTTGTGAATCAGAGATTTTAAATGTAACCTAACTTCATAAATGTGCTCACTTTTTTATTTAATGCATTCATTCTAACCCCCAAAGATACTTTTATTTAATTTTCTTAATTATATAACATTTGATTTTTTAATTTAAGGTGTGACTGCACAGAAAAGTTACAGAACAAATTTGACTTTTTGCGCTCACAGTTGAATGATATTTCTTCGTTTAAGAATATTTACAGATATGCCTTTGATTTTGCAAGGGTAGGTGAAATTTGCATGTTTGCAATTTTAATATTTTTTTTATTATCTTGAAACCACACTTAGGAAAACTTTTTTATCATTTGTTTTAGGATAAAGATCAGAGAAGCCTTGATATTGATACTGCTAAGTCTATGTTAGCTCTTCTCCTTGGAAGGACATGGCCACTGTTTTCAGTATTTTACCAGTACCTAGAGGTATGTATATATTTTTATTTTTAAAATAATATTTAAAAACTTCAGCTGAATGAACAGCATACCTTTGAATGAATAAAAACAAAAAGACGGTAGCTTTTAAAAAAATCTGTATAAGTGGTTGAAAATTTGTTTAAATGTATACCTATCTGCTCTCATTTAGACATGAGTTCATGTTCATTAATATATTTTGTGCATAAGCTGTGTATATTCCTTTCCTCACAGATCTTCTCCCTTCAAAAAAAAAAAAAGATAAATCTTCAAAAAATATATTTTAGCACAAATGCCCTTAATGTAAAATTAGTTTCTTGGGATTTTTCAGGAGAGAATTGATGCTAGTGTACAAATCTCAAGCTTCTAAATCAAGTTTCTTTCTATATACAGAATATTAGACTGAAAAAATCAATTTAAGAGAACCAATTTTAGTATTAAAGCTTAGGCTCAATCTAAAGAATTAGAATAAACTTTTAATATCTTGTTGTTCAGTTGCTCAGTAGTGTCTTACTCTTTGCGACCCCATGGACTGCAGCACGCCAGGCTTCCTTGTCCTTCACCATTTCCTGGAGCTTGCTCAAACTCATGTCCATCGAGTCGGTGATGCCATCCAACCATCACGTCCTCTGTTGTCCCCTTCTCCTCCTGCCTTCAATTTTTCCCAGCATCAGGGTCTTTTTCAGTGGGTCGGTTCTTCCCATCAAGTTGGCCAAAGTATTGGAGCTTCAGCTTCAGCATCAATCCTTCCAATAAATATTCGGGATTGATTTCCTTTAGGATGGACTGGTTTGAGCTCCTTGCAGTCCCGTTGAGTTCAGTTGAGTTCAGTTCAGTCGCTCAGTTGTGTCTGACTCTTTGCGACCCCATGAATCGCAGCACGCCAGGCCTCCCTGTACATCACCAACTTCCAGAGTTCACTCAGACTCATGTCCATCAAGTCGGTGATGCCATCCAGCCATCTCATCCTCTGTCGTCCCCTTCTCCTCCTGCCCCCAATCCCTCCCAGCATCAGTCTTTTCCAGTGAGTCAACTCTTCACATGAGGTGGCCAAAGTACTGGAGTTTCAGCTTTAGCATCATTCCTTCCAAAGAAATCCCAGGGCTGATCTCCTTCAGAATGGACTGGTTGGATCTCCTTGCAGTCCAAGGGACTCTCAAGAGTCTTCTCCAACACCACAGTTCAGAAGCATCAATTCTTTGGCGCTCAGCTTTCTTCACAGTCCAACTCTCACATCCATACATGACCACTGGAAAAACCATAGCCTTGACTAGACAAACCTTTGTTGGCAAAGTAATGTCTCTGCTTTTCAATATGCTATCTAGGTTGGTCATAACTTTCCTTCCAAGGAGTAAGCGTCTTTTAATTTCATGGCTGCAGTCACCATTTGCAATGATTTTGGAGCCCAGAAAAATAAAGTCTGACACTGTTTCCACTGTTTCCCCTTCTGTTTCCCATGAAGTGATAGTACCAGATGCCATGATCTTAATTTTCTGAATGTTGAGCTTTAAGCCAACGTTTTCACTCTCCACTTTCACTTTCATCAAGAGGCTTTTGAGTTCCTCTTCACTTTCTGCCATAAGGGTGGTGTCATCTGCATATCTGAGGTTATTGATATTTCTCCCAGCAATCTTGATTCCGGCTTGTGCTTCTTCCAGCCCAGCATTTCTCATGATGTATTCTGCATATAAGTTAAATAAGCAGGGTGACAATATACAGGCTTGACGTACTCCTTTTCCTATTTGGAACCAGTCTGTTGTTCCATGTTTAGTTCTAACTGTTGCTTCCTGACCTGCATATAGGTTTCTCAAGAGGCAGGTCAGGTGGTCTAAGGGACTCTCAAGAGTCTTCTCCAACACCACAGTTAGAAAGTTTAATATTTTATGTCCCCAAATATGAGATTGTACTTAGATATAGTGATTACTGAGAACATATATGCTGAATTTATAAAGGAAGTATTCTTTTGGAAGAAAGGCTTTATTCTTGTACCTGTTGTTCAAGGTGATTCTAAGAAGATACTGTCCTTTTTTTCCATTTCTTGCTTTGGTAGTGTTTTTTTGTTTTTGCAATTTTGTCTTTTATTTTGTCTTTTATTTTATTTATTTGGTGTACTTCTTACCATTTTTTGAATATAGATGTTTTTGCTTTGAAAATAATTTCTCATGAAGCTGATTGTTTATCATAGCAAGTTCCCCAGATTAGTTTTGATTAAAGCTTGTGATAAGAGACAGTAGTATAAAAAGGTCTTATGTGCACACTTAAATCTTTTAGCCTAATAAAGTAGATTAGTTGATGGATATTACCTATCTTCCTCATATTAGTAATTTGGGGACAGAGATAAATATTCCTTGTAAAAATATTCCCATGTAAAGGTTGCTGAGAGAACTAAATATTTTCAAATGTTTGTTGTGTGGAGGGTGTTTAACATACATTATCTTTTAAAATCTTTATAACACCATTTTGAATTATGTTTTATTTTTACTTAGCCAATGAGTAACTTTCCCAAGGTCACTCAATTAAGTGACAGAGGTAAGACTTGAACCCAAGCTTGTGGCTAAAGATTTGAAGTTGCATAACCTTATGCAAAGAAACAATTTAATGAGAAGCAGCAGGAGGGAGTTTACTGTGTATATGAAACATTATATAGCTTGATCTCACTGGTGATTACACAGCATATACATTGGTAAAAATTTATTGAGTTTTACCCTTTTTGTTAGTGCCCTTGATGCTGTTTTATTCCTCAGGAATAAAAAAGGAAAAAATAAATTTGAAGATGTTAACATCTAGATGACCCTGAAAATTCTCTTAGAAACACAAATAATTAAAAGAGGAATAACTGTTTTAGGAAAGACTAAATCACAACAAAGTTACAACTATGTTTATTGAAGTCAAATCCTAATAGATATTGCTTGTTCTGTAATCCAAATGTTTATATCGTTTTCTACAGCAATCAAAGTATCGCGTTATGAACAAAGATCAGTGGTACAATGTGTTAGAATTCAGTAGAACAGTCCATGCCGATCTTAGTAACTATGATGAAGATGGTGCTTGTAAGTATATAATACAATGTTTTCTTATGAAAATATAGTTCTTAAAGCTATTGAATGAGAACATGGATTTGTGTAGCATTACTATAAAGAATTTAAACTTCCTAACAGACCTTCTTGTTTTAATTGTGTGGGAAGTGTAGGGGGGAGGCAGGTATAGAAGGTAGAGAACTTACATTGAGCACCGTTATAAAATCTGTGCTGGTAAATATTTTCAATTACTTGGTAGCAGAGCACTATAGCTAAATTCAGAATATAATTTCTGCAGCTAGAAGCTAAAATTCTGCTTTATTCCTGTCTTTCCTGGCATTTTACTATGTAAGAAAAGTGCAGTCATGATTTTAAAAATAGGAACGCAAAACAGCTATAGTAGCAAAAGCTTTAAATTTAATATCATAATATCCATTCACAATATGGCAAATAATGTCAAAGTAACTTCCTTCAGAAATTATTGAGTAAACAGTCAATAAACTATGATTAAAATATCTGTCAGTCCCCTTGAGTGGAAAACCCAGGATGCCATAGGTGTTGGAGGCAATGATGAATTATTTAGATAAGCCAGATGAATTTTCTAGAGCTGTAAGTTTTTCACTCCCATCACAAGTTTGGCTGCATGTGTTGTTTTCATGTTGCAAAGCATTGTATAGAACAGATTGTTATTGCTGTTTAGTTGCTAAGTCGTGTTGAACTCTTTTGCGACCTTATGGACTATAGCTCTCCAGACTCCTCTGTCCATGGAATTTCCCAGGCAAGAATCCTGGAGTGGGTTGCCATTTCCTTCTTCAGGAGATCTTCCCAACCCAGGGATTGAACACGGGTCTCCTGCATTGGCAGGCAGATTCTTTACCACTGAGCCACCAAGTGTAAACTGAGGTTAATGGACTTCTGTGACACTGAAGAAACAAAATGCTGAAAAAAGGATAACTTTATTTCTTTCTGTATATATTATGTCTTCCATTTACAAAATAGTGTAAAATTTAATATTTTTATAAATAATACCTTACAGCAGTAAACTGGCAGCTCCAGGACTATGTCTGGCCTGTAGATACGTATTTTCATGTGCATTTGAGTCAGCGTTTTAACTGAGAGGTTTTGAATAAAAATATAGCTTCTAGATTTGTTTGAAAAATTACAAAATCTGACAGAAGTGTTCCTGTGTTCTTCTATAGGAATTAGGTTGAAACCACGTAGTGGCTTATGTTGCACTTGCTTTCTGGTGTGCTGGTCCACAGTATGACAACATCTAGGTTGCTTTTCAGTTGTCATTTATTATTATGCTGCTACTGCTGCTGCTAAGTCGCTTCAGTCGTGTCCGACTCTGTGCAACCCCATAGACGGCAGCCCACCAGGCTTCCCCGTCCCTGGGATTCTCCAGGCAAGAACACTGGAGTGGGTTGCCATTTCCTTCTCCAATGCATGAACGTGAAGAGTGAAAGTGAAGTCGCTCAGTCATGTCCGACTCTTGGCGACCTCATAGACTGCAGCCTACCAGGCTCCTCCGTCGTCTCCTGTTTTTCTTACAGTAGAGAAATACCCATTAAAAGCGAGAGAAAAAGTGAGCTCACCAGAGGGTTGTAAGAAGAATAGGGCAAGCATATTTCTTTATGGCAATGAGTTTTCCCTACATTTCCAAACAATAAACAGTGAGGTTTAAATATTGCCTGTCTGACTTCTGTAAGTAAGTAAATTTGAACTCCCTGTAATATAAAAATATCTTTTTACAATAGTTCTTAAGGCAGGTGTTGATATTTATTAGGTACTTGCTTTGTGTTCAGATCTATAGTAGGTCTTGAACCTGGAACAGTATATGGCCACACCTTCAGTACACTTACACACTTCTTGGTGAGGTAACAGAAATACTACGTTAAAACACTTTTCAGATTATTTAATAATTAATTGGCAGAAAGCCATGGGCAGTTAGAAAAAGGAAGAGGTTAATATTGACCGAGTTATCAGAGAGTTCATAAAACACTTAAATCTTGAGAATGTGGTTTCTACAAATATCCATTGTGGAAAGTCCCTTATGTTTGTTTTTTTTTTTAAAAAAAAAAAAACAAAAACAAATGGCCAAGAAAGCACCTATTAAGTAGAAGAGGGAGTCTGGAAGGAAAATACCTAAAGAAGGGAAAGGTCAGTTCCCTATTGTCACCATAGAGTTTGTTTTATATAATTTAAGAGTAAAGTTCACTGAATTCTAATAAAAGTTGTTTCTTTTATTTCTAGGGCCTGTTCTTCTTGATGAATTTGTTGAGTGGCATAAAGTTCGTCAAGCATCATAGCAAGAAGTATTGTGAAGAAAATGCAAACCTTTTGATCCTGACGTGTGTACAGGCTAATGAGATGAGAGGGGAAAAAACCTAAGGGGTGCATTTTCATTCATATGAAAGACTTCTCATAGTACTTTTTTTTTTCCTTTTTTTTTTAAAGGACGTTTTCTTGTTACATGTTATGGGCGTTGAGCCACACCTCTTCTGAGACTGAATATTGAAGTTTTTGTTTTGAGTTACGTTTATAACATTTATTTCAGAACAATAAAGATTCAGATTTGTGACAAAGGCCTTAAAGTGAAGATGTCCGTTGAGTGTCAAGAGTGGTATTTATTTTTGTAAATTTTAATTCTTGAATTTTAGAAGTCTGTCATACCAGAAATTTGTGGAATTTTAAAGGTTTTAAACAGTCTTAATATTTGGCAGTGTACTCTGTTCATGGTATAGCTCATATATTCATCTCTGCACAATCAGAAAGAATATTTATTGGTCTTGACTTCTTGGGTAATTTCTGATGCAGCTAATAATAAAATACATTTCTGGACATTGGGCAAGTTTAGCTGTGATTTTCTGTGAAAGTTGCCAACATATTATGCATATTCTTTATCTGAAAAGTTTACAGTTGGAAAGATTATTGTGTTGTTATTTTGTTTTCTAACCATTAAATAGTATTGTCAATAAGTATAAATCAGCATCGTATGTATACTCTTAATGTGAATTTTACGTTTTCTGTATTCTATCAGTTTAAAATTCCATTTATATTAGAAAGAGCAAGTTTCATATATTAATGTTCTCAAAATCAGTTAGCCTTATGAGAAAATTAAGACCATTATTGAAGCTGTATATCATCATTATTGTTGTTGTTCATGACATATATGTGATCTTTTTAACTATCATTTCGTGATTTGGGGAGTTGTGTTGAGGACCACTCCATCCCAATCCCCCTTCTTTTTGGTTATGTGAGAACCTTAGCTCTGATGTTGTGGATTTAGTTAAAATATATATTAGAAAAACGAGAATACGGACTCATGGGAGAACTCTGGGTGTAATTGTGCACAACTCAAGGGTACCATTTACATTGGTACAAATTACATTGCTAATTGTCACAATTCTCTGACCGTTGGCAGTGAAGTTTCCTGAAGACAGGACCGTGTTTTTTCTACTTCACACAAAAGATGTCTTTTTGGACTAGCAGCAGCGCTGTTTTTACGTTCCTCTTAAACCATCCAATATCCCAGTGAAATGAAAACCGTGTTCACATTTACAGTCAAGTCACAGCTTCAGGAATGTTAATTCCTAATTATATGGAGAAAAGTAAATAGGTTGCTTTTCCATAATAACATTTCTATTGGGATTTAAGGTAAAGGTTGGTTTTTGGTGGTGAATTTAATGAGTGATTACAGTAGTGATTACTTAGGGAGAATAGCATTTTAAATAATTATATGTTTTTGCCTTTTTTTTTTTTTTGCTTTTTGGTTGAGAAAGAATGATTGCCGTTTTTATTTCTTCATGACATCACTATGTACGACTTTGTGAAACACTGATATAATAATGGAAAATAGTTTTTCCCTTAAATGTTTGATAAGGATAATTTTCCTGGAATACTGTGTCAAGTATTAGAATCACTGAATTATCGGAACTGAGCATTCTGACAGTGAGTGTTACAACATTATGACTGGGCTTTTAGTATTAAATGTATTATAAGTACAGTCAGTCCTTAAACAACATGGGTTTGAACTGTGTGGTTCTGCTTATAGGCAGATTTGTTTTCAGCAAATATGCAATCAACCCTCTATATCTATGGACCCTGCATCCATGGATAACAGGACCTGTGGGTATAGAGGACCAACTATGGGGCTTGAGCATCTGCAGATTTTGGTAAACTTGGGGGCTGCTGGAACCAGTAGCCTTTAGGTCCTGAGGGATGACTGTAAACACTTAGATTTTTAGACATTTGAATCTTTATGACTCTTCAGGGGACAACTTGTGAATTTGAAGAATATTGCCCATTTTTATTTAATTCCAAAATATATAATTTAAATGAAATTTTATAAGTTGTCAATTTATGGCCTGAAGAAAATAGTTTTGTCTTTATAAGAAACATTTAAAAATTATAGATACCCTTTAAAGAAATAAAATATATGAAACAATTTACTTTGCTTACTTATCCAAAAATTCCTTTAAGACTTTGAATCTGGAAATTTAAATAAAACTTACTTTATCCTAAAGTCAACAGCCCTGTTTTACTCAGGCCATGCTTGGTTTACTCTCTTGCTCTTTCTAATTGTCTAACCTTCTTAGAGTCATAACTCACTTATTTTGGAAGCAAACTTAACTCTGCCTCATTCATCTCAGGATGTGGGCTTGTCCCTTCTGGTCATTTCTTTTTTAATTTGTATTTGAACATCATTTAATTTATTGGAACTAATGATCAAGAGGTTAAATAATATAAGTAAAGAGGATAGTATTAAGGAGCCAGCAGTATGAAAAACAAATCTGTTGGGGCTCTTCTTTTAACTAGTTAGCTTTAAGTGCCTTCCCAGGAATCCTGTTGTAAAACTTCCTTTAATGTGGAATAAAATTCACTGGTGCTTTATAATTAGAAACTACTTTCTTCTTATAGAATAACATATAGATGGAATACTACTGGAAGAAAGTAGAGCCAGGTGTTGATTCTGAACTGTGAGTGGATGGCGAGGTTGTCCCCCAACCCCTTGAAGCCAGTGATTTTTTAACAAGGCATAGTATCTTGAGGAACTTGCCAGTTATTCAGGTAACTTATTTGAATAGGAGATAGAAAATGGTGTGTTGTGGGCTTATCTGACTTTATTGCAGTGTTATCTCTTAATTGTCTTACAGTGTCTTCTTTTTTGACTGCTTACAGTAAAACTCTTGATGTAATCCATTTTTGGTTGTAATTGTATTTTTATGTGTAATGTACAGGTTTTGTTGAGTTTTACTTGGAAGTACTCTAGTGTTTCTTAAAGGGCTCCCTGGTGGCTCAGTGGTAAAGGATCCACCTGCCAAGTAGGAGATGTGGGTTTGATCCCTGGGTCGAGAAGATCCCCTGGAGAAGGAAATGGCAACCCACTCCAGTATTCTTGCCTGGAAAATCCCATGGACAGAGGAGCCTGGTGGGCTACAGTCCATAGGGTCGCAAAGAGTCAGACATGACTTAGCGACCGACTACACACAAGTATTTCTTAAACTGGAATTTGAGGGCCTTCTGTGGGAATGTTAGATTGACCCTGAAGAGTACTTCTCTTAAATTCAAATGCCTTTTTCATCTAGTGAGCCAAAAATTTATCTTTAGTAGAATTAATGCCATCACTTTGTGCAGGGAGGTGAGTAGGATAGTAGAATTTTAAAGCATAGTAGTTAATGTAGAGAATTAGCAATGAAACATTTTACTTTGAACAGATGATTTCTTTGTCAAAACATGTCCTTTCTTCTTAATTGATGATGTGAAGTTATGAAAGCATTTATTTGAAATATATTACATACTCAGCTTGATAAACTAGAATACTGACTTTTTAAAAAAAAAAAAACTGCTTTCTTGAAGGGTACTTAAAACTGTTGTGATCATTCCTAATTCAATAAAGTCTTGTTTGGGCTCTCAAGGCTCTTATGGCCTAAAGTTTTGTAGCACATCTCATGTGCTTACTAAATGTCTAAAGCATCAAATAAGTTGAGGACACTTTAATTTACATAATTTAAATGCATTTCTCTGTTAAACTAAGAGAAAAGGCAAAGCCGTCTCTTAATCGTACTTCTAAAGAATTCATAAAGAAGAATCCTCTTTATTGAGATAGTATATTTCTTGAGTGATATTGGGAATCATTATGTGGAAACATTTCAAGGTAGTGTTTACTCTTCAGGAGAAAAGAGAAATAGCACAAAATACCTTTGATTTTGTCTGGATTATTAAATATTCTAGATCATATAATTTTTTAATGAATATAGTTTTATAAATATTTGTTAACAACCAGACAAGTTGCTTAAGATCTGGTCTTTTTTGTTGATAAACCTAGTTACCTGTAAGTAGTAATGTGGAAGCCCAAAAAACAGTCTGACTTTTATGGTCAAATTTATATAGATACAGATTATGAAAAGGTAAATTCCTGCCCCAAACCTCAGGTGAATTATTTCTAATTCACTGTTTAATTGTAGAGGCTTTTCTAGTGAACTTTTACTTCACTGAAGCAAATCTTTAGCTCTTTTAAAGCACAATTTATTTACTTTTTCTCAAATACCAGTCTTAATAAAAAATAAATTTGCTGTGTCCATCTTACAGTCTTTTGTATCCTGTTCAGATTGTGCTTCTTTTGTTCCTAGACCAGTTGTTCATTTGATCATTTTCTTCTTATTTTGTGTGCTTTGACTGTAATTTATTAAACCTTTTATAATATGGCTTATTTTTACATGGGTTCTGGTTTATCATGTGTTAAATATTCTTTAAAATACATCCAGTAAAAGGATTAGACTTTAACATGAGTATGAATTCTTACCTTAGAGTGCCAGTTTTTTTGGAGCTTTGTTGTATTTTATGGATCTGTGGTCCACAAATGTAAAACGTATATTAAAAATTTCTTAGTTTTCCCCCAAATTAGATCATGTTGAAGAAGTTTTATCACTTGCAATTTTGTTTTTCTCAGCTTTAGAGTAATAAGGAAAACTACCATACATGATGGATTGTTTTAAGTATGAAGTAAAATTGTGGGTATTATGAAATATTCCAGTATGAGACAATTATTTTTAAAAGCTAACAAAAATAAGCAAAATGGATATATATAAAACCAGCTTTACCCAAATCGCTGTGTGTGTATAAGTAAGTTGTGTATCACCCAAAATTTGTTTTTTCATGTAGAAAATAGCTTGTGGATAAAAGCTTTCACATATTTTGGTGAAAAGAGAATTTGCTTCCATATGACTGCTGTCAGTTGCATTTGAAGAGGAAATGTGCGTGTGAAAGAGAAAAGATAAATTATTTCAATAACTTGTTAGAGACTTAGTATTATTAACTTACCAAACTTAGCAAAATTATTTTTTATGAATATTACATTAAGTACAATTAGTTTACCCTTAGTTCTTTCCTTGTATTATTCTATCATACAAATCAGATGACTTATAGCAAGTTTGTGCACTTTTACTTTTATCTACAAATGCAGAAACCTTACCTGTTTTTGGATTTATATCATTTCTTGAAACTGCTATGAATATTGAGAGAGTTTATAGAAGTAACATCAGAGAAGCCTGATTTGATCTCCTCTTTGCCACATCCTTGTTATGTCAGTTTTAAACAAGTCACTTTACTTCTGCCATCTTCAGTTTTGTTGTCTGTAAAATAATATACTTACCAGTACCGTTAGGAACTTCAAAACAGTGTCCTATCCACAGTGCTAAGTAAATGTTGAATGAATACAACTAGATAATTAAATAGAAAGCAATTTGTTGTTGTTCAGTTGCTCAGTCATGTCTGACTCTTTCCCCATAGACTGTAGCACGTCAGGCCTCGCCCAAACTCATGTCCGTTAAGTCAATGATGCCATTCAGCCATCTCATCCTCTGATGTCCCTCCCCTTCTCCTCTCGCCTTCAGTCTTGCCCAGCATAAGGGTCTTTTCCAATGAGTCAGTTCTTCACATCAGGTGGCCAAAGTATTGGAGCTTCAAAATCAGTCCTTCCAATGAATGTTTGGGATTGATTTCCTTTAGAGTGGACTGGTTTGATCTCCTTGCTGTCCAAGGGACTCTGAAGAGTCTTCTCCAACACTACAGTTCAAAGGCATCAATTCCTCGGTGCTCAGCTTTCTTTATGGTCCAACTCTTAACATCTGTACATGAATACTGGAAAAACCAAAGCTTTGACTAGATGGACCTTTGTTGACAAAGTAATGGCTCTGCTTTTTAATACACTATCTAGGTTTGTCATAGCTTTTCTTCTTAGGAACAAGCATCTTTTAATTTCATGACTGCAATCACCATCTGCAGTGATTTTGGAGTCCAAGAAAAGAAAGTCTGTCACTGTTTCCATTGTTTCTCCATCTATTTGCCATGAAGTGATGGGATTGGATGCCATGATCTTGGTGTTTTGGATGTTGAGTTTTGAGTCAGTGTTTTCACTCTTTCACCTTCATCAAGAGGCTCTTTAGTTCCTCTTTGTTTTTTGCCATAACAGTGGTGTCATCTGCATATCTGAGGTTATTAATATTTCTCCTGGGAATCTTGATTCCAGCTTGTGCTTCATCTAGCCCGGTATTTCGCATGATGTACTCTGCATGATTTAAATAAGCAGGGTGACAGTATACAGTCTTGACATACTCCTTTTCCAATTTTGAACCATTCTGTTGTTCAGTTAACTAGTTTTTTTTTTCTTTTTTTAAAAACAAGTTTTCCCATCCTTTGTAAACCGAAATAGCTGAAATTTTTATTTGACCACTAATCAGACTTACTCATATTCCTCTTGAACTAAATATTGGGTTGGCCGTAAAGTTCATTCAGGTTTTTTCGTATCAGAAGGAAAGCTCAAATAAACTTTTTGGCCAACCCAGTGTTTCAGAAAATCTCAAGCATCTAGTATGTTTTAGGCCTGGATACAGCAGGACACAGAATAGACAATTATTTTTGAGCCTTATGGGATTTGGCTTTTAATTGATAAAATACATAGTTTATCATATGGTCGCATGTTATTAAGAAAATAAGTCGAGGAAAGGGTCTGGAGAGTGAGAATAGGGTTGCTATTTTAAATAGTGTATACACTGATAATGTGGTTTGGAGCAGAAATCTGAAGAAAATGATTAAGCCATATATATAATCAGGAGAAGAGCATTCCAGGCAGGACTTTAAATTCTACTGTTCTGAGCTGGTAGTCTGCTTAGTGTGTATAAGAAATGGCAAGGAAGTCATTGCGACAGTAGTGAGGAGGAAAAGCTACTAGCTGGATTAGAAGTGAGGTTAGAGAGACTGGGAGTAGAGTGCCTGATTATAGTTAATCATTGAAGGGCATCATAGACCTTCCTACAGACTTAGACTTTGAAGGGGGAAACAGAGTGCTGATCAAAGCAAGGATGAAAATCGGTAGACTTAGTAATCTACATGAGAATTGGGGTAGTTTGAATTAGAATGAGGGCAGTGGAAATAAGTGGTCAGATTCTGAAAATACTTAGAATAAAGCCAGTAGTATATGCTGATGTATTGGATGTGGGATATGAGAAAGAAGAATATTTTTGGCTTGAATGAAGCAGCTTGAATGAAGAATATTTTTGGCTAAGAATGAAGCAGCCATATTTGATACTAAGGTGAGGAAGGCTCAAAGGAGGAGGTTTGAGGGGGAAACCAAGAATTTAGTTTTGGATATGTTAGGTAGGCCTTTCACATGTCACTTCCCACAGGAAGTGTCAAGTAGGCAGTTGGGTACTTGAGTCTGAAGTTAAAGGGACAGAGCTGAGCTGGATATGTGTATGTGACTTCAGTATATAGCCTTAGTTTTAAGTCAGGATGGGTGAGGTCTTAGTAAGGATAGCCAGAGAATAGGATTGGATTGAAAATACGTGATTTGTGAAATTTTAAGCCAGCTTTTGTGGTTTTTCAAGTAGAAATGTAATGTTACCGTTTTCTACTACACACAAAATCATTATTTTTCTACAATGTTATGGAAGCTGTGAGATTTAAGAAATAAGATTAATATATAAGCATATGACAAATTTAAAAGGGGAATGCCATTTTATTGTAATGAGGCTTTTTGTTTTGGGATAATGATACAGTTTTACATTTTAATGTCTCTGAAATGCTAGTTCTTTTTTTCTGATAGTTGGAACTTGCTATTCTGATTCAGTTTGTGAGTTTTAGCACTAGAGGGCAGACTTGCCTCTAGACTATAAGGTGCTGTGAATGGATTTAGCCAAATGTCTTAACTATATTCAGTCCCAATTAATGGATAGTTTTGTCTTGCAAGTGACCAGTGTTCTATCGACTATGTTTTTTCAGCTCCTGGGAAACTATAAAATTATGATTTTATCCTATGATTGATTTTAATATCCTAGATTTTAATCTAGAATCAGTAGTTGATATTAATATGTATTTACACATGAAGTCCCAAGAAATATACCTGTAGCTTACTACAGTTATATTAAGATCTTATACAGAGCATTCACACATACATTAACATAAGAGAATTTGAAGCCAGTCAGAAGAAATATTGGTCATGAAAACATTTATTCAGGAAATGTATTGAGCTGTTAACTTTGTGTTATCAATTGTGATAAAGAGTTGGGACTACAAAAATAAGTAAAATACAGTCCCTGCTTACATAAGCTTTGGTGTAGCATATTATAGCACTTAATATCTTGTGTTGTGTTTATTTAAATATCTTCTTCCTTCAGTGATAGAAGTCCTGACTCATTTATTTTTGGTACTTCCAAGTGCCCATCACAGTGCCTGGTACTTAAGTTAGTTCATAGTGTATGGATAAATTAATGAGAAGAGACAGAAAAAGAAAAAAAAATAGGGCTTTTGCAAAAATCTTATTTTCTTTTCATAGTTTTTCCCTTGCAGAAAAGCCCTCCTGTTAACAAAACAAAAATGGTTACGGAGATTATTCCAACACTCCATCTGCTCCCACTCTTGCTAATAGTCTTCATGTCCGCCCATGGTCAAGAGCTATGAATAGAAATATTAATTAAAAAATGACATTCATAGAGAATGGAGGTCTAGCCTTTTTATAGTCCCTGAAGTGGAGAAGAAAGAAAAATGCGGAAGATGGATGACTCCTATCTGGCTCTTGTCAATCTGAGAAGTTTGAAGTGAAACAGTTTTCTGGAATGAGGGCACTCTTCACCCAGTAAGTTTGTCCACACATGATCATGCTCCCTAGACCTTTTAGGATCCCTACTTCTACATGCTAGTTCCTCAGTTTTCTTACTGAGAACAGAATAATATTCCTTCCCTCGTAAGATTATTTTGAGGATGAAATGAAATAATGCATGCAATAAATACGAGTTACTCTGGTGTCTGGACAGCAGACCAGTTGGACTTGGTAGGATGGATTGGTGTTTGTTAAGTGTCATTTATTATATAGTAGAATTAAGTCATGGTTCTCAGACAGGAAAGGATCTGTCTGCAAATGCAGGAGGATGGGTTTGATCCCTGGGTCAGGAAGATCTGGAGAAGGGACTGGCTACTCACTCCAGTATTCTTGCCTGATGCCATGGACAGAGGAGCCTGGTGGGCTACAGTCCATGGAGTTGCAAAGAGTTGAAAGTGACTGAGCAACTAGCACTTTTACTTTTTTTTTCAAAATTAAGTAAATGGCAAAAACAAAGTTGATCTACTAAATCAGATGCGTTTAGAGATGCAAATCTTTTAACAAATTAGTCTCTAATGTCAGTGATATACAGTGACTTGTTTTATTTGCTCTATTAATATGGGGCATTATAGTGAAATTGTTCTTCAAAGAGATGTTGCTGCTAAGTCGCTTCAGTCGTGTCCGACTCTGTGCAACCCCTGAGACGGCAGCCCACCAGGCCCTGCCATCCCTGGGATTCTCCAGGCAAGAATACTGGAGTGGGTTGCCATTTCCTTCTCCAATGCATGAAAGTGAAAAGTGAAAGTGAAGTAGCTCAGTCGTGTCCGACTCTGAGTGACCCCATAGACTGCATCCTACCAGGCTCCTCCGTCCATGGGATTTTCCAGGCAAGATGTAACTAAATGAGATAGATGATCAATTTAAAGTGTACTTGGCACCAAGTAGTAAGCACTCAGCAACGTTAGCTCCTGTAGCTGTCTTTAAAAGGACCAGTTTGATCTTTCAGGAAGGACTCTATTTTTTTTGAGACAAATAGTTAAAAATTATAAAGCCAAAATACTATGTATTATTATTTGACTCTGTTAAACAATTGTTTAATTAAGTAGCAGGATTCTTTTCCAAAAGAACTTGTACTTAGAAGCACAATATTTAAAGCAGAGCAAACTGACATGCTCTGGTTGAGGTAGGAAAAGTCCTCTCTCACTACCCCCGCTGCCGCTCTCACTTCTGAGAAACCTCAAAGGAACTCCTAGGTCTCTCACGTGCATATTTTGAAATCTGCTGCGCCCACATTTGCATTTTGTCCTGTCAAACGTGAATAAAGTAATAGAATGAGAAGGCTCGGACTCTAGAAATTTCTATTTAATTCTCTGCATAAAAGTAAAAATGTGGCTGACATTGTTTTAGGATGGATTAAGATGAGATGTATTTCAGCGTCATTGGAAATGTTTATACTAGAATGATAAAGTGTATGATCATTCTGTTTTAGGTTCGTTATCTAGAGTTCATGGCTTCCCAGGTGGCACTAATGGTAAAGAACCCGCCTGCCAATGTAGGAGACATAAGAGACACAGGTTCCATCCCTGGGTTGGGAAGATCTCCTAGAGGAGGAAATGGCAACCCACTCCAGTATTCTTGCCTGGAGAATTCCATGGACAGAGGAGCCTGGCGGGCTACAGCCCATGGGGTCACAAAGAGTCAGACACGACTGAGGGATTTAGCACATGCGTATCTAGAGTTGGTCTAAAAGAAAGTGATATGTATGAACTGCCAAGAGAGATTTGGAACTGATATAAGCGTGATTGGCTGAGGCTTCATTCACTATGGTCCCTTATTACATATAAAAAAGTTTAATTCCTACTCTCTACTTTTGAGGATTATAATCTTTAAAGGAGAAACAGCTCCGTTAACAGGGATAGTTAGTCATAAGTATTCCTCACTCAGTGTCCACACGTAATAAGGGCTTAATAGATGTTTATTGAATGAATGAAAACATTTACATGTCTGTCTGCTTTCAAGTTACTTGAAAGGCCGTGTTTTATCTTTTTTGTGCCCAGTGGTAGCACATGGCCAGTAAATGAGTGAATGTACACATATATACATAAAAATTTTACGTATCTATATTCCCATTAGACTAAGGTTCTTGAGGGAAGAAACCATGTCTTAGCCTAGCGCCTCACTAATAGCAAGTTGTCAAAAATGTCTGTAGAACTGACTAGAACTTAAATTTGAATAGTACCAGAGTAGGTTCACAAAACCTGACACCATGCCTTCTGAATACACGCTAAAACTATTTCATAATTGAAGACAGAGATTCCACTAAGCATTTTCTGAGTTAGGGCCAGTTGGATGACATGAGCAGCAAGCTGTTGGAGCTCAGAGGAGTGATAGTTCTTCTCAGAGTCGGTGCGATTTGATAAAGGTGGGTGGTCTTTTGATTTCAGAACATGAATTAGACAGCTGGAGAGGAGAGAGGCTGGGAACAGGGAGACCGGTAAGGAAGGCACGATGTGGCAAGAGCCCTGGGCTCGGACAGAAAAGATGTGTATGCTCAGTATCCACTTTGCTGTTTACTGGCTGTAGAGCCTTGAGGTGACTGTAGTTTCCTTTTCCTCTTCTGTGAAGTGGAGGTAAAATTCTTGTCCTTGTCATATTGTACTTCAAAGTGTTTGTGACATGCTAAGTAAGACATAATGCTGTGCTTTGAATGCAGTGGGTTCCAAATACATGTTTGTTGAATGACAAAGAAAAAGTGGTGTTGATTAATGAAAAGAATGGAAGCCCTGGAACCTCAGCTCCTGCCTGCAGTCTGCCAGGGATTTGTTGACTCTAACAGGAAGGAAAGTAAATATCCGAAGCCACCAAATCTCATGATCAGAAGAAAGACTTTCTGGATCAGTTGGAAACTCCTAGGGGATGCTAAAGTTATGTCAGAGGTGAATAAGTCATGAGGTTTTCATGCTGACAGTGTTTCTAAGATTGCTCCCATACTGAGGAGACAGACCACAAGGTACACCAGAAGAACTTTTATGGAAAAGAAGCTTCCTGAGGGATGAATGCTTCATTTGCTTTAACTGCTTGCATATGTACTTACTAATGAGTCATTTTTTTCTTAATTGCTAATTTATTTTAAATTGGTCATAAGATACTACATCAAGTAGTCTAATGTTACACAACAATTGAAAAAAGTTGACAGGCCTCCAGATGAATGAAGGAAAATATGATTCTTTTTGAGCTTAAAATGTATGAATTGGTAATAGTTACCTTGGTCTTTATGTTGTAAGATTGGATTTATTGAAACTTCTCCCTTATGTTCAAAAATCAGAGCCCCTTTCTTTGCCTCTGAAATCTCTTCTGCCTCCTGTACTCATTGAGGGTTCCACTCCTTATTTGGGGTCTGCTTATTTTTTAAGATACATCCTTTCTCCCTGTTTTTGAACTATTGTAAATTTTGTATATACTTTTATTAGAGTTAACACCTAATTTACATGTTTGTTTTCTTAACTAAGCTGTGATCTGGAGAGCAGGGATTGTGTATTTTTGCCTTTTATTTTTCCAGTGTTCAGAATTATCCACAGTATAGGAAAGCACTTAATAAATGGAACAAATGAATAAATCAAGATGGACAGATAAATAAATGGTTTTGCTTGTATAAGGTATCTGTCTTTTGTCTGTCTTTTTCACTGTATGGCAGAAATTCCAGTACAGCCCTATTTTTAATGTTGGTCTACTATTAAAGTTCTTAAGCAAATGTAAATTGAAATAATAAGTTCATCTTAATACAATTATAACATTTTTGCCTACTAAATAGATACAGATTTTTAAACTGATAAGACTCATTGTGGATAAGGGTACAGGGAAATGGAAATTTTTATATTTTGCTGAAAGAAATGTAAATTGGCAGATCTTTTCTGGAAGGTATTTAGGAAAATATATTCAAAAGCCTTAATAATGTTCATATCCTTTCAACAATTCTGTGCTTAGGAATTTATCCTATACAATAAATTAGACACTAGCAAAACATTTAAATCATATTTTACTGATAGGAAAAAGGAAATAAATGCTTAACCATAAGAAATTGGTTATATAAATTATATTCATACAATGGAGTGGGTTGCCATTTCCTTCTCCAGGAGATATTCCTGACCCAGGGATAAAACCCATGTCTTCTTTATTGGCATGTGGATACTTTACCACTGAAACACCTGGGAAGCTCAGTGATATAGAATTACCACGAGGTTTTATTTTTGCTTCATTCTTTGTATTTTCTGCATTGAATATGTTTAATTACTTTATTAATTTTAAAACATTATAGAAAGAAGCACACTTTCTCCTTTGCTGACTATACCCATCCTCCCAAGGAAGAGAGACTAACCTTGTAACAGGAGTTTCCACCAGGACCCAGTGTGGCAAACCATTCTTTCTACCTGTTCTGCCCTGATGCGCTGTGCATGGTAGTCATAGCTTACAGTTGGAGCCAATACAGAAGTAACCTTGATTGATTCATTCAGTCAGGAAATATTTGTTGATACTACTACTGAGCCTCAGAACTTGGGATAAAAGGGTAATAAGTATCAAGTCCTTGAAAGCTCATTGTATTTTGAGGTTTAATTTTTAAACTAGGAATTTAATAAAGAGAATCTAGTTCATTCCTTTCTATTTCTCTGAGACAGAGATGGATATAAGTGGCACATGTAGACTTGAATCTAAAAATTCTCTTTCTACTCAAGTGCTCTTTCTGGTCACTTAGGCCCCTCATTTTATAGAACTCTAATCTGTAAACTATAGATTCTCAAAAAGAAGTCTTATACTTGATGCTTGTGTATCTTCTACAAAATCTTTCATTGGTAGCCTTAACTAGTTTTGCTTTGTTTCATAGAACTTGTAGTTAACAAAAGTTTCATATCTAAAATTTCTGAATTAGTCATTAATTTTTTGTTCATGTTATACTTTTATTTTTAACCTCATCAATAAATTTGGAGAAAGCCAATTAAAATCTTTTGCCCCATCTTTATAAATGCATTGGTCCTTACTCTTGGGGAGAGGCCATTCGATTGGTCAGTAATCCATCTACCTGGCATATTATGCACAAAGATTATCTGCGATACGGATTTTGTCGGCTGGCAAAATATAGATACAGCATGCTTATAGCACATCACTGTATGCCTGGTATTTACCAAATCCACTGCTTCACACGCTGCTCTCACCATCTTGAAAGCATCCCCTGGCTGACACCCATCCTTTGAAACCCCCAATCCCAGGGTAAGCATTGCTTCTTCTGGGAAGGCATTGCTCACCTGTACCTGCTCCCTAGTATTCTCTTACCTTCTGAATATAGCATTGGTCATGTTACATTGTATTATCTTGAGCTCCTTGAAACCAGAGATGTGGTCTTTTGTGTTCCTAATGGATTTAGTTCACCACAAGACCATAGCAGGTACTCAAGCATATATTTCCTTGTTGATAAGATGAAGAAGTGAGTGATGGCATTAACAAATGCATTTCCTTACCATGTTAAAAAGTAAAGAAAGCTTACTTTGGATGAATTGTTCTCCATGCTGGTTCCTTGTGGTCACCTCTTTATTCTTTAATCCAGTGTATTTTTCTCCTGAGTTGAGATAAAGATCTCACAAGGCTGCAGTTAGGAGAAGCCACCTTCTTTACTTCTGAAAACTCAGGAAAACGCATGCCCATCCCTAATTCAGAATTTGAACCTCTTGTCCCCCACTTTTCCTGTAACATCAGACGGTGCTTTGGTCATCACACTGTGTATTCACTGAGAATTCTGTGTCCATGTATTTGGATTCAACTGAGAACAGCAATGTGATGGGATGACCATCACACAGGGAGATGAGGAGGTGATTCTAGTCCAGATGGAGCCCCTGATGTGCTAGGTGATCTTAAGCTACCCATTTATTTTTCAAGTTTTAGATTGGTTTATTTCTCTTCCTTGGTTCTTGTCTCATCACAACAAAAATTTGGAACAACAGACTAAAGGGTTAAAACAACAGAAAAGTTACAGCTCAGTTTAGCTCAAGCAGACAGATTTCTTACTAGACAACTCCCAAGACATGGGAGCAGGCGAACCCCAAAGGAGTCCTCCTCCTGATCCCTCTTGGCTTCCCCGTTTGTACATGCTGTCTCTTCTTTTCAGCTGTGCCCTGTGCAAAATAGGGCTTGTACCAATCAAGAAAGAGAATGCAAATGGTCATACGCTTAAGGCTGTTTGACAACTACAAGTTATATAACAGCAGGGTGTGTTGTATATATCTTCCAATAATTCAGTCTGTTATAATCAGATGTATATATGTATAGAATATTTAAGAACTCTTAATGGGCTCCTAGCAGTAAGGTTACTTGAGAAAGCCCTGTGGTTATTTTGTATCCACCGTGTGCCTAGGGTGCATGAGCAGGAGTTGGAAAAGTCTCTGTGGTTATTTTTGCAGTATATCCTGGAGCTCTCCTGGGTGTTTCTGGGATGGGGTTTAGAGATCAGCTTGCATCCTTTCTGGCTAGGTCACCCCTTGCTCCTCATGACTAACTTCTACCTAACACAAGGTTTCAGTTTCTCATTTGTAGAGCGAAAGTTCTGGATTCTATAATCAAGGGCTTGGAAGGACCCTCTGCTGCAGTGCTTGCCCCTGAACAAACATCTAGAGCAACAAATATTACAAAGAAACTAAAAAGGACTGAAAATTGCTTCATGCTTGTGCAATTGGGCAAATTATGGACAACAAGATAGAAAAAGAACAACCTCCCTCCGTTTACCCACTCTTCCCCACCAACCACCACTTCTAAAAGAACTGGGAATAAAAACAGCATGTCCGAGAGAAGCAGGGCACTGCCCATGCCCTGTGCACTCAGCACCACCAAAGGAGTGGGCAGACCACCTAAAGCCATAATTCCAGCTGGACTCCTGGACTTGCCCCTACCTTCACCCCGTACAGGAAACAAGCTTGCCCCCACCGCACGGAGCAAACCAAGGAATTTTATTTGTTTTCATTCCCCCTTGCTGCAGCAGGGGTCCCAGTAAGCCTTGCTTAAATTTCTTCTCTAGCCTCTTAATTTCTATTGATTGGGGAAGGCCAAGAACCCTGGTCAAAATCAGTTTTCCTCTCCAGGATTCTCAAAATCTAGTATGCTCTCTTACAGTATGGTGATGTGATCCTTTTGTTGTTCAGTCTCTCAGTCGTGTCTGACTCTTTGCGACCCCATGGACTGCAGCACGCCAGGCCTCCCTGTCCTTCACAATCTCCCTAAACTTGCTCAAAGTCATGTCCATTGAGTCGATGATACTATCCAACCATCTCATCCTCTGTCATCCCCTTCTCCTCTTGCCTTCAGTCTTTGCCAGCATCAGGGTCTGTTCTAATGACTCAGCTCTTTGGATTAGGCAGCCAAAGTTTTGGAGCTTCAGCTTCAGCATCAGTCCTTCCAATGAATATTCAGGATTGATTTCCTTTAGGACTGACTGGTTTGATCTTGCTGTCCAAGGGATTCTCAAGCATCTTATCCAACACCACAGTTCAAAAGCATCAATTCTTCGGCACTCAGCTTCTTGATGGCCCAACTCTTACACCCATACATGACTACTGGAAAAACCATAGCTTTGACTAGACGGACCTTTGTTGGCAAAGTAATGTCTCTGCTTTTTAATACGCTGTCTAGGTTGGTCATAGCTTCTCTTCCAAGGAGCAAGCATCTTTTAATTTCATCACTGCAGTCACCATCTGCAGTGATTTTTGAGTCCAAGAAAATAGTCTGTCACTGTTTCCACTGTTTCCCCATCTATTTCCCATGAAGTGATGAGACCGGATGCCATGATCTTCGTTATTTGAAGACTGAAATTTAAGCCAGCTTTTTCACTCCTCTTTCACCTTCATTAAGAGGCTCTTTAGTTCCTCTTCACTTTCTGCCATAAATGTGGTATCATCTGCATATCTGAGGTTATTGATATTTCTCTGGGTGATCTTGGTTCTAGCTTGTGCTTCATCCAGTCCAGCATTTTGCATGATGTGATCTTAGCTTTCAAAGAACCTGAAGTATTGGACTTGACTTTGAAGGTAAGTGCTCTACCCAATGCAGGTGTTATCTCTGTATATCTCTGACTTATTCAGGCTCTGCTTGACTATTTTCTGTAGTTTTTGATCTTACTTCCACAAAGGACATCCCATTCTGTTTGAAACAACAGTCACTGCAAATGTCATTGCATCCTTTGCAAATACTTTCTGCCCTTCTGTAGGTTATTTTTTCATTTGTTTGTGGCTTTCTTTGTTATGCAGAAAACTTACATTAGGCCCCATTTGTTTATTTTGCTTTTTTCTTTTGCCTTAGGATACTGATCCAAGAAAATATTTATTTCTGTGATTTATGTCTGAGGATGTTTGCCTGTGTTCTGTTCTAGGAGCTTCATGGTGTCATGTCTTATACTTAGTTTTTTAGACCATTTTGAGTTTATTTTTGTATATGGTGTAATGGCATGTTATAATTTCATTAATTTACATGTAGCAGCCCAGTTTTCCCAAAACAACTTATTAAAGAGATTATCTTTTTTTCCATTGTGTTGTCTTGCCTCCTTTATAATAGATTAACTGATATCACTATGTGGACTCTAAAAAATAATACAAATAGCACTATATAGAAAATAGAAACAGACTCACAGACAGAAAAAAAAAACAAACTTCTGGTTACCAAAGGGGAAAGTCAGGGAGGAGGGATAAATTAGGAGCATGGGGTTAACAGATACAAAGTACTTTAAACAAAATAGATAAACAACAAGGACTTACTGCATAGCCCAGGAAACAATATTCAATATCTTACAATAATCTATAATGGAAAACAATATGAAAATATGTATGTATGTAATAACTAAGTCACTTTGCTGTATACTTGAAACTAATACAATATTGTAAGTCAACTATGCGTCAATAAAAATTCTAGTTGAACACTTCTCATATAACAGGTTCTGTTATGAGAGATGAAACTGTCTTTTGTTCCTGATGCAGCCTGTTTATACATTTACACCTCAGTGACTTTGCACATGCCATTCTTCTGCCTGCATTACCGTCATTCCTTTTTCCATACACTGAAGTACTCACTCTTTAGGGCCCAGTTTAAACCCTTCTTTCAGTCAAAATTTTAACTCTGTCCTCTGTGCTTCATAGATGCTTTGTTATACTTTACAGACTTTTTACTACAGTGATTTTCACACTGTATTCTAAGTGTCTTACATATCCGTGTGTTCTGTGATAGCTGAGACCATAACTGATTTATCCACAGTGCTTGGTACATAATGAGCATGCGTGAGTGAGTGAGTGAATGGATGTATATATTTTCTAGCATATAATTTAGGTTCTTATGTATAATAGCTGCTCAAGAAGTATTTATTGAAGAGTAAATGAACTTACAGATGAACAGTTGAATATACATTGATTGATCTTTGAGTTATCATAAAATATTGAACCTAAAAACAAGCATAAAACTCCAGCTTGATACAACCAGCTCAGGGTGTAGAGGATTGTCTACTCACCTCATTCTTCAAACTATCTTCTTTTTATGTCAGATGCACATTCACATCAACAGGAGAGAAACTAAACTGGGAGCTAAACAATTGTGTTTTCTCTCTGTACTCAATGTGGCATTCCTGCCTTTCCCCATTCTCTTCACCGTAACCTAACTGAAGAAGTCCCCAGCAGTTTCCACTGTCTGCGTGTTACTCTGGCTCTTCTCTTAGCTCTCTGAGACATTCTTGCTTTTATTTTTCATTTTTGTGCTTCCTTCTGTCTTTCGTGCTTGTCTATGCAAAACATTCTTGCCTCTCTGTCTTTAATTATAACTGATTGTGCTTATAGTGCAGTAACTTCATTTTTAAGATTGTAATATTCATCAAACAGCTTTTCTTAAGTATCTGTAAGGTTTAAAAAAAAAGTGATTATTTGGAAATCTGGTTATGTTTAAAAGTGATATAAGCTTCCTTAAAAACAAAAGTTATGATTAAATACAGTCTACAGTATAGATTTATAAACAGTTTGCCCAGAACTTCATAGAATGTTATTTCCTTCCAGTTATTAAAATACAGATGTCTTCAATAGCTTCCATATGTTATCTGTCTAAGCAAATGCCTAAGGATACAGGTGGCAGTCACTGATTGGATCAAGATACAGAAGAAGCAGAAGTGTAGGTTTATGTGTGGAAGTGATGGAAAAAGGCAAAGTGGTGAAGTGACAGCAGCTACTGCTGCAAGTGCCTTGAATTGTCTGTCCTGTGTCTTTGGGGGAAAAGGCATGAAAAGAAGCCAGGAAGGCTAAGGGAAAACAGGAAACTGTTCAGACTCTTATATATGTAAATAGAGAGAATGGAAAAAAGCAAAACATGAAGTACTTCAGAAGCATAAACAAATACTTATTGTATTACTTCATAGGGAAATTGTAGATTCTCCACAATCCAATAATCAGAGAGTACCTAAATGGAAACAGTGACCACCAGGAGGGAAACCACCATGAGCCAGATTCTAACCATGAAAAGGCTTTCAGCCACTTAACATGTGAATTTAGAAAATTACTCAACCTCTGAAAAATAGAAATGGTCAAGAAAAATCCCAATAATATCTAAAAGTAAATGAGAGATCAGTGGAAATCAATATTCCATTCAGTAACTACTTTAAAACTCTATGTACTTCTAGGAGAATGGTCTGTCCATGGTGAATGAGATAAGTATGTCAGCGAATCTGTATATCCATTTTGTGGAGTTGGTCTTACCCTTCTAAAAATCAAGTTGAAGAAGACCAAATCAGTATAAATTTGAAAACCTGTATAAATTTTTAAACCAGCATAAGTTTAAAAACAGAGAGTTCATTGTTCTCTTGCCTTACAATAATACTTATTTATTAGCAGTAGAAAGAGTAGAAGTATAGCAGTAGAGTAGTAGACTAGTAGTAGGAGTAGACTAGAAGCCAGATGCCTTGTACAGATGATTTCCAGGATTTGTCATAAGGTTCTAGTAAGATAAGGTATGACAAAGCACTTTATAGACTCTAAAAGGCTATGCAGTAATTTCAAGTGGTATGAACAAATTCAATGATTATCTGAAATGCATGTAAACTTATAGAACTCAAAATTACATGATTGGAAACTACTCCAATAAATGTCATCTTAAATTTGTATTGGACTTCCCTGGTGGCTCACACAGTAAAGCATCTGCCTGCAATGTGGGAGACCCAGGTTCAATCCCTGGCTTGGGAGGATCCCCTGGAGAAGGAAATGGCAACCCACTCCAGTACTCTTGCCTGAAAAATCCCTTGGACAGAGGATCCTGGTAGGCTATGGTCCATGGGGTTGCAAAGAGTCAGACATGACTGAGCGACTTCACTTTCACTTAAATTTTTTATACAACTATGATTAGCATATTACTAGCTATTTAACTACCTTTTAAAGCCACTTGGTGGTTTGAGCCTATTTAGTCGATGAAGAGACAGCTTGCTCGGTATATGGGTGTGTTCACTTGCATCCACACTGGGTTGCTCCGTCGTGTCTAATGGGGAAACTACGTTTTCAAGAACGCATTCTTCCTAAGGTTAAAGGGAAGCTTATAATTGCTAAACAAGGGTGGACTCTGCATTTACATTTTTAAGTTTTGCTCAGTAAATTTGGGAGGAGATCAGAGATGTTTGAAATTTTATTTTTACCCAGAAGAGTCACCATAAAATGGTGCAGTTGCAAAAGAAATCTATTGAGTTTCCTGAGCTGCTGGGAAGTTTAAGCAATAGAAACTGTAAATCTTAAACCACTTGACTTGTTGATAGAATTGGTGTATTACCATAAATGCAAGATTACAGTAAATACATTTTTCCATTAGGTCACTTGTTTACTCTGTTTGGTCTTGTTTATTAAATTAAGTGACTTTCTTCTGATATTGCCCTTTGTGCTTCCTCTGTTCACATTAATTGACTCCTCATTGTCTTAGACTGAGGTAAAAGTTTTTGAACTTATGTCCATAGTTTAAAGTGTATACATAGTTTAAAAATGTGTATGTAAGGCAAATATATGTAAAGTTTGATTGAACATTCGATGGAAATTTCATGATTTTAACTTTTAAAATTCACATTTCAAATAAGTAAATATACTAATTTGCAGAAAATAAAGGTTATTTTCCTAAAGCAAACTTCTCTAAGGTACAAAAATTAGAAGTAATGAACATGAACAAATGAAATCAATCTTTGATTTAAAACTCCTTGTTCAGGAAGGTGATGGGCTAACAATTCTGATGCCATAGTGAAAGAGTTGCTACCTCACTCTTGGTTCTTAGGAGGACTAAATGAACTCATACAGATAATTATTTGGAACACTGTCTGATACATGATAAGTGCTCAATAAATGTTTGCAGTTTTCTTTGGATTATTACGTAAAAAAAAAAGACAGGGATATTCAGTGAAAAAATGTGTTGTCTGCCTAACAATTGAAGTTATTCTTCTTAATTGGAATTTAGTGTCCCCTTTATCCCTATCTTATTCTTCTTGCTCTTCCTGCCTCTCTTTGTTTTTGTTGTTTAGTTGCTAAGTCATGTCTGACTCTGTTGAGACCTCATGGACTGTAGCCCTCTAGGCTCCTCTGTCCATGGACTTCTTCAGGCAAGAATTCTGGAGTGGGTTGCCATTTCCTTCTATAGGGCATCTTCCTGACCCAGGAATTGAACCTGCGTCTCTTTCATTGGCAGATTGATTCTTTACCACTCAGCCACCTAGGAAGCCCCCTGCCTTTTTTTTTTACTGGTTTGAGGACCTCAAAATGACTGTCAAAGTCCCTTAGCCAGCATTTTGTATCCCTGTTGAGCAGCCTAAACAAAATAACTTGCTATGCTTTTGCTGATACTGTTATCCTGTTCTAACAATCCAAATTCTACCCCTCCTTCAGACTCTAACCCCTTGCGCTTTTCCTAGATCCATCTACAGTACATTAAGGTTAATTGAATTAATCCAAAGTGCAGAGTCTCTACCATACATTTATTGTTTTGCATACATGTGCTTTCTGTATTTTTGTATTTTCTCTTAAGTAATATTTTAGGCTTATGTTTCACTTAGGCAGTATTCCCATCTCCTTTCTTCATAAGGTTGTACACATGGCAGAGTCTCCTAAGCAAATACTCGATGAGAAGAATCACCTTTTCTCATTCAAATGGTTGTTTTGATATCATGTGGTTATAACCTTTGATACCAGGGAAAAACTTTTATTTAATAATTCATTCTAAGATCCAAATTATACTCTTTTTATCAGAAAATTTCTCCTGAAAATGATCCTAATTCACTCCTTTTGCTGTTATCATCTAGATGAAATGAAAGGAGGAAATGTGATAATAATCATAGTTATTTTGATTTTAAAAAAGTTATTTCTTTATTTTCTTAAAAGAAATTTTTCTTGGAGTGTCATTGATTTACAATGTGTTAGTTTCAGGTGTATAGCAAAAGGAATCAGTTCTACATATACATGTATCCACTCTTTTTTAGATTATTTTCCCAAATAGGGCAATGGAATATTTCTCAGCCATAAAAAAGAATGCAATAATGCCATTTGCAGCAACATGGATGGACCTTGAGTTGTTTTTTAAGGAATTTGTATTTTTTGTTCAAAGAGTTTTAAGACTTTGATGTCTGTGATTGAAAAAGCTGTATCCCATTCTTTCTAATTTTTATTCCCTTGGTAGAATGATTCAGTATGGGACCTGTATAACATCTGAATCAGAATCACTTGGTTTGTTTAAACTGAAGAGTTCAGTGCCCCATTCTAGAACTGCTGAACCAGAAGGTCTTATTGTGAAGCCAGGAGCTTGCTTTTGGCATGCTGCCAGGTAACTCTTAGATATTTAGGAGTTGATAATTATTTTATTTAGTTTTCAATATGTGATAAAGTGAATCTCTGTTTTGCTTTCCTTGTTAAACTTTTCATTATGTAATTTTAAAGCTATTCAGTTAGGGTGTTTTGTGGCTTAAGACAACTTTTTGTGAGGGCTGGAACTTTCTCTCTCCACTCTGTACACAGACACACAATCTTATCTTCTGATAACCTCCTAAATAGTACCCTAGTCCTAAGCACTAGTGAAACTTATACTGTTATTACAAGTTTGTCTATATCTGACACCCTCCACTTCCACCAGATTGTAAATTTCTTAAGCATGAGTGTGCACAGTATATAATAGGTTTGTTATACAATAAATGTTTCTTGTTATGAATACCAAATACATTTTATATTGCTATTTAACTGCTTCATATCTGTTAAACATATATTCTCAACATGGGAGAACACCTAAGCATAGGTTTACTTATATTTCCTTGGTATCCTTTACACTTCTGGGTACATAGTGAGAGATGAATGTGAGTAAACCACTTCACTTTACTCACAATATGAGTAAATAAGAATTCATACTTTTAAAAATAATTTAATATAAAACTGAGCAAATTTAATTTATATATTGAAGCAAAACAGGAAGAAAAAAAAACCCAAGCCTTCACTTAGTCATTTCTGGAAGAATAGCTCAGCAGGGCTGAGTGACATTGTGTTTACAAACACGGTTTCCATAGCTGAGTAGGCTTTTGCATAACCAGCTGAGCCATTGTCTTCTGATGCGTTCTTATTTCTAGCAAGAGCATGAGGTTGGCAAAATTATCCAAAATATTACATCCCAGATCGTTCTAGATACAGCCAAGAAGCTTGGTTTTCAAAACAGGAATGTGTAACTAGTAAATCTAAGTGGAAACTTTCTTAGTTTTAGGCAGATGATTTCTTTTTCTCTAATTAAAAGCACGTTTAGATGGATATTGTTTGGGGATATACCACTCTCTTAAAACAAGTTTCCTGTTTCTGTTTCATCTCTGAAACAGACAGAACTTTTCTCCAGTTCTGTCTGAGAATAAGTAACTAATGCAATTTGTTCAACAATGTACAAAAATCAATGAAAAGAAATAAATTTTAGATTGAGAATAATGTTTTGAAGATGTTGTACTAAGGCTTGTGAATTAACAAGCTATCCTATTCTTACAGGGTTAAGCCTGAGTGATCACCCTCAGACCAGCTTAATGTGACATTTTGTTTGCACTCCACTTTCTCTATATCCAGGTTCTGTCTATTGTCATATTCAGTTCATAAAACTATCTCATAGCAACTTCATGGCACCCCTCCTACTTAATGGAAAGAAGGGAACTAATGTTTTGAGATTCTGTTATGTGCTTAGTACTCTAAAAATGTTATCTCATTTAATCCTTAAAATTCTTGAGGTGGATTTTATAATCCTCAGTTGACAAATTTAGATTCAAAAAGTCACACAGATGATAACAGAGTTAACTAATGCTTAATACCAAGATTTTTATTTTCATGTCTGGTATTCTCATTACTGCTTGAGAAACTAGTACTGTGTAGTAAATGGTCAGTGAACTTTGCTGAGTGAATGAATGGATTCCATGGATGACTAATATCATTTGAATATCACCTCAAATCTCTCTGATGCTTCTTTTTTTCCTCCTCCCTCCCATTCCCACTGCCTCTCTCTGGCTCTCTTTCTTTCTTTTCCCTATGGTAAACATTTATTTGAATGAATTTGGGAGTCACATGACCCACCCTCTTCCATGAGTAGAAGTCACCTGCAAAATATGTCCTTGACACAAAGCCCTCCATCCTTTGTTGGCCTTGTTCTGGAAAACAAAGCTCATTAATTTGTGAGGCAGCCTGTTTCATTCTTGTGTGGTCCTTATTAGAAAGACTTTCCTTGTACTGAGATAAAATCTGATTCTAAGTGGGAAAATAGCATGGTATTGTGGGGAAAGCATAGGTCTTGGGTCAGAAAATTGGAATTTGGACCCCAACATTTTCACTTTAGGCAAGGGCCAACTGCAGCCATGAAATTAAAAGATGCTTACTCCTTGGAAGGAAAGTTATGACCAACCTAGATAGCATATTCAAAAGCAGAGACGTTACTTTGCCAACAAAGGTTCGTCTAGTCAAGGCTATGGTTTTTCCTGTGGTCATGTATGGATGTGAGAGTTGGACTGTGAAGAAGGCTGAGCGCCGAAGAATTGATGCTTTTGAACTGTGGTGTTGGAGCAGACTCTTGCGAGTCCCTTGGACTGCAAGGAGATCCAACCAGTCCATTCTGAAGGAGATCAGCCCTGGGATTTCTTTGGAAGGAATGATGCTAAAGCTGAAACTCCAGTACTTTGGCCACCTCATGTGAAGAGTTGACTCATTGGAAAAGACTCTGGTGCTGGAAGGGATTGAGGGCAAGAGGAGAAGGGGACGACAGAGGATGAGATGGCTGGATGGCATCACTGACTCCATGGATGTGAGTCTGAGTGAACTCTGGGAGTTGGTGATGGACAGGGAGGCCTGGTGTGCTGCGATTCATGGGGTCGAAAAGAGTTGGACACAACTGAGCGACTGATCTGATCTGAACTTCTCTGGACCTGCTGCCTCACCTAAAAAATGGTGGTAGTTGGTAGTGCCTGCATTGCCTAACTCTTGGGGTCATTATGAGAGCCACATTTTTGGTTCACAGAACATGGGACCATTCTTTGCAAAGAACGGAAGTGAAGTGGAAGTGTTAGTTGCTGAGTAGTGTCCGACTCTTTGTGACTCCACACACTGTAGCCCACCAGGCTCCTTTGTCCATGGAATACTCCAGGCAAGAATACTAGAGTGGGTAGTCATTCCCTTCTTCAGGGGATCTTTCCAACCCAGGGATTGAACTTAGGTCTCCCTTCTGCATTGCAGCGGATTCTTTACCATCTGAGCCACCAGAGAAGCCCCGATAAAAAGTTAGTTGTTCCTGTTTCACCCTCAGGGATTTCATAAAATAATTCTACTCAATGTTAATGAAAACAATGATGTGTTTCACTACATCTTCCTTTCTATAGACTAAAGAATTCTATTTCCTTACACATATTCAAAGATACAAGATGAACGGGTTTTATATAAAAAATCTTCCTGGTTTCCTCCTGCTGAATTCTATTACATCAAATGCTTCCTTGAAGGGTGCCCCAGAACTGGATCCCACACTGCAGAATCATCCTTACTAGCACAGAACGCAGTGTCGTAACTGTCCTTGGCTTGGATATGCTGCTTTGATAATGCAACCTCAAATTACACAAGTGTTTTCACCCATTACATTTCACAGCTAAGCTTATTGAGTTTGTGTTTGAGTAAGAGTCAAGTTTTATCTTGAGTTCAGTTCAGTTCAGTCGCTCAATCAGTCTGACTCTTTGCGACCCTAGGAACTGCAACATGCCAGGCCTCCCTGTCCATCACCAGCTCCCGGAGTTCACTCAAACTCACATCCATCGAGTCGGTGATGCTATCCAGCCACCTCATCTTCTGTCATCCCCTTCTCCTCCTGCCCCCAATCCCTCCCAGCATCAGAGTCTTTTCCAATGAGTCAACTCTTCGCATGAAGTGGCCAAATCACTGTAGTTTCAGCTTTAGCATCATTCCTTCCAAAGAAATCCCAGGACTAATCTTCTTTAGGATGGACTGGTTGGATGTCCTTGCAGTCCAAGGGACTCTCAAGAGTCTTCTCCAACACCACAGTTCAAAAGCATCAATTCTTCGGCACTCAGCTTTCTTCACAGTCCAACTCTCACATCCATATATGCCTACTGGAAAAACCATAGCCTTGACTAGATGGACCTTTGTTGGCAAAGTAATGCCTCTGCTTTTGAATATGCTTTCTAGGTTGGTCATACCTTTCCTTCCAAGGAGTAAGCGTCTTTTAATTTCATGGCTGTAATCACCATCTGCAGTGATTTTGGAGCCCAAAAAAATAAAGTCTGACACTGTTTCCACTGTTTCCCCATCTATCTGCCATGAAGTGATGGGACCAGATGCCATGATCTTAGTTTTCTGAATGTGGAGCTTTAAGCCAACTTTTTCACTCTCCTCTTTCACCTTCATCAAGAGGCTTTTTAGTTCCTCTTCACTTTCTGCCATAAGGGTGGTGTCATCTGCATATCTGAGGTTATTGATATTTCTTCCAGCAATCTTGATTCCAGCTTGTGCTTCTTCGAGTCCAGCGTTTCTCATGATGTACTCTGCATATAAGTTAAACAAGCAGGGTGACAATATACAGGCTTGACGTACTCCTTTTCCTATTTGGAACCAGTCTGTTGTTCCATGTCCAGTTCTAACTGTTGCTTCCTGACCTGCATACAGGTTTCTCAAGAGGCAGGTCCAGTGGTCTGGTATTCCCATCTCTTTCAGAATTTTCCACAGTTTATTGTGACCCACACAGTCAAAGGCTTTGGCATAGTCAATAAAGCAGAAATAGATGTTTTTCTGGAACTCTCTTGCTTTTTCGACGATCAAGCAGTTGTTGGCAATTTGATCTTTGGTTCCTCTGCCTTTTCTAAAACCAGCTTGAACATCTGGAAGTTCACGGTTCACGTATTGCTGAAGCCTGGCTTGGAGAATTTTGAGCATGATTTTACTAGCGTGTGAGATGAGTGCAATTGTGTGGTAGTTTGAGCATTCTTTGGCATTGTCTTTCTTTGGGATTGGAATGAAAACTGACCCTTTCCAGTCCTGTGGCTACTGCTGAGTTTTCCAAATTTGCTGGCATATTGAGTGCAGCACTTTTAGAGCATCATCTTTCAGGATTTGAAATAGCTCAACTGGAATTCCATCACCTCCACTAGCTTTGTTCATAGTGATGCATTCTAAGGCCCACTTGACTTCACATTCCAGGATGTCTGGCTCTAGGTGACTGATCACACCGTCGTGATTATCTGGGTCATGAAGATCTTTTTTGTATAGTTCGGTGTGTTCTTGCCACCTCTTCTTAATATCTTCTGCTTCTGTTAGGTCCATACCATTTCTGCCCTTTATCAAGCCCATCTTTGCATGAAATATTCCCTTGGTATCTCTAATGTTCTTGAAGAGATCTCTAGTCTTTCCCATTCTGTTATTTTCCTCTATTTCTTTGCATTGATTGCTGAGGAAGGCTTTCTTATCTCTTCTTGATATTCTTTGGTACTCTGCATTCAGATGTTTATATCTTTCCTTTTCTCCTTTGCTTTTTGCTTCTCTTCTTTTCACAGCTATTTGTAAGGCCTCTCCAGACAGCCATTTTGCTTTTTTGCATTTCTTTTTCTTGGGGATGGTCTTGATCCCTGTCTCCTGTACAGTGTCATGAACCTCCATCCATAGTTCATCAGGCACTCTATCAGATCTAGTCCCTTAAATCTATTTCTCACTTCCACTGTATAATCATAAGGAATTTGATTTAGGTCATACCTGAATGGTCTAGTGGTTTTTCCCTACTTTCTTCAATTTAAGTCTGAATTTGGCAATAAGGAATTCATGATCTGAGCCACAGTCAGCTCCTGGTCTTGTTTTTGCTGACTGTATAGAGCTTCTCCATCTTTGGCTGCAAAGAATATAATCAGTCTGACTTCGGTGTTGACCATCTGGTGATGTCTGTGTGTAGAGTCTTCTCTTGTGTTGTTGGAAGAGGGTGTTTGCTATGACCAGTGCATTCTCTTGGCAAAACTCTATTAGCCTTTGCCTTGCTTCATTCCATATTCCAAGGCCAAACTTGCCTGTTACTCCAGGTGTTTCTTGACTTTCTACTTTTGCATTCCAGTCCCCTATAATGAAAAGGACATCTTTTTTGGGTGTTAGTTCTAAAAGGTTTTGTAGGTCTTCATAGAACCGTTCAACTTCAGCTTCTTCAGTGTCACTGGTTGGGGCATAGACTTGGATTACTGTGATATTGAATGGTTTGCCTTGGAAACGAACAGAGATCATTCTGTCTTTTTTGAGATTGCATCCAAGTACTGCATTTCAGACTCTTTTGTTGGCCATGATGGCTACCCATTTCTTCTAAGGAATTTCTGCCTGCAGTAGTAGATATAATGATTATCTGAGTTAAATTCACCCATTCCAGTCCATTTTAGTTTGTTGATTCCTAGAATGTCGACGTTCACTGTTGCCATCTCCTGTTTGACCACTTCCAATTTGCCTTGATTCATGGACCTGACATTCTAGGTTCCTATGCAATATTGCTCTTTACAGCATCAGACCTTGCTTCTATCACCAGTCACATCCACAACTGGGTATTGTTTTTGCTTTGGCTCCATCTCTTCATTCTTTCTGGAGTTGTTTCTCCATTTATCTCCAGTAACATATTGGGCACCTACCAACCTGGGGAGTTCCTCTTTCTGTATCCTATCATTTTGCCTTTTCATACTGTTCATGGGGTTCTCAAGGCAAGAATACTGAAGTGGTTTGCCATTCCCTTCTCCAGTGGACCACATTTTGTCAGACCTCTCCACCATGACCCGCCCGTCTTGGGTGGCCCCACAGGGCATGGCTTAGTTTCATTGAGTTAGACAAGGCTGTGGTCTGTGTGATTAGATTGACTAGTTTTCTATGATTATGGTTTCAGTGTGTCTGCCCTCTGATGCCCTCTCGTAACACCTACCATCTTAACTTGGGTTTCTCTTACCTTGGACATGGGGTAGCTCTTCCCAGCTGCTCCAGCAAAGTGCAGCTGTTGCTCCTTACCTTGGACGAGGGGTATCTCCTCACCGCTGCCCCTCTTGACCTTGAACATGGAGTAGCTCCTCTCGGCTCTCCTGCACCTGCACAGCCACCGCTCCTTGGACCTGGGGTTGCTCCTCTCGGCCACCGCCCCTGACCTCGGGTGTGGGGTAGCTCCTCCAGGCCACTGTCCCTGGCCTCGGGTAGGGGGTAGTTCCTCCCGGCCACTGCCCCTGACCTTGGATGTGGGGTAGCTCCTCTCGGCCACGCTTCTGCGAGGTCCATCACAGCCAGCACGCTTCTAAGTTTTATATTAGATGCTGTCAATTTAAGTCTTTCAGGTCTTGTATTCATGTGATTGTGTTTTTTAACCTAAGTGTAGACCACAACATTTATTTATTTTTATTTAATTCATCTTGGCTTTAGTCCATTGTTACAGCCATTGTAACTTTTTTGACTTCTTATTTTTACCTACTAATGTATAGCTACCTCTCCAAGTTTTATGATATCAGCAAAAATGATAAACTAGTCCTTTCTGGTCTTAGCCACATTATTGGGAAAAAAGTTCAATAAGGTAAGCTTGAGAAGAAACTTGTGTCTTTTCACTAAAGATTTCCCTCTAATTTTAGTTACTGAACAGTTTATTGCAGTTATCTCTGATAGATCTGCTTCTCCCTTGTAAACCATTCCTTGGTCTTCTTAGTGTATCTAAAGCTTGTCAACTACAAATTGGCACTTGCCAAGAGTCATTTGCCAGCGACTGAACAACAACAAGGGCACTTGCCATCTGCCTTTGTTGAGATTGAACCTTGTGGTGCTGCAGCTGTTGACCTGCAACACCCCTTGAGGGAGTTCAGGGTGGAGTGAGGCACTCTCTGCCCCAGGGAAGCTGGTGGGACAGGTCTTTAGATAGTTAGGTATTTTCAGGAATTGATTTCATGATCCCAACTCTTACATCTCTTCATATCTAGAAAAATCACTGAATCCCTTCATGGTTGCATTAGCTCCTCCTGACTAGCAGAAAACGTTTTCTAAAATAAGTGCTGGATTGGACTGAACTCCCCCTTCACCAAAATCTTATGTATTGACCTTCCCCACTGCCTCTTTGGAGCAGGCTCTCAGGGCTATCTGAGGTGCTGCCTCCTGGGCTGCAGTCCTCATTTTGCCTCAAGTAAAACTTAACTCACAACTGTCAAGGTGTGCATCTTTCTTACTTGACAGGCTTAACATAGTGCCTGGCAAATAGAAGCTGCTCTAAGAGTTTATAATTGGAGAATTAACAAGTGAATGAATTAACAGACTTTGCTTCGTGGTCTCCTTACCTAATTACCATCTGTTGTGGGATGTACATCTGGGCAAGTACTTGCCCCTCCATCACCTTCCTCTCCCTTCCCTGCTCCCTATTTTTCTACTTTCTCTTCTCAATCATTTCAAGGCACACAGTTTTCCTTAAGTGCATTATTGAGAATAGACTCCTCTTTGCCTTGAGTTCTCCTATTTATCCCTCTCCTTTCCTACCTGGATTCTTCTCTTTAGACTGAAGTTGTAAAAAAGTAAATTTATAACTGTGTTGAATAAAATGTTGTATCCCAAGATTGCGTTTTTTAGAACAAATCTGAAAGAAACACATTTAATCTCTACCTAAACAAAACTAAAATTCATGCAACCAGTACAAGTACATTTAAAAAAAATCTACTGACAGATGAGTGGGTCAGTGGTGCTCAGATGGAGAGGAATTATTGCAACTTGGGTGATCAACAAAGATCAAAATAGAAACCTTCTGAATAATCATGATGTGTGGTATTTTATAAGACTAGTTCTGATTCCTTCAGAAGACTAAAATATTCCATTACGTCGTTGTGAATTCTGTTTTACTTACCAATCTAACTTACCTCTTGCGTCATAGTTTAGATTTTGTCATAAGGACAGGTTTGGCTTAGGTTGGTTTTCTGGGAATAGAATTAAATGAGGCCATTTATGTGTGTTTATGTTTAGCTTAAGGAAATAGCCTCTTGTTTGCTGAAAGCATATACACAATCCTCTGGTATTTCCTGTATTTTGATAACAATGAGTATTTTCTGGAGTGGAAAATATGTGTTATTCTCTTAAAGGTTTATTGTAATCTTAATCTGAAATTAATTAGTAGCTGCATTTCTTTACATTTATTCACATATTTTGCCAATCCTTTTTACTGCCAAGTTCAGGGGTATCATTTTGTTCCACACGCCAGCTTTTCCAAAAGTTTATCCATAATGCTACTATCTTTTTTATTTGAGTTATTTTGAAGGCTGCTTTTTATTTTTTATGTAAGAATTGTATGATTTTATACTTAGAATGTTGATTTACGCCATTTGGTAGTTATCATGTAACAAGATATAATCTCTGAGCTTTTAATTAGTAGAAAAAAATATACAAGTCAGAACTGTCTCAATCAGGAACTAAATTACCATGTGATGTAAGGATTGTGTCTATTTCTTGTTCAGTCGCACAGTTGTGTCTGACTCTTTGTGACCCCATGGAAGCAGCATGCCAGGCTTCCCTGTCCTTCACTGTCTCCCGGAGTTTGCTCAAACTCATGTCCATTGAGTCACTGATGCCATCCAACCATCTCATCCTCTGTTGCCCCTTTCTTGTCTTGCCTTCAGTCTTTCCCAGCATCAGGGTCTTTTTTAATGAATCAGTTCTTCGCATCAAGTGGCCGAAGTTTTGGAGGTTATGCTTCAGCATCAGTCCTGCCAATGAATATTCAGGGTTGATTTCCTTTTGGATTGACTAGTTTGATCTCCTTGAAGTCCAAAGGACTCTCAAGAGTCTTATCCAACACCACAGTTCAAAAGCATCAATTCTTTGGTGTCTAATTCTAGGGGCACACTGAGGATCTCTATGAGTACTGACATAACTACAACTCATGTTAACTACTGTACTTCCTCTAGGCTACTACTGAAGAAATAAATTCATTTATTTATCTATTTTTCCTATTAGACTGTGTGCTCCTTGAGTGCAGGGTCTGTGAAAAGTATTTCAGTTCAGTTCAGTTCAGTCACTCAGTCGTGTCCGACTCTTTGCGACCCCATGAATCACAGCATGCCAGGCCTGCCTCCCTGTCCACCACCAACTCCCAGAGTTCACTCAGACTCATATCCATCGAGTCAGTGATGCCATCCTGCCATCTCATCCTCTGTCATCCCCTTTTCCTCCTGCCCAAGAAATAAATTCATTTATTTATCTATTTTTCCTATTAGACTGTGTGCTCCTTGAGTGCAGGGTCTGTGAAAAGTATTTCAGTTCAGTTCAGTTCAGTCACTCAGTCGTGTCCGACTCTTTGCGACCCCATGAATCACAGCATGCCAGGCCTGCCTCCCTGTCCACCACCAACTCCCAGAGTTCACTCAGACTCAAATCCATCGAGTCAGTGATGCCATCCTGCCATCTCATCCTCTGTCATCCCCTTCTCCTCCTGCCCCCAATCCCTCCCAGCATCAGAGTCTTTTCCAATGAGTCAACTCTTCACATGAGGTGGCCAAAGTACTGGAGTTTCAGCTTTAGCATCATTCCTTCCAAAGAAATCCTAGGGCTGATCTCCTTCAGAATAGAAGCAGAGTAACTAAAAGTATGGTTTAAAAAATGCCTCTGACAAACTGTAATTTTGAAAAATTACTCTTTTGATATCAGTGTAACAAGCTATAGAAGAGTAACAGCAGTGTCCTCTTTGTAGTTTTTTAGTTATCGTAAAGATAAAATGAAATACTGTAGGTAAAGGTAAAGTAATTTGAAATGTAAAGAATTTGTCTAAAAGGAGGAACCATGAGTGAAAAGGCTCAAATATTTGCCCATAAACAAGATTAAAAGGTAGATGGAAAATTGGGCAAAAATGTTGGTGATATACAGGCCAGATGAAACATTGTTAAATAAATAAAATAATGGCAACCCACTTCAGTACTCTTGCCTGGAAAATCCCATGGACAGAGGAGCCTGGTAGGCTGCAGTCCATGGGGTCGCTAAGAGTTGGACACGACTGAGCAACTTCACTTTCACTTTTCACTTTCATGCATTGGAGGAGGAAATGGCAACCCACTCCAGTGTTCTTGCCTGGAGAATCCCAGGGATGGCAGGGCCTGGTGGGCTGCTGTCTATGGGGTCACACAGAGTCGGACACGACTGAAGCGACTTAGCAGCAGCAGCAGTGACTCAGATGGTAAAGAATCTGCCTGCAATGTGGGAGACCCAGTTCGATCCCTGGGTTGGGAAGATCCCCTTGAGAAAGGCATGGCAACTCACTCCAGTATTCTTGTCTGGAGAATTCCATGGACAGAGGAGCCTGGTGAGCTACAGTCCATGGGGTTGCAAAAAGTCAGACAAGACCGAGCAACTTTCACTTTCACTTTTTCCCAAGGTCACAGTGCTGGTAGGCTGGATTCACTGCAGGGAACGTACGACATTAAAGGTTGGCATGGTTCTTTTCAGGATTTAGCACACTTGAAAAAGTTACATCCAACTCTCAATGGCATATCTCTTCATCAGTTTAATTTAAGAAGGATCCCCTTGGCCAAAAGCCCATCTTCATCCAGCCTCTATCCAGCCTCAGGGTGCACAGCAGGGAGACAGTTTTCATGCCAGGGTTTCTGGAATTCCCAAGCCAGAAATCCAGTGGTTTCATGACCAACAATATCAATTCTACCAACAAAAGATGTAGTTTTCCACTTTGAGGAGTCCAAAGGCTTGGCTTTAATGCTTATCTGCTATCTGCTAAGTCACTTCAGTCGTGTCCGACTCTGTGTGACCCCATAGACTGCAGCCCACCAGGCTCCCCCGTCCCCAGGATTCTCCAGGCAAGAACACTGGAGTGGGCCGCCACCTCCTTCTCCAATGCATGAAAGTGAAAAGTGAAAGTGAAGTCGCTCAGTCGTGTCCGACTCCTAGCGACCTCATGGACTGCAGCCCACCAGGCTCCTCCGTCCATGGGATTCTCCAGACAAGAGTACTGGAGTGGGATGCCATTGCTTTCTCCGTTAATGCTTATAGTTGATGCTTACTCAGCATGCCGGGCAATACTGTTGCAAAGCAGCCAATAGTGCTGGGGAAGGCGCTTGTGCAGCTACACTCACAGGGACTCCAAAGGTAAAGGAAGCCCAGCTTGCTTCAAAGACTTTGACCTGCTGCAGCCCTGCTCCTCCCACTGTTACTAATGAGAGTCTCTGCTGTGTGTCTCAGTGCATACTGTGGCTGGTCCATCGTTTACTAACAGTTCCCCCTAAGTCCTCAACTATGGTTTAACCAATATACTTGAAATCTCACTGAAGTATGTGTTCAGGGCATTACACCAGTTATTATTTGGGAAGATACCCCTAGAGGAGGGCATGGTAACCCACTCTAGTATCCTCACCTGGAGAATCCCATGGACAGAGGAGCCTGGTGGGCTACAGTCCATAGGGTTGCAAAGACTTGGATACAACTGAAGTAATAGCATACACAATGAAAACATATGTCTACACAAAAATTTCTATATGAATATTAATGGAAAATTTATTTTCAGTCATTATCATCAAAACCAAGAAATAACAAAAGTTTACATCATCTGGTGAATGGATAAAGACACTGTGGAAATGCATAGAATGAATACTATGAAAGGATAGTAGAAAGGAAAGCAATAGAAAGAAAAAAAAAAACCCTGATACATGGATATATCTGAAATGTATTCAGTTCAGTTCAGTTCAGTTGAGTCGTGTCCGACTCTTTGCGACCCTGTGAATTGCAGCACGCCAGGCCTCCCTGTCCATCACCAACTCCCGGAATTCACTCAAACTCATGTCCATCGAGTCAGTGATGCCATCCAGCCATCTCATCCTCTGTTGTCCCCTTCTCCTCCAGCCCCCAATCCCTCCCAGCATCAGAGTCTTTTCCAATGAGTCAACTCTTCACATGAGGTGGCCAAAGTATTATGCTAAGTGAAAGAAGTCAGATTAAAAAGGTTACATACTGTAGAATTTCATTTATATGAGATTTTGGACAAGGCAAAACCACAAGGACAGGAAAAAAAAATCATTGATTACTAGGGAGAAGAGTTAGGGGGAAAGAGAACAAGATGGAACTTTTTTTTTTTTTTTTGCCACACTATGCAGCATATAGGATCTTAGTTCGCAAACCAGGGATCAAACCTGTGCCTCTTGTATTGATAGCATGTAGTTTAACCACTGGACCACCTGGGAATTCTCAAGAGAGAGTTTTTTTAGGGTGATAAAACTACTCTATATTTTGACTGTACTGATGATTGCAATAGTAAAGAGGTGTCAAGCGTCAGACACGACTGAGCAACTGAACTGAACTGAACTGATGGTTGCATGAATGTGAATGTGTGCATGCATGCTAAGTCTCTTGAGTTGTGTCTGACTCTTTCCAACCCTATGGATCATAGTCCACTAACTTCCTCTGTCCATGGGATTCTCCAGGCAAGAAGACTGGAGTGGGTTGCCATGCCCTCCTCCAGGGGATCTCCACGACCTAGGGATCCAACCCCCGTCTCTTAAGTATCCTTCATTGGCATTGGCAGACAGGTTTTTTACCACTAGCACCACCTGGGAAGCCCTGCATGAATGTATCCTTTGGTTAAAGTTCATAGAAAAGGGAAATTATCACTTTAAAAATATAATATCTTAATTACCCTGACTGTGTGTCTGTGTGTGCTTAGTCGCTCAGCCATGTCCAACTCTTTGCAATGCCACGAACTGCAGCATGCCAGGCTTCCCTGTCCATCACCAGCTCTGGGAGCTTACTCAAACTCATGTCCATCAAGTCAGTGATGCCATCCAACCATGTCATGCTCTGTCATCCCTTTCTCCTTCCGCCTTCAATCTTCCCCAGCATCAGGGTCATTTCAAATGAGTCAGCTCTTCGCATCAGGTGGCCAAAATATTGGAGTTTCAGCTTCAGCACCAATCCTTCCAATGAATATTTGGGACTAATTTTCTTTAGGATTGACTGGTTGAATCTCCTTGCAGTCCAAGGGACTCTCAAGAGTCTTCTCCAACACCACAATTCAAAACATCAGTTCTTTGGTGCTCAGTGTTCTTTATAGTCCAACTAGCTCAGTTAGTAATGAATCTGCCTGCAATGCAGGAGATCTGGGTTTGATCCATGGGTTGGGAAGATCCCATTGAGAAGGGAAAGACTACCCACTCCAGTGGTCTGGCCTGGAGAATGCCATGGACTGTATAGTCCATGGGGTCCCAAAGAGTCGGACACAACTGAGCAGCTTTCACTTTCACTTTCTCACATCCATACATGACTACTGGAAAAAGCATAGCTTTGACTAGACAGAACTTTGTTGGCAAAGGAATGTCTCTGCTTTTTAATATGCTGTCTACATTGGTCATAGCTTTTCTTCCAAGGACCAAATATCTTTTAACTTCATAGCTGTAGTCACCATCTGCAGTGATTTTGGAGCCCCCCAAAATAAAGTCTCTCATTATTTTCCCGTCTATTTGCCATGTAGTGATGGGACTAGATGACATGATCTTCGTTTTTTGAATGTTTAGTTTTAAGCCAGCTTTTTCACTCTCCTCTTTCACTTTCATCAAGAGGCTCTTTAGTTCTTATTCACTTTCTGCCATAAGGGTGGTGTCATCTGCGTATCTGAGGTTATTGATATTTCTCCTGACAATCTTGATTCTAGTTTGTGCTTTATCCAGCCCAGTATTTCCCATGATGTACTCTGCATATAAACTAAATAAACAGGGTGACAATATATAGCCTTGACGTACTCCTTTCCCAATTTGGAACCAGTCTGTTGTTCCATGTCTGGTTTGAGCCACAGTCAACTCCTGCTCTTCTTTTTGCTGACTGTATAGAGCTTCTCCATCTTTGGCTGCAAAGAACTAATCAGTTTGAGTTCACTATTGATATCCATGTATAGAGTCCTCTCTTGTGTTTTTGGAAGAGGGTGTTTGCTATGACCAGTGCATTCTTTTGGCAAAACTCTGTTAGCCTTTGCCCTGCTTCATTTTGTACTCCAAGGCCAAATTAGCCTGTTACTCCAGGTATCTCTTGACTTCCTACTTTTGAATTACAGTTCCCTATGATGAAAAGGACATATTTTTTGGGTATTAGTTCTAGAAGGTCTGGTAGGTCTTCATAGAACCATTCAACGTCAGCTTCTTTGGCATTAGTGGTTGGGGCATAGACTTGTATTACTGTGATATTGACTGGTTTGTCTTGGAAACAAACAGAGATCATTCTGTCATTTTAGAGATTGCACCCACGTACTGCATTTTGGACTCTTTTGTTGACTATGAGGGCTACTCCATTTCTTCTAAGGGATTCTTGCCCACAGTAGTAGATATAATGGTCATCTGAATTAAATTTGCCCGATCTAGTCCATTTTAGTTCACTGATTCCTAAAATGTTGATTTTCACTCTTGCCATCTCCTGTTTGACCACTTCCAATTTGCCTTGATTCATGGACCTAACATTCCAGGTTCCTATACAATATTGTTCTTTACATCATTGGACTTTACTTCCATCACCCGTCTCATCCCCAACTGGGCGTTGTTTTTGCTTTGGTTCCGTCTCTTCATTCTGTCTGGAGTTATTTCTCCACTCTTCTCCAGAAGCATATTGGCACCTACTGACCTGGGGAGTTCATCTTTCAGTGTCATGACTTTTTGCCTTTTCATACTGTTCATGGGGTTCTCAAGGCAAGAATACTGAAGTGGTTTGCCTTCCCTTCTCCAGTCAAAACGTTATTTAATATATGCAAATTTTTATAAATATATAAGAAAAAGGCAAACACACTAATTTATAAACATGCAAAGGACTTACACTAACAATTTACAAAATAAAAATACAAGTAGCCCATTAACTTAAAGATGCCTCACCAATATAAGACTGTGGAGGGAAATTGGCCAAAACAGTGGAGTAGAAAGACCCTGATCTCACATTCTTGCCAGGCATACCAAAATCACAACCATTGGCAAAAAAAAAAAATCATAATAATAATAATAATAAATCAACAAAAAAGACTGGAAACTACTGGGAAAGATCTACAACTAAAGACACAAGGAAGGAACCATAATGAGATAGATAGAAAGGGCAGACTTTTGATATAGTCGAGTCCCATAACCCTGGGTGGATAAACAATAAATAGGAGAATAATTACAAGAGGTTCTCCTGAAGGAGTGAGTTGTCTGAGTCCCAAGTTATGCTCCACAACCCAGGGGCATTGGCTTTGAAGGGGTTTACTTTAAAGAGCAAAGAGGGCTGGGACAGTAGAAACTTCGCTTTTAAAGGGCTCATACAATATCTCACACACTCTAGGAGCTAGGGTAGAAGCAGTAATTTGATAGAAGCCCAAGTCACACCTACCTGCTGATTTTGGAAGTCTCTTGAGAGGCAGGAGACAACTGGAGCTCAAACTGGGGACATAGACACTAGTCTACCACCAGGGGGCAGGCACCAGCTCCAGAATTGCCCTGGGCTCCAGCCCTGTCCTCCAGGAAGCCTGTTCCTTGGGACCAGACTCACCTATAAGAGCACAAAGACAAGCCACAAAAAAACCTCAGCCCTGTAGCCTGCAGACCTAGACCACACACTAGCAAGCCAAATCCTGCCCTGTGACTAGCTAGGCCCTGGCCCCACCTACTAGCAGGCCAACACAAGCTTTGGGACAACTCAGACCCTGCATCCAACCTGGTCAGGAACTAGCCTCACCCACCAGTGATCCAACACCAGCTCTGGGACTCCTGGGCCCTGCAACCAGACTTCAGGATGTAACTCTGCCTATCAACACTAGCCCCAGGAAATAGCTTTACCCACCGTGGGCATTCTTGCCTGGAGAATAACATGGACAGAGGAGCCTCATGAGCTACAGTCCATAGGGTTGCAAAGAGTTGGACATGCCTAAAGTGACTTAGCATGCATGCACTCACACCGGTGAGCAAGCAACATCCCCAGGGACTCCTGGACACTGACTCCACCGATCTGAGCCAAAACTAGCCCTGGGGCCCCCTAGGGTTCCATAGTCAGATGCCATGTGACCTGGTCCTGCCAACTTGTGGTCAACAGCCTTTGCACAAGGCAGGGCCTGGCAACCAAGCATACCAAACCACTGACATAGTCTGCCACAACAGAAGGACCCAGGCAGCCCCCACAGGGGGACACCTAGAGCATACAGCTCAGCTGACTAGAAGGGAGTGTGTTGCTGTAACATATAGGACATCCCCTACAAAAAGTCACTTCTCTAAGGCTGGGAAAAGTAACCAAGTTACCAGATACATAAAAATAAAAATAGCAACTTAGGCAAAATGAGACAACAGAGGAACATGTTCCAAAAGAAAGAAGAAGATAAAATCCCGTGACTACTGGTTTTTCCAGTATTCACATACAGATGTGAAATTTGGACCATAAAGAAGGCTGATTGCTGAGGAACTGATTCTTTCAAACTGTGGTGCTGGAGAAGATTCTCAAGAGTCCCTTGGACTGCAAGAAGATCAAATCAGTCAATCCTAAAGGAAATCAACCCTGAATATACATTGAAAGGACTGATGCTGAAGCTGAAGCTCCAGTATTTGGCCACCTGGTCCAAACAGCTGACTCACTGGAAAAGACCCTGATGCTGGGAAAGGTTGAGGGCAGGAGGAGAAGTGGGTAACAGAGGATGAGATGGTTGTATGGCATTATTGACTCAATGGACATGAGTTTAAGTGAACTCTGAGAGATAGTGAAGGACAGGGAAGACTGGCATGCTGCAGTCCATGGGGTTGCAAAGAGTCAAACACAACTTAGCAACTGAACAACAACAGAATTCTAGAAAAAGAGCTAAGTGAACTAGAGATAGAAAACCTACTCAAATAGGGGTCAGGGCATTGATCATCACGATGACCAAAGACTGCAGGAGAAGAATGGATACACAGAATGAAAGCTTATAAGCATTTATTTAATAAAGAGTTAGAAAATATCAAGAAGAAGCAAACATAGATAAAGAATACAAAAACTGAAATTTAAAAATACACTGAAGGAATGAAGAGTAGATTAAATATTACAGAGGAATGGATCTGCAAGCTGGAAGACAAAGAAGTGGAGATTACTGATACTGAACAGAAAAAGAGAAAAAATAATGAAATGAGGACAATTTAAGAGGCTTCTGGGGCAACATGAAGCTTACAAACATTTGTATTATAGGGGTCCCAGAAGGATAAGAGAGATATAAGAGGGCAATGAACATATTTGAAGACAAAGTAGCTGAAAACTGCCATAACTTGGGAAAGGAAACAGACATTTAGGACCAGGAAGCAAGGAGAGTGCCAAACAAGATGAAGTCAGAGAACCACATCTAGATACATTGTAACTAAAATGACAAAAATTAAAGAGAGATTATTAAAAATAACAAGGGAAGAACAGCTAGTTACAGGATTTCCCTGGTGGAACAGTGGATAAGAATCAGCCTGCCAATGTAGGGGGCTTGGGGTTTAATTCCTGGTCTGGGAAGATTCCACATGCCTCAGAGCAACTAAATCTGTGTGCCACAACTTACTAAACCCATGTTCTAGAGCCCACCAGTCACAATTCCTGAGTCTGCATAACACAACTAATGAAGCTTGTGCCCCTAGAGCCTGTGTTCTGCCACAGGAGAACCCATGGCAATAAGAAGCCCTTGCATTGCAACAAAGAGTGGCCCCTGCTCCCCACAACTAGAGAAACCTGTGTGCAGCAACAAAGACCCAGCACCACCAGAAATAAATTAATAAAATAAAATATCTTTTTTAAAAAGCTCATTACAAACAAGGAAACTCCTGTAAAATTCACAGCTGAGTTTTCAGCAGAGACTCGTAGACCAGAAGGGAGTGGCACAACATATTTGAAGTGATGAGTGGGAATAATGTACAACCAAGACACTCTACTCAGCAAGGATCTTGTTCAGATTTGGTAGACAGTTCAAAAACTACAGACAAGCACAAGCTAAAAGAATTCAGCATCACCAAATAAGCTTTCCAAAAAATGTTAATGGAAATTCTCTAAGCCAAAAAAGACAACAACTAGAAACATGAGTAATACAAAGGGAAAAATTTCATCAGTAAGGGCAAACATAAAATAAAAGTAGGAAATCATCCATGCACAAAGCTACTTGGAAGGTTAAAAGGCAAAAGTAGTAAAATCAGCTATATCCACAATAATCAGTTAAGGGAAACACAAAACAATTAGATGAAAAATCTAATCAAAACAATACTCTTGAGGGGAGGAGAGTACAAATGCAGAATTGGCAAAATGCATCTGAAATTAATAGATCAGCAACCTAAAATAATCATATAAATTTTTATAAACCTCATGGTAAACCAAAAATCCATAATAGATACATATACAAAAAAAGAAAAATGAATCCAAACATAATACTAGAGATAATCATCAAATCACAGAGGAAAAGAAACAACAGCAAAACCCCACAAACAACCCCAAAACAATTAACAAATGGCAGTAAGCATATATATATTTATAATTAATTTAAATGTAAGGTAAATTACATTTAAATATAAACAAACTAAATGCCCCAATCAAAACACATAGAGTGAATGAATGTATACAAAACTCGTATATATGCTGCTTACCAAGAGATTCACTTCATATCTAAAGTCACACTCAGACTGAAAGTGAAGGGATGGAAAAGGTATTCCATGCAAATGGAAATGAAAGGAAAGCCAGGATAGCAAAACTTACATCAAATAAAACAGAGTTTAAAATAAAGACTGAGAGGACTTTCAAGATGGCAAAGGGGTAAGACAGCAAGATCACTGTCCTCCACACAAATATATCAAAAATATATCTGCATGTGGAGCAACTCCTACAGAACACTTCTGGATGCTAGCAGAAGACCCCAGACTTCCAAAAAGGCAAGCTAATCTCCATAGAATGAGGTAGGGCAAAAGATACAAGAAAAAATAAACAAAGGATTTGGAATGCACCAGTGTCTTGGGAAGAGAGTTGTGAAGGAGGAAAAGTTTCCACACACTCGGAAACCCCCACACAAGTGGGGACAGAGGAGAGCTTTGGAATTTCAGAGAGGAACAGAGCAACAGGTGTTTGGATAGAAGCAAATTGGACAGAATTCATCACAGAAATTGTTGCCAACCTGCACTTCCCAGCGGCGTCGGTGTTTGCATGCCCCCCGCCATAAGTGGGGGTGGGGTGCTGAGGCTCAGGCTCCGAGGATTGGAGCCCAGGCAGAAGACCGGGATTGGCTGTGTACTATCTGAAAGTGGCAGTATGGCACAGATGAGGGGGCCAGGAAAAAGCCTGGCCCTGCCAGGAAGGCAGGAGATGATTGTCGCTGGAACCCTCTAACTCCACAAGCTCGAAGGGCCCCGCCTTCACCCGTGCCATAGGTAGTACAAGGCTTGGCTGTGGACTGCGACCCCAGAGATTGATATGCTGCTGCTGCTGCTGCTAAGTCGCTTCAGTCGTGTCCGACTCTGTGCGACCCCATAGACGGCAGCCCACCAGGCTCCCCCGTCCCTGGGATTCTCCAGGCAAGAACACTGGAGTGGGTTGCCATTTTCTTCTCCAATGCATGAAAGTGAAACGTGAAAGTGAAGTTGCTCAGTCGTGTCCGACCCTCAGCGACCCCATGGACTGCAGCCTTCCAAGCTCTTCTGTCCATGGGGTTTGCCAGGCAAGAGTACTGGAGTGGAGTGCCATTGCTGCTGGCTACCACCAAAGCCTGTGTGAGTACCAGAGGCATGGGACAAAACACTGACGTGGTCCCAACCCTAGAGGTAGCAGCTGCCACCAACCTGTGAACAAGCACAGGCCACTGCCCACAGCTCTCTGGGAGCCCGAGCAGCCTGGCTCTACCAAGGAACTCACAGTCTGGGAGCAACCCCCCTGAGGGGGTGCACGAACCACCTCAGACTGCAGCAACTTCCCACAGGCCTCGGCTGCAACAGGCAGTCCCCACACCCCCCAGCTGTTGCTGCTGTACTCCCCCCTCTCTCCAGCCCGACTGAGCAAGTGAGTCGTAAGAAACTGTTACTTTGGCGCCCTTTTGTCTGGGCAGGGAACAGATCTGGAGAGCGGCCTACAAACAGAAGGGAGGTCAGATCGAAGCTGAGCAGAGGCTGTGTGACCAAAGAAGAGGAAGGGAGTTGGCTCCTGAAGTCATAGGCACATTGGTTAAATCCCCACAATTTGCCTGAGACTGTGGACTTTGGGGGTAATTGTGGACTTTGGAAAAAAGTACAAGCTGGAGTAAGGCCAGATCTGAGTCTGAGCTGACCCCACAGCAGCTGCAGCAGGTCCAGAGACCTACCTTCCCAGAAATATTGGAGTACTTTTGGTGTAGGCAGATTGGCTGGGGCTTGAGGACACAGCCAAGGACAACGGAGGACATTCTTCTTACTACAACTCTCTCTCTATTTTTTTTTTTTTTTGTCTTTTTTCATTTCCATACTGTCCTACTGTTCTTTTTCATTATTCCTTTAATTTTTATAACTTACTTTTTCTTTTTTAAAATCCTTTATTATAATAAATTTATTTTATCCTATTTTTTCCTATTTTTACAGTACTCTTTAGTTATTTTGCATTTTTCCATGTTTTTAGTTTTGTATTTTGCTAGTCTAGTTTTTAGTATGAGTTTTCACTTATAGGTTTGTTTATTGGCTTGACTGTACTCTTCCTTTATGGTTCCTGTTTTTATTCTTATTCTTTTTTTTTTCTTTTTTCTCTCTTCATTTCTCTGTGTGACTGTGTGTTTCTTTGGGTGTTTTTGTCTGCTGAGTGTTGCTTTCACCATTTGTCTTGGGGTTTTATCTGTCCATTTTTTTTTTTTGTTTCCATTTGTTTGACTTTCTTTTCTTCTTTTTATTTTTAAATTCTTTTTTGACTATATATTTTTTCTGTCTTTCTTTCTCTTTCTCTTCTTTGCTGTGTGGCTTGAGTAGTCTTGGTGCTACAGTAAGGGGTCAGGCCTGAAGCTCCAAGGTGGGAAACCCAAGTCCAGGATGGTGGACCACCAGAGAACTCCTGACCCCATGAAACATTAATCAGTGAGAGCTCTCCCAAACGCTGCCAACTCAACACTAAGACCAGGCCCCACCCAAAGGTCAGCAAGCTACAGTGCCAGATGCCTCATGCTAAACCTTGCAGCAAAATAGTAACACAACACTGCCCACTAGCAGATAGGCTGCCCAAAGCCATACCAAGCCCACGGACACCCCAAAACACAGCACTGGACACAGCACTGCCCTTCAGAGAGAGAAGATCCAGGTCCACTCATCAGAACAGAGGCACCAGTCCCCTCAACGAGCAAACCTTCCCAAGGCACTGGTGCAACCCCATTCACAGAGAGGACTGTGAATAAGAGGACTACAGACCTGAAACATGCAGGAAGGAGACTTCAAGCAGTAAATTAAACAAAATGAAAAGACAGAAAAACATGTAAAGATAAAGCGCATGTGTGGGTGCTAAGCTGACTGAGTTGTCCAACTCTGTGCAACCCTGGACTGTAGCCTGCCAGGCTTTTATGTCCATGGAATTCTCCAGGCAAGAATACTGGAGTGGCTTGCTATGCCCTCCTTCCAGGGATCTTCCTAATCCTTCTGGGGATCTTCCTAATCCAGGGATTGAACCTGTGTCTCTTATGTCTCCTGTATTGGCAGGTGGGTTCTTTACCACTAGCACTGCAAGGGAAGCCCAACAGATGAAGGAACATGGTGAAAACCTAAAATATTAAACAAATGAAGAGGAAACAGGCAATTTATCTGAAAAAGATTTCACAGTAATGATAGTAAAGATGATCCAAAATCTTGGAATTAAAACAGAGGCATAGATAAATAGAATGGAGGCACAGATTGAGAAGATATAAGAAATATTTAACAAGGACTTAGAAGAAATAAAGACTAGACAATCAGCAATGAGTAACACAATAACTGAGGTTAAAAATACACTAGAGGGAACCAACAGCAGAATAACTGGGAAGAAAAGGAAGCTGGAAGATAGAATGGTGGGAATAACTGAAGCAGAGCAGAATGAAGAATGAAAAGAAATGAGGACAGTTTTGGAGACATCCAGGACAACATTAAATGTTCAAATTATATGGGTCCCAGAAGAAGAAGAGAAAAAGAAAGGGTATGAAAAAGTATTTGAGGAAATTATAGTTGAAAATTTACTTCCCTAACATGGGAAAGGAAATAGCCATCCAAGTACAGGAAGCCTAGAGAGTCCCATATAGGATAAACTCAAAGAGAAATACACAAAGACACATACTAATCAAACTAATGAAAAATAATAAAAAGAAAAATATTGAAAACATCAAGGGAAGTCTATAAGTCTAACAGGAGATCTTTCAACAGGAATTCTGCAGTCTAGAAGGGACTGGCAGTCTAGAAGGGACTGGCAGGATCACTTCAAGTGGTGAAAGGAAAAAAACCTACAACCAAGGTTATTCTACCCAGCAAGGATCTCATTCAGATTCAGTGGAGAAATCAAAAGCTTTACAGATAAGTAAAAGTTTAGGGAATTCAACACCACCAAATCAGCTTTACAACAAATAGCTAAAGGAACTTTTCTAGACAGGAAACACAAGAGAAAGAAAAGACCTATAAAAACAAACCCTAAACAATAAAGTAAATGGTAATAGGATAATTCATATCAATAATTACCTTAAATGTAATGGATTAAATGCTCCAGCCAAAAGACACAGACTGGCTAAATGGATACAAAAACAAAACCCCTGTATATGCTGTCTACAAGAGACCCACTTTGGACCTAGGGACACATACAGACTGAAAGTGAGGGGCTGGAAAAATTACTCCATGCAAATTGAAATCAAAAGAAAGCAGGAGTAGCAATACTCTTCAGATAAAATAGGCTTTAAAATAGAGACCGTTACAATAGACAATGATCAATTTTACAACACGGGGAATATAGCCAATACTTTATAATAAGTAGAAATGGACTATAACTTTTAAAATTGTGAATCACAATGTTGTACACCTGAAATTTCTGTAATAATGCACATCAGCTATATCTCAAGAAAAAATATACAAAGGACTGTGAGTTCAAGTGCTGTATCATTTTTACCTATTAAATCAGCAAAGATTATGGAAGGAAATAATAATTCATGATTGAGGATGCAGGGAAATGCCACTCTCACAAACTGTTGATGATGGTATAAACTGATACTTCCTTTTTAAAAAATTCACTTATTTTTAACTGAAGGATAATTGCTTTACTGATACTTCCTTTTGAAAGCTAATTTAGCAATATGTTTTCAAAACCTTAGTTTTACAACCATTTTGGCAAGAAAGTTCACATCAAATTTTTAAAATATTAAAATAAATATTAAATTAAAAACATTAAGAATGTTTACCAAGATTTTCTACAAGATTTTTCATGAAACCTAGTAATTGGTTGAAATCTAATGCTGACCAATAGGGCACCAGATATATAAGTTGTTTATTGATACAGTGGATTACATTTTTGTCATTAAAAATAATGTTTTAGATGGATAGTTATAGGAAGATCTTCACTCTATATTTTGAAATTTAAAAAGTGAATTATAACACAGTATGATTACCACAACTCCATTTTTATAAACTGATTTATGTAAAGACCTAAAACATATGTATATATATCACCAGTTGTTTCTAAGTAGTGGGATGACTTTGACTTCCATGACTATGATTTTTAAGGTTGTCTTCTTATGTAAATTAAAAAAATATACTATTTTTGTCATGAGTCCAGTGGAGCTGGCACTTACATACACTAACAGGAATGTAAAATAATACATTCAAGGGTGTCAATTAGCAATATGTTTTACAATTATTAAATTGTGTGTATATTTTTGCCTAGTCATTCTAATTCTTGGAATTTATTCTAAGGATTAGTCATATAGTGAAGTTGCTCAGTCATGTCTGACTCTTTGTGACCCCATGGACTGTAGCCTACCAGGCTCCTCTGTCTATGGGATTTTCCAGACAATAGTCTTGGAGTGGATTGCCATTTCCTTCTCCAGAGCTATGTATAAAGATTTATAGGCAAAAATTTTCATTGGATTTTATTTATAGTGTCAGAAAATTGGAAATAGCTTGAAAATTGAACATAAAAGGGTTGGTTAAATATGTTATGGCACAGGAATCTGAAAAAGCTGGCATAGATGATTTTCTATACAAAGCAGAAATAGAGACCCAGACGTTGAGAACAAATGCATGGATGCCAAGGGGGAAGGTGGGGATGGGGTCAATTAGGAGATTAGGACTGACATGTATGTACTATTGATAATGTGTATAAAATAGATAACTAATGAGAACCTGTAGTATAGCAAAGGGACTCTGCTCAGTGCTCTGTGGTGACTTAGATGGGAAGGAAATCCAAAGAAGAGGGGACATATGGTGATATACATGTTTCTATGCCATTCTCTCAAATCATCCCACCCTCGCCCTCTCCCACAGAGTCCAAAAGTCTGTTCTTTACAACTGTGTCTCTTTTGCTGTCTCGCATATAGGGTCATCATTACCATCTTTCTAAATTCCATGTATATGCATTAATACACTGTATTGGTGTTTTTCTTTCTGACTTATTTCACTCTGTATAATAGGCTCCAGTTTCATCCACCTCATTAGAACTGATTCAAATGCATTCTTTTTAATACCTGAGTAATATTCCATTGTGTATATGTACCACAGCTTTCCTATCCATTCGTCTGCCAATGGACATCTAGGTTGCTTCCATGTCCTGACTATTGTAAACAGTGCTGTGATGAACATAGGGGTACATGTGTCTCTTTCAAATCTGGTTTCCTCTGTGTGTATGCCCAGCAGTGGGATTGCTGGGTCATATGGCAGACACAGATGTAAAGAACAGACTTTTGGACTCTATGGGAGAAGGTGAGGGTGGGGTGATTTGAGAGAATACCATTGAAACATGTATATTATCATATGTGAAATAGATCCCCAGTCCAGGTTCAATGCATGAGACAGGGTGCTCAGGGCTGGTGCACTGGGATGACCCTGAGGGATGGCATGGGGAGGGAGGTAAGTGGGGGGCAGTGTTTGAGATGGGGGACACAGGTACACCCATGGCTGATTCATGTGAATGTATGGCAAAAACCACTACAATATTATAAAGTAATTAGCCTCCAATTAGAAGAAATAAATTAATTAAAAATATATATATATTAGAAAAAGAAAAATGTAAAAAAGAAAGGGGATATATGTATCTGCATAGCTGATTCACTTTGCTGTACAGTAGAAATTAACACATTATTGTAAAGCAACTATACTCTAAAGTTTTTTAAAATATTATGGCACAGAAATTGGTTACATATATTATGGCCATTATAAACTGCATTGTATGTTCATTATAGCACTATTTACAATAGCTAGGACATGGAAGCAACCTAGCTGTCCATCAGCAGATAAGGAAGTTGTGGTACATTTACACAATGGAATATTACTCAGCTATAACAAGGAACACATTTGAGTCAGTCCTAATAAGCTGGATGAACCTAGAGACTATTATACAGAGTGAAGTTAAGTCAGAGAGAGAAAGACAAATACCATATGTTAACGCACATATATGGAACCTAGAAAGACGGTACTGACAATGCTATGTACAGGGCAGCAAAAGAGACATAGACGTGAAAAACGGAGTTTTGCACTCACTGGGAGAAGAAGAGTGTGATTTGTGAGAATAGCACTGAAACATACACATTACCGTGTGGAAAATAGATAGCCAGTGCGCATTTGATGCACCCAAAGCCGGTGCTCCGTGACAACCTGGAGGGATGGCGGGGAGGGAGGTGAGTGGGGGATTCCAGGTGGAGAGAACACATGTATACCTGTAGCTGATTCATATTGATATATGGAATAGGCCTTCACAATCCTGTAAAGTAATTATACTTCAGTTAAATAAATAAATTTTAAAAAGAAACCACATTGTAGAAGACTTTTTAATGTCACAAAAATGTTAGTGGTATGTATGTGTTATGGTAAGTAGAAAAATCAGATTTCAAAATGATATGCATATACAGAATGATTCTGATTTTGAAAAATAAATTATATTATTAAAAGTAAAAAAATTCCTTCTTATGATTTATCTGTATTTTATGCTATCTCTTCAGTGAACTGGAGATACTTTTGTATAATATATTTAATTTAAACAATATGAAGAATTATAAAAATGCAGCCTATTTATGTTAGCATTTCCTAAAAAGTCCACTTTAGTAGAGTTGAAGTCATGAGGCTGAAACATTTTTAATAATAATTGCTACTAGTAATTTAATAGTTACTGCAGTCCAGACACTGCAGAATTCTTTGTATGTCCTGATAGTAACACTATCAGATAGGAATCACTGTATCCTGACTTCAAGGGTGTTGAGAGTAAGGCTTAGAAAGATTAAATGACTTGCTCATGGTCACCCAACCAATAGAGGATGGATGCAGATAGGATTTGAATGCTGATTTGTCTTTTAGATTCATGCTCTTGACTTTATACTGCCTTCATTCTCAGTTAAGCAGTTACAGATTATTTTAAAATCAGTTATTTTAGCGCCAGTTATGTAATTTGCTGGATTATCTAGACGTCTTTCTTTGTTCTTTCTTCTCTGCTATCTTTTTACAAATCTTACTCCCCATGGCTGGAAAATTTGTTCTATGCTTGATCCTCCTGTGAGAGATTTGATGCAGAGACATGTCAAAACTGTTTGTATTCAGGGTTTGGGTTATCCATTTATATTTGAATCCAGGTTATTCTTATCTCCTTTTATCAGTAGTCACTGAGAGCACTTTTGTATCAAAAGCCTGAAAACACTATCTTTCTCTTATATCTCTTAGATCTATGTGATAGATTCTGATTTTTTTCTCTTTTACATAAGCTTGATTTTGTTTTTTTTCCTTCTGACTGTAATAGGGAAGAGCAAATCTGACTCCATATTGGATCTGTTCCTTATCTTTAACCTGTGTATTCTATTGCTTTTGTTACAAGTTAAGAATGTTGCCTGTAGCTTGAAATATACATGATAGTCTTTTCTCAAGGCTCTGATCTTTAAAGGTATAATACTTACCCACTCATATAGAGATAAAGTGTTGCAGAACGGAGAATAACTTTGTCTTTTGGGAGGTTTACAGGAATATCATGACATGACCTACCTGGACAGTTGCAAGAACAAAGGATTCTGACACCAAAATATTTGCAACAACCAACCACACCCCATCCACTTTTAGTATAAAAGAAGCCTGAATTCTAATTTGAGAAAGATGGTTCTTTGGGACACTCAGATCAGATCAGATCAGATCAGTCGCTCAGTCGTGTCCGACTCTTTGCGACCCCATGAATCGCAGCACGTCAGGCCTCCCTGTCCATCACCAACTCCCGGAGTTCACTCACACTCACGTCCATCGAGTCAGTGATGCCATCCAGACATCTCATCCTCTGTCGTCCCCTTCTCCTGCTGCCCCCAATCCCTCCCAGCATCAGAGTCTTTTCCAATGAGTCAACTCTTTTCATGAGGTGGCCAAAGTACTGGAGTTTCAGCTTTAGCATCATTCCTTCCAAAGAAATCCCAGGGCTGATCTCCTTCAGAATGAACTGGTTGGATCTCCTTGCAGGCCAAGGGACTTTCAAGAGTCTTTTCCAACACCACAGTTCAAAAGCATCAATTCTTCGGTGCTCAGCCTTCTTCACAGTCCAACTCTCACATCCATACATGACCACAGGAAAAACCATAGCCTTGACTAGACGAACCTTTGTTGGCAAAGTAATGTCTCTGCTTTTGAATATGCTGTCTAGGTTGGTCATAACTTTCCTTCCCAGGAGTAAGCATCTTTTAATTTCATGGCTGCAGTCACCATCTGTAGTGATTTTGGAGCCCATAAAAATTAAGTCTGCCCCCGTTTCCACTGTTTCCCCATCTATTTCCCATGAAGTGATGGGACCGGATGCCATGATCTTCGTTTTCTGAATGTTGAGCTTTAAGCCACCTTTTTCACTCTCCACTTTCACCTTCATCAAGAGGCTTTTGAGTTCCTCTTCACTTCCTGCCATAAGGGTGGTGTCATCTGCATATCTGAGGTTATTGATATTTCTCCCGGCAATCTTGATTCCAGCTTGTGTTTCTTCCAGTCCAGCGTTTCTCATGATGTACTCTGCATAGAAGTTAAATAAACAGGGTGACAATATACAGCCTTGACGAACTCCTTTTCCTATTTGGAACCAGTCTGTTGTTCCATGTCCAGTTCTAACTGTTGTTTCCTGACCTGCATACAAGTTTCTCAAGAGGCAGATCAGGTGGTCTGGTATTCCCATCTCTTTCAGAATTTTCCACAGTTTATTCTGATCCACACAGTCAAAGGCTTTGGCACTAGTCCATCATTTTTTCAGACTCTGACTTTCTGAATAAATCATTATTCCTTGCCCCAACTACTTATCTCTGGATTTATTGGCCTGTTGTGAGATGAGCAGTATGAGCTTGGCCTTGGTAACATCTAATATGTGTTTACTTGTTGAAAAATTTCCGGCCCTCATATCAGTTTGAATTAGCTGAAATCGAGTGGCAGTGGAGAGTAGGGACATCGAGCCATGCATTTGTAAGTCTTGGCTGCAATGCCTTGCAAGTGTTGACAGAGCAATGAAACTTGGGGCAGCCTTATAGTCTGGAGCATCTGGAAGTCTATAAAGTGATGCTAACGCAAGTAGCCACATCCTAGTTACTCTATACCTCTTGCTTTATTTTTCTTTGCAGCACTGATCATTACCAGTAATTATAGTTCTATATGTTTGTTAGTTTATTCTCTGTCCCCTCTCTGTCTCCATGGAAGCAAGGACAATCTTACTCATAATTCAATCTTCAGTAGGATAAGTTAGGATTCACCTAGAAGAATGTCTGGAATATAGTCTAGGCATTTAGTAAGTATTTATTAAATCAACAAATAAAAGAACTGTGACAATGAATGACACAGAGAAGAGATAAGAAGAAAGATTGTGAGGGGAGAAAAACTAGGTAGGAAGGTTATGGAGGTAGGTTTAAATTAAAGATTTCCCCCAAGTGACTGTTCTGTCCATAAACTAGACTCCTGCAATATTTTCCCTATTTAAAAGCAACAGTCTCCATTAGCAAAAATGTAGTTGTGAAGGTTAAATGAACACAGTCCACAATGATTTTACACAATTATTGTATCCACAAAATTGGAAAAAAAATCTTCAAAGTCCTTAGGTGACCTCAGCTATTGTATCACCAAATTCCAGTTAAGGCAAACAAATCCACAGCATGCCTCTGCCTGCCGGGTGGAATTCTAGTCTTCCTTCCCTCTTTGAGAAGTTCTAAAAATGTGTGATTAGCAGTCAAACTTCAAAGCAGAGAGCCAGAGGAGGGCTTGACAAGAGCGACGTGAAAAGTATTTGAAATCTCTATGCCAGTAACTAGTTAGTATTTTACTCAATTAAGCTCTTTTATGTTCTTCTCCTATTATCTGCATTTATCCACAAATTGCAAGCATCATTTTAGTTCTTTTCTTTCTGTGTATCGACTTGTTCAGCTTCCTATGAGTCAGTTTGCAAAGGGAAAGGGGGAACCAACATTTCTGAACTCCTATTGTGCCAGGTATGGCACTGAAAACTTCATATGGATCATCCCATCTAATCTTCACAATACTCTGAGAGGGAGATGGCATTGAATCCATTTAAAGAGATTAAAAAATTGAGGCTGAAAAGGTAACTGTCTTGCCTAAAATCACACAAATAATGACTGGCAGAGGCAAGATGCAAATGAATTCTGCCAAAATAACACCACAGTTCTTATTGGTGGTGGTTGTGGTCAGACACTTCAGTTGTGTCTGACTGTTTGCAACCCCATGGATTGTAGGCCACCAGGCTCCCCTATCCCTGGGATTTTCCCAGCAAGAATACTGGGGTGGGTTGCCATTTCCTTTTCCACCAGGCTCCCCTATCCTTGGGATTTTTCCCAGCAAGAATACTGGGGTGGGTTGCCATTCCCCTTTTCCAGGGGATCTTCCCAACCAAGGGATCAAAACCACGTCTCCTGGATCTCCTGCATTGTAGGTGGATTCTTTGCTGCTGAGCCACCAGAGAAGCCCACAGTTCTTATTGGTTTGTGACTATTTATGGGCCCTGTGCTGCACATCAGCCTTGCTTTGTTAAATGTTTTCTTTCTGAATAGTTAAATTTAACAGAGTATTATTGTAGGTGTACAATTTTCTACTCTTTTGGTAATAGTTTTTCCTCCCCTTTTATCATATACATATATAGTCAGTCCTTTTCCTCCAAAGAATTCAGTGATCTTTGCACTTTTAAAATGCCCGAAAATTCCAGACAGAATATGATCAAATTATGAGGCATTGTATAGTCTAAAATGGCATTTCTGTCCAGTCTGATTCTTCCCCAGGTATGTGGGCCCGTGGGTGGCAGTGGTACTGTGTAATGTTAGGTTAGCAAGGAGGTAAGTAGAGAGAGAGGTACGGATGGCTCTCTTAGGTAAACCTCAGCGTAGGATGAGGGGCGCTCTAAAGGACATCGCTTTCTCCCTACCTGCTCCCACACTGGTATTCCTCTGGTATCCCTGAGCAGAGCCTAGAAGAAGCTTCCCTGGGCTCAAGGACTGATCACTGACAGAGGCTTCCTGACTGTGCTCACCCACTGTGATGCTCTCCTGCCTCTTCTGTGCTGTGTGCTCCCCCAGCTCCACACTTTTATGTCAGGGTGGCAGGTTTATCAAAATATTTCTTACCTCCCCAAACCAGCGCATCCTTTTTGTGCCCCCTATAATCTGTGCGAGAAGCCTTCAAGTCATCCTGGACTTTCCTAATGCTCCAATATTCAGTTAGTCACTAGCTTCTGTCATTTGTATTTCATTTTTTACTTTTTATTTTGTACTACTATATAGCCAATTAACCATGTTGTAGTAGTTTCAGGCAAACAGTGAAGGGACTCAGCCATACATATACATGTATCCATTCTCCCCCAAACTCTCCTCCCATCCAGCCTGCCACATAACACTGAGCAGAGTTCCCTGTGCTACACAGTAGGTCCTTGTTGGTTATCCATTTAAAATAGAGCAGCATGTACATATTCATCTCAAATTCCCTAACTATCCCTTCTTTTCATCCTCCTCCCTGGCAATCATGTTGACATTTGAAATTCTAAAACTTGTACTGAGTCTGTCCCTTCCATCCATCCAACCATCCATCCATTCTTGTGTGTGTCTGTTGTGTTCTAGATGCTGTATAAGATGCTGTGAATTCAGAGATGATTGAGATGTGGACCTAGTTTTCACTTTTACATTATAGCTCAAAACACAAGCCAAAATTTCATTGCCTAAAAATTAAGTTTCTACACTTCAATATGGTGGTGTTCAGGGTTCTCTACTACCAGGACTCCAGGGCCTCTCCAGCGTCCAGTCTCATACCTGTCTCCCCTCATGCGGTGTTCCCATCAGACTGTTCTGCGACCCTCCACACCTCTACCCTTTGTCTGTGCCCAGACTGATTCCCCAAGACTTTACCTACTGAAAACCCTACTTATGCCCTAAAGCTCAGCTCAAAGGCCTGCACCTCTTTGAAGTTCTCTCCATCATCTACTCAGAGTTAGTACTTTTTCTTCTTGTTCTCACAGTGCTTGTGCCTCAAGAATAGGATTTACTTCAATTAGCTTGAGATAAAGCATCATTATCATTGTTGCTCCCCTACTAGATTAGAGACACCTCTAAGGCAATAACTTGATTCATTCCACTTACATGGCTCAGTAAATCTCTTGTTGGCTACGACTGTTCAGCAAAGAAAAAAATTATCGTTATATGATATTCATATTGAATTATCTGATATAATTCAACTTAATTCTTAATTCTGTTGCTTTTTCCTCTACTTCACTTTCCTCTTGGTCCCTAGTTCCTCCATTTTTGGTGTATAAATTTGTCCTCATCAAGTGATTCTATTGAGAGAAATATTTGTCTGACTACAACCGACGCTTTGAAGGAGGTACCTCACATCATGTGAAAAGCAGATTCATCCTGGATTCAAATCCTGACCCATCATGTGACCTTGAGACTATTAAGTTATCCTTTCCATACCTCAGCTATAAAAAGGGTAGTTTGCCTGGGTCCAGCCCCAGCTGATCCAGGGTATTCGAAGGAGAGACGGCATAGGCGAGGGTCAGGAAACAACTGCTTAATTACACGTTAATTAAGGATACAAAGAGTAATAGAATGAGGATAGCTCAGTAGGAAAATTCAGTGGAGAAAAGAGGCTGAGTAGCTTGGTTTACGCGGGAGACCAATAAAACTTCAAGACAAGAAGTTTGCACCACTTACATAGGCCGCAGGCGTCCTTCCGTTCTCCCGAAGGAGAGGAGACACTGAGGCCTCCCCGGTCGGATCTTAGAAGCCCAGGCATAATTAGCAAGCATGGTGGGTTCCGCGCTCCAGATGGAGACTCAGCCAGAATTTGGGAGAGAGAGCGACATGGGGAGACCAAGTTTTGGTGAACAAGGCCCGCACTTTAATTAAGGATACAAAGAGTAATAGAATAAGGATAGCTCAGTGAGGAAATTCAGTGGAGAAAAGAGGCTGAAATAAGAATAGCTCAGTGAGGAAATTCAGTGGAGAAAAGAGGCTGAATAATTCAGCCAGAAGGTGAGAGAAAAAACGACATGGGGAGACCAAGTTTTGGTGAACAAGGCCCGCACTTTATTTTCCAAAGTAGTTTTTATACCTTAAGTTATGCATAGAGGATAATGGGGGAAGGGGTGGAGTCATGCAAGGACAGCAGTTCCTGGTCCTAATCGAAGCCAGGCTTTCAAACTTATCATATGCAAAAGTTCAGGTGATTGACATCATCTTCTGGCCCAGAGGCCTGTTAACATTTTAAGAAACTTATTTTTCTCTAAAGGTGATTATTCCAAAGTCAGGCACCAGCCTCCAAAAAAGCATTGGACGAAGCTGCATTTTACATTTCTATACACCCATTATATCAATCAATACACTGCCAAGGACACAGTAGGTAAGGAGTATGGAGACTTAGCAGCAAACATTGGCCCAACAAGTGAAAAACCCTTCACCAATACAATTTCTAATCAATCTTTTAACTACTCAAAGGAATCTGTGTTTAGGCAGTTTAGAACATCTCCTGCCTCTCACAGTTGGGAGGCTCTGAACAATCACATGTGGCCGGAAAAACCTATTCAGGCAGGCTAGAGGATTTCCAAAGGAGTTTGTAGGTTGAAACACTGTCACACCCAGGAATTGTTAACTGGAGCTGTAAGCTAACTCTTTTTTTCAGAGAGAGGTAGTGGGGGACAGCCCCCATAAAGTCAGAGGTGTAGGTGAAAGCAAAAAGCAGAAAGTAGGCAGACTCTGGTTTGGGGGGGGTAGATGCTCGAGAATTTCCAGGGGGACTCCTGAGGCTCGATCCCGCCTTTGCTTATGCCGAGCCTCCTTCCTCATGACCTTTGTCATGGGCGGAGTTCCTCACGCTGGCTCCCGGCAGTGATAGAATTCCAGTTGAGCTATTCCAGATCCTGAAAGATGATGCTGTGCAAAGTGCTGCACTCAATATGCAATATGCCGGCTCCCGGCAGTAGTTAATAAGGCTCACATTATAGGATGGTTGCAAGAATTAACTGAAATATATATGAAGCATGTAAAATAGTGTGTGGAACATAGAAAGTACCCAATAAAGGTTAGACCTAATACCATTTCCAAAAAAAATGCTATGATGACATTTAGATTTTATAAGAACACAAGGTAGAATAATAACATTTAGTAAGTTCCTTTGAGTGTATAAAAACATTTCTTGGGTAGTATGATTCAATTAGTGAATCATTTGTGAATTAATTTTCTCAGTATATTATACTTCAAACTAAATATTACTCAAGAATGATGACTTAAAGTTTGAAGCATTTGGCATTAACTTTAAGGCTTATTAAAAGTAAACTTACATACTTTCTACTTACACCCTGTAGCTCCTCTTCCTCACTTGTCTTTCTCATACCTCTATATGTCTTATTCATTTATCCTAGTGAGGAAGTCTTTACTTTCTTTGCTGAAATCTATGTTCCTTATCAATTCTTCGGCGCTCAGCCTTCTTCACAGTCCAACTCTCACATCCATACATGACCACAGGAAAAACCATAGCCTTGACTAGATGAACCTTTGTTGGCAAAGTAATGTCTCTTCTTTTGAATATGCTATCTAGGTTGGTCATAACTTTCCTTCCAAGGAGTAAGCGTCTTTTAATTTCATGGCTGCAGTGAAGAAGGCTGAGCGCCGAAGAATTGATGCTTTTGAACTGTGGTGTTGGAGAAGACTCTTGAGAGTCCCTTGGACTGCAAGGAGATCCAACCAGTCCATTCTGAAGGAGATCAGCCCTGGGATTTCTTTGGAAGGAATGATGCTAAAGCTGAAACTCCAGTACTTTGGCCACCTCATGAGAAGAGTTGACTCATTGGAAAAGACTCTGAGGCTGGGAGGGATTGGGGGCAGGAGGAGAAGGGGACGACAGAGGATGAGATGTCTGGATGGCATCACTGACTCGATGGACGTGAGTGTGAGTGAACTCCGGGAGTTGGTGATGGACAGGGAGGCCTGCCGTGCTGCAATTCAATGGGGTCGCAAAGAGTCGGACACGACTGAGTGACTGATCTGATCTGATCTGATGTTCCTTATCTTTGGAACAGCCTGTTGCTGTTGCTCCCAAAGAATTCTGTTGCTCCCAGAATTCTTTTCTGACTGATCCTACCTGACTCTAAAGGCCCAAAAGGTGGAAGCCCTAAGGAGCTTACATCTGCTGCTGCTGCTGCTAAGTTGCTTCAGTCGTGTCCGACTCTGTGCGACCCCATAGACTGCAGCCCACCAGGCTCCCCCGTCCTTGGGATTCTCCAGGCAAGAACACTGGAGTGGGTTTCCATTTCCTTCTCCAATGCATGAAAGTGAAAAGTGAAAGTGAAGTCGCTCTGTCATGCCCGACTCTTAGCGACCCCATGGACTGCAGCCTACCAGGCTCCTGCATCCATGGGATTTTCCAGGCAAGAGTACTGGAGTGGGGTGCCATTGCCTTCTCTGGAGCTTACATCAGTTGTCACATTATTTAGCATTTGTTTGTCATACTATTTATAAATAGTTTAAATCAGTCTCATGTATGTTTTCCCTGCAATTAGATATCCAGTTCTCCAAAGGCTGTGTTATTTTGCCCCCAAGATTTTTCATCCCACTGTTTGCAGTGAGAAACTCTTGATGAGGAGATGCTGAAAAAACAAAAATTGTTTTTTCATTTTGTTTTGTTTTGAGTCTAAACTCCTTTAATTATTGCCTTTGTTTATAGTTATTTCAGGGTTGGTGAGGACAGGACTTTGGATGGTGAGGCAAAAAATTTCTTCTCTTCTTACAATACTGCGGGGAAGGCTCAGAGTTGGCCGGAAGCATGAAGAAGACTCAACAGAGTCAAGCGCCCACTGGGGAAATGTGGGGCCGTCTGTTGGTCTCCGCAGTGTTTGTAATGTCACAAGGAAACCACCTGGGGGCTGGCATCCTCCCCTTTTCTTCCTGGGGAAAGATCTGGTCCTAAAACCCAGAAATGGCTCCAAGGAAGGTCTGAGATTGGAGTAATGCTCATCACAGAAGAGCCGTATTCTAGGCCTGGTCCTAGATAAAGTAACCATTCTGTATCAACAAACTGAAGAGGACTCCTCTTGACTGGGGTTTTATATTTCTCTTGCAACTCAGTTTCATCTCATCTTTGGTCTGTCGCTCTGTGGGTACCAACAGCCTTGGCCAGCTTTGAGGAAGTGCACAGTACTATTATTTGCTCTGACTATTCCACACGAAGATTCCAAATAAAGATGAAGTAAAAACTTTGGCAATTATTCTTGCCTTAGACAGATGAATGGCTATAGCCCGCCTAGTCCCTTGATTGCACCTGTCTGTATCCTGACCACTATGAACATAGATGTTCAGAATATATGTTCAGGGAGAGAGCAAGTACCATGGTGTGGAGTTCCTTGGGTGGCTAACTTCTGTCCCTCCACATCAGCATGTCTGGTCTGTCTATGCTCTTATTACGTGGCTTTGGTTCAGGATGATCATGCTGTGCCTGCTGTCAACCATGTTCACTGACCAGCTTTTCTTGTCAAAGAGGCCTGTATGCCTAACACAGTGCAAGTAGGTCCCATTGTCCAGATTCCTGTCCTTGTAAAGGGAAAGGTCAGCCTTGATGATGACAGATGCCTGTTTAACTTCAGGTTATACATCTGTATAACAACAATAAGGGCATACATGTTGGTGGCCGCCAGAACCTTCTCTTTACCATCTCAGGCACTCAGTTATGGCAGCCCTCTGCTCCACCATCATTTCACCACATTTCACCTGGTTGCCTTCTTTTGAGAGCCCTGCTGTCAGCCAGCCACGTGTTTTAGGGGACTGGCAGCAGATGGTAGCTTAAGCAACGGTGATGGCCCATGGAGGCTACACAAGGCCTGAAACTTCCCATTTCTATTGCTGCACAGCATGTATTACTGCTGCATGATATCCACTGTCTCCTCCTTCCACTTCAGTTGGATGTTTGATTCTGGGACAAATTTCCATAGAGTCTTCAATGGTATTAGGGGAAAGCAGCATCTGGCAGTTGCTGGGTAGCATCCTTTGGATGCAGGTGCTCTGATCTTGATGGTGGTGAGTAGCTATCATCATGTCAACTTCATCCAGATCAAACCTTGATCTTGGAGTCAATGAACTTGAGCTTGTAGTACCAGTCCAGAATTGTACCAGGGATAAGGTGCTCCCTGATCTCTGACCCTGGTGCCCAATTTATTGCCTTGAACAGCATAAGCTATCTTGAGTTCAGGGTAAAAGTTTTCCTTCTGCTCAATCACTTTTCCCATTTGAAAGACCAGCTTATAAGTCTGGGAGAGGCACAGACAGTGGGGCATCCAACTGCATGACTAACACAAAGGCAGCTGTTTTAGCTGCTCCAGACTAAGACAGGGCAACTAAGTTCTGCAGGGCTTCAGCAAATATCAAAGGCAGCATGTTCTCTTGCATTTTGGATGGATAGATGAAGCCCATGGTACAGACTCCTCACAAGACTTACTGAGTGTAAGGAGGAGTTTGGATCTTGTTGTAGGTTTTCCACCTGGTTTGTGTTATCAGTAGAGTTGCTTCTGATCAGCTTGTTGAGTAAAGAGGACAACTCTGTCCTCTTTCTCTCCTTCATCTGTCTTCTCTGCATCAGCGTTGCTCTTGTTTCCTGCTTGTCCACTGCTAGGGCCCACAAGGAGGCCGTGAGTGGGACGCTGGTGCTGTGAACTCGCCAGCTCACACTGCCTGATTGCCATATGGGGACAACAAAAACTGTTTTCCAACAGAAATGGGAGAATATTATCGCACAACTACATTAGAATGGGTGCTGAGGAGGTTTCTCACCAAACATAGTTTGGTTTATATATGACACAGAAGTAGAGAATATGAACTGAACTGAGGATGGAAAATGAAAACCAACTAAACTCTCGAGAGCCAGTTGTCTGTTGTATTCATAATTTGCTCACTCATTCATTCAGAATGTTTTCAGAACATATGACCCTAGGTTCTATGGCAATTCAAAATGCGTTAAGGCATTGTATACCCCTATAAGAAACATAATCCAGTGATGTTGGGTAGGGGAAGAAAAACCAAGGGCCCACCAGGCAGAAAGAAAGAAACACTGTAAGATGCAACTTGACATACTTTTACAACAGCTGAGACTGATAAACCTGCTCTCGACACCAAACCTACTACCTGCATTTGCGTCCCTATTCTTTGACTTACATCCATGTTACTATGGATGAATTATACACATTCCTGTTTAAGCCAAGCCCCTTCATGTAGTAAATCACATCTTTTCTTGCCTACACGAGGACAGGACTCTAGCAATTTTCACTGTGTACTGCATCATTACTTTTTTAAACAGCTTTATTGAGATATAATTCACATACCATATAATTTATCCATTTAAAGTATATAATTCAATGTTTTGCATATTACATTATTAATTTTTTAAATTGTGGTAAGATATATATATATATATATATATATACACACATATATATAACAAATTTGTCACTTTAACCATTCAACTCAATGGCAGTAACTATATTCACAATGTAGTGCAACCATCCTCTCTATTTCCATGAATTTCCATCACTTTAGACAGAAACTGTATAATTTTGAGTCAATAACTCCTCATTTTTCTCCACTCTCAGCCCCTGGAAACCTCTAATCTATTTTCTGTTTCTACGAATTTGACATCTATTCTAGATGTTTCATAAAAAAGGATTTACATAATGTCTGGCCTTTTGTGTCTTGCTAATAGTGTGATGTTTTCAAATTTGTCCATGTTGTAGCATGTATCAGAACTTCTGTTTTGTGACTGAACAATATTTTATTACATACATAAGCCACATTTTCTATATCTATTCATCTGTTGATAAATAGTTGGGTTGTTTACACCTTTTGGCTATTGTGAATGTTTGACTTCCTGTTTTTAATTATGTTGAGTAAATGCTTAGGAGTGGAATTACTGGATAGAATACGGTAATTCTATGTATAGCTTTTTGAGGAACCACCAAAATGTTTTCCATAGTCGGTGTACCATTTTACATTTCCATCAGAAATGCATGAGAGTTCCAATTTTTCTCCATCCTTGCTACTGCTACTGCTAAGTTGCTTCAGTCGTGTCCGACTCTGTGCGACCCCATAGAAGGAAGCCCACCAGGCTCCTCCGTCCCTGGGATTCTCCAGGCAAGGACACTGGAGTAGGTTTCCATTTCCTTCTCCAATGCATGAAAGTGAAAAGTGAAAGTGAAGTCGATCAGTCGCGTCCAACTCTTAGCGACCCCATGGACCGCAGCCTACCAGGCTTCGCCATCCATGGGATTTTCCAGGCAAGAGAACTAGAGTGGGGTGCCATTGCCTTCTCCATCCTTGCTACTGCTGACACTTATTTTTTTGTTTAATTGATTGTAACCATTTTAATAGCTACAAAGTGATTCTGCTTACATTTCTTTAATGACCAGTGATGTTTAGAATCTTTTCACATACTTATTTCATATTTTTATCTTTGGAGAAATGTCTACTCAAGTCCAATATTTTTCAGACTGAATTGTATTGTTGAGTTATATGAATTCTTTATATGTTTGAGATATTAAACTTTTATCATATATATGATTTTAAATACTTTCTATCAACCTTTAGCTTGTTTTTTTTTTTCACTTTCTTGATAATACTTTGATGCAGAAAATTTTTTAATTTTGAAAAAATTAAATTTAGTTTTTCCTTTTGTTGTTTCTGCTTTTAGTATCATATCTAAGAATCCATTACCAAATCCTAGGTCATGAAGATTTACTCCTGGTTTTGTCTAAGAATTTAATGATTTTTATGTCACTGATCAATTATAAATTAATTTTTGTATATGATGTGAAGTAGGAGGTTCAACTTTAATCTTTTGCATAGGGTAAGTCCAATGTCCCGCAACATCTGTGAAGAGATTATTCATTGCCATTGAATATATTTGGCACTCTTGTCAAAAGTCAATTGACCATAGATGTCTGGGTTTATTTCTGAACTCTCAATTCTTTTCCATTATGTGTAAACTTATGCCATAATCATGCTGCTGCAATTACTGTAGCTTTGTAACAAGTTTTGAAATTGGAAAGTGTGAGTGCTCCAATTTAGCTCTTTTTCAGTATTATTTTTTGCTCTTTGAGGCTTTTTTCCACATGAATTAAAGGAATGACCTTTTCATTTCTGGAAATTAGTCTGTAGGAATTTTGACAGCAATTGCATTGCATCTGTAGATCACTTTTAACAATATTAAATTTTGTACCATGAACATAGGATGCATTTTTGTTTATTTAGATCCTCTTATATTTCTTTCAGCAATATTTTCTGGTTTTCAGTGTATCACTCATCTCCTTGGTTAATTTATTCCCAAATATTTACTGTTTTAGATGTAATTGTAAATGGAATTGCTTTCTTAATTCCTTTACAGATTATTGCTAGTATATATAAACACAACTGATTTTTTGTGCATTGATCTTATACCCTGAAGTTTTGCTACATTCCTTTATTAGTTCTACTAGCTTTCTTGTGGATTCTTTAGAATTTTCTCTATATAGGATTGTGTTATATGTGAATAGAGACAATTTTACTTCTTTCCTTCCAGTTTGGATGTCTTCTACTTATTTAATTTTTTTCCTCTGGCTACAACTTCCATTACAACATTGAATGGCTGGTGAAAGAAGGCATCCTTATTTTGTTCATGACCTTAAAGGAGGAACGCTTCTAGTCCTTCAAAACTAATTTTTTTTTAAACCTATGGGTCTTTCATAAATGTGCTTTATCATATGGAGGAAGTTCTAGTCTATTCCTAATTCACTCCCCTTCACTTCTTATCATGAAGGGGGTTGGAGTTTGTAAAATGCTATTTCTGTGTCAGTTGAGATGATCAGGTGGGGTTTTTTTCCTTTCATTCTATTAATGTGATATATTACATTGATTAATTTTCTTTTGTGGAACCACCATTGAATTCATGGAATAAATTTCATTTGGTCATGGTATACAATTCTTGTCATAGTCTGTTGGATTCAATTTCCTAGTATTCTCTTGAGGATCTTTGCATCTATATTCATCAAGGATATTGATCTGTAATTTTCTCTTTTTCTGATGTTTTTATCAGTGTTTCACACTAGATAAAAACTAAGGTAGTACTTTTTTCATAGTATAAATTAGGATGTTTTCTCTCCTCTTCTACTCTTTGCAAGAATTTGAAAAAGATTGGAGTTAGTTCTTTTTCAATGTCTGGTAGAATTCACCAATAAAGCTGTCTGGTCCTAGATTTTTCTTTGTTAGGAGATTTTTTGATTCCTGATTCAATCTCTTTACTTGTTATAAGTGTTGAGATTTTCTATTTCTTCTTGAATCAGTTTAGGTAGATAATTTGTGTGTTTGTAGGAATTGGTTCATTTTACCGAGGTTATCTAATTTGTTGGTTTACAGTTGTTCACAGTAAAGGATAACGATCATTTTTATTTATGATGACTGACAGTAGTGTCCCCATTTCCATTTCTGATTTTGGATATATACTTCTCTTCTTTCTCAGGATGCTATTAATTTTTACTCCTCCTCCTCCCCTGCATCCTCTTCCTTCCCTCTTCAATCCTTCTCACCCCCTCTTGCTTGCCTTGTTCTCCCCGTCTTCTTCTATTTGCTTTTCTTCCTCCCTTCCTTCCTTCCTTTATTTCCCCTTTTCTTCCTCCTCCTTTATTATTTCTATCAGAAGGCAAACATACTGTAGAATAGTCCAGCTTCAAAATAAAACCCTCGCTCTTGCCTGGAGATTCCCAGGGATGGGGGAGCCTGGTGGGCCCCACTTATGGGGTCGCACAGAGTCGGGCATGACTGAAGCGACTTAGCAGCAACAGCAGCTCGGCAACTTTGCCTCAAGTCCAGATCTGCCTCAAGTCTCTGCTTTGCTCTACAACAGAAGCCCTTGAAAGAGTGATCTATACCAGCTGTCTCCAGTTTCTTTCCGCCAGTTCTCTCTTGAAGCCATTTCAATTAGGTTGTCAGTGAAGAATCTCTTGTCTAATTCCCTAACAACCTCCTCATTTAGTCATCATTTGACTGGTCCACCCTCGGTACTCTGAACTCTCCAGTAACTCCTTTCCTTCTCAGTGATCTTCTCTGACCTCATCACTTTAAACACCACCGATACACAGAAGACTCCCAGATGCCATATTTCTAGTTCTGACAACCTCTGTTTTGAACTCGAGGATAGTAAATCCAACTCTTTGCAACATCTCTATTTGTATGTTTAATGTCTCACACTTAATAAGCCCCAGTCTTTTTCTTCATGTCTCCTCTTCCTGCAGTCTTCATTTCAGGAAATGCCAACCTCAGGTTTACAGTTATTCTTGCCAAAAAAATCTTCAAGCTGTTCTTGACTCTTTTTTTCCTTTCAGAATCTGCATTTAGTCCATTAGCAAAATCTGTTTGTCTTTTTAAATATACAGAATACGACCTTTCTCCCCATCTGGACTGCTATCATCTTGATCCCAGTTCTTATCATCTCCCCTTATTGTAATAGCCTCTTTATAAAATAATTGATTGGGCTGGATTGGGACCTTTGCTGCATCGTGCAGCATCTCTCACTGTGGCATTCGGCTCTCTAGTTGTGGTGTCCTGGCTTCAGTAGTTGTGGCGCACAGGCTCAGGAGTGGCCTCACACCGGCTTAGTTGCTCCGTGGCTTGTGGGATGCTAGTCCTCAACCAAGGATTGAACCCTCCTCCCCTGCACTGCAAAGTGGATTCTTAACCCCTAGACCATCAGGAAGTCCCTGTAAATAGCTTCTTAACTGATATTCTTAACTGATACAGCTTTTGTGTTCTCCTCACTGAACCAGAGTGTTCTTTTTGAACACTGAGTTGATTTATTCCTTTGTTCAAAATCCTCCAGTTTGTCCTATCTCTCCTGAGTAAATGTTAAAGTCCTACAAAGCTTTATACAATCTGTCCTCTGTTAAATCTTTGGGCTTATTTCCTGCTACTCGCCACCTAGCCCACCAGCTGTAGCCCTCGAGTGTTCCTATGGTTCCTAGTGATTTTGGTGCTTGCCGTTCCTCTGCTGGAGGGCTCCATTTCTCACAGCCTTGGCTCATTCCTTCTATTCAGGAATGTGCAACACCCACCCTCCTGCCCCCGACCCCTTCCTGAACACTCTGTGTGTTGTGCCTGCACTTTTTCTCTACAGCATTTGTCACCATCTGTCACGCTACTGTTGTTGTTCAGTGGTTCAGTCGTGTCTGACTCTTTGTGACCCCACAGACAGCAGCATGCCAGGCTTCCCTGTCCTTCACCATCTCCTGGAGCTTGCTCAGACTCATAACCATTCACTTGGTGATACCATCCAACCATCTCATCCTCTGTCATCTGCTTCTCCTCCTGCCTTCAATCCCTCCCAGCATCAGGGTCTTTTCTAATGAGTCCGCTCTTCTCATCAAGTGGCCAAAGTATTGGAGCTTCAGCTTCAGCATCAGTCCTTCCAATGAATATTCAGGACTGATTTCCTTTAGGAAGGACTGGTTTGGTGTCCTTGCAGTCCAAGGGACTCTCAAGAGTCTTCTCCAACACCACAGTTCAAAAGCATTAGTTCTTTGGAGTTCAGTCTTCTTTATAGTCCAACTCTCACATCTGTAGATGACTACTGGAAAAACCATAGCGTTGACTAGATGGATCTTTTTTGACAATGTAATGTCTCTGCTTTTTAATATACTGTCTAGGTTTGTCATAGCTTTTCTTCCAAGGAGCAAGCATCCTTTAATTTCATGTCTGCCGTCACCATCTGCAGTGATTTTGGAGCCCCAGGAAAGAAAGTGTCACTGTTTCCATTGTTTCCCCATCTATTTGCCGTGAAGTGATGGGACCGCATGCCATGATCTTAGTTTTTTGAAGGCTGAGTTTTAAGCCAGCTTTTTCACTCTCCTCTTTCACTTTCATCAAGAGGCTCTTTAGTTCCTTTTCACTTTCTGCCATAAGAGTGATGTCATCTGCATATCTGAGGTTATTGCTATTTCTCCCAGCAATCTTGATTCCAGCTTGTGCTTCATCTGCATATAAGTTAAATAAGCAGGATGACAATAAACAGCCTTGATGTACTCCTAGTCCATCATTCCATGTCTGGTTCTAACTGTTGCTTCTTGACCTCCATACAGGTTTCTCAGGAGGCAGGTGAGATAGTCTTGTATTCTCATCTCTTTAAGAATTTCCCACAGTTTGTTGTGATCCACACTGTCAATGGTTTTAGCATAGTCAATGAAGCAAATGTAGATGTTTTTCTGGAATTCTCTTGTGTTTTCTATGATCTAATGGATGTTGGCAATTTGATCTCTGGTTCCTCTGCCTTTTCTAAAACCAGTTTGAACATCTGGAAGTTCTCAGTTCACATACTGTTGAAGCCTAGCTTGGAGAATTTTGAGTATTAATTTACTAGCATGTGAAATGAGTACAATTGTGTGGTAGTCTGAACATTCTTTGGCATTGCCTTTCTTTGGGATTGGAATGAAAACTGACCTTTTTCAGTCCTGTGGCCACTGCTGAATTTTGCAGATTTGCTGACATATTGGGTGCAGCACTTTCACAGCATCATCTTTTAGGATTTGAAATAGCTCAGCTGGAATTCCATCACCTTCACTAGCTTTGTTCCTATTGATGCTTCCTAAAGCCCACTTGACTTTGCATTCCAGGATGTCTGGCTCTGGGTGAGTGATCACACCATCGTGGTTATCTGGATCATTAAGATCTTTTTTGTACAGTTCTTCTGTGTATTCTTGCCACCTCTTCTTAATATCTTCTGCTTCTGTTTGGTCCATATAATTTCTGTCCATTACTGTACTCATCTTTGCATGAAACATCCCATTGGTGTCTCTTTCTTGAAGAGATCTCTAGTCTTTCCCATTCTATTATTTTCCTCTTTTCCTTTGTATTGATCACTGAGGAAGGCTTTCTTATCTCTCCTTTGTATATTCTTCGGAACTCCTCATTCAGATGGATATATCATTCCTTTTCTCCTTTGCCTTTCACTTCTCTTCTTTTCTCAGCTATTTGTAAGCCTTCCTCAGACAACCATTTTGTCTTTTTGCATTTCTTTTTCTTGCAGATGGTTTTGATCACCACCTCCTGTACAATGTTATGAACCTCCATCCATAGTTCTTCAGGCACTCTGTCTATCACATCTAATCCCTTGAATCTATTTGTCACTTCCACTGTATAATCATAAGGGATTTGATTTAGGTCGTACCTGAATGGTCTAGTGGTTTTCCATACATTCTTCAACTTAAGTCTGAATTTGGCAATAAGGAGTTCATGATCTAAGCCACAGTCAGCTACAGGTATTCTTTTTGCTGACTGTATACAGCTTCTCCATCTTCAGTTGCAAAGAATATGCTCAATCTATTTTGGTATTGACCATCTGGTGATGTCCATGTATAGTCTTCTCTTGTGTTGTTGGAAGAGGGTGTTTGCTATGACCAGTGCATTCTTTTGGCAAAACTCTGTTAGCCTTTGCCCTGCTTCATTTTGTACTCCAAGGCCAAATTTGCCTGTTACTCTAGGTATCTCTTGACTTTCTACTTTTGCATTCCAGTTCTCTATGATGAAAATGACATCTTTTTTGGGTGTTAGTTCTAAAAGGTCTTGTAGGTCATCAGAGAACTGTACAACTTCAGCTTCTTGGCATTTGTGATTGGGGCATAGACTTGGATTGCTGTGATATTGAATGGTTTGCCTTGGAAATGAACAGAGATCATTTGTCATTGTTGAGAATGTACCCACGTACTGCATTTTGGACTCTTTTGTTGACCATGATGGCTACTCCATTTCTTCTAATGGGTTTTGCCCACAGCAATATATATAATGGGCTCCCCTTTTGGCTCAGCTGGTAAAGAACCCACCTGCAAGGTGGAAGACCTGGGTTTGATCCCTGGGTTGGGAAGATCTCCTGGAGAAGGGAAAGGCTACCCACTCCAGCATTCTGGCCTGGAGAATTTCATGGACTATACAGCCCTCATCTGAATTAAATTCACCCATTCTGGTCCATTTTAGTTCACTGATTCCTAAAATGTCAGTGACTCTTGCCATCTCTTTTTTAACCACTTCCCATTTACTTTGATTCATGGACCTAACATTCCAGGATCCTGTGCATGCTATATATTTCACTTATTTGGCTGATTATTTACTGTTATCCTGACAGAAATTTGCACTCCAAGAAAGTAAGAATATCTGCTTTATTTTTGTTTCTGCTTCCATACCCACACCTTGAATAATACCAGGCAGAAGAAATAAACATTTGTTCAGCAAATGACTAGAAGTTACATCCTCATGACATAATCTTGTATATTCTCCTGTTGCCTTTAGTGATTTTCTATTCCCTGCTTTTCACATATAACTTTATTATTTATTATTGCTAACACATTTATTCATTGCTCAAGTCAACCATTTTACAATAAAAAAAATGAGGCCTTGGGGTTTAAGACACTCACCTAGAGTTATGGGCAGATTTGGTGACAGAGCCTCAAGTACAAGCTGAAGCTCTTGACATTCATCTTCCAGGTGGTCTGTGTGACTCTTTCTCAAACTGCTTGGCTTCTAACCTCAAAAGAGGAAAATTATTTGGGTTTGGAAGTTCAGACTCACTGCTGTGGTCTGATTCCTCACCCTCTGTCTTCTTTCTGTATTGAAAGTGATGTGTTTTTCCAGCCACAAGTAACAGGCCCATCTTTATATTTCTCAATGGAGCATGAAACCTCTTTATGCTCTGCTGGTTTTCAGGAACACTTAGGCAATGCTGGGATGTTAGGTCCCAGGTCACTTGGAATCATGGAACTGCCAGAGTGAACAGGAACAAGAGGTTCTCCCAAGGCAGCTTTTATAGCTGAGGCTCCTGAAGCCCAGAGTTAGGGTATGGGGAGGCAAGACGACACAGGTTTGTATGACCAACATGGTTTCCACATGTTAAGCTTCCTGCCAAGGGGGTGGTCCTAAGATGGTGGAGGAATAGGATGGAGAGACCACTTTCTCCCCCACAAATTCATCAAAAGAACATTTAAACGCTGAGTAAATTCCATAAAACAACTTCTGAATTCTGGCAGAGGACATCAGGCACCCAGAAAAGCAGCCCATTGTCTTTGAAAGAAGGTAAGAAAAAATATAAAAGGCAAAAAAAGAGACAAAAGAGGTAGGGATGGAGCTCCGTCCCAGGAAGGGAGTCTTAAAAAGAGAAGTTTCCAAACACCAGGAAACACTCTCACTGCAAAATCTGTGCCAAGCCTTGGAAGCACAGAGGGCAACATAACAGGGAGGAAAAATAAATAAATAATTAAAACCCACAGATTAGGAGCCCAACGGTAACTCCCGCAGTGGAGAAGCAGCGCAGATGCCTGCTCCCGCCACTAGCAAGCTGGGGCTGGGCAGGGAGGCCCAGGCTGCATTGCTTAGAGTCAGGACCAGGCCTGAATGCCCCGAGGGCAATCTAAGGGAACTACCTTGGGCTAGCAAACTAGACTGCGGGATAGCTACCACAGGAAAAGCCCTAACCTAAGAAACCGCCAGGCCCGCACACAGAACAAAGGACTGAACAGAACTAGCAGGCTGAAGACCATCCCCCTCCTGTGACAGGCAGCCAGGGCCGGAAGGGGGCAATCGCAGCCCCAGAGAGACATTATCTACCAAACTGCAAGCAGGCTTCTTTGCTAACTAAGATTTCTTGGGGTTCTGGACAGTCAACATCTGCCTGAGAATGTGCGCCAGTTGTACACCCAGAAAACCGAGCAGCAGGGACAGGGGGGGCGATAAGTTGCAGCGACCACACTCGCCAAACACCTCATCACCTGAGCTGCTCAGACCTGGGAAGGACACAAAATGCAAGCGCAACCAAGTCTGCGCCTCTGACAACTACCCGAGTGCCTGAACCTGAGCAGCTTAGACGTGGGAGGTGCATGCAGCCCAGGGCAGGCCTTGGACGGTTCCTGGCAGAGCAACCTAGAGCCTGAGCAGTGTGGCCCGTGAGTGGGGGCAGGCCCAGTGTGGCTGAGACACTGCGAGCACACGCCAGTGTTATTTGTTTGCAGTGTCCCTCCCTCCCCCCAGTGCGACTGAACAAGTAAGCCTAAAAAAAGTGTCCACCACCGCCCCCCTTGTGTCAGGGCAGAAATCAGACACTGAAGAGACCAACAAATAGAAGAAGCTAAAACAGAGGGAACTGCCTTGGAAGTGACAGGTGCAATAGATTAAAACCCTGTAGTTAGTACCAACTATGTAGGAAGGGGCCTATAGATCTTGAGAAATATAAGTCAGAACAAGGAACTATCCAAAAATGAACTGACCCGACACTGCCCACAACAACACCAGAGAAAGTCCTAGATATATTTTTACTATTTTTACGATCATTCTTTTTTTTTAATTTTAATTAAAAAAAATTTTTAAGTCCTCTATTACTCCTTTACGGAGAAGGCAATGGCAACCCACTCCAGTAATCTAGCCTGGAAAATCCCATGGATGGAAGAGCCTGGTAGGCTGCATCCATGGGGTCGCGAAGAGTCAGACACGACTGAGCGACTTCACTTTCACTTTTCACTTTCATGCACTGGAGAAGGAAATGGCAGCCCACTCCAGTGTTCTTGCCTGGAGAATCCCAGGGACAGTGGAGCCTGGTGGGCTGCTGTCTATGGGGTTGCACAGAGTCGGACACGACTGAAGTGACTTAGCAGCAGCGGCAGCAGTAGCAGCAGCATTACTCCTTTAATTTTCATTTTTATAACCTACTATTACTTTGCTAAAAAAAAAAAAAAGACCCTGTTTTTTAAAGCAAACTTCATATACATATTTTTAAAATAATTTTTGTGACTTTTTTTTTCTTCTTATTTTCTTTAATATTGTGTTTTTGAAAATCCAACCTCTACTCTAGACTTTTACTCTTTGCTTTTTGGTATTTGTTATCAATTTTGTACCTTTAAGAACCCAATCTTCAGTACCCATTTTTACTTGGGAGTGAATTACTGGCTTGACTGCTCTCTCCCCTTTGGACCCTCCTTTTTCTCCACCATGTCACCTCTGTCTCCTCCCTCCCCCTTCTCTTCTCTACCCAACTCTGTGAATCTCTGTGTGTTCCAGACAATGGCGAACAGTTAGGGAACTGATTAGTGGCTGGATCTGTCTCTCTCCTTTTGATTCCCCCCTTTTATCCTCCTGGCCACCTCTGTCTCCTTCCTCCCTCTTCTCTTCTCTGTATAACTTCGTGAACATCTCTGAGTGGTCCAGACTGTGGAGTGCACATAAGGAAGTGATAACTGACTAGCTTGCTCTCTCCTCTTTTGATTCCACCTAATCTCATTCGGGTCACCTCTAACTCTCTCCTCCCTCTTCTCTTCTCTATGTAACTCTGTGAACCTCTCTGGGTGTCCCTCACTGTGGAGAAACTTTTCATCTTTAACCTAGATGTTTTATCAACAGTGCTGCATAGAAGGAGAAGTCTTGAGACTACTGTAAAAATAAGACTGAAAACCAGAAGCAGGAGGCTTAAGTCCAAATCCTGAGAACACCAGAGAACTCCTGACTCCAGGGAACATTAATCTACAGGAGCTCATCAAACGCCTCCATACCTACACTGAAACCAAGCACCAACCACGGGCCAACAAGTTCCAGAGCAAGACATACCACACAAATTCTCCAGCAACACAGGAACACAGACCTGAGCTTCAATATTCAGGCTGCGCAAAGTTATTCCAAATCCATTGACATCTCATAACTCATTACTGGACACTTCATTGCACTCCAGAGAGAAGAAATCCAGCTTCACCCACCAGAACACTGACACAAGCTTCCCTAACCAAGAAACCTTGACAAGCCTCCTGTACAACCTCACCCACAGCGAGGAAACTCCACAATAAAGAAAACTCCACAAACTACCAGAATACAGAAAGGCCACCACAAACTCAACAATATAAACAAGATGAAGAGACAGAGGAATACCCAGCAGGTAAAGGAGCAGGATAAATGTCCACCAAACCAAACAAAATAGGAAGAGATAGGGAATCTACCTGATAACGAATTCCAAATGATAGTGAAAATGATCCAAAACCTTGAAATCAAAATGGAATCACAGATAAATAGCCTGGAGACAAGGATTGAGATGCAATAAAGGTTTAACAAGGACCTAGAAGAAATAAAAAGAGTCAATATATAATGAATAATGCAATAAATGAGATCAAAAACACTCTGGAGGCAACAAATAGTAGAATACTGGAGGCAGAAGATAGGATTAGTGAAGTAGAAGATAGAATGGTAGAAATAAATGAATCAGAGAGGAAAAAAGAAAAACGAATTAAAAGAAATGAGGACAATCTCAGAGGCCTCCAGGACAATATTAAACGCCACAACATTCGAATCATAGGAGTCCCAGAAGAAGAAGACAAAAAGAAAGACCATGAAAAAATACTTGAGGAGATAATCGTTGAAAACTTCCCTATAATGGGGAAGGAAATAATCACCCACGTCCAAGAAACCCAGAGAGTCCCAAACAGGATAAACCCAAGGTGAAACACCCCAAGACATATATTAATCAAATTAACAAAGGTCAAACACAAAGAACAAATATTAAAAGCAGCAAGGAAAAACAACAAATAACACACAAGGGGATTCCCATAAGGATAACAGCTGATCTTTCAATAGAAACTCTTCAGGCCAGGAGGGAATGGCAAGACATACTTAAAGTAATGAAAGAAAATAACCTACAGCCCAGATTACTGTACCCAGAAAGGATCTCATTCAAATATGAAGGAGAAATCAAAAGCTTTACAGACAAGCAAAAGCTGAGAGAATTCAGCACTACCAAACCAGATCTCCAACAAATGCTAAAAGATCTCTAGACAGGAAACACAAAAAAGGTGTATAAACTCGAACCCAAAACAATAAAGTAAATGGCAATGGGATCATACTTATCAATAATTACCTTAAACATAAATGGGTTGAATGCCCCAACCAAAAGAGAAAGACTGGCTGAATGGAAACAAAAACAAGATGCCTATATATGTTGTCTACAAGAGACCCACCTCAAAACAGGGGACACATACAGACTGAAAGTGAAGGGCTGGAAAAAGATATTCCAAGCAAATAGAGACCAAAAGAAAGCAGGAGTAGCAATACTCATATCAGATAAAATAGACTTTAAAACAAAGGTTGTGAAAAGAGACAAAGAAGGACACTACATAATGATCAAAGGATCAATCCAAGAAGAAGAGATCAGTTCAGTTCAGTTCAGTCGCTCAGTTGTGTCCGACTCTTTGTGACCCCATGAATCACAGCACGCCAGGCCTCCCTGTCCATCACCAACTCCCAGAGTTCACTCAAACTCACGTCCATCAAGTCAGTGATGCCATCCAGCCATCTCATCCTCTGTCGTCCCCTTCTGCTCCTGCCCCCAATCCCTCCCAGCATCAGAGTCTTTTCCAATGAGTCAACTCTTCGCATGAGGTGGCCAAAGTACTGGAGTTTCAGCTTTCAGTTTCAGTTTTAGCATCATTCCTTCCAAAGAAATCCCAGGGCTGATCTCCTTCAGAATGGACTGGTTGGATCTCCTTGCAGTCCAAGGGACTCTCAAGAGTCTTCTCCAGCCCCACAGTTCAAAGGGATCAATTCTTCGGTGCTCGGCCTTCTTCACAGTCCAACTCTCACATCCATACATGACCACAGGAAAAACCATAGCCTTGACTAGACGAAACTTTGTTGGCAAAGTAATGTCTCTGCTTTTCAATATGCTATCTAGGTTGGTCATAACTTTCCTTCCAAGGAATAAGCATCTTTTAATTGCATGGCTGCAGTAACCATCTGTGGTGATTTTTGAGCCCCCCAAAATGAAGTCTGCCCCCGTTTCCACTGTTTCCCCATCTATTTACCATGAAGTGATGGGACCAGATGCCATGATCTTCGTTTTCTGAATGTTGAGCTTTAAGCCAACTTTTTCACTCTCCACTTTCACTTTCATCAAGAGGCTTTTTAGTTCCTCTTCACTTTCTGCCATAAGGGTGGTGTCATCTGCATATCTGAGGTTATTGATATTTCTCCCGGCAATCTTGATTCCAACTTGTGTTTCTTCCAGTCCAGCGTTTCTCATGATGTACTCTGCATATAAGTTAAATAAGCAGGGTGACAATACACAGCCTTGACGAACTCCTTTTCCTATTTGGAACCAGTCTGTTGTTCCATGTCCAGTTCTAACTGTTGCTTCCTGACCTGCATACAAATTTCTCAAGAGGCAGAATAGGTGGTCTGGTATTCCCATCTCTTTCAGAATTTTCCACAGTTTATTGTATAAATATATATGCACCCAACATAAGAGCACCACAATGTGTAAGATAAATGCTAACAAGTATGAAAGGGAAATTAACAATAACACAATAATAGTGGGAGACTTTAATACCCCACTCACACCTATGGATAGATCAACTAAACGGAAAATTAACAATGAAACACAAACTTTAAATGATACAATAGACCAGTTAGACCTAATTGATATCTATAGGACATTTCACCCCAAAACAATGAATTTCTCCTTTTTCTGAAGTGCACACGGAACCTTCTCCAGGATAGATCACATCATGGGCCATAAATCTAGCCTTGGTAAATTCAAAAAAATTGAAATCATTCCAAGCATCTTTTCTGACTGCAATGCAGTAAGATTAGATCTCAGTTACAGGAGAAAAACTATTAAAAATGCCAACATATGGAGGCTGAACAACACGCTGCTGAATAACCAACAAATCACAGAAGAAATAAAAAAAGAAATCAAAATATGCATAGAAATGAATGAAAATGAAAACACAACAACCCAAAACCTGTGGGATACTGTAAAAGCAGTCCTAAGGGGAAAGTTCATAGCAATACAAGAACACCTCAAGAAACAAGAGGAAAGTCAAATAAATAACCTAACTCTACACCTAAAGCAACTATAAAAGGAAGAAATGAAGGGTTAGTAGAAGGAAAGAAGTCTTAAAAATTAGGACAGAAATAAATGCAAAAAAAAAAAAAAAAAAAAGAGAGAGAGAGAGAGACCATAGCAAAAATCAACAAAGCCAAAAGCTGGTTCTTTGAAAGGATAAATAAAATTGACAAACCATTAGCCAGACTCATCAAGAAACAAAGGGAGAAAAATCAAATCAATAAAATTAGAAATGAAAATGGAGAGATCAAAACAGATAACACAGAAATACAAAGGATCATAAGAGACTACTATCAGCAATTATATGCCAATAAAATGGACAATGTGGAAGAAATGGACAAATTCTTAGAAAAGTACAACTTTCCAAAACTCGATCAGGAAGAAATAGAAAATCTTAACAGACCCATCACAAGCACGGAAATTGAAATTGTAATCAGAAATCTTCCAGTAAACAAAAGCCCAGGCCCAGACGGCTTCACAGCTGAATTCTACCAAAAATGTAGAGAAGAGCTAACACCTATCCTACTCAAACTCTTCCAGAAAATTGCAGAGGAGGGTAAACTTCCAAACTCATTCTATGAGGCCACCATCACCCTAATACCAAAACCTGACAAAGATGCCACAAAAAAAGAAAACCACAGGCCAATATCACTGATGAACATAGATGCAAAAATCCTTAACAAAATTCTAGCAATCAGAATCCAACAACACATTAAAAAGATCATACACCATGACCAAGTGGGCTTTATCGCAGGGAACAAGGATTCTTCAATATCCACAAATCAATCAATGTAATACACCACATTAACAAATTGAAAAATAAAAGCCATATGATTATCTCAATAGATGCAGAGAAAGCCTTTGACAAAATTCAACATCCATTTATGATAAAAACTCTCCAGAAAGCAGGAATAGAAGGAACATACCTCAACATAATAAAAGCTATATATGACAAACCCATAGCAAACATTATCCTCAATGGTGAAAAATTGAAAGCGTTTCCCCTAAAGTCAGGAACAAGACAAGGGTGCCCACTCTCACCACTACTATTCAACATAGTTTTGGAAGTTTTGGCCACATCAATCAGAGCAGAAAAAGAAATAAAAGGAATCCAAATTGGAAAAGAAGAAGTAAAACTCTCACTGTTTGCAGGTGACATGATCCTCTACATAGAAAACCCTAAAGACTCCAGCAGAAAATTACTAGAGCTAATCAATGAATGTAGTAAAGTTGCAGGATATAAAATCAACACACAGAAATCCCTTGCATTCCTATACACTAATAATGAGAAAATCAAGAAATTAAGGAAACAATTCCATTCACCATTGCAATGAAAAGAATAAAATACTTAGGAATATATCTACCTAAAGAAACTAAAGACCTATATATAGAAAACTATAAAACACTGGTGAAAGAAATCAAAGAGGACACTAACAGATGGAGAAATATACCATGTTCATGGATTGGAAGAATCAATATAGTGAAAATGAGTACACTACTCAAAGCAATCTATAGATTCAATGCAATCCCTATCAAGCTACCAATGGTATTTTTCACAGAGCTAGAACAAATAATTTCACAATTTGTATGGAAATGCAAAAAACCTTGAATAGCCAAAGCAGTCTTGAGAAAGAATGGAACTGGAGGAATCAATCTGCCTGACTTCAGGCTCTACTACAAAGCCACAGTCATCAAGACAGTATGGTACTGGCACAAAGATAGAAATATAGATCAATGGAACAAAATAGAAAGCCCAGAGATAAATCCACACACATATGGACACCTTATCTTTGACAAAGGAGGCAAGAATATACAATGGAGAAAAGACAATCTCTTTAACAAATGGTGCTAGGAAAACTGGTCATCCACTTGTAAAAGAATGAAACTAGAACACTTTCTAACACCATACACAAAAATAAACTCAAAATGGATTAAAGATCTAAATGTAAGACCAGAAACTATAAAACTGCTAGAGGAGAACATAGGCAAAACACTTTCTGACATAAATCACAGCAGGATCCTCTATGACCCACCTCCCAGAATATTGGAAATAAAAGCAAAAATAAACAAATGGGACCTAATTAAACTTAAAAGCTTATGCACAACAAAGGAAACTATAAGCAAGGTGAAAAGACAGCCTTCAGAATGGGAGAAAATAATAGCAAATGAAGCAATTGACAACTAATCTCAAAAATATACAAGCAAGTCCTGCAGCTCAATTCCAGAAAAATTAATGACAGAATCAAAAAATGGGCCAAAGAACTAAATAGACATTTATCCAAAGACATACAGATGGCTAACAAACACATGAAAAGATGCTCAACATCACTCATTATCAGAGAAATGCAAATCAAAACCACAACGAGGTACCATTTCCCGCCAGTCAGAATGGCTGTGATCCAAAAGTCTAGAAGCAATAAATGCTGGAGAGGGTGTGGAGAAAAGGGAACCCTCTTACACTGTTGGTGGGAATGCAAACTAGTACAGCCATTATGTAGAACAGTGTGGAGATTCCTTAAAAAACTGGAAATAGAACTGCCTTATGACCCAGCAATCCCACTGCTGGGCATACACACCAAGGAAACCAGAATTGAAAGGGACACGTGTACCCCAATGTTCATCGCAGCACTGTTTATAATAGCCAGGACATGGAAGCAACCTAGATGTCCATCAGCAGATGAATGGATAAGAAAGCTATGGTACATATACACAATGGAGTATTACTCAGCTATTAAAAAGAATACATTTGAATCAGTTCTAATGAGGTGGATGAAACTGGAGCCTATTATACAGAGTGAAGTAAGCCAGAAAGAAAACACCAATACTAACACATATGTATACTAACACATATATATGGAATTTAGAAAGATGGCAATGATAACCCTGTATGCGAGACAGCAAAAAAGACACAGATATATAGAACAGTCTTCTTGACTCTGTGGGAGAAGGAGAGGGTGGGATGATTTGGGAGAATGGCATTGAAACATGTATAATATCATATAGGAAATGAATCATCAGTCCAGGTTCGATGCAGGATACAGGATGCTTGGGGCTATTGCACTGGGATGACCCAGAGGGATGGTATGGGGAGGGAGGTGAAAGGGGGGCTCAGGATGGGAAGCACGTGTACACCCGTTGTGGATTCATGTTGATATATGGCAAAACCAATACAATATTGTAAAGTAATTAGCCTCCAATTAAAATAAATAAATTTAAAAAAAAGAATAAAAGCAAAGTGAAAGATAATATAACAACAACAAAAAAAGCTTCCTGCCAGTGACCCAATGACCACTTTTGACTAAATGTCTTTTCAAACTAGAAATTTAATTTTTAATCTCCCAAATGCAGGTTATACATTTCTTATCTAGGAAAATGGATTTTGTTTCCCTTGAGGTATTCCTTCTATGGCCAAGTCTTCATTAGTCCAGAAAGAATGATACACTTTAAAGATTTTGGGTTTTCCTGTACCCTATTCCTCAGGCCCTCATATAAAGGAGTGTAGGCCCCACTGCCAAGGGAGAGGCAGGTACAATAGGACCTCAGTGAGGCCTTCCTCTATGGTCATCATCAACAGAGCTACCATATAACCTACATAAATGGAACATGAAAATGTGCTATATCAAGAAAGTTGTCTGGAGTCACTTAGCTAGAGAATAGCAAAAGAAGGACTATAACTAGGGTTTTTACTTTAGGTTCCATTTTTTATGCAGAATATTTTATTCGTGTATTTGATAACTGTACAGATGTCTCTGCCCTCATCTTTATCTCTGTATTCTTACTGAACCACAAAATTCCTAAAGAATGAGACTTGTATCTGTTTAACTCCATCAGATGTATGAACATCAGATGGTCCAGGTTTCATTTTTGTTTCCATCGCAGTGGAATTGTGGTATGTTTTGGACAGAATAATAGCTGGTTACCACAATTGACCAGAGAGCTGCAATATCAGTAGGGCCTTGTCATTCTGGACATTCATTTAGTCACATTTATTACATCCTTTCCATTGGCCAAATGTTTTCTAGGATCTGGAGATACAAAATGTATATAAGCCTTGCCTTGCTGATATTATTAAAGACAGACATGCCAACAAGTAAAAACAGCAATGTGTATTAAGTACTATCACAGAGAAATTATGGGAAAGAAATCCAAACCTAGGTAAGAACAAGTATGAATTATTTAGATGAAATTGGAGTAATCAATAAATGAGGAGGAGAAAATATAATCCAAATAGTAGGAATTGCACATTCACAGACAAGCAGGCAAGATGAAGCCTGGCATTTTACCCAGAATCACATGTTATTCAGGTGGGAATTCCACAGGGAGGAAGATGTGCTGAAGATCACAAGTGAGGTTTTAAGAAAATTACTTGTGCAGTACACCATTAAAGACTTTGGAAAAAAAAAAAAAAAAAGACACACAATTACTCACCAGGTTGGGAGATGGAAGGAAAGTCCCTAAGACAGAGACCAATGGAATATTGGTCAGTGATCCACAGTTTGATTCAATTCACTCAGTGCTGTGGGCACCATGCTGAAGATTCAGGATATGTCTAAGACTGATGAAAAGTTCTGAGAAGTGAAAAGAAAAGGATGTTCTCTAAAATATGAAAAACTGCAGAAATAAAATGTCATCTGCTGAATTAAAACCTCTAAAGAATGTACATTGTGTCAGTGGCAAAAGTTTGTTTTCAAAACAATGATTTGAGTAGGTTTTCTCACTTTGCAAGAGTTGCAAAGAATGCAAAATTTTGCTGAGAAATCAGAGCCAACCAAAAAGTGTTACTCCAAGGTACATATTCAAAAGAAAATTTAAAAACTCTTTGTACATGAAAAGAAACATTAGTTTATGGAGTGGTAGGTGGATTTTAATGTGTTTTTCACATGGTGTGGGATAGGACCCCTGAAAGTCAGAATTCCCAGGATTTCTGAGGTCTTAAAATGGCCCTGACCTTCAGCAGAGGAGCTGTGAAGTCATATTTAGGAAGTAGACTTGGCAGTGTAAGAGGATAGAGAGGTTTTTTGGTGCAGTGTTACTGGGTGGAGAAGAAAGTTTATTCAGGCAGAAAGAACCAAGAATTCACAGCCTGCTCTGGTCTCAGTTCTGACGCTGGTTGGCAGGGATCTTGGGAAAACCATTTCAGTTCCCTGTGCCTCATTTTCCTCCTCTGGCAAATGTGTAGTTGGTCTAAAATCAGCTGTCATGTGGCCCACAGAAATAGTTGGCTGACACAATGTATTTTTGATTTAATTTTTATTAAGGTAACACAAAGATTCAGTTTCAAAAAGTCAAAAGTATATCAAGACTTGTAACAATAGAATAGTGGTTTCCTGCTTTACCCCTCCCTAACTTTGAGTCCTGCTTCCAACAGGCAATAACTTTTAATCCAATAGTTTCTCCTAGTGGTCCCCTTTTAAAAAAAGTAATGTGTTTATTCCATAATGTTTTAAATTTTCAATTTTAGTTCTCCTAAGAGCTGGAATTAGGGTGAAGTATGTACGGCTCTCACATTTCACAATATTTACTTCAGGCAAAATATTTGCGGGGGTGCCACAAAAGTTAGAAATCAAAATAAGTAAAATTTTAATGCAATATTTGAAATAATCAAAATTATGCAAAAATTTTTTTATGAGTAAAATATCAAAATTCACAATAAAGGCAGGATCTGACAGGGCTGCAAATAGGAGGAAATGAGTGAAGCTGAACTGTACAGCATAGAATAGGATTCTGTCTGTCCTTAAACTCTTGCTATTGGCGAGTAGGAATTCCCACCCTGCAAACTAGAATTTAGCTCTTCTCTGTCACACCCTAACTCCCCTATTTTCCTCCCTCATCCCCTTCCACCTCATTAGGAATCACCTGGGGGCTTCTAAAAATTGTCACAGCCCAGTCTGTGTGCCAAACCAATTAAACCAGAATGTCTGGGATTGAGATGGAAGGCCTCGGTGTTTTTTAAAATACCCTTGCATGGTTCTACTGTGCAGCCCAAATTGTGAACCTCTGCAATAGACTGACATCACAATTTCAACTGAATGACTGTAAAGTGCTTACATCATTTGAACAATACAGTTGTTCACAGTTAAGCCCATAAAGTACAATATTTATGTTTTGATATTGCATAAGTTTTCTTTTATCCTTGTCTAATTTTTGTATATTGATCACTAATTTATCCCAGAAGTCTAGCAGAACTCTGAAATGGTTTTCAATCAAACACAGCATTTATTCAGTTCAGTTCAGTTGCTCAGTCGTGTCCGACTCTGCGACCTCATGGACTGCAGCATGCCAGGCCTCCCTGTCCATCACCAACTCCCAGACTCATGTCCATCAACTCAATGATGCCATCCAACCATCTCATCCTCTATCGTCCCCTTTTCCTCCTGCGTTCAACCTTTCCTAGCATCAGGGTCTTTTCCAATGAGTCAGTTCTTTGCATCAGGTGGCCAAAGTATTAGAGTTTCAGCTTCAGCATCAGTCCTTCCAATGAATATTCAGGACTGATTTCCTTTAGGATGAACTGGTTGGATCTCCTTGCAGCCCAAGGGACTCTCAAGAGTCTTCTCCAACATCACAGTTCAAAAGCATCAATTCTTCTGTGCTCAGCTTCCTTTATGGTCAAACTCTCACATCCATATGTGACCATTGGAAAAACCATAACCTTGACTAGATGGACCTTTGTTGGCAAAGTAATGTCTCTGGTTTTTAATATGTTGCCTAGGTTGGTCATAACTTTTCTTCCAAGGAGCAAGCATCTTTTAATTTCATGGCTGCAGTCACCATCTGCAGGGATTTTGGAGCCCCCCCCCAAATAAAGTCTCTCACTTTTTCCATTGTTTCCCCATCTACTTGCCATGAAGTGATGGGACTGGATTCCATAATCTTGGTTTTTTGAATGTTGAGTTTTAAGCCAACTAATAAAAAGGTAATTTATTAGGGGCATACATTTTCCTGGAGACATCCCTCTTGGAGTTATTCTCGTGGTCTGCTTTGGCCTGCTGTACAGCCATCATCCTGGGACCTCCCTTTCTCCTTTTCTAGGTTTGGTATCCATTTTCCTGGTTCTTATGTCATATTTATGCATAGTTGTTCAGATCCTCCTGTTCTGGAACATTTCCCTGTACTAATTCTTTGATAATTTTCACCTTTCCATTTTTTTCCCTGAAACTGCTATGATTTAGTTGTCATATTAATCCTATAATTTTCTTATATTTATGACATTCTGTTGTTGTTGTTCTAATTCCTAGGAAATGCCCTCAAATATTATCTCTTAATACTTCTATTGATTTTTAAAGTTATACTTTAGTATATTTTTGCCTTCTGGTTTTCTTTTTTTTTTTCTGAGTGCTTCTCCCCCCGCCCCCACACTTAGCATTCACACCTGTTTCATGACTGCAATAGTAACTACTTCTACACTTCTGAGGATGTTAATATTCTCAGTATAGTTTTTCAAGTTCTCTTCTGTACTGCCTCTGTCTCCTCAATGTACTTGTTCTTGTTGGTAAGTTTTGGTTTCTAGCTTTCACATTAGACCCTTTCCTTGAGTTTTGGGAAGTCCTTGCCTCTGTATTAATTTTTAAGAGTGAGGCACTCCCACAGCCAGTATCAAACTTAATGGTGAAAAACTGAAAGTATTTCCTCGAAGATTAGGAATAAGACAAGGATGCCCACTCTTACCACCTTTATTCAGCGGAGTATTGGAAGTCCTAGTCATAGCAGTCAGACAAGAAAAATAATAAAAGGAATCTAAATTTGAAAGGAAGAAGCAAAACTGTCATTGTTTACAGATGAAGAAAATCCTAAATATGACACCAAAACTATTAAAAGTAATAAATAAATTTAGTAAAGTTGTAGGATACAAAATCAATATACAGAAATCTGTTGTATTTCTATACAAGTATAACAAACTATCAGAAAGAGAACTTAAGAAAATGATCCATATTCAATTGCAATAAAAAGAATAAAATATACAGGAGTAAATTATACTCTGAAAACTGTAAGACACTTATGAAAGAAATTGAAGATGACACAGACAAATGGAAAGATACACTGTGCTCATGAATTGGAACAATTAATATTGTTAAAATGAACGTTTTACCTAAAGCAAGATACAGATTTAGTGCAATCCCTATCAAAATTCCAGGGGCATTTTTCATATAACTAAAAAGTAATTTTAAAATTTGTATGGAAACACAAAAGACTGCAAATAGCCAAAGCAATCTTGAGAAAGAAAATCAGAGTTAGAGATATTACATGCTCTGATTTCAAACTAATTACAAAGCTATAGTAATCAAAACAGTATGGTACTAGCACAAAAACCAGATACATAGGTCAATGGAACAAAATAGAAAGCTCAGAAATAAACTCATGCTTATATGGCCAATTAGGCTATGAAAAATGAGGCAAGAATATACAATGGGGTAAAACAGAGCCTCTTCAATAAATAGTGTTGGGAAAATTGGATGGCTACATGGAAAAGCTGCCTGAATGGGAACAGATAATTGCAAACAGTACATTCAATAAAGGGTTAATGTCCAAAATATACAAAGAACTCATATACCTCAACATCAAAAAACCCCCAAATAACCCAATTTAAAAATAGGCAGAGGACCTGAATAGACATTTTCCCAAAGAATATGTACAGACAGCCAACAGAAATATGAGAAGTTGCTCAACATGACTAATCATCAGGGAAATGCAAGTCAAAACCACGAGACCATTTCACATCTCTCATTATAGCTATTATCAAGAAGATAATAAATAATAAATGTTGGCAAAACATGGGAAAGGGGGATCCTTGTGTGCTGTTTGTGAGAATGTAAATTGGTACAGCCAATATTAGAAAACAGTATGGAGGTTCTTCAAGAAATTAAAAATAGAACTACCATATGATCCAGTAATTTCACTTCTGGTTATTTATTTGAAAAGAACAAAAGTACAAATTCAAAAAGATGAACACCAATTTTCATTGCAGTATTATTTATAATAGACAAGATATAGAAACAACCTCAGCATCCATCAACAGATGAATGGATAAACAAATATGGTAATAAATATATACAATGGAATATTAGCCATAAAAAAATAAAATTTTGACATTTTGACAAATAGATGGGTGAATCTGGAGGGTGGATGAATCTGGAGGGTATTATGCTAAGTGAAATAAGTCAGACAGAGAAATGCAAATACTGTATAATCTCACTTATATATGGAATCTAAAAAACAAGCCAAAAATGAAAATAGATTCATAGATACAGAAAATAAATCAGTAGTTGACAGAAGGGTGGCAGTAGAGAGTGAAATAGGTGAAGGGGATTAAGAGGAACAAAATTTCAGTTATAAAATAAATAGTCTACTGGGGTGTAATATGATCAATAATATTGTAATAAGTTTAATTGGGACAGATGATTATTAGACCTATTGTGATGATCATTTTATAATATATGCAAATATAAAATCATTCTGTAGTACAGCTGAAACTAACATAATATTGTATGTGAACTAAATTTTAAAAATCAATTAAAAAATAAAACCCTGTTCCCCTTAGAAGAAGATATTAAAATAATAAATTGAACCATTAAAAAAAAGTGAGGCACTAAGAAACTGCTTGAAAGCTTGATGTGTGAACAGGTTGGTGTGTAGACTGCAGGGTGCTGACCTAGCTACATTCTTTGTGTGTGTGTTTGCTCCCTCCTGCCCCTCAATTATTAGCATCTGTAGACCTTTTCTCTTGAGTACTTTGAGGGGATAAGCCTGATTGCCATGTTTCTTAGAATTGAGGGTGATGGTGGGAAGTAGGGTGGATGGAGGAGCCTGTATAGTTCACTGTTCAGAATATAGATCGTTAATTTAATCTCTCTGTTTTCACCAAATATCAAAATCAGGGCAGGCTTTACCCACATAGACTGTATTTCATTGGTCTAGGGCTCTTAACAATCTCTCAAAGCTCATCGGCTCGCTCTAAGTCACAGTTAAGGAGGATGAAATCTTCACTGCGGTACAGTAGCTATGACAGAAGGAGAGGCAGAAGAGACAAGTCCTTGCCTGTGTCAGCGGAGGCTTCAGAGAAAAGTCATCTTTGAACTGGGTTCACCTGGTGAATTTAGAATTCCAGTCCCTAGGAAAAGGCAACTGGATACATCAGTTCAGTTCAGTTCAGTCGCTCAGTCATGTCTGACTCTTTGTGACCCCGTGAATCGCAGCACACCAGGCCTCCCTGTCCATCACCAACTCCCGGAGTTCACTCACACTCACGTCCATTGAGTCAGTGATGCCATCCAGCCATCTCCTCCTCTGTTGTCCCCTTCTCCTCCTGCCCCCAATCCCTCCCAGCATCAGAGTCTTTTCCAATGAGTCAGCTCTTCGCATGTGGTGGCCAAAGTACTGGAGTTTCAGCTTTAGCATCATTCCTTCCAAAGAAATCCCAGGGCTGATCTCCTTCAGAATGGACTGGTTGGATCTCCTTACAGTCCAAGGGACTCTCAAAAGTCTTCTCCAACACCACAGTTCAAAAGCATCAATTCTTCAGCTTTCAGCTTTCTTCACAGTCCAACTCTCACATCCATACATGACCACTGGAAAACCATAGCCTTGACTAGATGGACCTTTGTTGGCAAAGTAATGTCTCTGCTTTTCAATATGCTATCTAAGTTGGTCATAACTTTTCTTCCAAGAAGTAAGCGTCTTTTAATTTCATGGCTGCAGTCACCATCTGCAGTGATTTTGGAGCCCCCCAAAATAAAGTCTGACACTGTTTCCCCATCTATTTGCCATAAAGGGATGGGACTGGATGCCATGCTCTTCGTTTTCTGAATGTTGAGCTTAAGCCAACTTTTTCACTCTCCACTTTCACTTTCATAAAAACGCCTTTTAGTTCCTCTTCACTTTCTGCCATAAGGATGGTGCCATCTGCATATCTGAGGTTATTGATATTTCTCCCAACAATCTTGATTCCAGCTTGTGCTTCTTCCAGCCCAGCGTTTCTCAGGATGTACTCTGCATAGAAGTTAAATAAGCAGGGTGACAATATACAGCCTTGACATACTCCTTTTCCTATTTGGAACCAGTGTGTTGTTCCATGTCCAGTTCTAACTGTTGCTTCCTGACCTGCATATAGTTTTCTCAAGAGGCAGGTCAGGTGGTCTGGTATTCCCATCTCTTGAAGAATTTTCAGTTTATTGTGATCTGCACAGTCAAAGGCTTTGGCATAGTCAATAAAGCAGAAATAGATGTTTCTCTGAAACTCTCTTGCTTTTTCGATGATCCAGCGGATGTTGGCAATTTGATCTGTGGTTCCTTTGCCTTTTCTAAAACCAGCTTGAACATCTGGAAGTTCACGTGTTCACGTATTGCTGAAGCCTGGCTTGGAGAATTTTGAGCATTACTTTACTAGCATGTAGGATGAGTGCAATTCACGTCCAAGGTAAGAGAAACCAAAGTAAGATGGTAGGTGTTGCAAGAGGGCATCAGAGGGCAGACACACTGAAACCATAATCACAGAAAACTGGATACATACATACATACACATATATATATGTGTATATATATATATATATATATATGTATATAGTCTGTGAGGGGGGCGGGGAGGTGGTGGTGCCATCCAGGGGAGAAAAGCTGATTTGTTGCCCCAGTGCCACTGGAGAAACAGCAAGACTGTGGACACCTTCTGGCTCTCCTTTCCTCACAAGTCATCAGAATGGTCTCTCACTGTTCTGTAATTCCCCACATTGTGCCTTATGGTCTGTCTATATGTTAAATTCATAATCTCCCAATTAAGTTGTATGCCTTAGTCTTACTGGCAACATGTTTGCAGGTCATCTTCTGAAAAGGTTTCTGCAGGAAACACAGCCCGCTGACTGCAGTTATCCATCTTCTCAGTCCCCAGTGGCACCTCCTTACCTCACCTGGTTTGGGTGCTGGGCTCTCCCCATCTATTACACCGCCAAGCATGACTGGGTCCTTCATTGCACCCGAGGGACCAGTGCCAAGCACAGGGTCCAGCCTGTGTGGCTCATTTAATATGCCTCTTATGTCCTAGGCAAGTGCTCCCTGTTCATAACTGCCGGGAGCCGGCGAGAGACATTCCACTCGTGACAAAGGTCATGAGGAAGGGGGCTCGGCATACGCAAAGGCGGGATCGAGCCTCGGGAGTGCCCCCGGATATTCTCGAGCATCTACCCCCCAAAAAAAACCAGAGTCTGCCTACTTTATTGCTTTGTGCTCTCACCTCTGACTTTACTGGGGGCTGTCCCCCACCACCATCTCACTCTCTCTGTCAAAGAGTTAACTTACAGCTCCAATTAATAAAGTTCCTGGGCAATTAGGAGTGTTTAAATCCAAACCCCTCAGATGGCTCTCTAACTCGCCTGACAAGTTTACCCGGACACCTACAGCTATGCATACGATTGTTTACAGTCTCCCAGCCTCCAGAGGCACGGGAAGCTTAAGATATTCAAATAGCTTAGAGCCTCTCAGAGAATTAGAAACTGTCAGAATAAAGCTAGTAAAAGATTTCATTGATGAGCCAATGTTTGTTGCCAAGTTTTCACATCCCCTGAATTGTATCCTTGAATGTGCATTAATTAATATAGTTGGTATGTAGAAAAAATAAGTAGTGGCCTGGTGTTAGTAACTTTAGACCCTTAAGGTAGTAAATTCTTTCCTTTGTAAACCCATTACACATCCACCCTATAGGAACGTAATCTTATCTTCGGAGGATGGCGCCAAACCTTAGAATAATTACTCTTAGAGAAAATAAGTCTTTGTTGATAAGTCCTTGTCAAGAGTCATAAAATGTTAATAGGCCTCTGGCCAGAAAATGATGTAAATCACCTAAACCATTTGTATACGATAAATCTGCAGGAAAGAAACCCTGGTTTTTGATAAGCATCAAAGACTGCTGATTTTGCATCCCCTATTGTCCTCTATGTGTAACTTAGGGTATAAAAGCCCCTGTTGAAAATAAAGCTATGGGCCTTGCTCACCAACGCTTGGTCTCCCCATGTCATTCTTCCCTTTAACTTCCAGCTGAGTGTCCATCTGGAGCGTGGATATCCTCTGCGACCATTTATTTGCCTGGGCTTCTAAGACCCACTCGAGAAGGTGTCTAAGGTGGGGCACCTTTCGCTATTCGAGAGGGCGCCTGCGGCCTCCGTGGTCAGAGCTAACCTGGTGTCACGGGTTATATTGATTTTCTGCGTAAACCAAGCCACTCAGCTTCTTTTCTCCACTGAATTTTCCTACTGAGCTATCCTCATTCTATTCCTCTTTATTATATCTAATTAACATTTGAATAGGTCGCCTAGCCGTCTCTCCTTCGAAGACCCTGGATCAGCCGGGGCTGGACCCCGGCACATAACCTCCTTTTTGAGGAATAAATTCTAAATTGCAAGAATTCACCTCACATCTCCACTTTGCCCTTTCTCTTTTGACCTTTTGAAAGCCTTCTCAGTTACCTTTCTGATCACCAACTTCACTCATTTTGACTGGTGGAAGAGGAGTCAAACAGAGAAAAGGAACATGTCAGATCTTGTCTTCACCGGGGCAAGAGAAAACAGAGAGAGGAAAAATTGAAACTGTATTTACCTTCAAAAACAAATAGTACATCAAAGCATTCATATGTGAAGAATGGTCTGGGCAAACATAAAAATGTCTTGGCTTATCAGTAGGTGTGGCAGGGCAAAAAAATCAGTCCCTTTGAAAGAGCTGCTTACCTACATTTGAAGGCAGTGCCTTCATGAATGGGCTTCCCAGGTGGCTCAGTGATAAAGAACCTGCCTGCCAGTGCAGGAGATGTAAGAGATACCTGTTCGATCCCTGAGTTGGAAAGATCCCCTAGAGAAGGGCATAGCCACCCACTCCAGTATTCTTGCCTGGAAAATCCCATGGACAGAGGGGCCTGGTGCATTATAGTCCATAAGATCACAGAGTCGGACATGACTGAAGCAACTTAGCATGCAGCCATGCCTTTATGATTAGCCAGACCCTGGGTTAAAATATTGGAGGTGAAGGGGAAAAAAGACAGGCATCACGTGGTTTAGTAAGTGGGAAATGTCATCAGAATTTCCCAGTAGGGAAACCTGTGGTTTCATGATATGCAATCAATTTTCTCTAGTGTTTCTCCAATTGGCTGGTCATTTCACCTCTCTATATCTCTGTTTTTCTCATCTATAAAGTTTAGAGGTTGGACTTGAGGTCTGTACTGCCCACCAGGGTATCTACTGCTGCTGCTAAGTCACTTCAGTCGTGTCTGACTCTGTGCGACCCCACAGACGGCAGCCCACCAGGCTCCCCCATCCCTGGGATTTTCCAGGCACGAGTACTGGAGTGGGGTGCCATCTCCTTCTCCAAGGGTATCTTCTAGCCACATGTAATTATTGAACATTTGAAATTGTGTTGTAAGTATGAAAGACATGCTGGATTTTGAAGACTTCATGCAAATATAGAATGTAAAATATCTTATTCATAATTTTTTATTGAATATATGTTGGGGTGATAATATTTTGGATATATTGACTTGAATAAAATATGTATCAAAATTAATTTCACTTTCTTTCCCCCAGATTTCCCAGAAAATTGGAAAAAGTAACCATTGCATATGTGATTCTCATTGTGGATCCTGTCATATTTCTATTGATTAGCACTACCCTAGATAGTATTTAAGGCTCCTCTTAGCTCTCCAATTCTATGACTAAATGCTCTTTTAAGTACTGATTCCCTGATAGTTACTCAGGAGCAAAAACAATTCAGAGAACATTTAAAGTAATTCTTGCCATCATGAAGCTCAGAATCTCACTCTAGAGGCTAAGCTTAGGTCAATGGAGAGTTCTTAGACTGGCCTTTGAATCATTAGCACCTGGTATAATCCTTAATCTAATATCTGGCTCAATTAGCAAATATGGGAAATTAGAGAACAATTAGTGTGGATATATTTAAATTAACAAGATTTAAGTAAAAGCAAGGTAGCTCTGAGTGAACTCAATGTTTTATTTTAGGGCAAGTCCTAATATACCTTGCATATTTAAGCATTCTTTTACCAAGAAAGTGAGACAATTTCTTTCCCTGCCATTGTCCTCTATATAAAGCTGTTGGTTAGTATGCTGCCTCCTATTTGAGAGCAGAAGAATCAGAGAAATTTAGAAGTATGAGGATGCAAAATGCTAATAAATTAAGGATGTACAACAGATTAATTTTAACCTTTAAAAATATTACCAATACTTAAGAGGCATACATTTAGAAATTATCTTGGTAGCTTTTTGCTCATTGATATTCAAATACTGACTGGCTCAATTAATTTGGGGGGCGGGGGAGAAGAAACACAGAAGAAAAACTGCTGGTCTAGACATCTCAAAATGACTGATTCTAAATATTATATGGCAAAGTGAAGATGCACAGTAATTTCAGATTTTGAACTATTTTCTGGCAAATTTTTGGACTCTGTTGAAAACATCAAACATGTTGGAGAAACAGTTTGATTCGACAGATCCCCTTAGCTTGAAACTTTCCCTCAGGAGGTAGGGAAAATAAAGTCATTGCTGTAATTGAGCTGAGTTCTTTCATTTAGAAGCAAGAATAAATATGCTCATTTAGATAAACCATTAGAGCCCCTCCTCTCCCTTTAATGATCTTCCTTTTCTTTTAGAGCAAATAATAGTTGTGTTCCCAGGAAGCAAGAGAATATCATTAATACTCACTCCAAGGTGGAAAGAACAAGGTGGCCCAGATGGTAAAGAATCTGCCTGTATGCAGGGGACCTGGGTTCAGTCCCTGGAGGAGGAAATGGCAACCCACTCCAGTATTCTTGCCTGGGAAATCCTATGGACAGAGAAGCCTGGTGGGCTATAGTCCATGGGGTCACAGAGAGTTGGATATAACTGAGCTAATAACTCTTTTGCTTTCTTTCACTGAGTCACAGTCCTATCCAGGTGAAAGAATGTTTTTGCCTTTAAAGAGCCCTTTGCTCTTCACCCTAGTCCATGCCCCCTTATCAGTCATAATAACAAAGTAATTTTCAGGGAAGAGCAATGTTGTTCAGTGTCCCTTCTTGCATAGAGTATATTTTTGCCTTTTCATACTGTAAAAACGTTGCTGACAAAGGTCTGTATATTCAAAGCTATGGTTTCTACAGTAGTCATGTATGGATGTGAGAGCTGGACCATAAAGAAGGCTGAGAGCTGAAGAATTGTTGCTTTCAAATTGTGGGGCTGGAGAAGACTCTTGAGAGTCCCTTGGATGGCATGCAATATCAAATCAATCCATTCTAAAGGAAATCAACTCAATATACTTTGGAAGGACTGATGCTGAAGCGGTAGCTCTAATATTTTGGCCATGTGATGTGAAGAGCTGACTCAGAAAAGACCCTGATGCTGGGAAAGATTGAGAGCAGGAGGAGAAGGGAACGATAGAGGATGAGATGGCTGGATGGCATCACTGACTCAATGGACATGAATTTGAACAGACTTCGTGAGACAGTGAAGAACAGGGAAGCCTGGTGTCCTGCAGTCCATGGGGTTGCAAAGAATCGGACATGACTTAGCAACTGAATAACAACAATACAGTCAGGTCCCTTACGAGCTCTCCTGTGATTATCTGAGCTGGGACTCTTAGCAGATCTTCAAATCTACTCTTCTTGGAAGTCACTCCTTCTGTCATGGGAGAAAGAGAGTACATGTTAGCCTCAGCTGACATGTGAAAACTGAGGCCAGGATGTCGTTCATTTTTTCAGAAACCAGCATAATGTTTGGCTCACATAGAATTCACTTAATGGTGAATTAATGGTGATTTTTTAATAGAGCTTTGGACACAGCTCCTTCATTTCCTTGAGTGAAAGCTAGGAAATAGGTATTTCTGAGTCCTAAGTAGTTTATACAGAGGTTTAGAATGAATGGCTAAGAGTATAGGTGTTTCCTAAAACTTTAGTATCTTAAGATGTAGCTGGAGAGTTGGGCTATTTCAGGCCTGAGTTCCTTAAAAATGAGACAGACAGGAAGAAAGCAGCCAGCTGCTTTTATGCATGTTGCAATGACAGAATGAGCACATCATCTAGGAAAGCAAATAACTGCAAATATTCTTCTGAATAAGCAGGAATGGAAGATGGGAAAAACTGCTGAGAACATTTTACATTAGGATTTTTTTCACAGCTTTCCCAATCTTGGCGGTTGTAAGAGAATTGTTTTATGTGGTTTTGGTCTGTGCTTGCAACATTTGGCAGCCTATTCCCGAACACAAAGAGGTATTTCAGGATGTCTGGTGAGTGACCAGTGGTTTGCCTTTTTAACTCTTCAAAATATAAAAATTAAATGGATTACTTAAAACCATTTTTGTTTTCAGGGGTTAATAATAACCTATTCCTTAGCACTAGCTTCTCTGGTTTTTATGCTATCTTATGTTCCAGTGAGGCTCTCTGAGAAGTTAAGAATGATATGCTTCTTCTTCTTATTATTATTTTTTACCAAATCCAAAAGGCTTCTCTCAGCCTTTGTTTTCTATAATCTGTGTGACCTCCACTTGGTATCACCGACCACCTGCTCCTTCTTGAAAACTCCTCTGTTCTTATTTCTAAGACATCATGTATGCCAGCCCTTGCTTAGTTCTTTGATAGTGCCTCTGTCTCTTCCACAGCCTCTCTTGGGTCAGTTTAATGGAAGATACAGGGATTGAATGTGTTACCAATCTCCTGTGGGTAAGGGGCCCTTCAATGGGTCCTTTGCCTGGAGTCACAAATGCCAACATTGAATGAGACTGGGTTTGGCATAGCAGAGCAGAAACTTTGTTCATTGATCAAAGAATGGAGAAGGGAGAGCTCCTGCTCTAAAGATACCTTCTCCTCAAAGGAAGGGGACAAAGGAATATTAAGGGATAGGAGGCAGACACGTCATCAGGTTCTAGACTTTCAGGGGCAGCTGGGACATGTGCAGTCTTCCACACTCCTTTGCAAATGGCACAAACTGTGCCTAGCAGAGTACAAATCCTCCCCTTAAGTGGCGATCTTGTCATGGTAATGAAGCAAAGGTGACTTTCAGACACCTCCAGGTCTCATTTGCACAGGCTCATTCCTGTGGTGAAGTCAGAGCTGGTTCTGTACAACTGGCAACTGTATATCTCTCAAAGGATGTTAAAGCTTCTCTGCCAACCATCAGGCACTTTTGAAACGAGCACAGAGATAAACAAGGCTAGTGTCCTTCAGCTCTCAGATACTGGTTTGGAAACACAGGAGTAAATCAAGGCACGAGTCCTTCAGCTTTGAGAGGCTGTTATGCGTGACAAACGTAGTTGGCTTTTCAGGATTAGAATGAGGAGGAGGGAGGGAACATAAGCACAAAATGAGACCTGAGGGAGATCCTGAGGGCCATGAGGGCAGTGCTAAAGGTTCTGATTTTATCCTAAGAGAAGTGTGCAGCCACTAACATAAGAAATGTAGGGTCTGTCTATCTATCTATCTTATACATACATACATATATTATATATATAAATGTATTTATATATTATTTATATATAATATATAATTAAATACATTATATATAATACATATAATTAAATACCTTATATATTATATATAATTAAATACATTATATATATAAATATAAAATGATTACTTTGTGTTTAAGTGAAACACTCCAAATTCAGAGGAAGAATGGGAGTCAACAATGGAAGCAGAGAACCTGGTTGGTCAGGAGTCTACAGCATAGTTCAGGGAAGAACAGATGCTGACTTGGGCGAGTGTGATGGTGAGGGGTATACAGCGTGCTTGAAGAATTGAAGAGTTATATTAAAAGATCCAGTTTCAAGGCACTTAGAGCTTTTCCTCTTTCTATAGCCCCTCCAAGCAGCTTGCAGGGCCTCAGTTTCTCCATGAGGAACTGAGCCTGGACCCATGACAGTGGAGCGCTGAGTCCCAACCACTGGACTGTCAGGAGATTCCTGCCACACAGAGTTTAGAAAGAGACTCTGACATAAAAAATGACAGTACTTGAGGAATGGCAGAAAGCAGCATGTGAATTTCACCAAGGGATAAAGGAAGAAGTCATCAGCTATAGTTCAGGTAAATCAGAGGAAGTCTCATGGAGACCCTTCTAAGTATTTAAATTTGGCTGATATTGGGATTGTAAGGGTGGGGGTGACAAAAAGTGGCTGGACAAGAATTAGTGTGCATTTCCTGAAGGGCCTTGTTTGGACTTTATTCTATGGGGTTAGGAGTCATCTAAATGTTTAGAACACTGGAGGGTGGAAACATTTGAATTTGAAACCACCATTCCGGTAGCAGTGAAGAGACTGGTTAGAGGAAGGGCGGACTGCAGCCAGGAAACCAGCTGGGGAGACTTTTGTGGTTACCCGGGTTAGAGAGGATGAGGTCAGGAATTAAGGAAGTAGCAGAGGAGAGGGTGAGGAAAGGACAGAATAAGGAAACACGGAGATGATAAAATTGACAGGTTTTCTGAATGATACATGAGTGCTGTTAAGGATAGGGAGAAATCCAAGTCCCATTCCATGCTTCTGGTGTGGGTAACTGGGCAGGTGACAGGGCCAATGACCAAAACAGGGACACACTTGAGGCAAACAATGATGGATTTCATTTGGGACTGGTGAGGCAGATGAGCCTCTGGAATGCTGCATGGAGATATCTGGTAAGTAGGTGAACAGAACGATCTGGGCCGGACTGGAGACACATACACACAGTAGTTATCATGACATAGATGCTGAGTGAAGAAGCTTCCTGCAGGTGGGAGTCCCACTTCTTCTAGTAGATCCCCTAGTGTATCTGTTTAGTGCCTTGTACAAAGGGGATTTCATTGCTTTGTACAAAGACATTTTAAAGTCTACTGTTAAGTTATCATCATGAGAGTAGGTTAAGTGAAAATGTTAGTTGCTCAGTTGTGTCTGACTCTTTGCGACCCCACGGACTGTAGCCTGGCAGGCCCCTCTGTCCACGGAATTCTCCAGTCAAGAGTACTGCAGTGGGTTGCCATTCTCTCCTCCAGGGGATCTTCCTGACACAGGGATGAAACCTGAGTCTCCTGCATTGCAGGGGGATTATTTACTGTCTGAGCCAGTAGGTAAATTCTATGTAGATTTTGAAGCACTTTAGGACAGTATCAAGTTTGTAACAGAAGAGGTAATGTAACTGACAAGCCAGCAATGTAAATTTTAGGGCATTTTAAAGTACAGAGGCAAGGTTGTATCTCATGAATTCCTCACCTAGGTTTACAGGATATTGGATGACAAACCCTTAGGGAGGGATGTACAGTTTGTCATTAAAATTATTCACACTTGATTTACAGGCACTCTGCTGCCTTGTTTGCTTATTCTATGCAGTACGTGACTATAACCATGATTTTAAAAGCCTTGGACAGACACTGTAGGCAAAATCAGAATACATACATTAAAAAAAAAAAAAGTCCCTTGCTTTCTTTTGACTGTGCTTGGTAGATTTCGGATGCCAGGGTGTGAGTCACGAGTTTAAAGGAAAAAACCTAAACACTCAACTATGGAATCTCAGGACTAGCTTTTCAAACATGAATGTGTGTGTGGACCACATTCTGCAAGGAGATTTTTCTAGAGCTGAGAGGACCTGGGTATATAATAAGAACTCAGAATGATGGTGATGATGTAATAAATTCTCACAGCAACTCTATAATGTAACATTTGTTACTACGTCCACTCACAAAGTATACTACATCCAACAAAGTATAGAGAACTGTGAAACATGCCCTGGGTCACACCCTTAGGAAGAAGTAAGGAAAGAACAAGAAATTGGATCTGTTGGCTTCTAGTTGCACAGAGTTGGACACGACTGAAGCAACTCAGCAGCAGCAGCAGCAGCAGCAGAACTATACATAAAGCCACTCACTTGACAAATGTTTACTGGGCACCTACTAAATGCTAGACTGAGGTAAAATGTTGACTAAAAGCTTTCAGGGATTTAGTCTAATTTGACAGAAAGAGAATTCCAGATAAACGTTTACTTCTGCTTCTTTGACTACGCTAAAGCTTTTGACTCTGTGGATCAGATCAAATTGTGGGAAATTCTTAAGGAGATGGGAATACCAGACCACCTTACTTGCCTCCTGAGAAATCTGTATGCAGGTCAAAAAGCAAAAATTAGAACTGGACATGGAACAATGAACTGGTTCCAAACTGGCAAAAGAGTACATCAAGGTTGGATATTGTCACCCTGCTTATTTAACTTATATGCAGAGTACATCATGAGAAACGCTGGGCTGGAGGAAGCACAAGTTGGAATCAAGATTGCCAGGAGAAATATCAATAACCTCAGATATGCAGATGACACCACCCTTATGGCAGAAAGTGAAGAGGAACTAAAGAGCCTCTTGATGCAAGTGAAAGAGGAGAGTGAAAAAGTTGGCTTAAAGCTCAACATTCAGAAAACTAAGATCATGGCATCTGGTCCCATCACATCATGGGAAATAGATGGGGAAACAGTGGAAACAGTGGCAGACTTTATTTTTCTGGGCTCCAAAATCACTGCAGATGGTGATTGCAGCCATGAAATTAAAAGATGCTTACTCCTTGGAAGGAAAGTTATGACCAACCTAGACAGCATATTAAAAAGCACAGACATTATTTTGTCCACAAAGGTCCGTCTAGTCAAGGCTATGGTTTTTCCAATAGTCATGTATGGATGTGAGAGTTGGACTATAAAGAAAGCTGAACACCGAAGAATTGATGCTTTTGAACTGTGGTGTTGGAGAAGACTCTTGAGAGTCCCTTGGACTGCAAGGAAATCCAACCAGTCCATCCTAATGGAGATCAGTCCTCGGTGTTCATTGGAAGGACTGATGTTGAAGCTGAAACTCTAACACTTTGGCCACCTGATGCAAACAGCTGACTCATTGGAAAAGACCCTGATGCTGGGAAAGTTTGAGGGCAGGAGGAGAAGGTGACAACAGAGTATGAGATGGTTGGATGGCATCACCGACTCAATGGACATGGGTTTGAGTGGACTCTGGGAGTTGGTATTGGACAAGGAAGCCTGGTGTGCTGTGGTTCATGGGGTCACAAAGAGTCGAACACAACTGAGTGACTGAACTGAACTGATAGTCTAACCAGTCCATCCTGGAGTGCAGGAGGGATTTGTCTTGCATCAATCATTGTAGTGAATCTGGCCTTTTCTTAGGCTTAGAAATAGTCATCTAGTAGTGTTTTTGTAAAATGCTTAGACCTGTGCTTGGGACATACTAGGCACCATGTAAGTGTAGCTAGTATTGTTACTGTTTCTGTTATTTTTATTGTTGCTATTGTTACTGTGCCACTATGCACATGCTACTCTTGTAGAAACTATGAGCTCAGAATTATGAACTTCATCTATTATCTGTATTCAATAAAACATATTGGGCAGCCATCTGGAAAAAAACACTTGAATTCCCACCTCCGGTTAAATAAATTCCAGATGGTGCAAAGATTTGAATGTGAGAAAAAAATCATAAAAGTAATAGCACATACATAGGATAATTTTTAATTTGATTCTGGAATAGAGGAGGACTTTCTAAGTTGAACAAATTTCAAAGGCATAAAAGAAAACATTGATGTTTAATCCAACTACATAAAATAAAGAGTGACTTCATAAGGCTAAAACATAAAGAGAAAATACAATTAGAATCCAGGGGAAAATTGCAATCATAACATAGGCAAATGACTATTTTCTTTAATGCATAATTTCCTCAATACATTAATACCAGAATAGTCACTAAGAAAAAGGCCTATAACCTTATCTAGTAACAAATTAGATAAGGATATTTTTTAAAAATTATAAAAGTAACTCTTTAACATGAAAAGAAGCTCAACCTTATTCAAAATAAGAGAAATGAAAATCATGATATTGGCAAAGATAAAAAATGAAACCATTGAATTGAGTTAGGGGTTGATGGTGAAGGGAAATAAATATCCTCAAACATTTTTGGCAAAAGGGAAAATTGCTACAACTCCAATATAAAGCAATCCAGCAATCTCTATCTAAAACAAAAATGCAAATCCCTTGATTCAAGCAATTATATTACTGATTTTTCCTAAAGATGATTATTTTTACAAATGTGAAATGAGGACTGCATAAATGTATCTACTGCAACATTGTTTGTAATAGGGAAAAATAGGAACCATATAAGTATCGATCAAGAGAGGTCAGGTTAAATAAATTGCATTAGTTCTACACTATGGTGTACTATATAGCATTTAATAGAAGAAAAATTGGTTTTTATGGACTGATATAATCTGCAATCTGCAACATAAATTTTTAAAATGAAAAATTCAAGATGCAAAACATGTGTACCAAGCTACCATTTTGTAAAAATGTATTTTCATATATACTTTCCCCCCCAAAATATCGCTGAATAAGAAATGATAACAGGGGAGAACAAGAGGGCAGAAGAGTAGGTGGACATGGAGTACCTCTCTCTCCATGGATACATGAGGAACACACCTTCAGACATAGAAGTGCATGCATAACACCAGCTGACAGCAGACAGGAGTACCTGACCAGTGGAAAAGAATATATAGAACCATGCAAAACCCGGTAAGATGAAGGAACTAGGGGGGGAAAACAGGACTGGACCTGCCCTCTGCAGTGGGGGAACTGAAGCAGGGGTCTGATCCCCACATTGGGGCAATTGTCTGGGTTAGAAGAGAAACATTTAAGGCTGAGAGTGAAACAGCTGATCTGTGGCAGCCTAGATGGAATGAGAACAGACAGTCCTTGCTGCAGCCATACATACCCTGGATAGGGACACAGGTCCCCTGGAAGGCGCAGCAGCTGGGAGTTGGAGTTTAGGGATTGTGGAGCAATCCCAGGGTGAGGGCTGCTGTTGACGGTGGAGAGACAGACTGAGGGGATGTGCGGGAGGAGACTGTGGTTGGAAATGCCTGTGGAGAAAGCCAGGCAGCCATGGAAGCAAGGCGATACTGCTGAGTCATGCGTAGAGGGGGAGCCACCACCATAGCCTTTCTCCCCCCAACAGGCCAGCATCAGCAGCTGAACAGTAGAGAGGCTGGCCCATCAAACGCCTGATACACTGAACTAGAGTAGGACCCCACCCAGGGGGGTGCCACTCTATGTGCCTGACACACTGAACAACAGAGAAGAACCCCAGGCAAGGGAGCCCTCTAAGTGCCTGAACTGGCGGAGGCTATGGAGAAAGACCGGCCAAAGAGGCCTTCTGATCGCCAGCTACAAGAGGCTCGAAAAAAAAACTCTGATAGGGCCATAACTCCTGGGGTGGAGGCAGTCCATGTCCCTGAACACTTGGCATTGCCAGGGTCCCCACAAGCCAAGCAGCTGTGCCAACTTCATGTTCAACTCTCACTGGGGCAGAGCTGCCACAGGCAAAAAAAATGTTGCGTCTATGCATGCAGGGTTGCTTTGGTCGTGTTAAACTCTTTGTGACCCTGTAGACTGTGGCCTGCCAGGCTTCTCTGTCAGGGGGGTTCTCCAGGCAAGAATACTGGAGTGTATTGGCCAATACAGGTTGCCATACCCTTTAAGAGCACTATATTTCCTGCTGCCCTAGCCGGCAATTCCTGAGTACCTGGTGCTGCCAGAACCCCCCGTGACCCAAGCAGCTGCACCACCTCCACACCTGGCCCTCACAGGGGCAAACCCAAGTCCTCCAGGGCAGCCTCAGGAGCAAACCCCAGTGGACAACCCACATGCAGAGGTGGAGCTAAAACCACAATTGAAACCCAAGGTCAGTGTGACTAAAGAGGACCCCAAACCTTCCCACCAGCTGTATAAACTGAAGATTAAATCCACATGATCAGCTAGGCAGACTCTGTATCTATAGATTATATAAAAGGACATTGAGAGTTTCCACAAAACAAAACACACTAGTTCTGATAGCTGTGGACTGGAGGCAAGAACACACAGGAGTAGGACCAGATTAGAATCTGAGCTGCCAGGTCTCTGGACAGCAGGTCCAGAGATGAGCGCAGAGTTGGAGGGCATCCTAGGGAGGTGAGGTGGACTGTGAGTCCCAGCGAGGGAAAGGACTCTGAGAGCAGTGACTCAAGAAAAACATTTACTATTCTTATGTTCTGACTTGTTCTGTAGACTCTTTTGGATTTTTTTTTTTTTCCTTTCCCCTCCCCCTGTTGTAGTTGTTCATTTTATTGGCACTATGAAATCTAATTAAGCTTTGGAGCTTTATTATTTTTTTTCCTCAGTCACATTTTTTATTACTTTATAAACCTCTGCCTCTACGTTGGGCTTTTGCAGTCCTATGGAGTTCTCACTCTTTTCTCTCTCTCTCTCTCTCTTTTTATAGTTTTAATTTTTAACCTATGATTACTTTTCTACACTTATTCCTTTGTTTGCTTTTCCTACTGTTCTTTTCCCCTTGCAGTTAATCTTTAATGTATATAAATCTTCTTTATCCACCTCTGTTTAACATTGCATATCTATTCTTTCTTTCCTTTCCTCTCAACATATATTTGTTAGTTTTATTTTCATTGCTTTATTCCCCAATTGACACCTTGCATTAGTTTTGTTTTACAGTTTGTGCTTTAGTTAGTTTTGTTCTTAACTGGTAGATATAATTTTTCATTTCCTTTGTTTGCCAGGTCAGTCTATTGTACTTTATTTTAGTTGCATTGTTTTGACTTTGCTTATGGGTGTATATGTGTATATCCCATTATTTTTGCTATTATTTGCCTGAGATTCTAACTGCCATTTACCTGGGGTTCTTCTTTGGTTTCCCATTCTTGGGTATTTGTTTTCATCTTACTTAATGCCATAACAAACCACTTGTGGGATCTTCATTCCTGACCAAATATCAAGCCCTGAGCCTTTGAAATGGGAGCACTGACTCCAACACCCTACACTACCAGAGAACTAACCCTCAGTTCAGTTCAGTTCAGTCACTCAGTCATGTCTGACTCTTTGTGACTCCATGAATTGGAGCACACCAAGCCTCCCTGTCCATCACCAACTCCCAGAGTTCACTCAAACTCATGTCTATAGAGTCAGTGATGCTATCCAGCCATCTCATCCTCTGTCATCCCCTTCTCCTCCTGCCCCCAATCCCTCCCAGCATCAGAGTCTTTTCCAATGAGTCAACTCTTCGCATGAGATGGCCAAAGTACTGGAGTTTCAGCTTTAGCATCATTCCTTCCAAAGAACACCCAGGACCGATCTCCTTTAGAATGGACTGGTTGGATCTCCTTGCAGTCCAAGGGACTCTCAAGTGTCTTCTCAAATACCACAGTTTAAAAGCATCAATTCTTCGGCACTCAGCTTTCTTTATAGTCCAACTCTCACATCCATACATGATCACTGGAAAAACCATACCCTTGACTAGATGGACCTCTGTTGGCAAAGTAATGTCTCTGCATTTGAATATGCTGTCTAGGTTGGTCATAACTTTCCTTCCAAGGAGTGAGTGTCTTTTAATTTCATGGCTGAAATCACTATCTGCAGTGATTTTGGAGCCCAAAAAATAAAGTCTGACACTGTTTACACTGTTTCCTCATCTATTTCCCATGGAGTGATGGGACCAGATGCCATGATCTTAGTTTTCTGAATGTGGAGCTTTAAGCCAACTTTTTCACTCTCCTCTTTCACTTGCATCAAGAGACTCTTTAGTTCCTCTTCACTTTCTGCCATAAGGGTGGTGTCATCTGCATATCTGAGGTTATTGATATTTTTCCTGGAAATCTTGATTCCAACTTGTGCTTCTTCCAGCCCAGCGTTTCTCAGGATGTACTCTGCATAGAAGTTAAATAAGCATAGTGACAATATACAGCCTTGATGTACTCCTTTTCCTATTTGGAACCAGTCTGTTGTTCCATGTCCAGTTTTAACTGTTGCTTCCTGACCTTCATACAGGTTTCTCAAGAGGCAGGTAAGGTGGTCTGGTATTCCCATCTCTTGAAGAATTTTCCACAGTTTACTGTGATCCACACAGTCAAAGGCTTTTGCATAGTCAATAAAGCAGAAATAGATGTTTTTCTGGAACTCTCTTGCTTTTTCGATGATCCAGTGGATGTTGGCAATTTGATCTCTGGTTCCTCTGCCTTTTCTAAAGCCAGCTTGAATATCTGGAAGCTATGGTTCACGTATTGCTGAAGCCTGGCTTGGAGAATTTTGAGCATGATTTTACTAGTGTGTGAGATGAGTGCAATTGTGCGGTAGTTTGAGCATTCTTGGCATTGCCTGTTTTGGGGATTGGAATGAAAACTGACTTTTTCCAGTCCTGTGGCCACTGCTGAGTTTTCCAAATTTGCTGGCATATTGAGTGCAGCACTTTCACAGCATCATCTTTCAGGATTTGAAATAGCTCAACTGGAATTCCATCACCTCCACTAGCTTTGTTCGTAGTGATGCTTTCTGAGGCCCATTTGACTTCACATTCCAGGATGTCTGGCTCTAGGTCAGTGATCACACCATTGTGATTAACTCGGGCATGAAGATCTTTTTTGTACAGTTCTTCTGTGTATTCTTGCCACCTCTTCTTAATATCTTCTGCTTCTGTTAGGTCCATACCATTTCTGTCCTTTTTCGAGCCCATCTTTGCATGAAATGTTCCCTTGGTATCTCTAATGTTCTTGAAGAGATCCCTAGTCTTTCCCATTCTGTTGTTTTCCTCTATTTCTTTGCATTGATCACTGAGGAAGGTTTTCTTATTTCTTCTTGCTATTCTTTGGAACTCCGCATTCAAAGGCTTATATCTTTCTTTTCTCCTTTGCTTTTCGCTTCTCTTCTTTTCACAGCTCTTTGTAAGGCCTCTCCAGACAGCCATTTTGCTTTTTTGCATTTCTTTTCCATGGGGATGGTCTTGATTCCTGTCTCCTGTACAATGTCATGAACCTCCATCCATAGTTCATCAGGCACTCTGTCTATCAGATCTAGTCCCTTAAATCTATTTCTCACTTCCACTGTATAATCATAAGGGATTTGATTTAGGTCATACCTGAATGGTCTCGTGGTTTCCCCCACTTTCCTCAATTTAAGTCTGAATTTGGCAATAAGGAGTTCATGATCTGAGCCACAGTCAGCTCCCAGTCTTGTTTTTGCTGACTGTATAGAGCTTCTCCATCTTTGGCTGCAAAGAATATAATCAATCTGATTTCAGTGTTGACCATCTGGTAATGTCCATGTGTAGAGTCTTCTCTTGTGTTGTTGGAAGAGGGTGTTTGCTATGACCAGTGCGTTCTCTTGGCAAAACTCTATTAGCCTTTGCCCTGCTTCATTCTGTATTCCAAGGCCAAATTTGCCTGTTACTCCAGGTGTTTCTTGACTTCCTATTTTCGCTTTCCAGTCCCCTATAATGAAAAGGACATCTTTTTTGGGGTGTTAGTTCTAAAAGGTCTTGCAGTTAGAACCATTCAGCTTCTTCAGCGTTACTGGTTGGGGCATAGACTTGGATTACTGTGATATTGAATGGTTTGCCTTGGAAACGAACAGAGATCATTTTTGAGATTGCATCCAAGTACTGCATTTCGGACACTTTTGTTGACCATGATGGCTACTCCATTTCTTCTAAGGGATTCCTGCCCACAGTAGTAGATATAATGGTCATCTGAGTTAAATTCACCCATTCCAGTCCATTTTAGTTCACTGATTTCTAGAATGTCGACGTTCACTCTTGCCATCTCCTGTTTGACCACTTCCAATTTGCTTGATTCATGGACCTGACATTCCAGGTTCCTATGCAATATTGCTCTTTACAGCATCGGACCTTGCTTCTATCACCAGTCACACCCACAACTGGGTGTTGTTTTTGCTTTGGATCCATCCCTTCATTCTTTCTGAAGTTATTTCTCCACTGATCTCCAGTAGCATATTGGGCACCTACTGACCTGGGGAGTTCCTCTTTCAGCATCCTATCATTTTGCCTTTTCATACTGTTCATGGAGTTCTCAAGGCAAGAATACTGAAGTGGTTTGCCATTCCCTTATCCAGTGGACCATATTCCGTCAGACCTTTCCACCATGACCGGCCCGTCTTGGGTGGCCCCACATGGTATGGCTTAGTTTCATTGAGTTAGACAAGGCTGTGGTCCATGTGATCAGATTGACCAGTTTTATGTGATTATGGTTTCAATGTGTCTGCCTTCTGATGCCCTCTCGCAACACCTACTGTCTTACTTGGGTTTCTCTTACCTTGAATGTGGGGTATCTTTTCACGGCTGCTCCAGCAAAGTGCAGCCCCTGCTCCTTAACTTGGACAAGGGATGTCTCCTCACCGCTGCCCCTCCTGACCATGGAGTAGCTCCTCTCAGCCCTCCTGAACCCGCACGAGAACTCACACAAAAGAAAGCACTTGAATCCAAGACCTGGCATCACCCAACCACCATCTAAACAACCAACAAAACAAAAATACAAACGAAGTTAAGAGCAGACAGGATTAACATCTCACTCAGCCTTGCCCATCAGAGGAATAACAAACAAAGCAACCAACAAAAGCTCAGCACAAATCTCACCCTGTACGAAGCTCACAGAAACTACTGGACCAACCCTAACAAGGGCAGAAACCAAAAGGAAGAAAGAATTCAACCTTGAAGCCTGGGAAAAGGAGACCTCAAACACAATGTTCTTTAAAAAAAAATAATGAAAAGGAAGAGAAATACTATGTAAATGAAGGAACAAATTAGAAACACAGTAGTCCAAATAAATGAAGAGGAAATAGGCAAACTACCTGAAAAAAAAAATCAGAATAATGATAGTAAAGAAGATCAAAAACCTTGAACACAAAATGGATAAAATGCAACAATCAATTAACAAAGATCTAGAAGAATTAAAGAATAAACATACAAACAATACAATTACTGGAATTAAAAATACTCTAGAAGGAACCAATAGCAGAAAATCTGAAGCAGAAGAACGAATCAGTTAGCTGGAAGATAAAATGGTGGAAATAACTTCTGAAGAGCAAAATAAAGTGAAAAGAATGAAAAGAACTGAGGATAGTCTCAGAGACCTCTGCGACAATATCAAACGTACCAACATTCAAATTATAAGGGTCCCAGAAGAAGAAGAAGAAAAAAAAAAAAACAAAGGGTATGAGAATATTTTTGAAGAGATTATATTTGAAAATTTCCCCAACATAGAAAAGGAAATAGTCAATTAAATCCAAGAGGTGCAAAGAATCCCATACAGGATAAACCCAAGGAGAAACATGCCAAGACACATACTAATCAAACTAACAAAGACTAAACACAAAGAAAGAATATCAAAAGCACCAAAGGAAAAGCAACAAGTAACATACAAGGGAAGCCCCATATATTTAACAGCAGATTATTCAGCAGAAACTCTGCAGGCCAGAAAGGAATGGCAAGATAAATTAAAGTACTGCAAGGGAAAAATCTACAATCAAGATTACTGCACCAGGCAAGGATCTCATTAAAAATTTATGGAGATATAAAAAGCTTTTCAGATAAGCAAAAGTTAGGAGAATTCAGTACCACCAAACCAGCTTTACAACAAATGTTAAAGGGTCTTATATAGCTAAGAAAATACAAGAGAAGAAAAAAGATCTACCAAATCAACCCCAAACAATTAAGAAAAATGGCAATAGGAACATATATATCAATAATTACTTTAAATGGAAATGGATTAAATGCTCCAAACAAGAGACAGAGACTGGCTGAATGGATACAAAAAAAAGACCCATAAATACGCTGTGTACAAGAAACCCATTTCAGACCTAAAGACACATATAGACTGAAAGTGAGAGGATGGAAAAAATATATTCCATGCAAATGGGAAGCAAAAGAAAGCTGGAATAGCAATCCTCATATCAGACAAAATAGACCTTAAAATAAAGATTACAATATACATAATGATCAAGGGATCACTCCAAGAGGAAGACATAACAATTGTAAATATCTATGCACCCAACATAGGAGCACCTTGATACATAAGACAAACACTAACAGGCATAAAAGGAGAAATTGACAGTAACACAATAATAGTAGGAGACTTTAACACCCCACTCACACCAATGGACAGATCAGCAAAACAGAAAATTAATAAGGAAACACAAGTCTTAAACGATACATTGGATGAGATGGATCTCATTGGAATCTTCAGGACATTCCATCCAAATGCAGAAGAGTACACTTTCTTCTCAAGTGCACATGGAACATTCTTCCAGATAGACCACATCTTGGGTCACAAGTCAAACCTCAGTAAATTTAAGAAAAATGAAATCTTAAGCAGCATCTTCTCCCACCACAACACTATGAGTCTAGATATCAATTACAAGAAAAAAACTGTAATAAAGACAAAGACATGGAGATTAAACAATACATTTCTAAATAACAAACAGGTTACTGAAGAAATCAAAAGGGAAATTTAAAAAATTCTAGAAACAAATGACAATGAAAACACAACAACTCAAAACCTATGGGATGCAGCAAAAGCAGTTAAGAGGGAAATTTATAGTAATACAATCCTACCTCAGGAAACAAGACAACCTAACTTTATACCTAAAACAACTGGAAAAAGAAGAAGAAGAAGAAGAAACAAAATTAGGAGAAGGAAAGAAATCATAAAGATCTGAGCAGAAATAAATGAAAAAGAAATGAAAGAAACAATAGTAAAGATTAATAAAACTAAAAGCTGGTTCTTTGAGAAGATAAACAAAATTGACAAATATTTAGCCAGATTCATCAAGAATATAAGGGAGAAGAATCAAATCAACAAAACTAAAAATGAAAAAGGAGATGTTACAACAGACAATGCAGAAATACAAAGGATTATAAGAGACTATTATGAACAACTATACAGCAACAAAATGGATAACCTGGAAGAAATGGCAGATTCTTAGAAAGGTTCCATCTTCCAAGACTGAACCAGAAAGAAATAGAAATTATGAACAACCCAATTACAAGCACTGAAACTGAAGCTGTGATAAAAAATCTCCCCCAAAACAGAAGCCCAGGACCAGAGGGCTTCACAGGAGAATTCTATCAAACATTTAGAGAAGAGCTAATGCCTAGCCTTCTAAAACTGTTTCAAAAAATTGCAGAGGAAGGAACACTTCCAAACTCATTCTACGAGGTCACCATCACCCTGATACCAAAACCAGACAAAGACAACACAAAACAAGAAAATCTACAGGCCAATATCACTGATGAACATAGATGCAAAAATCCTCAACAAAATTTTAGCAAACAGAACTCAGCAACACATCAAAAAGCTCATACACCATGATCAAGTTGAGTTTATTTCGGAGATGCAAAGATTCTTCAATATACACAACTCAATCACTGTGATACACCATATTAACAAATTGAAAGATAAAAACCATATGATAATCTCAATAGATGCAGGAAAAGCCTTTGACAAAATTCAGCACCCATTCGTGATTAAAACCCTTCAAAAAATGGTCATAGAAGGAACCTACCTCAACATTGTAAAGGCCGTATATGCTAAGCCTACAGCAAACCTTATTCTCAATGATGAAAAACTGAAAGCACTCCCCATAAGATCACGAAAAAGACAAGGGTGTCCATTTTCACCACTATTATTCAACATAATTTTGGAAGTCCTAGCTACAGCAATCAGAGAAGAAAAAGAAATAAAAGGAATCCAGATCAGAAAAGAAGCAAAGCTCTCACTGTCTGCAGATGACATGATACTGTACATAGAAAACCCTAAAGATAGTATCAGAAAATTACTAGAGCTAATCAGTGAACTTAGCAAAGTCACATGATACAAAATCAATACACAGAAATCACTTGCATTCCTAAATACTAACAATGAAAAACTAGAAAGAGAAATTAAGGAATCAAACCCATTCACCATTGCAACAAAAAGAATATCTAGGAATAAACTTAGCCAAGGAGGCAAAAGAACTATATACAGAAAATTACAAGACACTGATGAAAGAAATCAAAGATGACATAAACAGATGGAGAGATATTACATGTATGTTCCTGGGTAGGAAGAATCAATATTGTGAAAATGACTACACACCAAATGCAATCTACTGTTTCAATGCAATCCTTATGAAATTACCCATGGCATTTTTCACAGAACTAGAACAAAAATCTCACATTTCATATGGAAGCTCAAAAGACCTCAAATAGCCAAAACAGTCTTGAGAAAGACAAATGGAACTGGAGGAGTCAATCTTCCTGACTTCAGACTATACTACAAAGCTACAGTCATCAAGACAGTATAGTACTGGCACAAAAACAGAAATATAGACCAATGGAACAAGACAGAAAGCCCAGAAATAAACCCATGCACCTATGGGTCCCTTATTTTTGACAAAGAAGGCAAGAATATACAATGGGGCAAAGAGAGCCTCTTCAGTCAGTGGTGCTGAGAAAACTGGACAGCTACATGCAAAAGAATGAAATTAAAACACTTCCTAACACCTTACACAAAGACACACTCAAAATGGATTAAATACCTAAATGTAAGACCAGAAACTGTAAAACTCTTAGAGGAAAGCATAGGCAGAACACTCAATGACATAAATGAAAGCAAGATCCTCTATGGCCCACCTCGTAGAGTAACGGAAATATAAGCCAAAGTAAACAAGTGGGACCTGATTAAACTTAAAAGCTTTTGCACAGCAAAGGAAACTATAAGCAAGGTGAAAAGACAACCCTTGGAATGGGAGAAAATAATAGCAAATGAAACAACTGACAAAGGATTAATTTCCAAAATATACAAGCAGCTCATACAACTCAATACCAGAAAAACAAACAGCCCAATCAAAAAGTGGGGAAAAGATCTAAACAGACATTCCTCCAAAGAAGACATACAGATGGCTAACATGAAAAGATGCTCAACTTCACTCATTATTAGAGAAATGCAAATCAAAACTACAAAGAGATATCACCTCACAACAGTCAGAATGGCCATCATCAAAAGGTCTGCAAACAATAAATGCTGGAAAGGGTGTGGAGAAAAGGGAACTCTCTTGCACTGTTGGTGGGACTGTAAATTGATATAGCCACTATGGAAAATGATGTGGAGATTCCTTAAACAACTAGGAATATGACCCAGAAATCCCACTCCTAGGCATATACCCTGAGGAAATCAAAATTGAAAAAGACACATGTATCCCATTATTCATTGCAGCATTATTTACAATAGTTAGAACATGGAAGCAACCTAGATGTCCATTGACAGATGAATGGATAAAGAAGTTGTGGTACACACAATGGAATATTACTCAGCAATAAAAAGGAACACCTTTGAGTCAGTTCTGATGAAGTGGATGGACCTAGAACCTATTATACAGAGTGAAATAAGTCAGGAAGAGAAAGATAAATATTGTATTCTAATGCACATATACAGAATTTAGAAAAATGGTCCTGAAGGATTTACTTACAGGATAGCAATGAAGAAACATATATACAGAATAGACTTATGGACATGGAGAGAGGGGAGGAAAGGGTGATATATGGAAAGACTAACATGGAAACTTACATTACCATATGTATAATAGATAGCAAACGGGAATTTGCTGTATGGCTCAGGAAACTCAAACAGGGCTCTGTATCTACCCAGAGGAGTAGGATGGGGAGGGAGATGGGAGGGAAGTTCAAAAGGGAGGGGATATATGTATACCTGTGGCTGATTCATGTTGAGGTTTTAGAGAAAATTCTGTAGAGCAATTATTCTTCAATAAAATAATAATAATAAAAAAGAAACGATAACGGGGTTTACTTCTAACAAAGATTCTGGGTGGCTGGGCTGAGATACAGGGGTGGGAGAAAGATCCAAGTTTCATTATATTCTCTTCTTACCTTAAATTTTTCCTTGTGAATATATTCCTAGTTCAAAATTAATTAAAAAATTTGAATCTTTATCAATAGCTACCTGATATGTTTTTTTTTTTTTTTTTTTTTTTAATGAAGGAGTATTAGACTTGGAAAGGATTTTACAGGTTATCTTATCCAATCTTTTTTTTAACAATGCAGGAAACTTTTGTACTATAAGAACAGCCCATAATAGTCTTTTACTTTCTTGAACATTTTGTTAATGGACACCTACTCTTTGTTGAACTTCCCAGGTGGTTCAGTGGTAAAAGAATCTGCCTGCCAATGCAGGAGATTCAGAAGGCTCAGGCTTGATCCTTGGGTCAGAAAGATCCTCTGGAGGAGGAAATTGACCACTCCAGTATTCTTGCCTGGGAAATCCCATGGACAGAGGAGCCTGGTGGGCTACAGTCTATAGGGTTTGCAAAGAGTCAGACATTCTACTGAGTGAAGTGACTGAGCATGCATTTCTTGTTGAAATAGCTTGTTGTATTTTTGTATAGGTCTAATCCATTTCTTCCTTAATCAGTCTAGTATTTATTTAGCAAAATAAATATTTAGCATTGTGTGTTTGTTGCAGTTACTTCATTATGTAGACACCCAGTATCTTTGGCATCCATTTATTTTACTTTAGGTTTCCAGAGGATTACATGTGTATCTTTTAGTAAGTGAAGAACCCTTCAGTTCAGTTCAGTTCTGTCACTCAGTCATGTCCAACTCTTTGTGACCCCAACAACCGCAGCATGCCAGGCCTCCCTGTCTATCACCAACTCCAAGAGTTCACTCAAACTCATGTCCATCGAGTCGGTGATGCCATCCAGCCATCTCATCCTCTGTCGTCCCCTTCTCCTCCTGCCCCCAATCCCTCCCAGCATCAGAGTCTTTTCCAATGAGTCAACTCTTCGCATGAGGTGGCCAAAGTATTGGACTTTCAGCTTCAACATCAGTCCTTCCAAAGAAATCCCAGGGCTGATCTCCTTCAGAATGGACTGGTTGGACCTCCTTGCAGTCCAAGGGACTCTCAAGAGTCTTCTCCAACACCACAGTTCAAAAGCATCAATTCTTCGGTGCTCAGCTTTCTTCACAGTCCAACTCTCACATCCATACATGACTACTGGAAAAACCATAGCCTTGACTAGACGGACCTTTGTTGGCAAAGTAATGTCTCTGCTTTTGAATATGCTCTCTAGGTTGGTCATAACTTTCCTTCCAAGGAGTAAGTGTCTTTTAATTTCATGGCTGCAATCACCATCTGCAGTGATTTTGGAGCCCACCCAAAAATAAAGTCAGCCACTGTTTCCACTGTTCCCCATTTATTTGCCATGATGTGATGGGACTGGCTGAAACTCCAATACTTTGGCCACCTCATGCGAAGAGTTGACTCATTGGAAAAGACTCTGATGCTGGGAGGGATTGGGGGCAGGAGGAGAAGGGGACAACAGAGGATGAGATGGCTGGATGGCATCACTGACTCGATGGACGTGAGTTTGAGTGAACTCCGGGAGTTGGTGATGGACAGGGAGGCCTGGCGTGCTGCGATTCATGGGGTCACAAAGAGTCGGACACGACTGAGCGACTGAACTGAACTGAACTGATGGGACCAGATGCCATGTTCTTAGTTTTCTGAATGTTGAGTTTTAAGCCAACTTTTTCACTCTCCTCTTTCACTTTCATCAAGAGGCCGTTTCATTCTTCTTCACTTTCTGCCATAAGGGTGGTATCATCTGCATATCTTAGGTTATTGCTATTTCTCCCAGCAATCTTGATTCCAGCTTGTGCTTCTTCCAGCCCAGCATTTCTCATGATGTACTCTGCATAGAAGTTAAATAAGCAGGGTGACAATATACAGCCTTGACGTACTCCTTTTCCTATTTGGAACCAGTGTGTTGTTCCATGTCCAGTTCTAACTGTTGCTTCCTGACCTGCATATAGGTTTCTCAAGAGGCAGGTCAGGTGGTCTGGTATTCCCATCTCTTTCAGAATTTCCCACAGTTTATTATGATCCACACAGTCAAAGGCTTTGCATAGTCAATAAAGCAGAAATAGTTTTTTTTTTTTTTTTTTCTGGAACTCTCTTGCCTTTTCAATGATCTAGTGGATGTTGGCAATTTGATCTCTGGTTCCTCTGCCTTTTCTAAAACCAGCTTGAACATCTGGAAGTTCATTGTTCATGTATTGCTGAAGCCTGGCTTGGAGAATTTTGAGCATTACCTTACTAATGTGTGAGATGAGTGCAATTGTACGGTAGTTTGAGCATTCTTTGGCATTGTCTTTCTTTGGGATTGGAATGAAAACTGACCTTTTCCAGTCCTGTGGCCACTGCTGAGTTTTCAAAATTTGCTGACATATTGAGTGCAGTAAGAACCCTTATTCTGTACTAAATATACTCTGCTTCCTATTTTGTTCCTCATAAGAAATGTGGAATGGTTTTCAGGTCTCTGCTTAACCCTGGAATATCTTATCTATTTTTTGGTATGCTTTCTACATTGTGGTGCTCTGAATGGATTCAACATTGCAGAGTAGTCAGATGAGCAGAGAGCAGATATATTTTGATTAGGCTCCTATAATTTTATTAATACAGCTTAATATCATGTTGATTTTTGTTGGCAATGTTGTGAAAAGTGTCAATTGATTTTATAGTCAAGAAGAGTGAATAAAAAGCAAAAACCTACTGATTGGAAAAAATATTTGCACATCATATATTTGATATATATCAAGTATATATATGTATACATATATATAATATCAAATATATATATCAAGGGGCTTGTATTAAGATTATGTAAAGAACACTTGCAACTCATTAATAAGTAGACAAATAACCCAATTAAAAAATGGTCAAAGGGTTTGGATAGACATTTCTCCTGAGGCTATATAGTGGGCCAATAAACATATGAAAATATTCTTGATATCATGAGTCATCAGTGAAATGCAAATTAAAACTATGAAATACTACATCATTCCCACTTGGAGACCTATAAAAAAATATAGCAACAGCAAGTGTTGTTGAGGAGGTGTGGAAACTGAAGCCCTCTGTATGAAGGTAGCATGTATAATCATGTTTCCATGATTGCAAAATGGTTCAGTCACTTTGGAAACAATCTGGCTGTTGCTAGGAAACTAAAGCCCAGTGGATAAAGAATCTGCCTGCAATGTTGGAGACACAAGAGATGCAGGTTCAATCCCTTGGTCAGGAAGATCCTCTGGAGACGGGCATGTTAACCCACTCCAGTATTCTTGCCTGTTGAATCCTGTGGACAGAGGAGCCTGGCAGGCTATGGTCCATAGGGTTGCAAAGAGCTGGACATGACTGAAGTGACTAGGCATACAGGAAACTAAAACATAGGCAGCAATTCTGCTCCTCGGTATTTGTTCAAGAGAAGTGAAAACATGTATCCACACAAAAATTTCTACATGAATTTTCATACCAGCATTTCAGAATGACCAAAAAATGAAAACAAGTCAAACATTCATCAACTAATGCATAAATTAACAAATAGAGTTTACTCATACTGTAGAAAATTATTTGGCCATAAAGAGGAATGAAGTACCAATGCATTCTACAACATGGGTGAAACTTGAAAACGTTATATAAAATCCATTCACAAAAGATCGTATACTGCATAATTCCCTTTTTAGGAAATGTTCAAAACAAGCAAATCTTTAGTGATAAACAGTCGATTAGAGATTGCCAAGCAATGGAGGGGTCTGGTATGGGGAATGACTGTTCGTGAGCATGGAGTTTCTTTCTGGTGTGATGAAATAAATGTTCTACAATTTTATTGTGGTGACGACTGCAAACTCTCTATGGGAACGTCCCTGGTGGTCCAGTGGCTAAGACTTCACCTTCCCATGCAGCCAGTGCGGGTCTGACCCTTGGCTGGGGAGCCAAGATCCCACAGGCCTTGGGGCCAAAGATCCAAAACATAAAACAGAAGCAATACTGTAACAACTCAATAAAGATTTTAAAAAATGGCCCACATTAAAAAAAATTACTTATAATTTTCTGATGCAGGGAAACTCAAACAGGGGCTCTGTAGCAACCTAGAGAAGTGGCATCAGAAGGGAGATGGGAGGGAGGTTCAAGAGGGAGGGAACATACGTGTACCCCTGACTGATTCATGTTGATTTCAGCAGAAAACAACAAAATTGTGTAAAGCAATGATCTTGCAATTTAAAAAATAAATAAATTAAAAAATTACTACTTGTAAAAAATAACTCTGTTAATATATCTAAAATCCACTGAATTTTAGACTTTATAAGGGTGAAAGTTATGATATGTGAATTATAGCTCAATTAAATTGCTATTTGTAAAAGTAGAGCCTATAAATTACAGATTCTTATGGATATCATTGGAAGGACTGATGCTGAAGCTGAAGCCCCAGTATTTTGGTCATCTGATGTGAACAGTGACTCATTGGAAAAGTCCCTGATGCTGGGAAAGATTGAGGGCAGGAAGAGAAGAGGGCAACAGAGAATGAGATGGCTGGATGGCATCACTGATGCAATGGACATGAACTTTCGAAGACTTTCAGAGATGGTGAGGGACAGGGAGGCCTGGCGTGCTATAGGCCACAGGGTCCAAAGAGTCAGACACAGCTGGGTGACTGAACAACAACAACATGGATATTTTGCCATGAAATTCCACTGGTGACCTAGAATTGGATCCTTTCGTGGAATGTTTTCAAATGCAAAAATGAAATACAGAGGGCTGCAAACTGAAGGCAATTAACTGAAATACAGTTATACTCTCAGGAGCACCTTTTGAAATATTGTCAAATCTTGTCTCCATTGTTGCTGTTGATTTTGAACTTTAATGCAGAGGTTTATATTTATATTTTAAATGTCATCTTGATTGCTTTTCATCTTTGCAGCTTGTCAAGGTCTTTCTGATATCTGCTTCCCTGGTGGCTCAAATGGCAAAGAATTTGCCTGCAATGTGAGAGACCCAGATTCGATCCCTGGGTCAGGAAGATCTCCTGGAGGAGGGCCATGACAACCCACTCCAGTGTTCTTGCCAGGAGAATCCCAAAGACAGAGGAGCCTGGAGGGCTACAGTCCACGGGGTCGCAAAGAGTCGGACACGATTGAGCGACTAACACTTTCTACTTTCGCTTTCATTGTCATTCCACATGTGCCCCTTCAGCTTTGTTGGAGGGACCTCCTCCATTTCCTGTTTGAATTATTGACAGGAGTGTTGAATAATTGGGTTCAGAACTTATAGCCCTCAACATGATGTTACTGCATGAACCTAAACATACTTCTAATCTAGTTACTTACAAACAAGAGCAAACAATGACAATCTCACTCTTACTTAGCCCATAGAATAACACCACTTTTATCTATGAAATGTTATTCATTCATTTATTGATTACATACATTTGTTAAATGCCTGCTATGAGCCAGGATTTTGGCTAGACGCTGGAAGCATGACGGTGACAATGACCTAGTCTCTCCCCCCATTTAACTTACAGCCTAGCTGGGAGACAGAGGCACTCGCCATGCCGGGAGCAATAGGAGGAGCAAGGAAGACTGTTGAAGCAGGCTCCGGGGCCACATCATGGAATGCACAAGACAGCAAAGTAGATATGGCATATTTACACATCACATAAAACTTTCGTGCCCTAAAGTATTTTTCTATTAATAATATTACAATTTAATAACCCTATTAAAAAGTAAAGTGTCCTGGATATGGCATGACTTTTCTCTGTGAACCCACTTTTGTCTCCCAGCCAACTCTTCTTTCCAAGTGCTTCCAGGGGATCTCTTTTTAATAATTTCATAGATAATTTTGCAGGAGCTTAGCACATGGATTGAAGACCAGAATAAGCTGTGAGCAACAAGAAAGAAGAATGAAGCCAACTCCCAAAGAGGAATTGGTAGGAAAACAGAAGTGGGACAGGCAGTGTTCAAAACTAAGTTCAAATTTTCCATGATAGCAAGCTCATTTGGGACTCTATGAGATAGTAAAGCTGTATTAAGTTCTTCTTTTTTCTCCTTAAAATGGTTTGAGTTTCTTGAGATTTGTTATTGAAAGAATTCTGGCTAACACAGAAATACTGCCTTCTCTGCTTTTCTGAAAATCTATGTGCTTTCTTAAAATACAGCATGACGTCCCCTTCTCTACTATTAGCTCTATTTCTTTTGAGCCAGATATTATTTCTTGTTTACCATTGCTATCCCTTTTGTTGTTGTTTTTCTTTTTTATTGTTCACTCCATTTGCAATAAACTCCTTTTTAAAAATCCTAACCATCTTTCAAGATTCACATCAAATAGCTAAATAAACCACAAAGTCATTCCTGAAACGGCCCAATAAAATTTAATGTTTGCCGTCTTTGACCTCCCCTGATACTTTTGTACTTCTCTATTAGTTCTCACTTTAGAAGCAAATATTTTGGAGACAGGCACAGTGCCTTCATTTTAAAAAACTTCTCCCACCTCTATCAATCCAGGCTTAGCTTCTTGAATACAGCTCTTGATCAAGTTCATTTTTGTTGAGCTGATGAATTAAACTGATTCTGCTCCACACCTTTATTATGCAAGTGGCCAAAAATAAGCCCCCCCAAATTAATTAATGATTTGCCCTAAGATAAATAGCTATTGAGGACTAGAAATTATGCCTGATATTTAGTAGACATATAATAAGGATTACTGATAAACTCATTCTTTCATACCAAAACTACTTTTTTGAATCCTTTCCATGTGCCAGGCATTGTTCTATATACTAAATATTCAGCAGTGAATTAAATTGCCAATACAGAGCTCATGTTCAAGTTGAAGGATAGGGAGGGATAGGGTGTGTGTGCATGTGTGCATGTGTGTGAAGTTTGCAATTTTAAAACAAGATCATCAGAGAAAATCTTACTTAGCTGCTAACATTTGAGTAAGACCTATAGCTCAGTGGTAATGAATCCACCTGCCGAGGCAGGAAACACAGGAGACACGAGTTTGATCCCTGGGTCAGGAAGATCCCCTAGAGGACGAAATGGCAACCCATTTCAGTATTCTTGCTTTGGAAATCCCATGGACAGAGGAGTCTGGTGGGCTGCAATCCATGGGGTCGCAAAGAGTTGGACACAATTGAGTATGCATGCATGAAAGAGTTAAAGAAGCAAGCCATGTCAGTATCTTGAGGAAGAGTGTTGTGAGCAGAGGAAAAACAAGAGCAAAGTCACTAACCAGAGGCTATGTTCTAGGAACTGAAGACCTGAGTGGCAGAGAGTTAAAATTATGGTGCGGAAAATGATAGGAGACGAGATCAAAGAGGTACCCCTGGGCCAAATCAATTAAAACTTTTTTAGCCCATTTTATTGCTGATCCTGTTCACACTGTCTGCACTGTTCACAAATCCAGGGTAGGCAAGGCGCAAGCTAAGAAGCTGGAAGAAGATGCAAGGAGCCGTAGAAACTGCAGATACATTCATTCTCTCCTGGCTGGCATGGCAGCCACAACACGGTCTCTCTCCTGGCTGACGCAGCAGCTGTAGCAGCAGACATACATAACCATAACGTAGCCATAACATAACGTCATATAGCATAAGACCGTGATGTTGCTCCAGTGTAGCCCCAAGACAGCAGCTGCCAGGGCTTTCATGGTGAAGTGTGTACAGGTGTACCACTCACAATCCCCAGGGATGGTCCAGGTGGAGCTCATATAACAGAAGTAGCCCATGTCCAAGCTAGTACCTCATGACAGGCATGCACAGTGATACATGTGAACTCAGCTGTTACATAATCGTTATGTACAAAACATGGGGCAAGAACAAGAGGCTGTGGAGCAAGAGAGCCTGGCCACACCGTCTTGGCTAATTTGCTCTCCCTACACCTATTAAATACTTTGGCTTTTACTTTAGTGATATGGAAAGCCGTTGAAGAGTTTGAACAAGAGGGTTTTGTGTTATGAAGTTTTAAGGATCCTTCTGGGAAACTATATTGTGTGAATAAACTGAAGAGGAGACAAGGGATAAATTCAGAAAACCAGCTAGAATGCAGTAATCCAGGAAAGAGGATGGAGGCATGGTCCAGGGTAGTGGGAAGGGCAGTGATGAGAAGCAGTCTGATTCATAAGCAAACTATAAAATTCAGTGGAATTGATTCTAAATAGCCCTTGTAAATTGTACTTATATATATTTTTTTAATAAAATTTTAACACCAAAGAGCTTTGTTAGCAGATAGAAATCCCCTTTTCCACCTGAGTGGCCAGATGGGGTAGTCAGTAGCATGAATCAGTTGCTAGTAGAATGAACATGGGCTTTCAAAATAGGGTAGATCTGGGATTGTTTGCATCCTTATGTTTCATTTATGAGCAGTGTGACTCAGCCCAGTAACTCAGAGGCTCTTTGTTCTCATGTGTAGGAGCAATCGAGCAATTAAACGGAATAATGGGTATAAAATATCCAGCATGATATTCAAATTAGTACTGTTTTCTTTTTTCCTTTCCAACATAGCTCTCTGCCCAGACTATTATGTCACTTTATAATTAAGGAAATGCATTCCAGAAACAAGAGAATACAAAATAAATATTTTCATGATATACTAGGAAATAATTTTCATGATTTCTATGAAAAGCACTGGAACTATCCTATCTAGTTTTGTATCAAAACTAATCATTTTATAAGGACTTCATATTGAAAGAGCCCTGCTGTTTTCTAATGACTAAGAAGTAACAGCTAGCTTACAAAGAATTTCACAGTTTAATTGATTTTATTCTTCTCGAATAAAGATTCTTTTTCGTGAATACAAAGATCTTAGAAAGGTAAAGCAAAGTTTAAGGGACTTGTGGTGCATTTGGGAAGTTAGGCGAAGTTGTTTTTCATTCTGGGAATAAATTAAGAAAAGATGCCAGCCGTAACTCAAAAAAAAAAAAGCCAAACCCCTAAGACGCAGACCTCAACAATTTCCTCCTAACATTTATACATATACCACATTCAGATACCTCGCTCCCCAACCCTGCCCCCATTCACAAGCACTTCTCTGAGGAAATGTAACTCTTATACCACCAAACATTTTATTTGGCTCAGGTGATTTTCAGAATGTCATGCCAGAACAACGTTTTATTCCATACTTTTCCTTTTCAAAAGCTCCTGTTAGGTAGCTATGTTCCTGTTATGCTCAGAAAAAGAAATTAATGGATGAAAAAAATAATTTATCTGGTCTTTTTTTGCCTGCAGACACTCAAAAAGCTTGGACAAAGATTTCTGCCCCAATTAGCAATTTGTGGACCTCCAAGCATCACTTTTAAGATCGTTCACCACTTTTAGTCCTCTCCTGACTAAGCATTTCCGTTTCCTGCTGTGATGATGCTTCCCCCTGAAGCCAGGCGAATCTGCTAGCTATCATGTACACAGGCATGATTCATCCCCTCTTTCCTTTTACTCATTTTACTGACGATACCTCAGCATGAATTTTTCCCCTATGTCTCTACTTCATGTCATTTCTTTCCTTGTTTCACTCTCAAAGCTCCATGGGACCTTCCCATTTCCCAGATTTATCTGCCCCAATACTTCCAATAACTCCTTAGAATATATGCATCTATATTAAAAATGATGCTACTAAGTCTCTTATCATATCAAGAAATTGATATTTCTAGTACAGAATTTTGAGGCTGGGATACATTCTAAAAGTTGCCCAACTGTAACCCCTTCATTTCCCAGGAGAAAAAAACTGAGGTCTAGAGATCTTAACCTGCTCGGGACCAAAACTTCGGTCTCCTGACTCCTAGCCCAGGGTTTTTCTGCCACCCCTTGCTCTATTTTAGAGTTACCTCTTTCCCTCAACACAGTTATTTTAATCTGATTACTAGCATAACTCAACTACATTAGTGTTTCCTATTATATTAGAGTTTCCATCTTCCGCCACTTGCTAGCTGTTAATATCTGGGTGTTCCTTAACCTCCTTAAGTCTCATTTCTTTCTGTGAAATGGGGACCTTATCAGGTGATTGTGAGATTTAAATGAGATGATCCATGTACCTGGCACTTGGTAGATGCTCAATAAGTGTTAGTGGAGGTGGAGATGATGATGAATATAGTGGTGAACACATGGCAGAAAGTGCAGAGGAACTAAAAAGGCTCTTGATGAAAGTGAAAGAGGAGAGTGAAAAAGTTGGCTTAAAGCTCAACATTCAGAAAATGAAGATCATGGCATCCGGTCCCATCACTTCGTGGGAAATAGATGCGGAAACAGTGGAAACAGTGTCAGACTTTATTTTTCTGGGCTCCAAAATCACTGCAGATGGTGACTGCAGCCATGAAATTAAAAGACGCTTACTCCCTGGAAGGAAAGTTATGAGCAACCTAGATAGCATATTCAAAAGCAGAGACATTACTTTGCCAACAAAAGTTCGTCTAGTCAAGGCTATGGTTTTTCCTGTGGTCATGTATGGATGTGAGAGTTGGACTGTGAAGAAGGCTGAGCGCTGAAGAATTGATGCTTTTGAACTGTGGTGTTGGAGAAGACTCTTGAGAGTCCCTTGGACTGCAAGGAGGTCCAATCAGTCCATTCTGAAGGAGATCAGCCCTGGGTGTTCTTTGGAAGGAATGATGCTAAAGCTGAAACTCCAGTACTTTGGCCACCTCATGCGAAGAGTTGACTCATTGGAAAAGACTCTGATGCTGGGAGGGACTGGGGACAGGAGAAGAAGGGGACGACAGAGGATGAGATGGCTGGATGGCATCACTGACTCGATGGATGGGAGTCTGAGTGAACTCCGGGAGTTGGTGATGGACAGGGAGGCCTGGCGTGCTGCAGTTCATGGAGTCGCGAAGGGTCGGACACGACTGAGTGACTGAACTGAACTGATTTCATTTATTCTTTGAAGGTTGCTGCCTGGTTCTCCTACCTTTTAAAAACCATACTCTCTTCCTTATGGGATTCTCATGACTGACAATTTGCATCTGGTGATTGTATGAAGGTTGAGAACAAAGGAAGTCATCAATATTAGGTCGCAGAAGCAGTGAGTAGGAATGGGTCAGCTGGCTGGGATGGTGATAGAAAAATAGGGGAGATTTTGTTCTCATCTTCAGAGGACAAGAAATTTAGTCAGCAAGTCAGACCTAAAACCCCAGGAATGAAGTATAATTAAGTACCCAACACTTAAGTTACTTGAGGTCCAGCAGCTGACTGGAGAAAGAAGAGCTAAACCTGGGCTTGCGTGGTCAGGGAAGACTTCTGGTGACAAGGGACTTGCGCCAAGCCCTGCCGTCTCAGCTTAGGAAAGGACAGCCCGCACCTCATGGGAGTGCTCTCTGCACACAGAGGAGGGTGGCCTGTCACCGTTCATTTCTCACTCACTGAAAGCAAAGCTGTGTCTCCATCTTGGACCCTGTCCCTCAGCCTTAAGTCTCATCTCTCAGCTTTTTCCTTTTCATTTCCCTCACCATTTCCTGCACTGAGACTCTTAACGCTCTCTCTCTCATGAAGAGTTGCTCAAATATCATCTTGTCAGTTTCTCTTGGCTTCTGTTCACTTCCTCCCAGCAGATGTATCTGAACTAAAACACAAGACTGATGAAAATAACAACAGTTGTAATGCACTAAGCACTTAGGTAATCTTTTTAGTAATCCAGAGGTATCCTCTTTATATAGTCAAAGGCTCAGACTTGGAGGAATTAAACGACTGGCCCAAGGCTATACAATTGATGAATGTTGGATAGAAGGTTGAAACTCACCTCACTCTGACTCTAAGGTCCATGCATTACCCCAAGCCATATGCCTGGATTACTTCACATAAACCATACACTGGAAAAAGTGACAGTTTATTTGCTTATGGTCCCTAATGTCTGCAACTCCAGCTCCTTGCATGCGTCTCTGTTTGTCCCTCATCACTAGACATAAACCCATGTTCCTTCCCCAGATTAAACCCCACCTGTACATACAAGTGTGTATTTGCACATGCATACACACTGTCTACTTGTGCACCAAATTCAGTAAGATTTGAAGTGTTAGTAGAAATTTCACAGTGAACACCTACAGCTTTCTACCAACTCCTGGCTTACCTTTGCTTTCCTCCCCATTTGAAGCTTCAGTGCTCATCTATTCCAATATTGTTTCTGGAATCAACAAGAAATTCTGTCCTTTGTCCTGCACAGACCAGTGCTGCTCACACCCAGGCCACAAAGTGGTCTCTGCTTTGACCCCAAGAAGAATGTCAAGAAACAGCATTTTCTCCCTCTTCTGGCATTGGGAAGAACAAACCACTCTGTGGTTATTGAGCTACAAGTAGAGAGAAGCATCAGACTTTGGTCTAAAATATAATCACTTCCTGTATTCTGAGAACTTTATCTTTAAATTAGTTTATTTGAAAAGTTCAACAAGGAATATGCTAGGAGATATGAAGATGAGTAATTCCCATTCTGCCCTTGAAGTGCTTAGTCTTGTGGAGGTGACAGCTATCTGCACAGAAAGATGGCTCAGTGGTAAAGAATCTGCTTGCCAGTTCAGGAGACACAGGAGACGCAGGTTTGATACCTGGGTCGGGAAGATCTCCTGGAGGAAATGGCAACCCACTCCAGTATTCTTGCCTGGAAAATTCCACGGTCAGAAGAGTCTTGCAGGCTACAGTCCATGGGGTTGCAAAGAGTCAGACACGACTGAGCACATACACAGTAACGTGACACTGTGGTTTGTTCTATATTGTTGTTCAGTTGCTCAGTTGTGTCCAACTCTTTGCAACCCCATGGACATCAGGCTTACCTTCCTTCACTATCTCTGGGAGCTTGCTCAAACTCATGTCCATTGAGTCGATGATGCAATTGTACCATATCATCCTCTGTTGCCTCCCTCTCCACCTGCTCTCAATCTTTCCCAGCATCAGGCTCTTTTCCAATGAGTCAGTTCTTCGAATCAGGTGGCCAAAGTATCAGAGCTTCAGCTTCAGCATCAGTCCTTCCAATGAACACCCAGGACTGATCTCCTTCAGGATGGACTGGCTGGATCTCCTTGCTGTCCAAGGGGACTCTCAAGAGTCTTATGTTCAGATCAGATCAGATCAGTCGCTCAGTTGTGTCCTACTCTTTGCGACCCCGTGAATCGCAGCACGCCAGGCCTCCCTGTCCATCACCAACTCCCGGAGTTCACTAGGAGTATGCAAAGAGGAGATGCATGTAAACAAACTTGAGAGATTATATTCCATGGAAGAAATGGTACCCATGTTGAGCTGGACAGATATCTGGAGTTAGTTAGACATAGATTTGAGGCTGAGGGGATGGCATGAGCAAAGGCAAGGAAGAGTGAAATGACATGTTGTGTGTTGGAAAGGAGTAATTAACTGTTGAGAAGACACGAGTGGAGAATTTGGAAGAGGTCAGGTCTAAGGGGTCTTGTTTGTCATGCTAAAATGCTTGGACAATGTCCTAGAAGTGAAGTGATGATGAGGCAGTGAAGCATTCTAAGCCAGACAATAGCACTGTCAGGTTTGTGATGTAGATACAAGATTTTCATTTGTGATCTGTGATGCAGAGGATAGATTTCAGGCAGGCAAGTCTAGGGGCAGGGAGTTCTGGGGGCTAATGCGGTTGTGTAGATTGAGACGGGCTTGTGTGGCACCAAGGGACAAATAGGAGAAATGTTTTGGAGGTAAAACTGATAGGCCTTCCTAACAGACTGAATGTGGGAGCTAGAGGAAGGGCCCAGGTCAAGATGACTTGGGAGACCAGTGTGTGTTGCTGCCATTCACTAACCCAGGAAACATAGTTCACTAACCCTGATTCTTCTCATTGAGAGGAAAAATGAGCAGTTTTGAGCATGCTGATTCTTGGGTCCTTGGACACTCAAGTGGAGAAGCATTAATTGTTCAGTCTCTGACTTCCTTAGGGCCTTTACCCAAATGTTAGCTTCTTAGTGAAGACTTCTCTGCACACCCCGAGCCCCAGCAATAACAGTCCCGTCCAACCTTCCACCCTGTTTTCTCCTTAACAGTTATCAACTAACACACTATTAATTTCCCACTTATCTATTTTTTAGTTATCTGCCTTCTCTCACTAAAATGTAAGCTCCACAAGGCCAAGGCTTTTTTGTTTAATATACTTAGTAGTATACCCTCTGTACCTAGAAGAATGCCCGGTTCATTGCAGGCATTTAATAAATATTTGAGAAATGAATGAAAGAATGTCAGTGTAGGCAGCTGATTTTATGAGCTCTTCAGGGATAGCTGAACAACTGCCTACGGATAGTAACCTCTTTGTGAGTGTCCACTGCCTGTCACCTTGGATCTACTCTCAAATGTGCCTCTTCCTGCTGTCTTCTCAAAAAGAGCTTCTTACTTTCTTCACTATTTGTTTCATAATTTTATAATGACTGTGGTTTTGATTCCTGGAAAAATAAAAACCTCTGGGAATCTAACCTATAGTTTTCTAAGTGTACAAACAGACACCGAGGTCAACTCTTGATTGTTTTTCTACAGCTGAGCCATGAAGTTAAATAAACAAAAAGGTCTGCTGCTTGTTTGCAATCTGAGTAATTGGTCTGAATATTTTCCATCACAGCTACTGAGAGAGACCCCTTTGAATTAAAATGCAAAAATGATTGTTAAGTCATGAAAATCTAAAATCTAATTTTTTGTATCTTTACTTGTGTTGTTTTTTCACCTGTTTCAGAAGTAAAGTTCCTTTTTCTGAAATGAATGCTTCTGCTGTGTGCTAGACTTCCTTTCCTCCTGACAACTCAGTGATGGTTTGGTCTCTTCTTACCTGGATGTCACGTTGCTTTGTAACTGGAGTCCTTGCCTCCAGTCGCTGTTCCTCCTCCACCCAGTACTCACACCGTTGCCAGAGAGATATTTCTGACACATGACTCAGATAACATCACCCTAGCCTTCTGTTTGCTTGTACGGAATTTATCTACCTGTTGATCTCATTGACTAGACTATGAACTCTTGGAACGCTAGTATCACTTCATATCGGTGATTATAGTGTGCACCTGCCATATAATAACTCTATTAAAAAATCTTTTATTGGTTCCTATTTCCTATGAAACAAACTCACTAAAATGTTATTCCAAGTCCTTTGCAATTTCATTCCCTCTGCATTTTAAAAGAAATCTCCATCTCTTACTTTCTGCCTTCCATACTATCCAGGATTTGAACAGGGTATTCTGGGAAATGAGAGACATTTTCACAAATATCTTTTCAAAATGGCCACATCATAATGTTAATCACTATATTTTTTAAATCACCCAATAACCTGGGAAACAGGTATCCTATTCTTGTCCCCATATTGTCATGTGTCCCTAATTGAATTTCCCCTAAACTTGAACTTCATTATATTCTGAGCCATGATAAAATGCATTTAAACATTGCAGCTTGATAATCTAAAATGTGGGAAAATGTTTGTGTTTAAGGCCAAGTCAAAAACTCTATAACCAAATTGGTCTCATAAGATGACCGCGTTCATACTGCTGTATACTTTTTGCTTCTTTAGTTCAAACATGAATGTTCACATTCGTATCTTACACTTTTCTCTTTTCCTTACACTCCACTGCACACCCCACTATTCCCTTCCTGGTTTGTTGTTGTTCGGTTGCTAGGTTATGTCTGACTCTTTGTGAGTCCATGGAAGGGTTGATTCCCTTCCTGGTTCAGTTCAGATCAGTTCAGTTGCTCAGTCGTGTCCAACTCTTTGCAACCCCATGGACTGCAGCACACCAGACTTCCCTGTCCATCACCAACTCCCAGAGCTTGCTCAAACTCATGTCCATCGAGTCAGTGATGCCATCCAACCATATCAACCTCTGTCATCCCCGTCTCCTCCAGCCTTCAATCTTTCCCAGCATCAGGATCTTTTCCAATGAGTCAGTTCTTCACATCAGGTGACCAGAGTATTGGAGTTTTAGCTTCAGCATCAGTCCTTTCAGTGAACACTCAGGACGGACTGGTTGGATCTCCTTGCTGCCTGAGGGACGCTCAAGAGTCTTCTCCAACGCCACCTTTCAAAAGTGTCAATTCTTCAATGCTCAGCTTCCTTTATGGTCAAACTCTCACATCCATCCATGACTACTGGAAAAAACCATAACGTTGACCATAAGGACCTTTGTCAGTCAAGCAATGTCTCAGCTTTTCAATATGCTGTCTAGGTTTGTCATAGCTTTTCTTCCAAGGAGCAAGTGTCTTTTAATTTCATGGCTGTAGTCATCATCTGCAGTGATTTTGGAGCCCAAGAAAATAAAGTCTGTCACTGTTTCCGTTGTTTCCCCATCTATTTGCTATGAAGTGATGGAACCGGATGCTATGATCTTTGCTTTCTGAATGTTGAGTTTTAAGCCAACATTTTTACTCTCCCCTTTCATTTTCATCAAGAGGCTCTTTAGTTCCTCTTTGCTTTCTGCCATAAGGGTGATGTTATCTGCGTTTCTGAGGTTATTGATATTGGTACTGATATTTCCTGCAATCTTGATTCCAGCTTGTCCTTCATCCAGCCCAGCATTTCTCATGATATACTCTGCATATAAGTTAAATAAGCAAGGTAGCAATATACAGCCTTAAAGTACTCCTTTCCCAATCTGGAACGAGTCCGTTGTTTCATGTCCAGTTCTAACTGCTGCTTCTTGACCTGCCTACAGATTTCTCAGGAGGCAGGTCAGGTGGTCTGGTATTCCCATTTCTTTAAAAATTTTCCACAGTTTGTTGTGATCCATGCAGTCAAAGGCTTTGGCATAATCAATGAAGCAGAAGTAGATGTTTTTTTGGAACTCTCTTGCTTTTTCTATGATCCAACAGGTGTTGGCAATTTGATCTTTGGTCCCTGTGCCTTTTCTAAATCCAGCTTGAACATCTGGAAGTTCTCAGTTCATGTACTGTTGAAGCTTAACTTGGGGAATTTTGAGAGTTACTTCTCTAGTGTGTGAGATGACTGCCATTGTGTGGTAGTCTGAACGTTCTTTGGCATTGCCTTTCTTTGGGATTGGAATGAAAACTGATCTTTTCCCTTTCTGATTAGACCTGTCCTTCTCAACTTTTCAGTATAATGCAAGAGCTACCTCCTCTGTACATACATCACCACTCCCTCCTGGCAGCACTTTTCCACTCCTGGTTTCCACAAAGAAAGTTTTTCCTTTACCATTGCTGGCCCCTTTCTCCTCCCTGACTCCCCCCACAGAGTAAGTATGCGGTCAGTGGGTGACAGCTTTTGGTCCACGTGTCTGAGTTGGATGGCATCAATCTATCAGTGGTCCCGAGGTGGCACGTTTGGTCTCTGTTCTCATTGCCTCTCTGCTTGACCAGTGGGAGGGAAGACCTGAAGTAAGTGTGTCTACTTCACAGATTTAAGCTTTCCATCTGTTGGTCTGTTCCAAGATATAAATTAGAGGATAAAGGAATAGCAAAGCCAGTTTGATTTTCACACTAAGCTTTGTCCTTCAATCTAGTTTCTGTTGCTAATAAAGTTGATATACTAGTTATATAGTTTTGTTTTTTTTTACCTTACCTCTGAATTTGATCTGAATTATGGTGGAGAAGGTGTTACTTTTTGAAAAGGGCTCCCTTTATTCCAGTCTCCTTTACATTATTCATTAATCTCCTAGAGCTGAAACCATGTCAGATTCATCTCATATCTAATGTGTTTGGCTCAAGGACACATGATAGGTACTCAGTATGTTTTTCTTTGATTAAATTGAGCAAATGTGCAAATGGGGACCTTAAAACTGTGCTGGAGCAGACACAGTGGGGTCTCCTGCTGCATGTAAAGAGCACCAGCATTAATTTGTACAATTTCTGTGTGATTTTGACATCAATTAGGAACAATGAGAAGGCAATGGCACCCCACTCCAGTACTCTTGCCTGGAAAATCCCATGGATGGAGGAGCCTGGAAGGCTGCAGTCCATGGGGCCGCTGAGGGTTGGACATGACTGAGCAACTTCCCTTTCATTTTTCACTTTCATGCATTGGAGAAGGAAATGGCAACCCACTCCAGTGTTCTTGCCTGGAGAATCCCAGGGACGGGGGAGCCTGTTGGGCTGCCGTCTATGGGGTCGCACAGAGTCGGACACGACTGAAATGACTTTGCTTAGCTTAGCAACAATGAGCCCAAGAGTTACCTGAAGTAATCTCTGTGTAATGCAATAATCGACAAGCATTGACCACTGATCTGTGGTGTTCTCTGCTCTAGAGAAGTATGGATCTGACACCATCCTGAAGGCCCAGGCTTTACCAACTTGTGAGAATACAAGAGACCACATTCATATTAATATTTGAATATCACCAGCACCCGACCTCTACCTGTCACCAGCCTCCTCACCTTACTCTGTGTGCTCCGAGTGCTTGGATATCATTAGTGCGTGCGTGTGTGCTCAGTTGTGTCTGACTCTTTGCAATGCCATGGTCTATAACCTGCCAGGCTTTTCTGTCCAAGGAATTTTCCAGGCAAGAATATTGGAGTGGGTTGCCATTTTCTACTTCAGGGGATCTTCCTGATCCAGGGATTGAACCTGCGTCTCTTGCAGTCCCTGCCTTGGGAGTCAGGTTTGTTACCACTGAGCCACCTGGGAAGCATGGGATCAGGTACACAGGGCTAAATCCACTTTGTGTTCTTTGACCCAGTCATTTGAAAGCTACCTTAGGCACGTTCTCTGCCATCCCAGCCTAGTGTGAAAACACATGCCAGAGTGGTTCTTGTTCTGTTTGCATTTCACAGGGAAACAGCATAGAGAGGAGCGCTGAGGCCACAGGACTGTCTGTTCTTTGAAGAATGGCTGCACCCAGTGAAGGGAAGGGGAAGTAGAGGAAGACGATCAGTGACACACAGAACTGGTAAATTTCTAGTTAGTTTGGCAGAAAAGCTGAAATGTGTGTAAAAGTATTTAGCGATTTTTTTTTTAATTGAAGGATAATTGTTTTAGAGAATTTTGTTGTTTTCTGCCAGTTATCAACATTAGTCAGTCGTAGGTATATATATATATGTCCCTTTTGTCTTGAAGCAATTTGTTTTTAAAGATATCATCAGAGATTCTTATGGGCTTCCCTGATAGCTCAGCTGGTATAAAGAATCTGCCTGCAATGCAGGAGACCCCGGTTCGCTTCCTGGGTCAGGAAGATCCCCTGGAGAAGGGAAAGGCTACTCACTCCAGTATTCTGGCCTGGAGAATTCCGTGGACAGTCCATGGGGTCGCAAAGAGTTGAACAGGACTGAGTGACTTTCACTCTCACTTTCACAGAGATTCTTATAAAGATTTAGCCTATGGATCTAGCTAACATTATTTCTGGGTCACTTCCACAGTGCAATTTTCGTCAAGTGGTAGAACAAAGTTCTGATTGCTGTGATAAGTGAGTGAGGAGGAAACGGAGGCAGTAAAAACCTGAGGAGAGAAATGTGACTGGACATTGAGAAGAGTAGTGAAAGCCCCCCATCAGAAACAGAAGGGAAACCAACATGACTGAGCATAGGGAAGAGAGGGTGGCTGGCGATGAGGCTGGAGCACAGTCAGGCAGGACTTCGTAAGCCAGGGGGAGGAGACTGCATTTTATTTCGAATGGGGTATTAATAGAAAATAATAGGAAGACTTTTGCTAGGGAGTGAAATGAACACCCAGAAGTTCAAGTTGGATTTAGAAAAGGCAGAGGAACCAGAGATCATATTGCCAATATCCATCGGATCATAGGAAAAACAAGAGAATTCCAGAAGGAACATCTACTTCTGCTTTATTGACTACACCAAAGCCTTTGACTGTGTAGATCATAACAAACAGTGGAAAATTATTCAAGAGATGGGAATACCAGACCACCTTACCTGCCTCCTGAGAAATCTGTATGCAGGTCAAGAAGCAATACTTAGAACTGGACATGGAACAACAGACTGGTTCCAATTGGGAAAAGAGTACATCAAGGCTGTATATTGTCACCCTGCTTATTTAACTTATATGCAGAGTACATCATGCAAAATGCCGGGCTGGATAAAGGACAAGCTGGAATTAAGCTGGGAGAAATATCAATAACCTCAGAAATCCAGATGACATCACCCTTATGGCAGAAAGTGAAGAGGAACTAAAGAGCCTCTTGATGAAAGTGAAAGAGACGAGTGAAAACGTTGGCTTAAACCTCAACATTCAGAAAACAAAGATCATGGCATCCGGTCCCATCACTTCATGGCAAATAGATGGGGAAAGAGTGGAAACAGTGACAGATTTTACTTTCTTGGGCTCCAAAATCCCAGCAGATGATGACAGCAGCCATGAAACTATAAGACACTTGCTCCTTGGAAGAAAAGCTATGACCAAACTAGACAGCATATGAAAAAGCAGAGACATTACTTTGTCAACAAAGGCCTGTCTAGTCAAAGCTATGTTTTTTCCAGTAGTCATGTATGGATGTGAGAGTTGGACTATAAAGAAAGCTGAGCACAGAAGAATTGATGCTTTTGAACTGTGGTGTTGGAGAAGACTCTTGAGAGTCCCTTGGACTGCAAGGAGATCCAACCAGTCAATCCTAAAGGAAATCAGTATTTAATATTCATTGGAAGGACTGATGCTAAAGGTGAAATGCCAATACTTGGCCACTTGATGTGAAGAACTGACTTCTTGGAAAAGACCCTGATGCTGGGAAAGATTGAAGGTGGGAAGAGAAGGGGACAACAGAGGATGAGATGGTTGGATGGCATCACTGACTCGATGGACATGAGTTTGAGTAAACTCCAGGAATTGGTGATGGACAGGGAGGCCTGGCATGCTGAAGTCCATGGGGTTGCAAAGAGTTGGACATGACTGAGGACTGAACTGAGATGATCCTGTTGTAAAATATTTATTTAAGCTATATTTGAAGGATAAATTTTAAGGGAAAAAGTGGAGTTAGTGGGAACCAATCAACAGGTTATAGCAAAAGATTAAAGATTGGACAGCTAGCCATCAGTGTGAGCCTTACTAATCTGTATTTTTTCCCCAATTACACTGATAGCTTTGAAATAAACATAAGATGTAGATTTTTTCTTAAATATGGTCTGTGCCAGGACTGCTGCCAACAGCCAAAAGATGGACACAACAGAACGATCCATCATCGGATGAATGTGTAAACAAATCGTGCTGTAAACCATATATACAGTGGGGTAGTATTTAGCCATACAAAGGAATGAAATACTGATACATGCAACAAGGTGATGAACCTTCAAAACATCATGCTAATTAAAGAAGCAAGACACAAAAAGATAACATATTTCATGATTTTATTTACATGAAATGTCCAGCATATGTAAATCCTCAGGCTGGTGATTGCCAAAGGATGTTGGAGGGGAGGCATATGGAGTGTTGGCTTAGAGTCTAGGGTTTTCTTCTAGGAAGATGAAGTGTTTGGAACTCAGTATATGTGATAGTTGCCCAGCATCGTGAATGCACTAAATACCACAGAATTATACACTTAAAGGTGCTAAATTTTGTTTTATGAGATTTTCATCTCAATAAAACTTTTAAAAAAATTCATCGGAACATTTCGGAACTTTGAGAAATCTGATTTGCAGTATTCTCAATAGTGCTTTCTGAAAGGGTGGTAGCGAGTTACTCTTGGTGCCAGCAAGATGCCAGAGCCCCAGTTTCAGCCTGTGTGCCTGCCTGCGTGTGTGCAAAAGGCATTTCAGTTAAAAATTCCCATTTCCTTGATTGTTTCTGAGTCACATTTTCTCTTATAAAAGTTGTCTCTTTTTGTCTTGTACTTATTTACTGAGATCCTATGTTTCTGTTGTCGTTTTGTATGTATCTTGTGAAATAAACATATTATTCCCTTTTCTATTTTGCTTTTTATGGTTATTTTTTCATAGTTTGCTTTTAAAAAAGTATATTAAAAAAAACCTTTTATACCATTAAGCCTATTTTTTTCCATTGTGATTTCTTCTTTTAGCTGTAGACTGAAAGACTCACCTCTTTCAAAAGGTCTGACTACATATTCAATTCTATTTTTATCTAGATTTTTCTGTGGTTTGATCTGTCAGAAGTTCATTTTTAATAGTTAAATGTTTTTATGATATTTTCTATGGGCAAATGAAAAGTTGTAATATCTTACCAGAATGATGTAACTTTCAGCATGGTTTCTCAAAATTGAGCAATCTGCAGACCACTTCTCAAGGATAAAGATGATGACAAATGACTTTTATTATGTTATTTCTTATAATGGATTGAATTGTGCTCCCTCCAAATTTATATGTTGAAGTCCTAACCTTAGCACTTCTGAAAAATGTGACCTTATTTGAATATCAGGTTGTGGTAGATGTAATTCGTTAAGATGAGGTCACACTAGAGTAAGGTGGGTCCCTAATCCAACATGGTATCCTTAAAGATGGAGAAGGGCATAGCAACCCACTCCAGTGTTCTTGCCTGGAGAATCCCATGGACAGAGGAGCCTGGTGAGCTACAGTCCATGGGGTTGCACAGAGTTGGACACGACTGAAGCGACAGCACAGCACAGCACAGCCTTATAGAAATGGGAAATTTGGGTGTAAACACGTATGTGGGCTGGCGGTTCCATGGCGGTTCAGTGGTAAAGAATCTGCCTGCAGTACAGGAGATGCAGGAGCCTTGGGTTCAGGCCTTGGGTTGGGAAGACACCCTGGAGGAGGGCATGGCAACCCACTCCAGTATTCTTGCCTGGAGAATCACATGGACAGAAGAGCCTGGTGGACTACAGTCCACAGGTCACAAAGAGTTGGACACGACTGAAGTGACTGAGCATGCACATGCGTGCAGGAGCCAAGGAACTACTAGAAGTTAAGAGGACTTGCAACAGGTTTCTCCCTATTGCCTTTAGGGAGAACATGACCTGGCCAGCACCTTGTTTTTAGACTCCTAATCTCCACAGTTGTGAGATTGGATTTCTGCTATTGAAGCCACCAAGTATGTGATGCCTTATTACAGCTATTCTAGCAAACTAATATACTTATGTATGTATCAATACCCTCCATAAAGCTACAGTTCTTTTACAGCTATCAAAGCAAAGCAAATTTTAAAAATATACATATTTAAATTTATAAATCCCCAAAATTTTCTAAGTTAATGTGACAATTAGCATAATTTTCTACAACTGTATCATGGCTCCCAATATGAATATATTCTTGACTACATGTTCCTGAGTGCAATTCTCCCAGTTTTTCTCTACTCCAGAACTTTCTTTTATACAATGCTCATGCCATCATTTAGTTTTAACTGAGCATGTTCAGCTCTCCCCTGTTCTCAATAATTTATAAACACCTGCAAATATGGGCCTGGAAACCACGGCGCAGTTCCTGGTTCCAAGGTGGTCATCCACACAACCCAGGATATGGTTATGCTGATCACTTTTTAGAAGACCATTAAAATCAAAATGCAAAATAAAAAATTCTCATGGGAACCTTGCGGAGGCCTAAGAACACAAGGCATAGACTACCAAGCATGCAGAGATGTCGGTTTGAGAAAATTTAATCCTGAGGGATCCTCCCATCTGGAGAGGTTTACACTGGAAATGATTTGTCTTGCTCTTTGTTTATTCAGTTAATAAATTAGATCATTGGGACAGAGACGCTTTCCTGATGACCTCATTCTGGTTTAATTTTCTATGCTTTGTTGACTTCTTCATGTCCTATTCCCTTTTCAGAGAATCTTGAAGATGCTGTGCTTGCTTGTTTCAAAGTCAGCTTCCTTGCTGCCTCTGGTCACTACAAAATGTGAGTTGTGAATATGGTTTGATACAATGTTATCATGACCTAGTGCAAAAGTTTCTTTCTTATTTTTTTTAACAACTTTGGTTCAGCAAAAAATGTGAGATGAAAACAAATCAGTCAAAGACCAACAGGAAAGGATGAATTTGCATAAGCATTTACTGAAAAAAAATAAATAAATAAAAAAATAAAATCCCAGCAATGTAAATCTAGACTGCTGTGGTCTTACTTCCCAAAATGCCCAGGGTAGGAACCGGAAAGCCAGCAAACCATTTCTCACGCTCTATAATTTGGAAGAGGAGAGAACTAGATTTCAGTGTTTGGATACCTTTGCTCAACTATATTGTAAGCACATTTCTCTTCAAATTTCTGGGAAAACTAGTGTTCCTCTAAAATGCAAGATTTTGCCCAAACCTGGGCCAACAAAATGGCTTGAAGAATTTATTCAAGGTTTTTTTTGTAGAAATAAGCATGACAATCATTGAAACATTCTAAATTAATTTTACCAGTGTTTGCTAATGGGATAAACTGATACAGAGTATGCTGATCGACTCCCTCGCACAGTGCCACCGCCTCAGACCGGATGAGAGAAAGGATGTCTGCAAGCTGGGAGCCCTCAGCTGTGTCTCTTCCCAAGACAGCTGTGAAGCCAAGGTCATTCAGCCAACCAAACAGTCTTCATAATGGGGAGCCTGGAGAGAGTATGTACCACAGGAAAAGAAAGCTAAATCCGAATCCTGGAAGACCTTAGATAAATTGCTATTCTTTCTTACCTTTTGTTTTCACATGTGTACCTTGAAGAAACTGACGTATCTCACAGGATATTGTAATAATTACTGAAGTAAAGTATGTAAAGTGCTTACACCTCAAACACACACACACATACAGACCCAAACATTACATAATACATACACATACACACAAATATTAGGTTGAATTGTTTGAAATTGCCAGTATTGGCCATTTTTGATGTACACAAATGGCAATTTTATATGGCTTGACCTAATATGTATATTACAGGGTAAGTGACTCAGATGGTAAAGAATCTGCCTGCAGTGCATGAAATCCAGGTTTGATCTCTGGGTTGGGAAGATCTCCTGGAGAAGGAAATGGCAACCCACTCCAGTATTCTTGCCTGGAGAATTCCATGGACAGAGGAGCCTGGTGCGCTGCAGTCCACGGGGTTGCAAAGAGCCTGGCACAACTGAGGGACTAACTCACACATACAGTATGTATATAAAGAGTTGTAAACAGTGGCAAAAAAGCAAGAAGCACTGCCTCTTTAGGGTAAAGAGAACACACATCTATACTTAAAGACACAATGGAAGATTCCTGACCCAACACAACATCCAATACACAATACAATGGGAGAAGAGAAATAAAAAAGGTTGTGTGGTAGATGTGTATGCCCCAAAATATGTTGAAGAAAGGGCACCAAAAGAGAACCAAACTGGTAGTAGAGCAATCTTAGCATATAGAGGCTACACCAACATTAACTCTTCAAAGGAAGCAGTTTGTGAGCTTACTAAAGAATATGCCCAGCTTTCCAAAGCAAACTAGAAATTCACCTTGGCATTGCCCTTATATTTATTTTTTATTTCCTTCATTAACCCCGAGGTGTATCTAAGGCCAGGATGTGAGTCATAATGTTTTGCTCATTCACCTCTCTCTGCTAGCACAATGGACTGGGCTGGCCCTGAGACAGCCTACAACAGTTACAACGGTTTGTCAGCTTTTCAGACTTGCCATGAGCAATGTCCTATCAATTTGCCACCCCCACGTTCAGTCTCCTGGGAAGACTTGCCACCCCCAGGTTTTGTCTCCTGATTAATGGTTCAGATCCTAACTTTCCAGCTATGCAAACTTCCCGCCCAGTGGCTGGATGGATTCCTGTGGCTTTGTCCATTGAGGAGACAGGGTGGCCGCTAATAGGAACTGGGTTGGAAAGGTGAAGGTCCAGGGTGAGGAGTGCGTAATTAATTGCAGCCAGCAGGACTAAAATGAGATCAGGAGATCAATTCAGTGTCTGTACGGAATTTTTACCCTTTAGACTTCAAAAGTGAAAAGCCCAAGATATAGGTGTTGTGATGAGGGGAGTGAACTGTCAGCAAGGAGAATTTCAGAGCAGTTTATACCCCAATTTCCATTAATTTCCTGAGTTTTCTGGAATTAGAAGTTCAGGGAAACCCTCCAGTAGTTTAGCAAACAGAAATTTCATCAGGAATCTTACCAGACAAACACAGACCCAATGCATTGCTCAATGTTTCTATGGCAAAAATTATATGCTGTGGTGTATGTAAAAGAGGACAAACCATAAATGGAGGGCACCTCACCCCACAGTAAAACAGTGCCAGTTTCGGTGGGCAGCACCACAGTGGTTTCCAGTAACCTAAAGAAAAATATTATGTTAAACTGTTTCCCTAATGTGATACTTTCTTCAAAACCAAAACAGTAAAACGTTTGACTCAATAACAACATTCTAGATCTTAAAACAGAATCTTGATCAACCTTTACTTTTTGCTTGTTTTTAACCTCTTTTTACCCGGTTAGTTTATTGTTGGTGATTTTTATAGAGATAGAATCTGAGCAACGAACCCTCTTTAGTTTGACTTACAATTTTTTTCTGTCCAAAATCATTAAAACTCTGTCCCAGTAATTATATAGGACAGATTAATCCAAAGGCTAATTAAGAGTGTGATGTGGAAATAGCATATGTCAAATATAAGTCAATATTCATTTGGGGATGTTATTTTTGATCTGAAGAAAATTGGGTTTATATAGGACAAAGTTTATAGTAGTAAAGACGTGATCAAATTGAGAATTATGCAGTACAATTAAGTGTACAGTTTGTTTTCAAGATGTTTATTCAGTGATTACTGTAAAATGCTTTAGTATGCATCAACAGGTGAAAAATATTAGAGTAACACCGTAAGAAATTACCAGTCTAGGATGACTCTCATATTTCTCCCACCTTGGTGCTTGGAAACTCTCACAGCAAACAGGTCATTGAGGCAGCAGTATATGCTGTTAGCAACAGCAGAAAGTGACTTGTCTGGTCTCTGTGCCCCGCCGAATTGATGGTGGTGATCAAGGGCTCTAGAGAGATCTTTTGTATCTTTCAGTCTTGAGTGGTTAGCTCTTGATATTCCCAATCTCATTTTGACTCTAGCCTCGGGTTTCTTCTGTGAGATATGCTTCTTTTTTTTCTTCTCAAATTCTTTTTCTTAGTTGACTAACAATTCAGGATAGTGGTTAAGAGCGTGGGCTTTAGTGCCAGAAAGAACTAGGTTTAAATTCTTCATCTACCATGTATTGGCTTTAAGAAGTGTGACTTTTCTGAATTTGTTTCCTTATCTGTAGGAAAGGAATAATAATAATAATTCTAACATAAGGTATGTATTATCACATAAATGAAATAAGGTTATTTAGCCTAGTTATTGGAGAAGGCAATGGCACCCCACTCCAGTACTCTTGCCTGGAAAATCACATGGACGGAGGAGCCTGGTAGGCTGCAGTCCATGGGGTTGCTAAGGGTAGGACACGACTGAGCGACTTCACTTTCACTTTTCACTTTCATGCATTGGAGAAGGAAATGGCAACCCACTCCAGTGTTCTTGCCTGGAGAATCCCAGGGACGGGGGAGCCTGGTGGACTGTCATCTGTGGGTCGCACAGAGTCTGACACGACTGAAGTGACTTAGCAGCAGTCAAACGTTTGGTGTTATTATCATTTATTATCATTTTTCTCATTTAACTTCTGTAAAATTGTGCATAATGCTGCAGAGTTGTATGGGAACAAACTAGTCAACATAAATTTTCCTTAACATGACAGTTATTAATTTAAGGAATATTCTTTGGGGAATTGTTAACTTGGATTGCTAACTCATCCTCTTTGCTCATTCTGCACTATCTTTTGCATTCTAATAGGATTAGCCAACCCTAGGGAAGACTGAGAAGCAGCCTCAGAATTTTACGGGAGTTAATGCTTTTCTCAGTACATACCATGCTCACAGCTCCCTGTCTAGAAGTGACTCCTCACACATCTGTCACCATAGTTTATGTGGACCACAACACCATTATGCCCACTGAATTTAACCAGGACCCTTGAAACCAAAGGTAGCCTTTCATATGCTTGCCAGAAAATTCTCTGCAGAAGGAGCAATTCTATATTGAAGAGAATCTAAGAAATCAGTCTGATTTCCTCTTAAGAGTGTATTGGGGAGAGAGCGAGAGACTGCAAAGCCTGCAACCAGGAAGGTAACGAGCAGACTCTGTGAGAACACAGTCTCAGAATCTCTGAAAACAGGAGGACAAAGAGAGGCAGGCTTAGTGCCGTCAGCAGAGAGGAAAGCTGGAGCAGAGTCAGAGAGGAGAGGAGAGATTCAAGGCCGGCAGGCCCTGAGTGAGGGCCAACGTTGGCGGGGGCGTCAGCAGAGCTGCTGCTGGACAGCTGGAACTGCCGCTGAACTGGGAGAGTGGTCAGGTTCTCCGCAAGGCCTGCTAGATGATCGGAAATATGGTAGAGGTAACAGCCATCCATGAGTCCCTTCAACTATTCTCAGAGAGTGACCACTAGGTGATCAAGTTCTGATTTCTTTCTATTTCTTCCTTTCTGCTTAGCTAGCAGATAACCTGTCAAGACTGTGCGCTTCTTTATCCAGGCATCCCAGGAGCTGGTGTTTCACACCTTCGGTCACCTTGCAGGTTGGCCTTGATTTCGAAACGCCATGTACCATGTACTCAAAAGTAGACTGGTGATGAGAAAGCCCAAGGAGAAGACTTCTGTGAATGCATCAAAACAATAAAGAGCATGATTTATCTACAGAAACCAGCTTATTTATCTCTGTACATCTGCCTCCTATGTCCTCTCCCAAAATGCCCCTTGCTCTTTTCTCCACCAGAGCCCTGCAGGACCTAATGAGAATTCACAGCCTCCAAGAAGTGTTTTCCAGTCAACAGACTTCTACCGGATCTGCCCTAGCTCTTGATCATTTCTGTTGTCCCTTGTTAGAATGTGATAAGAGCAATAAGGTCTTCCCAGTGGCTCAGCTGTAAAGAATCCACTTGCAATGCAGAAGCTATAGGAGACATGAATTCAATCCCTGGGTCGGAAAGATCCCCTGGAGAAGGGAATGGCAACTCACTCCAGTATTCTTGCCTGGAGAATCCCAGGGACACAGGAGACTCGTGGGCTACAATCCACGGCGTCGCCAAGAGTTGGACATGGCTGAGTATGCACATGTACACATTAGTATTGTTTGTTACCTGAAATATGTGTTTTGCAGTTGTTTATTTTGAAAATAATTTGCTCTTCTGAAAGACTTTTCTTCCTTAAATGGTTTATGAGAAAATGAAAATCATTTATCTGTTATTTACAATTCTCTTTCTGTCTCTTCCTCCCTCTCAGTTATGGAAAATCCAGTGGTGATTCATACATAACAAAATCAATTTCAGTTTTTTCTAAAGGTATGCAACACCCTCTTTCCTGCCCCAAGGGCACAGCTCACAGACTCTTCATATCATTTATACTTTGATCTGATGTAAGCCACAACTGTTGTCTGGAGTTGAAGCCAGACATATGACTCACAGTATTTAGTGACTCTTGGTACCTTACAGTCTTACTAACTTACAAGAGGTGGCACCCCACTCTAGTATTCTTGCCTGGAAAATCCCATGGACGGAGGAGCTTGGTAGGCTGCAGTCCATGGGGTTGCTAAGAGTCGGACAGGACTGAGCGACTTTGCTTTCAATTTTCACTTTTCACTTTCATGCATTGGAGAAGGAAATGGCAACCCACTCCAGTGTTCTTGCCTGGAGAATCCCAGGGACGGGAGAGCCTGGTGGGCTGCTGTCTATGGGGTCGCACAGAGTCGGACACGACTGAAGTGACTTAGCAACCTAGTAGCATGTATGAATGTCAATGGTATAATAATAATATTTAGGTCACTAATGTTCCAAGTGAATAAGTCTACTTACAATTTTTTAATATGCTGTTTCCTTCCAAGGTGTGTCTTTTAATTTCATGGTTGCAATCACCATCTGGAGTGATTTTGGAGCCCAAAAGAATAAAGTTTGCCACTGTTTCCACATCTATTTGCCATGAAGTGATGAGACTGGATGCCATGATCTTAGTTTTCTGAATGTTGAGCTTTAAGTCAATTTTTATAAAGCTGAGTGCCAAAGAATTGATACTTTTGAACTGTGGTATTGGAGAAGACTCTTTAGAGTTCCTTGGACTGCAAGGAGATCCAACCAGTTCATCCTAAAGGAAATCAGTCCTGAATATTCATTGGAAAGACTGATGTTGAAGCTGAAACTCCAATACTTTGGCCACCTGATGCAAAGAGCTGACTCATTTGAAAAGACCCTGATGCTGGGAAAGATTGAAGTCAGGAGAAGAAGGGAATGACAGAGGATGGAATGGTTGGATGGCATCACTGACTCAATGGACATGAGTTTGAGTAAGCTCCAGGAGTTGATGATGGACAGGGAGGCCTGGCGTGCTGCAGTCCATGGGGTCGCAGAGTCAGACATGACTGAACAACTGAACTGAACTGAACTGACTTACAATTTAAACTGAATTTGGTCATAGGTGACTTTTCTGTTTAATTTATCCATCAACCAAGAGATTTTTGAGTACTAAATTCATAAATAACAATAATTAATAAATATTTATAGATAGCATGCAGACCACAGAAAAACTGTCAAGAATTATGAGAAAGATAGGTTCACAGAGAGTTATCTTCAGACAACTTCAAAAATCTCTAAAGCACCTCCTGATTAATTATATCCTGATCAGGGTGTTGCTTGTATCATATTTTGCTGTATTTGTTTTCCTGAAACTCAAACATGTGTTTATTAAAAAGGCAGCTGCATTTCTATTGCAGAGCAAAGAGTAGATAAATACACTTTATAATAGGTAATCTGGGTTAGGCTGGTCTGGGATGGAAAAGTAGTTACAAAGCTCAGCTAGGTTAGCATCATCCATCTTCCTGTATCTCTACTGCTCTAACATCCTTTGCCTAAAAATCATCTCTAGGTCATGGCAGTTTAATACAAACTGGAGCTCTTCACAGAAACCAGTGCTTCCGTGTTAATTTGGACTGAGGAATAGTTGTTAGATAAAAATATGATGACTAAAGAATTGTATCCAGTACGATCTGTCCCACTGACAGATGCCTATAGGAAGATATACTCAAGAGCAGGGTTTTCCTGGTTTGTTTGGAGACAGAGCAAAAGGCCCTGGGTGATCTTAAAGGGTTGTTCCTTCAGATTTTGCTGGTTCCTCTTTTCTCCCGCACAGATAGTTACTGCTGCAGACGAAAGGCCTATATGTCAATCCTCACTCTGTTACAATTATATGAAGGAAATAAAAGTTACAAAGCTCTAAAAGAACCCGAAGAATGGGAGGGTTCATTAGCAGTTGAGAGATTTCAACAAATTAATAAAATTAACAAAATGATAATACCAGTGTTTCATCACTTGTTTCACAAAATTCTGTGTTTTTTTTAATTCTTTTTGGAAGCACCTTTTAAATTAATTAATCTGGCCCACAACATGGTACACAGGATCTTAGTTCCTCAACTGTTGCTTGTGTCCTGGCAATGAAATGTGGAGTCTTACCCACTTGACTGCCAGGGAAGCCCCTAAAATTCTAGGGTTGATACTCATATTTTATTTTTAAAAACACATTAGTAATTTTAAAAATTTGAAAAATCACTGAAATTAAGTAGTTAATACACTTTAAAAATTTATAAGCATATTCTTGGACATAAAATTTATTGTTGTTGTTTAGTCCCTCAGTCGTGTCTGACTCTTTGCCACCCCATGGACTGCAGCACGCCAGGCCTCCCTGTCCATCACCACCACTCAGAGCTTGCTCAAACTCATGTCCATTGAACTGGTGATGCCATCCAACCATCTTGCCCTCTGTCGTTCCCTTCTCCTCCTGCCTTCAATCTTTCCCAGCATCAGGGTCTTTTCTAATGAGTTGGCTCTTTTCATCAGGTGGCCAAAATATCGGACCTTCAGCTTCAGCATCAGTCCTTCCAATGAATATTTACGATTGATATCCTTTAGGATTTCCTTTAGGATAAAATTTATTAGCACTTGTCAAATTATACATATTTGACATTCTAAAATAAGTTATAAAAATAAATTGCTGAAATAAAAAACAAATTATTTTCATAGTCTTTAGTTTCAGCATTTGTAAATGAAATCTTCCTCTATATGAATTAATTTCAATATTTTCATCTTCATACCTGAAATTTTGGGGGAAAGCCTCCACTTTGCTGTCATAACTCAAAAATTTGTCTCCATTGATTGTGCGATGTCAGACATGAGCAATAATAAAGCACCAGATTTTTCAAACAATTTATACTTTTACATTTGTTATTTCATTTTCTGGGCTCTCTGTTTTGATACTGTCACTCTCACTGTTTTCTAGTGTGTTTCCTTGAGTTGGAGAGAAAAAGGTAGAAATTCACTGGTGCCCTGTGCAGTTCAAGAAAGTGTGTGCTGGATAGGAATGGTACCTACTGCTGAGGACCACAGAACCTGGCAAAGAATGGATGCATTTACCTGGATCGCACCTACAAGCCATTTTTGACCTCCACTGGTTTCTGGGAACCATCTCTGATTTAGGGCCTAAATTTAGGGGGTAAGTCATCTTATTTTTTTGAGATTGTGACCTATCTCCATTCCCATCAACTGACTAAATTCTTTAAGATAATGAAAAATGGCGGAACAAATTGGTTTATTTAATCTGGATATGGCAGAATACCCTGGGAGCAAATGAAATATTAGGATGAATGCCTCTTATGCAATGTGCTTTCCTCTTCAAACTGAAAGCACTCTGAAGTAACCAAAAAACTGGTGGGTGTAGGACTTTCCAAGATGTGTAAATTGTTTATCACTGGAGGAAGAGTAGATCAAATTCTGTTTTTAACCTCTTGCTTGAAGAGTTTCATCAGCTTGCATAGTTGTACAAGAAGAATCAAGATTCACTTAATCATTAGCGTTTGTCAGTGTTTTGGAAATTTTGAAAAAAAATTTTGGTATTGGAAAAAATTGACACATATCCTTAATGATGCTTTACAGGAAAATGGCTCATTTCCTAACATCTGGATTCTATTAATCCTAGTGTTGGACTTAGTTAAAATGGTCCTGACAGCAAGGTGGTTAGATGAGTTCTCCAAATGAGGCAAACTAGCCTTTAGGGTCCTTGGGTTATGATCTGTAGGGAAAATTCTTCCCATCCCTATAGTCCTGTCTAGTGTTAGGATCATTGGATCTAGGTGTCTGGAACAGACTCTCTCAGATTCTTGGCCAATCTCTAGTGAATAAGAGTCAAAGCAAAAGGACAGTGCTTGGCTCTGCCTTGTTTCAGAATAAGTTTCATTTTCTTTCTAACCCACTTCCCATCCTCCCCACCTTTTCTCCGTCCTTCTTTTTCTATTTTCTTGCATCTTTCCCCCTCCTGCCCTCCCTCCCTTCCTTTCAGCCCTCCTTTTCTCACTCCTTCCTTCTCTCCCCCCTTCTTCTCTCCCTCCCTCCTCACCTTCCTCCTATGTCAGAAGGCAAATGACAAGATCCCTCTTGTTCAGCCAGTTTTACAGATAAAATCCTCAAAAAAAAAAAAAAAAGAAAAAGAAAAATGTACATTCTACATTTAAGATCATTAAGCAAAAAATGAAGCCTTTCAGTTCAGTCGTTCCGTCGTGTCCGACTCTTTGCAACCCCATGAATCGCAGCACGCCAGGCCTCCCTGTCCATCACCAACTCCTGGAGTTCACTCAGACTCACATCCGTCGAGTCAGTGATGCCATCCAGCCATCTCATCCTCTGTTTCCCCCTTCTCCTCCTGCCCCCAATCCCTCCCAGCATCAGAATCTTTTCCAATGAGTCAACTCTTCGCATGAGGTGGCCAAAGTAGTGGAGTTTCAGCTTTAGCATCATTCCTTCCAAAGAAATCCCAGGGCTGATCTCCTTCAGAATGGACTGGTTGGATCTCCTTGCAGTCCAAGGAACTCTCAAGAGTCTTCTCCAACACCACAGTTCAAAAGCATCAATTCTTCGGCCCTCAACTTTCTTCACAGTCCAACTCTCACATCATACATGATCACAGGAAAAACCATAGCCTTGACTAGACGAACCTTTGTTGGCAAAGTAATGTCTCTGCTTTTCAATATGCTATCTAGGTTGGTCATAACTTTTCTTCCAAGGAGTAAGCGTCTTTTAATTTCATGGCTGCAGTCACCATCTGCAGTGATTTTGGAGCCCCCCAAAAATAAAGTCTGACACTGTTTCCACTTTTTCCCCATCTATTTCCCATGAAGTGATGGGTCCAGATGCCATGATCGTTGTTTTCTGAATGTTGAGCTTTAAGCCAATATTTTCACTCTCCTCCTTCACTTTCATCAAGAGGCTCTTTAGTTCCTCTTCACTTTCTGCCATAAGGATGATGTCATCTGCATATCTGAGGTTATTGATATTTCTCCCAGCAATCTTGATTCCAGCTTCTGCTTCTTCCAGTCCAGCGTTTCTCATGATGTACTCTGCATAGAAGTTAAATAAGCAGGGTGACAATATACAGCCTTGACATACTCCTTTTCCTATTTGGAACCAGTCATTGTTCCATGTCCAGTTCTAACTGTTGCTTCCTGACCTGCATATAGGTTTCTCAAGAGGCAGTTCAGGTGGTCTGGTATTCCCATCTCTTGAAGAATTTTCCACAGTTTATTGTGATCCACACAGTCAAAGGCTTTGGCATAGTCAATAAAGCAGAAATAGATGTTTTTCTGGAACTCTCTTGCTTTTTCGATGATCCAGCGGATGTTGGCAATTTGATCTCTGGTTCCTCTGCCTTTTCTAAAACCAGCTTGAACATCAGAAAGTTCACGGTTCATGTATTGCTGAAGCCTGGCTTGGAGAATTTTGAGCATTACTTTACTAGTGTGTGAGATGAGTGCAATTGTGCGGTAGTTGAGCATTCCTTGGCATTGGCTTTCTTTGGGATTGGAATGAAAACTGACCTTTTCCAGTCCTGTGGCCCCTGTTGAGTTTTCCAAATTTGCTGGCATATTGAGTGCAGCACTTTCAGGATCCATAAACTTTTACTTTGGACCAAAGAATGTGCTATACTTGCTCTGTCACTGAACATATGGCAGTGCGAAAAACAGTGATAAATGAATTGTACGCCAAGATTTTGATCTTATAAAAGATCAATGGTAGTGCAGAACAACAAATCATTATTTATGTATTTTTTGGGGAGGAAGCTAATTACTTTACAATATTGTGGTGGTTTTTGCCATACATTGTATGAATCAGCCATGGGTGTACATGTATTCTCCATCCTAAACCCCCCTCCCACCTCTCTCTCCATCCCATCCCTCTGGGTCATCCAAGTGCACCAGCCCTGAGCACCCTGCCTTATGCATCAAATCATTTTTCTGCAAATTTAGAGAGATCAAAAGTAACAAATGTTGAAACTATATTATTGGGCAGAACTGATTTTTTTCTCAAGTGAGATTGCAAATTACAACTCAAGTAAAGAAAAGAATTAAGACATAATTCCGACATGAAATCTGTAGCATACACCTTGAGCTTGTCTTTATTTGCACCCCTTCATTTGTTTATCCATACAACACATTTTAATTGAGTAACAAGTGTGGGTTGAATCTCTAGTGTTATAAAAATGAGTAAGAAGCATTTTTGCACTCAATCTCTAGGACATCAGAAAGATATTTCTCCACTACTGAATGTCTTTTAAAGTAAAATTTCATTGATTTAAAGGCTGCTGATATAGTTAAATATTTTATTTAGTATACATAAATCTCATTTACTAATATGTTGGAGGAAAAAAAAACACTTTAACATTTTCTGGGCTAATGTTTAGTTTTACTTGGAAGGCAAATCAAGTTAGAGTGCAGCAGCTATTTTTTTCCCAAGAATCTATGAATTTAATGGTTCTTTAATACTTTAAAAAAAGTTTTTAATTTTAATTAGGTCCCATTTTTTTATTTTTGCTTTTATTTCCAATATTCTGGGGGGTGGGTCATAGAGGATCCTACTCTGATTTATGTCGGAGAGTGTTTTGCCTATGTTCTCCTCTAAGAGTTTTATAGTTTCTGGTCTTACATTTAGATCTTTAATTCATTTTGAGTTTATTTTTGTGTATGGTGTTATAAAGTGTTCTAGTTTCATTCTTTTACAAGTGGTTGACCAGTTTTCCCAGCACCACTTGTTAAAGAGATTGTCTTTTCTCCATTGTATATTCTTGCCTCCTTTGTCAAAGATAAGGTGTCTATAAGTGCGTGGGTTTATCTCTGGACTTTCTATTTTGTTCCATTGATCTATATTTCTGTCTTTGTGCCAGTACCATACTGTCTTGATGACTGTGGCTTTGTAGTAGAGCCTGAAGTCAGGCAGGTTGATTCCTCTAGTTCCATTCTTTTTTCTCAAGATTGCTTTGGCTATTCGAGGTTTTTTGTATTTCCATACAAATTGTGAAATTATTTGTTCTAGCTCTGTGAAAAATACCATTGGCACTTGATAGGGATTGCATTGAATCTATAGATTGCTTTGGGTAGTATACTCATTTTCACTATATTGATTCTTCCAATCCATGAACATGGTATATTTCTCCATCTGTTAGTGTCCTCTTTGATTTCTTTCACCAGTGTTTTATAGTTTTCTATATATAGGTCTTTAGTTTCTTTAGGTAGATATATTCCTAAGTATTTTATTCTTTTCGTTGCAATGGTGAATGGAATTGTTTCCTTAATTTCTCTTTCTATTTTCTCATTATTAGTGTATAGGAATGCAAGGGATTTCTATGCGTTGATTTTATATCCTGCAACTTTACTATATTCATTGTTTAGCCCTAGTAATTTTCTGGTGGAGTCTTTAGGGTTTTCTATGTAGAGGATCATGTCATCTGCAAACAGTGAGAGTTTTACTTCTTCTTTTCCAATTTGGATTCCTTTTATTTCTTTTTCTGCTCTGATTGCTGTGGCCAAAAGTTTCAAAACTATGTTGAATAGTAGTGGTGAGAGTGGGCACCCTTGTCTTGTTTCTGACTTTAGGGGAAATGTTTTCAATTTTTCACCATTGAGGATATTGTTTGCTATGGGTTTGTTATATATAGCTTTTATTATGTTGAGGTATGTTCCTTCTATTCCTGCTTTCTGGAGAGTTTTTATCATAAATGGATGTTGAATTTTGTCAAAGGCTTTCTCTGCATCTATTGAGATAATCATATGGCTTTTATTTTTCAATTTGTTAATGTGGTGTATTACATTGATTGATTTGCAGATATAAGCAAGGTGAAAAGACAGGCTTCAGAATGGGAGAAAATAATAGCAAATGAAGCAACTGACAAAGAATTAATCTCAAAAATATACAAGCAACTCCTGCAGCTTAATTCCAGAAAAATAAACGACCCAATCAAAAAATGGGCCAAAGAACTAAACAGACACTTCTCCAAAGAAGACATACAGATGGCTAACAAACACATGAAAAGATGCTCAATATCATTCATTATCAGAGAAATGGAAATCAAAACCACAATGAGGCACCATCTCACGCCAGTCAGAATGGCTTACGACCCAAAAGTCTACAAGCAATAAATGCTGGAGAGGGTGTGGAGAAAAGGGAACCCTCTTACACTGTTGGTGGGAATGCAAACTAGTACAGCCAATATGGAGAACAGTGTGGAGATTCCTTACAAAACTGGAAATAGAACTGCCATATGACCCAGCAATCCCACTGCAGGGCATACACACTGAGGAAACCAGAAGTGAAAGAGACATGGGTACTCCAATGTTCATCATGTACCCCAATGTTTATAATACCCAGGACATGGAAGCAATCTAGATGTCCATCAGCAGATGAATGGATAAGAAAGCTATGGTACATATACACAATGGAATATTATTCAGCCATTAAAAAGAATACACTTGAATCAGTTCTAATGAGGTGGATGAAACTGGAGCCTATTATACAGAGTGAAGTAAGCCAGAAAGAAAAACACCAATACATTATACTAATGCATATATATGGAATTTAGAAAGATGGTAACAATAACCCTGTATGCGAGACAGCAAAAGAGAAACAGTCTTTTGGACTCTGTGGGAGAGGGCGAGGGTGGGATGATTTGGGAGAATGGCATTGAAACATGTATAATATCATATGTGAAATGAATAGCCAGTCCAGGTTCGATGCATGAGACAGGGTGCTCTGGGCTGGTGCACTGGGATGACCCAGAGGGATGGGATGCAGAGGGAGGTGGAAGGGGGGTTCAGGATGGGGAACACGTGTGTACCCATGGAGGATTCATGTTGATGTATGGCAAAACCAATACAATATTGTAAAGTAATTAGCCTCCAATTAAAATAAATAAATTTATATTAAAAAATAAAGTGGTTTTCTCATAGACAAAAAAAAAAAATTTTGTCTCCAAACTTTGCGACCACCAATTCAATCATTTAGTATATAACTTATTGATACATAGCATGCTGCTGCTGTTGCTGCTAAGTTGCTTCAGTTGTGTCCGACTTTGTGTGACCCCATAGATGGCAGCCCACCAGGCTCCTCCGCCCATGGTATTTTCCAGGTAAGAGTACTAGAGTGGGTTGCCATTGCCTTCTCCAGATATGTAGCATAGGCTGAATGTTAATTTATTAGTTGCATTGAATTACCTCTTGCTTTGTACTTCAATTGAAATTTTTAAAATCAGATACTTTATATTATGTAGAATTTTGCACTCTTATTCAAAATTACTAATGCCTTATAGGAATTTTAAAATAATAGATGATTATAGTGCAGTTGAGTTTTTTTAAAACTAAGGATACTTGTAAACACATCCAAGTTGAGGCTATCTCTAAACAAATTTTAATATACCATAGTGTACCTTATAGACCTCTATTTCTATAAGGATATAAGAGTCATGAAAAGGCTAGATTCAAAAAGTACAACAATTTTTAAAAGGTCACATTTCAATGCCTCTGTGTGTTAATCAGGATAGCAAATTATATTCCCACTCTTTTCCCTGAAACTGTGGACCATGCTGTCCAAGACCATGCTCTCCAAGCAGCATTCAAGGTTTGGAGTGATAAGACCCAACTCAATTTCACTAGAGTTTTCTGGGACACTCTTGACACATGATCTTCTTCAAAAGCAGAGGCAATGGTGATGGAAATATTGAGGAGGTCTTGTTTTTTAAAGCACTTTACCAGAAGTCAGGGCTTCCCTGGTGGCTCAGCTAGTAAAGAATTTGCCTGCAATGCGGGAGACCTGGATTCAATCACTGGGTTTGGAAGATCCCCTGGAGAAGGGAAAGGCTACCCACTGCAGTATTCTGGCCTGGAGAATTCCATGGACTGTATAGTCCATGGGGTAACAAAGAGTTGGACATGACTGAGCAACTTTCACTTTCACCAGAAGTCATAGGTTTTGTTCTTGTCTTGACAATTTCCCCACAATTATTTTCTGAGTTTTTTCCCATTTGGAGTATGGAGATTTCTTCCCCCATTTGATGGGCGCTTTGGGCAACTGGCTTATTCTTTTTCTCTTAGTAAGGGTCTGGGAATCAGTGTTCACTTTGATGATGATGAACTCTGGACAAATGATTCCAAAGGTAAGGGCGAAAATCCTTCAGTTACAATTCATGTAACTGTTCATTAAACTTGTGTAATCATTGACCTCAGAGAGTGGTGAAATTACAGAAAGCTCCCATTTCAGAGAAAATTGCTTTGTCCATTTAATGTAAATAAGATGTCAAAACATTGAGTTTTCCATCTCCTATCCCCAACAGCAATTAAGGCAATAAAACAGAATCAACCAAAATGCTTTTTGAGGTCTTGGAGGGTTAAGCTGACTACAGGGATTATGTGGTAACTCTACAAAGTTTGACTTTAACCCAGGATTTTATCCCTTATGTTTGAAGAAAGTGTAACATAATTTACTAATTGCTGCTCATTAAACTTGTCAGTTCAGTTGCTCAGTCGTGTCTGACTCTTTGTGACCCCATGGAGTGTAGCACGCCAGGCCTCCCTGTCCATCGGCAACTCCCGGAGTTTACTCAAATTCATGTCCATTGAGTCAATGATGCCATCCAACCACCTGATCCTTTGTTGTCCCCTTCTCCTCCTACCTTCAATCTTTTCTAGCATCACAGTCTTCTCAAATGAGTCAGTTCTTCGCATCAGATGGACAAAGTATTGGCGCTTCAGCTTCAACATCAGTCTTTCCAATGAACATTCAGGACTGATTTCCTTTAGGATGGACTGGTTTGATCTCCTTGCAGTCCAAGGGACTCTCAAGAGTCTTCTCCAACACCACAGTTCAAAAGTATCAATTCTTCGGCCCTCAGTTTTCTTTATGGTCCAACTCTCACATCCATACATGACTACTGGAAAAACCATAGCTTTTACTAGACAGACCCTTGTTGGCAAAGTAATGTCTCTGTTTTTTAATATGCTGTCTATGTTGGTCATAACTTTCCTTCCAAGGAATAAGTGTCTTTTAATTTCATGGCTTCAGTCATCATCTGCAATGATTTTGGAGACCCCAAAATAAAGTCTCTCACTGTTTCCACTATTTCCCCATCTATTTGCCATGAAGTGATGGGACCAGATGCCATGATCTTAGTTTTCTTAATGTTGAGTTTTAAGCCAACTTTTTAGGTGATGAAATTAGTTTACAGTGATTTGCAAATGAAACAATAAAACATAATATATTTAAATATAAAATAATGATATTTGTTTCATGTTTTCCTGATTTATATTTTATTCCTATTCTTCACTAACATTTTGACTAAATATCATATTAAGAGGTAGACAACACAGGTTTTAAGGGCTTCCGTAAGTGGCTCAGATGGCAAAGAATCTGTCTGTAATGCATGAGACATGGCTTTGATCCCTGGGTTGAGAAGATCCCCTGGAAAAGGGATGACAACCCACTCCAGTATTCTTTCCTGGAGAATTCCATGGATAGAGAGCCTGGCAGGCTACAGTTCATGAGGTAGCAAAGAGTTGGACAAGACTGAGTGACTAACACTTTCAATTTCAATACAGGCATTAAATATTGATCTACAATATCTCTTCTTTCCTATTAGAAAAACATGTCACTCTGTCCTCGAACTGGCATGGAAAATATATCCTTCATAGTAAACTAATGAACATTAGAAAAGCTTGCTATAAAACCTTCCCTAACTTGGGCAAATATGGAATTAGGAGAATGTGTGTTTATATCAACTACATACCAATAATCATGTTTGCCAAGTACTTTCTGCCAGAAGGCTTGCCTGAATCAACAAGAATTAGTGTAATTGACATGCATCTTGTTTTTATGCAAATGTTGCTAACTGCTTTAAAACAACCTAAGGCCTCAAATTTGAATTTCCCTCCTGTGTCCATTATTGCTTGCAGCTCAGCAACTGTTTTCATAGTAACAAAATAAACTCCAGATAAACTCCATTATCATTAATTCAGATTTTAATCTTTGTACATTAAGCACTTATTTGTTGGGTGGGCTTACCTGGTGGCTCAGATGGTAAAGAATTTGCCTGCAATGCAGCAGACCTGGGTTCAAACCCTGGGTCAGGAACATTTCCTGGAGAAGGGAATGGCAACCCACTCCAGTATTCTTGCCTAGAGAATCCCATCGACAGAGGAGCCTGGTGGGCTACAGTCCATGTGGTCACAAAGAGTCGGACACGACTGAGTGACTAACACTTTCACTTTCTTCGCTTTGAATATTAATAATATAAACAACAAATCTAATCTCTAATACAGTGATTGAATTCCTATAATGTGCTGTGTGCTTTACAATGAAATTCTCTCACTAATCCTGGAAGAATGATTTCATTATCCTAGCTTCATGGATAAGGAAATGGACTTTGGTCTGTCTGATTTCAGGGTCCATATCCACTACCAGTACAGGATTTGCTATTTCTTTTATTTATTCCAAACTAATTGTTTTTGATATAATTGTACAGCCGCCTAGTGCCCACATACTCTTTTTCACTGAAAGTAAATTGACCATAGATTTTCTCTTATTTATTAATGCCTGACAACCAAGGGGTCAAGGGGCACAATGAAATCAATTATAGAACCTCAGCAGCTCCAACCCGTCCCTCTGGGAACCGGCTGTGTCAGGGTCATTGGCCCCAAACAACTGATAGAGGTATCTTGGCAGATTTTGGATTTTGTTCTTCTTTACTAAATATGCAACAAGGAAGGGACATAATTAACAAAGCTCAAAAAATTCATCTCACAAATCCTTTAAAAGAACTGATTTTGTGTGCCTCTACCTAGGTCATCAATTCTGTGTCTTTATTAACCTCTTTCCTGTTTTTGCACATGAATTTGGCCACACCTTGGGCCCCCATCGCTCCAGTAATGCCAAGGGTCTGATATACACCCACTTTAGCCAGAGAAAGAACTTCTCCAAGGATGTTGGCAAAGGTATCAAGGCTCTGTTATTTGCTGAAGTTTGGTTTTCTTCACATTTGAGAAGTATTCATTCACCTTGCTAATCTCCTAAAATAGCTTTCCCAAACTGTTTACTCTGGAACTGTAATGCTGTAAGAAGCAACTGAAAAGAATGTTCCAAGCTCAAATACCTGAGGGAATCACTCCAACCTCTAGCCCTTTTCTTAAATTTTCAAGATGTTATGAAGCTCTGAGAAGTTGTTCAGGCATGAAACCAGTTCACAGTTGTTTAACCCACTATCTCCCTAGTTTATTTGACCATGGACATTTCTCTCTTTTTCTCATTCCTTCCTTTAATAGCTTTCTTCCTTCTTACCATTAATATTAGTGGAACACCTCTGATACCTTGTGTAGTGGGGTTTCATAGCACCTCCTTTGAAAAATGCAGTCCTAAGACACAATAGTGAGGAGTGTTTTTCTCCGAGAGTTTGTGGAAGTCTAGATCTGAGAGAATCAAGATTATCAGGTTGGTCTCCATTTATTTTTCATCCAAACTTTTAATCATATTTCAAAAGGCATATTTTATAATAATTTACCAGTGTACCTCTGGTTTAAGATTCTCCAGATCTTGTTCCCATCTCAGAAGAGAAGTTCATAATTTTATGTTACACTGTAGCAAATGCATGGCTAGTACAGACTACAGAATACCATTTTATGAAACCCATCCTGTTAAAAGTCACATAATTTATATTAACTTCATTTCAAATTTTGTGTGAGAAAAGAAATTTCTGAGAGTTCCTTGATGGCATAGTGGTTATGATTCCAGGCTCTTACTGCCATGGCCTAAGTTCAAACCTTGGTTGGGGAACTCAGATCCTGCAAGCCGAGTGGCATGGCCCAAAAAGGTAATTTGTATTAATGGTGGGCTCTTTATTAATTGGGCCTCTCGGGTGACACAGTGGTAAAGAACCCACCTGCCAGTGCAGAAGATGCAAGAGATGTGGGTTTGATCCCTGTATTGGGAAGGTCCCCTGGAGTAGAAAATGGCAACCCCACACCAGTATTCTTGCCTGGAAAATTCTATGGACAGAGAGAGGAGCCTGGTGAGCTACAGTCCATGGGGTCATGAAGAGTTAGACATGACTGAGAACCTTAGCATGCACATATGCATGCAAATTTTTATTAATTGAAATATATAATCTAATTAATATAAAATAACATATCGGTTCAGTTCAGTTACCCATTCATGTCCGACTCCTTGCAGTCCCATGGACTGCAGCACACCATGCTTCCCTGTTCATCTCCAATTCCTGGAGCTTGCTCAAACTCATGTCCATTGAATCAGTGGTGACATCAAACCATCTCATCCTCTGTCGTCCTCTTCTCCTCCTGTCTTCAATCCTTCCCAGCATCAGGGTCTTTTCCAAGGAGTCAGTTCTTCACATCAGGTGGCCAAAGTATTGGAGCTTCAGCTTCAGCATCAGTCCTTCCAATACTCAGGGCTAATATCCTTTAGGATAGACTGGTTGGATCTCCTTGCTGTCCAGGGGACTTCAAGAGTCTTCTCCAACACCACGGTTCAAAAGCATCAATTCTTTGGTGCTCAGCTTTCTTTATGGTCCAACTCTCACATCCATGGATAACCACTGGAAAAACCATAGCTTTGACTAGACAGATCTTATTGGCAAAGTAATGTCTCTGCTTTTTAATATGCTGTCTAGGTTTGTCATAGCTTTTCTTCCCAGGAGCAAGCATATAATCTAATTTAAAGAATAATATTGGAGTATAGCTGATTTGCAATACTGTGTTAGTTTCAAGTGCACAGCAAAATGAATCAGTTATCCATATACATATATCCACTCTTTTTTTAAAGATTATTTTCCATATAGACCACTACCGAGTTTGAGTTGAGTTCCCTGTGCGGTACAGCAAGTTATTATTAGTTAATCTATTTTAAATATAGTAGTGTGTATAGGTCAGTCCCAATCTCTCAATTTATCCTCACCCAATCCCCTTGTCGTAGAAGGCAATGGTACCCCACTCCAGTACTCTTGCCTGGAAAATCCCATCGATGGAAGAGCCTGGTAGGCTGCAGTCTATGGGGTTGCTAAGAGTCGGACATGACTGAACGACTTCACTTTCACTTTTCACTTTCATGCATTGGAGAAGGAAATGGAAACCCACTCCAGTGTTCTTGCCTGAAGAATCCCAGGGACAGGTGAGCCTGTTGGGCTGCTGTCTATGGGGTTGCACAGAGTCGGACACGACTGAAGCGACTTAGCAGCAGCAGCAGCAATCCCCTTGTAATCATAAATTTGTTTTCTACATCCCTGACTCTACTCTTGTTTTGTAAGTTCATTTGTACTCTTTTTTTTTAAATATTTAGATTCAGCATATAAGCAATATCATATGATATTTGTTTTTCTATGTCTAACTTAACTTCACTCAGTATGACAATCTCTGTTACTGAAAATAACATCATTTTGTTCTTTTTTTATTCCAATTTGTATTCCATTGTATATACATACCACATCTTCTTTATCCATTCTTCGGTTGATGGACATTTAGGGTGCTTCCATGCTCTGGCTGATGTAAATAGTGCTGCAATATTGGGGTATATGTGTCTCTCTGAATTATGGTTTTCTTAAGATTTATGCCCAGTAATGGGATTGCTGAGTCATATGGCAGTTCTATTTTTAGTTTTTTAAGGAACCTCCATATTGTTCTCCATAGTGGCAGTATCTATTTACATTCCCACCAACAGTACAAGAGGATCCCCTCTACACTGTCTCCAGTATTTGTTGTTTGTAGACTTTTTGATAATGGCCATTCTGAGTGGTGTGAGGTGATATTTCACTGTAGTTTTGATTTGCATTCTCTAATTATTAGTGATGTTGAATATCTTTTCATGTGCTTTTTGGCCATCTGTATGTCTTCTTTGGAGAAATATCCATTTAGATCTTTCACCCATTTGTTGATTGGGTTATTTGTTTTTTGTTACGTTGAGCTGCATGAGCTTTTTGTAACATATAATGTAATTAATGAAGAACATGGCATCAGTCTTTGGCCAGATCTAGGAGTAAATGTTCCTTACCTATAGGTCTTGGGGACAGGGTAAGATAATTATTACATTTGTTGTCAAAATAAAACTTTTATTTCATTTCATTTTCTCACTCTGTGAAATGTGAAAACAGAGAGCTATCATCATTGTATCTGAAAATAAATATGTAATTAATACATGAAGATATACATTAAACTACACAAGAAGGAACAGTAATCCAGGGCTGAAAATGTATTATAGTTTTCTCATTTTAATCCTTATGCTGTCAATTGTATCAGTTAGGATTCAATCAGGAACCAGATTGGGTATTTGCGTATTTAATACCTTTGGGTATTAAAACAGGATTAGAAGATAAACAGAAGCATAGCTGCTGCTGCTGCTGCTGCTAAGTCGCTAAGCCGTGTCCGACTCTGTGTGACCCCATAGACAGCAGCCCACCAGGCTCCCCCGTCCCTGGGATTCTCCAGCAAGAACACTGGAATGGGTTTCCATTTCCTTCTCCAATGCATGAAAGTGAAAAGTGAAAGTGAAGTCTCTCACCCATGTCTGACTCTTAGCAACCCCATGGACTTCAACCTACCAGTCTCCTCCATCCATGGGATTTTCCAGGCAAGAGTACTGGAGTAAGGTGCAATTACCTTCTCCACAGAAGCATAGAACAACCCAGAAGTTCAGTTCAGTTCAGTTCAGTTGCTCAGTTGTCTCCAACTCTTTGTGACCCCATGAACTGCAGCATGCCAGGCCTCCCTGTCCATCACCAACTCCTGGAGTCCACCCAAACTCATGTCCATTGAATCGGTGGTGCAATCCAACCATCTCATCCTCTGACATCCCCTGCTCCTCCTGCCTTCAATCTTTCCCAGCATCAGGGTCTTTTCAAATGAGTCAGCTCTTCACGTCAGGTGGCCAAAGTATTGGAGTTTCAGATTCAACATCAGTCCTTCCAATGAACACCAAGGACTGATGTCCTTTAGGATGGACTGGTTGGATCTTCTTGCAGTCCAACGGACTCGCAAGAGTCTTCTCCAACACCACAGTTCAAAAGCATCAATTCTTCAGGGCTCAGCTTTCTTATAGTGCAACTCTCACATCCATACATGACTACTGGAAAAACCATAGCCTTTACTGAATGGAATTTTGTTGGCAAAGTAATGTCTCTGCTTTTTAATATGCTGTCTAGGTTGATCATAACTTTCCTTCCAAGGAATAAGTGTCTTTTAATTTCATGGCTGCAATCACCATCTGCAGTGATCTTGGAACTCCAAAAAATAAAGTCTGCCACTGTTTCCACTGTTAACCCATCTAATTGACATGAAGTGATGGGACCAGATGCCATGATCTTAGTTTTCTGAATGTTGAGCTTTAAGCTGACATTTTCACTCTCCTCTTTCACTTTCATCAAGAGGCTCTTTAGTTCTTCCTCACTTTCTGCCATAAGGGTGATATCATCTGCATATCTGAGGTTATTGATATTCCTCCCAGCAATCTTGATTCCAGTTTGTGCTTCTTCCAGCCCAGCGTTTCTCATGATGTACTCTGCACAGAAGTTAAGTAAGCAGGGTGACAATATACAGCCTTGAAGTACTCCTTTTCCTATTTGGAATCAGTCTATTGTTCCATGTCCAGCTCTAACTGTTGCTTCCTAACCTGCATACAGGTTTCTCAAGAGGCAGGTCAGGTGATTTGGTATTCCCATCTCTTGAATTTTCCACAGTTTATTGTGATTCACACGGTCAAAGGCTTTGGCATAGTCAATAAAGCAGAAATAGATGTTTTTCTGGGACTCTCTTGCTTTTTTGATAATTCACTGGATGTTGGCAATTTGATCTCTGGTTCCTCTGCCTTTTCTAAATCCAGCTTAAACATCTGGAAGTTCATGGTTCATGTATTGCTGAAGCCTGGCTTGGAGAATTTTGAGCATTACTTTACTAGCATGTTCAGTTCAGTTCAGTTCAGTCTCTCAGTCGTGTCCAACTCTTTCCGACCCCATGGACTGCAGCACGCCAGGCCTCCCTGTCCATCACCAACTCCCGGAGTTCACTCAAATTCACGTTCATCGAGTTGGTGATGCCATCCAGCCATCTCATGCTCTGTTGTCCCCTCAATCCCTCCCAGCATCAGAGTCTTTTCCAATGAGTCAACTCTTCGCATGAGGTGGCCAAAGTACTCGAGTTTCAGCTTTAGCATCATTCCTTCCAAAGAACTCCCAAGACAGATCTCCTTTATAATGGACTAGTTGGATCTCCTTGTAGTCCAAGGGACTCTCAAGAGTCTTCTCCAATACCACAGTTCAAAAGCATCAATTCTTCAGCGCTCAGCCTTCTTCACAGTCCAACTCTCACAAACATACATGACCACTGGAAAAACCATAGCCTTGACTAGATAGACCTTTGTTGGCAAAGTAATGTCTCTGATTTTAGATGAGTGCAATTGTGAAGTAGTTTGAGCATTCTTTGGCATTGTCTTTCTTTGGGATTGGAATGAAAACTGACCTTTTCCAGTCCTGTGGCCACTGCTGAGTTTTCCAAGTTTGCTGGCATATTGAGTGCAGCACTTTCACAGCATCGTCTTTTAGGATTTGAAAGAGCTCATCTGGGATTCCATCACCTCCACTAGCTTTGTTCATAGTGATGCTTTCTGAGGCCCACTTGACTTCACATTCCAGGATGTCTGGCTCTAGGTCAGTGATCACACCATCGTGATTATCTGGGTTGTGAAGATATTTTTTGCACAGTTCTTCTGCGCATTCTTGCCACCTCTTCTTAATATCTTCTGCTTCTGTTCGGTCCATGCCATTTCTGTCCTTTATTGTGCCCATCTTTGCATGAAATGTTTCCCTTGGTATCTCTAATTTTCTTGAAGAGATCTCTAGTCTTTCCCATTCTTTTGTTTTCCTGTATGTCTTTGCACTGATCACTGAGGAAGACTTTCTTATCTCTCCTTGCTATTCTTTGGAACTCTGCACTCAAATTGGCATATCTTTCCTTTTCTCCTTTGCTTTTCGCTTCTCTTCTTTTCACAGCTATTTGTAAGGGCTCCTCGGACAGCCATTTTACTTTTTTGCATTTCTTTTTCTTGGGGATGGTCTTGATCCCTGTCTCTTGTACAATGTCATGAACCTCCGTCCATAGTTCATCAGGCACTCTATCAGATCTAGTCCCTTAAATCTATTTCTCACTTCCACTGTATAGTCATAAGGGATTTTATTTAGGTCATACCTGAATGGTGTAGTGGTTATCCCTACTTTCCTCAATTTAAGTCTGAATTTGGCAATAAGGAGTTCATGATCTGAGCCACAGTCAGCTCCTGGTCTTTTTTTTGCTGACCGTATAGAGCTTTTCCATCTTTGGCTGCAAAGAATATAATCAATCTGATTTTGATGTTGGCCATCTTGTGATGTCCATGTATAAAGTCTTCTCTTGTGTTGTTGGAAGAGGGTGTTTGCTATGACCAGTGTGTTCTCTTGGCAAAATTCTATTAACTTTTCCCTGCTTCATTCCGTATTCCAAGGCCAAATTTGCCTGTTACTCCAGGTGTTTCTTGACTTCCTACTTTTGCATTCCAGTCCCCTGTAATGAAAAGGACATCTTTTTGGGGTGTGAGTTCTAGAAGGTCTTGTAGATCGTCATAGAACTGTTCAACTTCAGCTTCTTCAGTGTTACTGGTTGGGGCATAGGCTTGGATCACCATGATATTGAATGGTTTGCCTTGGAAACGAACAGAGATCATTCTGTCATTTTTGAGATTGCATCCAACTACTTCATTTCAGGATCTTTTGTTGACTATGGTGGGTACTCCATTTCTTGTAAGGGATTCCTGCCCACAGTAGTAGATACAATGGTCATCTAAGTTAAATTCACCAATTCCAGTCCATCTTAGTTCACTGATTCCTAAAATGTCGACGTTCACTCTTGCCATTTCCTGTTTGACCACTACCAATTTGCCTTGATTCATGGACCTGACATTCCAGGTTCCTGTGCAATATTGCTCTTTACAGCATCGGACCTTGCTTCTATCACCAGTCCCAACCACAAGTGGATGTTGTTTTTGCTTTGGCTCCATCCCTTCATTGTTTCTGGAGTTATTTCCCCACTGATCTCCAGTAGGATATTGGGCCCCTACTGACCTGGGGAGTTCCTCTTTCAGTATCCTATCACTTTGCCTTTTCATACTGCTCATGGGGTTCTCAAGGCAAGAATACTGAAGTGGTTTGCCATTCCCTTCTACAGTGGACCACATTCTGTCAGACCTCTCCACCATGACCTGTCCATCTTGGGTGGCCCCACACGGCATGGCTAATAGTTTCATTGAGTGAGACAAGGCTGTGCTCCATGTGATCAGATTGGCTAGTTTTCTGTTATTGTGGTTTCAGTCTCTGCCCTCTCTCAAGCGCCTACTATCTTACTTGGGTTTCTCCTACCTTGGACATGGGGTGTCTGTTCACGGCTATTCCAGCAAAGTGCAGCCGCTGCTCCTTACCTTGGATGTGGGTTGCTAACCCACAAATTAGCAACACTGAAAACCCCTACCAGCCCCTGGGACTAGAGGAACACAGGAAACAGATGAAATAAGCAGTCCAGAAGCCTGAGTGATGGGGAATTAGAATCCATGGTGAGATGCCTGGGGGGAGTTAGACCACAGAGGGAGGGACCGTCTGCAGATAACTGGAGAGAGCCACCACACCTCCTGAGGAAGAGAGAACAGGGTAAGAAATCCTGGCTTTTCTCCTGCTCTCCAGTGCCTCCCTTTGGCTGAACCTACCTGGAAATCATTTGGCAAGAAGGCCCAGGAAAAGCTATTGATAGTTATTAATAGCAGAAGAAGGGTTGAGGACAGGAAGTTAAGAACATTAATTTCACCTTAAAGCTAACAAGTGGCCCCCTTACACAGGGAACCATAGGTCAGTATTTGAGAGTAAGAATTAGGAATAAGCCAAAACATACAATCTGAAGATGTCTTCCTATATCATTTTAACCCAGACACAAAACTAGAATGTTAATGGCTATTTTGCTTTTGAAAAGAATCTGGAGACAGTGTGAAGCAAATCCATGGCTCATGTTGGGTCATTATTTTCTAACTTTTAGGTCCAAGAAAGAGATCATTCAATGGGCAAACCCCAGAGAAATGTGATCTAGACTTCATATTTGATGCCCTGACACAGTTCAAGGAGAAAAATTTACCTCTAAGGACGGAAATATTCAAATTTGTGCCTAGTACCCGTGGAATAGCCTGGGAAACCCTCCAAGCTGGCAGTCTGCAAATCCCCTAGTTCAGCTTTCCCCACCACTCTGCTCGCTTGTGGTATTCTGGCACAGAATTCTTCCTGCTCCCTGGATAGAAGCCTGCTTGCACCCCTAGTGCCTCTGTGTTGTGGTTCTTTTTGACTAGACTAACCCTCTGCTCCTAGATGTTTGCATGGCTAAACCTCTCTTGTCATCTGGTCTCAGGTTTTTATTATTATTATTATTAATTTATTTTTTATTGAAGGATAGTTGCTTTACAGAATTTTGTTGTTTTCTGTCAAACCTCAACATGAATCAGCCATAGGTATACACATATCCCCTCCCGTTAGAAACTCTCTCCCATCTCCCTCCCATCCCACCCCTCTAGGTTGATACAGAGCCCCTGTTTGAGTTTCCTGAGCCATACAGCAAATTCCTGTTGACTATCTATTTTACATATAGGAATGTAAGTTTCCATGTTACTCTTTCCACGCACCTCACCCTCTCCTCCCCTCTCCCCATGTCCATAAGTCTATTCTCTATTTCTCTATTATTTATTTCTAAATAAATTCTTCAGTACCATTTTTCTAGATTCCATTTGTATGTGTTAGAATATGGTATTCATCTTTCTCTTTCTGACTCACCTCACTCACATGTATCCCTCTGGTCTCAGTTTTAAATGTATCTCCTTTGATAGATCTTCCTTGACATTCAAGAGAAATTGTCTACCACCTGAGCCCTGTCTCTGGTCATTCTGGTCAGAATTGCCTCTTTTTTCTTGCAATGCCTACTTTCTCCTCCTTCTAATATCTAAGGGTTCATGTCCATATTGTTATGCACTATCCCGTGTGCCTACAAGAGTGCCTGGCACAATGGTTTTGCTGAGTGCTGTGTAGGTTAGTTGTGCTGTGCTCAGTTGCACAGTGGCATCTGACTTTTTGCGACCCCATGGACGGTAGCCCACCAGGCTCCCCTGTCCATGGAATTTTCCAGGCAAGAGTACTGGTGTGGATTGTCATTTCCTATTCCAGGGGATCTTCCTGAACCGTAGATTGGTTACTGTGAATCAATGATATGTATCAGGCACTTCCTATGTGCCAGGCACATATAGTCCCCATATAACCTATAACACAAGTACTGTGATAATCCTATTTGCATAATTAAAATTAAGTAACTTTTCTCCTCACTCTGCTCCCTGCAGAGCGCTGGCCTCCTTGCAGCTTTCCTCAAATCCACCAGCACACTGGTACCTCGGGGTGCCTCCTTTGCTGTTCTCTCAGCCAACAGTGTTCTTCCTCCAGACGGTTTCATAGCTCATGCCTTCCCCTCCCTCCGGTCCTCACTCAAATGTCACTTTCTCACTAAGCCCTTCCCTGCTGTGTGTATAAATTACAGCAGTCCTCCCCGAGCCCTCTACTCCCTATCGTGCTCTATTTTTCGCCTTTTCTCTCAAGGACCAGGATTTTGATGTGTTTTGTTCACTGTTGTATCACTAAGATTATGGAGCTAATAAATGACAGAGATGTGATTTCGGCTGGTGTAGCTGATTCCAAGAGGCTTCCCAAGTGGCTCAGTGGTAAAAGAACCCACCTGAAGTGCAGGAGATGCAGGTTTGATCCCCGGGTTGGGAAGATTCCCCAGAGAAGAAATGGCAAACCACTCCAGTATTCTTGCCTGGGAAATCCCATGCACAGAGGACTCTGGTGGACCACAGTCCATGGGGTTGCAAATGAGCTGGATGGGACTAAACAACAGCAGTGAGCTGATTCCAAACTCTGTGCTATCTATCTCTGCATGAGCCCCACAGACTTGGTACAGGACCGGATCACTGGAGAGGTAAAAGAAACACATATTTTGTAGTCCATAACTTTGGAGGATTTCTTTGTAATTTAGCTTATATTTAGCCAATTAATTATGTACTTTGCCTTAGATGTGTCCCTAGCTTGGTCATAACTTTCCAACCAAAAATAAGGTCTTTGATTCATTATTAACAGGAAAAAGCCTTAGGGCTTTCACGTCATGCTATATGAATAATTCCAAGGAAATTAGTGAGCTTGGATTCCCAGGAGAAACCCAAGAGGCTGATGCCACTGCCCAGGAACCTAACACTGAGATGACCACCTTTTTCACTGCAGACGGGTACTGAAGGGATGAAATCATCTAGCAGGCAGGCTGAGGTGGAAGCCTTTGTTGGTCATTCATGGTTGTAGTGAATTCCTGTCTTTAATCTTCTGAAATTAACTAACTAGAACATACAGAAAAATTTAAATATTAACCTCTTTCATGTATAGTGTTATTAAGATATATTTTGTACAATTTTGAGTTCATTCTCAATTTTATGATACATTCAAAGAAGAAAAGCAAACTATGGAAGAGGGCTACTCCAAATTTATTAAAGGTAACTTTCCTAGAATTGAAAATAAAATAGATGCAACATATGACTAACCTGGCAGGTTTTCTATTATAGAAAGTACTGTTTTTAAAAACCTTCAAAATTGACTGTCATCTAAATAAATCAATTTAAAGGATATTCTTAAAATTTATATGTATATGCTGCTGCTGCTGCTAAGTCGCTTCAGTCGTGTCCGACTCTTTTCGACCCCATAGATGACAGCCCACCAGGCTCCCCCGTCCCTGGGATTCTCCAGGCAAGAACACTGGAGTGGGTTGCCATTTCCTTCTCCAATGCGTGAAAGTGAAAAGTGAAAGTGAAGTCGCTCAGGTGTGTCCGACTCTGCGACCCCATGGACTGCAGCCTACCAGGCTCCTCTGTCCATGGGATTTTCCAGGCAAGAGTACTGGAGTGGGGTGCCACTGCCTTCTACTATATGTATATGGGACTATCTAAAAAATCTTGGGGTATTACAGTAATTTTTTTCTTTTCATTTTCTCCCTTTTTTCCAGTCATTATGCAATGTGTTTTTTTTGTATATTAATTTTTGAATGAAAAAATTTGTCTTTTACAATATGTAACAACTTCCTGGGACTTCCCTGGCTGTCCCGGGGTTAAGAGTTCATGCTCCAAGGCAAGGGGCACAGTTTTGATCCTTGTTCGGGGAACTGAAATCCCACATGTCCTGTGGTGCAGCCAGAAGGAGAAAAAAAGGTAAAGTTATGCAACAACTTCTCCATTAGGAAATCGAGGTAACAAGGTGTTTTAAAAATAGAGTTTCTGCCTCATTGTTTAAATATTAGGGATTTTAAAATACACTAAAAGTGCTTGTTGTTAAACCCACTCAGGTCCCATTTCTCTAGCTTGTTTCCATCTCTATTATTTATTGCCAAACAAACTTTTCAGTTGAGCAAGAGGAGGCTAGAATGTGTGTTCTGTTCCTGGTTGTTTTCTCCTGCAGTATTTGGTTAAAGCTGCCAGAGGTGGACATTCAGAAACCACTCTTTTTAACAAAAACACAATAAAAATTAAAATTTATTAGGAACAAGCCCAGGAAATTGTGTTTTGAATTTCAGATGTCATACTCAAGTAAGAATTGAAAAGAATTTCACTTTTTCTTACAGATTCTAATTATTTCTTTCATGGGCCAACCCAGTATGAATGCAAGATCTCTGAAGATCATGCAGTTCAGATGTTAAAAGGAAATGACCTCCTGAATTGCTGACCTTCTATTTTGAAGCTTCAGTATCTACAATAGTGGATTATGTCATGATTGTGCATAAGTAATTTGGATGGGGCACTCTTACATCTTAATCTAAAGTGTAAGTATGATTAAGTATTTAAATTCTAGCTTCAGTTCAGTTCATTTCGGTCTCTCAGTCATGTCCGACTCTTTGCAACCCCATGGACTGCAGCACGCCAGGCCTCCCTGTCCATCACCAACTCCCAAAGTTTATTCAAACTCACGTCCGTGGAGTCAGTGATGCCATCCAACTATCTCATCCTCTGTCGTCCCCTTCTCCTCCCGCCTTCAAGCTTTCCCAGCATCAGGGTCTTTTCAAATGAGTCAGCTCTTCACATCAGGTGGCCAAAGTATTGGAGTTTCAGCTTCAACATCTGCCGGGGTCCAGCCCCGGCTGATCCAGGGTATTCGAAGCGGGGACGGCGTCGGCGACCTATTTATATTTATTTATTCATCAAAGATTCAAAGAGTAATAGAATGAGGATAGCTCAGTGAAGAAATTCAGTGGAGAAAAGCGGCTGAAATAAGGATAGCTCAGTAGGAAAATTCAGTGGAGAAAAGAAGCTGAGTGGCTTGGTTTACGCGGAAAATCAATATAACCCGTGACACCAGGTTAGCTCTGACCACGGAGGCCGCAGGCGCCCTCTAGAATAGCGGAAGGTGCCCCACCTTAGACACCTTCTCGAGTGGGTCTTAGAAGCCCAGGCAAATAAATGGTCGCAGAGGACATCCGCGCTCCAGATGGACGCTCAGCTGGAATTTGGGAGAGATAGTGACATGGGGAGACCAAGTTTCAGTGAACAAGGCCCGCACTTTATTTTCCAAAGTAGTTTTTATACCTTAAGTTATGCATAGAGGATAATGGGGGAAGGGGTAGAGTCATGCAGCAAGCCAGGCTTTTTTCCTGTAAACTTATCATATGCAAAAGTTCAGGTGATAGACATCATCTTCTGGCCCGGAGGCCTGTTAACATTTTAAGAAACTTATCTTTCTCTAAAGGTGATTATTCCAAAGTCAGGCGCCAGCCTTCCAAAAAGCATTGAACAAAGCTGCATTTTACATTTCTATACACCCATTATATCAATCAATACATTGCCAAGGACACAGTAGGAGTATGGAGACTTAGCAGCAAACATTGGCCCAACAAGTGAAAAACCCTTCACCAATACATTTTCTAATCAATCTTTTAACTACTCAAAGGAATCTGTGTTTAGGCAGTTTAGAACATCTCCTGCCTCTCACAGTTGGGAGGCTCTGAACAATCACATGTGGCCGGAAAAACCCATTCAGGCAGGCTAGAGGATTTCCAAAGGAGTTTGTAGGTTAAACACTGTCACACCCAGGAATTATTAACTGGAGCTGTGAGCTAACTCTTTTTTCAGAGAGAGGTAGTGGGGGACAGCCCCCCGTAAAGTCAGAGGTGTAGGTGAAAGCACAAAGCAGAAAGTAGGCAGACTCTGGTTTTGGGGGTAGATGCTCGAGAATTTCCAGGGGGACTCCTGAGGCTCGATCCCGCCTTTGCGTATGCCGAGCCTCCTTCCTCATGACCTTTGTCATGGGCGGAGTGCCTCACGCTGGCTCCCGGAAGTGATAGAATTCCAGTTGAGCTATTCCAGATCCTCACTCAATATGCAATGTGCCGGCTCCCAGCAAACATCAGTCCTTCCGATGAATATTCAGGACTGATCTCCTTTAGGATGGACTGGTTGGATCTCCTTGCAGTCCAAGGGACTCTCAAGAGTCTTCTCCAACACCACAGTTCAAAAGCATCAATTCTTTGGCGCTCAGCTTTCTTCACAGTCCAACTCTCACATCCATACATGACCACTGGAAAAACCATAGCCTTGACTAGCCGGACCTTTGTTGGCAAAGTAATGTCTCTGCTTTTGAATATGCTATCTAGGTTGGTCATAACTTTCCTTCCAAGGAGTAAGCATCTTTTAATTTCATGGCTGCAGTCACCATCTGCAGTGATTTTGGAGCCCCCAAAAATAAAGTCTGACACTGTTTCCACTGTTTCCCCATCTATTTCCCATGGAGTGATGGGACCGGATGCCATGATCTTGGTTTTCTGAATGTTGAGCTTTAAGCCAACTTTTTCACTCTCCTCTTTTACTTTCATCAAGAAGCTCTTTAGTTCTTCTTCACTTTCTGCCATAAGGGTGGTGTCATCTGCATATCTGAGGTTATTGATATTTCTCCCTGCCATCTTGATTCCAGCTTGTGCTTCATCCAGCCCAGCATGTAAATTCTAGTTTAGTTCTCTCTTTTTTTTATAGAGCACTTGTGAGCACATTTCATGGGATTGTGGGCCAACCAAACGAACAAACAAAAAGACAGAAGGAAAGAAAATCAGAGACTAGAGCAAAGCAACCATCAGTGAGTGTTTATAAAAATGATTATTTTTGTGTTGGTGTCGTTGTTCAGTCACTCAGGCATGTCCAGCTTTTTGCGACCCCCATGGACTGCAGCGTGCCAGGCTTCCCTGTCCTTCACCATCTCCTGGAGCCTGCTCCACTGCGTTGGTGAAGCCATCCAACTATCTCATCCTCTGTCGTCTCCTTCTCCTGCCTTCAATCTTTACCAGCATCAGTTTCTTTTCTAATGAGTCAGCTCATTACTTCATGTAGTTAGAATCAAATCATTTACCTTTTAGAAAAATAAAGATACTACTAAGTGTCATGTCAACACTAATAATTTACATCATGCTAAACTGAAGCAAAATATTTTGACTTGAAGGTTCTTTGCTTTATGAATTTTTATAATTTTAACCCAAATGGCTCATTGTTTCTATTATTTTAACTTGAGGGTTCTTTGCTTTATGAATTTTTATAATTTTAACCCAAATGGCTCATTGTTTCTATTCTTTTAACTTGAAGGTTCTTTGCTTTATGAATTTTTATAATTTTAACTCAAATGGCTCATTGTTTCTATTATTTCTAAGCTGGGTAACACCCCTCTGCTTTACTTAAGAGTTATTCATCGATGTTTTTGGGTCTTTCCTGGGTGATGTTTTGAACTTAGAAACTGATGATGACATATGTTTTAAAAAGTCCCATATTGCCTATGTCTGAGTCAGCAGTAGACACATATACCTACACATATCTAATTTCCTCTGCAGTTGTGTTTGCTCATTCCACAAGTTTTCAGATTTCCCAGTGATTCGTCAGCTTGTTAGAACCATTTGCACATACTAGTTCAGCCTCATTGTGTTAAAGGTGTCATTTGAAACCACAAACGACTTCACCAGAAGGCCTGTTAAAATGAATTTTAACAATTAACCTGAGATAAGGACTTGTGTTGACAAGAAGCTTGCCAGCACATTTCCATGTGGTGACACATGCTGATCACTGTGTGAAACCACCCCTCTCTGAATGATGCCTATAGGCAAGAGATTTGATGATTTTCCTAAGGAGTTGATTTCTACTTTAATCTGAGGAACTTATATTTATTCCCCTGAGAAAATTATGAAATGTGCATCAGCATGTTCTCATGTTCTTTCTGTGTTTTATCTTTTGCACTGAAAAATGCAAATAAATGAAATGAAATAAGAAGTTAATAAACTATTGAAGGTGTTTGATAGTAAGCATAATTTTTAAAGTTGAAAAATGGTGACATTGATTTTTATTGTTCATTAAAAATGTTTCTTTGTGGAGGAGAAAATGTTGTAATCACCCCAAGAAAGAGGCTGTTATCTTATCCTTCCCTTCATCTTCATAGTGACTAGTGACGTATGCTGCATTGTTGATGCTCAGTCAGTGTTCACTGATTTAATAACTAAAAAATTCTAGTTTAAAATGGTGCCATTTCTAGATAAATGTGAAGATCTATAAGTACAGTTAGCCTACTTTATTCTTTTCACCCACTTTCAAACATTAAATAAAATATCACTTGTTTTTAAACTTCTTGTTCATGGACTTCTTTTTTATTATCTAATGTGACTTTATAAAAATGTATTGGTAAAAACAAATGCTTTCTACTGAGCTGATTTCCTGTAAGTTTAATAGATGAATCAAAATTTTGGATGATTTTCACTTACTCTAAAAATAAAATGTTGTACAGGGAAGAGGCTTAGAACAAATTATTATTTTGCATTGCTGATTGAGCCTAAATCAAATCTTGAACTCAGGAAATAATCTATTGTGAGGATCTATTTGGCTCTGTTTTGGATAAAAGCGTAATAAACTTCCCTTGAGTGATTGGCTACATTTGATAGGTTTTTCTGGTTTTCTCTGAGGTACTGGCTAATATAGATTATAGCATTTTATTTTAAGGATATCCCTTCCCTTCTCACCCTAATCTGTATTCATGCTCCTTCTGTTTGTCTTAGTGTGTTTTCTGACTTAAGTTTCTCTCTGACTCTTAGTCACTTAAATTAACTTGCGTTTTCAACAATTTGATCAATCTGAAAATCATGGCCCATATTGCTCTATCCATTTACATCTACAAGGAATCAAAGACAGCATTCTGATTTCATAGTATTAAATGTGTGAAGTTCTAAAGGGAATAATAGACTGCTGCTGCTAAGTCGCTTCAGTCGTGTCCAACTCTGTGCGACCCCATAGACGGCAGCTCACCAGGCTCCCCCGTCCCTGGGATTCTCCAGGCAAGAACACTGGAGTGGGTTGCCATTTCCTTTTCCAATGCATGAAAGGGAAAAGTGAAGCTGAAGTTGCTCAGTCGTGTCAGACTCTTAGCGACCCCATGGACTGCAGCCCACCAGGCTCCTCTGTCCATGGGATTTTTCCAGGCAAGAGTACTGGAGTGCCATTGCCTTCTCCGAATAATAGACTAGAGGCCCCTAAAGGACTGCTTTCTCGAGTCATTGGACCAAAGGTACTTCTATTGTTCAAACTTGAAAATGAAAATCAAGACACTTTAGAGTCCTAGTTTTCCTGAGCCCTCCCAGAGCTTTGGGAACCAAGCAGCTTTGAGAAAATATCTGAGAATGGAGAGAGTAGAGGTCATATTCCATGGCAGTTAAATACATGCTGTCTTCAACCTACTGGCCGGGATTCAAATGCCAAGTAGAAGCGTTTTATTAACCATATCACCTTAAATGAGTATTTGACTTCTCTGTGTCTCAGATTATTCATTCGTAAAGTGAAAAACAAGTCTTCCAACAGTACCTACTTCATAAGGCTGTCATAAAGATTAGATGAGATAACACCTTTTAAGTCTAGCCTGCAGTAATCCCTCAATATGTTAGCCATTATATTGTATTCCATTATATTGTATTCTAACACATCCTTCTATTTCTGCCTAGACCTATAGGGGAATTTGTGCAAGGCTCCATGTTGGTTGAGAGGTCACATCAGTGCTTTTAAATTCCAACCACAGCACTCAATCCGGTGGTGAGTCTCTAAGCTTGGTTCTGGTCCAATTCTGTGGCCTTTGGGTATACATAATATTTACCTCTTAGGTGCTCTGGAAAAAATGAAGTTTAAAACTCACCAGGTTATAAACATTCTGGAAACAAGACTAGGTTTCTCTTTATGGAAGTAAGTGTACTGTCTTGATAGTCTTATCAGAAAAAGAAAAAGTAGTTACTCTCCTGCAAAGGGGAAAGTTTTTTTGCCAAGTGAAGTGAAAATTTTACTCTCTGGTTTTTCCCACAGTAGCCATAAATATGCTGAGGCTGTTATTTTGCAAGATGGTTTTTGAGACCCTGCTGAAAGGAGAGAAGCCCTCATATTATATTTCCCTCAAATTCTACCACAAACCACACTTCTCGGGAGGAAAAAAAAAAAAGGCGCTATGTAAGCATGTTTACCTTTAACCAACTAGGAAATTGAAACTTGTCCATAATTGATGACTCACCACAGTAGGCCTATAAAAGTAAAGGTACTTGTCTGGGAAAAGACAGCTGCCTCCAGGCGCGATCATCCAAGATGCACCCAAGGGTCCTGGCTGGCTTGCTCTTCTTCAGCTGGACGGCTTGTTGGTCCCTGCCCCTTCCCAGTGATGGAGATTCTGAAGACTTGTCCGAGGAAGACTTCCAGTTTGCAGAGGTAGAGTATTTTAACAATTCCAGTGATGTGATAAGTCTCAAAATGCCCTTATCTTTAAAAGAGGGTCATTTTGCTCTCCTTTTTTTAGAGCTACCTGAAATCATACTACTATCCTCAGAATCCTGCTGGAATCCTGAAGAAAACTGCAGCAAGCTCTGTGATTGACAGGCTTAGAGAAATGCAGTCATTTTTTGGCTTAGAGGTGACTGGCAGACTTGATGATAACACCTTAGACATCATGAAAAAACCAAGATGTGGGGTCCCTGATGTGGGTGAATACAATGTTTTTCCTAGAACTCTCAAGTGGTCCAAAATGAACTTAACCTACAGGTAAATCATAGACTATTCTTTCTTTAATATTTGTTGCTTTCTGTAATATCAACTGTCTAATTTTCAGCACAAGCTACAGATTACAGAACATGTGTGGTCCCATTGTTTTAAGTAGGCCTTAGATTTTAAACTGGAAATTAAGTAGGTCTAGGAGTGACTTTGGGCTTCCTTGGTGGCTCAGATGGTAAAGGATCTGCCTGCAATGCAGAGGACCTGGGTTAGATCCTTGGGTTGGGAAGATCGTCTGGAGGAGGGCATGGCAGCCCACTCTAGTATTCCTGCTTGAAGAATCTCCATGGACAGAAGTGCCTAGCAGGCTACTGTCTTGGGGTTGCAAAGAGTCAGACCCAACTTAGCAATTAAGCACAGAGCACACACTTTAATACTGTTGATGAGAATATCTTATAATATCTATTATATATTACTGTTGCATTAAGCCAGCATTATTTTTTTTGCAAAACTAAATATATTTCTTTCAGATATAAAATCAAAATAAGAGAGTAGTTTCAAGAAAATTTGAAAATGTAACAATCATATTTATTATGAGTGCTAAAAATGGAGAGTTTCACTCTCTTATGAACTTTACAGAGCTATTTCATTTGTTTAAACCACAGTGATACAAAACTTTTAGCATGGCAGCCATATAAGTTTTAGTAAACATCTAAACACTTTAAACTTAAGATGTCAAATATTTGGAGATACTCAAGTATCTAATAAAATTCTTCATGGCATTATATTCTTTGATGAGATGGCTGGATGGCATCACTGACTCGATGGACGTGAGTCTGACTGAACTCTGGGAGTTGGTGATGGACAGGGAGGCCTGGCGTGCTGCGATTCATGGGATCGCAGAGTCGGACATGAACTGAACTGAACTGAACTGATGACATCATAATTAAGAAGTTATTTGAAACAGTGGACCTCTAGTAGAACTTTTAGAGAAGCCATTGCGTTTTGAGTTGAAAAGCAGTACTCCAAGAAAATATATTCTAAAAGAGTTTTCACTTTCCAAAAATTTGATTCAAGCTTTTTCTGTTAAATAGAATTGTGAATTATACACCTGATCTGACTCATTCTGAAGTGGAAAAGGCCTTCAGAAAAGCCTTTAAGGTGTGGTCTGATGTGACACCTCTGGATTTTACCAGAATTCACAATGGCACTGCTGATATCATGATCTCTTTTGGAACTAAAGGTAATGATGCAGAATAATTTTTGAACATTTTTCTATTCTACTATTGGCTCCATTCTTTTATTCCTTCTTTCAGGTACTCATTAGTTTTTACAGAATCCAACAAAAATTCACCAAGCACCTGGGCTAGGCACTACAGGGTATAATTAAATTCTTAACTCTTGTTTTTGTGTGTAGAGCATGGCGACTTCTACCCATTTGATGGACCCTCTGGTCTGTTGGCTCACGCTTTCCCTCCTGGACCAAATTATGGTGGAGATGCTCACTTTGATGATGATGAAACCTGGACAAGTAGTTCCAAAGGTAATATTTCTTATAAAGATATAATTCATGATTATCAGATCCCATTAAAAAGAAGTTAAGAAGCATACTGTAAATTATATTTGTTGATTATATTTTTCAAAAAAGTTTAATAAGTATAATAATCTTAGTTTCTACAAATGGCATTTCTACAAGCCAATATGCAACATTAAAAATGAGCAAAATCTACTTAGTCTAGTGGCTTGAGGGATTCTAGCTAACTCTGAAATAGGATCAAAATGCTTTCTGTTAACAAAGGTGTTATTATTGTGGATTACTTCTGACATGTGAAGAAGTACGGTTTATATAAATATAAATCTAAAAACTATTAGTGCTAAATATGTAGATTATAAATAAGTTGGATGTGAGTTGAAATAGTTTTTTTCCTTTGTAGAAATATTAATGGCACAAAGCCAGTCGTATTTCTATTCTCTGTTATATGATTACTTCTTTAGACTTGTCTATTCCACTGATTTTTACAAATACCACTCTAGTAAATCAATATAGTTTCTTACTTCAGAAAGTCTGAGACAAGCCAGATTAAAATGTATTTACAAAAGCAAAATGAAACTGTTGAGAGAATTCAGTCAGTAGTTGAATCTTAAAGGCTCAAAAGAATTGAGAATGCTAATTTAGGTAGAAAAGCCAAATTATCCCAACTAGGGCTTAATTTTGGAGCTATATGGACTCTTAATTGTGATAGTTAGAGGGTAGTCCTCAAAAACATCTAGTCTTTATTATTCATTTAAAAAAAGGAATTATTTTTCCAAAAAGTAAAACTGGGCATTAAATAATCAATGTCTTAATGCCTATGCGACCATCTGTCTTTGGAGGAAAAGGTGGGAGTTTGCATATTTAAAGTCTGAATATATCACAGATAAGAATGGTTTTAGGAAGAAAGAGCAACACCTAGTATTGTTAAGGCGTAGTCACAGTAAGCCTCAGTTTTTGGTTCCTGCGTAAATTCTGGGTTTAATGAATGATCATGCTGCAGTCTGCACAGTTCACTAAGTTGATTACATACTTTCTTCATGTATAGGCTATGATAGCAAAGGGTATTTAAGGTCAAACTGTAACCACCGGCTCCAGCTTTCATGTGTCTTTTTATTTCAATATTTTATTGTTTTCCTATTTAAAATACCAGAAGCATCAAAAATTTGTGGGAAGAATGACTAAAGGAAATAATGTAAACATGGAGACACAGTGGTCGTCAACCTTCCTTCTTAAGAGGAAGGTTGGCCAATCGTGTCTAGAGTTTCTGCTTCTTTAAATTCTAGAGTATAGAGATATACTGGAAAGGAGCATTTGGTAGGAATTTGTTCTCAGGTAGATTCCTGGAGACCATATTTAATGCATTCTCTATGCTTGGTCATCATACCTTTGATTGCTGGCTCCTATTTAGATGATTTTCTAAGCAGATCCTAGATATGTGTCACCCTAAGTTTTTCCCCCATAAGTTTCCATTTAAGGTCATCACTCTCTACTTTCCTCACTGACATGAGAAAGCAAAGAGCAAATCAGGATTGCTAGTGTTTTCACAGTAAAACCTTATTGATTGCTAATCAATCTGTTGGTAATCTGTGTAGGCAGCTATAATCAAAGGATTACCAAATTATTTACAATGATTAAATCAACATTTTAAATCTTCCTTTAAGCAACTGAATATTAACTTTAAAAACTGCGTCAAACAGACAAGGAGAAATGACGACATAATAAATAAACAAAGAAAAGAGTGTTTATTCTGTGAATTGGTCACTGGAGGACTTTGTTTTCTCAGTTCCTTTCTTTTATTACAGGCTACAACTTGTTTCTTGTTGCTGCCCATGAGTTTGGCCATTCCTTAGGTCTGGACCACTCCAAGGACCCAGGAGCACTCATGTTTCCCATCTACACCTACACTGGAAAAAGCCACTTTATGCTTCCTGATGATGATGTCCAAGGGATTCAGTCTCTCTATGGTAACTACTGATATATCAGCTTGACAGCAGAAGACATATACACATTTATTTTCTAAGTTATTAATGAATTTACCATTACCAATATCACTGTCCTGGTTTTGCTATTAACATCTGGAGAATCATGCTCATTTTTTCTTTAAATATCAATCTACCTGCTCAAGTAGAAAATATTCCATTCCCCAAAGTTTTTGTAGAATGTAACTCCTTGTATTTTATACATCGCAAGGTACATCTGATATCCTGACGATACCTCTGACATTAGAAATGGCAATATTTTATTCTTCATTTGATGAATGAAGAAACTAAGGCTGTAGAGTTTAAATAGTATGTCTATAACAGCTGGGTGAAACACACTAGATAGGAACACAGCTTTTGGGGTAGCTTTCACAGTGAGAAAGTGAGATTTCAACCAGGTTTTATAAATTGTGGGTATTCTTTCAACTACTCCTGTTTACCACAGTAGAAACCATTCAAGTAGCCCGTGGTAGTTTTTAACCAATATCTACAGTGAACATTTGTAAGAATTTCTTCATTTTCCTTCCAAATTTTCAATAATATTTACAAAATACTTAAACCTCAACCCAAACAAGCAAAAATACCTACCATAAATAGAAGTACAGCCATAGTACACAGGCATCAGTGTATACACTTCTGGAACACAGAGCTCAGACAACAGTCAGGCCAGCCCCAAGCTATTTTCTCTTCTGGATTGAAATCTACCACAATAGCTGGTGAAGGCAGAGGCAAGAATTTTGCAGTTTTTACTATTTCTACTATATCTTGGCTGAGGGACTTCATGACAGAGCTAATAGGACATAGGTAGTGAAAAAGAAGTTTAGAATTATTTTATGTCCTGCAACCCTTTTGCACTCATGTGAGCTGGTTGGAAAGTTACCAACACGTTACAAGTCATACCAGAGTGGTTGAAGGCCGGCTTTTCACTGAGATGCAGACACGCAGTGATAAACTCTAAAGCAAGGTGAGCTGATGTTGGCAGCTGGTCAAGTAGGCTTGAGAAAGAGCCCAAAGGAGGGCTCCCACAGAGATGACGTGCCTCCAGAAATGTCTGTGAGAGCAATGTGTTTCTCAGGAGCAGTCTGTGAATAGGTTGTGCAAAGGATGGGGAAAGTTTCCCCAAAGTCTCTTGCTCCCCCAGCCCGTTTCTATCACCAACCTCAAGAAAGCTGAATTTGGAGCTGAGATGATTCTCAAGGGCTTTTGAAGTTGAAAACAGAAGGGGAAATCCCACAGGCAAGACAGTGGTAGCCCTGGAGGAAGGAGGAGGGATTACGGGTTCTTTGGTGCATTATGTAGGAGGTGGCAGGACCCACTGCCCTCCCTGGATGAAGCTCTTCCTGCTCTCCAATGATAGGAGCAGCTCATCCTCAGTCACTTCCTTAACTCATTTTCATGACTGCAGGTCCAGGAGATGAAGACCCCTACTCTAAACATCCGAAAACACCGGACAAATGTGACCCTTCCTTATCCCTTGACGCCATTACCAGTCTCCGCGGAGAAACACTGATCTTTAAAGACAGGTACTCTTGGTATTACTTTATGAAACCTGCATGCGACGAACATTTCTGAAGTCATGTCTGAGATTGCCAAAACATCTTGTCAGAATTCTAAAGGAGGTGAAGTTAGTAAAAATAACAGACCTTTGAACAGTTTATTTACGTATATCAGATGAAGTAAAATAACTGATGGATAAACATTTTACCTTTCAATGGATAATCTTGGCATTGTACAGCTTTCTTTAAATCTTTGGTTGTAGTTTTTCTTATAAAAATAACCAAATACATATAGGAATACAATTTATTTATTTAACAAAACACAATAATTGAAATCAATTACTATATTAATGAGTTGTTATTCATAATTTCACATGAATTCCTTTTGGTATGGAAAAGCTTTGGTTCTGGTAACATATGAGCATGTTACAGCCTAAATTTATAGGTGATAAAAACCAAAATACTAATTTTTAATTTTGATACTGTTTTAGTATCCTTATTTGTTCACTTACTCATTAATCCATTGTTTAATTATCTGTTAATTATCTGTATTATTCTCTCATTTGTGATCCAGTAGCATTCCTTCCTCTTCTATTATAGTTCCAAATCATTTTGCTCCAGTATTTTCTCTTGTATCAGATTCCCCAGGCCATGCGATCTTGGGAGCATAGTTTGTGTCAGTCATGTTTTCTTTCCAGAGCCCGACACAGTGCCTGGCATATTTGCTTGCCACTTGCAAGATACGCAAAACTGACAAAAATGATCCCAGCACACAAAGGGCCTGGAGCCTTCATAAAGGCTCTGTGAGACTTTTCAACTTCAGCATTTAGGCTAGAGTTAAGACAGAAACAGCTTGTTTAACTGGTATTTAAAGGGAAGTGGAAATCTTGCCCCTCCACAGGTGGTAGGGAATGGTTTTGTCTGGCTTATCTGTACTGATGTGGAGACAAGTGGCTAGCAGGATAGAAACACTGCACTCAAAGAAATGATGCAAACTCTGTGTTTTACTTTTGTGTCAGATTCTTCTGGCGGCTGCATCCTCAGCAGGTTGAAGCAGAGCTGTTTTTAACAAAATCGTTTTGGCCAGAACTTCCCAACCGTATTGATGCCGCCTATGAGCACCCTTCCCATGACCTTATCTTCATCTTTAGAGGTAAGATTTCCACCAGCGAAACTTCGCATATGCCTGGAGCAGGCAGCGATGAACTTTAACTACCAGAGATTTAATAAAATGATCATTGTCAAAAATATGTCTAAATTAAGAATCAAGTATAACAAAATGGAAGCCAGAAAGCACCCGAAACCTTTCTGAAACCAAGTGTCCTCAATTTGACAAGTAAAAAGTCTGCATTATTACTCATATCCACTCTTGGTTTCTCTTATTTCCTCTTAAAAATTATTTGCTGAGAAAATGTTATAACAATGTACATTTTTAACAATTCAAGAAAATTATTCATAATTCCTCCTTCTGAAAGGTCAATTTATTTTCTCACTTTATTGTCTAGTCCCTAATCATATGTAAAACATATAGTAAACATTTCCATTCATAGTATGTATGCATTTTAATATTTTACTTGTTCCCTTGACACAGGTTCCCAAATTGCTATTCCAGCTGCATGATCATAATTTGTATTAGCTACATAGATCCTACTAATGCTGTTTCTATTGTGTGACTATTATAATTAATGCTATAATAAAGTTACTTTTTAGAGAAGAAGACAACTTTTGTACCAGTATAAAACATGAGTTTTCAATCTAATTTCCTCTTCCTACTGTGTTGCTTATTTCTGTAGAAATCTTAATGTGTTTTTAACCCAGCTCCAATCTTAATATTCAGAGTTAATGGTCAAATTAATTATAATATTCCACTGGCTATGCTTACATTTAGGAAATTAGGATTTTAAATTTTGAAGAACGCTCATACTTTTGTGTTTCTTAAACACGGTGACCACAAACATTGACTAATTTATTTATAAAGGTGTAAAATGATTTTCTCTTTGCTAAAGCAAAGGTCTACATATGTGAGTTTTAATGGATTCCCTTGAATAATAAACAGATTCTTTCACTTATTCTAGGCAGAAAATTTTGGGCACTTAGTGGTTATGATATTCTGGAAGATTATCCAAAAAAAATATCTGAACTTGGATTTCCAAAACACGTTAAAAAGATCAGCGCAGCCCTTCACTTTGAGGATTCAGGGAAGACGCTCTTCTTCTCAGAAAACCAAGTCTGGAGGTATGGCAGCCATGTTTACTCCCCCATCGTGTGTCAGAGGGCAAAGTGAGCTTCGAGCATCTCCTGTTGCTTAAAATTATTATCTCATGCATTACTTTAAATGTTAAACCAGTCATTCATTTATGTTCCGTGACAGCTCCTGCAAGTAGCCCCTAAGACAGGCTTTTGAAAGTCTCAAGCCTTCTTGAAAAATTCACGTATAATTCTCACTTGCTCTGGGCCACACTTTTCTTTCTTAATCATTTGTTGTACTTAAGCCATGGCAAAGCTGTCTCTCTTATTTTGACATGTTCATTTCATCTTTCTCCTGGATTCTCTTTCTTGTCATCCTCTTCTAATTTCCATGCAACTCCATCTTCTGGGGCCAGAGGGAACACAAGAATATGTACAGGGAGAGCCTGAGTGCGAGAGGGCCACAATTTCTAGTCTGTTGGACCAGTGCAGAGGTTGGCCAGGAAGCTGCTAGGTTTACACTCTGTAAAGCCAGACCCTTGTGAAAACCAAGTAGGACTGGACTATCGGAAACATGTGTAGAGCTTAAGGCGGCATTGACATTGGCAATGTTTGTGAGCCCAAGTCAATTCAGGGATGATTATCTCATAGGTGTCCAAAACTTGGAATTTTTTAAATGGTAGCTTTACTTTTTCTATACACACACACACACGTACACTCATGCGTGCATGTGTATACACACACACTCCTGGATATATCATCTTTACCGTTTGACTTCTTATTTCTGATAATGACACTCACAAATTTAAATGCAATTCAATTAAATACAATACTATTACATATTACTATCTAGGTTCTACCTGGTCTAGTGTTTCTGACCCTTTATCCTATATGAGGTCTGTGGTTTGGTCAAGATGGACTGCTTACCATATCTCAAAAGCTTTGTGCTTTTATCTCTGCATAACCTTCCCTTACACAATTTTCTTTGCCAGAGGTCTTTCCCTACATTTATCCTCTTGACATTCTATCCTATGTTTAAAGTTAATTTGAAATACTGTTTTATGCACAGTCTTTCTTGATCACCGCATTCAAAGGCTATCTCCTTTCTCATGTAATTCCTGTGACATCTCATGTATATTCTCTCATGATGTTTAGCCCCTATTGTCTCGTGTTACAATGCCATCTGTATATGTCTTAGCCTTCTTGATGGTGCAATGATTCTTAGCTTTTACTTATTGGACTGTACCTCAAGAATATAAAAAACTCTCATCAGTAACAGTAGGAAGAGTGCATCATGGGAGGTTGTTCTCCTAGGCTGATTTCAGAATGTGTTTGGTTGGCTAGAGTGTGAGTTTGTGCTGGGGAAGAGGAGTGTGGAATATATAGTTATGGGAGGAGAAATCTATGCTCCCCACCCTTGCTTTATTACTACCATTTGCCTCTGTAACTTCCTTGTGCAGAAACTGAGCCTTAAATAGTTTAGTATCCAAGACTGCCCTTAACAAGTTGTCTTACACATAGTGAGAGATCAATAGACAATTGTTCATCCAGAAACATATGTATTTGACTCTAAAAATGCTTTCCTAATAACATAGTTTTATAATAGATGTACAAATTTTGAAGTGGAAATGAGTTTATAACCATCTTTATAAACACAGCCTTTAGGCAAGTCAAAATAGTCACCAGGTATCTACTATATACTCAGTATTATAGTTCTTAATTTAAAAAAAAACTACCAGATGTTTTGAATGGACTTAAAAATTGGAAACTTGTCAATTTTGAAAGTTGCCATTATATCCACTGTATTATTTCTAAAGTAATTTACCTACAACCCACTTAAGAGCTTCTTTTTCTTATTATATAGCTATGATGACACCAACCATGTGATGGATAAGGACTACCCCAGACTCATTGAAGAGGTCTTCCCAGGAATTGGTGATAAAGTAGATGCTGTCTACCAGAAAAATGGTAACTATTTCACTGATCTTAGTGGAGAGCTTCTGTAGCCCCTCAGTTAGAACTTAGATTCACTAATGAAAACCTTACATAATTAAGGCTTACATACTTATTGTGACTACTTACACAGCCAGCAAGCAAAAATTAATATGCTTACAATAAATAAGAGCTTAACTTAATGACTGCTAGTTTTATGAATAAAAGATGCCAAATCTTAAACACGACTTTAAATTTAAAGATATTGAGGGCTTCCCTGGTGGCCCAGATGGTAAAGGATCCGCCTGCAATGCAGGAGACCTGGGTTCAATCCCTGGGTTGGGAAGATCCCCTGGAGGAGGGCATGGCAACCCACTCCAGCATTCTTGCCTGGAGAATCCCCATGGACCAAAGTGCCTGGCTGGCTACAGTCAATGGGGTCACAAAGAGTTGGACGCAACTGAGTGACTAAGCACAGCACACAAGATGCAAAAAGTATTATCATAATTAAAATCAGGGATGAATGGGGAGTATTTTATATGTGAAGACAAATAACATCATAAATATAAAATGTTTTTTGCTTTAATTATGGAAAAGGACATTATCTCTAACTTGCAACAAATAACCAATATCAATAACTCAAGCATTTGGGGTCATTCCCTGGAGGTCTAGACTGTGCTTTCATAGCTGGGCATGGCCAAAGGAAAAAAAAAATTCAAACCTCAAAACTGGAACTCACGCCAACACAGCAATTAATTTGAGGTGACATTTTAGGAGAGCTAGAAACCTTTATACATTTCCCCTTCTTTAAATTATAAGCAATAAGTTAAAGCATTAGTTGTGTTTATAATGTAGGCATTGAAATGTTTAAAAAAGTGAATCTAACAGATTGAGATTTTAATGGTAGCTAGAGTAAAACTTTATTTTCAAACTCTGAAATCTTTTTGGTCTTTTTCTTATAGGTTATATCTATTTTTTCAATGGACCCATACAGTTTGAATACAGCATCTGGAGTAACCGTATTGTTAGAGTCATGACAACAAATTCCTTATTGTGGTGTTAAAAGTGTTTTTAAAATATTGTTATTTAAATCCTGGAAAGCATTTGAGATAAACAACACTTCCAGACATTTCGGGGGTGGGTTATAGGAGAAGGAGAGATATCGGGGAAAGCTTAGTTCTGTGAACGAGCTTCAGTAAGTTATCTTTGACTATTTAGTATCTATACAACTATGCGTGGCTGGGACCACATTGTATTTCAAAGTCATGAAATTCATTATCTCGATGAATCACCTAATTCTCGTGTGCTATGTAGAGGCAGTAGTTGACAACATTCCCATCAAAAATGAGGCATATGGTGTGTCAAAGAGAGTTACTTAACATATTATTTATAAGAAAACTTTGCAAAGACATAAAAGCAAATATATTTATCCAATTAATGATTTATCTTTACTAACATCCATACACAAAAATAAACCAAAGGGAAATGTCTGCAGTAAATACATTTGAGACAACTTTCCAAAGAAATATTTGGATTTTGCACTAAAAATATTTGGATCTACATGCCCCTCTTCATACAGACACAGTCACTAATGATAGGAGACAGAGACTAGCGGTGAGGACAGAAGATTCGGCCGTTGGATTCTGCTTAATTTTCACTTTTGACAGTGACTCAAAGACTGCTCTCAAAGAAGACAGTTATTCCTTTTCATATTTATAGAAGACAAAGTATTAAAATATTTCAGGTATTAAAATATTTCAGGTCTTTCAAAAACATCAGAGTAAACTAAAATTGTTAACAAAATGATCTAAGGCCATAGCATCACTTTTTCATAAATCATTTGATTATTTAAAACTAAAAGTAATGTTTTACTTTTATTTTATCTAAAAGTGTTTTAATTGTCCAGTTTACCTTGGATATATAAGCTGTTTTTGAAAGAAATAGTCTAAATTACATCTTATAAATTGGAAATGTGTATGTTAAAAAAACAAAGATATCTAAAATAAAGAAAACATGGTCCTCTTGAAGAATAAAATTATTCCTTTTTTCTCCTTTTTTCCCCCTTTAATCCTTCATAACTTTTGACAGTGCCTTTCACTTGGTACTTGTTGAATATATAAATGGCCTTGAAGGGAAGAACCATTGTGTTGAGAGATCATATTCATAAAAATTCAGGCAAAGAAAAGAAAGTGTACTGTATATGCAAAGTGTATTAGGAAGTGTTCATGTTGTTTATAATAAAAAGATATTTTCAACAGACATTGGTATATGGTATATTTTTGTCTTTTGGTATAATTTTATATATAATTATATAAATATGTATTTTTTGGTATAATTTTTCTTCAAAGAATGTCTATTTAAACTATTCCTTTCTCTAACCATATGTTTCTTGGTGAATGTAGCTCATTACTGTTTTTGTTTTTTGTTTCTTTATTTTGTACAAAGACCCTAAATCCAAATTTAGGGTGTTAATTGTACCAGATTTTGTTAGCTCAATTTCTGGTCGAGTTTGGTCAACCTGGCGCTGATGAGCCCCCTCTTCTGAGCCAGCTGCCCTAGACTGAGCCCACAGGTTCCTCAGTCTCTTTGCCTAGAGTGCGCCTTGGTCACAAGGAGGAGAGAGCAGTAGGTCTAAATTAGGAAGACTGGGTCCTGGTGCTGACTCTGTGCATCACTTCAGACAGCTCCTTTGAGCTGTTTGGGCTTTACTTTCCTGATGTGGGAGATGAGAGGCTTAGCCGCTTTGGGGACCATGGGGATGCAGGGAACTCTAATAAGGAAGACGGACACCATCTAGGAAACTCCACTGTTTCCTCGTTTCCATCTAAGAAAGTCCACTGAGCTTAAACACTGGTCTTTTCTGTTTTCTTGAGCACTGTTCATTCCCAAACATTTAATAAGTACCTGTTCAATGTCAGGCACCTAAGATGCTAGAAAAACTTGATCTCGATCTCTAAAGAGTTTCTATCCTACTAAGGAAACAATGCAATTAGAATTGAGTAGATTAAGTGTCTTTTCAAGGGAGCAGTGGCCACCTGTTGTGAGTGTAGAGAAGACGCATTTCTTCCCTCCCAGTGAGCCCCAGTGTCAATTCATGCACTTTTCATTTTCCTGGACAATGTAATAGGATTCCTTATTTCTAAGTTTTGCTACTGGAGTAGAATATCATCCATCTACTCATCCATCCAATAAATAAATAAAATGTAGTAAATATTAATTCCTGTCCTGTGTCAGGAACTCAGGTTGATGCTGGGAGTGCGGTGAACAGGAAAACCTCATTGCTTTCTTGGAGCTCACAGTGTAGTTGGGGAGACACACATCAATCAAATGAGTATAGCTTAAAACGATGATAAATGCTACAAGGAAAGGGAACCTGGTGCTCCGAGGTCCTCTACTAAGGGGAATTTTACCTGCTGTGTATATGAGGGCAGGGGCACAAGAGGGTCACTGGGGAAGGGCATCACAAGGGAAGAGAGATTCCCCAAGCTTTCATGAAAACTAAGGGCTACCAGGCAGTGCAGGGAGTGGGGGGGAGGGCCCCAGGCCACACTTTCAGACTAGAATGGAACTGTTGGAACCCAGAGAATTACAGAGGGGGTGGGGGTTTGGCTGCCCTGCGCAACCTGCAGGATCTCAATCCTGACCAGGGACTGAAACCTGAGCCACAGCAGTGAAGGCCCAGAAACCCAGAATCCTGGATGCCAACCACTAGGCCCACAGAGAATTCCCCTACAGAGAGTTTTATGAGGACATTGGTCAGGTATGGATGGATGAACTGCACCAGGGAATCCCCCAATCCAACCATGTTCCTCCCACCCTTCATGGTGCCCAACACAGACCAGAGAATCTCCCTATGATAAACCAGGAAAACCTTTTTCATTTTTAAAGCCTATTAGTTAAAATTTTAAGAAATGGCTAGGTCATTCTAGGGTTTGACATGTGAGTATGTAGTTCTTGGTCATTGAGTCAGCTGATGGAAACATGAACTCTGAGCATAATGGGGGTCCACATGATTCTGGAACAAGGTGGGGACACGCCTCCCTCAGAGCAGGGGGAAGCCCCTCTGCAGTAAGGCCCCCCCTGGCCTGGGGCCCAGCGGATCGTGCCTCGTGCTGCTGTGGTCAGCTCACCATCCCCACCTCGTCTCAGGTGGATGGCTTGGCTCTCGGGGAAGCTCCAGTGGAGGGATTCCGGTTCCTGTCTGCAAAGGGCAGCTGCTTTAGAACAGCACGCACAGTGTGCTCCAAACGCCAGCAGCATCATGGCACCTGGGAGCTACTAAAAAGGCCCAGTCTGCGGCACCCCAAGCCAGGAAATGACGGAGCTGTGTGTTAACAAATCTGATCCCTCACGGCACACAGTCCCTCAGAAAAGGCCACGCAAGGGCTCCCAAGAGAGACGACATCGGGGTTCTTGGGGTTCACAACTCCCTGCTATGATCTCGGGGAACCCTTTCCAGAAGATTCATAGCATATGCTAGTATTTCAAAGGTTACAAACAGTTCCGTGTCAAAGAAGCTATTTAGCCTGTTGAACAAGGTTTTACAAATATATCAGAACATGAAACTCATTTACATTCTTTTACTGTTGTTTTTTAAATAGTGAAAACTTTTATATTTGGAATTAGCCAGCTGGACTCAGTTTAGATGATATCAATCTTGTTGGCAACATCCAAAGCATCATAGTCGGGAGCCAGCTGAATGTCGGCCTCCTTCTCTCCATCAGGCCTGGCCAGGGGGCTGAGCTTAGCCCAGTCACTGTCGTAGAGCCTCTTCACAGCCTGTTTAATCCGGCGCTTTACTGGCCTTGACGCCCGCAGTGAATACGAGTGAGCTGTTGTGTCCTATTTTCTTCCTGGTGACTCTGCGGGGAGGCGGAATTTGGTGACGGCATAGTGGTTGTTCGTTTGTTTCTCCTAGGGCCGCTCTTCTGAGGATATTTGGGCTGCCTCCCAAGCCACAGTGTTTTGGGCCACGGGAAGGTGGGTGACATCCGGATCTCCGTTTTTGTGGCTGTGGGCGCCTTTCAACCCTATTTTCCTGGCCCTTGAAGCCTTTGCTTTGGCTTCAGCTTTGGGAAGGGCAGGGGTTTCCTTCTTCTTGAAAAGGCTACTCTATTTTTTTAAAAACTGTTTAACTTGATTTCAGAAAAAATTTCATTTGCTTTCTTATTTGCTTGTGTGGCCTTGCTCATGGATGGCTAGATCGATCAATAAATAGAGATATACGGTCAGGATTATTTTCTAACTCCCATCTCTGCTCCAGTCTCGGTTTCAAGTTCCCAATCTGACTGATGTTACCTGGATCAGTGTCTTTCCCCTGTGGCCAGAACACCAAATTGAAATTACACCAAACGTCTATTACATCAAAGTTTCCCCTTGGGAATGAGGGTAGTATTTAAAACAAAACAAAACAAATCTCAATACAAGTAGAGCAGTTCATCCTAATAGGCTGTGCTATGAAATATGTTACAGTTAAAATACAAAAAGCCTGTTCACACAGATATTCGTGTGTGATGTGAGGAGACCAGATGAATGTTTTATGAAAGGTAACACTGCGTCCACAAATTTGCATTTGCCCAGAGCTAATGCCACGCAGGCTACAGTCCATGGGATCGCAAAAGAGTTGGACATGACTTAGCAACTAACAACAATAACAATGCTCTGCACTCAAGTTGAACTGTAGCTAGTAATGGCCTCTTCATCACACGTAATGAGGGTGAAAAGTTTGAAAAGTGAAGTGAACCAAAAGTTCACATGGTTTTTAAAAAGCAGCGGCGGACAAGATTCTGTGCTGGTGTAACAAATTTTGCCCTTGAAGTGATCCTGGGAGAACGTTCATGTTTTTAATAAATTAAAAATAGTGTCTTCCATCTCTGTATCCTCATATCAGAATAAACATACCAAAACATATACAGCAGATCTCACAGAGAGATAGTCACCATACCTCGCCACCAAATTTAGTCCCAGTTGTAGAAAACACCGGAGAAGGCAATGGCACCCCACTCCAGTACTCTTGCCTAGAAAATCCCATGGATGGAGGAGCCTGGTAGGCTGCAGTCCATGGGGTCGCTACGAGTCGGACGCGACTGAGCGACTTCCTTTTCACTTTTCACTTTCACACGATGGAGAAGGCAATGGCAACCCACTCCAGTGTTCTTGCCTGGAGAATCCCAGGGACGGCAGAGCCTGGCGGGCTGCCGTCTATGGGGTCGCACAGAGTCGGACACGACTGAAGCGACTTAGCAGCAGCAGCAGCAGTAGAAAACACCTTGATATTTAAGGGTTGATCGTGAGGCTGTGAGATTCACAATAGTTCCAGTAGGTGGCATCAGCCACACTCTTGAAAATGTTGAATCAGACGATTTAATTAAGGAGCGAAACCAACGCTTCCTTCTCTAATGCAGGGATGAGGATTCTGGCCAGATCGCTGATGGCTTAATTGCTGACTTTATGCCACTGACTTTCAAATAGGGTTTAACAAGCTTTCTTATTTCATTTCCCTAGGGAATTCGAGAATAGCTTGCTCTAGTTTTCTTAGTCACAGAAATCTCCCTGCCATTCATCTCCTCAACTGTGAAAGCTTTTTTCACGGAGAGGAGAGGCCGGATGGGGTGTCAGGCCAAACCACCACGGCCGGGCCTCGCACGTCACCACAGGCTTCTGGGTGACAGACTCCAGTGGAAGCCGCCAAATGCACCCGCGCACACAGAGAACGGAGTCACTCTGACAAGAAACTAGACCAGCCGGCAGCGAGGGGGAAGAAAGCCCCAAGTTACTAGGCCTCTCACTGGAGACGACGTCAAGATCAGAGAAGGAGAATGCTTAAGGTTCCAAGGTGTCTCACGTGTAGCTTTTCTAACTTTTTTGGATTTTATACCTGCCTGATGGTCTAGAGTTCATCCAATGCTCGTTTAGGGCTTCTTGGCTGTGTTCTCCTTCGCTGCTCACCAGGCACTTAAATGGGACCACAGCTAGTCCGTTAATGACCTCTGGAGAACCAGAGATGAGCTACAATCACACCAACAGCATGACCTTTCCTGGAAGAGTTCATCATGGTATCTTGTTTGCCTTAAATGGTCACAATTATGCCCTAAATTTAGATGATGTGAGAAAGAAAATGTCTCTCCCATACATTTAAAGTTTGTTATTACCCACTCCAGAAATAATCATTTAATAATTTCCCTACACATCAACTGAGCAAGAAATGAGCATAAGTACTTCACATCCAGCGAGTCTGTGAGCCTCTCAAATCTTGGTTGAAACGGAATTCGACTCACATTAATGAAAATCCACCCGTTAGACTTTGCAGTTGCTCACAAGTGAAGGTATTGCTGCTTCATCTTCATGGCTTCATGTTGGATTAAAGGACGTCACCCAAGCATCCTTAGCTGTGGCCCCACCTGCTGTGGCAAAAAGACTTAAAAGATGTATCTTAAAGCGTGTTTTGGGTTATTTCTTTGTTAAGGTTTACATAGACCAGTAGCCTTCCTTTTCTTGACAACCTTCCCTTTCCTTTAGCAGGCTAGGTATTGAAAGCAGCAGAGTGCAAGCTCACAGAGCCTTCCAGTCCACCCGAGGAGGACGCTGCTGTCTGTGGTGAAGGAGCGGCCTTTCTGGGCTGTGTCCTCTAGCCAGACAACACCTTGGCTTAGTGAGTGCCAGTGCCTTGTGACTTTGCTTCCAAAGCAACACAAGGGAAAAGGAACTCTGTGAGTTCCAAGTAACTTGGAGCATGTGGGCACAGTGTGTATGCTTATGCTGGCTCTGTCTCTGGCAGATTCTGGTCTGGATCCTTCTGAGTTAAGCAGAAGGCTAAGAAACAGCAGCTGCGCCTCCAGCCAGGCCCACTTTTCTGAATCCACTTATTAGAATTTATCCCATGATAAATAATATACTTCCTAATGTTACAGAACCCAGGTCCAGCTGCTCACCTCTCAAAAACCAGTAAAAAGGCCAGACTGGTGGAAAGGAAAGTTTGCTTTATTTTGGATGCCAGCAACTGGAGGGGAGGGGGTTAGGGGGTACGGTACACTCCTGTCCAAAGGCCAACTCCTCCTCCCTGCAATCAGGGGACAAGAGCTCTTAAAGTTCTATTAACGATGGGGGAGGGGGGCGGCTACATGCAGAAACAGCACAGTCAGCTCTGACCGTCATCTTGAAATTGGTCATTGGTGGCCTGACCAGCGTGGTTGTTTGAGTCATATGTTTGAAGCATAGTTAATCTTCAGTCCCAGGGCTGGTTTGTTTCCATTTCCTTGAGGTCAATTCTTAGAATTGTGGCCTCTTATGTCACACCTACAGTCTGTCCATGAGATAGTTAACTTCTCACACTTGGTGGGATTTTCAGTATCTGTAAGACAGCTCATAGGATATGGCCCAGAATATTCTCTTTAATCCTTGAGAAGGAACTAAAGGTCCCTGAATTTGCTTAAAGACTAAACTATTATTATTTGGTTTCCTTATACTGTTTTCCCTTGTTTCTGCATGTTCTCACTTCTCCGATTAAACTTATTCTTTGGCTAAAGTTTTTTCACAGACATAAGGCAGGGTGAGAACAGGACCAGGGGTCCTGCTCCATTTCACTAAGTAGTTGTATTCCCAATTTCATTGTTGCCGTTGTTGTTTAGTTGTAAGTCTTGCCTGACTCTTTGCAGTCCCATAGACTGTAGCCACCAGGCTCCTCTGTCCACAGAATTTTCTAGGCAAGAATACTGGAGTAGGCTGCCATTTTCTTCTCCAGGGCATCTTCCCAACCCAGGACTGGAACCCATGAATCTTGCCTTGGCAGGTGGCTTCTTTACCACTGAGCCACCAGGGAAGACCCTCCCAATTTCTCAGGGAATGAATCAACTGATTTATGGTTTGAATAACAGAGATAAAATAAAGACCAAGGGACCAGGGTAATGAGAGAGTGAAACAATGGCAGTATTTTATGGTAGTGGTGATGGAAGCAGAGTACTTGGGCAACAGATCTACCCAGGGATTACGTGGAATCAACTGGATTATGAGTGAAGAACTAATATGATTCTTCTTAATACTTACATATAAGTTCAAAACATTCCCTAAAATATTTCAGTGTGGTAAATCTGTGGGCTGGGGAGATGTGGCAACATTGTATATCCTGTGTTTACTTAAGATGAAAATAACTAGAGGAATTAGACCATCTGATTCATCTTTTTTATTTTTGCAAATGAGAACCGAGGCCAAGAGAAAGGAAAGGACCCCTCTAAGACCATACAGTAATGTTGGAGCCTGGGCCATAAAAATCATCCCACTTTCCTCCTTATAGCTCTTTAATTTCTCTCCACCCTCCACAGTCCACTGTGTGTTTAGATATTCAGTATTTATCAGGGGTCATGAAATACATTTCACTCTACTGTAAGGGTAGCACTAATCTGATGGTGCAAGGGGAGCTGAGTCCACGCGCTTGTGTCATCTCGGATAACAGGCAGGCTCCACCAGGTTCTCAGCCTTTGGTGGTCATCCTCTCCGCACAGCTCAGGTCTCTTGACCCTGACTAACCTTAGGGCTCTGGCTCAATTGTCTGAGACTCTAAAAAATTTTCTTTGCCAGGACAGCTTTGGTTTTGCATCCAGTTCTGATAACTCAGTTTCTGTGATTGTCTCAAGGTTGAGTCCCTACCATTGTTACAAACTGTCCCCTCCTTGGGTCCCTGTGCCAGAATCCCTGCTTCTTAATACCCCGTGTCCAGTGGATACTGTCTTCCTTTTTCCAGACCTTGCTGGTTCAAGTTCCGGTCCTTACCTCAGCCCAGGGTCTGGACCCCACTACTTACTGATGAAGGGCTGCCCTCTTCCTTCAGTGAAGACATACATATTGGGAAAAACGCATACAACCATCTCAATTTTGTTTGATTCATCCTGAATGCTTTATATTTTTCTTCCCCCTCTCACTCTCAGCTATCCAGTGGCCTTCTTCAGGAAAAAACATAGATTCAGCTACAAAGACATGCACCTTCATAGCATCTGAGTTCCCACTCCATCAGCCCTCTGGACATCTCAGCACAAAAACCAACCACAGCTGTCTGTCGGACAGAGACATTTTCCTCTACCCTTCTAGGTTCTTCCGGCTGGTGTAAGAATTAAGTTGATGTGAGACAGATTAAAAGAAAGCAAAACAAAAGCTTAATCACATATACACATGAGAGAGACAAGGGAGAACTGAGAACTCATCTGCAATGAAGGAGACCCTGGTTCAGTCCCTGGGCTGGGAAGGTCCCCTGGAGAAGAGACAAACTACCCACTCCAGTATTCTTGGGCTTCCCTGGTGGCTCATAGGGGAAAGAATCTGATTGCAATGCAGGAAACCTGGGTTCAGTCCCTGGGCTGGGAAGATCCCTTGCAGAAGGGAACAGCTGCCCACTCCAGTATTCCTGCCTGGAGAATCCCATGGACAGAGGAGCCTGGCAGGCTACAGTCCATGAGGTTGCAAAGAGTTGGACATTGCTTTACCATGTTGTGTTACTTTCTGCTGTACAGAAAAGTGAAACAGCTATCTGTTTATATATATCCCCTCTTTTCTGGATTTCCTTCCCGTTTAGGTCACCACAGACATGGACAATGGTTGCCTGTGCTACAGTGGTTCTTATTACTTATCTATTTTATACATAGTATCAACAGTATATATATATCAATCCCAATTTCCCAGTTCACCCCACCTCCCACTTCTACCTTGGTATCTATGTGTTTCCTCTCTACATCTGTGTCTCTATTTGTGCTTTGCAAATAAGATCACTGATACCATTTTTCTAAATTTCACATATATGTGTAAATATATAATACTTTTCTCTTTGTGATATTGCACTCTGTATGAAGCATCTAGGTCCATCCACATCTCTGCAAATAGCACAATTTATTTCTTCTTATGATTAATCCATTCCTCTGCTGATGCACATTTAGGTTGCTTCCACGTCCTGGCTGTAAATAGGGCTGCAATGAACATCGAAGGGCATGTATCTTATAGAATTATGGTTTTCTCTGGGTATATGCCTTGTAGTTGGATTGCTGGGTCACATGGTAATACTCTTTTAGCTTTTTAAGGAACCTCTTTACTTTTCTCCATAGCAATTTTATCAATTTACATGTCAATGGAATACATTTTAATAAGATTTATGGGAGAAAATACATTTTCTTTACTAGATATATTAAAATGTATCCATATTTCCTTAGTATGCACAAAGCCTGGAGGGAAGACTCAGAGGCTTCTAAGTTGCACGAAAGAGTAGCCAGTCATCAAGGATTTCTCCCATGGAAAGGGAGGTCTGGCGGGGATGGCAGAGGCACGGCACTCTGGGGTACAGCCCATCTGATAATGAAATCCTGCTGGATCCTCAGGGTGGGCTTGAGCAGAAACTGTTGACACCCAGCCCTTTCCTAAACCTATTTCTTCCCGTGCTTATACAACTTAACCATCATATGCCTGGTCTGCCAAGGCACAAGGCAGCTAATTTTTCCTAGCATGTGCCTGACTTGATTTCTGCATCCGTATTTGAGTCAAGTCTGAGCATTCACACTGTAGCTGAACAAGCCAAATCCTCTTGCCTTCACCCATTGTTTTACAGCCACATGGAGTGGATGTAGTCATCTCATAGACAGCACATGGACATGGCCACACCCTCAGGTGGCAGCATTACAGGTGAGGCTCACACTCCCTGGAGGATATGCTGACCTATTTCTGCCCCCTCCAACCCCAGCTGACAGGTGAGGATATCAACTCCCAATCCCTCCTCCTTGGAAAAAAGAAAGAAGATGCATGGAGGTGTTCCTTTTGCTGATATAGTCATTGATGGTTCTTTACTTAGTGAAGATGAATTAAGACTTTTGACCTGGGGGGCAAAACACGCCCTGTAAAAACATGGTTTCATACCAGCTGAATGCTGTTACTGAACATGAAATCATGATAATCAGAGTTGAGTCAAGCTTGACAAAGCCTCTTGGATTATGCCTTCCAGTAGAATTCTCACAGCCGAAGCTCTCAAAGATTGGCGAGCTCACCACTGATAAGATTGTCTTCCCAATTTTTTAGACTAAGATTTAACTCTTAGGGTGCATGCATGCGTGCTCAGTCATGTCTGACTCTTTGCAACCCCAGGGACTGTAGCCCGCCAGGTTCCTCTGTCCATGGGGTTTTCCAGGCAAGAATACTGGAGTGGGTTGCCATTTCCTTCTCCATTTATTTCATTACTTCCTCTTTAATTAAACAAAGTAATTTCACATATTTTGCAGCCTAATTTTGCTTACTGAGGTTGTGGTTATATTTCTCGGGAAGGAAATCAAGTTAGATTTAGGTGTAAAACTATGCCAAGGTACCTAGGCAAGAAGTTTCACTAATAAGTGCCAGGACATGAAACTGAGCCCACATAAAACCAAGTTTTCCTGCAAGTTTATGATTAATCTCTTTGTCTAAAACTTAAGTATTCCCTTTCTTGTCTGACCTCTGTTACCCTCAGGATTGAGGAGTATCAAAGGAAAATGGGAATTGAAATCAAGAGGCACCCTGAAGGGCCTTCTTGGGTACAAAAGCCCCTCCATGTTCCACATTTCTTGTTTGTATTAAAAGGTTTTGCTCTCCTAGGCCTTCCCTGAGTTACAGAGAGCAGACTCAAGCAGTTAATAATTAGAAAAGAAGAGTCACAGGACTCCTGGGTCCCCTGGAAGGGATACAGGTAACAATCTGATACATGTCTTTGAATTGTTCTGCAGAAACTGGCTCCCACCCAGTGGAACATGCTGACTACATGTTGGACACAAGACCCCAGATGGAACTAGAAGACTGATGATTGAGATTCCCAAAATATCACCCTGCTACTTCACCACTAACCAATCAGAGGAAGCGCCACAGGCTGATCAAGCATCCTATGACCCTCTCCTCTAACACTCTCTGAAAACCCTTGCTAAAAGCCATCTAAGGAGTTTGGGTTTTTGAGCACAAGCTTCCCATTCTCCTTGTCTGGCACCCTGCAAATGAACTCTTGCTTTGCTGCAAATAGCTGCTGTCAGAATTTGACTCTCTACACTATGGGCACAGGCCCCTTGCTTGGCAACAGACACATTTAGTCAATCATGCAAATTGATCTGTAGGTTACAATTAAAAAACATCAGGTGATTTGATCTATATAATTTTACGATTAGGAAATTAAACAACTTCCATGGCAGAAGGGTGGTGCCTGCCAATGCAGTAGACACAGGAGACAGGAGTTTGATCCTGGGTCAGCGAGTTCCCCTGGAGGACAGCCTGGCAGCCCACTCCAGGATTCTTGCCTGGGGACTCCCATAGACAGAGGAGCCTGGTGGGTCCTAGTCCATGGGGTCACAAAGAGTCAGACACAACTGAAGCAAATTAGTATGCACGCATGGCAGAACAGGTTTTTGATCACTGGGAACACAACTGGTGGGAGAGGGAGAGTAGGTTGGGAAAGAGCATGTCTTTGAAATCGATAGGGTTTCTCTTCTCACTCTCAAAGAAAGGACAAAAAGTTCCAATGATTTCCCCTACACAGCTCCTCTCTAGGGTGGTATAACACCACTGTAATCCCCATGCACTGAATTAAGGAGAGAAAGACAAGCACTCATCCTCTGTTTGCGGCACTGAGTGATTTCTGTCTTCACCTGCAAAAAAGGACAGGGGCTTCAGTGTTTCCTCCCATTGCTGATGGTCCCCACAAGGGGTGGTTCTCATGGCCCTGGCCATGTGAGGAGGTGGCTGGATGGCATCACTTTGGAGCCAGGGCCAATTGTTCAGTCTTGAATGAATTTGGCATTCTGCTTTAGTTGATTACAAACTCCCCAGGCTATGGTCTTATTCTGACTCAGAAACAACTTTGTACATGATATTTTACTCACTGGCCTAGAGGAGGGCTTGCCAAGTAGGAGCAGGGAGTTACAAAGGGCAAGGAGAAATGGAAGGGGAAATGAGAGGAGAGGAGGGGCTTTTGGAAATAGAAACCGTATGTCCTTTATCGCTAGTTACCCTGCCATAATTGCTGCACAGAAAGGACGCTTGGGAAATGCATCTGCCCAAAATAGAGCACAAGTTAAACAGTATAGATATGTAATATGTTGTCTGGGGTGTGTGTTCCCAGCAGGGGCAGTGCTGCGAATATCTAGTCTATTCACCTTCAGCTTGGGCCACAGGAAGACTGTAAATATCCTTCCAATCTTTTCCTATCTCTAGGGCTAAGCTCTGTGCAGAGCGGGGTTCAGCTTCCATCACTGGGGATTACTGGTCAGATTATCTCACTCTGAATGACCCAAGGAATCATCAAGTAACAAATCGGTAGGAAGAATGGGGGTTCCTGGTAGCTCAGCTGATAAAGAATCCACCAGCAGTGCAGGAGACCCCGGTTTGATTCTTGGGTTGAGAAGATCTCCTGGAGAAGGGATAGGCTACTCACTCCAGTATTCTTGCCTGGAGAATCCCATGGACAGAGGAGCCTGGTGAGCTACAGTCCATGGGGTCACAAAGAGTCAGACATGACTGAGCGACTAAGCACAACACACACAGGAAGAGTGGAGGCATGGCACATTCACATATTGCCATTTGGGGCTGATTTATTGCATAGAAAAGCATTTTTCATATCTTTCATACTGAGATATACTTTGTCCTTTGCTTTAGTTTTCAATAATCCCAGGGACGGGGGAGCCTGGTGGGCTGCCGTCTCTGGGGTCGCACAGAGTCGGACATGACTGAAGCGACTTAGCAGCAGCAGTCCTTTAAAATCTATTTCTTTACCGCCTGTTGACTTTACTGTACTGATAACTTTAGAAGAGTTCTGTTATTACATGATAGCTAAGCCAGTAGCATACTGAAAAGCAGAGACATTACTTTGCCAACAAAGGTCTGTCTAGTCAAGGCTATGGTTTTTCCAGTGGTCATGTATGGATGTGAGAGTTGGACTGTGAAGAAAGCTGAGTGCCGAAGAATTGATGCTTTTGAACTGTGGCATTGGAGAAGACTCTTGAGAGTTCCTTGGACTGCAAGGAGATCCAACCAGTCCATTCTAAAGGAGATCAGCCCTGGGATTTCTTTGGAAGGAATGATGCTAAAGCTGAAACTCCACTACTTTGGCCGCCTCATGCAAAGAGTTGACTCATTGGAAAAGACTCTGATGCTGGGAGGAATTGGGGGCAGGAGGAGAAGGGGACGACAGAGGATGAGATGGCTGGATGGCATCACTGACTCGATGGACGTGAGTCTGAGTGAACTCTGGGAGTTGGTGATGGACAGGGAGGCCTGGCATGCTGCAATTCATGGGGTCACAGAGTCGGACACAACTGAGCGACTGAACTGAACTGAACTGAAGCCAGTACACACTTCATAGAGGAAACATAACCCTTTGACAAATGGATCTTGTATTTCATTTGTAGTTTTTCATATGACCGATTTGGGGAAGAAGAGAAACTAATTATATTATAAATAAATATTATTATAAAGAAGAGCTTTAAAACAAACACATGGTTAATTAGCAGCCCAGACCTTGCTCTGCTTGCAGCATTTCTTGCGGTAGCATGTTTCATTATTCACCGCCCTGGAAGAAGTTTTGTCATCAAGCTTCAGTTCCAGTAACTAACATTGTCCTAAGGATTCAGAGGAAGATGATGCCGAGGCATATAATCCCCTGTCTAGTGTAACTCTGACGCTGCTCCTGTTTTTAGTGGGCGTTCATTAAGTGTCCCCCACTTCATCCTTAAGCCTAGGTGAATAAGTGAGACAGATGGGACCCCGCAGCTCATGAGTAATTAGAAAAGTATGCTCTATCGGCTTTTAATGACTGAACATGAGGGCTTGGCGAAGCCCTACCCAACCCTTAAAAGCAGCTGGAATGTCACTGCTCGATGAATTCAGCTAGAGTTCAGCTAGACTTGAACCCTCCCTCTTCTGAACTCGCAAAGCACATTACTTTCCTTGCAGTATTTCTCTCTCTTACTACCTGCACAAGTGCTGAGGCTTGGGATTGTGTGTTGTGCTAAGCGATGCCTTTTGTACAGAAGGTTCTGATTAAATGTTGGTCAAATTGAACTGAAGGCTGACCCTGATACAGTACTAGGGGCCTTCACATCACACACAGGTCCTATAACACAAGGATTGTGCCAGTGTTCCTGAAGGAGTGAGTGCTGTAACAGAAATCCTGTCCTGAGCAGTGTCTTCACTGACATGCTTAACATCAAACTTCTGGGGGGCCAACAGTGAAGACACTTGATTCCCATATATGGTCACACTGTCCTGGGCTACTTACCTCTTCCGCTAGGAAATTCTTGAGGGTTGGGGGCGTGTTTCCTTACCCCTTTTCATCGATGATCCTTTATCTCTATCTCCAGTGCCAAGGCTGCTACAGCCTGTGTGAATGCACAGCACAGGAGTCGTGACTGCACCGAGTTGCACTTCCGGTTGAAGTAATTCATACCTCAAATGCTTGCTATGTGATTTCAACCGAAAGCATGGGCATCCTGTGGAGACCACGCGTTCAGGCCCCCTGGACAGCTGTTTCCCTAGTTTCCCGGCTCAGAGACTTTATCCCTCGGGTCTTTGAACTTTGGGGGGATGGCAGCACTTGACAATGTTGACACCCCCCCCCCCAGTTTTGAAGGTCATGGGACCCGGGATTTCTGTGAGGGTGCAGGTAGCTGGCACTTCTCTTAGCTGTTAGTTCTGCGATTTTTTTTTCCTTTCTTTCGGTGATACTTTCCCCCTTCTTTTGTTAATGTTCCTCAAGTTTCTTTTATCAGCTCTTTTCCATTTCTCCTAGTAGTCTTGCAAACTTCGGCTGCCTGATGCACTTCTAGAGTTTCAAATGACTCTTCCCTGAAAAGATACAGTCTTGTAAATATGTATCTCTACCCTGATCTCCATCCAACTTCCCAGTTCCTGCTGGCCCTCTCCATTCAAACGTCCTGCTGGGGACTTTCCTGGTGGTACAGAGTCCACGTGCCCATGCAGGGGACTTGGGTTCAATCCCTGATATGGGATGATCCCACATGCTGCAGAGCAACTAAGTGCATGCACCCCAACTCCTGAGCCTGTGCGCTGGAGCCCACAAGCTGCAACTGCTGAGCCCATGTGCTGCGACAGCTGAAGCCTGTGTGCTCAGAGCCCACGCTCTGCAGCAGGAGGAGGCACTGCAATGAGAAGCTTGCGCATCACAGCTAGAGAGCAGCCCCTGCTTTCTGCAACTAGAGAAAGCCCGTGCCAGCAACCGAGATCCAGTGCAACCAAAACTAAAAGTAATTAAATAAATAAAATACTAAGAGAAGTCTTATTGGCACACCAAACTTCACCAAGCAAGAGCATGCATTATTGGCCCCAGTTTGCTCCTTGGATGTCATTCACCTTTTACCATTTATCCCCTCATTTATTTACTGCCTTTCAGATATGCGGATGCCTTTCTTTTCTTCAAATACTTCCAGCTCATTTCTGCCTCTGGGTATTTCCAATTGATCTTCCTTCTTGGAGCCCACTTCCCCTGGCTCGTCATAGAACTGACTCCTTCTTATTCCCTACCAGCCCAGCCTGCTTCCCTCTCCCACAGCAGTCTGTTCTGTTTTCTCCAGAGGATCACCATTATGAATGTATCACATGTTTGTTTAGAATATAGATTCTGTGAAGGCAGACTCTCTGTCACACTGTAGCCTTAGCTCACGGTCAGGCACACATTAGACATCTGTTAGTAAACTGTGCATTAGGAAACCTGGGGTTTTGTCCTAGACCTTTTATTGACCAGCTGTAGGCCCTTGGGCTGTTCATTTTCCTCCTTGGACAGCAGTTTTTTCCATCTATAAAAGATGGAGCACTTTCCCCAACATCTCTCCATGCATCATTAAGATGCCCACTTAGATATGTGTTAGAAGTGGGGAAGTAATAAGAGCAGGGCAAGTAGGGGAAGTTCTGGGACCCTCCTACCCAAGCCCACCAAGAAGAATAGCTTCACTTTTATTTTGCTTGACATATTGATCTTCCACTTAAAATTTCATCCGAACAAAGTTTTATGCATTAAAATTAAAAATATAAACTTTAAAAATTACTAACTCTGATCATTTACACAGTCAAAGGCTCTGGCATAGTCAATAAAGCAGAAATAGATGTTTTTCTGGAATTCTCTTGCTTTTTCTATGATCCAGCGGATGTTGGCAATTTGATCTCTGATTCCTCTGCCTTTTCTAAAACCAGCTTGAACATCAGGAAGTTCACGGTTCACGTATTGCTGAAGCCTGGCTTGGAGAATTTTGAGCATTACTTTACTAGCATGTGAGTTGAGTGCAATTGTGCAGTAGTTTGAGCATGCTTTGGCATTGCCTTTCTTTGGGATTGGAATGAAAACTGACCTTTTCCAGTCCTGTGGCCACTGCTGAGTGTTCCAAATTTGCTGGCATATTGAGTACAGCACTTTCACAGCATCATCTTTCAGGATGTGAAATAGCTCACCTGGAATTCCATCACCTCCACTAGCTTTGTTTGTAGTGATGCTTCCTAAGGCCCACTTGACTTCACATTCCAGGATGTCTGGCTCTAGGTCAGTGTACACACCATCATGATTATCTGGGTCGTGAAGATCTTTTTTGTACAGTTCTTCTGTGTATTCTTGCCACCTCTTCTTAATATCTTCTGCTTCTGTTAGGTCCATACCATTTATGTCCTTTATCAAGCCCATCTTTGCATGAAATGTTCCCTTGGTATCTCTAATTTTCTTGAAGAGATCTCTAGTCTTTCCCATTCTGTTATTTTCCTCTATTTCTTTGCATTGATCACTGAGAAAGGCTTTCTTATCTCTTCTTGCTATTCTTTGGAACTCTGCATTCAGATGCTTGTATCTTTCCTTTTATCCTTTGCTTTTCACTTCTCTTCTTTTCACAGCTATTTGTAAGGCCTCCCCAGACAACCATTTTGCTTTTTTGCATTTCTTTTCCATGGGGATGGTCTTGATCCCTATCTCCTGTACAATGTCACAAACCTCGGTCCATAGTCCTGATAGGCACTCTATCAGATCTAGTCCCTTAAATCTATTTCTCGCTTCCACTGTATAATCATAAGGGATTTGATTTAGGTCATACCTGAATGGTCTAGTGGTTTTCCCTACTTTCTTCAATTTAAGTTTGAATTTGGTAATAAGGGCAGGGAGGCCTGGCGTGCTGTGATTCATGGGGTCACAAAGAGTCAGACACGATGGAGCGACTGAACTGAACTGAACTCTGATCATTGTGAGGCAACTTCTGTCTTGAATTATGACTATGTCCAAAGTAGAATTCATCCTTCCTGTCCTCCTACAAGCCGGTTTGAATTTCCTATTCCTCTATTTGGTATTGTCACACAAATTCAAAGCTTCAGAGTTATTTTTGATGGTTCCTTCTTCTTCTCCTCCTTTACTCAACTTGGTGCGTAATCATTCTGAATGCCTTTCTCTTTTTAATTTCCATTCCCCAGGGAAGAAGGCCACGCCTAAGCCTTAGGATCTGATAACTTCTTACTTTGGAACTCGCACATTTTACCTGGACCTCTGCACTGCTCTCCCTGTATTCTGCACTGACAGTCCTATCCCCACAGACTACTAACTGATTTTTCTAAATAGAATTCTAGTGGTTAGTCTTTTGAAAACCTTCAGTGGCCTTTTATTGCCCATGAAATGAATCCAAAGGACGTGCCCTGGAGCCTTTCCTGCACATGGCACTATTCATGTCTGCCTGTCCACAGCCCTCTTCTCCAACACAGGGATCTCTGTTCTCTGAGACCTGGGATCCCTCTCCTGGCTGAAGCACCTGGCCAGACCTCTAAAAAGTCACCCTGGCAAAACAGCTTTGTCTAAGAGGTGTTATAAACTGGATGACAGCTGACTGGACCAATCTGATGCTTTCTCTTTGGAAATTTAAATGCAAGATTTGACAGTATTTCCAACATTAGGATGGAAAAGAGTGAAGAGAAACACAGAGAAGAGGCATTGGACAGAAGCCATGAGGCAGGAAAAGTCATGAGACCGTCAGGCAGAGACCAAAGGGCCTTGACGGCAAGAGTAGAAGAGGACATGGAGATAGAACACGACCGATAGATCGTGGGGTCCATCAGATCCATAGAACGATCTGATGGACCCCTGTTGGATATACCACCTCCACCTCTGCGGCAGCTTGGCGGAGCAGGGACCAGAACCTGCTCCAGGGCCAGAGGTGCGGCGCACTGCGCCCTCCTGACGGTCCTGGGAAGCAAGCGCAAAGGACATTCTTGGAGCGGGACCGGCTCCGCTTGCTGCCTGCCCCTGCCTCCATCTCTATGGAAACAAAACAAGATGGTGCTGATCAACAGCAGAGCCCTAACTTGACTCCCTCTTTGTGGTGCCCTGATCAAACTCCTCAGGATAGCTGTTTCTTAACGATCTGCTGTGACTTCTGCCGATAAAAGTGCGGGCTGAAAGGAGCCCTTTGTCCTCCTGCCACGGAGAGCAGGAGGCCCCTGATTCCCCGCTTGGCAGGTTACGTGTGTCTGTCTTTTCATTACGCGCTCCCCAGTTTCAGGTCTTTCTCACCCTCTGTGCTGGGCGTAGCACACCTGGTCACATCAGGCAAAAGTCATCTCCTTCTAAACCCAGCACTTAGCCCGTCTAGCTTGGCCTTTATTGCACTTTGCGTCTCTCTCGGGGCTCTTTGAGTGTGAGAAATACAGAACTCAACTCTGCCTAAGGGGTCTGAGTAGTTCACAGAACTGAAAGAAATGCTAAACTCCTAGATATCAGAAAGGTCAACTTCTAGCCCAGCCCTGATATCTCAAGAGAAGGAATCCAGGCTTTCCCTAGGCAGTGTCACTGAAGTAATTCTCCTTAACTGCTTCCACTGTATGTCAGTCCGCTAGAGAGCCGGTCTCCAGCAGAAGAGATTCGCCTTCTCCCAGTTTAGGGACACTGGCTCCCCTTGGTAGGGGCGAGTCCGGTGGGCTTGGACTGGACAGACAATTCCACAGCACAATCAGCTCATGTGGGAAAGAAGAGAGAATCTAAGTAAAGGAGGATGCTTTTTACTAAAAGAAAGAGGAGAGGATGTTGTGCAGGCAAACACACAAAACAAAACCAGATGTGCAGAGCACACGCTCTTCCATTTCACAATTATTTGCAGAGTTTTCTTTGTCTCCTAGTTAAATGCAAGTAATACATTTTCCTCTCGAGGGCAGGGTTCCTTTATTACTTTTGCTTGATCCAATAATCACAATATTATTAATATCTAATATTTATTGAGCACACACAATGACACTATGTTGAGTGTCTTATGTCCATTATCACATGTGATTTCCTCAGCAGATGTTTACAGTAGATGTCTTATTAAGCTCACTTTGTAGACAAGAAAACCATAACTCGAAGACACTTCCTAAAATACAGCCAGTAAGAAATAGAACAGGGTTTGAAGCTTGGTCTGTGTGACCCCTAAACTCGGGCTCCTAACCACTTTGACACTCTACATTATATGACATGATTGATGCATATTCTTCATAAAAATAGTTTCCATGCTTATACAGAATATCTTTTGACAGTTGATGCAGTCCTGATATAGCATCTCAAGCTAAGACTTAAAAGAGCTGGAAGAGACTTAGAGAAAACCTACCAAGAGGCAGAATGATAGCAGAGAAATGTCTGGTGAAGGAAAGCCTAAGAAAAATTATGATCCTCATGTGAAAATCTCCAAAGTACCTTGTCAGGCCAAGCCCAGTGCTTAATATACTAAGCAACAGCCAAAGTAGGGAAAAATAAATGAGACTTTCTATGAGGACTTTTTGTAGACTGGAAGGTTCTGTGTATAGAGAAGATTTGGTTATTTTTTCTCTGTGTGCTAAATTGTTTCAGTCGTGTCTGATTCTTTGCTATCCTGTGGACTGAGCCTGCCAGTCTCCTCCGTCCATGGGATTCTCCAGGCGAGAACACTGGAGTCTGTTGCCATGCCCTCCACCAGGGGATCTTCCCGACCCAGGGATTGAACACGTGTCTCTTATGTCTCCTGCACTGGTGGACAGATTCTTTACCACTAGTACCACCTGGGAAGCTCCACTTTTATTCTAACCTATAGAAAATATGGGAATGTAAAAGTAAAACCAACAAGTTTTAAATAAATTTACAGTTCACACAAAGGCCAAGGCATCCTGTGGCTGCCCTCATCTTGTAGGCTCAAGTTGGTGGATGCCTGGATGCTGCTAACTGGGCTGGAGGGAACTTCAACTTGCCTCTCTTTGGCAATCCTCATATTTTCAGTGTGACTACTCTACAAAGAGAAACTGCAGGCACATCTTCTTTTATTGCACTTCACAGATATTGTGCTTTTCATAAATTGAAGATTTATGGCAGCCCTGCATTAAACAAGTCTTTCAGCACCATTTTTCAAACAGCATTTGCTCATTCTTGTTTCTTTTGGGTAATTCTTGCAATATTTCAATCTTTTTCATCATTTTCATATTTGTTACTGTGATTTGCGATCAGTGATATTTTGTTTCACTGCTATGAGTCACTGAAGGTCCATATGATGGTTAGCATTTTTTAACAGCAAAATATTTTAATTTAAGATATGTACATTGTTTTTTTGAGACATAGTGCTATTGCATACTTAATAGACTAGTGTAGCCTGGTGGGCTGCAGTCCATGGGGTCGAGAAGAGTCGGACACGACTGAGTGACTTCACTTTCACTTTTCACTTTCATGCATTGGAGAAGGAAATGGCAACCCACTCCAGTGTTCTTGCCTGGAGAATCCCAGGGACGGGGGAGCCTGGTGGGCTGCCGTCTATGGGGTCACACAGAGTCGGACATGACTGAAGCGACTTAGCAGCAGCAGCAGCAGTGTAAGTATAACTTTTATATGCACTTCAGTTCAGTTCAGTTCAGTTGCTCAGTTGTGTCCGGCTCTTTGTGACCCCATGGACTGCAGCAAGCCAGGCCACCCTGTCCATCACCAACTCCTGGAGTTTACTCAAACTCATGTCCATTGAGTCGGTGATGCCATCCAACCATCTCATCCTCTGTTGTCCCCTTCTTCTCTCACCTTCAATCATTCCTAGCATCAGGGTCTTTTCAAATGAGTCATCTCTTTGCATCAGGTGGCCAAAGTATTGGAGTTTCAGCTTCAGCATCAGTCCTTTCAATGAATATTTAGGACTGATTTCCTTTAGGACAGACTGGTTGGATCTTCTTGCTGTCCAAGGGACTTTCAAGAGTCTTCTCCAACACCACAGTTCAAAAGCATCAGTTCTTCGGCACTCGGCTTTCTTTATAGTCCAACTCTCACATCCATACATGACTTCTGGAAAAACCATAGCTTTGACTAGGTGGAATTTTGTTGGCAAAGTAATGTCTCTGCACTGGGAAACTATAAAATTTGTGTGGCTCACTTTAGTGCAGTGGTCTGGAACCAATCTTTGAGGCTTTTTAAGTCACTGCTGGACACATCCACTTTAGGGACAAGTTTGCTGCAAGGAGATCTCAAATGAGTCATTCAGGTTCCTAGAATGCAGCGTGGGGACCGAAAGAAGACATCACGGGGAAAACTGGTCTGAAATGAATGGAATCCAAATACTTTTGGGAATCTAAGTGGCCAAGTTCTGTGCACTGACCACTAAAAGAAAGAGTCATGGTATTACTTCCTTCTGTGAACCATCAAGCAAGAGAAGTGAGAGCATCTCTTATGGCAGGGTTCCTCATGTCTAGAAAAGGTAGCAGTCCAAGAGAGGAGCATTGGTCCCACGGCAGTCAGTGGTTTTCTCCACATTCTGATTCACCCTGTGCATATCCTCACTAAACTTCCATGGTGTCTTGAGGTTCTTCTTTGAGCAACAGGAAAATGACATCATTCCTTTCTTCTCATTCCCTGTAACATTTATTAGCAGCTTTCAAATTTTAGCATGTGTCTTAAATGGACTTTTCATTTAAAATGCCTTTGGAGATTCTGATTCAGTAGGTGTCAATGGACCACATAGAAAGACACAAATTCCCATTCTTGGTTGCCTTGAGGTGTTACTTCTCATCTGTTTGTTGTTGTTGTTCAGTTGCTATGTCCAACTGTTTTGCAACCCTGCTTAAAAGTTGCTTTAATGAGTTGAACTTCCTCCTTGTATTTGGTGCATGCCTTACTTATATCATAATCTTTGAGATTAAGAGCTGCATATTTTCTTTCTCCAGTCCTCCTGAAAGTATATACCTCGTATGTTTACAATATGCACACACATTGCCGAGCGACCAAAAGTTAACAGAAACTGTTCCTTTATGCCCACCTAACATGTGAATGTCAGGGCCGAGTTTGGGAAAGAATTATCTTCGAGGTTGAAAGAACCAATAAAGAAAGAAGTGCATAAGATAGTATGAATTTATACAGATGATTCAAAACACAATGAAAAGACCCAGAATTTGAAGTTTTAAAATCTGTTTTCTCAGAGGTGTCTTTAATCAGTTAATTTTACTTAGAATATTATCTGACAAGGTCAGAATACTGCTCCTTTCTATTTTATGGGGTATATGACCCCATATTATTATTATTATTATTTTTGCTATTTTCCATTATGTTTATTAAGAATTAATGGAAAAACAAAATTTCAAATAAGGTCTATCTTAGTCTGGTGTAAACATATGCTGGAGGCCAAAGTCATGTAGTAGTCATTGGCATTTGTTCCTGGAAGAGAGAAGCATCCGGTCAGTTCCTCCTTGCTTAGCAATGTGTCACTCCCTGCATAAAAGCCATCAGTGGTGCCAGTTAGCCCTCAGGAGACAATCCCAGGTGCTCAGTGTGGCTTACAGATGACAACCAACATGACCCCACACCCCCAACCCTCCAGCCTCCCATCTCCTTCTGGGACCTCCATTCCCTCCCGCCCCTCCCCCTTCCATTGCCCTCCCTGATCCAGCCATCATTCTTTCCATCCCCTGAAGACACCATACTCTTTTTCCTCTTTGGCGTTAGCGTCTGTGTTTATTTCCCGTGCAACTTTCAGATCTAGTTTTGTGTCATTTCATGAAGCTTCCCCTGACCCCAGGTCTGGGTTAAGGGCATGAGCTTCCTTTTTACATCATAGCATTAATTGTTTTTTTCCCCTGTATTCTCCACTAAGACTTTAAGCCCAGAGTATGGCAGGAAATGAAAGGCTTATTCACACATATATGCATATATATGTGTACATATATACATGTGTGTATATGCATATATATGTATACCACATGTGTATACATATCCTTCCCGCTTGGGCCCCCACCAGTATTTGGAGTAGACTTGCTGTGACACAGTCTTGCTTCAGGGGTGAGGAAGGCCCTTGTGTTAACTGACTCCTTAGAAGCAAGCATCTTTACTCCTTCCTTTAACTTTCTCTTCAAGGAGTGACTCGACTTTTAATGTGTGCTTGCATTGATCCTCCTTCCATCTCTACTGACTAACCAAGTTCTCCCTGAGAGAGGACCCAATTGGTTAGCCAATCACTGCTTTGTATGGAGCCCTTCTATTGAGCAGACCTTTTAGTGCCATGTCCCAGAGACCGTCTGCCAGCCCCTGCATGTTTTGGGTGAAGCATTTCTCTCTGAGGTAATCATCTGTGCCCACAGTGACAGGTCACGTGGCCCACAGAAGCCTGATGATGGGGGTGAGGAAACCATCGGGGCCCACAGAGACGGGTCACGTGGCCCACAGAAGCCTGATGATGGGGGTGAGGAAGCCATCTGGGCCCACAGTGACAGGTCACATGGCCCACAGAAGCCTGATGATGGGGGTGAGGAAGCAATCTGTGCCCACAGTGACACACAGAAGCCTGATGATGGGGGTGAGGAAGCCATCTGGGCCCACAGTGACAGGTCACGTGGCCCACAGAAGCCTGATGATGGGGGTGAGGAAGCCATCTGGGCATTGGCTCTGAAGCAGCTGTGAGCAGAGGAGACACTCAGAGCTCCTAGCCCAGGACATGCTCTTTCCCATCTCCCGTGCTGCTACCCGGGCCACTGAATGCTACCTTTAAATTAATGTTTAAAAGCCACTTATGTATTTATTTTCATTCCACCTAAACTGTGCCAACTATGAACATGTGTGAGAGTCTAAATTAAATCATTCTGGCTTCTGCAAAAGAGGAAGGAAAATTAAAAACTCTTCAGAAACTTCAAGGCATGAGTTAGAGCTTTCCAGATTATTTAGAAAGATGTGGTCAGATATTTCACTGTAAATTTCCTTTGGTTTCAGCCTAGGAATGGTTTCATTTCCTCTACAATGATCAGTAATCATCACCACAAAATTAAGTCTGTAGGAAAAAAAGAAGCTTCATCTCTATTTAGACAACAAATCAATTCTTTTTCATTTCACCATAGTTTGGACAATTTTAGTGACTATTTTTGCATAATTTATATGTGTTTACTTACAGACTTTATATAACCCACCCATTAAGCTGGCTCAAACATTAGGCTGGCCATTTTTCAGTCTAGTATTCTGGCCACATAATTAACCAAACCTCATAATATGTGGCTCCTACCACTCTGGATGTTGTGCTCCACTTAAAAGTAAACCAACAAGTTGACCTCGGTCTCTGCATGCCTGACGTTGGCTCCTTACTGGCCCCCCCTCTCAATGAATGGAGCTTCACGTCTTCAATGAATGGAGCTTCATGTCTTCAATGAATGGGGCTTTGCGTCTTCAACAAATGGAGCTGGGGGGATGATGGGTGTCCACAGGACCCTTCCTGATGCTTCCCTGGTGGCTCAGATGGTTAAGGATCTGCCTGCAGTGGGGACCCGGGCTTGATCCCTGGTGGGAAAGATTCTCTGGAGAAGGAAACGGTGACCCACCCCAGCATTCTTGCCTGGAGAATTCCATGGACGGAGGAGCCTGGCGGGCTGCAGCCCATGGGGTCACACAGAGTGGGACACAACTGAGTGACTGTTACCGTCACTTTCACTCACAGGACCCTTTAAAGTTTAGCTCCTGGCACCCACATCCAGTCCTACAAAATGTGAATATGGGTGTCACCAGCTTCTCCACAGATGACCTGTCTCAAAGTCTTTGTCTCATACTGGGAAAAGAGGAGGAAAATAGACGAGCACAGGTGAAGCTTGTCTCTTACACCAGACAATTCAAGTTCTCAGAAGGAAAGAGAGCTTCAAACATGGATTCTCAACTTTGTTTATTCACTGGAGCCAATCCCCATGTTTAAAAGACACACTCTGCTGCCAACCTATAGATTCTAATACTGAAGTCAGGAGTAGGGATTAGCATATGTACACGTTTCTAATATGGGGCTTCCCTGGTGACTCAGATGGTAAAGAATCTGCCTGCAATGCAGAAGACCCTGGTTTGATCCCTGGGTTGGGAACATCCCCTGGAGGAGGGCATGGCAACCCCCTCCAGTATTCTTGCCTGAAGAATTCCATGGACAGAGGACCCTGGTGGGCTACGGGGTTGCAAAGAGCAACATGACTGAGCAACTAACATACACACACACACATTTCTAACAGTAATTTTGATGATTAAGCAGGATTGAAACCAGTGATTTGAATGAGAGGGTTGCAATTTATTTTTATTTCCTCCTCCACCATTAAGCAAGAGCTTCATTTCACCAAATGATAGACTGCACATGTTGGTGTTATTCCAGATTTGGGAGGAGAAAAGTTGAGTTCCAATGGTAACCTCCTCAATTCACCATGGGCCTTAAAGTAAAGAGAAAATCATCTAACCAAAATCATAAGCAAGAAAGTCTGACCTTGGATGTTTACTTCCCTTTGAACCTGCTTGTGATTCAATGTGGCTTCTGTCTCTCAGGTGTTAAATTTGATTTGGGCACTTCATTGTCAGTATCCTTGGTATATTATTTCATGAGGCATTGCAACCAAATTCTTGAAAAAGTCAAAACAAGTTGGAATACTATTTAGCAACTAAAAAAGCAATACATCTTTTGATACATGTAACAAAATAGATAAATCTTAAAAAGTGAGAGAAGGTAAAAGGTTACATACTTTGTTCATTTCTATAATATTCTAGAGAAAAAACAAAAGCACAGATATAGAAATCAGATCAATGGTTTCCAGGGACTGAGAGTGGGAGAGGGGTTTCATGCAAAAGAGAAAAGGAATATTTTGAGGTAATAGAGATGGTTTATGTGTTTTTTATGCTTACTAGAAGACAATATGAACCAGACTTTTGAAGTGATGCTTGGTTGTCACATGTAGCTTCAAAACTGGGATTTGGATTGTATTTCATACCAGGAATAAGGGGTACAACACTCTATGTGGAATGGATAGGTTCTATTTCACGGGAAAAGAAAAAAAATATTGCTATGGCAATTAATATCTCCAAAGACAAAAATATTCTATGGTGGGAAGAAAGCACACGAGTAATAACCTAATTAAAAAATGGGAAAGGACTTGAGTAGACATTTCTCCAAAGAAGATGTACAAATGACCAACAGATATGTGAAAAGAGACATTAGTAATCAATGAGCAATCAGCATTACCAATAACTAGTGAAGCAAATCAAAGCTACAATGATACATCACATCACACCCATTAGGATGACCATTAAGAACAAAACAAACAAACGAAAATGACAAAATAGCAGTTGGTGAGGATGTAAAGCGAAAGTTAGTCACTCAGTCGTGTCCAACTCTGTGCAACCCCATGGACTGCAGCCTGCCAGGCTCTTCAGTCCACGAATTCACCAGGCAAGAATACTGCAGTGGGTAGCCATTCCCTTCTCCAGGGGATCTTTCCAAATGAGGAATTGAACCTGGTTCTCTTGCATTGCAAGCAGATTCTTCACTGTCTGAAACACCCAGAAAGCCCCAAAGAAGGTTGAACACTGAAGAATTGATGTTTTCGAATAGTGGTGCTAGAGAAGACTCTTGAGAGTCCCATGGACTGCATGGAGATCAAACCAGTCCATCCTAAAGGAAATCAGTCTTGAATATTCATTGGAAGGACTGATGCTGAAGCTGAAGCTCTAATATTTTGGCCACCTGATGCGAAGAGCTGACTCATTGGAAAAGACCCTGGTCCTGGGAAATAACTGCATAACTTCAAATGACTTTATTTAAGCTCACTGATTCTTCTGCTTAGTTAAGTCTTATGTTGAACACCTCTAGTGGAATTTTCAATTCAGTTATTATATTCTTCATCCCCAAAATTTGTTTGATTCCTATATTTCTATGTCTGTTGATATTCTCGTTTTGTTCATAAATTGTTTTCCTGAGTTAATTGAGTCTCTGTCAAAGAATTCCTATATCTCTGTTTCTTTTAGTCAGTTTCTGAAGATGTATCATGTTCCTGTGATTGAGCCACATATCCTTGTTTCTTCATATGTCTTGTATCTTTGTATTAGAATCCACATATTAGTACTCATTACCAATCTCTGCAGTGCCCTGGTGCCAGGGGATGAATCCCTTGACCAATCAAAGAAAAATGATACAAAAAAGTGAAAACAACAGAATTTAACACACGCATTTGCATTTCTTTGATTTTAAATTGCCTTTCATATTAAAAAAAAAAAAGAAAATGGGATGAGGTATAATAAACACTTCTGATAAATATAGTCTCCTTCTTGTATCATGTCTGCATGTATGCACGTCTCTGTTGATAAAACAAATAGAATATTGGTGACAGATTTTCTTTAAGTAGATATTGGCATATGATTTACACAGAATTGTTGCACATATTGTTATTTATACTGTGGTATCTAAATTATTTTTTAAATAAGATTTTAAGGAAAACTAAAATGTATGTATATACTTCCTCAATGACAAAGAGTAAAGGAATAGCAGGCATCAATAAAAGAGAGATGAGCCAGGAGAAAGTACATGGGGGACCCCAATAACGAGCTGGTGGTGATGGTGACCAAGGTGAGCACATTCCCTACCATAGAGGCAACGTAGACGACCAGAAACACAGCAAATACGACTTTCTGCAGCTTCGGATTCTGTGTGAGTCCCAGTAGAATAAACTCTGTCACATTATTCTTTTTCTCCATGTATCTCATATTATGGTTAATTACATTACATGAAAAAAAGTCACTTTGTCATAATGAAACCTGGAATTCACTGTCTCCGGTAATAAATACCTAAATTCTATTGAGTTCTGTATCCTTATGAGGCTATTTGAGATTAAAAAAAAAAAGAGAGAGAGAGACAGAAAAAATAAAATTAAAAACAAAAACAGCCATCTCTCCTCATACTTATGGACTGCCTTTATACAGGGAAAATTCTTCACCAATCAGACCAGTTAGAGATTCTGTGAGCCTTTCAAACCTTCCCTGTACATGTGCCTTTTTGGACTTGCAAATTCCCAATTAGATAGATTTGCTGCCTTCTTCTTTTCAAGAACTATTAATATTTACCCCTTGCCTCCTCAGGCATGTCTGCAGTGATACAGGTTCTCTGGAGCTACGTCATCCACCAGGTCTCTTGTTTTCCATGTATGTAGGCTTCTAGAGCATGTCAGACTCCACAAACAGTGAGTCAGGTGAGACAGAGCCTAGTCCGTCGGGCAGGTGCCTGAAAAATTAGAATGTTAGACTGATGGTCCACTTCTCTTTCTTCCCCCAAAAGAGAGACTGTCAAGCTGTATTGGTCTCTGTCTGCTCTACTGTGGGTCTTCGGGATAGTAGTATCCTGCTAAGCACTCATTTGTTCTCTGAGCTCCCTCTCTGTGTCGCTTGGTCCATCAGCACTCCAAAACAAGAGAGGTGGAAACCAGTCCTTTAGGCAGATGCCTGAAAGCCCAGAGGACTGGACACATGCTCCAACACTTCCCCTTCCCAGAGAGAAGCCAGGAGCTGGAACGTTCCTCCCACTTGGCTCTGCACTGAGCCAGTGGAAGGGTGTGAGGTGAGTGAGTGCTCCCAACCATTGCCCTTGTTCTCAGCAGCCCCCAACCTAAGGGCCTTTGCTGTCAGCACTTAGATTCAGCCAGGACCGAAACTCATTACTTGGGCTGTTCCCTGAAAATTCTGAATGTTGGATTTAGTGTCCAGCCTTCCCTTTTCCTCTCTATGCAGAACCATGGAGCTGGGAATATTCTCCCGATCCACTCAACCGAGCCAAAAGGAGGCACTATGGTAAGTGAACGCCACAAATTTTGCTACTGACTTTGGTAAGACTATTTGCAGTCACCTGGGGTATAGAAGCCTTCTAACTGATTTCTGGATTTCTCAAAAACAGAGTTGGTTTACGTATTATTGTTGAGGTGGTGCCATCATAGGGGGAGGGAGACACTATGGTCTCCTATTCTGCCGTCTTGCTGACATCACTCTTCAGAATAGTTTGCATTTTGATTGGGGGTGGGGGGTAGTTTGTATGCATTTGCCAAAATTCACCAAAATATACATTTCACCATATGCTATGCAAATTATACCTTAATATAATTATGTACATGTTATCCCTCAAAAAAGATAACTTTAAAATTAAATTAATTTAAAAATTAATATAATAAATTTTAAAAATGTTTATGGCCTAAACTATTTCTGGATATTTTACTTCAATACTCAGCAATTTATACACCATTAAATTCCATTTAGAACATAGGCTTATGTGGGTAAATTTTTCTGAAATTTAGTCTGCTCTTACTTTTACTATTTGATCTTTTCTTTGTCTCTATTTTCAGGACTGATTCACCTTGACTCTTCTACATTTTTCAATGAGATGGATAAGTCATCAAATAGGGCTCATCACTTCTAAATAAAACATCTACTTCTGCTTTATTGACTACGCTAAAGCCTTCAACTGTGTGGATCACAACAGACTGTGGAAAATTCTTCAAGAGATGGGACTGCCAGACCACCTGACCTGCCTCCTGAGAAATCTGTGTGCAAGTCAAGAAGCAACAGTTAGAACCTGACATGGAACAATTGACTGATTCCAAATTGGGAAAGGAGTATGTCCAGGCTGTATGTTGTCACCCTGCTTGTTTGACTTATATGCAGAGTACATCATGAGAAATGCTGGGCTGAATGAAACACAAGCTGGAATCAAGATTGCTAGGAGAAATATCAACAACCTCAGATATGCAGATGAAATCACTCTAATGGCTGAAAGTGAAGAGGAACTAAAGAGCCTCTTGATGAAAGTGAAAAAGGAGAGTGAAAAAACTGGCTTAAAACTCAACATTCAAAAATCTAAGGTCATGGCATCTGGTCCTATCACTTCATGGCAAATAGATGGGGAAAAGTGGAAACAGTAACAGATTTTATTTTCTTGGGCTCCAAAATCACTGCAGGTGGTGACAGCAGCCGTGAAATTAAAAGAAGCTTGCTCCTTAGAAGAAAAGCTATGACAAACCTAGACAGCATATTAAAAAGCAGAGACATTACTTTGTTGAAGAAGGTCCCTATAGTCAAAGCTATAGTTTTTTTTTTTTTTCAGTAGTCTTGAATGGATGAGGGAGTTGGACTATAAAGAAGGCTGAGTGCCAAAGAAATGATGAGTCAAATTGTGGTGCTGGGGAAGACTCTTGGGAGTCCTTTGGACAGCAAGGAGATCAAAGCCGTCAATCCTAAAGGAAATCCACCCTAAATATTCTTTGGAAGGACTGATTGCCGAAGCTCCAATATTTTGGTCACGTGATGTGAAGAGCTGACTCTGATGCTGGGAAAGATTGAAGGCAGGAGGAGAAGGAGGTGACAGAACATGGGATGGTTGGATGGCATCACTGATTCAACAGACATGAGTTTGAGCAAACTCTGGGAGTTAGTGAAGGACAGGGAAGCCCGGTGTGCTGCAGTCCAAGAGTCAGACATGGCTTAGCAACTAAACAACAACAACAGCTTCTAAGTAAAAAGGCAGTTTCATCCTGCCTACCTCACTGAATTCTCAGTGCCTAAAAATTCTGATATAGAATAGACATTCAATAATATATTTTGAATAAATGAATAAAAGTTCATGGTCAATTTGGAAACAAAAACTAGGCCTTACACATCTGACGCTTCCCTCTCAGTTGGTCCCGGCCTCTCCTTCTCCTCCCCTCACTGTGTGCACAAGTCTGTCTTCTGTGTCTGTGTCTCTGCCCTGTGAGTTGGTTCATCAGCACCCTTTACCGTGGATAAAATAGATAACCAGTGGGAATTTGCTGTATGAGCAGGGAGCTCAGTCCACTGCTCTGTGACAACCTAGAGAGGTGTGATGGGGTGGGAGGTGGGAGGGAGGCTCCGGAGGGAGGGCACATGTGTATACCTATGGCTGATTCATGTCATCACCTGGCAGAAACCAACACAATGTTGAAAAGCAATTATCCTCCAACTAAGAAGACATTTTTTTTTTTAAGGTAAAAAATTCAAAAGAGAATAATGGTCAAATTTTCTTCTGATTGTTATTCTCCATAGATTTAAAAAAAAAAAAAAAACAAAAAAAACTAGGCTTTATAGTTAGATCCTGTTTCTGTTTTTGGATCTTGACTTTGCCAGATATATGGTCTTCTTAGTCTGAGGCTCATAACTGCCACATGCAAAACATGATAATAATAACACTTGTATCGCATGTGAAATGAGCTTAGAAAGAGCTTAACAAATGACAGCTTTGCCTTGTCCAGCTGTAGTTCCCCCCCAAAAAATTTCTCATCAGTTCTTTCCTACTCAATAATATTAAATGACTGATAACTGATAGTTTGTGTCAATTCTATCAACTTTCAAGAAACTTAAATTGTCAGTTAGACTGTTTCTTTGAAACCTTATTCTCCCCACCCCAAATCTAATTACATTATTCATCTTCATTTTTAGTGGTTGATTGAACCTAGTAGTGCCTGAAATAACCGATCATCAATGAATTTTGTATTCTTTAATCACATATTTTTGGCCATGGCTTTTCTTGGTCTCAAAGCTCTGTTCTTGGCCAACTGAGTCCACAAGAACCACATAGAACATTGGTGGAGAGATCTCATCTATTCATTTCTTAATCAATTTGTTTCTCCCTCCACAATTCTGACACTAACTGTCTGGTGGTAGTTTCCTCTTATTTCTCTGCTTCTAACATCTTGAAAGTCATTCCTGGCTCCAGCCTCTGGCTCTGTCCTCTTCACTTTTTTATCTTAGTTCTCCTTACAACCTCCATTACTGCCTAGTCATGGGACCTCTCCCACCCTCCCCTGTCATCTGTAATCTACTATTATAAAAGGCAAGTTCCAGCTGATATCCTACAAATTCTAGGTTATTAAATCTCTAGGCTTATTATATTTGCTTCAAGATGTTATTATTTTATTTTTATTAGCAATAATTTATTGTATATACTTATATATCATATACTATCAAATATACATGTAATATATCAGACTCTTTGCGACCCCATGGACCATAGCCTACCAGGATCCGCCATCCATGGGATTTTCCAAGCAAGAGTACTGGAGTGGGTTGCCATTTCCTTCTCCAATAATAAGTTGTCATATTTACTATTTTTGTAATAATTTTATTTATTCCCCAGATGGCATTGATGGTAAAGAACCCATCTGTCAATGCAGGAGATGCAAGAGACATGGGTTCGATTCATGGATCAGGAAGATCCCCTAGAATAGGAAGTGGCAACCCACTGAAGTATTCTTGTCTAGAAAATTCCAAGGATGGAGGAGTCTGGCAGGCTATAATCACGGGGCTGCAAAGAGTCGGACATGACTAAGCGACTGAGCACATATATACATAGAAAGAAAACATTACAGGTATCACTGAAGCTTTTCCTTCACCATAAGTCTAAGAGGTTTTATGAAAAAAAAAAAAAATGTTGAGCCATTGCTCCTGAGTGATGCACACTTGACTGAAAATTACCTGGTAAAGGTTAAGTAATTCCTAAGGAGTATGGTTTTGAAATCAACCTAGGAGTCCTCTTCTTGCTTCCTTTGACACAAGCCTAGCAGAAGGCTTACTGTTAGGCTTCTCAGTCAGTTCTGGAAAGCCTAATTCAACTCAAATTTTGCACAAATAAAGCTTCAGATTGCTTTTCTGCTGCTTTTCTAACAAGACCTGAGACTGATACTTCTACATTACAAAAGCAAACATGTGACTTAGGGCTACTGAACTAGAAACGGTGGCAATGGGACTGATTTCCTTTTTATTCAGTCTTCTTTTGAGAAGGCAGATTTTTTGTTTGTTTTATAGTATGGTATTATATCAGATCTTTCTTGAGGTAAAATCAAAATTAGCAGGAGAAAGTTTTCTTTATCTTGGAAATTCTTCAGCTGAAGAGATCCTAAAGCTGGAGGATCTGACATGTCATTTCTAGTAAAAGAACTGAGCAGGAACTGATAAGGTAAGAAGGAGGGAGAGAGAAAGAGAAAAGTACCCAGGAGATGGAAGGGATGTTATAGCTTCTTTTCTGTAGGAAATTTCATTTAGAAAGAAAGAGACTGGATAGGAAACTGGAAGAAATGTTTTGCATCAGTGGGATTCAAGCTTTAATCTGCATCAGAAGAGCCTGGATAATTTATTGAAACACAGATTGTTGGCCCTGTCCTCCTAGTTTCTGAAGCCTTTGATCTAGGGCCACTGGTGAATTAATATTTTAACAGATTGTCAGGTGAGGCTGGTGTTGCTGGTCTGGGAATCACATTTTGAGAAGCACAGTTTTTCAACAATCTCAGTACTCTGGGTCTATGCATAAATGCCTTTGTATAGTGCCTAAGTCTCTATGATTCCCAGATATTGTCATAACTAAAGGGTTGCACACTGCAGTAAATCATTATAATTCCCCTAAATTATTTTAACCTGTACTCAATAGACAAAACTCTTGGCATCTAATTTAAGACATCTGAGTCTCAGCTCCCCTTTAGACTCACCTTTCCACAGATCATTTTCCAGACATTTTTAGATATTTAAAACTACAGTGAAACACCAGTACACCAAGCTACTAGAATAGATAAGGTTAAAATGACTTGACAGTTCTGAGGGTTGGCAATATTTTGGAATTTGTTGGAGTCTCATACATTGCTAGTAAGAGTATAAATTGCTACCATCAGCTTGAAAAGTTGGTCATGTAAGTAACTGGACATATAAAAGAGGAATAAGATGAGACATCTGCCCTGAAGAGTTCTCAGGATAAGATGGCTATGTGACCAACTAACTGTGGTATCATAGGATGAGTGTTCTAGTCTCCACTGCTGCTGCTGCTGCTGCTAAGTCGTGTCAGTCGTGTCCGACTCTGTGCGACCCCATAGACGCCAGCCCACCAGGCTCCCCTGTCCCTGGGATTCTCCAGGCAAGAACACTGGAGTGGGTTGCCATTTCCTTCTCCAATGCATGAAAGTGAAAAGTGAAAGTGAAGTCGCTCAGTCGTGCCCGACTCCTAGTGACCCTGTGGACTGCAGCCCACCAGGCTCCTCCGTCCATGGGATTTTCCAGGCAAGAGTACTGGAGTGGGGTGCCATTGCCTTCTCCTCTAGTCTCCACTAGGTACATGCTATGAGAAGAATACTACAAAGAATTGAAAAATTTTCAGTCAGTCCAATCTTAACTCTGAAACTGAGTAGTAGAGCACATTGGGAGGAAGGCAGAGCTTTGGAAGCAAAGCATGAAACCAGAGATAAAGTCTCTGCATCTATGGAACCATGAAGGGCAGTATGTCTTCATGATTAAGAACTCAGACTGGATCCACACTTCTTGGGTTCAAATCCCAACTCTGCCACTTACTATTAATAGCTGTGTAAGCTTTAATCCATCCCCCAAGCTCTCAGTACGTGTTCCTTCCTCTATAGAATATAATACCCTCTTCAACAGGTCGCTGGGAAGAGTTTATGTGTTAACATCTGTAAAGCACAGCATACAGGGGTTATTACTATTGTGGGGTTAAGTGTCTACTGAGGTTATACAGCATGCTTCCTATACAAGTTCAACTTTATAGAAAGTTATAAAATAAACACATGGTATAATTTTAAAAGGTGAAAGAAGTTCTGTGATAAATATGGAAACACAAAAGCAGCAAGTGTGCAGCAGGAACAGGACTTTGTTAGTAAGAGAGAGATTTTATTTTCAACTCTCAGCTGTCTCTGCTGCACTCTGATGCTCCATCAGTCAGTTCATGGGATTTCAGTCTTCTTTTTGTATTTCAGTATTATTTGTTCTTTCCCCTTCCTTCAGTTCTGTTCAGTTCAGTTTAGTCGCTCAGTCGTGTCCGACTCTTTGCGACCCCATGAATCACAGCACACCAGGCCTCCCTGTCCATCACCAACTCCCGGAGTTCTCTCAGACTCATGTCCATCGAGTCAGTGATGCCATCCAGCAATCTCATCCTCTGTCGTCCCCTTCTCCTCCTGCCCACAATCCCTCCCAGCATCAGAGTCTTTTCCAATGAGTCAACTCTTCACATCAGGTGGCCAAAGTACTGGAGTTTCAGCTTCAGCATCATTCCCTCCAAAGAAATCCCAGGGCTGATCTCCTTCAGAATGGACTGGTTGGATCTCCTTGCAGTCCAAGGGACTCTCAAGAGTCTTCTCCAACACCACAGTTCAAAAGCATCAATTCTTCGGCACTCAGCCTTCTTCACAGTCCAACTTTCACATCCATACATGACCACTGGAAAAACCATAGCCTTGACTAGCCGGACCTTTGTTGGCAAAGTAATGTCTCTGCTTTTGAATATGCTATCTAGGTTGTTCATAACTTTCCTTCCAAGGAGTAAGCGTCTTTTAATTTCATGGCTGCAGTCACCATCTGCAGTGATTTTGGAGCCCAGAAAAATAAAGTCTGACACTGTTTCTACTGTTTCCCCATCTATTTCCCATGAAGTGATGGGACCGGATGCCATGATCTTCGTTTTCTGAATGTTGAGTTTGGAGCCAACTTTTTCACTCTCCTCTTTCACCTTCATCAAGAGGCTTTTGAGTTCCTCTTCACTTTCTGCCATAAGGGTGGTGTCATCTGCATATCTGAGGTTATTGATATTTCTCCTGGCAATCTTGATTCCAGCTTGCATTTCTTCCAGTCCAGCGTTTTTCATGATGTACTCTGCATAGAAGTTAAATAAGCAGGGCGATAATATACAGCCTTGACGTACTCCTTTTCCTGTTTGGAACCAGTCTGTTGTTCCATGTCCAGTTCTAACTGTTGCTTCCTGACATGCATACAGATTTCTCAAGAGGCAGGTCAGGTGGTCTGGTATTCCCATCTCTTTCAGAATTTTCCACAGTTTATTGCGATCCACATAGTCAAAGGCTTTGGCATAGTCAATAAAGCAGAAATAGATGTTTTTCTGGAACTCTCTTGCTTTTTCCATGATCCAGCGGATATTGGCAATTTGATCTCTGGTTCCTCTGCCTTTTCTAAAACCAGCTTGAACATCTGGAAGTTCACGGTTCACGTATTGCTGATCTAAAATTCTCTGGAAAATAATCCAAGGAAAGGTGAGTCTAAAGGGAACTGAAGCTCAGATGGCTTAAATTAAATGCCAAGAGTTTTGTTTTTCTGAGCACAGATTAAAATATTTGAGAGGAATTGTAATGATTTTTAGTGTTCAGAATGGTAGGATACCATAATATATAAAAGGCACTATATATATATATATATATATATATATATATATACACACACACACACACATATACATAATTGCCCCAGACTTTCATTCTACTCCTGACTTCAGAGAAATAAAATGAGTAATATGATAATCCATATCCATGTATAAGAATATTAATACCGACTTTATTCCCAATATTCCCAAACTGGAAATAATGAATATCCAGAAGAATAGATAAAAAATGTTGACATAATCATGAGATACCACACGATATTAAGAATACATTTCAGTTACATGCAGCAACATGAACTTCACAGATAAAAAGAAGTCAAACACAAGATAATACATGTTATGATTCTGTTGATATAAAGTTCAAAACCTGGTGAAACGAACATGTATTAGTAGAAGTCAGAATAGTTGTTGCCTATGACAGTTATTACCTTTGGAGAGAGGAAGAACAAAGAAGCCTGGGAAGCTGGAAATTGTCTTGATCTGGGTGGCAGTTGCATAGTATATACATGTACAACTTAGCTGAACTGTGTGCTTAAGATCTGTGTACTTTACTACAGTTGGTATAGCCTGATGAAAAACAAAACTTAAAAATTCTTTAAAAAAAAGTATACTTATGACCTGTTTCCTCCAGCTTGCCACATAAGAGTAAGAACCTCTATCTGCTTTGTTTGCTGCTGCATACTCAGTGTCTAGAGTGCACCTGTGACAAGGTCGGCGCTCGACGGGGAATGAACACTGCATTAATGTTCGTGCACTTGCCAAGTTTTCATTTTGAAATAGCACCCTTTGGTAGCCACAAATCATATTTGAATATTTTATCTACTTTCCTTCAAACATCTTTTTGGTTAGTTAAGTCACATTAGAAAGGTTTAGCCAGCAGAATCAGTCCACTTAAAGATGTATGTAAGCAGGAAACCCACACTGACGTTATTCTAAGAAGCAGCTGCATAGCAGTGTAGCAGTTCTCAGAGCTTTGGGTTACCACAGCCTATTTCCAGGGAACATGACTAGACAGAAGTGAGTAGCTGAATCATATACAGTTACCGGGACCTGGAAAAATTTTGGCCTGTAATCAAAACAGATTTTAAAAAGAGCTTAAAAATTAATCTATTAAAAAGAAAAGAAAACTAAGAGTTTGATAATGATAAATGACAAAGGTGGGATTTTAATTCTAGTGAGGTGTTGGACTTCCCTGTTGGTACAGTTGATGGGAATCCGCCTGCCAGGGCAGGGGACACGGGTTTGATCCCTGGTTCGGGAAGATTCCACATGTTGCAGAGCAACTAAGCCTGTGCACCACAGCTTCTGAGTCTGCACTCCTAGAGCACATCCTCAGCAACAAGAGAAGGCTGGGCAATAGAGAGCCCAAGCAACACAATGAGAGTAGCTCCCACTCATCACAACTACAGAAATTCTGCAGCAATGAAGACCCAGTGCAACCAAAAATTTTTTAAAAAGCATCTTCTAAAAATAATTTAATTAAGTGACTTAATTTTGGTTGTGCTGGGCCTTCGCTGCTGCAAGAAGGCAGAGGCTTCTTTTGCTGCAGAGGATGGGCTCTGGGATCTGTGGGCTTCAGCAGCTGCAGCATGTAGGCTCAGTAGTTGTGGCTTCTGGGCTCTAGAGCACACGTTCCATAGTTCTGACACGCGGGCTTTGTTGCTCTGATGCATGTGGGGTCTTCCTGCATCAGGGATCGAATGAGTGTCTCCTACGTTGACGGGTGGGTTTTTTTACCACTGAGCAACCTGGGAAGCCCCCTCAAAAAAGACATCTTAAAAAAAATAAAGATATCAAAACTCTCTAGTAGTTGGGAAAACACAAATCAACGCAATAATAAAATGTCATTTTATTGATAAGATTGGCAAAAATTCACTTTTTCATTTCTTTGGTTCTTTAGTTTTTTTTAAAAGATATTCCATTAAATACTTTTTGAAGAGTAAAATGAGATAATGTTTCCTTTGTAAATTGGAGCTCTGCTGGTTGAGAACCTTAAATAAAGCAGACAAGAAGGAAGGGCAGCTGCTTAAAAATATGAATGCGATGCTCACCCTTCCTCTCTTATCTTGTAGGTAAAATCCAAGTATCTTTGGCTTTGGCTTTTCTCTGCCCTGCCTCCAAAGCAGACCAGCAACTCATGCACATTTTTGCCTTCATCATTTGCTAGGACTGAAATCTAAAAGAAATACTCTTTTTTATCTCTTGTCAAGAAAAAGTAGTCAAGACTTATAACTGAGGGAAAGAGAGGACAGAACGCACTTCCAATGCTCTACTGTTGTTGCTGTTCAGTCCCTAAGACATATCTGACTCTTCGTGACCCCATGGACTGCAGCACGCCAGGCTTCCCTGTCCTTCATTGTCTCCTGGAGTTTGTTCAGACTCATGTCCATTGAGTTGGTGGTGGCATCCAACCATAGAGCATTTTTTTAACTGGTCCACCCAAGAACTATTTAGTCATGTAGCAGAACATATTTTTACCTATCTATTCTTGACTATACTCGACTATTCTTGAGTACTTACTTCACTACTGAATAAAAGTCTAGATTTTGTGAAGCCACATGTTAATTTATAATTTTTTTGGCCTATCATCAATGTCAACAATTTCTGTCCAACAGTAAAGATAACCGCAAATTGTTATGGTTTTATTGTCTTATAGGATATTAACCAGTTTTGTACCTCAACTAAACTTTAACATTCTTTTTCAAACATCTGTACAAACTTAGTTTTTCAAATACCTTTGAACTAGCTCTACTATCCTGCTGTTTCTCATTAATTAATCAAATAAATCTTTATACAAGTTTATATAGTTTTAAAAACTAGTATATTTTGCTATTCTCCTTTTTAAGTTTTACCCAGTTTTCAAAGCCTGACTCTATGCTTGTTTATTTTTTTCCAAAGAGAAGTTGCTTGTCTACTCAACATCTCTACTTGTTCTTAGCTACTGTAGCAGTTACCGACCCAAAACAAATAGACTACCAGCTACTTCTCTAGCAAAGAAGGATCCATCTGGGATAAGCGGAGAATTGCAGGGTGGTATCTGTGACCGTGCTGAAGTCCAGGCACAGCAAGGGAAGGAGAACACTTTTAAAAAAGGGTAAAGGGAACTGAGAGGGCTTTAGTAACCAGTGCCCACGGCTTCTCCCTGGCGGAACCCTGGCCAGGAAAGAAGAGGCATGTTTCCTCTTTCTGTGGTGCTCTGCTATCGCTGTATTTACAAGGCAGGAGGCTCTCCTTTCTGGTCTCCCAGCTCTATTTAATTAAGGCTTCTGTTTATTAACTTTTTACATTTACCACTTTTGATCAAGTCTTTGTCTGAAAACAATGCTGATCAAGAAGTCAGGTTTTCTAATTTGAGCATTTCTTTGTCCCTCAGTGTCAGGAAGAATCTCTCCTGAGTTTAGTGTTTCACATTAGAGGTAAAGTTCATATATTGGAGGTAATAGCCCGTCTATGTGCAAAGGAAGGCTTCGGTCCAGTGTGAAAACATATAGACATGACTAAAATATAATTGTATCCTCTGGGTGGAGGAAGATTTATGAAATCCATTTAAGCAGTTTAAAAGGTCTGGGAACAGTATGAACAGGCTTCTTTGGGTTGCTCTTCAGACGAGTGGGACAAGTGAGGTCAGCACCTATTCAGGTCACATTCAAATGGCAAAGAGGGTTAAGAGGGGAAACTCTCGGGCACTTTTTGTCTAACGTCTGAATGCTATCAAATTCATAGACATTGGGGATCATCTGATCATCAGAGGTTTGGTGACCAATTTCCAGTAGGCCTTGTCTGGGTATCCTGGGAAAGCTGTCTCATCAGACATCATCTGCTTCAATGCAGAGAAATATTTACTTTTCAAGTCAACCAGAGACATGCAGGTCTAGTGAGGCTTGCCAGTTTCTTTAGCTGTCACGTAATTTCCTTCGGCTTTTGGCAGCATAAGGTTTGGTCAACAATGCTTAGTAGGGGAATTTCCAGTCAGGTTGAATAGAGTTCTTCTAGGGGTGATTTTCCAACCAATCCATTCTGAAGGAGATCAGCCCTAGGATTTCTTTGGAAGGAATGATGCTAAAGCTGAAACTCCGGTACTTTGGCCACCTCATGTGAAGAGTTGACTCATTGGAAAAGACTCTGATGCTGGGAGGGATTGGGGGCAGGAGAAAAAGGGGACGACAGAGGATGAGATGGCTGGATGGCATCACTGACTCAATGGACGTAAGTCTGAGTGAATTCCGGGAGTTGGTGATGGACAGGGAGGCCTGGCTTGCTGCGATTCATGGGGTCGCAAAGAGTCGGACACAACTAAGTGACTGAACTGAACTGAAGGGTGATTTTTCCAATAGATTAAATCTGCAGGTTGAGCAGTGTGATGCATAAGATCTTTGTCTTTCAAGGGTAAACTGTGAAAGGAATGCTCTACGAAAACATGGTTATTTTTAATAGAGGCAATTAGGCCTTTCCAATATTAAGAACATTTTTCCTTTTATCACTTGTAGGTTAAAAGAAGTAGGAGCCAAATGCATTGGATGTCATGACGGTAAGAGTTAATGAGTTCCAAAAGAGGTGGATCTGAGATTTAGAAGGACCAATGGCAATAGTATTGGCCAAGGTATTTAGAGGGCCTCTATAAAATTTGGCAATTGTCTGAATAATGCCTTTATTGTATTTGATTAAGCCAGAGGACTGAGGGTAGGAAGCATGGTAAAAGCTTTTGTAAAACTGGCCAAATAGCATAGACTCGGCAAAGCATCTGGCCAGGAAAATAGGTTCCTTGATCATTATGAGGTTTGAGAGGAGCTTCCCAGGTCAGGATAATCTTTTCCAAAAGGACTTTAGCCATAGAAGAGGTAATAGCCAAAACTGGGAAACTTAGGACACCATGAAGTCCATCTGAGTATCGCTGTAGCTCTTGTTCTGCTATCCAATGGCCTATGTATCAAACCTGGGTTTGGGCAAACTGCAATTTTTCTTTGGTGACCCTGTGTCCTTTAAGGCTAAAAGTGGAGGCTGTCTTCATGTGAGGAGGCTTGGGCAAGAGAGCAAAGAAGCAAATCATCTACACAGCGCAACAAAGTAAAATCTCTAGGAAACTTTATGCCATCCAAATCAGCCTTAAGGATTCGAGAGAAATAAGAACTCTCACTAAAACCCTGAGGTGTTACCATCCAGGTGAATTGTTTTTCTCCTCAAGTGAAGGCAAAAATAGTTTGACTAGCTTCACCAACTGGAATACTAAAGAATGCTTATTTTAGTAAAAAATTTACTCCAGTGGGAAATGGATGTTTGAAATCCATTTTGGCAGTTTAAAATGCCTGGGATCTTCTTTGGGAATGGATGTTAATAATGGTGTCAAGGGATAATGACATTGTTTATTGTTCACAAGTCCTTGACAATCCTCTACTCACACCCTTTAGGCATTCTCACTGGTAAAATGCCAGTGTTACAGGGGCTGGAACAAAGGGTAATTCGGCTTTGAGGGTCATAATCTTCTGTTATCGGCTTTATGCCTTGAAGGGATTCTTTACTTAATAGGAAACTGATTAATTTTGGAAAGAGGTTTTAAGGGACTTATCTGAATCTTGATGGGAGGTGTTTTTTGGTAAATTTTGCCAACATCAATTGCAGATTTTGCTCAGAAGATAAGTGGTAGCTGGTCCAACAGGGATAAATGATCAGTGTTTTTCAGAATCTGTTCTAGTACCATCAGGGATGGAAAAAATAAAAGATGTCAAAAGGTCACTTAAATCACCTGTTGGATTACTTGGATGACTGCTGTCAAATTCGAGAATTATCCTCGCCTTTGAGGAAGAAGAAATTCTGTCACGATACTTCTCTAAGAAGTCTTGGCCTAATAAATGGATAGGGCTAGAGGAACTAAGGAGAAGAGGGTAGGAATCTCTCAAAGGGCCTAGACAAAATGGAATTAGTTCAGAGCCAGCAGCATCTTGAGGATCACCAGAGAGCCCCATTATTTGAACTGTGTTAGTATGCCAAGGCAGGGGCTATTTTATAGTAGTGGGGCTGAGCAGAAAAGATTCATCCCCAGTCTGGAGAAATGTTTCTCTAAGTCAGTTAAGAGAAAGGTTGGGAAGAGCCCCAGTAGTTCTTTGGAGTCCCATTGAGAATTGCGAAGATGTTAGAAAGACTGGTTGGGGGCTGAAGATGCCTCAGTTCAGTTCAGTTCAGTCACTCAGTCGTGTCCGACTCTTTGCAACCCCATGAATCACAGCACGAGAGGCCTCCCTGTCCATCACCAACTCCCGGAGTTCACTCAGACTCCTGTCCATCAAGTCAGTGATGCCATCCAGCCATCTCATCCTCTGTTGTCCCCTTCTCCTCTTGCCCCCAATCCCTCCCAGCATCAGAGTCTTTTCCAATGAGTCAACTCTTCGCCTGAGGTGGCCAAAGTACTGGAGTTTCAGCTTTAGCATCATTCCTTCCAAAGAAATCCCAGGGCTGATCTCCTTCAGAATGGACTGGTTGGATCTCCTTGCAGTCCAAGGGACTCTCAAGAGTCTTCTCCAACACCACAGTTCAAAAGCATCAATTCTTCGGCACTCAGCCTTCTTCACAGTCCAACTTTCACATCCATACATGACCACTGGAAAAACCATAGCCTTAACTAAATGGACCTTTGTTGGCAAAGTAATGTCTCTGCTTTTGAATATGCTATCTAGGTTGGTCATAACTTTCCTTCCAAGGAGTAAGTGTCTTTTAATTTCATGGCTGCAGTCACCATCTGCAGTGATTTTGGAGCCCAGAAAAATAAAGTCTGACACTGTTTCCCCATCTATTTCCCATGAAGTGATGGGACCAGATGCCATGATCTTCGTTTTCTGAATGTTGAGCTTTAAGCCAACTTTTTCACTCTCTTCTTTCACCTTCATCAAGAGGCTTTTTAGTTCCTCTTCACTTTCTGCCATAAGGGTGGTGTCATCTGCATACCTGAGGTTATTGATATTTCTCCCAGCAATCTTGATTCCAGCTTGTGCTTCTTCCAGTCTAGTGTATCTCATGATGTACTCTGCATATAAGCTAAATAAGCAGGGTGACAATATACAGCCTTGACGTACTCCTTTACCTATTTGGAACCAGTCTGTTGTTCCATGTCCAGTTCTAACTGTTGCTTCCTGACCTGCATACAAATTTCTCAAGAGACAGGTCAGGTAGTCTGGTATTCCCATCACTTTCAGAAGATGCCTAACACACTTTAATTACAGCAACTCCATTTCCAAAGTCTGATCTTCATGATAATACAGAAACTAGGAGGGTTTTGTTTTTTTTAGGAGCCTTCATCTGTTGAAGTTAAGGAATTTTGGTGGTCTTCCTTTTAGGTGACTCATCTAGAGCATAGAAAAGCTGGTTTGCAGGATTAAATCTGGTGTGGATAATTTCCCAGTCTTGATCCTTTTTACTAGAAAGAAAAGGTCCTGGCTCAGTGCCAGGGTCCAGCCCCGGTGGATCCAGGGAATTTGAAGCGGGGATGGTGTCGGCGAGGATCAGGAAACAACTGCTTAATTAAACGTTAATTAAGGATATAAACAGTAATAGAATAAGGATAGTTCAGTGAGGAAATTCAGTGGAGAAAAGAGGCTGAATAATTCAGCCAGAAGGTAAGAGAAAGAACGACATGGGGAGACCAAGTTTAGGTGAACAAGGCCCGCACTTTATTTTCCAAAGTAGTTATTATACCTTAAGTTATGCATAGAGGATAATGGGGGAAGGGGTAGAGTCATGCAGGAAGCCAGGCTTTCTTCCTGCAAACTTATCATATGCAAAAGTTTAGGTGATTTGCATCATCTTCTGGCCCATAGGCCTGTTAACATTTTAAGACCCTTTCTTCAGAAAACTTATTTTTCTCTAAAGGTGATAAGTCAAGCGCCACCCTCCAAAAGCATTAGATAAAGTTGCATTCCTACAGAGCAAAGGTGTGGTGGGCTATAACAAGAAAAAGAATTAATTCAAGGGTCCCAGGTTACAAACATTAAAGCTACTATTTACACCAATTATATTAATCAATACACTGCCAGGGACACGGCAGGTAAGGGATATGGAGACTTAACAGCAAACATTGGCCCAACAAGTGAAAAACCCTTCACCAATACAATTTCTAATCAATCTTTTAACTGCTCAAAGGAATCTGTATTTAGACAGTTTAGAGCATCTCATGCCTCTCACAGTTGGGAGGCTCTGAGCAATCACATGTGGCTGGAAAAACCTATTCAGGCAGGCTAGAGGACTTCGAAAGGAGTTTGTAGGTTGAAACACTGTCACACCCAGGAATTATTAACTGGAGCTGTAAGCTAACTCTTTTTTCAGAGAGAGGTAGTGGGGGACAGCCCCCCGTAAAGTCAGAGGTTTAGGTGAAAGCACAAAGCAGAAAGTAGGCAGACTCTGGTTTGGGGGGTAGATGCTCGAGATTTCCAGGGGAACTCCTGAGGCTCGATCCCGCCTTTGCATATGCCAAGCCTCCTTCCTCATGACCTTTGCCACGGGTGGAGCTCGCTCCCAGCAGCTCAGCTCATTAATAAACACAGAATTAAGAGCCACTCAACATGGTGGAATCAACATCTGGATTTTCCCAAGTGTTTTTTACCAAGTGCTGGGCCTGGCCTTCTCTGACAGACATATAAACCAACTGACACAAGTAGGAGAGCCAGGTTGATGTTTTAATGACTTTATTCAATTTCTCAGCAAGTCTGTGAGGGCTTTCAGTCACCTTAGCAAAATCTTTGACTCTGGCTTATGTTTCAGCTTTAGACCAGGGAGTATAAGAAAATAAGTGTTTAGCCTCAGAATCCTCAGATTCTGACAAGTTAAGAGGAAGAGGGAGTAGGGAGAGTTTCCGAGAAGAAGGGATGTTTGGTGAGAGAACTAGTACAGGGGATTTGAAGGCATTTATTTGGCTTGCTTTTCTCCAGACAATGAACTTGGTCTTTAAGAGGTTTCCAGAAAAGCATGAGACGTGTCATCTCATAAGCCTACCTACGCAGGAAGTGTAGGAGGGAAGAAGGGAGATGAGACAGGAGGCGGAGTCCGGCCATGAGGAGCTGAGGAGGGGAGACAGGACGGCTCTGCAGGTGGAATCTGAGACAAAGAAGTGAGGAAGCATGTGTTCAATAACTGAGGCGGCAGGCAGTAAAGTGCCACATAATCATTATGGTAGACTTTGTAGGTTGTATGGTCTTTCTTGGGCTTCCCTGTTGGCTCAGATGGTAAAGAATCCGCCTCCAATGCTGGAGACCTGGGTTCGATCCCTGGGTTGGGAAGATCCCCAGGAGGAGGGCATGGCAACCCACTCCCGTGTTCTTGCCTAGAAAATCCCCATAATCTTTGTTGCAACTATTCAACTCTACTTTTGTAGCAAGAAATCAGTTATACACAAAGTATAGCTGGAAGAATGTAGTTGTGTTCCAGTAAAAGTTTATTTATAAATACTGAAGTTTGAGTTTCATATAAATTTAGTTGTCAACCTAAAAAAGTTCTATTTTTTTTTTTTTTTTTACTGTTTTAAAATGGAGAGAACATTCTTAGCTTGCAGGCTGTACAAATACAGGCAGCAAGCTGGATTTAACTTGGCCCATAGCTTGTCTGTTCCTATCTTCTTATGTTGTTTAATGTCATATAATTCTTCGTTATGTAGAGTCTATTTTGTTAAAATTTTTTTGCAAGGTCTTATGCCATTAACTAGGTCATAACTTTTCTGAGCAGAGATATCTCATACTTTTCTGGAAACCTCTAAAGACCAAGTTTGTTGTTTGAAGACAAGCAAGCAAAATAAATTTTGACTAGGATAAACAGTTTTTTCCAGGATCAGCCTGGATGGAGGAAACTGTGGGTGATGGAGGATCTGATAATTTAAGTGTTTGGGAGACTCAGGAAGCATCAAAGGAAACAGAGCCTCAGGGAAATTCTTGAAAGACTTGGAGTTGAATGCAGTGTTGCATTTTGATTATGGTCAAGGGGATCTAGGAGGCAGATACTCCTAGTGCATCTAAATTGTGAAATCAAGCAAAAAAAAATGAAAATCCTACCTAGTTTGGCTCTTATAATTCTCTGCAATATTTTTTAGGATCAAGATACTGACAAGGGAATCTTTGTGACTTTCTGCAGCCTAGTTCTTTGCCTAAAGTGCACCTTCCCACTTTTAAACACAATTTCCCAACTGACATTATTTCCAAAAAGCCTTCCCCACTTTCTGCTCCATTATCATTTTCAACACAGACACATACACAGACCTCCCTGCCCCCACCGCCCCCCCCCCCCCCAATCCCCCCAGCTTGTGCAGTCCCTCCTCTAGAAAAGGAATAGTCACTCATCTTGGCACTTAGAAACAGTGACTGGGACACTAGAGGTACTCAGTAATTTTTTTTTTTTCTAATGGATCCTTGAAATTGAACCTCTTTAAGTCAACCAGTCAAACAGAAATGCTTGATTTTTATTTTTATTTTTTCTTTTTTCCAGGAAGCATCAAACGGGTGGTGAGGGTAGGGTGGGGAAGGGGCCGGGGAGAAGAAACTAAACTCAGATTTGAGTGCAGATCTTTTGTACATTCTCCCTTTAAACTCTACAGCAGTGGTTTCCAAAGCACTATTGCTGGATCTACTGTAGAGTTTCTGATTGAGGAGTCTGGGGAAAGAGCCAAAATTTTGCATGACTAATGGAGTCCCAGGAGAGGCTGCTGTTGGGACCACCCTTTGAGAACTGGTACTCCAGAGGATCTGCTCAAACTATGCTTTATACCACTAACAAGTTGCCAAAGCTTGTCTTCTGAGTTGGTGGTTTCCATTCTTATTATCAACTATTTCCTTCCAATACCAGACTCCTGATTTTTCATTCCAGCCTCATATTATTGCTGCTATTTGGCTAAGACAGAAGAGTCAAACCACCAAAAAAGAAGACATGAGATTGTTTCAAATTAAAAAAAAGAAAATCCACAGACAATAAAAGCTTTGTTTTACATTAAGAAATTAGCCTTTAAGAGGGAGTATAATTTTGTTAAGCTAATAGAATGACACTGTAGGAAGAATTATGGGCTCCTGGGTGGGAAAAAAGCTTTCCCCACAGGAAATTACACAATCCCAGCCACTCCCAACTTCATCTCAGGGCAGACATTAAAGTATTAAAATGCTGCTGGGTCATGGTTTTAAATCACCACCGATTGAAAGAAACACATTTTGAGTTCTGGTTTCTGTGTGTGGCTCTGTGGTGGGAATGGTGATAAGGAGAAGGTATAAAACAAAGTCACCATATCCAGGAGTGTGGTCTGCAGAGGGAGGGAGGGGTATGTTCAGTAGCTGCAAGTATCCATCAAGGGACGGAAGGTTAAGATTTGGAAAACTCAAGGGGAGATGAGGAAGTGGAAGCTCTCTGCGTGGGGGAGCTAACTGCAGCAACAATAATAGAAAGGCTTGGAGTGTTGGCTGAAGCAGAGTTCTCCTAAGGGAGCTGTTGAAGGAAGGCTAGAAAAGGAGGAGGGCCAGACTGTAGAGATTTTTTGACTTTAATTAAGTGAAGGAGTCTAGTGGGCTCGGTCCATAGGGCCGCAAAGAGTCGGATACGACGGAAGCAACTTAGCACAGCACAGGACGCACTAACCGGATCATAACCTTGCCCTACTCGCATGTGTTCTATATACACGGCTATCAGCATGGTATTTCTAAGTGAAAATTTGCCTCTGTCCTGCCCCTGCTTGAATTCTTCAGGGCCTCCTAGTATCCCCAGGGTTAAATGGGAACTTTTTTAGCATAATGCAGGCCCCTGCTGTCTTTTGCAGTTTGTTGGGACCCAGATCAGGCCCCCTCAAAATATGCCTCAATGACATAGGCCTTTTTTGAAGTTACAGTTACTTAAGAAACAGCCAAGACTTCACTGATGGCTCAGTGGTAAAGAATCCGTCTGCCAATGCAGGGGACATGGGTTCAATCCCTGGTCTGGGAAGATTCCACATGCTGTGGAGCAACTAAGCCCGTGCTCCTAACTCCCGAGCCCGCGCACCTAGGGCCTGCGCTCTGCAACCAGACAGCCCACCGCAGCGAGAAGCCCATCCCCCGCGACAAAGCGACAAAGCGTAGCGCCTGCTGGAGCAGCAAGAGAAAGCTTGTGAGCAGCAATGAAGACCCGGCACAGCCAAAAATAAATAAATAGATAAGTAAATAAAAAGAAACAGCCAATGCAAGAGGGACTCTGTCTCCCTGGAAGCAAGAAATAAGTCTCTGAAGTGAAAGGGGCCCTCTTGGAGGTGAAGTATAAAGGCATCCTTATCACCAGAGATAGGGAATTCAGGGCCAAGAAGGCTTCACAAATAAATCTTGTCACTTCTTTACCAATTTACTACCCAGTCCCAAGCTTTGCTCAAATCCCTTACTAGTTAAAGTGCTCAAACCTAAGTGTGTCTGTCTTGTCAATTCCTCTCAAATTTATTGTTCCTTTGTCTGAAATCATAAAAGCTGGCTGCTTTGGCCACTTCTTAGGTCCTATTTCTATGACACCTCCATGAGCACCAATTAAATTTGTTTCTTTTCCTCGTTAGTCTTGTGCCATTTTTATTATTAGTCCAGCCACAAGAACTCAAGAGAGTTAGATGGGGGAAATTCCCTGGACAAGTCCCATTTCTAGAGATGTCCCCCCTCCCCAACACATACACCCTTTGCCCCAGACACTCTTCTTCTCTTGAGCTTTGCACATTTTCTGCCTGCTTCACCTTCCTTACTCCCTGGCCCACTCTGTACTCTCGCCTGGTCTGAGAATCCCTAAGACCGCCTCTGGGAAACCTTTTCCGACCAGAGGAGAGGGTGTGTGCCCCTCCTGTGTGCTTACCTGACCCAGGCTCCCCAGACTGCCCTGTCGTTTCTTGACCCTCCTCGGCAGCAATGTGTCTCACATAGAGAATGGAGGAGAAGAGTTTAGAAAGAGGTTACGTCGTAGGTATGAGATGATAAGTGTATAGACGAGCTGGGGCAGCCTCAAGGAGGACCAAGACGAATGTGGTAGGTAGCTATGAATGACAGAGCCTGGAAGTTATTCAAGGCGGTGGTGAGTGTGGGACAGAGTAGGGGAGGAGAGCCAATTGACCCATGGGTTAAATAGATGATCCCCTGGAGAAGGGCAAGGCTACCCACTCCAGGATTCTGGCTTGGAGAATTCCATGGACTGTACAGACCATGGGGTCGCAAAGAGCTGGACATGACTGAGCAACCTTCACTTTCAATTCTATGCCAGTACTAGTCTAGTTACTGGGGTATGTAGGTGAACAAAACAGGAAAAAACCCTGGGTCTCCTGTAGCTTCAGTTCTGGTGGTGGGAATTGTGGTACCATTGAGGCAGATTTAGACTGGGAGATCAATCATAAAAAGTTAAAAAGTTGTATAAAGAAGTTTTAAAGAGTACAAATATTTCTTTAATTCATGGAACATAATGATAGTCATAAAGCATATTCAAAGCTGTCATACAGCAAGGATAAAAAAGAAAACCACAAGCCCAACAGAGTGTCACTTGTGCGAAAGGAAAGGAAGTGAAGTCACTCAGTCATGTCCAACTCTTTGTGACACCATGGACTGTAGCCTACCAGGCTCCTCTGTCCATGGGATTTTCCAGACAAGAATACTGGAGCTAAACTTAGATGTAATACCTAACCTAACTATAGTTTCACCCTCTCCCAGAAGTGTAATCTTAACCAACCAGTCGGGGACTTACTGGCCAACACCAGTGAGGTAATCTGTCATGCAGGTGCTCTCCACCCCCAGGGGAAGAAGACTTCATCTGTATGATAAAGCTCTTGTTATGCCTTCACTCCAAAAGGATGTTCTGACTAAGAATAATTCTTTTTTCTTTTGCTAATAGCTCCCTTGACCCACCCGTCTTCCTCTGAAAACCTTCCATTTTGCACAACCTCCATAAGTGCCCTCTCACTGCTAGAGGAGATGCCCCTTGACTCATGAATCACCTAGTAAGTGTTGCAGTGAAAAGCAAAAAAAAAGAGAAATGAGTTTCTTCTTTCCCTTTCCTGAGAACAAAGAGGATACAGAGAATAGTGAGCAGGCCTAAACATTCCTTTTTTTTTTTTTTTTTCCTGTTTATTTACTTTACAATATTGTATTGGTTTTGCCATACATTGACATGAATCTGTCACAGGTGTACATGTGTTCCCCATCCTGAACCCCTCTCCCACCTCCCTCCCCATCCCATCCCCCTGGGTCATCCCAGTGCACCAGCCCTGGGCACCCTGTCTCATGCATACAACCTGGACTGGAGATTCAGTTCACATATAATAATATACATGTTTCAATGCCATTCTCTCAAATCATCCCACCCTCGCCCTCTCCCACAGAGTCCGAAAGACTGTTCTGTACATCTGTGTCTCTTTTGCTGTCTCGCATACAGGGTTATTGTTATCATCTTTCTAAATTCCATATATATGCATTAGTATACTGTATTGGTGTTTTTCTTTCTGGCTTACTTCACTCTATATAATAGGCTCCAGTTTCTTTTTTTTTACTTTAACTGCTCCTAACTCTGCATGTCTGTAACTAAGTTTGCTTTTCTGCTCCCTAACTCTGCAGGAGCTGCATTTATCCTTTGCTTATCCTTAGAAGACTCCCTTCCCCTTGTAGTTATAGATCAGAAAGAAGGCCACAGAACAACCCAACTGCAAGACTCAACTACTGAGTTACTGATGCTGACCTATGACTGTGTTTTGACAAGATCCTAGCACCTTTGTTCCTCATCACCGGCTCCTGACTGCGAGCCCTCATCTTGTATAAGCCCCTAGACTCCTCATGGAGGGGATGGGGCATAGTTCTTGAGACGGTATTTCCTCTAAACTCTGTCTCCGTATTCTTTCATTGGCTTTGATGGGCAGAGAAAGCCAAGATTTTGGCCAGCAACATAAGGCCCATTAGATTTTCAAATTTACTCGGTTAAACTTTGTTTTAATAGTTGTCAGCCAGGGTCTTTGGGGACAGCAAAGAAAGAAGATGGTTGCTTCAGAGACAGGTGTAAAAACCTCTGATAATGGCTGGGTTTTGATGTGTGGGTTTAGAAAAACCATAGAAAATTTAAGAAACTCCTGAAGAAATATTGAATAATATGGACCAATTACAGTTACATGAGTATGCTCATTTTGTGAAAACACTGAAAAGATCAACATTTATAATTTGCATACTTCTCTGTATGTGTGTGTGTGTGTATATAAACTTTATTTAAAATTGCTCCAGATACAGCTTCTAAAAAACAGCAAGAAAACAAAGCAATAAAAGCCTTCTCTGTTTCTGTCTGACAGAGAGAATGCTGGCTATTTTAGGATATGATATTAAGATAAGGCTGTGAGGAGCTCTCCCAAGGCCTCAGCCCCTGGCATTAGTGAATGTGGACATACCACAATCAAATATCATCTTGTGAGACTTCCCAGGCAATCCAGTGGGTGAAGACTCCAGTTTTCAATGCAGGGGGCATGGGTTTGATCCCTGGTCAGGGAATTAATGTCCCACATGTTACAGGGTGTGGTTAAATTGTTTGAAAACGTTAAAAAAATAAAATTGGATCCTTCCTTCTCATAAGCACTGAGGAATAAAAATATATATATGAGGGGAAAAAAATCAAATCCCATTTCCTTAACTAGCTGGTGGACTACAGGCAGATTATTAAAATGCTCTGAGCTTCATGTTCCTCATCTAAAAAGTAGGAAGAGCACCAACATCTGAGACCCGTCACTTGAAGGAGACGATGTGTGCGAGGTGTCTGGCCTGGTGCTCCCCTCAGAACACTCTCATATGGAAGCGCCCCTTATTTTGTCCAGGGATGTCCTCTTTTAAACCTTCACAAGCTTTCCTAGGTCTCAGATCCCAACAAAGTCAAAGGGAGACGCGACTGGGTCAGATGTGCAGAGGACTGAAGGGCAGAAGAGGCTTGAGGAGGCGCCCAAGCCAGTCAGGTCCTGGGACTCTGAGTTAACAAGGAAAATGAGAAGGGAATCTGGTTATGATTGAAACCCAGCCAAACACTGCTGCTGAGGTGCCAACAATAATAAGGGAGTTTGCAGCTGAAATCACAGTATTTGCTCACCGCAAAGATTTTCCCCACAGAAAAATAAGAGGGGTAAGTCAGACAGCAATGGGTTTTCCCATGGGAGGATTATAGCAGGGAATCTGGGTTTATTTTTTGGTACCAGTCTTACAGGAACATTTGGTTGACTCACTAAAATCCAATCAGCGTCTATTTTCCTGTGTGCCATCTTCTGACACACCAGTGTTGGAGAACTGAGATATTCTGCCATCTCACACAGCATTAACTAATTTTCCTTAAAAATGGCTTTCCTTGAGGTTTTTATTGTCCCTAGTTTGGTGCCTAAAGAAACTTGATCAAATTCACCAAACAGTAGAATTTGGAAGATCGTTGGCTGTAAAGTTTTCCCGGCTCCTCTCTCCTCGCCTCAGGGGCCAATCCTGGCCTTAGTCATCTCTGCCCTAGGGTGCCTTCTTCACTTCAGATGTAGCCCTGGCCTGAGGCTGCAGTTTGGTGTGCTCATTCAGTGTTTCCCATTAACATCTAATCTCTTTATGGTGAGGAGGTTGTGGTTTCAATGAACACCGTGCTACCTTAGACCCATGCAGGTTGTATTTTCTTCTTTATGTATTTGCATTTTTTAACGTAGAGTAATAACTCCATCCCATCACTTAAACAAAAAGAAATCTGTTATTTAAAACTACACATGGAGACTTCCCCGGTTGTCCAATGGACAAGACTCTGAGCTCCCAATGCAGGGGGCCCAGGGTTCAATCCCTAGTCAGGAAACTAGATCCCATGTGCCACAACTAAAGATCCTGCGTGCTGCAATGCAGACTGAAGATCCAAGTGCTGCAACTAAGACCAGGCACAGCCAAATAAATAAAGAAATATATATTTTAAAAAACTACATGTGATTTTTAACAAATCATGGTTACCAAAGGGGAGGGGGAGGGAAGGAGAGAGGGAAGGAAAAATGGAGGAAAGAGGGAGAAATTAGGAGTATAGGATTAAGAGATGCAAACTACTATACATAAAATAGATAAGCAACAGGGGTTCACTATATAGCATGGGGAATTTTATTCGATATCTTATAATACCTACGATGGCATATAATCTAAAAAAAATAACTGAATCATTTTGCTGTACACCTAAAACTAATATAATACTGTAAGTCAATTCTACTTCTGGAAATAAAAAGCTTATGTATGATAAAACACAAAGGAAAAAAAAAAGAAAAAAAAAACAAAAACACAAAGGATTCTCCAAATATGTGTCACTGGATAGGATGGTTCCAGCCATGGCTCAGTAGAACACTGGACCTCTTCGGTCCCCGATGTCTAGGGTCTTGGGCTGGCCTCTAACTCACAAGTGACAGATGAGAAAGGCAAAAGTGACATAGGAGAGGTGACATTTGGAGTCCATTTCTTTAACCTCAGCATCTCCAACCCACTTCTTTATTTTTACAACAGAAACAGGGGCTGGCACTCAGAAAAGATTCTAGTCTCTCAACCACTAGTCTGAGCACGTGACAAAACTGCTCTTAAAGGGTCCGGGGTCTAAGGAATGACTCTATCTATTTTCCCCGTAAGAGTGAGAACCAAGACAATATTAACAATGACAAATGGCAACTTTATGGGAATAAAGTGACAAGTGAATGATAAGCACTTAAAATTTGGTTGCATGAAAGACAGCACCTCCACAGTAACCCCTCAGACTTACCCAAGTCAATATGTAGAACATACTGACTTCTGTGGAGAAGGTTGGGAGCACTGCTTTCTCAGCGCCTGCCTCTACTGTGCCACTGTGAAGTCTGTGTGTGTGTTAGTCACTCAGTCATGTCCGACTCCTTGCAACCCCATGGACTGTAGCCTGCCAGGCTCCTCTGCCCACGGGATTCTTCAGGAAAGAAAACTGGAGTGGGTTGCCATTTCCTTTTCCACTGTAAAGTATGTAGGAGAGCAAAATTTGACACCCCAATATATGCCTCTCTGACATGTGGATTATTGTGAGCTGAAAACAATCAAGGCCCAAAAGACTCAGGAAGAACCTTTGACCTTTCCTTTAACTGCCTAAAAAAAATGAGATAGAAGACCTGTTCCAGAAAGGGAGCTATCACCACAGGTAACCATAGTATAACAGGGACTAAGTGTGGTAAACAAGTAGGAATCTAAAAAATGTCTATTTGTTAAAATTCCTTTCCACGTGACCCAGAAAACATTTGTTTACCAATTGCTTTTCCATCTTCATGTGAATTGCCTTCCTCTCCTTTGAAGTTCCAAACCACTTCACTAAAATTCTCTTTCGTGTTTAGCTGAAGATTTATTTCAGTATTAAGATTACTAATTATTTAAAGCGAACGCTTTGGCCATTTTGGTGAGTTACTTAGTTCCTCTGGGTTTCTCCCAAGTATGTGGGGCTTCCTGGGTAGTGCTTGTGGTAAAGAACCCGCATGCCAATGCAGGGGACATAGAAGATGTGGGTTGGGATGTTCCATAGTTCTTGCAGCAATCCTATTAAAACTGGGTTGGCAAAAATCCCCTAGAGGAGGGCATTGCAACCCACTCCAGTATTCTTGCCTGGAGAATCCCATGGACAGAGGAGCCTGGTAGGCTACAGTCTCCCAAGCATGCATGTTCTTAAACTTTGGTTTTCTCCTGTTAATCAGTCTCATGTCAGTTTAATTCTTGGATCAGCCAGAAGAACCTAGAATGATAGAAGGAATATTGTTTCCTCCCCAACAGGTCCATAATCTGTTACATGTCATCATGAGGAGGAGGAAGAGGTCTGGAGATTTGGGGGTGATTACTAACATGAGAGAATCCCCTTTGGTAACTTTATTGTGTGGCATTTTCTCAAATTCAGGAAATATTCTTCTGGGATCAAGACCATTAGAATTATAAGCAACTTTAAAAAAGTGTAAATATGTTTTCCTGGGGAGGTTTTATCATTTTCATGAGATTTTTTCAAAGATGTACAATCCAAAGTGTTCTGAATCACAGCTTCATTCAAGTTACTAGACTAAGAGATAGCAAGAACAAACAGAAAATTTCTTTAAATATGGAATAAAATTACTTTAAATCTTTATAAGGGAAGAAAAGTGCTAATGTATAGTAGGCTTTAGATTCCCTCTCCACTGTTGTGGAAGTAAAAAACAGGAAACAGAGTACATACAAAATTGTGGTATATCCAAGCTATGCAATACAAGGATTTGCATGGAACAAGTTAGATCTATTTGGGGTGGTTTCCTATCATGTGATTATTAAGTGAAAAAAGCAAGGTTCAGAGAAATGCACATAGTATAATTCCACTTTATAAAACAACTCATGACAAACCTTCTTCCTTACATATGGGTGTATGTGTACATGTGTGTTTGTACACACAGTATGAGCAAGGAGAAAAAAGAAAACTGTATACCAGGTTATTAAAGAAGACAAACCAGAGAACAGGATGGGTGAGTTTTTCAATGGAAGGAGAAAAAGTGAGGTGGAATACATACGCATGCAAACAAATGAACAAACAAACAGCGACAAAAAGACCCACTCTTTTTAAAAGGAAAGATGTACAGAATAAAAATTGCATGGATTTCCCTGCAGTTAAGTGGTTAAGAGTGCATGATGACAATGTAAGGGACGCAGTTTCTGTCCCTGGTCAGGGAACTAAGATCCCACATACATGCGGCAGGGCACTACCAAAAGATGAAAGGAAAAAAAAAGTCATAACTAATAAATTAAAAAAAAACTATTTCAATAAAATTGCATGCATGTTATGAATGTATTTGTATGAAATTATCTGTGTGTTCATATATGCATAAAGAGATACATAAAAGAATGGTGTTATGATGGTGAATGAAATATTCATGAATAGTTTATTCTATTCTTCATGTTTTACAAAGCCGATTCCTTACTCATTTTATTATATCTTTTGTGGTTCAAATGTTTTTATTACTGCCACCTATTTTTTATATATTCCATTTAAAAAATTTCATTGTGGCAAAAAGAAAACATAATTTGCTTATTTTTATTTCAGATGATAATTCTCATTCTCAGTGTATAATTCCAGTAGCAATTAAATTAGGTATTTTCAGAAATTAGACAGAGACAGCACATAGTTGTAGTCTCTGTATCACACATCTTGTTTTATGACAGATTCAACAAGGATATGGTATGTGAGTAGGTGTATGTATGGGTGGCAACAGTGGACAGGCTGGGATGAAAGAAACCCACAAGGTCCACTTTGGTGATGTAAGGCAGGAAGAACTTTATCACAACTCATCTCAGGCTTTCAGCTTGAACTCTAACTAAAGACAGATTAACAAGAGAGAGACAGTTTATTAAATGCATATAGTCCACAGTACGAGGGAGGAATCTAAATGAAAAGTAACTCAGTAAAGTGGCTTAGAAATCCAATTTGTACAGCATCTTCAAGACAGAACAATAAATTTGTAGAGGAACGGCAGAAAAAAAAAAAGGAAAGCAGTTTTAGCCTCCCAAGGGTGGTACACTATGGGAAGGTAAACATACAGGAGAAAACTACTGGAGGAAGGCCAGCTTGGGGATTCTCTTGGTGCCTTTCCTGGTAGCTCAGCTGGTAAAGAATCCGCCTGCAATGCAGGAGATCCCAGTTTGATTCCTGAGTCAGGAAGATCTCCTGGAAAAGGGTTAGGCTACCTACTCCAACTTTCCTGGTGGCTCAGTCGATGCAGGAGACCTGGGTTTGGTCCCTGGGCTGGGAAGATCCCCTGGAGAAGGGCATGCAACCCACTCCAGTATTCTTGCCTGGAGAATCCCCATGGCCAGAGGAGCCTGGTGGACTGCAGTCTATGCAGTTGCAAAGAGTCAGACACGACTGAGGGACTAAGCACTGGGCTAAAAGTCTATCTGCAGTAAAAAAAAAAAAAAAAAGAATTGATATCTTATCTTTGGCCAAAAAGGGGGAAAACTTTATTTGCTTCTTCTTAATTTTCTTCAGCTCAAAATAATTTTTATGTCAAAGAGACATGCTTTAAGATGACATATTCTGATTTCCTTCAGTGGATTTAGGTTCTGGGAAAGAAATGAGAATGCAAACAATCTATTCAGGGTCACAAATGCTGAAGCAAAAAACACAGAACCTGTTAGCTGCTTGAAGAGGACTTGAAGCAAAGAAATGGATTCACAAGAGTCATGTTACCAGATCTGGGTCCTGGAATACAGGCTGCCCTTCGATTAAAGAAAAGCAGGATCAGAGTCTTTCCAAAAGCAGACAAGAATGTGACTAAAGGCATAAAGGACATGCTTGAATTTCCTTGAATTGTGCCTGAAACAGTTTTTAGGGCCGTGCTGTCACTCACTGTAGGATATTTTGGATTTGTAAAATGAATTCTATGCGTGATTCATGTTTTTTTGGCAGGGCTTATTAATCATCCAATGCACTTGGTATTAGAGAGGAGGAAGTTCCTTGCTGTCTCCACAGAGGATCTTCTTAAGGCTGACTTGGCTGATTTCTTAAGGCTGACTTCCCAAGGCTGACTTCCCAAGAGCTTTGTTATTCATAATGAAACTAAGACTTGAAACTGGAGGTCATTAATTTCCTTGGTGCTAAGGAAGGCCTTCTCCTCTTCATCCATTTTTGTATGAGATATGTTAGACAACCAGACCGCAGAAGAAAGAATTCCACTTCCAATTTTGTAAAGCAGTGTCCAAGTGTGTTCATTATGTTCCTCCTGTGGGTGTGTGCGTGTGTGTGTTTCCTTCTTTTGACCTTCCCTTCTCTGAGCTGTCCTTGTGATGGAGGAAGAAAATTTCCTCTTCTAGATTCATCTAAGGACTAAATTGACATGAGCTACATTAACAGGAGAAAATCAAAGTTAATAGTGTGTGTACATGGGAGAGATGCAGGAAAACTGAGTATGACAAAGTGGCCAAAAGCTTCACTTAGTTTGCTGTATGGCTCAGGAAACTCAAACAGGGGCTCTGGATCAATCTAGAGGGGTGGCATGGGGAGGGAGACGGGAGGGAGGTTGAAAAGGGAGAGGATATATGTGCACCTATGGCTCATTCAGGTTGAAATTTGACAGAAAACAACAAAATTCTGTGAAGCGATTATCCTTCAATAAAAAATAAATTGATTAAAAAAAAAGAAGTTAAAAAATATTATCTTTAGCTAAAGACCAAAGTGGATGTTAGGAGTAGTAGTTTGGTATTTCAAAAGGGGAGGAAGGCAATTCACATGGAGATGGAAAAGCAAATGGTTGTTGAATCAGGCAGAGGCAAGGGGTCAGAGTGGACTCTGACCCCTGGGTTCTCCGGAGTATCCCACACCACACCAAGTCCATGTTCTTTGCAGATATATTTGGTGACAGCTCTATTCCAGGAACAGGCTCTTTACCTAAATTATTTTAGATAGTAAAGGGAGAGGAGCCACAACAACAAATCTTGTATTTCTTAAAAATGACTGATGCCATGCAGGGCCCTGTGGGACTCCTGGGCATGGAGGACTTTTTGTCCCCCATTCCTTGTAGGCAAGACTCCAGCTTCCATGACCTCTGAGTTCCAAAGGGTAGAAGAGTTGCTAATCAAAGGAGAAGCAGCAATGAAACCACCTGGGGCAGAGGCTCATCCACATTGGGATACGGACCACCTAGGACCCTGCACAGACCCTAATCTTGTCAGCAGCCCCACCCTTTGGAAACTGCAGAAGAAAGAATGCAAGACTGTCACTGCCTTGATCCTCATCACACACTCCTGTCTGACTATAGCCTTTCCCTACTCAGCAGGGAGTAGGGGCACAATTCTTGAGGTGCTAGCCTATTGAGGCCCCCCTTTGCCTGGCAAAGTAATGGGCTTCCGTGGTGGCTCAGCTGGTAAAGAATCTGCCCTCAATGCGGGAGACCTGGATTCGATGCCTGGGTTGGGAAGATCCCCTGGAGAAGGGAATAGCTACCCACTCCAGTATTCTGGCCTGGATAAAGCCACTCTTTCTCCTCCATAACTCTGGCTCCATTTTCTGTTTGGTATTGGTGCGCAGAGAGCCAAGATTTTGGCAACAAGTTTGGGGAGTCGTCTGGGATCTGATCGTGGGCAGCTGACCCTGCAGGGCTGCTTGGCTTGGTCGGACACTTGGGGACTGCTCTCACACTAGCCTCTTTCCTCTGGGAGAGTGGAAGTTTGGAGGATCTCCCAGGTCAGAGCATCAGGTTTCCCCAGCTGCAGCGCTGTGCCCCAGTCACACCCTGTCCTCCACTTGGGCTGCAGATCCCTAGGCTGTTGTGGAGAAAAGGGGAGAGGTTGTCCTAGCAGCTGCTGGGGCTTTCTTTGCCCAAAGGATATCCTTTTTTTCCCTTCTCCAAACTGGCCCAGATTTCTTCTCTGGGAAGACTTTGACTTCTGGAGAATCAGAAAGAGGGCCTTTGACGCACCATGACACATCCACCAGCTATCTGGTGAGTCTCCTGGGTGCACACCAGGGCCTTTTGACCTTGCCTGTTTGGGGGAACTTCGGTTCCAACTTGGGGAGCTTTGATTCCAATCTGGGGAGTTCTCCCTATGAAGGGCAACTCCATTTGTAAGGTGGGCTTTGGACAAGGTCACAGGTCTAGTGGGACTGGGAAGTCACACTTGAGGCATTATGCCATTTGGCTTTTGATTTCTGAGCATCTCTTTGCCATTTGTTTTATTTGCAGTGTGACTTCTGGATGGTGAGATTTTGGTTTGGTTGGTTTGAGCCTGCAGATTGGTTTGAGTATACAGACATATGGTACAAACTGCTTGATCTAAAATGGGAAGCATTTCGTCCAATGTCCCACACCACAACCCCCCCCCCCCCACCCCAAGCTGGGAACACCTTTGGAAAAGTTTTAAATGACTGGTCAACCTATAGCTATGTTCCAATGCCAAAAATAAACATAAAAAGGCCTAAAAATGTGTCTCTTACAATCAAATCTGTGTTGCCACAGGATGAGAATACAAACTGAAGATCCCTTATGTCCAGGACTCTTCTCCTTTAATCGACAGTCTGGGGCTGATCTAACTAAAGACCCTCACCTCCCCAGAGAGACAATCCCTGTTGGGACCAGCCTGCCTTTGCTATCAGGGCCAACTTGAGCACTGCTTGGTTTAAATTTTGGCCATGAAACTATGACCACAGAAAAAGATTTTTTGACCGTGTGGCCCCAATATTCTTTAGACTCCAGAGAACACTGGTTAAAACTTTTGGTTTTAACCAAATTGTCCTACTAGGAGAACATACTTTTCTCTCCTTGTACCTTGAGACCACAGCTCTCAGGGATGCATATCCAGACCATCTCTAATTCCTGAAACTGAGGGGGGATGGGAAACACACATGAAAGAAGCCTTTTTTTTCTTATTCCAATTATTATTTATCAGCTATTGTTTTATATTGTGATATCTGTTTTCATGACTAAGTCTGGAAAACAAAGCTATGAGATCTCTTGTGTCTGTTTGGATTTATGTATGTCTCATGTATGTCATACATGTATGTATGTATGTGTCTTTGTCTTTGGATATTATTGCTAAATTTGTAAATGAGCTCTATTTAATTGGCTCAAAGAAAAGTAGGCACTTAAAAATCAAACAATTCTAAATGAAAGAGAAATTAAGCTAAATGGATTTCAGGTTCTTGTGAACTGGGAAATAGTCAGCTTCAAATTAATACTTGGTATTAAGGTGTGTTTGTTGATGTATGTGTTGGTACTTACAATGACTTTGGTACAAATTAATAACAGGGCAGGACTCACAAGTGACAACACCAGAGAATCCTTTCCCTATTGCTTCAGGCTCTTCCTGTGGTGGGAAGTTGGTTGAGATTTTAACTTTTGTACTGGCCTTGTTATGGGTAAGCTTTATTCCATCTTGTAGAACTCCCCTCACCTAAGTATTTTTACAAGACAGATCTTCAACTATGCTCCCATGAAAAGCAATTGGTATTTCCCTCCCTTGGGCAGCTATATCTCTCCCAGAGTATTTTTACAAGACCAAGAGAACTTCAACTGTGTTCCCATGAAAAGCAATTTGTATTTGTCTTCCCTTGGCAGGTATTTCTCTCTCTCCCTTGTGTCCAGGCCCTCAGGAAAAAAAAAAAAAAAAAGTGATGAGTGGTCAAGAGTTTTTTTAACTCAAGCAGCAAAGACTGAGATTTCTGGTTCAGTCTTAATGTAAAAGTTAACTAGTAAATGAACTATTTTAATTGACTTGAAAGTAAGTGCTTACAAATTAAATCTAAATATACAGAAAATTGGCCAAGATAAATTTTATGATCTCAGAAATATTCAGTACTGAATTGATATCTGCTATTGAAAGTGGCTTAAGCTTGTTGGCTTGATTACTATAGACATGTCCTTAGAGTTATCAATGGTAACTATAATATTTCTGTTGTCTTTTCTCAGGGCTCCTTTTCCACAAACCTTCTATAATATCCTTTTTTAAATATTTAGATGTTTGTCCTATGTTCTCTCTTTCTATCTTTATCTCAGCTTCTTTAGGACAAAATTACTTTCTTTCCCCTTAACAAAATGCATTTCTATTCCTTATACCTTTGTCAACTACAAGTTGACACTTGCCAAGAGCATTTGCCAGCGACTAAACAACAGCATGTATGGATGTGAGAGTTGGACTGTGAAGAAAGCTGAGCATGGAAGAATTGATGCTTTTGAACTGTGGTGTTGGAGAAGACTCTTGAGAGTCCCTTGGACTGCCAGGAGATCCAACCAGTCCATTCTGAAGGAGATCAGCCCTGGGATTTCTTTGGAAGGAATGATGCTAAAGCTGAAACTCCAGTACTTTGGCCACCTCATGTGAAGAGTTGACTCATTGGAAAAGACCCTGATGCTGGGAGGGATTGGGGGCAGGAGGAGAAAGGCACGACAGAGGATGAGATGGCTGGATGGCATCACTGACTCGATGGACATGAGTTTGTAAACCCCGGGAGCTGGTAATGGACAAGGAGGCCTGGCGTGCTGCGATTCATGGGGTCACGAAGAGTCGGACACGACTGAGCAACTGAACTGACTGACTGACTGAAACAACAGCAACAACAAGGGCATTGCCATCTGCCTGTGCTTCTGCAGCTGCTTACCTTTGACACTCCCTGAAGGCAACTCAGAGTGGAGACTGAGTGTGCTCCAGGGAAACTGGTGGAACAGGTCTTTAGATAGATATTTTCAGGAACTGATTTCATGATCCACATCCTTTCGTCTTCCTCCTATACCTAGAAATGCACTAATCCTTTCATGATGACCTCAGCTGCAGAAAACCTTTGTAAAACGAGTACTCGATTGCCTTGAATTCCCCCTTCACCAGAGTTTCATGTGTTGGCCTTCCCCCACTGCCTCTTTGGAGCAGTCTTTCAGAGCTACATGAGGTGTCTCCTGGGCTACAGTCCACATGAGCTCATGCTCAGTCATTTCAGGTGCGCCCCCGTCTTTGCCATCCTATGAACTGTAGCCCACCAGGCTCCTCTTTCCATGGGATTTTCCAGGCAAGAATACTGGAGTGGGTTGCCATGACCTCCTCCAGGGGATCTTCCCAACCTAGGGATGGGACCTGTATCCCCTGAATTACAGGCGGATTGTTTTCCACTGAGTCCCCATTTTGCGCCTAATAACTCAACAGCTCTCACATTGTGCATCTTTTTAATCAACATTTTTAAAAAATTTCCTTGTATATGAAATGTTTTCCTCATTAATTTTAGTAGTTTTAATTACATTAATTAGAATTCTTAACCCTTATAAACCTTAATTTTCAGTGAAAGCCAAGACAATTGTAAACTGTTTGCTCTACTAGTATTTTTATTAGCAAATTTAGGATTATATTTCATAATTTCTAGGAACATATAGTTCCTCAGCACCTATTTTCTTCAATGTGGTTTAAAACATGTTTACTATAAGACCCAAACATCTTCAGATTTTCTGTAATAAGACAAAAATAGATAAACTTTGACTGTTTAGCAATTAATGTTCGGTATTTTATCTTATTTGCAAATGATCTAGCCATTTAATGAATTCCCATCATTTAACTTACTTTACTTTACTCAGCAAAACTCTAAAGTCCTATTCCATTGAGGTCTACGTAAATCACTTGTCCCCAATAAGTATGTTTAGATCACTCATGAAAATTTCATGAGCTATTAGACAAAGCCAGTCACCATCCCAAGCTATTTATCTTGCTGACAAATTTTGTAACAGAGATAATATGAGCTTATTTAATTTTAGGTAAAATAAAAGCTTGAAATTTAATGTTTATAAATTTAAAGACCTGCTTATTTTAATTAAACCAAGTGTTTATTTATTAGAGATTAATCCTAGATCATGTGAGCTTGCAAATTTGGGTGATTAATTTATATTTTTGAGAATTTTATTTTATCTTGGTTGTTCTAGCCAGTTAAAGTTTTTTTAAAAAATTAATTTTGGCAGTGCCATTCAGAGGCATAAAATTACCATATCTATAACAGATGCACACATTCAGACAGAAACAGACTTTTAGCTCTTACTTAAAAACTTTCCCATGGATCAGGTGCAGTACAAAAGTTTCTAGTTTGTGAGTAATAATTGGAATAAATTAAGTTTACTCACTCAGATTGCTAAAGTCTTATTATTTGTAGAGAGTACCTTTAAGGTTTGTATTTCTCCTTGACAAACAATCTTAAGGAAGTTTTGATTTAGAATTTGGACAAGAGAACATTTTCAGCATTTGTATTTTAAAAGCCCCCTTTCCTCTTTATTAGTGTTTTCTTTTTTCTTTTGGGAGAGATGTTGAGGTTCTGTTGATCAAACTAACCAGGCTCAGTCTCAGGCAGTGTGGGCTGTGTTTACATTTCTGATTTTGTAGAGCCCTGCAAGGTAAGACGGTTGCTTGTATTCAACATTAGCTTCTGGCTTCCACCTCACACTGTGGGCTCAAGCAACACTGATAGTTTCCTTTACTGCTGCTGCTAAGTCGCTTCAGTCGTGTCTGACTCTGTGTGACCCCAGAGAGGGCAGCCCACCAGGCTCCCCCGTCCCTGGGATTCTCCAGGCAAGAACACTGGAGTGGGTTGCCATTTCCTTCTCCAATGCATGACAGTGAAAAATGAAAGTGAAGTCGCCCAGTCATGTCCGACTCTTAGCGACCCCATGGACTGCAGCCTACCAGGCTCCTCCATCCATGGGATTTTCCAGGCAAGAGTACTGGAGTGGGGTGCCATTGCCTTCTCCTAGTTTCTTTTAGCATGTTCAATTAATACTGCCCAAGAGGAAGATTACATGCCCTGCTTTACAATATCAGGCCGGGGAAAGTTCCCCGGTGAGACACAGTATCCATCCCCACCATACAATCAGGCAAAAGTGATGTAAGCACTTTCTATAATGCCCATTCAAATTCACCAAGTTTCCTACAGTCACCATCAATTCAATCAACTCTTTTATGTTTAACCATAGCCTCTACTAGGGCCCTATCAGCAAATCCCAGTCTTGCAGTTCTGAGTAGAAGTGCTCCCAGCTAGACATAATATCCATTCTCACAAGACCATCAGGCAATTCTGACTTACCTCTTCACATAAAATCTGCTCATGCATTTCGGCCTTTATAATTTTATCAACCTTGCACGTATACTTTTTCTTAATTGTAGTTTAAGTCCGAGTTCCACCAATGGATTTTGGTACCACAACTTACAAGGTTCCCACATCAAGGAGTTCTTAAAACCTCTCCACCATCTAAGTCACCAGGGAAGCACCTATGTAAAAAGCCTTTGGCCCCAGTGAAAAGGTCAAGTCAAGGGACCCAGGACGTTTTGTCAATCTTTCAGTTCAATTCAGTTCAGGCTTTCAGTCATGTCCAACTCTTTGCAACCCCATGGACTGTAGCACACCAGGGCTTCCTGTCCATCACCAGCTCCTGGAGCTTGCTCAAACTCATGTCCATCAACTCAGTGATGTCATCCAGCCATCTCATCCTCTGTTGTCCCCTTCTCCTTCTGCCTTCAATCTTGCCCAGCATCAGGACTCTTTTCCAACGAGTTAGTTTTTTGCATCAGGTGGCCAAAGTATTGGAGTTTCAGCTTCAACATCAGTCCTTCCAATGAATATTCAGGACTGACTTACTTTAGGATGGACTGGTTGGATCTCCTTGCAGTCCAAGGGACTTTCAAGAGTCTTCTCCAACACCACAGTTCAAAAGCATCAATTCTTCAGCACTCAGCCTTCTTTATGGTCCAGCTCTGACATCCATACATGACTACTGGAAAAACCACAGTTTTGACTGGACAGACCTTTGTTGGCAAAGTAATGTCTCTGCTTTTGAATGTGCTATCTAGGTTGGTCATATCTTTTCTTCCAAGGAGCAAGAATCTTTCAATTTCATGGCTGCAGTCACCATCTGCAGTGATTTTGGAACCCAAGAAAATAAAGTCTCTTACTGTTTCCACTGTTTCTCTATTTGCCATGAAGTGATGGGATCTGATGCCAAGATCTTAGTTTCTTGAATGTTGAGTTTTAAGCCAGCTTTTTCACTCTCCCCTTTCACTTTCATCAAGAGGCTCTTCAGTTCCTCTTCACTTTCTTCCATAAGGGTGGTGTCATCTGCATATGTGAGATTATTGATATTTCTCCTGGCAATCTGGATTCCAGCTTGTGCTTCATCTAGCCTGGCATTTTGCATGATGTACTCTGCATATAAGTTAAATAAGCAGGGTGACAATATACAGTCTTGATGTACTCCTTTCCCAATTTGGAACTCATCTGTTCCATGTCAGTTCTAACTGTTGCCTCTTGACCTGCATACAGATTTCTCAGGAGGCAGGTCAAGTGGTCTAGTATTCCCATGTCTTTCAGAATTTTCCACAGTTTGTTGTGATCCACATAGTCAAAGGCTTTGGCATAGTCAATAAAGCAGAAGCAGATGTTTTTCTGGAACTCTCTTGCTTTTTCAATGATCCAACGAATGTTGGCAATTTGATCTCTGGTTCTCCCTTTTCTAAATCCAGCTTGAACATCTGGAATTTCACAGTTGACATACTGTTGAAGCCTGGTTTGGAGAATTGTAATTGTAATTTCATTGTAATTTTTGACTTTCAGCTTCTAAAATTTCTCCAAATTGGGGTAGAAAAAAGTAAACTTGTTTGGGACCCTTTAATATTTCAGGGACAAATAAGGGATCATTTTGACCTACCTAACCTTGGGGAGTGCTATATTAAAACCTTTATTTATACCCATCAATGTCCATTATATTCATCCCATTTCTTAATAAGCATTTAAAGACTGCCACCCTGCTGGGAAGTGCCCCATGACTCTTTCCTTTCTGATTCTTCTTTTTGTGCCACCTCTTTCACTATTTGCTTTATTTACCTTATTTCTTAATAACCTTTAAAACTTTCCACTTTTTTGGGAAGAATCCCTTGATTTCCCATCAGCTTTGTCCCATTATCTTCTTAATTAACTTAATGCTTTCATTAATACCTGTAAGGCCCATGAGTGGAAGCTAAGACCAAAAATTCAATTAGACTTTTAAGGAATTTCTCAAGATCAGCCATTATATTTTTTTGTATCCACCTTTTTAATTTGATCTTTCCATAGGTACCAATAAGATAGTTGTTTATGATGAGCCTAAAAATTTACCAATTTAGAAGTTTTTCCAATTCAGAGAATCTATCATCTGGTTGTCAAAGAGCAGGATCTTAATATCAGTTTAAACCAATAAGGCTTTTTATGGCTTATCTGAGGCAGGAGATTGGTGGGCTCCAATTTACGCACATAGAGTCAGCCTCCAGTTTACACTTCAAGATAGAAATAAAACAGGAACAGGGTAAACAGTGGACAGACTTTATCTCCTGTGGACACTTTAAGATAATAGTCATGGCAGGGACAAAAAGGGGCTAAACTCTGAGTGAAGGATCGAGAAGTCACACATATGCTCTCCTTGGGGCCAGGGAGACACTGCACACGCACAGAAAGGCTCCTCTGGGATCAAAAGGCAGTGGCTGCTAGACCATGTCCTGCCGTCACTTCCCACCAGACGCCCTTGCGCTGAAATCTGTCTCGACCGAGGGGAGCATGAGCTCTTAGGGAAGGTCCTGAGACAAGTTATCCACAGGGGCAAAGCAGGATGATTGGCCAGAGGGAAGATAAAGACCTGGGAGACTGCCCCCTTATAAGTGATGTGAACTTCCCAAAGGGGCAACTGTCACTGAGTTTGCCCGTGTGTCTTTCTGCATTTACTCTGCTTTTCTAATAAATGCTTTACTTTCCTCTACATTTTTCTTTTCAAGACAGACGAGGATTGGGGGTTTAGACTCTAGCTGCTGGCTCCCCACAGTCTAGTGGTTAGGATTTCTAGTTTTCACCCGGGTGACCAGGGTTTGATTACCAGTCAGGGAACTAACATCTCACTTCTAGCTGCTGCTCACTGCAAGCTATCACTCACTACTGCGTGAGTCCAAAATCATAATCACAAACCTAAGAGGCATCCCATAAGATCCAGAAAGCTTATTCCCCAAAATACTTTAGGAAAGCAAAGACCTTCGCGGCATAGGCAGTAAGGATACCATACTGCCAGTACTAGTTAAGTAACAAGGCTGAGAAGACAAAAGCCCCTTGTGACTGGGACCTGTGTGACAAACTCCCCGGACAGCTGGCATGGTCGAACAAAGAATGCTCAGGTGCCAGTCACACATCCACATTATTACCTGTATTCTTGGCCAATTGCCTGTTCTCGGTTCCATGAGCTTTCCTGGTGACTCAGTGGTAAATAATCTGCCTACAATGCTGGAGTTGCAGGAGACATCAGTCAGAAAGATCCCCCGGAGGAGGGCATAGCAACCCAGTCCAGCATTCTTGCCTGGAGAATTCCATGGACAGAGGAGCCTGACACGCTACAGTCCACGGGGTCAAGTCGACGGGTCACAAAGAGTCGGACATGACTGAGCATGCACACACACCTATAGACTGATTGTCTAGTAATACCACCTCTTTGTCTTCTTTGCAGTCTCAAGGAGAATCCACAATGATAGCTAAAACATAAAATTTAAACACTTTGTGGAAAAGTGAGACAAACCTTTTAGAAAATTATACATGAAAAATAACAGCAATAGCAGCAATATAGCACACCCTCTATGTAGAAAGGACCATGTTAGGTAGCCTGTATGTACCTTGTATTAATCTTAGTGCAGCTGTATCAAATGAAACACATATTCTTGGAGGGCTGCTGTGAAGTGCAGCCCAGTTCTTCAAGGCACCTAGAACCTATAGATTCTCCCATCGCTCCCGGTTTAGGAAAAACCCCTTCTCAAAGCATAGCCACTTTAGTTACTTAGGCTCCAGGAAATATGTCAGAATGTGAATAATTATTCAAGATTGTGAATGTAAGGCAAGAAACAGTTGGCTAGTGACTTGAGTGTTGCTTTAAAGGAAGCAGAGAAATAAAAGGGAAAAACAATTTAGTGATTTAAAAATTCTGTTGCCTCACTCTTGAAAAGAGCTGTGCATATCCTCTCTGATTTGTTCTCATCTTTCTAGCCATTGGTCTGTTTTCTCTGTGAGTTGATCTAACCCACAAATGCATTTGGTCAATCGTTTGTGAGAATGTCACTGCTTTTCACTGACACCAAGTTCAGCAGGCTTACCTTTATAATCTAATGAGTTCTGTGTTCCAAAGAGTGTCTCTGAAATCCAGATCTCTTGGCTTTATGGATATCTTCCAGGAGATGGTACTTATTGTCAACCATCTGGTGAGATGCCAAGTCATATCAGGCAGAACTGGTGTCATGGGTCATTCGTTGACCCAGCTAAGAAGAATATACACCACCAAAGGACATATATTCTCAGTGGGGTGATATCAATCCCAAGTGGGTGGAAATTGGTCACTGGGGACAAAAACATCTTGTTTTTTAATGTATAAAATATAGATATGCATATGGTACATAAACAGATATATATATCTCTGATATTGAAATTTCATGGATACAGTCTAATATGCTTCTTTTTGGATGGCAATAATGAAAGAAATGTTGGGAAACACTGCTCTAGATGTCACCAAAGAAGGAACCAGGCACAGTGCTGAGCAGTTTCATGCAGCATCTGACTTAAACCTCTAATTGCTCACTTACAGATAAGGACACTGAACTACCTTGCCCAAAGCCACACAGTTCATAGATAATACAATAACATAGCTGAAGTCTGAGGCCAAGCCTGTTTCCAAACCCTTGTTCTTTCCATTAAATCCAACTTCAAAATCAAAACAGTGCAGAGCTATCTGTGCTATCATTATCTCTAAAAGCAGAGATGTTACTTTGCCAACAAAGGTCTGTCTAGTCAAGGCTATGGTTTTTCCAGTGGTCATGTCTGGATGTGAGAGTTGGACTATAAAGAAAGCTGAGCACTGAAGAATTGATGCTTTTGAACTGTGGTGTTGGAGAAGACTCTTGAGAGTCCCTTGGACTGCAAAGTCCATCCTAAAGGAAATCAGTCCTGAGTGTTCATTGGAAGGACTGATGCTGAAGCTGAAACTCCAATACTTGGGCCACCTGATGTGAAGAGCTGACTCATTGGAAATGACCCTGATGCCGGGAAAGATTGAAGGCAGGAGGAGAAAGGGACAACAGAGGATGAGATGGTTGGATGGCATCACTAACTCAATGGACGTGAGTTTGGGTGGACTCCTGGAGTTGGTGATGGACAGGGAGGTTCATGTGCTGAGGTTCATGGAGTTGCAGAGTCAGACAGGACTGAGAGTCTGAACTGAACTGAACTGAGGTGATTTTATGTTGGAAAGACAGAAAATAAACTATGTACCATACATACATACGTGTCCATCATCATGTGTCTACCTCAGGATGAACACGTAGGACCTCTGCTTCCTGCTGCACTTTTGTCTTAGATTATAGCTATTTGCTGAGGGAAGGAAAGGGACAGGGAAAGAAACCATTGTCCTCTTTACCTGCCCTATTTCCTGCCTCCACTTCTCTGGGTGCATCCAGGGCAATCGATGTCCCTCCCTACACGTACCATGTTTTCCACCAGTGTTCTGTCCTTTCCCCCTGTGGAGGAATGCCGTGGGCTCAGGGAACCCACTGACACAGTTTGGGGCTGAGAACTAGTTTGAGAGGCAGTGGGTTTTCTAACCAGTTACTCTGACACTCTCTGCCTTATGGACAGTCAAGTAGCAGTTTCATGTGAGGTTGAGTTCCAGTTGATTCTGGAAATTGAGAGAAGACTCTGTGAGTCATCTCTACCGTCAACATGAGCTCTTCACCGCCTTGTTTACGCTTCCTTGCTGGATGTAGATGCACTTGTAATTGAACACTATTATTTAGATTCACTTTCTCTTATATGGAAAAAGTTAGCTGATCTAACCCAACCATGGCACGACAAACAGAGACAGTGGTAAAAGAAGAAGGCAAGGAATAAGCATTTATGGAGGTCTTTTCATGGAAAAGTGGGTGTTTAACAGATTATGTCATTTATTCTTTATAAAATGTCAATACTATTCCCATTTTACATATAAAGAAAATGAAGCAAGGAAAAGTGAACTTGTCTAAGTCCACACAACTGAGTAGGGTGACTCTAAACATTATGCTTTTGAGAGATGTTCTGGGCCAATTCCTGGGAGCCTTGGCAGCAAAGGCAGCTTAGCAACAGGACAACGCCAGGCCCAGGCAGGAAGGAAATGTGCTGAAAGGAGTCTCCAGAGAGCAAAGCAGCGATTCCACTGCCCTCGGTTCACCTGCAACATGTCCGGGACTGTCTGCGGGCTTCTGGCCCCTCCGATGGCAAAGGGGACAACCTGACTTTAACTGAAAAAACTGAGGGCATATAGGGGACTTCCCTGGTGGTCCAGTGGCCAAAACTCTGTGTTCCCAATTCAGGAGGCCCAGATTTGATCTCTGGTCAGGGAACTAGGTCCTACATGTCCCAGTGAAGATCAAAGGTCCTGAGTGCTGCAACTAAGCCACAGCACAGCCAAATATATATATTTAAATTGAGGTATTATTATAGGCTACAGCCCATGGGTCTCAAAGAGTTGGACACGACTGAGCGACTTCACTTCACTTTGTATCATTGTTACAGTGTTGGCAGTAGCAAGTTAACCGTAAGGAGATTTCTTGTATATTTGGGGAGATTTCTTGTATATTTTGGGAGCATTTCTCTGTCTTGGTCCCTTGCTGATGACCATGCTTTGATTTGCCTCTGTATCCTCAGGGATGACAACTAGCTGATGGTGATTGAATCAGAAATGTACCTTGAAATGTCCTGGTATATGTCAAGAAGGAAACAATGTAATAAAGTTCTGGATACTTTTGGAAGCTTTGTGCAGCTCTTAGTGCAAGTCATCCCTTGTGCGGACTTTTGACCTTGGCTACTTTCTGTGTTTTCATGGATATGTGCTTTTTCACATGAAGCATTGCCAATGACTCCGTGATTGTCTCTTCACTCAGTGTGTCCTCTGGAAGCCATGTCTCTGTTGGTTCTCTCAGCTTTCAGCCTCTGCCTCGATCATAATCTTATGTGTGCATGTGTTGTGTCCAACTGTCTGTACCCCATGGTCTGTTTGTCTGTGGAATTTTCCAGCAAGAATACTGGAGTGGGTTGCCATTTCCTTCTCCGGGGGATCTTCTAGACCCAGGGATCAAATTTGAGTCTCTTGCATCTTCTGCATTGGCAGACAGACTCTTTACCACTGTGCCACCTGGGAAGCTCAATATTACTGTAGCTCCTTCTAAATACCACAGAAGATTAGTCAGGGTATGTAGTTGATCTCCCTTTCATTACCAGTCTCTTTTAAATGTCTTACATAAGAGTACAGTAAAACAAGGAAGGCGTCAAATTACTGAGTCTTCTGTATCTGGCATTAAGCTAAAAAACTTCCCCTATAATTTGAAGTAATTCTTACAACAACTCTTGAGATAGATAATATTATTGTTCCAATTTCACAAATGAAGAAGTTAAATCTGAAAGAGACGGAAGTGGTTGCACAAGGTCATAAAATGATGGAGCCAAGATTTTAAAGCAGATCAACTTGACCCCAGACTCTCCGTTAACGACACTGGCAGCAATGTTCTCTGGTTGCCCAAGGGGTCCAGATTACCGGTCTGTGACATTTGATGAGCAAAGATCCAGAGACCGTTAAAATTGGGGTGTGAGTTTCTGTTTTTGGCAACCTTTTAGTGAGAACTAAAGGAACTTTCAGTTCCTTTGTATCTTGGGTAATTTTAACCATGCATCTTACATCCTACATTTCTTGACTTCTCAAAAGTCTTCCAAGAACTGGATTTCTTCTTGCTGTGGATGAGACGAGTTTGTGCTTTCAGAGAGGTTTAGGAGCATATCCTCTTATGTAATGATTGCTCCCATGAAGGAAATGTACTACTCATATCTTTAGACACTGTTCTCCAGCTCGATTCCCTCACACATATTTATTGAGCACCTACTAACTTCCAGGTTGGTTTGGGCACCAGGAGGACAATCATGGACACACTGTCCATGCCCACACTGGGCAATGTTCTGCTGGGAGAAATAAACACTCCCATATTTTCTAATAAATCTCATTTTTCTTGATTTATAGCCTAACGGTCAGGCTCCTGTTATAATTCTCTAGTTAAATTCAATATCAGAAAATATTACCTTACAATTCTTCTGTATTATCTTCCTCTTCATGAATCCTGCAAACTTACAATGAATGATGTCCTTTGAGGCCAAGGGGAAAATAATGAATATTAATGAGTGCCTGTAATATGCATTGTATCTATAAACATCATCTCATTTAATCATCACAAAAGCATAAGGAAGCACAAGTTATCGTCTTCATTTTCAAATGAAATGCCTGAGGGAATTCCCTGGTGGCCCAGAGGTTAGAAATCTTACCTTATACTGCTGGGTGCTGGGTTTGATCCCTAATTGGGGAATTAGGATCCCCCAAGCCACATGGCATGACCAAAAAAAAAAAACAAAAAAAACAAAAAAAAACAGGAAGTCCCAGAGGTTAAATCACAGAGCTTGAGAAAGTCAGAGTTTGAAAGTAGATACCAGGTACAGTGTAGAGGACCCCTTTTGCTTCCCATTTAAGAAGGAAACCATTCACCTGGGGCCATAGCCTCAGGGAGATCCTAGGGAGCAGCCAGCATTTCCTTAGGCCTTGAAGGTGGGTCAGAGCAGTGACTGAATCACGGCACAGAGTTTTGTGCTGTCAACTTAAAAAGTAGTCACAACCTAAAAATTGAGAGTTACGTTTCGTTTGGCGGGAATTTTTAGGTAGATGTTCAAGCCTGGGAGACAGCATCTCAAGTGATCCTGAGAGAACTGGTCCACGGAGGTGAGGGAAGGAGCCAGATTACACAGAAGGTTTGCAACAAAAGGGCAGGTAGTCTGAGCATCAGAAGATCATAGCTAATGAAAGAAAATCAGATATACCAAGCTAAGGAACTTAGTGCTTGTCTGTGTGTGGAAAGATGCAAGAGTCTGGGTTCACTAAAATCATTCCTATCGTAGGCCTATCAGCTATCTGGGTCAGGATCCTGTGTTTTTCACATCCTGCGCCCCTTGGGGCTCCCTGTAGGGAGTGGCTGCAGTCTGCAGGGTCCTGTGTTCTCACATCCTACACCCCTTGGGGCTCACTGTAGGGAGTGGCTGCAGTCTGCAGGGTCCTGTGTTCTCACATCCTGCGCCCCTTGGGGCTCACTGTAGGGAGTGGCTGCAGTCTGATGGCTGCTAGATCACAAATATTCTTCCTCTTCCTGAGTGACCTTAGAGCTCACCAGCTCACAAAGGAGGGCTGCAATCACTGATGACTGTGACACCCTTGTCTACTGATAAGGCAGGAAATATTCCATTTCTCAGTGCACTCTCCACTCCCCCAGACTCTTCATATAGAGTCAGGAGGCAACCCTAGTGCTTGCACTTCTACCTTTGGAATTTAGTCCTTGAGTCATAAATGCTTTCAGTCTTCAAAGATTCGCTATTGACTGAGAGGCAGATTCTGTGTTAATGGGACAATTAAGTCATGGAAGGAGGAGGCTGAGTTGATGGGGAGATAGAGAGATCCCAGAGGCAAACTTTTGCTACCTTCCAAAGTTGAAGTCTTGACCTTCACGCTACCAACGTGAAGGATGTGAGGAAATTTGCCCCTGGAATCTCTCTCCTCAGTTACAGAGCTGGAATTAGAAGCCTAAAGATCTCAAGTTATAGAAGTAAGATCTCCGTCTGTACGACACAGAGAACAAACATCAAAACATCATGATGTTATAAACTTTTCCTTTCTAAAAGTGGAATCTCTACACCAGGTCTCTAGGGAGTTAGATTCAGCCTACACAGTATTCTATTCTAGCAAAATAATTTTATTTATCTAACTTCTTAAATTTAGTTTTTTTTAAAAAAGATTATTTTACCTCTAAGGAATATGAGGAAAGTATTATAGTGAAAGTTGAGAACTCCCTAAAAATGCATTTTTAAATTATTTTAATATTATAGATGTTTATTATTTCTCATACAATGCCTTATTTTATAAGGTGGATGGAAGTTGGAGCTTATTTATTTTGAAGAAATGTACTCTGAATTGTCTGAGTGAGGGATGACTCTGATGTCAATTGACCCATGGATGGGTTAGATATTAATTGACCCATTTTTGGTCCTAGAATAAGGTCATATTTATTTTTGAGATAAATCAAAGGATGATATCAACTGTGAGTCACACAAAGAATTTCGTATTCACAGAGCCTGGCCTAAGGGCTATATAAAGAGACTCATTTAAGGAACTTGCATTGGAAAGGAGCAGGGTAAATTGGGTTAAGCTGTTCAGAAGAAGTGTAGAATGAAGTTTCTTCTGTTGATACTAGCTCTGCAGGTTGCTGCTTCTGAAGCTGCCCCACTGACTGACTATCCAAGCCCTGAAGAAAATGACGTGGCATTCGCTCAAGTAAGAATTGGCACTATAGAATTTATCTAGCCTGATTTTTGTCTTTATTTCACTGACCTGTTTTATCCTGAAAGTACTAGTTGAAAACTGTTTTAGGGAGCTATTGGATTTTAGCACTGTTTTGTTGTTGTCTTATTTTTATTTATTTATTGCTGAAGAGGAATGTAAGAAAAAAGTGTCTGGGAAGAAAAAATTTTCCTCTGCTTTTCTAGATTCTTCTGGCTGGTCTAAAAATTAAATTGATATGAGACAGATTAACAAGAGAAAATCAAACAAAAGTTTCATAACATCCATATATGTGAGAGATTCAAAAAAACTGAGTAACTCTCCAACATGGCCAAACCCTTGCCTTAAAAAGGCATCAGTGTGCAGCCGAGTTATAAATACAGAGCTCCAACAGAAACCTTTCTACATAATGATGTATCAATAAATGTATTTTTTCCAGAGATATTTGGCAAACTTTTATGGCCTCGAGATGGAAACAACTCCAATGACAAAAATGAAAGTCAATAGGAATGTCATGGAGAATAAAATTCAGGAAATGCAGCAATTCTTTGGGCTAAAAGTGACTGGGCAACTGGACACATCTACTCTGGACATGATGCACAGACCTCGATGTGGAGTGCCGGATGTTCAAAATTTCCAACTATTTCCAGGGCGGCCGGTCTGGAAGAAACGTCTTATCACCTACAGGTAACATCATAGCCAAGTATTTTTCTACTTTCCCCTAGGTCTGTGTTCTAGAAACTTGAGCCAATTAGATACAGCTCTAAATCTGGAAGTAGATAGGAAGCATCCCTCAATTATTAACACTACCCCTGTGTTAAAATAGTGTCTCTAGAAGGGAAAACCGTTCGCTCAATGGAATTGTTGGGCTTGCAAGTCCAGAACAGAGTAGGAAAGCCATAAGTAAAAGAAGAATGAAGCTGGATCTAAAAAGAAGCAAGAGAAAGTTTTATAGACTATTTAGATGGATAAATGAAGAAGTCTGGGAGCAGGGGTAAAAGGCATAAGCCTCTACAAATGTAAATCCTTCATAATGGTGACCTGTAAATAAGTGAGTAGAAATCAAGTTAGATTCTGTTTAAGAAGTAAGGTTCCCAAGGATAAATATTTCTGTAGATGAAGCAGGTTTTTCTCATCTGGACTACTGATTTATGGAACCATTCATTCTTGAATGATGCTAGCAGAAATGAAGTATTGTAATAAAACAAAGTTAACACATGGTTTCCATGTATTTTCCTCTTTTGTTCTGCTGGTAAAGAATCAACAATTACACCCCTGACTTGAAGCCTGAAGATGTTGACGATGCCTTCCAGAAAGCTTTTCAAGTATGGAGTGATGTGACCCCCCTGAAATTCAGAAAGATTCATGACAACAAGGCTGATATCATGATACAATTTGCATTTCGAGGTAGAGAACTTGGACTTATGTCATCTGTCTCATTTGGCGTGACCCAAGTGGCACAGTAGTACAGAATATTCTTGCCAATGCAGGAGATGCAAGAAATGCGAGTACAATCCCTGGGTCAGGAAGATCCCTTGGAGTAGGAAATGGCAACCCTCTCCAGTATTCTTACCTGGAAAATTCCATAGACAGAGGAACCTGGCAGGCTACAGTCCATGGGGCCACAAAGAGTTAGACATGACTGAGCATACACTCACACACACACACATAACATGTGTAGAAAGACTAATTTGCTTTTTCTTTTTTAAAAAATAAGAACATGGAGACGCCTATCCTTTTGATGGCCCATGGGGAATCCTAGCCCATGCTTTTGCACCTGGAGCTGGTCTTGGAGGAGATGCACATTTTGATGAGGCTGAAACCTGGACTAAAGGACACAAAGGTAGGCTCCCCAAGCCCTCAAAGAATTAGCAAATCCTAACAAATTCTAAGTTATATCTTGTTTTTGAAAGGCCACATTCTGAGAAAGGATTATAAGGACAGGAAAACTTTTTCTGATTACAATTTTGACACTGAATAAAATTGTAGCACTGTTTCCACTTCACCCTCTATAAATGGAGTATATTGGACTAGATTATTTTAAAGTTCATTTCCAAGAATCTATGAAGATAAACTAGTTTATTAGTATATACTCAGGAACCTTAAGAACCATAGTATGGAAAGAAAAAAGCCATTATTTAGGGGATCAGTTTTTGGCAGTACAATCCATAAACTCGAACAAATACAGATACTAACGCTGTATATGCCAACAATCCTAGAACAGTGTGATCATTTGCATAATTCATTATATGCCAACAATTTCCTAAATTCAGAGTGGCATAAAAAGATGAAGTTTTAGAGGATTTAGAGATCTCTATAAAGAAATACAAGGTTATGTGGTCAGGTAGTCTCTTGTGGTTTGGAGATAAAAACTTCAAAATGCCCCATTGATCATTTAATACCTTGTGTGTACTTACAGAGGGGATAAAACTCATCATCCATCCCAGACAGTTGGGGGATGAGGGTAACAAACATCCCCTGTTATTTGGAGAAGTCACTATGCACTGGAAAATCCAAGGCTTCACATGGGAAGCTTTCTTAATATTCCTATCGGAGATTCTAGACTCTATGACTGACTATATATGGAAAGGAAGTAAAGAGAAATTCATCAAGAGTATGCTCTACTCAGCACCATCATCTCCACCCCCAGCTGACGTTGCTTGCATTGATGGCAATATTTTTATAGACCAGAAAGGCTATTTGTTTTCGTCTGACACATGGCCTAAGGCTTATGAAACCTTTGATTAAGAAGAGAACTTTTTTTTGTTGTCAAAAGACAAATGATTAGGTCCTGGCTGAGCCTCAAATCCTCAGTAGATATGTTACATTTGTGCAAATTTTATCCAAAGGCATTTTGGGTTTGTAATCTTTTCATCTGACAGGAGAAAGGTGCTGATTAGCCTGGAGAATTTTTAAAATTCTAAAGAAACTTAGGAAAGTCATTTAATACAGACTTTTACAGATAGAGAAAAGAAAAGGTTAGAGGCTACCTTGTGAAAAAGCTGGGACCAGACCACTTATTCCCTGGGTCCTATCTTAGCACGATGTATACTTTCTATTTGTCCATGTTGCCTTATTTTAATTTGCTTAATTCTAAGCTTTCAAAAGACTGAATTATTTATGAAAATTCTAATTTAAAATCCTTATTCTTGACTAACTTTGATACAGTAAATTCTTTTTCTTTTTGACACAGTAAATTAAATGAACAATTCCCATAGTCTTTACTGAGTTTCTATCAGGGTGTTAGGTGATGGAGGTGCTTAGATTCAGAAATGAAAAGGGCACAGTCTTGCCACTGAGAAATACACAATCTAAAAGGAAACAGAACACAAACAAAAATCCATTATTTTGAGATGAGAACCAATAGCAATCTTTTGTACCAAGTAGTACAGGAATTGAGAATAAGATAAATTCAGGTTTAGGCTAAATTGTAAAAGGTTTTGTTTACTCTTCCCAGTCTTATGCAGAGTGGAGAGAATTAGTCTTTGCGTCTTCTTTCTCGCTGTTTCGTAGAAGTGAAAGCATCTCTGAATTTGTTACTGGACCCATGTGTTACAGGGAGTGCTTGGAGGATCCGTATTCTTAGAGATCCCTCAGAGAGGTGTGAACTCTTTGCTTATCTTGGGTTCTAGAGATTATTTCAAGATCAGGCTCTGTAGCTAAATGGTGTGTGACCCTGGAAAGTCACTTCTGAGCTTCCTTTTGCTATAGAGAAAGAAAGAAAAAAATGAAGGCATTAGACTATAATGAAGATTTTTTTAAAAATCAGGAATTTTCAAATCTTCTGAGAATTAGGAAATCTGAGAGAAAGGGCACACCCTTGTCTCTTACCTACAAAGATACAGCCTCTGGGACATACAGAAAAAAAAAAAATAACAGTTATAACTATAATGTGGTAGTGTAAATATGTCTAAAGTATAAATATAGTCTCTTTGATTTCATTGGGAATCATGTTTAGGAAAAGGGTGTCCAAGAAATTTTTAGAGCCAAGAAATTTGGATGTAAATCTTGGCTCTGGCACTTGATTTGTCATTTAATCTTGCTGATACTGTATCCTCATCTGAAAATAGAAAACAAAATGACTTCCTTTTGGTTGTGTAAGTATTAGACATAATGTGGTGTTTTTCTCAGTGACTCACAATACTGTACCTTAATATGGATTTAAGATTTGAGCTTTGTAAAGGAAGGTTACCAAAGACTTTTCTATATCCAGTGAAGCCTGATTAAGAGAAAAGCAGAACAAGGTCATGTGAGTTGAAAATTATTTAGGAGCAATGAACACAGCTGTGAGTTATTCCAGAAGTTTTGACAATGGAACATATTTCATTTGAGAGTGCAGCAGTCCTTAACCAGAGGCATACACTACCGCGTGTAAAGCAGACAGCTAGTGGGAACCTGCTGTATAGAAGAGGCAGCTCAGCTTGGTGCTCTGTGGTGACGGAGATGGCTGGGATGAGGGGATGGGAAGGAGCTCCCAGAGGGAGGGGACATATGTATGCATATAGCTGATTCACTTCATTGTACTGCGGAAACTAACACAATATTTTAAAGCGACTATTTTCCTGGTGGCTCAGACGGAAAAGAGTCTATCTGCAGTGCGGGAGACCTGGGTTCGATATCTGGGTGGGGAAGATCCCCTGGAGGAGGAAATGGCAACCCTCTCTAGTACTCTGGCCTGGAGAATCCCATGGATGGAGGAGCCTGGCGGGCTACAGTCCATGGGCTCGCAAAGAGTCGGACACGACTGAGCAACTTCACTTTCACTTTATATCCCAATAAAAAGAAAAGAAAAAGAATATGTGGAAACATTTTTTTGGTTGTCAAAACTAGAGGGGAGTGTGCTACTTGAATTCAACGGTAAAACTAGAGACTTATAAAGATCCATAATGCACAGGACAACCCTGAGAGCAAAGAGGAGTCTGTCCTATAATGTCGACAATGCCAAGGCTGAAAAAGCTTGCTCATGAAGGAGGAAAGTGAGATATTTCTAAAAGTTTCCCTTTTCATGGTGTCAGATGTTGTGTCATTGTTCTATAGATGCCAATAGATTTCACTGGTTCTCTCTTAGGCCCAAACTTGTTCCTAGTTGCTGTTCATGAGATTGGCCATTCCTTGGGTCTTGGCCATTCCAGCGATACACGTGCCATAATGTTTCCCAGCTACAGAGATGTCGACTACAGGATATTTCGCCTCTCTGCTGATGACATACATGGCATTCAGTCTCTCTATGGTGAGTTGAATTTCTTCACCATTTTGCCAAATAAAGAATTTTGCCAAATAATTTATTTTGCCAAATATACTCATGAATAATCTCATACTATCAGCATTTGGATAAACATTAAGATTTATCTTCTCTTTGAACCCCATGAAAATTCTGTGAGGTATAGGCAACATAGATATTATCTTCATTTATGGATGAGTACAAGGGGACCTAGTGTGTTAATGCCTGAGCCAGAGGTAAAACCTGAGTCTTCTGGTCTGAAATCTGTTCTTCCCATCCAGCATACCATTCTCTTTTGAAGAAGGCATATGGAGAAATAATCTAACCAGAACAGGAGAACAGAGTGATCAGATTTTTATTCTCTACAATGTTGCAACCACATGGAAGGGGAAAATATTTGTTGTATTCCTGTGAATGTTATAGAAAACATAAATTGCTTTTTAAGTATTTTTCATCAAGAACATTGAATGTTTTAAAGAGTATTTCTTCATCTTCAAAACTAAAAGGCATTTTTTTTTCTAATGCTTCTTGAAATGTACTTTCAGGACGTCCAGATAAACACCAAGTTCCATCAAATCCTGACAGTACAAACCCAGCTGCTTGTGACCCCAATATGAGTTTTGATGCTGTTACTACTGTGGGAGATAAAATTTTTTTCTTTAAAGACTGGTAAGATCATTTCACATCTAACAAATATTAAAGGCTGATCCCTTAGATTTTTTTGTGTGTGAGAGAGAATGGTGAAACGTGATTTACAAACGAAGTAGATAAAATCTGTGAGTTGGAACTTGAACTTGATTCTGAAGGCAATGGAGAGATCTTGAGGATCTTGAAGCAGGAGAGCAGTGTGATTATATTTGTTTTAACTAGAAAACTGACCTGTAAAAATGGATCTGTGGCAAGAATCTGGGTTGGGGACAGATAAAACAGGTAGCAAGGATGTCAGACTATTTTAATCATGCTGATAGATTTTAATTAAGATGGTCAAATCTGGACTTAAAGCTGTGACAGAGTACCAGACTCGATTCTTGATTATAAAAAAGAGAATTCCAGGATGATGTATGGTTTTTGTCTTAGAACATATATTGAACCAGATATTGGATGGGTGGGGCAGTGAAGAAAATTAGTATTTGATAGATAGAACAAATATTCCCCATTATTGAGTTTATGGAACTGAGATACTTGAGGTTGAGTTGACTTCCTTTAGGTTACAGAACTGGTGCCTGGGCTGTGAGCTCAGACTAGAACCTGGATACCTTGGTTCCAAGCTCCATGTATTTCCATATGCCAGTCTGCCTGTTAAGATCATTGCTAGTATTGGAGGTGATTAAAATCCTCTGCATGTGGTTCTCCTACACAAATGCCCATAGAATAGAATGTGAAGCTACTGGAAAGAAACATGAAGTTCTTTCACAGGTCCTTCCCTCTTCATGGTTCTTTGGTCTACAGAGATCTTTTAATGTGTTAAATGTTTCTTGTCAGGTTCTTCTGGTGGAAGCTTGCTGAGAGTCCAAAAAGCAGCGTTAGTTTAATTTCTTCTTTAGGTCCAAACCTACCGTCTTACATTCAAGCTGCTTATGAAATTGCAGACAGAAGTCATGTTTTTCTTTTTAAAGGTAATTCCAATGTTTAGTTTTGCTATTGAGTCTACTTCTAAGGAAGAGAACAAATTAAGGAAATAGTACTACATTTAAAGAACTTTTAAAAAGGCACTCCAGATTTTTATTAATGGAGGCTCTGAAATATAGCCCCAAATAGGGTAAATATACTTATGTAATATGTAAAGCTTATTGCAAAATTTTATGAAATATAAGATGATAATACTTTGGGAAAAAAAATACAGAGCTATAGAAGGTAAACCATGTTTAAGAACAGGAGTAATATATTTTGAATCTATGAAATAAGAATGATGTTTCTTGTGCTGAGTCAGTATTTCTATTACTCTTTCTGTATGATTACAGTGTACCCATTCTCTTTGTCTTTACAGATGACAAGTACTGGTTACTGAACAATTTGAAACCGCAGTTAAACTATCCCAAGAGCATACATTCTTTGGGCTTCCCCTCCTCAGTGAAAAAAATTGATGCAGCTGTTTTTAACCCACTTTTCTATAAGACCTACTTCTTTGTAGGTAACAAGTTTTGGAGGTGAGCTTTAATGGTTGATGATTTGACCCCTAAGATTTGTGAAAAAGTCAGGGAATGGGATTTTTCAGAAGACAGCTTTTAATCTAAATTTTAAAAAGCCCTTGATTTTTCTACAAGAGGGATCAAGATAATACAGCACTGGAACAGTTGTTTTAAACCTAATTCTTTTCTCTGTACTGTTGGTTTATGATAGGAGATGACAATACATGTTTTAAAAGGAGCACTTTAAATAAAATGTCATGTTACTAATCACAGTGGAAATGAATTGAAAAAGAGAGGTGTCGATGTATGAGACTTAGTATTTGCAGTCAGTTTGCAGGGCGTATGCATTTTCAGATTCCTTTCTGGAAATGTTGGACCCCAAGGAGACAGAATGAGGGAACCATGCTGTGAGTGACAGCAGGTTGTTCCAGGTCTTCACTAGCTGGAAGTTAGAGAGTCAGGCTCTAGCACGGGCAGAAGCATTCTGGCAGAGTGGGGAGAGTGCTTGACTGGAAGTCAAGAAGCCTAGGGTTTGAGTCCTAATCTGTGAATGGTTTAGGTCCTTGGTTTTCCTATGGGTACAGTTTAAACTCTTTCAGAAGAGAATAAGGCAGGTTTTGTGATTCATAACCATGAAATATCAAGCTTAATGTCATGAAATCCATATTTTGATGTAGTTTATGCTGGTTATTTCTTTGCTCAGGTATGACGAGAGGAGACAATTCCTGGACCCTGGTTATCCCAAGTTGATTACTACATACTTCCCAGGAATAGGCCCCAAAATTGATGCAGTCTTCTATTACAACAGTAAGTGGATTGGGAAACCATGAAATGAATGGAAAACCCTTATTAAAATACTGGATTATAGAGTCTTCAAGATCAGAGAAAAGGGCTCCAAATTGGAAGAGAACGAACTTTGCAGTTCTCCAAAGGCCACAGAGAGAAAATCTGCAACTTTTTGGCTCAGAATAGGTGGGCCAGAAGAAAGAGTGAGGTGGCATCAATGATGGATTTATACTAGGGTGGTCTGTCAGACAGGGAGCAGATAATTCTTGCCACTTTCATATGTCTGAGTCTCTGGGATTTCCATCACATCAAGCTGCACAGTATATGTAAGCGAGCAGATAGCAGTCAAGGCAAGCAGGAATCTTTTATACATTTTTATGTCCTGAGTTCTTTAACTTCCTTTCAGTCCCTTCCACCCTTCATGGGTTCTCATGGACTGAGTCTCAGGGTGGGATGAAAGAAGTTTGAATTTATTTGAATTTGTGTTTATGAATGTCTTCCAGCAAGGTCAGGCTAAGCAAGATATCTGTGGGTCAAGATATTTTGGGTTGTATTCCTATCCCCATGTTTTATTTACTTTCCCCATCAACACTTCTATGTACCCTACCTGAGTTCACTCTCCTCTCTTCCATTCTGAATTCTCCACCTGGAGTGTGAATTTTCAAAAACATTTGCATTTTTAAGAGTCAGTCTTAAAGACCGAACAAACTTCTCATTAAAGATAATAAAGATATTTATGGTGAAAAGACTAGTAATAGGTAGATATCTGAGGGCAGGATATCTAATCAAGAAATCCAACTTCATAATCTTGAATTTGATCTTGTTTAATCTAGGTTATCTTTTTTTTTTTTTAAGAATGCAATCAGAGAATTAAAATATTTCTTTTTTTTTTTTTCATTTTTAGGACACTACTATTTCTTCCAAGGCTCTATATTACTTAAATATCATGTCCTAGCCCAACGTGTCGTTGAAAGTCTGAAAAGCAGTACTGTGCTAGGTTGTTAGTAATGATATAATTACTGGTGTTTGTCAGTTCACTTCAGTTTAAAAAGTATTTATTATATACTTGCTATGTGCCCAGTACCATGTATGGAGATATGTTATCATAAGGTAAAATCTATGAACCACAGATAAATGACTATATAGGCAAGTGATTATATAATATATATAAGATTATTTGATTTTGAAAATGCTCATTGTCAGTTTTTATTGAACTCTGAAGAGATACCTTCAAAGGCCAAAAGAATATCTTGGTTCCTAATATCCTTGAACTGACCAATTTTAATTATTTCTTTGGCTTAACTAAGTCAAGAAATGATTAGTCTCTGTAACCACTGTATGTTTCAGCAAGGGTATTTTAATTATTTGGAGGTAAAGGCAGAAGGAGAAGAGGGCAACAGAGGATGAGATAGTTGGATGGCATCAGCAACTCAATAGACAAGTATTGGGCAAATTCTGGGAGATGGTGAATGACAGGGAAGCCTGGTGTGCTGCAGTCCATGGTGTCGCAAAGAGTTGGATACAACTTGGTGACTGAACAGCAACAACAAAAGTAGACTATACTTAGAACTTTTTAAATGACAATTAATGAAAGTAATATATAAATAAATCATATAATTATGGTGATAATATAATTTTATTCTATTGTTTGTGTTGACTTTTCTGTTATCTTTTATAATATATGTATTGCTCAAATAAAAACTTGAAAGAAAGTATTTGGTTTTTAAGAATTTTTTTCTTTAAAAACAGAATATGTGTTTTGAAAATAATTTTGGACCTACTATTAAATAATAGTTGGACTTCCCTAGTGGCTCAGACAGTAAAGCATCTGCCTACAATGTGGGAGACCTGGGTTTGATCCCTGGATTGGGAAGATCCCCTAGAGAAGGAAATGGCAACCCGCTCCAGTACTCTTTCCTGGAGAATCCCATGGATGGAGGTGGGCTACAGTCCATAGGGTGGCAAAGAGTTGGACACGACTGAGCTATTTCACTTTCACTTTCTTTCTTTCCACTTTCACTATTGAATAAAATGTCTATTACTGCATAAAGGGGTGAAAGAGAGATAAGGCAACCAGAAACAGGAAAAAGTCATATTTGTTTTGGTCACTTGCCTAAAGCCACCTGAGTCTTTGGTCTCAAATCTAGACAGCATTCTCCAGACCACAAACAACCCCAAGGACCACCTGCAGTGCATGACCTTGAGCCTGGAGAGAAAAAGGAATGAAATGCGAACTTCCCATTTCAGTAAACTTTTCATCACAGTCACGTCAGGTTTCTCTTAACACACATTCTCTCTCTCTCTCTGGATTGCACATATATTAAAATACGTGCACTTAACATATGCACATAATCACTAACAACTTATGGGTTTGTGGAACGCTCGTAGTTTTCTATGTATTTTCACATCATTGCTGATTGATATATTCAAGATCTAAGAAATGGTCAAGCCTATTTCAACTCAGGAGGAGGGCTTACAAATAGCTGAGAAAAGAAGAGAAGCTAAAGGCAAAGGAGAAAAGGAGAGATATACCTATTTGAAAGCAGAGTTCCAAAGAGTAGCAAGGAGAGATAAGATAACCTTCTTCAGTGATCAATGCAAAGAAATAGAGGAAAACAGTAGAATGGGAAAGACTAGATATCTCTTCAAGAAAATTAGAGATACTAAGGGAACATTTCATGCAAAAATGGGCACAATAAAGGACAGAAATGGTATGGATCTAACAGAAGCAGAAGATATTCAGAAGAGGTGGCAAGAATACACAGAAGAACTATACAAAAAAGATCATCTTGACCCAGATAACCATATGAGATCACTCACCTAGAGACAGATACCTTGGAGTGTGAAGTCAGGTGGGCCTTAGGAAGCATCACTATGAACAAAGTTAAAGGAGGTGATGGAATTCCAGCTGAGCTATTTCAAATCCTAAAAAAATGATGCTGTTAAAGTGCTGCACTCAATATGCCAGCACATTTGGAAAACTCAGCAGTGGCCATAGGACTGGAAAGGATCTTTTTTCTTCCAATCCCAAAGAAGGGAAAGGCCAAAGAATGTTCAAACCACTGCAAAACAGTACTTATTTCACACTCTAGCAAAGTAATGCACCAAATTCTCCAAGCTAGGCTTCAACAGAATGTGAATCGTGAACTTCCAAATATTCAAGCTGGATTTTGAAAAGGCAGAGGAGCCAGAGATCAAATTGCCAACATCCTTTGGATCATTGAAAAACAAGAGAGTTCCAGAAAAACATCTACTTCTGCTTTATTGACTACACCAAAGCCTTTGACTGTGTGAATCACAACAAACTGTGGAAAATTCTTAAGGAGATGGGAATACCAGACCACCTTACCTGCCTCCTGAGAAATCTGTATGTAGGTCAAGAAGCAACAGTTAGAACTGGACATGGAACAACAGACTGGTTCCAAATTGAGAAAGAAAGGAGTACGTCAAGGCTGTATATTGTCACCCTGTTTATTTAATTACATGCAGAGTACATCATGCAAAATTCCGGGCTGGATGAAGCACAAGTTGGAATCAAGATTGCCGGGAGAAATATCAATAACCTCAGATATGCAGATGATACCACATTTATGGAAGAAAGAGAAGAACTAAAGAGCCTCTTGATGAAAGTGAAAAAGTAGAGTGGAAAAGTTGGCTTAAAACTTAACATGCAGAAAACTAAGATCATGGCATCTGGTCCTATCATTTCATGGCAAATAGATGGGGAAACAGTGGAAACAGTGAAAGACTTTTATTTTGGGGCACTCCAAAATCACTGCAGATGGTGACTGCAGCCATGAAATTAAAAGACGCTTGCTCCTTGGAAGGAAAGTTATGACCAACCTAGCCAGTGTGTTAAAAAGCAAAGACATTACTTTGCCAACAAAGGTCTATCTAGTTAAAGCTCTGGGTTTTCCAGTAGTCATGTATGAATGTGAGAGTTGGACTATAAAGAAAGCTGATGTTTTTGAACTGTGGTGTTGGAGAAGACTCTTGAGAGTTCCTTGGACTGCAAGGAGATCCAACCAGTCAATTCTAAAGGAAATCAGTCCTGAATATTCATTGGAAGGACTGATGCTGAAGCTGAAACTCCAATACTTTGGCCACCTGATGGGAAGAACTGACTCATTTGAAGAGACCCTGATGCTGGGAAAAATTAAAGGCAGGAAGAGAAGGGGATAACAGAGGATGAGATGGTTGGATGGCATCACTGACTTGATGGACATGAGTTTGAGTAAACTCCAGGAGTTGGTGAAGAACAGGGAAGCCTGGCGTGCTACAGTCCATGGGGTTGGAAAGAGTTGGACACGACTGAGCAACTGAACTGAACTGAATCTTTATACCCACATTACAAGCTATGTATCAGTATCCTGATCTCACAGGTTAAAAAATGAACTTCATAAAAGTTAAAACATTTGTTCAAATTCACATACACATTAGGTAGCAGAAATGATGCAACTGTTGTTTAATCAAACCTATAAAACAAATAGAGACAAGAGTTTGTAGTGCCTTCAAATTAAATTCAATCTCTGCATTTCATTTGTTTTTAACATCATCTTAGCCTGGACTTAACCCTTTCCAAAATTTTTCTTTCTCAAATGTTCATATTCTTGAAAACTGAAACCTGGATATGTCTCTTGTCCCAACATATGTCTGGTGGTCTTCAATTTGGAGGTGCCTTTCATGAATTTCTGACCTTCTGACTTCCCTCTCCTCTTTCTAAGTCCAGTCTTTCCTGTCAATTATCTTCCACTTGTGCTGTTAAGACAAATGTCTGTGAGCAGTGAATATATTTTACTGAGATTCCAAAATCCTAAGTCTTCTTACTCACCAAGGCTGGTCAATATTCCAATTCCAGAAAATTACCATTGAAAATCTTGCTGGCCATGAATTCGTAAGTGTTCATCAAAAAAACCATCTCTAAATTTCTGACCATAAACACACAATTCAGTACCTTTGTGGCTCAAAACACATTTCACAATCTTTCCTTTCTTTGAAAATAATATTTTATGTGTTTATAAAATGGGAACATTTTGTTCTAGGTCATGAATTTAGAGAAAAAGTGGAAAAACTTCTCAAACCTCAAACTTCATTTATGCTCACATCTCCCTCAAGATATTTTCTTGTCAACTTGACTGCTCCAAAAAAAGTACAGAACCTGGGAGTAAGATTCTTGTTGCTGTTAATAATTTATTAACTATTTTATCTTGCCCTTAATTATTGAGCCAAATAGTATCAGATCATGCTCCTTCTTAGTTGAAAGATTATCAGTCAACAGAATCAAAGTGGCAAAGCAGAAAGAGCTTAAGTTTGGGTGAAACAATTCTCAGAACTGTAATATACACTTACTGGCTCTGTGACACCAAACAAATTGTTTACTTTCTCTCTGCCCTTTTTTCTTCATTCTTAAAATAGAAATAAAAATGTCTATTCTACTCCTCCCTACCAGTGAGCTGACACCAGCCCAGAGGGCCCGCAGACCCAGCCTGTGCAGCTAGCCCCAAAGAAACATGACCCCACCTTCCAGCAGGCCCATACTCACTGCACGAGGCAAGACCTAGCAGCCATCTGTGCCAGCCCTGCCTTCCAGTGTGCCCACAGTAGCTGGCCCAACCACAAGAGAAAGGGGCACTCCTACAGCACATAGCTTTGGTAACCAGAGGGGAGCATGTTGATGAGCCCCATGATGCCACTTTTCCAAGATCTGGAAGTGCAACTGACATACCTGATACAAATACAACACAAAAAATTAGGCAAAATGAGAGGGCAGAGGAAAATCTTCCAATCAAAGGAACAAGACCATATCTTTTTTAAAAGTGAAGACTGTATTACACACTCCAAGAAAAGTAATAGGCTTTAATTATCTAAAAGCATATAAAATAATGAAAGTTCAGAATCTTTACTTCTTTCTTCTAATGGTATAATTTTAATGGGGAGTAAGCTGGCACCCTACCACTAGCTGTGTAGGTTTATGTGAGTTAGCCATGCTTTGGTACATAGCCAACTCTACTTTAGCTATTACCGCAATACAGTTTCATTCTATCCTTACATAATGTGACCTATCCAAAAATGTGTCAACATTTACAAATCATGACTCATAAGAAGATGAGTTGTCTTAACCATGGCAAAGCATTGCCCAGGATCATTACATGGCTTTGTCAGGGCAATGAGTATTACTGGTTACAGATATCTGACTTAAGCCCCAGAATATAATACTTATGAATTCCAGAATTTAAGTAAATAATATATGGAGAACTAAAGAAGAAGTAATTCAGCCGAGTGTAAATACTCCAAACCTTCTTCTTTTACGGCACAGGGTAGAGACAACTTTTTCAGTGAGAGACTGAACAGAAGAACAGACAATAATTAAACTATACATGAAAACAGAACTTTGACCCATTATCTGTAGCAGTCTGCCCAGGAAACCAATCCCTTTATATGCAATAAACAACCCAGGCAAGCAGCGTGTAAGTGCAAGAAGCTAGATTGATATCGCCAGTGACAATCTAGGAGGCTAAAAGGTAGCTTTTGTGACAATCCAAAATGTCCAACATTTGCTGAGAAACTGACAGCCTCTCTCTTTTTGTCTTGTTTCCAACTTGGATCAATCAGAAAAATTCAAATATGTACCTCCTAACCAATAGCACAGGATGCCCACTTCTAGTTAGCCCAGCTACAGTGTCCCCATATCAACAGTTTCCAATCAGGATACATGTGGAAACTTCCCTTTCCCCGACCATAATGTTTTCCATGTGTCTGTCTGCTTTGAGTTTGTCTGCCAAAACATGATTTTCAGTGGCTGACTTTCCTCTATAGCAAGCGCTGAATAAATAGACATTGCTTGGCCTCATTTAATCTTTGCTTTTTTCCATACTAGGCACAGACCTGTCAAGTCACAAAGAAAGGAACTGTGAATCAATCTTAACTGTGAAAAGTGAAAGTGATAGCCATTCAATTCTGTCCGACTCTTTGCAACCCCATGGACTGTAGCCTGCCAGACTCCTCCATCCATGGAATTCTCCAAGCAAGAGTACTGGAGTGAGTTGCCATTTTCCTCTCCAGGGGAATCTCCTCAATTCAGGGATCAAACCTGAGTCTCCCGCATTGCAAGCAGATTCTTTACCATCTGAGCCACCAGGGAAGCCCTTAACTATAGACTAGTTAATCTCAGTTCTTCTCATTTTACAAGATTAATGGCATGCCATACCTTCTTCAAGAGATGGAAAATTCTTCAAGAGATGGGGATACCAGGCCACCTTACCTGCCTCCTGAGAATTCTGTATGCAGGTCAAGAAACAACAGTTAGAACTGGACATGGAACAATAGACTGGTTCCAAATTGGGAAAGAAAGGAGTACATCAAGGCTGTATATTGTCACCCTGCTTATTTAACTTATAGTCAGAGTACATCATGCAAAATGCCGGGATGGATGAAGCACAAGCTGGAATCAAGATTTTTGAGAGAAATATCAATAATCTCAGATATGCAGATGACACCACCCTTATGGCAGAAAGTGAAGAAGAACTAAAGAGCCTCTTAATGAAAGTGACAAAGGAGAGTGAAAAAGTTGGCTTAAAACTCAACATTCAAAACACTAAGATCATGGCATCTGGTCCCATCACTTCATGGCAAATAGATGGGGAAACAATAGAAACAGTGAGAGATTTTATTTTCTTGGGCTCCAAGATCACTGCAGATGGTGAGTGCAGCCTTGAAATTAAAAGACGCTTGCTCCTTGGAAGAAAAGTTATGACCTATCTAGACAGCATATTAAAAAGCAGAGATATTACTTTGCCAACAAAGGTCCATCTAGTCAAAGCTATGGTTCTTCCAGTAGTCATGTATGGATGTGAGAGTTGGACTATAAAGAAAGCTTAGCACCAAAGAATTGATGCTTTTGAACTGTGGTGTTGGAGAAGACTCTTGAGAGTCCCTTGGACTGCAAGGAGATTCAACCAGTCCATCCTAAAGGAAATCAGTCCTGAATGTTCATTGGGAAGACTGATGCTGAAGCTGAAACTCCAATACTTTGGCCACCTGATGCAAAGAACTGACTCATTTGAAAAGACCCTGAATCTGGGAAAGATTGAAGGTGGGAGGAGAAGGGGACGACAGAGGATGAGATGGTTGGATGGCAACCACGACTTGATGGACACGAGTTTGAGTAAACTCCAGGAGTTGGTGATGGACAGGGAGGCCTGGCGTGCTGCAGTCCATGGGGTCGCAAAGAGTCGAACACGACTGAGTGACTGAATGGAACTAATGCCTCCTTCTTCTTCTTCTTCTTATTTTTTATCCTTCCTGTCCCTTTTCTGTCTGTATCATCTCTTTCCTTATATGGGACTTATATCTGCAGTCCTCTGGTTCTCCATACGGCTCACTTAGATTATAATAGCCCCTATAAGCCAGTCAGCTTTACCTTCTCCTCCTGCTAGTCCAGCTCATCACTACTACCAGATAAATCTCCTAGAAGCAGTGTTCTCATTTATCTGGCAGAAACATTACGTGGGAAATTTTTCAGTTTAAGAAGACAACTGGCCTCAGTCAAAATACCAGCACGGTGCTTTGTGGATCTCAACAAACTAAGGGCTTCCCTGGTAGCTCAGTTGGTAAAGAATCCACCTGCAATGCAGGAGACCCATATTCGATCCCTGGGTGGGAAGATCCTGAAAGGTTGTTGTTGAATCACACGAAGACACCAGGATTCTTGGCCCCTGGAGGAGAAGAATTCAATCTGGGGCCAGAGACGAGGCTTGATTGCTCAGAGCTTTTTGCGTAATAAAGTTTTATTAAAGTATAAAGGAGATAGAGAAAGCTTCTGACATAGGCATCAAAAGGGGGCAGAAAGAGTACCCGCTTGCTAGCGTTAACAATGAGGTTATATAATCCAAAGAATGTCTGGAGGGTGTAAAGACCTCATCAGACCTACTCCCATAATTTACATTTTAAGATAACACTGTTCTCAGGCAAGATACATCCTTGTAAAGACCAGGTCTACTCCCATAATTAACATTTTAAGATAACAGAAGGTTGAATCCAAAGACTGTCCTTAGGCAGGATACATTATTGTTATATAATCCTAAGGAATGTGGAGAAAGAAAAAAAGTTTGTCCTTTCTTCCTCCTTGAGAATTCCAGACCCCTCTCTCCTTGGGGACCCCTAGACTCCCTATCAACCTTCCTAGGAAATGACTCTCTCAATTCCCTGGAGAAGGGAAAGGCTACCCACTCCAGTATTCTGGCCTGGAGAATTCCATGGATGGAGGAGCCTGGCAGGGGGTTCTCAAAGAGTCAGACATGACTCAGCAACTATCACTTCACTTCACTTCATAATTGCTTTACAATGTTGTGTTACTTTCTGCTGTACAGTGAAGTGAGTAAACTATATATTTACATATATTCCCTCGCTCTGAGACCTCCCAACTACCACCCTATCATGTCACAGAGTACTGGGCTGAGCTTCCTGTGTTTTACAGCAGGTTCCCACTAGTTATCTATTTCACACATGGTAGTGTATATATGTCAATCCTAATCTCCCAATTTGTCCCACCCTCCCCATCCCCCTACTCCCACATGTCCATTTTCTATGTCTATGTCTCTATTCCTGCCCTGGACATAGGTTCATCTGTGCCATCTTTCTAGACTTCATACATATACATTAATATATAATATTTACTTTTCTCTTTCTGACTTACATTACTCTGTATGACAGACTTGGTCCATCCATATCTCTGCGAATGACTCAATTTCATTCCTTTTTATGGCTGAGTAATATTCCATTGTATGTGTGTGCCACAGTTTATCTGTTCATCTGTCATTGAACAATTAGGTTGTTTCCATGTCACGGCTACTGTAAATAGTGTTGCAATGAGCATGTACTATACACGGCACATAAAAGGAAAAGTTATAACATTGAAAACAAAATTGCTTTAGAATATACAAAATTGTTTTATAATATACTTTTTCACTATTTATAGGGTCAGAGAAGCTATATTAGAAAAAAAGATTTGGAGGCTTATCTATGTTTATCTTATAAAACTTCAGGAACTTGCAGTCATTTTAAAGAACTGCAAAGATTTTTTTTTTTTTTTTTCCCTCAAATGTCTGATCAGGGACCAGAACATTTATTTTTCAATGAACTAGAAAACATTGAAACTACATCTCTATCAGAGGCATGTTGATTTTGGATGAGAGAAAAGAAATTGTGACCTTAGATTTTTCATACCCATCCAAGATACCTTCCATAGGACAAGTTACCAAAAGAAATGCTCAGACTTGCTAGAGTTATTAAATTTCTCCTGAACCACCTTGGAAAATTACATAAAGACATACAACTGCCAACTGACCCCAAATGGGCAATTTCAGAATGCATAGGTCCAGCTTTAAAACGTTTAACAGAGTTCTTATTTCTGTTTGTTTTCAGTTTTCTAGCTGAAAGGTGACTTGTCAGGTAGATTTGGAAGTATGGGGTTATGCTTGGACCGTGCACCTTTTCACACCTGTCTCCCTTCTGCTTCTACTCTAATCATCATACGAGAAAAAGTGCTTCACAAGCAATATTTTGTATCCTATAATCAGATTAAATACACGTCCTATTGGAGTACCCCCCAAATTTTGTGTGTGTGTGTGCTCAGTTAAATCGTTACACCAAACATATTACAAAATGCTCTCCTTCCTTTTCTAAAATCAAGTTGCCTGGAGCCACATAAAAGTCATTGTCATTACCAAGGAATTTGAATGATGGATTTCAACACATTTACTACTCTTGTTAAGTGATCTGAGTCATTAGGCTTTTATAAATAAAAAAGATAGTCACCCCACTTGCAGATATTATCTGTTCCCAACTTCCTTTTTTGCTCTAGTTAACCTTTCAACCAATATGTTTGAATGTTTCTATGGAAATTAGACATTAAAAATAATATATATGATCTGATTTCAACTATGGAAAATGTATATTTTAAAAAATCTGTAAGCAACATGTTTTATTTTTACACGGTGAAGAAGAAATACTTCGCCTTATTAGTAGTTCCTTTTGGCTGATGACATTCAAATTCATAGAAAAAATAGATCAAATTTTATAAATTGTCCACGAATGAGCATGATATAAAACAGAATACACAATTATTAAAAATCAGAAAAAAGTACTGTAAATTGCTAATAGTATTTTTTCTCCTAGTAGCTTGACCATAAATAATTTAATTTCCTCTACATTTTTGTGTATTTAAAATTTTCTATAGTAAAAATACAAAATTTTATTGAAATATAAAACATTTAATTGAAAATATTTCATAGAAACATGGATTTCCATCAACAACAAAATCAAGTAAACATCTGAAATAAACTAAATAAACAAACATCTTAGTCACTAATGCCATTCCACAAAGAAGCTCCAACCTATCTTTCCACAACTTCATTTTTCATTTTTCACTACTTGTGTTCACACACTTTTTACTTCAATAAAAAGTCAGCCCTTTGCCCTTTTTTCAGAGACACTAAACTTTCTTGAGTTTGTATGGTTGTTTATCCTGTTCCTGGATTTTCCTCTGCATCCAAACTATTTCAGTCTTCACTTATTTGTGGCTTTACCCTAGGCTTTCTCTCAAGAAAATATCTTTCCTTCTTCATAATTCCTGTACAATTTACTTACTTCTTATAAAATTAGTTATGCAGCAATCATCTCCTCTAGTAGATTATACTCTTTTTTTCCTTCTTTCATCCTTCCCAGCTACTTTGGTCACTTTTTTCTATATTCCTCCTTTAAATGTTATCTTCAAATCTACAATCTTAATTTGTTTATTCTGAAACATTTAAAACTGTGACACTTGAGAAACAAGTGAATAGCGAGAAGAATGATTGTATTGGTTGGAGGTAGCAAGGATCTTGTGCTATCCTGTCTGATTAGTCATGGAGAAGCATGATAAATAGGAAGACAAAAGTGGAAAGTTATCAGATAGAGTCTTACCTGCACTAACTGCCTGCTTTTAAATCAGATTTAGGTATTTCAGATCAAAGGCTCAAAAAGTGAATTTCCCTTTCATTTTTATTCTAGAGTGTATTTCTTCTGTTTTTACAGAATTTAACAGTATAGACTGTGGCTATATATATTCAGCTTTGCATTTACTTATCTCTTATCACATTTGATTTTAAATACATTTTTCTTAAAACTGCATTTAAAAGTTCTACTGAATTCTGACTTTTTACCAGGTTAACTTATTTCTTCTCTCAATCCCACAAATGTAAACTGTCTAGTAAATTCCAGTCATTTTTTCCAGAAGTTAAAAAAAAAAATGCCCCAGTTTTCTTCTTACCAAGACAGGAAGCATTTCCTGGAGATTAATCACGCTTTTGACTTGCAAAATTGGAAACGTTGGGAGAAATTAGTAAAGTAGTTTGTATCATCCTACTTTGGATTCAGAATTTTTGGAAATGGTTCTGTTGCCATTTGGAAGAAAGCAATCATGAGTCAAACTGTGGGTGATCTAAATAAACACTGTCACCTTATAAAAATCGGACTCTACACCGTGGACCTAGTAGAAGATAGACAGAGAGCAAGCCATTAAGACCACATCAAGCTGAGAAAAGTCAGTGGAAATGAGAAACCTTCCGATTCTGCTGTTGCTATGGGTGGCAGTGTGCTCAGCCTATCCACTGGACAGGGCTGCAAGGGTCAAGGAAGACAGCATGGAGCTTGTTCAGGTAATTAAGGGGCCGGTCCTCACATCCCTGATGGCCCGGTGGGGAAACTAGCTCTGCTTTCTATTTATAAAGCTCACACAGAATTATTGGAACTGACCATGTACGAAGTGCAAAGGCAGAGTTATACGTATTGCACATGGAAAAGGTCTCAGTATCACTCATCTGGGCTTCTCTTTTTATACTGGAAGGAACAAAAGCCAGAGATATTAGGTACTAAGATCAAAACCACCTTAGTAACAGCATTGTTTAAGATACATGAATAACAAGCAGAGAGTGTATGAAATGTGTCTTGTTTTGAAACTTCTGTAGGTATTTTAATCCAATATAATGTTAGCTGGATATTTTTATTGCTGCTGTCATGTTTAGACACAGGGATTTTTTTTAAGTTTTTTTCTTAAGCCAGCTCCTTATGAGAAGTATAAAGCAGAAAATTGAATAAATGTAGCTGAAATAGACAAATACACACAAGGAAGTTTGATTGTTTGTTTATCTCCTTTAAGTTCCCTAGATACTTACCTTGATTTTCCAGTTCATGGCAATTTTCATTGCTCTGGTAGTAAAATAAGCTGCATAGATTATTCTGTTACAAAGATAAAGTGAAAGACAAAGCAAAAGTGAAGAAGAGTCTGTAATTGAAGAATTAAACATGACATTGACTTTTATTTCAGTAAGCTAGAAGACTATTTCAAATAGATTAAGTGAGCAACTGCACAAATTTACTGTAAACCACTAAAAATCATAAGAATAACCTAAAACTATACTTATTTTCCATTAGCAATATCTAGAAAACTACTACAACCTTGCAAAGGATACCAAACAGTTTGTTAGAAGAAAGGACAGTAGTCCAGTGGTCCAAAAGATTCAAGAGATGCAGAAGTTTCTGGGGTTGGAGGTGACAGGAAAGCTGGACTCTAACACTCTGGAGGTGATACGCAAGCCCCGATGTGGGATTCCTGACGTTGGTTTCTTCAGCACCTTTCCCGGTATGCCCAAGTGGAGGAAAACTCACCTCACGTACAGGTAATGGGTCCAAAGAGATTTTTACATACTATGAGATTTTATAAATTACTATCACAGGAGAAAATAGTATCTTTATTATTACTTTTTTTCATACAGAATTGTGAATTACACAAAGGATTTACCCAGAGATGCTGTTGATTCTGCCATTGAAAAAGCTCTGAGGGTCTGGGAAGAGGTGACCCCACTTACATTCTCCAGGATCTATGAAGGAGAAGCTGACATAATGATCATATTTGCAGTTAGAGGTAAAAAAACAAAAACAAAACAGAAACAAGGGGGAAAAACCCACACAAAATTTTATCTAGTGTTGTTTCATTAGAAAAAGATTCCAAAGAGATCCTAATTATTGATCATCCAATAATTTTTTTTGTCTCTCTCTTAGAACATGGGGACTTTTTGCCTTTTGATGGACCTGGAAAAGTTTTGGCTCATGCCTATCCACCTGGATCAGGGTTTTATGGAGATGCTCACTTTGATGATGAAGAACCATGGACAAAGGATACATCAGGTTAGTGATACATCTCTCAGAATGATTTTGGTGTTGATTTTTGTTTTAACTTGGAGAAGTCTTAATAACTAAGAATATTGGAGAAATGGAGTGTAACAGATTTCCCAGTGGGACAAGAATCAGCAGAGGCAGACTGGAGATGGGAGTAATTGGATATGGCTGGGTACGTTGTCTCAAAGACTGATTTCAAGAATGAGTCTTGAAAAACACTTGACTTTCCATTAAGTGTAATCAGTCAATTGATCAATTAACCAAAAAAAAGGTGCAGGGGAGGCAAGAAAGGTACTGTGTTCTTCCAGGAAATAAGCGACTATAATAGCTGACCAAATGAACATAATACACAGCTGACCTGTATAATGTACGTGTATTTAAGGAATAAGTAACTGTTATCTATGATTTCTTAAATAGGAATCAATTTATTCCTTGTTGCTGCCCATGAACTTGGCCATTCCCTGGGTCTCCAACACTCAACCAAACGTGAAGCTTTGATGTACCCAGTCTACGACCCTCGCACAGACCTCACTCGGTTCCGCCTTTCTCAGGATGATGTCGACGGCATTCAGTTCCTGTACGGTGAGTGATGCCGGAAAAATTAGACGTGGTAGCTTTGCAATGATGGTCTTCAGGAAAGCTTCCAAATGCTGCATAAAACATTTATAATTTAACTCGAGGCACTTTGAAAACATGTGGGAAGCATACACAGTGACAGAAGCATCATTTCCTGCTGATGTTTGCATCCTCACCTCTGTCCCCTTTAGGGTCTCCCCCAGTTTCCCCTAATGACCCTGTGGTGCCCACGGAATCTGTGCCTCCCGAACCCGGGACCCCAGCCGCGTGTGACCCTGCCTTGTCCTTCGATGCAATCAGCACACTGAGGGGAGAAATCCTGTTCTTTAAAGGCAGGTCAGTTCAGAAAACTTTATATTCCTATCTATTCTTTTGATGTATCAATGCAATGCTTAGAGAGGAAAACAAATAGAAACTTGATAGAGATTTTTAAGTATTTAAAACAAAACAGTTTTGCTCTGAGACTTGAAATTATTCTGACGCTCCACTTTCCACATTTTCCTAAAACTGTCAAGTTCATTTTCAAAGACTTAGGATGATTTGATTTTTATCCTGTAACTATCACTCCCAAATATTATTGAGTCATGGTTACTTTTGAAAAGTCACAAGTAAAACTTTAGAATCTGAATTTTACCTTTACTTCCTTTAAAAATGATACCAGGACACTATTACATTTAATCAATTAATTTACTCACTGCTGGATAAATATGCACATGATAAAACCGCACAAGTGGAAAGAAAGTTAAAAGAAGTCATCACATCACTGATTCAGTTTCTCAGTTTTCCCTATCTCCATCCATAGTGATGAATGCTTAAATATCCTTCCAGAATTATTCCGTGTATGTATAAAAATATACTTACATGTACGTATACACATCTGCCTTTATTTTTGAAAATATAAATGATGGTGTAATATATATACTGTATTGAATGAATTGTAGGTGTTTAAAACTTATAGTCAGTTATTAATTTGCATTATAGGATAACTTCCCTTTCACAGAGACATTATTCTGGAATCCTATGCCAACAGGTCCAGTGCAGTCTTCTGGAGGAAAAAAAAGAAAGATTTTTCCTTAATGGCAACATACCTGATTTCTGTCTGTCATTGATCCTAGAGGATGTGGAAATGGAGGGAAATGGGTGAGGAAGGAGAGTGAGGAAAATATGCTAAAAGGTGGAAGACTTTTTTCAATTTTCATTTCTTTTTGCATATATTTCAGACATTTTTGGCGGAAATCTTTCAGGACACTCGAACCTGAATTTCATTTGATCTCTTCATTCTGGCCATCTCTTCCTTCAGGCATAGATGCCGCATATGAAGTTATTAGCAAAGACACGGTTTTCATTTTTAAAGGTAATTATTATGTAATAATTTCTTTAATTTGCTGAAATAAAGCCTCTCACCGAAAAATTAATTAAGACTTTTATTTTTTTCTACAACAAATTTTGTCTGGTTTATTGCTTAAAGGGAACAAAGCTGCAACTGAGACTGGCATTGTTTTATTTATATTTTATAGATGATGAAATGAACACAAGAATAGAAATAGCCCAGTTGTAAATTCCCTCATTTGGAGTTTACAACTGTGTTCATTCCGTCTGTATTCATTCACTAAACCTACAAGTTTTTGTTTAATGTCTATTTGGGGCTGCTAAACCTAAAATTCTGGCTTCTTTTTCTACTATGAAAATCAAAGGTGCTAAGAAGTATTTCCAAAACCAAAGACTCAATTGTTTTAGATGCAGTGTGATTGTGTTTTTTTCTCATAAAAACAGGAAATCAGTTCTGGGCCATCAGAGGAAATGAGATGCAAGCAGGTTACCCAAGAGGCATCCATACCCTGGGCCTCCCTTCAACAGTAAGAAAAATAGATGCAGCCTTTTCTGACAAGGAAAAGAAGAAAACGTACTTCTTTGCAGAGGACAAATACTGGAGGTAATATTTGTTTGTAATAACTTTGTATGATCCTAGTTAGGGTAATTATCTTCTTTCTCTAAGGAAGTCTCCTGCCTTCCACTTAGACCTTTGTCCCCCACAGGAGGAATGGTGGGGCTCTAGGCAGCTGTGGGGGAGTGTGTGCTCAGCCCCCAGTCATGCTCAACCCTTTGCGAGCCCATGGACTGTAACCCGCCAGGCCCCCTGTCCGTGATTTCCCAGGCAAGAATATGGAGTGGGTTGCCATTTCCTCCTCCAAGGGATCTTCCTGACCCAGGGATCGAACCTGTGTCTCCTACATTGGCAGGAGGATTCGTCACTGCTGAGCCATCTGGGAAGCCCCATTGACAACATATATGAACCAAATATGATAGAAAACTTGAAATTTGTATTTGAAATGAATGATTGGATTGACTTTGTGTTCACATCTTTGTGATAGAAGGATGATTAAGATTCTTTCTCTCCAGACCTAAGAAATATGGTAGCAAACAGCATCTGCTAGATCAAGATGCTCCCTCTCTTTCTGGTAGAGATACAATTTTAAGAGCCAAGTTTGCAGTACCATTAAAGTCACACATTTCTGTAGCACTAAACATGCCTGACATTTATTTGCAAATCTTGGAAAGTTGATTAGAATTCCACATTTTTTGCCGATTTTGATAACACGGCCTCTGTGCAATGCTGAGCTTTTTTTCTTTTGGTGCAGATTTGATGAGAAGAGACAATCCATGGAGCCAGGTTTTCCCAAGCAAATAGTGGAAGATTTTCCAGGGGTTGAACCAGAGGTGGATGCTGTTTTTGAAGTATTTGGTAAGAGGACACTCCTTTTGTTGGCAGTGGGGCACTTGAAGCATTCTGTAGTACCGGAAGAAAGAGGAAAGCTGAAGGATTTAATACAGTTTTCTTTAACCAGGTTCCTCCTCCCAACCCTAAATTTCAGCTTACAAATTTCATATCAATTGTATGACTACTTCGTATAATAAGCTGTATAAAAACCACCTCAAATGCTGTGGCCAAGTTCAACAGTGGCCAGCTGGCTTCTCCATCCCACCACTAATTCCCACAGAGAGTTTCTCTGTCTTTTCTGAGTAGTCAGTCAGCTGCCAATATTTAACTTTCCATGAGCCCAAAGTTAAAAAAAAAAAAAAAAAAAAGGATTTTCTCCCGCCTCGGGGATAGATGGGTGGAAGGATAGATGATCTTTATCGAAAGGTAACCTGAGCACCAGGATGACAGAGTCAGAAAGGATCGTCTGGTTCTGAAAGAGTCCCTGAGATTCTCTGAGGCCAGAGAATCAGGCTTCTTTGTCAGCAAAGGGGAGGAGGAGTATTCGGGAGGAAAAGTGTAGAGATACACAGTTTCTGAAGATGCAGAGAATTTTATCTGATTTTAAGCGGAATAACCTAATAACCCAGAGCCTGGTTCTGCTGTCAAACAGAGCTGGAGTGGGATGCTGTTCCCATCCTTTCCTTGTTGAGTGACCTTGGGCAGGCATTTAAATTTGTCTGAATCTCAACTTCCTATCTGTAAAATGGAGTTAGATATATGTGCCTCATAGGACTTTTACAGAAATAAATGAAAATAAAAGTCATGCAAAATGTTTACCATAGTTCCTGGCACATAGTAAATCTCTACAAACACTTTCTACTTTTAGGTATCTGTTATTCTGAGTTCTGTGTGTTGCCAAATTTATTTACTTGAAGAAAAATATCTCATTATTTCCCCTGTCTGCATTTTCAGGGTTTTATTATTTCTTCAGTGGATCTTCGCAGTTTGAATTTGACCCAAATGCAAAGAAAGTGACACATGTGTTGAAGAGTAACAGCTGGTTGAATTGTTAGGAGAGATGTTTAGAAGGCATAACATGGGCCTTTTAAGTTAAGCCAGTAACTCTTCACCTAAGTCTCTGTGAACTGAAATGGTTCGTGTTCTCCTGTGTGTGCAGTGACGAAGACCGAGCGTGTGAGCTGTGTGTCTTGCCCACTAGCCTCACATATCACAGGGCATTCAAATGGGCTGTGCATTTGTACTCTGGTCACATGCATCAGCCTCCCACGGGAACAGGGTTAGCACTCTGCAACAGGCAAGCGACTGTCTATAGACTATTTGCTTATTATTTAATAAAAAGAATCTGTCAGTTAACTTTATCGTGTTGTTTGTTTCAATGAATGCACTCTCCTCACGATCTTGGGTGTGTTGTGGACTGATCAGTCAACAGTGGCGGTACAGGATCAGGGTCTCCACGTCTGGGACCTCAAAATGAGCTCAACCAGAACTGGAAACAATCTGCCATTTCCCCTCCCCAGGTGCCCTACCAAAGGGATGCTATTTCCGCCAACAAGGCTTCATATGTGTTCCCAACACACCTAAGGAGAAAGATCAAGGGAGTTGTCACTACACAGGGAAGGCTCTGAAAAAAGTTGTGAGGCAGAATCCTATAATTAAAGCAAATCACTTAGTTCACACATCTTATTTTTTTCTGGTGGGGAAATAAATCCGTTCTTTATCTTCTCCTTTTACTCATACATTCCATCAATGGAGTTCCTTTCCCTGCACAAGTAAATAATTGTGCTCAGATCGCCTCTATTCACACATGAAAATGCCCTCCTATACTCATTTTGTATCTGTCCATGCCCCCATAAGCCCCCATGGACAAATGGTTATCTTAAACCAGTTTGCCACTCCTAAGTAACATGTAGCACAGTACTGGCTACACAGTAAGAGCTCATTCATGCTATAACTTATTAATTCATTTGAGAATAATTTATTACTAGTATTCCATATCTCAGGTATTGTGCTAGGTTGTGGGCATGGGAGCCTGAGGAAATGGACACTGTCCCTGCCTCACTGAGATTATAATCCAGCAAGAAAGACTATATGCAAAGAGTGACAAACATAGATATGCGACTATAATTTTAGTAAGAGTTATAAAGGAAAAATTAGGCTTCTTTGATAGAATGACAGGAGGAATTCCTTTGAGCTGGGTGGTTTTAGAAGTTTTGGAAGAATGGCATTGGAGAAGGTTTTGAAGGAAGACATGAAAACTAGCTGAGAAGATGGTTTGGACTAAAGCGGTCACAGGGGAGAATCAGATGGGCAAATGAATGTGTATATGATTGGCAACAGAACTCTATGATAGCTTAGACATGGCATTTATTTAAGACAGAAGTGGCCAGAATAACTCCCAGATAGCTTCATTGAGCTTACGGATTGATGGGGGAAGAACTGGAAAGAAGCAGTTTTGTGAGGAAAGGGCAATAGTTCAGAAGAATTGCTCAGTTTGCTAATTTTTGAAATGTCTGAGAGATTCCCAAGTAATACCATGAAATAAATGAGCTTAGAACTCAAAAAAGAAGATATAGTGATTATGTTTGGTGATAAATGTTAACTAAACTTACTGTGGTAAACATTTTGCCTTGTACTCACATACCAAATCATTATGATGTACACGTAAAACTGATACAATGCTGTATGTCAATTATACCTAAATTTTCTTTTTAAAAAAGAGAGAAGATATGAATATGTGGGGTTTTCCAGCATTTTATTAGTCTTATAGTGCAAGACATACCAAATGAAAGATTTTTATGATGTAATCTTAATAAACCACAATATTTTGCCAAGGATTGAACATGTCTTTATTTTAAAAATTAACTAAATTTATTTGGTTTATTTTTTGATAGACACTATGCAGCCACAGCATGAATTTGAAAGGTAAAAACATGCAATGAAAAATTAATTTTCCTTGCACGTGTATCATCACTATCTAGTTCCTTTTTTCAGAGGCAACAAACTAGAGTTTTAGGAATCCTTTCAGAACTATCTTATCCATATACAAGCAATAATATTATCTTTATAGGTTAAAGCGTGTGTGTGTGTTAGCCGCCCAGTTGTATTCGACTCTTTGCTAACCCATGGACCATAGTCTGCCAGGCTCCTCTGCCCATGGGCTTCTCCAGGCAAGAATACTGTATTAGGTAGCAATTCCCTTCTCCAGGGGATCATTCCAACCCAGGTCTCCTGTATTGCAGGTAGATTCTTTACCTTTTAAGCCACCAGAGAAGCCCTAATTTAAAATGGTAGCATATAAACCCACACTGCTCTGCCATTTGCCACTTACTATAGCCTGGCAACCATTCCACATTAGTACATGCAGAATTTGCTTCACTTTTTCATGACTACGTTCTGTGAGATAAATATGCGATTTATTCAGTTTCCTATTGGTCACTAAATTAGTGATTAAATAAATGCATGCATCAAAGAAATTAAATTTAAAATATAAAATAATAAAAAGTAAAAATACATTTAAAGTAAATTAAACTATTACATTAAATGATAATTCAGTAATGTGTAATTTGTGGTTGTCATGAGTATCCAAATGGCCCACGTGGTGGAGAATTTAAACAATAGTTTCCTTACCCCTCCATCTCCGCTCAGACTTTGAAGGTTAAGCTTTTCATCAGATATGCAAGTGTATTCAAGGATATTCATTGTAGCATTGGGAAAAATAGTAAATAAATCAAATAAAATTGTAGGCATCAGTATACTATTTTCAGTATTCAGTGTATCAGTAGGTGATTTTAAAACATTTTACTATTATTCCTATTATTTGATTGGCATGCAAAAAAAAAGCTGCTCTCAGACATTAACTAGTCCAACTGAAGGTCTGACATATATTATTTGTCCTGTTTTAATGCAGAAACAAGTAGTTTACATACATCACCTCACTTAACTCTTCTTTGGGAGGTAGAGATTATTACATCAGTTTTACAAATCTAAGGATTGCTGCTCAGAGATGATAGGCCATATCCTCAAGGTCATGCTGATAATAAACGGTTGAACCAGAGATGTAATCCATCTTGTCTGACACCAAACTTATGTATGATCCACTCTGCTGCTCCCTACTCTTTGTATTGACATGAACTGACTATACGTGTGACGAAAAACAAAAGAGATGAAGCAAAGGAAAGACTGACAGAGGTAATAAGTCAAGAGCTGGAAAAGAGATAAAGGAACTGGCTCTTTATAGCTAGCTGAATCAAAAGGGGAGGTTGGAGTGACCTAGCCATGGGTGTGTAATACAGACTTTCAAAAGTCAAAGGTTTGTAACTCGAGTAATTTCTACAAGTGCTGCTTTATATATTTTTCCATTTAAATAAGGAATATTAACTCAGGTGATAGAATATTTTACATGCATCTAAGTGTACAGGAATATGGCTTTTTAAAATAAATAGTTCATTCATAATTCAAGAATATTTAATGACTTGTCAATTAGGATGCTGCTGGATAGTAGAAAGGGACAGTGGGAATCTCACTCATCCATTCATGCACATCACTAATTAGATGATGAGGCATTTGGCTACCTTTAGAGAGTCATAGATTAATCTTAGTTATAGATTAGTGGTTTTAAAAAATCACTGCAAAATCCGATACTAAAGGAAAGGGCATGGGTGATTCATAAAAGAGCATTGTAGAGGACTCCCACACTCCTGGGACAACATGTGTGACACATGAGACCACAGATACATTTTCAAAGGCATGAAAATATTTTATATAGATCTGTTACAGAACATCAAATTGCTTTCCCTGACACATTCTGAAAATGGCAATTTAATTTTTAAATGTCTCTGCACATTAACTTGCTTTGAATTTCATTTTCCGTGAAGTCCTAACATGTTACCATCTGACTCTGTAGCAAATGAAAGTCTTTTACTCAGCGCTTTCAGTTCATGTCACTTTTGTGATTAATCAGATTCAAATTACATCCTCATGAGCAAGTAAAAACTTGGGAGGAGAGTCACAACCACAAGACTACAGTTGGCGGAAATCTAGGTCAAAATTCTGCTAAGAAAGGACAGAAGTGCTTCTAACACTTTTGGAGGTCACAATTTGGGGATGATACCACTGATATGGAAATAAACATAAAGGGCAGACAGGATAGGAGACATCCATTTCTTCCTTTCCTTATTCATTCACTCTTTGGGCAATAGTTACTAAATACTCACTGTATGCTAAGCACAGTGCTAAAAGCTTGGATACATTTGGATAAATCAGTGAACAAAACAGGTGAAGATTTTGTCGTCTTAAAACTTCCATGCATGAGAGAGGCAGACAAGAAACTATAATTAAGAACTATAAATACACTACATCATATGCTGGAAGGAGATACAGGCCCGAGTCCTCCGAACTCAGTGTTCAAGGAACAGCAAGGGGGCTGCTGATGGCAATGAAGTCAGAGGGAGCGGGTGAGAGTCCTAGAAGAGAAAGGCAGAGAGATGCGGGCTGAGGCAGGAGCAAGTCCTCGGGGTGATACGGGTCGGTTTAAAACTTTGGTTTTTGGGTGAAATGGAAGAACCATAGGAGACAATAGGTCAGAAGAGTCTCTGGATACTCTGTTAGATTATTAATAGAGCAAACGGGAACATAGGTAGAAGCACAGAGACCTGTTAGGAGGCAATTGTACTATTTTAATCCAGCAAGGATGGTGACTCCAGCTAGGTGGGAACCGTAGTAGTGGGGAGAAGTTATTTGAGATGTATTTGCAAATAGAATCAACAGGATTTAGGGTGTGAAAATGTGGGGCTGTAAAGTGTAGGAAAAAGAGAAGAGTTTGGAGGACCTTGAGTCTTTCAGGACAAAGCTGTTGAGCGGCCCTCACTTGAGGCGTGAGCAGGCTGTGGTGGGAAGACCGTAAGTTTAGTTTGGGTCTTGTTGTGTATTTGCTATGTCTATCTTACATCCATACAGTGATGCTGGATTTATGAGTCTGGAGTTTAAGGAAAAGCTCTGGATTGGAAATGTAAATTTGGAAGTCATCAGCACATAGATGGCTTCATTTTTTTAATTAAAATTTCTTTGTTTTATTTACTTATTTTTAAATTAAAATTTTTAATTTTAAAAAATCAGTTAATATTTTTGCGGTGCTGGGTCTTTGGTGCTGCACACGGGCTTTCTCTAGTTGAGGCGGGTGAGGGCTACTCCCCAGTCGTGGGTGTGGGCTTCTCCTTGTGGAGGCGCCTCTTGTGATGGTGCGTGGACTCTCAAGTGTGTGGGCTCCAGTGGTTGTAGCACAGACGCTTAGATGCCCTGCAGCTCATGGAATCTTCCCAGGCCAGTGACTGAGCTTGCATCCCTGCACTGGCAGGCAGATTCTTAACCACTGGACCACCAGGGAAGTCCCACAGAGATGGTTTTAAAGTCTTGTAATTCGATGAGCTTAACAGTGGAGTAAGAATATAGAAGAGAAGTGGCCTCAAAAAAAAAAAAAAAAAAGAAAGAAAGAAAGAAAAAAAAAATCCCTGGGGCACCCCAATATTGAGTTAAAGAACACATGAATAATGAATTCATATTCCACAACTCTTCGATGGTACTGACTTGAAGCATCAGAGTCATTTATGAAACAAAGCAGGGTAGAAAGTTTATCATAATCTACCATTACAGATTGCCTCTTTTTTGCTACTTGTGAGAGTCCAGGTGTGAATTGTTATTTTTATATAAGTGTGTCTGACAGAGAGAGGAGGGTAGGCTATGCTCTTGGCATGGACAGTTTGGGGCAAGAATGTGTGAATCCTCCTGGGTGATCCAAGGATGAGCAGATGATGAGTGAGGAGGGGTGTTTCAGCAGGTCAAGGGAGGAAATCAGGGAGGAGCGAGTGGAGAGGGCAAAGGATTAAGGTGATGAAATACGGAATCACACAAGGAAAGGAATATAGATTGGTCACGTAGGAAGTGGATAGTGAACAAGGAGGCATCTGGAGAGAATTTTCATCCAGAGTCCCAGGGCTGAGCCCAGAGAACCTGTAGGAGGGCCTTCATTCTTCCTAGTCTAGGGACCAAGGAAGGGCCAGTTAGTCTACCTGAGAAGCAAAACCAAGCTTACCCTTTAAGCAGGAAATGGGTGCTGCTGTGGTCTGACTTATCTCTATCCCATTCATGCCCTGATGAATTCATTCCTTAAACAGACTGCGTGTCTGAGATTGCCAGGCCCTGTGCCAGGAATGAATACACTGAGATAAGATTCCTGTTCATATTCTAGTGGAAGAGACAGAATGGGCAATCAGGAAACAGATTGGAATATAAGCACTGCTCAGGCCAAGCCCAAAGAGCTGGGGACACACACAGCAACTAACCCAGTCTGGGGACATCAGGGAAGAATTTCAGAGGAGATACATTTAAGCTGAAACCCACAGGGCAAGCAGTTAGTGAATGAAGGGAAGGAAGGATGATATCCCCACCAGACAGAAGGCATAAGATGTGTCAAGATCTGAAGGGGAGGGACCTTGGCTTTTTATCTCCTTCAACCCCTTAGCATGGCATCAAAGTGCTTCATAGTTTCAGCCCCGTTTACGTCTTTATGACAGCTCCCATTATGGCCCACCCTAATGCTACACTCCAGCCGCTGAACCACTTGAGGTTTCCTCTCCATGCCAAGCTCTCTGTCCCCTCCCATCTTTATGTTCAGGTCTCATGTTTGCTTTACCCACTGTCTGGCATATTGTGGATATCTTCCCAGTTCATTTCCCTTCTCTGGACATAGCCTCCTAAGATCCCAGTAGGTGAGGTTGGGCTAAGCAGCCATGCTTGTACCTGCAGTCCCACAGTCATGCAAAAATCTGATTGGATTACAGAAAGGCACAGGAATAAGACAGAGCCTATGAGGTGCTCTCTCCCAGAGTTAGAAGCAACCCATAATACACAGTCAGACCATACTGTGGACAGAATCTATAAGATCACCTAGGGTTGGAACCTGAATCAGGACCATGGTGTGTCAAAGCCCTGCACAAAGTATTCTCATGTGGGAGCATCCTCCTTGAAGCAAAACTGATCTACAGAAAGAAAAAAGAACAGCGAACCTGCAGGCTAAAGCTGAGAACAGAAGGGAGAGAGAGAGACTGAGAAGGGGAGATGGAGACAGAGCCTGTAACTGTCCCATTTCTCAGGAAGGCCGTCCTGAGATTGCATTCCATGAGATTCTTCCATTTCCTTATTATAAGTCGACTGTAATCATCCTCCAATGAAATGATTCCTGGCTTAGACATAAGTTGGGAGTGGATTGGTGAGCCACAGGCTTTCAAAGTGTATGTGAGATTTGCTGTGGGGTCCCAGCAGGGCAGAGGAAAATGCCATGTCGAGGCACGGCCAGCAGTTTATGAAAAGTGGAGAAAGGGCAGCCGGTTCATCTGCTATCTGTGTTGAACTGTCTCCTGAAAACTCACGCCAGGGCCTCCCTGACAGCAAAGTTTTAGGGGCTTGGGATGAAAAGTAAGGTGTCTGAAGTTGTCGGTTACTCCTTGTCATCCAAATTCTACAAGGAGACGGATATATACAGTCCAGGTTTCCTTACTGAAAATTAAAAAAAAAAGTAAACTGCTGTTGCCAGAAGCCATTTTAGTCTGAATTCATATTCAGATTATGAAAATGTGTCTGGAAATTAATCATCCACTTGGCTGAACTGTATCCGTTCCTTGCTCTGCCCTACTGAGTGCTAACGGTAATGGCAGGGCTCTGAGTGATGGGAAATGGGCTGGAGACTGTTGAGAAATCCGGCGGAGGAGCCGGAGGGATGCAACTCCCTGCCCAGCACATCCCTTCAAACCACTTCTTGCTATTGGGTTCTATATGATTCCTCTGAGTCTTTAAGATTAACTTCATTTGAATTCAGTTTCAATCAGATGGTTCCCGAGAAAAACACACATAACGTTCTCTCAGCTGACTTGCTCTTGAAAAGCAGTGCTTACTTCTGGATGTGAAGAGCCAGCAGGAGCCTGTCAGGTCCAGTGTGAAGAGAAAGGGTCGGGATCAGAACCATGTGGAAGGGTGATGGTATGAGGGGACGTGTCATAGCTGGGGACTAAAGAGAAGATTTTTTTTTTCTGAACTAAATTATAGAGAGATGAATATTAAGTATTCAATAGCTGAGCCACCAGGGAAGCCCAACTATATAATTAGGAATATTAAATTTAAAAAAATCCATTACATGTTATTCAATAAATGTGACAACTGAGAAAGTGCTCCCCAAAGCATATGAATTAACTCAGTCAGTGAATAATTCAGCAATAAATCTATTTCAGAAATAGGCTATACACAATAAATTAAACTACTAACTTACTTAGCTAATGAGCATTACCACTTGCACACAAAGAGAATTTCTTAAGCGTATCTGAAGTTGATTAAAAGTGCTTCAGAGAAAAGCAAAGAATGTTGTTGCTGTTTAGTCGCTAAGTCATGTCTGACTCTTTGCAACCCCATGGACTGTAGCATGTCTGGCTCCTCTCTCCTCCACTGTTTCCTGGAGTTTGCTTAAATTCATGTCCACTGAGGCAGTGATGCTATTTAACCATGCCCTCCTCTGCTTCCCTCTTTTCCTTTTACCCTCAATCCTTTCCAGCATCAAGGTCTCTTCCAGTGAGCTGTCTCTTCTCATCAGGTGGCCAAAGTATCCCAAATGTGGTGCTGGAGAAGACTCCCGAGAGTCCCTTGCACTGCAAGGAGATCCAACCAGTCAGTCCTACAGGAAATCAGGCCTGAATAGTCATGGAAGGACTGAAGCTGAAGCTCCAATATTTTGGCCACCTGATGCAAAGAAGAAAAGAATATAGAGAGATTAAAAAAAAAAAAAAGCTGGCCTTCCCAGCTTTTGCTGAAAGAGAGGTACTTGCAGATCCACTTAAGTCATTTAATCCTTGAAAGTGAAAGTGCTAGCTGCTCAGTTGTGTCCGACTCTTTGCGACCCCATGGACTGTAGCCTGCTAGGCTCCTCAGCCCATGGACCTCTCCAGACAAGAATACTGGGGTGGGTTGCCATGTCCTTCTCCAGGGGATCTTCCCAACCCAGGGATCAAACCTGGCTCTCCTGTATGGCAGGCAGATTCTTCACTGTCTGAGCCACCAGGGAGGCCCTTAATCTGATGGCCGTTAGAAAAAAAAGATGCTTGGGGGAAAATTCCACTCTGGGGTTTGGTCCTGGTAAGGGTCAGGCTGCAGAGTAACAGCTGATTCTTAGTATAACCACCTCTATCAGCAAGAGCTCCTCAGGACGATTAAGAGGAAGCTGTTTCACTTTCCTAAGACAAAAGTGGAGGTGAGTATTTATGATACCTGACTTCCTGGCCATGATTTAAACCACTAAGAAATTTTCCACCTTGACATTTACTCTTCGAATCAGACTTAGCTTATGGCACGGAAGGTGATGATGATGTGACCCTTATAACACGCTGCTTCCTGAGCAAGTTTCCAAAAGTGATACAGGAGGTTACTCACTGTGCTGGCTTACATGGTGCATTTAACCAGAAGTTAAATTCCCTCATTGCATAATAAGACTTTCTTCAAGACTTGTATTTAATTTATGTTACAGGTAATTATTTACTATCAATATTTAGCTATAGATACATTCTTGTCAGGACTCATAGTTCTAACAGTTCTGATATCTTTGCTTCCAGTGAATTAAAGCAAATAAAATTTGGGGGCATGATTTCCTCATCTCAATGTAAGAGGGTTAAGGTAAGTGATTTGGAGTGTCTTTCTAGTCTAAGAGGAATTAATATTCATTGAGCAGCTATTATGACAGCAAGATACATCCTGTGTTTGAGGAACTCACTATCCTACACATTGCCATGGCATATCTTAATATCACTATTTTCATTTTATATGTGAGAAAATGAAATACCATAGAGGTTAACATGCCTAAGCTTAGTGGTCTAAATTGTTGCAAAACTCTAACTGAGCTTTGAATCCAAATCTTCCTTACACAAAAATCTGAATGCTGTTTTGGTTCTGTATTGTTTCTGGGTACATGTAGTAACTCTACATTTGCAATCAAGCTTTCTAGAGTATCAAGCAGTAAAAGTACATCAAATTTTTATATACATATATAATTTTGGTTAATATTCTAGGGATAAGTTTGCCTTTTTATTTCAAGAAAATACTTATCCAGAAAATGAATCTGGATTTGTTTCTGAATCCAGAAAATGAGTTTCATGTCTATGAGCCCCTAGTATTTATCTTGTATTGTTATGTAATACCCGATCACAGGGACAGTCTTCAAGGGCAGGAAGTGAAAATTTTAATATGTAATCCTTCGATTTAAAAGGTACATATCAGTTCCATTATACTGTAAACAAATGGGCTAGGCATTATTATTTCCTTTTTGCAGTTGACAACATCAAAGATTGCTCAGCTGTGATTCAAACCTATGTCATTTGATTCAAAATTCTGAGCTTTTCCTGCCACACCCTTTGCAAGGTACTTGAAAAAAATTCCCTCCCCATATGTAAGGTAACTATCCTCACTCACTACAATTAGAAAACCACTGCTTTGTGCATGAATCTCAGGTATTTCTAACAGAACGTGCACTGGCTTCTAGACAACTCTGGGCTCAAACCTCCACTCTGCCACCTCCTGGTGCCTGGGAGAAGATGATGTCTGAGTTTCAATTTTTGCTCCCCTACACCATGGAAGTCTCCAGCTCTAAAGGATCCAGACTCCAGAGGTCCATGTCCTGGCCACCCCAGCAGCTTCCAAGGAGTGGGAAATGGAGTGTGGATCTTTATTCCTGATGGGAACTGCCCAAATGTCCCATTTTCCAGTTTAAAGAAATTGCTCCTCCCTCAAACCTTTTCCCTCTCCCTCTTAGTTGAAGACAACGGACATAGCCTTCTCAAATGATCTTAAGTTTTCCCAAGTTTAGAAAGAGGTACTGCCTTCAGTCAACTAGTGTTTGATTGTAATCTTAAAGGCACATCTAAGATCAGGGAACGCAGAATCCTTGGCAACATCAGGGGAAACTATAGAACAGAAAATGCCATTTTACATCTCAATATACTATCTCATGACATATACTGTCCATAGAAATATATGTCCATATTCTTTTGTAGGGACTGTGTTAAGTATATTTGTTTATGTAAGTATTGTACTATAGGAGCTTCCCAGGTGGTGCCAGTGGTAAAGATCTCGCCTGCCAATGCAGGTGACGTAACAGATAAGGGTTCAATCCCTGGGTCAGAAAAATCCTGTGAAGGAGGAAATGGCAACCCACTCCAGTGGGTTGTGCCAGGCCAAGGCCTCCCATAGAATCTGATTGGAATTGGCAGGCTATGGCTGTGCCTATCTCTGTACTCTACACATGTACCCCAATGTTCATTGCAGCACTATATACAATAGCTAGGACGTGGAAGCAACCTAGATGTCCATCGACAGATGAATGGATAAGGAGGTTACGGAATATATACACAACGGAATACTACTCAGCTAGAAAAAGGGATGCATTTGAATCAGTTCCAAAAAGGTGGATGAAACTGGAGCCTATTATACAAGTAAGTCAGAAAGAGAAACACAAATACTTTATGTTGAATTTAGTTGGTAGAAGACAAATAATAATAAAAACAATAAAGCGAACTCTTCCTTAGCACTTTCTGGCCAGAAAATATTCTAGTTGTGTGTGATTTATTTAGTAGATGAAGGAAGAGAGAAAGAAAAAAGGGAAGGAAAAAAGAAAGGGAGAAAGAAAGAAAAGGAATAATAACTAATACATATGTGAATTTTGGTGTATAAATGGCTTGAGAGCCCTTCACTTCCATCAGCTCCCAGGGCCCAGCAGAAGACCCTCCAAGGAAGGCTTATTGAAAGATACTCCAGCCAACTGTCCAACCACACAGCTCCCTTATTTCCTTCTCCACTTACCTCTCCAACAAGGCCAACAGAAGTTCCTAATGCCAACATGACAATATCTGTTGCCAGTACTAAAAAGTACTGAAGCTAAAAGAAGCACACTTATATGAGAAGCAAAAGGAGACTTTGATTTAATTTGTTTCAGCCATTATTAGATTTCTGGATAAACTGACTGGAAAGTACACACTTGTATTTTGAATCTTATTTTTTCTGTTGTCTTCCATAAAAAATTTCAAGACATGTGCCTACATAAATGTTCATTCAGTTCAGTTCAGTCACTCAGTCATGTCTGACTCTTTGCGACCCCATGAATCGCAGCACGCCAGGCCTCCCTGTCCATCACCAACACTCGGAGTTCACTCAGACTCAGGTCCATCGAGTCAGTGATGCCATCCAGCCATCTCATTCTCTGTCGTCCCCTTCTCCTCCTGCCCCCAATCCCTCCCAGCATCAGAGTCTTTTCCAATGAGTCAATTCATTGGTATACTATAAATTACACCTAAGATTTTAACAGCTACTTGAAAAAAATAGTAATGTATACAATATCACATTGCATTTCATTCATGAGAGAATTAACCCCCAGAGCAAAATTGATGTCTGATTGCTTTTTGCAATTCCGAGCATGTAGCCCAATGCCTTGTATCGGGTCAGTTCAGTTGCCCCAGTCGTATCCGACTTTTTGTGACCCCATGAACTGCAGCACACCAGTCTTCCCTGTCCATCACCAACTCTGGAGCTTGAAAATCTCATGTACATCGAGCAGGTGATACCATCCAACTGTCTCATCCTCTCTTGTCCACTTCTCTTTCCTCCCTTCAATCTTTCCCAGCATCAGGGTCTTTTCAAATGAGTCACTTCTTCACATCAGGTGGCCAAAGTATTGGAGTTTCAGCTTCAGCATCAGTCCTTCCAAGGACTATTCAGGACTGATTACCTTTAAGATGGACTGGTTAGATCTCCTTGCAATCCAAGGGATTCTCAAGAGTCTTCTCCAACACCACAATTCAAAAGCATCCATTCTTTGGCACTCAGCTTTCTTTATGGTTCAACTCTCACACCATACATACCTACTAGAAAAAACACAGCTTTGACTAGATGGACCTTTATTGGCAAAGTAATGTCTATGCTTTTTATTATGTTGTTTAGGTTGGTCATAGCTTTTCTTCCAAGGAGTAAGAGTTTTCTAATTTCATGGCTGCAATCACCATCTACAGTGATTTTGGAGCCCGAAAAATAAACTCTGTCACTGTTTCCATTGTTTCTCCATCTATCTGCCATGAAGTGATGGGACTGTATGCCATGATTTTAGTTTTTTTTTTTCTATGATGACCTCCAAGACCTTCTAGAACTAACACCCCAAAAAAGATGTGCTTTTCATCACAGGGGACTAGAATGCAAAAGTAAGAAGTCAAGAGATACCTGGGGTAACAGGAAAATTTGGCCTTGGAGTACAAAATGAAGCAGGGCAAAGGCTAACAGAGTTTTGCCAAGAGAACGCACTGGTCATAGCAAACACTCTCTTCCAACAACACAAGAAATGACTCTACATATGGACATCATCAGAGGGTCAATACCAAAATCAGATTGATTATATTCTTTGCAATGAAAGATGGAGAAGCTCTATACAGTCAGCAAAAACAAACCAGGAGCTAACTGTGGCTCAAATCATGAACTCCTTTTTGCCACATTCAGGCTTAAATTGAAGAAAGCAGGGCAAACCACTAGACCATTCAGGTATGACCTAAATCAAATCCGTTATGTTTATACAGTGCAAGTGAGAAATAGATTTAAGGGACTAGATCTGATAAATAGAGTGCCTGATGAACTATGGACAGAGCTTCGTGACATTGTACAGGAGACAGGGATCAAGACCTTCCCCAGGAAAAAGAAATGCAACAAGGCAAAATGGTTTCCTGAGGGGGTGTTACAAATAGCTGAGAAAAGAAGAGAAGATGAAGGCAAAGGAGAAAAGGAAAGACATACCCATTTGAATGCAGAGTTCTAAAGAACATCTGGGAGAGATAAGAAAGTCTTCCTCAGAGATTAATACAAAGAAATAGTGGAAAACAATAGAATAGGAGAGACTAGAGATCTCTTCAGGAAAATTAGAGGTACCAAGGGAGCATTTCATGCAAAGATGGGCTCAATAAAGGACAGAAATGGTATGGACATAACAGAAGCAGAAGATATTAAGAAGAGGTGGCAAGAATACACAGAAGAGCTATACAAAAAATATCTTAATGACCCAGATAATCACGAAGGTGAGATTACTCACCTAGAGCCAGACATCCTGGAGTGCAAAGTCAAGTGGGCCTTAGTCAAGTGGGCATCACTATGAACAAAGCTAGTGGAGGTGATGGAATTCCAGTTGAGCTATTTCAAATCATGGAAGAAGATGCTGTGAAAGTGCTGCATTCAATATGCCAGCAAATTTGGAAAACTCGGCAGTGGCCACAGGACTGGAAAAGGTCAGTTTTCATTCCAATCCCAAAGAAAGGCAGTGCCAAAGAATGCTCAAACTACCACACAATTGCACGTATCTCACATGCTAGCAAAGTAATGCTCAAAATTCTCCAAGTGAGGCATCAACAGTACATGAACCAAAGACTTCCAGATGCTCAAGCTGGATTTAGGAAAAGCAGAGGAACCAGAGATCAAATTGCCAACATCCGTTGGATCATCGAGAAAGCAAGAGAATTCCAGAAAAACATCTACATTTGCTTTATTGACTATGACAAAGCCTTTGACTGTGTGGATCACAACAAACTGTGGGAAATTCTTAAAGAGATGGGAATGCCAGACCACCTTACCTACCTCCTGAGAAATCTGTATTCAGGTCTAGAAGTAACAGAATTGGACATGGATCAACAGACCGGTTCCAACTGGGAAAGGAGTACGTCAAGGCTGTATATTATCATCCTGCTTATCTAGCTTATACGTGGAGTATATCATGCAAAATTCCTGGCTGGATGAAGCACAAGCTGGAATCAAGATTGCCAGGAGAAATAGCAATAACTTCAGATATGCAGATGACACCACCCTTACTGCAGAAAGCAAAGGGGAACTGTGGAGCCTCTTAAAGAAAGTGAAAGAGGAGAATGAAAAATCTGGGTTAAAACTCATAATTCAAAAAACTAAAATCATGCCTTGTATATCATACCTATTAAGTAAATGGAGTATGTTTTCCATATGCATTCAATTTTTTATACAAAGTTCAGGGATATAGTTAACTAACGTGTATTTGTCCACATATACAACAGCAACATGATAATTATATTGATAATTTTGGGGAGTTCACTATGATTCCTTGGATTTAAGTAATTCAATTCTCTTAGTGACTCTGTTTCCTTTTAGGTTTGCCAATTGAAAGAATTCCTTCTGAAAGAAGAAACAGCTTAAAAAGTGTTAACATGCAACATTTTCTGATCTTAAGAATTTAACCTAAGATTTTCTATATCAAGCAAATTTGTACAAATCCAATATTCCTGGAAAACGATCAGGGACATAAACACAGGTAAAACACCAGCCCTTCACCAGAGTGAAGTCAAGGTGAAGAAAACGTCAAAAGTGATTTAAGCAAGTGTAATGTTCTATGGAACTTCAGAGTGGACCTATCTCACAGAGGAAGGAAAGAGAAAACTTTGTGAATAAAATAACACTTAGACTGGACTTTGAAGAATAGATAGAATGATATTAAGTAGAAATAGAGGGGAATAAAAAGTATGACAAGGTAGGGGAACAAAGTGCAAGGTACATTTGGGAAATAATGCAATTTGTTTGGAAGAGTGGGAAGTGAAGCTTGGAAGTCATTTTTAAACATGGGAGTCTTCAGTACTACAGTTGGTTTGTATCTGCTTTGGTAGATTATGTCAGTCACTGAAGGCTTTTATTCATAAGATTAATTATACACCGTTTGCATGCTCACTATGTTCCAGTTATTTTACCATAACAATCTAGTTTTTGTACATGGATTACCTTATTTCAGTCTCGGAAATACTATCTAAGGACGTGCTGTTATTATTTCTATTTTTAAGATGAAAAAATCAAGATATAAAAAGATGGAGTAATAGATCATTTAGCTATTAGTTGGTGGAGCAGGTATTTGAACCTGAGTCTGTGGTTTAGGAAGTTCTATGCTATATAAGATGTAAGAAAGTGAGGATTAGGAGTCCTGGCTAATAGAAAATGACACTAGATATGTTCAAATGGAGAGGCCTTGGTGGTGGTTGAAACTTGAGATAGAAGTTCAAGAAAAACAGTAAGGCCAGAGTTTAGGGTGGGTGAAGATGTTGGGTGAAGTTATAGAAGTAGATGAGACGGTGTTGGGGAAAAAGTGGCTAGAGATTAAAGATAAGAACTCAGAGTAGGATCTTGGTGAATGACTAGACTCAAGAGGAGGGAAAAGGAAGAGAAGCCAATGAAGGAGAGGAAGTAATCGGAAAAGTATCAATACAAGGAGAAAAAGCAAAGTGCAGAAGCTCCCAAGCCAGAGAAAGAAGGACTTCCAAAACTGAGCATCAAATATCAAAAAGGATCAGTGGGAATGTGAACTGAGAAAAAGTCATCTGACTTGGTGGTGGGAGTTAGCAACCATTGAGAGTGCAGTGCCAGACGTTAAAGTCAAGGTTAATCTTAGTGATGAGACTGATGGTAAAGAGAGGCGTAATGCACTGAAATAATAGTATCACCATGCTCATCGATCCATTTCAGGACAGACTTGTTCACAGGATGAGCAAAATGATCTGTGCCAAAGGAAACATACATGTGGAAGAGAGAAGGACTGAACTCACAAGGGGGAGATGTCAGTTTAAGCAAAAATGGACTGTGGTGTCCCATGGCTGTTTCAAAAAAATTGTAGAACTGAAAAATGCATCCTAAAGTCAAGTATAGAAAGATGTCTATGTGGCTAAAGAAATACATCACCTTGTTTTGTAACCAAAGACCTAATATCAAGATTCTATCTCCAGAACTGCCAAGGAAATCCTGAAGAAAAAGAGCAAAGCTGGAGACATACCCTCCCAGACTTCGGGCAATTATTACAAAGCTATAGTAATAAAAAAAAGCGTGGTACTGACACAAAAGCAGACATATGGATCAATGGAACAGAACAGAGAGCCTAGAAATAAACCCACATACCTATGGTCAATTCATCTTGAACAAAAGAACCAAAAACGGAGAAAAGACAGTCTCTTTGGCAAGTGGTGTTAGGAAAGTTAGACAGCCACATGTAAATCAATGAAGTTAAAACACTCCTTCACATTATACTCAAAAATAAACTCAAAATAATGTTAATCTTTAAGACAAGACACCATAAAATTCCTAGAAGAAAACATAGGTGAAACATTCGCTGATAAAAATCATAGCAATGTTTTCTTATGTGAGTCTCCCAAGACAGTAGAAAAAAGGATAAAAGCAAAAGTAAACAAGTGAGACCTAATCAAACTTAAAAGTTTTTGCACAGCAAAAGAAAGCATAAAACAAAATGAAAAGACAACTTACAGACTGGGAGAAATATTTGAAAATGACACAGTTGATAAGGACTTCATTTCCAAATTATACAAACAGCCCATACAACCCAATAACAAAAAAACAAACAACTCAATAAAAAAATGTGCAGCTCTAAATAGACATTTCCCAAAGAAGACATACAAATGGCCAATGGACACATGAAAAGATGTTCAATGTGCTGATTATTAGAGAAATGCAAATTAAAATTACAATGAGCTATCACCTCACACTGGTCAGAATAGCCATCATTAAAATATCTGCAATATACACTATATTAAACACTGGAGAGGGTGTGGAGAAAAGGGAACTTTCTTACACTGTTGGTGGGAATGTAAACTAGCGCAGCCTCTATGGAAAACAGTATGGAGGTTCCTTAAAAAACTAGAAATAGAACAACCAGATAATCTAGCAATCCTGCTCCTGGGCATAAATTCAGAGAAGACACTAAATTCAAAAGATGCATGCACCTAAATGTTCATAGCAACATTATTTACAATAGCCAAGACATGGAAGCAGCTTAAACGTTCATCAGCAGATGAATGCATAGACATGGCATATACACACAAAGGAGTATTACTCAGCTATAAAAAGAACAAAATGCTATTTGTAACACGGATGGATCTAGAGATTATCATACTGAGTGAAGTACGTCTGAAACAGAAAGACAAATACCATGTAATATCATTTATATGTGGAAATTAAAATATGATACAAATGAACTTTTTTAAAAAACAGAAACAAACCCACAGGCATAGAGAACAAACATGGTTATGAGAGGGGAAAGAGTCAGGGAGAATAAATCAGGAGCTTGGAATTAGCAGATAGAAACTGTTATATATAAAATAGATAAACAACAAGGACCAACAGTATAGCACAGGGAACTATATTCAATACATTATAATAACTTAGAAAAGACTGTGAAAAAGAATCCACACATATATATGTACAATTGAATCACTTTGTTGTATGCCAGAAACTAACACATTGTAAATTAGCTATACTTCAATTAAAAAAAAAAACAACAAACACAAGGATTCTGTCTCTACCACTTGCTAATGGGACAACCTGAGCTAGAGACTTAGTCACGAAAGTTGCCATAGTTTCTTAATCTATGAGGTAGAAATAATCATATCTGTCCTAATTATTGCACAGGATTGTTGTGAAGATAAAATAGTCACCCATGTTAAAGCCACTGAGCGCTCACTGAACATTAAATGCTGTTTCTTTGCTCAGCGCTTAGAAGTGTCGACTGACTGAAAACCAGCTGTCATCAGAATGAATTCTAGTGGGGGCCTGAGTAGTTTAGAGAAATGAAAAAGAACTGGATAAAAGCTAGTGGGTTTAGTGAACACTGTGCTTTAGAGAAAAAAAAAAAAAAAGGAAAAAAGTTCTGAAGGCAGCAGAATATATTCCTCAGAGACTCCCAAACTAGCAAGCAAGTCACACTGCCTCTTCATCAAAATCTAGGGGTGTCCTGATCTCCCTCACATGTCCCAGATAGCACAGACCAGAGGGCTGGGAGAGAATGGTGCCAACGCGTCTGGGCGGAGCCGTGGTACGAGCAGCACTTATTCCCTGCAGGGCCCTTGGTTTGAACTTCCTTAGAGGAGAACTACAGCTGCAAAAATCTGTCGGCTACTCTTCCAGAGTTCCTAACAAAATATTTAGATAGAGAAGTATTACTGGCAAACAAATTAAAATGCTCAAAATAATCAGTGAATCAATGATTATAGCCTGACATGCAAGTCACCAAAACTAAATGTGCAGTGGTTTATTCAAAATCTCCATTCAATGGATATGTCCAGATTTTGCCTATAATGTCTTAAATAATTTTAATCTTAGGAGAGTGAAATAAATAAAAATCTAGCCATGGATATGAGACTTTTAGCAGACAATTGAGCCAAAAAAAGCCTAATACAAAACAAGCCCTTTTATTTGTGACATTTAGTATTTATTTGGGCTTCCCCAGTGGCATAGTGGTAAAGAATTCGCCTAACAATGCTGGAGATGCAGGAGACCTGGGTCTGATCTTGGGTCGCAAAGATACCCTGGAGAAGAAATAGACAACTCACTCCAGTATTCTTGCCTGGGAAAACCCAGGGACAGAGGAGCCTGATGGGGCTACAGTCCATGAGGTGATAGAGTCAGACACACATGAGCAACTGAACACACACATAGTATTTATTCATTCTTTTATTCTCTTACTAGTTCATTCAATAATCATTTTTAAATACCTACTGAGTTGAGGTACAAACTACAAACAAAATATGCACTACGTAGTATCAATACGAACAAAGCTAGTGTAGGTGATGGAATTCCAGTTGAGCTATTTCAAATCCTAAAAAAAAGATGCTGCTAAATTGCTGCACTCAATATGCCAGCACATTTGGAAAACTCAGCAGTGGCCACAGGAAAAGGTCAGTTATCATTCCAATCCCAAAGAAAGGAATTCTTAAAGAGATGGCAATGCCAGACCATCTGACCTGCCTCTTGAGAAACCTATACACAGGTCAGGAAGCAACAGTTAGAACTGGACATGGAACAACAGACTGGTTCCAAATAGGAAAAGGAGTATGTCAAGGCTGTATATTGTCACCCTGCTTATTTAACTTATATGAAGAGTACATCATGAGAAACACTGGGCTGGATGAAGCACAGCTGGAATCAAGACTGCTGGGAAAAATATCAATAACCTCAGATATGCAGATGACACCACCCTTATGGCAGAAAGCGAAGAACAAAAGAGCCTCTTGATGAAAGTGAAAGAAGAGAGTGAAAACGTTGGCTTAAAACTTAACATGCAGAAAACTAAGATCATGGCATCTCATCCCGTCACTTTATGGCAAATAGATGGGGAAACAATGGAGACAGTGACAGACTTTATTTTGGGGGGGCTCTAAAATCACTGCAGATGGTGACTGCAGCCATGAAATTAAAAGATGCTTGCTCCTTGGTAGAAAAGTTATGACCAACCTAGACAGCATATTAAAAAGCAGAGACATTACTTTGTCAACAAAGGTCCATCTAGTCAAGGCTATGGTTTTTCCAGTGGTCATGTATGGATGTGAGAGTTGGATTATAAAGAAAGCTGAGCACCGAAGAATTGATGCTTTTGGACTGTGGTGTTGGAGAAGACTCTTGAGAGCCCCTTGGACTGCAAGGAGATCCAACCTGTCCATCCTAAAGGAAATCAGTCCTGAATATTCATTGGAAGGACTGATGTTAAAGCTGAAACTCCAATACTTTGGGCACCTGATGCAAAGAACTGACTCATTTGAAGAGACCCTGATGCTGGGAAAAATTGAAGGCAGGAGAAGGGGACGACAGAGGATGAGATGGTTGGATGGCATCACTGACTCAATGGACATGAGTTTGGGTGAACTCCGTGAGTTGGTGATGGACAGGGAGGCCTGGCGTGCTGCGGTGCATGGGGTCGCAAAGAGTTGGACACGACTGAGTGACTGAACTGAACTGAACTGAGTTGAGGTAGTAAATATAAGCTGCAACTTTATTAATTTTGTTAAACGAAATAAGGGTTATTGAGTGGCAGCTTTAATGGGAATATTGTTTCAGCCCTAAGGGACAATGGTGGCATGGAGGCATTATTGCAGACGTGACCTTACAGTAGACAGCCCAGCATCTCAGAAGATTATCTCTCTTTAGGGAGGCAAAGTTTCTCCATCCAGAGGGTGTGTCATGTAGGTTGACAAGAGCACCATGTAGACTGCTACCAAGTGGACTGGAGTTCCACAGACACATGTCAGTAAGTGACTTAGGGCTGTTGTGTCAATTGTTTCTACCTGGAGGGTAACCATGAGGCCTGAAGGACCAGAGATGCAAAGTGTCTGAGTGTCTGGCACACAGCAGTCATCCATAAAGCCACTACAAGCGCTTGAAGGGAGAATATATAGGGTGGGAGAAATCTTTCCCTCATGTAACTCCTGAAACAAAACAGCATTCAGGCTAAAGGCCATTTCAAGACTTGCAGGACCAAAAAGAGAAAAGAAAAAAACAACTGACACTCAATTTGAATTATGAAATTAAAAAGGCTGAATTTCCAAGCCTAAGTAATGTGAAGCACAAGTGAAATTCCAAGACTGACTTTACTATGGAAAAATACAAACACACTTGAGTCTTTCCACAGAGCAGCCAGAGTGGGCATAATTAGCCTGTTTTGAAAGTGGAGTCATTGGACACAGCCACACCTCTACAAGCCCTCTTATGGCTGACATTCTCCCAGGGGAAATTTTCACAAATTTTTACACCCAAAAAGGGATTATGGGGGAAGAAGAAGCTCCCAGAGAAAAAAACACTTGGATGTGAAGAGCAATACAATTTTAACACATTTTGAGTTTCTTAGAAACTATGCTGAGTTTCTCAGAAACATTGCTAGGGTTTTGGTAGGATTAATCACCAGATCTTTGTTCTAGATTTTTGTGTTCTATTTTTCACTCACAAATAGATAACTCACTAGCATGAGCCCGGAAGTTACATGTTCTGGTACAAATACCTAACTGGAAATTTCAAGATTCAAGACCACGTGAATCTTGGAGGTTTGTTGCTTAAGAAAAACGTAAATAAAATTCTTTGCTAATCGAACAAGAAATGTAACAAAAAGCTGTTTTAGGTATCCAGTTTCCAATCCACTTCAACAGGCCTGAAGTTATAACAAAACACTTAGAGCTTTTAAGTCATGACCTCTGGACTCAGACCAGGAGAAAAAGGTGGAAGTGCAGGATCTGTCTTTTCTTTCCCCTCACGTGTGTCCTCCTGCAGAGGTGTGACCTCAGGCCTGTAGGCAACTACTCAGCTCTTTAGTTTGCAACTGAAAAACCAGGGTCCTGGACTAGATCGATGGTTTTTGAGCTTCACTTCACTGCACTGGATACTCATTGTTTCCTAGAAACTGGGGGTTTTGCTAAAGAAAGGGGGCATGGGGGCAAAGTGGAAGTGATGTAGGTGGGACTTCCGGCCCCTTTTGTCTTTCATTAGAGCGCTTCTGTTAACATCCAGTTCACAAATTGGTCTTCCCAAAAATATTTCCTTTGGGACTTCTCTGGAGGTCCAGTGGTTAAGAATGTGCCTTGCAACTCAAGGGACGCTGATTCGATTCCTTTCAGGGATCTAAGATCTCAGATGCCACGGGCAACTAAACCCACACACCACAACTAGAGAGAAACCCACGTGCCTCAATGAAGACCCGACACAGCCAAATGAATCCATTTTACAAAGAAAGAGATTTCGCTTAAGTGAAGTGAAAGTCACTCAGTCGTGTCCGACTCTGTGACCCCATAGACTGCACAGTCCATGGAATTCTCCAGGCCAGAATACTGGAGTGGGCAGCCTTTCCCTTCTCCAGCGGATCTTCCCAACCCAGAGATTGAACCCTCCGGCATTGCAGGCGGAGTCTTTATCAGCTGAGCGGTCAGGAAAGCCTGATTTTGTTTAAACTGGTTTACCAAGTTTGACAACTTCTAAGATCATAGGACGGAGACTGTTGCCAGATTGAACAGCTTATGAGACTCTTCCAGCGTGATGCTTCTATAATTCCTTGCCCCGTCCCAGATGGTTACAACGCTGCTCTCTTGAGTCAACCTAGTGACCCCTGTTCCCCAGGCCCTGGCAGAGTCGGGGACAACGTCACACTGACCAGACTCGCTAACGCCAAGGTGAGCGCCTCTGCCTGCTGCCCGGACACGCAGCCCGTGCCCAGCCTCTCGCAGGAAGGGCCCCTTCCGGCACGCTCCTTGCCTGCGGGGCAGCGCCTCCGCTGAAGCTGTCCTCACCCTCCGTATCCTGCTGTGAGGAGGAGAGGAGTTCAGCTCCGCGAGGCCGCCTTCCAATCCCTCTCACCGCCGCTAACTCACACGTTCCTTCACTTGGCTGAGGGACTTGCGGTTAAATGGTTAGAGAGGAAACAAGCTCTTTCAAAACAATTCAACAAATACTGAAGCAAGATTTACATGTGAGATGTGTTTCTTAGCATGACAAGGAAAGCAAATTGGTACAGTGAGAAAAGTCCTGAGAAAGCAAAGCTGACGTGGTGGGGAGGCGGACGACCCCATCAAGCACTCACGTGGAACACACGCCAGGGTTTCTCAACTTTACCCTGTACTTAACCTCTTTCAAGGAAGAGGGGTGGGGCGCGGAGGAAAGGAAGCTGCAGATGCAGGCCAGCTTGCCTCACCAAGCGTGTAACGGATAGCACTATGGCCTCAAGACACTCCTGTGGAACATGAATAATGAGCAGACGTTTTTCATTATATAGCCAGTTATTTATTTTAAGACACTTCTGTGGAACATGAATAATGAGCCGACGTTTTTCATTATATAGCCAGTTATTTATTTTAATTTGCACACAGAAATAACAACCCATTAAGCTATGATTTTATGGATATGACAGACTATACTGAGGCAAAACTTTTAGAGGAAATTTAAAGAAAAGTACAAAAGTAATATAAAAGTTGTCACTAATATTTGGCAAAACTCATGACGGAGGTAGAAGGATTAATGGAGATCAGAAAACGTAGGGCTAGACCGGGTACAGATACTCTCCTATCCTATTTCTGGTAAAGCTAATCTGTGAAACTGTGTACAGACTTCTCTTCAAGTCATGTTAAGGTGTCTCATGTTTGCTTGTTTGTTTTTATTTTTTGAAACCTGTTTCTTTTAAAAATGTTTATTTACTTTTTTATTTTGTTGCATCAGGTCTTAGTTGTGGCATGCAGGTGAGATCTTTTGTTGCCGTTTGGGAAGGTCCCCTGGAGAAGGGCATGGCAGCCTACTCCAGTATTCTTGCCTGGAGAATCCCAAGGACAGAGGAGGCCGGTGGGCTACAGCATAGCGTCAGACATGACCGCATGATGGATCCTTTCACTGGAGGGACTCTTGCGTGGCACGTGGGCTTAGTTGTTCCAAGGCCTGTGGGATCTTGCCCCCACCCCCCCAACCAAGGACTGAGCCTGTGCCCCTGCATTGTAAGGCAGATTCCTAACCACTGGGCCACTAGGGAAGGCCCTGTTTCTTCATTAATTACCCTCATCCCACAATAACTGGTGCACAGAGGATGCTAAATAAGGTCTTTGAAGTGGATGAATACATTACTACTTGAATGAGTGCATGCATAAAGAAGAAATAATTGCTTCCTATCCCCAAGGAGCAGACATGTGCTCACACTGAGGGGAATGAGGATGATTAAAATAAGATCTCAGACTCACACTTGATCGTCTACAAGCCTCTGGCTCACCTAATGGGCCTGACAGTTTTCAGAGAAGGATTCCACTCGTCCCGTGATTCTGCTGGACAGTGTCTACACCCGGTAGGGAGTTACCACATACCCCACCCATGGAAGGGGGTCTTCTCAGCCCAGATTCTCAAATTCTGGGCCTGAATGAAGATTAAGGGACACTATAGCGCTATGAAATAGTGTACAAGGCAGTTTAGCAAAGGTGGAAAGAAACCCTGCTGAACCCAGAAGAAAAAGTGAGTGTTAATTCATGTCCGATTCTTTGTGACCCCGTAGACTGTAGCCTGCCAGGCTCCTTTGTACATGAGATTCTCCAAGCAAGAATGCTGGAGTAGGTAGCCATTCTCTCCTCCAAGGAATCTTCCTGACCCAGAGATGGAATCTGGGTCTCCTGCATCACAGGCAGATTCTTTACCATCTGGGCCACTAGGGAACCCAGGAGAGCCACCCACAAATGAGTGCCTGTCTGTGCAGGTGCTGAGCAGCCGTAGGGCATACATGTCAGCAGTTTTGCCCTTTGCTTGGAAAGCAAGGTGTGTGTGTACCCAGAGCACTTTATGACCAGCAGAATCAAGTAGCAAAGCCTGCTATTTTTTTTTTTTTAAGTCCGTGACGTACTCTGTGATCTGTGTATATAAGAAGGTGAGGTATAGAACAGCCTTGTGGACTCTGTGGGAGAGGGAGAGGGTGGGAAGATTTGGGAGAATGGCATTGAAACATGTATAATATCATGTATGAAACGAGTCGCCAGTCCAGGTTCGATGCACGATACTGGATGCTTGGGGCTGGTGCACTGGGACGACCCAGAGGGATGGTATGGGGAGGCAGGAGGGTTCAGGATGGGGAACACACGTATACCTGTGGCGGATTCATTTCAATATTTGGCAAAACTAATACAATATTGTAAAGTTTAAAAATAAAATAAAATTATTAAAAAATAATAATAATAATTAAAAAAAGAAGGTCTCTCTCAAACAGGATAGAAATGAATTGGAGAAAACAATTGTTTACGTGGTGGATATGTCTCCTTTGCCCACGTCCTGTTTGATAGTAATGAAGATTGCAACACCAAACGACCCCAGATATTCTGCTTGGAGTCACCATTCGTGATGATTGCTCATAGCTAATCAAAGGATGTTATGAAATGTGAGTCAGACAGCCGCTGGCTTCCTGGAAGTTCCAGAACCTGTATATAAAGAGGGAGCTTCCTAGTTGAGACACTGGAGCAGCAGAGAGGTAGGAGCTATCAGATTCCTTAAGCTGAGAAGGAAGACAGAGACCAACATGCCCAGACTGCCTCTGCTGCTGCTGCTACTCTGGGGCGCGGGGTCCCACGGCTTCCCAGCAGCGACTTCAGAAACACAGGAACAAGATGTGGAGACGGTGAAGGTAAATGCTCAACTTCACATGCCTAAGACGCAAAAGCCTTATTTGTGTTTTTCCACAATATAACAGAATAGTATCAGTATGCAGTTCTGCTGGTGATTTAGTAACTAAGTCGTGTCCAGCTCTTTGTGACCCCATGGACTGGAGCCCACCAGGCTCCTCTGTCCATGGGCTTCCCCCAGTGAGCATACTGACATGGGTTGCCATTCTCTTCCCCAGGGGATATTCCTGACCCAGGAATCAAATCCAGGTCTCCCGCATTGCAGGTGGACTCCTGCATGGTGGGCAGATTCCTGCATTGCAGGTGGATTCTTTACTGTCTGAGCTATGAGGGAAGCCCCCAGTAATAGTATAATAGAGTTTATTTAAGGATGCATTTCCTACAAAGAGAGATTTTTTCCAGAAAGGGTATTCTCCCCCAAAATGTATCTAGCTGTGCATAGACTCTCATTTTCCAGTTAAAAGTGATAGGGAACTAAAGGAATAATATACAAATATGTCTCTATAAAATTGTAATTCTGACTTCATAGTAAATAGTGGTAGGAAGAGTTCTACTCCAAAATGAGTTTCCACCAACAATAAGGATAATAAGGACCATGCAACCTAAGTGGAACCTTTAAAAGTAGTGTTTTGTGTCAGGTATGACAGTATAAACCATCAGTATTTAGTAAAATTGGAGGATTTCTCATTCAGTCTTTCGATAATTTTATCTTTCATCAGAAATACCTGGAAAACTACTACAACCTGAACAGTGATGGGAAGAAAGTTGAAAGGCAGAGAAACGGTGGCCTCGTAATTGAAAAGCTAAAGCAAATGCAGAAATTCTTTGGGCTTAGAGTGACCGGGAAACCAGATGCTGAAACCCTGAATGTGATGAAGCAGCCCAGATGTGGGGTGCCCGACGTGGCTCCGTTTGTTCTTACTCCAGGAAATCCTCGTTGGGAGAACACAAACCTGACCTACAGGTAATCAGATTGAGCACCAGAGTGGGAGCGCTTTTTCCCATCAGAGCCATGAGAAATGAAATCTGATGTGTCTGTCTTTTATTCCACTTGAAGGATTGAAAATTACACCCCAGACCTGTCAAGAGCAGATGTGGACCAAGCCATTGCGAAAGCCTTTCAACTCTGGAGCAATGTCACACCCTTGACCTTCACCAAGGTCTCTGAGGGTCAAGCGGACATAATGATATCCTTTGTCAGGGGAGGTAAGCTCTTTTTGTAGCATGAAAGTATTCTTACCTTAACTTCCCCTTGCCCTTGAATCTCTTCAGCTTTGCAGATAGATTTCCTTGTTTAAAAAAGAGTGTTGATTTTACAGACTTAAGAAGGAAACAAGATCTCGTTTGCTGAAAATCTGCTGGCCTCTTAGCAAAGTTAATGCTTTACTGTCCTGGGTTAAGCTAAATAAGAATCTAGAGAAACATCTGATGAATTCTGTTTCTTGCAGATCATCGTGACAACTCTCCCTTTGATGGACCTGGTGGAAACCTTGCTCATGCTTTTCAACCAGGGGCAGGTATCGGAGGAGACGCTCATTTTGATGATGATGAATGGTGGACCAACAATTTCCAAGGTAAGTCAGCTTGTCTTGCCTCTCTCAACCCTCCCCCCTCCTCCCACCTTCTCAGTTCATTGTAATATTGGTTGATTTAACTGAAAGAATGTGCTAATAGAAATAGGTACTTTGCTGCTACCACTTAGAAAATTAACAACACATTTAGAAACTATAAGAGAATTACTTCTGTTAGTAAGACCATCTTACTGGTTACAAATGGGCTACTCTGAAATTTCTATTGAGAAAGTGTTGAAAATATTAATGTTTTCCTTGTGGGCATCTACACAGAATCTTTTTTTCCTGGAAACACACCAAAGTGTAACAATGTTATTAAGATATCTAGAAATTAAGGGAGAAGATACTATATATTTTTTCTAAAATTTCCAGCATTACGCATCTATCAGTCTATAAATAGGAAAAAAATTGTGTTTATAGAAGAATATTGCTTCTCCATGAAATTATATATGCCATATAACCACTGACAAGATTGACTACTCTGTGCTAGAGCCTTGGTTGGCTGAATTTGCTCTTTAATTGTAATCATAGAATTCAAGTTTTAACCAATCTCTTCACTGGCTCCCAGATAGCTCAGTGGTAAAGAACCCGCCTGCGAAATACAGGAGACTTGGGTTTGATCCTTGGGTCATGGAGATCCCTGGAGAAGGAAATGGGAACCCACTCCAGTATTCTTGCCTGGGAAATCGCATGGACAGGGGAGCCTAGCAAGCTGCAGTCCATGGGGATGCAAAGACTCAGACATGCCTGAGCATGTAATCGCTTCACTATTAATGAATGCATCCTTCTCACCTTTCAGAAAAAAAAATTATATACTTCAAAAAGCTACTGATAAAATAAGAACATTAATCCTTGTACAGTTGTAGATTACTTCTTACTTAAATGTCTCAAAACTGAAAACATTTCAATTAATTGCAAATGGGTTTATTGTCCCTTTTAGATTATAACTTGTATCGGGTGGCAGCTCATGAATTTGGCCATTCCCTTGGACTTGCTCATTCTACTGACATTGGGGCTCTGATGTACCCCAGTTACATCTTCAGTGGCGATGTTCAGCTTTCTCAGGATGACATTGATGGGATCCAGGCCATCTATGGTGGGTATAAAGACAAACAGCATAGACAAGTGATCCTTAAAACATCCATTGTCTATCTTTTAAGAAGCCTTCATTGGTTATGTAGTTTTCCAAAGCCAGGCAGAACTAACTTCAGATCTCTTGTTCCTTTAGGACATTCCCAAAATCCCACTCAGCCAGTCGGCCCACAAACCCCAGAAGTGTGTGATAGCAAGCTAACTTTTGATGCCATAACTACAATTCGGGGAGAAGTGATGTTCTTCAAAGACCGGTAAGACAACAGTTCTTCTTTGCATTTTGTATTTGTAAGAATAATAGGACTCACTACTATGGGGCTATATGGGCTACTACTATGCTTCACATATTATTTATTACATTTGTTTATATACATAATTATAGTTATAATTAAGTATAAACAATAGCTTGCTCTTGCACAACATAATGAATTTTTAACAACTTTTTTCCCAGCATGTATTCTGTCACTTGATTCTCAGAAAACTTACCACTGACGTAGCAAATCAATAAATATAATTCCATTTTACAGATCAGTAAAGCAGAGAAGGCAATGGCACCCCACTCCAGTACTCTTGCCTGGAAAATCCCATGGATGGAGGAGCCTGGAAGGCTGCAGTCCATGGGGTCACTGAGGGTCGGACATGACTGAGCAACTTCCCTTTCACTTTTCACTTTCATGCATTGGAGAAGGAAATGGCAACCCACTCCAGTGTTCTTGCCTGGAGAATCCCAGGGATGGGGGAGCCTGGTGGGCTGCCGTTTATGGGGTCACACAGAGTCGGACATGACTGAAATGACTTAGCAAAGCAGAGAAAAGGAAAGAGATCCTCAGGGTACCGAGTTCACTGGCAGCAGAGCAGTAATCGGTCTTCTGAACTCTGCTTCAGGCCTCTTCCCGTTTTTGTCACTCTTTGGGATGGTTAAGTACATCAGAATTTTGTTAGGAGAAATTGGTCCTTTTCACAGCACTATCGTGCTGATGAGGGTTGTGTAGACCCCTTTGAAGTATCATCTTGGAAAAGACAGCCTTTCCAAAGCCTGTGGTCATAACAAGTCTCTGTGCCCCCAACACTGGGAGGAGGCAAAGACATGTAGGCGCAGGGAGACCCCCAGAAGTTCATGAGGTCCCGGAGGGGGTGGGGAATGGATGGTCACAGTGAGTTTCCGTCCTCAGAGGAGGGTCCCAGAGCTCCCTAGGTAGCATGAGACCTCGAGAAGTCTAGGGTCCCCTTGCGTGCAAGAAGTAGGGCTGCTCTGCATACAGTTCTGACTCCTAAAGGACCAGGAAAATAGTAACAGTCTTCTTCTGAACGGCACAGCCCAGCAAGCATAGAAAGTAGGGGTGCTTTAAAAGGCTAGCTTCTCCCTGCTCTCCTCTTGGAGTGCTGTTCTACTGGGTCACAGTCATAGCTGCCCCAGAAGGCAGGAGAGTCAGCTCCTCCTGCTTCCCAGCCTCTGCTTTACTATCTCGAGTTTAAGAGATAAGGACGGATATACGCAGCGGGTGGCTCAGTGCTGGGGAGTGCTAGGAAAGATACGGCTTTCAAGGAAAGCTCTCAGTACATCAGGACAGCTCATCAAAGCAAGTACTTGAGGGATGACCCCGAAGAACAGAGCCGAGTCTAAGGTCCGCAAGACCTGAGAGGACACTGAGGTCATTTAGACGTCACCAAGTCGTGGAGACACGGACGGCAGGAAACTGACCGCGACTGGCCTGCCCCAGGTCTCACAGGCAGGCAGAGGCCACTGGATCAGAAGGCCAGAGTCTGCCCTGCGGATCCACACGACAGTTTATGCTTTGTCTTTACCCCAGTCCCTGTGGACCGTAGAGTCAACTTTGTCATTAACAAATAATAGGCAGAGCCGGACACGACTGAAGTGACTTAGCACAAGAGGGACTGTAGAACCCACTTTGTGAACTGCCGGTCACAGGAGCACACAGGGAGTGGCTAGGGTTTAAACTACCCTTTGCCTCTTATCAGTCGCATGGCCTTGGACACATCCCTCTGCCCCCCGAACTCATTTTCTAATCCGTGAGATGGAAGTAATCTCTTACAGGATTTCTGTGAGGTAGGGCATGAAGTAGGTAGAGTTTGTTCGATATGCAGAATGCTAGTGTTGTGTCCTAGCCAGTGCCATTGGAGAATTTTGCAAGCTGGTTGTTAAACAGCATTATTAAACGTTTAATTATATCAATTTAAAATTATATTTAAACCAAAGGCACTAAAAATAATTATAACTCATCCCTTTTTGTGTGTGTGTGGGGGGGTATGTGTGTGCGTGTGTGTTAGTCCCTCAGTCATGTCCAGCTCTGTGACCCCATGGACTGTAGCCCTCGCCTACCAGGCTCCTCTGTCTATGGAATTCTCCAGGCAAGAATACTGGAGTGGGTAGCCATTCCTTTCTCCAGGGGATCTTTCCAGCCTAGGGATCAAACTCAGGTCTCCTCCGTTGCAGATAGATTCTTTACCGTCTGAGCCACCAGGGAAGGCCCCATCCCTTTGCATCCCTTTGCATCCCTTTGCAATTATTTTGCTATATATTTCTATTTATTTATATTCCTGAGATGGCTTGTGCCTGTATGGGGGAAATACTATACAGTTAGGTACCACTGCAAATGTCTTGAAATCTGCAGTGGTTGGAGTTTCCACCAAGAAAGTAAGCAAAGGCTACAGACCAGAGCTCCTGTCCACCTCCACTTTGGAGAGCCACATGTGGAACACTAGCCCACAGGCCACCAGTGCCCCTAGAAGGGCCTGGATGGCACCAGAACGTGCTATGTATTTGATCAAAGCCTTTTTTTTTTTCAAATTAGGTTCTACATGCGCACAAATCCCTTGTACCCAGAAGTGGAGCTCAATTTCATTTCTGTTTTCTGGCCACGTCTCCCAAATGGACTTCAAGCTGCTTATGAGGTTGCCGACAGGGATGAGGTCCGGTTTTTCAAAGGTAATACTTCCAATTTTTGTTGTTCTTTAGTCACCAAGTCATGTCTGACTCTTTTGCAACCCCATGGATTGTAGTCTGCTGGGCTCCTCTGTCCAATTAGCTCTCAGTTTTTACCAGCTGGGGCTTCCCTGGTGGCTCAGAGGGTAAAGCATTCGCCTGCAATGCGGGAGACCCAGGTTCCATCCCTGGGTGGGAAGATCCCCTGGAGAAGCGAATGGCAGCCCACACAGTATTCTTGCCTGGAAAATCCCATGGGCAGAGGAGCCTGGTGGGCTACAGTCCACTTGGTCACAGAGTCGGACATGACTGAGCGACTTCACTTTCACTTTTTACCAATTAAGTTTTCTTCTGCTTTGGGTTCATGTATGAGATTACTACCGACTTTCTTTCCATGGACTTTTGACAAACTGAGCAGTCAGACCATGTCAGTGGGAGTCCATCCCCTTAGCTAAGAATTAGAGTGCATTTCTAAGGGAAAAAATTTGATACACAGATTTCCTGGCTTGTTTGTGAATCTGGACTTACGAAAGGATTTTCTATGCAAACTATGTATTTTAAATCCTCTCCACCTCCCTGGGGTGTCCAGGAATAAACCTGAGACGAACATTGGAGTCGCTTGGTTTCCTAGAGCCTGTTTTCCACAAGTTGCTGTCCCAGGTCTGTGAGAATCACAGAATGTCACTTAGCATAAGGCCCACAAAGTCCATCTATGTCGTCAGATCCTACTCCAGACCTTCTTGAATGTTACCAAGATTCCCAGGCAATTCATATGTACTTTAAAGTGTGAAAAGTCCTTAATTACCATGAATTGAATGAGGCAAACTTTTTGATTCTATCAGAATAAAACCCCAATCCAATGATCAGCTCCTTACTTTGACAACACTATGCCAAGTAACAGTTTTCTGCAAATATATGTTTGGCATAGTTATAGACAAACATTAAGACACCCGACCCAGTAATCCTCTCAAGGCAAAGAACTGAAAACAATTCAGATGGGCAATAAACTTTGAAATGAGCTTTCTAGCTCTTTTATAATGAAAATAAATAGGATTTTAGATACACAAAGTTTCAAACTGTCCCCCCTCCCCTCCCCGAGGGATAAATAAGAATATTTGTGCAATGAGAACAATGCTGGCTTCAAGATGTAAGACCAGTTTTATTTGACTTGGGGTTTACTAAGTATTGGAGAAGGAAAAGGCTACCCACTCCAGTATTCTGAGGTGGAGAATTCCATGGACTCTATAGTCCATGGGGTCACAAAAAGTCAGACACGACTGAGCAGCTTTCACTTCACTTACGGAGTGAAACATGCAGAATCTGGACACAGCCTAAATTTCAGGATTTGGAACCGTCTTCTAGTTAGATGTAATGATTTCTACCCAGGGTCGCAAGTCATTACAGACTGTGAGTCATTACAACCCTCTGGCCTTTAGGATACCTTGGGGTGAACTTCTGCAGCCTGTGGGCAACCTGGAGAAGCAAAGATTTCTATCCCTGTGGTGGCATGATGAACTCTTTAGTCGTTTGAACTTTGGAAAGAGGTCCCCAGCTCCATAAACCAGTCATTCCCAAAGCTCGCTACAGATTAGAATCATCCAGGAAAATGAACTTAAATATACTAATTTAATTGGTCTGGGGTAGGATATCAGCATCAGTATTCAGAAAAAACACAAAAATCTCCCTAAATGATTCTGATGTGCAGTGGGGACACTGCCCTCGCACGTGAGAGTAAGCATTTAGCTGGAGATCTGCTTCCTGTCTACTGGTGCCCTTGGCAAGGGTTTTCATCCCGGTTTCTTGATTGGCAGGTAACAAGTACTGGGCGGTTAAGGGGCAGGATGTGCTCCGCGGATACCCCAGGGACATCTACAGAACCTTTGGCTTTCCGAGAACGGTGAAGAGTATCGATGCTGCTGTTTCTGAGGAAGATACTGGGAAAACATACTTCTTTGTTGCCAACAAATGCTGGAGGTAAAGACTGGGTGCAGAACATGGGAGGACAGCTGTCCTTTCTACGTAGAAGTTACTAGATTGACTCATTTAAGACACGAGTCTCATATTGCCTTGGCTGGCTGCCTTTGCTGTGAATAGCAGTAGCTTTTCTAGTTGCAAAGTCCATTGACCAGTAATGATCATATCTGTCCTAGAAATCCAGGAAGAACGTGAGCCTGAATTGAGAAAGATAATGTGAAGAGAAGGGCATTCATCTTCATAGAACTGCTGCAGCCACCAGGAACTTATCTTTCACCTCATTCGACATTAATGGCACCCACTGGAGAAGTTAGAATTAGATGTTATAATTCAGAGGGACCTTTTAAATTTTCTAGTCCACCCAGAATCCTACTCACCTCATCTCACCTCCTATTTTATACATAATCTGTGAAAAAGTTTTTATTACATTCTTGCTGATGAATTCCTATACCTTTAACAAATAGTTCTGACATTCCAATTATTTTTTGACCAGGTATGATGAATATAAACAGTCCATGGATGCAGGTTATCCCAAAATGATAGCAGAAGAGTTTCCTGGAATTGGCAACAAAGTTGATGCTGTTTTCCAGAAAGGTGGTAAGTGAGTTTATATACTCCTCTCTTTTGTTGCCACAGAATATCATCAGTCTTGTTATTTAGAACAGAAAATACCAAAAATATTTATTCTTATAAATGACTTTGATTTTTTAATAATTCAGATTAAACCTAGAAATCATTTGTATAATATAATGTCTCCTTTGTTTTACTTCTAGGATTTTTCTATTTCTTCCATGGAAAAAGGCAATACAAATTTGATCCCAAAACTAAGAGAATTTTGACTCTTCTAAAAGCTAATAGCTGGTTCAACTGCAGAAAAAATTGACCAATGTTTACAAGGTTAAACAGAAAAGTATGTTGTACAAGTCTAGGGAAGGTGTTTCCTGAAGAGCCTTCTGTTGTGTTAGTCACTCAGTTGTGTCTGACTCTTTGTGACCCCACGGACTGTAACCCACCAGGCTCCTTTGTCCATGGATTCTCCAGGCAAGAATACTGGAGTGGGTTGCCATCTCCTTCTCCATGAAGAGCCATGTATTTAAATAAAATAAAGTTATTAAGTATAATCTTATTTTAAAGTATAATCTTATTTATACCTCATTCAGCATTTTTTTATGATTTAGAATGTAATTTTTATATACTATATACTACTGTAATTTAGTTCCCCAAATGAGGCCTAACTAAGGTCAGGGTTATAGTTTATGGATTCATATGGGCCAGTTTTACAATGAGAGAAACTCTTCTGCAAAATATGAGACTCTGACATTGATAGTGGAAAACACTCTCAGTGATGTCTTCTCTCAAGAGAGAGAGAGACGAGATATGAGCCTTCACCATAGAAAACAATTCAAGAACGTATGAGCAACCATTACTACCATCCTGATACGCAAGGGACAACTTTGTTATAAAGTGTTTTACGTTTGAAATAAAGCCATCCCTGTCTCTACTGTTTCTTAAACTTTCTATTATATTATGTTATTATTTCTGATTTTAAAGTCACTCAGATATTTTCAAATTTGAGATAATAATTAGACAACTATGCAATATATTCATGTGTGAAATGAGAATAGATGAAAAGTTCAGATATTCTCCCTTCTCATGGAATTTACATCATACAGAAGGGGGCAGAATCTATTTTCCATGCCCTTATAAGGGTTCCAAACTTGGTTTTTGGTAAGCTCAGTGACATCATGGCAGTGCTTTCTAAGGGCCAGTCCTCTTCTCTCCTGAGTACACGGAAGGGTTATATTTTCCAGTTCAGTTCCCCTCAGATGTGGAAGGGAGGAGTGGGAAGTGGCACCTGGATAGTCCTGGCCAGCAGAGTGTGCCCAGAAGTGACCACTGTCACTTCTGGATGGAAACCCTGGATGCTGGTGGAAACTTCTCCAGCGCTGTGGGATGCATGCTCAGTCATCAGTGTCTGACTCTTTGTGACCCCATGGACTGCAGCTCGTCAGGCTCTTCTGTCCATGGGATTCTTCAGGCAAGAGTACTAGAGCGGGTTGCCATTCCCTCCTCCAGGGATCTTCCCAACCCAGACATCAAGCCTGTGTCTCCTGCATCTCCTGCATTGCAGGAGGATTCTTTATTGCCAAGCCACTGGGGAAGCCATTGTAGAAGCACAGTTTGAGAGAATTTCCACAAGGTGGAAGAAGCCTGAATTCTTGGACCAACGGTCTGAACAGTCACCCAAAACCTCAGTAGATTTTGCTTAAGAAATAAATGTTCATTGTGCTAAGCTACCAAGATTTTAGATTTTGTTAAAGCTATACAACTCGGAGAAGGCAATGGCACCCCAGTCCAGAACTCTTGCCTGGAAAATCCCATGGATGGAGGAGCCTGGAAGGCTGCAGTCCATGGGGTCGCTAAGAGTCGGATACTATTGAGCGACTTCACTTTCAGTTTTCACTTTCATGCATTTGAGAAGGAAATGGCAACCCACTCCAGTGTTGTTTCCTGGAGAATCCCAGGGACGGGGGAGCCTGGTGGGCTGCTGTCTATGGGGTCGCACAGAGTTGGACACAAATGAAGTGACTTAGGACTTAGCACCAGCATACAACTAGCTCTCCCAGAGGAACACTGTCCAGTTTCTCATGCCTGAGTTGGGAGGGTGTTAATGGAGACAGGAGTCCTGTAGGTAGCCTCTGAGCCCTGTGAGCATCAGGCACACCTCAGAGGTTGCTCAGAGGTTTGCATGCTCACTTCCTCAGTCGTGTCCCACCCTTTGCAACTCTGTGGACTGTAATCCACCAGATTTCTCTGTCCAGGGGATTTTCCAGACAAGAATTCTGGAGTGGGTTGTCATTTTCTCCTTCAGGGGATCTTCCCAACCCAAGGCTTGAACCCATGCCTCCTGCATCTCCGCACTGCAGGCGGATTCTTTAGTACTGAGACATAGGGGACTTCCAGAATATTTACAGACTTCCAAGTACGTAAAGAGTCTTGGGAATATTTTGAGGTGTTCATGATTCTGAGGCAGGCAGCTAAGTCAACAATTTGGACAGCAGTATAATCTTCCCTTTGGCTAAGTCCCTCTCATATTGAAATACAGCATAATTGCAGAAAAGTGCACATGTAAATATTCCCATCAATGTGTTATCACAAAGTTAATAACTCTATGGAACCCTCACCCAGCTCAAGAAACAAAACATGACCAGTGTCAAGGAGGGGGAAATGTCTCTCTTACCCCTCTTTAGCCCTTGTGGCAGCACTAATAATTAAGTTGACATGAGACAGATTAACAGAAGAAAAAGACATTTAACTTAATGCATGCACAAGGAGGTGTCATAGAAATGAGACCTCAAGCGGGCAGCTTGTTAAGATACAGAAGCAATAAACTTGTGAGGAATTGAGAAGACAAAGAAATTTAGTGAAGAATCTAAGGAGAGTTTGATTCGGAGCAGTGAACTGAAATCGCGAGTTTTTGAGTATACAGGCTTCTAAGCCCTGCGAGTCCTGTGTCTGGTGATGACGTCTCTCCATCTGCAGCTGCAGGGCTGCCACCTGCTTTCAATTTGATCCTCCCTAAGTGCCGTTATGACAGCTGTTTATGATGAGGACTCTCAAAATAATCTCCCTTTCAAATAGTGCCAATTTAAAGGATTCATCATTTGGCCATTGATGAGTAGGATCTTATATCAATTTCAAATGGTGAGTCAAACCAATAAGTGTTTTTATGTCTTAACCAAAGATGCAGGAGCCATCTCACAAGACAGTATGTATCCCCCACACAATCCTATCACGGCTCAGCTCTCTCTTAGCTCGTTCCCCAGAATAAGGGCCTGAAACAGGGATTCTAGGTGCCTTCAGTGGGGGAGGAGTGCTCTCAGGAGGAGGGGAAAAAACACTTTAGAGCAGGAAAAAGCGAAAAAATGCTGAAGAACGCGATCTGAGACAGAGCTTGCTTTGGTCTCATGGGCAAGGAACTCTGGAGCAAAAACTGAATTACCGTTAGTCGTACCTTGAGGCAAAGGAACTAGCCTTTTGCATCCCTGTGTCAACCGTTATCAGTTGAGGCCTGGTTTGGGGAGACAGGTGTAGCTCCCCGGAAGGACGCTCTCATTCGGCAAAGTAACGGGACAACCGGGAGCTGTAGCAGCTGACCCTTGCAGTATCCACCAGGGCGCCGACGGGGAGCGGGGGCAGTGCCAAGAACACTCTCTATACACTCTGTGTCCCCCAAAGAAACCACTATGCCCCCACCTGCTAAGACCTTAGGCTAAACTCACCCATTTTTAACTAAACTGATTCAAGCGTATATATTTTCTATCTGCCTTACTGTGTTGAACATTATCACTCTGCACTTTACCCACTGACTTTGGGTTGTTACCATTTGTTGTTGTTGTTCAGTCACTAAGTCGTGTCTCACTCTTTGCAACCCCTTGGACTGTAGCTCACCAGGCTCCTCTGTCCGTGAGATTTCCCAGGCGAAAATACCGGAATGTGTTGTCATTCCTTCTCCAGGGGATCTGCCCGACCCATGTCTCCTGCATTGGCAGGTGGATTCGTTACTGCTGAGCCACCAGGGAAGCCCTGTTACCATTTGGGGGCTTTTATAAATAATGTGGCACACATATAGGCATTTCTGCTGACTGGACACCAAAGAGTACAATTGCTGAGTCACAGAGATTGTCAGAAACTCTTCAGATTCTTCCCTGGCTTCATTTCTGTTATTCCACCACAACCGTGGTGGCTGGCTCTGTTCAGGTGCTAAACCAGCTTCTAACAGCAGTTCTTGTTGGGCCTGTGCAGGGTGTTTCTAGCTTCCTTCTCTAGGGTTTTTCCCCCTTTTCTGTTGCTGTTCCATCCATCTCTGCTATGGAACTCCCTTGGAATTCATGCACATACAACCTAGAATTGACAAGATTAATCGTTTGTGGGGCAAATATTTTACCAATGTGAGAGGAATCGATGAATAAACACACCTCCCTTTCTTTCTTCAGAAGGATGCTTCTAAGAAATATTTCCCGTAGCCCCTCAGACAGTCTCATATTATGCAACACTTATCTTTGTCCAATTGAGAATTCATCTGTGTATTGTCTCTCCTGCTTTCCCTGATTGGGTCTCCTTGTCTCTCAATCCAGCCCCCCCTGGGTTACCCTTAAACTTTTGTCCCGGGCTCTGCTTTCTAGGAATACTAAATTAAGATAACTTGTGCATGGTATGTAGTGGCATTACAGTTACTAAGACTTTCATCTGGGGCTGATTATGGAAAGATGAAGATGAATGGTGAGGTGTTGGATCATCAGGTGCCTATGACATTTCAACAGTATGAGAAGGAAGGTAAGAAATGTAGAGTGGGTTGATTAACTGCCCTAGGAATCTACTATAGAAAGCAATAGGCTCAGGGAAGCCAAATATCTCAAGACACTTTGTGAATGCTCACAGATATTAATGGCAGCATTTTAAAAACTCCACATCTATTGTAGACCACGCTGGAAATAAGTCCCAGACCTAATCGCAAAATTGGACATTTTCTAGCTGGAAATAATGGGCAAACCTGAAAACCTTGAACACCTAAATTTCTCTGTAAGTCCACATGTGTAGAAGTATCTCCCTCCTTACAGAGGAGGACAATCTACCCTTGCATAGAGAATACACGAAGACTGTATCTGACTCTGTATCTCACAAGGTAATTCCTGTCCTCCTCCCAAATTGTCTCCTTCACCCCTCATCGTTTTCAGGCAAAGGACTAAAGTCAGGTCTCAGTGTAGCTCAAATCCTAGCTAAAGCAGGAAGTTACTTACACATCAGACTTGTGTGGGAGTGATTGAGAGTTTGGAGATGTCCCTCGCTTTCTACAGATTCCCTGGTGGCTCAGACAGTAAAGTGTCTGCCTGTGATGCGGGAGACCTGGGTTCAATCCCTGGGTCGGGAAGATCCCCTGGAAAAGGAAATGGCAACCCACTCCAGTACTCTCGCCTAGAAAATTCCATGGATGGAGGAGCCTGGTAGGCTACAGTCCATGGGGTCACAAAGAGTCTGACATGGCTGAGTGACTTCACTCACTCAGATACACTGAAAAATGTTTTTTGGTTTTTTTTACTAAATATAGTTGATGTACAATATTATGTTAGTTTCAAATGTGCTATACAGTGATTTCACATTTACATTCATTTTGAAGTGATCATCATAAGTCTAGCCATCTGTCTCCTTGTAAAGTTATTACAATATTACTGACCCTATTCCTTCTGCTGCATAGTACATCCCTGTGGCTTATTTATTTTACACCTGAAAATTTGTACCGCTTAATCTCCTTAACCTATTTCACCCCTTCCCACCCGCCTCCCCTCTGACAACCACCTGTTTGGACCCTGTATCTCTCAGTGTGTTTTTATTTTGTTATGCTTGCTTGTTTTTTTTACCTTTTTGAGATTCCACATACAGTAAGATGAAGTGGTATTTATCTGTCTCTGTCTGACTTATTCCATTAAGCCATAATGTCCTTAGATGCATCCATGTCACGGCAAATTGTAGGTCTTTTCTTTACGACTGAATAATACATTTCATTATGTGTATATATGCCTCATCTTCTTTATCAATTTATCTACCAGTGGACACCTAGGTTACCTGCCTATTGTACATAATGCTGCAATAAACATTGGTGTGCATGCATCTTTTTGAATTAGTGGTTTTTCTTTCTTCAGGAAAACACCTAGAAGTGAAGTTGCTGTCCTACCTCACTATCACAGATGGCGGTTCACTCTTTAGATTTCAAGGAAACTCCATTCTGTTTTCCATAGTGGCTTCATCAATTTACAATTCAACCAACAGGGCACAAGAGTTGCTTTCTCTCCACGTCCTTGCTGTTTGTTGTCTTCCAGTTAATAGCCACTCTGACAGGTGTCAGGCAGTTGAGCATCTTTTCATGTGTCTGTGGCCCATCTGCCTGTCTTCTCTGGAAAGATGTCTATTCAGGTCCTCCACCAATTTTTAAATCAGGTTGTTGGTTTGTTTTAATGTTGAGTTGTAAGAATTCTTTGTAGTTTTGGGATATCAATTCATTATTAGATATATCATTTGCAAATACCTTCTCACATTCAATAGGCTGTCTTTCATTTCATTTCATTTCAATAGGCTGTCATTTCATTTCATTTCATAGTTTCTTCCCTATTCAAAAGCTTTTTATTTTGATTTTGTCCCACTTGCTTATTTTTGCTATTATTCTCCTTGCTGAGAAGACAGACTCAAAAAAAGTATTGTTAAGACCACTGTCAAAGAGCATTCTGTGTATGTTTTATTCTATAAGTTTTATGGTCTTTAAAATCATTGAAGATTTTAACCCATTTTGAGCTTATTTTTTTTATATGATGTGATTCTTTTGCATGTAGCTGACCAGTTTTTCCAGTACCAGTTTATTGAAAAGGCTCTGTTTTCTTCATTGAATATCCTTGCCTCCTTTGCTGTAGATTCATTGAGTATATAAGTGTCAGTTTATTTCTGGGCTCTCCACTCTATTCCACTGATGTATGATCTGTTTTGTGTAGTACTCTATTGTTTGGTGACTGTAGTTTTGTAGTCCAGCTTGAAATCAGGGGAATATTACACCTCCTGCTTTGTCTTCCTTTCTTCAGGTTGCTTTGACTATTTAGAGTCTTTTGTGGTTCCACAAAAATTTTAAAAGTTTTTGTTCCGTTCTGTGAAAAATGCCTTTAATAGTTTGATAGAGATTGCATTGAAACTGTAGACTGCCTTGGGAAGTATGGTCACGTTAACAATATTGACCCTTTCAATTCATGAACACAGTATATTTTCTCATTTGTTTGTGTCATTTTCAGCTTCCTTTATCAGTGTCTTATAGCTTGCAGAGTACTAGTTTTTACCTTTTTTGCTGATGTTTATTCATAGGAATTTTATTCTTTTTGATGCAATTGTAAATGGGATTATGTTCTTAATTTCTCTTTCAGATAGTTCATTATCAGTGTATAAAAATACAATAGATTTCTAATGTGTTAACTTTGTGTCCTAAAATTTACTGAATTCATTTAATAGCTTATTTAAGATATTCTACATATAATATTATGTAGTCTGTAAACAATGATAGTTTTATTTCATCCTTTCTAATTTGGATTCTTTTTATTTCTTTTTTTGTCTGATTATAGCGGCTAGGACTTTGTGCTAAATAAAAGTGGAAAGAAGAGGCATTTTGTACTTATTCCTGATCTTAAAAGGAAATGCTTTCAGCATTTCACCATTGAGTATTATGTTGGCTCTGGGCTTGTCATATATGGCCTTTATTACATTGAGGTGTGTTCTAGCTATATCAATTTTGTGGAGAATTGTTTTTTTTTAATTGTAAATGAGTTTTAAATTTTGTCAAAAGCATTTTCCAAATATATTGAGATGATCATGTAGTTCTTAGTCTTTAATTGTTAATATGGTGAAAGTGAAAGTCCCTCAGTCATGTCCGACTCTTTGCGACCCCATGGACTATACAGTCCATGGAATTCTCCAGGCCAGAATACTGGCGTGGGTAGCCTTTCCCTTCTCCAGGGGTTCTTCCCAACCCAGTGATCAAACCCAGGTCTCCTGCATTGCAGGCAGATTCCTAACCAGCTGAGCCACAAGGGAAGCCCAAGAATACTGGAATAGGTAGGGTAATCCTTCTCCAGTGGATCTTCCTGACCCAGGAATCAAACCAGGGTCTCCTGCATTGCAGGCGGATTCTTTACCAACTGAGCTATCAGGGAAGCCCCAATATGGTATTGAGAGTTATTCTTAGGTAGGTTGATAGGGAGTCCTGGGTCCTCAAGGAGGAGAAGGAGGCAAACATTTTTTTACATTCCTTCACCTTAGTCATATAGGACTTTTTTTCCTAAGCTCTGAGTTTCTATGTCAACAATCTTTCGCCTAACACTCACTTTCTTTAAGCCCAGAGCTAATGATTACACAACAAAACAATATATCTTATGTGGCAACCTCTTTTTCTTCAAAAGTCTACGCTCTTAATTATATGGATATAATATATCCTGCCCAGAGACATCTTGTCCGGAGACCATTCCCCTTGGTTAATCTTATTTTGATGTTGTCTCAAGATGTACACTGTGGGAGAAGAGACTGGTAAAACTTTCACAGCCTTGAGGTATTTCTTTAACTATGTTTAGCAGTCCACTAAAAAGTACATATTGCCCCACCTAAACTAGCAAGAGTGGGCACTCTTCTACCCCCTTCCAAGTGTCTTTTGCTGGAAGCTTTTCTCTATCCTTTCACTTTAATAAAATCTCTTCTCCACAAAGCTCTGAATGACTGAGGCTGCACCTTTGGTCCCAGAGAGAATTCTTCTCCTTTGGAGACCATGATCTGACACCATTCACTGTAAGCTACCAGCACAGCATATTGATGGATTTGTGGATAACAAGCCATCACAGCATCCCTGGGATAAATCCTACTTGATCACTGTATATGAGCCTTTTAATGTATTTTTGAATTTGGTTTGCTAATTTTTTTTTTTTTGAGAATTTTTGCTTCTATGTTCATTAGTGATATTGCCCTAATGTCTTTGTGTGAGTTTTTTGTGTGGTTTTAGTATCAGGATGTGGAGAAGGAAATGGCAACCCACTCCAGTGTTCTTGCCTGGAGAATCCCAGAGACAGGGGAGCCTGGTGGGCTGCCCTCTCTGGGGTCGCACAGTGTCGGACACGACTGAAGCGACTTAGCAACAGCAGCAGCATCAGGATGATGCCGGCTTTATAGAATGAGTTTGAAAGTGTTCCATCCTCTTTGATTTTTTGGAATAGTTTTAAAAGGATGGGTATTACTTCTTTAAATGTTCACTGTGAAGCCATCTAGTCCAGGACTTTTGCTTTTTGTGAATTTTCTTTGTACTACTGACTCGATTTCATTACTGGTAATTGGTCTCTTCATATTTTCTTTTTCTTCCTGATTCAGTCTTAGAAGATTGTATATTTTGTGAATTTGTTCACTTTTTTAGGTCATTCATTTCATCAGTGTATTATTATTCATTTTAATCTCTTATGAATCTTTGTACTTCTGTAGTGTCGTTGTACATTCTCCTCTTTCATGTCTGATTTTACTTATTGAGCTCTCTCTATTTTTATTGTTTGAGAGTCCCTTGGAGAGCAAGATCAAATCAATCAATCTGAAAAGAAATCTACCCTGAGTACTCTTTGGAAGGACTGATTCTGAAGCTCCAACACTTTGGCCACCTGATGTGAATAGCTGACTCATTGGAAAAGATCCTGATGCCGAGATAGATTGAAGGCAGAAGGAGAAGAAGCCTACAGAGGATGAGATGGTTGGATGGGATCACTGATTCAATGGACACTGACTTGGGCAAACTCTGGGAAATAGTGAGGGACAGGGAAGCCTGGAGTCCCAAGGGGTCACAAAGAGTCAGACACAACTTGGTAACTGAACAAAAATTTTTTTTGATGAGTCTGGCTAAAGTTTCTTTTTTATCAATTTTATCTTTTCAAAGACCCAGCTCTTGGTTTCATTGATCTTTCTTCTTCTTCTTCTTCTTTTTTTTTTTTTTTTCAGTCTCTCATTTATTATGCTCTGCTCTTTTTATCTCCTACTAACTTGGGATTTTGTTTTTTCTTTTTGGAGTTACTGTCAGTGTAAGAGTAAATTGTCTATTTGAGATTTTTCTTGCTTCTTGATGTAGTCTTGCATCATTCTTTTTTTAACTTTTTAACTTAAAAAAGCATTTATTTATTTGGCTGCTTCATGTCTCACTTGCAGCACACAGGATCTTTGGGGTGGTTTCATTGGGTGCATAGATTCTCTGGTTGTGGCATGCAGGCTCAGAAGTTGCAGTGCACAGGCTGCAGAGTGCAGGGCATTAGCAGTGGCAGCAAACGGGCTCTCTGGCTGTGGCACACAAGCTCCAGACCAGGCGGCTCAGTGGTGGTGCTGTGTAGGCTTAGTTGCACTGCCGTATGTAGGATCTTAGTTTCCCAATCGGGGATCAAATCCTCTGCATTTCAAGGCAGATTCCTAACCACTGGACCACCGGGAAATTTTCTAGGCATGTATCATTCTAAACTTCCCTGTTAGATCTGCTTTATCTGCAGCTCATATACTTTGAATCATTCCATCTCCATTTGTCTCTAAGTATTTCTTGATTCTTTCATAGACGCATTGGTTATTTAGTATAGGTTGTTTATGCATATGTTTTTTTTTTTAATTACAGTTTTTTCTCTTAGTGTTGATTTCTAGTTTCATACCACTATGGTTGGAAAAGATGTTTTATCAAAGCTATAGTATTTGTAAACTTATTGAGACTTGTTTTGTGCCCTAGCATGTGATCCATTCTGGAAAATACTCCATGTGCACTTGAAAAGAATATGTATTTTGCTTTTGAGGAAAGTGAAATGAAAGTTCTCAGTTTAGTTCAGTTCAGTCGCTCAGTCGTGTCTGACTCTTTGTGACTCCATGAGCTGCAGCATGCCAGGCCTCCCTGCCCAACACCAACTCCCGGAGTTCGCCAAAACCCATGTCCATTGAGTCGGTGATGCCATCCAACCATCTTATCCTCTGTCATCCCCTTCTCCTCCTGCCCACAATCTTTCCCAGCATCAGGGTCTTTTCAAATGAGTGAATTCTTTCCATCAGGTGGCCAAAGTGTTGGAGTTTCAGATTCAACATCAGACCTTTCAATGAACACACAGGACTGATTTCCTTTAGAATGGCCTGGTTGGATCTCCTTGCAGTCCAAGGGACTCTCAAGAGTCTTCTCCAACACCACAGTTCAAAAGCATCAATTCTTCGGTGCTCAGCTTTCTTTATAGTCCAGCTCTCACATCCATACATGACCACAGGAAAAATCATAGCCTTGACTAGACAGACCTTTATTGACAAAGTAATGTCTATGCTTTTGAATATGCTGTCTAGGTTGGTCATAACTTTCCTTCCGAGGAGTAAGTGTCTTTTAATTTCATGGCCACAATCACCATCTGTAGTAATTTTGGAGCCCAGAAAAATAAAGTCAGCCATTGTTTCCACTGTTTCCCCATCTATTTGCCGTGAAGTGATGGGACCAGATGCCATGATCTTCGTTTTCTGAACATTGAGCTTTAAGCCAACTTTTTTACTCTCCTCTTTCACTTTCATCAAGAGGCTTTTTATTTCCTCTTCACTTTCTGCCATAAGGGTGGTGTCATCTGCATATCTGAGGTTATTGATATTTCTCCCAGCAATCTTGATTCCAGCTTGTGCTTCTTCCAGTCCAGCGTTTCTCATGATGTACTCTGCATATAAGTTAAATAAGCACGGTGACAATATACTGGCTTGACGTACTCCTTTTCCTATTTGGACCCAGTCTGTTGTTCCATGTCCAGTTCTAACTGTTGCTTCCTGACCTGCATATAGGTTTCTCAAGAGGCAGGTCAGGTGGTCTGGTATTCCCATCTCTTTCAGAATTTTCCACAGTTTATTGTGATCCGCACAGTCAAAGGCTTTGGCATAGTCAATAAAGTAGAAGTAGATGTTTTTCTGGAACTCTCTTGCGTTTTTGATGATCCAGCGGATGTTGGCAATTTGATCTCTGGTTCCTCTGCCTTTTCTAAAACCAGCTTGAACATCAGGAAGTTCACGGTTCATGTATTGCTGAAGCCTGGCTTGGAGAATTTTGAGCTTTACTTTATTAGCATGTGAGATGAGTGCAATTGTGTGGTAGTTTGAGCATTCTTTGGCATTGCCTTTCTTTGGGATTGGAATGAAGCCTGAACTTTTCCAGTCCTGTGGCCACTGCTGAGTTTTCCAAATTTGCTGACTTATTTAGTGCAGCACTTTCACAGCATCATCTTTTAGGATTTGAAATAGGTCAACTGAAATTCCATCACCTTCACTAGCTTTGTTTGTAGTGATGCTTCCTAAGGCCCACTTGACCTCACATTCCAGAATGTCTGGCTCTAGGTCAGTGATCACACCATCATGATTTTCTGGGTCGTGAAGATCTTTTTATACAGTTCTTCTGTGTATTCTTGCCACCTCTTCTTAATATCTTCTGCTTGTGTCAGGTTCATACCATTTCTGTCCTTTATTGAGCACATCTTTGCAGGAAATGTTCCCTTGGTATCTCTAATTTTCTTGAAGAGATCCCTAGTCTTTCCCATTCTGTTGTTTTCCTCTATTTCTTTGCACTGATGGCTGAGAAAGGCTTTCTTATCTCTTCTTGCTATTCTTTGGAACTCTGCATTCAGATGCTTGTATCTTTCCTTTTCTCCTTTGCTTTTCACCTCTCTTCTTTTCACAGCTATTTGTAAGGCCTCCCCAGACAGCCATTTTGCTTTTTTGCATTTCTTTTCCATGGGGATGGTCTTGATCCCTGTCTCCTGTACAATGTCACGAACCTCAGTCCATAGTTTGTCAGGTACTCTATCAGATCTAGTACCTTAAATCTATTTCTCACTTCCACTGTATAATCATAAGGGATTTGATTTAGGTCACACCTGAATGGTCTAGTGGTTTTCCCCATTTTATTCAATTCAGTCTGAATTTGGCAATAAGGAGTTCATGATCTGAGCCACAGTCAGCTCCTGGTCTTGTTTTTGTTGACTGTATAGAGCTTCTCCATCTTTGGCAGCCAATATAATCAATCTGATTTCAGTGTTGACCATTGGGTGATTTCCATGTGTAGAGTGTTCTCTTGTGTTGTTGGAAGAGGGTGATTGCTATGACCAGTGCGTTTTCTTGGCAAAACCCTATTAGCCTTTGCCCTGCTTCATTCTGTACTCAAGGCCTCATTTGCCTGTTACTCCAGGTGTTTCCTGCCTTCCTACTTTTACATTCCAGTCCCCTGTGATGAAAAGGACATCTTTTTTGGAAGTTAGTTCTAAAAGGTCTTGTGGGTCTTCACAGAACCCTTCAACTTCAGCTTCTTCAGCGTTACTGGTCGGGGTATAGACTTGGAATACCATGATATTGAATGGTTTGCCTTGGAAACGAACAGAGATCATTCTGTCATATTTGAGATTGCATCCAAGTACCGCACTTTGGACTCTTTTGTTGACCATGATGGCTACTCCATTTCTTCTAAGGGATTCCTACCCACAGTAGTAGATGAAATGGTCATCTTAGTTAAATTCACCCATTCCAGTCCATTTGAGTTCACTGATTCCTAGAATGTTGACATTCACTCTTGCCATCTCCTGTTTGGCCACTTCCAATTTGCCTTGATTCATGCACCTAACATTCCAGGTTCCTATGCAATATTGCTCTTTATAGCATCAGACCTTGCTTCTATCAGCAGTCACATCCACAACCGGGTGTTGTTTTTGCTTTGGCACCACCCCTTCATTGTTTCTTATTTCTCCACTGTCTCCAGTATCATATTGGGCACCTACTGACCTGGGGAGTTTATCTTGCAGTGTCCTATCTTTTTGCATTTTCACACTGTTCATGGGGTTCTCAAGACAAGAATACTGAAGTGGTTTGCCATTCCCTCCTCCAGTGGACCGCATTCTGTCAGACCACTCTACTAAGACCTGTCCATCTTGGGTGACCCCACACGGCATGGCCTAGTTGCTCAGTCATGTCCAATTCTTTGCGACCCCATGGACTATATAGTCCATGGAATTCTCCAGGCCAGAATATTGGAGTGAGTAGCCTTTCCCTTCTCCAGGGGATCGTCCCAACCCAGGGATTGAACCCAGGTCTCCTGCACTGCAAGTGGGTTCTTTACCAGCTGAGCCACAAGGAAAGACCAAGAATACTGGAGCAGTAGCCTATCACCTCCAGTGATCTTCCCAACCCAGGAATTGAACCAGGGTCTCCTGCACTGTAGGTGGATTCGAAGCCCAAAAGTGAAAGTGAAAGTCATTCAGTCACATCTGACTCTTTGCAACCCCATGGACCCTTGAATTCTCTAGGCCAGAATACAGGAGTGGGTAGCTGTTCCCTTCTCTGGGGGATCTTCCCAACCCAGGGATCAAACCCAGGTCTCCTGCATTGCAGGCAGATTCTTTACCATCTGAGCCACCTAGAAAGAAGTTTTGGAGAAAATTTCTTTATATATTTGTTAAGTCAATGTAGTATAATATGCTGTTTAAGGCGAGTGTTTCTTTATTGATTTTCTGTCTGAAGATCTGTCCATTGTTGTAAGTGTGGTGTTAAAATCTCCTACTATTTCTCCCTTTATGTTTGTTAAAATTTCTTTTATGTATTTAGGTGTTTCTTTATGGGTTGCATATATATTTACAATTGTTCTTTTTCTTGGATTGATCCCTTGATTGTTATGTAATGTCATTCTCTCTTGTTACAGTCTTTATTTTGAAATCTATTTTGTCTGATATAAGTATTGCTACCTCAGCTTTCTTTTTGTTTCTGTTTGCATGGAATACCTTTTTTCATTCTCTCACATTTAGGCTGTATGTGTTTTCATATCTGAAATGAGTCTCTTGTAGACAGCATATGTGTGGGTTTTATTTTTGTATTCATTCAGCCATTCTTTGTCTTTTGTCTGGGGCATTTCTTTCATTTACATTTAAAGTAATTATTGATATATAGGTACCTATTGTTATTTTGTTAATTGTTTTGAGGTTGTTTATTCTTTTTTTTTTTCTTTCTTCCCTGTGATTTAACAACTATATTTGGTTTATATTTGGATTTTTTCCCCCTCTTTTATGTGTGTATCTATTATATGTCATCAGGATGTGGTTACCATAAGGCTCATTTTATATATATATATATATATATATATATATATATATATACACATACATATAAAGTTGGTGATTTTACAAGATGAAATGCATTCTAACCATCCTACATTCTTACCCCCAAACTTATGTTTAATGTTTTTGTCATTATATTTTACATATTTTTGGTGTCCTCTAACTACTGTTTGTGGATATAAATCATTTTATTACTTTTGTCTTTTAACCTTCATACTAGTTTTTAAATGATTAATCTACCACGTTTACTGTATGTTTGACTTTACCAGTGAGATTTTTCCTTTTATAATTTCTATATTTCTAGCTGTTGCCTTTACTTTTCTACTTAGAGAAATCCTTTTAATATATCTTGTAAAGCCAGTTTAGTAGTGTTGAACTCTTTTAACTTATCCCTGTCTATAATAGTATTTCTTTTCAAATCTAAATGATAACTTTACTGGGTATAGTGTTCTTAGTGGTAGGCTTTCCCCCCCCATCATTTAGTTAATCTTATTTGGGAATCTTTGTGCTTCCTTACCTTGAATGTCTATATTCTTCCCCTGGTTAGGGATGCTTTCAGCTATTTTTTTCTTCAAATAAGTTCTCTGCCCCTTTCTCTTTTTCTTCTTCTGGAATCTCTTTAAAGCAAATTGAGTATGCTTGCTGTCCAAGGGGTCCATTAAACTATCTTAATTTTTAAAAATTCTTTCCCTTTTTCTATTCAATTTAGGTGATTTCTACTGCTATATCTTTCAAATTGCTGATTTTTTCCTTTATACCATCTAAACTACTGTTGATTTTTTTCCAGAGTCTTTTTTTATTTCAGTTATTGGAGTCTTCATTTCTGTTTGGTTCTTCTTAGTATTTTCTAACATTGCTGATTTCATCTGTTTTCTTCCAAGTTTGAGGAGCCTCTTTACAGTCATTACCTTGAACTCTTTATCAGGTACGTTACTTATTTCCACTTCCTTTAGTTCTTTTCTCTGAGGTTTTGTCTTGTCCTATCACTTACAACATTTAATGTCTCCTCATTTTGCCCAATTAGCTGTGCTTATTTCTGTGAATGAGGTAGGTCAGTGACATATCCGGACCTTGGAGACTTGGCTTATATGGGAGAAGTCCTATCCATCCTAGGAGCATATTCCCCTCTGGTTATAGAGCCTTATATTCTAGGGATACCTCCCACATGGACGCTGTGTGCCCTTCTGTTGTGGTAGGGTCAACCACGGTGGTCATGCTGGTAGGCTGGGCTGCCCCAGGCTGGTTGGCTTTGAAGTGATGCCTCGTGCAGTGCCTATGGGGAACTAGAGGGTTAAGCCAGCTTCCTCTGGGGCCCAGCCCACTGGTAGGCAGGAATGGCTCCCTAGTGCTGATGGACAGGAGGGGGTACCCCCAAACTGCACTTGCTTGTGACAGTGCTTCAAAGTAGGATGAGCCCTCCAAAATGAATGCTTCTAGCATCTCTATTTCCAGCAGGATCCTTGTTGCCTCTTTCTTCTCCAGGAGACTCCAATATCAGCAAGTAGATCTGACCCAGGCTCCTTTCTAACTGAACTGGGACTTGGAGTATGTGAGATTTTGCACATGCCTCTTAAAAGCAGAGTCTCTGTTTTCCATAGTCCTTGGTTCTCTCAAACATAAACCCCACTAGTGTTCAAAGCCAGATGTTTTGGAGCCTTGTCTGCTCAGTCTGGGGTTTCTGGGCTGAGAAGCCCATTGTGGGTCCTGGATCCTTTATTCTTCGAGGAGGAGCTCTACAATTTAGATATTCTTTCTGTTACTAGCCCAGAGGTGTGGGTCCCGACTATACTCTATCTCTCCCTCTCCCACCCATCCCGTTTTCATTCCTTCCTTATGTCTTTAGTTGTGGAAAATCTTCTGCTAGTTTTCTGGCCATCCCCACATAGTTGCTCTGTAAATACAGTTAATTTGGCCTTTTTGGATTTTGGCTTTCTATCTGTGATAAAGGGAAAATAATACTAAGTCTTAAGAGTTTCATGAGGATGGGCAAAGCTAAATCACTTAGCTTAGAGCTTCTCATGTACACAAAATGTTGAATAATTGTAACTAGCTTTTCTTTGCCACATTCTCCTCAGGCCATAATTCTTCATCAGTATTACTCTCCTTCCTAACAAACTTCTCCCTAGCAAAAAAGTCCACCACAACAATGAACCAACCTCAAATGAACCCTAATTCAAATGGAAAATATAGTAACATTACTTATTTACCCACTTATTAATATTAATAGTGAATGATTTAGGTTACAATATATAATAATAATTTCTTGTATTTAAAATGAGCACTGAAGCCATAATTCTGAGATATGTCTAACCCCTACAAGGACATGCTTGCCTGCTTCAGTTGATAGTCTTTTTTATGGTAAGGACTGGTAACCTAAATATTTAGTTAAAAAATTAAGACAGAAATAAAATAGGTAAAAATTCATCAGTAAACTACTTCTATTCTAAGCAGTTAAACTGGTATTAAAGTCATGGAAAAGGAGGTCAACTTCTCATCTGTTTTCATTCTGTGACTTAGCACAATTACCCAATCTAAAATAAAATCAAGAGTTTCCAATGAAAGAAGTTGCAAAATATTGTAATCATGCCATCAATTCAGTTCAGTTCAATTCAGTCGCTCAGTCGTGTCCAACTATTTGCAACCCCATGAATCGCAGCACGCCAGGCCTCCCTGTCCATCACCAATTCCCGGAGTTCACCCAGACTCATGTCCATTGAGTCAGTGGTGCCATCCAGCCATCTCATCCTCAGTTGTCCCCTTCTCTTCCTGCCACCAATCCCTCCCAGCATCAGTCTTTTCCAATAAGTCAACTCTTCGCATAAGGTGGCCAAAGTAGTGGAGTTTCAGCTTTAGCATCATTCCTTCCAAAGAAATCCCAGGGCTAATCTCCTTCAGAATGGACTGGTTGGATCTCCTTGCAGTCCAAGGGACTCTCAAGAGTCTTCTCCAACACCACAGTTCAAAAGCATCAATTCTTCAGCATTCAGCCTTCTTCACAGTCCAACTCTCACATCCATACATGACCACAGGAAAAATCATAGCCTTGACTAGACAGACCTTTATTGGCAAAGTAATGTCTCTGCTTTTGAATATGCTATCTAGGTTGGTCATAACTTTCCTTCCAAGGAGTAAGTGTCTTTTAATTTCATGGCTGCAGTCACCATCAGCAGTGATTTTGGAGCCCAAAAAAAGAAAGTCTGATACTGTTTCCACTGTTTCCCCATCTATTTCCCATGAAGTGATGGGACCGGATGCCATGATCTTTGTTTTCTGAATGTTGAGCTTTAAGCCAACTTTTTCACTCTCCTCTTTCACTTTCATCAAGAGGCTTTTTAGTTCCTCTTCACTTTCTGCCATAAGGGTGGTGTCATCTGCATATCTGAGGTTACTGATATTTCTCCCAGCAATCTTGATTCCAGCTTGTGCTTCTTCCAGCCCAGCTTTTCTCATGATGTACTCTGCATATAAGTTAAATAAGCAGGGTGACAATATACAGCCTTGACGTACTCCTTTTCCTATTTGGAACCAGTCTGTTGTTCCATGTCCAGTTCTAACTGTTGCTTCCTGACCTGCATACAAATTTCTCAAGAGGCAGATCAGGTGGTCTGGTATTCCCATCTCTTTCAGAATTTTCCACAGTTGATTGTGACCCACACAGTCAAAGGCTTTGGCATAGTCAATAAAGCAGAAATAGATGCTTTTCTGGAACTCTCTTGCTTTTTTGATGATCCAGCGGATGTTGGCAATTTGATCTCTGGTTCCTCTGCCTTTTCTATAACCAGCTTGAACATCAGGAAGTTCACGGTTCATGTATTGCTGAAGCCTGTCTTGGAGAATTTTGAGCATTACTTTACTAGCATGTGAGATGAGTGCAATTGTGTGGTAGTTTGAGCATTCTTTGGCATTGCCTTTCTTTGGGATTGGAATGAAAACTGACCTTTTCCAGTCCTGTGGCCACTGCTGAGTTTTCCAAATTTGCTGGCATGTTGAGTGCAGGACTTTCACAGCATCATCTTTCAGGATTTGAAATAGCTCAACTGGAATTCCATCACCTCCACTAGCTTTATTTGTAGTGATGCTTTCTAAGGCCCACTTGACTTCACATTCCAGGATGTCTGGCTCTAGGTGAGTGATCACACCATTGTGATTATCTGGGTTGTGAAGATCTTTTTTGTACAGTTTTTCTGTGTATTCTTGCCACCTCTTCTTAATATCTTCTGCTTCTGTTAGGTCCATACTATTTCTGTCCTTTATCGAGCCCATCTTTGCATGAAATGTTCCCTTGGTATCTCTAATTTTCTTGAAGAGATCCCTAGTCTTTCCCATTCTGTTGTTTTCCTCTATTTCTTTGCATTGATCGCTGAAGAAGGCTTTCTTATCTCTTCTTGCTATTCTTTGGAACTCTGCAATCAGATGCTTGTATCTTCCCTTTTGTCCTTTGCTTTTCTCTTCTCTTCTCTTCACAGCCATTTTGCTTTTTTGCATTTCCTTTCCATGGTGATGGTCTTGATCCCTGTCTCCTGTACAATGTCATGAACCTCATTCCATAGTTCATCAGGCACTCTATCTATCATATCTATGCCCTTAAGTCTATTTCTCACTTCCACTGTATAATCATAAGGGATTTGATTTAGGTCATACCTGAATGGTCTAGTGATCATGCCATACCCAGGGGCAAGTGTTTATATCTATAATCTTAGGTTGTCGGATGTTGAAATTGATAGCTTACCCAATAATTGAACACCTATAAGTGAGAATCTGTTTTACATGTCTCAGTCTTAGTTACAGGATGTGATGGACTATATTTCTGTCTGTATGGCTTTACAACATCTGTGCAGCACAGGCCACGAGCTTCAGGTGACAAAGCAAGTTGGCAGGGATCAGAAGAGGCTGAATGAGCTGTAATGACCAGATGAAGTCAAGTGAAGAGAAAGTTTCCCAGTCATGTCCAACTCTTTGAGACGCATTTAGTCCATGGTTTTCTCCAGGCCAGAATACTGGAGTGGGTAGCCTTTCCCTTCTCCAGGGGATCTTCCCAACCTAGGAATCTAACCCAGGTATCTCACATGGCAGGCGGATTCTTTACCAGCTGAGCCACAAGGGAAGCCCATATGATTAGACAGTTGGGGGGAAAAGAACAAAACTAAAGAAGTAACCCACTCCAGTACTTTTGCCTGGAAAATCCCATGACGGAGGCTGCAGTCCATGGGGTCGAGAAGAGTCAGACACGACTGAGCGACTTCACTTTCACTTTTCACTTTCATGCATTGGAGAAGGAAATGGCAACCCACTCCAGTGTTCTTGCCTGGAGAATCCCAGGGACGGGGAAGCCTGGTGGGCTGCCGTTTATGGGGTAACACAGAGTCGGACACAACTGAAGTGACTTAGCAGCAAAGAAGTAAATCAAAGGCAAAATTGGGGTCAGTTTCAAAAATGAGAAAAATAAACAGTATCAAAATATGAGGGAAAAAAGTTGGGGGAGAGCCAAGTTTCAAACCAAGAAGCTTTTGATAAACATCTAAGGTGCAATAGTTAGAATTTTGGGTAATCACTTAACCATTTAATTTTGTGTAATGGCTTACCCCTGAGCTTGAGTTTATTACTTAATTTTTTTATCCTAATCTCTACTCTGTAAGGTTGTTCTACAGATTAGAAATAACATATATTTAGGGCCTGGCATACAGTAATAGCTCTAGACTTAGAAAGGGTTCACCTTTTTTGAGAAACAATTGTATACTTGGCTGAATGTATACACACACTCCAGTAAGTTTAGTAAGTAATGAATAACTTAAACACAGGATTCTTCTCATCCCAAGTCATTAGTTTCTTCCAGTTGTGATGTTTTAAATTTACACACTAACATTACGCCCAAGGTATGTATCAGTTATAATAATAGCTCTTAATATAACTTTAACTTTCATTGCATCATTACTGCATAATAAGATCCACCAACAAGGTATGTAAACACCAATAAAATTACGACTTAAACAGAGATGAAGCACCTCAGAGCTTGCCAAATAAGTACATGAGAGCATTGTCAGATATATTTCAGGCCAGCAAGCTTCTTCTAGTAAATATATTGGAGTGAATAATATACACCAGCATAAAACACATATGATAACCAGGTGAATGATGTTATATTCACCGCCTTTTATACAGACGGCAAAACAATGGCCCACAGAACTGATACACTTGTTCATAGTCCAGTTGACTCTAAGTCTGGGTGTCAGCTCCCCCTGCCTCTGACTTTGAGCTAGCATCCATTTTACTTCATTGTGTAGAGCAAACTCCTTGGCTGCATTAAGACATAGGTTGACCTCACTGGTTCAGTGAGTACCCAAGCTTCTCTCCAGCTCTGGCATGGGGATCTCAGAGCCTCCAGTTTCTAGAAATCACACCTTGTCCAATCTACTTCAAATAGGGTAGAGGTGGCATGTGGTACTCAGAGGATCATTCCTGCATGCTCATTAATTTAGTCTGCTATCACTTTGAAGTTACATACTTCAGATAGAGTAGAGTTAATTCATCTTTAGTGAGAGAAAAGTATAATTCTATACTATAATAATTTTAGGATCCTCTGTATTAAAAAGTTAGTTTGATAAGACAGTTATATGGATTTGGTATGTGAAAAACATACTTGGCTGAGGAAAAAAAAGGGAGAGAAATGCTTCTCTTGAGCAAAAGTGAGAGGTTAGGTGGACAATATTTTAAATAGTTCCCCATTACAAATCTCAATCCAATTTCCTCTTTTGTACTTGGGGAGAAGGAAAAGATTTTTTAAAAGCAAGAGGATGGCTTCTTTTTCTTTAAGCAGGCTGGATCTGAATATTTAAATTCAAGTTTCCAGGCCCATTACTTCATGGAAAATAGATGGGGAAACAATGGAAATAGTGACAGACTTTATTTTCTTGGGCTCCAAAATCAGTACAGATGGTGACTGCAGCCATGAAATTAAAAGACACTTGCTCCTTGGATGAAAACCTATGAACAACCAAGACAGCATATTAAAAAGCAGAGACATTACTTTACCGACAGAGGTCCATCTAGTCAAAGCTATGATTTTTCCAGTAGTCATGTATGGATGTGAGAGTTGGACTATAAATAAAGCTAAGCACTGAAGAATTGATGCTTTTGAACTGTGGTGTTGGAGAAGACTCTTGAGAGTCCCTTGGACTGCAAGGAGATCCAACCATCCATCCTAAAGGAGATCAGTCCTGAATATTCATTGGAAAGTCTGATGCTGAAGCTGAAACTCCCATACTCTGGGCACCTGGTGTGAAGAACTGACTCATTTGAAAAGACCCTGATGCTGGGAAAGATTGAGGGCAGGAGAAGGGGACGACAGAGGATGAGATGGTTGGATGGCATCACTGACTCAATGGACATGAGTTTGCACAAACTTCAGGAGATGGTGATGGACAGGGAGGCCTGGCATGCTGCCGCCCATGGGATCGCAAAAGAGTTGGACGCCACTGAACCGAACCGAATGAACTGAATTACAATAAAATATAAAAAATAGCACAAAAATAAAATATTAATATCTGGAAAAATATTACAATCTTGAAAAATATGTGAAAGAATTTACTAGAGGGAAGGACAGTGGTCTTGTGGTTTTAAAAAAATGCAAGAAATCCAGAGGTTCCTGGGGTTGGACGTGACAGAGAAGCTGGACTCTGACACCCTGGAGGTAACACACAAGCCCAGAGCTGGGGTTCCTGGCATCCGTCACTTCTGCGTCTTTTCTGGTAAGCCCAAAGAGACGGAGGAAAACTCATCTCACAAGTGATGGGTCCACAGAGATTTTACACGTAATACTGAGATTTTATAAATTACTGTCACAGGAGAAATAGTACCTTCAATTTTTTTTTTTCCATATAGAATTGTGAATTATACACTGAATTTGCCTAGAGACGTGTTGATTCTGCCACTCCGAAAGCTCTGCCACTTCTGGGAGGAGGTGACGCCACTTAGGTGCTTCAGGATCTATGAAGGAAAAGCTGACATAATGACTTTGCACTCAAAGGTAATAAATAAAATGCTTTCATTGATCTGGTGTTGTCTTATTGAAAAAGGGCATAAAGAAATTCTGATTGCCTATATTTCCACCAGTATTTTTCCTCTCCTAGAACTTGGAGACTTTGATCATTTTTGATGTACCTGGAAAAGTTTCGGGTCACACCTCTCCACCAGGGCCTGGTTTGTATGGAGATGTTCACTTTGATGATGATGAACCATGATGGGCTGAAGACGCAGCAGGCGAGTCATAAACATCTCTGGATGATTTCAGGAATAATGTCTGACACTATCCAAGAGTGACCTGATTATCTAGAATGAGCAGTAAGTGGAACATCCTAAGAACTGGAATTTCTGATTATTTGATGGTACCCACCGGAAGCACTCTTTGTTTCAATCATTGTTGAAGAACTTTATGAAATAAAGTTCTTTGCTGTCAGTATTTCTGACAGCATTTCAGAAATGCTGAAAGAAAAGAAGCTGCATTTTCTTCTTTGCTGTCAGCAAGCACAATGTTGAAGCATCATTAATCTTACTTTCACAGCTTAGAAATTTGTGGAGGTTTTAGAATGAGCATGTTAACAATGCTTCTCTTTCCTTTTACTACAGATGATTAAGGAAAAATCAATTACATTGAATCAGGTTTGACCGTAAAATGTGCCCTGGGATTTCTTTTCTTACCATCTGGTTTCTTTTCTCTTAAAAATAAAGATCAGAAAAATATGCCAGAAGATAAGTTTCTAGTTCACCTGTTCAAATAAACATGTCAGTGTCTCTAGTTTAGGAGCTTCCCCTCACCCCAAACTGTTTCTAAACAACTTTACTAAATTTTAACACAATGACTGAGATTAACTGATTATAATGGTCCCTGGGCATCTGCACAGAATTTGTTGCAGGAGCAACAAAGTGTCCAGTAAGTGACTGACTTACTGATGTGAAGCTTGGGAGAGACTTCTAGGTTGGAAATTTAGATTAAGAAGTCACCAGCAATTAGACAAAATAACTAGTACTGGTCACTGTAATTTATTGGTAATAAATATAAGACCCAGAAAGAGAGTGGACCAAGTTATCTACTCATTTATTTTTTCACTCACACATTCATTCATGCATTCATTCAGGGACTAAATACCACCTATAAATTGGTTGAAATAAAACCAAGACTTCCGTTTTCCACAACACTGCTCTAAAAGCATTTCTAAAACCAAACAACTTCACTCAAATTTTCTTGGGCTTCTCTTTTCAATAGGCAATGAGTTCTGGGCTGTCAGAAGAGTTGAGATGCAAGCAGGTTATCTAAGAGACATCCACACCCTGGGTTTTCCTCCAACCATAAAGAAAACTGATGTAGCTATTTCTGATAAGGAAAAGAAGAAAAGATGCTTCTTTGTAGAGGACAAATACTGGAGGTAAGTAGCGATAGGAATGACTTCATATGAAGCCTAATTGGGAAAATTATTATTTGTTCTTTAAGGATATCCCCTACTCCCACAATCAAAGTTTCTCTAATTTCAAATTTTCTGATTATGAAGACGACAGCTTATAATCATTCAACTTCCCAGATATAACCAAGGAATCTCAAAATGGATGATCATTGGATCATATATCCAGACACCAAAAGGCATCAGCAGAGACCAGCTGAGGCCCAGACAATGCGCCACCGTAGGAAGCCCAGGTGTATCAGGCTGAAGACCAAGTGTGATAAAGAACCGAAAGTTTACTTTAGCCAATTATTTAATTCATTTTGCATCATTTGTATATACAGTCCTCAAGCATCTGAGGTGGAAAGACACTTAGGCTCTGTGTGTCTAGACTTAGAAAACTGACCTCAGACATAGTGTATGGTCCCTCTGTGAAGAGCATGATATCCTTGTATCTGGACAAATTACTGTTTTATGTACTAAGCTTTTACACTGTTCATGGGGTTCTCAAGGCAAGAATACTGAAGTGGTTTGCCATTCCCTTCTCCAGTGAGAAGGTCAGTAGGTGCCCAAAATGCTATTGGAGATCAGTGGAGAAATAACTCCAGAAAGAATGAAGGGATGGAGCCAAATCAAAAACAGTACCCAGCTGTGGATGTGACTGGTAATAGAAGAAAGGTCCAATGCTGTAAAGAGCAATATTGCATAGGAACCTGGAATGTCAGGTCCATGAATCAAGGCAAATTGGAAGTGGTCAAACAAGAGATGGCAAGAGTGAATGTCGACATTCTAGCAATCAGCAAACTGAAATGGACTGGAATGGGTGAATTTAACTCCGATGACCATTATATCTACTACTGCGGGCAGGAATCCCTCAGAAGAAATGGAGTAGCCATCATGGTCAACAAAAGAGTCCAAAATGCAGTACTTGGATGCAATCTCAAAAACGACAGAATGATCTCTGTTTCTTTCCAGGCAAACCACTCAATATCACAGTAATCCAAGTCTATGCCCCAACCAGTAACACTGAAGAAGCTGAAGTTGAAGGGTTCTATGAAGACCTACAAGACCTTTTAGAACTAACACCCAAAAAAGATGTCCTTTTCATTGTAGGGGACTGGAATGCAAAAGTGGGAAGTTAAGAAACACCTGGAGGAACAGGCAAATTTGGACTTGGAATACAGAATGAAGCAGGGCAAAGACTAATAGAGTTTTGCCAAGAAAATGTACTGATCATAGCAAACACCCTCTTCCAACAATACAAAAGACTCTACACATGGACATCACCAGATGGTCAACACTGAAATCAGATTGATTATGTTCTTTGCAGTCAAAGATGGAGAAGCTCTATACAGTCAACAAAAACAAGACCAGGAGCTGACTACGGCTCAGATCATGAGCTCCTTATTACCAAATTCAGACTTAAATTGAAGAAAGTAGGGAAAACCACTAGACCATTCAGGTATGACCTAAATCAAATCCTTTATGATTATACATGATTATATATGATTATAGTGGAAGTGAGAAATAGATTTAAGGGCCTAGATCTGATAGATAGAGTGCCTGATGAACTATGAAATGAGGTTTGTGACACTGTACAGGAGACAGGGATCAAGACCATCCCCATGGAAAAGAAATGCAAAAAAGCAAAATGGCTGTCTGGGGAGGCCTTACAAATAGCTGTGAGAAGAAGAGAAGTGAAAAGCAAAGGAGAAAAGGAAAGATATAAGCATCTGAATGCAGAGTTCCAAAGAATAGCAAGAAGAGATAAGAAAGCCTTCTTCAGTGATCAATGCAAAGAAATAGAGGAAAACAACAGAATGGGAACGACTAGAGATCTCTTCAAGAAAATTAGAGATACCAAGGGAACATTTTATGCAAAGATGGGCTCGATAAAGGACAGAAATGGTATGGACCTAACAGAAGCAGAAGGCATTCAGAAGAGGTGACAAGAATACACAGAAGAACTGTACAAAAAAGATCTTCACGACCCAGATAATCACAATGGTGTGATCACTGACCTAGAGCCAGACATCCTGGAATGTGAAGTCAAGTGGGCCTTAGAAAGCATCACTATAAAGAAAGCTAGTGGGGGTGATGGAATTCCAGTTGAGCTCTTCCAAATCCTGAAAGATGATGCTGAGAAAGTGCTGCACTCAATATGCCAGCAAATTTGGAAAACTCAGCAGTGGCCACAGGACTGGAAAAGGTCAGTTTTCATTCCAATCCCAAAGAAAGGCAATGCCAAAGAATGCTCAAACTACCACACAATTGCACTCATTCACATGCTAGTAAAGTAATGCTCACAATTCACCAAGCCATGCTTCAGCAATACATGAACCATGAACTTCCTGATGTTCAAGCTGGTTTTAGAAAAGGCAGAGGAACCAGAGATCAAATTGCCAACATCTGCTGGATCATGGAAAAAACAAAAGAGTTCCAGAAAACCATCTATTTCTGCTTTATTGACTATGCCAAAGCCTTTGACTGTGTGGATCACACAATCAACTGTGGAAAATTCTGAAAGAGATGGGAATACCAGACCATCTGATCTGCCTCTTGAGAAATCTGTATGCATGTCAGGAAGCAACAGTTAGAACTGGACATGGAACAACAGACTGGTTCCAAATAGGAAAAGGAGTACGTCAAGGCTCCTTTTTGTCACCCTGCTTATTTAACTTATATGCAGAGTACATCATGAGAAAAGCTGGAATGGAAGAAGCACAAGCTGGAATCAAGATTCCTGGGAGAAATATCAATAACCTCAGATATGCAGATGACACCACCCTTATGGCAGAAAGTGAAGAGGAACTAAAAAGCCTCTTGATGAAAGTGAAAGAGGAGAGTGAAAAAGTTGGCTTAAAACTCAACATTCAGAGAATGAAGATCATGGCATCCGGTCCCATCGCTTCATGGGAAATAGATGGGGAAACAGTGGAAACAGTGTCAGACTTTATTTTGGGGGGCTCCAAAATCACTGCAGATGGTGATTGCAGCCATGAAATTAAAAGACACTTACTCCTTAGAAGGAAAGTTATGACCAACCTAGATAGCATATTCAAAAGCAGAGACATTACTTTGCCAACAAAGGTCCGTTTAGTCAAGGCTATGGTTTTTTCCAGTGGTCATGTATGGATATGAGAGTTGGACTGTGAAGAAGGCAGAGCATGAAGAATTGATGCCTTTGAACTGTGGTGTTGGAGAAGACTCTTGAGAGTCCCTTGCACTGAAAGGAGATCCAACCAGTCCATTCTGAAGGAGATCAGCCCTGGGATTTCTTTGGAAGGAATGATGCTGAAGCTGAAGCTCCAGTACTTTGGCCACCTCATGTGAAGAGTTGACTCATTGGAAAAGACTCTGATGCTGGGAGGGATTTGGGGCAGGAGGAGAAGGGGACGACAGAGGATGAGATGGCTGGATGGCATCACTGACTTGATGGATGTGAGTCTCAGTGAACTCCAGGAATTGGTGATGGACAGGGAGGCCTGGCGTGCTGGGATTCATTGGGTCCCAAAGAGTCGGACACGACTGAGCGACTGAACTGAACTGAAGTTTTTGAGCCCAAGATAGTCACATGTTTTTATAGTCAAAATAATATTTAACACTTCCTTACACCATTTTAGAATTTTTTTCCAGGATTTCACACTGGGACATTAATATGACATCATACTGTTGCAATGGGGCCTCTGCATAATGTTGAACTGTGTTTCTTTCATTTGGTACAGATTTGATGAAAATAGCTAGCCCATGGAGCAAAGTTTTCCCAGACTAATAGCTGATGAATTTCCTGGAGTTAAGCTGAAGATTGATGCTGTGTAACAGGCATTTGGTAAGAGGACACTCATTTCATTGCCAATGGGGACACTTCAGGGAATTTTATGGTGTCAAACTGAAGAGGAAACACAAAGCAATTTTCAAATAACTCAAGCTTACATCTTTTTATTCTAAACTCTTGAAAATTTTCACTTTCCAATTTATGCAAATTGGGCTTTAACTTTCTTCTTGAATGATTTCCACGTCACTGTTTCATCCTGAGCCCTGCATGCGTGCTCAATCATGTCTGACTCTTTGTGACCTCATGACTATAGCCCACCAGTCTCCTCTGTCCATGGAATTTTCCAGGCAGGAATACTAGAGTGGGTTACCATTTCCTACTCCAGGGGATCTTTCCGACACAGTGATCAAACTGGCGTCACTTGCATGTCCTGCACTGGCAAGTGAATTCTTTACTGCTGTGCCACCTGGGAAGCCTCCACTGTTTCACACTTGCACATAAAATCAAAGGATACTTCCTCACATCATAGCCATTTCAAGCCACTGTTTGGAATAAAAATGCAGCCGAGCGTGAGGCAGGTCTGCCAGTGTCTGCTTGTCTTTCTCCTCCAGCGCCTCCTTGTTGTCCATGCTCTCCTATCCCAAGGAGAGAGAAGAGTCTGCCTGGCATTCTGCTGCAGGCTGCCGTTGCCCATATTAAATATTATTTGTAAATAAATTATAGCCCTTCCCTAGGCTCAAAAGAGACAAGAGTTGACTCCTGGTAATGAACAGATGAGAAAGCAAAAAGCATGCTTGCTTTTAAGAAATCTGTAGGGAGCTGCCAGGGCTTGACATCACAAGGCTCAGCCCATAGGGCTATTGGTCTTGTTACAGGATAACTTGGCCTTAACGTTTGCAAAGCAATAAATGGACCGCCAGTGCATTTTATTGATGGCCTGTTTCTCTTGGGTCCAATTGCTTCCCAAATTGTGATTTAGTACCTCATGGGGGTAAATGGGATTGGATAGAAAGAGAAAATGAGACAGGCAGTTCCTAAGCAGATTGATAAGAAGTCTGGGGTCCCTGAGGAGGGGAAGGAGGAGGAGGAGGAGGAGACTGTAGTCAAAGACAATTGAACAGACTTGGACTCCCATGGTAGGACAAGACCAGCACTATGGTGAATTGAGAAGGATGCTCAAAAAGAGGTGAGGAAGAGGTTTTAGTGATTCCTGCCTCTGGTCAATATTGGTCCTGAAAATTAGAAAAGGTGTAACTGCACCTTCAGGAAGGGATCAAGTAGTTTTAGTGTTGGGGAGATGGAGGGAAGTTGGGGTTGTGAATAGATTGGCACTTGTCAATAGGATGGTGATAATGAGGCAGAAAAGAAAGGGAATACAACCTGAGTGAGCTCAGAAATGGCTAGGTGATGCCTTGAGATCCTATACAGGAAACCCAGATAAGTCCTTGAAGGTAAAAGGAGAAGAGGGCAGCAGAGGATGAAATGGTTAGATAGCATCACTCACTGCTCACAAGCATGACCAATGGTCGGGAATCTGAGCAAACTCCGAGAGATCGTGAAGGACAGGGAGGGAGGGAGGCCTGTGTGCTGCAGTCCCCGGGGTCATAAAGAGTCAGACACAACTGATCAACTAACCAACAACAGCAAAGACCCCCATCCCACAGAAATGGAGATAGTAAGGTGTGTTGTTTTAACCCAATAAGTTTGTAGTAACTTTAAAATCAGTAATACATATCTAATACAGTAAATGATCTTATGTACAGTCATAGATACATAACAATTATCCAGATAATTCAGGTCAAAAATCATACTCAGAAGCTCCAAAGGCAGCAATATCTCTCCACTTTCTGGAGTTCCGAATCTGGCAATGATAGCCATGACATAGAGAGATGTGTGACTGTGTCAAGGGGGAGTTCAAAGGCAAAATTTTATAGTAGAAAAAATTGGCCGTTGATGCCCTCACTTTATTTGGGGAATCTTTCTCTTTCTTTTTCTGTATCTTACCTTTTTATCCAGTCATAAAGTAGCATTATTACACAGCATTTGTAGCCGTTAATGAAATAACAAATGATAGCAATTCTGATGTGTTTGAATTATAAAATTTTTTTCTTGTTATTGGTAATTGTTAGGGTTCAAATGTTAAATACACTTGAAAAAGACAGAGTAATTGTGGAATCAGAGCAAAAGACACACAGAGAAAAGAAAGCAGAGAGACAGAGGGACAGAGACAAAAGGGGAGACAGAGAGAAGGTAACAGGTGACACATGGCAGTAAGTGCAGGTGTGGGCAGGAAGGTGGGAAGCACGCTGAAATGCAGGAAGATGACCCAGGTACGAGCAGACCTAAGGCGGAGAAGGGTGTGCACAGATGAAGGGCAAAGGGAAGAAGGAAAAGGCCAAGAAGACATAGTTAGGACTGCATTAGGAAGTCACATGCGGCAGGCCACTCATGAAGCAACCTGGAAATCAGGGAGAGTAGCCTGGAAAGCAGTGTTATCCCAAACCCTGACGTGAGACCGAGAACCTGTTGGGAGCAACTTTGTGCCTCAAAGACCACGAGCAGAGAGTTTGAGTTGGTGACCTAAGAAGCAAGCCCTGACTGCTCTCTAAGCGTAAAAAGAAGTGCTTGCACAAAACAGTCTCCTGGAGACTGGCTGCACCGCCTCTGCTCCTTCATTCACTGGCTAATCCACTCGTGTACAGGTGAGTGTGAGGGCTACAGGGTAAAGGACACGGACACAGAGCTTTACAGACACAGCTCCACTCTTCCGGAGCTTACTTTCTCCAGAGGGAGGCGGAGACGTGAACAGTCTGTGTGATACGATCCCAAGTGCTTTGGCCATAGCAGCGAAGCACACCGGGCTGTTGCATCACCTAGAAGAAGCTCCATCCCAACCGTAACACTGACAAGTCACGGGAAGCCACAAGTCATGAGAAACCTCCTAGGGTTTTCGCGTAGGAGCAACCCCTAAGTGAAAAATCAAAGAGCAGGAATTTAGGAAGTGGGCAGGAGGTGGCCAAGGTAGGGAGAGAGGGCAGTATCAGAAGGTGTTTAGACCTTGTGGCCTAAGGCAGTGTTTCTCAAACCACTGGTAGTGAAGGACCAGTTTCCTAAATTGCCAATAAATTATGGACTGGTACTTCGTAAAATACAATAAAAAGGAATTACTAGAAAAATGGAATGACAGAGATTTTGAGTGCCCGATTTTTAGATCTGGCAGACATAAATCTCTCTGTCAAACTGCTAGAAAAGAGGACTTATTCCCTATACTTGTACTTATTTGGCATTCTTCAGATAAGTACGTGGGGTCCATGGGGTCTCAAAGAGTCAGACATGACTTAGCAACGGAACAACAATAGTGTAGAATAGTAGCAAATCTTCCCTGAGCCAGCAGAGAGGACACTCTGACTAGCACTGGCATGTAATATACTATACAAGCAAAGACTTGCATTAGAGAGAGGGGTGAACATCAAGGAACTCTGCTGCCTGAAGCACTTTCTGGGTGGTGCTGCACTCAGACTACTGAAAGTCAGGTCTAAAATGCCCCTGACTGTACTGTGACCGTTGAATTCTCAACACTCCTAATTGTTAACACCAAGGCTAATATTGTGGTGGAGATTCCAGCAACCAGAACGGGGTAATAGGGAAAACCTGGGAGAGGAGATGGAGAAAACTTCCCTTTCTGTCTGTTCTTCAAAGCAACTTATTTGCTGCCATGAAAGTCTTCCTATAATAAACTTTAGTTCAACTTGATTGACTTGGTTAAAAACAGAAACAGGAAATGAAACAAACCACAAAACTCTTCCCACACTTTCCCCCCTCACTTCACAGCTACCTCCTTGCACTTTGGACTCAGCTCGGAGCCACATCTCTGAGATGCTGCCTTTCTTCCCCCAGATGTGCTGTGTCATCCCGGCTGCTACAGAACACTTTCACTCTCTGTTACAAGTAATGCCTCAGATTTGTCCCGCAGCAGGCTACAACCTTGAATTATTTTCCACTCTAAATTGCTCAAGGGGCTTCCCAGGTAGCTAAGTAGTAAAGAATCCACCTGCCAATGCAAGAGACACAAGAGAAGCGGGTTCGATCCCCAAGTGGGGAAAATCCCCTGGAGTAGGAAATGCCAACAGAGGAGCCTGGCAGGCTCACAAAGAGTTGGGCGAACTCGCAAAGAGTTGAAGCGACCAAACACACACTCACGCTAAACTGTTCAAGGGCAAAATTATTGACATGAAGTAGGTGCTCAGTAAATGATTGTTGAATGGATAAATAAATGGGTCACTAAGTCTTAGAAGGAAATCGTGTTTGATGTTAGAATAAAGAAAGAGTACGAGTTGTCAGGCCACCAGTTTGGAGAGGAACGGTGTTCTAAATGCAGAGAACCATACAGAGCAATGGTGTGGAGATACTGGGTGACATGTCATGACCGGGGACTCTCAAAATGTTTGGTTAAAGTCAAGAAAATGTTAGGCACTTTTAATGTATATTTTGGAGAGAGGACTATGAAGCATTCAACTTACAATTAGGATCATGAGATTTCAGTTAATATATATGACAGCTGAGTTAAATGCCTCCACAGAGTTCATGTCTAACTTTAACTTGTTTTCATGGTAAACTAATTAACCATGTTTTCATACTTCATTTACACATTGATTAATTCAATAATCATTCAATCATGGCATCAAATCTAGTTTTGAAGCAAGCAGGATATATATATATATTTTAAATGTACTCAGTCAGCTAAAAATGCCAAATTATCCTGTACTACATGATACATTTCTTCAGCAACTCAGCAGATGCTCACTATTTCAGTAAGTGAGCAGGGGAAGGAATGACTTGGCCCCCTAAAGATTTAATCAAGGAAGATTTTCTGGTTATTTATTGCTACATAACAAAAAAAGGTCCGATGCTGTAAAGAGCAGTATTGCATAGGAACCTGGAATGTCAGGTCCATGAATCAAGGCAAATTGGAAGTGGTCAAACAAGAGATGGCAAGAGTGAATGTCGACATTCTAGCAATCAGCGAACTGAAATGGACTGGAATGGGTGAATTTAACTCCAATGACCATTATATCTACTACTGCGGGCAGGAATCCCTCAGAAGAAATGGAGTAGCCATCATGGTCAACAAAAGAGTCCAAAATGCGGTACTTGGATGCAATCTCAAAAACGACAGAATGATCTTTGTTTGTTTCCAGGCAAACCATTCAATATCACAGTAATCCAAGTCTATGCCCCAACCAGTAACACTGAAGAAGCTGAAGTTGAAGGGTTCTATGAAGACCTACAAGACCTTTTAGAACTAACTCCCAAAAAAGATGTCCTTTTCATTATAGGGGACTGGAATGCAAAACTAGGAAGTCAAGCAACACCTGGAGTAACAGGCAAATTTGGACTTGGAATAGAGAATGAAGCAGGGCAAAGACTAATAGAGTTTTGGCAAGAAAATGCACTGGTCATAGCAAATACCTTGTTCCAACAACACAAGAGAAGACTCTACACATGGACATCACCAGATGGTCAACACCGAAATCAGATTGATTATATTCTTTGCAGCCAAAGATGGAGAAGCTCTATACAGTCAGAAAAAAGAAGACCAGGAGCTGACTGTGGCTCAGACCATGAACTCCTTATTCCCAAATTCAGACTTAAATTGAAGAAAGTAGGGAAATCCACTAGACCATTCAGGTATGACCTAAATCAAATCCCTTATGATTATACAGTGGAAGTGAGAAATAGATTTAAGGGCGTAGATATGATAGATAGAGTGCCTGATGGACTATGGACTGAGGTTCGTGACATTGTACAGGAGACAGGGATCAAGACCATCCCCATGGAAAGGAAATGCAAAAAAGCAAAATGGCTGTGTGGGGAGGCCTTACAAATAGCTGTGAAAAGAAGAGAAGCGAAAAGCAAAGGACAAAAGGAAAGATATAAACATCTGAATGCAGAGTTCCAAAGAATAGCAAGAAGAGATAAGAAAGCCTTCCTTAGTGATCAGTGCAAAGAAATAGAGGAAAACAACAGAATTGGAAAGAATAGAGATCTCTTCAAGAATTTCAGAGATACCAAAGGAACATTTCATGCAAATATGGGCTCGATAAAGGAGAGAAATGGTATGGACCTAACAGAAGCAGAAGATATTAAGAAGAGATGGCAAGAATACACAGAAGAATTGTACAAAAAAAGACCCAGATAATCATGATGGTGTGATCACTGACCTAGAGCCAGACATCCTGGAATGTGAAGTCAAGTGGGCCTTAGAAAGCATCACTATAAAGAAAGCTAGTGGAGGTGACAGAATTCCAGTTGAGCTCTTCCAACTCCTGAAAGATGATGCTGAGAAAGTGCTGCACTCAATATGCCAGCAAATTTGGAAAATTCAGCAGTGGCCACAGAACTGGAAAAGGTCTGTTTTCATTCCAATCCCAAAGAAAGGCAATGCCAAAGAATGCTCAAACTACTGCACAATTGCACTCATCTCACACGCTAGTAAAGCAATGCTCAAAATTCTCCAAGCCAGGCTTCGCAAAATGTGAACCATGAACTTCCTGATGTTCAAGCTGGTTTTAGAAAAGGTGAAGGAACCAGAGATCAAATTGCCAACGTCTGCTGGATCATAGAAAAAGCAAGTGAGTTCCAGAAAACCATCTATTTCTGCTTTATTGACTATGCCAAAGCCTTTGACTGTGTGGATCACAATCAACTGTGGAAAATTCTGAAAGAGATGGGAATACCAGACCACCTGACCTGCCTCTTGAGAAACCTATATGCAGGTCAGGAAGCAACAGTTAGAACTGGACATGGAACAACAGACTGGTTCCAAATAGGAAAAGGAGTTCGTCAAGGCTGTATATTGTCACCCTGCTTATTTAACTTATATGCAGAGTACATCATGAGAAATGCTGGACTGGAAGAAACACAAGCTGGAATCAAGATTGCCGGGAGAAATATCAATAACCTCAGATATGCAGATGACACCACCCTTATGGCAGAATGTGAAGAAGAACTAGAGAGCATCTTGATGAAGGTGAAAGAGGAGAGTGAAAAAGTTGGCTTAAGGCTCAACATTCAGAAAACTAAGATAATGGCATCTGGTCCCATCACTTCATGGCAAATAGATGGAGAAACAGAGGAAACAATGGCTGACTTTATTTTTCTGGGCTCCAAAATCACTGCAGATGGTGATTGCAGCCATGAAATTAAAAGATGCTTACTCCTTGGAAGGAAAGTTATGACCAACCTAGATAGCATATTAAAAAGCAGAGACATTACTTTGTCAACAAAAGTCTGTCTAGCCAAGGCTATGGTTTTTCCCGTGGTCATGTATGAGTGTGAGAGTTGGACTATAAAGAAAGCTGAGCACCGAAGAATTGATGCTTTTGAACTGTGGTGTTGGAGAAGACTCTTGAGAGTCCCTTGGACTGCAAGGAGATCCAACCAGGCCATCCTAAAAGAAATCAGTCCTGGGTGTTCATTGGAAGGTCTGATGTTGAAGCTGAAACTCCAGTACTTTGGCCACCTCATGCAAAGAGCTGACTCATTTGAAAAGACCCTGGTGCTGGGAAAGATTGTGGGCAGGAGGAGAAGGGGATGAGAGGATGAGTTGGTTGGATGACATCATCGACTCAATGCACATGGGTTTGGGTGGCCTCCGGGGGTTGGTGTTGGACCCAGAGGCCTGGGGTGCTGCAGCTCATGGGGTCGCTAAGAGTCAGACACGACTGAGTGACTAAACTGAACTGAACTGAGAACTTTCACTTCTCTTTCCTTCAAAAGCAAAATACATATTCTTTTCAAGTGCACATGGAGTATTTTCCAGGATGGGTCACATGCTGGGCACAAAACAAGTCTCAATAAGTTTACAAAGACTATAGTTTTGATAAAGCTTCTTTTCCAACCACAATGGTATGAAACTAGAAATCAACCCAAAGAGAAAAAACTGTAATTAAAAAAAAAAAAAAACATATGCATAACCACCTGCTACTAAATAACCAATGAGTTACTGAAAGAATCAAGAAATACTTAGAGACAAATCAAAATGGAAATGGAATGATTTAAAATATATGAGCTGCTTTAAAGCAGATCTAACAGGGAAGTTTAGAATGACACATGCCTAGAAAATTTCCCGGAGGTCCAGTGGTTAAGAATCTGCCTTGAAATGCAGAGGATTTGATCCCTGGTTGGGAAACTAAGATCTTACATACGGCAGTGCCTACACAGCACCACCACTGAGCCGCCTGGTCTGGAGCTTGTGTGCCACAGCCAGAGCCCGTTTGCTGCCACTGCTAATGCCCTGCACTCTGCAGCCTGTGCACTGCAACTTCTGAGCCTGCATGCCACAACCAGAGAATCTATGCACCCAATGAAACCACCCCAAAGATCCTGTGTGCTGCAAGTGAGACATGAAGCAGCCAAATAAATAAATGCTTTTTTAAGTTAAAAAGTTAAAAAAAGAATGATGCAAGCCTACATCAAGAAGCAAGAAAAATCTCAAATAGACAATTTACTCTTACACTGACAGTAACTCCAAAAAGAAAAAACAAAATCCCAAGTTAGTAGGAGATAAAAAGAGCAGAGCATAAATAAATGAGAGACTAAAAAAAAAAAGAAGAAGAAAGATCAATGAAACCAAGAGCTGGGTCTTTGAAAAGATAAAACTGACAAAAAAGAAACTTTAGCCAGACTCATCAAAAAAATTTTTTGTTCAGTCACCAAGTTGTGTCCAACTCTTTGTGACCCCTTGGGACTCCAGGCTTCCCTGTCCCTCACCATTTCCCAGAGTTTGCCCAAGTCAGTGTCCATTGAATCAGTGATTCCATCCAACCATCTCATGCTCTGTCGGCTTCTTCTCCTTCTGCCTTCAATCTATCTCAGCATCAGGATCTTTTCCAATGAGTCAGCTATTCACATCAGGTGGCCAAAGTGTTGGAGCTTCAGAATCAGTCCTTCCAAAGAGTACTCAGGGTAGATTTCTTTTAAGATTGATTGATTTGATCTTGCTCTCCAAGGGACTCTCAAACAATAAAAATAGAGAGAGCTCAATAAGTAAAATCAGACATGAAAGAGGAGAATGTACAACGACACTACAGAAGTACAAAGATTCATGAGATTAAAATAAATAATAATACACTGATGAAATGAATGACCTAAAAAAGTGAACAAATTCAAAAAACATACCATCTTCTAAGACTGAATCAGGAAGAAAAAGAAAATATGAAGAGACAAATTACCAATAATGAAATCAAGTCAGTAGTACAAAGAGAATTCACAAAAAGCAAAAGTCCTGGACCAGATGGCTTCACAGGTGAACATTTAAAGTAATACCCATCCTTTTAAAACTCTGTGGGAGAGGGAAAGGGTGGGATGATTTGGGAGAATGGCACTGAAACATGTATAATATGATATATGAAATGAGTCGCCAGTCCAGGTTCGATGCACGATACTGGATGCTTGGGGCTGGTGCACTGGGATGACCCAGAGGGATGGTACTGGGAGGGAGGAAGGAGGAGGGTTCAGGATGGGGAACACGTGTATACCTGTGGCGAATTTATGTTGATAAATGGCAAAACCAATACAATACTGTAAAGTTAAAAATAAAAAAAAAAATTATTCCAAAAAATCAAAAAGGATGGAACACTTTCAAACTCATTCTACAAGGCCAGCATCATCCTGATACTGCTGCTGCTAAGTCGCTTCAGTTGTTTCCGACTCTGTGCAACTCCATAGACGACAGCCCACCAGGCTCCCCCGTCCCTGGGATTCTCCAGGCAAGAACACTGGAGTGGGCTGCCATTTCCTTCTCCAATGCATGAAAGTGAAAAGTGAAAGTGAAGTTGCTCAGTCATGTCCGACTCTTCGTGATCCCATGGACTGCAGCCTACCAGGCTCCTCCACCCATGAGATTTTTCAGGCAAGAGTACTGGAGTGGGGTGCCATTGACCATCCTGATACTAAAACCACACAAAAAACCCACACAAAGACATAAGGGCAGTATCACTAATGAACATAGAAGGAAAAATTCTCAAAAAAAAAAAAAAATTAGCAAACCAAATTCAAAAGTACATTAAAAGGCTCATATACAGTGATCAAGAGGGATTTATCCCAGGGATGCTAGGATGACTCATTATCCACAAGTCCATCAATGTGTTGTGCCAGTAGTTTACAGTGAATGGTGTCAGATTCATGGTCTCCAAAGGAGAAGAATTCACTCTGGGACCAAAGATGCAGCCTCAGTCATTCAGAGCTTTGTGTAGAAGAGATTTTATTAAAGTGAAAGGATAGAGAAAAGCTTCCAGCAAAAGACACTTGGAAGGGGGTAGAAGAGTGCCCACTCTCGCTAGTTTAGGTGGGGCATTATGTACTTTTTCAGTTCAGTTCAGTTCAGTCACTCAGTCCTGTCCGACTCTTTGTGACCCCATGAATCGCAGCACGCCAGGCCTCCCTGTCCATCATCAACTCCCGGAGTTCACCCAGACTCACGTCCATCGAGTCAGTGATGCTATCCAGCCATCTCATCCTCTGTCTTCCCCTTCTCCTCCTGCTCCCAATCCCTCCCAGCATCAGAGTCTTTTCCAATGAGTCAACTCTTCACATGAGGTGGCCAAAGCACTGGAGTTTCAGCTTTAGCATCATTCTTTCCAAAGAACACCCAGGACTGATCTCCTTCAGAATGGACTGGTTGGATCTCCTTGCAGTCCAAGGGACTCTCAAGAGTCTTCTCCAATACCACAGTTCAAAAGCATCAGTTCTTCGGCACTCAGCTTTCTTCACAGTCCAAATCTCACATCCATACATGACCACAGGAAAAATCATAGCCTTGACTATAAGGACCTTTGTTGGCAAAGTAATGTCTCTGCTTTTCAATATGCTATCTAGGTCAGTCATAACTTTTCTTCCAAGGAGTAAACGTCTTTTAATTTCATGGCTGCAGTCACCATCTGCAGTGATTTTGGAGACCAAGAAAATAAAGTCTGTCACTGTTTCCACTGTTTCCCCATCTATTTCCCATGAAGCGATGGGACGTGATGCCATGATCTTCATTTTCTGAATGTTGAGTTTTAAGCCAACTTTTTCACTCTCCTCTTTCACTTTCATTAAGAGGCTTTTTAGTTCTTCTTCACGTTCTGCCATAAGGGTGGTATCATCTGCATATCTGAAGTTATTGATATTTCTCCCAGCAATCTGGATTCCAGCTTGTGCTTCTTCCAGCCCAGCATTTCACATGATGTACGCTGCATAGAAGTTAAATAAGCAGGGTGACAATATACAGCCTTGATGTACTCCTTTTCCTATTTGGAACCAGTCTGTTGTTCCATGTCCAGATCTAACTGTTGCTTCCTAACCTGCATACAAATTTCTCAAGAGGCAGGTCAGGCGGTCTGGTATTCCCATCTCTTTCAGAATTTTCCACAGTTGATTGTGATCCACACAGTCAAAGGCTTTGGCATAGTCAATAAAGCAGAAATAGATGTTTTTCTGGAACTCTTGCTTTTTCGATGATCCAGAGGATGTTGGCAATTTGATCTCTGGTTCCTCTGCCTTTTCTAAAACCAGCTTGAACATCAGGAAGTTCACGGTTCATGTATTGCTGAAGCCTGTCTTGGAGAATTTTGAGCATTGCTTTACTAGTGTGTGAGATGAGTGCAATTGTGTGATCGTTTGAGCATTCTTTGGCATTGCCTTTCTTTGTGATTGGAATAAAAACTGACCATTTCCAGTCCTGTGGCCACTGCTGAGTTTTCCAAATTTGCTGGCATATTGAGTGCAGCACTTTCTCAGCATCATCTTTCAGGAGTTGGAAGAGCTCAACTGGAATTCTATCACCTCCACTAGCTTTGTTCACCGTGATGCTTTCTAAGGCCAACTTGAGTTCACATTCCTGGATGTCTGGCTCTAGGTCAGTGATCATACCATCGTGATTGTCTGGGTTGTGAAGATTTTTTTGTACAGTTCTTCTGTGTATTCTTGCCATCTCTTCTTAATATCTTCTGCTTCTGTTATGTCCATACCATTTCTGTCCTTTATTGAGCCCATCTTTGCATGAAATGTTCCCTTGGTATCTCCAGTTTTCTTGAAGAGATCTCTAGTCTTTCTCATTCTGTTGTTTTCCTCCATTTCTTTGCACTGATCGCTGAGGAAGGCTTTCTTATCTCTTCTTGCTATTCTTTGGAACTCTGCATTCAGATGCCTGTATCTTTCCTTTTCTCCTTTGCTTTTCACTTCTCTTTTTCTCACAGCTATTTGTAAGGCCTCCCCAGACAGCCATTTTGCTTTTTTGCATTTCTTTTCCATGGGGATGGTCTTGATCCCTGTCTCCTGTACCATGTCACGAACCTCAGTCCATAGTTCATCAGGCACTCTATCTATCAGATCTAGTACCTTAAATCTATTTCTCACTTTCACTGTATAATCATAAGGGATTTGATTTAGGTCATACCTGAATGGTCTAGTGGTTTTCCCTACTTTCTTCAATTTAAGTCTGAATTTGGAAATAAGGAGTTCATGATCTGAGCCACAGTCAGCTCCTCATCTTGTTTTTGTTGACTGTATAGAGCTAACCCTAACCCTAACCCATCTTTGGCTGCAAAGAATATAATCAATCTGATTTCGGTGTTGACCCTCTGGTGTTGTCCATGTGTAGAGTCTTCTCTTGTGTTGTTGGAAGAGGGTGTTTGCTATGACCAGTGCATTTTCTTGGCAAAACTCTATTTGTCTTTGCCCTGCTTCATTCCGTATTCCAAGGCCAAATTTGCCTGTTCCTCCAGGTGTTTCTTGACTTCCTACTTTTGCATTCCAGTCCCCTATAATGAAAAGGACATCTTTTTTGGGAGTTAGTTCTAAAAGGTCTTGTAGGTCTTCATAGACCCATTCAACTTCAGCTTCTTCAGAGTTACTGGTTGGGGCATAGACTTGGATTACTGTGATATTGAATGGTTTGCCTTGGAAATGAACAGAGATCATTCTGTCATTTTTGAGAATGCATCCAAGTACTGCATTTCGAACTCTTTTGTTGACCATGATGGCTACTCCATTTCTTCTGAGGGATTCCTGCCCGCAGTAGTAGATATAATGGTCATCTGAGTTAAATTCACCCATTCCAGTCCATTTTAGCTAGCTGATTCCTAGAATGTTGACGTTCACTCTTGCCATCTCTTGTTTGACCATTTGCAATTTGCCTTGATTCATGGACCTGACATTCCAGGTTCCTATGCAATATTGCTCTTTACAGCATCAGACCTTGCTTCTATCACCAGTCACATCCACAACTGGGTATTGTTTTTGCTTTGGCTCCATCTCTTCATTCTTTCTGGAGTTATTTCTCCACTGATCACCAGTAGCATATTGACACCTACTGACCTGGGGAGTTCATCTTTCAGTATCCTATCATTTTGCCTTTTCATACTGTTCATGGGGTTCTCAAGGCAAGAATACTGAAGTGGTTTGCCATTCCCTTCTCCAGTGGACCACATTCTGTCAGACCTGTCCACCATGACCTGCCCTTCTTGGGTGGCCCCACAGGCATGGCTTAGTTTAATTGAGTTAGACAAGGCTGTGGTCCTAGTGTGATTAGATTGACTAGTTTCAGTGAGTATGGGCGACTGCGACCAGCGCATTCAGTGTGGGAGGCTGCAACTGGAGCATTTAGCATGGGCAGCTACCCTACATCCAAGGTCAGGGGCAGAAGCCGAGAGGATCCCATGCCCGAGAGGAGATGGCCAAGAGGAGTTTCCCCACATCCGAGGTCAGGGGCAGCAGCAGAGAGAGCCAGGCTGCGACGGCGCAGGAACAGCTGAGAGGAGCTACCCAACGTCCAAGGTCTGGGGCGACGGCTGGGAGGAACTACGCCACGCCTGAGGCCAGGGACAGCAGCCTGGAGGAGCAATCCCACCTTCAAGGGGCAGTGGCTATGCGGGCACAGGAGAGCCTAGAGGAGCTATTCCACGTTCACGGTCAGAAGGGGTGGCAGTGAGAAGATATCCCTCGTCAAAGGTAAGGAGCAGTGGCTGCGCTTTGCTGGAGCAGCTGTGAAGAGATACCCCACGTCCAAGGTAAGAGAAACCCAAGTAAGACGGTAGGTGTTGCAAGTGGGCATCAGAGGGCAGACACACTGAAACCATACTCACAGGAAACTAGTCAATGCAATCACACTAGGACCACAGCCTTGTCTAACTCATGTACTTTTTAGTGGACTGCTAATCATAGATAAAAGAAACACCGCAAGGCTGTGAAAATTTTACCAATCTCTTCTCCCACAGTGTACATCTTGAGACAACATCAAAATCAGATTAACCAAGGGGAATGGTCTCTGGACAAGATGTCTCTGGGCAGGATATATTATATCCATATAATTAAGAGTGTAGACTTTTGAAGAAAAACAGGTTCCCACATAAGATATATTGTTTTGTCAGGTAATCATTAGCTCTGGGCTTAAAGAAAGTGAGTGTTAGGCTAAAGATTGTTGACATAGAACTCAGAGCTTAGGGAAAAAAGTCCTACATGACTAAGGTGAAGGAATGTAAAAAAATGTTTGCCTCCTTCTCCTCCTTGAACGCCCAGGACTCCCTATCAACCTACCTAAGAATAACTCTCAATACCATATTGGGGCTTCCCTGATAGCTCAGTTGGTAAAGAATCCGCCTGCAATGCAGGACACCCTGGTTTGATTCCTGGGTTGGAAGATCCACTGGAGAAGGATTACCCTACCCACTCCAGTATTCTTGGGCTTCCCTTGTGGCTCAGCTGGTTAGGAATCTGCCTGCAATGCAGGAGACCTAGGTTTGATCCCTGGGTTGGGAAGATCCCCTGGAGAAGGGAAAGGCTACCCAAGCCAGTATTCTGGCCTGGAGAATTCCATGGACTGTATAGTCCATGGGGTCGCAAAGAGTCAGACATGACTGAGGGACTTTCACTTTCACCATATTAACAATTGAAGACTAAAAAGTACATGATCATCTCAATATATTCAGAAAATGCTTTTGACAAAATTTAAAACTCATTTATGATTAAAAAAAAAAAAAACTCTCCACAAAATTGATATAGCTAGAACATACCTCAACATACTAAAGGCCATATATGACAAGCCCAGAGCCAACATAATCCTCAATGGTGAAATGCTGAAAGCATTTCCTTTTGAGATCAGGAATAAGTAAAAAAATGCCTATCGTTCCACTTTTATTTAGCACAAAGTCCTAGCCGCTATAATCAGACAAATTAGAAAGGATGAAATAAAATTATCATTGTTTACAGACTACATAATATTATATGTAGAATATCTTAAGCTATTAAATGAATTCAGTAAATTTTAGGACACAAAGTTAACACATTAGAAATCTATTGTATTTTTATACACTAATAATGAACTATCCGAAAGAGAAATGAAGAACATAATCCCATTTACAATTGCATCAAAAAGAATAAAATTCCTATGAATAAACATCAGCAAAAAAGGTAAAAACTAGTACTCTGCAAGCTATAAGACACTGATAAAGGAAGCTGAAAATGACACAAACAAATGAGAAAATATACTGTGTTATGAATTGAAAGGGTCAATATTGTTAACCTGACCATACTTCCCAAGGCAGTCTACAGTTTCAATGCAATCTCTATCAAACTATTAAAGGCATTTTTCACAGAATGGAACAAAAACTTTTAAAATTTTTGTGGAACCACAAAAGACTCTAAATAGTCAAAGCAACCTGAAGAAAGGAAGACAAAGCAGGAGGTGTAATATTCCCCTGATTTCAAGCTGGACTACAAAACTACAGTTATCAAACAATAGAGTACTACACAAAACAGATCATACATCAGTGGAATAGAGTGGAGAGCCCAAAAATAAACTGACACTTATATACTCAATGAATCTACAGCAAAGGAGGCAAGGATATTCAATGAAGAAAACAGAGCCTTTCCAATAAACTGGTACTGGGAAAACTGGTCAGCTACATGCAAAACAATCACATCATATACAAAAATAAGCTCAAAATGGGTTGAAATCTTAAATGATTTTAAGACTATAAAACTTATAGAGTAAAACATACACAGTATGCTCTTTGACAGTGGTCTTAGCAATACTTTTTTTGAGTCTATCTTCTCAGCAAGGAAAATAATAGCAAAAATAAGCAAGTGGGACAAAATCAAAATAAAAAGCTTTTGAATAGGGAAGAAACTATGAAATGAAATGAAAAGACAGCCTATTGAAATGAAATGAAACGAAAGACAGCCTATTGAATGTGAGAAGGTATTTGCAAATGATATATCTAATAATGAATTGATATCCCCAAACTACAAAGAATTCTTACAACTCAACATTAAAACAAACCAACAACCTGATTTAAAAATTGGTGGAGGACCTGAATAGACATCTTTCCAGAGAAGACAGGCAGATGGGCCACAGACACATGAAAAGTCACTAATCAGCTCAAAGTCACTAATCATTATGGTATGTAAATTGAAACCACACTTAGGCACTGCCTGACACCTGTCGGAGTGGCTATCAACCGGAAGACAACAAACAGCAAGGATATGGAGAGAAAGCAACTCTTGTGCCTTGTTGCTTGAATTGTAAATTGATGTTGCCATTATGGAAAACAGAATGGAGTTTCCTTGAAAACTAAAGAGTGAACCGCCATCTGTGATAGTGAGGTAGGACAGCAACTTCACTTCTAGGTGTTTTCCTGAAGAAAGAAAAAACACTAATTCAAAACGATGTACGCACACCAATGTTTATTGCAGCATTATGTACAATAGGCAAGTAACCTAGGTGTCCACTGACAGAAAAATTGATAAAGAAGATGAGGCATATATACACATAATGAAATGCATTATTCAGTCGTAAAGAAAAGACTTACAATTCACCACGACGTGGATGCAAACTAAAGGACATTATGGCTTAATGGAATAAGTCAGACAGAGACAGATAAATACCACTTCATCTTACTGTATGTGGAATCTCAAAAAGGTGAAAAAAACCAAGCAAGCATAACAAAATAAAAACACACTGAGAGATACAGGGTCCAAACAGGTGGTTGTCAGAGGGGAGGCGGGTGGGAAGGGGTGAAATAGGTTAAGGAGATTAAGCGGTACAAATTTTCAGGTGTAAAATAAATAAGCTACAGGGATGTACTATGCAGCAGAAGGAATAGGGTCAGTAATATTGTAATAACTTTACAAGGAGACAGATGGCTAGACTTATGATGATCACTTCAAAATGAATGTAAATGTGAAATCACTGTATAGCACATTTGAAACTAACATAATATTGTACATCAACTATATTTAGTAAAAAAAAACAACAACAAACATTTTTCAGTGTATCTGAGTGAGTGAGTGAGTGAGTGAACTCACTCGGCCATGTCCAACTCTTTGTGACCCCATGGACTGTAGCCCACCACACTCCTCCATCCATGGAATTTTCTAGGCAAGAGTACTGGAGTGGGTTGCCATTTCCTTTTCCAGGGGATCTTCCCGATCCAGGAATTGAACCCAGGTCTCCTGCATCATGGGCAGACGCTTTAATGTCTGAGCCACCAGGGAATCTGTAGAAAGTGAGGGACATCTCCAAACTCTCAATCACTCCCACACAAATCTGATGTGTAAGTAACTTCCTGCTTTAGCTAGGATTTGAGCTACACTGAGACCTGACTTTAGTCCTTTGCCTAAAGGACTAAAGGGGTGAAGGAGACAATTTGGGAGGAGGACAGGAATTATCTTGTGAGATACGGAGTCAGATACAGTCTTCGTGTATTCTCTATGCAAGGGTAGATTGTCCTCCACGGTAAGGAGGGAGATACTACTTCTACACATGTGGACTTACAGAGAAATTTAGGTGTTCAAGGTTTTCAGGTTTGCCCATTATTTCCAGCTAGAAAATGTCCAATTTTGCGATTAGGTCTGGGACTTATTTCAGCGTGGTCTACAATAGATGCGGAGTTTTTAAATGCTGCCATTAATATCTGTGAGCATTCACAAAGTGTCTTGAGATATTTGGCTTCCCTGAGCCTATTGCTTTCTATAGTAGATTCCTAGGGCAGTTAATCAACCCACTCTACATTTCTTACCTTCCTTCTCATACTGTTGAAATGTCATAGGCACCTGATGATCCAACACCTCACCATTCATCTTCATCTTTCCATAATCAGCCCCAGATGAAAGTCTTAGTAACTGTAATGCCACTACATACCATGCACAAATTATCTTAATTTAGTATTCCTAGAAAGCAGAGCCCAGGACAAAAGTTTAAGGGTAACCCAGGGGGGCTCGATTGAGAGACAAGGAGACCCAATCAGGGAAAGCAGGAGAGACAATACACAGATGAATTCTCAACCGGACAAAGGTAAGTGTTGCTTAATATAAGACTGTCTGAGGGGCTACGGGAAATATTTCTTAGAAGCATCCTTCTGAAGAAAGAAAGGGAGGTGTGTTTATTCATCCATTCCTCTCATATTGGTAAAATATTTGCCCCACAAACGATTAATCTTGTCAATTCTAGGTTGTATGTGCATGAATTCCAAGGGAGTTCCATAGCAGAGATGGATGGAACAGCAACAGAAAAGGGGGAAAAACCCTAGAGAAGGAAGCTAGAAACACCCTGCACAGGCCCAACAAGAACTGCTGTTAGAAGCTGGTTTAGCACCTGAACAGAGCCAGCCACCACGGTTGTGGTGGAATAACAGAGATGAAGCCAGGGAAGAATCTGAAGAGTTTCTGACAATCTCTGTGACTCAGCAATTGTACTCTTTGGTGTCCAGTCAGCAGAAAAGCCTACATGTGTACCCCCAAATGGTAACAGGGCTTCCCTGGTGGTTCAGCAGTAACAAATCCACCTGCCAATGCAGGAGACATGGGTCGGGCAGATCCCCTGGAGAAGGAATGACAACACACTCCGGTATTTTCGCTTGGGAAATCTCACGGACAGGGGAGCCTGGTGAGCTACAGTCCACGGGGTCGCAAAGAGTCGGACACGACTTAGCGACTGAACAACAAGAACAACAGATGGTAACAACCCAAAGTCAGTGGGTAAAGTGCAGAGTGATAATGTTCAACACAGTAAGGCAGATAGAAAATATATACACTTGAATCAGTTTAGTTAAAAATGGGTGAGTTTAGCCTAAGGTCTTAGCAGGTGGGGGCATAGTGGTTTCTTTGGGGGACACAGAGTGTATAGAGAGTGCTCTTGGCACTGCCCCCGCTCCCCGTCGGCGCCCTGGTGGATACTGCAAGGGTCAGCTGCTACAGCTCCCGGTTGTCCTCTGTTACTTTGCCGAATGAGAGCGTCCTTCCTGGGAGCTACCCGTGTCTCCCCAAACCAGGCCTCAACTGATAACGGTTGACACAGGGATGCAAAAGGCTAGTTCCTTTGCCTCAAGGTACGACTAACGGTAATTCAGTTTTTGCTCCAGAGTTCCTTGCCCATGAGACCAAAGCAAGCTCTGTCTCAGATCGCGTTCTTCAGCATTTTTTCGCTTTTTCCTGCTCTAAAGTGTTTTTTCCCCTCCTCCTGAGAGCACTCTTCCCCCACTGAAGGCACCTAGAATCCCTGTTTCAGGCCCTTATTCTGGGGAACGAGCTAAGAGAGAGCTGAGCCGTGATAGGATTGTGTGTGGGATACATACTGTCTTGTGAGATGGCTCCTGCATCTTTGGTTAAGACATAAAAACACTTATTGGTTTGACTCACCATTTGAAATTGATATAAGATCCTACTCATCAATGGCCAAATGATGAATCCTTTAAATTGGCACTATTTGAAAGGGAGATTATTTTGAGAGTCCTCATCATAAACAGCTGTCATAACGGCACTTAGGGAGGATCAAATTGAAAGCAGGTGGCAGCCCTGCAGCTGCAGATGGAGAGACATCCTTATCACCAGATACAGGACTCGCAGGGCTTAGAAGCCTGTATACTCAAAAACTCGCGATTTCAGTTCACTGCTCCGAATCAAACTCTCCTTAGATTCTTCACTAAATTTCTTTGTCTTCTCAATTCCTCACAAGTTTATTGCTTCTGTATCTTAACAAGCTGCCCTCTTGAGGTCTCATTTCTATGACACCTCCTTGTGCATGCGTTAAGTTAAATGTCTTTTTCTTCTGTTAATCTGTCTCATGTCAACTTAATTATTAGTGCTGCCACAAGGGCTAAAGACGGGTAAGAGAGACATTTCCCCTCCTTGACACTGGTCATGTTTTGTTTCTTGAGCTGGGTGAGGGTTCCATGGAGTTATTAACTTTGTGATAACACATTGATGGGAATATTTACATGTGCACTTTTCTGCAATTATGGTGTATTTCAATATGAGAGGGACTTAGCCAAAGGGAAGGTTATACTGCTGTCCAAATTGTTGACTTAGCTGCCTGCCTCAGAATCATGAACACCTCAAAATATTCCCAAGATTCTCTGCGTTCTTGGAAGTCTGTAAACATTCTGGAATTCCCCTATGTCTCAGCACTAAAGAATCTGCCTGCAGTGTGGAGATGCAGGAGGCATGGGTTCAAGCCTTGGGTTGGGAAGATCCCCTGAAGGAGAAAATTACAACCCACTCCACAATTCTTGACTGGAAAATCCCCTGGACAGAGAAATCTGGTGGATTACAGTCCACAGAGTTGCAAAGGGTGGGACACGACTGAGGAAGTGAGCATGCAAACACTGAGTACCCTCCGAGGTGTGCCTGATGCTCACAGGGCTCAGAGGCTACCTACAGGACTCCTGTCTCCATTAACACCCTCCCAACTCAGGCATGAGAAACTGGACAGTGTTCCTCTGGGAGAGCTAGCTGTGCAGCTTTAACTAAATCTAAAATCTTGGTACCTTTGCACAATGAACGTTTATTTCTTAAGTAAAATCTACTGAGGTTTTGGGTGACTGTTCAGAGCGTTGGTCTAAGAATTCAGGCTTCTTCCACCTTGTGGAAATCCTCTCAAACTGTGCTTCTACAACGGCTTCCCCAGTGGCTTGGCAATAAAGAATCCTCCTGCAATGCAGGAGATGCAGGAGACACAGGCTCGATGTCTGGGTTGGGAAGATCCCTGGAGGAGGGAATGGCAACCCGCTCTAGTACTCTTGCCTGGAGAATCCCATGGACAGAGGAGCCCGGTGGGCTGCAGTCCATGGGGTTGCAAAGAGTCGGACACTGATGACTGAGCACGCATGCTTCTGCAATCCCCACAGCGCTGGAGAAGTTTCCACCGGCATCCAGGGTTTCCATCCAGAAGTGACAGTGGTCACTTCTGGGCACACTCCCCTGGCCAGGACATTCCAGGTGCCACTTCCCACTCCTCCCTTCCACAACTGAGGGGAACTGAACTGTGGAAAATGTAACCCTTCCATGTACTCAGAAGGAGAGAAGAGGACAGGCACTTAGAAAGCACTGCCATGCTGTCACTGAGCTTACCAAAAACCAATTTTGGAACCTTTATAAGGGCATGGAAAATAGATTCTCCCCCTTTCTGTATGATGTAAATTCCATGAGAAGGGAGAATATCTGAACTTTTCATCTATTCTCATTTCACACATTAATATATTGCATAGTTGTCTAATTCTTATTTCAAATTTGAAAATCTCTGAGTGACTTTAAAATCAGAAATAATAACATAACAAACATAAAAGAAAGTTTTAGAAACAGTAGAGACAAGGATGGCTTTATTTCAAACATAAAACACTTTATAACAAAGTTGTCCCTTGCGTATCAGGATGGTAGTAATGGTTGCTCATACGTTCTTGAATTGTTTTCTATGGTGAAGGCTCATATCTCGTCTCTCTCTCTCTTGAGAGAAGACATCACTGAGAGTGTTTTCCACTATGAATGTCAGAGTCTCATATTTTGCAGAAGAGTTTCTCTCATTGTAAAACTGGCCCATATGAATCCATAAACTATAACCCTGACCTTAGTTAGGCCTCATTTGGGGAACTAAATTACAGTAGTATATAGTATATAAAAATTACATTCTAAATCATAAAAAAATGCTGAATGAGGTATAAATAAGATTATACTTTAAAATAAGATTATGCTTAAAAATAAGATTATACTTAATAACTTTATTTTATTTAAATATATGGCCCTTCATGGAGAAGGCAATGGCAACCCACTCCAGTATTCTTGCCTGGGGAATCCATGGACAAAGGAGCCTGGTGGGCTACAGTCCATGGGGTCGCAAAGATCGGACACGACTGAGCGACTAACACGACACATGGCTCTTCAGGAAACACCTTCCCTAGACTTCTAAAACATACTTTTCTGTTTAACCTTGTAAACATTGGTCAATTTTTTCTGCAGTTGAACCAGCTATTAGCTTTTAGAAGAGTCAAAATTCTCTTAGTTTTGGGATCAAATTTGTATTGCCTTTTTCCATGGAAGAAATAGAAAAATCCTAGAAGTAAAACAAAGGAGACATTATATTATACAAATGATTTCTAGGTTTAACCTGAATTATTAAAAAATCAAAGTCATTTGTAAGAATAAATATTTTTGGTATTTTCTGTTCTAAATAACAATACTGATGATATTCTGTGGCAACAAAAGAGAGGAGTATATAAACTCACTTACCACCTTTCTGGAAAACAGCATCAACTTTGTTGCCAATTCCAGGAAACTCTTCTGCTATCATTTTGGGATAACCTGCATCCATGGACTGTTTATATTCATCATACCTGGTCAAAAAATAATTGGACTGTCAGAACTATTTGTTAAAGGTATAGGAATTCATCAGCAAGAACGTAATAAAAACTTTTTCACAGATTATGTATAAAATAGGAGGTGAGATGAGGTGAGTAGGATTCTGGGTGGACTAGAAAATCTAAAAGGTCCCTCTGAATTATAACATCTAATTCTAACTTCTCCAGTGGGTGCCATTAATGTCGAATGCAGTGAGAGATAAGTTCCTGGTGGCTGCAGCAGTTCTATGAAGATGAATGCCCTTCTCTTCACATTATCTTTCTCAATTCAGGCTCACGTTCTTCCTGGATTTCTAGGACAGATATGATCATTACTGGTCAATGGACTTTGCAACTAGAAAAGCTACTGCTATTCACAGCAAAGGCAGCCAGCCAAGGTAATATGAGACTCGTGTCTTAAATGAGTCAATCTAGTAACTTCTACGTAGAAAGGACAGGTGTCCTCCCATGTTCTGCACCCAGTCTTTACCTCCAGCATTTGTTGGCAACAAAGAAGTATGTTTTCCCAGTATCTTCCTCAGAAACAGCAGCATCGATACTCTTCACTGTTCTCGGAAAGCCAAAGGATCTGTAGATGTCCCTGGGGTATCCGCGGAGCACATCCTGCCCCTTAACCGCCCAGTACTTGTTACCTGCCAATCAAGAAACCGGGATGAAAACCCTTGCCAAGGGCACCAGTAGACAGGAAGCAGATCTCCAGCTAAATGCTTACTCTCACGTGCGAGGGCAGTGTCCCCACTGCACATCAGAATCATTTAGGGAGATTTTTGTGTTTTTTCATTAGTATATTTAAGTTCTTTTTCCAAGATGATTCTAATCTGTAGCGAGCTTTGGGAATGACTGGTTTATGGAGCTGGGGACCTCTTTCCAAAGTTCAAACGACTAAAGAGTTCATCATGCAACCACAGGGATAGAAATCTTTGCTTCTCCAGGTTGCCCACAGGCTGCAGAAGTTCACCCCAAGGTATCCTAAAGGCCAGAGGGTTGTAATGACTCACAGTCTGTAATGACTTGCGACCCTGGGTAGAAATCATTACATCTAACTTGAAGACGGTTCCAAATCCTGAAATTTAGGCTGTGTCCAGATTCTGCATGTTTCACTCACTAAGTGAAGTGAAAGCTGCTCAGTCGTGTCTGACTTTTTGTGACCCCATGGACTATAGAGTCCATGGAATTCTCCACCTCAGAATACTGGAGTGGGTAGCCTTTTCCTTCTCCAATACTTAGCAAACCCCAAGTCAAATAAAACTGGTCTTACATCTTGAAGCCAGCATTGTTCTCATTGCACAAATATTCTTATTTATCCCTCGGGGAGGGGAGGGGGGACAGTTTGAAACTTTGTGTATCTAAAATCCTATTTATTTTCATTATAAAAGAGCTAGAAAGCTCATTTCAAAGTTTATTGCCCATCTGAATTGTTTCCAGTTCTTTGCCTTGAGAGGATTACTAGGTCAGGTGTCTTAATGTTTGTCTATAACTATGCCAAACATATATTTACAGAAAAACTATTACTTGGCATAGTGTTGTCAAAGTAAGGACCTAATCATTGGATTGGGGTTTTATTCTGATAGAATCAAAAAGTTTGCCTCATTCAATTCATGGTAATTAAGGACTTTTCACACTTTAAAGTACATATGAATTGCCTGGGAATCTTGGTAACATTCAAGAAGGTCTGGAGTAGGATCTGACGACATAGATGGACTTTGTGGGCCTTATGCTAAGTGAGATTCTGTGATTCTCACAGACCTGGGACAGAGTCAACGCAGCTGGTCTGCGAGGCATACTCTGATGGCAAGGCTGCAGAGCCCCCATCTGGCTGTCGTGAGGCAGCTTCTCCTTTCAGGAAAGCAACTTGCGGAAGACAGGCTCTAGGAAACCAAGCGACTCCAATGTTCCTCTCAGGTTTATTCCTGGACACCCCAGGGAGGTGGAGAGGATTTAAAATACATAGTTTGCACAGAAAATCCTTTCGTAAGTCCAGATTCACAAACAAGCCAGGAAATCTGTGTCTCAAATTTTTTCCCTTAGAAATGCACTCTGCAATTCTTAGCTAAGGGGATGGACTCCCACTGACATGGTATGACTGCTCAGTTTGTCAAAAGTCCATGGAAAGAAAGTCGGTAGTAATCTCATACATGAACCCAAAGCAGAAGAAAACTTAATTGGTAAAAAGTGAAAGTGAAGTCGCTCAGTCATGTCCGACTCTGTGACCAAGTGGACTGTAGCCCACCAGGCTCCTCTGTCCAAGGGATTTTCCAGGCAAGAATACCGTGTGGGCTGCCATTCGCTTCTCCAGGGGATCTTCCCTCCCAGGGATGGAACCTGGGTCTCCCGCATTGCAGGCAAATGCTTTACCCTCTGAGCCACCAGGGAAGCCCCAACTGGTAAAAACTGAGAGCTAATTGGACAGAGGAGCCCAGCAGACTACAATCCATGGGGTCGCAAAAGAGTCAGACATGACTTGGTGACTAAAGAACAACAAAAATTGGAAGTATTACCTTTGAAAAACCGGACCTCATCCCTGTCGGCAACCTCATAAGCAGCTTGAAGTCTATTTGGGAGACGTGGCCAGAAAACAGAAATGAAATTGAGCTCCACTTCTGGGTACAAGGGATTTGTGCGCATGTAGAACCTAATTTGAAAAAAAAAAAAAGGCTTTGATCAAATACATAGCACATTCTGGTGCCATCCAGGCCCTTCTAGGGGCACTGGTGGCCTGTGGGCTAGTGTTCCACATGTGGCTCTCCAAAGTGGAGGTGGACAGGAGCTCTGGTCTGTAGCCTTTGCTTACTTTCTTGGTGGAAACTCCAACCACTGCAGATTTCAAGACATTTGCAGTGGTACCTCACTGTATAGTATTTCCCCCATACAGGCATAAGCCATCTCAGGAATATAAATAAATAGAAATATATAGCAAAATAATTGCAAAGGGATGCAAAGGGATGGGGCCTTCCCTGGTGGCTCAGACGGTAAAGAATCTATCTGCAACGGAGGAGACCTGAGTTTGATCCCTAGGCTGGAAAGATCCCCTGGAGAAAGGAATGGCTACCCACTCCAGTATTCTTGCCTGGAGAATTCCATAGACAGAGGAGCCTGGTAGGCGAGGGCTACAGTCCATGGGGTCACAGAGCTGGACATGACTGAGTGACTAACACACACGCACACACATACCCCCCCACACACACACAAAAAGGGATGAGTTATAATTATTTTTAGTGCCTTTGGTTTAAATATAATTTTAAATTGATATAATTAAACGTTTAATAATGCTGTTTAACAACCAGCTTGCAAAATTCTCCAATGGCACTGGCTAGGACACAACACTAGCATTCTGCATATCGAACAAACTCTACCTACTTCATGCCCTACCTCACAGAAATCCTGTAAGAGATTATTTCCATCTCACGGATTAGAAAATGAGTTCAGTGGGGCAGAGGGATGTGTCCAAGGCCATGTGACTGATAAGAAGCAAAGGGTAGTTTAAACCTTAGCCACTCCCTGTGTGCTCCTGTGACCAGCAGTTCACAAAGTGGGTTCTACAGTCCCACATGTGCTAAGTCACTTCAGTCATGTCCGGCTCTGCCTATTATTTGTTAATGACAAAGTTGACTGCACGGTCCACAGGGACTGGGGTAAAGACAAAGCATAAACTGTCGTGTGGATCCGCAGGGCAGACTCTGGCCTTCTGATCCAGTGGCCTCTGCCTGCCTGTGAGACCTGGGGCAGGCCAGTTGCGGTCAGTTTCCTGCCGTCCGTGTCTCCACGACTTGGTGACGTCTAAATGACCTCAGTGTCCTCTCAGGTCTTGCGGACCTTAGACTCGGCTCTGTTCTTCGGGGTCATCCCTCAAGTACTTGCTTTGATGAGCTGTCCTGATGTACTGAGAGCTTTCCCTGAAAGCCGTATCTTTCCTAGTACTCCCCAGCACTGAGCCATCCCCTGCATGTATCCGTCCTTATCTCTTAAACTCGAGATAGTAAAGCAGAGGCTGGGATGCAGGAGGAGCTGACTCTCCTGCCTTCTGGGGCAGCTATGACTGTGACCCAGTAGAACAGCACTCCAAGAGGAAAGCGGGGAGAAGCCAACCTTTTAAAGCACCCCTACTTTCTATGCATGCTGGGCTGTGCCGTTCGGAAGAAGACTGTTACTATTTTCCTGGTCCTTTAGGAGTCAGAACTGTATGCAGAGCAGCCCTACTCCTTGCACGCAAGGGGACCCTAGACTTCTCGAGGTCTCATGCTACCTAGGGAGCTCTGGGACCCTCCTCTGAGGACGGAAACTCACTGTGACCATCCATTCCCCACCGCCTCCGGGACCTCATGAGCTTCTGGGGGTTCTCCCTGTGCCTATCCGTCTTTGCCTCCTCCCAGCGTTGGGGGCACAGAGACTTGTTATGACCACAGGCTTTGGAAGGGCTGTCTTTTCCAAGATGATACTTCAAAGGGGTCTACACAACCCTCATCAGCATGATAGTGCTGTGAAAAGGACCAATTTCTCCTAACAAAATTCTGATGTACTTAACCATCCCAAAGAGTGACAAAAACGGGACGAGGCCTGAAGCAGAGTTCAGAAGACCGATTATTGCTCTGCTGCCAGTGAACTCGGTACCCTGAGGATCTCTTTCCTTCTCTCTACTTTACTTTGCTGATCTGTAAAATGGAAGTATGTTTACTGATTTGCTACGTCAGTGGTAAGTTTTCTGAGAATCAAGTGACAGAATACATGCTGGGGAAAAGTTGTTAAAAATTCATTATGTTGTGCAAGAGCAAGCTATTGTTTACACTTAATTATAACTATAATTATGTATATAAACAAATGTAATAAATAATATGTGAAGCATAGTAGTAGCCCATATAGCCCCATAGTAGTGAGTCCTATTATTCTTACAAATACAAAATGCAAAGAAGAACTGTTGTCTTACCGGTCTTTGAAGAACATCACTTCTCCCCGAATTGTAGTTACGGCATCAAAAGTTAGCTTGCTATCACACACTTCTGGGGTTTGTGGGCCGACTGGCTGAGTGGGATTTTGGGAATGTCCTAAAGGAACAAGAGATCTGAAGTTAGTTCTGCCTGGCTTTGGAAAACTGCATAACCAATGAAGGCTTCTTAAAAGATAGACAATGGATGTTTTAAGGACCACTTGTCTATGCTGTTTGTCTTTATACCCACCATAGATGGCCTGGATCCCATCAATGTCATCCTGAGAAAGCTGAACATCGCCACTGAAGATGTAACTGGGGTACATCAGAGCCCCAATGTCAGTAGAATGAGCAAGTCCAAGGGAATGGCCAAATTCATGAGCTGCCACCCGATACAAGTTATAATCTAAAAGGGACAATAAACCCATTTGCAATTAATTGAAATGTTTTCAGTTTTGAGACATTTAAGTAAGAAGTAATCTACAACTGTACAAGGATTAATATTCTTATTTTATCAGTAGGTTTTTGAGGTATATAATTTTTTTTTCTGAAAGGTGAGAAGGATGCATTCATTAATAGTGAAGAGATTACATGCTCAGGCATGTCTGACTCTTTGCATCCCCATGGACTGCAGCTTGCTAGGCTCCCCTGTCCATGCGATTTCCCAGGCAAGAATACTGGAGTGGGTTCCCATTTCCTTCTCCAGGGATCTCCGTGACCCAAGGATCAAACCCAAGTCTCCTGTATTTGGCAGGCGGGTTCTTTACCACTCAGCTATCTGGGAGCCAGTGAAGAGATTGGTTAAAACTTGAATTCTATGATTACAATTAAAGAACAAATTCAGCCAACCAAGGCTCTAGCACAGATTAGTCAATCTTGTCAGTGGTTATATGGCATATATAATTTCATGCAGAAGCAATATTCTTCTATAAACACAATTTTTTTCCTATTTATAGACTGATAGATGCTTAATGCTGGAAATTTTAGAAAAAATATATAGTATCTTCTCCCTTAATTTCTAGATATCTTAATAACATTGTTAGACTTTGGTGTGTTTCCAGGAAAAAAAGATTCTGTGTAGATGCCCACAAGGAAAACATTAATATTTTCAACACTTTCTCAATAGAAATTTCAGAGTAGCCCATTTGTAACCAGTAAGATGGTCTTACTAACAGATGTAATTCTCTTATAGTTTCTAAATGTGTTGTTAATTTTCTAAGTGGTAGCAGCAAAGTGGCTATTTCCATTAATGCATTCTTTCAGTTAAATCAACCAATATTACAATGAACTGAGAAGGTGGGAGGAGGGGGGAGGCTTGAGAGAGGCAAGACAAGCTGACTTACCTTGGAAATTGTTGGTCCACCATTCATCATCATCAAAATGAGCGTCTCCTCCGATACCTGCCCCTGGTTGAAAAGCATGAGCAAGGTTTCCACCAGGTCCATCAAAGGGAGAATTGTCACGATGATCTGCAAGAAACAGAATTCATCAGATGTTTCTCTAGATTCTTATTTAGCTTAACCCAGGAGAGTAAGCACTAACTTTGCTAAGAGGCCAGCAGATTTTCAGCAAATGAGATCTTGTTACCTTCTTAAGTCTGTAAAATCAACACTCTTTTTTAAACAAGGAAATCTATCTGCAAAGCTGAAGCGATTCAAGGGCAAGGGGAAGTTAAGGTAAGAATACTTTCATGCTACAAAAAGAGCTTACCTCCCCTGACAAAGGATATCATTATGTCCGCTTGACCCTCAGAGACCTTGGTGAAGGTCAAGGGTGTGACATTGCTCCAGAGTTGAAAGGCTTTCTCAATGGCTTGGTCCACATCTGCTCTTGACAGGTCTGGGGTGTAATTTTCAATCCTTCAAGCGGAATAAAAGACAGACACATCAGATTTCATTTCTCATGGCTCTGATGGGAAAGAGCGCTCCCACTCTGGTGCTCAATCTGATTACCTGTAGGTCAGGTTTGTGTTCTCCCAACGAGGATTTCCTGGAGTAAGAACAAACGGAGCCACGTCGGGCACCCCACATCTGGGCTGCTTCATCACATTCAGGGTTTCAGCATCTGGTTTCCCGGTCACTCTAAGCCCAAAGAATTTCTGCATTTGCTTTAGCTTTTCAATTACGAGGCCACCGTTTCTCTGCCTTTCAACTTTCTTCCCATCACTGTTCAGGTTGTAGTAGTTTTCCAGGTATTTCTGATGAAAGATAAAATTATCGAAAGACTGAATGAGAAATCCTCCAATTTTACTAAATACTGATGGTTTATACTGTCATACCTGACACAAAACACTACTTTTAAAGGTTCCACTTAGGTTGCATGGTCCTTATTATCCTTATTGTTGGCGGAAACTCATTTTGGAGTAGAACTCTTCCTACCACTATTTACTATGAAGTCAGAATTACAATTTTATAGAGACATATTTGTTTATTATTCCTTTAGTTCCCTATCACTTTTAACTGGAAAATGAGAGTCTATGCACAGCTAGATACATTTTGGGGGAGAATACCCTTTCTGGAAAAAATCTCTCTTTGTAGGAAATGCATCCTTAAATAAACTCTGTTATACTATTACTGGGGGCTTCCCTCATAGCTCAGACAGTAAAGAATCCACCTGCAATGCAGGAGACCTGGGTTTGATTCCTGGGTCAGGAATATCCCCTGGGGAAGAGAATGGCAACCCATGTCAGTATGCTCACTGGGGGAAGCCCATGGACAGAGGAGCCTGGTGGGCTCCAGTCCATGGGGTCACAAAGAGCTGGACACGACTTAGGTACTAAATCGCCAGCAGAACTGCATACTGATACTACTCTGTTATATTGTGGAAAAACCCAAATAAGGCTTTTGCGTCTTAGGCATGTGAAGTTGAGCATTTACCTTCACCGTCTCCACATCTTGTTCTTGTGTTTCTGAAGTCACTGCTGGGAAGCCGTGGGACCCCGCGCCCCAGAGTAGCAGCAGCAGCAGAGGCAGTCTGGGCATGTTGGTCTCTGTCTTCCTTCTAAGCTTAAGGAATCTGATAGCTCCTACCTCTCTGCTGCTCCAGTGTCTCAACTAGGAAGCTCCCTCTTTATATACAGGTTCTGGAACTTCCAGGAAGCCGGCAGCTGTCTGACTCACATTTCATAACATCCTTTGATTAGCTATGAGCAATCATCACGAATGGTGACTCCAAGCAGAATATCTGGGGTCGTTTGGTGTTGCAATCTTCATTACTATCAAACAGGACGTGGGCAAAGGAGACATATCCACCACGTAAACAATTGTTTTCTCCAATTCATTTCTATCCTGTTTGAGAGAGACCTTCTTTTTTTAATTATTATTATTATTTTTTAATAATTTTATTTTATTTTTAAACTTTACAATATTGTATTAGTTTTGCCAAATATCGAAATGAATCCGCCACAGGTATACATGTGTTCCCCATCCTGAACCCTCCTCCCTCCTCCCTCCCCATACCATCCCTCTGGGTCGTCCCAGTGCACCAGCCCGAAGCATCCAGTATCATGCATCGAACCTGGACTGGCGACTTGTTTCATACATGATATTATACATGTTTCAATGCCATTCTCCCAAATCTTCCCACCCTCTCCCTCTCCCACAGAGTCCATAAGGCTGTTCTATACCTCACCTTCTTATATACACAGATCACAGAGTACGCCACGGATGTAAAAAAAAAAAAATAGCAGGCTTTGCTACTTGATTCTGCTGGTCATAAAGTGCTCTGGGTACACACACACCTTGCTTTCCAAGCAAAGGGCAAAACTGCTGACATGTATGCCCTACGGCTGCTCAGCACCTACACAGACAGGCACTCATTTGTGGGTGGCTCTCCTGGGTTCCCTAGTGGCCCAGATGGTAAAGAATCTGCCTGTGATGCAGGAGACTCAGATTCCATCTCTGGGTCAGGAAGATTCCTTGGAGGAGAGAATGGCTACCTACTCCAGTATTCTTGCTTAGAGAATCTCATGTACAAAGGAGCCTGGCAGGCTACAGTCTACGGGGTCACAAAGAATCGGACATGAATTAACACTCACTTTTTCTTCTGGGTTCAGCGGGGTTTCTTTCCACCTTTGCTAAACTGCCTTATACACTATTTCATAGCACTATAGTGTCCCTTAATCTTCATTCAGGCCCAGAATTTGAGAATCTGGGCTGAGAAGACCCCCATCCACGGGTGGGGTATGTGGTAACTCCCTACCGGGTGTAGACACTGTTCAGCAGAATCACGGGACGAGTGGAATCCTTCTCTGAAAACTGTCAGGCCCATTAGGTGAGCCAGAGGCTTGTAGATGATCAAGTGTGAGTCTGAGATCTTATTTTAATCATCCTCATTCCCCTCAGTGTGAGCACATGTCTGCTCCTTGGGGATAGGAAGCAATTATTTCTTCTTTATGCATGCACTCATTCAAGTAGTAATGTATTCATCCACTTCAAAGACCTTATTTAGCATCCTCTGTGCACCAGTTATGGTGGGATGAGGGTAATTAATGAAGAAACAGGGCCTTCCCTAGTGGCCCAGTGGTTAGGAATCTGCCTTACAATGCAGGGGCACAGGCTCAGTCCTTGTTTGGGGGGGTGGGGGCAAGATCCCACAGGCCTTGGAACAACTAAGCCCACGTGCCATGCAAGAGTCCCTCCAGTGAAAGGATCCGTCATGCGGTCATGTCTGACGCTATGCTGTAGCCCACCGGCCTCCTCTGTCCTTGGGATTCTCCAGACAAGAATACTGGAGTGGGCTGCCATGCCCTTCTCCAGGGGACCTTCCCAAACGGCAACAAAAGATCTCACCTGCATGCCACAACTAAGACCTGATGCAACAAAATAAAAAAGTAAATAAACATTTTTAAAAGAAACACGTTTCTAAAAATAAAAACAAACAAGCAAACATGAGACACCTTAACATGACTTGAAGAGAAGTCTGTACACAGTTTCACAGATTAGCTTTACCAGAAATAGGATAGGAGAGTATCTGTACCCGGTCTAGCCCTACGTTTTCTGATCTCCATTAATCCTTCTACCTCCGTCATGAGTTTTGCCAAATATTAGTGACAACTTTTATATTACTTTTGTACTTTTCTTTAAATTTCCTCTAAAAGTTTTGCCTCAGTATAGTCTGTCATATCCATAAAATCATAGCTTAATGGGTTGTTATTTCTGTGTGCAAATTAAAATAAATAACTGGCTATATAATGAAAAACGTCTGCTCATTATTCATATTCCACAGAAGTGTCTTAAAATAAATAACTGGCTATATAATGAAAAACGTCTGCTCATTATTCATGTTCCACAGAAGTGTCTTGAGGCCATAGTGCTATCCGTTACACGCTTGGTGAGGCAAGCTGGCCTGCATCTGCAGCTTCCTTCCTCCGCGCCCCACCCCTCTTCCTTGAAAGAGGTTAAGTACAGGGTAAAGTTGAGAAACCCTGGCGTGTGTTCCACGTGAGTGCTTGATGGGGTCGTCCGCCTTCCCACCACGTCAGCTTTGCTTTCTCAGGACTTTTCTCACTGTACCAATTTGCTTTCCTTGTCATGCTAAGAAACACATCTCACATGTAAATCTTGCTTCAGTATTTGTTGAATTGTTTTGAAAGAGCTTGTTTCCTCTCTAACCATTTAACCACAAGTCCCTCAGCCAAGTGAAGCAACGTGTGAGTTAGCGGCGGTGAGAGGGATTGGAAGGCGGCCTCTGCGGAGCTGAACTCCTCTCCTCCTCACAGCAGGATACGGAGGGTGAGGACAGCTTCAGCGGAGGCGCTGCCCCGCAGGCAAGGAGCGTGCCGGAAGGGGCCCTTCCTGCGAGAGGCTGGGCACGGGCTGCGTGTCCGGGCAGCAGGCAAAGGCGCTCACCTTGGCGTTAGCGAGTCTGGTCAGTGTGACGTTGTCCCCGACTCTGCCAGGGCCTGGGGAACAGGGGTCACTAGGTTGACTCAAGAGAGCAGCGTTGTAACCATCTGGGACGGGGCAAGGAATTATAGAAGCATCACGCTGGAAGAGTCTCATAAGCTGTTCAATCCGGCAACAGTCTCCGTCCTATGATCTAGAAGTTGTCAAACTTGGTAAACCACTTTAAACAAAATCAGGCTTTCCTGACGGCTCAGCTGATAAAGACTCCGCCTGCAATGCGGGAGGGTTCAGCCCCTGGGTTGGGAAGATCCGCTGGAGAAGGGAAAGGCTGCCCACTCCAGTATTCTGGCCTGGAGAATTCCATGGACTGTGCAGTCTATGGGGTCACAGAGTCGGACACGACTGAGTGACTTTCACTTCACTTAAGCGAAATCTCTTTCTTTGTAAAATGGATTCATTTGGCTGTGTCGGGTCTTCATTGAGGCACGTGGGTTTCTCTCTAGTTGTGGTGTGTGGGTTTAGTTGCCCGTGGCATCTGAGATCTTAGATCCCTGAAAGGAATCGAATCAGCGTCCCTTGAGTTGCAAGGCACATTCTTAACCACTGGACCTCCAGAGAAGTCCCAAAGGAAATATTTTTGGGAAGACCAATTTGTGAACTGGATGTTAACAGAAGCGCTCTTATGAAAGACAAAAGGGGCCAGAAGTCCCACCTACATCACTTCCACTTTGCCCCCATGCCCCCTTTCTTTAGCAAAACCCCCAGTTTCTAGGAAACAATGAGTATCCAGTGCAGTGAAGTGAAGCTCAAAAACCATCGATCTAGTCCAGGACCCTGGTTTTTCAGTTGCAAACTAAAGAGCTGAGTAGTTGCCTACAGGCCTGAGGTCACACCTCTGCAGGAGGACACACGTGAGGGGAAAGAAAAGACAGATCCTGCACTTCCACCTTTTTCTCCTGGTCTGAGTCCAGAGGTCATGACTTAAAAGCTCTAAGTGTTTTGTTATAACTTCAGGCCTGTTGAAGTGGATTGGAAACTGGATACCTAAAACAGCTTTTTGTTACATTTCTTGTTCGATTAGCAAAGAATTTTATTTACGTTTTTCTTAAGCAACAAACCTCCAAGATTCACGTGGTCTTGAATCTTGAAATTTCCAGTTAGGTATTTGTACCAGAACATGTAACTTCCGGGCTCATGCTAGTGAGTTATCTATTTGTGAGTGAAAAATAGAACACAAAAATCTAGAACAAAGATCTGGTGATTAATCCTACCAAAACCCTAGCAATGTTGCTGAGAAACTCAGCATAGTTTCTAAGAAACTCAAAATGTGTTAAAATTGTATTGCTCTTCACATCCAAGTGTTTTTTTCTCTGGGAGCTTCTTCTTCCCCCATAATCCCTTTTTGGGTGTAAAAATTTGTGAAAATTTCCCCTGGGAGAATGTCAGCCATAAGAGGGCTTGTAGAGGTGTGGCTGTGTCCAATGACTCCACTTTCAAAACAGGCTAATTATGCCCACTCTGGCTGCTCTGTGGAAAGACTCAAGTGTGTTTGTATTTTTCCATAGTAAAGTCAGTCTTGGAATTTCACTTGTGCTTCACATTACTTATGCTTGGAAATTCAGCCTTTTTAATTTCATAATTCAAATTGAGTGTCAGTTGTTTTTTTCTTTTCTCTTTTTGGTCCTGCAAGTCTTGAAATGGCCTTTAGCCTGAATGCTGTTTTGTTTCAGGAGTTACATGAGGGAAAGATTTCTCCCACCCTATATATTCTCCCTTCAAGCGCTTGTAGTGGCTTTATGGATGACTGCTGTGTGCCAGACGCTCAGACACTTTGCATCTCTGGTCCTTCAGGCCTCATGGTTACCCTCCAGGTAGAAACAATTGACACAACAGCCCTAAGTCACTTACTGACATGTGTCTGTGGAACTCCAGTCCACTTCGTAGCAGTCTACATGGTGCTCTTGTCAACCTACATGACACACCCTCTGGATGGAGAAACTTTGCCTCCCTAAAGAGAGATAATCTTCTGAGATGCTGGGCTGTCTAATGTAAGGTCACGTCTGCAATAATGCCTCCATGCCACCATTGTCCCTTAGGGCTGAAACAATATTCCCATTAAAGCTGCCACTCAATAACCCTTATTTCATTTAACAAAATTAATAAAGTTGCAGCTTATATTTACTACCTCAACTCAGTTCAGTTCAGTTCAGTCACTCAGTCGTGTCCAACTCTTTGCGACCCCATGCACTGCAGCACGCCAGGCCTCCCTGTCCATCACCAACTCACGGAGTTCACCCAAACTCATGTCCATTGAGTCAGTGATGCCATCCAACCATCTCATCCTCTGTCGTCCCCTTCTCCTGCCTTCAATTTTTCCCAGCATCAGGGTCTCTTCAAATGAGTCAGTTCTTTGCATCAGGTGCCCAAAGTATTGGAGTTTCAGCTTTAACATCAGTCCTTCCAATGAATATTCAGGATTGACTTCCTTTAGGATGGACAGGTTGGATCTCCTTGCAGTCCAAGGGGCTCTCAAGAGTCTTCTCCAACACCACAGTTCAAAAGCATCAATTCTTCGGTGCTCAGCTTTCTTTATAATCCAACTCTCACATCCATACATGACCACTGGAAAAACCATAGCCTTGACTAGATGGACCTTTGTTGACAAAGTAATGTCTCTGCTTTTTAATATGCTGTCTAGGTTGGTCATAACTTTTCTACCAAGGAGCAAGCATCTTTTAATTTCATGGCTGCAGTCACCATCTTCAGTGATTTTAGAGCCCCCCAAAATAAAGTCTGTCACTGTCTCCATTGTTTCCCCATCTATTTGCCATAAAGTGACGGGACGAGATGCCATGATCTTAGTTTTCCAAATGTTGGGTTTTAAGCCAACGTTTTCACTCTCTTCTTTCACTTTCATCAGGAGGCTCTGTAGTTCTTCACTTTCTGCCATGAGGGTGGTGTCATCTGCATATCTGAGGTTATTGATATTTTTCCCAGCAATCTTGATTCCAGCTGTGCTTCATCCAGCCCAGTGTTTCTCATGATGTACTCTTCATATAAGTTAAATAAGCAGGGTGACAATATACAGCCTTGACATACTCTTTTTCCTATTTGGAACCAGTCTTTTGTTCCATGTCCAGTTCTAACTGTTGCTTCCTGACCTGCATATAGGTTTCTCAAGAGGCAGGTCAGGTGGTCTGGTATTCCCATCTCTTCAAGAATTTTCCACAGTTTGTTGTGATCCACACAGTCAAAGGCTTTGGCATAGTGAATAAAGCAGAAGTAGAATTCTCTTGCCTTTTCGATGGTCCAATGGATGTTGGCAATTTGATCTCTCCTTCTTCTGCCTTTTCTAAATCCAGCTTGAATATCTGGAAGTTCATGGTTCACATACTGTTGAAGCTTGGCTTGGAGAATTTTGAGCATTATTTTGCTAGTGTGTGAGATGAGTGCAATTGTGCAGTAGTTTGAGCATTCTTTGGCATTGCCTTTCTTTGGGATTGGAATGAAAACTGACCTTTTCCTGTGGCCACTGCTGAGTTTTCCAAATTTGCTGGCATATTGAGTGCAGCAATTTAGCAGCATCTTTTTTTTAGGATTTGAAATATCTCAACTGGAATTGCATCACCTACGCTAGCTTTGTTCGTATTGATACTACGTAGTTCGTAGTTTGTTTGTAGTTTGTACCTCAACTCAGTAGGTGTTTAAAAATGATTATTGAATGAACTAGTAAGTGAATAAAAGAATGAATAAATACTATGTGTGTGTTCAGTTGCTCAGTTGTGTCTGACTCTATCACCTCATGGACTGTAGCCCCATCAGGCTCCTCTGTCCCTGGGATTTCCCAGGCAAGAATACTGGAGTGGGTTGCCTATTTCTTCTTCAGGGTATCTTTGTGACCCAAGATCGGACCCGGGTCTCTTGCATCTCCAGCATTGTTAGGCGAATTCTTTACCACTATGCCACTGGGGAAGCCCAAATAAATACTAAATGTCACAAATAAAAGGGCTTGTTTTGTGTTAGGCTTTTTTGGCTCAATTGTCTGGTAAAAGTCTCATATCCATGGCTAGATTTTTATTTATTTCACTCTCCTAAGATTTAAATTATTTAAGACATCATAGGCAAAATCTGGACATATCCATTGAATGGAGATTTTGAATAAACCACTGCACATTTAGTTTTGGTGACTTGCATGTCAGGCTATAATCATTGATTCACTGATTATTTTGATCATTTTAATTTGTTTGCCAGTAATACTTCTCTATCTAAATATTTTGTTAGGAACTCTGGAAGAGTAGCCGACAGATTTTTGCAGCTGTAGTTCTCCTCTAAGGAAGTTCAAACCAAGGGCCCTGCAGGGAATAAGTGCTGCTCGTACCATGGCTCAGCCCAGACACGTTGGCACCATTCTCTCCCAGCCCTCTGGTCTGTGCTATCTGGGACATGTGAGGGAGATCAGGACACCCCTAGATTTTGATGAAGAGGCAACGCCCAGACTGTGACTTGCTTGCTAGTTTGGGAGTCTCTGTGGAATGTATTCTGCTGCCTTCAGAACTTTTTTCCTTTTTTTTTTTTTTTTCTCTGAAGCACAGTGTTCACTAAACCCACTAGCTTTTATCCAGTTCTTTTTCATTTCTCTAAACTACTCAGGCCCCCACTATAATTCATTCCGATGACAGCTGGTTTTCAGTCAGTCAACACTTCTAAGCACTGAGCAAAGAAACAGCATTTAATGTTCAGTGAGCGCTCAGTGGCTTTAACATGCGTGACTATTTTATCTTCACAATAATCCTGTGCAATAATTAGGACAGATATGATTATTTCTACCTCATAATTAAGAAACTATGGCAACTTTCGTGACTAAGTCTCTAGCTCAGGTTGTCCCATTAGCAAGTGGTAGAGGCAGAATCCTTGTGTGTTTTTTTTTTTTTAATTGAAGTATAGCTAATTTACAATGTGTTAGTTTCTGGCATACAACAAAGTGATTCAGTCGTACATATATATGTGTGGATTCTTTTTCACAGTCTTTTCTAAGTTATTATAATGTATTGAATATAGTTCCCTGTGCTATACTGTTGGTCCTTGTTGTTTATCTATTTTATATATAACAGTTTCTATCTGCTAATTCCAAGCTCCTGATTTATTCTCCCTGACTCTTTCCCCTCTCATAACCATAAGTTTGTTCTCTATGCCTGTGGGTTTGTTTCTGTTTTTTAAAAAAGTTCATTTGTATCATATTTTAATTTCTACATATAAATGATATCACATGATATTAGTCTTTCTTTTTCAGACGTACTTCACTCAGTATGATAATCTCTAGGTCCATCCGTGTTGCAAATAACATTTTGTTCTTTTTATAGCTGAGTAATACTCCATTGTGTGTATGTGCCATGTCTATGCATTCATCTGCTGATGAACGTTTAAGCTGCTTCCATGTCTTGGCCTCTGTAAATAATGTTGCTATGAACATTTAGGTGCATGTATCTTTTGAATTTAGTGTCCTCTCTGAATTTATGCCCAAGAGCAGGATTGCTAGATCATATGGCAATTCTACTTCTAGTCTTTTAAGGAACCTCCATACTGTTTTCCATAGAGGCTGCTCTAGTTTACATTCCCACCAACAGTGTAAGAAAGTTCCCTTTTCTCCACACCCTCTCCGGTGTTTAATATAGTGTACATTGTAGATGTTTTAATGATGGCTATTCTGACCAGTGTGAGGTGATAGCTCATTGTAGTTTTAATTTGCATTTTTATAATAATCAACACATTGAACATCTTTTCATGTGTCCATTGGCCATTTGTATGTCTTCTTTGGGAAATGTCTATTTAGAGCTGCACATTTTTTTATTGAGTTGTTTGTTTTTTTGTTATTGGGTTGTATGAGCTGTTTGTATAATTTGGAAATGAAGTCCTCATCACCTGTGTCATTTTCAAATATTTCTCCCAGTCCTTATGTTGTCTTTTCATTTTGTTTTGTGCTTTCTTTGGCTGTGCAAAAGCTTGTGAGTTTGATTAGGTCTCACTTGTTTACTTTTGCTTTTATCCATTTTTCTACTGTCTTGGGAGACTCACATAAGAAAACATTGCTATGATTTTTATCAGCGAATGTTTCACCTATGTTTTCTTCTAGGAATTTTATCGTGTCTTGTCTTAAAGATTAACATTATTTTGAGTTTATTTTTGTGTATAATGTGAAGGAGTGTTTTAACTTCATTGATTTACATGTGGCTGTCTAACTTTCCTAACACCACTTGCCAAAGAGACTGTCTTTTCTCTGTTTTTGGTTCCTTTGTTCAAGATGAATTGACCGTAGGTATGTGGGTTTATTTCTAGGCTCTCTGTTCTGTTCCATTGATCCATATGTCTGTTTTTGTGTCAGTACCATGCTTTTTTGATTACTATAGCTTTGTGATAATTGTCTGAAGTCTGGGAGGGTATGTCTCCAGCTTTGCTCTTTTTCCTCAGGATTTCCTTGGCAGTTCTGGAGATAGAATCTTGATATTAGCTTTGGTTACAGAACAAGGTGATGTATTTCTTTAGCCACATAGACATCTTTCTATACTTAACTTTGGGATGTATTTTTCAGTTCTACAATTTTTTTTGAAACAGCCATGGGACACCACAGTCCATTTTTGCTTAAGTGACATCTCCCCCTTGTGAGTTCAGTCCTTCTCTCTTCCACATGTGTGTTTCCTTTGGCACAGATCATTTTGCTCATCCTGTGAACAAGTCTGTCTGAAATGGATCGATGAGCATGGTGGATACTATTATTTCAGCGCATTACGCCTCTCTTTACCATCAGTCTCATCACTAAGATTAACCTTGACTTTAACATCTGGCACTGCACTCTCAATGGTTGCTAACTCCCACCAACAAGTCAGATGACTTTTTCTCAGCTCACATTCCCACTGATCCTTTTTGATATTTGATGCTCAGTTTTGGAAGTCCTTCCTTTTCTGGCTTGGGAGCTTCTGCACTTTGCCTTTTCTCCTTGTATTAATACTTTTCCAATTATTTCCTCTCCTTTGCTGGCTTCTCTTCCTTTTTCCTCCTCCTGAGTCTTGTCATTCACCAAGATCCTACTCTGAGTTCTTATCTTTAATCTCTGGCCACTTTTTCCCCAACACCGTCTTATCTACTTCTATAACTTCACCCAACATCTTCACCCACCCTAAACTCTGGCCCTACTATTTTTCCTGAACTTCTATCTCAAGTTTCAACCATCACCAAGACCTCTCCATTTGAACATATCTGGTGTCATTTTCTATTAACCACAACTCCTAATCCTCAGAAGGCAATGGCAACCCACTCCAGTACATCCTGGCAAATCCCATGGACGGAGGAGCCTGATAGGTTGCAGTCCATGGGGTCACTAGGAGTTGGACTCTATTGAGCGACTTCATTTTCACTTTTCACTTTCATGCACTGGAGAAGGAAATGGCAACCCACTCCAGTTTTCCTGCCTGGAGAATCCCAGGGACGGGGGAGCCTGGTGAGCTGCCGTCTATGGGGTCACACAGAGTTGGACACGACTGAAGCGACTTAGCAGTACTAGCAGCAGTAGCGGTATATAGCATAAAACTTCCTAAACCACAGCCTCAGGTTCAAATACCTGCTCCACCAACTAATAGCTAAATGATCTATTACTCCATCTTTTTATATCTTGATTTTTTCATCTTAAAAATAGAAATAATAACAGCACGTCCTTAGATAGTATTTCCGAGACTGAAATAAGGTAATCCATGTACAAAAACTAGATTGTTATGGTAAAATAACTGGAACATAGTGAGCATGCAAACGGTGTATAATTAATCTTATGAATAAAAGCCTTCAGTGACTGACATAATCTACCAAAGCAGATACAAACCAACTGTAGTACTGAAGACTCCCATGTTTAAAAATGACTTCCAAGCTTCACTTCCCACTCTTCCAAACAAATTGCATTATTTCCCAAATGTACCTTGCACTTTGTTCCCCTACCTTGTCATACTTTTTATTCCCCTCTATTTCTACTTAATATCATTCTATCTATTCTTCAAAGTCCAGTCTAAGTGTTATTTTATTCACAAAGTTTTCTCTTTCCTTCCTCTGTGAGATAGGTCTACTCTGAAGTTCCATAGAACATTACACTTGCTTAAATCACTTTTGACATTTTCTTCACCTTGACTTCACTCTGGTGAAGGGCTGGTGTTTTACCTGTGTTTATGTCCCTGATCGTTTTCCAGGAATATTGGATTTGTACAAATTTGCTTGATATAGAAAATCTTAGGTTAAATTCTTAAGATCAGAAAATGTTGCATGTTAACACTTTTTAAGCTGTTTCTTCTTTCAGAAGGAATTCTTTCAATTGGCAAGCCTAAAAGGAAGCAGAGTCACTAAGAGGACTGAATTACTTAAGTCCAAGGAATCATAGTGAACTCCCCAAAATTATAAATATAATTGTCATGTTGCTGTTGTATATGTGGACAAATACACGTTAGTTAAATATTTCCCTGAACATTGTATAAAAAATTGAATGCATATGGAAAACATACTCCATTTACTTAATAGGTATGATATACAAGGCATGATTTTAGTTTTTTGAATTATGAGTTTTAACCCAGATTTTTCATTCTCCTCTTTCACTTTCTTTAAGAGACTCCACAGTTCCCCTTTGCTTTCTGCAGTAAGGGTGGTGTCATCTGCATATCTAAAGTTATTGCTATTTCTCCTGGCAATCTTGATTCCAGCTTGTGTTTCATCCAGCCAGGAATTTTGCATGATATACTCCGCGTATAAGTTAGATAAGCAGGGTGATAATATACAGCCTTGACGTACTCCTTTCCCAGTTGGAACCAGTCTGTTGTTCCATGTACAATTCTGTTACTTCTAGACCTGAATACAGATTTCTCAGGAGGTAGGTAAGGTGGTCTGGCATTCCCATCTCTTTAAGAATTTCCCACAGTTTGTTGTGATCCACACAGTCAAAGGCTTTGTCATAGTCAATAAAGCAAAAGTACATGTTTTTCTGGAACTCTCTTGCTTTCTCGATGATCCAACGGATGCTCACAATTTGATCTCAGGTTCCTCTGCTTTTCCTAAATCCAGCTTGAACATCTGAAAGTCTTTGGTTCATGTACTGTTGATGCCTCACTTGGAGAATTTTGAGCATTACTTTGCTAGTTTGTGAGATGAGTGCAATTTTTTGGAAGTTTGAGCATTCTTTGGCATTGCCATTCTTTGGGATGGAATGAAAACTGACCTTTTCCAGTCCTGTGGCCACTGCTGAGTTTTCCAAATTTGCTGGCATATTGAGTGCAGCAGTTTAGCAGCAGCATCTTTTAGGATTTGAAATAGCTCAACTGGAATTCCATCACCTCCACTAGCTTTGTTCGTAGTGATGCCCACTTGACTAAGGCCCACTTGACTTTGCACTCCAGGATATCTGGCTCTAGGTGACTAATCTCACCTTCGTGATTATCTGGATCATTAAGATCTTTTTAATGTAGCTCTTCTGTGTATTCTTGCCACCTTTTCTTAATATCTTCTGCTTCTGTTAGGTCCATACCATTCCTGTCCTTTATCGAGCCCATCTTTGCATGAAATGTTCCCTTGGTACCTCTAATTTTCCTGAAGAGATCTCTAGTCTCTCCCATTCTATTGTTTTCAGCTATTTCTTTGTATTAATCTCTGAGGAAGACTTTCTTATCTCTCCTTGCTGTTCTTTGGAACTCTGCATTCAAATGGGTATGTCTTTTTTTTTCTCCTTTGCATTCAGCTTCTCCTTTTTTCAGCTATTTGTAACACCCCCTAAGGCAACCATTTTGCCTTGTTGCATTTCCTTTTCTTGGGGATGGGCTTGATCCCTGTCTCCTGTACAATGTCACAAAGCTCCGTCCATAGTTCATCAGGTACTCTGTCTATCAGATCTAGTCCCTTAAATCTATTTCTCACTTCCACTATATAATCATATAAGGGATTTGATTTAGGTCATACCTGAATGGTCTAGTGGTTTTCCCTACTGTCTTCAATTTAAGTCTGAAATTGGCAATAAGGAGTTCATGATCTGAGCCACAGTCAGCTCCTGGTCTTGTTTTTGCTGACTGTATAGAGCTTCTCCATCGTTGGCTGCAAAGAATATAATCAATCTGATTTTAGTATTGACCCTATGGTGATGTCCATATGTAGAGTCATCTCTTATGTTGTTGGTAGAGGGTGTTTGCTATGACCAGTGCTTTCTCTTGGCAAAACTCTGTTAGCCTACTTCATTTTGTACTCCAAGGCCAAATTTTCCTGTTACCCCAGGTATCTCTTGACTTCTTAGTTTTGCATTCCAGTCCCCTGTGATGAAAAGCACATCTTTTTTTGGGTGTTAGTTCTACAAGGTCTCGGAGGTCATCATAGAAAAAAAGCTAAAATCATGGCATACAGTCCCATCACTTCATGGCAGATAGATGGGGAAACAATGGAAACAATGACAGAGTCTATTTTGGGGGCTCCAAAATCACTGCAGATGGTGACTGCAGCCATGAAATTAGAAGACTCTTACTCCTTGGAAGAAAAGCTATGACCAACCTAAACAGCATATTAAAAAGCAGAGACATTACTTTGCCAATAAAGGTCCATCTAGTCAAAGCTATGGTTTTTCTAGTATGTATGTATGGATGTGAGAGTTGGATCATAAAGATAGCTGAGCGCCAAAGAATTGATGCTTTTGAATTGTGGTGTTGGAGAAGACTCTTGAGAATCCCTTGGATTGCAAGGAGATCCAACCAGTCCATCCTAAAGGTAATCAGTCCTGAATATTCCTTGGAAGGACTGATGCTGAAGCTGAAACTCCAATACTTTGGCCACCTGATGTGAAGAACTGACTCATTTTAAAAGTTGCTGATGCTGGGAAAGATTGAAGGGAGGAAGAGAAGTGGACAAGAGAGGATGAGACGGTTGGATGGTATCACCAGCTCCATGTACATGAGTTTTTCAAGCTCCAGAGTTGGTGACGGACAGGGAAGAATGGTGTGCTACAGTTCATGGGGTCACAAAAAGTCAGATACAACTGGGGCAACTGAACTGACCTGATACAAGGCATTGGGTCACATGCTCGGAATTGCAAAAAGCAATCAGACATCAATTTTGCTCTGGGGGTTAATTCTTTCATGAATGAGATGCAATGTGATATTGTATACATTACTATTTTTTTCAAGTAGCTCTTAAAAAAATCTTAGGTGTAATTTATAGTATATCAATGAACATTTATGTAAGCACGTCTTGAAATTTTTTATGGAAGACAACAGAAAACATAAGATTCAAAATACAAGTGTGTACTTTCCAGTCAGTTTATCCAGAAATCTAATAATGGCTGAAACAAATTAAATCAAAGTCTCCTTTTGCTTCTCATATAAGTGTGCCTCTTTTAGCTTCAGTACTTTTTAGTACCGGCAACAGATGTTGTCTTGTTGGCATTAGGAACTTCCCTTGGCCTTGTTGGAGAGGTAAGTGGAGAGGGAAATAAGGGAGCTCTGTGGTTGGACAGTTAGCAGGAGTATCTTTCAATAAGCCTTCCTTGGAGGGTCTTCTGCTGGGCCCTGGGAGCTGATGGAAGTGAAGGGCTCTCAAGCCATTTATACACCAAAATTCACATATGTGTTAGTTCTTATTCTTTTTCTTTCTTTCTCCCTTTCTTTTTTCCTTCCTTTTTTTCTTTCTCTCTTCCTTCATCTACTAAATAAATCACACACAACTAGAATATTTTCTGGCCAGAAAGTGCTAAGGCAGAGTTCGCTTTATTGTTTTTATTATTATTTGTCTTCTACCAATTAAATTCAACATAAAGTATTTGTGTTTCTCTTTCTGACTTACTTGTATAATAGGCTCCAGTTTCATCCACCTTTTTGGAACTGATTCAAATGCATCCCTTTTTCTAGCTGAGTAGTATTCCATTGTGTATATATTCCGTAACCTCCTTATCCATTCATCTGTCGATGGACATCTAGGTTGCTTCCATGTCCTAGCTATTGTAAATAGTGCTGCAATGAACATTGGGGTACATGTGTAAAGTACAGAGATAGGCACAGCCATAGCCTGCCAATTCCAATCAGACTCTGTGGGAGGCCTTGGCCTGGCACAACCCACTGGAGTGGGTCGCCATTTCCCCCTCCAGAGGATCTTCCTGACCCAGGGATTGAACCCTCATCAGTTACATCACCTGCATTGGCAGGCGAGATCTTTACCACTGGCACCACCTGGGAAGCTCCTATAGTACAATACATACATAAAGAAATATACTTAACACAGTCCCTACAAAAGAATATGAACATATATTTCTATAGACAGTATATGTCATGAGATAGTATATTGAGATGTAAAATTACATTTTCTGTTCTATAGTTTCCCCTGATGTTGCCAAGGATTCTGCATTCCCTGATCTTAAATGTGCCTTCACGACTACAATCAAACACTAGTTGATTGAAGGCAGTACCTCTTTCTAAACTTGGGAAAACCTAAGATCATTTGAGAAGGCTATGTCCGTTGTCTTCAACTAAGAGGGAGAAGGAAAAGGTTTGAGGGAAGCATAAGAGAAAGGAGCAATTTCTTTAAACTGGAAAATGGGACATTTGGGCAGTTCCCATCAGGAATAAAGATCCACACTCCATTTCCCACTCCTTGGAAGCTGCTGGGGTGGCCAGGACGTGGACCTCTGGAGTCTGGATCCTTTAGAGCTGGAGACTTCCATGGTGTAGGGGAGCAAAAATTGAAACTCAGACATCATCTTCTCCCAGGCACCAGGAGGTGGCAGAGTGGAGGTTTGAGCCCAGAGCTGTCTAGAAGCCAGTGCGCATTCTGTTAGAAATACCTGAGATTTATGCACAAAGCAGTGGTTTTCTAATTGTAGTGAGTGAGGATAGTTACCTTACATATGGGGAGGGAACCTTCTTTCAAGTACCTTGCAAAGGGTGTGGCAGGAAAAGCTCAGAATTTTGAATCAAATGACATAGGTTTGAATCACAGCTGAGCAATCTTTGATGTTGTCAACTGCAAAAAGGAAATAATAATGCCTAGCCCATTTGTTTACAGTATAATGGAACTGATATGTACCTTTTAAATTGAAGGATTACATATTAAAATTTTCACTTCCTGCCCTTGAAGACTGTCCCCGTGATCGGGTATTACATAACAATACAAGATAAATACTAGGGGCTCATAGACATGAAACTCATTTTCTGGATTTAGAAACAAATCCAGATTCATTTTCTGGATAAGTATTTTCTTGAAATAAAAAAGGTAAACTTGTCTCTAGAATATTAACCAAAATTATATATGTATATAAAAATTTGATGTAATTTTACTGCTTGATACTCTAGAAAGCTTGATTGCAAATGTAGAGTTACTAGATGTACCCAGAAGCAATATAGAACCAAAACAGCATTCAGATTTTTGTGTAAGGAAGATTTGGATTCAAAGCTCAGTTAGAGTTTTGCAACAATTTAGACCACTAAGCTTAGGCATGTTAACCTCTATGGTATTTCATTTTCTCACATATAAAATGAAAATAGTGATATTAAGATATGCCATGGCAATGTGTAGGATAGTGAGTTCCTGAAACACAGGATGTATCTTGCTGTCATAATAGCTGCTCAATGAATATTAATTCCTCTTAGACTAGAAAGACACTCCAAATCACTTACCTTAACCCTCTTACATTGAGATGAGGAAATCATGCCCTCACATTTTATTTGCTTTAATTCATTGGAAGCAAAGATATCAGAACTGTTAGAACTATGAGTCCTGACAAGAATGTATCTATAGCTAAATATTGATAGTAAATAATTACCTGTAACATAAATTAAATACAAGTCTTGAAGAAAGTCTTATTATGCAATGAGGGAATTTAACTTCTGGTTAAATGCACCATGTAAGCCAGCACAGTGAGTAACCTCCTTTATTACTTTTGGAAACTTGCCCAGGAAGCAGCGTGTTATAAGGGTCACATCATCACCACCTTCAGTGCCATAAGCTAAGTCTGATTCGAAGAGTAAATGTCAAGGTGGAAAATTTCTCAGTGGTTTAAATCATGGCCAGGAAGTCAGGTATCATAAATACTCACCTTTAGTTTTGTCTTAGGAAAGTGAAACAGCTTCTTCTTAATCGTCCTGAGGAGCTCTTGCGGACAAAAATGGTTATACTAAGAATCAGCTGTTACTCTGTGGCCTGACCCTTACCAGGACCAAACCCTAGAGTGGAATTTTCCCCCAAGCATCTTTTTTTTCTAACGGCCATCAGATTAAGGGCCTCCCTGGTGGCTCAGACAGTGAAGAATCTGCCTGCCATACAGGAGAGCCAGGTTTGATCCCTGGGTTGGGAAGATCCCCTGGAGAAGGACATGGCAACCCACCCCAGTATTCTTGTCTGGAGAGGTCCATGGGCTGAGGAGCCTAGCAGGCTACAGTCCATGGGGTCGCAAAGAGTCGGACACAACTGAGCAGCTAGCACTTTCACTTTCAAGGATTAAATGACTTAAGTGGATCTGCAAGTACCTCGCTTTCAGCAAAAGCTGGGAAGTCCAGCTTTTTTTTTTTTTTTATCTCTCTATATTCTTTGCTTCTTTGCATCAGGTGGCCAAAATATTGGAGCTTCAGCTTCAGTCCTTCCATGACTATTCAGGCCTGATTTCCTGTAGGACTGACTGGTTGGATCTCCTTGCAGTGCAAGGGACTCTCGGGAGTCTTCTCCAGCACCACATTTGGGATACTTTGGCCACCTGATGAGAAGAGACAACTCACTGGAAGAGACCTTGATGCTGGAAAGGATTGAGGGTAAAAGGAAAAGAGGGAAGCAGAGGAGGGCATGGTTAAATAGCATCACTGCCTCAGTGGACATGAATTTATGCAAACTCCAGGAAACAGTGGAGGAGAGAGGAGCCAGGCATGCTACAGTCCATGGGGTTGCAAAGAGTCAGACATGACTTAGCGACTAAACAGCAACAACATTCTTTGCTTTTCTCTGAAGCACTTTTAATCAACTTCAGATACGCTTAAGAAATTCTCTTTGTGTGCAAGTGGTAATGCTCATTAGCTGAGTAAGTTAGTAGTTTAAATTATTGTGTATAGCCTATTTCCAAAATAGATTTATTGCTGAATTATTCACTGACTGAGTTAATTCATATGCTTTGGGGAGCACTTTCTCAGTTGTCACATTTATTGAATAACATGTAATGGATTTTTTTAAATTTAATATTCCTAATTATATAATTGGGCTTCTCTGGTGGCTCAGCTATTGAATACTTAATATTCATCTCTCTATAATTTAGTTCAGAAAAAAAAAATCTTCTCTTTAGTCCCCAGCTATGACACGTCCCCTCATATCATCACCCTTCCACGTGGTTCTAATCCCAACTCTTTCTCTTCACACTGGACCTGACAGGCTCCTGCTGGCTCTTCACATCCAGAAGTAAGCACTGCTTTTCAAGAGCAAGTCAGCTGAGAGAACGTTATGTGTGTTTTTCTCGGGAACCATCTGATTGAAACTGAATTCAAATGAAGTTAATTTTAAAGACTCAGAGGAATCATATAGAACCCAATAGCAAGAAGTGGTTTGAAGGGATGTGCTGGGCAGGGAGTTGCATCCCTCCGGCTCCTCCGCCGGATTTCTCAACAGTCTCCAGCCCATCTCCCATCACTCAGAGCCCTGCCATTACTGTTAGCTCTCAGTAGGGCAGAGCAAGGAACGGATACAGTTCAGCCAAGTGGATGATTAATTTCCAGACACATTTTCATAATCTGAATATGAATTCAGACTAAAATGGCTTCTGGCAACAGCTATTTATTTTTTTTTTTAATTTTCAGTAAGGAAACCTGGACTGTAATATATCCCTCTCCTTGTAGAATTTAGATGACAAGGAGTAACCGAAACTTCAGACACCTTACTTTTCATCCCAAGCCCCTAAAACTTTGCTGTCAGGGAGGCCCTGGCTTGAGTTTTCAGGAGACAGTTCAACACACATAGCAGATGAACCGGCTGCCCTTTCTCTGCCTTTCATAAACTGCTGGCTGTGCCTCGACATGGCATTTTCCTCTGCCCAGCTGGGACCCCACAGCAAATCTCACATTCGCTTTGAAAGCCTGTGGCTCACCAATCCACTCCCAACTTATGTCTAAGCCAGGAATCATTTCATTGGAGGATGATTACAGTCGACTTATAATAAGGAAATGGAAGAATCTCATGGAATGCAATCTCAGGACGGCCTTCCTGAGAAATGGGACAGTTACAGACTCCGTCTCCATCTCCCCTTCTCAGTCTCTCTCTCCCTCATGTTCTCAGCTTTAGCCTGCAGGTTTGCTGTTCTTTTCTCTTTCTGTAGATCAGTTTTGCTTCAAGGAGGATGCTTCCCCATGAGAATTTTCTGTGCAGGACTTTGACACACCATGGTCCTGATTCGGGTTCCAACCCTAGGTGATCTTATAGATTCTGTCCACAGTATGGTCTGACTGTGTATTATGGGTTGCTTCTAACTCTGGGAGAGAGCACCTCATAGGCTCTGTCTTATTCCTGTGCCTTTCTGTAATCCAATCAGATTTTTGCATGACTGTGGGACTGCAGGTACAAGCATGGCTGCTTAGCCCAACCTCACCTACTGGGATCTTAGGAGGCTATGTCCAGAGAAGGGAAATGAACTGGGAAGATATCCACAATATGCCAGAGAGTGGGTAAAGCAAACATGAGACCTGAACATAAAGATGGGAGGGGACAGAGAGCTTGGCATGGAGAGGAAACCTCAAGTGGTTCAGTGGCTGGAGTGTAGCATTAGGGTGGGCCATAATGGGAGCTGTCATAAAGACGTAAACGGGGCTGAAACTATGAAGCACTTTGATGCCATGCTAAGGGGTTGAAGGAGATAAAAAGCCAAGGTCCCTCCCCTTCAGATCTTGACACATCTTATGCCTTCTGTCTGGTGGGGATATCATCCTTCCTTCCCTTCATTCACTAACTGCTTGCCCTGTGGGTTTCAGCTTAAATGTATCTCCTCTGAAATTCTTCCCTGATGTCCCCAGACTGGGTTAGTTGCTGTGTGTTTCCCCAGCTCTTTGGGCTTGGCCTGAGCAGTGCTTATATTCCAATCTGTTTCCTGATTGCCCATTCTGTCTCTTCCACTAGAATATGAACAGGAATCTTATCTCAGTGTATTCATTCCTGGCACAGGGCCTGGCAATCTCAGACACGCAATCTGTTTAAGGAATGAATTCATCAGGGCATGAATGGGATAGAGATAAGTCAGACCACAGCAGCACCCATTTCCTGCTTAAAGGGTAAGCTTGGTTTTGCTTCTCAGGTAGACTAACTGGCCCTTCCTTGGTCCCTAGACTAGGAAGAATGAAGGCTCTCCTACAGGTTCTCTGGGCTCAGCCCTGGGACTCTGGATGAAAATTCTCTCCAGACGCCTCCTTGTTCACTATCCACTTCCTACGTGACCAATCTATATTCCTTTCCTTGTGTGATTCCGTATTTCATCACCTTAATCCTTTGCCCTCTCCACTCGCTCCTCCCTGATTTCCTCCCTTGACCTGCTGAAACACCCCTCCTCACTCATCATCTGCTCATCCTTGGATCACCCAGGAGGATTCACACATTCTTGCCCCAAACTGTCCATGCCAAGAGCATAGCCTACCCTCCTCTCTCTGTCAGACACACTTATATAAAAATAACAATTCACACCTGGACTCTCACAAGTAGCAAAAAAGAGGCAATCTGTAATGGTAGATTATGATAAACATTCTACCCTGCTTTGTTTCATAAATGACTCTGATGCTTCAAGTCAGTACCATCGAAGAGTTGTGGAATATGAATTCATTATTCATGTGTTCTTTAACTCAATATTGGGGTGCCCCAGGGATTTTTTTTTTCTTTCTTTCTTTCTTTTTTTTTTTTTTTTGAGGCCACTTCTCTTCTATATTCTTACTCCACTGTTAAGCTCATCGAATTACAAGACTTTAAAACCATCTCTGTGGGACTTCCCTGGTGGTCCAGTGGTTAAGAATCTGCCTGCCAGTGCAGGGATGCAAGCTCAGTCACTGGCCTGGGAAGATTCCATGAGCTGCAGGGCATCTAAGCGTCTGTGCTACAACCAGTGGAGCCCACACACTTGAGAGTCCACGCACCATCACAAGAGGCGCCTCCACAAGGAGCAGCCCACACCCACGACTGGGGAGTAGCCCTCACCCGCCTCAACTAGAGAAAGCCCGTGTGCAGCACCCAAGACCCAGCACCGCAAAAATATTAACTGATTTTTTAAAATTAAAATTTTTAATTTAAAAATAAGTAAATAAAACAAAGAAATTTTAATAAAAAAAATGAAGCCATCTATGTGCTGATGACTTCCAAATTTACATTTCCAATCCAGAGCTTTTCCTTAAACTCCAGACTCATAAATCCAGCATCACTGTATGGATGTAAGATAGACATAGCAAATACACAACAAGCCCCAAACTAAACTTATGGTCTTCCCACCACAGCCTGCTCACGCCTCAAGTGAGGGCCGCTCAACAGCTTTGTCCTAAAAGACTCAAGGTCCTCCAAACTCTTCTCTTTTTCCTACACTTTACAGCCCCACATTTTCACACCCTAAATCCTGTTGATTCTATTTGCAAATACATCTCAAATAACTTCTCCCCACTACTACGGTTCCCACCTAGCTGGAGTCACCATCCTTGCTGGATTAAAATAGTACAATTGCCTCCTAACAGGTCTCTGTGCTTCTACCTATGTTCCCGTTTGCTCTATTAATAATCTAACAGAGTATCCAGAGACTCTTCTGACCTATTGTCTCCTATGGTTCTTCCATTTCACCCAAAAACCAAAGTTTTAAACTGACCCGTATCACCCCGAGGACTTGCTCCTGCCTCAGCCCGCATCTCTCTGCCTTTCTCTTCTAGGACTCTCACCCGCTCCCTCTGACTTCATTGCCATCAGCAGCCCCCTTGCTGTTCCTTGAACACTGAGCACAGAGGACTCGGGCCTGTATCTCCTTCCAGCATATGATGTAGTGTATTTATAGTTCTTAATTGTAGTTTCTTGTCTGCCTCTCTCATGCATGGAAGTTTTAAGACGACAAAATCTTCACCTGTTTTGTTCACTGATTTATCCAAATGTATCCAAGCTTTTAGCACTGTGCTTAGCATACAGTGAGTATTTAGTAACTATTGCCCAAAGAGTGAATGAATAAGGAAAGGAAGAAATGGATGTCTCCTATCCTGTCTGCCCTTTATGTTTATTTCCATATCAGTAGTATCATCCCCAAATTGTGACCTCCAAGTGTTAGAAGCACTTCTGTCCTTTCTTAGCAGAATTTTGACCTAGATTTCCGCCAACTGTAGTCTTGCGGTTGTGACTCTCCTCCCAAGTTTTTACTTGCTCATGAGGATGTAATTTGAATCTGATTAATCACAAAAGTGACATGAACTGAAAGCACTGAGAAAAAGACTTTCATTTGCTACAGAGTCAGATGGTAACATGTTAGGACTTCATGGAAAATGAAATTCAAAGCAAGTTAATGTGCAGAGACCTTTAAAAATTAAATTGTCGTTTTCAGAATGTGTCAGGGAAAGCAATTTGATGTTCTGTAACAGATCTATATAAAATATTTTCATGCCTTTGAAAATGTATCTGTGGTCTCATGTGTCACACATGTTGTCCCAGGAGTGTGGGAGTCCTCTACAATGCTCTTTTATGAATCACCCATGCCCTTTCCTTTAGTATCGGATTTTGCAGTGATTTTTTAAAACCACTAATCTATAATTAAGATTAATCTATGACTCTCTTAAGGTAGCCAAATGCCTCATCATCTAATTAGTGATGTGCATGAATGGATGAGTGAGATTCCTACTGTCCCTTTCTACTATCCAGCAGAATCCTAATTGACAAGTTATTAAATATTCTTGAATTATGAATGAACTATTTATTTTAAAAAGCCATATTCCTGTACACTTAGATGCATGTAAAATATTCTATCACCTGAGTTAATATTCCTTATTTAAATGGAAAAATATATAAAGCAGCACTTGTAGAAATTACTCGAGTTACAGACCTTTGACTTTTGAAAGTCTGTATTACACACCCATGGCTAGGTCACTCCAACCTCCCCTTTTGATTCAGCTAGCTATAAAGAGCCAGTTCCTTTATCTCTTTTCCAGCTCTTGACTTATTACCTCTGTCAGTCTTTCCTTTGCTTCATGTCTTTTGTTTTTCGTCACACGTATAGTCAGTTCATGTCAATACAAAGAGTAGGGAGCAGCAGAGTGGATCATACATAAGTTTGGTGTCAGACAAGATGGATTACATCTCTGGTTCAGCCATTTATTATCAGCATGACCTTGAGGATATGGCCTATCGTCTCTGAGCAGCAATCCTTAGATTTGTAGAACTGATGTAATGATCTCTACCTCCCAAAGAAGAGTTAAGTGAGGTGATGTATGTAAACTACTTGTTTCTGCATTAAAACAGGACAAATAATATATGTCAGACCTTCAGTTGGACTAGTTAATGTCTGAGAGCAGCTTTTTTTTTTGGCATGCCAATCAAATAATAGAAATAATAGTGAAATATTTAAAATCACCTACTGATTCACTGAATACTGAAAATAGAATACTGATGCCTACAATTTTATTTGATTCATTTACTATTTTTCCCAATGCTACAATGAATATCCTTGAATACACTTGCATATCTGATGAAAAGCTTAACCTTCAAAGTCTGAGCGGAGATGGAGGGGTAGGGAAACTATTGTTTAAATTCTCCACCACGTGGGCCATTTGGATACTCATGACAAATTACACATTACTGAATTATCATTTAATGTAATAGTTTTATTTACTTTAAAAATATTTTTATTTTTTATTATTTTACATTTAAATTTTATTTCTTTGATGCATGCATTTATTTAATCATTAATTTAGTGGCCAATAGGAAGCTGAATAAATAAATCACATATTTATCTCACAGAATGTAGTCATGAAAAGAGAAGCAAATTCGGCATGTACTGATGTGGAATGGTTGCCAGGCTATAGTTAGTGAAAATAGCAAATGGCAGAGCAGTGTGAGTTTATATGCTACCATTTTAACTTAGGGAGAAGGCAATGGCACCCCATTCCAGTACTCTTGCCTGGAAAATCCCATGGACAGAGGAGCCTGGTAGGCTGCAGTCCATGGGGTCGCTAATAGACACGACTGAGCGACTTCACTTTCACTTTTCACTTTCATGCATTGGAGAAGGAAATGGCAACCTACTCCAGTGTTCTTGCCTGGAGAATCCCAGGGACGGGGGAGCCTGGTGGGCTGCCGTCTGCGGGGTTGCACAGAGTCGGACACGACTGAAGCGACTTAGCAGCAGCATTTTAACTTAGGGCTTCTCTGGTGGCTCAGACGGTAAAGAATCTGCCTGCAACACAGGAGACCTGGGTTGGGATGATCCCCTGGAGAAGGGAATTGCTACCCAGTACAGTATTCTTGCCTGGAGAAGCTCATGGGCAGAGGAGCCTGGCAGACTATGGTCCATGGGTTAGCAAAGAGTTGAATACAACTGGGCGGCTAACATACACACACTTTAACCTATAAAGATAATATTATTGCTTGTATATGGATAAGATAGTTCTGAAAGGATTCCTAAAATTCTAGTTTGTTGCATCTGAAAAAAGGAACTAGATAGTGATGATACACGTGCAAGGAAAATTAATTTTTCATTGCATGTTTTTACCTTTCAAATTCATGCTGTGGCTGCATAGTATCTATCAAAAAATAAACCAAATAAATTTGGTTAGTTTTAAAAATAAAGACATGTTCAATCCTTGGCAAAATATTGTGGTTTATTAAGATTACATCATAAAAATCTTTCATTTGGTATGTCTTGCACTATAAGACTAATAAAATGCTGGAAAACCCCACATATTCATATCTTCTCTCTTTTTTAAAAAGAAAATTTAGGTATAATTGACATACAGCATTGTATCAGTTTTACGTGTACATCATAATGATTTGGTATGTGAGTACAATGCAAAATGTTTACCACAGTAAGTTTAGTTAACATTTATTACCAAACATAATCACTATATCTTCTTTTTTGAGTTCTAAGCTCATTTATTTCATGGTATTACTTGGGAATCTCTCAGACATTTCAAAAATTAGCAAAACTGAGCAATTCTTCCGAACTATTGCCCTTTCCTCACAAAACTGTTTCTTTCCAGTTCTTCCCCCATCAATCCGTAAGCTCAACGAAGCTATCTGGGAGTTATTCTGGCCACTTCTGTCTGTTAAATAAACGCCATGTCTAAGCCATCATAGAGTTCTGTTGCCAATCATATGCACATTCATATGCCCATCTGATTCTCCCCTGTGACCACTTTAGTCCAAACCATCTTCTCAGCTAGTTTTCATGTCTTCCTTCAAAACCTTCTCCAATGCCATTCTTCCAAAACTTCTAAAACCACCCAGCTCAAAGGAGTTCCTCCTGTTATTCTATCAAAGAAGCCTAATTTTTCCTTTATAACTCTTACTAAAATTACAGTTGCATATCCATGTTTGTCACTCTTTGCATATAGTCTTTCTTGCTGGATTATAATCTCAGTGAGGCAGGGACAGTGTCCATTTCCTCAGGCTCCCATGCCCACAACATAGCACAATACCTAAGACATGGAATACTAGTAGTAAATTATTCTCAAATGAATTAATAAGTTATAGCATGAATGAGCTCTTACTGTGTTGCCAATACTGTGCTACATATTACTTAGGAGTGGCAAACTGGTTTAAGATAACCATTTGTCCATGGGGGCTTATGGGGACATGGAGAGATACAAAATGAGTATAGGAGGGCATTTTCGTGTGTGGATAGAGGTGATCTGAGCACAATTATTTACTTGTGCAGGGAAAGGAACTCCATTGATGGAATATATAAGTAAAAGGAGAAGATAAAGAACGGGTTTATTTCCCCACCAGAAAAAATGAGGTGTGTGAACTAGGTGATTTGCTTTGATTATAGGATTCTGCCTCACAACTTTTTTTCTGAGCCCGCCCTGTGTAGTGACAACTCCCTTGATCTTTCTCCTTAGGTGTGTCAGGAACACATATGAAGCCTTGTTGGCGGAAATAGCATTCCTTTGGTAGGGCACCTGGGGAGAGGAAATGGCAGATTGTTTCCAGTTCTGGTTGAGCCCATTTTGAGGTCCCAGACGTGGAGACCCTGATCCTGTACCTCCATTGTTGACTGATCAGTCCACAACACACCCAAGATCATGAGGAAAGTGCATTCATTGAAACAAACAACACGATAAAGTTAACTGACAGATTCTTTTTATTAAATAATAAGCAAATAGTCTATATACAGTCTCTTGCCTGTTGCAGAGTGCTAACCCTGTTCCCGTGGGAGGCTGATGCATGTGACCAGAGTACAAATGCACAGCCCATTTGAATGCCCTGTGATATGTGAGGCTAGTGGGTAAGACACACAGCTCACACGCTTGGTCTCCATCACTGCACACACAGGAGAACACGAACCATTTCAGTTCACAGAGACTTAGGTGAAGAGTTATCGGCTTAATTTAAAATGCCCAGTTATGCCTTCTAAACATCTCTCCTAACAATTCAACCAGCTGTTACTCTTCAACACATGTGTCACTTTCTTTGCATTTGGGTCAAATTCAAACTGCAAAGATCCATTGAAGAAATAGTAAAACCCTGCAAATGCAGACAGGGGAAATAATGAGATATTTTTCTTCAAGTAAATAAATTTGGCAACACACAGAACTCAGAATAACAGATACCTTAAAGTAGAAAGTGTCTGTAGAAATTTACTATGTGCCAGGAACTATGCTATGGAGAAGGAAATGGCAACTCCAGTGTCTTGGCTGGAGAATCCCAGGGACGGGGGAGCCTGGTGGGCTGCCGTCTATGGGGTCACACAGAGTCGGACACGACTGAAGCGACTTAGCAGCAGGAGCAGCAGGAACTATGGTAAGCATTTTGCATGACTTTTATTTTCATTTCTTTCTGTAAAAGTCCTATGAGGCACATATATCTAACTCCATTTTACAGATAGGAAGTTGAGATTCAGACAAATTTAAATGCCTGCCCAAGGTCACTCAACAAGGAAAGGATGGGAACAGCATCCCACTCCAGCTCTGTTTGACAGCAGAACCAGGCTCTGGGTTATTAGGTTATTCCGCTTAAAATCAGATAAAATTCTCTGCATCTTCAGAAACTGTGTATCTTTACATTTTTCCTTCCGAATACTCCTCCTCCCCTTTGCTGACAAAGAAGCCTGATTCTCTGGCCTCAGAGAATCTCAGGGACTCTTTCAGAACCAGACGATCCTTTCTGACTCTGCCATCCTGGTGCTCAGGTTACCTTTCAATAAAGATCATCTATCCCTCCACCCATCTATCCCCGAGGAGGGAGAAAATCCTTTTTTTTTTTTTTTTTTAACTCTGGGCTCATGGAAAGTTAAATATTGGCAGCTGACTGACTACTCAGAAAAGACAGAGAAACTCTCCGTGGGAATTAGTGGTGGGGTGGAGAAGCCAGCTGGCCACTGTTCAACTTGGCAACACCACTTGAGGTGGTTTTTATCCAGCTTATTATACGAAGTAGTCATACAATTGATATGAAATTTGTAAGCTGAAATTTAGGGTTGGGAAGAGGAACCTGGTTAAAGAAAACTGTATTAAATCCTTCAGCTTTCCTCTTTCTTCCAGTACTACAGAATGCTTCAAGTGCCCCACTGCCAACAAAAGGAGTGTCCTCTTACCAGATACTTCAAAAACAGCATCCACCTCTGGTTCAACCCCTGGAAAATCTTCCACTATTTGCTTTGGAAAACCTGGCTCCATGAATTGTCTCTTCTCATCAAATCTGTACCAAGTAAAAGAAACAAAGCTCAGCATTGCACAGAGGCTGTGTTATCAAAATCGGCAAAAAATGTGGAATTCTAATCAACTTTCCAAGATTTGCAAATAAATGTCAGGCATGTTTAGTGCTACAGAAATGTGTGACTTTAATGGTACTGCAAACTTGGCTCTTAAAATTGTATCTCTACCAGAAAGAGAGGGAGCATCTTGATCTAGCAGATGCTGTTTGCTACCATATTTCTTAGGTCTGGAGAGAAAGAATCTTAATCATCCTTCTATCACAAAGATGTGAACACAAAGTCAATCCAATCATTCATTTCAAATACAAATTTCAAGTTTTCTATCATATTTGGTTCAAATATGTTGTCACTGGGGCTTCCCAGATGGCGCAGCAGTGACGAATCCTCCTGCCAATGTAGGAGACACAGGTTCGATCCCTGGGTCAGGAAGATCCCTTGGAGGAGGAAATGGCAACCCACTCCAGTATTCTTGCCTGGGAAATCATGGACAGGGGGCCTGGTGGGTTACAGTCCATGGGCTCGCAAAGGGTTGAGCATGACTGGGGGCTGAGCATACACACAGGGACTCCCCCACAGCTGTCTAGAGCCCCACCGTTCCTCCTATGGGGGACGAAGGTCTAAGTGGAAGGCAGGCGACTTCCTTAGAGAAAGAAGATAATTACCCTAACTAGGATCATACAAAGTTATTACAAACAAATATTACCTCCAGTATTTGTCCTCTGCAAAGAGGTACGTTTTCTTCTTTTCCTTGTCAGAAAAGGCTGCGTCTATTTTCCTTACTGTTGAAGGGAGGCCCAGGGTATGGATGCCTCTTGGGTAACCTGCTTGCATCTCATTTCCTCTGATGGCCCAGAACTGATTTCCTGTTTTTATGAGAAAAAAACACAATCACACTGCATCTAAAACAATTGAGTCTTTGGTTTTGGCAATACTTCTTAGCACCTTTGATTTTCATAGTAGAAAAAGAAGCCAGAATTTTAGGTTTAGCAGCCCCAAATAGACATTAAACAAAAACTTGTAGGTTGAGTGAATGAACACAGACGAAATGAACACAGTTGTAAATTCCAAATGAGGGAATTTACAACTGGGCTATTTCTATTCTTGTGTTCATTTCATCATCTATAAAATATAAATAAAATAATGCCAGTCTCAATTACAGCTTTGTTACCTTTAAGCGATAAACCAGACAAAATTTGTTGTAGAAAAAAATTAGTCTTAATCAAGTTCTCTTAACTTCCTATTTTTACATTCCAGCCCCCTATGATGAAAAGACATCTTTTTTGGATGTTAGTTCTAAAAGATCTTGTAGGTCTTCATAGAACTGTTCAACTTCAGCTTCTTCAGCATTACTGATTGGAACATAGACTTGGATTACTGTGATATTGAATGGTTTGTTTGGGAATGAACAGAGATCATTCTGTCATTTTCAAGATTGCATCCAAGTACTGCATTTCAGACTCTTTTGTTGACTATGATGGCTACCCCGTTTCTTCTAAGGGATTCTTCTTGTGCACAGTAGTAGATATAATGGTCATCTGAGTTAAATTCTCCCATTCCAGTCCATTTTAGCTCACTGCTTCCTAAAATGTCAATGTTTACTCTTTGTTCAGTCTTTAGTAATGACTTTGTCATTCTATTCCCTACTTTAAACTAATTTGCTAGTTAGGCAATGTCTGATTGGTAGAAAAACAGATCACACAGAGAAGGTTTAAAAAGCAGGAGGAAATCTTTGGGAAATGGAAAAGCTGGTGATTCTAGGAGCCAGCTCTTTGTTCTGAGGGGAGGAAGAGCAGGAGCATTTCACATATCACCAGCCAGTCTTCCTTAACTCTGGCAGGTAAGAGCACACAGAACCCAGGAGCAGGTTAGGACCAGCAGAACTAAGTAGTGAACTCCAATATTTTTAAAAGTTCACAGAATTCTCTGTGAGTTATGTCCATTATAGTGTAGAAAGTAAGGGTCTTTTTTAAGACAACATAGACTCAATAACAGGATGTTATGTGTGAGGTAGAGTGTATCTCTTTGTTCTCCTGTGTGATCATAATCCTGAGATTGTGTAAACAAACAGACAGAAAAGATTAATCTGTATTATGTCACAACTTTTTAATGTTGAGACCACACATTGCAAATAAGAAGGATGTTGTCTGATGGGGGTCAGATAGCTTTTGGTTTTGTGGGGGTGCAAGGAGAAGGAAATGGCAACCCACTCCAGTATTCTTGCCTGGAGAATCCCAGGGATGGGGAAGCCTGGTGGGCTGCCATCTATGGGGTTGCACAGAGTCGGACACGACTGAAACGACTTAGTAGTAGTAGTAGTAGTAAGGACCCTACAAAAAGGCAGAGCCTGCAGGCTGAAACCCCAGGACGGCAGAGGCAGGGAGCCCCTGGTTTCCTTCAGCTCAGAAGAAAAGGAAAGGCCAGCATGCCCCACCTTCCCCTGCTGCTGCTGCTGCTCAGGGGCCTGGGGTCTCATGGGTTTCCAGCCACTTCAGACACACAAGAGCAAAACACGGAGATGGTCCAGGTAGATGGTTAATTTCACGTGCCAGAAATGCAAGAGCCCTACCTTCTCATTTTTCCAAGGTCAAGGGATAGGAGTTCATGGAAGTCTGGGATTTATTCTGGGATAACCATTTTGTCAGAAACAGATGCCCTCATACAAAAATAAAAATCTACTTAGATTGAGGGCAGGAGCAGAAGGGGGCAACAGAGGATGAGATGGTTGGATGGCATCACCGACTCAGTGGACATGAGTTTGAGCAAACTCTGGAGATACTGAAGGACAAGGGAGACCTGGTATGCAAAGAGGCAGATATGACTTAGTGACTGAACAACAACAAAATCTCTCTGTAGACATTTTTGGAATATAGAGAAAGAGAAAGCCAAAGAGAAGCATGCAGACTGGTTGCTCTAATTGTAATTCTGACTTCTAAATGAAAGTCTGTAGACCTAGCAATAGCATAGTTTCTACCACTGTACTGACATTTCTGTATCAACAGTAAGCATGAAAAGGGCTATGAAATTCAGACAGAAATTCATTGCAGAAGCAGATTTTTTTTTCCCCTCTTGACACTAAATCTTTAAGGTAAAAGAACTATTCTGTCACTACAGTGAAATGCTGGGAATTTTCAGAGAAATAAGAAAGATTTCATATCTTCTGCTTGAATTTTATTTATCAGAAATACCTACAAAACTATTACAACTTAGGGGTTGGAACCAGCTGATTTAAAGGGCAGAGAAACCACAGTACAATGATTGAAAAATTAAAGCAAATGCAGGAATTCTTTGGGATAAAGGTGACTGGAAAGATAGATGCTGATACCCTGGATATTATGAGGCAGCCCAGATGTGGAGTGCCTGGCGTTTCACCCCAGTATGAACTCACTCCAGGGAACCCTCGTTGGCAGAGCACACACCTGACCTACAGGTAATTAGACGGAGCCCCAGAGTGGGGACACTGTTTCCCACCAGAGCCGTGAGAAATGAGCTCTGACATGTCTGTGAAGGGTTGAAAATTACACCCCAGACCTGTCGAGAGCAGACATAGAGCAGGCTGTTGAGAAGGTCTTTCAGGTCTGGAGCAGTGCCTCACCCCTGACCTTCACCAAGGTCTCTGAGGGGCAAGCGGACATAATGATATCCTTTGTCTGGGGAGGTGAGCTCTTTTCTCCCCAAACCATTCTGAACCTCGCCTCACACTTCTTTCAGATACACTGAGCTTCCGGTCAGATTTTCCCCTTATTTGACGGTGCTGATTTTACGGGCTGAAGAAGGGACCCCTCACAGATGAACAATGCCTTTTGGCTCCTTGTCCCTACTCTCTCTTCTCTGGTAGGGGAGTCTAAATAGAAAAGGAGATTTATCTTTGCTGCGCTTTGTCCCTCACAGATCATCGTGACAACTCTCCCTCTGATGGACCTGGGGGCATATTCGCTCATGCCTTCCAACCAGGAATAGGTATTGGAGGAGATGTTCATCTTGATGAAGAAGAAATACGGACCAAAGATTTGAATAGTGAGTCAAGGAATTCTCCCTTTCTATTTTTATTTTCCCTTTTCATGGCTTAGTGCAATATGTTCTGTTTTGTATAAAAGAATAAACCAATATTATGATGATAGTTAAATGTTTTAATAAAGATATGCTTTTTAATGGTGGTTCAGAAAGATATTGCAACACTATAGTTACAGTTAGTGATAATGTCTGAGGATATTGTTTCTACCAATGGCTGCCTCTTAAGGGTAAAATATGTTTTTGAAATTTTAAAATACTCTAAGATTACAAATGATATTTTGTATGTGTACAAATATGTACCAAAATTAAATAATGGTAACTTTTGGTGGGGTTGCTTTGGAGAATATGTGTTTTGGTACATGGTTATCCAAATTTTTATTTTGAATCTGTATTAGTTTATTTAGAATTTATATTAGATCAAGGTAATAAGCATTAATAGAATGCTGTTGTTTCTCTATGTAATCTTTTTTCCAATTTATTTATAGCTGGACTTACTAATCAATATTAAAATTTTGCATATCAGCTAATTTTTTCCCTTACATTTTATCAGTTCAATTATAGAAATTTAGACTTGAAGGCTTTCTAGTGTTAATTAATTCTTCTCTTATGATTATACACACACACACATCTCAGACCATGTCATAAACCAAACCACAGTGGAATTCTTGTGTGGTTTGGAGATACATTTGCTCTTTGTGGCCTGAATACTGTACTACCATCTGCTAAAGACTGACTGATTCTGTTGCCCTTTAGATTACAACTTGTACTGGGTTTTGGCACATGAATTGGGACATTCCTTTGGACTTTCTCATTCTACTAACATCGGGGCTTTGATGTACCCCAACTGCATCTACGCTGGTGAAGTTTATCTGTCTCAGGATGACATCAATGGCATCCAGGCCATCTATGGTAAGTGAAGCTGGGTGAACCAGACAAAGGCTTGTGAGCATGTGTGCTTCAAATATAGCGGCAATGACCTGGGTCCTTGAAAGACTCTTCATCATATATATATTTGGGGTCAATGTAGTATATAAAACTTCATTAACTTCAGGATCTTTGTTTATTTTTTAAGGGCCATCTAATAAACCACAGCTGGTCCCAGGGCCACAAATCCCACAGCCCTGTGATAACCGGGCTGTCTCTGACTGTCTGGCTGGAATCAGCTCTCTACACTCTGCTGAGCGTTGAGCAGCCCAGAGTCCAGACAGGGAAGGCCTCCCTTTCTGTGTGTGAGTGTGATAACAGGATAACATTTGATGCTGTGACCAAAATTCGTGGGGAATTGCTCTTCTTCAAAGACAGGTACAAGTTATAATTAATCCTGACGTATGTTTATAATGATTATACATGTGTGCGTATTTTTTTTCTTTTCTTATTCTTCAATATTATATTCATACATAATAATAAAAATCCATAAAATAAAAGCTCTCCTAAGTCCTGCTCCCACCACCCTCTGTGACACAGATATATGTAGAGCTTGGCAGAGGGAAGGAATATGACTTTCCAAGGGCTGCACGTGGTCCACGACGGAGCAAAATCTGGTCTGCCAACTCCGGACTGAAGCTCCTTTCCCTAGCACACTCTGCAATGGCAAATGTGATGGTGGGGTTGAGGACAGATTGCTCTCTGACTGTCTGGCTGGAATCAGCTCTCTACACTCTGCTGAGCGTTGAGCAGCCCAGAGTCCAGACGGGGAAGGCCTCCCTTTCTGCCCATGTTGTCCTCCCATCCGCACAATGCCGCACTCCCTACCTGCCATCCGACAGATCCTCACTGTGCCCCGGAAGCCGTGAGGAGGAAAGAAAACAGCGTTTGAAGACCAGCCCCCAACCCCACCCCTCAGGCCCAATTCCCACCCTGCCTTCTGAGGGACTTGCCACTTTCCTCCCCAAAGCCTTACAGTCCTAGAGCTCAGTCTACCGTGTGTGGATTCAGAATAGAATGACCTCACACCTGGCTTCCTCTTCTCATCAAAACTGACTCACTGAGGGATAAGAGCATAGATAGTGTGATCCTCCCCCTCCAAATGAGAACTATCAGGGATTTTGGAAGAAGTCAACAGCTCTCTTTGAGCCTATAGAATGTTTGATGTTTTGCATTATCTTATGTTAGTATCTACATGAGATAAATGCAGGTCATCAGGAGGCTTAGTTATAAATCTAAATTACTTTTGTTTGTAAGTATCTGTACAGACATGGGAGGATCATTGATAAGAAACAGATTTTTTCCTTTCCTCCCCTTCCTCCTCTTCTTACTGTTTTTTCTCCTCCTCCCCCTGTCTTTTTCTCTTCCTCTTCCTCCTCCTCTGCTGCTGATGCTTCTTTTTCTTCACTTTCCTCTTCTTCTGTTTTAATGGAAAGCTGCCAGAATGTCAAAATACCTCCGTTGTGAAAAAAAAAAAAAAAAATTCTATTTGGCAGGAAGAGTTCAGGTGGGGTTGGACTAGGGTAATGAAATTTGGCATTGCCTGTGACCTTGAGCGGAGAAGGCAATGGCACCCCACTCCAGTACTCTTGCCTGGACAATCCATGGGTGGAGGAGCCTGGTAGGCTGCAGTCCATGGGGTCGCTGAGAGTTGGACATGACTGAGTGATTTCACTTTCACTTTTCACTTTCATGCATTGGAGAAGGAAATGGCAACCCACTCCAGTGTTCTTGCCTGGAGAATCCCAGGGATGGGAAGCCTGGTGGGCTGCCGTCTCTGGGGTCGCACATGGTCGGACACGACTGAAGCGACTTAGCAGCAGCAGCAGTGACCTTGAGGGAACCAAAACTTGGACAGGTCACTGATTTGCACAAGGTCCTTATCCCCTTGGGAGGAGGTTGAAGCAGGGACTGACATGAGAATTAGGAAGCACGTAGTTGGTCTGGAGGCAATCCCACGAGGCATGGCCGAGGAGTAAGGAACTGAGATAAGTGAGCAGAGACAACAGGGGTGTGCCAGTGAGCGGTTACAGCTCTGACCAACAGAGGCCCAGTCCCACTGCAGACCTTTGAAGTCCTCACAGAGTGCCCTCCAGAGCTGTCCCACCAAAGGGCAGGGGACCTGGGGTACCTCCCACCGACATTTCCCCTTGGTGGGTTGTTTGAGGAGGTCCTGAAGCCGTCACTAGACAGTGCCTTGGCGGGCACCACACTGGCCCAGCCTGCTCCTGGGCTGGCGAAAGCTCGAGGCTGAGGGGGGGATGATGGGGACCACCTGTCAAAGCTGCACATCTGGTGGTGGGCCCAGGGATTTGGGCATCAGGAGGGTCTGCTCCAGAGACTGACAAGGAGGGTGCTTTCCACGCATCAGCCTTTGTAGGATCCTTTTTCATTTCCCAAGGCTAGCTGGCTATGGGGCTTCCATCCTGTTTCTGTAGTTTTGGGAACATGTGTGTCAGCCCACATGGAAGTCTCTGCTGTGCTTTTACTCTAGTATCCACAACTGTGGAATGAACACAACCAAACTCCCAGCTTAAAGATCATAATAAAGAATAGTTTAGTCTGAGCAGCTGTTGGCTCTTACTAGCTTTAGACATCTGTAGCCTCCTGGGGTAGAGAAGGCAATGGCACCCCACTCCAGTACTCTTGCCTGGAAAATCCCATGGATGGAGGAGCCTGGTGGGCCGCAGTCCATGGGGTCACTAAGAGTCGGACAAGACTCAGCGACTTCACTTTCACTTTTCACTTTCATGCATTAGAGAAGGCAGTGGCAACCCACTCCAGTGTTCTTGCCTGGAGAATCCCAGGGACGGGGGAGGCTCGTGGGCTGCTGTCTATGGGGTCGCACAGAGTTGGACACGACTGAAGCGACTTAGCCGTAGCAGCAGCAGCAGCCTCCTGGGGTCAACCTGCCCTGGATTTCTCATCCACTTCCATGTAGGACTTTTGTAGACAGGATGTAAGGCAGGTAAAGGACTTATGTTGGAAGTGGTTACTTTTGTGAACATTAGGCTTGTGTTCCAGAGATAAGAACATCTGTAAATCAGCCAGATTGAGGGAAGTTAGATACAATCTGACTTGTTATTTTCTTTTAACATACACACAGATAGATGTCTTCCACAAAATAGTTGACCTAAAATTTATTCCTGACTTCTAGACAGTACTATTAAATGGAGTTGAGATTGCTTACAAAGTTATTAAAAGAGATACATCGTATTTTTTAAAGGTAAATCTTCTGAGTTTTTTGTCAATATTTTTGTGAGTTAGATTTTTCATCAGTTTTTTAGTTGAAAATTAAGGGGGTACTGGATACTTTTTAAGCTGTGAATTTCTCTTGAAAGCTAAGAGTTTCACTTACCAAGTCTGTGACTCCATGATGGTGATTAAAATTCACAGAGTCTGTTTCTCAAAAATTTTAGTTACATATTACATGACTGCAATCATAACTTTTCTTACCGACTGATTGTGATACTAGAATGAGGAAGCTTTGCTGTCAGTGCATACTGCAAATGTATTTTAAACACATTCCACATTATTGGATGTATCAATTATATATATTGTATATTAATACATAAGTAAACTTGGTGTGGGTCAGTATATACAAATATATCAATATAAATATTGATTATGTTAATAATATATATGAAATGAAATATATATATGAAATAATATATATGAAATGAAAACTTGGCTAGGTCAGTATCTATATATTTATATGTATAGATAGATAAAGATCTCTAAATCAATATATAGACATACAGACATAGATATAGATACTGACTCAGATAAAATTTATATATATATATTTATAATTTATTATATGTATGTGTATTCCATTTCTTGTAAATGTGGCCTGAGTCAACATATATCTTTATATATAAGAGTGGAGACTTGTCTTGGGTAAGTATATGTACTTAGGTATTTTTATCTATTTGTGTAAAAAAGCAAACAATAAAAATATAGAGAGAATGAGAGAGGAAAAGAAAGTGAGAGAGAGTGAAACCAACTCAGGACACATTTACAAAAAATATTAATAGAACACATACTTAGATTATATGTATCAATATCTCTAATTCTATATTTATCTACCAACCTATGTCAAGTTTCCATATCTACAGGAATATCTATATACTACTAAATCTATTAATATATCAATTCAGGCCTCACTTATAGGAAGTGGTATATATACATATATGTATACATATATATATATGGAAACTTGATCTGGGTCCGTATACATATCTATATCTATAGATCTGTATGCAGATTTGTCTATATAGATATAGATGTCACATTTGTAAGAAATGGAACACAAATACTTGTTCTTTGGTGTTCTGAGCGAGTCCATAAATATGCATCACCATCTTAAGGGAGGTGTAGAGTGAGTCCCCCACCCGCTGCCCACATGATAGATCTACATGTGATGTACAGTGAAATGATGGACAAAATGCTTGGATTTTGCCATATCCAGTCATTCTAATGACCAACTCTGTGTTCATTACGATAATGTTAAGCTCTTTAAAAACATTCAGGAATTTGGATTTACATGTACAAAATATAAAGACACTTTGACATGAATGATTTAATTAGTTTAAGGAAAGAATCTTGGAAAATATCAATTTAAAGTATATATCTTAAAAATAAGGATTTATATAGATGAAGTTTTTGTGAGGTGGTAATGTGTATTTGTGCAGGGATACTCTGCCTCCATGATTTAAGATAAATTACTATTCTGGGGTAACTAAATGAAAAAATACTGAGTTTTTCGCCTGGACCCAGCTGAGTCAAGAGCTGAGCTGCCTTCCAATCAGATGCAGAAGTGTGCATTACCTGCCCACATCTGCAAGACCACTTGTGCCGACCCACACTGCCTGTGCAGCTGGAGAAGTAAGCCGGTCACACTAGGGATGAATGCTCCACTCAAGTGCACCTCACTTTGGATAAAGCCCTCCATCGATTTCTCATGAAGTGAATGTCTGGAGGAAACCCTGGCTACTGTCTTCTGGCGTGCGTGCTCAGTTGTGTCCAACAACTCTTTGCAACCCCATGGACGACAGCCCACCAGGATCTTCCGTCATGTAATTTTCCAGGCAAGAATACTGGAGTGGGTTGTTATTTCCTACCCCAGGGGATCTTCCCAACCCAGGGATCGAACCCACATCTCTTGCATTTGCAGGCGGATTCTTTACCATTGAGCCTGATCTGTCTTCCAGAATCCCAGGCAAATTGCCTTCATAGCCAAATTTTTAACTGACAGGCAGTAAATTTCGACTCTTTAAGGGAGATCAGATGCTGCCCAGTTACCCTAAGGACATCTACAGCTCCTTTGGGTTCTCTGGAAGGGTGAGGTAAATCAATGCTACTGTCCATGAGGAGGAAACTGGAAAGATGCACTTTTTTGTTGACATGAGTATTGGAGGTAAAGAGAGACCCTTGGAGATCTTAGCACATCAAATCCCTCCTTAGTGGAAAGAAAGTTGCCTTTTAAAATAAACCACCACAATATTGTAAAGTAATTAGCCTCCAATTAAAATTAAAAAAAATAAATAAATAAAATTACTCTAAAATTGGGTTAAAGCTCCATCCTCTTCTGTGAATGGACGCAGCCAAGCTGAGTGTCATTTAGTCCCCTGCCTGTTGTCATCACACCACACCTGTCCTTGAAGGCAATGGACTTGCAGGATTGAGTTCCAGAGATTTTTTAAAGGGTTGAAGCCTGAGATTAAATTTGAATCAGATTTTTTTAGAACCGATGCCTCTTTAGGTATGGTCTAGGCTGTCTCAGTCTCCTATAATCCTGTTAAACCAGGACACTTTCCAGTTAAAATTCACTATTATTTTATACCAATGATGAACCCACCCACAGTTGTTTTAAGCAGCCATTGGATTTCAGTACAGTGGACATAAAGGTAGCACCTACCTCTCAGATTTGTTGTGAAGATGAAATGAATCAAGTGTTCAAAGCACTTAGAACAGTGATTGGCACCTGGAAAGTTCTTTGTGAAGGCTATGTGTTATTTGTTATTATATTAATCACACATTCTGATATTTTGAATCTATTTTTTATCAGTTCATGGATGCAGATTATCCCAAAGAAATAACTCAAGATAACTCATATCCCTGGGATTGGCAAAAAAGTTCATACTGTTTTCTCCATTTTTTACTGTAGAAATAGCATATGTGCTATTACTTAGATATGAAAGTAAATTGCATTCATGAAAACTTGTATTTTTTTAAGAGTTCATGTGGAACATCATTATTCATCTAATATGATCATTATCTTTCATTTTATTTCCAAGATTTTTCTACTTCTTTTATGGAAAAGAGAAGTACAAACCTGATCCTAAAACTAAGCAAGTTTCTGTCCTCCTGAATACTAACAGCTGGTTCAACTGCAGAAGTAACTGATTGATGTCTCAGTTGATTGATTTATTCTCACAAAGGAGATGGAAAAACTATTTCTAACTCACCCAAGGAAGGTGAGTTTTCTGAGAAACTAGATATTTCAGTATTTTATTTGAATCTCTAGGTAATAACAAGGCTGCTGCTGCTGCTAAGTCACTTCAGTCGTGTCCAACTCTGTGCGACCCCATAGATGGCAGCCCACCAGGCTCCCCCATCCCTGGAACTCTCCAGGCAAGAACACTGGAGTGGGTTGCCATTTCCTTCTCCAATGCATGAAAGTGAAAAGTGGAAGTGAAGTCGCTCAGTCATGTCCGACTCTTAGCGACCCCATGGACTGCCGCCTTCCAGGCTCCTCCGTCCTTGGGATCCTCCAGGCAAGAGCACAAACATATTAACACAACCTTGTTTAACCTCAGTCTGGACATATTCCATGTTGACTAGATCGCACTGCTTTGTGAACTTATACACCTTAGTTTTAATTGAGTGCTGAGCACATCAAGGTCATAGTTTATCTTCAGGTTTTCACACAGCAAAACTCTTCACCAATATTCTATGATAGTTCAGTAATTACATTTCTCATAGTAACTACATTCTCAAATATTATGTCTCTGCACCTGCATGCTCAGTCACTTCAGTCATGTCCAACTCTTTTCAACCCCATGGACTACAGACTGCCAGGCTCCTCTTCCATGGAATTCTCCAGGCAAGAATACTGGAGTGGGTTGCCATGCCCTCCTCCAAGAGATCTTTCTAACACAGGGATTGAACCCGCATCTCTTGTGTCTCCTACATTACAGGAAGATTCTTTACTGCTAAGCTACTGGGAAGCCCAAGAACAAAGTAGGTGCTCAATAAAACATTTAATAAATGTATGCAGAATTGATGCTGGATGCCAGCAAAACTTGGAAGTCAATAACAAAGTGTGTAGTCAGTTTGACCAACTATGAAAGGACTCCTCTCTCTGTCCTTCCTGCCAAGATACTAGAAAATTACAGACACGGCAGCAACCCCAGAAATTATTAGAAGCTGAGAGAAAATTTCTGAGTGGTCCGTCATGGAAGGATCCACTGATGAGAATGAGAAACAAGAGCCGCTGGGTACAGACTTTTATCACCAAACACCATGTTCTGAGCTGCTTGCATTCCATCCCAGTCCCTAAACTGGCAAAGAGAATGAGCCAGGACCCAGGTTTAACTCATCTGAATAGGCCAGGGAAACTACAGTTCATGGAAACATGAAATCACAGGAGGAATATGTACTTGGAATGCATATGTATGACAAAGGACTTTCATCTAGAATATGTTAAAAGGGCCCTACCAACTGTTAATAAAATGACAAATAATCCACTTAAAAACACACAGAGGTCTTAGATTTTTTTTGCAAAGAAAGACATATAAATGATCAATAAACACATGAAAAATGTACTTACCATCAGTTATCAAGAAAAAAAAATTCTCATAAGGTGCTATATAAAGCCACTAAGTGAAAGTCGCTCAGTCATGCCTGACTCTTTGCGACCCCATGGACTGTAGCCTGCCAGGCTCCTCTGTCCATGGAATTCTTCAGGCCAGAATACTGGAGTGGGAGGCCATTCCCTTCTCTAGAGGATCTTCCCAACCCAGGGATCAAAACCAGGTCTCCCACATTGCAGGCAGATTCTTTACTGTCTGAGCCACCAGGGAAGCCCAAGAATACTGGAGTGGGTAGCTGACTGTAACCTGCTCTCTAGCCTGTAGGCTCCTCTGTCCATGGGATTCTTCAAGGCAAGAATACTGGAGTGGGTTGCCATGCCCTCCTCCAGGATAAAGCCACTAAAACAACTAATATTAGTAAGACTGACATCACCAAATGTTGATGAAAAACCAAAATATCTACAGCTTTCATACAACATAGAAATTGCTCACAAAATTAATTTACTGAACCTATGATCTTTTGCAAATATTTTCCCAAGCTCAATGAACACATAATATGCAAAAAGCTCTTTCAAGAATGTCCATAGAATTTTTATTCATGATAGCCCAAGTCTGAGTCATGCTGCTGCTGCTGCTGCTGCTAAGTCACTTCAGTCATGTCCGACTCTGTGCGACCCCATAGACAGCAGCCCACGAGGCTCCCCCGTCCCTGAGATTCTCCAGGCAAGAACACTGGAGTGGATTGCCATTGCCTTCTCCAATGCAGGAAAGTGAAAAGTGAAAGTGAAGTCGCTGAGTCTTGTCCGACTCTTAGCGACCCCATGGACTGCGGCCCACCAGGCTCCTCCATCCATGGGATTTTCCAGGCAAGAGTACTGGAGTGGGGTGCCATTGCCTTCTCCGAGTCTGAGTCATACAATAGAATATTATATAAAAATGAAAGTGAATGACCCACTGCTACTACCGGCACACCTCGTTTTATTGCACTTTGCAGATCCTGTGGTTTTTTGTTTTTTACAAAGTAAAGATTCATTAAAATCCTGAATCAAACGAGTCTATTTTCCAACAGAATTTGCTTACTTTGTGCTGCTATGTAACATTTTGGTAACTCTCAAACTATTTCAAACTTTTGAAGTATTGTTATATGTGTTACAGTGGTCTGTGATCTTTGATGTTACTATTATAATTGTTTGGGGATACCATGAACCATACCTGAATAAGATGGCAAGTTTCATTGATAAATGTTGTGTGTGTTCTGACTGCTCCAATAACCAACTGTTCCCCACCTCCCCCTCTACACAGGCCTATTTCCTGAGAACAACAATATTGAAACTAGGCCAGTTAATCCTCAACGGCCCCTAAGTGTTCAACATGAAGGCCCTCACTTCAAATAAAAAGCTAGAAATGATTCAGCTTAGTGAGGAAAGTACATCAAAAGCTGACTTAGATCAAAAGGTAGGCCTTTTGTACCGAACAGCCAACCTGTGAATGCAAAAGAAGAGCTCTCGGAGGAAAATAAAAGTGCTACTCCATGAACACACACATGATAAGAAAGCAAACCAGCTTTATTCTGCTATCACCATACAGCACATGTGGGGACAGTGTGGTCACTTTCCTACATATTCTGGGAGTAACAGAAGGATGTCTACTATCACTGATATTTGTTCAACATAGTCCTGGGACTCTGTTCAAAAATTAAGACAAGAAAAACAATGATGGATATAAAGATGAAAAGGGAAGAGTCCAGATTACCATTATTTTCAGATAATTATATCACTTGCATAGAAAAGTCCAAAGGACCAAAACTCTTTAGGCAGAAATTTCAACATTTTCAAATATAACATAAACATATCAAAATTATTTACATTCCTATATACTCACAATAAAAAAACTAGGTAAAATGTAGAAAGTAAAAGACTAATGGTTACAGTAAAATCTACAATCTATATAGGAAATAATCTTGCAAAAACAGACCTTAAACTTTTAAATAAAATTTTAAGAGTTGTTAGAGATACACAAGAAGCCCAAACACCATATTCATGAATGAATGACCTGATACTCTAAAGATAATCCTTTTCCCAAAATTAACTTATAAATACAATGAAACTTCAATGAAATCCAAACCGTATTATTTGGAAAACAAAAACTGATTTTGAAGCTTTTGTGAAGGAATAAATACAAACAAAAAGCTACAGATTTTAACAAAGCATAAAGATAGAGTTGCACCAGACATTAAGATATCTCATAAAACCATTATAAAACTAACATAGGAGCAGAGATAAGAGCTTATGGAGCCAGATATGAGTCAAGAAACATATCCTTGATATGATAGAGGAGGCATCACAATTTAGAAGGAAAACAAAGAGTAGTAAATAATGCTTAGAGAAAACTGGTATACTATATGGAGAAGATAAAGGTGGATTCTCTTTCCCATTCAGTGTTCATGATTAATGCTCTTTACCATGTATTGGCTTGGCCAAAAAGTTCATTCTGGTTTTTGTAAAATGTTACAAAAAACCCAGACACACTTTTGGCCAACGAAAAGGTAAGTTTTCATTCCAGTCCCAAAGAAAGGCAATGCCAAAGAATGCTCAAACTACCGCACAATTGCACTCATCTCATACGCTAGTAAAGTAATGCTTAAAATTCTCCAAACCTGGCTTCAGCAATATGTGAACCGTGAACTTCCAGATGTTCAAGCTGGTTTTAGAAAAGGCAGAGGAACCAGAGATCAAATTGCCAACATCTGTTGGATCATGGAAAAAGCAAGAGAATTTCAGAAAAACATCTATTTCTGCTTTTTTGACTATGCCAAATCCTTTGACTGTGTGGTTCACAACAAACTGTGGAAAATTCTTAAAGAGATGGGAATACCAGACCACCTGACCTGCCTCTTGAAAAACCTGTTTGCAGGTCAGGAAGCAACACTTAGAACTGGACATGGAACAACAGACTGGTTCCAAATAGGAAAAGGAGTACGTCAAGGCTGTATATTGTCACCCTGCTTATTTAATTTATATGCAAAGTAAATCATGAGAAACACTGGGCAGGAGGAAGCACAAGCTGGAATCAAGATTGCCGGGAGAAATATCAATAACCTCAGATATGCAGATGACACCACCCTTATGGCAGAAAGTGAAGAGGAACTAAAAAGCCTCTTGATGAAAGTGAAAGAGGAGAGTGAAAAAGTTGGCTTAAAGCTCAACATTCAGAAAACTAAGATCATGACATCTGGTCCCATTACTCCATGGCAAATAGATGGGGAAAGAGTGGAAACAGTGACAGACTTTATTTTCTTGGTCTCCAAAATCACTGCAGATGGTGACTGCAGCCATGAAATTAAAAGACACTTACTCCTTAGAAGGAAAGTTATGACCAACCTAGACAGCATATTAAAAAGCAGAGACATTACTTTGTCAACAAAGGTCCATTCTAGTCAAAGCTGTGGTTTTTCCAATGGCCATGTATGGATGTGAGAGTTGGACTGTCAAGAAAGCTAAGCACCGAAGAATTGATGCTTTTGAACTGTGGTGTTGGAAAAGACTCTTGAGAGTCCCGTGGACTGCAAGGAGATCCAACCAGTCCATCCTAAAGGAAGTTAATCCTGGGTGTTCATTGGAAGGACTGATCCTGAAGCTGAAACTCCAATACTTTGGCCACCTCATGCGATGAGCTGACTCATTGGAAAAGACCCTGTTGCTGGGAGGGATTGGGGGCAGGAGGAGAAGGGGACGACAGAGGATGAGATGGCTGGACGGCATCACCGACTTGATGGACACGGGTTTGGATGGACTCCGGGAGTTGGTGATGGACTGAGAGGCCTGGTGTGCTGTGGTTCATGGGGTCGCAAAGAGTCGGACACAACTGAGCAACTGAACTGAACTGAACTGAATCTGCTGGCCACAAGGAAGGATTATATTGATACTTCCTATTCTACTTGCAGTAGGTGGAGCCACATCACTAGCTCCAGGCAATGAACTGTAAGTGGTGGTGACATGTGGCTCTTCTAGGATGGGAACATTTAATTGCCTGCACAAAACCCTTCAGGTGTCTTTTTCCATCCAACATAGCAACTGATAGAACTCAAAACTATGGCTCCTCTGGGAAACGGGGTTACTGCCACAAGCAGAGGCCCTCTGTCCAACCACGATGGTTGCATAGCACGAGTAAGAAGTAAACCTTTGTTGTTTTAAGAGACATTAAAGGATTCCGGGCTTACAATCACAGAATAATTTAACCCATCCTCTCTGGTATAAACCATGTATAAAATTAAACTTTGAATGGATTTAGGAATCTCAGTTTTCTTGCAGGTTCTTCTGAACCTCATTTCTGTTGATGGTAAGTAGTCATCAAATATTCAACTGTTATTTAGCAGACTTAAAAGATTTTCCTTTTACCAGCAAATTGTGCAAACTGTCCAAAGCAAACTGTGGCATGTGTGACAACCAGTGTGTCCATCAGTTCAGTTTAGTTCAGTCACTCAGTTGTGTCCGACTCTCTGCTACCCCATGAATTGCAGCACACCAGGCCTTCCTGTCCATCACCAACTCCCAGAGTTCACTCAAACTCACGTCCATCGAGTCAGTGATGCCATCCAGCCATCTCATCCTCTGTCATCCCCTTTTCCATAGATGACCCCATAGTGGCCTTCTAAAGCTGCTCCCCACAACATCACATTAAAATGTTCCTCTGTTAATGGAGGCCAAAACTCTGTGCTTAGGGAGTCTGTGGGGTTTCACATTCTCTGTTCTCACCTACAGCAAATTACACTGTATTAAGCCTTGGTGAGTCCCCAACTGCCTTGTTCAAACCTTCACTAAAGGAGATAATGGCCACCTGTGTTCACATTTGTTTCGGACTACTGACCTGATAGCTCAGTTGGTAAAGAATCCGCCTGCAATACAGGAGACCCCGGTTCAGTTGCTGGGTCAGGAGGATCCCCTGGAGAATGGATAAGCTACCCACTCCAGTGTTCTTGGGCTTCCCTTGTGGCTCAGCTGGTAAAGAATCCGCCTGCAATGCAGGAGACCTGGGTTCAATCCCTGGGTTGGGAAGATCCCCTGGAGAAGGGAAAGGCTACCCACTCCAGTATTCTGGCCTGGAGAATCCAATGGACTGTATAGTCCATGTGGGTCACAAAAAGTCGAACGACTGAGCAACTTTCACTTTCACTTCCAGTTTTCACTGACCTGATCAAACAGCTCAGTGCCTAGATGGACTCTGCGTGCCCTCTAGTGGTGTTATATGCACATGACCACCGCTGGCTTGGCTAAGAGTGATAGGTCTGTCTTCCCTGACTTTATTAGGCCTTGTTTGCTACTCTACAGGGGCTTCCTTGATGGTTCAGGCTGTAAAGAATCCACCTGTAATGAGAGACACCCAGGTTCAATTCCTGGTTTGGGGAAGATCGCCTGGGTAAGAGAGCAGCTACCCACTCCCATATTCTTGCCTGGAGAATTCCATGGACGGGGGAACCTGACAGGCTACAGTCCCATGGGGTCCCAAAGAGTCAGACAGGACTGAGCGACTAACACACACACACTACACCACATAGCCTTGAAGCATTTGGTATTTTACACTCAGGACACACTATAGTCCTGGAAACTTGTTCTATATCTAATAATGATAATTAATCTTTAGCATTAAGACATAAGAAAATATCTGGATAGAGACATATCAAGATGTTAACAGTGGTCACCTCCTGAGGAGGGAAGCTGAATGAGTGAGGGGCTGCATTTCATACTTCTGAGTGTTTTTTATGTTGTTTGTTTGCTTGTTTAAACAAGTGAGCACATGTTCCTGCATTATTTTTAAGTAAACGACTTTTAAGATAAGTCTTTGGACTAGCCCTTTATGGTTTATAGTCTGCCTTTGGTCTGTTACCTCCTTGGAACCCATGGCTATCCTGCGAAGTACTTTCCTATTTAGCTGTCAGAGAACTCTTACTGTGCGACATGTGCAGGCACTTTCCAGGCAAATCTATGTTTAATCTTCACAACATTCCTACCATGTAGGTGTTATTGCCACCATTTTACATGGGAGGAAATTAAGGCATAGGGATGTGAAGCGACTTGTTCAAGGTTCACAGCTGTAAGTGGCCAGAGGCATGAAATAGAAGCACAGAGACGAAGGAGCCTGTCCAAGGGCAAGCAAGTGGAAGAAAGGGATCAAACCCGGGTCTCCAGACTTCCCCTCCCAATCAAAAGATAAACTGGCTACCTGTGGGGCCCTGGCTTCACTTAGGCTTCCTCTGAAGTTCTGTCCTCACGTGCTAGGCAACCACGCTTGCATAATTTAGAAGAAAGAAGGGTCAAAATATTCCTATGGGGACCTTCAGTTCAGTTCAGTTCAGTCGCTCAGTCGTGTCCGACTCTTTGCGACCCCATGAATCACAGCACGCCAGGCCTCCCTGTTCATCACCAACTCCTGGAGTCTACTCAAACCCATGTGCACCAAGTTGGTGATGCCATCCAACCATCTCATCCTCTGTTGTCCCCTTCTCCTCCTGCCCCCAATCCCTCCCAGCATCAGGGTCTTTTCCAATGAGTCAACTCTTTGCATGAGGTGGCCAAAGTACTGGAGTTTCAGCTTTAGCATCATTCCTTCTAAAGAAATCCCAGGGCTGATCTCCTTCAGAATGGACTGGTTGGATCTCCTTGCAGTCCAAGGGACTCTCAAGAGTCTTCTCCAACACCACAGTTCAAAAGCATCAATTCTTCGGCGCTGAGCTTTCTTCCCAGTCCAACTCTCACATCCATACATGACCACTGGAGACCTTAGTGTACATTTAAACTAAAGAAGCTACTAAGGTGAAAGGCGACCTTAGACTATGACTTTATTGAGCTTTATTGGAAACAGTTTGAAACCAAACTGTTATGAAACCAAAACAGAATTTCCAAATCCACTTATATTACACGCTTGCTAGCTATGTGACCTTGGGTAATTCACTTAACCTCTCTGATCTTCAATTTCTATATTGCTTTAAAAACACATATAAATAGATTCACATGAAAGTGATGTCGCGAAAGGAACTGCTATAGCCCCTGATTTAGAATGGGTGTTTAGTAAGTACTCACATGATATATTCTTGGCCCTGGAAGTTAAAAGGGGGACCAGGGTGGGTGTAGGTCATCCTGGGGTCATAGGGCATTATCTTCTAAAGAACTTTAAAACCACATGCAGACCCACGGGTTCTCAGCTACCCTCCTCTGTGCAATCACCCTCCCCACACTAACCGGCCCCTCCCATCTCTTCCCATTGAGAGTTGCTGCCTGTGGTGAGCATGGTGACAACCCCAGATACCTCCGCACCTGAATCCCTGGACTTTTGTGAATATGCGAATCTACACGGCAAACGAGGTTTTACACGTGTGACGAAGGTTCAAGGCTTCGGGCTGGGGAGAGTATCAGGGGTTATCCACGTGGGCCCAATCTAATCACAGTAAGTCTCCTACGTACAATACCTTCAAGTTGCAAACTCTCAACTTTTTATTTTCTCAAAAAGAAAATGAGTTCACGTGTCCAATCACGTAAGTTAGTTCACGTGTCTGGTGTACAGTTTCAAACGCATGCATCCTCTACAAGGGGCTGTGCTTCTGTGCACTGTTTTGCACAGCACTGAAGACCATACAGTACTGTGCCATCTTTATTTCAGGCCTAGGGCATCTGGACACGAGCCCAAAAGCAGCGTGACGCAGCTGGCACTGCTGTCCTTTCCAAGGTGCTGTACTGAAGATTCAAAGATTTTATGTGTGTTTGCTGTTTTTCATGTACTATTTGTGTGAAAGTGTTATAAACCTATTACAGTACAGGACTATATCGCCAATTGTGTTAGTTGGGGACCTAGGCTAAGTCTTGTGGACTTATGAACAAAATGGAGTTGGGAATGCACTGTCGGAACAGAGCACGTTCATACGTAGGGGACTTGCTGCTGCAGAGAACTTGCCCAGCTGCTGTCAGGGAAAGACATTAAGGACAGAAGGGTTAGAGAGGAGTGAAGGGCTTGAAGACGGAGGACCGGGCCACAGCCGACGCGTCCAGGCTGCCTTGGGAAGCTGAAAGCAGCGAGGCACGTGATGCCCCCGGGAGCCCCCGGCAGGAGACAGAGCCGTGCTGACACCTGGATTTTAGCTCGGGGAGACCCGTGTCAGACTCCAGACTGCACAGCTGTAAGAGAACGCACGTCTCGTCTTAAGCCGTGGGCTGGCGGTAGCAGCCGCAGGAAACTCACACGTGGCCGGAGTGGGGAGCAGGTCTCCAGCGGGCTGGCGCACGTCCTCCTGAGAGTCCGGCTTTAAACGTGAGATGCCCGGACCAAGGCGGGGGGAACAGGACCGAGTGGAGGCCTGAAGAGAGAGACGGTTCTTTCAGGGTCCAGCGGGGAAGGGAGGACAGGGCTCCGGAGTCTGCGTGGGGGAGAGATGGGGGAAGGCAGCTGGTTTTCTCTGTCTGGTTTCCATCAGGAAGCGTCTGCAGAGGTGAAGGTGTCAAAGCAGGGACAGGAAGAGGGGAGAGAAGGTATAAAGAGAACCGGCTCTGGGGTAGAAACAAGAGAGATCCATGGACACGCGGAAGGGCCATTATAAGGAGTCTGGGATGAGTGAGATCAACGTGCTTTGGGTTTTTGTTTTGTTTTGTTTTGCACAGAAATTGAGGTGACTTCCCTGTGGTAAGAAGTCATGTCTCTTGATGTAGCAAGATGGGACGTGAGGCCAGACCCCCAAGAGTGGAGAAGATGTAGAAATCACATAGCTCAGGAGAAACAAAAACCCAGACGCCCGATCACAGAGCCGAGCTCCTTGAGGAGGGAAGAGAATTATGGCAAATTCAGTCAGCAGGGACTCCTCCCGTGGTGGAGCGGTGAAGACTGTGCTCCCAGTGTGGGCGGTTACAGCTGATCCCTGGTCGGGGAGCTGAGACCCCGCATGCCACACGGTGGGGCCGAAAACCAGAAACCTCAGTCAGCAGCTTCCCCCGTCCAGAAATGGAGCCACTTGGAGCAAACGCCTATCTCCTGCCACGTCTGTCCTCACGAAAGGGAAAGTCGCTCAGTTGTGTCTGACTCTTTGTGACCCCACGGACTACACAGTCCCTGGGATTCTCCAGGCCAGGATACTGGAGTGGGTAGCCTTTCCCTTCTCCAGGGGATCATCCCAACCCAGGGATGGAACCCAGAGATCGAACCCAGGTCTCCTGCACTGCAGGTGGATTCTTTACCATCTGAGCCATCAGGGAAGTCCAACATGGGTCTCTGTCAAATGGTTTTGTGCAGTTATTGAGTATCATTGGATCATTTTTTTCTCCATTTTGTCTTATCCTCAACATTCTGAAGTTGGGAGGGGATGTGAAGTGGTGGCAGAGTCAGGGAGGTAAATGGGAATGTTTGAAGTTAAAAACAAGACAGAGATTGGATCCTGGTTGCCAACTGTAACCACACTCTCGTGTGCCTGGGCCGTCTCTGCTGCTCAGCTGGGATTTAGTGGCCTCATTTGCCTGTTGTGTTCACTTTGCTACCCCATAGACGGCAGCATAGCAGGCTTCCCTGTCCTTCACTATCTCACTGGAGCCTGCCCAAGTTCATGTCCATAGAGTCAGCGATGCCATCTAACCTCTGTTGGACTTGGATTGCAGCACGCCAGGCCTCCCTGTCCATCACCAACTCCTGGAGTTTACCCAAACTCACGTCCATGGAGTCAGTAATGCCATCCAACCATCTCATCCTCTGTCATCCCCTTCTCCTCCTGCCCTCAATCTTTCCCAGCATCACGGTCTTTTCCAATGAGTCAGCTCTTCGCGTGAGGTGGCCAAAGTATTGGAATTTCAGCTTCAGCATCAGTCCTTCCAATGAATATTCAGGGTTGATTTCCTTTAGCATTGACTGGTTTGATCTCCTTGCAGTCCAGGGAACTCTCAAGAGTCTTCCGCAACACCACAATTTGAAAGCATTGATTCTTCGGCGCTCACCCTTCTTTATGGTGTCACATTCGTACATGACTACTGGGAAAACCATAGCTTTAACTACATGGACCTTTGTCGGCAAAGTGGTGTCTCTGCTTTTTACTATGCTGGGTTTGTTATAGTTTTCCTTACAAGAAACAAACGTCTTTTAATTTTGTGACCAGAAAGGATCAAACCCATGCCCTCTGCAGTGGAAGCATGGAGTCTTAACTGCTGGAGCACTAGGGAAGTCCCCCACTTATCTGAGTTTTTAATACAGACTCTGATATAGAGCTGAGACTGAGAATTATTGTCTTAATTTGAATCTTTCCTCACCAGGAGGACAAAGGGGAGATTACCAGGAAAGATAAATGGAAAGGAAAGTGTGAATCAGATTTCTGGACCTCAGTTTAGTTACCTTTAAAATGAGGATAATAGACCCTTCTTCCTTGGGTTATTATGAAGTTTAAGGGAGGCAATATGTAATAAACATCTAACACTGGACTCCTACAGATTGAAGACACTTAGTACACACATTCCACTCACTTAATAGTAAAGGCTGCCAGCTTCATGCAGTGTTTAATACAGCTGGTTTGTGTGATCTTTAACTTAACCACTTATGCTCTATGTGAAGGGTGTGTAAGTTACACCCTGACTGCCCTGAGCTCTGGATGCTGAAGAAAGCTGGATGGAAATTACTTCATCACTCAGTGGCTTAACCTTGAAGCACTTCTCTTTCTGGAAACGTGGAGCTTTTCAACATTGCTGACTCAATTTACAGAATGAGCACAAGAAGAAGCATAACTTAATCACATTTGCAATGCAGAGAAGAGTGCGCAGGAGGGTTTACATGCGACTTTCAAATGCGCTGTCTCATCCAATCTTCCTGAAGCCATGTGAGGGACAAGTTAATGTCCCAGTTACATAGATGTGGAAGTTAAGGCCCAGAAGAACTAAGATGATTTGCTAAAAGTTACCTAAGTAGGAAGTGGCAGAACTGCGAATTGAACTCAGTTAGTATTAGTATGATTTCATGTCTGATGCTCTTTACCTTCACCACCAATGATTCCAACAATCATCTGTTCATTTGGTCAGAGGGTAGAGACATCCATGCTGATCACCACAGTTCAAAAATGCATGATGCAGGGAACATTTTTGCCTGTTCACAAACTATTCAAAGATGCTTCCACTTCACTGGGTACACTGCACTCGGCGTGTGCTCTTTCTTTTACCGGCTCACACTGCCCATTGGCAAACTCCTACTCAGCCTTGAAGACTCAGGCCTCCCTGAGCACCTCCAGGTAGCTTTCCCGGCTACCTATGCCACCCCTGCTAGCCAGACACATTCTCCTCCTTTTTCCTTTTCTTTAAAGCTCAAGGGAAAACAAGCTGTATCTATGCAATCAGTTTCTTCTTGGGCCTAGAAAGCAAAACATCTATAAAACGACGACTTGCTACCTCTGGAGTGGAGCAGCACATTGGATGGTGAGACAAGGTTGCTGTCTACAAGGGGTGGCAGGATGGAGACAGGATGACCCTTCGCAGCCTTTCACTGTCTCTGTCCAAAACTACATTTCCACTGTCTCCTTTACTTGCTCTGAAACTCGCAGGAAACAAAACCTTCATTTTAAAAAATGTCAGTTTTTTTTTTCTTCTAGTAGGAAATTGGCTTAAAAGGCCAAGTGAACGGTCCCCAAGTTCACACTAAAGTGGAAATGACTGATAGCTGGTCTTTTCCCAGAAGCAGATTTTCAGAGAAGGGAGGGCCTGAGAGAACTCTGTGTCCTGGAAGGGAGGTGCAGACACCATGGAGGTGAGTGTCAGTCACACACAGAGAAAGGATTCACAAAGCAGAAGCCAGAGACCCTGACAACAAGTGTGGCCTTCTCCACCTCTTTACTGGGGCTGGACCTGTCATCTGGGATCCAAGTCCAAAATTCTGCTTCTTTTTTTTTTTTCCTTTTATGTGTATATTTTTTTCTTTTTAATTTATTTTTTTTATTGAAGGATAATTGCTTTACAGAATTTTGTCATTTTCTGTCAAACCTCAGTGTGAATCAGCCATAGGTATACAACACAACATTTACACAAACACTAGAGAACCGAGTTCACTAGAGTTTGGGATTCTTGTCTAAATCATTCCTCATTATGTTCAGGAGAAAGTACATGGATAAACCTTATAAACAACACAGTGAATCACAGTAACTCAACACAGGGCGTTCTCATTTAGGGAGAAACGGTTTTTTCACTGAAGACCCAATCAATGCACAGAAAGCCACATCATGACTAAGTCAGGTACCCAGGGAGGGTTAACATGGAGAACGGCTTGAACCACTTGGAAAAAGTTAGAACATGGGGACAAGGACCAGATCCCACATCTCTGCACATCCATATTCCGCTTCCTCTGAGGACAAGCTCAAATTCTGCCTCCCTCAGGAAGCCTTCCCTGATTCTACCCACCCTGCACTTTCCGCCAGACTCCCGCAGTATTTCACCTGAACCGCTGTTAACTTGTCTCCTGCCGGGAGCAGGAGCTCCGCCCGTGGCAAAGGTCATGAGGAAGGAGGCTCGGCATACGCAAAGCCTCAGGAGTCCCCCTGGAAGTTCTTGAGCATCTACCCCCAAAACCAGAGTCTGCCTATTTTCTGCTTTGTGCTCTCACCTACACCTCTGACTTTACGGGGGGCTGTCCCCCACTACCTCTCTCTGAAAAAAGAGTTAACTTACAGCTCCAGTTACTAATTCCTGGGTGTGACAGTGTTTCAACCTACAAACTCCTTTGGCAGTCCTCTAGCCTGCCTGAATAGGTTTTTCCGGCCACATATGATTGCTCAGAGCCTCCCAACTGTGAGAGGCAGGAGATGTTCTAAACTGTCTAAACACAGATTCCTTTGAGCAGTTAAAAGATTGATTAGAAATTGTATTGGTGAAGGGATTTTCACTTGTTGGGCCAATGTTTGCTGCTAAGTTTCCATATCCCTTACCTGCTGTGTCCCTGGCAGTGTATTGATTAATATAATTGGTGTAAATAGTAGCTTTAATGTTTGTAACCTGGGACCCTTGAGTTAATTCTTTGTCTTGTTAGAGCCCACCACACCTTTGCCCTGTAGGAATGCAACTTTATCTAATGCTTTTGGAGGGTGGCGCCTGACTAATCACCTTTAGAGAAAAATAAGTTTTCTGTAGAAAGGGTCTTAAAATGTTAACAGGCCTCCGGGCCAGAAGATGATGCAAATCACCTAAACTTTTGCATATGATAAGTTGCAGGAAGAAAGCCTGGCTTACTGCATGACTCTACCCCTTCCCCCATTATCCTCTATGCATAACTTAAGGTATAAAAACTACTTTGGAAAATAAAATGCGGGCCTTGTTCACTGAAACTTGGTCTCCCCATGTCGTTCTTTCTCTCACCTTCTGGCTGAATTATTCAGCCTCTTTTCTCCACTAAATTTTCTCACTGAGCTATCCTTATTTCACCACTTTTTATATCTTTAATTAACGCTTAATTGATCTATTGTTTCCTGATCGCCGAAGCTGTCTCCCCTTCGAATTCCCTGGATCCACCGGGGCTGGACCCCGGCAAGTCTCCAATAACCTAGTACCCAGCACAGCACCTGGCACACAGGAGGTGTCAGGAAATACTTCTTGAGTGAATGTGAGAATCTACATCATAAACATTCATCGGCTCTCTAGATAGGTTCTAACCCAAGCCGTGTTTCTTCAGCTTGTTTTAAAAGCTGTTAAAAGACTTCAGGAGGGAACTGAAGCACTTACCAAAGCCTCTCAAATAGAGATATTATTAACACATTAACACATGCTGTACATGTTGACATATACATTTAAGCACAAGAACAGCCTGCCTTTACAGAATACAGTTGACCCTTGACCAACACAGGTTTAAACTGTAGGCCTACTCACACTTGGACTGTTTTCTTCTTTATCCCTCATTTTATTTATTGGGATATAATCGTTTTCCCATGGTGTGTTACTTTCTGCTGCACGGTGAGATGAATCAGCTGTATGTACACACGTATCCCTTCCCTCTGGGAGCTCCCCTCCCAGCCCACACCCCCATCCCCACTCCTCTAGGTCATCACAGAGCTGAGCTCAGCTCCCGCGCAGACAGCAGGTGCCCACCAGGCGTCTGTTTGATACATGGGAGTGTATGTATGTTGATCCTAGTCTCCCAGTTCACCCCACTGGATTTTCTCAATAATAAATACTAGAGTATGACAGGATTGAGCGTTGGTTGAATCTGCCGACACGGAAGTGAAGGTACAGAGGAAGTGAGTATACAGAGGGCTGACTATAAATTACATGCAAATTTTCGGTTGCACAGGTCAGCACCCCAACCCACCCCCTTGGTAAGAATCAACTGTATATATGTTGTGCTTAGTTGCTCAGTTGTATCCAACGCTTTGAGACGCTATGGACACTAGCCCACCAGGCTCCTCTGTGCATGGAATTCTCCAGGCAAGAATACTGGAGTGGGTTGCCATGCCCTCCTCCAGGGGATCTTCCCAACCGAGGGATCAAACCCAGGTCTCCCACATTGCAGGCAGATTCTTTACCATCTGAGCTACTGGGGAAGCCCAAGAATCCTGGAGTGGGTGGCCTAACCCTTCGCCAAGGGATCTTCCTGACCCAGGAATCAAAACAGGGTCTCCTGCATTGCAGGTGGATTTGTTACCAACTGAGAAACCAGGGAAGCCCCAACTGTTATATAAACATGTGTGAATGAATCTATTCAGAGCCCTTGTGTGGTAGCAGTGGATATGCACATAGAGTCAGAATTAGTGGGACCGAGGACCATGGTTCAAAAAGCAGGCCCAAGGGCCCCTGCCCAGCATAGCTGCTGCAGAGCCACATTGTCTGGGAGTCCTCTCTGAGTCCTTTGGGCATACACAAGGCATCCTGTGCCCCTTCTTCCTGTCTTCTCCATCCACACAGCCAAGGTCTCCCAGCTGCTGCAGGCCTGGACCTACAGCTCCATCTGGGCCAGCCAGGTGCTGGAGGGGAGACTAGAAAATAAGTCCTGATGAGTCAATCATAGCTGCCAGTTCAGCGTCTAAACACACACCCTACGATTGAATCCTGGCTCCTCCACAATGTTAGCACGTGTCTTATATAAGCCATCTCATGTCTCTGGATTTGATTTTATCTGCAAAGGGCAGGTAGAAGTAGCATCCACCCTCCAACGCCTTGTGAGCATGGGCCAAGGTCATATACATATAGCACGTAAGTCTGGGATATAAAAAGTATTTAGCAAATGATCGTTATTATCATTACCATCAGAACTGTTTTCTGTGTCTTTCCAAGGAAAATCCAGCTGTGGACTGGGGCTTTCTATTGCATTGATGCCAAAACCACATCTTCCAGAAACTACTCTAGGACCCCCAGATGCATCCAACTTTGTCACAGTGCACACAAGCACACATGCTCCAGACCTACAACAATGAGGGGGGGGTGGGGTAAGTGCAGAGATTCTCCAGTTAGACTCCTTAGTCCCAAGACACCTACCACTAATCAAACAATATTCTACTGTTTAAGTTAACACAGCCTCAGCCTCTGACATACCCAGAAATGCTGTTTATTAACTTCAGAATTAGCCTCCTATTCCTTATCCTCGACAATTTTGCAAAAGTAAATATGTAAAAGCCCCAAAAGCAGAGTAGCAAATTGTACTTTTTTCCATTGAAAGGCTCCCCCGTTTGAGGGTACTCGATCACATTATAATATTGCAGAACTGTCAGAGTGTAATTAGCCTGCATTGCTTCACATTCCTGGTGGGGCAATTGTTTAAGACACAGCTTTATAAGGGACCAAATGAAACAGGAGAGACCTGTGATGCTGTGATCTTCAGGGTACCCGTCAGGGGAAGGGGCAGAAGGCAGGCCGGGAGAGGCAGTCTTTGAAGACAAGGAAGGCCATGTTCAGCCTGAAGATGCTCCCACTTCTGCTCTTACTCCACGTGCAGCTTTCCAGGGCCTTTCCAGTATCTTTTGCATCCCTAGAAGAGAAAAACAGAAACATTGTTCAGGTACCTCAACTATCATTTAGGTGGGTGGTTGATTTGCTGGTGATGAGAAAATTTTGGGGTTATCTTCTCTTTTTAGTTGAAACCGCCTGAAGGAATTATGTGAATGATTTGCTTGAGGCTGAACATCTTGTTTCAATGATTAGGAGAGTTCCAAACGGGGCTCTCTGAAAGCCGGGCGTGCAAACATGCTGGACTCTTCAAACCTTGGAAAACACGGCTGCCAAGCTGCTCCAGCAGGGAAAACCTTTTAGAAGGAATGGTTTTAATTATAAACTGATTTTCTTTCTCACTTACCTAAGACTTCCTTTCTAGAATGTCTGCAATGCAGTTACTACATGATTGGTGCTTTCTTGTATGAACTTGTTTGTGCAGCCAAATATCTCAGGTATACAAGAGAGTGTGAGGATGGGAAACTATAAGAAACCAGAAATCAGTTCATCATGTGGTGTTATTTCCTAAAATCAGACTATGGGGCTGTTTATAAACTCTTGGAAGCATTGTAAAAAACAAAACTGATAGCTTTTCCCCCATTATTTAACAGTATGAAAGGCCAAGTCTTTAAAGAAAAACAAAGGAATGCTGTCAGAAATTTGTCATGCACAATTTTCTCAGCATTACAGTTTTAGAAAAGCATTTTTTTCTTGTTGATTCTTTTTGTTTGACTTAAAAAAAAAATACTTCTTACCATGATACAGTAACCCATGGCTGATAGCCAGAAGTGATTAAGTACTTATTCTGCACAGGGTGTCCTGCTCAGCATTTCTCAAATATTGTCTCATTTCATCCTACAGCAACCCTGTGATGACAGATTATTAATTCCACTTTAGAGATAAAATGAATCTTAAATTATCTAAGTGATGTGTCCAGGACACACAATTAATCCGTGGCAGAGCTAAGTTTTGAACCCAAAGCTATCTGATCTCAAAGCCTGTGTGAACACAAAATTGCTGTGTCCTGTGTCACTTGCAAAGTGCCACTTAAGGATGCTTAAGGTGAAAGAAAGAAGTCTCATAATTGGCTCATTAACAACCTTCAGAACCTGTACTTAATGAGTTTCTGGCCCCTCTTGAAGAGTTACTGTGGTGAATAAAAGGCTAATGAGAGTGATGCTGCTGTTACTCCAAAACATGTTTGGTGTTCTTCTCTTAAAATTCTCAGTTCTCATTTGGGAAGCAGCGTGGTGAATTGGGACCCAATTATCATCTTGGCAAGTTCCTTATTTTTTTGCATCTTCATGTCAGTGTGAATGATTAACCCTCCTCTACAATAGTGAAAAGAGGATAAAAAAAGAGAATCTGCGTTGCTGCAACTAATACTTCAAGAAGTCAATAAATGCTTATGCTGTTTTGTTTTGTTTGCTTTTTAATAAAAACAAGAAGGCAGTCTCCTAACTGTATACTAGCATTTTGCTTGAGATTGCTTAAGATGTCTATCTTACCCTTCATGAAATACCTATTTTTAGGAATAATAATAACTGTAGCACTGAAGGGATAAACTGTTCTTTCCAGTAGGCCCTTTTCTCTCAAAGTCAACCAGCAAATTTGTGCTTTTATCTTTGTGGTGATCAGGTTATTAGCCCTGGTTTGACCTCTGTAATAACTTAAAAAGGAATGCAAAACCCCAGAGAACTGAAGGCAATTTCACAGCAAATCCCTTATATGTTTGTCTTTTTCCAGAATTACCTAGAGAAGTTCTACCAATTGCCAAGGTTCAAATATAAGTCTGAAAGGAAGAGCAAAACTAATGTGATTGTTGAGACACTTAAAAGAATGCAGCAATTCTTCGGGCTGAACATGACAGGGAAGCCAAATGAGGAAACCCTGGAGATGATGAGAAAGCCTCGCTGTGGAGTGCCCGACTCGGGCAGCTTTATGAGAACCCCAGGAAACCCCAAGTGGGAAAAAACTAAGCTGACCTACAGGTGATATTTCTCGAGTTTCAGAGTTTATTCACTGAGCCAGTGTTCACTGAACTCTTACTGTGTTAGACACTGAATCAGAACTTGGACTCCACTAGAGACAAGTAAATATCCCTGTTCTTACACAGTTTAGATTCTAGTGAATGAATGAGAGGATAAAGTGGCGAAGATCCCATGGGTTCTTATCAATCCAAAGCCTGCCATTTTTGGTCTCCTTTCTCTAACAGTCTAAAGAGGACTATGGCAAAGTTAGGCTGTCTGTCCAAAAACTCAGTGGTTTGTGGTTTAGTCACTAGGTTATGTCTGACTGTTTATGACCCCGTGGACTGTAGCCCACCAGGCTCCTCTGCCCATGGGACTTCCCAGGCAAGAATACTGGAGAGGGTTGCCATTTCCTTCTCCAGGGGATCTTCCCCATCCAGGGATCAAATCTGAGTCTCCAGCATTTACAGGCAGTCTCCCGAATTGCATGCAGGTGAATTCTTTACCACTGAGCCACCAGGGACCCCCCAAAAGACTTAATCATTGCTGGAGATAATCTAGCCTCACTTTTCATCCATTTTGAAGATAATAACAGTAATAATGATACACTATATTTATTGAAGACTACTATTTGCCAAGTAGTGAACTAAATGCTTTATATATATTTACTCTCACAAAAGCCTTATGAGAGGGGTACTATTTTACCATCCTCATTTTATGAATAAGGAAGTGGAGTTTAAAGACATGTAGTAACTTGTCCAGAACCCAGGTCTGTCTTCAACCCTAAGTCCTTCACCCACTCCTTACACACTGTTCAGTGGTAGCATGTTACACGTGCAACAAACTCCAAACTAGAGCAATTGAATCTACCGAGGGACTGCTGTTCTAAAGCCTAATGTGCCTTCTCATTTTGAAGGATTGTGAACTATACCTCGAACTTGACAGAGACGGATGTGGAAGCAATTATTGAGGACGCCTTTAAAGTCTGGAGTGAAGTGTCACCCTTGACCTTCAACAGGACCTTGGACGAAGAAGCAGACATCCAGATTTCTTTTGCCCAAAGAGGTGGGCTCAAAGAAGTCAGGTTCAATGTTGCTTTCTCTGGCTAAACTGAAAAGTGGCTAAAACCTAATACAACTTGTTTTATTTCAGATCATGGGGACAATTCCCCATTTGATGGACCCGATGGAATTCTTGCTCATGCCTTTCAGCCAGGCCCTGGTATTGGAGGAGATGTTCATTTTGATGCAGAAGAAACATGGACCAAAACCTCTGAAAGTAAGTTAACCAAGGTTATGTCCACATGTAGCTTCTAACTGAACTTTCCCATATTAGAATTTGCACTTCTACATGCACACACACACACACAAACACACATTATTCTTATTACCTTAAGATACTAAGTTAATTTAGGTTGAGAAAAAATCTTAAAAGCTAAATCCTGACCTTGTTTCCTAAGGCAGGAGTCAAAACAACAAATCATGGCTAAGTCCTTCCTGTTCCTATTTGTATAAATGAAGTTTTATTGGGACAGGGCCACATACTCTTCTTTTTAAGTATCATCTATGACGACTTTCATACCACAATATCAGAGCTTATGGCTCACAAAATCTAAAATATTTACTATCTGGACTCTCATTAAAAAAAGTCTGCTTACCACTGATTTAGGGCGTATCTTTATTTTAATATTGTGAAATTTTATGATGTTTGAAAAGATTTCTACTTTTGGAAATTCAGAAATAATAAGGTTTATTTAGAAAACTGTCCTACTTAGGAAAGAGCAGCCATCTAGATATTCTTGTTTATCTAGTCATTTAATCTTAATAGAGCTATTTTTTTCAAAGATATGTTCCCATATAGCAAACTACCCCCTTCAGGAGAAGACCCAGGGTAAGAATAAGATCACCTGGAGGGAATAACTGAGTGGTGCTTTAAAAGGTTATAAGGTAACAAGAGGCCATGGGACACTTTTTTGAAAATAATAAGAAAGGAACATTTTATCTTCACTTAGGACCTGTTCCTCCCACCATTTCCTCAACATCAATGATCTAAGTATTTATTCTATCTAAATCCCTGTGCTTGGAGCTGTGTGTTCACAGCTTTGTGTGTTCACAAAGATAATAAACTCTCCCCATGACTTCGGATTCTTGTTGCCCTTCCCACCAGGTCAGATGGTCACTACTGCTCACCTGATCCAGAATCCCACCTGGACTGTTCACCTCTGGTCTCTGTCCCTCTAATTCTCCCCAACACTGCAAGGAGTTTTGTTCTTGGAAAGCTCATGTCCACATTTGGAAAGCCTGGTATTTACATTTTCTAGGCCAAATATGTCCGCTTGACACTGAAAGCTCTTGGGGATCACCCAACATCATCTTTCATGGCTTGTCTTCACATTTCACACAGAGCAGCCACACTGCAATTCACTGTCCCCAGATGACAGCATCTGCTTTCCAACCATCCTACGTTGGCTCACGTTGCTTCCTCTTCCTGAAATGCCCTTGCCCACGCCCAAAGCCCCAGCTTTCAAAGTCTCTATTTTTCCATACTATGTCAATTGGTATGGAAACACCCCATTTTGTCTTCTTCTCAGAATCCTAGTAGCCTTTGTTTTGTCTTCTCTGACTTCCCTCCTCATTATTCCGCACATTCAAGTTGTTTGCACGTGTCTCCCTGGCTAGTCTATGCATCATGATAAATCCCCCAGAGCCCCTTGCCCAGTACTTTAGGCACTCAAAGATGTTTTTTGAAGCATTCATGAAGGCAAGGTGGAAGGATGTGATGATCAAGAAAGTAAGTCTTAGAGCATGGGTAGAATATTCAAGGCTAATTATCATCAGGAAGTGTTGAACACTGGAAAGAGCACAGGGCTTGCTATCATAACCGGGTTCAACCCCAGCTACCAGTTATTAGTTGCAAGACAAATAACAAGGTTCCAAAATCTCTGGGCTTCAGTTGCTTTCCTATAGAAGTATTTCTAATAATACTTCATAAGAAGGTTGCTAAGATTAAATATTATTACAATGACTAGCATATAAGAAAGTGCTCTACAACTATGATTTTTTTTTTTTAAAGTAGGCAGTGTTAGAAAATTCCTGTGTGTTTGTGAGATGGCACGTAGACCAGCTGGAGGGAAGGGTTCACATCAGACATCCAGTCCTCAGACGTCTGCCGGAGACAAATGCAGTAGTCTTGGACTTGGCAAAGGAGCTTGGGCTTTGTTTGACAGGAAGTGCAAGCCTTGAAAGTTTTTCAGTTCTAGTTATGAAAGGCACCGTACTCGTGGAAGTCAAAAGACAAGAGTAGGAACCAATAAGGGGCGGGGTTTGTCTCTTTCTGGTGGAAAATTCCCGATGCTTCCTGGAGAGCTCAGAATCAAGGAAGAGCTGGTGCTAGGCTCTGGGTAGTCAGGAAGCCAAAGGGAGTCAACCCCTCATGGGAGGCCCGGCTGACTGGCTTCTTTTCTGTGTGCCTCTTCACTTCGACTCGGCTTGTGGTGCTGTGGGTCTGGGAGGCTGGCGAGGAGCAGGTGTGGGGAGAGGGCCTCTGAGAGTCTTGAGACCTGTGATGGCCTCGTCATCATTTCCCTAAACCTCAGGTCTGTCAGTTATGAGAACTGGAAGAAAGGCAGTCCTCTTGTTTCTAAGACCTGATGAGGCGCTCATTACTCCTAATCACAACCTATGAGTCCTATCTTCTTTCCTTCCAGCCTCTATTTCATCAGATAATGAAGAGGGAAGGGAGAAGTCAGGCAGTTTGGGCCTCGAAGCTGCGTTCCTCGAGATCCTATTCCCACCACCCTTCAATCCACTTCAACCCATTCACTGCACACGCTTGCATTTCAGATTACAACTTGTTTCCTGTTGCTGCCCATGAATTCGGCCATTCCTTGGGGCTGGCTCACTCCACTGATCCTGGGGCCTTGATGTATCCCAATTACGCTTTCATTGACCCCAGCAGCTACTCACTGCATCAAGATGACATCAATGGCATTCAGGCCATCTACGGTAAGGTCGTCTGAAGTACGTGGTGACGCCTGGGCACGTCAGGGATGCTCACTGCAGTCTGCTATGATGATGGATGTTGGAGGGCACCTGGGAGCCCATCAGGAGAATAAACAGGGAAAATGTGGTGGATGCAGGCCATATAGTAATGTGCAGCCCTGAAAAACTCTGAATCAGGTGGACACAGATGAGTCTTTTGGAGAAGGAAATGGCAACCCACTCCAGTATTCTTGCCTGGAGAGTTCCATGGATAGAGGAGCCTGGTAGGCTACAGTCCATGGGGTCTCAAAGAGTTGGACATGACTGAGCAACTTCACTTTCTTTCTATAGTTCCTTTTGAAGAAGGAAATGGCAACCCACTCCAGTGTTCTTGCCTGGAGAATTGCATGGACAGAGGGGCCTGGTGGGCTACAGTCTATGGGGTTGCAAAGAGTCGGACACGACTAAACAACTAACACACACACACAGATGCGTCTTTAAAACATTGTGATTCCTGGATAAGAAACAGAATGATACATATTACACAGTGTACAAATAATGCAATATGTTGAATCCACACAAATTAAGAATGCATACAGACAAAGCAAAGCATTTTCAAGAAACATGCTAACAAACATATATTTACATATATATACATGTTGAACATATCAAGATTGTTGTCTGTGACAGAAAGAAGGAAATGGGATGGAGTATGAAGAGATAGAAATGTTTTTTAAACCTGAGACTGACACTTTTCAGGGAGGGATATAGAGGCCTTTGGTTCTGTCTAAGTGTGGTCTGGACCATTCCATCTCTCCTTCCTCTTGCCCTCCTGCCCCCTAGTAGCTGTAGGAACAAGAAGCCAGAGAAAGGTTTACAGCTCTTTCTATCTCTAAAAAAAAATTTAAAGTGTTGATGGGACAGGAGTATTGTGGAGTCACATTGGATAAAACATTCTCCCTTTCTGGTAAGATAGCAGTATCAAAACCAAGCAGGCTAGGGTCCCACGACTATGAATTTTTTTCGTGACAGTAGAATTTTCAGGAACAATGAGACCTAGTCTAACTGCCCCTACTTCCCAATTCCTTTTCCTCTGAAAACACCTCCTTTCCTCGCTCACCCATATTTTAACTGCTTGCAACCTTTTGTTCTGCAATGAGAAAATACATTACAATTTAAATATTTATATGAAAAATATTTCTAAAATTGGACTTAGATTTATGCTGTTTGGCAGAAGACTGATAGATAAGAGCTTCTTGAAGGGGGATTTTTGTGGGAAATGAGAAAGTAGATACTGAGTGACTAAACATGCAGAAAGAGGAACCAAGAAGGGAAAGAAACATGGGATTCTGATTTTAAACTGGCAGAGGGGAAGGGGAAGAATTCACATTTCTTTGCTTCACAACTTAACCTGGAACAGTCCTTAAAGTCACAACTACTCTTTTGTTTATTTTTTATCTAATTCTTCGGGTGCGCTGGGTCTCCGTTGCTGCCCAGGTTTTCTCCAGCTGCGGTGAGAGGCGGCCTCTCTTCGCTGGCTTCTCCTGTCACGGGGTACAATCTCCAGGGTGCTCAGGCTGCAGTCGCCACGGTCCGTGGGCTCTCTAGTGGTGGTTCCCGGACTCTAGAGTGTGGCGGACGGGCTTAACTGCTCTGTGGCATGAGAGACCTTCCCAGATCAGGGATCAGACCCATGTCTCCTGCATTGGCAGGCAGACTCTTTACCAACTGAGCCATCAGGTTGAGCCTGTTTAATTTTCTTATTATAAAAGAAGACTTTTAAGAGAGCCTTAAAAGACTTTTAATGTGTGAAGGCAATGGCAACCCAGTCTAGTCCTCTTGCCTGGACAATCCCATGGATGGAGGAGCCTGGTAGGCTGTGGTGCATGGGGTCTCGAAGAGTCTGACATGACTGAGTGACTTCACTTTCACGCACTGGAGAAGGAAATGGCAACCCACTCCAGTGTTCTTGCCTGGAGAATCCCAGGGACGGTGGAGCCTGGTGGGCTGCCATCTATGAGATCGCACAGAGTCGGACACGACTGAAGCGACTTAGCAGCAGCAGCAATGTGTGATGGGAGAAGGAAATGGCAACCCACTCCAGTATTCTTGCCTGGAGGATCCCAGGGACGGAAGAGCCTGGTGGGCTGCCGTCTAGAGTTGGACACGGCTGAAGCAACTTAGCAGCAGCAGCAGCAATGTGTAACTACTTTAACACCTTGTAGGATGGTCAGATAGCATTTCTTTTCATAGGAAGACCCTTCACTGACCTGAGATATATCGAATGTACACCCTGGGCTTATGTTTATAGAAAGTCTTTTTTAAATTTCAGGACCCTCAGGCAACCCTGTCCAACCTACTGGACCAACCACCCCCTCCGCCTGCGACCCCAGACTGACGTTTGACGCTGTCACTACTCTCCGTGGAGAAATACTCTTCTTCAAAGACAAGTATGAGAATGAAATATTCCTTCTTTTGACTTCTTTTACTGGCCAACTTAAAACTGTATTCTAATTAAGTCACATATTACACATTACTCAGCTTTTCCTTTGAAATCTATGCCTGTGAATGTCATCGGAATTGATAGTGCTTTCTGGGTAACTTAAAACATCCTGGAAGAGAAAAAACAGTTAAAACATTTGTAAATATTCAGATGTTTCTGAAGATGTATACAAACATGGGCTCTAGCTGTTAGAAATTCTGTGGCTGGGTTTCCCCAAGACCAAAATAGTGTTCGGTCCCACCCAAATTCAGTCAGGTGAATGGAACCAGTCACTTCATAAGATGTGGGAAAAATCATCTGACTGAATTTTTCACTTTTCCATTGGCTATTTTGTGACCGTGTACCCACAGGCTGAGTGTGCTTGTATTCTAAATATCTTCCTCATACTGTAGCACCAGTAATGAAAGAGCCTAACAAAATAAGACGTGTCGGTGTGTGAGAATGGAGGTAGTGTAAAACGTAAGGCCCCTCCTATCAGCTCCTCTGACACCTGCAGAGTTCTCACCAGATGGATGGGGTCACCACAAAGGACAAGCTGGTCACCGAGCTGCCAGCATCGCCTTCACTGGGTGTCATATCCTCTCAGCAGGCTTACAGGGCCAGTTCCGGCCCCAGACTCGAAGAAACCGCCTACCTAGACTGTCACGCGTGCTTCTCTCCTTGTGTTCCACTAGGTACATCTGGAGGAAGCACCCTCAGCTACGAATGGTGGAACTCAATTTCATTTCTCTCTACTGGCCGTCCCTGCCAAACGGCATACAGGCTGCTTATGAGGATTTTGACAGGGACCTAATTTTCATATTCAAAGGTAACTGCCCGAGGTTTTCCTCTTCTTTTAGTTCCCAGTGGAGGGAAGGGCAGGACTCTTTTGTGCTCTTTTCCAAGTTCAAAGAGGTGAGTCAAGGAGAGAGTGTTAACGCTGGCTGCGTTTTTGTCGAGAGACCTGGGTTGGGTCCCCTGTCCACCACTAACTGCTGTGTGAACTTGAGCAGGTTGTACCCTCTTCAGGCATTAATCTCCTCATTTACAAAATAAGAACACTTCATTAGACCACCTTTAGCGTTCTTCCACCCTTATCCCAGGTATAATTCTCTAAGATTCCCCCAAGGTTCTAGTTAAATCTCTGTATAGAAGTCACATGAGATAAGACATTCAAGTGTGGGACCCTGAATGCCAGGCTTAGAAGTTGGGAATATTTTACAGGTGTTGGGGAACCATGAGGTCTATCATAGCCCAATGATCTTAACTTGACCACCTTTTTCTTTTCAAGACTATTTTTTCCATTTTTATTCCTATGATGAATGTATGCAAAAGTTAAGAAGTGATATACATTTTGTAGGAATGGAAAAACTTTATCTGACATACACCTGAATCATTGACAGGCACCCAGTACTGGGCTCTGAGTGGCTATGATACTCAGCAAGGTTACCCTAAGCATATATCAAGCTATGGCTTCCCGAGCAGTGTCCAAGCAATTGATGCAGCTGTTTCCTACAGGAGAAAAACATACTTCTTTGTAAACGACCAGTTCTGGAGGTAAGATTTTTTTCCATTAGAGATTGAAATCTATATTTTTCACCCTGTCTAGAAACCATCGATGATCAGGTATCTGAAGGTTTAACACATCTAGATGGTCTCTGATAAGCATTCTTTTTCACAAGATAATTGATGTTGCTATGGCTTTTGAAATTTTCATAAAGTTAAGACGCCTGCCCAATGGTATTGAGCACTCTATATCCTGAAAAAGAGCTAACTTGAATAGAGCACTAAAGTGGGATCCAAAGAAAGAATTAGGCTAAGTCTCATTTATTCATGAAATTCTAAGAGTTAAATTCTACTACACTCAAGCAAATGTTATACAGAACTTGATTCCCAAGTTGAAATTATTATTTATATTTATTCAGATAGAGATGATGAATCAATTAAGTAAAAGCCTTAGAAACATAAGCTCTCCTTTTTGAAAATAACACTGCACCAGCAATCAGAAATCTGTCTTAGTATTAGTGATACCAGTATATTTTATAAATAGGTAGGTACCCTTAGGTAGAGAAATTAACCATCATTAGTTTCAATAAATAGGATATTGTGAAGAACTAATGAGAAGATATGTGTGAAGGCACTTTTTTAAAGTATATACAATTTAAAGAAAATTGTTATCATTGTATATTGTATTGGTCTTAAAATATGGGATGATTTTTTTTTTTCTCGTCAGCTATGATGACCAAAGTCAATCTATGGAACCAGGTTATCCCCAAAGTATAGCAAGTTTTTTTCCAGGAATAGAAAGTAGAGTTGATGCAGTTTTCCAGGAGAATTGTAAGTAGAAAATAAACTTAATAAATTTGTTTAATTTTTTAAAATAGTTCATTTGCATGTGATAGTTATAATAGGACTGGAATGGGGTTTTTTAATTGAAAATATCCAAGATCTTCTACAAGCTAATTCAATACATTATATCTTTTCTTTTATATAGCCTTCTTCCTTTTCTTCAGTGGACCAAGATATTATGCATTTGATTTTCATGCTCGTAGAGTTACTAGAGTCGACAGAAGCAATAGATGGCTTAACTGTAGGTACAGTTGAAGCAAAATTAAATGTGATTGTATCCATTTTCTGAATATGGAAGGGAAGTCTAATTTGCATATCTATTACACTGTATCCTATTTATATTTTCTGAATAATAAATAATGTTGTTTGCTATCACTGTATTCATTGGACTTGTCTTCAGTGAAATTACATTTGGAGTATCCACTGTTTGCAGAGGTTGATTTGGTTCTCATACATTCCGTCTCATGTTAGTGAATCCATCACAGGAAGGAGATTGTCTTCTTTGCCACCTCAATCAATATTCATTATTTCCTTAACTTGTTTATTTGACTTCTAAAATGCCCATTTATTCTTAAGTCTTTTAAATACATCTTAAGTGTACCTGCTACATGTTATTTAGCACTGTATTTTGGTTAGAAGTAAGGATTACGACCCCAGAAAAGGAAATTGTAACTCACTCCAGTGTCCTTGCCTGGAAAATCCCATGGACAGAGGAGTCTGGCCAGCTATAGTCCATGGGGTCACAAAGAGTAGGACACAACTCTCCGAGTGAATAAACAACAACAACAAGTATTATGAACAACATAAGCCGTATACGTTGCCTTGACAAAAATGTGATGCTATTTTCCACTCTTGGAAAAAAATATTGTTGATACCTGTTGTGGATTGAATTGTATCCCCCTAAAAATGGTATCCAACTAGTGCATCCTAAAAGAGATCAGTCCTGGGTGTTCATTGGAAGGACTGATGCTGAGGCTGAAACTCCAGTACTTTGGCCACCTCATGCAAAGAGTTGACTCATTGGAAAAGACCCTGATGCTGGGAGGGATTGGGGGCAGGAGGAGAAGGGGACAACAGATGAGATGGCTGGATGACATCACCGACTCGATGGACATGAGTTTGAGTGAACTCCGGGAGTTGGTGAGGGAGGCCTGGCGTGCTGTGATTCATGGGGTCACAGAGTCGGACACAACTGAGCGACTGAACTGAGCTGAAAAATGGTATGCTGAAGCCCTCACCCCAGGTACCTATGGAACTAGCATCTGTTGATGTAATTAGCTAATATGAGGTTATACTAGATTAGGGTAGGTCTAAAAACTGATGTTTTTATAAGAAGAGCAGATACTAGATATCCAGTAGAGAAGGCCTTGTGAAGGTGGAGCAGAGTGGGAATGGTGCATCTACGTGCCAAGGACTGCCGGCAACCACCGGAAGCTGGAAAGAGGCAAGGAAGGATCTGCCCTAGAGCCTTTAGAGAGAAGGACATGACCCTCCTGGCTCCTTGATTTGATCTGTAGCTTCCAGACTGTGATAAAAAAAACAGTTTCTCTTGTTTTAAGCTGCCAAGTTTGTGAGTTACAGCAGCTCTAGGAAGCTGAAATAGCACACCTGCACTTAAGGAAATGAATCAAAACAGAAAGTCAGAATGGGAACTCTGGTCAAGATAATTGGTATCTTCCCAGGGGAGCAGCAAAAAGGAGGGGTACCACCTCCTCTTCTGCCTCCTCCTTGGCTTCTAGAGTCTGAGCAAATGGTCTAGTTAGATCTGTTGTTCTTTATTTCTGTTTTCCCTGAGCTCCTCAAAAAGACACCCTGTACAGAAAACTAGGGTTTGCCAGACAAACAGAACTGTGCTGGGCACAAAACTCAGTAACTATTATTTAATTCAATTACACTGAGATGAGATGCATAAATTTGCTAATGGATTTTCTATTAAGAACTTTAAGATTTGTGGGACCATAATGGTTAGTCCCGGAGAAGGCAATGGCACCCCACTCCAGTACTCTTGCCTGGAAAATCCCTTGGACCGAGGGGCCTGGTGGGCTGCAGTCCATGGGGTCGCTAGGAGTTGGACACGACTGAGCGACTTCAGTTTATTTTTTCACTTTCATGCATTGGAGAAGGAAATGGCAACCCACTCCACTGTTCTTGCCTGGAGAACCCCAGGGACGGGGGAGCCTGGTGGGCTGCCGTCTATGGGGTCACACAGAGTCGGACATGGCTGAAGCGACTTAACAGCAGCAGCAATGGTTAGTCCAGACATTAAAATTATTATAATATCCAGGGGGCCCGGGCTGGTGCTCTGGGATGACCTGGAGGAGTAGAATGGGGTGGGGGAGGGAGACTCAAGAGGGAGGGGACATATATATAATTATGACTGATTCATGTTGACGTACAGCAGAGAGCACCATAGCACTGTAAGGAAATTATCCTCCAATTAAAAAATCATTATAATATATTGGCAGTTGTTAGAATGTAATACAATGCAGCTTATTACATAATAAATATGTGAACTGTAAAACATATTTAACACTATCATATAGTTTGTTCTTTTTCTGTTAGAATTTTTAAGCCCAGCAGATGATTAATTTAGTATAATTTTATACTTAATTTTGGTTCAAATTTATCTATTAAATGAATTTAAAATAAATATTTAAATGACTGACTTGTGATCTACTGAATTTCTTAATATACTACCACATAGTCTATCTGAAGTATAAAGGGAATTTTCAATATATTTGTGGGTATTTTCCCTTATCAGAAATATTATGCTATTGATATTAAACTTTTAGATATTGCTTCATGCTGCTGCTGCTGCTAAGTCACTTCAGTCATGTCCGACTCTGTACGACCCCAGAGATGGCAGCCCACCAGGCTCCCCCGTCCCTGGGATTCTCCAGGCAAGAACACTGGAGTGGGTTGCCATTTCCTTCTCCAATGCATGAAAGTGAAAAGTGAAAGTGAAGTCACTCAGTCGTGTCTGACCCTCAGCGACCCCATGGACTGCAGCCTACCAGGCTCCTCCACCCATGGGATTTTCCAGGCAAGAGTACTGGAGTGGGGTGCCATTGTGAAATATTTTGTCAGTATTCAATGTCTTCAAAGAGTCTCTTGAGTATGTCAATACTTTATTCTCAACTTATTTTATAAGATAAAATAGAAACTAGTATATACTATAATTTCATTTATTCACTTATTCTATAATTAACCACCTACCTGTTCCAGGTACTGTGCTAGGGAAAGTGAGGGAAATAGATAAGCAATTCATTGTATCAATGGCAAATGGCAAAAGGACCTGTAAGAATTTGAGATTTCATTTTTAAGAGTCAATTTCAGACTATGGCATCTTCTAAAACTTCTTATGAAATCAGTTTTTACAGGCACAAAGATGGGAGATTCATTTCAGAATACCTGCTAATTGTACCAGCTATTTATGACAGATTCTTGGCCCAAGTCTCATTTGTGCATTTTCAACACAAGAACTGAATTCATGTTATTTCTTTAACCGTATTTCACAGGCAAAGAAAATGAGCAGCAATATAAAGTATAGTAAAGAATTTTAAACATTCGCCCTTTTCAAGGTTTTCTTGACAACGTGTGGTATTTTCTGGATGCTGTGTTGAAGTTTTGAGTACAAGAGATGTGAGAATCTAAGCTTAAAACTTAAGAATGATATTACTTTTATCTTAGGTTGAGTTTCTTCCAAAGCAAAGGCTAAGACAAGACCGTGGCACAGTCACTTTATTGGGGATGTGGTCCCAGCAAGCAAGAGTGAGGTTGAGCAAGCAGAATGAAACAGAAAGAGGGAAAGTTCATTAATTCAAGTATGTATCGCTGAGGTTTCTGCTGCAGGAGCTGGGGCTCAATTCCAGCAGGACTTACTGAGAAACTTACAGAACTCCTTTCAGTTGTTCACTTGTTCTCCAGTGGGTGGGAGGCTGGAACATTCGTCCTTCAGCTCCCCGCCCCACCACCAGGTAGCTCTAAGGAGTTGACCTGTCAGTCCCCATGGCAGCTCAATGCCCAAGCAAAAAGCACAAAGACACCCAGTGAGTGGTTAAGGGTGGGCTGTGTAAGGTGAGTTACGCAGACCTGTCCACAGTTGCACAGCTAAGCTCAGAGGTATGCTGGGAGACTGTCACACAGGGTGCCAGAGGCACCTCCTATAACTTTGTTGCTGGGAGATTAAAGTGAGAAATTGGAGTTGTCTTCTCTGGGGAAACTTACTCACCCGAAAAAAAGGATTTACAAATACCCAACCTATAGAAATCTCAGTGGGGCAAAGACTTACTAGTTACCCCTATTAACATGATCCCCCTCTTCCTTTGCTGCAGTAAATTTCATTTGAGGTAGCAATGCAGCTAAAAGACTGCTTTGTAGCCTTGCTTATGGCTAGATATGGCCATGTGTCTAATTTCTTGCCAAAAAGTGTAAGCAGAATACTGTACGGGCTTCTAGAAAAAGATTGGGCATTTACTTTCTCTTCCTTCCTCTTTCCTGCTGCCTGTATGTGCTAAGTCACTTTTGTTTGACACTGTGCAACCCCATGGACTGTAGCCTGCCAGGTTCCTCTGTCCATGGGATTCTCCAGGCAAGAACACTGGAGTGGGTTGCCATTTCCTTCTCCAGCTGCCTGTAATGCAGACACAATTGCACAAACTTGAGAAGCCACCTGGACCATGAGGCACTGGCCCTGAGAGGTGGTGTTGCCAGGAGTCTGCTGCCTACATCCCTGATGATGTGGTATTGTCACACAAGCCCTGGACTACCAAATCTGGAGGTGAGAGAGGAAGAAATGTGTCTTAATCATTTGGCACTTGGATTTTTTCTATTACATTTTAACCAAGAAGTCCAACTAATATACCATATGAAGTGTCTGGAACCCACTCTACTGCCCTGCAGTAAAGGTCATCGACCAGCAGCCCTGCCAAAGCACACATAGTTTCCAGTCAACTTTCTTGTCTCTCAATATTAAACAGATTGCAGATCACATCTCCAGACATTTTTTTAAAAGCTTCTAATATCAAAAACAGACACCAAAACAGAAATTTTGAAGAAACAGAGACAATCCTGGAAGCAAAAGAAAATGTCAAAATAAATGAAAAAATACTTAACATTCTTTAAAAATAAGACATAGCTTACATCCAAAAAAATTAACAAAATACAAAAAAATAAAAGGATACTCAGAGAACTATAAAAAGCTCTTGGACATTAAAAATATAACTAAGGTAAACTCAATAGGTGAGCTGGAAATAAAGCTGATGGAAAGTAATAAAGGATATATTGGAAACACAGAGATTCAACCCAAGAGTTCCAATAGCTTTGTATTCCAGAAAGAAAAAGAGGAAACTAGGTGGAAATAAATTATCAAAGAAATAATAGAGGAAAATTTCCTTGAAGTTTTCATAACTAAAGAGCTCTCTTATTGCCAAGCAACATACTGCAAAAAGACTCACATTAAGAGATATCTTTATAAAATTTCAGAATACCTGGGTAAAGAGACTTCCAAAATTATTCAGAAATAAAAAGAAACATGCCAAGAATAAAAGGCTTTTCAACAACCACACTAGAGTCTAGAAAACAATGGAACAGAAACGTCAGAATTCTAAGGCAGATTGATTTCAGCCTGATATTCTATAACCAGGCACACTCTCTGTAGAGTATGAAGACGGAATAAAGGGTATTCTAGACATGAAAAGACTCAAAACATGCACTTTCCTTGCAGCCTTTCTTAGACCCCCCGCACCCCCATTGCCCATAGCTGCCTACACATGTATTTGCCCCAGTCCGGTCAGACCTCCTGCAGCTCATCTCTGCTGTGGTCCCTGCTTCCTTTCATTGCACCCTTTCTTAGTCATGGCTGCCTACACATGCATTTGCTCCAGTCCAGTTAGACCTCCTACAGCTCGTCTCTGCCATGGTCCCTGCTTCCTTTCATTGTACCCTTTCTTAAATATGGCTGCCTACACGTGCATTTGCTCCAGTCTGGTCAGATCTCCTGCAGCTCATCTCTGCCATGGTCCCTGCTTCCTGTGGCCTCCCTCCACTCATATGCCTTCTCTTTTCCTCTTTGAGAACCAATCCTACACACTCTTCAAGAGCCAGCTCAAGCTCAACCTGCTTGAAGCCTCTAGATCACACTCGTCTGCAGTGATCTCTCTACCTTTTGGGCCATTTCAGTCTTTAGAATTTTTACTGTGCATTTTGCCACTTTTCTCCGTTTTACCTGGGGTTAGTCTGTGTATATGTCTGAATTTTCCAACAAGTTTGGACCAGTGTCTTATTCTTTCTTGCATTAATAATGACAGGCAAAGAGTAAGTGCTCAATAAACATCTGGTATTTACCCAGTTAATTAGGATAATCTGATTCCTAAATCAATTGTCTTTTCACAATACCATGTCTTTGAAAACTTTGTTTTTTGAAAAACAGACATGCCTTGTTTATTAGAAGACAGGAATTAAGGAAGTATCTGTATCAAGAGCAAGACAACAGGTGAAATCATATTCCTCAGAAGAAGCAAAAATTATAATTTTGCAGGCATAACAGGTGATTGCAACAAAAGATAAAAATTTTTACAAAGAAAATTATCTTGTTATACAAATATTGTGGGCTTTCATTCAACCGAAAATTATTCAGCTCCCAAGAATTTACACATAGGAAACCCTCCAACTTTGCAAGGGCAAAAGTAGCTTGGAGTCTCAGTTCGTATTATTTTAAATTCAATAATAACAGTGACTGTATTTACCAAACAAATCATAGATTATGATTGTGAAATCAACTCAACCTAAGAAAAAAAAAAAGCATACCATGACACACTCCATGGCAAATGTCCTTTTCTGTTTTTAATTAAAGGATAATACAAGCCAATTCATGCCACGTCTCACTATTATTTTCTAAATTCTGTGCAAACAGAACGAGGCTTCAACTGGAGACAGAGGAATGAAGAACCTTCTGCTTTTGGTCTTTGTAACACTGTCCTCTGCATTTCCTGCAGATCGAAGGATGGAAGATGAAGAGAACCTGCAACTGACCCAGGTACTGTCTCAGTAAATGTCATTCGTGGCTATCCATAAACATTTCACTTTACTGATTGTCCGAGGACCTAAAAAGACAGCTCATTCTTACCAAAGAGTCCTGAACTTTTTTGTGAGGAGCTGATTTTCCTTTCCTTGGCCCTAAAGACGTCAGGAATGGTGGAGGGTGGAGAGTGGGGTGGGCTGGGAGAAAGGCAGGATTTGCTATTTTAAGCACTGGATACAAGTGAGGAGAGAGTGAGCAGAGACAGAGTCAGCTCTGTGAGAACGGAGATCTCCATAAAAGCATCTGAGGACCAGCCAGGGGGACCCAAGTGTAGTTTGGAGCTCCTTATCCTACATGTACGAAAACCATGCTGCTTTGGAGATTCCCTCTAAAAATCAATCCAGGTACTTCGCCATATTTGATGGAATTACTTAAATGTGATTACATGTGAATAATCATAATTTCTCCATAATTTGTTTCAAGGAAACACCAAATGAAAGTAACAGTAAAAATGTGTATGACACAAGATCATCCAACACATAGAAGAAGCATGCTTCTCGTCTGTTAAAGTTTGGAGTTCCATAGCTCTGTGGGTGTAGCCAGTTCTGGTCACACACAGCTCAATGGGCTTTTGGAAATGAAAGAGAGGGTGACTCTTCTCCTTCCCCTTTGTTTTCTTCCTCTCCCCTTCCTTTCCCTTGTTATTTATTTCCTTTTCCCCTCCTGCTGCCGGAAAGGATCTCGGAAAGCTTGCTTCTCCTGAGATGGAGGTCTGCTCCCCTGTAGTCCGTGCCTTTTTTTGTCTTTTCGGTTAGGCATATCTCAACCAGTTCTACTCTCTTGAAATAGAAGGGAGTCATCTTGCTCAAAGCAGTAACAGAAGTCTCATAGATGGCAAAATCCGTGAAATGCAAGCGTTCTTTGGATTGACAGTGACTGGAAAACTGGACTCAAACACTCTGGAGATCATGAAGACACCCAGGTGTGGGGTGCCTGACGTGGGTCAGTTTGGCTATACTCTCCCCGGGTGGAAGAAGTACAACCTCACCTACAGGTAATGCTCCTGCTCTTAATCTAAATGAACGTGAATATTATCTCTAAGAAGCAAAGATAATAATGGTTTATTTTACCCAGCACTTCCTGTGTGCATAGCACTTGATAGGTTTTATTTATTCCACCCTCTCAAAAAACTTGCGACATAGGCACCCCTGTTATTATCACCTTAAACACAGGAGAAACTGGAAGGAAAAAAAAAAAAAAACTTGTTTAGCATAGGCCAGTTTGCACAGCTCTTCTCAGCAGACTGGCTCTGCAAATATGCTCTAATCTCTAGCCTCTGCCACCTCCATAAAAACTCTAGGACCAGAATCTCTATCTGCAGGTCTGACTGCAGATGCTTAAAGGTACAATTGAAGTGTGCTCAAGGGAAAATGAGAAAATGGAGTACAACCAGCTCATGTTGGAGACATGTAAGAGTTAGATTGTCAAATCTCAGGTGGACCTCGGATATCGCAAAGGAGCTGGCTTATCGGCAGAACGAGGTTGAAGGGTGAGCTGTGACCTGAGATAGAGGCAGTGGCCTTGAGCACTGCTCCAGAGCCCTCCTGGCTGGCCTTAAAAAGTCTAATAGTCCTGCCTTCTTCTTCTTGAGCCTTAGGGATTGAGGTAAAAGTAGATTTAGCAAAATAGAGAATATAAACAAAAGCAAGAGCTTTTCCTGAGAAACAAACTCTTTGTGGCTCTCAAGTGAGACTTAACATATGACACATGCATAAAACTGATTTCTATAAGCTGTTTGAGAAAATGAATCTCAGTTCTCTTCAGAAGATCATATCATACAGTCATATGCACAGCAAATCCATGCATAAAATGATCTTCCACCTTAAGACATGATCTTAGGGAAGTCATTTAACCTCTTTGAGCCTCATTTGTCTAAGTGCAATCATACTACCTGATGAATAGCACAGATGAAAGACTGAATTATTAACATATAGCAAATGTAAAAGTACCTAATTTAAATGGTAAAGCATTGTAGAAATGTAGCGATAGCACCATACCAAAAGTTACTGCAGCATGTGATGGATAAGATGGAAATTATTTTCTTTTCCTAGTATATGTGTTTACATGCTTGTATAACAGCCAATTGATACATATCTGTTAATTTGTAAGAATTGTAAACTACACTCCTGATATGGCTCGAGCTGATGTGGATGAGGCTATCCAAAAAGGTTTAGAAGTATGGACCAAAGTCACTCCACTAATATTCACCAAGATTTCCAAAGGGATTGCTGACATCATGATTGCCTTTAGGACCCGAGGTAAGGTTTTCAGCAGAGAAAGCAATATAGCCATTTTCATCTCGGGAGCTTTGACGAGGCTGATCCTCTTACCCCCTGTTTCCCAGTCCATGGTTCGTGTCCTCGTTACTTCGACGGCCCCTTGGGAGTCCTCGGCCATGCCTTTCCCCCTGGTCTGGGACTGGGTGGAGACACTCACTTTGATGAGGATGAGAACTGGACCAAGGACGGAGTAGGTGAGCCCAATTTTCTTTACAAACAAAATGTTACTATTCATACAAATCCCTGAAAGGAATAGCTTTGCAATTAGTTGCTTTTTACTTCCCAGTTTCCCTATGATGTTTCATATTCCAGATGACATTGATGAAAGTGTTCAGTGTCTATTCAGACAACTGTGCTTGTACAGTTCAGAGCTTTATCCACACAGCAGTTTCATAAAGCTGCTAATCCTGTTATTATCAGAACATTCTTCCCTTCCTCATATGTTCATTCATACATCTGCAATGCCTGAAGGGCCACTACGTGTCTGGATCTGTGCAAGGTGTCGTGCAGACCACAAAGTTGTTCTAGAAAAGTTCAGAGCTTCATGATCTTGGGTGGTGTATAAGGCCTAGACCCACTCACCACCATACAAGGCAGAAAGTACTGTGTATTACACCAATGGCAGAAGTCATCTCTAGCTTGAAGATTGAAAGAAGACTCTGCTGCTGCATCGCTTCAGTTGTGTCCAACTCTGTGTGACCCCACAGACGGAGGACCACCAGGCTCCCCTCTCCCTGGGATTCTCCAGGCAAGAATATTGGAGTGGGTTGCCATTTCCTTCTCCAATGCATTTATGCATGCTAAGTCGCTTCAATTGTATCTGACTCTGAGTGACTCTATGGACAGCAGCCCTTCAGGCTCCACTGTCCACAGGATTTTCCAGGCAAGAATATTGGAGTAGGTTGCCATGACTCTGGGAGGTGGTAATTCCAAGTTAGTGACTGAAAGATGCTATGTGGGTACATGGCCCATAGGACGTCCATTTATATACATGAACCTCTTCACCTAACTCTTGCTTGTCTGCCAAAGAATTGGATCCTGGTCTTTATATTTGACTTATTTCTTTAGGCCATGGGCAGTGATTTTATTTCTCTTATTGGGCCTCCCTGGCATGAAGATAAGTGATATTTTATTATGTTTCAAATAAAAAAACAAAACTTTGTTATCTCAATCCCATGGATGGAGGAGCCTGGTAGGCTGCAGTCCACGGGGTTGCTAGGAGTCGGACACGACTGAGCGACTTCATTTTCACTTTTCACTTTCATGCACTGGAGAAAGAAATGGCAACCCACTCCAGTGTTCTTGCCTGGAGAATCCCAGGGACGGGGGAGCCTGGTGGGCTGCCCTCTATGGAGTCGCACAGAGTCAGACACGACTGAAGCGACTTAGCAGCAGCAGCAGCAGCAAAGGAGCAGTTCAGTAGACTCTCAGGTTCTCTCTACTCTTTTTTTTCTGTCATTTACCATAGTCATCGTGTCTCTGGTATCTGGTTTCCAGGGTTCCAGGAAAGAGGATGCTGTGGCTTTCTGGTGGGTGGTACTCAAGGCCACAATTCAGTCCTGACCACATAACTCTATGTAGTCTGTGAGTCAGTCATAGTTGCTGCAAAACTGAAAGCCAGTGACTCAAAATGACGCACAGCCTCTCCTTGCTAAGTCTGAGCACGTGATGGAAGTGTTCTTCCAAGAGCTAGGAAACAAAGAGGGGAAAGGACTCCATGCTGGCTGGACTTCAGGGGGAGTTTGGAGGGGCTGGCTGCATTGCCACAGAGGCAACATTACAGCCAAGAAAGTGAAAGAGGTAGGGTGACCCCAGGATCCAAATGGCAGAGGAGTTGAAGGGACCGGGTCTGTCTCCTGCTGAGATGTGTTCCAATATTTTCCTGGATTTGGCCTGAAAGTCGTGTGGATACATCCAATCAGGCAGGTATAGGAAATATTCTAGTGCTCACCAAAGTCAGAATGACTCCCCTCACTCAGCCAGGCTTTACTTGCATATCTAGAAGCAGAGATTAGTCTCAGGTTTCACTATCATTAAAAAAAATATATTTATCTATTTATATTTAGCTGCATTGGGTCTTAGTTGCAACAAGTGGGCTCAGTTGTTCCATGGCATGTGGGATATTAGTTCCCTGACCAAGAATTGAACTCATTTCCCCTGTACTGCAAGGCAGATTTTTAACCACTGGACCACCAGAGAAGTCCCCTCATTATCATTTTGTCCCTATTAGTTCCAATTTGTTGCTCTTTGTCGCTAAGTTGTATCCAATTCTTTTGCCACCCCGTGGACTGTAGCCCACTAGGCTCCTCTGTCCGTGAGATTCTCTAGGCAAGAATACTGGAGTGGGTTGCCATGCCCTCAACCAGGGAATCTTCCCAATGCAGGGATTGAATCCATGTCTCCTGCACTGGCAGGCAGATGCTTCCCACCAGGGAAGCCCATTAATTCCAACACTTAGTGGTAAAAGGCTTCCCTGGTGGCTCAGAGGTTAAAGCGTCTGCCTGGAATGTGGGAGACCCGGGTTCAATCCCTGGGTCGGGAAGATCCCCTGGAGAACGAAATGGCAACCCACTCCAGTACTCTTGCTTGGAGACTCCCATGGAGGGAAGAACCTGGTAGGCTACAGTCCATGGGGTCACAAAGAGTCGGACACGACTGAGCGACTTTCCTTACCTTACCTTAGTGGTAAAAGTACTATTCCCCACATGGCAACTGGCCCCTTGCCAAAGGGGATGTGTGGGATGGATTATGAAAAACTCCAGAGGGTCCTGGGCCCCAAGCTGGCAAAACTTGCCTGAGCAAAGCAGAGGATAAACATAGCACTCCACCAAGTTCTGGGTGGATAGCCAGGCAACAATATTAAAAAGGGGTGTTTTGTAACTGCTTTATTGTAATACATTCCCTCAGGGTTGAAATTATTGGACCTGGGGATCCCTAATCTTGTAACTCTCAGCTTTCTGACCTACACGGGAAAATGCTTTCCTGTTCTCTAATAAAAATGTAAAATCTCAAGCATCTGTAACCTCCAATCAAATGGATTTTTTTAAATAGAAAATTTGGCAATAATGTATAATATACCTTTTTACGTATATGTGGGCTCTCTTTATGCAAAGGGCACAAAAGTCTTAGTGCAACTCTGTCAAAAGCAATAGACAGCAGTCATCTGCTAATCCCACTGCTTCCTAAGGGGTTGGAAGTCACTGCATGGTGATATCAGAGAGATCTGAACACATGGAGAGGGTTTCCTGGGAATCTCCCAAAGTGAGGCCAGTTTCAAACCTGTATGTGAATGTAAATGCTTCACACACATATGCACTGGCACCAGGCAACTGAAACAGCCCTCAGACACCACTACAGATGCAGGGCTGGGATGGAGAAGAGCAGTGGTCTGTGGCATGGGGGAACCTACATGCAGGAAGATGACACAACTTATCTATAATAAAGGGAAAAAAAACTTGCAAACCACCAGTCCTTAGCAAACATTCAGAAAGTGTTTGACACTGATAATTATCTTGGTGATTATTAATACTAATGATAATGGTGATGATTAAGTGATTTCTAGGAGAAAAAAAAAATTCACAAAGGTACTGATCTATAATGCCCAAACTTATCTATTTAGTTGCATCTCCAAGAAGGCAGAAGTGAAATCTTTTTTCTACTGTATCATACAGCCTATAATATTGTCAGTACATGAGAAATGCTCTACAAATAATAGTAAATGAAGCCTTTCAACAGTCCTTTACTCAAAATCTACTCTAATCCATGCTTTGTAATAGAACTGGAATATACAATAGTGTACAAAACACAGACTCTACTCTCCAGGGGTTTACAGTCTAGATGGCACATTCTATAAATGGCCCTTAAAGTTAGTATGATCAACCTTGGGATAAAAGGTACTCTGGCAATGTAATAGGAGCACCTAAAAGAAATTCCAGCCCATATACAGAGGTCAGGGAGGAAGTGATGCCAACCTGAGACTTGAAGGCTCTGCAGGAATTCTGAAGCAAAGTGGAGTAAAAAGTGTTCTAGACAGAATAACCCAACCAACTCCAGTATTAGAATTGTAATGGAGCAGAAGGCTAAAATGGTGTAGATTAGAATCCTATATAGAGGGTCTTGAGAGCCAGAATAAAAGTTTGCACTTCGTTTAGATGATCTGAATTTTAATTACTTTTTTCAAGAGTCACTTGTCCCATCCCTGTCCAAAACCACACAAAGTGATATTGCCAGCCAGACAAGGGGAGGCAGCAAAAGCCAGAGCAAAAAGCATGAAAGTCCATGAATAATTCTTTGCCTTTCCATGTTTGTTTTATGCAATCCATCACAAAAGGCTCAGCATTTTCCTTAGTATCCATAGGTTTAGCTGCAAGTCCAAGGACAGTCTTTTTGATATACTTAGAAGCTTACAGACTGTAGGAGAGACAGACAAACAAAAAGGCAATTCCAACCATGCATGGTACAACTTCTGGTGTGGATAAGTAGAGTATTCCAGTCTTGTCCAGGAGGAACATCTAACCATCCTTTCATCCAAATAAAAGCCTGGATATCCAGCACCCATTACTAAACTGTTTATCAGTCCCCAGGAAGATGATTAAGACATGGGCTCTGGACTGAAAGGGTGCACAACTTAGGGAAAGAAAAAAAGAATGCAGTACTTATTTGCAAAGACAGAATTAAGCTCAGTCTACAGAAGCAGAGAGAGGTGCAATTAAGTCAACCTGGATAGGAGCTGGGGGAAAGAAGTCTTGTGACGATGACTCTGGAGGGGGTCCCTGAGGCCTACGCAGGACAGATGGGTGAAGGGGGTGAGAGAGATAATACTCCGGGCAGAAGTGATGGAGATACAGAGACACAGATGAAAAAGAGCATGGCATAGATGAGAAATGCAAGTGATTCCACATGGCTAGCTCAGGGAAAATGAAAATAAAATATGAGGCTGGGAAAAAAAGCAGGGACTAGTTCATGGAAGGCCATGTTTAGGTATTTGGACTTGATCCTACAACCAGTGGAGAATCTCTGAAGAATATAAGTAGGGGAAATATGATCATGTACAGATGCCTACCAACAACCCAGAACTGGTGGCTTTTTTTTTTTTTTTTTTTTTTTCACTACTATCCATTCGAGACACCTGTTTTCTGCCATCTGCTTGCTCTGGGTTACATTTCTCCATGATGTGACTAATACCAATTATCACTGTTGAAAAATTTCCCAGATAAATAATGGTTGATATGTCATAAGAATTGTCTGTTTGACAAGCCTTTTTTTTTCATTTCTCTCAGTTACTTCCTAATCTCAGATGCAATCATTCTCCTGATTGACTAACGTACTCATGTTTCCCCTGTTTTTGTTAAGGATTCAGCTTATTTCTCGTGGCAGCTCATGAATTTGGCCATTCACTGGGGCTCTCTCACTCCAGTGATCAAACAGCCTTGATGTTCCCAAACTATGTCTCCTTGGATCCTAGCAAATACCCACTTTCTCAGGACGATATCAAAGGAATCCAATCCATCTACGGTGAGCAACAAATCTGAATACATGTGAACTGAATTGAAGGCTTTCCAGGAAGGATGTTGAGAAAAATCACTTCTTGAAATATTATTATGAGGAAAATACTCTCTTGGGAAAGATCCTGCTGTAGGTATTTCCACATGCCTTCTTAATTCACTGAGGTATTTCTTTTCTCATCAAAGCAGGGCCACCTAAGGTACCTGAGAAGCCAAAGGGACCCACTCTACCTCATGCCTGTGACCCCGATTTGACTTTTGATGCTATCACCACTTTCCGCAGAGAAGTAATGTTCTTTAAAGGCAGGTAAACCCATTCCCTTCAACGCCTCAACTTCCTGTGAAGTTTTTCAAGAGATTTGGGGATAAGAGAGTTGTTGGGATAGTGAGAATGTGTCTTGCTTTTTGTTTTATAACTATCTACATTGCTTGAATGTTTTACTCTGTGCACACACCTCTTACCTGTTTGATAAATTATTTTTTTTCAAATGGTAATTATCTGCTTAATTTTTCAAGTAACTGCCATTCTACTTTCCACAGAGGCGACACCGTTTTACATTCCTACCAACAACAACTAATGTTCCAGTTTTCTCCACATCCTCACCAATGCTTATGCTCTGTTTTTTCATCCCTGCTAAATGTCACCTCTCGGAGAATGTGTTCTGTGACCTAATCTCTACCCTCCCGGGTAGAGGTGAGCCGCTCTTTCCTCTGTGATACCATTGTTTTCATTTACACCCCATCCCATCCCCTATCAGTCACTCAGTAGGTCTTGTCAAGTCCTACTGCAGACACATCGATGGTCTATGTCCACTCCCTTCTCTCTGTCTCCACCACCATCTCCATCTCATCCAAGCTACCATCATTTCTCATCTCCTACTCCAGAAGCCTGTTTACTAGCCTGCTTGTTTCTGCTCCCATCTTTCATACATGCAACAGCCAGAGGGCTCTCACACTGATAAATTATTTTTAAATGTTTTTAAGGAAAATTTTTAATTGCCATTGAACCAGAGTCTACTTTCAGTAACTTCTTAGCTAAAATAATACCACAATCCCGACGATGTCCTGGACCTGGCTTACACCTGGCTACAGAAGCAGAGAGAGGTGCAATTAAGACTAGGAGTTAGGGATCCAATTATTAAATTTTCAAGAATTTTGTAAACTAGCTCATATTGATTTAGTACCTTGAAATTGGCCTTGGTTGGAGTACCTACACCCTGACAATCACCAAATGATAAAAACTAGGTCTTTTTTCCAGAGAAGGCAATGGCATCCCACTCCAGTACTCTTGCCTGGAAAATCCCATGGACAGAGGAGCTTGGTGGGCTGCAGTCCATGGGGTCGCTAAGAGTCAGACATGACTGAGTGACTTCACTTTCACTTTTCACTTTCATGCATTGGAGAAGGAAATGGCAACCCACTCCATTGTTCTTGCCTGGAGAATCCCAGGGACAGGGGAGCCTGGTGGGCTGCCGTCCATGGGGTCGCACAGAGTCAGACATGACTGAAGTGACTTAGCAGCAGTAGCAGGTCTTTTTCCTACCTGGAGAGCCAGTTGTGAAATATGCATCAGTGGACCATTCCTCAAAGCTGAATCAACAAAGTGTTAGCTGTGGTAGGAAATCTCTTCTCTCACTATGTAATTGGTGTGTCAGTTATGTATACCATGGCCACACTTTCAGAGCAAAGTGTCAGGACATTTACCATCTGACAAGGACATAGGGGCAAAAGGAAAGAATATGTGAAATCATCCTTCCACCCATGACTATGTAGCACTACAGTTCATAGGGTCACAGTGTCAGATACAACTTAGCGACTGAACAACAACCATGACATGCTGTCATACCATGCTCCTGAGAGCTGAGGCTGAGACCACTTGTCAGGGATGGGTTCCCAGCATGGGAAGAAAAATGAACTATAAGGACTGTTCAGATCTTGCTCATGGACCTACCTCAGAGCTTTACAGCAATAAGGGAAACCTGAGGAAATATTTAGCAATGACAATAATAACCTTTTTAATTCTAGCAATCAATACCAGAAATTTTTTCTTAGAATGCTTGGTGTTGACTTAGAATATTGGGAATTGCTGCTTTGGCAAAAATGAAGTGACCAAATACACTGAGAACTGCTAATGAGACTTCCATGGGTAGTTTGCTACTCTAAGTACCCAAAAGAGTGGGCACAAAGGCATGTCCTGACTTTGGTGGTCCAAAGGGTAGAACTGAACTCATAACCACCTAAATTTCTGAGGAAAATTGTGCTAATGCTATAAACTGAGGGAAATATCAACCAACTAGATAAAGTCAAGTCTAAGTTTGCAGTGGTTTCATTGAAATAGATACACATAGACTGTATATAAAGTATGGTTTCCTGTCTAACACAGGCACATATGGAGGATCTATTATGACATCACTGACATTGAATTTGAATTAATCTCTTCATTCTGGCCATCTCTGCCAGCTGATATTCACGCTGCATATGAGAACCCCATCGACAAGATTCTGGTTTTTAAAGGTAACATTGCCTATCATTATTCCTCTTCTCCTTGTGTATGCCTGAACTAGTTAGCGGATATTTTAATTCAAGAAATATAATCTTCATGCATGAGCCAAATGGACAGGGCTTCTGCTCTGACCTTAAGTTCCTATTACAAAGAACAACTATCCAAGGATTCTCTCTGGCTGTAAAGATAAACGTCATCCCAAGTGCACAGGAGAGAAGAAACCTGTATAACAAAAACTAAAAAGTCTTTTTTTCTGCCAAATAAAGGTAACCCATCTCTCTTTTTATATTCCCTTTTTACTAGGGCTGCTAGATGTGGCAAATAAAAATACAAGATGGTTTCAATTTCAGACAAATAAAAAATAACTTTTTAGTTTAAGTATGTCCATTGTAATATTTTGGATATACTTATACCAAAAATTAATCACTGTTTACTTGAAATTCAGATTCAGATTCAATTGATATCTTATATTCAATCTAGCAACCTTGCTTTCCAGGTAGATTTTATCAGATTACTTGCCTTTGAGAACACTAGGGTGTGGAAATTTAGGAGAACAAATATACTCGTCAGTTTTGTCAGAATTAGAAACGAATCAATATAATGAACTCAATTGACATGGGTATGCATACCATTAACTATGAAAGTGAAAGTGTTAGTGTCCATGGAATTCTCCAGGCAAGAATACTGGAGTGGGTAGCCATGTCCTAGGTATATATTATTTGTGTAATATTAATGATATATAAGCAGCTAAAGAACATGGTAAGAATAAATGGAGACATAAGATTACTAAATCTTTAAGATTTGAACCTGAAAGGAACTAGGAATCTAATTATTTTCAAACTTCTTAAGACACCTATTTCTCCCTTTAGGAAATAAATCAGAAGATAATCACTCTCCCTCTCATCCTAGATGACAACTTCTGGGTGATCAGAGGATATGCTGTCTTACCAGATTATCCCAAATCCATCTATACTCTTGGCTTTCCAAGACGTGTGAAGAAAATTGATGCAGCTGTGTGTGACCGCAGCTCAAGAAAGACCTACTTCTTTGTGGGCATTTGGTGCTGGAGGTAAGTTTGCAGACAATTGGCCCCTTGTTTTAGTCTGGAGAAAAATATCCACAAAGCATCACTTTAACACTGTCTTCCAAAAGTGTTATGTTGAAGACAATCTTAGGTGGATGGCATTCACCAAACAAAAGAATGTTTCAGTCAGGTCAAAGATCTTTCTCCAGCTTATAAAAATAAAGATAAAATAATAAGGCTGGTGGTGCCAACCAAGCTGCCAGTGACAAACATATTCAGTCAAAATCATTGAAATTCCGGAAAGGGCCCTTTGATTTAACAGTTCCTCAGAATAGTATCACGGAGAAGGCAATGGCACCCCACTCCAGTACTCTTGCCTGGAAAATCCCATGGATGGAGGAGCCTGGAAGGCTGCAGTCCATGGGGTCGCTGAGGGTCGAACATGACTGAGCAACTTCACTTTCACTTTTCACTTTCATGCACTGGAGAAGGAAATGGCAACCCACTCCAGTGTTCTTGCCTGGAGAATCCCAGGGATGGGGGAGCCTGGTGGGCTGCCGTCTATGGGGTCGCACAGAGTCGGACACGACTGAAGCGACTTAGCAGCAGCAGCAGCAGAATAGTATCGATCTGGTAAATTATGTGGCTTTTCCCCCTCATAATTCCTTGTTTTTAATACACTGTCAGAGATCTGACCAAATATACTCTTTGCCATTTTTAATTATTGATCCTACTAGTTTTCTTCCAATAGGATTACTTTTTTCCTACATATTTGCTTGACTCCAAGTTGTGCAGTAAAAAAATTAATCCTCTTCCCCTGAAACAAACGTCCCCCGAAAACCTTTCAAATCCATGTCTCCAGGTATGATGAAGTGACCCAAACCATGGACAAAGGGTACCCACGGAGAGTGGTAAAGTACTTCCCAGGAATTGGCCTCCGAGTGGACGCTGCTTTCCAACACAAAGGTAAGCATCAGCGCCTGACTATTAGGATACTTAGAAGACTTTACTGACTGTGAAAGAATTCAGCATGAAAACTTAAATGTTTCCATTTTAATGTCATTTTACTACTTTGAGTACATGTAATAATAAACTTTGAGGATCTTATCAGAATTGAATAGGAAGTTTGAGTTATATTCACTGACATACTACTTCGAAACTATGCAAAAGGTATCAAAATTATCACTGATCGTAGATGTCTGATAAAGATACCCCTGAAGAGTTTCAAGTGTGAAACATGACTGGGCATCTGAACAGTGATTCTCAAACCTCAATGTATATAGTTTAATAAACACAGTTTAGGGTTTGTATATGAAGCGACAAATTCCTTAGAGTTTCTGAGGCAGTAGGATTGTGGGTAAGATCCAGGAATCTACAGTTTTAAAAGAACCTTGGGCAAATTAATGAATCAGTCCAGCTACTATATCTTCAAAAACAACAGAGCAGACCATGGAGTAAGCAGAAGTCTAAAGATATTTTTGAGTATCACCATCTTTTATTCTAGTGAAATCTAATACAGAACCTCAGAACTTAAAACAGATAAAGCACAGCAGCTTTAGGAAAATGAGATAGGGCCCAAGACCATACTCATAGAGGCCTCTTTCTCCCCCTCACTGGGACATTTTTTGGAAACCTAGTCTGAGAACCTCTGGTATAAACTATAGCCCCTTGAAATTCACGTTTCATACCTTGGCTTTTTCCTCAGGGAAATAAAACTAATATTTTTCATGTGACTGGGTAAAGTAAAATGTATGTATATAGTTACACATTTATTTTCTCTCCATATCATGTTCAATTATTGTATTCTACATTCATAAAATTGAAAAGTATGGAACAATTATACAGTTGTATAAGATAACTAATCATGATTCTCTCTCTCTAGGATTCTTCTATTTCTTCCGTAGATCAAAACAATTTGAATATGATCCTAAGGCAAAGACCGTTACCCGAATAATGAAAACCAATACTTGGCTTCAGTGTAAAGAACCGTTAAATTCATCATCTGATTTTACAATCAGTGAGGGAAAAGTACATTCAGGAGTGGAGATGTTTCATTATAAAAATTTAAATTTTCTTATTTTTAGTATTGTTCACATGATGAACAAAATCTACAGTTACCAATAAATTCATAGACCTAAAATAAACCTCAAGAGATCTTTTAATCTGAACTCTGCTTCAAATTAGAACAGAACTGTTCTTTAACGTCAAGTCACCAGACCTAGTTATAAATATCTATTGAATGAAGAGTGAAACAGCTGTTTTGAGCTGCCTGATTCTTTTTACAGGAAGTTATGTATAAACAAAACTCTCACTGGACTTGAAGCATATTTTATGTTTTGTAGACTTGAAGAAGTAAGCTATATGTCTTGTAATAACAAAATACTGAAGACATTTATTAAACCAATATTTAGCATTCTATTTTGTCTGGACCTTTGGAGTTGGAGAGGCTCAATAAACTGCAACCCACATCCCTACCCATGTTTTGAATCTACTGAGAAATATACAGTTGGGAGAGTACAATACCACCTTTATTACTGAAAAGCTTATGCTAGAGAATGTATCTGTGGAGGAGCAATCTTCCTAATATCAAATTCTAGAGTGAGACATACTTACTCACATGTCATGGGAAGAACTAGAAAGCACCCTGCCTCCCCATGGAAAAGTGAGCTACCTACAGACTGCATGGAGACCAAAGAGGAAGAAATGAGGATGGAGGTACATGTGTCTAGTTTCTGCTCCCAAAGTCACCAATCAAATAAGTGATTCTGCATCCCAAAGAGAGGAGTGAGAACCTAGAGAGATGCAGGAAGTGCTACACTAAAGATAATCCCCCCAACAATTCAGAAACTAGCAGGAGTAGGCAAGTAATGTTCCCTCCAACCCTCACCCTCCAAGCAGAGACCAGTGCATTGAACCATTCCTTAGAAAGCTTAAAAGCAAGTTTTGTGCACACTGTCCTCCTATATCATATACAAGAAATGTGGAAATTTCTTGTGTTTCCTGTGTATATGGGTCGTGTGTGCTCAGTCGTGTCTAACTCTTTGCAACCCAGTGGACTGTAGCCCACCGGGCTCCTCTGTCCATGGGAGTTTCTAGGCAAGAATACTGGATTGGGTTGCCATTTCCTTCTCCAGTTTATGGGTCAGCTGTCCTTATACCTATTGGTAGAAAGTTCCTGTCCTCTGTTATACATGTACATGTTGGGTTTCTAAATTCTTATGGTTAAGTTTTGCCTTTACATCCTCCAAGCTGAATGCTTAGCAAAGCTCTACGTAAGTTTTGTGACCCCAAAGATGGGAGGTTGTCAGTTGAACTTGATTCTGATTAGGTGATAGATTGAGTAAGTATCAATTGATAGAAAGTGAGAACAGAAAATCTCAGGAATTCCTACAGCTACTCCTCCAACTCACACATTTTTCCTTGAGTTAAGTATTATCAGATTCCTAAAAGAATGGGATATTCTTTTACTTCAAAGAAAAAAGTAGTTGCATGTTTGAAACAGAAAGTAAGTTTTAAGAAGTACAGTTTAATACCTAGCATGTGGGAGATAGTAGGTCAGTCTTTGGGGAAAAAAAAATAGTGCTGGAATAATCAAATATCCAAACACATAAAAAAAAACTTAGATTAACTCACACTGTTCACAAAAATTTACTAAAAAATGGGCCATAGACCTCTAAATAGAAGAATTAAAAATATAAATCTTCTAGAAGAAAATAATTTTTAAATGTTGTAGCCTTGGATTAAACAAAGATTTTTTTATTTTTCAATAGGACATAAAAAGTGTGACCCATAAAAGAAAAATTAGTGAATTGAACTTCATGAACATTCAAAAACTTTGCTTTTCAAAAAAAAAAAAAAAAAAAAGAATGAAACACTACACATTGGGAGAAAATATTTTCAAAATATGTGATAATGGACTTATATCCTGAATATATAAATAATTCTTACAACTCAAAAATAGGAGGACAAACAGCTCAACTTTTTCAATGGCTAAAATATTTGCTATGAGTGGCAAATAATACATGTAAGGATATTCAACATCTCAATCATTAGGAAAATGCTAATTAAAACCACAGTAGGATACTGCTACATACCCACCAGCATGGTTAAAATTTAAGACTGAAAATACCAAATGTTGACAAGATGCAGCGTAACTGGAACACTCTTAGAGTGTTGGTGAGAGTGAAAAATGATGCAGCCATTTTGGAAAATGGTCTGGCTGTTATAAGTTAAACACATATACATCATGTGACCCAATGACCTCACTCCTAAATGCTTAAAAAAAATGAAAACATGCTCACATTAGTTATACAGGAGTGTTCATGATAGTTTTATTTATATCTAAAACCTGGAAACAACCCAAATGTCTATCAACTTGGTACATCCAGACAGTGGAAAACTATTCAGCAATAAAAAAGCAATAAATGAATGATACATGCAACAATATGGACGCATCTCAAAAGCGTTATGGCTAAGAAGACGGACACAGAAGACCTCATATCTTATGATTCCATTTATATGAAAAACATAACAAGGCAGACTATAATGATAGAAAACAGATGGCTGGTTGCCCGCAGTCAGAAGTGGAAGAAGGGATTGACCACAAAGGAATATATGTGATAGAGACGTTCAGTGTCATGATTATGGTGGTGGCGCTGACACGACTGAATGTATTTTTAAAACCGTAAAATTAGTGAACTTATTATATGCTAATTCTATTTCAATGTTGCGTATTAGAAAAAGTAGTGCGGCTTAGTCGGAGAAGGCAACGGCAACCCACTCCAGCACTCTTGCCTGGAAAATCCCATGGACCGAGGAGCCTGGTAGGCTGCAGTCCATGGGGTCGCTAAGAGTCGGGCACGACTGAGCGATTTCACATTCACTTTTCACTTTCATGCATTGGAGAAGGAAATGGCGGCCCACTCCAGTGTTCTTGCCTGGAGAATCCCAGGGACGGGGGAGCCTGGTGGGCTGCCGTCTATGGGGTCGCACAGAGTCAGACACAACTGAAGCAACTTAGCAGCAGTGCAGCTTAGTATTTAACACTGGATTTCTCAGGGTGGTGCTAGTGGTAAAGAACCCGCCTGCCAGTGCAGGAGACATGAAATGGGGGTTGGATCCTTGAGTCAGGGAGATCCCCTGGAGGACGGCATGGCCACCCACTCCAGTATTCTTGCCTAGAGAATTCCACGGACAGAGGAGCCTGGCGGGCTAGAGTCCACAGGTTTTTCAAAGAGCGGAACGTGACTGAAGCAACTTAACACGCACGCACGCAGATTTTCAAATGTTAATCAAACTTCCTTTGTTTCCTTACATCTGTTCTTACTTCTGTGGCATAAACACCTGGGGTATTTAGAGAGCATCTGAAATTGCACTCAGATTTGCTTATAGGCATTTACTTTCTCCTTAATTTTCAACCCTGGAATATCTAAAAACAGTTTTCCAAGGAACCTATATTGACTATTAGAGCTGTATTAAAGATTTATAAGTATAACTTAAAGATCAGCTGATTTCATTCATCCTTTGAAATTTTAATGAACTTAATTTTGAAAAGCCTCTGGAGTTTTCTAAGGCCCTCCACCAAGCTATTGGGGAAAAAAAATTCATATTCTTAATGTCCTTTAACCAACCCACCTCCAGTCATCTCACCAGTCACTTCTCCCCTGGACTCCACCCTCCTGCTCCTCTGTCTGAGCCCCTCTCTGCTTTGCCCTCTATGAGGAACCCAAGCTCCTCCTTACTGAATTATTTTTCTCTTTAAACATAAAGCAGTTAAGCTGTAACTTTGTTTACTGGCTCTTAAACATGCCATCAGGGTCTCCCTTTACTTGGAGAAGCAGCTTATTTTTTCTCCTAGAGAAGAGGACCAAAATGCACTTTCACCTTGCTTCATAAAGATGATTTAGTTTCCCTTTTTACCACCTTGGAGGCTGGGGAAGGGTATGCGCTCAGGAGCCAGGTTGCTTAGACTTGCAGCCCACTTCCTCCGCTTAGCAGCTGTGGAACATTGGGCAAGTTACTGACTTCTCTAGACCTCGGCTTCTCCATTTGTGAAAGGAGAATAGGAAGGGACCCAGACGCTGAACAACTGGTCACATACAGCAGGTAGAATTAGCACGTGAGACACACTGCTTGGTAGCTGTGAGCCATCATTATTGGAATTAGGCAAATTAAACAGTAAGTTAAACCATTTATCCGAAAGTACAAACAGTTAGAAAAACTAGAAGCCTGCTATATAATACACTTACTGGGGATAAATTAACTGGAAGAACAAACTTTGTTCCAGTTTGCTGTGTCCTTTCTGGTTTTCTCAAGGACCTCTGCTCAGGTTTGCAAAGAAAGAAACAGCTTTAAAAACAAGCGTGAACAAGACTATGTTAACAAATATTTATTCATTTTGGAGATTTGAGCAGTTGAGATGGAACAGAATTAAATTCACACGCAGAGAATGTTTTGAATTATTCTTGCCTTGGGACAAAGAGAGAAGCTCATCATAATCTTTCTGTTATTCATCATGGACGGACTCTCCTAAGAGTGTCATCTAAATGAATCATTTGCCCCAGAGGAAAACGCGATGATTTGTTATTTTTGGTTTTGGTCTTGAATTATTTTGAACTCATGACATCTCCTTAGGTTGAAATTCAGTCCCTTGTTTGTCTTCAGGTATAGAGAACCTTAAAAAGGAAGATCAACACCTACAAAATATTTTAACAAACTGAAACTGGTCACAAAATCATTCATTTTGGGTCTTTATTCACTCCTCAATACCATTATCTATCTGCAGTTTCCACATGAAAATAAAAATCTACTTTAAATCACGTAGAATTTGATCTCTAGGAACATCAAGAAAATATGAATAAGATAGTCAACAATGAATTTGAAACCTCCTTACAGTTGTAAGTTCCCAGAACAAAGAAGTGTTTCTGTCTGACCACTATGTGTAGTTTCATGCAGTATTTCTTGCTTAATTGACCATAAAGCCGATTTGATTTTAATCTTGAGCTTTGATTAATTAATGATTTTTGTCCATTTTTGTGAATTATAGTGCTCAATTTCATTAGTAACAAATAGAAGCATTTCAAAGTTCTTGTATTTTTTAACAAACTGAGTTCAAAACTTCAAGTTTCCTGTAAAACTGAGAAGCAAAATACTTCAAATAGGAAATTTCAACTGACAAATTCATGAAGTTGAAGTGGAAACAAAATGGGTCTAAAAACCTCAAGAAATATGATACTTAGACCATATGAGAAAACACATCTTAGATTATAAGGTTTTCAAACAAACCTGATCTGATCTTCTCAGGAGTCTTGTGTTGGAAAATCTGTTGAGATGGATTTCATCGAAGATGGCACATTGTTATTTTTCATGTAACACTTACCTCGGTATTATAATTGCTAATGTCTCAATTATTCAATATATGTTTATCTAATGCCTGCTGTAAATCGGATGCGCTGTTGAGGACTATCCTTTCATTCAACAATTATTTATTAAGTGCTTACTCTGTGCCAGGCACTGTTTTAGGGCCAGGGATAAAACAGTGAACAAAACTGCAAAGCACCAGGCTTCATAGACCAGTCAAAGAAAGGACAAATAAACCAAAAATTTTAAGTATGTCAAGGATGATGCATGCTCTGAGGAAAAGCAGGGAGCAGACTGTGTGGGTGCTGGGCCTGCTTGCCTCGGGGTTGGATTCCCCGCTCAGAACGGGAGGGTGGGTGCCGCCGCCTGCAGGCCGAGCTCCGGCCTCCAAGAGTCCATCTGAGGAGAGGCACTGAGAGCCCTGGGCGAAGGAGGAGAAGCCTCCCCGGGCAGTGGGGGCCGTTTCCCCAGACTCAGCTCTGCCACAGCCTCGGTGCTGCCTGCTCCCTGCCGGTGATGTGGGGGGCTTTCCCCCACCTTTGCGGGGAGATAAGGACTGGCGGCTTCCGGTGTTCGTAGCTCCTGGGTTGCTAGTCTCTTCCGGCTTCGCAGCCATCACCCAGGGAACTAATTTCCTGCGTTAAATCCCTCCTGTTTCAAATGCTTGAGTGATTTCTGTTTTCTAGTTGACACTTGACTTAATTCTTTGAGTAAGGGGACAGAGAGCATGGTGGACGTGGGTATTTCGGGGAGAATCACGCAGAGCCCTTGGTGAAGAGCTGACCCGACATCTGCAGGAAATGAGCAAGCAACCCAACCTGGGTGACACGGCGCCCAGGAGGAACCGCCGGGGCAAGGGCCTGAGGCTCAGCTGCAGAACCGTGAGCTCCCGTGACCTGGGGAAACTGGGCTAAGGGTGCAGGGAGGGACGGAGATGAAGTTAGGGAAGCGGCAGGGACGACAGGTGGTGAACGGTCTTGTGGGCCTTTGTACAGGCTTTAGAGTCCAGAGGTTTAAGAGGAGAAACATCACTTGACCTGCGTTTAAAAGAATCACAGGCTACTCTGAGGACAATAAACTGTAGGAGCAAAAGAGAGAAACAGGAGGCGTCTATCTGCCACGGCAGATGGTGGTGGTTAGCAGCGGGAAGCCTGAGGGTGTACCATGAAAATAGGACCGCAGAACTTGCTAGCTGACTGGGGGTGAATGGTGTGATGTGAAGAGAGGAGTCAGGTGTAACCCAGCTTTGTTTCTGAACAACTGGAAGACTGGAGTGTGTACTCACTAACGTGACCAAGCCTTGGGGAGGAACAACTCCGAGGAGAAAATCAGTGTGTCCAGTTGCCAGTTGGATACACAGACCTGAAATTGGGAAGGGAGCCTGAGCATGGGTGGGGGAGGGGCCCATCTGGGGGATACAGTGTGGAGACACAGGATTGCACGGGGTCACTCAGATAAAAAAGAAATCGAGAACTGATCCCTAGTCATTGACAGATTAAAGATAAGGATAAACTGTGTTGTGCATTTTGTGGGTTTTTTTTTTTAATTTTATTTTGTAATACTGCCTTTTTTTTTAATTTTATTTTATTTTAAAATTTTACATAATTGTATTAGTTTTGCCAAATATCAAAATGAATCCGCCACAGGTATACATGTGTTCCCCATCCTGAACCCTCCTCCCTCCTCCCTCCCCATACCATCCCTCTGGGTCGTCCCAGTACACCAGCCCCAAGCATCCAGTATCGTGCATCGAACCTGGACTGGCAACTCGTTTCATACATGATATTTTACATGTTTCAATGCCATTCTCCCAAATCTTCCCACCTTCTCCCTCTCCCACAGAGTCCATAAGACTGTTCTATACATCAGTGTCTCTTTTGCTGTCTCGTACACAGGGTTATTGTTACCATCTTTCTAAATTCCATATATATGCGTTAGTATACTGTATTGGTGTTTTTCTTTCTGGCTTACTTCACTCTGTATAATAGGCTCCAGTTTCATCCACCTCATTAGAACTGATTCAAATGTATTCTTTTTAATGGCTGAGTAATACTCCATTGTGTATATGTACCAAAGCTTTCTTATCCATTCATCTGCTGATGGACATCTAGGTTGCTTCCATGTCCTGGCTATTATAAACAGTGCTGCGATGAACATTGGGGTACACGTGTCTCTTTCCCTTCTGGTTTCCTCAGTGTGTATGCCCAGCAGTGGGATTGCTGGATCATTAAGGCAGTTCTATTTCCAGTTTTTTAAGGAATCTCCACACTGTTCTCCATAGTGGCTGTACTAGTTTGTATTCCCACCGACAGTGTAAGAGGGCTCCCTTTTCTCCACACCCTCTCCAGCATTTATTACTTGTAGACTTTTGGATCGCAGCCATTCTGACTGGTGTGAAATGGTACCTCATAGTGGTTTTGATTTGCATTTCTCTGATAATGAGTGATGTTGAGCATCTTTTCATGTGTTTGTTAGCCATCTGTATGTCTTCTTTGGAGAAATGTCTATTTAGTTCTTTGGCCCATTTTTTGATTGGGTCATTTATTTTTCTGGAGTTGAGCTGTAGGAGTTGCTTGTATATTCTCGAGATTAGTTGTTTGTCAGTTGCTTCATTTGCTATTATCTTCTCCCATTCTGAAGGCTGTCTTTTCACCTTGCTAATAGTTTCCTTTGATGTGCAGAAGCTTTTAAGGTTAATTAGGTCCCATTTGTTTATTTTTGCTTTTATTTCCAATATTCTGGGAGGTGGGTCATAGAGGATCCTGCTGTGATGTATGTCGGAGAGTGTTTTGCCTATGTTCTCCTCTAGGAGTTTTATAGTTTCTGGTCTTATGTTTAGATCTTTAATCCATTTTGAGTTTATTTTTGTGTATGGTGTTAGAAAGTGTTCTAGTTTCATTCTTTTACAAGTGGTTGACCAGAGTTCCCAGCACCACTTGTTAAAGAGATTGTCTTTAATCCATTGTATATTCTTGCCTCCTTTGTCAAAGATAAGGTGTCCATATGTGCGTGGATTTATCTCTGGGCTTTCTATTTTGTTCCATTGATCTATATTTCTGTCTTTGTGCCAGTACCATACTGTCTTGATAACTGTGGCTTTGTAGTAGAGCCTGAAGTCAGGTAGGTTGATTCCTCCAGTTCCGTTCTTCTTTCTCAAGATCGCTTTGGCTATTCGAGGTTTTTTGTATTTCCATACAAATTGTGAAATTATTTGTTCTAGCTCTGTGAAGAATACTGTTGGTAGCTTGATAGGGATTGCATTGAATCTATAAATTGCTTTGGGTAGTATACTCATTTTCACTATATTGATTCTTCCAATCCATGAACATGGTATATTTCTCCATCTGTTAGTGTCCTCTTTGATTTCTTTCACCAGAGTTTTATAGTTTTCTATATATAGGTCTTTAGTTTCTTTAGGTAGATATATTCCTAAGTATTTTATTCTTTCCATTGCAATGGTGAATGGAATTGTTTCCTTAATTTCTCTTTCTGTTTTCTCATTATTAGTGTATAGGAATGCAAGTGATTTCTGGGTGTTGATTTTATATCCTGCAACTTTACTATAGTCATTGATTAGTTCTAGTAATTTTCTGGTGGAGTCTTTAGGGTTTTCTATGTAGAGGATCATGTCATCTGCAAACAGTGAGAGCTTTGCTTCTTCTTTTCCAATTTGGATTCCTTTTATTTCTTTTTCTGCTCTGATTGCTGTGGCCAAAACTTCCAAAACTATGTTGAATAGTAATGGTGAAAGTGGGCACCCTTGTCTTGTTCCTGACTTTAGAGGAAATGCTTTCAATTTTTCACCATTGAGGATAATGTTTGCTGTGGGTTTGTCATATATAGCTTTTATTATGTTGAGGTATGTTCCTTCTATTCCTGCTTTCTGGAGAGTTTTTATCATAAATGGATGTTGAATTTTGTCAAAGGCTTTCTCTGCATCATTGAGATAATCATATGTTTTTATTTTTCAATTTGTTAATGTGGTGTATTACATTGATTGATTTGCAGATATTGAAGAATCCTTGCATCCCTGGGATAAAGCCCACTTGGTCATGGTGTATGATCTTTTTAATGTGTTGTTGGATTCTGATTGCTAGAATTTTGTTAAGGATTTTTGCATCTATGTTCATCAGGGATATTGGCCTGTAGTTTTCTTTTTTTGTGGGATCTTTGTCAGGTTTTGGTATTAGGGTGATGGTGGCCTCATAGAATGAGTTTGGAAGTTTACCATCCTCTGCAATTTTCTGGAAGAGTTTGAGCAGGATAGGTGTTAGCTCTTCTCTAAATTTTTGGTAGAATTCAGCTGTGAAGCCGTCTGGACCTGGGCTTTTATTTGCTGGAAGATTTTTGATTACAGTTTCAATTTCCGTGCTTGTGATGGGTCTGTTAAGATTTTCTATTTCTTCCTGGTCGAGTTTTGGAAAGTTGTACTTTTCTAAGAATTTGTCCATTTCTTCCACGTTGTCCATTTTATTGGCATATAATTGTTGATAGTACTCTCTTATGATCCTTTGTATTTCTGTGTTGTCTGTTGTGATCTCTCCATTTTCATTTCTAATTTTATCGATTTGATTTTTCTCCCTTTGTTTCTTGATGAGTCTGGCTAATGGTCTGTCAATTTTATTTATCCTTTCAAAAAACCAGCTTTTGGTTTTGTTGATTTTTGCTATGGTCTCTTTTGTTTCTTTTGCATTTATTTCTGCTCTAAGTTTTAAGATTTCTTTCCTTCTACTAACCCTGGGGTTCTTCATTTCTTCCTTTTCTAGTTGCTTTAGGTGTAGAGTTAGGTTATTTATTTGACTTTTTTCTTGTTTCTTGAGGTGTGCCTGTATTGCTATGAACTTTCCCCTTAGGACTGCTTTTACCGTGTCCCACAGGTTTTGGGTTGTTGTGTTTTCATTTTCATTCGTTTCTATGCAAATTTTGATTTCTTTTTTGATTTCTTCTGTGATTTGTTGGTTATTCAGCAGCGTGTTGTTCAGCCTCCATATGTTGGAATTTTTAATGGTTTTTCTCTTGTAATTGAGATCTAATCTTACTGCATTGTGGTCAGAAAAGATGCTTGGAATGATTTCTATTTTTTTGAATTTACCAAGGCTAGCTTTATGGCCCAGGATGTGATCTATCCTGGAGAAGGTTCCATGTGCGCTTGAGAAGAAGGTGAAATTCATTGTTTTGGGATGAAATGTCCTATAGATATCAATTAGGTCTAACTGGTCTATTGTATCGTTTAAAGTTTGTGTTTCCTTGTTAATTTTCTGTTGAGTTGATCTATCCATAGGTGTGAGTGGGGTATTAAAGTCTCCCACTATTATTGTGTTATTGTTAATTTCGCCTTTCATACTTGTTAACATTTGTCTTACATACTGTGGTGCTCCCGTGTTGGGTGCATATATATTTATAATTGTTATATCTTCTTCTTGGATTGATCCTTTGATCATTATGTAGTGACCATCTTTGTCTCTTTTCACAGCCTTTGTTTTAAAGTCTATTTTATCTGATATGAGTATTGCTACTCCTGCTTTCTTTTGGTCCCTATTTGCATGGAAAATCTTTTTCCAGCCCTTCACTTTCAGTCTGAATGTGTCCCCTGTTTTGAGGTGGGTCTCTTGTAGACAACATATGTAGGGGTCTTGTTTTTGTATCCATTCAGCCCGTCTTTGTCTTTTGGTTGGGGCATTCAACCCATTTACGTTTAAGGTAATTACTGATAAGTATGATCCTGTTGCCATTTACTTTATTGTTTTGGGTTCGAATTTATACACCGTTTTTGTGTTTCCTGTCTAGAGAATATCCTTTAGTATTTGTTGGAGAGCTGGTTTGGTGGTGCAGAATTCTCTCAGCTTTTGCTTGTCTGAAAAGCTTTTGATTTCTCCTTCATACTTGCATTTTGATCCCCACAGCAGTTTTATTTATGTACCTGGGCACATTCTTCCTGTTGGATGTGCATCAAGTTCATGCCAACAGTGTATGTCATCATTATATTTTAGATGTACAGCTAATAAGAGCTTCCCAGGTGGCTCGGTGGTAAAAGAATCCTCTTGCCAGTGCAGGAGACACAGGATACACAGGTTTGTTCCCTGGGTGGGGAAGATCTCCTGGAGAAGGAAATGGCAACCCGCTCCAGTATTCTTGCCTGGGAAATCTGGGACAGAGGAGCCTGGCAGGCCACAGTCCATGGAGTCACAAAGAGTTGGACATGACTGAGCACGCACATACACACATACATGTAATACATTTTTATCAGGTTGGAAAAATCTATAAAATGAGAAAACTGCCACCATGCCATCCTGAGGAATGACCTATTATCTGTGGTGGAGGAGAACCGTACTTCTTCTCCTTGCTAAGTGGCCTGCAAGCTCAGTTTCCAGTGGGCTCTTATGACTTTATTTTAGCAAGCATTATAAACACTGAAATTTTTTTCTTTTTCTATAAGAATGGAACTTGTTTTAAGAAATCACAAAAAGAATCAATGCATGGTATGGAGAGGGAGGAGGGAGGAGGGTTCAGGATGGGGAACACATGTATACCTGTGGCAGATTCATTTTAATATTTGGCAAAACCAATACAATATTGTAAAGTTTAAAAATAAAATAAAATTTGAAAAAATTAAAAATTAAAAAAAAAAGAATCAATGCAGGAGTTTAAGATTAGAGGCAATATTTCTTTAAAAATTCATTTGATTGTTTTCCACCTCAGTCATTCAAATCAGGAAAGCATCTTCCTCAACACATATCAGAATGGAGCACCTAACTTATTTGAAGCAGATACTCAGATGGAAAATAAGTTTTTTAAGCACTTATCTTCACTGTTAAAAATAGGTTATCTGCAAGCTGATATGGTTGTGGTGAAGACCGCTCAGTCATGTCTGACTCTTTGCGACCCCATGGACTGTAGCCTACCAGGCTCCTCTGTCCATGGGATTTTCCAGGCAATAGTACTGGAGTGGATTGCCATTTCCTTCTCCAGGGACCTTACTGACCCAGGAATCAAACCCGGGTCTCCCACATTGTAGACAGATGCTTAACCATCTGAGCCACCAGGGAAGTCCATGCAAGCTTATAAGGACTCTTTAAATAATCATAGTAATAGTGACCATGTATTAAACAATATTAAATAATACTAGTTATTTTATGGAATCTCATTTATCCTTATAACAATCCTAAAAAATCCTAAAACTCCTATTGCACTTTATAAATAAAGAAGTGGGATTTAAAATTATTTTATTTTTCTTATCCAAGGTCATATGGTAAATGTCAAAATCCAAATTCTGTCTCATAAAGTCTCATTTTCAATGTTCTCATGGAATATGAATGTTTTAACACTCTATTATGTCCAGTACTCACCACCACTCAAAACAAAACAATACATAATTTCCTTGCACACATTTGTTATTTACCTATGAGAACCTGATTCTCCTGTTCACTCCCCAACCTGCAGCTGCACCCAGCAGGCTCCATTGTAGCATGTTTCCTGGTTCTTCTGTAATATGTTTCACCAAAGTTCTGATTTCACGATTGCTGTGGTTTATTTTCTCAATATGTGTAAAGGAAAAGGAAAGAACACAGTACCTTCCCTGTTAAGCAATCCTACAACACACCAAGTAACCAAAGGCAATAACCCAGGTTATGGTTACTGGACCCAATGGTGCCTGCATCCTTCCATGAAAACACTCCTGCTGAATGCAGTTATCAAAGAGGCTCTGGGAAACTCAGAAGTCTCATCTCATCAGCCTCTTGGCCAGGAACTCCCTTATTTTATAGTAATTAAAAAATAACTAAAATATTGACTTGCAAGTGATTTATACAGAACTGCCTAAGCAAAGTATGACAATATGATGATTGAAATTCTGTATTTCACTAATTATTTCACATCCATGACCTTATTTGGTTCTCAAGATGATCTTGGGAGATAAAAAAGAAAATGGTGGTAATTAGTCCATTTAATGCAGAAAAAAAGTTAAGATACATACTGAGATGATAACAAAGATGGAATTCATATTAGATACCCTAGCTTGTGGTTCTGTGTTCTTTTTACTATAACTCTTTTCTGTATAATATTCTTTGCTTCTCCAACTTCTTGTATGTTGTTCTTAATATTGTTTTAGCCTTTACTGACTCTTTTCCTAAATGTAAGGACCATGCCTTAGGAAGTTTTATATTTAATATAATGTCAAATACCTAAGAGGCCTCAAGGAATATGTATTGGGTTGGAATAAACAATCTTGTAGTCATACTGTTATGATCTTGTTTAGGCCTTCATGTTCCCTGAATTTATTTCATGAGAAATAAGCCTTCCTGAGGTCTCAGTGGTGGTTTAGGAAATATTAAAATCCAGCTCACTGCCTTGAATCATCCAAAGAAGACAAATATTCAGGAAATTTAAAATTTAACACCCCAAAACATAAATGCCAGTCACCCTAAGTGTTATGAGAGTGGAAGCAGCCTTAAGTGGAAACAGCTGTTCACAAACCCACAGAGTTACAGCTTTCTAAAGATGTCACATATACAGACAGCCAGTTAGTTAACCTGAATGAACAAGATGCTGATGTTTCTTGAGGAAGCTGCAGGTCAATCCTGATGGTCATCCAGTTGGCAGGGACAGTCCTGACACTCTCCAAATATTGCCTTCCCCTCTCCCCTGAGCAGGCCTCTCTGCTGGCTAAACACAGCCGGGCCTCAGGCAGAGTCCAGACTGAGTCCCATCACTTCTCAGGATGGAACCTGCCCACCTTTCTCCTTGGTTGCAGCCTCTGGGCCAGTGATCCTGGGCTGGGTTGGAATTGGAGTTAGACTGCCAGACCCTCCTTTTCTTATTCCTCATTTTGATTTTTCATGGCCATGGGTAGTAGCTAGATCTTAGTTCTTTGCTTCATTCCCTTATGGGAACCTGAAATTTTCATTGAATGATGTTGAGCTATTTATAACACGTGGGCTAGAGTCATCATCTAGTGCTGAAACTCTGAAACCTACCCCTTTTGAGAAAAAGCTGTGATAACTGAGGTCTTCAAACTGAGCTCCAGTAAATCTGCAAAGGAAAATCATTTAAATCTTCTAATATCTGTGTGGAAGGGACTACCTTCCCCCCCCCCCCAGAAAAAAAAACATAAAATACACTTAACAATTTCTTCCTTAGAGCAGTAATTCTTAATTCTAGAGGCATTCCTCAGTCAGTTTGACTGCTGTAACAAAATACCATAAACTGGGTGGCCTAAACATGAATTTCTCACAGTTCTAGTGGCTGGAAGATCAGAGTGCCAGCATGGTGAACTTCTTGGTGAGAGATCTCTTCTTGGTTATGTCCTCACATGGCATGTTATATCCTTCTTGGTGTGTATAAGCAGGGAGAGAGAGAGAGAGGGAGATCTCCTGCCTCCTCCTCTTTTTATAAGGGCACTAATTTCATCATCAGCGCCCCACCCTTATGACTTAATCTAACCCTGCTTATCTCCCCAAAGTCCTATGTCCAAATATCACTACACTAGGTATTATTAATAGGATTTCAACATACGAATTTTGAGGGGATATAAACATTTGGTCCAAAGCAATACCAATGCACAATTAGAATCATTTGAGGAGCTTTTTTATTTACTAATAATTAGGCTCCTTTCTCCCAAACCAATTACATTAGAATCTCAGGAGAGTGGGGCTTGAGATTGCACATTTCTGAGAAGCTCCCAAATGACTATCAACTACAAATTGGCGTTTGCCAAGAGCATTTGCCACCTGCCTCTGCAGAGACTGAATCCTGTGCTACTGCAGCTGTTGACCCTCAACATGCCCTGAAGGCAGTTCAGGGTGGAGAGTGAGGCATTCTGTGCTCAGGGGACACTGGGGAACAGGTCTTTAGATAGATATTTTTAGGAACTGATTTCACAATCCCAGTCCTTTTATCTCATATCTCGAAAAGCTTTCATGGTGACATCATCAGCCTGGTGACTATTAGAAAACCTTTTGTAAAGTAAGCCTTGATTGCATTGATCTCCACCTTCACCAAAATCTTATGCCCATGTGACACAATCACTAAAGCCCGCAAGCCTAGAGCCCATGCTCTGCAACAAGAGAAGCTGCCAAAATGAGATGCTCACACACCGCAACTACAGCGTATCCCCCACTCACCACAACTAGAGAATGTCTGTGTGCAGCAATGAAGACCTATCACAGCCAAAAATAAATAAACACATTTTTTAAAATTAACTGGAAGGTTTCTAAAATACAGATTGTTAGGCCCCACTTTAGACTTAAGGATTCATTAGGTGATGTTGATATGGTTGGTCCGGAAATGCCACTTTGAAATCACTATAGTGTGCCCTGCCCCCATCAGCACCGCTCCTGCTTTTTTGGTCCTCCTAACTCATTGTGGCTGCAATGGTGAAAGTCTGAGAGGACAGAAAGCACAACCAAGGAAGACAGGTAGAAAACCCCATCCCTCAACTGTGCTTGGATCTGGGTCTATATGTTGTTATTGTTGTTTAGTTCCTCAGTCCTGTTTGACTCTTTGCCACTCCATGGATGCAGCATGCCAGGCTTCCCTGTCCATCACCAATTCCCAAAACTTGCTCAAATTCATGTCCATCGAGTTGGTGATGCTATCCAACCATCTCATCCTCTGTCATCCCCTTCTCCTCCCACCTTCAATCTTTCCCAACATAAGGGTCTTTTCCAAGAAGTCAGTTCTTTTTATCAGGTGGCCAAAGTATTGGAGCTTCAGCTTCAGCATCAGTCCTTCCAATGAATATTCTGGGTTGGTTTCCTTTAGGATGGGCTGATTTGATCTCCTTGGTGCCCAAACGACTCTCAAAAGTCTTCTCCAAAAACCACAATTTGAAAGCATCAATTCTTCAGTACTCAGGCTTCTTTATGGTCCAACTCTCACATCCATCCATGACTACTGGAAAAAAGCATAGCTTTGACTATACAAACCTTTGTCGGTAAAGTAATGTCTCTGCTTTTTAATACACTGCCTAGGTTTGTCATAGCTTTTCTTCCAAGGAGTGAGTGTCTTTTAACTTCATAGCTGCAGTCACTGTCAGAGAAGGCAATGACAACTCACTCCAGTCCTCTTGCCTGGAAAATCCCATGGACGGAGGAGCCTGATAGGTTGCAGTCCATGGGGTCGTGAAGAGTCAGATAGGACTGAGCGACTTCACTTTCACTTTCACTTTCCTGCATTGGAGAAGGAAATAGCAACCCACTCCAATGTTCTTGCCTGGAGAATCCTGGGGACGGTGGAGCCTGGTGGGCTGCCGTCTATGGGGTCACACAGAGTCGGACACGACTGAAGTGAGTTAGCAGCAGCAGCAGCAGCAGCAGCAGTGAGTGATTAAAGACAGCTGTGACAAGAAGGAGAGGGTGAAGTAATACAACTCCAGTGTTTGTGACAGCCCAGGGCTTTGTGGCTCAGCTAATAAAAAAAATCTGCCTGCAGTGCGGGAGACCTGGGTTTGATCCCTGGGTTGGGAAGATCTCCTGGAGAAAGGAAAGGCTACCCACTCCAGTATTCTGGTCTGGAGAATTCCATGGACTGTATGGTCCATGGGTTCACAAAGAGTTGGACACAACTAAGCGACTTTCACTTTACTTTCACTTTTCAGGGCAGTCCAGGCAGCACTAACCAACCACCCCGGCTAGCTGGATTTTGGAGTGAGCCATTACTAAGTAGGGTGATTCCATCAGGGAAAGTCAAAACTCGATTTCTAGGGATTAATAGAAATCAATCAGGTTCCACAAACTTCTGCAGAGTTACTAGAAAATACGGGGTTCAGCCATTGACAACATTCAAACACCACTGACTAGAAGAGAATGAAACAAGATTACAGAACAAGGCACAGACCTGAATTAGCTCTCTCTTAACCTCTGTCTTAACCGCTTTCAACTCTCATAGTTGAGTGGACCCAATAGGTCAAGTCTGGTTTTTACAATTTGCTGAGCTTAATTCTTTGAATCTTGACTATTTAAAAGTCTCCGTGTGTCACCTAGTGAAAACTGAGCTGAAAAATGTGCTGTTTCATCTGTTCTGCAGGGTCTGACCACTGTTCAGTAAAGGGAAAAATACAAACATATACAATCTACTCCAGTGCTTCTCTAATGTTAATGGGCATTTGAATCACTGAGGGAATAGGGTACAACGAGATGCAAAATAGCCTTGAGTACAGCCTGAGATTCTTTGAAAAGCATTTAAATCTATCCCATCTGAACTGGTATTATAGATTATATCACAAATGTCAAAATACTGAAAGAAAACATGGGAGAATTTTTTTAAACATTTTTTTCCTTTCTACATAAGTTGCAAATCCAAAACCATAATAGAAAAAAAAAAAAAAAACTGAAAAATACAACAAAAATCTAAATTTCCCCCAAGGTAAAAAGTACTATAATCAGGGCAAAACAGAAAAAATATTTGCATATGGAAAGGGATTGTTTCCCTTTTTAATGTTGAAATTTCTTCACTAAGAAAATGACTTATCAACTTAGAAACTCAAATTGTCAAATGACAGGAACAGTTCAAGGTCAATAGAAGGAGGGCTTACATATGAATCTATGCTCAATATCACTCATAGTTGAAATAATGTAAAAAGTAATGGAGATATACATGTGTATATATAGATACAAATAACTTTGATGATCTTAGAGGTAATATGCATTTTATCTCTAAGATCGTCAAAGTTATTTGTCTGCTTTTATATGTGAAACATTGTTGATGGGAGTTAATTCTGTTGGTGGGTATAGGATAAAAACCATTACCACATCCTGCTGGTAGAGATGTAAACTGTTGCAATGTAGTTGATGGGCAATTAAAATACATATAGCTTATGATTCAGTGAAGACCATGTCCAGAAATTTATCCTAAGGATATATTTGCATATATGCATATGTGTTCCATGTCCAGTTCTAACTGTTGCTTCCTGACCTGCATATAGGTTTCTCAAGAGGCAGGTCAGGTGGTCTGGTATGCCCATCTCTTGAAGAATTTTCCACAATTTATTGTGATCCACACAGTCAAAGGCTTTAGCATAGTCAATAAAGCAGAAATAGATGTTTATATGCAGGTCAGGAAGCAACAGTTAGAACTGGACATGAAACAACAGACTGGTTCAAAATAGGAAAAGGAGTGTGTCAAGGATGTATATTGTCACCCTGCTTATTTAACTTATATGCATCATGAGAAATGCTGGGCTGGAGGAAGCACAAGCTGGAATCAAGATTGCCGGGAGAAATATCAGTAACCTCAGATATGCAGATGATACCACCCTTATGGCAGAAAGTGAAGAGGAACTAAAAAGCCTCTTGATGAAAGTGAAAGAAGAGAGTAAAAAAGTTGGCATAAAACTCAAAATTCAGAAAACTAAGATCATGGCATCTGGTCCCATCACTTCATGGCAAATAGATGGGGAAACAGTGGAAACAATGTCAGACTTTATTTTGGGGGGCTCCAAAATCACTGCAGATGGTGACTGTAGCCATAAAATTAAAAGACGCTTACTGCTTGGAAGGAAAGTTATGACCAACCTAGATAGCATATTGAAAAGCAGAGACATTACTTTGCCAACAAAGGTCCGTCTAGTCAAGGCTATGGTTTTTCCAGTGGTCATGTATGGATGTGAGAGCTGGACTGTGAAGAAAACTGAGCACCAAAGAATTGATGCTTTTGAACTTTGGTGTTGGAGAAGACTCTTGAGAGTCCCTTGGACTGCAAGGAGGTCCAACCAGTCCATCCTAAAGGAGATCAGCCCTGGGTGTTCATTGGAAGGACTGATGTTAAAGCTGAAACTCCAATACTTTGGCCACCTTATGCGAAGAGTTGACTCATTGGAAAAGACTCTGATGCTGGGAGGGATTGGGGGCAGGAGGAAAAGGGGATGCCAGAGGATGAGATGGCTGGATGACATCACCAACTCGATGGACATGAGTTTGAGTAAACTCCAGGAGTTGGTGATGGACAGGGAGGCCTGGCATGCTGTGATTCATGGGGTCACAAAGAGTTGGACACGACTGAGTGACTGAACTGAACTGAACTGATATATATGTGTGTATGTGCACATATACACAAGGTTGAGTTTCCCAGAAAATCACTGTGGCCCTGCTTTTAGTAAATTGTTAGAAATAATCAATATGAATAAAGGACCAATTAAATAAATTACTATACATCTTTACAACTGAATACAATGCAACCACTAAAAAGACTAAAATATAACATACCATTGATATTAAAAGATATCTAAGGACTTTATCAAAATTAAAAACCTTTGCCCTATGAAAGGCTCTCTGAAGATGACAAAGAAACAAGCCACATTCAGAATACCCTGGACCCCACAGCCAGCCATATAAAGAACTAGCCCCTATCCACCATCAGGCACAAAATCAGGGCCCTGCAGCCAGAGACCTCAAGAAATGGCTCGAGCCACCAGCTTGGTGGCACCAGATTTCAGACAACTTGCACCCCTCAGCAAACCACCCCAGGATCCAGCTGTACTTGCCAGTGGGCCAATACCAGCTTTGGAACACCCTAAAGCCCACAGCCAGCAATGTCAGGAACCAGCCCCACCTACCAGCAGGCCAACACTAGAACTGAGATACCTGACCCTGCAACCACCCACCCCAAAACCCAGCCCTACCCACCAGCGGGCCATCACCAGCCTGAGACCCCAGGTTTCTACAGTCAGCTGCCTCATGGTGAGGCCCCACCCACCACCAGCCAGCAGCCTCCTCAGGCCAAGGGCCAATGGTGCCTACCAGACTTAACATAGTAGTCAGCCCTCTACAACAGAAAGATTCAGAGTTCACATAGGGGGCACCCTTAGAACATACAGTTCTGGTGACCAGAGAGGAGTGCATTTCTGGGATGCATAGGATGTCTCATACCAAAGGCCACTTCTCCAAGACTGAGAAATCTAACCAATCTACCAAATACACAGAAATAAGATTAGCAAATCAGGCAAAATGAAGCAACAGAGGAACATGTTCCAAATGGAAGAACAAGATAAAATCCCAGGAGAAGAACTAAATGAAGTGGAGATAAGTGACCTATCCAATAAAGAGATCAAAGTAATGACCATAGAGATGACCAAAGAACTTGAGAGAAGAATAAATGAACAGAACAGAGAAGTTAGAAGAAGAACCAGAGATGCAGAATACAATAAATGAGATAAAAATTATACTAGACAGAATAAATAGATTAGATTATACAGAATAATGAGCTAGAATCACTGAGTACAGCTAGAATCACTAGAATACAGAATCACTGAGCTAGAAGACAGAGTAATGGAAATCACTGATATTAAACAGAAAAGTGAAAAAATAAGAGAAATGAGGACCATTTAAAAGACCTCTGAGACAATAAAGAGTAACTTTTTAAATACTAGAATTTGCATTATAGGGGTCCCAGAAGGAAAGAGTGAGAAAGAGGCATAGAATATTTGAAGACATAGTTTAAGACATTGAAGACAAGGTACACTATATTTTAAATGCCAAAAATTAAAGAGAAATTATTAAAAGCAGCAAGGGAAAAGCAATAAGTTATGAAAAAGGAAACTTTCATAAGGCTAAGAGCTGACTTTTCTGAAGAAATCCTGAGGCCAGAAAAAAGTGGCACAATATATTTAATGTGATGAAAGAAAAAACCTACAACCAGGAGTATTCTATTCAGCAAGGATTTCATTCAGATTTGATGGAAGAGATCAAAGATTTACAGACAAGCAACAGCTTAAAGGGTTCCACTCCACCAAACTAGCTTGACAAGAAATGTTAAACAAACTTATCTAAGTGAAAAAGAAAAGGCCACTACTAGAAACATTAAAATTACAAAATAAAAAGCTCATTGATATAGGCAACTATATAGTAAAAATGGTAAATCAGCCATGTACAAAGTTAGTCGGAATGTTAAAGACAAAAGTAGTAAAATTAGCTACATCCACGATAAATAGCTAAAAGATATACACAAAAAACCATGTAAACTATGATGTCAATAAAGAAATTGGGGTGAAGGGAGGCAAAAATGTCAAAATGTGTTCGAAACTAAAGATCAGGAACTTAAAATAATCATTCATAACCAAAATCTATAATAGGTACACATATACACACACAAAAAGGAATCTAAACACAACACTAAAGATAGTCATCAAATAACAAAGGAAGAAAACAAAAACAGAATGACCAAAAAGAACTAGAAAACAACTGCCAATTAACAAAATGGAAATAAGAATATACATCTTAATAATTACTTTAAATTTAAATGGAAAAGCACTCCATAACAAACATAGCATGGTTGGATGGATATAAAAAAAAGACTCATACATATGATGCCTACAGTAGACTCACTTCAGACCTAAAGATTCACACAGATTAAAAGAGGATGGGTTAAGATATCTTTTGCAAATTGAAATAAAAAGAAAGCTAGGGTAGCAAGACATATCCAACAAAATACACTTTAAAATAAAAACTGCAATAAGAGACAAAGAAAAACACTACAAATTGATTAAAGGATTAATCTAAGAAGAAGCTATAACAATTTAAAATATATATGCACCAAACAAAGGAGTTCCAAAATACATAAAGTAAATATTATCAGACACAAAAGGAGAAATCGACAGTAACACAATAGTAGTCGAAGACTAACACCCCACTTACATCATTGGAAAGTTCATCCAGACAGAAAATCAATAAGGAATCACTGGCCTGAGGGACACATTAGACCAAATGAACTTAACAGATACATAAAGGACATTCCATCCAAGAACAGCAGAATACATATTCTTTTCAAGTGCACCTGGAATATTCTCCAGGATAATCAGATGCTAGGCCACTCAACAAGTCTGAATAAATTTTAAAAACCTGAAGTCATATTAAGGATCTTTTCCGATCACAATGCTATGAGACTAGAAACCAACTACTTGGGGGTGGGGGGGGGGGGTGGGGGGAAACCTGCAAAATACAGAAGCACTTGGAGACTAAACTTATGGTTCACTGCTGAAATCAAAGAACAAATTTTAAAAATACCTGAAGGCAATTGAAAAAAAAAGCACAACTTTACAAACTCTATGGGATAGAGAAAAAGAAGTTCTAAGAGGGAAGTTTATAGCAATACAAGCCTACCTCATGAAACAAGAAAAATCTCAAATAAACAAAAATCTAAACATAATCTTGTGCCTAAAGCAACTAGAGAAGAACAAACAAAACCCAAAGTTAGTAGAAGGAAAGAAATCATAAAGCCCAGAGCAGAAATAAATGAAATAGTGACTAAGCTATAATAGAAAAGACCAATGAAACTAAGACCTGGTTTTCAAATAAAAGAAAGATAAAAATTGGTAACATTTATCCAGACACAAGAAATGAAGACAAGATCCTCTTGGAATCAAAATTAGCAATGAAAAGGAAGAAATTACAACCAACACCACAGAAATAAGAAGAATCACAAACAATTACTAAGAATAACTATATGCCAATAAAATGGACAAACTAGAAGAAATGGACAAATTCCTAGCGATGTATAATATCCCAAGATTGAACCAGGAAGAAATGGAAAATATAAACAGACCAGTTGCTGCTGCTAAGTCGCTTCAGTCATGTCCGACTCTGTGCGACCCCATAGGTGGCAGCCCACCAGGCTCCCCCGTCCCTGGGATTCTCCAGGCAAGAACACTGGAGTGGGTTGCCATTTCCTTCTCCAATGCATGAAAGTGAAGGGTGAAAGTGAAGTCGCTCAGTCGTGTCCGACTTTTAGCGACCCCTTGGACTGCAGCCTACCAGGCTCCTGCATCCATGGGATTTTCCAGGCAAGAGTACTGGAGTGGGGTGCCATTGCCTGCTCCAGGAGATCTTCCCGACCCAAGGATTGAAGCCGGGTCTCCCATACTGTAGGCAGACGCTTTGCTGTCTGAGCCACCAGGGAAGTCTTGGTTCTTGGTAGGACACAAAGGGGAATATATACCCAATGCAAGAAAATTTATTGAAGATAAGGAAAGAAAGAACAGAAAGAACACCTCAGGATAGAGGTTGGTCAGGCCAAGTGATGCAGTAGCCCAGGAGGGCTGGGGTACAGAGTTTTTAAGGCAAAGTCATTTGCATAATCCAGGGGTTGTTGACTGGCAGTCTTCATTGACAGTTGCAGGTTATATAAGAAGGTGCTCTACCATGCATATCCTTCCCATAATTCAGTCTGTTATAATTAGATGCATGTATTCATGGAATATTTATAAACAGTTAATGAGCCCAATGGGCTTCCCTTGTGCCTCAGCTGGTAAAGAATCCACCTGCACTGTGGGAGACCTGGGTTTGATCCCTGAGTTGGGAAGATCCCCTGGAGAAGGGAAAAGCTATCCACTCCAGTATTCTGGCCTGGAGTATTAAAAAGAAGAGAGATTACTTTGCCAACAAAGGTCCGTCTAATCAAAGCCATGGTTTTTTGAGTAGTTATGTATGGATGTGAGAGTTGGACCATAAAGAAAGCTGAGCGCCGAAGAACTGATGCTTTTGAACTGTGGTGTTGGAGAAGAGTCCCTTGGACTACAAGGAGATCAAACCAGTCCATCCTAAAGGAGATCAGTCCTGAATATTCATTGGAAGGACTGATGCTGAAGCTGAAATTCCAATGCTTTGGCCACCTGATGCAAAGAACTGACTCATTGGAAAAGACCCTGATGCTGGGAAAGATTGAGAGCAGGAGAAGAGGGCGACAGAGGATGAGATGGTTAGATGGCATCATTGACTCAATGGGCATGAGTTTGAGCAAGCTCCGGGAGTTGGTGATGGACAGGGAGGCTGCAGTCCATGGGATCTCAGAGTCGACACGACTGAGCAACTGAACTGAACTGAATGTGTCCGGTGGCACCAAAGGTTATCTGAGTGCCTGATGGTGTGAGATGTGTGCATGTGCTAGAGCAGGGAAGTCCCACCAGTGGGCCAATGGGGAAGGTTTCTAGCCCCCTGACTATTTTGGAGTACTGAGGGGCATATTTGGAGTGGGCCTGGTGAATTGTTTGGTGGGATTAGGCAACCATTGGATGTTTAGCTGAAGGGGCTGCCTCTCATTGCTTTTGGCTGCCTTCCTGTCTAACAAAACCACAGTGATACATCACTGCATCTATTAGGACAGCTAAAATGAAAAACAGTGACAATACCAAATGTTGGCAATATGGAGAAAATGACCTCTTATATATTGCTAGTGGGAATGAAAAATGCACACTTGGGAAATTAATATGGCAGTATTTTTAAACAGAACGTATATTTATACAATGCAGCCATTTCACTTCCAAGCATTTGTATCAGAGAATGAAACCTAGATTCACAAGAAACCAATAAACAATTGTTATAGCAGTTTTAAGTATTTTTTAATTGAAGTATAACTGACATAGTTTCAGGCATATAATATAATGATTTGGTATTTGCATATACTGCAAAATGATCACCACACTAAGTCTGATAAAAACCTGTCACCATAGATGGTTACAATTTTCTTATTGTGATGAGAACTTTTAAGATTTACTCTCTTAGCAACTCTAAAATATGTACTACTATAGTATTATTACCTATAGTTACCATCTGCGCATTATACCCCTAGGACTTACTTATTTTACAACTGCGAGTTTGTACATTTTGACCCTCTTCATTCATTTCATTCACTCCCTACTCCCTTGAGTCTGGTAACTATCCAACTGTTCTCTGTTAGTCAGCTGTATCTATGAGCTCAGTTTTTTTATTGTTGTTTTAGATTCTACATGAGTACTACAGCAGCTTTATTTGTAATAGGCAGAAACAGAAACAAACAAAATGTATCCTCAATAGGTGAATGGCTAAACAAACTGTAGTACACCGATGTTAGGGGAAGCATACCAACTGAAACCGCCCACCCTAGCCAGGCACCATAGTAACCATTTGCATGAGTTGTTTTATGACAGGGGGTCCTCGTAAGGAACACGGAACTAATAAGCCAACACCAACAGGGAGAGTTCAGGAAAGTTCAAAAAGTGACACCACGTGTCCAACCACCTCCCAGAATCCTTCTCGCCAGCAGCCATCTTGTCTGAACAAGGCGTGCACCACCAGGAAGGACTCTGAGTCAGAATGATAGGCTAAAAGCAACCCGGAAACTAATCCCATCACCATAAAACCAGACTTCCAGAGCAGTTCTCCTGGGTTCCCTTAGCATACTGCTCTCCACCTGGGTGCCGCTTCCCAATAAAATCTCTTGCTTTGCCAGCACCTGTGTCTTCTCGAACAATTCATTTCCAAGTGTTAGACAAGAGCCCACTTTCAGGCCCTGGAAGGGGTCCCCCTTCCTGCAGTACGTATATTGTGAAAATAAAAAGAATTCATTAACTCAGCAATTGGAATGAACTACTACTACACACAAGAATTTGGATAGATTCAGAAAGACTTTATGCTAACTGAATTCTTCCTTTCATATATACCTCCGCTATATTGGGACAATTCTGTTTCCTTGTTTACTTTGCTTCTTGCATTCCCCCAGCTCCTCAGCAATCACTGTGGCAAGTGGCAGCGTCCTATGGATCGAAGTTTTGGGAGCCCTCATTCACATCTGGAGAACGAAAATCGCTGATGGCTGTGACATTTCTTACTAGTTTGGCAGGACATATTTTCATTTCACATTTTAAAATGCTTTTAAGCCCATCAAATATATGATAGCACATCTCTAAATTACTCAGTGATCAACAACCCAGATGCCTGATGCGCCAGGCAGGATAATGTTTATTAGGCCATGCGTGGTATTTAGGAAACGGCTGAGACTGTGACAAACTGGAAAGAACTCCAAGACAAAGCGCTCAAATGCAAATGTTTATATAACTCAGCCTGGGCCAGACAAAAAACAGCAACGTCCTGCCAGCAGTCACAAGCAACCCATCCTCGTCTGTCTGCTGTGGCATCCTGTTTCACTGCAGACGAGTCTGATTACTAGAAACGTCTTTATACTGAGCTGATATTTATCTGTGGCGATTTCTCCCTGTGAGCTCTAGTTCTGAGCATTTCCTTCACATGAGAAGTGTGGACCTGATTTCAGAGTACATTAACTGGACTTGTTGGCATGCAGTTAAGAACTAGTTCCTTTATTAAATGCCCAGAGCTGCCTACACGTAGGCAGTGTTTGTCCTCACACTGCTGCTGCTGCTGCTGCTGAGTCACTTCAGTCGTGTCCGACTCTGTGCGACCCCATAGACGGCAGCCCACCAGGCTCCCCCGTCCCTGGGATTCTCCAGGCAAGAACACTGGAGTGGGTTGCCATTTCCTTCTCCAATGCATGAAAGTGAAAAGTGCAAGTGAAGTCACTCAGTCGTGTCCGACCCTCAGCGACCCCATGGACTGCAGCCTACCAGGCTCCTCCGTCCATGGGATTTCCCAGGCAAGAGTACTGGAGTGGGGTGCCATTGCCTTCTCCGTGTCCTCACACAAACCAGGGTAAATGCAAACTCTGTCATTTAACAGATCTAAGACATTGAAAATGTGATTCAATCTTTAGATATCTTCCTATTCAAAATGAGAATAATAATAATAATAATGGCCAATTTGCAGAGTTACTGTGAGAATCAAAGACGGAAACATTAAAATGCCAAGTAGATGTCAAGGAAAATGCTTCTGTCAGAAAATGATTGTGACAGAGGACACGCTGGGGCTTATTGTTCAACTTTCTTGGATTTTGTGAGTGGAAAATATGCAAATTTTCAGAATAATTTCATAGCCAAGGATCCAAGGTTGAGCTTCCTCTGTTCCCAATCTACCAGGCTCGTTTCCTCATTTTGCCACTAGATGGCAACTCCTCCCCAGAGCATTTGAGCTCCAAGGACGTAAAATCTCCAGTTTCTCAGAGGCTTTCTTTGATGTTACAAATCAGGCCTAGAGCTGCGCCAAGTAACAGGGAGGCCTTGTGAAGAGAATTTGTTTTACTCAATAATTAAGAAATCCAGGGCCCTTTCCTGAAATTGAACCGGGGAAGCGGTGATGGTCCAGAAGAGCCACGTGTGACTCCCTCACTCCCTCAGCCAGCCTGGGTTTGCTCCTGCCGCACACAAGGCCTTTGCACTTGCTGGCCCACCCTCCTGGACCCTCTCCCTGCTGCATTTGGACAGGATGCTCCTTTATGCCTTTACTTACTAGCTCACAGGCCCCTTACCATAAGTCCCAGGAGTGCTGGGGCTGTGTCCTGTTCCCTAGACCATCCCCAACCTCAATAACTGTGCCTACTACATAATAATAAACATTCGCTCAATAAATATTTGTCAAACGAGAGTTAAAGAGTACCCAAGTTCTCAAACGTTGCTTTTCCACTAGCTGAAACAACACTCTTTCTCTTTTCCTTACGAAAGCAAATCCAGGTGCCAGAAAATGAGAGAGACACTCCAAACAGCCCGGAACTGGGTGTGGCAATGGTCCCCACCCCCCACCGATGGAAATCACATCTCATCTCCGACCTATACCTTGAGTCTCCAGTGACGACAGTAAGGCTAATAACCTAACCTGAGATACTGGGGGAAAGTCAGGAATGATGCTTTTCTTTCCTTATCAGTAAACATGGCTTCTAATATAATAGTCATTTGGAGAAAAAGCTGTTGCCAAAATCCCAGATTCCTTTGTTTGGTACGTGCCTCAAACTCAAATTAATTCATCCTCTCCTTCCACAGCCTGTCCCTGATGATGGCGTCAGAGCTGCAGGACTTTGGTCATTTCTCTCCTTGGAACCCACAGGTGGTCGTCACCCTCTAATGATCCTGCCTAAACCTAGGCAAAATGGCTGTCTGGGGAGGCCTTACAAATAGCTGTGAAAAGAAGAGAAGCGAAAAGCAAAGGAGAAAAGGAAAGATACAAACATCTGAATGCAGAGTTCCAAAGAATAGCAAGAAGAGATAAGAAAGCCTTCCTCAGCGACCAATGCAAAGAAATAGAGGAAAACAACAGAATGGAAAAGACTAGGGATCTTTTCAAGAAAATCAGAGATACCAAAGGAACATTTCATGCAAAGATGGGCTCGATAAAGGACAGAAATGGTATGGACCTAACAGAAGCAGAAGATATTAAGAAGAGATGGCAAAAATACACAGAAGAACTGTACAAAAAAGATTTTCATGACCCAGATAATCATGATGGTGTGATCACTGACCTAGAGCCAGACATCCTGGAATGTGAAGTCAAGTGGGCCTTAGAAAGCATCACTACGAACAAAGCTAGTGGAGGTGATTGATAGAATGCCAGTTGAGCTATTCCAAATCCTGAAAGATGATGCTGTGAAAGTGCTGCACTCAATATGCCAGCAAAGTTGGAAAACTCAGCAGTGGCCACAGGACTGGAAAAGGTCAGTTTTCACTCCAATCCCAAAGAAAGGCAATGCCAAAGAATGCTCAAACTACTGCACAATTGCACTCATCTCACATGCTAGTAAAGTAATGCTCAAAATTCTCCAAGCCAGGCTTCAGCAATATGTGAACTGTGAACTCCCTGATGTTCAAGCTGTTTTTAGAAAAGGCAGAGGAACCAGAGATCAAATTGCCAACATCCGCTGGATCATGGAAAAAGCAAGAGAGTTCCAGAAAAGCATCTATTTCTACTTTCTTGACTATGCCAAAGCCTTTGACTGTGTGGATCACAATCAACTGTGGAAAATTCTGAAAGAGATGGGAATACCAGACCACCTGATCTGCCTCTTGAGAAATCTGTATGCAGGTCAGGAAGCAACAGTTAGAACTGGACATGGAACAACAGACTGGTTCCAAATTGGAAAAGAAGTTCATCAAGGCTGTATATTGTCACCCTGTTTATTTAACTTATATGCAGAGTACATCATGAGAAACGCTGGACTGGAACAAACACAAGCTGGAATCAAGATTGCCAGGAGAAATATCAATAACCTCAGATATGCAGATGATACCACCCTTATGGCAGAAAGTGAAGAGGAACTAAAAAGTCTCTTGATGAAAGTGAAAGTGGAGAGTGAAAAAGTTGGCTTAAAGCTCAACATTTAGAAAACGAAGATCATGGCATCCAGTCCCATCACTTCATGGGAAATAGATGCAGAAACAGTAGAAACAGTGTCAGACTTTATTTTTCTGGGCTCCAAAATCACTGCAGATGGTGACTGCAGCCATGAAATTAAAAGACGATTACTCCTTGGAAGGAAAGTTATGACCAACCTAGATAGCACATTCAAAAGCAGAGACATTACTTTGCCAACACAGGTTCATCTAGTCAAGGCTATGGTTTTTCCTGTGGTCACGTATGAATGTGAGAGTTGGACTGTGAGGAAGGCTGAGCGCAGAAGATTTGATGCTTTTGAACTGTGGTGTTGGAGAAGACTCTTGAGAGTCCCTTGGACTGCAAGCAGATCCAACCAGTCCATTCTGAAGGAGATCAGCCCTGGGATTTCTTTGGAAGGAATGATGCTAAAGCTGAAACTCCAGTGCTTTGGCCACCTCATGCGAAGAGTTGACTCATTGGAAAAGACTCTGATGCTGGGAGGGATTGGGGGCAGGAGGAGAAGGGGACGACAGAGGATGAGATGGCTGGATGGCATCACTGACTCGATGGAACTGAGTGAACTCCGGGAGTTGGTGATGGACAGGGAGGCCTGGCGTGCTGCGATTCATGGGGTCACAAAGAGTCGGACACAACTGAGCGACTGATCTGATCTGAAACCTGGCCTCGATGTCCCCTTCTCCATCCTTCCCTGGGCTGTCACAAAAGACTATTTGATAAAATGCACAGCATGGACTATGACCCGCTCAAAACCCTCGATGGACGCTTTTCGTTTCATCTCACTTGTGAAACCTTTTCTCTCCCTGCCTCTCTGAGTAGAAATGAACCTCTGTTCCATGAGTCTCCACTAGTCTCATGTAGATTTCTCTCAAAGCATCTATCCCTCTTTATTGCAGTGAATTTTTATCTGCTGCTTTTCACTAGAATAACATAAAGGCTGGACCATAATTTACTCTTTTTTTGCTGTTTTTTATGCCCAGCACCTAAAAGTATATCTGGAGCATTTTGATGCCCACAATTGTTCCCCATTACCTACCAAATAAATTCCAACCTCATGTCCTATATCATTCAAGGCGAACAGCACGTCCCTTGGTGACTTCCCCACATGTCCCAGCCACTCCCAGGCAGGCTGAACACCTGTGTCCATGCTAGCACCTATCAGTGCCCCAGAGAGAGGCCTCTGAATGATAAACTTGAGTGTATGATGGTAGATCTTAACATCTGGTGGGATCTAGAGCCCAGAATGTGTGCTAAGTCGCTTAAGTCATGTCCAACTCTTTGTGACCCTGTGGACCATAGCCCACCAGGCAACTCTGTCCTTGGGATCTCCAGGCAAGAATACTGGAGTGGGCTGCCATGCCATCCTCCAGGGGACCTTCCCAACCCAGACTGCTTTGGTTCAAATCTCCCTTTCACAATTTACTGACTATGTGACTTGGAAAAGTATTCCATTACCTCTGTGGGCCTCTCTTCATTGGCAAAAAGGTGCTAATGTTAGTATGTTTCCCATAAGGCTTTTTTTTTTTTTTTTTTGAAGTGGGGTTTTTTGAGGATTTGATTAATATATGTGTGGAGAAGGGATAGGCTACCCACTCCAGTATTCTTGGGCTTCCTTTGTGGGGGATCCACCTGCAATGCAGGGGTTGCAGAGTCAGACACTACTGAGTGGCTTTCACTCTCAGTTTAATATATGTGAAGCTCTGGAACAATCTTGATACATAGTAAGCATACAATTCAGAGAAGGCAATGGCACCCCACTCCAGTACTCTTGCCTGGAAAATCCCATGGACGGAGGAGCCTGGTAGGCTGCAGTCCATGGGGTCGCTAAGAGTTGGACACAACTGAGCGACTTCACTTTCACTTTTCACTTTCATGCATTGGAGAAGGAAATGGCAACCCACTCCAGTGTCTTGCCCGGAGAATCCCAGGGATGGGGAAGCCTGGTGGGCTGCCGTCTATGGGGTCACACAGAGTTGGACACGACTGAAGTGACTTAGCAGCAGTAGCAGCAAACATACAATTAATTCTAATTATTATTAAGTGCCTGCTATATGTAAACCATGGGCTTCCCTGATGACTCAGTGGCAAAGACTGCCTGCAATTCAGGAGTCGCATGAGATGTGGGTTAGATCCCTGGGTCAGGAAGACCTCCTAGAGGAGGGCCCAGCAACCCACTGCGATATCCTTGCCTGGAGAATCCTGTGGACAGAGGACCTTGGAGGGCTACAGTCCACAGGGTCGCAGAGTAGGACACAATTGAGCAATTGAGCATGCATGTGTATATAAACTATGGTGCTAGAAACTTGACCTATATTACATCCAAACCTTACAACACCAGAAGGAGGCAAATTTTCCTCCTTCAACTGGTAAGAGGTCTATGGCCCATAGAGGTTAAATATCTTTGTCAATTCACATGGTCAGGAAGTGCTGGGACAAGGATTTGAACCCAAAATTGTCTCTTTCCTCTAAGAGGAGAGTGAAAAAGTTGGCTTAAAGCTCAACATTTAGAAAACGAAGATCATGGCATCCAGTCCCATCACTTCATGGGAAGTAGATGGGGAAACAGTGGAAACAGTGTCAGACTTTATTTTGGGGGGCTCCAAAATCACTGCAGATGGTGACTACAGCCATGAAATTAAAAGACACTTACTCCTTGGAAGGAAAGTTATGACCAACCTAGATAGCATATTCAAAAGCAGAGACATTACTTTGCCAACAAAGGTCCATCTAGTCAAGGCTATGGTTTTTCCAGTGGTCATGTATGGATGTGAGAGTTGGACTGTGAAGAAAACTGGGGGCCAAAGAATTCATGCTTTTGAACTGTGGTGTTGGAGAAGACTCTTGAGAGTCACTTGGACTGCAAGGAGATCCAACCGGTCCATTCTGAAGGAGATCAGCCCTGGGATTTCTTTGGAAGGAATGATGCTAAAGCTGAAACTCCAGTACTTTGGCCACCTCATGCGAAGAGTTGACTCATTGGAAAAGACTCTGATGCTGGGAGGGTTTGGGGGCAGAAGGAGAAGGGGACGACAGAGGATGAGATGGCTGGATGGCATCACTGACTCGATGGATGTGAGTCTGAGTGAACTCTGGGAAGTTGGTGATGGACAGGGAGGTCTGGCGTGCTGCGATTCATGGGGTCGCAAAGAGTCGGACATGACTGAGCGACTGAACTGAACTGAACTGAACTGTTTCTAAACCCTTTCAGTCAGCTGCATACCACTTATGAGACTTTTGGCATATGTGAACTATTGTTTGCTATGTATTCTTTAATTTGGCTCTTTTTCCTATGAATAGAGTGTAAATGTAAACTTCATTTCACTTTCACACATAAGATTGATGTGTTCACCAATCATCCTAATTCACATTAAAATAAATACTAAATTATTAAATGTTTATCCATCTTTCACTGAAAAATATAAAATATTTCACACTCCTTGGCCAACACAGTACTGGGCCATGCTGCTTAACCTGTTTGATCTATATGCCTTTTAGTGTTTGCTTTGGCAGCACATATACTAAAACTGGAACAATATTTGAGTTTTACAAGAATGAAGTAGTTGATCTTCTGTATTACAATGTGCATATATTTAACAATACTGCACTCTACACTTAAAAGTTTAAGAAGGCAGATTTCATGTTGCGAGTTTTTTGCCACAAGTGAGAGTGAGAAAGCAAAAAAAAAAAAAAAAATTATGAATAAAAATAAGAGAGAGAGAGCCAGAAATGCATAGTTAAAGTAATACAGGACCTCAATTTTAGACTTCATTCTACTGCTTGATTAGCTTTGATATGTTCGGCAATTCACTCAATAGTTACTTTCTCTTATCTCTTACATACGGATAATGCCACATGCTACAGATCTTTAAGATACTATAGGAAAAATTAAATTAGCAACTTTTGGGGTAATATTGTGAGAAATGTACCCCATAAATCAATATTTTAATTATTCCTTTTGCATAATAATAATAACTTGTATTCACACCAGAATCAAATTATAATAAGACAGGACCATAATGATATGCTCTTGTCAATAATCCAGTAGAAATTGTTATTAGATTTCAAACCAATCAACCCTTTCAAGGGAAACTGTGCTTCTCATAAAAATAGAATTTCCTTGACTAAGTTTCTCCAGGAGGCAAAGTTTTCTCTTTATTTGGGGCATATAAATACAGTGAAGATGCAGTTCAAAATTTTTTATTCTGGCAACAAAAGATTGAAAATAACTTGTGTTCAGACCAGAGAAACTGAAAAGTTCAGCATCCACTTGCCAATTACAAAGTCCTATATGCTGAAAATTTTGAACGTGTTCTCAAGTCTCATCTTGGTCCTGCGCACAAGATGAGACACAAATTAACCTGGATTTTACACACAATCAATGCACTTTCTATACACAAATACAAACAGCTCAATACTGCAGGTGATATTTTCCCATAAATTCAAGTATTTATTTGCATCCATGGAGTCCCTTAGCTAGAGGAAGTTCTGGTGCCATTTTTACTTTACTGCATGTTGCTTTTCACTTTGCTTAAACATAATCAGGGAAGTTCATAATACACTTAACACACAAATACTGTTGGTTTTACAATTTCTGTCAACATAGGTGAAAAGCACATCAGAATTTTATTTTATTAAAAAAGAATTACTTAACTTCTAAATAAAAAAGATCTTGAGGCTATTTATTCTTGGTAGGAGTAAACTTGAATTTATATGCCAATTTTGAGGAACTGGCAATGGCTATCTGGAATGCTGTGTTGTACACAAAGAGAAAACACGCCATAACACTCTCTAACTGCCAAGGGCCCAGGTGGCAGGGGTGAGGCGACTGGTCACCTACTTGCCATTTTTCATCCAGTTCAATCTTAAACTGTCCAGACATTATTCCCCATCAGTTCTCTTTCTCCCACCACCATTCCCTTATTGAATAAGCAGTAGAGCCAAGTTTTCCCAGAGACAGTAGTAAGTAAGGGAAGAAGGCAAAGTCTGGCAACTTTCCTGACCCCAGAGTGATGATGATGCCTTAGGGGACCCAGAGCCACCAGGAAGGAGCTGAAAGGCTGAGAGATGATGTGCTAGATGGGGCGTTTCAGCAAGGAAGGCAAAGAAAGAAACTCAAGGCACGGAACCAGCCAGACACAAGAGGATCCTGGCAGGTAAACACTGTTTGACGTGATGACTGTGTATTAAACCTGAAATCAGCATGTAGCCCCTGTCAGCGAGCCAGCAGGATGCCTCTAAGTGCTTACTCGGGCTCTTGCATGTGTATATTTTCCTGCTGTAACACATACTTAAGGCAGATGCTGGGTTGTGGTGAGGGATCTCATTTATGGTTATTTACTTGAGCCAAGCTGTGATGCTCGTGTGGACAAGTCTCTACTTATTTTGTCCCTTTTGAAGGATTAAAAAAAAAAAAATCCTCCTACTGATTCTCCTACTATAATTCTTCCTGTTTGTTTGTTGTTTTTTTTTTCTGGTTCTTAGGAAAGAAGGAAAGTTTGCAGAGGGGTGATGCTTACTCCAAAACCCTCAAAAGAAGAGCCAGAGGTCCTTCCTTTGCTAGCAAGACTAGAACTCTTTTTCAGAAAATGTTAAAGGACCACTGTGCCTTAGAATTAATTAGCAGGCCTGAGGTGCTATCCTCAGAAAGCTGTGCTTGCAAGGTTGGCCTTTGGATGGCTTTCAGAAACATGATTTGGAAGGGTTCCCACCATTAACAGATTGAGTGGCTTACTGTGCCTAAACTGCTTGTGCAAACAATGTGGTTTATGCGGAACACCTGCTTTCCTTGTGGAAGTCTGGAATTTGGATTCATGCCTGGCAGAGGCTAGAAGAGGGGCCATGTCAACTGCACCCAATAAAAGCCCTGGGCAGTGAGTCTCTAGTGAGCTTCCCTCGTTGAAACAATTCACACATCTCATCACAACTCATTGCTAGGAGATTTAAGAATGTCCTATGTGATTCCATGGGGAAAGAACACTTGCAAACTTGCACCTGGCTTCCCCTAGACTTAGTCCTTCAGCTTTTGCCTTTGCTGACTTTTCTCTGTACCCCTTCACTACAGTAAATCATAGCCATGAATATGACTGTATCCTGAGTCCTGTCCATTCTCCTACAAACTATGCCACAGATTTTATTTTCTTGGGCTCCAAAATCACTTCAGATGGTGACTGCAGTCCTGAAATTAAAAGGCGCCTTCTCCTTGAGAGAAAAGGTATGACAAACCTAGACAGTATATTAAAAAGCAGAGACATCCCTTTGCCAACAAAGGTCTGTCTAGTCAAAGCTATGGTTTTTCCAGTAGTCATGTATGGATGTGAGAGTTGGACTACAAAGAAGGCTGAGCACTGAAGAATTGACGCTTTTGAACTGTGGTGTTGGAGAAGACTCTTGAGAGTCCCTTGAACAGCAAGGAGATCGAGCCAGTTGATCCTAAAGGAAATCAACCCTGAATATTCATTGGAAGGACAGATGCTGAAGATGAAGCTCCAGTACTTTGACCACCTGATGGGCAGAGCTGATTCATTGGAAAAGATCTTTATGGTGGAAAAGATTGAAGGTGGGAGGAGAAGGGGACGACAGAGGATGAGATGGTTGGATAGCATCACCAACTCAATGGACATGAGTTTTGAGCAAACTCTAGGAAACAGAGAAGGACAAGGAAACGTGGTGTGCTGCAGTCCATGGGGTCACGAGGAGTCAGACATTACTTAGCCACTGAACAACAAGGATGAACGTGGGGAATTCTTCAATACAACCACTTTTGCTTTACCATACTCTAGGGATATAAGAAGTGGGATCTGAAACTTAAATATAAGGTGTGAACTCCATAATCATCAACTAGAGAATCAATCTATGTCTTGGACATGTGGGGAAACATGATGAACTTTCTGTGGCAATTGCAGAAGGGATATTTTTCCCTTGAAAAGTATCATTTAATTTGTAACCTGATCCTGTATGGAAGAAAAGAAAGTTGCTGTGTAAGTAAAAGCTAGTTAACAGGAATGATCTTCCTTGCAGTAGATCTCAAAACTAGAAATCTAAGATTCCTCCTTAATTTTTTTAGGCCCTGCCCACTTTTTTAGAGGTATTTAGGAGTTGGTGATAGACAGGGGGGCCTGGCGCACTGCAGTCCATGGGGTCGCAGAGTCGGACACGACTGAGCGACTAAACTGAACTGAACTGAGAAGACCTTAAATGTAAGGACCTCAGAGCTCATCACCCCTTCTTCTACGAGAACAGAAATCCTCTTTAGAACATTCCTCTCAGTTACTGCTTGAGCATTTCCCTTACACTTAATGGCTTCTCTAGTCTTTCCTCCAAAGTGCCCTAAGGAAATTCTTTTTGGCAAAGAAGTAGTTACAGATGTAGTGCAAATCAGATTCACATATATACATATCTCTAAGCAGGCTTGTTTTCATTTAAAACATCATCTGAATTTTGCTTTCTATTTCATTGTGTGCCTGTGTTTGCTTAACATAAAAATAGTATGGATTTAGGCATAACCCGGCACATGCATGTTTCTGCAGAGATTTTATCACCTTTCTAAAAGGCACAGTCTGAAATAAAATAAATTTTATGTAATATTTTCCTAATTTAAAAATACATAAATGCACAAAGGAAAAAAGACAACAGTCATATATAAACTCCTTCTGGCTTCCCTGGTGGCTCAGAGGTTAAAGCGTCTGCCTGCAATGCAGGAGACCTGGGTTCGATCCCTGGGTTGGGAAGATCCCTGGACAAGGAAATGGCAACCCACTCCAGTATTCTTGCCTGGTGAATCCCATGGACGGAGGAGCCTTGTGGGCTACAGTCCACGGGGTCGCAAAGAGTCAGACATGACTGAGCAACTTCATTTCACTTCTGTCCTCAAGATAACTACTAATATTTAAGTGCATGTGTCAGAAAGAAAATTTTTTTCAAGGAAAAAACGAGCAACTATAATATATCGTGATAGATTCTACTTACACAAAGTAATAAGAAAGAAAGAAAAAAGAAATTAGGTATTAAAATTTCAATAGAAGGTAGTGACTACAAATCTAATTTTGACTAGAAGATCTAGTAGTGAGAGAGACAGAAAATTAGATATAATAACCGTGTTTCCATTTTAAAACATACCTTTCCAGCAAGGATCTAAATGCTTTAGATCCAATATGGCAAAGACAGAGGCCAGAAACTTGAAGAAAGGCTGTCTACACATTTATTTACCTTGATTCGTTGCTAATGTAAGGTTAGGCATCTGTGTACCCTTTAGTTATATTCACTCAGGTGCTGTCAGCAGAATCGTTGCACAGGTTCAGAGCAGTGTTGAGAATGTACTTTCCAGTTATATAGACACATCTTTCTAAGAGGTCGAGATCTTGGTCTCCTAAGAAAAGTGACTGTGTTTGCAAGACAACTCTGTGTTTGGCCAAATAACCTAGCAATGTTTCAAGGGCCTAAAACAAGTGAATGTTTCATATGTGTGCACATGTATATGCACACACACACTTGCACACACATATGCACACCGGGGAAGACAGAGGGAGAAGTATAGGGAGGGGCAACACTTCTATTGAACAACAGCAACATTCCTTCAGGCATCTGGCTAAAAAGACTGGATTTGCTCCAGTGTTTGGAAACTTGATGTAGCTACAGTGTTTGAAAGAAACTGAGAACTGGCCCTGTAAAAACGTGTCCAAGTTCCACTTCTGGTTCTGCCATTTACCAGTTGGTGGTATGGTGTGTGTGTACCGTCTCTTCAGTTGTGTCCTACTCTTTGCAACCCCATGGACTACAGCCCGCCAGGCTCCCACTGTCCATGGAATTTCCCAGGCAAGAATACTGGAGTGGGTTGCCATGCCCTCCGCCAGGGGATCTTCTCAACCCAGGGATCGAACCTGGGTCTCTTACGTCTCCTGCATTGGCAGGCAGTTTCTTTACCACTGAGCCACCTGGGAAGCCAATTGGTGGGTATTGGTGATACAGTAGTGAGCACAACTGCCTTTCAATTGGGCTCCTGCAAGCCACTTCTCATCTCTGAGCCTGTTTTCCCATCAATAAAATGAGAATCACAATATCCACCTAGAAGGATTCAAGTTAGTATAATTTAGACTGTCTGTAATAAATACTTAATACATGAGAGCTCAGATGGTAGTTATTGCTGATAAAATAAAACAATTTACATGAAAGCACTTTGTAATCTATACTGCTATTGAGAGTAGGAGGAAGCAAAACCTTACTGGAATGCTAATATTTAGAACTAAGGATTACAATTATTAAGGGCCTCATTGACTAAGGAAAGCAAATAGCTTTCACCTGGAGGGACAGCTGTACTCAATGCTGCTGCTGCTGCTGCTGCTGCTGCTGCTGCTAAGTCGCTTCAGTCGTGTCCGACTCTGTGCGACCCCATAGATGGCAGCCCACCAGGCTCCCCCGTCCCTGGGATTCTCCAGGCAAGAACACTGGAGTGGGTTGCCATTTCCTTCTCCAAGGCATGAAAGTGAAAAGGGAAAGTGAAGTCGCTCAGTTGTGTCAGACTCTTAGCAACCCCATGGACTGCAGCCTACCAGGCTCCTCCATCCATGGGATTTTCCAGGCAAGAGTACTGGAGTGGGGTGCCATTGCCTTCTCCGCTCTACTCAATGAGTATCTGCTGAAAGAAGTGCTGCCTTGTGGGGAAAAAAAAAAAAAATCCAGAAGCCATATCCAGACTCAGAGTTTTTGAGAAATTAGTTATGTCTTCCATGAATACAGGAAGGAGAATGAATATCAACACTCATGCCTGGCATTGCAGTCTTAGGTCATGGAAAGAAGTCTGACCTCAAGCTCACCTCCAGCACTTATGGAAAAGCTCCTGCTTGCATCCTGTCTCCAATCTGCAGCTGCTCCCTTAAGATAAAGATTTCATGAACAGAAAACATCAGTCATAAACATCAGACTCGTATGGTGTACACATGGGTGAGACCCACGATATCCCGAACTTTGCAAGTTCATCCAAATACATAATCTCAAATTACTGAGTAACAGCAAAAAAGACCAGGAAATCTTCCCAACCACAATCCAAAGACAAAATTGGACATTGGTTTCCACCAACATGAAGTAGTTATAGTGCTACTTTTCAGGTTTTATGAGGAATAAATTAGATGAATATGTTAAATGCCTAGAATAGGATCTAGAACATGACAATCCTTCAATATTATTTAGCTGTTATGATGATGAACATGATTTATTATCTGTTGTTTCAACAATTTATGATGATTTGATTTAGGTCATACCTAGATGGTCTGGGGGCTTCCCTGGTGGCTCAGAGGGTAAAGCGTCTGCCTACAGTGTGGGATACCCAGGTTTGATCCCTGGGTTGGGAAGATCCCCTGGAGAAGGAAATGGCAACACACTCCAGTACTCTTGCCTGGAAAATCCCATGGACTGAGAAGCCTGGTAGGCTACAGCCCATGGGGTCACAAAAAGTTGGACACGACTGAACGACTTCACTTTCACTTTAGATGGTCTAATGTTTTCCCCTACTTACTTAAATTTAAGCCTTAATTTTGCAATAAGGAGTTCATAATCTGAACCACAGTCAGCTCTTGGTCTTGTTTTTGCTGACCATATAGAGCTCCTCCATCTTTGGCTGCAAAGAATATAATCAATCTGATTTCAGTATTGACCATCTGGTGATGTCCATGTGTAGAGTTTTCTCTTGTGCTGTTGGAAGAGGGTGTTTGATCAGTGTGTTGTCTTTGCAAAACTCTGTTAGCCTTTGCTCTGCTTCATTATGTAGTCCAAGGCCAAACTTGCCTGTTAATCCAGGTATCTCTCTTTTCTTAATTTTTAAAAAATGTATTTGTTTTTTAATTGAAGGATAAATGCTTTGCAGAATTGTTTTGGTTTCTGCCAAACATCAACGTGAATCAACCACAGGTAAACATATGTTCCCTCCCTCTTGAACCTCCCTCCCTCCAGGTATCGCTTGACTTCCTATTTTTGCGTTCCAATCCCTTATGATAATGTAAAAGGTATCTTAATTGGTGTTAGTTCTAGAAGGTCTTGTAGGTCTTCATAGAACAATTCAACTTCAGCTTCTTCGGCATTAGTGGCTAGGGCATAGACTTGATTTACTGTGATGTTGAAAGGTTTGCCTTGGAAACAAACAAAGATCATTCTGTCATTTTTGAGACTGTGCCCAAGTACTGCATTTCAGACTCTTGTTTTGACAAATAGATTCAAGGGATTATTTTTGGTAGACAGAGTTCCTGAAGAACTATGAATGGAGGTTCACAACATTGTATAGGAGGTAGTGACCAAAACTATCCCAAAGAAAAAGAAATGCAAGAAGGCAAAATGGTTGCCTGAGGGGGCCTTAAAAATAGCTGAGAAAAGAAAAGAAGCAGAAAGCCAAGGAGAAAAGGAAAGATATACCCAACTGAATGCAGTTTCAAAGAAAAGCAAGGAGGTATAAGAAAGCCTTCTTAAGTGAACAATGCAAATAAATAGAGGAAAACAATAGAATGGGAAAGACTAGAGAGCACTTCAAGAAAATTAGAGATACCAGGGGAACATTTCATGCAAAGATGGGCACAATTAAAGGACAGAAATGGTATGGACCTAACAGAAGAAGAAGATACTAAGAAGAGGTAGTAAAAATACACAGAAGACCTGTACAAAAAAGGTCTTAATGACCCAGATAACCACAATGGTGTGGTCACTCACCTAGAACCAGACATCCTGGAGTGCAAGTGGGCCTTAGGAAGCATCACTGTGAACAAAGCTAATGGAGGTGATGAAATCCCAGCTGAGCTATTTCAAATCCTAAAAGATGATGCTGTTAAAGTGTTGCACTCAATATGCCAGCAAATCTGGAAAACTCAGCAGTGGCCACAGGACTGGAAAAGGTCAGTTTCCATTCCAGTCCCAAAGAAAGGCAATGACAAAGAATGTTCAGACTACTGCACAATCCCACTTATTTCACATGCTAGCAAGGTAATGCCTAAAATCCTTAAAGCTAGACTTCAGCAGTATATGAAACAAGAACTTACAGATGTACAAGCTGGATTTGGAAAAGGCAGAGGAACCAGAAATCAAATTGCCAACATCTGTTGGATCATAGAAAAAGCAAGGGAATTGCAGAAAAGCATCTACTTCTGCTTCACTGACTATGCTAAAACCTTTGACTGTGTGGATCACAATATACTGTGGAAAATTCTTAAAGAGATGGGAATACCAGACCACCTGACCTGCCTCTTCTGTTCAGGTCATAGAAACCTGTAAGCAGGTCAAGAAGCAACAGTTAGAACCGGACATGGAACAACGGACTGGTTGAAAATTGGGAAACATCAAGGTTGTATATTGTCACCCTGCTTATTTAACTTATATACAGAGTACATCATGCAAAATGCCAGGCTGAATGACTCACAAGCCGGAATCAAGATTGCCAGGAGAAATATAAACAACCTCAGCTATGCAGATGATCCCATTCTAATGGCAGAAAGCGAAGAGGAATTAACGAGCCTCTTGATGAGGGTGAAAGAGGAGAGAGAAAAAGCTGGCTTGAAACTCAACATTTCAGAAAACTAGGATCATGGCATTCAGTTCCATCTCTCTCTCTCTCTTTAGCCAATAAGTCATGTCTGACTCTTGCGACCCCGGGGACTGCAGCCTGCCAGTCTCCTCTGTCCATGGGATTCTCCAGGCAAGAATACTTGAGTAGGTTGCCATTTCCTTTTGCAGGGGATCTTCCCAACCCAGGAATCAAACCCGGGTCTCCTGCTTGCAGGCAAATTCTTTACCAACTGAGCTATGAGGGAAGCCCAATGGCAAATAGATGGGGGGAAAGTGAAAGCAGTGACAAATTTTTCTCTTCTTGGGCTCCAAAATCACTGCACGTGGCAACTGCAGCCATGAAATTAGACGATGCTTGCTTCTTGGAAGAAAAGCTATGACAAACCTAAACAATGTATTAAAAAGCAGAGACATCACTTCGTCAACAAAGGTCCATATAGTCAAAGCTATGGTTTTTCCAGTAGCCATGTACAGATGTTAGAGTTGGACCATAAAGAAGACTGAGAGCTGAAGAATCAATGCTTTTGAACCGTGGTGTTGGAGAACTCTTGAGAGTTCCTTGGACCGCAAGGACATCAAACCAGTCAGTCCTAAAGGAAATCAACCCTGAATATTTTTTGGAATGACTGTTGCTTAAGCTGAACCTCCAATATTTTGGCCACCTGATGCCAAGAGCCAACTCATTGGATGAGATCCTGATGCTGAATAAGATTGAAGGCAAAAAGAGAAGAGGGTGGCAGAGGATGAGTAGGTTAGATACCATCACCAGCTCAGTAGGCATGAATCTGAGCAAACTCAGGGATATAGTGAAGGACAAAGGAGCCTGGCATACTACAGTCCATGGGCACGCAAAGAGTCAGACATGACTTAGCAACTGAAGAACAACAAGAACAACAAATGGAGTTTTACACGAAATGTGTTCATTATAAATTATGGGCTATATTCAGCAGGCCTACAACCAGAACTAATTTAGAGAAATAAAGAAACTGCTGCAGATCTTGCCTGTGATAAGCATGAAACAGGGACTCCATAGAAAGTGAGGTCGCTCAGTTGTGTCTGACTCTTTGCGACCCCGTGGACTGTAGCCTGCTAGGCTCCTCTGTCCATGGGATTCTGCAGGCAAGAACACTGGAGTGGGTTGCCATTTCCTTTTCCAGGGGATCTTCCCAACACAGGGATCGAACCCGGGTCTCAGACACTGCAGGCAGATTCTTTACCATCTGAGCCACCATGGGCTCTCTGGTACTCCACGTTGGTTCTCAAATTGAAGCAGATTTAGAGTCAGGCCTGAGTTCACATCCTGAAGCTACTTAGTGGCTGTGGCAAGTTGCTTAATTTCTCATTTGTTTGCCTATGTGTAAAATGGGCAACAGTAATGCCTCTATTTTACAGTTGTTGTGAAGGTGAACCTAAGTGAGATTGTGAACTTTTAATCTGAATACCTACATATATACAGCCCACTAATATCAGTGCACAAATTTTTTAAACCCAGGATTTCAGGAGAACCTCAGCCCCTCCCTCAAAATTCTTGTGAAATTTTTTTCTTTCTGGTTCTCTCAACTCTTGGATTTCCCCTTTCCCCTTTGTAATTAAAAAGTATTTCATTTAAAAAGTACTTTGAGACCATCCAAATATCTCATCGTTAAACTATTTTTAATTTACATGTTAATGAATTAACTGAGAACTATTTTATTCAATTATATTATACTTCTATAATTATTTATTTTGATACTCAAAGTGCTCCAGATTTGGTCAACAGGACCCCTTAAAGCTAGTTATTCCATCTTTTTGTCAGTCTCTGTTATTCTTTAAACAATTTCTTACTTTTTAGCCAAACAAGATATTTCCAGCTTATTTTGTACTTTTCCTTCCCCACACCAGAAATCAATCATTTCTCCAAGAAGCCCTGGTCCCTTTGAGGAGAGATTGGTGTTTAGAAACCAAGATCTGGGTGCTAGTTGTGTGTAATACTATGGGGGTGCCACAGCTCCAGGACTCCTTCACTGGGTAAAGCAAAATGTGATGTATATACAATCAAATGCATGGATATATCAGCCCACATATGTGTATGTATATACACAACTAGCCTATTTCTCTATCTATATACATTGAAAACCATAAGTTCACACTAATGTCTCCAGTCCCAATCTAACATCTAGTTTTTTCTGTTTCCTTACTTATAATGCTATCTTCTGACGTTGAAAAACCTAGCTCCCATTATCCTTACAATATTTACTGAATTAACAGATCCTCCTGTATGTAACAAACCTCCTTGTATATAACAGACAAACCTAGGCCTCAGGCATATGCCCTTTCACACCTCTCAGGCCCCAGCACCCCTCATGGGGTTGCCATCACCCACACACCTGCATGGACACCCTTCTCATCTCCTCACGCTCAGGTATGTTGTGCTGGGCTCCCCCACTGACAGACACCTCCTCATCCCATTTGGGCTTTACATCCTGTTCTGGACCATCATTATTTGCTTAATTTCACCCAATGGCTTCTGGATTAAATTGTTTGAAAAGGAAACTGTGGAAAATTCTGAAAGAGATGGGAATACCAAACCACCTGATCTGCCTCTTGAGAAATTTGTATGCAGGTCAGGAAGCAACAGTTAGAACTGGACATGGAACAACAGACTGGTTCCAAATAGGAAAAGGAGTTCGTCAAGGCTGTATATTGTCACCCTGTTTATTTAACTTATATGCAGAGTACATCATGAGAAATGCTGGACTGGAAGAAACACAAGCTGGAATCAAGATTGCCTGGAGAAATATCAATAACCTCAGATATGCAGATGACACCACCCTTATGGCGGAAAGTGAAGAGGAACTAAAAAGCCTCTTGATGAAAGTGAAAGTGGAAAGTGAAAAAGTTGGCTTAAAGCTCAACATTCAGAAAACGAAGATCCTGGCATCCTGTCCCACCACTTCATGGGAAATAGATGGGGAAACAGTGGAAACAGTGTCAGACTTTATTTTTGGGGGCTGCAAAATCACTGCAGATGGTGACTGCAGCCATGAAATTAAAAGACACTTACTCCTTGGAAGAAAAGTTATGACCAACCTAGATAGCATATTCAAAAGCAGAGACATTACTTTGCCAACAAAGGTTCGTCTAGTCAAGGCTATGGTTTTTCCAGTGGTCATGTATGGATGTGAGAGTTGGACTGTGAAGAAGGCTGAGAGCCGAAGAATTGATGCTTTTGAACTGTGGTGTTGGAGAAGACTCTTGAGATTCCCTTGGACTGCAAGGAGATCCAACCAGTCCATTCTGAAGGAGATCAGCCCTGGGATTTCTTTGGAAGGAATGATGCTAAAGCTGAAACTCCAGTACTTTGGCCACCTCATGAGAAGAGTTGACTCATTGGAAAACACTCTGATGCTGGGAGGGATTGGGGGCAGAAGGAGAAGGGGACGACAGAGGATGAGATGGCTGGATGGCATCACTGACTGGATGGACATGAGTCTGGGTGAACTCCAGGACTTGGTGATGGACAGGGAGGCCTGGCGTGCTGCGATTCATGGGGTCTCACAAAGAGTCAGACACGACTGAGTGAATGATCTGATCTGATCTGAAAGAGGAAAAATGAGGAATTTAATCTTTGTGATCATGTTTTGATAAGAAACATGAGCAAGTAGATTCTAAAAAATCAAAATTTTTGCTAAAAGGTGGACAAGATGTTTAGATATTACATCTCCAACTGCCAATGAGATGGCCTATGTAAGTGGTTGTTGTTGCTGTTTAGTCACTAAGTTGTGTCCAACTCTTTGTGACCCCATGAATTGTACCAGGCTCCTTTGTCCATGGGATTCCCCAGCAGGAATACTGGAGTGGGTTGCCATTTCCTTCTCCAATGGATCTTCCCAACCCAGGAATCAAACTCACATCTCCTGCATTGGCAGGAAAGATTCTTTACCACTGAGCCACCAGGGAAGCCGTAGATAAGTGGACTGTAACACAAATTTTTTTATGAGCCCACTCTCAACCATCCCCCTGCTTTCTCCATCATGATTACCCTCACTCCTATACCCATGGTCACTTTCAGTGCTTCTGGCAAAGAAGGATACAAATAGGAAACTTAGGACTTCAGTATAGACAAAATCATGACTGATTTTCAGTGAATCCCCATTCTAAGATAGGCTTATAAAGATCCACCCAAAAAAAAAGGATGTGGTGACAACTCAGGCACTAATACAGGAAGTGTCGTTGGCGTTCATCACGTATTTATTACTCATTTGCTATGCTTAGTGTAAGTGGCAAGGTATCTCCTACTCTGCTCTGTGCAAGGCCTGTCAGCAAGAGAATGAATGAAGGAAGAAGAGAAGTGTTTTCAAAACTAAGTGACTTGGATCTGGAAGGTACTTTTGAGGTCACAGCCTGGTCTGCTGAATATTCACACTGGGAGCGAACACACTGTCTCCACTTTTCAGTCAACTCCAAAATTTGGATGTCAGGGTGAGAGTCTATCCTCTACCTTCTGGGAACTCCTGTCTTTCCATAGACCCCAGATCACCCCTCTGAGGTCACACAGAACAAGTTTAAGAACCCTATAGGTACTCAAAGAGAGCTGTTGTGTGCCTCCTGTCTTTAATGTTTGCTTTCTTGACCTATTCCTTATATGATGTGTTTTGAAGGCCTCTTATCTTTTGATTCCTCTCTGTAGAGGTTCCAGTTAGGACCACTTTCAAATGCAGACTGTAGAACCTATACAGTGGTGCAGGTGTGTTCCGATCAGGGCTGAGATCAGTGAACCATCTCAGCCAGCACATCATTCCCGGCATCCAGTCCTGAAATACATGCATGACAGCAATCTGATGCCTGTAAGGTCGGTCACTCTACTTCTAGACAGTGCTATTGAAGCAAGCTGTCATCAAAGAAAACCGGGGAACTCCTGTTCCTCAGTGCCTTGTTTCAAGAGCTTACTATAGCCCCTGCTGAGTCACTTCAGTCGTGTCCGACTCTGTGCGACCCCATAGATGGCAGCCCACCAGGCTCCCCCATCCCTGGGATTCTCCAGGCAAGAACACTGGAGTGGGTTGCCATTTCCTTCTCCAACTATAGCCCCTAATCCCATGGATTACAGTTAAATCTTGTGTAATTTTAATGGCAAATATGATCGGAGTGGCAGGGTATTTCATCTCCTTTTCCAATTTTACCATATTTATATTTTTCAAATTCATCTAATTTTTCCCTCCTCAGTTGTAGCCTCCATCCTGTCTCTATTGCTATGTCCAGCTATTGGGATCAAATGGCCTCCAATTTTACATACCAAGGCCAGAGTAAGCCCTCTGAAATTACTAATATCATCTTCTTCCTTAAGACCCTTAAGTGGTTCTCCATCACTCTTAGCTTTCTTAACAGGATTCACAAGGCCTGGCATGACAGAAGCCTCTACCATGCTTTATTATCACCCATTACCCACCCAGCCTTGTGTCTAATGCTCAAGCCATGCTGAAGTTGCATGTGTTTGCCTAAACATGGCCATGTTCTTTTTCACCTTCAGGCCTTTTTACCTGCTGTTTTATTTTCCTGGAACTCTCTCCCCCTACTATTCCATCCTCTTCACCTGGCCCTCTCCTTCTCAGGCTTTAGGACACCAGATAAAGTTTCCCTCTCATGGAGACCCTTCCCTGATAGCCAGCGGTTTCCCTCCCATGCTATTCCCTTAGTACACTGCATGGGGTGTCTATCATCACATTTATCAGAAGTCTTTCTCAAGACAGCAGGCCAGGAAGCCCACAACTAAATGGTCAGAGTCGGTACAATCTATGTATATTGAACTGATCAAAGAAAAATAGTCAGAAAAGCAGCATATACACTATTTGAATCCTTAGAATCCTTTGGCCCTGAAGAGTAGGAAAAAAGGAACAACTTTACTAAATCTAGAACAAAATGAGTAGAGTAGAAAACCCAGAAGTCTGATGGAAAACAAATGAAGATTTTAAAATAATAGTGCTAAAATATAGTTTGACTTGCAAATGGTGGTATTTGGCGAATCCCAGGAGCTGAGTCATCAGCAGTTTCAACCACCCATGAATGCTACAATCTGGAGTGGTCTGGCCTTTTTTAGAAACTGTAATCAGCTCTGGGTCTAAACCTAGATGATGGGTGTTGACTGGAGCAGAGGACCAAAAAAAGAGGAAACAAAGTTGTAATATCTTTCTGGAAAGGAAGCACTGTGTTGAAAGAATGATGGGATGGAGTCATTTATTTAGAAGAAGAGTACATGAAAATGTAACGAGATGAAAAATCTCAGTCACCAAAATCTCTGATAGAAATCTCTCTCGTCTTGTAGCAACTGTCTGAATTAACCATTACTAGAAGTTAGCATCTGGAGAAGGCAATGGCACCCCACTCCAGTACTCTTGCCTGGAAAATCCCATGGATGGAGGAGCCTGGTAGGCTGCAGTCCATGGGGTCGCCAAGAGTCGGACACAACTGAGCAACTTCGCTTTCACTTTTCACTTTCATGCATGGGAGAAGGAAATGGCAACCCACTCCAGTGTTCTTGCCTGGAGAATCCCAGGGACGGGGGAGCCTGATGGGCTGACGTCTATGGGGTCGCACAGAGTCAGACATGACTGAAGCGACTTAGCAGCAGCAGCAGCAGAAGTTAGCATCACCTACAGGGTGTAGATGCCTGCTCAAGAAACAGAAATTGCTTGCTAAATTTCTCTGTACAGCAGGTAAGTGAGGGATTTAAAATTCTGTTTGAAAAGAGGAGAAAGAGATCAGAGAAAGGAAAATCCCAAAAGTGGCAAGAAAAGGAAGAACTGAGAACCAATGTATTAGATGTAACAGATGTATTAGATTAACCAAAAAGGCTTGAGTAAAATATTATTTATTCAAACAAATCTTTGGGCCTTTGGGTCCTTCTTTTCCTGGTTATTTTAAAAGAAAACTATAGGGTAAGTAAATGTTTGCAGAAGTTTAAACTCGCATTTCTTTAAAAGACAGAGACTAAAGACCTTTTGAGCCCTCCGTCCTGTGATTCCATGACATTTCACAGAATCAAGAGCATGATTAAACCTGAAGAACTATAATAAAAACAATCCTTAGGTGTAATTATAATATCCAAAAGTGCCTGCTTCGTCTCTTTTGCTGCTGCTTCTTGTATTTTCAACAGTTTCAAACTGCAAATTAGCATTTTAAAAAAGATCCTGGTTTCTCAGGGAGAAAAAGGTAAATACTTCTGAATTTGGACCATGATTCTGGTTCCAAGTCAATATCTTTGTTGCTGCTATAGTTTATTTTGTACAGTGTATACTTTCTAAACTGCTCTCTGCCATTTATATTAGATAGGAAATCAAAGATGCGTGAAATACTGATTTTGGCTTTTAGAGACCTCCTAATATTATATAATGTGGGAATCAGAATACAGTAAATAGCATAAATAAAAGGAGATAAGTACAGAAATGGAGTTCTATGAAAATGCTATCTAATAAAACTTAAGACACTAAAATGCAGCTGCTGCAAATCTTAGGCATTGTTCTCTGTAGTGCTAGCCTATCTCATTATCCTGAGGGAAACACGACAATGGCCACTATATCAAAGCCTGATAGAGACGAAAAGCAGAACTACAGCAGTGACGATTATGCCAAATAAAGCCAAGGAGGCTCTGAACCCAAAGTTAAAGCATAAGCCTCACAAGGGCTGCCAGCCTGGTGGTCAGATGATTGTGCATAGAAGCCAAAGTGTGGCCTCACTGTTCAAGAAATCGGAGTTGGAAGACACAGAATACCCCAGGAAGAGCCAGCCCTTAGGAAGTAGGCTCATCACCACCACCGCCGTTTCATGCGGATGGAATCAGGGTAAGGTGAACATCAAGGAGAGGGAAAGAAATGTAAAAAGGACAGCTTGCCACTTTCTCAGGCTAGTGTACAGAAGTACAGACTGACTTCGACTTGAGGATGGTGGTCTTGGGGAACAATAAATGCAAATCCATCAGGTCATTTTAGTCCTACTGCTAAGTCACGGTGTCATGCCCACCACTGCCAGCTTGACCTCTAGTCCTGGATGCCACAAGGTGGCCACTCTTACCTGCCACTGCCTGTCAATGATTCTAACCTCTGTTCCTCTCACTGAAAGACTCTAAAACCAAATAATCATTTGCAGATGAAGAAATTACACCCCTTGACTTAAAATCAGTGGTTAACATTTGAAAGGCTTTCTGAGAAAAAAATTAATGTTACTCAGTGGTGTGAAAGGGCTTCCCAGGTGGTACTAGCGGTAAAGAACTCACCTGCCAATGCAGGAGATGTAAGAGACGCAGGTTCAGTCTCTGGGTCAGGTAGATCTCCTGGAGGAGGGCATGGCAACCCTCTTCAGTTCATCCTGGAGAATCCCATGGACAGAAGGCCTAGGAGCCTGGCGGACTACAGTCCATATGGTCTCAAAGTCAGACATGACTGAAGCAACTTAGCAGGAACGAAATAATGTGAAAACACAGCTGATTTTGCTTTCCTGATTAAAACCATGCATTATAGTTAATGTGTGAAACAATATTATTGGTACCTTTCTTGTTCATTTCACTTTTTACTTACTCCTCTTTAATAAAAATTGGGAGTTGGGGAGGGGACATAGTTAATTTCAAATGACATGTATTAGAATTTTTAAAGATTCAATGCTCCAGGAAAAAAAAGAAACAGATGAAATGATTAATTACAGACAAATCCTGTACACCTAAATATATGACAATGGAACAATAAGTTTTGAGGAAAACAGAGCCAACTGCAATGACAAAATGAAAAACAGAAGCATTAACTAATATTAAATTTCCCTTGAATTTGATCTTCAAGAAGAATGAAAGGAAAGAATCATTTGAATGAGTGATGAATGTTTATGACTTCAGCTAAAGTCCAAGCCATCACTGATTTTGCAGTGGCTGTTAAAAAGAAGACCTACCTTACAATAAGCACACTTATTTTGAGTAACTGTTTTTCTCATTATAATAATAGAATAATCAGACATAAAAGTCAGAAATTTTCTTTTGAAACAGCAACTGGGAAATGAGACGTGAGAATAAAATCTAGACACTTCTCACTTGAGCAGGAAAAAAGAAAAAATGACATAGTTTAAAAAAGAAAAAATACAGCCTGATGACCCAAAAGAAATCAGCGCCTGTCTTGGGAGAAACCAGGAGCATGCTGCAGACTCAGCCCAGTGGCAGGTGGTGATAAGAATGTGCCAGAAGCTTCTTTTTGTTGCCCTGGGACTCCAGTTTCTCAAGAATGCACATTTTCAGTCAGAGCCACAATTCTGTTCTTGATGCTAGGATCAGTAGAAGAAGGTACACAGAAAACCTCAGGAAAAGCAGGAAGTTAAAACCGCAAGTACAGGCAGGGTTAAAATCTCACTTGCACCAGGTAAATTCCAAGTCTGTGGCTGGGCCCCAGCCTCTTCTGCCTTGAATCTTGCGACTCTGCACAAACCAGGACGTCGCAGACATCCCACTTTCTAAAGGGACACCTGTTTTTTCTTTTCGCCTAGTTCACTGTTGCCTATACCACCACACCCAGGAAGCTTTCCCTGACCTCTGCAAGAACCCCATAAAAATGACAACCTAAATCTGCCCTTGGCCCTGTTTTATAATTGCTCTTTTAAATGCCTGTGTCTTACACCAGCTAGTGAGCTCCCCGAGGGTAGAGCTGGGTCACGTTTACTACAATACCACTCGTGGCAGGGCTGTGGCCATATGCTTTGTGGATGAGTAACTGGGATAGTCATAAATCTTGATCGGCTCTTCTTTCAAAGTTTGTTGGCAAAAACTTCCTAAGCAGTGCTCTAGGGCCTTTGTGGGGGTGACGGGCAGGGAAGAGGTGGAGGTGGGGAGGCAGGGCACAGTGAGCCATGGGTCCTTGACAAAGAGGTAATTTTTACTTTTTAATTGTGGAGTAGTTGGGCAGGGTAGGGTAGATAAGTTTAGGATATGTTTAGAAGATTGGGAAAAAGAAAAGTATGAGAGAAAAGAAAACCAGAGGGTACTCTTATAACCATTTATTAAGCTGCACACATTTGCATAGCTGTTCTAAGCATGCTTGAAGGGATTCAGGTCAAAAGGGAGTGATATTAAGAGGCTTTGAAGATAAATTATATCTTAGGATTATAATAATTATGTTAAATTATAATTGGATTTTATATATATATGACATAATATATAATAATAGCAAACATTTATTCATCACTTTCTACATTTCAGGTATTATATGAAGCCTTTACACACACTGTCACATCTAATTCACATAACTCAGTGAAATAAGTTTTAATATCCTCATTCCTTAATTGAAGAAACTAAACCTTAGAAAGGTCTTCCCTGGTGGCTCAGATGGTAAGGAGTCTGCTTGCAATGTGGGAGACCCATTCCTGGGTTGGTAAGATCCCCTGGAGAAGGCAATGGCAACCCACTCCAGTATTCTTGCCTCGAAAATCCCTTGGACGGAGGAGCCTGGCAGGCTGTAGTCCATGGGGTCGCAAAGAGTCAGACACAACTGAGCTTTATCATCTTCAAACCTTAGAAAGTAAACTACCTTGAGGAAGATCACACAACTATAAGTGCCTACTTATCTTGCATATATGTAAGTTATTAAAGAAATCAGTAACTTAATTAATTACAATTTAGCATCATTGTGCATAAACAGACTTGTCCAAATGGTTTGTTGTTGTTTAGTGGCCAAGTCGTGTCTGACTCTTTTGCGATCCCATGGACTGTAGCTCTCCAGGCTCCTCCGTCCATGGGATTTCAAAGGCAAGAATACTGGAGTGAGTTGCTAGTTCCTTCTCTAGGGGATCTTCCTGACCCAGGGATTGAATTGCGACTCTGCTTGACAGGCAGATTCTTTACCACTGAGCCACTTGGAAAGCAAAGTTTCAGGACTATTGCTACCAAAACATCACCTATGTCTCAAGTGGACCAATAATTTCTTTCCAAAATGGAATGTTGTCCTTGTTTAGATTCTGGTTAATAATTAGTGTATTGTGTCCTTTGGATTTGCCCCAGATTATTAGAGAAAGATTTATAAACCAACATTAAGGTTTTATTTAACCATCATTCTGGTCTTGAGAAGACATTTATTGACATAAATACTTCAGGACTATAGGACGGAGGGATCAGTATTTCTGCCTTCATAACATTAAAATAAAATTACTTGAGAAGCTTGATATATGCAATATACATTTTTAATTACTGGGAACACTGAACAGGAAACTGTGGTTGTTTTATTGTGTGCTCATGAATTACTGTGATTACGTGGTTTAAGACAACTAGCCTCTATTTATATACACTTCCTTTAAATCACTGCTACCCACATTGCACTTTATTCACAATTTTTCCTTATCTAAAAATGTAAATATTTATGTATAGTGACTTCCTTATTCTAGAATCCTCACTGAAGATTTTGAAATGAACACATTTTCAGAATTTTAGTATGTAAAATCTGTTTTTCTTCTTAGAAACATTAAACCTAATCAAAGACTAAAATCAAATGATTTTAAGTCATTATTATCAAATTTATTGTAAATTCAGTTCACAGTGTAAGTTTTATTGAGCTCTGTTTTCCCTCACAGAAATCATGGCTGGTGGTTCTAGAGCCCTGGAAGAAATGCACCTCCCTAAGCCCACCTCCGTCCACACACGATGACACTCAGGGTTAATGGAATCCAAACCATGTACAGCGTCGTGCTTGTGGATGTCGTGGGTGCTGTGCAGCATGTCGAGATCCTCCTCTGAACTAAAGGGCCCCCCAGCTCTTGGCAGCACTGCAGCAGACAGCCCTCAGTTCTTAGCCCTTTGCTGCCTTGCTTCAACTGGAGGGATTTTGCCTCTTCCAAGGCAGCGCTCAGTCACTCAGTTATGTCCGACTCTTTGCCACCCTATGGACCATAGCCCGCCAAGCTCCTCTGCCCATGGGATTTTCCAGGCAAGAATACTGGAGTGGGTTGCCATTTCCTCCTCCCTTCCGAGGCAGACCACATCCTTATTACATGTATGGGTTATAAGGCAAGTCAATCACAGTCTAACTCAGGACAACTCTGAAGGACCCTGTCAGCTCCTAACACCATTCGGGATGCTGACACCATCCTTAAACTATTTCACAGCTGAGATTCTCCATCTGCTTAATCCTGCTTCCTCCCCTCCCCTCCCCTCCCCTCCCCTCCCCTCTTCTCTCCTCCCCTCTCCTTTCCTCCCCTTCCCTTCTCTCTTCTCCCCTCTCCTCCCCTCCCCTTCCCTCCCTTACCCTTCCCTTCCTTTTCCTTCCCTTCCCGTTCTTTCAGTTCCTTTCCCATCCTTTCCACAGTGCTGAGAGCACTTCCCAATAACTTCCTTCGCTCTTGTGTCCACTGCAGAGTGTGCTACCAGGAGAACCCAATCTGTGACCACGGGCAAATTTTTACTTTGTTATATGTATCACAAAAATTTATGTGTTACATATGTCAATTCCATATCATTATTTTTAAACTTTTCCTGAAGTCTAAAGAAAATACTATGTAGTACTATTCTAGAGCATCCAAAATTCATTCTAATCCCATTTTTATCAAATAATCTTATTAATTTATTCAAGAAAATCTTAATTTGTTCAACACATATATTTTGTTAATTTTTTTAACATTTTATATCCAATAACCGTATTTACTGGATGTCAAGTTTCTTTCCTTAAGGAGCTCAAAACATAATTAAAAGAGAGACATACAACTTGCTCAACAGCATGAGAAACATTTAACGGATAAATAGATGATCTTTGAGCTGAGTCTAAAGAGACAGGCAATTCAGCATTCAAGCCCTCTGAGGCAAGGGAGAGGGAAACACACACAAAGAGAACAGAGCCAGCTCTGGGTTGTGCTCTAGCAACTTGGAATCAGGCCCTCCCCTCAGTAGGGTGGGAGCAGCCACTAAGCAGAGGGGGACGTCCCCATCACACCCAGCTCCAGCTCTAGCCACATCCCCTACCAAGGGGTCAGCTGCCAGCACAGCCTGAGGAAAGACGTGATTTGTCTCCAAGGCAAACCCAACTCTCCCACCCAAGGCACTGGGCACACAGTCTGCACAGGGATGTTCCCACGAAGATCACCCCTGTAAGACCACAATAGGCAACTGTTTCTCCTAAAGTAAGAGGGGCAGAGAAAGTAAAGCAAAATGAAAAGAGAGAGAAACTGCTCTCAACTGAAAGAGCAAGAGAAGACCCCTGAAAAACCACATAATGAAAGAGAAATAAGCAACTTACCAGATAAAGAATTCAAAGCATCAATAATAAAAATGTTAACTGAACTAGGGAAAAGAACTGATGCACACACTTTAACAAGGACATAGAAAATGCAAAAAAAAAAAAAAGACTCTGAAATGAAGACTTCCACATTGTACAGCAGAAACCAACACAACATTGTAAAACAAATATCCTCCAATTAAAAATAAATTTAAAAAAAAGAAATGAAGAATTCAATACTCAAAATAAAAACACACTAGAAGGACTGAATAGCAGACTAAGTGATATAGAAAAATGCATAGGTAATCTGGATATTAGCTAACTTCCCTGGTAGCTCAGGGGTTAAAGTATCTGCCTGCAATGCGGGAGACCAGGGTTCGATCCCTGGGTTGGAAAGATCCTCTGGAGAAGGAAATGACAACTCACTCCAGTACTCTTGCCTGGAAAATTCTGTGGACGGAGGAGCTTGGTAGGCTACAGTCCATGGGGTCGCAAAGAGTCGGACACTACTGAGCGAGTTCACTTCACTTAATCTGGATATAGTATAATGGGAATCACCCAATCAGAACAGCAAAAAGAAATACAAATTTTATTAAATAAAAACAATTTAATAGATGTCTGGAATAACATTAAACATATATACATTAATATTATAGGGGTCCCAGAAAAAGAGAGAGAAAAAGGCATCAAAAATGTATCTGATGGAATTATGGCTGAAAGCATCCAAAGTCTGAAGAAAAAAACATATCCATGTACAGGAAGCACGAGGGATCCTGAATAAGATGAACCCAAACAGACCCAACCAAGACAAATCATAAATAAGATGGCAAAAGATAAAAATAGAGAATTCTAAAGGCAGCAAGAGAAAAACAAAGAGTCACATACAAGGGAATCCCTATCAGCTGATTTATTTATAGAAAACTTGTAGGCCAGAAGGGACTGGCATGATATATTCAAAATGCTGAAAGGGAAAAACCTGCAACCTAGGGTGCCTCAGTTCATAATGAATCTGTCTACAATGTAGGAGATGCAAGTTCGATCCTTGGGTCAGGAAGATCCCCTGGAGGAGGAAATGGCAACGCACTCCAGTATTCTTGTCTGGGAAATCAAATGGACAGAGGAACCTTGCGGGCTATAGTCCATGGGGTTGCAAAGAGTCAGACATGACTGAGCATAGTACTAACACCTTACCTTATTTTAGGATACTCTACCTAGTTCAATACTAAATCTGCCTTTTAAAGGAAATGTTCAAGGATCTTCTCTAAGTGGAAAAGAAGTAATAATCTTTTACTTATTAGAATGGGAAAATTCTACTAGGAAAGACAAATATATAGTTAAGGACTGAAAATTAACCTCTTAAATAAGCCAGTACATAGGTTAAAAGACAAAAAAAAAAGTAAAAGCAAATGTAATTACAAAAAACAGTTAAGGGATAAGCATGAAGATGTAGACTATAACATCAAAACCCAAAATATGGACGGAGTAAGAAATATAGATCTTTTAGAATGTGTTTGCACTTAAATGACTACCAGTTCAAAACAAGTAGATACAGTTGTAGGTCAAGATAAATGAACCCCATGGTAACCACAAATTAAAAAAAAAAAACACCTAAAAGAGATACCAAAAAAAACCCTAAAAAGAAAGAAACACAGCATACTACTAAAGAAAATGCACAAACCATAAGAGAAGAAACAAACAAAAAAAGAACAGAGAAGCAATACAAAAACAACCAGAAAACAAGTAATAAAATGACAACAAATGCAAATCTACCAGTAATTACTTTAAATAACAGTTTGATAAATGCTCCCAGAAAAGGACATAGAGTGGCTGATTAGATTTTTTAAAAAGAAAAAAAAAAACAAGAGCCACCCATATTCTATCTATAAGAGACTCGATTCAGAGCTAAAGACACAGACTGAAAGTGAAAGGATTGAAAAAGGCATTTCATACAAACAGAAATTGCAAGAAAGCAGGGGTAGCTATACTCATATCAAGTAAAATAGATTTTAAAAGAAAGGCTATATAACAAAACATCAGTATAATGGGATCAATATAAGAAGATATGCTTGTTAACATATATGCACCCAATAATAATAATAATAATAATTAGAGAAATGCAAATGAAAACAACAATGAAATACCACCTCACACCTGTCAGAGGGGCTATGCATCAAAATGTCTACAAATAACAAATGCCAGTGAGGATGTAGAGAAAAGGAAATCTTTGTACATTGTTGATGGGAATGTACATTCAGTTCAGTTCAGTTCAGTGGCTCAGTTGTGTCCAACTCTTTGTGACCCCATGAATTGCAGCACGCCAGGCCTCCCTGTCCATCACCAACTCCCGGAGTTCACTCAAACTCACATCCATCGAGTCGGTGATGCCATCCAGCCATCTCATCCTCTGTCGTCCCCTTCTCCTCCTGCCCCCAATCCCTCCCAGCATCAGAGTCTTTTCCAATGAGTCAACTCTTCGCATGAGGTGGCCAAAGCACTGGAGTTTCAGCTTTAGCATCAGTCCTTCCAAAGAACACCCAGGACTGATCTCCTTTAGAATGGACTGGTTGGATCTCCTTGCAGTCCAAGGGACTCTCAAGAGTCTTCTCCAACACCACAGTGCAAAAGCATCAATTCTTCGGTGCTCAGCTTTCTTCATGGTCTGACTTTCACATCCATACATGACCACTGGAAAAACCATAGCCTTGAGTAGACAGACCTTTGTTGGCAAAGCAGCGTCTCTGCTTTTGAATATGCTAGCTAGGTTGGTCATAACTTTCCTTCCAAGGAGTAAGCGTCTTAATTTTGTGGCTGCAATCACCATCTGCAGTGATATTGATGCAGCCACTATGGAAAACAATATGGAGATTCCTCAAAAAACCAAAAATACAACTACCACGTGACCCAGCATTTCCATTTCTGGCTATATATCCAGAATAAATGAAAACACTAATTTGAAAAGATCCAGGAGCCCAAATGTTCACAGTAACACTATTTATAATACCCCAAATGTGAAAGCAATCCTAGTCTCCATTTATTTAAAGGCCTAGATAAGGAAAAGAAGGGCTTCCCTGCTGGTTGAGGGGGTAAAGAGTCTGCCTGCAATGCAGGAGACCAGGGTTCGATCTCCAGGTTGGGAGGATCCCCTAGAGAATGAAATGGCAACCCACACCAATATTCTTACCTGGAAAACCCCATGGACAGAGGAGCCAGGCAGGTTACAGTCCACGGAGTTGTAAGGAGTTGGATAAGACTGAGTGATTAACACACTTGAAGGAAAAGAAAGTAGACTAAGGAGATGAGAGAGGAGCCCAAGGACATGGGTATAAGCTGGTATAATGTGGCTAAGAGGTTAGGGTGGGGGTACATGAACTGAGTTTGATAATGCTAGATCTCTCTATTCAAATACTCATAACTTTTTTATTTTGATTACTTAGCTTGACAAAATTTTTTAGATATTCATGAATTCAGAGAACAAATAAATTTATAAATTTATTATTTAACATTCCTAATTTAGGATGACTTGTTCCATGTATGTTTAAATTTTATTGCATTTCTGACCATTGTAATTATTTTCTGGGAATTTAAGAGGTCATATTACTCTCCTTCCTTAATCAAGACTAGACCAAAGCTAAAGCCTAATATTCAGCCTGGTAATTTGGCACCTTTCAAATCTATAATCTTGGAAGACTTATTCAATGCCTAGTTAAAAGAGATCAGGGAAAAAATCTTTTCTATTAACAAAAATCATGTGTGTGTTAGTCGCTCAGTCATGTTCGACTCTTTGCGACTCCATGGACTGTAGCTCGACAGGGTCTTCTGTCCATGGGATTTTCTGGGCAAGAATACTGGAGTGGGTTGCATTCCCTTCTCCAAACAAAGATCATATCTTCTGTATATAAAATGAGATTTATCACAGGCACTTAATGGATCATAAACTTTTAACTTATTTGGACTTATCTTTTATTTCGATTTTTCCCTTAAATATTTAGGCAATTTTGCGTGGGTATGGTTTTACAGATTGTTTATAATAATTTTTTTCTGGCTTGAGTGTTCTCAAGATCACTAGCATTTACTCTTCTCCTCATGTATATGTGCATGAAAATTATTGCCTGCCGTATAGTAAACAAGGGATGTTGCAGCTATCAAGGCATCACATCATAACCATCCCGAGGGATCTCAGGGTGGAGGCAGGATGCCCCATCTAGCAGTCCGCTGCTGCAGCTACCCCTCACCCCCAACCCTACCCCCCGGGGTTGCATCCTGAGGAGACACAGGGTGAGAAGCACAAGATGCTGGTCCTAGATCGCTGAGGCGCATATCAAAGGGATTTTTTCCAAAAGCTCAGATTATGTATACACAGAAGCACTAAATTCCTTAACTTGAGATATCTGGGTTTCCTTAATTAGGAATACTCTTGGGACTTCCCTGGTGGTCCAGTGGTTAAGAACCTGCCTGCCAATGCAGGGGACACGGGTTTGATCTCTGGTCTGGGAACTAAGATCCCACATGCCGAGAGGCAACCAAGCCACAACTACTATGCTCAAGTACCGCAACTACTGAAGCCTGCACGTCTAGAGCCTGCGCGCGAGCCACAGCTACTGAGCCCAAGTGCTCGAGAGCCCATGCTCCAAAACAAGAGAGCCAGCACCGTGAGAAGCCTGCACATCGCAACCAGAGAGCACACACACACCACTCACCCCAGCCAGGGAGAGCCCCACTCCCCACAGCCAGGGAGAGCCCCCACTCCCCACAGCCAGGGAGAGCCCCCACTCCCCACAGCCAGGGAGAGCCCCAACTCACCCCAACCAGGGAGAGCCCCCACTCCCCACAGCCAGGGAGAGCCCCCACTCCTCACAGCCAGGGAGAGCCCCCACTCACCCCAGCCAGGGAGAGCCCCCACTCACCCCAACCAGGGAGAGCCCCCACTCACCCCAACCAGGGAGAGCCCCCACTCCCCACAGCCAGGGAGAGCCCCAACTCACCCCAACCAGGGAGAGCCCCCACTCACCACAGCCAGGGAGAGCCCCAACTCACCCCAACCAGGGAGAGCCCCCACTCCCCACAGCCAGGGAGAGCCCCCACTCCCCACAGCCAGGGAGAGCCCCCACTCACCCCAACCAGGGAGAGCCCCCACTCACCCCAACCAGGGAGAGCCCCCACTCACCCCAACCAGGGAGAGCTCCCACTCCCCACAGCCAGGGAGAGCCCCCACTCACCCCAACCAGGGAGAGCCCCCACTCCCCACAGCCAGGGAGAGCCCCCACTCACCCCAGCCAGGGAGAGCCCCCACTCACCCCAGCCAGGGAGAGCCCCCACTCACCCCAACCAGGGAGAGCCCCCACTCACCACAGCCAGGGAGAGCCCCAACTCACCCCAACCAGGGAGAGCCCACACTCACCCCAACCAGGGAGAGCCCCCACTCCCCACAGCCAGGGAGAGCCCCCACTCACCCCAGCCAGGGAGAGCCCCCACTCCCCACAGCCAGGGAGAGCCCCCACTCCCCACAGCCAGGGAGAGCCCCCACTCACCCCAGCCAGGGAGAGCCCCCACTCCCCACAGCCAGGGAGAGCCCCCACTCCCCACAGCCAGGGAGAGCCACTGCATAGCGACAAAGGCCTGGGGCACTGCAGAGAACACCCAGCCCAGCCAAAAATAAACAAACAAACAAACAAAAAACAATAATCTTTTGATGCTCTGACTACATAGTTTCTGTTGTAAAAACCTCTATATATCTGGAGTCCCCTGCATCGCTGCCTCTTGTAGCAGTCTCCCCGAGTTATAGATCTGAGATGCTGTGTCCCAGGCTTAAGTCCTTAGTTTTGTCCACCAGATAAAATGTTACTCTCAGCCATTAAGCTGTGCATTTTTTTAAGTTGACAGATATAGCAATTTAAATTCCCTTTCACACTCTTTCACTAGCTCCTCGGAAAAACACTTCGAAGGAGTTCCTATTACATGGGCCTGAGTCCTATTTTTCTGCATCTAAGCCTGAATAATTTAGATGATCATTTTTTAAATGTTTATTTAATTTTTTTTTTTTTTTTTTTTTTTTTCCATTTTGAAGCAGCTTTAAGCCTACAGAAAAGTCGCAGGAAGAGTATCAAGGACGCTCACCCAGAGACGTCATCCGAGGCCTGCTTTATGCTGGTCACGTCCTTTACAGCAGAGGATCCCAAAGGTCATCACTCTAGGTTCCTTCCACCTGGAACAGCTCCTCAGTCTCTCCTTGCCTGTTGTCAACTGCAAAGAAAATCACATGACACATCCAACCCAGAACTCTTGAGTTCCCTTGCTCCCAAATTCACCCCCCCCTAGTCTTTATCTCATTAAAAGGAAAAAAAAAAAAAATGATGTCCGCTGAGTCCTAACATTTAATCCTCAGAGCATTTCTAGCAGGGATGTATAATTAATACCATTTCTATTTTCCAGATGAGAAAAGTGTGGCACAGGGTCTGAGCACAAGCTGCAGATCCCGTCAATAACCTTCTCACAGCCCCTTAGCTAAGGTCAGAGGCTGAGTGCTGTGTGTGTTAGTGTGTGACTCTTTGCAACTCCATGGACAGTAGCCCGCCAGGCTCCTCTGTCCATGGGATTCTCCAGGCAAGAACACTGGAGTGGGTTGCCATTTCCTTCTCCAGGAGATCTTCCCGACCCAGGGATCAAATGCGGGTCTCCCGCATTGTAGGCAGACGCTTTACCATCTGAGCCACCAGGGAAGTGTCAGAACTTATCTACAGCCAATTCCTATCTCTTTATGGGGACATTTACTGTCTGGATGCTCCTGAAAAGGAATGTCCCAAGAGTAACTTCAACCAGTGAAGACAGGAATTACTAGATAAATATCCCAGTTTCCTCCCACTTCCTGGGGAGTTCTGAAGTACGCTCCACATAGGATCTCAGGGGTCCTCAGTGGGGCTGAACCTTCTGTGGGTACACAGTGGTAACTTTCCTGTTATTATACCCTTTATTGGCTTCCTTCCCATCCCTGGGAAATGACACAGGATGCCCCTCTTGGCACTTCTGAGGATCACTGCACCTAAGTCATTCTTTCAGTGTCTACTTCTGCAGGAGACCTTAATTCCCCAAAGTCACACAGATACTTAGTGATGGAGTTAGGATTGAAACCCAGACAGACTGTCTCAAACTAATGTTCAAAATTGCCATGCCTCACTGCATTCCCTCACCACTTGCTCAGACGTAACAAGATTCACTCTGGATTCTTGTCTGATCCATACCAGATCCATGCCATCAACAAGCCCCAGAAGCTCTCTCTGGGTATATCCCAGATCTGACATGTTCTTCCCACCAGTGCCCAGGACAGGAAGCATATATCAGAGTCTCCTAGCAGGCCGGTTAGAACTCCGCTTGCTGGGCCCCTAGCTCAGGGTTTCTGATTCACTAGGCCTTGAGGGGGCCAGGAATTTAGAAACCGCGCAGTGATGCTGACGTGGCTGGTCCAGGGACCAACTTGGAGAACCCTTCTCTAACCACCACCACTTTTTGCCCGGACACCAGGCTCCCAGCTGGTCTCCCTGCTCAGACTCACATGTCTCCAGAGCGGTCAGTCACCCCTATAGACGAGCTGGCTGCACGGTGAGGCATCTGCTCAACCCACCCTCCAGGCCTCCCCTTCCCATGGAGAGCCAGATGTGGGACCCAAGTTTGCCGCGCTCGCCCCGCAGCCGCCCTGCCCCTTCCGCCACACAGCCCTCACCCCCTCTGCTCTGGCCTCCGACTCTTCCTGGCTCTACCTGAGCCGACCGTTCCCTCTATCTGAAATGTTCCTCCCCCTCCACGCAGAAGAGATTCACTCCCTCCTTACATTTAAATCTCTGCTTAAATGTCTCCTTCTCACTTCTGCATTCCCTGCATCCAGAACAGTACCTGAGACATGTAGAGGATACTCAAAAAAACATTTTTGAACACATATTGAAGAGGGGGGCTTCCCTGGTGGCTGAGAGGGTAAAGCGTCTGCCTGCAATGCAGGAGATCCAGGTTTGACCCCTGGGTTGGGAAGATCCCCTGGAGAAGGAAATGGCAACCCACTCCAGAATTCTTGCCTGGAAAATCCCATGGGTGGAGGAGCCTGGTGGGCTCCAGTCCACAGGATTGCAAAGAGTCTGACATGACTGAGCGACTTCCCTTCCTTCCTCCCTTTCTCCCTTCCTTTCTTCCTTCCTTCCTTCTTTCTTTCAGAGGGGATGGTGGGAGATATGTGTGGTAGATCCCTCAAAGTGATTGAATTTATTTTACATGCAGATAAAACTCTAAAGGAAAATGAAAATGGAGATTTCAAAAGAAACTTCTGGGCCAGCTATCAACTTCCAGAAATTGCTGATTCCTCCACTGAAATAGATCTGTAATTTAGAGAATTGACTGCTAAAAAGATTGGGCATGTGGTATGTGGTCTCATGGAACTTTTGACATCCCACCCCTCACACAGGCCACAGTAAACACACTGAATATCCAACCTCAAACGCTGATATTAGTGGTCCTTGCATTACAGGCTCAGGATTTTACAGAATAAACAGAACACTAACCATACTGATATGTGTGTCTCCACAGTACTTGATCTAAGATAAACACAGCTGCTGGCACTCCGCCTGGGCCTCCTACAACCCGCCCCTCAGTGACCCCTTCCTGCCGTCCTTGGTCCCCTCCAGTCTGTGCTGTGCACTTCAGAACAGTCTTTTCTAGAAATGCAAACCCTGTCATGTCATTCCCGGGGCAGAAATGCTCCCGTGGCTTCCCATCAAAAACCCTTAATGTCTAGATGCCTTAGCCTGGCACACAGGGCTCCATGACATTGCCCAGTCCACCCCTCTCTGTGCCCTTTAAATAAACCGAGCAAGCTCTCCAAAGCTGTCCAAAGATCCAAAGCTCTCCAGGCTCTGCTGTAGCGGCCCCAGGTGGTGCTGGGCATTCTGTTCACCTTCTGCCTTCTGGGTTTTGCCCACACGTGGCAGATCTGTGCCCTGCACAGATCAGTCCTGCCTTTGGACCTCAGCATGGGGCAGAGCTCGCTCTCCGGGCCTGCTTCGTGGCTCCCCCAGCAAATGACACCTGGCCTGCCTGGCTGATGCAGTCATCAGAACTGCGGGTGAGAGGCATCCTCCAGCATACAGGTCTCTGCTACCTTTTCCGCTGCGTCTCCTGATGCTGCCCCCAGACAGACTCGTGCACAGAAACGCCTCCAGTCTCCTGAAGGAAATATGCCTTTTGATATCTCCTCACCCCCAATTCCTTCCCCTCGGAATTTCCCCTTCCCGCTTCCCTGGCTCAGTCCTCACCTCGCCCGTCTTGTGGGTGGACTCAGCTGAAGCTCCACTCTGCAGGGAGCCCACTCTGACCCCCTCCTCCCATCCCACCTCCATTCTCAGGAGCCCTCTTCCACCCTCATCCGGACGCTAGATATCTCTATTTCCAATTAATTATGCTGCAGGACTCTTTGAGTTTACCTCTGATTCGCTCCCTGGAGACCCAGAGACCCTTGTGGGTAGGAACAGGTTTTATTTACCTTTTGTACCTCAGCCCTAAGCCTAGTACCAGCACATAGATAAGATGCAAGAGCTTTCGAGTGGGGAAACAAATGAAGAATGGGCAAATAAATGAATAAGTAAAATATGCTATTGAGTTCATCATATAGGTTTTCTCAAATACAAACGGAAGGAATACATGGATGTAGTCTTAGATGGTTCACTGGTTCTTTTTTTGTGGCATCCAAACGTCATACTTGTTTCAAGCATAGTTGATGTTTGTTTTAAGTATAGACATACAATACAGCGATTCACAATTTGTAAATGTTTAGTTAATATAATATACTGGCTACATTCCCTGCGATGGACACTACTTCCTTGTCGCCTATTTTTTCTTTGTAGATTTATCTGCTTTTGCTCTTTGGCTGCTGTGGGTGTTTGGCTGCACGCGGGCTTTCTCTAGCTGCGGCGCGCAGCCCTCTCACTGCCGCGGGGCACGGGCTCGAGCTGTGCCGGCGTCCTAGGTGTTCAGTAGTTGTCTTCAGGGTTAGTTGCTCTGGTCATGTGGGATCTTCCCAGACCAGGGATCAAACAGTGTTCCTTGCACTGCAAGGCCATTTTCCTTCTTTTCGTTTCACTCATTTATTTAATTGGAGGCTAATTACTTTACCATACTTTGCTGATTTTTGCCAAACATCAACATGAATCAGCCACAGGTGTACATGTGTCCCCCATCCCGAACCTCCCCCGCCACCTCCCTCCCCATCCCATCCCTCTGGGTCATCCCAGTTGCACCAGCCCTGAGCGCCCTGTCTCATGCATCGAACCTGGACTGGCGATCTATTTCACATATGATAATATACATGTTTCAATGCCATTCTCTCAGATCATCCCACCCTCACCTTCTCCCACAGAGTCCAAAAGACTTGTATACATCTGTGTCTCTTTTGCTGTCTCGCATATAGGGTCCTTGTTACCATTTTTCTAAATTCCATATATATGCGTTAGTATACTGTATTGGTGTTTTTCTTTCTGACTTACTTCACTCTGTGTAATAGGCATTTTTCTTTAACCACTGGACCACCAGGGAAGCCCCTTGTAGCTTATTTTATACCTAATGGCTTGTACCTCTTAGTCTCCTTCCCCAAATGGCCCCTCTCTCTCCTCTCTCCTCACTGATGACCATTAGCTTGCTCTGTATATCTGAAATTTTCCCTATGGTCAAATTAGAAGAAGATTTACAAACATAGTTATGTATAAGACCTTCCACCTTAACACTACTGTGCCATTTCTCCAGGTATTCTCTTTTGCCTTTATGTGTGTGTATATATATATATATATATATATATATATATATATATATATATATATTTTGGGAGAAGGCAGTGGCAACCCACTCCAGTACTCTTGCCTGGAAAATCCCATGGACAGAGGAGCCTGGTAGGCTGCAATCCATGGGGTCTCGAAGAGTCGGACATGACTGAGAGACTTCACTTTCACTTTTCACTTTCATGCATTGGAGAAGGAAATGGCAACCCACTCCAGTGTTCTGCCTGGAGAGTCCCAGGGACAGGGGAGCTGGTGGGCTGCCATCTATGGGGTCGCACAGAGTCGGACATGACTGAAGCGACTTAGCAGCAGCAGCAGCAGCATATATATTTTTTTTAGCAGACTGAAACAAATTTGCCCAATTTTGTGATTTCCTTTTTTGGTTGAAATTGTTCCTTTAATATTTAATGCATTGCTCTTTCCTTTCTAATGACTAAATTATACAATCTTGAGTTGCCATCACTTACATAACCACTTCCCTATTTTTAGACATTTAGGTTGTTTCCAAGTTTTTGCTGTTATCACTAAGAATAAAATAAACACTTTGGATTTTATTCTTTTAAATTATATTCTCAATGAGAATTCTGGGGATTACACAAAATGTTCAAAAAAGTATGAACCCTTATATGGTTCTTGATACATAGTGATTTTAGGATTATATCAGTTTGCACCATTTTTACAAGTCAGACATTCAAAGTGGAGTATGTTTGTTTGAGAAGTATGAAAGAAAGACTATGGTAATGCTGGTGGCTGATTTGCTAGGAGCCTGTCTCCCATGCAAGGCATTCTCCCAGACTGCACCTAAACCCCTCAGAAGTCCAGAGATCCAATCATTTGTCAGAGCTGAATTCACTAGAGATTGAGATGCAGAAACCAGAAATGTAGAAATCATACCTGAGAGTGCTCCGGAGCTGTCTGGCAGCTGGAGTCAGCCAGGTGGTCCTCTCCTAGCTCGAGCCCAGCATCCCAAGGACACTGCCTGGCCCACGCACCCATGTGTGTATGCTTCCTGTAACCCACAAGAGCACAGGTATTGAGCTCTGACGAATTTGGATTAAAATCATGGAGCCATCAGTTAGCATCTATAGATACTCCAACTAACTATTTACCCTCCCTAACTAAGCCCGAAGTGTCTTCATCGGAAAAATGGAGTGTTCTACACTTTTGGGGGAAGTGTACGTAGGGTGCTTGGCTCAAAGTGTGGTGTCTAACAAGGTTTTAAGAATACCTTGGGGTAATGTTACACATGTTTGTTTGATTCACCATATGGGTTAAGTAAAATTTATCCCTCTGAGGACAATCATTTTTCTTATTCCTAGCTTTAATCATTCAATCATTCATTCATGCATGCAATCATTTATTCAACTATGTATGAATACCTATTTTGTGCCAGACACTGTTTTATGTACTAGAGATATTGTTGCAGAGAAAATATAGAGTCCTTATTCTTATGGAGCTTACATTCTAGTAGTGAGTGTCAGACAAAACATACTTAAACAACATATAGCATATCAATATGTACATATAATGATGTAATGCTTTGTTTTTTCCCACAACTGTTATTTTAATCAATGGTCAATTCAATAACCAATGGTATCTTAGAAGTTAGAAAATGCCATATGTTCATTTGTTTATTAATTAATCAGTATTTCTGGGGAATTTTTGCAAATCATGGCAAAAAAAAATTCTGAAACCTCCTATTTCAGAATTGGACTGAATACTAAGCTTCCATAAGCTATTTTAATCCTCTCAACATCCCTCTGAGATAGATATTACCCCGCTTCCCGATTTTATAATGCAAGAGATAGTTTAGGAGGGTTCACAGATTGTAATAGACATTTTCTGGGTTTGGTTATGATTTGTTCTTTGACTGCCCAGAACCAATTTTCTCTCCGGGGGATATTGCCATTATACATAATATATATATATATATATATATATATATATATAATCAGTGATCTCTATGGAAGGTGTCCTGCCTCTTAGTGTAGAGACGTGCTTGTTGACCCTGAATGTCAAGGTAAGGACACTGACCCAACCTAAGCAACAGAATCTCTCATTAAAGACTTTGAATGCTGTGGGAGAGAAAAAAAAGACAATCAGAAACCAGAGCCCAGCAGCATGTCTTTGACTGTCAGCTGGGCCTGTGCCCGGCTATAAGGTGCCCAGATCCCAGCCACAGAGCACTCCTTGGCTTTGGTTTCTGCTGCCCTTATTTCTGCTGGTTCTCCCAGTCTGATGTGCCAGCCTCTCAGATGCCTGATATCCTTTAAAAACTGAATTATCCAAGCAGATTTTCATAGCTTGAAACTTAATAACACTAACTAATAATACATTTAGAAAGCGACCAAGTCAATATTTAATTTTAAGTCTGTCTAAAAACAGAACCCCTGTGGTGGATTCATTTTGATATTTGGCAAAACTAATATAATTATGTAAAGTTTAAAAAATAAAATTAAATTAAAAAAAATAAAATAAAATAAAAATAAAAACAGAACCCCTTAAGTAAGTCAACTGGGCAAGCAGTAATTTATTCAACAATTATTCATCATATGCACAGCAGGCACCATCTCAGCAACCTAAATGCTGAGGATTTACTAAAACCCCTATGGAATCGAGGGCTTCCCAGGTGGTGCTAGTGGTAAAGAACCTGCCTGTCAATACAGGAGAGTTAAGTGATGTGGGTTCGATACCTGGGTTGGAAAGATCCCTTAGCATGGGAAATTACAACCCATTCCAGTATTCTTGCCTGGAGAGAGAAGGCAAGAATCCCATGGACAGAGAAACCTGGTGGGCTATAGTCCATGGGGTCACAAAGAGTCAGACATGAGTGATCACACCATGGAATTGAATTCAGCGAGAGTCTAAAAAAGAGCAATTATTTGCAGTGAACTTGATTCTATAATTTGAAATACTTAGCCCCTTATATTAGTGGTATATGGAAACCTAAGTTCTGTATAAACTTTCTACAACGTCTGCAGGATCCCCAAAACATCAACCCAAACATCAGTATACATGAAACAGGTTGTCAGCCTCCAATCTGCATATTATTTTTATCACCCAATTTTTCTACAGATACTGTGCTTTCCACATATCTTTGTGATATGGTCTCTCATTTCATTACCTTTTAGTCATTGACTTGCTTTGATATGACCTTTTTAGGTTGGAATGATTTGGATTTAACTTAGACTTGACACAAAAATGGTAGAAAGCAAATTTTTTCTCCCCTGTGAAGAGAGAAAATACCTATAACTTATCAGCTTTTGTACTTAACAATCAAAGGGTCATACCTGAGAGTATTGAGATTTATTAAGCTCATGCAAATGAAAACTGGATGCTGGAATCTTCTAGAAATATCTAGATCATACCTTGCATTAGTTGCTCAGTTGTGTCTGACTTTTTGTGAGCCCAGGGGCTTTGGCCCACCAGGCTCCTCTGTCCATGGAATTCTCCAGGCAAAAATACTGGAGTGGATAGCCATTCCCTTCTCCAGGGCATCTTCCCAACCCAGAAATCGAACCCAGGTCTCCTGCATTGCAGGCAGATTCTTTACCATCTGAGCCACCAGGGATGCCCAGATCATACCTTATAAGCAGTTATTTTCCTCAATTTGTATCCAAAAATGGAATTTTGTAAACTCTTTGAAGTTCTGGAAATGAGAGCATTTTCTCTCAATTGGTCCAGAATTTCCTGCTGCCATCCCTCCACTTCCTGTCTGCATTGGACCATCATGATAAACTGGAACAGTAGTATGGGGAGAAAACAGGGGAACAAGATGATCAAATGGAGGGAAGTTTCAAGGACTCATTCATTCTTTGTTCTTCAACTGTGGCAGCTGTTATGAAGTTATAGTAGTAAGTAGTACTGTAGAAGATAGGAGAACATATAGATGGAAATTTTGAATGATTATTGTAATGTCTTTCCCTTTCCTCAGACCAAAAAGTGGCAATGAGTATATGTGTGTGTGTTCATTTATTCATTTGTAAAACAACCTTAAGTGAGACTTGTATCATTCATTCTTCAAGGAACAGTATAATTTAGTTAGTTGAACTAGCCTACTAGATCTGTGATTTTCTTTTTTCTTCTGAGGATCATGTTTTGTGTATCTCACAGCATATGACAGAGATAACGTTCATATGTATAACAAATTCTCATCGAGCACCCGGGATTATTCACCAGACCCCCATACATGGCTTGTAACTCCACTATTTTCTCTTCATGTAGGAAAATATATCACCATGCAACAGAGCAAGAGAGAGAGAGAGAGATCACCTAGGAATAACCTTGAATCTAATCATACTTATTCTGATATCTAAGTAAGACATTCACATATTTTTATCTATCACCTAACAAATATTAGTGTTCAATTATTTGCAACAGACTTCACAAATGACTTTAAATACAAGAAATGCCACACTGTTGCAGATGACAAGGGTGATACTGTATACTGTCTGTGACAAGGATGTTTTTGGCATTTTGTATATATTGTTCATTTCATCCCATATTTCATAATCCTGTTTGCTCAATTACTCCAATGGTTTTCCAAGCATGCATCAGAATAACCTGCACAGCTTGTTAAAACATATCTCCTACATGTGTACCCCAATGTTCATCACAGCACTGTTTATAATAGCCAGGACATGGAAGCAACCTAGATGTCCATCAGCAGATGAATGGATAAGAAAGCTGTGGTACATATACACAATGGAGTATTACTCAGCCATTAAAAAGAATACATTTGAATCAGTTCTAATGAGGTGGATGAAACTGGGGCCTATTATACAGAGTGAAGTAAGCCAGAAAGAAAAACACCAATACAGTATACTAACGCATATATATGGAATTTAAAAAGATGGTAATGACAACCCTGTATGCGAGACAGCAAAAGAGACACAGATGTATAGAACAGTCTTATGGACTCTGTGGGAGAGGGAGTGGGAGGATGATTTGGGAGAATGGCATTGAAACATGTATAATATCATATAAGAAATGAATCACCAGTCCAGGTTCAATGCAAGATACAGGAAGCTTGGGGCTGGTGCACTGGGATGACCCATAGGGATGGTATGGGGAGGAAGGTGGGAGGGGGATTCAGGATTGGGAACACATGTACACCCATGGCAGATGCATGTTGATGTATAGCAAAACTAATACAATATTGTAAAGTAAAAAATAATAATAATAAATAAATAATTTAAAAAAATTTTTTAAATAAAACATATCTCCTGGGCCCCCATCCCAGAGTTTCTGATTCAGTAATTCTGGGTGGGGCCTGAGAATTTACATTTCCAACAAGTTTCCTAGTAATAGTTATGCTACTGGTCTAGGAACTACATTTTGAGATTCATTGATTGAGTCATTCATATATCCATCAGTCAAACCAGGCAATCCTAAAGGAAATCCACTCTGAATAGTCACTGGGAGGGCTCATGCTGAAGTTGAAGCTCCAATACTGTGGCCACCTGATGTGAAGAGCTGACTCCTTGGAGAAGACCCTGATGCTAGGAAAGACTGAAGGCAGGAGGAAAAGGGAGTGGCAGAGGATGAGATGGTTGGACGCCATCATTGACTCAATGGATATGAGTATGAGCAAGTTCCAGGAGATGGTGAAGGACAGGGGACCTGGCATGCTGCTGTCCAGGGCATCACAAAGAGTCAGGTACAACTGGGCAACTGAATAACAGCACATATATTCAAAAAACATTAATTAAAAGCCTACCTGGTGCCTGGTATCAAAGTAAAAAGATAAATTGAACATTATTTTGTAAGAGCCGATGTCTACTGAGCACTCTGTTTTGTTAAGACCTGATTTACTCCTTTATAACAATTCTTCAAAGTAGGCACATTTTCCCCCATTTTTTCAGGAAAAGTTACATAGCTGCAAAAGATTAAGTGACCTGCTCAAAGTCATATGGACAACTGTCAGAACTAGCATTTGAACCCAGGTCTACTGGATGCAAGTGGTGCCCACAGACATCACGTGCCTGCTCTGCTACCGCTGTACCGTGACGAGCTTGCACACAGCATTAGTTAGTCTTTTGCAGATTAAAACAAACTGATGTTCAGAGGCTACATAACTTGTCCAAAATCACACAGCTAGAAATTTAATCTCTATTTGATGCCAAGAGAGGTTACATAACTTGTCCAAAATCACACAGCTAGAAATTTAATCTCTATTTGATGCCAAAGTGATTTTGCACCATTTCTGCATGCTATCTTTAAGTCACGATCCACCTAAATCAGAGCCAGGAACAACAGTATGACTCTAGTTAACCAGAGTGCACAGAGAATGCGGAATATAATATTTCAGTTAACAAAGAACATCTCTCTTGCGCTAACTTATTCAAAAGCTTTCTAACAATTACCAGTGTACCTTGCAACCTAAGTCAGCACAGAATAATGTACTGTTTCCTTGATGACTCAGGATCTTACGTGTCCCAGCACCATCGTTATAAGCAGCATTCGTTTCTGAGAAATGTCCAAGTGAATGCAGAAGAAGGTGATAGGGGTGAGCGTGTGGGGAGCCCGGAATCACTGAGGACAAATTAAAGTATATTCTATTCCTTCACCTTTCCTGCAAGTAGAATGGACAAGGCCCCAAACTGAGACTTATCAAAGGTTTCACTTGAGATGGGTTCAGATTAATCATGTTTACTCCAATTCGTGGAATTATTAATAGCTGACAAAATGCATTCAAAGTGATTGTTTTTCCTCCTTTTGCCACTTGATAAATGGCAAAGAATGAAGCTTTCCCTGACTCCTGTGTCCTACTGTGTTACCCCGTCATCAGGGGAGAAAGGAGCTGTATAATTACCTTTTGAGACATGAATCATCCTTACTCTGAGGGCCCAGACCTGTTTGACTCTATAAAAGCAGCTCAAGGTTGAAGTGCAAACATGCACTGTCTCGCATCCCCCAGGGTTGCTATAATTACCGATCCACCGAGAGGAGATGAAGGTGCTCCCTGCATCTGGCCTTGCTGTCCTCCTCGTCACCGCTCTGAAGTTTTCCACCGCAGCCCCCTCCCTACTTGCAGCCTCCCCCAGGACCTCAAGGAACAACTACCGCCTTGCACAGGTTGGTGAATCTTTGCACAATTCCCTCTTCCCCCTCCTGCCCCAGAAAATCTAAAGGGGATAATAATAATAAAATCAGGAATATCTGTTGTGGTTTTGAAATCATCTTCTAAGTCCACTGAAGCCTGATGGATACGATTCCCTGTTCAGCTAAGACTGGTGTGTAGTACACGCTGAGTGTCTGTGTTGCAAGATTGCATAAATAAATGAATGAATATCTATCCAGATATTTTGCTGCACACAGAATTTGAGGGGGCTTGCAAAAATACAGGCATTACAGAAAGACAAAAGAAGTGTTTGAGGAACAACGTAGAAGGAAAACTAAGAAAAATAAAAAACAAAGTGTAAGATTTGCACAGTAGCTGCTGCTGCTGCTGCTACTAAGTCGCTTCAGTCGTGTCTGACTCTGTGCGACCCCATAGATGGCAGCCCACCAGGCTCCCCTGTCCCTGGGATTCTCCAGGCAAGAACACTGGAGTGGGTTGCCATTTCCTTCTCCAATGCATGAAAGTGAAAAATGAAAGTGAAGTCGCTCAGTCATGTCTGACTCTTAGCGATCCCATGGACTGCAGCCCACCAGGCTCCTCTGTCCATGGGATTTTCCAGGCAAGAGTACTGGAGTGGGGTGCCATCACCTTCTCCATTGCACAGTAGAGGTGGGTTGCAAATTTAGTGCTAAGATTCCTAACAGTCACAACAGAAAGATTTCCTGTGTTCATTTTTCAGAAAAAATGGCTTTTATACTCAGGGCAAATTTGATCAAAATTTGAAGTGAACCGAATTTTTCCTGGATGCCAACCCACTTCTCATGCCAAGGTCTTTCCTCTCTAAAGCATATTCCCAAAGTCCCTTATTTACTTACATTTTCTGTATCTTTCTCTTTCAAAATCTCTCCCAACTGACTGTTGGCAAGGATCGAATACAAATAATTCATTCAGCATACCAGAAGTCCTTCAAAGACTAAGAGTGACTCAAAGTGATTCAATGTATATTTGCTTCCAAGCATTTTTTGGGTGTTGTTTTGGGGGGATGGGGGTGGTGGGAGGGATTTTTTTGCTTTTGTTTTTTTACATTTAAAACAAAGATGTTAAACTTTAGCCTAAAGAAATAAACCTTCAATGGAGGAATTTCCAACGTTCATGAAAGGTGTGTAGTGAGACGTTTTTGCACCAAGGCCTCTGTTTTGTATATCTGTCACACAGACATCATACTTGTGATTGCAGCCCTGCTGGGGACTGCTTTCCTACCTGCCAGGCTACACCCATGGGCTGCTTCTTCTGTACACACCGCGTGTCCCTACTGATGGCTCATGCCACTCTTGCTTTCTAACTGATCAGTCCCCCTGCCACACTGGTCGTTCAACGTTTTGAATATCAGCCCTCCATATGAACAGCACAGTGGATGCCAAGTACAGACCTGTCGAGTTGAACGTTCTTTGACTTGAAACCACTTTCAGACGAACTAAATTCTAAATAACATATCTCAGAATATTAACTGGGTCTATTTCCAATCGTATTTCGCCACCAGCCTTTGCCTCCCTTCTCCTGACATGTAATTGTCGCTTACCCAGTTTCATGCCACTGGACCTCCAGAAGGAGTGTCATACTGAGGTTAGAACTGATCTGGTGGCTGAAAAATCATGGTTTTGTCCAGGTTCAGATAAGCTATGGTCATCGGGCCCAAACCAGCCAGCCTTGTTTGTTTACAAATCATCTTCTGCATTTGTACTGCAATGGTGGAAATCACGTGATGAAACAGAAAATATTAATTATCGGACCTTTCAGAAGTTAACTGACCCCATAGTGGTCTATGCAGGAATAAGGCCAGCCAGCCTTGAAAGAAATCTGTCCTTGCTAAGAGTATTAGGAAAGAATTAGGTGTTCTTGGAATGTTAGGGGTCTCTAGTGACCCCCTGGGGCTTCTCTGGTGACTTAGATGGTAAAGAATCTGCCTGCAGTGTGGAAGACCTGGGTTTGATCCCTGGATGGGGAAGATTCCCCAGAGAAGGGAATGGCAACCCACTCCAGTATTCTTTCCTGGGAAATCCCATGGACAGAGGAACCTGGAGGGCTACAATCCATGGGGTTGCAGAGTCAGACACGACCGAGTAACTAACACTGTCACTTTCAGAGTGACCCCTTATCCTTTCTCTCCAAAGCAAGTCAGCCCCCTTCAGTTTCCCTTACGACATACTTTGAAAGACCTTCAACCAAGGATCAAGGAAACTTGTTGACACCTGGCAAACAGGCCTTCTCCTGCCTGCAGTGGCCCTAGGCGTCAGCTCCAGGAAGGAAAGGGTATCACTCTTCAGCAGGCTGGTATGATCTAGGCAAACCTCCTAAGTGCATCCCAATGACTAGAAAGAATTACTGTCCCACCTTATAGTTTAAAGAAATAGCTAACAACTCAGGCAACAATACAACAAATGAAATGACATGAAAATAGACTTATTTCATAAAACAGCTTAAGTTTATTCATTTAGCAATTATTTATTGAATGGCTTCCCTGATAGCTCAGTTGGTGAAAGAATCCGCCTGCAATGCAGGAGACCCTGGTTTGATTCCTGGGTCGGGAAGATCCGCTGGAGAAGGGATAAGCTACCCATTCCAGTTTTCTTGGGCTTCCCTGGTGGCTTAGCTGGTAAAGAATCCCCCTGCAATGCAGGAGACCTGGGTTTGATCCCTGGGTCGGGAAGATCCCCTGGAGGAGGGAAATGCTACCCACTCCAGTATTCTGGCCTGGAGAATTCCATGGACTGTATAGTCCATGGGGTCACAAAGAGTCGGATACAACTGAGCAACTTTCACTTTCACCCTTTCACTTACTATATGCTATGTGCCAGGGTATGTCCTAAGCACTGGAGAAACATCAGTGAACAAAACAAATAAAGTTCCTGTTCTTCCAGCATTGACATGGGCATGACGGAGAAGTGGGAAGAGCTGGGAGGAGACAAGCCAGGCAATCAATAAGTGTCCATGTGATATTAAAAAATAAATTTACCAGGATGATAGAGAGTTACTAGGGCCCTGGAGGGGGAGGGGGGCATTCTCACCTGAGTAGTCCAGGAAGGCTTCTCTGAGGAAGGGATATTTGCAATGAACCTGAACTCTGTAAAGAACTATGTGGACCTGAACTTCTCGGTCGTATGAAGATCTGGAGACAGAGCTGTCCAGGCAGAGGAAAGAGCAAGTGCGGCAGCCGGGGCAGCAGGCCAAATGGCAGGAGGACACCGCTGAGTCCGGAGTCAGGCCAGCACACACCGGGGCCTGGGCCTCCACCCTGCTCGCTTCTCTCTCGATAGCTCACCAAGAGCGGGCAAACGGTTCCCTGTGCCTGGGAAGTCCAGGCAGGAAATGTTTCCAAGTGCTAGTCACTTCTTCCTCCATCCAGGAACACAGTAGTCTATTCTTGCAAAGATAAACAGGTTTTTAATTGATTTATTTCATGCCCACTTGTATCTTTTCAATTCTCATTGGCTAATTGTCACAAAGGCTTGGAAAATGATGAAATAATTAGTCTCATCATCCAGAGTTTTAGCCCATTGTTTGTTTGTTTTTAAATAGTAATATCAATACGACATTTAATACAGGCTGTTAAGTTGTCCTTAAAATAATAGAAGCTTTTATTATCACATTATTATGAACTTATGGAGAAAGCAATGGCAACGCACTCCAGTATTCTTGCCTAGAGAATCCCTTGGACAGAGGAGCCTGGTGGGCTGCTGTCCATGGGGTCGCACAGAGTCAGACATGACTGAAGCGACTTAGCAGCAGAGCAGCAAGCAGCATTATGAACTTAAAAGCTGAAGAAAATAAAAAAACTTCCAAATACAAATTGTTAAATTCAGGTGCCTTTACTACTCTTTTACTTTCTGTGCATAAAGATATTTTTAAATTGCCATTATACTCAAATTTTGGTTTCTTCTTTTTTTTATTATTAAATCATAATAAAATTTTGATGTTTATATATTCATAAACATCATGTTTAAAAGTGACAAATATTTCAGAAAATAAGTGAGCTATAATTTGTTCCATTTATATAGTTGGATACATGGAATATTTCCATATGAATAAGATTTCTGTGAACATCTTTGTACATCAGCTTAATTTAAAGGATTATTTTTTCAGGATAGATTTCCAGAAGTGGAATTAATGAGTAAAAGGATATGAACATGTTAAAGTCTTTAGATACATTTCAAAGCATTTTCACACTGAGCATCTCATTGGATCCTCACCTTGGTGTGGGAAGGCTAGACACTGAACCCATCTCATAGATGAGAAAACTGACACCAAAAGAAATTACAGGAATTGCCCACAATTTTTAGAACCTAGGATTTATCACACAGCTGAAAATTCACGCAGTTGCATTTCTGTGACTTTGCCAAAACAGAAAGAAATGTTGGAGACATCGTATCTTGATGTCTTCATCAAGAAGAACTTGATGAACTTGAACTTCACCTTCTCTTGAGGAGCACTTAAATCTGAGCTTTAAGCTCCTTCTTCCTGGGAGGGACACTCGGAAGGCACACTTAGTAAGAGCTGGGCGGGATAAGAGCTTCTGGGCCTGTTCTCCAGGCCTCTGCTATTCTAATTTCTGGAAAGAGGATCACCCAAACACCAGTGGCAGGCTCCTGTGGTTTTACCAGTGGGGATGAGGAGGTGGAGGCATGTAGGACAGTTCTGGGGAAGCCTCAAATCCTTGGCCCAGATAATCCCACAACCAAGAGCTGAGCCAACAGCACGCAAGTGTTAGAACAGAACACACAGATCTAAGCGTGCACCTTTGTGCCTAACTGAACATTTTGACTCTGGAAAGCATGCTAAAACCTCTTTGGTAACCTCGTCGGTAATTTTAGCAATAAAGTGCACAGAAAACATTGGCCTCTCTGTACCTCGGAACACCTGATAATTCTTCAAAGAAGCATATTTGCTATATTTTGCCTAAAGGATAGGACCTCAAATTGTAACTGAACATCCACCCTGTGTCTGGAACCGGGTCAGGCCACGGCCGTAGCTGTGAAGGCATCATCACACCCAGCAGGGAGGACCGTGAGACCCCCGGGTGGGAGTGATGAGAAGGCCGTGGACTGTGTGCACGGCGGCCAGTGCTTCCTCGTGTAGGAGCCGCGCGTCCTGCGGGAGCACCCAGCGCGGAGCAACTCACCCGCTCACCGCAGCAACCAGTCCTCCTGCTCTAAGGAGAAATCGTTTCTGATTCTACCTTTACTTCATTGAAGATGGTTTGCATCCTATTTACTATCACTGGCCTTAAACTTCTTGAGCTGCAGGTCTAGCCTCTTGTGCGCATTTTGAAGAACCATTTTATTGTAAAAATTTTATTGCTATATGTTCATAGCAAACATATATATAACATATATGATTTTAAAAGTATTATTCTAATTCCATCACCAACATATCAGAACTGTTAATCCCTTAGTCTATATTTTTCGAATTACTTTCTATGAGTCAGGGCTTGGACTAGGACAAAGGACTGCTGAAGGTTAAATCCTATTTTTATTTAAAATTTTAATATTTTTTCCACAGTGAATTTTTTTTGTCTTTTTAAGTTTTTTTCCAAAAATATTGCATGTGATATTATTTTTCTGGATCACTGTTTTTGGCAGCCCCCACGCACTTCCTCACCTCATCCTAGTTTATCACTGTATGTCTGTGTATTCATATGCACACATTTCTATTTACAAACTTGGCTTGTACTGTAATAATAATAGTGATAAATCTCTTTTCACTTAATGCATATTAAGCATCTTCTTCAGTTCAGTTTAGTCGCTCAGTCATGTCTGACTCTCTGCAACCCCATGGACTGCAGCACGCCAGGCCTCCCTGTCCATCACCACCTCCCATAGTCTACTCAAACCCATGTCCAGTGAGCTGGTGATGCCATCCAACCATCTCATCCTCTGTCGTCCCCTTCTGCTTTCAATCTTTCCCAGCATCAAGGTCTTTTCAAATGAATCAGTTCTTCGCAGCTGGTGGCCAAAGCATCTTCTTATGGGACCATATTTTGTGAAATGAAAATCAGAGTTTAGAGTGTAACTGTAACACATACTCTAACAGGAAACAAAATATTTGAAATTTAAACAGCCTCAGAATATATGGAGCACAGAGCTCCACACAGAGGTCACCTCTAAAGAGTGTAATTCAGACTCACCATGAGCCTTGTATGACTACAGCATCTGCTTGAGCAAACAGAATAGCTCAGAGAATCAACGTCATCTTGCCAAAAAATTAAAAAAAAAAGAAACATAAATGTGTATATCAGATAGCTTAATGAGACACGGAAATGAAAGCAAATAGTCACACCTCTGTTTCAGGGCACCTCTCCTGGGTTCCAGGGCTCCCTCACCCTTTTTCTCCTCTTGGGTTCTCATCTCACTAAGATTTTACCAAGAACAACCACCAGGGAAGTGAGGTCTGCTCACAAGCAGGCCAAGGACTAAGGGCTGGTTGAGCCCACAGGAAGGACACAGTAAGGACACAGAGCACCTTGTCTAAACAAGTGAGTCTTACTCCTTTTCACTTTTTGCTTAACAATTACAGCTTATGTTGACACCAGAAATCTTTGGGATATAGGAAAGGATAAAGACAAATTGTCACCCATAATTTTATAACTCAGAGAGAAGCAAGATTAATATTCAGATATATTTCCTTCCATTATTTATGTTACTTATGTTCACTATATTAAATTATATGCGCTAATTACCAATGCATTGATTAGTGTGTTAACTTTAAATGTTAATATACATGCTAACATTATTATTGATATATTAACATACAGATGTAATAAACATGAACAAAATACATATAACGTTATATGATTTGGTTTATGTATGAAATTGTGATTATAATCTGTATAAAGTTTTCACTTCTGCTTTTCTCAGGGTATTGCCATTATATTGAATCATTATACATGCCACTAAATATTTTTCAAAAACATGATATTAGCAGAGGCCTAGTATTATTTCATATCAATATATAATAATGTATCTAACACATTCCCTATTGTTAGATATTAAGATCACTTCCAATATTTTATTATTTATACATAAATATATTTAACAGAAATGAATAATACACATAGTTTATATAGAACATAATAAAACACATGGTTTCTGAATAAAGTTCATATGATATACAAATAATATTATTTATATAGAACAAACACCTTATAACATATAAACATTTATGTTTAATAAAATACCGATATAAATCTCTAGCTGCTTTCTGTTTTCCTGAAACAAGTTGAGTGGATGAAATTCCTAGGACAACAGCAGGCACTAAACCTGCATTTGCATGACTATGTTATTCACTTCACCCGAGAAGTCATACAGAGTGTTTTGAGTGATATATTAGGGGTTTTAAGCCTTTAAACACAAATGAAAACATTATATTTATGACTAATTTTCTAATATTTGCTTCAAGGGACAAAGAGTCAGTCCTAGAAAACCTGCCCCTTGAAAAACACCCCACATATCCAACACACCTGAATTATTTAAAAGGCTCAGCCAGGAAAACAGATTGACACCTACTGATTCACATAAAAGGAGAGACCACACTATGAGGCCTCACAGAGCTAAGAACTCACTGATCTTACGTGGTGTAGAATGAAAAGGCAACGCTGATAGTTGCTTACAGAGAAATAGGATAGTCTTTATTTTGCAAATTGGTAAAGACTTCAATACAAATAAATGGGCTGTGGGGGAAATGTTCACATTATTTTCTTTCTAATTTTTTTTCCCTCTTAAAATAGCAGTTCATTGTAGAAAAAGCACAAAATGCATTCAAATAAAAACATCTAAAATCCCACCTCCCAAAGATAATTGTTGTTAATAACTTGGAGTTTTCTATCTAAGCTTTATCTATGCAAATATATCTAATTTTTTTTTTCAAAAGTGGCAAATACTGTGCAGACTGTCTTTAGCATAACGAGAATACTGTCCTGTCTTACCTGAGCATGAGTGTTGCTCAGAGCTTGTGCTGTAGACGTCAGCCTGCCTCTCCGTTTCAGGCGTACCTTGACAAGTATTACACAAAGAAAGGAGGGCCCCAGATTGGGGAGATGGTTGCAAGAGGAGGCAATTCCACGGTTAAAAAGATTAAGGAGCTGCAGGAGTTCTTCGGCCTCCGAGTCACCGGGAAGTTAGACCGAGCTACCATGGACGTGATCAAGAGGCCTCGCTGTGGAGTTCCCGACGTGGCCAACTATCGCCTCTTCCCAGGTGAACCCAAATGGAAAAAAAATACTTTGACATACAGGTAATGAGATCGAGTCTTTCCAAATTCAGAGAGAAATAGCCTCCCTCTCCTTCTTTTCTTTTAAAAGTATCTTCCTTCTGATGTGTATAAAAATCATGACTCGTCCCAATCATAAGAGAGAATGAGAACTTTTTTGGTCTACTCCTTAGACACGAGAATTCAAGAGAAAACATGCCTTCGAGATTGTCATAATGAGTGGCCAGTTTAGGTATAACAATTTTACCAGTTTAGAGACAACACGTTTTTCCATAAAGAAAATGAATCTTGCCTAACATTAATAACCTGATGGTACCAACCAGTTTTCTTAAAACAATCTTCTAAATTAGAAGTAAAGCTCTCCTAATAAATTAATTTTTATTAATTCCCAAAATAATTTATTGGCAATTTGTTAAATGTCTGCCATAGGCATTCCATTCTGGAGGTAAAAGGTAAGTACATCATTTTCCCTCGCCTTTTGGGGAGAAATACATGCAAATTGCCGCAGCTCCGGGTGAGAGATGTGAAATCACAAGTCTAAGCAAAGAGCTGCGACAGCATGTGGAGGAGCTAGCAGGTCACCCAGGGATGGCCCGTGACATCCGCGCCTGACCCCCCAGCCCGCCCCACCCCGGCCATCCTCCCGTTTCTTCCTGCCAGAGGGGGAACAAGGATTCTGCATCAGCCAAGGGGACTCACCCAGCCAGAACCGACCCCGCACCGTGCTTGGGAGTCTCAGGCCTGAACTCCAACCCCGCAGCCCGCATCCATTTGCGAGGCCAATGCTGGCTTCCTTCCCACTCAGTCCACCTCCGATAGACCGACCGTGGCGCTTCCTAATTATTATAGTGCATTTTACTGTTATCTATGTTCTGTTGGGGAGGTGAGTTACAGGTCTTATCTGTGTGGTGGAAATGACCTGCTGCGGCTTATCTAGTCCCAACATCTAGTCCCACCAGGTTCGCTGGTGGCAGGCTGGTAGCTGAAGTTAGCCGTAGTGAAGAGTGTTTCTAACACGGTGATCAGCAAACCCAGCGCGGGGAGGGAGCTGACTACAGAGCCAGCTGTTACACTGCCCCAGCACTGCGGTGACTCCTTGTGACCGCTGAGGGCCCAACCCAAGCAGAGATCGGGATTCCTCTGTTAGTTGCTATGAGCCTTTGAGTCCATAAGGTGGCACTCTGAATACAGCTATTAGTCTCTGCCTCAGTGTAAGAATGCCTCAAAGATCTTTCTTGGGAAAAAAAAAAACACCTAAAAGAAACTGAGCACCCACGAGATTACAAGGTAAGAAAGGAAATTTTTATATAAACTCATGAAATCTTTCCCATCATTTCCTAAACTGTGCCACAGGAAGTTTTCCTAAACTGTGTAAACTTTCCTAAACATTTCCTAAACTGTAAACATTTCCTAAACATTTCGTAGCACACCGTCTATGATTACGTTCATGCTAAATCACTTCAGTCGTGTCCGACTCCTTGCAACCCCATGGACTATAGCCCACCAGGTTCCTCTATCCATGGGATTGTCTAGGCAAGAATAGCGGTTTCCACGCCCTTCTTCCGGGGATCTTCTCGACCCAGGGATCAAACCCACTTCTCTTTTGTCTCCTGCATTGGCTGGCAGGTTCTTTACCACTAGCGCCACCTGGGAAGCCATAGTCTGTGATTACACACAGCAAAGACAAGCTAACTTGGGATTTGAAGTATAGTATTCTTGTGGTAATATTCTCTGGGCAGTCCCCAAAACCCCTCAACACACCCACACTGACCATCCACTTCCTCCTGAACAACTCGCCTTCTCCTCCCCTCCCCTTCTCCAAAAAAAAAAAGGAACTAGAGACTACCTTAGCTCTGTGAAGCTACTGGATCTCAGAATAACTTCTTTTAACATAGCCCAGAGGACTGAAAGGATTTCCCTGTAGCTCAAACGGTAAAGAATGTGCCTGCGATGCAGGAGACCAGGGTTCGATCCCTGGGTCAGGAAGAGCCTTTGGAGGAAGGGAACGGCAATCCACTCCAGTAGTCTTGCCTGGAGATTTCCATGGACAGAGAAGCCTGCTGGGCTATAGTTTGTCGGGTCACAGAGACTTGGACAGGACTGAGCGACTAACACACACACAGAGGACTGAAAAGGCTTCCCAGGTAGTGGCAGTGGTAAAGAACCCTCCTGCCAAAGCAGGTAGACGTAAGAGATGGGGGATCAATCCCTAAGTTGAGAAGATCCCCTGGAGGAGGGCATGGCAACCCACCCCAGTATTCTTGCCTGGAGAATCCCATGGACAGAGGAGCCTGGTGGGCTACAGTCCATAGGGTCCCACAGAGTAGGACAGACTGAAGCAACTTAGCACACAGAGGACTGAAAAAGATAAAATATAGCCTAGTGCTTATGTGCATAAACTTTGGAGTCATAAACAACTGGGCTCAGTTCCTGACTACTCATGAAACACAGAGTGATACTATTACCTCTGAAGGTAGCTGTGAGGGTTAGCGGGCATACCACACTGAAAAGTGCCTGGAACTGGGTCCAGCCCTTAGCGTGTGTTCCCAGAACGTCAGCTGTCATCACTGCGGCTGTATCAATCTCTAGACCCTCCGGGCAAGGACCGCTGTCCACGTGCTCTTCCTTTCTGGTCCACCCCTTCTCCATGCCTGTTTTCTCCAGCCCAGCACACACAGGCCGCTATGTGGGGATGGATAACTTATCTACAATATGAGAGAATTGGGGGATGCTAATTATACAGAGCCACGACAAATCACAGATTCATATTATGCTGTGGGAGTGGCAAATTCAGAAAACACTAACTGGTCCCTTTAAGAGTCCTGGTTCCCCATCTGGACACTCTAGCTCCCTCCTCTTGGACCCAGTTCCTGGAGTGAGAGATCTTATTCCTTCCCTCTCAGTTGCTGGGTTTGGCTATTTCCCTTCCTCTCTGTGGGACATGGTCCCTTCCTTTGGGGCCTCCGGGACAACCACTGAGACTGCACCACCTGCATCAGAATAGCCTGGAACACTTGTTAAAATGCAGATTTCTTGATCACGCTTGTGTGTTTAACAAGCTTTCTGAGTTGTTATCACAGGTCCTAAACTTTGAGGACAACTGAGTAGGCCCTAAAAAACACTAGCTTTTATTCATTAGTTCATCCATTGAGCAAGTGTTTGCTAAGCACATATTATGTGCAAGGGCCAGGGCTAGGACCTGGAGAAGGTAGAGTATGTGTCTGGCTCTCAAGGTGGGTGTTTACAGAATTCGCTTCTAACTCTATTCACTTCTAACTCGCCCCCACTATTCAACCTGAGCCCAAGTTCCCGCAGGTTTCAATTCCTTTCTTCCGCCCTTCCTTTATGGCAGCTTAGAATCCCCAGCCCTTGGGTTCCAGAGTGGCACATCCTAGAAAAACACCAACTGTCTCTACCCACTGTATCCAAAACGCTCTATACTTTTATGCCTCCCAATGTCATTGTCAGAGAGGACTTGACGAAAGAAAGACTTGAGCCTTTTTCAGCCCAAGTGACCGTCCTTGTGACAAGCTAGCACTTCCTCTTTTAAGATGTGCATTATTTTAAGACAAAACATTCCCCCATGGCCCTGGGGAAAACCTGCTTGTCTTTGAGTAAGAATTTGCAAAACCTCAAAACTCTTTGTCTTTATTTTTTACAATTGAAAAATTTTGGTCTCTTTAGGGGAAAAAGATTCCTTCTCAATTAAAACCGCTTTAGAAAAAAATGGACTTCTAGCTACTCATAAAGTTACACAGGTATTATTCTTTCCGATTAGTGATGTATAATAACAACAAAAGTCAAACTGTTTCAGCATCAGAAATCTCAAATTTTTCATTTCACCCCCTTCATTTTTCTTAAGTTAGCATGTTTCAGTAATGTAATAAAGATGAAAGCAAAATAAGAATTATTATTTTAGAGAAAAATCTCTAAATTGTAGATTTATGGTCACTATTTTTATCACTATTTTTATTTTCAATATGAACTAGACATAACTTTCACTTTCTTCACTTAGGAGCACTTGTTAAAAGGAAAACGTGTTGCTTCTGTATTGACAGAATATCCAAATACACCCCTTCCATGACTCCTGCAGAAGTGGACAGAGCCATGGAGATGGCCCTGCGGGCCTGGAGCAGCGCCGTCCCTCTGAACTTTGTCAGAGTCAATGCGGGCGAAGCAGACATTATGATCTCTTTTGAAACTGGAGGTACTGTGGTGCTTCCTGGATTTTGTCTATTACTCCAGAGGAAAAATATTTCAGTACTTTTCCTCATACAATGTTTAATCCATGTGACCAGCATGCTCCTTCTCAGAGCTGTGAAGGGCAGAGGCCGAGGTAATGGCAAAGCCACGACCTTTATTTAGTCAGAAAACAGAGCCAGGGGAGTTCTCCACATGACTGAGCTACAGAATGGACTTGGCATAACCCATTTTTGCTGTGGCATTGCCCCATCAGGGACAAGTTCTGTCAGGTTTAGCTTCTCTATGGCTGGGAGGCCCTCTGACCTCACCCCAGCCCCATGATGATGTCCATCACTCCCCTTCATATTAGCCGAGGATCTGCCCCTCTGAATCCTCTCTAAGGGTCAGCCCCACAGAGCTCCTGCAGCTTTCCCGGGCAGCAGCGGTTAGGAGGGCAGCTGTCGCTGCTGTCTAGCCGTCAATGCTGTCTAGCCCACGCTTCAGACGCCTGTTGGTGGAGTTGCCAGGCCTGCCACCAGCCTGCAACACTCTGTCCCTCACTCGCCCCTGTTTCAGAGAAACGGGTCTAGTAGTAAATGAAGGAAAGGCCATTTAAGTCCTTTCCCTCTCAGCTTTCTCAGAGTCAAGGTGAGTATCCCCGCCTCTTTCCCTCCACAGATAACCTTTCTAAGTGTCCTCTTTAAAGTCTTTATCCTAATTTTAATCTGATATCACTGGGGAGAGACATGTGATGTCACTGGGGAGAGACATGCATAGGAACTGGGAGAGAGGATCAAGCAAGTCCTGAGCTGGAGCCCTTCAGAGGTGGCCCTGGGGTGACTGGCCCATGGTGGGTCTCGCCCCTCCCACAGGGTCAAGGCCTCCCCCAGGGAAGCAGCAGGGTGGTGTGGCTTGGGGCAGCTTTGGGGGTGATGGAGTTAACATCTGGCTCTCTCTTGATCTTTCAAGCTGGCTCTGTTCCCTAAAACAAGTGGACTGGGCACTCTACTGCCATTTAAGCAGGACCTCAGGGCATGTACTGACTAAACAACACTGCCTTGAAACTTGTGGAGAAGGCAATGGCACCCTACTCCAGTACTCTTGCCTGGAAAATCCCATGGACGGAGGAGCCTGGTAGGCTGCAGTCCATGGGGTCGCTAAGAGTCGGACACGACTGAGCAACTTCACTTTTACTTTTCACTTTTATGCATTGGAGAAGGAAATGGCAACCCACTCCAGTGTTCTTGCCTGGAGAATCCCAGGGACGGGGGAACCTGGTGGGCTGCCGTCTATGGGGTCGCACTGAGTTGGACACGACTGAAGTGACTTAGCAGCAGTAGCAGCCCTGAAACTTGGGGAATGGCACACCAGAACTTTGTTTTGTTGGTTTTAAATAAAACAAGGTATTCTCACCAAAATCCTGAAAATCTGTGAAATGTATTCTATAATATCCCTCATTTTATTCTTCCTTCTTTTCTATTATTTTGTAATGAACTTTTAAGTAAATATAGATACTAAAACAAAAGCCTACTAAGCTTTAAAAGCTGCAATTTTATAAATACTTCTGTTGCTTTCAGGAGTTTTATGCATGAAAGTATAATAAAATTACAGAGAAATTTTCTTTCTTGTTTTGACATGTCCTTAAAATATATTGGGCTATACAAACAGAAAGCACACACTTGTCCAATTTACTATCATTGTCTTAGCCAGATTGTATTTTTGTTTTGTTTCTTGTTAGCAATTTTTTTTACATATACTTGATATACAATGTTGTGTTAGTTTTAGTTGTACAGCAAAATAATTCATATATATATATATATATGTTCTTTTTCAGATTTTTTCCCCTTATAGGTTATTATACTATACTATACTCAAAAATGTTGAGTATAGTTCCCTGTGCCATATAGTAGTTCATTGTCAGTCACCTATTTTATACATAGAAATGTGTATATGTTAATCCCAAACTCCTAATTTGTCCCTCCCTCACTGCCACCCCCTAAATAATACATTGAAATCACTCTGCCAAGACGTTCACAGTCCAGTGAGTGGGTAAGATGGTGGTTGAATAACCATCTGCCTTTCTCCTTTTGTAATCTGCAGCATGGTCATAGTCTATAGTAGGCCGTGTGCCAATTAATAGACAGTGCAACAAATACAATAACAAAAAGAACATTTTTTTTAATTTTTAGTGCTTACTGTCTTTAAAATACAAAATATTGCTTTTATTATTTTAATAGATCACTCATTGGCATGTGAGATTCCTCTTATAAAAAATGAATATTGAAAAGTAAATCTATTTGTATGAGAAATACCAATGCTATTCAAAAAGTTATCCATTCCCTGTGATATTATGTACCCCTCAAAATTTGCTAGAAGGACTAAATCCTGTTGGCATTTTGCCCCATATGTCTAGATCACGGGGATTCCTATCCATTTGATGGGCCTCGAGGGACTCTAGCCCATGCATTTGCACCTGGAGAAGGCCTGGGAGGAGATACACATTTCGACAATGCTGAGAAGTGGACTATGGGAACGAATGGTATATATGCACAATTCACCATAACCTGGAAAATATTGTACCTTCTTCTGGGCCTCCATCATGAAACCTTGAGGTTCAACGTCCCAAGCCACCCTTTAACTAGGGGGGCTGGCTAGGAAAAACAAGTAAGCCAAAAATCCAAAAGGGAACACCATAAGGGAAAAGATCCACCCTCAATTGTGCTGTAGATTTGTCTGATCTCTAGTTCACAGGGTATAATCGCGAGAAACAGCAATCCCCTACTCAACACACAGCAGTATTTTTCTTCAGCTGCATAGTATTTTTTGTTTCTTACTTGTACTTGGAATTAGGCTACGTTCAGAAATGACCTAAGAAGAATTAGTACTTTACTGAGAAGTACAATGGGGATGGGTTAAAATTTCTAGAATATCTGCATGTCATCTGGAAATCTCCATTGTGAAACATGGGTGGATAAAAGAGAGCAGACAAGGAGCCAGTAAAGCATGCATGGACTAAATCTAGGTATTACAGCCCCTGTTAGCGCTAAAGCCCTTCTTTACGACACCATTGACCATGAACAAAATAAATCGATTTACATTTCCATCGTCCCCTACCCCAATCCCCTCCTCGCCAAGGAGGGAAGAACTAGGCTAAAGTCAGCAAAGCTAAGGGCTAGAACACCCCACCAACATTATAATAACCCAGGTCTGAAAAGAAAATGAATAAACTATTATTTGGCATAAATTCTCCTGTGAAGACAGGAAATAGTGAAAATAAAACTCTGTGTTGATGCTGTCTTTTCCTCTCTCATATCATCTAGGTTTCAATTTATTCACCGTTGCTGCTCATGAGTTTGGCCATGCACTGGGCCTGGCCCATTCCACAGACCCGTCAGCACTGATGTACCCAACTTATAAGTATCAGAATCCCTATGGGTTCCGTCTCCCCAAGGACGATGTGAAGGGGATCCAGGCACTGTACGGTACAATCGCTACACTTTTTTGACTACAGACTCTGAAAGTGACAGGCATTTGGTTTCACAGCAAAGTGTTCTCTGCCAGCCATTAACCTGCATAGGTAAAGATTAAGCTAGAAACCACAGCCCCAACTATCCCCTCTTAGGAAGAACTTATTTACCATATATGAGTATTGCTTTCTTTTGTAAGATGAATATTTAAATTTTACGTCTTTCCTCCAGAGCATATTGGTCCCTCGATGGCCATAGAAAATACAATCATTTGTGTGTATTTTGAGTGTTGATCAGGGGTTAGATATTGGAAGAGGGTGGATTTTTTTATAGTTCATATATATAGTGTTTATCCATCTGCAAATAAGTGACCTTATCTCGGGGCTTCCCTGGTGGCTCAGACAGTAAAGAATCTGCCTGCAGTGCAGGAAATCCAGGTTTGATCCCTGGATCAGGAAGATCCTCTGGAGAAGGGAATGGACCTTATCTTCCTAAAACTAGTAATGATGATGGTAATAACTGTACCATTTAGTCATATAGCCGACCTGCAGTTTACAAATCATGGTCATCAGTATGTGATGACCTCATCGCTAGCCTGAGGGATGTAAAATGTTTTCTGCATTTTATAGTTGAGAAAGCTGAGGCTCAAAGACAGTAACTATCCCAAAATATCCAAAATTATCTGAAATGTTAGTGTTCTTTTAAAGATGATAAAGGATTATTAGGAACTCTATATCCCATTTTCCTGAACAGAAAGACAAGTCCATTCATCCATGAGAAGAAATCTTGAAACATCACTAGACCTTGACATTTTGTCTGTTTGATGGGTAAAAAGCTGGAGAATCTAGGAAGCTGCCTTTCCCATAAGCCTCAGAACCTGCTCATTCAGCATTTACTTACAGGCACTCCTGCTCTTCCGCTCAGCCTAGAGAAGGGCCTGTAGAACCCAGCTCCTCCTGCCTTCCCGCATCTGGCCAGTTCATCTGTTGTTTAGACTTAGGTACACACAGCTGCTTCCCTGGGGCTCAGAGGTTCCTTGGGGCTTCCCTGGTGGCTCAGAGGTTAAAGCCTCTGCCTGCAATGCAGGAGACCTGGATTCAATCCCTAGGTCAGGAAGATCCCCTGGAAAAGAAAATGGCAACCCACTCCAGTGTCCTTGCCTGGAGAATCCCATGGATGGAGAAGCCTGGTGGGCTACAGCCCACAGGTTCACAAAGAGTTGGGCACAACTGAGCGACTTCACTTTCACACACAGCTGCAGTCAGATTTCACCTAAGGCACATAAAAGACAAATTTCATCCCAAGAAGTGTTCAGCCAGCTGTTTCCCTTCAGAGTGGGGTCTGTGCCAGTTCTGCTTCTCTCTTGAGTGACAGGAAAAAAAAAAAAAAAACTCTGAATCTCTCCATATAACAAGCTAGGGCTCCAGTGTAAAACCCTTCCTGCGGCTATCAGGGAATGCGTGCTCAGTCACTAAGTCATGTCCGACACTTTGTGACCCCATGGACTGCGGCTTCTGTCCACGGAATTCTCCAGATGAGAATACCAGAGTGGGTAGTCATGCCATTCTCCTGTGGCCCCCAAGAGGAACCCACTCCAGATCTGTGCCTACCCTTTATGGGTCTTTGTGCCCTGGAGCATCACCACCATTCTGACAGCCACTGTTCCTCAGCCAGGAGAGGAAGTTTATATTTTGACAAGGCCGTTTTTCCACAAGTGAACAAAATACAGAAACATGGTTTTATATCGCCGAGAGGTACAAGCCTCACCTACTGCTGACCACCTTACCACCCTGAGCTTCAGCAGAGTGCTTGGAGGATTAAGAAATGTTCAAAAAATGGCAGCGTATTTCTGATCTGACCAGTTTCCACTTTCTGATCTTTTCCCAAAGCCTCACCCCAACCTCTGATCTCCATCCTATTGCTGACCCTTCTCCACCCAGGTCTTACCCACGTCACCCCCTGGTCTCACTCCTTCCCTGATCCCCAGCTATGGTAACAAGACTTGATTCAGCACAGGGACCTGCCGGGAGCAGTGGCTCAGGCAGCCCCAGCTCACTCCTCTGTAGTTGGCAAACAGTCCTTAGGAACAGAACGGGAGATGAAAACTCAACAGCATTTCCCAAGGGCTGGGTCCTATGTTCCAAGAGGATCTACCAGAAGATGCCTTTAAATGGTAAACACCTCCATGGTACCTCAGGGCCCCAAGAATTTGCTCAGCCTCTCCTGGACACCTAAGAAAAAGCTTATGCACAGGGCAGGACACCCAGAAGCTGTTCAAAAATAAGAAAACACACAAGAAAGATATAATCTTATTGAGAGCAAGAGTACTTAATAACCAAAAAAAAAAAAACCACAGAGGAAATTTTCAAAATAGATTCCTAATTTGAAACACCCATAGCTATCAAATAAATTTTCATAATAGTAAAATAATAGCTGCAATTTTTTTGGAACTTTTATTATGTGTCAAGCACTCCACTAAAAGTGCTTTTCAGGCATTATTTAATTCTCACAGAAACCTTCTGAGGTAGGTACCTTTATTACCTTCCCCCATTTTACTGTGAAGAAACGGAGGCTTAGAGAGGTTGAATTATTCATCTGTATCACATGAGTCTTCCCTCATAGCTCAGTCGGTAAGGAATCTGCCTACAAGGCAGGTGACCTGGGTTCAATTCCTGGGTCGGGAAGATCCTATGGAGAAGGAAATGGCAACCCACTCCAGTACTCTTGCCTGGAAAATCCCATGGACCGAGGAGCCTAGTGGGCTACAGTCCATGAGGTCGCCATAGTCAGACACGACTTAGCGACTGAACCACCATCATAGGAATCAGAAACTAATGAAGCCAGGATTCAAACCCAGGTCCTCATGTCATCGACAGCCACGCTGTTTGTGACCTTGTAATATGCAGTGGAAGTGGGTCCCTGGAGCAGAAGTGTACAGACTGCATTTCTGGTACCATTTTGACCAAGTCACTTTGAATCCTAGGACCTCGGAGAGCATTCCCAGGGAAGCCCACCGCACCCCACGGGCCCCCTCATAATCCGTCCATCCCTGACCTCTGTGACTCCAACTTATCCTTTGATGCTGTGACGATGCTGGGGAAGGAGCTCCTGCTCTTCAGGGACCGGTAAGCCTGACACGTGCCCCCAGCTCTCACCAGGCCTCAGCCACGTGTGCAGGCACATGTTGTCAGAGACGACCTTGTCGCTGCCATGGGTGATGATCGTGCAGAAGTGCTGTCCTGTTTGACGATCGGATGGGAGGCAGGAGTCTTTGGGGAGACACAGAATTGCCAAAGCTACTGTTTGGGGGGTACCTACAATGCTCTTGCCATTGGGCTGTTTTCTATATAAGTCCAGTATTTCTTCTAATCCTTTTCACTGTGAAGCAGAGTTAGAATCCAAAATTAACAGATGAAGACAGAAGCTCAAGAGAACACAAAACTTTACAAGGTAACACAGTTGTATTAAGTGACTGAGTTATGACATCAGCCCAGATTTATCTGATTTCTACTTTATTCACCTCTGTATCCCTACTGAGAGTCCATAGTATATTCTCAATAAATATTTGTTAAAGAGGGTTGGGTAGATGGAAAGATAGACAGATAGGTTGTTGCATGGATGGATGGATTCATGGATGGATATTCAGGTGCATAGGTAGATGGGTGGAGAGTTCTGAACTTAGTATTCTTCCTAAACCCCTGTTTCTCAAGGCCTCTTGACTTTTCAACTATCAGTTGTCAAAAAGCACAGAAAGAGAGGGAATATTGGTGATTTCTTGTTATACCGCAGCTATAGCTATTAAAAGAATACCCTGATGTTTGAGTTTCTATTATTGTCATTTTAGGAATGCTTCTTTTGGGCTTATTGATAAGTTTCAGTAGTTGTGTGAGTTATAAAAAACAATGAGATGGCACTCCTATTTGACTTTTATGGCATAGGAGACTGAGTAATTTATGATACTGGAGATGCTGGATTTTTAGTGAAGATACTATAGGAATAGCTGCAGATATAGCTATGATGAGTGGTGGTTGGTGGTTGATCTTTATTTTTTAGTAATTTTGTTGTTATGGAGATTACTCATGGAAATTAAGTAGACGTAAGTTTAACATTAGTGTAATAAGGGAAAAGGAGAAAATTAAAACTTTTTGTTTTGAAAGTAATGTGGAGGTTTTTATTTGAAGATAAGAAGTAGGTTTTGATAATACATTTTTCTAGCCAAATTAAGTGTAATAATAATGATGCTGACTTTTGGCTTACTGAAAGGTGGATGGATGGTGACAGGCAGTGAGTGATAACTAGAAAAATCTGAAGAGGTTGGAAAATTCATGCAGATGCTTCCCTGGAGACTCAGTTGGTAAAGAAACCTACAATGCAGTAGATCTGGGTTTGATCCCTGGGTCGGGAAGATCCCCAGGAGAAGAAACTGGCAACCCACTCCAATATTCTTGCCTGGAGAATCCCATGGACAAAGAAGCCTGGTGGGCTACTGTCTGGGGGGTCTCAAAGAGTCATATATGCTTGAGTGACTAACACACAAAGGGGAATTAAATTTTAGGTTTTGTGTTATAAATTTAAATTCAAGTACTAGAATAAAACCTGAGAGAGTTACAGCAAAGCTGCTCATTTTAGGTGGTAGGGCAGAGTTATATGTCAATAGTTGTTGAAGTAATCTTGATGGAAGTAAAAATTCTAGTGAAAATGCTTCTGATTAAAAGATGCTTAATAGAATCAATTAGGAGAGGATTATTTTCATTTATTAAAATTAGAGTCAGAAAATGAGATTCTTCTAGACACATGAAGAAAAATAATTTGAATACTTTGGGCAGCTGCTAAGAAAGTGGCAGTGAGTCTTATTAATCAGGTGCAGGCATTAATATATGATGTGTTAGCAATTTTGATAATTCAATCTTTGGAGAAAAATCCTTTAAGGGAAGGCTTATCTATAAGCTGTAGGCTTCTGATAGTAGATGAGGTTGAAATAAACAGTAAAGCTTTAAATAAGCTGCCCATTTGAAAGGTGTCTTGTTTATAGTTATGAAGAATAGACCCAGAGCATATAAATAATATGGATTTTTAAAATGCAGATGTGCAGACATGAATGAATGCTAAGTGTGGTTGACTAATACCAATAGTAACTATTACTAGGCCTAAATGGCTTGAAGTAGAGAAGAGAGCAATCTGCTTCACGAGAATAGTTGTTGTGGGTAGTAACACCTGGACAGATGTCAGTGTTTTGGTAGTTTTATTATTTTCTATCACTGATAAAAACAAAGTAATAAAAGCTCCAACCATGGTGCTTGAGTGAGGCTGAGGGAAGTGGTGGGCAAGGCCAAGCTGGAGGGACTCACCAGCCACAGCTGGGAGCCCCGTGAGTAGGAGTAGACAGTGACTAAGGTTAAGCATGAAGACTTGTTGGAAAGCTCATGAATTAAAGTTGCATTGTTCCTATTTCCCTCCCACTGTGCTGTCTCTGGGAACATGGCTACCAGTTACTCTGTAATTACTTCTCTCCTTGGACAAAAAGAAACCTCCCAACTCTCACTTCCACTCCTCTATTTACTGGGGACAGAATTCAACCACATCAGAATAGGCAGAGGTAGCTTAGGCATAAGCATGTGTGACATTACTTATTCTTTTTCTTCATTGGAAAAGAGTGTGTGTTGAACTCATGTAGGGTGCTAACCCCATCAGTACCTGGGCCTGTAAAGACAGATCAACAGTCCCCTGGCCGTTGCACACCTCACGCTTAGATGAGGGAAAGAAACACCCAAACAGCACTGCCATCTCGCTGCGTGCTGTGGGTATATTTAGACAGACAGAGAAAAGGCTCTGGTGTCTCTTTCTATAAAAGCACACTAATTCCATCAGCCCCGCCCTCATGACCTTATCAAGCCCTAGTCACCTCCCACTGGTCCCATTACACTGGGGGTTATGATGAATGATGCGAAGACACAGACGTTCAGCCCATAACACAGAGTACTCATATTGTTAAACATGTTATTGAATATCCTTCCAGACTTTTTCTCTGGGTAGAGATTTATCATAAATATGTGAGGGAGACAGGGATATCCACAAAAGTAAGACTTTGTAATGTGCTAGATGTGCTGATTTGCAAACTTTTTCACTCAGTTATCTCTCATTTTTTCCATGTCAATGAACTTTAATTTTCATCTTTATTTAATATATGTGTATATTATCCCAGTGTATAGATCTATCCTTACTTATTTAACCAGTCCCAAACAAATGGACATCTGGATTGTTTCAAATTTTTAAAAAGTTAGAAACAGCTGAACTAAATCTTCAACAATAGATGGGCATCTACTTTTCAAAGCAAGTGAGAGGAAAACCCAGAAATCTAGGCTTTAGCCTTAGGCTAATTTGGTTTGAATTCTGGTTATGCTTCCTACTGATCAGGTGACACTGGGCAAGTCATGTGCCAAACTTGGGAGCACTCAATAAAAGGCAGTTACTATGTTTAGGAGGGGGAATCAAAAATATATACAATGGATTAAGGCTTGGAAACAATCAGAGGTATTTTTAATTGTTACCTGTTTTGATTGATTCTTTTTTCTTAAGACTTGCTGATTATTTACTTTGTTTTTATTATTACCAAAAAGTAAACCAAAGTGGAATCAGTAGGCATTGACCCAGGAGCGATAGGCAAGGTGCGGAGCCGGAGAGCCTCAGACACCGTGCAAGGTGACGTCGGCTCCATCTGACTCCGTGCTGTCCTGATGAGGGATACAGCGCTTGTGCCCCAGCGCAGCGAGTAGCTGCTTCTTTTGGTATTATCAATGGTTGTGATAGAGGCAAAGGAGACAGTGAAGTCAAAGACAGCCCTTTCACACAATTATATTTTCTTTAAAAACTAAAGGAAACACTTTTTAAACTTCTATTTATCAAACTATGAGCATTCAACAATTGCTAACAACTAATTGGAGATAATATATCCTTTGATGAAATACCAAATGTAAATGGAATGTAAATATTGAGGGTGGTAAGAGAATAGAAAGAGAAGTATAGATATAAGGGACATTTATAAAGGGGTAAGCAGGGAAGAAATTAGGGGAAGAAAGGTGGCTCATTAACTTATGTCTGCTCAGCCATCACCTTCTCCTCTTCTTCCACTCAGGATCTGAGGAGCTATTGTAGTAAGGGCAGATAATTCCAAAGAACTAGGAAGAGCTAAAAAGAGGACGAGGAGCCAGTAATGCTACCCTTTCAGCACTGGAGCTGCCACTAACCTGCCATGGGACCTTGAACCTCTCTTCCTCCTTTGCAAAAGCAGATGTTGCCTGATATTTGTTGTGACTTCAATGTGTTCAGTACTTGGTGCTAAGCATTTTGTTATCAACTCCTTACAGCAGCCCTGTAAGGTATGAATTATTATTACTCCCTTTTTCTTAGACATAGAAAAGATGAACAGCTTGTTCATGCTCACAAGGCTCGTCATGTTTGAAGCTGGGGCCCACACCCACAGTCCTGTGCCGGAGGCTGTGCTCCTAACTGCCCTGCCCTGCTGCCTCGTGGGTGCCGCGCAGAGCTGGACTCGCATGGCGCTGATCCCCTACTGGCCGTCACCAGAAGTCCCCAAGGGCTTGCTAAGCCTGGACAAAGAACAAAGAATTCTTTCAGCCACAGCCAGCATGGCAACCTGGGGGTTATACAAAAGCGTTCCCAACCTGTTCTCTCCCTCCCGCCAGCCTGGAATTCCCCATCACTAACAATAATCTGTTGATGAGACATTTCAGGACGTGGATGTAATAACCGCACAGTTTGTTTCCAAAGCATGATGGAATGCAGTGCCTTTTAAAGTCACTGTGAGACTGCTGCATATTCTCCACAGTGTATAAATGGATCTGGGTCCATTCAAATGTTCTGTTTGAAGAGAAACTTCAGCTACACACACACACACACATATATTTAATTTACATAGATTTAGTCTTTATAATAAATGACAAAATATTATCTCAGATTTCCTTGAAATGACTGGAACAGCAGTCATACCCAAATGATATTTGTATGCCTTCTATTATTCTGGGTTTTATATGATACAATTTTAATGATAAGATCAAGAATATGTCTATCAGCTTCAGATTTCAGAAGAATAATAGCATTTCACATGTAGAATAGCCATAAAGGTTGATCGTGTCCAAATCCTTCATTTTGGAGACAAGAAAGTCAGGCCTGGGACTCTCAGCCCAGAAGACCCTGTTCTGAAACCCAGGCTTGCTGACACCCAGCACAGAGTCTATCACTCACATAGAAAGCTTCATAGCTGTGCAGTGGAACTGTGAAGAGAATGTTGAATTTTGAGTTGAATTCATGAATCAATGCCTTCTGACTGGAATGCATCTGCGTGAGTAAGAAAAGCTGCTATGTCCCTGGGCCCTGGGCCTGCAGGTTGGGTGAAGAGCCACAAGGAGAAGGAGGTTCTTGAGCAGCCAGGTCCCCAGAAATGTCTGCTAGGCTTCTCCACATGCTGTTTTGTTCTCAAAATAGGGTTCTTTATTTTAAAACATCTGTAAATCCCTGACTGATTGACTAATTGTCACATTCTTAAAGATGTTTTGTATCATATATAGTAATGGAAAGAAAAATAGGTTTCAGGGTCATGCATGTAGGGATTGAAGAGAAGGACGAATGTAAGAGGTATCTTGATTTGATGAGAACAATGGAAAAAGAGAGTTGATGGTAGCAGCATCTCTCACTTAGATAAGAAAATCAAAAAGATTTAGACATATCAAGAAAAATTCAATTTTAGATAAACCCTTATAATATTATTAATTATAAAATCTGACATTTTATGATCCTTTAGGACGTGCTATGTTATCCTAAGCATTTTATAGACATCTGCTCCTTCAATCCATGCTCTTTGTCCCAGCTAGAGTTTTAACCTAGGTTTACTTGACATCAGAGACAGAATCATTACAATGGAACCCCAGATAAGTCAGGGGAAAGAGGATTGTCTTTTTTTTTTTTTTTTTTAAATGATCAGTAGTGTACAATGCTGTTGGGGTCACCAGGTTGAAAACTGAAGAACAGGACTGACTATCTGGGATGATGAAGGAATATAGTTTTAGCAGCACAATTGGGGCTTCCCTGGTGGCTCAGTGGTAAAGAACCCGCCTGCTAATGCAGGAGATGCGGGTTCAATCTCTGCCTGGGAAGGATCCCGTGGAGAAGGAAATGGCAACCCACTCCATTATTTTGGCTTGAGGAAATCCCATGGACAGAGAAACCTGGAAGGCTACAGTCCATAGGGTTGAAAAGAGTCAGACACGACCTAGAGACTGAACAACAACGAGGAATGAACCCAGATTCTGCAGAACGAAAAGGCAAAGGGTAATGGTGGGCTTCCTAGGTGGCACTTGTGGTAAAGAACCCCCCTGCCAGTGCAAGAGGCAGAAGAGATGAGGGTTTGATCCCTGGGTCACGAAGACTCCCTGGAGGAGGGCCTGGCAACCCACTCCAGTATTCTTGCCTGGAAAATCCCACGGTCAGAGGAGCCTGGAGGGCTACAGTCCCTAGGGTCGCAAAGAGTTGGACACAACTGAAGCGACAGTATACATGCACAGAGAGTGATGGTATAGATCATTCATTTTCAAATCATTCATTTGAAAATCTTGTTAATAACAAGGAGTTAAGTCAATAACTGGAAGAGGCAGCAGAGTCCAATGAGGATTTTTCAGTCTGAGAAATACCAGGGAATATTTGAAGGCATAAAAAGGAGCCATTGAGGAGAAAGAAATGCAAAGCTCTATCAGAAGGAGAGACAATATAATCAGTACCCTCTCCTATTATTAATAGATGAGTCCATTGGAACCTAGCATTTTCCAGATTTTCATGGGCTCGAGGAAAGCGTGCACAACAACTAAAGAGGAAGTCTTCCTCCTTCAGTCTCCCTGAGGATATTTCTTTTCTGGCTATAAGGTTGCATCACTGAAAGTCAACACATGGCATTGCATTTACTTAGATTGATTCTCTGTTATGTATTATGAATTCAAAGAGGCAGAAGGTGTACAAAGATTGCTGATTCACTGTTGTTTCTTCTGAAACCCCTCCTTCTGACTAAGGACGAGGTTCTTTACATCTTCATAGGTTGTGGCTTAAAATATAGATCTCCATAGGCTCCACAGATGGATATATACACTTAATTTAAGGACACTATGAATAGTTTTCACTGTTTTAACCACTGTCTACATGTAGGATTTTAATTTTATAAGCTCTGTTTTTCTTGGTTTCAGGGAGATGTTTAATGTATGTCTGATTCTTGGCCTCTTAACCCTCCTGATATAAACAGCCCTGGTTAGCGAGCTCCCCACAAATGAATGCCTTCTTGACCAATGATGTGATTGTTTGTATTTCAAAGTTTCCACAGACAAAATTTTATATTAATGAGAAAAGTTTAGAAGAAAATTTAGTTCTATTCATAAACTCTAAGTATTACATAATTAATAAATTTGTAGGGTGAAAACATCTTTTTAAAGTATTTACAAATAAGTGTAAGATTATTTATGCACTTTCATATGCATTGTCTCAATTGATCCTTTGAAATGTTAGCAGTTATTATTTTTTTCATTCTTATTTGACAAGAAGAAATTTAGCCTCAGAAAAATTAAGTGACTCATAAAAGGTCTGCTGCTACTGCTACTGCTGCTGCTAAGTCGCTTCAGTCGTGTCCGACTCTGTGCGACCCCATAGACAGCAGCCCAGCAGGTTCCCCCGTCCCTGGGATTCTCCAGGCAAGAACACTGGAGTAGGTCGCCATCTCCTTCTCCAACGCATAAAAGTGAAAGGTGAAAGTGAAGTCGCTCAGTCATGTCTGACTCCTAGCAACCCCATGGACTGCAGCCCACCAGGCTCCTCCATCCGTGGGCTTTTCCAGGCAAGAGTACTGGAGTGGGGTGCCATTGCCTTCTCCATACAAGGTCACACATCCAATAATAAAATAAGGTCTCAAGCACCCATTGCTTCTTTCACTGCACCACAGTGCCCATTCTCAGGGAAGAGACGCATCAATTCAACCCAGCATCAAAAGACTGAAAGAAAAAAGACACCCCCTCCTCCTGAAACTAGGGCACAGAGTGACAGAGAATAGAAGAGTCAAGGAAAGTCAGGGGTGAAAATGAAAGGGCCCATCAGCTCTTGCTGGATTACAGTCAGCAAAGAGGTGACCGTGTCTCCTAAAAAGGAAAGACCGAGAGGATCAGTCAAGCAGGTGGAGAATGAAGGCAGAGGGGTCCAACAACAACAACAAAAGGATAAAAAGCTTAACAGACTTGAATCAAGCCCCAGATGTGCCAGGACTTGCTGATCCCGAGAATACATAGATGAATAATACACGACCCTGCCACAAGGAGCTCACAGGACTGGCAGCAAGCACCAGGAATGTTACCAGTGACTTCTGCTCAAACCTGATGACTTAGATGCTGTTCTTTAGTAAAGAGAATATGAAAACTGATGATTAAATAAGTTCTACACAACCATGACATCTATCTATCTAGTCAACAAATATTTATTGAGCCTAACTATGTTCCAGATACAGCTTTGGTTCCTGGCTAAACAATGCAGTTAAATATCTATCAGCAAGTCTTTAATATCAATAAACTCCATTGTTTTGCCCTCCTTACCTAAGATCAGATTACAGACTATTAATATCTGTTTATTTCACTACATTTTCAAAATATCCTGCAATTGTTCTTTTTTTTTTTTTAATTGAAGTATAGTGGGTTTCCCTGGTGGCTCAGTAGGAAAGAATCTACCTGAAATGCAGGAGAAGCAGGAGACATGGGTTCTTTCCCTGAATTGAGAAGATACCCTGGACCAGGAAATGGCAACGCAATATTCTTGCCAGGAAAATTGCATAGACAGAGGAGCCTGGTGGGCTGCAGTCCATAGCGTTGTAAAGAGTCAGGCACAAGTGAACACACATGGTTGGTTTACAGTTGAGTTAGTTTAAGGAATACAGCAGCATGATTCAGTTATACATGCATATATTTTTTCGGATTCTTTTCTCTTATAGATTATTATAAAATATTGAGTATAGTTCCCTGCGCTATGCAGTAGGTCCTTGTTGGTTATCTATTTTATATAGAGTAGTGTGTATATGTTAATCAAAAACTCTTATTTTATCCTTCTCTCCTTTTCCCCTTGGTAACCATAAATTTGTTTGCTATATCGATGAGTCTAATTCTTTTTGTATGTAAGTTCACTTGTATCAGTCTTTTAAGATTCCACATATAAGCTATATCATATGATATTTGTCTTTGTCTGGCTTACTTCACTTAGTATGATAATCTCTAGGTTCATCCATGTAGCTACAAATGGCATTATTTCATTTGTTTTATGGATGAGTAATATTCCATTATATACATATATATGTATGTATATATATGTATATATATATTCCATCTTTCATACCCATTCATCTGTTGATGGATACTTAAGTTGCTTCCATGTCTTGGCTTTTGTAAATAGTGCCACTGTGAATATCAAAGTGCATGTATTATTTCAAATTGGTTTTCCCCAGATATACACCCAGGAGTGGAATTGCAGGATTATATATAGCTCTATTTTTAGTTTTTTAAGGAACCTCCTTATTGTTCTCCATAGGGACTATACCAGTATACATTTCCAGCAGCAGTATAAGATGGTTCCCTTTTTCCCATACCCTCTCTATTGTTTAGACTTTTTGATGCTGACCATTCTGACTGGTGTGAAGTGATACCTCATTGTAGTTTTGATTTACATTTCTCTAATATCATTAATGATGGTGAGCATTTTTGTTTGCCTTTTGGCCATCTGTACATCTTCTTTGGAGAAATGTCTGCTTAGATCCTTTGCCCATTTTTTGGTTGGATTGTTTGCCTTTGCAAATATTTTCTCCCATTCTGTAGGTTGTCTTTTTATTTTTTTTATGATTTTCTTTGATGTGCAAAAGGTTTTATGTTTAATTAGATCCTGTATGTTTACTTTTTTATTTCTATGACTATAGGAGATGGATTCAAAAAGGTATTGCTGTAATTTATGTCAAAGAGTACTCTAGATATGTTTTCCTCTACAAATTTTATAGTATCTAGTCTTACAGTTAGGCCTTTAATCCATTTTTAGCTTATTTTTGTGTGTGATATTAGAGAGTATTCTAATTTCATTCTTTTACATGTTGTTGTCCAGTTTTCCCAGCACCACTTATTGAAGAAACTGTGTTTTCTCCACTGTATATTCTTGCCACATTTGTCATAGATTAATTGACCATAGGTGCATGGGTTTATTTCTGGTCTTTTTGTGTGGTATCTTTTTCTGATTTTGGTATCAAGATGATGGTTGCCTCATAAAATGAATTTGGGAATGTTCTTTCCTCTGAAATTTTTTGGAGGAGTTTCAGAAGGTAGGTGTTAACTCTTCTCTAAATGTGCAGTAGAATTTGCCTGTGAAGTCATTTGGTGCTGGGCTTTGGTTTGTTGGGAGCTTTTAAATCACAGATTCAATTTCAGTATTTGTAATTCATCTATTCATTTTTTTTTTCTTTCTGGTTTAGCTTTATGAGATTTATAAGCTTTATAAGATTTCTTTCTAAGAATTTGTCCATTTCTTCTAGGTTGTCCATTTTATCAGCATATAATTGCTTGCAGTAGTCTTTTATGGTCTTTAATATTTCCATGGTATGGGTTGTAACTTCTCCTTTTTCATATCTAATTTTATTAATTTGGGCCCTCTTCCTTTTTCTCATGATGAGTCTGGATAAAAATTTATAAATTGTGTTTATTTTGTCAAAGAACTAGCTTTTAGTTTTATTGATCTTTTCTATGTTTTCTTTGTCTCCATTTCATTTATTCAATATTTCTGCTCTGATCTTTATGATTTCTCCTCTACTGCAAACTTTGGGTTTTGTTTGTTCTTCTTTCTCTAGTTGCTTTAGGTATAAGGTTAAGTTGTTTATTTGAGATTTTTCTTGTTTTCTGAGGTAAGCTTTTGTCACTATAAACTTCTCTCTTAGAATTGCTTTTGCTGCAACCCACAGGGTTTGGATCATTGCGTTTTCACTTTCTTTTGTCTCTAGGTATTTTGTTTTATTTCCTCTTTAATTTCTTCAGTGATCCATTGGTTGTTTATTGTAGCATATTGTTTAGCCTTGATGTGTTTGTGCTTTTTTGCAAAAATCTTTTAGTTGATTTCTAATCTCATAGTATTGTGAATGGAAAAAGTGCTTTATATCAGTGGTCCCCAACCTTTTTGGCCCCAGGGACTGGTTTTGTGGAAGACAGTTTTTCCATGGACAGGGCAGGTGTGTGGGGGGGGGCGGTGGACATGGTTCAGGTGGTAATGTGAATGATGGAAAGCAATGGGGAATGGCAGATGAAGCTTCACTGGGGAATGGCAGATGAAGCTTCACTCACTTGTCTGCCACTCACTTCCTGCTGTGTGGCCCACTTTCTAACAGGCCACAGACCAGCACTGGTCCTCAGCCTGGGGGTTGGGGACCCCTGCTTTATATGATTCAATCTTTGTAAGTTTACTGAAGCTTGCTTTGTGGCCTAGCATGTGATCTATTCTTGAGAATGCTCCATGTGCACTTAAAAGAATGAATATTCCACTGCTTTCAGATGGAATGTTCTATAAATATCAATTAAGTTAATCTGGTTTAATTCATCATTTAAGCCTTGCATTTCCTTATTGATTTCTGCCTGGATGATCTGTCCATTTATGTAAGTAGGGTGTTGAAGTCCCCCGCTATTATTGTGTTACTGTCAATATCTCCTTGTATGTCTCCTTGTATATCTGTTAACAGGTGCTCTCATGTTGTTTTTGTTGTTCTTTAGTCACTAAGTCATGTCCAACTCTTTTGTGACCCCCTGTAGCCTGTAGCCCACCAGTCTCCTCTCTCCATGGGATATTCCAGGCAAGAACACTGGAGTAGATTAACATTTCCCTCTCCAGGGGTTCTTCCTGACCTGCATCTCCTGCTTGGCAGGTGGATTCTTTGCTCTGAGCCCCCTGGGAAGTGTATGTTGGGTGCATGTGTGCATGTGTCCTAAGTCGCTTCAGTCAAGTCTGATTCTTTGCAACCCTATGTACTGTAACCCACCAGGCCCTTCTTTCCATGGGTTCTCCAGGGAAGAATACTGGAGAGGGTTGCCACACCCTCCTCCAGGGTCTCTTCCCAACCCAGGGATCAAACCCACATCTCTTAAATCTCTTGTATTGGCGAGTGAGTTCTTTACCACTAGTGCTACATCTACAATTGCTATATCTTCTTCTTGGATTGATCCCTTGATCATTATGTAGTGTCTTCTTTGTCTCCTGTAACAATCTATCATTTTTAAATTAATTTTTATTGGAGTATAGTTGCTATACGATGTTGTGTTAGTTTCTACCACACAGCAAAGTGAATCAGTTATACATATACATATATCCCCTCTTTTCTGGGTTTCCCTCCCATTTAGGTCACCACAGAGCACTGAGCTATACTGTAGGTTCTCATTAGTTATCTATTTTATACATAGTAGTGTATATATGTCAATCCCAATCTCCCAATTTATCCGACCCCTCATTCCTCCCTTAGTATCCATACATTTGTTCTCTACATCTGTGTTTCTATTTCCACTATGCAAATAAGATTATATATACCATTTTTATTGATTCCACATATATGCATTATATACTATATTTGTTTTTTCTTTCTAATTTATTTCACTCTGTATGAAAGCCTCTAGATCCATCCACATCTCTACAAATGACCCAATTTCATTCCTTTTTATGGTTAAGTAGTATTCTACTGTATATATGTACCACATCTTCTTTATCCATTCCTCTGTTGATGGACTTTCAGGTTGCATCCATGTCCCGGCTACTACAAGTAATGTTGCAGTGAACACTGAGGTGCATGTGTCTTTTTGAAACTTGACTTTTTGAGGGTTTATTCCCAGTAGTGGGATTGCTGGGTCATATGGTAGTTTTATTTTTACTTATTTAAGGAGCCTCCATCCTGTTCTCCATAGTTGCTTTATCAATTTATATTCTGACCATCAGTGCAAGAGGGTTCCAAGAGTCTTTATCCTAGTCTATTTTGTCTTGGGTTTCCTTGGTGACTCAGTGGTAAAGAATCTGCCTGCCAATGCAGGAGACATGTGTTTGATCCCTTGGTCAGCACTATCCCCTGGAGAAGGAAATGGAAACCCATTCCAGTATTCTTGCCTGGAAAATCCACTGGACAGAGGAACCTGGAAGCTTACAGTCCTTGGGGTTGTAAGAGTTGGACTTGACTTAGTGACTAAACAACAACAACATTTTGTCTTACATGAATACTACTACTCCAGCTTTCTTCTGATTTCCATTTGCATGGAATATCTTTTTCCATCCCCCTCAGTTCTTTTCTGACAGTTTTATAGATTTGCTTTTTTTGCCTTATACTTTAAATTTATTTACAGGTATATTAGGAGATTAATTGTTATACCTTTTTGTGGTCAATTTTAATTATTATTGTAATCTATAGCTCTAAGTTTGTAAATCCTCTGGATATGTGTCTTATCACTTTATTACCCACAAGATATAATTTTTCTTCATTAATATGAAATTTTTCATGAGTACAGATTCTTTTGGAATTTGTGATACTTTACATAAGTATCACATATAGGTAGTGTTTATCACTACCTCATGTATACATTCTAATGTGTCACAACGGTATTTAAGCCAAGGTTTCTTGACTTTGGCACTACTGATATTTTAAGCCAGACAAGTCTATGCCATGATGGACTATCCTATGCATTGTAAAAGGTAAACTAAAATGATATCCCTGGTTTTCACTAGACTCCAAAAGCATTACCCACTCCTAGTTGTGACAACCAAAATTGTCACCACTCATTAAAAAATGTCTTCCATGGCACAAAATTATTCTTGGTTTAGAATGACTACTTCACATCAATTTAATCCTCCCAATACCCACAATATCCTAAGTTAAGTAAGGAATATAAGATTCTACCACCTGCGAACAGTTCCAAAAGTACATTTTTGGTTTGCCTAAACTCTTAACCATTGCACTTTACTACCTCTCACATTGAGTCATCTGGGACATCAATAAGATGTAACTTCAAATGAAAGATTGGGTTTAATTTGTCTAGAGCCATTTGATTTTTAAATGAGAATTTAAAAACTCCCACATGATTTTTAAATGAGAAATGAAAGAAAATACAGCCCAGCTCTAGAGTACCCAAAAAGAGAAAGCAGCTGGAAGTTAACCTCATCAGTGATGTAATTCAGAAGGAGCCTGATTATTAGACAATGTGTCTGCTCCTCCTCCTTCCCACTTTCCTCATCCTCATTATTTTAATTGCCTGAAAGGCGCACTCTGTTCCTTAGAGAGAATCTAGCACAGTGACTTGAGCTGAGTCAGCATTTTGGAATTACATATTGAGTTGAATTAATTGGAAAATGCTTTTTGGGTTCTTCATGAGTTCCCAGTGAATCCATTGTTTGGCCTCCTTATCAAAGATGAAATTATGAGCTTTTGACTTAATCTGTTTTTCTATATTTATTACCTGATTCTTCTGGATACCCAAACAAGTGTTCACTTTGTGATGGTGAAGAGAAGGAAGTGGGGGAAAGCAGTCCTTCTGGCCTCCAGAAAAAGCCAGATCTCATTGGGTAAGCGGTCAAGTTATAAACAGAGGAAAACCAGAGGTCACAAAGCTGAGAAGGAACAAGTAGAGAAATTAGGGGGTATGATGAAAATCAAGGCAGCTGGAGTTTAATTGACTCTGTCTGGCCTTAGCCGCTCACTGACATTAGAGCCTCCTAGCCTTTCTGGGTCTCAGTTTTCTATCTTTTACTTCATACAATGTAAATATATAATTTCCTTGAAAAATAAAGATTGGTATAAAATAGACTAATTCAGACAACCTGAGAATATACTGAGCTACACGCAATGGAATGATGGTGGTGGTTTAGTTGCTAAGTCGTGTTGAACTCTTGAGACCTGATGGACTTTAGGCTGCTAGGTTCCTCTGTCCATAGGATTTCCCAGGCAAGAATACTGGAGTGGAGTGAGTTGCCATTTGCTTCTCCTGGGGATCTTCCTGATCCAGGGATTGAACCCATGGTTCTTGCATTGCAGGCAGATTCTTTACCTCTGAGCCACCAGGGGCTTCCCGCACCTAACAAGTTTTTGGCCTAATTCTTACATATAACTTTAATAATACTGCTAGCTATGTTACTTGCACTTTGCCTATTTTATGAGATTGTTGTTTCCTGCATTACCAAATGTGTGACTGAACCTCCAACAAAATAATAATAACTAGGCGACTTGGAAAAGTTGATCAAATACATAGTTCTGGATGCAATCGGTAATTGTAATTACTCTAGATATGGAAGGATACAAACAAGAGGAAATTTTTCCTGGACTGTAAGAGACTGGGTAAGACAGGTTGGTCCAGCCCTTTGGTTACTGTTGATAGTAACAGTACGCTAGTAACAGCAAAATCTTCACCAGACCTAAGAATGAGTTCCTTGCTCCATGGGATGAAATGGTCATGAACTGCCTCCTAAAGTATGGTCAAATTTGTAACCATGAGGGGGCTCTGTCAACTACAAATTGCCACCTACCTCTACAAGAATTAAATCATGAGCTGGGGCAACTGCTGATTTTCAACATCCCCCGGAAAATGTTCAAGGTGGAGAGCAAAAATGAGGCACTCTGTGCTCAGGGAAAAGCTGGCAGAATGGGTTTTCAGATAGATATTTTTAGGAGCTGATTTTATGAGCCTAATTTTTGCACCTCTTCATATCTAGAAAAGCACTAAAATCCTTCACAGTGACACCTGTTACTTGTGACTAGCAGAAAGCTTCACCAGACTAGCAGAAACCTTCTGGAAAAATATGTGCTTGATTATATATATTCCTTCTTCACCAAAACCAAATATATATACTGACCACCCCCACCCTGCATCTTTGGAGCAATTTCTCAGAGCCATCTGAGGGGCCATCTCCCAGCCTACAGTCCTCATTTTGCCCCCAACAAAACTTAACTAACACAACAACAACCACAAAAATACCTACAGTCTAGATAAGTCCGTGATGTATAGGGCTTGGGGAGAGGAAGTGTACCCTCAATAGACTCCTGCCACACTGAGTTTTATGTATGGTAGGTGCCCAAGTAATTATTTTTAAAATGGACAATATCCAGCCAAGTGGCACTTTACAGTTTATGATGCACTTTCAGATGCTTTATCTCAGTTGATCCTCTTAATGATCTCATGAGATAGGCCAGGTATTATTATTTTCATTTAAGAGATTATGAAACAAGCTTGGAGATAATGGCAACATTGGAGGTGCAAAGACAGCATGCTGCTGCTAAGTCATTTCAGTCGTGTCCGACTCTGTGTGACCCCATAGACAGCAGCCCACCAGGCTCCCCCGTCCCTGGGATTCTCCAGGCAAGAACACTGGAGTGGGTTGCCATTTCCTTCTCCAATGTATGAAAGTAAAGAGTGAAAGTGAAGTCACTCAGTCATGTCCGACCCTTAGCGACCCCATGGACTGCAGCCTACCAGGCTCCTCCGCCCATGGGATTTTCCAGGCAAGAGTACTGGAGTGGGGTGCCATTGCCTTCTCCGATGATGCTGCTTAAGAACATGAAAAAAAATATTTCTGTCTCTCAATACAGCTGTCCTTTGGATTTCATTATCAGCTCACCCAGATAGCTTCAGCAGACCCCTGTATGCAGCATCCCTCTTATGGGGTACATACTATGCTCCAGAACATCATGAACTTAACTCTTCGTTGCACAAATTTCCCTGAATTATAATGTCTAATTGGGCTTCCCTGGTGGCTCAAATGGTAAAGAATCTGCCTACAATGCAGAAGACCTGGGTTCGATCCCTGGGTTGGGAAGATCCCCTGGAGGAGGGCATGGCAACCCATTCCAGTATTCTTGCCTGGAGAATCCCACGGACAGAGAAGCCTGGCAGGGCTACAGTCTATGGGGTCTCAAAGAGTCAGACACGACTGAAGCAACTAAGCATGCACAGTGTCTAACTACTTATCTGCCTCTGCTACTAGATGATAGCTTCTTGAGGGCAGAGCCTGAATCTTGTTCAGTGTTTCATCCCAAGGTCTAACTCAGTGCCTGCTGAGAGGTTCTTATAAATATTTGTTAAATTAACTAAAGCTCAACAGAATGTTTGAGGAGTACCTAAATTTACCACATGGAAATTTAAAAACCAAAACTTTCCCTTGAGTTCCCAGTCCATAAATACTTTTATGTATTGATTCTAGCTTCTACTGAGTCAGTAAACTATTCATATTTTATAAGAATGATTTTAAACTCCAAAATTCAAAATAGACCACATTTACATTGAAATTTTCAGACCAGTACTCTCATGTATACTCCCACAATTTTATGTAAATAATATTGGGAAAATGGATGGTTAAGCTGCTAAATCTTAAGTTAATGTACAGGTACCAGATTTTTGTGAACTAGCCATTCAGTTCAGTTCAGTTCAGTCGCTCAGTCATGTCCGACTCTTTGCGACCCCATGAATCGCAGCACGCCAGGCCTCCCTGTCCATCACCAACTCCCAGAGTTCACTCAAACTAACATCCATTGAGTCAGTGATGCCATCCAGCCATCTCATCCTCTGTCATCCCCTTCTCCTTCTACCTCCAATCCCTCCCAGCATCAGAGTCTTTTCCAATGAATCAACTCTTCATATGAGGTGGCCAAAGTACTGGAGTTTCAGCTTCAGCATCAGTCCTTCCAATGAACACCCAGGACTGATCTCCTTTAGAATGGACTGGCTGGATCTCCTTGCAGTCCAAGGGACTCTCAAGAGTCTTCTCCAACACCACAGTTCAAAAGCATCAATTCTTCGGTGCTCAGCTTTCTTCACAGACCAACTCTCACATCCATACATGACCACTGGAAAAACCATAGCCTTGACTAGACGGACCTCTGTTGGCAAAGTAATGTCTCTGCTTTTGAATATGCTATCTAGGTTGATCATAACTTTCCTTCCAAGGAGTAAGCGTCTTTTAATTTCATGGCTGCAGTCACCATCTGCAGTGATTTTGGAATCCCAAAAAATAAAGTCTGACACTGTTTCCACTGTTTCCCCATCTATTTCCCTAACTGATGGAACCAGATGCAGCCATTATGTCCTAAGATATAAACACTTTCAATAGATAAGTAAATAGGCAACACAATTTATAATTGTTAATGTTTTTGCTGTTGTTACTGGAAGTAATTAGCATCTCCAAACCACAAAAATTTGGCTCATTTATATAATACTTATAAAATACACCTGAATGGCTAACTTTATGAGATTTTAATTTTCAAAAGATCTGATTCATGTTGATGTTTGGCAGAAACCAACAAAATTCTGTAAAGCAGTTATCCTTCAATTAAAAAATAAATTAAAAAAAAATTTTAAGGCACAAACACACACACAATAAAAAAAAAATCAGAAGAGGAAAGGGAAACTTGTAGCAAATGATACTTGGAATAGGAAGATGCACAGCTTAAGTGTATACATCATTGATGTCAATCCCTGCTATTTCCTTCCATGCTTTGAACATCCTTAAATAAATGAAGGATAAAGAATTACAGAGATGCTAAAAGAATGAAAAGGAAAAAGAAACAGATGACTAAAACCAATATATATGTATATATATTCTACTTAAAAACAAGACAGGGACAAGAGGCATTTAGAAATGGCCTCTAAAGTATGGCTTGCCATATATTTCAGTCCAAGCTCAATTGAAGATCTAAGTCAACCCTGATCTTGTTCCTTTTCTGTTGCCAAATAGGATTTTCTGGCGTCGGCAGGTTCACTTGATGTCAGGGATCCGGCCCAGCACCATCACCAGCTCCTTCCCCCAGCTTATGTCCAATGTGGATGCAGCTTATGAAGTGGCTGAGAGGGGCACAGCCTACTTCTTTAAAGGTAAGCTGAAGATCCCGCAAAGAAAGAAGTGGCCGGGTACAGGACACGGTGTGTCTGGAGCACCCAGAACTATCAATGTTTATTAGTGATCGCGGAGCAGTTCCAGCCTTTCCTGCTCCTCAGATTGGGGGTGAAACATCCCTCTACTCTGTTGTGAGAGGGACAGCAGTAAGGGTGACGATCAAACCCTTCCCAGAGCCGAAGGTGCCGTCTGGTGAGGCTCGGTGAAAAGCGAGCGTCAGGAAGGTGGAAACCTGCTGCCTGCCCCGCCCCGCCCCACCCGCCAGACCTCTGCTCTGAGTGACAAGGTATTCTCTACTGAGAGCCTCTCATTCACAGAAGTCAGCGTGGAAACCTCAGGAAAGCAATACAAGCATCTGGGAGCAGAGAGACGCCTGGACTCTTGTCTCCAGCCCTTTAGTGCCTTAGGGAACTTATCTAATTGCTCTGCATCTTCGTTTCTTCCTGTGCAAAATAGTTATAGTAATAACAACCTTGAAGGTGTGACTGTGGCTAGCCAATGGAAATTGTCCAGCAAACGTTAACTATCAGTTTAGATTGTATTTTCTTGATGCCGAGGGCTGAGAATAGAAGATTAGTGCCAGTTTAAGCAAGAATCAGCATTTGTGGTTCACTTGCCCCTTCTCTCTCACACATATATAAGACTGAAATGAGATTATACAAATGAAAAGTATCTTGAAAAAAAATGAATGTGTTGCATTTAAGACACAGTTGTATCAGTATTATTGCGTTCATAAGGCATGACTAGGGATTTCTGCCTCCAGGGCAAGTTTTCAGTCTTTTACTGAACTGAATAGAGACTTGTATCTCCTCCTGGGTTTTATCCATGGCAAATATCCCATAAACTAGCCCCATTTGTAATCCTGCATAGAAATCCTAAAGAGTGAAGGGTACCACTAAATAGTACAGAGTTTTTATAAGCTTTAATTTCTGGCTCCAGGACCTCACTATTGGATAACAAGAGGATTCCAAATGCAAGGTCCTCCTCGGACTATTTATGACTTTGGGTTCCCAAGATATGTGCAGCGAATAGATGCCGCGGTCTATCTCAAGGATGCACAGAAGACCCTTTTCTTTGTGGGAGATGAATACTACAGGTATGGCTTTTCTCTTTGTGATTGTCCAGCTGTATTCAATGAGAAGGAAAATCCTTTTGCTAAAAAGAACGCAAGGCAAATTTACAAAAGGCCCGTTGACTCTTTTCAGTCACTAGGGTGTCATTTGCTGATGGTTGACACTGTCTTCAAGAGACAGAACCATCCAAATAAGTGAAAGTAAAGTGAAGTGAAGTGAAGTCGCTCAGTCGTGTCTGCCTCTTTGAGACCCCAAAGATCTATATAGCCCACCGGGATCCTCCATCCATGGAATTTTCCAGGCAAGAGTACTGGAGTGGGTTGCCATTTCCTTCTCCAGGGGATCTTCCCAACCCAGGGATTGAACCCGGGTCTCCCACATTGCAGGCAAACACTTTACCTTCTGAGCCACCAAGAAAGTACCAAAATAATAAGTGAAACATTCATTCAATAATCCCATTGTTTAGTGTCTAACACTTGAAACATCCTAATCTTTCAAAGCACTCATTAACTGGATGCCCAGTGGCCTAAAAGAGTGGAGTTACCATTCCCAATACATAACTACCCACTGGGAATGCCTTGAAAGAAGAACTGATTCCCTCTTATGTGAGTATATCTTATTGATACATGAATATCACTGCATTCCAGAATGCTCTGTGATTTTGTACAAAACGAATGTGGTGACGACTGTGGGGCTCTTTGAAGGAAATTTTTGCTGAAAGGCTTATTGCTATCTTCTTTAACCTAGAGCATGAAAATTCTTCTTATCCAAAGATCATGTGTAATTTCCAAGCCTGTCTTACAAGAGGTCACTATGAGCAGATCCAATCACTGTGCACAGGGTCACATCTCATCTCTCCTGCCTCATCTCACTGCCGTAACTGGCTCACGTTGAAACTGGGAACAACTTTGTCAAGCTCTGCTGCTACACCTTCTCTAGTCACAGTTCTCACTTTAGCATTCCTTGTCTTTCTGAACTTTGAGAAGCAAAAACAGATTTTAAATAGGTGCTATACTAAACTCTTTCCTTCCAAGCAGTAAGCATCTTTTAATTTCATGGCTGCAGTCACCATCTGCAGTGATTTTGGAGCCCAGAAAAATAAAGTCTGACACTGTTCCCACTGTTTCCCCATCTATTTCCCATGAAGTGATGGGACCAGATGCCATGATCTTCATTTTCTGAATGTTGAGCTTTAAGCCAACTTTTTCACTCTCCTCTTTCACTTTCATCAAGAGGCTTTTTAGTTCCTCTTCACTTTCTGCCATAAGGGTGGTGTCATCTGCATATTTGAGGTTATTAATACTTTTCCCGGCAATCTTGATACTAGCTTGTGCTTCTTCCAGCCCAGCGCTTCTCATGATGGACTCTGCATATAAGTTAAATAAGCAGGGTGACGATATACAGCGTTAACGTACTCCTTTTCCTATTGGAACCAGGCTGTTGTTCCATGTCCAGTTCTAACTGTTGCTTCCTGAGCTGCATATAGGTTTCTCAAGAGGCAGGTCAGGTGGTCTGGTATTCCCATCTCTTGAAGAATTTTCCACAGTTTTTTGTGATCCACACAGTCAAAGGCTTTGGCATAGTCAATAAAGCAGAAATAGATGATTTTCTGGAACTCTATTGCTTTTTTGATGATCCAGCAGATGTTGGCAATTTGATCTCTGGTTCCTCTGCCTTTTCTAAAACCAGCTTGAACATCTGGAAGTTCATGGTTCACGTATTGCTGAAGCCTGGCTTGGAGAATTGTGAACATTACTTTACTAGTGTGTGAGATGAGTGCAATTATGCGGTAGTGTGAGCATTCTTTGGCATTGCCTTTCTTTAGGATTGGAATGAAAACTGACCTTTTCCAGTCCTGTGACCACTGCTGAGTTTTCCAAATGTGCTGGCATATTGAGTGCAGCACTTTCACAGCATCATCTTTTAGGATTTGAAATAGCTCAACTGGAATTCCATCACCTCCACTAGCTTTGTTCATAGTGATGCTTTCTAAGGCCCACTTGACTTCACATTCCACCCTAGATAGCATATTCAAAAGCAGAGACATTACTTTGCCAACAAAGGTCTGTCTAGTCAAGGCTATGGTTTTTCCAGTGGTCATGTATGGATGTGAGAGTTGGACTGTGAAGAAAGCTGACTGCTGAAGAATTGATGCTTTTGAATTTTGGTGTTGGAGAAGACTCTTGAGAGTCCCTTGGACTGCAAGGAGATCCAACCAGTCCATCCTAAAGGAAATCAGTCCTGGGTGTTCATCGGAAGGACTGATGCTAAAGGTGAAACTCCAATACTTTGGCCACCTCATGCAAAGAGTTGACTTATTGGAAAAGACCCTGATTCTGGGAGGGATTGGGGGCAGAAGGAGAAGGGGACAACAGAGGATGAGATGTCTAGATGGCATCACCGACTTGATGGATGTGAGTTTGGGTAAACTCTGAGAGTTGGTGATGGACAGGGAGGCCTGGCGTGCTGTGATTCATGGGGTCGCAAAGAGTCAGACATGACTGAGCGACTGAACTGAACTGAACTGATGCTAAACTCTATGTTAGTACCTTGTTGGCAGTGGAAAACAGCTCAGCTTTTGTCCAAGGGTTTCATTTTATTTTATAGTACCTATTTTTAATAACCATATCTGTGGCATATAATAAATTTATAAATAAATATCTGTCATCTTCCTCTACTTCTTCAGTTTAGAGCTGAGAATGTAATCTAATAGAAGTACAGATATACTTCAGGAAATTTTATTTCATAAAAATGAATGTCAAACGTGGGCCCTCCTGACTCTTCTGAGTCACTGAGAGCCTTAGAAGCATTGCTCAAAGTGTCTTGTGTTGTCTTGAGTTGACATTTCCAGTCTAATGTTTAAGCCACTAAGCCAGCTAATTTTCTTTCAGAACTTCCTGTATACAATAGGAATAGTTGTTCACTTATTAAGTCCCTAGTATCTGCTGGGCGTGTTCTCCAAAGTTTTTCTTCAAGATAAGGTGGCTGTCATTACCATGCTGACCTACAGGGAGATATATATTGAGAAACTCAACTCCCATTTTAGGTTTTCAGAGAATGGCAACCAGAGATGGAGTGTACAAGCTGACATGTAAGAGTGTGAGTTGTGATTACCCATTTAACTTATCAAAGTCTGTTCACAGCTTGATTCTCCCTGGGGGGATTTATCCACTCTCATAATTTCTATTATCCATTCATTGCCTAGAACTTTGGTTCTAGTCTTTGGACTAATCTACCACCCACTAGAACCCAAAGTCAAACACATACTTCCAACCAAGCAGGACTGAGGCTTAGCAGCTAACATGAGCAGCTTGGTGAAAGGTTTTTAATTCTCTGTAAATTAAGGAATGGGAAGGAGAGGATTTCTAATATTAATGATGGCTAATAACACCCGAGGAAATAATATTGAAACTTTACATTGAACCTCTGTGAGGATCTATTAAGGAAAAGTCTTTGGCAATCTAGATAAAGCAAATTCATTTGAAGTTGGCCTAGGACATTAATGCAAATATTAAAGAGCTCATTTTGCCAGAAAGGAAAAGAAACCACAGTTGCCACTTTTGATATTAACCTCCCTGGGTTACTGAGGCTATTAAGTGATATAATGGATGTAGCTACCTAATACACTGCCTGACATATTGCAGGTGCTCAAAAAGAGTAACTGTTTAGTAGTAAATAAAAGGAACTTACATAGCTGTTGTTGTTCAGTCCCTCGGTCATGTCCAACTCTTTGCAACCCCATGGACTGCAGCACACTACACTTCCCTGTCCATCACCAACTCCCGGAACTACTCAAACTCACGTCTGTCGAGTCGGTGATGCCATCCAACCATCTCATGCTATGTCATTCCCTTCTCCTCCTGCCTTCAATCTTTCCCAGCATCAGGGTCTCTTCAAATGAGTCAGCTCTTCACATCAGGTGGCCAAATTATTGGAGCTTCTCCTTCAGCATCAGTCCTTCCCATGAATATTCAGGACTGATTTCCTTTAGGATGGACTGGTTGGATCTCCTCACAGTCCAAGGGACTCTCAAGAGTCCACAGTTCTCCAACACCACAGTTCAAAAGCATCAATTCTTCTGCACTCAGCTTTCTTTATAGTCTTAGTCCAATTCTCACATCCATACATGACCAACTGGAAAAACTCTCACATCCATATTGAGAGTCCAACTCTCTCATCCATACATGACTACTGGAAAAACCATAGCTTTGACTAGACAGACCTTTTCTGGCAAAGTAGTGCCTCTGCTTCTTAATATGCTGTCTAGGTTGGTCATAACTTTTCTTCCAAGGAGCAAGTGTCTTTTAATTTCATGGCTGCAGTCACCATCTGCAATGATTTTTGGAGCCCAAGAAAATAAAGTATGTCACTGTTTCCATTGTTTCCCCATCTATTTGCCACGAAATGATAGGACCAGATGCAATGATCTTTGTTTTTTGAAAGCTGAGTTTTAAGCCAGCTTTTTCACTCTCCTCTTTCACCTTCATCAAAGGCTCTTTAGTTCTTCTTCGCTTTCTGCCATAAGGGTGGTTTCATCTGCATATCTGAGATTATTGATATTTCTCCCTGCAATCTTGATTCCAGCTTGTGCTTCATCCAGCCGAGCATTTCTCATGATGTACTCTGCATATAAGTTCAATAAGCAGGGCGACAATATGCAGCTTTGACATACACCCTTCTCAATTTGGAACCAGTCTGTTTTTCCATGTCCAGTTCTAACTATTGCTTCTTGACCTGCATACTGGTTTCTCAGGAGACAGGTCAGGTGGTCTGGTATTCCCATCTCCTTAAGAATTTTCCACAGATTATTGTGACCCACACCATCAAAGGCTTTAGCATAGTCAATGAAGCAGAAGTAGATGTTTTTCTGGAAGTCTCTTGCTTTTTTGATGATCCAACAGATGCTGGCAATTTGATCTCTGATTCCTCTGCCTTTTCTAAATCCAGCTTGAACATCTGGAAATTCTTGGTTCATGTACTGTTGAAGCCTGGCTTGGAGAATTTTGAGTATTATTTTGCTAGCCTGTGAGATGAGTGCAATTTTGTGGTAGTTTGAATATTTTTGGCATTGTCTTTCTTTGGGATTGGAATGAAAACTGACCTTTTCCAGTCCTGGAAATTTCCAAATTTGCTGGCATATTGAGTGCAGCACTTTAACAGCATCATCTTTTAGGATATGAAATAGCTCATTTGGAATTCCATCACCTCCACTAGCTTTGTTCGTAGTGCTGCTTCCTAAGGCCCACTTGACTTCACATTCCAGGATGTCTGGCCCTAGGTGAGTGATCACACCATCATGGTTATCTGGATCATTACGATCTTTTTTGTACAGTTTTTCTGTGTATTCTTGCCACCTCTTAATATCTTCTGCTTCTGTTAGGTCCATACAGTTTCTGTGCTTTTTTGTGTGCCCATCTTTGCCTGAAATATTCCCTTAGTATCTCTAATCTTCCTGAATAGATCTCTAGTCTTTCCCATTCTATTGTGTTCCTCTATTTCTTTGCAATGATCACTGAGGAAGGTTCTCTTATCTCTCCTTGCTGTTCTTTGGAACTCCATTCAGATGGATATATCTTTCCTTTTCTCCTTTGCCTTCAGCTTCTTTTCTCAGCTATTTGTAAGGCCTCCTCAGACAACCATTTTGCCTTTTTGCATTTCTTTTTCTTGGGGTTGGCCTTGATCACTGCCTCCTGTACAATGTCACGAACCTCCATCCATCATCCTTCAAGCATTCTGTCTATCAGATCTAATCCCTTGAATCTATTTGTCACTTCCACTGTATAGCTGTAAGTGATTTGATTTAGGTCATACCTGAATGGTCTAATGGTTTTCCCTTCTTTTTTCAATTTTAGTCTGAATTTGGCAATAAGGAGTTCATGATCTGAGCCACAGTCAGCTCCTGGTCCTGTTTTTGCTGACTCTATAGAGGTTCTCCATCTTCAGCTGCAAAGAATATAATCAATCTGATTTTGGTATTGACCATCTGGTGATGTCCTTGTGTAGAGTCATCTCTTGTGTTGTTGGAAGGGGTGTTTGCTATGGCCAGTGTGTTCTCTTGGCAGAATTCTGTTAGCTTTTGCCATGCTTCATTTTAGACTGCAAGGCCAAACTTGCCTGTTACTCCAGGTATATCTTGACTTGATACTTTTGCATTCCAGTCCCCTGTGATGAAAAGGACATCTTTTTTCAGTTCTAGAAGGTCTTCATAAAACCATTCAACTTCAGCTTCTTCAGCGTTACTGGTTGGGGCATAGACTTGGATTACTGTGATATTGAATGGTTTGTCTTGGAAACACACACAGATCATTCTGTCATTTTTGAGATTGCATCCAAGTACTGCATTTCAGATTCTTTTGTTGACTATGAGGGCTACTACATTTCTTCTAAGGGTCTTGCCCACAGTAGATACAATGGTCACCTGAATTAAATTCACCCATTCCAGTCCATTTTAGGTCACTGATTCCTAAAATGTTGATGTTCACTCTTGCCATCTCCTGTTTGAGCTTATATGGTAATTAACAAATAATTTTTTTAAATGTTGTGATAATTAACAAGTGATTGCTTAAACCTAAATATTCTTATAAATAGCAATCCAGTCAAAGAGTTCATCAAAGGGAATTTTCTTTTTAAACACTCAAGTGCCTTGACATTGCACTGAAATTTCTGCTTCTGGCAAGGCAGATACGGTACTTTCAGCAATGAGAGTCTTCTATTTTACACTCTCTAACACACACACTGTTTTTCACAATAAGGAATATGACAAATAACCTTGACCTCCAGCTCAGAAGTTCAGGAAAAGCTAATGTATGATTTTTATTAATAACTGCCCCCCTGTGTTTGACACGTTTTCCTCAATAGGGCCTCATGTGTATGCCATCTTACAGTCTATAAAGCCCTATATCAGATAGAAATTATGTTCAGCGGCTAGAGAGACCCAGTAATAATTGTGGCTTAAATACCACAAGGGTTTTTTTTTTCTCATATATGTGAGATGTCTGAAGTTTTATGGATTTAGAGCTGGTAAGATGTGTCCATGGCCATTAGGGTCCCAAGTTCCTTCTGACATTTTGCCCAAGTATTAACAGGTAGCTTCCACTCTTATGATTGCCACAGGATTCCAGATGGCCAGTGGTGCCTCAGTCATTACATCCTATGCTAAATAGGAAGGCGTTGGACTGGAAAGAAAGAGAAAGGGGGCAATGAAGTTCTATAGGTAAAGCACATGGACACATCTAAAAATACCAAAGCCTCAAGTTACACACCAATAATTTTACTATATAGATACCCCTGGACAGTGTGTTAGGATTTACTCTCCGTGGTCATCCCTCAGGGTCTTCTTTGGTCCTCATACTAGTTCAGTCTGTGGTAAAATACTGTGCCAATGGAAGAAAAGGCTCTAGATATGCTTGTTGTCAGGGAAATTCTCCATGAACCCCTAGGGCTGGGACCCGTTTTAGTGAATGAAGTGCCATTAAAAAAACTACTGAATAGCTTCCTGCACTGAGGATTGAGTGTTGGGTTGGGCCAAGTTGATTCAGGCTCTAAGAGTAAGGGGACTTCCCTGGGGGCTAAGGGTAAAGAATCTGCCTGAAATGCATGAGAACACCTGTAATGCAGGAGACTGCCTGCAGTGTAGAAGACTGGGGTTCAGTCCCTGGGTTGGGAAGATCCCCTGGAGAAGGAAATGGCAACCCATTCTAGTATTCTTGCCTGGAGAATCCCATGGGCAAAGGAGCCTTGTGGGCTACGATTCTTGAAGTTGCGAGAGTGGGACACAACTTAGTGACTAAACCACCACCACCACCTAAGAGTGAGAACCCTCGTATCAGTGTAATAGTAATTTACAGAGGAGCAGACCATAGAACTACAAAGTGAAACCTACATGGGGCTCTGCCAGGCTGATGCCAGCACATGCTGCCCCACCAAATGACACATCGGGTAAACTGTACTAACAAGGGCTACTTCCCCATTCATCTGTCTGCTTTTATTCCTTCCTTTCCTATTTCTGCTGCTACTGCTGCTGCTGCTAAGTCGCTTCAGTCGTGTCTGACTCTGTGCAATCACATAGACGGCAGTCCACCAGGCTCCCCCATCCCTGGGATTTTCCAAGCAAGAGTACTGGAGTGGGTTGCCATTGCCTTCTCCATTCCTATTTCTAGACAGCCTCAGTTATCCATCCAGTTTCTTTCTTTACATTACTTCTACCACCTCTGGATAATTTCTCCCTGTAAGTATTCTCCCTGCTTACTAGCACCAGAGCAGTGATTACACCAAGGAGCTCCTGAGGACTCTGGGAGAAGGGGGGTGCCATCAACTCCACCATGCTTTGAGATGGTCAGTTCAGTTCACTCAGTTGTGTCCAATTCTATGCAACCCCATAAACCGCAGCATGCCAGGCCTCCCTGTCCATCACCAACTCCCGGAGTTTACCAAACCCATGTTCATTGAGTCGATGATGCCATCAAACCATCTCATCCTCTGTCGTCCCCTTCTCTTCCTGCCCTCAATCTTTCCCAGCATCACCGTCTTTTCAAATGAGTCAGCTCTTCCCATCAGGTGGCCAAAGTATTGGAGTTTCAGCTTCAACATCAGTCCTTCCAGTGAACACCCAGGACTGATCTCCTTTAGGATGGACTGGTTGGATCTCCTTGCCGTCCAAGGGACTCTCAAGAGTCTTCTCCAACACCACAGTTCAAAAGTATCAATTCTTTGGTGCTCAGCTTTCTTTATAGTCCAACTCTCACATCCATACATGACTACTGGAAAAACCATAGCCTTGACTAGATGGACCTTTGTTGACAAAGTAATGTCTCTGCTTTTGAATATGCTATCTAGGTCGATCATAACTTTCATTCCAAGGAGTAAGCGTCTTTTAATTTCATGGCTGCAGTCACCATCTGCAGTGCTTTTGAAGCCCCCCAAAAATAAAGTCTGACACTGTTTCCACTGTTTCCCCATCTATTTCCCATGAAGTGATGGGACTGGTATGCCATGATCTTCGTTTTCTGAATGTTGAGCTTTAAGCCAACTTTTTCACTCTCCTCTTTCACTTTCATCAAGAGGCTTTTTAGTTCCTCTTCACTTTCTGCCATAAGGGTGGTGTCATCTGCATATCTGAGGTTATTGATATTTCTCCCAGCAATCCTGATTCCAGCTTGTGCTTCTTCCAGCCCAGCATTTCTCATGATCTACTCTTCATATAAGTTAAATAAGCAGGGTGACAATATACAGCTTGACATACTGCTTTTCCTATTTGGAACCAGTCTGTTGTTCCATGTCCAGTTCTAACTGTTGCTTACTGACCTGCATACAGGTTTCTCAGGAGGCAGGTCAGGTGGTCTGGTGTTCCCATCTCCTTCAGAATTTTCCAGAAAATTTGGCAAAACCAAAAGGAAATGGCCAATTCTAGCAAAATTTTCCAGAAAGAATTTTTAGAGGAAGCAATGACTGAGCTTCATTTTGAGAGTTGAGTAGGAGTTTCCCAGACAGGATGGGCAGGGTATCTTCCAGGCAGAGAGAGCAGTTGAAGCAAAGGCACCGATGCATGAAAACAGCCTGTGTATAGGAGGAAAACCTCAAGTAGTTCAGTATGATTATCGTGATCCACATAGTCAAAGGCTTTGGCATAGTCAATAAAGCAGAAATAGATGTTTTTCTGGAACTCTCTTGTTTTTTCGATGATCCAGCGGATGTTGGCAATTTGATCTCTGGTTCCTCTGCCTTTTCTAAAACCAGCTTGAACATCTGGAAGTTCACGATTCACATATTGCTGAAGCCTGTCTTGGAGAACTGTGAGCATTACTTTACTAGCGTGTGAGATGAGTGCAATTGTGCGGTAGTTTAAGCATTCTTTGGCATTGCCTCTCTTTGGGATTGGAATGAAAACTGACCTTTTCCAGTCCTGTGGCCACTGCTGAGTTTTCCAAATTTGCTGGCATATTGAGTACAGCACTTTCTCAGCATCATCTTTTAGGACTTGAAATAGCTCAACTGGAATTCCATCACCTCCACTAGCTTTGTTCATAGTGATGCTTCCTAAGGCCCACTTGACTTCACATTCTAGGAGGTCTGACTCTAGGTAAGTGTGAGTGATCACACCATCATGATTATCTGGGTCATGAAGAACTTTTTTGTACAGTTCTTCTGTGTATTCTTGCCACCTCTTCTTAATATCTTCTGCTTCTGTCGGTGGTTTCTAAAATTTGTGTAAAATGACTTACAAATGTTTAGGTACAAGCCCTTTTCCACTCCTAAATCATTCTTTCTAACAGGTAGACTAGAGGCATGATTGACACTCAGTCATGTCTGACTCTTTGCGACCCCTTGGACTATACAGTCCATGGAATTCTCTAGGCCAGAATACTGGAGTGGGTAGCCTTTCCCTTCTCCAGGGAATCTTCCCAACCCAGGAACTGAACCCAGGCAGATTCTTTACCAGCTGAGCCACAAGGGAACCCCAAGAATACTGGCATGTGTAGCCTGTCCCTTCTCCAGAGGATCTTCCCGACCCAGGAATCCAACCAGGGTCTCCTGCATTGCAGGTGGATTCTTTACCAACTGAGCTATCAGGGAAGCCCAAAGTAGGATACAGTCTTCCAGATTCTTTCCTTCCTGGATCCCTCAAGAATGCTGAAACTGGATCTGTTTATTTAAAGATTTTATAGTTAATCAAAATAAGGAAATAAATAATAGTAACAAAAATAAGAAAGATGGGTAGATTTCAAAATCTTGTTTTTTAATCTTTTTTTTTTTAATGTATTACCAAACTACTGCATTCATGCCCTTATTGGTCATGATTACATGTCAAGCTGTGTACTAAGACCTTGACACTCATGACAAGGCACAAAGTTTGCTGTTTAAGAGTGTAGACAGGAATAGACAGTGTTCATCTCAGCTCTGGCATGTTGGATCATCTTTCTGTTGGATCATTTCTGGATGCAGAAATAGTATCTACTTCATTGAGTTGTGGAAATCAATGAGAAAAATGTTAAATTCCTGTCTTATTGTAAGGACTCAATTCATATTGGGTGTTATTAATGCCCTCAGCAAGTTGTACAGTTGAAAGTAAATGTATAGATAACTAATTAAAAGCAACCCAGATGCCACAAGTGGCCTCATGGAAGACTGCACAGGGTTCAGTGGGGCAAAACCAAAAGGAAATGGCCAATTCTAGCAAAATTGTCCAGAAAGAGTTTTTAGAGGAAGCAATGACTGAGCTTCATTTTGAGAGTTGAGTAGGAGTTTCCCAAACAGGATGGGCAGGGTATCTTCCAGGCAGAGAGAGCAGTTGAAGCAAAGGCACCGATGCATGAAAACAGCTTGTGTATAGGAGGAAAACCTCAAGTAGTTCAGTATGATCAGAACATGGGCTGGGATGAGAGATGTGGCCCAAGGATGGAGATCAGGAAGGGCCTGTGCCATTCTAGGAGATCAGTGCTAATTTAGAGAAAATAAGGATATCTATAAAGGTCTTAAACAGGGAAGTAAGTCATTAAGGTTTTTGTTATATCACTCTGGAAGCAGTGCAGCTGTATTAGAGCGGGAACAAGACTGAAAAGCAGTCAAACCAGTTAAGCCAGAAAGTAGTGGGAAACATCTTCAGAGTGCTTAAGGAAAAAATGCTCAACCAAGAATCCTATATTCTGCAAAGCTATCTTTAAAAGATGAAGGCAAAATGAAGACATTCCCAAATAAACAAAAACAGAAAATTTATCACTATCATCTTCCTTACAAAAAGTAGTAAAGAAAATTCTTCAAGCAAGTAAACCCAGACAGTAATTTGAAAACTTGAAAACACATTAAAAAAAAGAACGCCAGTAAGTGCAATTATGAAATTATAATAGGTAGTATAAATGTATGTTTGCTCTAATTTTTAAATTAACTGTATAAAATCATACATATATATATGTATAATTATATTGTTGGGCCTATAACATATAGAAAGATTTGTTTCTTTCTGAAGAAAGCAGAGCATGGTAAGTTAAAATATGTATATGGTATGCTTTATAGCAACTACTAAGAAAACAACTCTATTAAGTGAAGTGAAAAAATAGAAATTTAAATGGTGCATTGGAAATTTGTAACTAATGCAAAAGAAAGCATAAGGAGGGAAAAAGAACTAAAAAAGATGTGGGGTATATAGAAAACAGAAGTATATAAATCCAGTTATATCAGTAATATTAAATGTGAATAGATTAAGCAATTTAATCAAATTACAAAGGCTGTCATACTCGATTAAAAAGCAAGATGCCACTGTGTACTCAAAGATACAAATGGACTGAAAGTTAAAAGGATGGGGGAAAAAAAAAAAAATATATATATATATATATATAGATATCATGCTAACCATGGCCATAAGAAAGCCAGGGTAGCTATGATATCAGGCAACAAGAAGTATCAAAACAATACTTTTAAAATAAAAGTATTACTAGGAATAGACAGGGACAATTTATAGTGAAAGACAGATTACTCTACCAAAACTAAAAGAACCTAACAGTAGGGCCTCAAAATGCATGAAGTAAAGAAACTGACAAAAATGAAGAGAGAAAACAACATGTGAAATAATCATAGTTGGAGACTTCAATTCTTCACTTTCAATAATGGACAGAACAACTGGAAAACAAGATCAGTTAGGAAAGGAAGATTTGAACAGCACTATAAGAAGCCACCTAGACCTAATAGATATCTATGGAACACTTCATTCAGTCAAAGAAGGCTACAGATTCTACTTAAGTACATGTGGAACATTGTCCAGGATAGATAAAAAGTTAGGCCACAAGAGAAGCCTCAATAAATTTAAAATCATTGAAATCATACAAAATATCTCTTCTGATTACAATGGAATTGAGCTAGAAACAAATACCTGGAAGAAAACTGGAAAATTTACAAATAAATAGAAATTATATATCACACTCTTCAACAACCAATGGGATGAAGAAGATATCACAAGAGAAATTAGAAAAGACTTAACGATGAATGAATATTAAAGCACAACCTATGTTGACGCAGTTAAAGCAGTGCTCAAAGGGAAACTTCTAGCTGTAAATATCCATATTAAAAGAAAAAAGAAAAAATTCAAATCAATAACCTAACTCTCCACTTAAGACACTGGAAAAAAGAGCAAATTAATTCTAACAAGCAAGAAAAAGGAAATAATAAAGATAACAGTGAAAATGAAGTAGAGAATAAACAATTTGAGAAAATCAGCAAAGCTAAATGTGTTTCTTTGAAAAGGTAAAAAAAAAATTTATAAACTTCTCACTAAATTAATCTTGTACAAAAGAGAAAACCAAAATTACTAAAATCAGAAATGAAAGAGTGAACACAACTTTACAGAAATAAAATGGACTATAAAAGAATGAACAATTGTGTGCCAATAAATTAGAAAGTTTAGATGAATAGACAAATTCCTAGAAAAATACAAAGTGATAAAAAAAAAAAGTGAGTCACGAAGAAATAGACATTCTGAATAGACCTATAACAAATGAGGAGGTTTAATTCATAGTATAAAAATTATCCACAAATAAAAACACAGGCCTACATGTTTCCTGGTGAATTCTATCAAAACATTTAAAGAAAATTATTGCCCATTTTTAACAAACTCCTCCAGAAAGTAGAAGAGAAAGGAATACTTCCCAACTAATTGTATGAGGCCAGTATTGCCCTTATATGAAAACCAGAATAAAACTTCAGACCTATATCTATTATGAATATGGATGCAAAAATCCTCCAAAAATACTACCAATCCAAATCCAGAAACGTATAAAAAAGAATTATACACCATGACCAGCTGGGAATTTTTCCCCAAGAATGCAAGATTGGTTTAACATCTGTTCTTCTATAATAACATCTATAATTGATTAATTATATCAATTAATATAATACACTATATCAATAGAGTTAAAAATTAAAAACCATAAGATCACCTTAATAGATGTAGAAAAATCATTTGACAAAATCAAACACTGTTGCATTATAAAAAAAACATTCAACAAACAAGGAATAGAGAGAAACTTTTTCACTCTGATAGAAGGCATCTATGAATACCCACAGCTGATATCATTCTCAGTGTTGAAAGATCGGATGCTTTCCCTCTAAAATCAGGAACAAGACAAAAATTTTTATTCTTACCACTTCTATTCGACATTTTACTGGAGGCTTTAGTCGGGGCAATTAAGCAAGAATGAATGATATTTAAAAAAGAATGATAACAGAAGATGGGAAAGAAAGTAAAACTATTTGTATTTCTATGTCATATAATCTTTTACATAGAAAAGCCTAAGGAACCTCAAAAGAAAAAAAACTGTTAGAACTAATAAATGAGTCCACAAATTTGTAGATACATTCAATATGAAAAAATCTAATGTATTTCTAGATACTTCAATGAACAATGCAAAAATGAATTAAGAAAGTAATTCCATAGCATCAAGAAGAAAAATACACTTAGAAATAAATTTTAACAGAATAAATGGGAAACTTGTCATCTGAAAACTACAAAACACTGTCAGAAGAAATTAAACAAGATCTAAATGAAAAGATATCTTATGTTCATGGCTCAGAGCCCTAATGGCAGTGCTCCCCCAACAGATCTATAGACTCCACACAGTCCCAACCAGAATACCACTGATTTCTTCTTGGAAATTGAGAAGCTGATCTTAAAATCTATTTGGAAAATCAAAAAACCCAGAATAGCCAAAATACTTTGAAAAAGAGAAACAAAGCTGGATAATTCAGACTTCCTAATCTCAAAATTTACCAGAAAGCAGCATTAATCAAGACAATGTGATACTAATAATGAAAACAGACATATAGATAAATGGAAATAGATAAAATTGACAGTCCATGTATCTATGTTCAGTTGCTTTTTGACAAGGATGCTAAGGTCATTCAATAGGGAAAGAATAAAATTAAGAAGTAAAGCAAAATTAAAAGAATGAACAGAAATTCCAGTTTGTACTTATGTAGTTTGACATGCTGGTAAGATCAAAGAATGGAAATGTCTGGAAGGGAGTTGGACATACAGGTCTTGAATTTAGAGAATTCAGGCTGGATATAAATTTGCATTTCATCAATCAGGTAGTAATTGAGATCATCAGTACTTTTCAACATTATTACTAATTCTTTGTTCCAGAATTTTCTCATAGCCACTTTCCTCATGGGAATGCACCTCATCTAGGATGGTGCATAGCCGGTTCTTACTCTTCTCCCTTCTCTTCATTCCTGACCATTTACCCCCCTACCCTCTCTAGTTTAGACCACAAAGATCCCTTCCTCCATGAGAACCATGTGATTCCTGGCTAGAAGTGGCTTAACTTCAAAGGGAATTTCACTAGAAATTCCACTAGATTTCACTAGAAAGGTCTCCTTGAAGAAACTTCCTGAAACATGTACCATAAATACATGTGTGCATGCTAAGTTGCTTCAGTCGTGTCCAACTCTTTGCAAGCCTATGGACTGTAGCCCACCAGGCTCCTCTGTCTGTAAAATTCTCCAGGCAAGAATACTGGAGTGGGTTGCCATGCCCTCCTCCAGGGGATCTTCCCGATCCAGGGATGGAACCCAAGTCTCTTATGTCTCCTGCATTGTTAGGTGAGTTCTTTACCACTAGCACCACCTGGGAAGACAGTATCTTACATACTTAACAGTAAATTCCTGCGTCTGCCATCCTTTCTCACATTTTCTTTAAGCATTGTTTACCATACTGAACTCCCGATTCAGTAGTTCAAAGAAGACAGAATGCTGTTAAATTTTGCCGTTGACACAAGTTAGAAATCATCACAATGAAAACGCTAGAAATTTCTAACAAATCTAAGTTCTCGGTCAAAAGTTAAACAATTTGCAGGTACTTTACCAAAATACTCCCTAAATCCTTAGATTACAAACACGGAGAGTAAGATAATATATATGAAAAAGCATATCAGATATCTACAGCCCTACAATATTGCAGTTAAACAATATTGCTAGTAAAGTTTAACTGTCAGTAATGATTCGTTTAATTCCTATATTCATTGATCAGTGTTAAATGAAACAAATACTCTCAAAGGAAATAAACATAGTTACTGGGCAATCGTTTTTAGCTGGTATTTGGTGAGAAAATGTGTGCAATGCTTTTACCAGGTATCTAGTATACAGGTGGTGCTAGTGGTAAAGAATCCACCTGCCAAAGCAGGCAGATGTAAAAGACGTGGAATCAATCCCTGGATTGGGACGATTCCCTGGAGGAGGAAACGGCAACCCACCCCAGTATTCTTGCCTGGAGAATCCCATGGACAGAGGAGCCTGGCAGGCTACAGTCTATAGGGTCGCACAGAGGTGGACACAACTGAAGCAACTTAGCACACACATAGTATATAGTATATTTACAATAAATACTTTCTTAGTATTCAAATATTGATGGTTTATTATGCGTTAGAACTCAAACTATTTTCTTTTTTTTCCTCTCATTTTCCCATCTGCCTCCTCAACCATCTTGAGAAGTAGGTATTGTTATCTTCATTTCACAGTTAAAAATATTACATCTAAGAGATCAAGTGATTAAGTCAAGGCCACACAGTTAAAAGTAGTCCATCCAAGGCTATATTTTATGCCCTCTGAGTCCAGATCCAGAAGTCCTTTCCATCTACCATGTGTAGTAACTTTTCATTCTCTTCACCATCTATTTATTTACTGTCAATTAAAATAACCATACCCATAATTCTCATCCTGTCATATAATTTTATTTTCTTTAATCCTCAGTAAAATCCTCAGTATACTGTTAACAGTAGACCTTCTAACCTCATTTTTGCTGAGGTCTATGGACTACCTCCAATATTTTCTAGTCCTCCTTTCTTTTTTTCCTCAACTTTGCCTACTACTGCAAAATGTTATCCCAATGAAGTGTGTTTAAAAAATTAGGTAAACACTAAACTCTTTGATGACTCAGGATCGCAGACAAAATCACACATTCACTCAACTTCATACTAGCCAGCCAGTTAGTGGCTCCTGGGACCAAGTGAAGTGAAAGTCACTCAGTCCTGTCCAACTCTTTGTGACTCCATGGATTATACAGTCCATGAAATTCTCCAGGCCAGAATACTGGAGTGGGTAGCTGTTCCCTCCTCCAGGGGATCTTCCCAACCCAGGGATCGAACCCAGGTCTCCCACATTGCAGGCAGATTCTTTACTGGCTGAGCCACAAGGGAAGCCCTCTTGGGGCCAAAATAAATATCAGATAACTTGGGCCAGCCCTTGATTTCTACATGTGCCAGGCACGTTTCTGTGTGCATATGTGCCTGTGTGTGTATGTGTGTGTGTGTGTGTGATTTCTCTCATCCTCATGGCCACTATATTCCAGATAAAGAAACCAGGGCTCAGAACACTTTCTCCTGATCACAGAGCCAGCACATAACAGAATCAGAACTCAAACCCTGACTGTGCCATCGACTGTGCTCTCTGCTCTATAACAGAAACCCTCGAAGTGAAAGTGAAAGTCACTCAGTTGTGTCTGACTCTTTGCAATGCCATGGACTATACGATCCATGGAATTCTCCAGGCCAGAATACTGGAGTGGGTAGCCGTTCCCTCCTCCAGGGGATCTTCCCAACCCAGGGATCAAACCCAGGTCTCCTGCATTGCAGGCAGATTCGTTACCACTTGAGCCACAAGGGAAGCCCAAGAACACTAGAGTGGGTAGCCTATCCTCTCTCCAGGGAATCTTCCCAACCCAGGAATCCACCTGGGGTCTCCTCCGTTGCAGGCGGATTCCTTACCAACTGAGCTACCAGGGAAGTGAAATCCTCAGATTCCTGTCCAAAAACCAAGGCATAGATCATCACAAAGTTTTCATTAGTCCACAGAAAAATAAAAATAGCACAATAAAGACATAGGAGGATGTGATCTGGGTCAGTATTATTGGCAAGAACCATCTTTTCTTCTGAGGTTATGTTCTTTCTGCCTTTTTTAGTATTAAAGTTTCTTTTTTTATGAAATGATGATGAAAATAGGTGATAATTATTATTTTGATGGTTAATGGTAATGTTCTTATTTGGTAAAATGAGAAGTAGTTTAACCCTATGTTAACTGCATAAGGCCATCTACACAGTGTCTATGTAAGAGGTCCAGATGAAATATATATGTTATCAGTTAATCTTAAAATGTGGGCTTCCCTAATTGCTCTGGCCCTGGATGGTAAAGAACCCACCTGCATTTCAGAGTTCAATCCTTGAGTCAGGAAGATCCCCTGGAGAAGGAAATGGTTACCCACTCCAACATCCGAGGACCACATGATTTATGTGTCAGACTGATACTTTGACATAGATTTTATTGATACTCTTTAAAAAGATACTCTTTGAAAAGCAGTTATAGGGTAAGGGGCAAGAGGGCAGAGACACAGTTGGCAGAAAGGGAGAGGAACTATTAAATACCTAAGTAGTAGAAGGGATAAAAAAAAGAAAAGTGATTTCACAGGTTTGCCAAAATTTTTGCCTATGTTTTTATAAATGTAATTGAAAATTAAAATTCTCAGCTGGATATTGCTTGTCCAAAATTTCTGCTGAAATTATATTTACATATAATATTATTAACTCCATTATCTTCTGAACAGATAGATATATAAGATTTTAGATGTCACCCCTGCCCTTAGCAAACTAAGCACACACATTAAAAGAAAGAAAAACCACTTTTTCAAATCTACTGGATTTTTCTATTTTTTTGTTGTTGGATTAATAGTCATCATTTTCTTGAAAACTTATTCCATACTATTTAAATGGTTTTTCTATTCTCAAGAAAAGATCTTCACTCTCTCCTTTCATACTTTCCAGATTTCTCAGTATGAGCAGATATCAATTTGTAATAGGTTTCCCTACAGATATTCTTTGGCCAGTCATTTGTTTGGAACTGAGAACACATTTTGCTGTAAAATGATGTAAATGGTGATGAAGTTCTTAAAATCACTCATAAATGTTTAATGCACACAAAGGTAAGGCATAGCTCTAATTATAATAGCTCACCCTCTAATCCTTTATTCAGGACAGACGAAAGAGGAGGAGGATATGAAAGGCATTTTGCTATTTTTCCCTGAGCTTAGGGATCGACATTAAACAAAGAATTCAAAATGTCATATTACCTGGTATCCCCCACCACATCTCTCTGTATGTCTACAGACATGCCAACACCTTTCGGTCACTTTGTTCTTCCTTTTTCATCCCTCGCCCCAAATATTTTAAGCATTAGAATTACCCTCCTCATTACCTCCAGTCATAGCATCCGTTTCCTCAATTCAACTGTTTCAGGGAAGTGAGAGAAGAGAACCTAGTAAGCACTGGTTAATATGTAAACAGCCACACTCCCACTTTAAACCAGGGACTCTAGATTTCAAACACTGGAACAAAGCGAACAAGAGAAATCCAAGCCCTGGCGAGGCAATATGCCCAGCTGTCCTTTTCCTCCACTCGTTCCCTCACTACAGTCCTGACACCTTGCAGCACTCCTCCTGATAGCGTAGACATGCCCTGTCCCCACTCCTTACTGGCACTTCTGATGACAAACCGTGGCAATGGTTTCCATCTTTATTTGTATAACTCACATAGCTCGGGTTCCCCTCGGCCCCCTGGAAGGGTCTAATGACTGTCCTGGAAAGGGAGTTTGGACTTCCAGGAGTTAACTTCCACTTCTCTCCTCAACACCCAGCAAAGCATCTCAACCACAAGTCAGTTTCAACCTGAATACTTCCTTCCTGGGGTTTGATCCGCTCAGTATCATGAGCACTGTTCCCTGCCTGTGTAGTCATAGCCATGTGAGGGGCACATTTCAGGAGAAGGCGGTTGTTTTTCTGCTGCTGCAGGAAACTCCCAGTGGCCCAGGCACCGGGAGAAACTGTTTGACCTTCTGGTGGGAAATGAGTAGGGTGTCCACCTAGGGAATGTCCCCACTGGGAGCTCCATGCTGATGAAGAAGGGACTTTTCTCACACTTTAAATGAAGTCTTCTTGAAGGGAAGAGAGCCTGCTCTGCCTACATGAGCTCATCCAAGTCATACTGGTTCATATGAGTCACAATCTCTTTACAAGGGATAATTTAGAGTTACTAAAGAGATGTATTAATCAGTCTTCAGAGTTATCATTGCATGGTAATTGTGAATTCAGAAAAAAAACCTAATCTACTTTTTGATTAGTTGTATAATCTTTCTAGGAAACAATTAGAATGTTTTAAAAGCAGAATATCTGTTATTCCAGACTTTCTCACTTCTTGTCTTTATCTACTGATCATTCACACATTTGTTTCTTTGTTTATCCATTAATCGTGCGTCATTTGTTCAATCCCTTCTCTACGGAGCACAAAGCTCCTTCCTGGCACTTCTGATGACAAACCATGACAATGGTTAATGAAAGCCTCCGTGAAGGGCTTTCAACTGTTTGGTGAGCCAGGAAATTCACACATGGAGGGTAAGAGAGAAATTACAATAGTAAAAAAAGCACTAAAAATAAGTGTAGATTTTCCATGGAAAAGCAGTAATTTTTGATTATAGAAATATGATCTTATAATTCTAAACAATATAACTAAGTCTAACCAACATATCTGGCAATTTGCTAAAGAAAATGTTTAGAGCAAATGACTCCCAAACTAGTGGCCACAGAATCTCTGCAACCTGGGAAAGTAATGGCAGAATGTGTGTGAGAGAGAGAGAAACAGAGAGAGAGGGAGACACAGCAAACAGAGAGGCAGAGGAGATCTGAAGTAAATCATAAATCAACCCTGGCTAAATACACCTGACTAGCACAATGTCCTCTACATTCAATGAATACCTCATGTTTATATTATTTATGAAATAATATTTCTTACAGTTACGATGAAAGAAAAAGGAAAATGGAAAAAGACTATCCAAAGAGTACTGAAGAAGAATTTTCAGGAGTCAATGGCCAAATAGATGCAGCCGTAGAATTAAATGGTGAGTGTTTCCATGGAACACTTTCTTTGTAGAAATTGTAACAATTTCTGGGCTTTGCTTTAACATAACTGAAAATGGATTTCCGAATGGGAGTCCTTGGTTCTTGTTTTTGGGGGCCCTGAGTCCCTTATAAATTTAACCAGATTAACCACCAGAAAAAGTATAAAAAGTCTGCCATTATGGGTCTCTCTTTACAAATGGAAATTTTTAAAAGTATAGCTTCAGTCCATTAGCCAGTTACATCATAAAGGCCATCCAGTCAAAATTACCTTTTTCATCTTTAAAATGTACATATTCTCAACCTTCCCATTGAGAATAAATGCCTTTCCCCATTCTATCACCCAACTTCTGAAATTTGACACATAGCTGTGAAAGTTGAATTGAACTGGGTTGAAGAAGTTTAACTGAATCTTTGAATCAGTCCGTCAACACGTTCTTCTTGAGTGTTTAGCACAGAGCTGGGCACTGTTGAGAAATGCAAAGGCAGCTTCAGATATGGTCTCTGCCCTCATGGAATGGTTACTCTCTTTGGGAAATGCCCCTCCATCCAATGCAGATGAAATTACTAGAAATCAAGTATAATTTAGTACTGAATTGTTGTGGTCGTCTTCCCAATAATTGCAAGAGGTGATCTGAGAAAGAAAAGATCAAAACAGGCATCAGTTGGTATAAATTTTGTGATGGGACTTTGGCTGGGTTTTAAAGAACGGCTAGATTTTTGACTCGGGAAAGAAAAAGTCAGGGGTGGATTTCCCGGATGGGAGCAGCCTGAGAAGCACAGAGCGCCCCCGGTGTGGCAGAAAGAATGATGAGAGATGACTAGCAAGTTAGGGGTGTCAGATTCCAGGGCCCAGAGAGAGCTGTGCTGAGGGTTAGCCAACTGCCCCCTGGCACATTTCCTGTTTCTCTTTGGTGCCCCCTCGAAAAAGTTACAACTGCAAGGCCATCCCATTTATAAATTTTCAAGTCCTTTTCAGTGACCATAATTTCATCTTTGTCTCTTTTAGGCTACATTTACTTCTTTTCGGGACCCAAAGCATACAAATATGATACAGAGAAGGAAGATGTGGTTAGTGTGCTGAAATCTAGTTCCTGGATTGGTTGCTAAATAGCAAAGTCTAGTCTTTCCTAAAGAATGAAGATGATTGAGAGCTGGATCTGAGGACTGGATCTTAAGGACTAAATCGGAACTCAGGTTACATATTCTTCCCATGGCCTTCACTTCTAAGGGTAATTTCGAATTCATTGAAAATAATTATGCTTTAAATAGTTTCTCAGTTTTGGATTCAGAATTTTAAACCAAATGGGAAATTATTATACAGTCAGCTTCACACAAAATCAGAATCAACATAGTGCAACTCTTCAGTTGGATACACATCATTTTTTTTCCTCACTAATACACTGAGGCAAATTGATCAGTTTGTGGATTTTCTGACGTGTATTATAATTCTTTTAATAGGAAATAGCATTACCACACAAATTACATTAATTCTATACAAGCCTTTTTGGTCTTAACATTTGTTATGATGAATATAAATGTATCCGTCTTTAACCATATCACAGACTACACACTGTATAAGTTTTGTTTCTCATTGTTTGTGTGTTTGTTTGTTTGTTTAACTCTATGTGTGCTCACTGGTCTTTGAAGTAGGTTATAATGGGCAAATCTACTCACATGGATTCTCATACTAGGTAAGAGATGGGCGTTTTGCAACAACAAGATAATTTTTAACAAAAGCCAATAAAAATGTTGTATAAGATCAATCCAGTATTTCTCTTTAGTTAATGGTTACTAGCTTCTATCACACTTTGATAACAAATTCTGTGTACTCTATAGAAAACTCAAACCTTGAGATAGTATCATGAATATTCAGACTCAGAAGAAATAATAGTAATTCACTCTTTTTCCTCCTTCCTGAAAGTAAAATGCCCTCAATGAAACTGTCTTTAACCCTTCTAAGAGGGCCTCTTCTGACTAGCTTTTCATTTGGGGAAGTTTGTCTTTTGCTTTAGTTTTTCTTATTTCAAGCTAAATTTTTTTTTTTCTACCTAGTCATTAGTACAGATAAAATAAATACAGCTGTCATTCTTATTTTTTTATCTTACATTTTAGTAGTTCTACTTTGAAACATTGATAAATTAAATTGAAGATGATTCAAAGAAATGGAAAGATATCCCATATTCTTAGATTGGAAGGATTAATATTAAAATGGCCTTACTACCCAACACAAACTATAGATTTAATGCAATCCCTGTCAAATTACCCATGACATTTTTCACAAAACTAGAACAAATAATCTTAAAATTTATACAGAACCACGAAAGACCCAGAATTGCCAAAGCAATCCTGAGGAAAAAGAATAAAGCTAGAGGCATAACCCTCCCAGACTTCAGAAAATACTACAAAGCCACAGTAATCAAAACAGCAGGGTACTGGCACAAAGACAGAGGTATGAATCAATGGAACAGAATAGAAAGTCTAGAATAAACCCACATACCTACAGTCAATTAGTCTTTGTGGAGATAAGAATATACAATGGAGAAAAGAAAGTCTCTTCAGCAAGTAGTGTTGGGAAAGCTGGACAACTACATATAAATCAATGATGTTAGAACACTTCCTCACACCCTACAGGATTCCCTAACAGCTCAGTTGGTAAAGAATCCACCTGCAATGCGGGAGACCCCAGTTGGATTCCTGGGTTGGGAAGATCCCCTGGAGAAGGGATAGGCTACCTACTCCAGTATTCTTGGGCTTCCCTTGTGGCTCAGCTGGTAAAGAATCCACCTGCAATGTGGGAGACCTGGGTTCAATCCCTGGGTTGGGAAGATCCCCTGGAGAAGGGAAAGGCTACCCACTCCAGTGTTTTGGCCTGGAGAATTCCAAGGGGGTCACAAAGAGTAGGACATGACTGGGCAAATTTCACTTTCACTTTCACACCCTACACAAAAGTAAACTCAAAATGGCTTAAAGACTTAATTAAATATAAGATATGACACCATAAAACTTCTAGAAGAGAAAACATAGGCAAAATATTCTCTTACATAATTCATAGCAACATTTTCTTAGTTCAGTCTCTCAAAGAAATAGAAATAAAAGCAAAAATTAATGAATGGGACCTAATCAAACTGTAAGCTTTTGCACAGCAAAGGAAGCTGTAACAAACAAAAGGACAACCGGCAGACTGGGAGAAGATATGCAGTGAGACCTGACAAGGGCTTAATTTGCAAAATATACAAACAGCTCATACGACTCAATAACAAAGAAACAGAACCAAATCAAAAAATGAACAGAAGACTTAAATAGACATGTCTCCAAAGAAGACATACAGATTGCCAATAAAATTGCTCAACTTCTCTAATTAACAGAGAAATGCAGATCAAAACTACAATAAGCTATCACTTCATGCAGGTCAGAATGACCATCATTAAAAGGCTATAAACAATAAATGCTGAAGAAAGTGTGGAGAAGAGAGAACATTCCTACATTGTTGGTGGGAATGTAAGTTGGTGCAGCCACTAGGAAAAACAGCATAGAGGTTCCTCAAAAAACTAAAAATAGACTTGCCATGTGATCTAGCAATCCCACTCCTGGGCATATATCTGGAGAAAACTCAGTTTAAAAATAAAATTAAATTAAAAAATAAAAATAAAAAGACATATGCAATCCAACGTTTATGGTAGCACTATTCACAATAGCCAACATATGGAAGCAGCCTAAATGTCCACCAGCAGATGAATGGATAATGGAGATACAAACATACAATGGAATACCACTCGGCTATAAACGAATTAAATAACGCCATTTGCAGCAACGTGGATGGACCTAGAGATTATTTCACTAAGTGAAATAAGTCAGAAGGAGAAAGACAAATACCGCACGATATCACTTATATGTGGAATCTAAAATATGATACAAATGAATTTATTTATAAAACAGAAACAGACTCACAGACACACAAAACAGGCTTATGGTTACCAACGGCGAAAGGCAGGGGAAGGATAAATTAGGAGTTTGGGATTAGCAGCTACGAACAAATATTTATAAAATAGATAAACAGCAAGGCCCTACTATATAGTATAGGGAATTATATTCAATATCCTGTAATAAACCATAATGAAAACAGATATGAAAAATAATATGTAATACATACATGTATAAAACTGAACCACTTTGTTATACATCAGAATTTAATACAACATTGTAAATCAACCATACTTCATTTTTTTTTAAATGTGACTCAGGGAACTCAAACAGGGGCTCTGTAACAAGCTGAAGGGTGGGATGGGGAGGGAGGTGGGAGGGAGGTTCGGGAGGGAGGGGACATGGGTGTACCTATGCTGATTCTTGTTGATGTATGGCAGAGAACCGCAAAATTTTGTGAGGCAATTATCCTTCAATTAAAAAAATGTTTTTAAAAAGTAGTTCTAAAATTAGATGATAAAATATAGTTAGCATATTTCATAGACTGCAAGGAACAGCTACAGTATTCAATAGATACTAGTTATAATTTTACTATTATTTATTAAATTTGTTTCATATGCTCACTAAAAAGACTTAATAGTAAGAAGGGATGGGACAGTTACTCAAGGGTACTCTAAACTTTCCATTTGGTTTCCATTACTGAAAGTGGCTATTAACAGCCAACCAGACTATTGACGACAAAATCTGGTATCCCTGATTTCCAATGTCAACTGACTCTACAGAGTAAAAAAAAAGTCACTTTTGCAAAAATGGTCAGCTGAGGAAAACTTAATATCAATAGGCAAGAAGGGAAAACAGTCTGGCATCTCCTCAAAACACAGAACACAGAGATACCACATAACCCAGCAATTGCACTCCTAGGTGGTGGTGGTGTTTGGCTGCTAAGTTGTGTCTGACTCTTTTGCAACCCCATGGACTGAAGACCACCAGGCTCCAAGTAGGTATATACCTATGAGAAGTGAAAATATATGTCCACACGAAAATGTGCACATAAAGATTCACAGCAGCATTATTCATAATAGCCAAAAAGTGGAAATGCAGGCATCAAATGATGAATGGACTTTTTAAATCTGGAAAATTCACATATTGGAGTATTATTTGACAATTAAAAAAACACTAATACATATTACAATATGAATGAAATTTGAAAACAGTACGCTAAGTGAAAAAGTCACACACATAAGGCATTGATATGCACAGAAGGCAGAGAATATTGCATGATTCTATATGTATGAGATGTTCAGAGATGCAGGAAACAAATCTCTGCTTGTCAGAAGCTGGAGACAGCGGGTGTGGATGTGACTGCTAACACGTATGACCTGCTACAGGTGATGGTTGCACAAATCTGTGAATATACTGAAAGCCATTAAATTGTACACCTTAAGTGAATGGATTGTATGGTATGTGAATTATTTCTCAATAAACCTGTTATATTTTTTGAAATAATAAGCCAGGAGATCAAGGTAGTGTGATGATGTGTGCAGGCTGTGCCTGCTGACCAGCTGTGGCCGGGAACCCACAGCAGCAAAGCTTTGGCCTGAAGGCATGTGGTGCTGAGCACACCCCGCGAGGTGTCTTGCAGCCACGGCTAGCCCTGCATGTGTCCGATGTAGACACTTCACCAAACAAATGAATGTGTGTGCTCTGAGGCCTGCCTGCCTGAATTCAAACCCCAGATCTGTCATCTTTAGCCTTGTGATATTGTTCAAGTTCCCTAATTTCTATCTTAGTTTCCTCCTTTGTAAAATTACAGTAAGAATAATTCTTACCTCACTGGGATATTTAGAGGCTTAAATATATGAATCAAAATATGTGGAACTCTAGACAACCCATATAAGGGCTCTAAAACTCTCGCTTTTGAAACAATTAGAATGAATTTTGTTTTGAGATATTTTACAGAATTTATAATTATCCCTTGAGATAGCTGAGCAATAGTACTACAAAGATTGATAACCAGTGACCTGAAATTTTTTATTCCCAAATTCCAAATTGAATTAATAATCAAATAATATACTGACTGGGGTTAACCCGCATCCACCAAAAGGAATTCTTACAAATCCTTAACCCTTTTTGAGTAAGGGAAATGTATGCATTTTGTAAATATATAGTCTCTCTAAAGCACAGGAAAAAGTGATTTTGTTTGTGTCAGAACTCAATCAGAGTATTTACATACTCATCTGAAAGAGGACTTTTGTGCAGAAGTAGTTTATAACATATACTGCTCACTTGTTTTCAAGATCAGTCAGTTCAGTTGCTCAGTCATGTCCAACTCTTTGTGACCCAATGGACTGCAGCAGTCCAGGCCTCCCTGTCCATCAGCAACTCCCAAAGCTTGTTCAAACTCATGTCCATTGAGTCAGTGATGCCATCCCACCATCTCATCCGCTGTCATCCCCTTCTCCAACCTTCAATCTTTCCAAGCATCAGGGTCTTTTCCAATGAGTCAGCTCTTCCCATCAAGTGGCCAAAGTATTGGAGTTTCAGCTTCAGCATCAGCCCTTCTAATGAATATTCAGGACTGATCTCCTTAGGGGTGGAGTGGTTGGATCTCCTTGCAGTCCAAGGGACTCTCAAGAGTCTTCTCCAACACCACAGTTCAAAAGCATCAATTCATCGGTGCTCAGCTTTCTTTGGAGAAGGCAATGGCACCCCACTCCAGTACTCTTGCCTGGAAAATCCCATGGATGGAGGAGCCTGGAGGGCTGAAGTCCAGGGGGTCGCTGAGGGTTGGGCACGACTGAGCGACTTCACTTTCACTTTTCACTTTCATGCATTGGAGAAGGAAATGGCAACCCACTCCAGTGTTCTTGCCTGGAGAATCCCAGGGACAGGGGAGCCTGGTGGGCTGCTGTCTATGGGGTCTCACAGAGTCAGACACGACTGAAGCGACTTAGCAGCAGCAACAGCAGCTTTCTTAATAGTCCAAATTTCATATCCATACATGACTAGTGGAAAAACCACAGCTTAGACTAGATGATCCTTTGTTTGCAAAGTAATGTCTCTGCTTTTTAATATGCTGTCTAAATTTGTCATAACTTTTCTTCCAAGGAGCAAACATCTTTTAATTTCATGGCTGCACTCACCATCTGCAGTGATTTTGGAGCCCAGAAAAATAAAGTCTGTCACTGTTTTCATTGCTTCCCCATCTATTTGCCATTAAGTGATGGGATCAGATGCCATGATCTTGGTATTTTGAATGTTGAGTTTTAAGCCAACCTTTTCACTCTCCTCTTTCACTTTCATCAAGAGGCTCTTTAGCTCTTCTTCGCCTTCTGCCTTAACAGTGGTGGCCATGGGCATACCTGAGGTTATTGATATTTCTTCTGGCAATCTTGATTCCAGCTTGTGCTTCATCCAGCCCAGTGTTTCTCATAGTGTCCTCTGCATATAAGTTAAATTAGCAGGGTGATAATACACAGCCTTGATGTACCCCTTTCCCTATTTGGAACCAGTCTGTTGTTCCATGTCTGGTTCTAACTGTTGCTTCTTGACCTGCATCAGATTTCTCAGGAAGCAGGTAAGGGGGTCTGGTATCTCCATCTCTTTCAGAGTTTTCCACAGTTTATTGTGATCCATACAGTCAAATTCTTTAGTGTAGTCAATGAAGTAGAAGTAGATGTTTCTGGAATACAGTGTTTTCAGGATAACAGTGCAAAAATATTTGGTTAAATAACAGTTTTGACCAAAGTGTGAACCAACTGCTTCTTTTGAAATCAAGATGAAGCAGAACAGAATTCGGTTTCTGATGACCTCTGTGTATTGTCCTATTAATCTCTTTATAATGATTTGTGGGTGGCCTTGGAAGCACCAGAAAGGCGGCTAAAGGACAAGTGGATCACCTGGGTGGGGAGCCTCCCTAACAGATCAGCATTAAATTTTCTGTGGCTGGAACCAAGCTCTTTTCCAGTTAGCCTGGTGTGAAATGGTGGAGTCAACTTCCCTAGGTCCTCTGTTCTTTTTCAAATGTTTATTCAGAAGCATCTTGGACTTCTATTTCACGTGATAGATGACAGATGAACTACAGTTTTTAATCTGGAATTGTGTGTGATATGTTTAAAATGTGTCACAGGATTTTTAAGAGCTTTCATTTATATGTCACCCACATTTCCTCTTCATTCCTGCTTTTAGTCATTCCTTCTATTGAAGTTTTTATGTGAATATTTGTAGCTCAAATTTCCCAGTGAGTCGAAATGCCTAATGCTTGTCAACGGGTTTGAGTTTTAGATTCTCTTTAGAGTCAAAGCTATGGTTTTTCCAGTAGTCACGTGCAGATGTGAGAGTTGGACCATAAAGAAAGCTGAGCACCAAAGAATTGATGCTTTTGAATTCTGGTGCTGGAGAAGACTCTTGAGAATCCCTTGGACTGCAAGGAGATCAAACCAGTCAATCCTAAAAGAAATCAACGCAGAATATTCATTGGAAGGACTGATGCTGAAACGGAAGCTCCAATACTTTGGCCACCTGATGTGAAGAGCTGACTCATTGGAAAAGACTCTGATGCTGGGAAATATTGAAGGCATAAGGAGAAGGAGGTGGCAGAGGATGAGGTTGGTTAGATAGCATCACCAACTCAATGGACTTGCGTTTGAGCTTGCTCCAGGAGATGGTGGACAAAGGAGCCTGACATGCTGCAGTCCATGGGGTCACAGGGTCAGACACAATTTAGTGACTGAATAACAACAACAAAATGGATCATAGAAAGGTCTGGGCCAAAAGGTTCTCTGTGTCTCTGTCCTACAGGCCTGACTAGGCCTAAACAGTATCTTCTGATTATCTTCCATCTGGTGAACTTGTCTTTGGTCTCATTCTCATCCCCAAGTAGCTTGTCAAGATGGTAAGGCTAAAGGGCACCCTATTATGCTAAAAACGGCATAATTTCTGCCTTGCTGTCACAGCTTAGAATCTTGGGATTGAAATAAAGCAGAATTGGAAGCATGCTGGTAAGTAAGGTAGAGTAAGAAATTAGTCAGTGACTTTGGGGTGCTTCTAAAGGATCTATCCTCATTTTTAACCTCTTCTCCATTAATCTTAATCCAATATACTTTCCTTCATTCAAGATATCCTTTTAAATGGTTGGGGATAAAATTAAATCTTTGTTACACAATGCAGTATATTGTTTCTACAAGTAGAGGGAGAGATCAGAAAAAGATAAAAGGATGAAAAAACAGTTTCAAAAGACCAGTTAAGAAATGTAACATTTAAATCCATTTTAGATCATCTGCAGTGGTGGGAGAAAATCAAGTCTATGTAAATAGCTAGTAATTTGTTTATTCTTGGAAAATTCCGGGCCTGTAATACAAAGTAAATAATGTGAACTCTTGAGGTTGGGTGTTCACAGCTGCCTCAGTAGGGGATGGGACATCAAAAGTCCTCTTAAAGCACATTATACATGAATCATTTGCAACTCAATCCTCATTGAGTGCAACATGTTATTCCATTAAACTTTAGGCATATTTCCATATATGAATTGGCAATTTCTGGAAGTTAATACTTTTTCAACAGTTTATTTTGAAAGACTTTCAGTTCAGTTCAGTCGCTCAGTCATGTCCGACTCTGCAACCCCATGAATCGCAGCACGCCAGGCCTCCCTGTCCATCACCAACTCCCAGAGTTCACTGAGACTCATGTCCATCGAGTCAGTGATGCCATCCAGCCATCTCATCCTCTGTCTTCCCCTTCTCCTCCTGCCCTCAATCTTTCCCAGCATCAGGGTCTTTTCAAATGAGTCAACTGTTCGCATGAGGTGGCCAAAGTACTGGAGTTTCAGCTTTAGCATCATTTCTTCCAAAGAAATCCCAGGGCTGATCTCCTTCAGAATGGACTTGTTGGATCTCCTTGCAGTCCAAGGGACTCTCAAGAGTCTTCTCCAACACCACAGTTCAAAAGCATCAATTCTTTGGCGCTCAGCTTTCTTCACAGTCCAACTCTCACATCCATACATGACCACAGGAAAAACCTTAGCCTTGACTAGCCAGACCTTTGTTGGCAAAGTAATGTCTCTGCTTTTGAATATGCTGTCTAGGTGGACATAACTTTCCTTCCAAGGAGTAAGCATCTTTTAATTTCATGGCTGCAGTCAACATCTGCAGTGATTTTGCAGCCCAAAAAAATAAAGGCTGACACTGTTTCCACTGTTTCTGCATCTATTTCCCATGAAGTGATGGGACCGGATGCCATGATCTTCATTTTCTGAATGTTGAGCTTTAAGTCAACTTTTTCACTCTCCTCTTTCAGTTTCATCAAGAGGCTTTTGAGTTCCTCTTCACTTTCTGCCATAAGGATCGTGTCATACTTCATCTCCACAAATAATTCAGTGTTTTTTGAAGGCTCTAGCTTCAAATCACCATCACCCTCAGGATTCATTCTTAATTCATTAAAAAATAAGTGTTTGCTTTTTATGAACACCAGTCTACACTCAGCTGCTTTCAAGTGTAAACTTCTGCCCTCGAGGAGCTTACATTCTAATGGGAGAGACAGTCAATATTCATATGGATCAATAAATCTCAATACATTGAAAGACATTGAAAATAATTTAGAAGATATGTAAAACAGGAGAGAGGGAAAAGGGTGTTGGAGTGACATTTTATAAAAGCAAGTGTGGGGAAAGGATACACTGAGTCAGGAATGTTCATGCAACGATGTGAGTGAGGGAAGGAAGGAGACGTGGGTGTCTCTAGGTTTCAGGTAGAGGAAGCAGCAAGGTGAGGCCTTGAGCTAGGAAAGGGTCGGGCGTATTTGAGGCACAGCAGGAAGGCCAGGGTGGCTGCAGGCGGTGGGAGAAGTAGAAAAGGCGAGGTCAGAGAGGAAGCCAGCCACACTCTGCAGAGCCTGCAGGCCATCTAAGGAGATGGGCTGCACGCTGACGAGAAGGGTGTGAGCGGGCACATGACGATCCCAGGTTTCTAAGGGTCCGTCTGGCTGCCGGCTGGCGGTAGGCCTGTAGAAGCATACAAGTAGACGAGGGACACCATATGCATATGGTGGGACATACACGTGTAGAGGCATTGATGGACATCAGACAGTGGCATTTCCCAGGGGGGAGATGACGATGGTGCTGACCAAGGAAAGAGCCATGAAGACGCTAAGGATGGTCAGATGCAAGGAAGGTTTCTACACAGAGCCAATAGGATGCTCAGGAAATACATACCATAAACACAGAGTGATACCACTTCATACCCACTAAGATGGCTCTAATCAAAAACAATAACAAGTACTGATGAGGATGTACAGAAAATGGAACCCTCAACACAGGTTTGTTGTAAAGTGGTGCCTGCAGCCACCAGGAGCTTGGAGGAATAGGGAATAGAATGAATGCCAATGAGAATGGGGTTCTTTTGGAGATGAAAATGTTCTGAAATCAGGTGGTTATGACCAATGCACAACTGTGAATATACCCAAAACCACTTAACTGTATGCTTTTAAAGAGTGCACTTCATGGTCTGTGAATTCATACTGCAACAAAGCTGTTACTTAAAAAAAAAAAAAGCCAATAGGATTTGCCCCCACAGTGCATGTGGCTTTAAGAAAAAGAAGGAGGTCAGGAATGACTCCAAGATTTGGGGGCTGAGCAAATGGGAGAATGGTGGTAAAATGAGGGAGATTAGAGGAAGAACAGGTTTATGACGGCTGGAAATCAGGAGTGCAATTTTGACTTTGCTGGGTTTGAGTTACCTATCAATACATCCAAGGGGATGTGTTCCAAGGGAAGATGTCCGATTAGGTAGTAGATATAAGAGCTTGAGTTCAAGAAAGAATTTGGAGCTAGATATCTGGGAATCACAGATAACCCTTACCTTGCAGTTTACAACCTGCTGAGGCCCTTTCCCCCACAGACTACCACAAAACCTGGGTAAAATGAATTATAAAAGAATAAAGAGGCAGATAAAAATGATTCGAAGTTTTTAATCAGGATCTAGTGCTCAGTCTACTAATCCATTCTTCTTACCCTCTTCAAGAACATGGTTTAATTTTTAACAAGAGTTTTTTATGTTTTGAGGCTTTTTTTCCTTGATAGTTACATTTCTTGGAGCAAAAATGAAACCCTAAATCATAAAAGAAAATACAAAATCTTACAGGATGCTCTTCTGGAAGAAAGTTGTTGGTATCCTGGGAATTTATTTAAAGCAATCTATTTTAAACTCTTAAAAAGTTTTAAGAGTTTTCAAAAATCCATTTTGTTCTTATAGTGAAAGAACTTATATTTGTAATGTTCCCAAGCCTTACAGAGAAGGTGACTAGCCAGGTCTCTACCACATTTTTCTGTCTTTGCCTGAAAACCGAAGTCACTACATCTTTACCTCAATATCCAAGTCAACCTTTAAGACAACCATTAGGCCTGGAAACTCAGCCCAGCCATCAGTGGAGCTCTCCAGTGGGCCAGGATTCCAAGGGCTAGGATGAATCCCAGAGATGCACACCCTCACCCCTGCCTCAGAGTTTGTTCCCAGCACACAAATTCCTAACCTGCTTTCAACCCCAGATCACCTGGATGGTGTCTCAGAATTATATTCAGCACCAAAGTCTTAAAGCATCATTTCACACCTAATCTGCTTTAATCCTGAGAGATATTATTACTTCCACAGTCACACAGATAAGGCTAGAAGTGTGCGTGAATGTGTACAGAGAGTAAAATCAATGCTAACTAAATTGCCAAAGGAGGAAAACCAGCCAAACATGCTATAGAAACCCAAAGTGGGGCGGGGAGGGGGGGAGGTGCGGGGGGGAATGGCAAGAGGGAAGGGAAAAGAAACAGAAATCCAATTTTTTTTAAATTGTGGCAAGAGAGAAGGAAAAAGAAAGCGTATCTTGAATTTTCCTTCTTACAAGTGAACTTGAAGTCTGATTCTGAAGTCTGATTCAGTAATACTTCCCTTTCTTTGGGATTGGAATGAAAACTGACCTTTTCCAGTCCTGTGGCCACTGCCGAGCTTTCCAAATTTGCTGACATATTGAGTGTGGCACTTTCACAGCATCATCTTTCAGGATTTGAAATAGCTCAACTGGAATTCCATCACCTCCACTAGCTTTGTTCGTAATGATGCTTTCTAAGGCCCACTTGACTTTGTATTCCAGGATGTCTGGCTCTAGATGAGTAATCACACCATCGTGATTATCTGGGTCGTGAAGATCTTTTTTGTACAGTTCTTCTGTGTATTCTTGCCACCTCTTCTTAATATCTTCTGCTTCTGTTAGGTCCATACCATTTCTGTCCTTTATCGAGCCCATCTTTGCATGAAATGTTCCCTTGGTATCTCTAATTTTCTTGAAGAGATCTCTAGTTTTTCCATTCTGTTGTTTTCCCTATTTCTTTGTATTGATCGCTGAGGAAGGCTTTCTTATCTCTTCTTGCTAGTCTGTAGAACTCTGCATTCAGATGCTTATATCTTTCCTTTTCTCCTTTGCTTTTCACTTCTCTTCTTTTCACAGCTATTTGTAAGGCCTCCTCAGATAGCCATTTTGCTTTTTTGCATTTCTTTTCCATGGGGATGGTCTTGATCCCTATCTCCTGTACAGTGTCACGAACCTCCATCCGTAGTTCATCATCCTGTACAGTGTCATGAACCTCCATCCGTAGTTCATCCTCTGTCTATCAGGTCTAGTCCTTTAGTAAAGTAATGCTCAAAATTCTCCAAGCCAGGCTTCAGCAATACGTGAACCATGAACTTCCAGATGTTCAAGCTGGTTTTAGAAAAGGCAGAGGAACCAGAGATCAAATTGCCAACATCTGCTGGATCATCGAAAAAGCAAGAGAGTTCCAGAAAAACATCTATTTATGCTTTATTGACTATGCCAAAGCCTTTGACTGTGTGGATCACAATAAACTGTGGAAAATTCTGAAAGAGATGGGAATCCCAGACCACCTGACCTGCCTCTTGAGAAACCTGTATGCAGGTCAGGAAGCAACAGTGAGAACTGGACGTGGAACAACAGACTGGTTCCAAATAGGAAAAGGAGTACGTCAAGGCTGTATATTGTCACCCTGCTTATTTAATTTATATGCAGAGTACATCATGAGAAACGCTGGGCTGGAAGAAGCACAAGCTGAAATCAAGACTCCTGGGAGAAATATCAATAACCTCAGATATGCAGATGATACCACCCTTATGGCAGAAAGTGAAGAGGAACTAAAAAGCCTCTTGATGAAAGTGAAAGTGGAAAGTGAAAAAGTTGGCTTAAAGCTCAACATTCAGAAAACGAAGATCATGGCATCCAGTCCCACCACTTCATGGGAAATAGATGGGGAAACAGTGGAAACAGTGTCAGACTTTAATTTTTGGAGCTCCAAAATCACTGCAGATGGTGACTGCAGCCATGAAATTAAAAGATGCTTACTCCTTGGAAGAAAAGTTATGACCAACCTAGATAGCATATTCAAAAGCAGAGACATTACTTTGCCAACAAAGGTTCGTCTAGTCAAGGCTATGGTTTTTCCAGTGGTCATGTATGGATGTGAGAGTTGGACTGTGAAGAAGGCTGAGCGCCAAAGAATTGATGCTTTTGAACTGTGGTGTTGGAGAAGACTCTTGAGAGTCCCTTGGACTGCAAGGAGATCCAACCAGTCCATTCTGAAGGAGATCAGCCCTTGGATTTCTTTGGAAGGAATGATGCTAAAGCTGAAACTCCAGTACTTTGGCCACTTCATGAGAAGAGTTGACTCATTGGAAAAGACCCTGATGCTGGGAGGGATCGGGGGCAGGAGGAGAAGGGGACCACAGAGGATGAGATGGTTGGATGGTATCACCGACTCGATGGACATGAGTTTGAGTAAACTCCAGGAGTTGGTGATGGACAGAGAGGCCTGGCGTGCTGCGATTCATGGGGTCACAAAGAGTCGGACACAACTGAGCAACTGAACTGAACTGAACTGAATACTTCCCTGGTGGCTCAGACAGTAAAGAATCTGCCTGAAATGGGGGAGACTGGGTTTGATCCCTGGGTTGGGAAGATCCCCTGGAGGAGAACACTGCAATTCATTCCAGTACTCTTGCCTGGAGAATCCCATGGACAGAGGAGCCTGGCTGGCTACAGTCCATGGGGTGGCAAAGGGTCAGACATGGCTGAGCATAACGGCAGCAATATTTTAAAGTGGTTAAGCTTAACTATCAGGATTCCCACTTTCCTTGAACACAACACCATAACCAATCTCTCTCTCAGTACCTCCCCGCAGTATCTCTGTCTCTTTTCCCAGATTCCAGATCAAATTTAGTTTGAAAGCCTGAAACCTAGATACGTTATGTGCACGTGAATGGAAGTTTCACTACAGTAGAAGCAGGCTTCAAACTACTACAGAAAGTAAAGGCTTTTCCGGAAAGCACATCACATGAAAAACTCTAGCAACATGATTCTAGAGTCTTGCAATACTTCTCTCTGTCCTCAGCACATCACCCCAAGGCTCTGTCTTTATTGCTATGGAAAGAGGGTGGGGAATGATTTGTGAATCACTTTTTTCATTAACTCAGGATGTTTATTTATTCACTTATAAGAAAAAGAGACACCCTTCTATAAATCACTGCAGTACTTATACCTGAACAAACATCTCAAGCAGCAAAATACAAAGAAACTACAATGGACTAAAAATAACTGTGTGCATGCCCACTTGGGGCAAGTTATGAACAGTAAGATTCAAAAAGGCCAAACCCTAACTGCCATTTCTGAGGTGCTAAGAGCAAAAGTGAAGTACTTAAGCATGATCCCTGCTCACAGCACCACCAAGGGGGTGGGCAGACCACCTAAGCCTCCCCTCTGGCCCGACTGTGGATCTGCCCTTACCCTCACCCTACTTGAGGGACCAGCTTGCCCCCACTCAGAGAGGGAGCAAGGGAACCCGTTACTTGTTTTCACTCCTGCATGCTGAGTCCTAATAAATCCTTGTCTGAATTTCTCATCAATTTCTATTGACTAAAGAGTGCAAGAACCCAGGTCGGTAACACCATGTATATCATGAATTATTGGTCTCAGATGAGTTCACCTAGCAATCTCTGGAGATATCTCCTATTACTACCAACACGGATGGCAAAGCCAGTACACCTTTATTTCCCTTTCCAGATCCCATGGGCCACTCATGCCTGGACTCCACTCCATCCAAAACAGAGCTCCTGATGGGAAAGCTGCTGCCAGCTTCCCTGATTTCTCCCAGCAGTGTTTTGTAGTTGTGAGTGTTCTGGTGTTGCATGTATTCTATTAAATTTATATATAAATATTTCATCCTGCTGAAAATGGCATTCTTTTTTATTCCAGTTTCCAATTATTCTTTCTGAGTATATAGAAATACAGCTGATTTTGGTGTATGAATTTTGGATTCTGTGACACTGCTTAATTTATTTATTACAACTTTCAAGAGGTCTATGCTGCTGCACATTGTGAGAAAAAGAAGACATAAGAATGGGAAGACTATTACTGCCTTTTAAATATATTATGCATTTATTTTTTAAAAATTATATAAGTGCTTATTTACCTCTGAAAAAATCAGAACAGTCCTTCTTTAAGACATTATAATCTAATTTATTAATACCCTGCCATAGCAATACCTTCCAGAAGTTGCAAAACATTTTCCATTTTCACAATTATAGGATAGAACCTGTTTCAGTTACAGACACTAACACAGAGAGATGCATAAGCACATAGAGAGCTTATGGCTTCAGTCTCACACTTCAGCTGAGTCAAGAATAAAACAGAAAAAAAAAAAATCGAACTCGTCTAGATCTTACAGCATTATCCTCCTTCCCAATGGCCTCAAAATTCTGAATAAATGTGAGCTCACAAATAGATAAACAGAAAAACAAACAAAAAAGACCAATCAGTTTCTCTGCTGTTTCTCACCAAACTGAGAATTCGTATCCGTTATCTAGAAAGATCATCAAATGGTTGTGCTATAAAAGCAAATTTCCCAAAACCAAAATTGATGCAACCAACTGACAATACGCTCTTCAGTTCAGTTCAGTTCAGTCCCTCAGTCACGTCCGACTCCTTGTGACCCCACGGGCTGCAGCGCAGCAGCCTTCCCTGTCCATCAGCAAATACCGGAGCCTGACCAAACTCATGTCCATCGAGTCAGTGATGCCATCCAACCATCTCATCTCATCCTCTGTCATCCCCTTCTCCTCCCACCTTCAATCTTTCCCAGCATCAGAGACTTTTCCAATGAGCCCATTCTTCACATCAGGTGGCCAAAGTGTTGGGGTTTCAGCTTCAACAGCAATCCTTCCAATGAATATTCAGGACTGATTTCCTTTAGGATTGACTGGTTTGATCTCCTTGCAATCCAAGGAACTCCCAAGAGTCTTCTCCAACATCATAGTTCAAAAGCATCAGTTCTTTGGTGCACAGCTTTCTTTATGGTCCAACTCTCACATCCACACGTGACTACTGGAAAACGTATAGCTTTGAATAGATGGACCTTTGTTGGCAAAGTAATGTCTCTGCTTATGCTGTCTAGGTTGGTCATAGCTTTTCTTCTAAGGAGCAGGCATCTCTTAATTTCATGGCTGCAGTCACCATGTGCAGTGATTTTGGAGCCCAAGAAAATAAAGTCTGTCACTGTTTCCATTGTTTCCCCATCTATTTGCCATGAAGTGATGAGACCAGATGCCATGATCGTAGTTTTCTGAATGCTGAGTTTTAAGCCAGCTTTTTCACTCTCCTCTCTCACTTTCATCAAGAGGCTCTTTAGTTCCTCTTTGCTTTCTGTCATAACGGTGGTGTCATCTGCATATCTGAGGTTATTAATATTTCTCCTGGCAATCTTGATTCCAGCTTGTGCTTCATCCAGCCCAGCATTTCTCATGATGTCCTCTGCATATAAGTTAAATAAGCAGGGTGACAATATAAAGACTTAATGGAATCCTTTTCCGGTTTGGAACCAGTCTGTTGTTCCACGTCCAGTTCTAATTGTTGTTTCTTGACCTGCATACAGATTTCTCAGGAGGCAGGTAAGGGAGTCTGGTATTTCTATCTCTTTAAGAATTTTCCATAGTTTGTTGTGATCCACACAGCCAAAGGCTTTAGCATAGTCAATTCTTTTCAGAATTCTCTTGCTTTTTCTATGATTCAATGGATGTTGACAATTTTATCTCTGGTTCCTCTGCCTTTTCTAAATCCAGCTTGAATGCCTGGAAGTTCTTGGTTCATGTACTGTTGAAGCCTGGCTTGGAGAATTTTGAGTATTACTTTGCTAGTGTGTGAAATGAGTGTAATTGTATGGTAGTTTGAATATTCTTTGGCATTGACTTTCTTTGAGATTGAAACGAAAACTGACTTTTTCCAGACCTGTGGCCACTGCTGAGCTTTCCAAATTTGCTGGCATATTGAGTGCAGCACTTTCACAGCATCAGCTTTTAGGATGTGAAATAGCTCAGATGGAATTCCATCACCTCCACTAGCTTTGTTCTTAGTGCTGCTTCCTAAGGCCCACTTGACTTTGGACTCCAGGATATCTGGCTCTTGGCGAGTAATCACACCAAGGTGGTTATCTGGGTCATTGAGATCCTTTCTGTACAGTTCTTCTATGTATACTTGCCACCTCTCCTTAATATCTTCTACTTCTGTTAGCCCCATACCATTTCTGCCCTTTATTGTGCCCATCTCTGCATGAAATGTTCCCTCGGTATCTCTAATTTTCTTGAAGAGATCTCTAATCTTTCTCATTCTGTTGTTTTCCTCTATTACTTTGCACTGATAACTTAGGAAGGCTTTATTATCTCTCTTTGCTATTCTTTGGAACTCTGCGTTCAGATAGATATCTTTCCTTTTCTCCTTTGCCTTTCACTTCTCTTCTTTTTTCAGCTATTTGTAAGGCCTCCCCAGACAACCATTTTGCCTGTTTGCATTTCTTTTTCGTGGGGATGAATTTGATCACCACCTCCTATACAGTGTCACAAACCTCTGTCCATAGCTCTTCAGGCACTCTGTCTATCTGATCTAATCCCTTAAATATATTTGTCACTTCCACTGTATTTTAAGGGATTTGATTTAGGTCATACCTGAATGGTCTAGTGGTTTTCCCTACTTTCTTCAATTTAAGTCTGAATTTGGCAATAAGGAGTTCATGATCTGAGCCACAGTCAGCTCCCAGTCTTGATTTTGCTGACTCTATAGAGCTTCTCCATCTTCAGCTGCAGAGTATAATCAATCTGATTTTGGTATTGACCATCTGGTGATGTCAATGTGTAGAGTCTTCTCTTGTGTTGTTGGAAGAGGGTGTTTGCTATGACCAGTGCATTCTCTTGGCAAAACTCTAACAGCCTTTGCCCTGCTTCGTTTGTACTCCAAGGCCAAATTTGCCTGTTACTTCAGGTTTCTCTTGACTTCCTACTTTTGCATTCCAGTCCCCTATGATGAAAAGAACATCCTTTTTTGGTGTTAGTTCTAGAAGGTCTTGTAGGTCTTCATAGAACCGTTCAACTTCAGCTTCTTCAGCGTTACTGGTTGGGGCATAGACTTGGGTTACTGTGATACTGAATGGTTTGCCTTGGAAATGCACAGAGATCATTCTGTCGTTTTTGAGATTACATCCAAGTACTGCATTTTGGACTCTTTTGTTGACTATGATGGCTATTCCATTTCTTCTAAGGGATTCTTGCCCACAGTAGTAGATCTAATGGTCATCTGAATTAAATTCACTCATTCTGGTCCATTTTAGTTCACTGATTCTAAAATGTCAACATTCACTCTTGCCATCTCCTGTTTGCCCACTTCCAATTTGCCTTGATTCATGGACCTAACACTCCAGGTTCCTATGCAATATTGTTCTTTACAGCCTAGGATTTTACTTCCATCTCTGGACAAATCCACAGCTGGGTGTTGTTTTGCTTTTTCTCAGCCTCTTCATTCTTTCAGGCACTATTTCTCCAGTCTTCTCCAGTAGCATATTGGGCACCTACCAAACTGGGGAGCTCCTCTTTCAGTGTCCTATCATTTTGCCTTTTCATACTGTCCATGGAGTTCTCAAGGCAAGAATACTGAAGGGTTTGTCATTCTCTTCTGCAATGGACCACATTTTGTCAGAACTCTCCACCATGACCCGTGTGTCTTGGGTGGCCCTACATGGCATGCCTCATAGTTCCATTGATTTAGATAAAGCTATGATCCATGTCATCAGTTTGATTAGTTTTCTGTGATTATGGTTTTTAATTCCGTCTGCCCTCTGATGATAAGGATAAGAGGCTGTGGAAGCTTCCTGATGAGAAGGACTGGCTGTGGGGAATCTGGGTCTTGCTCTCATTGGCAGGGCCATGCTCAGTAAATCTTTAATCCAATTTTCCGCTGATGGGTGAGGCTGTGTTCCCTCCCAGTAGTTTGGCCTGAGGCCAAATTCCTTCGAAAGGACTCATGCCAGAACACCCTGCAGCTCCCAGGACTGTTGTGTTCAGTGCCCCTGACCCCACTGCAGGCCGCTGTCAAACCAGGCTTCCATGGGAAACTTCTGGACACTCACAGGCAAGTCTGGCTCAGTCTCTTGTGGGGTCACTGCTCCTTTCTCCGTGGTCCTGGTGCGCGCAAGCTACCAGGATACCAGTCAATGTGTTATTGACTATGAGCAAATCAGAAAGGAAAATAAAACAGAAAATCAGTCAAGAGAGAAGAAAAACTACAGAAACAGAGTAACTAGAGCTTAAGTTCTACTGTTACTGGAATTCACCCTGGATTCCAAGAAGAGATGTGTCCAGGTTAAATAACCATTAGTGAACATTTCCAGAAGTGCGGTTTACTTGATACTAATACTTTGCTGACTAATACTTGATACTAATACTTTACTGACACAATGTGGTCCACTGAAGAAGGGAATGGCAAACCACTTCAGTATTCTTGCCTTGAGAACCCCATGAACAGCATGAAAAGGCAAAATGATACGATACTGAAAGAGGAACTCCCCAGGTCAGTAGGTGCCCAATATGCTACCAGAGATCAGTGGATAAATAACCCCAGAAAGAATGAAAGGATGCAGCCAAAGCAAAAACAACACCCAGTTGTGGATGTGACTGATAGTGATAGAAGCAAAGTCCGATGCTATAAAGAGCAATATTGCATAGGAACCTGGAATGTCAGGTCCATGAATCAAGGTAAATTGGAAGTGGTCAAACAGGAGATGGCAAGAGTGAACGTCGACATTCTAGGAATCAGCGAACTAAAATAGACTGGAATGGGTGCATTTAACTCAGATGACCATTATATCTACTACTGCGGGCAGGAATCCCTTAGAAGAAATGGAATAGCCATGATGGTCAACAAAAGAGTCTGAAATGCAGTACTTGGATGCAATCTCAAAAATGACAGAATGATCTCTGTTCGTTTCTAAGGCAAACCATTCAATATCACAGTAATCCAAGTCTATGCCCCAACCAGTAACGCTGAAGAAGCTGAAGTTGAATGGTTCTATGAAGACCTACAAGACCTTTTAGAACTAACACCCAAAAAAGATGTCCTTTTCATTATAGGGGACTGGAATGCAAAAGTAGGAAGTCAAGAAACACCTGGAGTAACAGGCAAATTTGGCCTTGGAATACGGAATGAAGCATGGAAAAGACTAATAGAGTTTTGCCAAGAGAATGCATTGGTCATAGCAAACACCCTCTTCCAACAATACGAGAGAAGACTCTACACATGGACATCACCAGATGGTCAACATCAAAATCAGATTGATTATATTCTTTGCAGCCAAAGATGGAGAAGCTCTATAGAGTCAGCAAAAACAAGACTGGGAGCTGACTGTGGCTCAGATCATGAAATCCTTATTGCCAAATTCAGGCTTAAATTGAAGAAAGTAGGGAAAACCACTAGACTATTCACGTATGACCTAAATCAAATCCCTTACGATTATACAGTGGAAATGAGAAATAGATTTAAGGGACTAGATCTGATAGACAGAGTCTGTGATGAACTATGGAATGAGGTTCGTGACATTGTACAGGAGACAGGGATTAAGATCATCCCCATGGAAAAGAAATGCAAAAAAGCAAAATGGCTGTCTGGGGAGGCCTTACAAATAGCTGTGAAAGGAAGAGAAGCGAAAAGCAAAGGAGAAAAGGAAAAATATAAACATCTGAATGCAGAGTTCCAAAGAATAGCAAGAAGAGTTAGAAAGCCTTCCTCAGCGATCAATGCAAAGAAATAGAGGGAAACAACAGAATGGGAAAGACTAGAGATCTCTTCAAGAAAATTAGAGATACCAAGGGAAACTTTCATGCAAAGATGGGCTCGATAAAGGACAGAAATGGTATGGACCTAACAGAAGCAGAAGATATTAAGAAGAGGTGGCAAGAATACACAGAAGAACTGTGCAAAAAAGATCTTCACAACCAAGATAATCATGATGGTGTGATCACTCACCTAGAGCCAGACATCCTGGAATGTGAAGTCAAGTGGGCCTTAGAAAGCATCACTATGAACAAAGCTAGTGGAGGTAATGGAATTCCAGTTGAGCTATTTCAAATCCTGAAAGATGATGCTGTGAAAGTGCTGCACTCAATATGCCAGCAAATTTGGAAAGCTTGGCAGTGGCCACAGGACTGGAAAAGGTCAGTTTTCATTCCAATCCCAAAGAAAGGCAATGCCAAGGAATGCTTAAACTACCGCACAATTGCACTCATCTCACACACTCATAAAGTAATGCTCACAGTTCTCCAAGCCAGGCTTCAGCAATACGTGAACCATGAACTTCCAGATGTTCAAGCTGGTTTTAGAAAAGGCAGAGGAACCAGAGATCAAATTGCCAACATCTGCTGGATCATCGAAAAAGCAAGAGAGCTCCAGAAAAACATCTATTTATGCTTTATTGACTATGCCAAAGCCTTTGACTGTGTGGATCACAATAAACTGTGGAAAATTCTGAAAGAGATGGGAATCCCAGACCACCTGACCTGCCTCTTGAGAAACCTATATGCAGGTCAGGAAGCAACAGTTAGAACTGGACATGGAACAACAGCCTGGTTCCAATAGGAAAAGGAGTATGTTAACGCTATATATTGTCACCCTGCTTATTTAACTTACATGCAGAGTCCATCATGAGAAGCGCTGGGCTGGAAGAAGCACAGGCTGGAATCAAGATTGCCGGGAGAAATATCAATAACCTCAGATACACAGATGACACCACCCTTATGGCAGAAAGTGAAGAGGAACTCAAAAGCCTCTTGATGAAAGTGAAAGTGGAGAGTGAAAAAGTTGGCTCAAAACTCAACATTCAGAAAACGAAGATCATGGCATCTGGTCCCATCACTTCATGGGAAATAGATGGGGAAACAGTGGAAACAGTGTCAGACTTTAATTTTTGGAGCTCCAAAATCACTGCAGATGGTGACTGCAGCCATGAAATTAAAAGATGCTTACTCCTTGGAAGGAAAGTTATGACCAACCTAGATAGCATATTCAAAAGCAGAGACATTACTTTGCCAACCAAGGTCCGTCTAGTCAAGGCTATGGTTTTTCCAGTGGTCATGTATGGTTGTGAGAGTTGGACTGTGAAGAAAGCTGAGCACTGAAGAATTTATGCTTTGGTCTGTGGTATTGGAGAAGACTCTTGAGAGTCCCTTGGACTGCAAGGAGATCCAACAAGTCCATTCTGAAGGAGATCAGCCCTGGGATTTCTTTGGAAGGAATGGTGCTAAAGCTGAAACTCCAGGACTTTGGCCACCTCATGCGAAGAGTTGACTCATTGGAAAAGACCCTGATGCTGGGAGGGATTGGGGGCAGGAGGAGAAGCAGACGACAGGATAAGATGGCTGAATGGCATCACCAACTCAATGGACATGAGTTTTAGTGAACTCCGGGAATTGGTGATGGACAGGGAGGCCTGGCGTGCTACGATTCAAGGAGTTGCAAAGAGTCGGACACGACTGAGCGACTAAACTGAACTGAATACTTTGCCAAGAGAGCCCATTCAGGTTTCTCAGTGGAAATTCCAAAAATGCTAAGCTATAATTTTCTAAAATGATGACTCTCAAACATAAAATAAACATATATCAAAGAATTTGTTTATTCAATTAATTAATGGGTGTACGAGTCAGAGATTTTGGAAAATATATATGTGCAATTAGGTACACTGAAATATTTTTGCTAATAAATGCAAAACTGATTAAAATTCTATAGGTCAATAAGATATAAATTTTACATTTCAAAGTTTTATCTCTATGAGACAATATGCCATCAACATTTTCATATATTATGAATTGATCAGTCTAGTGATAAGTGATAAGTCTAGTAATCATCTGTTACCATTCTTCTTCTTCTTCTTCTTGTTGAGTCACTAAGTCATATCGGACTCTTTTGCAATCCCAGGGACTGTAGCCCGCCAGGCTCTTCTGTCCATGGGATCTCCCAGGCAAGAATAATGGAGTGTATTGCCATTTCCTTCTCCAGGAGGTCTTCCTGACCCAGGGATCAAACCTGAGTCTCCTGAGTCAGCCAGCGGATACTTTATCCCTGAATCACCTGGGAGGCCTTGTCACCATTCAAAGTTATTAAAATATTATCAGATATTGCACTGTACGTTATATCCCCATGACACTTGTGTGTGCGTGTGTGCACCTGCATGCTGTTTTATCCAACTCTTTGCAAACCTAGAGACTATAGCTCACCAGGCTCCTCCGTGTAGGAAATTTTCCAAGCAAGAATACTGGAGTGGGTTTCCGTTTCCTACTCCAGGTGATCCTTCTGACCCAGGGATCAAAACTGCATCTCTTGCATATCCTGCATTAGCAGGCACCACTGGGAAGCCCAGTTATTTTATAACTGGAAGATTTGTACCTCTTAATCCCCTTCACCTATTTGGTTCAACCCCTACTTCACCAGTTTTTGTTCTGTTTCTATGAGACTGTTTTTGTTTTGTTTGTTCATTTGTTTTTAGAGTGTTTGCATCTCTATGGGTGAGACTGTTTGCATTACTGTGGACTAGAAAAACTTAGATTGCTATCCGTTTTCTACAACTTAGTTTCTATCTCTACAGAATTATAGAATATACTTGTCAATCAGACCAGACAGTGAAATAGTAAAATATAATCAAATAATCCCTGGATGATCAGCTAGACAGCACTCATGACCACTCTGCTGAAAGAGCATTCAATGCTCTCTTTTTTCTCCATTTCTAAGTCTCATAATTTTTCTTGAAATTTGCAATAAGTAACCAAAATTAGTTTCCAACATCAATTTATTCAGTGCTATATAATTAATTCTTTTATATAATTAATTCTTTGTTCAGTTTTCATGCACTTTTTGAGTCTGCTTTCATATACCATCTGGACAAGAAAGACTGCACAGGTACATTATAAGCATTCAATTAGGGTTAGCTATAATTTGAAAGTTAATTCTAATATTAGTTCTTAATATGGTGTAATTCTGAGCTTACTTTTTTCTTTTTGAATTTTTGTAAATAAAGTCAATATAAATAAAGTTAAAACTAAATAAAAGATACTCATCTAAGTCAGAACACTGCTCTCTCCTTCCATTTTGCTAGACACTATTCTTCAGAAAGTTGGTTACTGGATAGAGCTACTGAGAGATGGAATATTTGAGAAAGGACACTTCCTGGAGCGGGACTTTTGAAGACGTGATGTGGCCTCTGGAAGTTCACTGAGCACCCAGAGGAGTGTTTGGCATCTGCTCCTTCAGAGCTGGGAAAATGCAAGCGGGTTCAGAGCCTCTAGGCAAGAACTAGCAGTTATCCCTTTGTCTGTATTTACCCAAAAGCCGCCTTCCAAGCCACACCTGACAGGTAATTGGTGATATGTCTATTACTGAAGCAGTATGATGTCAAAATAATTGGCTGAGTAAGAATTTTTCCACCCAGTATTTTGGGGCACAACCAACTTTATCAAAAGCATAAGAAGCCCTTGAGTTTTTACCCTCGAAGTTTCAGGTTTTTGCAAATACAGAATGTCTGAGGACATGGGTTAATTATTTTGCTAAAGGACAAACTGGTTGCAGTTCCCTGGTCTGGATGCTGTACATGAGAGAGGCATTTGAGCAGTAGACCCTGCAGCCACTGGGCCTCTGCATTAAAACAGGACTTACCATCAATGTCTTCACCAGTGTCAAGGTTCTACTGGGTTTTTTAACCTCTTATCATACGTTCTAAACTCCAGGGAGCAGGAAAATACAAACACATAACAACATTTTCCTTACCATCAAAGAACATTTATTTTCATTAGATCGATAAGATGGGGTTAATATGATGGCCACCAACACCTGAGATAATAGGGCTAGAAGCTAAAGTTCTCTAAGGAAATCCCAAAAAGTCAAGGGGCCTGTGAGTACTTATGGAGAAGTGAGGTTTTTGAATCCCATCCTGAAAAAAATAATGAATTGGGGCAGATGGGAAAGGAAGGGAGGAGATTCCAGAAAAAGGGGAAGTTAGGATAGGAAGATCGTACCTATTAAATGAACTAATTTAGCATGTGTACAGTATTGAGGAGAGAAAAAACATGCCTTTGATGGCTGAATTAGATTGAGTAAAAAGCAAAATTTATCATAGGAGGAAAGAGGAAAATAGCGTGGAGAGACTTCATATTATGCCAGACATATTTACATCATTATCCCATATAATTTAAAAAAATAAAAATCTTTATGAGGCTTCCCTGGTGATACAGTGGTTAAGAATTGCCAGCCAACGCAGGGGACATGGGTTCAATCCCTGGCTCAGGAAGATTCCACGTGCCCCAGAGCAGCTAAGCCCGTGCCTGCACCCACTGGAGCCTGTGCACGTAGAGCCGGTGCTCTGCAACAACAGAACCGCCATGAGGAGCAGCCACCGCCGTGAGAAGCCTGAGCGCCAAAACAAGGAGCAGCCCCGCTCTCCGCGACCAGAGAAAACCGGGGGGGGGGGGGAGCCGCAAAGACCCGGTGCCACTAGATACAAATAAGTCAATCAGTCTGTTTTGAAAAAAATAAATCTTTATGAAGAAAAGATCACTATTGGCCCCATTTTACAGATGACTATACAAATGAGACTCAAGGAGTAAAGTAACTTTCCCAGTTGGGATTCACACCCAAGTGTTCTGACTCTCAACTCTTCTGACAATAGTCAGTACTTTTTCTAATTACACCTCATGGGGAACCAAGACTTGAGCTAGTCCCCAAAGCAGGTAAGTATTTGAAATACTAGTTATTAAACTACTGAGAGGCAGAAACCCATTGCCCAGTATCTGGAGTGAAAAAATAAAGTGAAAGTGTTAGTTGCTCAGTCATGTTCATTCTTTCAGCCCCATGGACTGTAATCTACCAGGCTCCTCTGTCCACGGAGTTCTCCAGGCAAGAATACTGGAGTGGGTAGCCATTCCCATCTCCAGGGGATCTTCATGACCCATGATTGAACCCAGGTTTCCAGCATTGCAGGCAGATTCTTTATCATCTGAGCCACCAGGAAAGCCCAGCAAGTATTCATTAGATGAGTGAATAAATTCATAAATATTTAAGCAGAGAAAACATTCTGGGAAAAGAAATGGTTTTAATGGATAATAAGAAGAAATTATTTAACTTTTATAAGAATTATGAGAAATTCAGCTGTTATACTGGGCTTAGGTTAAGATCCTAAAGGTCAAGCTGAAGAACTATATTTTACTCAGTAAAAAATGCAAGTTGCAAAACTGAATTTTTTTAATGGAGCTACTCCTCCTTAGTATAGTGGTGAATATCCCTGCTTGTCACACAGGAGACCAGGGTTTGATTCCCTGACGGGGAGCAGTACTGAGCATTGGGGCTTTCCAGGTGGAACTAATGGTTAAGACCCCACTTTCCAATGCAGGAGCCGCAGGAGATGCAGGTTCCATCCCTGGGTTGGGAAGATCCCCTGGAGGAGGGCCTTGCAACCCACTCCCATATTCTTGCCTGGAGAATCCCATGGACCGAGGAGACTGACAGGCTACAGTGCATAGAGTCGCAAAGAGTCAGACACAAATGAAGTGACTCAGCAGCAGCAGAGAGAAAAGGGGGTATTTTTAATAATGGGTATTAGTTCACAACTTCAAGAGTTCCCTTGGGTGAAATTTGAAACTGGCTCCCACATGTGTAAAGCAAGGAGAGACTGGAGAAAGCAGATCACTCCAGATGGGTAGGTGGCAGGTATGATAAGCGAGGGAGCCGACATACAAGGCTTGTCTTGGGCGACCTCAAGGGTAGTAAATCTCTGCCCCTGCCCCCAGAGTCTTGTTTATACAGAGGTCTTAACCAGGTTCAGTCACCATCAGACATGATCTCAACAGCACACACTCTCTTAAGCTGCGCCCTGAAAATGACTCCTGCTGTGGGAAGGGTGGGCAAAACATGCCTTCCGGGGCAGCGGGGAGGGAAAAGCCTCTGGTTGCCCAGGTCCAGCCAGGGGGTTGTGGGGACAGAGCACACTGGCCAAAATGGACTGTTCAGACACTCTCGTCCCACGTTTTGTAAATAATGACTGTGTAACAGCTGAGACCATTTTTTAAATTAATTAATTTATTTATTTTAATTGGAGTCTAATAACAATATTATAGTGGTTTTTGCCATACATTGACATGAATCAGCCATGGGTGTACCTGTGTCCCCCCATCCTGAACCCCCCTCCCACCTCCCTCCCCATCCCATCCCTCAAGGTCATCCCAGTGCACCAGCCCCGAGTACCCTGTCTCATGAGTGGAACCTGGACTGGTGATCTGTTTCATATATGGTAATATACATGTTTCAATGCTATTCTCTCAAATCATCCCACCCTCACCTTCTCCCACAGAGTCCAAAAGACTGTTCTATACATCTATGTCTCTTTTGCCATCTCACATATAGGGTCATCATTACCGTCTTTCTAAATTTCATATATATGCGTTAGTATACTGTATTGGTGTTTTTCTTTCTGACCTGCTTCACTCTGTATAATAGGCTCCAGTTTCCTCCACTTCATCAGAACTGATTCAAATGCATTCTTTTTAATGGCTGAGTAATAGTCCATTGTGTATATGTACCACAGCTTTCTTATCCATTCGTCTGCCGAGGGACATCTAGGTTGCTTCCATGTCTTGACCCTTGTAAACAGTACAGCTGAGATCACGTACAGCACTGCGCATGCGCCTCACAAAGCGCTGGCATAGTCTCGGGTTGTGTGCGGTGCGCATATGTGAGCTCCACTCAGAAGGCGGTGGCAATTACTGCTGCGTCATGGCTGTGTCCATGGGGTCAACCTGCAGAGGGGAGAATATAGCATGTCTGCTGCTACGGCTGCTGCGTCAGACAGGCGAGAAGAAACGCATCTGCAGATCCGACCGCTGCCCGAGTTTGCTTCCAGCCTCTTAGCTTGCACCTTGCCTTACCCTGGGTTCAGCAAACAGTGCAGACAGTGTGAACAGCAAGACAACTGGTGTCATGAACACAATCAGTGATACAGTTGACGTAGTTGGCAGGATGCACAGCAATCCAAGGGTCAGCGGGCAGTCCTGTCCTCACAGGGCCTCCTCCAACAGTGGTTTAAACAAAGTTGCCATTACATTGACTGAGAGGAACAATTCTTTATGCACCTTATATCAACATCACAGACTTTTATGTCTATAGAAGAAGGACAAGGAGGAAAAGAAAAAAAAGGAGGAGGAGGAAGAGGAGAAAAAGGACGAGGGGAAAAGGAGAAGGGTGGGAGAAAAAGAGGAAGAGAAGCAGCAGCATGAGACGAGCCACTTGCTTCTCTTTGGAAGACATTATTACAGACATACTCGACGGACATAAAATCACTCTGAGAAATTGCTTATAAAAATGTATAAATGCTTACTGTCAGGTTCTATAGAAGTTCTGCAGGTATGTCTTCACAGACTGGTAGCAAGCAGATCGTAGACAGACACTGCCCTGTGAACCACATTCTGAATAGCCCTGGTCCATGGGATGGAGCCATTCAAAATGATGTGCCTTAAATTCAAATTTCTTATCATATCAACAGTGTTGTTCAGCAAGTTTTCAAATTCAAAGTCAACTGTAAAGTATTTCATGTTAATATATATGTTTATATTTATGAGATATCTGAAAATAGATCACAGCAGAGATATAAAGGAAGAAGGGAGGGAAGTAAGAAGAGAGGAAGAAGAATGAGCTGACAGTTTTATGATTGCACCAAAATGTATATCAATAAGGCTTTATTCATAAAACATTACAACCAAATGTGACAATCCTGCTGAGGAGTGAATAAGAGAATTTTGAATGTAATTTCACCAAGTGAGCATTTGATGAGTGTTTAGTTCTTACACAAGTAATAATGTCCTCAACAGTGAAAATTGTCAAGCATTTTAATGTGACATTTGTCACACCCAGAAACCCTCCTAGTGGCTGGCCTAGCATCATGGGACTTACTCTTGTCTATTCAAGGATGTCAACCAATTCTGAGTCATTTCCAAGTCAGCCCAAGATGTAATTACTCCTCTAATAACAGAGTTCAAATTCCAGAATATGACCATGCGACTAATTTAACCATGGAGTGCAAAGATCGTCAAGCCAATAAGGCTCAGGAATTTAAGTACCAAACAACACCAAATTGAAGTCACTCAGTCGTGTCCGACTCTTAGTGACCCAACGGACGGCAGCCCACCAGGCTCCTGCATCCATGGGATTCTCCAGGCAAGAGTACTGGAGTGGGTTGCCATTGCACCAAACCACAACATTATTAATCAAATATAAAACAGTCCTCAAGTTATACTTGGGTTGAATTTCAAAACTTTGTAAGTTGGCTCTTTAGAGCTCAGAGCATATTTTCCATGATGGTGACCTTTTAAACTAACAAAAGATTGTAACTTTGAATAGAATTGTTGAGATAATTGATGCATATGTTCAGCTTTGATATATATGCAAAAAGTTGTCTTCAAGAGTGCATGCATCTTTGAAGGATTGTCCTAATATACACTTCAGTCAACAGTGTGTGCATTCCAGTGAATGATCCTTTTTATTGAGCATTTACTATGTACCAGACACCATGTAAGTGCTTTACATGTGTTGTTTTATTTAATCTTCACAACTCAATGAGGTGGGTATTTCTGTTTCTCTATTTCTGGGTTAAGTGAACTTGCCCTAGTCCTAGAGGCAGAGATACGACTGGAATCCATGTCCAATGCTTTGAGCCACTAAGCCTTCCCTGAGAAAGATTCAGTACATCCAGAGCAAACACATCTGAAAAGTACCCCTCAGTGCAGTAAAGGAAGAGCTGCATTTGGTCCTGTGAGTCAGCCACCCATCAGCTCTGCATGGGGATACACGGAGAGCTGATGGGAATAGAAACAAGCCTCCCAGATGCAATTAGTGTAAGAAGATGATTTGGAGATTTGGAAGGAGGGGAAGGATGGCTTAGACAAGACTGGGAGATGGACAACACCCAAGTGAGGTCAAGAGCTCTGCCTGGGATCGCTCTGCCCTCTGCACTTGCAGCCTCCGGCATCTGTCACTTCCTGAGCAATGAGTCGTCTGACTTTCTGGAACTTTCCTAGAATAATAATACAGAATAATACAGACTCCAGGGCTCTGAATGAAAGAGTGATTTTCACACACATTTCACCTTTCCCAGGGAAGAAAATTTCTGTTATCTCTTCCTGGAACTCCACCCTTTGTTCTTGCTTCTGTTTGTTTTTTCTATTTCTTCCTCATTCCCCTGCTGCGGGCCTATCCTCCCACTCTGATGGGAATTCCTCTGAGAAAGCCGGCAGCCTCTTTGATGAGCTGAGCCCTAAAAACATCAGGTAAACCCTGGGAAGGGTGCTCTGAGGCTCTGGCTGTCTGACCACCTTCCCACAACCCGCAAGTGGAGTATGTCTGCGCATAGATCATCGGTTTTCCCCTCTTGAAACTCTTGGATGCCCTTCAGGGAGGGAAAAACCCTGGGAGACTCAGTCTGCTTCTTTGAGGGCCAAGTTGGCCTGGCCTTACCCTCTGGGTGGACACAATCCTGAGTCAGCCTACAGTACTGATTTTAGCTCCAAATTTCCACCCTCAAGGTCACCCTTTCTGCACTGACTCTCAAGTTATCACCAAGCAGATCCTCTGAGACTTTCCATGCTAGGGGGATGCTTGCTTTCTCGCTCATCTCTTATTTGTTCCATTGTCTTTGCTCAAGCTCCTCCTCCTCATCACGGTCATCTGTGCCTTGTCATCCCTCCTAGGCCTTTTGTCCCCTTCATCATGGGCACAGCCCCTCTTCCCCTTGTTCCAGCTCATCACAATCACAGGGCTGTGAGCGGCAGATTTATCACAGGTTTAAGGAGAAAATTAGAACACAGGAGTCTCTCAACACTCTCTTAAAACATTTTTCAACCGTGTGTATGTGTGTACATGTTAAGTCATGTCTGACTCTTTTTGCAACCCCTTAGACTGTAGCTGGGAAATATTGAAGGCAGGAGAAAGGGATGACAGAGGATGAGATGGTTGGATGGCATCACTGACTCAATGGACATGAGTTTGAGCAAGCTCTGGGAGATTGTGAAGGACAGGGAAACCTGGGGTCCTGCAGTTCATGGGGTTGCAAAGAGTCAGACACAACAGAGCAACTGAACACCACGACTGTAGCCCACCAGTGCTTTTGCCATGGGATTTTCCAGGCAAGAATATTGGAGTGAGTTGCCATTTCCTTCTCCAGGGGATCTTCCTGATCCAGGGATTTAACCCATGTCTCCTCATTGGCAGGCAGATTGTTGACCACTGAGCCACCAGAAGAAGCTCCTTCCCTTCCCAAACCATGTCAGCCCAGTATCCTTTCCTGCCTCTTTCTCTCCTCAGGCCCTAATCCCCCCCATCTGTGGGGCTCTTCTCTCTCCCCTTGCCTGTACTTTCCTTTCCACTTCCCCAAATTTAGAGGCCCCTGAACACTTCCTTGGAAACACCAGGAAAAAATAGGAAATTCCTATTACTTTAATGTTGCTGTTGTTCTTTTTGTTCAGTCACTCAATCATGTCCAACTCTTTGCGACCCCATGAACTGCAGCACACCAGGCTTCCCTGTCCATCACCATCTCCTGGAGCTTGCTCTGATCAATGTCCATTGAGCCAATGATTCCATACAACCATTTCATCCTCTGTTGTCCCCTTCTCCTCCCGCCTTCAGTCTTTCCCAGCATCGGGGTCTTTTCCAATGAGTTAGCTCTTCATATCAGGTGGCCAAAGTATTGGAGCTTCAGCATCAGCATCAGTCCTTCCAGTGAATATTCAGGACTGATTTCCTTTAGGATGGACTGGTTGGATCTCCTTGTAGTCCAAGGGACTCTCAAGAGTCTTCTCACCCCAGTTCAAAAGCATCAGTGCTCAGCCTTCTTTATGGTCCAACTCTCACATTCATACCTGACCATGGGAAAAAAGCATAGCTTTGACTAGACGGACTTTTGTTGGCAAAGTAATGTCTCTGCTTTTCAATATGCTGTCTAGGTTGGTCATAGCTTTTCTTCCAAGGAGCAAGAGTTTTTTTAATTTCATGGCTGCAGTCACCTGCAGTGATTTTGGAGCCCAAGAAAATAAAGTCTCTCACTGTTTCCATTGTTTCCCACCTATTTGCCATGAAGTGATGGGACTGGATGCCATGATCTTAGTTTTTTGAATGTTGACTTTTAAGCCATCTTTTTCATTCTCCTTTTCACCTTCATCAAGAGTCTCTTTAGTTCTTCTTCACTTTCTGTCATAAGGGTGGTGTCATCTGCATATCTGAGGTTATTGATATTTCTCCCGGCAATCTTGATTCCAGCTTGTGCTTTATCCAGCCCAGCATTTAGCATGATGTACTCTGCATAGAAGTTAAATAAGCAGGGTGACAACAAACAGCCTTGACGTACTCCTTTCCCAATTCTGAACCAGTCCGTTGTTCCAGCTCTGGTTCTGTTGCTTCTTGACCTGCATACAGGTTTCACAGGAGGCAGGTAAGTTGGTCTGGTATTTCCATCTCTTTAAGAGTTTTCCACAATTTGTTGTGATCCACACAGTCAAAGATTTTAGTGTAGTCAATGAAGCAGAAGTAGATGTTTTTCTGGAATTCTCCTATTTTTTCGATGATCCAACAGATGTTGGCAATTTGATCTCTGGTTCCTCTGCCTTTTCTAAATCCAGCTTTAACATCCGGAAGTTCTCAGTTCACACACTGTTGAACTGGCTTGGAGAATTTTGAGCATTACGTTATTGCACAGCTCACTTCAGCTCCTTTGCTTCCATTTCCCATTTCATAGTCTTGACTTTCATTAAGTGAGACGATCTACATAAAACACATATCACAATGCCTAGCTCATAACAAGCAATAAAATGATCAATAAATATATTGATATAAAATTAAATTAATAATTATTTTTACTTCCTTTTACAGTCCTGGGGAACTGTTTCATGTTGCAGTGCTACCCATCTTGTTAGCAGATGCTGCTGCTGCTAAGTCGCTTCAGTCGTGTCCGACTCTGTGCGACCCCATAGATGGCAGCCCAACAGGCTCCCCTGTCCCTGAGATTCTCCAGGCAAGAACACTGGAGTGGGTTGCCATTTCCTTTTCCAATGCAGGAAAATGAAAAGTGAAAGTGAAGTCGCTCAGTCGTGTCCGACTCTTCGTGACCCCATGGACTGCAACCTACCAGGCTCCTCCATCCATGGGGTTTTCCAGGAAAGAGTACTGGAGTGGGGTGCCATTGCCTTCTCCGTAGCAGATGCTAGGAAACAAGAAATCTGAGCTCCAGTTCTGGTCTTCTGTTAATGAAGTCTGTGTTCTTGGATAGCTTGCTTCATCTTTCCAGACTGACTAAATATCAGTCTCCTTTTTATTATCACCATATGCCAGCAATTCTAACAAATAGCATTGAAATAAGCCCCCTCCAAAAATCTTGTGTCAATCTGTATTCTAAATAAATGCTGACATTACAGTTGGATTTTAATAATGTATATGCAGACTTCCAGTAAACATGGTTTTATTACTTATCTTTAATAGACATTGTGTCCCACATAGAACTTAATTTGGAGAACTTATAGCTGAAGTTAGCCATGGACTAATGAGGACTCACACATACCCTTAAAAGTAAGTTCATAACTTTCATGATCACTATGGCCCAATTCTTTTCTCCAGTTTCTATAGGACTACTCATTCCTATGTTTGAAGAGTAGATTCAAGACAAACAATAGAAATAAGGTATTATAAAAATAAGAGAACAGAATTTGAACTTCATCATTTCTGTCATCCCCTGTGACTATGTGGAGCTTTTTGGTATTTTAAATTTTTCGACTGTAGAGATATATGAAAGATGCTAAAGTCAGTTCCAAAGTAACAGATGTGGATAGCACTGTGATATCTGGAAACTGATGTAAAATGGGATTTTTTTATGACTGACAAATGTATCCCTAAGTTTTAAGATTTTTCCTAACTATTTGTTATTTGGTCACTTCATGTGAAAAAAAAAAACCTTTAAAATTAAATTAATAAAAGCTGTTCTTTTTGAAATAATGCCATTTGCAGCAACATGGGTGCAATTAGAGACTGTCATACTAACTGAAGTAAGTCAGAAACAGAAAGATGAATACCATATGATATCACCTTTATCTAAAATATGGCACAAATGAACCAATCTGCAAAGCAGAAACAGACTCACAGACATAGAGGACAAGCTTGTGAGTGCCAGTGGGGAGCGCAGAGAGAGGGACCGGGAGTATGGGGTTAGCAGATGTAAACTGTTGCGTACAGGATGGATAAGCAGCAAGGTGCTACCGTACAGCGCAGGGAACTAGATTCAGTTCCCTGTGATAAACGGTAACAGCAAACAGTATTTTAAGAATAATGTCTATCTATATGTGCATAAGTGACTCAGCTACACAGTAAAGGCTGGCACAACACTGTAAATCATCTATATGTCAATTTTAAAAGTTTAATAAATAAAGTGCAAATCAAAAAAGTGTTCTTCGATGCACTGTGAGTCAAGACAGATTGAAAAATTTTGACACAACTGTGCAAAATCGATTACAATGAAGTTCAGGTCCAAAAACAAAAAGTGCAACATTATTCATTACAATGTTCGGTAACTGAAAATTTCACTTTCTGCATTTTCTTTCCAGTCAGTGCTCTTATTCATTTCCTGATTATGATTGAAAATAATTTTGTCATACAGAGAAAGGAGGTGTTGAAAAATGACTCACTCCATGGGCCGTAAGATTTGCTCTGGGTCCTGTCAACCAGCGGTAAAGAGTTTGGGCTGGTTTCAGAGTTGGAAAGCATGATCCACGGGGAAAATCTAACCCAAAGGCATGCGTTGTTTGACCTGAAGGGTGTTGGGCCACATAGTATGGTTGGTTGTTTGTTTACTTATTTATTTAAATTACTTACATTTCCTTCTCCAGGGAATCTTCTCAACCCAGGAATCAAACCAGAGTCTCCTGCATTGCAGGCAGATTCTTTACCAGATGAGCTACCAGGGAAGCCCACAGTGGCATATTACTAAGCCATAAAAAAAGAAATAACACCATCTGCAGGAACTTTATCATACTAAGTGAAGTAAGTCAGATAGAGAAAGAAAAATACCACATAATTTTACTTATATGTGGAATCAAAAAAGAGGCAAATGAACTTATATACAAAAAATAAATAGAGCCAGAGACATAGAAAACAAATTTATGGTTACCAAAGGGGAAAGGGGGAGAGGAATAAATTAGGATTTGGAGATTATCATATACACACTACAGTATATAAAATATTAGTAGATTACCAACAAGGACGTACTGCATAGCACAGGGAACTACACTCAATATTTTGTAATAACCTATAAGGAAAAAGAATGTGAAAAAATAGATACACATGTATTTATAACTTACTTTTATATATACCTGAAACTAACACAACATTGTAAGCCAACTAAACTTGAATAAAATTTAAAAGTAATAAATATAAATAGAATTTAGCAGATTGGGAAATGGTTAAAAAATTTTTTTTAATTTACCTTTTTGAATGCCCAGCACTGTAAAACCTTTTAGAGGCCATTAGTAACATTATTAAAATAAACACTATGGAAAGTGATACAAAGAGATCAGAATTTTCGTGTATTAGGTATTAAATTTTTAATAATATTAAAAATTTCTGGGGCTTCCCTGGCAGTCCTGTGGTAAATCAAGAGACGGCAGTTCAATCCCTGGTCTGGGAAGATTCCACGTGCCGTAGGGCAATTAAAGCCATGTGCTACAACGGCTGAATCCTGCGTGCCCGTGTTCCACATCGAGAGAAGCCTCCACAATGAGAAGCCTGAGCACTGCAGCTAGAGAGGAGCTCACGCGCCAGAGAAAGCCCACACACAGCAACCAAGACCCAGCACAGCCAAAATCAAAATACATAATCTTTTTTAATTTATGATATCTCTGGTATCAATATGGTATTGATCTGGTATATATCTATTATATATATATATATATATTGATCTGGTATATATCTGGTAACAATATGCTGCCTCTTAACTGGAGTGTCAGAAACCCTAAGTAATTACCCTCACCTTACTGAAACCAGCACATCAGATCTCCTGAGTTGAATTCCCAGGCTCTCCCCAGTGTACTGGGAATTTGATACTACCGGCCTATTGTGTGTGTATATAAAAGAAAGAGGGCACCGTGGCAGTGGTCACTGCAAGGATCAGGGGCCATCTAGAGAGGACTCTGTTTCAGCACACTGAGAGGAGTTTGTTTGAAGAGGAATAATACCAAATCGAGTTCTGTGCCGTGTTCTCTGTCTCCCACCCCCACCGAGCACACGTCTGTCACTGCACTTACTGAGCACCTGTGACGTTCCAGGCACTGGCCACTCATTATTACATCATCCCTCCAAAATCACTGCACTTGAATTCTCTCAACCCCATGGCTGCCAAACTTCACACAGAGGGGCTCCTGGAATAGCTTAAATTTTCAGGGGAAATACAGCAATGCTCAGTGTTTCTTGGAAACTGAGCAAACTAGTAGTTCACAGTTTCAATATTAGATCACGCTACATTCCTTTGGATGTCATCAAACTTTGCAAAACTGGGTTCTGTGATAAAAAGCAAGTACTGTGTGAAAATCAGTGTGGATTGATCCTCCCCCAAAATCCAGAAGTTGCGTAGTGTCCACCAGGAGCCTGCACACATTCCATTAGTAAGAAATCATGATTTATTTAAGGATGAAATAAAAAGATTATTTTTCTTTCAATTTATGTCTATCTTTTCAAATAGCTTTTAAGTTGTTAGGACATAATTATTAAGTTGATTCAAACCTAACTACTTAATAAACAGGACTGTTGAACATTTACTTTGGCTAAGAAGCCTTGCAAAAAAAAAAAAAATTACCAAGAGCCAGGGGACCAGAAACAAGAGTTTTAGAGCCTCATTGAAGAGGTAAGAAATCAGACTCAGAGAAGTTGAGTAACCTGTCCAAGGTGATGAACCTCGGATTTGAATCAATATGTATCTGATTCCAAAGTCCACGTTCTTTCCGCCACCCTGTAACTGCCTCCCGCATGTGAGAAAACAAACCATCTCCATCAATAGAAACACAAGGTCAGACTCAGTCACTGCCTCATCAAGGGGTTCACAAACGTAGCCAAGCCTGTTGTGGGGGCTACAGCAACCCTTTCAGCATCGTGCGCTCATGTGCTCAGTTGCTCAGTCGTGTCCAACTCTGTGACTCCATGGACTGTAGCCAGCCAGGTTCCTCTGTGCATGGAATTCTCCAAGCAAGAATACTGGAGTGGGTTGCCATGCCCTCCTCCAGGGGATCTTCCTGATCCAGGGATCTAACCCATGTCTCTTGCGTCTCCTGCATTGGCAAGCAGATTCTTTACCAGTGAGCCACCTGGGAAGCCCAGCATCATATCACCCACTCCAAATATTTATAATCTTCCAGTAACCTTCATTCTGCTTCCCCAATTGATGATCTCTGTCTGGCTCATAATATATACCAAATTCAAGTCCCTAAGGAAAAAGACTACCCTTCTACAAAATAACCTGACTTACAATACATAGAGACATGATGTCAATTCAGGCCAGTCTGTGATGAAGGCTAGACCTGGGATGTTGGAAATTCAGTAATGAAGAGAGTCCCATGAAAGGAGAGCTGATGGAGTTTCCTAATAACCAAGGGGAATCTTTCTAACTGTACAAATACTTCAGGAAATTCTCAGACTAGAATGATCAAGATACGACATAATGTTAGAATTACTTCCAAGGGATATAGTAGAGTATTAGAGAAGTCCTTCCTTTGCCACACATGAATGCAGCTTCTTCAAAACAAAAAAGTACGCAAAAGAAACATTTTTCCTGATAGCAAAAATGTTGAATTTATTATCTCTTGCCACACACACACACACACACACACACAAAATAAAACAGTGGTGTATGAATAATTTAATCATTATTTACATCATGACAAAAAAAAAAGGCCAAAAATAATCAAATGCAAATGATTAAAAAACACCAGCTATTATACTTAAGGGAAAATCAGGGACTTTTCACATGATTGCTGTATCCCCCAAGGCCTCTCCTCCATGAGTGCTTAATAATTGTGAGTGGGTTGAATTGAACCAAATTATTGGACACCAAGCTAAATACTGCAGTGAATTTGAAAATGCTACCATGAGCTAAAACAAAACTTTGTAACCAAGACTTTTTTTCTCTAAACCAACCACCATTAGCAGGTGAATTTTATGCTATGTAAATGAAATCCCAATAAAGCTGCTTAAAAAAAAAACACTATTAATATCTAAGCAAGTACATGTGCTCAGTCGTGTCTGACTCTTTGCGACCCTATGGATTGTGGCCTGCCAGGCTACCCTATTCGTGGGATTTTCCAGGCAAGAATACTGCAGTGGTTTGCCATTTCCTTCTCCAGGGGAACTTCCTGACCTAGGGATCAAACCTGTGTCTTCTGCTTTGGCAGACGGATTCTTTGCCACTATACCACCTGGGAAGCCCCATTAATATCTATGATACTCTCTTAAAAATTGCACAGGTGATAGTTTAAAAATTCATCTTCATCTTGTAAAATTTTATTTTCCATTCACATTTCTTTTCACAGCTTTTAATTTCTCCAAAATACACAAGTAACACACATGTTCATAAGCATGCTTACAAAAAGTTCAATTATCCAAGAGAACTGAGAAGCAGTTTGACTAAATAATTAAGAGCCTAGGTTTTGGGGACAGGCTGGGTTTAATATTTGACTCTACCAGTTACTAACAAGTTACTTAAAACTTTCGGGCCTCACTCTGTTTGTCTATAAAATGGAAATGATGATGACAATAATAATTTTATGAGTGCTTTATGTGTCAAGGCCTGTTCTAGCAAGCTTCCATGTGTACCTCAGTTAACCCTCACAACAACTCTATTACTTCTGTTCACATTTTGCAGATGAGGAAACTGAAGCACAGAGTGTTTAGGTTATTTGTTTTAAGCTCACAGTCGCACTGCTAGACTATAAGCTGAGATATGAACTCTTAAATGTCTATAGACTGGAAAAGTCTACACTCTCAACCACAAGTATCTTCCTCCTGGGTTGTAATGAGTAAGTGAAATAAAAAAAAGTAAAGCTTTAGGACAGGGTCTGCCACATACAAAAATATTATCTTTTATTAACTGTTTTATAAAATAAAAAGTGAAAACTTCCCTTTATCTGTGCTCCACTGCCCTCTCTCCTCAAAAGAAATCACTACTACACATATATTTTATACTTAAATATAGATTTATTTATGCAAATGGAATAATACTAGCCATTTTATTCTGCTAAATGCTTTTAATTTATCTATACATCTTTGGATACTTGGAATCATTTATATGACAGTGCATAAGGGTCATTTAATTTAGGATGAAATTCAGTTCAGTTCAGTCACTCAATCATGTCCAACTCTCTGTGACCCCCTGGACTGCAGCACACCAGGCCTTCCTGTCCATCACCAACTCCCAGAGCTTACTCAAACTCATGTCCACAGAGTCGGTGATGCCATCCAACCATTTCATCCTCTGTTGTTCCCTTCTCCTTCCACCTTCAATCCTTCCCAGCATCAGGGTCTTTTCAAATGAGTCAGTTCTTCGCATCAGGTGGCCAGAGTATTGGAGTTTCAGCTTCAGCATCAGTCCTTCCAATGAATATTCAGGATTGATTTCCTTTAAGATAGACTGGTTGGATCTCCTTTGTGTCCAAGGGAATAATACTAACCATTTTATTTAGCTAAATGCTTTTAACTTATCTATACATCTTTGGATACTTGGAACCATTTACATGACAGCGCACAAGGGTCATTTAATTTGGGGTAAAGTTCAGTTCAGTTCAGTCGCCTTTTAGGATAAAGGTGATGGTTTAATTCAGTGGAGAAGCTGAATGTGAGAAATGATAAGACAAGGAAATGGGATTTAAGTTTCTGGGACAGCAAACTGTGGGAAGGTAGATATATGGGGGAACTAATGGAAGATCTAGTGAGTAAACCTTGTTATATAGATTCCTCTAGGGCTGTCTCTGAGCTGATAGGAGGTCTGGTCCGTCCTGGCAAATAGAGAATGGGGATACTTTATAAATTTATGTCCTGCTTTTAGGAAAGTAGGGAGAGGGCATAGACCTTTTCTTATCTCTGTTTCTTCTCACTTGCCTTCAGCTCCAAATAAGCCTTATGCTAAAGTGACATATTTGGGGTGGCATTTTCTGCTCCCCTTCACTAACTGATGACAGGGAAAACTCTCACGCCTGGCTCACTGTAGGTATTGCCGTACTCGAGCCTCCCGGGGGGGTGACTGTGAAAGGCAGTAATGAAGGGTGATGCTTCCAGCAAGCAGAGCATTGAACAGTGCATTTGCTGATGTTGATGATGATAAGCAGCCACCAACTCAGTCTGGAGGGGGAAGTGATCACATAAAAATAAAAATATACATAAATTCCTGTCATCACAAGTCACTTGACTGGTTCATCAGGAATCTAGAAGGAACAAGATAGAAAGATTATAAAGATCAAATATAAAGAGGTCTGGGAAAGTAGCACCTGAATGAACCCAGGCAAGTGAGCACAAAACGTGTGGATCTTTATGTCTCACATCAATGCCTGAAGGAGCACATCTTCCTAGGAGGGAGCCCTGAACACCTCTGTGGATGGAATCACATGTCTAGTAGAGGTCAGCTCGCCTCTGCCCTCAGCTACCCATGAACATAATGGACCTATGAACAAAATGCACAGTAATGGACATGGAAGCTATTCATGAGCTCAGCTACAGTTGATCTGGCTGTTGCCGCTGCTACTACAGATTTGACTTGTCAGTATTAAGAACCAAATCTGAGCCTTCAGTATGGTAGCGTTTCTCAAGGGGACCAGTCAGTTACTTGATTAACCAATCAGTTAATCGATGTGTGATGAACTCAAATGTTGCAGGTATGAGTGAGTCTGCCTTCGTTGTCCTAAGTGCATCAGCCAACAACACCAGGCTGGGCTAAATATTCCTCCTCCCTATTCCTTCATATCTCAAGAAAACCTTATCATCGCACTGACCATATTGCATTCTAATTTTCTGTGGCTATTTCAATGAAGATGCCAACTCCCTGGTGGTAGTGTCTAAGTGTTAGTTTTCTTGAGTTCCCTAGCCCTCTCACAGGGCTATACCACATCAGATCAGATCAGATCAGTCACTCAGTCATGTCCGACTCTTTGCAACCCCATGAATCGCAGCACGCCAGGCCTCCCTGTCCATCACCAACTCCCGGAGTTCACTCAGACTCACATTCATCGAGTCAGTGATGCCATCCAGCCATCTCATCCTCTGTTGTCCCCTTCTCCTCTTGCCCCCAATCCCTCCCAGCATCAGAGTCTTTTCCAGTGAGTCGACTCTTTGCATGAGGTGGCCAAAGTACTGGAGTTTCAGCTTTAGCATCAGTCCTTGCAAAGAAATCCCAGGGCTGATCTCCTTCAGAATGGACTGTTGGATCTCCTTGCAGTCCAAGGGACTCTCAAGAGTCTTCTCCAACACCACAGTTCAAAAGCATCAATTCTTCGGCGCTCAGCCTTCTTCACAGTCCAACTCTCACATCCATACATGACCACAGGAAAAACCATAGCCTTGACTAGACGGACCTTTGTTGGCAAAGTAATGTCTCTGCTTTTGAATATGCTATCTAGGTTGGTCATAACTTTCCTTCCAAGGAGTAAGCGTCTTTTAATTTCATGGCTGCAGTCACCATCTGTAGTGATTTTGGAGCCCAGAAAAATAAAGTCTGACACTGTTTCCACTGTTTCCCCATCTATTTCCCATGAAGTGATGGGACCAGATGCCATGATCTTCATTTTCTGAATGTTGAGCTTTAAGCCAACTTTTTTGCTCTCCTCTTTCACTTTCATCAAGAGGCTTTTTAGTTCCTCTTCACTTTCTGCCATAAGGGTGGTGTCATCTGCATATCTGAGGTTATTGATATTTCTCCCGGCAATCTTGATTCCAGCTTGTGTTTCTTCCAGTCCAGCGTTGCTCATGATGTAATCTGCATATAAGTTAAATAAACAGGGTGACAATATACAGCCTTGACGTACTCCTTATGCTTTATAAATATTTGGTAAATAAATGAATACGTTTCAAAAAAGAAAAAACCTCATGCAAACACCGAAAGGAGGGATGGTGAGAGCCATAACTAGTTTAGCGGCAGTGGGGCCAGGAACCTTTGCAACAGTGCAAAAACCTTTTTGGTATGATTGGCCCCACATCAGGCCCTGCATTCCCCAACCTGGGGAATCCAGCAAAGGGACTGGGAATCCCCAGGGAATCTGACTTTGAAGGTCATCGGAACTTGATTACAGAACTTCCACAGGACTGGGGAAAACAAAGACTCTTGGAGGGCACCGACAAAGCTTGTGCACCCAGGACCCAGAGGAAAGGAGCAGTGGCCCCACCAGAGACTGAGCAGACCTGCCTGTGAGTGTTTGGGGGTCTCCTGCGGAGGTGTGGGTCCACTGTGGCCCACCTCGGGTTTGGAGCACTGGCAACAGCAGTCCTGGGAGGTGCAGTGTGTTGGCATCAGTCCTCTTGGAGGAGGTGCCCATTAGCATTGCCATAGAGCCGCCAGGTGGGCAATCCACAAACGGGAGATCATACCAAGTTGGGGAAGGGCAGTGACAAAAATAAAAACTGCCAAACAAAAACTAACGTCTTTGCACTAAAATTATCTTCTAGCATTGATGTGATGATTAACAGCAAAATCACATGTAAAGTACTTACCAAACAGTAATAGGTGGTCAACAAACCTTCGGCTTTTTTAATAACAATGCTTTTAAGAGGAATGGAATTAAATGTAATTACCAGAATTACACATCCAATTTGAATTTTCTCCTTATTCAAATACAAAAAAACACATTTATTTTTAAATGTTGAACTTTGTGTGTCATACTGGCCTACTTCAAAGCACAGAAATTTATACTGCTATCACTGAAAACTAAGGAGGAAAACCTGGTGGTTAAAAACTCTGAATATTTAGAGTTAGACTGTTGGATATCATTATCAGATTGGCCCCTATAGTCAGCTTTCCTCTCTTGCTTATTTGCAGATTTAAAAAACAGTAAGACTCCAAATGCAACTTGGTATATAGGATTGGACCCTCGAATAGAAAAAAATTATTGAAAAAATTGGTGAAATCTAAATAAAGTCTGTATGTTAGTTAAGTGATATTCCAATGTTAATTTCATTTTGATAAAGATCATGGTTGTGTAAGATATTAATATTAAAGGAAGCTGGGTAAGGGGTATTTAGGAACTCCTTGTTTTATTTTTAAGAATGTTCTGAAAATCTAAAATTATTTTAAACTAAAAAGTTTTTAAGGTACATACAAAAAGAGAAAATAACTTGGAGGACACGCAAAGTGGAGCACACAGCAAAAAAAAAAAAAAAAAAGACAAGTTTCTGCTCTCAAGGACCTTGTAGTCCCATTGAGTCAGGAAATAACCTTGAAGTAATTTATGAAACAATATTTCATCCCATGATACAGGCAGTACTATACAGTGACGAATAGGATAGACTGCCTGTCTCTGCCACTTTAACAGCTGTGTGATACTGGACAAGTTGCTTCCCTGGTGGCTCAGCAGTAAGCGGTAAAGAATCCACCTTCCATGTAGGAGACACAGGTTCAATCCCTGGGTCAGACAGATCCCCTGGAGGTGGAAATCGCAATCCACTCCAGTATTCTTGCCTGGGAAATTTCATGAACAGAGGAGCCTGGTGAGCTACAGTCCATGGGGTCGCAAAGGGTCAGATACAATGGAGCATGCATGCACTGGGTAAGTTGCTTAAACTCTACACCTCAGTTTCTTCAACTGTAAAAAAAATGAAAATAATAGTACCTACCACAGCTGTGTTTTGAGGATTTAACAATATGTTAAACACTTAGAGCTAAGTACACTGTAAACTTTATAAGAATATTTGCTATTATGGTATAAACTTTTAGTATTATATTATAAAGTATAATACAAAAATAGATAGCACTTTCATATTGGAAAGCAAGAAGTAAAATTGTCACTGTTTGCAGGTGACATGATACAACACATAGCAAATCCTAGAGACACCACCAAAAAACTAGAGCTCATCAATGAATTCAGTAAACTGCAGGATACTAAATTAATATATAGAAATCTGTTGCATTTCCATACACATAACAATGAACTATCAGAAAGAGAAATTAAGGAAACAATACAATTTACAATTGCATCAAAAAGAACAAAATACTGAAGAATAAACCTGCCTCAGGACATGAAAGACCTGTATTTGGAAAACTGTAAGACACTGATGAAAGAAATTAAAGATGGCAAACAGATGGGAAGATAGGCCGTGTTCTTGGACTGGAAATTTTAATACTGTTAACATAACCATAGTACCCAAGGAAATCTGCAGACTAAATGCAATTCCTATCAAAATACCCGTTACACGTTACACAGAACTAGAACAAATAATCCTAAAATTTACATGGAATCACAAAGACTCTGAATTCCTCAAGCTATCTTTAAAAAGCAAATCTGGAGCTATCATGCTCCCTGACTTCAAATTGCACAAAATTACAGTATTCAAAACACTATAACACGGGCACAAAAGCAGACACATAGATCAGTGGAGCAGAATAAAGGGTCCGGAAATAAACCCACACACCTATGATTCATTAATCTATGACAAAGGAGGTAATAACATACAACAGAAAAAAAGCCAGTGTCTAATAAATGGTGCTGGGAAAACTGGACCACAATAAGTAAAAGAATGAAATTAGACCATTCCTTAACACCATATACAAAAATAAACTCAAAATGGTTTAAAGTCCTAAATATAAGACTGGAAACCCTAAAACTCCTGGAAGAAAATATAGGCGGAACATTCTTTGACATAAATAGCAATATTTTGCAGGATCTATTCATTGGAAGAACTGATGCTGAAGTTGAAGGTGCAATACTTTGGCCACTTGATGTGAAGAGCTGACTCATTGGAAAAGACTCTGGTCCTGGGAAAGATTGAAGGCAGGAGGAGAAGGGGACGACAGAGGATGAGATGGTTGGATGGTATGACCAACTCAATGGACATGAGTTTGAGTAAACTCCCGGAGGTGGTGAAGCACAGGGAAGCCTGGAGTGCTGCAGTTCATGGGGTCACAAAGAGTCAGACACGACTTGGCAACTGAACAACAGCACAGCAATATTTCCCAAGATCTATTTCTAAAGGCATAGGATACAAAAGCAAAAACAGACAAATGGAACCTAATTAAATTTAAAAATTCTTGCATGGCAAAGAAAACCACCAATAAAATGAAAAGATGACCTACAGAATGGGAGAAAATATTGCAAATTATATGACCAATAAGGAGTTAATACTCAAAATATATATAAAAAACACCTACTTTTATTCAAAAGAATAAACAACCAAATCAAACAGGGCATAGAAGACTTAAATAGACATTTTTCCAAAAGAGACCATGCAGATCACCAACAGACATATGAAAAGAGGCTTACCATTACTAATTACTAAAGCAATGCAAATCAAAACCACAATGAGGTATCATCTCACATCTGTCAGAATACCTATCATCAAAATGTCTGCAAATAACAAATGTTGGAGAGGATGTGGAGTAAAGGGAACCCTAGTACACTCTTGGTGGGGATGTAAATTGAGGCAGTCACTATAGAAAACGGTATGAACTTTCCTCAAAAAATTAAAGTAGAAATATCATGCCTCCATGCAAAGTCACTTCAGTCTCTTTGTGACCCCATGGACTGTAGCACCCCAGGCTTCTCTGTCCACTGGATTTTCCAGGCAAGAATACTGGAGTGGGTTGCTCTGCCCTCCTCGAAGGGATCTTCCTGACCCAGGGATTGAACCATCTTCTCTATGCTGAAGCCCAGAAATACCATATGATCCTGAAATACCACTCTTGATTATCTGGAAAAAATGAGAACATTAAATCAAGAATATACAAACAACCCCAGTTTTCACAGCAGCACTATATACAATAGCCAAGACACAGAAGCTACCCAAGTGCCCATCAACAGATTATTGGATTAAGAAGTCTCTCTCTCTCACACACACACACACACAAACACACACAATGGAATATTATTCAGCCATCAAAAATGAAATTATGCCATTTGCAGCAATGTGGATGGCCTAAGGCTTCCCTGATGACTCAGATGGCAAAGAATCTGCCTGCAATGCAGGAGACCCTAGAGCACATTATGCTTGATGAAATAAGTCAGACAGATGACAAATATAAAGTGTGGAATTCTGGGACCATTGATGTAGAGAGCAGCTCTCTGATTTCCCAGGATCCTGCATATGGAAGGAGTGGTTTCTTTGACTGGTAAGTTTTATGGTATTGTTCTGAAAGTCCTTCCTCTATTTCCTTTCTTCTAAAACTAGGTAAGGCGATCTCTGTCATTCTCAACTGGACCCTGACTATTACACTGCTTCATGGGATTACTTTGTGTATTATGTGAAATAATGCACAGGGTACATTAAAAACCAGGCCTGAGTAAGAGCTCAATAATTCGTCTTTGAATTATTTTTAAATTACAGTCATTAATATTGTTGAAATTCGATTGCTCTTGGCTTTTCTGCTTTCCTTAGCAAGTATTATTTCTTTTTCCTTTTTCAATGTTTTATATTTTATTTTCTGTGTGCATTTTTAAAGACTTAAACATGTATTATATTTTGTCTCTATTGAAGTATTGTTGATGCACAACATGAGTTTCAGATGTAGAACATAGTGATTCACAATTGTTAAAGGTTTAGCTATTATAAACTCTTGGCTCTAATTTCTGTCAGTTCAGTTCATTTGCTCAGTCGTGTCTGACCCTTTGTGACCCCATGGACTGCAGCACCCATATTCTGCGCTGTACAGTATGTCCACCACTCTAGCTGCCATCCTGAATTTGAAAGCCAGAGTCAGAACTTTGGCTCCAGACCTACACTATGCCTACAGAGTCACAAAAGCAAATGTGAGCTGTGCTAACGCTCACTGAAATAAAAACACAGAGCTGAGGAGGACTGATGAGAAAGACCATGACTTTAGTTTATCATGTAGTTCCTGTAGAACATCCAAATGAACATTCCTAGAATGCAATAGGAAATACAAATTTATAAGGAAGAGATTTAGGCTAAATTTATGCCAGGGAATGAGATAAGTGATATGTAAACATTTCCTTTATCCTGATAGCATCCAAGTGAAAGATATTATTAAGTCCAGGAAAATGAGATTTAAGCAAGCTTGGAAATGATTAAAGTATGGACAGTAAATGAACCTGTGGAGTGATATGAGATCATGGGTCAAACAGGAAATGGCAAGAGTGAACATTGACATTTTAGGAATCAGTGAACTAAAATGGACTAGAATGCATGGATTTAACTCAAATGACCATTATATCTACTACTGTGGGCAAGAATCCCTTAAAATAACTGGAGTAGCCATCATAGTCAACAAAAGAGTCCAAAATGCAGTACTTGGATGCAATCTCCAAAATGACAGAATGATCTCTGTTCGTTTCCAAGGCAAACCTCTCAGTATCACAGTAATCCAAGTCTATGCCCCGACCAGTAACGCTGAAGAAGCTGAAGTTGAACAGTTCTATGAAGACTTACAAGACCTTCTAGGACTAACACCCAAAAAAAGATGTCATTTTCATAATAGAGGACTGAAATGCAAAAGTAGGAAGTCAAGAGATACCTGGAGTAATGGCAAATTTGGCCTTGGAGTACAGAATGAAGCAGAGCAAAGGCTAATAGAGTTCTGCTAAGAAAATGCACTGGTCATAGCAAGCACCCTCTTCCAACAACACGAGAGAAGACCCTACACATGGACATCACCAGATGGTTGACACCAAAATCAGATTAATTATATTCTTTGCAGCCAAAGATGGAGAAGCTCTATACAGTCAGCAAAAACAAGACTGGGAGCTGACTGTGGCTCAGATCATGAACTCCTTATTGCCAAATTCAGACTGAAACTGAAGAAAGTAGGAAAAACCACTAGACCATTCAAGTGTGATCTAAATCAAATCCCTTACAATTAAACAGTGGAAGTGACAAATAGATTCAAGGGATTAGATCTGATAGACAGAGTCCCTGAAGAACTATGGATGGAGGTTCATGACATTGTACAGGAGGCAGTGATCAATACCATCCCCAAGAAAAAGAAATGCAAAAGGCAAAATGATTGTCCGAGGAGGCCTTACAAATAGTTGAGAAAAGAAAAATGCAAAAGGCAGAGGAGAAAAGGCAATATATCCATTTGAATGCAGAGTTTCAAAGAATAGCAAAGAGACATAAGGAAGCCTTCCTCAGTAATCAATGCAAAGAAACAGAGGAAAACAACAGAATGGGAAAGACTAGAGATCTCTTCAAGAAAATTAGAGATACCAAGAGAACATTTCATGCAAAGATGGGCATAATAAAGCATAATAAAGAACAGAAACGGTATGGACCTAACAGAAGCAGAAGATATTAAGAAGAGGTGGCAATACACAGAAGAACCATACAAAAAAGATCTTAATGACTCAGATAACCATGATGGTGTGATCACTCACCTAGAGCCAGACATCCTGGAATGTGAAGTCAAGCGGGCCTTAGGAAGCATCACTATGAACAGTTAGTGGAGGTGATGGAATTCCAGTTGAGCTATTTCAAATCCTAAAAGATGATGCTGTGAAAATGCTGCACTCGATAAGCCAGCAAATTTGGAAAACTCAGCTGTGGCCACAGGACTGGAAATGGTCAGTTTTCATTCCAATCCCAAAGAAAGGCAAAGCCAAAGAATGTTCAAACTACCGCACAATTGCACTCATCTCACATGCTAGCAAAGTTATGCTCACAATTCTCCAAGCCAGGCTTCAACAGTACATGAACTATGAACCTCCAGATGTTCAGGCTGGATTTAGAAAAGGCAGAGGAAGGAGAGATCAAATTGCCAACATCCGTTGAATCATCAATAAAGCAAGAGAGTTCCAGAAAAACATCTGTTTTTATTGACTATGTTTTATTGACTTCTGTTTTATTGACTATGCCAAAGCATTTGACTGTGTGGATCACAACAAACTGTGAAAAATTTCTTAAAGAGATGGGAATAACAGAACACCTAACCTGCCTCCTGAGAAATCTGTATGCAGGTCAGGAAGCAACAGTCAGAACTGGACATGGAACAACAGACTGGTTCCAAATAGGAAAAGGAGTACGTCAAGGCTGTATATTGTCACCCTGCTTATTTAATTTACATGCAGAGTACATCATGAGAAATGTTGGGCTGGATGAAGCACAAGCTGGAATCAAGATTGCCAGGAAAAATATCAATAACCTCAGACATGCAGATGACAACACCCTTATGGCAGAAAGTGAAGAACTAAAGAGCCTCTTGATGAAAGTGAAAGAGGAGAGTGAAAAAGTTGGCTTAGAACTCAACATTCAGAAAACTAAGATATTGGTATCCAGTCCCATCACTTCATGGTAAATAGATAGAGAAACAATAGAAACAGTGACAGATTTTATTTTGGGAGTTCCAAAATCACTGCAGATGGTGACTGCAGCCATGAAATTAAAAGACATTTGCTCCTTGGAAGAAAAGTTATGGCCAACCTAGACAGCATATTAAAAAGCAGAGACATTACTTTGCCAACAAAGGTCTGTCTAGTCAAGGCTATGGTTCTTCCAGTAGTCATGTATGGATATGAGAGTTGGACTAATAGTCTTAATAGAGAAAGCTGAGCACCAAAGCATTGATGCTTTTGAACTGTGGTGTTGGAGAAGACTCTTGAGAGTCCCTTGGCCTGCAAGAAGATCCAACCAGTCAATGCTAAAGAAGTCAGTCCTGAATATTCATTGGGAGGACTGATGCTGAACTCCAATACACCTGACATGAAGAACTGACTCGTTTGAAAAGACCCTGATGCTGGAAAAGGTTGAAGGCGGGAGGAGAAGGGGACCACAGAGGATGAGATGGTCGGATGGCATCACCGACTCAATGGACATGGGTTTGGGTGGACTCTGGGAGTTGGTGATGAACAGGCAGGCCTGGCGTGCTGCAGTCCATGGGATCGCAAAGAGTCGGACACGACTGAGAGACTGAGCTGAACTGAACTGAAGGAATGTTCATAGCACAAGAAGTAAAGGCCACTGATGGAAACTTAAAGATCACCAATAGTTAAGAGGTGGACACAAGAGGAGTTTAAACAGGAAAATCAGGATCAAAATAGAAGAAAAAACAAGAGAATGTATTACCACAGAATCCCAGGGAAGATAGCCTTTCATGAAAGAAGACAGGCATCAACTGCCCCTCTGTGATCAAATGTGGTAAGGACCAAAACAAGTTTTCCAGATTTAGCAACAAATGACTCTACACATATTTTTAGTTTAATATTTCACTTAAGCTCTGTAAGATGATTCCATTATGTCTCCCTACAAGATAATTAAGTTCAGAGTATACTGACTCCTTTATCCCCAGGACCAAGCACATACAATGGATAAAAGAATGTTTTTGTTTTATGAATGAGTAAATTTGGGCAAGGGCTTCTCAGGTGACTCAGTGGTAAAGGATTTGCCTGTCAATTCAGGAGATGTGGGTTGGATCCCTGGGTCAGGAAGATTCCTTGGAGAAGGAAATGGCAACCCACTGCAATATTCTTACCTGGGAAATCCTACGGACAAAAGAACCTGGCAGGCTACTGTCCCATGGGATCTCAAAAGAGTCAGACATGACTTAGCAACTAAACGACAACACAAATTTGGGGACATAGAAATATACTTAATGGTACTAGCTCAAAGACAGTTCAGGAAAAAGTTTTCTTTCCTGAGTGAAGTCTTACGCACAAAAGAGAGAATTGCTATGATGAATAAAAATATATCTACAAAGAAAGAATTATCAAAACAATTTAGGAAGTATTTGTAGCTGGTTTTAGGAAAAGTTTTCTTCCTGATGCCCCTTGCCCTCAAATATTCACCTAGTCTACTTGATATTCCTTCTTTTGAAAAAATCATTTAAAGCTATTGTTATCAAACACAAGTTCATGTGCCCAATGCACGTGGGATGAAACAAACCAAAACATCAGTAGTTGGAGCAGAAAGATTTATTGCAGGATCATGCAAGGGGACAGGTGGCTTGTATCTGAAAAACCCCCAACTCCTCAAAGGGTTTCAGCAAATCACTTTTAAAGGTGAGACAAGAGAGGGGCATGGCTGGTTGTTGCCAACTTCTTGATGGAGGAATCGTTTGTTCTTGCAGCTGCCCATGTAGGTCAGTCACAGTGTTCCTGTAAACTTCCAACAGGACAAATGCTATTGTTTCTTCTGCAACTCTTTAATCTCTAAAAGAATGGACTCTTAAAAGCCAGAGCCTTAAGAATAGGCTATACTATATATTTCAGGCTATAGGCAACGTTGTTTTACAAAAGGCACAGAATCAGCATGACTAAACATGGGCAACAAAGCAAAAGTTCAAAACAAAATACATTTTAAGCTAACTGCAGAAAATTCAGAAATAAACAACGTGCTACAGTAGAGTATACTCAGGAACGTGCACAGTGTAAACACTATGACTTCCCCTCTGTGACTTTGGAGGCAGTTACAGCGTTTGCTTCATCATGACTTAACTATTTGCATATTTTATGTGTTAGTATTTTTCTATGCGTTTCACTTTTTTTTAATATTGTTTAAAATACAGATGTCCTGTTTATAATGTTGCCTCGATTTTTTCATTGAGAAGACATGTCGGAACACGTGTACACCCGTGGCGGATGCATGTTGATGTATGGCAAAACCAATACAATATTGTAAAGTAAAAAAATAATAATAGTAATAATAATTTTTTTTTTTTAAGACATGTCTAAGTAGCAATTTGAGGGCTTCCCTGGTAGCTCGGTGGTAAAGAATCTGCCTGCCAATGCAGGAGACATGGTTTGATCCCTGATCTGGGAAGAGGAGCAACTAAGCCCATCTGTCATAAGTACTGAGCCTGTGCTTAGAGCCGGGGGGTCCCAGCCGCTGAGCCCCCATGCCACAGTTCCTGCAGCCTGCATACCCTAGAGCCTGTGCTCCGCAACAAGAGAAGCCACCGCGATGAAAAGCCTGCGCACCGCAGCCAGAGAGTAGCCCCCACTGGCTGCAGCCGGAGAAAACCCTGCGCAGCAACGAAGACCCAGCACAGCCAAAAATGAATGCACAAATAAAGGCTTTAAAATGAGAAAGAAAAAAAAAAACAAGTAGCAATTTGATTCTGGCAAAGAAAATATGTCTTCTCACCGGTTAAATTTATACAGTAGACAAGTGGGAAAAAAAATCCTTTGAAAGACAAATCCGTTGTGTGCTTCCTTCCAATAAGGGCATAATACTTCCTCGTTGTCGTTAATGAAAGATAACACACGCTTTTCAAAGCCCCGTAAGACATTCCAAACAAAGAAAACACTCAAATGAGTCACCTGTTTCCACATTCAAGGTTAAGAAGCCATATAAATTCCTCCAGCCTCCGGCACAGAACACCAGATGCCCCGTAAGTGCGAGGAGGCAGCTATGCGGCTGGCGCTGCTATGCGCCGCGTGCCTGCTGCCCGGCAGCCCGGCCCTGCCACTCGGCCCGGGCCCGGGAGGCGAGGGCGACCCGCGCTGGCAGCTGGCTCAGGTACGTCTCTGGCCCTCTCTCCCGGGCCGCCACGGACTTTCCAGACAAACTGTGCTTTGTCACTTTAATAACTTTCCCTATTATAAAGGCAATATATGCTTTAATCAAGTAGCGATTAAGTGCAGGCTCTGAAGCCTGCCCAAAGGGGATTCAAGTTCCACCTCCTCCACTCGACTGCATGGATGGACAGAGGCGTGTTATTAACCTTTGAGCTTCAGTTTTCTAGCTGAAGATACAATGATATCAATCAAATGGGGGTGTTGTGAAGCAATATCCCTGAGACATACTATAGAAATTGAAGCTTTCACGACCACTACAGTGTATTGTAACTCAAGATATGCTCATAAAGAGCAAAGCGATGCTTCTTAAGATGAGGACCCTAGTGATGGAGAGACTTGAGAACAGAAAATGAGGGTAGATGTTGCAGCTCTCCTGCTGATAAACCGATGATGATGGGTGAGGCATGAACTTCTGACTTGGTTTTCTCATATATCCAGTGGAGACAGTAATACTGTGTTTCATACCTGGAGGAGTCTAGCAAATAAATGAAGTGGTAACAATACCAGCTATCGTGTATGTAACAACTTCAGATTATGAAATACATCGTAAACGTGGTGTCATTGAATCCTCAGCTCTATCCTGGGAAAAAGAAGAAACCAAAGTAAAGTTGATTCACATCCCACATACTTGCTAACTGTAGAGACAAGAGTCAAGAACAAGTTCTGATTCAAAAGTCATGTACTTTCCAATATATTACTTAATAATTATCCTAATGTGAGTGAGGGACAGAAAGTGTTAGTGGTTCAGTCGAGTCCAAGTCTTTTTCGACCCCATGGACTGCAGCCCACAGGGCTCCTCTGCCCATGGGATTCTCCAGGCAAGAATACTGGAGTGGGTGGCCATTCCCTTCTCCATGGGATCTTCCTGACCCAAGGATCAAACCTAAGCCTCCTTGGGTTCTGCTTCAGATTCTTTACAGGCTGAGCCACCAGAGAAGCCCAAAGTGTACGTAATTATTACTTGGTAAAAGAATTGTTTATAAATTTAAGCTTTAAGCATAAGAAAAGTTGAGTTTTATCTCACACTAACTTTGACTTTTTTGAAAGTCCCTGTAATGTGTTGGATTGAACCATATGAAATTACTGATATTTGACCATTTTTAAAAAGTATTTATTTTATTTTTGGCTGTGCTGGGTCTTCGTTGCTCTGTGCGGGCTTCCTCCAGTTGCAATGCATAGCCTTGTCATCATGGTGCCATCTCTTGTGAGGACGATAGGCTCAGTATCTGTGGCACACAGGCTTAGTTGCACCCCGGCATGTGGAATCCTCCCAGAGCAGGGGTCAAACCCATGTCCGCTGCATTGGCAGGCAGAGTTTTAACAACTGAACCATCAGGGAGGTCCTATTTGACTATTTTCTTTTGATCTGAAAAAGGTCCATTTCATATGGTTCCACCTTCTGGATTCTCCAGAGGGAGTCCACTTGCAGGAGTGTTGAGCCCCTCCACCCAGGGTGCAGATTGCCAGTAAACTAGAGGGAGGTTCTCTAGTTTTAAAGGAAGGTAGGAAAAGTCATCTCAAGGATACCGAGAGATTTCTTCCAGAGGGTGTCTTTGCAAAGCTGATAGCTCTGGAAGGGAGAAAATGAGCTATTTGTTTTTAAATCAGGGATTAACTCCCAACTGTCATGGATGAACAGTGAGTACTTGTATTGAATGAAACACAGTCCTTGGGAACAGGAAGAGAGAGCACCTTACTGCTAAGGGTACTTATGTGAAGTTCATAAACCTAACTCATTTTGATGGCACTATCACACATTAACATGATGCTGTAGGTTTTTCTGAGGAAATGGGCTTTGGAATCAGAATTGGAGTTCAAATACCCGTTCCTTTTGTTACTCCTGGGGTGACTTCATGCAAGTTATTTCCCTTCTCTGAGCCATGATTCTTCAAATGTGAAATAGGAGAGTATTGCCATACCCAAGTTCCAGGGTGGTTATGAGGTTTAAATAAGATAAGCATATAAAGCTCTTGGTATAGTCCCTGCCACTAGTAAGTACTTCATCAAGGTTCTTGGGAGGCTGCTGCTGTTGTTATTTTCATTCACTCTATTTTTTCCTATTTAGGAAAAAATAAATATCCTCACACCCATTCACTGGGGTCCTTTAAGAAATTCCCAGGGACCTAACTGCACATGGAACACACCTAAGAGACCTGCTTTACCTTACAGCTTCACAAAAAGTGTTTTACAAAGAATTTAGCTATGGAAAGAGCTCTGGCCTGGCAAGCAGTCAAGAAACTCAGGACCAGTTTGCCTACTAACATAATACGTGACTGTGGAGCACACCATTTAGTTACTATGAGTTTTGATTTCTTCACCTAGAAAATACATATATTAAATGAAATAATATCCTAATTTCCTTTCCCAGGACTAAAATGTTAAAACCTTTAACCTCAGGGGAACTGACCTCCAGAGCATCTTAGAAAGGGCTGGGTGACTTTGGATCTACCCAAAGGGTCTCTGATGCCAAGGGCAGACCTCAGGTGCACACCTTGAGGGCAAACTGGGCACTCTTCCTGACTATTAAAAACAAGTCTATGTTTTAAAATTATACAATGGGATAACAGAAAAATAGAGGGACTCTTTTCTTTTGGCCATGAAATGAAATGGCAATGATTCATCATCAATATTAAATTTTCTTCTCATGAATGCACTTTTGTTTTACCTGGTTACTATGTAACTATTCTGCCTTCAAACTACTATTTGGGTCCATAGGAATCAGAGGCAAAGATGTGCAGACTTCTGAGATAAAAGAAGACAACAAACAAGAATTACAAATCAATTACTCTTTCCAACAGGACTATCTTAAGAGATTTTATTCATCTGACTCAAAAATTAAGAATGCCAATAGTTTAGAAGTCAGACTCAAGCGGATGGAAGGATTCTTTCACCTGCCTATAACTGGAATATTAAGCCCCCGTATTATAGAGATCATGGAGAAGCCCAGATGTGGAGTACCAGATGTTGCAGAATTTTCGCTATTCCCAAATCATCCAAAATGGACTTCTAAAGTAGTTACCTACAGGTCAGTTTTGCTTTGGCTCATTTTGGCAAAAGCAATATAGTCTTTTTCCTAAAAGGTCAAACATTGTTTTCTTGCTTGCTACCAGGATCATGTCATATACTTCAGACTTACCACATACCACAGTGAATCAATTAGTGGCCAAGGCCTTCAAAATATGGAGCGAAGCAATCCCACTGACGTTTAAGAGAGTTAGATGGGGAACTGCTGATATCATGATTGGCTTTGCAAGAAGAGGTAAGGAAGATTCCTTCAGGCTGATCCTGTGTGTTGTTTTGCTTGTTGTGTATATCCGTGCCCTCCTGTTTTCCAGATTTAAAATCTTTAATGAGATATAGATAGATGATAGACAGATACATCAATCTCTTTACAGATTAATGGGATACAGATATAAAGATATACATATATGTCAATGTTACTACATTTTTTTTCTAGTCCATTAATTTAGAGCCACTTTTTATAGCAGAAGATGGCAAACTATGGTCCATGTGCCAAATCCGTAAATAAATATTTATTAGAACATAGCCATTCGGTTCAGTTCAGTCACTCAGCCATGTCTGACTCTACGACCCCATGGACTGCAGCACGCCAGGCCTCCCTGTCCATCACCAACTCCCAGAGCTTACTCAGACTTATGTCCATTGAACCAGGGTCTCCTGCAATGCAGGCGCATTCTTTACCAACTGAGCTATGAGGGAAGCCCGAACACAGCCATGTTCTTTCATTTACCTATTGTCTGTGAGTGCTTCAGGCTACAATGACAGACTTTAGTAAATACAACAGAGATCACGAAGCCCACAAATCTGGTCCTTTGCAGAAAAAGTTTGCCAACCTCTATTTTATAACATGAATCATTTTATATATGTGTGTAAGTTATAAGCAAGGTCTTCCCAAGTAGCGCTAGTGGTAAAGACCTGCCTGCCAGTGCAGGAGACATATGAGACACGTGTTTGATCCCTAGCTTGGGAAGGTCCCCTGGAGGAGGGCATGGCAACCCACTCCAGTATCCTTGCCTGGAGAATCCCGTGGACAGAGAAGCCAGGCAGGCTACGGTCCATAGTGTCGCAGGGAGTCAGACACGACTGAAGCAACTTAGCACGCACGCACATATATAAGCAAAAGAAGAGGTTACAACTTCCAAAAGCCCTAAGTGGTCTCCAAGAATTGAACTGCCCCTGTGGCCTATTGCCAACACCTTTCATGTATTTAGTAAGAAAGCAGAAAATAGAAAATTTTATATTAAAGGGCTTAAGGAGATAAAACCCATATACATGCACTGCTATTAATTACTGGTGCTTCATGTTACAAATTTTAGAGGCAAATGTTGCTCTTTTGGTCTGCTTTAATATTATACTTCCTGGGTGCTGTGAATTTAGCTGAAATTTAAACTTAAACCACAATATTGACAAGAGTGAAGAAAACCTTATAGAAAGCACTGATCACGACCCTCCATGCTTTTTAAGAACCAGATAAATTGGATATGGCCAGATAACAGTTTGAAAATAAATTTCTCTGCATCACAAATAAAAGCACATCAAAATCCACTTTAAGACACCTTGAGCACAGTTCTTCAAGAAACTACTATATTCACAAAGAATAAGCTAGATTTTTAAGAAAACTTACATTAAATGATATTCAATTACCTGCTGAATGCAATATTCTCCACTCTGCAACCATGCGGCAAAGGAAAATGATCAAATTTAACGTTTAGATGGCACCATAAATTAGATGTGAATGTTTTTAAAGTCCTGCATCAGTAAGCTTTCAAAATGTGGAGGCTATCAGGGATGAGCAGCAGCTGTATGAAAGAAAAAGTTCCCGTGACAAATACCCGAACCACCCTGTCATGTAGCTGGCTGCTTGGACTGATCTTTTTCACCTCACTAATCATATAGACTAAAAGATGGAATGACTGGATATAGATTCAGTCTTTAAAGGCAATCTCCCTGCTTTCTTTCAGCTCACGGGGACCCGTATCCCTTTGATGGGCCAGGAGCCACACTGGCTCACGCCTTTGCACCTGGGCCAGGCCTGGGAGGAGATGCTCACTTCGATGAGGATGAACGCTGGACTGATGGTATCGGGATAGGTACAGCATCCTGTATCTCTTCTACTACGCATCCTTTTTAAAATCCTGAACTTTCTATATCTTAACTCTCTCTAACTTTGATAATTGCTTTGATTAATCATAGTTATCTAGTCTTGCTAACTGCCAACCTCTGTGCTTTAAATGTGCTCATAAAGTTCCACATATGGAAGATGGAGGCTTGGGCTACAGAGTCAAGCAACATTGGGTTCAATTTGCTCTACCTCTACCAATTAGTCACATTCTCTTTGGACAAGTTACTTAACTTCTCTTAGCCTCAGTTTCCTCATCTGTGAAATGGAACTGTAAGTAATTCCCACCTCACAGGATTGTTGTTTGAATTAAATGAGATAATGCTTATGTAATGCTTAGCATAGTGCTTGGAATATATTAATATTTCAATAAATTATAACTCTTTTGTATATATCCCCCAAATGTTTTTTAATTAAAGGAGAAAAAGGGGCCGCTGCCGCCGCCACTAAATCACTCAGTTGTGTCCGACTCTGTGCGACCCCATAGACAGCAGCCCACCAGGCTCTGCTGTCCCTGGGATTCTCCAGGCAAGAACACTGGAGTGGGTTGCCATTTCCTTCTCCAATGCATGAAAGAGAAAAGTGAAAGTGAAGTCGCTCAGTCGTTTCCGACTCTTAGCGACCCCATGGACTGCAGCCCACCAGCCTCCTCCATCCATGGGATTTTCCAGGCAAAAGGACTGGAGTGGGGTGCCATTGCCTTCTCTGGAAAAAGGGGCAGAGACTATGATATTTGGAGAATTATATATAATTCTACTATTATTTGGGCTTCCTAGTTTCCTCTAGTCATAAATAATCCACGTGCCAATGCAGGAGACATAGAGATGTGGGTTCAATCCCTGGGACAGGAAGATCCCCTGAAGGAGGGCATGGCAACCCATTCCAGTATTCTTGCCTGGAGAATCCCATGGACAGAGGATCCTGGTGGGCTACAGTCCACAGCTTTGCTGAAGCAACAGCACTCACACACTAATATTAGCCATTATTGGTCAGAATATATATATAATATATATATATATATAATATAACCCAGCCCATTGTGGTCATCATTTTACAAAGTGGAAGATTATAGACAAAACAGAAAACTAATGAAGAGAAGCTCTAGATAAATAATCCTAATTGAAAACAATGCTTTTAAAAAATTGGCCACTACCTGGCCCTGAAAGTGAAATGAATACCTGTGTTTGGCAGTGGGAATTCACCACCATAGTGATGCCTTGCTGTGAAAATCTAACCTATGTAAAACTATGACACTGCTTCCATCTCACATCTTGCGTGTGTTTTTCATTCTTCCGTCTTCCCACTCAAAGTAAACTAAAGACACCTTCCTTCAATCTAATGCACCATGATTGGAACTCTGGCCCCTCAAACTCACACACTCGCAACTTCCTTCTTATTTGCAAAGCCTATCTATGAGTCTGAGGGAGAGAGAACATATATTTAACACACTTGAACTAATCAAAAGCAAATTGCAGCCTTGCCTGGAGGTCCTGCCCTGCAGTCATGCTTTCTCGAAACCAACTTTCTCTCTCCTGCTATTCAGAGCCACTGTCATTGGGCTTCCCTGGTGGCTCAGAGGTTAAAGCGTCTGCCTGCAATGCGGGAGACCTGGGTTCAATCCCTTGGTCGGGAAGATCCCCTGGAGAAGGAAGTGGCAACCCACTCCAGTATTCTTGCCTGGAGAATCCCATGGATGGAGGAGCCTGGTGGGCTACAGTCCACGGGGTCGCAAAGAGTCAGACATGACTGAGAGACTTCACTTTCACTTTCATCATTTATTGAATATTCATCATTTTTCAGATATTGGGAAATTCAAGTTATTATGACAAATCTATAAGGTAGGAATTATTGTCTCCATTTAACAGATGAGGAACTGAGCCTCAGCAATACCCATTAATTTGTCCAGAGTTGTCCAGCTAGTAAGTAGCTGAGCCAGGTTTCAAACTCAGGTCTTTATAATAATCCTTTGCTTTCTGCTTCTGAACACTGCTGAGTGATTACATAAGAAGCAAATAGGCAGAAAAAAACTTATATTTTCTTAAAACCAGAAGTGGTGATAAGATTAAAGTACTACTTTTCTGATTCCTCTTTTAAACCTACCCCCTCATGAAGGCCTGGAAACAAATAATAAAACTATGGAGGATTTAAAGAGTTAGGTATCTTATAGTTACTTTGATTTTGATTATCTGTTTTGATTTTATTATGCATATAGTTATTTTTACAGTCACTGTATGTCTTTCTTTGGTCTCAGGAGTTAACTTCCTGTATGTTGCAACACACGAGCTTGGCCATTCCTTAGGTCTGAGTCATTCGTCTGATCCTAATGCTGTGATGTATCCAACCTACAGCAAAGAAGATTCCAAGAATTTCAAACTTTCACAGGATGATATCAACGGAATTCAGCTATTATACGGTAATACTTCCATATTTCCATAAGGAGGCATTGTGTCCTTATGGTAGGCCTGAATGAGAAAGGCTGGGAAATAGGTATTTACTTTGAAAAACACACTGGAACATATATCTCTAAAAGCCTATTGAGGGGAGAAATTTGACATTAGATACTTGAAATCTAATCAAACTATCTTATACTATGAGAATATTTATACTATGATTTTAAGTTTTCAGTAATATAATATCATTTGATGAAATCATGAAAATGAAACTTCAAGGGGTATTTCTTTAAGCTGCAACTCGCTCTTACTTCTTGCTCGATTCAAGCACTTTAGGAGTCTCCCCCACAGGGATGGACTGAGGAATAAAACACCTTTCCCTGTAGCTTTCCACTCCCAAGGATTTGGCCCTAGAGGAGGAAAAGTGACCTAATTTTTCCTGCCTGCATGTGTACATAGGGAAAGGGGTTAACCATAAACAGTGACTTCTTATAATTGTTAGTCATGATTGTATGAATATCCCATGTCCCAATCTACATGGGATTTTTTTTTGTTTTAATCAAGTTCCAAACTCAGTTTTAAAAAAATTAACTGATTCATATTTGCTTGATCAAGTCAGAAAGAGTATTGTGAGAAAGAAATCAAAGGACAAGGATAAAAAGCTATGTCTCCAGACAAATGAAAGATTTAATTATATAGGTATTAAATGTAAAGAGTTTATTAATCCTTATAGAAAATATAATAGTAATAGAGCAGAAAATATAATAGTAGGAATCAAAGAAGATAAATAAATCATCCAAAGACAAATTCTGGGTTCTTGAACAAAGATTCCAAGCCAGGGCTGCATGACTTCACACTTTCTACTACACAATTCAGCTGATCACTACTTAGTATGCTCTTAAAAGCAATTTGGAAAAGAGAATATATACAGAATGATATCTTTAAGTAAACAGATACAATTAAACTTTTCTGGAAAAAATGTCAGGATGATAAGAATACACTGCAAAAAGATCACCTTAGAGTCTTTGAATGTTCAGAAAAGCAATGAAAGTGCTTCCACATAATAAATAATGTAATGTCCTCAGAGGGAAATTACTCCTGTAAGATAACAGATTGAAGCTGTAATTTACTATTAATCAGCTTTTCTCAAATTGTGTTCCCAGAACACTTGGCCGACCAGACAATTCCCGCCCCTACCCAGCCCCCACCAAAAAAAAAAAGATGCTTTGGAGAAACAAATTCAAAAACCACTACCTACTGTATTTGAGGTACACGGGATGTTACAGAGAACCTAACAAACTCTCATTTAATTCAGCGCTTCCTAAATTACAACCTTCTGTGTGGAACACCCATTGAGCCCTCTCAGAATAACATTTCAAAGAAGACAGTTTGGAAAATATCATGTATTGTACCTCAAAGTTCTTATTTAAGGAGATGCTGCTGTCAAAAAAGCTCACGAAACACTGACAACTGTTGGCAGTTATCACCAACAAAGTAGAAAATATTATTAGTACCTCCCCTTATATAAAACCATGGAACTCATGGATTAGTGCTTTAAATCCTATGTTTTAGAGAGTGAGGTGCCTCCAGTCAAAGTTGGAAAGAGGTAGTTTCTGGATAAATTGAAGCAAGACTTAATTATATAGGTATTAAATGTAAGGTGTTTATTAACCCAAGAAGTGATATGGGCAGAATATATAAATTCAAAAGACTGTGATTAAACTCAAAAATGTAGAATTCCCAATATTCTTTTCAGGATTATAAAAATAATAGCTAAAATGCATCAAGTTTATATAGCGTACCAAGCATTTCACATGCCTTAGCTTGTTTATTCCAACAATCCAGTAAATTATTAGTGCCCTTGTTCTATAGATTGGTAATCTAATACAAAGAGAGGCTGTTAATAAGGAGTATCTTACCCAAGATCATGCAGCTGGTAAAATGGCAGAGACAGGATGCAAAAGTATCTGACCCCCAAGGCCTACACACTATTCAGTGCTGCCTTTTGAGCCTTTGGAGGTTCATCTTCAAAACTTGTCCCAGGCATAGAAAAGTGGGCTGGATGAATGAGTACCTACTGCAACACTTCTTGTGTTTTTTTAGCCTTAGGATTTGTGTGTGTGTGTGTGTTATACAATGCCAGAATGTTCTTATTTTTGTCTCTTAACAGGAAAGAGAAATGATTCAAGAAAAAAATAGAAACTTCAGCAAAACACACCTTCATTCATTGGGTTCTATGTAACCGTTCTCAACCAGAATTAATGAGCACTGTTCCTGCCTTCCATTCAACACTTGCTGCCTCCAACCTTGTATTGTGGTTGGTTTTTATGTTTCTCCATTTGCGGATAACCTTGTTTACGACATCAGTATGTCTTACTCATCTATGACTCTCCTCAAGCAAGATGCACTTGGTGGATGACAATAAATGTTAAACACAGATAAATACAATTTTTATTTCTTGGTAAAACTATTCTGGCTTCCCAGGTGGTGCGGTAGTAAAGAATCTGCTTGCCAATGCAGGAGACCCCAGAGACTCGGGTTCAATCCCTGGGCTAGGAAGATCCCCTGGAGTGGGAAACGGTAACCTGCTCCAGTATTCTTGCCTGGAAAATTCCATGGACAGAGGAGTCTGGCGGGCTACAGTCCATGGGGCTGCAAAGAGTCAGACATGACTGAAGTGACTGAATACAAAAATGATTTCTATTTGGGAGGACTGTGGCAAAAGAAGACATGCCGTACAATGAAATCAAAGGCTGAAACCAAAAACATAAGTAACCCCACCACATTATTTTGGGTGTTCAGTTGCCCCTACCTATTACCAGGTCAGGTATAGTATAATATAACCCAAGACAGTAGAGCCCAAAAGCACACTAAGTTCCCCTCACCCTTTGGGCCGAGCGCTCACTGTGAGTATTCTGGGTAGTCCAGTGCTTCCCACAAAACACATGTGAATTCCCAAGGATTTGCATTCTCATAGCCACTCCCAGCGGCAAGCTCCCCCCGGACCTGACCTCACTCCATCTCTCCCACCACAGCTGCCCTGGCCCCCCTCCTCTGCCCCACGGCAACACAGATATGGCTCACCCTCTTCTCTCTTCCTTTCTCCAAACCAGTCCTATAGACCTTGTGAGATCTGTATCAACTGTGCCGTTTTACACTGTACAAGGACGCTGATTGACCAAAACTCCATTTGGATGTTATCCTCATCCTTCACATCCTTGATGCATCCCAGCGTCAGGAATTTCCCACCGGCCAGCGGCCTCCGCAGGCCCCAACCTCCTCCCTCGTCTCTCCTGATCTTCAGATCTCTACACCCCAGTCCTTGTAGCTTCCCTCAGAAGCTCATCTCCTAAAGTCCAAGGAGCTCTCCCTTTCCAGGCGTAGAGACTCACTACCATGTTTCTGTGGGAAAAACACTCTCCATGTGGGGCTTAACCCTCAGCAGGACACAGAACCGGAAAAGGCTTTTCCATGTGAGCTGCTCCTTCATACTCCCTACACCCCTGCATGGTTTTCTCTGCAAATGGGGGGATGAATAATTGGAACTAACTTTCTTTCTGATACAAATTATGCCACACATAAGCGCCCTGAAAAGATCTGTTATTTCACCCAATATGTATCAGTAATTCAAAACTCAGAAATACTGCCAAAACCATTAGGAAACCATTCCAAGAATACAAAAAATGAGAGGGGGAATCCACTACCTAGGCAAAATATAAGGTATATATGAATAGGAGTTCAAAGATTTTTTTAGAAACATAATGGAACAGGTCTATGATAAAAATGTAGAATAAGTCATTAAAATTCCTCATTTTGTAGATGATAAAACAGATCAAGAGAAGTTAAGTGATTTCCATCAATTTCATAGTAAACAAATGTCTTGTATTTAAAGCATTTCTTGTTTTTTTGTTTGCCAGTTTGCATTTTGCTTTGGGCAGCAGAAGACAGTACTATCTTGCAGCTGAAATGCATGTTAATTGTTTTTACCTGCCCAGCATCCTTTCACCCTACTTTTGGGGACAGGGACCCTCTTTCTCCTTTGTAGACTGTCTTAGTGAGACATCACTAAGTATGCCACATACTGCCAGGGCTGAGAAGGCTTACAGGAACCAAGTTTGGCCTCTCGGACACTCACCTGTAAACACCAGAGGCTGATTTACCCTGGCAGTGGGTTTTGGAGACACTGCCTACTCAGCCCTACACTCAGATAAATCTCTGAAGCTGCCTTGGGTCCTGTCCTACAAACATCTCAGGTATAGGGCTTCTCTTTGAGGTTTTGCAGCTGACTACAGAGCTTTCCAATAAATTTTATCTTTTGCTTCTACTAACCAGAGTCAGTTTATGCCTGTTGTTTGCAAATCTCTGCCATGGTAGCTTGACTCCTATGGTGTATGACACAAGGGCTCTGTTGTGTATCTCACCAGTCTTAAACATGAAGTTAAGCACTAACTAAGCATAGAAGCTGAATTTTCTTGTTTCTATGCAAAATGCATAAGCTCACTTCTAACTAGAAATCCTGCCTAGAAAATAAGAACCCATGTTCCTTTTTTTTTTAATTGTGGTTAAGTACACATAAAATTTACCGTTTTAGCCATTTTTAAGTGTATAGTTCATATTAAGTATACCCATATTGTTCTGCAAGAGTAAATGTTCTTACCCTTAGCGCTATTAGCATGTTCAACTGAATAATTCTTCATGAGAGGCTGTTCTGGGCATTGGATGATGCTCAGCAGCATCCCATGGCCTCTCCCCACTCAGTTCAGTTCAATCACTCAGTCATGTCCGACTCTTTGCAATCTCATGGACTGCAGCACGCCAGGCCTGTCCATCACCAACTCCAGAGTTTACTCAAACTCATGTCCATTGAGTCGGTGATGCCATCCAACCATCTCATCCTCTGTTGCTCCCTTCTTCTCTCCACTAGATGCCAGTAAACCATCCTCAATCATGGCAACCAAAGATGTCTTAAGACTTTGCCAAATGACCTCTAAGGGGCAAAATAACCCTTAGTTGAGATCTGTGAAGCTAAAGAAAATAAATTCTTATTTTAATGAATTATACGCAATGTCCCTCTTTACCTTTTTTCATCCCTTTCATCTGCTAATCCTGGGCCATCCCATGGGAAAGGAGAACCAACAAAAGATTAATGTGGCTTTGTTTTTGAGACATTTATTTGACAAAGGGACTATCATATTTTAAGGAATAAAACCAACTGTATGTTAAAACCAAAATACTGCATACTTACAGAAGTTCACAAAACTTGTTTATATTTTATTGATTACTTTTATTATCTTTTCTATTTTTAAAGTCAAATTCCTGTTTAAAATAGAAGGCTGAGCACTGAAATTTATCTTTACTTTCCTCTGAGTTTCCATCTAATGGTAGTAAGGCAATAAAACAGAATAGAAGGAGATCTACCCATAGACAAGGAATTGCAATTTATGAAGGAAATTAAAGGAAATTAAATTTATGAAGACCTAATACAGCTGATGGGTGAAATATATCAGACTCAGTCTGGGATATGTGGAGAGGTCTCAAGTGGAAATGGGAGTCAACTATGGTTACAGGATGAAATGTAAATTTGATCAATCATGACAACATAAAAATGTAGGAAATTGGAGTACATTGCCAATTCCACATATTGTAAAACATAATATACGTGTTTACATATTAACATTGCTAAAAATAAGATGATATCTTGCAATCAGTTCAGTTCAGTTCAGTCGCTCAGTTGTGTCCGACTCTTTGCGACCCCATGAATTGCAGCACACCAGGCCTCCCTGTCCATCACCAACTCCTGGAGTTCACTCAGACTCACGTCCATCAAGTCGGTGATGCCATCCAGCCATCTCATCCTCTGTCATCCCCTCTTCCTCCTGCCCCCAATCCCTCCCAGCATCAGAGTCTTTTCCAATGAGTCAACTCTTCGCATGAGGCGGCCAAAGTACTGGAGTTTCAGCTTTAGCATCATTCCTTCCAAAGAAATCCCAGGGCTGATCTCCTTCAGAATGGACTGGTTGGATCTCCTTGCAGTCCAAGGGACTCGCAGGAGTCTTCTCCAACACCACAGTTCAAAAGCATCAATTCTTCCATGCTCAGCTTTCTTCACAGTCCAACTCTCACATCCATACATGACCACTTGAAAAACCATAGCCTGGACTAAATGGACCTTTGTTGGCAAAGTAATGTCTCTGCTTTTCAATATGCTATCTAGGTTGGTCATAACTTTTCTTCCAAGGAGTAAGCATCTTTTAATTTCATGGCTGCAGTCACCATCTGCAGTGATTTTGCAATAGGGGCTGGCAATTCTCCAGGAGATTTGGGTTTGCTTTTGCCTATCACATGGAGCCTATCACCCTGACATCTCTTTACACTGAATCATGTGCTTGGGGTTATTTTCACTGTACTATTCATGTGAATTCAGACAGCAATTCTGAGAGAGTACCAGGTTGCTAACATCGACAAAGCAAGAGAGTTCCAGAAAAACATCTACTTCTGTTTTATTAATTATGCCAAAGCCTTTGACTGTGTGGATCACAACAAACTGTGGAAAGTTCTTCGAGAGATGGGAATAACAGACCACCTGATCTGCCTCCTGAAAAATCTATATGCAGGTCAAGAAGCAACAGTTAGAACTGGACATGGAACAACAGACTGGTTCCAAATAGGAAAGGAGTTCGTCAAGGCTGTATATTGTCACCCTGCTTATTTAACTTCTATGAAGAGTACATCATGCAAAATGCTGGACTGGATGAACCACAAGCTGGAATCACAATTGCTGGGAGAAATATCGATAACCTCAGATATGCAGATGACACCACCCTTATGGCAGAAAGTGAAGAACTAAACAGCCTCTTGATGAAAGTGAAAGAGGAGAGTGAAAAAGTTGGCTTAAAGCTCAGCATTCAGAAAACTAAGGTCATGGCATCTGGTCCCATCATTCATGGCAAATAGATGAGGAAACAGTGGAAACAGTGACTGACTTTATTTTTTGGGCTCCAAAATCACTGCAGATGGTGACCGCAGCCATGAAATTAAAAGACACTTGCTCCTTGGAAGAAAAGTTATGGCCAACCTAGACAGCATATTCAAAAGCAGACACATTACTTTGCCAACAAAGGTTCGTCTAGTCAAAGCTATGGTTTTTCCACTAGTCATGTATGGATGTGAGAGTTGGACCGTAAAGAAAGCTGAGCATAGAAGAATTGATGCTTTTGAACTGTGGTGTTGTAGAAGACTCTTGAGTGTCCCTTGGACTGCAAGGAGATCCATCCAACCAGTCCATCCTAAAGGAAATCAGTCCTGAATGTTCATTGGAAGGACTGATGCTGAAGCTGAAACTGCAATACTTTGGCCACGTGATGCAACGGACTGACTCATTTGAAAAGACCCTGATGCTGGGAAAGATGGAAGGCGGGAAGAGAAGGAGATGACAGAGGATGACATGGTTGGATGGCTTCACCGACTCAATGGACATGAGTTTGAGTAAACTCCAGTTGGTGATGGACAGGGAAGCCTGGCGTGCTGCGGTTCATGGGGTTGCAGAGTCAGACACGACTGATGCACTGAACTGAACTGAACCAGGCTGGAGACCACAAGGTCAGGTAGGATGGTTTCTTCCTCTCAGCTCTATGATTGAGACAGCCATGTGCTCTTGCTGCATTTTTAGTGTGGCAGATTTACTTCTATTTAATTCTTTTACCAAAAGACCAGTCATTTGTTATCCCAGCCTTATGTTGGGGTCTTATGTTAGAATCTGCTTCTTGAACATCTTGAACACAGAGATGGTTCATCCTACAATAGATGACATTTTAATTAACTGAAATGTGGTCACTGGAGTACCAAGTTTAGATGTAGTACATGAAAAGAGACACAACTTTGTACAGTAATCTTCCCTTATTTTAAGTTTCAGTTTTCCAGAAGTATTGATTTCTTGTCAGTATTTTTAGGGATAAACACAAATAACACTCACCTTCAGACCCTGGCCAGCTGCCTGACAGTCCTTGCCCTCTGAGAATGTCACTGACCTGCGGCGGATCTAGGGTGCCAAGTGTTTCCTATCCCACCTCCTGCCGCAGTCGTCTGGAGCGAAGGCAGACACCCACCCTAGGCAAGGCCCTTGAGGTATCTTCTCCAGGGGGACTGTGATTCCATTCACTTATGTATTCAATAATATTTATTGAGTGTTTACTATGTTCCAGACACAATTTTAAACTTAAGGATATAATTTCAAACAAAGAAAGTCATTATGCACATAGATCCCACAAATTCACCATCAGCAGTAATGAACAGAGAGACTCAGAGACTAGAATTTCTGAGCTGATTCTTGTTCATGGTCAGATTCTTTAGGAATACTCCATAAATTTCTGTGGCTCAAGATCCTAGAAATTCTTAGTATTTTCCTTTCGTAAGGCCTGGTTGTTCAGTAGTTTTCTGGATTCTATGAGGCATTGTAATGTCCTTCCAATAAATCTCCTCTTCAACTAAGCTAATATCAGAATAAGTCCAAAAATTAAGAGAAATAGTATAACACAGGCATCTTCTTCCTCTCTTCATCAGCATTATCTACCATGGTTTGCCATGGAATCTTCCAGAAAAATGGAGTCCAACAAGAAAGAACAAAGATCACATCAAAAGTGGCTGAAGAGGGGCTTCCCTGGTGGCTCGGAGGTAAAGAATCCACCCGCCAAACACGGGTTCCCCTAACTGGGGGAAATTCACATACGCCACACACCAAAACTACTGAACCTGTGCTCTAGAGCCTGGAGGCTACTGCTGAGCCCACCCGCCACAACCACTGAAGCACGTGCTCCCTAAAGCCTGTGCTCTGCAGCAGGAGAAGACACGGCAATGAGAAGCCTGAGCCCCATAACTGGAAAGTAGCCCCAGTCTCCACAGCTAAAGGCAAGCCCCCGTGGCAATGAAGACCCAGCACAGCCAAAATAAATTAATAAATAAAATCATTTTTTTAAGTGACTGAAGAGGTATAGACTGTGTAAGCCCCGTGCGAAGCTAACCAGGGCTGCCCTTTGTTGTCAGTCCATTGCTGTTAATGTAAAAACAATGATATGTAATAAAAAGAGTATTAACCATGTCTGAGGTTCTGTTTGGGTTCTAGCTGTGCTCTGACAGACAGTAAGGAAAGCTTGGGCTTCCTTACTTCTCTTGGCTTTGGACTATCCTTTGAGTTGTCTCACTTCATAAAACAGGACTTAGAGATCTAGAATTCAGTGATCAACTAAGGATTCACTCTTGACTAAATTTGCCTGTCAGTTTGATTAGGAAAAAACAAGGAGATGAAGGCAGATGTTTGCCATCAGAATCACTCCCTGAGGCTCTACAAGGAAAATAGTCCCAGCTTACAGCACTTAAGCAGATACAAAAAAATATGCATGTAGGCATTTCCTTTTCTTCACCTGGCAACTCCTGCAATTCTTCACACCTCGGCCCTGACATTTCTACACCCTCCACTTCACCCCTGCATCTGCTTAGGCGTTCCCCTTAAGTCCTTCCACGGTACCAAACATGTACCCCTCATGGTCATCTTTTGTCTCACTGACTTCCAATCTTCTGATGAATACACAGTCTCCACTAGATTGTCAGTTCCTTTATGAAGCTGAATGTGTTTTGTGCAAAGGAAAATTATTCCTAAAGCAAAATGAAAGGCTCACTCACAGAAACCTCTCGTTTAGGTTGTGTCCAAATTAAGAAATCATTCAAAGACTTCTAAAAGACATAAGATCAAGTTATACATTAAAATGTAACTGTGGCGGATTCATTTTGATATTTGGCAAAACTAATACAATTATGTAAAGTTTAAAAATAAAATAAAAAAAATACAAAAAAAAATGTAACTGGATTGATATCCTAGAAATAAAGAAAAAAACAGAACTTAGAAATTAAAAACAAAAAAACAAACACAGAGGAAGTTTCTGAGAAGATGGTGGAATAGGAAACATCAGAAATGTATCTCCCCTCCTAGACAAAAATTGCACTGACCAGGTCTAAGGCAACTTGTTTGGAACTCTGGAGACTATAGAGGGCCTGAGACTTCCAGGGGAAGGCTAGGACTGTAAATTTTGGTCAATACTGGTCAATTTCAGCTCTTAGTATTAGTACCCACCTCTCAGGCTTATGGCAGACAGCTATGCACATACTCCTGGAGCAGCTTGTACCCAGTTTGCACAGCCGTGGGAGTGAGGATGTCCTCCAAATGCTGGAAGTCTGATATTTGATCACTAATGGCTGCTTTTTTTTTTTTTTTGACTGCACCATATGGCATATGGGATCTTAGTTCCTGAACCAGGGATTGAACCCAAATGCCCTGCATTGAAAGCATGCAGTCTTAACCACTGGACTGTCAAGGAAGTCCCACTGATTGCTGCTTCTACCACAGAAGTGCAGACTAAAAGGAAATATTCCTTGGGTTGCATCTCCTCATACCATTTCAAGTCTCTCCCCATCCTGCCAAAGTGACTTCCAGGTGCTTTAAAGAATCAGTGATTTTTCTCCCTCATTTCTGTCTTTTTTCCCTATTAAGGGCCAGACAGAAGACTGTGCGTGCATGCTCAGTGGCTTCAGTCTTTGAGACCACTCTTTGAGACCACATGGACCATAGTCTGCCAGGTTCTTCTGTCCGTGGGATTCTACCGGCAAGAATACTGTAGTGGGTTTCCATGCCTGGAAATTCAAAAGCAACTGCAGATACAGAGAAAATTAGAAAGTTACCACACATGCCCTGGAGAAAGTGCAGGCTCACAAAAGACCTGAGAAAACCTTAAGTTTGTACTTCAGGCAGATCTTTGGCACAGAGATAGTCTATAACAATAAAGAAAAAGAAACAAAACAAACAACAAAAAGAAAACACTGTGAAAGGAGGAGAATCAGATTTCCAGAGTTACCACATTATTAGCTTCATATGGGCAGTTTTCAACAACAACAAAGGAAAAAATCACAAGGCATTCAAAGAACCACAAAATATGACTCATCCAAAGGAAAAGTAAAGCAACAGAAACTGTTCCTGACAAATACCTGATAGTGGATTTACTACAAGAAAAACTCTAAAGAAAGTATCTTAAAGATGATCAAAGAACTAAAAGAAGACATGGGGAAAGTCAAGAAAGCAATGTATGGACAAAATGGAAATATCAATAAAGAAATATTGAAAAGAAAACCAAAATGAAATTCTGGAGCTGAAAAGTAGAATAACTGAAATTTAAAAATTCACCACTGCTAAGTCACTTCAGTCATGTCTGACTCTGTGCAACCCCATAGACGGCAGCCCACCAGGCTCCGCCATCCCTGGGATTCTCCAGGCAAGAACACTGGAGTGGGCTGCCATTCACTAGAGGAATTCAAAGGTCAATTTGAGCAGGTAGAAGAAAGAACCAGCAAACTTGAAAATAAGACAAAGGAAATTATTAAATCACAGGAAGAAAGAAGGAAAAAAAGACTGAAGAAAAATGGTCATCAAGTGGACCAAAGACATATTATGGCAGTCCAAGAAGGAGGAGAGAGAATAGAACATACTAAATATTTAAATAATGGCCAACAACTTCCCAAACTTGATAAAAGACATGATATGAATGTCAAATAAACTCAACAAATTCCAAACAGGTAAAGAAATCCACACCAAGACACATTTCAATCAAACTGAAAAGTAAAGACAAAGAGGGACTCTTGAAAGCAACAAAAGAGAAGCAATTCATCATATACAAGGGAGCCTCAATAAGATTATAAACAAATTCTCATCAGAAATTTTGGAGATCAGAGGAATTAAGCCAATACATTCCAAGTGCTAAAAGGGAAAAAAACTGTCAACCAAGAACCCTATATCTGTTGGAACTATCCTTCAAAAGTGAGGGAAGGGAATTCCCTGGAGGTCTAGTTGTTAGGACTCAGCTCTTTCACTGCTATGGGCCTGGGTTCAATCCCTGGTGGGAGGACTAAGATCCCTCAAGCCGGGCAGCATGGCCAACAACAACAACAACAAAAGTGAGGGGAAAATTAAGACATTACCAAATGCAGAAGGAGCTCACAGCCACTAGACCTGTCCTGCAAGAAACGGTTACAAGAGTCCTGTAGACTGAAGTGAAAAGACAATAACTCAAAGCCACATGAGTAAGAAAGATCTCAGTAATATAAAGAGACAGCCAATTATAAAAGCTACTATTGCTGTAGCAATGATACATAACTCCACTTTTTTCTACATGATTTAGAAGACTAATCTTTTTCTTAATTATTAATCTAAAACTAGTATTATTGTAACTTTGGCTTATAACTCCACATTGCTTTCTACATAAAAGATACTTAAAATTACTAATTTATATTTTGGGATACACAATTGTATAAAGCTGTAATATTGTGACATCCACAACTGAAAGGGGTGGAGATGGACCTGTTTTTGTATGTTATTGAAATTGAGCAAGTATCAATTACAATTAGAGTGCTATAACTTTAGGTTGTTAAATATAATCCCCATGGAATCCACAAAGAAAATAGCTCAATAAAACACACAAAGGAAATGAAAAAGGAATTGAAATATTTCACTACAAAAAAGTAACTAAGTATAAAATAAGATGTAATGCAAGAAATGAGGGACAAAAAATTATAAGGCGTATAAAAAACAAATAACAAAATGTCGGAAGTCTCAAACTCTCCAATCAAAGAGATTGCCCAAATGGTTTAAAAAAACATGATACAACTATACTGTCTCCAAGAGACTCACTTTAAATTCAAAAATACAAAATAGGTTGAAGATGAAAGGACAGAAAAGGATATTTCATGCAAATAGTAACCAAACGATTGCAGACAAGCTATACTTTTAAGTCAAAAATCTTTACAAGAGTCAAAGAAGGACATTATATATTAACAAAAGTTCTAAGCAGCAAGATTATGTAATAGAGAGTTCCCTGTTAGTCTAGAGGTTGGGATTCAATGCTTTCACTCCCACGGCCTGGGTTCAATCCCTGAGTAGAGAACTCAGATCCCACAGACGTGCACGCTAAGTCACTTCAGTTCAGTTCAGTCGCTCAGTCGTGTCCGACTCCTTGCGACCCCATGAATTGCAGCATGCCAGGCCTCCCTGTCCATCACCAACTCCCGGAGTTCACTCAAACTCACGTCCATCCAGTCGGTGATGCCATCCAGCCATCTCATCCTCTGTCGTCCCCTTCTCCTCCTGCCCCCAATCCCTCCCAGCATCAGAGTCTTTTGTCAACTCTTTGCATGAGGTGGCCAAAGTACTGGAGTTTCAGCTTTAGCATCATTCCTTCCAAAAAATACCCAGAACTGATCTCCTTTAGAATGGACTGGTTGGATCTCCTTGCAGTCCGAGGGACTTTCAAGAGTCTTCTCCAACACCACAGTTCAAAAGCATCAGTTCTTCGGCACTCAGCTTTCTTCACAGTCCAACTCTCACATCCATACATGACCACTGGAAAAACCATAGCCTTGACTAGACGAACCTTTGTTGGCAAAGTAATGTCTCTGCTTTTGAATATGCTATCTAGGTTGGTAATAACTTTCCTTCCAAGGAGGAAGCATCTTTTAATTTCATGGCTGCAATCACCATCTGCAGTGATTTTGGAGCCCCAAAAAATAAAGTCTAACACTGTTTCCACTGTTTCCCCATCTATTTCCCATGAAGTGGTAGGACCGGATGCCATGACCTTCGTTTTCTGAATGTTGAGCTTTAAGCCAACTTTTTCACTCTCCTCTTTCACTTTCATCAAGAGGCTTTTTAGTTCCTCTTCACTTTCTGCCATAAGGTTGATGTCATCTGCATATCTGAGGTTATTGATATTTCTCCCGGCAATCTTGATTCCAGCTTGTGCTTCTTCCAGTGCAGAGTTTCTCATGATGTACTCTGCATGTAAGTTAAATAAGCAGGATGACAATATACAGCCTTGATGTACTCCTTTTCCTATTTGGAACCAGTCTGTTGTTCCATGTCCAGTTCTAACTGTTGCTTCCTGACCTGCATAGAGGTTTCTCAAGAGGCAGGTCAGGTGGTCTGGTATTCCCATCTCTTTCAGAATTTTCCACAGTTTATTGTGATCCACACAGTCAAAGGCTTTGGCATAGTCAGTAAAGCAGAAATAGATGTTTTTCTGGAACTCTCTTTTTCCATGATCCAGCGGATGTTGGCAATTTGGCCTCTGGTTCCTCTGCCTTTTCTAAAACCAGCTTGAACATCTGGGAGTTCACGGTTCACATATTGCTGAAGCCTGGCTTGGAGAATTTTGAGCACTACTTTACTAGCATGTGAGATGAGTGCAATTGTGCGGTAGTTTGAGCATTCTTTAGCATTGCCTTTCTTTTGGATTGGAATGAAAACTGACCTTTTCCAGTCCTGTGACCACTGCTGAGTTTTCCAAATTTGCTGGCATATTGAGTGCAGCACTTTCACAGCATCATCTTTCAGGATTTGAAATAGTTCTACTGGAATTCCATCACCTCCACTAGCTTTGTTCATAGTGATGCTTTCTAAGGCCCACTTGACTTCACATTCCAGGATGTCTGGCTCTAGGTCAGTGATCACACCATTGTGATTATCTGGGTCATGAAGATCTTTCTTGTACAGTTCTGTGTATTCTTGCCACCTCTTCTTAATATCTTCTGCTTCTGTTAGGTCCATACCATTTCTGTCCTTTATCGAGCCCATCTTTGCATGAAAGGTTCCCTTGGTATCTCTAATTTTCTTGAAGAGATCTCTAGTCTTTCCCATTCTGTTGTTTTCCTCTATTTCTTTGCATTGATCCCTGAGGAAGGCTTTCTTATCTCTTCTTGCTATTCTTTGGAACTCTGCATTCATATGCTTATATCTTTCCTTTTCTCCTTTGCTTTTTGCTTCTCTTCTTTTCACAGCTATTTGTAAGGCCTCCCCAGACAGCCATTTTGCTTTCTTGCATTTCTTCTCTATGGGGATGGTCTTGATCCCTGTGTCCTGTACAATGTCACGAACCTCAGTCCATAGTTCATCAGGCACTCTATCAGATCAAGTCCCTTAAATCTATTTCTCACTTCCACTATATAATCATACGGGATTTGATTTAGGTCATACATGAATGGTCTAGTGGTTTTCCCTACTTTCTTCAATTTAAGTCTGAATTTGGCACTAAGGAGTTCATGATTTGAGCCACAGTCAGCTCCCCGTCTTGTTTTTGCTGACTGTATAGAGCTTCTCCATCTTTGGCTGCAAAGAATATAATCAATCTAATTTTGGTGTTGACCATCTGGTGATGTCCATGTGTAGAGCCTTCTCTTGTGTTGTTGGAAGAGGGTGTTTGCTATGAGCAGTGCGTTCTCTTTGCAAAACTCTATTAGCCTTTGCCCTGCTTCATTCTGTATTCCAAAGCCAAATTTGCCTGTTACTCCAGGTGTTTCTTGACTCCCTACTTTTGCATTCCAGTCCCCTATAATGAAAAGGACCTCTTTTTTGGGTGTTAGTTCTAAAAGGTCTTGTAGGTCTTCGTAGAACCGTTCAACTTCAGCTTCTTCAGAGTTACTGGTTGGGGCATAGACTTTGATTACTGTGATATTGAATGGTTTGCCTTGGAAACGAACAGAGATCATTCTGTCATTTTTGAGATTGCATCCAAGTATTGCATTTCAGACTCTTTTGTTGACCATGATGGCTACTCCATTTCCTCTAAGGGATTCCTGCCCGCAGTAGTAGATAAAATGGTCATTTGAGTTAAATTCACGCATTCCAGTCCATTTTAGTTTGCTAATTCCTAGAATGTCGATGTTCACTCTTGCCATCTCCTGTTTGACCACTTCCAATTTGCCTTGATTCATGGACCTAACATTCCAGGTTCCTATGCAATATTGCTCTTTACAGCATCGGACCTTGCTTCTATCACCAGTCACATCCACAGCTGGGTATTGTTTTTGCTTTGGCTCCATCCCTTCATTCTTTCTGGAGTTATTTCTCCACTGATCTCCAGTAGCATATTGGGCCCCTACTGACCTGGGGAGTTCCTCTTTCAGTATCCTATCATTTTGCCTTTTCATACTGTTCATGGGGTTCTCAAGGCAAGAATACTGAAGTGGTTTGCCATTCCCTTCTCCAGTGGACCACATTCTGTCAGACCTCTCCACATGACCCGCCCGTCTTGGGTGGCCCCGCAAGGCATAGCTTAGTTTCATTGAGTTAGATAAGGCTGTGTCCATGTGATTAGATTGACTAGTTTTCTGTGAGTATGGTTTCAGTGTGTCTGCCCTCTGATGCCCTCTCGCGACACCCACCGTCTTACCTGGTCATATCCAACTCTTGGTGACCGTGTGCAAGAAGCGCCTTCTAGACTTTCTCATTCCCCTTCCCAGTGTCTGTAAAATTATAGTTGATGGGTGTGGGGGGCAGGATGAAAAGAATCTGGAGATGTAGGGCAACAACTAACTGGGAAGGGCTTGAAGATATAAGCTGGAATTTTAATTTGAAATCAGTGGTTTCCAAACTCAGATATACAGGCTGGTATCAATCTGCAAAGGAATGAAAAATAGTGTGTATAATATAGTACGTTGGTAATTTAGTTCATTCAGTTTTTAAATTCTAAGATGATTTCTTTCTTCTGTTTTGTTAAGAACATATTCTTTCTTTCGTAAAATGATGGCACTAATAGGTGATAGATTGTTTTTAATGTTTCTACTTTTAAAAATAAATGTCAGTGCCCCTAATTTTTTAAATGATACTAGGCTACAATTACAGGGAAGCTTTTAGGTAAGGAGCTCATAAGATAAGATTTGTTTCCTAGACTTCAACTAAAATGTCAGCCTTTTGAATTATAAACTTTCGTATCCACAACTCTACCAAAAAAAAGACAGAGACCAGTATTAGTTGACAAGACTGTTAAAAAAAATGTATATATATATATATACACACACACATATATTTACCATAGTAGGAATAACAAAGTGCAATTAAAAAAAATCCTAGGTCAAATATGATTTTCTTCTCTGTGATTCTTTAGAAGGCTATTTATAATACATTTTAAAAGAGGTGATTAACATTCAGCTATTTCATCAACAATGCGTGTGTGTTAGTTGCTCAGCCATGTCCGACTCCTTGTGACCCCATGGACTGTAGCCAGCCAGGCTCCTCTGTACATGGAATTTTCCAGGCAAGACTGCTGGAGTGGATTGTCATTTCCTTCTCCAGGGGATCTTCCTATCCAGAGATTGAACCTGAATCTCGTGCATTGGCAGGCAAATTCTTTACTGTCTGAGCCACCAGGGAATCCTTGTAAATAAACCAGATAATTGTAACTTATTCTAAGAATTACACAGGAAACATGATTTGACCATTATTCTCGGTTAGTCATTCAAAAAACACCCATTGAGTCAGGAACTTGGGGGAGGAAGAAGTATGCAGAGGTGAAAAATACATAGAACCTGTCTTCAAAAATCTCAAAGTCTGGTGAATAAAATACTCAAAAAATTTTTATAAAACACTATTTACGTGTTATAATAAAGGATTTTACTATGTGAGAGGGAGAGAGATTCTAGGAGCTATTTTAATTAGTTTCTTAGCTACATTCTACAAATTCTAGCATACCATAGATAACATGAATATTCATTGGAAGGACCAATGCTAAAGCTGAAGCTCCAGTACTTTGACCACCTGATGTGAAGAGCCACCTCATTGGAAAAGAGCCTGATGCTGGGGAAAATTAAAGGCAGGAGGAGAAGGGGACAATAGAGGATGACATGGTTGGATATCACCACGGACTCAGTGGACATGAGGAAGCCTGGCATGCTGCAGTCCGTGGAATCATAAAGAGTTGGATATGACTTAGCGACTGAACAAAAACATGAATAACAAGCAAGTCCAAAACTCCAGTTTGATCATAAAGTATTCCAGACAAGCAAAACCTCTCAAATAGGCTTGGGACTCCCCACCAGCTGGATCAAAACTTTTTCGGAACTGTGATATATCCTAAGACTTGACAAGACACCAGACCTGTGTCATGGTCTGAAAGCTCTCCCTACCTATTCCACTCCCTCCCCGTTTATCCTTCCTAACACAGCAAGGATACCTGAGGATAAATCCCTTGCACGTCTAATCAAAAACAACCAAACTCATAGAAAAAGACATCAGATTTGTGTTTGCCAGAGGCAGCGAGTGGGGAGTGTGGGAACCCTGTGAAGGTGGATCAAAAGGCACAGGCTTCCAATTTTAAGATAAATAAGTGCTGGGGATTTAATGTAAAAATGATGACTACAGTTAACAATGCTCTATGATATACCTGAAAGTTGCTAATAGAGTAGATCCTAAAAGTTCTCACCACAAAGAAAATAATTTTTGTAACTAAAGAGGTGATGGATCTCAACTTATTTTGGTAATCATTTCACAATGAATACATATGTCAAGGCACTCTACTGTACATATTAAACTTACACAATGTGTGTGCCAATCATGTGTCAATAAAACTGAAAGGAAAAATCTCTTACATGTCTAAACGTCTGCTCTTTGGAGGACTCGAACCAACACAAGGAGTGTTCTGTTTATCTATCATTGCCTTTAAAGCTGCCCTAAATAATCACTTAAAACAATTATTTTATTAAATCTCATGATTTTGTGGGTCAGGAATGCAGGCAAGGGTCCACAGGGTACCCTGGTTTGGAGGGTCCAAGACCTGCCATTTTGGTGGCTGGAAATCTGGGCTCAGCTGGAAAAGTCGACCATATGACCCACGCGTGGCCTTTCCAGCATGGAGATCTTGCTGGTCAGCCTTCACACATGTGGCTTAGGGCTCAAAAGAAAGTGTTCCCACAAACAAAGAGAAGCTGTGGAGCCTTTTAGACACGTAGCCTCACCTCTGCCATACCCCGCTGGTCAAAGTAGTCACAGGTCACCCACAGTAAAGAGGCAGCATACACCCCACTTTAACACAAGAAGTGCCAAAGAATTTGCAGTCATGTCTTAAAACTGCCACATGGGGTCAGCCTTCCTCTTACGAAACCCTCTGTTACTTAAATCAGAGGAGATTAACTGAAAGTATGTGAAAGAAAGAAAGTGAAGTCGCTCAGTCGTGTTTGGGACCCCGTGGACTGTAGCCCACCAGGCTCCTCCGTCCATGGGATTCTCCAGGCAAGAATACTGCAGTGCGTTGCCATTTCCTTCTCCAGGGGATCTTCCCAACCTAGGGATCGAACCCAGGTCTCCCGCATTGCGGGCAGACTCTTTAACCTCTGAGCCACCAGGGAAGCCCAACTGAAAGTATACTTGCTACAATAAAAATGTTGTATGGATTAGCAAAATTAAACTCTAGCTTGCACCCTCATTTGCCATCACAACCTAGATGTCAGTACCCGAACAAACAAAACGGGAACAAACAAAATGGGAATACAGAGTTACTGCTTTACTGTTCCAGTGGAGACTTGTAGACCATAACCCTGGTGACCCCAGCTGTTTCTCTGAGGGTAAATGTTTCACCATCTGCACATACTGAAGGCTGTCAGGCAACATGACCCCTGCCCACTTATTTACTGACCATATTAAGTGTGTAAAACAGTTACTCCCATTATGGACAAGCATTGAGAGCATGGTGAACTCCACTTTGGCTCGACTCCAGCTAGGGGACAGCTGTGAGCTACTGTTGCAACTTGAATTGGTGAGAAAGAAACAAGGCATTATGATTCTCAAAGGACGGTGGGATAAACTTTAAGAATAACTCAGTCTTTCATCCCTGATTTCTTTTGCTGAGGCATTTTCCTGAGGATTATACTTTAGGATCAAGAACCAATAATTCTCCTTGGTTATAAACCCACATAATGGTGGACTTGCTGTCTTAGATTTGAATAATAATGATTATCGTTTGCTTTATGTGCATGTTTTTGGGCTAAACATTAACGTGCAAGAAGCCTTGAGAACTGCCTCAGCATCACAGCAAAAACATATTTGACAGGCTTCTTTTTCTTGCCTCTCAAGTTAGCAAATTCACCTAACTCTGAATAAAAGCAAGCCACTATGTAGAAAAGTTTGGGAACCTTAAATAACAAATTGGAAATCTATTCAAATGTAGCACCTAGTTATACTTTTTCGGTTATCTATATCTAGATCATATTTAGGAAAGAATCTACCTCCAAGTAAGTAGATTACAACCTCTTTAGGAATCATTCTCATATAAAAACAGGATTAATCTAATACACTCTAAACCTCCTCGCCCATGATATGAAAAGTGTAGTTCTTGACAGAAAAGTCTATGTCTAAACTCTTCTGAATTAGAAACCTAAGGATTAGCACCATCACACGCACATGGAAGTTGTCTGATAAATTTATTTTTGAATGGTTGAATGATGGAATGAATACAGTATTTGAATTAATTACTCAATTAACATTTTCACTTTATACATTTTCTAAAAGATGATGATATAAACCAAGAATGAAAGGTAAGGTGGAGGCTAAGTTAAATTTGAAATAGCTTAATGGTTTATATTCAGTTTATTAAGGATTATACTTAGAAGATGTTAATTATAACTTACTTAGGGAAGATTTCCTTTGAACTTCATTTCTTATATGTTCATATCAGATATTTAGGGGTTTTTTTTGTTTTGTTTTTTTTTTTTGCCAAACCCCAATATTATGGTTATATCAGTAACCATCACATCACCAACAAAGACTAAAGGACATCATCTTAATTCCTTTCAGGCAGGGAACTTAGCTGCTTTGTTAGCTCCTAGAAGAGCATGTTGGAGAAGGCAACGGCACCCCACTCCAGTACTCTTGCCTGGAAAATCCCATGGACGGAGGAGGCTGGTAGGCTGCAGTCCATGGGGTCGCTAAGAGTCGGACACGATGGAGCGACTTCACTATGACTTTTCACTTTCGTGTATTGGAGGAGGAAATGGCAACCCACTCCAGTGTTCTTGCCTGGAGAATCCCATGGACAGAGGATCCTGGTGGGCTGCCATCTCTGGGGTCACATAGAGTCGGACACGACTGAAGCGACTTAGCAGCAGTAGCAACAGCAGAAGAGCATGTGAGTAGGGCACCCGTTTATTATTTGTGAAAAGAAGGAATTAATTAATGTATAAATTAGTGGCCTGGAAAAGAATTGACCAGAAATTGACTTTTTACTGAATGATTTCTCCATGTCCTGTGCTCACTGAAATAATAATTGCTGACATGTAAATACTTAGAAGGATTTCTGTGGTGGCTAAGCGATAAAGAATCCACCTGCAAGGGTTTGATCCCTAGGTTGGGAAGATGCCCTGAAGGAGGGCATGGCAGGCCACTCCAGTGTTCTTGCTGGAGAATCCCATGGACAGAGGAGCGTGGCGGGCTACAGTCCACAGTGTAGCAAAGAGTCAGACACGACTGAAGAGACTTAGCATGCACGCTTTGTTCCAAGCATTGACAGTTGAATGTGTTCTTTGGATTGTCTATTGCTAAGTAGCAAAGAACCATCAAACGTAGGATCTTGAAAGTACTATAACCATTTTCTATCACGTAATTCTGGGGCTTGACTAGGTAGCGCTGCTAGTCTTGTTTACAGTGCACGCATGCTCAGTCGCTCAATCGTGTCCAACTCTTTGTGAATCTGTGGACGGTAGACTGCCAGGCTCCTCTGTCCACGGAACTTTCCAAGCAATACTGGAGTTGGCATTTCCTTCAAATGGGCTGCCATTTCCTTCTCCAGGGGATCTTCTCGACCTGGGGATCGAACCCGCGTCTCCTGCATCTCCTGCATTGGCGATGCAGGAGGGTTCGACTACTCAGCCGCCTGGGAAGCCCAATCTTGTGTAGGGTCTTTCATAAATCTTCAGCCAGGTGGTGGCTGGGCCAGAATGTCTGAGATGGCTTCCTTCACGTGTCTAGCACCTTAGCAGGAGGACTGGAAAGCTGGGACCTCTCTCCCCACAAATGGCCTCTTTTGTACACAATGACTGAATCCCCAGACCTACCATTTCCAAGGGGGCAGAATCAGAAGCATCACTTCTTCTGAGTGCTACTGGTTAAAGCATACACCGGTCCAGTCAGCCAGGTTCAAAGTGAAGGAAAATAAGCTCCACTTCTCAACCGACAAAGAATTTGTAACCATCTTCAACCCACTCTACATACTTACACTCTAATCATTATAGCAACCCTGAAAGGTAGGTATTATTGCCTCCATTTCATAAAAGAGGAAACTCTCACAGCCAGTAATGACACTTGGATTTGAAGCAATTTTTGTATGTTTCCAGTCCTTTTTCTTTTGTTGCATCTCCAAGAAGGTGGGGCTTCCCAAGTGGCTCATTGGTAAAGAACCCACTGCCAACGCAGGAGCCACAGGAGACACAGGTTCGATCTCTGGGTCAGGAGGATCCCCTGGAGAAGGAAATGCCAATCCACTCCAGTATTCTTGCCAGGATAAGCCCAGAGACAGAGGAGCCCGGTGGGCTACGGTCCATGGGATCGCAAAGAGTCAGATGCGAAGGAGCACACCTGCTTTTATTTGCATTTCCAAAAAGATTACGTTAAGAATATACATAACAAAAAAGGCAATGGCACCCCACTCCAGTACTCTTGCCTGGAAAATCCCATGGACGGAGGAGCCTGGTAGGCTGCAGTCCATGGGGCCGCTAAGAGTCGGACATGACTGAGAGACTTCACTTTGACTTTTCACTTTCATACATTGGAGAAGGAAATGGCAACCCACTCCAGTACTCTTGCCTAGAGAATCCCAGGGATGGGGGAGCCTGGTGGGCTGCCGTCTATGGGTTCGCACAGAGTTGGACACGACTGAAGTGACTTAGCAGCAGCAACAAAAAAAAAATTAAAGTATATCTAATTCTGTGTCTGGACTTCGTCACTTGCTTCATTCTTGTCCCTGAAAACTATGTATTTACTGAATCATCAAGCAGAACCTCATATTGCTTTTTTGGCTCCAAAGTCTCCCCTTCAATTCTTATCATCATTGTTGTCAACAAAAATACACTCATTCTTTCTTTGGCCTGGCGCTCCTTTTCTTTCACAACCCCAGACAATGGTTCAGCAAACAGCCCATTGCCAGGCCTTGGTTCTTCCATTGCTCTTCGGCTCCCCTGAGTTTACCACACAGATTTCAGCTCCAGGCTAACTTGCCCTAAAACACAATCACATTCTCTGCTGACATGTCCTTCAGGAATACAAAATAGTTTCATATTGGCCTAACAACCATAATTCTTCCCTAACCCAAAGACCTAAACATAGACGATGTGTTCTTCCAGGAATTTTATCTTTCATATTTAGCTCCTTTCTTACTTTCATGTTCCAGAGTTTGTTTTTATATTTTGCCTGAGGTAGGGAGCTAATTAATTTTTTTCACATAGTGAAACAAATTTTTCTACAAAACTTTTCAGTTCAGTCTCAGTCATGTCCGACTCTTTGCGACCCCATGAACTGCAGCACACCAGGCCTCCCTGTTCATCACCAACTTCTAGAGCTTACTCAAACTCATAGCCATTGAGTCGGTGATGCCATCCAGCCATCTTATCCTCTGTCATTCCCTTCTCCTCCTGCTTTCAATCTTTCCCAGCATCAGGGTCTTTTCCAAGGAGTCAGTTCTTCACATCAGGTGGCCAAAGTATTGGAGCTTCAGCTTCAGCTTCAGCATCAGTCCTTCAAATGAATATTCAGGACTGATTTCCTTTAGGATTGACTGGTTGGATCTCCTTGCAATCAAAAGGACTCTCAAGAGTCTTCTCCAACAAGTGCAAAAGCATCAATTCTTTAGCACTCAGCTTTCTTTATGGTCCGACTCTGATATCCTCACATGACTACTGGAAAAACCATAGCTTTGACTAGATGGACCTTTGTTGTTTGCAAAGTAATGTCTCTGCTTTTTAATATGCTGTCTAGGTTGGTCACAGCTTTTCTTCCAAGGAGCAAGTCTCTTTTAATTTCATAGCTGCAGTCACCATCTGCAGTGATTTTGGAGCCCCCAAAATAAAGTTTGTCATTGTTTCCATTGTTTCCCTATCTATTTGCCATGAAGTGATGGGACCAGATGCCATGATCTTCATTTTCTGAATGTTGAGTTTTAAGCCAACTTTTTCACTCTCCTCTTTCACTTTCATCAAGAGGATTTTTAGTTCTTCTTCACTTTCTGCCATAAGGGTGGTGTCATCTGCATATCTGAGGTTATTGATATTTCTCCTGGCAATCTTGATTCCAGCTTGTGCTTCTTCCAGCCCAGTGTTTCTCATGATGTACTCTGCATATTAGTTAAATAAGCAGGGTGACAATATACAGCCTTGACGTACTCCTTTCCCAATTTGGAGCCAGTCCATTGTTCTCTGTCTGGCCCTAACTGTTTCTAACAAAATATTTCTAACAAAATATTTAAATAACCAAGACTCCCATGTGCCTCTTTCTGGATTCTATTCTGTTTCACGGTGCATTTGTGTATTCCTATACTAGTACCGCAGTGTTTATGTAGGATGGCTGGATAACATGTCTGAATAGCTAGTAGTATAAGTTTGTTGAGTAGAGTTGACTTGTTGCATCTTGCCACCAAAGCCTAAGATATTTAGTACCTAGCCTTTTATGGAAAAAGTTTTGCTGATCAATGGTCTTGGACTTGCATTCTTCTACATAAATTGCAGAATTATTCTGGCAATGTTCCCAGTTCCAAGTTCTTGAGGGCAAGTCTCAGAAACTGGTTCTGTCTCACTAAATGCAAAATGAATTCATTGGAGAGGATATCGGAGAGTTCACAGAAATTCTCCGAAAGGAGGTTATAGAAAAAGACTCCAAAAATGAGTGAGAAGCACAGGAGGCCTGGCAACAGCATGACAGAGAAGGCTACAATGCAGGAGACACTCGGTCAGATGCCACCACAGGGAAAAGCCTTCTGAGCGCCTCCTGCACTACTTTACTGCTCATGTAAGATTCAGAGTTCTGGGAAGGAGAATTTTATGTCTGAGCTAGAATCACATATGTGCTAGCTTCCAAAAAGCAATAAGGAGTACCTTTCCTCTTTCATAGAGTCCTGCCTTCTCCCAGGAGTCACTTGATGGTTCATTCAAAATGTGAGAGCAGCAGGATCTCTCCAAAGAGGCTATGACTTGCTTGGAACTGCATTGCATTGGGGGGAAATTGTCATCTCTAAATACTGTATTCTCATTCATGAAGATAATTCATTTCACTATTATTTCAGCTCTTTCTTATGCTCTTTGATGGAGTATTTAAGGGCTTCCCGGGTGGCTCATTGGTAAAGAATCCACCTGCCATTCATTGCAGCAGAGACAAGTTCAGTCCTTAGGTCAGGAAGGTCCCCTGGAGAAGGAAACGGCAAACACTCCAGTATGCGTGCCTGGAGAAGTCCATGGACAAAGGAGCCTGGCGGGCTACAGTCCATGGGGTCGCAAAAAGTCAGACATGACAGAGCGACTATGACTCACTCTCTGAGAGGAAAGCTACTGATTTTGGTATATTGATCTTATAATCAGCAAATACTGAACTCACTTATTACTTCTAAGAGTCTGTTGATTTTCTTCTACAGAAACAATCATGACACTTGAAAATGACAATTTGGGAACTTCCTGGTGGTCTAGTTGTCAAGACTCTGTGCTTCCACTGCAGGGGGTGCAGGGTTGATCCTGGTGGGGGAACTATGGTCCCCTATGCTGTGCAGCATGGCCAAAAAAGAAAATAACAATTTTATATCTTCCCACCCAATCCTTCTATTTCTTAGTGTTTTTTCCTATCTGATAACATTGGCCTGAACTTCCAACATTATGAACATTGGGATAGCATATATTATTGTATTGTTCCTAATTTTAAGGTGAATGCCTTCAAGTTCTTCCATGTAAAAAGATAAATACCTTTCTATTATGTTAAGGGAGTTCCTTCCTATTTCTAGTTGAAATCATAAATAAGTATAAAATGAATCTTATTCTGAACCTGTTGAAATGTATTTCATTCTTTAGTTTGTTAGTATGGGAAATTATATTAATCAATCTTTCACATAGAAATTTCTCCTTGCACTCTTAAGAATTAACCATAATTAGCCACAATATATGTCATTATTTAATCATTATGAAATTCAGGTAAGCAATATGGATTCTTGCATCTTTGTTCACAAGTGAGGCTACTTTTATCAAGTTTTGAGGTTAGATGTTAAATGGTTTCAGAAAAGGAGTTGGCAATCTCATCTTTCTTGAAGGAGGAAAATAATAAAACTAAGGTTGCAAAGTAATAAGACAGAGAAGTTTTTAAAGTGGAAATGATTACCAAAATTACAATTTGTTCTTTTAAAAAGTTACTAAAAATAGAAAAATAATAAGTTGCCCACACACTCCAAACTGCCCAAGAGAACTCCATTGTACACTTTTGTCCTCTCACAATTCTTAAGAGCAGACCCTTTCATTCTCAAAATGTCACTGTTGGGCAATAAATCAACTGTAGGTTGAACCTACAAGTGACATGAGTGTGTTATTTAGTTGCTAAGTTGTGTCTGACTCTCTTGCGACCCCAAGGACTGTAGCTGGCCAGGCTGCTCTGTCCATGGGATTTTCCAGGCAAGAATACTGGAGTGGGTTGCCATTTCCTCCTCCAGGGGATCTTCCCAACCCAGGGATGGAATTCACATCCCCTGTATTGCAGGCAGATTCTTTTCCACTGAGCCAGCAGGGAAGCCAATCTGGGTTTAGGTCACACATTAACTCTTTAACTTTGGTATTTTCACCTGGCCTCTCTGAGTTTCAGAGAGTTCCATCATTAGAACGGAAATCATAGCATTTACCTCCCCAGGTGCTTTGAAGAGTAAGTTGTATAAGCAATTAAAAGTTTAACTTCTAAATAAAAGCTAATTTTAGTACCAACCATTCCCAGCAATCCACAGATTAGAGCAAGGGTTCTGGCACCCAGGTCAATGCAACAAAATTCCAAAGCCATCCTGACTAGAAGCAGGAAAGTGTGTATGAGGCTATAACACTCTGAATGCCAAAGAATGTTCAAACTACTGCACGATAGCACTCATCTCACACACTAGCAAAGTAATGCTCAAAATTCTTCAAGCCAGGCTTCAAGAGTACATGAACTGTGAGCTTCCAGATGTTCAAGCTAGATTTAGAAATGGCAGGGGAACCAGAGATCAAATAGTCAACATCCATTGGATCATGGAAAAAGCAAGATATTTCCAGAAAAACATCTACTTCTGCTTTATTGATTATGCCAAAGCCTTTGACTGTGTGGATCATAACAAACTGTGAAAAATTCTTAAAGAGATGGGAATAACAGAACACCTGACCTGCTTCCTGAGAAATCTGTATGCAGGTCAGGAAGCAACAGTCAGAACTGGACATGGAATAACAGACTGGTTCCAAATTGGGAAAGGAGTATGTCAAGGCTGTATATTGTCACCCTGCTTATTTAACTTATATGCATCATGCAAAATGCCAAGCTGGATGAAGCACAAGCTGGAATTAAGATTGCCAAGAAAAATATCAATAACCTCAGATATGCAGATGACACCACCCTTATGGCAGAAAGTGAAGAGGAACTAAAGAGCCTCTAAACGAAAGTGAAAGAGGACAGTGAAAAGGCTGACTTAAAATTCAACATTCAAAAAATGAAGATCATGGCATCCAGTTCCATCACTTCATGGCAAATAGATGGGGAAACAATGGAAACAGTGACAGACTTTAATTTCTTGGGCTCCAAAATCACTGCAGATGGTGACTGCAGCCATGAAATTAAAAGACACCTGCTCCTTAGAAGAAAAGCTGTTACCAACCTAGCTGCTGCTGCTGCTGCTGCCAAGTCACTTCAGTCGTGTCCGACTCTGTGCGACCCCATAGATGGCAGCCCACCAGGCTCCCCCGTCCCTGGGATTCTCCAGGCAAGAACACCAACTTAGACAGCATATTAAAAAGCAGAGACATTATTTTGTCAACAAAGGTCCATCTAGTCAAAGCTATGGTGTTTCCAGTAGTCATGAATGGATGTGAGAGTTGGGCTATAAAGAAAGCTGAGCGCTGAGGAATTGATGCTTTTGAACTGTGATGTTGAAGAAGACTCTTGAGAGTCCCTTTGATTGCAAGGAGATCCAACCAGTCAATCCTAAAGGAAATCAGTCCTGCATATTCATTGGAAGGACTGATGCTGAAGCTGAAGCTCCAATACTTTGGCCACCTGATGGGAAAACTGAGTCCTTGGAAAAGACCCTGATGTTGTGAAAGACTGAAGGCAGGAGAAGGGGACGACAGAGGATGAGATGGTTGGATGGCATCACCGACTCAATGAACATGAGTTTGAGTAAACTCCGGGAGTTGGTAATGGACAGGGAGGCCTGGTGTGCTGCAGTCCATGAGGTTGCAAAGAGTTGGACACAACTGACTGAACTGAACTGATAACACTGTATGAAATAATAGACAAAATACATATTGGTGTCCATCCCCAGTTCATGCCACAGAGCTCCTAAAACCCTTGTGATCTGCTAAATAAGGGCATCAGTAACATTTTTTTTTCTAATATTTGATATCTGACCCTTGACAATAATTTCTGAACCCTTTGTAATTTCCTGAGTGATACAAACTTTTCTTATCAGGAGGCAACTCTGGGTGGGCTCCTGGATGAGGCCTGGTCACCAGAAAAACCAAACCATGATTAGAAGCTTAGAATTTTCTGACCCATCCCCAAACATACCCCCATTCTCTTGAGGAAGGAGAAGGAAATGAGTCACAGATCAATCATACCTATGTGATGAAGCCTCCATTAAAATCTCCAAAGGAAGGGGTTTGGAGAGCTTTCGGGTTGGTGAACACATCCATGTCAGTATACCCTAGCTCCATGGAGACAGTAACTCCTGAACCTAGGGCCCTTCCAGTCTTCTTGACTCATGTATTCCTTTCAGCTCTTTTTCTGTCTGTTCATCTGCATCCTTTGTCACATCTTTTAATAAACTGGTAAACATACCTGTTTTCCCTGTGCTCCATGAGCCATTCTAGCAAATGATTGACTCTAAGGAGGGAGATCTTAGGAACCCCTGGTTTGTAGTCACGTTGGACGGAAGTTGTGGGTAACTTCAGACTTATTACTTAGGCTTGGTATCTGAAGTGAGTGTGTGTAGGGTGGGGCAGGGGGAGAATCTCTGGATCTGATGCTATCTCCAGGTAGATCATGTCAGAATTGATTGGACGGAAGTTGTGGGTAACTTCAGACTTATTACTTAGGCTTGGTATCTGAAGTGAGTGTGTGTAGGGTGGGGCAGGGGGAGAATCTCCTCTGGATCTGATGCTATCTCCAGGTAGATCATGTCAGAATTGAGTTAAATTATAGGCCAGCTGTTAGAGATGCAGGTTCAGTCCCTGGGTCAGGAAGATTCCCTAGAGGAGGGCATGGCAATCCAGTCCAGTGTTCTTGCCTGGAGAATCCCATGGACAGGGGAGCCTCGTGGGCTACAGTCCAATGGGTTGCAAAGAATTACACACAACTAAAGTGATGGACTGTGAAGAAAGCTGAGGGCTGAAAAATTGATGATTTTGAACTACGGTTTTGGAGAAGACTCTTGAGAATCCCTTGGACTGCAAGGAGATCCAACCAGTCCATCCTAAAGGAGATCAGTCCTGGGTGTTCATTGGAAGAACTGATGCTGAAGCTGAAACTCCAGTACTTTGGCCACCTCTTGCGAAGAGTTAACTCATTGGAAAAGACCCTGATACTGGGAGGGATTGGGGGCAGGAAGAAAAGGGGATGACAGAGGATGAGATGGCTGGATGGCATCACCAATTCGATGCACATGAGTTTGGGTAAACTCCAGGAGTTGGTGATAGACAGGGAGGCCTGGCATGCTGCGATTCACGGGGTCACAGTTGGACACGACTGAGCAACTGAACTGAACTGAAAGTGATGCACACTTCTTCTAATAGGCCATCCACCTGGTGTTGCTTCTTATGGGGGGAAGACCCCTACACATCTGGCGTCAGAAGTGCTGTGAGTGTGGTAGTACAAGGAAGAACAAAGAAAAACACGTGAGAAAGACCAGGTATTTTTCCTACACAACCACCAATGCCCAGTGCCCCACCTCCTCCCACCCCCACTACCTACTAGGTCACTGAGGATATTCCAGGTTTGATCTACGACCCTTGAGAGCAGGCTTCCTGCAAAGCTCTAGTCTAAAAAATCAGGGAAGCCCAAATCCAAAGATGTCACCTTCAGCAATTCTTTGTCCCCATCCCCTGTTCCCAATAACCATCTCCTTCATCCATCAGAGTCTGGGTTCTTCCTTGTACTCAGCAACCTCCCCTCCACCAGTAATATGTGCCAACATATAAATGTTGACACAGTAATATGTGCCAACATATAAATGTTGACAATGCATAATCTTGTCTGGTTTTGTGTTTTTCTTTTTTTTCAATGCACTAGAAAGTGAAGTGCAAATATTTTTCGCATCTTTGGGGAAGCAAGTCCTCCCTTCCCGGGAGCAAAGAAGAACGTGTTTTTCAAGTTATGGATTGAATGAGCTTAAAATGTATGGTGAAGGAGCACTAGGGAGGAACTTCCTCCCAGACTTGGAGACTACATAGTGGTGGGAGGTAAGGAGTCCATAGGTCCAGAAGCAGCAGGAGCCGGGCTCTATTCCAAGTCATTACCCTGAGAAGTAGCAAGGGTCCAGACAGGAGGTAGGTGGTTTACCCAGGGAAGCTGGGGCCCAGGCACTGGGTTTCAGAGCTTTGCCAAATATTCCAGTACCCTCAGTGTGTCAGGGAAACTGCCAGAAGCTGCCAGCCCAGACAGGATTGTGCAGACACAGAAAATGGGAAGACCAGCAGTAACCGGGGTGGGAGAGATGACTCATCAGCCAGGGAGTGTGGTCCAGGTGGCAATGGAGGCTGTCAGAATGACTTATATACCTTCCTACCGGCCCAGTGAGCTTCCTGCGGCTCCGCAGTAAGAAGCCACCTGTCAATTCCCCAGTTTGATCCTTGGGTCTGGAAGATCCCCTGGAGAAGGAAATGGCAACCCCCTCCAGTATTCTTGTCTGGAAAACCCCATGGACCGAGGAGCCTTGGCAGGCTCAGTCCATGCGGCTGCAAGAGTCAGACACGACTTAACAACTAAACAGCAACCAGCCCAAAGGAGTGGCAACTTGGAATCAAAACTAGGTTGATCCAGAGATCACAAAGAAATGTAATATTTCTTACACACCTGAGCTTTTGATCTTAGATTTGGACCTGTTACAATACAATAGATTCCTACTCAGGGTATAAATCCAGGAGATGAAGGACTAACCCCAGGAAGAAAAGCCTCTGTTGACCATTCTGTGATCACCCTTCCAGACTCATTTTTGCTGCGCTCCAGGCATACCTCGGACCCCACACTGCTCACCACCGCAGCACCCATCCTCAGCCCTGCCAGCCTTCCAGGGCAAGGCCCCTGTGTCTCCTCTCCCACTTTGTCTTGAGGTCTTTTATTTCAGGAAAGAGGCACGTGTAGGATGGAGGGATTTCTCTTCCTCGATTACTTTCCAAATGTTCTCTAAGAGACCATCTATCCCCTGGTGATTCTCGAGTCTGTATCACCAGCCTTGTCCTGACTATAGAATAACAGCTCGTGGGTGTGACACCCCCTTGGTACCCTACCTAGAATTCAAGCTCTAAATGCTAAAACTAGAACATATTAACTTGTGCCACCCTGCCCTTAGATACCCCTATGTCAGTAATTAGAACCACCAACCAGTTGACTTAATTAGAAACCCAAAGTCATCAACTCTTTTTAAATGTTCTTTATTCGCCACCTCCTCCAGTCCCATGACTTCTGACTTCATATAGGACTTCACCATTTCCTGTCTGGATCATCACAATAGCCTCCTGACCCATCAAACTCCAGTATACTTCCCACAAAGCCAGATTGATCTTCCCAAAACACAAAGTGATTGTCACTCCCCTTTTTAGCATCCTTCAGTGATACCTCACTCTTCTGCTTTTCCATGTCATATAAACTGTGGCCCTTGGCTGAATCCAGCCTGCAGCCTCTTTTTGTGTGGCCTTCAAGATAAAAATGGATTTTATATTTTTTAAGTGTTTAACCAAAAAAAAGATGAACACCCAGCAATTGTCATATGTGGCTTACAAAGCCTCAAGTTTTCAGATCTAGCCTTTACAGGAAACGTTTGCCACCCCACTTAAGTTTAAAGGACTCCACTCTCGCCCTTTCCCCACCCATCCCCCTCCCCGCTCAGGGCAAGAAATCCCCAGCTATCCAAAGGGCTTTCTCACCCAGAGCCTGTGTCCTCCTCCTTCCAGACAATACCCCTGGGATTCCCAGCCCGAACAGCCTGAGCCCACCGCCAGGGCTCACTCAGGCCTCAGAGGAGGCCAAAGGCAGCTGTTTGCAAGGAGACAGGACAGACCCTGGACATGCAAGCTGAGTTGTTCACAAATGTGTGTGAGGAGGTTTGAATAACAAGAGCAGGGATGGGAAAAGAAGGGACCAGCCAGGATGCTGTACTTGTGCTTTTGGCCTGGGCCCCACAAGTGTATCTTCCCTGTTGCTCAGATGGTAAAGAATCTACCTGTGATGCAGGAGACCTGGGTTCAATCCCTGGGTCAGGAAGATCCCCTGGAGAGGGGACTGGCAACCCACTGCAGTATTCTTGCCTGGGAAATCCCATGGACAGAGGAGCCTGGTGGGCTACCGTTCATGGGGTCACAAAGAGTAGGATACAACTGAGCGACTGACACGGCTACACTGCCACAAGTGTAAAGATACTTATAGAACCCTCTGGCATAATAAGTAAGACTTTTCATGATACATACCCTTGCACACCGCACTCAAGACAGGCGCTGACAAGGTTGACTCTTGGTACACCCTGCTCTTTCATCAGCATCTATGTACTTGCCTCCATTTTGCTGTTCATTATCTTCCTGGAATCCTCTCAAATTTGAGACTCAGCTCCAAGGTCAGTTCCTCAATGGAGGTTTTCCTACTCTCTCTTCTCTCCTCTCTCATCCTTTCTCATTTAATCTTGGGGGCCACAATACCCTACACAAATGTCTATCACAGTATCTCTGACACTTTGTTCTACCTGGTTTATTGCATCTGTTTCCTTCCAGTGGACTGGACCTTCCTTGTCCAGTGGACTGGACCTAGACTAAAAAGACTTAGTCTAATTTTTTTCTGTGATCCAATCAGTATAATGGAGTTTCTAGCACATAATATGTCCTCAATGCTTTTTAAAAGAATACATGAATAAATCAAAATATATGACCAGTCTATTTTACCAAATCCTGGGATCCACACTCAAAGGGCAGGGATACTTATATATTCCAAGTGACTATGGTCTCATCCCACTTTTATCCATGGGGAATGAAAATAAAAACTAGAATCCTACAACTATCTGCAGTTTTCTACAGATACCACATGTTTATGGCCTTTGTGACCTTGTTTGAGGTTTGATGAAGTTCTCAAGGCTTAAAACTTACCTCGAGTGTCACTTCTTTCAAAATGCCTTCAAGCTGAGTTTGCTCTTCCCACAGATGTACTCTTGTCTGATTGCATATTTCTATTACCAGATTTTCTCATTGTTTATGTCTTTCTCCCTAACAAGATGGAGAGTTTCTTGAAGGCAAGATCTATCCGTGCATTTTTGCATTTCCAGGGCTATACCTAACACTTAAAAGTTGTTTAATAAATGTTTGATTAATGTTCATACACTTAGAGACTTTAGAGACTGTGGAAGTTATTCAATCCAAAGAAAGAATCCCAGTCACAGTATTTTCTATTATCAGCCCATCTTTGAATTCCAGTGACAGCCTCATTAGACTGCCCTAACAGAATGTACACCTCATTGGGACAAAAGTTTTCCTGTTTGTTTTTTTTTTTTTTTCCCTCACAGACAAATCCCCAGAACTTAGATCAGTGCCTGGCACATAGCTGTTGTTCTTGTTGTTCAGTCACTAAGTCACGTCCAACTCTTTGCAACTTCATGGATTGTAGCACACCATGCTCCCGTGTCCTTAACTATCTCCTGGAGTTTGCTCGGATTCATGTCCATTGAGTAGGTGGTGCTGTCTAAGCATCTCCTCCTCTGCCACACTCTTCTCCTTTTGCTTTCACCTCCAGCAACAGTCCTTCCAATGAACATTCAGGACTGATTTCCTTTAGAATGGACTGGTTTGATCTCCTTGCAGTCCAGGGGACTCTAAAGAGTCTTTTCCAACACCACAATTCAAAAGCATCAATTCTTCAGTACTCAGCCTTCTTGATGGTCCAATTTTCACATCTGTAATGACTACTGGAAAACCCATAGCTTTGACTATATGGATCCTTCACTGGCAAAGTGATGTCTGTTTAGGTTTGTCATAACTTTTCTTCCAAGGAGAAAGTGTCTTTTAATTCATGGCTGCAAACACCATCTACAGTGATTGTGGAGCCCAAGAAAATAAAATATGTCACTGCTTCCACTTTTCCCCCTTCTATTTGCTTTGAAGTGATATGATAGATGCCATGATCCTAATTTTTTCATGTTAAGTTTCAAGCCAGCTTTTTCACTTCCCACTGTATGAGGGATTTTGATTTAGGTCATAACCTGAATGGCCTTATGGTTTCTCCTTCTTTCTTCAATTTACAGCTGAATTTTGCAATATGGAGCTCATGCTCTGAGCCACAGTCAGCTCCAGGTCTTGCTTTTGCTGACTGTATAGAGCTTCTCCACTTTGAGCTGCAAAGAACATAATCAATCTGATTTTAGTACTGACCATCTGGTGATGTCCCTGTCTGGCACATAGTAGGTGCTTAATAAATATTTAGTAATGTTTGAATGAATAGTTGAAAAGTTTTTTCTGACACTGAACCAAAATTTGTCTCCTTGTAATTTCCACCCTTTGAACCTGGAATATATGTTTTCCTTCTTCACATGACAAGTTCCAAATATTTTTCAGGGAGATCTTGTGTCTCTCCCATTATGTTCCTCTTCTTTTCCAAGCTCAAAAACCTCAGTTTCTTCCTAACTTATTCTGAGACCCTTTGCCAACTCCATGCCCTTATCATTAACATCCTTCTGATTCTAAAACAATAATAATAATAATTAAGAGGAGCTATGAAAGAAACAAGTATAATTAAAACTCACAGCCCTAGTCCTAGTATAACAGTTTAAACATTAAAGAGTTCAGAGAATCTCTCAGGTTAGCTAGTTTAAGCTTCTAATTTTGCAAATGAAGAAACTGAAGTTACAATGAGTTATTCATTCGAGCAAGACCTGCTCCTGGTCCAGTAGCTAATCACATGTAGACCCATCTCAACCCCAAGATTAATCATCTTACTCTATTTGAATTCTTATTCAAATGCTAACCTGAAAAAAACTTATTAGATTTGCCGTAATCTATCTCCTGCCAAAGACGATTCTCTCTACAGATATGATGAAATAGGAAATTTGGCCTTCTCTTCTTTATAGTTTTATTCATTTATTTATTTTTGGTTGTGGGGGCCTTTGCAACGGCCACTGCCTAGTTATGGTCCACAGGCTTCTCACTGAAGTACTCTCTCGCTGCAGAGCCTCGGCCCTGGGGTGCTCTGGCTTCAGGAGCTGCAACGCACAGGCCGCAGAGCATGGTCTCAAGAGCTGCCCAGCCGCTCCATGACCTGTGGGATCTTCCCAGGTCAGAGAATGAACCCGAGTCTCCTGAACAGGCAGGCGAATTCCTCACCACTGAGCTGCCAGGGGAGCCCTGGCCTTCTTTTTAAAAGAATTTCATCACATCTGTAGAGAGAACAGTCTTTGTCAGGGAGCAAGATTTTGAAAATCTACTAAGTTTTTTTTCAGTTAAAAAAGAAGGCCACGTTTCCTGGTTCTATAGCAATAATTTATACTTGTTTGAGCTGTTTTTCATGAATTACCAGATTCTTGGTGGCCTTTCTTTTTTAGGGGTGGGGGGGGACTTCTTTTTTTTTTTTTAATTGGAGGCTAATTACTTTACAATATTGTAGTGGTTTTGCCATACATTGACATGAATCAGCCATGGGTGTACCTGTGTCCCCCATCCTGAACCCCCCTCCTACCTCCCTCCGTATCCCACCCCTCTGGGTCATCCCAGTGCACCAGCCCTGAGCGCCCTGTCTCATGCATCAAACCTGGACTGGCAATCTGTTTTCTTGGTAGCCTTTCAAGAGAGAGTTATTAAAATGGTTTATAACTTGTTAGAAAGGCCATAGAGGTTCACTGACAGTCCAGTGGTTAAGAATCTGCCTTGCAGTGCAAGGGACACTGGTTTGATCCCTGGAAGGAGAAGATCCCACATGCCTCGAGCAGCTAAGCCTGTGAAGCCCAAGTGTCCCCGAGCGCATGCTCCACAACGAGAGACACGACTCCACTGAGAAGCCTGTGCACTGTAAGGAAGAACAGACCCTGTCACGGAGTGCCAAAAGCCAGAGAAACCTGTGTGCGGCCATGAAGACCCAATACCACCAAAAAATAATAAAAAATGCAAATATTTTTGAAAAAGAGCTATAAAAATCATTTTAATAAGTTCATATATAGACTTTTTTATGATACTTAAATTCTCTTAGGCCAAGAACTGAATCTTATTGTACAATATAAGGTAGAGGCAACCCAGCTGAACCACAAGAAGTCTGTGCCACATTTCTTTTCTTTTCTTTTACCTCATATTAGGATCAGATGGTAAAGAATCTGCCTGCAGTGTAGGAGACCCGGGTTCGACCCCTGGGATGGGAAGATCCCCTGGAGAAGGGAAAGGCAACCCAGTCCAGTATTCTCACCTGGAGAATCCCATGGACAGAGGAGCCTGGCAGGCTATAGTCCACAGGGTCACAAAGAGTCAGACACGACTGACCAACTAACACACACACACAGGAAATTAAATTAAAGCCAACTCTTCAGTACAAGAAAGGATCATCCATTCCCACCTCTGTTTAGCACTTTCTTTTTTCGATTTACCATTTTCTCTTATCTCAGAGAAGAATGAACAAAATTAAGTAAAAAATGTCAAATTTTTAGTAAAGACATTTAAATATTTCAAAGGCATGGGCAATTACATACATTTCAGGAAATTCTGTCTTAATATTGATGAAGTAGAATAAGTAGCAGAGGGATTGTAAGGGTTACTTTGCATTTAGTAAGCACAAAGTCTATTTGCAACTAAGCCAATTTGCAGATAATCCAGTTGAAGAGCTGGTTTACTAACCCATTTTCCTAAAGTGGATCTACCTATTTGTAATTGGGAACTTCCTAGAAAATGGATAATGAACACACAAGTTGTACTTTCATGTTAAGTACAAACTTTAGTACTTAACAATTTGTACAATTTTGAAAAGAATTTTCCTGTGTGAACTTCCCCATCAAAGACTTGTAATTTAACATAGGAAAATGCTCAGTGTAGTTCAGTGTCAGAATTGCATCAGAGTATTACCAGGAGAATGCTGTAGATTTTTATCTTGGAAATTGCAGCTTAGGTAGGTCTTCTTTCTTTCCCTGTAATAATCCTCACCTTTGATAGCTCCGTCTGCCTCAGTGGTTTCCAAACCATGGTGTCTGGCTGCATCGGCAACACCTGGGAACTGGTTAGAAATGCAAATTCCCAAGTCCACCCCAGAACTACTGAATCAGAAACTGAAGGGTGGGGCCCAACAGTCAGTGTCTTTACTCGGCGGCCAGGTGATTCTGATGCATGTTAAAGTTTGAGGATTGACACATGTTATATAGCAGCTCACCACATCCTGTTCCTTTACCTTTCACATGAAATGTTCTTCCCCTCAGACAAGCCCTTGTTACCTTACAGACATGAGAAAGAGAAAAGCAGTCCCTGATATCTGGAGCTACTCTGGCACCCATAGCTTAGGCCCTGGTGTACAACATAAACAGATTCACAGAACTTCATCAGAGCAGGCCACTCTGCAATCAGGACAAAAACAAACCCACTCCATAGTCACATCTGAATACAGACAAAAACAGGAACACGTCCAAACCACAAAGATAACCAAAATATTTTCCATCCTAGCTAAAATAAGCGGCCCTTGCCTCTTTGCCAATTAAAACTTTACACTGATTTTATTCTTGCCTCTTTCCAATAAGCTTTATTAAGATACCCAAACATAGAATAGTCCCCACTTCCTGACAGCATCCAACCCCAGACAAAGCCCCATCTCTCAGCATTACCTAACACAAGTCCAAATCATAACCTAACACAAATCATTACCTAACACAAGTTCAAATCATAGATCTTCCTAATTACACAAGCCCCTGTTTCTCTGAAGTTTCACTTTAGTCACCTGTGGTCAATCTCAGTCTAAAAACACTAAATGAAAAATTTCAGAAATAACTCATAAGTTTTAAATTGTGTGTGTGTCTGAGAAGCATGATGAAATCTCTCACTGTCTGCTCCATGCACCCACGATGCCAATCCTCCCTTTGTCCAGTTATTGTGGCCCTTAATCACTCAGTACCCAACTTGGTTATCAGGTCCACTGGTCCTGGTATCACAGCGCTTGTATTCAAGTCACCCTTACTTAACAAGGGCCCCCATTGTAGTGAGCAGTGATGCTGGCAATTCAGATCTGCCCAAGAGCAGCCGCAAGCAAGGTGCTTCCTTTAAGTGAAAAGGTAAAAGTTTTCAACTTGATAATGAGCGGAAAAAAATGGTTTGCTGAGGTTGCTAAGATCTATAGGAAGAACAATTCTTCTTTCCATGAAACTGTGAAAAAGAAGAAATTCATGCCAGTTTTACTGTTATGCCTCAAACTGCAGAAATTATAACCACAGTGCATAAGTGCGTAGTTAAAATGGAAAAGGCATTAAATTTGTATAGTATTTTCAGAGAGACCACATTCACATAACTTTTATTACAGTATATTGTTTTAATTATTCTATTTTATTATTAGTTACTGTTTTTAATCTCTTATGGGGCCTAATTTAAAAATTAAACTTTATCATAAATAGGCATGTATTTTTAAAAAGAAGCACAGTATTATCCACATTTCAGTATAGAGTTCAGTATTATCCACAGTTTCAGGCACCCAATGGGAGTCTTGGAACGTATTCCCGGAGGATGAGGACAGAGGACTATTCTTTCTAAGATGTTGCAGGTTGTAACTCATTTTGCTACAACTTTCTCAGAAACAGGTGTGTTCCTGTGGTCTTTGACTGGACAGCATTGATACAAGAATTATTGTGCAACCTCCTAGTCAGTGGGAACCAGTGCCCTCCCTTGAACAATTTGTTCCCAGTCCAACACAAAGTAAATACAGAAATTAGGATTTGTTATTTAGAAACACCAACAACCAATAGAGATAGTAATTTTATGTCTGTTGAATCTAAACATAGAACATCAGGCTGGTATTTTGCATACCAGTTGTTTAAATTTTATTTTTCTATTAATTCGTAATTACATCTTACAAATGATCTGCAACAGATTTTTTAAAAAGAAAAACTGGTACTTCATCACAAACTGATTGAGAGGCATTGTCCTACAGGGCTTCTCTAACACCTTTCAATATTGCTGTCACATTAATCTTCTGAAAACTCTGCTTTCAATATTTTGTGCCCTTTCTCAAGCATCTTAAACATTACAATCTCCTCTGTTTTCCAGATGAGGAGAGGGGAATCTAATATACTTTGAGTTTCTACTGTATGCTATTAATTATCAACATTTAAATATACCCAATTCCCAGGAAGGAATTCTAAATAGATATTAACATCCTGTCTCAAAACCTATTTCACAAAAAATACAAGGACCCAATGTGTTTATGGGTGAACTTTTAAAAAATCTTTAAGGAACATTATACTGAATGTTATTTAGACAAGAATAAAACAGGACAGGGGCTTCCCTGATAGGTCAGTTGGTACAGAATCCTCCTTCAGTGGTGAAGACCCTGGTTTGATTCCTGCATTGGGAAGATCCCCTGGAGAAGGGATAGGCTACCCACCCCATTATTCTTGGGCTCCTCTTGTGGCTACGCTGGTAAAGAATCCGCCTGCAATGTGGGAGACCTGGGTTCAATCCCTGGGTTGGGAAGATCCCCTGGAGAAGAGAAAGGTTACCCACTCCAGTATTCTGGCCTGGAGAATTCCATGGACTATATAATCCATGGGGTCACAAAGAGTCAGACACGACTGAGTGACTTTTACTTTCACTTTTCAAAACAGGACAGGCTTCCTAATTAATTTTTTAGAAGCCAGCATAGTAGGTCTGAAAAATGTCAGTTTTCATTCCAAACCCAAAGAAGGGCAATTCCAAAAAATATTTAAACTACCAAACAGTTGCACTCATTTCACATGCTAGCAAAGTGATGCTCCAAATCCTTCAAGCTAGACCTCAGCAGAATGGGAACCGGAGAACTTCCAGATGTACAAGCTGGGTTTAGAAAAGGCCGAGGAACCAGAGATCAAATTGGCAACATTCGTTAGATCATAGAGAAAGTAAGAGAATTCCAGAAAAACTTCTACTTCATTGACTACACTAAAGCCTTTGACTGTTTGAATCACAACAAACTATGGAAAATTCTTAAAGTTGGGAATATCAGATCACTTTACATGCCTCCTGAGAAACCTGTATGTTAGACTCTAACCTCAGTTAGACTCAGACATGGAACAACTGACTGGTTCTAAATTGGTAAAGGAATATAACAAGGCTATATACTGTCACCCTGCTTATTTAACTTATATACAGAGTATATCATGTGAAATGCCAGGCTGGATGGAAACCCAACCTGGAATCAAGATTGCCAGGAGAAATATCAACAACCTCATATATGCAGATGATACCACTCTAAAGGCAGAAAGTAAAGAACTAAAAAAGAATCTCTTGATGAAAATGAAAGAGGAGAGTGAAAAAGCTGGCTTGAAACTCAGCATGAAAAAAAAACTAAGATTATGGCATCCAGTTCCTTCACATCATAGCAAATAGAAGGTGGAAAGGTGGAAGCAGTGACAGATTTTATTTCCTTGGGCTCCAAAATCATTGCAGACAGTGACCACAGCCATGAAATTAAAAGACACTTGTTCCTTGGGAGGAAAGCTGTGACAATCCTAGACAGCATATTAAAAAGCTAGAAGCATCATTTTGCCGACAAAGGTCCATCTAGTCAAAGCTATGGTTTTTCCAGTAGTCTTGTACGGATGTGAGAGTTGGAACATAAAGAAAGCTGAGTGATAAAAAACAAGTGCTTTCAAATTGTGGTGTTGAAAAAGACTCTTGAGAGTCCCTTGGACTGCAAGGAGAGCAAACCAGTCAATCCTACAGGAGTCCTGAACATTAATTGGAAGGACTGATGCTGAAGCTGAAGCTTCAGTATTTTGACCACCTGATGCGAAGAGCTGACTCATTGGAAAAGACCCTGATACTGGGAAAGAGTGAAGGCAGGAAGAGAAGGGGATGACAGAGGATGAGATGGTTGGATGGCATCACCCCGACTCAATGGACATGAATTTGAGAAAACTCAGGGAGATAGTGGAGGACAGGGGAGCCTGGTGCGCTGCAGTCCATGAAGTTGCAAAAAGTCAGACTCAAATTAGCAACTGAGGGACAACAACAAATAGTAAAAGAAACTTGATCAATATAGCATTTGAAATTTCTAGTGCAATATTGTTAGTAACTACTGATGCCAAGGTGCTATACTAAACAGTTGTTAAAGTTTGTTCCTGACTTAACATTGATCAGGAACTTATTAAAAGCTGGCACCATTCACGGTCCCTTTGGCAGCCACATTTGTGCCACCTCCCCTTCTTCTGTCATTCTTGGCTCTAGAAGTAGGGAAGAGGCATAAGAAGAGCCAGTCAAAATACCTCACTCTTCTGGCCTCAAAGATGGAACCAGTGGTGTGTTCATTTTCCATGAAGAATAAACCAGTTTTCCCCAGAACTGTGCTAAGTATAGGTAGCAGGGAAGATGCCCTTTATCCTTTGTTGCAAGTCATTAGGACATGGTGCGTATTGCCAGTAGTATACTCCCTAGAACATGAGAAAGATCTATCTAATATGGGGACAAAACAAATTGAAACTGCAGAAAGACACAGAGATAGAGCAAGAATAAGAGCAAGAGTGCAAGCGAGAAACTCTCAACACCAGAATTCCCTGGACCAAGTCAACCCAACACCTTTGCTTCCCTTTCTCAGGCTTGGTTTTGTAAAACAGCATTCCTTTTCAGGTTAAGGTTGTTTTGAAGCAGGAGACAGACAGACCCTGGGATAAACAGAGTTCATGCCCTGTGGACAGATACTCAAAGAGGAGCAGAGAGAGACGAGCTGACTCCTGCCCAGATAAAAACCACAGATTCCTCATTTTCAAAGTCAAGGAGACCTTCCCAACTACACATGTTCAGAAAGGCTCTATAGAGGTCAAAAGAGAGGGAGTATCACCTCATGGTAACTGATGTCAACCTAGCCACATGTCTCTTCCCTGGATTCCATCTTGGCTAAGAAATGCACATATGGGAGGACCCTGAGATATACCATATCCGAACTTAGAACCGGCAAAGCAAGATGACTGGCCCAAGGAAACTTGGAAGAAATGTCCCATAACTGATTCAAAATACCACAAGGGCGTGGCTCTCTCTCTTGAGCCCACCTGCATGTCCATCTACACGTAGATTTTTTTCCCTCCTAATAAGCACTATATTGTTTCACTACTTTCTGTTTCTGTGTAGAAATTCATTCCTACACAGCTGACAGGCCAGGGTCTTGTCACTGGTCCCTGGTCCCTGGTGGTCTGCTGGCTAGAATTCACAACTTTCATTGCTGTGGCCTAACTTCAATCTCTTGCCAGGATCCAAAACCCTGATTCAAGCCGCTGCAGGCTGAAGCCACCTTGAATCAGTTTGAGGTCCTTTTCTGTCATTTGCAACCCAAAAGCCTTCACTAACACAAATCTTCAATAAGTAGCTCATGTGATAGACAGAGCAAGGGCTAAAGACTGAGACAAATATAGTTTTTTCCAATTAATAATTATATAACAATTAGCCTCTCTGAACATCATTTGCCTTGTTTGCATCTGGGAATAAATACAGCCCACTCCTAGAGTTGGACTGTAAGCTTTGGAAGGACAGGAAACATGTCTACCTTTCTTCCTATGTCCTTCTCTCATGACCTGCCAAATGGGAGGAGGGCCCCAGGAAGGTCAGAGAAACATTGTCATTTTCTCAGATTCCTTCAGCTTAAAATAGTCAATATAATAAGATGTCATATTTTAGGATAGCATGTCCTAAACCGAGTCACTTGAAAACCAGAGTTTGATTTGGCAAATGTCCCCACAATTAAACCCAACTCACTGACCTTTTTGTGTTTCCGCTTTCACTTACTTTTTTAACCTCTAAAATTGCTAATTTCCTCATTCGTGTTTCTAAATGTCCTTTGTTACAAGGAAGAACAAAATATGACATGTTGGGTCTGTTTCTTTTACTTTAACCTTTGCTTCCTGTTGCCTTTGGATACTGTCTATACATAATTAAAAGATGCTTTCTCCTTGGAAGAAAAGCTATAACAAACCTAGACATCTATTACAATGCAGAGAAATCACTTTGCCAACAAAGGTCCATATCGTCAAAGCTATAGTTTTTCCAGTAGTCATGTATGGATGTGATTGTTGGACCATAAAAAGGCTGAGTGCCAAACAATTGATGCTTTCAAACTGTGGTGCTGATGAAGACTCTTGAGAGTTCCTTGGACAGCAAGGAGATCAAACCAGTTCATCCTAAAGGAAATCAATTCTGAATATTCATTGGAAGGACTGATGCTGAAGCTGAAACTCCAATACTTTGGCCACCTGATGGGCAGAACTGACTCCTTGGGAAAGACCCTGGTGCTGAGAAAGATTGAAGGTGGGACAAGGGGACAACAGAGGATGAGATGGTTGGATAGCATCACTGACTCGATGGACATGAGTTTGAGCAAACTCCAGGAGATAGGAAGGACAGGGAAGCCTGGCGTGCTGCAGTTCATGGGACTCCAAAGAGTTGGACACCACTAAGTGAATAAGGCAAGGAACAACAATAATACACAATGGGCTTCCTCAGGTAACCCTGCACCTCTGCCTGAATGTTAAACCGAAGTGCTTTGTTCATATCCTGACCCTGTCCACCTGTGAATGGCTGCAACTAAGTAGAAATTAACATATCCCCTCCCTGAAGCTGGCCATTCTTGGAGATATTTGTAAGATTAATGGCCTTTTTACTTTACTTCCTCACCCTCTCCCACTCTGTGTTCTACAAAAGAAACTATCATCCAGACCCAGATAAGATGGTTATTTTGAGACACTAATCTCAAAGAAGATTTCAGTTCCTCTGCCATCTTCTTGGTCTGCCAGTTTTCAAATAAAATCATTATTCCTTCCCTCAAGTCCCTTCTCCTGAATTATTGGCCTCTCACGCAGTGAGAAGAGTGAGCTTGGACTTGCTAACACCTTTATCCTTTATCCAACATTTTTATTGTAAGCATCAATCAAGATATCTATACTGCCATTTTGCCAGAAACTGAAGTCTCTGATTAGTAGTTCTATTTACTATTCTTATGTAGTTTCACTGTTTTCATTTCAAAAATGTTCCCTGTACTTAGTATTTTCTATATTATTGTAGAATATTTTAACATTTTGTGCATGCTAAGTCACTTCAGTCATGTCCAACTCTTTGTGACCCTATGGACTATAGCCCACAGGTTCCTCTGTCCATGGGATTCACTAGGCAAGAATATTGGAGTAGGTTGCCATTTCCTCCTCCAGGGGATCTTTCAGACCCAGGGATCAAACCCGGATCTCCTGCGTCTCCTGCACGGGTAGGTGGGTTCTTAACCACTAGTGCCCCCTGATAAGCCATTTTAATCTTTTAGTCCATGTGATTTTCCTCCTCACGTTCATAATTAATTCATCTAAATTTTCGCAGATGTCTTAAAGTTTTCTAACCTTCAATTAAATCAAGTAAGTGGTCAGGAGCACAAGCAATTCTCATAAAATAACCAGTAAAGTAGAGTGGTTAAGAGCATGAATTCTGCACCAAACTTCCTGTGCTCAAATTCTCATTGCCACTTAGCTATGAGCGCTGTACCTTGAACTCCTTATGTGTAAAATGCAGGTGATAATAATAGTACCCTCCTGTTGGTATTAAAAAGAAAACCACAGTCCCCAAATGGCATCACTTCTGCTAAAGACCATGATACCAAACCTAGATTTAACCTAACCCAACTAGAGTTTCAACCTTCCCCTGAAATGTAATCTTAGTCACCCATCCAGGAATTTTCTGGTCAGTATTAAGGAGGTAATCTGTCCTAGTGGGTCCTCTCCATCTTCTCCCCACCCCCAAAAAGAATCTTTTCTTTTCTTTTGCTAACAGCTTCCTCACCCCACACTTCCTTCCATTTAGCACAACCTCTCAGAGTACCTTTCTGTTTTCTAGACGGGATGCTGCTGCCTGATCAGGACAGGCTGTCTCTGAGACTGGGATGCTTGTTCTAGCTAGCTAAGTGTCTAAAGGCTTCACTGACCCCAGGAATCTGACATGCTCATCTTCACCTCCGCAGCACCGTGTGTGGACCTAACACACAGTGGGTAGGCCATAGCTGTCTTTGGAATGTTGTAAAGGTTAGACAAATGAACGTGTCAATGAGTTAATGGATATGACTATGAAGACCAGGACAGAATTTTTTGACTGTGGCATCTTGCTTATGTGGTTACAGACAAGGTCTATGTGAAAACACCAGAAGATTTAAGTTCCTCTCAAACTCAATATAAAACGGTAGCAAGATATGGCTGATAAATAATTATGATATAACCTTCAGTTCGGTTCAGTCACTCAGTCATGTCCGACTCTTTGCAACCCCATGAACTGAAGCATACCAGGCTTCCCTGCCCATCACCAACTCCTGGAGGTTACCCAAACCCATGTCCATCCAGTCGGTGATGCCATCCAACCATCTCATCCTCTGTCGTCCCCTTCTCCTCCCGCCTTCAATCTTTCCCAGCATCAAGGTCTTTTCCAATGAGTCAGTTCTTCACATCAGGTAGCCTTGCTATTAAGTTAAAAAGAGCATGGTACTCAGAAGAAAAAAAGTTAGTAGGGGATACTTCACTCCTATGGTCAGTTTCCCAAGCATTCCAAATGCTGTTCTCAAATGCAAAGGAAACTGATCTTCCTTTCCAAGACAGACTCACATCCATTTGTCCTGTTTCCTCACGTGGTTTTCTCCCACCCATAAAAAATGCTTTCCTTCTCATCCTTCATTTCTCTATTGTCCTTCCTGGAATTTTCTGCTGTTCTACAATCCCAGGCCCCATGCTCCCAACTTTTCTCTATACCGCCCAAACCTCTGTTACAATGTTATGGTGCTTATCTTTTATAATTAGACAGTTTCACTATTTTTGTCCTTGACTTCTTTACCAAAAAAGTATCAGCCGTAAAGCACTGATCAAAGGCAAGCAAATATTGTTATTTTTGTTGTACTTGCTTCCATGTACATTTCACAGCTATTAGATCATAATCTTTTAAGGGTCCGTAAGAGACTCTTGCCATTTACATTATTTTATTTCTCTTTAATTTACACAGTGTACCTAGTTAGTTGTCCTGGACAAGGAACAAATGTTGCTTGTCTGATGGCTGACTCATGTATATCTACAAGCCACAACAAGAGGATGTTAACACACTAGCAAGGAACAAGGGTGTATATATACTCCAAGCCAGGAGCCGGGTTTTTGAAACATCTCTTAGTACATAGACATACAGATATATTTTCTGATTACATATTCTCATGTACATAAATTGAAAGTTAACCAACTAAGAATATGAAGAGATAACTTCCAGAAAGGGAAACACAAATGGCTGATAAAATATACAATGGTATGTCATTTTAGTTAGTAAAGAAGGAAATGCAAATGGAACAAAATGAGACACCATGATTTGCCTACTACATTGGCGAAAGTCAAAGACATAGATAATAATCAGTGTCAGCGACAGCGGAAATGTACATTTTAAAGAGCACTTTACAATACTGATAAAAATTTTAAAACACAGATTCCTTACTAAATAAGCCCACTTCTAAGAGCCTAGTCTTCAGAATAACTTTTTCCATATCGCCAGGATGTTGGCTGAAGAATGTCCTTTGTGTCATTAAATTTATATTAGTAGAAATCAGAGAAAATTGAAATATGTCAAAAATGAGATGTTCAAATAAACTATATTCATACTTCACACTCGGATGCTTCATAACCATCACAAAGAATGAAGCATATCTATGTGTGTAGACATGGGGAAATGATCACAATATATTGTCAAATTAAAAAAGCAAGTTGCAAAGCAATAAATTTGGTATCATCTCTTTTTTTGTGGGGAAAAAAACATACATTCTATGTTTCTATGTTCATATAAGTACACAAGTTTCTACATAACTATGTGCAAAAACAGAAGTAAAAATAAACCTACAAACAAAAACAAAGGTCTGAAATCTGAAAAGGAAAACACCCAGCTGCTAACCGAGGTTACCCCTGGGGAGGAAAAACAGGAAAGGCTTTGCCTTTTATGTATTTCTGTGTATTGTTGACATTTTCTTTCAACATTAACTTTGGCTTTTTTGAAATAAAATAATAAACTCAATTAAAGTAGTTATAAAATGTTTGAAGATTTAAGAAAGTGTTACCGAGTCCAAGCTCCCTCTACTTGCTCCACGATAGGCCAATGAATCTGAGAGAGAGGTGTACTAATCAGGGAGCCAGCAGACTGAGAAGACGGCAGGCTAGTGCCTCAAAATAACCATCTTATTGGGGTCTGGATGCCAGGTTCCTTTATAGATCAGAGAGAAAGAAGCAATGAGGAACTAAAGACAAAAGGTAGAAGAGAGAGGGAGAGGCAGCGGGGAAGTAAGGTGAAAGCATCTTCAGTCTTACGAGACATCGCCAAGGGAATGACCAGCCTTTGGAAGGGGTGTGTTAATCTCTTTCATTCACAAGTGGGCAGGGACAAACCATCTCTCCTTGAGCTGAATAAAGGCACCTCAGTTTACAGTCAAGCAGAGGGGCGGTGTCCTCCTGGCAAGCCATTGAATATGATTATAATAATAAAAACAAGTCAAAGAAACAGTCTCCAACATGGAGTCAGAATTGGCTTCCTCCCTGCAACAGACTATGCTAAAGTCTGACTGTATGGATCACAACAAACTGTGGAAAATTCTTAAATAGATGGGAATATTAGACCAGCTTACCTGCTTCCTGAGAAACCTGTATGCAGGTCAGGAAGCAACAGTTGGAACAACAAACTGGTTCCAAACTGGGAAAGGAGTATGTCAAGCCTGCTTTTGTGATGCTGCTTATTTAACTTCTATGCAGAGTACATCATGCCAAATGCTGGGCTGAATAAAGCACAAGCTGGAATCAAGATTGCTGGGAGTAATATCAATAACCTCAGATATGCAGATGACACCACCCTTATGGCAGAAAGTGAAGAAGAACTAAAGAGCCCCTTGATGCAAGTGAAAGAGGAGAGTGAAATAGCTGGCTCAGGTTGAGTGAAAAACTCAACATGGAAAAAACTAAGATTATGGCATCTGGTCCCATCACTTTATGGCAAATAGATGGGGAAACAATGGAAACAGTGACAGACTTTATTTTCTTGGGCTCCAAAATCACTGCAGATGGTGACTGAAACCACGAAATTAAAAGACACTTGCACCTTGGAAGAAAAGCTATGACCAACCTAGACAGCATATTAAAAAGCAGAGACATTACTTTGCCATATTGTAATATTGCCATACTGCCAAAGGCCCATATTGTCAAAGCTATGGTTTTTCCAGTAGTCATGTATGGATGTGAGAGTTGGACTATAAAGAAAGCTGAGCGCTGAAGAATTGATGCTTTTGAACTGTGGTGTTGAAGAAGACTCTTGAGAGTCCCTTGGACTACAAGGAGATCAAAGCAGTCAATCCTAAAGGAAATCAGTCCTGAATATTCATTTGAAGGACTGATGCTGAAGCTGAAGCTCCAATACTTTGGCCACCTGATGTGAAGAACTGACTCCTTGGAAAAGACCTTGATGCTGGGAAAGATTGAAGGCAGGAGGAGAAGGGGATGACAGAGGATGAGATGGTTGGATGGCATCACTGACTTGATGGACATGAGTTTGAGCAGGCTCTGGGAGCTGGTGATGGACAGGGAAGCCTCATGTGCTGCAGTCCATGGGGGTCACAAAGAGTCGGAGACGCTGAGCGACTGAACTGAACTTGATGACTGCAACAGAAGCAGTGATCAAATCTGCAAGAACTGCGTGCATGAATTCTCTCTTTAAGTATTTTTTAGAACTCTATGTTCAAAAAATTATTCACACATATTCATGTCAGTTACTGAGACCTTAAGTGGTAGCATAAAAAGTCATTTCCATGTTGTAGAAGAGGTAAGATAGGAACAAAAAGAATTAAATTTCTTTCAACACTGTGGATGAAGAATGTCTCCTGTAATATCAGTAAACAAAAAATGCGGCAGTCACCAAGCCATCAGCAACTGCAGACACTCCCAAGTGTGCACTCTGAGGGAACTCAAGATGGGAAAGAACAGGGTACTGGCCCCAGACAGTTAAGATGCATACCAAAGGAATGATTTCAATGAGCCCAAACTCTTGCATCCTCCCCTATGCACATGAATGTGTGCTCAGTTCCTCAGTGTGTCTGACTCTTTGCGGCCCCATGGACGCCTGCCAGGCTCCTCTGTCCCTAGAAAAGTCCTATATTCATCAACTTGAGATGTCCGGGTTTTTTTTTTAATTAATAGTAATCTTCTGATGTTTCAACTACCTGGTCTTTGTAAAACCTCACATATCCTGGCTACCTCCTTATCTCTTTGGACCAATTCCTCAGAGCTATCTGAGAGTCCATCTCTCAGGTTTAAGTCCTCAGTAGGTACACCAAATAAAACATAATTTTCAACTTTTAGATTGTGTCTTTTTTCCTCAGTTGACAATACTTTTCTTTAAAGAAATTGACAAACCAAGCACAGGGCTCTCAGAAAAATTCACCTGATCATTGATTTGTGCTAGAGGCCACAAAATTTCACAGGAAACAGGCAAGTAGCAGAGATCAGTGAGGCCAGCTGGGAATAAGATACTAAAGGCCAGAGGGGCTGTTTGGAGAGCGTGTACTGCTTAAAGATCATAGCAATTTCAAAACTCCAGCTAGTTGAGAGTTTGTATCTGGTATTACCAGATCTTTTAATATTTCAAAGAAAATCAGCAAACAGAATTTTTCATAGCAATGTTTCAGGAACAGGAGCCCCTTCCAGGGCCCAAGAGTGGGCTCTTGTTTAATACTTGGAAATGAATTGTCTGAATTCATGCTTACAAAGAAAGAGATTTTATTGGAAATGAACGCCCAGGTGCACAGAGCAATAGGGGAAGGGAACATAGGAGAACTGCTCGGCCACCTGGCTCACAGTCTCAGGTTTTGTGGTAGTAGGCTTCGTTTCTAGGTCATCTCTGACTTAGGGTTCTTCCTGGTTGCTTGCACATCACTCAGCCAAGATGGATTTCAGCAAGAAGGATTCTGGGAAATTGGGAGGAAATATAGACTGGTGTTTCATCTCTGCATTTGTCCTTTCCCCATTTTTTTCTGGTTGGTGGTAGGTTGTTAATTCCAAGTTCCTTACCTGGACCTCCTGTTGTAAGACAACTCCTGCAGATGGTTAGGTAACTATTGTGCCTGGCCAGGGTGAAGGCAATGGCAACCCACTCCAGTACTCTTGCCTGGAAAATCCCATGGACAGAGGAGCCTGGTAGGCTGCAGTGCGTGGGGTCGCTAAGACTCGGACACAACTGAGCGACTTCACTTTGACTTTTCACTTTCCTGCACTGGAGAAGGAAATGGCAACCCACTCCAGTGTTCTTGCCTGGAGAATCCCAAGGACAGTGGAGCCTGGTGGGCTGCCGTCTATGGGGTCGCACAGAGCCGGACACGACTGAAGCGACTCAGCAGCAGCAGCAGCAGGGTGGGTAGTTTCAGTCAATGGTTCTCCTAACAGTAATAAACTCAACTTGTACATTTTAACAACCAATTCCTTTAAAATCTTAAATGCTATGTTGGTAGACATTGCACAAACCAAACAAAACACACCTCCTAGCTGGATCTGGCCAACAGCCTCCCATCTGCCATTTTTGGGTTTTAGTGTCTTCACAGAGTTCCAGTGGACTAATTCCAACACGTCCTTCACCACCCAAATCAGTCCCGTCTTCTCTCACTAGCACTTTGGCCATTGTATTATAGAAACTTAGAGTTCAAAGATTTTTTAAAAAATCATATTGAAATCTCTCAATTTCTTATGGTAGCAAAATATATATAACATAAAATTTGCCACTTGAACCATTTTATGTGTACAATTTGGTGTCATTAGTTACATTCAGAAGGTTGTGCAACCTTCACCGCTGCTGCTGCTGCTGCTAAGTCGCTTCAGTCGTGTCCGACTCTGTGCGACCCCATAGACGGCAGCCCGCCAGGCTCCCCCGTCCCTGGGATTCTCCAGGCAAGAACCCTGGATGGGTTGCCATTTCCTCCTCCAATGCAGGAAAGTGAAAAGTGAAAGTGAAGTCGCTCAGTCGTGTCCGACTCTTAGCGACCCCACGCACTGCAGCCTGCCAGGCTCCTCTGTCCATGGAATTTTCCAGGCAAGAGTACTGGAGTGGAGTGCCATTGCCTAACTGGTATCGAAACATTGTTTGTTGGGAAACTCTCTCTTGTCACCATGGAACTGTTTTCAGAACCATTTGTATGCATATAGCACATTTTGTTTACTCATTTCTCTTTGAATGGACACTTGGGTTGTTTCTACCATTTGAATACTGGGAAAAATGTTGCTGTGAACATTGATTTTAAAATATCTGCGTCCAACATTTATTCTTTGGGGTGTATACCTAAGAGTAGTATTGTTGGGTAATATGAAATTCTATATTTGACTTTTTGAGGACCTGACAATCTGTTTTCTACACTAGTCACATCATTTTACATTCCTACCAACAATGTGTGTAAGTTCTTCATTTTTAAGATGAAGAAATCAGGGGCAAAACTGGTAAGATATCTTGACCATAGATACAGAAAGTCAACTACAGATCTTGTAGTAGCATGTGGCCATAGGCAGCCCCTGGCATGCTGCCTTTGCTATGTACAGTTAGCTCACTCCCTGTTACCAGGCAACGGTTACCATGAGACCATCAGTGGGCCCATTCAGCCAGCATGAATGGTGGCCATCAAGTGGAGAGCAAGGTAAGAGGCAGGTTCGGGCTTTCTCCCCAGGGTCATCCTGCTGGTGAGCTGGGGGCCCAGGGATAGGCTGGGGGTTGTGTTCTTCAGGGTTCCAGAGCCCTTGCCTAGGTTACCCCCTGGCCGGCCCAGGCCTTGAGTGGGTGGTAAGCTTCTTCAGCAGCAGCAGTGTGCAAAGGATGTAGACTGTAGGACCTGGCCTGGGCAGGTTGAGAAGCCTGAGTGCCAGCTGAGTTGGGTGATTGACTCCCTCAACAATGACAGCTGGGCAACGTCTGGGGACCTGGCCCCAAGGGAGCTGCCAACTGAGCTCTGCCTCTTCAGCCAGGGCTCGTCCCTTAGAAGGGGAAACGTGTGCCTTGGGACCTTGCCCTTTCTCATCAGAACAGAGAGTAACATTTATTTGGTGGCGATGAATAGAAACACTCTTACCTGACCATGATCTGACCTCAATAAAAAAGGAACTGACACCGAGAACTTTGCTTGCAACAACTACATGACCCTCCCTCACCTTTTCTGTAAAAGGGCTTTCGGGGAGCTTGAGGTTTTTAAGGCATGAGCCACCCATCTCCTTACAGGGTCCTCAATAAACCTTTCTCTGTTCCAAACTCCAATGTTTTGGAACTGTTTGGCCTCACTGTGCTCAGGGACACAGGCTTGTGCTTTGCTAACAAGCTGACAAGAGAAAGCAAGTATCTTGACTCCTAGTACAACTCTCTTTTTTTTTTTTTTTTTTATTTTATTTTTATACTTTACAAAATTGTATTAGTTTTGCCAATTCTCTTTTAAAAGTTAACTCCACTAGGATTTAACTCAGATATTCAGGCTAATGACAGCACTATCTATACAAAGAGTGGCCACTGGAAACAGGTCAGGAGATATATTAGAGGAAACAACAACAATATTGGAGGAAAGAATTTGAATTAAGTTCTGGATTTTCCTCTCCATATGGAGAGAATTTTATTTTGTTCTTCTTTAGGTCTAAGCTCTGAGAGAAGATAAAGTCATACTTGTCTTTAGCCTGATACCTAATTATAGAATAATCATACAAATATTTTTGTATCATTATTAGTCTTACCATTCTAAACTAAGGGCTTTAAAAAAAACTCCTTGAAATGCAATAAGTATTTGTTTTAGAGGAGTTGGAAAATTCAGAAAGGAAAAGAAAAGGGCACCTGTTGTTGTTCAGTTGCTAAGTCATGTCTGACTCTTTGCAACTCCTAGACTGTAGCACACCAGGCTTCCCTGTCCTTCACTATCTCTCTGAGTTTGCTCAAACTCATGCCCATTGAATCAGTAATACCAACTAACCATCTCATCCTCTGTCGCCCTCCTCTCTTTTTGCCTTCAATCTTTCCAAGCATCAGGGTCTTTTCCAGTGAGTTGGCTCTTTGCATCAGGTGCCCATAGTACTGAATCTTCAGCTTCAGCATCAATCCTTCCAATGAAAATTCTGGGTTGATTTCCTTCAGAATTGACTGATTTAATCTTCTTGCAGTTTAAGGGACTCTCAAGAATCTTCTCCAGTACCACAACTCAAAAGCTTCAATTTTTTAGTGTTCAGCCTTCTTTATGGTAAAACATATACAGGTATCTGTACAATCTGTACATGACTACTGGAAAAACCATAGCTTTGACTATACATATCTTTGTTGGCAAAGTGATGTCTCTGCTTTTTAATATGCTGTTTAGATTTTCCATAGCTTTTCTTCCAAGGAGCAAGTGTCTTTTCATTTCATGGCTGCAGTCTCCATCTGCAGTGATTTTGGAGCAGAAGAAAATAAAATCTGTTGCTGCTTCTACTTTTTCCCCTTCTATTTGCCATGAATTGATGGTACCAGATGCCATAATCTTAGTTTTTTTCATGTTGAGTTTCACGCCAGCTTTTTAACTCTCCTCTTTTACCCTCATCAAGAAGTTCTTTACTTCCTCTTCACTTTCTGCCTTTAGCGTGGTATTATAATCTGCATATCTGAGGTTCTTGATATTTCTCCCAGCAATCTTGATTCCAGCTTGTGCTTCCTCCTGCCCAGTGTTTCTCATGATGTACTCTGCATGTAACTCAAATAAGCAGGGTGACAATATACAGCCTTGTCCTACTCCTTTCTCAATTTTGAACTAGTCAGTTGTTTCATTTCTGGTTGTAACTGTTACTTCTTGACCTGAATATAGCTTTCTCAAGAGATAGGTAAGGTGGTATTCCCATCTCTTTAAGAATTTTCCACAGTTTGTTGTGATCCGCACAGCCAATGAAGCAGAAGTATGTATACATAGATATAGATATAGATACATAGATATGTTTGGAATTCCCTTGCTTTCTTCATGATTCAACAAATGTTGGCAATTTGATTTCTAATTTCTCTGCCTTTTGTAAACCCAGCTTGTACACCTGGAATTTCTTGATTCATGTACTGCTGAAGCCTAGCTTGAAGGATTTTGAATATAACCTTGCTAGCATGTGAAATGAGCAAACTGTATAGTAGTTTGAACATACTTTGGGATTGGAATGAAAACTGACCTTTTCCAGTCCTGTGGTCCTTGCTGAGTAAGCTAGAGAGCCAAAAAAATAACTATTAACTTTTTAGTACTTTTTTTCCAGGCTTTTCCCCCCTAAATATGGTGTTTTTGTTTGGTATATATGGCTGAAATCATAGAACCTTAAAGCTTAAGAAAATTATTACAATTTGGGAAGCAAGCTTAAAAACAGAATAAGGATAAATGAAGATTTCAAGGTTTAGAAAAGCACCCAGTATAGAGTCAGAACTCCTTCTTAGCAAGCCACGGCCCTCACTGTCTTATGATGCTCCTTTTGGTGGCGTGTTCTTACTTACCTGTCCACATGGAAATGTGCCATTTATCTAAATGTATAAGCTCCAAGGACACGGCCACACATTATACTATTTGTTCCTTCCTCCATGCCATGTAGAGTGCTACAAACACAGTAGGTCCTTAATAAAGAATTTCTGAATGCTTATTACTGATTTCAGACCATCTTCAAAGTTAACACTCCTCAGACTCTCCATTAAGGGTAATCTAACCCAGGACCTGTGGAGAAGGCAATGGCAACCCACTCCAGTACTCTTGCCTGGAAAATCCTATGGGCAGAGGAGCCTGGTAGGCTGCAGTCCATGGGGTCACAAAGAGTTGGACATGACTGAGCGACTTCACTTTCACTTTTCACTTTCATGCATTGGAGAAGGAAATGGCAACCCACTCCAGTACTCTTGCCTGGGAAATCCCATGGACGGAGGAGCCTGGTAAGCTACAGTCCATGGGGTCTCGAAGAGTCGGACATGACTGAGCAACTTCACTTTCACTTTTCACTTTCATGCATTGGAGAAGGAAATGGCAACCCACTCCAGTACTCTTGCTTGGAGAATCCCAGGGATGGGGGAGCCTCTTGGGCTGCTGTCTATGGGGTTGCACAGAGTCAGACACAACTGAAGCAACTTAGCAGCAAGCCAGGACCTGCAGGACCCAGTCTTGTCAGGGCTTCACATTCTGTGACCTTTGGTTCAGTAATTAAAGATAATTTAAAGTCATCTGGGAGGCTTCCCTGGTGGCTCAGTGGTGAAGAAACTGCCTGCCAATGTAGGAGACACGGGTTCGATCCCTGGGATGGGAAGATCCTACATGCCTCAGAGCAACTAAGCCGGTGCGCCACATCTAGTGAGCCTGTATTCTGGAGCCCAGCAACCGCAACTTCTGAGCACTCACACCATGACACCTGAAGCCCACGTGCCCTAGAACTCATCCTCCAGCAACAAAAGAAGCCACCACAATGAGAATGTACTAGAACTAGAGTGTAGCCCACACTCATGGCAACTAGAGAAAAGCTTATGTAGCAATGAAAACCCAGCACAGCCCATAAATAAAAAAAAATTGATTTAAAATAAAAGTCATCTGAATCTTTACTTCCATTACTTGAATGCTATAGGAATTCAACTTGTAACCCATAATAACACTTCTTAAAACCTCCTTTGCCCCATTCTCTTCACTTCAGTACATCTTAAGTCCATGGCTGACTTAAAGCCCCCGTCTCAAAATCTTCAAAAATTCTCTCTCAACTTCATCCCCTGTGGTTCTTGGTTTCATGTTTCTTCCCCTTTAACTTCAATTACTTCTTTATTTCAGCCAAAAATTACAGCCATTTATATCATTTTGGTGTTCTCTTATTTCTTTTTCCTACTCTTATTTCTTCAGCTCAGCCCCTCTCTCCTCAGACTCTGATTTTACATCAGGAAAGCTCAGGATTGGAGCTGCACACTCAGCCCCTCTCTCGGAAGGAGACCCAGAAGTTAGGACAGGGGGACAAGGAGGCAGAGAAGGTGGGAGAAGCCATAAGTGTTTATAATGTACTCTCTTTTCTTTTATTCTCATCACATGATGAAATTCTCACATATTATTTACTTGGGGTGGACTACATGAAAGTTCTTTGGAAAAATATGTGGCAAGTTGTAAAGGGAAAATGATGAAATTTTCTTTGATAAAGGAGGTCACTACCAACTCACCCTCTCCTCTTTAGGATGTCACCTTGAAGGTATATGATAGGCCTGAAAAGTAGAGTCTGATCTTTTGGTCTTAAAAAAGAGTCACAGGACTTCTGACCCTTGAAACTGCAAACATTCCTCTGGGATTAGCTCAGAGGTCTCTCATGGGTATAATAAGATAATTACAAGGTATATCATCTTGTCTCTCAGAGATAAGTTTTCATTTTTCTCTTTTCTACTTTCTGCATATACCTGTGTGAAAATCTCTCCAAACTTGGTATTCACTGTTGTGATAGCTGATATGCATGTTATCACTGATAACACTTAACTCAAATTTACATTCTCTCTTCTATACTGGTATAGAGTTTGGGTTCCCAATCAATGCCAGCCCCTGGCCTGTTAGGAACTAAGTCACACAGAAAGAGGCGAGTGGCAGGCGACTGAGGGAAGCCTCACCTGTGTTAACAGCCACTCCCCATAGCTCCTTACTTGCATTACTGCCTGAGTCCTGCCTCCCATGAGATCAGCATCAGATTCTCAGAGGAGTGAACCCTACTGCACTTGAATCAACCCCAAACCAACACTCACCTCCCCATCTTTCATGGAAAAATTGTCTTTCACAAAACTGGTGCTTGATGCCAAAAAGATTAGGGATTGCTGGTATGAAGGGGTCTTTTGCTGGAGTCTTTGCTACCTTTCCCCAGCACTACGATATGGCCCTCCAAACAACCGTGACATCTATTTAACTATAATTCTTATTTGATCTCTTTCTCCAGTTCAGTTAATACCCAAAGTGCACTCTTGCCGAGTGAGAGCAAACCTAGGTAATACCCAACACTACTTGACACGAGTCAACAGGTACCAACAGATAATCACCGAAACTTTTTGTTCTCCCCAGCTATCTCTGCGTGCATTCTTGACGGAGTTTGCTATAAGACTCCAAAGGACAGGAGGACAGTAGAACCGAGTTCAGAAAGTGTGACTGAATATTCCAGGATAAGGGATATGGAGCTACCACTCATTTAGTTCTGAAGCCACAAAACTAGGATTCTGCCTTAGTTCTCTTTCCCTCAAACAAAACATCCGATCGACTCCACACTCAACCCACACGCCCAATGCATTCAGTTCTTCCATTTTCACTACTTCTATCCTCGTTCAAGGCACCATGCACCAGCCTCCTAACTGAACTTCCTGTTTCTACTCTTGCTTGTCTCTATAGCAGCTGGTGTAACCATTTATAAAAATACAAGCCATAACATGCTACTGCTAACTTTTTAATGGTTTACATCATATTTAAATTAACACCCAACTCCTCACCTGAAAAGCCCCAAGCCTCATCTTACATCTCTTTGCTTCAGCCACACTTGTTTGCTTTCTGTTCCCCCAACACACCAAGCTTGTCTAAAATGTACTTCCCCCTGGTTTTCACATGACTCTTTTTAAGGACTCAGTTCAGTTCAGTTCAGTAACTCAGTTGTGTCCGACTCTTTGTGACCCCATGGACTGCAACACGCCAGGCCTCCCTGTTTATCACCAACTCCCAGAGTTCACTCTAAGTCATGTCCATCAAGTCGGTGATGCCACCCGACCATCTCACTGAAGGACTCAGTTGAACTTTTACCTACTTAGAGAGGACTTACCTGTTTATTCTAAAGTAACCACCCAGGTGTTCTCCATCACAATGTTGTGTTTTGTCAGCGTGACACTTTTCTAGTTGTTTCTTGAATATATGTGTGTGTTTTCAATTGCTCAAACTTTTGTTGAATGAATGAATGGTGAGCCTTACTCTTCAGTTTCCTAGATGGGAGAGGGAACACTGAGCAAGAATTAAGAGTCTAAGAATTTTATATCAGATTTTTCTTTAACTTCCTCACAACAGCTATTTTATCTACTTCAAATTTTCCATCTTATTAACCCTTACTATAGAATGGCTTGGGGATTTAGGCAACTAACTCCATATGAAGGTTTGAAGAAATAAAAACACCAAAGAATGGATACCTGGCAGTGACTTTAAACAGGAAAGGAAAATCTGCCTATTCCTATAGCTTGCTATAAAGAAGAAGCAGTCAAAGTAAGAGCTGATAAACAACTTGGGACTAACATTGGAAATGCCCATGGAACTCTCCGGTGCCCACCACCTGAAGTTTCTGAACTCAGACCTCACCTTCCTACTGCCTCACACAACATAATCCTGCGCATATCCACGCTGAACAGTCTCCATCACCACCACTCTCCAAACCAAATCCTTCAGATTCAGACACAGCTCTCCAATTCCTTTTCTTTTCTTTTTTTTCCCCTTTGGTGGGGGGCAGTGGGGCCCTGGGTCTTAGTTACTGCCTATGGGGTCTAGTTCACTGATTGAACCCAGGCCCCCTGCATTAGGAACTCAGAGTCTTGGCCACTGGACCACCAGGGAAGTCCCTCCAATTCCTTTTTGAGAAGTCAGTCCTTAAAACCTTTAATCCACTAAGAATTTTCTTCTTCTTCTTCTCTGACTTACTTGTTTCAAAAAGAAAATCCAGTATGAGTTCATTGGTCTTTCTTTGTTGTTGTTTTTTTTTTTTTTACCATTACTTGTACATTTGGGTTTTGCTTTCTTTTGCTTTATTTTTACTTTTAAATATTTGTTGGAAGAACTGACACTGAAGCTGAAGTGCCAATATTTTGGCCACCTGATGCGAAGAGCCAATTCACTGGAAAAATCGTGATTCCGGGAAAGATTGGGGGCAGGAGGAGAAGGGGATGACAGAAGATGAGATGATCAGATAGCATCATCGACTCAATGGACGGGTTTGAGCAAATGTCAGGAGATGGTGAAGAACAGGGAAGCCTGGAGCACTGCAGTCCATGGGGTGCAAAGAGTCAGACACAACTGAGTGACTGAACAGCAACAATTTTTACTTTTACTCTTGTCTTAATCTTAGAATCCTATATAGCATCAAACACAAAATACCAGTAAGAGTTTTTGTTTTGGTTTGTTTGGATTAATTGAACAGATTCACACTCTGGCTGCAGTTTGTACTCCGAAGGGAAAAAACATGAAGATAAAACTAAAAGGAGAGGGAAGAAGGAGGTGTGACAAAAAGAGGGGCTCGAATATATAAGGAAAGGAAGCAGGGGTACAAAAGAGGAAAGAGACCCCAAAAATCAGCTTTCATTGTGAAGATTTGATCACAATTTCTAACACGTAGTCAGTCTGCTAAAATGGAAGTTGACAGGAAATAGGCAGAGTCAGGGAAAAGGCCACAGGCCAACTGACTCTCTTGTGTTAAATCTTTCCACTGCCTTGCCTTATTTGCAGTTACCTCTCAGTCTTAAAGTCAGGCAGATTCTGATTTGTTCTTCATGCAAGTATGGCTTTCTCCACAGATTTATTTATATATAGGTAGAAAGTAAGAATCATCTGTGGACATCAAACCAGATGAGCCTTCCTCTCTCACCTCTTTCTTTTTACAAATAAAAATTTAGTGTGGGATATACATAAGTTTCGGTGGGAAAACATGAACTCTCAGTAACTTTCATATAGTCATAATAGAAGCAGTTTCTGTCATTCCTCTCCAGAACCTAACTCACTCTGAAACCACTCACTGGATCTATCATTTTATGTGACAGGTAGATCACGATTATTCACTGCTATTTCCTAGCACCTAGCACAGTGTCTGGTACATGTCATGTGTGTAGTAAGTTTTTGTATATTTTCTGATAGAGTGAAAGAATAAATGGTAGTTCTAATCTCTGGTACACCCCTGGGTGATCTTAAATCAAAAATACAGACATATGGGAAATACAGGATGGTGTTTTTGAAAAGGACATAACTGAGGGAGAAGAGTACCAGAGTTTTGCTGCTCTGTTTATCTCTATCTAAAATTCATTCCATGAATAACCGAATGCCTTCTATGTGACAGGAAGTGTGTTATACCTTGAGGTACAAATATAGAGACTCAGACCCTGGCTCCAATGTGTGCTTTTCCATTATCCCATCATAGCCTCTAATCACATGCTCTTAGATACTAGGCTGTAACTGTCACTCTATCTGTCTTGCCAACATACTGAAATTTCTGTTAGGACCCAGCCCATCACACAGCAAGCACTAAATAACAGCTGGTAAAGCATCTAATGGAGATCATAGCCTCCCAAGGGAAGAGGACATACTCAACCATATAAAGTCAGGATTCTTAGTTGTGAGAAAGAAAAGCTGACTCTGGTTGAGACAGCAGAAAAGGAGCATGTTGAAGACACTGGATAGCTCTCAGAATTATTGGAGGGTAAAGAGAATCATCACAGAGGTTAGGCCTCCAGAAATGATGCACAAAACCAGCAGAACCAGACCAGTGAGGAAACTGTCTCCATTGCAGCTCCCCGCCAATGCCACTTCTGCATCAGAAATTCAGTCTTGCAACCCTTGAGAAACTGCTGCTGCTGCCAGGGCTGCCAACAAAATCAGCCACCTCTAGAGCTACTTTATCAAATGCCAAAGAACCAGAGAGCATCCCTTGCTCATGGAAAGGCAGGCTGAACCCGGACTGTGAAATGCTTGGACAGATGGGCAGACATCAGCACAGCTTATTCCTAAACCAGATTCCCCAATTAAATGGGGGCAGTGCTAGTCACTGTCGTGTCTGACTCTTTGCGACCCCATGGACCATAGCACGCCAGGCACCTCTGTCCATGAAATTCTCCAGGCAAGAATACTGGAGTGGGTAGCCATTCCCTTCTCCAGATTATCTTCCCCACCCAGAGACTAAACCTGGGTCTCCCACATTGCAGGCAGATTCTTTACCATCTGAACCACTGCTGCTGCAGCTGCTGCTAAGTCGCTTCAGTCGTGTCCGACTCTGTGCGACCCCATAGATGGCAGCCCACCAGGCTTCCCCGTCCCTGGGATTCTCCAGGCAAGAACACTGGAGTAGGTTGCCATTTCCTTCTCCAATGCATGTAAGTGAAAAGTGAAAGTGAAGTCGCTCAGTCGTGTCCGACTCTTCGCGACCCCATGGACTGCAGCCTACCAGGCTCCTCCGTCCATGGGATTTTTCTAGGCAAAAGTACTCGAGTGGGGTGCCATTGCCTTCTCCGTCTGAACCACTAGAGAAAGCTAAATCTGCAGTGCTTGCTTTTGGTATTTGCACATATGGTTGAATCAACAGATGAAAGTCTGTAAATTCAGAACAGATTGTCCCAGTTAACCTCTATGATTAGTCAGGTCTACAGTTCAGTCAGTAGAGTCACTCAATCATGTCCAACTATTTGTGACCCCATGAACCGCAGCATGCCAGGCCACCCTGTCCACTCTGTCCATCACCAACTCCCGGAGTTTACCCAAACTCATGTCCATTGAGTTGGTGATGCCATCCAACCATCTTATCCTCTGTCATCCCCTTCTCCTCCTTGCCCTCAATCTTTCCCAGCATCAGGGTCTTTTCCAATGAGTCAGCTGTTTGCGTCAGGTCGTCAAAGTTTTGGAGTTTTAGTTTCAACATCAATCCTTCCAATGAACACCCAGGACTGATCTCCCTCCCAACCAATGGACTGGTTGGATCTCCTTGCTGTCCAAGGGACTCTCAAGAGTCTTCTCCAACACCACAATTCAAAAGCATCAGTTCTTCGGAACTCAGCTTTCTTTATAGTCCAATTCTTACATCCACACATGACTACTGGAAAAACCATAGCCTTGACTAGACGGACCTTTGTTGGCAAAGTAATGTCTCTGCTTTTTTTTTTTTTAATTTAATTTTATTTTTAAATTTTACATAATTGTATTAGTTTTGCCAAATATCAAAATGAATCCACCACAGGTATACATGTGTTCCCCATCCTGAACCCTCCTCCCTCCTCCCTCCCCATACCATCCCTCTGGGTCGTCCCAGTGCACCAGCCCCAAGCATCCAGTATCGTGCATCGAACCTGGACTGGCAACTCGTTTCATACATGATATTTTACATGTTTCAATGCCATTCTCCCAAATCTTCCCACCCTCTCCCTCTCCCACAGAGTCCATAAGACTGTTCTATACATCAGTGTCTCTTTTGCTGTCTCGTACACAGGGTTATTGTTACCATCTTTCTAAATTCCATATATATGCATTAGTATACTGTATTGGTGTTTTTCTTTCGGGCTTACTTCACTCTGTATAATAGGCTCCAGTTTCATCCACCTCATTAGAACTGATTCAAATGTATTCTTTTTAATGGCTGAGTAATACTCCATTGTGTATATATACCAAACCTTTCTTATCCATTCATCTGCTGATGGACATCTAGGTTGTTTCCATGTCCTGGCTATTATAAACAGTGCTGTGATGAACATTGGGGTACACATGTCTCTTTCCCTTCTGGTTTCCTCAGTGTGTATGCCCAGCAGTGGGATTGCTAGATCATAAGGCAGTTCTATTTCCAGTTTTTTAAGGAATCTCCACACTGTTCTCCATAGTGGCTGTACTAGTTTGCATTCCCACCAACAGTGTAAGAGGGTTCCCTTTTCTCCACACCCTCTCCAGCATTTATTACTTGTAGACTTTTGGATCGCAGCCATTCTGACTGGTGTGAAATGGTACGTCATAGTGGTTTTGATTTGCATTTCTCTGATAATGAGTGATGTTGAGCATCTTTTCATGTGTTTGTTAGCCATCTGTATGCCTTCTTTGGAGAAATGTCTATTTAGTTCTTTGGCCCATTTTTTGATTGGGTCATTTATTTTTCTGGAGTTGAGCTGTAGGAGTTGCTTGTATATTCTCGAGATTAGTTGTTTGTCAGTTGCTTCATTTGCTATTATCTTCTCCCATTCTGAAGGCTGTCTTTTCACCTTGCTAATAGTTTTCTTTGATGTGCAGAAGCTTTTAAGGTTAATTAAGTCCCATTTGTTTATTTTTGCTTTTATTTCCAATATTCTGGGAGGTGGATCATAGAGGGTCCTGCTGTGATGTATGTCAGAGAGTGTTTTGCCTATGTTCTCCTCTAGGAGCTTTATAGTTTCTGGTCTTACGTTTAGATCTTTAATCCATTTTGAGTTTATTTTTGTGTATGGTGTTAGAAAGTGTTCTAGTTTCATTCTTTTACAAGTGGTTGACCAGATTTCCCAGCACAACTTGTTAAAGAGATTGTCTTTAATCCATTGTATATTCTTGCCTCCTTTGTCAAAGATAAGGTGTCCATATGTGCGTGGATTTATCTCTGGACTTTCTATTTTGTTCCATTGATCTATATTTCTGTCTTTGTGCAAGTACCATACTGTCTTGATAACTGTGGCTTTGTAGTAGAGCCTGAAGTCAGGTAGGTTGATTCCTCCAGTTCCATTCTTCTTTCTCAAGATCGCTTTGGCTCTTCGAGGTTTTTTGTATTTCCATACAAATTGTGAAATTATTTGTTCTAGCTCTTTGAAGAATACTGTTGGTAGCTTGATAGGGATTGTATTGAATCTATAAATTGCTTTGGGTAGTATACTCATTTTCACTATATTGATTCTTCCAATCCATGAACATGGTATATTTCTCCATCTATTTGTGTCCTCTTTGATTTCTTTCACCAGTGTTTTATAGTTTTCTATATATAGGTCTTTAGTTTCTTTAGGTAGATATATTCCTAAGTATTTTATTCTTTCCATTGCAATGGTGAATGGAATTGTTTCCTTAATTTCTCTGTCTCTGCTTTTTAATATGCTATCTAGGTTGATCATAACTTTCTTTCCAAGGAGTAAGTGTCTTTTAATTTCATGGCTGCAGTCACCATCTGCAGTGATTTTGGAGCCCCAAAAAATAAAGTCTGACACTGTTTCCACTGTTTCCCCATCTATTTCCCATGAAGTCATGGGAACGGATGCCATGATCTTCATTTTCTGAATGTTGAGCTTTAAGCCAACTTTTTCACTGTCCTCTTTCACTTTCATAAAGAGGCTTTTTAGTTCCTCTTCACTTTCTGCCATAAGGGTGGTGTCATCTGCATCTGAGGTTATTGTTATTTCTGCATCTGCATCTGAGGTTATTGATATTTCTCCCGGCAATCTTGATTTCAGCTTGTGCTTCTTCCAGCCCAGTGTTTCTCATGATGTACTCTGCATATAAGTTAAATAAGCAGGGTGACAATATACAGCCTTGATGTACTCCTTTTGCTATTTGGAACCAGTCTGTTGTTCTATGTTCAGTTCTAACTGTTGCTTCCTGACCTGCATACAGGTTTCTCAAGAGGCAGGTCAGGTGGTCTGGTATTTCCCTCTCTTTAAGATTTTCCACAGTTGATTGTGATCCACACAGTCAAAGGCTTTGGCATAGTCAATAAAGCAGAAATAGATGTTTTCTGGAACTCTTGCTTTTTCCATGATCCAGCGGATGTTGGCAATTTGATCTCTGGTTCCTCTTCTTTTTCTAAACCAGCTTGAACATCTGGAAGTTCACAGTTCACATATTGCTGAAGCTTGGCTTGGAGAATTTTGAGCACTACTTTACTAGTGTGTGAGATGAGTGCAATTGTATGGTAGTCTGAGCATTCTTTGGCATTGCCTTTCTTTTGTATTAGAGTGAAAACGGACATTTTCCAATCCTGGGGCCACTGTTGAGTTTTCCAAATTTGCTGGCATATTGAGTGCAGCACTTTCACAGCATTATCTTTCAGGATTTGAAATAGCTCAATTGGAATTCCATCACCTCCACTAGCTTTGTTCGTAGTGATGCTTCCTAAGGCCCACTTGACTTCACATTCCAGGATGTCTGGCTCTAGGTGAGTGATCACACTATCGTGATTATCTGGGTCATGAAGATCTTTTTTGTACATTTCTTCTGTGTATTCTTGCCACCTCTTCTTAATATCTTCTGCTTCTGTTAGGTCCCTACCATTTCTGTCCTTTATTGAGCCCATCTTTGCATGAAATGTTCCCTTGGTATGTCTAAATTTCTTGAAGAGATCTCTAGTCTTTCCATTCTATTGCTTTCCTCTATTTCTTTTACTTTTTTTTTTTTTTCTATTTCCTCTCCACATCCAAGGTAAGGAGCAGCGGCTCCACTTTGCTGGAGCAGCTGTGAAGAGGTACTCCACGTCCAGGGTTAAGAAAAACCCAAGTAAGACAGTAGGCACTAAGAGCGGGAATCAGAGGGCAGACAGACTGAAACCACAATCACAGAAAACTAGCCAATCTGATCACATGGACCACAGCCTTGTCTAACTCAATGAAACTAAGCCATGCCGTGTGGGGCTACCCAAGACGGATGGGTCATGGTGGAGAGGTCTGATGGGATGTGGTCCACTGGAGAAGGCAATGGCAAACCACTTCAGTATTCTTGCCTTGAGAACCCCATGAACAGTATGAAAAGGCAGAAAGATAGGACACTGAAAGATGAACTCCCCAGGTCGGTAGGTGCCCAATATGCTACTGGAGATCAGTGGAGAAAAAAACTCCAGAAAGAATGAAGGGATGGAGCCAAAGCAAAAACAACACCCAGTTGCGGATGTCACTGATGATAGAAGCAAGATCTGATGCTGTAAAGAGCAATACTGCATAGGAACCTGGAATGTTAGGTCCATGAATCAAGGCAAATTGGAAGTGGTCAAACAGGAGATGGCAAGAGTGAACATCGACATTCTAGGAATCAGCAAACTAAAATGGACTGGAATGGGTGAATTTAACTCAGATGACCATTATATCTACTACTGTGGGCAGGAATCCCTTAGAAGAAATGGAGTAGCCACCATGGTCAACAAAAGAGTCCAAAATTCAGTACTTGGATGCAGTCTCAAAAATGACAGAATGATCTCTGTCCATTTCCAAGGCAAACCATTCAGTTCAGTTCAGTTCAGTTCAGTCACTCAGTCATGTCTGACTCTTTGCAACCCCATGAACCGCAGCATGCCAGGCCTCGCTGTCCATCACCAACTGCCAGAGTCTACCCAAACCCATGTCCATTGAGTTGGTGATGCCATCCAATCATCTCATCCTCTGTCATCCCCTTCTCCTCCTGCTCTCAATCTTTCCCAGCATCAGGATCTTTTCCAATGAGTTAGCTCTTTGCATCAGGTGGCCAAAGTATTGGAGTTTCAGCTTCAACATCAATCCTTCCAATGAACACCCAGGACTTATCTCCTTCAGGATGGACTGGTTGGACCTCCTTGCTGTCCAAGGGACTCTCAAGAGTCTTCACCAACACCACAGTTCAAAAGCATCAATTCTTCAGCACTCAGCTTTCTTTATAGGCCAACTCTCATATCCATACATGACTACTGGAAAAACCATAGCCTTGACTAGACAGACCTTTGTTGACAAAGTAATGTCTCTGCTTTTTAATATGCTGTCTAGGTTGGTCATACTATCACGGTAATCCAAGTCTATGCCCCAACCAGTAATGCTGAAGAAGCTGAAGTTGAACAGTTCTATGAAGACCTACAAGACCTTTTAGAACTAACACCCAAAAAAGATGTCCTTTTCATTATAGGGAAGTAGGAAGTCAAGAAACACCTGGAGTAACAGGCAAATTTGGCCTTGGATTACAGAATGAAGCAGGGCAAAAGCTAGTAGAGTTTTGCCAGAAGAATGCACTGGTCATAGCAAATACCCTCTTCCAACAACACAAGAGACAACGCTACACATGGACATCACAAGATGGCCAACACCAAAATCAGATTGATTATATTCTTTGCAGCCAAAGATGGAGAAGCTCTATACAGTCAGCAAAAACAAGACCAGGAGCTGACTGTGGCTCAGATCATGAACTCCTTATTGCCAAATTCAGACTTAAATTGAAAAAAGTAGGGAAAACTACTAGACCATTCAGGTATTACCTAAATCAAATCCCTTATGATTATACAGTGCAAGTGAGAAATAGATTTAAGGCACTAGCTCTGACAGAGCGCCTGATGAACTATGGACAGAGGTTCATGACATTGTACAGGAGACAGGGATCAAGACCATCCCCAAGATAAAGAAATGCAAAAAAGAAAAATGGCTGAGGGGGCCTACAAATAGCTGTGAAAAGAAGAGAACCAAAAAGCAAAGAAGAAATGGAAAGATATACTATTTGAATGCAGAGTTCCAGAAAATAACAAGGAGAGATAAGAAAGCCTTCCTCAGTGATCAATGCAAAGAAATAGAAGTCATGTCTACAATAAGAGACTGAACCTGAGATCAGAAAGTATACAATCTCTCATAACATATTTTAGGGAATTTAATTCCCTAAAATAACAAGGCCTTTATGTCATGAAATCTGGGTAAGGTACCAAAAGAACCAACAACATTTAGATCTGCAACATTTATAGTGTTGGGGTTTGGGTGTGGCTGGATCTTATGTGCCCTGGATCCTTCTCAACTGAGGGTTTCCCACCCAAATCAGGACTTAATTTTTGTCATTCTCTTGCATCAGCCACGGGTTACTACAGGTTATTTCACAGTTCTTAGTAGAAACAAAATGCAGACTTTAGGAGTACTGCAAGTCAAGACATGTGAGTAGCACTGGCTGCAAGGGCTGAAGAGACACTTAGGCAAAAACTATTCAGAACAGGTTATTCCATCCCAACTGGGACAGCAGACTCCTTCTCCAAGGAGAGAACAGACTAGGTTAGAAGTGTGCAAACTCGGTCTTGCCAGCTATACTTTCCTCTGAATAGCTACCAATTCTTCCGTGTCCCCTTGCCTCCATCTCCTCCACCTCCCCCCCCAGAGTCCACTTTAATAACCGCTTTAGGCACGGAAGCTGTCTAGAGAAGCCGGGAACCTGTGAAACAAGATGCGGTATAATTTGGGGTATAGAGATCATGGATGTTTTACGTATAGAGTGAGTGAAGTCGCTCAGTCGTGTCCGACTCTTTGCGACCCTATGGACTGTAGCCCACCAGGCTCCTCCACCCATGGAATTTTCTAGGCAAGAGTCCTGGAGTGGGTTGCCATTTTCTTTTCCAGGGGATCTTCCCGACCGGGGGATCGAACCAGGGTCTCCCGCATTGCGGGCAGACGCTTTACCGTCTGAGCCACCAACGAATCATAAACTTAAACGAATTTGTCTTTTCCACCCCCCCCCCCCCCCCGCCTCATCTCAGAAAAACAACAACAACAAAAACCCTCTGACGGCCCAGGACCCCTCAAAGGGGATCCCATCTACTCCAGCTTCTTTCCTGGACCTCCCTTTACGCCGCCCTCGCCCAAGGCTTCTCCCTGTCACTCGAAGCCGCAAGCATCCCCCGCACCCCACCAGAAAACTACTCTTCAAAGACTTCCTTCCGAGCCCAGCAAAGCCCGGCGCGCTCCCTATCCGGAGAGGCAGCAGGTGCTCAATTTTTTCCAAAAAAAACGAAACTGCCATTTCCGGGGGGGGGTGGGGGAAGGAACTTGATGAAGCGTTCTGGGGCTCGCAGACGCGCGCGGGAAGGGGAGGTGGCGAGGAGAGCCCCTCGCGCCCAATCGCAAGCCCCGCCCTGTCCCCGCCCCTCCGCCTCAGCCCCTCTGCCTCGGCCCCGCCCCACCGCCTCGGCCCCGCTCCACCGCCTCGGCCCCGTCCCTCCGCCTTAGCCCCGCTGCCTCGGCCCGCCCCTCCATCTCAGCCCCGCCCCTCCACCTCAGCCCTGCCCCGCCCCCACGCCTCGGTCCCGCCCCCTCAGCCCCCCGCCCAGCCCCCTCAGCCCCCCGCCCAGCCCCCTCAGCCCCCCCCCCGCCCCGCCCCGACGCCTCGGCCCCGCCCAGCCCCACCTCCTGGGCCGGCACGCGACGCCCCCTCCGGGCCAGGTTCCCGCGCCCGATTTGGTGTTTGGGGGGAGGCGGCGGGAGGGGTGGTGTGCGCGGCGGAAGGGGAAGGGGGAGGGGAAGGGGAGCAGGCTCTCAGCCGTGCCGCAGCCGCTCGGTGAGGACCCGCGAGGCCTCGGCGTCCCGCCTCGGAACAATGGGACTCGGCGCCCGAGGTTTCCTGACGTTGCTGGCCCTGGGGGTCGTGCTGGGGGTGGCGCTGCTGAAGGTTTTCACGGACAGCGCGGACCCCGAGGGTGAGTGGCCGCGGGGTCGCCCACGGCCCGCGAGCCTCCCGGCTGGCTGTGGCCGCGCGGAAAGTTGTGCGAGTGTGGGGACGAGCGCGCGGCGGCCGTGCGCGGGCCTCAGGGCGGCGAGGGGCGGCCGGGCGGCCTCGCGCCTCGCGTGGCCGCCGGCCGACGGGGCGCCTGGCCCTCTCCTCAGCTCCGGGGCGCGCCGCGGTCGCGGCCGGAGGGCAGCGAGTCACCTGTTGCGCTACCGACGACCGGCCTGCAGCGCGGTTGTTACAGCCTTTCCCCGAAGTTAACGTTTCTCGGGGAGGTTAGAGTTCCTCTCAGGCTTCCTTTTGTAAACGGTTAGGGGGACTGGAAAATATGTCTACCGACTCCTGAGCGGACGTGTCTACCAGTTAGTTGTGAACCTTTCAGCGTTTTCTGGCGTCTCATCGCCTCGTGTAAAATCAAACCAATTATGCATATAGTCTTAAGGACCCCAGACGCCTCAAGTTTGCACTTTGGGGCTCATGTGGCAGGTTGGGAGCTTCGGGGGCATGCGGCAAGCCCTCCCGGGCGCAGGTGATGCTCGCGCCCTTGTGGATGGCCGCTCCGGTCCCTCGTGTACCGTAAACAGCGGCCGAGGCGCATCGGCTCTGCCGCCTTGAACAGCTGCGCGGATGTTAGGAGTTCAGGACACCGCCAGTAGAGTCATGACAGAGTGATTTTGACCTTTCGCTTCTGGGGGAAGGAAGGTGTCCCTTTAGGACCTTGGCCTTTTGGGGACTTTTTCGATAAAGCGGCGAAAGCTGGGATTTCCTGTGTAAATTCTGTTTTCTCTTTGTCAACTCTAATAGAAGTCAGATAACTGGTTAATGATCAGTAAACCATAATAAGTTAGTTTAAAGACCCAAGCTTTTCATGGCTTTTAAATTCTCTCCACTGTATATTTAGCTTTACATTAGTTTTATCCAGCAGTTTGCAAAACCAGATAATTCAGACACAACGCCTACTTTTGCTAGAATAATCTGGGTGAATTAGACAACGATTTTCGTTTGTTTTGCTGAATTTTTTTGTTTGCTTTGCTGAATTGCACATGTGACAGACTAGCTTTGTAGACCACATTTTGAGATCACTTAAGGAAAGAAGATCAGTAAAAGCATGTCCATCGTATTTTCAATATTACGAGGTGTTTGATTGTAAAAGTGAACAGTCTAGAGTTAAAGAGTATAACTTTGTGCTAATTTATACCAGTATTTATGTCAGTAGGTCTCCATTTTTTATGTTACTTTGTGAAAGTATACGTTTTTATTGTTTCTCTGAATTACTGAGTAGAGAAAAAGTGTCCTTGCTTTTCTTTTACCCTCATAACAGATTTTTTTGCCCTAATTTAATACTCACTGTTTGACAGTTCTGTTTATTACCTGATATCTCACTAGATGTTAATGCTGTTTGAAAAATTTGGAATGCTCTACTATGTGAGAGCCTTGATTTCATGAACCGGTATAACCAATGTAAGCAGGAATCCATTTCTCCAGACTATAATGTCACCTTGAAACTAAAGGAAGGTTCTATAAAGGACATCTCAAAAGAATGAATAAATGTTGTCCTAGTGTTTATAGGTAATCTGTAATCCGTTTAAAGTGTCATTGTGAAGTATAGTGATTTTTGTCATACTAGAGTTCCGTAACTAATTTTTACTAGACACTTTCATCTCACTCTGTGAGCTTCTCACTCTGTGCTAATTGAGGTCCATACTTCATCCCATTGGATCCTTCCAGTATTATACCCATTTTATAAATGAGGAAATTGAGGCTTAGAAGTTACTTAACTTGTGCAAAGTGAAACAACAAATAGATGTTTGATTTCAGAGGCCAGAATCAATCTTTCAACCATTTTCCACTAAGCTACATTGTGTGATGTTGACTCTTCAAGCAATACTGTCATTGCCCAGAATATTGTGGGAAAAGATAAAAAGATTACTGAAATTCTACTTTTAAGATTTTCTTCAGTCTGCTGCATAATTTCATACATATTTTCGCTGAAGGAGGAGGGATAGTATGAATAAGTTAGCAAGCCAGCAAACGGGATAGAATGTGGTAGTACAATGAAAGATATAAGGGAGGGGAAAGCTGTTAGTCAGGACTGTTAGCAGTAGCAAGTGACAGAAACCTACCTTAAACAAGCATAGGGGAAAGGAAGGACTTTAATGACCATGAACTGAAAAGTCCAAGGGTTGAGGTAGCTTCAGAAATGCTGCCTTCAAGAGTTCAAACAGGTTGCTAAGAGATGGCCATTTCTAACACTCTAGATTACATCTGTCAAACCTTAGGCAAGCCCTAAAGTGTTCTTAGCCTGCAGGGGGAATCCAAATAAGAGGAACTTTCTAAAGTGATTCAGTTCAGTTCAGTTTAGTCACTCAGTCATGTCCAACTCTTTGTGACCACATGGATTGCAGCACGCCAGGCCTCCCTGTCCATCACCAACTCTCGAAGCCTACTCAAACTCATGTCCACCGAGTCAATGATGCCATCCAACCATCTCATCCTCTGTCGTCCCCTTCTCCTCCCACCTTCAATCTTTCCCAGTGTCAAGATCTTTTCAGATGAATCAGTTCTTCACATCAGTTGGCCAAAGTATTGGAGTTTAAGCTTCAGCAACAGTCCTTCCAATGAATATTCAGGACTGATTTCCTTTAGGATGGACTGGTTGGATCTCCTTGCAGTCCAAGGGACTCTCAAGGGTCTTCTCCAACACTGAAGTTCAAAAGCACCAATTCTTTGGTGCTCAGCTTTCTTTATAGTCCAACTCTCACATCCATAAAGGACTACTGGAAAAACCATAGCTTTGACCAGATGGACCTATGTTGGCAAAGTGATATCTCTGCTTTTTAATATACTGTCTAAAGTGATTGCCACACTTCAAAAACCACCATAATGGGTAGCCAATTAGGAGATGAAATTAATCTTTAATGATTCTGGGCCACTTTATGAACTTAATTCCATTTAGAGTAGTATTGTGCTATATAATACTTGAGTCTTTTTTTGTCAAGTAAAGCATCCACCTCCTTGTACCTAGATTGTCCAAGACATTCTTTATTTCAGCTTGCACACAGTAAGTACTTCATAAGTATTTTTTGAAAAAAGGTGAAGAGCTTAGAAGATAGTTTCTGCCTTCTTCCTCAAGTCAAAAAAAAGAAAAAAAAGTAAAGCACCCGTCATAAGAGTGACAACAGCAGGGAGAGAAAAACAGGAGGCTCTTGTAATCTGGGCAAAAAATGAAGACATGGGGTAATGGGGATAAGTGGGTAGACTCTAGATCTCCTTGGGGTGTGGAACTGAAATCATTGCTAATGGATTGGATGGTGGAGTGAGGAAGAAGGAAGACTGAAAAGATAACTTCCTGGTGTTAGGGTTGAGCAACCAGCAATGCAACAACTGGGAACAACTGCCAACTTCCAGAGGGCAGAAGCAGGTTTATTGTAGAAAATCAACACTTCCATTTGGCACTCTGATGTACACACTTTGGAATCAAACAGCCTGGTCCACATCTGAGACTCCGCCGCTTACTGGCTGGGTGGCCAGAATCTGCCTGAAGGCAAGAGACCCTGGTTTGATTCCTGAGTGGGAAAGATCCCCTGGAGAAAGGGATCGGCTACCGACTCCAGTATTCGTGGGCTTCTCTGGTGGCTCAGATGGTAAAGAATCCGCCTGCGGTGCAGGAGACCTGGATTCAATCCCTGGGTTGCGAAGATTCCCCTGGAGGAGGACTTGGCAACTCACTCCAGTATTCTTACCTGGAGAATCTCTGTGGACAGAGGTGCCTGGTGGGCTACAGTCAATGGGATTACAAAGAGTCAAACACAATGGAACAACTAAACACAGCTGGGTGGTCCCCTGTGGGTCTTTTATGGGTCTTCTATCACTGCCTAGCTGTATTCCTGTCACAGAATTGTTTTGGGGGTTAGATGGGCTAATGCAGGTTACATGCTCCCCACAAGGCCTGGCATGTAGTAAGCCCTTCATAGTATTGGCAGTTATTTGCTACCTGCTGCTAAATGCATCTAAATACATAGCCTACTGACCTTGATCTTTTTCAGGTTTAATCTTCACACCATAGTCTTTTGGGATAAATGCATTATGGTTCCAGCAAAAGGAAGAAATTTGCACACAGAGTAAAGATAGCTCCATCAGAATTGTTATTGCTTACTTTCTTTGTACTTGGGAGGTTTTTGCTGTGGGGAGGGCCTTCTTTGGAAGTACACAATAACATACTTGCTCGCCTCCCATGTAATATATGTATTTAATCTTCCCTTATACAAAGATCCAAGGTGAATAATGGACCCTGAAAAGTTGCTTAACTGGAGCATAGAATTCTTCCAAACTTTTTCCAAATTTTAAGTTACTAGTTAAAAATTCAAAGAATTGTATCAACAATGCTTCCAATTTTATGTGAAAATCCTAACCCACTTCATCTTCTCTCCATTGTATGAAGTTAGGCGTGCTGGTGCACAAGACCTTGGGCACTCAGTAGTAGTAAGGGTGTCCACTCTCCTCAGAAGAGCAAAGTTGTCTGTAGTAGAAATTCCTCATAACCACATGGCCTCCTGTCCAAACTATTTTATCAGTGGCTGGCACATAGTAAGTACTAGGTAAGTGTGTACATTAGCTATGTTTTCTGTCTTAAAAAATCTAGTAATACAGATCTAGATTTATGAACAGTTTCAAGGCACATTTCATAGAAGCAGTGCAAAAGTAAAACTTCCTGCAGAATAATCTACCCTGCCACCCCTCAGGGGCTGAAAGAAACATATAGCCAGTACCCTTAGTTAAATGTTGATGGCCGTTATTCACAGGATATTTCTTTGTTTTTACAGGATCAGCAAGCCAAAAGAATCCTATGTCTGTAGAAAATTCCAATGATAACCAAGGAGGTGAGTTTAAAAAGGTCAGAAAATGAATTATGTGCCTAGCATACATAAAGTAATATCAGCTAGTCCAGTACATGTAAACTGGTACACTGACATGTCTTAACCATGATTTGTGCGTTTGTGAATACTTAAAGCCTACCATCAAAGGCTTCCCTTAGTAGGCATCAGGAAATGATAGTTCACTGGATTCATCATCTTTCTCAGTTTAGCAAAGTTGTCAGTAAATTCTAGAACTATTAATTAAAAAATGCTGGAATTTATTACTGAGTTTTCTAGCACATTTTTAGGTATGACATTTTGCGCTCTGCCTATGAATACGAACTAGAATTCATAAATCTGCTGATCTTGCTGGTGGAAGAAATCACTTTAAGCTGGTCAGCCATGGCAGCCTTAAATTGCCTTGGTGGACTCTAAGGAGACCCTGCTTATATTTCACCCATCAGTTAGATTTCAGTCCACCCCCTTGCTTCCTTATTGAAAAGGTAGATGAGGCTTTTTTTCTTCTGCTTTTAGTTTAGGACAGATGGATTTCTTCCTTGATTTTCTGAATTAACATGGAAGCATAGGAACCAGACTAATGTTATAATAATAGTACCATCAACGCATGTTTCTTCTAAGTGATATTTAGTTTATATTCTCACTGCCTTTATTAAGAGTGACAGAGGTAGAAACTTAAAAAAGGTACACAAATCCTATCACTGGACCCATTTTTTTCTACTTATATTCAACAAATATTTATTAAGTGTCTTTAATGTGTGGACACAGTACAAAAGGGACCAAGCTCTGACTTCTTGGAGTTTTTGTTTGCTTTTTGTGTTATTTTATTGTTGAAACATGCACGTAACATAAAAATCACAACGTTAGCCATTTTTAAGTGTACAGGTGGCATTAGATACATTCACAATATTACGCAATTTTTTTGAAAATATTTTTATTTTATAGCTGTGACTAGATGGACCTTTGTTTGCAAAGTAATGTCTCTGCTCTTTAATATGCTATCTATATAGTGATTGCCAAACTTCAAAAGCCACCATAATGGGTAGCCAATTAGGAGATGAAATTAATCTTTAATGAATCTGTGCCACTTTATGAACTTAATTCCATTTAGTGAAGTGTTCTCCTGTAATACTTGGTCTTTTTTTGTCATGTAAAGTATCCGCCTCCTTGTACTTAGATTGTCCAAGACAGTCTTTATTTCAGTGCTTGCACACAGTAGGTACTTCATAAGTATATTTTGAAAAAGGTGAAGAGGTCTTAAAACTAGAAAGTGCTTAGAAAGAAGGCAGTTTCTGCCTTCTTCCTCAAGCCAAAAGAAAGAAAAAAGGAAAGTATCTGTCATAAGAGTGACAACAGCAGGGAGAGGAAAACAGGAGGCTCTTGTAATCCAGGCAAAAGATGAAGACATGGGTAATGGGGATAAGTGGGTAGAGTCTAGATCTACTTGGGGTGTGGAACTGAAATCATTGCTAATGGATTGGATGGTGGAGTGAGGAAGAAGGAAGACTGAAAAGATAACTTCCTGGCGTTAGGGTTGAGCAACCAGCAGTGCAAGAACTGGGAAAGTGCGGGCAGAAGCAGGTTTATCATAGAAAATCAGCACTTCGATGTGGCACTCTCATGTACACGCTTTGAAATCAAACAGCCTGGTCCACATCTGAGAATCCACCACTTACTGGCTGGGTGGCCAGATTCGCCTGCAAGGCAGGAAACCCTGGTTCGATTCCTGAGTGGGAAAGATCCCCCTGGAAAACAGGATCAGCTACCTACTCCAGTATTCATGGGCTTCCATGGTGACTCAGATGGTAAAGAATCCACCTGCAGTGCAGTAGACCTGGATTCGATCCCTGGGTTGGGAAGATTCCCTGGAGGAGGACATGGCAACTCACTCCAGTATTCTTACCTGGATCATCTCCATGGACAAAGGTGCCTGGTGGGCTATAGTCCACAGGATCGCAGAGTCAGACACAGCGGAGCAACTAAACACAGCTGGGTGGTCTCCTGTGGGTCTCCTGTGGGTCTTCCTATGGGTCTTCTGTCACTGCCTAGCTGTGTTCCTGTCTCAGAACTGTTTGGGGGTTAGATGAGCTAATGCAGGTTACATGCTCCCCACAGGTCCTGGCACTTTTAAGCCCTTCATAATATTGCCAGTTATTTGGTACCTGCTGCTAAATACATCTAAATATATGGTCTACTGACCTTGATCTTTTCCAGATTTAATCTTCACACAATAGCTTTTTGGGAATAATGTACTATAGTTCCAGCAAGAGGAAGAAATTTTCTCACACAGTAACGATAGCTCCATCAGAATTGTTATTGCTTACTTTCTTTTTACTTCAAAGGGTTTTTTTGAGGGGAGGCCTTCTTTGTGAAAAGTACACAATAATACACTTGCTCGCCTCCCATGTAATATATGTTTTTAATCTTCCATTATGTAAAGATCCAGGGTAAATAATGCACCCTGAAAAGTTGCTTAACTGAAGCATAGAATTCTTCCAAACTTTTTCCAAATTTTAAGGTACTAGTTAAAAATTCTGGAGAAGGCAATGGCAACCCACTCCAGTACTCTTGCCTGGAAAATCCCATGGATGGAGGAACCTGGTAGGCTGCAGTCCATGGCATCATGAAGAGTCAGACCTGACCCGGCGACTTCATTTTCACTTTTCACTTTCCTGCAATGGAGAAGGAAATGGCAACCCACTCCAGTGTTCTTCCCTGGAGAATCCCAGGGATGGGTTGCCTGGTGGGCTGCCGTCTTTGGGGTCGCACAGAGTTGGACACGACTGAAGCGAATTAGCAGCAGCAGTTAAAAATTCAAAGAATTATCTTGAGAAGGCTTCCAACTTTACATGAAAACCCTAAGCGACTTCATCTTCTCTCCATTGTTTTACGTTAGGTGTGCTGGTGCACAAGACCTGGGCACTCGTTAATAGTAAGGGTGGTCCACTGTCCTCAGAAGAGCAGAGTTGTTAGTAGTAGAAATACCTCATAACCACATGGCCTCATGTCCAAACTATTTTTCAGTGGGTGGCACATAGTAAGTACCTGGTAAGTGTGTGCATTAGCTATATGTTTTCTATCTTAAATAATCCAGTAATAGAGATCTAGATTTATGAACAATTTCAAGGCATGTTTCATAGAAACAGTGCAAAAGTAGAACGTCCTGTGGAATAATCTACCCTCCCAACCCACATAGGCTGAAAGAAAAACATTGCCAGTACCCTTAGTTAAATATTGATGTCCTTTCTTCACAGAATATTTCTTTGTTTTTATAGGAACTGCAGACAATGATCCTAAATCTCTAGAAAACTCCAAGGATAACCAAGGAGGTGAGTTTAAAAAGGTCAAAAAACGGATTATCTGCCTAGCATACACAAAGTAATAACAGCTAGTCAAGTACACGTAAGCTGGTACACTGACCCGTCCTAACCATGATTTGTGCATTTGTCAGTACTTAAAGCCTACCATCAAAGGCTTCCCTTAGTAGGCATCAGAAAATGATAGTTCACTGGATTCACCACCTTTCTAAGTCTAGCAAAGTTGTGAGTAAATTCTAAAACTATTAATAAAAACATACGGGAATATATTACTGAATGTAGAAGCACATTTTTAGGTATGACATTTTGGGCTCTGCCTATGAATATGACTAGAATTCATAAATCTGCTGATCTTGCTGGTGGAAGAAATCACTTTAAGCTGGTCAGCCATGGCAGCCTTAATTTGCCTTCAATCCATCCCCTTGCTTCCCTATTGAAACACTAGATGAGGCTCTTTTCTTGTGCCTTTAGTTTGAGACAGATGGATTTCTTCCTTGATTTTCTCAATTAACATCAAAGGATAGGAACAAGACTGATGTTATATAGTACCATCAACGCATGTTTCTTCTAAGTAATATTTAGTTTATCTTCTCACTGCCTTTATTAAGAGTGACAGGAGTAGAAACTTAAAAAGGTACAAAAATCCTATCACTGGACCCATTTTTTCAGCAAATATTTATTGAGCATCTCTAATGTGTGGACACAGTACAAAAGGGACCAAGCTCTGACTTCTGGGAGTTTTTATTTGTTTTTTTGTGACATTTTATTGTTGAAACATACACATAACTTAAAATTCACAGAGTTAGCCATTTTTAAGTGTTCAGTTCAGTTCAGTCACTCAGTCATGTTCAATTCTTCGAAACCCCATGAACTGCAGCATGCCAGGCCTCCCTGTCCATCACCAACTCCTGGAGTCCACCCAAACTCATGTGCATCGAGTCGGCGAGGCCATCCAGCCATCTCATCCTCTGTCGTCCCCTTCTCCTCCTGCCCCCAGTCTCTCCCAGCATCAAGGTCTTTTCCAATGAGTCAGCTCTTCGCATGAGGTGGCCAAAGTACTGGAGTTTCAGCCTCAGCATCAGTCCTTCGAATGAACACCCAGGACTGATCTCCTTTAGGATGGACTGGTTGGATCTCTTTGCAGTCCAAGGGACTCTCAAGAGTCTTCTCCAACACCACAGTTCAAAAGCATCAGTTCTTCAGCACTCAGCTTTCTTCACAGTCCAACTCTCACATCCATACATGACCACTGGAGAAACCATAGCCTTGACTAGATGGACCTTTGTTGGCAAAGTAATATCTCTGCTTTTGAATATGCTATCTAGGTTGGTCATAACTTTCTTTCCAAAGAGTAAGTGTCTTTTAATTTCATGGCTTCAGTCACCGTCTACAGTGATTTCGGAGTGCAAAAAAATAAGTCTGTCACTGTTTCCACTGTTTCCACATCTATTTCCCATGAAATGATGGGACCAGATGCCACCATCTTAGTTTTCTGAATTTTGAGTTTTAAGCCAACTTTTTCACTCTCCTCTTCACTTTCATCAAGAGGCTTTTGAGTTCCTCTTCACTTTCTGCCATAAGGGTGGTGTCATCTGCATATCTGAGGTTATTGATATTTCTCCCAGCAATCTTGGTTCCAGCTTGTGCTTCTTCCAGCCCAGCGTTTCTCATAATGTACTCTGCATAGAAGTTAAATAAGCAAGATGACAATATACAGCCTTGACATACTCCTTTTCCTATTTGGAACCAGTCTGTTGTTCCATGTCCAGTTCTAACTGTTGCTTCCTACCTGCATATAGGTTTCTCAAGAGGCAGGTCAGGTGGTCTGGTTTTCCCATCTCTTTCAGAATTTTCCACAGCGTATTGTGATCCACACAGTCAAAGGCTTTGGCATAGTCAATAAATCAGAAATAGATGTTTTTCTGGAACTCTTTTGCATTTTCAATGATTCAGCGGATGTTGGCAATTTGATCTCTGGTTCCTCTGCCTTTTCAAAAACAAGCTTGAACATCTGGAAGTTCACGGTTCATGTACTGCTGAAGCCTGGCTTGGAGAATTTTGAACATTACTTTACTAGCATGTGAGATGAGTGCAATTGTGCAGTACTTTAAGCATTCTTTGGCATTGCCTTTCTTTGACAATACACTTTATTTTTAAGTGTACAGGTGGCATTAAATACATTCACAATGTTGTGCAGTGTCATGGAGATTTTTTATTAAATTTTTATTGAAGTACAGTTAATTTGCAATGTCGTGTTCATTTCTGCTGTACAGCAAAATGACTTAGTTATATACATGTATACATTCTTTTCATTTTCTTTTCCTTGTGGTTTATTGCAGAATAGTAAATGGAGTTCCCTGAGCACTGTTGTTGTTTCTTAGTTCTGTATGTAACAGTTTGCATCTACTAACCCCAGACTCCTAGTCCCTCCCTCCCCGACCCCTCTCCCCCTTGGAAACCCTGTGTCTGTTCTGTATGTCTGTGAGTCTGTTTCAACTTCATAGATAGGTTCATTTTTGTCATATTTTAGATTCCACATATAAGTGATCTGTTGTTGTTTAGTTATTGAGTTGTGTCTGACTCTGTGACCCCATGGACTGCAGCATGCCAAGCTTCCCTGTCTTTCATCTCTCCCAGAGTTTGCTCAAACTCATGTCCATTTAATCAGATTACTGATTAATCAGTGATCAACCCATCCTGTCACTTCATCCTCTGTTGCCCCCTTCTGCTTTTGCCTTCAATCTTTCCAAGCATCAGGGTCTTTTCCAATGAGTCATCTCTTTGCATCAGGTGGCCAAAGTATTGTAGCTTCAACATCAGTCTTTGCAATGAACATTGAGGGTTGTTTACTTTGGGATTGACTGCTTTGATCTCCTTGTAATCCAAGGGACTTTCAAGAGTCTTCTTGCAACACCACAGTTAAACACCATCAATTCTTTGGCACTCAGCTTTCTTTATAGTCCACCTCTCACACGCATACATGACTACTGCAAAAACCATAGCTTTGACTGGACAGACTATTTTTTGCAAAGGAATGTCTCTGCTTTTTAATATGCTATCTATAAAGTGATTGCCAGACTTCAAAAGCCACCATAATGGGTAGCCAGTTAGGTGATGAAATTAATCTTTAATGGATCTGTGGCTCTTTATGAACTTAACTTAATTCCATTTAGTGAAGTATTCTGCTGTGATACTTGGTCTTTATTTGTCATGTAAAGCACCCAACTCCTTGTACTTAGAAAGTCCAAGACAGTCTTTATTTTAGTGCTTGAACACAGTAGGTACTTCATAAGTATTTTTTGAAAAAGGTGAAGAGATTTTAAACTAGAAGAGCTTAGAAAGAAGGCAGTTTATGCCTTCTTCCTCAAGCCAAAAAAAAAAAAAAAGTAAAGCACCCGTCATAAGAGTGACAACAGCAGGGAGAGAAAAACAGGAGGCTCCTGTAATCTGGGCAAAAGATGAAGACTGGGGTAATGGGGATAAGTGGGTAGAGTCTAGATCTACTTGGGGTGTGGAACTGAAATCATTGCTAATGGATTGGATGGCGGAGTGAGGAAGAAGGAAGAATGAAAAGATAACTTCCTGGTGTTAGGGTTGAGCAACCAGCAATGCAACAACTGGGAACATGCGGGCAGAAGCAGGTTTATCGTAGAAAATCAACACTTCAATTTGGCACTCTCATGTACGCGCTTTGGAATCAAACAGCCTGGTCCACATCTGAGAATCCACCGCTTCCTGGCTGGGTAGCCAGAATCTGCCTGCAAGGCAGGAGACCCTGGTTTGAATCCTGAGTGGGAAAGATCCCCTGGAGAACGGGATCGGCTACCCAAGCCAGTATTCATGGGCTTCCATGGTGGCTCAGATGGTAACAAATCCACCTGCAGTGCAGGAGACCTGTATTCGATCCCTGGGTTGGGAAGATCCCCTGGAGGAGGACATGGCAAGTCACTCCAGTATTCTTGCCTGGAGCATCTCCATGGACAGAGGTGCCTGGTGGGCTACAGTCCACGGGATCACAGAGTCAGACACAGTGGAGCAACTAAACACAGCTGGGTGGCCTCCTATGTGTCTCCTATGGGTCTTCTGTCACTGCCTAGCTGTGTTCCTGTCGCAGAATTGTTTGGGGGTTAGATGGGCTAATGCAGGTTACATGCTCCCCACAAGGCGTGGCATGTAGTAAGCCCTTCAAAATATTGTCAATTATTTGCTACCTGCTGCTAAATACATAGTCTGCTGACCTTGATCTTTTTCAGGTTTAATCTTCACAGCATAGTCTTTTGGTATAAATGGATTATGGTTCCAGCAAGAGGAAGAAATTGGCAGAAAGAGTAAAGATAGCTTTATCAGAATTGTTATTGCTTACTTTCTTTGTACTTGGGAGTTTTTTGGGTTGGCGGAGGCATACTTTGGGGAAGTACAAAATAACATACTTGCTGGCCTCCCATGTAATATGTGTTTAATCTTCCATTATATAAAGATCCAGGGTGAATAAAGCACCCTGAAAAGCTGCTTGTCTGGAGCATAGAATTCTTCCATACTTTTTCCAAATTTTAAGTTACTAGTTAAAAATTCAAAGAATTATAACAAGGAGGCTTCCAAGTTTACATGAAAACCCTAAGCCATTTCACCTTCTCTCTATTGTATGAAGTTAGGCGTGCTGGTGCACAAGACCTGGGCACTCGTTAACAGTAAGGGTGTCCACTCTCCTCAGAAGAGCAGAGTTGTCAGTAGTAGAAATTCCTCATAACCACATGGCCTCATGTCCAATCTATTTTATCAGTGGCTGGCACATAGTAAGTACCTGGTAAGTGTTACATTAGCTACATGTTTTCTGTCTTTAAAAATCCAGTGATGCAGATCTAGATTTATGAACAGTTTCAAGGCATGCTTCATAGAAGCAGTGCAAAAGTAGAACTTCCTGTGGAATAATCTACCCTGCCACCCCTCAGGGGCCGAAAAAAACATATTGCCAGTACCCTTAGTTCAATGTTGATGGCCTTTCTTCACAGGATATTTCTTTGTTTTTATAGGATCTTCAAGCCAGAATAATCCTCAGTCTGGAGGAAACTCCAACGGTAACAACCAAGCAGGTGAGTTTTATAAGGTCAGAAAACGGATTATCTGCCTAGCATACATAAAGTAATATCAGCTAGTCCAGTACATGTAAACTGGTACACAGGCCTGTCTTAACCATGATTTGTGCGTTTGTGAATACTTAAAGCCTACCATCAAAGGCTTCCCTTAGTAGGCATCAGAAAATGATAGTTCACTGGATTCACCATCTTTCTCAGTCTAGCAAAGTTGTGAGTTAATTCTAAAACTATTAATAAAAACATACTGGAATGTATTACTGAGTTTTCTAGCACATTTTTTGGTATGACATTGTGCGCTCTGCCTATGGATATGAACTAGAATTCATAAATCTGCTGATCTTGCTGGTGGAAGAAATCACTTTAAGCTGGTCAGCCATGGCAGCCTTAAATTGCCTTGGTGGACTCTAAGGAGACCCTGCTTATATTTCACCCATCAGATAAATTTCCATCCACGCCCTTGCTTCCTTATTGAAACAATAGATGAGGCTTTTTTCTTGTGCTTTTAGGTTGGGACAGATGGATTTCTTCCTTGATTTTCTCAATTAACATGTAAAGATAGGAGCAGACTGATGTTATAAATAATAGTACCATCAACGCATGTTTCTTCTAAGTGATATTTAGTTTATCTTCTCACTGCCTTTATTAAGAGTGATAGAGGTAGAAACTTAAAAAGGGTACACAAATGCTATCACTGGACCCATATTTTCTACTTTGATTCAACAAATATTTATTGAGTGTCTCTAATGTGTGGACACAGTACAAAAGGGACCAAGCTCTGACTTCTTGGAGTTTTTCTTTGTTTTTTGTGTTATTCTATTGTTGAAACACACACATAACTAAAAATTCACAGAGTTAGCCATTTTTCAGTGTAGAGGTGGCATTAAATACATTCACAATGTTGTACAGTGTCGTGGAGATTTTTTAGTAATTTTTTATTGAAGTACAATTAATTTACAATGTTGTGTTCATTTCTGCTGTAGAGCAAAATGACTTACTTATATACATGTATACATTATTTTTTATTTTCTTTTCCATTATGGTTTATTCCAGAATAGTAAATTGAGTTTCCTGTGCACTGTTGTGGTTTCTGAATTCTATATGTAACAGTTTGCATCGACTAGCCTCAAACTCCTAGTCCCCTCCTCCCTGACCCCTGCTCCCCCTTGGAAACCCTAAGTCTGTTCTGTATGTCTGTGAGTCTGTTTCTACTTCAAACATAGGTTCATTTGCTCCATTTTTTGGTTCCACATATAAGGGATTTGTTGTTGTTTAGTCACTAAATTGTGTTTGACTCTGTGACCCCATGGACTACAGCATGCCAAGTCTCCCTGTCCTTCATGTCTCCTGGAGTTTGTTTAAATTCATGTCCATTTAATCAGATCACTGATTAATCAGTGATTAATCCATCCAGTCACCTCATGCTCTGTTCTCCCCTTCTGCTTTTGCCTTCAATCTTTCCCAGCATCAGGGTCTTTTCCATTGAGTCAGCTCTTTGCATCAGGTGGCCAAAGTATTGTAGCTACAGCATGAGTCTTTCCAATGAATGTTGAGGGTCTCATTGCAGTCCAAGAGACTCTTACGAATCTTCTCTGGCACCACATTCAAAAGCATCAATTATTTTGTGTTGAGCCTTCTTTATGGTCCAACTCACATCTGTACATGACTACTGTCAAAACCATAGCTTTGACTAGACGGACCTTGGTTGGACCTTTTTAATAAGCTAAGTATAAAGTGATTGCAGACTACAAAAGCCACCAGCCACCATAATGGGTAGACAATTAGGAGATGAAATTAATCTTTAATGAATCTGTGCCACTTTATGAACTCAAGTCCATTTAGTGAAGTATTCTGCTGAAATACTTGGCTTTTTTTGTCAGGTAAAGTACCTGCCTCCTTGTACTTAGATTGTCCAAGACATTCTTTATTTCAGTGCTTGCACACAGTAGGTACGTCATAAGTATTTTTGAAAAAGGGTGAAGAGGTCTTAAAACTAGAAAGAGCTTAGAAAGAGAGCAGTTTCTGCCTTCTTCCTCAATCCAGAGAAAAGAAAAATGGAAAACATGCATCATAAGAGTGACGACAGCAGGGAGAGAAAAACAGGAGGCTCTTGTAATCCAGGCAAAAGATGAAGACATGGGGTAATGGGGATAAGAGGGTAGAGTCTAGATCTCCTTGGGGGTGTGGAACTGAAATCATTGCTAATGGATTGGATGGTGGAGTGAGGAAGAAGGAAGAATGAAAAGATAACTTCCTGGTGCGGGCAGAAGCAGGTTTATCGTAGAAAATCAGCACTTCGATTTGGCACTCTCTTGTATGCGCTTTGGAATCAAACAGCCTGGTCCACATCTGAGAATCCGCCGCTTACTGGCTGGGTGGCCAGAATCTGGTGCAAGGCAGAAGACCCTGGTTCAATTCCTGAGTGGGAAAGATCCCCTGGAGAAAGGGATTGGCTACCCACTCCAGTATTAATGGGTTTCCATGGTGGCTCAGATGGTAACGAATCCACCTGTAGTGCAGGAGACCTGGATTCAATCGCTGGGTTGGGAAGATCCCTTGGAGGAGGACATGGCAAGTCACTCCAGTATTCTTCCCTGGAGCATCTCCATGGACAGAGGTGCCTGGAGGGCTACAGTCCACAGGATTGCAAAGAGTCAGACACAGCGGAGCAACTAAACACAGCTGGGTGGCCTCCTATGTGTCTCTTGTGAGTCTTCTATCACTGCCTAGCTATATTCCTGTCGCAGAAATGTTTTGGGGGTTAGTTGGGCTAATGCAGGTTACATGGTCCCCACAAGGTGTGGCATGTAGTAAGCCCTTCATAATATTGTCAATTATTTGCTGCTGCTGCTAAGTGACTTCAGTCATGTTTGACTCTGTGCGACCCCAGAGACAGCAGCCCACCAGGCTCCCCCATCCCAATTACTTGCTACCTGCTGCTGCTGCTGCTAAATCGCTTCAGTCATGTCCAACTCTGTGCGACCCCATAGACGGCAGCCCATCAGACTCCACCATCCCTGGGATTCTCCAGGCAAGAACACTGGAGCGGGTTGCCATTTCCTTCTCTAATGCATGAAAGAGAAAAGTGAAAGTGAAGTCGCTCAGTCGTGTCCTACTCTTAGCGACCCCATGGACTGCAGCCTACCAGGCTCCTCCATCCACGGTATTTTCCAGGCCAGAGTACTGGAGTAGGGTGCCATTGCCTTCTCCTAAATACATCTAAATACATAATCTGCTGACTTTTGATCTGTTTCAGGTTTAATGTTCACACCATAATCTTTTGGGATAAATGCATTATGGTTCCAGCAAGAGAAAGAAATTTGCGCACAGAGTAAAAATAGTACCATCAGATATCTTATTGCTTACTGTCTTTGTACTTGGGAGGTTTTTGGGGTGGGGGAGGTCTTCTTTGTGAAAAGTACACAATAACTGACTTGCTCGCCTCCCATGTAATATATGTGTTTAATCTTCCCTTATGCAAAGATCCAGGGTGAATAATGCACCCTGAAAAGTTGCTTAACTGAAGCATAGAATTCTTCCAAAGTTTTTTCCAAATTTTAAGTTGCTAGTTAAAAATTCAAAGAATTACATCAAGAAGGCTTCCAAGTTTACATGAAAACCCTAAGCCACTTCATCTTCTCTCCATTGTATGAAGTTAGGCGTACTGGTATACCAGACCTGGGGCACTCATTAATAGTAAGGGTGGTCCACTCTCCTTAGAAGAGCAGAGTTGTCAGTAGTAGAAATTCCTCATAATCACAAGGCCTCATGTCCAATCTATTTTATCAGTGGCTGGCACATAGTAAGTACCTGCTAAGTGTTACATTAGCTATGTGTCTTCAGTCTGAAAGAAATCCAGTGATGCAGATCTAGATTTATGAACAGTTTCAAGGCATGTTTCATAGAAGCAGTGCAAAAGTAGAATTGCCTATGGAATAATCTACCCTCTCACCCCCAAGAGTCGAAAGAAACAAAAAAAAAAGAAGCATAATGCCAGTATCGTTAGGTAAATATTGATGGTCGTTCTTCACAGGATATTTCTTTGTATTTAAAGGACCTCCAAACCAGCAGAATCTTCAATCTGCAGGAAACTCCAATGATAACCAAGGAGGTGAGTTTAAAAATTTCAGAAAACGGATTATCTGCCTAGCATACATAAAGTAATATCAGCTAGTCCAGTCCATGTAAGCCTGTGCACTGACCTGTGTTAACCATGATTTGTGCATTTGTTACTACTTAAAGCCTACCATCGGGCTGCAGTTCATGGGGCCTCTAAGAGTCGGACATGACTGAGCGACTTCACTTTCACTTTTCACTGTCATGAATTGGAGAAGTTGAAATGGCAACCCACTCCAGTGTTCTTGCCTGGAGAATCCCAGGAACGGGGGAGCCTGGTGGGCTGCCGTCTGTGGGGTCACACAGAGTCGGACACGACTGAAGTGACTTAGCAGCAGCAGCAGCAAAGCCTACCATTGGCTTCCCTTAGTAGGCATCAGGAAATGATAGTTCACTGGATTCACCATCTTTCTCAGTCTAGCAAAGTTGTGAGTAAATTCTAAAACTATTAATAAAAACGTATTGGAATTTATTACTGAGTTTTCTAGCACATTTTTTGGTATGACATTGTGCGCTCTGCCTATGGATGTGAACTAGAATTCATAAATCTGCTGATCTTGCTGGTGGAAGAAATCACTTTAAGCTGGTCAGCCATGGCAGCCTTAATTTGTCTTGCTGGACTCTAAGAAGACCCTGCTTATATTTCACCCATCAGTTAGATTTCAGTCCACGCCCTTGCTTCCTTATTGAAACAATAGATGAGGCTTTTTTCTTGTGCTTTTTGTTTGGGACAGATGGATTTCTTCCTTGATTTTCTCAATTAACATGTAAAGATAGGAGCAGACTGATGTTATAAATAATAGTACCATCAATGCATGTTTGTTCTAAGTGATATTTAGTTTATCTTCTCACTGCCTTTATTAAGAGTGACAGAGGTAGAAACTTAAAAAAGGCACACAAATCCTATCACTGGACCCATATTTTCTACTTTTATTCAACAAATATTTATTGAGTGTCTCTAATGTGTGGACACAGTACAAAAGGGACCAAGCTCTGACATCTTGGAGTTTTTCTTTGTTTTTTGTGTTATTTTATTGTTGAAACATACACATAACATAAAATTCAAAGTGTAGGCATTTATCAGTGTAGAGGTGGCATTAAATACATTCACAACATTGTGCAGTGTCATGGAGATTTTTTAGTAATTTTTTATTGAAGTGCAGTTAACTTGCAGTGTTGTGTTCAGTTCTGCTATACAGCAAAATGACTTAGTTATATACATGTATACATTCTTTTCATTTTCTTTTCTATTGTGGTTTATTGCAGAATAGTAAATGAAGTTCCCTGAGCACCATTGTTCTTTCTTAGTTCTATATGTAACAGTTTGCATCTACTAACCCCGGACTCCTAGTCCCTCCCTCCCAGACCCAGGCTCCCCCCTTGGAAAGCCTATGTCTGTTCTGTATGTCTGTGAGTCTGTTTCTACTTCATAGATAGGTTCATTTGTACCATATTTTATATTCCACACGTAAGTGATTGTTGATGTTTAGTCACTAAGTCGTGTCTGACTCTGTGACCCCATGGACTGCAGCATGCCGAGCTTCCCTGTCCTTCATGTCTCCCAGAGTTTGCTCGAACTCTTGTCCATTTAATAGATCACTGATTAATTAGTGATTAATCCATCTAGTCACTTCATCCTCTGTTGTCCCCTTCTGTTTCTGCCTTCAATCTTCCCCAGCATCAGGGTCTTTTCCAATGAGTCAGCTCTTTGCATCAGGTGGCCAAAGTATTATAGCTCAGCATCAGTCTTTCCAAGGAATATTGAGGTTGATGTTCTTTAGGATTGACTGGTTTGATCTCCTTGCTGTCCAAGGGACTCTTAAGAATCTTCTCCGGCACCACATTCAAAATCATCAATTCTTTGTGTTCAGCCTTCTGTATGTTCTGACTCACATGTGCACCTGACTACTGTAAAAACCATAGATTTGACTAGACGGACCTTTGAAGGCAGAATAATATCTCTGCTTTTTAATAAGCTATGTATAAAGTGGTTGCCAGACTTCAAAAGTCACCATAATGGGTAGCCAATTAGGAGATCAAACTAATCTAATGAATCTGTGCCACTTTATGAACTTAAGCCCATTTAGTGAAGTATTCTGCTGTAATACTTGGTCTTTTTTTGTCATGTGAAGCACCCACTTCCCTGTACTTTGATCGTCCAAGACATTCTTTATTTCAGTGCTTGCACACAGTAGGTACTTCCTAAGTATTTTTTGAAAAAGGTGAAGAGGTCCTAAAACTAGAAACAGCTAGAAGGAGGGCAGTTTCTGCCTTCTTCCTCAATCCAGAGAAAAGAAAAATGGAAAACATCCATCATAAGAGTGACAACAGCAGGGAGAGAAAAACAGGAGGCTCTTGTAATCTGGGCAAAAGATGAAGACATGGGGTAATGGGGATAAGTGGGTAGAGTCTAGATCTACTTGGGGTGTGGAACTGAAATCATTGCTAATGGATTGGATGGTGGAGTGAGGAAGAAGGAAGAATGAAAAGATAACTTCCTGGTGCGGGCAGAAGCAGGTTTATCGTAGAAAATCAGCACTTCGATTTGGCACTCTCTTGTATGCGCTTTGGAATCAAACAGCCTGGTCCACATCTGAGAATCCGCCGCTTACTGGCTGGGTGGCCAGAATCTGCCTGCAAGGCAGGAGACCCTGGTTTGATTCCTGGGTGGGAAAGATCCCCTGGAGAAAGGGATCGGCTACCCACTCCAGTATTCATGGGCTTCCATGGTGGCTCAGATGGTAACGAATCCACCTGCAGTGCAGGAGACCTGGATTCCATCCCTGGGTTGGGAAGATCCCCTGGAGAAGAACATGGCAAGTCACTCCAGTATTCTTGCCTGGAGAATTTCCATGGACAGAGGTGCCTGGTGGGCTACATTCCATGGGATTGCAAAGAGTCAGACACAATGGAGCAACTAAACACAGCTGGATGGTCTCCTATGGGTCTCCTGTGGGTCTTTTGTGGGTCTTCTGTCACTGCCTAGCTGTGTTCCTGTCACAGAATTGTTTTGGGGGTTAGTTGGGCTAATGCAGGTTATATGGTCCCCACAAGGCCTGGCATGTAGTAAGCCCTTCATAATATTGTCAGTTATTTGCTACCTGCTGCTAAATACATCTAAATACATGGTCTACTGACCTTGATCTTTTTCAAGTTTAATCTTCACAGCATAGTCTTTTGGTATAAATGGATTATGGTTCCAGCAAGAGGAAGATTGGCAGACAGAGTAAACATAGCTTCTTCAGAATTGTTTCTGTGTACTTTCCTCGTACTTGGGAGGTTTTTGGTGTGGGGGTGGCCTTCTTTGGGAAAGTACACAGTAACATACTTGCTTGCCTCCCATGTAATAAATGTGTTTAATCTTCCATTATATAAAGATCCAGGATGAATAATGCACCCTAAAAAGTTGCTTAACTAGAGCATGAATTCCTCCAAATTTTTCCATATTTTAAGTTAGTAGTTAAAAATTCAAAGAATTATATCAAGAAGGCTTCCAAGTTTATGTGAAAACCATAAGCCACTTCATCTTCTCTCCATGGTATGAAGTTAGGCGTGCTGGTGCACAAGACCTGGGCACTCGTTAACAGTAAGGGTGTCCACTCTCCTCAGAAGAGCAGAGTTGTCAGTAGAAATTCCTCATAACCACAAGGCCTCGTGTCCAAACTATTTTATCAGTGGCTGGCACATAGTAAGTACCTGGTAAGTGTTACATTAGCTACATGTTTTCTGTCTTTAAAAATCCAGTGATGCAGATCTAGATTTATGAACAGTTTCAAGGCATGTTTCATAGAAGCAGTGCAAAAGTAGAATTTCCTGTGGAATAATCTACCCTGCCACACCTCAGAAGCCGAAAGAAACATATTGCCAGTACCCTTAGTTCAATATTGATGGCCTTTCTTCACAGGATATTTCTTTGTTTTTATAGGATCTTCAAGCCAGAATAATCCTCAGTCTGGAGGAAACTCCAATGGTAAAAACCAAGCAGGTGAGTTTTATAAGGTCAGAAAACGGATTATCTGCCTAGATACATAAAGTAATATCAGCTAGTCCAGTACATGTAAGCCTGTACACAGGCCTGTCTTAACCATGATTTGTGCGTTTGTGAATACTTAAAGCCTACCATCAAAGGCTTCCCTTAGTAGGCATCAGAAAATGATAGTTCACTGGATTCACCATCTTTTTCAGTCTAGCAAAGTTGTGAGTAAATTCTAAAACTATTAATAAAAACATACTGGAATGTATTACTGAGTTTTCTAGCACATTTTTTGGTATGACATTGTGCGCTCTACCTATGGATATGAACTAAAATTCATAAATCTGCTGATCTTGCTGGTGGAAGAAATCACTTTAAGCTGGTCAGCCATGGCAGCCTTAATTTGCCTTGGTGGACTAGTTTAAGACCCTTCTTATGTTTCACCCATCAATTAGATTTCAATCCACCCACTTGCTTCTTATTGAAACAGTAGATTAGGCTTTTTTGTTATGATTTTAGTTTGGGAGAGATGGATTTCTTCCTTGATTTCCTGAATTAACATGGATAAATAGGAACCTGATTGATGTTATAAATAATAGTACCATCAACACATGTTTCTTCTAAGTGATATTTAGTTTATCTTCTCACTGCGTTTATTAAGAGTTACAGAGGTAGAAACTTTAAAAAGGTACACAAATCCTGTCACTGGACCCATTTTTTCTACTTTTATTCAACAGATATTGAGTGTCTCTAATGTGTGGACACAGTACAAAAGGGACCAAGCTCTGTCTTTTGTGTTATTCTATTGTTGAAACACACACATAACTAAAAATTCACAGAGTTAGCCATTTTTCAGTGTTTAGGTGGCATTAAATACATTCACAATATTGTACAGTGTCGTGGAGATTTTTTAGTAATTTTTTATTGAAGTACAGTTAATTTACAATGTTGTGTTCATTTCTGCTGTAGAGCAAAATTACGTAGTTATATACATGTATACATTGTTTTTTATTTTCTTTTCCATTATGGTTTATTCCAGAATAGTAAATGGAGTTCCCTGTGCACTGTTGTGGTTTCTGAATTCTATATGTAACAGTTTGCATCGACTAACTCCAAACTCTTAGACCCCCCCTCCCCAACCCCTGTTCCCCCTTGGAAATCCTAAGTCTGTTCTGTATGTCTGTGAGTCTGTTTCTACTTCAAACATAGGTTCATTTGCTCCATTTTTTGGTTCCACATATAAGGGATTTGTTGTTGTTTAGTCACTAAGTTGTGTCTGACTCTGTGACCACATGGACTGCAGCATGCCAAGGTTCCCGGTCCTTCGTGTCTCCTGGAGTTTGTTCAAACTCATGTCCATTTAATCAGATCACTGATTAATCCGTGAGTAATCCATCCAATCACCTCATCCTCTGTTGCCCCCTTCTGCTTTTGCCTTCAGTCTTGCCCAGCATCAGGGTCTTTTCCAGCGAGTCAGCTCTTTGCATCAGGTGGCCAAAGTATTGTAGCTTCAGCATCAGTCTTTCCAATGAATATTGAAGGTTGATTTTCTTTAGGATTGACTGGTTTGATCTCATTGCAGTCCAAGAGACTCTTACGAATCTTCTCTTGCACCACATTCAAAAGCATCAGTTATTTTGTGTTGAGTCTTCTTTATGGTTCAACTCACATCTGCACATGCCTACTGTCAAAACCATAGCTTTGACTAGGCGGACCTTGGTTAGACCTTTTTAATAAGCTAAGTATAAAGTGATTGCAGTCTTCAAAGGCCATCATAAAGGGTATCCAGTTAGGAGATGAAATTAATCTTTAATGAATCTGTGGCACTTTATGAACTTAAGTCCATTTAGTGAAGTATTCTGCTGTAATACTTGGTCTCTTTTTCTCACGTAAAGCACCCGCCTCCCTGTACTTAGATCATCCAAGACATTCTTTATATCAGTGCTTGCACACAGTAGGTACTTGATAGGTATTTTTGAAAAAGGGTGAAGAGGTCTTAAAACTAGAAAGAGCTTAGAAGGGAGTTTCTGCCTTCTTCCTCAAGGCAGAAAAAAGAAAAACGGAAAACATCATAAGAGTGACGACAGCAGGGAGAGAAAAACAGGAGGCTCTTGTAATCCGGGCAAAAGATGAAGACATGGGGTAATGGGGATAAGAGGGTAGAGTCTAGATCTCCTTGGGGTGTGGAACTGAAATCATTGCTAATGGTTTGGATGGTGGAGTGAGGATGAAGGAAAACTCAAAAGATAACTTCCTGGTGTTAGGGTTGAGCAATCACCAATGTAACAACTGGGAATATGCGGGCAGAAGCAGGTTTATCGTAGAAAATCAGCACTTCGATTTGGCACTCTCACGTATGCACTTTGGAATCAAACAGCCTGGTCCACATCTGAGAATCCGCCGCTTACTGGCTGAGTGTCCAGAATCTGCCTGCAAGGCAGGAGACCCTGGTTTGATTCCTGGGTGGAATCCCCTGGAGAAAGGGGTCGGCTACCCACTCCAGTTTTCCCGGGCTTTTCTGGTGGCTCAGATGGTAAAGAATCCACCTGCAGTGCAGGAGACCTGGATTTGATCACTGGGTTGGAAAGATCCCCTGGAGGAGGACATGGCAAGTCACTCCAGTATTCTTCCCTGGAGCATCTCCACGGACAGAGGTGCCTCGTGGGCTACAGTCCACAGGATTGCAAAGAGTCAGACACAGCGGAGCAACTAAACACAGCTGGGTGGTCTCCTATGTGTCTCCTGTGGGTCTTCTATCACTGCCTAGCTGTGTTCCTGTCACAGAATTGTTTTGGGGGTTAGATGGGCTAATGCAGGTTACATGCTCCCCACAAGGCATGGCATGTAGTAAGCCCTTCATCATATTCTCAATTATTTGCTCCGGGCTGCTCCAGTTCAGTCACTAGTCGTGTCTGACTCTTTGTGACTCCATGAATCGCAGCACACCAGGCCTCCCTGGTCCAATTCCCGGAGTTCATTCAAACTCATGTCCATCGAGTCAGTGATGCCATCCAGCCATCTCATCCTCTGTCGTCCCCTTCTCCTACTGCCCCCAATCCCTCCCAGCATCAGGGTCTTTGCCAGTTAGTCAACTATTCGCATGAAGTAGCCAAAGTATTGGAGTTTCAGCTTTAACATCAGTCCTTTCAATGAACACCCAGGACTGATCTCCTTTAGGATGGACTGGTTGGATCTCCTTGCAGTCCAAGGGACTCTCAAGAGTCTTTTCCAACACCACAGTTCAAAAGCATCAATTCTTCGGCACTCAGCTTTCTTCCCAGTCCAACTCTCACATCTATACAGGACCACTGCAAAAACCATAGCCTTGACTAGACAGACCTTTGTTGGCAAAGTAATGTCTCTGCTTTTCAATATGCTATCTAGGTTGGTCATAAATTTCCTTCCATGGAGTAAGCGTCTTTTAATTTCATGGCTGCAGTCACCATCTGTAGTGATTTTGGAGCCCAGAAAAATAAAGTCTGACACTTTCCACTGTTTCCCCGTCTATTTGCCATGAAGTGATGGGACCAGATGCCATGATCTTCCTTTTCTGAAATTTGAGCTTTAAGCCAACTTTTTCACTCTCCTCTTTCACTTTCATCAAGAGGCTCTTTAGTTCCTCTTCACTTTCTGCCATAAGGTTGATGTCATCTGCATATCTGAGGTTATTGATATTTCTCCCAGCAATCTTGATTCCAGCTTGTGCTTCCTCCAGTGCAGAGTTTCTCATGATGTACTCTGCATAGAAGTTAAATAAGCAGGGTGACAATATACAGTCTTGACGTACTCCTTTTCCTATTTGGAACCAGCCTGTTGTTCCATGTGCAGTTCTAACTGTTGCTTCCTGACCTGCATACAGGTTTCTCAAGAGGCAGGTCACGTGCTCTGGTATTCCCATGTCTTTGAGAATTTTCCACAGTTTATTGTGATCCACACAGTCAAAGGCTTTGGCATGGTCAATAAAGCAGAAGCAGATGTTTTTCTGGAACTCTCTTGCTTTTTCCATGATCCAGCGGATCTTGGCAATTTGATCTCTGGTTCCTCTGCCTTTTCTAAAACGAGCTTGGACATCTGGAAGTTCACGGTTCATGTACTCTTGAAGCCTGGCTTGGAGAATTTGGGGCATTACTTTACTAGCGTGTAAGATGAGTGCAATTGTGCAGTAGTGTGAGCATTCTTTGGTATTGCCTCTCTGTGGGATTGGAATGAAAACTGACTGTTTCCAGTCCTGTGCCCACTGCTGAGCTTTCCAAATTTGCTGACATATTGAGTGCAGCACTTTCACAGCATCATCTTTCAGGATTTGAAATAGCTCAACTGGAATTCCATCACCTCCACTAGCTTTGTTCGTAGTGATTTTTTCTAAGGCCCACTTGACTTCACATTCCAGGATGTCTGGCTCTAGGTGAGTGATCACACTATGGTGATTATCTGGGTCGTGAAGATCTTCTTTGTACAGATCTTCTGTATATTCTTGCCAACTCTTCTTAATATCATCTGCTTCAGTTAGGTCTATACCATTTCTGTCTTTTATCGAGCCCATACGGACCTTGATCTTTTTCAGGTTTAATCTTCACACCATAGTCTTTTGGGATAAATCGATTATGGTTCCAGCAAGAGGAAGAAATTTGCACAGAGAGTAAAGCTGCTCCATAAGAATTGTTATTGGTTACTTTCTTTGTACTTGGGAGGTGATGGGGGTTGGGGAGGCCTTCTTTGTGAAAAGTACACAATCACATACTTACTCGCCACCCATGTAATATATGTGTTTAATCTTCCCTTATGCAAAGATCCAGGGTGAATAATGCACCCTGAAAAGTTGCTTAACTGAAGCATAGAATTCTTCCAGAGTTTTTTCCAAATTTTAAGTTACTAGTTAAAAATTCAAAGAATTATATCAAGACGGCTTCCAAGTTTATGTGAAAACCGTAAGCCACTTCATCTTCTCTCCATTGTATGAAGTTAGGTGTGCTGGTGCACAAGACCTGGGCACTCGTTAACAGTAAGGGTGTCCACTCTCCTCAGAAGAGCAGAGTTGTCAGTAGTAGAAATACCTCATAACCACATGGCTTCATGTCCAAACTATTTTATCAGTGGCTGGCACAGAGTAAGTACCTGGTAAGTGTTACATTAGCTACATGTTTTCTGTCTGAAAAAATCGAGTGATACACATCTAGATTTATTAACAGTTTCAAGGCATGTTTCATAGAAGCAGTGCAAAAGTAGAATTTCCTGTGGAATAATCTACCCTCTCACCCGCCAGAGGCTGAAAGAAAAAAAAAAAAAAAGAAGCATAATGCCAGTATCGTTAGTTCAATATTGATGGCCATTATGCACAGGATATTCCTTTGTTTTTATAGGATCTTCAAGCCAGAATAATCCTCAGTCTGGAGGAAACTCCAATGGTAACAACCAAGGAGGTGAGTTTTATAAGGTCAGAAAACGGATTATCTGCCTAGATACATAAAGTAATATCAGCTAGTCCAGTACATGTAAGCCTGTACACAGGCCTGTCTTAACCATGATTTGTGCGTTTGTGAATACTTAAAGCCTACCATCAAAAACTTCCCTTAGTAGGCATCAGGAAATGATAGTTCACTGGATTCACCATCTTTCTCAGTCTAGCAAAGTTGTGAGTAAATTCTAAAACTATTAATAAAAACATACTGGAATTTATTACTGGGTTTTCTAGCACATTTTTTGGTATGACATTGTGTGCTCTGCCTATGGATATGAACTAGAATTTATAAATCTGCTGATCTTGCTGGTGGAAGAAATCACTTTAAGCTGGTCAGCCATGGCAGCCTTAATTTGCCTTGGTGGACTCTAAGGAGACCCTGCTTATATTTCACCCATCAGATAAATTTCCATCCACGCCCTTGCTTCCTTATTAAAACAATCGATGAGGCTTTTTTCTTGTGCTTTTTGTTTGGGACAGATGGATTTCTTCCTTGATTTTCTCAATTAACATGTAAAGATAGGAGCAGACTGATGTTATAAATAATAGTACCATCAACGCATGTTTCTTCTAAGTGATATTTAGTTTATCTTCTCACTGCCTTTATTAAGAGTGACAGAGGTAGAAACTTAAAAAAGGTACACAAATCCTATCACTGGATCCAATTTTCTATTTTTATTCAACAAGTATTTATTGAGTGTCTTTAATGTGTGGACACAGTACAAAAGGGACCAAGCTCTGACTTCTTGGAGTTTTTCTTTGTTTTTTGTGTTATTTTATTGTTGAAACATGCACATAACATAAAATTCAAAGTGTAGTCATTTATCAGTGTAGAGGTGGCATTAAATACATTCACAGTGTTGTGCAGTGTCATGGAGATTTTTTAGTAATTTTTTATTGAAGTAAAGGTAATTTGCAGTGTTGTGTTCATTTCTGCTGTACAGCAAAATGACTTAGTTATATACATGTATTCATTCTTTTTATTTCCTTTTCCATTATGGTTTATTGCAGAATAGTTAATGTAGTTCCCTTCTGTCACTGCCTAGCTGTGTTCCTGTCACAGAATTGTTTGGGTGGTTAGATGGGCTAATGCAGGTTACATGCTCCCCACAAGGCGTGGCATGTAGTAAGCCCTTCGTAATATTGTCAATTATTTGCTACCTGCTGCTAAATACATCTAAATACATAGTCTGCTGACCTTGATCTCTTTCAGGTTTAATTTTCACAGCATAGTGTTTTGGTATAAATGGATTATGGTTCCAGCAAGAGGAAGAAACTGGCAGACAGAGTAAACATAGCTTCTTCAGAATTGTTTTTGCATACTTTCTTTGTACTTGGGAGGTTTTTGGTGTGGGGGCGGCCTTCTTTGGGAAAATACACAATAACATACTTGCTCGCCTCCCATGTAATAATGTGTTTAATCTACCATTATATAAAGATCCAGGATGAATAATGCACCCTGAAAAGTTGCTTAAGTGGAGCATGAATTCCTCCAAACTTTTTCCAAATTTTAAGTTAGTAGTTAAAAATTCAAAGAATTATATCAAGAAGGCTTCCAAGTTTACATGAAAACCCTAAGCCACTTCATCTGCTCTCCATTGTATGAAGTTAGGTGTGCTGGTGCACAAGACCTGGGCACTCGTTCATAGTAAGGGTGTCCACTCTCCTCAGAAGAGCAGAGTTGTCAGTACTAGAAATTCCTCATAACCACGTGGCCTCATGTCCAATCTATTTTATCAGTGGGGCACATAGTAAGTACCTGGTAAGTGTTACATTAACTATATGTCTTCTGTCTGAAAAAATCCAGCGATACAGATCTAGATTTATGAACAGTTTCAAGGCATGTTTCAGAGAAACAGTGCAAAAGTAGAATTTCCTGTGGAATCATCTACCCTCTCCCCCACCAGAGGCCACTAAAAAAAAAAAGAAGCATATTGCCCGTATCATTAGTTAAATATTGATAGCCATTCTTCACAGAATATTTCTTTGTTTTTATAGGATCTCCAAAGCAGAATAATGATCAATCTAAAGAAAAGTCCAGTGGTCAGCAAGGAGGTGAGTTTAAAAAGGTCAGAAAACAGATTCTCTGCTTAGGATACATAAAGTAATATCAGCTAGTCCAGTACATGTAAGCTGGTACACAGGCCTGTCTTGACCATGATTTGTGCATTTGTGAATACTTAAAGCCTACCATCAAAGGCTTCTCTTAGTAGGCATGAGGAAATGATAGTTCACTGGATTCACCATCTTTCTCAGTCTAGCAAAGTTGTGAGTTAATTCTAAAACTATTAATAAAAACATACTGGAATGTTTTACTGAGTTTTCAAGCACATTTTTCAGTGTGACATTGTGTGCTCTGCCTATGGATATGAACTAGAATTCATAAATCTGCTGATCTTGCTGGTGGAAGAAATCACTTTAAGCTGGTCAGCCATGGCAGCCTTAAGTTGCCTTGGTGGACTCTAAGGAGACCCTGCTTATATTTCGCCCATCAGTTAGATTTCAATCCATGCCATTGCTTCCTTATTAAAACAATAGATGAGGCTTTTTTCTTGTGCATTTTGTTTGGGACAGATGGATTTCTTTGTTGATTTTCTCAATTAACATGTAAAAATAGGAGCAGACTGATGTTATAAATAATAGTACCATCAACGCATGTTTCTTCTAAGTGATATTTAGTTTATCTTCTCACTGCCTTTATTAAGAGTGACAGAGGTAGAAACTTAAAAAAGGCACACAAATCCTATCACTGGACCCATATTTTCTACTTTTATTCAACAAGTATTTATTGAGTGTCTTTAATGTGTGGAGTACATCATGAGAAACGCTGGACTGGAAGAAACACAAGCTGGAATCAAGATTGCCAGGAGAAATATCAATAACCTCAGATATGCAGATGACACCACCCTTGTGGCAGAAAGTGAAGAGGAACTAAAAAGCCTCTTGATGAAAGTGAAAGTGGAGAGTGAAAAATTGGCTAAAAGCTCAACATTCAGAAAACGAAGATCATGGCATCCAGTCCCACCACTTCATGGGAAATAGATGGGGAAACAGTGGAAACAGTGTCAGACTTTATTTTTCTGGGCTCCAAAATCACTGCAGATGGTGACTGCAGCCATGAAATTAAAAGACGCTTACTCCTGGAAGGAAAGTTATGACCAACCTTGACAGCATATTCAAAAGCAGAGACATTACTTTGCCAACGAAGGTTCGTCTAGTCAAGGCTATGGTTTTTCCTGTGGTTATGTGTGGATGTGAGAGTTGGACTGTGAAGAAGGCTGAGCGCCGAAGAATTGATGCTTTTGAACTGTGGTGTTGGAGAAGACTCTTGAGAGTCCCTTGGACTGCAAGGAGATCCAACCAGTCCATCCTGAAGGAGATCAGCCCTGGGATTTCTTTGGAAGGAATGATGCTAAAGCTGAAACTCCAGTACTTTGGCCACCTCATGCGAAGAGTTGACTCATTGGAAAAGACTCTGATGCTGGGAGGGACTGGGGGCAGGAGGAAAAGGGGACGATGGAGGATGAGATAGCTGGATGGCATCACCGACTCGATGGACGTGAGTCTCAGTGAACTCCGGGAGTTGGTGATGGACAGGGAGGCCTGGCGTGCTGCGATTCATGGGGTCACAAAGAGTTGGACACGACTGAGTGACTGATCTGATCTGATCTGATCTGAATGTGTGGACACAGTGCAAAAGGGAACAAGCTCTGACTTCTTGGAGTTTTTCTTTGTTTTTTGTGTTATTTCATTGTTGAAACATGCACATAACATAAAATTCAAAATGTAGTCATTTATCAGTGTAGAGGTGGCATTAAATACATTCACAGTGTTGTGCAGTGTCATGGAGATTTTTTATTGAAGTAAAGTTAATTTGCAGTGTTGTGTTCATTTCTGCTGTACAGCAAAATGACTTAGTTATATACATGTATTCATTCTTTTTATTTCCTTTTCCATTGTGGTTTATTGCAGAATAGTAAATGTAGTTCCCTTCTGTCACTGCCTAGCTGTGTTCCTGTCACAGAATTGTTTGGGTGGTTAGATGGGCTAATGCAGGTTACATGCTCCCCACAAGGCGTGGCATGTAGTAAGCCCTTCGTAATATTGTCAATTATTTGCTACCTGCTGCTAAATACATCTAAATACATAGTCTGCTGACCTTGATCTCTTTCAGGTTTAATCTTCACACTATAGTCTTTTGGTATAAATGGATTATGATTCCAGCAAGAGGAAGAAATTGGCAGACAGTAAACATAGCTTCTTCAGAATTGTTTTTGCATACTTTCTTTGTACTTGGGAGGTTTTTGGTTGGGGGTGGCCTTCTTTGGGAAAGTACACAATAACATACTTGCTCGCCTCCCATGTAATATATGTGTTTAATCTTCCATTATATAAAGATCCAGGGTGAATAATGCACCCTGAAAAGTTGCTTAAGTGGAGCATGAATTCCTCCAAACTTTTTCCAAATTTTAAGTTACTAATTAAAAATTCAAAGAATTATATCAAGAAGGCTTCCAAGTTTACGTGAAAACCCAAAGCCACTTCATCTGCTCTCCATTGTATGACGTTAGGCGTGCTGGTGCACAAGACCTGGGCACTCGTTCATAGTAAGGGTGTCCACTCTCCTCAGAAGAGCAGAGTTGTCAGTACTAGAAATTCCTCATAACCACATGGCCTCATGTCCAATCTATTTTATCAGTGGGGCACATAGTAAGTACCTGGTAAGTGTTACATTAACTATATGTCTTCAGTCTGAAAAAATCCAGCGATGCAGATCTAGATTTATGAACAGTTTCAAGGCATGTTTCAGAGAAACAGTGCAAAAGTAGAATTTCCTGTGGAATCATCTACCCTCTCACCCACCAGAGGCCACTAAAAAAAAAGGAAGCATATTGCCCGTATCATTAGTTAAATATTGATAGCCATTCTTCACAGAATATTTCTTTGTTTTTATAGGATCTCCAAACCAGAATAATGGTCAGCCTGAAGAAAAGCCCGGTGATCAACAAGAAGGTGAGTTTAAAAAGGTCAGAAAAGTGATTATCTGCCTAGCATACATAAAGTAATATCAGCCAGTCCAGTACATGTAAGCCTGTACACAGGCCTGTCTTAACCATGATTTGTGCATTTGTGAGTACTTAAAGCCTACCATCAAAGGCTTCCCTTAGTAGACATCAGGAAATGATAGTTCACTGGATTCACCATCTTTCTCAGTCTAGCAAAGTTGTGAGTAAATTCTAAAACTATTAATAAAAACATACTGGAATTTATTACTGAATTTTCAAGCACATTTTTCAGTGTGACATTGTGTGCTCTGCCTATGAATATGAACTAGAATTCATAAATCTGCTGATCTTGCTGGTGGAAGAAATCACTTTAAGCTGGTCAGCCATGGCAGCCTTAATTTGCCTTGGTGGACTAGTTGAAGACTCTTCTTATATTTCGCCCATCAGTTAGATTTCAATCCACCTCCTTGCTTCCTTATTGAAACAGTAGATTAGGCTTTTTTGTTATGATTTTAGTTTGGGAGAGATGGATTTCTTCCTTGATTTTCTGAATTAACATGGATAGACAGGAACCTGACTGATGTTATACATAATAGTAACGCATGTTTCTTCTAAGTGATATTTAATTTATCTTCTCACTGCCTTTATTAAGAGTGACAGAGGTAGAAACTTAAAAAAGGTACACAAATCCTATCACTGGGCCCATTTTTTCTACTTTTATTCAACAAATATTTATTGATTGTCATGGATATTTTTTATTAATTTTTTATTGAACTACAGTTATTTTACAATGTTGTGTACATTTTTGCCGTACAGCAAAATGATTAAGTTATATACATATATACATTCCTTTTTGTTTTCTTTTCCATTGTGGTTTATTCCAGAATAGTAAATGGAGTTCCCTGAGCACCGTTGTGGTTTTCAGTTCTAAATGTAACAGTTTGCATCTACTAACCCCAGACTCCTATCCTTCCCTCCCCGACCCAGGCTCCCCCTTGGAAACCCTATGTCTGTTCTGTATATCTGTGAGTCTGTTTCTACTTCATAGATAGGTTCATTTGATCCACATTTTATATTCCACATGTAAGTGATGTGTTGATGTTTAGTCACTAAGTCGTGTCTGTGTCTGTGACTCCATGGACTGCAGCATGCCAAGCTTCCCAGTCCTTCATGTCTCCCGGAGTTTGCTCAAACTCTTGTCCATTTAATCAGATCACTGATAAATCAGTGATTAATGCATCCAATCACTTCATCCTCTATTGCCCCCTTCTTCTTTTGCCCTCAATCTTTCCCACCATCAGGGTCTTTTCCATTGAGTCAGCTCTTTGCATCAGGTGGCCAAAGTATTGTAGCTTCACTATCAGTCTTTCTAATGAATATTGAGGGTTGATTTTCTTTAGGATTGATTGGTTTGATCTCCTTGCTGTCCAAGGGACTCTTAAGAATCTTCTCCGGCACCACATTGAAAAGCATCGATTCTTTTGTGTTCAGCCTTCTTTATGGTCCGAGTCACATCCACCCATGACAAGTGGAAAACCATAGCTTTGACTGTGTAACCTTTGTCAGTGGAATGATGTCTCTGATTTTCAGTATGCTTTCTAGGTTTGTCATACCTTTTCTTCGAAGGAGCAAGCGTTTTTTCATTTCAAGGCTGCAGTCACCATCCTCAGTGATTTTGGAGCCCAAGAAAATAAAACATCACTGTTTCTGCTTTCACCCCATCTATTAGCCAAGAAGTGATGGGACCAGATGCCATGATCTTCGTTTTTTGAATGTTGGGTTTCAAGTCAGCTTTTTCACTCTCCTATTCCACTTTCACCAGGAGGCTCTTTATCTTTAGTTTTTTGCTTTCTGCCATAAGGATGGTGTCATCTGCGTATCTGAGGTTATTGTTATTTCTCCTGGAAATCTTGATTCCAGCTTGTGCTTCATCCAGCTCAGCATTTCGCATGATCTACTCTGCATAGAAGTTAAATAGGCAGGGTGACAATATACAGCCTTGGCATATTCTTTTCCCAATTTTGAACAAATCTGTTGTTCCATGTCCAGTTCTCACTGTTGCTTCTTGACATGTATACAGGTTTCTCAGGAGGCAGGTAAGGTGGTTTGGTATTCCCATCTCTTAAGAAATTTCCAGTTTGTTGTGATCCACACAGTCAAAGACTTTAGCATAGTCAGTGAAACAGAAGCAGATGTTTTTGGAATTCCCTTAACTTTTTCTATGATCCAGCAGATGTTGGTGATGAGAAATTGGTTACAGGGAAAAATGAGGTATTTCCAGTATCATGAACAGATTGAAGTTTCTAATGACAGATCCAAAGGTCAGAGAAGTTCCCCTTTTTGCAGTAGTTTGGGAAATGCCAATAACAGCATTGTCTTCCTAAGAACGAGAGAAAAAGGTATACTGGCCTGGTTCTGTCAGCTGTCTCCTTCAGATGTCATCTGCTTCATTTCTTAGAGGTCTTTGTTTTCAAGTCACCAGTGCAAGTCCACTCTGGGTTTGATGCTTTCTTTACATGTGATGTGTTAATCCAAGAGTATTTCTTTTGGGATTTGATGACATAAGGTTGGTTAACAGTACCTGATTGAGGCCTTTTCAGTGGGATTGAAAGGAGTCTTTCTAGAGATGAAATTTCCAGACTGCAGAGTGTGGTGTCTGAGGTTTCGTCTCTCAGGAATACACTATGAACAGATTACTGAAGTTGGTTATTTCTGTGACATACATTTTAAGAGACTAACTAGATTATGACTGGTAACATCATACCAGGATATATCAGAATTTTATAAAATTTCTGGAACATTTATATTAATAACATTCACCATGCATTATAACCTAAGAAAGTTTATCATCACTTACTTAACAGTGCTTCCCATATAGTTTAACATGCCAAATGAGCCTAATTAGTTTGATTTCTCTTTTTGTAAGAAAGAAAACAAATCTTTTGAGATGTTGTAGGAGCCCTCTGGAAATATCCAATGTTACTTTCAGGTCAAAAAGACTTTATTTAGAGTTTGATCTTGGGGAAGTTTGTCAAAAACATCAGAAGCGTTCAGACATCTGACTAAATATGATCACAGATTATTATAAATCAATACTTTATTACCTAAGAAGGTTACATAGTTCTGAGCAAAATTTAGCTCTTTTAAAATTGAAAAGACTTTGTTTTCATAAGTAAAAACAAAGATCTGATTGAGATAACATGAAGCACAGAAAAATAATTCTGGTAAAACACAAAATCTTTGCTTTGTAGACAAGAGTACTTAAAAGGTAAGAAAGAAAACTTTCATAGAATTTTCTCAGAAGCAGATCATAGTCCAAGCAAACTTTGGTCTTTTAGTAGATGATGGAAAATTAAGTTCCAGTTTTACATAAGTACACTATTGATATTAAAGCTTATTTTTTTCAAACCCTTACAACAAATTTGTTCAATCTTACCCAGCTTGATCACTCATAAAATTCCTTTCCCAGATTCTCTTTCCAAAATCCTACAACTTTCATAATACCCCTTCAGATTTTATTCTGTGTTTTTCCTCTTTCCCTTTCTGAAATGATAAGCCTGCTTTAGGACAGTTATTTTCTTTTATTTCAACAAAAATACATCTCTTATACCTTCTTTTACCATCCTATTTTTCTTTTATATGAAGATTTTTCACTTACTATTTCTTGTAGCTTTAATTATGTTAAAGGATTAGAATTCTTAACCCTTGGTAACCTTGGTTTCTAATAAAGCATTCTTTAGTCAATTTATGAATACCCTTCATAATTTCTAGAATCATGCTTTCTCATAGTACAGTTCTTTTAGCATGGCACAAAACATGTTTACTAAGAAAACCAAATATCTTTAGTAACTCAGTCAAAGAAAGCCAAAACTGGATAAACCTATGTTCAGTATTTGCTTTTTCAGTGTTTTTTCTTATTTGAAAATGATTCAGATATTCAATGAGTTTAACTCACTATTTAGCTGAATTTAACAAAATTTTAAGGTTCTAAGGTACCAGAAGATTTAGGGAAATTTTTAAAAGTTTACCTAAAAGCTATTCTGTGTACATCTATTTAATTTACTTGTTTTTTTAAAAATTATATTTACATGAATTATGAAAGTCTGATCATACCGTTATTTTTCTTGCTGAATTATCATTAAAGGTCAGTGCAGTACTTTGAGAACAGCTTCAGGCTTGATCCCTGGATTGGGAAGATACCCTGGATTAAGAAATGGCAATTTACTCCAGTATTCTTGCCTGGAAAATTTCACAGATAGAGGAGCCTAGCAGACTGTAGTCCAATGGGTCGCAAAGAGTCAGACATGACTGATCACACACATACACACACGTTAGAGTCCATGAGATAACTTTAAATGTTCCTTCTAGCACAGGGTATTTATCTTGAGGGGGAAAAAGCATTGCCTCAAATTTTTTCCTGAAGAGACCAGATAATACAGCTATTATAAAAATGTTTTGTTTATTGTGTAAGATTTTTGCATAACTGTTTTATCCCTTTGATATATCTCTGAAGCTTGAAGATCCTTATGTAACCTGTTGGATTTGTTTTTTTAATTGGACATAATGCTTAGTGGAAATTAACAATAATTACTGGTCAGTATGTAGCCACATTGGCTTAACACTGGAGTGGGTAGCCTATATCCCTTCTCCTGCAGATCTTCAGAAATTGAACCAGGGTCTCCTGCATTGCAGACAGATTCTTTACCAGCTGAGCTATTAGAGAAGCCACCAAGACTTCCCTGGTGGCTCACTCAGATGGTAAAGCGTCTGTCTACAATGCAGGAGACCCGGGTTCGATTCCTGGGTCAGGAAGATCCCCGGAGAAAGAAATGGCAGTTCACTCCAGTACTATTGCCTGGAAAATCCCATGGACAGAGGAGCCTGGTAGGCTACAGTCCATGGGGTTGCAAAGAGTCGGACACGACTGAGCGACTTCACTTTCACTTTAATGCTTAGTATTTTGTTTTGTTAGTAACATTTCTAATTGTAGAAAAATTGTCATTTGAACATACTGTTTACCAATTTATTGGGTGCAATTTAGTGCAGTTTATTTGGCACGAGTCCCAAAAGGAAAACAGTACCTTTGAGAAATCCTGTATGATGTGTTCTCTAGGAATGTACTGTTGGCAAAAGAGGAGACTGCTAGCAGTACCACTTAAAACATGTATCTGTATCACTGTTACATTGGACTCACCATATTGAATTCAGCAAATCCAATTGTTCTCGATTTTGTTTGTTTGTTTTTGGTCTCCATCTGAGTTCTGTGAGTGCTTTCTAAGATTTATTCATCTTGGCACCTAACGCTATATGGAACCAAGTACATATTTTGTAGTTGCTGATTTACAAAGAACCACTGTGCATGTTTTTCAGACTTGACTGGTCCATGCTCCAATCTTATCTGTTATTCTAGCTGGATTTTTTTGTCTATAGAGTAAGATAGACACTTGAGGTCAAAGAAACAGGAATTAAGGTTACTTTCTAACTGTACCACAGAGTTACATGTGATGGTTTTATTTTTTAGTATGTTCTAATAATTATTTGAAGACAGACATACTTTGGACATTCTTTTCTACAGGGACTTGTTTGATGCTTCATCTACTTAGAAAGAAAATAATTTCCCCCATTTCATGTATAGTCTGAGAGCATATTGTTTAGGGTCTGTGGATAGATAGATTTATCCTTCCTGTGCAAGAAAGGCACAGGCCCAGATTGTTTTTCATAACAGGGTTTGGGCAAGGAAATGTAACATAGTCTAGAATGGACAGTAGATATCAGAACAACAGTTCAGTATCAGTCAGGATACAGAAGCATTTTTCTTTATCAGCTAGGATTAATGCTTCCCCCAAAAGGGGAGTCTCAGGTTCAAGGTACCACCATCCAGTCTGAAGCTCTTTTCTTAGGCATAATTTTACAAAGCTGTATTCAAAGCATTTGACCTCCCTTAATGTTCTCGCCATACATGATTGCCTTTGGCTTGGTACAGTTGTTTGGTACATCCTTGGTACAGTTGCTTGGGCTACTCTAGTAGGGTTGGCTTTATCGACAGATCCGACAGGACCGTAGCAGTTTTGAACAGATGCACCTGGTTTGAGTGTTAGATTTCTGCAGAAGAGGGTAGTGGAAATTTAGAACAGCTTACTAAAATAATTATTCGAACTTTTACCCCCACTGAAAACACTAGAAGCCTTACTGATGTGGAAAGAATTCATCAGGTACATAATCTCATATTCCTCAGTAGCTTCCTTTATTTCCTTTGGGTAAAATGGTTTATGTATGAAAGAAACATTAGATGGAAACTTCCAGTTAGGTTGTAAGCTGCTATAAGACAGGAACCAGATGACCTGACAGGTTACCTCAGATGCATATGGTGTTAGATGGACAGACAGAGATGTAGATATAGATATTGTTATTTCTAACCAGGGAGTTGACATAGGAAACAGTTTCTCTGACTACTCCGAAGGTTACTGTGTACTTAAGGAAGTGCTTCAACTCCTTAAAGACTTTGTTTTGTTCAACTCATGTTTATGAGATTGCATTTGAAAATTGCTGATAATTTTTAACATCATTAGATTTTGTAGGAATGTAGATTTCAAGGAATGTAGAGTGGGAAATCATTATGTTCAGTTTCAGGCTGAGTCACTAAGTCATGTCTGACTCTTGCAACCCCATGCACTATAGCCTGCCATGCTCCTCTGTCCATGGGGCTTCTCCAGGCAAGAATACTGGAGTGGGTAGTCATTCCCTGCTCCAGGGGATCTTCCGAACCCAGGGATCAAACCTGGGTCTCCTGCATTGCAGGAAGATTCTTTACTGACTGAGCTACGAGGGGTGGGGAGATACAAACTATGAGATAATCAACTGAAGGTGATTTCAGATCGTGATTTTTAGAAACAAACAGGATATTATGTGTGTGTGGTGGAGAATGTTGAGGAAGGGCTGCTTCAGACCAGGTGGTCTGGGAGGACCTCTCTGAGGTGGGGTCATCTGAGCTGAGCCCTGACTGACAGGAAGGAGCTGGCCCTGCACATAACAGAAGGAAGAGCATTGCAGGCAGAAGGAATAATTCGTGCAGGTGTGAAAAAGGAGTGAACCTCTGTGTCATGTGGCCGGCATGCAGCCATGGGTGTGCACTTATTACGTACAGGAATTATGAAATGGGAATACAATGTTTAATATGAAAGAGTTGTATTTTGAAACATCAAAAACATAGTAGAGCACACTTCAGAAGAAGAGGCCAGAAATGTGGATTCTGGCTACTTCATTAACTTTCCTGGGTCTTTTTAGTTGTCGTTCGAGTCGAGGTAGGTGTTAGTTCTTCAGGCATAAAATGTTATGGTGATTCTAAACCACAGTGCACCTTCATATTCTCTGTACTTTGAAGACAGCAGGCATAGTAATAAAGTGGAACTGTTCTGGTGCTTTCTTTGCTGAAGTGTGCTGCTATCCCGAAGTTATAATTAGGAGCCAGATGAAAAGCTTCCAATTCAGATCAAGAACTGTTGCTTGTACTTGATTGTGATGTGAGCTTTAAAAGGGAACAGCAGATGTTTAATCAGTTAAATCATTTTAAGGGTTAGAGGTATGGGGCTGCATACCAAGTTCTGGGAAAACCCAGGAAATTGTGGATGTTAGCTTGGGTTTGTGGGGGCCATGAGGTCGTGATAAATGGAGGTTAGGAGAAAGAAACGGTGCAGGATGCACATGCACTGAGAATTCAATGCAGAAATCCCAGAAATCCCGAGAAATGCGAAACAGCAACAGAAATGAGAAAAATAAAGGAGCAGTTTTTAATACTTTTGTTCCTTTTCACAGATGGTGTAGAAGATAAGCATAGGTGTCCTCTCCCCCCAAAAGTAAACCTAGGGCAGAAAGCCAGCTACCAGACCCTCTGTTCCTATTGTCTTTCAGTATGCCCACGAGGGTCTGACACAGTGAGTGCCCAGTGGGTCCTTGCTGAATCTGAATTCTAGTTTGAATAGGAGAATGAACTTACATGTCATTGAATACACGACACTCGTTTTTTTAGCTTGCTCTGGACTCTCATGTCATCTTTCAGACAAATATTATTGACTTATCTATTCAGTCATGTACAGTAATACATAGAGATTGCTCAAGAATAACTTTCCCAGATGCATAGTATTAAAAAAAAAAAAAAAGACTTTGATGTACTGATTATAGAATTAAGCAGTAGTTGGTATCAGGTAAAGCATCTGCCTGCAATGCGGGAGACCCGGGTTTGATCCCTGGGTTGGGAAGATCCCCTGGAGAAGGAAATGGCAACCCACTCCAGTACTCTTGCCTGGAAAATTCCATGGATGGAGGAGCCTGGTAGGCTACAGTCCATGGGGTCGCAAAGAGTCGGACATGACTGAGCGACTTCACTTTCACTTTCACTTTGGTATCAGGCATTCATCTTTTTGTTTGTCAGTATCTTCTTTTTCTCCTTAATATTTTAATTTTGTTTACAACTTATTATAAAATATGAGTAATGCATGTACATAATTTGAAAGTTCAGAGAGTATTTGAAAATATGAAATACATAATACCTGCCTTCCTTTCTCTGTTGAGTCCCACTGACTCCTTTTCTCAGATGTCCTTTAATGGTCAAAAGCCAGACTCATTATTTCCATCCAAAGATCTATATTTCGTGTCTCACTTGAATGACCAACCATTTGTATCTAAAGCAAGAAATTATTACCAGTTTTGCATGTATTCTTCCAAAAGACACTTTAAAAGTGAAAGTGTTAGTTGCTCAGTCGTGTCTGACTCTTTGCGACCCCACGGTCCGTAGCTCACAGGGATCCTCTGTTCATGGCATTCTCCATGCAAGACAGTTTAAGCCTAATCCATATATAGCATATGTGTTTTTTATGAACATGAATGGATAAGCACATGAATGTGTGAAGCACACCTTTCCCTGCTCAGCTGGTCTCACTTACGCTTATCCTTCCTGGTGGCTGCATGGTATTCCACGGTACAGATGCAGCACAGCTGATTCTCCCAGGTCCCCACTGAGGGATGTGTAGGTTATTTTCAGTCTCTGCTCATTTAAGCAGTGCTGCAGTGAGCATCCCTCCTGTTGTGTGCTGGCTTCCCTCTGCTAGGGCCCCTGTGATGCTCTTTCCAAGTGGTGGAACTGCTGAGTCAGATTGTGCATGTATTTTAATTGATGTTTTACTAAATTTTCTTGCAAGGAGATTACACTAGTTTACTCCCACAGGCAGTAAAAGGGGCTTGTTTTCCACAGCCTCAACAGCACTGGGTAATAGCAAATATTTTAATATTTGCCAATCTAATATGTGATTAATGAAGTCTCCTTGTTTGGAGTTACAGTGCTTTAAATAAGTTTAGAATATTTTCATATTGGTTTTGAAGGGGCTTGGTTCTTTTTTAAAAAAACAGCTTTACTGAGATATAAGTCACTCATTTCAGGTGTATAATTCAGTGGTTCTTAGTATATTCAGGTATGTGCAACCATCACCAGTTAATTTTCGAATATTTTCATTGCCTCAAAAAGAAATTCTGTGCCCTTTAGCAATCACCCCCCTTACACCCATCTCACCCTGACCCCTCAGTCCCTAAGCAGTCATTTATCTAGTTTCTATTTCTAGATTTCCTTATTCTGGACTTCCATATGAACGGAATCATTTTCGTATGTGGTCTTTTATGATTGACTTCTTTCACTTATGTTTTCAAGATAACGTGAGTTGTGGCAAGTTGTCAGTACTTCATTCCCTTTTATGGCTGAGTAATGTTCCATTGTACAGAGATACCATATAATGCTTATATATTCATCCCTTGGTGGACATTTAGGCTGCTTCAGCCTTTTGACTGTTATGAATAGTATTGCTATAAACAAGTGTGCAAAATTGATGGGTCATATGGCAACACTGTGCTTGATGCACTGCCAGGCTGTTTTCCTAAAAGGCTGTCCCATTTCACATTCCCACTAGTAGTGTGCACTGTGTCAGGATTTTGATTTCTCTACATCCTTTCCAGCACTTTTAAACTTTTTGATTCTAGTCATCGTAGTAGGTATGAAATATTATCTCATTGTGGTTTTGATTTGCATGTCTTTGAGGATGCTCAATGATGTTGAGCATCCTTCATGTGTTTATTAGTTATTTGCATATCTTCCTTGGAAAAATACCTGGTTTTTTAGTTTGAAGTATAGTTGATTTACAGTGTTGTGTTAATTACTGCTGTACAGCATAGTGATTCAGTTGTATTGTTGTTTAGTTGCTAAGTTGTGTTCAACTCTTTTGCAAGCCCATGGACTGTAGCCCACCAGGCTCCTCTGCCCATGGGATTTTCCAGGCAAGAATACTGGAGTGGGTTGTCATTTCCTTCTCCAGGGGATCTTCCTGACTCAGAGACTGAACTTGTGTCTCCTGCATTGGCAGGCAGAGTCTTTACCACTGAGCCATCAGGGAAGCCCTGATTCAGTTTTACATACATATATATAAATTCTTCTTTTACATGTTCTTTTCTATTATGGCTTATTGTAGCATACTGAATATAGTTCTCTGTGCTACACAGTAGGACCTTGTTGTTTATCCATTCTATATATAAAAGCTTACATCCGCTAACCCCAACCACCCATTTCAAAATATTTAAGTATTTTGCCCATTTTTAAATTATTAAATTTTTTCTGATTATAAAAATAATTGTGAAGATTTTGGAAACTACAGCAAAGTATTTTTTAATTATTCCAATTACTCCCACCAAGCACTTTTAATTTTTTTTAAACTCAGAGTTGATATATAGGCACAGTTTCTTAAACAGAAACTAACACTCTTCCACAAAACATTTTATTATGGTTTCAAGTTACAACACGAGAACAACTAGTTGAGAAGTGACACTTTTAGCCTATTACCTGTTACAATAATAACTTACTTATTGCTCAGTAAGTTTTGGTTTGACTACTTTTTTCACTCTACAGTGAATTTGATTTGCCAGTTTTAGTGTTTTTCACCCCAGTGTGTGTGCCCTGTTGTATTTGGGGGAAGATACAAAGAGAAAAGTAATTGTTTTGCCGTTAAGTGAACTTGGATTAGGTACTTAACCTCTCTGTGCTTCGGTTCCTTTTTTAAAAATAGAACTGATAAAATAATACAGATCTTCTTATGGGGTAAATTACAAGTAAAGCACCTGACTTTAAAACAGTACCTGGCACAAATTAAAAACTAAATAAATATGTTCCTCTTTGCTCTCCAGCCATGATGGTCCTTTTCTTTTCATTGAAATATAATTAATTTAAAATGTTATGTTAGCTTCAGCAGGTGTTTAGCATAGTAATTTGGTATTCTTCTACATTAAGAAATGTTTGCCACAGTAAGTCTAGTTATCATCTGTCACTATACAAAGCGTTTACAATATTATTGATCATATTCGCTATGCTGTACATTATCTCTTCACGACTTACTTTATGATGAGAAGTCTGTGCCTCTTAGTCACCCATTTCGCTCATTCCTCTGCCCCTCTTCCCTGTCACTGCCGGTTTGTCCTCTGCGCCTGTGAGAATGGGCCTTTTTGATCCCCAGCTGTGCTCTCTGCCCCAGAACCTTGGCATATGCTGCTCTCGCTCCCTCAGGCACTCTCCCCTCCCATCTCCGCTTCTGCCTGCTGAACACCCATTCTGCACTCAGGGCTCTGCTCCGGCCTCACCTCCTCCTCGGGGGAGTAGTCCTTGACCTGTGCTTACAGGCCTCCCGAGGACCATATCTGTCTGTGTTAGGCTTTAGTGAAGACTGCCTTCTCAGCTGAAAAGTCATCTTCCTCAGCACCACATCACCAGTGTCCAGCTCAGGCCTGACACATTTTTGTTGAAGCAAAGGACGAGTGAATGCTCTGGGAGGAGTCTAGTTTCTGTGCTTGCTACCCCAGCCTTACCTTCAAGGTTAGTTGGGAGTCCTTTGATCACAATAAATCACCGTCTGCTCTCTACATACTTCTCTAATGGGATGCAGGGCTTTTCACTTTACAGTTGGGAAGAACAGGCTTACATGATGGTAGGACCGTTGCCATAATTCTGTCACTGTGTTCCTGGGCAACTCCTGTCTTTGCTCTTGTTCCCATGAAGCCCCTCCAGCCAGGCCCTGATCAGTGAGGGGTGTGGGGAAAGGGGGTGGACAGGGGCCTTCAGATCCGTGAGGACAGAGCAGAGCTCGCCAGGCTCAGCAGGGCCACACTGTACTCAGTCTTCCTGACGAGTCAGGGGTAGTCAGGTCATTCAGCCCTGGTGACCTCCTGCAGGAGGGGACCATCTGTGCTTTGTGTGACGCAAGAGGTCATAGTGGTCATGCAGGGAGGAGGCGTTGGGTTTACTCATGTTGGGGGATGGGAGGGGTTGCCCAAGTCCCTTAGGGAGTATGGGTTTGACAGTAATGTGGTGGGAAGACATTGCAGGGTTTTAAACAGATTAGTTCAAATGGATGGTGGGCCAGGATGCTACTGGTGGACATGAAGACAGATTTTGCTGATAGGCTGACTATGGCAGGTGAGAGTTTGGGTATTCGAGTTTGAGCTCAGATGTTGTACTGGCCCAGGAAAACCCAACAGCTGGCCACCACGTGTCCAGGCAGTTACTACAGGAGAGGAGTTAAAAATGAGAATGGCTGAGAGATCCCAGCAGGCTGGGTCTCTGTCCAAAGATGTGAGTGTCCATAAGAGTGTCCAAAGATGGAGAGCCTCATGATGAAAGACAGAGGGAAGAGCACAGACAGAGAAGTGGGGGGTGAGGAGAACCCCACTTTGTATGTTTCATTGTCTTTGAGAAAGTTGAGAGTTAGGGGTGACAGTGTGAGAATTAGGCAGTTTTAACTTCCTACATGAGCCAGTTTTGGGGGGTCTTTACAGGGTGAGTCTTAGAAATTGTCATCTAGTATTAATAGTTATATTACTGCATTTTATTGTTTTAAATTATCAAACCTTAGAACTAGAAGTAACCTTTGAGCAGTTTTTCTCGTTATTAGTACCACATTCTAACCAACTGAGCAACCTGCCATTCCCTCAGTTGTATGATTTTTTTTTTTTTTTTTTTTTGGTTATTTAACCTGTTTGTGCTGGGAACTATGATAATGGTTAGTTAGGTGAAAATTATAAACCAAGAAGTACCATACAGTCCTAAAGTAAACATCCAAACTTAACCAGAGAGGAGAAAGTATTTAGTTTCTGACGTTTTCCAGTTGAGTTTAGCTATTCAGTTTTCTTGTGAATTGTATAATCCAAGTTTTGCCATGACTTCATCCTTTCTAGTCACAGAGTTTGTGTTTCACAAAGCAGCCTTAAGATTCAGCAATCTGCAGGAACTGTGACACACCAAGGCTGTTACATGCTTACCACAGCATAATTGTCTTGATGAGACGACATGATAACAAATGTATGTGTGGCTGTCTCTGTAAAGAGGTTAATCTCTCTGTGTTAAGTTTTCTGAGGATGATTCTGTTTTTAACTAGACTCTAGATCATGCTGACCCAGGATAAACTTTTTAGACTAAGTGCTTTAAATGATGCTAAGTCTGTAAGTTCAGTGAGTCTGGCTGCATCTGGGATCCACACTAGTTTACCAGTGAAAGTTGCTATATATAAGACGTAAAACTTCTGCTTAGTAGAATGCTATGATTTTAACAATTTACTTTAGAATCAAAACTTAGAGTCTAGTTGACTCAGTGTAAGTATTGTAACATTGCAGCACACAGGAATTCATGTTCGTTAGCTTAGTCAGAAGTTCATAGAGGGGTGTGAAAGTCTATTTCAAAAAGAAAAGTCTAATTTTAGAAGCTTCCACTTTACACACCAGAACTTTCGTTTCAATAAATAGCTTGGGTAATTTTCCTGTTGGCACAAGTTGAAAAGTACATTCTGTTGGAAAGGAAAAAAGAAAATAACCTGACGAGAAACTATAAGCCTGTCTATGAAGCGAAGGAACAGGAAGAAGAAAGTAAACACCACAGATTTAATTTTCATATTTCATATTTCCTGTTACATGTATTTGGTTGCAAGCAACAAAAACCAACTCCAGCTAAGCACTTAGGCAAACAAGAAATTGTTGGACACAGATGGGGTCACTCACAGAATCAAAGAGAAAACATTGAACAGCTAGACCTAGCACTAGGTATTTTAAGGGCAGGAGTGAACAGAAAGAATCTTTTAAGGAGTTGTCAAAATGACTTGTCAGCTCTTTTCCATTCTATTGTACGCTGCTTGAGTTTCAAATTTGTGGGAAGATCTGATTGACCTAATTTGAGTCATCGCCTACCCATTGACAGTCCCTCCAAACTGCATGGAGGGCAGGACTGAGGGGTCTTTAAAGGAAGAGTGGAAGCTATTATAAAAAGTGAGGACCAGGAGCTAGACAAGGGAAAAACAGTGAATGTTCACTACGCCAGCCACGTAGCCACGGTCAGTAGTAGTGATTCTGCCCGACTAGAGTAAGAGCCAGATAGTTACTGTCTTTCTCTTCAGAAACAGCTCTTGTCAGCTTTGTATTCATACGTGAACTGTGGTGAAAATATTATGCCACTTTGAATTGGAGAGGGATCCTTTCCCTTGAATTTCAGAATATCTTTTTCATTTAGCTTTATAAATTGTCCAGATGACCAGTAATTTCTGATATGGAGTAAAAATAATCTAGAATCACTTTTCTTGTTTGCTTCAATTTTTTTTTTCCAGAAAGTTCTTATACTTGAAGTATGTGTTGCCAGAAAGTTATCATGATAATTCTCAGAAGGTATATGTGTATTCTTCTTTTCTACATCTCCATGTAGAGAGAATATTCTTTGTCTTCCTGAATGAACTGGTAGATTGTTTACATTTAAAGTCTATTTCCTAGGATTTCCCTGGTGGTCCAGTGGTTAAGAATCTGCCTGCCAGTGCAGGGGACACAGGTTCAATCCCTGGTCCAGGAAGCTCCACATGCCGTGGGCCAACTAAGCCCGCACTCCACAGCTGCTGAGCCTAAAGTCTGGAGCCTGTGCTCCACAGTAAGAGAAGCCTCTACGGTGAGAAGTCTATGCACTGCAGCTGGAGAATGGCCCCCCTCGCTGCAACCAGAGAAAGCCCATGCAACGCAGCGAAGACCCAGGGAAGCCAAAAGGAAAAAATGAAGAATTGGTTTTTTTTAAGTCTATTTCCTTAGAACTTACACCCACCCTACTCTTGTTCTGCCATTTCTACCTTTCTCCTTGTCCCTCATAGTTCTTGTCCCCTAGTTGGTCAGGTACTAAGGGACCTGGGGCAGCTTTTGTGAAACTCAAAACAGTCAAAAAGCCCGAACAGGAACTAATTGAAATATGTTGGGGTAACATTGTGCCATTAGCCTTGAAGAGCAGTGGCCACTGCTCAGTGCCGCCCCACAGCCACGACTCGGCAAGCGCCCCAAGGTGGCCAGGTACGCTCGGTTTATGTGGGCCTGTCCCCGAGGTGCATGGGCTCACCCGGGGTGAGTGAGCATGCACACAGCGGGCTGTTCAAGGCCTCTGAGCACTAGTGGGCCCTCCAGTCCACGAGGAAGAGGGTGGGGCCTCCACCGTGCCAAGAGGAAGAAGGAGGGCTGAGCAGCCCTAAGGAAACCGGCTGCAGAGGAGGACTGAGCTGCCTTCCTCCCAGTGCACACCGAGACCTTTACAGGGACAGAGAGGCGGGTACGGCTTAGGACATTAAGCCAGCTGTGAATAATAGTGTTGGTCAGCACTCTAGCTTGATACAGGGTGTGGATAAGAGACATGTAGTGAGTTCCAACCACAGACTGAAGGTTGTGAAAAGAGAACCTGCTAAAGACCAAAACCTTGCAGCTTAATTCTGCAAGTTAAAGCATTCCACAGTAGACAGTAACACATTCACAATTAGAAGACTTCGTTTGGCTTGGTGACGTCCCACCTATTCTAGACTAGCACGTTAACTGATTGTATATGCCCAGACACGAAGCTGTTTATCCACAGCTGGCTATTCAGTTAATAAATAGGTTTGTGACTAGGCATATACATCAGTTATTTGCTCTTTATAGTAATCAGGATATCACCAAACAAAATAGAAGTTTTCTAATTATAAATGTATTAGTCAGATTTTAATCAATAAGTAGGGAATAAAACAGCCTTTGTAAACACTAGGCCACATGCTCATTCAGTCTTTATCATCATACTCTAGTAAGTAATTTTGCTTTCAATGTTAAACAATAACAACAAAAGGCATACCAAAATCCTCACATACCTTGGGTGTAAACTTTCCTGGGGTTTTCCATTATTAATGAAGTCAAAGACAAATTTTATAACTTCCTTGAGATAGCTAAAACTTACATAGCAATCTCTGTATGTAGGGATATTAGAGTATTAAAAGAAACTGACCTTGCATTATTTTCTACTCAAGACAGGGTTTTGGTTAAATGCAATTTTTGTTTTTTAAAATCTCATATATGCTCTGTCCATCCCACTAGTTAGCTGCAAGACAGTTGACCTCAGGCAAAGTTAAGTCCCTCTGGAAGTTCATTGCCTAGAGATAGGAAGACAGTTTACTTGATATTGACACTGTTTAGTTAGAAGTAAGTAAAAGTGTCTCAGTAGATCAGTGGAAATTGATTATGATAGTAGATTAAGAGGTAGAAACTTTGTTTACCTTAAGGAAAACATAAATACTAATATCACTGAAATATGAATAGGAAAAGAGTGGAAAATAAAGCACAGAACTAATTCTAACCGACAGAAATTTTATGGAGATTACTGAGGTAAACTATGAGGAGCTTTGCAACACTTAAATTCTCCTTACCCATTTTAGCTTTTTAAAATTGTTGGCTCCTGTTTTTACCAATCTGAGTTTTCATTAGTCTTCCTTTTTTTTACACAGTTAGAAGGAAAAGAATTGAAATTTTTGTACCTCAGTTTTCTCCTAGCACTTCTTTCTAAGGTTGTTGTGAGGGTTAAGTGAGTTGATATACATAAAGGATTTAGAACAGTGCTTGGCACATCATAAATGCCATATATATATATATATATATATGTACACACATATATATATATTATTATTATTGTTAAGAATGATCCAGATGTTCAAGAGTGAGAAGTCAGAGTTCTAATAGAATGCTGTAGTTACTTAGGGGCTTTCCAGATGGCTCAGTGGTAAAGAATCCACCTGCCAAGCAGGAGATGCGGGTTCGATCCCTGGGTCAGGAAGATCCCCTGTTTGATTCCTGGGTCGGAAAGATACCCTGGAGAAGGAAATGACAACCCACTCCAGTACTTTTGCCTGGAGAATCCCATAAACAGAGGAGCCTGCCAGGCTACAGTCCATGGGGTCGCAAAGAGACAAGATTTTGTGACTAAATAACCACATAGTTACTTAGACTCAAAGCTATAAAAACCTAGCTGACCTTTCTGTCAGAGTTCAGTGATAATTCTGCTACATAAGCCTCTGATATTCTTTTCTTACATCCACTCATCAAAGGTTCCTTTTGAACCTAATATGTGTTAGGCAGTGTGCCAGACTCTGGGAGTTGTAGAGACCAACTGGATATAGACACTGTCTTTATGATACTTGGAATTTACTTCTAAAAGTAATAAGAACCAAAATAGCTATAATCAAAAATGTGCTTAGTAGAAAAACACACTTGAAGGAGGGAGAGATTACTTTCAGTTAGGAAAACCTTGAAGGAAATAGCACTTGAACATGTCTAGGTGGATGTGGCATTCACAAATGGAGTAAGGAAGAACAGATTTGTCATTGGAGGACACGATGTGAGGAAAGGTGTGGGGAAGGGATGGGATCTGGGCTGGACGCCGGTCCAGGCTGTCTTTATGTCATGCGTTCCCTGTTGTGAATTGAGGGTGAGGGTGGTGGCAGTAACAATGGTAGCCTCTGGCTGCCAAGCATCTTGCAGTTCTTCACCCTTGTTATTGAATTCTGCGTGATAACCAGATGAGTTAAGTATTGTTTTCCCTATTTTAGAGATGAGGAAACATTGTACACTTAGAAAATAATTGCATGACCGTTTGAGCATAGGAAGGAAAGTGAAAGTGTTAGCCGCTCAGTCATGTCCACTCTGTGCGACACCACAGACTGCAGCCCACCAGGCTCCTCTGTCCGTGGGATTCTCCAGGCAAAGAGTACTGGAGTGGGTTGCCATGCTCTCCTCCAGGGATCTTCCCGACCCGGGGATCGAACCTGGGTGTCTTGCATTGCAGGAAGATTCTTTACCATCTGAGCCACCTGAGAAGCCCAGGAGTTGGTTTGAAAATGAGGGGTTTCTTTCTGACATACCTGGCTGCCTCTTCAAAATCTCCAGGGATTGATTGACAGATAATTAGATACGTATTCTACCATCTTGAGAATACCAATTGATACAGATTAGAATTTTCTTCCGGAGAAGGCAGTGGCACCCCACTCCAGTACTCTTGCCTGGAAAATCCCATGGATGGAGGAGCCTGGTGGGCTGCAGTCCATGGGGTCGTGAAGAGTCAGACATGACTGAGCGACTTCACTTTCACTTTTCACTTTCATGCATTGGAGAAGGAAATGGCAACCCACTCCAGTGTTTTTGTCTGGAGAATCCCAGGGACGGGGGAGCCTGGTGGGCTGCCGTCTATGGGGTCGCACAGAGTCGGACACGACTGATGCAACTTAGCAGCAGCAGCAGAATTTTCTTCAATACTACTTCTGAATTTTCATCAGATTTTTCTGCCCCCGGTGTTTCCCAGAAACCCGAGGTTTGTCTGTCTTATCCCAAGACCTTTTTTGAAAATGTAGCAAGTGAGCGTGCAGTCTGTGCAGAGTTGGATGGTTGGAGGGAGCACTCATTCTGGCTGAAGTGACAGGGTCCCGCATCTACAAGCCTGACCCTGTCCCATTTCCGTATCAGATAAATAGCATTATCTGTGTAATCAAGTTCTAATTCAGAATGGAATTCAGGGTTTGTGTGCCTTGGCTCCATGCACTTCCTGGCTTTGTTTCCAGATCTGTAAAACATCAGTAAAAATACTTCTGTATGCGTTGAGGTTTATTGTGGGGTAAAGTAAAAATCAGTACATGGAACAGTTCATCAGCTGCTCACTGCTTTATTGTTTCTATAATCATAGTCTTGTGAGGCAGTTATATCCTCAGAGGCTTCTCGATACATAGGGGTCTTTGTTCCTGTACTCTAGTGGCTTCAGACGGCTTATTTTAGCTTCTCCTTTTTTCTAACAGACTCAATTGTCATGTCTTTGTATTGGCATTATGCTTCCCTCTGATACCCACTCTTCCATTTGCTGCTTTTAATCAGCAGTCAACTAGGAAACCACAGAATAGAACTTTTTAGCAATATGTCTAAAATTAAAGTAATTTTGTTCTTTTTCACAAGGGGTGAGAGGAAGTTTTTTTAAAATCTCAGTTGGTTTAAAATTTCATGTTTATTTTTGAAATCTTTTTTAAGTTCTTAAGCATTTTTAGAAATCAATAACGCTTGCAACTTAATCCTTTAAGCAATACAAAAGCATATAAGATAAAAAAATATCTGATGCCTCTCTCCCTTTCCCTTTTCAGTAACTCCCTAGAAATAATCACTATTTGTGGAATGAATATACAAAATAGGCTCATGATGTTCTGCACCTCGTTTTTTTGACCAAACTATTAACCTTTTTGTATTAGTACATTATTGGTTGTGTGCACACGTGCTAAGTCACTTCAGTCATGTCTGACTCTTTGCGACCCTGTGGACCATAGCCCACCAGGCTTCTCTGTCCATAGAACTCTCCAGGCAAGAATACTGGGGTGGGTTGCCATGCTGTCCAGGGGATCCTCTGGACCCAGGGATCGAACTGCATCTCTTTATGTCTCCTGCATTGGCAGGCAGGTTCTTTACCACTACCGCCACCTAGGAAGCCCACATTATTGGTTATTGCTGCATAACAGACCCCCCAGGACTTAGTGGTTTGACTGTATATATTACCTCAGTTCCTGTGGGTAAAGAGTTCAGTAGTGGCTTAGCTGGGTACTTTGCTGAAGGTTTCAGGGTTTCCCTGATAGCTCAGTTGGTAAAGAATCCACCTGCAATGCAGGAGACCCCGGTTCATTTCCTGGGTCAGGAAGATCCACTGGAGAAGGGATAGACTACCCACTCCAGTATTCTTGGGCTTCCCTTGTGACTCAGCTGGTAAAGAATCTGCCCGCAATGTGGGAGACCTAGGTTCGATCCCTGGGTTGGGAAGATCCCTTGGAGAAGGAAAAGGCTACCCACTCCGGTATTCTGGCCTGGAGAATTGCATGGGCTGTATAGTCCATGAGGTTGCAAGGAGTCAAACACAACTGAGCAACTTTCACTTTTCACTGAAGGTGGATTTGAAGTTGCAAATACTGGAGGCTTGAGTGGGACTGAAGGCGCCACTCTAAGGTAAACTAACTCACAGACAGGAGGCCTCAGTTCTTTCTGCATCGCTTTGCTTGAGCATCTTCACAGCATGGTGGCAGGCTTCCCCAAGAGTGAGCTCTCTAGAGATTCACTGGATCCTAGAGAGAGCCATGGAAAAGGCAATGGCACCCCACTCCAGTACTCTTGGCTGGAAAATCCCATGGACGGAGAAGCCTGGTAGGCTGCAGTCCATGGGATCGCAAACAGTCAGACACGACTGAGCGACTTCCCTTTCACTTTTCACTTTCATGCATTGGAGAAGGAAGTGGCAACCCACTCCAGTGTTCTTGCCTGGAGAATCCCAGGGACAGGGGAGCCTGGTGGGCTGACGTCTCTGGGGTTGCACAGAGTTGGACACAACTGAAGTGACTTAGCAGCAGCAGCAGCAGAGAGAGCCAAGTAGAAGCTATCGTTTTTATGACCTAACCTCAGAAGTTATAGTTTTGACATATTCTTTGCTAGAAGCAGGTTTCTAAGTTAGGTCCACCTAGAAGGAAACTGAAATAGAAATAGTGTAGGAAGTGCTTTGAAACAGTAAATTATAAACAAATCTACAATAATTTCAGGATAATGGTTACTTTGAAGGCACTGCATTTGATGAAGGTGCACAATTTGAGGGAATTTCTTAACTGACAATTTTATGTCTTTATCAGACTAATGAGAACACAGATGTTCTTAACCATGAGATGTTCTTAAACATTGCTTAATGGAAATTTAGAGAGGCTCTCGATTTTTAAATTCTGACCTCTTATTTTAGTTTCAGCTTACATGTATACATTTGCTTATTGATGGTGATTGTAGTGCAGTGAAGATAGTCAATGGTAAAATTAAAACCTAAAGTAAATGCAGTAGGCTCTGGAATTCAGGAGGATTTCCATTAACAGACAATGAGCAAACCAGTGGAAAGTTCACCAGGCTTGGAGAAGTCCAACAACCTGTGTTAGGGTCTGTTCATCACTGTGTGTGACAGTGATTTGGAGCATTTACTTAACTGGAGTCAGTTTCTCATCAATAAATTGCAGGGAACAAGCCCACTTCTCATGCTGTTATACAGATCACATGAAATATTTTTCATTAAAAATATGAAATATTTAATTTTTAATATGAAATATATCCAGCTACTGGCACACAACAGATCCTCAGTATTTTCTTCCTACTTGCACAGATTATTTCCTCTTGATTCTGGTTCCGTGTCTAGCATTTTAGCAAGTGTGTATTTTTAGTAATTGCAAGTTTTGTATTTTTATTTTGTTGTGCAAGAAAAAATGTTCAGTATTCAATACTAAATTTTCTAATGCCTTTATACAATGAGCTAAAATCATTTAATAGTGGATGTTAAACTGTAGAATTGCCATCTCTAGGGATTTCTTTTTGCTGACATTTGAGCAGTTTTTTTTGCTGACTGAATATCTCTTTGTGGTGGTGCTTTGAGCTCATTAACAACTAAATTCTTATGTGGCAGCTGCACATTACACATGCTTATTCTCCGTGTTCAGACCATAAATCTTCTGTGACTGAGTGACAGCACCACCTGCATAGTCTTTTGAGGTTGCAGATATAGGTCTAATAATGTTATTTCAGAATAGTCCAGATATGTTTTCTCGTACATTTTAGCACAACTGGGACAATGAAATGGTATTTCAGAGTATGAGAAATTATTGTTATTTTTTGTGTGTGTTTTACAATGCAGACAGATGGTAGAATTTCCTGTATGTAGGATGGTATAACATGTAGAACATCCAGAGTATTTGGTACATACCTAGCTGGGGGTTATTAAATACTGAGAGTAATTTTGAAAATGTTCATGTTATTTTCTCTCCCTAAAATCTATTTTCTAGCTTATTCTTAGCAAAACACGTTGAATGAAGGTCATTAGGGCAATGACACAGTCACTCACTCATTCCGACAAAGCTTTTTGCTTTGATGGCACTACTTTTCATGACTGGTAGCCAAACACAGTGCTTGAAAACAGAGGCTCTTGGGCCGAACTGCCTCAGTTCACATCCTGGCTCTTCCCTTCCCGAGGTTGTTCTCAAGTCACTGAGCCTCTCTGTTCCTCAGTTTCATCTATGAAATGGGGATGAGCATAAAATCTGCCCCTTAAAGTAATATGAAAATTGCTAATGTTTACAAAATACTAAAGCAGTGTCTGGTTCATAATGGGGACTGTTCAAATGTTCATTAAGTAAGCATATTAAATAAGTACAGCAGACAGACAGCTGTAGAGCATAGAGCACACAGGACTGGGCTCAGCTCTGCGAGCTCATCCCAGATCGGATCAGTCCCCAAACAGTAAGACACTGTCCTTTCAGTCAGATTAGTCATACAAGCTCATAAGGATAAGGAGGAGTATAAATCATCAATGAATGATGCTTTCCCTTTGGCTTAACCAAACCAGAAGCCTAGGGGGTCAGCCTGTGTCATTTTTCAGGGCAGAAGGCTGGTGGGACAGGGGTAGGGAGGGATCTGGAGGGACAGACAGAAAATATCCATCACAGTTTCTGAGACAGAGTGCATATTTATATATAATGCATATATAATATGTAGATACGTGCATATTTCTGTATTAAATTTCCATTATCTTCCCATGTATTTTCTAACTCTCCACAGAAAGAAATTTGATCTCAGCATGAAAGTTTCAGTCACTTAAAGAGTATTTCAGCATTACTATTCCCTGGCTTAAAACAATGGAGGAACACAGTTCGTTTTCTATTTAATCCAAAAAAACCATTCCAAGCCTGGTAGGAAATGTTGAAGAGCTGATAGATAGAATTGATAATACTACCTCCTATTTAGAAATGCCAGCAAAACTATTTCTTCAGTCTTTATACCAAATGGTTCTAATCTGCACCAGTAATTTCTTTTCATAAACAGAACAGAATTGAATCTGTTCATAAATTCAACAGAACATGTTGAATGAGGTTTTTAAAGTACTTCCTATGCCTAAATCAGTCATTTCATTTTTCTTCTACTAGAGCCCCATTCAGCTCACTCTGATGTTCATGTCTTCAGTGGGAGGTAAAGGTGATATGCAGTATTCTGAATAACAAAAGTAGTTAATTGAACATTTCAAAAGCAATCTCTATATAACAGACTGAACGCACAGTTGCCTTGGGGAATTGAGGTAGCTGGGAGACGACAAATGAGCAGGCTTTAATTCTCTTAGTTATTGTTCCTGGAGGACCATTTTAAATTTCTGCATTCTGAAGAAGGAAACTCACTTAACCTCACAGCATTGTGTTAATTCTGTGTTCAAGCACACAGGGGACATGATTAGCCTCAATTTGACAATTAACATTTGGTCAGTCAGTCAGTTCAATCTCTCAGTGGTGTCTGACTCTTTGCGACCCCCTGGACTGCAGCACTCCAGGCTTCCCTGTCCATCACCAACACCCAGAGCATCCTCAAACTCCAGCCATCTTATGCGGTTGGACATTTGGTAGCTAATAAGTAATGATTCAGGGCATGAGGAAACACATTTTTGTAACACCCAAAATTATGTTTTACATAGGAGAACTTTAGCTTGCCTATGGTTGGGATCCATTTTTTTTTTTTTTTTTTTTGGCCTGAGTTTGAACCTTTGAATTTAATGAGGGCTTGCTCACACTTTCTCTCATTCACCAGCTAGGAATTTAGTTTTCTCATATTTGCAAGCAGGATCAACCTTACTCCCAAAACACTGTGTGGTAGGCAGAATTCTAAGATGACCCTCCAGTGACTCTCTCACTTGTGAATATCAGCCATCATTCCTATCACAGTCACAGAAAACTAACCCATCTGATCACATGGACCTCAGCCTTGTCTAACTCAGTGAAACTATGAGCCATGCCAAGTAGGGCCACCCAAGACAAACGGGTCATGGTGGAGAGTTCTGACTAAACGTGGTCCACTGGAGACAGGAATGGCAAACCACTTCAGTATTCTTGGTTTGAGAACCCCATGAACAGTATGAAAAGGCAAAAAGATATGACACTGAAAGATGAACTTCCCAGGTCGGTAGGTGCCCAATGTGCTACTGGAGATCAGTGGAGAAATAACTCCAGAAAGAATGAAGAGACGGAGCCAAAGCAAAAACATCACCCAGTTGTGGATGTGACTGGTGATGGAAGCAAGGGCCAATGCTATAAAGATCAGTATTGCATAGGAACCTGGAATGTTAGGTCCATGAATCAAGGCAAATTGGAAGCGGTCAAACAGGAAATGGCAAGAGTGAACGTCAACATTTTAGGAATGAGCAAACCAAAATGGACTGGAATGGGTGAATTTAACTGAGATGACCATTATATCTACCACTGTGGGCAAGAAGCTCTTAGAAGAAATGGAGTAGCCATCATAGTCAACAAAAGAGTCCTAAATGCAGTACCTGGATGCAATCTCAAAAACGACAGAATGATCTCTGTTTGTTTCTAAGGCAAACCATTCAATATCACAGTAATCCAAGTCTATGCCCCAACCAAAGAAGCTGAAGTTGAACAGTTCTATGAAGACCTACAAGACCTTCTAGAACTAACACCCAAAAAAGATGTCCTTTTCATTATAGGAGACTGGAATGCAAAAGTAGGAAGTCAAGAGATACCTGGAGTAACAGGCAAATTTGGCCTTGGAGTACAGAATGAAACAGGGCAAAGGCTAATAGAGTTTTGCCAAGAGAATGCACTGGTCATAGCAAACACCCTCTTCCAACAACACAAGAGAAGACTCTACAGATGGACATTACCAGATGGTCAACACCGAAATCAGATTGATTATACTCTTTGCAGGCAAATGTGGAGATGCTCTATACAGTCAGCAAAAATAAGACCAGGAGCTGCCTATGGTTCATTCTGATCATGAATTCTTATTGCCAAATTCAGACTTAAATTGAAGAAAGTATGGAAAACCACTAGACCATTCAGGTATGACCTTAATCAAATCCATTACAATTATAGAGTGGAAGTGAGAAATAGATTTAAGGGACTAGATCTGGTAAGAGTCCCTGATGAACTATGGACAGAGGTTCGTGACATTGTACAGGAGACAGAAGTCAAGACCATCCCCATGGAAAAGAAATGCAAAAAAGCAAAATGGCTGTCTGAGGAGGCCTTACAAATAGCTGTGAAAAGAAGAGAAGCAAAAAGCAAAGGAGGAAAGGAAAGATATACCCATCTGAATGCAAAGTTCCAAAGAAGAGCAAGGAGAAATAAGAAAGCCTTCCTCAGTGATCAGTGCAAAGAAATAGAGGAAAATAATAAAATGGGAAAGACTAGAGATCTCTTTAAGAAAATTAGAAATACCAAGGGAACATTTTATGCAAAGATGGGCTCAATAAAGGACAGAAATGATATGGACCTAACAGAAGCAGAAGATACTAAGAAGAGGTAGCAAGAATACACAGAACTATACAAAAAAGATCTTCATGACCCAGATAACCACAATGGTGTGATCACTCACCTAAAGCCAGACATCCTAGAATGTGAAGTCAAGCGGACCTTAGGAAGCATCACTGCAAACAAAGCTATTGGAGGTGATGGAATTCCAGTTGAGCTATTTCAAATCCTAGAAGATGATGCTGTGAAAGTGCCATTCTCAATATGCCGGCAAATTTGGAAAACTCAGCAGTGGCCACAGGACTGGAAAAGGTCAGTTTTCATTCCATTCCCAAAGAAGGGCAATGCCAAAGAATGCTCAAGCTACCACACAATTGCACTCATCTCACACGCTAGCAAAGTAATACTCCTAATTTTCCAAGCCAGGCTTCAACAGTATGTGAACCAAGAAATTCCAGATATTCAAGCTGGTTTTAGAAAAGACAGAGGAACCAGAGATCAAATTGCCAGCATCCATTGGATCATAAAAAATGCAAGAGAATTCCAGAAAAACATGTATCTCTGCCTTATTGATTATGCCAAAGCCTTTGACTGTGTAGATCACAGCAAACTGTGGACAATTCTTCAAGAGACGGGAATACCAGACCACCTTACCTGCCTCCTGAGAAATCTGTTTGCAGGTCAAGAAGCAACAGTTAGTACCAGACATGGAACAGCAGACTGGTTCCAAATTGGGAAAGGAGTCTGTCAAGGTTGTATATTGTCACCCTGCTTATTTAACTTCTATACAGAGTATATCATACGAAATACTAGGCTGGATGAAACACAAGCTGGAATCAAGATGGTCAGGAGAAACATCAGTAACCTCAGATACGCAGATGATACCACCCTTGTGACAGAAAGTGAAGAGCAGCTAAAGAGCCTCTTGATGAAAGTGAAAGAGGAGAGTAAAAAGCTGGCTTAAAATTCAACATTCAAAAAATGAAGATCATGGCATCTGGTCCCATCACTTCATGGCAAATAGATGGGGAAACAATGCAGACAGTGACAGACGTATTTTCTTGGGCTCCAAAATCACTGTAGATGGTGACTGCAGCCATGAAATTAAAAAGATGCGTGCTTCTTGGAAGAAAAGCTATGACCAACCTAGACAGCATACTAAAAAGCAGAGACATTTCTTTGCCAACAAAGGTCCATCTAATCAAAGCTATGGTTTTTCCCATAGTCATGTATGGATGTGAGAGTTGGACTATAAAGAAAAGTGAGCACCAAAGAATTGATGCTTTTGAACTGTGGTGTTGGAGAAGACTCTGAGAGTCCGTTGGACTACAAGGAGATCCAATCAGTCCATCCTAAAGGAAATCAGTCCTGAATATTCATTGGAAAGGGTGATGCTGAAGCTGAAACTCCAATACTTTGGCCACCCAGTGTGAAGAACTGACTAACTGGAAAATACCCTGATGCTGGGAAATTGAAGGCAGGAGGAGAAGGGGACGACAGAGGATGAGATGATTGGATGGCATCACTGACTCAATGGACATGAGTTTGAGTCAGCTCCGGGAGTTGGTGATAGACAGGGAAGCCTGGCGTGCTGCAGTCCATGGGGTCGCAAAGAGTCAGACATGACTGAGCGACTGAACTGAACTGATGATTAGTGATGTGGAACACTTTTGATCTGTTGGTCAACTCTGTCTTTTTGGGGAAAATATCTATTCAGATTCTCTGTGTTTTAAATGAGATTATTGATTTTCTTGCTGTTGAGCTATATGACTTTATATAAATTGGATATTGACCTCTTAACATATATGATTTGCAAACATTTTCCTTCATTCAGTGGTCTGCCTTTTCATTTTGTTAATGGTTTTCTTTGCTGTGCCAAAGCATTTTAGTTTAATGTGGTCCCACCTGTTTATTTTTTGCTTTAGTTATCTCTGGTTTTGGTGTCAAATCTCAAAAACCATAGCCAAGCCTTATGTGAAGGACTTTATTACCTGTGTTTTCTCAGATGCTTTATGGTTTCAGGTCTTACCAAGTCTGTACTGCACTTTGGGTTAATTTTCTGTGTGTGGTGTAAGATAGTGGTCTAGTTTCTTTCTGTTCCATATCGTTATCCAGTTTTCCCATCACCACTATTGAAGAGATTGTCCTTTTCCCTTTGTATTGATATATTCTTGGCTTCTTTGTCATAAATTAATTGGCCATATTTGTATGGTTTCTAGGCTGTCACTTGTGTTGATATGTGTTTGTTTTTATGCCAATACCATACATTTGATTACTGCGGCTGTGTAATTGGTTTAAATTTGAACAGTGTGGTGGCTCCAGCTTTGTTGTTACTTCTCAGGATTGCTTTGGCTACTCAGTATCTTTTGTGATTCTATATAAATTTTAGCATTATTTATTCTGAGAAAAATACCATTGAAATTTTTATCAAGATTGCATGAACTCTGTAGATTGCTTTGGATAGTGTGGATATTTTAACAATATTCTTCCAATTCATGATCACAGAGTATTTTTCCATTTATTGGTATCTTCTTTAATTCTTTTCATCAGTGTCTTATAGTTTTCAGTGTACAGGCCTATTACCTACTTGGTTAAATTTTTTCCTAGGTATTTTATCTCTTTCATGCAATTGTAAATTGGATTGGTCTTAGTTTCTTTATGTGATAGTTTGTTATGAGTGTATATAAATGCAATAGATTTTTATATTTTTTATATTCTTGAGCTTTACTGAATTTGTTTATTTAGTTCTAACAGTTTTCTGTGGTGTCTTACGGGTTTTCTGTTTATAATACCATATTATCTGCAAATAGTGACAATTTTACTTCTTCCTCTCTAACTTGGATGCCTTTTATTTCTTTTTCTTGCCCATTTGCTCTGGCTAGGACTTCCAATACTGTGTTGAATAAAAGTGGTTAGAGTGGGCATCCATGTCTTGTTCCTGATATTACAGGAGAAGTTTTCAGTGATGCGTACTTTAGCTATGGTTGTGTCATTTATGGCCTCTACTATGTTGAGGCACGTTATGGCCTCTCTTCTGTTGAGACACATCCATAAATGAATGTTGAATTTTCTTAAATGCTTTTTCTGCATCAAAGGCTAGCTACTCCAGTATTCTGGCCTAGAGAATTGTAGGCCACACTTTATAGTCCATGGTGTCGCAAAGAGTCAGACACGACTGAGCAACTTATACTTACTTGCTATTGAAATAATCATATGGCTTTTATCCTTCATTTTCTTAATGTGGTATATAACATTGATTGATTTGCAGATGTGGAACCATACTTGCATCCCTGGAATAAATCCCACTTGATTATAATCTATGATTCTTTTCGTGTGTTGTTGAATTCAACTTGCTCATATTTTGTTGAGGATTTTTACATCCATTTTCATCAGTGATATTGGCCTGTTCTTTTGTTGTGGCATCTTTGTCTGATTTTGGTATCAGGGTAATTTTGACCTCTTAACACTTGATTGACTGGAGATGTGTTACTACGTCTTCTGTTACCCAAACATTTATCAACCACAGACATACCACATATCAGTACGTTTTTAGAGAGTGATACAGTTAACATCACTGTGCGAAGTTGTTAGAGCTTAAAATTGATCAAGAATTCATTATGATTATCATCAATAATCATACAACTTATAATTATTATCATTCACATTTTGTTCCATTAGCTTTTGGTTTCAACCTTGCATATGTTATAATAAACATAAGATTTTCAAAAATGATGCAGTGAAAAATTTTGAGTGAAGAATATTTCAGTAAATTTTATGCAGATACTTTCTCTGATTATCTGAGTAACATATACTAATGTCTCAGAAAATGGTAGTTCTTCAGAGAATAGTTCTGATTCACATATGATGAGTAGACCAACAAAAATACAAAAAACCTTACTGATTGATTCTGACATGGCAAGTGAAAATGAAATGGTGCTGGAGAATGCTCCAATGCTTCTACAGAAGAGTGGATTGGAGACAATATTTTACAACAATTAAGAGACTTTACAGGTGTGTCAGTTGTAACTATTGAGTGTAATAACCCACAAAGTGTTAGTGAAATGACAGACTTAAATTTTGGCCAGTCAAAATAAAAATCACTGGCCACAGGTGTTAGTTTCTGCAAAAATCCGCCAGTCAACAATGAGTTAAAATTAGCTTTTAAATCTTCTTATCTCTTCTGTTTTTTGGAAGAGTTTTAGAAGGATTGGTGTTAATTCTTCTTGAATATTTGGCAGAATTCACCAGTGAAGCTGTCATGTCCTGAACTTTTGTTTGTTAGAAGGTTTTATTACTGAATCAATGTCCATATTAGCATGGGTTCTGTTCATATTTTCTATTTCTTGAGTGAGTCTTGGAAGATTTTATGTTTCTAAGAATTTATCTGTTTTCTCTTGGGTTGTCCAATTTGTTGGCATATAATTGTTCATAGTGGTCTCTGAAAATTCTTTGTATTTCTGTGGTATAAGTTTTGATGTCTCTTATTTCTGACTTAATGTTTGAGTCTTCTTTTTTCTTGATGAATCTAGCTAAGTTTGTCCATTTTTTGTTTATCTTCTCAAAGAGAGAAACAACTCTTGATTTCACTGATCTTTTCTGTTACCTTTTTAGTCTTTATTTCATTTTTCTACTCTGATCTTTGTTATTTTATTGCTTCTACTGACTTTGAGTTTAATATTTTTTTCTAGTTTCTTTAGGTGTAAATTAAGGTTGTTTATGTGAGTTTTGTTTTTTGTTTGTTTCTTGAGGTAGGCATTTATAGCTGTGCATTTCACTGATAGAATTCTTTTGCTCATTCCATAAGGGGCTTCCCAGGTGGCACTAGAGGTAAAGAACCCACTTGCCAGTGCAGAAGACATAAGATATGCTTATTCTATTCTTGGTTCAGGAAGATCCCCTGCAAGAGAGCATGGCAATCCACTTCAGTATTCTTGCTTGGAGAATCCCATGGACAGAGGAGCCTAGCAGGTTACAGTCCATGGGGTCACAAAAAGTTGGATACGACTGAAGCAACTTAGCATGCATGCATGAATTTTGGAATCCTATATTTCCATTTTCATATGTCTTAAGGTATTTTTTTGTTTCCTCTTTGACTCATCGGTTGTTCAGTAGCATGTTGTTTAATTTCCACATCTTTGTGCATTTTCCAGTTTTCTTCTGTAATTGAATTCTAGTTTCCTACCATTGTGGTTAGAAAAGATACTTGATATTATTTTAGTCTTCTTAAGTTTGTTAAGAACTTGTTTTCTGGTCTAATAATATTATTTATCCCAGAGAATTTTCCATGTGCACTGAGAAGATTGTGTGTTCTGTTGCTTTTTGGATGGAATGTTCTGTACTAGTTTGTTAAGTCTTTTATGTTCTAACTTGGCATTTAAGGTCAATGTTTCCTTATTGATTGTCTGATGGATGGTCTATCCATTGATTTAAGTGGGATATTAAAGTCCCTCTTGTTATTGTGTTGCTGTCTTATTTTTCCCTTTAAGTTTGTTAATGTTTGCTTTGCTGACTTATTTTTCCCTTTAAGTTTGTTAATGTTTGCTTTATATACTTAAGAGTTCCTATGTTGGGTGCATAAATATTTGCAAATATTTTCTTATTTGGTTGACCCCTTTATCATTATGTAATGCCCTTCTTTGTCTCTTATTACAGTCTTTGTTTTAAAGTTTACTTTGTCTCATGTAAGTATAGCTACCCCAGCTTTCTTTATATTTCCATTTGCAGGGCATATCTTTCTCTGTTCCCTCTCCTTCAGTCTCTCTGTGTCATTATACCTGAAGTGAGTCTCTTGTAGGCAGCATACAGATGGGTGTTTTTTTTTAAATCCATTCACCCACTCTGTCTATATCTTTCAATGGGAAAATTTAGTCCATTTGCATTTAAAGTAATCATTGATAAATATGGACTTATTTCCATTTTGTTAACTATTTTCTGGCTCTTTTGCAGTTTCTCTATTTCTTTCTTCTTTTTGTTCTCTTTTGTGGTTTGATGACATACTTTGTGGTATGCTTTGATTCCTTTCTCTTTGTCTACTACAGGTATTTTTCTTTGTGGTTACCATGAAGCTTACATTTAACAGCTTATTTATAACATTCCCATAAGTTTTCCCATAAGTCCCTTAAAATATCTTCATTTTTTTGACTCTTTTTTCTTCTTGCTGCTTTAAGAGAGTCCCACTGTCCTGTCCTTGAGTTCACTGATCCTTTCTCTTGGTTTATTTATTCTGCTGTTAAACCTCTTTATTGTATCAGTTATTTTATTCTTCAGCTCTGTGTCTCTTGTTCATTCTTTCTTATATTTTCTCTTTATTGAAGTGTGCTCATCCATTTTTCTCCCAACTTCAGTGAGAATCTTTATGACAGTTATTTTGAATTTTCTATCAGGTAAATTTTTTATCTTTGTTTCATTGAAGTATTTTTCTAGTGTTTTATCTTGTTCTTAACTTTGGAACATATTCCTACTTCTTCCTTTTCCTTGACTCTCTGTCAAACAGCCATCTGGCCCAGACCTGAATTAGTGGGTCTGTGTAGGAGATGAGCCTTGTTCAGTCCTGCCCTAGCTCATGGTTCTCTCTCAAACCTTTTTGTTTGTTAAGTAGTCTGTTTACTTTTAATGGATGCTAATAGCTGAGGGTGTGCCAAGACATGTCAGCGTAGGAGAGGATCTCAGTGAGCACCGATTGGAAGCCAGACCCACAAGTAACAGCTTTCAGAGTATGCCAATATATGCAGCCCTGCAGGACCACAAACACAAGCCCCACAGGCAACTAGAGCTGGGTGATCTGGAGCTGTCCCACGGCAGCATCACAAAAACTGGGGCATCAGAAAAAATATGTAGCCCCCTTTGCAGAAGATCTTGAAAACCTTGGGTTAGGCAGAGAGAGGGGGGAAAGATGGTGTCCTCCAGCCTCCATCCCCTCGGAGCACCTTTGTGGGCCTCTAGATGTGTGCCAAACCTGAAACCTGCCCCTCGGGCCAGAGCGCCTGCCTCTCAGAAAGACAGATGTGTTTCCGTCTGCTGTCTGTGCAGTTCTCTGCGGGTGGCAGTCTGCCAGGAACTACCTTTCATTTGTTACAGTCCCACGGGATCTAGGAACACGAGTGTCCCTGGCCTCCAGAGCCAGGTGCTCAAGGGGTGTCCCCTGGGGAGCAGCCACAAAAAAACAGGGCACCAGACACACGTCCACGCCAACTCCAGGATATACTCCAGGTGCTCTGGAGTGTGGCAGAGGGGGAACATGAAGATAGCACCCACCCCAGGTCTCCAGAAAGGACTGTGGTCAGCTCTTCGATGTGTGTTTAATTAGAAGTCTGCCCTTCAGGCCCAGCGAGAAGAGCCCTCTGGGCGTGTACCCAGTCCTGTGGCCACTGCTGGGTCTTCCAAATTTGCTGACATAATGAATGCAAAACCTTGATGGCATCCTCCTTTAGGGATGTGAGTAGTCCTGCTGAAATTTCATCACATCTACTAGCTTTATTAACTAAAGCAGTGCTTCTTAAGGCCCACTTGACTTTGCACTCCAGAATGTCTGGCTCTGGGTGAGTGACCACACCATTGTAGTAATCTGATTCATTAAGATCTTTTTTATACAGTTCTTCTGTGTACTCTTTCAATCTCTTCTCAATCTCTTCAGCATCTATTAGGTCTCTCTCATTTTTAAGCCTTTATTGTGCCATCTTTGGGCGGAAAGCTCTCTTGATGTTTCCAATTTTCCTGAAGAGATCTCTAGTCTTTTCCCTTTTGTTGTTTTCTTCTATTATTAAACACTGTTCGTTGAAGAAGGCCTTCTTGTCTCTTCCAGCTGTTCTCTGAAACTGCATTTAATTGGATGTACCTTTCCCTCTCTCCCTTGCTTTTCGCTTCTCTTCATTCTTTGGCTATTCATAAAGCCTCCTCAGATAACCACTTGGCCTTCTTGCTGCCCTTTTTCTTTGGGATGGTTTTGTTCACTGCCTCCTGTACAGTATTATGGACCTCTGTCCATAGTTCTTCTGGTACACTGTTAACTAGATCTAGTCCCTTAAATCTATCATTACCTCCACTGCAAATTCAGACAGGATTTTATATAAGTCATACCTGGCTAGCCTAGTGTTTTTCCTAGTTTTCTTTAGTTTAAGCCTGAATTTTGCTACAAGAAGCTGATGATCTGAACCACAGTCAGCTCCAGGTCTTGTTTTTGCTGACTGTATACAGCTTCTCCATCTTCAGCTACAACGAATATAATCAATTTGATTTTGGTATTGACCATTTGGTGATGTCCGTGTGTAAAGTTGTTTCTTGTGTTGTTGAAAAAGAGTATTTGCTATGACTAGTGCATTCTCTTGGCAGAATTCAGTTAACCTTTGCCCTGCTTCGTTTTGTTCTGCAAGGCCAAGCTTGCCTGTGACTCCAGGTTTATATTGACTTCCTCCTTTTGCATTCCAATCCCTGATGATGAATAGAATATCATTTTTAGGTGTTAGTTACTTCACGTTCTTCAGCCATCATTGGTGGGGCATAGACTTGGATTACTGTGATGTTGAATGGTTTGCCTTGGAAATGAGCTGAGATTGTTCTGTCATTTTTAAGGTTGCACCCAAGTACTGAATTTCAGACTCTTTTGCTGACTGTGAGGGCTACTCTGTCCCTTCTAAGGGATTCTTGCCCACAGTAGTAGATACAATGGTCATCTGAGTTAAATTCACCCATTCCCGTCCATTTTAGTTTGCTGATTCCTAGGATGTCAGTGTTCACTCTTAGCATCTCCTGCTTGACCACTTCCAATTTTCCTTGATTCATGGACTTAACATTCTATTCTAGGTTCCTGTGCAATACTGTTCTTTGCAGCATTGGATTTTACTTTTGTCAGCAGACACATCAACAAATGAGTGTCTTACCACTTTGGCCCAGCCGCTTCTTTCATTCTAGGGCTATTGGTAGTTTTCCTCTGCTCCTCCCCAGTAGCGTATTGGACACCTTCAGGCCTGGGGGGACTCATCTTTGGTGTCCTATCTTTTTGGCCTTTTGTACAGTTCATGAGGTTCTCATGGCAAGTATGCTGGGTGGTTTGCCATTCCCTCCTCTAGTGGATCACGTTTTGTCAGAATTCTCTGCTATGACCCATCCATCTTGAGTGGCCCTGCACAGCGTGGCTTGTAGCATCATTGAGTTAGGCAAGCTCCCTCGCCACAACAAGGCAATGATCCGTGAAGGGGTATACAAAGGTAGTTGAAATAAATCCAGACTCTGAAGAGGATGAGTACTTTTACTTGGTGCTAAGAAAAACAGGCTGCTTCATAGTGTCCTTGGTCCTGCTGTGATAGAAGGCTGCTGGCTGGTGTTAGAAACAGGGTTGGAGTATCCCTTTTTTCTTTTTTGGATGTTTGTATCAGTGAACTGAAAATATCTTCAATAGCATCCCCTTCACGTGCTGTGATTCCGGCGGCAGTGGTGCTAATCGTGGAAGTAGGTCTGTTCTGAGCATCTCTGCATCAGTGGCCCAGCGCCCCTCGTCGCCACAGGTACCTTGTCCGTCTCGTTCCTCTCCCTCTGAGCCCGGCAGCTGCTGGCACGGAGGGCACATGGCGCCCTCACTGCAGGCCTTCGCCTCCTCTTCCTGTGATTGTTAGCTGAAACCAAGAGTTAAGGTCAGGACATTTTTATAGCTCTGACTGAAATCTATAGATGATCTCAGGTTTTACTTAAGCAAGTTTTGAGAGTGGTTTGACAAGTACTGACTGACTGAATTTGTCTCAAAGATCTGAGTTTCAAAGATCTGTGAAAGGAACCAGCTTAGCACAGCCACCAGCCGGTGCCGTTGCCCAGAGACACGTCTTGTTAGAAATGGAAGAACTGTGATCCTGAGTGCATTCGTTTGCCAGGCCTACCACAGGAAAGGGTGGTGTAAACAGCAGAGATAGATTGTCAGATTGTTGACAGACTGTCAGATACATCTTCCTGAGGGCTGATGACAGAGGTCTGTTCCATGCCTGTTGCCTCATTTCTGGTGTTTCGCTGGCAAGCTTTGGCTTTCCTTGGCCTCTTGGAAGCACCACCTTGATCTCTGTCTTCATTTTCACACGGTGTTTGTCTGTCTCCAAATTTCCCACTTTACAAGGTTACCAGGTACTTAAGCCTCTTCCCGATAACCTCATTAACCTCATTTTAACTTGATTATAATCCTCTGTGAAGATCCTATCTCAAATAAGGCGACATCCTCAAGTACTGAGAATTAGGACTTCACCATATGAATTTTAGGGGGACACAGTTCAACACATAACACTAAATAAGTGTTGACAACTGTGTGCCCCCATACCCTGTCCCGCAGCTCCACCTGCGTTCACTTCAGTTGCTCAGTTGTGTCCAACTCTTTGCGACCCCATGAATTGCAGCACGCCTGGCCTCCCTGTCCACCACCAACTCCCAGAGTTCACCCAAACACATGTGCATCGAGTCAGTGATGCCATCCAGCCATCTCATCCTCTGTCGTCCCCTTCTCCTCCTGCCCCCCAATCCCTCCCAGCATCAGAGTCTTTTCTAATGAGTCAACTCTTCACATGATGTGGCCAAAGTACTGGAGTTTTCAGCTTTAGCATCATTCCTTCCAAAGAACACCCAGGGCTGATTTTCTTTAGAATGGACTGGTTGGATCTCCTTGCAGTCCAAGGAACTCTCAAGAGTCTTCTCCAACACCACAGTTCAAAAGCATCAATTCTTCAGCACTCAGCTTTCTTCACAGTCCAACTCTCACATCTATACATGACCACAGGAAAAACCATGGCCTTGACTAGCCGGACCTTTGTTGGCAAAGTAATATCTCTGCTTTTGAATATGCTATTTAGGTTGGACATAACTTTCCTTCCAAGGAGTAAGCATCTTTTAATTTCAAGGCTGCAGTCACCATCTGCAGTGATATTGGAGCCCAGAAAAATAAAGTCTGACACTGTTTCCACTGTTTCCCCATCTATTTGCCATGAAGTGATGGGACCAGATGCCATGATCTTCGTTTTCTGAATGTTGAGCTTTAAGCCAACTTTTTCACTCTTCACTTTCACTTTCATCAAGAGGCTCTTTAGTTCTTCACTTTCTGCCATAAGGGTGGTGTCATCTGCATATCTCAGGTTATTGATATTTCTCCCGGCAATCTTGATTCCAGCTTGTGCTTCTTCCAGCCCAGCGTTTCTCAAGAGGTACTCTGCATATAAGTTAAATAAGCAGGGTGACAATATACAGCCTTGACGTACTCCTTTTCCTATTTGGAACCAGTCTGTTGTTCCATGTCCAGTTCTAACTGTTGCTTCCTGACCTGCATACAGGTTTCTCAAGAGGCAGGTTAGCAGAGGTATTATTGATGGTATGTATGCTCAGCTTGTTGAACGAGTTGTAGTTAGTAGGATGTCTGTCTTGTTCAGAATGAAACCAAAAGGAATAGCACTGTGATGAGTGGGATTCCTCCCTCTGGCAGCACAGGCCCTGCAGGGGGGCTGCATTGCGCCCCCGTCCTTGCTCCCCCTTCTCCCCTCACCTCTGCTGTTTTGACCTCACGGAAGCAGGCCTGAAGGGCCTTGGGGAGAAGCCCGCTGGGATGTTTGCAGCCAGTGGAGGTGCCCCTGCGTGGCAGATGTGATTCTTGGGGAGCTTCTGGAGAGACCCTCAGCTGGCGCTTCCCCCGCCAATCTCTGGATGCCCTGGGACCTCCCCCTTGCTGGCCCTCACACTCCACTCCCTTCAGTCCAGTTCAATTCAGTCACTCAGTCGTGTCCAACTCTCTGCAACCCCATGGACCGCAGCAGGCCAGGCCTCCCTGTCCATTGCCAACTCCCGGAGTTTACTCAGACTCATGCCCATTGAGTCGGTGATGCCACTCCCGTGGCCCCCGCTGTTTGATGTCCCACCTCTCTGCTGGGTCTCTCCACCCCTCTGTGCAGAACTCTCTGCGAAGCTGTCGTGTAAAGCAGCCCCATGCTGGCTGTGTTCCACAGGGCCTGATTTGCTTCATGGGAAACAAGCACCTTTGTTGTCACTGGAACCAAGAATCGACTCTCAGAGTAGCCTTTTTAAACTCTGCTGACAGAGACAGCTCACCCACGGCCTCTCGCCTTTAGAGTTACTGTTCAGGCCGGAATAAGATCCCAGTGTTTGTCCCTTCAGGTCCAGTGGACGCTGGGCCTGCTCTTCAGGTGATTCCCTTGAAGCCTTTCCAACTTGGCTTGAGGGCAAGGGTTTGTGTTCCCCTCTTTTACTCCGTGGGCAGAGGTGGGGGTGGACAAAGAACACACATCACACTTTCCAGTAACATACCCTCCGTGGGCCTTTGTACCTTCTTTTGTCTTGTTTTAACTTGATGTTTTTGTCTTGGATTGAAATACATAGTTGATATATAACACATTAGTTTCAGGTATACAACATAATGATTTGATACTTGTCTATATTGCAAAATGATCACAGTAAGTAACATCTATCATAATATATATAAGAATTTGTATAACATCTGTCATCATATTTAGTTACATTTTTTTCTTGTGATGAGAACTTTCTAGGTCTATTCTGTTAAAGACTCTTCCAATACACAGTGTGGTATTAACTAGAGTCACCGTGTGTTTTACATCCCATCCCCATGACTGACTCACTTTATAACTAGAGCTTGGTCCCTTTGATGCCCTTTGCTCATGTCACCCGCCCTCCACATCCTTAAAACTTCTGCTTCTCAGAGGCAGCGGAGACTGAAGGGCTAACACAGCAGAGCTTAACCCTTCCCAAGCCCTGCGTGCATGGTCTGTTCTTCCGACGTCTCTGCAGGTGTTCACTGTGCCTTGCCATGGAGGACACTGGCCAGTCACTGAACAGTTATGGGAGAGGGAAGATGCCCAGATGCCCATGGAGGGATGGTCTCATTTGTAGAGGAGCCCAGAGGACCATTCACTTATATTATAGTATAGTGGGGTGGGGGGGGGGTGACTCACTGAATGTGAGCTCTGACCTTGAAGAGAGCATCCTTGCATTGCAGCTAACACATTTAAACATCACAGAACACACCTTAACATGAAACTTATTTGCCTGTTCTGTCAGGCAAAATTTGTAGAAAATTTTAGCTGCTTAGTCATTTCTTTAACACATTTGGATTTTCCTAATGAACTAACCTGACAGGTCCCTGTTTTGCCTGTGTGACTTTGTACAGTATCTGTGAAGAATATCTTATTATGGCCGGGAGAAGACAGTAGGCTGTGTGTGTGTGTGTGTGTGTGTGTGTATAATCCAAAAGCAGCATTGTGCTCATTGTTCCACTCTGCAAAGATCATTCTGTTCTAAAGATATGATATAAACAATGGTTCTTTGCTGTATTTAATTTCACTATGATAGAATTAATTCAGTAGATTAAAATAATATTTGATTATTTCAATGCTAAAGTATATTACTTATATCTGTAGAGCATTTTAATTGATTAATAAAAGATTAGTTCAAGTTCATAACATTTCTATCATCTACTTGAATAATGATAATTTATTAGTCTATATAATACTAAAAGTTTTTGTAGTATCACCAATGCAGTGGACATGAACTTGGGCAAACTTCAGGAGATGGTAAGGGCCAGGGGGGCCTGGTGTGCTGCAGTCCATGCGGTCATAAAGAGTCAGACACAACTGGGCTACTGAACAACAACAACATAATATAGAAGTACTAATTCCTTTTGTCTTTTTTTAAAAATCAGATAATACCCAGTAGACGAGATAACCCACAATAAAGACCCAGAGTTCAGAAAAGGTGATAGGAATTTAAATAGTAAAAGCTGATGGCCAGATAAGAAGCACTATTAAAATAGCCTGTAAAGCTGAAAATAAATATTTGAATTCTTTGAATAAAAAGTCCAGAATAATTGTGAAAGGGTGATAGTACCTGAAGTCATGGCTTTTGGATGTGTCAAGGACCCTGAAGGCCTGATGCTTCTATCGGTGGAGACGGCAGCCCAGGGGCGAATTCTTTCCACTTTGGTTCTTGGCCAGATAGAGTGAAATGAGAAAATGCAGGCAACATAGCAACTACTAAACCTACAGACACAAATAAAGAAATAAATTGCAACCAGTCAGTCCTAAAGGAAATCAACCTTGAATATTCATTGGAAAGACTGATGCTGAAGCTGAAGCTCCAATACTTTGGCTACCTGATGCGAAGAGCTGACTCATTGGAAAAGACCCTGATGCTGGAAAAGATTGAGTGCAGAGGAGAAGGGGGCGGCAGATGATGAGATGGTTGGATAGTATCACTAACTCAGTGGACATGAGTTTGGCAAACTCAGGGAGATAGTGGAAGACAGAGGAGCTGAACAACAATAGGGCAAAGAGATTTTTGATTCCTTGGATAGTATATAGTAAAGTAGTATTTATTATGCTTCCTTCGTGGTTCAGACAGTAAAGAATCCGCCTGCAGTGCGGGAGACCCAGATTCGATCCCTTGGTTGGGAAGATCCCCTGGAGAAGGGCATGGCTACCCACTCCAGTATTCTTGCCTGGAGAATTCCATGGACAGAGGAGCCTGGCAGGCTACAGTCCATGGAGTCACAAAGAGTCAGACACGACCGAGCAACTAACACACATTTATTTAGTAAATTATAAATAACTAAAGTATCTTTAGTTGTAAGTATCAGTTAGGTTATGGTGTTACAATGAAGATAGAGTATGAAAAAATATTAAGACAGAAATGTTTGCTTTTGGCCATAGGGCATTTTATACATAGATATTTAGTATTTATTTTTTGGTAATAGTGCTTACTTATTTCCAATTGTTTATTTTAAATTAACATGAATGGTTTCCCCTTATAAAACTGGCTTTTGCATATTTTAAGCTTTCTAAAATATTTTTAGAAATATGTTTCCAACGATGGAAAATTATCACCACTATGAGATTTCCAACCAACCATGTTCTACAATGTTATTTCACTTCCTAATGTATCATGGGAAGTTGGTTTTACTCTTATAAAGAGTGTCCCACTTATGCTTACATCCACTTCAGGCGGTTAGAAGCATGTAGCTACTGTTTGTCCCCAAAGCCTTTTGGAAGAATGTGGCAGGGAAACTTTAAAAACCCTTTTTACATCCATTGGTTTAATAATCTTTTCAACTAATACTGTGACATAAAGTATGGCATATTCAGACCGAGGTGGTTAAGACACTGTCCCTGTACTGAAAGAGCTCCGTCTTCTAGGTTGGGTCTCCTTCCCCCTCCCCACTCCCTGCCCCACCATATGGTCACAAAAGTTGCTAACTCTATGTAAACCCAGGCAGGCTTGGTTCCTTTTGAATATTTTTCTGTTTTGAGACATTTTATGGCTTATTGCTGTGTACTGCAGAGTATTAGTAGACTAAGTATCTTCATGCTGCTGTGTTTGTTAGACGTTTTCCTTTATGTGTGACCATGAAAGGCAGTGAAGTGGAAGCTTGATTATCCGAGTCACAGCTCTTGCTTTAATGTTTCTATATCTTCTCATAGACCCAAAGGGACATCCCAGCCATAGACATGAATCTCCCAATGTCAGTGCGAAACCATCAACAGCTTCAGTTTCCCCAGTCTCAAAGAATGTGACCACTACCACCTTGAAACCCATAGGAAAATCATCATCAGAAACGAAAGATTCCTCAGCCTCAAATCATGGGACAGCCACCACCTCGAAACCCTTTGCAACATCTAAAATGATAACACCAGTGGTCTCAACAAATATGACTTCTGCCACCTTAAGGTCTACACCCAAAATAACAAATGTTTCACAAAATACATCCCAGGTATCAGTATCCACAGTGACCACAGCCCACAATAGTTCTTCATCAGTAACAGGTATGTATAAAATGGACCTGTTTTTTCCTGTGCTGAAAAATAGTTGTTAAAATGCCGCATTTATACCATTCCATTCTGTAAAATGTAGAAATTTAGGCAATTATTTCTCATTTCCTATATAAATTAGTTGTAGAGATCAGGAAGAGTTGATGTAGTAACTGTCTTGTTCCTTTAAGAAATTAGCTTCCAACTTAATCATGCCAAATAATGACTGTATAAGATCCATCTGTAAATAAATAAATTATCCTAATGGAATTTTATTTTGCATGATTTGAAAACTTGTCATACCTTTAATTTTTTGTACCTCACTCTACAAGGGAATTAGGTAGGGTCAGTCTCCATGATTCTAAACCTAAATCATGGTGAACTTCGGTTTTAATCCACTTGTGCCATAAAGATATTTTTTAATGGTATTAGATATAGTCACATATATATTATTAGTCTCAGCACTCTTTTTCTTCATTTGTTTAAAATATAATGCCTGTGAAACCTGGAATTCAAAAACCTTAAAATTCTCATTAAGTTATCCAAAGTTAAACTTCTCTTTAAAAGCTGTTGATTACATTTACCAGAACAAATATCAGACTTTATGGTTTCTTTTTTGTGTTTTTATATACTTTTATTCTGAATAGTTTCTCTTCTTTATTACTACAATTTATGTATTGACTTCACAAAATTAAAATAGTTAAAATTCACAATTTGTTCAAAAGGAGAAATTTCAGTTAGAAACATTTATTCAAATTGGATCCAGTTTCAGGATTACAGCTGTTACCCAGACACGTTTTGTTTAGGGCATGAACTCTTAAAGAGAATTCATAAAAGAATTCCCCAACTCTTGCTGCCTTGGATGGTTTTGGTAGCCCATCCAAGTCCAGTCTTGCATTAAGATCTTGGGACTGCAGGCAGTGGGGGTTTCTTTAATAAGGGATGTGTTGGGTCAGCTGAAGAAAACTAAAGCCAGGCAGTCACTAGACACAAAACCAACTGGAGAGCAACTGCATGACCTTCTCATCCCCAAGTCAGAGTGCTTACGTGGAAATTCAGAATGTTTTAGTTGATTACAATGTATTTTAAAAGCACTAAAACCTGTTTTTTGTTTTGTTTTCTTCTAGTCACAACAACTATTATTTCTAAGGAAAATAAAGGATCAAAATTTGATACTGGCAGCTTTGTTGGTGGTATTGTATTAACATTGGGAGTTTTATCTTTTCTTTACATTGGATGCAAAGTGTATTATTCAAGACGAGGCATTCGGTATAGAACCATGTAAGTTTTGATTGGCCAGGACTTTTATTATTATTATTATTAGTTCTTTATTTAAATATCATGACAAAATTTAAGAGTAGAGCCAATGTTCATCTCAGTGATTAATAATTCATAGATTTATGACTTATATTCCTATTAATCCTTTGTGCCTAAAGCAAATTGGGTATAAGCTCATGATTATAATTATTTGCAAATGAAAATGGATGTATATACCTGTAAAAATGATTGTATTTTATTAATGTGCCATCCTTTTTCTTTTTTTAACTGGAGACCCAAGTTTAATCGCCTTTTTCACACGCTTACACCTCTCATCACAAGAAATACCCTATCAGGTCTCCTGAGGCTGTTGACTTAGTGCTGCCGACAAACGTAAGACACACTAAAGTCGCATCCTCGATAAAACATGATTTCTCCTTTCTGTCACAAAGAAAATAGATTCTGACAGCCTCATTTTCCTTGATAATAAGTTGTTAGTATAATATATATTATCAGTTAATCTGTAGTAAAACCATCTTTTCAGGTGAGCTTTATCAACAAGTCTTCAACAACAAACCATGTCATTCTATAGAGCTGATGGTTTTTAGAGGTATCATCTCCCAATTTTTGTTACTACAACAAAGTCCTTTTGGTTTTTCTTTTGAGTCTTATATGTACAAGAGTGAATTTATTCTTTTGATTGTTCAGTCCAGTCACTCAGTCGTGTCCAACTCTTTGAGACCCCATGAACTGCAGCACGCCAGGCCTCCCTGTCCATCACCAACTCCCGGAGTTTACCCAAACCCCATGTCCATTGAGTTGGTGATGCCATCCAGCCATCTCATCCTCTGTCGTCCCCTTCTCCTCTTGCCCTCAATCTTTCCCAGCATCGGTTAATGTATATATAAAATAAATACCATAGAACACATGGCATTTTCCAAAATTTAAGTTGTCATATGTCAATACATATGTGTCCCATAGAGTTTCCATGTCAGAAACATTTGGGAAATGCTGATTGAGCACAGTAAAATTCTGTAAGCCTTTGATATATTGATGTACATTATGAATTTCTAGGAGGAAATTATAATATCAAAATAAGTCTCAGATTTTTCATTGAACTAAGAAAACCAGACTTTAAAAAATATTTAAACTGTAATAACTTACCTTCCATGTATAGTAGCCATCATATCCAACTTACTTTAAAAGAATATCAAGGTGGTGTTTTGTCAGATTAAAGCACATTCAGAAACATTCATTCTTCCTCTTGTAGCCTAGCCTGTAAAAGAAGAAGAAAAAAAAAAGGAAACTAACTAAATCAAGTTAATTCTAAAAATGCGTTAACATTTGGAATATTTTTTAAAACCACTCTGTTCCTAGAAATATTTATCATCTGGCTTTTTTTTTTTTTGTAAATTTCAGTTAAAGAGAAGGCACATTTTGATTAAATTTAATACATCTCCTTTTTTATAATATCAATATTTATTGATATTCTTGAGACTATAAAACTATGAAGGAACTAAATTTAAGTGTGCTGTTTTCATTTTAAAGTGCCTTAACTACGAAGTATGTAGTTTTAGCTTTATGGGCCAGCTTTTTTGTCACAGTACATGACCAAATAATGCTGCATGCCCTGTGGAGGACATCAGGTCCAGAGTCCCCATAACTGAGGGAACTGTGTGGTGTATAAGGCGGTGTAACTGTAGAAGTAGTCTTATTCATATCATACCAGTAGCTAGTGAAAACACCTTATTTCATTGAGTCTCAGAACACATTTTTGTTTTTGAGTTTTTCTACATTTTAACACCTCCGAAGTAGATGTATCTTACAGTCTATGGGATGAGAAAGCATTGTGTTGTAGTTTAATTGGCCATGTTTTTCTTAGTGCTACACTTTTTTTTAAAGTGTATTTTAAAGCCATTCATTCCTTTGAAGTTATAAACAATGACATTCCATAAATAAAGACTTACTATTTTCCCATTAAGGAAACTGAGACCAGTATCTAGTAATTATGAGCATTTCTAATTTCCTTTATTGGATAATAACACTGATTAAAGTGTTAGCCACTCCAGTGTTCTTGCCTGGAGAATCCCAGGGACGGGGGAGCCTGGTGGGCTGCCATCTATGGGATTGCACAGAGTCAGACACGACTGAAGTGACTTAGCAGCAGCAGTAAAGTGTTAGCTGCCATGTTTCTTAGGGTTGCATGGATAGACGGTGGAGTGATGTGTAAGAGATGGGGTTGGGGCAGACAGACTTAAATTCGAGTCTGGTTCTGCTGTTGACTAGTGGGGTGCCTACCTACATTCATGTAAAGGGTGTAGTGCAGTGTCTAGTAGTCAAGATGAGAGTCCACAGGCTTACATGCTTGCTTAGCTTCTGATCTTCTGCAAAATGGAATTGATTGATTAAATACCTACCATTATCCACACATAGACACACACACGTTTTTTTCAGCGCCCTCCCCCTGCTTAGGGCTACTGTGATGACTGAAAGAGATATGGGTGCAAAGTCTGTAGCAGAACACCTGGCACATAGTAGATGCTCATAAAATGATTGTTCTGGTTATCTTCTTTTTTAAAGAGGTTTATAATAGCTAATTGATGAAAAGTCACAGCCACTGTAGAGCAGAGATTTGAGTGTAGATCCATTTTGCAACCTGAATACACTGCTTGAATCCTTAACCACTATAGTATACCAGGTACTTTTGCTTAAGAAAACACAAAGCAATAACAGTTTTGATTTTGAAGCTTGAAATTATTCATTACTTAAAAATATGAACTATAAGTATTTTGATACAAATATAAAACATAAAGTAATTTTAACTTTTGATTTATTACAGTGATGAACATGATGCCATCATTTAAGGGACTCCAAGAACCAATGGAAAGAAGAGTGATACAGCCCTATCAGCTAATTTTGATTTATTACTTTAATACAGTATTCTTTTCTTGAAAATAGCATAAACAGGCCATGCATATAATATACAGTGTATTATATAAATATGTAAAGATTCCTCATGATTATTAAAGGAAAAAGGTTTTAGTTTGGGGGTTTTTAATGAACATATGGAGCATATAGTTAATGCAATGGTATTATATTCAGTTTTAGAAAATACATAGTAAGACAAACAAGTCTGGTCTTACTTTTCTGTGGCATTGGTCACATAGGCCAGTAATTGGAAAGCACCATCACTGAAGGGTATGATGCCATCTGGTCATTCAGATAAGGAGCTTGTCTCAGCACTAAGGATTTTGATGTCTTTGTTAGTCACACAAAGAATCTCAGTGCTAATAACAGCTGGATATATCCTAATTACCATTGCCACATAGCAGAAATTATATGAATAAGCCACGACTTAAGCATAATTTTAGTTTATTGTCTCTTCAGAAACCATCAATATTTTCTATATTTAAAGTTAGTTATTTTGTTTAGACCAAAATACATGCCCTCCCCCACCAAAAAAAAAAAAAAAATTAAAACTAGAAACCGTATCTGGGCTCATCCTTGTTAGAGAGCCATTGGAGAGCCTGTATTTTCTTTTGCGCTTTCAATAGCAGTTGATGTAGCTGCCTTTTTTCCCCTCTGTAATTGCAGTGTTTAACATAATAATGTTTTAAAGACTTAGTTGTTAGTATTAAATAAATTAGATTATTTGCTACTGTGAGAACACTGGCATCACTGGAAATTGCTTTATTTCATGTTCAGTTGTTAATTTTATATTTAGTGAATATTTTTAACAGATGTAGAACTGCTTTCAATGTTTAGAAATGGTTAACATAATGTAAACAGACCTAGCTTTAAAAAAAAATAAGACCTTTCGATGATTTTCCACAGCAGCACTTAGCACTCTTTGGTCCAAATGAGAGATAAGTGCTGTGTTTGCCAAGCCAGGGGCTGTGGGCTCCCCTCGGGCTGCTGCACCTGTAGGCGCACTCCGTCAGCGTCACTCAGAGATTTGGGGAAATAGCATTTTTACACTAAAACACCAGCATATTTTGGAATAAATTCTTACACAGTTTTAAAACAGGAGTTTTTAAGACCGGACATTCCTGCTTCCGTATTTGGGTCTTCTCTCAACTACTCCTCTTCTCCCCTGCTGAGGAGGAGGCACTTTCAGATGTATTATGTTAATGGAGAGGAAAAAGCATAATATTGTAAAGACAGCAGTATTAGCCAACATATTTTGAAGTGTTTTCAGCTTTACAGTTTATATTCCAGCACTCAAAACTCAGGGTCAAGTTTTAACAAAAGAGATACTTAGTCATACTACATACTAACATACTGTTTCTTCTATCTTAGACGGTCAAAGTAAATCACACCAATTTCTGACAGCCCAGAAATGAGCTAAGAAGTCCTAATAAATGTGTACGTTCATTTAAGAGGAATTAAATGTAACTTTTGTGCAGAGAATCAAGAATTCTGATATGAAAGGATCATTTCTACTCACTATGTATTGTGGCCAACTGGCATGATGAATAATAAGAATTATCCAAAATGTGGATGTGACAGGATGGTGGATGTGACGCATGCAGTGTGAAGGAGTATTAGGAAACATGTGTTTGCATTAGTTTGAAAAGAGATCTGGGCTGATAGATAACTTGTATGTTACTAACTTATCCATAACTGGTCCTCTAACCACTGCTTCACTTTTTTGCAAAATATACTGAAGACACGTTTTATAGTAAAGAAGGCTTTTTAACCTTAACTTGTCTTCTGAATTCTTGATATTTCAGTACTTCAAGTCAGTCAGAACTTTGTAAACAGGCCTGAAATTTTCTTGAATACTTGTTTCTTAGCACTTTGAAAATATAAAACCACTTTTTAAGTACTGAATGTCATTATTTGCCTTTAAAATTTCCTGTGCTTGGGGCTTGAAAAAATTTAGTTATGTCTTTTTCTGTATATAAGTTGTATAATTTGTTACTTTCAAATATCAGTAGTTCAATGCAATCAGGTTTTGGGGTTTGGGGTTTTTTTTGTTTATCTGCAAAAAATAAGGGAAACAGCTATATAAACCAGTATTTCACTTTGGAGCACATTTCCTAAGTATAAATTTATCTTCCTCATTATGTTTACTTCAGCAAATGTTCAGTTTCATTTGCATTCTTTAAGAATGTATTTACTTGAAGATAAAAGCAATTCAAATGTATGTTTAAATATTAGGTAGAATTCAACCTATGATTTTTAAATTTCCTTGGATAGTCCATACAATAAATAATTCAAATACAGTTAATGAGAGATGGCAAAATTAGACTGATAATTTTGTATTTTTCAGGAAAAAATTATAAAGCAAATTTCTGTTACATTTTTTCTTTTTATTATAAGGACCAACTTTTGGTATTTCCTTGTTACTGAGATCTATTTTTAGAATAAAATTTTGTTCTTTATCAGAGAGTAGTGTGTGGTTTTGCTTCATTTTTATCAAACTCAGGAGAAACTAACAGAAAATGCCCAAAGTGAAAAGGCAGATTGTTGTGTGGTTGCCTGGCCCAGCGGCAGGCTCACGCGGAAGCTTGTTACGGTAGATCCCACCCCAGGTCTACTGAATCCTAGTCTCTGGGGTGGGGCCCAGCAGTCCTTTAGCAGTCCTGTCAGGTGATTCTGAACACCAGAGTCTGAGAGGCACTGCTCAAAGGACTTTGATTTAAAGCCATTTATTTTTATTCTTCTGGGTAGAACCTTTAAAACAAGTATATCTGTTGTAGAAATTTAAAAATTACCATTCCTGATATAAATCAACTGCAAATGTATTAACATATGGTTTTTCAACACTTTTTCTTTACAACTGGATATAATTTAACTTTATCGAAAGGATGACTTGGCTTCCCAGGTGGCACTAGTGGTAAAGAACCACCTTCCAATGCAGGAGACATAAGAGATGGCGGTTCTACCCCCAGTTGCGAAGATCCCCTAGAGATGGGCATGGCAGCCCGCTCAGAGAATCACATGGACAGAGGAGCCTGGCGGGCTACAGTTCATAGAGTTGCAGAGTCAGACATGACTGAGTGACTTACCACACATGCAAGGAAGACTTAAATACATATTGTTACAGAGGGGAAGGGCTTCCCTGGTAGCTTGGATGGTAAAGCGTCTGCCTACAATGCGGGAGACCCGGGTTCAATCCCTGGGTCGGGAAGATCCCCTGGAGAAGGAAATGGCAACCCACTCCAGTATTCATGCCTGGAAAATCCCATGGACCGAGGAGCCTGGTAGGCTACAGGCTCTACAAAGAGTCAGACACGACTGAGCGACTTCACTTCACTTCAGTTCACTTCAACCAAGGGGAAAAGGTGCAGTCTGCAGAAAATTCTTTATATAATAAAAAGTACTCCTACAGAAATATTTGTACATAATTCTTCCTCCCTCCCCATCATTACTTCAGCTTCACCCTGGGCAGAGTTATGCCCCCAGCGTCAGGCTTGAATGTGTGTCTTATTTAGGTAAACAATGGTATGAGTATAGATACAATAAACATCACATTTGTCGAGGAAAAAATGCCCTTTTAAGGTTCAGCTAATCATTTTTTAAAAGATTGAAGTATCTTATACATACAAAAAAAATGTCGTGTTTCATCACCAAGATGGCAACATAGATTGTTCCTGACTTCCTCTCTCCCCACTTACACGAAGCACAGCTAGCTAACAACTGTTGTGCGCCGAGAGAAGCCTGGAACACAGGAGTGAGGCTGACGCATCCCCTTGCACAACAGACACCAAGAAAGACCACACTTAAAGGTACGGAGGAGGGGCTGCATGGTGACTCACTGCCCCTCCCCTAGGCCAGCACCACACCTTACCAAGAGGTCTCCCCTGAGCTTAGAGTTACCCATTTGGAAGAGAAAGCCCAGAGTGGACATCCAGTTCCCCCAGCAATACGGGTCACTTCTTTGGAGCACCCACTTGTCTCACCCCATGGGAACTGCAAGGAAATCTGGGGGGCTTGACCACTGGGAATCCAACAGAGAAAAGGAGAAGGCTTGCAATAACCAGCACTCAGAACGTGGCAGGTGAAGTCCGACCAGCAACCTGCAAGTGTTGTAGTCCCAGCAGCTTTGCTCATCTGCAGAATCAATTTAGTGGCACAGTCTAACATGGGAACTCGATGAGGTGCAGGTCTGCCTGATTTGGGTCCTCAAAGGGATTTGGCAGCCCTGGAGCGTGGTCTACTCTCACCCCGGAAAGCTGAGGCATACCCTGGCCCACTGCTGAAATGGAAAAAAAACAAAAAAAAACATATAACCTGCCAAACTAACTCAGAAGAAATAAAAAATTTGCACAGACCATTTATTAATAAGGAGACTGAATGGGTAGTCAAAAATTCCCCGCACTAAAAATACCAGGACCAAACAGCTTCACTGGAGTATTTTACAAAACACTGAAAGAACTAAATCATTATCAAAGCTCTTACAAAAAAAAAAGAGGAAGGAATGCTCCCAAATTGGTTTTATGAGGCTCGCATTACTGTAATACCAAAGTCAGAAAAGGCTACTACCAGGAAAGAGAACTATAGGCCAATATCCCTGATGAATATAGTTGCAAATTCTTCATAGAGTACTGGCAAACTGAATTCAGCAACACATACAAAAAAGATCATTCACCATGATCAACTGGGACTTTTATTTCTAGGATGTAAAGATGGTTTAACATATGCAAATAACTCTGTGATACATCACATTAATAGAATGAAAAAAATACCTCAGACACAGAAAAAGCATTTGAAAATTTCAACATCCGTTCATCTTAACATAATTAAAGGAATGTACCTCAACATAATAAAAGTTATATATGATAGGCCCATAGCTAACACACTCATTAGTGAAAGGTTGAAAGCTTTCCCTCTAAGATAAGAACAAAACAAGAGGGAGGTCTCTGGTGGTCAGGTGGATAAAATTCCATGCCCCCAACGCAGGGGGCCTGAGTTTGATCCCAGGTCAGGGAACTAGATGCCATATACCACAACTAACAGAGTTTGCAAGCTGCAACTAGACATTCCGCATGCCGCAACGAAGACTGGCATCAGTGTGCTGCCACTAACACCTGCTGCAGCCAAATACATATTTTAAAACTTACTTAAAAAAAAAAAAAACAAGACGTGGGTGCCCACTCTGACCACTCCTATTCAACAAAGTTCCAGAAGTCCTAGCCGGAGCAATCAGGCAAGAAAAAGAAAAGGCAACAAAATCGGAAAGGAGGAAGTAAAACTGTCCCAGTTTGCAGATGACATGATTTTATATATAAAAGAGCTTAAAGACTCCACCAAAAAGCTTTTATTTTGTTAAATACAGACTATGGACAAAACATCAATCTTTTTTAAAAATGTATAGGCTGCACTGGGTCTTCATTGCTCTGTGCGGGCTTTATCTAGTTGAGGCAAGTGGGGCTACACTCTGGTTGCAGTGCAGAAGCTTCCGTGGTGGTGGATTCTCTTGTTATGGAGCACAGGCTCTCGGCTTGCAGGCCTCAGTAGTTGCGGCACACGGGCTCAGTGGTTGCGGCGCATGCGCTTAGTCGCCTCCCAGCATGTGGGACCCTCCCAGATCAGGAATCCAATGTGTCCCCTGATTTGGCAGGTAGATTCCTAACCACTGTGCCACCAGGGAAGCCCCACCAAAAAGCTCTTAGCTCTACTCAACAAACTCAATAAAGTTGCAGTTTACAAAATAACATTCAAAAACAGTAGTTTTCCTATACACCAATAATGAATTATTTGAAAAATAGAAAAATGGTCCCACTTACAATAGCATCAACAACAAACAAATACCTAGGAATAAATTTAATCAGGAGATGAAAGATCTCCACTCTGAAATTATAAAACAGTGATGACAGAAACAGAAGACACAAATAAATGGAAATATAGCCTGGGTTGGAAGAATTAATATTGTTAAAATATCAATACTACCAAAAGCCATTTAGAAATTCAGTGCAATCCCTACCAAGATTTAAATGGCATTTTTAACAAGAGGTAGAAAACAATCCCAAAATTTAGATAGAACCACAAAGACTACAAAGAGCTAAAGCAATCCTGAGAAAGAAGCAGGGCAAAGGCTAATAGAGTTTTGTCACGAGAACACACTGGTCATAGCAAACACCCTCTTCCAACAACACAAGAGATAACTCTGCACAAGGACATCACCAGATGGTCAACACTGAAATCAGACTGATTTTATTCTTCATAGCTGAAGTTGGAGAAGCTCTGTACAGTCAGCAAAAACAAGACTGGGAGTTGACTATGGTTCAGATCATGAACTCTATTGCAAAATTCAGACTAAAATTGAAGAAAGTATGGAAAACCACTAGACCATTTAGGTATGACCTAAATAAAATCTTTTATGATTATACAGTGGAAATATAAATAGATTTAAGGGATTAGATGTGATATACCGAGTGCCTGAAGAACTATGGACAGAGGTTTGTAACACTGTACAGGAAGCAGTGATCAAAACCATTCCAAAGAAAAAGAAATGCAACAAGGCAAAATGGCTGTCTGAGGGGGCCTTACAAATAGCTGAGAAAAGAAGAGAAGTGAAAGGCAAAGGAGAAGGAGCAAGATATATCCAACTGGATGCAGAGTTCCAGACACTAGCAAGCAGAGATAAGAAAGCCTTCTTACGTGAACAGTGCAAAGAAATAGAGGAATGGGAGAAATAGAATGGGAAAGACTAGAGATTTCTTCAAGAAAATTAAGAGATACCAAGAGAACATTCCATGCAAAGATGGGCACAATAAAGGACAGAAACAGTGAAGACCTAACAGAAGCAGAACAGATTAAGAAGAGGTGGCAAGAATACACAGAAGAACTGTATAAGAAAGGTCTTACTGATCCAGATAACCAGGATGGTGTGGTCACTTACCTAGAGCCAGACATCCTGGTATATGAAGTCAAGTGGGCCTTAAGAAGCATTACTACAAACAAAACTAGTGGAGGTGATGGAATTCTAGCTAGGCTATTTAAAATTATAAAGGATGATGCTTTTAGAGTGCTGCACTCAGTATGCCAGCAATTTGGAAAACTCAGCAGTGGCCACAAGATCAGAAAAGGTCAATTTTCATTCCAATTCCAAAGAAGGGAAATGACAAAGAATGTTCAAACTACCGTACAATTGCACTCATTTCACACACTAGCAAGGTAAAGCTCAAAATCCTTTAAGCTAGGCTTCAACAATACATAAACAGAAAACTTCCAGATGTACAAGCTAGATTTAGAAAAGGCAAAGGAACCAAAGCTCAAACTGCCAACATCCACTGGATCATGGAAAAAGCAAGAGAAATCCAGAAAACATCTGCTTCATTGACTACACTAAAGTCTTTGACTGTGTGGATCACAACAAACTGGAAAATTTTTTAAGAGATTGGAATACCAGACCACCTTACCCACCTCCTGAGAATGTATGCAGGTCAAGAAGCAACAGTTAGAACAAGACACGGAACAACGGACTGGTTCCACATTGGGAAAGGAGTCTGTCAAGGCTGTATACTGTTGCCTTGCTTATTTAACTTATATGCAGAGTACATCATGTGAAATACTAGGCTGGATGAATCACAAACTGGAATCAAGATTGCCAGGAGAAATAACAATAGCCTTAGATATGCAGATGAATCACCCATATGGCAGAAAACAAAGAAGAACTAAAGAGCCTCTTGATGAAAGTGAAAGAGGAGAGTGAAAAAACTGCCTTAAAACTCAACATTCATAAAACTAAGATCATGGCATCTGGTCCCATCACTTCATGGCAAATAGATGGGTAAACAGTGGAAACAGTGACAGACTTTATTTTTATGGGCTTCAGAATCACTGCAGATGGTGACTAAAGCCATAAAATTAAAAGATGTTTGCTCCCTGGAAGAAAAGCTATGACACACCTAGATGATATATTAAAAAGCAGAGACATTCCTTTGCAATCAGTGGTCCCTATAGTCAAAGCTGTGTTTTTTCCAGTCATGTACAGATATGAGAGTTGGACCATAAAGAAGACTGAGCACTGAAGAATTGATGCTTTTGAACTGTGGTATTGGAGAAAACTCTTGAGAGTCCCTTGGACTGCTCGGAGATCAAACCAGTCCATCCTAAAGGAAATCAGTCCTGAATATTCATTGGAAGGACTGATGCTGAAGCTGAAGTTTCAACACTTTGGCCACCTGATGTGAAGAACTGACTCATTTGAAAAGACCCTGATGCTGGGAAAGATTGAAGGCAAAAGGAGAATGGGACGACAGAGGATGAGATGGTTGGATGGCATCGTTGACTCAATGGGCATGAGTTTGAGCAACCTTCAGGAGATAGTGAAGGACAGGGAAGCCTGGTGTGCTGCAGTCCTTGGTGTTGCAAAGAGTCAGACATGACTGAATGACTGAACAATATATGGTAAAGTAATATTTGACAAAGGAGCCAAGAATTCTCAATGGAGGTGTGTCAGTCTTCAATAAATGGTGCTAGGGAATTTGGACATTCACATGTAAAGTGTGAAATTAGATCCGTATCTTAACACTCCTCACAGAAATTAACTCAAATGGATTAAAGACTTAAATATAAGACCTGAAACCATAAAACTCCTAGAAGAAAACATAGGAAAGAACCTCTTTGACATGGGTCTTGGCAACAATTATTTTTAATATACCACAAAGCAAAAGCAACAAAATAAAAAATAAACTGGTGGGACTACCTCAAACTAAAAAGCCTCTGCAGAAGAAATGATCAACAAAATGAAAAGACAATCTATCGAAAATGTAAAAGTATTTGCAAACCATATATGTAACAAGGGGTTAATGGCCATAATGTATAAAGAACTCTTGCAATAACAGCAAAAAAAAAATTTAATTGGAAAGGAACTGAACAATATAGAGGTTCCTCAAAAAATTAAAAATAGAACTATCATGTGATCTAGCAATTTCACTTCTGGGAATGTATTCAATGGAAATAAAAACACTACGTTGAAGAGATATCTGCACCCCCATGTTCATTAGCAGCATTATTTACAATAGCCAAAATGTAGACACAATCTAAGTGACCACTAACGGGTGCATGGATAAAAAAGCTTTTGGTGTGTGTATATATATATATATATATATATATATATATATACACACACACAACAGCATACATGGACTTTGAGGACATTATGCTAAGTGAAATAACTGGACAGAGAGAGACAAATGGATATATCACATATATGCAGAATCTAGAAAACAATAACACAAAACTCATAGGAAAAGAGCCGATTTGTGGTTACCATAAGTGAGGTGTGGGGGGAGGGGCATTTGGATAAAAGGTCAAAATGTACAAACTTCAGGTTATAAGGTAAATATATACTAGGCATATAATTACAACATGATGACTATAGTTTATCACTGTTGTATGATATGTAAGAAAGTTGTTCAGAGTAAATCCTAAGAATTCTCATTCCAAGGGAAAAAAAAACTCTTTTGTGTCAATATGAGATGGTGGATGTTAACTAAACTTACTGTAGTAATCATTTCACAGTGTATGTAAGTCAAATAATTATTCTGTGAACTTTAAACATACAGTGTCATACATCAACTATCTCTCTATAAAACTGTATCAGTTCAGTTGCTCAGTCGTGTCCAACTCTTTGTGACCCCATGAATCGCAGCACGCCAGGCCTCCCTGTCCATCACCAACTCCCAGAGTTCACTGAAACTCACGTCCATCAAGTCAGTGATGCCATCCAGCCTCTGTCGTCCCATTCTCCTACCACCTTCGATCTTTCCCAGCATCAAAGTTTTTCAAAGGAGTCAGCTCTTTGCATCAGCTGGCCAAAGTATGGAGTTTCAGCCTCAGCATCAGTTCTTCCAATGAACAACCAGGACTGATCTCCTTTAGGATGGACTGCATGGACCTCCTTGCAGTCCAAGGGACTCTCAAGAGTCTTCTCCAACACCACAGTTCAAAAGCATCAGTTCTTCAGCACTCAGCTTCCTTCACAGTCCAACTCTCACATCCATATGTGACCACTGGAAAAACTATAGCCTTGACTAAATGGACCTTTGTTGGCAAAGTAATGTCTCTGCTTTTGAATATGCCATCTAGGTTGGTCATAACTTTCTTCCAAGGAGTAAGCGTCTTTTAATTTCATGGCTTCATTCACGATCTGCAGTGATTTTGAAGCCCCCCAAAATAAAGTCTGACACTGTTTCCACTGTTTCCCCATCTATTTGCCATGAAGTGATGGGACCAGATGCCATGATCTTAGTGTTCTGAATGTTGAGCTTTAAGCCAACTTTTTCACTCTCCTCTTTCACTTTCATCAAGAGGCTCTTCAGTTCCTCTTCACTTTCTGCCATAAAGGTGGTGTCATCTGCTTATCTTAGGTTATTTCTCCTGGCAATCTTGTGCTTTCTCCAGCCCAGCGTTTCTCATGATGTAGTCTGCATGTAAGTTAAATAAGCAGGGTGACAATATACAGCCTTGACGTACTCCTTTTCCTATTTGGAATCAGTCTGTTGTTCCATGTCCAGTTCTAACTGTTGCTTCCTGACCAGCATATAGGTTTCTCAAGAGGCAGGTCAGGTAGTCTGGTATTCCCATCTCTTTCAGAATTTTCCACAGTTTATTGTGATCCACACAGTCAAAGGCTTTGGCATAGTCAAGAAAGCAGAAATAGATGTTTTTCTGGAACTCTCTTGCTTTTTCCATGATCCAGAAGATGTTGGCAATTTGGTCTCTGGTTCCTCTGCCTTTTCTAAAACCAGCTTGAACATCTGGAAGTTCACGGTTCACATACTCTTGAAGACTGGCTTGGAGAATTTTAAGCATTACTTTGCTAGTGTGTCAGATGAGTGCAACTGTGCGGTAGTTTGAAAATTCTTTGGCATTGCCCTTCTTTGGGATTGGAATGAAAACTGACCTTTACCAGTCCTGTGGCCACTGCTGAGTTTTCCAAATTTGCTGGCATATTGAGTACAGCACTTTCACAGCATCATCTTTCAGGATTTGGAATAGCTCAACTGGAATTCCACCACTTCCACTAGCTTTGTTTGTAGTGATGCTTTCTAAGGCCCACTTGACTTCACATTCCAGGATGTCTGGCTCTAGGTCAGTGATCACACCATCGTGATTATCTGGTCGTGAAGATCTTTTTTGTACAGTTCTTCTGTGTATTCTTGCCACCTCTTCTTAATATCTTCTGCTTCTATTAGGTCCATACCATTTCTGTCCTTTATTGAGCCCCTTTTTGCATGAAATGTTCCCTTGGTATCTCTAATTTTCTTGAAGAGATCACTAGTCTTTCCCATTCTATTGTTTTCCCCTATTTCCTTGCATTGATCTCTGAGGAAGGCTTTCTTATCTCTCCTTGCTATTCTTTGGAACTCTGCATTCAGATGCTTATATCTTTCCTTTTCTCCTTTGCTTTTCACTTCTCTTCTTTTCACAGCTATTTGTAAGGCCTCCTCAGACAGCCATTTTGCTTTTTTGCATTTCTTTTCCATGGGGATGGTCTTGATCCCTGTCTCCTGTACAATGTCACGAACCTCATTCCACAGTTCATCAGGCACTCTATCAGATCTAGTCCCTTAAATCTATTTCTCGCTTCCACTGTTTAAACATAAGGGATTTGATTTAGGTCATACCTGAATGGTCTAGTGGTTTTCCCTACTTTCTTCAATTTCAGTCTGAATTTAGCAATAAGAAGTTCATGATCTGAGCCACAGTCAGCTCCTGGTCTTGTTTTTGCTGACTGTATAGAGCTTTTCCATCTTTGGCTGCAAAGAATATAATCAATCTGATTTCGGTGTTGACCATCTGGTGATGTCCATGTGTAGAGTCTTCTCTTGTGTACATAAATATACAGCACAATGAATAATCATAAAGTGAACAGACCTCTTTAACCCCCACCCAGATCAGAGACAAGAATATTACCAACACTTTGGAAGTTCCTCTTTTGCCCCTTCCCAACCACACTTCCCTCCTTCTCCTCTGAGGTTAACAAGTGCTTGTCTTTTAGCATCATAGATTAGTATTGCCTGTTTAAGAATTTCATGTGATAGAATCATGCTTCTTTTCATCTAGATTCTTTCAGTCAACGTTTGTGAGATTCATTCATATTACTTACTGTAAGTAGTCACTAATTTATGTTCATTGCTGTTTAGTATTCATTTTTAGCATACTGATTTGCTCCTCTACTGTACATTTGGGTCTTCAGAATTTGGCTTATACAAATAACATGGGTATGAACTATTTATACATGGCTATTGATGCAAATTTGTAAACATTTCATTTAGGTATATACCCAGGACAGGAACTGCTGGGTCAGAGGGTTTGTGAGTATAGCTGAGCTGCAGTAGAAAATGCTAAACTCTTTTCAAGGTGGCTCACTTTGCAGCCCCATGGTAGCCTAAGAGTTCTTATTGTCTCAAGTTTTTGATTTATCAGGCCTGAATTTCAGTCATCCTGGCAGGTGACAGTATCCCACTGGGTGGGATACACCCAGTATCACCTGGGTGTACTTTTCATTTCTCTGATAACTACTGATACAAGATTACACACCTTTTCATTTGTTTCTTGGCCATTTGGCTGTACTCTTGGGATGTGCTGATTTGAGTCTCTTGCCCATTTTTTGATAGGCTTTCTTATTTATAATTTTCTATATATCCTTTTTCTGTTTTTTAAAAATTTTATTGGAATATAGTTACCTTACACTGTTGCATTATGTACTATACGGCAAAGTGAATCAGCCATACATATCCTCTCTGTTTTGTTTTCCTTCCAACTTAGGGCACCACAGAGCGTTGAGGAGAGTTCCCTGTGCTGTACAGTAGGTTTATATGTCCTTGATGAAAGTCTCAGTCAGTAATACATTTACAAATGTATCTCTCCAAATCCATTTAATAAATATAGAAAAATTAAATTTTTGCTCTATGCAAAGTGTATAATTTAAAGAACAAGTAGCATATTTTCATTAAATATGTTTCTGGCAAAACAGATATTTGTTATTATCCCTGAAATTGTTCTGTATTAGAGTGCAGTGACTGACAACTTCCTAAGAAGTAATGCATAATATTATAAAAAGAAACATTTGATAAATATGAATATTTTATATCTGCTCTGCTGTTGTGTGATCATAGATGCACAGGTTCATTAATAAGTTTGTAGCAAACGGAGAACACAATAGATATCTCTGGATACAAATAGCGGATAACTAAGAAGAAACTGAGTTGGAGATCTGAGATTAAGTCCTAGAAGATTTTTACTGAGTAGAGAGTGCTCAGCTTCCTCCACTTCTCCTACAGCAGCACCACTGTACCCACCATCTGCCCCTTCACACATCCATCCATCCCAACACTTTCCCATTTCATCTGAAGAAGAGATAGACTTCTGCCCCAAAATACCTACATATATCACCCCCCCAGCTACTCAAAGGCCTTGTCTATTTTTATTAATAAAATATCATAATCATTATTTACTAATTTCTAAAGCTCAACATTCAGAAAACGAAGATCATTGCATCTGGTCCCATAACTTCATGGGAAATAGATGGGGAAACAGTGCAAACAGTGTCAGGCTTTATTTTGGGGGGCTCCAAAATCACTACAGATGGTGACTGCAGCCATGAAATTAAAAGATGCTTACTCCTTGGAAGGAAAGTTATGACCAACCTAGACAGCATATTCAAAAGCAGAGACATTACTTTGCCAACAAAGGTCCATCTAGTCAAGGCTATGGTTTTTCCTGTGGTCATGTATGGATGTGAGAGCTGGACTGTGAAGAAAGCTGAGCACCGAAGAATCGATGCTTTTGAACTGTGGTGTTGGAGAAAACTCTTGAGAGTCCCTTGGACTGCAAGAAGATCCAACCAGTCCATTCTAAGGAGATCAGCCCTGGGTGTTCTTTGGAAGGAATGATGCTAAAGCTGAAACTCCAGTACTTTGGCCACCTCATGTGAAGAGTTGACTCATTGGAAAAGACTGATGCTGGGAGGGATTGGGGGCAGGAGGAAAAGGGGATGACAGAGGATGAGATGGCTGGATGGTCACTGACTCGATGGTCGTTTGTCTGAGTGAACTCCGGGAGTTGGTGATGGACAGGGAGGCCTGGCGTGCTGCGATTCATGGGGTTGCAGAGTCTGACACGACTGAGCGAGTGAACTGAACTGAACTAAGAGCCAGTTAAAGTGCCACCTGTTTTATGCAGAACTTTTCCCATGCCCCCAAGCCTGCTCTTTTTCTTCTGTTATGTGTCTTCTGATATTGATGCTTCAACGTGTTGACAGGACGACACACAGCAAAAGGATTCTCAAAACATGTCATATTCTGCTACTTTTACTGCAGGATCAAGAAGGAAATATCTAGGAACTACAAAATGCTCTGCACCAAAGGAAGTTAGGAAAAAATCAACTGAGCTACAACACTTCCTAACTCATTCTGTGAATGAGTATCATTTGGTGTTATTATCCTGATACCAAAGCCAGACAAACTCACCACAAGAAAACTACAAACCAATATCCCTTATGAATATAAAGGCAAAAATCTTCAACAAAATATAAGCAAACTGAATCCAACAACATATTAAAAAGATTATGCACCACAATCAAATGGGATTTATCTCATGAATACAAGGATGTTTCAACATAACAAAATCAATCGATGTAACATACCAAATTAATAGAACAAGTGTGGAGGGGATCATGTGACCATCTCAATGAAGAAAAAGTACTTGTTAATAGCCAACATCTTTTATAACATTCAGATAACTAGAAATAGAAATGACGTCATCGACCTGGCAAATGTCATCTATTAAAAAAATAGATTAAAAGAGCTAATGTACCCAATAGTAAAAGATTGAAAGTTTTCCCTCTAAGGAAGCCCACTTTCATCACCGATGTTCAACATCATGTTGAAAATTCTAGCCAAAGCAATTAGGTAAGAGAAAAAGCTTCAAAATTGGAAAAGAAGACAATCCCTATTTATAAATGTTATGATTCTATATATAAAAATTCCCAACAAATAAACAAGGAATATAGAGCTATTAAATTCACAAAGTTGTAAGGGTATGAGACCAATATACAAAAATCAGTTGTGTCTCTACATACTAACAATAAACAGTTCAAAATGACATTAAGAAAACAGCACCCAAGAGAATAAAACACCTAGGAGGAAATTTAACCAAGAAAGGGAAAGTCTTGTACACTTTTCAAAAACTTTGCTGATATTAAAGACCTAAATAATGGGAAAAATCCCCATGTTCACGGATGAGAAGATTTAATATTGTGAAGATGGCAACACTACCCAAGGCAATCCACAGATTCAATGTAATCTGTATTGAAATTCTTGGATCACAGGGGGCCACAAATATCCAAAACAACATTGAAAAATAAGAACTAAGTTTGAGGATCATACTTCCCAATTTAAAAACTTACTAGGAGGCTACAGTAATTAAAACAGTGTGGTACTGGCACAGGATAGACATATCAGTATCAGTTCAGGCGCTCAGTCGTGTCTGACTCTTTGCCACACGGTGGACTGCAGCAAGCCGGGCTTCCCTGTCCATCACCAACTCCTGGAGTTTTACTCAAACTCATGCCCATAGACTCAGTGATGCCATCCAAACATCTCATCCTCTGTTGTCCCCTTCTCCTCCTGCCTTCAATCTTTCCCAGCATCAGGATCTTTTCCAAGGAGTCAGTTCTTCACATCAGGTAGTCAAAGTATTGGCTTCAGCATCAGTCCTTCTAATGAATATTCAGGGATGATTTCCTTTAGGATTGGATCTCCTTGCAGTCCAAGGGACTCTCAAGAGTCTTCTCCAACACCAGTTCAAAAGCATCAATTCTTCGGCACTCAGCTTTCTTTATAGTCCAACTCTCACCTTCATACATGACTACTAGAAAAATCATAGCTTTTTAAAAAAACTAGACAGACTTTTGTTGCCAGAGTAAACTCTGCTTTTTAATATACTGTCTAGGTTGGTCATAGATTTTCTTCCAAGGAGCAAGCGTCTTTTAATTTCATGGCAGCAGTCACCATCTGAAGTTATTTGGGAGCCCCCCAAATATAAAGTCTGTCGCTGTTCCCATTGTTTCCCCAACTATTTGCCATGAAGTGATGGGACTGGATGCCATGATCTTAGTTTTTTGAATGTTGAGTTTTAACCAGCTTTTTCACTCTCTTCTTTCACTTTCATCAAGAGGCTTTTGAGTTCGTCTTCACTTTCTGCCATAAGGGTGGTGTCATCTGATTATCTCAGGTTATTGTTATTTCTCCCGGCAATTTTGATTCCAGCTTGTGCTTCATCCAGCCTAGCATTTCACATGATGTACTCTGCATAGAAGTTAAATAAGCAGGGTGACAATATACAGCCTTGATGGATTCCTTTCCCAATTTGGAACCAGTCTGTTGTTCCATGTCCAGTTCTAACTGTTGCTTCTTGACCTGCATACAGGTTTCTCAAAAGGCAGGTCAGCTGGTCTGGTATTCCCACCTCTTTTAAGGATTTTCCAGTTTGTTGTGATCCACACAGTCAAAGGCTTTGGCATAGTCAATAAAGCAAAAGTAGACGTTTTCCTCAAACTCTCTTGCTGTTTCAGTGATCCAACGAATGCTGGCAATTTGATCTCTGGTTCCTCTGCCTTTTTTAAATCCTGTTGATGCCTGGCTTGGAGAATTTTGAGCATTGCTTGGCTGACGTATAAGATGAGAGCAATTGTGCAGTAGTTTGAACATTTTTGGCATTGCCTTTCTTTGGGATTGGAATGAAAACCTGACCTTTTCCAGGACAGACATATACACCAATGGAATTGAATTAAACATCAGGAGTAAACCCCTAATCTATGGGCAATTAAGATGTTTGTGTATGTGCTCTGTGCCCTTGAGAGCAAGTGCCCATTTTTTAAAATTTTATATTTTACATTAAAAATATATGCCATGTAATTTTTATGATGAGAGAACCCGATTCTATTCTCTTTGCAAATTTCCATTACTTAGTACAATATTATTAACTATAACTATAGTCATTATGCTGTACATTGTATCTATATTCATCCAAAATAACTGCAATTTTGTGCTCTTGACCAGCATGTCTCCAATTCTCCCACTTCCTTCTTCCTAGGTCCACAATTATACTACTTCTATTTATCTGACTTTTTTAGATTCCACATACAAGCGAGATCATATTTTGTTTTTTCTGTGTCTGGCTTATTTCATTTAGCCTAATGTTACCCAGGTTCATTCATGTTGCAAATGGCAGGATCTCTTTCTTTTTCAAGACTGAAATATATTATGTATATAAAATCTCTCACAATTTTTAAATCCATTCTTCATTGAATGGACACTTAGGTTGTTTCCACATCTTGCCTATTATGTATAATACCACAATAAATGGGAGAGTCGATAACTCTTCAAGGTACTGATTTCATTTCCATGGTTGATATACCCAGAAGTGGGATTGCAGGGTCATGATAACTTTATTTGTGTTTTTTTGAGGAAACTTCATACTGTTTTCCACAATGACTATACAATTTACAGTCCCACCAGGAGTGTACAAGGGTTCCCTTCACATTCTCACCAACACTTGTATTGTCTTTTTGATAGCAACCATCCTAACAGGGGTGTGTTGCTATCTCATTGTGGCTTTGATTTGCATTTCTGATGATTAGTCATGTTGAGCACCTGTTCATTTACCTATTGGCTATTTGTATGTCTTCTCTGGAAAAAGTCTGTTCAGTTCCTCTGCCCATTTTTAATTGATACGTTTGGCTTTTTGCTAGTTGTATAAATTCCTTATTTATTTTGGACACTATCAGATATATGGTTTACAAATGTTTTTCCCTCTTCATTTTGTCGACTGTTTCCTTTGCTGTGAAGTAGCATTTTAGTTCGGAGAAGGCAATGGCACCCCACTCCAGTACTCTTGGCCTGGAAAATCCCATGGATGGAGGAGCCTGGTAGGCTGCAGTCCATAGGGTCGCTGGGAGTTGGACACGACTGAGTGACTTCCCTTTCACTTTTCACTTTCATGCGTTGGAGAAGGAAATGGCAACCCACTCCAGTGTTCTTGCCTGGAGAATCCCAGGGATGGGTGAGCCTGGTGGGCTGCCGTCTCTGGGGTCACACAGAGTCGGACACGACTGAAGCAACTTATCAGCAACAGCAGCAGCAGCATTTTAGTTTGATGTTGTCTCACTTGTTTATTTTTTCTTTCGTGTCTAAATTTTAGATGTCATACCCAAAACATTATAGCCAAGAATAATGTCAAGAAGCTTTTTTGCTATTTTTTTCTTCCACTCAGAAGTTTTACAGTTTCAGGTATTAAGTCTTTGATACATTTTGAGTTATTTTTGTTAAGGTGTATGATATGGATCCAGTTTTATTCTTTTGAATGTTGATATCATTTTCCCTATACCTTTTATTGAAGAGACTGTCCTTTTCCCATTGTGTATTCTTCACATCCTTGTCAAAAATTAGTTGACTGTGTTTGTGTATGCTAAGTCATTTCAGTCGTGTCTGACTCTGCAACCCTGTGGACTATCTGCCAGCTTCCTCGTCCATTGGATTTGCTAGGCAAGAATACTGGAGTGGGTTGAAATGAACTCCTCCAGGGGATCTTCCCAACCTAGGGATTGAACCTGCACCTCTTATACCTCCTGCATTGAAAGGCATGTTCTTTAGCACTAGATCCATGCTTCGGTTTATTTCGAGGCTCTCTACCATGTTCTACAGGTCTATGGGTCTGTTTTTATGCCAGTATCATATTCTTTTGATTACTATAGATTTGCAATATAACTTGAAATCAGGAAATGTGATGCCCCCAATTCTCATCTTCATTCTCAAGATGGCTTTAGCAAATTAAGGGTTTGGGTTTTGTTTTATTTTGTTTTTGTGGTTCCATACAAATTTTAGAATTTTTTTCTATTTCTATGAAAAATGTCACAGGAATTTTGATAGAGATTGCATTGAATCCATCCATGTCTTTGGGTGGCATGAACATTTTAACAATATTAATTCTTCCAATTCATGTACACAAGATATATTTTCATTTATTTTTTTAAAGTTTTTCCTTCAATGATCAAGTGATCTTAGATAAGGGTTTCAAGGGCATTCAATGGGTAAAGAATAGTCTCTTCACAAATATCCAGTTGTCCCTGTTCAAAAATGCAAAAGACGATGCACGATACTGGAAGCTTGGGGCTGGTGCACTGGGACGACCCAGAGGGATGGAATGGGGAGGGAGGAGGGAAGAGGGTTCAGGATGGGGAACACATGTATACCTGTGGCGGATTCATTTTGATATTTGGCAAATCTAATACAGTTATGTAAAGTTTAAAAATAAAATAAAATTAAAAAAAAAAAAAAAAAGAGGAGCCTGGTAGGCTACAGTCCATGGGGTCGCAAAGAGTCAGACACGACTGAGCAACTTCACTTTCACTTTCTCCTCACATCATCTTCTCATTGTGTCCTTGCATGGACTTCTCCCTGTCATTGTATCTGTGTTCTAATCTTCTAAGGACATCAGTCATATTGGATTAGGACCTACCCTAATGACCTCACAATTAACTATTTAAAAACCTTATCTCCAAATACAGTCACATTCTGAGGTATTAGGAATTATGTCTTTAACACACTGACTTGCTAGGGACAAATTCAGCCCATAATATCCTCATAATCCTGGGGGGAGGTATTAATTCCCTTAATTGTTTGATGTGCTGATTATCCCTTATAGTGATGTGTTTCCTCATGTAGTTTATAATTTTTTTTTATTGTCAGTTCACAATCAGCAAGTTTGTGTTATTCTGTGGGAGTCTGACATACTGTGGGTTTAAGGAGTGCCCTGACAGAACAATTTTGTATACACAATCACTAGTGTCCCCAGGGTTTTCCCATTCTGGATCAGTTTTACGGGAAATTTCTCAGCTTGAGAATCCCATACCACAGGGTACTATAACTCTAAAACCCTCATCTGCGTGTAGCCTAGGCTTGGTATTTTAATTTCTCACTGAACAATTGTTGCTTTTTTGTTTTTACCCAGACTTTAGGCCAGTGACAAGCTTCTGCATTGCTTCCTGAGTCAGTAGCCTAAATTTCAGACTTCTATGGGAAAAAAATACATGAATTTGAAACAAAACAAATAAAACTTCTAGAAATGGAAAGCATTGTTATTGAAGATAAAAATTCAATGTGGAAGTGTTACTCTCTCCCATTGTGTCTAATTCCTTGTAACCATATGGATTGTAGCCCATCAGGCTCCTCTGTCCATGGGATTCTCCAGGCAAGAATACTGGAGAGGGTAGCCATTCCCTTCTCCAGGGGATCTTCCTGACCCAGGGATCAAACCTGGGTGTTCCGCATTGCAGGTGAATTCTTTACCATCTGAGCCACCAGGGAAACCCAAAGATAACATGAAGTCCTTCGAGCCACAGATCCTATGCTTGGTCTGGGAAGACTGTCACGGAGCAACACTAAGCCTTTGTGCCACAACTACTGAGCCCCATGTACTGCAACTACTGAAGCCCATGCGTAAGAGCCTGTGCTCCGCAACATCAGAAGCCTCCTCAATGAACTTCCATGAAGAGTAGCCCCCGCTCGCTACAACTAGAGAAAGCCCATGTGCAGCAATGAAGACCCACTGCAACCAAAAAGAAATGCATTTTCAAAATTAGCATAAAAAAGCAGGTTGAATGCAGCCAAAAAGAGAATGAGTGGAAAGTAAGGTCTGCAATCAATGATGTACTCAGTAGTGACAGGAACCCTAGGTTTCCAAATACCATGACCCAATAAAGGAATTGGAGTTCCTTGGAGAAACACTTGTTCAAGATAAGCCTGAATGATATATGGTAGTTCTACACAGCAAGGACGTTATCAAAAACTACTGGGGTTATGTGAAAAGCATATAGCCATGGAGGTACTCCTATCCTAATAGGCTAAAGGATGAATAATCTGAGTATCAAAAAGAATGATGACAGGAGTGGAGTAAAACACTGCTATATGTGAAACATCCACTATGTTAAAACCCATGCACTAATAAATGCACCAGAAAACCAAAAAAAAAAAAAAAAAAAAATGCAAAAGAATGGAGTTGGACCCTCACCTCATACCACATAGAAAAAATAATTCAAAATGAATCAACAATTTAAATACAAAAGCCAAACCATAAAACTCTTAAAACAGGAATATCTCTTATGACTCTGAATTTGGCAATGGATTCTTAACACCAAAATCATGAGCAACCAAAGAAAAACTAGATAAATTAAACTTCATCAAAATTAAAAACCAGGGGAGTTCCCTGGTGGTCCAGTGATTAAGAATCCACCTTGCAATGCAGAGGATGCAAGTTTGATCCCTCATCTGGGAACTAAGACCCATGTGCAGCAGGGCAACTAAACCCACACACCACAGCTACTGAGCCCATGCACTCAAGAGCCTATGCTCCACAAGAGAAACCCATGTACCACAACAAAGAGCCCTCACATTGCAGTGAAGACCCAGGGCAGTCAAATAAATAAAAATCAATTCAAAATATATCACTGAGTTAAATAGAAAACAAAATATATATAAAACATTAAAAATTAAAAACCACTCATCACTACTATTCAACATAGTTTTGGAAGTTTTGACCACAGCAATCAAAGCAGAAAAAGAAATAAAAGGAATCCAGATTGAAAAGAAGAGGTAAAACTCTCACTGTCTGGAGATGACATGATCCTCTACATAGAAAACCCTAAAGACTCCACTAGAAAATTACTAGAACTAATCAATGAATATAGTAAAGTGGTAGGATATAAAATTAACACACAGAAATCCCTTGCATTCCTATACACTAACAATGAGAAAACAGAGAAATTAAGGAAACAATCCCATTCACCATTGCAATGAAAAGAATAAAATACTTAGGAATATATCTACCTAAAGAAACAAAAGATAGATATATATATATATATATATATATATATATATATATATATATATATATAACTATAAAACACTGGTGAAAGAAATCAAAGAGGACACTAATAGATGGAGAAATATACCATGTTCATGGGTTGGAAGAATCAATATAGTGAAAATGAGTATACTACCCAAAGCAATCTATAGATTCAATGCAATCCCTATCAAGCTACCAACGGTATTTTTCACAGAATTAGAACAAATAATTACACAATTTGTATGGAAATACAAAAAACCTCGAATAGCCAAAGCGATCTTGAGAAAGAAGAATGGAACTGGAGGAATCAACCTGTCTGACTTCAGGCTCTACTACAAAGCCACAGTCATCAAGACAGTATGGTACTGGCACAAAGACAGAAACATAGTTCAATGGAACAAAATAGAAAGCCCAGAGATAAATCCATGCACCTATGGACACCTTATCTTTGACAAAGGAGGCAAGATTATACAATGGAGAAAAGACAATCTCTTTAACAAGTGGTGCTGGGAGAACTGGTCAACCACTTGTAAAAGAATGAAACTAGAACACTTTCTAACACCATACACAAAAATAAACTCAAAATGGATTAAAGATCTAAATGTAAGACCAGAAACTATAAAACTCCTAGAGGAGAACATAGGCAAAACACTCTCTGACATAAATCACAGCAGGATCCTCTATGACCCACCTCCCAGAATATTGGAAATAAAAGCAAAAATAAACAAATGGGACCTAATTAATCTTAAAAGATTTTGCACAACAAAGGAAACTATAAGCAAGGTGAAACGACATCCTTCAGAATGGGAGAAAATAATAGCAAATGAAGCAATTGACAAAGAATTAATCTCAAAAATATACAAGCAGCTCCTGCAGCTCAATTTCAGAAAAATAAAAGACCCAAAATCAAAAAATGGGGAGATTTGGGAGAATGGCATTGAAACATGTATAATATCATGTATGAAACAAGTCGCCAGTCCAGGTTCGATGCGCAATACTGGATGCTTGGGGCTGGTGCACTGGGACGACCCAGAGGGAGGGTATGGGGAGGGAGGAGGGAGGAAGGTTCAGGATGGGGAACACATGTATACCTGTGGTGGATTCATTTCGATATTTGGCAAAACTAATACAATATTATAAAGTTTAAAAATAAAATAAAATTTTAAAAAAATGGGCCAAAGAACTAAACAGACGTTTCTCCAAAGAAGACATACAGATGGCTAACAAACACATGAAAAGATGCTCAACATCACTCAATATCAGAGAAATGCAAGTCAAAACCACAGAGGTACCATTTCACGCCAGTCAGAATGGCTGCTATCCAAAAGTCTACAAAAAATGAATGCTGGAGAGGGTGTGGAGAAAACGGAACCCTCTTACTCTGTTGGTGGGAATGCAAACTAGTACAGCCACTATGGAGAATAGTGTGGAGATTTCTTTAAAAACTGGAAATAGAACTGCCATATGACCCAGCAATCCCACTGCTGGGCATACACACCGAGGAAACCAGAATTGAAAGAGACACGTGTACCCCAATGTTCATCGCGGCAGTGTTTGTACCGCCAGGACATGGAAGCAACCTAGATGTCCATCAGCAGACGAATGGATAAGTGTGGTACATATACACAATGCAATATTATTCAGCCATTAAAAAGATTACATTTGAATCAGTTCTAATGAGGTGGATGAAACTGGAGCCTATTCTGCAGAATGAAGTAAGCCAGAAAGAAAAACACCAATACAGTATACTAATGCACATATATGGAATCTAGAAAGCTGGTAACGATAACCCTATACACGAGACAGCAAAAGACACACAGATGTATAGAACAGTTTTTTGGACTCTGTGGGAAGAGGGCAAGGGTGGGATGATTTGGGAGAATAGCACTGAAACATGTGTATTATCATATGTGAAACGGATCACCAGTCCAGGTTCGATACATGAGACAGGATGCTCGGGGCTGGTGCACTGGGATGACCCAAAGGGATGGTATGGGGAGGGAGGTGGGAGGGGGGTTCAGGATGGGGAACACATGTACACCTGTGGTGGATCCATGTCATTGCATGGCAAAACCACTACAATATTGTAAAGTAGTTAGCCTCCAATAATTTATATTAAAAAAAAAATTATACTGTCTTCATTTTGAACTAAGTGAAAAAAATTAAAAACCAAACTTTTGCACCAAGGACATTAGTAAGAAAGTAAAAAGCCTCAGTCGTGTCCGACTCTGTGCGACCCCAGAGACAGCAGCCCCCCAGGCTCCCCCGTCCCTTGGATTCTCCAGGCAAGAACACTGGAGTGGGTTGCCATTTCCTTCTCCAATGCATGAAAGTGAAAAGTGAAAGTGAAGTCGCTCAGTCATATCTGACTCTTAGCGACCCCATGGACTGCAGCCCACTAGGCTCCTCCATCCATGGGATTTTCCAGGCAAGAGTACTGGAGTGGGGTGCTATTGCCTTCTCCAAAAAACGGTCTACTATACAGCATATATTACATAAAGAACTCCTCAACAAAAAGACAAGCAACCCAACTGCAAAGTGGACAAAGAGCTTGAATAGACCTTTCTCCAAGAATACATTAGCCATTAGAAAAATGCAAATGAAAACCATAATACGAACCAATTCCACATCCATGAGGACAGCCATAAAAAAGAGAAAGAAAACAGAAAATACCAAGTGTTGCAGGGAATGTAGAGAAATGGGATCCCTTGTGTATTGCCTGCTTGTGGGAATGTAAAATGAATGGTGCAGCTGCTGTTAAAAACAGCCTGGCAGTTCCTAAATAAGTTAAACCTATTCCAGGTACATAACCAAAAGACCTGAAAATAGGTATCCAAACAAATACCTGTAGAAGAACATTCATAGCAGCACTATTCACAGTAGCCAAAAAGTAGTAAGTACCCCAAGTCCACCATTAGATGTATGGATAAACAAAATGGTATATATGTTCAATGTAGTATTCAGTTCAGTTGCTCAGTCATGTCTGACTCTCTGCGACCTCATGAACCACAGCAAACCAGGCCTCCCTGTCCATCACCAACTCCTGGAGTCCACCCAAACCCATGTCCATCGAGTCGATGATGTCATCCAACCATCTCATCCTCTGTTGTCCCCTTTTTCTCCTGCCCTCAATCTTTCCCAGCATCAGGGTCTTTTCAAATTGTCAGTTTTTCGCATCAGGTGGCCACAGTATTGGAGTTTCAGCTTCAACATCAGTCCTTCCAATGAATATTCAGGGTTGATTTCCTTTAGGATGGACTAGTTCGATCTCCTTGCAGTCTAAGGGACTCTTGATAGTCTTCTCCAACACCACAGTTCAAAAGCATCAATTCTTCGGTGCTCAGCTTTCTTTATAGTCCAACTCTCACATCCATACATGACCACTGGAAAAACAATAGCCTTGACTAGACAGACCTTTTTTGGCAAAGTAATGCCTCTGCTTTTTAATATGCTGTCTAGGTTGGTCATAACTTTCCTTCCAAGAAGTAAGAGTCTTTTACTCATCTATAAAAAGGAATGAAGTACTGATACACGCTATAATGTGATGAACCTCAAAAACATTACGCTAAGTGAAAGAAGCCAGGCACAAAAAGCCACATATTGACTCCATTAATATGAAATATCCAAAATAGATAAACCCAGAGACAAAAAGCAAATTGTTTGCCAGGACAATGGGGAAGAGGGTATGGAGACTGACTGCTTCAATAGGACAAGATTCTCTTTTGGCTTTAGTCATCTACATAAGTTGCAACCCCCTTCTCCATTTTTTAGCACAAATATTATCTTTTATATTATTTATGGTGTTTATGAATTGAACTTCAAGTCCCATCAACTAGCCTTCCCAAACTCCTTTAAATTCAATTCTGCCACTATATTATTCTTTATAACAGCTATAATCACATAACTACTCTGCTAAGAAAACAATAGCTCTTCATCACCTTTAGAATGATGTCTAGACAGCAAAGCTCAATATCTGTATCTTTTAAAATCTGGTTTCCATCCTAACTTCTTAAACTTGCTTCCCATTATTTATTCTCATTGACCCTATAACTACTCAATTTTTCCAAAAAATACTTCATGCATTTTTATCTTTCTTCGGATTTTTCCCTCTGCCTGGAAAATACTTCCCAACACCTCTGTTCTCCAACTTTATAGACTTTAATCCTATTTAATCTTTAATAACCAATTGATTACTACTCTAGTTAAGATTCTTCTTAAAAATCCCCAGAGCACTTTATCTGAACCTCTTTTATAGCAATTATTTTCTACTTTGAATTAAAATATATTTCTCAGGGCCTCAGTGCCTCTGTCTTCTTCCTTTGCACCTCTGTGCTTTACATATGCCGAACCTGTCACCAGTCTCCATGCCTGCCCCCAGGCTTCTTCGCCTTTGGCATCTGCATATATCCTAATTATTCCAAATTACATTGTTCTACAAATTACCTTCTCAATCACAATAGCTTCAAAATGAATAAGCTTCCTCAAGAGACAGTGAGTTCTGGTGGAAACAGATTGTACATGTAATCACCTGAAGTGCTATTGAGATTATATATACCAGATACTAAAAAGTAGTTCAGCTGTGTCTGACTCTTTGTGACCACATAGACTGTAGCCCACCAGGCTCCTATATCCATGGAATTCTCCAGGCAAGAATACTGGAGTGGGTAGCCATTCTCTTCTGCAGGGGTTCGTCCCAACCCAGGGACTGAACCTGGGTCTTCAGCATTGCAGGAACACTCTTTACAGTCTGAGCCAACAGGGAAGCCCCAAATACAAGAAAAGGACAGAGAAAATCTTTAGTTTCCTTGTAACTTTGAAACCAAGATTATGATTTCTGTTTGCGTAGAAAAATCATGGAGTATGTACCTACGGACTTTGAAAAGTAAGGAAAAGTAAAGATCTTCAAGGCATATTGCCAAATGAAAAAAAACTGAAGAAACCCATACTATCTATGCACATGTATATATGCGCAACCACACACATTACATAGCAAATTTAAAGGTGATTAGCCCTGTGAAGAAGATTGAAAGTAGCAGTAAGGAGAAATTAAGGAGGACTTGTGCATTTTACTTTACTTTATATACTTTCAACGTGGGATAGCTCCTCTAGGCCCTCCTGTGCCCGCGCAGCAACGGCTCCTTGAGTGGCAACAAAAGAGTCCGAAATGCAGTACTTGGATGCAATCTCAAAAACGACAGAATGATCTCTGTTAGTTTCCAAGGCAAACCATTCAATATCACAGTAATCCAAGTCTATACCCCAACCAGTAATGCTGAAGAAGCTGAAATTGAACGATTCTATGAAGACCTACAAGACCTTTTAGAACTAACACCCAAAAAAGATGTCCTTTTCATTATAGGGGACTGGAATGCAAAAGTAGGAAGTCAAGAAACACCTGGAGTAACAGGCAAATTTGGCCTTGGTATACGGACTGAAACACAGCAAAGACTAATAGAGTTTTGCCAAGAAAATGCACTGGTCATAACAAACACCCTCTTCCAACAACACAAGAGAAGACTCTACACATGGACATCACCAGATGGTCAACACCGAAATCAGATTGATTATATTCTTTGCAGCCAAAGATGGAGAAGCTCTATACAGTCAGCAAAAACAATACTGGGAGCTGACTGTGGCTCAGACCATGAACTCCTTATTGCCAAATTCAGACTGAAATTGAAGAAAGTAGGGAAAACCACGACACCATTCAGGCATGACCTAAATCAAATCCCTTATGATTATACAGTGGAAGTGAGAAATAGATTTAAGGGCCTAGATCGGAAAGATAGAGTGCCTGATGAACTATGGAATGAGGTTCATGACATTGTACAAGAGACAGGGATCAAGACCATCCCCATGGAAAAGAAATGCAAAAAAGCAAAATGGCTGTCTGAGGAGGCCTTACAAATAGCTGTGAAAAGAAGAGAAGCAAAAAGCAAAGGAGAAAAGGAAAGATATAAGCATCTGAATGCAGAGTTCCAAAGAATAGCAAGAAGTGATAAGAAAGTCTTCCTCAGTAATCAATGCAAAGAAATAGAGGAAAACAACAGAATAAGACTAGAGATCTCTTCAAGAAAATTAGAGATACCAAGGGAACATTTCATGCAAAGATGGGCTCGATAAAGGACAGAAATGGTATGGACCTAACAGAAGCAGAAGATATTAAGAAGAGATGGCAAGAATACACAGAAGAACTGTACAAAAAAGATCTTCATGACCCAGATAATCACGATGGTGTGATCACTCACCTAGAACCAGACATCCTGGAATGTGAAGTCAAGTGGGCCTTAGAAAGCATCACTACAAACAAAGCCAGTGGAGGTGATGGAATTCCAGTTGAGCTATTTCAAATCCTGAAAGATGCTGCTGTGAAAGTGCTGCACTCAACATGCCAGCAAACTTGGAAAACTCAACAGTGGCCATGGGACTGGAAAAGGTCAGTTTTCATTCCAATCCCAAAGAAAGGCAATGCCAAAGAATGCTCAAACTACCGCACAATTGCTCATCTCACACGCTAGTAAAGTAATGCTCAAAATTCTGCAAGCCAGGCTTCAGCAATATGTGAACCATGAACTTCCAGATGTTCAAGCTGGTTTTAGAAAAGGCAGAGGAACCAGAGATCAAATTGCCAACATCCGCTGGATCATGGAAAAAGCAAGAGAGTTCCAGAAAAACATATATTTCTGCTTTATTGACTATGCCAAAGCCTTTGACTGTGTGGATCACAATAAACTGTGGAAAATTCTCAAAGACATGGGAATACCAGACCACCTGATCTGCCTCTTGAGAAATTTGTATGCAGGTCAGGAAGCAACAGTTAGAACTGGACATGGAACAACAGACTGGTTCCAAATAGGAAACAGAGTACGTCAAGGCTGTATACTGTCACCCTGCTTATTTAACTTGTATGCAGAGTACATCATGAGAAACGCTGGACTGGAAGAAGCACAAGCTGGAATCAAGATTGCCAGGAGAAGTATCAATAACCTCAGATATGCAGATGACACCACCCTTATGGCAGAAAGTGAAGACGAACTCAAAAGCCTCTTGATGAAAGTGAAACAGGAGAGTGAAAAAGTTGGCTTAAAGCTCAACATTCAGAAAATGAAGATCATGGCATCCAGTCCCATCACTTCATGGGAAATAGATGGGGAAACAGTGGAAACAGTGTCAGACTTTATTTTGGGGGGCTTCAAAATCACTGCAGATGGTGACTGAAGCCATGAAATTAAAAGACACTTACTCCTTGGAAGGAAAGTTATGACCAACGTAGATAGCATATTCAAAGGCAGAGACATTACTTTGCCAACAAAGGTTCGTCTAGTCAAGGCTATGGTTTTTCCTGTGGTCATGTATGGATGTGAGAGTTGAACTGTGAAGAAGGCTGAGCGCTGAAGAATTGATGCTTTTGAACTGTGGTGTTGGAAAAGACTCTTGAGAGTCCCTTGGACTGCAAGGAGATCCAACCAGTCCATTCTGAAGGAGATCAGCCCTGGGATTTCTTTGGAAGGAATGATGTTAAAGCCGAAACTCCAGTACTTTGGCCACCTCATGAGAACAGTTGACTCATTGGAAAAGACTCTGATGCTGGGAGGGATTGTGGGCAGGAGGAGAAGGGGACGACAGAGAATGAGATGGCTGAATGGCATCACTGACTCGATGGACGTGAGTCTAGGTGAACTCCTGGAGTTGGTGATGGACAGGGAGGCCTGGTGTGCTGTGATTCATGGGGTCGCAAAGAGTCGGACACAACTGAGCGACTAAACTGAACTGAACTGAACTTATAGAGTTTGAATTTTTTACAAGTTATCTATTCAAGTATTCAGTTCAGTTCAGTTGCTCAGTCGTGTCCGACTCTGAGACCCCATGGCCCACAGCATGCCAGGCCTCCCTGTCCATCAACAACTCCCAGATTTCCTCAAACTCATGTCCACTGAGTTGGTGATGCCATCCAACCATCTCATCCTCTGTCATCCCCTTTTCCTCCTACCCTCAATCTTTCCCAGCATCAGGGTCTTTTCAAATGAGTCAGCTCTTTGCAACAGGTGGCCAAAGTACCGGAGTCTCAGCATCAGCATCAGCCCTTTCAATGAAGATTCAGGACTGATTTCCTTTAGGATGGACTCATTGGATCTCCTTGCAGTCCAAGGGACTCTCAAGAGTCTTCTCCAACACCACAGTTCAAAAGCATCAATTCTTCTGTGCTCAGCTTTCTTTATAGTCCAACTCTCACATCCATACATGACTACTGGAAAAACCATAGCTTAGACTAGATGGACCTTTGTTGGGAAACTAATGTCTCTGCTTTTTAATATGCTGTCTAGGTTGGTCATAAGTTTCCTTCCAAGGAGTAAGCCTCGTTTAATTTCATAGCTGCAGTCACCACCTGTAGTGATTTTGGAGCCTCCCCAAAATAAAGTTTATCATCTTTTCCCCAACTATTTGCCATGAAGTGATGGGACCATATGCCATGATCTTAAGTTTTCTGAATGTTGAGTTTTAAGTACACTTTTTCACTCTCCTCTTTCACTTTCATAAAGAGGCTCTTTAGTTCTTTGCTTTCTGCCATAAGGGTGGTGTCACCTGCATATCTGAGGTTATTCATATTTCTTCTGGCAATCTTGATTCCAGCTTGTGCTTCATCCAGCCTATCATTTCACATGATGTACTCTGCATAGAAGTTAAATAAGCAAGGTGACAATGTTCAGCCTTGACATATTCCTTTCCCAATTTGGAACCAGTCTGTTGTTCCATGTCCAGTTCTTGACCTGCACACAGATTTCTCAGGAAGTACGTCAGGTGGTCTGGTATTCCCATCTCTTTAAGAATTTTCCACAGTTTGCGGTGATCCACAGTCAAAGGTTCTGGCATAGTCAATAAAGCAGTAGATGTTTTTCTGGAATTCTTTTGTTTTTTTGATGACCCAGTGGATGTTGGCAATTTGATCTCTGGTTCCTCGGCTTTTTCTAAATCCAGCTTGAAAACCTGGAAGTTCACAGTTCATGTAGTGTTGAAGCCTGGTTTGGAGAATTTTGAGGATTACTTTGCTAGCATGTGAGATGAGTGTGATTGTGTGGTAGTTTGAACATTCTTTGGGATTGGAATGAAAATCGACCTTTTCTACTCCTGGGAACACTGGTGAGTTTTCCAAATTTGCTGGCATATTGAGTACAGCACTTTCACAGCATCATCTCTTAGGATTTGAAATAGCTCAGCTAGAATTCAAGTATTACTTGGCCTTTAAAAAACAGAGTACAACAAAAAACACTGAATGGAGCCCAACGCTGTGACTCAGTTTATCTGGGTCTGACGTCAAAGGAGACGTTTGCCACTTAGGGATGAGACCAGTGACAGTCATCAGCACTGCCTGCTAACAGAGAACACAGAAGTTCTTATGTGTAGCCCCACATTAGACTCCAACATAACTTTGTGAGGGATAAGGAAGGCAGAAACTGACCCTCAAAGAAAAGCCAAGGATAAAACAGAGTTATAAAGGGCTGGCTAAGAACCTTGTTTAATGGTAGAACTGAGCTTAGAGGTAAAGTCTTCAGATTTGAAATTCTGGGCTCTTTCCACAATACCACAAAATATGGTCACTTGGCTTACAAGATAACTATCCAATTATCTTGGATAATTATCCAATTTTACCTTATGTCATCAGAACTGCTAAGGATTAAAAGTGCCAAGGATTCACTGGTTAAAACCTGTTGGACACAATTATACCATAATATAACAGTATGTCTCTTAATTATCTATTATTAGCATGGTTTTTCTGTTTCCACTGAGTTAATCATGTCTTTCCCAACTGACCACCCAAAAAATACTATCTGTTGTGAGTTTGTGGAGCCCAATAATAAAAAACACTTCTTTTACCCAAGTGCAGAAACAATAAAGGTTAAAGAAGTGATCATACATAGATTTGTTGTTGCTGAGTTGCTCAATCGTGTCCAACTCTTTGCGACCCCATGGACTGCAGCATGCAAGTCTTCCCCGTCCTTCACCATATCCCTGAGTTTGCTCAAACTCACGTCCATTGAGTCGGTGATGTCATCCAACCATCACATCCTCTGTTGTCCCCTTTACTCCTGCCTTCAATCTTTCCCAGCATCAGGATCTTTTCTAATGAGTCAGCTCTTCGCATCAGGTGGCCAAAGTACTGGAGTTTCAGCTTCAGCATCAGTCCTTCCAATGAATATTCAGGGTTGATTTCCTTCTGGATTGACTGGTTTGCTTGCAGTCCAAGGGTCTCTCAAGAGGCTTCTCCAACACCACAGTTCAAAAACATCAATTCTTCAATGCTCAGCCTTCTTTATAGTCCAACACTCACATCCATACATGACTACTGGAAAACCATAGCTTTGACAAGACAGACCTTTGTCTGCAAAGCAATGTGTCTGCTTTTTAATATGCTGTCTAGGTTGGTCATAACTTTTCTTACAAGGAGCAAGCATCTTTTAATTTCATGGTGGCAGTCACCACCTGCAGTGATTTTTGGAGCCCAAGAAAATAAAGTCTGCCACCGTTTCTATTGTGTCCCCATCTATTTGCCATGAAGTGATGAGACTGGATGCCATGATCTTAAGTTTTTTCAATGTTGAGTTTTAAGCCAGCTTTTTCACTCTCCTCTTTCACTTTCATAGAGAGGCTCTTTAGTTCCTCTTCGTTTTCTAAAGTAAGAGTGGTGTCATCTGCATATCTGAGGTTATTGATATTTCTCCAGCAATCTTGATTCCAGCTTGTGCTTCATCCAGTCCAGCATTTCTCGTGATGTATTCTGCATGTAAGTTGAATAAGCAGGCTGATAATATAAAGCCTTGACAGATTGCTTTCCCAATTTGGAACCAGTCTGTTGTTCCATGTCCAGTTCTAACTGTTGTTTCTTGACCTGCATACAGATTTCTCAGGAGGCAGATAAGGTGGTCTGCTATTCCCATCTCTTGAAGAACTTTCCACAGTGCCTGGTACACAGTGGATACTAAGTACTATTTTACCACAGTAGTTTTAAAAATGATTTAATTCCCTCTTTAAATTCCTTCTATAATGGCAGGGAGAATTTTTCTCTTACTGACACAGGTCTTGCACCTAGAAGTATGCGTTTAGACTTACACCAATGCACCAGCATATCATGATGAATGAAGGCAATAGCCTGGCTGGTGGACCGCACTCTCCTGGCCTTGCCACATGCACTGCCACCAGCCAGGCCCTCTCCTACCTGATGAACATTTGCTGCAGCTCCCTGACAGACACGGAGCCTCAGATTCCTCACAGGGCCAGACCTGGGCCCACAGACGCGTCATGGAGCCTGCAGGGCTGCTCTTTGCCCAGCAGAGGACTCGGGCTTTCTGGAGACCCAGCCCTAGGCCAAGTGGTGAGTGTCCCACAATTCACAGAAGAGAGGGGCTGTGCCACGGGCAGGCTGGTACAGGGCCTGCCTCCATGGCCCTTAGAGTGCATGCCAGGGCCCTGCAGACACTGTTTCCTATAGAATTCCTGCCTATTTTCACTTAACCATCATTAAGCAGCACCTACAAAATCTGACTTTAAAAAAAAAAGGATAGAGAAATTTTCTTTCTTCCTACTATACACTTTACTTGAAATAATCTAATGGAGTTTGGGGATAAGAATTTTTAATACTCAACCTCCTTTTCACTTGGCCTCAGAAGTCTGTCAAAGACCCAGATCTGGGAAAGGTCAAATATGACTGGGCCCCAAAGAACGTACTTACCATTAGCTGTATTCAATCTCCCACCACCACCTCTACAACAAAATGATGACACTATTTTCTTAAATCCCAATGAAGATTTACATAATTTTGTTAAGAATGTTTGACATGGATTTTTAATTCAAATAGTATCTACAATATACAAAGCAACTAGACAGATACTGTCATCTGAAAGAAATTCTCATAAATTCATTATTAAAAAAACATTTTTTGGTAATTTGTTTTATGAATTCAATTTTTTAATTTAATAATTTGCATTTGAACTGCTTACAATGTGACAAGTACTATGCTTATATACATTATCTCATTCTTATATAACCTTATGAAAGTTTATGGAAATCACAAAGCAGAACAACAACAAAAAAAACTGATGTGAATTGATGTAGTCTTTTTAAAGACCTTTTATTAAGATGTTTCTCACAAACTAGGGAAAAACTTTTATACCACTAAGAGAAAAATCCTTATCTTACAACACAACTGAAAAAGAACCAATGAGAATTTGGCAATATAACTGTGATAAACTCCAGAGTTCCTGGTTTCCAGTTCTCTTCAGCAATACTCTAAAGTAGTACTCAATGCTTTCAGAAAGAATACCAGATCCAGTCACTCCTAAAATGATACATAACAGCATTAACACTGCTCCTTTAACTTCTCCTGTGTACACATATGTACACTAACACAGCTCAAACATAAATCTTTTCATATAAACACAGATTAAGATTAAATATTATATATGACACCATTTTATTTTTTGCTGACAAAGCAAGAGATTTTATCAGGAAGGGGTGCCCAGGTGGAGAGCAGTAGGGTGAGGGAACCCAGGAGAACTGCTCTGGCAGTCTCAGGTTTTACGGTGATGGGATTAGTTTCCGGGTTGTCTTTAGCCAAATCATTCTGGCTCAGAGTCCTTCCTGGCGGTGTACGCCTGGTTCAGCCAAGATGGATGCCAGATGTGAGGATTCTGGGAGGTGGTCGGACATGTGGTGTCTCATTTTTACCTTTCCTGAACCCTTCCGGTTGGTGGTGGCTTATTAGTTCCGTGTTCCATACCAGGATCTCCTGTTGTAAAACAACTCTTGCAAATGGTTGTTATGGTGCCTGGCCAGGGAGGGCGGTTTCAGTCAGTGTGCTTCCCCTAACAACTCCCTGCTGAGAGACTTCAAAATCAAGATCCTTCTTGGGAACTGGAGCGGAGGTCTTTTTCTTCTGTAACTTCTTCCTGCTGTGCATGGGCGTAGGCCTGCCTAACAAAGCAGAAGTCTCTCTCTACCTGATCTAAGTTGAGGTATTCTGTGCCTGAAACCAGCATTCACCTTGTAATAACAGCAATTTAGCTTGAAACTGTTGGCTCCTCTCAGAGATGAAATAGACAGGGGCCAAACAGGAGACCTAACAGGATGGTCATCACTGGTCCCCAGAAACAGGAAGCAACATTTGGGATGAGGGCTTCAGGGTGTATGACTTTTTTCTGATTGGTTACTGGTGAGGCAACGGAGCGGTGCTCCAGGAATCTTGTGTTCAGCCTGACATTACCATCCTCCACCTGGGTGGGGGGCCCCAGTGCTGTGGAACTCAAAGACTTTGTTATGCATATTTTTTTTGAGTAGGAACCAGGACCTTGTCTCAACACTGTACCACTCTTTGAAAAAGAACACAACTGAAAAAGAACCAATGAGAATTTGGCAATATAACTGTGATAAACTCCAGGGTTCCTGGTTTCCAGTTCTTTTCAACTGTACTCTAAAGTAGTACTCAAAGCTTTCATACCAGATCCAGTCACTCCTAAAATGATACATAACAGCATTAACACTGCTCCTTTAACTTCTGTGTGCACATATGTACACTAACACAGCTCAAACATAAACCTTACTTTTCATATAAACAGAGATTAAATATTATATGTGACACCACTTTTTTGAAACACGGGTACTAGTACCAAAGAAAACAGAGAATACAAATGTTACTAATTAAGGAATCAGTAATTCCTTTTTTTACTTCAAACAACTTTAGACAATATTTTAAAGATTTTTATACATAAGCTAACATACAGCTTATTTTTCTTTTATGAGAGAAATGTACGAACAGTACCCTTAATTATACCTCTGCAAATAGGGCATTTTCTTAGAGAAGGGGCACATTCCTGGCATACTACCAGATGACCACAAGGAATGAATACAATAGAAACTTCTTTGTCCATACACACTTTACAAGTTCTTTCTTCTTGCAGCCTTCTCAACTGCTCTTCCAGGGACAGACCTATAACAACAAAAACCTCAGTGAAATTCAGTTTCTACTTTACCTTCCATTAAAAAAATAAAAGGGTAGGGGCTTCCCTGGTGGCTCAGTGGTGAAGAATCTGCCTGCCAATGCAGGAGACACAAGTTCAATCCCTGATCCAGGAAGATCCCACATGCCGTGGAACAACTAAGCCTGTGCACCACAACTACTGAGCCCGTGCTCTGGAGCCCAGGAGCCACAGCTATTGAGCCCACGCACTGCAACTACTGAAGCCTGTGCTCTGGAGCCCAGGAACCGTAACTACTGAGACTGTGCTTTAGAGGAACCACAACTACTGAGCCTGTGCTCTAGAGCCTGGAACCACAGCTATTGAGCCCACACACTGTGACTACTGAAGCCTGTGCACCCCAGAACCTGTGCTCTGCAACAGATGCCACCATAATGAAAAGCCTGTGCACTGCAATGAAGAGCAGCCTCCACTCACCACAATTAGAGAAAGCCTGCACAGGAACAAAGACCCAGCACAGCCAAAAATAATACATAAATACATAAATAATTTTTTTAAGGGTAATATTTTATGTTGGTCCCAAGTCTTAATTTTGTTTTACCTGAAACATCTGTTGGAATATACTTCATATTCTTTTCCACTGAGGAAAGAAAAACATACAAAAAAATCACTCTAACACTCAGCCATAGAAATAAAATTCTGTCACGTTCAACAACACAGATGGAACCAGGAGTGTATTGTGCTTAATGAAATAAGTCAGAGAAACACTACGTCACCATGTATATGTGGAATCTAAAACATAAAACTAGTGAACGTGACATAAAAGACAGACATAGATATAGAGAACAAACTAGTGGCGGCACTATTTCCAGTGGGGGTGGGGGTGGGCAAAACGGGTAGGAAGATTAAGAGGTACAAACTACTATGTATAAAATAAACAAGCTACAAGGTCCATTGTATAGCACAGAGAAAATAGCCAATATTTTATAATAACTATAAATGGAATATAATCTATAAAAATTTTAAATAACTGTTGTACACCTGGAACTAACACAATACAGTAAACCACCTACACCTCAATTAAAAAAATATTTTAAAGCATTACTCTACCAAATACAAGACTGCTTTGCCTACTACATATTATTTTTCCCCTACTATGTATTGAATTCATAGATTTTAGTTATATATCATTGGATATTATTTAGCCAAGTTACTTGGGCAATAAAAGACTTCATTTTTTTAGAACAAGTTAAATGTACACAGTTTGCTAACTGGATTCAATTTATTTATCAAACACAAAGATGAACACAATTCTAAAAATAACTGTACAACAAACTCACCAAACAAGTTCTTATATAATGTAGGGTCAATTTCCTTAAGACAGTTTTTGAAGATGTTGGCAGCACTATTTCCTTTAACTAAAACGGTATCAATCAGTTCTCTTGCTTGTAAAGGTATCTGTGTTTTTTGCTTAATAATATCATGCTCCTGTTTATTAATTACATTGGCCTTTAAAAGATTATCCAGGATAGGAAGCACACACGTCAACTGTTGAAAGAGAGCCATTCTATTCCTCCGAAGTAATGACAAATCATCTTCAATGTTAAAAAAAAAAGAAAAAAATGTATTAGATTATAAACTGCTCCAACCACACTCATAGTCACTAACAACCAACACTATGAACAATTCAGACACTAAAGAGGAGCTAGAAAAAAAGAACAAAATTACTTGTCTGCATCTTAATGTCTGTCATTTGGAACACTTTCAGAAGATTTGGTAGGTATATAGTATACATACTATACCATGGCATAGTATGTAGTATACACATGGCCTCTGTTTTTGTAACCTACTTGAGTCTATATATTGGGTTGGCCAAAAAGTTCGTTTGGGTTTTTCTGTAACATTTTATCTTTTAACCTATCTTAGAATCCTGCTTTATCCTGCAGAAAGTAGGAAGAGAATTTTAAAGGATAGTATAAATGTGCCACCTCTATACTTTGCCCCAATGAAATACTGACTTCTCTTTGCATTGTATCACATTACGTTTATAAGCATTTTCATATGAATTGTCTCATTAGATAAAAAGATCCTATCAATGAAACAAGTCGGTTATGAATGTTTCTTATTTTCAGATAGGGTAAGACTCAGGAGGAATGAGTGACCTGTCCAGTGTCACAGGAAGTATCAGTTGTAGAATCAAGTCTCCTAGTCTCTTCATGTTTAAGAAGTAGTAAGCAGGATTTCCCTGGTGGTCCACTGGTTAAGAATCTGCCTGTGAATGCAGGGGACATGGGTTTGATCCCTGGTCCAGGAAGGTTCTACATGTTGCAGGGCAACTAAGCCTTTGCTCCCCAAATGCTGAGCTGGCACCCTAGAGCCCTGTACCTATTGAGCTCATGCAGCACAACCTCTGAAGCCCACAGGCCTAGAGCCAGTGTTCTGCGACAAGAGAAGACAGCGCAGTGAGAAGCCTGCACTCCGCAATAGAGAACAGCTCCTACTCGATGCAACTAGAGAACAGCCTGTGTTCAGCAACAAAGAGCCAGAGTCGGGGGGTGGGGAATAAAAGCAGTAAGCAGTGCTGAAGAGTTTGAGCTGCAGAGTTTGGACAAACCTAGCTGCCCACACAGGCACAGCCACTTAGTAGCTATGTGCCGTAACCTTCACATACCTCAGTTTCCTCATCTGTAAAATGTAGATAATAATAGTACCTTTCTCAAAGAGTTGTAAGGATTAAATGAGATATATGTGAAGTATTTATCACAGTATCTGGCAGAGTTGGCTACCAATATTTTATAAATGTCTAGGTTTATAGCAATTTAAAAAGACTGCATACGAATCAAGCCTAGTCTTGTTTTTAAAGTAATGTTTTCTCCTTTAACCTTAAACCACACAAAATCCATTGTTAAATAGACTATAGGCATAAATTCCTTAATTATTTTTCAAAAACTTCCTCTTTTGATGCCCCAATCACCAATATTTAATTGCCTGCTTTCAGCCTTAAAAAAAAAGTTGCTGTTCGGTCCTTACAGTAAGTATTCAGGGCTGATTTCTTTTCGGACTAAATGCTTTGATCTCCCTGCTGTCCAAGGGACTCTCAGGAGTCTTCTCCAGCACCACAGATCAAAGGCGTCAATTCTTTGGTGCTCTGCCTTCTTTACGGTCCAGCTCTACCAATGGTACATGACCACCATAGCTTTGACTATACGGACCTTTGTCAGCAGACTGCTGTCTCTGTTTTCAACACACTGTCTAGGTTTGTCATAGCTTTCCTGCCAAGAAGCAATCGTCTTCTGATTTCATGGCTGCAGTCACCATCTGCAATGATTTTAAAGTCCAAGAAGAGGCAATGTGTCACTATTTTCACCTTTTCCCTTTCTATTTGCCATGAAGTAATGGGGCCAGATGCCATAACCTTAGGTTTTTTTAATATTTAGTCTTAAGCCAGCTTTTTCACTCTTCTCCTTCATCCTCATCAAGCGGTTCTTTAGTTCCTCTTTCCTTTCTGCCTTTAGAGTGGTTTCATCCACATATCTGAGGTTGTTGATGTTTCTCCCGCCTATCTTGACTCCAGCTTGTAACTCATCCAGCCTGGCATTTCTCACGATGTGCTCAGTGTATAGGTTAAATAAATAGGGTGACAACAGACAGCCCTGTCATAGTCCTTTCTCAATCCTGAACCAATCTAACTATTGCTTCTTGACCCGCATACAGGTTTCTCGGGAGACAGGTAAGATGATCTGGTATTCCCCTCTCTTTAAAAGTTTTCCACAGCTTGCTATGATCCACACAGCCAAAGGCTTTAGCATTTTGTACATCTCTATATTTACAAGTTTAATAAAAAATAAAGAAGTCTATTGTAAAGTTGTTAAAAAAAAAAAAAGACCATTCCCTTGGGGTCACAAAAGAGTTGGACATGACTGAGTGACTAAACAACCACCAAGGAGTGAAACACACTATTCATCTCAAAATTATGAAAGTCCCTTCTCTACCCACAACTTATTTATCCTTCTGCCTTAATAATTCACCTTACTATTAACAGATCTGTTCTTCACCTGATGCTGTAGCTCCATGTCATTTCCAACCCTACTAACAAAAGAGTTGTCTCCTGGCTTTGCTTATGTCCCATTCTAATCTATGTATCGGTCAAGTGTTTTAATGATCTTCTCTTATTAGTATCCTAAACTCTTCCTCTCTATTCTTTTTTTGATTATTAAGAAACAATTTCAAAGCTGTAATTCAAGACTTTTCTCTGAACTTTACAAAATACAAGAAAGTCACAAAACTATGGTGTCCAGGTTTATTACAGTGATTTCATTTAACATGTATTTTATTGTCGTCATTCAGCTGGTCAGTCATGCCCGACTCTTTGTGACCCCATGAAGTCCAGCACTCCAGGAGCCCTTCACTATCTCCCGGAATTTGCTCAAACTCAGGTCTATTGAGTCAGTGATGCCATCCAACCATCTCATCTTCTGTGGTCCCCTTCTCCTCCTGCCCTCTGGTTAATAATCTCACTATCCCTGGGCCCTTTCTTGCACGAAGACCCTCCCACTTCCCAAGGCAATATACTTAAAAAAAGTTTTGATGTGCTAGGTAAAGGTGCTAAATTGTTTTACTTGTAACCTCTCATTTAATTTCTATAGCTGCCCCATGCAATTTGTAGTACTATCATCCCTGTTTTACAGATGAGAAAACAAGAGTTCTGGTTAAATTAATCGCCAAGCTGGTAACTGACAAAGCCAGGATTTAAACACAAATTTGTCTCAACTAGAAATCAGACCTTAAATATTTTGATACACGGCCAAATGATACAGTTCTCAAACTATTCCTATCATTACTTACAAGCTTAAACAGAAAAAGTGTTTTCCAATCCGACAGTCAAATTTACACTACGTATGCAACCTTCAGTTCTACTGGCCCTGTAACCCTATCTTTTTGCATACTAGTTTCCACAGCTAGTCACTATGCTCCTTGAAAGTAAGCACCATGGGGAGCACAGTACTTGGTACAGGTGATCATGTTCAGTTACTATTTGTTAAAGGAATGATTACTCAGAAGACTTGTTGTGGAATTCCGAAGCTTAACACAATATGGATGAACACCAAAATCAATTCTCTACGATCTTTGTGTTGGGGAGGTGCTTCTTATCAAATCCTAGAATTTCTTCATGGATTTTATTTTTTCTATAAGGATCACTAAGCTAGGATTAGACAGTAAAATGCCATGTTAAGAATATGATTTAAAGGAACTTTAAAAAAAAAAGTAGAAATGAGACAGGCCCCCAGCTTTAAAATCTTACTTTTTCCAAACAGTTTAAATCTGTTAATGTATGAGGGAGAAAGGCAATATAGCTCAAGAAAGAAATTATGACAAAATCCTCTGATTAGCATAAGTTAGGGATCTTCTTAGGGAGAAAAAAACATTCAAAAAGAAAAAAAACTGTAGTCAGTGATTCTCAACTAGGGTAATACGTTGCTCACAGTGAAGGGAATGTGAGGTTTGGAAATGACTGCTGGCTGCCACCAGCAGTCAGTGGAGAGACAGGGATACTCACTGTCCTGCAACACATGAGACAGTCCTACGAGACCTCAACGGAAATAATGCAGGGAACTACCATTCCCAAATACCTGATGCTGTTTCTTCAGTTTGTCTTTCCTTCTCTTCCTCCTTTTCTTCTTCTCTTTTCTCATCTTCAGCATTGAGAAGTGCTGACACAATATCATTAACTGTTTTGTAATTCTCTCCAGTTGTTAGGATTTTACTCTGAACTGTCCGCTTTACCAGGCTTCTACTAAAGCCCATTTCCAAGGCAGCTTTAACCACAGGTGTATTCATCATGACTGCATCGTCTGAAGAACTTTCTCCAGGTCCAAAATGAACAACTATTTTAAAAGATATATATTTGGGTAAATTCCATAAATATAAAAATATGGGGAACAATAATGACTCTGATATAATCTTTACTCTAGACGTGATTATATCCTGGTAATGGAGATGAGCTGTATGCACAAGTTACCTATAACTCCAACCGAAGTCTGAACCTGGTAAGGATCAAATGAGAGGCTGCTGTTATTGTTGTTCAGTTGCTAAGTTGTGTCCGACTTTTCCGTGACCCCATGGACAATAGCCCACCACGCTCCTCTGCCCATAGGAATTCCCAGGCAAAAATACTGTAGAGAGCTGCCATTTCCTTTTCCAGGGGAGATTCCCAACCCAGGGATCGAACACATGACTCCTGCATTGGCAGGCAGGTTATTTGGTGGCAATGAGCCACCAAGGAAGCCCAGTAACAGGCTGTACTTTAAAAAAAATACCAATTCCCATATCTTAGTTAGAGTCTTTAGGGATGGAACCTAAGAATATCCTAAAAATTCCTCAAATGACTCTGTTGTACAGTTATTTTTGGAAACTGAGATGCTACACAAATTTAGAAGTGAGAATAATCTCAATTCAGCTAGGAAAGTGGAAGAAATCAACAAAGACATAATGAAAAAGATCACACAAGAGTTTGAACCTGAAGGATAGACAGGACCTGAGGAGGTGGACAGATGAAGCAGAAAAAACAAAGATGGGAAGAACAGTAAAGTGGAAGACTAATTCACATAGAACACATCTAAAAACGTGGTTTAAAAAAATGTGATTAAAGAATTAAACTAATACGACTTCAGATAGCAACACATGTTCTGAAGAAAATAAAGCAGAATAAGGTGGTTAAGACAAACTAGGAAGCAGCAGGAGGACATTCAGGATAGGGTGATCAGAGAGGCATTTTCTGATAACAGGGTCAATGCCAGCCAATATGGCAATGTGAAAATTATAAAAAGACATCATTCTTCAAGATATTTTACTGCCATCTGCTGGAAAACTGTTGTATAATAAATGTAAATATACACTGTGTGTGTGCTCCCTTGCTCAAACGTATGTGGAACCCTGTCTGAATGGGTAACAGCAGAGCAAACAACTGAATGATAAGGAATGAGTATGGGAATATCTGAAAGAAGTCTTTCAGGCAAAGAGAACAGCCAGTATAAAAGCCTCAAGTCAAGAGGAAAGCTTGATATTCTTCAAGAAATAGTAAGGCGGTGCAGTCAGAGAGTAGGGTGAGGCCTAGATCACATAGAGCCTTGGGAGGAGTTTGTATTTTAAGTCTGCTAGAATATTCTAAGACTGATAAAACTTGATTTGTTTTTTTCAAAAGATCATTCTGGCAGCTCCGTGATAAACTTTAGTGAGGTAAAATGGAGTCAGGGAGACCTGTTAGGATTTTATGACAAAAGGTGATAGAAGCTTGAATCAGGTTAACAGTGGGGATGATGAAGAGAAGTGGTAAGATTTGGGACATATTATAGAGATGAAAGGACTTTTAATAGCTTAAATACACAAAATAAAAGGAGGAATCAGGGATGATGTCTAACTTAAGTCAACCTCAGCAAGTGGGGAACATTAACTGAGCAGGGGAGATCAGAGAAGAAGCACATCTGAGGTACGAAGTGCAGGGAGAAAATGTTTGCTCTGGTCCTATTAACTCTGAGAAACCCATTATAAACAAGCAGAGGTTTAAACAGGTGGTTGAACATGCTAGTCTGCAGCTCAGGAAATGGAGAACTATCTTTGGGCTAAATGTTGAGGGGTACCCAATCACTTAAGAGGTTTGAAAAAGGAGTAACCACCAAAGGAAATTGTTCATGATCAACCAGGGAAACGGGAAAATCAACAATGTGGTGTCCAGGAAGCCAAGTGAGGACGATACCTTAAGAAAGATACAAGAGAGTAATGATAGCAAGATTGCTAATTAAGATGTCTCCCATCTGGATTCCCCACTCAACAACAATTTGGAATCCGTCCAAGGACCAAAGTGCCTTTGTGAGAGGCTCTGTGATTGAGATATAAGATTCTGAAAGCCTAGTGTATTCCAAAACCAAGGAGAGTGATTTTGAGAAGACTGGCTTGTTCCCAGGTGCTGGAATCCCTGACTATGGTCCCAGCAACAGACCCCAAAACAGCTCTGTATCCATCAAAATTGACAGAAGAAGGTACTCACTTGGCAAGACCAATCAGTAAAAACTGAAAATGGTGTTCACTCCTTCAAATGCACAGATACTATGGCTAGGCTACATATAGCATATAAACATATAAATCAGGCACATACAACACCATCAAAAGAAACTAATAAACATCCAGACTGACCCCAAAGAAATGAAGATCTATGATTTGTCTGACAATGAACTCAACAGTCACCTTAAAGAAACTCAATAAAATTCAAGAGAACAACAGTAAACAACTAAATGGAAATAACAATTCATGAACAAAATCAGAAGTTTAAACAAAAAATAGAAACCAAAATCAGAAATTTAATCAAGAAAAAGAAAAAAGATCAAACAGAAGATGTGGAGCTGAAGAATAAAAGGACAGAACTGAAAATCAATAGAGAAATTCAACAGACTTGATCATGAAGAAAAAAAGAATGAGAACCCAAATGGAGATCATTTGAAATTAGCCAGTTATAGGAACAAAAAGAGAATAAAAAAGAGGGACAGAAGACCACATGAATTATAGGGCACCACCAAGCAGATGAACAGTTACATCACAGGAATCCCAGAAGACAGAAAAAAGGGGTAGAAAGCTTACTTCAAGAAATAATAGCTTAAAACTTTAGTTCCCAAATCTTGGGAGAGATACAGATATCCAGAAATAGCAAGTACAGAGAACCCCAAGCAAGATCAGGCCAGAGATTATTCCAAGACACATTATAGTCAAGATATTAAAAACAAAAAGACAAAGCATTTTGAAAGCAGTAAAAAAAAAAAAAAGAATCATTACATACAAGGGAACCCCCTAAGGCTATCAGCACATTTCTCTGCAGAAACCTTGCAGGCTAGGAGAGAAAGACTTAATATATCCAAGTGATAAAAGAAAAACAAATGCCAACCAAGAACACTGTTTGGGAAATTCAAATGAAGGTAGCCTTGTTCAGGCTTCGCAAGTAGGGGAGCATACCTCTAACCGACTTCTGACCTTGCCCGGACTACATGCCTGCCTGCATGCATGAACACCAATCGTTACCAGCAAGTCAAGCAGCACTTCAGATAAGAAAGAGAGTGGTTTTGGATTTTTTTTTTTAACGAGTGCTTTATATTTGATTGTTTATTTATTCATTTATTTATTTTTGGTTGCACTGGGTCTGTTTGCTGCACAGGCTTTCTCTAGTTTCAACGTGCAGGTTTCTTATTGTGGTGGCTTCTTGTGTTGCAGAGCACGGGCTCAGTAGTGGTAGCATATGGGCTTAATTGCTCTGCAGCATGTGGAATCTTCCCGGACCAGGGATTGAACTGGTGTCCCTGCATTAGCTGGTTGATTCTTAACTACTGGACCACTGGGGCAATCCAGCCTTAGAATTTCTTAAGCCCCTGGGGGCCTAATCAGGCCCCCAGAGTCTAAAGAACTTTATGACTCACAAGATGAAACAAACAGCATTGTAAAAGTTAAAGAAAAACCAGAACTGCATTTTTGCATGCAAACTGTTATCAGTTTGTGGCCGAGGATCATAAGCAGGAGCTCCCAAAGCTGCAATCTGAAGTCTGGCCTGTGTGGTGGATGTACTGACAGGACCCTTTCCCAGTTAGGACTCCAGACTGCTGTTACGTGGGACTTCCAGCACTGTTCAATGCTAGATCAACGTGGGTGTTGGCCCAATGTAGAGATGTATATGCTATTATTTCTCTCTACTGTTTCTATTTCTTTTCTTTTATGACTGTACACTGCAATTAAGCCAAATTAATTACTGAATATTAAATATTGAAACTGCTTATTTGTGTGTAACAAGTAGTTTCTTTTGTTAACAAATCCTTTGAAACCAAAATAAAAGTACAACTTTCAGCAAAACAAATACTGGCAAAACTGTCCTTCAGAAATGAAGGAGAAATAAAGACATTCCAGTCAAACAGAAGTTGACAGAGTTCATGAACATGAAACCTGTTTTATAAGAAATGCTAAAATGATTTCTTCAAGTTAAAATGAAGAGACCTTAAGTAATAACATGAAAACATATAAAAGTATAAAACTTAACTGGTAAAATTATGCAGGTCAAATTCAAAACACACTATACTGTAATTGTATGTCTAGTGTAAGTTAAAACAACGGTAATACATTTTGCACAGCAAAGGAAACCATGAACAAAACAAAAAGACAACCTACAGAATGGGAAAAAAATATTTGCAAAGTGACTGACAAGGGGTTAATCTCCAAAATATACAGAGTTCATGCAGCTCTATGTAAAAACAACAAATCCAATCAAAAGGAGACAGAAGATCTTCTAAAGACATACAGATGGCCAAAAGGCACATGAAAAGATGCTGAGCATCACTAGTTATCACAGAAATAGAAATGAAAACTACAATGAGATATCACCTCACACTGGTCAGAATAGCTAATATCAAAGTCTACAAAAATAAATGCTGGAGGGGGAGTAAGGAAAGAAAACCCTCCTTCACTATTGGTGGGAATGTACACTGGTTATAACCACTATCGAGAACAGTATGGAGGTTCCTTAAAAGCCTAAAACTGTAACTACCGTATGACTCAGCAATCCTACTCCTGGGCATATATCTGCAGAAAACCATAATTCAAAAAGATACATGCACCTCAATGTTCACTGCAGCACTATTTACAATAGTCAAGACATTGTTGTTGTTTAGTCACCAAGCTGTGTCCAACTCTTGTGACCCCATGAACTGCAGCCCTCCAGGCTCCTCTGTCCATGAGATTTCCCAGGCAAAAGTTGTGCTGGAGTGGGTTGCCATTTCCTTCTCCAAGGGATCCTCCCAACCCAGGGACTGATCAAATCCAAATCTCCTGCTTGGCAGGTGGATTCTTTACCACTGAGCCACCTGGAAAGCCCAGCCTGACATGGAAGAAACCTAAATGTCCACTGAAAGAGGAATGGATAAAGAAGATATGGTACATACATATAATGGAATTCACTCAGCCACAAAGAAAGAACGAAATAATGCCATTTGAAGCAACATGAATGGACCCAGAGATTAACATATTAAGTCAGACAAAGAAAGACAAACATCATATGATATTGCTCATATGTGAAATCTAAATGTTTTTTAAAAATGATTTAAATGAACTTACAAAACAGAAACAGACTCATAGATTTCAGAAACAAACCTAAAGTCTGGGGAAAGGGATAAATTAGGGGCATGGGATTATCATATATACACTACTATATATAAAAGAGATAACCAACAAAGACTTATTGTATAGCACAGGGAACTCTACTCAATATTCTACTACAAACTATACGGGAAAGGAATCTGATAAAGAATGAATATATAGTATCACAGAATCACTATGCTGTACACCTGAAACTACATAACACTGTAAATCCACTATATTTCAATAAAAATTTTTTTAAAAGGAGTACTTATAGAAAAATACAGAAAAATAAAAAACAATACTAACAACTACAACTCCAATAATTTGTTACTAGATGCAGAATATAAAGAGATATAAAGTACGACATCAATAGTGTAAAACATGGGGTGAGGATAAGTAAACTGTAGAGTTTCTCTAAACGATTGAAAGCAAGTTGTTATCAGCTTAACACAGACTATTATATCTGTAAGATATTTTATGTAAGCTTCATGGTAAACACAAAGAAAAAACCTACAGCAGATACAGAAAATACAATAGAGAAATTAAAGTACACTACTATAGAAATTAAGTCAGAGATAAAGACAGCAAGAGAGGAAGAAATGAACAAAGGAACTAAAAAAAAAACCCAGTCAGAAAACAATTTACAAAAGAACAGTAAAAAGTCCCAACTATTTTAAATGTAAATAGACTAAATTCTCCAATCAAAAGACAAAGAATGGCTGAATGGATTTTAAAACCCCACAAGATCTAACACTACGCGGCCTACAAAAGAATCACCTTAGCTTTAAGGACACAGAAAGACTGCAAGTGGAAAGATATAAAAGGCTGAAAGTGAAAAGATAAAAAAGTTCTATGCAAATGATAATCAAAAGTGATGAGGAGTTGCTCTACTTACATAAAATAAAATAAACTTTCAGTCAAAATTAGTGCTAAGAGACAAAGAAAATCACTATACACAGTGATGAAGGGGTCAACTCATCAAGAATACATAAAACAATTGTAAACTTATATGCAACAAAACACTGGTGTATCTAAATATCCAAAGCAAATACTAGCATAACTAAAGGGAGAAATACAGAGGAATATAATAATAGAAGGGAACTTCAATATCCCACTTCCAACACTGGTTAGATCATCCAGACAAAAGTTAGTAAGGTAACAGCAGACTAAATAACACTTTACACTAAATGCCAGATGTAGCTAAAATTATAAATTATAACCAGAAGATGTATTTCCTACCCTTGCACTAAAATACTACATCCAGGCAAATACCTACTTTTCTAGCCCAATTCTCAAATCATGTAACCTGGGCCTTTCCAAACATGATAGCTTACAGCAAACTTTCCCTCTTTGGAGGGCTTACTATTTGCACCTCTCATTTGGTATTCCTATCTTGTCTCCCCAGTTAGAATATGAGCACTTTAAGAACAAAAACTAGAATACTTCCAAGAATCCTCTAAAAATGTCATGAATCTTAGAAGATAGATGTGTGTGTATGTGCTCAGCCGCTCAGTCATGTCCGACTCTCTGCAACCCCATAGACTGCAGCCTGCCAGGCTCCTCTGTCCATGGAATTCTCCAAGCAAGAATACTGGAGTGGGCTGCCATTCCCTCCTCTAGGGAATAGAAAGATACATAATATTTACGAGCTAACTTCTTAGCACTTTTTTCTATAACCTCAGAAATCCTTTTTACAAACTTTTATTTTTAATACTCTTAAATCCTATTCTTTATTTGGGATATTTTCATACATACTTGGTGGATCAGCATTTTCATCTCCAGAAGTATTTGCAGTTGACAACAGCTATGAAACAGGAAAAAAAAAAAAAAAATAGGTAAAATCCAGAATCTCAAACAATCTGAGCATAGCCACATTAAGGTAAGTTTATCTTAAGTACTATGCACATGCTTTGAAAACTGGGTAGTTTACATACTGCACTTTGCTGTTTTATCTTAATCACCATAAAATATTTCCTTAAACTGCAGCTAATTCCATATTAGAATTTAAATATCAGGAAAGCAGGAAAAAGTATTAATGGTTTCTCATTCCACTTAGAAAGTTGTATTTCAGCATAACCACTCTCTGAGGTTCCAAATTCCTAAAAAGTTACTTTTTGTTTATTTTTCTCAAAGAGGAGGAGGAGATACTAAAGACTCTTCTCCAACCCTACCACAAATTTGTACAGGGGCTAGGTTGTGTAACTTTTCAAAAAACTAAAAAATAATTTTTAAAAGCCATGAACAAACATGGTAGTCTGAAAATAAAACTAAAAAGTTTCATTAAGATGGACATAAAACATATAACTATCATTAACTTTAAAAAGAAATAAAGATCACTTTTAATCATATTTTGTAATTGTTATCTAGGAGACTCCAATGTTGCCAATTATAAAAACATATTTACCTGTTCAAGAAGATGAGGATATCTGGCTTGAATCTCACTAACAAACTCCTGCCCTTTCATGCGTATCAAGAACTCACACCTAAAACATAAGAGGAAAACTTTTTAAATTCTTTTATGCCAAAAATATACCCTGATCATTCTAGAAAAGTGGTTTTCAAACTCTTGGACTATATACCATAGTACAAACATTTTACATCACAACCTAGTAGGTTCCTAACAGGAACAAAATTCTCATAAAACATCACAAGTTTTTACTATGTATTGATACATTCTGATATTTTTATTTGATTACATTAATACAATAACAGTAAAGGAGTCTGGACCTCAAAGGATAAAAAGGTTAAGACTTGGAAAATGCTGTTCTAGACAATTTACTTTGGAAGTTTAACGTAAGTTTTAGAAACTGTAATGTGGTATGCCTAAAAGTAGGAAGTCAAGAAACACCTGGAGTAACAGGCAAATTTGGCCTTGGAGTATGGAATGAAGCAGGGCAAAGTAATAGAGTTTTGCCAAGAGAACACACTGGTCATAGCAAACACCCTCTTCCAACAACACAAGAGAAGACTCTACACATGGACATCACCAGATGGTCAACACCAAAATCAGACTGATTATATTCTTTGCAGCCAAAGATGGAGAAGCTCTATACAGTCAGCAAATACAAGACCAAGAGCTGACTGTGGCTCAGATCATGAACTCCTTATTGCCAAATTCAGACTTAAATTGAAGAAAGTAGGGGAAACCACCAGACCACTCAGCAATGACCTAAATCAAATCCCTTATGTTTATACAGTGGAAGTGAGAAATAGACTTAAGGGACTAGATCTGATAGACAGAGTGCCTGATGAACTATGGACGGAGGTTCATCACATTGTACAGGAGACAGGGATCAAGACCATCCCCATGGAAAAGAAATGCAAAAAAGCAAAATGGCTGTCTGAGGAGGCCTTACAAATAGCTGTGAAAAGAAGAGAAGTGAAAAGCAAAGGAGAAAAGGAAAGATAAAAGCAGCTGAATGCAGAGTTCCAAAGAAGAGCAAAGAGAGATAAGAAAGCCTTCCTCGGCAATCAATGCAAAGAAACAGAGGAAAACAACAGAATGGGAAAGACCAGAGATCTTTCCAAGAAAATTAGAGATAGCAAGGGAACATTTCATGCAAAGATAGGCTCAATTAAGGACAGAAATGGTATGGACCTAACAGAAGCAGAAGATATTAAGAAGAGGTGGCAAGAATACACAAGAAGAACTGTACAAAAGAGAGCTTCACGACCCAGATAATCATGATGGTGTGATCACTCACCTAGAGCCAGACATCCTGGAATGTGAAGTCAAGTGGGCCTTAGAAAGCATCACTATGAACAAAACTAGTGGAGGTGATGGAATTCCAGTTGAGCTATTCCAAATCCTGAAAGATGATGCTGTGAAAGTGCTCCACTCAACATGCCAGCAAATTTGGAAAACTCAGCAGTGGCCACAGGACTGGAAAAGGTCAATTTTCATTCTGATCCCAAAGAAAGGCAATGCCAAAGAATGCTCAAACTACCACACAATTGCACTCCTCTCACATGCTAGTAAAGTAATGCTCAAAATTCTGCAAGCCAGGCTTCAGCAATATGTGAACCATGAACTTCCAGATGTTTAAGCTGGTTTTAGAAAAGGCAGAGGAACCAGAGATCAAATTGCCAACATCCACTGGATCATGGAAAAAGCAAGAGAGTTCCAGAAAAACATCTATTTCTGCTTTACTGACTATGCCAAAGCCTTTGACTGTGTGGATCACAATAAACTGTGGAACATTCTGAAAGACATAGGAATACCAGACCACCTGACTTGCCTCTTGAGAAAACTGTATGCAGGTCAGGAAGCAACAGTTAGAACTAGACATGGGAACAACAGACTGGTTCCAAATAGGAAAAGCAGTACGTCTTGCCTGGAGAATACCAGGGACGGCGGAGCCTGGTGGGCTGCCGTCCATGGGGTCACACAGAGTTGGACACAACTGAAGTGACTTAGCAGCAGCAGCAAGGCTGTAAATTGTCACCCTGCCTATTGAACTTCTATGCAGAGTGCATCATGAGAAACGCTGGGCTGGAAGAAGCACAAGTTGGAATCAAGATTGCCGGGATAAATATCAATAATCTCAGATATACAGATGACACCACCCTTATGGCAGAAAGTGAAGAGGAACTAAAAAGCCTCTTGATGAAAGTGAAAGAGGAAAGTGAAAAAGTTGGCTTAAAGCTCAACATTCAGAAAACGAAGATCATGGCATCTGGTCCCATCACTTCATGGGAAATAGATGGGGAAACAGTGGAAACAGTGTCAGACTTTATTTTGGGGGGCTCCAAAAATCACTGCAGATGGTGATTGCAGCCATGAAATTAAAAGACGTTTACTCCTGGGAAGGAAAGTTATGACCAACCTAGATAGCATATTCAAAAGCAGAGACATTACTTTGCCAACAAAGGTCCATCTAGTAAGGCTATGGTTTTTCCAGTGGTCATGTACGGACGTGAGAGTTGGACTGTGAAGAAAGCTGAGTGCAGAAGAATTGAGGCTTTTGAACTGTGATGTTGGAGAAGACTCTTGAGAGTCCCTTGGACTGCAAGGAGGTCCATCCAGTCCATCCTAAAGGAGATCAGTCCTGGGTGTTCATTGGAGGGACTGATGCTGAAGCTGAAACTCCGGTACTTTGGCCACCTCATGTGAAGAGTTGACTCACTGAAAAGACCCTGATGCTGGGAGGGATTGGGGGCAGGAGGAGAAGGTGACGACAGAGGATGAGATGACTGGATGGCATCACCGACTCCATGGACATGAGTTTGAGTGAACTCTAGGAGTTGGTAGACAGGGAGGCCTGGCGTGCTGTGATTCATGGAGTTGCAAAGAGTCAGACACAACTGACGACTGAACTGAACTGATGCCTAAAATATGATCTTTCACAAAACGACTGCTAATCTTTCTCCACTGTCCACTCTTCCATTTTATAGGAAGCACAAACCCCCTAAAAAAATAAGAGTATCAAGTATTTTCATCTATATATACTGTGACAGTGTTTCCCAAATACTTGCTTTCAAATTACGAGAATTTCTCCATGGTTATTCCAGGAAGTTCATATAACATCTGTTTCTTCCCTTTTGTTTTTTCAACAAATGGACATAGACAACTCAATATTCATAAATATTAGCCTTTATCTATGTCCATACTGTATACGGAAACAAACTAAAAATGGACTACATGCTTAAATACAAAACCTAAAACAATGTAACTTGTAGAAGAAAACACAGGAGACAATCTTTTTGTCCTTAGCTTAAGTAAAGATTTCTTAGCTAATAAACCAACAGCATAATCCATAAAAGATAAAATTGATAAACTGACATCATCAAAATTTAAAAATTCTGCTCATCAAATACACTGTTAAAAAAATAAAAAAACAAGTCACAGATTCAAATGTTCCAAAACACACCTGATGCAGAACTTCTATCTAGAATACATTAAGAACTCTCAAAACCTAGCAATTAAAAAAAAAAAAACTTCTTTAAAAGAGACACTTCATCAAAGAAAACACAGTTCCAAGAATAAAGAGCCCATAGATACAAAGGGCTGACTCTACTATGATCTTATGAGGAACTTGAGCACCCATGGATTTTGGTTTCTTGAGGGGAAACCCTGGGAGTGTCCTGGAACCAATTCCTTGCTGACACTGAGCAACAACTTATATAGACAGCAAATAAACATCTAGATAGCAAATAAACATCATTAATCTCTAAGGAAATGGTAATTAAAACCACAGTGAAATACCACTACACATCTATTAGAATGGCTAAAATCAAAAAGATATTACCACATGTCATTAAGAATCTGGAATACTTGGAGGTCTCACACATTCCTGGTGTGAATTTAAAATGATACAGCCACTTCAGAAAACAATTTGGCAGTTTCTTCTAAATTACAATGGTAAACAAAACTTGCCATCCAACCCAATTCTAAGTATTTAAAGTATTTACCTAAACAAAATGAAAACAAGTTCACAAAGGTTTACTAATTTTTAGAGTGGTTTTATTCATTATTGCTCCAAACTGGAAACAACCCAATGTCCTTCAGGTGATGACTGGGGTAGATTTAGTAGAGATCATGTAAACATGCTCTTGACTCAAGTCACCACTGTTCCTAATCTTAATATAGGTCTAAATTATTTTTATTCTGGGACTGATTAACTTATAATGACTAAAGATAGGAAGTATATTGAACATTGGCTGCTCCATATTTCCTCCTTCCAATAAATTCTATGAGGACTAAGATTTTTGTCTTGTCTTATTCACTGTTAATATCTCCAGCATCTAAAGTAGTATTCAGAAGCATATAGGGAAATAGGTGAAAGGGATTTAGAGATAAAAAATTCAGTGATAAAATAAATAAGCCATGGGGATGTAATATACACACAGCAAAAAAAAATGTGTGCAAAAGCAATTATGACTTTGTTGTTGAAGTGTTAGTCGCTCAATCGTAGCCAAGTCTTTGTGAACCCCATGGACTGTAGCCCACCAGGCTCCTCTGTCCATAGAATTCTCCAGGCAAGAATCCTTGAGTGGGCAGACATTCCCTTCTCCAGGGGATCTTCCCCACCCAGAGATCAAACCCAGGTCTCTTGCATTACAGGAAGATTCTTTATTGTCTGAGTCACCAGGGAAGCCCCAAAATCAATTATCCTTCAAAGAAAAAAAATTTTCTAATATGGTCAACAATATTGCAGTAACTGTATAGGGGCAGATGGTTACTAGGCTTATCATGGTAACAACTTTATTACGTATACAAACATCAAATCAGGACACAGCACAGCTGAAACATATAATGTATGTTAACTATATTTCAATTTTTTAAAAATAATATTATAAGGGGGAAAAAAAGATCATCATGATTTTCCACTGTTACTTCTAACTACTTATTCCTAAGACTCTTGCCACCAGATAATGCTGTTACGGTCATGAATTATCATGCTCAATCAAGAGGAATCCCAGTATTCTTACTGGTCTGCTGCAAAATCAGCATTTATCTGCCAGTTTTATTTTCAACCTCATATGTAATAGTACCACAAAACTATTTTGCCTTTCTCTTTAATTTGGTTCTTCTTCATTTTGCTTTGGATTGACTTTTCATTTGACTCCACACTGTCATGTAAATATTAATACTTATGAAAAAGGAAATTCTTTTGAATGATTATGACTAAAAATGTTAGGAGAGAAAAAACATAAGTAAAATAGTATCTAGTAGGCATGCAAATATTTAATAGGTGAATAAATAAATTGTGTTAAAATACAGTGATAACGATTATCCACTTTGGATTTTCATTTTCTGAGATGAAAGACTATCCACAATTGAAATTTGTTGTTTTCAGAACTGTTTACAAAAAGTACTTCTGGCCTTTTCCCTTATGTAACCATTTCAAGCAAAACACTAATTACAGAAATAAACCAAGATTTTGTTTGGTCTTGCTTTATAAAGGAAAAATTATAGCAAATGAAACACTGTTAATCAGAAAGCTGTTTTTGTCTTTTTAATACAGCATTAAATTCCAAATTACAGAATAAGCCAATCTCATAGAGCCAAGTACAATCAAGTCATTTAAAATTCTGACAACTGGGAATTTCCTGGTGGTCCAGTAGTTAGGACTTGGTGTTTTCACTGCTGTTGCCCAGGTTCAATCCCTGAATGGGGACTGAGATCCCAGAAGCCACAAGGAGAGGCCAAAAATAAATACAATTATGACCATAAAACATGATTTTTCCCACAAAAATAATTTAGAGTTTCCTCATTTAGGAAAGTCACTCAACCAGTCGAAAAATTATCTATATGATATGATTCCACTCTTATAAAGTACCTAAAATAGTTGAATTCACAGAGACAGAAAGTAGAATGGTGGTTGCCAGGGGCTGGGAATATAAGGAATTAACGAAATGAATACAAGATTCAGTTTGGGAAGATAAAAAAAGTTTGGAAATTGACAGTAGTAATGAATGAGGAATAAGGTGAATGTACTTAATGCCACAAAACCGTATACTTAAAAATTTTATGTTATGTATATTTTGTAATTTTTTTTAAAAGACAGTATTACCTATTCCAATTTCCTCATTTTATAGATGAGGAAAGGCTCAAAGGGGTCACATGACTTGTCCAAGTTCATACACTACTCAATAACATTCCACCAACAGCACTGCCTCTAAATTCTGTCCAGGCTATAGTAAAAAAAAAAAATAGGACATACTGGTAGAAACAAAGTGACTAAAGAGAGATATATATCACAAAAGATAAAATTGTACAGAAAAAAATAATTAACAATTATAATCACTTAAAACTGATTATACAATCAGGTTTTTATTATATGCATTGTTATATTTGTCCTATTCCTAGATTCACTTAATGTCCCTTCTTGTTTTTCTTTTTCCTTACCTTTTTCTAACATATCCCCTTTTTGCTCTACTTTACATATTTTTATAATACTTTAAACAAAATGGAAAATACATAAATGTAATGTATGGCCATAACTGTGAATGAGGTATCAAGAATAAGTTAAGTTATATCCTGAATACATGGTTTATAAAAGAAAAAAATCACAGAATATTCTACGTTTTTCTACCAAAAGAACTAATGTTACAATTTGGTGTCTTAAAAGGCTAATTTTCTAATGGTATAAAGAAGCTTTGTTATACTGAAATGTAAACTTAAAGCACACAAACATGCCTACATCTTTTACGCACAGAGTTGTGTATACAAATACCTTTCAAAGCAATTACCTTGGAAACCATTTGGCGTGTTCTACCCATGGGTCATCTCCAGATTCCCAACACCTTAAGCCACCATCACAACAAAAGCACTTGACATCGTCATTGCGACCTAAAGAAAACACAATAACTGAATACACACGTGTTCTAATGTATTAATCAAAATGAACTAGATAAAATGTACAGCTATACATTTTCTTACCTACATAATAGAAACCAGCACTTGCAAGCTGCTCGGGCTGAACTGATATAGTAGATGGCCAGTACATAAATGTTCTCAGGCGAGCTGCATGTGTCTGCATACTCAAATTTGAAATGCTGAACCTCAACGTTTCCAGAGAATTTTCCAAAAATGGACAGTTGGGAAAATGTCTCTGGTGTTCTAACATGGCATCATCCTTTGGTTCCCAGTTATTTAGCGTCCCACCACAGGCAAAGCAGGCTACCCTGTCTCCAGGTCCTATATAATAAAAGCCAGCTCTTGCCAATTCTGATGGTGACAGAAAGGTTAATGGCCACATTTGATAAGTAAGAAATCTCGCTTCTTCAGTACTCATGGCATAACTGTAGGGGTTAGTCCTCAATGGGGAAAAGTCTTCGACTGCTCGAGAATTAACAGGGTTTGGTGAAAGGTTGGAATAAGAACCACTGAATGATCTACCATGTTCCAAAGTGGGTGATAATGAGTGAGTAAAACTGTTTCTCATTGGAGAAGAAGCATTCTTAGAAGTGGATTCCAGACTAGTAACAGAAACTAGATTCTGAATAAAGCTACAGCTCGGATACAGTTGTTTATGCTTCTCAATAGGATTGTCTCCTTGTTTCCAGTTATCCAGCATCAGGCCACAACAGAAGCATTTGACCTTGTCATTCACACCAGTGTAATAAAAACCAGCACGAGCAAGACTCCTTTCTGAGACAGGAACACCGGTGGGGAAAGTTGAATATGTAGACATTCGGTAGAGCTCACATGAAAAGTCGTATGTCATTTTTTGTTTGTTGCCAATTGTCCAATTTGACAAGACTGTGCTGTCTTCCATCACACTCTTAATTTTTCGATACGAGGGATCTGGGACAAGTCTTTAGGAGGTAGTTTTGTGCATGAGTGATTTTTACTTTTTGATAGCAAAAATCCTTTACATGAAATCTTTCTTCTCTTCACATTAGATTTTTTTTTACCATTAAAAAAGAATCAAATGATAGGCTCCTACTTACATAAAATTCACTACACCTTCTTTACTGGATTTACATCTGAATTTACACTCAGGTAGGATAACTCTCTCTCCTATATTATCAAAATACTATTTAATACTCTTTACGACTATTATTAACTCAAGTGCTATCTCTGTTCACTATCTGGTATAATACTAAGCAGACTGAAAGAAGTTGAGACACTTTTGAAAATATGTTTAACACTCCTTGATTTTTCAAGGAAGTTTATATTCCCAAAATTCTAAACAAAGACACAATATTTATGCCTTTAATTTGCTTTTGGTTACAAATTACAAAGCCTGGCTATCAAGCCAATTAATGGCCATCCTATAAGAGAAAAAAAACTACATGCAGACTTCTTTCCCTCCAAGCACTCTTATTTTTTATAAAAAAATCTTTTTATTCTAGTAAATAAGTCTTCATATGGTCACATTATCTAAAGGCTAATTTCACATAGCTTATCATCATAGTATTTACTTAAGAAAGTTAAAGTAGCTTCAGTTAACAATTTTGGAGGATGTCAACACCTACAAGCATTGTTGAACCTATATCTGTTATACTGTGTACGATGTTAAAACTCACAAGCTGCTAACTCATCTTTGTTAATACTGTCTATATTTGTTTTCATTTCCTGCAGCATCATTATGTTGTCTTTCTTCCTAACTTTGCATACCACTTTATTATATTTGGTCAACTGAAGGTATTGCCTCCATAAACTTAACTAGTTAACCATAAAGTTTCTACAGCAGAACTTTTTTACATAACTTGTCTTTCATTTAAGAATCATGCATCTACAATATCACTCATTTTATATTTAAAGGTAAATCAAGTTTATCAAGATACAGCTTGACTGTTCTAGTATTATCACAAATGCCTAACAAGATACTCTATCACCAACAGTGCTTATGCATAATATGCCAGTAATTAACTCTACTAGCCTTGTTTCTGAAAACCCTTCATATTTTAAAAGTATAAGTCATACACAAAATTACACTCCACAGAATTCAAACTATATCCCTTTATAAAGTTTCTGGGTGTCCATAATGGGATTTATTACTGCAGGGGAAAAAATGATGGGAAAAAAGTAGATTCTTCAGGGCTGTAAATCTGAAAAGGAAAAACAAAAGCTATTTTAGAAAACTGCATTTTCACGGTGAATACAATTTATATATTCTTTTCAACTTATTCAATAAATTCTAAAAGTGATTTACACTTTAGATAATATATCTTAAATTTCAATTTGTCACCAAAACTAATTAGAAAAGCTCTATCAAAATAAATGCAATATATTGCCCATAGCATAAATATGCATTTCTTTTAACGCACAACTTTGAAGATAGATGGACACAGAAACCTATTTTGATCTTGGTCTCCTCTCCTCCTCTGGTGACAACTTTAATACATACTTTAAGGGTAATATCTCTGGCAGTTTGCTAGAGGCAAAGGGGCACTAGTGCTGAAAGAGACGGCACCCATCAGCAACAGTGCAGTTATTTAGACGATATAATACACGGCAACCCATTCCAGTATTGCCTGGAAAATTCCATGGACAGAGGAGCCTAGCGGGCTACAGCCTCTGGGGTCGCAAAGAACTGGACACGACTGCGCGCTCACAACGTTCTTTATTCTTTAATATCAAGTCTCTCCAGAACTCGGAAAACTCGCCAGTGAGAGTAAAATGGGTCAGGAACTCATTAATAAATGATAACCCTTTAACTCTGCAACGCCTTACAATCCAAAGCAACAGCCACAGAAAGCAGCTCAAAAACAACACCCCCCACAACGGCTCTGTGAAACGCTGGCCTTGGAAATGCGACCCCTTGCAAGAAAGCTTCCGTTACACCAGAACTTGGCTTTCTGTCTCAACAGACTTTTGTCCACAAGCACCCTACAGTGATTAGCCCTCTTAAAGCAAACTTGTGGCTTCGGGGGTTGAAGCCGAGAGACAGACTGCAAGGGAAAAGAGAAACCGGAATTTTAATTTCCCAGCGCTATTTCTCACAACACACAGTGGACCACGAAAGTGGCAGAGCGCGGCTGGAGCGATCTGAAAGAGGAGACCCCGCTCCCACAAAACTGTCCTCCTTCGAACACGCTAAACAAAACACCACCGAGGGCTAAGTTTAAAACCCTGCAGAAGCTTGACCAACATCTTGGGCTGAGTCCAATGGCCACAAAAGTGGGCGGCGGCCAGCGGAGGCTTGCCAACAGGTCAATTTAAAAAATTTACTTTCGACTGCAACTTTTGGAGTTGGGGCTTCCGAATGAAACAGCGTCGGCGAGAGTGAGGAGACTGGAGAGCTCGCCGCGACCCTCCAGCTCCCTGCCGAAGGGCCCCGGCCCTGTCGTCCCAATCCTCCCAACCGCAGCCGCGGGGAAGCGAGTCTCACGGGCCCGCGCGCCCCAAGCCTCCTCGCACAGCGGGGCCCAGAAAGAGCTGCACTCACCGCGGGGCCGGAGCAGCAAACGCGGAAATTGCTCAGCCGCCCGGAGCCTCCTCAGACCCTTGAACAGCGACGCCGGTAAAAGGGGGCGGCCGGGTGGCTGGGCTCCAGCGCGCCACAGGCTCCCCGCCCGCGCGAGGCCCACGCCGACGCCCGCTGACGTCAGCGCGCCGGCCGGGATCACGTCACGCAGCCCGAGGGCGCCGGGGCGTCTGAGGGCGGAAGTGTGGGTCTGGCGTGAGTAGGGGAGAGCGCGCAGGCGGGAGGGCCTGGCCGTGGGTCAGCTGGCGGGGGCTGCGGAGCCGGGCCTCAGCATGGTATTCTGACTTTTCATCTCGCGGCGTGGGTACTTCTGACGTTTCGTTCCCTGGCCGTTCCTGACCTTCTCCTGAGGGGGACGTGACGAAGCGCGAGCCGCGGGAAGCCCGGCAGAAACGCCCCCGTGCGGGCGAAGCGCCTCTCCCCGGCGTCGCGCGTTCGGGGTCCGGCCCCGGCCGACTCCCCGAGTGAGGCCTCCCCTCAGCGCGGGTGACCACGTCCCGGGGTGGAGGCAGCCTGCCGGCTTTTGGGCTTCCATTAAATGAATAGTTGTAACAGATCTGATCTGATCTGATCTGAACGGTCTCAGCGGCTGCGTAACGTCAACCTTCGACAGCTGGCCGTGGAAATGGAAAAGTGTTGGACGGCAGAACAGCATCAGAGAATAAATTTTATAATCAGACACTATCTTTTATTTTTAAACTTTTGTTTTTCTGTTCTGGAGGCGGATGAACTGACGAAAGTGTTCTAATTTCAGAAAGTCATCACGAGCAACAGGAACCATGTTTCAGGCCAGGCCTCACTCCTTTTTTTAATCTGAATGTGGCTAGAATGGAATGTATACATTCATACATTGTTGTTCGGTAGCCAAGTTGTGTCTGATTCTTCGCAGCCCCATGGACTTGTAACACACTAGGCCTGCCTGTCCCTCACCATCTCCGCAGAGTTTGCCCAAGTTCATGTCCATTGAATTGGTGATGCCAGCCAACCGTTTCATCCTCTGTGGCCCTTTTCTCCTGCCCTCAATCCGAAGATCAGGCAGGGTCTTTTCCAATGAGTGGGTACATTCATACGCATAGTATATGTTAATCGTGAAAGAACCACAAAGGAGCCCTTATAAATAACGTTTATATAGTTAAGTGACATGTTTGTATAGTTAAGTGATATAAAAATCGTAAATACAAAATCTTGAGTTTGCTCCCCTCTCTAGCAGTGTGTGAACACTGGCATACAGTAAATATTTGCTATATTGCAGCAAGGGAATTTTTTAGTTTATGTTTGTGAAGACTCTCTTTGAGAATGATATCAGATGATTTCTTCTCTCAGGGGAACCCCAGGGGGGCAAATATTTCAAAAACTTCCAAATAAGCTACTTAATTAGGCAGCCGGGGGAATTCCAAAACCCTGAACCATTTCCCATTTCCTGTCCCTGTCATTTCTGCCTGCCAGTCAGTCACAGAACAGGAGGGCTTCTGTTCAAGTGTTAATAGTAAAAAGAAAGTATTCGTAACAGATTGTGATACAGAGAAAAGAAATGCTGTGACTCCCAATGACTAAAAACTTCCAAATATGCACATGAGGTTTGATAGTAGTTCAGTATTTAGTTCAAGTTACAATTTCTCTGAAAGTTACCCAACTTTCTTTTTATGTGTGGGAAAATAAATATAGCAAGAACTGTTCATTCTGGATTCAAGACTATTTCTCATTTTCAATTCTTGTCCTGACCAAAACAGTATAAGGGAAAATTCGTATTTCAAAAACTGAAAGTCCATAGATATTTCAAAAAAAAAAAAAAAACTGTGTAATAACATTCAGGCATAATAAATAACTATAACCTTGTATAACCTTGTGCTGCTGCTGCTAAGTCGCTTCAGTCGTGTCTGACTCTGTGCGACCCCATAGACGACAGCCCACCAGGCTCCCCTGTCCCTGAGATTCTCCAGGAAAGAATACTGGAGTGGGTTGCCATTGCCTTCTCCAGTATAACCTTGTAGTTGAATGTTAAATTTATTGTTGCGCACTTACTCAGTTAATCTTTTTAATATTTACAGTGTAGAATTGCTGGTGATTTTTAAAAATAAGGTGTGTATTTCTACTGAGGTTGCTATCCTAATATTTTTCACATTTATGTCAACAAAATATTTACAGGATCCAAGACAATTTTGAAGAAGAATATAAGATTGAAGGGACTTATCCATGAGATAATGAGTTATATAGTAAAGTCATAGTAATTAAGAGAGTACTGAGTTAGCGCAAGGATGGACAAATAAAGGAACAAGATACAGTGCCTAGAAATATATATATATGAACCTGACATTGGTATTATATTACATATCATTGAGAAAAGGATTTAACTGGTCAATAAGTAATAATGAGTGGTTACTCTAATGAAAAATAAAATTAAATGGTAACCTAAACTATTAAAAAAAGTTCTAATGGGTAAAAACCCTAAAGTGAACAGCTATCTATGAATCTAGGGATTTTAACACTTTGTGAGTTATAATCCTTTGCACTTATTCTCAATAGACCAATGGAAGCTTATTTATGTTGGCTCCTGAGTACTTTTTTAAAAATTTATGTGTATATTTTAATTATTTATTTGACTGTGCTGAGTCTGAATTTTGGCTCACAGAATCTTTGCTATTTGTTGCAGCGTGCAGGACCTTTAGTTGTAGTGAACCCAGGCCTCTGCATTGAGAGCATAGAGTCTTAGCCACTAGACCACCAGGGAAGTCATTCCTGAGTCCTTTAGAAATGGCCGTGGTAGTCTATGATTGCTTTCAATACTGGCTTTGTACATCTCTTACCCAGTAATTACAACAAGTCATGTATTCAAAATGCTCTGTTTCCTTCAGTGGGAAATGATATGTAAGACCATAATCTGACTGTCTGTGGTACTGTTATTCAGTTGTGAAACCATGTGGTGTCACATCAGGGGCTCTGTGTCTCAGTGCAGAATTCAGTGAGAGGCAAAGTGATAGATAAGAAGTGATTTATTAGAATAAGATGCTTGTGAGCCTTACAAGCAGGCAGGAAGGGGGTGCCATGCCCCAGGATCTTACTGGGCTACAGTTTTATAATCAAAGGAAAAATGAAAGAGGGAAAAGAACTTGTTTGTCTTTCTTGAGTAGACCTCAGAGTACTTTCCACTGAGTAGACTTTATTTTGGGGGGGCTCCAAAATCACTGCAGGTGGTGATTGCAGCCATGAAATTAAAAGACGCTTGCTCCTTGGAAGAGAAGTTATGACCAACATAGCATACTAAAAAGCAGAGATGTTACTTTGCCAACAAAGGTCCATCTAGTCAAAGCTGTGCTTTCTCCAGTAGTCATGTATGGATGTGAGAGTTGGACTATAAAGAAAGCTGAGCGCCAAAGAGTTGATGCTTTTGAACTGTGGTGTTGGAGAAGACTCTTGAGAGTCCCTTGGACAGCAAGGAGATCCAGCCAGTCCATCCTAAAGGAAATCAGTCCTGAATATTCATTGGAAGGACTGATACTGAAGCTGAAGCTCCAATTCTTTGGCCACCTAATGTGAAGAACTAACTCATTGGAAAAGACCCTGATGCTGGGAAAGATTGAAGGTGGGAGGAGGAGGGGACGACAGAGGGTGAGATGGTTGGATGGCATCACCAACTCAATGCACGTGAGTTTGAGTAAACTCTGGGAGTTGGTGATATACAGGGAGGCCGGGCATGCTGCAGCCCATGGGGTCGGTCACAAAGAGTCAGACACGACTGAGCAACTGAACTGAACTGAACTGAGTAGACATCATGCTTCCATCATCAGTTCCTCCTCCAGGCTGAGCAGGAAAGTTTTCTTGTTCCCTACATGGTCAATTTAAGTCCACAAGTTATTGTTTTTCATGTGTGCAGAGAGCATGTCCTAAGAATCATTAACTTACTGAACTCACTGAGATATGTGGGTTTTATGCTACCACTGTTTTATTGTTTGGAGGCATGTCTCATGCTTCTGCTGCATGGTTTTGTTGCTAAGCAAGCCTACCTGGTTTTGTGGTAAGCAAACCTGCTTTCTTGAGTAATCATTAACTTACAAGAGTGGCCCATGTTTTTTCTACTTATAATGTCCTAGTAAGATTAATTATTTAATCACCTACTTTGTCCCTTTACTCTCTTCCCATCAACTGTATTTTTCTTATAACCTGTTCTGTGGACAGAGCTGGATAACCCTTGATTGTACATCTGTAACTCCCTTCCTTCACACTGAAAAATCCTTATTCTCACCTCCATTTTCTTCCTGCCCCATAGGCAATGATTTAAACCCTTTTATGGTTCTTTTTTTAATTCTAAAAATATAATTATATATATTTATCCATATATTTATTTTTTTATTAGATAAACGGTAGCATATTTTTTCCCACCTTTTCCACTTACTAATTCTGGAGATCACTCAATACTAGTATAGATAGATTTCTCATTTCTGCACAGTACTCCATAGTGTAGATGTAGCACTATATAGTCAACTAGTCCCTGTTGGTGAAAAAATTAGTCAGTTGATCTAAGAAAGAAATGGAAAATTTAATTGAGCCAAATTGAGTGTTATAATCCAGGAATAGATTCTCATAAAGCTCTAAGAACTGTTCTGCCCCTTAGAGGTCAAAGCACAGTTATATCAATATAAGTTTTTGAGACAGAGGGCTGTATATTAAATGATGTATTATTGACAATTTATAGTAGTTAAACAAGTAATGGGCCCCTTCCTAGATTAAGAAGGACTGTTATCTTTTAAGGAACTGTCTTGTTGGTACTAGGAGAATGTTGCTCTGTATAGTTGAGCAGGTGTTACTGCAAATGGAGAGGTCTGGTCGATGTTTAATGCAGATACATAATGCACAGTGGCAGGAGAGAGGAGGCCAAAGGGCTGAGAAAATTTTTTGTGTTTGATTTTTTTTCTTGTCTTGCTATAAGATGTAATTTTATTTCATATACCATAATGTATTCAACTACTTCCCTTTGATGGACATCTGGGTGGTTTCCAATCTTTTGCTATTACAAATAATACTATAATGAATAGTCATGGACATTTTGTTTTAGGATATATTCCCAGAAGTTGGATTCTTAGGTCAAATGGCAAATTTGTATGTAATTTTGCTAGATGTGATCAAATACCCCTTCCCTTTCATGGAAGTATTAGCATTTTGCAATCCAGTCAGCAATGTATGTAATTTCCTTTTTTCTACACTGCTTCATCCAGGAGATGGGCTTCCCTGGTGGCTCAGCTGGTAAAGAACTGGCCTGCAATGTGGGAGACCTGGGTTCAAGCCCTGGGTTTGGAAGATCTCCTGGAGAAAGGAATGCTACCCACTCCAGTATTCTGGCCTAGAGAATTCCATGGACTGTATAGTCCATGAGGTCACAAAGAGTTGGACACAGCTAAACGACTTTCACTTCACTTTCATCAAGGAGAAATGTTGTCAAACTTTTCAATTTTTGCCCATCTGTTAAATAGTATCTCAGTGTAGTTTTAATTTCATTGCTTTATGATGAATGAGATTCATAATCTTTTCAGTGCATCAATTGCATATGTAATGGTTGTTTAATTTTTTAGGAAGTATAAAAGAATGTTAGGATTTATTATGTGATATTATTAAAGAAAAAATTGTTCTGACACTTGTCAAAACGTTAACAAGTAATGAACAACAGAAAGGAAGACTTAAGACTGTTGCAATAAAGCATTGCCATGGGGAGAGAGATCAGGCTCAACTCTGAATACCACAAAGATAGCTGAGAATTTGTAGCCACCCAGTGGAATGAAGGGTCAGTGGATGTAAAATTACTTAGTGGAGACATCAAGGGCAGGTGGATCCTTGCTGAAGATTGGCTGAGGGCTTATATATATCAAAGGTGGGAGATAAAGAATTTAATCAGATATTAAGGTTGGGCACATTCTCACTAACATGACATACCAAGATTCTTGCTAAGACTGGGATAGGCAGGCCAAAGATGCATTGGGCAGTGACAAATGGAGAAGGCACTGATTTAAATCTATGTAGCAACGGACAGAGGAGCCTGGTGGGCTGCAGTCCATGGGGTCGCTACGAGTCGGACACGACTGAGCGACTTCACTTTTACTTTTCACTTTCATGCATTGGAGGAGGAAATGGCAACCCACTCCAGAATTCTTGCCTGGAAAATCCCAGGGACAGGAGAGCCTGGTGGGCTGCTGTCTATGGGGTCACACGGAGTTGGACACGACTGAAGCAACTTAGCAGCAGCAGCAGCAGCAACGGATGAGCCTGGTGGGCTGCAGTCCATGGGGTCGCTAAGAGTCTGGCACGACTGAGTGACTTCACTTTCACTTTTCACTTTCATGCATTGGAGAAGGAAATGGCAACCCACTCCAGTGTCCTTGCCTGGAGAATCCCAGGGACAGGAGAGCCTGGTGGGCTACTGTCTATGGGGTTGCACAGAGTCGGACACGACTGAAGCGACTTAGCAGCAGAAGCAGCAAACTTTACCCTGGTTTACTGTGCTTTTCCTGGAAACTTCCCTGTAACTGGCCTCCTCACACCCTTCTTTCTTTTTGTTTCGAGGTGAAAGTGGTATTTAAGCCTGTGGCTTAGTCCGTCTCAGGGAGTTACTCAGTTTCCCCAGGGTATCTCCCATGTATACATGAGGTAGATATGTGAAACTTCTGATGTTTTTCTTGTTAATCGTCTTTTATTACAGAGGTCTCAGCCAAGAACTCAGAAGGGCAAAGGGGAAATTATTTTTTTTTCTCCCTTACATCAGTGTATATCATAAGGAAGGAAAAATTCTTACTTTGCCCATCTTAGGTTCCCCAGCTGGGATGCTGGAAACTAGACTGGCCAAAGATAGATTGGCAAGAGAAAAACAAGTTTATTAACATATGCATTACACATGTATGAATAAGAATCCTCAGTGATGAATAACATTAAAGATGGGATTAGAACTTGGGTTTTAATACCAGCAAAGGAAAAGAGGTTTGGGGTTTCTGGGTGAGAATCAAGATATAGGAAGGTAATCAGGAAAAGCATGGTAAATAAGAATTGTTTAGTAAGGTTTGTTTTGCAGATTTGAGTCCTTGTCCTCTCCTTTGATAAGAGTTTTAAGAGTCATCTTTAAGAACTAAAGAGCAAGACAAAATAATCCATTTTCCATAAGTACACTTTGGGGTGGCATATTCTGGTACTCCTCAATACAAGAATGAAATGTATACTTTCCTGAATTTTTGAAATATTTTTTTTAAAAATTAAATAAAACCCAACACATTAAAAATTTGGAAATTTTGGCCATGTCATAATTTTCTTCCCCAACTTCTAGTTACTTACAACATCCCAAGTATTACCTTTCCATCTGTTGGGGAAAAAAATCACTATCTGTATTAAGTTCATAACAGCTTTAAAATTTTGTTGTCTGTAGCAAAAGTCAAAATTTTAATAACAGAAATATTATTTAAAAGCTTAATTAGTGAACTTTAATTGATATAAGTTCAAATATCAGCAGCTCTAATTTCAAAACTCAATGAGTTAACAGCCATTAAAAACAATGAAATAATTCTATTTGCAGCAACATGGATGGACCTAGAGAGTGTCATACTGAGTGAAGTAAGTCAGACAGAGAAGGAAAAGTATCATATGACATCCCTTATATGTGGAATCTAAAAGGAAATGATAAAAATGAACTTACAAAACAGAAAGAGACTTACTGACTTAGAAAATAAACTTATGGTTGCCCAAGGGAGGGGATAATTAGGGAGTTTGGGAAGATCATGTACATACTGCCATATTCAAAATGGATAACCAACAAGGAGCTATTGTATAGCTCATGAAACTCTACTCAGTGTTATGTGCCCGCCTGGATGGGAGGGGGACTTTGGGGAGAATGGACACACGTATATGTATGGCTGAGTCCCTTCACTGTTCACCTGAAACTATCACAACATTGTTAATTGGCTATACCCCAATACAAAATAAAAAGTTTAAAGTATGAAAAAAAATTAATGAGTTAAAAGTTAGGATGGGACTTCCCTGGTGATGCAGCAGATAAGAACTCACCTGCCAATGTAGGGACATAGGTTCGATCCTTGGTCTGGGAAGATCCCACGTGCCACGGAGCAGCTAAGCCTGTGAGCCACAACTTCTGAGTCTGAAGTCTAGAGCCTGTGAGCCACAACTACTGAAGCCCGCGTGCCCTAGAGTCGCACACTACAACTATTGAGCCCGCTTGCTGCAACTACTGAAGCCTGCACGCCTAGGTCCTGTGCTGCACAGCAAGCGAAGCCACTGCAGGGAAGCCCTCACACCACAATGAAAAGCCCATGTGCAGCAACAAAGACCCAGTGAAACCAAAAATAAACAAGAAAACAAAAGGATGATGAAGATTCATATAAACGGATTAAAGATGTACCCTGTGAACTCTGCTGGTGCTCTGTAATGACCCAGAGGTGGGGGATGGATGAGCAGTGGGAGGGAGGCTCACTAGGGAGGGGATATATGTATACTTACAGCTGATCCACGTTGTTGTACAGCAGTTATCCTCCAATTAAAAAAAAGATGCCCCCTGCTTATTAGCTTCATATTACTTTTTCACAGCAGACTCGGACTACTAGCTCAAAATCTTGCCTGTGCCAAACTCAAATTTTTACACATCTAATTACTTTAACTGTATCCTAAAGAACCATATTTTAAGCCATTTAGATCCTGCCTGTTTTGCATACCCAGAATCCACAAGACAAATCCTCAGTCTAAGAAACCAAGTCCCTGCTGGCCTTCTGAGATCCATGACTAAGCTGTCTGCAACAGCACTTAGACGAAACCTCCTGCCTCGTTCCCTTCCTGCCTGGGAGTTCCCTTGCCTCTTCCCCTCCTGGTGGTGGCCCCACACCTCTGACTGGAAGGTCACCCACCCTCTATGGGAACTTCCCTTGCCTGAAACCTGCCAAGCACACCAGAGCAAAGCTCGTTGTGCGCTACTGCCACCTGCTGGTCTTTTCTTTAATAAGCCCCCAAATCCTCAAACTAAACAAAAGGAAAAGACCTGCCACTGGAGAAAAAACGGTCATAAGGAGTCATGCTTGCATACACAAGGCATAGAGAACCTTGTTCTTTCTATACATATTTCCTTTCGAGGAAGGATAAGATAAAAGACTTCTAGGATCCAAAAAGCTGATGAAGGTCTAGGGGAAGTTTTTCCTGTGGTTTTCCAGAAAGGAATCATGAGAGAGAAATTGAGCAGCTCAATCTAGTCGAATTATTTGAAACCCTTAGAAAAGTGCAATAAATAAAACTTTAGATGAATTAGAAAGTTGAGTTTTCTTCACAACATAGGTACACTATATTAAATAGTGAAAACGTACCATTTTATAAATGACAGTGCAAAATTATTCAAATCTTTGAAGTATATGCAATATGTCACAATGTATAAAACTTGGGCATTACAGTGAAAGAGATTTTGCTTTAATCTCTGCTGTTTCTCCTGGGGTTACATGCCTATGAACAAATTATTTAACTCTTTGATTCATTTAAGAATCATGGAGGTGAGTGGCCAAGATAGCAGAGTACAAACATCCTGAGCTCATCTCCTCCCACAGGCAAACCAAAACTACAACTACTTACAGAGCAACTATTGATAAGAAAGACTGATATCTAGAAGAAAAGACTGTCTACAACTAAAGATACAAACAATGAGATGGGTAGGAGGGGAGAAGACACAGTATAGTCAAGACCCATACCTCCAAGTGGGTGACCCACAAATGAGAGGCTAATTACAATTAACAGAGGTTCTCCCAAAGGAACAAGGGGCCTGAACTCCACGTTGGGCTTCCCATCCCAGGGATCCTATACCTGTAAGATGAACCCCAAAATATTTGGCTTTGAAGGCTAGTAGGGCTTACATTGGGGAGAGCCAGAGGGTTGTGGGAAACAGAGACTTCACACTAAAAGGGTACATACAAAATCTCACATGTTCCAGGACCCAGGGCAGAAGCAGTCATTTGAAAGGAGCCTCCGTGACACCCACCTATTGATCTTGGAGAGCCTCCTGTAGAGGCAGGAAGCAAATGGAGTTCACCCTTGTAACAGACACGGTGATGACTTTTGGCAGCTCATTCTACCACTAGGACACTGGTGCTGGGAACTGCCATTTTGGAATCCTCCCTCTAGCTTATTAATATTAGGACCAAGCCCTGCCCAGTAGGCAGGCTGCCTTAAGACCTGCTGAGGTAGAACATGGCCTTGTCCAGCAGAGGGCCCCGAACCTGGCTCCATACACCAGTGAGCCAGCAGTAGTCCCAGGAACCCCAGGACACCGCAGCTAGAGACCTGGGGACACAGCTCCACGCACCGGTTCACTAGCGTTGGGACCAGCCATCCACCAGTGAGCAGACATTGGCCCCAAGATTCCATGGGCCCAGGCCCCACCTATCAGTGGGCTAACACACCAACTCCAGAACCCCAGGGCCCTGCAGCCAGAGACCCCAGGACTTACCTCCATCTACCATGCCAGAACCAGCCCCAAGAAACCAAGGCCCTACCCACTAGTCAGTATGTGGGCACAAGTCCCAGGACCATTGCAGCCCCACAGACCACCATGGCAGGACCGGCCAACACCAGCTCTGAGACACAGTGGACTCTCAGCCAGCTGTCCCAGGGTCTGGCCCCACCTACCAAGGTGCTGACACTAGTTTCAGGACCCTCAAGGCTTTGCACCCAGAGAACCTAGGACACTGCTCTGACCACCAGTGACCAGTACAAGTTCCAGGACAGCCCGTGTCCAGGCCCCGCCCACGAGCATACCAATACCAGCTCTAAGAAACCCTTCAGCCAGCCACCCTGGGATCAAGCCCAACTCACAAAAGGGCCAGCACCAGCTCTGGGACACCTCAGAACGTGTAGTGAGTCATATCAGAGATTGGCCTCACCTACCAGCAGGCTGCTACTGTGTCTAGGAATCCCAGCCCTATATCCAGGTTTTACCGAGCAGTGGGCCAGGAGCCCTGGGAACCCAGTGGGGCTCTGCAGCCAGCTGCCCTGTGACCCAGCCACTAACTAGTGGCTTCGTGGGCCAGCCGCACCCATCAGACCACTAAGTGTAGTTAGCCCACCACAACAGAGGACCAATGCACCCCTCTCTGGGGTACCACTAGAGCACATTGCTCTGGTGACCAGACAAGAGTGTGCTGCTTGGATGCATAAGACCTCTCCTACAAACGGCACTTCTCCAAGGTTGGGAAATTTAACCAGCCTACCAAATACATAGCAATAAAAAGAACAAATAAAAAAGAACAAATTAGGCAAAATGAGGTAACAGAGGAACATGAGATGATCAAAGAACTCAAGAGAAGATAGAATGGACAGAGTGAGATGTTAGATGTTTTTAACAGAGAGTTAGAAAATATAAAGAAGAACCAAACAGAGATGAATACAAAAACTGAAATGCAAAATATAATAAAAGAAATCAAGAGTAGATTAGATGTAATAGAGGAAAAAATCAGTGAGCTGGAAGACAGAATAATAGAAATCACTGATGTTAAACAGGAAAAAAGACAAAAGAATAAAAAGAATGAGGACAGTTTAAGAGATCTCTGAGACAATACCAAGTACACTTATATTCACATTACAGGGGTCCCAGAAGGAGAAGAGAGAGAAAGGAGCAGAAAATATATTTGAAGATGTAATAGCTGAAAACTTCCCCAGCCTAGTGACAGAGTCAATTCCTAGGCAGGTTGATAAAAAGTCCAGGGTCCCCAAGGAGGAGAAAGGGGTCTGGAATTCTCAAGGAGGAGGAAAGGACAAATGTTTTTTTTCCTACATTCTTTAGTAAGGATTATATAACAATAATGTATCCTGCTTTTTTGTTGCTATCACACAAGCTGTGGAAAACTCTTCAAGAGATGGGAATATCAGACCACCTGACCTGCCTCCTGAGAAATCTATACAGATCAAGAAGCAACAGTTAGAACTGGACATGGAACAACAGACTGGTTCCAACTCAGGAAAGGAGTACGTCAAGGCTATATATTGTCACCCTGTTTATTTAACTTATATGCAGAGTACATCATGTGAAATGCTGGACTGGATGAAGCGCAAGCTGGAATCAAGATTGCCGGGAGAAATATCAATAACCTTAGATGACACCACCCTTATGGCAGAAAGCAAAGAAGAATTAAACAGCCTCTTGATGAAAGTGAAAGAGGAGAGTGAAAAAGTTGGCTTAAAATTCAACTAAGTTCAGAAAACTAAGATCCTGGCATCTAGTCCCATCATTGCATGGCAAATAGATGAGGAAACAGTGGAAAGAGTGGCAGACTTTATTTTTGGGGGCTCCAAAATCACTGCAGATGGTGATTGTATCAATTCTTCTATTTTACATATGGTAATGTATATGTTTCAATGCTACTCTCTCAATTCATCCCATCCTACCTTGGAGGAGACTTCTTGGAGAAGACTCTTGAGAGTCCCTTGGACTGCAAGGAGATTCAACTAGTCCATCCTAAAGGAAATCGGTCCTGAATCTTCATTGGAAGGACTGATGCTGAAGATGAAACTCCAATCCTTTGGCCACCTGATGCGAAGAACTGACTCATTAGAAAAGAACCTGATGCTGGGAAAGACTGAAGGCAGGAGGAGAAGGGGACGACAGAGGATGAGATGGTTGGATGGCATCACCGACTTGATGGACATGAGTCTGAGTAAACTCCGGGAGTTGGTGATGGACAGGGAGGCCTGGAATGCTGCATTCCATGGGGTCGCAAAGAGTCAGACACGACTGAGTGACTGAACTGAGTACTAGGGGTGTAACATGCAACATGATAAATATAATTAACCCTATTGTATGTTATATATGAAAGTTAGATTTAGTCCCTAGAGTTCTCATCATGAGAAGAACATTTTTTTTTCTGATTCTTTAATTGTGCATCTATATGAGGCAATGAACTTCCTAGCTGGTAAAGAACCTGACATAAGAGACATGGGTTCAATCCCTGGGTGGGGAAGATTCCCTGGAGGAGAGCATGGCAACCCAGTTCAGTATTCTTGCCTGGAGAATTCAACAGACAGAGGAGTCTAGCAGGCCAGAGTCCATAGGATCGCAACTATCAGACATGACTGAAGCAACTTACCATGCATGCATGCATGAGATGATGGGTATTTATTAAACCTGCAATAGTCACTTCATGGAGTATGTAAATCAGATCATTATATTTATCTTAAACTTATATAGTACTGTATGTCAAATATATTTCAGTAAAATTGGGGGGAAAAGAATCATGGTATGTATAATTTGTGCACAAATTCTAAGGACAGCGAGAATGAAAAACAGTCCCTTCTCACAAGCTCACAAACTAGCAAAAGAAACCAATAAACAAACCCCATAGTGAAAGTGGCTTGGTCGTGTCCAATTCTTTGTGACCCCATGGACTATATAGAATACTGGAGATCAGAATATTGGAGTGGGTAGCCTTTCCCTTCTCTGGGGGATCTTCCCAACCCAGGGATTGAACCCAGGTCTCCGGCATTGTGGGCGGATTCTTTACCAACTAAGCTATCAGGCTGCTGCTGCTGCTAAGTCGCTTCAGTCGTGTCCGACTCTGTGTGACCCCATGGACTGCAGCCTACCAGGCTCCTCCATCCATAGGATTCTCCAGGCAACAGTACTGGAGTGGGGTGCCACTGCCTTCTCTGAAGCTATCAGGGAAGCCCATCAAAACAAACCCCATACAATGTGATAAACACTAGCATAAAGTCAATCACAGGGACAATAAAGGATCATCAAGGAAAATCAACTATACTTTAATACAATTCCTTTAAAAATAGAGCATTAAGGAAACTTTCAATCCAGACCAGAGGAAAAGGAGGTGATCGTGCAGGGACAGAGTAGTTTTCTAGAGAAGACCATATTTTATAGTACAAACTACCTTTTAATAAACTTTGATGAGTCCCTAATGTCTTGAAATGATAAAATTAAGAGCAATTATATTATCTAGATCAGTACTATACAATGAAATGTAATGTGATCTATATGAATAATTTAAAATCTTCTCATAACCATATTAAGAAAAAACAAGTGAAATTAATTTTAACATTATATGTAACCCAATATACCTAAAATATTGTTTCAACATGTAATCAATATAAATTACTGAGTATTTTATAGTTTTCTGTACTAGGTCGTCAAAATTTACTGTGTGTCTTAGTACTTACCACTTATCTCAATTCAAACTAAGCCACATTTTAAGGGCTCAATGGTCTGACTAGCCAACACAAAACTAATTTGAATTACTAGTTCCCAGTATTTTCAAGCATGAAGACCTCTCAAAATATTTTGAGGATATCCACTTTATAGCTTGACACTTTTATTATCCCTTCCCTTGTGGCTCAGTTGGTAAAGAATCCACCTACAATGCAGGAGACCCCGGTTTGATTCCTGGGTCGGGAAGATCTACTGGAGAAGGGATAGGCTACCCACTCCAGTGTTCTTGGGCTTCTTTTGTGGCTCAGCGGGTGAAGAATCCGCCTGCAACGTGGGAGACCTGGATTCAATCCCTGGGTTGGGAAGATCCCCTGAAGAAGGGAAAGGCTGCCAACTCCAGTATTCTGGCCTGGAGAATTCCATGGACTGCATGGGGTCACACAGAGTCAGACACAACTGAGCGACTTTCACTTTTTTTTTCTTTCTTTGGCCTGACAAAACATATAGATAACTATTTTTAGGCATCACCTAAGTTCTATCATATCCACCTCTACTACCATAAGATCAATAAAGCTGACACATGAGCATTTTTTCAAAGGTTCCTTACAGAGATGATTCAAATATTCTGGTGCCATGATGAACTCCTAGAGAGAACAAGATGGTGGAGGAGTAGGTGGACATGGAGTACCTCTCTCTCCATGGATACATGAGGAATACACCTTCAGACACAGAAGTGCATGCAGAACACCAGCTGAGAGTGGAAAGGAGTACCTGACCAGTGGAAAAGAATATATAGAACCACACAAAACTCAGGAGGATGAAGGAACTAGGGGGAAAAACAGGAGTGTTAGTAGGACTGGACCTGCCCTCAGTGGGTGGGGGAACTGAAGCAGGGGTCTGATCCCCATGTTGGGGCAACTGTCTGGGTTAGAGGATAAACATTTAAGGCTGAGAGTGAAGCAACTGATCTGTGGCAGCCTAAATGGAATGAGAACAGACAGTCCTTGCCGCAGCCATACATACCCTGGACAGGGACACAGGTCCCCTGGAAGGGACAGAAGCTGGGAGCTGGACCTTAGGGATCATGGAGCAATCCCAGGGCGAAGGCTGCTGTTGACTGTGGAGAGATGGATCCAGGGGATGTGAGGGAGGAGACTGTGGTGGGAAATGCCTGTGGAGGAAAGCCGGGCAGCCATGGAAGCAAGGGGATACCGCTGCGTCACACGTGGAGGGTGGAGCCATCACCATAGCCTCTCTTCCCCCACACGCCTGCACTGGCAGCTGAACAATTGAGAGGCTGGCCCATCAAGCGCCTGATGCCCTAAACTGCAGAGTAGGACCCCAGCCAGGATGCCCCTTTAAGTGTCTGACATGCCAATCTATAGCAGAGGACCCCAGCCAGGGTGGTCCCTCTATGTGCCTGATGCACTGAACAACAGAGAAGGACCCCAGGCAAGGGAGCCCTCTAGGTGCATGAACAGGCAGAGCTACAAAGACTGGCCAAAGAGGCCTTCCGATCGCCAGGTACAAGAGGCTCGAACAAAGACTCTGAGAGGGCCATAACTCCTGCGGCAGAGGCAGGCCATGTCCCTGCACACTTGGTGCTGCCAGGGTCCCCGTGACCCAGGCAGCTCTGCCACCTTCAGCGCTCAACCCTCACCGGGGCAGAGGTGCCACAGACAAAAAAAAAGTCTTGTGTCTAAGCACGGAAGGTCGCTTCAGTTGTGTCCAACTCTGCAACCCTGTGGACTGTGGCCTGCCAGGCTTCTCTGTCAGGGGGTCCTCCAGGCAAGAACCCTGGAGCGTATTGGCCAACACTAGTTGCCATACCCTTCTAGAGCACTATATTTCCTGCTGCCCTAGCCGCCAATTCCTGAGTACCTGGTGCTGCCAGAATCCCTGCAACCCAAGCAGCTGCACCACCTCTTATGAACAACTCTATGGCAATAAAATGGATAACCTAGAAGAAATGGACAGATTCTTAGCACTAAAAGGGAGGCTGTGATCAAAGATCTCCCAAAAAACAAAACCCAGGACCAGATGCTTCACAGGAGAATTCTATCAAAGATTTGGAGAAGAGCTAATGCTTATCCTTCCAAAACTCTTTCAAAAAACTGCAGAGGAAGGAACACTTCCAAACTCATTCTATGAGACCACCATCACCCTGATACCAAAGCCAGACAAAGACAACACAAAAAAAAGAAAACTACAGACCAGTATCACTGATGAACATAGATGCAAAAATCTTCAACAAAATTTTACCAAACAGAATTCAACAACACATTAAAAAGCTCATACACCATGATCAAGTTGAGATGCATTCAGGGATGCAAGGATTCTTCAATATATGTAAATTAATCAATGTGATACACCATATTAACAAATTGAAAGATAAAAACCATATGATGATCTCAGTAGATGCAGAAAAAGCCTTTGACAAAATTCAGCATCCATTTATGACTGAAACACTTCAAAAAATGGGCATAGAAGGAATCTACCTCAACATAGTAAAGGCCATATATGATAAGCCTACAGCAAACATTATTCTCAATGGTGAAAAGCTGAAAGTAGTCCCCCTAAGATCAGGAACAAGACAAGGGTGTTCACTTTCACCATTATTATTCAACATACTTCTGGAAGTCCTAGATACAGCAATAAGAGAAGAAAAAGAAATAAGAGGAATCCAGATCAGAAAAGAAGTAGAGCTCTCACTGTTTGCAGATGACATGATACTGTACATAGAAAACCCTAAAGATACTATCAGAAAATTACTAGTCAGTGAATTTAGCAAAGTCACAGGATACAAAATCAATACACAGAAATCACTTGCATTTCTATATACTAACAGTGAAAAATAAGAAAGAGAAATTAAGGAATCAATCCCATTCACCATTGCAACAAAACAATTAAATATCTAGGATTAAACTTACCTAAGGAGACAGAAGAACTATACAAAGAAAATGATAAGACACTGATGAAAGAAATCAGAGATGACATAAACAGATGAGATATTCCATGTTCCTGGGTAGGAAGAATCAATATTGCTAAAATAAGTATACTACCAAACACAATCTACAGATTCAATGCAATCCCTATCAAATTAACAATGGCAATAAAAAATTTCACATTTCATATGGAAACACAAAAGACCCCAAATAGCCAAAGCAGTCTTGAGAAAGAAGAATGGAGCTGGAGGAATCAAACTTTCTGACTTCAGATTATACTACAAAACTACAGTCATCAAGACAGTATAGAACTGGCACAAAAACAAATATAGACCAATGAACCAAGATAGAAAGCCCAGAAATAAACCCATTCACCTGTGGGTACCTTATTTTTGACAAAGAAGGCAAGAATATACAATGGGGAAAAGACAGCCTCTTCAATAAATGGTGCTGGGAAAACTGGACAGGTACATGTAAAAGAATGAAATTAGAGCACTTCCTAACACCATACACAAAGATAAACTCAAAATGGATTAAAGACCTAAATATAAGAGAAACTATAAAACTCTTAGAGGAAAACATAGGCAGAACAGTCGATGACATAAATCAAAGCAAGATCCTCTATGACCCACCTCCTAGAGTAATGAAAATAAAAGTAAACAAATGGGACCTGATTAAACTTAAACACTTTTGCACAGCAAAGGAAACTATAAACTATAAGGTGAAAAAACAACCCTCAGAATGGAAGAAAATAAAAGCAAAGGAAACAACTGGTGATTAATTTCCAAAATATATAAGCAGCTCATACAACTCAATACCAGAAAAACAATCAACCCAATCAAATAGTGGGGAAAAGACCTAAACAGACATTTCTCCAAAGAAGACATATAGATGGCTAACAAACACATGAAAAGATGCTCAACATTGCTCATTATTAGAGAAATGCAAATCAAAACTGCAATGAGATATCACCTCACACCAGTCAGAATGGCCATCATCAAAAAGTCTACAAACAATAAATGCTGGAGAGGGTGTAGAGAAAAGGGAACTCTCTTGCATTGCTGGTGGGAATGTAAATTGATACAGCCACTATGGAAGACAGTATGAGATTTCTTAAAAAACTAGGAATAAAGCCACCATATGACCCAGTAATCCCACTCCTAGGCATATACTCTGAGGAAACCCAAATTGCAAGACCCATGTATCCCATTTTTCCTTGCAGCGCTATTTACAATAGCTAGAACATGGAAGCAACCTAGATGTCCATCAACAGATGAATGGATAAAGAAGCTGTGGTACATGTACACAATGGACTATTACTCAGCCATAAAAAGGAACACATTTGAGTCAGTTCTAATGAGGTGGATGAACCTAGAGCCTATTATACAGAGTGAAGTAGGTCAGAAAAAGAAAGATAATTATTGTATACTAATAGCAAGAAGGGATAAGAAAGCCTTCCTTAGCGATCAATGCAAAAAAATAAAGGTAAACAAAGAATGGGAAAGACTAGAGATCTCTTCAAGAAGATTAGAGACACCAAGGGAACATTTCATGCAAAGATGGGCTCGATAAAGGACAGAAATGGTATGGACCTAACAGAAGCAGAAGATATTAAGAAGAGGTGGCAAGAATACACAGAAGAACTGTACAAAAAAGATCTTCAAGACCAAGATAATCACGATGGTGTGATCACTGACCTAGAGCCAGACATCCTGGAATGTGAAGTCAAGTGAGCCTCAGGAAGCATCACTATGAACAAAGCTAGTGGAGGTGATGGAATTCCAGTTGAGCTATTTCAAATCCTGAATGATGCTGTCAAAGTGCTGCATTCAATATGCCAGCAAATTTGGAAAACTCAGCAGTGGTCACAGGACTGGAAAAGGTCAGTTTTCATTCCAATCCCAAAGAAAGGCAATGCCAAAGAATGCTCAAACTACAACACAATTGCACTCATCTCACACGCTAGTAAAGTAATGCTCAAAATTCTGCAAGCCAGGCTTCAGCAATACGTGAACCATGAACTTTCAGATGTTCAAGCTGGTTTTAGAAAAGGCAGAGGAACCAGAGATCAAATTGCCAACATCCACTGGATCATGGAAAAAGCAAGAGAGTTCCAGAAAAACATCTATTTCTGTTTTATTGACTATACCAAAGCCTTTGACTGTGTGGATCACAATAAACTGTGGAACATTCTGAAAGAGATGGGAATACCAGACTACCTGACCTGCCCCTTGAGAAACCTATATGCAGGTCAGGAAGCAACAGTTAGAACTGGACATGGAACAACAGACTGGTTCCAAATAGGAAAGGCGTATGTCAAGGCTGTTTATTGTCACCCTGCTTATTGAACTTATATACAGAGTACATCATGAGAAACGCTGGGCTGGAAGAAGCACAAGTGGGAATCAAGATTGCTGGGAGAAATATCAATAACCTCAGATACACAGATGACACCACCCTTATGGCAGAAAGTGAAGAGGAACTAAAAAGCCTCTTGATGAAAGTGAAAGAGGAGAGCGAAAAAGTTGGCTTAAGGCTCAACATTCAGAAAACGAAGATCATGGCATCCAGTCCCATCACTTCATGGGAAATAGATGGGGAAACAGTGGAAACAGTGTCAGACTTTATCTTTTTGGGCTCCAAAATCACTGCAGATGGTGACTGCAGCCATGAAATTAAAAGATGCTTACTCCTTGGAAGAAAAGTTATGACCAACCTAGATAGCATATTCAAAAGCAGAGACATTACTTTGCCAACTAAGGTCCATCTAGTCAAGGCTATGGTTTTTCCAGTGGTCATGTATGGATGCGAGAGTTGGACTGTGAAGAAAGCTGAGCACCGAAGAATTGATGCTTGTGAACTGTGGTGTTGGAGAAGACTCCTGAGAGTCCCTTGGACTGCAAGGAGATCAGCCCTGGGATTACTTTGGAAGGAATGATGCTAAAGATGAAACTCCAGTACTTTGGCCACCTCATGTGAAGAGTTGACTGATTGGAAAAGACTCTGATGCTGGGAGGGATTGGGGGCAGGAGGAAAAGGGGACGATAGAGGATGAGATGGCTGGATGGCATCACCAACTCGGTGGACGTGAGTTTGAGTGAACTCTGGGAGATGGTGATGGACAGGGAGGCCTGGCATGCTGTGATTCATGGGGTCACAAAAAGTCCGACACGACTGAGCAACTGAACTGAACTGAAGTGAACTGAATGCATATATATGGAATCTAGAAAAATGGTACTGAAGAATTTATTTACAGGGCAGCAATGGAGAAACAGACATAGAGGATAGACTTATGGACATGGGGAAAGGTGAGGAGAGTGTGAGATGTATGGAAAGAGTAACATGGAAACTTACATTCATATGTAAGATAGACAGCCAATGGGAATTTTCTCAGGAAACTCAAACAGGGGCTCTGTATCAACCTAGAGGGGTGGATGGGGAGGGAGATGGAGGGGAGGCTCATAAGGGAGGGGATATATGTATACCTATGGCTGATTAATGTTGAGGTTTGACAGAGAACAACAAAATTCTGTAAAGCAATTATCCTTCAATTAAAAAAAAAAAAAGAAAAAAGAACTCCTAAGGTCTCTTCCAATTGATGGTAGTATGAGTTCTCCTTCCAACTCTTTCACTTACCAGCTATGAGACCTTGGGTAATATACTAAACCTCTCTAAACCACTGTTCTTTCATCTTTAAAAAACAAGAACAGTATCTACTTAATATTTGTTGAGCACTCCAGGCATCTTACAGATCAGCTCTTTAAATCCTCACTGCAATCCCATGAGAAACATCTCATGGGAGATGAGATGTTAATCTCATCATGGGACATGAGATGTAATATAGCAACAGGTATATTATCCCCTGTTCTTGCCTGGAGAATCCCAGGGACGGGGGAGCCTCGTGGGCTGCTGTCTATGGGGTTGCACAGAGTCGGACACGACTGAAGCGACTTAGCAGCAGCAGGGGCTATAGTCGGAGAAGGCAATGGCACCCCACTCCAGTACTCTTGCCTGGAAAATCCCAAGGATGGAGGGGCCTGGTGGGCTGCAGTCCATGGGGTCGCTAAGAGTCGGACACAACTGAGCAATTTCACTTTCACTTTTCACTTTCATGCACTGGAGAAGGAAATAGCAACCCACTCCAGTGCTCTTGCCTGGAGAATCCCAGGGACAGGGGAGCCTGCCATCTATGGGGTCGCACAGTCGGATACGACTGAAGCGACTTAGCAGCAGCAGCATATTATCCCTATTTCACACAGATGCACTCAGAGGCACAAAGGTGTTAATTAATTTGTCCAAGATTATTCAGCTATAATTTGAACCCCAAATTTGCACTGTCAGTCCCTGTGTTATATACTGTTTTTAAGTTACAGTGATTCTCTAATGAGATAATGTGCACAGACACTTAGTACATCCAAGTTCAATACATGTCAATTATTATTATTAAGATTCTAATGTCCATATTTGTACCTTTTTAAAATGCTCTTTCCAAACCTGAAATCATCTAGAAAATAATTGCCTTGCTTCATCATTCAGAAAATAATTGCAAGTCCCATCTCCTACATAAATCTTTTTTAACTGAGTTGATCGCTCTCTAAAACTTCCCTTTGATATCTAAAGGAGTGCAGAATATGGCCCATAATTCTACACCAATGATTATCCCTTAATACTTTATCAACAGTGATAATTATGGAGGAAGAAATTCCCTCTCATATCCCAACCCTGCTCATAGAAAGTCATTCATTCACTCATTCAGTAAGGGCCTATTCTATGTCAGGCTCTGAGTTAGGTGCTAGACATGTACGGCAAACAAAACACATGGTTCCTTTTCTCATGGAAATTTTTACAATAAACATGACAGTACACAAATAAATGTATAAATACAAATTGTGATTCAGATTCAGATCAGTCACTCAGTCATGTCCGACTCTTTGCGACCCCATGAATCGCAGCATGCCAGGCCTCCCTGTCCATCACCAACTCCCGGAGTTCACTCAGACTCACGTCCATCGAGTCAGTTATGCCATCCAGCCATCTCATCCTGTTGTCCCCTTCTCCTCTTGCCCCCAATCCCTCCCAGCATCAGAGTCTTTTCCAATGAGTCAACTCTTTGCAATTGTGATCAATTTCATTAAAAAAAAAAAGAGGCCTTTGGAAAGACAGTTTCAGTTCAGTTCAGTCACTCAGTCGTGAGACAGTTTAAGGGATATAATTTAGCTCTAAGGAGTAAGAGAAGGCCTCTCTGAAGAAGTAACATCTAAGCTAAGACTTGAAGAACGAGTAAAAATTTTTCAGGGAAAGAGCAAATGATAAAACAGTCCAGTCAAAGACCCTGAAGCAAAAGAGCCTGCCATGTTTAGAAACTGAAGAAAACCAAAGTAGCTGAGCTATAGTGAGCAAGAAGAAAGTGGCAGAAAATGAGGTTAAAAACTGTACAGGGCCAGGTGAGACTCTGATGAAGAGCAGGTGTATTGTGCAACGTGGAAAAAAAAAATACCTATTACTGTATTTATACAGTACATACTCAGGAAATTGGACCTTGCTCATCTCTTCTTGACTAGAAGGGTGGGGATTGGCATAGTTTTAAAAAGAATGAGCAATCCTGACCTACTATTTCAAGGGTACTAGTGTTGCCTGGAAAATCCCATGGACGGAGGAGCCTGGTAGGGTCACTGAGGGTCGGACACAACTGAGTGACTTCACTTTCACTTTTCACTTTCATGCACTGGAGAAGGAAATGGCAACCCACTTCTTGCCTGGAGAATCCCAGGGACAGCGGAGCCTGGTGGGCTGCCGTCTATGGGGTCGCACAGAGTCGGACACGACTGAAGTGACTTAGCAGCAGTGTTGCTTCTACAGTGAATCCCTTAAACAACCCATCGTTTTGCCTAGAACTTACACAGCAAACATCCACACTGTCTACTATCATGTGCAAGCCATCCAAACAAGGTAAAGATGGTTGAATAACATTGCCTATGATCACAAAGGCATTTTACAGGCTAATAGCACCAAGTAACACAAGGAAATGAAAAAAAGAATGGATGGAAGTTCAATGAGCATAATCTAAGTAAGAAACTAAGCCTGCTGCAAATTCTGAATTATAACACTTAGTATATATTGTATACTGAGGTTTAAATTATCTACTCAGTTATAAGAATTGTAAGGCCAGGTTGGGTGAGGGGTGAAGATGGAGGGAATCAAATGAATCAATGAATGTCAAGCACCTAAAAACATGCCTGATGCCTGACATGGCATCTGAAAGTGAAACTACCATTATTATTATAAACAGTGACTAACAGGGTAATAACAAAATATCTGAATAAATAATCTGGGTATGTTAGCTATACATATACTACCAAAATGAGAAATGAACAAGACTTTCACAGTGGATATGGGCAAGTTCAAATATTAAATGTAGCATGCAATAAGAACTAGATATAAACATAGCTGCTGTCAGAAGGGTATATACTATCTAAATGTTTCTCTTAAAAGGCTGAGTTGGACCATAAAGAAGGCTGAGGGCTGAACACTTGATGCTTTCGAACTGTAGTACTGGAGAAGACTCTTGAGAGTCCCTTGGACTGCAAGATCAAACCAGTCAATCCTAAAGGAAATCAATCCTGAATATTCACTGGAAGGACTGAAGCTGAGGCTGAAGCTCCAATACTTTGGCCACCTGATGCAAAGACCCGATTCACTGGAAAAGACCCTGATGCTGGGAAAGAGTGAGGGCAAGAGGAGAAGGGGGCAACAGAGGATGAGATGGTTGAATGGCATCACCAGCTCAGTGGACATGAGTTTGAGCAAGCTGCAGGAGACAGTGAAGGACAGGTCAGCCTGCGGTGCTGCAGTCCACTGGATCGCAAAGAGCTGGACACGACTGAGCAACTGAACAACACAAATCATCTAAGCAATAATCCAACTGATTCAGCCTTGCACCCCTGCAGGACACTGTGGTTACCATGTGGCTAGCCAACTAAATATTTGAACAAAGAGGCAAAATCAGTGGCATCACATGCAGCCTTCCAGCAACAGCCTGAAGAGATGGAATCTCCCCTCTTACTTGGTTCCTAAGCTTTCTCTTTATGGAACTCTAGCAGCCATTTAGAACTAGTTTAGATTACTGGCTTTTTTGCTTGTCTCTCCAGACTATTCCCAATTACAGCTTCACTTCTGGTTTTAAAGCCCTAAAAACTCTACAGGCAACAAAGGCTAGAGAATTATGAATTGGACACGCTGAGTACCAAAAAGTAATGCAAAGGAGGAAATGTTTCTGCACTGGCAGAGCGGAACAAATTGACTTACAAGCTGTTCATTCCAAACACTGCTAATCAGTGTACTTTTCAAATCCCAGAATTAATACCAAAGTGGTGAGAATAAAACTAGGGGCCTTTCCTGATAGGCAGGACAGGCATGAGACTTCCTGAATAAATCAACAGACAAATGAATAAACAAATTTAATGGGAGGATATTTGATTTTGACTCAGACATCCTATAAAATCCTATAGATTAAAGCCAGCTGTGGTTGACCACTGTGCTCTACAAGTATAAATGAAGAAGCATCTTACAGAAAGGGATCTAAAGCAGAGTTCAACATTCAAAAAGTCTTAGGGAGGTACGGAAGGAGCGTGGGAGTCAGTACACTATCTGATATCATAGAAATGAAGGTATCAAGAACAACAGTAATTTTGATTGCTTTATTAAAATGTTCCTCATAGAATTCTTTACAAAAACATTATGTCCTAAAAAAGTCATTCAACAAATATCAAGACCTTCTATGTATAGGACACTGATGGAAAAAGCAAAGGAATCTGTGTTCCTGATCCTTAATACAACTCAAAAATACGCAAAATTCGGAAAGGTCAGTTCAAAAGCTTAAATTTTCCATCACTTACAATTTCAATAATGCTGAAATTTTAATTTAGTATTGTGCTTATAGTGCTATCCCTATATTTTGTTCATAAGAACAAAAGTCCATCATTCCCTGCTATATAAAATATTTATGTTCATATTTTAGAGATATATTTATATAAATATATTTATATAAAACAAAATCTTCTGAGTTGCAGATAAATAAAAAAATCTTAAAGAAACCAAAACACTATCAAAGTTAAAATTATCATACATTTCATCCATTAATTCTAGTATAAGTTTAGACAGAGTTTTAGATCTTCTTCACGAAAGAAATGTACGAACTGTACCCTTGATTGTACCTCTACAAATAGGGCATTTTCTTAGAGAAGGGGCACAGTCTTTGCAAACTACTAGATGACCGCAAGGAATAAACACTATGGACACTTCTTTGTCCATACACACTTTACATGTTCTTTCTTCTTGTAGTCTCCTCAATTGTTCTTCCATTGGTAAATCTAAGAAGAGAGAAAAAATGTTAATAAAAGGCAATTTGCTGCTTCTCCTCCAATGAAAAGCCAAGAAAATAAAAAACAATGTTTTCTTCTGGTTTAAATTATTAATATTTTACCTGAAACATTTTCTGTAGGAATGTATTTTATGTCTTGTTGCACTAAGGGAGCAAAAGCAAAAGCATTACTATTACAAATAAGGTTAACAATATTTAGTCACAGAATATATATTTTTAAACTAACAGTTTGGACTCTGCCCAAACACTATAAATAATTTTCAAAATGTCAAGGCAACAAAAGCCTTCTATCTTTTTGTACAAGTACTAGTTTACAAATTAGGTTGAATTATTTTCAGTAATCACAAATTATTAATATAAGCATATTTTTCAATTGACCTAGAAAGTTTCAAAAGTAATTTTTCAGCACTCACCAAATAAACGCTTGTATAACATGGGATCAATTTCTTGTAGAGAGTTTTTGAATATGGTGGCTGCAAAATTTCCTTTCACTAAAATAGTATCAATCAGTTCTCTTGCTTGTAAAGATGTTTGTGTTTTCTGTTTAATAACATCATGCTCTTGTTCACTAATCACCCTGGCAGTTAGGAGACTATCCAGAATTGGAAGCACACAAGTCAGATGTTGAAAAAGTGCCATTCTATTCTTCCGGATTAATGACAGGTCATCTTTATAGAAAAGAACACAAACATAATCACATTCAAACTCTGTCTGCAAACTTCCTTCCACATACACACATATAACTGAATGAAAACAACCATAATTCAGTATCAGTTAGCACTGAAGTTGATTGCTAGCTTGGCAGTGCCAAAGCAGAAAATAACTCTATTTATAATAAGAACTAATGCTGAGCACTGTGGTAGGCACTTCACATGTATTAACTCATTTCATCTTTACAACAGCCCAGCTCAGTCAGTAAAGAATCTGCCTGCAGTGCAGGAGACCCTGGTTTGATTCCTGGGTTGGGAAGATCTGCTGGAGAAGGGACAGGCTACCCACTCCAGTATTCCTGGGCTTCCCTTGTGGCTCAGCTAGTAAAGAATCTGCTTGCAATGTGGGAGACCTGTATTCGATCCCTGGGTTGGGAAGATCCCCTGGAGAAGGGAAAGGCTACCCACTCCAGTATTCTGGCCTGGAGAATTCCATGGACTGTATAGTCCATGGAGTTGCAAAGAGTCGGACAGGACTCAGTGACTTTCACTTTCACTAGTGTCCTTATTTAGTAGATAAGAAAACAGAGGCACAATGAGGTAAGTAAATTGCTAAAGTACATAAAACTAGCAAAAGTCAAACTGAGGCAATTTGGTGTCATAATCTCTGCTTTCAACAATTCTGCAATACTGCTAATCCTTTAACCAAATAAACCTTAGAGCCAAATGAAATTGAAATTTCAATCCAATCTAGTCCAAGTGGGAAAGGCAAAATCAAGAGAATTAAAAATGACACATTTTTTCTTAAATTATCACCCATAAAACTTCTTTAAAATTCCATTTAATTATTATTTCCCCAAATTATACATGGTATCACCATTAGCTCAATATTTTATAACAATGGGGAAAAGGCACTAACGACATTTTGAAAAAGAAATCCTACTTGTCACACCTTCCTGTGCTATAGGATCACTATATTCTCCTTAAAAATCTAGATTTTGTATCTACTAGTAAAATATTTTATATTTGAAACTCTGCAATTGCATTATCTTTATGGAATATGACTTATGAATCTAGGTTTGTTAATTAACTATCATATAGTTTTACCATGATCCATTAAGCTTTACTATAAAATAAAAAGGGAAGTTGAGTTGTCTAAAGAAAGATTATTTGAGTGGAGATGATTGATATATTTTAGAAACTCTGACTCTATCAAATAGGACACGTAAATAAAACCATTTAACAAGGAACACCGTTTAACTAGTGCCTATTCAGATGGTCCAGGCTCAAGATACACATTTCAAAGAGGATTGAAGCTCTGAAAATAAAAGAGAAAACGAACAGAACAGTGTCTGGGTAAAAAGTCAATGTTTCACACATACCTGCTGAACAAATGAACGATCAGGGTTCGGCAATTTAAAGAGCAGTTGGAACAAAGAAATTTGAAGTAGATTACAGCAGAGGGATGGAAGAATCAGAATTTACCATATTGTTAAGTAATTTATTATAAAGAAGTAGTGATATATTAGAAAATTAAAGTATAATTTTATATTGAAGTATATTCATTTTAAAGTTTTTTATTTTTCTAATTACATTTTACTTAAACTAATAAGTTCTCTGAAATTCTTAAGATTTCTAAAATTAGACTGCTACTGACTGAGGAAAATAGTCTCACTTCAAAGTCATAGGCTATATTATAGCTTATAAGAAAGTAAAGACTTGAATACACCTTTGAAACATACTATTCTTTTATTCTGGAAAAAAATATCCTAAGTTGCCTCTTTAAGTGCACATTTGTAAAGAAATCACCCACCTACCATTCTCAGAAACTAGAAATTAATTAGTAACACAAACGTAAGAATTTTCATTGTCATTCAAAAAATATTTCTTGGGCACAGACTGTGCAGACACATGAAAGTTATCTTATACCGTTTGTTGACTTGGAGTTATCTCTGGAAACTATTGATTTTTTTTTTTAAGAAAAATAAGTATTTTATAGCTGGATGGCTTTAGACTTCAAAGAGTTTTTAAACAGTTGTGGAGATGAGTGTTCTCTTCTTTGAGCAGTTGTTCACTGACAACCAGTGCTAAGACTGTGAGAACTACAGGAAGGACATGCAGTCTTATCTTCCCTTTAAAATGAAAAAGAACTTGGCAAGGCTGGGCAAACTTGGACTATATGCTGTACTGGTGACGTGTACAACTGAATAAGTAAGTCACACTTTGGTAAATAGAGGATGCTGTATCATCATGATCTGATATGTCAGTCTGGGTTGGCCAAGGGTAGATTTATCCAGGAATGGAGTGGACAATCTCACAGTCAACTATCCTGGGAAGAAAGAGGTCTCAGATGGCCATGGACAAGGGAAGGGGTGCAAACCTTTCTCATTCTGGGCTTTGTGGCTATTTGGGGGCCTCCTGAGAAATCTGTACACAGGTCAAGAAGCAACAGTTAGAACTGGACATGGAACAACAGATTGGATCCAAACTGGGAAAGGAGTACGTCAAGGCTGTATATTGTCACCCTGTTTATTTAACTTATATGCAGAGTACATCATGAGAAATGCTGGACTGGATGAAGCACAAGCTGGAATCAAGATTGCTGGGAGAAATATCAATAACCTCAGATATGCAGATGACACCACCCTTATGGCAGAAAGTGAAGAACTAAAGAGCCTCTGGATGAAAGTGAAAGGAGAATGAAAAAGGTGGCTTAAAACTCAACATTCAGAAAACTAAGATCATGGCATCTGGTCCCATCACTTCATGACAAATAGATGGGGAAACAATAGAAAGAGTGACAGACTTTATTTTGGCGGGCTCCAAAATCACTGCAGATGGTGATTGCAGCCATGAAATTAAAAGATGCTTGCTCCTTGGAAGAAAAGCTATGACCAACCTAGCTAGCATATTAAAAAGCTGACATTACTGTGCCAACAAAGGTCCGTCTAGTCAAACCTATGGTTTTTCCAGTCGTCATGTATGGATGTGAGAGTTGGGACTATAAAGAAAGCTGAGCGCCGAAGAACTGATGCTTTTGAACTGTGGTGTTGGAGAAGACTCTTGAGAGTCCCTTGGACAGCAGGCAGATCCAACGAGTCCATCCTAAAGGAAATCAGTCCTGAATATTCATTGGAAGGACTGATGCTGAAGCTGAAACTCCAATCCTTTGGCCACCTGATGAGAAGAACTGACTCATTTGAAAGGACCCTGATGCTGGGAAAGATTGAAGGTGGGAGAAGAAGGGGACAACAGAGGATGAGATGGGTGGATGGCATCACTGACTCAATGGAATTGAGTTTGAGTAAGCTCCGGGAGTTGGTGAAGGACAGGGAGGCCTGGCATGCTGCAGTCCATGGAGTCGCAAAGAGTCGGACATGACTAAGTGACTGAACTGAACTGAACTGAGCCTTGCTTGGGACTTTCCTAGTCATTTGTGTAAACTGGTCAGAGCTACACAGAGATCAATCAGGAGCTAGGCAGAGAGATTCATGAGGATGGGTTTAGGGGCACCAAGAGAGCACACATACAGTTATGGCTGTCAATTGCCATGTGTGATATAATGTCCTTCCGTGATCCCTAAATCTCCAATAAGAGCTTGTTAAGAGTTGTAGTCTGTTTTCAGCTGTGTTGAAAGGACTCTTGGATCTGGTCCATGCTTGAGAAAGAGTGGCCAAGGAGGGATCAACATTTCTCTTTGTCCAGGCCAAAGTGATGATGGAAGCAGAGCAACCAGATGAGAATGAACATGCTGAGAGGAGAGAGTTTTTTGAAGAGCAACAGAGCAGAGCTAACAAGACGACACGGCTAGCATGGAAGGTCACAGGCAACTTGTCTTGCGAGAACGTGAAACAGTATCCCAGCACTCTTTTAAATAACAGAAAGACACTCCAAAGGGGAACTCATATCTTGTGTGAGCAAATAGGAAACTTAATGATAATTTGTATATTCCTTTATAGTCACAGGTTGAGACACACTGTTATGCTACTATTAATAGTTGTCCCTGATCCCACCCCAATTTACAGCGAAGAGGAGTGAGCAACTAGTCCGGGATCAAAAATGTGCCATGGGCTTCCCTGGTGGTCCAGTGGTTAAGAATCCACCTTGTAATGCAGAGGACACTGGTTGAATCCCTGGTCTGGGAAGACTGAACGTGCCAAGGAGCAACTAAGCCTGTACACCACAACTACTAAGCATGCGCTCTAGAGCTTGAGAGCTGCAACTGCTGAAGCTCGAGTGCCACAGAGTCCGTGCTCCACAACTGGAGAAGGCACTGCAACAAGAAGCCACGCACCACAACTAGAGAAGCCCACGTGCAGCAAGGAAGACCCAACTGCAGCCAAAAATTTAAAAAAAAAAAAAAAAAAAAAATTTTTTTAATGTGCCATGAATAATTATATACACAATCAATTATTCAGAGTAAACACAGAAATTAAGCAAAGGCAGGAAAATTTGCTTTCACTCAATATATACAATTTCAATTTACTAATAAGCAATCAAATATAGTTTAATGTGAAGAAAGTTTTCAGAATTCAAACGTAGAAGACTGAACATAAAATCCAATTGGATTAATGAGTATATTTTCAATAACATATACAGTGGCATCCTTATGGAAATAGAGACTGTAAATAAATATGTGTACCTGATTCTTTTTCCTCAGTTGCTCTTTCTTTCTCCTCTTCCCTTATTTCATCTTCTGCATTAAGTAAATCTAATACAAGATCACTGATGGTTTTATAATTCTCTCCAGTCATTAGGATTTTACTCTGAACTGTCTGCTTTACCAGCCTTCTACTAAAGCCCATTTCCAAAGCAGCTTTAACCACAGGTGTATTCATCATGACTGAATCTTCTGAATGGTTTTCTCCAGGTCCAAAATGAATAACTATACGAAATAAGGAATTTAACACATTATGGGAGAGTTTGTATATTTTTTAAATTGTGATTTATTACAATATCCAAAATATAAGGCCCAGAAAATATGCAGGGACTATTTTTGTACTACCTTTCGTAAATTTAAAATAATGGTATACATGTTCAGTCACTAAAATAGGAACATGGAACATTGTATTCAGACACAAAATATGCATTATCTGGCATAACTATAAGTGGGAGAAAGAAATAGAATGTTGGTGCTGGTGGATCATCCCAACCAGTATTGAGATTCCTTTTTCCCCAAGTTGAATGAACAAATGAGCTTTCTAAATTAAATATGTTTTATATAATTTTGAAATAGGCCAATTGTCATCACTCATCTCTATTCCTGCAGTGGCCTTCTACAACACTGTTCCTATCTAATTTATTCTCAATATTGTAATCAGAATGCCTTTTTAAAAACATAAATCTGAATTTCCATAAATTCCATCAACAATTCCTTTGCCTTTAAGGTAACATTCAATTGTACCTTATAAGATCTTACACAGTCTGGACCCTAACCCCTTCAGCCTCACCACTGGCCACTTACTCAATTGTCTTCTAGCCCAGAAGTCACAAACTGACAGCTGCTGGTTCAAATTCCGCCTATTGTGCTGACTACTGTTAAGCCAGCCTGCTTCATTCATTCATCTCTTCACAAATCCTACTTCTATCCATACAAAAGTTTGTTCAGTTCTTCTAATTTGCCTGTTCTCCTTTGTCACTTAAGTCTTTCACGTGCTGTTCTCTCTGCTGAGAATATTCTTTTCCTCCGTTTGTTATTTGGTTAACTTTTATTCTTCTGTTTGCTTCTGTGCTAAGACAAATACTTCTTCTGGAAAGGCTTTTCTGATCCTCCAAGTCTGGACTAATGTTCCATATGTGCTCTCTGAGCCCACTTTATTTTCTGCACCATTATCCTCTCTGTATCCCTCAGACTAGCAGCTCATGAGAACAGGTGTTACATTTATTCTGTTCTTTGTTTCTCAGGACAGCAGAAGCACAACAAATATTTATTGAATTGAATTTAACACTAGATAATGAAGAAGGGCTTATTCAAATATTGGCTCTATCACCTTTTAGGTTAAGGTGATAGGTCACTTAACCTCTCTGAGCCTCCAAGTCCTTATTGAAAAAAATGGGAATATTATTTTCTACTCTCCATTTCATAGAAATAATATGTATGCAATCTTATGCCATAGTGTATCTGTTCCCACACTGGTCTGAAAACTGGATGTATGCAGTTTGTTAAATCTAGAGACAGTCAAGCACCACTTTTTAGATACTATGATTCAATTCAGTAGGGTTAAAGTGAGACTAGAAATCTATATTTTTTGGAGTTCCTCAGGCAATTATGATATGCACTGAGGTTTGAAAAATATCAAGTGTATTTGAAAATTCATTGTAAATTATAAATCATAACATAAATGTATATTATGTAATTATCAGCTTTCAATCTTAACAGTATCAAATGATTCTAATATTTAAATGTAGCAGTTATTATTAGTATACATACTTGGTGACTCTGTATTTTCATCTTCTGGATTGTCTGAAGTAGATAACAGCTACAAAAAAAATGTACATAAATTAAAATGTAAATTTCATCTTATTCATTGCAATAAAAATTAATCAAGAGACTTGTTCAATTTATTGCATACTGACTTGTTTATTGGGAACATGGTTTTTTATGTCAAAAGCAGAATTTTATTTACATTCAACAGCAATTCTGTAGGCCATAAACTAGTAAGAATTTCTTCACATGTGTGTATGTATTAACAAATAAAACGCATTTTCATTAAGGCACAAAAAGGGTTATACCTTTTCAGTGATCTACAAGACAATCATTGTTTACCTATTATCCCAAAGATCTTCCATTTTCTGGGTGTTTCTTTGGGATAAGCTGGATTGAATATTAGTTCCATTGACCGTGGCTAGGAAGTGTTTGACCCTCAAGCTATTCTATAAGTTCTTATTTGCTTTTCTGGGAAGATTAGAAAGAGCAATACAATTATCTTCCTCAAATCCTTTTAAGAAAAATTTATATAGTATAGCTCATCATCATGGTGATATAGAGTGTAACTTAAATGCTACTACCAAGTCAATTTTTTCCTCAAGTAATTCAATTTATTACAACTTTATTAGAGTAATATTCAGAAACACAACTTAAATACTATTTTTCAGAAGGTTTCTAATTTTGAATCTGCTGTTATCCAAAGAATAGCACTTGCTACTATTTATTGACTATGCCAATGCCTTTGACTGTGTGGATCACAATAAACTGTGGAAACTTCTGAAGGAGATGGGAATACCAGACCACCTGACCTGCCTCTTGAGAAACCTATATGCAGGTCAGGAAGCAACAGTTAGAACTGGACATGGAACAACAGACTGGTTCCAAATAGGAAAGGAGTACGTCAAGGCTGTATATTGTCACCCTGCTTATTTAACTTATATGCAGAGTACATCATGAGAAACGCTGGGCTGGATGAAGCACAAACTGGAATCAAGACTGCCAGGAGAAATATCAATAACCTCAGGTACTCAGATGACACCACCCTTATGGCAGAAAGTGAAGAACTAAAGGTGAAAGTGAAAGAGTAGAGTGAAAAAGTTGACTTAAAGCTCAATATTCAGAAAACTAAGATTATGGCATCCGGTGCCATCACTTCATGGCAAATAGATGGGGAAACAGAGGAAACAGTGTCAGACTTTATTTTGAGGGGTTCCAAAATCACTGCAGATGGTGATTGCAGCCATGAAATTAAAAGACGCTTACTACTTGGAAGGAAAGTTATGACCAACCTAGACAGCATATTCAAAAGCAGAGACATTACTTTGCCAACAAAGGTCCGTCTAGTCAAGGCTATGGTTTTTCCAGTGGTCATGTATGGATGTGAGAGTTGGACGGGGAAGAAAGCTGAGCACCAAAGAATTGATGCTTCTGAACTATGGTGTTGGAGAAGACTCTTGAGAGTCCCCTGGACTGCAAGGAGATCCAACCAGTCCATCCTAAAGGAGATCAGTCCTGGGTGTTCATTGGAAGGACTGATGTTGAAGCTGAAACTCCAATACTTTGGCCACCTGATGCGAAGAGCTGACCCATTTGAAAAGACCCTGATGCTGGGAAAGATTGAGGGCAGGAGGAAAAGGGGACAACAGAGGATGAGATGGTTGGATGGCATCACTGACTTAACAGACATGGGTTTGGGTAAACTCCGAGAATTGGTGATGGACTGGGAGGCCTGGCGTGCTGTGTTTCATGGGGTCACAAAGAGTTGGACACGACTGAGCGACTGAACTGAACTGAACTGAGCACTCTCTAAGATCATGCTGGGTGTTGAAAAAAAAAAAGTGTATTTTTAAAGTGATTCTTGTCTTTTCACTAAAATTTACTCTCTGTAATTATCAGAAAGTCAATTTAACAAATGATTTTAAAAAACTGTCCTTTACCTGTTCAAGTAGATGAGGGTAACTGGCTTGAACTCGACTAATGAACTCTTGTCCTTTAATTTGTATTAAGTACTCACACCTAAAATGTAAACATAATTAAATCTGGTTATTTATATTTAAACAAATTTAACTCTGGTTATTTCAATCTGGCCATTTGTAGCCTGGTAAATATTTCAAATGAACATAAGCATAATTATAACCACTTGACTATTCATTTAGCATATAGGAAGTGGTAAGAGATGCTGCAGTCAAAAGCAAGATATCATCAAGAGGAGGGCTGTAATTGGTAATCGGCCAAGGCTGAGGCAGGCAGAGGTCGTGAGGCTCTCAAGTCTACTGAGAAAAGCAAGGCTGTCTCCATTCCAAGTTCCCAGCTGCTCTCTTCAACTGTTCTCTAAGATTCCTAAAAACACTCTGAACACTAATAACAAGGAAACAAGGTAGAAAGTTCCCTAATAAATGATACTGTTCATACATAAGGTATGTAAGTATGTTTAAAAGCTGAAAATACACAAAGAGAAAGAATTAGGAAGATGAGCCCATTTTCTAGTATGTCAGACATTCACAAGTTTGGCACTTCCTAGATAGTATATATCCATTATCTAATTTAAGTACAAAATGAATTCATGACTCGATCAAAGCATAATTATCAGTTCTTTATATATTCACAAAATTACCACAATAGAAAGCTAGCAGCACATTTTAAAAACGTCTATGTTTTTTAAAGGTATTCTTTTTAATTTTTGAAATCTGAAATATTTGGGGAGTGCAAAGTTGTTACAAGGGAAGACTAGTATTAAAAACATATAATGTAAACATTTGGCAATCAACATTAACAAATATTAGAAGTGTTGACCATGAAAAATATAATTAAAGGCTACCTGATTTTAATTTAAAAAGGAGTGAAAACAAGCATGGAATAATCGAAAGACATGACAGCAAAATGCTATGCAGTGACCAAAACAGATGAAATGGATCTATAATTACCCTGATGACTCTGTTTCATATTGCAATCAGCCTGGTACTTCTGATCTCTTTCATCCATCTCTTTTTTTCTTTTTATCCAAAGCACTTATTATATTCCAACATGCTATATAACTTATTTATTAAGCTTGTATTAATTGTTTGATCGCTCCTGCTATAAGTTTAGCATATGAGACCAGGAGTTTTGATTTTGATTTTGTTTTGATTTTGTTCAACCAAGTATATTAAATATCTACAACAGTACCTGGTAATAGGTAATTACCTACTGAGTGTTGAATAAATGGAAATATGTTCAAGACATAATGTTGACTGAAAAGTTTCAAAATAGTACATGTATCTAATTTATATAAAATTTTATACATTTGAGATATTTTTTGGAGGGATGTTCATGAAAATGGTAACTGTGGTCATATTTAGGTGGTGAGATTTCTTGACATTTAAATTTTTTCTCTCTGTACTTTCCTATAATGTGTGACTTGAGTTTATAATGAGCATGTTATTTTAATATATACATATTTATATTAATTACACACACAAAGAAATCCTGAACTATTTATCTTAAATTTCCACCAAAATTTTTTAAGCAGTTATTTTTCTAAGTAAGCCTCCCTAAATTTATTCACAAATGTATTTTTGAAACAAAGGCAGACTAAAGTAACAGTTGATTAAGTTACACACATAAAACTCATCTTACACACATGTGCATAGAAAATCTCAAAATAATTACCGTGGAAACCACTTGGCATGCTCCACCCATGGATCATCTCCAGATTCCCAACACCTCAGTCCACCATCACAGCAAAAGCATTTCACATCATCACTGTGACCTAAAATTAATTTTGGACCAAAACTTATGAATCCATATAATTCTACCACTAAAATGTATAAGATAAACATGTGGAATATTTTTTTTATTATCAGATTAAGCTTCTTACCCACATAATAAAAACCTGCGCTTGCAAGCTGCTCAGGATGAACTGGAACACTAGAGGGCCAGCTGCAGAACGTTTTAATGCGGGCTGCATATGTCTGCATGCTCAGATTAGAAGCAGTGTACCTTGAAGTGCCTTGGAGCTGATTTCCTAAAAACGGACAGTTGGGGAAATGTCTCAGGTGTTCTGACATAGCATCATCCTTCGGTTCCCAATTGCTCAATGTTCCACCACAGGCAAAGCAAGCCACTCTATCTCCAGGTCCTATGTAGTAAAAGCCTGCTTTTGCCAGGTCTGTTGGTGACAGAAAAGTCAACGGCCACATTTGGAAGGTAAGTAATCTGGCTTTTTCAGTGTTCATTGCACAAGGGTAGGAACTTATCCTCAAGGCAGAAAAATCCTGATTTGGTCCAGAGTTTAAAAGATTTGATGGAAAGCTTGAATAAGAGCCACTGAAGTAGCCACTGTTTTCCATGCTGGGAAGTAGTGAATGCGTGGAATTCGTTAATGAAGAATGAAAAGTAGGCTGAGAAGAGGCTCCTGAAACGTTAATTGAATTTAGATTCTGAACAAAGCTACAGCTAGGATACAACTTTTTATGCTTCTCAATGGGATTGTCTCCTTGTTTCCAGTTATCCAGCATCAGTCCACAACAGAAGCATTTGACTTTGTCATTCACACCAGTGTAATAAAAACCAGCACGAGCAAGACTCCTTTCTGAGACAGGTACACCGGCGGGGAAAGTTGAGTATGTTGACATTCGGTACAGCTCACATGAAAAGTCATACTTCAGTTCAAACATGTTGGCACTCTTCATCAAATTTGATAAGAATACACTATTTTCTACTATATTCATAATGAAATGGATGGGGAGGAAAAGGGACTAGTCTTTCTCTGGGGAGGTAGTTTTGTGCATGGCTTTTGATTTTTATTAATTTTAGTACTAGGTTGAACACTTAGAACAGGAAATCTTTCATTCTTTTTTCTTCTATGCATTTAGGATTACAGCATGGCAAGATTCTAAATCCTATACTGATACATTTTAAGGGACAATTATGTACAACTTGTACCTCTGCATACTCTTGATATATACAATGTAAACATGATGCTACACAGTACCTTGTGATGAAAATTAAAACCCTCATAAAAATGTAGAATGCGTTAGGTCATCAAGACGCCATTTTGTGTCAGGTGTCTCCACAGGTAGGTCACCCTCTCCACTAATATGCTTCATTGACATTCGGTCAGCCTGAAGATAAAATGTCTCACATAGTTTGTTTTGGCAGAAAGCTATCCTGCATAAGTGTCTCATATACACAAGAATATTCAAACTATACTTATTCTGGTTTTTTTAAATTGTGAAATTTTGGAGCCAGGGAAAAGAAAGTGTAAAACCTCAAAAGGAGAAAAGAATGGATTATTATATTTCACTGATTCTAAGGCACATGTTTCAATATCTCTGTTATGGAGAGGTATCTTACAATCAATGGCATATCACATTTTAATTAACAGGATTTTTATTTCTAGGAGGTACATAAAATAATGGCGTGCTTTACAAATGATGACATCTTAGATTCAGTGAAATATAGTATATCCTAAATCTTGCTCAAATTAATTAATTTTTCTTCCTACAACCATTTTAATGGGGAGAAAAAAAAATCCAAAATTTTCTTCCAGATGAAGAACTTAAGTAGTAACAGAATTGGCTCACAGATCTTAAGACCTGGTTTCAAGATTTATTAAATAATAATTACTTCCATAGATAGGTACCTGACTGCTGAGTCATAGTGATGCCTCTAGATTTTAGCAAATTAAACATTCCATTTCAAATAAACTATCAGAGATGAGTATATTTGCTCATTTGATCTTTTAGGCTCAGCTCCATGCTGTTGAAAGCCAACATCAAATCTCCTGATAGTGAATTTATTTTTAAAAACAGTCAAAAGTCAGAGTGCTGAGTCTCCAAGCTAAGATGGATAATAAATTTTAAACAAACGAACAAAAAACAGATGGATTAAAAAAATTTGGTTTTGGTCAGAAACTATTTCACAGATAGTATACCTTGAACCAGAATTTATCTTGACAAAACATAATAAATTTACTTTGTCCCAATCCACTTCTTTTGAACAACAGAGACCTCAAAATCCAGAATTTCTCAATTAAAACTATCTACCAGTAGGCAGGTCTACATCAATAGTATCAGTAATGACCAATGAACAAGTCATCATGGTTCTTCCAGAAGTGATTTGCAAGCATGTTTCCTGAGTCTCATATATATTGAGGCTTTTTACTGCAGACTTCAATGCTTTCTTTCCAGGTGGCATCAGAAATAGCAGTGATAATTTCCCTCAAAGGTGAATTATTCTGTTTAACTTCAGTATTCCTTTTATTAGTCAATAATTTTATACACTGTTATAAAATGTGTAATATTATTTGTGTTATTTTAAAATATAAAACTCCTGGTGTTATTACTGTCTCTGTGTGGTGTTACGACTATCTCTGTGTTTCTTTCTGAAGTTTGTTCATTTACCAAAAAGTAACCATCCACCCATCATTCTCATTCTAATTATTCTCAGAGAAAACAACCCATTTGAACAAACTACATTTTTGACTTTCAAAATATCAATAGGCTTAGAAATGGTTAATTTCTTTACCAATCATCACGTTTATCTTTCATACTTACTCTTATTTTGTTGTACCTATCAAAAAGTTTTGGTTTTGACATTTCTTTGTCACTACAGAAATCTTTTAACATGCCAAAGGTTTTATATGCATATTTCTCTAACTTAGCAGAAGGCTGAATATTAATTATTTGTTCTAGATAACTGTCATTCATTTTTAAATCTTTACCAAATACAGGTACAATTTTTTTCTATTCTACACAGCAGCCAGTAGGAAACTGCCTGGCCAACTCTGAAAAAAAGTACTTCAACAATATGTCTTGACTACAATCATTTCTTTATATCCACAAGTCAAATTCAGAATCAAACCTATTATTACTGTGTAATCATACCTCTTATAACTAGATCATATTTTTTAAATTAACATTCTTTGGATACAAAAAACTCCAGTTATCTACTTTGTTTATTCATGCACAAAACTACCTCCCTCAGATCAGACTAAGTCCCTTTTAAGAGTTTTAGGCCTCCATTTTCAGATGTTTTGCTTTATAGAAAAAACTGGAAAAAAATCTAGAAGTAGAACAGTTCCTCTCTTTTGTAAAACCTGTTTAAAAAAAAAAAAAGACAGTTTTAAAAGTCAAATAATTCATAGATGTTACACCATGATCACTTTGTAAACATTTTTTCCAAAGCAGAGCACTAGTATTTACTGAATGTCTACCATAAACAAGTTGGTGTACTAGCCACTGTAGAGGCCAAAAAATCCCAGACGAAAACCAGAGGCCTCAGATTGGTGGCCAGCAGAGGTATTATGTTTGGCTTGCACAGAATTAGACTCCAGCATTTCACTAATTTTTTAAACTTTTTACTTTGAAATTAACTTATAAAGAGAGAAAATTCATAAACATAAGAATTTTCACATATCCTATATTCAACTTCCTCCAAATTAGCATCTTATATAACCATAGTATAACTACAGAAAGCAGGAAATTAACACTGAAACAGTGCTATTAATTCATCTGTATGCCTCATTTGAATTCCACCAGCCTTCCAAGTAAGATTTTTCCTGGAAAAATATCACTGTATTTTTGAATGTTTTAGTTAATTACCAACACTTTTTGTAAGTAAGAGATTTCCAGACTTGCCCAGTGGTCAAGACTCCACACTTTCACTAAATGGGACAAGGGAATTAAGATCCTGCATGTTAAGTGGAGGGGCCAAAAAAAAAAGTAAGAGATTTCCCATGACATTCTAGATCCCAATGCTCTCATAAAAATATCAAAAGATGTCACTATGCCAGGAATATATTTCTGGATGGCAACAATAAGCTAGTGCTAAGCCATGGCTGCACCCTTTTGGGAGGGTACATGCTCTCCCATTTGGCACTCTGATACAGAGATTCTCTTCCTTTATAGTTTAGTACAAATAATGAGTATAGTTTCCTGTGCCATACAGGAGGTCCTTGTTGATTTTATATATAGAGAGAGAGTAGTGTGTATATGTCAACCCCGCTGCTGCTGCTGCTAAATCGCTTCAGTTGTGTCCGACTCTGTGCAACCCCATAGACAGCAGGCCACCAGGCTCCTCCGTCCCTGGGCTTCTCCAGCCAAGAACACTGGAGTGGGTTGCCATTTCCTTCTCCAGTGCATAAAAGTGAAAAGTGAAAGTGAAGTCGCTCAGTCGTGTCCGACTCCTAGTGACCCATGGACTGCAGCCTACCAGGCTCCTCTATCCATGGGATTTTCCAGGCAGAAGTACTGGAGTGGGTTGCCATTGCCTTCTCTGATCTTCCTAATTTCTCCCTCCCCCTTCTTCCTTTTTGGTAGCGGTAAGTTTGTTTTCTATGCCTGGGGAAAACCACTCTCAATATGAGTAACACCAATGGCTTCTTTCCCAAAACCAGTGGAATTTTTCACACCTGCCACTGGGGCCCACTTCCTCCAACAAATGTTCTAGTTCCTTGGCTTCTCTCTCGGAATTCCTCTTTCCTTTCTAGTGGTTACTTCTCAGATTGGCTCATCCCCAATCACGCCTCTTCTCACTCTTCACTTCTAGTGGGCAACCTCCTTGATGCCAGGGATACTGGATATGTCTTCCTCTTGGCACTTAGCACATCCAAGTCTCTGATACTGTAGGTTAAGTGTGCCTTTTGTCTCTAGCTCAGTCTGTAAAGAATCAGCTTGCAATGCAGAGACCCGGGTTCCATTCCCGGCTCGGGAAGATCCCCTGGAGAAAGAAATGGCAACCCACTCCAGTATTCTTGCCTGGAGAATCCCATGGATAGAAGACCCTGGCAGGTTACAGTCCATGGGGTTGCAAGAGTCGGACACCACTTAGCAACTAAATCATCAGCCCCTAGTCTGCGGTCTCCTTCACGGCAGAACTGTGCAGCAGCTCTGTATTAATCCTCCTAGCCCCACAGCCATCCCGTCTGGCAAACAATGAAGACAGTAAGAGTTTCTGTTGAGAAGTCAATGTCAGCAAACTTGACTGAGCCCCTCAAGGACCACAGCACCCTCATCTGCATGGTATTAAGGACATCAATTTTACATTAATGACTACAAAGTCTGCTAGGTGATGGTTTAGTACAGGCTTTGGAGTCAGACATCTTGGGTTTCCAATACTCATCAGTGTCCTCGTACCAGAGGTGTGACCTTGGGCAAGTAAGTCTCCCTGAGCCCAGAGTTTTCTCATTGTCAGTGGAGATAAATATGGCAACTGCTTCGTAGGACTGTGAAAAACCTGAAAGACACATGTGAAGTCTTTTGAGAGAGTCTTTGAGTACACTAGGTTTTAGAAACACCTAATGTTAGCAAAAAATAATGACAAAGAATATTACTGTTAGTTTAGCATCAGGTACAGAGAAGGCAATGGCACCCCACTCCAGTATTCTTGCCTGGAAACTCCCACGTACGCAGGAGCCTGGTAGGCTGCAGTCCATGGGGTCGCTAAGAGTCGGACAAGACTGAGCGACTTCACTTTCACTTTTCACTTTCACGCATTGGAGAAGGAAATGGCAACCCACTCCAGTGTTTTTGTCTGGAGAATCTCAGGGACGGGGGAGCCCGGTGGGCTGATGTCTATGGGGTCGCACAGAGTCGGACACGACTGAAGCGACGCAGCAGCAGCATCAGGTAAATATCTCCAGCACTGTAATAACTAGATTAAGAGCACTACAGGATTTCCAGGCCGATTATCAGGAAAACACCAAAAATCTGCTCTTTCCGCCACCACTTGGGAACACTCCTCCGTCTGTTCATTAAAGAAAGGCTCTACTAAGTCCTTACTATGGCCAGGCCATCTGGCACCGGCTGAGGCCAGTGATACCTCTTGGGCTTAGTCGCTCAGTCCAGTCGGCTCTGTGCGACCCCCATGGGCTGTGGCCAGCCAGGCTCCTCTGTCCAGGGGATTCTCCAGGCGAGAGCTCGGGAGTGGGTCGCCATGTCCTGCAGTGATACCTTTCGGCCATCCATTAAACCAACTGTCAAACACCCCCCTTCCACTGACTCACGGCAAAAGGAAAACAGGAACTGCACACCTGGCAGGAAGGAGGAAGGAAAGCGAGTGTCGGCGAAGCAGGGCCGGAGCCGGCGGCCCCCAGAGCTGGAGGGCAAGTCTGGGCGGCGGAGGCGGCGGCGCGGACCGGCCTGAAGAGACCGGCCACAGGAGCGCAGCCGCGCCAGTCAGGGCCGCCCGGGCTCTCACTCTGTTCCCGCGCCTGCTCGCGAGACCCGGGAAGAGCAGCAAATGAGGCCCCTCCCGAGCGGCGTCCCTGGGGGGCGCGCGCACGGGCGCGCGCACGCTCACTCACCGCAGTTCTGGTCGCCCGACTGCCGCCCCGCGCCGGTGCGCGCCAGAGGGGATGTGCCGGCCGAGACCTGGCGGGCGCCACCCGTTGCCCCCGCCGTTCGGGGCGGGCCGGAGGCTCCCCCTGCCTTTTAACCGTCTTCCCCACCCCCCCCTACCCCGGCCCGCCCCTTCCCCACCCGCTCCCCGCTCCCCGCGTCCCGCACTCCTCCCAGCGGTTTGCTTGTGAGCTGGTGCTTTCCTCTGAAGTCTTAGGGGAACTCCAGCGGTAATAACCACACACACTTCCCCTTAATCAGTGGCCTGGCAGACCCACTCGGGGATTTCCATGACCCAGAAAGCGTGACTGTTTCTTAACCGGGGCGGATCGACGTGGCATTTACTGAAATACCTTTGCTTCATTGTTCGTGGGTCAGAGGAAATCTTGATAATCTGTGAGGGGGCAAGATGATCATTGGTCAGCCTGACTGGAAAAGGTGCATCTCCCCACGTAATAAAATATTAAACTTTGTGCAAGCTTTCTGATTTATTTTTACTTTTCTAATTGTAAAGCATGAGTGGAAATGTAGGGGTTTTGTTAAAAAAAAATCACAAGATTCTCCTTTTCAATTTATTTTTAGTCTTTTAAAAGAGATTACCATATTAGTTTAGTGGAAAAAAAAATTTTTTTTCTGGTTGATAAGTTGTTTTTATAACTAGGGTGGAGTTGGCTGTAAAACAAATTCCTCTTTGTAGCCTTCAGTTTCACAGAAGAGATGTCTACCATGATAGCCTCATAAAAATCTAAAGTCAGAGTCTAACTGCACTGTCATATTTTCCTCAACATTTCCTGCCTAAGGAGTCAATTTAAGCACATTTATCTAAAGACAGTGCATGCCAGGATAACAGATGGATTGGGAAAGCTCACCTGATTTTCCTGCCTTCCAGTAAATCAAGAAAAAGATACCAAGCACTAACGGCAGAACTGCAATGTTACTTAGTACTTCTACTCTCCTGTAGAAACAAGGATGCAGTACAGTCAGGATGAGCTGGGGTATCTTCTGTGTTAGCTGATTTGGCTGTCCATAGCAGATTTCCAGCTGGAACTATATAAAAAAAGATTAAGTTTACTTATGTGAAGATTTTGATTCATTTTGAGCCTGCTTAGTTCAACATTTTATAAGCCATTTTCAACTCTCCTGTGAGATGGTGGAAAAAAATTTTGTGATCTTTATTTATAATCACGTCGGAGAAGGCAATGGCACCCCACTCCAGTATTCTTGCCTGGAAACTCCCACGTACGCAGGAGCCTGGTAGGCTGCAGTCCATGGGGTCGCTAAGAGTCGGACAGGACTGAGCGACTTCACTTTCACTTTTCACTTTCATGCATTGGAGAAGGAAATGGCAACCCACTCCAGTGTTCTTGCTTGGAGAATCCCAGGGACAGGGGAGCCTGGTGGGCTGCCGTCTATGGGGTCCCACAGAGTCGGACACGACTGAAGCGACTTAGCAGCAGCAGCAGCAGCATAATCATGTACCCACCAAAATAATTTTGGAAAACTATATTTCTCTGCACATTTTTAACTTAGCATTAAAACACAAAAGTTGTAGTTGCTAAGGAACTACTAAATCTAGACATTGATGTCTTAGGATAAGATTGATCAACAGTCTTTCAAATGTATTCAGTGGACTACAAATACCATTTGATAACCTTCATTATTAATATATCAGTTCATCTTTAATAATTGGAAATATTCTATCATTGCTTTTTGTCCTTGAACATTCTGCTTCCCCACAGAATTTTTGTGTTTAAAATGGACATCTTTATGATCCCTCTGGCACAAATTTCTGAAACAAACATGTATAAATTGAAATTTAACTTTTTTCCTGTGATCATAGGCTGTAACTCAAAATTTTCTCCTTGACTACATTATCATTTATATTACTTTCAGTACTTATATTCAAAGTCAATTGGTCAAAGCAATATAAACATATATGCTGATATAACAATATACTCATAAAAAATGATTCTTTTACAAATGCAATCTTAATGGGGGCTGCAGCTTATATTTGAACAATTTATTCAAGTGTGTGTTCATGAATATTACTTATTAGCAGAATATTATAGAGTTCATCATAGATTCTCTTCCTTTTTTTAATTTCCAAAGTTTATGTGTTGAAAAATCTTTTTTACATACATAGACTGGCCCCCAAAAAATGTTATATCAATTTTTTCCAAAATTTTTAACACCTGTTTTATAGCTCCAAAATTATTTAGTAATCTTTAACCCTAAAATGCAATTAGGTTTCAATAGACAACTCATTTTGTTGAACTCGTGACTTGAAAACCACAGGTATTTTACCCAAATAGGATTGCCAGAGTTAGCAATACAGGAAGCCTAGTTATGTTTAAATTTGAGACAAACAACAAATAGTTTTTTAGTATAATTATGTGCCATGCAATATATTATTCATTGACTATATTAATCATTGATTCGCTAGAATTAAAATTTAACTAGGTGACCTGTATTTTATCTGATAACTATACCCAGATATATGGCATCACCAACTTGATTGACATGAGTTTGAGCAAGCTCCAGGAGTTGGTGATGGACAGGGAAGCCTGGTGTGCTGCAGTCCATGGGGTTGCAAAGAGTCGGACATGACTGAGCAACTGAACAGAACTGATACCCAGATATTAAAGTAATTCATTTTTCTCAACATTAACACCAGTTATTTCTGACCTTCCAGGAATATTTTACACCCTTGGCCAAAATTATACCATTTTAAAACCCAAGATGGGTGAGAAGTGGGCCTGTCTTTTTTTAAGAAGAAAGAACCATTGCGAAAAGGTTGGTTGGAAGACAGAATAGTCCTCGCGCCTCTAACAGCTCTTGTTTTCACTCAGATCTGTTTTAGGAAAAATTACATGTGGAAACTGAGGATCAGATTGTTAATTTCCTTAAAATTATTTGAGTTCCCACTTCCCCAAGACTAAATTTTTGTAAATACTTGGTAACTTTGTCCAAGGGAACACTATCCCAATTTAAAGATCATGGCCTAATAAACACTGAACTATTATTAGTTAATAGGATTCCCACATTCTTCACATTAGTAATGAAAGTTGGGATCAGATCTGTCAGGGCCTAAAATAGATGAATATGTCTCCTTTGCAAAATTTTGCACAACTTTATTGATTTTTTTTAAGTAATTTAAAGTACTTTTTAAAAAGTAATTTAAAATAGTAATTATGATCAAGGACTGTATTTATTTCACTCGCTGCATTGTTCTAATACTAGAGGGGAACCTGAAAACAGAAAGAAAGAAAGTGAAAGTTGCTCAGTCTTTGCCGACTCGTTGTGACCCCATGGACTATAGTCCACAGAGTTCTCCAGGCCAAAATACTGGAGTGGGTAGCCTTTCTCTTCTCCAGGAGATCTTCCCAACCCAGGGATTGAACCCAAGTCTCCCGCATTCCAGGTGGATTCTTTACCAGCTGAGCCATCAGGTGCTCAATAAATCTTTGTTGATAGACTGACATAAAGGAAGTCAGTCTATCCGCTTGGGCCTTCTCTAGTCTAAGAAAGTGAAGTGAAAGTGTTAGTCGCTCAGTCGTGTCTGACTCTTTGCAACCCCATGGACTGTAGTTCACCAGGCTCCTCTCTCCATGGAATTCTCTAGGCAAGAATACCGTAGTGGGTAGCCTTTCCCTTCTACAGGAGATCTTCCCAACCCAGGAATTGAAACCTGGTCTCCTGCATTGCAGGCAGATTCTTTACCATCACACCAGGGAAGCCCTTCTCTATTCTAAACCTCCACCCAAATGTTTAATAATGTAACATACCTTATATTTTCCTCTAACCCACTTTGACTATATGAAATATTTTGTGTAAAAAACCCTCGTCCTCCCAATACCCAACTTTGCTAAATATACTTTTTTCTCCAAATATTCTTTAGGGATAGAAATAAGCAAGGAAATATTTGAGGAAAGTGACAAGGTGGCCATTACTATCTCTAGCTTGCCAATTTTTCTATTTGCAATGGGCAAACAAGGTATAAGAAGTGTGTGCAAGAGTTTTCCACCCCATTCCTGGTTTGGAACTTTTATAATTTTTAATAGTAGTGTATTCTCAACATCCTCTTGTTAAGTAATCAACTTAATTTTTTTCTTGAGGGTAATCATGATAACAAACATTCTTTCTCTGGAAGGAACTTCATATAATATTGCTGTAACATCTTCGGATCCAATATAATGCTAGATCACTGTAAGTTTTTACGTTTTCAATTTTAGAAATTCAAATCAGTTGAACATACATGTGGAGGTTCCTTTCTGGACTCTATTCTGGTCTATTAATCTGTCTATCCTTGGCCTACAACATACTGTATTGATCACTGTATCTTTATAGTAAGTGTTGACATCAGACAGAATAAGTCTTCTAACTTTGTTGTCAAAATTGTCTTGGCTATTCTAAGCTTTTTAAATTTTCCTATAATTTTTAGAATTATTTTGTGAATATCTTTTTTAAAGTTATTGAGAATTTGATTAGCATTACATTCAATCTATATATCAGTTTGAGAATGAGTGACATTTTATTGTTATTGAGTCTTTTAATCCATGAGCATGGTATATCCCTTCAGCTAGCCTTCTTTAATATTTTTGTTTGTTTTCAGTATGAAGATATTTCTCATCTTTTGTTGTTTATTCTTAAGTATTTCATATGTTGATGTTATTTTAAATACTATTTAAGTTTAGATTTTAATTGTTAATAGTATTTTTAAATTCCATGTTTAGTTATTTCTTGTCAGTATGTAGAAATAAAATTGAATTAAGGATCAGGATCTACCTTGCTAAATTCACTTACTATAGTCATTTCTTAGATTCTTCTTTATTTTCTTCAGTAAACTATAATGTCATTTGTAGAAATAATCATCTCATTTCCTTTCTGATTTCTATTCCTATTTTCTTCTTGCTTTATTGTACAAGTTGGGCCCTCCAGTACAATGGTGAATAGGCTTGATTAGTCAACCTCCTTGCCTTATTCCTGATCTTAGAGAAAAATTGATTTCTCATAGATATTCTTTATTAGATTGAGGAAATATATTTCTATTCTTAGTTTACTGAGTCTTTTAAAATCATAAATAGAAGCTATATCTATAGATATGTCCATATATATTTGTCCTTTATTCTATTAATATGGAGATTTACATTAATTTATGTGTTACTTCAGTCTTGCACTTCTGAGATCAGTGCCACTTGATCATGATGTAATATCCTTATTATATATACCTGGATTTAATTTCCTAGTATCTTGTTTAGGATTTTTGAGTTGAGGCTGGAAAAGAAGAGCAATAAGGGGGAAAAAATGGAAATAAGGTATTTGAGATACCAAGATAATGTAGGCTATAACTAGAACAAAATACTTATATTTAGTAGAGAAGAATTAATTAAAACTCATCAATTTACTTACTGTGTAGTTGAATGAAGAGAAACATGTGCAATACAGATTTAAACTACATTTGATCCCATAAAGCAACTATTACTGACAGAATTTTTAGAACAACAGCAGCTGTGGAAGTGGCCCTAGACTCACAGCAGCCAAGCTCTGGAGTAGGTCACAGGTAAAGCATTTAGTGGCTCCCACAGCTTTGGGGTTTGGTCCATGGAGAGAGAAAGCAGGTCAATTCATGTTAGAAGGCTGGAAACCACTAAGTGTCTTCCCTAGGACCTGATCAATCATTACAGGAGCCAAACTAGCACAATGAAAATGTTGGGACTGGCAGTCCCCCTGTGGTAGCTAGGAAATAGCACTCTCAGAACTGGGGAAGCTTGAAGGCTTGAACTAGGCTAAGAAGACTGGCAGAGGTTTCAGGAGAGAGATATTATGCAAAGAGCTCTAAGTATATAGGAGGAATCTAGTGTTGTCTTGTTTCCCCATTTTCAAAACTTTCCAGCTTTCCGTGGCTGACTCCATGCCTGTGTAGGTTTGAGTACATTCCTAGGTCCCAGAAGCTTTAAAAGCTGAAGTGAGCAGTTCCAAACGTCTCCCTCCCTCATTCTACCATATTCTTCACTGATAAGGTATAGGAAAAGGAACATAAGAAAATACCAGGCTTGTTAGGGCCAAGCAGATTCTCTGCTGTCTGAAGAAAGGGTATAGGATCATAGCCTTCTCTCCGTGGCACTGGGACAAGCCAACAGAGGTTCTCCTCTTAGGTTTGTGTACACCAGTCCTGGCCCTGGGCACGTGCATTTAATAGGCCTTTTGAATTGGGGGCAATGGAAACAAGACAGCTGAATTGGTCTTGCAACCTCTGAATTAAATGGGCATACATTTTTCTCCAAATGAAAAGCTCTTATTGCTCTAGGAAACTGGAGGCAGTGCTTGGTTTGGCAAGTCAAACCAAGCTTGATGGGCAGTGTTGAGGTGTCTGAAGGCAGCAGATGCAGAGTTTGCAGGAGGCTCTGTAGTGGCACTGGTAGAACTCTGGAGCCAGATGACCTGGCTTTGAACCCACTTTCCCCTCCCAGCTATATGGCTACAGCAGACACCACTGGTACTCATCCCAGATCTCCCTTACCTCCCTGTACCCCTAAACCCCAGGTGGTGAAGAGCTGCTAACCGCTTGCACTTGTGACCTAGAGTATCAGCCTTGGTTGCCGAGACTCTGAGACCACCCCCACAGCTGCTTTCATTGCCATTCCCTGCCCTCCCCACAGTGGGTCCGGCTAAGGCTCAGCTTATTCCCCCGCCCAGTTCGTGACAGGCTTTCTTGAAGAGTGGTAGGTACACTCTCAGGAGATTACATGTTCCTGAATCTAGGTGCTAGCTTCTGCTTCTAGAAAGCCTAACACAGTGGTGGCTAGAGCAAGTTACCCATTACACTCTAGCTGTAATACTGGCATAGTAGTAGTACATACCTTTTAAGAGTGTTACAAAGATTAGATGATTTGAAATTTATGAGATACTTCAAAAAGTTTCTGACACATAGAGTCAGTTTGGTTCTTACTATGAGAGGTTGATGCCATCTGACATAAAGATATGACAGTTCTTCACATTTTCAGAATAGGTAATTAGTACAGTTGTTTTGAGAATGATGTTTCTCAGCCAAATTGGTGTCTTGCTTATACTATTAGTCACAGGAATGTGTTAGGTTGTATCAGTGTTTCACAGTAATTTATCACTTCAACTGGGAGGGGGGGACCTCAAAATGTAATCCAAACTAAATAGAAGAAATACACAGTGCCCTATCCCATGATCTCTGCCATTAGCTTGTGCTCAGTCAGTCAGTCATTTCTGACTCTTTGCAACCCCATGGACCGTAGCCCACCAGACTCCTCTGTCCATGGGATTTCCCAGGCAAAACTACTGGAGTCAGTTACCATTTCCTCCTCCAGGAGATCTTTCCTACCCAAAGATTGAACCCACATCTACGTCTCCTGCATTGGCAGATGGATTCTTACCACCTTACCACCAGGGCCCCTCTGCCAGTGGAGAAGTGACTAAATAAATTATATGTCTAGACCATGAAACATTATATACCTATTTATAATATAACAGACTGCATAATAGAGGCAAACTCAACTTCTTTCTGAAGGACTGCATCTTCAAACTGGGTCTCAAAAAAATGTTGATAGAGCCCTAACAAATGAGTTTACCCATGAAAGTCACAAGACATTAGAGTCACCAAATATCTAAGATATTTAATTAGATATCTAAGATATCTAATTTTAATTAATTCTTAAACACCCAAGATGTTTAAAGAAATAAAAGGAGTTTGAAAACCTAAGTAAAGAGTGAGAAATGGAATATTTCCTGCCATATCAGTAAACCATGATGTCACAATCAGCGATTGCAGCCCTCCAATGTGAGCCGGTGAGCCCTGAGGGAACTCAAGAAGGAGAATACCTGTGATCTAGCAGCCATCAAACTGCAGCCACTCCCTATGGTGAACCCCAAGGGAGCTCAGAATGTGAAAAACACAGGAGACTGGCCCCCACAGCTGAGATGCATATGAAAGGAATGATTTCAGTGAGCCCAGACTCTTGCATCTTCTCATACATAGAAAATAGTTAAATTCCTTAGCTTGGCTTACCTGGTTTTCTTTAATTAACAAAAATCTTTTGATGTTCAGACTACCAGCCCTCTGTTGCTGGTTCCTCCCTGCTGCCCCGCCTCCACCTCCTCGATGCAGTTCTCTTAGGGTTACTTGATATGTTGCCTCCGGGCTTAAGTCCTAAAAATTTCTACCAAATAAAACATAACTCTCAACTTTTAGGTTGTGACTATTTTTTTAAATTGACAGGAGTAAGAGCTTATTTTAAAAATGAACAGGAAGATTAGTAAAAGAAAAAAGTAGAACTTCTAGAAGTTGAAAAATAATCACGGAATTAAAAACTTAATGAAATGTTCAAACTTCTGATGAAGAAATATTTAGTGACCTGGATAAGCAACTTGTGGAAATGACTAAGTTGGAGCATAAAGAGATGAAGTGAAAAAATGAAAATGTTGTTAGACTTGGAGGGCAGGCCCTATATTTGTCTAATTCAAGATCCAGTAAGAGATAATAAAGAGATGTGCCTGCAAGCCAAGTCTGATTCTTTCTGACCCTAAGGTCTGTGGTCTGCCCACATCTTCTGTCCATGGGATTCTCCAGGTAAAAATACTGGAGTGGGTTGCCATGCCCTCCTCCAGGGGATCTTCTGGACCCAGGGATCAAACCTGTGTCTCTTATGTCTCATGCACTAGCAGGTGGGTTCTTTACCACTAGCGCCACCTTGGAAGCCCAATAAAGAGACAGGAAAATCCAATAGAGAGGTTATGTCTGGGACTTTTCCAGAAAGACTGAAAGACACCCAGGCTCAGGTTCAGTAGTTTAAGATGACTATAAGCAAGTAGAAACCACCACAGACTAGTCAATAACAGATTATCTCTTATTAGATGTTGTGGTCTGGGCGCATGTTAGAAAAGAATTTCCAGATATGAGACAGGATGAGAGGGAAATAAAGTTTATTAAAATGGGAGATGCTGTTAGAATAGCAGGCCAGCCAGCTCAAGGGAGAACTGACCTTGAACAGGGGTCCTTAGTCCACTTTTATAGCCAGGGTACAAGGAATGGGATAAAGGTTTTGTGGGTCATTTGTTGATGGGATGAGGCATGTATACTGGGTGGGGGGAAGAGTAAGGCAAATACCTTCTCCCTATGGGGTAGGAGGGGAGACAGGTTATACTGCTCAGGAGGACCTGAAATCCATGAACAGTTACAATACAGGGGAGGGAAGGATGATAAGGGTCTGGTTTTTCCCTTCCTGCCTTCCAAGACCCTCCTTGGTTTTATCTGCTCTTTTCTCCTTGGATCACTACATCAGACATATTTGAAAAGTCATTTACAGCTCAGCTGGTAAAGAATCTGCCTGCAATATAGGAGACCCCAGTTCAGTTCCTGGGTTGGGAAGATCTTCTGGAGAAGGAAATGACAACCCACTCCAGTATTCTGGCCTGGGGAATTCCATGGACTATATGGTCCATGGCAGTAGCAAAGAGTCTGGACATGACTGAGCGACTTTCACTTTCATTTGACTTTTACAACAACCAATAAAAACTTTGATTTCTCTGTAAGTATATTATGACAATGAGAGTAAATGTTAGATTTGGAGCTGTTGTGCTAATAAAGGGAGTTTATGAAGAAAATTTTGACATATTTTACTGATTGTATTCTTATATCTGGTACTATAGAAAAAAAAGTAGAATAAATAAGAGACTATTCCTCTGTATATTTGGCAAATATGTTGACAAAATGATTTTTAAGTGTTTAGAAGGTAATATTCATTTATGATTAATAAAGGGCAGAAGTTAGAAAATAAAGCAAGTTCTTATTATTTCATTTCATGTAGCTTCCTTTTGTTTTAGTCTGCAGATCAAATTAGGAAAATGCAATTTAACTTGTGGCAAAGGCAATGCTAAGGAAAAAAAAATCTGAGTCATGCAATGGACTTCTTCAAAATGGTCTATAGAATTTTATCCAATAATTGAATAGAACTGTCTGATTTTATGTTATAATTTTTTTTTACTTGAAATAACAGGAATTTGGAAAGGAAAAAATAAATAAATTTGCTTTGGGGATAGGCTGAAAAACATTTTCTCATAAAATAAAAAGCACTAAAGTATTCTCAAAAAATGAGAATACTTGAGGTATCATTTTATAGTAAGAGAATTTTGAAAATAGTCCTCCTCTGATATGATTATGATTACCTCAACTTTGGGCAGTTATTCTATTGTTCTGATGGGTGCAAAAATGCTGAATGGAGCTGAGGTCAATCATTGCAATAAGTCGATATTTTCTACAACAATATAGTAAAAATCACAACATTCCAAGTAGTAAACCAAAGCTAATAAGACATATTAGTTATAAGGATTCCAACTATTCACACAGCAAACTCATGCTTTTAAATGTGACCACAGTGAAAATTCTTAGAAATCTTCTCCAATAGAACTTCTTGACTTACCTCGCTTATAAATTTCCTCTCTATAAGCTGGAGGAAGTGGCAAGATCTGGCCTTGATAACCAACATGTAAGAACTCGTTGATGAAGTTAAAAATAACATGGACCTTGAGTCAAAGGAGCGGAGTTGTCAGATTTTTTCGTTGTGCCTGTTGTAGGTTGCATTCTCTGGCAAGCAGACCTTGTGATGGAGACACTGTGCAGGTGGAACATGGGGCAGTGATTTCAGAGACCATGCCCATAAAGGAATGAATGAAGCAGTGCTGAGCAGAGGTATAAATTGAATCATAATGCAGTTGCAATAGGGATTATGGCAGGTCTCACAGGAAATTCTGATACTGGGATGGTTCTCCCAAAATGTCTCTAACTGAAGGGGCCAAACCTGGACTCCCTCATTAACCAGTCATTAGATGCAGAGAGCTGCTTGGGAAACCACTGGAGAGGCAGCTTCTTTCGGACCTGTAGAATTCTTACAGAGAGTTTCAGCTGAGCACCATCAGGTAATACTCCCAACCATCAGGGTAATGAATGGCTCAGAGCTAACGGAGATCTGGACAGCACAACACATTCATTACAAGGGCCAAGAAAAAGAATGCCTGTAGTCATACATTTACCCCCAACTTTAGGAATGTACATTTCAGAAAGATTAAAGGATCAGGGAAAAACTGAAACAACAGGAGATTTGTGGCTAGCAGAAATATTTGTTCATTCAACAAGTACTATACTTAAAATGGGCTTACTCTTTGTTGATTACGCAAGCTACTGCAGAAGCAATGATGAATAATAGATAGTCCCAGCTAGTGGTGGACTGAAGCTGGCTGCAACCTGCTGGCCAGAGCCAATTTATCAGTACTTCTTCCAGACTCCCAGTGATGTCCAGTTGGTAGCTTGAAATGGGCCTTGATGGAAACATTTGTACTGTGGAAACTAGATAATGGTAGAAAGCAGGGATTTTTTTTACCCCAAGAACCAATTGTTAATAATGTATCAGCACAATACTGCACCCCACTTTTGAGATGATAATCCAACAGAACTGGAAATGAATAAAATTGTCTACTCTGCCTCTGGTCCTTTGAAGTAGCTGCACACTCCCCCGTATATGTGAAAAGGTGAGTTCTTGACACTCCAGTATTGATCACGACACGATCCTTAGACTCATGCTGTCCAATGAAAGTATAATCTGAGCCGTATATATAATTTAAAATTTCCTAGTAGCCATATTTTTTACAGTGAAAGGCATACTTAAACATTTTCAAGTAACTACATTGAATATGGAAAGTTCTTTTTTTTCAGTATTTGCATGTACATTGACAAAACTTGTTCCTCTTTTCCAAGAAGACTATTTGACTTTTAAGCAAAGCTCATCAAGTAGCCACCACTTTGCAGTCCAGTCTCAGAGGGTGCAGGGCCAGTACCAAGCAAGGAATAGCATTCTCTTCAGTCTCAGATGCTAATCAGTCTCAGATGCTAAAATATGGACAGATCCTTCATCTTTGATTGGATATACAATGATTTCAGCAGAGTGCTACAGTTTTTAGGCTTATAAAAGAAAAGTGGCAAATTGGTATTTTTTGGATTGGACAACATGAGAAAAACAACATTACTACTTATGCTAAAAGATGACAGATATGGACACATGTCCCCAGTGTTACATCTCCCTTCAAAAGAACTAACCACTGCTGGTATAACCTTTGCAACTTTTAAGGTGGGTGACTGTTCAAGCTCAAAGAGTATGGAAAAACTATCTTCCTGCTATCAATGGCGTTACACTTCTGGTGGATTGTGCAGATCATGAAAGACTGTTAGAATCAAAAGAAGAACTCGATTTGCTAATGACAGTCAAAACCACTTCTAATGCATTTATACTGATTCTTAGGAATAAGATCAACAGACCTGAAGCCATCGATGAAGAGAGGTTATGAGAGATGTTTGGTTTATATGGTCAGACAACAGGAAAGAGCTGCATGCTGACCTGTAAGTTTTCAAGCACAGTGTGCTCAAAAGACATGGTTACTAAGAAAGTGTCGGCTGCGAGCACAGGTTCTTAACACCAGCCTGAATGGTTCCCAGGTGCCACTATTCGGTCCTACTTGGAAATCTGATCATGCAACATGTATAACTTGAATCCAGTAGAATTTTGTTGGTTATAAGAAGCTTATTTAGATTATTACTATTACATCAACTTAATTTGCATGTGAATTGAAAACTGATTATCACAATGTTAGCTTCATCATTCCATAAAAATAATTAGTTTTTACAGCTTATAATCTGATATTACGCTAGCAATATTCACAGTATAAAAAGCAACTTTCCAGCAGTACATTTGAAACACTTATTAACAACATGAAACTACAGATATAGCCATATTGAAAAGTGCATCATGTTAAATTTTTATCTACTTTTTTTGAAACTAGCTTTTAAATTTAAGATTATATGTCTGCCTAGCTTTAGTGTAGAATTAATAATTAGCTGATTGATGGTTGTAGGATATCTTAGAGTTTTCAATACTTTTTCTTATGCAAACATTATGCAATAAAACCAACTGTAAGGTTCAGCATCCTTAAAAGCGTATCAATTTCAAAATTATGTCAAAGTTTAGTAAATTCACTAACAAGACAATTAATGTTAACTTCAAATTCAAAGGAGAATTGCATAAATTGAAAGCAACTCTGTTGGCCAAACTGTACAAACCTCCAGTTATAAAATGAACAAGTTCTGAGGATCTGATGTGTGGTGACTATCATCAGTAATACTGTGTTGTATACTTGAAAGTTGCTAAGAGATGGGATCTTCAATGTTCTCAACAACAAACCCTCAAAAAAAGTTATTTCTGCCAAGTGATAGATGTGTTAACTAACCTTATTGTGGTAATCACAGTGTACACATTAAACTCATACAATGTTATATGTTAATTATATCTCAACAAAGTCGGAGGGGAAGGAAGGAAAGAAACTCTAAATTGAAGATTGGCAACAAAGTGTTTTCAATTTTTGAATTTCTATCAGCCAATTTACATAACACTTTCAGTTATAATTAAAATATTCTGCATATGAGTTCATATTAGAAAAATGTATAAAATCATTATTGACTAGTATTATGAAAAATTTCAATATCAACATTAATTCTCATATCTATAGATCTAGGTTACAAATAAGCTGTTCTGTTCCTTGGAGCTTCAAGTTCTGCTTGTTCGTATGCAGTGTGATATGACTGAGAAAACGTAAATCATAACTGCCACGTTTTGTCTCCCATTACTGAAAATTTGGCAAATATTCTTTTGTTTCAAGAAAATCTTGAATTGGAGTCATGTTGTTGTTCAGTCGCTAAGTCATGTCTGACTCTTTGCAACCCCATGAACTGCAGCACTGCTACTGCTAAGTCGCTTCAGTCGTGTCCGACTCTGTGCGACCCCATAGACGGCAGCCCACCAGGCGCCCCCGTCCCTGGGATTCTCCAGGCAAAAACACTGGAGTGGGTTGCCATTTCCTTCTCCAATGCATGAAACTGAAAAGTGAAAGTGAAGTCACTCAGTCATGTCCAACTTAGCGATCCCATGGACTGCAGCCCTCCAGGCTCCTCTGTCCATAGGATTTTCCAGGCAAGAGTACTGGAGTGGGGTGCCATTGAACTGCAGCACACCAGGCTTCTATGTCCTTCACTATCTCCCTGAGTTTGCTCAAACTCATGTCCATTGAGTCAGTGATACCATCCAACCATCTCATCCTCTATCGCCTCCTTCTCCTCTTGCCTTCAATCTTTCCCAGCATCAGGGTCTTTTCCAATGAGTCTGCTCTTCACATCAGGTGGCCAAAGTATTGGAGCGTCAGCATCAGTCCTTCCAAAGAATATTCAGGTTTGATTTCCTTGGGGATTGACTGGTTTGATCTCCTTGTAGTCCAAAAGGACTCTCATCAGTCTATTCTTTTAAAATTCTTATAAATCCAGATTTTTGATGTAACAGCTGAAGCACCTGTATCATATAGAAACCAATTTTTTTCATATTTAGTTGAAATTCTTTGACAGTCATAAAAAGTTCAAATATATCTATGCCATGAGTTTGACTTTTTAGACTATGAGTTGACAGCACTTCTTCATGAGTTTGGAAGTCCTCTGAGACTAAACATAACCAAAGTATTAATTAGGCATGACTCATCCTAAACACTTGAAATGTGTTAAAGAAAGTCCTTTCAGTCTTTCCAATTCTGAATCAATTGATCTTTGATATTCTTGAAAAGGGCTGGTACCTTACAGATGATTGTTCGGTGGCTTTATTGAAGATATTTTGTGTTTTGTAAAATGTGATTTTTTTTTACTCCTTTCCTGGCAATTTTATAATATTTTTCCATAACTGAAACGGATTTCTTTTACCATGTTGCCATCTAAAAAATTAGTTTCTTTTTTTGTGCAAGAGTCTAGGTCATTTAACAGCTAGCTAAAGTTATAAGCTCACATTAAATATAATTTTTAAAAATTTTGTTGGATATTCATTTCTGATTTCTGATAACTAATTTAGTCTATTCTTTTCAAAATTTTTTGACTGTTAGAGGAAACTTATCAAATGCACCATGTTTTTTCTGCTAATGTCTGTAATATTGTCTGCTTCATCATCTTAAAGAAAACTTACCCATCAAGCAAACAGCTCTTTCATTTTGTTTAACCCCAAAATCTGCAATTACCGTGCTTTGTGAAATTTGGGACACATCTTCTCTCAATTTTTTTTTTCCTTTATTGCTTTGTTTGTGTGACTGGTTTCTCCATCTCCATTTGATTCTACATCACTAGTATGCCCTAATTTTAAACTTAAAATTGTGTTTATACTTAACTTTTGAATAAGAACAAAAGCATGATTGCTTTAATTAAAATTAGAAGTATTTCCATTTGATTACTATTTTCATAAGTATCACTGTAACTTGTGTTTTCTGCATAAACATCCAATAATCTTGTTGCATTGTTACATCGTTGTATAGGAAAAATAACTTAAATAATTTTGTTTATACCAAGTAGATTGCTGATGTGTAAACACAGGCCCATGAGGCACACTCTAGCATCACAAAAACATCTTACATGATTTGTTAAACTGAAACATAGTCCTCTCAGAACAATGGGGTTGTACTTAATGAGAACATTTTTACTTTGGTTCAGTTTTTAAATTCTAAAATAAACGAGTTTAAATTAAACTGAAATTAACAATCCAGTTCCTCAGTGGTGCTAGCCACATTTCAAGTGCTCAGGAGCCCACGTGGTTAGTGCCCACTAAATTTGACCCTACAACTTTACACCATACTTGCTTGGTCCTGGCCTGCTTTTTTTTTTTTTTTTTTGGCAGAGCCCCACGGCTTGCAGAATCTTACTTCCCCTGCCAGGAATTGAAGTCAGGCCCACAGCAGTGAAATGCCAGATCCTGACCACTGGACTGCCAGGCAATTCCAGGCCTGACTTGCTTCTGAACCCCAGCTGTGACCCTCTATTTGCTCTGCGTTAGACTCTGTGTCTCCTGATGGATATTAATTAGCTTGCCTGCATCTCACAGCCCCTCACTGCACTCATCTAAATCGGACAATCAAGTTTACACTTTGGCATTTGGTCCCATTCTCTGTCAGCAGCTACTTGGTGAATATTTCTCCCAGTCTGAATCCCATGGAGGGAGGAGGGAATAAGATGGTCTAAACATTAATAAGAAGAAAACAGAGGTCAACATAATGAGGAGGCTATAGAAAGCAAGTAGCCACACTGAATAATTCTTGTTTCTTGTTTCAGACACATGACCTTAAAAAACTTGCAGAACATATTACTTAACCATTGATATAATTACTTTTGAAAATCACAAAATAGTGGAAGAACTGGAAATGAGCTAAGATTTCTAATTTTCAGAAAAGGGAAGGAAGGGACTTCTGCAGACAGTTGACAGAGTAAATAAATGTAATAGCCATCTTAAGCAAAATTCTATTATGAATTTGTCACAGTGGTGTGTAAGCTTTAAGAAAATGAAGAAGTGCTCACCATGAGAGAGTCTGCAATCACAAGCAAAGATCTGGGCCTGGCACGCCCACTTCCTGTTTTGATAAGCTCTGACTGGTAGCAGTTGTCTGAGTTTATATCTTTGTGGCAAATGAACAGCATCTGGCTGGATGAGGGTATATGTGGTGTTGATTTGTATCTGATGTTCAGTCCAACTTGATGTTTGTCAAACAGACTTTTTTCCCTCCCTGCAGATTTTGATGATATCTTGGAGCCTGATCTCAAATTTTTCCTTTGCAATATTACAGTGAATATAGTGAAGAATAGATTGGATGAAAATACTACCCATCATTTTTATAAACAGCAGAAATCTAGGATTGATACCTATAAAATCAAAATAGTCTTAGATCTTCAGCTCTCAGCAGGTGAGACTTGTAGTGTAAATGACCCACTTGGGGCATAAAATAGCTCAAGAATAGAATTGCAGAGCTGTGGTTTGTAGTGTAGCCTGTGTTAACCTGATTATCCCAACGTAGGATGGAATATGAGGGCTGTATAGTTTCTGGGAAGTGGGATGCGATAAGGGCAGCCTCCAGTTACTGTAGTTGCTGGAATTCTAGACCCATGCAAATCCCTTCCCCTGGGCAGCTTCTGGGTGGCTTCCCTCCTCCCACGAGCCAACAAAGATCCCGTCAGTAGCTGGCATGGCTCTGGTATTGCTGCCTTGAGGCTTCTGACCATGCCAGGGGTCCTGGCTCCTGCTATTGCTGCCACTTCTGCTGGGCACTGTCCCGCAGATCGTCTGCTCCGCCAATGCTTGGCACACAGAACACACTTCATACGTATTTGTTAAATGAATGAATGAAAATGTCAGCTTAATACAAAGAACTTAGTAACCACAAGTGTTTTTCTAAATGGAAAGGACTTCCCCCAAAAGCACTGAGTTTCCCAAGATTTGAGCGATATCTGCTGGTCTGGAATATTGGGCAACACATTCAGCTGCTAATCGGAAGCAGGGAGGAAACCGGAAGAGAGGCTATATTTGCATGTAATGTGACCACTACAGGGTTTCAGATATAACTGTAGTTGGATTTTTCATAAGCGCAACTGTTTTCTCTCTCCATTCCCCGACTCTCTTCTCATTTGTGAATTTCTCTCCCTCTCTAGCTCGCACTTGCAGGGACCCGTGCTCTGTCTCTCTCTCTCTCTCAAACACACACACACACACACACACACACACACACACACGCTTTTATGTAATCTGGCTGCTGCTACCTGCTCCCTTGTCCCTTGAGATCTAGATTGCCTTGAGCCCAAGTTTCATGGCCCAGGGTTATTCAACATTTCTATGAGTTTCTGGAAATTCATGTGCTCTCATACCCCCAGCGCCCTCCCCCCAAATCCTGCATCTATACATGCCCTCTCTGCCCAACCAGCATCACACAGAGGTGGAACCTATCTTTTCCATCATTCTTCACAATGTACACAGTCTTTACAGAATCACTGGGGTCCACCCCGTCACCGACTGCCCAGAACAGCTTTTGTGAGGTCCCGTGAGACGCGCTTCCACCAACCCTCCATCCAGCCTCTTCCTCCTACCTCTTCCCTCCACTTCCCTCATTTCTCTTCACCTCCCTCACTCTTTCCTTCACTCTCTTTCCCTCTTCTCTTCTCCTGCCCTCAACTTCTCCCCTCTCCCATCTTTCCTCTACACTGAAGAGCACCAAATTCATTTGTTCTATAAAGTACTGATCCAATGGACACCCACCATTTACCTGAGCTTCCAACGGACACTTACCATTTACCCAAACATTTACCTAAGTGTCTTTGTTCCAAACAAAAACAATTCCTTACGTACCAAGAGCCATAGGACAAACTGTCAATATGATTCTTTAATTGCCTTCTGTTACACCTGCAGCAAATTTTGAGCTCTTATTATTTGCCAGACTTAATAATGTTTAATTTTTACAGCCTGGATTGACACCAAGAAATGTAGTGTCAGACTTAATCCATAAATGCTAAGTGAATTCTTGTTTAGAATAGTCTGAAAATTTGGCATTAAAAAGATCTGGCCACTAAACTTTCTGGGTTAAGGGGAACTGACTTATTATATGTAGCATGAAAGTGTTAGTCATTCAGTCAAGTCCAACTCTTTGCAAACCTGTAGACTGTAGCCCACCAGGCTCCTCTGTCCATGGCATTCTCCAGGCAAGAATACTAAAGTGGGTTGCCATTTCCTTCTCCAGGGGATCTTCCCAACCCAGGGACTGAACCTGGATCTATTGCCTTGCAAGCAGATTCTTTACCATCTGAGATTCAATCCAGTTACCTCCTCCCCCATGTGAATCATCTTTTTAAAAATTTATTATCTTTTCTGATTATAACACTAATACATATGTACTCATAAAAGTATAAACTATGGACAATTAGGATAACGATGATGACAGCTGACATATTTTGCGTACGTACTGTGTGCTCAACACTCTTCCGCTGCTGCTAAGTCGCTTCAGTCGTGTCCGACTCTGCGTGACCCCACAGACGGCAGCCACCAGGCTCCCCCGTCCCTGGGATTCTCCAGGCAAGAACACTGGAGTGGGTTGCCATTTCCTTCTCCAATGCAGAAAGTGAAAAGTGAAAGTGAAGTCGCTGAGTCGTGTCCGACCCTCAGTGACCCCATGGACTGCAGCCTACCAGGCTCCTCCGGCCATGGGATTTTCCAGGCAAGAGTACTGGAGTGGGGTGCCATGCCTTCTCCGCAACACTCTTCTAAGTGCTTCATATGTATCACCATGGAGTATCATCGCCTCTATTTGTTACTGATGAGACTGAGAAGCACAGAGTAGTTACACTGGTTTCCCAAGATCACACCACCAAAATATAATAGCAAATAATCATGTCATCTAGATGCAATCATCATTTTGGAGAGTACTTTCCATGCTTTTCTATCATTAAATCCTTTAAATGATATTTTGAATCACTATTTTGTAACATGCATTTTATATGTAACTTTATTACAGACATGTAACTTTATTGCATGGTAGATTTCCATGACAATAAACAAACATTTATACCACTTTATGATTACACAGTGAAGTACCATAATATAGCCATTATACAGTATTTTAAACAATGCTGAGGTGAACATCTATTCATTCAGTTTCTATTCACTTGGTCTGATATTTAACCTTGACACAAAATTCAAGAAGCACTGTCACTGAGTCATCTCAACAGATCAAGAGTACATCTCAGCTGACTTTATTTAAAGGACTAAGAGATAGTTTTTTTACTTTTTAAAATGTATTTCTTCTTTGTATTCCTTTTCTAGATTGAACACTAATAACATTTATAACTGTTTTCTCAGTTGAGCAAAAAATCAAACCTTAATATTCTGTCTTTTCCAGTCAAACTATTAGTTAATTCTTCAAAAGTAAGCACAATACGTTTTACCTTGGGCTCGCCTGGCTTCTTCACAATTGTGACACTTGAAACACTCAACAATGAACTTTGGTTTAGAGCTGATTCTAGCACCTTCTAGTGGTAACAAGGCGAAACCTAGGGAAGATAGTTTGGGTTGCTTCTTTCTTAACGCAAAAAAACCCCCCTAAACATCAATCTGTAGCTTCGTGGTATTTTTACTTTTCTTTTCTTCAGATAGCTGCAGAGACTGTGAAACTCCAAAAAAAAGAAACTAAAATAGTGTGAAGTCAATTTGGGACACAAATTTCATCATAAATATGAAATAATGTATTATAAGTTAGTCACTAAAGGTCAAGATGTTTCAGGAAATTTTAGGTTTTTTTTTTTTTTCCTAGGTGGCAACTTTTCACAATGTCTCAGATTTTTGAACAGCTACTTTACACTGTAATTGTCTTTGTGGTTAATTACTTTTTATATAGCCTCCAGCTCGGCATTATACTGACTTATGTTTGAACAGAAATGCTGATGGGATGGTATTGTGCTAAATCACATCCATCTGGCAACAAGAATAGAAGATGCGGCATTGCACATTTAGGAACAAAAGAAAGACAATCTGGCCTTACTAAGACTGGAAAGCACTGGAGAAGAATTCGCCCGCTGCTTCTCCCAACAGCGTTTCCCGCACGGGATAGCACCCAGATCTCTCCTTGCATTAGGGTGGACAGTTTAAATGCCATGATGAAGATTTTCTTCTTGATGTGGTTCAGAACTTTGGACATAATTAATCTGACATTTCCCTTGTATGGGAAATCTTCCTAATTTTTTCTTAGTTGCTTGTGACTTTGAAAACGTCATGAGAAGGTTTTATTGTTCTGAGAACTGGACCTGAGACTACAGCAGGACCATGATCACGGGTGGATTTGAGGATGAGGTAAATTTTAAATACCTCTGGCTGTGTCCTTTCTGTTTCTATCACATTCCTCCCCGCCAGAAGCTCAGGCAACCTCTCTCCCTCTTCTTGATACCACAGGAAGGCAGGGACATGAGCGGTTCACCTATGGTTGGCTCAAAACCTCCTCTTCACAGCAGAGACCACGGCCACTGAGTGGTACAATCCGCCCCTTCCTCTCTGGCAGGAGATTGTGACGAAAGGACAGTCGTTGCCATGCAGAAGTCACCCACTGTTATTACTGGTGTTGTGTACATATCTCTGTGTCATCAGTGTTTACGAAGGGCGCTCTTTTATTTTAGGGACTGGTAACGCTGCCATGAAAAGACAGATGCAATCCCGACCTCAGTGACCTTACATTGTAGTTACTGCTGCTGCTGCTGCTGCTGAATTGCTTCAGTCATGTCCGGCTCTGTGCGACCCCATAGACGGCAGCCCACCAAGCTCCTCCGTCCCTGGGATTCTCCAAGCAAGAATACTGGAGTGGGTTGCCATTTCCTTCTCCACACTGTAGTTGGGGAGGTGCACACATAAACAAGTGTGCTCAAAAAGAAAAGAAACAGGAGGGGAGGTAGACAGCAGTGATTCTAGAGAACTAGTCAGAGAAGCCCCTCTGAGGATGTTTGATATTTGAGCTGAGACCTGAAATGACAGGGTGAGCCGCGTTGGGAGGGAAGTGGGCTAGAGAGGCCCCAGGCAGCACTCCTGTGTTGCCTCAGCCACTGCCTCCTCTCTGCTTGCTCTGTCCTCTGCCTGGAACTTTCTCTTCCTTCTGCACCTCCAAGGTCACATCCGTCCTTTCAGTCCCCAGAGTCACATTCTTAAAAATGTTCTCAGGTAACTCTTACAGCTACTGCTCCTCACTCTGTGTCCAAACAAAATTTTGTTTATACCTCTGTCACAGAGAAGGGGAAAGGAAGAAGTATTTTTTGACCATCTACTGTGGGCCAGGAACTGTACTAAATTACACACACGCACACACACACATATATATATATATATAACTGTACTAAAGCATACAAACACACATATATAACTATACTAAAGTATATATATATATACTTTATAGTATATATAAAGAATCTGCCTGCAATGCAAGAGACCCAGGTTTGATCCCTGGGTTGGGAAGATCCTCTGGAGAAGGAAATGGCATCCCACTCCAGTGTTCTTGGCTGGAAAATCTCATGGACAGAGGAGCCTGGTGGGCTGTAGTCCATGGGGTTGCAAAGAGTCAGGCACAACTGAGCAACTAACACTCACTTACACACACACACACACACACATATATATATAGTGGTTCAGTGAAGACTGTGCTTCCACTATGAGGCTTAGGGCTTTACTGTGCCCCATTTTGTTGGCTTGAAAAATTAGGGAGTTGAAACAGAACAGATAATATCTAAGATTAATTACAAAGAAAAATTCGTGTGCGCTTCTCCAACCGCTAGCATTCTGAGGGCTGGCAGGGGGACGAAGTTTCAGCCAGGAGGAGGCAGGATCATGGAGGTCTGGACACGTGTGATTGATGTGATCTGTGATCGGGGCACACCCGTCAGTAGGAACTGTTTCAGCGCTGTGGAGATGCGCAGCACAGACCCAAGAAAAGACTGCCACCCAGTGGCAGCTCACTGGAACTTACCAACCACCCATCCAGTATCTTTCACGGATCTGCTAGTGTCAGGTATACTGTGTAACAGCAGACGGTGAACAGGAGAGACTCGAAAGCCTCAGTCCTAGTGAGACTTTCATTCTGACAGGGCACAGACTCGTCCCAAGCCCTACAGAGTAGTGTAGCCCTCCACAGCTGATTCAGCACAGCGATCACAGACTTGGAAGCCTCAAATTAAGATAGCACACTACTTGTTCACTGTTTAAAGTGAAGTTTTCTGTTAACAGAGAAAAGATGCACACACTACTTGTTGGGGAAAATGGCTTCTGAATGAGCCAGCTTGAAAGTTCCTCTTCCGCGATATTTTTTAAACTACTTTATACCACTTCAATGGCACCCACTCCAGTACTCTTGCCTGGGAAATCCCATGGACGGAGGAGCCTGGTAAGCTACAGTCCATGGGGTCTCGAAGAGTCGGACACGACTGAGCAACTTCACTTTCACTTTTCACTTTCATGCATTGGAGAAGGAAATGGCAACCCACTCCAGTGTTCTTGCCTGGAGGATCCCAGGGATGAGGGAGCCTGGTGGGCTGCACAGAGTCGGACACGACTGAAGCAACTTAGTAGCAGCAGCAGCAGTAGCATACCAGGTCAAGTACTTTCTCTTTCTTCAATTCTTAAAATTTCTAAAACTATATACCATTTTTTAAATGTGCTTAAATGGTTTTCTTATGCAATGGAACATTGAGTGGAAAAATAATAAACTACAAATGAAATATTTTACTATTAATGAACATGAGACTTTAGGTGTTTTGTTCTCATAATAAAGAATCTGACTCCATTTTTCATGTTTGCCGACAGATGTTGAGCCTCAGCACTTCCTTCTCTTTGCCCCACGTCTGGGAAAGTTATAAGAAGTCCTGGTGCTTCCTCTTTTGGTACTGAAGGCAAGTTCAATGCAAGCCTTGGCCCTCATGGGGACCCCTCCTCCTGATCCCAGTGAAAACAGAATCAGTCTCCTATCCCTGCTCTCTCAGGTAGCCATTCATGGACCGGCTCAGAAGCCACTCTGTTCTCCCCCAGAACGGCTCATTATGAGCTTAATAAACCTTCACAAGCAATCTTGAGAAAGAACAAGCTTGAGGCATCACATTCCATGATTTCAAACTATGTTACAAAGTTATAGTAACTGAAACTGTATGATACTGGCATAAAAACAGACACACAGATCAATGGAACAGAATAGGGAGCCCAGAAATAAACCCATACCTATGTGGGCAATTAATCCATGGCAAAGGAGTCAAGAATATACAATGGGTATGGACATTCTTTTCAACAAATGGTTTTGGGAAACTGGCCTGTCACACGCAGAAGAATAAAACTGGACCATACCTTATACCATACACAGAAATAAACTCAAAATGAATTAAAGACTCAAATGTAAGACCTAAAACCATAAAACTTCTAGAAGAAAACTTCAGCAGTAAACTCCTTGAGAGAAATCTTGGTGATGATATTTTTAATCTGACACCAAAAGCAAAGCTAAACAAGCAGGGCTAGGTCAAACCAAAAAACTTCTGCACAGCAAAAGAAATCATCAACAAAATGAAAAGGCAAACTACTGAATGCAGAAAATACTTGCAAATCATATATCTGAGAAGGGGTAAGTATCCAAAATATATAAAGAACTCATACAACTCAATAGTAAAATAACAAAAGCAAACAAACAAACAAACAAAACAAACAATCTGATGAAAAAAATGGGCAGAAGATCTGAATAGACATTTTTTCCAAAGAAACTAAACAGATGGCCAACAGGCACATGAAAAAGTGGTCAACACCACTAATGATCAGGAAAATGAAACCAAAACCACAATGAGATATCACCTTGCTTCTGTCAGGATGGCTAAAATCAAAAAGACAAAAAATAACAAGTGTTGGCAAGAATGTGGAGAAAAGGAAACCATAGTACACTGTTGGTGGAAATGTAAATTTTTAGACCCACCATGGGAAACAGTATGGAGCTTCCTTTAAAAAATTAAAAATAGAACTACCATATGATCCAGCAGCTCCACTTCTGGTTATTTATCTGAAGAAAAAGAACACACTAACTCAAAAGTGATATATATGCACTCCTCAGGTTTGTTGCATCATTATTTGCAACAGCCAAGATATGGAAACAACCTGTGTCCATCAACAGATAAACAGATAAAGACGGTGTACACGACAGAATATTATTCAGCCGTGTAAAAGAAGGGAATCTCGCCATTTGTGACAATATGGATGAACTGTGGGGGCAGCCCACAAAGTGAAGTAAGTCAGACCCAGAAAGACAAATGTCATATGATCTCATTTATATGCATACATTAGAAAAAAACTGAACCCTCAGACACAGAGAACAGATTGGTGATTGCCAGAGGAAGGGGGTGGGCCATAGAGGAAGTAGATAAAGGAGGTCAAGTGTGTAAACTTCCAATTTTACAATAAAATATGTCATGGGGATATAATATACAGCACAGTGACTACAGCTAACAATACTGTAAATTACATATCTGAAAGTTTATAAAAGAGTAAATCTTAAAAGTACTCATAATAAGAAAAAGAAATGTGTAACTATGCATGACAACAGTTGGTAAAGAATCCACCTGCGATGTGGAAGACCTTGGTTCAATTTCTGAAGGTTGGGAAGATCCCCTGGAGGAGGGCACGGCAACCCACTCCAGTATTCTTGCCTGGAGAATCCCATGGACAGAGGAGCCTGGCAGGCTATGGTCCATAGGGTTGCAAAGAGTCAGACACGATTGACTGACTAAGCACAACAAGCACAGCATATGGTGATTAGATTAATTGTGGTGATCATTTCACAAAATATGCAGTTATGTTATACATGTGAGGTATAATATCAATTACACCTCACTGAAAATAATAATAATAACAAATAAAAAGCAAAGCTACTCAGTGATAAGAAGCAAACAAATAAAAAAACCTTTTCATACCCTCTTGGTGCAGGTATGAAATAAATAGTCTCCACATCCAAATTAAATTTGGGGGGAAGGGAAGAATTCATCCTACCTTTATATGGTGGCCACATCAATTCTATTTTTTGAAATATGAGAGCATGTTAAGTGTGTTAGTTGCTCAGTCGTATTACTTTGAGACCCTATGGACTGCAGCCTGCCAGGCTCCTCTGTTCATGGGATTCTCCAGGCAAGAATATTAGAGTGAGGTGCCATTTCCTTCTCCAGGGGATCTTCTCGACCCGAGGAATGAACCCGGGTCTCCCACATTGCAGGCAGATTCTTTACCAGCTGAGCCACCAGGGAAGCCCCAAAGAGAACCCCATTCTTCATCTCTCCCCACACCAAAATTTTCTTAGATCCTTTATATCTTTCCTTTCCCTTATTCTCGAATATTTGGGAACAAGGGAATATGGGGAATATGCTGTCAATGCAAAAATTATCTTTATTTCTATTTTACTAAAAATACTACCAACAAACATCATTATGTTAAATGATTTGAGTAAGTTAAAATGCAGTGGTAACTATTTTTAAATACACAGATATGTTAAGAAAGAAAATACCTTGTGTGGCCTTTTCTTCTTTAATTTATTGGTTCAAAATAGAGGAAATATTAAACCATCACTTTGGTATAGGTTTTTACTATAAAACTTGGTTATTTTGAGCTCTTCTTCTATTTTTTCTTAATGTTCTGGGCCACAGATTTTCCAGCTGAATAGTGAAGAGTTAAAGGAACATGCAGATCTGCATAGAAATCCCAGCTCTGTGCTAACTCCTTTTGCATCTGCTTGGCTCTTCTAGCTCTACCTCCCAGAGTTCAGAAGAATGGAAGGCTTGACACTTAAGGGTCCGGTGACTCTCTTAAGGGTTTAATGTGCTGATGTTTAGCCATAAAATGAAAATTCTTTTAAAATACGGTTTGTCAATTGTTCAAGATCAGAAAATTTTAATAGATATGGCTATTTAAATAGAAAGCTTATGAAAGTAGATACAATCTGTAATGTGCGTACCGTTCTTTGTATTTGGGGGCTAGTATCCTGAAACTTCAGGCTTCCTAGGTGGCGCTAGTGGTAAAGAATCCGCTTGCCAATACAGGAGAAATAGATGCAGGTTTGATCCCAGTGTCCGGAAGATACCCTGGAGGAGGGCATGGCAACTCACCCCAGTATTCATGCCTGGAGAATCCCATGGACAGAGGAGCCTAGAGGGCTACGTATGGTCCATAGGGCCGCAAAGAGCTGGACATGACTGAAGCGACTTAGCATGCATACACACATCCTAAGACTTCATATACGGATGTGAGAGTTGGACCATAAGGAAGGCTGAGCGCCAAAGAGTTGATGCCTTCAATTTGTGGTGCGGGAGAAGTCCTTGAGAGTCCCTTGGACTGCAAGGACATCAAACCAGTCCATCCTAAAGGAAATCAACCCTGAATATTCATTGGAAGGACTGATGTTGAAGCTGAAGTTCCAATACTTTGGCCACCTGATGCAAAGAGCTGACTCATTGGAAAAGACCTTGATGCTGGGAAAGATTGAAGGCAAAAGGAGAAGGGGATGACAGAGGATGAGATGGTTGGATGGCATCACCAACTCAATGCATATGAATTTGAGCAAACTCTGGGAGATAGTGGAGTTCAGAGGTGCCTGGTGGGCTACAGTCCACGGGGTCGCAAAGAATCGGACACGACTTAGTGGCTGAACAGCAACAATAATCCTGAAACTTCAGCATTTTATCAGTTAAGGTCCTTTGATTTGCAGAAAATGACTGCGCCAACTTCAAAGAACCCTAAGCACAGAGGAATTGCAAAGATCTGCATTTGCCCTTGGAGCAAGCAAGAAGCAGGACTGAGAGGCTGCAGCAACAGGCCTTGCTTCCACTCACTCCCCATTTACATCTGTAGTTTAAAATTCTAGATACTTAAAAAAAAAAAAAAAAGAATCTTGTAGGCCAGGGTCAAGGTTCATTCTTAGACCCACCAGCTTTGGTCTTGGGGTAGTCCTGAGGCTCTGGTCCAGCTGCTGGTGGTTCCTAGAAAGGGAAGAATGATTCTGTGCAGGGCATCCACTCACAAGACACCTGCCTGCCACAGGCACTTCCACTGATTGCCCTAAATTCCTGCCCATGATACGGATAAACGATATTTCTCATATCCAACAGCTTAATTTCCCGCAGGGTTAATCCTCAGAACTAAATGCCTCTCATATATGCATGAAACTACCTATAAATAAGCACTGAAAGTTAAAGTTATGTCACTCACTCGTGTCCGACTCTTTGCGACCCCATGGACTGTAGCCCACCAGGCTCCTCCATCCATGGGATTCTCCAGGCCAGAATACTGGAGTGGGTTGCCATTTCCTTCTCCAGGGGATCTTCCTGACCCAGGGATCGAACCCAGGTCTCCCGCATTGCAGGCAGACGCTTTAACCTCTGAGCCACCAGGGAAGCCCAAAAGGGTGTGTTGCCTCCCTGTCAGGGAAACGAACCCGGGTCTCCTGTGTGACAGGAGGGGATACTCACCACTATACTATGAGGATGGCTAAGAAAGGCCAGAAACGAATTCCTTGTCACACAACTGTTGATTCTTGTCCTGCATACAGATTTCTCAGGAGGCAGGTCAGGTGGTCTGGTATTCCCATCTCTTTCAGAATTTTCCACACTTTGTTGTGATCCACACAGTCAAAGGTTTTGGCATAGTTAATAAAGCAGAATAGATGTTTTTCTGGAATTCTCCTGCTTTTTCAATGATCCAACGGATGTTGGCAATTTGATCTTTGGTTCTTCTGCCTTTTCTGAATCCAGCTTGAACATCTGGAAGTTCACAATTTATGTACTGCTAAAGCCTGGCTTGGAGAAATTTGAGTGTGACTTTGCTAGTGTGTGAGATGAGTGCAATTGTGTGGTAGTTTGAGCATGCTTTGACATTGCCCTCCTTTAGGACTGGAATGAAAACTGACCTTTTCTAGTCCTATGGCCACTGCTGAGTTTTTCAGATTACTGGCATATTGAGTGCAGCACTTTCACAGCATCATCTTTCAGGATTTGAAATAGCTCAACTGAAATTCCATCACTTCCACTAGGTTTGTTCATAGTGATGCTTCCTAAGGCCCCCTTGACTTTGCATTTCAGGATGTCTGGCTCTAGGTGAGTGATCACACCATCATGGTTATCTGGGTCATGGAGATCTTTTCTGTACAGTTCTTCTGCGTATACTTGCCACCTCTTCTTACTAACTTCTGCTTCTGTTAGGTCCATACGATTTCTGTCCTTTATTGTGCCCATCTTTGTGTGAAATGTTCCCTTGGTATCTCTAAACTTCTTGAAGGGATCTCTAGTCTTCCCCATTCTGTTGTTTTCCTCTATTTCTTTGCACTCATCACTGAGGAAAGCTTTCTTATCTCTCCCTGCAAGTCTTTGGAACTCTGCATTCAGATGGGTGTATCTTTCCTACTGTCCTTTGCCTTTAGCTTCTTGTTTTCTCAGCTATTTGTAAAGCCTCCTCAGACAACCTTTTTGCATCTTTTTCTTGGGGATGGTCTTGATCACTGCCTCCTGTACAATGTCACGAACCTCTGTCCATAGTCCTTCAGGCACTTTATCAAATCTAATCCTTTGAATCTATTTGTCACTTCCACTGTACAACCGTATGGGATTTGATTTATGTCTTACCTGAATGGTCTAGTCATTTTCCCTACTTTCTTCAGTTTAAGAAATTGAAGATTTCAATTTAATTTTAATTTAATTTTAAAAGTTAAACTTAATTTAAATAAAATTCTTTAAATTAATTAAATCTTAGGAAATAAAGATTTCTTTAAAAAAAATATGACACTGGAAGATGAACTCCCCAGGTTGGTAGGTGTCCAATATGCTACTGGAGATCAGTGGAGAAATAACTCCAGAAAGAAAGAAGAGACAGAGCCAAAGCAAAAACAATGTCCAGTTGTGGATGTGACTGGTGATGGAAGTAAAGTCCAATGCTGTAAAGAATAACATTGCATAGGAACCTGGAATGTTAGGTCCATGAATCAAGGTAAATTGGAAGTGGTCAAACAGGAGATGGCAAGAGTGAACATTGGCAGTTTATGAATCAGTGAACTAAAATGAACTGGAATGGGCAAATTTAATTCAGATGACCATTATATCTACTACTGTGGGCAAGAATGCCTTAGAAAAAATGGCATATCCCCTACAGACAATGAAAGAGTCCAAAATCCAGTGTTTGGGTGCAATCCCCAAAATGACAGAATAATCTCTGTTCATTTCCAAGGCAAACCATTCAATATCACAGTAATCCAAGTCTATGCCCCAACCAGTAATTCTGAAGAAGCTGACATTGAATGGTTCTATGAAGATTTACAAGACCTTCTAGACCTAACACCAAAAAAAGATGTCCTTTTCATCATAGGGGACTGGAATGCAGAAGTCGGAAGTCAAGAGATACCTGGAGTAACAGGCAAATTTGGCCTTGGAGGACAAAATGAAGCAGGGCAAAGGCTAACAAGAGTTTTACCAAGAGAACACACTGGTCATAGCAAACACCCTCTTCCAACGACACAAGAGAAGACTCTACACATGGACATCACAAGACGGTCAATGTTGAAATCAGATTGATTATATTCTTTGCAGCCAAAGATGGAGAAGCTCTACACAGTTAGCAAAAACAAGACTGGGAGTTGACTATGTCTCAGAGCATGAACTCCTTATTGCCAAATTCAGACTTAAATTGAAGAGATGGCTTTCCTATATTCAAAAGAGAAGGAACACCCTGGTCTCCAAAGACAAGAGACACCAAGAATCCAAATGAGCAGACTTTGCCCAGTCGCTCCCTGTTTACTGTACATAGCTCATACTCCTTACCCTATTATATCTTTCTACTCTATTGTATCTTTGTGAAAGTGAAAGTGTTAGTCTGAGACCCTATGGACTGTAGCCCATCAGGTTGCTCTGTCCATGGGATCCTCCAGATATGAATACTGGAGTTGGTTGCCATGCCCTCCTTCAGGGGATCTTCCCAACCCAGGGCTTGAACCCGAGTATCTTAAGTCTCCTGCATTGGCAGGCAGGTTCTTCACCACTGAACCACCCAGGAAGTCCATGCACTGAATTTACATGAAGCTAAAATCTCACATTTGTTGTGTTAGCCCACTTGTTTTCCTGCCAGAGGATGCAGGAGATCTGGGAACAAGCCCTCATCTTATGCCTACTGCATACAATAATACATATTGGATACAGTACATATGAGTCATATGCTATTCTAGGCCCTGGGATACAGTCAAACAGACAAAAACCCTTGGGAGTTTATAGGCTAATGAGGGGCAATTCATAACTTTAAAAAAAATTCATCAGTGTTGGGTCCAATAGTGATAAGTGCTGTGAAACAAAGTAACATAGTCAAGGTGGGTAGGGAAGAGAGTTTCACTTCCTATTAGGATCCTCAGGGAAGCCTTCACTGTTAGTTCTCTGAGCCAACACCTAGAAGAGGCAAAAGATGGAGATACAGGGATGACCAGGGGGAAGAGCTTTCTGGGCAAAAGAAATAACAAGCACAGGGTCCTTATCTACCTCCACGATCCAATCTGTAAAATGAGACATCTGGACCAAATGATGTTAAACCTTCCTTAGAAATGTACTGAGTAGGTGGAGCATGTGGGATCAAAGCACCAGCAGGAACTGTTAGGGGAAGTACAATGATTGAAACTGCCCACCCTGGCCAGGCACCATAGAGAAAGACTTGGAGAAGGAAATGGCAACCCACTCCAGTGTTCTTGCCTGGAGAATCCCATGGATGGAGAAGCCTGGTAGGCTGCAGTCTATGGGGTTGCACAGAGTCAGACACGACTGAAGTGACTTAGCAGCAGAGAAAGACTGATAATTCCATTTTTTAGAAATTTTATAGAGGAAAATAAAAACTAATACAAAAAAATGCCTATTTTTTCCTCAATGTTATCAAATATTCTGTTACAAAGTATAATTAAAATTGTAAGTGCAGAGTTAAACTCCATTTTTCTATCAAGAGGTATTTATAAGGGGCTAGTGTGGCTGTTGTGGAACAATCTTTCTTCTGCCTCAAAACCATTTTCTGAATATGATTTGCAACCACCTTTTAAATTTTTTTTTGGTCAAGACACCAGCACTGTGAATTTATGCAGAGTATCGTTACCGTGCATTTAAAAAAATGTACCAGTTAAGGGGGGGAGGGGAAGGAAGGTGGGGGTGTGAGGCTTCCCTAGTGGCTCAGATGGTAAAGAATCTGCTTGCAACTCAGGAAACCCAAGAGATGTGGGTTCAATCCCTGGGTTTGGAAGATCCCCTGGAGAAGAGAATGGCAACCCACTCCAGTGTTCTTGCCTAGAGAACCATTTGCATGAGTTGTTTTACGACAGGAGGTCCTGGTAAGGAACAGGGAATTAATAAGCCTCCACCAACCAGAAGAGTTTGGGCAAGGTTGAAAGGAGACACAACCTGTCCACCCACCTCCCAGAATCTTTCTCTCCGGCAACCATCTTGGCTGAACAAAGCATGCACCACCAGGAAGGACTCTGAGTCAGAATGATTGGCTAAGGACAACCCAGAAACTAATCCCATCACCATAAAACCGAGACTGCAAGCCATGTTCTCCTGGTTCCTTTAGCCTACTGCTCTCCATCTGGGCACCCTTTCCCAATAAAATCTCTTGCTTTGTCAACACATGTGTCTCCTTGAACAATACATTTCCAAGTGTTAGACAAGAGCCCAGTTTCAGGCCCTGGAAGGGGTCCCCCTTCCTGCAACAGAACCTTGCTTGAAAATACTTCCTACCTATAAGGAGGTCCCATGCAAATCTTCAAGGCTAAAGTCCCTCTCAGTCCCATGGGAAGTTCATGAGTGTAATGTAAAGAGAAGGGATTGCTTAAAGTCAAAGAAGTTTTGGAAAGTGGCTTAAAATAGTTAAACAGGATATATTTACTTCAAGACTTCTCAGATTCTTTAATACATCAACATAGACTCAATTACCTCAAGTGAGTTGTCATAACTGCCTAACGTATTTGACCATGGAAGCCTTTTTTTATGCAGAGCACCTAGCCAGACTGTTCCTGAGAACACACTTTGGGAAGGAACACTCCTCACTAGTGGCTGGTAAACTCTCTCTGTAAAAGACCAAATAGTAAATATTTTAGGCTCAGTGGGCCAAATGGTCTGTTGCAACTATTTGATTGTGCCCTTTGGCTACAAAGCAGCCATAGACAACATGCAAATGGATGGGTGTGTTGTGTTCTAATAAAACTTTGTTTATGGAAACTGGAATTTGGATTTAATGCAATTTTTACATGTCATGAAATGTTATTCTTCGTTTGACTTTTTAAAAAACTATTTTAAAATGTGAAAAGCATTCTTAACTCACGAGCCATACAAAAACAGGCAGGGGACCAGATTTGACCTACAGGCTGTACTTTGCCAACCGTTGCTTTAGTGAGATGTACTATTTGTGTATTTTTTCCTTAATGTTAGTCGCTCAGTGTGTCCAGCTTTGGGACCCCATGGACTGTAGCCTGCTAAGCTCCTCTGTCCATGGGATTCTCCAGGCAAGAACACTGGAGTGGGTTGCCATTCCCTTCTCCAGGGGATCTTCCTAACCCAGGGATTGAACCCACATCTCTTGGGTCTCCTGAGTTGCAAGCAGATTCTTTACCATCTGAGCCACTAGGGAAGCCTCACACCCCCACCTTCCTTCCCCTCCCCCCCTCCTTAACTGGTACATTTTTTTAAATGCACGGTAACTATACTCTGCATAAAGTCACAGTGCTGGTGTCTTGACCAAAAAAAATTTTAAAAGGTGGTTGCAAATCATATTCAGAAAATGGTTTTGAGGCAGAAGAAAGATTGTTCCACAATAGCCACACTAGCCCCTTATAAATACCTCTTGATAGAAAAATGGAGTTTAACTCTGCACTTACAATTTTAATTACACTTTATAACAGAATATTTGATAACACTGAGAAAAAATAGGCATTTTTTTGTATTAGTTTTTATTTTCCTCTATAAAATTTCTAAAAAATGGAATTATCAGTCTTTCTCTGCTGCTAAGTCACTTCAGTCGTGTCCGACTCTGTGCAACCCCATAGACTGCAGCCTACCAGGCTTCTCCATCCATGGGATTCTCCAGGCAAGAACACTGGAGTGGGTTGCCATTTCCTTCTCCAAGTCTTTCTCTAGAAGGCACAAAAAAGCTTATTGAATGGATGCATTGTCCCATCTGTTAAAAGGTAAACACTGTAGAGGGGAAAAAAGAAAAGGCCTTAGGCAAAATTGTAATAAAAGTTATCTTGAACATCTCTACGCAGTTTGTCTATCTACCGTTATTATTGTTTTAAAACCAACATTCCCTTTCCTTCTCTAGCCAACATCTCAATTCCTTCAAGCTCCTTTCTCTTCCACTTATAATTGAAGCTTGTGCTTAGGATAAAGAAGAGTCTACTCTCACTATGATGTAAATGACTTGTAACAGCGAACAGTTTTAACTATTCTGTAGGGCTTAACTATTCTATAGGGCGTATCTGCATTTTAACAGCAGGAATAAAGCTTTACATAAGGGAGCCAGCAGGTGGGGAAAGTATTAATATTTCTTTCAGGTTGTTGTTTTTCAGTCACTAAGTTGTGTCTGACTCTTTGGGACTCCATGCCAGGCTCTTCTGTCTTCCAGCATCTCTCAGAATTTGCTTAAATTCATGTCCATTGACTTGCTGGGTGATGCTATCTAATCATCTCATCCTCTGCCACCAGCTTCTTCTTTGGCCTTCAGTCTTTCCCAGCATTTTTCCAATGAGTTGGCTCTTCGCATCAGGTGGCCAAAGTATTGGAGCTTCAGCTTCCACATCAGTCCTTCCAATGAATATTCATGGTTGATTTCCTTTAGGATGGACTGGTTGGATCTCCTTGCAGTCCAAGGGACTCTCAAGAGTCTTTTTCAACACGACAATTAGAAAGCATCAATTCTTTGGCATTCAGACTTTTTTTATGATTTCATCAGGAACCTCAGGGAAACTTCTACTCCTGAAATGACATCCCCTAGGAAGTCATCCCTTTCACCCATAAGGAAAGATTTGTCACTGGGGGGAAACAGCTTGCCTGTAGTAGAATCATGCATGGTCCCAACCAGAGGTCAAGGCTAGCCTCTAGCCAGATTTGGGGTTCAGCTCAGTTCAGTTCATGCTCAGTCGTGTCCGACTCTTTGCAACCCCATGAATTGTAGCACTCCAGGCCTCCCTGTCCATCACCAACTCCCAGAATCCACCCAAACCCATGTCCATCGAGTCGATGATGCCATCCAACCATCTCATCCTCTGTCGTCCCCTTCTCCTCCTGCCCTCAATCTTTCCCAGCATCAGGGTCTTTTCCAATGAGTCAGCTCTTCGCATCAGGTGGCCAAAATATTGGAGTTTCAGCTTCAACATCAGTCCTTCCAATGAACACCCAGGACTGGTCTCCTTTAGGATGGACTGGTTGGATTTCCTTGCAGTCCAAGGGACTCCCAAGAGTTTTAGTTCAAAAGCATCAATTCTTCAGTGCTCAGCTTTCTTTATAGTCCAACTCTCACATCCGTACATGACCACTGGAAAAACCATAGCCTTGACTGGATGGACCTTTGTTGGCAAAGCAATGTCTTTGCTTTTTAATATGCTGTCTAGGTTGTTTGAGGCAAATAGTATCCTCTAAGAAGAGTCACTCTAAGTCACTTAGTCCCCTCTAAGAAGTGTGCACTCATCTCACACACTAATCAAGTATTATTCAAAATTCTCCAAGCCAGGCTTCAGCAATACGTGAACCATGAACTTTCAGATGTTCAAGCTGGTTTTAGAAAAGGCAGAGGAACCAGAGATCAAATTGCCAACATCCGCTGGATCATGGAAAAAGCAAAAGAGTTCCAGAAAAACATCTACTTCTGCTTTATTGACTATGACAAAGCCTTTGACTGTGTGGATCACAATAAACTGTGGAACATTTTGAAAGAGATGGGAATACCAGACCACCTGACCTGCCTCTTGAGAAACCTGTATGCAGGTCAGGAAGCAACAGTTAGAACTGGACATGGAACAACAGACTGGTTCCAAATAGGAAAAGGAGTACGTCAAGCCTGTATATTGTCACCCTGCTCATTTAACTTATATGCAGAGTACATCATGAGAAATGCTGGGCTGGAGGAAGCACAAGCTGGAATCAAGATTGCTGGGAGAAATATCAATAACCTCAGATACGTTGATGACACCACCCTTATGGCAGAAAGTGAAGAGGAACTCAAAAGCCTCTTGATGAAAGTGAAAGAGGAGAGTGAAAAAGTTGGCTTAAAGCTCAACATTCAGAAAACTAAGATCATGGCATCCGGTCCCATCATTTTATGGCAAATAGATGGGGAAACAGTGGAAACAGTGGCTGACTTTATTTTCTTGGGCTCCAAAATTACTTCAGATGGTGATTGCAGCCATGAAATTAAAAGACGCTTACTCCTTGGAAGGAAAGTTATGACCAACCTAGACAGCATACCAAAAAGCAGAGACATTACTTTGTCAATAAAGGTCTGTCTAGTCAAGGCTATGGTTTTTCCAGTAGTCATGTATGGATGTGAGAGTTGGACTATAAAGAAAGCTGAGCATAGAAGAATTGATACTTTTGAACTGTGGTGTTGGAGAAGAGTCTTGAGAGTCCCTTGGACTGCAAGGAGATCCAACCAGTCCATCCTAAAGGAAATCAGTCCTGGGTGTTCATTGGAAGGGCTGATGTTGAAGCTGAAACCAATATTTTGGCCACCTGATGCAAAGAGCTGACTCATTTGAAAAGACCCTGATGCTGGGAAAGATTGAAGGTGGGAGGAAGGGGACGACAGAGGATGAGATGGTTAAATGGTATCACTGACACAAGGTCCATGAGTTTGGGTAAACTCCGGGAATTGGTGATGGACAGGGAGGCCTGGTGTGTTGCAGTTCATGGGGTCGCAAAGAGTCGGACACGACTGAGTGACTGAACTGAACGGAACTGAAGAAGAGTCACAAATAAGGACAGAGATTGTCTTTTGCATTGTAATTTGAGAACAGCTGTAGGGGAGGAAAAAGTTCTTGGCCTAGATCTTCTCTAATAAAAGACAGACTAACAAGAGAAAAACAGTGCAGAAGTTTATCAACATGTATACCTCACATATACATGGGAGATACCCAAGGAGAGTGAGCAACTTCCCAAGGTGGCCTAAGTCACCAACTTAAATACCATGTTCTGCTAAAGACACAAGAAAGAAAGGTATAGCCAACATTTTGCCATGAGTATGTGCTTAGTTGCTCAGTCATATCCAATTCTTTGTGACCTCATGGACTGTAGCCTGGCAGGGTCATCTGTCCATGTAGATTCTCCAGTCAAGAATACTGAAGTGGGTTGCCATGCCTTCCTCCAGTGGATCTTCCCAACCCAGGGATTGAACCCAGGTCTCCTGCATTGCAGAGGGATTCTTTACTGTCTGAGCCACCAGGGAAGTGCATGAGTATAAATGGAGTATGAACTTTAAAAATTGTAAATCACTATACTGTACACCTGTAACATATAATATTATACAACACATCAGCTGTACTTCAATAGTAACAATACTTTTAAAAGAAAACATGATATGGGGAGAAAAGAAAGGTGTGGGGGGGGGGCGGGGAGAGTTCAATTATGGGAGGTTACTGGGAAAAGGGTACAGTTAGTTATGTAGATTTAGGTTGCTGCCTTCTCCATTGAGAAGATTCTCTTTTGATTTAGTCACATTTCTCTTCCTGGTGCCAAAAGGGAGGTGGCTTAGAAATGGAAATTTCCTTTATAAATGTAAATATCCCTTACCAAAGGTAACTCCTCCTGATAAAGATCTCCTATATCTGCTGTTTCTCAAATAATCAGCTCAATATAATCCTTATGACAAAGAACTATATCCTTGGTGGGCATATTCTACTCCCCTTCATACCAACACACTGAGATCTCTCTTAGAAAAAAGTGTCTTACTGGAATGCTTAGGGGAGAAACTTCAAATCCAAGGGCCTTTACCTGCTGAGATTTAAGGCCCATCATCTAAAGGGAAAGACTTGAGGTGCTTGGCAGTTCAATTCAGTTCAGTTCAGTCGCTCAGTCATGTCCGACTCTTTGCGACCCCACGAATCGCAGCACGCCAGGCCTCCCTGTCCATCACCAACTCCCAGAGTTCATTCAGACTCACGTCCATCGAGTCAGTGATGCCATCCAGCCATCTCATCCTCTGTCGTCCCCTTCTCCTCCTGCCCCCAATCCCTCCCAGCATCAGAGTCTTTTCCAATGAGTCAGCTCTTCGCATGAGGTGGCCAAAGTACTGGAGTTTCAGCTTTAGCATCATTCCCTCCAAAGAAATCCCAGGGCTGATCTCCTTCAGAATGGACTGGTTGGATCTCTTTGCAGTCCAAGGGACTCTCAAGAGTCTTCTCCAACACCACAGCTCAAAAGCATCAATTCTTCGGCGCCCAGCCTTCTTCACAGTCCAACTCTCACTTCCATACATGACCACAGGAAAAACCATAGCCTTGACTAGACGGACCTTTGTTGGCAAAGTAATGTCTCTGCTTTTCAATATGCTATCTAGGTTGGTCATAACTTTCCTTCCCAGGAGTAAGCGTCTTTTAATTTCATGGCTGCAGTCACCATCTGCAGTGATTTTGGAGCCGAAAAAGATAGTCTGACACTGTTTCCACTGTTTCCCCATCTATTTCCCATGAAGTGATGGGACCGGATGCCATGATCTTCGTTTTCTGAATGTTGAGCTTTAAGCCAACTTTTTCATTCTCCTCTTTCACTTTCATCAAGAGGCTTTTGAGTTCCTCTTCACTTTCTGCCATAAGGGTGGTGTCATCTGCATATCTGAGGTTATTGATATTTCTCCCGGCAAGCTTGATTCCAGCTTGTGTTTCTTCCAGTCCAGCGTTTCTCATGATGTACTCTGCATATAAGTTAAATAAATAGGATGACAATATACAGCCTTGATGTACTCCTTTTCCTATTTGGAACCAGTCTGTTGTTCCATGTCCAGTTCTAACTGTTGCTTCCTGACCTGCATACAGGTTTCTCAAGAGGCAGGTCAGGTGGTCTGGTATTCCCATCTCTTTCAAAATGTTCCACAGTTTATTGTGATCCACACAGTCAAAGGCTTTGGCATAGTCAAGAAAGCAGAAATAGATATTTTTCTGGAACTCTCTTGCTTTTTCCATGATTCAGCGGATTTTGGTAATTTGATCTCTGGTTCCTCTGCCTTTTCTAAATCCAGCTTGAACATCAGGAAGTTCACGGTTCATGTATTGCTGAAGCCAGGCTTGGAGAATTCTGAACATTACTTTACTGGCATGTGAGATGAGTGCAATTGTGCAGTAATTTGAGCATTCTTTGGCCTTGCCTTTCTTTGGGATTGGAATGAAAACTGACCTTTTCCAGTCCTGTGACCACTGCTGAGTTTTCCAACTTTGCTGGCATATTGAGTGCAGCACTTTCACAGCATCATCTTTTAGGATTTGAAATAGCTCAATAGAATTCCATCACCTCCACTAGCTTTGTTCATAGTGATGCTTTCTAAGGCCCACTTGACTTAGCATTCCAGAATGTCTGGCTCTAGACGAGTGATCACACCATTGTGATTATCTGGGTCGTGAAGATCTCTTTCGTACAGTTCTTCTGTGTATTCTTGCCACCTCTTCTTAATATCTTCTGCTTCTGTTAGGTCCATACCATTTCTGTCCTTTATCAAGCCCATCTTTGCATGAAATGTTCCCTTGGTATCTCTAATTTTCTTGACGAGATCTCTAGTCTTTCCCATTCTGTTGTTTTCCTCTATTTCTTTGCATTGATCGCTGAGGAAGGCTTTCTTATCTCTTCTTGGTATTCTTTGGAAGTCTGCATTCAGATGCTTATATCTTTCCTTTTCTCCTTTGCTTTTCGCTTCTCTTCTTTTCACAGCAATTTGTAAGGCCTCCCCAGACAGCCATTTTGAGGTGCTTGGCAAGCAACTGACAATTCATGGGGAATATCAACTTTTATAGTACCAATATTTACTCTGCCTTTCATAAGGTGTATACAGAAAATACACAAATGAGTACTCAACCTACCAAGAAGTGGTACCTCTGCACACTGTCATTGACTTTGGATTATTGCTTGAATTGAGCAATATATAATTTACAGCACAGACTCTTAGACTCATCAGGGAACATAAAATTCTTACCCAAGGACAGCGTAACCCAATTGCAAATGTAATGAACACACATTGCATTGCATTTCTCTTTCCCATTACATTCATTTGCTCTCCACTAGAGGATATGATTTTGAAAACTCTGCTCTTTATGTTGATGGTTTGCAGGGAACTGAGTAGGAACTGAAAAAGAAACAAGACTTTCGTGTTCTCACATTACATTATACTTTCCAACCGTTTGAAGTTGGTGTAACTCTTCACTAAGTACTTGGCAAACTTTAAACCATACATCTGTGAAGCCAGGTTTTTTTCCTTCACATTACCTTTCACCTACTTTAAAATAAACCATTCATTGTTCAAGAGGGAAAACTCAAATTTGTTTTTCCAAAGTAATCTATAATGGAGTAAAACATTGCTGGAAGGTGTGCAATTAACTAATTTACTGTGCAATAAATCTCAAAGGGAATGCAAGTTAACGAGGGAATCATTTTTCAACCTTCAATATTTAGGCCTTTATTTGCTTTTCGTAATTAACAAAATGTAAACTCTTTTTAAAATTAGAAAAGCATATGAACCTGATTTTCTAAATGTTTAAACTATACAAAAACATATACAATTAAAGGGAAAATGTAATATCCGCTTTCATGTGTATCTTGATTTGTTTTAGTATTAAAATAATAGAAGTAAATGTATAGAAACAAAAAGTTTGTTTGCTAATTTTATTAGATTTAACTTTCAGTTTTGCCTATATTTTTCCAGAATTTCTCACTAGGAGATTAAAAAAAAAAAACTATTTTAAAAATCATTCAGTTCAGTTCAGTCACTCAGTCATGTCCAACTCTTTCCGACCCCATGGACTGCAGCACACCAGGCCTCCCTGTCCATCATCAACAATCTGTTCAAACTCATGTCCATCGAGTCAGTGATGCCATCCAACCATCTCATCCTCTGTTGTCCCCTTCTCCTCCTGCCTTCAATCTTTCCCAGCATCAGGGTCTTTTCCAATGAGTCAGTTCTTCGCATCAGGTGGCCAAAGTATTGGAGTTTCAGCTTCAGCATAGTCCTTCCAATGAATATTCAGGATGATTTTCCTTTAGGATGGACTGGTTGGATCTCTTTGCAGAAATATAAATATCAGGCCTACTGTGTGCCCACCTGGTGCCAGTTCCCAGAGGTGATAGGAAACACTTAGCTTTAACTCTATGATAGACATTCACATCGAGTAAAATGGGAAGTTTCTACTCTGGCTGCTAAGGCCTCTCCTGATCTGACTTTGCCTGGCTTCCACTGCTGCCTTACATGCCTTGCCCTGGAACAATATGAAACTATTTATAAATTCTCCAAATATTCTAACCTTTCCCAAGCTTTTATGCCTTTGTAAATACTAGTTTCTCTACATGGATGCCCTTTCACCCTTGAAACACTTCATGAAGTTCTAGTCATGCTTCAAGTATCAACTCAAATATCACCTCCTTTCAATTACTTCCAGGCCCCTGGTTAAGGCAAAGTTGGTTACCCCTTTGTCCTTGAATCCATAACACGCTCAACATACTATGTAAAGTGAACGTTTTGTAATTACTGATTTCTGTTTCTGTCTAGAGTGAGCTTATGAAGAATGAGGAGTGGGAATTTACCATCTTTATACTCCTATTGACTATTCATCATGAGTAATGTGCACAGTGCTCGGTTGGAAGCACACAGGAATGAGTGAGTTTCTCTTGCTGGATGCTGGGGAAGACTTCCCAGAGGAGCTGACACTTGACCAGAACTGTCTCAGGAATTCCAAGTAAAGAAAATAGCATGTGCAGAAGAATGTGACTTGGTGTGAAAGCAGTTGAGGCTTTTAAAGGGGGTTGTCCTAAGACTGAAAGATACTACCAGCTCTGTTCCAGCATTTGGCAGCAGGGTGGTGGGCATCTGGAAAGGGGAGAAGCAGAACTGTTGGGAGACCACTCTCGTGGTCTGGGTAAGAACTGATCACAGCCTAGATTAAGATTTTAGCAATTAGGACAGGAAAAAATTAAGAACAGAGAAATATTTAGGGGATAGAATTGAAATTAGATTTCATATAGGGTCCTGGGATAGAGATAGGGTTTTAAGCACTAAGTCATAGGGTGAGGGAGACCACTGGCCGTGGATGTGTGCAGACTAGATAAGATTAGGGGCAGACACAGCAATCAGAGCAGAAAAAGAAATAAAAGGAATCCAAATTGGAAAAGAAGAAGTAAAACTCTCACTGTTTGCAGATGACATGATCCTCTACATAGAAAACCCTAAAGACTCCACCAGAAAATTACTAGAGCTAATCAATGAATATAGTAAACTGGCAGGATATAAAATCAACACACAGAAATCCCTTGCATTCCTATACACTAATAATGAGAAAATAGGAAGAGAAATTAAGGAAACAATTCCATTCACCATTGCAACAAAAAGAATAAAATAGGAATATATCTACCTAAAGAAACAAAAGACCTATATATAGAAAACTATAAATCACTGGTGAAAGAAATCAAAGAGGACACTAATAGATGGAGAAATATACCGTGTTCATGGATCAGAAGAATCAATATAGTGAAAATGAGTATACTACCCAAAGCAATCTATAGATTCAGTGCAATCCCTATCAAGCTACCAACGGTATTCTTCACAGAGCTAGAACAAATAATTTCACAATTTGTATGGAAATACAAAAAGCCTTGAATAGCCAAAGCAATCTTGAGAAAGAAGAATGGAACTGGAGGAATCAACCTGCCTGACTTCAGGCTCTACTACAAAGCCACAGTCATCAAGACAGTATGGTACTGGCACAAAGACAGAAATATAGATCAATGGAACAAAATAGAAAGCCCAGAGATAAATCCACGCACCTATGGACACCTTATCTTTGACAAAGGAGGCAAGAATATACAATGGAGAAAAGACAATCTCTTTAACAAGTGGTGCTGGGAAATCTGGTCCACCACTTGTAAAAGAATGAAACTAGAACACTTTCTAACACCATACACAAAAATAAACTCAAAATGGATTAAAGATCTAAATGTAAGACCAGAAACTATAAAACTCCTAGAGGAGAACATAGGCAAAACACTCTCCGACATAAATCACAGCAGGATCCTCTATGACCCACCTCCCAGAATATTGGAAATGAAAGCAAAAATAAACAAATGGGACCTAATTAAAATTAAAAGCTTCTGAATAACAAAGGAAACTATAAGCAAGGTGAAAAGACAGCCTTCAGAATGGGAGAAAATAGTAGCAAATGAAGCAACTGACAAAGAATTAATCTCAAAAATATACAAGCAACTCCTGCAGCTCAATTCCAGAAAAATAAAAGACCCAAAATAAAAAAATGGGCCAAAGAACTAAACAGACATTTCTCCAAAGAAGACATACAGATGGCTAACAAACACATGAAAAGATGCTCAACATCACTCATTATCAGAGAAATGCAAATCAAAACCACAGTGAGGTACCATTTCACACAAGTCAGAATGGCTGCTATCCAAAAGTCTACAAGCAATAAATGCTGGAGAGGGTGTGGAGAAAAGGGAACCCTCTTACACTGTTGGTGGGAATGCAAACTAGTACAGCCACTATGGAGAACAGTGTGGAGATTCCTTAAAAAACTGGAAATAGAACTGCCATACCACCCAGCAATCCCACTGCTGGGCATACACACCGAGGAAACCAGAATTGAAAGAGACACGTGTACCCCAATGTTCATTGTAGCACTGTTTATAATAGCCAGGACATGGAAGCAACCTGATGTTCATCAGCAGATGAATGGATAAGAAAGCTGTGGTACATATACACAGTGGAGTATTACTTAGCCATTAAAAAGAATACATTTGAATCAGTTCTAATGAGGTGGATGAAACTGGAGCCTATTATACAGAGAGAAGTAAGCCAGAAAGAAAAACACCAACATGGTATACTAACGCATATATATGGAATTTAGAAAGATGGTAACAATAACCCTGTATGCAAGACAGCAAAAGAGACACAGATGTATAGAATAGTCTTTTGGACTCTGTGGGAAAGGGCGAGGGTGGGATGATTTGGGAGAATGGCATTAAAACATATAATATCATATGTGAAACAAATCACTAGTCCAGGTTCGATGCATGATACAGGATGCTCGGGGCTGGTGCACTGGGATGACCCAAAGGGATGGTATGGGGAGGGAGGTGGGAGGGGGTTCAGGATGGGGAACACGTGTATACCCGTGGTGGATTCATGTTGATGTATGGCAAAACCAATACAATATTGTAAAGTAATTAGCCTTCAATGAAAATAAATAAATTTATATTAAAAAAAAAAGATTAGGGCATAGTCAGCAGGGCCGGGGGGAAGCAACAGAATAGGACTGCTGCCCCTCCAATCTCAGCTACTTGTGTGTTCAGTAGACTTTGAGGGGCTGAGGAGCTTGCCCCTTGAGTCACTTACTGCCTTGCTTCCACGGGAAAAATGATCTGAGTCCTAAACTGACTTTCAAACACATTTTTGGAACACTGCCGAAGTGCAGCTCGGGACTGGCTGCTCGGAGGGATGTGGTAGGGAATCCAGGGCTTGAAACCACTTTTTTTTTTAGTGCCAGTCTGAGTTAACTTCATAATATGGATAAACAAGCACTGTTGCGTATCTGGAGAAATTACCACTTCACTGGATCAAATGAAATTTGTACTTTTCCACTTCCATTAAGTGGTTATTACCAATCTGCTTGTTAATAGGAAAAGAGATCCGCTTTCACAATGCTTTCTTTGCCTGCCAATAAGTCCAGAAGCTATTCATTTCTAGTAAATGATGAAAAGTATATGATGAAGGAAATCACAGCATTTGTACTGTGAAAACAAATAGATGATGATATGGAAAATGAAAATCAGGTGTAAACAGGTTTTAAAAAAAGGGGAGGTAACAACTTGAAATGCCTTATGTCCTCTTTAGGTTAAAAAAAAAAAAAAAGATCTGTGTCATCACTGCACAAAACAGTTGCAGAAGAAGGAACTATTATTATATACAATGTTTATAGTTAAACCTATCAGTGTCCTCTGGAAGATAGATCTTAATTGTGCAGTAATTTATACTTAGGGGGCCTTACAGACTGCAAAAGGAACAGGTTCTTCTACATTCACCCATCCTCCAGGAATGCTGGAAGGGCATGTGCTTTGGGTGGAAATAAAGACAACTGGGTTCCACAATATGATCGCTAAAATCCAGAGCTTCTCCTGACTGTTTTGACCCTTTGCTCTCAAAGCTTATCTTTCAAGGCAAGCAGGGGGCCAGACCTGAGAACAGGGCTGGTTGATCTTGCTCATCAGCCCCAGAGCTCAGAACCAGGAAACACCAGAGAGGCAACATCCAGAAGTCAAGGTTTAGGACTAAGTGTCTAAATGAAGTTTTAACCAAAAGGTTAAAATCGAAACTTGGAGCAAAAGCCATGCACAAGTGGCAGAGGCAGATCCCAGAACACGGGGGTCAAGCCAGACCCATTCTGACAGGGCTTTCAGTCAGGGTTCTGGGCACACTCAGATGCTGTAGCGGCCCCACGGTAGACCAGGAGGAGGCTGCAAATGGAGAAAGTCCCAGGGAGAGAAGCTGCCTTATGATGGGAGCTGGGTGGGGAAAGTGGTGTCCACTAGCAACTGACCTCTGGAGTGAGCCTTCATCATCTGAAGTCTCTGGGTGTTAAGCCTGAGAAGCCGTATTTAAAGAGAACCAAACACAAAGTATAGCAGAACTCAGCTCAAAGGGCAACACTTATCAATTTAGAAAAAAAGTTTAGAGTATTCACTGTGCTCTAGTCACTGGACAAAACTTTGGAAATGCACATAGTGATCCATGAAAAAGTGAAAGTGTTAGTCGTCCAGTTGTGTCCAACTCTTTGCAACCCCATGGAGTGTAGCCCACCAGACTCCTCTGTGCATGGAATTCTCCAGGCATTCCTGGAGAGTGTTGCCATGCCCTCTTCCAGGGGATCTTTCTAACCCAGGGATCAAACCCAGGTCTCCCGCATTGCAGGCAGCCTCTTCGCCATCTGAGCCACCAGGGAAGCCCTAGGGTGCTTCATGGTATTGAAAATGAGTGCTTCATGGTATTGAACTCCCCTTTCACCAAAACCTTATATATATAGTGGATGCTATAGTGTGCCACCTTGTTTTCTACTCTTGAGTGAAGGACTATTCCCTGGCTCTGGAAGTGCTGTTGGCAAAAAGCCCTCAGCTTTCAGACCCTTAGAGGGATGGCCTGACTAACGAGAGGTGCACCGCACTCCCAGAGGAGTCCACACTGCATGGCTGATCAAAGTGCAGTCCAGCACTCTCAGCCCAATTCGGAACAATACAGAAGAGACATTCCAACTTCAGGGCTGCCCATAGGTTTGCTGAGGACTTCACTGAAACTGCATTGCTATTCAACTTCTCCTTCTGCCCCAACTTTCTTCCTGTCCTTCCCTTCCCTTCTCTCCTACAGGAACTGATGCCAAGTTCACCAGTCAACCTATTGCATACCGATCTCCATCTCAGAGTCTGCATCCTAGGGAACCCAACCCACAGCAGCCGGTACCAGAAGTACCCATAAACCTGGGATGGGGTTTTGGAGCTGGATCGCTGACCACCCACTTGGAAATGACGACCCCCACCACTGGTTAGCCCCAGCACAGGTAACCGTGCTATTACTAAAACTAGCACCAGTAATAACGTGGAATGTATTTTTGTAGATGGATATTCACTAGCACTAGGTGTGAGGTGTTAGGTGTTTGGAGGGAAATAGTAACTCACGGGCAGTTCTTGTTAGGCAGGAGTGATTCTTTGGAAAAAGAAAACAAAAGACCAAGAGTGGCTGAAAGCTCACTGGGAAAGCCATATGGCCTCTTTGGTTAACAGAAAAACAAGGCACGCGTTGCCTGCAGTGGAAAAGCTGAGGAAGCCAAGCCCAGACCCAGGACTTAATAATGAAAAGAACTAAGCGCCAAAAGAGGCATGTCTGCTTTGCCAAGATCTGGGCTCTGATTGGGAAAGGACACAACCCTCATGTGTGGTAAGATTCATCTGAGTTTATCACTCCCAAATCCCCAGATTCCTCAAATCTGAGCCTGCAGAAAACACCCACCCATCCTATTCAGATCTACACTCCCTTCTCTCTTGAGGACAATGAAGCGATCCACCCCCAAAGACAACTTGTGCTCTTCTCTCTTTCCCTTACTCCCTCCCAAAAAGCTGTACCCACCTAACCTCTGACTTCAAGGATAATAACTAGATTTATTGTTGCTGCTGTTATTCAGTAAATCTAAAACAGTTAAGTTTGGAAATGACTTCACACTTCTAACAAAGCTGATTTCGTCGCTGCCATGCAGGATAGCTCCCCAAGTCTCTGATACAGGAACAGAGAAAGCAGATGTAGACAGGGGGGAAAAAAATGAAAGGAAAACTTTGTCAGGCATAAATTTAGCTTCCCCTGAGTATACTAGGGAAGAAAAAAAATTATCATTTCCTGCTCTTTTTCCAAGGACCCGCCAACAGGGGGCGCATTTGCACCAAAAGGCGGCCCGGGTCTTTGAGAAGTACCACACGCGCCTGGGCAGTGACTTCCACACCAACAAGCGGGTGTGCGCGCGGAGACCGCCATTATTCCCAGCAAGAAGCTCCCCAACAAGATGGCAGGCTACCTCACACATCTGCTGAAGCGGATTCAGAGAGGCCCGGTGAGAGGAATCTCCATCAAGCTGCAGGAGGAGACACAAAGACAATCACGTGCCTGACATCTCAGCCCTGGAGCAGGAAATCATTGAAGTAGATCCTGACACGAAGGAAATGCTGAAGCTCCTGGACTTGGGCGGTCTGTCCAACCTGCAGGTCACTCAGCCTGCAGTCCGGATGAATTTCAAAACACTGCGTGGAGCCGTTTGACTCTTTTCTGCTGTGCTGTGATATTTTCAATAAACCTTGGACAACAACAAATAATTATTTCCTGTTAGTCCTCAACTTAAATTGACATCTACTCAAACATGGTATTTATCTCACTGTTCCTCCTGTTTACCTCAATGGCACTCAGACCTGACTGATGCAGGCCTGGCATAAATTAAGAAGGAAAAGGCTACTCACTCCAGTATTCTGGCCTGGAGAATTCCATGGACTGTATAGTTCATGGGGTTCCAAAGAGTTGGACACAACTGAGTGATTTTACTTCACTTCCACTCACTCTCTCATACTCCCCAGACTTGGAAAGACTTAGTCAGACCTACTACTCAATCGCCCAATCACAGCTGAGTGACCATATTATCATCTGAGTTTCTCGTCTACTCTCCCTTCTTCTCCACAGCTTGGATCCTATGTCCCGAACAAGGCCTGAAAGCTCTCTTTCTTTCCCAGCCACATGGTGTCCAACACTGAGTATGACTAGAGGTCAGAAGGACACCTCGACTTTTAGCTATAATTATAGCCACTATCTGTGGTGCTAATCCAAAGGAAGTACACAAAATGTTATTTAACAGAAAAAAATACTACTTAAAAATGCCTGGTTGACAGGCACATGTGTAGACCCAGAGAGTGTCTGAGGAGAAGAGTTCACTAGATTATAATTTCAAGCTATGTTTTAAATGCAAGGATTTGATACTGACTGCTCTGATGACCTGGAAGGAAATAGAGCCAGAAGGAAATAGCCAGCATTTAGTCAAACTCTCACAACTGCAGGATCACTGCCGATGGTGACTGCAGTCATGAAATTAAAAGACGCTTTGCTCCTTGGAAGAAAAGCTATGACAAACCTAGATAGCGTATTAGAAAGCAGAGACATTACTTTGCCAATAAAGATCTGTATAGTCAAAGCTATGGTTTTCCAGTAGTCATGTATGGATGTTAGAGTCAGACCGTAAAGAAAGCTGAGTGCCGAAGAATTGATGCTTTTGAACTGTGGTTTTGGAGAAGACTCTTGAGAGTCCCTTGGACTGCAAGGAGATCCAACCAGTCCATCCTAAAGAAAATCAGTCTTGAATGTTCATTGGAAGGACTGATGCTGAAGCTGAAACTCCAATACTTTGGCCACCCAATGGGAAGAACTTATTCATTGGAAAGTACCCTGGTGCTGGGAAAGATTGAAGGCAGGAGGAGAAAGGGACGACAGAGGATGAGATGGTTGGATGGCATCACTGACTCAATGGACATGAGTTTGAGCAAGTTCTGGGAGATGGTGAAGGACAAGAGGAGCCTGGCATGCTGCAGTCCATGGGATCACAAAGAGTCAGACATGACTGAGTGACTGAACAACAACAGAGAATGGAAGAAACAATCTTGGATTACAGAACAAATTGGGAGCAGCTCAAGGCTGAATGCCAGATCTGCACTGTGTCCCATATAATCAACTAGAAAAATTAAAAAATAAAAAAGGAGCTGATGTTGACACAACTCATTGTCTCACAACTCCTCCTTTTGGGGGATCTCTCAGAAGAAACCAAACAACTCCTCCCCAAACCCACTAAGTCACCCTACCCATGCAAGGTTAGGGCTGGGTGAACAGCACCGGAAGTTGGCATAGAGCAATCTGACATTAAATCACAGTACAGTGGGTTTAAACAAGGATGGCAGTATGGTGATTAGCTAATCCTGTAAACTGCTGTTTCAAAAGCAATGATCAGGGGCGAATCATTGAAATAAAAACATAACCAACTCACATATCACCTAATGGGAAACAAAGGGAGTGGAATAAGCCCTCTAACTTGTTCAGGGCTTCTAATCCCCCAAGACAGCCTGCAAGCCTGAGCCTGAAACTTCCACCCTGCCCAACACCACCTTATTTGGCTTTGTCTTCAGAAGGTCTTTAGGGAGGGGTTGATCTTATGCAAGACTGATAACACTTTTCACTGCTTCCTTGCTTCTTGATCCCAGTAGCCACGTATGTGGAGGTGAGGGAGAAGGCAAATTTACCAGGAGGAAGTTGAGTAATGAAGATAAAAAAAATTAATTTTTTCTCCAATCAAATAATAAAATTTGCCTTGAAACCAAGCCTCATTCATAGAGGGAATATTAAAGCCCAACTCAGTCCCACTTGTAGAGAAAGAACAAATCCTTCTAGTTAGTTGTCTCTGAGAACTCAGGTTTACCGGACCTGAAAAATTTTGAATAGCTTTTTTAAGACTCCAGAAGAATTCTTCATTTGTCCCTCAAATGTTGCTGTTAATGATGAGGAACGTGTAAGTTAAATTGTACCTGTCATCTATGTGATCTCTACTCAGAGGAATTTTTCTAAAATCCAAGGCAGATCATGTAACTCTCTTGCTTAAAATACTTCAATGGTTTCCCTTTCCTTCAAGAGAAAACTCTAGCTACTAAAATTTTAAAATTTGGGGGTTCTTTCATAGTCTGGCCCTGCAATTTTTTTCACCTTTGAAGTTGACTTCCCTCTGTCCTTGCTTTCATCCTGTCAACTACAAATTGGCATTTACCAAGAGCATTGACTGAACAACAAAGGCATTTGCCATCTGCCTCGACAGAGATTGAACCCCATGCTTCTATAGCTATTGACCTTCAACAACCCCTGGGGGAGTTCTGGGTGAAGTGAGGCACTCTGTGGTCCAGGGAATCTGGTGGGACAGGTGGTCTTTAGATAGTTGGATGTTTTCAGGAACAGGTTTTATGATCTCAATCCTTGCATCTCCTCATATCTAGAGAAGCACTAAATCCCTTCATGGTGATATTAGATCCTCATTACTAACAAAAAAACCTTTTGTAAAATGAGTGCTTCATGGTATTGAACTCCCCTTTCGCCAAAACCTTATATATAGATTTTCCTCCACTGCCGCTTTCGAACAGTCTCTCAGAGCTATCTGTGATGCTGCCTCCGGGGCTGCAGTCTTCATTTTGCCCCAGATAAAATTTAATTAGCAACTCTCAAGTTGTATATCTTTTTTTAAGTTGACAGTTATGGCGACCACGAAGGGACCCAGAGTGGACTTCCTTCCTTCGACTGGACTCCACGAGGAGCCAGAGCTTTGGTACCAGCAGAGGCTCCTTGCACCCATCCACCTCCTCCAGGAGTGCAGACAAATTTGGGTAAGTCTATCCTGGTTCTTGAATCTCCCGTATTGGTTGAGATTCTGAGTTTTATTTGGCAGTGGAGCAGGTTACCTGCCCTCTCCCAGGAGGAATGATACTGAGGGGTGAAACATCCAGGGCATCACCCACTCATGGTCTAGACACTGAGTAGGGCTTGGTTGAAGCACACCGAGAAAATTCCCACTCCGTCAAAAGATACTGCATGGGGGGCTGGCTGAAAGATGCCAAGAGAATTGCCCACCCAATGGAAAGGAACTGGGTAGGCGTGTTCAATTGGGGAAAAAAATCAAGGAATACCTGGGGCTCGGCTGAAAGATGCTGAGGTCGCTCAGTTGTAGAGGACTGAATGGTCTTGGCTAAGTGGTTAAGTAAGAGACTGATCTGACCCTTTTCCTCAATTTGACTGCCATTATAGAATTTGTCAGGATAAAAGTGAGGAAAATATGAAAGGTTTTCTCTGAAGGAAAGGGACAAGACTCCTCCCAGCCAATTTCGGTTTTCTCAGGTGACTGAGAAATTTACAGGAGTGGTGGAGGCCTAGTCCTCACACCGTGCAGTGGTCCCATAGGGAAACCCATTCATTAATTAAAATACTTGCTCATCCAAGGGTCGCACGTAAGAACTGACCATTCAGCCACCTGAGCAGCCATGGTGGTCTTAGATTGCTGGAAGCAGAATCCGAGGCACATAAGATGAACTGAAATGACTCTGGGGTGACTCCTGGAGGAGTTAAGCTCTCAAGCAGCACATGGGCCTACTACACAAGTTCACTGGTGATTTTTATCCCTGACAAATTCGGCTTAAAATGGGAAACAGAATCTCTCAAAAACAGAAACAAAGTGGTGTCAGAAAGCCAGCCTCTGACTAACACTCCAGCCAGATTCATGTACAATACGTATGGAGCTCATACTTGAAAGTACCTAGTTAATTGGAGAAATTATACTAAAAGAGATCGCAATCTAAAATGGCCAAATTGGAGTACTTTTGATATTCCAAAATTGATATTTTTGCTGACATAATTAGAAAAGGCCAACCATGCTTACTTTGACTGGCATCTAGAAGCTTCTAAAACAGGAAATGATAGAGTAATTTCTTTGCTGGAAACCAGGAAGAAATTGCTCGAAACTATATCAGAACTAAAAAAGGCTGCTAGCACTGACTTTGCCAGGTCACAGGTCTAGTGGAACTGGGAAGTCACGTTTGGCATTTATGCCATTTGGCTTTCTGGGCATCACTTTCCCATCTTTTGGGGGCACTCTTGTTACTTGGCTTTTGATTTCTGGGCATCTCTTTGCCTTTTGTTTCATTTGGAGTGTGACTCCTGGCTGGTGAAGTTCTGGTTCAGTTTGGTTTTGTTGGTTTGGTTTGAGCACACAGACATCTGGTACAAACTGCTCAATTTAATATGGGAATTGCTCACTCTAAGGTCCCACACTCCACCTGGGAACCCCTTGGGGGGGGAATTTTTTTTTTTTTTGGACTGGTCAATCTATAGCTATGATCCAATGGCAAGAAAAACAGCCTACAAATATTAGATCTTTATTCACATATGATAGGAAAATGGGCTGAAGTTCCCTTATGTCCAGGAATTCCTCCTGTAATCAACAGCTTGGGGCTGATCAAACCAAGACTCCTACTTTCCCAGAGGGACAATCGCTGCTGGGACCAATCTGCCCTTGCTATCAGGGCCAAGTTGAGCACTAACTGGTTTAAATTTTGGCTATAAAACTATGGTTACAGAAAAATACGGTTTTTGACAATGTGGTCACAATAATCCTTAGACTCCAGAGGAAGCTTGAAGAAAAAAATTATCTCTTTAAGAATTCTTGCCCTGAGGAAATAACTCCTCCTATACCTTTAGACCAGAGCTCTCTGGGTCACTTATCTAGACCATCTCTAATTCCTGAAACCAAAAGTAAAAAAAGGAAGGGGGGGTGGGGGGGCAGGGACAAAGCCTTTTAAAATCTTATTCCAATGATTTTTTTATTCATGACTAAGTTTGGAAAACAAAGCTATAGGATCTCTTGGGTCTATTTGGATATATGTATGTCTCAGTGTGTGTTTTTGTTTTTTTGGATAATATTGCTGATTGCTGAGATCAGCTTGTCAATGAGCTCTAATCTAATTGGCCTTAAAAAAAAACAAACGCACTTACAAATCAAATAATTGTAAATACAAGAGAAACTAAATGAATTTCAGGTTCACATGAACTGGGAAATATTCAGTATTAAATACTGAATAGTCTTTTTTTTTTTTTTTTTTTTGATCTAACTAATGTAGACATGTCAAAGAGTAATTAAGCAGAATATTTTCATTATACCTAGTTTTAATATGTTAAATATTATTATATTTTTTACAAGTTTGTCAGCAAGGAAATTACCTCTAGTGAAGAAATTTCTAAAAATATAAATGAGATATAAGCCTTTAGATAGACTCTATTAAAAATAATTATGCTTTTAAGGAATATGTGTCTAAAATAGCCTCTCCAGAATGGGGTAACTTGAACTTCTAAGGGTTGTGCTAAACTAAGTGTTGGAAGTCTATTGAATAGCTAAGTCATTTCCAAATAAAATAAGATTTTGAAACATTTACTGCTAAACACTAATTTCCTCTTACAGAGAAACTCAAGAGATTTGGGATTAAAAATATTAGGTAGTTAGAATAGGAAACAGGAGTCCAAAATGGCGGTGGCTAAAAGACAAGGAAGGGAAAAGCCCTCGAAAATAGAACAAAGGAAGGTCAAAAGAAGGTCCTAGGACCTGAGTGAGGACCTCAGGTAGAACAAAGAGCACTCCTGGCTAGCCCAATTTACATAGGGTAGGCCCAGGGGGGAGGAAAAGAACATATAAAAAGAGGAGCCAAAGCACATTCTCTCTTTCTCTCTCCCGCATGCTGGCACGCTCCCCCACTCTCTTCTCTTTGAGTCTTTGAGTCGGCATGCCCTCACACCTCGAGAATGTATTCTCTTGCTATTTTCTAAATAAAACGGAGCTGTAACACTGATTTGTCTAACAGCTATAACACGTCTGTCCAAGACCTGAGGGTTTTAATGTCTGACACGCCAAATCTTTGTTGTGACGAGACAGAACCGAGGAGCATATACTCACCTGACAAAAATATATGATGTTTGATGCCATCGTAAAATATTCTCCCTAAGAAAGCAAGGTTTTAGCAATTATCACTGGTATTTATGCTCACCAATCTATAAAATGCTAATATAAAAGTCAGTTCTCGGTTAAGGGAAGTAGGAAGTGTGTTTTCGGTAAAGAAGGTATGAGGAATGGAATTGTATTTTGTGAAAGGAAAAGGAAGTAAGCCTAAAAAGTGACTTTTTAGAATGGAAGAACACAGTAATGGGTACAGAAAGTGAAGGTTTGTGAAAAGTGAACCATGAGGAAAGACTTTTGTACATGGTTAGAACTAAGTTTAAAATAAAGTTAATTAAGTTTACCTTTTAAATAAAATAAGCTGATGCAAAAACTTAGCTTTTGAATTTAGCTTTTCTCTCTGTTAAGAGGACATCTTTTCTTCAGATATTGAACTGCCTTTGATAATAGATTTAAGTTTATCTCTTAAATGATCTGTTCTGAAATCCTTTATTGTTACTTTGGCTAACTGAACAGCTATTGTTTCACAATGACCTATAGTCCTATCCGACTGAGTGTTCTAAACCTTTTTGATATTTGTTGACAAACCTTCCTAAATCATTCTAATGAAAAAGATTTCTAGTTAATTTTGGGATGTTTCAGAGGGCCCCTGAAACATCCCAAAGAGAGATATTACACTAGGTTCATTTTGTATACAGAATTACATGGGAAGTATTGTCAAGTGAGTAATAAGTCTCGGATTATAATGTTTGGTAAATGTTACTAATATAGATATCCTAGAAACTATATGGAGTTCCTAAAATTCTGACATGTTTGGATAAAATGTTATCAGGCATAATGCTAGTTACTATCTCAAAATATTGTCAAAGCTCTAAAAAAGTTTCACAAAAATGCTTCCTCTTCAAGAAGACTTATGAAAATGACTTTTGAATAAATACCAATTTCTGAACTGGGTAAGGATTCTAATGGAAAACCTGATGACTTCACAAAGGTTAACAAAAGGACTGAATTGAACTGGTGGGTGAATATGCTTTTAACTTTTATGGTTTCTATCTGAAAACTTGCTGATTTGAATCTGTTTTCCAGGTGTAAGAAAAAAAAAAACCCTTCCCCTCAAACTAACTATGAGAGTAATTTGGTAAAATTATATTTTATAAATAAATTGAAACATTTATCTTTTTTCTCTATCTGAACCCCCCCAGAGATAGGAAGCTCTTAGTTTCCACTAACTTTATCAGATAAGTTAGGAAGGTTATCTCAATAACAGGTACAGAAACCTCAAGGAATTTTGGAGACCTTGAGAAGGGAGGAATTCACTTAGATCTGTTAGGCAAAATCTGTGATAAGCCTTTGGCATGACTTTCCTAGCCCTGAAAGGTTTTATTTTAAAAGTTCAGTCTGAGATTTTAAAAAGTCTCAGCAAAGCAAAAAAGTCTATGATTAATTATGGTTAAATAAATTATCAATCCAAGTTTATTGAGACAAGACCTATATTACAAACAAGTCTTCAGAAAAAGATGTTTCAATGAATGTTAAATCCCAGTTTGTTAATGGAGGTCTGTATCTACTAAGACTCATTTCCTGGATAATTCTTGGCTGTTAGAGTATATTAATGTAAACTTTAATTATTAAAGGACACTCTAGGGTTGTTTCTGAAGCTTGTCTCAGTAATCTGTCTTTGGATGAAGATCAGATGCCTCACATGTGAACAACCAAGACTGGAAGAAGACATAATTTAAGGAACTCTCTCCAACCTGGATGGAAGGACTTTTCTATCAGCTTAACTAGCTTTTCTATCTTCTTAACTAGCTCATGCCCAGTGAAATTGAAGGGAAATTGACTCTTGGGTTAAATCCCACTTCCAAAGGCCCCTAAGCTGGACTGGTCTATAGAGAGGCCTGCTGACCTCAGATCAGATCAGATCAGCCACTCAGTCATGTCCGACTCTTTGCGACCCCATGAATCGCAGCACGCCAAGCCTCCCTGTCCATCACCAACTCCCGGAGTTCACTCAGATTCACGTCCATAGAGTCAGTGATGCCATCCACACATCTCATCCTCTGTCGTCCCCTTCTCCTCCTGCCCCCAATCCCTCCCAGCATCAGAGTCTTTTCCAATGTCTCAACCCTTCTCATGAGGTGGCCAAAGTACTGGAGTTTCAGCTTTAGCATCATTCCTTCCAAAGAAATCCCAGGGCTGATCTCCTTCAGAATGGACTGGTTGGATCTCCTTGCAGTCCAAGGGACTCTCAAGAGTCTTCTCCAACACCACAGTTCAAAAGCATCAATTCTTTGGCGCTCAGCCTTCTTCACAGTCCAACTCACACAGCCATACATGACCACTGGAAAAACCATAGCCTTGACTAGACGAACCTTTGTTGGCAAAGTAATGTCTCTGCTTTTGAATACGCTGTCTAGGTTGGTCATAACTTTCCTTCCCAGGAGTAAGCGTCTTTTAATTTCATGGCTGCAGTCACCATCTGCAGTGATTTTGGAGCCCCCCAAAATAAAGTCTGACACTGTTTCCACTGTTTCCCCATCTATTTCCCATGAAGTGATGGGATCGAATGCCATGATCTTCGTTTTCTTAATGTTGAGCTTTAAGCCAACTTTTTCACTCTCCACTTTCACTTTCATCAAGAGGCTTTTGAGTTCCTCTTCACTTTCTGCCATAAGGGTGGTGTCATCTGTGTATCTGAGGTTATTGATATTTCTCCCGGCAATCTTGATTCCAGCTTGTGTTTCTTCCAGTCCAGCATTTCTCATGATGTACTCTGCATAGAAGTTAAATAAACAGGGTGACAATATGCAGCCCTGACATACTCCTTTTCCTATTTGGAACCAGTCAGTTGTTCCATGTCCAGTTCTAACTGTTGCTTCCTGACCTGCATAGAGGTTTCTCAAGAGGCAGGTCAGGTGGTCTGGTATTCCCATCTCTTTCAGAATTTTCCACAGTTTATTTTGATCCACACAGTCAAAGGCTTTGGCATAGTCAAGAAAGCAGAAATAGATGTTTTTCTGAACTCTCTTGCTTTTTCCATGATCCAGCGGATGTTGGCAATTTGATCCCTGGTTCCTCTGTCTTTTCAAAAACCAGCTTGCACATCTGGAAGTTCATGGTTCACATATTGCTGAAGCCTGGCTTGGAGAATTTTGAGCATTACTTACTAGCATGTGAGATGAGTGCAATTGTGCAGTAGTTTGAGCATTCTTTGGCCTTGCCTTTCTTTGGGATTGGAATGAAAACTGACCTTTTCCAGTCCTGTGACCACTGCTGAGTTTTCCAAATTTGCTGGCATATTGAGTGCAGCACTCTCACAGCATCATCTTTTAGGATTTGAAATGGCTCAACTGGAATTCCATCACCTCCACTAGCTTTGTTCATAGTGATGCTTTCTAAGGCCCACTTGACTTTGTATTCCAGGATGTCTGGCTCTAGATGAGTAATCACACCATCGTGATTATCTGGGTCGTGAAGATCTTTTTTGTACAGTTCTTCTGTGTATTCTTGCCACCTCTTCTTAATATCTTCTGCTTCTGTTAGGTCCATACCATTTCTGTCCTTTATCGAGCCCATCTTTGCATGAAATGTTCCCTTGGTATCTCTAATTTTCTTGAAGAGATCTCTAGTTTTTCCATTCTGTTGTTTTCCCTATTTCTTTGTATTGATCGCTGAGGAAGGCTTTCTTATCTCTTCTTGCTAGTCTGTAGAACTCTGCATTCAGATGCTTATATCTTTCCTTTTCTCCTTTGCTTTTCGCTTCTCTTCTTTTCACAGCTATTTGTAAGGCCTCCCCAGACAGCCATTTTGCTTTTTTGTGTTTCTTTTCCATGAGATGGTCTTGATCCCTGTCTCCTGTACAATGTCATGAACCTCCGTCCATAGTTCATCAGGCACTCTATCAGGTCTAGTCCCTTAAATCTATTTCTCACTTCTACTGTATAATCATAAGGAATTTGATTTAGGTCATACCTGAATGGTCTAGTGGTTTTCCCTACTTTCTTTTATTTAAGTCTGAATTTGGCAACAAGGAGTTCATGATCTGAGCCACAGTCAGCTCTCAGTCTTGTTTTTACTGACTGTGTAGAGCTTCTCTATCTTTAGCTGCAAAGAATATAATCAATCTGATTTTGGTGTTGACCATCTGGTGATGTCCATGTATAAAGTCTTCTCTTGTGTTGTTGGAAGAGTGTGTTTGCTATGACCAGTGCGTTTTCTTGGCAAAACTCTATTAGCTTTGCCCTACTTCATTCTGTATTCCAAGGCCAAATTCGCCTGTTATTCCAGGTGTTTCTTGACTTCCTACTTTTGCATTCCAGTCCCCTATAATGAAAAGGACATTTTTTTTGGGGGGGGGAGTTAGTTCTAAAAGGTCTTGGAGGTCTTCATAGAACTGTTCAACTTCAGCTTCTTCAGCGTTACTGGTTGGGGCATAGACTTGGATTACTGTGATAGTGAATGATTTGTCTTGGAAACAAATAGAGATCATTCTGTCATTGTTGAGATTGCATCCAAGTACTGCATTTCGGACTCTTTTGTTGACCATGATGGCTAGTCCATTTCTTCTAAGGGAGTCCTGCCCACAGTAGTAGATATAATGGTCATCTGAGTTAAATTCACCCATTCCAGTCCATTTTAGTTCACTGACTCCTAGAATGTCAACATTCACTCTTGCCATCTCCTGTTTGACCACTTCCACTTTGCCTTGATTCATGGACCTGACATTCCAGGTTCCTATGCAATATTGCTCTTTAGAGCATCGGACCTTGCTTCTATCATGAGTCACATTCACAACTGGGTATTGCCGCCCCTCCTCTATGTTGGGAAGGGTTAAATCATACTAAAAATGATCAACCTGGAAATTATGAGACAAGGCTGGGTGCTTTATGAACTATGTCTATTAGTACCCTTAGAAAGAGTGATTGGTATGTAACTCAGTGGATTTTTGGCACTAATTTATGGCCTTCACATCTACAGGGATGGATACGAAGGTGTAGCCTGGGATTCCCATGAATTTAAAGTCATACTTGTTAACAAATTAGAGGTAACCACAACCAATCTACAGTTGGTGTGATCCCAGTGGGTCAAGGATCTGTGTTCTACTGGTATGATCACGCGCGCGCGCGCGCGCGTGTGTGTGTGTGTTTGCACACGCACACCTTCAGTGGGTTCAGAGAATATAATAGGCCATATCGAAGGCTTACCAACTTTCATAAGCTTTAAATGATAGTAACTGGGCCGTTAGCCTATTGAATTCTGAGATCTCTATGATGAGAAAGGCAGTGCTACACAACTGCAAGGCCCTTGACACCTCACAGCACCTCAGGAGATTTCTGTGCTATAATTCAAAGTGAACGCTATATTTTCATACCTGATAAATCCTTTAATGTAACACATTTGATGAACTACATGAAAAATCAGATTTCTGCTTTAAGTGACCCATTGCCTAGTCTTGATGATCTTTAAAAAACAAACAAACAAACAAACAAAAAAACAAAACTGGTTTTGTGTGGGAGGCTCATGGCTAAAATATTTACTTTTAATTCCAATAATGTTATTAACTATACCATTTATATTTTGCTTGTTTCACAAGATTATTATTTCTTGTATTACCAAGTGTATGACTGAGCCTCCAATGAAAATGATGATTAGATTTGAAGCAGTTGATCAAATGCATAGTTCGATATATAATCAATGATTGTAATAGTGTAACTCTAGATATCAGAAGATACAACAAAAGGAAATACTTTCCTGGACCATAACTAGAAGACAGGTGTCCAGAGATCTTTGACTATTAAGACCTAGTCCAGTAATAGCACACTGAGTGCCCCAACAACAAAAACCTTTTCATAACTGGGAACAAGCCTTCCCAGCAATGTTGGACAAAATGGTCATGAAGTGCCCCCCAAAGTATGGTCGGATTTATGACTACAAGGGGGCCATATCAATTACAAATTGGCACTTACCAAGCGTATTGCCAACGACTGAACAACAAAGGCATTTGCCATCTGTCTGTATGGAGATTGAACCCCATTCTGCTATAGCTGTTGACCTTCAATAACCCCTGAGGGCATTCAGGGTGGAGTGAGGCACTCTGTGCTCCAGATAGTTGGATGATTTTAGGAATTTTAAGAGGAGGTGGCAAGAATACCCGAAGAATTACACAAAAAAGATCTTCATGAAGCAACTGACAAAGAATTAATCTCAAAAAACATACAAGCAGCTCCTGCAGCTCAATTCCAGAGAAATAAATGACCCAATAAAAAAACTGGCTAAAGAACTAAACAGACATTTCTCCAAAGAAGACATACAGATGGCTAACAAACACATGAAAAGATGCTCAACATCACTCATTATCAAGGAAATGCAAATCAAAACCACGACGAGGTACCATCTCACACCAGTCAGAATGGCTGCTATCAAAAAGTCTACAAACAATAAATGCTGGAGAGGGTGCGGAGAAAAGTCAACTCTTACACTATTGGTGGGAATGCAAACTAGTACAGCCACTATGGAGAACAGTGTGGAGATTCCTTAAAAAACTGGGAATAGAACTCCCATATGACCCTGCAATCCCACTGCTGGGCATACATACTGAGGAAACTGGAATTGAAAGAGACACATGTACCCCAATGTTCATTGCAGCACTGTTTACAATAGCTAGGACATGGAAGCAACCTAGATGTCCATCAGCAGATGAATGGATAAGAAAGCTGTGGTACATATACACAATGGAATATTACTCAGCTATTAAAAAGAATGCATTTGAATCAGTTCTAATGAGGTGGATGAAACTGGAGCCTATTATACAGAGTGAAGTAAGTCAGAAAGAAAAACACCAATACAGTATATTAATACATATATACATGGAATTTAGAAAGGTGGTAACGATGACCCTATATGCGAGACAGCAAAAGAGACACAGATATAAAGAACAGACTTTTGGACTCTGTGGGAGAAGGCGAGGGTAGGGTGATTTGAGAGAAACATGTATATTACCATATGTGTAATAGATCACCAGTTCAGGTTCAATGCATGAAACAGGGTTCTCAGGGCTGGTGCACTGGGATGACCCAGAGGGGTGGGATAGGGAGGGAGGTGGGAGGGGGGTTCAGGATGGGGAACACATGTCCACCCATGGCTTATTCATGTCAATGTATGGCAAAAACCACTACAATATTGTAAAGTAATTAGCCTCCAATTAAAATAAATAAATTAATTTTTTAAAAGGATAATCATGATGGTGTGATCACTCATCTAGAGCCAGACATCCTGGAAGACAAAGTCAAGTGGGCCTTAGGAAGCATCACTACAAACAAAGCTAGTGTAGGTGATGGAATTCCAGTTGAGCCATTTCAAATCCTAAAAGATGATACTGTGAAAGTGCTGCACTCAATATGCCAGCAAATTTGGAAAACTCAGCAGTGGTCACAGGACTGGAAAAGGTCAGTTTTCATCCTAGTGTCAAAGAAAGGCAATGCCAAAGAATGCTCAAACTACTGCACAATTGCACTCATCTCACATGCTAGTAAAGTAATGCTCAAAATTCTCCAAGTCAGACTTCCACAGTATGTGCAACGTGAACTCCCAGATGTTCAAGCTGGATTTAGAAAAGGCAGAGGAACCAGAGATCAAATTACCAACTTCCACTGGATCATGGAAAAAGCAACAGAGTTCCAGAAGAACATCTATTTCTGCTTTCTTGACTATGCCAAAGCCTTTGACTGTGTGGATCACAATAAACTGTGGGAAATTCTAAAAGAGATGGGAATACCAGACCACCTGACCTGCCTCTTGAGAAACCTATATGCAGGTCAGGAAGCAACAGTTAGAACTGGACATGGAACAACAGACTGGTTCCAAATTGGGAAAGGAGTACATCAAGGCTGTATATTGTCACCCTGCTTATTTAACTTATATGCAGAGTACATCATGAGAAATGCTGGACTGGAAGAAACACAAGCTGGAATCAAGATTTCCAGGAGAAATATCAATAACCTCAGATATGCAGATGACACCACCCTTTTGGCAGAAAGCAAAGAGCTAAGGAGCTTCTTGATGAAATGAAAGAGGAGAGTGAAAATTTTGGCTTAAAACTCAGCATTCAGAAAACTAAGATCTTGGCATCCAGTCCCATCACTTCATGACAAATAGATGGGGAAACAGTGGAAATAGTGAGAGATTTTATTTTCTTGGGCTCCAGAATCACTGCAGATGGTGACTACAGCCATGAAATTAAAAGACGCTTGCTCCTTGGAAGAAAAGTTATGACCAACCTAGACAGCATATTAAACAGCAGAGACATTACTTTGCCAACAAAGGTCCACCTAGTCAAACCTATGGTTTTTGCAGTGGTCATGTATGGATGTGAGAGTTGGATCATAAAGAAAGCTGAGCACCAAAGAACTGATGCTTTTGAACTGTGGTGTTGGAGAAGACTCTTGAGAGTCCCTTGGACTGCAAGGAGATCCAACCAGTCCATTCTAAAGGAGATCAGCCCTGGGTGTTCATTGGAAGGAATGATGCTAAAGCTGAAACTCCAATACTTTGGCCACCTCATGTGAAGAGCTGACTCATTGGAAAAGACCCTGATGCTGGAAAAGATTGAAGGCGGGAGGAGAAGGGAACGACAGGCTGAGTGGTTGGATGACATCACTGACTCAACGGACATAAGTTTGATTAAGCTCTGGGAGTTGATGATGGACAGGGAGTGCTGGCGTGCTGCAGTCCATCAGGTTGCAAAGAGTGAGACACGACTGAGCGACTGAACTGAACTGATTTTAGGAACAGATTTTATGATCTCAATCCTTGCATCTCCTCATATCTAGAGAAGCACTAAATCCCTTCATGGTGACATCAGACCCTCATGACTGACAAAAAACCTTTTGTAAAATGAGTGCTTCATGTTACTGAATTCTCCTTTCACCAAAACATTATATATTGACTTTCCCCCACTGCCACTTTGGAGCAGTCTCTCAGAGCTATCTGAGATGCTGCCTCCGGGTCTGCAGTCCTCATTTTGCCCCAAATAAAACTTAACTCGCAACTCTCAAGTTGTACATCTCTTTTTTTAGTCATCAATCCCATCTCTCTCTAACTGTAGCCTCTTTTCCCTTCTCAGCCCTTTTTGCTTGGCCAGCGCCTTCTGATTTTTTTGTCCCCAGTCAGAAGCTTCCCCTGACATCTTGAAACTGGCTTAGGCGCATTTCTCCGGTGCTCCCGGACCGCCCGGCCATCCTGCCATCACTGCATTCCCCACGGCCCTTTCACTTGTTTTCGTCACTGACCAAATTTCTGGAGGGTTATTCTCATTACACCCCCAGTGCCTGAAAACTAGTAGCCCTTCGGTAGATTTTTAATGTGGAAAGAAAACTTAAGAGTGAAAAGTACCTACCAATGCTAGGCACGGAAGTGATTTAGACGCTTTTTTTCTTATAATCTGGAGAAGGAAATGGCAACCCACTCCAGTACTCTTGCCTGGAGAATCCCGTGGACAGAGGAACCTAGCAGGCTACAGTCCATGGGGTCGCAAAGAATTGGACACGACTGAGCGACTTCACTTTCTTTGCGACCAGGGCTGTACCCTGCCAGGGTCCTCTGTCCATGGGATTTTTCGGGCAAGAATACTGGAGTGGGTGGCCATTTCCTCCTCCAGTGGTGGTGGGGGGTGGGGGGGCGGTCTTCCTGACCCAGGCATCGAACCCGTGTCTCCTGAGTGACGGGCAAGTCAGGTAGGAAGGAGCACAGAGTCTGTCGTCTAGGGCTAGGACGCTCGCTTCCCAAGCGGTGTGGCTCTGCTCCCTGCCTGCCTAAAGCGCTGGTGGCGGTAACCCCGCTTCCGGGGCTGAACCCACATCCCGCCCCCAGCGCCAGCAGGTATTAGTGCGCAGGCCCGGCCCACCCCTCCTGCCTGGGGCCCCGCCCCTGCCCGGATGCCCCGCCTACCCCGTGCCTGGCAGGGGACGGGGCCGAGGGGCGGGCGGGACCCTGCTGGATTTACTCTGCGAAAATGCGGTGGAAAAAGGCAACGCTGCAGTTCCAGGTGGCCTGGGGGCGTGGCCGGTGTTCCCCGAAAAGGAGTCGCTAGCCAATTTGAGACCCCGGCTCCTCTGTCAGCCTCATACAGGGACGCACATAGGGCCGCCGGAAAGCCGTCAGGTAGCCGGCTGACGAGTTTGGAAGCTCCTCAGATTCGCCTCTCGTGAAGTCCGAGGGTGGTTATAAACCCCAACTGTCACGACAAGTTTGTTTTTCCGACAAGATTCCGACTCCGCCAGGCTGTAAACAATGACTTTGCCTTAGAAGTGGCAGTTGCCTAGGAAGAACTTGGAAAAGCCGTTTGAGTTGAACTGCCAAGTCCGAGCGTTTGAAGCTCCTCAGAAGTTTACTTGAACTGCGGCCCAAACTGTATCTTTTCCACAAGGGCTGGACATGTTTCAGGAATCTGGTGCTTCCTTGGAGAATGTTTTCCTCGGCCTGAACTGGAAGCTGCTCTCCATATTCTGCATTTCTTGTTCTCATGCATTGAAACTGACCTTGTCCCAGTCTCTGAGAGCCCACCGTGTGTGAAGCAAGCCCACCGTGGCGCAGTAGTCAAGGCCACACACACCCTGCCCCTTCTGATGCCGACTCGACGTCTCATCAGGAAGTTCGCCGGGCATTTTGGAACCTGAGGCCTCCGTTCTGTGTCTGCTCTGCATTTCCTTCTTAAGCACCTACTATTGGGTCTGTGCCACAACACCCTGTACACCACCTCAGGGAGAGGACTCACATTTTCAGTTTACCTAAGTAGATGTTTTTTGATCTATCTCCCCCATGAGGCTGGGAAACCTTAGGCCAGAAACATTCTGTTGTTCCTTTGTCGGCACAGTCCCTGGCACTGAGAAGTATGGTTGTGGAAAGAAGTTCCTTCAGTAGTCAGGAAGGAAAGCGTCTTCATCGTGTGGATTGTTTCCTTGACTGTGGAGAACAGGTCAGACAGGAAGATGCATTCAGATAAAGTATGAGGCATTGGAAACAAGGGGACAACACTTCCTTAATTTGATCTTTTATATTTTGAAGTCTCTCAGGATAGATGTTTGAGCCAAATAACTGTCAGTTATTGCATTTTACATCTACCATTCTTTCCTCTCCACCTTTAACCCACACTTACATCGAGCAGTTTTTCTGGGAATTCTGGAACTGTTAAATTATTTGTATTCAGTTAAGAGATTTTTATCTTTAACATTCCTTCCTTCTCCACATATTTCCATGCAGTACTCCATACATATTGGGTACTATAGGGATATGAATTTTGGGTGGTAGACTTTTAATGACCATGGAGGGCTAAGTGTTGAGTTTTCATTTCTCAAAGAAAGGAATCATGTTTACCTTCATCTCTAACAGTTAGCTATAGATGATTTTTAACTTAAATATTCAAATAATGTTGCCGAACGTTGTATGCCTATTTAACAATGCTGTCTGTCATTTCTCAAAACGTTTTTGGACATGTTTTAAGCCATAAGAAAAGTAGACTTGCTTCTTTATAGTAACTCCTCAAATACCCCAGAACTCTAAAGGCAAAATGAGCAGGCATGGCAAATGCAGTTAGAGTCCCCACTCTTCCTCCAAATTTCTTAAATTCACAATTAGTGTTCTTTCAACATGAGAAGACTAAAATATCTTCGTTTTCTGAAACAAAGGAACATAATAATTTACTGACCTTATTTAACCAGAGGAAACACATGGTGTCATTTAACACTAACTCCAGATTTGGATCAAATTTTGAGAGTCTGTGATTGAACTAAGCATCTCCTGCTGGAAAGGAGTCATGCAAAGCTTGGTTTGTTCAACTGAGAACAGAGCAGGCCAAAGCTTACAATTATATTCCCTGGGTTTCTACAGGTTATTAAAATATTTGGCTAAATGGTTGAATACACTTAACTGAATATCACAATATTTTCAGATACAACATTTGAAATCGAGCTAATTGCTCTTCATCTGCTTCTCACATGGATAATGTGGCCCTCTCAGAGATTCCCTTGGCAATGGGCTATGGGCTTTGCAAAATCATAGACTAATGGGACACAATTTCTGGGAGAATTGATTTTGCTAAATGGTCTTTAACTTAAATATTTTATATTAAAATATACAGTATGTATAGAATGCAACATTTGTACAAATTTTTAGGATAAAACAGAGCATTTCAAAGAAAATTTTGCTTGCAGTGCTGGCATTGTCTCTCCAGTTGCCAAAGATATGTGTTCACTTTTGTTTTCCTTGAGATTGTTTGGGAGAAATTTAAGATGCTCTAACCTAATATGTTAATCTCAGTCAGAGCTCACTAAATGACCTTTAGAAAATCTAACCAACCTTGACATTGTGTCTGGTCCTTATCATTCTTTCTCCAACAACAAAAGGAGCTCATCTAAAGTTTATACTACCTTTATGCACTGAGAGAAGAGTGCCAAGTTATTATGAACTTTCTCTTTTTTCTTTCTTTTTTTCCCCTCCTAATTGTCTATAAACACCTATGTATTGTATATGAGGCTCATGGTTTCAGACCATGCTGGTTATCTCACACTGGTTGTCCCTTTCCCAAGAGTGCCAGTTCCCACACATACACACCAGCTTTGCATGATCCTTACCTCTGACTTAGAACTGTTCACATTAAGTCTACTCCCTCTGTAGTACCCTTAGTTTCTCCTTCCAGCTTCTTTCTAGAAATTTATGACTGCTTCTTCGGCTAGCCTATAGAGATAAGAGGTTAAAACATGTGATAGTTTCTGCTAAAATCTGAGATGCCATTTCTGCATTTCCCAAGCTGGCTAAAGGTAAACATAGTTTATGATGCCATTTTATATAATTTTTAAGCCTGATATTTTCTTTAATTTTTTCAATTATTTCAACTCCTCCAGGTTTTGCACAAAGCCTGATAAAATCTGTTAGAGAAACTTTCTATAATCGAAAAAATAAAGGAACATGATATAAAAGTACTTAGAATATGAATAGAGATCAGAGTCTGAATTATGGATTTATTTTAAAAATACTGTCAAAATACCCTAACAAACGACCCTACTCTCCCTAACATAAGCCTGAGTAAGAGCAGGAAGGAAATGAACAGCCCACTGAGAGAAGAAAGACACTTACTCAACAGACTTCTCATTATACTCCAGGGAATCAAAAGGTAACGTCCAGGAAGAGAGTGGAACAGGGTGGAGAGACCCATCGTGGGACAGATTTATGGTCCCTTCATCCGCTGAAGATGTTATTTACGAGAGACATGCAGTCAGGTCAGTGAAGAGTACAGAGAATGCATGACTCTGGACTTAACTCTAAACCTCATCATTAACTATGGCACAAATCATGTTTCCCATCCAAGCACACAGTAACTTAATGCTGGGTCTCAAGAGGTGTGCAATTAAGTCGTACCAGCACTAGTCAGAAGTTTTAAATTAAACAGACATGATGTATATTAATGGCCTAATGTGACATCAAAAGAGCAGTTTGGGATTATTTTCTTTCTTTCTCCAAATGGGCTTTGATCTGGCTCTCTCTCATATTGCCAGGATTAGTATGATGTCTAGAGGCTCAGTGTTAGAAATGGGTTGCCACTTAAGGACTCGTTGTGTGGCTGCAGCTGCCTCTCACTAAATCCAATTTCCTGCATAAAGACAGGACCATCATCAGTTCTGCTTGAAACAAAGCAAAGCACACTCAGGAAGGCTTAGGATATTGTACTAAAAAATAACAAAAATAAAGAGTGTGTTTCTATTATTTTATGACTCTGCTGTTTTTCAACTATTTTAACATAGAAGAAATAAAAAAGAATTGAAATTAACCTGTATAAAATATAATACTTGAAAATGGCATGAAGTGAAGTGAAGTGAAGTCGCTCAGTCGTGTCAGACTCTTTGTGACCCCATGGACTGTAGCCTGCCAGTCTCCTCCACCCATGGGATTTTCCAGGCAAGAGTACTGGAGTGGGTTGCCATTTCCTTCTCCAGGGGATCTTCCTGACCCAGGGATTAAACCCAGGCCTACCCACATTGTAAGCAGATACTTTAGTGTCTGAGCCACCAGGGAAGATCCCGAAAATGGCATAGGTTCAGTATATCAGTAAAGCACAAAAACCGAACGAAATATAATCATTTGATTTCAAAATAATCCTCTTACTCCTACTGTCCTGCTGCTGCTGCTGCTAAGTTGCTTCAGGCGTGTCCGACTCTGTGCGACCCCATAGACAGCAGCCCACCAGGCTCCACCGTCCCTGGGATTCTCCAGGCAAGAACACTGTCCTACTCAGTGCAAATAAGGAAAGATGAATAAAAAATACACTGTAGGTCAGTAAATAAAATGGAGACCTTGAATGCCCTTTCTACTGCTGTGGAATTTGAGAGAGATATTTCTTTTTGTAAATGTCAATTGATCTCATGAGCTTAATTCATCATTTGTCATTCTTTTTCATGTCCCAGCATCCAAGCACTATTTCTTATATTTGCAAACCCCCATCACCAGTACAGAAGCTGAAAATGCTGGATATTTCCTTTTCTAGTAGGACAGTCTTCCATTTAGAGTGGAGGACTCAAGATCCTCCCTATTAGATACCTCTTTCCAGGACTTTGCGTCGGAAACTAGTGATACAAAGCTGTAGAGATCACACTGCCTCTGTTCCGGCACAGGTAGACACAATGGTGGTTTCGGAAACCACTTCCCAGAGGCAGCAAAGACACATTTTTTGTCCTTGTTCAAGACTTGATGTTGGGGCTTCCCCAGTGGTTCAGTTCAGTTCAGTCATTTAGTCGTGTCTCTTTGCGACCCCATGGACTGCAGCACTCCAGGCCTCCATGTCCATCACCAACTCCTGGAGCTTACTCAAACTCATGTCCATTGAGTCGGCGATGGCATCCAACTATCTCATCCTCTGTCATCCCCTTCTCCTCCCACCTTCAATCTTTCCCAGCAGCAGGATCTTTTCAAATGAGTTAGCTCTTAGTATCAGGTGGCCAAAGTATTGGAGTTTCAGCTTCAACATCAGTCCTTCCAATGAATATTCAGGACTGTGGCTCGATGGTAAAGAATTCGCCTGTAATGCAGGAGCCACAGGAGACATGGGTTTGGTTCCTGGGTTGGAAGGATCTCCTGGAGGAGGAAATGGCAACTCACTACAGGTTTCTTGCCTGGAGACTCCCAGAGGAGCCTAGTGGGCTACAGTCCATGGGGTCAGGAAGAACTGGATATGAATGAAGCAACTTGGCATGCATGCAAGACTTGATGTTAGTGGTACAAGTTGCAATTTGTGTGCCCAGCAGATTCTCTCTGTAGCATTATTATGGGCATGGGTCCCAGCTCATCTGCAACCCTTAAATATTATGATTCTTTTTTTGAGGGGGAAGAAACAATTTTATTTTTTAATTTCATGCTTCGAATTCATGTATGTACATTAAGTACTATATAAAATTTGTTTTTAGGATAACATCATTTGACTTGGACAACACTATCTCACCTCAATTTATTTGGAGAAACAATTTAGCCATTCTGCTTAAAAGTATAAAAAAAGCTGCCAAATTAGAAAATAGATCCCCCCACCCCATACACACACTTTACTTTTACTACTGGGATGGCTGTTTTAATTAGCATGTTTAAAGTAAGCAAAACATATTATCAGGGTATTATGCAAGAAATTACATCTTTTGCAATAAGTTGCTCTCCTGGGTTGCACCTGTTGACAAGAAAAAAAAATACAGTGATGTTGTACACTAGACTCATAGGTTACACAAGCTGCTGAAAGCCAAAAGGAATCTTTAAGGTAGGAGGGACTGCTTAATAGTTAATCTTTGGGTTTAAGGAAAAAAAAATAACCCCACACAAGTTGTTGAAAGCCAAAAGGAATCTTTAAGGTTGGAGGGACTGCTTAATAGTTAATCTTTGGGTTTAAGGGAAAAAAATAACCCCATCTTTGGGTTTAAGGAAAAAAAATAACCCCATACTCTCAAAAATAGCAAGTGTTTTAGCAGCTTAAAAACTTTCAGTTATATAAAACTTCTTACACTAGGATTTACTTTGAAATATAGTTTACAGCAAGATCAATTATAACATACATACACTGGCACTTCAGCACAAGGGCAAAATTGAAAAACAGGTTGGTTGGTTGGTTTTTTTGACCTTTAAAATTAGGCCATAGTATAAGAGAGTCCATGTCTTACATTCAGCAAATTCATACTAAAGTATTATATTTTTGTAGGATAAATGCCAACAAAACTTTACATATGCTACAATTTTATTACATATATTTACATGGCTCTTTCCTAGGTATGCAGAACTTTCACATTATAAAGCTCCCAACTTTAAAAAGCCTTTGCAGGGATGATTTGAAGCTGTATCACTGTCAGAATAGCTTGTGCAGTGCCATCATACAAAAATGTATTTTGAAAGCTACTCTGAACACCAAATACTGTTTCTATAAAAAATGGTTTTGGTGCATTTGTTGGCAGACACCCATCCACTGCACATAACAGGGCCAATGGGGTATACTTGTTTCATTCTAAATAGCCCCTAGTGCCCTTTCCACATTCACCACCATGCTACTGCTAAGTCACTTCAGTCGTGTCCGACTGTGCGACCCCATAGAGGGCAGCCCGCCAGGCTCCCCCGTCCCTGGGATTCTCCAGGCAAGAACACTGGAGTGGGTTGTCAATTCACCACCATACAGTTCATTAAAATACAACTATTCTCTAAAAAAAAAAAAAAATTCACATTTTCTTTAGGCAGTGCATCAGGTTGTTGTCATACTACTGGTTTAGGTGTACTGACTTAGGTGTCTCTAGGACAATAACGTCTCAAAGATTCAAATAGTTTTCAACCCTTGTATGTCTTTAACTGGATGCTTATAATCAGATTTACCATATCTTAACAAGTCAATCTGCTGACCCATGAAATGATAATCTTTAGTATCTTCTCCCAACAAGCAATATAAAAAGTTGATTCCTTTAAATTCCCCAAATCTAAACTTGAATGGTTTCACTTGTATGGTTACTCAATTGAGAACACTAGTAAAGAGATCAAATACAATTATCCATAATTCAGTTGTTTTAAACTGTACTGATTCTACCATCACAGTGCACATAAAACAATTAAGATGAAGTCTAATTATATTTTCTACGTTAATCAGTTTTACAGATTAATTCCCTAGTGAATTTGGTCTGAAACAATTGCCAGTTATCCTTAAATATGACTAAGTTTAAATGTTAGTACTTTATCTCATTTTATACCTGTACTTTAAGTAAGGTTTTAGGTTGAAATGTCATTATTTCTTTATCAGAAGGATTAAAGGAAACAGGAACCCAGTGGCTTGCTGGTTTAGGAAGAACACTTGGTCGTGGTGGCTCACTAAATTTGGCCCTGGCATAGTTCTGATTAGTTTGAGACTTAAAAAGTATGGTGGGACTTGATAAGCTAGAGTTCCAGTTTTGATTGGAAAATTTTTGTTCTTCCCCCCATTTGCATGGCCTGCCATGCAGCTGATGATGAATTATAAGTATGTCCTCTTTCCTTTTTCTTGTGAACAATCTTCATCTGGGAATTCTGATCCTTGGTCTTCTGTCTACTAAGCTGTTGTTGGTTCTTACTAACATTTCTAGTTTGAGGGGCTGGAATGTTATACCTCTCTCCACCACCCATCTTCAGCTTCTTTGTCACCTTTAAGTCGCTTTTCCGATTGCAGGATTTCCACTACCTGTCCTCTTCCTTGCTGCCACGCCCAGGATAATAGATGTTGCTTTCTGACAGATCCTTTCCTTTGTCTCAATACAGAAGTTTTCATGGGCTGATCTGCTGAGCTCAGCCTAGGAGCTGAGGCCAACATCTGAGTCTCCTCAGCACACAAGTTTGAGAGAAGTCTTAGCGATTTCAAGCCCGGGGCTACGGTGGTGGCGGCTTCTGCTCGGCTTCAAAGCCCCGCTCCCCTTCCAGGGAGAGACGAGGCATGGAACGGGCGAAGCCCATGAGCACCCACGAGCTAGCTGCTGGCCACCTCAACGTCTCAACTGACCTCCCCTAAATATGATTCTCTGGCTTCTGCAGAGTCTATGATCTACTCAGTGCATTTTTTTTTTTTTAATAAAAAATACTAGTTTCTGCTTAAAATAGTTTGAATTTGTTTCTGTTGCTTATAACAAGAACCTTAATTCATATAGAAACCAATGACAGGAGCAACTTCAGGCCAAAGCCTCTCAGGAAGCAATCATCATTTGGATGCTCTGTGTGACAGCAAGAAAAATCCTTCAAGTATTAAAGGGCAGAACGCTGGGTACCCATGCCGTACAGTGGCAAACTTCTAACCAGAATGGTATCTGAAAGCGCTCACTAAAGGTAAGACTTCAGAGAAACAAGTGGCAACGGACATAAAATGATATGAAAGCCACAAGGAATTGAAGAAATCTACAAGTGGGTGGTTATTGCTGGATAGTTTAAAGAAAGAGAATGTCCAGCTCAGAGTCCTAAATTGCTGGCCAAGGATCAGCTGAAAACAAAAAACTTTCTATGATGGTACTTAAAAAAAACTTGTCTTTTGCAGCTACTGGACTAAGGTAGATAAAGCCAAACCAAAAGTTGGATCTTACTGATTGCCAAACTATATTAGTTGAATTCACAGATTCCCCAGTTCTAAAAGTGAAAATTGGAACTCTGTCTGGAAAAGAACATTACCCCCAGATTGAAACAGATTGTGTATCGAATCTCTAGCATATTCTGAGCCTCCCTTACTAAAGAAAGTTGCCCTGCTTCTCTTCTTATGAATCTATCTTGCCTTACTTGAAGCTCCTACAACAATTTACTTGCAAGAGTAAGTCAGTTCTTCACTTGCTCTCTGCCCTCTGTTGTTTGTAAAAATACAACTATAATCAGAACCACTTATAAACTCAGAGATTTTTGCTAATTTCTATTATGGAAAAAATAAGATGGAATACCCAAGTGATATTCTGATGGTGCTGGATCAAATAGGAAAGATTAAATTCTAGATTAGGGCGAAATTTTCGATGTGGGTGAAATTACCAGAGATTCTGACATTACTTGGCTAGGGGAAATTTTACCTATATGCTCCGTTTTTATATTAAAAGCTGGTCCACTGAAGCCAGCAGAGGCAATCTGGTGTTCAGACCTGCTACAATAAATCTTCAAGTAGGCCTGATGATGCAGAAAGCCACAAAAGCAGAAGGAACCAGATTACGTACCTGCAGTTGACTAAGAAATTTCCTTCATGGAAGTAAGTGGGCCCCTGAATGATGGCATGGGCTTTCCTGAATTGATATGAAAGATAGTCAGCCATGTTTCTAAACTCTGTTGACCTGAAGAATTCATGATTCTGTGAGGTCTGCTGAGACCACCAAACTTAAGGTATACCTCTGTGGTTAACAATGGGGATCCTTAGGTGTTTGACTGCTCACACCAGGCATGTATCATTAATCATTCTGTATATTTTGCAGCGATTGTAAAACAAAGTGAGAGAAGTCTTAGCCAAGTCAGAGTAGTCATTCTCATCAATGTACAAATATGGACTCACTTTTGTGGACTGCCTAGGGAACACAGCCTCTCCTATCAACAGAAAATTGGATTAAAGATTTACTGAGCATGGTCCCACCCATTAGAGCAAGTCTCAGATTCCCCCATAGCCAGTCTCTCCCATCATAAAGTTTCGACAAGCCTCTTATCCTTAGCCATCAGAGGGCAGATAGAATGAAAACCATAGTCACAGAAAACTAACCAAAGTGATCACACAGATCACAGCCTTGTCTAACTAAGAGAAACTATGAGCCATGCCATGTAGGGCCACCCAAGACAGACGGGTCACGGTGGAGAGGTCTGACAAAATGTGGTCCACTGGAGAAGGGAATGGCAAACCACTTCAGTATTCTTGCCTTGAGAACCCCATGAACAGTATGAAAAGGCAAAAAGATAGAACACTGAAAGATGAACTCCCCAGGTTGGTAAGTGCCGAATATGCTACTGGAGAAGAGTGGAGAAATAACTACAGAAAGAATGAAGAGACGGAGCCAAAGCGAAAACAATGCTCAGTTGTGGATGTGACTGGTGATGGAAGTAAAGTCCGATGCTGTAAAGAACATTACATCGGAACCTGGAATGTCAGGTCCATGAATTAAGGCAAATTGGAAGTGGTCAAACAGGAGAAGGCAAGAGTGAACATTTTAGGAATCAGTGAACTAAAATGGACTGTAATGGGTTTAATTTAATTTAATTCATATGGCCATTATATCTACTACTGTGGGCAAGAATTCCTTAAAGAAATGGAGTAGCCATCATAAGTCCACAAAAGAGTCTGAAATGCAGTACTTGAGTGCAATCTCAAAAATGACAGAATGATCTCTGTTCGTTTTCAAGGCAAACCATTCAATGTTACAGTAATCTAAGTCTATGCCCCAACCACTAATACTGAAGAAGCTGAACAGTTCTCTGATGACCTACAAGACCTTCTAGAACTAACATCCAAAAAAGATGTCCTTTTCATCATAGGGGACTGGAATGCAAAAGTAGGAAGTCAAGCAATAACTGGAGTAACAGGCAAGTTTGGCCTTGGAGCACAAAACAAAGCAGGGCAAAGGCTAACAGAGTTTTGCCAAGAGAACACACTGGTCTCTTCCAATACACTGAACCCTCTTCCAACAACACAAGACATGATTCTACACGTGGACATCACCAGATGGTCAATACTGAAATCAGATTGATTATATTCTTTGTAGCTTAAGATGAAGAAACTGTCTACAGTCAGCAAAAACAAGACCGGAGCTGACTGTGGCTCAGATCATGAACTCCTTATTTCCAAATTCAGACTTAAATTGAAGAAAGTAGGGAAAAACCATTAGGCCATTCAGATATGACCTGAATCAAATCACAAATAGAGTTAAGGGATTAGATCTGATAGAGTGTCTGAAGAACTATGGATGGTGGTTCATGACATTGTACAGGAGGCAGTGATCAAGACAATGCCCAAGAAAAAGAAATGCAAAAAGGCAAAATGGTTGTCTGAGGAGTCCTTACAAATAGCTGAGAAAAGAAGAGAAGCTAAAGGCAAAGGAGAAAAGGAAAGATATACCCATTTGAATGTAGAGTTCCAAAGAATAGCACAGAGAGATAAGAAAGCTTTCCCCAGTGATCAATGCAAAGAAATAGAGGAAGACAATAGAATGGGAACGACTAGAGATCTCTTCAAGAAAATTAGAGATAACAAGCCAACATTTCATGCAAAGGTGGGCACACAAAAGGACAGAAATGGTATGGACCTAACAGAAGCAGAAGATATTAAGAAGAGGTGGCAAGAATACACAGAAGAACTATACACAAAAGATCTCCATGACCAAGATAATCACAATGGTGTGATCACTCACCTAGAGCCAGACATCCTGGACTGTGAAGTCAAGTGGGCCTTAGGAAGAATCACTATGAACAAAAGATGCTCATTTTGACTTACAATAAGTGACATGTAATTGAAAACTAGAGAGAAATCATTTCCTACCAATGAAATTGGCAAAATGCCAAAAGCAGGACATCCCAATCTATTGGTAAAGTTGTGGGAAAACTAGCAGTCTCATAAACTACTGGCTGGAGTACAAAAATGGAACGGCCTCTATGCTCTAAAATAATGTCTGTATTCATTCATCTGATTACAAATGCATGTACCCTTTAATTCAGCATTCTTATTTCTAGGCCTCTAGCCTAAAGATATATGTGTGTATACAAAATGATGCATGTACCAGGAGATTTATTGCAGCATTCTTTGAAATGGAAAAGATTGGAAATAATATGTGTTCACTCTTCACTAAAAGGAAGCTATCACTTTACGTTATATCCACACAACCCAATTCTGTGTGACTGTGAAAAAATTGTGAGCTTCATCCATTTACATAGAAGATATGTAGGATATATTAAGTGAAAAGCAAGGTACAGAACAGTGTGGATAATATGCTGCTGCTGTGAGAAAGGTGAGGGGGAGTAAGAGTATTTGTTGCTGTTGCTTATAAGCCCTCTTACCTGACAGAGTGAGAGTATATCTGTATCTACATATTTACACATACTTATAAATATTTTAATACATAATCAATTGTATCTAAATTAAACTAAATATGAGTTGATACCAAGATCTCTAATTCTCATCTGTTACCACATGGATCATTTTAACCTTCTCCCCTTGCTTTTCAGTACCTCCAACAATGAAAAACCTAACTCTCAGGGGCCCTCATCCATTTAGTTAACTATTCAGTTTCAACAGACATTCATGGAGGTATCAGAATTGTTAACACATATTCCTGTGGGAAACAACTTTATCAATCAGACTACAAGGTTTATGTGCAAGGTTCCGTTTTCCTTTAGTCTTACAGACTGCATTCATTTCCAAGGTTACTTAGGTCAGCAACTTTTCCCCACTCCTTTTGGTGAGGCTGTTTTATAGACTTGTAACACATTTAGATTCTTTTGTCATTTTCTGTATTCCATCCTGGGATACCCTTACCTCCTAAATGATCTTGTAAATACTTGCATACATTAAGGGTAACTCTTTGTCTTGTAAAGTTATAAGGGTTTTGACTAACACAGTGTCATGTATGCACCATTCCAGTATCATAAAGAATTCATACCTTAAAAAATCTGAACATTTTTAAAAACAGTTTTATGAGATATAAACCTTACACGTAGTAACTGTACTTACTTAAAGCAAGTGATGAGCAGTTTCAGATTGGAGATGCATCACTTTACAGGGCCTTCAGAAATATAAATCCCCTGAAGGAATATTATCTACTCAAAGACAGATATAGAAATAAGTCACAAATCTAAAGGTTTTTTTTATTTTTTAACTCAACAAAAGAAATACACACTCATTGTAGAAAAATGATCACTGCAGGAGGCATGAGTTTGATCTCTAGTCAGGGAACTTAGATGCCACAAGCTATGCAGTGCAGCCCCCCAAAATAGGTAAAAATTTTTAAAAAAAGAAAAATGACCAGAGATAAACAAAAAGGACTAAAAATCAGGTATCATCCTGCCACTCAGAGGTAATCTCTGTAATCACTTTAATGTCTATAATTCTCTTTAAAAAATGTATTTATCTAGTTTTTCAATAAAAATAGAGATAAATGTTTAACATTACTGCTTTGCTTCTCAATAGTGTTTTGTGTTAGTCATGAGGTTGGTCCTAAGAATATAATTTTATTACCTGTCTTTTTATCAGAGTATTCAATATTGTCAACATTTTTTCATATCAATCAATATAATTTTTTAGCATCATTCCTGATAGTTGGTTGCATAGTATTTTATTTTATGGATATAACAATTCATGTAACAAAACTCTGTTTTGGAAAACCAAGTTATTCCCAGACTTTTTGCTTAGTTTGCTAAATTCTTGCATACATCCTCAATTCTTTTCTTGGGATAAGGTCTTAGAAGTGGAAACTACAGGGCAGTCTTGTCAGATGACTTCAAATCAGATCTCCCATCTTTGCTTGTTGGGCCCCTGGGCTACTGAATTCCCTGCGGTGATGCAGATCAAGGGCCAGCTCACTCTGACCACTGCCTCAGAGAAGAAGAAGGTCTGCGCGGCCCACGACTCACCTCCAGGCAGGACTGAAGGTCACTTACAGTAAGGCTGGGGTGTTTCATCCATTGTCATTGTGGGTAGTTTGCTTTCAAAATATTCAAAATGTACCGACAGAAAGAAAGCCTGAAAATTGTAAAGTTTTAATTTGCAAAATGTTTTCATGTAAAATTTTAACCAGCATCCTGCTCCCATTTTGTTCCATATGTTAAACAATTTAATGTATGGCACATTTGAGCGACTAAACTGACAGACATTGATGCAGTTAGGCCAAATATTGATTTTAAAATATAATATTTTACATTTTAATTAATATCTGATTAATGTCTCAGATTGTAATGTATACCATACAGACTCAATTTCCATAGTGGGAACATATTCCAAGAATTCTTTACCAGTTGTTTAGAGCTAGAATGAATTTACCTATTGAAAGCGATGTTATGAATTAGTTGTCAATACCTCAATTCTCACATAAAATCCATCTGACTTCTAGCGTAGCTGCAATATTAATCAGGAGTTCCGTGGTCAAGCTACAACTCCTACCCTAAGGATTATGCTGGATTATGGAGAGTTATGCCAAGAAGGCTTCCCTCATAGCACACTGGGTAAAGAATCTTCCTGCAATGCAGGAGACCTGGGTTCATCCCTGGGTCAGGAAGATCCCTTGGGGAAGGAAATGGCAACCCACTCCAATATTCTTGCCTGGAGAATCCCATGGACAGAGGAACGTGGCGGGCTACAGTCTATGGGGTTGCAAGAGTCGGACACAACTTAGCAACTAAACCACCACATGCCAAGAAGGGAAGTTCCTCAAACAAGCCGGCCCCCTGCTCCCTGATGCCCAGTCCCATGCAGTCCCTTCTGGGGACAGACGCTCTGCTGCTGAACTGCAGATCCAGGCAGAAAATAGGCACCTCCTGTTGGGTGTGACTTCGTGAAGGTAAGGGAAACTCTTACCTTCACAAGTGCTGGTTGGACCTTAACTGGCTCAGGCTTTTCCAAAGTTTCCATCTGGGACAGGACCACCTGGGTAGCTGTGAGTCAAAGCAGCGTGATGGGAACAGACTCCCCTTGGACACACCTTGGTGAGACAGGCCTGAAGTGATGCTCCCTCACATTTCACTTTCTCTGCGGACCTCCTCCTGACTCTTGCTATCTGTGGGCTCCCCGAGCACATAGGATGACGCAGACCGTGGTGCACTCACCTGTCACTGCCGTTTACACGTCTGTGTGCTTCGCCTTGGCTCAGTGGGGCCCAATCCTGGCTGCACTTTCCAATCATCCAGAGAGCCTCAAACACTCCTGGTACCCAGGCTCCACCCCTGTCCAACGAAAGCACCACCTCTGAAGGGGGAGCCCACACATCAAGGTGTTCTCAATCTCCCCAAGGGATTCTAATATTCAACCAGGATTCAGAGCCACTTCCCTAAAGGAGTTCTTGGAAAGCAGGCACATGCTGATTCATCGTTTGTGTTAGATGAGCTAATAAATCTCTTAGCAGAGTGCTGGCCTACACTCAGCTCTGGACAGCTGGGTGGTTAGTAGTAGTAGAGTAGTAGCAGCAGAAGTAGGAACTCCCCACTGGCCAAGCAGGCTTTCTGACATACAGTAGCCACCTTCCCACCCACTGAACTCGCATAAAACTATATATTCTGAAGACACAGAGAAGCGAGCACAAGAAAAATAACCCTTTAGAAGGTGATTACATGGACCCCTCCACTCTATAAGCCTAGGTACCAGAGAAGTCTTGCAACTGGCAACCTGGATCTGCCTTACCTTCTGTAAGTCTTAGTCCTATGGGCCTGCTTTTCACAGTGTGAGCATCTTGCCGTCCTGTATACAGGCAATTTGAAGAGTTTTTGAGTCTATGCGATTTTTACCAATTTAGTAACAGGATAAATTCACTGCAAGTCTGAAGTCTAAGGTTCTGTCCCTGGCTCTGCCTCTTACTAGCTGGATGGCTCTGAGCAGGTTCCTCCAGCCTTCAGGGCCGTGTTCATCTCTGAGTCTCTCTTCTCTGATTTGGAAACCTGGGTGAACCCTGTCTTGCACCATCTTGTCTGCTCCTGTGAGTCTGCTGGATCAGGCTCGCAGTCAGGACTGTGCTGACCTCATTCCTGGCCACCTGGCCCACCTGCTCAGCGAGGCTCTCTCCCCACCAATGCCCCAGGAGGCCTCCCCATGCCTGGGGTTGTCAAGGGAGGCTGTTAGTATCAGTCCGAAATTGTTCAACAGCCACGTGTGTTGAATAGTCTTGTAAACCAGTTGCCACTTAAACGTTTAGCCCAAAGGAAAAATACTCTGCTGTGGCCAAGGGGAAAGGGTAGTGCCATAAACAAATAAATCTCTTCTTTGCTAGATGCTGGTTCGGGGGAATAAAGAGAACTCTAGGATCCAGCTCAGGCTTTGGGGCATTTCTTTACAAAAACAAAACAAAAACAGGACCATGTGATGTTTCAGCCAGCTTGGCCTTTGCCCTACTTGTCCTAATCAAGGGAGGTTTCTCAGCCTGGTGCGCTTCAGAACAGCTGGATAGATGCCAAAAACAGCCCCCCAACCCACCCATTCTGGTCAATTTTAAAATTCACAAAATCAGTTGGAGAAATAAGGTCAATTCTAGTTAGGGATAAAATAACAGAATTGCCAACATTCTCTTGTTGTATTAAGTGAGACTCTTTGGGTAGGACCATGGAATTCTTGCTTTAACCATAAACAGGCATGTTCTAATGAAATTTGACCTGCATTTAAAAATTGGGAAGTGACAAAGCTTTTAAACCCACGTTGTACGTTTGGAACTGCTATATGTTAGTTTGGGTTTCTTTTGGTTTTGCTCTTGATTTTAAAGGGGTTGTGGACTGATCTTGTTTTTAATGGTTTCCTGAGTCTCAAGTTGGTTTAATGAGATCAAATACACTCTAGAGTTGTCCATTAAATTCATCATCTAAATAAATTTGTTCTTCATGACAAAACAGGATTAACAGAGTTAGCAACCTCTATTTTTTATCCACTTGGCCAACACATCTCTCTTGGCTCCCAGACTCTTATGGTTAACAGTGATTACAATTGTAGATGGCTGTGAAGTATTTCAGGTCAGCCTCCCCCTTGAGATTGCCAGCTCCACTTGGGCAGGGATGCGGTCCTGTTCATCACGGTGACTCTACACCCACCCAGCAGAATACCTTCCACCCGGGAGGTGCTCTCTGATATTGACAGAATAAGTAGTTTCTCCTTTGTGGGTGGCTTCCTCTTTGGCACTTGTTTTACTCTACAAATTCATTAATCTTTTTCCTGGACATGATTCAGTCTCCTCTTGAATGGAGAGGCCAGAGACAATTCCCCCAAAACTCACTCCTCTCTGGAGGAGTGAACTGTGAGGGGTACTAAGAACTTGTCTGAGTCACGGAGGTCTTGTGAACCGTGCCCACCCCCCAACCCCCCCCCCGCCCCCCCCCCCCCCCCCGGCCCCACCGCCCTTCTAGCCACCTTCAAGAGCTTCTGGAGCTACTTGTCTTACTTCCACATACCCATCTCTGGGGGCACAGCTGCACAGGTCTGTTGCCTCTGGTCTCTAAGGAGCCACACAGAAGCCAGGTTAAACTGAGATCCTTTTCGAGTGCCCCCTCTGCTCATACCAGCTTGTGATTACTGCCCCTCAGCTGGAATGCGGGCGCTGTCAGTGTGCATTCCCAGCATCACGTCTCAGCTCATGGTAGTCCAGTCCAAAGGGTGCAGACTGGATGTGTGGTTTAGCACATATGAAGTACTGCTGCCTCTTGCTGATGCTGTCTGTGACTTCAGTTTTCTGCTGGTGGTTTACTCGGCCCGTTTCTGTTCAATGACACTCCCCTCCCCCACTCCAGTGGTTCATGGCCTTTTGGCCTGTAACTGCTCTTGGTGGACTCACAAGATTAGATTTTCCAGTTTTTCTTTGCTTGAGGTAAGTTTCACAAGTTAGGAATCTGCTCAGACACCAGTTTTCCTAATTTCTCTCTCTGTGTGAGAAATACAATCTATTGTCTTCATTGTCTGAGCAGACAAATCTGATTATACCATTGGGGAAACATCAGTTGCCTTTGAAACGATGTTCCCTCTTGTCTTCCATTTGCTATGTGGAAAAAGTACTCTGAGTTCACCGGTAGTATCTGGGGATGTGTATGCAGCTATCTACATTTTTTCCCCTGTGTATCCAGCCGATTTTGTTAACCTTTGTGCAAGTTCAATCATTTCCTTAAAATGAACGGCGAGCCTGTACTTGAAATACAAATGTTGTGTGAACTCTGCTAGTTTTCTTACCTGCAAAACTAGGATAGGACGTACCTCAGTGGGCTGTTGCCGGGATTGAATGAATTAATACATGAAAAGTGCTTGGCCTACAGTGCACACTCGATACATACTATTATCTGGTCCTGGCCCTGGAGTGTAGTAACCTCTGTGAGGGCAGAGATTTGTATTTGCTTTGATCTTTGCTGTATTCCAGAGTCGGAGAAGGCAATGGCAACCCACTCCAGTACTCTTGCCTGGAGAATCCCATGGACGGAGGAGCCTTGTAGGCTGCAGTCCGTGGGGCTGCTAGGAGTCGGACATGACTGAGTGACTTCACTTTCACTTTTCTGCACTGGAGAAGGAAATGGTAACCCACTCCAGTGTTCTTGACTGGAGAATCCCAGGGACGGGGGAGCCTGGTGGGCTGCCGTCTATGGGGTTGCACAGAGTCGGACATGACTGAAGCGACTTAGCAGTAGCAGCAGCAGCAGAGTCAGGAATAAGGCCTGGCACATACCAAATGTACTGAGTCAATCCATCATATTACAGTTTACAGACCAAAGGAAATACTCCCATTCCCACAATCCTCCTGCTTTGTGCTCTCTCCTCTGCTTATAACACCATTTCTGCTGGTTAAATCATAACCCCTCAATGCTCAATTTAAATACCACCAGTATGAGGCCGTTCTTAGTCATCCCAGGAGGAAGTCTTTCCTTAGACTACACTCATGGTACACTGTGTGAACAACTCTTCAGCACTTAGCAGTTTTCTCTCTTCTATTTTGGGAACAACTTGAGGAAGTTACCATACCACTCACTACTCAAGACTAGAATATTACCTGACAGCATTGTTTCTTGAATCTATGTATACATGATTCTCAAAAACGGAACATTAGCCTCGATAACCAAGAGCACTGCAATGCTGTGGCAGTCTTTGCTAGGATTAGCTCTGTATGAAGGCACAGTCCCACCTGCAGTGGGGCCAGGGATAGACATGGAAGAGGCCCCATGAGTAGAGTTTGCCTGTGTGCACAAGTTCTCCAGTTACGGGCCATGCCCTTAACTTTTACCAGTCACGTCACATAGGGTGGGATTTGGACCTCGGTTTAAGGCACTTAGGAGAAGCAGTAATAATACCTTAAAGGACTTGGTCTTACTTGATCAAGTAAGGTTCTGCTGTTGTTTTTCAGTTGCTAAGTCATGTCCAAATCTTGGGGCTCTTATGTTCCGCAGCACCCTAGGCTTCCCTGTCCTTCACTATCTCTCAGAGTTAGATCAAATTCATGCTCATCAAGTCGGTCATGCTATCTAACCATCTCATCCTCTGCCGCCCTCTTCTCCTTTTGCCTTCAATCTTTCCCAGCATCAGGGTCTTTTCCAATGAGTTGGCTCTTTGCATCAGGTGGCCAGAGTACTGGAGCTTCAGCTTCATCATCAGTCCTTCCAATGCATATTCAGGGTTGATTTCCTATAGGACTGGTTTGATCTCCCTGCAGTCCAAGGGACTCTTTTTCCAGCGCTACAAATCAAAAGCATCCATTCTTTGGTGCTCAGCATTCTTTATCTCCCATCTCTACAAGCCTACTGGAAAAATCATAGCTGTGACTACACTTTTGTTATTAAAGTGATGTCTTTGCTTTTTAATGTGCTGTCTAGGTTTGTCATAGCTTTCCTTCCAAAGAGCAAGAGTCTTTGAATTTCATGGCTGCGGTTACTGTCCACAGCGATTTTGGAGCCCAAGAAATCAAGTCTGTCACTGCTTCTACTTTTTCCCTACTGTTTGCCATGAAGTGATGGGACTGGATGCCATAATCTTAGTGTTTTGAATGCTGAGTTTTAAGCCAGCTTTTCACTCTCCTCTTTCACCCTCATCAAGAGGCTCTTTAGTTCCTCTTCACTTTCTGCCATTCGAGTGGTATCATCTGCATATCCGAGGTTTTTGATACTTCTGGCAATCTTGATTCCAGCTTGTGCTTCATCCAGCCTGTCATTTCAAATGATGTACTCTCTGCATGTAAGTTGAATAACAGGGTGACAATATACAGCCTTGTCATACTCCTTTCCCCATTTGGAACCAGTCAGTTGTTCCATGTTGCTTGGTTCTAATTGTTCCTTCTTGACTTGCATACGTGTTTCTCAGGAGACAGGTAAGGTGGTCTGGTATTCCCACCTCTTGAAGAATTTTCCAATTTGCTGTGATCCACATAGTCAAAGGCTTTAGCATCATCAATGAAGCAGATGTAGATGTTTTTCTGGAATTCCCTTGCTTTCTCTATGATCCAATGAATGTTGGCAACTTGATCCCTAGTTCCTCTGCTTTTTCTAAACCCAGCATGTACATCTGGAAGTTCTTGGTTCACATACTGCTGAAGCCTAACTTCAGCTTAGGGAAGGATTTTGAGCATAATCTTACTTGCATGTTAAATGAGCACAATTGTCTGGTAGCTGGAACATTCTTTGACACTGCCCTTCTTTGGGACTGGTATGAAAACTGACCTCCAGTCCTGTGGCCACTGCTGAGTTTTCCAAATAAGGTAACATGTATAAACATTTTGATAATTATTATAGAATATTACTCATTGCTGTTGGAAAAAAGTATCAAAGCATATTTAGATAAAAATGGGAGGGGTAGGTCACTTGGAGTGCATACTAATGAGAGCAAGCCGACTCATGTAACTATGCAAGTACCCTGAGTAGACCAACTCAAGTTTGAAGGATCATTCTGAACTATTCATTAACAATGTAAAGATGAGAAAGATCATACTCATGTTGAAAAACGTTGCTTTTAAAGAATGTCAGTAACTTACCAGTTATTCCTATATTTCGTTTTGGTCCTTATAAACCAGTGTCAGAGATTGGACAAATTATAATATTTTCACTTGACCCTTGATAGAAGTTCCAGTCTTCCACTCCCATAGTGATGGCAGTGGGATGTAATCTTGATGGGGAAGAATCTGCTTTTGAACTCTGCAGTATTTAGCACGGTACAACACTGAAAACTGTTGGAAATGTTCAGGCCTTGAAAAATTTGCTTTAATGATTTTAGAAAACTGATTGGGATTTGGTCAATAGTTAGTTAATCAATGTTAAATTCCCAGAACAACATTCCAGATTCAGCCAGGGCTTCCTGCTCCATTTTAGATCAATGATGCACCCTCAGAGGGAGTCTTGGGACTTCTCTGGCAGTCCAGTGGTTAAGGCTGTGCTTCCAATGCTGGGGGCATGGGTGCGATCCCTGGCCAGGGAACTAAAATCCCAGGTGCCCTGTGGTGCGGCTAAAAAAATAAAGGGGGGATGTGTGTAGTTCTGAGGTGTTTATAAAATAATGTATTTCCTGTAAGGCATCAGCCATTTTTTGACTGGACAATACATGGGCATATGCTATTTAAGATTTAGATTGTAAGTGACAACGAAATCTCAAGCCCACATTCTACTCTGGCCAGTCTTACTGAGGTTATTTTATAGGGCTCAAGAGATTTCTTAATGTCTGGAGAAAATACTTCAGCAAATGGCCTTCTTCAGTAGGTAGTGCACAAGTAGCTTTGCAGTGTGACTTCAAGTTACTCAGCAGCCTGACGCTTCATGAATGAGACTCTTCGTATCTTTCATAAAATCTAAGGTCCTAATTCATGGTCACCCCAGTGATTGGACTCTCATACAGCTGTGATATTCTGACCATTATTCAGATCCTCATCACTGAGCCAATGAGATGCCTCTGTTGAACCACAGCTGTAGATAAATACAAGTTGCTATAAAGCTCAATCAAGGAGAAATGATCTTCAATTTCCTAGTCCATTTATCACTGTTGGCTTCAGTAGTTCAGGGAGACAGCACTCATTCAACAGTGCTTTTGCCTCAAGTTCTGCCACTTAATCTACAACTTAAAGAAAATGAATTTCTCTTCTAATTGGCCATCATTTCTAATATACCATCATTTTAACCCTGGGTAAATTCACTATACACAAGAACTTGATTGGTAACTCACAAATATATGCTTAAATGGAACTGAGATGTGACTTCTGGAATGTTACAATGCAAATTATACCCAAAAGGTGATGTTTAACTCATAGACTACTTTGTATGGACTCTGTGAGGTCCACATGTGAAGCCCTATGTGAAGGTCATAGGGGCTATAGTCTCAGAAGAGACTTGAGACATAAGGCAACATGGGTAAAATTGTGTCCTAAGCCTAAGAAATAATTTAAGTCATGCTAATAGGATACCCTCCTGATTTAGATGCTTTTTTTTGTTTGTTTTTCGGAGAGGTTTCTTTTAGTAAGAATCAAGCACTGTCCTGCGCGCTGTAGTCCGTGGGGTGGCAAAGAGTCGGACACGACTGAGTGACTGAACAAGAAATTGTCCATTCACTGACTTTGCAATACAAACCAGTATCAACGTCACAAAGTTATAGTAATTCTAGTATTTAATATTTTCACTTAGGAAAAAAAAAAGAAATCCAAGTGCCAGATTAGCTGTTTAGGAATTTTACAGAAATAGGCTCTTCACTCAGATATCTCCAATTAGCAACACACAGACCCAGTTTTGTCTCATTTAGTTTTCAACTGCTAACAGAGTCCTCTCAGTTCAGATGTCAAGTCACCTGATTCAGGAGTTTTGCTTGTGGTTAAAATATGACAGATTAAAAAATTCAGAGTATCTTTTAAACATCATCTTATTTTGCTAGTGCCTTGATTCTACAACTGTTTTCATTTGTGATACTATTACGTTTGCCAGTTTAAAGCTACGTTTATGGTTAGAAAATTATTAATTTCACTTGTATCAGAGCTTTTTGTATCCAGATGATATGGCAAAAAACATTCCATGTTTGATTTAGAAAAACTGCAGCACTATGTCACAGAATTCTCATCTGGTATTAACTCAGCAAATTTTTAATTGGAGAGGATTGTTTATGAAAGTTTTCAGGACTATTTAAATAAAGAAATTAAATGGCAACAGTTTAAAGCAGGACAGGGACAAGTCGCCCTGCCAGAGATAAGGTTGATTCCAGAAGCAGCAGTGTGCGTGCAACCCTGGAGCCCGAGAGAGCAGTACATGGATTTACACTAAATACCAAGCAAAGCCAGATTTTCAGTCTAAGTGATGGCCGCCAGGACTAGGGACGGCCAAGCTGTCATTACAGAAGGAAAGAACGTGACGGGGTCCTTGACGCTGCTCTTCCTTTACAACCTCTGCCGACAGGATGGAAGTCAAGGGATAACTCTCTGGGCTGCTCACCACTTCCCATTACTAGTCCTTTACAATTCTGGTTCACAGACTCCAGAAGGACTGCAAGCCATCCAGTGTAAAGCGTACCGTCTCTTAAGAGTAGCTCCCTAGTAAGAGAGGCAATGTCTATAGACACACAGTATGGTTTTGCGTTAAAATGTACAACCAGTAGTGGTTGTACATTTTACAGAAGGGGAACAATCAATTTCAAGTTCCACAAAATGTTTTACTATCATAAAGAAATTATACATAATAAAACAGTTTTCAGACTTGCCTCACCAAAAACATGTCAATAATTAAGATATTATATACACACAGAAATAAACGATTTTCAAAGACAATCAAATCTACTTCTTCAAAGTTCAGAGCCTACCACTTAAATTTGTGAGTGTTTTAATTTATAAAATAATATCTAATAATTTCCCTAAGTATTATAGGGCTTCCCAGGTAGCGCTAGTGATAAAGAACCCACCTACCAATGCAGGAAACAAGAATTGTGGGTTTGATCCCTGGGTTGCAAAGATCCCCTGAAGGACGGCACAGCAATCCACTCTAGTATTCTTGCCTGGAGATTCCCACGGACAGAGGAGCCTGGTGGGCTATGGTCCACAGGGTTGCAAAGAGTTCGACAAGACTGAAGTGACTTAGCATAGCACATTAAGTATTCTATTTTGGAGATATAAAACCGAAGGCTATTTCAAAAGAAACACTATTTTCTTCTGTGCTGCTATTAACACATGTAGTAAAATCATTTAAGACTGAAGGGGATACAGTTCTGCTTATACACTTTTATCAATGAGGATGGTTTACAGGAAGAGTACAGAACATAAAGTTCAAAGAATTATATCCACACTACAAAAGTTCCAAGTGCCAAACCGACCTTAAGTTTAACCTGCCAGTTACCACTATAATCACCTTTTATTACTTGCACTTGTTCTACTGGAAGACCCATTAAGAAGCCAAAAAAGTTTTAAATACATTAACTGTTAAAAACAACAAAGAAGCGTTTAAAGAAAGAATATATTTGAACCATATAAACAAACAAAAAGGTATTACATAAGAAAAATAATGTAACAATTTATGTAAGTACCTAACATATGAGCATGCTCTTACATCTAAAACAAAAAATAAAAAGGTAACATTGGTACTATATATATATATTTGACAAGTGTGCATTAAAGAATTCTCTAATATAAAACATTTAAAATGTGGAGAATATTTTGCCAAGACACAGAAAACAACTGTTAAGATAGGCACACCCACAATTCTTATAAAAACGTGCTTATGGAAGATAAAATTGATCCGAGCATTCATTTCTCAGTTGTGAAGAAGTTATGAAACTGTAAATCACTGGATATTGCCTCCCACTTTCGCACTGTTTGAGTTTCAACACTGATTAGTATAAATTATGAATTACACAATTAGTTTTATTTTTAAAATTTTAGTGTTTCTGCCAAGGTTCCATATAAAATGCATCTATTTAGTATGAATACTTAAAACAGCAACATCATTTGTATAAAAGTTACTTTCTAATTTTTTTTAAAGCACTGTTGTTTAGAAAATAGTTATTATAACAAATAGTGCTCTGGAAAATCTGAAACTACAAATCAATACGCTCCATCAACCGTAAGTAGATCTAATAAGCCCTAACTAAAAAGAACACAAATGTAAAAAGCTGATAAATTTAAAGATTATAAAATTGGTTTATTGTAAAAGCAATTCAAGAATACCCAGTTAAAATCTTATTCCAATGCCACCCAATACAACCAGGAAGCAGTTAAACACTTTTACATTAGGAACAAGGACAAAAAACAAGAAAGACCACATCAAGGCTGTGATTCAAATTCATGAAGAGAAAGGCTTAGGTCTCCTTCAGGTCAGTACAACGGGTACGGTTAGGTCAAAGCGCCGTGTCCTTCAGGCACCACGGTGCTGCCACAACACTGAGGTATAACTGGGTAAATCCAAGTTGTCGGGGAATGAAGAACTCCATGTTTTTGTTTTGTGGGTGTACTTAAGTGATTGAAATTTTAGGAACAACTGCCTTTAATGACAGCAATATGCAAGACAAGTTTTTATTGAAGAAAAAGAAGCTTATAAAGTTCTCTATCAAGGTCCCACTAAATCTTTACAGCCCCCCTCCCATTTTCCCACCCTCTCCCCTAATCTAAAGCTACTCTGCTGATATATAAGATGAGATCTTAATTTGTGGCTAATGGCAAATTGTAGGCACTCCTTCTAAGTAGCTTTGATCTTCTGCATATAAAAAAGCCAACATGCTGTATCATCCATCCATAAACTCAATTATGCATTCTAGGCAGAATTTCATTTTTCCTCTAAAAAAAAAAAAGAAAAATCAATACATCTATCTGCACAGTGGCCATTTCCCCCCAGACGTAATTCAAGATTTAATCTTTCTGCTGTTTTAATAATAGCCTTAGAGTCAATTATTACGAATGATCGACCTATGAATCAATATATATAACACAACGACTGCATTTTGAGCACTGAAATTACCTAATATAAAACTTTACTTCCAACTTTTGCAATCCTCTAAACTGAAGGGTCAAAATACTTATATTTTGTAATCAGAAAAAAAACCCCACCTATTTTCCGAAGTTGAGGCTTTTCATAGCAGTTTTAGCCAGAAAAAGAGAGATTTTATGTCTTATAAACCCTTGAAAATAAGGGCTTACTCTATAAACACTGAAAGACCCTTAATCGTAGAGGTGCTGCTAGCTGATGCCACTATAATTCACAAGCAAGTATTACTTCATAGCTTATATTGAAGGGTTGATTCATGCTCATTTTGTTCCTTTAAAAATACTCTTTGGAAAACATTATTATTCCTGTAGACACATACTCTAGTTATATCTCTTCCAGTAAAAATAAAAGTATAATCATGATTACCTCTATCTCTTTGCTAAAATCAACTAGTAATATACATTAATCTGATCACTTTACCAGCTAACTTATGACCTTACAGTATCCCATATACTATCCAGGGTAAATTCTCAGCATATAAAAGTAGGAGCAAGTCTTATAAGTAAAAACAATTTTGTAGGCAATATTTCAATGTAGTTTTTAATGTGTTCATTATAAAAGAGAACTAAACTACTAGATTTTACTCCAAAACTAAGGCGAAGGTAATCTTCCAAAGCTAAAGGGGATAATAAAGCCATTTCTTGTTAACTTCTTTCAAATTCAGCAGATAATATCCACTGTGTGCCCAGAGGTCATACAAGACTCCTCGAGGCACTATCCTTAAGAATAGCCCTTTCTAGAACACTAAACCACCACCACCTGCACACTACCCCAACCGGATTTAGACTACTTGTGAAATATAAACTACTAGTCTTGTATTCTAAATGCATACATTCATAGCTACCATTTTAAAATAAATTGGAAAGTAGGGAAAACTCAAAAAAAAAAAAAAAAAGATACATTCTGCTATCACACTATTATAAACATTATAAGTGTGTGTGTGGGTATATATAAAGAGAGCTGATTACCAAGATTTAAATAAGATGGTAAAAAAAACCAGGACTTGTAGATTTACCAAAGGAACTATAATAACTGTCCCAAGCTACAAGTATAAACAGATGCACTACAATGGTAATTTGCCTTAGATTCTGAGGAAAAAAGAAAAAAAAAGAAAAACCCCTAAGACAATAAAAATCCCAATGAAGACCAAAAAAAAAAAAAAAGAAAACAAACAAACAAAAAAACCCCACAATAAAACCCACCAAAATCTATACTAGAGTATGTGGCAATAATTAATATATTTCTATGGAAATTATCTCAAGCCTTATAAGCTCCTAAAATAAAATCAAGGTCACTATGTGACTAATGATAGCACTAGGAGGAAAAAACCCACTGAAAGTAAAACAGTCTTCAGCCTTGGTTTCAGCTAGCTCTTCAAATCAGTCTAAGTACTAAACGTCAGATACAACATTTTTGGCTTGTTAGACCAGTAAGTCATGTTTTTCCACTGGCCAAAGGCAGCTGAAGAACAATTGCTTGAACAAACTAAATGCCGTGACATGAAGCATTTGACTTCCAAGTCTGAGTATTTAGTTAAAATGATTGGTGAACATCTAACTGGGCAAAAGGAATGGCATCCATCATCCAAACAGGCTCACTTCCCCCAGCCCCCAAAACAAACAGTAGTTACAATAGCAAAAGAAACAAAAAAGTTTTTTTTTTTGATTCCTTAGAGCCAACTATGGAAGAGGTCAGCAATATATTAACAGCAGCAATGGACAAGGAAGAGCAAAATAGTGGATGAAAGAATCCTGCTGGACGTTTGTTCATCTTTTTCTGTATTAGCCAGAAGACTGCCCCTGGCTTAACTGGAAATTTCAGGTATAGGTCTTATCTCCTTAGATCCTTCACAGATTTAGAATTCAGTCTACCTGAGGGCTCTATAACCATGTAAGAAAGCTTTCTTTATCTAGCTTGGTGGCGGCCAAAACAGACTCCATGTCGTTGAGGATGTCGGAGCTCAACGCTTCTTGCAGGCTCGGCATCAGCTCCTCCCCTTCTATGTTCATCCCATCTCCCTCCAGGGTTCCGAGGTCCACGTTTGTCCCAGGAATGGCTTCAAGATAGTCTGGGAAACGGTTCTGCTGGGAGGGCAGGGTGCTTTGGTTGATAGTGTCACCTAGATGGACCAGAGAGAGAAAGAAAACAGGTCCTTTTCGAAATGCTGACATCATGACACGCACAGGGAAAGAAACACATTCCTGACAGACTTCCTCCACTGATGCCCACAGTTTACTTTAGGCCAAACAACCCACAGACAGCAAAGTAACGACGCCAAGTGTCCTTCTGCTTCATGTGTTCAGATACTGAACAAGTCTGACTGCTGATTACTGCATGGTCAGCATTGAAGAGGGTCCTGGAAAGAAATTCGCTGAAACATTATATACTCACGAGACAGAGCAGGTACGACACAAGAGTGTCAGTACCTGACTGCTCCAGGCGTGCGCCGCCACCGTAAGGCAAAACAAAGATGAATGGGTGTATCTGTCTTTCTCTAAGTACACACTGGGAACAGAATACAATAAAAAGGCTGCATGAACCTCTATCCCACTCTCAGGAGATTCACATTCACAACAGCAAAACCACGCCTCCCAGAAGTCCTTAGAAAAGTAAGTCTTCCTAGCTTTGCTAACAGGTCTCCCAAACTTACCTGGCCAAGAAACCTTTTTTGCTCATGATGATGTTAACATTCATGAACACTTCAATGGATATGCTTTCAGAAAAACTAACATAAACCATTAATTGTTATAAAAGTTTAGAAAGAAGGGAGAAACGGGGGAGACAGGAGTAAGGAAAGGTGTTACGAGTGAGATGGGTTTGAGGTGACTCGTACGGATGATTTAAGATCCAGATGACGAGATGGTGGTGTGGATTCCCAGGGACACCGACGCCATGGGCTGGATGCACACCATCCCCGCCAAACGCTCCCAGAAGCGGCCAGCTGAGGGGCCAGCTGGAGCCGTTTCAGTGCCCAGCCAGCTCGTGCCCCTGCCAGCTGCCAAGTCCAGGTCAAGGGTGAGCCACAGGAGCAAGGGCTCTATCACCACTTCCGTGGGGCAGCTTTCAAGCTCCTGCAACTCTTCTAAGGAAGGAGGTAAGGCCACCGCCTAACCTTTCCAACCTGCTAACGTGAGGCCCGCATCACCTAAGTTGGACAAAAGACCCTCACAAAAAGAGGGAAGCAGACAAAGAATCACATACACAGAGACATATAAATCAAATACAGAGCTCTTGCTCTGAAGTTAAGAATAAATATCCATATAACAGAGACTTCTAATATGGTCCTCAACTGCCCTGCCCATTAACTCAATATTTTAAATGCTAAGTCATGTCAAATAGAGATAAGACATCCATGACATTTAAAAACTCGGAAAAGACTTCAATTACAAGATGTTATTAAAAAAAAAGAAAAACAAAAAAACAAAAAAACAAAAAAAACAAAGCAGGGCTCAATTAAGTTTACAGGATCTTACCTGGTTTTCTTCTGAATACTCTTGGCTCACTATAGTTTATCAGACCCAGCAATAAAATGACTGTATCTGACTGAAAGCTAGATGACCGAGAGGAACAAAAAGTACCAACCTGTATCCATCTCATCAACACTGTTCAGGAAGTCGTCAGGGGTCCGAGGGACGCTGTAGCTGCTCATGCTGAGTCCGCTGTCTGTGCTCTCATCGCGAGAGTGATAGGTGCCACTGTGAAGAATGAGGGTCACAGACCAACGCAACACACGTAAGAAAAGATTCCAAGGTGAACACATAAACACTTGCTCAGTACCAACGTGATTCCCGGAGGATGAGCGAAGACTACTGCCCTGCAGCATCTGAAACAAGCGCCTTCCTTCAGGGCTGGTACCAAGCTCCTGTGCTATGAAGCAAAATGGACAAGTTGATCCTAATTCAGACTGGCAACCTCAGGGGGTCAAAATTTCTCCTAAGGTTCTGTGGTCATAGGGAAAAGCAAGATACACCCAGCTTTCCTGAGTGACAGGAAACTCTCGGTGTAATGCCGTTTGAATCGGGGGGCTCCACACAGCTTATCTGTCTCAAGGTCTCTGTGCCCTGAGCGGCAGTGGTCACAGGCATGGGTCAAAACACAGCTTCTAGGTGGTACTAAGACAGGCCTGCACTAGCTTCCTGCTGAATTCCTCGGCTCATGCAGAGTTTAAGCCAGAAAAATGAACCCTAAATAAAGAACCAGAATTTCTTTTTGGACTGGGCCAAAACAGATGAGTCACTGCTGATAAGAACAGAACTCACTAGCTTGATCTCCTTGCTTCTGTTTGGGAAAGTGGGGGGAACCCCAAACAAATACCTCAGCATGAAATAGGAGTCCTGAGAGTTCCAGTGGAAGGAACTGATTAAAAACAAAAACCAAAACAGCCCTGCAAGGCACATAGCTTGAGAAAAACAGAACCAAGACAGATTTTTACTTTAGGCTGAATGAAAAGTATCACAGATTTACATACAAGTATGGTAAATATTGTAAAAAAAATCTGGAAAAGGTCAGTTTTCATTCCAATCCCAAAGAAAGGCAACGCCAAAGAATGCTCAAACTACTGCACAATTGCACTCATCTCACACGCTAGTAAAGTAATGCTCAAAATTCTCCAAGCCAGGCTTCAGCAATATATGAACCGTGAACTTCCTGATGTTCAAGCTGGTTTTAGAAAAGGCAGAGGAACCAGAGATCAAATTGCCAACATCCGCTGGATCATGGAAAAAGCAAGAGAGTTCCAGAAAAACATCTATTTCTGCTTTATTGACTATGCCAAAGCCCTTGACTGTGTGGATCACAGTAAACTGTGGAAAATTCTTAAAGAGATGAGAATACCAGACCACCTGACCTGCCTCTTGAGAAACCTCTATGCAGGTCAGGAAGCAACAGTTAGAACTGGACATGGAACAACAGACTGGTTCCAAATAGGAAAAGGAGTACATCAAGGCTGTATACTGTCACCCTGCTTATTTAACTTATATGCAGAGTACATCATGAGAAATGCTGGACTGGAAGAAACACAAGCTGGAATCAAGATTGCCAGGAGAAATATCAATAACCTCAGATATGCAGATGACACCACCCCTATGGCAGAAAGTGAAGAGGAACTCAAAAGCCTCTTGATGAAGGTGAAAGTGGAGAGTGAAAAAGTTGGCTTAAAGCTCAACATTCAGAAAACGAAGATCATGGCATCCGGTCCCATCACTTCATGGGAAATAGATAGGGAAACAGTGGAAACAGTGTCAGACTTTAGTTTTCTGGGCTCCAAAATCACTGCAGATGGTGACTGCAGCCATGAAATTAAAAGACGCTTACTCCTTGGAAGGAAAGTTATGACCAACCTAGATAGCATATTCAAAAGCAGAGACATTACTTTGCCAACAAAGGTCCGTCTAGTCAAGGCTATGGTTTTTCCAGTGGTCATGTATGGATGTGAGAGTTGGACTGTGAAGAAGGCTGAGCACCGAAGAATTGATGCTTTTGAACTGTGGTGTTGGAGAAGACTCTTGAGAGTCCCTTGGACTGCAAGGAGATCCAACCAGTCCATTCTGAAGGAGATCAGCCCTGGGATTTCTTTGGAAGGAATGATGCTGAAGCTGAAACTCCAATATTTTGGCCACCTCATGCGAAGAGTTGACTCATTGGAAAAGACTCTGATGCTGGGAGGGATTGGGGGCAGGAGGAGAAGGGGACGACAGAGGATGAGATGGCTGGATGGCATCACTGACTCGATGGACGTGAGTCTGAATGAACTCCGGGAGTTGGTGATGGACAGGGAGGCCTGGCGTGCTGCGATTCATGGGGTCGCAAAGAGTCGGACACGACTGAGCGACTGATCTGATCTGATGGTAAATATCCTCAGAACATTACTTTCATAAACAGAAGACTTCCCTAAACCTAGTAGCACGGAGACACCAGGTGGCATCGACAGTAAAGTCAGGGGTTCTACTAATTCTAGAAAATCTTACAGCACAGTGTGAAATAAAGGCAACTGTAATTCTTAACAGTCACTGACTACAGAGGGAACTTAACTTTCCTCACAGCTTGGATGTCTGAAGAGCTGTTCAGTTTACACAAAAATTAAATAAAAAATAACTAAGCTTTAAAACCAAGCTTTCACAGTTGCTCAAGGTTGAGAGCCCAAGCCCTTAAACTTCTTCCCTACATTACTCAATGCACTTGCCTTGTTCCCTCTTTCACACTGTATATTGCAACCACTAGTTCAACGCTTCTGTCAGATTTTGGCAAGATTCGAAAGCCTCACACAGATCCAAGAAAACACAAATTTGCCTCTGAGACCATTTGTACACAATGCAAGCACTTCGGAGAAGCCCTCAGGATGTGGTTTGTTTTTATTTTGCCTGACTCCATCTGGGACAAGGGCCTGGTCCTAGTCATCGCTCTACTCCCACTGCTCACCACGGGGCACATATCAAGACACTCAAGACTCTGTTACAGAATGGCTGAATTTACACAGTTGTTCAGAGTTCTTTCCAGGCCTCAGGGGAAGCACATGGGCATTCCTGAGGACAGAGTTCACAAGGCCATTTCCCTGATTAGGAACTGCTCCCTGCAGCCCCCATCTCCCTCCAGTGACACGCACTGAGCATCTGCTACTATGTGACAGGGATGAGACAAGGCTGAGCAATCGGAGGTTAACAACAACAGCCTGCAACTGATGCTTTCTGAGAGGCTCACAACTTCAGGGAGGGAGGGGAACAAATACACATACAAGGGCTACGTGAACGAAGTGCTTTCAGAAGAGAAAACTTTCAAAGTACAGGGGAAAGGTTTAATGGAGCGGAATGCCAGAGCTGGCCTTGAAACATCTGAGTAAAAAGGAGACGAGTGAATGTACCACCATCACCAGAGTCAACTCCATGGCAAGTTAGGGGAACAAGTGCTTAGAGTTTAAGGAATATCATAAATTAAATACAGGCAGTGGGGGAAACCATCCAACGTTTCTGAAAAGAAAAATGCTAGAGTTAGATGTGTGTTTTAGAAACTGGGGTACTACAGACAGGAGACATGGGATTCTGCCCTGAGACTAGCAACTTTGGGGATGATTCACTCTGTTCTTTACCAGAAAATAGAATCTTAAACTGTAGCTCAGCTTTTATCAAAAGTTCTAAGAATCTGCACAAACGACTACCAGGAGGCTATGCGGTCTCCATCCCTCTCTTCCAGATGGTCTCATTTTATCCCTGGACCAATAAACACAAGCCTTCAGTGACATGGGTACTGGAATTACATTGATCTGAAATTTCCTCTGTGGGGGCAAAAAGGTCTGTGGCTATGACTTTTCTGGCTATTAACCTCAGAATTATAATCTTCTATAAATACACTCAATTATTGGCAGGACTTTTAAACTGCATGTATCAGAGAGTAAATACAAAACTTAAATACATTTTAGATGGCCTTTAAGTTGTCCTGTTTTCAATGTCATTTGTTTCCAGGAGTTTTTCATTTCCCTTTTGATTTCTTCTTAGATGGCCTTTGAAATCAAACCAGTCAATCAGGCCACCAGCACTAATCTTAAGAGAGAGCAAGTTTATTGTACTAAACATTTTGGCATGACAAGATATCTTATTTTTCTTAGGGTCTGGATGTTTTCAATTCAACTTGTGAGAACTGAAAGGGTAGCATAATAACCTTCCTAAATCAATATACCTTTCAACATTCTTAAAAGTGCACTGTCTAAAACTGATTACAAACAAAAGCAAAGACCAGAAAGCATTTGTTCCTTATTTTAAAAATCGAAACTGCATAAATATTTGACAATCTACAAGAAATAATTGTAGTCAAGTCTTAGTTTTAAGTGCCTTTCTAGGCAAAGATGATGATCTGTCTCAGCTTGCAGTTTTCAACACAGCACTACATATAATAACATCTTTGCAATATGCCCGAAATCCAAGATTTCTGGTAATTCACTAAAAATCATCCTTAACTGTGCTATTTTGGAATACTCTTTAATATTAACACATTATTTGAAAGACACACAACCTTACTTTTTATCTCCTTGACCTATAGCCCTTAAGAATATGAGACCTTACAGGGCTCCTGTAGTGAAACTTCTCAGGTTGAACACTTACGTGGAAAATTCCTTCCAAAGATTCTTATAATGCTGCCCTAAGCAGGTTTAAGATACCTCTTTTTTTTCCTGCTTTCATAGAAAGGCATTCACACGTCCCTTCACGATTCTGCAAGTAACTTAGTCAACAGCACAGGCACAAGCAAACACGTGACTCTGAGTAAGTATCCCCTCTACAAGTCTCAACAGCTCATTTCCTCTCATAGCAGCCAGCGTCTAATCCTCAAGCTTTATTGTACGAGCCATTTATGGAGAGATTCATTTACAGCCGTGGTTCTTGGCCCACACGGATGTTCAAACAGCTTATTATATATAAGAACTAAGGAGAACACCATAAGCTGTAATTTTTTTGAGATGTTGGCCAGTAGCAACTCTTACCAACCTGTTAAGAAAGGGATCTGAGCTATTGGTCGTCATGGTTCTCAATTCCTGAGACATCCCAGGAGAAGATACTGGATTTTGAGTCCCACCATCCTGCTCCAGTGTTGGTAACTGGCTACGGAGAGCTAATTCCTAAAAAAACAAAAACAAAAAACAATCAACACAAACAAACAGAATCAATCCACTAATTAACAAATTTATCATTAGATTTAAAGTAATAACCCTGTACATATAAAGCTTAAGTATTAACATCTAAAAGTTATTGAGTTGACCAGTCAGAAGGGCCAAGTTCTTCTCTCCATTTCAAGTTACTGAACACTAAATTACATAAACTGAAAGTTTATCCAGGCTTATTAACCCCCCCAACATATACTTAACCAACTTAGCTACTTAGTTTTCTCTTGTTATTTTATTCTGGCAGACATGCCTAAATCCCTCCTTTAGAATAGGGTGGCAAGTCTGACCAACTCTCATACAGTTTCATATATTTGGCACCAGTAATAAAAATAAGGTCAAAAGAACAAAATTTGGTGATTTACCAAGACACCAACACTCCTCACTGCCCTTCTGCACTGTTTTACACTTTGGTATCAAGCGACTCAATCTGACTTCAGGTTTTTCAGTCTTGAGCTACTGATATCTTCAGGGGTATCCAACAGTTTCTCAGCAGGATACCACCTGGAAACTGAGCAAAAGCTGTGAGCCATTACTACTGACTGTTTCAGAAGGCCTGCCCCAACATGCTTTCAAACATTCTAGGTCTCAGCTTTTCAACTGCCCAGGGCTTCAAGGCTAGTTCACTTCTCTCTGGCCAAGTCCTACACCTTCATTACCAGCTTGTCCTTTTCCTCACCTTTTCATCCATTCACTGTACCCTTTTCTGAGGATTTCCACTGTGCCTCTCAAGCTCTCATCAACATCTTCTGCTAGAGATCAGCTTTCTCCTCCTTGACAGTTTTGGTCTGACTTGAAACGTGGCTTTCTATCACAAAGGACACTTCCCTACCTCTTGCAAGTGGGCAAGCCTGCTCACCAAGGCACACACCACCTCCAAGACCCTCACTCCCAGGGCACCACTGGGTCCAGAGGCTGTGGAGGTATTCTCTGAGCTCTGCACCAACATTTCTAGACTTTGCAACAACCACTTTTTACTCAGGTTTCTCCCTTCTAGATATACCATCCTTTAAATGGTTTCTTAGCCAGAAAGTCATGACAGAATGCAGAGGGTCTGTGAACTTCGATGGAGAAAAAAAGCTACATCTTTATTTCATTAAACTGTAACTGAAATTTAGCATTTTCTTCAATTATGTTAGGCAACAAACAGTAGTATTTACTATACCTCCGATTTTTCATCAGTAGAAAACATTTTCATATCATACTCCAGTTGTTAAGTTTCTTAAAAATGTTCACTACTATTCCAATATTAGTCATAAGACATGCCATGATCTCTCATTACTTATACATTATGCAGATGATTTATTCAACATGTGAGCTCTGTAAATTTCTGGATTCCAATGATCTTTATCCCCACATACCTCAAAACCACCCATTTGTACAGCCAAGACCTTGCTACTTAAAACCAAACCTGCCTGTACAATCTTTACTCACGTTTGGGACAATGATCAGTGTTTCACTTTATTCAAACTGCACTTTACCACTAGGGAACTATCAACAGCCATGCACAAAATCTATATGGTAATCTAATGTTGAAGTTCCTGGATTTCTACATTGCAACAGTATCGTTCACTACTGTATTTCCATGAGCAGCTCCCTTGTCACATCCTGGACTGGTATACAAAGTTCTTTCCCAGAAATCTTACACATGCTCATCCTGCTTTCTGGGACTGTATTTTTTCTTTCCACCCAATAAGAGGTAGAACTCTTACTCTTCCAGGTTACTGGCTCTTTTCCCCTACAAGCTTGAACTCAGGCCTGATCATTTTATTTATTCCTTTAAACTTTGTTTTAACATGTATTTATTCCTGGCTGTGCTGGCTGGGTCTTCCCTGTCACGTGTGAGCTTTCTCTAGCTGCGCTGCGTGAGGGCGCCTGTTTCCTGAGGCTGCGGCCCCTCCCGCTGCAGAGCTCTGCTTGAGTGCGCAGGTGCGCGCCATGGGGCCCAGCCACCCTGAGACCTCCTTCCGAGTGAGGGGTTGAGTCTGTGCTCCCTGAACTGGCAGGTGGACCCCCAACCACTAAACCACCAGGGAAGCCCTGAGCAGATCATTGTAAATACACACAAGTACCTCTAAGATTCCTGATACACACACAAATTTTGTTTCAACACAGCAAATTCCAACAATGAATCAATACTAAAAATATGCTTGCTTCATTTCTATGCTGAGATTGCTAAGAAATGCTAAGAGAAAAACCATACAGCTATCCAGATTATCATAAATTAATTCTCTGGTCTTGGCTGGGCCTCTAGTATCACTTACTTTTTTTTTTTGGTGGTGGTGGTGGTTGGGGGTGGGGTGGTTCTTGGTTACTTTTTCTCACATTCTCATGATTCCTACTCCGAATCTGGCACACTCTCTCAAGCCCCCAGTCACTCACGTGCTCTCCCTTTCTCCAGCTCCCTCCCATTTAAATCAGGACACTACTGGTCATCAGCCACAATCATGGTTTTCTGGTTCCCCCTGTCACCCTGGGCTGCTCCCACAAAGCCATCTTCATTCATACTTACATCTTCTCTTCCAGGCTCAAAAAATGGATTCCCCACCGCCACCTCCTGTTCTAGGCCAACCCAGGCTCCTAGCAGGTTCTGGGGATCCCATTTACTGGTTTTCTCTGTATTTTCTATCTCTAACCTCACCCACACCCCACTTTCATCTTTCAAAGTAACAAGTGACTTTAAAACAAAGACAGTTTGCACTCCCCACAGACTGTAGGTCTATGATATGGCATGTTTTCCTCTGATACTATGTCTTTCATACACTCTTCTCTTGACTAAAAAAAAAACAATACTTCTATTTAAGATCCAGTTACCTTCTCTAGGTACTTCTCCAGAATGACCCCATCTCCATCTTTAGATTGAATTACACAGATGGACATTATGTCTTTAACACCCTGTTCAGTTCAGTTCAGTTGCTCAGTTGTGTCCAACTCTTTGCGACTCCATGGACTGCGGCACACCAGGCTTCCCTGTCCATCACCAACTCCCGGAGCTTGCTCACACACATGTCCATTGAGTCAGTGATGACATCCAACCATCTCATCCTGTCATCCCCTTCTCGTCCCGCCTTCAATCTTTCTCAGCATCAAGGTCTTTTCCAGTGAGTCAGTTCTCTGCATCAGGTGGCCCAAGTATCGCAGCTTCAGCTTCAGCATCAGTCCTTCCAATGAATATTCAGGACTGATTTCCTTTAGGATTATTAACTGGTTTGCTCATCTGCAAGTCCATGAACTGCAGCACACCAGGCTTCCCTGTCCATCACCAACTCCTGGAGCTTGCTCAAACACATATCCATAGAGTTGCTGATGAAATTCAACTGTCCAAGGGACTCTCAAGAGTCTTCTCTAATACCACAGTTCAAAACCATCAATTCTTCGGCGCTCAGCTTTCTTTATGGTCCGACTCTCACATTCACACGTAACTACTAGAAAAATCATAGCTTTAACTAGATGGGCTTTTGTTGATAAAGTAATGTCTCTGCTTTTTAGTGTGCTGTCTAGGTTTGTCATAGCTTTTCTTCCAAGGAGCAAGCGTCTTTTAATTTCATGGCTACAGTATCCATCTGCAGTGATTTTGCAGCCCAAGAAAATAAAATCTGTCACTGCTTCCCTATCTATTTTCCATGAAGTGATGGGACCAGATGCCCTGATCTTAAGTTTTTTCAATGCTGAGTTTTAAGCCAACATTTCCACTCTCCTTTCACCCTCATCAAGAAGCTCGTTAGTTCCTCTTTGCTTTCTGCCATAAGGGTGGTGTCTTCTGCATATCTGAGGTTATTGATATTTCTCCTGGCAATCTTGATTCCAGCTTGTGCTTCATCCAGCCCAGTGTTTCTCATGACGTATTCTGTATATAAGTTAAATAAGCAGGGTGACAATATTCAGCCTTGATGTACTCCTTTCCCAGTTTGGAACCAGTCTGCTGTTCCGTGTCCAATTGTAAATGTTTTTTCTCGATTTGCATACAGGTTTCTCAGGAGGCAGGTAAAGTGTCTGCTATACCCATCTCTAAGGATTTTCCACAGTTTGTTGTGATCCACACAAAGGCTTTAGTGTAGTCAATGAAACAGAAGTAGATGTTTTTCTGAAATTCTCTTGCTTTTTCTATGATCCAATGGATGTTGGCAATTTGATCTCTGGTTCCTCTGCCTTTTCTAAATCCAGTTTGAACATCTGGAAGTTCTTGGTTCACATACTGTTGGAGCCTAGCTTGGAGAATTTTGAGCGTTACTCCTCTAGTGTTTGAGATCAGTGCAATTGTGCGGTAGTTTGAACATTCTTTGGCATTGCCTTTCTTTGGGATTGGAATGAAAACTGACCTTTTCCAGTCCTGTGGACACTGCGGAGTTGTCCAAATTTGTTGCCATACTGAGTGCAGCATTTTCACAGCATCATCTTTTAGAATTTGAAATAGCTCAGCTGGAATTCCATCACCTCCACTAGGTCTGTTTGTAGTGATGCTTCCTAAGGCCCACTTGACTTCACATGCCAGGATGTTTGGCTGTAGGTGAGTGATCACACCATCATGGTTATCTGGATTATTAAGATCTTTTTTGTCTAGTTTCTCCTTGCATTCTTGCCACCTCTTCTTACAATCTTCTGCTTCTGTTAGGTTCATACCGTTTCTGTCCTTTATTGTGCCCATCTTGGAATGAAATGTTCCGTTGGTATCTCTAATTTTCTTGAAGAGATCTCTGGTTTTTCTCATTCTATTGTTTTCCTCTATTTCTTTGCATTGATCAATGCAAAGTTCAGTTCACTTCAGTCGCTCATTCGTGTCTGACTCTTTGCGACCCCATGGACTGCAGCACGTCAGGCTTCCCTGTCCATCACCAGCTCCCAGAGGTTGCCCAAACTCATGTCCATTGAGTCGGTAATGCCATCCAACCATCTCATCCTCTGTCATTCCTTTCTCCTCCCACCTTCAATCTTTCCCAGCAGCAGGTGACCAAAATATTGGAGTTTAAGCTTCAGCATCACTCTTTCCAATGAATATTCAGGACTGATTTCCTTTAGAATGGACTAGTTGGATCTCCTTGCAGTCCAAGGGACTCTCAAGAGTCTTCTCCAACACCACAGTTCAAAAGCATCAATTCTTCGGTGGTCAGCTTTCTTTACAGTCCAACTTTCACATCCATACATGATTACTGGAAAAACCACAGCTTTGACAAAAAGATCTTTGTTGGCAAAGTGATGTTTCTGCTTTTTAATATGCTGTCTAGGTTTGTCATAGCTGTTCTTCCAAGGAACAAGCGTCTTTTAATTTCGTGGCTGCAGTCACCATCTGCAGTGATTTTGGAGCCCTAAAAATAAAAGTCTCTCACTGTTTCCATTAAGGCTTTCTCTCTCCTAGAATTCTTTGGAACTCTGTAGTCAGATAGCTATACCTTTGCTTTGCTCCTTTTTCCTTCTGCTTCTCTTCTCAGCCTGACATATATATGTACTTAGCACTTAGTACACGCTTATCTCAGCATTTATCACAAGATATTGTAATCATTCCTTCACTATTTCTTCTCTGTCCCTAAAGGTACAAAGTGAATAAATTAATGGATGCTTTGGAGCATAAAAGAGCTTCTAAACACTTTGAAGAATTTATATTGCTATTAAAACATGAGGATGTTAAAAGCAATAAAGTTTAAAATGAGTAAAATTACAGGCTCCAGATGAGGTTGATGCCTCGGGAAGAGGCATTCTTTTGTTTTCTGTGTACCTAGTTTTGACTTCTTGCAACATGAAGCAAATAGATCATTACTGAAACAACTTAATAAACTGGCTATACTTTTCATATTGTCCTTCACAACTTTTTGTCTTACACTTTTTGATCATTTCTATTTTTTTAAGGTTTTATGAAGCCAAAGCTAATTGCCATGTGCAAAATCTCCATGTTCTCATTCTGCCACATTGCTTGTTTGAAGCTGACAGATTTTTACTTCTTGCTGTCTTTAACAACTGAATTTCTACTGTCAGTAGACACTGAAGAACCAACTATCCACATTTACAAAGAAAGGTAATTTAGAGATGTGAATAAGAAGGCCGATCTTTCTTATAAGTTGCTCAAGAAGATATCCAACCCCCCCGACAGGATACAGAAATATATACTTCTCATCAAATCTATTTTTGAGTCAAGACTAAGAGCAACTAACCTAGGGATTCACCTAAACTGAACTTGAAAGGAACAAGGGGAAAAAAATGCCACTTTATTTACTGGGAGTGGTGGCAGGAGGATGTTAGCATTAACAGTAGGGAATACGGCGTGAAAACAAATGTAATGTGGTAAGGCCAATAATACAAATAACATATACATAGATTATGGAACCCATACACATCAGGTATGAATATTCAGCCGAGGTTCGAAACTTCTAGTTATAGGAAAAATAAACAAAATCCCAAAACCAACCAGGGTTGATTAGAAGTACTTTTTGAAGTTTTATTGAGGTATAATTGATATATAATAGTTTATACATATATTATCCAAAGATGGGTATATTTTCACATAGCTCAGTATTTGCTAAAAACAAAACAACTTCAAGTAACTGAAGTTGACTTGGTAGCTCCCTCCCTAAAGCATTAATTCTTTTGTTAACATTTTAATCTGCTGTGAACATAATTTATTTCATGGACTTCAATAAGGAAGATCAACATTTTTGTTGATATTTTAAAGAAACTGTCAAGAGTTGGTGAGGAAAACCATATGTACTTATGTAAGAAAACAGGCCAACTTCTTCCCACTTCTTATATATAAGTTTGGAGTTCACATGAATATTAAAACAATAAGGCCCACTTCCACATAAACACACACACATCCATATAGAGATGGAAAATCTCAGAAGTGTCTGACTCTGTGCTTTGCCTCGTCAGGTTTTAAAGGAAAGTGAATGTGGAGTCAGGTTAACTGAGAGAGTTCCTCCCTAAAGCTGTCCTGCTGCCAGTGAGGAACAATTAGATCATGGGTTTTCACTGTGAGTAAGCTTTATATTTGTATTCTTAGCCAAGGACTGCAAATGTGAAAGTGAACACACTGCATAAAATTAACAATTTTATAGTAAAATATTCAAAATGTTTCAGAGTGTACAGAATTTTTGCTAGTGACTTTGTGAGCTTAGTTGCTCAGTTGTGTCCGATTTTTTGTGACCCCATGGACTGTATCCCCCCAGGCTCCTCTGTCCATAGGATTCTCCAGGCAAGAATGCTGGAGTGGGCTGCCACTCCCTTCTCCAGGGGATCTTCCCGATCCAGGATCGAACCAGGGTCTCCTGTATTGTAGGCAGATTCTTAAACGTCTGAGCCACCAGGAAAACCCAGTGCCTTTATAGAAAAATAATTACTTTAATATGGATAACTATGAAATGAAGTTACATAATCTGAATTTTTTAATCAAAAATATTTTATATAAACTTTCTTCATACTATCCATCTTAAAATAATGCCTGTATATATCTACATATACCTATGTAGAATACATCCATTCTATTGAAATTATTAAAGCATTTTGGATGAATATGAACATTATTTTGTAATTGAGTAAATCTGGCATAGCTGTTTTAAAAATCAGCCTTGGGACATATTTGGATTGTCTACAAAAACTGATTTCAGTTGAAACATTTCATGTTGAAAGTTACGTCTATCTCTAAAGAAGCTCTTTATCCCGAACAAATGTCTAAAATTAGAATACTGAGCTAAAAATACAAGTTCGTTAAGCTTCTCTTTTCCCAAAGGTAGTCAGAATAAATAGTATGACAGACTTTCAAAAATGGAGAACTAAGCAAGTTATACGAAATTCAGCCAAAATTTATCATGCTTCTGTATTTCAAAGGTCAAACAGTTCTTTTAGAGTATTTGACTTTTTCTAACGGAAGCAAGTATTTTTAGCTCATTTTCTTCTGTAATAATACAAAAATGTGGTGACTTTTCCCACTGAGCCTGTAAATCTTAGCTAATCTGGGATGCGTGTGGAGCCAGGGCTATCTGCACTGTAAGTAAAACTCATGGACCCAGTTTGGTCTGGAGGGAACTTTCCAGGATGGTTTATAAAGGAAAACAGGATGCGTCTGGTTCATATAGTGGACTTTTATGGACTCAAAATCTAGACATAAGCCATTGGTCCTTTTAAAATTTCCCTTCTCTTATTTAAATGGCAGTACCATTTCTCATAGGGTAAAAAAGATACTTAAAGATATTAAGTATTTTGGCCCCATAAAAAATTGATGCTTTGGTTCACATTATTTAGAAAAATAAGGAGAAAGGCAGTAGAAGAAGTCAGTAGTCCGGAAACACTTTGAACACTGCTAGATTATTAGCCCACTCCAGTGTTCTTGCCTGGAGAATCCCAGGGACGGGGGAGCCTGGTGGGCTGCCGTCTATGGGGTCGCACAGAGTTGGACATGACTGAAGCGACTTGGCAGCAGCAGGAGCAGATTATTAAATTCTTAAGAGTACCCAAATGGAGGCATATGTCTATACAAAATCAAAATTTAGAAACCAGTCAAATATCTATCAATAGGTGAACAGATAAACAACTGTAGCATATTCCTACAATGGAATACTAGCAATAAGAGGGAATGAACTATACATATAATATGAATGAATCTCAAAATAATCATGTTAAAGTGAAAAAGTTATGATCCCATTCATAGAAAATCCTATAAATTTAATGTCAACTTTACTTTCTTAAGGCAATTTTTTTCTTCAGCCAATACTATTTATGTCTCATTTCTGGATAATACATGGCACACAAATAAGTTTCCCCTTCTTGAACCCAATCAATTTATTTAAAGTAGGTTAGTTTAGTGAACTAGAAACAAAAATTTAGAAATGGAGAAAAACTCTAAAAATACACATCTTTTAAACAGTTTGTCTTAGTAATAGCAGTTACGTCAACAATTTTTAAAACACAAGGAAAAAAAGCCATTTCCTTCAACTATTCAAGATAGGTTCTTGTCATACCCCATTTTCCAACACAGTTTTAAACCACTATAGAATATTTAATTATGTCAAAAATTATTAAAACATTTAACCAATGTTGAGAATGCTTTTTGTTTTTTTAAATATTTGTGGCACTTACCAAAGTTGTCTTCAACTTCAGAACAACCTTTTTGACTAAAAAATGTGTATGGATTTGGGGATAGTTATGAGAACTGTATGATAATCTTAAATTCTTAAAAAGGGATAATAAAAATAGATTTGCAGTTTTATGTTCCCACAGCATGATCCTGAGATTCAACACTGATCGATTCAACAGATCTGATCTCTTCTGTAATTTATGCTACTTAACTGGTCTCAAAGTAATAAAGTTATTATAACATTGTTCAAATTACCATGACCTTAATGAATAAAACAAATGAGATAATCTATTAGAGTGCAGAGCGTGAGGCTGAATCTCCTCCCTTCTTATACAGTTTTCAATATGCCCATTAAAAATAAAATATTCACGGGAAAATACCAAAATGAATCTATGATTTACTCAATACTAAGACTTCAAAAAGGAGAGATAATCTTAGCTTTCCTAGTATCTGCTAACATAAAAGAGAGAGTCTGGAGGGAAAGAAAGCCAAAAATTTGCTATTATTAAATTCAGAAAAAAAAAAATTGCAGTGATTATTTTCACATGGCTCTGAAAAGAGGTATTATTTTGCTCTATTCGACTAAAACTATGGACATCTGAAATTCTTCACCATTTGGGGCTAAGAGTGTAGTACAATATGTTTGATATTAATACTACAATATTAATTTTTATTTATTTAAATTATTTTTTATTAATTTTTTTTATCCCTCAAAACCAGTAACTGACCCTGGTGTGTATTTATTACTATATACATGGAATGGCAACTACACAATATTCATTAGCTGCAAAATATTTTTTGCAATATAAATAATTTCTATGAAGCTATAATTTCTGTGACAAGTAAAGCAATTATTTGCTCAAAAATAAAGTTAATATATCTATACATAGCAGTCTTATTTCTATTTTCTGGGTTTTTCAAGAATTCTGATGAGGGCTCTTGGGGATGTGTTTTGACCTAGGCTTGATGAAAGAAATGGAGAATCTTAATTAGTAAAAGGGAAGGGCAAAAGGATTCCTCATGAGTGGGATCATGGCAACAAGACAGAAGAGTGCACTTAGCTGAAGGAAGGTAACTGGTTTAACCAGAACTGAGAGAAAGAAAGAAGACTACTGACCACAGACCATAAACTAGCCAGGCTGCAGCGTTTAGGCCTGATCTCACAGGTACTAAGGGAACCACAGGCAGTAAGAACCTCATTCTTAAGCCTAAAACAGGTAAAAACATTCACACTCAGGCGGGGGAACTATTTTTTCTCCAAGTTGAACATTACATGCATGCTCAATCTCACAGAGCAAAGACAATGCTTACAGTTTCAAAGTTTTGTTGTTTTTTCCTGAGACTAGAAACTGCTTTAGAAACATAAAAATAGCTAATCAGAATGAAATTAAACAATTTAAAGCTCTATGAGGACAAGTTTTTCCAAAATTCTGCCAACAAACCCTAACAAAGGGGATAATTTCCATTTTTAACTAAGAAGATATACTAATGCCTTTAAAGTTGTCTTAATTTTTCAGAATTTTGCATTACCCTCACCCATACTGACACTAGCTTACATGACCAGAGAATCCTAGAGTATAGAGAATGCTACAGTACAGACATGTCTTGTTAATCCTATGCAGAAGTACTTAGTAATCTGTAAACATTTCGAAGTCTGATACCTTCCCACAGTCCAGAGCAAATGAGCTATATAATTATAAAATAATGTCACTGATTTCATTGTGCTTGTTAACTCATCTGTACTAATTTCTATTAGAAAAGTAAAAACAAATAAAAACAAAGATATCTGACAACTTTGAACAAAAGTGCCTGGCACTCAAGTATTGAATGGATCCATTGCTTTTTGTTCATTATTCCTTTGTACAGTCTGTTCTTTGATATTGGAAAGTTTCTTCTTGCTTTCTTGATTATCTTGGTAACCTTATTTAAAGCCATCTTCACTTAAGACTGTTCTTTGTGAAAATTTTCCTGACATCTACGTTAAGGTAATCTAGAAAATAAGTAGGATGAGAAAAACACAAATACTTGCTTGATACAAATACCACCAGTTTCTATGTATTTGAGCAATTTCAAATTTAGCCCTACATTGGAATTTCATACATTTTCCCAATTGTGCCAGGTAAATACACTGACAACTGAAACTTATATAACAAGCTAATAATATTTTATTCTCCACACATGCGAAGCTAATTTAAAAAATAAAACTTTTAATAAAACCTATCTCTTTTAGGTTTCCAGCTCTGGCTTAGACAAATCTAAGGGATCAACACTGTAATCTTAATACCATACAAATTTATTGATAATAGAATTTTAATTTATAAGCCTTAACTTTTATAAAGCTTTACTACTAAAAGAAGTATCTAAAAACTCCTGATAATTTTAATGAGAGCAACTATTTAAACTTATACTGATCTATGAAATAAAGACCTGAAGGTAGTTCATTTATTTATCAGATTTAAAGTTTAAGATCTTAATAGGAAAAAATAAACAGGAGACAACTTCAAAACACTTTAACACGGAGGACTTTCTGCTTGATCCCAAATCTCATTTGAATTAATTTCTGCTCCTACGTTTCCACTTTATTTAAAGATCTAATGCTACAGTGCTCTTCCCAGTCAAATGTGAAATTAGTAGCCCTCACTGTAAGAATGTCTGCACTGCTTTAGCAAAGATGATGTTCATGGATTATTCCCTTACTTGATTTCTTGATTAAAGAAAGCATTTATGAGCGAGATAAAGAATAGAGATGTTCCTCTCACAAAGTTAGCTGGTCTCTGTGAGGATTCTATCTAGTATAGTTTCTAGACAGACAAGTTAACAGAATCTAATGTGAGTGGAGTTCTGACAATTCCTACTTTCACAGTTCATTCCAACACAATGCACCTGTCAGCCTAGTGCAGAAGAGCTACAGAGAATAAAATGAGGTATTTGATGGTCGCTTCTGCCCACCTGAAAAAAGTGCAATAATCCCTCAGCTCTTAATTCCTCCATAATCGGTGAACCCTAAACACAGAGATCTCTTTGGTTTTAAGAATGAGATTCTCTTCATGAGTCAGACAAGTGCCTATGTTATAGAAGGAAAAAGTGGCCACAACCTTTGCATCTAAATAAGATACCTTCACAAGCAGTGTTTCTTTGGGTTCACCAGGGAGAAATGCTGATAAAAGTCAACAAAGAAACCCAAAAGAGTACTCAGGTAGAGCACTGTTCACTTCTCTCTTCTGGTGATTTTGATATTCTTTCTTTGGAATGTCCACTAGAAAAAACTTCCCCTTTCCTAGTAGTATCATTATACTCTAATAAGATTTCCTAAAGTAGCCTACCTAAGTAAATAATCTGTGCCACCTTTGTTACTGTCTAAATTTTTAATTCCTATAAGTCACCGTAAGCACTCCTTTAGGCTACACAAATAAAAACCAGGCACACTTCAAGGCTGACAGGATGCGCACACTACCTATCAGTGGGGGCTGACGGGAGAGACCTCCGCGGAGGCAAAAGGACTACTGCTGTGGGAGGAGCAGATGGCGTCGACTTTCTGGGAACAGCAATGTTAACTCAAGTAGCTAGGTAGAAGAGGCCTCAAAGTTATTCTTCAGTGAGGACAGGCCCCCGGAGCACAAGTTTTTCTCTTTCCTAACAGCATATCTATTTTCAATGCTAAAACATCAGACAAGAGCCTACCTGACATTTTGGAGAATTGGCTGTGCTGGGATTGATATTCCGCATTGCCTAAGAGTGAAAAATAAGATGGATAAAAATTACTTTAAGCCACATGGTTTGGCTGTGTAGGCTGACTTACAAATTCCATCCAGACATATCACCATAGCACAGAATTCCCAAGCTAGCTCAAGAAGCAGCAGACTGGGGGAGACAGGAGCCAGTGGGGTCACCACGGAACAAACAGAAGCCTCAGCAGAGTTCACAGCGTTGAGGGCAGGACAGGAAGACTTCAGGTGTCAGGACTCAAACACAACCTGATATTGGTCAGGCAGGTTCTTTACTTCTGAGTATTAGATGAAGCAGGAAAAATATAATTTGATGTTTCAGTGATAAGAGGAAACTGTCAATGGAAGACGTTCACAGGAAGCCAAAAGACTTAAACTGAATTTATACTGACTGCTAAAAACAAACACCTTAAACAATAGCCCATTAGTGTAAGATTAGAGCAGGTCGGTCACTTCAACAGAAGAAAAGACAACACAGTAGGCAGTAAAGAGACAAAGAAGTCACCTGTAAAGGAAGCTATTCTGTCCGGGACCTTCACCCAGAGTAAGAGTGGGAATAAGGCTTAGGAAAATTCTAAATTCTTTATTCTAAAGAATTGTATAAGCAGCAGCATTCTGCCCACCGGGTGGGAAGGGGATGGGAGACAGCTCATCTACAGCAACAAAATGATGGATTTTAATCTTTCTTATTAATCAGTGTTTCTTGGTTTTGATGGTCTTCAAATCACATATGAAATTATACTTACTTACAACATCTAGTACTCAGTAACGACAAAATGAAAAGCAAGCAATGAAAACAGGCTGCGTAAAACGTACCCTGAAATTACTTTATTTCTCCCAATAGCTATATAATTATATTCTCGATGGTGCTACCTTGTTCCGGTGATAAAGTTTTCTTTAAATGAAAAATATCTTTCCTTTCTAGTAATATGTTAAGCCTGTCAGTGGTATAGTAAACTTGTTAACGTGCTTCCTTTTTCTACTTTCTGAAAGGCAGATGAGGAAATACTTCTTTCAAGGCCACTTCATGACACCATATACTGGCATTCTGTCTCTTACTCACTTTTGGGGCCAACCACACCAGGTCATACTGGCAGGTTACTGACAGCTCAGTTTACAAGTGTGGCCTGGAATCCTCATGGCTCAGTTTAATCCTTGGGTACCAGTTCTTCAAACCCCAAATCAGAGTTCGATCACTGTATCAAGTTCATCTATTTCCATTAACACTCAAGTGACACTATTAAAATATAACCCTCGTGAAGAAAACAGTACCTTGTTCAAATGTCTACATCCTGGAAGCAAAAATGTAGCATATAATGATATTTTTAATGCCTATCCTTAGTATGCTATGATTTAGGGCAGGGGCCATAGTATAGACACATGCATTTCATGTTTGTAAATAAAGAGAATGTCTGGGGCGGGGGTGAGGGGAAGTATAAGAAATTGTTAGCTATTTACATCCAGAAAAGAGAACTAGAGAAATGGAAAAGGAGATTTTATTTTCACTTATACCTTTTGTACACTTTCAAAATCACACTGTGTTTTTATTACCCAAAATATTTATATACAAATTTTAAAATATACTAAGATTATACCCCCAACATCTAAACTTTAGATTTTATCACTCTGAAATTGGAGATGAGGGATTGTATTCTTAAGGTACAGAAAAACCAGTATATCTGAACGAAAACCGACAGAAATGGCCCTAAAGGTTTCCAGCTCTCTAATGTTAGAACCTGCCCTTCCCAACGTGAAAAAACAACCACAAGCAGGTAATTTTAAGGCACTTGGGGATCTTCTAAACTCGGGATAGCCTGTGTTACATTTTAAATAAAACACATCTTAGATTCAGCAATAGTGAAACATAGCTGTCATTTGAGAGGTATCATACTGGTATATTCTCCTAGACAAATAATTTGTTTAAAGTAAAAGATGTTTCTCCCCAAGTGATGTTCCAGAGTTTCTCCCTTAGTGAAATCTTCAGATATTAAATAGTCTGCAATTCCCTGTACAGACATACCTCGTTTTATTGCACTTCACAGACACTGCATTTTTTTTAAAAACACATCGAAGGTTTGTGGCAATCCTGCGACTAGCAAGCCTATCAGAGCCATTTTTCTAAAAGCAATTGCTCACTTCACGCCTCGGTGTCACCTTTTGGTAATTCTCCCAATATTTTGGCCTTTTTCATTATTACTTTATTTATAATAGTGATCTGTGATGTTACTATTACAAAAAGATGACTCACTGAAAGCTCAGATGATGGCTGGCATTTTTTTCAGCAGTTAAATATTGAAAAATTAAGTACTTTTAAAAAATGTACACTGTTAAAAGACATAATGCTATTACACACTTAATAGACTATAGATTGGTATAAAGATTAACTTCTGTATGCACCAGCAAACCAAAAAACTCATGTGATTCACTTTACTGTAACACTCGCTTTTCTGCGGTGGTCTGGAACTGACGGCAATATCTCCGAGGTATGCCTGTGTGTTTGAGGAAAAGCGCCCTTGCTTCCTTTGCCTTCTGCTTGACTGCAGTGAACATGGCCCAGGCGCCTCCGTGTGACACAGGTTTACAAGTGACAGCCCACGCGCTCAGAGGCCAGCAAAGAAACTAAGGTGAGGACAGAGCTGGACAGAAGGTTTCTGTGTCACTCTAGTTGTAGAGAAACAACATTCCTCTGTAACCAACAAATGCCAAAATGAAACACACCCAGCTTCACGTAGGAAAACAAAGCCCCAAGAGTGGAAGGCTGGTCTCTAACCTGGGGCCTCACCTGCCGCAGCAGTTCTTGCTGCTTCAGTCGCAGTCTTTCTTTCTCCATCTGCAACTGCTGCAGCCGCATCTGTTGCTGCTGGTTGGAACTGCCACCGCCCAGGACTCCTCCCTGTGGGCTCTGGGGGGCCAGCGGGGGGGGCTGCTTCACTGGAGCACTTTGACTGATTCTCTGGTTCATGGCTGAAAGGAAACAGAAGATCTGTTCTAAAATACTAGCAAAGAAAAAGGATATTTTGTTATTCACAAGCACCATGGGGATATTCAACATAGCCTCTTCTGTAGTAAGACCAGAAATAACCTAAAAACCCACCAACAGTACAAAGGGAACATCAGTTTATTATTATTACAGGCATCCTTGTCATTAGTGTAGTATGTAAAGCGGCCGTAAGACGAGAGAAACAAGCAGCAGCTCTAACAGCCAATGCCACGGGGCAGTCTAAGGCACACGAAGTCAAAGGCATAACAGAGAACAGGAAAAGGGGAAGGAGGACTGTATTGATATATTACATGCATATCCAGAGAATCTGAATCAAGGACAGCTAAGGAGCAATTAACACCTGTTGGCTCTGTAGCTGGGGAACTAGGTGACTAAAGAACTGATGTTCAAGAAAGATATTTTTTGTAACTTTTCAAGTTTGAATAATGTGAATTCACTGCTTATTATAAAATATATATTCAATTAAAAATAAATCCCTTAAAGTAACTAAGAGAAAGCAATCTAAGCAGTAAAGATCAAGATTATTATTCTTTAAATATAATGCTAACTAACAAATCAAGTAGATTAGATGCATGCTCCAAATAAAGCCTACATCTGGATGGCACAGATTGGTCTCATTCAACACCACTGTATCCCTCACACAGCCAAGGCAGTCAGTTATTTTTTGAGTTGAACCTGTAATACACCATTTGACAATTAGATTGGATTCTTACACTAGTGAATTTCTGTCACTGATACAACATTGATCAAACTATGGATTGTGTTAGCCTCAGTAAGCAGATGGAAGTTTTATTACGTGAAAATGGCAATAAGAATGATATATTACCTTTTCAGACATCTATTCAACTTTTTAAGGTGAAATTTCAGGTCATTGTTTAATACATACTGACACTTGAAGAAATGACACTCATCTTTTACAACCTTTTGGAGAGAACAGCAAAGAAGGAAACTTCACAACGCTTTTGTGACCAGCATATCCCTAATACCTTACAAAGACATTAAAACGAAGAAAAATCATAGATGGCTCTCTCTCATCAACCTTGCTACCAAAATCCGAAATGATTCACTGATGGTGCTCATGACTTACTAGACCCTGCCAACAAAGAAAACTCCTTGTGATGATCTTCACATGTCCTCTGTTGGACCATAGGCACAGCTCTTGGAGGCCACTTGAACAAACTTCCCAGCCTTTCCCAGAGTCTGCCATGTACATTAAGAATCATCTTCTTTCAGGGCATTGCCTGGGACTTTGTCTACTGACATTTCTCACCTGACTGTAATTGTTTATTTACAAATTTATATCTTCTCTTCCCAGGGGGCACTAGTGGTAAAGAACCCTGCTGCCAATGCAGGAGACGTAAGAGACATGGGTTCAGTCCCTGGGTCAGGAAGATCCCCTGGAGGAGGGATCGGCAACCCACTCCAGTATTCTTGTCTGCAGAATCCCATGGATGGAAGCCTGGTGGACTACAGTCCACAGGGTCGCAAGCAGTAGGACATGACTGAAGCGACTGAGCACACACACATCTTCTCTTAGACAAGTGCCTCGGGAGTGCGGACAGAATCCCAACCACGCATATATTCTCAGTGCCCAGTCCAGCAGCTTGGCACAAAATCTGTGCTGGGAAAAAACACTGAAATGATTCTAAGTCCTTTCATTATGCACTGAGGCAGAAATTTAACTTTATAAAAGATATGGCAATATAGAAATCCTACCAATTTCCTCATAGACTACCAACTCTTCTATGTAGCAGTATAACATTGATTTGAAACCAAGGATATTAGAAAAAAGGAACACTACAGACCAATCCTCTCTGAGCATGCCTTGCTGCTGCTGCTGCTAAGTCGCTTCAGTCATGTCTGACTCTGTGTGACCCCACAGACGGCAGTCCACCAGGCCCCACCATCCCTGGGATTCTCCAGGCAAGAACACTGGAGTGGGTTGCCATTTCCTTCTCCCATGCATGAAAGTGAAAAGTGAAAGTGAAGTCGCTCAGTTGTGTCCGACTCTTAGCGACCCCATGGACTGCAGCCCACCAGGCTCCTCCGTCCATGGGATTTTCCAGGCAAGAGTACTGGAGTGGGGTGCCACTGAGCATGCCTTAGTTCAATTCAAATTACTGAGATATTAATATAAGGTGATAACATTTTTGTTCTTACTTTCCCCCTCTATTTTTCCTATATTTCTTCTTCTAACTTTTTAAAAAATTCAGCCATGCCAGATGGCATGTGGGATCTTAGCTCAATGCCCTGACCAGAGACTGAACCCATGCCTCCTGCTTTGGAAGCACGGGGTCGTAACCACTGCACTGCCAGGAACTCTTTTTCTAACTTTTTCAGTTGAACTCACTTAGCTTAAATCTTTTCTTAGAACATTTAAGTCAATAAATTTACCTGTAAGGACTGCTTTCCTGGCATGTCACACATTTGAAGTCGTACATATAATTCATGATTGTTCGATTTCAAATATCTGCAATTTCTATTTTGATTTCCATTTAACACATGAGTTATTTAGGAGTACAGTTTTATACTCTTAAGCATATATTTAAAATTTTGAAAAATAACTGCCACAGAGAAGAAGAAAAAAAATATATTATGAATCCTCATGTAGCCATCACCCAGCTTCCCAATGATCAACACACAACCGATTTTGTTTTACATCTGTTCTGACTTTTCCCTCAGTTACTTTCAAGCAAATAATATAGCCTTTCATCTGTAAATAACCTCAATGGGTATCATTTGGGAGTTTTGCTAAGATTCTTAGATTTTATAACTATTTTCTGCCTAATGCTGAAAAACTTGGTTCTAGTAACATTAATATGTATTATCCTTTTATACATACACAATTATTTCAAAATAACATTATGACTGAATATTAAAGTTATGATGAACAAAATGATAATTAAAAGGTTTGAATTCTTTGTCATTTTTTTTTTGTCCTTAAGATATTTCATTAAGTATATCCAGCCAAATCAGCTGAAGTGTTACCTGAAATAATTCTTCTTTATGTGACTCAGCCATCAGCTCAAATACGGGTTCACTTGTGACACTGTGCTTTTGAATTTTACACATTTGCTTTACTGACCACGCACCACCGCCCTGAGCAGACACAGACAGAGCAGGGTGCTGTTCAGCGCACTGCAGCAGGGTGTTGCTAGCACACTCTTAATACTTCACTTCACTCTGCCTTTTTGATAATAATATTCTTGAGACTACGCCAGAGTAGTATTAGAGTTTTTCTACCATTTTCTTTTAAAAATAACTGACCAGTATTTCATTCAACTAATTTCCTATCAGGTACCACAGTTTTAATTATAACCTGTATGTTTTAATAGCTGGTGGGGCAAGCCATATTTTTTTTTGAAGCCAACTTTTGATTATTGGGATCTAATTTTATTGCTTTGTGGTTAAAATAACCTGGTCTGTACACTGCTTTGTGAAATCTGTGACAGGTACCGGGGCAGTCCCTGCTTCTGCCCTGGGCCAGGGCCGGTCAGCGGCACCGTGCCTTTCCCCACCTGGCCTGCTTCACGCGTCTCTCTATGCTCTCAACACTCTGAGTTCCTGACATCCCGACAAGACGACTGGCCCCAGCCCTGTCTGTGCTCCCTGTTTCTTCTGTGGTTTTATTTTCTGACCGACAGAGACTTTTTTCTTCTAAATTTATGAATTAAGTCTTTTTGGTTATTTCTTTTTAATGTTCTGAAAGAGCAGAGAAGGGATGTCCAAAAAACATGACTCGCTGTTTCATATTCTTCAAAGTCTTATTAATCTTTCACATGGCAAAAAAGCCACATTTAAGAAATGACTTTTAAGAATAAATGGCTGGTCCTTTAATAATTATGGTTGACAGTATTTTACAGGGGAACGGACAGAAAAAAGGCAAACACTTAATAGCTAACATTTGCTCCATTGGTGGCTCAGATGGTAAAGAACCCGCTTGCAATGCAGGAGACCTGGTTCGATCCCTGGGTGGGGAAGATTCCCTGGAGGAGGGCATGGCAACCCACCCCGGTATTCTTGCCTGGAGAATCCCCAGGAAAGAGGAACCCATTGGGCTACAGTCTATGGGGTCGCAGTCAGTCAGACACAACTGGGTGATGAAGCACAGCACAGCAACCTCATTAATACAACTGCTTATATCTACCTGTCACAAACATCATTAGATTCACAACTGACAGGTATCATCAGTTCAGTTCAGTTCAGTCGCACAGTCACGTCTGATTCTTTGCGACCCCATGAATCACAGCCCAGCAGGCCTCCCTGTCCATCACCAACTCCCCGACTTCACTCAAACTCATTTACCATGGAGTTGGTGATGCCATCCAGCCATCTCATCCTCTGTCGTCCCCTTCTCCTATAGCCCCTAATCCCTCCCAGCATCAGAGTCTTTTCCAATGAGTCAACTCTTCGCATAAGGTGGCCAAAGTACTGGAGTTTCAGCCTCAGCATCAGTCCTTCCAATGAACACCTAGGACTGATCTCCTTTAGGATGGACTGCTTAGATCTCCTTGCAGTCCAAGGGACTCTCAAGAGTCTTCTCCAGCACCACAGTTCAAAAGCATCAATTCTTCGCCACTAAGCTTTCTTCACAGTCCAACTCTCACATCCATACATGACCACTGGAAAAACCATAGCCTTGACTAGACGGACCTTTGTTGGCAAAGTAATGTCTCTGCTTTTCAGTATGCTATCTAAGTTGGTCATAACTTTCCTTCCAAAGAGTAAGCATCTTTTAATTTCATGGCTGCAGTCACCATCTGCAGTGATTTTGGAGCCCAGAAAAATAAAGTCTGACACTGTTTCCACTGTTTCCCCATCTATTTTCCATGAAGTGATGGGACCAGATGCCATGATCTTCGTTTTCTCAATGCTGAGCTTTAAGCCAACTTTTTCACTCTCCTCTTTCACTTTCATCAAGAGGCTTTTTAGTTCTTCTTCACTTTCTGCCATAAGGGTGGTGTCATCTGCATATCTGAGGATATTGATATTTCTCCCGGCAATCTTGATACCAGCTTGTGCTTCTTCCAGCCCAGCGTTTCTCATGATGTACTCTGCATAGAAGTTAAATAAACAGGGTGATGATATACAGCCTTGACGAACTCCTTTTCCTATTTGGAACCAGGCTCTTGTTCCACGTCCAGTTCTAACTGTTGCTTCCTGACCTGCATATAGTTTTCTCAAGAGGCAGGTCAGGTGGTCTGGTATTCCCATCTCTTTCAGAATTTTCCACAGTTTATTGTGATCCACACAGTCAAAGGCTTTGGCATAGTCAAGAAAGCAGAAATAGATGTTTTTCTGGAACTCTCTTGCTTTTTCCATGATCCAGTGGATGTTGGAAATTTGATCTCTGGTTCCTCTGCCTTTTCTAAAACCAGCTTGAACATCTGGAAATTCATGGATCACTTATTGCTGAAGGCTGGCTTGGAGAATTTTGAGCATTACTTTACTAGCGTGTGAGATGAGTGCAACTGTGTTGTAGTTTGAGCATTCTTTGGCAGTGCCTTTCTTTGGGATTGGAATGAAAACTGACCTTTTCCAGTCCTGTGGCCACTGTTGAGTTTTCCAAATTTGCTGGCATATTGAGTGCAGCACTTTCACAGCATCATCTTTCAGGATTTGAAATAGCTCCACTGGAATTCCATCACCTCCACTAGCTTTGTTCGTAGTGATGCTTTCTAAGGCCCACTTGACTTTACATTCCAGGATGTCTGGCTCTAGGTGAGTGATCACACCATCATGACTTTCTGGGTCGTGAAGATCTTTTTTGTACAGTTTTTCTGTGTATTCTTGCCATCTCTTCTTAATATCTTCTGCTTCTGTTAGGTCCATACCATTTCTGTCCTTTATCAAGCCCATCTTTGGATGAAATGTTCCCTTAGTATCTCTAATTTTCTTGAAGAGATCTATAGTCTTTCCTATTCTGTTGTTTCATAGTATGATACAAAAAACATGGCCTTTCGAGTCAAACAAACCATGATTAGAGTTAGGCACATCAGTTCAGTACTTCATCTAATTCTCAGTTTTCTCAACTATACCTTGGGGATGGATCATTGTGGGTGTGTGTGCTCAGTCACTCAGTTGTGTCCAACGCTTTGCAACCCCATACACTGTAGCCCACCAGGATCCTCCATCAATGAAATCTGCCAAGCCAGAACACTGGAATGGCTTGCCATTTCCTCCTCTAGGGATCTTCCTGACAGGGACTGAGTGTGTCTCCTACATTGGCAGGAGGATTCTCTACCACTGAGCCAGGTGGAAGCCATTGTGGGGCTTATAAGTAAAATGGAAAGCCTCCGTTATATTCCTGGAAGACAATATGTGCTCCAAAAATGTTAGCCTCCTCCCCTCTCCAAACAGTTCTTTCTAAAACTTGAAGATTACTAGTTTTTTAGATAATCAGAAGGGGCCACAGGACTGGAAAAGGTCAGTTTTCATTCCAATCCCTAAGAAAGGCAATGCCAAAGAATGTTCAAACTACCACACAATTGCACTCATCTCACACAGCAAAGTAATGCTCAAAATTCTCCAAGCAAGGTTCAACAGTACATGAACCGTGAACTTCCAGATGTTCAAGCTAGATTTAGAAAACACAGAGGAACCAGAAATCAAATTGCAGACATCCACTGGGTCATACAAAAGGCAAGAGAGTTCCAGAAAAACATCTGTTTCTTGACTATGCCAAAGCCTTTGACTGTGTGGATCACAACAAAGTGGAAAATTCTTCAAGAGATGGGAATACCAGACCACCTGACCTGCCTCCTGAGAAATCTGTATGCAGGTCAGGAAGCAACAGTTAGAACCGGACATGGAACAACAGACTGGTTCCAAACAGGGAAAGGAGTACGTCAAGGCTATATACTGTCACCCTGCTTATTTAACTTCTATGCAGAGTACATCATGAGAAACGCTGGGCTGGATGAAGCACAAGCTGGAATCAAGATTGTCAGGAGAAATATGAATAACCTCAGATATGCAGATGACACCACCCTTCTGGCAGAAAGTGAAGAGGAACTAAAGAACCTCTTGATGAAAGTGAAAGAGGAGAACGAAACAGCTGGCTTAAAACTCAACATTCAAAAGACTAAGATCATGGCATCCAGTCCCATGACTTCTTGTCAAATAGATGGAGAAACAACGGAAACAGTGACAGACTTATTTTCTTGGGCTCCAAAATCACTGCAGATGGTGATTGCAGCCATGAAATTAAAAGACGCTTGGTCCTTAGAAGAAAAGCTATGACAAACCTAGACAGAATACTAAAAAGCAGACATTACTTTGCTGACAAACGTCCGTCCAGTCAAAGTTATGGTTTTTCTAGTAGTCATGTATGGATGTGAGAGTTGGACCATAAAGAAAGCTGAGTGCTGAAGAACTGATGCTTTTGAACTGTGGTGTTGGAGGAGACTCTTGAGAGTCCCTTGGACACCAAGGAGATCCAACCAGTCCATCCTAAATGAAATCAGTCCTGAATATTCATGGGAAGGACTGATGCTGATGCTCCAACACTCTGGCCACCTGATGCGAAAAACTGACTTTTCCAGTAAGACTCTGATGCTGGGAAAGACTGAAGGTAGGAGGAAAAGAGGATGACAGAGATGACAGATGATTAGATGGCATCACCGACTTGATGGACATGAGTTTGAGCAAATTCCAGGAGACGGTGATAGACAGGGAATCCTGGCGTGCTGCAGTCCAGGGGGTCGCAAAGAGTCAGACACAACTGAGCAACTGAACTGACATATAACCACCTTGGCTTGAATTCCCATACCTTCTCTCCCCCATCCCTCCACTCCATCATGCTTGTCACTGTTTCTAAGCATTTTATGATTCACAAAGATATGTATATTTATCTTTTCCTACAAGATCTAAACAGGAAAAAAATAGGTGGTGGAGTTTGAGCCTTAGCTCAGCCTCCTTAAGGATCCTTTTCTTTTGGTGAAAATGTTTCTGGCATTCCCAAAGGGCACTCAACATATTTTCTCAAAGAGATGTTTTCATACATTGTGCTATACCAGTTTTGAAAATATGAGTTAAATATGAACTGGGGACTGATCTGAGTATCTGTCATGTATGGTGAACCTCTAATTCTGAGGTCTAGAGCAAAAAACTACTGGGAAAAACATTTTCCATTCCAAGCAGTTAAATAAATTAAAAAAAAAAAAAAATGCTAGAAAATAACCCATAGGTAAGTTGAAAAGCGCTGAAATGATAAAATATGACTGATTTCAAAACAGATTCTAGGGTTATTAAGAAACATTAAAAAAAAAAAGCTTTTGAACTTTCCACATTGCATTTTTATTAATATTGCATATAACAAGTTAATGTAAATACATATTCTTGTGAAAACTGCCTGGACAATAACAATATTGTATGAAAATAAACATAACTATCCTGTGCTCCTCACCAGTTTCTCAGCATTAGATGCCATTAGCAGTAACCAGTAATGACAGCGACCACCGCTGATGGCACCCTGAACTGCTTGGTAAGGTCGTTTTCAAACCTAAGCTGACTGACTGCTAAAAACCACAGAAAGGGAAAAATGGGGTATCAAAAGACGGAGTAAAAACTCCAAAATTAAAAAGAAATCTGCACAAAATATGCAATAGATGCAGTTTCTCTGGCTAATAACGGTCAGTCTTATTTTGGTTGTTTACTTAAATGCTGTTTGTTACCTGTGGATACAAGCAGTCTGCAAGTTTCTGTACTAAGAGTTCACTTAAATGACCAATTCAAACAACCTTGTTTATCCACTGAAGCTGGGATTTCTCCTCTTCAGAAGCATCCCATTCTTTACCTTCTGACCATCTCAAGCATTTCAACAAAGCACAGAGCAGCGCACCCACATGGGGTGCACCAGAGACCTCACAAGCAGGCAGGAAACAAAACAGGCTTTGTTTCCTGGGGGAAGGGAGCAGGGCAGTTCAAAACAGAAAAGAACTGCATTACCGACTTCTTCCCCTAAGTGATCAACCACCAAAATCCAAATGTTTCCAGTTTTAAAGGTAAAGAGAAAATAAATCTCTAAAACAGGATAGAAGTTTTTAAAAAATATGCTATATTTAAAAATTCAGAGTCTGCTGCCTAATAGTAACTTTCAAGTTACTATTTCATAACTTGAACAAATCAGTCAGAAGCAAATCAGTCCTGACAGCTTTATGGTAGCAAATTATACAATCAGCAATTACTGAAGAAGAAGAAGAAGAAAAAAGACCACCTTCTCAAAAACAAAGGAGGTCGTCACCATGGGTTCTTTCCAAATGTCCTTCTGAACATACGAGTTTTCAAACTGCAGACAAATTTTAGGTTTGCATAATCGGTATCTTCAATCTTGTAATATTACAAAGTATTTCAGATCTGGTAATCAATTGTAGACTTTGATAATCAAGTCTATCCCAGTAATGCCATTAAGTGTAAATTTAAACTCAGAAACATTTTTTTGAACTTTTAAAACATTAACTCACATCAAACCTCCCACAACACAAGAAAGCACTTCTTTACTTTGTTTAATATTTTATCAAGTTTCAGACATTACATAATTACATGTTAGAATGGCTGTATTAGTTTGTTCATAACGTTTAGAAAGAAATTTTAGGTTTTTCCTATATTGATAAGATACTTAAGACTTCTGTAAAATAGTAGGCTTCTTAAAAGAAATTAAAGTTTTCGGAAAACAATCTAACAGGCCACCTGTCAGTCTTAAAACGGTAAAAACAAAACACAAAACACCCACTGCTAGCTCAGTATTTCAATATGACTGAGGGAACTGCACTGTCTACAAAGAGTTGTTACTAACTGGCACAATAATTTATGTATTTTAAATAAGGCTAGGGTCCTAATTTAATGACTGAATACCTTTTCATTATCCATATGCAAAAGATGTGTCCCAACAGTGTTAAGCTATACCTAAATGAAAAGTTATTCTGAGATACTTCACCCCTTTATCAGTAGTTTTAATAAAGACATAGGACTGTGTGTAACCATCACCACTGTCTACTTTCAGAACATTTTCATCATCCCCCAAAGAAGCCTTTATTCCTTTGTGAGTACACGTTCTGTTGCCCCTTCCCCAGTTGCTGATAATCATTAAACTACTTTCTGTCTCTTTGGAACTGCCTATTCTGAACAGGTCATATATGTGGAATCAATTTTGTGACTGGCTTGGTTCACTTAGTATGTTTTCTAGAGTCATCCACGTTATAGCATGTATCAGCATTTTACTCCTTTTTATCACCGAATAACTTTCCATTGTACAGATCTACATTTTGTTAGTTTGTTCATCAGTTGATGGAATATCTGTTATTTCCACCTTTTGGTTTTCAAGAATCATGTGGCTACAGACATTCAAGTTTGCAGGTTTTTGTACGGACATACGGTGCGCACTTTCGGGCATACGTATCTAGGGCATGGAATTGCTGGGTCGCACAGTGGATGCAACTTTCTGAGAAAGTGCAACAAAACGGCTTTCTCGAGTGGCTGCCTCCGTTTTCGATCACACAGACAATGGAGGAGGGTGCCAAGTGCTCCACGTGCTCGTCAGCACTTCCTGATGCCTGTCTCTCACTTCAGCATCTTACTGACAATCAAGTGCTACCTCACTGGGGCTTTGGTCTCTATGATGTGGTAACAGCTAACCTCCTCTAATAGTCATGCTAGCTCTTATCATAGGGACATTCTGTACTCTTCTCCCTTCCCAATTATCAACCTCCAGGGCCCCCAAACTGGGTTAAAGTATTTAAATCTTTATAAACTGTTCAAAAATATCAATAACATCTTTATTTGGATCACAATAAACTGTGGAAAATTCTGAGAGATGGGAATACCAGACCACCTGACCTGCCTCTTGAGAAACCTGTAATGCAGGTCAGGAAGCAGCAGTTAGAACCAGACATGGAACAACAGACTGGTTCCAAATTGGGAAAGGAGTACGTCAAGCTGTATATTGTCACCCTGCTTATTTAACTTCTATTCAGAGTACATCATGAGAAACGCTTGGCTGGAAGAAGCACAAGCTGGAATCAAGATTGCAGGCAGAAATATCAATAACCTCAGCTATGCAGATGACACCACCCTTATGGTGGAAAGTGAAGAGGAACCAAAAAGCCTCTTGATGAAAGTGAAAGAGGAGAGTGAAAAAGTTGGCTTAAAGCTCAACATTCAGAAAACTAAAATCATGGCATCTGGTCCCATCACTTCATGGCAAATAGATGGGGAAACAGTGTCAGACTTTATTTTTTGGGGGCTCCAAAATCACTACAGATGGTGACTGCAGCCATGAAATTTAAAAGACACTTACTCCTTGGAAGGAAAGTTGTGACCAACCTAGATAGCATATTCAAAAGCAAAGACATTACTTTGCCAACAAAGTCTAGTCAAGGCTATGGTTTTTCCAGTGGTCATGTATGGATGTGAGAGTTGGACCGTGAAGAAAGCTGAGCGCTGAAGAATTGATGCTTTTGAACTGTGGTGCTGGAGAAGACTCTTGAGAGTCCCTTGGACTGCAAGGAGATCCAACCAGTCCATTCTGAAGAGATCAGTCCTGGGTGTTCACTGGAAGGACTGATGCTGAGGCTGAAACTCAAATACTTTGGCCACCTTATGCAAAGAGTTGACTCATTGTAAAAGACCCTGACGCTGGGAGGGAGTGGGACAGGAGGAAAAGGGGACAACAGAGGATGAGATGGCTGGATGGCATCACCGACTCAATGCACATGAGTTTGGATGAACTCCGGGAGTTGGTGATGGACAGGGAGGTGCTACAATTCATGGGGTCACAAAGAGTCGGACATGACTGAGTGACTGAACTAACTAACTTAGGTCAATATTTGATATCGTCTTCCTTCAACCATCTATCAAAAGTCTGGCATGAAAATTCATTATAATGGTATTTTTCAAACAATACAATTGTGAATAGAGCTTAAAAAACATTCAACAGAACATTTTCTCCTCATCACCTCATTAAGCAGTTTGGGGCAGGACACAGGAGTTGCTAAATGAGGTGAGGAGGAGAAGGGAGAAAGTAGTCTTAACTAGCCTTCAGCTCTGTCTCCAGGACATAACTATATTTTTTCCCTCTACTATGAAAACAGTGTTTAAAGTACAAATAATGAAATGACTGGTCTATAAAGAGACAGGGAATAATGTTTTAAAATCTACCTGGCATCAAGAATTCATGTTAGATTAATGAGTAAATAGTCCCATTAACAATAGCTTTATTTCTAATTACATGTAATTTATTACTCCTTCACTAAGGGAATTTATAATTTAAAAGAGATGAATCTGAGTTTTGACTGCCAAGCACAAAAACTGGTCCTTTCATATAGTGTAGAGCCTGACTGGCTTCTCATCCTTTAATGTCCCTCTTTAAAAAAGTGTTCCTGACTACCTCACCGCATTCCCTTTTGGAGCACCTTATGAGAAAGCCCTTCATTGTATTTAACAGGTTTTGTGATGGTTTATTTACTCAGTAGCCTGAAACCTCCACCCCCCAGCTGTTAGCACAGTGCCTGGTACGTAACTGGCACTCATCTGCTGAATGAGTAAGTAAGTACGAAAAGTTTTTATCCCTGGTTAGTAGGATGCTATTAGAAATGCACAGGAGAATCTCCAAATTGAAGCGAGTCCAGAATGAATTCTCAAGTGACCTCAGCAACCAGGGTAGCAGAACAACATGAGCATAAAACAAAGAATACGAACCACTTCCCTTCTAAGTCACTCCAACTGATTTCAGCAGAAATCTATCTGGCTTTTCCCTCCGGAAGTCTATAATCTCTTTTTCTGTTTATCTGAATCTCTGGGTTGGCACAAAAAGTGACACCACCAAGTGGATCTCCTCTTCAGTGCATTTTATAAGACACTTGCTATTAATGCAGAGGTGATGCTGGAATCAAGATTGCCAGGAGAAATATCAATAACCTCAGATATGCAGATGACACCACCCTTATGGCAGAAAGTGAAGACGAACTCAAAAGCCTCTTGATGAAAGTGAAAGAGGAGAGTCAAAAAGTTGGCTTAAAGCTCAACATTCAGAAAACGAAGATCATGGCATCCGGTCCCATCACTTCATGGGAAATAGATGGGGAAACAGTGGAAACAGTGTCAGACTTTATTTTTTTGGGCTCCGAAATCACTGCAGATGGGGATTGCAGCCATGAAATTAAAAGATGCTTACTCCTTGGAAGGAAAGTTGTGACCAACCTAGATAGCATATTCAAAAGTAGAGACATTACTTTGCCAACAGAGGTTCGTCTAGTCAAGGCTATGGTTTTTCCAGTGGTCATGTATGGATGTGAGAGTTGGACTGTGAAGAAAGCTGAGCACCAAAGAATTGATGCTTTTGAGCTGTGGTGTTGGAGAAGACTCTTGAGAGTCCCTTGGACTGCAAGGAGATCCAACCAGTCCATCCTAAAGGAGATCAGCCCTGGCTGATCTTTGGAAGGATGATGCTAAAGCTGAAACTCCAGTACTTTGGCCACCTCACTGGAAAAGACCCTGATGCTGGGAGGGATTGGGGACAGGAGGAGAAGGGGACGAAAGAGGATGAGATGGCTGGATGGCATCACCGACTCGACAGACAAGAGTCTGGGTGGACTCCGGGAGTTGCTGATGGGCAGGGAGGCCTGGCGTGCTGCGATTCATGGGGTTGCAAAGAGTCGGACACGACTGCGTGACTGGTTGTGTCACTCAGAACTGAACTTGTGCATCAGAACTGAACTGATGCAAATGTAACTTGAAACACAGGTTTCTTTTAAAAATAAATTTTCTTAGGTCTGATGGGAGGAGTTTTAGTAACACAAGCCATTAATTTAAATTATCACTTGTTATACAAAGAAAATACTTCTTCACTATGTAATTATTTGTGTCACTGAACCATCATCAAATAGAAAACATGCATTAATTTCACCTCATTAATGTATGTGAGGAGGAGAGGGCGTCAGAGGATGAGATGGCTGAATGGCAACACCGATGCAATGGACAAGAACTTGGGCACTCGGGCGCTTCGGGAGATGGTGCGGACAGGGAGGCCTGGCGTGCTGCAGTCCATGGGGCTGCAGAGAGTTGGACACGACTGGGCGACCGAACAACAACAATGTATGTCTACTCACCCTCAGCAAATAGAAGAGATTGCATATATGAAAAATACACTATTTTGACACTATCCTACTGAATATAACATAAAGAAAAAAAAAAGACTAAAACTGCAAGCCTCAACTTTGAACTAACTTTGATATTCCACAACCTTACACATCCAAATGTTCATTTCAGTGTTTATTTTTTTTTTTTACTTAAAAAAAAAAAAGATAGTGAGGGCAACAATTTGTAACAATCGCTAACAGTGTGCTTTAAATTGGGCTTCACTGAGCACAGGGCCTGGAGTTATACTCCAATCAGCTTACGTCAGGCTTTCTATTTAAGCAACTTTAGGGAGGTTCTAAAGTTTAGAAACCGAGCACACCAAAACTGTATCCATCTTTAAGGCAGTAAAGCTGAACCCTACTAACACACACATGTTTAAATTCCTAGATGTGTCAGAGTTTGACAGTGTAGACAAAACTCAACTCTTCCATCCAGCACTGGCCATTCCCTGTCAGATGTTTGCCTGGGCATACTCTCCATGTGATAAGGCTTATCTTTAGATTAAGCCGAAAGATTTCCTAGTCCCCTCTTCACAAGTTATTTCCAGCTGTGACCAGAGGGCCAAAAGCTAAACTTAAATGGTGCAATAAATAGTTCAAAAGTATCTTTGAAACCTCAGGGCACTCAAATCCAGAAAGCTACCGAGAAGTAACCTTAAGCAAGGATCCAAAGCAGCCACTGAAGACTTCATACTCTAGCATATTCTATTAAATCACAATAATTAAGAAGGGGCTTCCCTGGGGGCGCAGACGGTAAGGAATCTGCCTGTAAGGCAGAAGACTCGGGTTCAGTCCCTGGGTCTGGAAGAGCCCCTGGAGAAGGGAACTGCAACCCACTCCAGTATTCCTGCCTAGAGAATCCTGTGGACAGAGGAGCTTGGAGAGCCCCAATTCATGGGGTTGCAAAGAGTAGGAGATGACAATAATTAAGGACTGGAAATATTCTTAAAAGCATCCAGCATATGAGTCCAAATAAGCTGAGAAGTCAGGTATCTTTCTGAATGAACTGGTTACATTGTGATACCAGAATAACTTGGGTCTCCTGATTTCTAACTGAGGAGGTACATTTTTCTACATCACAATTTAACTCATGTTGAATTTTTCTGCATCACAGTTTTATTCAAATTCATATTGAATGTATTATGCAACTACTATGGAGAAAAGAGGATGCTAGCTAATTTCTTTTAAAGGATTTTTCAAGGTCATATAAAATGCCAGGTCAGAGATGTGTTGTAATTGTTTTTCTCACTAGATAATGTGCATTTAAAAACTACACTGAGTGTTACCTTTAAAGAGGCACTAGTTAAATGAAAGGCATCCAGAAGAAGGGAATTAAACTAGTAAAGAACTCAGAAAAAAACTAGAGAAACCACAGTTAAAGGAGAATGTTCTCATATTAGGACTGTATTCACAAATTTGAAGGGAAGTAAATTTCTGAGTAATAAAGGAACACATACTTTCTGGTCATTAGAACTTTCCTTAAATAAAATGGACTGACTTGTAATATGGTAAGCTCCTAGTCAAGGGAAAGGTCAAAGGTGAAGTTGGAAGGTAATCTCTTAAGGATGTGGCAGAGGCGAGGCCGGATAATTCAACTGGATGGTTTTACTTCTGTAGCTGGAAACTCACTAGCTTGGTAATTTGCTCAAGATGCGTCACAATATGGAAGTCACAGTACATAAGTAAAGGCATTAACCATTGTCATCTTCCTCCCTCTGAAATTCCCATGTATCGGCACTGGTGACTTAGGTGTGTTTCTGAAAGATTAACTGCTAGCAATCTAGATTTCTTTAAAATTCTAGTGTCAAAAGATCAAGTCCAGATTTCAGTTCTGTCACTTAACTACGTAACTCGGTAAGTCACGATTTTCCTAGATCTCAGAGAAACTCGGACTTAGGGCAGTATTCCCTACCTCTCCCAGTATTTTTTTAAAATGGATGTTGGTGGGTTTGCAGTCAAAGGACTGGGTGGCTCAGCGGGCAGGAGTCAGGGCGCTAAACGCTCCTCAGTGCCCAGGGTACCCCCTCCCTCCTCCCCTGAGGAAAAGTGAAGAGAAGAGTCACAGGTTGCTTTTATGTGCTAAACTTGGTGAGATTTATCTCTTTTAAGACGCTGCAGTTAGCAACAGCTCTATTTACCTAAAACACAATGAAACAGCTTTTCCTCCCCACCCTAAGTAGTTAATAATATAGTTCACAACCCAAACTGACATTTTAGGACCGGGAGGCAATATTTAAAAGAGGGTAAGGAAAACAAAACAAAAAACAAAGGAAAAACTTGTTTTTAATGCATGGATATCAAGAGACTTGCTTCAGTAAAAGTTCAAATGAGCTGATGCTGGTATTCTAGCTACCCAAGACTCCATTAATGGAGTTACAGAATTAGTTCCCACAGCCTTCAGCGCTTTCCCTTCCTCTAGAACAGAGGGTAAGATATTTAGTTGGTCATTAGGTGCGTCTTCATTAAAAGGAAAATATTACTTTTAACAGCTATCGGAAATATTTGCTCTTAAAGGGAAAAGGTTAATGCATGTCTGAACACTTAAAAAATTTAACAGACCTTTAACTACTGATGCAAAATATTTAACTTTGATCAGAAAGGTGTGCTGAACAACTTTTGGTTTGAGACTGAAAAGCAAGTTTTGGAATACCTTGAAACCACGGACCAAAATTAACATCTAGGTTTTAATTACCTGTTACATTTCCATGCATAGAATGTCTACGCACAGAATTGCTGTTAGCGATTACAAAGGATATTGTGTTTTCAAAGGATATTGTGTTTTCGCCAACCTAGGTTATTTATTACCTCCTTTAAGACTCAAAAGATACACCTTTTAATCCACATCTCTAGTTCCAGTACTTTATTTACACCAAATGTGTTTTTAATCTCTGTGGTCCCATCAGCACTTATTTCCAGAAACACAGATTCTAACACTATTTAATATGTTCTTTCACATAAACAGGGATATTACATAAAAGATCAGTTCACTGACCATTAGTATTCTGGGGTAGATTTTTCATTCTGAAGAATGGGAATTTATTTGGTTTGCTTTCGTTAGGGCTTTCACTGGAAAATATTCACATGGCTATATTATATAAAATAAATAATCTTACGATGTACAAGAAAATGAGCCTTTTTATGTTTGCAAGTATAAAATCTGTAGGGGGAAAAAGTAAAAATATGAAATAATTTAATGACCTGTGTAATATTCAAGCATTAACTTACTTTAATAAGTGTAAAAACAGTCCTAGTACGATTCCTTAAAAACAGATAAAAGCCCTCCTTTTTTCACAGCCAGTAAATATCAGCTAGTTCTTGCTGCCACTGGATGTCACCTCATGATTTGTTACAAATTATCAATCAATGCTGAAAAATAATATAAATGTCAAAAATATACAGTTTTCATAGAAGGGCAAGAAAAGGGTATGAGATTAAGAGATACAAACTACTATGTATAAAAAATAACCAACAGGGAAAAATACAGTACAGGGAAACAGTCACTATTTTGTAATAACTTCAAATGGAGTATAATCTATAAAAATGTTGAATCACTAAGTGATACACCTAAAACTAATACTGTAAATCAACATAAAATAAAAACTTCAATAATTTTTTTTTAAAGATATAGTTTTTAAATCTTAAAGAACAAGAAAATAGGATAAAAAGGAACCAATACATAACAAATTACGAATTTCCTAAACTTATATTATATGGATAACTTATTAACTTCAAGGGGGATGTGAAGAACTGATTAAAAAAATTATTCTAAATATAATTATTCCAAAGCATCTGATAAAGAACAGAAAGGTAAAAGAGGCTGGTGTTTGAAGGTGATTAAGTGATAAAGTCAAGCTTATACAGAGGTCAAGTGTATTTTCCACTCTAAAATGTCAAAAGACATAGGTCAACTTAAGGTAAAAAATGGTAAATACTTTAATATAGATTTGGGAAATATAGGAAAGCAAAATTTCACAACCATGAAGGAAACAACCTATCATTTGTTGGTGTTTGCATGGTTCAAAGGGTCAGAAAGGGGATAGTTTATATTTTTGTGGCAGATAAAATGCAATCTAGCATAGAACTTTAGATTTCAAGGAAAACTCCTTCAAATTCAGCAGCTAACAGCTTGTCTCTATTTGCTGTCACTCTGGATCAGAGAAACCCACACGTTTTTTCTTCCCCTTTCCTGCTCCCCTTCAGTTACACTTGAGCTCTCTGACTGAAAAGGTCTGGAACAGATTAGAAGTCGGGCCACAAAATAAAAAGCTTTGGCAAGCTGTCAAGCCTGTCTGGAATACACATACAACAGTGGGCCCAGAAGGGGAAACTAAAAGCAGTAAGAATATTTTACTGAACCTTTTCTTGGCATACTTAATTGTACGCTGTGTGTACATATGTGTTGAGGTGGGAGGGAGATTATTATTTTTTTGGTACTTTTGCCCATTTAAAACAAAAGACCAAGCTGTGTGTGTAATTAATGGATCTACTTAAGCTCACAGCCAACTTGCTTTACTTCACTTTTTATTAACTGAAAATACTTAAAACAAAAACCTTTGTTCCAACTGCTGATTTCTATAGCTAGCTAAGAGTTAATCATCATTTTTCAGAACCTCATGTAGAGGGAAAGAAAAATCCCACAGTACCATTTTTTAAAATTACCAAATGCGGACAAGCTGAATTCATTTCATTAAAGATGAACTGAGGAAACATGGCTGTTATCGTTCTAGTCCATACAAACGGCAACATTTATTAAATTTTCTACCTTACTTGGGTTCCTGTTTCAACCACAAGGCCTTATTCAAGTATTAAATAGAATCTGAAGTTGCAAATTATTAACATGCCACATTACTTTTTTAACACCCAAAAGGTCTTGAAGCTCAAAAGGCTTGCATTTAAGCCAAACCGGGTATTTGTCAAAGCAATAGTCTCTGCCCTGATCCCACTCTGACTTTACCTGAATAGGGGTCAGTTCATAATGCTGACCAATCGGTGAGCTTGGGGCGGCAAACACAAATGTCGGGGTTTTTAAAAGGTATACATACGGACACAGAAGTGTTCGGAACATTCCTAACAGGGCAGTTATTTTACCCAGCCCTGGGTAGAGTTTTCTTTCTTCCCTTTTACCCCAGACTGTGTTCTGATGGCACTCAAGGAGTTAATTCCTCCTTCCCGGAAGGGCCCCGAAGTTGTTGTTAGGTCAACCCCTGCAAAGCTTCAAAGGTTCCGAGCTCCCGCAGTCTGACCTACTCAGTGATCTGCACATTGTTTTCATTTAGCTACATCCAGTCCAAGACGAAAGCTTTAAAACCACAATGATCTGCTCCTTTTTAGATTCATTTTTCCATGGCTTTGGAAAAATATCTCAGAAACCCAACTGAAGAAAAGGAAAACAGTGAAAAAATATGGATAAAAAGGCCCCAAAGAGCTTGTATACTATTATCAAGATATGCACATTTGGGAGGGGAGTATTTCTTTGTGCAAATGGTGATTTTTGTCATTTGATTTGAGGGAGAAATATGGCTTTACGTTTTGTTTCCTAAATGAAAAACAAAGAAAAAAAAACCTTAAAATATGGGTGTGGGGTGGGGGAGTGAGGGCAGAAAGGAAGAGAAGGGAAAAAGCGCTTCCACTCCCTATCTCTAGGTGACAGGGGTCCCCGCCCCAGCTGATGACAGAGAACATTTTAACACCAAGACACAGGATGGTAGTCACTGCTCTCTCAAGTTAAGCATAAGCAGAAGAATCTGCTATTTCAGGTTTTAGATGAAGCAACAGCCTGATTATTTCTATAGCTAAAAAGATCATTTTAAACAAGATCTCTGTGCTTCTCAAAAATGAGAAAGAAACAGTGAGTCTGGTTAGTAAACCACCACAACATTCCTCCAATCCCATCCAAAGAATCAAAGCTAGAAAGTTGATTTAGATCCAAATTTAAGTTTAAAGTGAAAGGCATAAAAATAGTAATAGATAAGTTGGCTAGGCAGTCATTTTTTAAAACTATAAAACAACCCAACTTAATTTAAATGTACCTTCCAAAATTCATATACCAAAAAACAGTTATCAAAAATATTTAAAAAGATTTTGAGATGAACCTTTACCAAAACGAGGGTCAAGCCTGGGGTCTAGCCAAGAGGTGGTCTTGTTCTTGTGGTTTATATAGTATATTTCTCCATCCTGAGTCATGGCTTGTTCCCATCCGTCAGGAAGAGGACCTATAAACAACGGGGGGAAAAAAAAAAATCACGGTTGGTTTTATTTGGTGCACCTAAAAATAAAAAAAAGTGGGAGAGGTGCTAATTTAAAAAGAAAACACATAAAACAACTCATTAAAGTAGAATTAAGCATGTGTTCAGAGAAGAAAGGTAAACCCCAATACTTGATTCTTCTCCACCAAGAAGAAATTATCCAATAATAAAATCTACATCCCCAGAGACACAGATGTAAACAAACTTCAGATTTTGGAAACACTCTCTGGCAGTCATGACCCAAGCCATTACCACTAGTGTTAATACAAGACATGGGGTGCTGCACATCGGGGACCGTCCCCGCACCCAGCCTGTTTCATGACAGTACGTTCCTAGAGACCCCACAGCTCTTAATAAGGAATCTGTGCAAGAGTTCTCACAGCACTATGGTATCATAAACATTCTGCTTAATATAGAGCACAGTTTAGCTTAGCCTGCCAACTGCCATTGATTTCCATTATTTATGTGACTGACACACACCAAGAACACTATAATAGAGAAAACGTGGTTGAAAAGAGCTGATTCTTAAGCAGCCCAGAAGTTGCTACAAGGTGGGGATGGGGCTGGAAGTTTCAGTCTGTCAGAGATGGTGTGTGGGGGGGTGGGGGGTGGGTGGCAGGGAGAGAGTAAGGACCAGGACTGCTGGGAGGCACGTTTCTCAGGAAGAAAAAGAAAAGAGGTACAAATTCCAAAACTACAGCGTGAGGAAGCAACACCTGGGAGATAGGGCTAAGAACACAGAAAGTTTAGGGATCATTCTAGGCTTCCCACCTAGCTCATTCAGGAAAGAATCTGCCTGCCATGCAGGAGACCCAGGTTTGATTCCTGGGTCAGGAAGATCCCCTGGAGACGGGAACAGCTACCTATTCCAGTATTCTGGCCTGGAGAATTCCATGGACTGTATAGTCCATGGGGTTGCAAAGAGTCAGAAGTGACTGAGCGACTTTCACTCTCACTTTTGGGCTTCCCTGGTAGCTCAGTTGGTTAAGAATCCACCTGCAATGCAGGAGACCCTGGTTCAATTCCTGGGTCAGGAAGATCTGCTGGAGAAGGCATAGGCTACTCACTCCAGTATTCTTGGGCTTCCCTTGTGGCTCAGCTGGTAAAGAACCCACCTGCAATGCGGGAGACCCAGGTTTGATCCCTGGGTGGGGAAGATCCCCTAGAGAAGGCAAAGGCTACCCATTCTAGTACTCTTGCCTGGAGAATTCCATGGACAGAGGAGCCTGGCAGGCTGCAGTCCATGCAGTCACAGAGAGATACGACTTAGTAACCAAACCACCACCAAGATGATGCTATCCTTATGAGGGAAGCGAGTTGCTTTTGAGAGGGAACGGTAATAAAATGAGACCCAGTGTAAGTGATCCAACCCAGGCACATTTCCTCCTTGTCTCCTCCACTTCCCACCCCTACGAGGATCAGGAGAGGCAAAGGGAAACGGACCAACAGGAACTGACTGCTCGCTGTGCACCAGGCACTGTGCCAAGTACACATGTTCATGGACTCATCTGGTGCAGACGATGACTGAGGACGCACGCTGCAGGACAATCTCCATTCTAACGGGAAACTGAGGCCACGCGGCTCAGCCACACATCACAGACGATGCTCAAACCCAGCAGCCTGATTTCTGAGCCAGTTTCCTCATAACACTTCTTTTCTTTCAAATTTTATCATTTTTAAACTTTAAGAAAACTTATTCTTCAGGGGAGGATAACTGCTTCACAATGTTGTGTTGGTTTCTGTCACACAAGAACGTGAGTCAACCGTAAGTACACACATGTCCCCTCCCTCTTGAACCTCCCTCTCACTCCCACAACTTTTTATTCATCTTCCACATCCAAGATTAGAGACTAAGTGTGTCTCCTGTGCAAAAATGGAACAAGTCCCTTTTCTCTAGGCAGTAAGTCCCCTGCATACGAACCTCCAAATTGTGAACTTGCAAACATGAAACGTGCACGCCCAACCCTGTTTATGTTCGCTCATGTGTCTGGTGCACACTGTCACATGCGTGCATCCCCTACAAGTGGTTGTGCTTTCGTGCATTTCACTGCACAGAATGCAGCAGTACAGCATGTACTTATTACTCAGCATCATCAGATCATTCTTTCAAGAAGGTGGACAGAACTGAATGCAGCAAGGAGCCTGTGCTCCCAGGGCCGGCATGAGGGAGACCAGCTTGCCCTCTGCCTCCCATCGCTGAGATCCTTCACTCGCCCATCCTCCACCTCTGCTCCCCGCTCCAGTCAGGAACCTGCCTGTTCACTTGATGCCAGTTTACACCAGCCATCGTACTCTACTACTGTCCTTTTCAAGGCACTATACTGTAAGATTAAAGCTTTTTCTGTGTATTTTTTAATGTATTATTTTTGAAAAAATATTATTAACCTATTACAGTACAATACTATATAGCCTAATTGTATTAGTTGGGTACCTAGGCTAACTCTGCTGAACTTATGAACAAGCTCTTGGAACAGAACTCATCGCGTGCAGGGGACTGACTATATTGGCAGTCCAAGACAGCCCTGTGAGTGGAGCTGCAAGAGGAACTCTGGCTAACAGACCCCTCGCACGGGCCCATGGCACCCAAGGCCCTAATTCTAGGCCGGTTTCATTTGTATCAAGAACAGACCGATTTGCTATTATACTATTATCAAAGATCTTCTTTGATGGGGTCAAAATCACGTTAGGGAATGCAGGCACGTGCAACTGGAGTGTTCTAGACTCCTACTAGACGCCACAGGGAAGCCCCTCCTCCAATCCTGAGTGTGAAGTTCTGTGTATGATGCCGTGTCCAGAGCTGGGACTCTGCTGCAGGTATCCTGTGTTTACTAAGAGGTGAATGGGAAGCAGACTTGGTAAACACGTATAAATAAAACCACTTCTCTCAGCAGCCTTCGGTGTCACTTTGGTCTCTGCTTCCCCACCAGGAAGTCAGAAACTTCAGAACTGTTGCTCTTTAGTCGCTCAGCTGTCCGACTCTTCTGCGACCCCACAGATTGTAGGCCACCAGGCTCCTCGGTCCATGGCATTTCCCAGGCGAGAATACTGGAGTGGGTTGCCACTGTCTTCTCCAGGGGATCTTGCAATCCAGGAATTGAGCCTGCAGGTGGATTCTCTACTACTGAGCCACCAGGGAAGCCCAAGGGTTTGTTACTAACTTTAATTGCGGAAAATGGCTCTTACCTGGTTAAGAAGAAGAGCTGGAAATTATTGATTGCTAAATTCTCACAGATGGATTGAAGCAGATCAGAGAGTGTGAGTGGACTCACATATTCTATTATAAACAGAGTATGTGAATGATCTGATATTAATCCAGTGCTTTTTGCTCCTTAAATGTTTTCATTTTTACAGCTCATTTGATATCTTAAAAAGTGTTTAAAATTTGTAGAACAGTAAAATGGAAAAGCGAAAGTTTATCGTAATCTATTCTCCAGGAGAAAAACCGAACTTTTGTTTTGTGATATATTCTGGATTTTTTTCCTGTGCACATTTTGTAATACACATGTATAACTATTGACGTCATGTTGTACCTGAGCCACACTTGCTTTTATTCACTTAATATACATTATGGGACTCTTTTCTTAACACAACATGTAAGCCTCTCTCATTCTTTTTAATGGCTTCACAGATCTTACTACACAGACGTACTAGAATTCATTTATCCCAGTGTTACATATCAGAGTTGTTTCCACATTTTGTCCTAAATTTGTTATGAACTGTACAAGGCACAGCACCCCCTGCAGCGATGGCACCAGCTCCATTACTACACTGCACACCCTGTACTTAACCCCCCCGTACTGAAGAAACACAGTGACATTCAGACAGATCACCTGCCCCAGGGAGACAGCAGAGTCAACTTTCCCAAGATACAGAGTTGAACCCAGGCAATCTGACATCAGAGATCCTGTTTAAATCATTAGCTATTTATCCTATATAAATCATATTTCTCAAGTATTTTTCATATATCATTAAGTATAATATTTAGTATTTCACTAAAAACAGTAGACTTCAAAAATTAAATTTAGCAAACTTGCCACCAGTTCTGCTCTTGCATACTATAAACAATCAAACACAAACCTCTACACAGCAGAGCTTGGCACAACATTGTAAATCAACTATACTCCAATTTAAGAACAAAAAATAAACCTCTAACTAATCTTAACTTTCTTTTCTTGGGCTCCAAAATCACTGCAGATGGTGACTGCAGCCATGAAATTAAATTAAAAGACACTTGCTCCTTGATACAAAAGCTATGACCAACCTAGACAGCATATTAAAAAGCAGAGACATCACTTTGCCCACAAAAGTCTGTCTAGTGAAAACTATGGTTTTTCCAGTAGCAGGTATAAATGTAAGAACTAGATCATAAAGGGGCTGAGAGCCAAGGAACTGATGCTTTCGAACTGTGGTGCTGGAGAAGACTCTTGAGCATCTCTTGGACTGCAAAGAGATCAAAATAGTCAATCCTAAAGGAAATCAACCCTGAATATTCATTGGAAGGACTGATGCTGAAGCTGAAGCTCCAATACTTTGGTCACCTGATGCGAAGAGCCAACTCATTGGAAAAGACCCAGATACTGGGAAAGACTGAAGGCAAGAGAAGTGGACGACAGAAGATGAGATGGTGGGATGGCATCACTGACTCAATGGACATGAGTTTGAGCAAACTCCCAGAGATAGTGAAGAACAGGGAAGCCTGGTGTGCTGCAGTCCATGGCGATGCAGAGCAAACACGACTGAGTGACTAAACTAAATTTTAGACATGATGATATGAAGGAGAGACAAGACTGGTACAAAAAAAGAACGTAGTGACTGTTGCCTATTTTCTCACCCATATTTCTAATTAAGAAGTAAATATGTACATTGGAAGTAGAATAATCACGGTAAAATTTTATAAGCATTCAGTTCAGTTCAGTTGCTCAGTTGTGTCCGACTCTTTGCGACCCCATTAATTGCAGCACGCCAGGCCTCCCTGTCCATCACCAACTCCCGGAGTTCACTCAAACTCATGTCCATCAAGTCAGTGATGCCATCCAGCCATCTCATCCTCTGTCATCCCCTTCTCCTCCTGCCCCCAATCCCTCTCAGCATCAGAGTTTTTTCCAATGAGTCAACTCTTCACATAAGGTGGCCAAAGTACTAGAGCTTCAGCTTTAGCATCAGTCCTTCCAATGAACACCCAGGACCGATCTCCTTTAGAATGGACTGCTTGGATCTCCTTGCAGTCCAAGGGACTCTCAAGAGTCTTCTCCAACACCACAGTTCAAAAGCATCAATTCTTCGGCACTCAGCTTTCTTCACAGTCCAACTCTCACATCCATACATGACCACTGGAAAAACCATAGCCTTGACTAGACGGACCTTTGTTGGCAAAATAATGTCTCTGCTTTTGAATAAGGTATCCAGGTTGGTCATAACTTTCCTACAAGGAGTAAGCGTCTTTTAATTTCATGGCTGCAATCACCATCTGCGGTGATTTTTGGAGCCCCAAAAAAATAAAGTCTGACACTGTTTCCCCATCTATTTGCCATGAAGTGATGGGACCAGATGCCATGATCTTCGTTTTCTGAATGTTGAGCTTTAAGCCAACTTTTTCACTCTCCTCTCTCACTTTCATCAAGAGGCTTTTTAGTTCTTCTTCACTTTCTGCCATAAGGGTGGTGTTATCTGCATACGTGAGGTTATTGATATTTCTCCTGGCAATCTTGATTCCAGCTTGTGCTTCTTCCAGCCCAGCATTTCTAATGATATACTCTGCATAGAAGTTAAATAAGCAGGGTGACAATATACAGCCTTGACAAACTCCTTTTCCTATTTGGAACCAGTCTGTTGTTCCATGTCCAGTTCTAACTGTTGCTTCCTGACCTGCATATAGGTTTCTCAAGAGGCAGGTCAGGTGGTCTGGTATACCCATCTCTTTCAGAATTTTCCACAATTTATTGTGATCCACACAGTCAAAGGCTTTGGCATAGTCGATAAAGCAGAAAATAGATGTTTTTCTGGAACTCTCTTGCTTTTTCCATGATCCAGAGGATGTTGGAAATTTGATCTCTGGCTCCTCTGCCTTTTCTAAAACCAGCTTGAACATCTGGAAGTCCATGGTTCACATATTGCTGAAGCCTGGCTTGGAGAATTTTGAGCATTACTTTACTAGCGTGTGAGATGAGTGCAATTGTGCAGTAGTTTGAGCATTCTTTGGCATTGCCTTTCTTTGGGATTGGAATGAAAACTGATATCAAATATATATACTAAACACAAAAGAATGCTTTTATGTTTAGGTTCATTTAACACTAGGTAAAAATTTAATGTGTGGAAAGAGACTGTCTAAAACAGGATGTCCTCTTTATAGAAAGAGCTACTGATCAAAGGCAAAGGAGTAGATAAAGAAACATTACCTTTAAATAGCTTTGCATCGCAATCGAATTCTAATAGAAAAAACAAGACTGAAAAGAAAAAAAATCTTCAACCTGAAATGTGAACTAAATAAACAATAACAGATCTGAGCTTTATTCACACACAAGAGAATTTTGATTTAAATGCTCTTGGGATGAAATTCAGTGACTTGATTATGCAGGTTTCTAAAACACTGTGTTAAACTAAGCTAACTGCTGAATAACCATAAGAAGCTGAGACAGCGAGAGTGACATATCTTCTGAATCATCAAGTGGCACAGGCTCCTGAAAGCTTGATTCAAGCATCTGGGCTAGAGTTGGAATGTAGTAAAGTCAGTAAGTCTGTGGGGGAATCTGGGCTTCTCACAAAACTAGATATACAAGAGGAGACTACAGGGATGGATCAAAATATATTCAGAAATTTTTCAGTTCAATTTACATCCTGATTTTAGCATCATAAATATTAAAACTTCTCCAATAGGGAGTACATAAAATAAGGCAAATGTAAGTAGCAATATTTTAATGACTTAGGATAAAACGCAAGCTGAGCCCCATCCCTAGAATTTCTGATTCAGCAGGTTTGCAGTTGGGCCTGAAAATGCCCAGATGACACTGATGCTGCTGGTCCAAGGAACACATTTTTGAGAAACAATGATATAAAAAATAACTACTTACAATTCTTTAGCTGGTATATAACAGTTACCTGAATTCATCTAACTATTACGAAACTACGGTTGTCCACTGTTAGGCATCGGGGCCGTTCAGAGCAAACTATCAAGCGCTGCATGTCTGGGGCAGCACGGTCACCTCTGCTAGAACAAGATGAGGCAAGTGGCTCACCCTCTATCAGGATAAGCAGCAGGGCAGCGCTTCTTTAAAAAACTGAAATGGCCCAAGCAACTATCATGGAGAAGCAGACCAGATACATTTCTTTTTGGCCTCTGGTCACCAGATGGTAACGAAGAGTAGGGACTATGGAGGCAAGTAAACTGGTGTGATCCATGGGAATTATTACTCTTAACTGAGCTTCAGACCATTTTTAGTTGAGAACTCTTCACTTTCTCAATTCAAATGAGGAGTCCTCTCTCTGTGCTAACAAAATATTTTCTTTATACCTAATGCCATAACACTCATCACACGGTACTGTCCATACGTGTTTTCTTCCAGGCGAGACTGAAACACCTGAACAGAGAAGCGTATATTATGCAGTTTTCTATTTTACTGTCGAGCTGAGTGCCTTCTACACAGAAAGGGCACAAATCCATGTTTGCTGACAGAAATGCAATCAAAACAAAGTCCAATTAAAATTCTTCATTTATGACTGTGAGAGAAACATATCCTGTTTTATCCTTTCCATGTTAAGTTCAATTTCTCCATTATTAAGTATCACTGAAATTAAAGGCACAAGGATGTAACAAACTTTTTTATTCAATAAGTATGTATTGAGCCCCTACTATATTCAAGTACTAATCCAGGCACTGGATATACAGCAATAAGCAAAACAGTTCCTGCTTCATGGATTATGGTCTAGCCAGGAAGACAGATAGGTATGTACAGTACAGGGCTGGCTCATGACAAGCGCAGTGAAAAAACCCCAAAAAGCCAAACCAAACGTGGAGATGGTCTTTCAGAAATGTGGACTAAGAAGGGGCTCACTGAGATGGTGACCTTAGGGCAGAGACTCAACCACAAAGCAAGCCAAGATGGGATGACCCGGATACGAGCGGCGCAGGCAGGGGCTGGGATGAGGGCAGAGGAAGGGAGGGCTGACACACCGTGCTGTCAGGACCCAGGCTCGATCAGCAGATCACCAAGCATTTTAACCGGCAAATGGTGGAGTGGGGAACACTACAGGGGATCACCAATCCTAAAGGATAGTAACAGCTTCTCCAAACTCATGGATCACCTCTAAATATGTACAAGTGGGCAACAAACATTTTCATCGCAGATAATGTGTGCATACATGAGACGCAGACCCTTAGACATGGGAAACGTGTGGGAGTTTTCCAAGGCTAGGCTATTAGGCTTAACCATTGCAGCAAAGTCTTTTAGGGATAAGGAGGAGGTAGAAAGTAGGCCCTGGATCATGAAGGTAAACAAAAAGAGGTCATCACTTTAACAAGATGTAAACAGGGTGAGAAATTTGAATTAGGAAAAACAAGAAAGAGTAGTAGCCTATAATTAATTAATAAATTAGAATTACTTATCTTTGGGAAAAATAAATTTTTATGTAGTATTTACTACTACTAGCTGAAAAACTACTATAACAAACACTAACTTCCTGTAATATTTTGAAAACAAACAAAATATCCTATGTCATAATACTGAAGGTGACTGAACGCCAACTTCCTGTTCTTGCCTAAGGACCCTCTTGCATCAGGAATGACTCAAACCATCTGCAACGTCTAATCAAACCAGAAAGTCTTGATTATGCCACAAGCCAGATGATCAGTCTCTCCCTCTCACCTGCCCCACAACTCAGGAATACAGATGTAACCCAGGATACTGAAAGTTTATTAAACAAAACTTAGTGGTTCAAAGTACAGGGCTATCAAGAAGTAAGAGCAGCTGGAAAAAGTAGATGCAATACATCTTTCAAAGGAATCTAATTTGGACCAATTTCAGTTTTGAAATTCTGGTCTCTGACATTTATGATGAATCACAAACTGCATTACTACATTGTTCTAAGCTCCTTACAAGCACATACTAAGCCAACTAACAGTCCCATGGTATAGCTCCTATTATTATCCTCACTTTACAGATGAGCAAACTAAACCCAGAAAAGTTGCCCCAGATTACTTAGCCCAGACTAGTAACTGGCAGAGGGTGGATCCAAACCCAGATAGTTCTAGCTTTCCAGAACTCATGCTCTTAAGTACTACGCTGCAATTATGACAAACATTAATCAAAAGGAGTGTTTTTAAAAATTTCTTCTCCTAGAACTTTCATGAAATCTCATTGCTTCAGTCATATTCACATAGATGGCTCTTATATCTTTAATACTTCTCACATGGACACCACCAGTCTTTCTCCTTCACCAACTCCACACTAACACTCCATAAAACATGTCCTCATATTTGAGTTGATTTTACTTTACAATACAATTGCCCTTGTTCCTCAGATAAAACTTAAATGTAGACTTCCGTATTTCCATGACTAAATTTTAGCAGTAACCAAGGACACATTTTATGTACCTTAAGAGCATCCTGCCTCACACCTCCTCTGAGGACGCAGCTCTATGACTCAGAGCTCCCTAAGGCCCTGGGAGCCTGGGCTTCACTGGGCTATCCAAGGCCCTCTGTCGCCGGCCATTACAGAGGACACTGAGGAGGGCCTAAAGTGTCGCCTCTACAGCTCACGCCCTCCTCACTCCGTAGTGGTTCAGACCTGCCAACTCCTCTCCCTTCTCCGAGGACCTCCCGCAGGGGCTCCTCTCCCGCCCGGCCTTGCTCAGTTGCTCAGCCAACTCTTCCTCTTCCCTCCCCAGTGTGGACACACCTTCCTCAAGAGGGCTTTGCCTACAAACACAAAGGTTCATTCCTCTCCTATGCATCATGCGCTTCTTTGGTGAGATGATTCTAGCGCATCAGTAACTTAGTAATCCACTCAAAGTGAGTCCTCCTGGCATGGCCTGTCTTTCCAGTACTCAGCACAGTCATGCACTTTTCACCTCCACACATACCCCCAATACACAAACCCCAGCCTGTCTCCTCCGAGCCTTCACGATTTTTAGCCATTGAAATCCTGCCCTATTTTCATGTTTTATCTTTGTGAAGCTTTTCTTAATTTCCATCCCACTACTAACATTCTTCCCCACCTGTGAATAGAAATTGCACTTGTTTTTCATTTTTTGGATGCTTATCTTGTATTTGTTCTTTAACAGTGAGTTTAACTCAGAATTTATCATTTTGCACTAGAATCGAAAAAAAAGAGTTCTCCATGTTTTTTGAGTAGTACGTTCAATTTCTGCTTCATTAACAAGGCTAAAACCTTTTGACCGTGTGGATCACAACAAACTGTGGAAAATTCTTAAAAGAGATGGGGATACCAGACCACAGTACCTGCCTCCTGAGAAACCTGTATGTCAACAAGCAACAATTAGAACTGGACATGGAATAACTGACTGGTTCAAAACTGGGACAGAAGTATGTCGAGGCTATATATCATCACTTTGCTTATTTAACTTGTATGCAGAATACATCATGAGAAATGCTGGGCTGCATGAAGCACAAGCTGGAATCAAGGTTGCAGGTGAAATATCAATAACCTCAGATACGCAGATGACACCACCCTCATGGCAGAAAGCGAAGAGAAACTAAAGAGCCTCTTGATGAAGGTGAAAGAGAAAAGTTAACAAAAAAACTGGCTTAAAGTTCAACATGAAAAAACTAAGATCATGGCATCCAGTCCCATCACTTGATTGCAAATAGGTGGGGAAACAATGGAAAAAGTAACGGATTTTATTTTTGGGGATCCAAAATCACTGTGGATGGTGACTGCAGCCATGAGATTAAAAGACGTTTGCTCCTTGGAAGAAAAGCTATGACAAACCTAAAGAGTATTAAAAAGGTGAGACATCACTCTGCTGACAAAAGTCTGTATAGTCAAAGCTATGGTTTTTCCAGTAGTCAGGTACAGATGTGAGAGTTGGATCATAAAGAAGGCTGAGAGCCAAAGAATTGATGCTTTCGAATTGTGGTGCTAGAGAAGATCCTTGAAAGTCCCTTAGATAGCAGAGAGATCAAACCAGTCAGTCCTAAGAGAAATCAACCCTGAATATTCAATGAAGGACTGATGCTGAAGCTGAAGCTCCAATACTTTGGCTCCCTGATGTTAAGAGCCGACTCATTACTCAATGGACATGACTTTGAGAAAACTCGGGCGGATAGTGAAGGACAGGAAAGCCTAGCATGCTGCAGTTCATGGGGTCGATAAGGTAAGATTAAACTCTAGCCCATAAGCAAAGAAGAACTAAAGAGCCTCTTGATTAAAGTGAAAGAGGAGAGTGAAAAAGTTGGCTTAAAGCTCAACATTCAGAAAACTAAGATCATGGCATCTGGTCCCATCACTTCATGGCAAATAGATGGGAAACAGTGACAGACTTCATTTTTTTGGGCTCCAAAATCACTGTGATGGGGACTGCAGCCATGAAATTAAAAGACGCTTACTCCTTGGAAGGAAAGTTGTAACCAACCTAGACAGCATATTAAAAAGCAGACACATTACTTTGCCAACAAAGGTCTGTCTAGTCAAAGTTATGGTTTTTCCAGTAGTCATGTATGGATGTGAGAGTTGGACCATAAAGAAAGCTGAGCGCTGAAGAACTGATGCTTTTGAACTGTGGTGTTGGAGAAGACTCTTGGAAGTCCCTTGGACGGCAAGGAGATCCAACCAGTCCATCCTAAAGGAAATCAGTCCTGAATATTCATTGGAAGGACTGATGCTAAAGCTGAAGCTCCAATACTTTGGTCACCTGATGCAAAGAACTGACTCATTGGGAAAGACCCTGATGCTGGGGAAGATTGAAGGTGGGAGGAGAAGGGGACAACAGAGGATGAGATGGTTGGATGGCATCACCAACTCAATGGACACGAGTTTGAGTAAGCTCCGGGAGTTGGTGATGGACAGGGAGGTCTGGTGTGCTACAGTCCAAAGAGTCAGACACGACTGAGCAACTGAAATGAACTGATATATTTTAAGGCTTAGATTGGAATTTCAACACTGTTACTTATTGTATTCTACTCACTACCGTAAACTGTGTCCCCGACCACTGTGCTCATGTCCCATTTTAGCAGATGCTTCAGTGAACTCCACTTATCTGCCTACATCCTGGCATGTCTTCCAGGAAGCTCTAAGTCTTAAAGAAGTACTTTGACTTTTTGGTTTTTATATCTCTTAGGGCTTAGCACTACCACCAAATACAACTGAAGTTTGTTGAGCTGATATGATTAAGAACTTACCTGTGAAAAGAATGATGGATTAATCTTGGTCAAGTCAGTCTCTCTATCCTCAGTTTGTGCTTTTATAGATCATAGACTTTTTTTTAATAAGTTGGTAACATTTTGCAGTGCTCTTATACTAAATGAGCTCTCATGTGAAATGGTGGAGTAATTCATATGTAATAGGTACTTAGGAAAGGTTTTTTTTGTTGTTGTTTTCTTACTGAAAATAGAAATAAAATAAGAATAGGAATAACAAAGTGGATCTTTAATAACATTTCTATGGTTTTACGTTCACCATTCTAGAGTCGTCTATCTGCGTAGCTCATGAACCAGCTGTCTGGCATCTCCTGGAAACTTGTTAGAAATACAGAATTTCAGGTCCTACACATGACCTACAGAATCAGAATCTGCATTAAAAAAATATATATATTCCCAGGAGATTCCTTTATACATTTACAAATTGAGAACCACTGATTTACAATACTATGAACTGTGGTGTTGTGCTCTTGAGAGTCCCTTGGACTTCAAGGACATCAAACCAGTCCATCCTAAAAGAAATCAGTCCTGAATATTCATTGGAAGGACTGATGCTGAAGCTCAAACTCCAACACTTTGGCCACCTGATGCAAAGAACTGACTCACTGGAAAAGACTCTGATGCTAGGAAAGGCTGAAGGCAGGAGGAGACAGGGACGACAGAGAACAGGAGGGTTGGCTGTCATCTCCGACTCGATGGACATGAGTTTGAGCAAGCTCCGCGAGTTGGTGATGGACAGGGAAGCCTGGAATGCTGCAGTCCAAAGCGGGTTGCAAAGAATTGGACACAACTGAGGGACTGAATTGAACTGATTTATAATTCAGAAAACTAATATGGCTTGCTTGGTTTTTTTCATGCATTATAAATGAAATTAAACTTAAGAGACAGCACACTTTAAAGAAAACTATGAAAGGTTTAAACTCAAGACAGATCTGGGTTCAAATTCTGAATTCAATATTTATAATTATTTATACTAGTAATTATATTAATATAAATAATATTTATAATTATTAGCCTTCTAACCTTGAGCAAATTCCTGATCTGCTTGATGCTCACTTTCCTCACAAAAATGGAGATAAGTACTTCTTCAACTAATTGCTAAAAGGATTTAAAGGAGAAAGTGCTTGACAGAGACCCAGGCTTATAAAAGATACTTTTAGAAAAAGTCATTCCAACCCTTTCTTGGAAGTTCTGCCATTTTGTGCTAACAATATACATACTTCAACAAAAATTGTATATAAGATCAAGATAAGCTTATGATAAAATAAACCTGGTCTCGAAATGACTGGATAATTAAAACAGGAAACCCATAGGTTTTCCCTTCTATAGGAGAAGAACCCTAGAAAGGAGTAATTTTTAAGTCTCCCAAATCTTTCAGGACCCAGCCTTCTTAACTGTCTTTAGCCTCGCTTCCTCACCGTTCTATCACAAGTCATATGGGGCTGGGGGTTTGAGGCTCAGTGATCTCTCACAAAATGCTTCCTTTACCTTCTCCCTTCTTCCGCAAACTTAAGTCCCACTCAACTACTAAAGGCAATGGCAACCCACTCCAGTACTCTTGCCTGGAGAATCCTAGGGACAGGGGAGCCTTGTGGGCTGCTGTCTATGGGGTCGCACAGAGTCGGACATGACTGAAGTGACTTAGCAGCAGCAGCACCAACTACTAAAATTTAGGTTTTGAGTTCAGTCACTTCTTACCACTTCCCTTCAAACACTCTGGTCCATTGTTTCCCCTGAATTATTGCAATTGCCCAGTAACTAATCTTCCTTCTTTTTAAAAACTTACTCAAGATCATGTCCCTGCTCTGTTCAAAACCTACAAACCCCTATATAATATGGCTTCCATGCTCCTTTTCACCGCTCTGTTCCAGCTGCAATGGCCTTCCTGCTGTTCTTCCAATGTGCCTCAGCCCCTCTGACCTGGCTGTTGCGATAGGCACGGAACATTCCCTTCCCCAGCTATCTGCATGGCTCTTCAGTTCATTTGGATCTTTGCTCAAAAATCACTGATTACAGAGGACTATCCTGGAGAAGCTATTTAAAAATGATCATCTCCCTCCATCCCCAGTCAATCCCTCTCTGATGCTTAACTATTTTTCCCTTTCCATTTTTAACTGATGACACTGTGTATTTGTTTCTGTTCTATATTCTTATAGAACATTTAGAGTCGTGCTCTGCACACGTTCAATATTCAGCATTTGTTGCGGGAGTGAGCCAACCTTAAAGATGTCTGCTCTGCCCTCTGCAGCTCTATCTACCTGTTCTCCCGGCTTTCTCGGCTCAGTGTTTGTCTCCCATAGCATTTACTGTTGCATGGGGAAAAATTATTTTACCTTGACTTCATAATCCAAGTGGCCATTACAATGTCTAGTATAGAGTAACAGATACTTGTTGAATGAGTAATTTAGAAAGGGAACAATTCAATTGTTTCAAGGTTGAATAAGAAGACTTTTAAATCCCTTAGTCTGTTACAGCCAGATGAACTTCCCACAGGAAAAGGCCAAGTGCCAGCTCAGAGAACTTTCCAACATGAAACTCTTCAGGCTTTCTTAAGTGTAACTTGAGTCTTAAGATTGTAACTTTATAGCTTTAGTATGTAAATTTATAAAAGATTAGCTTTCTACAAGCTTACTTAGACCTCAGAAATGTTCCAATAAAGTAATGACCGTTGGTAAAATTTTAACCTAAAGTTTTATCACCTCTTTACCTTTTTAACTCCAAAGAAAATTATTATTTTGAAAAACTCTACTGTTGCAAGATTTTTTTCATTTCACTGATGCTGGCTATATATGGTAGTCTATGGATATCATTTTAAAAGAATTAGCATCTTAATCTTTCACACAAATATTCCTCTTGTGAGTCATAAAATTATTACAGCAAAGAATAGCCAGGATTTAGAAATCAGTAGGAAAGGCAGAAGTAATACTGCAATGCTTATCAAAAGAAGACACGAAAACAGGCATTTATTTAGTTCTTAAATGTAAATAATTTAATCTTTTTTATCCTTTCTACTCCAAAGCTGAGCAAAGTCTCCAAAATTCTACAAATAATCACTGTGGAAAAGTTGAACATGGACACATGTATTTTAAAACACTACTTCCTAATAACTCATTTTACTAAGAGCTGGTAGCAAAGGTATGCATCAATTTTTTCCTGTATATTCTTTAACAATATCTTCATACTCTTCTAAGTTAGTCTGTTAAAGTAACCAAAATAAGCTTATATCCTTTTTTTCATTAGGCTCAGTATTTACAATAAATTCTTAGTAACTTTCAGAATTCAAGTGAACTTAACTTTCCCAAATGATTACTCAAGAGGCTTTTAATAACATTTTAAAAAATATTTGTTATTCATGCCCTAAGATCACATCAAGGGACCTCAGCAATCTTGAGCTTCTATATGTCTCCCCTTGCTTTCGAAGATAACCTCTAAAGTAAAGAAGACAGAAAAGAATTAACTTGTATGAAATAATGGGCATATAACTAAATATATGAATGCAGTTCAATCCCTGGGTCGAGAAGATCCCCTGGAGTAGGAAATGGCACCCTGCTCCAGTATTCTTGCCTGGAGAATTCAATGGACAGAGCAGCATAGCAGGCTACAGTCCGTGGGGTTGCAAAGAATCGAACAACATATATTGTACATGCCAATATGTTAAGTAATATATAAACACATGCCCTGATTCCAGAATAACTGAATTTAAAGTTCCACTGATACATTTGGTGTGGAGGGAGTCTGAAAGTCATTTCAGAAATGTAACTAAGTAAATTCAGAATAAAGCTAACACCTTGCTTCATTTGCCAAATGCTGCTGCCTTGCTCAGGTATTCTGAGCTTTAATATTATTTAGAAAATACTTTTCAGTTAAAAATCATGAATGGAATTAGTCAATATCAAGAGTGATTCCCACTGCAGAAGGAGTGAGAAGCTCTCACCACCAGAGTAACATACAGGCCATTAGCTGCCCTGACATGAGTGCCATGTTTCATCAGCAGCAATGTCATGAAACCATCAAGATTAAAAAGTGCCAACCCAGTCCAGTATTCTTGCCTGGAGAATCCCATGGACAGAGGAGCCTGGTGGGCTACAGTCCACGGGGTCGCAGAGTCAGACATGATTGAGCGACTAACACTAACTCGGAAGAACTAAATACTGAAGATATAATTGCAAGCTATTGTCATCTGCAACTCGTTTGGAGATTCTAATTGGATTATTTTTTCTATTTCACAAATAAATATTTTTACCATCATAATCCCTATATATTGTTTACTGATAACTTTAATTAACATGAAATGGACTGGTCCATATTTTTAAATTAAAAAAGTAGTTCTTGCTTCCATAGTATTAACCATTTTTTTAGGAACTTAATTAACAAATAAATCAAGACACTGAATAAAACAAACTGAGTCTCTTAAGGATTATATTCATTTGGAATTATTATGTTTTTTGCTTTTTACTCTTTTCTCTTTTCCTGTGGTCATCTTTCTTAATTTACCAAAATTAGCAGATGAGAAAAAAGCACTAATTTTGGTTTAAAAAAGATTATTTGGGATACACTGCCTCTGTCCTGTATTTCACTGCTTCGATGTTGGGCTTTATTATAGTTTTATTCCCATTTGGTATACTTTAGTATAGTCTTGTTCCCTATATTACAACTTCAGGTTGGCAGATTATTTCCACCTTACAATAACCAAAAACTTTAAAAATCAGGAAAAAGTCTGACCCATGAGAAGAAAACGATATTTACATTTAACACTCTTACAACTTCTATACCAAATGGGCAATCTATGTGACTCTAAAAGTCAGCAGATAACACATGAGTTGAATAAGAACTAATGATGTATATTTGGTGTTAAAAAGCTTGTAAACATAGCCCTAAAGATAGTGTGGTAAAAGATTATAACAAACTTATTTAAAATGAAGTTAACAGTAATTGGACTGCAAGGAGATGCAACCAGTCCATCCTAAAGGAGATCAGTCCTAGGTGTTCATTGGAAGGTCTGATGCTGAGGCTGAAACTCCAATACTTTGGCCACCTGATGAGAAGAGTCGACTCACTGGAAAAAACCCTGATGCTGGGAAAGATTGAAGGCGACAGGAGAAGAGGATGACAGAGGATGAGACAGTTGGATGGCATCACTGATGGTGGACTTGAGTCTGAGTAAGCCCCGGGAGTTGGTGATGGACAAGGAGGCCTGGCGTGCTGCAGTCCATGGGGCTGCAAACAGTCGGACATGACTGAGTGACTGAACTGAACTGAACAGTAATTACCAGGTAATGTAAACTGATTAAACTGTAAAATATCATATGAAATCACATTTACTTTATTATTCAGTATATTATATCAAGCACTGTATTTTGTTAATAATAATTTCTATGTATCCACTTTGTATAAAGATTGTATCATTTAATCTTCACCACAGCCCTACAAATTCAGTGTTATTATTTTTATTGTCACTCCATTTTCCAAGTGAAGAAATGAGGCACAAGTAAATATACTCCTTTATCCAAGATCTTATAGTCAATTAAGAGACAGAGCTGGGATTCAAACCTGTGACCACCTGACCCAGAGCCCTTGATCTCTAACCCTAACCCTTATTCTAAACTCCTCCTGAGTTCACTCCAAAGGTGAAAAGCAGAACTTAAACGCTTGCGAACTACAACACATGAAGTAGGAATCAGCAACTCCTAAACTCTGAGGTCAGCTTTGTACTTTTCATACATCCTTAGCTCTTCTGTGTTTTTTAAAGTTAAAAATCTCACTATCAACCTTTTACCTGTTATTGTTACATTTCACATCTGCTCTATGTCGTATTTTCCTTGGTAACAATCTTTTTCCCATCTGAAATTTGGTCCTCTGAGAGATTACACAAAGCAGAAGTAATACAACAGGCAAATATCAAGGCACCTCCAAACGACCCACTATGCCTGCTTCTCAATGTTTCCCCCACAGCAATGGAGGTGCTGAGCAAATTCCTTCAACATGCATCATCTTCCACGATCAAGACGGCATTTTCTCCACCCATCTTGACAGATTTCCTAGGAATTCCATGCAGGTTTTCATAACAGGGAAATCAGAAAGTGCTGTATTGGCAGATTCAGGCATTAGTCAAATAAATGCCAGACTTAAACCATGAAAATAATGAATTCCTTAAAATGTACCTGTAACAAGACATTTGATTTTATCAAATTGTTATCAAAGGTAGATTTTTAAAAAAGCAGACAACAGAGGGTTCACTGACATTGCATCATTTAAATCAAGGCTTATGCCATTTTTAATAATCCTAAATAGTCACCTGTCCTTTGGCACCAAGTTATTTCTGGATTATCACAGGATATATTTTCTTTATACTGCAGCTTTAAGATTCAGCAATCTTGTGAATCATTGGTGACAAGCTACTAATAAAAAGCTTCATATAAATGGAGCTCTCACACACTCTGTCTCACATACATACATGACTACTGGAAAAACCACAGCTTTGACTATGCAAACCTTTGTCACCTCTTTTTAATACGCTGTTTACATTTGTCATAGCTTTTCTTCTAAGGAGCATAAAAGGAGAGTTGGATCATAAAGAAGCCTGAGCACCAAAGAATTGATGCTTTTGAACTGTGCTGTTGGAGTAGACTCTTGAGAGTCCCTTGGACAACAAGGAGATCAAACCAGTCAATCCTAAAGGAAATCAGTCCTGAATATTCATTGGAAGGACTGATGCTGAAGTTGAAACTCCAATACTTTGGCCACCTGATGCAAAGAGCTGACTCACTGGAAAAGACCCTGATGATGGGAAAGACTGAGAGCAGGAAGAGAAGGGGACGACAGGATGAGATGTTTGAATGGCATCACCGACTCAATGGACATGAGTTTGAGCTAACTCTGGGAGCTGGTTATGGACACGGAGGCCTGGCGTGCTGCAGTGGGTCAGAGACAACTGAGCAACAACAATGTGCCATAAACATAATACATTTAATGTAACTTGTAAGGGGCAATCATCGATTTAATAGAATACGGTTTGTGTATACTTTTATATATGTATATATTATATATTTAATGTAAAGAAAAGTAGAATTATTTTACTTATTATTCAAATTTCCTCCTATTTTGTAATTTTCCTTTCCTCACATTTCAAATTCCTTTTTACTAAGTTCACTGTCTTGGTTAATTCAGTCATTTCAGTTCAGTTGCTCAGTCGTGTCCGATTCTTTGCGACCCCATGAACTGTAGTACACCAGGCTTCCCTGTCCATCACCAACTCCCAGAGTTCACTCAAACTCATGCCCATTGAGTCAGTGATGCCATCTAGCCATCTCATCCTCTGTCGTCCCCTTCTCCTTCTGCCCCCAATCCCTCCCAGCATCAGAGTCTTTTCCAATGAGTCAACTCTTCGCATGAGGTGCCCAAAAAATTGGAGTTTCAGCTTTAGCATCAGTCCTTCCAATGAACACCCAGGACCGATCTCCTTTAGAATGGACTGATTGGATCTCCTTGCAGTCCAAGGGACTCTCAAGAGTCTTCTCCAACACCACAGTTCAAAAGCATCAATTCTTCGGCGCTCAGCTTTCTTCACAGTCCAACTCTCACATCCATACATGACCACTGGAAAAACCACAGGCTTGACTAGACGGGCCTTTGTTGGCAAAATAATGTCTCTGCTTTTGAATAAGGTATCCAGGTTGGTCATAACTTTCCTTCCAAGGAGTAAGCGTCTTTTAATTTCATGGCTGCAATCACCATCTGCGGTGATTTGTGGAGCCCCCGAAAATAAAGTCTGACACTGTCTTGCTAATTAAATGGCCAGTTAAAAGAATATAAATTTCTTCATAGGATCAAATAAGTCTTGCCTCTAGAACCCTTTCCAGGTGTATCTTTAAGTGATTTCTCAGTGGCTCAGAGGTGAAGAATCTGCCTGCAATGCAGGAGACCTGGGTTTGATCCCTGGGTTGGGAAGATCCCCTGGAGAAGGGAAATGGCAACCCACTCCAGTATCCTTGCCTGGAAAAATCTCATGGACAGAGGAGCCTGGTGGGCTACGGTCGCAGAGAGTCAGACATGACTGAGCGACTAATACTAACAGAAATTTAGCCAATTATAAATCACATACCTCCAGTCTAGCAATAAAACTCATCATTTCAACCTCATATTGTGAAAAAGACACAAAATGCAAAAGTAAAGTCATCATTTCTGCTAAACCAAATTCCAGTGAAAGAAACTGGATTTCATAACATCTTAGAACTGGAGAAAATCTAAAAATATAGTTCCATTAAAACCTATGCAGAAACCTAGAGAGTCTAGAGAAAATATAGGAAAGTGATCTGATTAGAAATAATGAGAACAGAACACAAAGCTGGACTCAAATATTTGGATGAGGCGAGTTCTTTTTTATAAAAGATTAACAATAGGAAGTTCCAGTTAAAATAATTAATGACAAAAAATGTAAATCTAGCTGCATTTAGCTTGATTAACTCAGTAAAGGGTTTCAAAACAGCTGTGTATCCTCTTTTATACAAAGGCTTCAGATTAGCAGGTTCAGAGGGAATTGTCTTCAAGGTGAAAACTGTCTGCAGATACCTTGCTTAACTGGAAATAGGCTAGCAACTTTGTCAATACCCTGAAAATTTATTTAAATATCCTCACAATTCTTGCTCACAGGCGCCAGGCTTTGAAAACTTAAAAGAGTATTTTCCAAGCACAGAGGAGTATCACTTTTGCTGCTGTACTCTAGGAGAAATCCTTGACTGAGAGATAAGATCATTTTCTCTTAAAGCTATTTGAGAAATCATGCTCTGTACCTCAGTGGAGAATGCAGTCACCAAACACAGTAAGTTCGGTTCAGACGGAGAAGGGGAAGCCCCTGAGTTGAACCCTTATTAACATGACATTATGGCTGTAACTGTACATGAACATGAGGTTATCAAGATTACAGTTCCCATGGCATTCATTCCAAAGCATCGCAACAACACAAAGTCTTCTATTTTTAAATAGCCTCTCAAGGTTTCTCAAATGTGAAGTGAGCCTAATAACAGCACCTAATTTAATGACCATTATGGGGATTGTACAAATGACCTTAGCAGGAAGCCTGGCATGTAAACAGGGCTTCCTGTTATTATTTAACACCTTGGTGGCTCAGATGGTAAAGAATCCGCCTGCATGCAGGAGACCTGGGTTCGATCCCTGGGTTGGGAAGATCCCCCGGAGGAGGGCAAGGGAACCCACTCCAGTATTCTTGCCTGGAGAATCCCATGGACAGAGGAGCCTGGGGACTACTTGCAAAGAGTTGGACACGACCGAGCGACTAAGCAGAGAACAGCACACACCACACCACCACTTCAGCATGCCCAGGTCTCTGAGGGGTGGCTTTTCCCATTTCAGGTCCTGCCTTCAACTCTCCACATCTAAGCCTCTCTTCATACAACTCCCAGCCCCTCCCCACAAAAACACACCAACCCACTACAATTGTGCCTCCTGCCACTTTACTCAAACCATTCCTCCCTAAGTCACCTCTTTAATTAACACAGCAGCAAGCATGTCTAGTCATTTTTATGTAGTACAGAAAAACACATTTCATATTTTACAAAACACAGAGCTGAAATAAAAATATACACAAATATTCTAAAATCCATTAATACCAATTTGATACATACTTTTGGTTTTAAACATAAACTTGATTCCAATTATTTTCATTTCCTTAGACCATTACTGTTAGAAAATTTAATAGGAAAAACATAAACAAACCAATGTTCTAAAAGTATAATAGTCAATCTTACAGAAGCAAAATGCTTGATCTTCCAAGATAAAAGTTAAATTAATGAATTATTTTTTACTAATTTCCCAGGTATAGTTTTAGTTGGATGATGACAAAATGAAAAACGAGCATCATCATCTTTGAACTATAAATACAAAGCAGCTTATACAACTTTTATTTGGATATTTGATAATTAAAAAAATAGCTGTCAAGCAAAAATATTAGTCAATAAATACTTGCATAATATTTGGCCTTTGAAAAAAGTTTAACTTCAATGTCACATATAAAACATATTCTGAGGATAAGTAAAGGTGCTGACATTAAAATAAGCGCAGATAAAATGGAAACTTTATGACAAGAAAAGCTCAGTCACAAATCTTGCCTTGATTTTCATTTTCTTGAATTCTTTCAAGTGTTCAACACATCGAAGGCAAGAATAGTTATGGAACAGCAGAACGTTCTAACACACTGTCATCATCCCTAGGGGCAGAAGGACACTTTAAGTTTCATGAGCTTTCCCACAAGGAATTGTACCCCTCTCTCCACCTCTACCAGTCCCTTTCCAAAGGCTGCTGTTTAAGAAAATCTACAGTGCAGCTTCCAACAGCACGGTGCCCATCGGTCTGCTGGGTAGCGCCGTGAGGGGGAAGGCCATCACGGGCACTGCTGCTGCCGTCTGTGCCCCGACCCAGGACTTCAGCGAGGGGGGTAAAGCACGGGGGCAGGGGCGTGGTCAGAGGCCCAGCCCACAGGCTCCAAGCCCCGAACCCAGGCTTGGGGGGCATCTTCCCCGAGGAGGGGGCAGGGATGACTGCTAAGTCGCTTCAGCTGTGTCCGACTGACTCTTTGTGACCCCATGGACTATAGCCCACTAGGCTCCTCTGTCCATGAGGATTCTCCAGGCAAGAATACTGGAGTGGGTTTCTGTGCCCTCCTCCAGGGGATCTTCCCGGCCCAAGGACTGAACCTGTGTCTCTCAGTCTCCTGCGTTGGCAGGAGGTTCTTTACCCACTAATGCAAGAAGCCCTTTTCCTACCATGCACAAAGATGCATAATGGGTAGCTATGGTCTTGGGCCTATGTAACAAAGAAGAAAGAAGCCATCCAAAATCTAACTGACATAGGGAATAAGGAACTAAACCTTTACTTAGTACCCACTCCGTAGTAGAAGTGTAATATAAAAGCTTTATATGTATATTATTTCCTTTACTGTCTTCCTCTCTATAATAAGGGGCACTGTTACTCCCAATTACACAGATGAGAAAAACAGCAAATTTAAGTAAACTGCCAAATAGGAGACAGAAAAAAATGTACACTCAGGTTTATCTTCTATGAAAAAAGGTGGCAATGTGTTAAATAACATGTACCAGCCCTAAGAAAGGTGCTTTGGGGTTTTGTAAGTTACTCCCTTCCCGTTATTCTCAAAGTAGAACAAACATTCACGCTAAGAGGTGGCTTCCCATCCAAACCACAAAAGGAAGAGGGAAACTTCAACTCTAAGGTCTCACACACAAGAAAGCGGTAGAATAAAGCATGAGCATGTCAAAATTAACCAAACTAGGAATTTGAGACACTCACTTCAGAAATGAAACTTGGAAAACTCCTGGCTTTCAATCACCAAGTCCCATATGTATTCATGATTAAACAAGGGTTTGGTATAGTCGGCTATTTGAAATAAAGTAAATTTCTCTTATGAAAGAGGATAGAAAGTAACCATCAGCCATGTTGCAGTTCCCTTGAAAGAATAACTACTGTCTTCCACAGAAAGTTTCACCAAAGCACTACCTGGCGTGCCCTCAGGACAGCACCGCACTCACCCGAGGCCGAATTCATCACGTTCTGCTGCACCGGTGGGCTGGTCGGGGTGCTGACGTTCATCTGGGAGAGCATGGCCTTCCTGGGGTCCTGCCAGGTTGTTGTCTGATCTATGTGACTGAGACAAAAACATCCCCTGCGTTAGATAACACAGACGAGGCCCTACAAACAGCAGCCTCGCTTCTCAAAACAGGCTAGCTGTGTGAACTAGCAGGCAGGACTCTAAGTGAGCTCTGTGAAAGCAGTCTTACCACCGCACTGCCCTCACCCTTCCTCTGCAAACTTTCCTCATCCTTCTATCACTGAACTTTCTGTTCTGAGCTTTTAGAAGTGCAAAATCTGAAAGTTATGTCGGAAATTTTAAGCGAAGGGAAATCATTTTCACCTAGTAGACAATTATCTGCCATAATTTAAAGTTGAAATGTGATCTATAAATCATCTGTAACAGGAGTCATGTAAGTTAAACCCAAAATTGATTAGGGAAATCACCCACTTTTTTTCCTCCCAAAGCTATAAATGCCAATTAACCATATAATTTGAAGACCTAAAACCCTTTACACTGAACAAAGCACAAAAAGATTAAACATTCTTATTATATTACATACTTCAAAGCCAAAACAGAAATACAAGCTAAGTTTTGATTGTCTTCTATTGATTATTGAAGGACTTTTTCAGGTAAACATTTTCTATGTACTATTAACTTACTACAAAATGTCTAATACATATGCTATGGACATCTTCATCTAAAAAACTGGGGATTAAAAATAGCTAAAAATTACATGAATATGAAACTACAAGGCATCTTGCACAGTATTTGGTTTACAAGCATGCAAAAAAATACTAGTTTTCATCTTCCAGCAAAGTGCAATTATTTCAGTGAAAGAAAAAAAAATTTAAACCCATGAAACTACCTGAACTTTATCGTTCTCTTCTGTTTAATTTATAAAAGCCAGATAACATCTAATGAAAGGCACTAATTAAATATTGCTACATATGATGTAACTGTACTGCAGCTATTGAAAATACTTTAGAATAATATTTAATAGCATAGAAAATATTAATAATACAGATTATAGCACAGCATACAGATTATTAGTTTCTATGCTATTAAATATTATTCTAAAATATTTTCAATATATAGTACATCATATGTAACAATATTTAACTAGTCCCTTTCATTAGATGTTATCTTTCAATTTTTGGGCTTCCCTGATAGCTCAGATAGATCTGATAGAGTACCTGACGAACTATGGAATGAGGTTTGTGACATTGTACAGGAGACAGGGATCAAGACCATCCCCATGGAAAAGAAATGCAAAAAAGCAAAATGGCTGTCTGGGGAGGCCTTACAAATAGCTGTGAAAAGAAGCGAAAAGCAAAGGAGAAAAGGAAAGATATAAACATCTGAATGCAGAGTTCCAAAGAATAGCAAGACGAGATAAGAAAGCCTTTCTCAGTGATCAATGCAAAGAAATAGAGGAAAACAACAGAATGGGAAAGACTAGAGAGCTCAAGAAAATCAGAGATACCAAAGGAACATTTCATGCAAAGATGGGCTCGATAAAGGACAGAAATGCTATGGACCTAACAGAAGCTGAAGATATTAAGAAGAGATGGCAAGAATACACAGAAGAACTGTACAAAAAAGATCTTCATGACCCAGATAATCATGATGGTGTGATCACTCATCTAGAGCCATACATCCTGGAATGTGAAGTCAAGTGGGCCTTAGAAAGCATCACTATGAACAAAGCTAGTGGAGGTGATGGAATTCCAGTGGAGCTATTCCAAATCCTGAAAGATGATGCTGTGAAAGTGCTGCACTCAATATGCCAGCAAATTTGGAAAACTCAGCAGTGGCCACAGGACTGGAAAAGGTCAGTTTTCATTCCAATCCCAAAGAAAGGCAATGCCAAAGAATGTTCAAACTACCGCACAATTGCACTCATCTCACACACTAGTAAAATAATGCTCAAAATTCTCCAAGCCAGGCTTCAGCAATATGTGAACCATGAACTTCCTGATGTTCAAGCTGGTTTTAGAAAAGGCAGAGGAACCAGAGATCAAATTTCCAACATCCACTGGATCATGGAAAAAGCAAGAGAGTTCCAGAAAAACATCTATTTCTGCTTTATTGACAATGCCAAAGCCTTTGACTGTGTGGATCACAATAAACTGTGGAAAATTCTGAAAGAGATGGGAATACCAGACCACCTGATCTGCCTCTTGAGAAATCTGTATGAAGGTCAGGAAGCAAGTTAGAACTGGACATGGAACAACAGAATGGTTCCAAATAGGAAAAGGAGTTCGCCAAGGCTGTATATTGTCACCCTGTTTATTTAACTTCTATGCAGAGTACATCATGAGAAACGCTGGACTGGAAGAAACACAAGCTGGAATCAAGACTGCCGGGAGATATATCAATAACCTTAGATATGCAGATGACACCACCCTTATGGCAGAAAGTGAAGAGGAACTCAAAAGCCTCTTGATGAAAGTGAAAGTGGAGAGTGAAAAAGTTGGCTTAAAGCTCAACATTCAGAAAACGAAGATCACGGCATCCGGTCCCACCACTTCATGGGAAATAGATGGGGAAACAGTGGAAACAGTGTTAGACTTTATTTTTCTGGGCTCCAAAATCACTACAGATGGTGACTGCAGCCATGAAATTAAAAGACGCTTACTCTTTGGAAGGAAAGTTATGACCAACCTAGATAGCATATTCAAAAGCAGAGACATTACTTTGCCAACAAAGGTTCGCCTAGTCAAGGCTATGGTTTTTCCTGTGGTCATGTATGGATGTGAGAGTTGGACTGTGAAGAAGGCTGAGCGTGGAAGAATTGATGCTTTTGAACTGTGGTGTTGGAAAAGACTCTTGAGAGTCCCTTGGACTGCAAGGAGATCCAACCAGTCCATTCTGAAGGAGATCAGCCCTGGGATTTCTTTGGAAGGAATGATGCTAAAGCTGAAACTCCAGTACTTTGGCCACCTCATGTGAAGAGTTGACTCATTGGAAAAGACTCTGATGCTGGGAGGGATTGGGGGCAGGAGGAGAAGGGGAAGACAGAGGATGAGATGACTGGATGGCATCACTGACTCGATGAGTCTCAGTGAACTCCAGGAGTTGGTGATGGACAGGGAGGCCTGACGTGCTGTGATCCATGGGGTCGCAAAGAGTCGGGACACGACTGAGCGACTGATCTGATCTGATCTGATAGCTCAGCTGGTGAAGAACCCGCCTGCAGTTCAGGAGACCCCGGTTCAATTCCTGGGTGAGGAAGATCTGCTAGAGAAGGGATAAGCTACCGTTCTAGTACTCTGCCCTGGAGAATTCCAAGGCAGAGTATATATAGTTCATAGGGTTGCAAACAGTCAGATATAACTGAGTGACTTTCAATCACTCATAGCTTTTTAAAGTAGAGTGTAAAACAGTATGTACAGCATGGAGCTAATTGTTTAAACCTGTGTGCTGAAAGCACATGGGAAGGATACACATCAAAAGGTTTCTTTTTAATGAATTTTTACTGGCGTATATCTGCTTTATAATATTGTATTAGTTTCTTCCATAGAGCAAAGTGAATCAGCTATACATTCCAACATTAGAATGTTTTAACAGTGTTTCTCTCTAGATAGCAAAATTACAGAACTTTGCTTAATAATAGGAAAAGCTAAAGACAGTCATGAACTCACTATCTTTGAAAACGGTGTGGAAGGGCATTAGAAATAAGGGTTATTTCTTTAAAAACTCAAAATCATTTTTTCTATGGCTGTTTAAATTTCAAATCTGATTTCTCTCTTCTTGAATCATCCCCATGATACTCATGTAAATGGTAAGGAAATGACATCCTGTGATTAATTTTCTTGAAACCCGAATGCTCTCGTCAATAATGTCATTTCATCAATAACACAGGGATCTAGGCTCTGACTAGTTCTGTGCTGTGATCAGTTGCTCAGTCCTGTCCGAATCTTTGTGACCCCACAGACTGAAGCCCGCCAGGCTCCTCTGTCCATGGGATTCTCCGGCCAAGAACACTGGGGTGGCTTGCCATGTGCTCAGGCTAGAACAGACCTTAAATATTATCTCCTGGAGATGGGACAATCCTTATTCCTAGGGAAGGAGAAAGAAGAGGAAAACAGAGGGGGTACAAATGCGAAAAATTTGTACACTTGGGAATAACAATGAAACCTGACAACTGAATGCTCTTACAGAGCAACTAACAATGCTGAGAGAAAACATTTAACTGAGTCCACAGTCTCTCAAATACTGCCTGAGCAGCACTTCTTCCCCAGTCGCAGGCGGTCTTCGGCAGTTGCACTAGCGTTGCTCAGGTCCAGACAGCACACGTAAAACCTGCTCAAGTCTGGATATGTAAACACCTCGCTCCAAGAGACCACCTTCCTGGCAAGCCCAGCAACGGCTCTTTTTCCATCCTTCACAAACCACCATAAAATGTTTTCTAGATAGTCTCGTGCTTATAAAGCAGTACACATGACAATTAATACAGTCATACTGAAGGAGAGAAACGTGAAACCTGGAAGACAACCAAAAGGTAGGGAAAGGCTGTTTCTCACTGCCTGTTATAATGTTAAGAAACCAGGAAAAGTGGCCAGCGATTCATTATTACTACCTCTTAAATTTTAATGAAATCGTGTGCCACCTGTCTACTCCTTGTCTGCAGTACTTCTGAAAATCTGTTACATTTGTGAGGGGTGAAAGAGAAGAGGATGGCAGGTTCAGGATTTTAACTGCTGAAGGTTTTCTAATATCTAACAGCTGGTTTCTCTGAAAACTAACCAATGACATAAATCACATTAATCCTTCATAACTAGATTGAAGTCCACCTGAGGGTTTAGGAAGACCCTATTCTGATGACTAATGGAACAACAAATCTTCCCAGATAGAGGAGGCAATCCATAAATCTGTCCCTACGGTTTTCATCTCCTTTAAACAAATTAGGCTTTTAAATATAATGCAGAGAATGTATAGCTTCACTGCTCTTAAGAGTGACTATTTTGCTGAAATGCTACTAAGTGTACAAATGCTAAAATTTCTTCTCCTAAAAAGGTTTCTGTTGAACCTCAGTAAGCTAGTTGAGAGAGGTACAGAGCTATCCTGTTACTTCAGCAAAGGTTTCACTTACTCAAAAAAAGATCTACTTTTCTTTAAGGAATAAATATGCCATCATCTAAATTGTCCCAAACATAAAAGTATTAAGTGCCCGAAGAACTATGGACAGAGGTTCGTGACACTGTACAGGAGGCAGTGATTAAAACCATGCCCAAGAAAAAGAAATGCAAAAAGGCAAACTAGCTGTCTGAGGAGGCCTTACAAATAGCTGGGAAAAGAAGAGAAGTGACAGGCAAAGGAGAAAAGGAAAGATATACCCACTTGAATGCAGAGTTCCAAATAGCAAGGAGAGATAAGAAAGCCTTCCTCAGAGATCAATGCAAGGAAATAAAGGAAAACAATAGAATGGGAAAGACTAGAGATCTCTTCAAGAAAATTAGAGGTATCAAGGGAACATTTCATGCAAAGATGGGCTCAATAAAGGACAGAAATGGTATGGACCTAACAGAAGCAGAAGATATTAAGAAGAGGTGGCAAGAATACACAGAAGAACTATACAAAAAAGATTTTCGATCCAGATAATCACGATGGTGTGATCACTCACCTAAAGCCAGACATCTTGCAGCATGAAGTCAAGTGGGCCTTAGGAAGCATCAGTATGAACAAAGCTAGTGGAGGTGATGGAATTCCAGCTGAGCCATTTCAAATCCTAAAAGACGATGCTGTTAAGGTGCTACATTCAATATTTCAGCAAATTTGGAAAACTCAGTAGTGGCCACAAAACTGGAAAATGTCAGTTTTCATTCCAATCCCAAAGAAGGGCAATGCCAAAGAATGTTCAAACTACTGCAAAACTGCACTCATTTCATGATAGCAAAGTAATGGTCAAAATTCTCCAAGTCAGGCTTCAACAGTACATGAACCAAGAACTTCCAGATGCTCAAGCTGGATTTAGAAAAGACAGAGGAACCAGAGATCAAATTGTCAACATCCACTGGATCATAGAAAAAGCAAGAGAATTCCAGAAAAACATCTGCTTCATTGACTACGCTAAAGCCTTTGACTGTGTGGATCACAATAAACTGTGGAAAATTTTTTTAAGAGATGAAAATACCAGACCACTTTACCTGCTTCCTGAGAAATCTGTATGCAGGTAAAGAACCAACAGTTAGACCCGGACATGGAACAATGGACTGGTTCAAAACTGGGAAAGGAGTATGTCAAGGATATATATTGTCATTCTGTTTATTTAACTTATATGCAGAGTACATCATGTGAAATGCCAGACTGGATGAAGCACACACTCGAATCAAGACTTCCAGGAAAAATATCAATAACTTCTGATTTGCAAATGACACCACCCTTATGGCAGAAAGCGAAGAGGAACTAGAGAACCTCTTGATGAAAGTGAAAGAGGAGAGTGAAAAGCTGGCTTAAAACTGCTTTAAACTCAATATTCAAAAAACTAAGATCAGGGCATCCAGTCCTATCACTTAATGGCAAACAGATGGGGTAACAATGGAAACAGTGACAGACTTTATTTTCTTGGGTTCCAAAATCACTGCAGATGGTGACTGCAGCCACAAAAATAAAAGACACTTGTTTCTTGGAAGAAAAGCTACAACAAACCTAGACAGTGTATTAAAAAGCAGACACGTTACCTTGCCAACAAAGGTCCATCTAGTCAAAGTTATGGTTTTTCCAATAGTCATGTATGGATGTGCGAGTTGGACCATAAAGAAGACTGAATGCTGAAGAATTGATGCTTCTGAACTGTGGTGTTGGAGAAGACTCTTGAGTCCCTTGGACTGCAAGGAGATCCAACCAGTCAACCCTAAAAGAAATCAATCCTGAATATTCATTGGAAGGACTGATGCTAAAGCTGAAGCTCCAATATTTTGGCCATCTGATGCGAAGAGCCGATTCATTAGAAAAGACCCTGATGATGGGAAAGATTGAAGGCAGGAGGAGAAAGAGATGACAGAGGATGAGATGGTTGGATGTCATTGCTGACTTGATGGACATGAGTTTGAGTGAACTCCAGGAGACGGTGAAGGACAGGGAGGCCTGGGCTGCAGTCCACAGGTTGCAAAGAGACAGGACTGAGAAACTGAACAACAACGATAGCAAACTGTCCCAACTATAAAAGCATGTAACCATTTAGATATCAAAAGGAATATGAAACAAGATTAACTTTAGAATTTTTGTCTTCACTTATTCTATAAGGATAATGAATATTGTTTTATCCTAAAGTCAATTTGTAGCAGTACATCTAAAAATATCTAGTTTCCTTTTTACCACAAGAATAAGAATCTTTATAAAAACATTTCATAAAACAAAGAAGTATTTTTTGTTAAGAAATTTTGCCAGGCCTACTCCTCCACCAGATTATCTGCACGGGACTTTCCTTCATCTCCTCTGGTCTTTGCTCAAATGGCTTATCCCCAGTGAGGATTTCTGTAGTCATGGCATTTAAAATCCACTCTATTTAAACTCTACTCCTTCTTCGCTTTATTTTTGATTATCTTTTATCGTTATCTGACACATAATATACTTATTGTATTCATCTATTTTCTCCAATAAGCTCCAGAGGAAAAGGCACTTTTACTTATTTTGTTAACTACCGTATCTTTAATGATTTAGTAGAGTGCTTGATAAATATTTGTCAATGAATTAATGAAAAGTTTTTCCTTTCTGACCTAAGGACATCAAACCATCTCCCAAAGTCCTTGCAGCCTTAAGGACTAACCTTATCAACACCCATCTTCTTTTCCAAAAATGCAATCACAGGCAAACACTACAGACCCACTAGAAACAGCAATAAGGAGATTACTGGTGACACTGGCAAGAGCAGCTTCAGGGGCGTGATGAGGGTCGAGTCAATAGGAGGGAAGGAAAACCACCAATGAATGGGTATGGAATTTTGTTTTTTCAGGAGGAAGAAACTCAAGCATTTAAATGTGATTGAAAACAGAGCAGCTGAAGATGTGCTCAGGGAGCAGTTGAAGAGTTCCAGCCACCCATCAGAGCACGAGAAGGGCAGGTGTAGACATGGCGTCCACTGCACCAGGAGGTGGGGGAGAAGGGGCGAGGCAGGGGCAAATGAGTTCACGGTTGGTCAGCTCATCACATTCCAGTGTGATGGCTTCTATTCACTCTCTTATTGAAAGATCTATCATTATGAGGATTAACGAGGGTGTACCTCCACTATGCAAATAGAAAACTGAGGGACTGAGGACTTCCTTGGAGCTCTAGTGGTTAAGAATCTGCCTGGCAATGCAGGGGACACGGGTTCAATCCCTGACTGGGGAACTAGGATCCCGCATGCCCCACCCAACTGCAACCCGTGCAAACTGGAGCCTGTACACAACAATGGGAGCCTGTGCACGCCACTGAAGGTCCGAGCCTGACTCAGGAGGTCCAGAGGGCAGCAAGCAAGACCTGACCCAGCCAAGTCAGTCAACAAACGCTAAAACAAGACCTGAGGCACGCGCACGACGCTGCACAGCCAGTCCACAGCAGGACCGCGTGGTGTCCAGGAATTCTGAAAGCAGTTTCTGTACCGGAAATACACACGAAAAGGACAATACTTAAAAATATAAATCTTTGCAATATACACTGAAAAACAAATATACTACATAAATGCTGAAGAGGGAATATAATGGCATGGTATTGAAGACTTAATAAAAGATGACAAAATATTAAGAAACACAATCTCTATTCCTACTGGAATATAAACTTACTGATAAAGTGCGCCTGGGAGAGTGCCTGGTATACAGTAGGGCTCAGTGAACATGCAAACGGCATAAATATTAAAGCAGTGTGCGCTATTTAAGAATGTAGGTACGTAAGAGTTCACATAAATACTCATCTGAGAAAAGGGTTGAAAAGAATTTTCGCTTAAACTGAAGATTCTAAAAATTGCCAAATTATAAATAACAGAACCAAAATATACAAACCAAGGAGACAAAATTAAGAAAAACCCATAAAACAATATTTTCAGAGTTAAATGTATGGGTAGTTATATATAACATAGAAAATATTTTTAAATTTAGTTCATCTTGTTCCTAAGAATAGTCTAGCTGCTACACCTACTGTGAAAGTGAAAGTCACTCAGTCGTGTCTGGCTCTTTGTGACCCCATGGACTGGAATATAGTCCATGGAATTCTCCAGGACAGAATACTGGAGTGAGTAGCCTTTGCCTTCTCCAGGGGATCTTCCCAACCCAGGGCTCGAACCCAGGTCTCCCACATTGCAGGTGGATTCTTTACCAGCTGAGCCACAAGGGATGCCCAAGAATACTGGAGTGGGTAGCCTATCCCTTCTCCAGTGGATCTTCCTGACCCAGGAATCAAACCCAGGTCTTCTACACTGCAGGCAGATTCTTTACCAGCTGAGCCACACAGGAAGCTTGTGTAGCCTATTCCTTTTCTAGAGGATCTTCCCAACCCAGGAATCGAACCAGGGTGGCCTGCATTGCAGGCGGATTCTTCACCATTTGAGCTACCAGGGAATCCCTACTATAGGAAAATTATGTGTGACATTCTCTAGCCCCTTCAAGGTATGTAAATAAATTAGCTTTTGCTATTATTCTGGAAAAGGAAAGGTGACTGAATTTATGACCAAGATATGACCTTACTCTAGAGCAGTTATAGCTGGGAAACAGTGACCCTCTCAAAAGTTTAGACTGCTGAAACATAAGCAGCTGTACTTTTTGACCAAGGTCCGATCTCTCCTCTGTATACAGAGCCACTCTCCTATTGGCTTCTGTCTTTTACTTTATATTGCAGAATTTGGCCTTATGTATTGGATGACTTAGTAGAATGCATGTAGACCACAAAACGGGCAGAAATCCAAAGTGAATTATTAGTACCATTGACTTTTTGCATAATCCCACAAAAGTTAATTGAGGCTACAGTATGCAGAAATATTTGAAGAGCTTTATATCCTCCTGTGAGATGTAAACCTTATGAAGCTGAAGCGTGGGCAAGGAACGTAAGGAATTCTGACCTTATAAAGAAGAACATTACCATCACGTCTTCAAATTCGAAGCAGGAAAACTGTAATAACCTGAAATGCTGCCGGAAGCTACAGTGGGGAGACCCAAAGATCCCATCTCCCCAGGATGGTGTTCAACAGCAAAGATGATACTGGGCCACTGTTCTATGAGTCTCTCACAAAGGCTGAACAAGATAATCATTTCCTAGTGTATTAAGATTAAGTGATATGCCCAAGGACAGCCGACTAGTATGCAGTAGAAATGGGATTTAAACTCAGGAATGAATTGATACAAAAATCTGTACTCTTTGAACTATTATTAGAATTTTCTTCTGCTGTGCGAGTATTATCAGTGTTGTTTAGATTTCTTAAAACTAACCTCTACATCACCAACCTTCCCTCCTCCAAGCCCTGTAATAATTAAGTACAAGGAGACAAAAACCTCTGCAACAACACCCAGTAGACCAAACACCCAACCACACAAAGCCAGGGTTAAAATAAATGTTTTTTAGCTTCTAGCTCAGTGTTCTTTTCACTTGAGCGTACTGATCACTAAATAGGAAAAGATTTTCTAAAATGATAATCTGACACTCGACAGAATAAAATCTTTTCAGGGAATGTAATTGAAGAGAATCAGAATTCTTTTAATAGTTGATGAACTGAAAATCAGGAAGCATGTAAGACTATCCCAGAGGACTTCCCTGGTGATCTGGTGGTTAAGATTCTGCCTTCCAATGCAGGGAGTGCGGGTTTGATCCCTGGCCTGGGAACTAAGATCCCACGGTCCACGGGGCAATTAAGCCACAACTACTGAGCCCATGCACCACAACTAGAAAGTCCACACGCTCCAACGAAGACCCAGGGCAGCCCCAGAAAAAAGACTAGTCCAGGACAAGCAGATGAGCTCTGCAGTCGGAACCAAAGTCGTCTTTTATAAAATGCAGTCATTAGAGAGGTTAGTGATCGGTTAACTGATAGCACTGGTAAAGAGATAAAGTGGTTATGGAGTACTATGCCTCCAGTTCTAATCTTTTAATCTGGTGGTTTGTAGCTCTGAAGTGACACTGGTTTTTCTCTCTCTTACTTTGTTTCCTACTTTGGAAACAAGATTCTTGGCACTGGTATAAATTAAGTTACAGGTATGATAACCTGCAAGTCGCTTCCCTATCTAGACATTGTCCTCTAACATAGGGTCTAATCTCCTGAGAAAGTACTTCTTTCTCAGGTTTTAAAGACTTCTGCTAAATCATTCTGTAAAATCTACTGAAAGTAATTGTCCCTATTATTTACTTCAACAGATACTGTCACAATGGCACATAAACAACTGTTTTAAGAAAACAGTGAACCAATTTTGGAAGTGGTTCATGGAGAGATGGCTTAGACAGCATGTGTTACTTTATAAAAATCCCCTTTGCAAATCAAGTGTTATCAACTTTATATAATCAAGAGCCATATAAGCTTCTTCATCTTTGACTACACAGAATATAATCAGTCTAATTTAAGAATGACCATCTGGTGATGCCCACGAATGAATACAGTTGTATCCTGTGAGTGTTTGCTAGGATCAACATATTCTCCTGATAGCTAATAGCACAAAACTATTAGCCTTTTCCCCACTTTGTTTTGTACTCCAAGGTCAAACTTGCCTGTTACACCAGGACTCTCTTGACTTCCTACTTTTGCATCAGTCCCTTATGATGAAAAGGACATCTTTTTTTGGTATTCGTTCTAGAAGGTCTTTTAGATCTTCTTTGGCATTAGTGGTTGGGGCACAGACTTGGATTACTGGGATGTTGAGCGTTTGCCTTGGAAACGAACTGAGATCATTCTATCATTATTGAGATTACACCCAAGTACTGCATTTCGGACTCTTCGTTGGCTCTGAGGGCTACTCCATTTCATCTAAGGGATTCTTGCCCACGGTAGTGGACATAATGCTCATTTGAATTAAATTCACCCATCCTGGTCCATTTTAGTTCACTGATTCCTAAGATGTCGAAGTTCACTCTTGCCATCTCCTTGACCACGTAAAATTTACCTTGATTCATGGATCTAACATTCCAGGTTCCTATGCAATATTGTTCTTTGCAGGGTCAGACTTCCTCAGAATCTACTAAAAGTAACTGTCCCTATTATTTACTTCAACAGATACTGTCACAATGGCACATAAACCACCCCCACCAGACACATCACCATTGAATGTTGTTTCTGCTTTGGCCCGGCCTCGTCATTTTCTCTGGAGCTATTTCTCCCCTCTTTCCCGGTACCATATTGAACAGCTACCAACCTGGAGGGCTCATCTTCTGCTATCGTATCTTGTTGCTTTTCATATTGTTCATGGGGTTCTTGAAGCAAGAATACTGAAGTGGTTTGCCATTCCCTTCTCCAGTGGACCACGTTTTGTCAGAACTCTTGACCATGACCCAGCTGTCCTGGGAGGCCCAGAGTGGCAGGGCTCATAGTTTCACTGAGCTACACAAGGCTGCAGTCCATGTGGTCGCTGTGGTTAGCTCTGTGCAAGCTTCCTGATGGGAGGAGCTGGCTGTGGGGAATACATCCACTTCTGCTTTACTGACTATGTTAAAGCCTTTGACTGTGTGGATCCCAAATTTGTGGAAAGTTCATACAGAGATGGGAATACCAGACAACCTTACCTATCTCCTAAGAAACCTGTGTGCAGGTCAAGAAGCAATAGTTAGAACCGGACATGGAACAAAGGACTGGTTTAAAACTGGGAAAGAGGTAGGTCAAGGCTGTATATTCTCACCTTGTTTATTTAACTTATATGCAGAGTACATCATGTGAAATGCTAGGCTGGATGAATCACAAGATGGAACCAAGATTGTAATATCAACAGCCTCAGATATTCATGAAGGTAAAAAAAAAGAATGAAAAAGCTGGCTTAAAACTCAACATCCAAAAAATGAAGATCATGGTATCCAGTCCCATCCCTTCCTGGCAAATAGATGAGGAAACAGTGGAAACAGTGACAGATTTTATTTCCTTGGGCTCCAAATCACTGCAGACGGTGACTGCAGCCTTGAAATTAAAAGATGCTTACTCCTTGGAAGAAAAGCTAAGACAAACCTAAACAGCGTATCATAAAGCATAAACATCATTTTGCTAGCAAAGTGCTATATCATTATATCACATAGTCAAAGCTACGGTTTTTCCAATAGTCATGAAGAGATGTGAGAACTGGACTATAAAGAAGTCAGAGCGCCGAAGAACTTGATGCTTTCAAACTGTGGTGCTGGAGAAGACTCTTGAGAATTCCTGGAACAGCAAGGAGATCAAACCAGTTAATCCTAAAGGAAATCAACTCTGAATATTCACTGGAAGGATTGATGCTGAAACTCTAATACTTTGGCCACTTGATGCAAAGAACTGACTCACTGGAAAAGACCCTGATGCTGGCAAAGATTGAAGGCGGGAGGAGATGGGGACGACAGGATGAGATGGTTGGACGGCATCATTGACTCAACAGACATGAGTCTGAGCAAACTTTGGAAGATACTGAAGGACAGGGAGGCCTGGCGTGCTGCAGTCCATGGGGTCGCAAAGAGTCGGACATGACTGAGCGACTGAACAACAACAGGCTATCAGTCAGGTCCCCTCACTTGCAGTCCATGAGGTCGCAGAGTCAGACACAAGTTAGTGACTGAACAACAATATAAACTTAATATAAACATCTGTTTCTTTTCAGACATCTGCTGTTATTTCTTGAGACTACTGTTCTTCCTCTGGTAATTTTTTCCCCAACTGGCCCACAAAATACTTTATTTCCACCTAACCTTCTCAATACCCAAATCCTTCATTTCAGAATTCTCCTCTATGGAATAGTAAGAAAAAGCAGACATGGATTCAAATCCCAGTTTCAAATTTGCCAATGACAAACTGGGTTGTACAGGCAGGTCGTTTTATCAAATGGATTCATCTTCATTAAAATAAGACTGATATATTTACTTACTTCTCATGGTTTTGAGGATTAAATTTAGTCGCATATAAAAAAAGCAGCTAGTATTGTGGTTCCTGGTATACAAAAAGCCCTCAAATATTTTTTCTGATTTCAGTCAGTTCAGTCGCTCAGTCATGTCTGACTCTTTACAACCCCATGGACTGCAGCACGCCAGGCTTCCCTGTCCTTCACCATCTCTCAGAGAAGGCTCAAACTCATCTCCATCAAGTCGGTGATGCCATCCAACCAACTCATCCTCTGTCGTCCGGTTCTCCTCCTGTATTCAATCTATCCCATCATCAGGGTCTTTTCAAATGAGTCAGATCTTCGCCATCAGGTGGCCAAACTATTGGAGCTTCAGCTTCAGCATTAGTCTTTCCAATGAATATTCAGGACTGTTTTCCTTTAGGATTGACTGGTTTGATCTCCTTGCTGTCCAAGGGACTCTGAAGAGTCTTCTCCAACACCACAGTTCAAAAGCATCAAAAGTATTTCTGACTTCATTTCTGTGCTAGTTCAAAACAGGAAAAACTTCACAGTAGACGGGTAAAGTCAAGAGAATATTTAAGAATGAGATGAGTTTGGTTAAATGAGAAGGACAGATTCAGGGCTTTCAGAACTCTGAAAAAGAGTTTAGTTTTCCTCTGATGGGTAATAAAGAGATGTAGTAGATAGACACAGGTTCTGGGGCAGAAAACAAAATGCCTCTGGACCATAAGTTCAGTCTGCACAGATTTATCTGCTCAGAATAAGAATGAACTAGAAAAGGAACCGTGCAAGTGCAATTATACTGGCTCTGAGGGAAGAGAAGCTAAGTAATTTGAAAGTAAAAGAAAAATGCCACCCATATAAGCAAGTATCTTGAAATATTGTTAAAAAGGACTCCAATTCTTTTTACCTTAAGTCATAAGGTGGTCAATTCTATCCACCTGAACCAAAGGCAAAGAAAATGCTACATTTCTTATGAATGAGGCAAAGCCCATCCCAACAAATTCTAAGGTGCTCTTCAAATCCGTTCTTGTACATTTTATCTATCAAATACTAAATACATAACCTTTACTTAAGGAATACTTAGTAACATTATGGGAAATGAGTTTTATAGTGATAGAAAAATACTGATGACTTTTCTTATCTCTATCCTAAAAACCTTATGTTATGCATTAATGAAAAGTATTAGAGAACTAAGCTAACGTAGTTTAGTAAAATAATTTTAGTGATTAACATTAATACTGATTAAGTTCGGACACCTCAAGGCATGGATATCTAAGAACTTCTCATGGCCCTGCTCCGTAAGAGCGTGGGCCTTGAGGGCTGTCCTGGTGGCCAGTGGTTGAGACTCTGGGCTTCCACGGCAGGGGGCACAGGTCCATCCCTGCCCAGGGAACTAAGATACTGCACGCCACGCGGCGTGGCCAAGAAAATGAAGAAAACAGAGTGCAGGCCTCGAGCCAGCAGAATTGACGAAACTTTGGCAGGAAGCCTCAGGCTCTGTCCAACCCACTGATTAAGAATCTGTGGGCTAACAAGATCCAGAGGAGATCTGTGTGCTCATTATAGTTTGAGAAACACTGCCTTAGACACTACTTTGAGACTGGATCACCTAAGCTGTGTTTTAAGGATGTAATGCCTGGAGGGTAAATATTTTGTATAAATGAAGAGCTATATAGTGTAGATGTTACAGTTAAAGCAAAACCAATAACCTGTGGTAAAAATTCAAACTTCAATCTGCACCATTACTGCAGAAGGGTACACTGAAACCCACCAGTTACTGATTGCGACACAGTGAGGACACCACTTACGCCACAAGGAAAGAGCAGCCCCGCTGTGCTACAGCTCTGGCCGCGCTGTGAGTTTTTTCTACCCCTTCATGCCTACTCTTAATTCAAAACAAAACAAAGTGCTGCAGCTTTTCCAAAACTGATTTGGTACTGTATGACACATTTTTATTTAAAGCAACAGTTCTCGATTTAGAAACTGGGGAAAGGGGATTTTTGGTTATCACAGTCATAAGCATCCAATGGGGAGAGAGTACTGGATGCTACGTTTCCTGTAATGCAGCAGATGGTCTCCCACCACTTCTGAATGTCATGCCAGACATTCATGTATATAAAAATCCAAATTTTACACAAACCTTCATTTTATACACAAAGTACGTTTTGCACAATTTTAGTTATATACAAAATTTTTCTGGAAGGCAATCAATTATACTTAGTTTTGTTTGGAAATCTGTTAATAGTGTATTCTTTTTGGATAATCACATCATCACAGCAATGCCCCCTTGGTATTTCAGTTACCAACTCAGCACAATTGGTCTTTATTCAAAACTGCCATGTTCATGGCAATTTTAGATACAGATGCAGGCACCTGATGACTTTATTAGAGCTTCGAATATATTAGAAGGCCCAAGCATTTATAGGGCTTCCCTGGTGGCTCAGATGGTAAAGAATCTGCTTGCAATGCAGGAGACCTGGGTTTGATCCCTAGGTTGGGAAGATCCCCTGGAGAATGGAATGGTTACCCACTCTAGTATTCTTGTCTGGAGAATTCCATGGACAGAAGAGCCTGGTGGGCTACAGTCCATGGGGTCACAAAGAGTTGGACGTGATTGAGCGACTGACACAGACAAAAATCTCTAAGTTAATATCTGCATTGTTTGATCATAAATTACTTTGTTTCTCCTCCATACTGCATACATTTGATATAATGTTGACTTTAAAAAATTATGTATGTAGTTACATAAAAATTTTACTTTAGGATGATAATAAACACTTTCTGAAATATTTCTTACTAAAAGAGGCTGATGGGATTGATAGAGATAAGAACCATTGCATTTAGAGACCATAAACTATAAACAGCATTTTTAGCTTAAGCCTAAGATGTCTTTTCCATCAGATCATGAATTTCTGGAGGGTAAATGATCTCACTCTCCTTCCCATTCTACATTTCAATGAACACAGTGCTCTGCATAAATGCTCTGCATAAATAACTCCTCTGATGAATTTAAAGCTTATTCTACTGGGTTATTTTTTAACCACCAAGTAATACCGTGACCTAAACCCTAAATGGGTTCAATTGCAATGAGGGTGTGGCACATTTGTGAGAAATAAATAAGTTAGATGTTGAGAATAAAGACAAAATCCTGCCCCGAAGACTCTAAGTAATGAGAAATAAACACCAATATTTCAAGATAAGGCGTTAAGTGTAACAATGTAGTTATACACAGTAAGAACAAAATGGTGGTTTATAACATCCTGGATTTTAGGTGGAGAAAAGATGGCAGAGAAGGAGTTCAGTTTCCTTGCAAGCCCCCAGTAAAATACTTGCAATCTCGGTTAAAATCTAGAACTAATACCAGTAAAATGAAGCTGCCATAAACTTATAAACTTGAGACTAACTATATAATTTGTACGCTTTACTACCTTTTCATAATCCACTTTTGAAAAAGCTTTCTTCTAATCTATAAAACCTCTTTTTCACAAAATCCCAGCAGTGTAGTCCTAAATTGTCTGTACCTTATAGCTACCTAACAAATTGGTTCTTTTCAACTTTGCCAAGATTCTGTGACATTGCTGCTAAGTCACCTCAGTCGTGTCCGACTCTGTGTGAGCCCACAGACGCCAGCCCACCAGGCTCCCCCGTCCCTGGGATTCTCCAGGCAAGAACACTGGAGTGGGTTGCCATTTCCTTCTCAATGCAGGAAAGTGAAAAGTGAAAGGGAAGTCGCTCAGTCGTGTCCGACCCTCAGCGACCCCATGGACTGTAGCCTTCCAGGCTCCTTCATCCATGGGATTTTCCAGGCAAGAGTACTGGAGTGGGGTGCCATTGCCATTAGATGGCACAAATTGGTCATAAGAATTTAACAATATAATTTACAAACTAAACCAATAGAAACTTAAAAAAATTACATCTGACAGATGCTTAATCTCCTAACACACCTTTCAGGCCTTGTGTTGCAACAGGGGAAAACAAAACAAAAAAGGGGGGCTTTTTGGGCAATAGTGACTTGCTCCAATAGATCCTTTGATAAAAGGCGTCTTTGTGAATTTATCTTTTGTTGCTTGGGCTTATAAATCAAGGACATTGTGGGAACTGTTGGAAGTTCCTACTTATTTCCAACAAAGGTAAACAAAGATGAAATGAGACAAGTGCGCTTGTTTTCATGCTTATAGACATCTGGGCCACCAAACCATCACCATTCTTTAAGAAAGTAAGAAAATTTGTATTTAAAAGTATATGCAAGACCACAAAACCTAAGTATCTAATGAGAAGACAAGTGACCAAACCAAAGGTTTCTTTTTGTCCAGCAAAGCTGACTTTTGAGAAACAACAAAAAATAAGAATAAAACTGGATAACCAGGAATAACACAAAGTAGATGTGAAAAATGTTTTCATTTAAAAATTGTTACTGCTGTCAGGCCCTCGAAATACTATGATGGCAGGACTGGTTCTAAAATTCAGAAGAGCGGGCAGTCAGCCCAGATTTATTGCTCACTTATCAAGCCCATGTTTGTTGTGCAAGTGTTATTTATAGAGTCACATGCTAGAGGCTGTTCCCAAGCTAGCTAAACCTACACGCCTAATTGACCCTAGGAACAATGATACATTGTTCAACCTAATCCTTCTATGAGCTACAGTTTCTAAGCCACAACCATATGCTTTTTATATTTGTACATATCTACCACAAACTATTTTTAGAATCTTCAAAAATTCAGAGATAGGCATATACTATCATTTCTTGATAAGGATGAGAAAACTTACAGACTTCACTTATGCTACATAGTATTTACAATTAATGGAAATTAATATCTTATATTTAACTTTAACTGGACTATCACTAAAGGCTTAAAAATGAGTTAAAATTATGAACAATGTGGGCAGAAACACATAAAAGCAAATGTGACAACTGATTATATTCCACTCTACAAATTGTATAACCACAGTGCAATCTGACCCTATAGCCTCAGGTTGAATAAACTGAGTATTTGATCACAAGTAGGATGGAGGAGGAAATGGCAACCCACTCCAGGATTCTTGCCTGGAAAACTCCATGGACAGAGGAGCCTAGCGAGCTATAGTCCACGGGGTCACAAAGAGTCGAACACGACTGAGCATGCATGCACGTACAAATATGAAACCAACTGAAACACAAACTTAACCATGTTGTCGTATAAAAGTGACACGCCCATATACATCTCCCTTGGAAATGGTTATTCCTAAAGCAGGCGTGGGATGGAGCAGTTATAAGAATAATGCCAAAGCTCTAGTGGAGGCTTCTTAAAACACACAGTTCTCTCAAACTTGATTCCAGATGGCTTTTATCTGTAGTTAGGTTCAGCAACATTCTTTCAATAATGACTGAGAACATTCTCAGCAAAAGTTCAAAAAAAAAGTGTTTGTCCTTATTCCATGTTATAGAAAAAGTCAGATGTCATCACAGCATGAATTGAGGCTCATAATTTTGTTAACAGAGGACCAGAGTTCAAGTCTCTTGATTCTCAATTATAAGGTCTACCTAGATTCTTTCATAAGAGTCATCTTAAAGAAAAAAGAAATGGCTGAATGACAGAATTATGATGAAAAAAATTTTTTTAGAGTTCTGAGAAATATTAAGACACAGAAAATATATAAACATTATTCAAAATATGGTCCTTAAACCACCTGTATCACAATTACCTGGAAAGCTTATTAGCTCCTCAGTATTTTAAAACAGGATAAGACTGAAGAATAATTTATCAATTCTTTTTACATATTTTTTCATAATCTGAGATCATTACATACAAGAATAAGACATTCATTTACCAGAGGAGCTAAATGAGGAATACAATACAACCACTCTAAAGGCGGCTGATGATTTTCTCAAATTCCCTGGCAATCCTTAGAGTGATATTCCTTAGCAAATACTATTTTAAATGAAACTACTAGATGTCAGATTGTCAAAATGAAGTGAACTTTCTTATATATGTTAGATCTTGGCAGTATCATCCTTTCATTTTAAAACTGCCAGTCTAGGTTTAAACAACAACAAGCCCTGTGAAGGTAAGGAAACAAATGTGTTGAGTACCAACTCTGACCTCATTTGCCATGACATGACTTAGGCCTGAGGCCCTCAGCCAGGCACCAAGGAAGGCAGGTTTAGGCAGTCAAGCAAAGCTACAATCAGCCTTCTGCGTCTCATCAAACACCAGCTGGCTTCCAAATAAGGATGTGTTCAGGCTGTTGGCTCTTGTGTCTACTGTGAAGAAATCACATTAAATTACAAACCTGGAGCCATATTCATTGCATATTTATGGCAACATTCAAGTTTTCAACTTATCAACAGAACATGCCTTAAGTCACCCAAAATATTAACACCTGAGGAGTCAAACAGCCTAGAAAACATTTCCCAAATGGTAAATCACCAGGAAGGCACTATGAACACCTTTAAGCAAGGTAGGCAAATGGCCCTACTTTTAATACCACCACCATTTTGATGAAAGCGATACAATAAAAGAATCTTATATATATATATATTTCATTCTTATATGTATTTTTATTTAATTCACAACTTGCTTTAAACAATAACTGGATAACAGTGTAGAACATCTTTAACCATCTAAAATGAGTCTTACTGAAATTAGCAAAATAACTTGGGGAAGGACCCCAAAATCTCAATTGAGTGTATATTGCATACTGAGTGTATATGGCTGCACTCAGTATGTCAGCAAATTTGGAAAACTCAGCAGTGGCCACAGGACAGGAAAAGGTCAGTTTTCATTCCCATCCAAAGGAAGGACAATGCCAAAGAATGTTGAAGCTACCATAAAACTGCATTCAGTTCACATGCTAGCAAGCTAATGCTCAAAATTCTTCAAGGTAGGCTTCAACAGTACCTGAACCGAGAACTTCTAGATATACAAGCTGGATTCAGAAAAGGCAGAGGAACCAGAGATCAAATTGCCAACATCTGTTGGATCACAAAGAAAGCAAGGGAATTCCAGAAAAACATCTACTTCTGCTTCACTGACTAGCTAAAGCCTTTGACTGTGTGGATCACAACAAACTGTGGAAAATTCTTCAAGAGATGGGAACGCCAGACCACCTGCCTCCTGAGAAATCTGTACACAGGCCAAGCAGCAACAGTTAGAAGAGGACATGGAACAAGACTGGTTCCAAATCGGGAAAAGAACACATCAAGGCTGAATACTGTCAACCTGCTTATTTAACTTCTATGCAGAGTACATCGTGAGAAATGCCGGGCTGGATGAATCACAAGCTGGAATCAAGACTGCTGGGAGAAACAGCAACAACCTCAGATAAGCAGAGGATACTACTAGAATGGCAGAAAGCAAAGAGGAACTGAACAGCCTCTTAATGAGGGTGAAAGAAGAGAGTTTTCAAGCTGGCTTAAAATGCAACACTCAAAAAACATGGCAAATAGATGAGGAAAAAATGGAAACAGTGGCAGATTTTATTTTCTTGGGCTCCAAAATCACTGTGGACAGTGACTGCAGCCATGAACTTTAAAGACACCTGCTCCTTAGAAGAAAAGCTATGACGAACCTATTATAAAGCAAAGATATTACTTTGCCGACAAAGGAACATATAGTCAAAGCTAAGGTTTTTCCAGTAGTCATATACAGATGTGCGAGTTGGACCATAAAGAAAGCTCAGTGCCAAAAACTTGACGCTTTCAAACTGTGGTGCTGGAGGAGACTCTTGAGAGTCCCTTGGACTGCAAAGAGATCAAACCAGTCAATCCTAAAGGAAATCAGTCCTGAATATTCACTGGAAGGACTGATGCTGAAGCTCCAATATTTTGGTTACCTGATGCGAAGAGCTGACACACTGGAAAAGACCCTGACGCTGGGAAAGACTAAAGGCAAAAGGCGAAAAGTCAACAGAGGCTGAGATGGTTGGACAGAATCACCAACTCAACGCACTTGAGTTTGCGAAAACTTCGGGAGACAGTGAAGGACAGGGAAGCCTGGCGTGCTGCAGTCCATGGTGTCGCAAAGAGTTGTACACCACTTAGTGACAAAGACATCACATTTTCAGAATAAATATATATAGTGCACGTTGAACAATGAGAGGTGATTTCTCTACAAGAGTATTCAGAGTCTTATTCAGCCTTAACTGCATTTCATTAAATCTCATATAAAAAACCTTTTTTTATTTGATATCTCATTATGTAATAGTTAGATGTCATTTTAGGGGTGCTGCTTGCTCAGATAACTGAAAATTAGTAATGTCTTCAGGGGTTTCACAAGGGGTTTCTCAGAAGACAAAGCAGGAAACTAGTGGAAATGTGCTACGTTTATTTACTTAAGTTGAGACTCACGGTACACAATCTTAGTCAAGTCATTCAACTTTTCTGGACCTCATCTTCAGTAGCTGTGATAGGCCTCCATTTATTGATAAGAACCAATACTTCATTTCTTGAACACCTACTGTACAAAAAAACGAAGCATTTTATCCATAGAGCTATTTTCAAAGTAAATAAGAATCTGATGGAAACATTTGGAAAAATTATTTTGAATGGACTGATAGAACCACTTAGCTAAATTAAGGTTAACAATTTATACTGGTAACAACTAATAATAAATAAATGAATAGATTTCATGTGTAGGGCTTTTGCAGGAACTAATAAGGTGGTTTGCTAGGCCTGCGTAAAATGTGCCAAAGGGGAGTAGGATTCTTTTATTCGTGGCCAAGCAGTCATTCACCTTTCTTCTATCCAGTAAGTTTTCTTTATATGGTCATGCCATGCTATTTTTTTTTTTAATCAAAGAAAATAAATGCCAGATAGTCATCCAATCCAGGTTTACCTTTTTAGGTAGTGTTGACTTACAGGAATACTTAGTAGTCTATCAACACTAATTATAAATACAAATTAAATGTCTTCTTTCTGCCTCCTCTAGGCTTACTATGTTCATTAAAAAGGAGAACAAAAATCACTTTATGATTTTTGAGCTTCTGCTCAGGTTGAAGACTAGGACTCAACCTGGTTTTCCTAAGTCACAGCTGAAATGTGACACTGCAACTGAGACGTCAGTGGAAACAGTTCTCTTCTGTGAAACTTTCAAGTTAATTGACTATGAAATGCAATCACACTATAAAATATATTAACACCCTTCTGAAGGGGATTTTTATGGATATTGATAGAAAATGTTACCGTTATCCTCATTAAAAGGAAATTAACAAAAAGGGTATACTGTAAATACTAAGTAACATGATCACTTAGGGACTGTCTCAGTTTTTGAACCACGCTTGTTGGTTCAACCCTCAATTTTACACGAGACACTGCCCAAAGAGGTATCTAGCTTTTAGATTGTAATTTTTTTCTTTGAGAACTCCGACATACTCTCTCTACTCTGATTAAAATGGCAAATACCCACAAGCTTATGAAAACAAATCCAAATTCTAGGAATCTAAATAACTGATTCTTTAGAATAATATCAGAACATACCATTGGATTTTTTTAACATAAATTTATTTTAATTGGAGGTTAACTACTAAGGTAAAACTAAAATACCTGAATTATAAAATAAGTATTTCTTTGTATCTGGAAGAAAAAAAAGCCCATCTCTGTACAAGAGTTTGCATGAAATATTTTTGTTGGCTGCAACTTTGGGAAGGAGTGGTAGCTGAGTGGTAGAATGGGCTATAATGCCTGCTGATCATGAATCACTTATATCTGTGAAATTGTGGAAAGTTTTTGTCACTGTTGCTCAAGACCGACAAAATGGAGCTTTGGACAAAGACAAACTATTAAAATCGCTTGAGGGATGAAACAGACGAGGCCTATTTGGAATGCTTCAGTCTATAAAGATGAAGTCCAAGTGGAGATGTGATTAAAATCACAAATGGAAAGGAAAATTCTGAAGTTCTTAAAATATGAAAAACACGTCACGTCTGAAGGAAAATTTCTACCATCAGCCATCGTTTCCTGCCTCCACGCCTCTGCTCACACAGGGCCCCAGGCTTGGTGTCTTTCCCCTCATGTCAGCAGCTCTGAGCTGGCTCCAATGCCCACTGCTGGGCTTCCTGAGCTCTCCCCACCTCACTCGACCCTGTAACAGGTCTAACTGTCCTCTTCTGCCTTCATGGAGGTTTCTTTAGAGTTACTTTTAACACTACACAGGTCAGAGGGCTATTATGCATACATGTTCTTCAATTCCCACTGTAATATACATTTATTAATGTTTTACGGAACAAAAGGGACATAACATGGAATCTTGTAGATTTAAGAAGTTCTATGGAAGTGTGAGGCATTATTTTTTAATAAAGTACTATTCCATCATAGGGAGAAGGCAATGGCAACCCACTCCAGTACTCTTGCCTGGAAAATCCTATGGACGGAGGAGCCTGGTGGGCTGCAGTCCATGGGGTCACGAAGAGTCGGACACGACTGAGAGACTTCACTTTCACTTTTCACTTTCATGCATTGGAGAAGGAAATGGCAACCCACTCCAGTGTTCTTGCCTGGAGAATCCCAGGGACGGGGGAGCCCAGCAGGCTGCCGTCTATGGGGTCACAGAGTCAGACACAACTGAAGCGACTTAGCAGCAGCAGCATTCCACCATAACAAATATTAAGGCAAAAAAAACATCTAAAGGTCTTAGTTTCAATAGTATTGGGCCAAACTCTCATTCTATTATATGAATCATCTCAGATGCATAAAGTGAAAACACACCTGTATCAAGAGTTTTGATGTGATCAGCCAAGTGGCATCAGGGAGAAGACCTAGTATTTGCTTAGAGGAGCTCCTTGAGATCCCAGAATTACTTAATCCAACATACTCATGTTACAGATGAGGAAAATGGCAAACGAAAGATAAAAAATAAACAAAAATATGCTGCTAGCTTATGCAATTTGGAGAAGGAAATGGCAACCCACTCAAGTGTTCTTGCCTGGAGAATCCCAGGGATGGGGAGCCTAGTGGGCTGCAGTCCATGGGGTCGCACAGAGTCGGACATGACTGAGGCGACTTAGCAGCAGCAGCAGCAGCTTATGCAATCTTCAAAAACCATGTAAAAGCCTTACAAAAACCATCAACTTTAGGCAGCTTAAAAGATCTAAAATCTGCAAAGCAAAAGAAACAAGCAACAAAATGAAAAGATACCCATGGAATTGGGGGAAAAAAGTGCAAACCATATATATTTGGTAAGGGGTTACTATCCAAAATATTAAATTCAATCTCAAAAAGCCCCTACATAATCCCAATAAAAATGGGTGAAGGACCTGAAAAGACATTTGTTCAAAGAAGATACACAAAGGCACATGAAAAGATGCTCAGATCACTAAACATCAGAGACATGCAAATGAAAACCATGATGAAGTATCACTGCCAGGCTGTGAGAATGGCAAGCATTAAAAAGAAGAGACAGCAAATGCTGCAGGGAGCAAGGAGGACAGGGAACCCTAGCACGCTACTGGTGGCCCTGCAAACTGGTGCAGCCGCTGTGGAAAACAGTACAGAGGGTCCTCAAAACTAAAAACACGCTACCATACGATCCAGCTTGGGGGTCTGTATCCAAAGACAGCAAAGACACTAACTCAAAAGGATAATGGACTCCCATATTCATAGCAGCATTATTTACAATAAACAAAACACGGAAACAGTCTAAGTGTCCATTGATGAGCGAACAGATAAAGAAGGTGTGTGTGTGGGGCGGGGGTACCATTCAGCCAAAAAAAAACAAGGAAATCTTGCCATTTGAGACAATATGGATGAACCTTAAGAGCATAATGCTAAGTGAAGTAAGTTAGAGGGAAAATGACCAATATTGTATGATCTCACTTATATGCGGAAATTTAAGGGGGTAGAAAAGCTCATAGAAAACGCCATCAGACTCGTGGTTATTAGAGGTGGGCAGGGAGGGCAGGGGTAGCGGGAACTGGATGAAGTTGGTCAAAAGGTACAAACATGCAGTTGTAAGACAAATACTAGGGACACAACGCACAATAAGTTGACGACAGTTAGCACTGCTGTATGACACATGGATGCTACAAGAGTAAATTCAAAGGGTTCTCATCATTAGGAAAAACCATCCATTTTTTCCTTTTTCCATTATTTTTGTATCTATATAAGATGATGGACGTCAAGTAAACTTATTATGGTAATTATCTCACAATATATACAAGTCAAATCATTATGTTTACAAGTTAAACTTACACAGTGCTGCCTGTCAACTCTAGCTCAGTAAATCTGGGGAGGAAAATCCCAAATCTTTTTGTTCTTTCAATAAACTGTTTAGGTCTGCTTTGTCTCATAAAACCTTAATTACTTCAGCCCCTAGTGATATTTTCTTTTCCAAAATTATCATGGTATAGTGTATTACTTATCATCCAATCATTTAAACATTCATTTTCTTAACTCTAAGCATGGTAGTAGGTGCAGGGGAAACAAAAATGAAATTGTTTCCTGGTTCTGAGGGATTCGACATCTACTGCAGGACGTCTGTCTGGTATGGTTTAGCTCACCAACTAGATTATAAACAAAATGTCTATAATTATTTGCTTATTGTTCATACACAAACATTTATATTCCTTTCCTGTATACCATGTCAAGGCACAGAATAACAAACTCAAGTTAATGACTGGTAGGAAAAAAACTCAGAATATACATTATATATATATATATATATGTATGTATATATGTATGTGTATATATATATATTCCAAGATGAACTGTCAAAAATTTCATTTTAATCACCCAAAGACAGTACAACTTACTTCTACTAACTTAAGCAAGTCCTGAATTATATTTAGATCATTCAGTTATTTCTAGGCATAACCTGAATCTTTTGAATCACTAAACTGGTGTAAGTCAATAAAATTAAACAACTGCTGAAATTAAATGGCAAACTTACATAGAATAGTATAATGTTAGAACTGAAAGGAAACTTGAGGACCAACAGACCAATCGTTTAACTTTACAGACGGGGAAATGGACAGATAAGCGAGGATTGTAACTCCATGCTTGCAGCGGCATTGTAACCGATTTCTGACTCGCAGAGTAGCACAGTTTCCGCAGGCAACACCCAGCCTGATCTCCTAAACCAAGTAGCTTGGCCAAGAGAGGCCAGAGTGAAAGGTGCATGGGCACCGCCTCACCTGTCCAACACCTGCTAATATCAAGGTCACTGGCAGAAGCATCTGCAACTGCTTTGATGCCTATGACTCAGAGGATGAACAACAACTCACAACAAAGCCATGTCATCAGCGTCTTACTTCATTAGCCAGGCGCTTACTGAAGACTGCATGTGAACCAGGTCACTAACAAAGGAGAAGAGTGTACCCCAGAAGTTCTTTTACAGAGAAGTGCAAGGACCTCTTCATTGGACTCTCAGTTTTTGGTATTAATTTACTATTAACTACTCTTTATTTGGAGAAGGCAATGGCACCCCACTGCAGTACTCTTGCCTGGAAAATCCCATGGATGGAGGAGCCTGGTAGGCTTCAGTCCATGGGGTCACAAAGAGTCAGACATGACTGAGAGACTTCACTTTCACTTTTCACTTTCCTGCATTGGAGAAGGAAATGGCAACCCACTCCAGTGTTCTTGCCTGGAGAATCCCAGGGACGGGGGAGCCTGGTGGGCTGCCATCTATGGGGTCGCATTGAGTCGGACACGACTGAAGTGACTTAGCATAGTCCCCTATCTTAAATTATAGGGAAAATGCCTGGAGTTACACTAAGACCTCTTCTCTTTCCTCCTGGACACATAGCGGTCTGGCCTCTGGTCCAATGGGCTGTGCCACACTGCCTACAGGTGGAGCATTCTTGATCTTCCAAGTCCAATCCTCTCTCACCTTGTAAATGGCAAAACTGAGACCATGATGGTCACTCAAGCACCTACCTGAGATCATGACACTAAGTGGGTGGTAAAGGCAGAACTAAAATCCCAGTCTCCCGTCAGTCAACTTTTCTCTTCCCCCAGCCCTCTCCCATGCCACACACACAAAAGGAAGAAAACAGAAACAAAAATAAATCTACACCCAAGCCGAACAATATTACAAAACAGAATTATCTGGACTACAGTTCATTTGAAACACTTACTGAACACTGCTAAGTGCAAGGTACTACTGACATCAAAAGGAGTCAGACACGGTTCCTGACCTGGAAATGTTTCCTTTTAGTGGGAAACATCCACTAAGATAAAGTTTTAATTGAAATGATACAGTGAGGCTCGTGTTGTTTATGGAAAGGTTCTTGGTCCCACCTAGGTATACAGAGGACACACAGAGAAGATAACCTCTGACCCAAGTGCTCAAAAATCTATACAATTAGCTCACTGATGAGGCTGGAAAAGCATTCCACAAAGGGAGAAACACAGGCTAAGTCACAGAAGTGTGGCTTCTGTTCACTTAAATGAAAGGGCTGGAGTAGATTTCAATTAAACCACTGTGACTGAAAAAGATTTAACATCATTCTAACAAACAAGTATGTCTCCAGACATTACTAAATGCTCCCTGGGAGGGGGCAAAACCAATCCTGTTGGAGAAATACTACTCTAGACTTGAGAATAAAAATCATGTTATTCAACTATGCACCTCTAGTTCCTGAAAGTCCCTTATATGTTCTATAATGTTGATTGAACTAAGCTATCTTTCTTGTGAACCTAACATGCTATATTAAAATGTTACCCTTTAGGACCGCTCTGGTAGTACAGTGGATAGGAACCTGCCTGCCAACGCAGAGGACGCAGGTTTGATCCCTGGTCTGGGAAGACTGCACACGCCACAGGACAGCTAACCCGCTGAGCCCTCAGGTTACTGCTACTGCGGCCCGCACCCTGCGACCAAGGAGCCCCTGCTCGCCGCAACTAAGGAAGCTCCCAGTAGCAGCGAAGGCCCAGTGCAGCCAAAAGCATCTTGTGAATGAGCAACAAAGCACTGACACCGAGAGCGTTTGGATCACGTGTTACCCAGCATCACTTCCCTGTCCCAGGACAAAACACCAAAAGGCGCGGCTAGTGTCAGACGCATGTCCCCTCAGATGCTTGAGACATGCGAGCACCTACCTCCTGAAGAGTCTTTTGCTGCTAAATTCACCTATCACACACAAAAATGTAGAATTTTCACTATAAACACTATCTTTATTTTAAAAGATAAGCACACGAATAGACATTTCTCCAAGGAAAACATACAAATGGTCAACAAGGACACAAAAGATGTTCAACAACACCATTATCAGAATCATTAAGGCAAGAGAAACCAAGACCAAATGAAGTACAACCCATTTGATGCCTATCATCAAGAAAAGGGCTTCCCTGGTGCTCGGTGGTCAAGAATTTGCCTACCAATGCAAGGGATGCGGGTTGGATCCTTGGGTCGGGAAGATGCCCTGGAGAAGGAAAGAGCAACCCACTCCAGTAATCTTGTCTGGGAAATCTCAGAGGACCCTGGCAGGCTATACTCCACAGGGTCACAAAAGAATCAGACACGACTTAGCAACTAAACAACAACAATTTATCAAGAAAAACAAAAAAGGACTATTGGCAGGGAAGGAGAACACTTAGGAACTCTTGGGCATTGATGATATGAATGAAAATTGCTGCAGCCATTGTGAAAACATTTCACAGTTCTTAAAAAAAAATTAAATATTAAATTACCATATGATCCAATACTTTCACTTCTAGATATATACTCAAACCAAGTGCTCAAGCAGATGTGTACATCAGTGTTCAAAAGTAGCATTATTCACAAAAGCTAAAAGGTAGAAACAACCAAGCGTCTGTCAACACACGGATGGATAAACAAAATGTGACACAGACATACAGAATGTTATTTAGCCGTGACATTTACTAAAAATTGACAAATACTGCATGATAAAGGGCTTCCTTCATGGCTCAGATGTTTAAAAAAACAAAAAACAAATCTGCCTGCAACGTATGAGACCTGGGTTCCATCCCTGGGTTGGGACGATCCCCTGGAGGAGGGCATGGCAACCCACTCCGGTATTCTTGCCTGGAGAATCCCATGGACAGAGGAGCCTGGCAGGCTACAGTCCATGGGGTCACAAAGAGTTGGACAGGACTGAGTGACTAACACACACTTTTAAGAAGGACCTAAAACAGGCAAATTCATAGACACAAGAGTGCAGACTAAAGCCCCAACTCCTACCCCACACCAGGGACTGGGGGAACAGGGAGAATGGAGAGCTACTATTGAACATTATGGGTACAGGGTATCTATTTCAGATGATGAACAAATTCTGGAAATGGATATTGATGACGGTTATGTAACATTATGAATGCACTTAGATGCCACCGAATTGTGTATTTAAACATTGTTAAAGTGGTAAATTTTATGGTATATGTTATATACCACAATTAAAAGAAATTTTTTTTAAGTAAAAAAGTTAATCATGCAGACTATATGCTGTTTTCTTTTTCCTTCATAACCTAATGCCTGGTGAAATTCTTCTAAACGCAGTACTGAACCACATTCCCAGTACAGTCTAAGAACTGCCTCAGAGGAAGTTCAGTGAACCTGTGCAGGAAAAAATTTAGTGAAAATCAAGATCTCTGTGCAGTACCTGTTGACTTCACAAATCCACCTAATACCACTGGCTGTGGCAGCCTTTGATAGCTACAGTATGGTAAGCAAGCAAGGTGCCAGAAATTCCTGAAAAACTAAAGCAGAACTATAAACAATAAGCTCCAGCTACAAAACTAGAAAGGCGGATAGATACAGAACTAGAAAGACCAGTCTTGTGTGCAATCAACAATGAGATGTACTCACGTCAGGTAAAGGTTTCAGGCTCGTTTCATACTCAAGAGGCAGTACTTTAACTGACTGTGAGAATACTGGATTTTGGCAAAATATTAAGTAGAATATTAAGCTGTGTATGGTGAAAGACTGGGTACATAGTTCTGTGACACTCCCACACAATCATCAAAAACAAGTAAGCATCTCTCAATGAAATCCACAGCCTAAATCCTAAAGTGACCAACATAAAGACACCATGTAGTTTGAAAAATGGTCTGATAATTTCATCAAAACAAAGAAAATGAAATTTCAAACTGTAACTACTGCTTAGATATGTATTTTCATAAAGAAGTGTAGACAAAAATATGTGTATGTAAGAATTTTTCATCCGCATATGCAAATGATACCACCCTACGGGCAGAAAGTGAAGAACTAAAGAACCTCTTCATGAGGTTGAAGGAGGAGAATGAAACAGTTGGCTTGAATCTCAGCATTAAGAAGACTAAGATCGTGGTCACATCACTTCGTGGCAAAGAGAAGAGGAAAAAGTGGAAGCAATGACAGATTTTTTTTCTTGGGCTCCAAAATCACTGAAGTCGGCGACTGCAGCCATGACATTCAAGGACGCTTGCTCCTTGGAAGGAAAGCTACGACAAACCTAAACACAGTATTAAAAGCAGAGATATCACTTTGCCGACAAAGGACACATAAAGCTATGGATTTTCCAGTAGTCATGTATGGACGTGAGAGCTGGATCATAAAAGAAAGCTGAGCGCTGAAGAACTGATGCTTTCAAACTGTGGTGTTGGTGATGACTCTTGAGAGTCCCTTGGACTGCAAGGAGATCCAACCAGTCCATCCTAAAGGAGATCAGTCCTCTATATTCTTTGGAAGGACTGATGCTGAAGCTGAAACTCCAATACTTTGGCCATCTGATGCGAAGAGTTGACTTATTGGAAAAGACCCTGATGCTGGGAAAGATTGAGGGCAGGAGGAGAAGGGGACGACAGAGGATGAGATGGTTGGATAGCATCACCGACTCAATGGACATGAGTCCGAGCAAACTCCAAGAGACAGTGGAGGACAGAGCAGTCTGGTGTACTCTGGGTCCATGGGGCTGCAAAGAGTTAGACACGACTTAGCAACTGAATAATAACAAGAATTTTTCAAGAATTAACACATACATCAGACTAGTATACAGGTATTTTTTAATTACTGTAGGCCATGCATAACTATAGACATTGTGGAAACTACAAAATAAATACAAGATAGAACCCTTCCTTTCTTTCAAGGAAGAAAGAGAGTTGGATGAAACTATTACATAACCAAATATATCGTTTAACTATGGCTTAACTTGTTAACTAAAGCTATTTCTCATGAGACTTTATATCTCAACAATTTGCCACACAAGATAATTGAGCACTAAACCCATCATTTTTAAAGCTCCCAAAATACTGCTTGACAATACTTCAACTGGCCAACAATCAAAGCATCCTGAGACTCATGTCTGACAAACAAGAGATGCTAAAATAACACTTTCTCTGGAAAGAAGTGTGCAAACTGCTTGCAATCCCTTTCTGAGCAAATTAACAGCAGCAGAGTTAAAAAAACGGAAATGTAAAGAGAGTGAGTTTTCTTTTCTCTCCTCCAAGTCTAAGCACCGTGTCGAGATTTCAGAGTTCTCTCTGGCAAAGATCCGCGGGCCCCATGGCTGTCTTCTCACTTCATCGCTGACAGCTCTTCCTTTTTGTCCAGCCTGGAGAAGACGGACGCAGACAGGACCCTGTCTCCATACAGGACGGCCCTGGTGCCGCAGCATCCCTCAGTAAGGCACGTCCCTTCATCTGTGCAACCAGATGAGGAAGGTGCCTAAGCACCAACCGTGGGCAAAGCCCCCATGGAGGGGTGATGCGGGGAATAGAAGGGAGATCCAGTCCCCAACCAGAGCCCCAAGATTCCTCAGAGCAAGGATTAGAAAGGAAATAAGTTTAATATTTTATATAAATGCAATCAAAAGCTATCATTTTAACTTTCCCAAATTCTTTCCATCTTTGCACAATCACGAAAGCAGTATTAAATATTCACGTGCCCCTGCCCCCATTTTTAACTACCTACACTCAGCAATACGAGTTTGGCCAATCATTTCATATCCATCCTGTTTAAAGGACTGAGACTTGACTCCCTGCCTCACAGGCCACCTTCCACACCAGCTGCTAGGCCAGCTTCCCTTAAACACAATTCCTATCTGTTCTCTCCCCTTCCTTCACAACAGTAAATCTGGCTTCCTCTATCATCATCCCCGGCTTAACACTTCATCTGACCTCCACCCCCACCCCCATATCTTATCAGCCTTTCCCTCCTTCAGATATACTGTTAATTTTTTATCCAGCACAGAGGTCATGCTCATCTTATTCCATCTCCTGGACAAACCATGCCTCTTCTATTATCCGATAGGGCCTTCAAATTCTTACTCCAAAACAGCTCCATTACCTGTGCAATAAAAAATGTAACTTGTTTTTAAAAGTGGATTGATACAATGATCAGCTGGCAGATGAGTGGACATTTCAGATATCGTCCTGCTTTACAGAGAACAGTAAACTAGTATTTATAAGGCATTCATGCTTCGTGCTTAGTCGCTCAGTCGAGTCTGACTCTTTGCAACCCCGTGGACTATAACCCACCAGGCTCCTCTGTCCACAGAGTTTCTTCCAGGTAATACTGGAGTGGGCTGCCTTTCCTCCTCTAGAGAATCTTCTCAACCCAGGGATCAATCCCGTGTCTCCAGGGCCTCTTATATTACAGGTGGATTCTTTACCACTGAGCCATTGGGAAGCCCATTTATAAAGCACATCAAATACTAACTACTCTAAGAGTTCCAGTGTTGACAGCTACCCCAAAACTGACACCAACGCTGAGCAGCATCATTACCTCTTGTGGGATCCTTAAACCCGGCACATTAATGCCTTCCAGAATCACCTGTGTGTGCACACAGGACTTACTGAACTGAATGAAAAAAGGAGTTAGTCACTCAGTCGTGTCCGACTCTGTGCGACCCCACAGACTGTAGCCCACCAGGCTCCTCTGTCCATGGGATCTTCCCAACCCAGGGACTGAAGCTGGGTCTCCTGCATTGCAGACAGATTCACTGAACTGAATAAACCACTGCTGAACTATGTCTTAGTTGCAAGTCTCTTTTTTTTCCCTCTCAGTTTTTTTCTATTACACAAGATCTTTCAGACACAGAAATTAATCCAAGCCTGCTTTCCTTTTGCAGAAACACAGGCTGTCCTATATGTACACTCAGCTTTGAAACCAATGGTCTTTTAGGCTCCCGGAAAGCCCTGAAACCAGGTATTTATAGATAAGCCAGACATTTACTTCCAGTTTAGAGACCAACGTTGCATTCTTACGAGGCAACTAAGAAATACCATGGCATCCGGTCCCATTACTTCATGGCAAACAGAAGGGGAAAAGTGGAAGCAGTGACAGACTTTATTTTCTTGGGCTCCAAAATCACTGCAGATGGTGACTGCGGTCATGAAATTCAAAGAAGCCTGTTCCTTGGAAGGCAAACTATGACAAGCCTAGACAGCATATTAGAAAACAGTGACATCACTTTGCTGACAAAGGTCCACATACTCAAAGCTATAGTTTTCCCAGTAGTCATGTACGGTTGTAAGAGTTGGACCACAAAGAAGGCTGAGCGCCAAAGAATTGATGCTTTTGAACTGTGGTGTTGGAGAAGACTCTTGAGAGTCCCTTGGACTGCAAGGAGATCCAACCAGTCCATCCTAAAGGAAATCAACCCTGAATAGTCATTGGAAGGACGGATGATGAAACTCCAACATTTTGGCCAGCTGATGCGAAGAACTGACTCACTGGAAAAGGCTGATGGGAAAAGGAGAATGCGGCAGCAGAGGATGAGGTGGTGAGACAGCATCACCACTCAAAGGACATGAGTCTGAGCAAACTCTGGGAGACACTGGAGGACAGAGGAGCCTGGCGTGCTGCAGTCCCTGCGGTCGTGAAGAACAGGACAGGACTTCACAACTGAACAACAAGAAATCCCAAGTTTCCCAAGGTAAAGTATGCTCTAGTCATTTCAGATGTTATGAAACGGTTAGATTTTAAAACACACTACTTTAAAAATTCTTTTTTTCCTAATACAGACTAAACTTTAATTATTTTAAATAATCAAGGGTAGCCAAAGTTAGCATAGACTTAGAAAATTCACAAGAACACTTTTAAAGGTTTTAAAAGACTTTTCTAAAGCTTTATTTTGCCAAAAGGAATTTCAGCAATATACTAAAATAATTTTTAAAACATAAACAGTAAACATTTCCTTCTGCTTTTCATGACTATCGCTCTAAATTGCTTTTTAATAATCAGTTTTTAAAGTCCATCATATGGCTGGTAGAGGCACCATGTGGCTAAAATAGTAAATACAGGTTAAAAAATTTTGATAATAGCTGTTGAGTTTTAGGATTGTGGAGAAAAAAGTCTTAAAAACCAGAAAAATAAAATAACACCACAGTGGTTCTGCCTGTTTAGAAGTCATTCTCGAGGCAGAGGTCCAGTGCTAAAATTGAACTCTGTATTTCTTATTCAATAGTTAATCTCTTTGAACCTAGTTTCTTCGATTGTAAAACAGGAATGATGTCCATCTTATGTGTAGAAAGTGGTCAATTGTAGCTCATTTCCTTTAAGTCTGGATTTATTTCAGCAATTTAATAATTTCAAAAGATAGAAGAAGCCTAGAGAAATCATTTTATTAACCTCAATACTCCAGTATGTGCATGTAACAGTAAGAAATCCCTTATTCTTAACCCTTTATAGGGCTAAAATAGGGACTAGAATTTATAGAGATGACTAGATGGAGTATTCTGTTATATGACATTATAAATTTTCACAGTCCTGTGTTAAGAGATATAGGAGAAATGCAGTTAGAACATATAGTGGATCACTAAATATTCATTTAATTCAAAACAGGAAAAGAAGTACGTCAAGGCTGTATATTGTAACCCTGCTTATTTAACTTATATACAGAGTACATCATGAGAAACGCTGGGCTGGAGGAAGCACAAGCTGGAATCAAGATTGCCGGGAGAAATACCAATAACCTCAGATATGCAGATGACACCACCCTTATGGCAGAAAGTGAAGAACTATAGGGCCTCTCTTGATGAAAGTGAAAAGTGGAGAGTGAAAAAGTTGGCTTAAAGCTCAACATTCAGAAAACTAAGATCATGGCATCCAGTCCCATCACTTCATGGGAAATAGATGGGGAAACGAAACAGTGGCTGACTTTATTTTTCTGGGCTCCAAAATCACTGCAGATGGTGATTGCAGCCATGAAATTAACAGACGCTTACTCCTTGGAAGGAAAGTTATGACCAACCTAGACAGCATATTGAAAAGCAGAGACATTACTTTGCCAACAAAGGTCCGTCTAGTCAAGGCTATGGTTTTTCCAGTGGTCATATATGGATGTGAGAGTTGGACTATAAAGAAAGCTGAGTGCCAAATAACTGATGCTTTTGAACTGTAGTGTTGGAGAAGACTCTTGAGAGTCAAGAGACTCTTGCAAGGAGATCCAACCAGTCCATCCTAAAGCAGATCTGTCCTGGGTGTTCATTAGAAGGACTGATGTTGAAGCTGAAACTCCAATACTTTGGCCACCTAATGCAAAGAGCTGACTCATTGGAAAAGACCCTGATGCTGGGCAAGATTGAGAACAGGAGGAGAAGGGGACGACAGAGGATGAGATGGCTGGATGGCATCACCAACTCAATGGACATGGGTTTGGGTGGACTCTGGGAGTCGGTAATGGATAGGGAGGCCTGGCATGCTGTGGATCATGGGGTCGCAAAGAGTTGGACATGACTGAGTGACTCAAATGAACTGAAATATTCGATTATGTTTCAGTCTAGTGCAGTGGTTAAGAGTATGGACTTAGGTGTCAGACTGACAAAGCCAGGAAGGTGATATAGCCACTACCGATATACTCTTGCTTGAAGTGTGCCTTAGCTTCCTCATCAATAAAATGGGAATAATAAGACTTTTTGTGAGAATTCATTGAATTACTTCTTATAAAAGACTTAAATCAGTGCTTGGCCTCTAATAGTGTTAGTTGTTCAGTTGTGTCCAAGTCTTTGCGAATCCACGGATTGTAGCCTGCCAGTTCCTTTGTCCATGAACTCTCCAGGCAAAAGTACTGGGGTGGGTTGCAATTCCCTTCTCCAGGGGATCCTCCAACCCAGGGATTGAACCCAGGTCTCCTGCACTGCAGGCAGATCCTTCACTGTCTGAGCCATTATAGCTTGGCCTACAATAAGCACTCAAGAAATACTAGTTGTTATTGTTACTATTGCTGATACAGTTTAGAACAAACCATGTCCTTGTAACCCACCTAAATATATTAATAGCCAAATGAATAATAAATTCAATCTTATACAACAATGCCTGAGCATAAACTACTGGGTATTGAAGAGAAATTAAAGTTACAGCCCCAACAATCAGTACAAGTTTCAAAAGGTATGTGACCACAGAAACTCAATTCTCTGTAATACGTAGCAGAAGAGAGGTACTTTACTTATTAATCAAATCTAAGATCCCATGAAATGTTAAGAAGCACTCTAATTTCAGAGTGAAATTATGTTAGAATTGAATGTTATTCAAATTATGTTAGATTTTCTTCAATGTTAGAACTGAAGAAATGCTACCGGAATAAAAATGAGTGAACTTCATGCTACCAAAGTTGAGATAGGAAGGTTCAAATACTGTCAATGCAAGCTATGTAAACAAGATCTGTGCTGGCATCTAGGCTGGAGCTGCTTCTTAAATGATAAAATAAAAATTAGGAGAAGCTGAGGGGACCAGAAGGGTAAGCAGCCCAAACAGAGGGAACCTGCCATGCAGAGTAACACATGCATGAACAAGCACGGTCTCTGCAGCGTGGTCTCTGCAGTGTGCGGTGTGCAGGGCGAGCAGGCGGGGGAGACAGAGAGGAGGCTGGAAAGGAGACTTGGGCCAGCGGTGAACTGTAACCTCTAGGCAAGCTGCTCCACTGGCTTGTACGCAAGCAATCCTTATATGTGACTTAACTAATTTAACTACCAACTAATTTACTGACATACCTCTCAACTAACTTATCCTAAGTGAATCTGGATTAAGTGCCCTGTCTTAACTGCCCAGGGTCAGGGCAAAGGGCTTCTCTTCTGTGTCTCTGGTGGACCATGGCTTTGGACAACCCCTTTGGTCCTGAAAGACTCACAAATAATCAGGCATCAAAACACCACAAATTCTGAAAAGCATAAAAAACAAGAGGAGTACGCAAAGGACAGGAAAAGTAGAAATACATATAAGGCAACATGGATATGAGAACAAGAATCCTGAATGTGGAAGTTATTATTAATCCTGTCTACTCCTTGGAAGGAAAGTTATGACCAACCCAGACAGCATATTCAAAAGCAGAGACATTACTTTGCCAACAAAGGTCCGTCTAGTCAAGGCTATGGTTTTTCCAGTGGTCATGTATGGATGAGAGAATTGGACTGTGAGGAAAGCTGAGCACCGAAGAACTGATGCTTTTGAACCGTGGTGTTGGAGAAGACTCTTGAGAGTCCCTTGGACGGCAAGGAGATCCAACCAGTCCATTCTGAAGGAGATCAGCCCTGGAATTTCTTTGGAAGGAATGATGCTAAAGCTGAGCTGAAACTCCAGTACTTTGGCCACCTCATGTGAAGAGTTGACTCATTGGAAAAGACTCTGATGCTGGGAGGGATTGGGGGCAAGAGGAGAAGGGGACGACAGAGGATGAGATGGCTGGATGGCATCACCGACTCAATGGACATGGGTTTGGGTGGACTCTGGGAGTCGGTAATGGATAGGGAGGCCTGGCATGCTGTGGTTCACGGTGTTGCAGAGTCGGACACGACTGAGCGACTGAACTGAACTGAACCAAGTGAAGACCTGTAAGGCTTGCTGTGTTTTGATTTTGAACAGTTCAAACTAATACGGTCAACATTTTACAGATATTTCAAGATGAACCTATTTACTTACGCTTCCTAATAATCTTTCTCTACCTTCAATTTTTTTTTTCCCTCAGTTCAACGTTTATAGTTTCTAGGGCTTAACTTTCCAAGGATGCAGACTTCGATGATACACTTATTACATTTCTTTTCAAGTTGGTTACATGTAACATAAAAATGGCCACTTCTCTCCACATCTGAAGACAACCTCTGTGGTCCCAGCAGAGAAAGGCCTTAGGCAGCAGTGGTATTTCCGGTATTCTAGAACTCCATCCCAAACCCTGAAGAAATTATTCCCATTTTCCTTCTCCTCCTCCCTACAAAGAAATACCTGCCTGTCCACTGAAAAGGCATTCAAAACTAACATGTGTATCTGTGATTCTGACCAAGTATAGGAAAACACCATAAGCACTGAATCGAACTCCAATCATTAAGCAGAGAACTTCTATTCTTAGGGAACAGCAGGGTTTGGTTCGGTTGGCAACACTCCTGGCCTCTGGATCAAGAGGTCACAGTCTCACGTTTCAAGTAAAAACTCCAGTTTACAATTCTTACAAACACTCCTGCAGAATAATTCAAGAGGCATTAAATGACAGTTCCATCAAAAGCCAAGTACCCAGTAAAATTTCAAATCTAGAAATATGGAAATAAATTGCACAAACTAATCCTTTTAAGCAAAAGACTGTGACTTAAAAATGGTAGAAAGGCAGAGGGAGAAGAAGAGGGAGTGTGAGTGTGTGTGTATTTTGGCTAAAGGCAGGCTAAATGAATTATATTTCATAACTTATATCGACACTTGCCTTTAACACTGCCCTGTTCCAAAACAGGTAGGGCAAAATCTGCAATAAAGATTTTATTAAAAGTAAGCTTCTGGTCTTTAAATATTTCCTATAAATAATTTATATTTATACTACAGTGATGGGCTAAAAATATAAAAAAAAAGTTCTGCAAAAATGAAAGGCTGCATCAAGTGATTTCATGTAGACAATCCACAAGCACACAACTCAGACACGGTGGCACCAAGTGATTAACAGCCCTTTACAAAAATAGATAAATAATGTTGCAATACAGGAGCTCTCATTTGAAACACTAGAATGTATTCCTGAAAGCAGAAACTTATTCTGTACTTTAAAAATAGGCATCCCACGAAAATCAATAAGACTTACTTAAAATTCACACACCAGGTGTCCTAAAGATTAGAGGTCCTAATATGCTACAAGGTAAATTTCCTAAATAAAACTTTTTTCCCTACTTAAAATTACTTACTCCCAGGGAAATAATTCAGCCTTACAATAAAAACTATGCAACCTGAACTGACTTTGTACATAGTTGGGAAAAAATTATGTGTGTGAGTTGTAAATAGTCTTTTTATAATGTCATGAATTTTCAGTTTTCATTTAAAACCGGTTTGTCTGGTATTATTATTTTCAGCATTCAAACAGCTTTTAGTTATGAATTTTTTCTTTAAAAATTAAAAAAAAAAAATTTTGGGGGGGGCCACATCTTAATCCTCTAGCCAGGGATCGAACCCTTGCCCCCTGCAGTGGAAGCATGGAGTGTTAGCCAATGGACCACTGGGAAAGTCCCTAGTTATGAACTCTTATCACAGGTCTAGAGCCAGAAGGCATCCATGAGGGCATCCTGCCTCTTCTCACGTTGGACTGCCAATGCTCCAGTGCCCTCTATCACACACCTGCTTGCTCTTTAAACATCTTTATAACGAAGGCCACTTTACCTTAACCAGGTACTATAAGAAAAATCATTCCTATTGCTTAATATTCCTAGAATTGGGAAATTCCAACTAGGACAATTCCATTAAGAAAGTTATACTAGGACTTCCCTGGTGGCTCCGTGGGCAGGAATCTGCCCGCCAACACAGCGGACACGGGTTCAATCCCTTGTCCGGGAAGATTTCACATGCCGCGAGGCAACTCAGTTCATGCGCCACAACTCCGGAGCCTAGTGCAGCAACTGGGGAAGCCCACAGGCCGAGGGCCGCTCGTGCAGCTGCTGAAGCCGGAGCGCCTCGAGCCTGCGCTCCCAACCAGAAAGCACTGCTCTCAACAAGAGGGGCCTCCGCTCGCCATCAGAGGGAGCCTGCAAGCAGCACTAAGACCCAGGGCGACCAACGACAAAAATTAATCAGAAAAAAGAAAGTTGTAATCAATGAGTGGCAATTTGAATTTGCTGTTTTCACAGTTATGTGAAGGCAGAGCAGCATGACGCTAAATCAAATCCTCATTAAATTCTAATCCAGTGGGTAAGTACTAACAAGTAATTCGCTGAACTAAAACACAGAAAGCAAGGTGCTCTGGGTAACCTCTTCTTCCTTAGCGTCTACACTATGTAGCCTGCTCTTAGCAATACACAAAGCCAGGTAACAAAAGACAACATTGATATAGTCCTTTACAGTTTATGAAATAGTCTTGCATACATTACCACAAATGTATAAAACAGTAAAGGGACCTTAAATCAGCAGTAGCTGGGCGGGAGGCACGCCAGCTGACCTCCACACGTGTCAAACGAAGATCCCTTCATTCCACAGCTTGATCCATTTAATGACACCAGAGTACAGCCTCCCGCGGAATCCTGAGGGCTGGTTCCAGAACCCCCTCAGACACCAAAATCCGAGGGTGCTCAAGTCCCTCATTTAAAATGGCGTCCTATTCACATATAACCTCCACACATCCTCCTGTATCTTTAAATCCTTTCTAGATTACTTATTAATAACAAACACAATGTAAATGCTATGTAAATAGTTGCTGATGCATGGAAAATTCAAGTTTTGATTTTTGTAACTTTCTGGAAAACTTTTTTTCCTGAAAATTTTCATTCCTTGAATGGTGGAACCCATGGATATGAAGGGTCAACTGTATGTACAGAAGCATATGTTCAGTCTTAAGTCCTTTCAATTAATTCAACAACTTCTAAGTAAAATCATATCAGAATTACTCTGGAAGCTTTTGAAAGAGTAGATAATTCAGCCTTACTGGTATCATTTAAGGAACCTGGTAAAGAAATTAAAACATCCTAGTTTAATCCAACAAGTGTTTACTGATCACCAAATGAGTATACAATTACTAAATGAAACTCTACAATAAATACAGTGTAGATTCAGCTCAAAGTGAAGCGAAGTGAACTCGCTCAGTCATGTCCGACTCTTTGCGACCCCATGGATTGTAGCCTACCAGGCTCCTCAATCCAAGGAATTCTCCAGGCAAGAATACTCAGTCTACCAAAAAAAAAAAAAAAAACAAACTTACAGGACAAAAACAAAGTTTATAATTGTAAAGAGATTTAATAGGAAGAGCTCACGCTATGAATGACACAGCCCAGGATAGGTGAATCTGTAGAAGTTACTTCACCTCTTCAAGGCAGAGGGGCCCAATCTATATAATGGGAAATACCTACAGGACTATGGAGAGGACTAAATAAGACAGTATGGTAAGCATTCATGGTTAAGTATCCACACAGCAGTATTCAAGGCATGGTTACTCTAACTTTAAAGCAGTAGTATATAAAATAATTCTGCATATTCAAAAGCAAGTTTCTTTAAATGTTTTTCTTTGAAATTAAATATAAATCACTATCTGACTCACAAAATACCAACATTCTTCCATACACTGGAATGAATAAAGCAATGTAAATAATCATCAGCAATTTGCACTACCACTGAAAATGGGCTAAAAAAAAATTCTAAGTTGTATCTGACAATCAAAACAGTCCAAAGTTACAGCTACTATAAAGACCAGACGCTGCACATACGGAAGGTGTCTGGGACTGCGATGCAGCGGCTCTGACAGATAAAGTGCTCTTCTTCAGAAGGCTGAAGAAGCCTTTTGTGGGGCTCTCGGGGACAGTGACTGCCTTTAGTTTCTGTGCCAACAGAGGAGCTACAGATGCGAGAGAGCTCCAAGTCTGAATCTCAAGTTGCTTCTTTCCAATATTTATTTACAGCTTAATAGATAATAAACAATTAGTGATATGTTAGTATTTTCTCAAACAAAATATTTCTTAAAATCAGCCTGGCGTGCTGCAGTCCATCGGGTCGCAGAGTCAGACACGACCGAGCGAGCAACTGAACTCAAGTCTTGGTAAAACCACACCCCAGAACTAATCACTGATTCTTTATCTATATGTATAGCCAGCCTCTCTTTTCGAACTCTTTCATCTCTAACTATCAATTTCATCTTAAATTTCTACCTATATTCCTAGTGTCACTGTTAGAGCTCTTTTACTTTTCATTTTCCTTTACACTTAAGTCACAATAAGAAAAATCCCTCCTTTGGACATTAGTAATCCCCCTTCTATTGCCAACATTGCTAAGAGATTTTGCTTAATGGTGGTATTTACACATTAAACTTAGTATTCTTTGTGTAAAATGTAAAGCACTGCAAATACAACATCACATCAAAAAGTTATTTTGATACTTATATATAGACTTGGAATTCACGTGAATTTTTTTCATTGATTTTCACAGCATTTCAGAGCTAGCAAAGTTCTTAGAAATCATATATTCTAATCCACTAATTTCACAGATGGGGAAATCAAGGTTCCCAAGTAAGCAATCAGCCAGTCAGACATATTACTAAACATTTATTAAATGCCAGACGCTATGGTAAGTGCCAAAGACGTAATGGTGAACTGAATGTGGGCTTTGTAATAGCCAATGGAGAAGACAAGCAACAGGTAACTCAAGTTCAAGTAAGAAGGAAATTTTTTCTTACTAGATACAGAATTTTACTAAAATCACATAATGTCAAGTTACAAAACCACTCACAAATTAAGCAGAATCAACAAAAGGACTCAACATTCAGTAAAGAATAAAATCCTCTTCCATCGAATCCTGTTCTTCCTTTAAATACAACCAAAAACCAAACTCTTGCCTAAATCTCTGATGACTTGGCACAATGATCTTGTTCTTTTCCAGGTTACTACCTAAGACTGACTGCATTGCTTAGCAGTCAACTGGACATATTCTTGGACCATTTCTATTTCACATACCTTGACTACTAACTGAGAAAGGGATCACAAGGTTCTTAATGTTTTACACCTCGGGCAAGCACGGCGCTAACGCTTTCTGAAGACATCAAAACAGACGAACATAACTCAGTGCCTCCATAATGACTGAGAACAACACTTAGAAACAACTCTCAACACTTTTTTGGTGAGAAATTATTATGTGGTGGCACTGTACTAGGTGCAGGGAGATATGATATCAACAGCTTTCAAGTGAAAATGTACTCCTGATGTAGAAATGTTCATGACAGGCTCGAAGCGGGAACTTCAAGGCAGACTTGAGGCTAGAAAAAATCCAAGAAGACAATCCAGGGGAATTAACATTTGAGCTGCATCTTGAAGGAATCTGTATTTCATTTAAACAGTTCCCTGATGAAGGGTAGGGATCTGAGGGTGAAGAAAGCTACCATTTAATAAAATACAGAAATGTCCTAAATCTCAGCTTAGGTCACAGAACTAGGAAGTTTCCTTCAATTATAACTGCCACAATTAAGAAACTCACTATTTCACTCAATCAAACTGTGAAATTTAAGAGGATTATTCAGGGATTTGTTGTTTGGGTGCCACTCTTTCAAAAAACTCTATTTATTTTTGGCTGTGTTGGGTCTTAGCTGCTGCACACAGGCTTTCTCTAGCTGCAGCGACCAGGAGCTCCTCTTCGGGGCAGTGTACAAGCTTCTGGCTGAGCTGGCTTCCTCTGCTGCGGGCACAGGTGTTAGGCTCTGCAGCTGTGGCTTGCTGGCCCTAGAGCACACAGGCTTCAGTAGTGGCAGGGCATGGGCTTAGTTACTCATGGAACCTTCCTGGACCAGGGATGGAACCTGTGACCCCCACACTGGTTGGCAGATTCTTATCCACTGTACCACCATGGGAGTCCAAGGGCGCCTCTTTGGAAAGGCCTAGTAACTTGGGGGTCAGCCTATAAGGATACTCTTCTCTTTTTCCTTTTAGTCTATGCTGTTGACTATCATGAGGTTTTTTTTGTGGGGGTGGGGGGGCGGTGAGGGGAATTATAGAGACACAGTAAGTTAGGAAATAACTCACCTTTTACAGATAATGTTCATGACTAGAAAATCACTTCAAATATCCTAGATTATTACAGTTCCAAATGCACTTTCAAAGAATTTGAATTAAAAGCACATTTCAATTCTTATAACATAATTCCCAATTGTATCAATTGATGCTTTCCTAAAATTAAAATTGTAGGTATGCCTAAAAACCACTTTTCTCAATCCTTTAAAATTTCCCTGAAATTGAATCCAGAACAGTGGAGAAAACAGATTTTATTTTTTTAGGATGGAGAAAATCATTGATTAATGCCCCAGTTTTTTAGGACAACAGACTATAACATAGAAGCTACTAAGTTTTAAAAGTTTGACACCAAAGAGTCGGAAGTTTGTCAAATTCACATATAGGAACTGTCCTATTTAAAATAAAATGGCTACTAATTTTACCGAGTGGACTGAAGATCCCTGGTTTTCAATTAATCATTTGTTGTAATTAACAATTCCTAACCACATTCACCGGAGAAGGCGATGGCACCCCACTCCAGTACTCTTGCCTGGAAAATCCTATGGACGGAGGAGCCTGGTGGGCCGCAGTCCATGGGGTCGCTAAGAGTCGGACACGACTGAGCGACTCCCCTTTCACTTTTCACTTTCATGCATTGGAGAAGGAAATGGCAACCCACTCCAGTGTTCTTGCCTGGAGAATCCCAGGGACGGGGGAGCCTGGTGGGCTGCCGTCTATGGGGTCGCACAGAGTCAGACACGACTGAAGCGACTTAGCAGCAGCAACCACAATCACATAACCCAATTTCATCCCTTGATGACAAAAAAAAAAAAAAAAAAAACTACAAATGAGACCATTTTCTTTCCTAACACTATTTAAAAAAGAAAAACTCTATAGAGAAATGATGTTTCCATAGGTAGAAAACAAAGTAATTTAAACTTTGAAAATCAAACTCCTCCCAATCACGGACTCCGATCTAAAGGACATACATGTTAAGCTGCAATTCCTGTGACAGACAACTCCTGTCATCTGTTTTTGTGAGCTTAAGCAAAACTGCTGGACAAGTTCTGCATTTGATAAGGTGACCTGATTTTAACTAACTAAAAGGGAGTTGGGGTGGGGTGGGGGGGTGGCAGTGGAGGGAATCACTGTTCTTGCTGAACTATTCCCTGAAAACTTAAAAGCTAGCTTCTATTCTATACCCACTTAATAATCTAACTGTTTGGAATGCCTGAAACCTTCCTGCTCTTTAAAAAGTAACGACTGACAGGAACTGAAGAGGGCAAATTCTGCAGAGCAGGGTTACTGAGCTCCTACCCCACACAGGCTGCAGGGTGGGGGCCTCAGTGACTGCGGGCGTGTAATCACTGACTTGCTCAGCAACTTTGCTGTAATGGCTTCAAATTGCAGGCCTGAGGAAATGCTCCATAAATAGCAGCTCTTTTTTCTTGTAAAGCCTCTTCGTAGACCCAACAGAACTGCACTACCAAAAATGGAGGAGTCACCATGGACCTTTAAAAAAAAAAAAAAAAAAGGTCAAGAGAACAAGGAGGAATATCCTGCTAACCAGGTTACTCATTTTGGGGGAATGAATCACAGTACTGAAATCTGACCCACTGTTTGCATTCAACTTTTAGGTAACAAAAATTACAAGGGATTAAGTCAGTTTTTGTAATCATGCAATTTCATGAAAAGGAAAAAGAACTGTTGTTTTTATAGGCCTTTAGAAAAAGGGATGTATACTAAGTTTGAAATTAAATGTTTGACAATGTCTTCTTATGGAGCAGGGCGCCTTCGGTGTCCATTCATAAGCCACCTGCAAGCCAAGACATGTGGTGTGGTCACAGAATACACTCTGGGGAAGCAGGAACCACATATATACCAAGGCTCTAAGGTCACCGTTAGCACTCACTCCTCCTGCACTCCTTATGTTCGTGTGTATTTATATATATGCATGTAACTTGATCATTCAGATAACTTACTGTAAATTAACAAAAACTCACTGAACAGCCACTTTAAGTCGAATATATTTGCAGTAACAGTGAAGATTTTTCTTAGCTGAATTCAGGCAGGGAAAGAAAGCAGCAATGCATTTAAATCAAACACAGATAGGGACTAAGAAATTCAGGTTCCATGTCACTCCAGTTTTCCACGTGAGTTCATGCCTAAGTTAATCTACAACAAATAAGGCAGTTTTTAAAAACAAAATACGAGAGTCAAATTTTACAGGACAGGTACCATTAGTTGTCAATTAGAATTCATGGTTTTAAACATAAATGATGACTTGCAATCAAAAAGCCCGTATTCTAACTTACTAAATGGTTCAGAAACAACCTAATCGGATAGCACCTCAATTCAGATTACATTATTCACCAACAATTAGCCTTTACATTTTAACAGTATAAACTGGTTTCCTGTGACATTATGCTTTACCCTGAGTTTTTTAGGCCTCAGGTGAAATTCAACTATCCTGAACATTACTTTTAAAAAACTTCCATCCAAGTATGGAAGGCTGAAAAACATGGCCATAATATTTTGCAGTTCCTCCCAGGAACAAAGAGTCTACTTTTCAAACCTTTCAATCTGAGCTGACAGAATGCAGTAACAAGTGACATTATGGAACAGCCTCAGAAGGCTTTGCAGTGTCTGTCTTTATCCCCCAGAAGGCTCCCACCAACGCGGAAGAAGACCTCTGTGCCCCACCTGGCAGCCACCTACAAGCCAGGAGAACAAGCCTCAGGATGCTAAGACTCCAGAGCTGTGAGAAACACTAGGTGGTAGTTTAGGCCACCCAATCCATGTTGCTTTTGTTGTTTCTGTTATGGTAGCCCAGTTTGGTAAGTCAACCAGTAAGAGCAAATAACCTCCATGTGGCTTGCTACAAAACAGCTGGAAGTCTTCATGACCTAATGTGCTGCTATCGGCCATAAGCATGTCTTAATTACCAGCATTCCTGAAACTCCTAACTTCCGTCCAAAACCATGTTAATGAGTTTAGTGTAAAAAGAATTTTGACTGCTCTGTGTCCCACAAAAGTTTTATTAGTAAATTTAAATCTGATTGTTTTAACTGTTACTGGGTGTTTTAACAGTAACTTATAATGGTGATAGGCAGAATATTAGATTTGTTTTACAATTTATTTTAATAGAGTTGATTAATAAATATGCACTCAAATGTTTATTTGGTGTTGGTAATGTAAAATAGACTCTAAACTACCTGATTTTGCTTGTCTATCACTCTAAAGTTTAAAGAATTCTTTAAATCTCTGAAAGAAAACAGTTCTGTTATTAGCAGCTTTCCTACCAACTTTAAAATGTAAAGATTGTAACTTTTTAACAGCATATTTTATTAGTAATTCAATTTGTCCAACAATAATATCAATGAATGAAAGGGCTTACATTCATTTTGTAAAATTATAATAAAGTTTACTTGGTAAATAAACATCAAGCTAAACTTAAAACAGTACCAGAAAGTTGAAAACAATCCCTTTTAACTAGCATTTCCTACAAATAATAGTTAAAAAGTAGCCAAAAAACAAAAAAACTTAAATAGCCTGTAACACTAAGACTTAAAAAAACACATATAGGATACAAATGCATTTGACAATATTCATGAAATGGATGGTCTGTAATAGATAGTCTTCACTTGTAAAACTGTTTTTTTTCCCCCAAGCAGTGAATAAAACCATGCTACTTAGTGGTTTTTCAAGTGTTTTGCTATAAGAATTGTTTTTTTTTTTTTAATGCCCAAGGTCAGAGTGCAGATGTAACCACAATTAATAGCTTCCTTTTGATGAAGGGAGGAATCTCTTAAGATGCAAATAGAATTCAGGATGGGCAGGGCAAGCTCTTTGGCTGTTACCAGAAAATCTCTTTGCAGTTGTCTTAGTCTCCCCACTTCCTATGCCCCCACATTCAATGAATTGAAAATACTAATTGTACAAGCTTCCCTGGTGGCTCAGATGGTAAAGAATCCGCCTGCAATGTGGAAGACCTGGGTTCGATCCCTGGGTTGGGAAGATTCCCTGGAGGAGGAAATGGCAACCCACTCCAGTATTCTTGCCTGGGGAATCCCACGGACAGAGGAGCCTGGTGGGCTGCAGACCACGGGGTTGCAGAGTTGGATGGGACTGAGCAGAGCAGAGCCTGTGTAGCTTGAACACTGTCTCTTCAAAGTCCCACTGCCATCACCTCATTCATTTTCCCCTGAACTCTCATAGTACTCTACTCACCGTATGTAATGCTTTAACAACATAATTTCATTTCTTATTCATTTAGTTCTAAAGCAGTCATATATTCCCTGTCCATGGAACCCTAGATTATTCATTTATAACCCCAAATAAGTGTCTTTCTTTAATAGTTCTAGCTATTAGAGTTTAAGAATAATCTCAAATTTATAAACTTTAGAATACACAAGTAAGTACTCTTAGCATCTTTTTAGCATGGAATTAATAACAATAACTAAGTAGGGGCTACAGGCATTAATCAGGGTGACTATCAACCAATGGACTGAAATAAATCAGCAGCCTAAGGGACACCAGGGGATTCTCTGGTGGCTCAGTGGTAAAGAATCTACCTGCCAATGCAGGAGATGAGGGTGGGGAAGACCCACTGGAGAAGGAAATGGCAACCCACTCCAGGATCCTTGCTGGGAGAATCCCATGGACAGAGAAGCCTGGTGGGCTACAGTCCATGGGGTAGCAAAAGAGCTGGACATGACAGCCACTAAATAACAACAAAGGGACATCATCCACCAATAAACACATCAAGAGCTACACACAACGTGCCGAACAAAGATCTATCTTCACTGAGTCCATGATGACCTAGCCTCCACAGCTTCTCTCACTGAGAGATAATTAGCAACGAAAAGGCAAACCTGCAATAAATGTGTCCTGAGGCCTGTCTGGTCTATCAAGACTGATATATCATTAATTTTGCCCCAACTCCACAGAGGGGATCCCAGCAAACCCTTAAAACAATGCCTTCTACATAAAACCAAGAGGTAAGGACCTATGAAATGAAGAGACCACTAAGCACATGTAGTGAATCCAAATAAGGTAATTAAGAAGAGGAGAGTGAAAGAAATCATAGACATATCAATGCAAGTGATCCAACATGCACCATCCAAAACCAAGTGGGTCTTTTTTAAGAAAAATCACCCTGTATTTGAGGGAGAAGAGGGAGCTGTGCAAATCCCTATCTGTAGTGACGGGCACTAACTGAAAACCGAAAAACAGACGGGGATATGGGGGACAGTTATCTTCAAGCACAGAGGACAACGATACTAACTTTATCTATCACTGTGCAGAAACAGCGATTACTGCGTGACCCATAAGAAGAGATTTGTACCAGTCCTAACAGGAAAGTCTGCATACCCCTACAACTGGGAGGGGTCAACAGTGATCTATTACATCAGCTGGCGACCATCCAGACTACACAATTTCGGAAATATAACCTGTATCAGTCTGAACATGTGTAGAGGAAAAACAGAAACATCTGTATCTTGGCCAACTCTTCCCCAGAGTTATTTTTTTTGTTTGTTTTTAAAATGAAAAAAAAAAAAAAAAGTTATCCAGGAAAGCTGGGTAAGTTTTAACTGTGACCCTATCACTGGTAACGATTAGTTCCAGGCATTCTCAGAAAGCTGATTTAGCTCATTTCTAACATTAGTACTTTTGTCATTTTAACACACCACCTTACATATTTAACTAAGATGTATTGATTCTGTTCCATTCCTCTACCCCATTCAATATTTTAATACCTTTTACTACCCCAAAGTATCCACCTTTTCAGTATCATTTAGCACTCTTCTCTAATGCTAGCGTGTTCTGGTCTGGTTTTGCGTTGGTCACGTAAGGTTTTATGCAGTTTTTAAAAGGTTTGCTTCTTCTTTTTCTCTTACGAATTCCCAACTTTTTAAACTACTCAAGGAAGAGACTGCTGAAAAAGTGGATCTGAAGAAATTCAACTTGCTACCAACAAAGGGTCCTAACACATCTCTGTTACTACCTAAGGTGAATCCATTTTAACCTAAACCCAGTTTTCATAAAATTCTAACTTTTTACACATCCATGGCTTTTTTATATGTAAACAATACTCTCTTAATATCACTGTATGACATCTACAATGGCCTGTCGAAGGCAGCACAGGTCACTTTTCCGAGCCATCAAGAGAGCACTTGTTAGAGAGCAACCAGCTAAACTGAGGTGGGGTCACGCTGCGTGCTTCTGGGGACTAGCCCACACAAGGACACTAGTAACTGTTTAATGACTTTAGACATGCATACACGTTTTCTTTAACATCTATGTTGATAAAAACCAGGTGAAAGGAAAAGAATGAAAGAAAATATATTTGCTGATTTCATAAGGCTATTTTACTTTTAAGCCCTACTTTTTAAAGCGGTGGATACTAGACAGAAAACTTGAAAATGACATGAAAAACAGGATCAGCTCCATTATTATATGTACAGATAGGAATTAAGTCTCCAGGCTCCGTGCCCCTTCACACTTTTCAGGATCCAAATCCTCTGAACAAACTGATACACTGCCTAAAGCCAACGTCCCTGCTATCAGAGCACACAGTTCCTGCCTTTAGCGAAATCTAATATGATGACTGAAAGCAGCAAAATCGTGCTTAAAGAGACCAAAGACACTGAATTAATCACTTGCCTGGTAAAAGCACTTATTTAAGTACTGATTTAAAAGCTATCCTGTAATATTTAAGTCAAATCATATGAATTTGTCAGTGGTTACTGTTTGGAGCTTAGAAAACTGGCAACTTTATATAGTCAACTTAATAACTGCAAAATTGAAATCACAAAAATTAAGCCTATATTCAACTTTTTAAAACCTACTGCACACACTCCCTTCCCTGGTCTAGGCAGAAAATGCGAAATTTATGTTCCAGAGAAGTGGACTTAGAGGGTCTGGATTCACGTACCTGGCACAGCCAAGAGCAAGGATGAAGCCCCACACTTTCACCCCCAAACACTAGCTGCCAGTCTTAACATGCATTCCACGGCCAGAGCTCTAGCGAGGGGGCTGGCAGATTTTATCTGGAGAAACTGGCCACTACAAGAGAGCTACTGACATTTAAGGCTTCCCACAACTTCAGGGCCTGGTTGGTTCCTGTTACATCACTCTCCAGTGAAGCCCACTTAAGACACCGAAAGCAGAAGAAAATTTAAGAAGAAACACCCACTGTAGTGTCCTTAAAGAGCTATGGCATTACTACATCCATGAAATAAGAACAGTATGCTATTAAAAAATAACAAAGGAACAATGAGCTCAGAAAAGAGTCCCTGGAAATTAAGCATGATAAATATCTTTCTGCTAAGTCGTTTCAGTCGTGTCCGACTCTGTGCGACCCCATAGACGGCAGCCCACCAGGCCCTGCAGTCCCTGGAATTCTCTAGGCAAGAACACTGGAGTGGGTTGCCATTTCCTCCTCCAGTGTATGAAAGTGAAAAGTAAAAGTGAAGTCGCTCAGTCGTGTCCGACTCTTAGCGACCCCATGGACTGCAGCCTACCAGGCTCCTCCGTCCATGGGATTTTCCAGGCAAGAATACTGGAGTGGAATATCTTTCTGGAAAAACAAAAAAACAATTGTAAGTTGAGTTGAAAGAATCTCCCAGAAAGCGTAACAAAAGGCTAAGAGAAGGAAAAATAGGAAGGAAAGGTTAAGAAAATTCAAGAGCTATTCTGACTGGCAGGAATTCCAAAAACAGAGAAGACATGAAAAAGACTGGAAGAAATTATCCAGGAAATAATAAAAGACCCCAGGAGTAAAGTACAGGGAAACTACACTGCAAAATTTTGAAGGGCACCATTCACACTGAGGATTGAGTTTCCAAACAACACGATTTTTACAATGAATTTTTAAAGTGCATGCCAAAGCATACTATGAAATTCAAGATGTCCCCCACCAACCAAAACTAAAGGGGGGAATAAACCTAAATTCACCACAGAAAGCAAACAGGGTTTAACTGTTCAATAAGAAGATAGCACAAAATGGAGTATTACCTTCTAAACTCTAATGGAAAATAGCTTGAGTTCTACAACCAAACTGCCATCAGATAAAGATACTTTTAGACATCAGATCAGATCAGATCAGTCGCTCAGTCGTGTCTGACTCTTTGCGACCCCATGAATCGCAGCACGCCAGGCCTCCCTGTCCATCACCAACTCCCGGAGTTCACTGAGACTCACATCCATCGAGTCAGTGATGCCATCCACACATCTCATCCTCTGTCGTCCCCTTCTCCTCCTGCCCCCAATCCCTCCCAGCATCAGAGTCTTTTCTAATGAGTCAACTCTTCACATGAGGTGGCCAAAGTACTGGAGTTTCAGCTTTAGCATCATTCCTTCCAAAGAAATCCCAGGGCTGATCTCCTTCAGAATGGACTGGTTGGATCTCCCTGCAGTCCAAGGGACTCTCAAGAGTCTTCTCCAACACCACAGTTCAAAAGCATCAATTCTTCGGTGCTCAGCCTTCTTCACAGTCCAACTCTCACATCCATACATGACCACAGGAAAAACCACAGCCCTGACTAGACGAACCTTTGTTGGCAAAGTAATGTCTCTGCTTTTCAATATGCTGTCTAGGTTGGTCATAACTTTCCTTCCAAGGAGTAAGCATCTTTTATTTCATGGCTGCAGTCACCATCTGTAGTGATTTTGGAGCCCAGAAAAATAAAGTCTGACACTGTTTCCCCACCTATTTCCCATGAAGTGGTGGGACCGGATGCCGTGATCTTCGTTTTCTGAATGTTGAGCTTTAAGTTCAACATTTTCACTCTCCACTTTCACTTTCATCAAGAGGTTTTTTAGTTCCTCTTCACCTTCTGCCATAAGGGTGGTGTCATCTGCATATCTGAAGTTATTGATATTTCTCCCGGCAATCTTGATTCCAGCTTGCGTTTCTTCCAGCCCAGCGTTTCTCATGATGTACTCTGCATAGAAGTTAAATAAACAGGGTGACAATATACAGCCTTGATGAACTCCTTTTCCTATTTGGAACCAGTCTGTTGTTTCATGTCCAGTTCTAACTGTTGCTTCCTGACCTGCATACACATTTCTCAAGAGGCAGATCAGGTGGTCTGGTATTCCCATCTCTTTCAGAATTTTCCACAGTTTATTGTGATCCACACAGTCAAGGGCTTTGGCATTGTCAATAAAGCAGAAATAGATGTTTTTCTGGAACTCTCTTGCTTTTTCCATGATCCAGCGGATGTTGGCAATTTGATCTCTGGTTCCTCTGCCTTTTCTAAAACCAGCTTGAACATCAGGAAGTTCACGGTTCACATATTGCTGAAGCCTGGCTTGGAGAATTTTGAGCATTACTTTACTAGCGTGTGAGATGAGTGCAATTGTGCGGTAGTTGGAGCATTCTTTGGCATTGCCTTTCTTTGGGATTGAAATGAAAACTGACCTTTTCCAGTCCTGTGGCCACTGCTGAGTTTTCCAAATTTGCTGGCATACTGAGTGCAGCACTTTCACAGCATCATCTTTCAGGATTTGGAATAGCTCAACTGGAATTCCATCACTATACTAGCTTTGTTCGTAGTGATGCTTTCTATGATTATACAGTGGAAGTGAGAAATAGATTTAAGGGCCTAGATCTGATAGAGTGCCTGATGACTATGGAATGAGGTTCGTGACACTGTATAGGAGACAGGGATCAAGACCATTCCCATAGAAAAGAAATGCAAAAAAGCAAAATGGCCGTCTGGGGAGGCCTTACAAATAGCTGTGAAAAGAAGAGAAGTGAAAAGCAAAGGAGAAAAGGAAAGATATAAACATCTGAATGCAGAGTTCCAAAGAACAGCAAGAAGAGATAAGAAAGCCTTCTTCAGCGATCAATGCAAAGAAATAGAGGAAAACAACAGAATGGGAAAGACTAGGGATCTCTTCAAGAAAATCAGAGATACCAAAGGAACATTTCATGCAAAGATGAGCTCGATAAAGGACAGAAATGGTATAGACCTAACAGAAGCAGAAGATATTAAGAGGAGATGGCAAGAATACACAGAAGAACTGTACAAAAAAAAGATCTTCACGACCCAGATAATCACGATGGTGTGATCACTTTTAGACATAAAAGATCTCAAGTTAGCTACCTACAACCTTTTTCTCAGCAAATGCCTGAGAAAGTTCATCTCTAAGAGTGAGTAAATTAAGAAAGAGAAAAATAGTAAACAGGGTATCAAACCAAGAAGAGTGATACAGGAACTTGCCAGGCTGAGAGTGAAGCAAAGTCCCAGTAAGATGACTCTGAAGCAAGCTGAAAGCAACCCATCTAGTGCAGGGCAGGAAGACAAAAGGTTCAGGGATGTCCCCAAGGGGCCAAAAGAGCAACAGGAATACAAATGAGAAAAATGAGACACTTAACAATTCCAAGAGAATATCCAAGTTGTTCAGAAAATCACATTACATTATACAACTCGGCTGTACACAAACCCTAGAGTCTTAACAATACTAGTAAGAATACTAGCAAAATAGTTTTAGCAATTATAGTGGCAAGGTAAAGGAAAGGGGAATTTTAGAGGGTGCAGAAAAAATTGTAAATGGTAGTATAGCATATTTTATAAATACATAATTTTTTAAAAGGGGGAAAATCTCAGAAGAACTGGAAGTGTTTGCCTCTGGAGAATGTAAGTCAGAGATAAAGAAAAGTTCTGTTAAAACTGCTCTTTTCTTTATGACCCTTATAGCAGCAAGGGATTTTCTCAATCTATGTATATGTTACTCCCCTAAAATTAAATTTCAAAATATATATTTACAGATGATTCTATATAAACATGAATGAATCTTCAATCACCTTTCTCTGGCAGAAATCTAGTGCTTCCTAACATTATTCTTTCCTGAATTTTCCAATTCTCTCTAATGAACATGTGTTACTTTCATAATTTAAAAAATACACTTTCATTAAAAGTCCACAAAATCAGATACATGGGAGAAGAAGCAAAGGAAGGAAGGACAGTTTTATAAATATAAAACAAAGGAACCCCACATTCATGATTCTACAGAAAAAAAAAAAAAAAATCCACCTCTTACCCCTACCTCCTAGATGACAGGATTTACTAAGTTCTTTCCTCAAACCTTACTTCATAGTATAGTCACCTCAGGATATGTGAGAAGTTAAAATTTCAGGCAACTTTCTAAATACACAATCAACTGTGTGAAGGCTCAAAGTAGCACTCTGAAGAAAGACACTTTCACTCTAAAGCCCAGATCAACTAGTCTACAGCAAGTCTTCATGCATGTATGAAAAAGCTCATTCTCTAAACCTATTTATTGGTTCAACAAAGACCTTACTTTAAGTCTCCTCACTCTAGGTTAAGTAAGAAATTGCCAGAGCAGAGAAGGAGCATCTAACAAACTGTACCCTCACCACCGTTAAAGCAAAATTTTGTTGAAAAATTTGCTAAGTCCATTGAGTAACACTATCCTGTGCAGAGAAAAAGCCCACTAAAGTGAAAATAAGTAGGTAATAGTACTAACCACAAACAAAACACTGAAAATATTTGGTAGAAGGAAACAGTAATATTTTAAATAGACAGCTCTATTCATTTTGCTAATTTCCAACACTATTCAGAGAAACATCATCTTATTACTTGATGTGTTAAAGACTGTGATTCTTCTCATGCTAAGCGCCAAATAAGGATTAAACTACCGACCACTTTTTCTTGTCAAAAATATTAAAGGGAAGGGGGAAGAAAAAGGCCATTGTGATTTATACCAAACTTCTTTTGTTTGCTTTCAGAAGGGGTCAAGCCCTGTGCAAATAGAAGTGCTTCCACGGGGCAGCAGTGTTCCCAGGGAACTTGGTGCTACAGTACTTGAGCATCCAGAACCATGAAGCAATTCTTCTTCATAAAAACAGAGATGTCCTTTTCATGGCTTGAAGTTCTGATTAATCCGCGAATCAGAAGCCCTTTTCGTAAAAACTGCATCACTTAGGAACCATAGTTATAGAATCACACAGCTCTTTAAGACTTTCTTTTATACGTGCTACTCAACTATTATTAAACTTTCAAGTCATAATTAATGGCTAAAGTATACTATCAGTTAAGGTAGCAAATTAAGTTTGAATAATCTTAACCCTTAACAATGGATTTTTAAAACAACTTCACTTTGATTTGCCCTAAGTCCAAACTTCACAAATATTTTGACCAATAGATTACATTTAAAGCTTACATCTTCCCCAAAATCTGAAGGTAAAATGAAAGTCAGAGTCATACTAGCATTACTATCTTAAGATGCTATTTTCCCAACTACAATGTATAACATACTTTTCTATATTACTAATGAGGACTGATCTCAGGGTTTCAAAAAGTTTTTAAAGTTTCAACTATTTGACTATCACCCAGGCTTTTTTCTACAGTTAACATGAAGCTTCGGGGGAGAAATACTCTAACGTTACTTTTTAAAGAAAATTTGCCTACCATCTTGCAGCTAACTGAGTTTGCTGCAATTAAACTTCTAGTTAATAAAGGTCAAGTACCTGTCTTAGTTCACACTGACAATACTCATTATTTTTAGGAAAGTAAGTTCTATGTTCTATTTATTGTCACACTCACCATCTTCCAACTGTTTTCCCCTACCACCACGTTCAACACTTTCGCCGGTGTTTTCCTGCCTAAATCTGTGGCACGGCAGGCCATTCTTCCCGGGGTGCCCACCCACTGAGCAGAAGGAAGCATTTTTCCCGAGAGCTGAGGGTGTGCTTTCATCTCTCTCCACTCAGTCTCAATCAGCGAGACAGGAGGGTAGGTTGGCCATCCCCTCAGACAGGGAAGTAACTCTGTGGGGATTTTTAAAACTAAAGTACAATTGACTTACAATATTATATTAGGGAATATTTTGTGACTGCAATTTCCACTGTTTGTGGGCTTAAACCCCCCGCTTTTCTGGGTTTTGTTTTTTTTGCAGCTTAATCAACAGTTAAGGGCAATATCACAGGCTTTTCATTTTTAAAGGGAAATCATTTGATATAGCAAGAAACCAAAGGAGCAGATTAGCCTCTCAATAAAACTGTTCCTTTTAAAAATGCCTAATATTTATTACAGTAGCAATACACATTATATGTGTTCATACTCTTCTAAGTGTTTGGGACAAGATGCAAGATCAAATTATTATAACAAGAAACAATTTAATTGATAATATGTCTCCTTAATTGATGCATGTTTGAAGTAGCTTTACTTAGGGTTAGAGGAACATTCATTTCGAAAACAAGGTAAGGGTCAAAAAAAAAAGACTCCAATCACTTACAACAATTAATAACACCTAGAAGGCAACTTCATTTAATGTTGGAATACGGGCTAATTTCTATGCTGTGGAATGTCAAAAATCTCTGAAAAGATACCTTTTAAAACTGTGAATCAAGATACTCAATATACTTGTTAATAAAATCACAGCCACAAGAAACCTTGAATCTTCAAGGTTTAAAAACAGAGTCCCATTATTTAGAAAATGATAAAAAAAACAGAAATGAAACAAAATGACCTCTTAAAAATTAGAAGATTATTAAAACAATGAAAATCTACACATTTTTAAAATCACTGGATGAGACTTCTTAAATCAAATTATAAGTTCCTATATGCTACATTTTACATAAGAAGTTCTTTGTATGTCATAACAGTTACAGAGCATCAGAGTCAATAAAACAAATTGGAGAAGTAAGAACACTCTTGTAACCAGAGATATAGAATTCTAATTCAGGAAGTTATTCAGCAGCTTATAAAGAAATAGGAAGTTGTTAACCAACTACTTGAAGAACTATTTCCTGTAGGAAAACTGTAAGACAGATGAAGAAAGCAGTAATTCTCAAAGCAATAAAAGAATTCTCTTAAAGCTCAATACACAATTTTGAAGGAATTAGTTTTAAACAGAAAACTCAGTAGAACAAATATTATACCTAATATGCAGACTAAACTTAAAATACTTCATTATCATACCAGAACCTGAGTATGTGTCACTGATAAATAGCTAGGACCATACTTCCACCTTATCACTTGCCAACCTAAGGCATGAGTCTTCTCCAGGAAATCTCACTGATGGAGGCAGGGCTTTAAAAGTCCCAACAGCTGCCTGCCTGTAATCCTTCCATGCTGCCTTGAAACAACAGGATGGGCCAACTAACTTCAAAGTCATTTATCTAATGTCACAAGACAATAATCAGTTGCTTCCAAAGTAAATGTTTCTAAGTTTTAAATTATATCATCTTGCAAATTTAGACCATTTATGGTCAGATTTCTCCATGCCAAGTGTGTATTTCAACATATTATATACTTTGTAACTTAAAATTAGGGCCAACAAGTATCTTAAAAAATGTATAGTAAGGTGCAGCTTTCACTGTTGAAATGAGTGTGAAGTCTCTAATTTAAATCTTCATTCTACATCTAGCCAGCAATAAGAATCTTCTTTAGACACAAGAGGAAAGTGCTGCTGATTGCAAAGAGAGCTTGACTTTAAAATATCAAACCCAGAATAAAAATGAACTTTGACAATTAACAACCCTGCTCCAAAAACTTCATTTATTACCTTCAACTCTAAGTCAAGGCAGATACTAATCTCATTTCCTGTGCAACATACAAAAATAAGTTGTTTAGGACAACTCACATGCCCCACGACATCATGGAAATAGCTACCAACTGGATGTGAACTAATCTTTCTATAACTCTTCTCCAACTTCCACACTGCTCATAAAGCAGATCCTTTAGAAGATACTACATTTCTAAGTCCACATCCAATTTCCACAGCCAGTGCTTAGGGGCTCTCTCTGTAATTCCTGATGTGTACCAACTAACCCATGATTTTGCTGACTTTTACTGACCGAGATCCATCCATAAGGGGACACCTTTTTATTTCTGAAGGTTTGATGCGAGCCAAATATTCCATGGAGTCAAAAATTTTCACGATTCTTATCACATAATAAACCTAATTTTACTTCCAGTGAGAATCTCTCAAAAATCTTGAAAAACATTCATGCTAATATATCTTCTTTCCAGTTTTTCTTTTCCATGGTAACCACTACCCATATGGCATAATTTTCAGATCATTTTGTCCTGGTTTACCTTCGCCAGAGGCTCACTTGAGTGGGGTGTTTGGGGTGGGGGGTGTACGTGTGTGTATCCTTTGTTAATCCACCTCTGAGAGAAACACTTTCTCAAAGAAAGCAGCACTGGAAACTTTAAAAAATAAAATACAGAACATTTCAGGTCAAAACAAAAAGATCATTAAATGTACATACATAAAAATGTAGGCAGATGTCACCTCGAAGCAATTATTACAAGATACAAAAGACGAAAAGGGGAGCATAAATGTTGCTCTTTAATCACAGACTTTCAGCTATAACATCAACCAAAGAAGAGAGGCAAGCCGGCTATTAAACTGTTTAAAAATCTCCCCAGGTCAGCATGCGACCCAGCAGGGAGAGCTTCAGAAAAGTACAGCCTTTCTTTTTCCTAACAACCTGGTTTGTTTCCACTCCTTTTCCCTTCAAGACACATCCCTCACAGCGAGCAACTCTTTCAATCATTTACTGTGGATGTCTGCTTCAGAACAAATGATCTTGCTCATGCAGATGAGTTTGCCAGACTTGTGTGTACCTTCCAGTCTCAGGCTCTTTATTGTTCTGGTTGAAACCTGACCCTCTGAAATGGATACCGGGACACCAGAAAACGATTTAAAAAAGAAAAAAGTTGCAAGAAAGGGGGGCAAAAAACTGCAGAAACTTTTCAAGATCAAACTTTTCCCTTTGCTTTTCTCCTAAATAAGCTTGTCACAAAACTGTATCTTACACTGAAAAGTTAACAACCTGCCCTGAAAGGCAGTATAAAATATTAAGATATACAACAAAACAGTATTATTATTGTATTATCTGATCTAATGAATAAATGTTACATTTGCCTTGGGAGTAGACTGTCAAAGACAGATGTCAATCAAAACTTGGAGAGTTTTAATTTTATTATCTCAACATGATTGAACAGAACTTAGCAACTTTTTGAAAATATCAATTTCAGTCTATAATTACTTATAGGAAACATTCTGTACTTATACCAAAGAAGCCAAATAAAAATATTAAAGTCTTATCTATAATTTCAAAGTGAGAGGAGACAAAATTCTACTTTGATCTTTTCAGCTTCAATGAAAATTTGCCAATTTGTTAAACACACAAAAAATAAGGCTGAGAAAAACAAATAACCCAATAGCCTTGTTTTTGTTTACCCTGAGAAGAGGGATTCTATTTTGAAGACCTGCTGGCTCAAAAGAAGTTTGCCACTGAACTGCTGCATATCAAATATGAAAATGCATATTTCTCTTTGCTTTTTGAGGGAGAAAATGATAATACACATCAAACTGCAGCTAAAGGGTCCGTCATCTCACACCTAAAATACTGTAAAATCAGACTTCCAGGGAAGTCCTACTTATTTTTATAGTTCTTTTCTACCAGTAAAATGTTTAAAAAGGTAAGTTGTGCCCTACGTACTTCATAAAACTATGCCAGCCTCCTAATTCTCACAATTTGAAATTCTTCATGGGATCCTTTCAGTTTAGAGCTAGGCTAATTAACAGGTTTGGCACAAACTCAAAATGAGAACATCCTAACTGCCACAAAAAAAAGTTTAGTAAGAGGCTATGAGCCAGGAATCCATAAAGCCTTCAAAATATTACCCAAAGAAGGTATTTAGGTCATACTATCCTGGAAAAAAAAATAATTATGGAAGAGATCACTGAGCTTGACATAAATATTAAGGAAAATATAAAAATAAATCGTATCTTGGTGCCAGAAAATATTCCCCCACCCTTTTTCCACTTACTTTAAGAAGTACCTCTGACCAGAAGATGTCTTCGCCATCTCCCAGCCGGCTGGCAGAGGCACATCGTCAGGGATCTCAAAGGAAGACTGTCGAAGGTGCTGAGCAGCCGGTGCGGCTGCCGGGCCGGAGACCACTCCCGTGGGGGTCAGCGTCCCCGGAGACACGGCTCCCAGTTGCAGGGACGCGGGGGACGAGTGAGCCCGCACGTGCTGCGGAGTCAGCGCCCCGGCGGTGCCTGCATCGGTACTGGCCTATCGGGAAGGTGAAAACAAAGACTTCTTAAAATACGTTCTCAAAGACAGTCCTTGCAAACTTCTCCAATAGAGATTTGGTCGCCATGAAATTCTAAATACCAAAGGTAAATTTCAACATCTAACACAGAGGAATACAGGTTGCAGATGGATACTTTTAAAAGCCGAGGTAAACGCCAAGGTCGTGTGGGTGTTTTTCCCAAGTTCTAAACTGTTTTAGGTATAAACAAAACCCAAAGAATCAAATGACTATGGACTCCCCACCTTTTTTCAAAACTAAGTTTTACGTAATTGTTTTCAAGCCCTAAACACAAGACAGGTGTCATTTTTTTCTCACCATGGACAAATGTCATCAATACAGCAACCATCAAAATTTATACAACATTTAAGAACTGCAGAAGATCCAGAAACATCCAAAGATTCTTTAAAAGCCACCTAATGAATGAAATATAAAGCCAGCCATACGTTTGTACCTAGATGATAAAGATGTCAACAATGTAACTACAACGGTAACTTACGAATTACATATGTAAATATGTAACATACTTACATATTTACAACTGTGTAGCAGCACAAAAACTCCTGAACTCAGACCCTAAAGATATGGGTTTCAGTCCAACTTGGCTAGTGTGACACATTGGACAATATCTTCCTCTCTGAGCCTCAAGTTTTCTCATTTGTAATAGCTTTTTTTTCCCCCCACGATGGAAAAATGAGGCAATAAATGAACTTATATTTAAATATTCAATAATTTGTGAACAACAGTATTTACAACCCATATTCATACTATTCATAAGCAAATATAGTTATTTAAATTCCTTAATTAGAGTTAGGGTTTGATTATCAAAAAGTTAAACTTTCCTAGATTCATATAACCAAGGAAGAGAGACTGGAAGCAATCAGCAAGGGCACCTATGCCTTGATGTTAAATCATATATATTCTGAGTTTCCAATCAGAATAAATTGGAATTTAGGACTCATTAGCAGAAATAAAAGTCAAACTTACAGATGCACACTTGGTCAACAAACGCATTAAAACAAATAAAACTGTAGTAAATTGTGAATATTATGAATCCATAAACTGCTGATACAAACTTTCATGCAATCATTTACTAGAAGAATAGGTACAATTTTCGATGGCAATTCTTTTCGGCTTATAGATGCCACAAAATGGGGAATTCAATATTCTATGGGTATTATGCTTTCGAAACATATTAACCAGCAGCATAGCTGTGCAGACGGTGGGGTGCAATGCCAACACACATTTTTACCCACGAGTCCGGAAACTCATTTCCAGGGGTAAGAGAAAGCAGCACACCTAAGTCTACTTCTTACAAACTGAAATATTTAGGGCAAGCAGCTAAATTGTTTTTCCTTCCTCTCCCTTAACCCAGGTTTTTGTCAGCAGGTTAAGTGAGTTTTTCTGAGTTCCCAAACCCCTTGGTCTGAGGGAGGAGAACTTATCACAGGCCTGCAAATAGGAGGGGCGATGGGAGTGGGGGCGATAAGTGTTCTTTCCGCTCAAGTTACAGTCGAGTGGACTAACTTCATCGCAGTTATTTGGAAAACCAATTAACTTTTGGGCAAATTTCCTATGCTGAAGTTTAGCCTGAAGCAAGTTCTTTTTTAAAAAGGAAGGAGAGAAAGAAAAATCTCCCCTAAACAAATCTTCTGGGACCGATCGGAATGTTAACACTTTCATGATATAAGTTGCACTTCAACGCTGGATCACGTTGACAAAATAATCGAACGCTGTGTATGTGGGACAGCCATGTTCATATCCTCAGTAAGAATTAAAGAGCAATGGCGAGCCTCGAATTAGTCATCGCTTCCCAAACATTAACTTCTAATCACAGCTGAACTAGGCAGGACTCGGCCTGTGAGTCAACCTGCGGAGCGTTATCAAAGAGTTGTGTTAAACCCCAGGCACGGTGCAACCCAGCCCAGGGCCCGCGCGCCGTGCAGATGTGGCCCATTTAAAAGCATTTCAGCGGACTGTAAATAATCGTACGCCGTGGGGAAGCCAGCACGTGAGCCCACTGCGTTTCGGGGAGAGTGAGCCTGCGCGAGTTGCAGAGCGCAAGGGGGAAGGGCCGGGGTGAGAGCGCCCAACTCCATAAACAACTTCCAGGAAAGTCTGGATCCTGTGCTCTGCGAGAGCCGGGGCCGCGAGGAGAAGTGCTCCCGGGAGGGGGAGGGGGACAAAGAGCCCGGGACCGCCCGGGCCGGTTCGAGCCCCGGCCCTGCTCCACGCTGGCCAACGAGGGCACGACTCCGTGCCTCCCGGGGAGACCAGGGGACCCGGGGAACCCCGGAGGAGAGGGGGCTCGGGGCGCGACTCCGCCCGCGGAAGCCAGGGCTGCCCCCGCTCGCGGCCCAGCGGCGGGAGCGGAGGTGCGGGGCGCGCGCGCATTGTGCGAGCCCCCCGCCGCCCGGCCGCCTCGCCCGCCCCTGCCTTGCCCCCCCACTCCGCCGGGAGCCCGCGGGGAAGGAATGAAGGGAGCAGGCGAAGCGCGCCCCCGGGGGCTGCAGCCGCCGAGACGGACTCCCGGGGGCGGGAGGTGGGGGGGGGTGGGGTACAAATCTCGGCCTCGGACTCCAGAGGAGCGCGGAGCCCCGACCGGCCCGCCCCTGCGCGCGCCCATCCCCGCCCCGCTGGCGCCCCCGGAGCCCGCACCCCCCGAGCGCCCCCGCCGGAGCCCCCAGAGCCCCTGAGCCGGGGGCCCGCCCGGCGGGGAAACGGGGAGACGGGCGGCGCGGTTACCTGTCGGGAGTGGGATTTGGGCTCGGGCGGCTTGAAGAAGGAGTCGGGCAGCTTCCGGAGCCTCATGGGCACGGTCTGCGGCACGTTGGCCGTCTTGGGGTTCATGACGGCGTTGAAGAGCGCCTCCAGGTCGGTCTCCGAGTCCCCCCGGACGTGCACGATCTGGTGGCCGGCGGGGGGGGCCTGCGGCGCCGCCGGAGGCCCCGGAGGCGCGGGCTGCCCGGGCGCGGACGGCGGGCCCTGGCCCTGGGGGGCCTGCGCGGGCGGCGGCCCCTGGCCCTGGGGGGCTGGCTGCGGCGGGGGCGGCCCGGGATCCATGGCTCCTGCCTCGCCCGGCGGGCGCGGGCTCCGCCCGGACGGCCCGGCTCGACGGGCCGCGGCGGGGGAAGCGGCGGGCGCGGCGCTGGCCTCGCGCTCAGGGCCGGGGGCTGCGCCGCGGCCCCGCAGCCCCCGCCCCGCGCCCGCCTCCGCGGGCCTGCGGCGCGTCGGGAGAGGCCGCCGGAGACCGGGGCCCGCGGCGCCCGCGCTCGCTCCCTCGGCCCGGGCTGCGGCCGCACGGCCCGCGCCGCTCCCCTCCCCCTCGCCCGGTTTCCTCTCCTTGTTCCTTCCTTCCTCCCTTTCTCTCCCCCGGCGGCGGCCGCTCCCGACTGAGACGCAAACTCGCCTCGGACGCCAAAACTAAAGTTGGGAGACGCGCCCGCCCGAGCGGCCGCGGCCCCGCCTCCTCGCGGCGCTTCCTTCCTCTGCGCGCCCGCCCGCGCCAGATGCTCAGGGAAACTTTCCCCGGCGAGGGCGCCGCATTCCTGCGGACTCCGGCCGCCGCCGCCCCGCCCGCCCGCGTGCCCGCCCGCCCGGCCTCCGCGGGGCCTCGCGGAGCCGCGGCCGCGGCCGGGAGCGTGCTTGGCGCCCCGCGCCCGGGGAGCCGCCGGCCCGACGACGCGCGTAGGGCGGGTCCAGGTCGGAGCCCTGGCTCCGCTGGGAGCGCGGCCGCCCTGGTCGCAGGGGGTCCGCCCGCCCGCCCGGCCTGGCCGCCTCCCCCTCGCCCTCGGGAGCGTCTTCGAGGCGCCCCTCGCCCCTCGTTGCCGGACAGCTAAGGCAGAAAGAGTCGGGCGGGGACGGCGGAGTCCACAGACGCCCACCCCGCGTCTGCCCGACCGCACCGACGGGAGTGCTTATGTGGGCTCACGGCGAGGGTGGACCTAAAATGGTACCCGTAACACACATTGACTTAATAAGGATCCATTTTTTAAAAAAAAAACATGAACTTGATACTTTTCACTTCTTAAACATGCAAAACCCACTTGAAAGACATAAACCAGTTTTGGGATTTGAAGCTTAAAGACTAAATCTGTGACTCAGTCTAATTTACTAAGTAACCAAAAAATTGCCTGTTTAAAGTGAAAACATTTTTTTAGTACTCAGATTTGCAACATAGTCGTGAAAACTTCAACGGGGAAGAAGTCCACGCTTAACTTCAAGTTTCAAGTATTGTTGTGTGTACCTGTCTTATCCTTGACGGGATGGGAGCCTACTTTCTTTGTTACCCCTGTGCCTGGGACCTTAACTTTCACTTTGTGATAGTTGACCGAATAAGAAGTAAATGGGTGAGGAACTCACACCACGCACCTGGTTCTCTTTGTGGCGGTATCATACATGCAAGGAGTCCTCTTGAAATCACTGAAAAGCCATGAAAATGTGTTGGGGTTTTTTGTTTGACCGCGCTGCTTGCGAACTTGTGCCTCCAGAAGCAGGGAGTCCACTGGAGTGCCAGGGAATTCTCCAAAATTTGTTTCTTGTTTCATACAGTCTGATTTTTTTAAAAAGCTGCTTTACTGAGATATCCCATTCCATAAAATGTGTCCATTCAAGCAATCCAGTATTTTTCGTATATTCACGGGGTTATGCAACATCACTCTGATTTTAAATCCACTAGTTCATTATAAAGAAAAACTAGCTTCCTGTTTTAATGATTGTGTCTGCAATGCTAGTGAAACAGATGTGTAAATAGGATTAAACAAGAAAAGGTTCCCTGAGCAAAAAAAAACCAACAAACCACCTCTTCCTCCAGCCAGACCAGTCTGTTCAGTTCAGTCGCTCAGTCGTGTCCAACTCTTTTAGACCCCGTGGACTGCAGCATGCCAGGCTTCCCTGTCCTTCACCAACTCCCGAAGTTTACTCAAACTCAAGTCCATTGAGTCGGTGATACCATCCAATCATCTCATCCTCTGTTGTCCCCTTCTCTTCCTGCCTTCAGTCTTCCCCAGCATCAGGGTTTTTTCCAGTGAGTCAGTTCTTCGCATCAGATGGCCAAAGTATTGGAGTTTCAGCTTCAATATCAGTCCTTCCAATGAATATTCAGGCCGGATTTCCTTTAGGATTGACTGGTTGGATCTCCTTGCAGTCCAAGGGACTCTCAAGAGTCTTCTCCAACGCCACAGTTCAGAGGGAGCTGTATCACTTGGTGTGGAAGGGTGGGCCAGGGAAAGAGGCCTCAGCCCCTCAAGATTTTAATCAACTGCTCTGGATTCCACTTTCATGTGAAGAATGAGATCTGCCTTCATGATGCTCATGCCTGCTTTTCTAAGAATCTCCACCCCATCCCCCAATGAAGCCTCCCAGGGGGTGTTAATGGTAAAGAACCCACCTGCAATGCAGGAGGCATAATAGACATGGGTTCAATTTCTGGGTCAGGAAGATCTCCTGGAGGAAGGCATGGTAAACCACTCCACTATTCTTGCCTGGAGAATCCATGAACAGAGGAGCTTGGAGGCTACAATCCATAGAGTCGAAAAGAGTCAGACACAACTGAGTGACTTGTAATGCACATCTCCAAATGTCAAGTGCATTTAACCACAAATTTATAAGTTCTGGAGTTACAGATATTTGAATTCAGATCCCAGATCCACCATTTACTATCTCTGTGACATTGGACAAGTGACTTATTTCCTAGTCTTTAATTTCTTTAATGTTGGGGTCAGGTAATGACACCTACTGCATATGTTGAGACAAGGAGTCAATGGACATGAAGTAAGTATTAATACTTAGCCCAGCTTTTGGCATGGGGTGAGATATGCATAAGTGTGAGCTCTCATCGTCCTGTGTTCACAGACTACTTCTCCCGGCCTCTCCTTTGCCACAGCGCTCCTTGGGGACACTGCCGGCAGCCCCTTCCTCTCACATCTGATAATCCACACAAACGAAGCCTTTGCGCACAAACTATGCATTAAGTTTTTCAACTAAAAAAACAAAAGAAAAAAACCTTTTTAAGAATGAAAGTGATTGAAAACCTGGGATTGTAATGCAAGTTGTCCCTTCACTAGAGTATTTATTACTATGAACACTGTAATTAAAGGGCTTAGGGTACAGCTGAGGTTGCTTTGTTCAGTATTGTTTCACCTGCCGTTCAGTTGAGAACAAAATTACTTTGATAAGTGGATTTAAAGGCTCTCTGGAGTGATGTTATGTTCTGTAAGCACCTCAGTAACATCAACCAACATTTTGTAATTGACCATTCCTCATCTATAAACTTCAGTCACAGGTCAGCAAGGGATAAAGATAACATGAATTCAATCCTTTGTCCCCTCTGTTCCTCTCCAGCTCCACTTTTAGAGCAATAATTAACCCAAGGCTCTTTGAGACAGGGAGTTGCCTTCTTCATACACAGACCCACGGTATCGCGGATCACTTTCCACATCCATGTAGATCACTCTCTGAGAACACTAGTCTTGCTATGACTTGCCCTCTCAGCTACAGGGGACCGTCTTCTCCACTTCACTTTAGCCATCTGCACCTATGTCCACATCCCACCATCATCCAGAAATACTCTAATTGTGAAATCAAGCTGTATTATACTATTCCCTTAATGATTTATACCTCATTTAAACTATTAACCTCTGTCTTTTCTACCAACCTATCACTCCTGTTTTCACTTCTTTCCCAATTCAGTTTAGAAATTGTAACTCATTGCTTCAGCCTCTGTTATCATCTGTGTCCTCAAGTTGATTGTATTTCAATAAGCTGGATCTATTAAACTGGATTAATCCAGTCATCTGTCTTTTCTATTCTAATACCTGAGGCTGATAGGGGGCCTGGGCCCCACATTCATTAAAAGCCTCGAATGAGACTTGTCACAGTTACAGCGAGCAGAATGGCCGTCATCAAAAATTCCACCAACAGTAAATGCTGGAGAGGGTGTGGAGAAAAGAGAACCCTCTTGCACAGTTTGCTGAGATGTAAATTGATACAGCCACTATGGAAGACAGTATGGAGATTTCCTTAAAAAAAAAAACAAAAACTAGGACTAATACCACCATTTGACCCAGCAATCCCACTACTAGGCATAAACCCTGAGGAAATGTAAACATGTGACAGTTTGTCCAAATGAAGTTATCCTGTCATCCCACAGATATCCCTATGCAAGTACAAGAAAGCATTCACTGGAAACTTAAACTTTGTCCTTTTATTAAATGACACCATCTGTACTGCATTATGAATTAATATTTTAAGTAAATTCTGTAATTATGGAATGAATAGCACAATTTTATTGTGTAGTAATGATTGTCAGTTATTAATTTGCGAAGTATAAGGATTTGAAACATACTCTGATTTTGTAACTCTTGGCATTTCAACATGCTCAAATACACAGAGGGGCTTGAAAAGAGGAAGTGTCCAGCCCTCTCCCACTCAGCCTCCAGAAAGCCTGGCTGACACCCTGGTTCTTGGGAACAGCTGGAGGTAATCTCACAGGCAGGTGGATTGGTTCCCCTCCACATTTATAGTCCCTAACCATGTTTCCGGAGAAGGCAATGGCACCCCACTCCAGTACTCTTGCCTGGAAAATCCCATGGACGGAGGAGCCTGGTAGGCTGCAGTCCATGGGGTCGCTAAGAGTCAGACAGACTTCACATTCACTTTTCACTTTCATGCATTGGAGAAGGAAATGGCAACCCACTCCAGTGTTCTTGCCTGGAGAATCCCAGGGACGGTGGAGCCTGGTGGGCTGCCCTCTCTGAGGTCGCACAGAGTCGGACACAACTGAAGCGACTTAGCAGCAGCAGCAGCAGCAACCATGTTGCCTGCTATCCACAGTCAGCTTCTCACTCATGTGATATTCTAAACTTTGCCGCTCTCCTCATGTTTATTTATCATCCCCCCCTGCCTTTCAGAAAATCACATCACCTCCAGCTGCTCAGGGAACAGGAGACCACCATACACAAAAGACCTAGAAGTCTTCCCCTGAACCTCAGATACGCAGATGACAACACCCTTATGGCAGAAAGCAAAGAGGAACTAAAGAGCCTCTTGATGAAAGTGAAAGAGGGGAATGAAAAAGCTGGCTTAAAACTCAACATTTAGAAAACTAAGATCATGGCATCCAGTCTCATCGCTTCATGAGAAATAGATGGGAAAACAATGGAAACAGTGACAAACGGTTTTCCTGGGCTCCAAAATCACTGCAGATGGTGATGGCAGCCATGAAATTAAAAGACTCTTGCTCCTTGGAAGAAAAGCTACGACCAACCTAGACAGTATATTAAAAAGCAGAGACATTGCTTTGCCAACAAAGTCCGTCTAGTCTAAGCTGTGGTTTTTCCTGTAGTCATGTCTGCATGTGAAAGTAGGGCCATAAAGAAAGCTGAGCGCCAAAGAATTGATGCTTTTCAACTGTGGAGAAGACTCTTGAGAGTCCCTTGGACAGCAAGAAGATCCAACCAGTCCATCCTAAAGGAGATCAGTCCTGAATATTCATTGGAAGGACTGATGCTGAAGCTGAAACTCCCAATACTTTGGCCACCTGATGCAAAGAACTGACTCACTGGAAAAGTCCCTGATGCTGGGGAAGACTGAAGGCAAGGAGGAGAAGGGGACGACAGAGGATGAGATGGTTGGATGGCAACACTGACTTGATGGACATGAATTTGAGTAAGCTCTGGGAGTTGATGATGGACAGGGAAGCCTAGCGTGCTGCAGTCCATGGGGTCACAAAGAGTTGGGCATGACAGAGCGACTGAACTGAACTGAACCTTCAGAAACATGTATACAACTGCACAAGCCCTTCTCTCCACAGGTACATTTTTGGGACAAGCAGTCTACATGCCTGTTCTTCACTTCCTCACCTTTTGATCATTTACCCTTTGACTCAACCCATCTGAAACTGAACTCCTTACCCTTACTGTCATCCACCTTATACCACACACACACCCTCCCAAGCCACATCCTTCTTCTGATTCACCGTCTCAGTTAATGGCATCAGGATCCACCCACTTGTTCAAACCAGAAAATTGAGTGTCCTCTTAATCACCTCCCTGTCACCATCCAACCAGTTAATACATGTGGTGATTTTCTTTCACATCTTTGAAAGTCTACTGCCCAACTCCAGGTCTATTTCCACTTGGACTTCACTTCCCATCACTTTCTGCAGAGCTTCCCAGATCGTGTCCCTGCTTCTAGTTTTGCATGGTTGCATCAGACATCTATTCTGACTCTAGTCACTCCATCAGAGTGACTTTTCCAATGTGCAGGTCTGATCATGGTGTGATATCATTCGAGACAAATTCAGCTCCCTTGGCATAGTATGCAAGACCTTTGCTTCTGTCCTCCACTGAACTCTTAAGACTCACTTATATAAGTTCTGTTTTCCAGGCTTACTGAACCACTTATGGTTCCTTGAATAAGCCATTTGCACTCTCAGCTTTGGCCTCTGCAGGTGCTACTGTTGCAGTTTGGAAACTTTTACTGCCTTTTCACCTGGTTTCCCTTGGTACTTGAATTGTTTCCCTTGGTACTTTCAATTGGTAGTTGAAAGCTTCTCAGTGGGAAGTCCTCCTGGGCTCTGCCCTTCTCACAGGCCTCCACCCCACAGCAGCTGAGAGGCCGCTCCTCTGGGCTCTCACAGAAGCCACCCACCACTTCCATCATGGCTTTATTCATAGTCATAATGTTTGTATGTTTCTGTGTCCCCAACACCACTCTGAGAGCTTCTACAACAATATCTCCCATCTTTTATTTTATGCCAGTAAATGCTTAACAATAGACACTCAATAAAAAGAAAAGAAGGAAGGGAGAGAGGTAGGGAGGGATCCCAGAGCTCCAGAGTAAAGATTTGGGTTTGCTGCCATGACTCTGATTGTGAAAATTCAGTCTCCACAGAACAGACAGATGTTTCTATATCATGTACCTCTAGGACTTACAACATTTAATAAATGCTAGTGAACTTGCCTGACTTTTCAAATGTTCTTGATGGAATGAAAGGAACAGTTAACATTATGCCAGACACTGTGCTAAGTCATTTAATCCTTATAACAACTCTTTAAAATTAAAAATTCAAATTAAAAGAAACCTATTATAGATGAGGAAATAGAGGCAGAGACAAGCTTGCCAAAGTTGTACTGCTAGTAGATGGTAGAGCTGAGTTTGAATCTGCAGTTTTAAGTCCAGAATTCAAACTTCCCATAAGGTGTATTACATTTAATTTCAGAGAATTCAAAAGGGTTATTGACAAATTTATACAGATAGAAAGATAAGAGGGTATAGGAACCCTGTCATCTAAGAAATATTTTATTTATTTCTGTTGACTAATTAGTGCTAGTTTAGGGTTATAAAGTCTTAGAGTTAAATGTCAAGGACAATCTGGATTGATATTGGAGAAGTCCAACTGAAAGTGTAAAAAGACACAATCTTTTGTCCCAAAGGAGATGCTTGGAAACATTTTACTCTACAATATAATTTTAGGGCTTTTCATACCACGAGGGACATAGATTACCTCAGTTCATGAGACTCTAAGAGTTCACAGGAAGGAGAAGGAAATAGTTCTAGTGCCTGGAGTCAGACATCATGGAGCATTACACCTTGCTCAGGATTCTTTGTAGCCCTAACCTTATGGTATGTGTGGGGAGAGGGGATGGGGACTCTAAATCTTGCAGAATCCATCACTGTCTATTTGTAAATTCTCTATCACAGTGACCCGTACTCAGCTTCTCTTTGGTCTAAAGCTGGAGAATTCTTCCATCTTTTCCTCATGATTTCTCTTCACTCATAGCTTCAATAGCTTCAAAGCTTCTGCTTATTCCCTTCTATTTTTGGATCTTCCTAATGGTGTGCTAACTATAGGAGTGGATGAAATTAAGATGAAACATTTGTATAAGTACTTGTAGAGTGCTAACTTTGTGCCAGGCATTGGTAGCAATTGGTATAATGATGCCTATTTCATAGGGTAGTAAAAAAATTAAATAGGAAGTATGAATGAGTTTTTATTATTGCATCATGAGGATGATGCAATAATAAAAGAAGTGCCAAGATTTAGTTGACTTGGGATAATTCAGTACAGTTCAGTCACTCAGTCATGTCCAACTCTTTGTGATCCCAGGGACTGCAGCACACCAGGCTTCCTTATCCATCACCAACTCCTGGAGCTTGCTCAGACTCATGTCCATTGAGTCAGTGATGCCATCCAACCATCTCATCCTCTATCAATCCCTTCACCTCTTGCCTTCAAAATTTCCCAGCATCAGGGTCTTTTCTTATGAGTCAGATCTTCCCATCAGGTGGCTAAAGTACTGGAGCTTCAACATCAGTCCTTTCAATTAATATTCAGGACTGATTTCCTTTAGGATGGACTAGTTGGATCTCCTTGCAGTCCAAGGGACTCTCAAGAGTCTTCTCCAACACCACCGTTGAAAAGCATCAGTTCTTCTGCACTCAGCTTTCTTTATGATCCAACTCTCATATGCATATATGACTACTGGAAAAACTATAGCCTTGACTAGACGGACCTTTGTCAGCAAAGTAATGTTTCTGCTTTTCAATATGCTGTCTAGGTTGGTCATAGGTTTTCTTCCAAGGAGCAAGTGTCTTTTAACTTCATGGCTGCAGTCACCATCTGCAGTGATTTTGGAGCCCCCCCAAATAAAGTCTGTCACTGTTTCCTTTGTTTTCCCATCTATTTGCCATGGCACCAGATGCCATGATCTTAGTTTTTTGAATGTTGAGTTTTAAGCCACCTTTTTCACTCTCCTCTTTCACTTTCATCAAGAGGCTCTTTAGTTCCTCTTCACTTTCTGCCATAAGGATGGTGTCATCTGCATATTTGAGGTCATGGATATTTCTCCCAGCAATCTTGATTCCAGCTTGTGCTTCATCTAGCCAGGCATTTTGCATGATGTACTCTGCATATACAGCCTTGTCATACTCCTTTCCCAGTTTGGAACCAGTCCATTGTTCCATGTCCAGTTCTAAGTGTTGCTTCTTGACCTGCATACAGATTTCTCAGGAGGCAGGTAAGGTGGTCTGGTATTCCCATCTCTTGAAGAATTTTCCACAGTTTGTTGTGATCAGTTTGGGTAGTCAATAAACCAGAAGTAGACATTTTTTGGGAACTTTTTTCTTTTTCTGTGATCCAGTGAATGTTGACAATTTGATCTCTACTTTCTCTTCCTTTTAAATCCAGCTTCAACATCTGTAAGTTCAGTTCATGTATTGTTAAAGCCTAGCTTGGAGAATTTTGAGTGTTACTTTGCTACTGTGTGAGATGAGAACAATTGTGCAGTAGTTTGAACATTCTTCGGCATTGCCTTTCTTTGGGATTGGAATAAAAATGACCTTTTCCAGTCCTGTGGCCACTGCTGAGTTTTCCAAATTTGCTGGGATATTGAATGCAGCACTTGCATAGCATCATCTTTTAGGATTTTCAGTAGCTCAGCTGGAATTCCATCACCTCCACTAGCTTTGTTCGGCCCACCTGACTTCACATTTCATGATGTCTGGCTCTAGGTGAATGATCACACCATCGTGGTTATCTGGGTCATGATAATCTTTTTTGTATAGTTCTTTGGTGTATGCTTGTCATTTCTTCTTACCATCTTCTGCTTCTGTTAGGTCCATACTGTTTCTGTCCTTTATTGTGCCCATCTTTGCATGAAATGCTCCCTTGGTATCTCTTAATTTTCTTCAAGAGATCTCTAGTCTTTCCCAGTCTATTGTTTTCCTCTATTTCTTTACATTGATCACTTATGAAGGCTTCCTTATCTCTCCTTGCTGTTCTTTGGAACTCTGCACTCAGTGGGTATGTCTTTCCTTTTCTCCTTTGCCTTTCGCTTCTCTTCTTTTCTCAGCTATTTCTAAGTCCTCCTCTGACAACCATTTTGCCTTTTTGCATTTCTTTTTCTTGGGGATGGTCTTGATCCCTGCCTCCTGTACAATGTCATGAACCTCTGTCCATAGTTCTTAAGGCACTCTATCAGATCTAATGCCTTGAATGTATTTGTCACTTTGACTGTATAATTGTATGGGATTTGATTTAGGTCATACATGAATGATCTAGTGGTTTTCCCTGCTTTCTTCAATTTTAAATCTGAATTTGGCAATAAGGAGTTCATGATCTGAGCCACAGTCAGCTCCCAGTCTTGTTTTTGCTGACTGTATAGAGCTTCTCCATCTCTGGCTGCAAAGAATATAATCAATCTGATTTTAGTATTGACCATTTGGTGATGTCTATGTGTAGAGTCTTTTCTTGTGTTGTTGGAAGAGGGTGTTTGCTATGACCAGTGCATTCTCTTGGCAGAACTCTGTTAGCCTTTGCCCTGCTTCATTCTGTACTCCAAGGCTGAACTTGCCTGTTACTCCAGATGTTTTTTGACTTCCTACTTTTGCATTCCAGTCCCCTTTGATGAAAAGAGCATCTTTTTTGGGTGTTAGTTCTAGAAGGTCTTATAAGTCTTCATAGAACTGTTCAACTTCAGCTTATTCAGTGTTACTTGTTGGGGCATAGACTTGGATTATGATGATATTGAATGGTATAAACAGAGTTCATTCTGTTGTTTTTGAGATTGCATCCAAGTACTGCATTTCAGACTCTTTTGTTGACTGTGAGGGCTATTCCTTTTTTCTAAGGGATTCTTGCCCAAAGTAGTAGACATAATGGTCATCTAAATTAAATTTGCCCATTCCAGTCCATTTTAGTTCCTTGATTCCTAAAATGTAGATGTTCACTCTTCTCATCTTCTGTTTGACCACTTCCAATTTACCTTGATTCATGGACCAAACATTCCATGTTCTTATGTAGTATTGTTCTTTATAGCATCAGACTTTACTTCCATCACCAGTCACATTCGTAACTGGGTGTGTTTTCGCTTTGGCTCTGTCTCTTCATTCTTTCTGGAGTTATTTCTCCACTCTTCTCCAGTAGCATATTGGGCACCTACCAACCTGGGGAGTTCATCTTTCAGTGTCATATCTTTTTGCCTTTTCATACTGTTCATGGGGTTCTCAAGGCAAGAATACTGAAGTGGTTTGCCATTCCCTTCTCAAGTGGACCACGTTTTGTCAGAACTCTCCACCATGACCCGTCCGTCTTAGGTGGCCCTACGCTGCATGGCTCATAGTTTCACTGAGTTAGACCAGGCTGTGAACCATGTGATCAGTTTGGTTAGTTTTCTGTGGTTTTCAGTCTGTCTGCCCTCTGATGGATGAGGATAAGAGGCTTGTGAAAGGTTTTTGATGGGAGGGATTGGCTGTGGGGGAATCTGGGTCTTATTCTGCTGGGCAGGGCCATGCTCAGTAAATCTTTAATCCAGATGGCAGAGTAGAGGGATGTGTGCTCATCTTCTCCTGTGAGAACTCCAAATTTGCAACTCACTGCTGAACACCATCAATAGGAGAATGTTGGATTCCACCAAAAAAAGATAGCCCATGTCCAAGGCCAAAGGAGAAGCCCCAACAAGACAATAGGAGGGGAGAAATCACATTTAGAATCAAACCCCATACCAGCCAGAAACGCTTGGAGAGCTCAAAGAAAACCTTGCTTGCACCAGGACCAAGAGACCCCACAAAGACTGAGCCAGACCTCCCATTGCGTGTTTGAGTGTCTGCGGAGGCAGGGGTCAGCAATGGCCTGCCATGGGGACAGGGGCTAAGGCTGCAGCAGACTTGGGAGGCAAGGTGTGAGAGCCCCACCATCGAGCCACTGAACAAATAACCCACAAACTGGAGAACAATTACACTAAAGAAGTTCTTTCACTGTTACAAAAGTTCTAGCACCCACAGCAGATTTCCCAACCTGGGGATCTGGGAAAGGGACTGAGAACCCCCTGGGAATTTGACTTTGGGGGCCAGTGGGATTTGATTACAGAACTTCTACAGGACTGGGGAAAAACAGACTCTTGGCGGGCACAAACAAAACCTTGTGTGCACCAGGACCTAGGAGAAAGGAGCAGTGACCCCACAAGAGACTGAGCCAGACTTGCCTGTGAGCGTCCAGGAGTCTCTGGCAGAGGCAGAGGTCGACAGTGGCCTGCCTCGGGGTCGGGGGCACTGAATACAACAGTCCTGGCACAAGCCCTTCTGAAGGAGGCCACCATTCCTGCCATTACCCCTAACATAGTTTGGCCTCAGGCCAAACAACAGGGAGGGAACACAGCCTCACCCACCAACAGAAAATTGATATAATTGCATGAGAAGAAATTAAGGAACAGCTTTCAGGAGAAATTTCTACTTGACCTGATGTTGTTGGGATTGTTATTCAGTTGCTAAGTTTTGTCTGACTGTTTACAACCCATGGACTGTAGAACGCCAGTCTCCTCTGTCCTCCACTATCTCCTGAGTTTGCTCAAATTTGTATCCATTGAGTCAGATGTGCTGACTAATCATCTCATCTTCTGCCACCCTCTTCTCTTCCTGCCTTCAATCTTTCCCAATATCAGGGTCTTTTCCAATGAATCGTCTCTTCGCATCAGGTGGCCAAAGTATTGGAACTTCAGCTTCAGCATCAGTCCTTCCAGTGAATATTAAGGGTTGATATTCTTTAGGATTGACTGGTTTGATCTCCTTGCTGTCCAAGGGACTCTCCAGAGTCTCCTTCAACACCACAGTTTGAAAGCATTGATTCTTTGGTGCTCAGCCTTCTTTATGCTTCAACTTTCACATCCGTACATGACTACTGGAAAACCCATAGCTCTGACGATAGAGACCTTTGTCAGAAAAGTGATGTTTCTCCTTTTTAATCTGCTGTCTAGATTTGTCACAGTTTTCCTTCCAAGGAGCAAGCGTCTTCTAATTTCATGGCTGCAGTCATTGTCTGTAGGAGCCCAACGAAACAGAATCTGTCACCGCTTCTACTTTTTCCCCCTTCTCTTTGCCATGAAGTGATGGGAACAGGTGCTGTGATCTTAGTTTTTTGAATGTTGAGTTTCAAGTCAGATTTTTCACTCTCTTCTTTCACCTTCAGCAGGAGGCTCTTTAGTTCTCCTTCACTTTCTGCAATTAGAGTGGTATCTTCTGCATATCTGAAGCTGTTGATATTTCTCCTGGCAATCTTTACTCCACCTTGTGATTCATCCAGTCCAGCATTTCTCATGATGTACTCTGCATAGAAAATCGCTCAGTTGTGTCTGACTCTTCACGACTCCATGGAATTCTCCAGGCCAGAATACTGGAGTGAGTAGCATTTCCCTTCTCCAGGGGATCTTCCCAACACAGGGATTGAACCCAGGTCTCCCACATTGCAGGTGGATTCTTTACCAACTAAGCTATCAGGTAAACCCGAGGCAAGCCATTTAATATCAAAGCAATCCAAGACTATGTCCCAGTCAGTAACGCTGCAGAAGCTGACATTGAATGGTTCTATAAAGACCTACAAGACCTTCTAGAACTAACACCCAAAAAAGATGTTCTTTTCATCATAGGGGACTGAAATGCAAAAGTAAGAAGTCAAGAGATATCTGGCTGCTGCTGCTGTTGCTTCTAAGTCGCTTTAGTCGTGTCCAACTCTGTGCGACCCCATGGATGGCAGCCCACCAGGCTTCCCTGTCCCTGGGATTCTCCAGGCAAGAACACTGCAGTGGGTTGCCATTTCCTTCTCCAATGCATGAAAGTGAAAAGTGAAAGTGAAGTCGTTCAGTTGTGTCCGACCCTCAGCGACCCCATGGACTGCAGCCTACCAGGCTCCTCCATCCATGGGATTTTCCAGGCAAGAGTTCTGGAGTGGGGTGCCATTGCCGTCTCCGAGAGATATCTGGAATAACAGGCAAATTTGGCCTTGGAGTACAGAATGAAGCAGGGCAAAGGCTAACAGAATTTTGCCAAAAGAATGCAATGGTCATAGCAAACACCCTCTTCCAACAACACAAGAGGAGCCTCTACACATGGACGTCACCAGATGGTCAATACCAAAATCAGATTGATTATACTCTTTGCAAGCGAAGATAGAGAGACTCTATACAGTCAGCAAAAACAAGAACAGGAACTGACTGTGGCTCAGATCATGAACTCTGTATTGCCAAATTCAGGCTCAAATTGAAGACAGTAGGGAAAACCACTAGACCATTCAGGTATGACCTAAATCAAATCCCTTGCAATTATACAGTGGAAGTGACAAATAGATTCAAAGGATTACATCTGATAGACAAAGTGCCTTAAGAACGAAGGATGGAAGTTCATGACATTGTACAGGAGGAAGTGATGAAGACCATCCCCAAGAAAAAGAAATGCAAAAAGGCAAAATGGTTGTCAGAGGAGGACTTAGAAATAGCTGAGAAAAGAAGAGAAGCGAAAGGCAAAGGAGAAAATGAAAGATACACCCATTTGAGTGCAGAGTTTCAAAGAATAGCAAGGAGAGATAAGAAAGCCTTCCTCAGTGATCAATGCAAAGAAATAGAGGAAAACAATAGAATGGGAAAGACTAAAGATCGCTTCAAGAAAATTAGAGATACCAAGGGAATATTTCATGCAAAGATGGGCACAATAAAGGACAGAAATGGTATGGACCTAACAGAAGCAGAAGATATTAAAAAAAGGTGGCAAGAATACACAGAAGAACTATACAAGAAAGATCTTCACTACCCAGATAACCACGATGGTGTGATCACTCACCTAGAGCCTGACATCCTGGAATGCGAAGTCAATTGGGCCTTGGGAAGCATCACTACGAACAAAGCTAGTGGAGGTAATGGAATTCCAGCTGAGCTATTTCAGATCCTGAAAGATGATGCTGGGCAAGTGCTGCACTCAATATGCCAGCAAATTTGGAAAACTCAGCAGTGGCCACAGGACTGGAAAAGGTCATTTTCATTCCAATCCCAAAGAAAGGTAATGTCAAAAATGCTCAAACTACCGCACAATTGCACTCGTCTCACACAGTAGCAAAGTAATGTTCAAATTTTTCCAAGCCAGGCTTCACCAGTACATGAACTGTAAACTTCCAGATGTTGAAGCTGGATTTAGAAAACACAGAGGAACTGGAGATCAGATCGCCAACATCGACTGGATCATAGAAAAAGTAAGGGAGTTAAAAAAAAAAATCTGCCTCTACTTCACTGACTATGCTAAAGCCTTTGACTGTGTGGATCACAACAAACTGTGGAAAATTCTTCAAGAGATGGAAATACCAGACCACTGACCTGCCTCTTGAGAAATCTGTGTGCAGGTGGAAGCAACAGTTAGAACTGGACATGGAACAACAGACTGGTTCCAATTTGGGAAAGGTGTGCATCAAGGCTGTATATTGTCACCCTGCTTATTTAACTTCTGTGTAGAGTGCATCATGCGAAATGCCTGGTTGGATTAAGCACAAGCTGGAATCCAGATTGCCAGGAAAAATATCAATAATCTCAGATACTCAGATGACACCATCCTTATGGCAGAAAGTGAAGAGGAACTAAAGAGTCTCTTGATGAAAGTGAAAGAGGAGAGTGAAAAACGTGGCTTAAAGCTCAACATTCAAAAAACTAAGATCATGGCATCTGGTCCCATCAGATCAGATCAGATCAGATCAGTCGCTCAGTTGTGTCCGACTCTTTGCGACCCCATGAATCGCAGCACGCCAGGCCTCCCTGTCCATCACCAACTCCCGGAGTTCACTGAGACTCACGTCCATCGAGTCAGTGATGCCATCCAGCCATCTCATCCTCTGTCGTCCCCTTCTCCTCCTGCCCCCAATCCCTCCCAGCATCAGAGTCTTTTCCAATGAGTCAACTCTTCACATGAGGTGGCCAAAGTACTGGAGTTTCAGCTTTAGCATCATTCCTTCCAAAGAAATCCCAGGGCTGATCTCTTTCAGAATGGACTGGTTGGATCTCCTTGCAGTCCAAGGGACTCTTCAAGAGTCTTCTCCAACACCACAGTTCAAAAGCATCAATTCTTCGGTGCTCAGCTTTCTTCACAGTCCAACTCTCACATCCATACATGACCACAGGAAAAACCATAGCCTTGACTAGATGAACCTTTGTTGGCAAAGTAATGTCTCTGCTTTTGAATATGCTATCTAGGTTGGTCATAACTTTCCTTCCAAGGAGTAAGCATCTTTTAATTTCATGGCTGCAGTCACCATCTGCAGTGATTTTGGAGCCCATAAAAATAAAGTCTGACACTGTTTCCACTGTTTCCCCGTCTATTTCCCATGAAGTGATGGGACCGGATGCCATGATCTTCGTTTTCTGAATGTTGAGCTTTAAGCCAACTTTTTCACTCTCCACTTTCACTTTCATCAAGAGGCTTTTTAGTTCCTCTTCACTTTCTGCCATAAGGGTGGTGTCATCTGCATATCTAAGGTTATTGATATTTCTCCCGGCAATCTTGATTCCAGCTTGTGCTTCCTCCAGCCCAGCATTTCTCATGATGTACTCTGCATATAAGTTAAATAAGCAGGGTGACAATATACAGCCTTGATGAACTCCTTTTCCAATTTGGAACCAGTCTGTTGTTCCATGTCCAGTTCTAACTGTTGCTTCCTGACCTGCATATAGGTTTCTCAAGAGGCAGGTCAGGTGTTCTGGTATTCCCATCTCTTTCAGAATTTTCCACAGTTTATTGTGATCCACACGGTCAAAGGTCCCATTACTTCATGGCCAATAGATGGCGAAACAATGGAAACAGTGTCAGACTTTATTTTTGGGGACTCCAAAATCACTGCAGATGGTAACTGCAGCCATGAAATTAAAAGACGCTTGCTCTTTGGAAGAAAAGCTACGACCAACCTAGACAGCATATTAAAAAGCAGAGACATTACTTTGCTAACAAATGTCTGTCTAGTCAAAAGTACGGTTTTTCCAGTAGTCATGTATGGATATGAGAGTTGGACCATAAAGAAAGCTGAGCACTGAAGAATTGATGCTTTTGAACTGTGGTGTTGGAGAAGACTCTTGTGAGTCCCTTGGACTGCAAGGAGATCCAACCAGTCCATCCTAAAGGAAATCAACCCTGAAGATTCATCGGAAGGACTGATACTGAAGCTGAAACTCCAATACTCTGGCCACCTGATGCAAAGAGCTGACTCATTTGAAAAGACCCTGATGCTGGGAACTTTTGAAGGCAGGAGGAGAAGGGGAAAACAGAGGATGAGATGTTTGGATGGCATCACTAACCCAATGGACATGCGTTTCAGCAAGCTCCAGGAGTTTGTGATAGACAGGGAAGCCTGGCATGCTGCAGACCATGGGGTGACAAAGAGTCAGACACGACTGAAGGACTGAACTGACTCTGCATTGAGGTTAAATAAGCAGGGAGACAGTACACAGCCTTGTTGTCCTCCTTTCCCAATTTTGAACCAGTCCATTTATCCATGTCATGTTCTTTTTTAAAAATTTTATTTATTTTAATTGAAGGATGATTACTTGAGAATATTTTGATGGCTCTTCCCATACATTGACATGAATCAGCCATGGGTACTTATGTTTCCCTCCATCCTGAACCCCCCTCTTACCTCCCTCCCAACCCCATCCCTCTGGGTTATTCTGCGTTGTTTCGTGCATCGATCTTGCACTGGCTATCTATTTCACATATGGTGGTATACATGTTTCAGTGCTATTCTCTCAAATCATCCCACCCTCGCCTTCTCCCACAGAGTCTAAAAGTCTGTTCTTTACATCTGTGTCTCCTCTGCTTCCCTGCATGTAGGATCATCTTTACTGTTTATCTAAATTCCGTATATATGGGCTAATATACAGTATTTGTTTTTTTTTTTTTTTTTACTTAGTTCACTCTGTATAATAGACACATTTCTTCCACCTCGTTAGAACTGACTCAGATGCACTCCTTTTTATAGCTGAGTAATATTCCATTGTGTATATATGTTCCACAACTTTCTTATCCATTCATCTGCCAGTTGACATCTAGGTTGCTTCCATGTCCTGGCTATGGTAAACAGTGCTGCAATGAACATTGGGGTGCATGTGTCTCTTTCAATTCTGGTTTCCTCAGTGTGTGTGCCCAGCAATGGGATTGCTGGGTTGTATGGCAGTTCTGTTCCCAGTTTTTTAAGGAATCTCCACACTGTTCTCCATAGTGGCTGTACTAGTTTGCATTCCCCACCAACAGTGTAAGAGGGTTCTCTTTTCTCCACACCCTCTCCAGCATTTATTTGTAGAATTTTTGGTGGTGACTATTCTGACCGTCATGAGATGGTACCTCATTATGGTTTTGATTTGCATTTCTCTGATAATGAGCGATGTTGAACATCTTTTCATGTGTTTATCAGCCATCTGTATGTCTTCTTTGGAGAAAAGTTTGTTTAGTTCTTTTGCCCACTTTTTGATTGGGTTGTCCATTTTTCTGGTATTGAGCTGCATGAACTGCGTGCATATTTTGGAGATTAATTCTTTGTCAGTTGTTTCATTTGCTATTATTTTGTCCCATTCTGAAGGCTGTCTTTTCACCTTGCTTATAATTTCCTTCATTGTGCAAAAGCTTTTAAGTTTAATTAGGTCCCCCTTGTTTATTTTTGTTTTTATTTCCATTACTCTGGGAGGTGGGTCATAGAGGATGTTGCAGTGATTTATGTCAGAGGGTGTTCTGCCTGTGTTTTCCTCTAAGAGTTTTATAGTTTCTGGTCTTACGTTGAGATCTTTAATCCATTTTGAGCTTATTTTTCTGTATGGTGTTAGAAAGTGCTCTAGTTTCATTCTTTTACACATGGTTGCAGTGCCGGTTCTAGTTTTTGCTTCCGGACGTGCATACAGGTTCGTCAGGAGTACCTCCTTATTTAACTCAAAGACATTAGTTTCAGAGTTCTCCATTTTAATAATTTAGAAGATATTTTGTGTGCATTTGTGAGCTAAAATAGTCCTGAAATTATTCTTTTATTCTAATTCATGTTCTAAATACTGAAATATAAATGTTTATCACCACAGCCTTTACTGATTGTTATGCATGTTCCATATTAGACACTAATCAATAATTATAAAAGTCTATGGTTTGAAGGAGATTCTTCTATAATAGCAAAAAACAACTGTGAATTGTTTAAAGTGCTTTAAAGAGGGACATCCATATGTAAATAATTATTTTAAAAATCCAAACCACGTTCACCCCTGTTAAGTTACACAGTATGAATGGGGGTAGGGAGCTGGATTAGAAAAGACATAAGCTAGAGTATGTAAACAGTACTTCTTTGTAAAAAGTTATAATGTAAGCTTTTCACTGACTTCAATAGGCTTTTCTGACAGTTACGTGGACACTTTCCCTGAGAGCATAAAAAATATTTATAAGTAACTCTCCTCAGGTAAAGAAACTGTCTGCAATGCAGGAGACCTGGGTTTGATCCCTAGGTCAGGAAGATCCCCTGGTGAAGGAAATGGCAACCCACTCCAGTATTCTTGCCTGGAGAATCCCATGGACAGATTGCCTGGCAGGCTACAGTCCATGGAGTCGCACAACTTAGTGACTAAATCACCAGAAACCACCACTACTCAGGTTGCTACCTGGATGATCTAGTTGCCTAAACTAATAAACAATACACCAAGGTATAATTGCTTTCCAGAAAAGGTTGGGGGCATGAGTAAACTGTTCAATCTTGTTCTTCTGTGTTAGAGGACATGTCAGGCCTATTACAGAAGGATCACTTTCAAATACATACATATAAAATATATAGTTTTAGCACTCTAATGCATTTTGGTTAATAAGCTTCTTTTTTCAATGTAATATATATAACACAGTAAAAAAATCATTAAAAATCAAATGTCTTTCTCTCCTAAAATCTAGCTGGTTATCCATATGGGAGAAATTAAAGTTTATTCTGAGAGTGGGATGTGAAGAAATTTGGAGTATGAAGACTTAGGGTAGAACTTAAGTGGAACATGTAATCGAGTCCCCAAAGAGCCTCTTTAGTGCTATACACAATATAGGTTGTCAAATTCAGGCTTGTGCTTTCCATATTCAGGCTTGAAAGGAAAGGTCACTAGTCTCAGCCTTTACTATACTTTTCTAAATTATACTAAAAATGGAAAAGTGTCTTCTAAAAATATTAAATTTATTATATTCTCTATCAATTGTTCTCAAGGTGTGGTCCCCAAACCAGCAGCATTAGCATTGCTAAAAACTTGTTAGAAATGTAAATGTTCAGACCATAACCCAGACCTACTGAATCAGAAACCCTGGAGATAGCAATCTGGACCTTATCAATAAATATTACACATCATGCTTTGTAAACATTATGCTTCACTGTTCTATAGATAAGTATCCCTTTCATGTCATCATTTATTCTAGAAATAAAGTGATCTCCTTTGCCTTTTAGTTCTAAAATGCTGTCATTCTAATCCAGCATAAAAAATTCATGTTCATATAAGAGTTCAATTTTTGACTTCCTAAAACTGTATTTCCAAATAATAAATTATACACTTTTACATATACAAAGTATGTAAATAATGACCTTCACCAACTTAAATGTGTATAAATGATGTTTTGGACACTATATAGCATATATTGTGACTTAATAGCTGGAAAAAATATATGTATATTTATGTATTTGATAATTGAAAAATGTATGTTTTGTAACATATTAATGTTGTAAAGGATCTCAAAGAGTAATGTCTTGAATATTACCTAAAAGTTGACAACTAATTCTATTTTAAAAGATCTAGAAACCAACACAACATTGTAAAGCAATTTTCCTCCAATTAAAAAGTAAATTTAAAAAAGATCTATTAAGCAGTGATTCCAATTTGTTTGTAGTGCTAATGTCCTGTGATTATTATTTTGAAATGTGCATATCTTCCACATGACACGTGGCACAAAAATGGTTTAAAACCGTTAAATTAAAATCTGAGTTTTTTTTTCAGGATTTAATATACCAAACTCTGAAAGTAGGACAATATAACTTATTTCCTCTTTAACTTAATTTGAGTTTGAGCAAACTCTAGGAGATGAGTAAAGGATAGGGAAGCCTAGTGTGCTGCAATTCATGGGGTTGCAGAGAGTTGGACATGACTTATCAACTGAACAACAACAATAATGGAGAATATCTAATAACCCTTCATAAGTACTTGAATATATTTTCTCCCATCAGTCTTTTTTTTCCTAAATGATTCTGGTTTCTTACCCTTTATTCAATGTCTTGTTTCTCAACTCTTTAATTCTCCTCTTGCAGTCCTCTGACTCTTCTCCAAGTACCCCTTATTTTCTCCAGCTATTAAGTCACAATATATGCTATATAGTGTCCAAAACATCATTTATACACATTTAAGTTGGTGAAGGTCATTATTTACATACTTTGTATATGTAAAAGTGTATAATTTATTATTTGGAAATACAGTTTTAGGAAGTCAAAAATTGAACTCTTATATGAACATGAATTTTTTATGCTGGATTAGAATGACAGCATTTTAGGACTAAAAGGCAAAGGAGATCACTTAGCTCAGCTCCCACCTTTTACACAAGAAGAACTTAAGGTCTTGAGAAGTTATTCTGCACTGTCCAATATGGTAGCCACTAATCACATATTAAATAGAAAGTTCAGTTCCCTTAGTCACACAAGCCACGTTTTAAGTGCTCAGTAGCTATGTGTGTGGTTAGCAGCTCCAGTATTAAGAAGAGATATAGAACACTCCCCTTACACCAGAAAGTTCTATTGGATAGCACTGGGTAAATGACTTGCCCATACAGCTTTTGTGTGACAGAACCAGAGCATCCAGTTCCTGGTCCAGAGGTATCTCACCATATTTATTTTAAAATAATAATACCACCTTAAAAAAAAAGGCAAAATAGAATAGATTACTTATCTACAACATTTATTAAGTTTTATAAAAAGCAGTGTGGAAGGCACGGATCCTGACCCCAAAAAGCTTTGATGAAAATTACGTTAGGTGGGCTTGCTGCCTATTTAAAACAATAGCAGGAAGTTTAGTTACATCTCCCTAGTGGCCTCCAGCTATTTAATGTCTATAGCTGACTCTTGTACAGTGTGTGGGCTGGGGCTCCAACCCTCCCCACAGTCCAAAAGTCTGCAGATAAAATTACACTTCTCCCTTGATTTTACATCTGAGGATTCAACCCACTCAGATCGTATGGTACCATGGTGTGTATTTAGTGAATGATAGCTGGGTGTGAGCTGTTGAAACCTGTGTTGTTCAAGGGTCCATTGTAAATGTATGCAAATGTGTATTCACTGAATGCACCAAATGTTTACTGAAGTGTATTCAGTCCCTTTGATTTTCCCTGACCTATCAGACACTTCTCAGTTCACACCTCAGTTCTTGCAGCCCACTCCTGGCTGGTCTCCTAGGCTCCATCTGGCCTTTCCCGCTTCAGTCAATTTTCTATAGTTCAAAATCCATTTCCCTCAAGTACCATTTTCACCCTTGATCTTCTGTTCAAAACTGTAGTAGATTCCTAGTGTGTACATAAACTAACAAATATGATACAGTCAACGACTTGCATTTGCAATATAAAAACTTCTCCACACATTACTCCATTTATTTCCATTTTTCTCCCCAGATTTCAAGGGCTTCAATTAACTGTTGCCCTTTTATTTCACAAGATTGCTTCTTGCTAAATATTTTAAATAGACTTTTTCTAAAAGTTCAAAAACTGGGAACTTGAGAGTCAGCCTCGACTTGTTCAGTTCCCACTTCCCAACTCCCAGTTCAGTCCATCAGAAAGTACTGTTGGTTTGGTTCTGGGTCCAGAAAAACATCTGGAACATATCCACTTCCCTCCATGTATTAGTTTGCTAGGGCTTCCATAACAAGTATCCCAGACTGTACGGTCTAAACAACAGCAATTTACTTTCCCACAGTTCTGGAGACCAGAAGTCCAACATCAAGGTGTGATCAGGGTTGGTTTCTTCTCAGGTTTCTCTCCTTGGCTTATAGATGGCTGTCCTCTTCCAGAATCTTCACAGAGTCTTCGCTTGGTGTCTGTGTCCTAATCTCCTCTTCTTATAAGGATGCTACTCATATAGGATTCAGTTCAGTTTAGATCAGTTCAGTCACTCAGTCGTGTCCGACTCTTTGAGACCCCATGAATTGCAGCACGCCAGGCCTCCCTGTCCATCACCAACTCCCAGAGTTCACTCAAACTTACATCCATCGAGTTGGTGATGCCATCCAGCCATCTCATTCTCTGTTGTCCCCTTCTCCTCCTGCTCTCAATCCCTCTGAGCATCAGAGTCTTTTCCAATGAGTCAACTCTTCACATGAGGTGGCCAAAGTATTGGAGTTTCAGCTTTAGCATTCAGTTCAGTTCAGTTCAGTCGCTCAGTCGTGTCTGACTCTTTGCAACCCCATGAATTGCAGCACGCCAGGCCTCCCTGTCCATCACCAACTCCCGGAGTTCACTCAAACTCATGTCCATCGAGTTGGTAATGGCATCCAGCCATCTCATCCTCTGTCGTCCCCTTCTCCTCCTGCCCCCAATCCCTCCCAGCATCAGAGTCTTTTCCAATGAGTCAATGGGCCCATCAATGTGACCCCATTTTACTTTTTGTTGTTCAGTCACTAAGTCGTGTCCCACTCTTTGCAACCCCATGCTTGGCACCATGCCAAGCTACCCTGTCCTCCACTGTCTCTTGGAGTTGTCTCAAATTCAGGTCCATTGAGTCAGTGTTGCTATCTAACCATCTCATCCTCTGTCATCCCCTTCTCCTCCTGCCTTCAGTCTTTCCCAGCATCAGGGTCTTTTCCAGTGAGTCAGCTCTTTGCATCAGGTGGCCAAAGTATTGGAGTTTCAGCTTCAGCATCAGTCCTTTCAATGAATATTCGGGTTGATTTCCTTTAGGATGGACTGGCTGGATCTCCTCACAGTTTAAGGGACTCGCAAAGAGTCTTCTCCAGTATCACAATTTGAAAGCATCAATTTTTTAGCACTCAGCCTTTATTTATGCTCCGACTCTCACATCTGTACGTGACTACTGGAAAAACCATAGCTTTGACTATGACAAACCATCACTTTGTTGGCAAAGTGATGTCTCTGCTTTTTAATATGCTGTTTAGGTTTGTCATAGCTTTTCTTCCAAGGAGCAAGCATCTTTTAATTTTATGGCTGCAGTCACCATCTACAGTGATTTTGGAGCCTAAGATAATAAAATCTGTCACTGCTTCCACTTTTTTCTCTTCTATTTGCCATGAAGTGATGGGACCAGATGCCATGATCTTAGTTATTTGAATGTTGGGTTTCAAGTCAGCTTTTTCACTCTCTGCTTTCACCCTCATCAAGAGGATCTTTAGTTCCTCTTCACTTTCTGCCATTAAGAGTGGTATCATCTGCATATCTGAGGTTGTTAATACTTCTCCTGGTAACCTTGATTCCAGCTTGTGATTCATCTAGCTTGGTATTTCACATGATGTACTCTGCATATAAATTAAATAAGCAGAGTGACAGTAGAGGGCCTTTTCATACTCTTTTCCCCATTTTACCTTAACTACCTCTTTAAAGCCCTTATCTCCAAATACAGTCATATTCCGAGGTACTGAGTATGAGGACATCAACGTAGGAGCTTTGGGGAGGACACACAATTCAGCCAGTAACATTCTATCTTCAACAAAACCATCCTAGCCCAAACTGTCTTCATTTCACATTGGACTATGGTAATAGTTTCTCCATGTCTTCTCAAAGCCATTTACAACTGAACAGCCATGGTGACCTTTTGATCTTCTGAAAATGTACATCACTCCCTTGCTTCAAAACTTACAGCAGTTTCCCACTGCACTACCATTAAATTCCAAACTCATTTTATTGGTGAGACATGAGTGATCTTTCTGTTTCCCAGTTTCAACTCATGTCACTCTTGTCTGTTATGCTCTGTTCACAATGACTTCTGTCAGTTGCTAGAACACACTAAACTCATGTCCCTCCCAGGGCCTTCACATATGCTGTATTTTTCCTGAGAACATTCTGAGACTGACTATCATTGATTTATTTCCTAGAAAACTCATACTTTATAATTACTTTATGTATTTTATAGTATTTTTTGTCACTAGATTGTAGTGTTTTGGAAGCTATGATTTTTGGGTTTCGTTTACCATTGTGTTCCCAGGGTTAGCATTGTGCCTGGCACTCAGTGGACATTAGATGAATGATCTATTTTTCTAAGCGTATCTACTGCTCTATTCAGTTCAGTTCAGGTGCTCAGTCATATCCAACTCTTTTCGACCCCATGGACTGCAGCATGCTATGCTTCCCTGTCTATCACCAACTCCAGGAGCTTACTCAAACTCATGTCCATTGAGTCAGTGATGCCATCCAGCCATTTCTCATCAAGTGGCCAAAATATTGGAGCTTCAGCTTCAGCATCAGTCCTTCCAATGAATATTCAGGACTGATCTCCTTTAGGACTGACTGGTTGGATCTCTTTGCAGTCCAAAGGACTCTCAAGAGTCTACTCCAACACTACAGTTCAAAAGTATCAATTCTTTGGCGATCAGTTTTCTTTATAGCCCAACTGCTCTATTCAAGGAAGTTCATAATCCTACATGTTCTTTCTACCTCTATACCATAGCCTGAAACATTTTATCTGCCTAAAAATCTTTCCCCCCAAGCTAATCCATAACTATCCTTTCTTTTAAAATGTCCCTCAATTCCCTTCTCAAGGAGTCCTTTCATTATGAATCATCCCTGACTCTGATCTTTCTAGACTTCCTTAGAATTTCAGTGATAAGTTTTATATTTTATATGTAGGAAGTAAGCAGTTGCTTTATATGGAGGAAGTAAGTAGTTTTAAGCAAAATAAGCATTTTATTTTACAATGTGTTGAGGATAAAAGGTAATACCTGATAAAAAATTTGGTTGAATGAAAGTTAATTTATATTGTCATAGGTGGTTTCTATTTTACTACTACTTTCACATATATTTCTAGTAACAAAAAAGATAAGAAAAATAATTTACACATTCTATTTGTTAAAGCTCAGTAACTTAGTTTTTTCTTTCTAAAAAAAAAAATAATAAACAGGAATGATAAGTTTCCTTGTCATTGATAAGACCAAGACCACCTTGGTCTTCCCTGGTGGCTCAGATGGCAAGGAATCTGCCTGCAGTGCAGGAGACCTGGGTTGGGAAGATGCCCTGGAGGAGGGCATAGCAACCCACTCCAGTATTCTTGCCTGGAAAATCGCATGGACAGAGGAGCCTGGTGGGTTACAATATATGGGGTCACAAAGAGTCAGACATGACTGAGCGACTAAGCACACAAGTTTCAACCTTACTGAAATCCAGTTCAGCCTGCCTATCCCAATCCACTTTAACACGTGTGCCAAGTCTCCTGACTTAAAGACTTACATTAGAGGGTATCCGGTATACCAGCTTCTTGATCCCTGTCTCCTGTACAATGTCACGAACCTCAGTCCATAGTTCATCAGGCACTCTATCTATCAGATCTAGGCCCTTAAATCTATTTCTCACTTCCACTGTATAATCATAAGGGATTTGATTTAGATCATACCTGAATGGTCTAGTGGTTTTCCCTACTTTCTTCCATTTAAGTCTGAATTTGGTAATAAGGAGTTCATGATCTGAGCCATAGTCAGCTCCTGGTCTTGTTTTTGTTGACTGTAAAGAGCTTCTCCATCTTTGGCTGCAAAGAATATAATCAATCTGATTTCGGTATTGACCATCTGGTGATGTCCATGTGTAGAGTCTTCTCTTGTGTTGTTGGAAGAGGGTGTTTGCTATGACCAGTGCGTTTTCTTGGCAAAACTCTATTAGTCTTTGCCCTGCTTCATTCCATATTCCAAGGCCAAATTTGCCTGTTACTCCAGGTGTTTCTTGACTTCCTACTTTTGCATTCCAGTCCCCTATAATGAAAAGGACATCTTTTTGGGTTGTTAGTTCTAAAAGGTCTTGTAGGTCTTCATAGAACTGTTCAACTTCAGCTTCTTCAGCATTACTGGTTGGGGGATAGACTTGGATTACTGTGATATTGAATGGTTTGCCTTGGAAATGAACAGAGATCATTCTGTTGTTTTTGAGATTGCATCCAAGTACTAGACAGGGATCAAGACCAACCCCATGGAAAAGAAATGCAAAAAAAGCAAAATGGCTGTCTAGGGAGGCTTTACAAATAGCTGTGAAAAGAAGAGAAGCGAAAAGCAAAGGAGAAAAGGAAAGATATAAGCATCTGAATGCAGAGTTCTAAAGAATAGCAAGGAGAGATAAGAAAGCCTTCCTCAGCGATCAATGCAAAGAAATAGAGGAAAACAACAGAATGGGAAAGACTAGAGGTTGCTTCAAGAAAATTAGAGATACCAAGGGAACATTTCATGCAAAGATGGGCTCGATAAAGGACAGAAATGGTATGAACCTAACAGAAGCAGAAGATATTAAGAAGAGGTGGCAAGAATACACAGAAGAACTGTACAAAAAAGATCTTCATGACCTAGATAATCACGATGGTGTGATCACTCATCTAGAGCCAGACATTCTGGAATGTGAAGTCAAGTGGGCCTAGAAAGCATCACTATGAAAAAAGCTAGTGGAGGTGATAGAATTCCAGTTGAGCTATTTCAAATCCTGAAAGATGATGCTGTGAAAGTGCTGCACTCAATATGCCAGCAAATTTGGAAAACTCAGCAGTGGCCACAGGACTGGAAAAGGTTAGTTTTCATTCTAATCCCAAAGAAAGGCAATGCCAAAGAATGCTTAAACTACCACACAATGGCACTCATCTCACACGCTAATAAAGTAATGCTCAAAATTCTCCAAGCCAGGCTTCAGCAATACGTGAACTGTGAACTTCCTGATGTTCAAGCTGGTTTTAGAAAAGGCAGAGGAACCAGAGATCAAATTGCCAACATCTGCTGGATCATGGAAAAAGCAAGAGAGTTCCAGAAAAATGTCTATTTCTGCTTTCTTGACTATGCCAAAGCCTTTGACTGTGTGGATCACAATAAACTGTGGGAAATTCTGAAAGAGATGGGAATACCAGACCACCTGACCTGCCTCTTGAGAAATCTGTATGCAGGTCAGGAAGCAACAGTTAGAACTGGACATGGAACAACAGACTGGTTCCAAATAGGAAAAGGAGTACATCAAGGCTGTGTATTGTCACCCTGCTTATTTATCTTCTATGCAGAGTACATCATGAGAAACGCTGGGCTGGAAGAAACACAAGCTGGAATCAAGATTGCCGGGAGAAATATCAATAACCTCAGATATGCAGATGACATCACCCTTATGGCAGAAAGTGAAGAGGAACTCAAAAGCCTCTTGATGAAAGTGAAAGTGGAGAGTGAAAAAGTTGGCTTAAAGCTCAACATTCAGAAAACTAAAATCATGACATCCGGTCCCATCACTTCATGGCAAATAGATGGGGAAACAGTGGAAACAGTGTCAGACTTTATTTTTTTGGGCTCCAAAATCACTGCAGATGGTGACTGCAGCCAGGAAATTAAAAGATGCTTACTCCTTGGAAGGAAAGTTATGACCAACCTAGATAGCATATTCAAAAGCAGAGACATTACTTTGCCAACAAAGGTCCGTCTAGTCAAGGCTATGGTTTTTTCTGTGGTCATGTATGGATGTGAGAGTTGGACTGTGAAGAAGGCTGAGCACTGAAGAATTGATGCTTTTGAACTGTGGTGTTGGAGAAGACTCTTGAAGAGTCCCTTGGACTGCAAGGAGATCCAACCAGTCCATTCTGAAAGAGATCAGCCCTGGGATTTCTTTGAAAGGAATGATGCTAAAGCTGAAACTCCAGTACTTTGGCCACCTCATGCGAAGAGTTGACTCATTGGAAAAGACTCTGATGCTGGGAGGGATTGGGGGCAGGAGGAGAAGGGGACGAGAGGATGAGATGGCTGGATGGCATCACTGACTCGATGGATGTGAGTCTGAGTGAACTCCGGGAGTTCTTGATGGACAGCGAAGCCTGGCGTGCTGCGATTCATGGGGTCGCAAAGAGTCGGACATGACTGAGCGACTGAACTGAACTGAATGCAGCTTTTACTGTAAAAGACACATACTTCTCTGTCTTTAATTCTTTCATGTATTCTTTTTTTTTTAAACTAGAGAAGTAGAGAGCAGTTGCCCAGCCATGGATTTGCCCACCAGAATGAATATATATTATCAAGGAAATATACATAACTCAATGTTCCACCTCATAAAAAAAGTCAGAACAATTAAAATAATAATTAACATTTCATACAGATTGAAAATAATAAAAATTATGTGTGTCATTTCTCCAACAAAACTTTAAGCCTTTTGAGAGTAACTGGGTATTTCTCTCATTGCTCCTCACAAATGTTATGGGTTCTAGAATGTAAACTCACCAGTATAGACATTTTTGTCTTTTTTGCTTATCGCTCTATCTGTAGTACCTAGAAGGGCCCATCCGGTGCATAGTAAGTAACCAATAAATATTTGTGAAAGAATGAAGGATATTAGTTCTTAACAAACATTTGCTGATTGACTGGATGACTGAAAAGCCTTCAGTCAGTTTTCAGCAACTTCAGACCTAGGTTTTTAAAGTTGTAAGGAGCAAAGTTGGTTGAGCATGGGCTGGGGCAGGCAGAATGAGCGATTTCCCCTCTCTGACTATAGCTTCCTGACACAGTTCCCACTTCCCAGTTCTTAGTGCTTCAACTACCCAACACTTCATAATTCACTCAGGGGCTAAGTTTTAGGGCCCATGGTTAATTTTTCCTAATGAGCTACTCTATTGTCATGTACTTTATGACACTCAGAAAGGTCTCTATTGTTATTAACTCAGATCACTCAATTTTGTGTTTCAACAATTATTATAATCTTCTATTTAACCTTTGGACATTGAACTTTCTTCATGCCAATTTATAACTGACGGACTAATCTTTCCAGAGTACCACTTTCATAATCCTACTACCCTGCTCAAAGGTCTTTCATGACTTCTATACATCACCTACTTAAAAGATTTAAATTTCTTAGCTTTGTACCCATAGCCTTCAGTGACCAGGACCCCATTCCCTTGTCTTCCCTGTGTTATTACCCAGAACTCCTGGACAGAACTCCTCAGTCCCAGTTAGTCCAGATGTACTTACGTCCTCTTCAAATCACCTTGTTTTTCTATGTCTCTTTATTTATTTGCTTGCTCATGGGTCTTAAGAGTCCCAAGTTCTCTGTTTTTCAGCCTAGGGTCCTTTTTTGAACATCCAAATTATAATTCTGTGAGCCTTCTCTCTTTAAGTTACTTTCAGAATTTCTGAAGAATGCTCTCAAATTCTGGAAAACCATTCTGTTGTTGCTTGCCACTATGGTTTTTTTTTTCACCCCAGAAAAATCCTCCACCCTCAGCTGATCACAGTTGACTCTTTCAAAGCTGGCTTTCACAGGCTGTTACTGTTCTCCAGGGACAATTTTGTCCCCGGCATGTTCCCAGGCTGCATATCTAATCCCACACAGTACAGCTAAATCCAAATTATAGTAGTTTGCAAAATCTTACAAAAGGCTTGGGAACAGTGAGAGGAAATACTGCATTATTGATACTCCTGGTCCTTACTCGCCCACCCTTCGCCCCCTCACACCACACCTGCAGTCACACTTCAAGAGCCAGCTTCTCTCCAGCAAGTGGACTCAATCAGGAAACAGATATTGAGTGTCAGTTAAGTACCAGGCAGTGTGCTACACGTTGGGGATGAACCAGATAGACACAGTTCCTGTTTTCAAGACAGATAGTAAATAAATTATTACAAATAATTGGGAAAATAATTCTAAGTATGCAAAATGCTGCCAAAGAAATACCTGGAGTACAATTTTAAGTCCTCTACATTCTCCAGGGGCCCCGGGGTAGGGGGGCCAAATTAGTAATGGTATAATCTGTAGAAAAGCAATTCTGACCTTAAGGAAGATAGTATTTTACATTATGCAGACAATTTAGTGCCTAGTTTTTTTTATTTCCTCCATGGAGAATGAAAAGAGCCAAAATGCAAGAACACTTAAACTATGTTCTTGGTACCATTCTAAGCCCAATATATATTAATTAATATAATTTTGACAATAACCAATGAAGGGAGTCCTACTCTTTTCCCCATTTCCCAGATAAGACAACTAAGGCACAGAAAGATTGTAACTAGCTCAAAGTCACACAGCAGGTAATGGCAGAATTAAGAATCCAGGCAATCCGACTGCCAGCCCAAATTCTTTATTAGTGGGCTATTACACCTCTCAATACAGAGAATTTGCATAATCTTTTCTCAACAGTGCATTCCTGTCTTCTGCCTCTGAATGTGCCCCCCAGGGCCAGGCTTAGAGCGCCCCGCCACATCACGCTTCTCCACCAACTGCACTGTTTCTCCTAGTTGCTGACAGCCCACGAGTTCCTCTAGAGAAGCCAGAGGAGACCCTTCCTAGGTCTAGTTCACAGGGCTCACTCATCTCTGAATTCGTGTACAATCACTGTGCACAGATACACTCTTACAGATTATGTTCTCTACTAGGTTTACAGCAAGTGTATGTTTCCCCAAAGTAAAGAGCACAGTGCCCTGTACAGAACTGGTACTCAGAAATATTAAGAGAGGGTCCCTGGGTTGTAGGGGTCTGTATGATAGGCAGCAAAGTCAGTGGCAAATGGACAGTTTAGTTCTTGATTTTATGTTTTTTATGTTTTTACAAAAGTCTATGGATATTAAGACCATACCTGGAAAATACTCTTTCAATAAACATTTAACATACCAAAGCATTGTGCCAAGTATTAGAAGTAAAACTGACTTTTTTTCCTGAACTGTATACCTAAATTGCCAGCTGCCTTCCAGGTACAACCACAGGTTCAAATCCAAGACTATTATCCTGATCCCTGCAACTCAGAAACACATATTCCAAATGGCTCTTCCAAGGTTTCAGCACTTCTTGCAGGCTCTCCATCATCATCTTTGGGGTACATGTCAATCATTAAAAAGATCAAAGTTATATATTCATTGTATGATGGTAATGAGGGGCTTCCCTAATAGCTCTAGTTGGTAAAGAATCAGCCTGCAATGCAGGACACCCTGGTTCAATTCCTGGGTCAGGAAGATCTGCTGGAGAAGAGCTAGGCTACCCACTCCGTTCTTCTTGGGTTTCCCTGGTGTCTCAGCTGGTAAAGAATCTGCCTGCAATGTGGGATACCTAGGTTCAATCCCTGAGTTGGGAAGATCCCCTGGAGAAGGGAAAGGGTATCCACTCCTGTATTCTGGCCTGGAGAAGTCCATGGACTTTATATAGTTCATGGGGTCACAAAGAGTTGGGCATGACTGAGCAACTTTCACTTTCAATGAGGGGACAGTACTAGACACCCTGTACTTTACTCATCTGCCAACTTAATAATACCATGAGGGCAACTCTCTTTGTTTATACAGCTCTTGAATTAGTGGTGGGGCAGCTCCAATTTTATTACATAATAAAAGAGTTTTCAATTATGCTCAGAACATTATTTTTTTTATTGAGAATTTAAGTGGGACAAATGAAACACAGGAATTGTTATGCTTTTCACAGTTCCAGAAACAAATCTTCATGCAATGAAGAAACATAATTAAATGAAACTTAAATTTTAAAAGCTAACGATTCACTTTAATGATTCATGGTTAGACATGTTTAGTTTTCCCCCACAATTTCAATCCAGAATTAATTGGCTTCTAAAATAAAATACATGGAATATTGAAGACTCACTTGAAACTTAATGCAACAAATATGAACAAGATTTTTAGTTCTTTGTGACTTTCTGTAAAAATTCCATAACTGTATTGGTGTAGATTACATTAGAGATAAAATTTGGTTCCTGTGTTGGTATTCTACAAAAATTTAAAGAAAGGCATCTTGGTATTTGTTTTCTTCTGCTCTGCACAGGTTCTTTACATTTTACTTGAATTAACTTGCAGGGTAAATGTTTATCTGTAAATCAGTGTTAAAATAAAAAATTGGTAAAGAAAAAACAGTAAGTATAGATAACCTGAAAAAATATTAAGACACTTCCCCCACGCCATAACAGTGATATAAAACATGAACATGACGCTTGATAGGATCCACAATGAAGTAAGAAAATGTCTGTTCATGACTCTTTGTTGAAGGGTAGCACACACCAACAGAGTCCTGAAAAAGATAAACTTATTTAATATACAGCTACATTTAAATAATAATCAATACATTTAGCTATTATGTATTTTCTATTAAAATATCATGAAACACATATCAAATCTTTGACAATCAGTTGGACAGCACAGTCTACTATGCCAACAATACATATATACTATACACACATGCGTACTTGACCTTAAGGAATTTATAATCCAGAGGAAACTCTATCTTTTAAAAAAGTGCTAATATAGAAAAAATAGTTTTGTATTTTTCTTCTATCTTTGCTTTTGTTAGAACATAGTCTGTACATACTATTTGGGCTGGGACTATGTTTCTTTTGTTTAACCCTGGACCCTAGCCCAGCACAGTAGCTGATGCACAGTAGGAATTTTAAAAATAATTATTCAGTGATTGAATAGTTACAAATTGCTTCATATGTATAATAATATTTTGTGCAATGCTAAAATTCAAGTATCAGATTCTGTGATATAAAAACATTTATGTCATTCTTACTTATTTGTCCTATAAATTATGGTTTGACAAGTTTAAGGAACTGTGTTCTACCTCATCTGAGCTACAGATTTAGCTCTAAAAGAAGTAACTATTATTAGGCATGGATAACAGAAAAGCTGGGGGGAAAAGTTCATCCCGTTCTCCAAATAAAGCATAGCTCATCAACTTTTAATTTAAGAGAAAACTATTAAGTTTATGTTAACTATGTTCTGTGCATACATGTATGAAGTAAAAAAGTAAAAGTGTTAAGCCATTCAGTCACGTCCAGCTCTTTGGAAGACCCCATGGACTGTAGCCCACCAAGCTCCTCTGCCCATGGAATTCTCCTGGCAAGAATACTGGAGTAGGTAGCCATTCCCTTCTCTAGGAGATGTTCCCAATCCAGGGACTGAACCTGGGTCTCCTGCATTGCAGGCTTATTCTTTACTGCCTTAGCCACCAAGGAAGTGTATACATGTATATGTTCTATTAACCATGTCTCTCCTAGTTGCTAACTCCAGTTACAACAATCCTTTTAATAACAAGTAATTAAATTGGCTGCAAATTTCCCCCTCAACACTTACATATGCTGTAACTTTAAAAATAGAAGAGGTAATTTGTATTTTCTTGGTTTGAGGATTCTTCCGAACACTAAAATAGGGGGGAAAAGGGAACATTTTAAAATTCAGCAAACACTAGCAAAATATATTTAAGATACTGATCCCTTTTAGTACTTGGGTGTCCTCGTTCACATATAACATGGCAATATAAAATATCTAATTAAGTAGTTTGAAAAGGACAGCATCTGTGGTTTCAGCAAGGTTGACCGAATTGAAATTGCAGAAAATGGAATTTTTCAGTTAGAGGGTTTGAGGTCAGTTTGAGACTCAGATGATAAAAGCAGTCTCAGGCCAGAGACAATTATTGACAAACAAGAATAGGTTAAAGTTAGACTCAATGGTAAACAGCTGAAAGGGGTAGATAAAAGCATACTAAAGACTTAAACAGCCTGAACATAAATGCCAGTTCTGTCACCAATTTGTTATCCTACTTTAAGCAAGATTAACCTTTTTGAACATCAGTTTCCTCATATGTGAACTCATGATATAGTTCCTTTTAGGATTATATGAAAATTAGGTGGCATAATATCTATGAAAACTATTTGTTAAATCATGTATTGCTAAATTAAAATCACTTTCTCTCCTAGCTCTCTTTCACTTATTCTCCCCACAAAAGATAATCGTTAGTAACATGTAGTATGGAAGCAAACTGAGGATTGGGGAAATAAATGACTTAAAATATATATAAATAAATACACATTAAATTTATAATGCTTTACAATCTGCAAAAAACCTTTTTATACCTTACTTCACATAAAGATCACACAACTCAGTGAGGTAGGCATCATTTTGCCAATTTAATAGACAATAGAACTAGAGAAGTTAAATGATATATTTAAGACATTCCAACTAAAAGTGACATTTCTGGAAATAGAATGTAGGTGATAAGGAGTCCAGTTTTCTTTCTCTACATTTCACCTGTTTATCCTATACTTATGCTATAAATTCATATGCATCAAAGGTATTGTTCATGTGTTATGTGTGTAGTTTAAATTTAAAGGAAGGGAACCCTCTTCACTTTGTCAGGTGAGATTACTGCTTTCCCTTCACTATGTATGTAAAAAAAATGGGGGAAAAGAGAGACGAGCAGGAAGAAGGGGGACTCTGGGGGACGGTATGCATGTACATGTGTGTTTGAGCTTGGGTACCTGTTGGAGGTGGCCCCACATAGATCATTTCAGGGTTTAGGGTTCAAGATTCTTAGGGAGTTATCATCTCAAAAACATTTCACTAAGATTTAAACCCAGGAATCATGCAATTATATTGATTTCTATCTATTTCTATAACATGAATTGAGGTCATCTTCTTTCATTTCTTTTTTTTTTTTCTTCTTTTTTCTTTCATTTCTAATGCCTAAGATACACTGCTTGAAAGTTGGAGACTACATTTAAAACTTCTTGCTTATCATAGGGAAGACTATAACCACTACATATAAAACATTTATATATACCTATATGAACACCCAGATTAAAATACAGAACCTATCTATAGTTATATCTAATTTTAAATCTTGATCTGGAGGTGGTTATTTGGGTATAAACATATATAAAAATTCACTGAGCTTATGTGTACTATGATTTGTTGAGATTACTGTATGCAAATTACTCCTTAATTTAGAAAAGTCTAAAAAAAAAAGAACCCTTGTAAATGTTTGTGCTTATCAGATGAACTCGGAGGGAAATTTAGTATTTGATACCACCTATATAATCACTTAACACCTACAAACACGTACCATAGATGTCTTACTTTTAAAAAGAAACTGCATTGGTACATTAATAAAAGTTGGTTCTTAATAGATATATTATTCCACTTTACTACCTCTGATCCTGTATTACTGTTACTTTAAAATATCTCTAAGACAATTTGTCTAATTTTTTATAAATCAAGCAAAGTACAGTATTATCTGTCCTATATCTCATAAGAAAAAAAGAAAAGGAAATGTAAAGTGATATTCATTTGTGCCCTGGGGTGTTCTACTAACAATTGCATTGTATCAGATTTTTAGCACTCACTAAGTCACTCTCCAAAAACTGGTTCCAAATCGGGAAAGGAGTACGTCAAGGTTGTATATTGTCACTCTGCTTATTTAACTTATATACAGAGTATATCATGAGAAACGCTGGGCTGGATGAATCATAAGCTGGGATCAAGACTGCCGGGGGAAATATCAATAACCTCAGATATGCAGATGACACCACCCTTATGGCAGAAAGTGAAGAAGAACTAAAGAGCCTCTTGATAAAAGTGAAAGAGGAGAGTGAAAAAGTTGGCTTAAAGCTCAATGGTGTGCTCACTCACCTAGAGCCAGACATTCTGGAATGTGAAGTCAAGTGGGCATTAGAAAGCATCACTACGAACAAAGCTAGTGGAGGTGATGGAATTTCAGTTGAGCTATTTCAAATCCTGAAAGATGATGCTGTGAAAGCACTGCACTCAATATGCCAGCAAATTTGGAAATCTCAGCAGTGGCCACAGGACTGGAAAAGGTCAGTTTTCATTCCAATCCCAAAGAATGCTCAAACTACCACACACGCTAGTAAAGTAATGCTCAAAATTCTCCAGGCCAGGCTTCAGCAATTTGTGAACTGTGAACTGCCAGCTGTTCAAGCTGGTTTTAGAAAAGGCAGAGGAACCAGAGATCAAATTGCCAACATCCGCTGGATCATGGAAAAAGCAAGCGAGTTCCAGAAAAACATCTATTTCTGCTTTCTTGACTATGCCAAAGCCTTTGACTGTGTGGATCACAATCAACGTGGGAAATTCTGAAAGAGATGGGAATACCAGACCACCTGACCTGCCTCTTGAGAAACCTATATGCAGGTCAGGAAGCAACAGTTAGAACTGGACATGGAACAACAGACTGGTTCCAAACAGGAAAAGGAGTAGTATGTCAAGGCTGTATATTGTCACCCTGCTTATTTAACTTATATGCAGAGTACATCATGAGAAATGCTGGACTGGAAGAAACACAAGCTGGAATCAAGATTGCTGGGAGAAATATCAATAACCTCAGATATGCAGATGACACCACCCTTATGACAGAAAGTGAAGAGGAACTAAAAAGCCTCTTGAGGAAAGTGAAAGAGGAGAGTGAAAAAGTTGGCTTAAAGCTCAACATTCAGAAAACTAAAATCATGGCATCTGGTCCCATCACTTAATGGCAAATAGAATAGATGGGGAAAGAGTGGAAACAGTGTCAGACTTTATTTTTTGGAGCTCCAAAATCACTGCAGATGGTTACTGCAGCCAGGAAATTAAAAGATGCTTACTCCTTGGAAGGAAAGTTATGACCAACCTAGATAGCATATTCAAAAGCAGAGACATTACTTTGCCAACAAAGGTTCGTCTAGTCAAGGCTATGGTTTTTCCAGTGGTCATGTACGGATGTGAGAGTTGGACTGTGAAGAAAGCTGAGCGCCGAAGAATTGATGCTTTTGAACTGTGGTGCTGGAGAAGACTCTTGAGAGTCCCTTGGACTGCAAGGAGATCCAACCAGTCCATTCTGAAAGAGATCAGTCCTGGGTGTTCATTGGAAGGACTGATGTTGAAGCTGAAACTCTAATATTCTGGTGACCTGATGTGAAGAACTGACTCATTTGTACAGACCCTGATGCTGGGAAAGATTGAAGGTGGAAGGAGAAGGGGACAACAGAGGATGAGATGGTTGGATGGCATCACCAACTGGATGGACGAGTTTGGGTACACTCCAGGAGTTGGTGAGTGACAGGGAAGCCTGGTGTGCTGCAGTCCACGGGGTTGCAAAGAGTCGGATCTGACTGAGCAACTGGACTGAACTGAAGTCACTCTCCAGGTACCATGGTTTTTAAGGATATTGGAACATAATTTCCACATAGTTCTTTTAAAAAATATGATTAGGTAATTCCCTCATGATCCAGTGGTTAAAACTTGGCACTTTCACTGCCAGGGCTCCTTGTTGGATCCTTGGCTGGGGAACTAAGCTCCTGCAACCCTCATAGCACAGCCAAAAAAAAAATTGGATGTTAACAGTATGATTATATTAATGGTTTAGAAATAAAATAATATGATTGATTTCTTATCAATATCATTTGTGCTAATTTCTAAGGATTTGTCCCATATTGATTCTAAATGTCATGGTGTACAGACCATTCTAGCTAACTCTGCTCCTTTTAAGAAACAATAATCCTATTGCTTAATAAGCATCAGAAGGCCATAATCTAAGCTGCTGCTGCTGCTGCTAAGTCGCTTCAGTCGTGTCCGACTCTATGAGACCCCATAGATGGCAGTCCACCAGGCTCCCCCGTCCCTGGGATTCTCTAGGCAAGAACACTGGAGTGGGTTGCCATTTCCTTCTCCAATGCATGAAAGTGAAAAGTGAAAGTGAAGTCGCTCAGTCGTGTCTGACTCTTAGCGACCCCATGGAGTGCAGCCCCCCAGGCTCCTCTGTCCATGGGATTTCCCAGGAAAGAGTACTGAGTGGAGTGCCATTGCCTTCTCCTAAACCAGTTCAAATCATAAATCTGGGGGAGATATATAGTTGGGGAACCTCTCCAAAAAATCTGACAAGAGTGTGTTTAATGTCTAAAATAGTAAAGACAGAGGCACTGTTAGTGCGTATAGAATTATTTCTAAGACATTTTTGAAATGTAATGAAACAATTGATCATTTACTCTGATAAAATGATTCTAAAGTATTGCCTATGTGATTTAAAGAAGCCATAATCCTTGAAAATAAGGCATTTCCCAAAACATTTAAAAGATGTCTATTATAGGATTTATATTAATAATTAATATAACTATGGATGAGGGATAAAATACCTTAAGAATGTTTTTATCTTGATGTAGGTATGTGCATGCTGCTTCTGAAACTGTTTCTGTAATTTCTAATAATCTTTATGAATTGACACAATAAGTGTTTCATAAAAATCAGAAACAGATTATAGAAATATTTTTGTTTTTAAAACTGTATCAGAAATAAACTCAGTAGAGTAACTGAGCCCTGCAGTTTGTTGTACAGCTGTATGACACGTGTAATGGTTATGAGAATCAAGATGTTGAGGATAGTAAAGTAATAAGAGTCTAATAGGAGGCTAGTTCTACTGTTTGCCTATTAAAGTAAAAATCTGCAACCAAACTCTGGGAACCTTTGCTTTTACTTTTTCCTATCCTGTTTGCCTATGAACATGATCCAATATCTTCATCATTGAAAAACCCAACCATAGAATGTTCACTCAAATTAAAATAAATCAAAGTTCTTATCCTCACATGATCTTCAAAAGGAAAAAAAGCCCTAGTCCAATACCAAAAACAAACCTAGGATTAATTTTGAAAAGATAAACACCTTGGTGAAAATTCTTCCCCCTTCCTTAGAACAAAGGTAATTTTTTTACTATTATTTATTAGTAATAGTCAAGCAAATTCAAACATCCTGAGGGATCTCATGTCTCCTTGAGATTTAAAAGGAGGCCTGGGGGGAAAAGGGAGACCTGGAAGACAGCAGTTGCCAGTAAGGGATAGAGTGAGTGACAGGCCTGGCTGAGGAAAGGTCAAGAGGCAGAAGACAGAACTGAGGACCAAAACAGGGTCAGGGAGATGAAATGTTCTAGTTTGGAAGTGAAGAAGGAGGCTCTGAGGAGAGAGCCAGAGAAGTGCTATTTTTGTTCACTTTGGTTATTAATAGATCCACAAATGGAGGCTGGGTAATCTCACCAGAGTTAAACAATTTCCTCTGCTCTTCAGAGATTTACATATTGTAACAGAGCAACATTACCTCACTAGATCCTTATAGATAAGCTTTGTTGTTTCCAGATATGGATTAATTACATCTTCATATTGACAAAGGGCTCCACCAAGGCAAAGATGCTTGAAAAGACAAAACAGGAACTCTTCTCTCTCTGGTTGGCTGAATACTTCATATTTTTGTGAGTCTTCCACTAGCAAAACCTATATAAGATGATAAAATTCATCTTAATGTAACATAATTCGAGGTTCTAATTTTTATGCTTTCAAAAGTTTCAATTTATATGTTTAAAAGTGATTTTAGACCTATTTTAAGAACCAATCCCGAGGCCATGGAGAAGGAGATCTGTAAGACCTATGCTTATTTCCCCTCCATTAGGTAATAACACTCAGTGAAAGGAATAAATCTAAACCTAAGCCTTCTCTTCTGTTGCTTTGTTCTAGTTTAATCTTGAGTAATTTCGCGCTACTGCAATTTTAGTCTTGAGTCACTGTGAATCTCATTTGGAAACAATGGGAGTATAAATAAATGGAGAAACTTCTCCATCATAGTTTTTGCTTTCACCAAGAAACTAAACAAAAATGTTCATTTTCTAAGCCCTCTCATGGTGTTTGGATTACTACTTTCCTTATGCCTGCAGTTACTCCATTTTGAACTATTCTGGTAGCTGGAGCCTCATAATCACCTCTCTTTTTTTCCTGCTCTCCTCTAATAATATCACCTTACACATCACCAACCTACATGGACTCTTGCTCTCTTGAGCCCTTGCTACCTCTTTCGGAAAACAGTTGGCTAGCTCTGATGTGGAGGATTTTCTTACACCTTTGTGCATTACCGACGTTGCTTAATTTGTTGACTGCGGTGGATATAAACAGGTGATGAATGTACACTATAAAATATATTCCTTTTTATTGAATTGCTTATACACCACTTACTTGAAAAAAAGAATGTGAACTAAGCTAACAATAAAATATATATACACTAAGATAAAAATAATAAGAAACAAAAGAATGTAACCAAGACATAAATTGGGAAGAGAAAATAAATACATAGAAGGAACTCTAGATGGAGAAAAGCTATAAAAATTGTGTGTAACATTTAATACTGCGATACAGGTAAAGGGAGGGACAAATGAGTCATATAACAATCACAGTCTAGCAGTAAGAAGCACATTTTTATTAGGAAAATTGATTAAACTTAACCATTTTATTTACCTTAATCTCAAATGAAAATCGCTCCAAGGTCATTACATAAAGAGGCATTTAAAAGTAATAAACTTTATGGTACTGTCTGTATATAATTTACTTATAATGACTTGATGAAAGCCAAAGTATATAGAGTAAAAGATAGGTGAGGGCTTCCCCGATGGCTCAGTGGTGAAGAATCCACCTGCCAATGCAGGAGACATGAGTTTGATCCCTGGTCTGGGACGGTCCCACATGCTGCAGAGCGACTAAGCCCGCGCGCCACATCTACTGAGCCTGTGTTCTAGAGCCCAGGAGCCACAACCACAACTAGCTGCTGCAAATACTGAGGCCCACACACCCTAGAACCCACGCTCCACCACAAGAGAAAGCCTACATACTGCACCCAGAGAGTAGCCCCTGCTTGCTGCAAGTAGAGAAAAGCCCACCCCGCAACGAAGATGCAGCACAGCTATTAAAAATAATAATATTAATAATAATAAAAAAAGATAGTTGAGAGGAAGTGGGCCACAGTTTATTATTCTGTGTGCTTCATGTAACACTTGCACATCTCCCCTCCATCTCTTCCTCCCTCTCAATAAGGAAATGATGTGATACTAAAACTCAGGTTTGCAGCTCCTTAAAGCTCTGGCCCTTAAAGAACAGTTCATACATTTCTAACCCAAGGACTCTCATATACTGAACTGATTAGGCTGTGCAATTAAAAGACTGCAATAGAAAAATTTTGTAGTGAATGTTAAAACAATAATGCTTTATGTCTGAGCTCCCTGTTCACATACAGATCTGTTCAGTTGTGTAGCCCTCCAAGAGTAGATATGCAATAGTTAATAAGTCCAACTTCTGAGCCCCAGTCAGGAAGGATACTATGATCAGTTCTTACCTGAGAGCTGGCCTACAGAATCTGTATTGCTACACAGTGGGAGGGACCTTTCCAGTTCAGGCTAAAGCTAGAAGCAATTTTGGCACCCCACTCCAGTACTCCTGCCTGGAAAATCTCATGGACGGAGGAGCCTGGTAGGCTGCAGTCCATGGGGTCGCTAAGAGTCGGACATGACTGAGCGACTTCACTTTTACTTTTCACTTTCATACACTGGAGGAGGAAATGGCAACCCACTCCAGTGTTCTTGCCTGGAGAATCCCAGGGACAGGGGAGCCTGGTGGGCTGCCATCTATGGGGTTGCGCAGAGTCGGACACGACTGAAGCGACTTAGCAGCAGCAGCATTTATATATATATTTTTAGCCAGAAAGCAACAAAGTTAAATAAAGCCTTCTCTGTTGCCACAGAATGGCAAAGAACACAAGAGCAAAACATAGAGGCAAGCAGCAAAAAACATGGAGCCCCAATACTTCCTGAATAGAGGCGCTATTCACCACAATAAATAAAACAGGCAGCAACAGGTGGTTTTGCAGAGTATTCTGTTGAAAACTAAACCCTTTTAAAAAGTCCATTGCTGAGGCTCTCTCTATAGAGGTGAGGGCATAGGAGTGAGAGTTCTTTTAGGTACTGTTCTAGTGAAGATCAATATATAGACTGGTGGGATGCCCTCTGGTCTCCTTCAGATAAGCTTTCTGTGTCCAGAATGGTATAGGAGTGGCTTCCCTAGTTCATTTTTATCTGGATTTGTAATATATTAGATTTGTACATCTCTCTTAATGTAGAATAATAATAATAATTAGTAGTAGTAGTAGTTAATATTATTGAAAGATTACTAAGCGCTGGGCATTGTACAAAGCATTTTAAATGCATTATCTAACAAAATTCTTACATTATTCTGATTTCATATAAGAAATTGAAGCTTAGAGAGGTTAAGTATGACCAGGATTAAGTGGCACAGCCTGAATTGGAACCTACATCTATTTGATAGCCCTAAATTTTTACCACCTTTAAATAATAATAATTCATTTCAACAGGATTTCATAAAATGCTTTCTCAACTCACTTTCTCAACAATTTTAGGAAGAGAGTAGAATGGGCATTTTAATTTCCATAGTGTATAGATAAGATCTTGAGGCTCAAGATACAGAATGACTTGCCTAAGGTTATTATTCTCTTGTAAATAAATCAGGAATTAGGTGAATAATCCATGTCTTCTGATGTCAAGTTTAGTACACCTCTCATTAAAACAAAAATTAGCTTGGTTAATCAAATAGCTTTTTGATCTCAGCAATGAGACTGACAGATTATTTCACTCCAGGGATGTTTTTAAATACTCATTTCATATGTTAAGGGAAAATTTGAAAGAAAAATAGTCATCAATTTAATAGGTCAGTGTTTCTTGAGCTCAGGGTTTACTGACATTATGGGCCAGATAACTTTGTTTTGGGGACTGTCCTGTGCATTGGTTAATGTTTAACATCATCCCTGGTCTCTACCCGTTAGATATCAGTAAAACCCCACTGAGAACTAATGAAATATACAAATGAACAAGTTGATAAGAAAAGTGCCATTCAATAAGACACCTATGTGCAATGATTATTACTGATCATTATTCATTGATAAGAGGTATTTTATGGGTTTTAGGCAGGCAGAAGTTTTTGACATTAAGCATTTCCTGAGATGAAATTCTATCGTGAAAATTTTAAATTCTGTACTTACTTTTCGTAACTCATCAGAAATAAGGAAGGGATCACAAAAAGAATCTAGACATTTAACAATATATCCATTGTCTCGTACAATAGCTTCATCATATAACCGATTAAAAAATGACATTGAAAGCTGTGTGCAAGGAACGTTTATAGCTTCAACTTTTTTCACTTCAGTTCCTGAATAAAGAGATATAAAATTAATATAGTATTCTCAATTACTTCCAAAACAAATATCACTATGCAGAGATTCTAAGAATTAATAAAAAATGACATATGTTTTGATATATTTAAAAGACACATTAGTTTAGGGGTTTTATTAAATTCTTATTTTGCAGGTTATTTTTATTAATTATTAAAAATTTATAACAAAATTTCACCATTTCAGGCCTAGATGAAGAATATGTAAATTAGAAAATATCAGTACTTGAAAATGAAATACATTTATTGAGTAGTAGGAGGTTCTTAGATCACTTTTAATGAATGATATCAGAACTACCTGTAAAAACATAGAAATTGCTTCATATGATTTTGGATTTGTATTATGTTTAATGCTTTATAATTCATAATACGAAAATTTCAATCAATGTAACAAGTGTGTTTCTAAAGTCATTGAGGGTGTTTTGAAAATATTTCTCTCCATTAAAAAATTTCCTCCTCTGATCTCACTGATATTGTTTATTACAAAAAAAGTTTTCTCCAAGCCAAGGTAAATTTTGAACCAGGTCCTACTCAAGTTATTACAAGTATGGAATTAGAGAAATTTGAAATCTATTGATCTAATCTGGTATTCTATTTTTCTCTTTCAGCTCTAGTTCTTCCCCCTTCCAAACCTGCACTCCCTCCCTGACATTTCCAGAATGTGTCTTTCAGGAATGTATTTTCTGTTAGTAGAGGTTCTATTAAGTGATAGAAAGATATAAAGATTAAGGTGAATACTTTTATTATTGCCTCAGTGAATCACTCAGTCAGTTTCTCTCTTTTGCGCACCTACATATGAACACGCACTCACTCAGATATAAAGGGATGGGGTTCTCCTTCTGCAAAGTTCTAGGAAGACTGCAGACAGACGTGGTATGTCCTCTCCCCAATACCTTTGCTGGATCTCTGATCTGAGAAGCAGTTTGAGCTTGAGAAGAGTAATATTGGTGATTATTTGCAATTTCTCTCTCTTGTCCACCCAGAGTCCTGGCTAGGCACTATTGCTCTCGTTCTGATCCTGAGCTGGGCTAGTGTGGAGGAAAGAAGACTGTCTGGAGCCAAGAACTTGTGTGTGAGTCATTCAGCTGTGTCTGACTCTTTGTGACCCCATGGACACAAGGCTTCTCCAGTGGCTCAGATGGTAAAAAACTGGGTTTGCCTCAGTTATTTCAAAAGCTATGCTGCTAAGAAAAGCTCCTTTTGTTTCAGAGGCAAAATTCTCTGGGGGATTAAAGTGAAAAGAAGATCCTGGAAAGTGATAAAGTAGGTCTGAGCAATATTGGAAAACCAAAGAACAAGAGCAGTATAAAACCAGACAATCTTTGAGCATGAGTCGGTGGCCAGAGGATGAGGGACTGATACTGGGCAACTTGCCACTTTAATAAACCTACCCTGGATCTGATGTGAGGAGTGGCAGGAGGGTATGGATGGTGAGAGAATGTAATTAAATTCAAACCACTTAGTCTGAGACACAGAAATAGCATTTGCTATGGACTGAATTGTGTCCCTCCAAAACTCATAATGTTAAAACCCTGTCCCCAAAAGTGATGGTAGTTTAAGATGGAGCCTTTGGAGAAAGTAATGAGGTCACGGTGGGTTAGGAGGACCTCAACATATGAAGTTTGAAGGGACACATTTCAGTCCATAGGCTTCTGCCCTTGTCCCCCTCCCAAATTTATTTTATCCTGACAACCTCAAAAGTCTCAATTCATTCCGGCATCAACTAAAAAGTTTAAAGTCCAAAGTGCCATCTAAATATCATCTAAATCAGATATGGGTTGAGACTCGAGGTATAATTTGTCCTGAGGCAAAATTCCGCTCCAGCTATGAACCTGTGAGAGGAGACGTTACAGGCTTCCAGAATACAATGGTGAGACAGGCATAGGACAGACATTTGTAGTCCAAAAGGGAGAAATAGGGAAGAAGAAAAAGGTGATGCTCCCAAGCCAGTCTAAAACTTGACAAGGCAAATTTCACTGGACCAGAGAGGATTACTCTTGAGGAAAAGCCTCAAGAGTAATCCTCTCTGGTCCAATGCTCTGCCTGCCAGACCTACTGGATGGGGGGTGGCCCCGTGTTTCTCCCTCTGAGGGAGTGTGTCATTGAAACTGAGGGGTGGCCCTGATGATTTCTGAATTGCCTTCTCAGTCCTTCTTCTCTTTGCTTGCAGCTATGGGCTGCCCCAAATAAGATTTCACCCAAGCACCCTCGTGTTAGTGGACTCTTACCTGACCCTCTTCCCTTGGGTGGAATTGACCACTCCCCTCCTTTTGCTCCCATTGCTATGGGATATACCAGAGATATATTACTGCATATATCTTCAAACATATCAATGAGTTCCTTGAGTACAGGTTTTCTCTTATTCTAATTTCTCTTATTTCTCATTCCCTGCATCTGTCAGAGTTCATGGATGGTGCACAATAAATACTTTCCAAATGAATGTAAAGAGAGAAAAATTGCTCTTATGTGCTAAGCCAGGATATGTATAGTGGACCCTTTGGGGGAAGATGTATGGCAGGCCTGGCACAGACGATTATTTTGACCTTGATGTTATCAAACGTGAGTCACTATTCATAATTTGTATTTTAATAATGAAAATTCCTGAAGTGAAATTTTGTTATAATAGTAAAACAGTAATATGAAGAGATGAAAATAAATTTTGTTTACCTAATGTAAGCCACTCTCCAGAATATTCTGAAAGTAATTTCAAATTGGGAATAACATTTGGATCTTTGAAAAAGGCCTAAAATACAAATTTGAGGGGAACAAAGTTAGTTACATTATTATCAACAATAATAAGAATTAACTTTTAATAACTATAGTAGAATCTTATTTAAGTTGGGGAAGGGAAATCTTTAATTGGTAAAATATCTAAGTAATTAATGTGTCATAAAGAAATGAAGTTTTGTTACCTTCACTTTAGAACAGTATTAACAATAATGTCCAAGTAGCTACTTTTGGAACTTAATAAATAGAAAGTTATGATTTATAGTGAAAAATAGGAAGTTAAATAATGTTTGGAAATTTTGTTTTCTTTTAACCTCGTTCTCTCAATTAACTGACTTAGTAATCATTACTCCCACTCTCCCTACCTCCCAAATCTAAAAAGTAAAGCGAAAGTGAAAGTTGCTTAGTCATGTCCAACTCTTTGTGACCCATAGACTGTAGCCTGCCAGGCTCCACTGTAGCCTGCCAGGCTCCTCTGTAGCCTGCCAGGCTCATCTGTCCATGGAATTCTCCCGACAAGAATACTGGAGTGGGTAGCCATTGGCTTCCCTGGTGGCTCAGACAATAAAAAATCTGCCTGCAATGCAGGAGACTAGGGTTTGATCTTGGTGTCAGGAGAAAGGAATGGCTACCTACTCCAGTATTCTTGCCTGGAGAATTCCATGGACAGAGGAGCCTGGCAAGCTACACAGTTCACGTGGTCACAAAGAGTTGGACTTGACTGAGAGACTAACTAAATCTAAACCTAATTGTCAATTTAATTCTATCCAAGGGGCACACAGAAAAGTGACAGATTTTGCTTTTTAAAAATGAAAACTTTCTGTATAGCAAAAGAAGGAAAAGTAGCCATGAGTTTTATTTTTAGGCACTTAGCAGCTGACTCTGGGCAAAAAGATCTGAAGAGAAACTTGTTACAAGTATCTCAGGCAGTCCACATAATTTTCAGGAGATACAGAGAATCAGGCTAAGGAACTGGGAATAATACAGAATCATATGTAGAGCAGCCCTGATGAGGAAACAGTCTCCCTTGCTACAGCCTCGCCAAGCACTAAAAAATGCTATCATGATCCCTTCCTCACCAAGGCCACTGCTGTGCCAGGACTGCCCTGCCTGAAAGCTGGATGCCTCGGCCACCAACCCTTAGGGTTCTGTGTACAGAATCTTTCCTGAAGTTGCTCACTTTTTTTTGGTAGTAAATTTATTTATTTTAATTGGAGGCTAATTACTTTACAATATTGTAGCGGTTTTGCCATACATTAACATGAATCCACCACGGGTGTACATGTGTTCCCCATCCTGAACCCCCCTCCCACCTCCCTCAGTTGCTCACTTTTGAAAAACTGGTTTTGTACTGATGAGTCATTAGTAACACTAGATCCTAGGTTTGCACTTGGAGTGCAAAAAGAGGCAAGTATTACAAAATGAAATAAACCATCAACAAAATGAAAAGGCAACCCATTGAAAGGGAGAAGATATTTGCAAGTCATACACCTGATAAGGGGTTAATCCAAACTATATAAGGAACTCAGTTCAAATAATTAAAACTCATAACTCAATAACAAAAAAACTAAAAATATGATTTAAAAAATGGGCCGAAAGTCTGAATAGACATTTTTCCAAACAAGACATGAAAAGATGCCCAAACTAATGATCAGGGAAATGCAAATCAACCCACAATGAGGTATCACTTCACATCTATTGGAAGTGCTATCAACAGTAAGACAAGAAATAACTAGCATTAGCAAAGATGTGAAGAAAAGGGAATCCTCACGCACTGCTGGTGGGGATGTGAATTGATGCAGCCATTATGGAGAATAGTATGGAGTTTCCTCAAAACACAAGAAGTAGAATTAACATATTACCCAGCAACTCCACCTCTGAGTATTTATTCAAAGAATATGAAAGCTCTAATTCAAAAAGCTATATGCACCCTATGTTCACTGGAGCATTATTTACCAAGAATCAAGATATGGAAACAACCTAAATAACTTACATGTCCATATATGGATGGATGGATAAAGCAGCCATGTTTATATATATATATATATATATATATATATATATATATATATATATGATGGAATATCAGTCATAAAAAGATTGAAATCTTGCCATTTGTGATTACGTGGAAGGACCTTGAAGCTATTACACTAAATTAGTGTAATAAGTCAGACAGAGAAAGACAAATACTCTATGGTTTCACTTATATGTGGAATCTAAAAAACAGAATAAATGAACAAACCAAACCAAGAAAGTGAGCTTCCCAGATGGCTCATTGGTAAAGAATCAGCCTGCAATGCAGGAGACATAGGAGACAGGGGTTCGATCCCTAGGTCAGGAAAATACCCTAGAGGAGGAAATGGCAACCCACTCCAGTATTCTTGCCTAGAATATCCATGGACAGAGGAGCCTGGTGGGTTACAGACCAAAGGGGCACAAAGAGTCTGACATGAGTCACTGACTGAGTGAGTGAATACAAACCAAACCAACAGATACAGAGAACACATTGGTTGTTGCCACAGAGAAGGGCTGCGAGGTAGATGAAATGGGTGAAGGAGGTGAACAGGTACAAATTTCCCATTATAAGATAAGTTAGTTATAGGGTATGCAATGAATAGCACAGTGACTATAATTAATGTATTGCATATTTGAAAGTTCTAAGTGAATAAATCTTAAAAGTTCTCATCACAAGAAAAAAGAAATGTAACTCTGCATGGTGACAAAAGATAATTAGCCTTACTATGGTGACCATTTTGCAGTATGTGAATTGCAGTATATTATACACCTGAAACTAGTATCGTATGTCAGTTAGGCACAATCACTCACTCAGTTGTGTCTGACTTTTTGTGACCCCATGGACTGTAGCCCTCCAGGCTCCTCTGTTCATGGACTTTTCCAGCAAAGAATACTGGAGCATGTTGCTAGTTCCTTCTCCAGGGGATCTTCCTGACCCATGGATCGAATGCATGTCTCTTGAATCTCCTGCCTTGAGAGGCAGATTCTTTACCACTAAGCCACCTGGGAAGCCCATGACAATTATACCTAAAAAAAAAAAAAAAAAAAAAAAAAAAAAGCAAATGTTTTGGATTCTGCTTTGGACTTCCTAAAAAATGAAGGGTGAAAATCACTCCAAATCACATGTATGTTCAAAAAATATTGGGCAGTCAGAAAACATAATGATGCCCAGGATGAGCAATAAAAGAAAAACAACAGATTGGTAAGAAATATTTGCAACAAATATGATTTTTAAAGAGAGGGAGACTGATATCCCTACTGGCTTAAAAAAGCCCAACATTTATGATAAGAAAAACTGACAACCTGATTTAAACACAGCCAAAAGATAACAAAAAGCCATGTAAAAAAATACAAATAGCCAACAAACTTATGAAAAGATGCTCAACTTTAAGAGCAGTGAGAAAAATAAAAACAAAAGCCAGAAGATATCATTTTTACCTACTATATTGGCAAGATTTAAAAAGACTAGTAACTTTTGGTAGGAGTACCAGAAAATATGCACTCTTACATACTGCTGGTAGAAGTGTGAATCTTTTACATGTTTCAATGCCATTCTCCCAAATCTTCCCACCCTCTCCCTCTCCCACAGTGTCCATAAGACTGTTCTATACATCAGTGTCTCTTTTGCTGTCTCGTACACAGGGTTAATATCATATATGAAACGAGTTGCCAGTCCAGGTTCGATGCACGATACTGGATGCTTGGGGCTAGTGCACTGGGACGACCCAGAGGGATGGTATGGGGAGGGAGGAGGGAGGAGGGTTCAGGGTGGGGAACACATGTATACCTGTGGCGGATTCATTTTGATATTTGGCAAAACTAATACAATTATGTAAAGTTTAAAAATAAAATAAAATTAAAAAAAAAAAAAGAAGTGTGAATCTTTATAACTTTATATCCAAGGAGAATTGGATATTATCTTTAACATTAAAAACATGTAACTTATGACCCAACAAATTCAACTTTTGGGTATGTTATACAAAAATTAAACCATCAGTAGGTAAAATTTATGTACACGGAATTTTTTAATAGTATTATCTGTAGTGTTAATACCTGAAAATTTCAATGCCCATCAGTAGATTGATTGAATAAAATGGCTGAACAATAATAAAATAAAACGGCTGAATACAGCTACACCAGATGGCATGCAGTTATTGAAAAGAAAGTAACAGAATAGAATGTAAGCTCCAGAAGCTTGTTTTTCTTATTCACTGTTACATTGCCAGGACCTGGCATATAGCAGTTACTCAATTTACTGTTTTGACTTTGGAAGAAAGCTGTTAAGTATTTTGAGTAAAAAGAGTAGTTTAAGAGTAATATATATGAAAAAACCAAAAATCTTTACACAAACATAAAGAAAAGTATGGAAGAATATATACCAAACCGTTGCCAATAGTCACCTAAGAAGTGATAGTTGTAGGCTTGTGGGAAGAGACGGGTTGAGAGGGTTGGATTTGATTGGGGTATTAGATTGCTGACTCTGTGAATTGTTCTTTGCTGTTCAGATTATTTCAATAAACATTTCTCTTATTGCGACACTTTCTTTAAGCTAGTGCTCTATTTTCTTAAGTAGTTTCTTGAAAGAGGAGTCTATCTTGTTTCACTTCTCTGTCTTCCAGTTATTCTTCTATATCTGGCTCCTGCTCCTAACACTCAACTGAAAGTATCCTAATTCCCAAAATCAAATGGACATAGTCCCACCCTCACAGAATCAACAGACTGAAAGGAGAGATGTTAAGATATTAATGCAGCATGAATGTTATGAAAAAATACAGGGTGCTAATATTGAAGTATATAGTAAGCAGACAGACTCTAACAGCTGTGGGATGAAAGCTTAATGCAGAAAGAACATTTAGGTTCCGATCTAAAAGCTGAGTAGGAGTCAGCTGGAAAAAAGGTCTACTGGTAAATGCTTAATAACTGAAACCCCTTCCTCCCCACAAAGCCCTGATTTGTAGCATTTGATGATTTCCAGGGTGGATTTCAAATTGCCAACAGTTTAACAGCCAGCAAAGATTCCTGAACATTTAGCAGTTGAGCTGTCCTGAGCTGGTTCCAGCATGACACTGGAAAGACTATCTTTTTAAGGTGGAGAAAATGGCGAGTTTAAAATCTTTAAGGTGAGAATGGAGGGGACATCCCATTGAAGAAAAAGAATGAGGTTCATGGGACTTCTCTGGCAGTCCAGTCATTAGCCGAGCAGTGCTGCCAAAAAAAAAAAAAAAAGTAACAAGGTTCAGTGTGACCAGAGTCGATGGGCCAATGGGTCTGATGAAGTTGGGGAGTTAAACTGAACTTTGGAGGTCAAAAGTCAAAAATTTTTATCTTAATCTCACACTGCTCTCGATTGATCAGTATTTTGAGCTAAGGGCAGTTGGAAGACAATGAAGAGATTTAAACAAAGGAAAGATGTGATTCGAGTCATATTTTTAAAAGTTCATTCCTTCTGTGGTATGGAGAATGAAGTGAGGGGCTGTAAAGAGACTGGTTAAGAGAGACGGGACGGTACTGCTGTAATCCAGGAAGGTCTGATGTTCACATGTCAAAATGATAGCAAGTGGGGAGGGAGAGAAGTGGATGGAGTCCATGAATATTTAGAAGAAAGGGACAAGATGACTCCCCAAATTTTTGCATGAAAAATCAGGCAGAATGAATGTCATTTAATGAGAGGCAACAGTGGAGAGGACCAGGTATGTGGGTGAAGATTAGTACAACATTCAGCAAGTACTCATGAATAATGTCTACATTATGCCAAGCAAGACAAAGTCCCTGGTCCCATGGTGTTTACATTCAAATGGTGGAAATTAAAGACAAACAACTTACAGGTATCATATATGTCTAACTACAAAAATATCTTACTCAGAAAAAAGGAAGTTACCTTATAACTTTAAAAAGTCAAATAAGGAGTATTTGTGCAACTGTTTTAATTCATATAACACACATTTTAAAAAGACATGTAAGCTGGAATCAATCCCAATTAATACTGGTTTTGAATGCTTTTTAGAAGTCTTCTGAAAGAATCACAAAAGGGGAAATTTAATTCAGATTTAGTAATTATACCTGGGGGGAATCCACTTACATTTTAAATGTCACTATGAATGGAAGTAGGTTAAGTGGCCTGCGGTGAATTGGCCTGGAGCCAATGGAAGTAAGTCTTCACAAAAGGTCCAGTGATAACAAAGATACTGATATAAATGCAGGAGGAGAAGGGGAACAACAGAGGACAAGATGGTTGCATGGTATCACCAACTCGATGAACATGAGTTTGAGCAAGCTCCAGGAGTTGGTGATGGACAGGGAAGCCTGGCATGCTGCAGTCCATGGGGTCACAGAGTTGGACACGACTGAGCAGCTGAACAACAACAATTACAAAAGGCCCCTCAAATAAAGCAATAGTTGTTATGGAAATTATAATTATACATCTGAAGAATGAATTTTCTTAAAAAACACAAGAACAGCCTGACTTAATAGGTACAAATGTTATTTTGGGTTTGTTATAGAATTTCCAGTGAGGCATTAGAAGGGATTCTCTGAATCTCGGATAGCTTTAAGAAAGCTGACATGTTTTGGAATTTTTTATTCCCAACTAGGAGTGATAACAAAGATACTGATATAAACAGTATGAACATGTATGAAAAGGCAATGAACCATGAACAGTATGAAAGGCAAAAAGATAGGCTACTGAAAGATAAACTCCCCAGGTTGGTAGGTATCCAATATGCTACTGGAGAAGAGTAAAGAAATAACTCTAAAAAGAATGAAAGGATGGAGCCAAAGCAAAAATAACACCCAGTTGTGGATATGACTGGTGATAGAAGTAAAGTTTGATGCTGTAAAGAGCAATACTGCATAGGAACCTGCAAGGTTAGATCCATGAATCAAGGCAAATGGGAAGTGGTTAAACAGGAGATGGCAAGAGAGAACATTGACATTTTAGGAATTAGTGAACTAAAATGAACTGGAATGGGCAAATTTAACTCAGATGACCATTATATCTACTACTGTGGGCAAGAATCCCTTAGAAGAAATGGAGTAGCCACCATAGTCAACAAGAGTCAGAAATGCAGTACTTGGATGCAATCTCAAAAACGACAGAATGACCTCTGTTTGTTTCCCAGGCAAACCAAGTCTATGCCTCAACCAGTAATGCTGAAGAAGCTGAAGTTGAACAGTTCTATGAAGACCTACAAGACCTTCTAACACCTACAAGACCTACAAGACCTAACTAACACCCAAAGATGTCCTTTTCATTTAGGGGACTGGATTGCAAAAGTAGGATGTCAAGAGAAACGTGGAGTAACAGGCAAATTTGGCCTTGGAGTGAAGAATGAAGCAGGGCAAAGGCTAATAGAGTTTTGCCAAAAGAACGTACTGGTCATAGCAAACACCTTCTTCCATCAACACAAGAGAAGACTCTACACATGGACATCACCAGATGGTCAATACCTAAATCAGATTGATTATATTCTTTGCAGCCAAACATGGAGAAGCTCTATACAGTCAGCAAAAACAAGACTGGGAGTTGACTGTGGCTCAGATCATGAACTCCTTATTGCCAAATTCAGACTTAAATTGAAAAAAGTAGGGAAAACCGCTAGACCATTCAGGTATGACCTAAATCAAATCCCTTATGATCATACAGTGGAAGTGACAAATAGATTCAAGGGATTAGATCTGATAGACAGAGTGCCTGAAGAACTATGATGGAGGTTTGTGACACTGTACAGGAGGAAGGGATCAAGACCATCCCCAAGAAAAAGAAATGCAAAAAGGCAAAATGGTTGTCTGAGGAAGCCTTACTCTTCTGTGAAAAGAAGAAAAGTGAAAGGCAAAGGAGAAAAGGAAAGATATACCCTTTGGATGTAGAGTTCCAAAGAATAGCAAGGAGAGATAAGAAAGGCTTCCTCAGTGATCAATGTAAAGAAATAGAGGAAAACAATAAAATGGGAAAGACTAGAGTTCTCTTCAAGAAAATTAGACATCAAGGGAACATTTCATGCAAAGGTGGGCTCAATAAAGGACAGAAATGATATGGACCTACCAGAAGCAGACGATATTAAGAAGAGGTGGCAAGAATACACAGAAGAACTATACAAAAAAGGTCTTCATGACCCAGATAATCACGAAAGTATGATCACTCACCTAGAGCCAGACATCCTGGAATGCAAAGTCAAGTGGGCTTTAGGAAGCATTGCTACAAACAAAGCTAGTGGAGGTGACTGAATTCCAGTTGAGCTATTTCAAATCCTAAAAGATGATGCTGTGCAAGTGCTGCACTCAGTATGCCAGCATATTTGGAAAACTCAGCAGTGGCCACAGGACCTGAAAAGGTCAGTTTTCATTCCAATCCCAAACAAGGCAATGCCAAAGAATGCTCAAACTACTGCACAATTTCACTCATCTCACACAGTAGGAAAGTAATGCTCAAAATTCTCCAAGCCAGGCTTTAACAGTACGTGAACCGTGAACTTCCAGATGTTCAAGCTGGATTTAGAAAAGGCAGAGGAACCAGAGAGCAAATTGCCAACATCCGCTAGATCATGGAAAAAGCAAGAGAGTTCCAGAAAAACATCTGCTTCATTCACTACACCAATGCCTTTGACTGTGTGGATCACAACAAACTGTGGAAAATTCTTCAAGAGATGAGAATACCAGACCACCTGACCTGCCTCTTGAGAAATCTGTATGCAGGTCAGGAAGCAACAGTTAGAACTGGACATGGAACAACAGACTGGTTTCAAATCAGGAAAGGAGTACGTCAAGGCTGTATATTGTCACCCTGCTTATTTAACTTATATGCAGAGTACATCATGAGAGAACTAAGATCATGGCATCTGGTCCCATCACTTCATGGCAAATAGATGGGGAAACAGTGACAGACTTTATTTTTTTAGGCTCCAAAATCACTGCAGATGGTGACTACAGCCATGCAATTAAAAGACGCTTGGTTCTTGGAAGAAAAGTTATGACCAACCTAGACAGCATATTAAAAAGCAAAGACATTACTTTGCCAACAAAGGTCCGTTTAGTCAAAGCTATGGTTTTTCCAGTAGTCATGTATGGATGTAAGAGTTGGACTAAAAATGTGAGAGTAGAAACATATTTCTAAATTAACATTTGATATAACAATGGTTTAAATGTATGTTTGTTAGATGACACACATTTGAAATATAAGTAGATGTCTGACTCAGTCATGTATCTGGCAGACTGCTGATTTCTGATCCAATATCATATCTCTCCTTCCTTAAGGAATCTCAATTTTATTTGAAACAGCAATGTGCTCAGCTAAACGTCTACAATTCCTAGCAATCTCTGTGGCAAGTGATCCTGAGATATATGCAGAGTCTGGTCATGAGATATAAGCAGAAGCTATGTGCAGACCTTCAGGAAGCTCTGTAAACTGAGGAGCTCCCCTGCAGTAAATTTGGAGGGTTCCTGTCATCTCTAATCCATGGTGAGAATGCCAGTATTATATTCTAAGCACAGAGCTCTCTTGAGACTCAGTGAGATCTTATATTCAACTATCTAGGATACTGCCACTTGGATACACCTCAAATTTAGGGTGCCTGAAACTGAAATCATTTTCGTTATTTATTCTTTTCCATTTTCTATACATTTAAATCTTCCACTCTAGTCAACCAAATAAAAAACTCGGTCATCCTCCATTTCATCCTTTGCCTGTCAGTTATCTTATCATTCCTTGAGTACTACCTGTCTCATAAACATCTCTTCAGGCAATCTCAGTGCTTCTGTCTTAATTCAGGGCACCACCATATACGGTCTGGAAGATAAGTTTCCAATTTAGTCTGTTTCCAGACTCAGTTCTAACAATCCACCCCCTATACTTCTGCCAGGTGATCTCATTACTTTAAATTTTACTGTTTTGCTGAAAACCTTTCAGCAGCTCTTCAGCTACATAAAGACCAAACTCCTTTGCATGGCACAGGAAGTCTTAAAAAGTATCGTCCCACCCACCTGTTTAACAATACCCCTCTCTGCCTACCTGACAAATTCCTATTCATCTTTCAGGCCAGAGTTCAAGTGCCCTGTCTTTTGGAAGGGCACTTTTTTAACCTCTTTTAAGGTTAACTTTTTAACCTTTTTAACCCTTGGGTTAAAAACCTTTTTAAACCATCCTTTAACCACCTCAGTCAAAAATGACCACTTTCTCTTTTGTGCCACCGCAGTACCTTGTGCATTTTATATTATACAGCTTCTCATTCTACAATGCACTTTTTGGTCTGTTTCCCTCTTTAACTGTGTCCTGCTCATCTGTACAGACTAAGGAACTAAAGAAATATTTGCTGGATGAATATTTCCTTCTTTCCATCCACTTACTACCTTACAAACTTTTGAAACCTAATTTGTTTCTAAATTTTAAGGGAAAATTCAAAATCTGGAATCCTACTTTAAGCAGCACTCTTTGCTCAGTTATGGGTTTTGTAGTCAAAATGACATGGAAGTTGGAGCCAAAAGGTCTAGGTTTTGCTATTTGCTGGGCAAGCTTGCACAAATTATTTAGCCATTCTGAGCTTCAGTTTCCTCATCTGTAAGCTGCTGCTGCTAAGTCACTTCAGTCGTGTCCGACTCTGTGCGACCCCATAGACGGCAGCCCACCAGCCTCCCCCTTCCCTGGGATTCTCCAGGCAAGAACACTGGAGTGGGCTGCCATCTCCTTCTCCAATGCATGAAAGTGAAAAGTGAGACTGAAGTGGCTCAGTCGTGTCTGACTCTTAGCGATCCCGTGGACTGCAGCCCACCAGGCTCCTCTGTCCATGGGATTTTCCAGGTAAGAGTACTGGAGTGGGGTGCCATTGCCTAAAGTGGGGGCCAAAACACCAAATCTACCAGATTGTTGTAAAGATTAGTGATAAATGGATAAAAAGTTCTGAAAGCTAAATCTGGCACATAGGAGTCATTACTGCTTTGGGAAAACATTTTGCAAAGTAGTATATAAATGTTAGTAACAATAACAGCACTTATTATGAGCCAGGCATTTTGCTAAATATTTTTATATTTCATTCAATCTTCGTAATAATCTCAATATATATTCAGCATTATTTTCATTTTCAGAAAGTACTTGTGTTAAGCACTGTGACAATTTTATAGGAAAGCGAAGGTTGAAGAACCTTAAATAACTTGCCCAATGTCATACAGCCAGTAAGCAGCAGAGTTGGACAGACAGCTATCTAGAGGTCAAATGAAGGGAGGATCCGGCTTCTGTAGTGTCTTAAGCATGTACAATTTTAGGGGTTCTAAGAATATACAAGGTCTTTCCTTGGGGCTCAGCTAGCAAAGACTCTGCCTGCAATGCGGGAGACCTAGGTTTGATCACTGGGTGGGGAAGATCCCCTGGACAAGGGAAAGGCTACTCACGGTTCTGGCCTGGAGAATTCCATGGGTCCATGGGGTTGCAAAGAGTCAGACACGACTGAGCGACCTTCACTAAGAACACAAAACATTTAATTTTGAAAAATTCCAAAAACATATGACCATGTGAGTATGCTGCTGGAGTAGCTCAGAGTTCCTTGGAAGGGGATTCTGAGTGAGGAGCTTGAGCTGGTGAGGGGCCTGAAGATTCAGTAGCTTCAGGGTAAATCCCCTTCTGGAGGCCATGCTCTCAGCCACAATGCTTTTTCTCCAAATTAGTTACATGAGTAAAATTAATGATTGTATGAATATACTTCTTTATATTAAAATATGAGAATACTGCCTACTCATCAGAAAAAAAAATTAGGATAAACATGAAGATATTGAAAATTAGTTTGAAAAAACTGCCTATTACAGAAATTTATTGTGCTTTATGGATTAATATTGATTCTGTTGAAGATTCTGTGTCTACTGAACAAAGCAAATTAATTCTACACTCTATGAAATTTTTCTGATACCAATGCCCCTCCATTGAGTGATCTTTTTCCTTGTGCCTAGGGCACCTTATACAGCCTCCAATATAGCAATTATTTTGTCTTGTAGAGAATTTTCTACACTTCTAGCTTCCAAACCTATACACATGACTTACAAGCTGGGATCAAATCTCTTTTTGTCTTTTTAACACCTCCCACCAGGGATACAGTAAGTATTCGAAAAATATTTGTTGAATAAATTACTTATATTAAAATTTTTACAGCACTCTAAAATTCAGTTAATTAAAATCCCGATGATCTTAAAAAAAAATTCGTTTGAGAGCCAGTCCTGGCATAAATGAAACACATCAAAAACTATAAAAATCTAGCTGATCAACTCCAGAAAAATAAATGACCCAATCAAAAAATGGGCCAAAGAACTAAATAGACATTTCTCCAAAGAAGACATACAGATGGCTAACAAACACATGAAAAGATGCTCAGCATCACTCATTATCAGAGAAATGCAAATCAAAACCACTATGAGGTACCATTTCACACCAGTCAGAATGGCTGCGATCCAAAAGTCTACAAGTAATAAATGCTGGAGAGGGTGTGGAGAAAAGGGAACCCTCTTACACTGTTGGTGGGAATGCAAACTAGTACAGCCACTATGGAGAACAGTGTGGAGATTCCTTAAAAAACTGGAAATAGACATGCCTTATGATCCAGCAATCCCACTGCTGGGCATACACACTGAGAAAACCAGAAGGGAAAGAGACACGAGTACCCCAATGTTCATCGCAGCACTGTTTATAATAGCCAGGACATGGAAGCAACCTAGATGTCCATCAGCAGATGAATGGATAAGAAAGCTGTGGTACATATACACAATGGAGTATTATTCAGCCATTAAAAAGAATACATTTGAATCAGTTCTAATGAGGTGGATGAAACTGGAGCCTATTATACAGAGTGAAGTAAGCCAGAAAGAAAAACACCAATACAGTATACTAACGCATATATATGGAATTTAGAAAGATGGTAACAATAACCCTGTGTACGAGACAGCAAAAGAGACACTGATGTATAGAACAGTCTTATGGACTCTGTGGGAGAGGGAGAGGGTGGGAAGATTTGGGAGAATGGCATTGAAACATGTAAAATATCATGTATGAAATGAGTTGCCAGTCCAGGTTCGATGCACGATACTGGATGCTTGGGGCTGGTGCACTGGGACGACCCAGAGGGATGGAATGGGGAGGGAGGAGGGAGGAGGGTTCAGGATGGGGAACACATGTAAACCTGTGGCGGATTCATTTTGATATTTGGCAAATCTAATACAGTTATGTAAAGTTTAAAAATAAAATAAAATTAAAAAAAAAAAAAAAAAAAAATCTAGCTGAATGAGAAATGTCATTAATATTATAATCAGTAGCATATTAACATTATAACAATCTGAGGTAAAGAGAAATAGACTTTAAATAATCTACCCTCATTTTAGAGTTGAATAGTATTCCCTCAGCCTCCTGCCCAAAATTCACGTCCTTGGGGCCTTGGAAAGTGACCTTAGTTGGAAACAGGGTTGTTGTGGATACAATTAGTTAAAATGAGATTATACTGGAATAAGGTGGGCCCTTAATTCAATATGGCTGGTGTTCTTTTAAAAGAAGCGACACAGCTAGGAGGGAGATAAGGAAGGAGAGCTAAGGGACTTTGACAGGAGTAGAGATTCATGTTTTGGAGCTGCAAGCCAAAGAATGCCAAGGATTGCTGGCAACCATGAGAAGCTAGGAAAAAGATGAGGAAGGATTCCTCTCTACAGATTTCAGGGAGAGCAAAACCCTGTTAAGCACTTGGTTTTGGATCTCCACCCTCCAAAACTGTAAGATAATACATTTCTCTTGTTTTAAGCCACCCAGTTTGTGGTACTTCCCTACAGCATCCCTTGAAAACTAATACACCCTCATAGTAAATATTTTGGTTTATTAATTAGATTAGTATTTTGTTCACTGCACTATCACTCTGTATGAGATGATCTGATTTTTTTAATGTACTGGCAGTCTTGCCAGGAGTCGGTAAGATCCTTGAAAGCCAGGGTCCTGTCTTCTTCCTTCTGGCATACCCACTACTTGACAGAATTTCTAGCACACGGTAGGCCCTGAGGAAGTGTTTATGAATGAGTGAATAAACTGTTCCAACTATACACTACAGTCAATGCCTGAGGACATGAACGGCAAAGATAATATCACAAACAATAAAAGTATTTTTCCATTTAACTGAGGACTAAAAAACCCCTAGGATTTTAAATAACGTGAATGAAATACAGTGAACGCACCAGAATCTGTACTTTGAAATACGTTTTTCCCCCTTTCAAAGCAGCCACCTCTACCAGCTAAAGATTTATTTCAATAACTTAGTCACTGCTTAAAACTTTTTCTGGAATTCTTCATGTGGAACTGCTAATAGAGCCTCTTCTCACAGGGTAGATTTAATTTTGAGAAACTACCAAAAGTAATTTGAAGCTAAGCCTAGTAAATAAAGCTGGTGATAAAGCTGGATAAGATTTAAAAATGAGGTGTGCCTACTAAAAAAGAGACCGATTTTCCAGGGAGAGACGAACTTTCCAAAATTGAAAAGTTCTTTATGGCGGCATACTGAAGAGCTAATTTATGGTGATGGAAAACATAAAAGTTCCTGTGAAACAATAGATTGAACCGTTTTATTATTCTCAAACTTCAAGAAAACGTCGTCACAGAATAATGCAGTGTTCACCAGAATCTATGCCAAAGTAGAAAAAAAAAATGTAACATCAGCAGTGGTTCAAGGAACGCTCCGACTTCCATACCAACCATAACGAAATCATCCTTGCGGTAAGTCTGAAACGTCTGGTCAAACCCGAACGCCTGCGCCTCGATTCTACCCAGCATAGACCTGGGGCAGAGAAGAGAAGGACGGTCAGCTCGGGGTGGTACCCTCTGGGCAGCACGTTCATCCGTCCCACCCACGGAGCCCGCCCTTCTCGAGGGTAACGCTGCCTCCGGGTTTCACTCAGGACGGGGCCGCCTCGACGCCCGATCCGCGCCTCCACAGCCGAGAAGGCCAAGGGGCATGGAGAAGAGCCCCTCGGCCTCTCACCACTGGCGGAGCCGGCTGGTAGTCTGCGGGGTGCTCAGAGACTGGAAGGTTTTCTGAGGCAGGAATCGGAAGCTATAGACGCCCAAATCACTCGGCTCCCCGGCCGCCATCTTGGTCCTCACTGCGAGGAGTTGGGGCCGTTTCCAAGGCGACGCGGCGGCCTCGGGTGGACGACGCTGCGGGGGCGGGGCGGGGCCACAGCGGGGCGGGGCTACGGCTCTACTGCGATCAAGGAGTCCGCGGAGCCGGCGGAGGAGGAAACTAGGGGTCTGCGGCACAGAATTAGCGCCAGTACACACTTGTTGGCTTTAACCGTTAATAATAATTACTCCGCGTGGGTTAATTTCTTAGTTTCAAACCTCTAATCTTAGATTTATAGCCGTCTAAGTTTAGTGACTCAACCATTTGTGAAGAAAAAGTTATTCTGAACTAATTATTTTCAAGAGAGATGTCTGTATAATTACTTGGGAAACTGTTTCACCCTCTGGCTTTTTTTTCCTTTGAACGTTACATCTTAAGGCTAAAAAAATTTTTCCAAATACACTACAGTACGACGTGCTGTTTAATAGAGACATATATTTCTGATTTTGTATTGACAATTGCGTTTCGTATGTGTAGTTTTGTTGTCGTTTTGTTTTGTCTAATAGTTGTGTATCAGAAGGAGCTGAGAAATGGCAGGATGTCGTTCTTTGCCACCTCTTTTCTAACTCCCTTTCCTTTTCCCTTAGTCTTCCATAATCTTGATTATTCCGTTTTCAGCCAACAGCAGTAGGAGAGAGAGGGAAGGAAACGCGCGCACACACACACTATTCGTCTTCATTGTTGACTTTATTGTTTTCATTAACCGTCTTCTTCTAAATATTTATATTAGTCCTTATGTCTTGAACATGGTTGAGTTTAAGACTACCATCTTATGTATTATGTTTGTTGTTATGTATTTCTGTTCTTTTTCTCCTTTAATCCAAGAAAGAAGAAATAATATTATTTCATTTTTCTCCTTTTTAGGTTTTTAATTATGTTTAGTGTAGCTTTTAATGATTACTCTAGAGATAAAATATGACTACTTGATTTATTTCATTCCATCTTAAGTCATCAATCACTTTAACCATGTTTCAAACAAGAACCTTTCAACAGGTAAAAATCTATTCACTTTTTACCTTTTGTTTGTTGCGGGGGATCAATATTTTACTTCTACAAAATGTCCAAAACACATTATTTTGTTACTGTTATTTTAAGCAGTGGATATAATTTCATACTTACTAGTATATTTAGCGGAGAAGGCAATGGCACCCCACTCCAGTACTCTTGCCTGGAAAATCCCATGGGCGGAGGAGCCTGGTAGGCTGCAGTCCATGGGGTCGCTGAGGCTCGGACATGACTGAGCGACTTCACTTTCCACTTTCATGCCCTGCAGAAGGAAATGGCAACCCACTCCAGGGTGCTTGCCTGGAGAATCCCAGGGACGGGGGAGCCTGGTGGGCTGCCGTCTATGGGGTCACACAGAGTCGGACACGACTGAAGTGACTTAGCAGTAGCAGTAGCAGTATATTTACCCTTTGCATTTGTCTTATTCCTTCTAGCAGTTCTGAATTTATAATATGGGATTTTCATTGAAATTGAACATCTTCCTTTAGTATTTCTTTTAATTCAAGTCTTCTGATAAGTAAATTTCTCAGTTTGTTGTCTGAAAGTGTCCTTATCTTTGTGTTTTAGTGATATCTTACATCAGGCTGCGCAGAATTCTAAGTTGACAATTATTTTTCTCAGCACTTTAAATATGTATTCTATTGCCTTCTGGATTCCAAATTTTTGTTGTAAAGTCAACCATTTGCTCCTTTCAAAGCCACGTGTCTTTTTTTTTGCCTTTAATTTCAGCAGTTTGGCTATTCCCTCTCTCTTTGTGTGTGTGTGTGTGTGTGTGTATCTTGTATATATGTGTTTTTGTGTATGTCTTGTGTTTTCATCCTGTTTGGGATGAGCTTCTTGAATTCTTTCAGTGATCTCTTTTAATCAGTTTTCACCAACTCAGCCGTTCTCTCTTCAAATATTCTACTTTGTCCTTTTCTTTTGGACTCCAATTACATGAATATTAGAACTTTTAACTATTTCCTGTATTTCTCTGTTACATCTTTTCAATTCTTTGTCTCGTCTTGTGCTTCATCTTTTTTACTCTTTATTGATCTGCCTTTGAATTCACTAATCTTTCCTGCTTAATTCTCAAGTTTAGATATTTTATTTTTTATTTCTCAAATGTCCATCTTAATCTTGTTTATTCTATTTAAGTCTTCATTTTTCAGTCATTTAGTACACATTTTTCTTAACAGATTAATTGAAGTTATTTTTAAACCTTTGAGTGCTTCAATAGAAGAATTATTTTTGGATCTACTTCCTCTGCCTGCTTTATTTCTTGAATATAAATCATGTTTCTTTGCCTTCTCACACATTTAACAACTTTTTGTTTTAGATACAACACTGTGTATTTGAAAAGCATAAGAGATTCAGAAGACGTATCTTCCACCAGAAAGTGTTCACTATTTGCTTTAGCCAATAACTTTAATATAATCAGGGATTCGGTGGGTCAAAGCTGAGTTTTAGACTGAACTGCAGTCTTGTCTATTTTGTTTCTATACCTTGAGCAGGGCTGATTGAAATTCTAATAGATCCTTATCTTCTGTGCCCCCCAAAATGAGAACATTCACGTCTTCTTTTCAGAGGTATTGAACTTGCATTTCAGCTTCCTACATTCTTGAGCGCTGAAATCTAGCCAATGTCTTGACGGGGATACTGAATGTGTGTTTGAGACAGGCCCCAGCTCTTCACTAAGACTTTGTTTTCTAAGCACCAGGAAATTATGGAAAATCTCACTGTGCTTTAAAAGTTTCTGCAGAGCAACTCCACATCCTACACAATAGTGCCCAAACTCAGCAAATTTACTTTGGGAGTATAGCCATGTTCAACCCTTAAAATTTCCTTGCATGACTACCAAAAGTCATTCAGTCTTAACTTTGCATCAGTCAGTCAGTGAGTCAGTTCAGTCACTCAGTCATGTCCGACTCTTTGCAACCCCATGAACCACAGCATGCCAGGCCTCCCTGTCTATCACCAACTCCTGGAGTCCACCCAAACCCATTTCCATTGAGTTGGTGATGCCATCCAACCATCTTATCCTCTGTCTTCCCCTTCTCCTCCTGCCCTTAATCTTTGCATATCAGTCACTAAATGAGACTTTTGAAAACCTCAACTCAACTTGGAAGGGTTTTCTAGGGGAGGTATCAGAATGCAGATTCCTTGATTTCACCACCAGAGACTGAGATTCCTCAACTATTGGATGGTGCGTAGGAATTTTATTTTTAATATGCACTTTGGATAAATTTTATGCAGATTTTCCATACTATTCAATGAGAAAAGCTTTCCAACACATTCTTTAAAATCTATATTACATATCATCTCATGAAGAAATTTAATACTTCTGTCTGACTTTGTATAGATTTGGTTCTTTCTAGACAATCAAGTTCAACTGGAATTCCATCACCTCCAACAACTTTGTTCATAGTGATGCTTTCTAAGGCCCACTTGACTTCACATTCCAGGATGTCTGGCTCTAGGTCAGTGATCACACCATCGTGATTATCTGGGTCATGAAGATCTTTTTTGTACAGTTCTTCTGTGTATTCTTGCCACCTCTTCTTAATATCTTCTGCTTCTGTTAGGTCCATAACATTTCTGTTCTTTATTGAGCCCATCTTTGCATGAAGTGTTCCCTTGGTATCTCCTAATTTTCTTGAAAAGATCGCTAGTCTTTCCCATTCTGTTATTTTCCTCTATTTCTTTGCATTGATCGCTGAGGAAGGCTTTCTTATCTCTTCTTGCTATTCTTTGGAACTCTGCATTCAGATGCTTATATCTTTCCTTTTCTCCTTTGCTTTTCGTTTCTCTTCTTTTCACAGCTATTTGTAAGGCCTCCCCAGACAACCATTTTGCTTTTTTGCATTTCTTTTCCATGGGGATGGTCTTGATGCCTGTCTCCTGTACAATATCATGAACCTCAGTCCATAGTTCATCAGGCACTCTGTCTATCAGATCTAGGCCCTTAAATCTATTTCTCACTTCCACTGTATAATCATAAGGGATTTGATTTAGGTCATACCTGAATGGTCTAGTGGTTTTCCCTACTTTCTTCAATTTAAGTCTAATTTGGCAATAAGGAGTTCATGATCTGAGCCACAGTCAGCTCCCAGTCTTGTTTTTGCTAACTGTATAGAGCTTCTCCGTGTTTGGCTGCAAAGAATATAATCAATCTGATTTCGGTGTTGACCATCTGGTGATGTCCATGTGTAGAGTCTTCTCTTGTGTTGTTGGAAGAGGGTGTTTATTATGATCAGTGTGTTCTCTTGGCAAAACTCTATTAGCCTTTGCCCCACTTCATTCCGTATTCCAAGACCAAAGTTGCCTGTTACTCCAGGTGTTTTTTGACTTCCTACTTTTGCATTCCAGTCCCCCTATAATGAAAAGGACATCTTTTGGGGGTGTTAGTTCTAAAAGGTCTTGTAGGTCTTCATAGAACCATTCAGCTTCTTCAGCGTTACTGGTTGGGGCATAGACTTGGATTACTGTGATATTGAATGGCTTGCCTTGGAAACAAACAGAGATCATTCTGTCGTTTTTGAGATTGCATCCAAGTACTGCATTTTGGACTCTTTTGTTGACCATGATGGCTACTCCATTTCTTCTAAGGGATTCCTGCCCACAGTAGTAGATATAATGGTTATCTGAGTTAAATTCACCCATTCCAGTCCATTTTAGTTCACTGATTCCTAGAATGTCGATGTTCACTCTTGCCATCTCCTGTTGGACTACTTCCAATTTGCCTTGATTCATGGATCTAACGTTGGAGGTTCCTGTGCAATATTGCTCTTTACAGAATCAGATCTTGCTTCTATCACCAGTCACATCCACAGCTGGGTATTGTTTTTGCTTTGGCTCCATCTCTTCATTCTTTCTGGAGTTATTTCTCCACTGATCTCGAGTAGCATATTGGGCACCTACCGACCTGGGGAGTTCCTCTTTCAGTATCCTATCATTTTGCCTTTTCATACTGTTCATGGGGTTCTCAAGGCAAGAATACTGAAGTGGTTTGCCATTCCCTTCTCCAGTGGACCACATTCTGTCAGACCTCTCCACCATGACCTGCCTGTCTTGGGTGGTCCCACGGGCATGGCTTAGTTTCATTGAATTAGACAAGGCTGTGGTCTGCATGATTAGATTGTCTAGTTTTCTGTGATTATGGTTTGTGTATCTGCCCTCAGCAGTGGCCACAGGACTGGAAACGATCAGTTTTCATTCCAATCCCAAAGAAAGGCAATGCCAAAGAATGCTCAAACTACCACACAATTGCACTCATCTCACACGCTAGTAAAGTAATGCTCAAAATTCTCCAAGCCAGGCTTTAGAAATATGTGAACTGTGAACTTCCTGATGTTCAAGCTGGTTTTAGAAAAGGCAGAGGAACCAGAGATCAAATTGCCAACATCTGCTGGATCATGGAAAAAGCAAGAGAGTTCCAGAAAAACATCTATTTCTGCTTTCTTGACTATGCCAAAGCCTTTGACTGTGTGGATCACAATAAACTGTGGAAAATTCTGAAAGAGATGGGAATACCAGACCACCTGACCTGCCTCTTGAGAAACCTGTATGCAGGTCAGGAAGCAACAGTTAGAACTGGACATGGAACAACAGACTGGTTCCAAATAGGAAAAGGAGTTCATCAAGGCTGTATATTGTCACCCTGCTTATTTAACTTCTATGCAGAGTATATCATGAGATATGCTGGGCTGGAAGAAGCACAAGCTGGAATCAATATTGCCAGGAGAAATATCAATAACCTCAGATATGCAGATGACACCACCCTTATGGCAGAAAGTGAAGAGGAACTCAAAAGCCTCTTGATGAAAGTGAAAGTGGAGAGTGAAAAAGTTGGCTTAAAGCTCAACATTCAGAAAACGAAGATCATGGCATCCGGTCCCATCACTTCATGGGAAATAGATGGGGAAACAGTGGAAACAGTGTCAGACTTTATTTTTTGGGGCTCCAGAATCACTGCAGATGGTGACTGCAGCCATGAAATTAAAAGATGCTTACTCCTTGGAAGGAAAGTTATGACCAACCTAGATAGCATATTCAAAAGCAGAGACATTAGTTTGCCAACAAAGGTCTGTCTAGTCAAGGCTATGGTTTTTCCAGTGGTCATGTATGGATGTGAGAGTTGGACTGTGAAGAAGGCTGAGCACCGAAGAATTAATGCTTTTGAACTGTGGTGTTGGAGAAGACTCTTGAGAGTCCGTTGGACTGCAAGGAGATCCAACCAGTCCATTCTGAAGGAGATCAGTCCTGGGTGTTCATTGGAAAGACTGATGCTAAAGCTGAAACTCCAATATTTTGGCCACCTCATGCGAAGAGTTGACTCATTGGAAAAGACTCTGCTGCTGGGAGGATTGGGGACAGGAGGGGAAGGGGACGACAGAGGATGAGATGGCTGGATGACATCACCGACTCGATGGTCATGAGTTTGAGTGAATTCTGAGAGTTGGTGATGGACAGGGAGCCCTGGCGTGCTGCGATACATGAGGTCGCAAAGAGTCAGACAGAACTGAGAGACTGAACTGAGGCAATCAAGTATTTGATCATATACTATTTTGAATTTTTATGTTTCTGATTGTTTGGAAACTTGTTTCCCTAGAGATTCCATACTATTCAGTATGGAATTTGACATTTTATAGAAACATGTTCCATAGGACCTAAGCCTGTGTATTTGTTTAGTTAATTTTTTTCTAGATTTTTCTAGCTTCATTGAGGTATAACCAACTTATAAAGAACTGCACATGTTTAAAGTGTAAGATGTGATGAGATTTGATATATGTGATCTTGGTGTTTTTTAAAAAGCCCTCAAATAAAAGTAAAGATATACTTATTTTGAATTTAGGATACTAATTTAAAAACTTCTTTGCTTAGTTTTGTATTACTCAAAAGTAAATCATTTTTACTTGTGTTGTTGATGAAATTCATCCTCTTTTTTTCAACCCTGTAATCAGTGATTATACTTTGCCCGTATAGTCTTAAGTTCAGTATTTACTTGGAAATTGATAGTTTTCTAGTTGTTATTTGTTACTTAAATGTGCATGATTGGTGTATGTTCTATACAACCTTTATTAATTCAATCTTGAGAGTATTTTTTATTTTTATTTCCCCATCACCTGGTCTTCCGTGATGGCTCAGCAGGTTAAAAAAAAAATCTATCTGCAAGGCAAGAGACACTGGAGACTCAGGTTTGATTTTTGATGAAGATCAGGAAGGTCAGGAAGATCCTCTGGAGGAAGAAATGGCAACCCACTCCAGTATTCTTGCCTGGAGGAACTCTGACAGGCTAAGCACAAGCACAATCATCTTTAAGTTTTTTGTTTATTAAAAAATTACACAACATGTTTAACACAGGATAAAAACAAGTAAGCAAAAAGAACAGAAATATCCGTGATCCCAGAACTATAATTTTTCAAGTTCTTGGAGCAGTGAAAAACATTTTCCATAGGGAGATTTTCCAGAAAAAAAAAGATGTTTTCAGTCTGAATTTCTGTTTTCAGTTTTCAGTCTGACACACTAAGTAGGGAAAACCACTAGACCATTCAGGTATGACATAAATCAAATCCCTTATGATTATACAGTGGAAGTGAGAAATAGATTTAAGGGCCTAGATCTGATAGATAGATTGCCTGATGAACTATGGAATGAGGTTCATGACATTGTACAGGAGACAGGGATCAAGACCATCCCCATAGAAAAGAAATGCAAAAAAGAAAATGGCTGTCTGAGGAGGCCTTACAAATAGCTGTGAAAAGAAGAGAAGAGAAAAGCAAAGGAGAAAAGGAAAGATATAAGCATCTGAATGCAGAGTTCCAAAGAATAGCAAGAAGAGATAAGAAAGCCTTCTTCAGCGATCAATGCAAAGAAATAGAGGAAAATAACAGAATGGGAAAGACTAGAGATCTCTTCAAGAAAATCAGAGACACCAAAGGAATATTTCATGCAAAGATGGGCTCGATAAAGGACAGAAATGGTATGAACCTAACAGAAGTAGAAGATATTAAGAAGAGATGGCAAGAATACACAGAAGAACTGTACAAAAAAGATCTTCATGACCCAGATAATCACGATGGTGTGATCACTGACCTAGAGCCAGATATCCTGGAATGTGAAGTCAAGTGGGCCTTAGAAAGCATCACTACGAACAAAGCTAGTGGAGGTGATGGAATTCCAGTTGAGCTATTCCAAATCCTGAAAGATGATGCTGTGAAAGTGCTGCACTCAATATGCCAACAAATTTGGAAAATTCAGCAGTGGCCCCAGGACTGGAAAAGGTCAGTTTTCATTCCAATCCCAAAGAAAGGCAATGCCAAAGAATGCTCAAACTACCGCACAATTGCACTCATCTCACATGCTAGTAAAGTAATGCTCAAAATTCTCCAAGCCAGGCTTCAGCAATACGTGAACTGTGAACTTCCTGATGTTCAAGCTGGTTTTAGAAAAGGCAGAGGAACCAGAGATCAAATTGCCAACATCCGCTGGATCATGGAAAAAGCAAGAGAGTTCCAGAAAAACATCTATTTCTGCTTTCTTGACTATGCCAAAGCCTTTGACTGTGTGGATCACAATAAACTGTGGAAAATTCTGAAAGAGATGGCAATACCAGACCACCTGACCTGCCTCTTGAGAAATCTGTATGCAGGTCAGGAAGCAACAGTTAGAACTGGACATGGAACAACAGACTGGTTCCAAATAGGAAAAGGAGTTCATCAAGGCTGTATATTGTCACCCTGTTTATTCAACTTATATGCAGAGTACATCCTGAGAAACGCTGGACTGGAAGAAACACAAGCTGGAATCAATATTGCCAGGAGAAATATCAATAACCTCAGATATGCAGATGACACCACCCTTATGGCAGAAAGTGAAGAGGAACTCAAAAGCCTCTTGATGAAAGTGAAAATGGAGAGTGAAAAAGTTGGCTTAAAGCTCAACATTCAGAAAACGAAGATCATGGCATCCGGTCCCATCACTTCATGGGAAATAGATGGGGAAACAGTGGAAACAGTGTCAGACTTCAGTTTTCTGGGCTCCAAAATCACTGCAGATGGTGACTGCAGCCATGAAATTAAAAGATGCTTACTCCTTGGAAGGAAAGTTATGACCAACCTAGATAACATATTCAAAAGCAGAGACATTAGTTTGCCAACCAAGGTCCGTCTAGTCAAGGCTATGGTTTTTCCTGTGGTCATGTATGGATGTGAGAGTTGGACTATGAAGAAAGCTGAGCGCCGAAGAATTGATGCTTTTGAACTGTGGTGTTGGAGAAGACTCTTGAGAGTCCCTTGGACTGCAAGGAGATCCAACCAGTCTATTCTGAAGGAGATCAGCCCTGGGATTTCTTTGGAAGGAATGATGCTAAAGCTGAAACTCCAGTGTTCTTTGGCCACCTTATGCGAAGTGTTGATTCATTGGAAAAGACCGTGATGCTGGGAGGGTTTGAGGGCAGGAGGAGAAGGGGACGACAGAGGATGAGATGGCTGGATGGCATCGCTGACTCAATGGACGTGAGTCTGAGTGAACTCCGGGAGTTGGTGATGGACAGGGAGGCCTGGCGTGCTGCGATTCATGGGGTCGCAAAGAGTCGGACACGACTGAGTGACTGATCTGATCTGTTCTGAAGGCGCCTTGGCCAGACAAGTCTATGTATGAAAAAATCCCTCCCATATTTACAAAACAGTTCTCATATTTAATTTTATGTATGTTTATGGTTTGTTTTTTGTTTATTTTTATTATCAGTTTCGGTATTTTCAAAGTATTGTTACTGATCAGGGTCCCTGGACTCTTTAATCAAAAGAAATTGATAAGAGACCAGACAAGGAATTCAGACAAGGCTTTACTGGGACTCCTGCTGCAGCCCAAGGAGGTAAAAACAAGTAACAGTTTCTCTTGCTCACTCCCTGAGGGGCTGCTAGCTGGTCCCTGAAAAGTGGGGAGGGCGGAGCTGATGGGTTGTTTGGGCCAGAGGGGCTGCTTAGGTGGTCTGCCCACCCACTTGGTGGTGCTGCGTGCAAGGATCATTTACGGTGCCCGGCTTTTGCTCTCTGCACCTCAAAAGTGGAAGCTGGATTTTGGCCTTTTTGTATCTTGTTGTTCATAATATGCCCCAACTGGGACTAGGTGCAATTATATTTTCTTTGTATTCTGTTGTCTAGGAGATGCTTGTATGTGTAAACACTACGGCAAAGGGTCTCAGGCCCCAGGTCCCAACCTGTGTCAGTATAACTGTGTTTAATAGCATGGACAATGAAGTTAGATCAGAAATCTAACTCTAGCTCCGGTGTTTAGGTTTCTTCATCTATAAATTGAACTTTTTTTTTACTTTATGGTATCATCATGAGGATTAAATCAAGTAAGTTGCATGAAGTGCTTATCACAGTGACTGGCACTTAAAATCCCAGTGTGTGGTAGTTGTTAATATTAATGGCTATTTTCACATGGGCTTCTAAGAACAGAATATCAGTATATAGTTTGTATATATAGGAAATAAGATTTGAGTTGATATATTTCAGTTTGTGTCTCTCCCTTAGAGATTCATTGGATTTGTTGTTTTTGTTGTTCAGTCACTAAGTTGTGTATGACGGTTTGTGATCCCATGGACTGCAGCATGCCAGGCTCCATTGTCCTTCACTATCTCCAGAGTTTGCTCAAATTCATGTCCATTGAGTCGGTGATGCTATCTAACCATCTCATCCTCTGCCACCTCTTTCTCCTTTTGCTTTCAGTCTTTTCCAGCATCAGGGTCTTTTTCAATGAGTTGGCTTTTTGCATCAGGTGGTCAAAGTACTGGAGCTTCAGCATCAGTCCTTCCAATGAATATTCAGGGTTGATTTTCATTAGGATTGACTGGTTTGATCTCCTTGCCATCCAAGGGACTCTCAAGAGTATTCTCCAACACAATTCAAAAGCATCAATTCTTTGGCTCTCAGCCTTCTTTATGGTCCAGCTCTCATATCTGTACATGACTACTAGAAAAACCAAATTATTGTTTTTCTCTCCTTTAGCTGTTTATAGTTTTCCATCAATTGCTATGAATCTCAGTTTGCATCCTTAAAACATGAACTTTGCTTCATTGGATTGTAAATTGTTGCTAAAGTAGTTTAGTTGCTAAGTTTGTCCGACTCTCGTGACTCCATGGATTGTAGCCTGCCGGCTCCTCTGTCCTTGGGATTCTCTAGGCAAGAATGCTGGAGTGGGTTGCCATTTCCTTTTCCAGGAGATCTTCCTGACCCAGGGATCGAACCCAGGTCTCCTGCATTGCAAGCAGATTCCTTATGGACTGAGCTACAAGGGAAGCCTTATGAATGTGTAATTATTACTGCTGGCTCTCATGCATTCACGTAACTGTAAAAGATTGCTAAGTAAAACATTACCATTGTTCTGATATTTGGTCATTAAGTGAAGTCGCTCAGTCGTGTCTGACTCTTTGTGACCCCATGGACTGTAGCCTACCAGGCTCCTCTGCCCATGGGATTTTCCAGGCAAGAGTACTGGAGTGGGTTGCCATTTCCTTTTCCAGGGGATCTTCCCAAACCAGGGATCGAACCCTGGTCTCCCACATTGCAGGCAGACGCTTTAACCTCTGAGCTACCAGGGAAATTAGCTGTTATTATTTGGTCATTCAGTTCAGTTCAGTTCAGTCGCTCAGTTGTGTCTGACTCTTTGAAACACCATGAATCGCAGCATGCCAGGCCTCCCTGTCCATCACCAACTCCCGGAGTTCACTAAGACTCATGTCCATCGCGTCAGTGATGCCATCCAGCCATCTCATCCTCTGTCGTCTCCTTCCCCTCCTACCCCCAATCCCTCCCAGAATCAGAGTCTTTTCCAATGAGTCAACTCTTCGAATGAGGTGGCCAAAGTACTGGAGTTTCAGCTTTAGCGACATTCCTTCCAAAGAAATCCCAGGGCTGATCTGCTTCAGAATAGACTGGTTGGATCTCCTTGCCGTCCAAGGGACTCTCAAGAGTCTTCTCCAACACCACAGTTCAAAAGCATCAGTTCTTCGGCACTCAGCTTTCTTCATAGTCCAACTCTCACATCCATACATGACCACAGGAAAAACCTTAGACTTGACTAGACGGACCTTTGTTGGCAAAGTAATGTCTCTGCTTTTGAATATGCTATCTAGGTTGGTCATAACTTTCCTTCCAAAGAGTAAGCATCTTTTAATTTCATGGCTGCAGTCACCATCTGTAGTGATTCTGGAGCCCAGAAAACTAAAGTCTGACACTGTTTCCACTGTTTCCCTATCTATTTCCCATGAAGTGATGGGACCAGATGCCATGATCTTCGTTTTCTGAATGTTGAGCTTTAAGCTAACTTTTTCACTCTCCATTTGCACTTTCATCAAGAGGCTTTTGAGTTCCTCTTCACTTTCTGCCATAAGGGTGGTGTCATCTGCATATCTGAGGTTATTGATATTTCTCCCAGCAATTTTGATTCCAGCTTGTGTTTCTTCCAGTCCAGCGTTTCTCATGATGTACTCTGCATAGAAGTTAAATAAGCAGGGTGACAATATACAGCCTTGATGAACTCCTTTTCCTATTTGGAACCAGTCTGTTGTTCCATGTCCAGTTCTAACTGTTGCTTCCTGACCTGCATACAGATTTCTCAAGAGGCAGGTCAGGTGGTCTGGTATTCCCATCTCTTTCAGAATTTTCCACAGTTTATTGTGATCCACACAGTCAAAGGCTTTGGCATGGTCAAGAAAGCAGAAATAGATGTTTTTCTGGAACTCTCTTGCTTTTTCCATGATCCAGCGGATGTTGGCAATTTGATCTCTGGTTCCTCTGCCTTTTCTAAAACCAGCTTGAACATCAGGAAGTTCACAGTTTACATATTGCTGAAGCCTGGCTTGGTGAATGTTGAGCATTACTTTGCTGTGTGTGAGATGAGTGCAATTGTGCAGTAGTTTGAGCATTCTTTGGCATTGCCTTTCTTTGGGATTGGAATGAAAACTGACCTTTTCCAGTCCTGTGGCCACTGCTGAGTTTTCCAAATTTGTTGGCATATTGAATGCAGCACTTTCACAGCATCATCTTTCAGGATTTGAAATAGCTCAACTGGAATTCCATCACCTCCACTAGCTTTGTTCATAGTGATGCTTTCTAGGCCCACTTGACTTTACATTCCAGAATGTCTGGCTCTAGATGAGTGATCACACCATCATGATTATCTGGGTCATGAAGATCTTTTTTGTACAGTCCTTCTGTGTATTCTTGCCACCTCCTCTTAATATCTTCAGCTTCTGTTAGGTCCATACCATTTCTGTCCTTTATCGAGCCCATCTTTGCATGAAATATTCCCTTGGTATCTCTAATTTTTTTGAAGAGATCTCTAGTCTTTCCTATTCTGTTGTTTTCCTCTATTTCTTTGCATTGATCACTGAGGAAGGCTTTCTTATCTCTCCTTGCTATTCTTTGGAACTCTGCATTCTGATGCTTATATCTTTCCTTTTCTCCTTTGCTTTTCGCTTCTCTTCTTTTCACAGCTATTTGTAAGGCCTCCCCAGACAGCCATTTTCTTTTTTGCATTTCTTTTCTATGGAGATGGTCTTGATCCCTGTCTCCTGTACAATGTCACGAACCTCATACCATAGTTCATCAGGCACACTATCTATCAGATCTAAGCCCTTAAATCTATTTCTCACTTCCACTGTATAATCATAAGGGATCTGATTTAGGTCATACCTGAATGGTCTAGTGGTTTTGCCTACTTTCTTCAATTTAAGTCTGAATTTGGTAATAAGGAGTTCATGATCTGAGCCACAGTCAGCTCCTGGTCTTGTTTTTGCTGACTGTATAGAGCTTCTCCATCTTTGGCTGCAAAGAATATAATCAATCTGATTTTGGTGTTGACCGTCTGGTGATGTCCATGTGTAGCGTCTTCTCTTGTGTTGTTGGAAGAAGGTGTTTGCTATGACCAGTGCATTTTCTTGGCAAAAATATTAGTCTTTGCCCTGCTTCATTCTGTATTCCAAGGCCAAATTTGCCTGTTACTCCAGGTGTCTCCTGTCTTCCTACTTTTGCATTCCAGTCCCCTATAATGAAATGGACATCTTTTTTTGGGTGTTGGTTCTGAAAGATCTTGTAGGTCTTCATAGAACTGTTCAACTTCAGCTTCTTTAGCATTACTGATCATTAGCTGTTATTATTCTTTCAGGTTTTACATTCTTTCATTTGGCTAGTTTGCACATACCCTGCATATTACTAGGCACTATGAGAGTTCCAAGATATATGAAATATTGATTCTGCCTGCAAAGCTCTTACAAATTAGTTGAAAATTATAGAACAGTCCTTCTCATCTTGTATGCATGTTTAGTTGCTCTGTTATGTCTGACTCTGGAACCATGTGGACTGTAGCCTGCCAAACTCTTCTGTCCATGGGATTTTCCAGGCAAGAACACTGGAGTGGGTTGCCATTTCCTACTCCAGGGGATCTCCTGATCCAGGGATCAAACCCAGGCCTCCTGCATTGCCAGGACAATTTACCACTGAGTCACCTGGGAAGCCCATGTTATCTTGTCTTTCATGTCATAAACTCTGCTTAGTTCCTCTCATTCTTCTAAAATTCAATCTAATCTTCTCATTGATCATTTATCCTCTGTCACTGTTTAAGGTTGCCAAACTGCCAGCTTTTACCTGATAATTTACAATACACATCTATTTGACCTAAAATAAGTCTGACTTAAAAACATTCAATAAATTGAGGAGAGAGCTAATTCTAATATTGGCTTATATCAATGTGTCAAAATAGCACTTATGTTTTTTCTATAATTCTACGTGGTGTGAATTTTCTATGATTCTAATGATGTGAAAAAGATTTATGGAACACAGTTAGTAGCCAAGAATAATATTAAGTTGGTTTAGTGGTTGTGTGTTCCTAATAAATAAGAATAGAATTTTTACTTTGGAGGAATGAAATAGTAACTGTGATCACAACTATTTGAAATTTGAAAAATGTTGTTTATAAATAAGTTACTTTGCTTAGATTAGTGGCTATTCAAAGTCAGTTCATAATAATAAATTCATTTCATCTATGGCCAAATGAACAAACTAAGCATGATATACTTTTTCATAAAATTAAATCCCTTCATATTAAAGAAGACTCTTTATTTCTAAATTATGCTGTCTTTTTTTTTTTTTTGTAATTAAAATCTCCTTTCCTTAGGAAATGGGCTTCCCTGGTGGCTCAGTTGGTAAAGAATCCGCCTGCAATGCAGGAGTCCCCGGTTCGATTCCTGGGGCTGGAAGATCTGGTGGAGAAGGGATAGGCTACCCATTCCAGTATTCTTGGGTTTCCCTGGTGGCTCAGCTGGTGAAGAATCTGCCTGCAATACAGGAAACCTGGGTTCAATCCCTGGGTTGGGAAGATCCCCTGGAGAAGGGAAGGATGACCCACTTCAGTATCCTGGCCTGAAGAATCCCATGGACTCTCCATGGGGTTTCAAAGAGTTGGACACAACTGAGCGACTTCCACTTCCTTAGGAAATAGTGATATTAAATAAAATTTCATAACCCTATGTCTATTAGGTTGGTAGAATCTTGCTGCTCAAAGTGTGGTTGATGGTCAAACAGCATTGACATCATTTGTGAGCTTGTAGAAATGCAGTATCTCTGACCCCATCCCAGACCTATGGCATCAGATTCTGCAAGTGATTCATATACACATTAAATGAGAAATGCTGATCTAGAAATACACATCCATCGGCCCTATCCCCTTTTATTTTCAAGTTATTCTGTCCTTCGTCTACCCATTTGCTCAATTCAGAAACCTAGGCCTTATCTTTGACCCTACCTGTCTCACCCCTCCCCTATCCTCTCCCATATCAAGCTCATCATTAAATTTCATAATCTTCTAAATATAGAAGATATCCACTTCTCTCTAGTTTCCACTGTTGACACTTCAGTTTAAGCCACCACCATCTTTTTGATTGGATGATGATCAGCAAGGCTTCCTACCTCCTCTCCCTCTTTCACTTCTGCCATCCTGACCTCCATTCTGTACACAGCAGCCAGATTGAGCTTATGAAAATAATAAATCAGATTCTAAAACTTCACTGTTGAGAACCTTTAATGGGTTTCCATTCAGTTCAGTCTCTCAGTTATGTCCAACTCTTTGTGACCCCATGGACTTCAGCACGCTAGGCTTCCCTGTCCATCACCAACTCCTGGAGCTTGCTCAAACTCATGTCCATTGAGTTGGTGATGCCATCCAACTCTCTCATCCTCTGTCATCCCCTTGTCCTCCTGCCTTCAATCTTCCCCAGCAGCAGGGTCTTTTCCAACGAGTTGGCTCTTCGCATCAGGTGGCCAAAATATTGGATCTTCAGCTTCAGCATCAGTCCTTCCAATGAATATTCAGGATTGATTTCCTTTAGGATTGACTGGTTTGATCTCCTTGCAGTCCAAGGGACTCTCAAGAGTCTTCTCTGACACCACAGTTCTGTTGCTCTTAGGTAAAATCCAACTCCTGGTGGTCTATATTCTTCATTTTCAGCCTCATTACTCACCTTCCTCTTCGGCTCCCTACTCAGAGATCATTGGTCTAGAAAAAGCCAAGCTCTTTTCTTGCTCAGGGCCTGGTAAAAAGTATATCCTTTGCTTGGAACACTTTTCTTCCTTTTACTTTCAGCCTAACTACTTCCTATGCATCCTTCACATTTTGAATTATTAATTGCTTCCCTCAAGGGACCTTTCTGACAGCCTGGTTAATATTGGTTTTCCTGGTTATTCACTCATAACACATACTTGTCCCTCATAAGCTTTAAAACAGTGTACAATTATTCAAATATTTGTGTGCTTCCATGGTTAATGTTTGTCTTCCTCACTAGCCGTAAAAATTCAAGAGGTCAGAGACTGTTCAACACATGTTCTTGGTCACTGGCACACTGAAGGAAATTCCAAAAACATCCATTGAGTAAATGAGTCAGTGATTCTGATTTTACTGAGCTATTTCATGTTACATGGGCTTCCTTGGTGGCTCTGTGGTAAAGAATCCACTTGCCAATGAAGGAAATGGCAACCCCCTCCAGTATTCTTGCCTGGGAAATCCCATGGACAGAGGAGCCTGGACGTCTAAGGTCCGTAGGTTCACAACTTAGCAACTAAAGAACAACAGGAACACCACCATTTCCTATACAAATAAGACAAATAATTTGACTAAGTTGTGTTTTTGTTGTAAGCTTCCTGGATGGCTCAGTGGTAAAGAATCCGCCTGCAGTGCAGTTGACACAGGAGACGCAGGTTCAGTCCGTGGGTTGGGAAGATCCCTTGGAGGAAGAAATGACAACCCACTCCAGTGTTGTTGGCTGGAGAACCCCGTGGACAGAGGAGTTCATAGGGTCACAAAGAGTCTGACACGACAGAGCCTGAGCACACACGAAAGCATTAAGTTTAGCTCCAGGCAGATTTGCTGCCTTCTTCTATCTGTTTAATTTAAAACAATTTGAGCTCTTACGAATTAAGTCTATTTATAGATAACTTTTTTTAGATGTTTAATTTACAGGTAATTAGTACTGTGGGCTAAGCATAGATTTTTTTAGGTCAAGCTATCTGCTCTTTACTCTGCCACATACTCATCTCTAAGCCTCAGTTTCCTTGTCTGGGTTGTTGCAAGAATACACATGCTATCACAGTGCCTGTGTGTGCTGACTAAGGGAGCATTATCGTTATTTGCTTACTGGCTTTGACTGTGTTTAGCACAGCAGCAGCCTGTAGTTCATCAACTCATGTATCTGCAGCAGTTAAAAGGTCCTGTGGTAAAGGAAAGGGTTAAACCTGACGCCTCCTGTTTCTGGAAGATTTCTGCCTCCAGTAGTGTGGAGGGGGATGGGCAGGGCCCCAGGAAGAGATAAACAAGTTGGGGCTGGAACTTGTCTCTGCTCTGTGACAGGGCCGCTTACTGTCTTTGACGTTAAAGCTTTTCAGGACTGTCAAGAAAAGCAGTTCCTTTGCCTTTCTAATAGTTGGGTACAACTCTTGTTAGTCTTGTTTGGCTTCTATAAAAATATTTTTTATTGCAAAATCCTGGTTTTGGTTGACACTTGTTTAAACAAAATTTATGAAATGGTATATAGTAAGGGACCCTGATTTCTGACTCCAATCAGTCCACCATGCCTCCAGCCCTGCGAAAGGGGTAAGGCCCAGCGAGGGGTGTTACTCTTGCCTTCGATGGAGGAAAACACTAAGAACCGAAGCAGGAAACTGGTGCTCAGAAATGAAGGTTGAGGGGGAGGGGTTGCACTTGATTATTATTTACAGGTTTTTCTTTATGGGTACATCTGTAGATAAACCTCCACTTAGTCCAAGAACTGACTGTTCTGATTGCAGAAAGGGACGCTGAGCTGTTTCACACTAGTTTTGTATTGGGAATGGAATTCTGGTGAGAGATCCTCCATGTTAACCTGTTAACCATGACCACCCTTCACTCCCAACCATGTCCTCCCACCTCGATTGCCTTTCCTCACCTCCTGAGATGTTCTGGCTCAATGTGTTGTTTCCTATTTGGAGTTAGGAACATACTTGTGCGGCCCAGTCCATAGCTGTCCCTGTATGCTTCTTCCTGAGTGTAATATTTATCTAGCTTCTCACGCAGGCAGGCCCAGCTCCTCTTTCAAGGCTATAGGGAGTCTTTCATTTGTATGTTGCAAGGTCAGGGAGCTGCAGGAATGGGGTGGGGTGTCTCTCAATCAGAGCAGGTCTCTCTGCAGACCCAAGAAGACAAATTCTCAAGATGTAAAAGGTTATTATTACTATTATTATTTTTTACAAGAGATATGGACTATTGTTGATACTTTAAAGATTGTTGTGGTTTGTAAAACACGGCTCCTCAGAAAGCACAGTGATTTGTTAAGCCAGCTCATCATGTTCTTTTGACACATATTTAAATAATTATTAATGCAGATGATAAGATGAGGTCCTTGAGATGTGCTAGTGTGTACACCAGTCTTTCTTGGCTATAGGGTCACACTGTTTTCTTACCCATGCATTTCTTATCTTTGTAGATCACTGTGAATGCTTTTAAATGATTTGGTTTGAATAAGCTGTAAAGGCAAATGGAGCTGTACATGTGGCTTTTTGATGTTTTTTTTCCTCTGCAACTTCTCCTTCCCCTTACCTTGCACACAGAGTGATGTCTGTAGATTTTCAGGTGTGTCCAGGCCCCAGTGCTGCAAAGGAATAAACATACCTCCTCTCATTCATCCAGTCAACTGAGGTGGTGGATTGCAAGGATTAATGATTTAACACATGGAATGTGCTTAGACCAGTCTTCTGTGCACAGAAAGCTCTCAAGTGTTAGCCATTGTTATTATTTATTGGGTGCCCATTATTTACACAGGGGCTTTCCATGCTTCTTAGAGCCCAGTCTTCTGAAAGTTTACAATATAATAGGAGAGACAGGACATGTGCATAGCAGCTAGAGTTACTGCTTTAAAAAAAAATGTGATCATACCTTTTGTATAAAAATCTTCAAACTCTTATCAGGCCTCTAGTCGTCTGTCTGCTTGTACCTACCGACAGTCATATCTTGTACCAGTTTCTCCTTTGTTCTCTAAACTCTAGCTATATTGGATTATTTCACTTCCTGGAATGCAAACTCCATTAGGAGAAAGAATTTTCTTCTGTTTTTGTTTAGTGATGAAACTCCAGCACCTATGATGTAGTCTGGAACACAGGACGAGATCTATCTTCTATCATTTGTTATTGTTGTTGAAAAAATGTTAGTGTTAGCATTTGCGACTCTCTTGGCTCAGCGGGCAAAGAATCTGCCTGCAATGCAGGAGACAGCAGAGACTTGGGTTCATCTGGGTTGGGAAGATCACCTGGAGGAGGAAATGACAACCTGCTCCAGTATTCTTGTCTGAAGAATCCCATGGACAGAGGAGCCTCGTGGGCTACAGTCCACAGGGTTAAGAAGAGTCAGACATGCCTGAACGACTAAGCACAAGCACTTACTTGAATGCAACCCACTTATCCCCATCACCTTCTTTCACTGAGCTACTCTCTACTTATCCTTTTGGCCTGTGTTTAATATCTCTCCTTTGGAGAGTTGTTCCCTGACACCCTTGTTTGCATTAGATTTTGTGCTACATGCTCAAATTTAATTTTGTGCTACTGTGAACTTTAAAACTTCCAATTGTTTAAAGTATCGAGAGAATCATATCTGTTTTGCTCACTCTGTATCCCCAGGTCCTAGTTTATTGCCCGGGTCATTGAAAGTTCTTAATTATTCAAAGTGAAAATAGCTCTAATAGAAGGTTGTTGTTGTTTAGTTGCTAAGTCATGTCTGACTTTTTTGCAACCCCACAGACTGTGGCCCATGAGGGTCCTCTGTCTAGGCAAGAATACTAGAGTGGGTTGCCGTATCCTTCTCCAGGGGATCTTCCCAACCCAGGGACTGAACCCTCAACTCCTACATTGCAGGCAGATTCTTTACTACTGAGTCATCAGGGAAGCTCCTAATGGAAGGTAGACTAAGATAAATGCTATAGTGCCATAAGAGGAATATAGATAAAGTGCTTGAAATTTAGAGGAGAAAAATATTATTTACAATAATAAGAATCAGGGAATGCTCAATAGAGGGTGTAGTATTAGAGCTAGGCTTAATGAATGGGTAGGATTTGGAGGTGGTGAGAAATGTCCCCCTTGACCATAGCCTGAGCCAGTGTGTGAAATGGTGTAAACACTATGTGTACCACCCAGAGTCCCTTGTGGAACTGAGGCACTCATTGCCCCAAAGAATGGAATTATGATCTGAGTCTTTCTCCAGTAAAGGCCCATAGCCCAAGAGAGCTTCTCCACTCAAGTTTACTTCTCAGGGCAGTCACAATCCAATGCCTGGACAACATTGCCCCTTACTTCAATTTGGGACTTCTCATTTGAGTTTCAGAGGTCGTTCTAGTTTTTCCTGGAATCTCTGTTGTAACTGTTTCAGAGTTCTAACGTCTCTTTCTGTTTTCATCCTGCTTCCTTCACTCCTTTACAGGACAGAACTCCTCGATAAACCTTTTGTGCACAGATCTCTGCCTCAAAGTCTGTTTCCTGTGGACCTCAATCTAAATAAGCAGCAGACATTACAGGAGGATCTAGAAAATGGAAGGTTCCTGCCCACCCCCCCCACCCCCCCACCATTTAAAGCAGTTGAATCTCTTCAACAAAATTCTTGTCTGGAAACATCATCATGTAAATATGGTGAAAGGGGAGTTTCTGTACTTGAAGTGGGAGGGAGTCCTACTGTTTTTGCCTATTTTGGCTCCCTTATTCTGTGCCAAGATAATTCTCAGAGGGCTTTACACACCCACTAGGTCTCATCTAAGTACAGTTCAAACACCAGTAGGAAAATCACAGAATCCATGGAATAGAGTAGGCGAGAAAACAAGGTCAGGCTGTTGAGTCCTTTGAATGTCAGGACAGGAAATCTGAACATTATTCTGGAGGTGAGGGTAGAATACTGACAGTAGTAAATTCAGGGGCTAACGTGATCAGAACTGCATTGAGGCAAATGGATAAACATAAGGGAAATAAATGAAATCTCTTCCTCACATTATATAGCAATTTCCAGGTAGATTACATACATACATGTAATGAAGTCATAAAATTAGTATAAAATATATAAATGTGTACAGAGTCTTTGGGTTTTCCTTAAAAACATGATACCACAAGAGTTACCTGGGGGGGCATTCTTTTTAAACATGATATTCCAGAAAGAAAAAGATTGACAGATTTAGATGAAAAATTAGAAACATCTGCACATGTAAAACACCCTAATTAAAAACCCCAAATGATAATTGGAAAATATATTTTGAAATAGATTGAGAATTACTATCCTGAATACATAAAAGGCTCATGAAAATCAACTTAACAATAGAAAAATATGTACAAATAATTCACACACACACAAAAATGACCAAAATAAAAAAAATTCTAGTAATCAAAGAAATACATATAAATTGAAATAATGATGTCCCTTTTTTCACTCATCAAACTGGCAAAGTATGGCAGGTACTGTTCTTTGCTTACCCCAAAGCCACCTCCTAGTCTCTTCCTTGCTAACAGAATCATAGCTATGTTTTCAAATTGGGTAGCAGTTTACTGTTCTCAATGAAGGTGGTTCCAGTCCCTGGTTTAGGGGTAAATCTGAGGTCCATTTAGGCTGCTGAAATAGAAGAGTAAATCATCAACCCTGAATATTCATTGGAAGGACTGATGCTGCAGCTGAAGCTCCAATACTTTGGCCACCTGATCTGAAGAGCTTACTCATTGGAAAAGACCCTGATGCTGGGAAAGGAGAAGAAGGGGGTGACAGAGGATGAGATGCCTGGATGACATCACAGACTTGATGGACATGAGTTTGAGCAAGCTAGGGAGATAATGAAGAGCAGGGAAGTTGGGTGCGCTGCAGTCCATGCGGTTGCAAAGAGTCAGACACAACTGAGTGACTGAACAACAACAACTCCTGCATTAGCCTTTTAGCTCTACTTGTTTCTTTTTTTTTCTACTTGCTTCTTTACTTAATCATCCATACAAATATGCACCATTATCTTCCATCCTAAAAACAACATGAAAACAAACCTATAAAAACTTCTTTGGATTCCATATCCCCATCTGGTTCCCATCCCATTTCTTAGCTTCTCTTCACAGCAACACATCTTGAAAACTTGTCTTAGTCACTGTTTAACTTCACATTTTTTCCACCATCTGCTCCAGTTAATGAATCTGTATCAATTCATTAAGATTTATCATCCAGATCATTAGTGACATCCAATGTCTCTAAATCCTGTCTTCATTATTCTTTAAAAATATGAATGTATATCATATATGATACATATTATACATATATATATATATCATATGGGTTTCTCAGGTGGCACTAGTGGTAAAGAATCTGCCTGCCAATGCAGGGGATGTAAGAGACAGGGGTTCAATACTTGGATCGGGAAGATCCCCTGGACGAGGGCACAGCAACCCACTTAAGTATTCTTGCCTGGAGAATCCCATGGACAGAGAAGCCTGGTGGGCTACAGCCTGTAAGATCGAAAGGAGTTGGACACGACTGAAGAGATTTAGCATGTACACATATATATCATATAAATAAATATGTGATTTGGCTGCACTGGGTCTTAGTTGCAGCACAGACTTAGTTGTGGCATGTGGGATCTAGTTCCCTGGCTAGAACTAGAACCTGGGCTCCTTGCTTTGAGAACTTGGAATCTTAGCCACTGGACCATAAGGGAAGTCCCTCTTCTTTATTCTCTTACTTGACCTTTTAGTATCTGCTCACTCCTGATGTCTCTTTCTCTCCGTATGAAGACACCAGTGCTGTGGATTCCAGTTCCATGCTTATGACCTCATTTAACCATAATGACTCCCTTAGAGGGCTTCCCAGGGCTTCCCAGTGGCAAAGAACCCACCTGCCAATGCAGAAAATTTAGGAGACGTGGGTTCAATCCCTGATCAGAAAGCTCCCCTGGAAGAGGGCAAATTCTTGCCTGAAGAATCCCATGGACAGAGGAGCCTGGTTGGCTACAGCCCATAGGGTCGCAAAGAGTCAGACGTGACTGAAGCAACTTAGCACGCTCCATGCATTTCCTTAAAGGCTCTATGGCCAGTTACAATCACACCATGGGTTAGGGCTTCAACCTACGAAATTTGGAGTGGTAGAAACAGTCTTGTATAAAAAAAAAAAAAAAAAGAAAGAAAGTTTTGTACATAAGCAGTTATTTTAGTCTTAAATATCATGTCAACTTAGAATAAAACCCTGACTCTGACCTCTTTGAAATTCCAGACTTGTATCTCCAAATGCCTCCTTAACATCTTGCATGAATGTCTAACAAGCACCTAAATTTAACATGGCCTAAACATGAAGTGACTTAGCAGCAGCAGCAGCAAACGTACATCAAAGCTGTATATTGTCACCCAGCTTATTTAACTTATATGCAGGGTACATGTGAAATGCCGGGCTGAGTGAATCTCAAGCTGGAATCAAGATTGCCAGGAGAAAGACCAAAAACCTCAGATATGCAGATGATTCCACTTTAATGGCAGATAGTGAAGAGGAACTAAAGAGCCTCTTGGTGAAGGAGGAGAGTGAAAAAGCTGGCTTAAAACTCAACATTCAAAAAACGAAGATCATGGCATCCGGTCCTATCACTTCATGACAAATAGGTGGGAAAATGTGGAAACAGTGTCAGATTTCATTTTCTTGGACTCCAGAATCAATGTGGTTGGTAACTGCAGCCATGGAATTAAAAAATGCTTGCTTGGAAGAACAGCTATGACAAACCTAGACAGTGTATTTAAAAGCGGAGACATCACTTTGCCAACCAAGATTCATGTACTCAAAAGCTATGGTTTTTACAGTAGTCATGTACAGATGTGAGAGTTGGACCATAAAGAAGGCTGGTCCAAAGAATTGATGCCAATGAATTGATGCTTTCAAATTGTGGTATTGAAGATTCTTGAGAGTCCCTTGGACTACAAGGAGATCAAACCAGTCAATCCTAAAGGAAATCAACCCTGAATATTCATTGGAAGGACTGATGCTGAGGATAAAAGTCCAATACTTTGGCCACCTGATGCAAAGAACTGACACATTGGAAAAGACCCTGATGCTAGGAAAGATTGAAGGCAGGAGGAGAAGGGGTGATAGAGGATGAGATGGTTGGATGGCATCACTGACTCAGTGGACATAAGTTTGAGCAAACTTCAGGAAATAGTGAAGGACAGGGAAGCCTGGCATGCTATAGTTCATGGAGTTGCAAAGAGTCAGACACGACTTAGCGACAGAACAACAACAACAGAGATGCTTTCTCCACCACTTTCTAGTTTTTTCCATCCTATTCAACAACTTCTCCTTCTTTTTTGTAGTTTAAGCTCCCAATATAAGAATTCCTGTCTTTTCCCTATCTTTCACAGCATATCTACTAGGAGTTTCTATCAATTCTACTTGTAAAACATTCCAAATATGCCCATTTCTCTTCCTGTCTCCTATTCCCCTGCCAGTACAAGCTTACATTTTTTTCTCCCTTTGATAAAAGGTTCCTAATTGATCTGATTCTACTTTTGCTTCATAGTAATCCATTCTCATGGCACCTACGTGATCTTGTAAAAAGACCTTGCTACTCTTCTGCTTAAAATCCTCCAATGGATCATAGAACTAAATGTAAAAACAAAATAGACAAAAGATTTGAGTGGGCACTTCACGAAAGATGTTAAAATGAATGGCAAAGAAATGCTCAACATCATTAGATATTAAGGAAATGCCAGTGAAAACTACGATGAGATCTTGTCACTCTTTTACTTAAAACCCTGTAGCATTGGGCCTAAAGGTTAAACAGCAAAAACAAAAGAGCAACAACAGTAGGTCAAATGATTTAAATGGAGACTTCACTTAAGATGATAAAAGGCAAATAAGCTCTTGAAAAATGCTCAGCATCGTTAGTCATTAGGGAAATGAGAACCAAAACCAGAGTGAAATCTTGTCATTCCTGTTGCTCAAACCTAGGCCCAGCTTCCATCACTTCTCCCTTGTACTGTAGATAGTCTTCCAGCCGATGTATCTGCTTCCATTTTTGTGCCTCTTATTTCCCTTTATTGCACTTCAAAGATAATGCATTTTTTACAAATTGAAGGTTTGTGGTGACCGTCTGTCAAGTAAGTTTACCTGTGGTATTTTCCAGTGGCATTTGCTTTCTTCCTGTCTCTTTGTCACATTTTGTTAATTCTTACAATATTTCAACCTTTTTCTTATTCTGTATTTGTTATGGTGATTTGTGATCAGTGATCTCTGAAGTTCAGTTCAGTCACTCAGTCGTGTCCAATTCTTTGCGACCCCATGAATTGCAACACACCAGGCCTCCCTGACCATCACCAACTCCCAGAGTTCACTCAAACTCACGTCCATCGAGTTGGTGATGCCATCCAGCCATCTCATCCTCTGTCGTCCCCTTCTCCTCCTGCCCCCCAATCCCTCCCAGAATCAGAATCTTTTCCAATGAGTCAACTCTTCGCATGAGGTGGCCAAAGTACTGGAGTTTCAGCTTTAGCATCATTCCTTCCAATGAACACCCAGGGCTGATCTCCTTCAGAATGGACTGGTTGGATCTCCTTGCAGTCCAAGGGACTCTCAAGAGTCTCCTCCAACAACACAGTTCAAAAGCATCAATTCTTCGGCATTACTATTGTAATTATTTTGGAACACCATAAACCACACCCACCCAAGACCTCAAGCTTAACTGATAAACGTTGTGTGTGTCCTGACTGCTCCACTGACCAGCTGTTGTCTGTCTCTTTCCCTCTCCTCGGGCCTCTCTATTTCCTGAGATACAACAGTATTGAGATTAGGCCAATTAATAACGATGACCTCCAAGTGGTCAAGTGATAGGAAGAGTTGCATGTCTCTCAATTTAAATCAAAAGCTAGAAATGATTAAGCTTAGAGAGGAAGTGAAGTAAGTGAAAATTACTCAGTTGTGTCTGACTCTTTGTGACCCCATGCATTGTAGCTAGCCAGGCTCCTCTGTCCATGAATTCTCCAGGTGAGAATACTAGAGTGGGTAGCCTTTCCCTTCTCCAAGGGATCTTCCCAACCCAGGGATGGAACCCAGGTCTCCCATATTGCAGGTGTATTCTTTACCAGTTGAGCCACAAGGGAAGCCCAAGAACACTGGAAAGGGTAGCCTATCCCTTCTCCAGCAGATCTTCCTGACCCAGAAATCAACCCGGGTTCTCCTGCATTGTAGGTGGATTCTTGACCAACTGAGCTATCAGGGAAGCCCTTTAGAGAGGAAGGCATGTCAAAAGCAGAGACAGGCCCAAAGCTAGGCATCTAGCCAAGTTGTGAATGCAAAGGAAAAGTTCTTGAAGGAAATTAAAAGTGCTACTCCAGTGAACACAGGAATGATAAGAAAGCCAAACAACCTTATTGCTGATACGGGAAAAGTTTTAGTGGTCTGGACAGAAGATCAAACCAAACACAACATTCCTTTAAGCCAAAGTCTAATCCTCACTAAGGTTCTAACTCTCTTCAATTCTGTGAAGGCTGCGGAAGGTGAGGAAGCTGCAGAAGAAAAATTTGAAGCTAACAGAAGTTGTTGAGCCTTAAGAAGCCATCTCGATGACCTAAAAGTGCAAGGTGAAGCAGTATAGAACTTGCAGCAAGTTACTGACATCTAGCTAAGGTCGTTAATGAAAGTAGCACCACCAAACAATAGATTTTCAATGTAGACAAAGCAGCCTTATAATGGAAGAAGATGGCATCTTGGACTTTCATAACTAGAGAGGGGGAAATGCTGACTTCAAAAGCTCTGAAGAGCAGGCTGACTCACCTGTTAGGGTCAAATGCAGTTGGTGACTTTTAAGTTTGAAGTCAATGCTCCATTTACCATGCCAAAATCCTAGGGCCCTTAAGAATTATGGTAAATTTACTCTGCCTATTCTTTAGAAATGGAATAGCATAGCTTGAGTGTCAGCACATATGTTTACAACTACTTAATTCAATTTTTTAAGCCCACTCTGGAGACCTACAGCTCAGGTAAAAAAAAAAAAAAAAAGATTCCTTTCAAAATATAACTTCATTGACAATGCACCTGGTCACCCAAGAGCTCTGATGGACTTGTACAATGAGAATTTTTTTTTTTTTTCATGCCTGCTAACACAACATGCATCTTGCAACCCATGGATCAAGAAGTAATATTGAATTTCAAGTCTTGCTATTTAAAAAATACATTTCATAAGGCTACAGCCACCACACACAGTGATTTCTCTGAGGGGTCTGGGCAAAGTAAGCTGAAAACCTATTGGAAACCATTCTAGATGCCATTAAGAACATTTGTGAATTGTGAATGGGAAGAGGTCAAAATATCAACATTTACAGGAGTTGGAGAGAAGCTGAATCTAACCTTCATGGATGACTCTGAGGCGCTCAGAACTTCAGGGGAGTAAGTAACTGCAGATGTAATGCAAAAAGCTGAAATTAGAGGTGGAGTCTGAAGATGTGACTGAATTGCTACAGTGAAATGAAAGTGAAAGCTGCTCGGTCGTGTCCGACTCTTTGTGGCCCAATGGACTATACAGTCCATGGAATTCTCCAGGTCAGAATACTGGAGTGGGTAGCTGTTCCCTTCTCCAGATCCTGAGGGGATCTTCCCAACCCAGAGACTGAACCCAGGTCTCCTGCATTGCAGGCAGATTCTTCACCAGCCGAGCCACCTGGGAAGCCCTGAATTGCTACAATCTCATGATAAAACAGTGTTCTTGCCTGGAGAATCCAAGGGACGGCGGAGCCTGGTGGGCTGTCGTCTGTGGGGTCGCACAGAGTCGGACACGACTGAAGCGACTTAGCAGCAGCAGCAGCATAAAACTAGCGTGTGAGAAGTTTCTTATGGATGAACAAAATGGTTTATTTCTCTCTTTTTTATATTTATTTATTTAGTTTATTATTTTTGGCTGTGGTGGGTCTTTGTGGCGGTGCGTGGGCTTCTCGCTGCAGTGGCTCGTTGCATCGTGGGGCACAGGCTGTAGGAACGCGGCTTCAGTAGCTGTGGTCTGCACTCTAGAGCACCGCTTCAGCGGTTGTGGCACACGGGCTTAGTTGCTTCTTGACCCACATACAGGAAAGGAACTGACGACTGGCAAGTATCCTAGAAGTACTAATTTCAGTTAGCTGTTTCTCTCTCTCTCTCTCTTTTTTTTTGTTTTTTTTGCTGTTTTTTTAAAAATCAATTTATTTAAACTAAAAACAAAAAACCAGTTCACCCACTTCTTCTACCCCTTTTAACCCTCACATCTTACCAACAATTCTCTGCATCTATGAGCTTGGGGGTGGGGGGGGTTAGTATGCACATATATAGGAGATCATACTGTATTTGTCTTTCTCTAGTTTATTTCATTTAGCATATTGACTTCACTGAGATATATACGTGTGTATGTGTGTTTGTGTGTATTTATCACATATATACACACGTATATATCTCAGTGAAGTCAATATGCTAAATGAAACTTCTAGGATACTTGCCAGTCGTCAGTTCCTTTCCTGTATGTGGCTCAAGAAGCAACAGAACCAGACATGGAACAACTGGCTGGTTCAAAACTGGGAAAAGAGCACATCACGGCTGTATACTGTTACCCTGCTTATTTAACTTCTGTGCAGAGTATATCATGCAAAATGCTGACAGAGGATGAGATGGTTAGAGTGCATCACCGACTCAATTGACATAAATTTGGCAAACTCAGGGAGATAGCAGAGGAGCCTGGCATGCTACTGTCCATGAGGTCACAAAGAGTTGGATATGACTTAGCAACTGAACAACAATAACAAAGTTCCTTTCCTATAGCTAGAGAATAAATAAAGAATTTTGAATCATACATTGTACCACATAAAAATGTGCTTTAAATAGAGCATAGATTTAAATTTAAAATGGTGAAACTTCTGAAAAAAGTTGAGAAATCATCTTTGTTATCTTGGGTTAGGTAAATATTTGTTAGATTGGAGATAAAAAGTATGAATCATGAAAGAAAAAAGTTGATAATTTGGATTTCATTAAAATTAAAAGCTTCTCTTTAAAAGACCTTACACAAAGACTTGTATGTCAATGCTTATAGTAGTTTTATTCATAATAGCTCCAAACTGGAAATAGCACATATGTCTTTTCATTGGTAGGTAAATAACTTGTGGCATGTTCACGCAATGGAATACTACTCAGCAACAGAAAGGGAAAAACTACAGATCCAGGCAACAACATGAACGAATCATCACGCTAAGTAAAAGAAGCCAGATGCTAAAAACTGCATACTGTATGCAGGGCTGACTTTAGAGGTGCATGATGTTTGTAGCCACATGGGCTCCATGCTCAGAAGGACCTTGTGTTTGGTTTAATGCTATGTGTTTGCTGCCTTAAAATTCTTATTAATTTTGTAACAAGGGGTCCCACATTTAAATTTTTTTCTGGGCCCTGCAAACTATGTAATTGTTTTCACTGTGTGATTCCATTAGTATGAGATTTTAGGGAAGCTGAAATTCTGGTAACAACAAGTCAGTGGTTAGAAGAGAGGGTATTGATGGCAAAGAGGCAGAGAGAAGCTTTTTGGAGTGATGAAAATGTCTTATATCATAGATTGTGGTGTTCATTAAACAATTCTATGTATTTATTAGAACCAGTCAAATTGGAATTTAAAGCTGGGAGTTTTTATTGTTTATGAATTATACTTATTTACAATAACTAAACAACAACAGCACAATCAGTAAAGATCACACCCACAATTTCTATAAAGTAAACTCTGATGGCTTCCTTTCACATTTGGAACAGAACTCTGAACACTTTTCACTTCTGCTGGGAGATCAGGTCTTCCTAGCCTCTGTCACCTCACCTCCCTTCCCTACTACACTCAGTCACTTGGCCTTCTCTCTGTTTCTTACACAGACTGAGCTTCTTTCTACCTTAGGTCTCTGTACTAGTTTCCCATGTGACTGTGATTCCTTACCTTCATCTTTGCACGACTGGGTCTTGTCATTTGCTCTCAATGTAAGTCTTCTTCAATGAGGTCTCCTCTAACCATCCAATTGATAGTAGCCTCAGGGACTCAGTCACATCACCTCATTGAATTCTTTGCCTAGCTCCTATCAACCCCTGACATTCCCAGCTTATCATTTATTTATCTTCTCTGGTGGTTTAGTTCTGTCCCACTCTTGTGATCCCATGGACTGTAGCCCACCAGGCTCCTCTGTCCATGGGATTTTCCAGGCAAGCATACTGGAGTGGTTTGCTCTTTCCTTCTCCAGGGGATCTTCCCAGCCCAGGGACTGAACCCAGGTCTCCTTCATTACAGGCAGATTCTTTCCTGACTGAGCTACCAGAGAAGCCCATTAAGAAGACTGGGAACCTAATCTGTTGCAGTCACCACTCTATCGTTGGTGTCTAGGACAGCACCTGACATGTAGTGTGTGCTCAGAAATATTTGCTGAATGAGAGAGTTGATAAAACATGATATGATAATTTAATGATATTAAAAGGGCTTAAGGGCTTCTTATTACATATTTTCATACTGGTCATGGACAAGAATACTGAAGTGGTTTGCCATTGCCTTCTCCAGTGGACCACCTTTTGTCAGAACTCTCCATCATGACCTGTGCGTCTTGAGAGACCCTACATGACATGGCTCATAGTTTCATTGAGTTAGACAAGGCTGTGGTCCATGTGATCAGTTTAGTTAGTTTTCTGTGATTGTGGTTTTCATTCTGTCTACCCTCTGAGGAAAAAGGAAAAGAGGCTTATGGAAGCTTCCTGATGGGAGAAACTGACTGAGGGGGAAACTGGGTCTTGTTCTGATGGGCGGGGCCATGCTCTGTAAATCTGTAATCCAACTTTCTGTTGATGGGCAGGGCTGTGTTCCCTCCCTGTTGTTTGACCTGAGACCAAACTATGGTGGAGGTAATGAAGATAATGGCAACCTCCTTCAAAAGGTCACACGCATGCACTGCCATACTCAGTGCCCCCAACCCTCCAGCAGGCCACTGCTGACCTACGTTTCTGCCAGAGACTCCTGGATACTCATGGGCAAGTCTGGGTCAGTCTCTTGTCAGGTCACTGCTCCTTTCTCCTGGGTCCTTGTGCACACAAGGTTTTGTTTGTGCCCTCCAAGAGTCTGTTTCCCCATGTCACTTAAAGTTGTTACTCTCTTCAAATTAAAGTAAGCCAGTCAACTACAGGGAGGGACCTTGAGACCCAAAAAAAGAGGCAAAAAAGATCTTCATGACACAGATAACCACGATGGTGTGATCACCCACTTAGAGCCAGACATCCTGGAATGTGAAGTCAAGTGGACATTAGGAAGCATCACTATGAACAAACCTAGTGGAAGTGATGGAATTCCAGCTGAGCTATTGAAAATCCTAAAAGATGATGCTGTGAAAGTGCTACATCAATCTGTCAGCAAATTTGGAAAACTTAGCAGTGGCCACAGGACCAGAAAAGGTCAGTTTTCATTCCAATCCCAGGAAAGGCAATGCTAAAGAATATTCAAACTACCACACAGTTGCACTCATCTCACATGCTAGCAAAGTAATGCTCAAAATTCTCCAAGCCAGACTTCAAAGGTATGTGAACTGTGAACTTCCAGATGTTCAAGCTGGATTTAGAAAAAGCAGAGGAACCAGAGATCAAATTGCCAACATCCACTCGATCATTGAAAAAGCACAAGAGTTCCAGAAAAACATCTACTTCTGCTTTATTGACTATGCCAAAGACTGTGTGGATCACAACAAACTGTGGAAAATTCTTCAAGAGATGGAAATACCAGACCACCTGACCTGCCCCTTGAGAAATCCGTATGTAGGTCAAGAAGCAACAGTGAGAACAGGACATGGAAAAACAGACTGGTTCAAAATTGGGAAAGAAGTATAATCAAGGTTGTATATTGCCACCTAGCTGACTGAACTTCTATGCAGAGTACATCATGTGAAATGTTGGGCTGAATGAAGCATAAGCTGAAATCAAGAATGCCAGGAGAAATATCATTAACCTCAGATAGGCAGATGACACCACACTTATGGCACAAAGAAAAGACGAACTAAAGAGCCTCTTGATGAAAGTGAAAGAGGAGAGTGAAAAAGTTGGCTTAAAACTCAACATTCAGAAAACTATGATCATGGCATCTGGTCCCATCACTTCATGGCAAATAGACGGGGAAACAATGGAAACAGTGAGAGACTTTATTTTGGCGGACTCCAAAATCACTGTATATGGTGACTGCAGCCATGAAATTGAAGGATGCTTGCTCCTTGGAAGAAAGTTATGACCAACCTAGACAGCATATTAACAGCAGAGACATTACTTTGCCAACAAAGGTCCATCTAGTCAAAGCTATGGTTTTTCCAGTAGTCATGTATGGATGTGAGAGTAGGACTATAAAGAAAGCTGAGCACTGAAGAACTGATGCTTTTGAACTGTGGTGTTGGAGAAGACTCTTGAGAGCCCTTGTACAGCAGGGAGGTCCAACCGGTCCATCCTAAAGGAAATTGGTTCTGAATATTCATTGGAAAGACTGATGCTGAAGCTGAAACTCCAAAGAGATGGACACAATTGAATGAGTGAACTGAACTGATTACATATTTATGTAAAAAACAGGCAGCAAAGAGAAGTTGTGTAACAATGATCCCTTTATTTACAAAACACAAACATTGTTCAGTCACTCAGTGTGTCCAACTTTTTGAGACCCCATGGACTGCAGCACGCCAGGCCTCCCTGTCCATCACCAACTCCCAGAGCTTACTCAAACTCATGTCTGTTAATTCAGTGACACCATCCAATCTTATCTTCTGTTGCCCTGTTCTTGTCCTGCCTTCAATCTTTCCCAGCATTAGAGTCTTTTCTAATGAGTCAGCTCTTCTCATCTGGTGGCCAAAGTATCTGCATATCTGAGGTTATTGATATTTCTCCTGGCAATCTTGATTTCAGCTTGTGCTTCATTCAGCCCAGCATTTCACATGATGTACTCTGCATAGAAGTTCAATAAGCAGGGTGACAATATACAGCCTTGAAGTACTCCTTTCCTGATTTGGAACAGTATGTTGTTCCATGTTCGGTTCTAATTGTTGCTTTCTGACCTGCATACAGATTCTCAAGAGGCAGATCAGGTGGTCCGGTATTCCCATCTCTTGAAGAATTTTCCACAGTTTGTTGTGATCCACACAGTCTTTGGCATAGTCAATAAAGCAGAAGTAGATGTTTTTCTGGAACTCTTGTGCTTTTTCAATGATCCAATGGATAATGGCAATTTGATCTCTGGTTCCTCTGCCTTTTCTAAATCCAGCTTGAACATCTGGAAGTTCACAGTTCATGTACCTTTGAAGCCTCACTTGGAGAGTTTTGAACATTACTTTGCTAGTGTGTGAGATGAGTGCAATTGTGTGGTAGTTTGAGCATTCTTTGTTATTGCCCTTCTTTGGGACTGGATTGAAAACTGACCTTTTCTGGTCCTGTGGCCACTGCTGAGTTTTCCAAATTTGCTGACAGATTGAGTGTAGCACTTTCACAGCATCATCTTTTAGGATTTTCAATAGCTCAGCTAGAATTCCATCACTTCCGCTAGGTTTGTTCATAGTGATGCTTCCTAAGGCCCACTTGACTTTGCATTTCAGGATGTCTGGCTCTAGATGAGTGATCATACCTTCGTGATCATCTGGATCATGAAGATCTTTTTTGTACAGTTCTTCTGTGCATTCTTGCCACCTCTTTTTAATATCTTCTTCCTCTGCTAGATGGATACCACTTCTGTCCTTTATTGTGCCCATCTTTGCATGAAATATTCCCTTGGTAGATCTAATTTTCTTGAAGAGATCTGTAGTCTTTCCCATTCTGTTATTGTCCTCTATTTCTTTGCACTGATCACTGAGGAAGGTTTTCTTATCTCTCCTTGCTATTCTTTGCAACTCTATTCAAATGGATATATCTTCCCCTTTCTCCTCTGTCTTTCGCTTCTCCTCTTTTCTCAGATATTTGTAAGGCCTCCTCAGACAACCATTTTGCCTTTTTGCATTTCTTTTTCTTGGGGATGGTCTTGATCCCTGCCTCCTGTACAATGTCATGAATCTCCATCCATAGTTCTTCAGACACTCTGTCTATCAGATCTAATCCCTTGAAGCAGTTTCTCACTTCCACTGTAAGGGATTTGATTTAGGTCATACCTGAATGGTCTAGTGGTTTTCCCTACTTTCTTCAATTTAAGTCTGAATTTGGCAATAAGGAGTTCATGATCTGAGCCACAGTCAGCTCCCAGTCTTGTTTTTGCTGACCGTATAGAGATTCTCCATATTTGGCTGCAAAGATTATAATCAGTCTTATTTTGGTATTCACCATCTCATGATGTCCATGTGTAGAGTCTTCTCTTGTGTTGTTGGAAAAGGGTGTTTGCTGTGACCAGTGTGTTCTTTTGGCAAAACTCTATTAGCCTTTGCCCTGCTTCATTCTGTACTCCAAGGCTAAATTTGCCTGTTACTCCAGGTATTTCTTGACTTCCTACATGTTTACTGCAGTCATTGATGCTTGCTCCTTGGAAGGAAAGCTACGACAAACCCAGACAGCATTTTCAAAAGCAGAGACATCACTTTGCTGACAATGGTCCACATAGTCAAAGCTATGGTTTTTCCAATAGTCAAGTACAAATGTGAGAACTGGTCCATAAAGAAAGCTGAGCACTGAAGAATTGATGGTTTCAAATTGTGGTGCTGGAGAATACTCTTGAGAGTCCCTTGGACTGAAGGGAGATCAATCCAGTCAACTCTGAGTATTCACTGGAATGACTGTTGCTTAAGCTGAAACTACAATATTTTGGCCATCTGATGTGAAGAGTCCACTCACTGGAAAAGACCGTGATGCTGGAAAAGATTGAGAGCAGGAAGAGAAGGGGATGACAGAGGATGAGATGTTTGGATAGCATCATAGACTTTATGAATATGAGTTTGAGCAAACTCTGGGAGATAGTGAAGGACAGGGAAGCCTGGTGCGATGCAGTTCATGGAGTTGCAAAGACTTGGACATGACTTAGTGACTGAATAACAACAAGAAATAGTGGCTAAGTGGTTTCCCATGTTTCTCAGTAGTAAAGAATCCACTTGCAGTGCAGGGGACACTGGGGATGTGGGTTTGATCTCCATGTCACGAAAATACCCTGGAATAGGAAATGGCAACCCACTCCAGTATTCTTGCCTGAAGAACCCCACAGACAGAGGAGCCTGATGGGCTATAGTCCAAGGGGTGGCAAAGAGCTGGACACAACTGAGTGACTGAGCATGCACTCAGGCATAGTAGCTAAGAGTGTAGGTTCTGAGATCAGATAAGCTGTTGTAGAATCCACACATTCTGTGTGGCTTTGGGCAAGTTTCTTAACTTCTCTATGCTTCACTGTTTCATTTGTTAAAAGGGATAAAATTGTCCCAACCTCATCATAAGGTTTTGAGAGTATTAAATGAAATTATCATGTACTGTGTCTAGCAAAATGCCTGACACATTGTAAGTGTGCAATAAATTGTCCTTAAATTATATAGTCAATTTTAATTGATGTCAATCATAAGTGTCAAGAAATTATAGTATCAATATAGTAACTCATCCAAAAGTTGCCCTTTATGGCATACCACTGTTTATGTCTGAAAAATTATCTAGAGCATCTTAATTTTATGAGGGCTTGACATAAAGTGGGTCTTCAATAAAAGCTGACTGAAAATTTAGTTGGAGCTGTTGACTTAAGAAATACTTAAATTTGAGAGTTATGTATTATTCAGTGGAAATTTTTAGGACTTTAAGCCGGGCAGGCAGAAGTAAGTAACCCTGAGAAAACTGCTCTAAGGAAATGAAGTGAGGAACCAGGTTATGTAGAAATTTTGCAACAAAGGGTAGGTAATCTGGTCATCAAAAGATTATTGTTAATTAAAGGAAATCAGATATCCCAAGTTAAGGAATGTAGCGCTTTTCTGTGTATGGGAAAATGCAAGAGTCCAGACTCACTGAAATCATTCCTTTCATATGCATCTCAGCTGTCTGGGCCAGTATCCTTTGTGTTTCAGTCCGGAGCTTCCTTTCCTCAGGGCTCACTGTGGGCAGTGGCTGTTAGTCGGATGGCTGCTAGATCGCAGGTATTCGTCTTGTGTTCCTTTGGGGCTCACAGGGTCAGGTTGGAGGGCTGTAATTGCTGATGACATCCTTGTTTATTGACATGGCAGAAAATATTCCATTTCTGTTTCCTCCTCTTGGTCAGGAATTTGACCAATGTTTGGAGACATGTCATTTTTGTCCCATGGCACTGGGAGGCTCATCCCTGATCAGGCAATAATTTTCATTGATAACTCCAGGTGTTAATTCCTGGATTAGGCCCATTGATAAATCATAAAAGATTCTCTGGATCCTCTTTATTCTAACCTACTATGATCCACAAGATATTTCCCTTGTTGCTTCTTCCAGTGCCTAGAATCACACAAATACAGTTACTGATCACACACAGAACTATACATATGATCAACTGTTTCAAGCCACTGAATCATTGCTACATTTGTTGGAGGCCTGCTTACACATTGTGTGTGTTATACACAACAATCATATAAAATAGATATAAGCAATGTTGCTAGTAACATCGACAAAGTTATAGTGGAGCAGACACATGAAGCATAAACAATTTGAAAACAGAACAAATTAAAACAATGATCAGTGTAATTAGTTGTAATCCAGTTGCAATAAACCATCAATTCACAGGAGAGCCAGCTGGAGAAGCCAAATTCTGGCAGGATCAGGTAGAGAGAAAAAGATAAATGTTTTATCTTTGTTTACAAAGGTATACTTTGTCAGCTTGTAGGTCATAGCATAAGAGAAAAAGGTTTACTGGAAAACAGATTCAAACTAGTATATTTTCAGAAATCAAAGTTATAAATAATATTCAGCAGTTTATTCAGTAATTGATTCCTGTTGGTCTGCATGAGGTAATCAGGTTTTCCATTAGCGTTTGTCATTTGTTACCCAGTTCAGTGGTATTATATAAAGGCTATCAGAAACTTATATTTGTTTAAAAAGTTCTTTTTATGAGACTTCTTGAAAATTTTGTAAAGGCAGTGTAAAGTTATGATAGTCTATAAAGGACAAAACAAAATAACATGGTTAAAGATTTGAGTACAATGCAATTAGCAGGAAACTTGGATATTTCTGTAACATATAACATTTTAGGATAATGACAAATTATGACTGATAACATTGTATCAGGACATATCATATGTTAGGGATTCCATATAAATTTTCCTTCTCCAGGGGATCTTCCCTACCCAGGGATCAAACCCAGGTCTCCTGCATTGTGGGCAGATGCTTTATCCTCTAAGCCACCAGGGAAGCCCGTATCTGTATTAATGACATTTATCCATACTAGTGAAATTGTGTGGTGGGTCTGTGTGCTGCTTGTGAACTTAACTCCTCCAGAGTCATTTCAGCTCATCTTACGTGTCTTGGTTGCTCCCTTTGGCAGTTTAAGACCACCATGGGTGCTTGGATAAATGAATGATCAATTCTTATTTGCGACCTCCGGGTGAGCAAGTGTTTTAATTAATGAGTGGATTTCCCTATGGGACCACTGTGAAGTTCGAAGGGTCAACCTCCATCACTCCTGTAAATGTCTCAGTCAACTGAGAAATCCGTAACTGGCTGGGATTAGTCTTGGCCCTTTTTGTCAGAGCCTAGCTCTCATATAATATCTTCACTTTTGTCCTGACAATTCTATTAAGGAAGCCAAATTAAGGAAAAGTGTCAGATCAGGCTTTTACCTAACCACTCAGCCAAGACCACTCAGTCTCCTATAACTGAGCAAACCTTGGTGCCTTTCAACCAGCCCCTTTCCTCAATGTCTTTCAACTGTGTGGATATTTTATCTTACAACCAAGCCCCACCCAGTATTTTCTCCACTAGGTGAGTATTCTCTGGTATCTTTCAACTGCCTTTCCCCACACTGTCCTTGAGAGGGGCCATGTACCTGCCATACCCCACCAGATAAAACTCAGGATCATTAGTCAGTTCAGGAGACTCACTCAGATTCACGTGGACTCCTGAAGGAGGTGGATAGGTGCAGGAGGCCTCTGCTGCACCAAGGCTCCAGACCCTTGTAGAGTGCAGGTGGAGCACAGAAGTCCTTCTGGGTCCCTTCATCGTCTCCAAAACTGTCGACTTAAAAAAGGGTCACAGCCTTAAAGTTGAGCGTTATCTATTATTCAGTGGAAACTTTTAGACGTCAGGCCTGGGAGGCAGCATCTCAAGCAACCCTGAGGAAACTGCTCTGAGGCGGTGAGGGAGGAACCAGGTAATGGAGAAGTTTTGCAACAAAGGGCAGGTAGTCTGAACGTCAAAAGACTATTGTTAATGAAAGAAAATCAGATATCCCAAGTTAAGGAATGTAGCGCTTTTCTGTGTATGGGAAAATGCAAGAGTCTGGACTCACTGACATCGTTCCTTTCATATGCATCTTAGCTGTCGGGGCCAGTCTCCTGTGTTTTCAGTCCGGAACTTCCTTTCCTCAGGGCTCGCTGTGGGCAGTGGCTGTAGTCTGATGGCTGCTAGATCGAAGGTATTCATCTTCTTAGGTTCCTTTGAGTCTTACAGGCTCAGGTTGAAGGGCTGTAATTGCTGATGACTGCAACATCCTTATTTACTGATAGGGCAGGGAATATTCCATTTCTGAGAGCTTTCTTGCCTTTCTGTTTATGGGATATGTGATTCTATTTTCAGATCATATATGTTAAATGAACTGTCATTTGAATTATTTTTATTTTATTCCTTTAATCTTAAAAGAGGGCATATCAAAATATTTCAATAACAGAAAGTTTGAAATTTACCTTAAAATATAATTTATTCTGGAAATTGTGGGACAAAAAAGTAATCAGTATTTTTCATAATGAGAAAGTCTTAAAATAGCATACCTGAATATAAATATTTCAGATTATTTTAAGATTTTAATAGGAGCATGGTCATAATACATAGACTTTAATATTGCTATAGCGTTTTTCAGTCATAAGAATAAAAAATAGACTCATGGTCTTGACATATGTATTATCTAGGCTTATTCAGAAGTCTTACCACACTCTTGCCTTCCAAAGACAGGAAATGCTGTGCTTGTACCTTATTCCTTAAAATGATTCTGTTTTTTGTTATATTTTCTCTTAAATTTTTTTCAAAGTGTTTGTGTTTTATTTAATGTTTATTTAGGTACCCAAAATGAAAGGTGAGGTTCCATGAATTATTTAAGAAGTGATCTGACTGAAATAGAATATGTGTCAGTGAAACTCCACGTATGAGAAATACTGTAGCAGATGTTTCTGTCAGGAGATTATCTTCAGTTTATATCAAACTTACAAATATGCCTCAAAAGCTTAAAGAAAACTAATTTTGCCAATTAAACCCCATGAATTTTAGCTTGTTTGTCATGGAAATAAACTGGAAAGTGAGGATATGATCATACTGAAGAGGCTGATTTCATTCTCTCTCATGAAAATGATGCTTTTGGCTCATGATTCATTTGGATGCATGAATTCTTGGCTCCCTGTCCAAGCACTCTTTCCAGGTCTTTTCTTCTAATGCTCTGATAACATCTCTGGGTCTTTGATGGTATTTTTTGCCTTCCCAACTCATTTGGCAAAAAGCCAACTGAAAACTGTACTCACTTCAGGCAATATGCACACTTGAGAAGCAACCTCAGTATTTGCACTGGGGTAGTTCAGCTAGATTCTCCTAGAAATGTGGTATCTGCTTGCTAAATGTGTGACTTTAACAGTTTTTTTTCCCCCCCCCCCAATCCATTTGTTCTTTGCTTTTCTTCTCAGGTCAGGGAGAAAATAGTCTTCTCTTTGTTGATGAAATAGATTTTGTCATAAGTTTTTATTCTAATTCCTGGCCCTTAAAAATATTTAAAAAAATCTTGAACTATTTGAACATTCAGTTCAGTTCAGTTGCTTAGTTGTGTCCGACTCTTTGCGACCCCATGAATCGCAGCACGCCAGGCCTCCCTGTCCATCACCAACTCCCGGAGTTCACTGAGACTCACGTCCATCGAGTCAGTGATGCCATCCAGCCATCTCATCCTCTGTCGTCCCCTTCTCCTCCTGCTCCCAATCCCTCCCAGCATCAGAGTCTTTTCCAATGAGTCAACTCTTCTCATTAGGTGGCCAAAATTTGTGATAATCAATATGTAAAATAAAATATTTTGCATACAAAAATTACACATTCAAATGCATATTACTTATTTGAGACATAAATTTCCATGTGTGATACCATGAGTGAGGATCTTTATAATTTAACATTCATTTATTTAACCATGAAACACATTTGCTGGAATTGTGGCTTCCTGCTTTTCTTCTGTTTATTTTTCTTTCAGTTTTACTATTTTCTGCTGCAGATTTCTTTTCTCGTCTCTTTTTTTGGATTTTTTTTTTATGGTGGTTTTAATTTTACAACAGCTTTATTGAAATATATTCTCATACCATAATACTTGCCCTTATAAAGTATACAGTTCAGTGGTTTTTTAATACCTTCATAGAGTTGTGCAATCATCACCACTATCTAATTTCATAATATTTTCACAATTCCATAAAAAAACTCCATACCCATGAGCAAAAACTCCCTATTTCCTCCTCCACAAGTCTCTGGCAACCACTAAACTATTTTCTGCTTCTGTGGATTTGCCTGTTCTGGACATTTCATATAAATGAATCATACAATATGTGACATTTTTTGACTGACTTTTTTCATTTAGCATGTTTTCAAGATTCACTCATGTTGTAGCATGTGTCAGAACTTCCTTTTTAATCACTGAATAATATTCTACTACATGGATATATTGCATTTTATTGATCCACTCATCAGTTGCTGGACATTTGGGCCCATCAACTTTTTTTAGCTATTATGAATAAGTTGATATGAATATTCATGTACAAGTTTTTAATGTGGAAATATGCTTTCAATTCTCTTGGGTATAGATCTAGACATAAATTCATTACTGTTTTAAATTTTTTTTTTTAGGTTTTTCTTACTTTTTATTTTTATTTTATTTTTTAACTTTACAATATTGTATTGGTTTTGCCATATATCAACATGAATCCACCACAGGTATACACGTATTCCCCATCCTGAACCCTCCTCCCTCCTCCCTCCCCGTACCATCCCTCTGGGTCGTCCCAGTGCACCAGCTCCAAGCATCCAGTATCATGCATCGAACCTGGACTGGTGACTCGTTTCATATATGATATTATACATGTTTCAATGCCATTCTCCCAAATAATCCCACCCTCTCCCTCTCCCACAGAGTCCAAAAGACTGCTCTATACATCAGTGTCTCTTTTGCTGTCTCGTATACAGGGTTATTGTTACCATCTTTCTGAATTCCATATATATGCGTTAGTATACTGTATTGGTGTTTTACTTTCTGGCTTACTTCACTCTATATAATAGGCTCCAGTTTGCTGTCTCGTATACAGGGTTATTGTTACCATCTTTCTAAATTCCATATGTATGCATTAGTATACTGTATTGGTGTTTTACTTTCTGGCTTACTTCACTCTGTATCATAGGCTCCAGTTTCATCCACCTCATTAGAACTGATTCAAATGTATCCTTTTTAATGGCTGAGTAATACTCCATTGTGTATATATACCACAGCTTTCTTATCCATTCATCTGCTGATGGACATCTAGGTTGATTCCATGTCCTGGCTATTATAAACAGTGCTGCGATGAACATTGGGGTACACATGTCTCTTTCATTTCTGGTTTCCTCAGTGTGTATGCCCAACAGTGGGATTGCTGGATCATAAGGCAGTTCTATTTCCAGTTTTTTAAGGAATCTCCACACTGTTCTCCATAGTGGCTGTACTAGTTTGCATTCCCACCAACAGTGTAAGAGGGTTCCCTTTTCTCCACACCCTCTCCAGCATTTATTGCTTGCAGACATTTGGATCGCAGCCATTCTGACTGGCATGAAATGGTACTTCATAGTGGTTTTGATTTGCCTTTCTCTGATAATGAGTGATGTTGAGCATCTTTTCATGTGTTTGTTAGCCATCTGTATGTCTGCTTTGGAGAAAAGTCTATTTAGTTGTTTGGCCCATTTTTTGATTGGGTCATTTATTTTTCTGGAGTTGAGCTGTAGGTGTTGCTTGTATATTTTTGAGATTAGTTGTTTGTCTGTTGCTTCATTTGCTATTATTTTCTCCCATTCTGAAGGCTGTCTTTTCACCTTGCTTATAGTTTCCTTTGTTGTGCCGAAGCTTTTAAGTTTAATTAGGTCCCATTTGTTTATTTTTGCTTTCATTTCCAATATTCTGGGAGGTGGGTCATAGAGGATCCTGCTGTGATGTATGTCTGAGAGTGTTTTGTCTATGTTCTCCCCTAGGAATTTTATAGTTTCTGGTCTTACATTTAGATCTTTAATCCATTTTGAGTTTAATTAATTTAATTAGAAATAAAATGTTTTTATATTTAATTCATATTTTCAGTTTTTAATGAATTATTTGTTTATTCACATTGTTTATTTTTTATTAATTTCTAATAACTATATATTCTACATATGCAAATTGCTGATTTTTAATTATTATTTTTATTTTAAACTTTACCAAATGTACATATAGCTTAAAAATCTACAAGTGTTGGGGCTTCCCAGGTGGTCTAGTGGTTAAGAACCCACTTGCCAATGCAGAGGACATGTATGGGTTCAATCCCTGGTCCAGGAAGGTTCCACGTGATGTAGGGCAAGTTAGCCCATGAGCCATAACTACTGAGCCTATATGCAGCAAGTACTGAAGCCCACACCTAGAGCCACACTGCAACTACTGAGCTCACATCCTGTGAGAACTGAAGCCAGCATGCCTAGAGCCCATGCTCTATGACAAAAGAAGCCGCTGCAATGAGAAGCCCACACACTGCAACAAAGAGTAGCCCTTACCCGCTGCAACAAGAGAGAGCTATGTATACCAATGAAGACTCAGCACAGTCAAAAATAAATGACGAAAAAGTCTTAAAACATTACAAGCGTTATCATGAAATAATCACCAGCTGTATCTCCATTCTTTCTTCCCGGTGATGATCACTTTTAATTCTTTTAGTTTTTTTTCCTATTAATATTAGTATTTACCTCCATATTTCTGAGCAATGAGCTTATGCTGTCATTCTTGATAGTTCAGTTGTGTATGTGATACATTCACCTCCTACTGTAGTTCTTGGCCTTCCTTGTCCCTCAGACAGTAAAGAATCTGCCTGCAATGCGAAAGATGTGAGTTTGATCCCTGGGTTGGGAAGATCCCCTAGAGAAGGGAAAGGCTACCCACTCCAGTATTCTTGCCTGGAGATTTCCATGGGCAGAGGAGGCTGATGGGTTATATTCCATGGTGTCACAGAGTTGGATACAACTGAGTGACTAACACTTTAACTTTTTCACTTCATTGTAGTTCTTATAGCATTCTCTACCCTTTTCCGCATACCACATTTCCTTTCAACCTGTAAAATATTTACTAATATATTAAATTAATATTTAATAATTGACTATATAAGTAATGGGCTTCCCTTATATAAATAATGGGCTTCCGTTGTGGCTCAGCTGGTAAGGAATCCACCTGCAATGTGGGAGACCCGGGTTTTATCCCTGGGTTGGAAAGATCCCCTGGAGAAGGAAAAGACAACCCACTCCTGTATTCTGGCCTGGAGAATTCCATGGATTGTATAGTCCATGGGGTCACAAAGAGTCGGACATGACTGAGCGACTTTCACATAAATAATTTTTTGCTCTTGTCATATAGTGTCCTATGAACATATTTATTTCTTGTTCAACCTTTTGTTTTGGTTTTTACTAAGAAATCACGATTTTCTGTTTAGCTTTTAATTGCATTTCATGCTCTTCCAGATTGCAGAGTAATAAATAACATCAGAGTAGACTTTCTACCCTTTTAATGTTTTTTGTTGTTGATTTTTTTCCCAGCTGCACTACTTGTGGGGTCTTAGTTCACTGGCTATGAAAACGTGGAGTCCTAACCAGTGGACCTTCAGGGAATTCCCTCCTTTTTATGTTCTTACAGTCATCTCTTCTGCATCTGTCTAAACTATTGCTTTCTAGGCTTGGTGCTCAGCTGGAATCTTCCTTTATCATTATCCTGGGAATTTAAGAAAAAAAATCCTTTTCCTGTGTTGGCTTTGGGTCTTCTAAGAACTAAATGCCAAGATGTGGATAAATGAGCAAATAATGTATTAATGAAATGCCTCTGAATAGAAACAAGGATATTGGACAGGCTGAGGGAATCTATCAGATCAGAAGACAAGTCTGACCCTCAGGGATGGAGGATTCGATGGAAGGAAGGTTAAATAAGCTTTCGTGTGGCCCATGAGAAGAGTTCTGGGTCTCCCAGGAATAAGCCTTTCTGCGACCCCAAGGACCGTAGCCTACCAGGCTCTTCCTTCCATGGGATTTTCCAGGCAAGAATACTGGAGTGGGTTGCCATTTCCTTCTCCAAGTAATGGAATAATTTGCTGGGACCAGTGTGTGGAAAGCGCAGGCTGGGCTGGGTTTCTGAGCACAGCAGTTAGGACGCTTGGTCAATATTCTCCTATAGTTTGGAGGGTTGCCAGATGCATTCTCGTTGCCACTAAGGCCACCTTGTTTCTTAGTTTTCATATATTTTTTCCCCCTTAGTTTATTCCCTTGTTTTGGTAGATCATATCCTCTAGTTGCTTAAGATCATGGTGCACTAATATCCTGTGCAATATTCCTTAATATTTGGTTTATCCCCCTTTTCTCAGTGTTTATCCCCCTTTTCTCAGTGTTTATCCACTAAAACTGTCCCTCTAGGCAAGGACTGAGGGAATCTTTACAGTATATATTTGCTGGATGTATTGCAGGGTCCTTCTTCCTGGGAACCTAGCTATCTCTTCATTTGGTGGTTCCATACCTGAAAATGGGCTCAGGTCTGGGGACTGAGCAAGGCACTGTGACTCTTTGCTGGGATCACTGTCCTCAGACAGCTGCTCCTCCATTTCTACCTCTGATTGCAGATGTTAAGTCATACCTTTGAAGGGTGCCTGGGCATTTTGTCCCTAGAAACCTAAATTTCTATTAATTCTCTCTCTGCCAGCTAAGTTCTCTCAGCTGCTACTTTGGCCTTGCTGGTGGTTATGGTAACTGTGGTCCCTTGACTTCTGCAGTTAAGTGCTGCTACCTGGTCCCTCTTATTCCGGGGACTCACCATGTTGTCACCATTAGTGAGCCTGGCTCTGAGCCGTCTTCTCCTACATTTGGGCATGGATTACAGATAACCGGTACTAAAGCTCTTAGTGACAGCACTGGTTTCTGTAAGCAGCAGCACTTACCCCTTGTAATGGACAGGAAGGAAGGGGGCAGGGCACAAGCATGAAGAGGATGCCACAACTATCGAGAAGACCAGGATACAACAAAAACCAGTTAGAATCTACTAGGCCCAAGATGGCTTCCCAGGTGGCACTAGTGGTGAAGAGCCCACCCGCCAATGCAGGAGATGGAAGAGTCACAGGTTCCATCCCTGGTTGGGGAAGACCCCCTGGAGGAGGGCATGGCAGTCCATTCCAGTATTCCTACCTGGAGAATCCCAGGGACAGAGGAGCCTGGTGGGCTACAGCCATAGAGTCACACAGAGTTGGACATGACTGAAATGACTTAGCACGCAGGCCCAAGATGGCAGGAGACTGGACTTCAGGAGACCTGGAGCCTCATTACATGCTCACTGTAATACATCAGCATGCTAACTGACTCACCCACGGGCACCATGACAGTTCTGAGGTCAACCATAAAAGGCCAAAAAGTGGGTGATGGCCCATTTCCTGGAAATCTCCACCCCTTCCCCAAAATAGTTGGATTAAGAATAATCCTCCCACTCATTAGTCTATGAAATTATTCAGTCCATAACATACATTCTGAGAATGGTTATTCTCCCTGAATAAAACTGCTTTTACTTCCTTAAGGCTCGCTCTTGAGTTCTTTCCTGTTCAAAGCCAAGGACCCTGACTTGGTGGCCTGATGGAGGGGCTCACCTAAGACTTGGGACACGATCATCCTTTTTTGCCTCATTTCTCCTATGACAGTAAGCCCCTACTGAGGCTTCTCTACCACAGCCCAATGAATACCCCTCAGAGTTGTCCCCATTTCCTCTCCTGGCTGCTAGGCAGATAACTGTTATTACATCCCAACACAATACAGCTGGGAAGTGCTGGACCTGAGGGTCTGCAAAGCAGCATCTGGTGAGAGAGGTACCAGCATCACCAAGAACTTCAGCGCTGGCTCCTCTCTGTAGTTTGGGGCTGGTGGTAGGACAGTGAGCACAGAATTGGGGGTGTGTTCAGCCTCAATACTGGGGGACATCCACCTAGATGTCCCCATCCCACGTTTCAGGGCTTGGACCTTAGTGTAACAGAGTGTTTAATCATCTCTGTGGCTCCCAGTTGTAAATCTGCAAAGTCCTGTGATTGCTCCTGAGCTGTGTTCTCTGCCACTGCAGGGAGATAAGGATGGCTTTGTAAGAAGTACCACCACAAGCACACGCTGGCTCTCATACTTAGCCTTGAACTTCTCATTAACTGCCTTCAGTTTCTAGTTATCCCTCTGAAGGGCTTCCATTCACTTGTAAAGACTAGCCCCTGTCTTTGCAGGCGCTGGCCCTCTTGTGTCTTTTAAAGGCCTCATTCATTGCATGGGTAAGCTTGATTTTCTACACTGGGTATGTTTCCTCAGGCCATCATCTGTGAAATACTCAGCAGCTGAGACACCGCCTTGTGCCAGGGACGATTTGTGGCCCACATCCCACTGAGGTTGGGGTTTTCCTTGCCGGCCAGTGAGCAATCCACTCTCTGCCCTAGAGGCTGCCTTCTCAGACCATTTGCTAGTACCAACTGTTCAGTTCAGTTGCTCTGAAAAGCAGATACTGTGATGGAGTGGAGATGTACAAGGTTTATTAGGAGGAAACACCTGTGAAGGATAAAGTGAACAAGAGCAGGTGTTAGCTAGGAAACTGTTGACATTATGATGTGGGTCTGACAACTGAAAAAGGAGAGCAGGAAGGAAGCAGCAGCTCAGAGAGTCTTGACCAGGCTGGTGAACCAGCTGTGAGGAGTCCCCGCTGGCCAGAACGGTCCTCCTTAAGTCCACTCACTATCAGTCACGGTGAGAGGCCTAGGCTGTGAATGTGGTGCTGGATCCTGCAGGTACAACATGTGGAGGCTGTCAGCCAATATCCTCCTGGGGTCAAAGGTGTCTATCTAAAGAAAAACAAATGACGTAAAAGCTGTGAGTCAAGTTTTATTCAGGAACCTTACTGAGGACTATAGCTTGGAAAATAGCCTTCTCAGGAGAGACTGCTCTAAGAGGCAGGGGAGTAGCTAGTTAGTATATATATGAATTTTCTGGCTGGGAAATATTGTAGTCACGTGTGTGTGTGTGTGTGCGTGCGCACGCACACCCACGTGCACTCAGTTGCTAAGTCGTGTTTGACTCTTTCTGACCCTATGGACTGTAGCCCACCAGGCTCCTCTGTCCATGTGATTTCCCAGGCAAGAATACTGGAGTGGGCTACCATTCCCTTCTTCAAAGGATCTTCCCAACCCAGGGGCTGAATCCATGTTTCCTGTGTCTCCTGCATTGACAGGAGAATTCTTTACCACTGAGCCACTAGGGAAGCTCCAAAAAATAACAGATGTCTCAATTTAATGACTAGTGCTTTTCTATTGTAAGAAGATTCAAGATTCTGGGGTCACTGAAATTCTCCCTTAGGTATGCATCTTAACTATCCAGGGGCCCAAATATCCAAAAACACAGAACTTTCATCTTGCTGAACTCCCCTTCGGGTGCACTGCTGCTGTGTTTCATCTTAACCCATTTGTATGATCATGGACAACAGGCTTCGTTGCTTTTATTTACAAAGGGAGATCTGAGCAGTGCACACCCCTGAGGGTCACTTCCATCCTCCCCCACTGCTCTGTCATAAATCAAGTTTCTTTGTTTGTATGTGTTTATTTTGTGATTCTCTAATCTGTTCCATTGATTGATTTTATAAGTATATCTGTGCTACTACCACATGATTTTATTTTGTAAGGACTTTCTATTAAGTCTTGTTATTTGTAAAGCAAATACATCCGTGTTTTTCTCCTTATAGTGTCTGGGCTATTTTCATTCATTTCCTCACTCACATACATTTTCAGATTAGTTTGTTAAGTTCTAATGTTTTAGCTGGAATTGCATTCAATAGTTAAGATCAATGGGAAGAACTCTGTGTGACGGTGCATCTTCAAATCCAATGATATGGTATACACTTTCATTTATTTCTTTTAAAATGTCTTTCGATATTGTATGTATAAATTTTTCCCAGAAAAGTCTTGCATATCTTTTTAAAGATTCAACACTGATAATTTAACATTTTGTCCCCTATGTAAATGGTATCTTTTCTTCAAAAATGTTATATTTTCTGTTTCTTGCTGGTGTATAGTCATGCCTTTCAGAATTGTCCTACCTTCAGGCAAGGGGGCCTGGCCTTTATACCCCTTATCTACCAATTACTGGCTGAAGACTGCCCTCAGGGACTGGGTGTGACCCTGTGCGGGGAGCCTTTTGGCCTTAGGTCAGTGCCTGGAGAATGACTCAATTGAGCTGCAGACATTGCCACCAGCAGGGCAAATACCACCCTGGCCTGAAGGGGGGTTCTCAGCATTTAAGAGTCACAGAGATGTTCAAGGCCCCTTAGCAGATTGGAGAATTCTCTTTTATTCTTAGGTTTGTTACATGTTCCTGGGTTGGTAAAAGAAGAGGCCCAGCCTACCTGTATGTGTGTGGAATTGGATGTGGGGTCCAGCCATTTTTTAAAAAGGCTTTCTACTCCTCCTTTGTCAGCCTCCCCTTGCTTCAGCTAGCCCAAGCCTCTTCTGTGGTTTTGGCCATGCCTACCTGTATGGTGTGCGAAACTGGATGTGGGGTCCAGCTGTTTTTTAAACAGGCTTTCCACTCCTCCTCTGTCAGCCTCCCCTTGTTTCGGCTAGCCCGAGCCTCTTCTGTGGTTTGCAGGAGAGACGGCTGGCTCTCAGGCTTCTCTGACTGCAGCACAGGGTTTAGCTTTCCTCCATCATCCAAGTCAATTCCCCCTTGACCTCTGCTTTCTGGCCGTCAAAGGTCTGATGCTGTCTCCTCTGGTCTCTCTTTTTTATTCCTTAATTGTCATTTAAGTTGGGTTCGAAAAGGAGCACAGGTAATTCATGGGTTCAACTGTTCTTGCTGAGAAGCTCTCTCAGTGTACTGATTCAGAGAATTATGAAACAAAGGTAAATTGGGTTGAGACTTCCTTGGTGGTCCAGTGGTTAAGACTCCACACTTCCAGTGCAGGGGGTGTGGGTTTGATCCCTGGTTAGAGAACTAAGATCCCACACGGCTGTGGCAACCAAAAAAAAAAAAAAAAAAGAAAGTGTTTGACATAGGCTGTTTCTTAGGTTTGAAATTACCCCTTTTTTCTTCTCAATCTTTGCTTGTCTAACCCACCCTTCAGGTCTCAGTCACATTCTCCAGGACACGTACCTTCACAGCCCAAGTCTGGGTTATATACTGCTTCTCTGTGTTGCAGTGTAAACTTACTCTTGTTTCCTCCAAATATGAATGGTAATATTGTATTTTTGCCTACCTAGTGTGCACTCTGTAGTGCAATACTAATAGTGTTTTACTATACTTTGTTTGAGGCTTCCCTGGTGGTAAAGAATCTGCCTGTAGTGCAGGAGATCCGTATTCAATTTCTGGGCCAGGAAGACCCCCTGGAAAAGGGAATGACTATCCAGTATTCCTGCCTGGAGAATTTCATGGACAGAGGAACCTGGCGGACTGCATAGAGTTGAACACGACTGAATGACTAACGCTTTCACTTTTTACATACTTTGTTTTCAAAAGTGCAAACCACAGAATAAAAGTCATTCTGATGTAACCTTTCCAAGGAATTTCTTGGAGAATGTATTCTCATTGATATTCATATATCAGATCAGATCAGATCAGTCGCTCAGTTGTGTCCGACTCTTTGCGACCCCATGAATCGCAGCACGCCAGGCCTCCCTGTCCATCACCAACTCCTGCAGTTCACTCAGACTCACGTCCATCGAGTCAGTGATGCCATCCAGCCATCTCATCCTCTGTCGTCCCCTTCTCCTCTTGCCCCCAATCCCTCCCAGCATCAGAGTCTTTTCCAATGAGTCAACTCTTTGCATGAGGTGGCCAAAGTACTGGAGTTTCAGCTTTAGCTTCATTTCTTACAAAGAAATCCCAGGGCTGATCTCCTTCAGAATGGACTGGTTGGATCTCCTTGCAGTCCAAGGGACTCTCAGGAGTCTTCTCCAACACCACAGTTCAAAAGCATCAATTCTTCGGTGCTCAGCCTTCGTCACAGTCGAACTCTCACATCTATACATGACCACAGGAAAAACCATAGCCTTGATTAGACGAACCTTTGTTGGCAAAGTAATGTCTCTGCTTTTGAATATGCTATCTAGGTTGGTCATAACTTTCCTTCCAAGGAGTAAGCATCTTTTAATTTCATGGCTGCAGTCACCATCTGCAATGATTTTGGAGCCCAGAAAAATAAAGTCTGACACTGTTTCCACTGTTTCCCCATCTATTTCCCATGAAGTGGTGGGACCGGATGCCATGATCTTCGTTTTCTGAATGTTGAGCTTTAAGCCAACGTTTTCACTCTCCTCTTTCACTTTCATCAAGAGGCTTTTTAGTTCCTCTTCACCTTCTGCCATAAGGGTGGTGTCATCTGCATATCTGAGGTTATTGATATTTCTCCCAGCAATCTTGATTCCAGCTTGTGTTTCTTCCAGTCCAGCATTTCTCATGATGTACTCTGCATAGAAGTTAAATAAGCAGGGTGACAATATACAGCCTTGACGAACTCCTTTTCCTATTTGGAACCAGTCTGTTGTTCCACGTCCAGTTCTAACTGTTGCTTCCTGACCTGGATACAAATTGCTCAAGAGGCAGATCAGGTGTTCTGGTATTCCCATCTCTTTCAGAATTTTCCACAGTTTATTGTGATCCACACAGTCAAAGGCTTTGGCATAGTCAATAAAGCAGAATAAAAGCAAATTTATGGTTACTCATCTTCTGATTCTGAAGGTACAGGAGACTTCCTGTTTAACCTGGAAGGTGCTTTTGTGACAAGCAAACTCAACCTCCAATATGGGAAAACTGTCACAGGACCTGTAATTCAGTTTCATAGGAAATTTGGAAAGGCAGGCCTTCAGGGGAATTCTTTAGTTTTTCATGCGTACATTTTTGTCAAAGAAGACGTTCTCATTTGCTGTTAAGTTTTTGACTTACCTGATTTAAAAAAAGCAATAAATGCACAAGGTAGATAGTGTGAAAAATATACTGCTGAGAAACCACTACTGCTAAAGCTTTGTTGCATACATTTCCTGCTTTCATTTCTCCACGTTGGTTTCCTCTCATAGTTAAGACACTGTTTAAGTATAGCTCCCTCTTTTCTCACGTAGCAATGAATCATTGTTTTTTCTCCGTTTCATTAAGTATTCTTTACAAACATGATCTTTATGGTTGTGTAATGGTCATCAGAAGAATGCATGTAATTTAACAATTTTCCTATTTTCATCTAGGGTGTTTTATTACATTTTTTTTGGTAACAATAAACTTTGTTACATATATTTGAATTGCTATTCTTGAGGAAATTTAGTCTTTAACTCTGAAGAGTAAAAGTGGAGAGGCTTTTCATAGACACTTTGAGATAATGCATGTGAAATGTATATAAATTAAAAAACATAATATATTTACCTGGTTTAGCTTTCTATTAGTATTAGTGCATGGAGTAAGAAATGGCAACCCACTCCAGTATTCTTGCCTGGAGAATCCCATGGACAGAGTCTGGAAGGCTACAGTCCATAGGATTGCAAAGAGTCAGACACAACTGAAGTGATTTAGCATGCTTGGAGACTTTTATTTATATTATTTGTATTATTGAGCTTAACTAACTTACTGTTTGGAGAAGAAGGTAGATCATATCTACATTCAGAGTGAATTATATCATTAATCATAGTCTATGATATATATATAAATATGTAAAGTGAAAATAAAGTGTTAGTTGCTTAGTCGTTTCTGACTCTTTGAGATCCCATCAACTGTAGCCCACCAGGCTCCTCTGTCCATGGGATTCTCCAGGCAAGGGTACTGGAGTGGGTAACCATTCCCTTCTCCAGGGGATCTTCCCCATGCAGGGATTGAACCTGGGTCTCCCACGTTGTGGGTAGATCCTTTGCTGTCTGAGCCACCAGGGAACACCAAATATATAAAACAATATATTAAAATGAAATGAATATTGTCAGAGACCACTGATTTTCTTTTTTAAAATTTATTTAGGTGGAGGATAATTGCTTCACAATGGTGTGTTGGTTTTCGCCTGTATACTAGCGCTAATCAGCAATAATGATTATATGTCTCCTCCCTCTTTAGTCTCCCTTCCCCTCATCCCTTCCTTCGAGGATATTATAGACGTGAGGGCTGGGCTCCCTGTGTTTTACAGCAGCTTCCCACTAGCCATCTAGTTTACACGTGGTAGTGTGTGGATGTCAATTCTCCTACCTTCTCTTTCCCCTCCTGTGTCCACAAGTCCATTCTTTACATTTGCATCTCCATTCCTTCCCTGAAATAGGTTCATTAGTACTATTTTTCTAGACTTCATGTATATGCATTAATATACAATATTTTTCTGTTAATTTCTGATTTATTTCACTGTAAAACAGGCTGTAGGTTTAACTATCTCACTAGAACTGACTCAAATTCATTATTTTTTATGGCTGGGTAATATTCTATTGTATATATATACCACATCTTCTTTATCCATTCATCTGTCAATGGACATCTAGGTTGCTTCCATGTCCTGGCTATTGTAAATAGTGCTGCAATGAACATTGGGGTATGTATCTTTTTGAATTGTGGTTTACTCAGGGTTTTGGAGAAGGAAATGGCAACCCACTCCAGTGTTCTTGCCTGGAGAATCCCAGGGACGGGGGAGCCTGGTGGGCTGCCATCTATGGGGTCCCACAGAGTCAGACACGACTGAAGCAACTTAGCAGCAGCAGCAGCAGCAGCAGGGTATATGCCCAGTAGTGGGGCTGCTGGGTCATACAGTAGTTCTATTCCTAGCTTTTAGAACAATTCCTGTACTGTTCTCCACAGTGGCTGCACCAATTTACATTCCCACCAACAGTGTAGGAGGGTTTCCTTTCTTGCACATCTGCTCGGCATTGATTATTTGTAGACTTTTTGATGATGGCCATTCTGACTGGGGTGAGGTGATACCTCATTGTAGTTTTGATTTGCATTTCTCTAATAATGAGCAATGTTGAATATCTTTTCATTTTTCATGTGTTCATTTGCCATTTGTCTGTCTTCTTTGAAGAAATGTCTATGTCTTCTGCCCATTTTTTGATTGTTTTTCTGATATTGAGCTGTATGAGCTGTTTATATAATTAGGAGATTAATCCTTTGTCTGTTGCTTGCTTTGCACTGATTTTCAAACTGAATGGCAAGATATCAGTGAGTGAATGTATATTATTGGTTGTAACTAGCATAGCTTTGTTTTTGAAGTGAGATATGATTGATGGGTCTTCCCTTAGTGGCTCAGTGGTAAAGAATCCGCTTGCAATGCAGGAGACATGGCTTTGATCCCTGGATGGGGAAGATCCCCTGGAGAAGGAAATGGCAACCCACTCCAGTATTCTTTCCTGGGAAATCCCTTGGAGAGAGGAGCCTGGCGGGATAGTCCAAAGTGTTGCATAGAGTTGGCCACAGATGAGCAACAAAACAATTGATGTGTTACATTGTATTACTTTTATGTGTACCAAATAATACACTCATTGCAAAGTGATTACCACAATAAATTTAGTTAACTTTCAAGCAACTTTCAAATTCCTCAAAAAATAAAAAGCAGTACTACCACATAACCAGGCGATTCTATTTCTGGGTATTTATCTGAAGGAAATGAAATCACTATCTCAAAAAGATGTCCAAACTCCCATGTTCATTGCAGCATTATTTTCAATAGCTAAGGCATGAAAGGAGGATCCCATGGACGGAGGAGCCTGGTGGGCTGCAGTCCATGGGGTCGCTAGGAGTCCGACACGACTGAGCAACTTCACTTTCGCCTTTCACTTTCATGCACTGGAGAAGGAAATGGCAACCCACTCCAGTGTTCTTGCCTGGAGAATCCCAGGGACGGGGGAGCCTGGTGGGCTGCCGTCTATGGGGTCACACAGAGTCGGACACAACTGAAGCGACTTAGCAGCAGCAGCAGCAGCAGCAGCAAGGCATGAAAACAACTTCATGTTCTTTTTTAAACTTTTTATTCTGTAGCCAGTTCAATTGCTGTCATCTCCGACTTTTTTCGACCCCGTGGACTGCAGCACGCCAGGCCTCCCTGTCCATTACCAGCTCGCAGAGCTTACTCAAACACACGTTTATCCAATCATGGTTGATGCCATCCAACCACCGCATCCTCTTTGTCCCCTTCTCCTCTTGCCTTCAATCTTTTTTTGTAGTGGGGTAGAGCACTTCACTTTCACTTTTCACTTTCATGCATTGGATAAGGAAATGGCAACCCACTCCAGTGTTCTTGCCTGGAGAATCCCCAGGGACGGGGGAGCCTGGTGGGCTGCCTGTCTATGGGGTCTCACAGAGTCGGACACGACTGAAGCGACTTAGCCGCAGCAGCAGAGCAAATCCGGGTGAAACTACTGGCATTCATTGTGATAGAAAGCCTATTGTTTCCCAACCACTAGAGGGCAGTATACTACATTAGTTAAAAAAAAAAAATCTGACAGTACAGTGGATCTAGTTTTACAACTGATTATGAGAGACATAAAATTACACGTAATTTTGTGTTGAACTATTAATGTATGTGAGAACCTACCACATGGCATACACTGAGATAGGGATAAACTGGTGAATAAGACATGTTCTATAATTTAGTAAGAGGACGAGACAGTTACACACTTTGGTTTGGCTCCTGTCCACCTTTCTAGCTTCATACACTGCCACTCCCCAGCTTGCAACCTGACCTGTGGTTGTGCTCAACTCCTCCTAATGGTCTTGCACATGCTGTTCTCTCTTCCTGAAATACTGTGCTTCTCTCTGCCTGTTGAACCCTAACTTATACCTCAACCTCCAATATCTTGACTTTCCCAGGCAAAGTTAAGTGCAAGCATGTGTTTTCTCCATTTCACTCACTCAACTTTAATCCTCTTAGAGCTGGTGACCTCTTTTCCCTAGGAAACTGAACTACTGGAAGGCAAAAGATGTGTTGTTCATTTTCATTTCTCTATTTGTGTCTGTGACATAGTGCTTAAAATGCACAATAAACGAGCCAAGAAAAGTGCTATGAACAGATGCTGTGAGGAGATAATTTCCTCGTAATCTCTCCATTAGTTCTTCCATCCTCTCCTTCTAACCATGCCACTAAAAAGCATCTATCTAATTTCCATAGCAAACCAGAGAGGCTTTTTTGACTTACTGATGGTTAGGGTGAGTTAGGCTTTGTTAAACAAGGGAAGGGAAGGGAAAAGAATTTTGGAGGAAAATTTAGGTTTCCCTAATATTTCCCCATGACACCCTGGGGGATGATCTTCACTTTAGCAACACACAGCTGAGACTGAATAATCTTTGTTCTTCCATCCCTTTATTAGACTAGCCAAGTAGGCGAAGTGGTTACGTTTGTCATTTGGCTAGCAGTTAACAACCCTGACACTTTAGCATTAAGAAGACAGGGTGCCTAGTACATTCCATTGTGATCTACAAAAGCTGAAGGAATCAGAGTCAAGTTTCAACCTGTTCCAAGTCCTCATATGGCAAATTAAACAGTTCTCCATCCAAGTGGTATTTGTACCTGTTTATAAAAGTTTTTGTTATATGTTCACTTTAGAAGTTTGCAAAAAGATTAAAGCATATTTTTAGCTTGCTTACAATCTTGTAGGTATGCCCATACTCAAGTGTGTTAATGTATGTTAGTGTGTGTTAGTTGCTCAGTCGTGTCCAACTCTTTGCAACCTCATGGAGCCCTCCAGGTTCCTCTGCCCATACTCATATCATCTGGGAAATTCTGCTCTGTAGAGAGACCTGGTTGTATATTACAAGCGATAAATGAAGTCTAAAGTCAAATGGACTTTTGTGTGAGTCCTGGATATGTCTTTTTTTTCTAGCTTTGTGAACTTGGGCATGTTTCTCAACCTCACTTCACCTCAGTTCCTTCATTTGAAATATGGACACAGCAGTTCTTCCCTCAGTGGGGTTGCTAGGAGGATTAGACAAAGGTCTACATGTAAAGAGCTTTACACAAGATTTGGCATATTGTGAGCTTTCAGTAGACATTCAGTTCAGTTCATTTCAGTCGCTCAGCCATGTCTGACTCTTTGCGACCCCATGAATTGCAGCACGCCAGGCCTCCCTGTCCATCACCAACTCCCAGAGTTTACTCAAACTCACGTCCATTGAGTCAGTGATGCCATCCAGCCATCTCATCCTCTGTCGTCCCCTTCTCCTCCTGCCCCCAGTCCCTCCCAGCATCAGGGTCTTTTCCAATGAGTCAAACCTTCGCATGAGGTGGCCAAAGTACTGGAGTTTCAGCTTTAGCATTAGCTCTTATTATAAGATGAAGATCTTCAGTGCAAGATAAAATCATTTTTTCTTTGCGAGTTTTTCTTTCTTCTTTTTCAAATAACCAGTGCTTAATGGATTCCCACCACCCCTCATTCCACTGCTATGGCAGTAAGAAGTTTATTTCCCCATTCTGATAAAACATAATCTAATGGGGGCTTGCAAGCATGAGAACCTTGGTGGAGATGAAGTGAAGGCCCTGCTGTGGGTGCTATAGTCGGACTTTGTGGGCCTCAGAAAGTCTCTTCCAATGTTTTCCCACCCAGAGAGCTCTTACCTTTGCTGTCCCTGCAAATGCAGTGAGGCATACAGCCTTGCTATTAAGCATTCTTGAGGCTCTTCTACTACTTTGGCAAGAGTGAGCTTTCTCTTCTTCAGCATCACTGATGTTGGCTTGGAATATGGTTTTCAGACAGATTGTCTAAATTATCAACTCCTGTGGGTAGGAATGTTGCTCTGTACAATACATATCAAAATGACATATATATTAATACATAAGTATGTGAGTGTGTGTGTGTGTGCTCAGTTGTGTCCAACTCTTTGCCATTTTATGGATTGCAGTCCACTGGGCTCCTCTCTCTATGGGATTTCCCAGACAAGAATACTGGAGTGGTTGCCATTTCCCGACCCAGGGATCGAACCTGCATCCCCTGGGTCTGCTGCACTGCAGGCAGATTCTTTATCCCTGAGCCACTAGGCAAGTTACATACATAAGTACTTAATATATTTTTAAGCTTACTATTAATTATATGTTTTAATGTTTTATATAACTATAGTGCCATTTGTTCTGAGCCAAAAATGATAGCTCAGTTGGTGAAGAATCCGCCTGCAATGCAGGAGACCCTGGTTTGATTCCTGGGTTGGGAAGATTCGCTGTAGAAGGGGTAGGCTACCCACTCCAGTATTTTGGCCTATGCAGTCCATGGGGTCGCAAAGAATTGGACACCACTGAGCGACTTTCACTTTCATATGGTACAACAAAAATTTTAAAACATTTTAGCCTTTTAATTTTGAGATAATTTTAGACTTACAGAAGAGTGGCCATGACAGTACAGAGAGTTCCTAAATACCCATTACTCAGCTTTCCCTAATGTTAACATCTCATATAACCATGGTGGAGTTATCAAAACTTAGAAACAAACATTTGTACAGTACTATTAACTAAACTACAGATTTCATTAGGATTTCACCATTTCCACCCCCCAGTAATGTCCTTGTTCTGTTTCTGAGTCCCACCCAAGACTTCATGTTACATTCGTTCTGTCCTTTAGTCTTTTCTAATCTGGGACAGTTCGTCAGCCTTTCCTTTCATTTCACAATCTTGGCACTTTTGGAAAATACTGATCAAGCATTTTATAGAATGTCCTTAATTTGTCTGAGTTTGTGTGATGTTTTTCTCCAGATTATTGAGTTTGTAGAGTTTTGGGAGGAGTGCCACAGAAATGACACACCCTTCTCAGTGCATTAGATAAGGCAGTACAACATGACACTGCCATGCTCTCTTACTAGTCATATTTAGTTATTCACTGAAAGATTTCTCTTAATTGAAAAAGAAAAAATATATGAAATTGAGAAAATCTGATACATGTAAAAATTTATCTATCTATATACTTATACACACAAACACAATGTAGTTTTCTCTACACAATGCAGTTTTCTGTGTAGGAACACAGACCTTGTCATTCTGACTTAAACTAACAAGGTTTTGTTCTTAGAAACAGACCCAGAGGGATGGTATGGGGAGGGAAGAGGGAGGAGGGTTCAGGATGGGGAACACATGTATACCTGTGGCGGATTCATTTCGATATTTGGCAAAACCAATACAATATTGTAAAGTTTAAAAATAAAATAAAAAAAAATAAAAGGCTATAAAATTAAGAAAAAAGTTACCTACATATTTCTTTTAAAAAATTATTTTTAATTGAAGGGTAATTGCTTTACAGAATTTTGTTTTCTCTCAAACCTCAACATGAGTCAGCCATAGGTACACATATATCCCCTTCCTTTTGAACCTTCCTCCCATCTCCCTCCCCAGCCCACCCCTCTAGGTTGATACAGAGCCCCTGCTTGAGTTTTCTGAGCCATACAGCAAATTTCCGTTGGCTATCTATTTTACATATGGTAATGTAAGTTTCCATGTTATTCTTTCCTTACATCTCACCCTCTCCTCCCCTCTCTCCATAAGTCTATTCTCTCTGTCTGTTTCTCCACTGCTGCCCTGTAAATAAATTCTTCAGTCCCATTTTTCTAGATTCTGAATATATGCATTAGAATACAATATTTATCTTTTACTTTCTGACTTACTTCACTCTGTATAATAAGCTCATCAGAACTGGCTCAAATGTGTTCCTTTTTATGGCTGAGTAATATCCTGTTGTGTATACATACCACTTCTTTATGCATTCATCTGTCAGTGGACATCTAGGTTGCTTCTATGTTCTAGTTATTGTAAGTAGTGCTGCAATGAACAATGGGGTACATGTGTCTTTTTCAATTTTGGTTTCCTCAGAGTATATGCCTAGGAGCGGGATTGGTGGGTCATATGGTGGTTTTATTCTTAGTTTTTTAAGGAATCTCCATACCGTCTTCCATACTGGCTGTATCAGTTTACATTCCCACCAACAGTGCAAGAGTGTTCCATTTTCTCCACACCCTCTCCAGCATTTATTGTTTGTAGACTTTTTGAGGATGGCCATTCTGACTGGTGTGAGGAGATATCTCATTGTAGTTTTGATTTGCAATTCTCTAATAATGATCAATGTTGAGCATCTTTTCATGTGTTTGTTAGCCATCTGTATGTCTTCTTTGGAGAAATGTCTGTTTAAGTCTTTTCCCCACTTTTTGATTGGGTTGTTTGTTTTTCTGGTATTGAGTTGCATGAGATGCTTGTATATTTTGGAAATTAATCCTTTGTCAGTTGTTTCATTTGCTATTATTTTATCCCATTCTGAGGGTTTTTCATCTTGCTTATAGTTTCCTTTGCTGTGCAAAAGCTTTTAAGTTTAATCAGGTCCCACTTGTTTACTTTTGTTTTTATTTCTGTTGCTGTAGGAGGTGGGTCACAGAGGATCTGCTTTGATTTATGTTATCGAGTGTTCTGCCTATGTTTTCCTCTAAGAGTTTTATAGTTTCTTACATTTAGGTCTTTAATCCATTTTGAGTTTGTCTTTGTGTATGGTGTTAGGAAGTGTTCTAATTTCATTCTTTTACATGTAGCTGTCCAGTTTTCCCAGCACCATTTATTGAAGGGGCTCTCTTTGCCCCATTGTATATTCTTGCCTCCTTTGTCAAAAATAAGGTACCCATAGGTGCATGGGTTTATTTTTGGGCTTTCTATCTCATTCCTTTGGTCTATATGTGTGTTTTTGTGCCAGTACCATACTGTCTTGATGACTGTAGCTTTGTAAGTATAATCTGAAGTTAGGAAGGTTGATTCTTCTTTCTTAAGACTAATTTGGCTATTCGGGATCTTTTGTGTTTCCATATGAATTGTGAATTTTTTTGTTCTAGTTCTGTGAAAAATGCCATTGTTAATTTGATAGGGTTTGCATTGAATCTGTAGATTGTGTTTGGTAGTATAGTCTTTTTCACAATATTGATTCTTCCTACCCAGGAACATGGAATATCTCTCCATCTGTTTATGTCATCTTTGATTTCTTTCATTAGTGTCCTATAATTTTCTGTGTACAGTTCTTTTATCTCCTTAGGTAAGTTTATTTGTAGATATTTAATTGTTTTTGTTGCAATGGTGAATGTGATTGATTAATTTCTCTTTCAGATTTTTCATCATTAGTACATAGAAATGCAAGTGATATCTGTGTATTGATTTTGTATCTTGCAACTTTGCTAAATTCACTGATTAGCTCTAGTAATTTTTTGATACTATCTTTAGGGTTTTCTATGTACAGTTTCATGTCATCTGCAAACAGTGAGAGCTTTACTTCTTTTCCAATCTGGATTCCTTTTATTTTTTTTCTTCTCTGATTGCTGTAGCTAGGACTTCCAGAAATATTTTGAATAATAGTGGTGAAAGTGGACACCCTTGTCTTGTTCCTGATCTTAGGGGGAATGCTTTCAGTTTTTCACCATTGAGAATAATGTTTGCTGTAAACTTTTCATGTACAGCCTTTACTATGTTGAGGTAGGTTCCTTCTGTGCTCATTTGTTGAAGAGTTTTAATCATAAATGGGTGCTGAATTTTGTCAAAGGCTTTTTCTGCATCTATTAAGATTATCATATGGTTTTTATATTTCAGTTTGTTAATATGGTGTAATCACATTGATTGACTTCCATATATTGAAGAATCTTTGCATCCCTGGAATAAACCCAACTTGATCATGGTGTATGAGTTTTTGAGGAGTTGCTGAATTCTGTTTGCTAAAATTTTGTTGAGGATTTTACATCTATGTTCATCAGTGATATTGGCCTGTAGCTTTCTTTTTTGTGTTGCCTTTGTCTGGCTTTGGTATCAGAGTGATGGTGGCCTTGCAGAATGAGTTTGGAAGTGTTCCTTCCTCTGCAATTTTTTGCAAGAGTTTTAGAAGAATAGGTATTAGCTCTTCTCTAAATGTTTGATAAAATTCTCCTGTGAAGACATCTGCTCCTGGGCTTGAGATTTTTGATCACAGCTTCAATTTCAATATTTGGGTTGTTCATAATTTCTATTTCTTCCTGGTTCATTCTTGGAAGATTGAACTTTTCTAAGAATCTGCCCATTTCTTCCAGGTTATCCATTTTATTGCCATGTAGTTGTTCATAATATTCTCTTATAATCCTTTGTATTTCAGCACTGTCTGTTGTAACCTCTCCTTTTTCATTTCTAATTTTGTTGATTCTTCTTTTTTTCTTGATGAGTCTGACTAGACGTTTGTCAATTTTATCTTCTCAAAGAATCAGTGTTTAGTTTTATTAATCTTTACTATTGTTTCTTTTTCATTTATTTCTGCTCAGATCTTTATGATTTCTTTCCTTCTGATAATTTTGTTGTTGTTGTTGTTGTTGCTGCTGTTCTTCTTTTTCCAGTTGTTTCAGGTGTAAAGTTAGGTTGTCTATTCGGTGTTTCTCTTATTTTTTGAGGTAGAAACAAGGTAGTTCTTAGAACTGCTTTTGCTGCATCCCATAGGTTTTGAGTCGTGTTTTCATTGTCATTTGTTTCTAGAAATTTTTTGATTTCCCTTTTGATTTCTTCAGTAACCTGTTGGTTATTTAGAAACGTATCGTTTAATCTCCATGTGTTTGTGTTTTTTAGTTTTTTTCTTGTAATTGATATTCTAGTCTCCTAGCATTGTGGTCAGAGAAGATGCTTGATATGATTTCAGTTTTCTTAAAATTACTGAGGCTTGATTTGTGACCCAAGATGTGGTCTATCCTGGAGAATGTGCACTTGAGAAGAAGATGTACTCTTCTGCATTTGGAGGGAATGTCCTGAAGATATCAATGAGATCCACCTCATTTAATGTATCATTTAAAACTTGTGTTTCCTTATTAATTTTCTGTTTTGATGATCTGTCCATTGGTGTGAGTGGGGTGTTAAAGTCTCCTACTATTATTGTGTTACTGTCAATTTCTCCTTTTATTTCTGTTCATGTTTGCCTTATGTATTGAAGTGTTCCTATGTTGGGGGCAGAGATATATACAATTGTTATGTCTTCCTCTTGGATTGATCCCTTGATCATCATGTAGTGTCCTTCCTTATCTCTTGTAATCTTCTTGATTTTCAGGTCTATTTTGTCTGATATGAGGATTGCTGCTCCAGCTTTCTTTTGCTTCCCATTTGCATGGAATATATTTTTCCATCTTCTCACTTTCAGTCTATATGTGTCTTTAGATCTGAAGTGGGTCTCTTGTAGACAGCACATATATGGGTCTTGTTTTTGTATCCATTCAGCCAGTTTGTGTTTTTTGGTTGGAGCATTTAATCCATTTATGTTTAAATTAATTATTGATAGATATGTTCCTATTGCCATTTTCTTAATTGTTTGGGGTTGATTTTGTAGATCTTTTTCTTCTCTTGTATTTCTTGACTATCTAAGTCCCTTTCACATTTGTTGTAAAGCTGGTTTGGTGGTATTGAATACTCTTAACTTTAGCTTGTTTGAAAAGCTTTTTATTTCTCCATCAATTTTGAATGAGATCCTTGCTGGGTACAGTAATCTTGGGCTGTAGATTTTTCCCTTTCAGTACTTTAAATATATCCTGCCATTCCCTTCTGGCCTGCAGAGTTTCTGCTGAAAGATCAGCTGTTAAATGTATGGGGTTTTCCTTGTATGTTACTTGTTGCTTTTCCTTTGCTGCTTTTAATATTCTTTCTTTGTGTCTAGTCTTTGTTAGTTTGATTAGTATGTGTCTTGGCATGTTTCTCCTTGGGTTTATTCTGTATGGGATTCTTTGCGCCTCTTGAACTTGATTGACTATTTCCTTTTCCATGTTGGGGAAATTTTCAACTATAATCTCTTTAAAAATTTTCTCATATCCTTTCTTTTGCTTTTCTTCTGAGACCCCTATAATTCTAATGTTGGTGCATTTGATATTACCCCAGAGGTCTCTGAGACTATCCTCAGTTCTTTTCATTCTTTTTACTTTATTCTGCTCTTAAGAAGTTATTTTCACCATTTTATCTTCTAGTTCACTGATTCATTCTTCTGCTTCAGATATTCTGCTATCAATTCCTTCTAGAGTATTTTTTAATTTCAGTAATTGTGTTGTTTGTATGTTTATTCTTTAATTTTTCTAGGTTTTTGTTAATTGATTTTTGCATTTTCTCCATTTTATTTTCAAGGTTTTTGATCATTTTTACTATCACTATTCTGAATTTTTTTTCAGGGGGTTTGCCTATTTCCTCTTCATTTATTTGGACTTTTGTGTTTCCAGTTTGTTCATTCATTTGTGTAGTATTTCTCCTTCATTGTCTTTTTCTTTTAAAAAAATTTTTTAAACTTATTGTGTTTGAGGTCTCCTTTCCCCAGGCTTCAAGTTTGGATTCTTTCTTCCTTTTGGTTTCTGCCCTCCTAAGGTTGGTCCAGTGGTTTGTGTAAGCTTCATATAGGGTGAGATTTTTGCTGAGTTTTTGTTTGTTTGATTTTCTTCTGATGCGCAAGGCTGAGTAAGGTGGTATCTTGTCTGCTGATGAGTGGGTTTGTATTTTTGTTTTGTTTGTTGTTTAGATGAGGCACCCTGCACAGTGTGCTACTGGTGGCTGGGTGATGTTGGGTCTTGTATTCAAGTGGTTTCCTTTGTGTAGGTTCTCACTATTTGATACTCCCTAGGGTTAGTTCTCTGGTAATCTAGGGTCTTGGAGTTAGTGCTCCCATTCCGAAGGCTCAGGGCTTGATCTTTCTGTCCATGAGAAGATGAAAGGTAGACTTATTGCTTGAGGTGATGAGGCTGTGAATCTTTGTGGAAGAGTTTCAGTTTTGAGGAATTTGAGGAATAGGAGTGAGAAGAAAGCACTCAGGTGCAATTACACCTCAGTTCTGTAGTCAGTGCCTTGATCCAGAAACTGCACTGGACAGAAGGACTTCACAGAGGGACACTGACCTTGAGGTGACATAAAGGGAAGGGAGATGAGAGTCAGAGAAGGGTTTGGAAAGCAAGAGTATCCTTTATGCAAATCTATATATTTCTTGTGTTGACTGGTGTTAGTGCATTTTACTTCCAACATGGATTTATTTATTTTAAAATTTTTTATTGGAGTATAGTTGGTCTACGATGTAGTGTTCATTTCTGCTGTACAGCAAAGTGAGTCAGTTATATGTATGCATATACCCACTCTTTTAAAGATTCTTTTCCCATGTACGTCATTACAGAGTACTGAGTAAGGTTCTCTGTGATTCACAGTAGGTCCTTATTTGCTGTTGTTCAATTGCTCAGTCATGTCCAACTCTTTGGGACTCCATGGATTGCAGCACTCCAGGCTTCCCTGTCCTTCACCATCTCCCAGAGTTTGCTCAAACTCATGTCCTCTGAGTTGGTGATGTCATCCAACCATCTCATCCTCTGTTGTCCCCTCCTTCTCCTGCCTTCAGGTCTTTATTAGTTATCTATTTTATATATAATAGCATGTATATGTCAATCTCAATCTCCCAATTTACCCCTCCCACTCTTTCCCCCTAGTAACCACAAGATTGCTTCCTACATCTGTGACTCTATTTCTGTTTTATAAATAAATTCATTTGTGTCATTTTTTTAGATTCCACATATAAGCAGTATCATATGATATTTGTCTTTATCTGTCTGACTTACATCACTCAGTATGACAAGCTCTAGGTTCATCCATGTTGCTGCAAATAACATTATTTCATTCTTTTTAAAGGCTGAGTAATATTCCACTATATATATATATATATATATATACATTCCACTATATATATATTCTTTATCCATTACTCGGTAGATGGACATTTAGGCTGCTTCCATGTCTTGGCTATGGTAAACAGCACTGTAATTAACAGTGGAGTGCATGCATTTTTTATAATTATGGTTTTCTCTGCATATGTGCCAGGAGTGGGATTGCTGGATTATATGACAACTTATTTTCAGTTTTTTTTGAACCTCATAGAGGTTGTACCAATTTACATTCCATCAATAGTGTAGGAGGGTTGCCCTTTCTCCACACCCTCTCTAGCGTTTATTGTTTGTATACTTTTTGATGAATTCAGACTGATGTGAGGTGATAGCTCATTGTAGTTTTGATTTGTATTTCTCTAATTTAGTGATACCTCATGCTAAGAGTTGACTCATTCAAAAAGACTCTGATGCTGGGAGGGATTGGGGGCAGGAGGAAAAGGGGACGACAGAAGATGAGATGGCTGGATGGCATCACCAGCTCGATGGACGTGAGTTTGAGTGAACTCCGAGAGATGGTGATGGACAGGGAGGCCTGGTGTGCTGAGATTCATGGGTTAGCAAAGAGTCGGACATGACTGAGCGACTGAACTGAACTGAATTTAGTGATGTTGAGCATCTTTTCATGTGCTCTGCCAACATGGATTTAAAATGAGGTCATTGGTAATCATCTCTGATGCTAATTTTATTTTAATATTATATATATGTATATATATATATTTCCAGTATTATTTTATTTATGTAAAGGCCCAAAATGGACAAATTAAATCTCTGGTGATAGAAATCAGAATGGCAATTGTCTTCGGGGGTAATGTATAATACTTTGGGGTGCTAGTAATGTTCTATATCTTCATGTAGGTGGTGGTTACATAGGTGTGTCCACTTGATAAAATTTTATCAAGACATAGGACGTATCTATCTATCTATAATTTGTCCCCCCTTTATAATTTTATAATTAAAACATCTATTTAAAAAATTTCCAGACTCATCCTTAGTTCAAATATCCAAATATTTTTCATGCTCTTGGAAGCAAGTATCCTGACACCAGTTTTAAAGATAAACCTAAATTTTTATCAGTTATTAGAAACTCTGTGTCTCACAGATGTGTCTAATTTTTAAAAAAATTTTTTGATATTCTTTGCTTAAGAGATTATTGTACCTTGTAGTAATTTTATAAGTTTATTCACTGAGGAAAGTGGTATTTTCTTTGGTTTCTTCTAAGTTTACCTTCTCAATTTGAAAGAGAATTCTTTTTTTCCCCTAAAAGTTAAAACTCAGTGTTATAAGGCACTTTTCTTACATTATTTGAAATGTATATATTATCACATTCTTACTTAGTGTTCACTTTGGTCGCATGCAAAATACTATTCACTTTCACTTTAATTTGCAAGGAATGTATATTTTTGTCCTTCTACTTTTCTCATTTAATGAAGCCACTCTGGTCTAAAATTATAACATCTCTTTTTGGAGGAGTTAGGGCCAATAATGGGCTTCCCTGGTGGCTCATACAGTAAAGAATCTGCCTGGAATGCTGGAGACCAGGTTCAATACCTGGGTCAGGAAGATCCTCTGGAGAAGGAATGGCTACCCACTCCAGCCATTCCTCCAGCAAGAATGGTTATCAATTCTTGCCTGGAGAATTCATGGGCAGAGGAGCCTGGCAGGCTATAGTCCATGGGGTCACAAAGAGTTGGACATGAGTGAGCGACTGCCACACATACACATACACACAGGGCCAATTCTGCATGGGGATTCTGGTCACATTGCAGTTTCATAAAAGGACAATGTCATAATGTATTAGTAAAGTACAAATCTTGTCCTCCTTTACCAGTTTACTAGTGAGGTTGTTCTGGTCTAGCCTGACTTTGGATTTTTAATTATTTTTAACTATCCCTTGTTTAGAGATATTCTTTGATGTACAAATGAAAGGGATTAAAGTTAGGGATTATTAACTGTGGAGTTGCTTTAGCATGTAGAAGGCTGATGAATACATTTACAGCAACACATAAATATGAATCCTTGTCTTAAAAAATAAAAAACACACCATGTATTCATTTAAGATGTTTGAAATGCTTCACAAACATCATGGCACACCCATCTTGCCTGATTACCCCATGGGAATATAATTTTGTTTTATTTATTTTCCTGTAGAACAGCCTTCATTGTTTGAAATGTGAAGTGGGAGAGGAGAGGCTAGCACAGTTCAGGCTCCCAGGTTGGCTCCACAGACCTGATATCAAAGGAGAACGAATCAGTACCTTGGGGAGGAGCCTGCTGAACCCTGCTGCTCCTTGGAGCCTGATGTCCAGGTGCTCGAGGTTAGTACTCATGGACTGGAAGCCACCGGTACCAAAGGCATGACACAGAGAAGGCCAGAGCCCTTTCTGGACCTCTGCACATGGCCAGGACTGAAGGGAAAGTTGTTTAATGCTATTCTGATTCACAGAGGTGTATTGATGGCATAAAAAAATGTCCAAAATGTTTACTGGTAGAGGCAAGCAACTTTCTATTTTTTAAAATCTGAGCTGTAAATTTTCTGTTACCTTATTAAATTCTACTCTTATACACTCCAAATAAGACTGTACAAAATACTTTTTCTTTCAGTTGGTCATGATCTTGGGTGGGTTTAAGCTGTCTCTGGACTATGGTAACCGAATCAGTTCAGTTTAGTCGCTCAGTTGTGTCCAACTCTTTGCGACCCCTCAGCATGCCAGGTCTCCCTGTCCATCACCAGCTCCCGGAGTCCAGCCAAACCCATGTCCATTGAGTCAGTGATGCCATCCAACCATCTCATCCCTTGTCGTCCCCTTCTCCTCCTGCCTTCAATCTTTTCCAGCATCAGGGTCTTTTCCAATGAGTCAGCTCTTTTCATCAGGTGGCTAAAGTATTGGAGTTTTAGCTTCAGCATCAGTCCTTCCAATGAATATTCAGGACTGATCTCCTTTAGGATGGACTGGTTGGATCTCCTTGCAGTCCAAGGGACTCTCAAGAGTCTTCTCCAACTCCACAGTTCAAAAGCATCAATTCTTCAGTGCTCAGCTTTCTTTATAGCCCATCTCTCACATCCATACATGACTACTGGAAAAATCATAGCTTTGACTAGATGGACCTTTGTTAGCAAAGTAATGTCTCTGCTGTTTAATATGCTGTCTAGGTTGGTCACAGCTTTTCTTCCAAGGAGAAAGTGTCTTTTAATTTCATGGCTGTAGTTACCATCTGCAGTGATTTTGGAGCCCAAAAATATAAAGTCTCTCATTATTTCCATTTTTTCTCCATCTATTTGCCATGAAGTGATGGGACCAGATGCCACGATCTTCGTTTTCTGAATGTTGAGTTTTAAGCCAACGTTTTCACTCTCCTCTTTCACTTTCATCAAGAAGCTCTTTAATTCTTCAGTTTCTGCCATAAGGGTGGTGTCATCTGCATGTCTGAGATTACTGATATTTCACCCAGCAATCTTGATTCCAGCTTGTACTTCATCTAGCCCAGCATTTCTCATGAGGTACTCTGCATATAAGTCAAATAAGCAGGGTGACAATATACAGCCTTGATGTACTCCTTTTCCTATTTGGAATCAGTCTGTTCTTCCATGTCCAGTTCTAACTGTTGCTTCTTGACCTGCATACAAATTTATGAACAGGTGGGTCAGGTGGTCTGGTATTAACATCTCTTTCAGAATTTTCCAGTTTATTGTGATCCACAGAGTCAAAGACTTTGGCAAAGTCAAGAAAGCAGAAGTAGATGTTTTTCTGGAACTCTCTTGCTTTCTCGATGATCCAACAGATGTTGGCAATATGATCTCTGGTTCCTCTGCCTTTTCTAAATCCAGCTTGAACATCTGGAAGTTCATGCTGTTGAAGCCTGGCTTGGAGAATTTTGAGCATTACTTTGCTAGTGTGTGAGATGAGTGCAATTGTGTGGTAGTTTGAACATTCTTTGACATTGCCCTTTTTGGGATTGGAATGAAAACTGACCTTTTCCATCCTGAGGTCACTGTACCTCATTCACATATGCACCCAAATGTCAGTTTCTCAGAGCCCTTCTCTGAGCACTTTACCTCTCTGTCTAAAATAATACTCCCATCATTCTCTGTCCCTTACCATGCTCTGATTTTCATTCAGTGTTATCTGATATTATAGTATGTTATAACTATCTAATATTATAGTCTTATGTTTTAAAATCTGTAATTCTCACTAAAATTTAAGTTCCATAGTGGCAGACAGTTAGTTTTGCTTTTTATTATATCCGTAGCACACAAAGCAGTACCTAGTACACAGTAGGGGCTCAACAAATTGAACAATTGAATATTTTTTCCTTGTTATTTTGATCTGCCACTATGTACCTTATTTTAATTTCAAAGGGCACAAATTAAGGACAATTTCTACCTTCTAGAATTCTCTTGATCTAGAAGAACAGACATTTATGCACACATATAATTATAATGCAGGGTACAAATTTATATGTAGTGGAGATTTATAGGTAGTGGAGATGATTATTTGAAAAAATTGGGAAGAAATTTAACCTAAACAGAATTTAAAAGAATGAATTAAAGTTTATCAGCAGATGTAAGTAGAGTGAAAGGGAAGGCATTCCAAGATAGTATCAATGGTATATGTACAGGCAGAGAGGCATGAAATAGCAGGTTGTATTTGAGGGTCTGTAAGCAAGAGAGTTCCAGAAAAACATCTATTTCTGCTTTATTGACTATGCCAAAGCCTTTGACTGTGCAGATCACAATAAACTGTGGAAAATTCTGAAAGAGATGGGAATACCAGACCACCTGACCTGCCTCTTGAGAAACCTATATGCAGGTCAGGAAGCAACAGTTAGAACTGGACATGGAACAACAGACTGGTTCCAAATAGGAAAAGGAGTACATCAAGGCTGTATATTGTCACCCTGTTTATTTAACTTATATGCAGAGTACATTATGAGAAACGCTGGGCTGGAAGAAGCACAAGCTAGAATCAAGATTGCTGGGAGAAATATCAATAACCTCAGACATGCAGATGACACCACCCTTATGGCAGAAAGTGAAGAGGAACTAAAAAGCCTCTTGATGAAAGTGAAAGAGGAGAGTGAAAAAGTTGGCTTAAAACTCAACATTCAGAAAACGAAGATCGTGGCATCTGGTCCCATCACTTCATGGGAAGTAGATGGGGAAACAGTGGAAACAGTGTCAGACTTTATTTTTTTTGGGCTCCAAAATCACTGCAGATGGTGACTGCAGCCATGAAATTAAAAGACGCTTACTCCTTGGAAGGAAAGTTATGACCAACCTAGATAGCATATTCAAAAGCAGAGACATTACTTTGCCAACAAAGGTCTGTCTAGTCAAGGCTATGGTTTTTCCAGTGGTCATGTATGGATGAGAGAGTTGGACTATGAAGAAAGCTGAGCGCCGAAGAACTGATGCTTTTGAACTGTGGTGTTGGAGAAGACTCTTGAGAGTCTCTTGGACTGCATGGAGATCCAACCAGTCCATTCCAAAGGAGATCAGCCCTGGGTGTTCTTTGGAAGGAATGATGCTGAAGCTGAAACTCCAGTACTTTGGCCACATCATGAGAAGAGTTGACTCATTGGAAAAGACTCTGATTCTGGGAGGGATTGGGGGCAGGAGGAGAAGGGGACGACAGAGGATGAGATGGCTGGATGACATCACCGACTCGATGGACATGAGTTTGAGTGAACTCCAGGAGATGGTGATGGACAGGGAGGCCTGGCTTGCTGTGATTCATGGGGTTGCAAAGAGTTGGACATGACTGAACTATTGAACTGAACTGAAAAATTTCAGTGTGCTGAAATAAGTGGTGTGGTGAGAGAGTTGGTAAAGATGATGCAGGCAAATAGGGAGGACTCAGGATATGAAGAGCCTTATATGCCATGCTCAGGTGTGTAAATTTTCTCTAGCAGCCAGAGAGGAAGCTCTAAAGACATTTAAGTTGGGATTGATATGATTTTCATTCTGGTCACTTCACTCACACTTTAGAAATGCCACTCTAGCAGCCTTATTGGTGCCAGAGGTAAGAGATTCATCTTGAAATACTCCAGATGAGAGGTGATGAGAGCATGAAGGAGAAATACTTGATAAAAGGATGTATGCTGCTGATGTACTCAGTCGTGGCCGACTCTGTGATCCCATGGACTGTGGCCCACCAGGTTCCTCTGTCCATGGAATTTTCCAGGCAAGAATACTGGAGTGGGTGGCCATTTCCTTCTTCAAAAGGATGTATGAGACTATTATAATTTTATGAAAACAATTTTTTTTATGATCATACAACTTTTGGTTTTGTTTCTATAACTTAAAGAAACAACCTTCTAATATAAATCTAGTTTCACCAATAGACACTCTCAATGGGAAAAGAACATACTGATCAGACAATTTAAGTAATCCAGTTGGGATTGAGGTTTACTTTTGATATTTATCATTTGCCTCATGAGCTTTGCTAGTAAAGCCAATTCTTTAGAGGCTAATCACCCCTTTAAAATGTGATAACTTTAATTTCTGAACATGCAGAATTGAGAATAAGACCCTTTAGTAACATCTCCAAAGTACAGAGATCCTTCAAAGTCTTAAACAAATAGAATTACTATTTATGAGAGGTATTATTAATCATAAACTTTTTACACCATTCTACAAAAATTTAGAATTTATTAGGAATTTCAGCAAAACAAGCTCCTGAACTATAGCTAACACATAATTTGAATAATAAAATATCTTACTTTTAAATACAATGAATTTATTTCCAGTAGCATTCTCATTAAAAACAGTGAAGTATTTTCATTTATTAAAAATGTATTTATCAATAAAATACATAAAGTATTATAAGCATAAATGTAAATCAATTTATCTCCATTGTTCATGTTATTTGATGGTTATAGTATTTTAATAATTAACAGACGCATAAATATATATATTTATAGGAGATTCTCAAAAATAATGATTCCATTTAATAACTACTGTTATACTCATCAGTATTTTCTCTGTGATCTGGATCCAACATCAGGAGATGGACTGGTCCTTGGCTGGCTGTTCTGTAACATAATTTCAGAATATATTCTTTTACTGTAGTATTCATAGACTTTAAGGTAAAATCTGTTAGGTGGATCTCCTTACAGATTACAGATTTTAATAAGACTGAACTCATAATTCAATTTCTCAAATGCTACATAAACATCAATCTCAACATGATGACTATCACTTTATATAAGGCATCATACTAATTATAATGGTTCATAATCTTTACTCTTTGCTATTGGCAAGATGTTTACAGGTGCTTTTTAAAAATCATAACCTGCTGTGTAAATGGTCAAAATTTAATAATTTTAGTTTCTACAGGAATCACTTGGAGCCCATATAATACCCCAGGAGTAGTTTAACAATGTTAGGCTAAAGAAGTTCTTGGGAAAGTGATTGTTAAAAATTCATTAATTTTATTTAAAAAGCAGGTAAAATATTCCAAACTGAAAATTCTGCTTCTAAGATTCCTAGTTTTTATATTGAAAAATCATGGGAGGGCCTGGAGGCTGCCCTGCAGTAACCCTTTTATCCTATATTGTTTGCATTTTATCTGTATGTCCGTGTTATAATGCACAGACTTACTTCCTTACTTGAGGAAAGGAAAGTGTTTTCTGCTTTCGAGTCCCAGCCTGACACAGGGTAAGAACTGAGCCTTTATTTGTTCAGTGAATAAAAATAGGCAAATATAATACTTTTTACAAAAAGAAAAAATCAGACTGCTACGGTTTCCAAAAAGAAGAACTTCTAAATTTTGGGTAAAACAAAGTCTGAGCTTGGTTGACACTGAAGTCAAGTCTTAAAAGAATAGAGGAGAGAGGAATTTAGGAGCACTCCTGTGAAGCAGTGGGAGCAGTGTGGGCCCGGGATGCTGCAAGAAGTTCCAGGGAGACCTGCTTCTTACTCAAGAGTATGTAAATTATGACCTGTAGAGCAACTGGAGATGAGGGTGAAAAGCTCTTGAGTGTAGTTCTCTGGAGTTTTTTCAAATTACTTTTCATTATCTATTTATTTATTTTTGGGTGCACTGGGTCTTCATTGCTGCACCGGCTTTTTCTAGCTGCAGCAAACAGTGGCTGCTCTTTGCTGCATTGGGGTGACTTCTCTTGTTGCAGAACACAGGCTGTAGGTGAAGGGGCTTCAGCAGTTGTGGCCCGTGGGCTCTGCAGTTGTGGGTCACAGGCCCTAGAGTGCGGGCTCAGTAGTTGTGGTGCATGGGCTTAGCTGCTCTGTGGCATGTGAAATCTTCCTGGGCTGGGGATCGAACCCTGTCCCCTGCACTGGCAGATGGATTCTTATTCAAGGTACCACCAGGGAAGTCTTAATTTTATCTTTCAGGTGATGGGTAACTACTGAGATTGGGTTTTAAGAAAGAGAGTGTTATGTTCCTACTTGGCTCTTTAAAAAGATTACTCTGATGGTGATGGTGTGAAAGACACAGTGGTGAGAGCAAAAAGGGAGGCTGTTGAAATGGTCTAGATGAGACATGGTGAATTCTTAAACTAAGATAATAGCAGAAATGGAGAGGAGTCAACAGATTTGAGATGCACTTTATTATTGGGAGGATTTATTGACTAGGGGTTAAGGGAGAATGAGAAGTCTGGATAAGATATAAATTTCTCTCTGGGAAATTTGGTGGATAATGGTGTCATTGATTGAAATAAGGATTATAAAAGGTAGAACAGATTTTGGGGGGAATATGGGAAAGTGTAAATCCTGACTCATCACTGAGAACTCATCACCAGAACTCATCACAGTTCTGAGAGTTAAGAAAATCACTTAATGTCGCCAACTTAGAAGATTAAACAGAAGAGTATCTATGAGACCATTTGGTACAGTGCTTTTCAACGGTAGGAGCCTAGTAAGTGTGAGTTTCCTTTCTTCTACTTATATCTCAAAAATGTTCAGTTGCCACAAAGACTGTATTGATTAAATGTTAACACTCAGGGGCTTCCCAGGTGGTGCACTGGTAAAGAATCCACCTGCCAATGCATGATACAGGTTCGACCCCTAGGTTGGAAGATCCCCTGGAGAAGGAAATGACAACCCATTCCAGTATTCTTGCCTGGAGAATTCCACGGACAGAGGAGCCTGGCGGGCTGCAGTCCATGGGTTTGGAGTTGGACACGACTGAGTGAGTACACAACAACATTAACACTCAGGGACTTCCCAGGTGGTCCGGTGGCTGGGAGCCCACAGGGCTGTGGGTGTGGTCGTGGTCGGGAAACCAAGACCTCAGCTGACAGGACAGCTGAGCCAGTGTGCTCTGGAGCCTGCGCTCTGCAACCAGAGGAGCCTGTGTGCCCACAAATGGAGAAAGCCTGTGCAGCCAAAGCAAGCAAACAGATAAACAACACTCAGTAGAGGCCTTTGGAAGAACACTAGAAACAGTGGTACTTTTATGGAGCATAAAATCCTTAGAATATTAAAAAAGGTTTCAGGTTCACTGCATTTTATTGAAGTCTGAAAAATGTGGATAATTTATATATTCACAGACCATGAATAAAAAAGCCATATAATCTCCACCAATATTTTCAAGGATTGAGTATGTGCAAATTTCTATGAAGTGGGCAGATAAGTGAAAAAAATCCTCTGAGATCCAAAAAAGATTATTCACTTAGAAAGACAACTAACAAAGCACATATGGAGTATACATGTGTAAAACCAGATATACTGCAGTAATAAGTTCAGAGGAGGCTTAGAGTATCATAGATGGATTGGTCACAGCATGCTTCATGGGAGAAGTAACATTAAACTGCAGCTTAGAGGGTTGTGCCTGAAGAGTAGAGAAAAATATAGTGCAGATAGGAATTGGGCAAGAACGTAAGTAAAGCATGAGAAAAACATGAAAGCAGAGCAGAGCATTGCAAACTTAATTCACATTAAATATATTAAACATGTTTGGCTAGAATAGATCGACATTGTACATTGTGGGATTAAAAATTGTTGTTAGAATAATTCATATTTTTTAGAAGAGAAGTTATATTCTGCATGTAAATTTCATGTAAATACTTTTTGGAATGTCACTTTTTTTGGAGATAATTTAAACTAGTAAGATGACCATGTGCATTAGTTGCTCAGTCGTGTCTGACTCTTTGTGATCCCATCGACTGTAGCCCACCAGCCTCCTCTGTCCATGGGATTCTCGAGGCAGGAATACTGGAGTGGGTTGCCATTTCCTTCTCCAGGGGATCTTCCTGACCCAGGGATTGAACCCAGGTCTCCCACATTGCAGGCAGATTCTTTACCGTCTGAACCACCTGGGAAGCCGAGGTGGCAATAATAATAATAGTGCAACTTAACATGTATTTAGCACATGCTATGTTATAGGTTCTGTTCTAAGTGCTTTACATGGGTGATTACCTCACATAATGCTAATCAGTACTCTATGGGGGTGGATACTATTAAAGTGATTATGAGTGTTCAATGAAGGAATACAGGAAAGAGTGGGTTGAATACTTCTCTTCTGAAAAATCTCAGAACAGTACTTGCTCTAAGCAATAGCAGTTGACTGTGCTATGAAAGATACTGAGGTGGCTCTCCTGCTTACAATTATTCCTCTAACCCAAGTATTAAAGTGCCTGAAATCTCACTATTAGAAATCCATTATTGTTCTTTCTAGACAATGGTTTCAAATGATTTAAATGGTTTTATACCTTTCAGAATGATTTTTAAAATTATAAAGTATCTTTTAAAATTCATACTAAACACATTGCTTGCTTGCTTGCTGTTGCTGCGTCGCTTCAGTCGTGTCCGACTCTGTGCGACCCCATGGACTGCAGCCTACCAGGCTTCTCCGTCCATGGGATTCTCCAGGCAAGAACACTGGAGTGGGTTGCCATTTCCTTCTCCAATGCATGAAAGTGGAAAGTGAAAGTGAAGTCGCTCAGTTGTGTCTGACTCAGTGACCCCATGGACTGCAGCCTACCAGGCTCTTCTGTCCATGGGATTTTCCAGGCAAGAGTACTGGAGTGGGTTGCCATTGCCTTCTCCACTAAACACATTAGGAAGAAAAAATACATCAGTTTACTTCTATGCCTGAGATGAGAAACCCAGATCAACACTATCAAGCACTGGTATGGGGGAAACATCCCAAAGGGCAATTGAATGGGGTAAATATGCAAACAGCAACAACAATAAAACCATATATGTGGGGTGGAGGGTGGTGGATTAATATATAAACTTTACTCAAGTTGTGAATTTTCCAGAGAGATATACAACTTCTGGGAATGAAACATCAATTCTCCAATGTTAAACCAATGACATTTGGGTTTTTAGTACTGGGGTACCTGATAGATATTATACAATTAGTGTTGCTAGGTGGAGAAATTTAGTTTCTGAATTAACTACATAATACTTGTACATTGTAAAGCTATAATATAGCATTATAATTTAAAAACAAAATTCTTGTTCATATGGATAGGAAAACATTGGAGATGAATGAAAAACAAAAAAACAATGATAAAAAGCTTATCTGCAATATCTCCAAAATAACAAATACTTTTGAACAAACATTTTTGCCATTTAAAGAGATAGAAATATTTTTTGGAAAAATCTCTATTGACTAGAAATAGGCTATACTACAGGTGTCCTGGTAAATACAATTTTAATGGTCTCTTGAACATACAGAAAGTGTAAGAATATGGTTATATATTGCCTTTTTAGAACTTTAATATTAAATAATTTTACATATATAAAATACAATGAAGATCCAAGAACAAATTTTGAAATCTTTTAAAAGACCAAAGTACATCGAAAGCCCATGCACTTATTCCAAAGGGAGGAACTAAGCTTGGACATCTAAAAGTGTGGACATCTGTTTTTGGGACTATAGATAACAAGCAGTTAAATAGAATTGGGCAAGACACAGGTAGAAATAAGCCCAAGTGATTAAAAGAAAAACAGGCTACAAAAACATAAACTGAGAACTCTGCATTCATAATAACCTGAATAAAAAAATAAGCTGAATCTAATCATGAGAAAACAATCAGACAAATCCAGACTATAGGGTATTCAATATAATCGGTCTGGATGCTTCGCAAGTGTCAATGTAGATGAAAGATTGAAAAAGAGGAGACTTTTCTAGGTTAAAAGATACAACAACCAAATGCAACATTATAATCCTGGGTTAGATCCTGGATCAGAGAAATAAAATAGCCACAGAGAGTTTTTTTTAGACAACTGAAGAACTTTGAATGTGGAATGTGTATCAAATAATATGTGATATTAAATTTCTCGGGTGTGATAATTTTGATGATGTAGGTGAATTTCTGTATGCTGGGGTATTAGAGGGGAAGTATCACCATGTCTACACTTTTAAGCAGTTCATTAAAATATATGTTTGTGTGTGTGTAACTATGCATCTTCTGTCCCATCTACCCTGTCCTATCCAAGCCCACCTATTCTACTTTGCTCTTTCATCTGCCCATCCATCCATACATGAGATAAACCAAAGATGGCAAAATGTCATCAGCTGGTGAATCTAAATGAAGAGTAAAATAACATAAAATAAAAACAGCAGACAGACGGTCAAACAAAAATAAAATGTTCAAATCTCCAGGCAGAATATGGCAAATGAAACCGTATTGATGGAGGAGGGGGATGGAGTAATTTTGATGTCATAACTCTGTGAATTTATACCATTTTCCCTGAGAAAGGAAGGTTGCTGACCGATGTTACTGATGTTAAAATAAGGAAGAGTAACGTGTTTAGAGAGAAAGTTAATGGTTACCATCTGTCAACTGATGAAATGCTCTCAATGTAAAAATCTTTATGTTATGATTTTTTTAAATGAGAGGATACTTACTTGATTCTAAGAAAACATCTTATAATTAAAAAGTTGATTGGGGAGAAAAGCTTCCTAAAAGTCAATCTCAAGAAAAATTATTACCAATAAAGGATTTTTACATATAAAAACATGATGTTTCCTAAAAAAAGAAAACAAAAAATACTCTGAAAATACTTACCAGAAGTGGTATTATTTGTAAAGTACTTTTGATGATGGATTTTTGCAAATGGTTTCTTGTATATCTGAAATAATTATACCATGATATATAAATAATTTAGTTATATATATTGAAAGGACTGGCTAAAGAATCAAATATTAAATTCTGATGTATCAAAATATTCAAAACTGAATAAGAAACTTTTTTCCTTATTGTCCTCAGAAACAGTTGAGTTAATTTGATTAAAAACTATTATTATACACAAAATTTATGTTCCTAAAAAGACATTCCTAGTACTTTGACTGTTCCATACCAATCTTTATTCAAATGCTAGGTTATTTTTTCTTTAAAAATTTTCTATCTTCTTGTTTTTTTCTTTTTTAATTTTTCTATCTTTTTAAACAAAAAACAAATTTCATTCTTGGAGGATCTCAGGAAAAAGGATGAGATGTTTAGCTACTGAGGTGCAAAAAGTTTAGTAATTTGGTCAGCTCTTGCCTTTTCAATGTTTTTGCTTTTGTCCATATAATAGCAAGGATCTGGACAAAAGAAAAAAATTAAGACAGAATCTTTTATATGAAGCATTTAAGATATGTGGAAGTATCTAAAGGTAAAAAAGAACCCTCCAAAAAAACTGAGTTGATGCTTTTATTCTATATCTGCTTAATTTTTGGAGAAGGAAATGGCAACCCACTTCAGTATTCCTGTCTGGAAAATCCCATGGACAGAGGAGCCTAGTGAGCTATGGTCCATGGGGATGCAAAGAGTTGGACACTACTGAGCACAGCACAGCTGCATAATTTTACCTTAAACCTACAGCTTTAGTTATGTATTGCTTTTGTAGATTCAGTACACTGTCTTTTATTAATGTATTAAGCATTTAATTTTGAAATTAACACAGAGTATGTAAAACATATGTGCATATTTATTCAGTAATAATAAAGCTAATGTCTTGTGTAACTACCTAGACTAAGATATTTGAACATTATCATCACTTTGGAGAAATCCTGGAATACCTCAGATGCTCTGGGGATTGCATTCTCTTCCCTGCTCACAGAGGTAATGCACTAAACTGGCTTTGCTTCTTTATAGATTTAATACATGTATGCATATCCCCCAAATAATTGTCTAGTTTTGCATGTTTCTTTACATAAATGGTATTTCCGAGATTTGCCTTATTTTTGCTCAAAATTATATATTATTTGGATTCATCCATGATGACGTGTGTAGATCTAGTTTTCCATGTGTGTAGCTGTTCATTTTCCTTGTTGAATAGTAATTCAGAACCTGAATATACCACATATATGTGTGTGTGTATATATATATTTTAAAATTTTTGGCTTTTGTTGTTATGATGATCTCTATCCGCTGGAGAAAGGAATGGCAACCCACTTCAGTATTGTTGCCTAGAGAATCCCATGGACAGAGGAATTTAACAGGCTACACTCCATGGGGTTGAAAAGAGTCGGACACAACTAAGCAACTAACACACACACACTACACATACTTATACATGTTTCCTGATACACAGGTGCAGTTTTCTCTAGATATGCACCTAGAAGTAAAATTGCTAGGTTGTAGGGTATGTTCATGTTCAATTTATTACATGCGTAGCAAAACATTTCCTAAAAGATTGCCTCAGTTTACGTTCCCATCAGCATTATCAGAGAGCTCTAATTGCTGTATGTCTTTGCCAACACTTAGCATTGCCATGCTTTTAAACTCCTGTCTTTCTGATGAGTATATAACTGTATCTCATTGTTTTATTTTGCATTACTAAAAATGTTGAATAATCTATTAGTGCTTATTGTCATTTGCATTTTCGTTGTTGTGACGTTCCTGTTCATCTTCCCACACCTATTTTTCTACTAAATTGACTTTTCTTATTGATACATAGAAGTTCTTTATATATTTGAACGATGTATTAAATTTTCTTCTGTTTTGTGGCCTGCCTTTTCATTCTTTTAATGTTCTGATATGAAGAAAAGTTTGTAACTTTAATACAGTAAAATTTATTATCTTTTTCCTCTATGGGTTATGATCCTTGTGCTCTACTTAAGAAATCTTTCCTTGAAATCCTGAGATTACAAATATTTTCTATACTACCTCCTAAAAGCTTTATATATATATTTCATATTTAATCTTTAATCACCTTGTAACTGATTTTTACTTATGTAATAGGAGCTCAATTTAGTTTCTATTTGGTGCCCAATTGTTGCAATATGAAGTGACAAACAACTTATCTCAGAATGACCCCAGAAGTTCTTCATAGCTATTTGGGACCAAAGAATGGGTTCTCATCCTATGTGAAAAGGCTTTACCTAAATCCAATCAGTAGCTCATTCCAGTGAAAAAGGCTGCAGTTTCTCACACTGGGATCCCAATCAGATGTTTGTTAGACTGGTTTATATTGTCCCATGGCTCTTAGATCCTCTGTTCTGGTGTTTTCCTTCAAACGTTTTGGTGTTTCAGTTTGGAAATTTTCTCTCACCTATCTTCAAATTCATAAATTCTTCCCTCAGCTTTGTTGAATCTACTGACAAGTACATAGAATACATTACTAATTTCTGTTACAGTGTTCCTATTTCTCACATTTCTATTTGACCCTTTTGTATGGTTTCCATCTCTCTGATGAAATTCTTATCTGTTCAGGCTTGTAATCTCCCATGTGGCCCACCTTTTCCACTATAACCTTTAACATATTAGTCATAGTTATTTAAAATTATCTATCCAATAGTTTCAACATCTAGGCCATCTGTGTCTCACTCTGTTCATTGCTTTGTCCCTTGACTGTGAGTTTTTTTTCTTGCTTTTTAAGTTTTGACTGAATGCTGAACTTCTTGTTTGAGGTAAATATGTTTGTGCCAGAAAATGGGCATGTCTTTTCTGTTAGACAATTGGTGTGTATGTACGTGTGTGTGCGTGTCGTTAATCAACTCAGTTTGAGTTTTATTGTTGCTATGGTTACCTTCAGTACATCAATGGTTTCAAAATTCTCTAGTGTTATTTTGTGCTTTTTCAGGTGTCCGAGGTTTTTCCCTTAAATTTTCCCCTCTACTTTCAGTTTTTGCCTCCCTGTGTGTCTGCACAGTACCACGAGACTCTCTATGCTCTTGCTTTTCTCCAGCTGATTTCCATTGCTTGTTCTTTGGTACTCGCTGGCGTTGTAGTGGGGGAGTAGTGGAGTTTTTCTGTTTTCTTGCTCCAGGCTTAGTCTTAGGCATGTCCCCTATGCCTCCTCAGTCATTCTGCTCCTCCTTTTCAGGGCAGTCCACTTTGTGGACTTTGGAAGGTTTTGTGCAAGAAAATTTTGTGCCCCTTCTCCAATAACATGATACCTCTAATAATATGGGTCTCTGCCTCCTTTTTGCCCCTTCTCCAACAGTAGAAGCCTACTTCTCTTACCTTTCCACTACACCCAGTAAGTCTTCACTTGTGCCCTGGGGGCAATCAGCAAAGTTTGCTGCCTCTATCCCAATACCTCTGTGTGTGTGTGCTGAGTTGCTCAGTTGTGTCCAAATCTTTGCACACCAATGGACTGTAGCCCACCAGGTTCCTCTGCCCATGGAACTTTTCAGACAAGAATACTGGAGTGGGTGCCATTTCCCACTCTAGGGGATCTTCCTGACCCTTCCTGACCCAGGCATCAAATGCACATCTCTTTTGTCTCCTGCTTTGGCAGGTGGATTCTTTACCTCTAGTGCCACCTGGGAAGCCCAGACCTTCATTCTGCAGGAAAGAAGGTTCTGCATGGAGCTTGATACCTTTCCTACTGTGATGGCTGCTCCCCTTCTCCAAGACTGCGCCACTGAGAAAGGATTTCTCTAGTCTCCTGTTCTGCTTTTTTCTTAGGAATACACAGTATAAGTTTATAAAGAAGAATCTGTGAGCTGTGTGAACTCTTGTGTCTGTGACTCCCAGGGGTTTTATATTCCAGTAATAGCCCACATTTATCTGTTAGCAATTTAAACATAATTCCTAACATCAGCTTATATGGAATCTGGCATTGCACCATATTCTGCCACAGCGAGCCAATGGTCATGTTGTCTCTCCTTGGAAGTTCCTGTCTTTCCTTGAATGTCAGGCTACTTGGTTGTGCTGGGATCTCAGCTCTCTAATGGGTTCAAGAAAACCTACGCTTTTGTTGCTTATCTGTTTTTTCTCATTCTTAGTGTGTGATTGATATATTCCAGTTTTCTACATTTTATGCAAATGTGGAATATATACATGCACACAGTAAATACATATATATTTTTATATATATGACATATAAAAAATATTCAGTAGTTCTCAACCATAGGTAATTTTCTTTTTGCCATTCAGAGGACATCTGGCTATGTCTGAAGACACTTATCATGATGGGTACATTCTATGATTTTCGAAGCCAGAGATACTGCTAAGCATGGTACAAGGCACAGGAAAGCCCCCCACAACAAATGATTATCAACCAAAAATGTCTGTAGTGACAAGGTTGAGAGATCTTGATAAATACATACATACAGAAAATATTTTTATTATTGTTCACATCTAAATAGTTTGTAATTTCTATTATAGTTAATTTTCCAGAACATTGGTTTGTTTAGAAATGTTCTTCTTAATGGTTATTTTTTGTTACTCATGTTTAGTTCAATTGTATTGTGGTCAGAGGATGTGCACTACTCCAATCCTTTGAAATGTGTCATTGTGTTTTATAGTATAATATTGGTTCCTTTTAATAAATGTTCTAAGTGTGCGCTTACAAAGAATGTGTCCCTTTGATCAAGAATGTTAATCATGTTTGATTCCTAAATATCAATTTTTTCGGTCTATTTGTTCTATCAATTACTGATTGTAATTAATTATAATTAATGTTAAAATATCCCCTAATCATGGCTAAGAAATACTTTATACATTTTGAGGCTATGTTTTTAAATGTTTATACAATGAAAATATTTTATAGATTTTTCCTGTATTAAAACTTTGATCATCATGAAGTCATCTTTTTTTATGTCTAGTAATGTTTTCTGCTTTATAGTCAATTTCATCTGATAATAATTCATCTAAACTAGTTTTCCCCTGTGACCTTAGTAATTAGCACAGACATACTTTATTCATCAACATCTAAAGTTAATTTCTGTCTCTCATGGACAGAGGAGCCTGGTGGGCTGCAGTCCATAGGATTGCTAAGAGTAGGACATGACTGAAGTGACTTAGCAAGCATGTACAAAGTTAATCTCTATCTTTACTCAATTCTATAAGCATACGAGAGTTCTAGTACACTTTAACACCATTTATGTTCTCCAATTTATGTAATATTTTTGATAGGTATTTAAACTCTGTTTTCTCTTTGAATCACGTACTACTTTTTAATTACATTTATTTTTTTTATACAATGTTTGTTCAAATTTACCCTCTCAGACTATCCATCTGAAATCACTTTCGGTTTGCTAAAGTACAATTTTTAGAATTTCCTTTAGTAAGAGACTGTTGTTGACAAAAACCTCTTAAAGAGTTACATAGACATACAGAGGGGTGAAAAAGCTTGCATGTCTTTGCCCCTCATCTGTTTAATTCTGAGACTTGTTAGGCAAGCTTTTTTTTTTTAACCTCTCTCTTTGTCTCTCTGGGAGTGTAAGACTGCATAGGATGTAGCTCCTCGGTAGGCCCAACTTTAGGGTGGGAGGGTCTTCCATGGGACTACTCATCTTTAAGTAGGCTATGGATTTTGTCTTCTGTTCCCATTTTTCCATGAGGCCATGAAAAGCAAAGCTCAATTTCACTCTGTGGGTTAAATGTTCTCAAGAGAAAAGCTAGCAGCAGCACTCTCCTTATCACTCTAGGCTCTTATTTATATTTAGTTCCTGGTCCTGTGAATTTCTGTATTCTCACCATCTTATTGCTATATTTAAGATTTTAAAGTACATAACCCTGAATTTATGGTTGTTTTTGATGGATGGTAAATACAGAGGATGAGATGATTGGATGGGATCACTGACTCAATGGACATGAGTTTGAGCAAACTCAGGAAGACATTGAAGGATGGGAAGGCCTGGCATGCTGAAGTTCATGGGCTGACAAAGAGTTAGACAAGACTTAGTGACTGAATGACAACAATAATCCTGAATTTATGGTTGTTTTAGATGGATGGTAAGTACAGATAACTAGCTTGTCACATTGCTGAAATGGAAGTATATTCACACATTGCCAAAAGACAATTAAGCCTGCCAGTGAAACTGGTATCATTGTAAATGATATGAATACAGTATACTTGAAATAGTATATACATTCAGATAAATTTTAAATTGTTATATACTTGGTTCAAATAGGTGATAATCTGGACACATTTTGCATTTTCATTTTCAATTTTTAAATTAAATTTTAAATAAAAATTGTCTAAGAATAAAATACAAAATTTCCTGTACACAAAAAGTGTTCTTCCATACTTACAGTATAATCTTTCATTGAGATGATTAAGGGACTGTAGGATCTTTTGTTCTTCAGCTGATAGTGCACAGATGTTAAATTGCTGCGTTTTATTTAAAGCCAGATTTGTTTGCTGTAGCTGCTTGCTATTCATGACAGTTAGAATCTCATCCTCAGGCACTGAAGCATTCACTAGATTTTCAGCCATCAAAAATTCAGAAGTACTGCCTGAAACTACAGAAACTTTATATTAACTATTCTTTGATCCCTTTTTGTCTTTGGGATCTGTCGTTATACATAACTGACATGCCTGTATGTATTAATTTCACAAACATAAACCCAGTAAATCTTTTGTTACTTTGCATTTTATTTATCAGGGTCTTCTATATCTAGCATTTTCCCATCCCTAAGTAAAAAACAGATACTCAAAATGATGGCAGTGAGGTAATAAAAGTTATTAGGTGTTAGTTTAACTAAGGAAAAAATACATGATGTATATGTAGATTATTTCTGTGTTGTTTTTATTATTCATTGGTAGAATAAAGAGATGAAGTAGATTGTCTTATAATAGCAATTATGATGATAAGAGAAAAGGAACTTACAGAAATTTTAGAAAATTAGATGATCAGCTGGACAGAACTGAAAGCTTAGAAACTGACCAAATAAAAGACCATATGACTATAGAAGGATCAAATACTTCAAAGAAGATGAGTCAAATAACTTAGCTTGTTGCTTATAAAATAAGCACTTTGGAGTTTCACTTCACATCATCTATTTAAACAAATTTCAAAGGAATTAAAGAGTTAAGTTTAATGAATCAAATCATTAAAGTAATCTAGAGGGAAAAGAAACATTTCTAACTTTATTCATCGGGAAGTTTCTTTGGTCATGCACAAATCACTAAGACAAAACCAAAAACAAATTTTTTGAGGTTGGTCTTCCCAAATAGATTTTAAATTCTGAAGGCCAAGACTTTTTACATGTTTGATTAATTATTATGTATCCAAAATATTTAGTTGCAGGCAGGAAATTAGCTCTCAATAATTATTTGTTAAATGAAAAAATGTAAAGTAAGACTTCTATATGTGAAAATAAAACATTAGTGGAATAAAATGCACATAATAAAGTAGTAAAAACATTTATAACTAGCATAAGGATCAGAATCCTTGATATTTAAAGAGTTTGCAGAAATGAGTGAGAAAATACTAAAACTCCAATATTTATAGGAAAAAAGAATATGAAGAAATAATTCACCAAAATAAATACACATACAGAAACAATTAAGCTTATTATTAGTAAAAGGTACTCAAATAAGAACTAATAACACACCATTTCTCTGTCATATATGCAAATAAGAGATGTGATATTTACCTCAAGTTCACATACACCCCAGAAGAATTTTGAATGATAATACTTTTCATGAAAATGCTACAGGAATATATAAAAAAAAAGCCACAACAGAATTTATTTCCTTTGACCTAGTACTCATTTAATACACAGAGTTTCATTCAATAAATATTAGTTGGGTGCCAGTTAAGCCAGGTATTCTAATTTTAAATAATCAAATAGTCAGGAAAAAATCTGATGTAGAAAGATGTTCAATATATTATTATTTAGAACAAATAAAAACTGGCAACAGTCTAAATGTGCAGGGTGAGGAGAATTCAGGTCCTAATTGGTGGTATAACAGTCATGTGATATGTAAGAACTTTGGAAAATATGTAAGAACAACAAAAAAGAAATCATTGGGAACAAAGCTGAGAAGAAAATGTTTAAACTAAAACATACCTTCTTCAATATTAGAAGTACCCCTTGTAGTTTGTTTTGGCTCACTTGAACTTAGCTGGATACTTTGTCCAAAATTCTATAAAAATAGAATATTAAATCAGAATATAATTCCATATTTAAAATTAGTGATATATATTGGCTTAAAAACTTTTATTTGCTGTTTTTATTTTCAATTATCACTATTCATATAATACATATTTCCTTTTTTTTGGAGCAGAAATTAAGAATTACTGAATTAGTCCTTTCTATGGAAACTAAATGGCTTCCCTGATAGCTCAGTAGGTAAAGAATCCACCTGCAGTGCAGGACACCCCTGTTTGATTCCTGGGTCAGGAAGATTTCCTGGAGAAGGGATACACTACCCACTCCAGTATTCTTGGGCTTCCCTTGAGACTCAGCTGGTAAAGAATCTGCCTGCAATGCGGGACACCTAAGTTCGATCCCTGGGTTGGGAAGATGCCCCGGAGAAGCGAAAGGCTACCCACTCTAGTATTCTAGCCTGGAGAATTCCATGGACTGTATAGTTCATGGGGTCCCAAAGAGTCGGACACGACTGAGTAACTTCCACTTTCATGGTAACTAAAGATTAGAAAAATGTTTTATATCAATTTTGGTACATTTTCAGATTACAATATCATCTTGGACATTTGGAAGAGGGAAGTAAGTTGGGTGTTAATCAAAAGTATTAACTAAAGGAAAGGTAAAAAATTACCCTAAGGCTGGTTTATCATTGTAAGGGTAGGTGACAATTACTAACTGAAAAGTCTCTGATTGTGGCTTTATGCCAAGGATAAGCAAGCATCTTAGATGACAATACTTAAAAAAGAAACAGCTGCCTCAATGCTGCACAGAACTGGGCAATAAGAAATATCAGAGCACTGGCAACTAGCATTTCCATTCAACACTCATGAGTGATACCAACTCACCTTCGCTGGATATGGTCTACTTTGATTCTTTACTCTCGTTCTGTTCCACTTTAAGAAATGATTCTTAGATAAAGTTGCCTGGCTATGACTATACCTACCCTTTGTTCAGTCTAATTGGAAGAGTAACTGAGGCAGGTTTCTGCAAAAACCCTGCTTCAATAGCTCTCATAGCCTTGCCTGATCTCCATTATAGACTTGAGACAACCTGGACTGAGACCATGGCACAAAGTGGCAATTGTGCATTTTTTTATCTTTCATTGTGGTGGAGAAGACTCTTGAGAGTCCCTTGGACTGTATGGAGATCCAACCAGTCCATCCTAAAGGAGATCAGTCCTGGGTGTTCATTGGAAGGACTGATGTTGAGGCTGAAACTCCAATACTTTGGCCACCTGATGTGAAGAGGTGACTCATTTGAAAAGACCCTGATGCTGGGAAAGATTGGGGGCAGGAGGAGAAGGGGACGGCAGGGGATGAGATGGTTGGATGTCATCACCGGCTCAATGGACATGAGTTTGAGTAAACTCCGGGAGCTGGTGATGGACAGGGAAGCCTGGCGAGCTGCGGTTCACGGGATGGCAAAGAGTCGGACACGACTGAGCGACTGAACTGAACTGACCTCTTTTCGATTCTCTCCACACAGAAGTAGTGGTTGGGAAAAATCCAGCGTGATGAAATACATGTCCTAATAACAAGGTGACAAGAGCCAGTGCTATAGAAACTGGATTCTTGTTTACCCTCTTGAGTGAAAACAAAACCAAACTCAAGCCCAAACCAAAAATCAAAACAAAACAATAGGGATGAAAAAAATGAAACTTCAAAACTTTGTTTTGAGTCAGGAAACACTGACCTATTTTAAAGCTAATGAGATTTTTGTAGATGTATAAGTGGAGTGAGTATGTGAAAGTGGAAGTGGAGCTTCTGGGAAGAACAGAAATGGACTCTAAAGGTAGCAAGATAGAATGCAAAGGAGCAACACACAGGAAAACAGAAAAAGACACAGGAAGATAGAGATGAATTTAGAGAGGACAGTAGTAATGGCATTTAAAATTCAGTTTGTTCATTTTTTGTTATAATAACTATACATTACTTATAAATTTAATATATATTGATAAAAATAAAGAGAAAATAAAGATAAAAAATTTGTTGACTTTAGAGATTTTGAGATGTTTGATATGAACAACATGGAAGGTAAAAAGGAAGGACTTATTGGGTATTATTCTATTTGTAATCAGGAAGTTATATTTATAATTAAGTACTATGTTATTAAACAGTAAAAATGTACTGGTAATGTGACAGCATTATTTACATAAATAAAAAAACTAATGATTTGTTTTGCTAAATCATGATTGATTGTTCTCCATATTAATAACTAGCCATATAAAAATTAATAGTTTCTAAAATATTCAAACAATAGGACCTTCTACCTTTAACTTGAAATACCAATTTTTCATAAAACATTCTATTTTCAATTCTATTAAAAATCAGAGGTGGTATTTAATGCTATTCACTCATCCATCTAGGTTTTAAAAAATATTTTAAATACAATCCTTGGATCAAATTACACCTCTAGAAAATGTTGTATTTAGGTCACATTTACTTGGCTCTCACAGAACCGCCTCCACTAACTTTTAAATCCACATTATTATGCTTCTGACCTTTACTTGAAGGCCTCTATTTCAAACAGCACAGGAAACTCCTATTTGTTGCTGACTGTTAATAGGGATATAGCTATTATGAACTTCAAGGTCCTGTATAGGAGATCCTCAATGATATAAACAAAGTCATTATTGATATCCCCTGAGAACAATGCAACACTATTTTCCTTCTTGGCATGTCTTCCAGGAAGTGCAGGTTCAAGGAGGGCATTTAAACACACTGGAACTATATTAGTCTTTATGATAAGCACATTGCTTTATTTTCAATGGCTCTGGTTTACTTTTCTTTTTTTCCCTTTTTTAATATATAGCTAAATATTAATATTGTTGTGAATAAATTCAGCTTTTCCCCAGAGCTGACTATCAGATCAGATCAGATCAGTCGCTCAGTCGTGTCTGACTCTTTGCAACCCCATGCACTGCAGCACGCCAGGCCTCCCTGTCCATCACCAACTCCCGGTGTTCACTCAGACTCATGTCCATCGAGTCAGTGATGCCATCCAGCCATCTCATCCTCTGTAGTCCCCTTCTCCTCTTGCCCCCAATCCCTCCCAATGATGTGATTTCTTAAGCTTGGTTTAAAATATTCATTAGTAACTGATCATTTAGGCAAACTAGAATATAGCATTTATGTATAGTACAATAAGCTCCTAGCATAGAGAGTTCCAGTGCTTCACAATGGCTTCGGCTATATCATTTATGTTGTGGAACAATTTGCAGGCAGGGCACAGACCTTTAAGAACATTCTGTTTTCCAAGCAACTTTTCACTATTGAATAGAGATGTCTACTAACGCTATACTTACATTCATCTGCTCACTGTACTTTTGTCCTACAGATCCAGGGTTTTGTCTTTTTTGCTCTAAAAGACTTTTGTGCTTATTTTCGACAATTCGTTTTCTTCTTGTAACACTAGAATCTTAAACAAATACCATGACAAAGTCAAAATTTACATGAGTAGACAGTATATATCCATCATAAACTTCAAAGTTACCTTCATACATCACAGAAAACCCTAAGTTTCATTCATTCAGTTGGCAAGCTTTTATTGAACTTCTCTTACATGTACCATGCATGACACAGGTACCATAAAGATTTAAACAACATCTCTGCTTTTGAGGGGTCTATAGTTTAGAGCTGCTGCTAAGTCACTTCAGTCGTGTCCGACTCTGTGCGACCCCACAGATGGCAGCCCACCAGGCTCCCCCGTCCCTGGGATTCTCCAGGCAAGAACACTGGAGTGGGTTGCCATTTCCTTCTCCAATGCATGAAAGTGAAAAGTGAAAGTGAAGTCGCTCAGTTGTGTCCGACTCTTAGCGACCCCATGGACTGCAGCCCACCAGGCTCCTCCATCCATGGGATTCTCCAGGCAAGAGTACTGGAGTGGGGTGCCATCGCCTTCTCCGTAGTTTAGAGCAGTGACCTCTAAAGTGTTGTGGCAGAACACCAGGAGGATATGCAAAATAAATCACTGTTGCACAGGAAGAACATGTTAAAATTTCACTTTCTATTAACTAAAAATTAGAAATTTAAAATTTACTGTGGTAACACGATTGATACTGGCACCCTTGTGAGTTTGCAAGGTAGATGCATATAGTAGGCATACAAGGTATGCACATTGCATACAGTAAACAGTTATCTTGGAGGAAGTGCAGAGGTTCTAAGTGTGTGAGGTTGGCAGTGTTATCTTCATTAGTGTTCTTCTGTGTCCTTCAATGCACTGAATTTCATGTGTGCCCTGGATTTATGGATATCTCATAGTCTCTGAATGAATCCTCACAAAGTAGAAAAGAGGCTAAAATGACTTTTGTAGGGCTTTTATTGTATGTGTAATGTTTTATTATTATTTTACTTATTATTTTCTCTATGACTAATTAAAAACATAGTCTTGCAAAATCATAAAGACAATACTAATAGTGCAAGTGCAGGTGAATAAGAAAGACAGAGCTGATACACATCTTATTCTCATTACAAACTCTTTGCCACATAACAATGACAGTATAGTTATATTATAACAAAGGATCATGAATCTAAAAATAGTAAAAAATAACAATAAACCTCACTCTGTGTATTATGCCTTGAGATATCTAAGGATGGTATATAGAATGAAGTCATCATAATTGATAAGACATTTGAAACCATTCAGAAAATTATTAATACTGTATGAGAAATTTTGCATGTTAATACATAAAATTATTTTTATAATTATTATTTTAAAATGTATGATTTATAAGATACAAAATATAAAAATTATTTTTAAAGTCTGTATTTCATCCTTGTCTCAGTTAAAAATTTTTTCTATTTCTGGCTAAGGTGCTTAATGTATATATTAGTAGAGTAATATGTGTGTATGTTATGTATGTATGTGATATTTGCTCAACATTTTTGTTAATGGTGGTACAATAAAAACTCTTGCAGTATTCCAGAAGAATGGATATAAATTTAAATGGATTATTACACTAAAGCGAATAAACTGTATGTGAAGTTGTAACAGAATTAAGTGAAAACACAGAGCCTTTTATGAGAATCAAGAAAGCTTTGATAGAGGTTATGTTTAAGCTTGGTCTTAAAGGAGTAGTAGGCCTCCAAGTATAAGGATCTTTGAGTCAAAAGGAACATTATGTTCTAAAGTACAAAGTAACAATGATACATAGTTAATAAGATTCTTGGACTGAAAGGTAGAAAATGCAATGAGTGTGTATAAGCACACAAATGTCTTGGGAGTGTATATGGGTGCTTCTGTCATACAGGCTTAGGTAGGAAAAAATATACAAATATTTTTAGCTGAAATTATGTACCAAAAGAACACAGATATTTACGCTACCATAGCTAACTATCTGTATATTTTCTCTATATAACATATATATAATTATATACATACACTATAAGTAAGTAAATATCTATATCTATATAACAACAAAGACATAAAAGCTTTCAAATTTCAAGAAAGCTGGCTAGTAACTGAGCATCTGACTTTTTAGAGTAAGAAATACTAACATAATTTTAGCTACTGTGTTGAACATTTATAGTTGTCCAGGCCTTGTTCTATACTATAGGCACTATTATCATCACTATTTTTATAGATAAAAAAACTGAGGCACAGGCAAGGGTTAGTAACTTGCTCGAGGTCACAGAGCCAGTAAAGGGCGAAGATGAGATCCAGCTCAAACAGTCTCTAAAATCTAGAATTCTAGCTCTTACTCTCTATGCTAGTAATTTTCATTTTGATTTGACTGTGTCTCATAGAAAGATATCTTCCATTGTAACCTGTGATGCACATATAGTTTTGTGAACCATATTTACTCTTAAAATATACAGTGCCCTCTGGTAGTTTCTATTCTAGAACATTCTACAGTTATATTTCATTAAAAATTTCTGGTTACTACTCATTAACAGATTTATAACCTGCTAATGAGTCATGATCTATAGTTTAAAAAACACTGTATTATGTTTATTCTAATATGAGGATGCTAAATATGTTAAATGCTGCTGCTGCTAAGTCACTTCAGTCGTGTCCGACTCTGTGCGACCCCATAGATGGCAGCCCACCAGGCTCCCCCGTCCCTGGGATTCTCCAGGCAAGAACACTGGAGTGGGTTGCCATTTCCTTCTCCCATGCATGAAAGTGAAGAGTGAAAGTGAAGTCGCTCAGTCGTGTCGGACTTTTAGCAACCCCAGGGACTGCAGCCTACCAGGCTCCTCCGTCCATGGGATTCTCCAGGCAAGAGTACTGGAGTGGGGTGCCATCGCCTTCTCCATGTTAAATGCTAGATATGTTAAATGTTAATAGCTTATAGTGAGATAATTTGGGTACCAATAAAGTTTTAATACTGTTTATTATGCTTGGATTGTCTTCAAATTTTGAAGAGTCTCCATTTTTCTATTTTTGAACAGCTCTAAAAATATCTTAAATGAAAATTAACTTGGTTATATGACTGCTGTATCAATAATTTTTCTCTTCCTTCAGCCTGTTAATAAATCTTCTGGAGGCAAGATCTACCAATACTTTTGTACTTTCTTGATTTGTAGCATAATTATTTGCTTTTGATTGTTCTTTGTGTAGATGTTCAGTTCTGTGGATTATAGATTGATCCTAAGAACAGATGAAAATATATGCTTAAAACTGTTCATGTTTTGTTCCATTCACATACATGAACTTAAATACTATTTACTAATTAATATAATAGCTGAGAATATAGGTATTTTTGCAAAAATAATATAGTTTGTACTGGCATCTCTAGCCAAATTTCTTGTCTCATATGAAAATTCTAAATATGATAGAATTACTACCAAAACTCAAAATAAAGCTACTAATCTTTAGGAAAGTATTACATATTTTAAAATTTGTAGTATTGTTAATTATAAACAAGGGGAAATTCTGGAGACATTCATGAAATTATAACTTTGGAAGAAATCTTAGATGTTAATTAGTTCAACCTCTTACTCATAAACCTAAATCACTCAGAGGTGGACAATCAACCTGTGCTTGAATGCTTAAGTGGTGGGGAGCCACTTCCCCATGGGGTACCTTCCTCAGTTGTTGGTGGTATTAGCTCAAATTCTTCCTTATGCTGAGCTGAAAGCATTTTTGCACATTTTACCCCTTCACTTAGTTCTGTTTCCTCCTTTTTTTCACATAATAAACCTTCAAACATTTATACAGAGCCTGTACATGTCTCTCTGGCTTGAGCTCCTTTAAGTGGCCTTCAGACACAACTCCTCCTTCCAGAGTTCTGGCTCACTCCAGTTTGTTTATATGCAGCTCTTAAAATATATAGCCTAAAATAATGTAGACTATCGCAGTACTTCCAAAGATCTGGTTATTATTGCCTAAAATTATATTAAGTTTCTAACAGATATAGTAAAGTTTTCTTTTTTGTTTGTTTAGTTTTGTCTTGATTTTTTCTTTTCTTAAAGAAAAATTGTCAAGATAGATATCTTGCTTCTGTTGTTAAAAAAAAAAGCCAAACTAAATAGAAGCAAAATGCAAAAAAAAAAAAAAAGACCACACAAATCACAAATTGGCAGAAAATATATGCAACACATATAACTGATGTAGAATCCTAGAATATATTGATATAAGGAACTTCTATCAATAAGGAAGAAAAACTCAGAACCCAAGAGCAGACATTTCACAAAAAAGGAAATGCAAATTGTGCATAAACATATGAAAAACGCTTAATTCATTAGTAACAATGCAAACTGTTATAATTAGACACCATTTCTCACCCATACTTTTGAAAATATTAAAAAGTTTGACTACTGGAGGTTTAGTGAGCATGTAGTAAAGGCAGTCTCATTTATTGCTTCGGAAAGTAATTTGGCATTACCTGTGGCAGTATACTTAACCTGGGTGAAATACACATACCCAGCAACATGTGTATCAGCAAATGTACAAAACTGTTCCTAGAAGCACTATTCACAAAGGTGAGAAACTGAAAGACCCCAAACGGCCAGGAGTAGGAAAATGAAAAATTTCCATAGACTGTAATATAGCAATTTTAATGAAATGTAATACAAAACAAATACAAATGAAGTGCAGCTAAACTAATCAATAATAATGAATCCAAAACAAAATTAACTGAAAAAAAGAAAATCATAGAAGTATATAGATGAAATGGTTCTATTTATATGAGTTACAAAACTAAAGCAAAACTAATATATTGTTTGAGATATATTTACATATAAAATTATAAAGAAAAGCATGGAATCATTTATACAAGTCTATATAGTGTCATTTTGTAAGAGAGAAAGGGGATGTAATTAAGGAGAGGCATGTGAGATTTCAACAATACCAGTGATTTTCTGTTTTTGAAACTGGGCATTGGGTTCTTTTATTATTAGTCTTTAACTTGTTCTTGTATATTAGGTACATTATTTTGTATGTAAGATACACTTCACAATTGAGAGACTTAAAAAAGTATATTGAATGCAGAGAAGGAAGAATAAATTGGAAGATTGGGATGATAAATACACACAACTATATATAAAATAGATAACTGAAAAGGACCTATTGTATAGCACAGGGAACTCTGCTCAATATTTTGTAATGGCCTATGTGGGAAAATAATTTTAAAAGGAGTGAATATATGTATAACAGATTCATTTTGCTATATACCTGAAACTAAAACATTGTAAATCAACCATACTCCAATTAAAAAATTTTAAAAATTGTATTGAATGCATATACATGACTATAGTTATCTCTACATAGTTTTTTAGTTTTGGTTTGTCACTTCAACTGGTAAAGATGATTTTAAATCTTCATGCCATTATTCATTTGATTAATGACTTCCTTTGTTACTCTGTACTTTTGACAAACTGTATTAGATGAATGTACTATTTTAAAAATGTGTATCACTGAAAAATTTGTGGTTATTCAGAGTTTTAAAAATTAATTTATACTCTTCAGCTTTAGTGAAATATTGACAATATAACATATCTAAGTTTAAAGTATACAATGTGATTAGTAGGTAACATATATATTTCAAAATAATCACCATGATAAGATTATCTCCATCTTCTACAGAGAGAGGTATTTTTGTTGTTTTTGTTTTTAATTACAAGCATAATAGCTAAGTAATTAACAGCAGAGATAATAGAGACAGAATGCCTGAATTTTAACCCTGGGTCTGCCATTAGTCCTAGTCATGTGACTTACACAAGTTATTAGCCCTCTCACTGCTTCATTTTCCTCATTTATAAGATGGGAGTATTATTATTTACTCACTAAATTATTGAGAGAATTAAACTTGTTTCCACATGTAAAGTGCTTACAATAGTGACTGGCACATAGTAAACGCTACCTAATTTATATCTAGAATAATTTGCTTCAGTATCTCTAATTACATTTCTGATCTCATGAAAACTAGATTTATTCTACGGTAAGAATAAATTCAGCTGCAATACAAAATTCTGGCTCTGCTTTGAACTACCTGTGTCATCTTGGGGTATATAATCTCATTATGTGTATCAGTTTCCTCATCCATAAAGTATGGGAGCTAAGCTCAATTATATCTTTGATCTTTTCTAGTAATCAAATTTTTGATTCCTTGAAGGTATTTTTAATACTCCCTGGAGAAGAAAACAAAGCATTCTTTTTGAAATCAGATTTCAAAGTATTTAGTATGTCAACATCATTTGGATTTTTAAAAAACTGAAGTACTTTGTTGATGTACTCTATTACATTAATTGATTTGTAAATACTGAACAATCCTTGTGTCTCTGAAATAAATTCAAATTGATCATTGTATATAATCCTTTTATCTTTGGATTCAGTTTGCTAATATTTTGTTGAGGATTTTACAATCTATTTATGAAAGATTCTGACCTGTAAAAAAAAAAAAAAAAAAAAAAAAAAAAAAAAAAAAAAAAAAAAACTGAAGTACAGCTGACTATAGAAACATGTGCAAATTGTAAGTATTCAGGTAGACACACCCAGATGGCAGACACCCAAGTCAAGAAATAGAACATTACCAGCACTGAAAAAGCTTTCCTTCTTACCTGTTTCCATATAACCCCATCCATGGTTTTACCTATTCTTCAACCTGATAGAAATGGAATATAATATGCATTTTTATGACTGGCTTCTTTTGCAGGATATCCTGATGTGAGATTTAGTCATGTTACTGTTTCTTAGTAGTGGCTGATTCATTTTTTATTATGGTATTACACTGACTGAATAACTTTTACTTTACATATTATAGCACTGAAGAACATTTGAGATCATTCTAGATTATGGCTATAAAACTGCTATGAAAGTTCTGGTACATATCTTCTGTTTTACATATGAATGAATTTCACACACACACACACACATCTGCTGGTCTGGAATTGCTGAGTCATAGGATATGCATATATTCAAATTTAGTATATGTGAGCTTCCAGGCATCACATATCCTTCTTAACAGCACTGTAGCTTAAAAATTTTAGCCCTTCAGATGTAATTTCATCTAATTATTTTAATGTGAATTCTTCTGAGGACTGAGGTTGAAGTCTTTCATACGTTAATTTACTATTTGATAAGCCTACTTTATGAAAAGCTAATTCAAATATACTGCCTTTAAAATAAATTGGTGTGATGGTTTTTTTGATATGTCACCTGTCTACAGTCCCCAGTTGTTCAATTAGGCACTAATGTATTGCTGTGAAGGTATTTTGTAGATATTATTAAAGTCTATTATCAGTTTGCTTTAAGTAATGGAGATTATCTTAGATAACCCATGTGAACTTGAGTAAATGAAGTCAAAGGCCTCAAAGGTAAGTCTTTTTTGAGAGAATACAAAATTCTGCCTGTGAATGGCAAGTTTCATCTATTGATGTGAGTTTCTGCCCTTCTTCCTGACCTGCCCTAAAAATTCTGTACTTGCTTAGATTCCCTGTTCCCCATATTTACGTAAGCCAATCTGTTGCAATAAACAATATATCTTACTGGTTCTGTTTTGTTGGTTCAAACATGACTCATATAACTATGTTGTCTTTTTCTTATTGATCGTAGGAGTTCTTTATGTATTTTGGACATGAACTCTTTGTTGGTATTATGCATTATAAATATCTTCTTTCACTCTACAGTTTAATGGTGTTTTGGATGAAAAAGTTTCAGTCTTATCCTTAATGGTTAGTGCTTTTTATGTCTATATAAAAAATCTCTGCCCATCCCAAAGTCATAAGCACATTCCCTGTATTATCTTCTAGAAGCATTTCTTTTTCACTTTCCATATTCATATATATAGTTCACTTGGAATTGATTTTTGTGTATGGTGTGAGCTAAAAGTCATTTTACTAATTTCATAAAATCATTCAATTGACTCAGTACCATTTAATAAAAAGACAAATACTTTCTCCCTGCTATGCAGTACCATCTTTGCCAAAAATCAAGCATTCAAATATGAGTCTGTTTTTAGACTGTATTTTATTCCACTGATGTAAAACATCTGGTGCAAAAACCATATTGCAGTCAGAAAGAAGAATGTAAATTAAATTACTAATTTTAGAAGTAAGGAAGTTATTGATGTTAACCCAGTCCAAAGTATGACAAAGGGAACGGGTACTTGAGGCAGAAAATCACTAGAAAATCACTAGTACAGAAAATCACTAGAGGTGAGAAAGGATTGAGAGAGATCAGGGTGTTGGATCATTTGCTCACATGAATGCTGAGTCACCAGTATATTGGCAAAGACTTTTCCAATAAAGGAAGACTGTGAACTAGATATCAAAGTCATCTTCAGGGGAAAATGACTTGAAAGGTCAGAAGTTGGTACAGTTGAATGGCTTGGGTTTCATGGAATAGAGTTTTTACTGAAAGTTTTGCTGGAGAGTTTTGGATATGCTAACAGAGAGCAAGACACCATCCATAACTGTCAACTCTGGGTACACTGACTATGAGAATAAAAATGCCCTAGCAAATAGTAGAGTAGAAAAAAATGAATAGATGCTCACTGAACTATAATTCATGGGCTTTCCAGGTGGCACTAGTGGTCAACAACCAGCCTACCAACACAGGAGACATAAGAGATGTGGGTTCGGTCCCTGGGTTGGGAATATCCCCTGGAATAGGAAATGACAACCCGCTCCAGTATTTTTGCCTGGAAAATCCCTGTGGATAGAGATCCTGTGGATAGAAGATCCTGGCAGGCTATAGCCCACAGGGTTGCAGATTCAGATACGAAGTGACTTAGCCCTGAGAACTATAATTCAGTATTAACAAGGGGTTCACTTGAAATGTTTAATATTTAAAACAGTTTTAAAAAATGTTTGAATGACTGAACATACAAAGTTTTGTTAGTATTATATTTTCTAAGTATAACTACAATAATAAGAAGTATAATATCATATATGAAATGAGCCGCCAGTCCAGGTTCGATGCACGATACTGGATGCTTGGGGCTGGTGCACTGGGACGACCCAGAGGGATGGTACGGGGAGGGAGGAGGGAGGAGGGATCAGGATGGGGAACACGTGTATACCTGTGGCAGATTCATGTGGATATATGGCAAAACCAATACAATATTGTAAAGTTAAAAAATAAAAAAAAATAAAAAAGAAGTATAGAAATAAACAACAAAACAGCATGGTACTGGCACAGAAACAGACTCGTAGATCAACAGAACAGAACAGAGAGCCCAGAAATAAACCCACCCACTATGGTCAATTAACCTATGACAATTAACCTTTTCTGCTTTTCAATAGAGAAAAGACAGTCTCCTCAATAAGTGGTGCTGGGACAACTGGACTACTAAGTGTAAAAGAATGAAATCAGAATATTCTCTAACACAGTGTACAAAAATAAACTCAAAATGGATTAAAGATCTAAATATGACTGGAAATCATAAACTCCTAGAAGAAAATATAAGTGTAACACTCTTTGACAGAAATCATAGCAATATATTTTTTAAGATTTGTCTCCTAAAGCAAAGGAAATAAGAGAAAAAATAAGGAAAATCCAGTTAAACTTAAAAGCTTTTGTACAGCAAAGGAAACCATCAACTAAACGAAAAGACAACCTCATGAACAGGAGAAAGTACTTGTAAATTATAGGACCAATTGCTGCTGTTGTTCAGTTGCACAGTCATGTCTGACTTTGTGATAAGGGGTTAATATCTAAAATATGTAAACAGCTTGGATAACTCAATAGCAAAAAAGTAAAATAAAATAAATAACCCTAATAAAAAAAAAACACAGGCCAAAGACCTAAATAGACATTTCTCCAAAGAAGACACACAGATGGCTAACAGGCACACGAAAAGATGCTCAGTATCACTAATTTTTAGAGAAATGCAAATCAAAACCACAGTGAGGTATCATACCAGTCAAAGTGTTATCATTAAAAAGTCTACAGATAATAAATTCTGGAGAGGGTGTGGAGAAAAGGAACTCTCCTGTACTGTAGGAATGTAAATTGGTGCAGTCACTATGGAAAAGGGCATGAAGCTTCCTCAACGAACTAAAAATAAGACTACTGTATGACCCAACAATTCCACTCCTTGACATATATATGATGAAAATGAAAACACTAATTTAAAAAGCTATGTGCACCTCAATGTTCATAGCAGCATTATGTGCAATAGCCAGGTTATGGAAGAAATGCAAGTGCCCATCAACAGATGAATGGATAAAGAAGATGTGGTACACACACACACACACACACACACACACACACACAGAGGAATATTACTCAGCCATAAGAAGAATGAGATTCTGCCATTTGCAATAACATGGACAAACTTAGTATTATGCTTAGTGAATGAGGCAGACAAAGAAAAACACTATTGTTATCACTTTCTTGCGGAATCTAAAAACTAAGACATATGAAAGTATATAACAAAACAGAAATGGACTCACAGTATATAAAACAAGCCAGTGGTTACCAGTGAGAAGTGTGAAGGGGGAACAGGCAAGATAGAGGTATGGAATTAAGAGATACAAACTACTATGTAAAACATAGATAAGCAACAAGGATATATTGTACAGTACAGGAAAATATACCCATTGGCTTTTAATAACTTTAAATGAAGTATAATCTATAAAAATATTAAAGCACTGTGATGTATACTGGAAACTAATATGATATTATAAATCACTATACTTCAATAAAAACAAAACAATGAACAAAAAAGTATGGATATATACAACACTTTCAACATTTCTCTTTAAAAACATGGCTAAAAATATTAAACTTTTCCAGTATTTCTTATACAAAGGCCCCTACTTTGATTATATGTTAGAAAAATATTTGTTTCTCAGATTATATATACAATATATATTTTTTCTTTTTATCAGAGAATGAGAATATAATTTTCATGTTATATTTTTATATTTATGTTATTGGGAAATTATATTTCCTAATGCTTTTCCTGATCATCTCAGACATATGTTTTCTTAATGATTATATTTATTACATAGTTTTAGTAGAATAAGCATGGGACTTGGAATCATAGATATTTGGATGAAAATATTATTTTTGCTATTTATTGATAATAGCTCTTGACTTTTGGCAATTCTATTTCCTTCTTTGCAAAATGAGGTTTTAAAAAATGCATATTTGTTAGGATTGCTGTGAGGTTTAAATGAGATAATATGTATAAAGCACTTATTACTATAATTGGCAAAGAGTAGAAATTCAAAACAGTTAACCATCATAATTTATTCATTATAATTTCCTTTAAAATACCAAATCTACATGATGCTTTCATTTTTTGGAAGTAGTGTGAAAACTACACTGTGAAGTGGCTGGATAAAAATAAAGCAAAACTTTTAGTGAGAGAAATAATATTTAAAAATCTAGTTTAAGACTAGAGTCTTTGCATTTAGCTTCCCATCTGCTAACATGGCCTGTGTCCATTCAGTTTAAGAAAAGTTTGGGTGCTTATTAAGTGCCAGGCATTGTTAAAATCTGGGGATAAGGTAAAGAAGTCAAAAAAATTCCCTTGTTCTTAAAATCTCATGGTCCAATTGAAGAAAGGTGTAAATATTAAATCTAAACTAACTCTCACTTTATATCTTAATATTTATTCATACCTTTGGGAAAAGAAAGAGTTGCTTTTCTGATTTTTTTCTCAAATCTTATGTATTTCTGACTAGTCATCTGATTTCTACTAGTAGAAAAATGTATGGGCCTATAGTCCACTCTTTAGAGGAAAGTAGCTTCATGAAGAGTCAACCAGGCCCACTAAAGGCAATGGCATAACACAGAGAATTAATTTTCAAAAACGTTTAAAGGAATTCTATATTTTTTCCCTTCAATATGAAACCTTCCATACATAGCCAATTAAAACAGAGCTGCCCCTCTTTTGGAAAGATAATTAGAGGGTTAGGCACACCTGTTGTTAGCAAATAACAATTTAACAAATATTTTAAATAAGAATAAAGAAAAGTATTATAATCACATTTATTCACCTGTTTAGAATAATTTAAGCAAATATTTTCCACTGTGCTTACTTTGACAGAAATTTTGACTAACACTGCAGTAATAACAGAATGATATGGGATAAGAATCAAACCACATTTCTTGTCTTCCCTCTTTTAAACTAACAAGTCATGGGAAAAACAGAAGTTAGCAAAAGTTTCTAATTTTAGTTAAGCAAAGGTTGGGTCATTTGCTTAAAAGTGTTAGCTACTAGACAGACAAGGGTACAATATTATTGGTGATGTTATTTCTATAAGGCTGTTATTGTTCAGTTTTAATATATTGTAAGGTACATTATCAAACCACAATAAGAAAAACTTCACATTTTACCTATAAAAATATATAAATTTATTCTTACCAGCAGCCTTTTCATTTTGACCCAGAATATTATGCTGTCTTTTCCACAAGGGAACCAGTTCTTCTCTAGTAGTTTTAAGAGTCACAGAGGGATGACTTTCTTCATATGTTGGACATCTTTGGGGGCAATATAACATCCCATCTTGTGGGGCAACAGTTTGCCTGCCATGTGAATGATTTATTTTCGTTAACGTTTGGCACTCCGAAGAACAATATGGCAGAGCTGGCATCACAGTGACTAAGTCAGAGCAGACATGAGGGAGTGGAAGACTACTTTCTTGATTCCACTGATTCAACTTGTATTCTGTTCGAAGCATATGTTTTGAATTAAAGTAGTTACATGTACTGATGTTTTGAGAATTTTCAGGCATTACAGACTGACACTGAGATGCTTGTATATTTTTACAACTTCTAATATTTAAATGAGATGTAGGAGGAGGATGAGGTACAATTAATTTACCCTGAGCTTGTACAAATGTGTTGGCTTTGCTCGCAGACTGTGGTCGAATAACAGTGCCTTTTCTGTTCATACATACAAAGCCCGACTGGACTTTAGCAGATCTTGTTCTTCTAATGACTTTCGCTTCAGTCCTTTGTGGATTAGTTTTCTGAGTTTTGGAACCACCACTCTTCACAGGGAATATACTTTCCTCCTCTGTGGAGTCTGGCCAGGCTTGTTTAGCAGTGTTATAACCTGAAGGTATAAAACAGTTCAAAGGCACATGGTCTGTTCCAGATCCTCCTAAAGCAGTGACATTTTCAGAGATAAAATCGTCCTTGGGCTCTTTTTTACTAGCAGAATCCACAGCAGAAGCGGGAATACTAGGCATGTTGCTGGAAGCACCACTTTTAGCTCGAATGTGGGATGGCTGAGACCACTGTTGAGATACTCTTTTTCTACTCTTCAGCAAATGACTATCTTCAGCATTTTTCCTTGTATTGCCAGTTTCATCAAACCATCTCAGTTTTTTAATAGTTTTTGGAGTTTCTGCACTTTTCCCTTTTTCTTTTGTTAATTCAATACTATCTCTGATATCTGCTGCTTTTTGATTTCCTAACTTAAAGCCTTGGTTTGTAACCAGTGCCTTAAAATAATCATGCTCGTATTTAGATTCTTTCTTTAAAATACTTTTAAGAAATCTCACACTATTCTTCTCACAAATATTGTATTTCATTTTCTTGTGCTGACTGACTAAGTCACAATTAGAAATTATATTAGATAATGATTTTGATGCTTCAGGTATTTTCTGTTTATCTTCTGAATCAGAGTTGTGAAGTATACAGGCTACTTGAAAATTATCTGAAAATAAAGACAACTCTTCCTCATTACAATTAAAATATTCTGTCTTTTCATCTTTAATGTCTTTCATTTCCCCTAACTTATCAGAACACTGCACTGGGTCAATTTCTTTTATGTGTATACTGCTCTTTGGTAAAGGCCTAGCTGATTGTGTATTCGACGGCAAAACTAAAGGTGTTGCCAAAGGTACAAATGAAGTAGGAATTGAAGTAGTTCTATTTTCTTGAGTCATTTCAGAATATTTCTCTTGGTCTGAAATTATTGTGATTTCTTGGGTTAGAGAATCTGGAGTGGCCCAGGCTTTGCTGAATTTAAATTTTGGGCTCTCAGTAACTAACGGTCTCTCCCTTTTGAATGCTCCAGAAGAGGAGTCAGTTGTCCTTATAACACTAGTTTCAGATGTGTTTTTGCTTTTTTTATCTTGTACAAATATGGATGGGCTATGTAGAATGGCTACTGAATTATTAGCAGTATTTACGGCTCTTTCCTCAGTTCTACTCAGAGCAGATGGATTTTGTTCTTTACTATTAAAACATTTACTTGAATCAGGGAGAACATTAGGTTTACTAAAAATATCTGAGAAAATATTTGGATCATCTATATTTATAAGCCAATTATTTATGTGTTGAGTTTTAGAGAATGACAGTTTATCTTCATCAAAGCAGCTTAGATTAGTTGATTGCAGATTTGCTGATTTGAGAGAAATAGAATTCTGCTGCTGGACTGATGTGGAAGGCTCCTTATTAAGTGTTAAATATATTTCTTCACGTTCCCCAGCCTCAAGACTGTCTATACTTGAGAGGGTTTCAGAATTTATTATCTGATTAACTTCATCACGAAATTTCTGAAAGAAAAAAAAGAACATTGTTTTATAGCTTAGAAATTTTAAGTGTCAACAAAAATGATTCAACATACCACCGTTACTTGGCACATAAAAGAGAGTAATATGACTACAGACAGTATAGGTATATAAATAATCCATATCCCTGGAGCAGTCCTCACAGTGAAAAAGAGGGAGCCAACAAAGACAATAAAACGTATTTGCCTTAGTTTCTTCACCTTAAAGTAACTGCTCAATTATCCTAGCCATTAGTTATAGCTTAGAAAATAATTTTTGCTATTGCTGTTCCATTCAGAGAATAGTTTCCTGAAGGTTTCATAACAGCATGTGAAATTCTGAAAAATAGTTATTTACAAAGGGTATTTTTTTTTCCTGACACTCAGACTGGACTTGAATGAGGCTCTTAAAAGCCCTATGACTCTAATATGACTTTCCTATTGGTAAGGCTATACATTCTTATAAAAGTTAATCTCATGGTCTATAAAAATATAAGATGTTTATGAAAACATGCCTGGATCCTGCTGATTTAATACTTAGATGGAGTGCATGCACTGGTATTATTATTTTTAAATTCCCCAGGGAATTCTAATGTGGATTTAGGACTGAGAACTATTGATTTTAATAGCTCATTTTTGGAGATTTAGCACAGTAATAATTTCCATGAATTCTTTACAGTAAGAGTCTCATCATTACTTCAATGGAATCTAATGGAAATCATCAGTTTTTAATAAAATTTAATGATCACTTCAAAGTATTGTTGTTGTTCAGTCGCTCAGTCATGTCCAACTTTTTGCCATCCCGTGAACTGCAGCACGCCAGGCCTCCCTGTCCATCACCAACTCCCGGAGTTTGCTCAAACTCATGTCCATTGAGTCGGTGATGCCATCCAACCATCTCGTTCTCTGTTGTCCCTTCCCCTTCTGCCTTTACTCTTTCCCAGCATCAGGTTCTTTTCTAATGAGTCAGTTCTTCGCATCAGGGGCCCAAAGTATTGGAGCTTCAGCTTCAGCACCAGTCCTTCCAAAGAACATACAGGGTTGATTTCCTTAAGGATTGACTGGTTTGATCTCCTTGCAGTCCAAGGGACTCTCAAGAATCTTCTCCAGCACCACAGTTCGAAAGCATTACTACTTCAGGGCTCAGCCTTCTTTGTAATCCAAATCTCACATCATACATGACTACTAGAGAAACCATAGGTTTGATTATATGGACCTTTGCCAGCAAAGTGATGCCTTTGCTTTTTAATACACTATGTAACTTTGTCATAGCTATTCCAAGGTTGTTGTTGTTCAGTCACTTAGTTGTTCCAACTCTGCAACTCCATGGACTGCAGCATGCCAGGCTGCTCTGTCCTTCACCATCTCCTGGCACTTGCTCAAACTCATGTTCATTGAGTCAGTGATGCCATCCAACCATCTTGTCCTCTGTTGTCCCCTTCTCCTCCTACTTTTAATCTTTCCCAGCATCAGGGTCTTTTCTAATGAGTCGGCTCTTTGCATCAGGAGGCCAAAGTATTGGAGCTTCAGTTTTAGTATCAGTCCTTCTAATGAACATTCACAATTGATTTCCTTTAGGATTTCCTGGTTTGATCTCCTTGCAGTCCAAGGAACTCTTAAGAGTCTTCTTCAGCACCAGAGTTTAAAAGCATCAATTCATCGTTCAGCCTTCTTTATGGTTCAACTCTCACAAGCATACATGACTAATGGCAAAACCATAGCTTTGACCAGATGAACCTTAGTTGCCAAAATAATGTCTCTGCTTTTTAATATGCTGCCTAGGTTTGTCATAGGTTTCCTTCCAAAGAGAAAGCATCTTTCAATTTCGTGGCTGCAGTCACCATCTGTAGTGATTTTGGAGCCCAAGAAAATAAAGTCTGTCACTGTTTCCATTGTTTCCCCATCTATTTGCCATGAAGTGATGGGACTGGATGCCATGATCTTCGTTTTTTCAATGTTGCTTTTGAAGCCAGCTTTTTCACTCTCCTCTTTCACCTTCATCGAGAGGCTCTTTAGTTCCTCTTTGTTTTCTGCCATAAGGGTGGTGTCATCTGCACAACTGATTTTATTGATATTTCTCTCAGCAATCTTGATTCCAGCTTCCTCCAGCCCGGCACTTTCAATGATGTACTCTGCACAGAAGTTAAATAAGCAGGGTGACAATATACAGCCTTGACATACTCCTTTCCCAGTTTGGAACCAGTCCTTGTTCCATGTCTGTTTCTAACTGTTACTTCTTGACCTGCAAACAGGTTTCTCAGGAGGCAGGTAAGGTGGTCTGGTATTCCCATCTCTTTCAGAATTTTCCACAGTTTGTTGTGATCTACACAGTCAAAGGCTTTAGTATAGTCAATGAAGCAGAAGTAGATGTTTTTCTGGAATTCTCTTGCTTTTTCTGTGATCGAACAGATGATGGCAATTTGATCCCTGGTTTCTCTGCCTTTTCTAAATCCAGCTCCAACATGAAGTTCTTGGTTCATGTATTGTTGAAGCCAGGCTTCCTTGGAAATTTGTGGTTGCAGTCACCATCTGCAGTGATGGTATAGTCAATGTTTAAAACTATTTCTAATTTCACACATATAACACAGATATTTAAAGAGCATTCATCTGCATAACATATGTAGAAATAAATTCAAGAAGACTTTAATCTGTTAATCTAGTGAAAAAGTTAAATGAACTCAAAGAAAATTACTTCCCTTAGAATTTTACACAAATTTTAGAAAATTTAAATATTCTGATATTAAACAAAAATTTAGTATTTTTTTTAGCCCTGAAAATAAACTGAGAAACCAATGAAGTCAGTTACAGAGTAAAAATATTTTAGTTTGTATAGTTAGTACTTATTGATATACTACTGTAAATGTTTTGCAAATGGTTTATAAGAGTTTGATATTACTAGCCTTTATTCCCTGCCTGTCACTTCCTTCAACTTAACTTGAACAAAGCAAAGCACAGCTCCTTCAAAGTCTGCTTTTGGAACAGAGTTATTTTAATTGATAACGAGGCTCCTAAAAGCTCTATGACTCTAACAAGAATTTCATTGAGACTGCATCTAATGAGATATAGAAATCTGGATTAGAAGGTCCTTTTAGACATAAGTATGATGTCTGTGGCTTTAACATTTCTCTTTGCCTAGGTCTGTGGTTGCTTCACTTCCCAAAGCACCTAAAAAGAAGTTCAGCAAACTCTTTTTTTTACTCAGAATTTTTCACTAAATCAAACTTTTTTTCACAGAATTTTTCTTATCACTAAAAAAAATGAAACACTGTGATCAGCTTCAAGCTTTGCTTGTAAGTTACTGATATAAATTGTACTAGACTTAACATTGGAGAAGGCAATGGCACCCCACTCCAGTACTCTTGCCTGGAATATCCCATGGACAGAGGAGCCTGGTGGGCTGCAGTCCATGGGGTCGCTAAGAGTCGGACACGACTGAGTGACTTCACTTTCACTTTTCACTTTCATGCCTTGGAGAAGGAAATGGCAACCTACTCCAGAGTTCTTGCCTGGAGAATCCCAGGGATGGGGGAGCCTGGTGGGCTGCCGTCTATAGGGTTGCACAGAATTGGACACGACTGAAGTGACTTAGCAGCAGTAGCAGTAGCAGCAGACTTAACATGCTTTGTCTTTTAATTTTTAAATCAACTCTATTGAGATATACTTATCTACAGTAAAATGCACTCATTTTTTGGTTGTTATTGTATGTTTATGGAGTAAAATTCCATAACATAGAAGTTGGCTTAAAGCTTAACATTCAGAAAACTAAGATCGTGGTATCTGGTCCCATCACTTTATGGCAAATAGATGGGGAAATAGTGAAAACAGCAGCTGACTTTATTTTGGGGGGCTCCAAAATCACTGCAGATGGTGACTGCAGCTGTGAAATTAAAAGATGCTTACTCCTTGGAAGGAAAGTTATGACCAACCTAGACAGGATATTAAAAAGCAGAGACATTACTTTGCCAACAAAAGTCCATCTAGGCAAGGCTATGGTTTTTCCAGTAGTCATGTATGGATGTGAGAGTTGGACTATAAAGAAAGCTGAGCACTGAAGAATTGATGCTTTTGAACTGTGGTGTTGGAGAAGATTCTTGAGAGTCCCTTGGACTGCACGGAGATCCAACCGGTCCATCCTAAAGATCAGTCCTGAGTGTTCATTGGAAGGACTGATGTTGAAGCTGAAACTCCAATACATTGGCCACCTGATGCGAAGAGCTGACTCATTTGAAAAGACCCTGATGCTGGGAAAGATTGAGGGTGGGAAGAGAAGGGGACGACAGAGGATGAGATGGCTGGATGGCATCACTGACTCAATGGACATGAGTTTGGGTAAGCTTTGGGAGTTGGTGATGGACAGGGAGGCCTGGCGTGCTGTGGTCCATGGGGTCGCAGAGAGTCAGACATGACTGAGCGACTGAACTGAATTGAATGGAGTGAAACTAGTAATAATCAAATAATTTATTATTTTTAAATATAAAATGTATTTATTCACATCTTTGAGAAGTTACCATTTCTTCAAAAAATTTATGTACAAAATGCCAAGAAAAATTACAATAGCACCTTATTTCAAACCAAAAATACACACATGATGTATACAAACTTTAAAAAACAAAATACAAGCAATGTGAATCTAGATTATTTCAAAAATATTTCCAATGATATAGCTACAACTTAAATTATGTTAAGAGAAATAAATGACAGTGTTACCTGATATATTTACATATTTTTGTGTTATATTTTTTTGATGTGGACTATTAAAAAAAATCTTTACTGAATTTTACAATATTGTTTTATATTTTAATTTTTTGGCCATGAGGCATGTGGTATCTTAGCTTCCTCACTAGGGATTGAACCTACACTCCTTCATAGGAAGGTGAAGTCTCTATCACTGGACCACCAGGGAGTCCCTAAATTATCATATTTTAAATGTATAGTTTGATAGGTTTTAACAAATTATTTACCCATAACCGTCATCCTGAAATCTTTAAGAACTTTCCATCTGTTGAATGGAGGCGGCAACAGCACCCCACTCCAGTACTCTTGCCTGGAAAATCCCATGGATGGAGGAGCCTGGTAGGCTGCAGTCCATGGGGTCGCTAAGAGTTGGACATGACTGAGCGACTTCACTTTGACTTTTCACTTTCATGCATTTGAGAAGGAAATGGCAACCCACTCCAGTATTCTTGACTACAGAATCCCAGGGATGGGGGAGCCTGGTGGGCTGTCTATGGGGTCGCACAGAGTCAGTCACGACTGAAGCGACTTAGCAGCAGCAGCATCTGTTGAAAGTTCCCTCATGCTTCTTTGTAGTAAATACCTATCCACCACTGACAACTACTAATCTGTTTTTTGTTACTATATATATCTGAGTTTTTATTTGATATCATTTTCATTCTGCCTGAAAGACTTTCCAGAGGATCTTTTATTGCAGATACTGTTGTGTTCAGCTGTTGTTCATTTGAAAATGCCTATTTGGCTTTCATTTTAGAAGGACATTTTAGTTAAATATAGATTATAGGTTGGTAGTTTTTTTTCCTTGTCAGAACTTTGAAAATGTTTCACTGTATTCTGGCCTGAAATTAGTGTGGTTCATCTTACCTTTGTTAACTTGCATGTAATACATCTTTTACTCCCTTTATCTTAATTTAATTTTGATAAGGTTTTTTTGTGATTAGCTGTGTGCACATACATATGAGTGTATACTTACTTATCTTGGAGTCTGTTGAGCTTCTTTAATTTATGGATTTGCAGTTTCATCAAACTTGAAACATTCCCAGCCACTGTTTCTTTAAATGTTCCCTCTCCTCTTTGTGAGATTAATTAAATGTATGTTAGATTTAGATATTGTCCCTCATGTCACTAACTTTTGTTAAATATATTTTTTCCAACTTTTTTCTCCCAATGCTTCAGACTGGATGATTTCTGTCCACTGATCCTTTTGTCTATAGTGCCTTCATTGATAAGTCCAACTAGTATAATTTTAATTTCAGGTAATGTTTTTCAGATCTAGAAATTCTATTTGGTTCCTCCAAAAATTTCATTCTCATTATGTTCACTTTTCTTTAATTCTCTGAACACACTTGTAAAAGTTACTTTAAACTCTTGCCTGATAATTATCTCTGTCATTTATGATTATATTGACTATTTTTTCTCCTGATTATGGGTCCTATAGCTTTCTGCTTTTTCATACCTAGTGAGTTATGAGTGTTGGACATTATGAACATTATGCTGTATGTCTAAATTTCAGTCTTCTTTAAAAGAGTGTTTCTTTTTTTGACAGGTAGTTAAAATACCTATGGATTTTTTCTGAGGCCTGTCAGGAGGATATGTCCAGGTAAAAAGCCTATGTGATTATAGGGCTTACCTCATTTGTTTCTCTTTATTCAAGACCATCTCTTATACTACCTGTTCTGCACAGTTTAAAAATAACTGTTTCATATATTTTATTCAGAATTACAGTTGTGTGTGGCAGGATGGCACTTCTTCATAGCCAGATGAAGTCTCTTGTTTTGCTTTTCTAGCCTTGCCACAATTGCTCAGTTACTGGATAAACTAGGCCAAGGTTACAAATTTAATCTTGATATCAGCATACTAAGAATCTTATAAATGTGGGCAATTACTCATAAAAAATAAAGTGCATGAACATTTCAGGAAGTTTAGTATGAAATCCATACTCATTTGTAGGAAAAACCAAAGTAAACACCATACTAGAGAGAAGAGAAACACCATTTCTAGCTAATTATGCCATTTATTTATCAAGAACTTAATAGCCACATGTATTATAATTTTCAATTTGTATTTTATAATCCAATCTATAATGATACTTAAGATACATTATACTTTCAAATAACTTTAATATTTTTCAAAAAATAACATTCATAAAGCATATTTTTCTATGTATGAGATGTGGAAAAAGAAGAATAGCAGCAGAGAGAAAATTGGAGCAAAAAGCTAAAAATGCTAAAACCTTCTCTCATTAGTATCTGTGATGAATCTGTGCTGATTCATCCAAACATACCCTTGGCTAGCGTTATATATTTCTTTAGTGGATAACAATGCAAAAATGGGACAGAATTATTGCTAGATATTAAAATATTAATAATGTATTTAGAGTTTCATACTTGCAAACTGCTTAGATGCTGATCTTCTAGGAGTTTCTGCGTTTCCTCCAGTTTAAGCTGGAATGCATCTTTGTTAGTAGTCAAGTTTGCCTTGCTGTTTTCCATTTCTTGACCACAATTGATTTTGGATATGAGATATTTTTGATGCTTATGATCATTTTTTGACAATGATGAAGGCAAGTCATTATCTATAGCTCTGTGAACCACACATAAAAAATGTTTAGTATACTTAAAGTTAACATACAAATGACATATCATGTAATATGTGTTTGTGTGTGTCCAGATAATCATATATAAGGATATTGGAGAAATATATAGATATATTAGAATGGGAATTTAAAGGAATCAATAGTAGAATAAAAATGGATGTAGGATTATAGTGTCAATAAAGCAGTCCATCTTCATGTAGGAATGCCCAATTTTTCATGGCTTTGTTTATTAAATCCTATTCCTCTACTGTTTGGGATAGATATTGAAGTAATTACTATAGATGTACAGAGTCAGTCCTCAGTTCTTTAAGAGCATCCCTATCTGGATAATAATATGCTGCACTACCCTTAGTTCTGAGTTGATACCATAGATGGTGCTATCCCTATAACCCTAAAAGAGTTGGTTGAAGATTCAAGCAGTTAGAAAATATGAAAATTTCTTGTCAGGGTAGACTAGAATTTCCATCTAACTTTATTACGTTTGGAAGCTTGGATTCCATCTAACTTTACTAGGTTTGGAAGATATTAACATATTTTTCTCAGTTGTACCACAAATATAAGCATGGTTTTCATGGCACAGAGGGGGCACCTTTAATGCAGAGTCTATTTTTAGTGTGTTAAAGTGCCACCTCCAAATTATCAGTGGATGATATCATCCTGCTTCAGAATTTTGCATCTTCTGGAAACTTACAGCATGTTACACTTCAGTATATGAACAAAGTGAAAATAAAAAAAAAAAAAAGGAAAATTTTTTTGGGGTGGGTGAGAGATGAAAGTATATCAAAAGCTGACTGCTATTGCATTAGGTCTGGCAGTATGAATCCCAAGGGTATTTATCCCCAATTCACTTGAATTATCCTCAATTCAATGAGGATTAAAATACTTTGAAAAGTGACTTGTGGCCACATGTGACATATATCTATCTCCAATACCCATATATATCTTTATTTGGACAGACTGGAATAGTCAAAGTCAATGATTACTAGATTCCTGACTATTCTTTTGCAACCACAGAGAGATCAAGGAGAGCAAAAAGGTATCTGAGTTCCTGAACACTGAGATTATGTTTCTCTTACCTATTCCTTCCCTTTCAGTCACCCTTCCCAAATGAAGTATTGCTAAATCTACAAAAATATCTAATAAACTAAATTTATTTACCTTTTAAGTTGTCGTCTCTCAACTTTTTCTTCTCTATTTCTTTCTTGCTTCTCTTGCTTCTCTTCTCTTCTCTACTTTCTTCCCCCAGTGAGGAGGATTGAAGGAATGTATAGGAATAAAAGGAGATGGAGAGGCAGAAAGACAGGAAGAGTGAAGCACAGGGGGAAAGGAAGAAGAAATCATAAAAGAAGAAGAAACAGAAGGAATAGGAGAGGGGAAATCTAAATTTGCTGAAGGCAAATATGGAGAGGGAGATGAATACAAAGGAGAGGAAAAAAGAGGGATAGACAAAAGAGGTAAGAATGGAGAGGTAGTAGGGGAAGGTGAAGGAGAGGAGGAAAGAACAGATGAAGAGGAAGAAAGCTGTAGAGAGGATGAAGAAGAGGATATGGAATTAGAAGGTGAAGACAAAGAGGAGGATGGAGAATTACAGGGAGGCGGATTGGACAGAACTGACACAGATGGATGACCTACAAAGGCCTGGGGAAGATTTGACAATGCTATGGTTTGTGGGACAAATTGCTGGACTGATGGAAAAGGATCTAACTGAGCAGGATGTTCAGGCAATGGAGTGACAGCAGAAAGAGTGGGGACTGTTTGATGAGGGGGATGACTGGCTAAACAGGAAGGCTTCAAAACAGGAAAACCTTCCAAAGGGGTTGGAGGAACAGTCAGTCGAGCTGGAAGGGAACGACGGACAAGGGCAGGCATTAGAGTTGTTGGGGTTGAATGCTGTGCCGGAAGAGTATGTTCGGATCTGAAAGTTTTGTAAAACAACTTGCTCTGTGAGTCTGAATCAGGAATGACTGGTGAACCTCGGGGTGGGTGGGGTAAATGGTCAGGTGGGCCAGAAGGAATTGGGGTTGGTAGATGAGGGAAACTGCCAGGAAAGCTGGAAGTAACTGAGGCTGGTGGGCGAGGAAGATACTTGATCGGGTAGGATGGTAACGGGGCTGGTAAGAAGTTCTTTGGAAGAGCAGAGGGGACAGATGGATGGATAGGCTGGCAGGTGGAAGAAATGGTTGGATAGCTAGGAAGAATTTGGGAATGGTGGGATAGCAATGGGGCTCTGAAGGGAGATAGCTTATTCGGTAAGTGGGGATCAGGTGTGGAGGTAGCTGGACAGGCAGGAATGGATCTGCACAGGTGGAAAAGCATTTGAACATGAAGTAGAGAGACAGCCTTATTAAGATGGTTTTTCGCTGTATTGGGCTCCCTCTATGTTCATACCATGCTTTGTTCTGAGGGCCCATGCATTACGTCCTTCTGATCAACCAGTGTCCTCTCATGAGTTGAGAAATGTACATAGGTTACTTATTCAGGTTCCCCTTTTCTCATTCCTTGCCCTTTAACAGTATTTTCACCTCTCAGAAGTCTGATAGTCATACAGATAATGAATATGGGCTAGAAAATCTGGTTGAAAGTGATGATACAAAGGGCAAATAGAGGTCAAACAGATCACTGCTCAGCTTTGGTCAGATTTCTCAGGGTAGGTAGCCTGTGGTTCAGGATCAACTGTCTCACCACAAATACATGGATATTGGAAATAGATATCTAACAACATTATCTTAAAGTATAAAAATATGGGGAAAATGTAGTTTCTTTTGCTCTATGTGTGCGTCTACCAAAAGGGTCAAGTATATTATCTTTGTGATAAGGATTTGGTTGTGATGGAAGGCTTTTATTTTTATTAGTCATTGCTTATATCTCATTATTTCTTGAAGTAGTTTTTATTTTCATATGGACATAAGTATTTTTCTTGAGGCTTAAGCACTGAATGCCTTCCATTTTTAATACAATTCTTCTCTCCTTTAGATTATCACATTACAGCATCTTAAATTATTTTTATCTACCACTAATATTTTCTACATTAGAACAATCATTTGTGAGTACAGATATATCTCCCCTTCTTTGGAAGGCCCCAGTTTCTTGGTATTACTTTATTGTTTAACACATTTTAGGTTTATATTGTACAGAAAATGTATTTTTAATGTGATAACCACATATAAGTATTTGTAGCCTAATTACATTTTTAATCATAGTACATATAAATATTTCTATGAACTTAACACCTGATCTTTAATATTCCAAGCTTTCACATTTGTAGTACAGCATTTTTATAGTTTATAAAGCATTTGCACATACATTATTTTAATACTGTCAGTTATCTGTGGAGAGCAGCTTAACTTTGTAAGTAAACAAGGGTGTTCTCTCTATAAATTGTATACATTTGTTGTATTCCAAATACATAAAATTTATGTATGTGTATATAGAGATATAGACATCATGAAGTCATAGTAATAATAGCATATTACAACAATAACTGAAAACTTATGTATTCTAGTTTAGAATGGAAATAATTTCTTGTAAAAGAAAATTGGTACAATGGTCCTAGCACAGATTTGGTATAACAATAACTACATGTTTGTTTGCTACAGTGAAATCAAAGTTGTCTGATGTGTTATCTCTTCTAAGACTTTAAGAAAGTGTATACTGTTGAACAAAAATGTCTATCCTTTTATTCATTGTGCAAAAGAGTTTTTTTGATTGAAAATAGTTGATGTTATCAGGATAATAATACACAGAAAAATAAATCTAGTAGAGCAGAAAACCTGTATATAAAAATGCACATTACTTCCATACTGAATTACTTGAAATTTTTTATTCCTCTAAATTCCCCTGGACCCTAAACCCCCTCTAATTGTCTGTCATCTTCCTTTTTGAGACAAAAATTTCCAGTGAGTACTCTAAAATTACACTGTGTTCACTGCCTCAGCTTCCATTTGTTTCTTAATCTACTGCTGTCTGGCTTCTGTCTCTACCATTCCAATGTACTGCTTTTGCTAGTGATTAACTAATTGACCTAACTGCAAAAAGAGACACTTCTTGACCACTATCTTTCTTGACTTTAATTCCCTCGGTTTTCATATTAGCATATGTTCCTGGATATTTTATAACTTCTCTGGTTGTTCCTCCTCAGGCTTTTTCTTGAGCTCCTCTTTCTTTGCTTGGATATGCTAGATTTTTTGAGAGTTATGCAATCCTCTGCTTGCCTATCCATATTCTCTGTGTAATCTTATTCATATTGTCTGTGTGATCTTATCTGTATCTGTATGTAAGTGAAGGGTTAATCCATCCTCTGTGGACCAATTCAACTCTGGGTTAACTCTTTATCTCTGTCCCCTGGATTATTAGCAGAACTAGGACTGTGTTTCAGGCACACAGATATAAAAAATGACCCTTCATGGATAAACTGTCTGTACTGACAGGACTATGAATAAGTCATAGGAAGGACTTAAAGGAAGGACTGGTAGCAAGCTATAGCTTTGTGTGGTAATTCTTAAAACTGAACATATCGCTTGCATGGAAGCTATTCATATAGTCATTACAAGAAATATTGGCTCCTGTTTAGAACAGAGGATTTCTAACCCAGGTTGTCTGTGCATTGTGTGAAGAGGGGGATAGCAACGATGAGCCCTTTAACTATTTCGCAGCATGCCATGAGGATTCCGCCTACTGAAGAATGTTGCCTGTTGGCATGCAGTGTTTTATGTCTTCTAATTGAGGTCAAACCTGGTCTACTGCAGTCATGAGTTTGAGTGTTCAGCTGAACCAAGACCACCACTAGTGGGTAATAAAGTGTTAGTCACTCAGTTGTGCCTGACTCTTTGTGACCCCGTGCACTATAGCCCACCAGGCTCATCTGTCCATGGAATTCTCCAGGCAAGAACACTGGAGTGGGTTGCCATTCCCTTCTCTAGGGGACCTTCCCAACCCATGGATCAAACCTGTGTATCCTGCACTGCAGGCAAATTCTTTACCATCTGAGCCACCAGGGACTGAACTATGGCTTTAACTTATCCATTCATTGACAACTATCATACCTACATTCATGGCCCAGACATCTTACCGATGAGAAATTGACTCCAGAATAGCTCATAAGTGTCTCAAACTCACAATTTATCATCATCCTTCCAGTTACTCTCTCCCTTAAACCACTTTGTCCTGAACAGCCCTTATTTTGATAAATCGTTTCGCTATCCATTAACTAACCAAATCCATTCTCCACAGTCATTCTTGATTCCTCCCATTCACCTTTTGGTTCTTAAAAAGTTACCAAATCATGTTGATTCTACCTACTAAGTAGGTCTTCATAAGTCATTGTTTTCATTAACTAAACTACCATTTTGTCTGATTTTTCGACCTTTAGTCTTACTATATTCTTCCTCATCCTGACAATATTCATAAAATATAAATGTTATATGCTTGCTTAAAATCTCTCAGTAACTGCTTTTAGGACAAATTCCTTAACAAAGCTCTTCATGTCTTAATTCATGGCTTCCTTTCTAAACAACCTATCTGTCTACAATTTCTCAATGTACACATTAGTCAAAATAAATTACCACAGACTTATAGTTACCAGAAGGGAAGAGATAGATTGGGAGTTTGGGATTGACATGTACACACTGCTATATTTAAAATAGATAACCAACAAAAATCTACTGTATAGCACAGGGAACACTGCTCAATATTCTGTAATAACCTAAATGGGGAAAGAATTTGAAAAATAGATACATGTATATATATATAACTGAATCACTTTGCAATATACCTGAAACTAACACAACACTGTTAATCAACTATGCTCTGATATAAAATAAAAATTAAAATGAACAAAATGAACCACCTCTTTCAGCTCTCTTAATACAGCATGTCCTTTTATACCTTTGTTCTTTTTCACATACTATTTGTTCCATCTTTCCGGAGTTCCCTCTCAATGTCTCTGATAAATATCTTCCTCATTTATTAAGCTTCAGGTCATGTTTATATCCTCTGAGTTTTCATAATGCCAGTGATGTTTCTCTGTTTAAAGTATTTGTTGAATACTTCCAACATGCACAGCACTGAACTAAGCATCATAGGGAATATCTGCATGAGTGAAATTAAGCTATTGTTCTCTACCATATTACAGTTTGGTGGGGCAGGCATAACTACACATAAAAATTGAGCAATAACATATACAATCATGATTTTAAAATTTATTTCTATAGCCTTAAGCTCTTGTTTCATCTTACGTTCAACTGTTTTTATACATTTCTACTTGGATATTTACTCTCTAAATTCAGAAAGCTCAAATGAAGTTTAATAATATCTTGTTAAACCTATACACTTTTATTACATTCTTTATAATTTTTAAAGTCAGGAAATTCCCTCAATGATCAAGATTCAAAATTTCACCCTCTTTTGATTTTTTTACTTCTTTCATTTTCTTTATCCCACCATACACCAAAGCTATAATACAGTCTTTCCACGAAATATTTTTCTTCTGTCTTTCTTTTGTATTTCACTACCACTCTTTTAACATAAGTCCTTTTAAACTCATTGCTTGAATATCTCTTGATTTTCCTGCACTATCCTCTCCATACTCCAATTATTTTTATATCAAGAGATACTTTATTCTATATGAAACTTATCACATTATTCTTATTCTTTAATTTATTCTTTGATGATTTACATTATTACGTTAAATTCATGTATACAGCACCTGATTCAGTATTTTTGCAGGTTATACTCAATTATAGGTTACTGTAAGATAATGGGCATAATTTTCTATACTATACAGTATATTCTTGTTGCTTATCTATTTTATTTTGTTATTATTTTTTTGATTTACACAGCATGCAGGTTCTTAGTTCCCTCACCAGGGATGGAACCTGGGCCCCCTGCAGTTTAAGGGAGTCTTAACCACTGGAATACCAGGGAAGTCCCATTTATCTATTTTATATATAGTAGTTTGTATCTGTTAATCTCATATCTCTAATTTGTCCTTCCCCCTCTCTCTGGCAACCACAAGTTTGTTTCTATATATGTATGTCTGTTTTGCATGTACATTTATATGTATTTTTAGATTCCACATATAAGTGATATCATATAATACCTGCTTTTGTTTGACTTATTTCACTAAGCACTGTATTCTCTAGGTCCATCCATGTTGCTGCAAATGGTAGAATTTTATTCTTCTTTATGGCTGAATAATATTCCACCATTTACATAACACATCTTAATCCAATCATCTGGAAAACTGGGATGCGATTTCTAAGTATTAAACTGAGCTGTTTATGTATTTTGGCTATTAGCCCCTTTTCAGTTATATCATTTACAAATATTTTCTCCAATTTTTAAAAAGTTATCTTTTTGTTGATGGTTTCCTTTGTTGTGCAAAAGCTTTTGCATTTAATTAGATCATATTGTTTTATTTTTGCTCTTATTTCCACTGACTTAAGAGACAGATTCAAAAAAAATTGCTATGATTTATGTCAAAGCGTGTTATGCTTATGTTTTCTTCTAGGAGTTTTATAGTTTCTCATATTACATTTATGTCTTTAATCCATTTGAGTTTTTACTTTTGTACACTGTGTTAGAGAATGCTCTAATTTCATTCTGTTACATGTAGCTGTCCAGTTTTCTGGACAGCTTGTCTTTTCTCTATTGTGTATTCTTGTCACCTTTGTCATAGGTTAATTGACTGTTAAGTGTGTGGGTTTATTACTGGGTTCTCTATTCGGTTTCATTAGTCAATGTGTCTGTTGTGCCAATAACACTACTGTTTTGATTACTGGAGCTTTGTAGTATAGTCAGAAGTCTGAGAGGGTTATATCTCCAGCTTTGTTCTTTATTCTCAGGGTTTGTCATTTCTGGATGTTTTGTGATTCCATATAAATTGTAGTATTATTTGTTTTAGATCTGTGAAAAAATGTTATAGGTATTTTGATAGAGATTGCATTAAATCTGTAGATTGCTTTGGGTAGTATGTCCGTTTTAATGATATTACTCCCTCCAATTCAATAGCATGGAATATCTTTACATTTCTTTGAATCATCTTCAATTTCCTTCATCAGGTTTACAGTTTTCAGAGTACAGGCCTTTTACTCTCTTGGCTAAGTTTACTCCTAGTTATTTTATTTTTTGATGTGATTTTAAACAGGATTGTTTACTTTATATTTCTGATATTTCATTATTAGTGTATAAAAGACAATAGATTTCTGCATATTATTCTTATATCCCACAACCTTGCTAAATTCATTAGTTTCTAATATTAATAGTTCTTGGGTGGAGACTATAGAAGTTCTCTATATAGAGTGTTATGTCATCTGCAGAGCGAGTTTTACCTCTTCATCTTCAAATTTGGATTCCTTTTATTGCTGTTTCTGTGGTTAGGAATTCCAACACTATGTTAAATAGAAGCAGTGAAAGTGGACATTCTTGTCTTGTCCTTGATTTTAAAGGAAAATTTTAAAAATTTTCACAATTGAATATGATGTGGGCTATTGGATTTGTCATAAAATGGCCTTCATTATGCTGAGATATGTTCCCTCTATACACACTTTGATGAGGGCTTTTTATCATAAATAGACACTGAATTTTTTCTGTTTTTCTCTTATCTATTGAGACAATCACATAATTTTTCTTTCCTTTTGTTAATATGGTTTATCAAATCGATTGATTTATGTATCTCAAACCATCCTTGTGACCCTGGAATAAATTCAACTTGATCATGATGTATGATTATTTTTACGTATTGTTGGATTTAGTTTGCTAACATTTTGTTGAAGATTTCTGCATCTATATTCATCAAAAATATTGGCCTATAATTTCTTCTTTTTTTGTAGTGTCTTTGCCTCATTTTGGTATCAGGGTAAGGATTGTCTTGTAGGATGAATTTGGGAGTATTCTAATAAACTCTTCAAGTTTATGAAATAGTTTGATTAAGACAGGTATTAATTCTTCTTTATACATTCAGTAGAATTGCCCTACAAAGCTGTCCTGTTCTGAATTTTGTTTGCTGGGCATTTTTCTTTTTTTAAAAATTCAACTTCACGTCTAGTGAATGGTCTTCTGTTCAAATTGTCTATTTCTTCTTGACTGTCTTGGCAGCTGTATGTTTCAAGATATTTGTCCACTTCTTGTAGGCTATCCAATCTGTTGGCATATAAACTGTTCATAGTACTCTCTTATGGTTTTTTTTGTATCTCTGTGGTATTGGTTGTTATTTATCCTCTTTATTTTCTTATTTTATTTGGATCCTCTCTCTTTTCTTCTTGGTGAGCCTGTTTATTTTTCAAAAAACTAGCTCTTGGTTTCGTTCATTTTTTTCTACTGTTTTTTTCTCTCCTAGGAAATGACTTTTTAAAAAATTGAAGCACAGTTGATTTACAATATGGTATTAGGTGTACAGTAAAGTGATTCAGTTATATATATATTTTTTTCAGATTTCTATTATAGATTATTATAGATATTAACTATAGTTCCTTATACTATGCAATAAATCCTTTTTGCTTGTTTATTTTATATATAAGTGGTTTGCATCTGTTAATCCCATAATTTATCCTTCCTTTCCCCTTTGATAACCATAAGTTTGTTTTCAATGCCTGTGAGTTGGTTTCTGTTTTGTATACATCAATAGATTCATTCCTATTATTTTTCAGATTCCACATGTATGTGATATCATTATTTCCTTTCTTCTGCTAACTTTTGACTTTGTTCTTTTTCTAATTCTTTTAGGTGATAGGTTAGGTTGTTTTGAGATTTTTTCTGTATCACATAAATTGGAAAATTTTGCTTCCCATTTCATTTGTTTTGAGATATTTTCTGATTTACTCTTTGATTTATTCGTTACCCTCTTTTTTTTTTCAGTAGCATGTTGTGTAGTCTCCACATGTTTATTCTTTTCTGTTTTTCTTTCTGTAGTTGATTTCTAGTTTCATATCCTTGAGGTTGGAAAAGAAAAAGCTTGATATAATTTCTATCCTCTTAAATTTGTTGAGTCTTGTTTTGAGACCTAGTATGTGATATATGTTAGTTGTTCAGTCATGTCTGACTCTTTGAGACTGGATGGACTGTTACCCACCAGGCTCCCCTGTCCATGGAATTCACCAGGCAAGAATAGTGGAGTAGGTAGTCATTCCCTTAACCAGGAGATCTTCCTTACCCAGGGATCAAACCCGGATCTCCTGCATTGCAGGTGGATTCTGTACAGTCTAAGCCATCAGAGAAGCCCCTTGGACTGCAAAGAGACCAAACCAGTCAATCCTAAAGGAAATCAACCTGGAATATTCATTGGAAGGACTGATGCTGAAGCTACAATACTTTGACCACCTGATGCAAAGAGCTGACTCATTGGAAAAGACCCTGATGCTGGGAAAGAAGAAGGCAAAAGAAGAAGAGGGTGGCAAAGGATGAGATGGTTAGATAGTATCACTGACTCAATAGACATGAATTTGAGCAAACTCCAGGAGATAGTGAAGGACAGGAAAGCCTGGCATGCTGCAGTTCATGGGGTGGCAAAGAATTACTTTACCACAATTGCCTTATTGATTTTCTTTCTGGATGATCTGTTCATTGATATCTGTGGGGTGTTAAAGTCTCCTGTAATTATTGCACTATTGTCAATTTCTCCTTTTATGTTTGTTAGTGTTTATACAGTTAGGTGCTACTGTATTGGGTATGTATATGTTAAACAGTATATATCCTCTTCTTGTACTGATCTCTTTTTATCATTACATAGTACTCTTTTTGTCTTTCATTAAGCCTTTGTTTTGTCATCTCCATTTGCATAAAATATACTTTTCTGTCTCCTCACTTTCAGTTTGTATCTTTTGCCTTAAATGAATCTCTTGTAGGCAGCATATAGAAGGGTCTTTTTAAAAATCCAATTAGCTAGCTGTGTCTTTTGATTGAAGCATTAATCCATTGATATGTAATTTATTAATAGGTATATACTTATTACCAATTTATTACTTGTTTTCCAGTTGTTTTGTCATTTTTCTTTCTTTTTGTCTCTCTCTTTTCCTGGCTTGATGATTTTCTTTTGTAGTATGCTTGAGTTCCATGCTTTTTGATTGTTGTGTATCTATTTGTGGTTACCATGGTGTTCATATACGTTAAACCTTAATTATGTCTACTTGCTTTAAACTCATAGTCATTTAAATTCAAACACATTCTAAGAGATCTACATTTTTTACTACTCTACCCCACATTTTGTATTTCTGATGTAATTATTTATTTATTTTTTGTAGTTACAGTTGTTTTACAACTTTTGTCTTTTAATCTATGTGCTAGCTTATTTCGGAGAAGGCAACGGCACCCCACTCCAGTACTCTTGCCTGGAAAATCCCATGGATGGAGGAGCCTGGTGGGCTACAGTCCATGGGGTCACTAAGAGTCGGACACAACTGAGCGACTTCACTTTGACTTTTCACTTTCCTGCATTGGAGAAGGAAATGGCAACCCACTCCAGTGTTCTTGCCTGGAGAATCCCAGGGATGGGGGAGCCTGGTGGGCTGCCTTCTCTGAGGTAGCACAGAGTCGGACACAACTGAAGCGACTTAGCAGCAGCAGCAGCTAGCTTATTTAAGTGATCTTCAATCCCCACTATACATGTCTTTCCTATTGGGGTTTTCCCTTTCCTATAGATTCTTCTTTTTCATTTTGAGAAGACCCTTCAACATTTCTTTTAGGGTAGGTTTATTATTGCTGAATTCTTTTAGTTTTTGCTTGTCTGAGGAGTTCTTTATCTCATCTTCTATTCTAAATGATAATCTCACTGGGTAGACTATCTCAGGTTGCAAGTTCCTCTACCCTTTTATTTTACTTAACTTTCTGTGTCTCTGACTTTAGGTGAAACAGTTACCTATTACAGTCTTGAAGGGGTGTTCTTATGTGGGTGTGTCCCTATGCAGACTGTGTGTGCCCAATGTATTTGGGGGGAGGGCTGGATTAGATGTGGATGCAAGTCATGTCTTTCCTCATGGTATGCTGGCCTCTACCACATTGGAAAGGGGGTATGGCTGGTAATGGAGGAGTCAGAGTCTGTGCAGGGTGTGGGACAGTACTTTTATGCTCAGTGGCCATCACTGTCCTGTCAGGGGTGAGATCTGCTCCTAAGTGGTGGGAGCAAAAGCCCTCAAATTTGGGTTCAAGCTGGTTCTGCTTCCTTTAAGTGTGTATTTTTCCTTCTCCCTGCACGAGGCAATCCACTCCAGCACTCTTGCCTGGAAAATCCCATGGACTGAGGAGCCTGATAGGCTACAGTTCATGGGGTTGCAAAGAGTCGGACACGACTTCACTTTCACTTTCAAATGCCTTCTATGGAGAAGGCAATGGCACCCCACTCCAGTACTCTTGCCTGGAGAATCCCATGGATGGAGGAGCCTGGTAGGCTACAGTCCATGGGGTCGCTAAGAGTCGGACACGACTAAGTGACTTCACTTTCATTTTTCACTTTCATGCATTGGAGAAGGAAATGGCAACCCACTCCAGTATTCTTGCCTGGAGAATCCCAGGGAGGGGGAGCCTGTTGGGCTGCTGTCTATGGGGTCGCACAGAGTTGGACACGACTGACGTGACTTATCAGCAGCAGCACTAGGCTTGAACATGGCCTAGTGGTTGTGGGAATTCAAGTCTGGGCTATTTCTTGGGTGCTATTTGAGTAAGCACCAGCAATGGACACTGCTCTATCTAGACTACATCCCTGGCCCCCAGGACACCTTTGTATCTTTAGATTGACTCTTTCCCAGGTCCTGAATGCCTGAGATCCAGGGCCAAGCTGTGGCTTGGAGTGAGCAGGGTAACATTCACTTGGCTCAGACTAGGGGGTGTGGCATGGCGGCAGCTACTAGGGTACACCTCTCTCTGCCCTGTCTGGTGGCAAGCTAACACTTGCACTCTCCTCGAGTGGAGTCTAGGCTTCTCTAGCCTTCTCAGTGGTTCTCCAAGCAGCCAAAGGGGCTTGTCTCCTATGTGCAGGACTCTAGGATGGGGATGCCCAGGCTATGGTTGGACTCACTCACTTCTCAGGGTGAGTGTCTGCCTGCATGATCTCCCTTTTCCTTTCAGTCCTCTCCCAGAGGCACAGACCCCTTACCTGATGCTTTCTTCCTATCCTGCCTGATTACACGTGTATCTTACAACCTTGGTTATATAAGGGTCCTTCTGCAAGTTTCCAGTTAGCTTTCCATGAATTGTTCCACATGTGGATGTATTTTTGCATTGTTTATTATGGGAGGTAAGCTCAGGTCCTCTTCAGCTCCCATTTTTTATACTCTACTTCTTACACTTCTGATTGATCAACATTCTTAAACGTTTATGTCTCTTCTCTGCCATAAAGGGCATTTTCATTTTTTCTTATTCTCTCATCTTTTCCTTCTAATCTCTCAAAATAATTTTATTCTTTATTAGATCTGTCTTTTCCTTTTTTTAGAAGTGTTTATTGAATTTGTTACAATATTGCCTCTGTTTTGCTTTTTTTGGCCATGAGGCATGTGGAATCTTAGCTCCCCAACCAGGGATCAAACCTGCACCCTCTGGAAGGCAAAGTCTTAACCAATGGATGACCAGGGAGGGCCCTCCTTTTCTCACTATACAAAACAGTACTATTTTAGTTTAGGTAGTAATGATCTGTCACTTGGATTAGCCCATTAAGTTTTTCTAGTCTTCTTGTTTCCAGTTTCTTTCCATTCTTTTCATTCTCCAACATTCATACCAATTATCTTCCAATATAAAGAGGACTATGTCACTCTGTTTAAAAACCTCCATTGGCTCTCTACTAGTTATAGGGTGAAATAAAAACTTCCTAGCTAGAAATAAAGCATTCACATCTGACCTCAATCTACATTTCTAGATAATCTCTCATCCTACCAGCAACATATACTACAGTCTTGTTACTCTGAACAAATTCTATGTCCTCAGGTGTCTTTGCCTTTTACAACACTGTAGACCTGAACATGCCAGAAATCAACCTGTGCTTATTTAGTAGACAATATGTACTCATCCTTTAAGTCTCCTCTCCAACTTTAAATTTTGTACTTTATCACTTGTGTGTGTATGCTTAGTCACTCAGTTGTGTCCAACTCTTTGTGATCCCATGGACTGTACCCTGCCAGGCTCCTCTGTCCATGGGATCCTCCAGGAAAGAATACTAGAGCAGGTTGCCATTCCCTTCTCCTGGGGATCTTTTGACCCAAAAATCAAACTCGGGTCCTGCATTGAAGGTGGAGTCTTTACTGACTGAGCCACCAGGAAAGCCCTTTATCACTTTGCTAGTATTTCTGTAACTGCCCACATTACACAGTCTTGTTCGAGTCTTACAGTGTAATTACCATTACACAGTATTATAATGTAACTGCAAACACTTATTGGGCAGCGGACCATACTTCATTCATATTATAACTCTAGCTAATCAATGTACAGCATATAATAGGTACTTAAGACTTCACATTTTTATTCTCTACCTTTCTAGACTGCATTTCTGTTACTCATTAGTTTAACATCCATATTTAACAGGATAATATTTCTTCCATCATAAGGGAAAAAGCCATATTTTGGCTCTACATCCCCTTTGGCTACTGTTCTACCACTCTTTTCCTTTCACAGCCAAGCTACAGTTGGTATTTTTTCTTTCTCACTCTGCAGTTTCCTTTTAACTCATTGCAATCTTTTTTCTGTCTCCATCCCTCCACTGAAATTTGACAAAAACTGCCAGAGTGACTTTTCTATTTTGAAATATATGGGACATATTCCCTCTAAGCTGGATATTTTCTCTTTATCACTCCATATTCATTTGCCACACTTATCTCTGCTAGGCAGAGACTGAATGATACCTGCCTTTTGATTTATGGCTGTTTTGACCAATGAAAGGTACTAGCAAGAGATGGGAATGTGACAGAACAAAGCGGTTTTTGATAACCGCTCCTCTGGCTTCCTCTCCGCTTGGCTTGGTTTAGCAGTGGCAATGCTCCTCTGCCTAGTAGCCCTCTCGTACAGCTACAGCTCTTTTCAGTTTAAAGTTTGTTATGATAATACTGAGTTTGCTGTCAGTTTTGGGGTTGCTTCATCATCCTTTGTTGGCATCCTAGTCTCTTTAATAACCTCTTTTCAGTTACCCCTTTTAAATGCTACATGTTTTCTGCCAGTATCCCAACTGGTAAAACTTTTTATATTAATGATTACCTAGAAGCCATTTGATTTCCATAAGCTTTTATTCCCCATGAAAGTCTATACTTGCTTAGTTCCATCTTCTCCCTATATATAGTCTCTACCAACTATTCTGTTCCTATCTGCAGGCTTCTCTTTTTTCACTTCCTTATATATTGCTCTTCTGTAGTGCTCTATCCTAGTTCTGCTGTCATAGTACATACTCTCCACTGCTGACTTCATCCATTGTTTTGGCTTCTAATATCTTAAGTCTAAATCTTTCTCTTGAGCTCCAGACCTATGAATTTTCAGTTACAGATACTGAAATAGTCTGTTTTGTCCTCTTTCAATCAGTTATCCACACTTGTTCACAACAGATTAGAATGATATGTTAAACAGGAAAGAAAAGGGAAAGGGAAGTCGCTCAGTCATGTCCGACTCTTTGCGACCCCATGGACTGTAGCCTACCAGGCTCCTCCGTCCATGGGATTTTCCAGGCAAGAGTACTGGAGTGCGTTGCCATTGCCTTCTCCAGTGGATCTTCCTGACCCAGGGATTGAACTGGGTCTCCTGTATTGTAGGCAGACGCTTTACCGTCTGAGCCACCAGGGAAGTCTAAACAGGAAAAGTTGATCTTATTACCCATCCTTAACCAACTCCTCTTAAAACTCTCAGGATAAAGCTTATATTCCTTAGCATACAGGTGTATTTACTTTTCCAATCTTGTATCTAGTGAAGCTATTGCTATTTTGCATTCTGTTATTCAGCCATACTCTTATTCCTGGAACATATCATTCCTTCTACTACTCTTGGCCTTTCCACACTCTCATCCCTCTGTCTGGAATACCATCTACCCACTTGTTTCATGATTAACTCCTATTTTCTTCAAAGCTTTGCTGAAGATTCTTCTATTCCATGAGGTCTTTCTTGAACTATAATAAAGACTTGAGAGAATGAATTTAATTGTTCTTATATCTGATTAAGGGAACAGTTTGCCACAGGTATTCTAAAAATGGAAATACTTTAATATATACATTATTAACAGTTAAAATATTAACATACTTTACATATGAATTATGTATATATATCTTTATATAAGTAAACATTAAATATTATTATTATTACCCATTTGGTACTGTTCTATAATTTTTAAAGCATTATTTCACTTTCTCCTAGATTATACTCTTGGGATTATATTTTTGAATATCATATTTCTCCATATCCCCTTCACAATGGCTGATCTACTGCTGTGTACATAGTAGGTTCAAGAATCTATAGTAAATAAATGGAAAATACAGGATGTCAGAGGGTACTCTCTAGATGGTTGGTCCATCCTATTGAATCAAGATGATTCATTTAAACTAACCTAGAGAGGAACCAGGGGGCATTGTAGTCGATTTTTAAAAGATATCCATCCAGGAAAGATTTTCAGTGAGGAAAACCCCATTTCTACCATAAAGTTATTCTTTTTATCTAAATTTATATCACTGTTATTCAACTTTTTTTTCCTCTCAGTAAAACCAGTATCACTACTTTTAAATGGTTTTTATTATAGCTCCCATAGAAAATTACTCAACATAGGCAACACTAAAACTAAAGACAAGAAACTAAAATTTTACTTACTCTTGAAGAAATTTATATTACACTCCAATTCAATGTGTGAAAATAAAATAGTATACTATAAAATAGAGGTGAGGAGTAACTGATGAAAAGGCTTGTAAACTCAGCAACTAGAGAGCTATTTAATTACTGTATATTAGTAACTATAAATGATAATCATAAGTTACTTACCTCCAGTTTATTATTGGTCTGTGGGAAGAGGGAATGTTTACTTCTGATTTTAAGTTGGATTCCTGAATTTGTTTGAGGGCATCTTCTAATGGAAGAACTGGTCTTTGAAGAACTAAGGAAATAATAGAGATCATATAGTACAGAATCACTTCAACAATCTCTTTATACATAATTTAATTGGTCAATGATAAAATGCTATCTTAAAACTTTTGTGACAAATTTATTTTGAACAGTATATTTTAAATTTAAACATCTACTTCCCAATAAGAAATAGTTATCTCAAAATTCTCATCACCAATTTTAAGAATACTTATTTGGAAAAATGAAATCTGAGAAATGTCCAGGCTCTTTGATCTGGCATGCTAACCCCATTATATCTAGCCTCATAATTCCATAAATTTCTGACAAAATTTACAAATATCCTTACTAAGAAAAGGGGAAGATATAAAAATAGCAGTTAACATTTATTGAGCATTTATTGTTAAAGACATTATTTCTGAGCACTGTATAAGTTATTAACTACTTTATTCTCACTAAGGCCTTTGAAAGAAAAAGAGCGTTAATCACTAAGTTGTGTTCAGCTCTTCGGAATGCCACGGACTGAAGCATGCCATGCTCCTCTGTCCATGGGATTCTCCAGGCAAGAATACTACAGTGGGTTGACACACTCTTCTCTAGGAGATCTGCCCAACTCAGAGATCGAACCTGGGTCTCCTGCACTTCGGGCAGATTCTTTATTGTTTGAGCCACCAGAGAAGCCCCAATCTCCATTTGCAACTGAGGAGACTGAAACATAGCTAAGTAACTTATTCAGGGTCATACATTATATGGACAGTCATCCACATATCATTCTGTACAACCTCTAATCCAACCCTCACTCCCATAAGTATCCACTTTTCCAAGAATTTCCACTGTGCACTTTGGTACACACCTTCTTGTTCAAGTTGAAACATACCTTCTATTTAAAGGATATTGCTTTCCCACAGCCCTCTTAGGTGGAGATACAAGTAACTACAAAACTGAAGGCCTGGAGATAGGATAGCTGACTTTCTAGCTCTTCGATGATGCTACCAAATTATTTTTTTCTCCTTTCTCCTTAAAAAAAACCCATATCATCATGATTCTGATGTTTGTTATTCACCTTAAAATTTTTAAGCAAAATCAGTATATTATTATGAATAGGTTAGTTCAAACTTGAACTCTAGAGTCAAGTGGTGATTGCATAAAATACTAGTGAAAAATGCCAGTTATGAGATGGTTTGCTGGATATTCTAACCATGAAGGACCAATCCTCTTGAGGTAGAAACTATCAAGCTTTAGATTTTGATTGTTTTTCTAATGAGCATAAGCAATATCACAAATGATTGTTTATTGGTAAAATTAATGGCTACCTGCATAGCCTCATGAATATTAAAAATGAACTTTCTTTGTTGCAATTAAAGATATTCAAGACAGATGGACTTCCCTAAAGTATTTTAATCATTCCCTACCCTTGCATGAACAGAGAATAAGAATCTAGGGAGTCTATACCCTTTACCTTTACAGATGGCATTGAGGTTTGACCTCTAATTAGTCTTGGCTCCAGCTGTTAAATAGGAACATTCTTGATTGTGCAGTACCAGAAGACACATAATTTTGTCTCTAGAATGTGACTGTGTAAGTCTAAATGGATCTTTCACATAAAGTGTAGTCAGAGCACCTAAGATAACATAGAGCTGGGACTTTATTGAACTTAGTGAACAATTACACTGATTATTTTGTGCATGATTTGTTAAAAAAATGTTTAGTTGAGCTAGATGATAGCTTGAGATTTGCTTTAATTAACACTCACCACTTACTATCAAAGAGAATTTAAAAACTACTTTTAAAACTAACTTGGGTCATTTACACTCAGTGCTGTTTATTGTTGCTATTATCTAATGATGTCCTAGTCAGTACCTCCTACTCACTGAGCAATATTCAAGTCTACATTTTTTGAATATTTATTGTGTATTAGGGCTTTATTTGGAGAAGGAAATGGCAACCCACTCAAGTATTCTTGCCTGGAGAATCCCAGGGACAGAGGAGCCTAGTGGGCTGCTGTCTATGGGGTCGTACAGAATTGGACACGACTGAAGCGACTTACCAGCTTACCACCAGGGCTTTATTATTCCATTTAAACTACTAGGCTCCTCTTTCTAGCTCTTTTGCCCTGATAGTCTAACTCCAACAATTCTCTGAGTCCGACAATTTTCTGACCTCATTAAAACCCACAATCCATCCCTTTTTCATAGCAAGGGGAAGGATTAGCTATCATGCATTTTGGGTGAACCTTTGGTGTAACTCTAATATTTGAGAATAAACTAAATGAATAGACAATTAAGTAAACAGTTGTTTATCACAGCTTTGTTGTTCTTCATTCATGACAGTAAACTTTCTTAAAATTTTAATTTAATATTTTTTACAGGTAACATATTAATATTTAGAAATTAAAAAATATAATACAAATTTGGAAGTTTTGCTCTAACTGGTATTTGTGTATTCTTTCACTGTTTATGCAGATATAAACATACATAAATATATATTCTATTTTTAAAAGTTGAAGTATAGTTAATTTATAATACTATCTTAGTTTCAGGTATGCAATCAGACATTTTATATTTTTATAGATTATATTTAAAGTTGTTAAAAATAATGGTTATGTTTCTCTGTAAGGTATAATATATCCCTGTTGCTTAACTACTTTATTCATATTAATAGTAGCTTGTGTCTTTTAACCCATATCCCTATTTGTCCCTCTTTTTTCACTCTCTCCACCGGTAATCACTAGTTTGTTCTCTATATCTCTAAGTTGTTTTTTATTTTATTTTATTTTATTTATTTATTTGGGCTGCTGCTGGGTCTTCGTTGCTTTGTGCAGGCTTTCTCTAGCAGTGGTGAGCGGAAGCTACTCTTGGCTGCAGTGTGCAGGCTTACGGCAGTGGCTTCTCCTGTTGCAGAGCACAGGCTCCAGAGTGTGGGCTCAGTAGTTGTGGCATGTGGGCCTAGTTGCTATGTGGCACGTGGAATTTTCCCGGACTAGAGACTGAACCCATGTCCTCTGCACTGACAGGCAGATTGCTAAATGCTGCACCACCAGGGAAGTCTCTTGTTTGTTTTTTTAAAACATACATTCATTTATTTTTTAAAGATTTTCATATAAGTGATAACATATTTATTTTTAAATGTAAGTTTGTCTATGACATTTTAATAGGCATAACACTAAGTCGATCCACATTGCTGTAAATAGTGGAATTTCATTCTTTTTATGGCCAAGTAATACTCCATTACTGTTCAATATCCCATGAACGATATGAAAAGGCAAAAAGATAGGACACTGAAAGATGAACTTCCCAGGCTGGAGGGTGCCGAACATGCTACTGGAGATCAGTGGGGAAATAATTACAGAAAGAATGAAGAGATGGAGCCAAAGCAAAAACAACACACAGTTGTGGATGTGACTGGTGATGGAAGTAAAAGTCCGATGCCGTAAAGAGCAATATTGCATAGGAACCTGGAATGTTAGGTCCATGAAACAAGGCAAATTGGAACAGTGAACACTGACATTTTAGGAATCAGCAAACTAAAATGGACTGGAATGGGTGAATTTAACTCAGATGACCATTATATCTACTACTGTGGGCAAGAATGCCTTAGAAGAAACAGAGTAGCCATCATAGGCAACAAAAGAGTCCAAAATGCAGTACTTGAATGCAATCTCAAAAATGACAGAACGATCTCTGTTCATTTCCAAGGCAAGCCTTTCAATATTACAGTAATCCAAGTCTATGCCCCAAACAGTAATGGTGAAGAAGCTGAAGTTGAATGGGTCTATGAAGATCTACAAGACCTTCTAGAACTAACACCCCAAAAAGATGCCCTTTTTATTATAGGGGACTGGAATGCAAAAGTAGGAAGTCAAGAAATACCCGGAGTAACAGGCAAATCTGGCCTTGGAGTACACAATGAAACACGGCAAAGGCTAACACAGTTTTGCCAAGAGAACACACTGGTCATAGCAAACACAATTATACAGTGGAAGTGACAAATAGATTCAAGAGATTAGGTCTGATAAACGGAGTTTCTGAAGAACTATGGACAGAGGTTCATGACATTGTAGAGGAGGCAGGGGATCAAGACCATCCCCAAGAAAAAGAAATGCAAAAAGGCAAAATGGTTGTCTGAGGAGGCCTTACAAATAGCTAAGAAAAGAAGAAACGTGAAAGGCAAAGGAGAAAAGGGAAAATATATCCATTTGAATACTGCATTTGAATGCAGAGTTCCAAAGAATAGCAAGGAGAGATAAGAAACCCTTCCTCAGTGATCAGTGCAAAGAAATAGAAGAAAACAATAGAATGGGAAAGACTAGAGATCTCTTCAAGAAAATTAGAGATACCAAGGGAACATTTCATGCAAAGATGGGCTCGATAAAGGACAGAAATGGTATGGACCTTACAGAAGCAGAAGATACTAAGAAGAGGTGGCAAAAATACACAGAAGAACTGTTCAAATGAGATCTTCACAACCCAGATAATCAGGGTGGTGTGATGACTCATCTAGAACCAGATATCCTGGAATGCAAAGTCAAGTGGGCCTTAGGAAGCATCACTATGAACAAAGCTAGTGGAGGTGATGGAATTCCAGTTGAGCTATTTCAAATCCTAAAAGATGACGCTGTGAAAGTGCTGCACTCAATATCCCAGCAAATTTGGAAAACGCAGCAGTGGCCACAGGACTGGAAAAGGTCAGTTTTTATTCCAATCCCAAAGAAAGACAATGCCAAAGAATGTTCAAACTACTGCACGATTGCATTCATCTCACAGGCTACTAAAGTAATGCTCAAAATTCTCCAAGCCAGGCTTTAACAGTATGTGAATCATGAACTTCCAGATGTTCAAGTTGGATCTAGCAAAGGCAGAGGAACCAGAGATCAAATTGCCAACATCTGTTGGATCATGGAAAAAGCAAGAGAGTTCCAGAAAAACATCTACTTTTGATTTATTGACTATGGCAAAGCCTTTGACTGTATGAATCACAACAAACTGTGGAAAATTTTTCAAGAGATCAGAATATCAGACCACCTGATCTGCCTCTTGAGAAATCTGTATTCAGGTCAGGAAGCAACAGTTAGAACTGGACATGGAACAACTGACTGGTTCCAAATAGGAAAAGGAGTACGTCAAGGCTGTATATTGTCACCTTGCTTATTTATTTTATATGCAGAGTACATCATGAGAAACACTGGGCTGAATGAAACACAAGCTGGAATCAAGATTGTCGGGAGAAATATCAATGACCTCAGATATGCAGATGACACCACCCTTATGGCAGAAAGCAAAGAACTAAAGAGCCTCTTGATGAGAGTGAAAGAGGAGAGTGAAAAAGTTGGCTTAAAACTCAACATTAAGGAAACTAAGATCATGGCATCTCATCCCATCACTTCATGGCAAATAGATGGGGAAACAATGGAAACAGTGAGACTTTATTTTTGACTCCAAAATCACTGCAGATGGTGACTGCAGCTGTGAAATTAAAAGATGCTTGGTCCTTGGAAGAAAAGTTATGACCAACCTAGATAGCATATTAAAAACCAGAGACATTACTTTGCCAACAAAAGGTCCATCTAGTCAAACTATAGTTTTTCCAGTATTCAGGTATGGATGTGAGAGTGGACCACAAAGAAGGCTGAGTGCTGAAGAACTGATGCTTTTGAACTGTGGTGTTGGGGAAGACTCTTGAGAGTCCCTTGGACTGCAAGGAGATCCAACCAGTCCATCCTAAAGGAGATCCTGGGTGTTCTGGGAGTTCATTGGAAGGACTGATGTTGAAGCTGAAACTCCAATACTTTGGCTACCTGATGCGAAGAAATTACTAATTTGAAAAGACCCTGATCCTGGGAAAGACTGAAGGCGGGAGAAGGGGATGACAGAGGATGAGATGGTTGGATGGCATCACCGACTCAATGGACAGAGTTTGAGTAAGCTCTGGGATTTGGTGATGCATAGGGAGGCCTGGCGTGCTGCAATCCATGGGGTCACAAAGAATTCGGACAGGACTGAGCGACTGAACTGAACTGAATATTCCATTATACATATTTTCCTTAATTCAGTTAGTATCTTATCACTATTGCTTTGAATCCTCTGGTAAACTATTTCTGTTTCATTTTTTTTTTCTCTTGCTCTTTCCATTAAGATCAATTCCTCTGTTTTCTCAATTTGCTTAACAGTCTCCATCTCTATGAAATTAGGCGAAACAGTTACCAATTGCTGTCTTGAAGGGGTGTTCTTTTGTGGGAGCAACCCTATACCGCCTGTGTGTCCAATGGTTTTGGTGGGAGAGCTAGATTTGACATGAACACAGGTCACATCTTTTCTCACGCTGTGCTTCCACATTACACAGGGCATGCTTCCATATCACTTTGGAAGGATTGGGGCTGGGGAGGAGAGGCTAGGGCCAGAGCTAGGGCTTCCTCTGTTGTCAGGGACTATCACCACCCTATCAGGTCCAGGGTTGGGTCCCAAGTTCCTGGAATAGAAGCCCCGAGGAGCAGGTCTGAGCTAGTTCAGGTGTGAGCTTTTCTCTCTCCCAACATCAGCACTCTGGCCTGAGGTGAGCGGTGCTGGAGCAAGAGCGGCCAGTATGAGCTCCTAGTGTGTGACCAGGTGCAGGTTGCAACAGTTTGGCCACATAGCGTTTAGGCTGCTTCTGATGTGCTGCCTGTGCAAGTGCCCATAATGGCTGTCCTTGCCCAAAAGATGCCACTTTGGTTCTGAGCTACCTTTGTGTCTCCTGGCTGAGTTCTTCCTTGGCTGGGGCAACCCTCACTCCAGTATGGAGCTCTGCATACTCCAGAGCAGTTTCAGGAGACCAGCCAGTCAACTGTGCAGTTTCAATCTGTCTTCTCTGCCCTCTTTCGGGAATAAGAGTGCACTCCTTGTGCACTCCTCCCAAGTGGAGTCCAGGCTTCTTGCAGTCCTCCTGTTAGTCCCACCAGCCCTTCAATCAGCCTAGGGGCTCATCTCCCTTGTGCTGGATACCCGGACGGGGGGTCTAATATGTGGCTTGAACCATTCACTCACCCAAGAGGATTTCTGCCTGTGTAATCTCCCTTTTCCTTTGGGTATCCCTCCGGACACAGGTCCCCAACTGACTGCTTCTCTTTCCTTCCTATCTTATTCTATGAGGATCTTTTTTTTCAGCCTTAGTTGTATAGGAGTCTTTCTGTCAGTTTCCAGTTAGTTTTCAGCAAGAATTTTTCCATATGTAGATATATTTTTGATGTGTTTGTTGGGGGAGGTGAGTTCCATATCCTCCTATGCCACCATCTTGATCTCCTCTCTTAACATACATTCTAATTTCTTCCTTTTCTTACAAAGAAGTCAGAATACTAAGTATACTCATCTGAACCTTATTTTTATACTTAATAAAAAATATATCCTGGAAATTGTATTAAAAAGCAGAGACATATTTTTCCAACAAAGGTCCATCTAGTTAAAGCCATGGTTTTTCAATGGTCACGTATAGATGTGAGAGCTGGACCATAAAGAAGGCTGGGTGTAAGAACTGATGCTTTTGAACTGTGGTGTTGGAGAAGACTCTTGAGAGTCCCTTGGACTGCAAGGAGATCAAACCAGTCAATCCTAAAGGAAATCAACCCTGAATATTCATTGGAAGGACTGATGCTGAAGCCCCAATAGTGTGGCCACCTGATGTGAAGCGCCGACTCATTGGAAAAGACCCTGATGCTGGGAAAGATTGAGCGCAAGAGAAGGGGGAAACAGAGGATGAGATGGTTGGATGGCATCACTGACTCAACAGACATGAGTTTGAGCAAACTCAGGGAGATAGTAGAGGACAGGGAAGCATGGCATGCTCAGTCCATGGGGTCGCAGAGAGTTGGACACAGTGACTGAACAACAACAAATCCTGGAAATCAGGGATAGATCCGGGTTTTACGAAAGTATAAGGCTTATACAATTTGAGGGCCCAATTAAGAAAAAATAATACAAAATTACTAATACAAAATTAGATGTAGGGACCATGACAGAGAGAGCTCCTGAAACTTGAACCTTATTGACTTCATGGTAAATCTACGTCTGTTGGACATCATTCCATATCAGTCTGTAAACTGTTTCCTCTTCTTTCAATAGCTGCATAATATTCCATTGAGTGAATGTACATGCCATTTGTTTTTACTAACACTTCTGACTCTCTGTACCTAGGCCGTTGGGTAGTCAGCACTCTTTCTGGGTGAAGGATACCCAGGAGGGGTGAGTATTCTGAGGCATTTATCACAACTAAGCACATCCTCTTTCTTAAGAAAAACTACCTTTTCTTTTGCCTCTTATACAATTTTCTTTATTTCCTTTTATTTCCCATCCTGTTTTCCTGATAACTACTTCTCAAAATCCATTTTCAGTTTTTTTCTACCTATAATTAATGCTAGTGTGCATTTAGGTCTTATTTTTAGGCTCTATCTTCAATCTGTACTCTATATCTAATATTCACCTTATCTTTGCACATGGCTTCCTTTACCAACTACGTATCTTTTCATCAGTGACTCAAATACAATTTCTGTTCTATATCTTTTTCTTAATTTTCAGTTAGACTTTTCTAGTTGTTGACTTGATTTCCTCATTTGCATGAATCAAGGAAGACTCAAAGTCATTGCATTTAAAACTTAATGATCTTTCATACCTCTAACCTAATTCTTTTCCTTTATTTGTAGTCTTGATTAATATCATCATCCAGGAAACTAATTAATTCATTAACAAAAGTAGTTATCGAGTGCTAAATATTTGTGAGGTTTTCTGCTAAGTCCTAGGGGCACTGTTCTCCTAGTCTTTGTTCCAGCATTCTTGATAAATCAGTAACTCAATCTATTGATTATATATCCTGAATATATTACCTCCTATCTCTATATAAAGAGCAGTGCTTTAATTTAGCAACTTAACACTTCTTGCCACAAATACTGAAATAGTCTACTATTAGTCTACTTTAATATATCTCTACTTCAGCTTCCATGTTGTACTGAGAATTATCTTTCTAACAAACAAATCTAATTTTTAGTAAAGACCCCTCGTTTCCTACCTAATATCCATTTTTCCCTTTGTTCTTTGGTATGTAATGATGATGTGCGTGCAAGCTCAGTTGTGTCTGACTCTTTTGTGACCCCATGGACTATAGCCTGCTAGGCTCCTCTGTCCATGGAATTTTCTAGGCAAGAATACCTGAGTGGGTTGCCATTTCCTACTCAAGGGGATCTTCCTGACCCAGGGATTGAACTCAGGTCTCCTGTATCTCCTGCATTCGCAGACAGATTCTTTACCACTGTGCTACCTGGGAAGCCCTTATTCCTGGGTAGCACACTCTATATTGTTAGGGGTGGCAATATAGCCACAATAAAGATACTAAAATGGTAAACAAGGATTTTGCTACTCTGAACATTAAGTTTAATTTTCATATTCTGTCTATGTTATGTATGTGTTTAAAGAAATTATTTACTGTTGAAAATAAAGTTCTAGAATATTGAAAAAAAGTAAATCAATACTTCAATTAAGTACCCCTATATTTTCCAGTCTCCCTTGCAGATGGAGTTGCCAATTAGACATTAATATAAGCAAATAGATGGGGGCTTTTAGGAAAACAGTTTAACAGGAGTTCAGAGGTACACCCTTCTCTCCTTTATATATTCCTTCCTTCCTGTCTACAACGCTGACAACAGTGACACGAGGCTGGAGCTCTAGCTGTTCCCAGGTGACCAATGAAGGTGAAGCTATAAATCATATACTAAGGGTAGCCGAACTGAGACAGGAGTCCGGGTTCCCTGTGGCATTGCATGATCTTCAGACCAGCTCCTGACTGCCTACCTGAGTATTTCACATTATACAAGAGAAAAAGCAACCTCTATCATGTTTAAGCTATATTAATTTTAGCAGTGTTAACAGTTGCTCTTACTTTCAGTAAGCTCTCTTATTGACATAGTAAAGGCTTGCTTTCCAGTTAAAAATCTTTAAGTGGACTGCATACTGGATAAAGATGAAATTCCTAGCACGGCATCCAAATTTCTTAGAGAATTGTCCCAATTCATTTTTCTAGTCTTGTATCCATTTTTCTTTTCTTTTTTTCCCCCCATCCTATGCTTTGGATACACTTTGGATTTGCAATTCATAATTTACTTGCAAAAGTTGTTCCTTATGTCTGGGATTTTAAAAACTGCCTCTTTGCTTGGCAAAATGCTTATTCTTTAAGATTCAAATTAAGTCATTTTTTCAGGGATGATAGGCTGCAAGTTCCTATATATGTCCAGTGTTCTTTGTGCTTCACAGTACTTTACACATTCTGCTGCTACAGCAATTAGATTTATTGACATTACTTGTTTAATTACTCTCATCTCCAAAATAAACTGTGAGGTCTTTAACAGCAGAGTACAATTAGATTTTTCTGTATCTTGGCATCTTCGCTTACCCCAGACTGGTGTACAATATAGCAGCACAACATGTGTTTGCTAAATACTCAAAGGTTCTGCTTGTCCTTTTTCTTTCTGAAGCTTTGACATTTTGTTGCTAATTCTGTGTTACTATTTAAGGCATAAAAATGTAGATGTGATACTGAAGAATCAAACATAATCATTTTAAAATTTTTAATTGGCTCCAGTCTTAGATTGTTGGATTATGTACCCTCTTTATGGATCTCTTTATTTTGCTGGTCTCTCATATGTGAATTTGAACAAAAATGTGGACAAAATGCCAAAATGAATCTGATATTAACTTACTAAATCTAAATGTTAAATTGTATTTTAATGTTAAGCTATTTACTAAATCAGTTTTAAAAAGACAACACATTGTAAGCCAGTATGAAGTATAATCAAACTTGTATGCTTTTCAAATTTACCAACAGATCCAACAAAATATTAATTCTTCAAATTAAACCTATATCAAATTGCAATTTTCCATTTGGCAAAAGTCTTATTATTCAAAACATATAGGCTGAATTTCCACTTTGTTTCTTAATTTATTTTACTGTCTACTCAAATTGAATGTGATTACAACTTTCGTTTTTATTTTTATATTGCTCTAGAAATTAAGGCACCTGTTCTCCTCCGCTGTGAAAAAGGAATATGAGCACGCTGGAATTTTTCAGTAACTTCTTCAACCTTCTGTTTTCGTTGTTGAAGTATCTGTTCTCTGATTTGGTGTTCTCTTTCTTCTTGTTCTTTTCGTTTTTCTTCAAATGCTCTATATTTAAAACAATGCAGAGAACAGAATTAGGTAGTATATTAAAAAAAAAATCTCAACACAGAAATAGTTCTTAAACAATGCATTTATTATATAATAGTGCTTTCATGTTTCAAACATTGAAAATAAAAAAAAGGTTTAATTACTTAGAAAAAACAACTTTTAAGTAAAAAAAAGGCCATTTGTTAACAGTTTAAATATCTTTGCAAGTAGTAATTTCAGAATCTTACCTGGGCCTTTTGCAACTAAAAGAAGGCATGTAATGAACCGCTTTCTAACTTGGGACAGGCCTGCACACACTTCCCATTTTCATTTTCCAAACCCTGCTGTGGAAAAAATCTCTTCTAAAAAGCTACATTATTTTCTGTACTGTGAAGAAAATAAATGACTGGTAAAATAATAAGCCTTGCAAATTATGTAGTAGCCAGGAAGATAATATGTATTTCTCTTTTAGCCAAAAGTTTAAAATTGGCAGTCATGTTAAGTCTGAGTTGTGCTAAAAATTCAGACAATTTACATAAAAATAGTGATTCTCAACTTCTTTTGAAAACAAGGAAGACTTGACAACCCTGGACTCTTTATTCACTTATGGTTAGAAACATCTTCCCATAATTCTTCCCATCCTCTATTTTTCTTTTTTTTTTTTAATAGTTTTTTAATTTTTTAAACAATGGAGGTATAACAGATTTACAGGAGAGTTAGGAAGTACAGAACAAGGTTACATATAATTCCTCTATATACCACAACTGTATTCTTAAGTAGATAAATTAAGATTTTTAGTTGGAGTTTCAATCAAACTCTCAAAAATTACTAGAATGACTATACAGAGAGGTAGAAGGATACAGTAGATCTGCAAAGCACTATGAATCAATTCAGTATAATCAAGATTTATACAATTTTCATACAAATTCTATTCAAGTTCTCATAAACTATAAATTAGGAGACATTGGAACATATACAGAGACATAAAACAAGGTGCAAAAATTTCATGGTCTAAAGGTATTGAAATCGTACAGAGTTTGTTCCCTTATCATTGTAGAATTATACTAGAAATTGTATTTGAAAATAACCAACATATTTTCAAGTGCAATGTGACATTTACCAAGAGAGATCTTTGACTTAGCCACTGAAAACCTCAATAAAGTTAGAAGACTGAAAACACACAGAGGGTGATTGCATAGAAGACATATTGAAATTAGAAAGTGAAAGTGAAGTCGCTTAGTCATGTCCGACTCTTTGCGACCCCATGGAATGTAGCCTACCAGGATCCTCAGTTCATGGGATTTTCCAGGCAAGAATACTGGGGTGGGTTGCTATTTCCTGTATCAAAATGAAAAATTAATATCAAACACATTTTTAAAAAATCCCGTGGATTTGGAAATTAAATGTCCACTTTTAAATGGTGGGTGTATCTAAGAAGCCATAACAAGGAAAACTAGAAAATATTTGTAATATAATAAAAATGAAAAGAGAATATACTAGAATTTGTTGCATGCAGCTGAAGCTGCTCAATGCAACTAAATACAATATGGAGTCTTGAATAAGTAATGAAAACAAATAATGGACACTTTCATAAAATTTTGTGAAATCTGAACAAAATCTGTACTTTAGTTAATAATACTGTATCACATGTTAATTTCTTGTTTTTTTTTTCTTTTGTTGTTGTTGTTAACAACATAGTATTCTTTATATCCTCAGAACTGAATTAGAAGTTTCAAGCCTCATTCAATTTTTTTTTAAATTACTAAGATAATAAATTTTCTAGACTATTAGCAGTAATACTAAATGCCAAAATACATGGAACTATAGTCAAAGTTTTGAGGGAACATAAATTAGAAATCTAGTATTCTATTCATACTAAGTCAAACAAGTGGAATCAAAATATCATAAATCTTTTAGCTCAGCAAAAATTCATAAATTTTCTAAAAACATATATATCATACACTATATATATATATACAAAAGCTTTCCTACTACCTTTGATAAAGGTTTGAGAAAGAACAATAACAACAACAAAAAAAGAGATGGAGAAATTGGAAAACATAAACTAAATGAAATGGGAGCACTAAATATGAAACAGAAAAAGTGAAACAAACTAGATAAAAGTAAAAGGTCATCATATAGTCCAGTTGTTTTTAAACATGCCTTCTCATTAGAAGCACAATTGGAGCTTTGGATAAAAAAGCAATACCTGGACATTTTTATTTTTCAAAATTTCCAAGAGAATTCTGATATGCGTCTGGATTTTAAAAAGTAATTCCAAGTTTTTGTATTAAATGGTAGTTTTAGTGATATAGAATTCTATTACTTTCTACTGACCAATGGTACTGACCATGATCCAATGGGATTAGGCGAATAACAGTTACATAATCACAATAGTAAAAGATGTTTATCAGTTTTCACAATCAATAGCCAGACCAAAAATAAAAGATAACTACAATGGCAAGTCATAATGGAAGCATGATTAACCTAACAATATAAATAGTTACATATAAGTTGGTGGGTTAAGTAGACTGATGTGGTAAGTGAAAGTTCATACATGCACATGTTTTCATTTGCCCATCCAGTTTATGTCTTTTGGTTGGTGGATTTAATCCAATTACATTTAAGGTAATTATCGATACGTATGATCAATCTTATTACTATTTTCTTAATTGCTTTGGGTTTCTTTTTTTTTTTTAATTTTATTTTATTTTTAGACTTTACATAACTGTATTAGTTTTGCCAAATATCTTATAGGTCTTTTCCTACTTTTGTGTTTCCTGCCTCGAGAAGTTCCTTTAGCATTTGTTGTAAAACTTATTTGGTGGTGCTGAATTCTATTAATTTTTGCTTTTGATTTCTGGAAAGTTTTTGATTTCTCTGTCAAATCTAAATGAAAGTCTGCGGGGTAGAGTATTCTTGGTTGTAGGTTCTTCCCTTTCATTGGTTTAAATACATCATGCCATTCCCTTCTGGCTTGTAGATTTTCCGTTGAGCAACCAGCTGATAACCTTTATCATCTTTCCTTTGTTTCTTTTAATGTTTTATCTTTGTCTTTGATTTTCAGCATTTTGATTACTATATGTCTTGGTGTGTTCCTCCTTGGGTTTATCCTACCTGGGACTCCGCACTTCCTGGACCTGACTGACTCTTTCCATGTCAGGTAAGCTTTAAGTCATTATCTCTTCAAATATTTTCTCAGGTCTTTTCTCTCTCTCTTCTCCTTTTAGGACCCCCTATAATGTGAATGCTGTTTAAATAGGACCCCCTATTCATGTTGTGTTTCATGTTGTCCCAGATGTCTCTTGGGCTATCTTCACTTTTCTTCATTCTTTTTTCTATATTCAGTTGTGCTGTAGTGATTTCCACCATTCTGTCCTCCAGGTCACTTATCCGTTTTTCTGCTATTGATTTCTTCTAGTGTATCTGTTTGTTCTTTAGTTTTTCTAGGTCTTTGGTAAACATTTCTTGCATCTTCTCCATTGTTTTCCCAAGATCCTAGATCATCTTTATTATTCATTATTCTGAAGTCTTTTTCTGGAAGGTTGCCTATATCTACTTTATTTGATTGTTTTTCTGGGATTTTATCTTGTCTCTTCATCTGGGACATAAACCTCTGCTTTTTCATTCTGATTAACTTTCTGTAATGTGGCTTCCCCCACCCCCCCCACTGGAAATTACATGTTTATTCTTAGGAAGGTTGCATAAACTGAAACATTAAGTTTCTTTGCTTCTGGTGGTAATGTGGCTTTTGTTCTAGCTGCTGTGGGATTGTGGTTCTTCTTGCTTCTTCTGTCTGCCCCCTGGTGGATGAGACTAAGAAGCTTGTGTAAGCATCTGATGGGAGAGACTTGGGGTGCATAAAAACTGGGTCTTGCTTTGGTGGACAGGCCCATGTTCAGTAAAACTTTAATCCAATTATTTGCTGATGGGTGGGGTTATGCTCCCTCACTGTTAGTTGTTTGTCTTGGGGTCTATTGGCTCTACTGGCAACCTCCAAGAGGACTTACACTGAGAAGCATCTTCCAGGACTGCTACTGCTGCTACCACTGCTCCTGTCCCCGTGGTGAGCCACTGCAGACCCATGCCTCCACAGAAGACTCTCTAGCACTAGCAGGTAGGACTGGTCAGTCTCCTTTGGGATCACTTCTTATTTCCCCACAGAGTGGGGAAGCAGTCTTGGTGGGTCTTGATGCATGCAAGATTTTGTTTTGCCCTCCAAGAGTGGAGTCTCTGTTTTTCCCAATTGTGTGGAAGTTCTATAATCAAATCCCACTGGTCTTTAGATTCCTTGTGGATTCCCGGTCCCTTTGCTGAATCCCCAGGCTGGGAAGCCTGACATGAGGCTCCAAACCTTCACAATAGTGAGAGAATTTCTTTGGTATTATTCTCCAGATTGTGGGTCACCCACACAACAGACATGGAATTTGATTTTATCATGTTTGTGCCCCTTCTACCATCTTGCTGGCGCTTCTTCTTTGTCTCTGGATGTGGGACATCTCTTTTTTTTTTGGTTGGTTCCAGTGTCCTCCTGTCAAAGGTTGTTCGAGAGCTAGTTGTGAGTCTGGTGCTCTTGAAGGAGGAAATGAATGAATGTCCTTCTATCTACCATCTTGAACTGGAAGCCTCCCATTCTCTATTTTTATCTTTCCTATTTCATTTATTTCTGACTGTCCCTAGGCACTTGATTTTATATTCAAAGAACTAATATAAAAAATTAATTTTGTTCATAAAAATATGTGTGTTTGAGTGTGTCAGTAATACCTCCTAGGTAATGAAAAAAGTGAAGGCGCACTGGTATGTCTTACTGGTAGAGAAACTGTCAAGTATCTCTTGGGAGTACATGGTGTTGGGAGGTGGTTGGCAAGAACTCTTTAAATTTTTTAATGCCATAGGTCACTATTAACCAACCTTCCAAAGATATCCACTGGCTGGAACTATCTGAATGACTATTATATTTATAAAAAGACCCAGAAATTACAACTGTTATCAAGGATATGGAGAAATTGAAACCTTTATGCATTGCTGGTGGGATTGTAAAACAAGCAGCTGCCGTAGAAAACGGTATAGTGAGCCCTCAGAAAATTACTTTTAATTACCATATGATTACACTTCTGGGAATATACCCTAAAGAAGTGAAATCAGGGACTCAAATATATGTTTATATACTTATGTTAATAGTTGCATTATTCACAATAGCCAAAAGATGGAAGTAACTCAAGCATCCACTGACAGATGAATGGATAATCAAAATGTAACATTCACGTACGATGGAATATTATGCAGTATTAAAAATAAGGAATTCTGACACATCCTATAACATGGATGAACCTTGAAGATATTCTGCTAAGTTAAATAAGTCAATCACAAAAGGAAAAATCTTATATAATTTCGCTTATATGAAGTACCTGGGCTTCCCAGGTGGTGCTAGTGCTAAAAAACCTGCCTGCCTAATGCAGGCAGTTATAAGAGATGTGGGTTTGATTCCTGGGTTAGAAAGATCCCCTGCAGGAGGGCATGGTAACCCACTTGAGTATTCTTGCCTGGAGAATCTCATGGACAGAGGAGCCTAGTGGGCTACAGTCCATGGGGTTGCAGAGTCGGACACAACTGAAGCAACAGCATGCATGCATACATATGAGGTACCTAGAGAAGTCAAATTCATAGAGACAGAAAGTGCAATACTGGTGGCCAGGGGCTGGAGGGAGTGAGGGTATGAGAAGTTAGTAATTAATAGGCACAGAGTTTCAGTTGAGGAGGTGAAAAAGGTCTGGAGATGGATGATGGTGGTGGTTACACAACACTGTGAATGTACCTAATGTCACAACTACACACTTAAAGGGCTTCCCTTGTGGCTCAGCTGGTAAAGAACCACCTTCAATGCAGGAGACCTGGGTTGGGAAGATCCCCTGGAGAAGGGAAAGGCTACCCACTACATGAGTCTGGCCTGGAGAATTCCATGGACTGTATAGTCCATGGGGTTGCAAAGAGTCAGACATGACTGAGCGACTTTCACTTTCACTATACACTTAAAAATGGTTAAACTGGTAAATTCTATGTTATACATATTTTATCACAATAAAAAATAAGAATCCCTTCAGGTATTTGATATGAAGGATGTTTTCTCAACCTTATGTAATGTACAAAGCAAGTGTAGCTATAAGGTCCTTTGTGCAACTGTGCAACCAGATGAACACTTAAACGTCTCCATACTGAGATATAATTTATCAGCACTGTCGATTAGAAATAAAATGTAAGCTGTATATATAGTTTTACATTTTCTAGTAGTCACATTGAAAACCAGGAGAATTTCAGTATTTATTTAACTCAGTATGTCTCAAATATTTTCATTTCAACACATGCATCAATGTAAAAATTATTGAAATATTTTATATCCTTTTTTGTACTAAGTGTTGCTTTATATTTAAATTTGGACTAGTTACATCTTAAGTCCTCAATGGACATATCAGACTAGCAGCTATTTTAATAAACTTTTCTGGTAGGCAGTTTGGTTTTCTGAATAAGGAAGAGCTTTCACAGCAGACAAAGACTTAATAATAAGGAAGCTAGGTTAGAAAATAAGAAGGCCTATAAAAGGATTAATACAACTTCTTAAATAGGAAAACACATAGCTGTCATTTAATTTTATAAAAATTTTGTTTTAAAACAGAGTTTCCTTTAATTATTCTAATACAGTGGTTCTCAACCCTGGGATATTTCCCCTTCCCTGGGTGCTTACAAATTTGTGAAGGAGTATTGATTGTCACAAAAATTAGGGTGGGCGAATGCACTATCTGTCCTTTTTAATCTGGCCAATGTGAAGCTTACTCTAGACAAAACTATATATCTGAGAGGTGGCTTGAGAAATCCATGGCTGTCCAGATGCTTAAGGGAATTTGTCAAATAAAAAATTTTTTTTCTGTAATTCAAATGTGTAAAGTGGTTCATTAATAGCTTATATTTGAGTCATCAGATAAGACACTAAACATTTACTTGGCATAGCAGACACAAAAATAGGGAAACAAGTTATTTGTTGTTTAGAATCTTAAAACAGGAAAAATGAATTATAACCACTTTACTGTTACTGAAAAGACAGAAGATTCTGAAAAGATTCTAGTAAGCAAGGAATAATAATTGCAAATTTGTTATATATTATTTCATGGCAAATAAATGGGGAAACAATGGAAACAGTGACAGACTTTATTTTCTTGGGCTTCAAAATCACTGCAGATGGTGACTGCAGCCATGAAATTAAGACACTTGTTCCTTGGAAGAAAAGCTATGACCAACCTAGATAGCACACTAAAAAGCAGAGACATTACTTTACTAAAAAAGGTCTGTCTAGTCAAAGCTATGATTTTTCTAGTAGTCAAGTATAGATGTGAGAGTTGGACCATAAAGAAAGCTGAGCGCTGAAGAATTGATGCTTATGAACTTTGGTGTTGGAGAAGACTCTTGAGAGGCCCTTGGACTGCAAGAAGATCAAACCTGTCCTTCCGAAAGGAAATCAGTCCTGAATATTCCTTAGAAGGACTGATGCTGAAGCTGAAACTCTAATACTCTGGCCACCTAATGGGAAGAACTGACTCATTAGAAAAGACCCTGATGCTGGGGAAGATTGAAGGCAGGAGGAGAAAAGGATGACAGAGGATAAGACGATTGGATGGCATCACCAACTTGATGGACATGAGTTTGAGCAAGCTCTGGGAGTCAGTGATGAACAGGGAAGCCTGGTGTGCGGCAGTCCATGGGGTCACAAAGAGTCAGACATGACTGAGCGACTGAACTGAACTGATCCATTATTACTCTTGTAAGAGAGTGAAAATATAATTGATGTTTACATTGGCTTTATATTAGCAGATTGTTATTGTTTAGTCACTAAGTTATGTCTGACTCCCACCCAGGCTCCTGTGTCCATGGGATTTCCAAAGCAAGAATACCGGACTGGGTTGCCATTTCCTTTTCTGAGGCTCTTCCTGACCCAGGGATTGAACCTATGTCTCCTGCATTGGCAAGAGGGTTCTTTATTACTGAGTCACCAAGGAAGCCCTTGTATTAGGAGATACAGACTAGCAAATGCATGAGAACTTTTTATAGCTTGAATACTTAAAGGGAAATAAAAACGTACTGAGGAGAGAAATGAAAGTTATTTTTAAAAGGAAATAAGTGGAAATTTGGGGGCTGAAAAATTACATCTGAAAGAAAAATTTCCACTAGTAGGCTTAGTAGCAGATTACTGATAGCACAAGAGTCAGTAAACTTGAGGACTAATTAGAAATCATTTAGTCTGAACAACAGCACAGATGAGAGGTCAAAAGAATGAGTAACAACTTTAATTACCTGTGGGTCACCAAATGGTAAGTGGTCATTATTATGTGTCTGTAGTACAATATATGTATAATTGGAGTCCCAGAAATAGAAGGGAAAGAGAATAAGGCAGAAAATGTCTGAAGAACTATGGCCTGAAATTTTCCAAATTTGGTGAAGAACATTAAATTACAGATAAGAGCAGCTCAGTGAACTCCTATAAAGATAAATACCAAACCACAGACCTAGGTAATTTAAGTCAAACTAATGAAAACCAAACATAAAATATTAAAAGTAGTTACAGAAAAAAAAGGTATACTACATATACAGGAATAAAACAGGAATGACAGCTAACGTTTCATGAGAATGACAGCTAACTTCTCTATGAGGAACATGGAGGTCAGAAGACAAGAGAGTGGCCTTTTTATAGTGCTAAAGAAAATAGCTGTTAACTCAGAACTGTGGATTCAGTGCAACTGTCTTTTAAAACTGAAAGTAAAATAAAGTTATCTTCAGATAAACAAAAGCTGAGAGTATTGCCAGATGTCCTGTACTACAAGAAATGCCAAAGGAAGTTCTTCAGGCTAAAGGGAAATTACACCAGATGGAAGCATGATCTACGCAAAGGAATGAAGAACACTGAAAACAATAAATATGCAGGTAAATGGAAAAGGGTATATTAATTCTCTCTTCCTCAACTGTTAAAAAGACAACTGGAGGTTTAATACAAAAAATACAATACTGTATTGTGGGTTTATAACATGTATAGGTATAAAAGAAATGACAAAAACAGCACAAAGGATGCCAGGGAGGTGGGTAAACATAATTAAAATGTTGAAATGATCTAATATTAATTAACTATAGGAGCCACTGAAAAAAGGAACACTTAAAAAAAAAACTTTTTTTTTTTTACTAAGTCAAAGGAAGACAGGAAGGAGGAACACACAAACAATAGAAAAAATAAAGAATTAATAGAAAACAAAGTTAAATTTTAGACCTAAATCAAACCATTTCAATAATTATTAAATGTAAATGAACTAAACACACCGTTTAAAAAGCAGAGTCTTGGTTTTGGGAGATAATTCTCTATGAATATTTCATGTTTCTACACAGTTCAGGTCCTCTTTGAAGGCATTTACAGCCTAGTTAAAAATGTTTGTATAAGGAGACATTCCAGGATAGTAAAGCTTAGAAAGGTCTTTCTTCCTGGAGACAATCTGGGGTAGTAAAGATAGAGATCTCTACTTGTTTACATTCCAGAGTAAAGATAAGATGTCTCTCTCTCTGGAGGGGAGGATGGGCAGCAGCAATGTATAAGATTAGACTTGCCCAATTCTCTGCTTCCTACTCTGTAATGAACCCTACTGCATATATAACTGCTGTGGCCTTCACTGCATTGCCCTTTGGGGCCTGAAGGTTGGGAATTGACACAAGATATTCTTTGGCTATTGCTTTTCCTATGGAAAGTCTATCTTCGAATTAGGGGGGTTATGTTTTTCTTTTAGCCTACCACAACATATATGAAATTGTGTAAGCTAAATCATTAGCTTGTAAGCCGGTTAAAAATCCCAGACCTTTCATAGTTATTCACAGTTTATAACTGAAATGCTTGCTAAATTTGTTATAAAGCAAAACCCAAGAGGACCACTGCAGATACAGATAGGATGAAAGCCAAAGGATGAAAAAGCAGGAAAAAAAAAAAATCTATATATATATATAGATATATAATATATATTAATACCAGATGAAGTAGGCCTTAAGACAGGAGTATTACAAGATGAAAAACAACATTTCATAAGGAGAGAAGGGTCAGTTTATCAGGAAAACATAACAATCATAAATACGTCTGCAATGAAATAACAGATCATCAAGATACATCACACAAACAGAACTAAAGAGAGGAAGTGATAAATCCACAATCACAGTTGCATATTGTAACATCCCACTATTAATAACTGATAGAACAACCAGATAAATAATATCAGTAAGAATATAGAAGATTTGAAGAACACTATCAACTACTTTGACCTTGTTATTTATAGAACTGTTTATAACCAACAACTATTTTAGAAGCAACATATACATTCTTTTCAAGTACACCATAAGAAATCTTAGGTAGGGCCATAACATATATGCCAATGAATCTCATAAAATTTAAATCCTACAGAACACGTTCTCTGACCAAAAAATTAGAAATCAATTATGATATCTAAGAAAGCTCCAAATAACTGGAAATTAAAAACCACCACAGCAATATACTCCTGGATAAGCCACAGGTCAAAGAAGAAATCAAAAGTAAAGAAAACTTTTTAACTAACTGAAAATGCAAATACAGCATATCAAACCTGTAAATGTAGTTATAAGATTGTTAAGAGGGAAATAGCTTTAAAAGCATATATTAGAAAAACAGAATGGTTTAAAATCAATAATTTAATTTCTATTTTAAGGTGTTAGAAGTAGAACAAATTTATTCTAAAGAAAGGAATAAACAAAAATTGGAAAAGAAACCAATGAAATACTAAACAAAAAATAGAGACCACAGAGACTAAATTTGCTTATGAAAATCTAAATACAATTGATAAACTCTTATCAAAAGTGATGAAGAAAAAAAAAGCAAACAAAAATGATCAATATCATGAATGAAAGATCACTACAAATACCCCAGGCATTTAAAAAATAGGAAAATATTATGAACAACTTTATGCTAGTAAATTGAACAACTTAGATAAAATGGACTAACTTCTTAAAAGAAATAAGTTAGTAAAACTGCTATAGAAGAAAAAACATGAAAAATTTTCCTCCTATAATGCTACAATAATCAAGGCAGTGTGGTATTGGTATGGAATATATAGACCAGTAGAACAGAATATGCAACACAGAAGCAGACCTTCCCATACATGGTTCATTGATTTTTGAAAAAAGAAGCCAGGGCCACTAAATGAAAAAAGAAAACAATTCCAACAAATGGTGCCACAGCAACTAGATACACTTACAGGAAAAAACTACCTCAACCTTTGTATCACACCACACACAAATTGAGATGAATGATAACCTAAACTAAAAAGCTAAAACTATAACTGTTTTGGAAAAAAACAAGAAGGCTATGTTCATAACCCTGGAGTAGACAAAAATGTCTTACAGAGGACACAAAAAGAACTATCCATAGAACAAAAAATTGATAAACTGTTCTTTATTAAAACTTGCAACTGCTTTTTGAAAGATTTCATTAAGTAAATGAAAAGGCAAGCCATCAACTGGAAGAAAATACTTACAATACATATCTGACAAAGAAACTGTATCCGGAATACATAAAAAAAATCTTACAATGACAAGAAGATGAAAATCCAATTAAAAAATGAACAAAGTATTAGGACAGGGACTTCACAAAAACTATACAGGAATGACTAATGAGAGAATTGCAAAATAAAACTATTTAAAGTCTATTATATGGCTAAATGTGAAAAGGTTGAGTCAGAAGGTTAAAAAGCTACTGGGGCTCATGTACATTGTTAATGGGTATGTAAAATGGTTAGCCCTTTTGGAAAATTGTTTGACAGCTTCATACACCGATAAACACACATATACCCTAAGATGCAGCAATTCTACTTTTAGGTATTTACTTGGGAGAAATGAAACACACATCTACAAAAAAAATTTCTTATCAATTCTTGCATGTTTTACCACTTCAGCTTGAATTATCACAGCCAGTAGCTTTATTAATAGTCCTAAATTAGAACAACTTCATGTCCATCAATGGGAAAATGGATAAACAAATTATGATATATTCTTACAATGTAATGCCACTCAACAATAAAAAAGAATGACCTACTGATATATATAGATATATATATAATGATGAGGATGACTTTCAACATTAAGAAAAAGAAGCCAGAAACAAAAGTACAAAAACAGGCAAAATGAATTCTGATTATAGAAATCAGAACAATGGTTGTTATAAGGGTAGAAATTAACTACAAGGGATTTGGAGGTATTAATACATGTAAGGGAATGATAATGATAGATCACTTTATTCAGTTTGAATAAAAGCGAGGATATAAGGGATGGAATGAACAGGGGCTTCTCACGCGGCTCAGTAGTAAAGAAACTGTCTGCTTTCCAGGTAGTGCTAGTGGTAAAGAACCCGCCTGCCAATTCAGGAAATATGACAGACAAGGTTCCATCCCTGGGATGGGAAGATCCCCTAGAGGAGGGCAAGGCAACCCATTCCTGTATTCTTGCCTGGAGAATCCCATGGACACAAGAGCCTGGCAGGCTACAGTCCATAGGGTCACAGAGTTGGACATGGCTGAAGCAACTTAACACGCATGAATGCAGGAGACACAAAGAAGTGGGTTCGATCCCTGGGTGGGGAAGATCCCTTGGAGAAGAAACTGGAAACCCACTCCGGGTTTATTGCCTGGGAAATTCCATGGACAGAGGAGCCTGTGGGCTATAGTCTATGGGGTCGCGAAGAGTCGGACATGACTGAGCACACAATGAACAGAAAAACGGTGGTAAGACAAGTGGACTGGGGTGGGTTCTTAGTTGCTGAATTCAGAGTACTAGGAGGAAGTGATATGGAAAGATAGGAGGTATAGAGATTGAAATGCTTGAAATTTAGGTTTAGGAGGTAGAGAAGCAATTAGTAACAGCTGAGGTCAATGACAGGGTGAAGTTCAAGAAAATAACAGGCCATCAGGTTGGATGGGTGGTTTAGGCAAATACTGAAATTACAAAGAACAATCACTAGAATAGTGGTAGGGAGACAAAAAGAGCCAGGTGCTAAAATTTTCAAGGGATGACATAGAGGATCTATAGATAACCACAATCAGAGAGTGGTAAGCAACATAGTTTGACTGGATGTGCTTCAAAAGAGCTGGAGGATTTTAAAGAAAACAGACAGGTTAGGAGTGATAAGGAGGGGCAACAATGATTCCTCGTACTCCATCCTTTGCTGCTGCTAAGTCGCTTCAGTCGTGTCCAACTCTGTGCGACCCCACAGACGGCAGCCCACCAGGCTCCACCGTCCCTGGGATTCTCCAGGCAAGGACACTGGAGTGGGTTGCCATTTCCTTCTCAAATGCATGAAAGTGAAAAGTGAAAGTGCAGTCACTCAGTCGTGTCTGACTTTTCGCGACCCCAAGGACTGCAGCCTACCAGGCTCCTCTGTCCATGGGATTTTCCAGGCAAGAGTACTGGAGTGGGGTGCCATTGCCTATCAAATATTTGCTGCTGCTATTGCTAAGTCGCTTCAGTCGTGTCCGACTCTATGCGACTCCACAGACGGCAGCCCACCAGGCTTCCCTGTCCCCAGGATTCTCCAGGCAAGAACACTGGAGTGGGTTGCCATTTCCTTCTCCAATCAAATAGCTACTAGTTTCTTTTTACTTTCTACAATATCACCTTCTATTTTCCTCTCACATACTTTATCATAGAGAAAAACAGAAGCTGTTAAGCAGAGAACTTGTTACACACCTAAAAATTTACTTTTATCCATATTAATCTAAATTTGAGGTTCTAGGAACAGTTTCTAATACAATCACATCTTCACCTGTTTTAAGCCTTCATTTTGCTTTGGAGGGGATGAACATTTTCCACGTTTATTGTGTTCTGAAAGGCACTCTGCACATGGGTAAGAGTTTATATAGCTGACCTTTGTATTCTGGACGGGATACAATCAGGATTCTAGGGACTGATTTAAAAAGGAAGTTTGGGTGAAGACTGCTGGGAAAGAAAAGTTCATTACTACACATGTCAACCTGTGAAAATGACATAATAATAATAATCATTTATTCCAGGTGCTACTATGGTCAGGCATTGTATATGATAGGTATTTTATGTGTATTATCTTGTTTTATCTCACAACAGTTCTCTGAGTTAAGTATTTTATAGATGAAAAAACTCAGTCTTTGAAAGGTTAAGTACTTTTTTCTAAGGTCACATTAATCACTAAGTGGAAGAACTGGTAGTCTAAACTAGGCAGTCTGGTTTTGGCTGGTTTTTAATCATTATACGATATACTATGTAACAGCCTTTTTGGGGTAATTTTTCTTTTTCTAAAGCATTTCTGTCTCTGACATCACTTGTAACAAAACTGGCTTCCCAAAGAACACTAAGCTTGATTTTCTTATAGTATTTGTCCACTAACCTGTAATCATCTCTTCAGTTTTCTGTATTACTTGTTAGACTCTCAGTATCTTAAGAAGGACAGTTGGGTCAGCACACAGCATCCTGCTTGTAATATTCATTGTTGAATCAAAGAATTAATCTCATAGGAACTGTCTCTCCCCCATCGTATTCAGTTCTCTGGGTACAGGGACTGAAAACTTAATTTCTAGAATTCCTGGAATTTTGGTATTTCTGGAATACCAAAGCCTTGCACTTGGTGGATGCTCAATAAATAATTGTTGAACAAATGTCTGACCACATGTTAACATCAATAGATCAGCGCACATTTAAAAGCAGTTACTTATTATTTTAACTTAATAATTTATCTGCTGGGGATAAGTAAAACAGATATGGTCTATGTAGTTATTTATAATTTACTGAGGCAATCTACTCAAGTAAACAAAGAATTCCTAATTGTCATAGTGCTCTGAAGTAAACAAACTTTAGTCCATGATAGGGAACCAAGGAAACTCACTTTAAATAAAGTAAACAGGGAATATGTCTCTGGAGACATGACATTTAAGCTACAATTTTCAGAATAAGGAGGCCAGTCATGAAAAGAATGAGGGGGAAGGATATGTTTTAGGCTGAAGAAATAGCATGCGAAAGTTCTGAGCTGAGAAAAAAAAAAATTAGCAGTTTTTCAGATTGAGAAAATACTGAGAAAATAACACCAGTTCAACAATTTGGCAATGAGGAATGATGGCTTTCTAAAGCTAAGAAGTGATTATTTTCCATGCTATAATCAGAAGGTCATTTTGATAGCAAACTACTATCACTATAATTTTATAATGTTCCACAGTGGCCCTGTTCTCTGGGATAAAATGCATAGAGGTAGTAAAAAATAATTTCACACAGCACTTTCTTGTATCATAGGAAATATAGGCTGTGATAGACCGAATCAAATTAAACAAGGGATGGAATGTGATCAAAAAGCAGACGTTTCTACTCCCAAACTTAATGACAGGCTCAATAAAACAAAGTCTTACTAAAAAACTTTGCTTATTAAAAAAGTGATGATTAATGTAGTTCCTTCCTTATTCACTTAATGAGTAGTTACTGATTTTCTTTTATGTTAATATATGTCAGGCACTGTGGTAAGGACTGTGGGAATAAGAGGATCTGGGGATGAAAACGAGAGACAGCTTCTCTGCCATTGCAGAATTCAGCACTGGAAGGGTATGTTGCTGCCTCCCATTTACCATGGAATTACACTTTTTCACAGAAGAAACATGGTCTTCTTTGGCAACGTAAAAATAATTTTTTTGGATAAATAAAAATTGTATGTATTAAAGATTTACAACATGTTTTGATATACATGTACACACTGAAATAATTACAACAATCAAACTAATTAACACACCCATCACTTCTGATTACTTTGTGTGATAACTTGGGCTCTATTCTCTTAGCAAATTTCTGGCATATAATACATTATTATTTTTTATAATACATTATTATTAATATTAACTACAGTCACCAGGCTGTACATTTGGTTTGCAAACTTATTCACCTTATAGCTGAAAGTTTGTATTCTTTGATCAATCTCTCTCCTTTTATCCCCAATTCTCCCCACCAGCCTCTGGAAACCATAATTCCACTTTGTTACCATGAGTTCAATTTTGTTTTTAGAGTCTACATATAAGTGTAAGTGAAAGATGATGCAATATTTGTCTTTCTGTGTCTAGCTTATTCACTTAGTGTAATGTCCTCCAGGTTCATTCATGTTGTCAGAAATGATAGAATTTCCTTCTTTTTTTAAGGTTGAGTAGCATTCCATGGTGTTTATTTATTTACTTATTTTTTACTTAAAAATTTTTTATTTTGTATTTGAGTATAGCTGATTAACAGCGTTGTGATATTTTCAAGTGGACAGCAATGGGATTCAGCCATACATATACATGTATTCATTCTCCCCCAAATTTCCCTTCCATCCAGTCTGCCATATGACATTGAGCAGAGTTCTTTGTGCTATACAGTAGGACCTTATTGGTTATCCATTTTAAATATAGTAGTGTGTACATGTCGATACCAAACTCCCTAACTGTTCCTTCCTCCCATCCTTCTCCCTGGCAACCATAAATTTATTCTCTAAGTGTATAAAGATATACCCATTTGAATGCAGAGTTCCAAAGAATAGCAAGGAGAGATAAGAAAGCCTTCCTCAGTGATAAATATAAAGAAATAGAGGAAAACAATATAATGGGAAAGACTATAGAGATCTCTTCAAGAAAATCACAGACACCAAGGGAACATTTCATGCAAAGATGGGCACAATTAAGGACAGAAATGGTATGGACTAACAGAAGCAGAAGATATTAAGATGAGGTGGCAAGAATACACAGAAGAACTGTACAAAAAAGATCTTCATGACCCAGATAATCATGATGGTGATTATTCCAGACATCCTGGAATGCAAAGTCAAGTAGGCCTTAGGAAGCATCACTATGAACAAAGTAAGTGGAGGTGATGGAATTCCAGTTGAGCTCTTTCAAATCCTAAAAGATGATGCTGTGAAAGTGCTGCCCTCAATATGCCAGCAAATTTGGAAAACTCAGCAGTGGCCACAGGACTGGAAAAGGTCAGTTTTCATTCCAATCCCAAAGAAAGGAAATGCCAAAGAATGCTCAAACTACCGCACAAAATACTACTAACATTACTCATCTCACACGCTAGCAAAGTAATGCTCAAAATTCTCTAAGTCAGGCTTCAACAGTATATGAACCATGAACTTCCAGATGTTCAAGCTGGATTTAGAAAAGGCAGAGGAACTAGAGATCAAATTGCCAACATTGCTGGATCATCGAAAAAGCAAGAGAGTTCCAGAAAAACATCTACTTCTGCTTTATTGACTGTGCCAAAGCCTTTGATTGTGTGGATCACAACAAACTGTGGAAAATTCTGAAAGAGATGGGAATACCAGAACACTTGACCTGCCTCTTGATAAATCTGTATGTAGGTCGAGAAGCAACAGTTAGAACAGGACATTGAAGAACAGACTGGTTCCAAATTGGGAAAGTAGTACATCAAAGCTGTATATTGTCACCCTGCTTATTTAACTTCTATGCAGAGAGCATCATGAGAAACGCTGGGCTGGATGAAGTACAAGCTGGAAAGAAGACTGCCAGGAGAAATATCAATAACTTCAGATATGCAGATGACACCATGCTTATGGCAGAAAGTGAAGAAGAACTAATGAGCCTCTTAATGAAAGTGAAAGAGTAGAGTGAAAAAGTTGGCTTAAAACTCAACATTCAGAAAACTAAGATCGTGGCATCTAGTCCCATTACTTCATGGCAAATAGATGGGGAAACAGTGAAAACAATGACAGGCTTTATTTTGGGGGTTCCAAAATCACTGCAGATGGTGACAGCAGCCATGAATTAAAAGATGCTTGGTCCTTGGAAGAAAAGTTATGACCAACCTAGATAGCATATTAAAAAACAGAGACATTCCTTTGCCAACAAAGGTCCATTTAGTCAAAGCTATAGTTTTTTCCAGTAGTCATGTATGGATGTGAGAGTTGGAGTATAAAGAAAGCTGAGTGTTGAAGAATTGATGCTTTCGAATTGTGGTATTGGAGAAGACCCTTGAGATTCCCTTGAACTGAAAGGAGATCCAACCAGTCCATCCTAAGGAAATCAGTCCTGAATATTCATTGGTAGGACTGAAGCTGAAGCTTAAATTCCAATACTTTGGCCACCTGATATGAAGAACTGACTCATTGGAAAAGACCCTGATGTTGGGAAAGACTGAAGGCGGGAGGAGAAGGGGATGACAGAGGATGAGATGGTTGGATGGCATCACCGACTCAATGGACGTGAGTTTGAGTGAACTCCGGGAGTTGGTGATGGACAGGGAGGCCTGGCGTACTGCCATCCAAGGGGTTGCAAAGAGTCAGACATAACTGCGTGACTGAACTGAACTGATGATTCTGTTTGTTTTGTACATAAGTTCATTTTTATCATTTCTTTTTAGATCATGCATATAAGGGATGTTATATATTTCTCTTCTGTTTGACTTCACTCAGTATGACAACCTCTAGGTCCATCCATGTTGCTGCAAATGGCACTATTTCATTCTTTTTAATCGCTGAGTAATATTCCATACCACGTCTTCTTTATCCATTCTTCTGTTGGTGAACATTGAGGTTGCTTTCATGTCTTGGCTATTGTAAACAGTGCTGCAACTCTCTGACATAAATCTCAGCAATATCTTTTTCAATTTCTCACCCAAAATACTACAAGTAAAAACAAAAATAAAGAAGTGGGACCTATTTAAATTCAAAGGTTTCTGTTCAGCAAAGGAAACAATAAACAAAATGAAAAGGCAACCCAGAGATTAGGAGAAAATATTTGCAATTGATGTGACAGACAAGGGATTAGTCTCCAAAATCTACAAATAGCTCATGAGGTTTAACATCATCAAAACAAACAACCCAATCAAAAAAATGGGCATAAGACTTAAACAGACATTTCTCCAAAGAAGATGTACAGATGGCCAAAAGGCATGTGAAAAGATGCTCAACATCACTAATGATCAGAGAAATACAAATCTATAATGCAATGAGATACCATCTTACACCAGTCAGAATGACTATCATCAAAAAAAGAATCCAAAAAACCCACAAACAATAAATGCTGGAGAGGATGTGGAGAGACAGGAACCCTTCTACACTAGGGGTGGGAATGTAAGTTGGTATAGTTACTATGGAGAACAAATTCCTTAAAAACCCAAAAATAGAGCTACCATGTGACCCTGCAATCCCATTCCTGGGCATATATACAGAAAAAAACATGGTTTGAAAGGATACATGCACCCCAATATTCATTGTTGTTTACAACAGCCAAGACATGGATCCATGGTATTTATATTCTACTTTTTCTTTATCCATTCATCTGTTAATAGACTTTTGGATTGGGTATTATAAATAATGTGCCTTAGCAACTTTTGAAGAGTCTATTTAAAATGTATAATTCTGAAAGATGTAGACCATCTTGATGTAGACCATGAAAGATGTAGACCACCTTGATGTAGACCATGAAAGATTCAGACCACGTTGACTCAAAGCGATACACTTCATAAAATGATGGCTATTTGCTAAACTGTTTGCTTGGTTTCCACAAACAAACAGTTTGGGAATCTACAATTATGGAGTAAATTTTTTTCTTTATATACTTCCTTAAAAAGTATATAAATAACCACCATGACAATTACTTTCTTTAACAACAGAACCAAAACAATAGTGACTAAGAGTAACTTCAATCAGAATAACACAGGCAGAACACAGCTCTCCTGCAACACAGGAGAGTTGGCCTTCTGTGATGCAGTTTTTTCTATTTGGAACTATAATTCAGATTTAGGTAATTATAACTTTTTAGAGATATGATCACATATAAGTTTAAAATTCAACTATATTTTGAGATAATTAAAGATATTTAAAAATAGAATAAAACATATTTTAAATTAATGCAATTGGAAAAATAGTTTTTAAGAATAAAGTATAACATTTTAAACAAACAATAATGCCAATATCCTATAGGAAATAAAACAGCTCCAGAACATACTGTCAATTTTCACTGCATGGCAAAGAAACACATCTTGTACTTGAAAAGAGTGAAACTTATTTGGAATGCCCCAAATCTATGTTGAATATCATATTTCCAACTTATTATCTGTCATTTAACTGGAAAAGAAAACAACAAAAAATGAAAAATTATCCTTATTGGAGGGGAAAATACCCAAACAACAAAGATTCATATTCTAACTTAACACATAGAATTAGTAATGTACATACTACAAAGGGGAAATATAATAGCACCTCATTTCTCTACAGGCTGAGGTATTGGCTAAAATAAATATCAATATCAACTAAAGCACATAAATTTCAATCATAAGAGTCTCAAGTCCTTATTCACATAAATTCTTATTAGATTCAGTTCCGACAAAATCCTTTGTTTACTTAGGTAATACTGCATTAGAAATAAAAGAAGAAAGGTGAACAAGCATCTAGAGGGAGAAATGTGTGTGTGTATGTACGTGTTCAGTGTCTGACTCTTTCTGACCCCATGGATGTAGCTTGTCAGGATCCTCTGACCATAGGATTCTCCAGGCAAGAATATTGGAGTGGGTTGCCATTGCCTCCTCCAGGGGATATTCCCAACCCAGGGACTGAACCCACTTCTGTGGCTCCTCTATTAGCAGAGATATTCTTTACCACTGAGCCAATAGGGAAGTCCAGAAGAAGAAATACTAACATCAAAAAGAAATTTTGCTTCTGAGAAGAGGAGGTAAACAGACTTTCTGCTATGTCTTTCACTAAGTACAAATAAGAATCTTGGACATTACATTTAAAAAAAAAAATTTAGAAGAGTCTGAAAGATGGAGAAAAGGAGGTAAACTGGCTAGGGACCTCAGGATCCAAGGGAAGACATGATCGTAAGCTCCCTGAGTTTTCTTTTGGCTTCGTATATCCCATACCTGGAGTGGGAGAAATAGGCAACATAGAAATGTCAACAGGACAAAAACGCACCATCTCTCACTTCACTACCACCACCACCAAAAAAAAAAAAAAAAAAAGAGTCTGCTATCTCTAGCTCCATGAGGAGGAAAAGGCCAGTGTAGCAAGACAGAAAACTTTCTGACAATAATCTTATTACTCCATCCAAACATCACAGAAAAAAAGACCTGTGGTTTTTTTCCCATCTAAGCCAAGATTGAGTAGGGAGCCTAGATTTCATTTCCATCCTCGCCAGAATGTAGCCGGAACTGGCTGTCAGAGCAGCTCTGTAGAGTGCTAGGCTTTCATCCCCATCCAGTGATAATGAGGTCCTTCCTAGTCCCAGTATTAGCAGTAATTAACTGGAGAGTCTGCACTATCACCTGCCTTGCAGTGATGAGCTAGCCCCTACTTCCCCTGGTTGGATTCTGTTCAGGAGGCCTGTGGAAAGACAAAACTTTTACCAACTTTCACTAACAGTAATGAGGCCACTCCCAATGTGGTGCCAGTGGGGACCACGTGAGGAGCTGTAACTCCAACTGCCCAGAAGTGATAAGAAGTCTCTTTCCCAACCGTGTCAACAGAGGGGTAAACCTAGACTTCCACCTCCAACAGTCAGCAATGAAGCAGTGTCTCCCCCTCCTACTCCCTTCCTCTGCTGGCACAGTGCCAGAGAAAGCCAGCTAAGGCTGAAGGTTTAAGTGAGTTTCAGAGTCTCATAACAAGATATGAAAATGTCTGATTTCCAGTAGAAAAATCACTTGTCATTCTGAGAACCAGGAAGATCACAAACTAAATGAAAAAAGATAGTCCATAGGCCAACACCAAGTTGACAGGTTTGCAAATGAAAACATAAAGTCTCAAAAACTAAACAGAAGATACAAAGAAAACCCAAATGGAAATTTTAGAACTAAAAAATACTATTGAAAGAAAAATACTCAGTGGATTTATTAGGAGATTCAACATAGAAAGTATGTCAATTCTTCCCATACCCTTTAGATATACAAGTATAAAGCAATTCCTATAAAAATCCTAGTGAAATTTTTTACAGATACAAACTAGATTATTTTAATTTTATATGTAAAGGCAAAATAATTAGAATAAAAGAATTTTGAAAAAAAAAAAAAAAAGAGTAAAATGGAAGGAAGTGATTTGAGGACTTACAGCCACATTAATCAAAACTGGGTAATAGCCTTGGTGGAGGGATGAAAGTGAAAGTGAAAGTGAAGTCACTCAGTCATGTCTGACTCGACTGTAGCCTATCAGGCTCCTCCGTCCATGGGATTTTCCAGGCAAGACTGTTGGAGTGGATTGCCATTTAGAGAACCAAGAAATAGACCCACATAAATATGCACAAATGATTTCTGACAAGGGTGCAAAAAATTCATGGAGGAAAGATAGTTTTTGAACAAAGAATGCTGGACTAATTGGATATCCATAGGTTAAACAAAACAAAACCAAAAAACCATGACCTATGTCTCACACACTATAAAAAAATTAACTTAAAATAGATCACACACCTAGACTGTAAAAATACTAACTTTTTACAGTTTGTAAGTCTATAAACTTTTAGGAGAAAATATTCAGGACCTAGAATTAAGCAAAGGCTTCTCCAAAAACGCAATCTATAAGAAGAAAAAGTGATAAACTGGACTTCATAAAAATGAGAAACTTGTTCTAGGAAAGACTCTATTATTAAGAAGGTGAAAATATAAACTCCAGTGCAGAATAAAATATTTGCAAACCACACATTTGACATAGGATTTGTACCTAGAATATACAGAGGGCTCTCAAAACTCGACAGTAAAAAGGAAAATAATCTAATTAGAAAATGGATGAAAAGTCAATCTAAGACAAAGGAAAAGACTCTGATGCTGGGAAAGATTGAAGGAAGGAGGACAAGGGGACGACAGAGGATGAGATGGCTGGATGACATCACTGAATCATTGGACATGAGTTTGAATAAACTCTGGGAGTTGGCGATGGACAGGGAGGCCTGGTGTGCTGCAGTCCAAGGGGTCGCAAAGAGTCGGACACAACTGAGTGACTGAACTGAACTGAAGACAAAGGAGGCAAGGCTATACATGGAGAAAAGACAGTCTTTTCAAGAAGTGGTTCTGGGAAAATTAGACGGCTATCTGTAAAACAATGAAATTATAATATTCTCTAACACCATATAAAAATAATCTTAAAACAGATTAAATATCTAAATGTAAGGCTAGATACTGTAAAATTCCTAGAGGAAAACATAGGCAGAACACTCTGACACAAATTATAGCAATATTTTTGGAGCCATCTCTTGGACTAATGGAAATAAAAACAAAAATAAACAAATAGGACCTAATTAAACTTAAAAGCTTTTACACAGCTTTTGCACATAAACAAAATGAAAAGACAATCTATAGTCTGGGATAAAATATTTGCAAATGATGCTACTGACAAGGAATTAGTTTCTAAAATATAAAAACAGCTCACATAGCTTCAATATCAGAAAAACAAACAACCCGATTAAAAAAATGGACAGAAGACTTAAAGAGACATTCCTCCAATGAAAACGTACAGATGGCCAATAGACACATGAAAAGATGCTCAATATCACTAATTATTAGAAAATCACAACTACAGTTAGGTATCATCTCATACCAGTCAGAATGGCCATTATTAAAAAGCCTACAAATAATAAATACTGGAGAGAGTCTGGAGAAAAAGGAACTCTCCTAAATTGTTGATGGAAATTTAAACTGGTGCACCCACTGTGGAGAACAGCATGGAGGTTCCTTAAAAAGCTAAAAATAGTCACCATATGATTCTGTAATCACACTCCTGGGCATATATCTGGAGTAAACTCTGATTTGAAAAGATACATGCACCCCAATGTTCACAGCAGCACTATTTACAATAGTCAAGACATGGAACTGTTAGGTAGGAAGTTAGGCATGAGCAATGAGGGGTGGCTTAAGGGAAAGGGATGCAAGCTGATCTCTAAACCCCACCTCAGACACTCCCAGGAGAGCTCACAGATATGCTACAAAAATAGCCACAGAGACTTTTCCAATTCTTGCCCATGTGCCCTAGGCCCACAGTGGATACAGACTCACCACAGGGCTTCTCCAACTCTGGCACATTCTCTCTTGTACACAGCTGTGTCCTCAAGTATCCTTAGGCAGCCAGGAGCCCATTAAAGGTTCATAAATATTCAATACATATATATGATTATAACAGACTGAAATATGGGAAAGCAGGACCAATAAAGCCTGTTATGTAACTTGCAACTATTAACAAAGCTCCCAGCCCACCCCCACCTAGATGAATATGTAAAAATGCTATTTTTGCATGTGCCCAGACACGCCCCCTTCCCTGATTGACCTAGAGCAAACAGCCATTTGCATTCCCTTTCCTCATTGGTGGTAGGTACACAGGGCAGAACCAAGAGGAGGAGATGGGAAGTATAAAAATGGAAGCCAAGAGGACCGTACCCACAGCTGCTGCCAAGTCTCCAGAGTGTACTACCCACTCTTTGGTTTAATAAAAGTTCTGTCTGCTTGAGCTGTAGTTGATCTGTAACTAGTTTGTTGTTTTAAATTCTTGCTATTATGAGACAACAGTTAAGATATCCTGCCTGCTTTAGCTGTAATTAGTCCATCATTCCAAATCTTTGTTATGGATGAGACAAAAATGAAGAGAGAGAAATAAACCAACCTGACAGAAGCAACCAAAATGTCCAGTAACAGATGAAATGGATAAATTAGTAGTATACATATACAAAGGAATATTACTTGGCCATAAAAAGAAAGAAAGAAAACCATTTGCTTATGGACCTAGAGATTACCATATTAAGTGAAGTTAGAGAAAGACAAATATATGATACCACTTATATGTGGACTCTAAAAAATGATACAAATTAACATATTTACAAAACAGAAGTAGTCCCAGACATAGAAAACAAATTTATGGTTACAAAAGGGGATAGTGGGAGGGGCAGGAAGATAAGTTAGGGGTTTGGGATTAAAATATATTCATTACTATATATAGACTAAGTAAAAAACAAACAACAAGTTTGTAATACTCGATATTACAGGATATCAAGTACAGGGAGCCTATAATGGAAAAGAATCTAAGAACGTGCATATACGTATAACTGAATCACTTGGCTGTGCACCTGAAACTAACATAACATTGTAAATTATCTATACTTCAAAAAATTGAAAATGGATAAAAGACATTATGAGAAATTTCATAGATAGGCAGATGGCAAATAAGCACATTGAAAGATATTCTGCATCAATAGGCATTAAGAAAATATCAGTTAAAACCACACCAAGATATTATTACGCCTTTGTTGTTGTTGCTATTTAGTTGCTAAGTTGTGCCCAATTCTTTGCAACCCAATGGAACTGTAGCCCACTAGGCTCCTTCTGTCCATGGGATTTCCCAGGAAAGATTACTGGAGTGGGTTGCCATTTCCTTCTCCATACTATACCTTTAAGAATGGCTAAAATACAAAATAGTTACAACATCAATGCTAATGAGGATGTGGAAAACTGGATCACTCTTACACTGCTGGTGGATAGTCACTCTGAAGACCAATTTAGCAGTTTTTTACAAGACTAAACCACCATATGATCCAGCAATTGTACTCCTTCATTTATTCCAGAGAAATAAAAATGTTCAGTTCAGTTCAGTCACTCAGTTGTGTCCAACTCTTTGCGACCCCATAGACCGAAGCACTCCAGACCTCCCTGTTCATCACCAACTCCCGGAGTTTACTCAAACTCATGTCCATTGATTCGGTGATGCCATCCAACCATCTCATCCTCTGTCATCCCCTTCTCCTCCTGCCTTCAATGCTTACACAAAAACCTATACATGAATATTTATAGCAGCTTTATTCATAGTAACTCCAAACTGGGAACTACCCAGATATCCTTAATGGGTGAATGGTAATAATACAATACAATAATACTCAGCAACAAAAAGGAATAAGCTATTCATCCAGCGATTTGGATGAATCCCAGAGAAATGGGTTGAGTGAAAAAAGGCAATTCTGAATCATACAGAAATCATCATATATATAATATATACACTATACATATATATGATAGTATTTATAGAATACTCTAGAAATGAAAAAAAGTACAGAAATGAGAACAGATTAGTGATTTCCAGAGGATGGGAAGTGGGTATGGGTATAAAAGGGCAATGTGAAATAACAGAAATGTTCTGTGTCTTGACTATATAAATGTCATTATCCTGGTTGTGAGATTGCACTACAGTTTTTCTAGATGTTACCACTGGGGAAAACTGAATAGAGAGTATTATGTGATCTTGGGCTTCCCCAGTGGCTCACCGGTAAAGAATACAACTGCAAGGCAGGAGCTGCAGGAGATGCAGGTTCATCTCTGGGTTGGGACGATCCCCTGGAGAAGGGCATGGCAACCCACTCCAGTATTCTTGCCTGGAGAATCCTATGGACAAGAAGAGCCTGGCAGGCTACAGTCCAAAGGGTCGCAAAGAGTCAGAAATGACTGAAGCAAGTCAGCATGCATGCATGGGATCTTTCTGTATTTTTTTTCACAACTGCAAGTGAATCTACAATTACCTCAAAATGGAGGCTCAGTGGTAAAGAATCTGCCTGACAATGCAGGAGACCTGGGTTTAATCCCTGGGTGTATAAGATCCCCTGGAGAAGGGACTGGCAACCCACTCCAGTATTCTTGCCTGGGAAGTCCCAAGGATAGAGGAGCCTGGTGGGGTACAGTCTATGGGGTCTCAAAGAGTCAGAAATGACTTAGTGACTAAACAGTAACAACAACAAAGTTAAATTTAACTTTAAAAAAGAAATTACAGCTATGCAGTAAGGGAAAAAATCTTTTAACAAAGAATTCACCAAGCTAACCAGTAGAGGCTAGTATTGTAAACTAATTAAACTTAATAGCTCAAGGGCAACACAGTAACATAACAGAGTAAAATATTTTGATGCCCATAATGATTCAAAGGCATGAAGAAAATATCAAACACATTTATCATAATCTATATAAAAGATAACAGAAATATGCATTGTAATTTAGATTTGTATTAAAAATGTCAAAATAAGGTTTGCATAATTGATGAGTATTCTACTTCTGACAATGCTCTTCATGAGCCACCCATAACTGACCTTTGACTCCTACTGACCCTACTACTCAATCCCGACTCTGCCTTCATAGGCCAGCTTCATACCTTCTCCTGCTTAGATCCCCATAAGAGCTTTCTACTCCTCTTCTTTGCCTCAAGCCTATGCTTTCAATTCATTCTCTACCCTTTGTTATAATGAGATAAAATATGAACATGAGCATCCATCTCTCTTTTACTCTTTCAACAGCATCTCAGGATAGAGTTTAATTTCTTTAGACTGGCACAAAAGTTATTTTAGTAATGTCTCCTGTCAGCTCTATAGTTTCCTCTCCTGATACCCTTCCACATTTTCCAGTGCCTAAATCACATAAAACTATTTTTTAATGTCTTTTATTTCATAACATTTAAGTTTTTTCACATATTGTTCTCCTTTGCCGCTCAAGTGAGCTAACTCCTCATTTATCTAATAAGAATTTACCCTTCCAGGAATTCTTTGTCATGTACTATGTGAGATGTACTTCCACAGTACCTTGTTGGTGACTCAATTGTAGTATTTACTGTACAGCACTACCATCCTTTTTGTTTTTTACTACTTCATTATTAGTAAATAGAAAGCAAGAATGATGCATTTTATTTTTTATCCTCTGGTATACGAAAGGTGGCTCAGATGGTAAAGACTCTGCCTTCACTGTGGGAGACCCACGTTTGTTCTCTGGGTTGGGAAGATGCCCTGGAGAAGGAAATGGCAACCCACTCCAGTATTCTTGCCTGGAGAATTCCATGCCCCGAGGAGCCTCATGGCCTATGGTCCATGGGGTCGCAAACAGTAGGACATGACTCAGACTGAGAGACTAACACTTTCACTATACTTTCAAATGTTTGTTGAATGAATAAATGTTATCCTTTATAACACTTTCAATAGCTGAAAATAACTTCTAAATATCCTGAATTCCTTTCATTTCTCTTGAATATATTATGAATATATTATGGATAATATGGGCTTCACTGGTGGCTCAGTGGTAAAGAACCCGCTTGCAATGCAGGAGACGTGGGTCTGATCCCTGGGTTGGGAAGATCCCCTGGAGGAGGGCATGGCAACCCACTCCAGTACTTTTGCCTGGAGAATCCCATGGACAGAGGAGCCTGTGGGCTACAGTCCACAGGGTACCAAAGAGTTGGACACAGCTGAAGCCAATGAGCACGCATGCATGGATAATATATCCAGGGATATTTAAATCTACTGATAACTGGATTTATTTGAATCTGTTTATATTTTTTAGCTTATTCCATACATCTATATATGTAGGCTTGATTAATGTGACTTAAATTGCTTAAAGTATAAGTCCTTATTTATTCTAAGGTACAGTTTTCCTGCTTCATGGGGAACTCCATACTCCACCATTCTCACAAATAGATAATGTAGCTACCTCATACTCTTTCAACAGCATCAAATAATTCATCCTGTTCACCAAATAATTCATCCTGTGATTCTCTAGGTAATTTTTTTTCTGCCTATAGGATATTTAAGGAAGCTTCTTTATTACAGGTTTTAAAGATTCTTCCAAAGTGCCTGACCCTCACCACTTGCTAGTGTTTCCTCTTTGCTTTATTTGGGCAGTTTTCCCCATTCAATCCTTTTCTTTCTTATTATGCCAGTTGGTTATATAGTTACATAGGAGTTTTGTCTGATCATCTGAACTTTTAAGCCTACATACTTACATTATATTGTTTTAAAACTATTTGAATGTTTCTTTCGAGTTCTTTACTTCTTAAAATTTATTTCTATTTAGTTTCCTCAAGAAGCCATATTGGATCTGATTATTGACACTTCTAACTTATGATGATGAAACAGATTAACCAAAATTATTTTTTCTCCTAATATAGTATTTAATAATTGGTACTGAATTAGCTATGCTGTTGATGAATAAATGCCTCTTCACTAATTTATCAAAAGATAGTTCTAAGTTGAAAATTAAAAACAATGTAGGAAATAAGTTAATATTCTTTAAGTATGTGTATATATTAAAATTACTTGGTCCACAAAGCAGCCTAACTAGAAAGTTATTTGAGGTTGTGTTCCCACAAATTAATATTATAAAACAAATCAAAAAAAGGGATGCTATGGAAGACAAGAAACTGTGGCTCTAATTGCTAAGAGCAATTAAGGGAAGTCTCAGGATGCCTACTGTGATTAGGTCTATGGGTGAATCTATTGCAGCAGTAACTACTGGTGGAGGAAGGTCTTGGAGAGAAACCAAGGGGACTTCACTGTATGAATACTGAGTGACAGAATGGAAAACTTAAGAATGCGATAAACACATACAAGAAAAATACTGGCAACAGAAACGCAAAAAATGGTTAACAAGAAAATAAAATGTGTGTGATTTTTAGGCAATTAATAAAAGTAAAAAAGAGCACTTGGTGCTATGAAGATCTTCTGAGTACTACTGGGGAAACTGTATTGACAATGTCAAAGCACAAATTTATCTCATTTTGTAGGAAAAAACCTAAGTGTTAGGAGACTATCTCTACCTGTAGGAAAAATAGTTTTTCTAAACTCTGACCATAATATGAATAGACACCATAAACTCAGATGATGTAAAGCATAAATGGATAGATAATGGCAAGGCCAAAAAAGTCACAATGATAGATATATTCTGAAGTTCAGAAGTGTATCTAGAATTTCATTCCCTTTATAAAAGGTGAATATAGAAATAAATGATTAGTGTTTAAAAAAATACTTTTATGTGGCTTTACATCAAAACAGGTTTTCTTTACCCATCTGTAGGGCAACAGAAAAGGAAAACATAATGAAATTATATTGGAAAATGTACTGCCTCTTAGAATTTTAAACCCCAAATTTTCTTCTATATTTTCTACATCAGAATTCTTATGGTATTTGATGAGACAAGATAGGTTGGAACTTTATGAATCAAATTCCACATATAAAGCCTGCCATTTCATTACAGCAAGACTATTAAAAATGTACAACTGACAGATACTAATTTGTTAATAAAATAAGCTTTAATGTTGAAGCACTACATGACAAATATTTTGTATATGTGTTCTCAACTATTTCTATTATTAAACGTTTTTGCTCTACATAATAATTCCTTGAAACATATAGTATTAATTCCAATCATAAATGAGAAACTAAAGCTCAAAGAGCTTAAATAACTTGCTCTAACTGATGGAGCTAGGATTTTAACCTAGATCTCTAACTCCAAAGCCAATGACTCTTTCAACATAAGATTATTCATCTTTATTGAACATCTATCAGTGCCTTTTATAAGCTTCAGGAGCTGAAAAGTAGGGGAAAAACAGAAATACACAAATAAAAAACAGAAACAAAATGAAGCTTCATTAAATATTATCAACTACACCAGGCGGTATAGAGCTACTCTAAAGAGAAATACAGCGCCAGAAAAAAATTACAGGTAAACAATTTTGTATTCCCCAAATGGGATTTGCAACATATGCCCAATGATGTAGTTAATAAACTCTAGGGATTTTCTGCTATTCAGCTATTGCAGAAATATAAACAAGGTAGAAAGAAACAACAATAAAAATGGCATAACGACTCTGCATTAAAAAATAAACCAGCAATTCAAATGAATTTTGAGAAATGTCAAGCAGAGATAGGCTTGTTTGCATTTGCGTTTTTACTTTATTTAGTTGCCAGTTTATACTAGAAAGCTCTTTTTTTAAAGTGGCAATCATTTATAAAATTCTTTTTATAATATTTCCACCATTATTCATATTTCCCCTATTTTTCTGACTGGATGAATGAGGGAAGTACGTATATAAAAATTAGATATAAGTGAATAATAATTAAAATAGAATATATTCTATTAAAGCAAATGCTAATTGGTCACCTTTTATCATAAAATGACACAAAAAATGAAGAATATATTTTATAGTTATTTTAAGAAGTAGATATGACACTAATAAATTCTATGACAAGAAAAGACTGCCTCAGTTACATTTACTAAACTAGATGATACATCATTCTGTGGTGTGGCAGAAAAACAATAAAATTTAAAAGTCACAAAAATTTTGATCAATTTTATACAGAAATCACTGTCATGACTTAGGTTCATAAAATGCTACAAAGTAGAGAAATTATTAATTTATAAAGACTGAGTTTCTATGCTTTTGAATAAAATATAATTACTTACTTTTTTCTCCGGTTTGACTCCACAAAATATTTACGTGCTCGATTTCGACATATTTTTTGTTGCTGCAGTAATATTTGGCGCTCTTCTTCTAAATTTTTCTCAAAATGAATTTTCATATCTCTAATAACAGCATAAAGTTAAGGACAGTGGTTTACGTCTTTAGTGGATGAATGTCAGTGCTACCTGATAAATAAAATATAATTACAGTCTCATATAATGATGTAATGATTTTTTGTGGAATAATTAGTATGTGTACACATTAGTGTCAGTGTATGAATGGCAGATGTTTTATTTTTTCTTGACTTGATAATACAACTGAAGATACATCTCATTTTCTTTGAGGAAAAATTACTTTTATACATCATGAGCCCAGATAAAGAGAATGTCTATCTTTTCTTTCATTATACAGATATTTGGGTACTTATTGCTGCTAAGTCACTTCAGTCATGTCCTACTCTGTGCGACCCCATAGACGGCAGCCTACCAGGCTTCTCCGTCCCTGGGATTTATTAACAAGTTGCTATCTTAGGAATGTTGGGCTTCCCATGTGGTGCTGGTGGTAAAGAATCTGCCTGCCAATACAGGTAGATGTTAAGAGATCTGGGTTTGATCCCTGGGTCAGGAAGATCCTCTGGAGAAGGAAATGGCAACCCGCTTCCAACATTCTTGCCTGGAGAATCCCATGGACAGAGCCTGGCAGGTTGCAGTCCATAAGGCTGCTCAGAGTCAGACACAACTGAAGTGACTTAACACACTTCACATCTTAGGAATGTATGTAGAAAAATGAAAGGAGGTTATATTTCACTAATATAAAGTAGATGAGTTAAATGTTTTGGTCGACATTTTCATGGGATTTTCCAGGTGCCATTGCCTTCTCCAATTCACATTATGAAAGTCATATTAAAATATTAAAAATCAGTTAGCAATATAACTGGGAAAATTTGGTGATTTACTCATAGGTTATAAAACAAACCATCAGGAAAACCATACATAGCAGTGTTTACAAGAAGTTTGCCAGATAAAGAGTATTTTAGTTATCTAAATCATCCATTTATTTGAAATTTATTTCTTTAAATAAGTTGAATTGCTGTGGTTAACTGATGTCTGCGTTTACTCAGCTACATTTCAACTGGCATTACTGAATGCCTTTATCAAGTTTATCATAGTATTTTTATGTTTTTAATGATTCTGAAGTTTTAAGAAGTGGTCATTGAATTACCATTTCCAGTACCTCATCATTCAGCTTAGTTCAGTTGCTGAGTCGTGTCCGACTCTTTGCGACCCCATGAATCGCAGCATGCCAGGTCTCCAGATGTATATAAGATTGTATTGAGGTTATATATTGCGAACATGCCTAGTTGTCTTTTTAGAATAAACTATGTTTAAACCACTCCTCCCCCCAAATAAAGATTTGAAATTCTCTTTAAGAGGTCTATTTAATCAAAATTTTTATAAGATATAAATATTAGTGGTAAAACAACATATTAAATAATAAGTTAAGCAGTACATAATTTGTTAATTCAAAATGTCTTAATTTTAGGATCCTACAGTGTTTCAGTATCAACATAGTAAAAAAAAACTATCCAATACTATATATTTCAAACCAATCACATTTATTTGAATGTTTTAGTCATTTGAAACTTTGCAAATGGGCACTTTCAATTATGTTGCTATTTATCTATTTTTATGCCATTGGCCATTAATAATTTATTATAAAATTTTGTACCTCACCATAAACAAATACATGCACTTGCATACATGATATTTTTGCTTAATGTTTCTTTTGAAGGATTTATAAAATTGAAACAAAAAAAAAAAAAGGAAAGAATCTGGTTCATTGTTAGCATGGAAAAAGCTAAAGATTTAGCTTCTTCTTCCAATAGAGTAATTTATTAGAAGGAGTCAGACTTCAACAAGATGGCTAACTGCTAAGTCACAACATCTCAGTGGAGGAAAGTGCAACTTCCTTTCAGGGTACCCAAGATCAACACTGTTGGGTGGGAGCAAAGGGAGAAGTTGCTTCGGTTCAGGTGAGAAATATGAAGGAGTATGATGCACGTGGAAACAGTTGTGTTCAAGGTTTTAACATGCTTGCAGTCTCACCACAGTAACATAATCACAAATGTAATGTTTGTAATAATGTTCTGGCAACTATATGTTAGATTTAATTAAATCTCTCTCTACATATATATATATATATATATAGCTAATATATATATATATAATATTGCCTGCTGAGTTATAAAAAGTGCTTTGCCTTTGCATCTCTTCAAAGTATGGTATTCAAATTTAAAAAATATTAGATGGCTGGTTAAACTTTTATTTTCATACAAGCTGTACCGTAAAGGTAAGATACTTCCATAAAAACCAGAATTAAATACTTGTTCAAAGAAAGGTTATATACTTATAAAAAAAAAAAAAAAAACAACCAACAAACAAGAAAATTATAGGTTGTAGTACTGGCTAAGTAATACATAATGATTGTAACTTAAAAGCATAGCCTAATACACCCTACCTCATCCTCTCCCAATATAGTCTTTTTCTAATTGTAGCTCATTTAGGTTTTTTCAAATATTGTACCACCACTAATAACTATGAATCATATAACCAATACTCTTGTCAAATTATTAGAGCTATCCTGATTCTTTTTCTTTTTTGTACCTTCTACAGCCTTGACTGTGATGCTCTAAATCCCTTGCCCAGACCAACTCAGTAGTCTTCTAACTCATCATACTACTCCTAAACTTGTCATCCTCCATTTGAACATCCAAAAAATCAGCTAAACACAAATCTCACTATGTCTCTCATTCTTTGCTGTTCTCCAAAATCTCCCTGTTACTTTCATGATAACATTAGAATATAAGGCATCCTATAATCTGGTCTGTTTTTTCCTCTTCATTTTTCAACACTTCCCTACATGACTCCTAGCTCAGTCACACTATCACACTAAGATACTTATTAACAGAACAAGCCATGACATAGTATGCCATTATATTTTGGAACATGCTGGCTAACTCTACCCATCCTTTCAGGGACACCTCAAACAGTTCTTACCCTATGAAGCTTTTTCTAACCCTCACTGGAAGATATGACACTCTCATGGGTACATCATGTGTATCTCCTCTACATTTCTATAAAATATAATATGCCTGGCATGGTGCTTAGAATATGGTAATGGCGTAATAAAAGCTTGCTGAGTGATTTCCTTGGAGAAAATTCTCAGCAGATAAACTAAGACAAAAGGTATACATATCTTTATAGCTTTCAGTGTCTCACAGACAAATTGATTTCCAAAAGGGTTATATAAATTTACATGTCATTAGAAATATATGAATATGAGGTAAAACCTCATGAGTATAAGGTAGTACTTTTAAAAAAAGAAAGACCACGTGGAAAGTCAGGTTATAGTATGTATGCATTAGCAAAACAGAAAAATTGTCTTATTTGATACTAATTTTATTTTCCTCTTTGGTGAATTGTTAGTTCAGAGTCACTGATCATTTATCTATTGAGAACTTCATTTTAAAAATCAATTTCAGTAAATTCTATAGAGAGAGAATAGTATAAATATTAACCTTCTATCATAATTACAAGCATTTCCTCCAGATAATTCATTTTATTTAATTATATAATTTCCCCTTACACTAAAGTTTTAAATTAACAAGTTATCTTTGAAATATTTTTCATTTGAAATTGGTTCTTGCTTTTCAAAAGGTAAAGTTACTATATCTTCAAGTTATGAAAAATGTGAAAATCTATTTTCTGTCAGTTTTTCTTTACAATTTTGTATTTATTTTTTATGAACCTCCCAGTAGCTCAGATGATAAAGAATCTTCCTGCAATGCAGGAGACCTGGGTTCGATCCCTGGGTAGGGAAGATCCCCTAGAGAAAGGCATGGCAACCCACTCCAGTATTCTTGCCTGGAGAATTCCATGGACTGAGAAGCCTGACAGACAACAGTCCATGCCTTTTTTTTTTTTTTTTTTTAAATCAGTTCAAGTATATTTTGGAATGAAGTATAAAGTGTAACTCAAGGTAGAGACAGTGAATTTAGACTACTCTTTTTTAGTGGTTTGAATAATGAGACAGGAGATATTAAAACAGTTAAGAGTTCTTTTGATCAAAAGGTTTGATTTTTATTTTTAAGGATAGCCAAGACTAGAGGGTGTTTATAGGCTTTAGGGAAAGAAGGCTATTAGAGAAGAGTTGGAAGTAAATTGTAATAGAGAGTTAGGATAATTTACAATCCAGGGTTACTGGAAAGAGAGGTGATGAAAACAGGACATAAGTGAATGCATTCACCTTCTACAGTAACAGTGATATATCTTATCAATGAGCCTGGATAAAAAGATAGGGTAGGGGATTGAGGTTGGGGATGGGAGTAGGATGGTTTGTGTTGTTTGTTGGGAGGGACCTGAGGGAGTTTATGCATCCATTCTCTTATGAAATAGTAAGACAGGGTATTAAGAATGAGGGAAGGTGATCAAGATCTGGCACAGAAATTAATTTAAAAGGAACAAGACAGAATTCCGTTCTTGTTCTGGTGAAGCTGAGAACAATCAAACCACACAGCAATCTTGTGACTTTTCTCTGACAGATTTTTTATTATTGAGTGAAGGACCAGAAATATAGGGTGGTAATAGTTACTGGATGGTTGAGAAAGAAGAACAGGAGTAAAAAGAACCAAGGATGTTATTGAGAGAATATGTGTAGATAATTAAAAACAGGGTTAAACTGGGTAGGGAATAAAGAGAGGCAAGGTGCTGCTGCTAAGCCACTTCAGTCGTGTCCGACTCTGTGTGACCCCACAGACGGCAGCCCACCAGGCTCCCCCATCCCTGGGATTCTCCAGGTAAGAACACTGGAGCGGGTTGCCATTTCCTTCTCCAATGCATGAAAGTGAAAACTGAAAGTGAAGTCGCTCAGTCGTGTCTGACCCTCAGCGACCCCATGGACTGCAGCCTTCCAGGCTCCTCCATCCATGGGATGTTCCAGGCAGGAGTACTGGAGTGGGGTGCCATTGCAAGGTGGGTGCTAGGATAAAACAGAAGGGGAAAAGACTGGAGATACTTGTGAGAAAAAAGAGGCATAGTGTGAAGGGGACATGAGAGACCTTCCCTCCTTTTTTTGAAAACAAATTTTATTCTATTTCCTTTTGAATTGTTTTAAGAAACTGAAATTATAGAACTTCATCTAATTTTAATTAGATAAACTTCATGAAGTTTTGTTCTTCCATAGCCTTTAGAGTTAGGAAATTCCAACTTAAGTAGAGAAATATAGCCTCTGAGTACTGAATTCGTATTTAGAAGTCACATGTAGAAATTTTACCAAGCCACTTCCTAAGTCTACAGTTCATTTTTTAAAATTTAGTTATTAATAAATTTGCACACCTACTCTGTACCAGGTATCCAATATGCAACATTACAGACACTGAGAATGTACAATATGACACAAGTGCTTAAGTGTTTCTCCAACTAGTAACAATAATATTCTTGATTTGCTAGCAAATATATATGTAAAAATGAGGAAAAAATGTATATTATATATAATATATATAGATGCATACACACACACACACACACACACACACACTAGCAAAAGTTGTTGGATTTTAGCAAAGGCTCAGGGTATCTATTGAAATGATTATTTACAACTTTCATAATTTTAACTATATATTTAGTATTTAAGTATATTTTTAGTAATACATTTCTTTATAGGAAACCAACATTATAATTCTGGAATTATATCTATTTGGTTTTGTTCATTTGAGGTACTGCCAAATTTATTTTACAACTATTTCTTTGTTGTATCAACATTCATACCTTAAAAATTTAAAACTATTAAGTCTATGATCATTTCACTAATGAAAATGATGGAAAGATACACCTTGTCAATGAGCCACTTACAGTGCTTCTCTATTTTCTGATTTACAGATAAATCAGGGTCAGTGTAATAGGAGTTCAGGGTTCAATTAAACACAATGTCAAGGGGGCAGAATCAAATCCATACTGAAAGCAATCCGGTTTATTTCAGATTACACCTTGAGTCAGGATAGTTTTGAGGAGCAGCAAGGGCAAAAGCCAAAGTGAATGGAGTTAATAATGAATAGATGAAAAGAATCAGAAGCTGTCATTGCAGGTTAGCATTCTGAAAAGTCGACTAAAGCAAGAAAAGATGGGATAAAAGCTTGAGGAAGCATGATCAGAAGAGGGATATTTACCATTATTTAAATAGCTTTGTATGTACCTTATTTAAATAGCTTTGTATGTACTCTTCCTTACTAGAGTTGTATCCCAAGCACCTAGCCAAAAAAGGAAGCACGAAATGAAAATTGCTTGTTTACTTGCTTTTAAAACTGCAACTCCCAGAACCCGGAGACAATAAGAAAGTGGGAATTAATTTGAAAAACAGAGACTCTCCAACAAGAATGAAGATGATTACATAGCATCATCACTACCAACCAAGTCCTTTGAGAATACAAACGTTACACTCTAATTATCATAACATTCTCTGAATGAATAAGCATGGTTTACATATTCTGAAAACAGAACTGTTTAACACTTTCAATTTTCTACAGTGCAACCAGTAATAATGTCAAAGGTGGGCTAGACCAATTCTTAGGTAGGGACAAGTCAGTGATAAACCAGTGTGAAGGCTCCAGGTCCTTCGCTTCTTATTTTGTCTGTTGTCTCTCTGACAACAGACTGGGCAGAGGATGGAAAACAAAACAAATTAACCAACTATGTTAGGCTTTAGCAGCTCTGTAAAATAAAAGAAGTGTTAGGTTAACCGTTAAGACGGACTACTTCAGGAGACCAAAACATTTTATTTACTTGCGGCATTCTTTTCTCCAAGCAGCATGAATTATCAGGAGATGGATAATATGAAGAAAAGAACATAATGACCTAACTCTACAAGAAAACAATCCCCAAAGAACACGTTTACCTATTTCAAAACTCATTAAAAAAAAAAAAAAAAGTACCGCAAAGTTGAAAACGGGGGAGATAACAAGGCGGCCGGGAAAGTGGTCCTAGAATAGAAGATGTTATTTCAGGTTTAAGGGGAGCAGCGACAGTTGCCGAAGCAAATACCCGCTTTAAGATGACTGGCCGGTTTCTCTCATCTAGCATCTGTGATAACGGGAACAGAACAGAAAAAAGATGGGGCTCTCCACTTCCAACACCGCCACCCAGGCAACCACGGCTGGAAGGATACAGGTAGGCGCCAGGTCGGTGACGACCGCCGCTCAAGCGAGGGCTGAGGGGGGCTTTGACGTGGGTGTCCGAGGGTTCAGCGCCCAGTCCTGCGACCGCGCTCCGGGCTCCAGGCCTCCTGGCCAGCATCCTTCACCTCAGCACCGCCTCCCGGCTAGCCCCCAGAGCCTCCCTCATGGCAGCACCCGCGGCCTCCTCCGGCCCTCCCAGCACTCCGTCTCTCAAGCCTCGCGTCACTGAGGCGGGAAAGTTGGCCGCCGCAGCTCCGGTTCCCGCACAGCGGCGCTCTCGGCTGTGGTGTAGACGGCAGCTGCCGCAGCGGCGACCTTGCCTGGAAACGGCAGAGGTGGCGACGCCGCCGCCATGTTGACCAGCAACCGACGCCGCGTCCTTCGCGACGGCGACCAGGGTGTGGGGGCGGGGCCATGGAGACACCCAATAGGAGGCGCGGACCGCTCCCCGTGCCCCGCCTCCCGCCCCCCCCCCCCAACCCCCGAATTGCCCGCGGGCGGCGGCCAGGAAGCTTGCATCCTCGGGGACACGAGTCCTCTCAGGAGGGCGTGCTGACTTGTGCCTCGGAACCTGACTCCGTTCCACCTAGCTTTTATGAGACTGTTTTAGTGGGGGTACTAAGAGTGATGAAAGACAGTGAGATGCAAAAATCCCCAGATATTGGCAAAAGCCACCGTGGGGATTTGAAATGATTTCCTCGGAGGTAATTCAGGGTAGGATTTGTTTAACTACCGAGTGCTGTTGTGTGATTGAAGTTCTGTCTTTCTGGAGCATCACTGTTACCAATCACCATCTCTTTTAAAAAGCTTTGGGAGTGGAAAATTCCTTTCTCTGCATTCCATCACTCCCTCCCTGAAGCTTCTGCCATTCCGTCTGCAAGTCGTCTTCCTTGCCATTTCCCTACTTATAAGGTCTGCATTTCAAAGACTTTTAATGGTGCCAGCCTTGTTGCCAGATTCTGGAAATAGACCATCAAGCATAGGCGGCCAGGAAAGTAGTGCAGATTTAATTTAGTAATCTCCTGGGAAGACATGCCAAAAGAGATCATCATATTGAAACTGTTTCAGGAGGTATGGAAAATTGAATGGATTTTTGAGCCATCGGTTCAGAAGTTTTGCAAGTAAAACATTTGAAAAAAGGCTGAAACTTTTTGTTGGAGTTCATTGTAAAAACACATGTGAGTTCTGAGTATATTTCAGCGTGTTTTTTTTTTTTTTCTTTTTGTGTGGAAAAACCTCCCATATTGGAAGCAGAATGTACAAACCAAATGAAAATCACTCACCCAGCATTCAAATGCCTATGCCTTTGTGAATCAATTTGTTCATTTTTAGAGTTCAAAATAATAAACTTTTCCAGTTGAAGCTATTTGAAACAGAGTTTTTGCAAAGTTGGATGCAATGATTCAAACTGGAATGTGTTCTGATTAAAACTACCACAACAAATCGAGTTTTGACTTAAAACACAAAGCACGTAAGCCCCCTTCAGGATCATGCCAAGAAGATACAATATGTAATCTTGGCAAAGAAAGCCTAACTGTGTACACTAGGAGGATTAGTTATCTTTGCAAATTTTTAACTGACTTAGTCACAGGAATTTACATTGATTCTATTCCCACTGGCTATCATCACAAGTCTGTTTCTCTAGAGCCAATTTGAGAGAGAGTAAGCAATGTAGGGGAGTTTTCCCCAGTGGTTCAGTGGTAAAGAATTCACCTGGAATGCAGGAGCCTTAGGAGATGTGGGTTCAATCCCTGGGTAGGGAAGATCCCCTGGAGGAGGGCATGCAACCCACTCCAGTATTCTTGCCTGGGAAATCTCATGGACAGAGGAGCCTGGTGGGCTACAGCCCATAGGGTAGCAAAGAGTCAGACAAAACTGGAGTGAGTTAGCATGCAAGTAATGTAGGTCAGTAAAGTGCGAATAAAAGTGAATGCTTGCTGTTTGAAGTATTTGGGCATGGTTAGCCTTCCTGATCCAGTACTCTTGCCTGGAAAATCCCATGGACGGAGGAGCCTAGTAGGCTGCAGTCCATGGGGCGGCTAAGAGTCGGACACTACTGAGCAACTTCACTTTCACTTTTCACTTTCATGCATTGGAGAAGGAAATGGAAATCCACTCCAGTGTTCTTGCCTGGAGAATCCCAAGGACGGGGGAGCCTGGTGGGCTGCCGTCTATGAGGTTGCACAGAGTTGGACACGACTGAAGCAACTTAGCAGCAGTAGCAGCAGCAGCCTTCCTGAAAGTCTAGTTTTTGCTATATTATTAGTTTTGTATGTCATGACTTCTAGGCACCTTATTGTTTTGTCACATGGTGTATTAGCATTAAGAAGCATAATTTGGTTTCTTAGTTTCCTACAAATGCTTGCCCATATAATCATTCTTCATTCAAATGTTGCTTTACAATGATACTTCAAGAAGGAAAGAAATTTTAAACACGATGTTACCAATTTTTAAAAAAATTACAGGATTTTTTGATCTTTAAATTATTCCCTTCTTCAAAATGTTAAGCAGGCTTTTCACGTTTTAAGTAGTACAGTCCTTTATTAAGTTGCATACATTCTAGAAAAACTTTTAAGATTAAATATTTGGATAGTAGATAATTTGAAGCATTTATAAGCTTTATCTTTTGGCAGGAAAGATAAGTATGATTTAAGCAATAATAATCTACTTCTGCTTTATTGACTACGCCAAAGCCTTTGATAGTGTGGATCACAACAAACGGTGGAAAATTCTGAAAGAGATGGGATTACTGGACCATCTGACCTGCCTCTTGAGAAATCTGTATGCAGGTCAGGAAGCAACAGTCAAAACTGGACATGGAACAACAGACTGGTTCCAAATAGGAAAAGGAGTACATCAAGGCTGTATATTGTCACCCTGCTTATTTAACTTATATGCAGAGTACATCATGAGAAATGCTGGGCTGGGTGAAGCACAAGTTGGGATCAAGATTACTGGGAGAAATATCAATAACTTCAGATATGCAGATGACACCTTATGGCAGAAAGTGAAGAAGAACTAAAGAGCCTCTTGATAAAAGTGAAAGAGGAGAATGAAAAAGCTGGCTTAACACTCAACACTCAGAAAACTTAGATCATTGCATCCGGTCCCATCACTTTATGGCAAATAGAGGGAGAAACAGTGGAAACAGTGTCACTTTATTTTTTTGGTCTCCAAAATCACTACGGATGGTGACTGCAGCCAAGAAATAAAAAGACACTTGCTCCTTGGAAGAAAAGTTATGACCAATCTAGACAGCATATTGAAAAGCAGAGATGTTACTTTGCTAACAAAGGTCCATCTAGTCAGGGCTATGGTTTTTCCAGTGGTCATGTATGGATGTGAGTTCAGTTCAGTTCAGTTCAGTCACTCAGTTGTGTCAGACTCTTTGCAAGCCCCATGAATCACAGCATGCCAGGCCTCCCTGTCTATCACCAACTCCCGGAATTCACTCAAACTCATGTCCATCGAGTCGGTGATGCCATCCAGCCATCTCATCCTCTGTCGTCCCCTTCTGCTCCTGCTCCCAATCCCTCCCAGCATCAGAGTCTTTTCCAATGAGTCAACTCTTCGCATGAGGTGGCCAAAGTACTAGAGTTTCAGCTTTAGCATCATTCCTTCCAATGAACACACAGGACTGATCTCCTTTAGGATGGACTGGTTGGATCTCCTTGCACTCCAAGGGACTCTCAAGAGTCTTCTCCAACACCACAGTTCAAAAGCATCAATTCTTCAGCATTCAGCTTTCTTCACAGTCCAACTCTCACATCCGTACATGACCACGGGGAAAACCATAGTCTTGACTAGACGGACCTTTGTTGGCAACGTAATGTCTCTGCTTTTGAATATGCTATCTAGGTTGGTCATAACTTTCCTTCCCAGGAGTAAGCATCTTTTAATTTCATGGCTGCAAACACTGTCTGCAGTGATTTTGGAGCCCCCCAAAATAAAGTCTGACACTGTTTCCCCATCTATTTCCCATGAAGTGATGGGACCAGATCCCATGATCTTCGTTTTCTGAATGTTGAGCTTTAAGCCAACTTTTTCACTCTCCTCTTTCACTTTTTCAACAAGAGGCTTCTCAGTTCCTCTTCACTTTCTGCCATAAGGGTGGTGTCATCTGCATATCTGAGGTTATTCATATTTCTCCCGGCAATCTTGATTCCAGCTTGTGCTTCTTCCAGCCCAGTGTGTCTCATGAGGGACTCTGCATATAAGCTAAATAAGCAGGGTGACAATATACAGCCTTGACGTACTCCTTTTCCTATTTGGAACCAGTCTGTTGTTCCATGCCCAGTTCTAACTGTTGCTTCCTGACCTGCATACAGATTTATCAAGAGGCAGGTCAGGTGGTCTGGTATTCCCATCTTTTTCAGAATTTTCCACAGTTTGTTGTGATCCACACAATCAAAGGCTTTGGCATAGTCAAGAAAGCAGAAATAGATGTTTTTCTGGAACTCTCTTGCTTTTTCCATGATCCAGCGGATGTTGGCAATTTGATCTCTGGTTCCTCTGCCTTTTCTAAAACCAGCTTGAACATCTGGAAGTTTACGGTTCATGTACTTTTGAAGCCTGGCTTGGAGAATTTTGAGCATTACTTTACTAGCATGTGAGATGAGTGCAATTGTGCAGTAGTTTGAGCATTCTTTGGCATTGCCTTTCTTTGGGATTGGAATGAAAACTGACCTTTTCCAGTCCTGTGGCCACTGCTGAGTTTTCCAAATTTGCTGGCATATTGAATGCAGCACTTTCATAGCATCATCTTTCAGGATTTGAAGTAGCTCAACTGGAATTCCATCACCTCCACTAGCTTTGTTTGTAGTGATGCTTTCTAAGGCCCACTTGACTTCACACTCCAGGATGTCTGGCTCTGGGTGAGTGATCACACCATCCTGATTAATGGGCCATGAAGCTCTTTTTTGTACAGTTCTTCTGTGTATTCTTGCCACCTCTTCTTAATATCTTCTGCTTCTGTTAGGTCCCTACCATTTCTATCCTTTATCGAGCCCATCTTTGCATGAAATGTTCCCTTGGTATCTCTAATTTTCTTGAAGAGATCTCTAGTCTTTCCCATTTTGTTGTTTTCATCTATTTCTTTGCATTAATCACTGAAGAAGGCTTTCTTATCTCTCCTTGCTATTCTTTGGAACTCTGCATTCATATGCTTATATCTTTCCTTTTCTCCTTTGCTTTTTGCTTCTCTTCTTTTCACAGCTATTTGTAAGGCCTCCCCAGACAGCCATTTTTCTTTTTTGCATTTCTTTTCCATGGGGATGGTCTTGATCCCTGTCTCCTGTACAATGTCATGAACCTCCGACCATACTTCATCAGGCATTCTGTCTATCAGATCTAGTCCCTTAAATCTATTTCTTACTTCTACTGTATAATCATAAGGGATTTGTTTTAGGTCATACCTGAATGGTCTAGTGGTTTTCCCCACTTTCTACAATTTAAGTCTGAATTTGTCAATAAGGAGTTCATGATGAGCCACAGTCGGCTCCCAGTCTTGTTTTTGCTGATTTTATAGAGCTTCTCCATCTTTGGCTGTAAAGAATATAATCAATCTGATTTCAGTGTTGACCATCTAGTGATGTCCATGTGTATGTTGGACCTTTATACATATGAAGCTGAGCATGGAAGAATTGATGCCTTTGAACTGTGGTGTTGGAGAAGACTCTTGAGAGTCCCTTGGACTGCAAGGAGATCCAACTAGTCCATCCTAAGGGAAATCAATGTTCATTGGAAGGAATGATGTTGAAGCTGAAACTCCAATCCTTTGGCCACCTGGTGCGAAGAACTGACTTACTGGAAACGACCCTGATGCTGAAAAGATTGAAGGTGGGAGGAGACGGGTTTGACAGAGAATGAAATGGTTGAATGGCATCACTGACTCGATGGACATGAGTTTGAGTAAACTCCGGGAGTTGGTGATGGACAGGGAGGCCTGGCCTGCTGCAGCCCATGGAATTGCAAAGAGTCTGACACAACTGAGCTACTGAACTGAATGGAAAGGAAAAATCTCTATATTTTGTTAAAAGAGATAAATGAATTAAATATAATGATTAGTTTTTCACATCAAAAGCCATAAAGTAATCCATTCTTTTATTAAGAAAATAAATATTGACCAGTTACTATGTGCCAAGTACTCTCTAGTGGTGGGATACAGCAGTGAGTGAAACTTCAAAGCCCCTGTGCTCTTTAAGCTTGTATTTATTTTTTTTCTTACTAGAATATGTTAGGTAATGAAAAGTACTATGAGGAAAAATGGAGTAGTGTAGAGGGATAGAGAACTGATGTCAGCTCTATTTTAGATAGTGTGCTCAGGAAAAGCCTCCCAAAATGGGAAATTTGGGAAGAGGTCTGAATGAAGAAAGAAGGTTGCCACTCAACTATATGGATGAAGGTTGTTATTCAGAAGCAGTGGGGGCTTTAAGTACAAAAGGCTCTGAGGGCAGAATTTTAGTTGATATATTCAAGGAACAACAAGGAGACCACTGTATCCAGAACAGAGTGAGGTAGGGCAAGTGTCCTAGGACATGAAATTAAAGCAGTGTACGGGGGATGTCCTTCCAATATGGTGGTGACTTACGTAGTACATAAGGAATTAATATAAAATCCAGCTTCCAATGGAGGGAAAGCCATTGGAAAATTTTGAGTAGGAGAGTAAGCCCTAATTTAATCTTTCAAAAGGATCTCTCTAGTGGCTGTGGGGAAACTAGTCTACAGTTGATAACACTAGAAACAATGAGACCAGATTGGATGTTGCTATGGTAGGTTGGTTGAGAGATTATGGAGGCTTTTACTAGGTAGTCAAAGCAGTAGCGAGAAGTTTTCAAAATTTTAACCTGAGTCATTAAGATGTGTTGATGCATGGTTGTGGCAAGTGAGTAGAATTTTTTTTTAAAAGAAGAGTCAAATGTGACTCTCAGAATGGGACTAGAACCAACTACATAAGGAATATTGCCATTTACTAAAATAGGTTGAGTGTGGGAGAAGGAATAAGATTTAAGTTTCAAGTATGTTAAGTGTGAGGTGCCTATTAGACATCTGACTTCATTAACATGGTTTCAGAAATTGTTAATGATGTTCTGTTTACAGAAGAAAATATAGTAACCACTTTATGGTTGTAAAACATTTTCACATAGTAATCTAATTTGGATACTGTCATAACCTTGAGAATTATGTGAGGCAGTGTGTGATGGACAATTTCTTGAGCTTTCAGTTTCTTCTTGGCTGAGGCTATTTTTTTCTTCTACTAAAGTATTTTCTTGCTGAGGCTATTACTTTTTCTGCTGAAGTATTTTCTTGCTCAAGTAAGAATTTCCTGAATTTGTCTGTGGGCAAGCTGTGAAAGAACCAAGTATTTTAACGTCTGGCTGCTTTAAAATTACTAAAAATCTGCCATCTTCTTTTCAATTTTATAAGACTTCAAGTAGAAATTTAAGATTAAAGATTAATACTCGAAAATAATGATGACAATAAAAATAATAATGATACCACCTAACACTTGAATACATGTCATTTCTCTTGCACTGTGCCTAGTGCTTATATACATCAAATAATTGAATCCACATGACAATCCCCATTTTACAGAGAAAGTAAGCTACCATGATACTAGGTAACTATGCCCAAGTTTCCAGAGCAATGGAGTGGTGAATCAAGATTCATCCCAGAATTCTGGTACCAGAGCCAGCACTCTCAACTACCGCAAATTGCCTCTTGGGAGAAACTGAGAAAATTTCAGCAGAATAAGAGATGAGAGTGCTTGCATTTAAGCAGTGCATAGTGAGGATGTAAAGTAAGAAAATAATCTAAGATATTACTTCCTTAATTACTATCTTAATACCTAGACCATACCACTCACTATGGAAGTGCCATAAAAACTGTCATCTCTACCTTGTGGTTCTTGGGCTAGGAATGGAAATGGAGATAATAATACCTTGAATTGGAAATAAAACTCAGGAAAGTCTTAATTTTAGGGTAATGAAGACTTAGGCATGTTTCTATAGGGAAAAGAAGGAGCCTCTATCATGGAGAATTTGAAAATTCATCAAAGATATTGATCTGTCAGAGAGATCAATCAGCTTTCAGAGAGTAGTGATTTTCATTAACAACAGTGCCCTTATATTCACAATTGTTGAAATTTTAACACTATTGATATAAACATACAAATCAGTTACAGTCCTTGGAATTTGGTTTAGGTGGTTAATATGACCATCATCGATAGCTACATTCAGTTGTAAGAATGTTTTAAGTCTGAATTATCTGCTCTGGGTGTCCACACTGATTAAATTTCTATTTAGTATTTTGTAGAAATAGTTTTAATGTATTAGTCTTCCACTCCATCATTTAAGTAGAAACTTAACTTCTACTTTCTTACTACTTTTATGCAAACTGGTTCACAGTAAGAGAGTTACACATTATCAAAAGTATTTGTTTCTGAGGAAAAAAATTCCTGGCTCATAAAACTTGGAGAACTATAAATTCTTGGTTGCTTGCTTGATTTAGTTAGCTAGCTGGCCAGCTATTGCTTATATTCCAAAAGCATGAATTTACAATGCAGACATGTAGTGATAAAAAGGGTTTGTATAACTTAGAATGATGGGATCTCTGGAGGCTACCTTATTCCTTATATGAAGGGTGTTGTTTCAAACGAGGGCATGGAAACCAGTAAGTACTGGCTTCTGTTTTTGTTGTACACCTTCCAGAAATTTTCGACTGAAGACTCAATGTACTGGAGCTCTTTCCACAGAGAGCTAACTGATATTTGAAGAAAATTTTCATTTCTCCAACCAAGAAAAATATGATTTATCTTTTCCAAGCCTCACTCTTGTTCTTAAATCTATGTATTTTTACTTGTGGAGAAGCTATACAAGATAACTGTGAGCATCATTCTACGGTAAGAATTTCAACAATGTTATTTTAGCTAAGAAAGCATGATTATATAGTTTTTAAGATATATATTAGGTGTTTGACAAGATTAATTACAGCACTCAATATAATTTATGGAAAAATTAAGTGTTTATTTAGAAATGCTGAGACATGCTTAAATAATATTCTTTTTAAACTTAGGAAACTATAAACTGAAGATTGACTCTTAACACATTTCTTGTAAAAAATTAAAGAAATTGCAGACCTAAGTTAGAAACTAGCCAACAACTTTCCACTTAACTTTAAAAATGAAATATCTGATAGGCAAGTTAATTTTACTAAAAAAAAAAAAACTGTTCTATAAACTTTCATACTTCAGATATGATCTTGTACCTGGTTACTCAGGAAATTTTAAAATTTAAAATGAAAAAATTGTATTCTGAGCAATGTCAGAGTGATAGCTAAGACTGTATGCAATACTATGAGTAGATGGTGATTTCAATCCCTATAATTTAAATATTGGTTTATAATATTTAAATGTTATAAAATGTATTTACCACTATATCAATACCAAATTCCAAAGTTGAAGCAAGAATAAATTCTAAGAAAGCTACAGAAATATTAGTAAGAATTCTCTGTGCTAAAAATTTAAGAATCTTATTTAGATCTAAAAACTATAGTTGTAAACTATAGCTGTTTTTGAAAACATCTAATTGTCAATTGTTATAGGAGTATAGGGGAAAGAGCAAAAGTTAAAAGTAGATCTTTGTAGCAAAATGTATTTTGGGCAAATATCTTTTAAATTACGTGATTAGCTCTTCACTTTTCTCTCAATATCCATGTCAAAGATGACAGATCTTGTTATTATTTTCTTTTAATTACAGTTATTTAAATCTTATAACTTCTACCAAAGAATGTTTTAATAATAAAAAACTGGTAATGTATGCTTTAACATTAAAAAACACAACAATGTACCAGTAAGAACCGATACATTTGGAATGACAGCTGTAATCGGCTTTTTTTCTTTTTTTTTGAACATAGTAGTCTGTACTTTATACTCTCCTACTCCCTACCTTGTCCCTTCTCCTTCCTTCTCCCCACTGGTATTCAAAAGTTTATAGTTGGTTGTTAGCTTTTGATTTTAGTTTAATTATTTAAAATGTATTTTATTGAAGTGTAGTTGATTTATAATGTTGTGTCAATTTCTGCTATACAGCAAAGTGATTCAGTTACATATATTTATATCATACATATATAAAATATGTATCCTTTTTAATATTCCTTTCCATTGTGATTTATTATAGGATATTGAATATAGTTCCCTGTGCTACAGAGTAGGACCTCATTGTTTATCCATTCTAGATACAACGTTGCTGGCTTTTCAAAATGACATCTGTTGTTGATTTTGCAAAGAAAAATTCCATTCTTTGTTTCTGTTATTATTATTGTTGCCTTTTAAGTCTATGAATACTTTACCTTTCAAATCTGTAAATACTTTAGCTTATACAAAAGCGACAAATCTCCTACACATTTTCCCCTCAGCCCACATCACAATTCCTACAAATCGGTGGCAGAATGTCCTTCTGGCATAGAAATGTAGGCCTCTCAGGGAGCCTTCTTAGTATCCATAGAAGGAATTTCAAATGGCATGATTCCTGAAAGAGGAATGGCTCAGCACTCTATCACACAGGGAAATGTGTAACAGTCAAGGCCATAAAACCACTGTAATGGAAAGTAGGCCCTAAATGAATCCTTTTGGAATTGGAGAGGAAAAAAGAGAGCAAAAGATTTGTTTGTGGAAGTTTGAATTAACAATTAATTATATAGTCTTTCTTTGTGTATGTGCTAAAATCTCATTTTTTTCTAGAGTCTTATTTATGACATATTAGGTAATATAACATACTTCATATATTTTTTCTTCTTCTTTTTTTTTTTAATATAAAGGATTCTCCAGGAGTTAACATTGTAGAAGATGAATCTAATTCAAAAGGTGAAAGTAAAAGTAATGCTACTGTTTACAAAGAAGATTGTGAGGAATCATGTGATATTAAAACTAAAATTACACGAGAAGAAAAATATTTCATGTGTAGTAAGTATTAAAAATAATACAGAATTATAAAAGTATATGATTTATTATATGGTCGAGATGGACCATGTTCTATGGTCGAGATGGAAAAATATACTTTAACATTTGTTGAGTCATTTACCATATATCCTGATCATCCTAGGTTAGAGGTATATGTCTTGGGCACATAGTAGGTGCTTCACACCTAATTTACCTAATTTGTAAATGAACAATTCCTTCTTCTATATTATATAGACCAGTAACATCAACTGACCACAGCAGGCCCTGATACTATCAATTTGCCTAGGACTGTTTTCTTAGTTCCGTCTGAATCAATAGGAAATTTCACCTAAATTTTGAGTGGGGAATTCATTAATACTGAATAACTGCTACAATAGATATAATACAAATTCATAGCCAATTTATGTAGCAAAGCATAAAAAATAAAGAATTTAAAAAATTTTGCTTTTGTTTAAAACTATTTAGTAGCAGCACAGTAATTCTCATGAGTAATTCTCTTATATGAGTAATTCTCATATGTACCTAGGGGATGGGATGAGAAGGGGGATCAGAAGGAGAGGGAGTTCTGAGCCAGTTCTTATAGGACTTTAACTCCTAGGTCACAAAGTATAAAAAGCTCACTTTATTGTGTTTAATTCTGTGTGTAACACAAATATCTCAGGCTTCTCAAACCAATGAGTGTAGGTTTAGATCCATTAAGACAAATGTCTAAATCCAGCAAGTATCTAATAGAAAGTGAGAGACCGAAAGTAAAAATGACAGGTGAAACTGAATGAGGCAGATTTTAAACTATCAAGAGTTATTAATGGGATTCTACTGCTAGAGTGAAATTTAAGAAAATAGAAATGATGAATTTTTAAAAGAATAATTATGCAACAATAGGGGACTTCTTTTGTTATAAAGGATATCATCAGTATAATTGAATAAACTTGGATTAAGTCTGAGAAATACATGGTAATCAATGCATAATTCCTGATTTTGATGGTTGTGTTGGAGAGAATGTCTTTGGTGTAAAATACCCTGAAATATCCAGAGGCATCATGGTGGCATGCTCTCAAAAGAAGAAAAAAATTCTTCACACTGTTCTTACAATTATTCTATGAGTAAGATTGTTTTAAAATAAAAACATTTTTAAAAAGAAAAAATACATGGTAAAAAAGTTTTACCAGAAACCAACCAGTCAAAACTTTTGACTGAGGTTTATTATGGGTGTATATGCTTGTGTGTTTGCATTTTCTTTATACAAAAATATAGCATTAATAGAAAAAAATTAAAAGAAAGATTTAACTTAGAAATTAACTTTCATGATACGGAATTATTGCCTTTTACTTCTTATTAATAAGAATTGATGAATTTTTGACCTCCTGCTTCTTTCTCTCTCATGAAGTGAGAATTGATATTCAGAATGTTGTCTCTCATTTATATCAGATTAAATTAGGGGGTTAAAATAGATTATTAGGAAGCATATTTTCATTGGGATGTACTGAAACAATTGTTTTCTTCGTTAATCTTGAGTTAAACAAAAAAGTCCTAAGCAGAATACGCAACTCTATGCATTTAGTTAGATTGAGATGTTATTGCATTTACATATTTATCCAAAATCATTTAAAAATTCTTTATTTTTTACTGTAGTTATTTTCTATAACAATATAATGTTTAGCAAACACATTTTATTATGATTTAAGGGAATTTGCAAAATTCTATTGTTTCTTATACACGAAGTACCAAAAAACTACTAAGAAACATGATGGATGAGCAGCAAGCTTCCTTGGATTATTTAATTAATCAGGTATGGCTTTTTTTTTTTAGAATTGTGCTCTTATTGTACGTATGGGGTTGCACAGAGTCGGACACGACTGAAGTGACTTAGCATAGCATAGCATAGAAGTATAATTGTTTGATTTTTTTAATGTCCAGAAATCTATTTAGTGCCTACTATGTCAGAGACACCATAGTAAAGTGCAGGCAAACAGAAGGCAATAACAAAAAAAAGGATCTTCACTTAAAGCTTATTCAGTCTGAGCAGGGGCGTTGTGGGGTGGGGCAGAAAAATGTATTGAAAATGTTGTGAATGCTGTTAGAAAGTTGCACAAAAGCAATTCAAAATCTGAGCTGTGGGAAATTTTCCCAGATTATAGAGATTATGAACTGAGTCATGAAAGATGGATAAATACTTCAGAGGTCACAAAATTTGGGTAAGAAGACTAAGAGCAGGACGTTCCATCCTTGGGGAACTGCTTGAAGTGGTGCAGGAGTGGAGTGACTGGTGAGGTAGAGAGTATTATAAGGAAAACTGACTCAAAGAAATAGGAACTAAATCATGCCACACCAAGAAGTCATTGAAGTGTCTGAGCAGGGAAATGCAATGACTAGATTGGCAGCTGGTGTGGAGGATGGCTTGAGGAAGAGCAGATAACAAACTACAGCAAAGGAGCAGACAAGATATGAAGAACAGATCTGTAAGAGTAGTCAAATATAGAAATGGCCAGATTAAGGCAGTGTTCAGGGGAAAATGGCACTGAATTTAATGAATGCTATTTAGCAATCTACTGCTTTATTATAGCAGTGAGAAATTCAAAAGAAAGATGAGCATTATATATGTTTCAAAGCTGGATTTATAAGAGGCTTAGGGATATCAGTTACAGAATTCAGCTAAAAAAGTTTTGTTCCAATACATATTCGCTTAAATGTATGCCTGTGTGTTTAGGTTAATGAGCTCATGAATCGAGTTCTCCTTTTGACAACAGAAGTTTTTAGAAAACAGCTGGATACTTTTCCTCACAGACCAGTTCAGTCACATGGTGAGAACTTTTTGTATTTCAGCCTTTTCATATTTGTCTTTTGTTACTTAAACATTTCATGGACAGGTTGGTACATCTAGAAGTTTTGTTTAAAAACTATAGCTTGTTATCATCTAACAGGCTGGAGGAGTAACACCTGTCATTAAGCAAATTTCGGCACAGACAATGCATACTTTTCTGAATTGGCAAACTTTTCTGACCATTTGAAAGCCATGGCTATAGACAGATATTTAGAATCTGTTGAAAATAGCATAGTTTTATTAATATGTAAGCGACTGTAGGCTCTCCTTTTACATTTTAGTAATAATCAGTCTTTGCTTAGAAGACAAGGTCTCAGAATTCCTCCCACCTGTAAAAAGTATTTTTGACATGCTTGAGATGTTTCAAATTAGAACATAAAATTTGAAGAAGAAGCTTGACTCAGAAAGAAACTGGAATTTAGCTCTTTTAATGCTAAAACACAGTATAACAGTATAGTAATTCCTAAAGGAATAGGTTTCTAATAAAAATGCCCTATATATCTTACAGTTGTAAATTAATACCAAAGTTTCAAAGCAAATAAATGTTTATTGACGGCCTAGTAAGTGATCTTTCTTTTTTTCCTTGCAAAGAGAAGGAAATAAACTGTTACTGAGAGCACTTATGTGTCAGGGACTATGACAGGCACTTTCACATGTTATTGTGTTATTTTTTATTATGTTATTTTACCTCATTTGTGAGTAGTGAAGATAGTGTAACAAGGTGGTCATGAGCATGGACTCTGGTGTCAGATCATTTGTCTTCAAATCCCCGATCCACTATTTCCTGATATCAGTTTCCTCATCAGAAAACTAATAGTCTCCTCTGTCCATGGAATTTTCCAGTCAAGAATACTGGACTGGGTTGTCATTTCCTCCTAAGGGGAATCTTCCCAACCCAGCAATTAAACCCAGGTCTTCTGCATTGTGCCCTGGAAAAGGAAATGGCAATCCACTCCTGCACTCTTGCCTGGATGGAGGAGCCTGATAGGTCGCAAAGAGTCGGACATGGCTGAGCGACTTCACTTTCACTTTCTCTTTCACTCCTGCATTGCAGGCAGATTCTTTATCATCAGAGCCACCAGGGAAGCCCAAACTTATAGTACCTACCTTGTATGTTTCTTGTGAGACTTAAATGAGTAAATACATCAAAATCTCCTAAAGTATTGCCTGAGCATAATAAGACAGTATAAGAGTTTGCTATGATGATGATTTGGAGAAGGAAATGGCAACCCACTCCAGTGTTCTTGCCTGGACAATCCCAGGGATGGGGGAGCCTGGTGGGCTGCTGTCTATGGGGTCGCACAGAGTCGGACACGACTGAAGCGACTTAGCAGCAGCATGATGATGATTATCATCAGCTAAGGAATATGAAGTCCAGAAAAATCTAGACAATCTGTTCACATTTATTTGGATGGTGATGGCAAAGCAGATACTCTATCACAGATTAGTCCTTCGCTGTAAGCTTTTATCATATCTCTAAGCATAAGCTTATAAAAATATCTCTTAGCAACTCAGAAAAAAGGCAACAAATGTATATCTTCTGGAAGTAAAGGGGAAAGCAAATAATTTTTTACAGCTAACTTTTTGTAGATGATATTTTCTGTATATTTACTGTGTGCTAGGCAGTATGCTAAGTGCTTTACATAATGTCTTATATGTATATTGTCAGAATAACACTATGAAGTAGATAGTATTATAACAATATTGCACATGAAGAAAAGTAGTTAAGAAACTTAGCTAATAGTTCTGACTAGTAAAGAGTAGAACTAGACTCTAACCCAAGCTTCTGGCTCTGAAGTCTCAGGCTTTGATGTGTTTGTTCTCTGGGTAATTGATATTGTAAGATTAAATTTATTTTATTATATTTATAGGAGATAATACAAAATAAAGCATCTAGAGTAAAATATAGCATCATATCTGCATGATAGTTATGTTTACAACCTGGAAAGTGGAATGCTTTAGAGGGGGTGATTATAGACTGCTACAGTTCTAGCTATTGTCAACAGAACAGGCTTTAGCCTCAGCATCAGTTCCTCTGGTGAAGAACATGATTCCTCTTTCCTCTCCCTTTGCTTGTTTTTAATGGGGGCCCCAATACACCAGAATATCTGAAGTTTCAAATAGTGGAGAAAGGATGTGTCAATAGTAGCTAGCCTACTTATTCTTTTGGATTTTCTCCTTGTCCTCATTACAGATTTCTGTCACATATTATGTTCTCAAGATAAGTCTAGATTTCTGAAAAGACATTATTTATTGAACAAGAGAGTGCATAATTGTAAAACATGTTAAATAAATGTTGATACCAACTGGGCAAATAATCAGTAACAGTGAGCTATCAGTGAAGGTTTATTTAGTCCCAGTTCCTCTGTTCATCTAGATTCTTATTTTTAATGATGAGATGATTTTTCTTTTTAAGAAGTTAAAATCATCATATCATTGTTGCTGTTGTTCAGCTGCTCAGTCATGGACTGCATGATTCAAGAACCTCATGGACCGCAGCACACCAGGCTTCCCTGTCCATCGCCATCTCCCAGAGCTTGCTCAAACTCATGTCCATTGAGTTGGTGATGCCATCCAACCATTTCATCCTCTGTCGTCCCCTTCTCCTCCTGTTTTCTATCTTTCCCAGCATCAGGGTCTATTCCAATGAGTCAGCTCTTTGCATCAGGTGGCCAAAGTATTGGCGCTTCAGCTTCAGTGTCAGTCCTTCCAGTGAATATTCAGGGCTGATTTCCTTTAGGATTGATTAGTTTGATCTCCTTGGAGTCCAAGGGACTCTCAAGAGTCTTTTCCAACACCACAGTTCAAAGGCATCAATTCTTCAACGCTCAGCTTGCTTTATAGTCCAACTCTCACATCCCTACATGACTCCTGAAAAAACCATAGCTTTGACTATTACAGATCTTTGTTGGCAAAGTAATGTCTCTGCTTTTTAATATGCTGTATAGGTTTGTCATAGCTTTTCTTCCAAGGAGCAAGTGTCTTTTTGTTTCATGGCTGCAGTCACCATCTGCAGTGATTTTGGAGACCAAGAAAATAAAGCCTTGTCAATGTTTCCATCGTTTCCCCATCTATATTCCATGAAGTGGCGAGACTGGATGCCATGATCTTAGTTTTCTGAATGTTGAGTTTTAAGCAAAAATTTTCACTCCCCTCTTTCACTTTCATTAAGAGGCTCTTTAGTTCCTCTTCGCTTTCTGCCATAAAGATGGTGTCATCTGCATATTTGAGGTTATTGATATTTCTCTCAGCAGTCTTGCTTCCAGCTTGTGCTTTATCCAGCCCAGTGTTTCTCATGATATACTCTGCATACAAATGAGCATATCATTAATGAACATTTCAATAATAATTTCACATAACACTGTCAATTCTTTATAATAAAATGATTGTCTTAAATGTATATGTGGAAATATCCTAAATAACTAATTTTACTTTTATAGGTCTAGATTGTACTGATATTAAAGATACCATTGGTTCTGTCACCAAAACACCAAGTGGTTTGTATATAATCCATCCAGAAGGCGCTAGTCATCCATTTGAGGTAAAGTTTTCCCTTATTATATATGGAATAGGATAGGCATCTAATCTATTTAAATAATATTAGTTTTAATTGTTTTACTATTTTATTTCTTCTTAAAAATTTTCAAATAAATTAGTATAGGTTCCAGTTTCGAAAGTTTTGTTTTCTGGAATGCTTTGCCCAAACCACAAACCAGTAAAAGAATTAGAGAGTCTTTCACTTTTCTATTTGAATGTTTCTGGTTACATTCTTTAAAGTGAGTCCATTTGGTGCTAGATCTTATCCTTACAGTAGATGGAATTATGCAAAATAAATACTTATTTGCTTTAATTAGCTTATGGATATTAAAAAATAATGGTATACTTTGTCTTGGAGCTTAATAAAAATAATTTCTCTTCCTACACATGGATATACTTTGTATGGTAAATGACTTTTTGTGATTGTATAAAAAATTAATAATTTAAAAAACCTTTCACTAAATTGTCATAAAGATTGAGAATCTGATCCATTTCTTAAACTGCATAAAATAAATTACTCATATCTATCCTTAGTAGTTCTCTAACATGATATTTAGAGGCAATTTCAACTCTATGTATTATTAAAACTATAAGTTATTATATATTGTATATTAATATTAATATATAATTTTCTGGTTACATTTTTGTGCATTAGAAAGGTTGTAATATGAATATCATACCTTATTAATAGTCTTTATTACACAATAAAATAATTTTTCTAAGTAGATACTACCAGTTTCTCATCTCAGTTACTAACATTTTCTGACATCTATTAACAGGATGTCAAAAATTGGGAATTAAGTGGGAAATAATTTTAAATTACCTAAATTATCTCACCTACAGATTCAGATATGGGCCTGAACAGATGTGGAAAGGGAAGATTTCTAATTTTGTGAAGAGTGGGACGCATAATTACCTCTTTTGTGGGAAAGTGTTGGTTCCCTACCTTCCTCCACACTGCCTTTTTCTGTCTGTGTGTGGGAAGTTTCTGATGGGGAGGATTGCTCTGTTTTTTTTTTGCTTTGTCACTTCAATGAGTCTTCCATGGTGATCCTCTTAAGGGCATTTAGCAGAGCACCACAGAAGCATCTATGAGTGCCTGTTGAGATGGGGCATGTGCTAAGTTGCTTCAGTCATGTCTGACTCTTTGTGACTCCGTGGTCTGTAGCCCACCAGGCTTCTCTGTCCATGGGATTCTGCAGGCAAGGATACTGAAGTGCATTGCCTTGCCCTCCTCCAGGGGATCTTCCTGACCCAGGGATCGAACCTGCATCTCTTAGGTTTCCTGCAATGGCAGATGGGTTCTTTACCACTAGCGCCACCTGGGAAGCCCCATAAATGGGGCTTAGACCATGCTTTTCTCTCTGAAAATCTCAATCTGAATATGGGCCATCCAGGGTATGGAGAAAAAAAGCAATCAAAGACAGACACACAGGCATATTTGACATTGTTTTAAAAATCAGTGTTTTAATTAAAAGGAAAAGTTATTTATAAAGAAATGTATCACTCTGCCACATCAGATGGATGTCATTTGTTTTTGTGGGGCTTAGACCATGCTTTTCTGTCTGAAAATCTCAATCTGAACACGGGCCATCCAGGCTATGGAGAAAAAAAGCAATCAAAGACAGGCACACAGGCATATTTGACATTGTTTTAAAAATCAGTGTTTTAATTAAAAGGAAAAGTTATTTATAACGAAATGCATCACTCTGCCACATCAGATGGATGTCATTTGTTTTTGTTGTTGTTCAGTTGCTAAGTCAACAACAAAAACAAATGACATCCATCTGATGTGGCAGAGTGATGCATTTCGTTATAAATAACTTTTCCTTTTAATTAAAACACTGATTTTTAAAACAATGTCAAATATGCCTGTGTGTCTGTCTTTGATTGCTTTTTTTCTCCATAGCCTGGATGGCCCGTGTTCAGATTGAGATTTTCAGACAGAAAAGCATGGTCTAAGCCCCATCTATGGGGCTTCCCAGGTGGCGCTAGTGGTAAAGAACCCACCTGCCATTGCAGGAGACATAAGAGATGCAGGTTTGATCATGTCTGACTCTGAGACCCTATGGACTGCAGCACGCCAGGCTCCTCTGTTCTCCACTGTCTCCCAGAGTTTGCTCAGATTCATATCCACTGAATCGATGGTGCTCCCACCTCTGTCTCCTTTGCCTTCAATCTTTCCCAGCATCAGGGTCTTTTCCACTGAGTCAGCTCTTCACATCATGTGGCCAAAGTATTGGAGCTTTAGCTTCAGCATCAGTCCTTCCAATGAATATTCAGGGTTGATTTCCTTTAGAACTGACTGGTTTCATCTCCTTGTGGTCCAAGGACTCTCAAGAGTCTTCTCCAGTACCACAGTTCAAAAGCATCAGTTCTTCAGCACTCAGCCTTCTTTATGGTCCAACTCTCACCTGTACATGACTACTGGAAAAACCATAACATTGACTATATGCACTTTTGTTGGCAAAGTGATGTCTCTGCTTTTTAATACACTGTCTAGGTTGGGTTTGTCAAAGTTTTCCTCCCAAGGAGCAAGCATGTTTTAATTTCATGGCTGCACTCACTATCCACAGTGATTTTGGAGCCCAAGAAAATAAAGTCTGACACTTTTATTACTATAAAATCGGTCACTATTATTACTCAATTGAAAAATATTTATAAAGTTGAGGAATAAGAGCCTTAAAATGCTACAAACACATATATTGACTGACACAGGGACTGCAGTTATGTTTGTTTTATAACAAACAGTGTTATTTCTTGAGATTTAAAAAAAATCTGAATATTTTAATGACATACAGCTGCATTGAAACTTTCAGTGGTATTATCTTCTCTTTCTCTAGGCTTAGGGTGAAGTATGGGATTCCCTAATAGCTCAGTTGGTAAAGAATCTGCCTGCAATGCAGGAGACCCCAGTTTGATTCCTTGGTCAGGAAGATCCGCTGAAGAAGGGATAGGCTACCCACTCCAGGTTCTTGGGCTTCCCTTGTGGTTCAGCTGGTAAAGAATCTGCCTTCAATGCAGGAGACCTGGGTTCAATCCCTGGGTTGGGAAAATCTCCTGGAGAAGAGAAAGGCTACTCACTCCAGTAATCTGGCCTAGAGAATTCCAAGGACTATAAAGTCCATGGGGTTGCAAAGAGTTGGACATGACTGAGCGACTTGCACAAGCTTGACGTATGAGTTTTATATCAAAGAATGAAAATAATAGCATGTTGTTTTTGTCTTTTCTGGGTTTATTTCAGGTTATGTGTGACATGGATTACAGAGGAGGTGGATGGACTGTGATACAGAAAAGGATCGATGGGATAATTGATTTCCAAAAGTTGTGGTGTGATTATCTGGATGGATTTGGTGACCTCTTAGGTCAAATTTTATTCATTTCTCCTCTTTTTTCTTCTTTTTGGTATTATGCCTATAGACTGTTTGTATTGGTCAAATTATTAGTAAAAATAGCAAATCCTGTGAATATAAAAACATGACAAACTACTCTCTGGTCATTAGCCAAATTATTTAAAATAAGTAGGTCTTCAGTTGGGATCTAGATATCTTTATTTTTAGATGCCTGTTGAAATGTGATTTGACTGAAAATTATACGTTGGGTATTTATTAAGTATTGATTATACACCCAGCAGCGTTCTGGCAGATGGTCAATAGCTATTTGCAGAATTAAAAACTGAATGAAAAGGGACCTTGAAATTCTTGAGATTTGTGCTGTGTCTGTACAAGCAAATGAAATGGAAATTTGGGGTACATTGTGTATAAGCTCAAATAATGTGAACTGAAAGTAGTGCTTTATAAAAGCATCAGTAAAAATCACTATGCTCAAAATTTGGCAAATGGAAACCCCAGGTGAACTGTAAAATCTGTTCCCAATATTCCATGGCAACATCACTTTGGCTGTTGAACAGAAACATTAGTATTTCTGAACACTGCAGAATTTTACATTAATTGGAACATTTGCAGGTGACTTTGATCATTTTTATGCTATTATTTTAAGTTGCTGTTGTTATAACTTAAAATATTTAACATCCTATAATAATGTCATTCAAGGATTTAGTAAGTGGTGGTGTTAGTCCCACTGCTAAAAACCCTACTGCATGTCAGTGAGGTTAGAAAGTGTGTGAAATGTAATAAAATGTCACAAAGAAGGCCAAATAGCTGCCATACTATGGAGTGCAGTTGATATACTTGTGTTTTTTCAGCATTACCTCCAATTTTCCAACAAGCCCGGCCATCTGAATCGAGCAGTCATAGATCTGCATACTCTAAATTGTTATTTTCCTTACATAATCTTTATTTCTGTAGGGAGATAATTTTAGTTTTAACGAAAAATGTCTTCAGGCAGATATACTTTGGTAAACAGACTGCTTTGTATTTGGCCTATTAAAGAAATAAACAGTATTAAGGAAAGTATCTTAAGTTACACTTGGGATTTGGGTGGGGTATAGGGGAAGTATGGCAAGGACATTTAATTGGTGTCAGACTAGGAGAAACCAAGCAGTCCTGTCTTACTTGTCCGTCTTTCTTACTTCCTTTCTTCCTGTACTTCTTCAGAATATCTTTAGTTCTAGGTGGGTATGCTGCTAAAATGCTCCTGCAAGCCCTTGAGAGTGACTTAATGTCTTAGCTATGGTTTTAAGAGTCTGAATGCTGTCACATCGTCCCCAGCTCTTTAAAGTTAATTTTACTAGACCTTACTTCCTTTGGTAATTTCATGATTCAGGCAGAGGGATGTGCTTCAGAGCAGGAGTGTTCACATTTAGGCCATGACAGTGAGTAGAGGGAGGTAGAAAGCCAATGGCTAGAACATGCAAATATGCAGTTTGTATTACGGAGTTTAAGAATTCATCCTGGATCTACAATCATCTTGGAAATACTGACCCTAACCTGAGGATACTCTGGTGTTTCTACCTTACATTTTCATTCATTCAGAGGTAACTGACAAGCTGCATTATAACAAAGAAATATTAGTTCACAAAACATTATTCTCAAAGACAGAGAAAGAATAATTTCTATTGAGCACTTTCAGGAAATATTTCTTTAGGAGTTGCTGATATGGAGGTTAAACCTCTTACATTTACTGGTACACATCATTTTGTTGTTGCTGCTAAGTCGCTTCAGTCGTGTCCGACTCTGTGCGACCCCATAGACGGCTGCCCACCAGGCTCATGGGATTCTCCAGGCAAGAACACTGGAGTGGGTTGCCATTTCCTTCTCCAATCATTTTGTTACTTGCCATAATATTTGAACTGGTAGTTTTTGTTGATATGCCTTAAGGTAGAACTTGACTTTTTACTTAATCTTTAAATGACTTTTTGAATTTAATTTAGGCAGATAAAAAATGAAACAATCTAGTTATCCTTGGTCTAGAAAAGCAGAAGTGGGAAGATATACACACACACACACACACATATATATATATATATATAGGCAAATTAGGCACACAGTGATAATTTGAGCTAGGGCCATCTATTCCCTCAGATAATTTATGTGTACCATCTCAGAGTTATTGAAACACCAAACAACATCAAGCACTTAATAACACAGGGTTATGCTAATAAAACGAGTTATTCTAAATATGCTATAACATATTTAAAAAAGCATTTTTTTAAACAGGTGAATTTTGGCTAGGACTGAAAAAGACTTTTTATATAGTGAATCAGAAGAATACCAGTTTTATGCTGCATGTGGCACTGGAATCTGAAGATGACACATTAGCTTATGCATCATATGATGATTTTTGGATAGAGGATGAAACAAAATTTTTTAAAGTGCACTTAGGACGATATTCAGGAAATGCTGGTAAGTTTTTTATTCCTAAAATTATCCAAAAGATTTAAATCTAGCTGATTCAATATTAGATGAAGATAAAAAGTAATATATTTATTTTGGCATATATATATATTTATATAACTGTTGACAGATTAGGTTAAGAATGAGAAAACTGTTTAAATCTTGAGTTTTGAAACTGCTATGATGGTTGAATCATCTCATGGTTTTGAGCTGCTTTATACACTTTAAAACAACTTGCCATATGTAATCTCAATTGATTCTTTAGATAGCAATTCTGTGGGACAGGCTGGGAAGGCATTATTTCCATTTTCATGTTCTGAGAGGCCAGCATTTAGAAGTCTTAGAATGCTAGAGCTGATCTTCACTCTTCTTGCTTCACAGGTGAAGAAAGATTAAGTGACTTCCTGGGATGCCAGCTCATGACATCTGAGCCATGGCAAGGACCCAGGCTGATAGAACAACTAGTTTAATGGGTTTTTAAGGGTCTATATTTCAGTGCATCTACTTTCTGCCCCCCAAAATTATGTTTGTTAGCACTTTAAAATACTTGATGTTAAATTTATATTTTGATGTTGATATTTTAAACTTGAGTTAATATTAAATTTAGCTCTTCTGTTGATTGTTCATGATGGTTCTTGTTCGGTAGGTATGATTAGTGTTAGAAATCCAAAAATGAATGAGTTATGCTTCCAGCTCTTTAACTGATCACAGTATAGAGGGGAAGAGTAAATAGAACTGAAAACAGAATAGAACAGAATACTGATATGTCTTTGGAGGTTAGTTCAGTTCAGTTCAGTTCAGTTGCTCAGTCGTGTCCGACTCTTTGCGACCCCATGAATTGCAGCACGCCAGGCCTCCCTGTCCATCACCAACTCCCGGAGTTCACTCAAACTCATGTCCATCTAGTCGGTGATGCCATCCAGCCATCTCATCCTCTGTCGTCCCCTTCTCCTCCTGCCCCCAATCCCTCCCAGCATCAGAGTCTTTTCCAATGAGTCAGCTCTTCGCATGAGGTGGCCAAAGTACTGGAGTTTCAGCTTTAGCATCATTCCTTCCAAAGAACACCCAGGGCTGATCTCCTTTAGAATGGACTGGTTGGATCTCCTTGCGGTCCAAGGGACTGAGGTTAAGAGGGAGAGAATGATTCCGACTGATTGCATCCAGGAAATCTTCATGGAAGGGTGATTTTCAACAAAGGATTAATGTTAGATTCAACCTGGGATGCTTTTTGAAAGCACATACTTGTGCAGAATCTGATGCAGTAAGTTTGGGCCCAGGTATTTGTATCAACTAGATGGATATTTAGCATCCTTATAGCTGAGAATCAGTGATTTGTACTTGGAGGAATGGATGGCATTTGGGCAAACGAATGTTGGCAAAGAGAATAGTTTGAGACAAGGCACAGAAATGGAGAACACATTAGTGAATGCCAGATAAAGGGGATAGGGCAGAGGTGGGGCAGGATGGTGTGCGGCAAAGGAGCAGCACAGATCCTTGTGATAAGAGAATGTACAATGAAGTTTACATTACCCTTTCATGATTCAAAGATTCAGAAAAAATTCCAATGTTTGAAAAGTGCCATATCATTGCTATATATAGGATTTTTTTGGACAAAAAGGAAAAGAGAGAACACAAAATGGGCTAGTTGATAAAGACATATTTAGGGAACTCGATTTGGCATTTCTTTCCTAAAGTGAGATGTATTTTCATGTTTCATTTGTTTTTAAAAAATACAAAAGAAGTTATCATTCAGTTCATACTGCTACTGTTTGACCCTTTTATAGAGTTAGCAAAGATGTAATAGTTTTCAATTTAACTGATAATATGCAGAGTTTTACCTAGGCCATCACAGACCTCTGTAATTTGTGCCATTAAATGTCCACTTGTGGAGAAGGGCATGGCAACCCACTCCAGGATTTTTGCCTGGAGAATCCTATGGACAGAGGAAACCAGCGGGCTACAGTCCATAGCGTTGGAGAGAGTTGGACACAAGTTGGACACGACTGAGGCAACTTAGCACGCATGCAATGTCCACTTGAAGATGTTTGTTATGTTGAGGAATTCATTACCAGATTTTGGCCTATTGCTCCTGGAGGAGAGATTTTAATCTGATATCTAGTAAAAAGTAATTTAAGCCTTAGTTTTAGATGCAATGCTTTTTCATGATTGGTTGGTAAAGGTTGATTAAAATTACAAAAAGTGCTTTTAAATTTAGTCATCAAAAAAAAATCTATTTTACCCAGGTGATGCATTCCGGGGCTTCAGAAAAGAAGATAATCAAAATGCAATGCCTTTCAGCACACCAGATGTTGATAATGACGGGTGTCGTCCTGCATGCTTCATCAGCGATCAGTCTGTGAAGAGCTGCAGCCACCTCAGTAACAATACCGGCTGGTGGTTCAGCCAGTGTGGTCTCGCAAATCTGAATGGCATTCATCACTTCTCTGGAAAGTTGATTACAACTGGAATTCGATGGGACACATGGACTAAAAACAACTTACCCATCAAGATTAAATCTGCTTCAATGAAAATTAGAAGAACTTACAATCCGTATTTTAAATAATCTCATTTAAAAATTTAATGCTATTTTTGATAATATATAAAAGAGTCTACATAGTTCTCTTTTTACTGTTTTAAGCACATTTGCCAAAATTTAACCATAGATGACATCTAGGTATTATGAATCTAATTAGAAATCTTTAATTTTGTAGGGTTTTAATAAAGGAAAACATGGCTCAATGTATGCTTTTACTACTATCTATATTAGTAATATATAATAAAATTTGTTTTGAGTGAATTGCAACTTGTCTACCTGAAATCTATTGTCCTTTTAAAGGATTTTCCCTTTTCTTTAGAGCATATATAACCATAGTAGATTGTTAGGAAAATTAAAAAGGCATTCGATTTATTGCTATATTTATTTGAAATAGTTACCCATATAATCCACAGATAATTTCTATAGAAGACAATTATATGGAATAATTTTGTGCAGATTAGTATATAAACTTCACATGGTTTAAAAATCTATTTCTGAGTGACTCCATAATATACAATTAATAAGAGTTTGCTGCAAAAATAAAGTCTTCCTTGTTATCTTATTTTATTGTGGCTAATAAATTTATTTGTAATAAACTGACTATACATTTGTATCCTGAGCAGATGAATTCTGATAGTGGCTTCTCTGGTAGCTCAGTAGGTAAAGAAACTGACTGCAATGCCGGAGACCAGGGTTTGATCCCTGGGTTGGGAAAATTCCCTGGAGAAGGAAATGGCAACCCACTCAGTATTCTTGCCTGGAAAATCCCATAGATTTTCCCATATCCTTTCCTCCTCATAGGATAGAGGAGCCTGACAGGTTACAGTCCATGGAGTCACAAGAGTTGGACAAAACTAAACTACCAGTTGCATTTTAAAACACATTTGTATCTCAACTCTTTTTAAGCCAATAGGAATGGTGTGAACTTTAAGTGAAGAAGAAAGAGCAATGAATCAGTGGGTTAGAGGTGACTCTAGGAGCAAGTGTATCCCTTCTACTTTTCATGAAGTTGGAAGGAGTTGGAATGGTTAGGCTTCTATAGGAAAACATAGCAAGGAATGTGCTGGACCAAATTTCAATTAATTAAGAAAATTAGGGTTGAACGGAAAAGTATTTTGTCCAGAGTTAGGATTATACAATGTACAAAGGAGGGTAGAAGTATCTGAAAAAATGAAGTGAGAGGAGGTCTGAATTACAGGCAAAGACAAATATCTTGTGATATCACTTATATGGGGAATATTAAAAAAATGGTACAAATGAACTTATTTCCAAAACAGAAATAGAGACACAGATGTAGGAAACAAGCTTATGGTTACCATGGAGGAAAGAGTGGGGATAAATTAGGAGACTGGGAATGACTTATACATACTACTATACATAAAATAGATAACTATCGAGAACTACTGTATAGCACTATTCTATATACAGGATCTTCCCTGTAGCTTAGATGGTGAAGAATCTGCCTGCAATGCAAGAGACCTGGGTTCGATCCCTGGGTTGGGAAGATCCTCTGGAGAAGGGAATGGCAACCCTCTCCAGTATTCTGGCCTGGAGAATCCCATGGACAGAGAAGCCTGGTGGGCCACAGTGCATGGGGTCGCAGAGTTGGACACAACTAAGTGACTCACACTACACTACTTTTATAGCACAGGGAACTCTACTCAGTACTCTGTAATAGCTTATATGAGAAAAGAATCTAAACAAGTGGATATATGTAAGGTGTAAATGCTTAACTTTGCTGTACAGCAGAAAATAACACAATATTGTAAATCAGCTATGTTGTTTTGTTGTTTAGCTGCTAAGTCATGTCTGACTCTTTGAGACCACATGTATTGTAACCTGCCAGGCTCTGTCTGTGGGATTTCCCAGGCAAGAATACTGGAGTGATTTTGCATTTCCTTCCCATTTGATCCCAGTCCAGTGATCAAGCCCACATCTCCTGCTTTGTAGTTCGATTCTTTACCACGCATGAAGGTATAGAGATCACAGTGCATTATCCAAGTCCAGCAAAAGGCTTAACTTGATTAGAACACAGACACTGATTTAAGCTCAGGGATGAGCAAAAATGACATGTTCACCTCTCAAGATTGCTTTCACTTTGATCTCCTCTCCAAGCAGTGAATAAATCATGTACACAACATGCACAGGATATAGTTGCAAGTGGCTAAATATGGTTTCCCATGGCCTTCAGTCCACGGATAAATGGTCCCATTTAAAAATACAAATGCTTTGTTATTTTGTCACCTTAATTATCAGTAAACATTGAAACTGTGTCCAGTTTAAAAATCAAAAGAAAAATATACAGATCAAAAAACTTTGCTCTACACCAGCATGTGAAATTCACTCAGTCGTGTCCATGACTCTTTGCAACCCCGTGAAATATACAGTTCATGGAATTCTCCAGTCCAGAATACTGGAGTTGGTAGCCATTCCCTTCTTCAGGGGATCTTCCCAACCCAGAGGTCGAACCAGGTCTCCCACACTGCAGGTGAATTCTTTACCAGCTGAGCCACCAGGGAAGCCCAGCATAGATTAGTTATAAATAAAAAAGTTAACATTCATAATAGCTTTGAGAGCTAAAGTGCTTAGAAGTAGGTTACTAATCTATTTTAAAACTGAGAAACATAAATGACTCTAAATGGCAGCATAGTCATATTCTTTGCAGAGGAGATTTGGTGCAAATGGCTCCAGGCTTTCCAGGTGGTGCTAGTGGTAAAGAACCTGCCTGCTAATACAGGAGATGCCACAAGGGCTTCCCTTGTGGCTCAGCTGGTAAAGAATCAGCCTGCAATGCGGGAGATATGGGTTTGATCCCTGGGTTGGGAAAATCCCCTGGAGAAGGGAAAGGCTACCCACTCCAGTATTCTGGCCTGGAGAATTTCATTTGTAAGTTCCCTGGTGGCTCAGAGGGTAAAGTGTCTGTCTACAATGCGGGAGACCTGGGTTCAATCCCTGGGTTGGGAAGATCCCCTGGAGAAGGAAATGGCAACCCACTCCAGTACTATTGCCTGGAAAACCCCATGGACAGAGGAGCCTGGTAGGCTACAGTCCATGGGGCTACAAAGAGTCGGACATGACTGAGCGACTTCACTTGTCACTTTTCACTTAAGAGATGCAAGTTCATCTCTGCGTGGGAAAGATCCCTTGAAGGAGGGCATGGCAACCCACTCCAGTATTCTTGCCTAGAGAATCCCATGGATAGAGAAGCTTGGTGAACTACAGTCCATGGAGTAGCAGAGTTGGACTCAATTGAATCGACTTAATCAGTTCAGTTCAGTTCAGTCACTCAGTCATGTCCGACTCTTTGCGACCCCATGAATTGCAGCATGCCAGGCCTCCCTGTCCATCACCAACTCCCAGAGTTCACCCAGACTCACGTCCATCGAGTCAGCGATGCCATCCAGCCGTATCATCCTCTGTCTTCCCCTTCTCCTCCTGCCCCCAATCCCTCCCAGCATCAGAGTCTTTTCCAATGAGTCAACTCTTTGCATGAGGTGGCCAAATTAGTAGAGTTTCAGCTTTAGCATCATTCCTGCCAAAGAAATCGCAGGGCTGATCTCCTTCAGAATGGACTGGTTGGATCTCCTTGCAGTCCAAAGGACTTTCAAGAGTCTTCTCCAACACCACAGTTCAAAAGCATCAATTCTTCGGCGCTCAGCCTTATTCACAGTCCAACTCTCACATCCATACATGACCACAGGAAAAACCATAGATACTCACACATATATTAATAGATGCAAAATTGTAAAAAAAAGAGAAAAAATTATCACTGTGATAAGAACTCATAGGACTTACTCTTATCAACATTTATATATAATATATATAGCAGTACTAATTACCTTTATCATGTATTAGGTTGGCCAAAAAGTTTCTTTGGATTTTCCATAATATGGAAAAACTGAATGAACTTTTTGGCCAACTCAATATATTGCATCATTACTACTTATTTGTTCTGTAAATGGGAGTTTGTACCTTTTGACTGTCTTCATTCAATTCCCCCTCACTGCAACCTCTTCCTCGGATGACCACAAATCTGATCTCTTTTTCTATGAGTTTGTTTTTGAAGTATAATTTTCATTTGCTTTTGAAGTGCAATTGACCTGCAACACTATTTAGCACCTGTTACACAACATAGTAATTCAGTATTTCCATATCATGATTGTCTAGTTATGATCAGTCACCATACAAAGATACTGCATGGTTATTGACTATAGTCCCCACACTGTACCTTTCACATCTGTGACTCAATCATATGGTAGTTTTATTTTTAATTTTTTGAGAAATCCTCATACTATTTTCCATAGCAGCTGCACCAGCTTACATTCACACCAACAGTGCTGAGGGCTCCCTTTTCTCCATATCCATGCCAATACTTCTTATTTGCTGTAGTTTTGCTAATAGCTTTCTGATGGGTGTGAGGTGATATCTTATTGTGGTTTTGATTTGCATTTCTCTGTTGATTAGTGATGTTGAGCATCTTTTCATGTGCTTGTTAGCCATCTGTAGGTCTCCTATTCAGATCCTGTATGTCTATTTAAATTCTCTGCCCATTTTAAAATTAGATTGCTTGTGTTTTGATGTTAAGTTGTATGAGTTCTTTGTGAATTTTGGATACTAACTCCTTATCGGACATATCATTTGCAAATATAGTCTCACATTCATTAGGTGGCCTTTTTTGATGATAGTTTCCCTTGCTGTGCAATAGCTTTTTAGTTTGATGTAGTCCCATTTATTTTTTTGTTTTTCTTGCCTGTGGAGCAATATCCAAAAAGTATTACCAAGAACAATTTAAAAAAGTTATTGCCTATGTTTTCAGGTCTTGCATTTAAGTCTTTAAACCATTTTGAATTCTTTTTTGTGCATGGTGTGAGAGAGTAGTCCAGTTAGATTCTTTTGCATGCAGTTGTCCAGTTTTTCAACACCATTTTTTGAGGAGGCTCTGTTTTCCCCATTGTATATCTTGTCTCCTTTGTCATAGATTAATTGCCTATATAAGTATGGGTTCATGTCTTAGCTCTCTAGTCTGCTCTATCGATCTGTGTGTCTAATTTTGTACCAGTACCATACATTTTGATTCTTATAGCTTTGTAGTATAGCTTGAAATCAAGGAGTATGATACCTCCAGCTGTATTCTTTTTTTTTTTTATCAATATTGCTTTGGTTATTTGGAGTCTTTTGTATTTCTATACAAATGTTAGAATTATTTGTTCCAGTTCCATCAAAATGCAGTTGGTATTTTGATAAGGATTGCATTGAATCTATAGATTGCTTTGGGTAGTATGATCATTTTAACAGTATTTATTCTTCCAGTCAGTGAACAAAGTGTATTTTACCATCCATTTGTGTCTTCAATTTATTTCATCAATGTCTTAAAGTTACTAGTACAGGTCTTTTTCTTCAGCAAGATTTATTTTTAGGTATTTTATTCTTTTTGATGTGATTTTAAATGGGATAATTTTCTTAGTTTGTTTGATATGTGGATATTGAACCATCCTTGCATCCCTGAGATGAATCTCACTTGATCATGGTGTATGATTCTTTTACTGTGTTGTTGAATTTCATTTGCAAATATTTTGTTAAGGATTTTTGTATTCACGTTCATCAGATATATTGGCATGTAATTTTCTTTTTGTGTGTGAACTCGCTCGCTCTCTTTTTTTTTTTGTATCAGGGTGATGTTGGCTTGGTAGAATGAATGTGTAAGTGTCCCTACAACTGCAACTTTTTTGGAATTGTTTAAAAATGATAGGTGTTAACTCTTTTCTAAATGTTTGGTAGAATTCACATTGAAGCCATTTGGTCCTGAACTTGTGTTGGTTGGGAGTTTTTTTTTGTTTTGTTTCCCTGGGTTGGGAAGATCCTCTGGAGAAAGGAAAAGCTATCCACTCCAGTATTCTGGCCGGCAGAATTCCGTGGACTGTATAGACCATGGGTCACAAAGAGTCAGACATGACTGAGTGACTTTCATTTCACTTCTTTACCTTTAATTTTTTTTGCCATTTTGTTTATAGCATATCTGGGTGTAATCTTCTTTGGACTGATCCTGTTCGGTGTTCTCTGTGCTTCCTGGACCTAGATGCTTGTTTCTTTTTCCAGGTTAAGGAAGTTTTCAGCTATTATATCCTCAAAAATGTTCTCTTCCCAGTTTTCTCTCTCTTCTCCTTCTTGGACCTCTAGAAAGTGATTATTATTATGCTTTTGAGGTCTTCTTCAAATCTGAATGTTGATGTTGTCCCAGAAGTCTCTTTAACTGTCCTTACTTCTTTTCATTCTTTTTTTTTTTTTTCTATTCAGCTTTAATGATTTCTACCTTTCTGTCTTCCAGTATGTTGATCTGTTCCTCTGTATCATCTAATTTACTGTTGATATGCCAGGAGAAATATCAATAACCTCAGATAGGCAGATGACACCACCCTTATGGCAGAAAGTGAAGAGGAACTCAAAAGCCTCTTGATGAAAGTGAAAGTGGAGAGTGAAGAAGTTGGCTTAAAGCTCAACATTCAGAAAATGAAGATCATGGCATCTGGTCCCATCACTTCATGGGAAATGGATGGGGAAACAGTGTCAGACTTTATTTTTTTGGGCTCCAAAATCACTGCAGATGGTGACTGCAGCCATGAAATTAAAAGACGCTTACTCCTTGGAAGGAAAGTTATGACCAACCTAGATAGCATATTCAAAAGCAGAGACATTACTTTGCCACAAAGGTTCGTCTAGTCAAGGCTATGGTTTTTCCTGTGGTCATGTATGGATGTGAGAGTTGGACTGTGAAGAAGGCTGAGAGCCGAAGAATTGATGCTTTTGAACTGTGGTGTTGGAGAAGAGTCTTGAGAGTCCCTTGGACTGCAAGGAGTCCAACCAGTCCATTCTGAAGGAGATCAGCCCTGGGATTTCTTTGGAAGGAATGATGCTAAAGCTGAAACTCCACTACTTTGGCCACCTGATGTGAAGAGTTGACTCATTGGAAAAGACTGTGATGCTGGGAGGGATTGGGGGCAGGAGGAGAAGAGGACGACAGAGGATGAGATGGCTGGATGGCATCACTGACTCGATGGACGTGAGTCTCAGTGAACTCCGGGAGTTGGCGATGGACAGGGAGGCCTGGCGTGCTGTGATTCACGGGGTCACAAAGAGTCGGAGATGACTGAGCAACTGATCTGATATGATCTGATCTCTACTGTATTTTTTATTTCAGTGATTGTATTCTTTATTTCTGTTTGTTTTTTCTTTATATATTCTAACTCTTTGTTGCAAAATTCTAAGTTCTCTGGTTGTGGTATCCTGGGGTCCTGCAGTTGGTCTGTCAGCCTTCTGAAGGGTGGGGCTGGGGCCCAGTGTGTCTTGAGGCTAGTGCATGCCCACTAATGAATATAGCTGGTCTCAGGACTAGAGAGTGTGTCTGGGACCCAGAGTCTCTGGCTGTAGGGCCCTGGAGACCCTGGGCCTAGTACTGGTGCCCTGGTATGCAGGGCTGGATCTTGGGCCCCTGGAAGGCAGGGTTGGATCCTGAGGCTGCTGTGGGCTAAGGGGATCTTAAGGCAGCTGGTCTGCTGGTGGATGGGGTCCTCATGTGGTTAGTGGCTTGGCCTGAGGGTCCCAGTACTGATGCTGATAGGCTCATTGGTGGGGCTAGGTCCTGGTGCTAATAAACTAAAGGGAGGATTCCAAAATGGCACTTGTCAGTACCAGCATCCTTGTGGTAGAACAAGCTCCCCCAAATAGGTGCCCCCAGGGTTTATATCCCCAGGGTGAGCTCCAGTTTTTTCTTACCTTTCCCAATGAGACTCCAAGATCGGCAGATGGGTTTGACTGACTCCTTTCAAATTTCTGCTTCTGCTCTGAATCCCAGAGCATGTGAGATTTTGTGTGCATTCATTAAAAGTGGAGTCTCTTTTTCTCATAGCACACAGGGTATCCCTACAGTAAGCCCTTCTGGCCTTCAAGTCCAGATGTTCAGAGGGTTTGTCTTCCCAGTGCAAGAGCCTCAGGTTAGGGAGCCCAATGTGGGGCTCAGACCCTTCATTCTTTGAGGAGAACCTCTGTAATTATCTTCCAGCTTGTAGGTTGCCCTTCCAGAGGTACAGGCTTGACTATTCTGTATCTCTACCCCTCTTACACATCTGATTTTTCCTTCTTTATATCTTTATGTATAGACTTTTTTCTTCTAGCCATCCAGTCTTTCTCATCAATATTTGCTTTTAAATAGTTGTAATTTTGATGTGTCTGTAGGAAGAGGTGAGCTAGGGGTCTTTCTACTCCATCATCGTGGCCACTCCCCACTGAGCACAGGTCTTCTGAACCTCTTCCACATGACAAACAGCTGGATGGAGTGACATACGGAGGCTTACATAAATCTGGCCCTGCCCCTAAATATCTGTTGTCTACATTGTACTACTGTGCAGTGAATATTTCTTATGCTGCTGCTGCTAAATCGCTTCAGTCATGTCTGACTCTGCGCGACCCCATAGACGGCAGCCCACAAGGCTCCCCCGTCCCTGGGATTCTCCAGGCAAGAACACTGGAGTGGGTTGCCGTTTCCTTCTCCAATGCATGAAAGTGAAAAGTGAAAGTGAAGTAGCTCAGTCGTGTCTGACTCTTAGCGACCCCATGGACTACAGCCCACCAGGCCCCCCATCCATGGGATTTTCCTTATGCTAGTCTGAAACAGAATTTCAGTGCTTTATATAGAAAGACTTGGAAAGCCATTAGTTGATGTAATAGAAGGTATGAAAGTGAAGTCACTCAGTTATGTCCAACTCTTTGTTGACCCCATGGACTATACAGTCCATGGAATTCTCCAGGCCAGAATACTGGAGTGGGTAGCCTTTTCCTTCTCCAGGGGATCTTCCCAACCCAGGGATCGAACCCAGGTCTCCTGCACTGCAGGCAGATTCTTTACCAACTGAGCTACCAGGAAAGATGCAGGAGATAAAAAGGTAGCTAGGAAAAAGCAAAAGCAAAACTATATTTTCTATTGAAATTTGCCCCAACCAGGCTTGCCGTCAGGCTTGCAGTGATTGCTTACAATCCAAGAAATTATGTAAGAGTTTCACAGGACTTGTGCTTTCAATTAAAATAAACAAGTATAACTACAAATGTTGAGAAATAGAGATGAGAAAATTGGGCAATACTGAAGCTTATAGAAGGCTATTTTCATTTCGTGGTTCCTAGTATTATACATTTAATGTAGCCATACTGTTTGTTTTCTATAAATGAGTTTAAGAAATCAAATACTTGTTATGTGGCATTTAAAAATTTAATGCATTAAACAGCTGGGAATAATATGAGGTATTTCATTTTCCACTAATGCCTGAAGCATTTTGTGTTTCAGTAAGGCTAGTCTTTTGAAACTGAAACAAATGGTTTAAGTAGAATTGTGATCCTCTTAGAGTCAATAAAAGAGTCCGAAATGCAGTACTTGGATGCAATCTCAAAAACGACAGAATGATCTCTATTCGTTTCCAAGGCAAACCATTCAATATCACAGTAATCCAAGTCTATGCCCCAACCAGTAACACTGAAGAAGCTGAAGTTGAACTGTTCTATGAAGACCTACAAGACCTTTTAGAACTAACACCCAAAAAAGATGTCCTTTTCATTATAGGGGACTGGCATGCAAACGTAGGAAGTCAAGAAACTCCTGGAGTAACAGGCAAATTTGGCCTTGGAATACGGAATGAAGCAGGGCAAAGACTAATAGAGTTTTACCAAGAAAATGCACTGGTCATAGCAAACACCCTCTTCCAACAACACAAGAGAAGACTCTACACGTGGACATCACCAGATGGTCAACACCAAAATCAGATTGATTATGTTCTTTGCAGCCAAAGATGGAGAAACTCTATACAGTCAACAAAAACAAGACCAGGAGCTGACTGTGGCTCAGATCATGAATTCCTTATTACCAAATTCAGACTTAAATTGAAGAAAGTAGGGAAAACCACTAGACTACTGAGGTATGACCTAAATCAAATCCCTTATAATTATACAGTAGAAGTGAGAAATAGATTTAAGGGCCTAGATCTGATAGATAGAGTGCCTGATGAACTATGGACTGAGGGTCGTGACATTGTACAGGAGACAGGGATCAAGACTATCCCCATGGAAAAGAAATGCAAAAAAGCAAAATGGCTGTCTGGGGAGGCCTTACAAATAGCTGTGAAAGAAGAGAAGTGAAAAGCAAAGGAGAAAAGGAAAGATATAAGCATCTGAATGCAGAGTTCCAAAGAACAGCAAGAAGAGATAAGAAAGCCTTCCACAGTGATCAATGCAAAGAAATAAAGGAAAACAACAGAATGGGAAAGACTAGAGGTTGCTTCAAGAAAATTAGAGATACCAAGGGAATATTTCATGCAAAGATGGGCTCGATAAAGGACAGAAATGGTATGGACCTAACAGAAGCAGAAGATATTAAGAAGAGATGGCAAGAATACACAGAAGAACTGTACAAAAAAGATCTTCATGACCTAGATAATCATGATGATGTGATCACAGACCTAGAGCCAGACATCCTGGTATGTGAAGTCAAGTGGGCCTTAGAAAGCATCACTATGAACAAAGCTAGTGGAGGTGATGGAATTCCAGTTGAGCTATTCCAAATCCTGAAAGATGATGCTGTGAAAGTGCTGTACTCAATATGCCAGCAAATTTGGAAAACTCAGCAGTGGCCACAGGACTGGAAAAGGTCAGTTTTCATTCTAATCCCAAAGAAAGGCAATGGCAAAGAATGCTCAAACTATCGCACAATTGCACTCATCTCACATGCTAGTAAAGTAATGCTCAAAATTCTCCAAGCCAGGCTTCAGCAATACGTGAACTGTGAACTTCCTGATGTTCAAGCTGGTTTTAGAAAAGGCAGAGGAACCAGAGATCAAATTTCCAACATCTGCTGGATCATGGAAAAAGCAAGAGAGTTCCAGAAAAACATCTATTTCTGCTTTATTGACTATGCCAAAGCCTTTGACTGTGTGGATCACAACAAACTGTGAAAAATTCTGAAAGAGATGGGAATACCAGACCACCTGACCTGCCTCTTGAGAAACCTGTATGCAGGTCAGGAAGCAACAGTTAGAACTGGACATGGAACAACAGACTGGTTCCAAATAGGAAAAGGAGTATGTCAAGGCTGTATATTGTCACCCTGCTTATTTAAGTTCTATGCAGAGTCCATCATGAGAAACACTGGGCTGGAAGAAGCACAAGCTGGAATCAAGATTGCCGGGAGAAAGATCAATAACCTCAGATATGCAGATGACACCACCCTTATGGCAGAAAGTGAAGAGGAACTCAAAAGCCTCTTGATGAAAGTGAAAGAGGAGAGTGAAAAAGTTGGCTTAAAGCTCAACATTCAGAAAACGAAGATCATGGCATCCGGTCCCATCCCTTCATGGGAAATAGATGGGGAAACAGTGGAAACAGTGTCAGACTTTATTTTTTTGGGCTCCAAAATCACTGCAGATGGTGACTGCAGCCATGAAATTAAAAGACGCTTACTCCTTGGGAGGAAAGTTATGACCAACCTAGACAGCATATTCAAAAGCAGAGACATTACTTTGCCAACAAAGGTCCGTCTAGTCAAGGCTATGGTTTTTCCTGTGGTCATGTATGGATGTGAGAGTTGGACTGTGAAGAAGGCTGAGCGCCGAAGAACTGATGCTTTTGAACTGTGGTGTTGGAGAAGACTCTTGAGAGTCCCTTGGACTGCAAGGAGATTCAACCAGTCCATTCTAAAGGAGATCAGCCCTGGAATTTCTTTGGAAGGAATGATGCTAAAGCTGAAACTCTAGTACTTTGGCCACCTCATGTGAAGAGTTGACTCATCGGAAAAGTCTCTGATGCTGGGAGGGATTGGGGGCAGGAGGAGAAGGGGACGACAGAGGATGAGATGGCTGGATGGCATCACTGACTCTATGGATGTGAATCTGAGTGAACTCGGGGAGTTGGTGATGGACAGGGAGGCCTGGCGTGCTGTGATTCATGGGGTCGCAAAGAGTCAGACACGACTGAGCAACTGAACTGTAAGTTATACAGATTTCTTGGAAACACGTATGAAAACACAATTAATTTACATTTTAACATTACTATAATTTTCCACTTTGAGTGTTTTGTTACAAAAATACATTTTGGGGGTGATGAAACTCCATACATATCTCAAATAGGACACCTAAAACCTGCCAGATATGGAAGAAGTAAACAGATTTAGTGTAATAAATAAAAAATGTCAAAACAGCTGATTATCTGACGAGTTCTATCATCTGGGCAGCAGTACTTAAATTTAACTATTAATTCTAAATAAGTCTGAATATAAGCAGATATATATTTCTTTATAGTGCAACTGTTGTATATGTCAACCACTGTCTTGTCTTGTCAAATGCTTCCACTCAGTCAGTTCCCTGCTAGGTGTTTGTATCCCACCAGTGTTCTTAAGTGTTCTGAGCCCTGAGAGCAGATGCTTACATGAGCAGCCAGATGACACCTCATGGCTTAGGCTGCACATTGCTCCTCTTAGGTGCTCAGCTGGTGATCCACTCTTTTCTCATTTGCCTTCATAGGTAGAGTCATTTTCCTTGGAACTGGGACTAAGATTAGGGCCTTCTCCTAGCAGAGTCTTTGGAGAATTTTTCCTCAGTGTTCACTCTCTCCCCTAGGAAACAGGTGGTCCTGAAGGAAAGTTTTCTTGACGAGCTCTCTAGTCTTTCCCATTCTATTGTTTTCCTGTATTTTTTTTGCATTGATCACTGAGAAAGGCTTTCTTATCTTTCCTTGCTATTCTTTGGAACTCTGCATTCTGATGGGAATTTCTCCCTTGCCTTTCACTTCTCTTTTCTCAGCTATTTGTAAGGCCTCCTCAGACAACCATTTTGCCTTTTTGCATTTCTTTTTCTTGGTGATGGTCTTGATCCCTGCCTCCTGTACAATGTCACAAACCTCCATCCATAGTTCTGCAGGCACTCTGTCTATCAGATATAATCTCTTGAATCTATTTGTCATTTCCAAGCTATGGTTTTTCTAGTAGTCATGTATGGATGTGAGAGTTGGACTATAAAGAGAGCTGAGCCCCGAAGAATTGATGCTTTTGAACTGTGGTGTTGGAGAAGACTCTTGAGAGTCCCTTGGACTGTAAGGAGATCTAACCAGTCCATACTAAAGGAAATCAGTCCTGAATATTCATTGGAAGGACAGATGCTGAAGCTGAAGCTCTAACACTGTGGTCACCTGATGTGAAGAACTGAGTCATTGGAAAAGACCCCGATGTTGTGAAAGATTGAAGGCAGGAGAAGAAGGGAACAACAGAGGATGAAATGGTTGTATGGCTTCACCAACTCAATGGACATGAGTTTGAGTAAACTCTGGGAGTCAGTGATAGACAGGGAAGTGTGTTGTGCTGCAGTCCATCAGGTTGCAAAGAGTCGGATACGACTGAGTGACTGAACTGAACTGAGCTGAAGGAAAGGTTAACTAGATTATTTCACCTCCAAATATTAATCAGTGAAAACAACATATTTCCTTCTCTCTGTTGTCAGCTTTTAAAGAAATACTCAAAAATAGCTCAAAGAGTAAAAATGAATTCATTGTCCAGAGGGATTTACACTGGGATTGATTATTCCCTGCGTTAGGGCTCTTGTAGGCCACGGGAATCCCTTCTGTCACCAAGCAAGTGGGAAGAACAGGTTGCTGAGACCAGAGTTCTGTCTGAATACAAGGATCTTAGAGCCATATGGTTCCAAATGGTGAGATCTAGAATATAGTCCTGTGTTGATATTTAGTCGCTAAGTCGTGTCTGACTATTTTGCGACCCCATAGACTATAGTCCTCAAGGCTCCTCTGTCCGTGGGATTTCTCAGTCAAGACTACTAGAGTGGGTTACCATTTCCTTCTCCAGGGGATCTTCCTGATCCAGGGATCGATCCTGCATCTCCTGCATTGGCCAGTGGATTCTTTAACCACTGAGCCACTTGGGAAGCCCTATAGCCATGACAGTAAATGACAAATACAAGCCGGTGTCTTGAGAACCAGCCTATTGTTGAAATTCTCTAGAGTGGCAGCAAGCCAGGATGTCTGGCTGGTTACATTTTGGGTGAAAAAGACAGCAGGTCATCATGATAGAATGAATACGGGTGGTTAAATAGCAACTAAAGTGGCTGGGTCTGGTGGTTAGATTCAGTGGGCAGGTAATTAGAGTCAGGCCTTTCCCTGCATACTTTCTTGACAGTGTGAACTGAGGAAAAGCAGAGGGAAGCATCTAAAGTTTACTTTGAATCTGTGAGGATATGGCACCGTGTGCCCTGATTCTTTTTCAGTGGTGGAATTTGGAGAAATTTGAACACCTGTGTCAGAGAGCTAAGATAACATGTGAGGAAGACTCTGGTGGGTGCAGCGGTGCCCAACATTTTTGGCAGCATGAACCAGTTTTGTGGAAGACAATTTTTCCATGGACCAGGTTGGGGTGATGGTTTTAGAATGATGCACCTTATTTCTATTATCATTACATCAGCTCCACCTCAGGTCACCAGGCATTAAATGCCAGAGGTTGGGGACCCCTGGTCTAGAGGAGCTAATTGTGAATTGTGTGGAGGATGGGGGGATCTTATCCTCCTGAATTGAATGTTTGGGCTCCAGGATTATTCTGGGAAATTTTAACCCTAAACCTTTTCCAGCCCAGGCATGACCAGAGATGATTGTGATGTTTGCTGAAGTGCCTTGGAAGAGTCTTTCTCTGAGATCTGTGTTCTAGATGGGCTTCCTTGGTGTCTCAGACAGTAAAGAATCTGCCTCCATGTGGGACACCCAGGTTAGATCCCTGAGTCACGAAGATCTCCTGGAGAAGAGAATGGCAACCTATTCCAGTAATCTTGCCTGGAGAATCCCATGGCAAGGATCCTGGTGGGCAGGTTACAGTCCATGGGGTCACAAAGAATCATAAACAACTGAGTGACTAACACTTTCACTTTATGGTCTAGATGCTAGACGATGTGAGGTGGGTTGGTACGTTAAAAGTAGATTCTTAGCTTCAGGGGTTGGTTGTCTGACCCTTAGTTCTTGGACTTACTGAGAAAGTTCTTCGGCAGCATAAGCTTCTCTTTCATAGATACAGGTCTTATACCCATGTCTATCAAATGCATCACTTGTGGCGGCTTGAATTGGGTACCCAGGTTTGACTTTCCACGTTTGGGAAGAGATGCATTCTCTTTGAAATCTCTTTTCACGAACAACTCCTGGATATGTTGGCACTTCCCCAAGAATGGGACTACTCTCTGCTTGTATTCACAGTGTGAGAGCCTCACTGGAATAGAATTTCTTTTTCTTTTCTTAATTAAATTAATTAATTTATTTTAATTGGAGGATAATTACTTTATAATATTGTGATGGTTTTTGCCATGCATTGACATGAATCAGCCTATCGAATAGAATTTCTGAGGCTTGTTTTCCTTTGCTGCTGCTAAGTCACTTCAGTCGTGTCTGACTCTGTGTGACCCCATAGACGGCAGCCCACCAGGCTCCCCTGTCCCTGGGATTCTCCAGGCAAGAACACTGGAGTGGGTTGCCGTTTCCTTCTCCAATGCATGAAAGTGAAAAGTGAAAGTGAAGACTCTCAGTCGTATCTGACTCTTAGTGACTCCATGGACTGCAGCCTACCAGGCTCCTCTGTCCATGGGATTTTCCAGGCAAGAGTACTGGAGTGGGGTGCCATTGCCTTCTCCGTGTCCTCCTTTACTTTTATTAAAAAAAGATGTGCAGTAAGGACTGCATTACTAGTACAATAAGTACATTAGATTGGATAATTGAAAGACTTGCAAGGCATCACAGATCATGACCTACAGAGGCAAATTATTTAGTACAGCAGGAGAAAGAGAGTGCAAGCAAGTATCTGGAGCCCAAGAAACTTCCCAGTGCGGCTCCCCATTCTTATTTGCACAAGGATGCATTTTGTCTCCAGACTGAGTTACCAAGAATTGTGTGATGATAGATTTTTGAGATAGGAATTTGAATTTCCATCTTCGTCTTTTATGACTCTCCTGGTCACATAGCCAAGCCAGGCTGTCTGACTGGTTACACTGGTATAAACAATCAATGCAAAAAAAAAAGAAACTGGTCCTGGCTGACACCAGGATAGTTCAAACTCTAAACAGCACATCATAAATCATTAGCTTACTGCCCTTAGCTTGGCTAAAAGTCAGAGCTAGAATCCCAGGCATTCCCAGAGATAAGCATAGAGCTGTCCTGGTCCAGCAGTAACATAATTATCCTATATAATCTATGCTTTGACTAATGGTCATAGTTTTTAAATTATATGTTGCATATTATTCTTTTCCCTGAAACTTGGGCAGGGAACCAAAAACTAAGAAAAGACATTTTCCGAAATGATACCTGTTTCCCAACAAGCATTGTTTTAAATAGGTGGTGTTTTAAATATGTTTTTAAACCAAGTTTAGTAAATTTCTAGCATAATCATGTACAAACTTAATAATAATTTTATCTCTTTCCATCAATAAAAAATTTGGGGAAGACAGAGTTGTTTTTTTTAAGAATTGAGACATAATTTACAAGCCATAAAGGTCATCCTTTAAAAGTATACAGTTCAGTGATTTTCAGTATATTCACAAGATTGTGTAAGAATTTCTACTATGTAATTGAAAATTTTCATCATTCCCAAAAGAAATCCTATACCCATTTTAGGGCATAGGACACTGCCTATTATGAACACTTCATATAAGTGTAACAATGCATGATTTTTTTGTAACTGATTTCTTTCACTTAGCATAATGCTTTCAAGTTTCACCTATGTTGTAACAAGTAACAGTACTTCATTTTTCTTCTTTAAAAAAAAAAAACCAGTTTAATTGAGACTATAATTTACATACTACTCAAATTCACAATTTAGAAAGTACAGTTCAGTGGCATTTAGTATGTTCAGAGTTGTACAACCATCAGCACAATCAATGTTAGAACATTTTTATCTGATCTTTGAGTGTATCTTATTTAGAGTTTCTTTCAAATTGTGGTGCTGGAGAAGACTCTTGGGAGTCCCTTGGACTGAACAGAGATCAAACCAGTCCATCCTAAAGGAAATCAGTCCTGAATATTCATTGGAAGGACTGATGCTGATGCTGAAGCTCCAATACTTTGGCCATCTGATGAGAAGAGCCGATTCATTGCAAAAGACCCTGATCTTGGGAAAGACTGAAGGCACAAAAAGAGGGGCAGGGGGTTGGGCAGCAAATGAGATGGTTAGATAGCACCACTGACTCAATGGACATGAATCTGGGCAAACTCCAGGAGACAGTGAAGGGCGGGGGAGCCTGGAATGCTGTAGTCCATTGGGTCACAAAGAGTCAGTCATGACTTAGTGACTAAACAACAGCAACAAAGATTTTTGAACATGTAGATGAATAATTTTCATCAGATTTGGGAAGTTTTTGGTCATTATTTCTTCAGATTTTTTAATGCTTCTTTCTCTTTCTTGTCTCCTTGGATTCTCAGTGTGCTATATGTTGGTACAGTTGATAGTGGCCCACAGGATTCTGAGACTCGATTCATTTTTTAAAAAATTATTTATTTGTTTGGCATTGTCAGGTCTTAGCTGTGGCCGTGCATGGGTGCTCTACTGCAGCATGGCAAGTTGTGGCTTAGTTGCCCTGTGGCATGTGGGATCCCATGTTAGTTCCTCAACCAGGGACTGAACCCATGTTCTCTGCATTGGAAGCAGATTCTTAACCACTGGACCACCAGGGAAGTCACTCTATTCATTTTCCTTTATTCTTTTGTCTTTCTGTCCTCAGACTAGGTAACCTCAGTTGACTTCTATTCAAGTTTTCTAGTTCTTTTTTCCTGCCTGTTCAAATCTTCTGTTGGGCTCCTAATGTGAGTTTTTTAGTCCAGTTATTATATTCTTTGGCTCTAGAATTTAGTGATTTTTTAAAAAATAATTTCTATTTTTAACTTATAATCTCTGATGAGGTATCATTCTTATGCTTTCCTGTGAATCTTTACATATGGTTTTTTCCCTTTATTTAAACACTGAATTTAAAGTTTTTGTCTACTAATTCCAATATCTGGGCTTCCTCAAAAGCAGTTTTTATTGAATGGTGCTTTCCATTTGTTGGTTTTGTTTGTTTTTGTCCTGTGTTTTGATCATACATTTTTCTTCAGTTTCATGTCTTATAATATTTTGTTGAAAACTGGACATTTAAAATAATATAGTGTGGTAACTCTGGAATTCAGATTCTTTTTGAGCTTCAGGGCTTGTTGTTTTTTGATGCTTTTATTGTTATTTGTAATTTTGTTTAGTGAGTTTTCAGAACCAGTTTTGTAAAGTTCTTATTCTTTTTCATATGTGGTCACTGAAGTGTCTACTTGATTAGCTTGGTGGTCAAATAATGATTGGACACAAATTGTCCTAAGTGTCTGGAATCAATAAGGATCCCAGTCTCTACTAAGTGCCTCTGTATATGTATTGGGGGCCTGCCTTAAACACTCAGCCAGGCATTTGACAATGAGACCTTAATCTTTACTTTTTCCTTGTGCAGAAACTCAAGGTCAGTCAAAGGCAAGAATTTAGGGCCTTCTTATATCTTTCCTGAGTATGCACATAGCCTTGTGAGTACACACAGCTCTACACATTCAAATGGCCTTCTAGATTCTCAGAAATCTAGAAAAATCCCAAGAAGATTTCCATGTTTTATACTAAAGTATATACAGCTTTTTAAAGACTTTATGGACTTTTACTTGCCAGTTTTTCCTTTTAAGCTTTTTGATTAATCTAGTTTTTCCCAATTCTTATCTGTTGCTTTAGACAACTGCATGTTAAAAAATTGTCTCTAATTGTTTTCAACAAGTGGCCCTATTTTTTTCTTCCATTTGAATGAATATGCTTATGGGTCTATCTTGGGTTAGTGTGATCCCTAGGGTTCTATCTAACTAGCTCATTAAATCTCCTCTTGTGTCTGAAAAGCTATATTATCTGTCCAGTCTCCTTTCACTCTTCCCCTTCCTCCTAAAACATGGGCTGATAAGTTTTCCCTCAGGATGTTTCTCTTCTTTAAAGATAAATCTGGCTTGATCTAAGACTCCTAGACATTTTCACCCAGGGCTCTTATACAGTATTTTGGCCAATGTTGGATTATTCACCTACTATGTCATTGACATAGAGCACTTGGGGATTTTTGAATATATCGTTTGGACTTCAAAATGTTGAGTTCTACAGGATAATGCCACAAGGGTAGCGGTGGGTCAAAATATAGTTTGATTATGCCAAGAGCTTCCCATAGACGCTTTAAGCAGACAATGGGCTATTAGTAGTATGTATATAAGCCGACCAAGTCATGTCAACTGACATTGGTTTGTTTGCCTAGCATTCTTTACCTTGATTATTGCTCTTTATCTACAAAAACATGATCTACAGGCATTAGGGTACATGACGCAGTGACAAGTTGGGCGTGTAGCCAAGCCATCATATTTGGACACTTTCTGTATAATTCAGCAAATAAGTTAATACTTACACAGTGATCTGTGACTCTGCTACTGAACAAAATTTTTCTTTGGCATTTGAGGAGCAATAGTTCCCACTTGTCATCTCTGAAAGCATCTTTTGTAACAAATTAACTGGAGGCAATACATGTGAAAGATAAAGGAAATGGGAGGGGGGCTGGAATAGAAATGGAATAGGAATGTGATATAGGTCTGACACCCATAAAAGAAAAAGAAGAAAGATTGGATAAGAAGAACCTCAGATTGTGGCTCAGATTCCCCAGGTTTGAGAAAGACTTGGCTAGCTATCAGGGAGCTAAAGAGCAAATATTCTCCTTTAGAGTTTCCAATACTGGGCAGAAAGAGCCAGGCCTTATGATTCGCCCCATGATCAATCACTTCCTGGAGCTGCTCAGGAAGAGTGTGGCCTCAAGTCAAACATTGAGAGATCCTGAAAGCATGGACAGTAGAGGCTGTTGGTTTCCTAACTGTGCTCCGTGCAGAAGGCTTTCCCTCTTTCTCTCCTCAACCATGTCTGCTCTCCATATTTTTAATTATGTTATCTAAAGAATGTTGTGTAAATGAAGTCATATAGTGTATTCTTTTGAGATTTTGAGCTTTATTTTCTCACTCACAATTTCCTTGAGTTTCATGTAAATTGTGTGTATCAATAGTTTCATACTCGTTCTTGCTGAGAGGCATTTCATTGTTGGATCCATCACCATTTCTTTTACCATTGTAAAATTGATTTTTGTGTATTGGTTTTATATCTTGTAACTTTGATAAACTTGCTTATCAGTTCTAGTAACTTTTAAATATGTTTGATTAGATTTTCTACATTGATAATCACATTGTTTATGAATAAAGTTTCTGTAGATGCCCTTTATAAGGTTGAAAAAATTCCCTTCTAGTCCTATTTTGCTAATTTATGAATTGTATTACTAGGTTCAGTTCAGTTCAGTCACTCAGTTGTGTCTGATTCTTTGCAACTCCATGAATCGCAGCACGCCAGGCCTCCCTGTCCATCACCAACTCCCCGAGTTCACTCAGACTCATGTCCATCAAGTCAGTGATGCCATCCAGACATCTCATCCTCTGTCGTCCCCTTCTCCTCCTGTCCCCAATCCCTCCCAGCATCAGAGTCTTTTCCAATGAGTCAACTCTTCCCATGAGGTGGCCAAAGTACTGGAGTTTCAGCTTTAGCATCATTCCTTCCAAAGAAATCCCAGGGCTGATCTCCTTCAGAATGGACTGGTTGGATCTCCTTGCAGTCCAAGAGACTCTCAAGAGTCTTCTCCAACACCACAGTTCAAAAGCATCAATTCTTTGGCGCTCAGCTTTCTTCACAGACCAACTCTCACATCCATATGTGACCACAGGAAAAACCATAGACTTGACTAGACGAAACTTTGTTGGCAAAGTAATGTCTCTGCTTTTGAATATGCTATCTAGGTTGGTCATAACTTTCCTTCCAATGAGTAAGCGTCTTTTAATTTCATGGCTGCAATCACCATCTGCAGTGATTTTGGAGCCCCCCCAAAAATAAAGTCTGACACTGTTTCCACTGTTTCCCCATCTATTTCCCATGAAGTGATGGGACCAGATGCCATGATCTTCGTTTTCTGAATGTTGAGCTTTAAGCCAACTTTCAGGTTTATGTTCTTTGATCAATTAATTGCTTTATTATAATAAAAGGACCCTCTTTATTTCTGAAAATATCCTTTTCTCTGAAGGATCCTTTGTTGGTTATTAAGGTAGCCACACCAGCTTTAGTCTGATTAGTGTTGGGATGGAAAAAGATATACCATGCTCTATCTTTATATTTACAGTGTGTTTTTGTAGGTAGTGGTGTAGTTCAGTTTTGCTTTCTTATCCAACCTTAAAATCTGTGCCTTTAAATTGAGGACTTTCAGCCATATGTATTTAATGTATTTATTGATATGATTAGTTAAAGTTATCTTGCTCTTTGTATTTTTCTCATGTATTTGTTTTCTCTACCTCTCCAGTTTTGTATTAATTAAATCTTTTTTTTAATAATTCAGTTTTATCTCATTTTTTTGGCTCATTACCCCATCACTTTGCTGATGTACTCTAGCCATTGGTTCTTTTTTTCTCTAATTTTTGAGAAAAATTTAAAATATAATGTATAAATTTAAGGTGTACAATATAATGATCTGATACATGAGAAAAATGAAAGTGAACATGCTCCATTGGCTGCTCCATTGTGTCTGATTCTTTGCAACTCCATGGACTGTAATGGAGCCCACCAGGCTCCTCTGTCCATGGAATTCTTCAGGAAAGAATATTGGTATCCATTCCCTTCTCCAGGAGATCTTCCCAACCCAGGGATAGAGCAGACTCTTTACTGTCTGAGCCAACTGATACATGTATGCAATGTAAAATGATTACAACCACGAAGTTAGCACATTCTTCTCCTCACAAATTGTTTTTTTTCTGGTTATTGTGAGAAACTTAAGATCTAATCTTTTAGCAACTTTCAAGTATACAATACAGTATTGTTAACTATAGTCATTATACTATGCATTAGATTCCTAGAACTTATTCGTATTGTAACTGAAAGTTCGTACCTTTGACCAACACGTCCCCATTTCCCTCATCACGCGTCCCCTGGCAGCCACCATTATACTCTGTTTCTATGAGTTTGGTGTTTTGTTTTTTTAATTCCACAGTGAGATCATATAGTATTTGTCTTTCTGTGACTTATTTCACTTAGCATAATGCCCTCAAGGGGCTTCCCAGGTGCACTAGTGGTAAAGAAGCCTCCTGCTAATACAGGAGATGTAAGAGGCATGGGTTCGATCCCTGGGTTGGGAAGATCCTCTGGAGGAGGAAATGGCAACCAACTCCAGCATTCTTGCCTGGAGAATCCCCTGGACAGTGGATCCTGGTGGGCTATAGTCCACAGGGTTGCAAAGAGTCAGACATGACTGAAGCAAGGGAGCAAAGGCCCTCAAGATTCATCCATGTTATTGCAAATGGCAGCTTTTGCTTCTCTTCTTTTATGGCTGAATGTTGTTCCATTATATGCATGCACACATCTTTTTATAATCCATTAATTTGTCAAGGGATATTTAGGTTGCTATAGTCAAGGCTATGGTTTTTCCTGTGGTCATGTATGGATGTGAGAGTTGGACTGTGAAGAAGGCTGAGTGCCAAAGAATTGATGCTTTTGAACTGTGGTGTTGGAGAAGACTCTTGAGAGTCCCTTGGACTGCAAGGAGATCCAACCAGTCCATTCTGAAGGAGATCAGCCCTGGGATTTCTTTGGAAGGAATGATGCTAAAGCTGAAACTCCAGTACTTTGGCCACCTCATGTGAAGAGTTGACTCATTGGAAAAGACTCTGATGCTGGGAGGGATTGGGGGCAGGAGGAGCAGGGGATGACAGAGGATGAGATGGCTGGATGGCATCACTGACTCAATGGACGTGAGTCTGAGTGAACTCTGGGAGTTGGTGGACAGGGACAGGGAGGCCTGGCATGCTGTGATTCATGCGGTCACAAAGAGTTGGACATGACTGAGCGACTGAACTGAACTGATGGTGAACATGGGGTGCAGATATTTCTTTCAAATAGTGATTTCATTTCTTTTTGATATATATCCAGAAGTGGGATTACTGGACTATATGGCAGTTCTATTTTTAATTTCTTGAGTAACCTCCATACTGTTTTCAGTAGTGGCTGTACCAGTTTACATTCTCACAGTGTAAAAGTGTTCTTTTTTCTCTACATCCTCATCAGCATTTATTGTTTGTAGACTTTTTGACGATGGTCATTCTGAGCCATTGATGTTTGATTTCAAAATCATTCCTGGGACTTCCAATCCTTGTTTACTTGAAGACAGAATCCCTGATCCTCCCTGATGAATGGCACATGTCTCATTCCCTCAATCAAATCTTCTTAGAGAACAAGACATCAAACAACTAGTTATGAGCTCTGGAACCCGTGCCTCATTGTATTGTAGCGATCTTTTGCTACTCAAGGTGGGGTGAGGGAAAGAGCTCTGATCCCTAGTTACTGCTAGGCCTCTTCTTTTCTGTTCTTTATTACTCTGAGTTTTCGTTATGATGTTTCAATGGAAGCACTCTTCTCCTAGATTCCCAAGATACCCTGGCCTCAGCTACCTTCAGGCCTGACCTTATGTTATATCTGCCTCTTGTTCTAAGGGATGGAGAAGGCAATAGCACCCAACTCCAGTACTGTTGCCTGGAAAATCCCATGGACGGAGGAGCCTGGTGGGCTGCAGTCCATGGGGTCGCTAAGAGTTGGACACGACTGAGCGACTTCACTTTCACTTTTCACTTTCATGCATTGGAGGAGGAAATGGCAACCCACTCCAGTGTTCTTGCCTGGAGAATCCCAAGGACGGGGGAGCCTGGTGGGCTGCCATCTTTGGGGTCACACAGAGTCGGACACGACTGAAGCGACTTAGCAGCAGTAGCAGCAGTTCTAAGGGAATGAATTATCCTGGGTGATGGGTCTGTGGTCAGCTGTGGCTTTCCTGAGCTGCCAGATCCTTACTATATCCAGGCCTGAGGCTCCAGAGAGAAGCAGCTTCTCCAGCTGTGGACAGGGGTAGAGGTCTGTGTGTTTCCTCCTACTCCAACATAGGATCAGGAGAACCCTTTTACACATGGCCTTATCCATCCTTTATGCTAAATACTTTGCGAGACTTGAAGTTTCTGCCTGAGCTAGAGAGTTCCCAGCTGAGGAAGTAGAGATATGCCTTGAGTGGGACTTACACAGTGGGACCTCTGTGGTCCTACTCTTTCCTTGTCTGGTTCATTGTACCAGAAAAGGCATCATGGTAGGGAGGGATGGTGGGAAATGGGGCAGGGTCTCACAGTCACTATGATTCTTGGTTTGGGTGGATGATGTTCAAATGGATCTACAGGATGTAGTAACAGTGCAGGCCCTTACTCAAGGAGGGCTTAGAGGTAGGTTTTCTCCTAAACAAGGATTTTATCTGCCCAACTTTAGGAATGATTATTTAATATGAGTAGCAAAGATGTTTCTAGTTGAACTAGAAGAAACTACTCTCATTTCTTATGAAGAAAGGGCCTCAAATGTGGGAGAACGGCTGTAGACTTTACTACATCCTTTATTTGCTTGGTGCTTTGATGGAAGATTCTCCTTTGAATATCCAAGGTGTACTGCTTTAGAAGCATAAATCACTGGGGCAGAGAAATCTTGGGCTTTCAAATGATCTCCTTCTCCTAGAAGTCAGGGAGAAGCTGTGGGTGAGCCTCTGGTGATCCAGACTGAGTGAAACTCGTGGGCATGGGCAGAAAATCACCTTATGCTGGGGAATCTTCAAAAGGGACTCTGACAACTAATTATGGCTGTAGCAACCATTAACCTGGGAAGGGAGGAAATTCTCTAAACCTCACTAACAACTATCTAGTGAGTGTTTCCATCCTAGTGACCACACCTTCAGAATTCATGATTAGGATAAATGAGAAATGTGAGATGTCAGGGTCCATGGCATGTATTTAAAAGTCACACCCAGTTACCAGCAAGGACAACAGCAAAGTGGGGACAACTGGAGTATCAGCTACAGTTAAAAGCCTGGTCTTGCTCGGCACAAGGATCAGCCAATTCATAGTAGCCCTGCATTCCATCCTGGGAATTATTGTTCATTATATTTAACCACCACTCTAGGACTTTAAAGATGTCTCCTTTCTTAAGTCTTGATGGAAAGAGTATGCCTTCTGCATCCTTTAATAGGATGTAATTGAAGAGATGTGTGTGCATGCTAAGTCGCTTCAGTGGTGTCCCATTCTTTGTGACCCTATGTACTATAGCTCGCCAGGCTCTTCTGTCCATGCAATTCTCCAGGCAAGAATACTGGACTGGGTTTCCATGCCCTCCTCCAGGGATCTTCCTGACCCAGGGATCAAACCTGAGTCTCCGGCAGCTCCTGCATTGCAGGCGGATTGTTAACCCCTGAGCCACTGGGGAAGCCCAATTATTTAGATAGTGATTTCCTAATTCATATATTATAAATCCACTCAGGATTTCTATATTGTGAAGTGCTGAATCGACAGAAATTCTTTGTTTACAATATACAAGCCAGAACCTAGCTAGGACCACCTTTGAGTTCAAATTTCTGAGTTTGTTCAGAGGCAAGCTGGCTACTTCAGCTTTTATAGTCAAATCCATAATCTGGTAATTCCACCCATATCGCTAAATAAAGCCTAAAGTAAAGATTAGAACTTGCTTGGTCTAGCAGCTTCACATTTTCTAGTTCAATCTCATACATGTTCCCATATTTTGCAAATTCAGGTAGCAATATTCTGCAGTTCTTTTGGCTGGTAAATTTTCCATTTATAATCGCAGACCATTCTTCCTCTACTGCCACCATGTGGCAAACACAGAGATGTACCACTCAGGTCTCTTGCTGTCTGGGTTTCTAGCCTCATTGTGGGGAGTTCAGGACACAGCAGCTTCTAGCTGTGAGATCCTTCAGGATCTGCCTCTGTGGTCACTTTCCTCACCCACGATCACCCCCTTGCTGGGAAAGTTCATATCCAGTGACTGAATAGGAGAGGGTGAAAAAGGCTGGGCATTGCAGCCCGAAACAGGATAACTCTGGTAAGCAGTATTGCCTCTTGAGTTCCCCGCCTGTTTGGTTAGAAGATTTGTTGGGCTTGCATCCCAAATTCCGTCTCAGATTGGTTCTAGAAAATCCAACCTGCGACAGTTGGTACTAGAAGTGGTATGGACTGAAAAACAAGTGATAAGTTGTGGTTTGGAGCTGGGTTATTCACTGCCCCACTGGTAATGAGGACCTTATGCAAACTTTCACTGGTGGCATATGGTGGTGGTCTACCATGTGGCAGGGTTGGTTGCACTAGTGGGTGCGATGTGTCAGGTATTTGAGACATGGAGGAAATAGAAGCTATGATAAGCTTTCTTTCAAAAAGAAAATGAACAAGCAATTGAAATAGATGTGAGAGCCAGAGGACTTATTTCATTATATATAAAGAAATATCCATTTCCTGCATCAGGAAGGCAGAAAAAGATGTCCAAACTCAGGACCCAGTGGTCTGAGTGATAGAATGTGAAAGATGGTTAAAAAGCCCAATCTAAGCAGATGTGTTAGAGCAAGTTTAGGACTGGCTGAGAGACTCTGGACTTCTAACACCTGAGATGGGACTATTTGGGTAGATAAATTTTGATGCCCCCCAAATTTCTGAAAGTGCAGAAATGGCTCATGTCTTCTTAATTAAGAGTTGCTCTTTTTGGGTTGAAAGACAGTCCGTAAAAATTTCTGCTACAAATCTTCCCAACCCTTGTCTTGGCCAGTAGGTATATTCATGATTCAGTTACAGAATAATCTAGTTTGAGAAGTGCAGGGTTGGATTGGGAAGGGACAGGAGTATATTTCAAAGGAGTTGTAGAATTTCTAGTAGGAGTTATGGTGTAAGCCTGAGACTAGACTGTGAGGGTCCTTAACTTTGGGACTGATATCAATAACAAAATATGAAAGAATTTATTGACTTGGTAGTACTCTCCTGCAGTAAAAAATTTAAGCCTTGCAAAGACAGCAGGATGTGACGCAAACTTACCGTTCAGTTCAGTTCAGTCACTCAGTCGTGTCCGACTCTTTGCCACCCCATGAACCGCAGCACGCCAGGCCTCCCTGTCCATCACTCCTGGAGCCCACCCAAACCCATGTCCATTGAGTCGGTGATGCCATCCAGCCATCTCATCCTCTGTCGTCCCCTTCTCCTTCTGCCCTCAATCTTTCCCAGCATCAGGTTCTTTTCAAATGAGTCAGCTCTTGGTGTCAGGGGGCCAAAGTACTGGAGTTGCAGCTTCAAAATCAGTCCTACCAATGAACACCCAGGACTGATCTCCTTTAGGATGGACTGGTTGGATTTCCTTGCAGTCCAAGGGACTCTCTAGAGTCATCTCCAACACCACAGTTCAAACGCATCAATTCTTTGGCACTTAGCTTTCTTTATAGTCCAACTCTCACATCCATACATGACCACAGGAAAAACCATAGCCTTGACTAGACGGACCTTTGTGGACAAAGTAATGTCTCTGCTTTTGAATATGCTGTCTAGGTTGGTCATAACTTTCCTTCCAAGGAGTAAGTGTCTTTAATTTCATGGCTGCAGTCACCATCTGCAGTGATTTTGGAGCCCCCCCAAAATAAAGTCTGACACTGTTTCCACTGTTTCTCCATCTATTTCCCATGAAGGGATGGGACCGGATGCCATGATCTTCGTTTTCTGAATGTTGAGCTTTAAGCCAACTTTTTCACTCTCCTCTTTCACTTTCATCAAGAGGCTCTTTAGTTCTTCTTCAATTTATGCCATAAGGGTGGTGTCATCTGCATATCTGAGGTTACTGATATTTCTCCCAACAATCTTGATTCCAACTTGTGCTTCCTCCAGCCCAGCATTTCTCATGATGTACTCTGCATAGAAGTTCAATAAGCAGGGTGACAATATACAGCCTTGACATACTCCTTTTCCTATTTGGAACCAGTCTGTTGTTCCATGTCCAGTTTTTACTGTTGCTTCCTGACCTGCATACAGGTTTCTCAAGAGGCAGGTCAGGTGGTCTGGTATTCCCATTTCTTTAAGAATTTTCCAGTTTATTGTGATCCACACAGTCAAAGGCTTTGGCATAGTCAATAAAGCAGAAATGGATGTTTTTCTGGAACTCTCTTGCTTTTTCTATCATCCAGAGGATGTTGGCAATTTGATCTCTTGTTCCTCTGCCTTTTCTAAATACAGCTTGAATGTCTGGAAGTTCATGGTTCACATACTACTGAAGCCTGGCTTGGAGAATTTTGAGCATTACTTTACTGGTGTGTGAGATGAGTGCAATTGTACGGTAGTTTGAGCATTCTTTGATGTTGTCTTTCTTTGGGATTGAAATGAAAACTGACTTTTTCCAGTCCTGTGGCCACTGCTGAGTTTTCCAAATTTGCTGGCATATTGAGTGCAGCACTTTGACAGCATCATCTTTCAGGATTTTCAATAGCTCAAGTGGAATTCCATCACCTCCACTAGCTTTGTTCGTAGGGATGCTTCCTAAGGCCCACTGGACTTCACATTCCAGGATGTCTGGCTCTAGATGAGTGATCACACCATCATGGTTATCTGGATCATTAACATCTTTTTTGTAGTGTTCTTCTGTGTATTCTTGCTACCTCTTCTTAATCTCTTCTGCTTCTGTTAGGTCCCTTACCATTTCTATCCTTTATAGAGCCCATCTTTGCATGAAATGTTCCCTAGGTATCTCTAATTTTTTGAAGGGATCTATAGTCTTTCCCATTCTATTATGAAACCATAATGGCTATGAAGTCAAAATGCTATGATTATTATGAAGACACTAGAGGACTGAATTGGAAGATTCAGGAAAGTAAGCATGGTATAATTAATATACTAGCTGAATCTGCAATACTCAAAGGATGATTATGTTCTATGTAAACATATGGACAATTTGCAAGAAGTCACATCAATTGGTTATGTGTCTGAAAGGAAAAAGACTGGAAAATCAGAGACAAGAATTTCTAGGGTAGTCATTTGGATGAATATGCTAAAGTGGGCACAACACGTGAAGAATTTTGTGTCCAGTGGTAGTGTTCACCAAGAAGTGTTCACCATGGAAGACATACTGAACAACCAAAACTACAGAATGACTCAGTCACCTGACAGTAGGCAGCCTCTGTACTGATCAGCCCTGTGTTCGGATGGTGAGCACATGAATCAAACGGCAATTAGCCCACCAGGCTCTTCTCTCCATGCAATTCTCCAGGCAAGAATACTGGAGTGGGTAGCCATTCCCTTTTTACAGGGGATCTTCCTGACCCAGACATTGAACCCAGATCTCCTGCATTGCAGGCAGTTTCTTTACTGTCTGAGCAACCAAGGAAATCCCATAGGGTCATTATATGAGCTATGTATGCCCCAATAAGGTGGACTTCATTTACCAAGGATGATCTACCTACTGTTGCCTCTGAATGTCCAGCCTGCCAGCCACAGACCCAATGCAAAGTTCCTGCTATGGCACCATTTGTGGTAGGCAACCACAAATGATGGTTTATGATGGCCCCATGTATCCTGGTGTTCTGCTTCCTGATAATGATGCTTTGTGTATTCCCCTCACTATTAGTTGGTTTGACTTAATGACATATTTTTAACAAATAGAATATGGAAAAAGTAATCGATTCAGTTCAGTTCAGTTGCTCAGTTGTATCCAACTCTTTGCAACCCCATGGACTGCAGCACACCAGGCCTCCCTGTCCATTCCCAACTCCCAGAGTTTATTCAAACTCATGTCCATTGAGTCGGTGATGCCATCCAACCATTTCATCCTCTGTCGTCCCCTTCTCCTCCCACCTTCAATCTTGCCCAGCGTCAGGGTCTTTTGAAATAAGTCAGTTCTTTGCATCAGGTGGCCAAAGAACTGGAGTTTCAGCTTCAACATCAGTCCTTCCAATGAATATTCAGGACTGATTTCCTTTAGGATGGACTGGTTGGATTTCCTTGCAGTCCAAGGGACTCTCAAGAGTCTTCTCCAACACCACAGTTCAAAAGCATCAGTTCTTCGGCGCTCAGCTTTCTTTATAGTCCAGCTCTCACATCCATATATGACTACTGGAAAAACTATAGCCTTGAGTAGATGGACCTTTTGTTGGCAAAATAATGTCTCTGCTTTTTAATATGCTGTCTAGGTTGGTCATAGTTTTTCTTCAAGGAATAAATGTCTTTTAATTACATGGCTACAGTGATTTTGTAGCCCAAACAAATAAAGTCTGTCCCTGTTTCCACTGTTTCCCTATCTATTTGCCATGAAGTGATGGGACCAAATGCCATGATCTTTGTTTTCTGAATGTTGATTTTTAAGCCAACTTTTCCACTCTCTTCTTTCACTTTCATCCAGAGGCTCTTTAGTTCTTCTTTGCTTTCTGCCATAAGAGTGGTAGTATCTGTATATCTGAGGTTATTCATATTTCTCCCAGTAACCTTGATTTCAGCTTGTGCTTCATCCAGCCTAGCGTTTCTCATGATGTACTCTGCATAGAAGTTAAATAAGCACGGTGACAATATACAACCTTGATGTACTCCTTTCCCTATTTGGAACCAGTCTGTTGTTCCGTGTGTAGTTCTAACTGTTGTTTCCTGACCTGCATACAGATTTCTCAAGAGGCAGGTCAGGTGGTCTGGTATTCCCATTTCTTTCAGAATTTTCCACAGTTTGTTGTGATCCATACATTCAAAGGCTCTGGCATAGTCAATAAAACAGAAGTAGGTGATTTTCTGGAATTCTCTTGCTTTTTCAATGATCCAGTGAATGTTGGCAATTTGATGACTGGTTCCTCTGCCTTTTCTAAATCCAATTTGAACATCTGGAAGTTCATGGTTCATGAACTATTGAAACCTGGCTTGGAGAATTTTGAGCATTACTTTGCTAGTGTGTGAGATGAGTAAAACCATATGGTAGTTTCAGCATTCTTTGGCATTGCCTTTCTGTGGGACTAGAATGAAAAGTGACCTTTTCCAGGCCTGTGGCCACTGCTGAGTTTTCCAAATTTGCCGGCATATTGAGTGCAGAACTTTCACAGCATCATCTTTCAGGATTTGAAATAGTTCAACTGGATTCCGTCACCTCTACTAACTTTGTTCATAGTGATGCTTCCTAAGGCCCACTTGACTTCACATTTCAGGATGTCTGGCTCTAGATGAGTAATCATACCATCATGGTTCTATGGGTTAAGAAGATCTTTTTTGTATAGTTCTTCTGTGTATTCTTGCCTTCTCTTCTTAATATCTTCTGCTTCTGTTAGGTCCACATCATTTCTGTCTTTTATTGTACCCATCTTTGCATGAAATGTTCCCTTTGTATCTCTAATTTTCCTGAAGCAACCTCTAGTCTTTCCCATTCTATTATTTTCCTCCATTTCTTTGCACTGATCACTGTGAAGGCTTTCTTATCTCTCCTTGCTATCTTTGAAACTTTGCATTCAAATAGGTATATCTTTCCTTTTCTCCTTTGCCTTTTGCCTCCCTTCTTTTCTCAGCTATTTGTAAGGCTTCCTCAGACAACAATTTGGCTTTTTTTGCATTTCTTTTTCTTGAGGATGGTCTTGATCCCTGTATCCTGTACAATGTCATGAACCTCCATCCATTGTTCTTTAGGCATTCTGTCTATCAGACCTAATCCTTTGAATCTATTTGTCACTTCCACTGTATAATTGTAACAGGATTTGATTTAGGTCATACCTGAATGGTCTAGTGGGTTTCCCTACTTTCTTCAATTTAAGTCTGAATGTGGCAATAAGCAGTTCGTGATCTGAGCCACAGTCAGCTCCCAGTCTTGTTTTTGCTGACTGTATAGAGTTTCTCCATCTTTGGCTGCAAAAAATGTAATCAATCTGATTTCAGTATTGAGCATCTGGTGATGTCCATGTGTAGAGTCTTCTCTTGTGTTGTTGGTAGAGGGTGTTTGCTGTGACCAGTGCGTTTTCTTGGCAAAACTCTATTAGCCTTTGCCCTACTTCATTACTTCATTCTGTACTCCAAGGCCAAATTTGCCTGTTACTCCAGGAGTTTCTTGACTTCCTACTTTTGCTTTCCAGTCCCCTATGATGAAAAGGACATCTTTTTTGGGTGCTAGTTCTAGAAGCTCTCATAGGTCTTCATAGAATCGTTCAACTTCAGCTTCTTCAGCATTACTGGTTGGGGCATAAACTTTGATTACTGTGATATTGAATGGTTTGCCTTGGAAATGAACAGAGATCATTCTGTCGTTTTTGAGATTGTATCCAAGTACTGCATTTTGGGCTCTTTTGTTGACCATGATGGCTACTCCATTTCTTCTAAGGGATTCCTGCCCACAGTAGTAGATATAATGGTCATCTGAGTTAAATTCACCCATTCCAGTCCATTTTAGTTCACTGATTCCTAAAATGTCAACGTTCACTCTTGCCATCTCCTGTTTGACCACTTCCAATTTGCTTTGATTCATGGACCTGACATTCCAGGTTCCTATGCAATATTGCTTGTTACAGCATAGGACCTTGCTTCTATCACCAGTCACATCCACAACTGGGTGTTGTTTTTGCTTTGGCTCTATCTCTTCATTCTTTCTGGAGTTATTTCTCCACTGATCTGCAGTAGCATATTGGGCACCTACTGACATGGGGAGTTCACCTTTCAATGTCCTATCTTTTTGCCTTTTCATACTGTTCATGGGATTCTCAAGGCAAGAATACTGAAGTGGCTTGCCATTCTCCTCTCCAGTGGACCACGTTTTGTCAGAACTCTCCACCATGACCTGTCCATCTTGGGTGGCCCTACCTGGCTCATAGTTTTATTGAGTTAGTCAAGGTTTTGTTCCCTGTAATCAGATTGGTTAGTTTTCTGTGATTGTGATTTTCAGTCTGTCTGCCTTCTGATGGAGAAGGATAAGAGGCTTATGGAAGCTTCCTGATGGGAGAGACTGACTGAGGGGAAAACTGGGTTTGTTCTGATGGGCAAGGCCATGCTCAGTAAGTCTTTAATCCAATTTTCTCTTGATGGGTGGAGCTGTGTTTCCTCCCTGCTATTTACCTGGGGCAGTGGTCATGTATGGATGTGAGAGTTGGACTGTGAAGAAAGCTGAGCACCAAAGAATTCATGCTTTTGAACTGTGGTGTTGGATAAGACTCTTGAGAGTCTTGGAGTGCAAGAGTCCAAGAATCCCTTGGACTGCAAGGAGATCCAGCCAGTCCATTCTGAAGGAGATCAGCCCTGGGTGTTCTTTGGAAGGAATGATGCTAAAGCTGAAACTCCAGTACTTTGGCCACCTCATGAGAAGAGTTGACTCACTGGAAAAGACTCTGATGCTGGGGGGGATTGGGGGCAGTAGGAAAAGGGGACGACAGAGGATGAGATGGCTGGATGGCATCACCAACTCGATGGACATGAGTTCGAGTGAACTCCGGGAGATGGTGATGGACAGGGAGGCCTGGTGTGCTGTGATTCATGGGGTCGCAAAGAGTCGGACAGGACTGAGCGACTGAACTGAACTGAACTGAAACAATGGTGGCTTCCCTGGTGGCTCAGAGGGTAAAGCATCTGCCTGCAATGCTGGAGACCTGGGTTTGACCCCTGGGTGGGGAAGATTCCCCTGGAGAAGGAAATGGCAACCCCCTCCAGTATTCTTGCCATTCTTTCCCATTCTTGCCACGGGAAAACCCCATGGATGGAGAAGCCTGGTGGGCTATAGTCCATGGAGTCGCAAAGAGCTGGACACGACTGAGCGACTTCACTTTCACTTTCAAACAATGGTGCAGGTAATGAAGATAATGGCAACCTCCTTCAGAAGGTCCCATGCAGGCACTGCTATACTCAGTGCCCCCAACCCTCCAGCAGGCCACTGCCGGCTCATGCCTCTGCTGGAGACTCCTGGACACTCACAGACAAATCTGGGTCAGTGTCTTGTGGGGTCGCTGCTCCTTTCTCTTGGGTACTGGTGCACACGGTTCTGTTTGTGCCCTCCAAGAGTCTATTTCCCAGTCCTGTGTAACTTCTGGCTGCTCTGTGGTGGGGTTAATGGCGCTCTCCTCCAAGAGGGCTTATTCCATGCCCAGGTCTGCTGCGCCTGTCTCTGCAGCAGCCCACTGCTGACCCACACCTCCACAGGAGATGCTCAGAGACAGTTCTGTCTCAGTCTCTGTGAGGTCTCTGGGTCCTGGTGTGCATAAGGTTTGTTTGAGCCCTCTGAATGTCTCTGGTGGGAATGGGGTTTGATTCTAAATGCAAATTTGCCCCTCTTACCATCTTGCTGGGACTTCTCTGCCCTTGGACGTTGGGTATCTTCTCAAAGTTGCTCTAGCACCATGCAGCTGCTGCTCCAGGTCCACGCAGCTGGCAAAAGTGACAGGCAATAGTAAAAAATTATGTGTAATTCTTAATATTACTGTTTTCTGTGAATATTCATGTCTTTTTTCTATGACTTTGACTCTTGAGAGCATCTATTTGAATGGGCATAATATCACAATCACGAATTTGATGTTGGGGAAACAGAAGAAATGTCTGACTCCCATTGCCATCAACAGTGATATGCTGGGTACTGCTTCTGAGAAAGATTAAAACAATGAGGACTGTCTCTGTGTTAGTTTATAATTGTTGCTTAACAAATTACTACAGCTTAGTAAATTACAACAGAACACATTTATTATCTCATGATTTCTGTGGGCAGGAGTCTGGGCATGGCTTAGGAGGGTCTTCTGTTCAGAATCTTATAGGGTTCCACTGAGGTGCCAGCCACACTGAGTTCTCATTTGGAGGCTTGTTGAGCAAAGAATCCTTGTCCAAGCTCATTCTGGTTGTTGGCAGAATTCATGTCCTCGTTGTTATAGGACCGAAGCCCTCAGGCCCTCATGTAGCCTTCTCTCTAGGCCCCAAATGGTTGTTGCTTCTTTAAGGCTGACTGGAGAATCTCTCCAGTTCCCTAAGACTGTGAGTCTTATATAATGTCGGCTAACAAGACAGTGACTTGCTAACCCCTTTGCCATTTTCTATTGGTATAAAAGTGAGTCATATACCCCACCTATATTCAGGGGAAGAAGACCTCAGCAGGGCTACAAAGACATGACTTTTAGGGTGACTCAAGGTGTACTAGCTACAACCTCCCAGCTGCTGATCAGCTAACCAAAAACAAAGGGCAAATGCATACTCCATAGCCAAATAACTTCAGCATATCAAGTGCCAAGAATATCTTATTCTTTGAAGCCATCGATTTCCCTTTCTGATGACAAATTTGGCTTTTTCAGTTACTTTGATGGGGAAAAAGTATTATGGAATAATATGTCTCATTTTAACTTATAAATGAACATTCTTTATAACTTTCGCTGACATAAATCCATTACCATGTGTATTAGTCATGGGGTCTCCAGAGAAAGAGAGCCATTAGGAGACCTCCTTCTCTTTCTATTAAAGTCTTCAAATGATTGAATGAAGCCCAGCCACATTATGGAGGTTTATCTGCTTTCCTAAAAATGTTTTAATGATTTAAATGCCAATATCATCTAAAAATAATCTTCACACAAATACCTAGAATAACATTTGACCAATCATCTGGATACCGTGACTGAGCCATGCGTGTGGTGGAGTGGGCTGACATGCCCTCCTGGTGACCTAGCCACACTGAGACATAAAATTAAGGATCACACCATAAAAGGCCTAGTTTTCTTTGTTAGTCTGGTCAACTGCTTAATTTATAGAGAGAAATCAAAGATCAACTGACTTGCATCAGGCTACACTGCGAAATACTGGTATAGAAACTGGCTCTGAACACTTACAGCTGCCATGCTTTATTTTTAATCATAATAAATTATTCATAAAATTACACTGGTGGCATTGGGCTTCCCTGGTGGCTCAGACAGTAAAGAATCCACCTGGAATTTGTGAGACCTGGGTTAGATCCCCTGTGAGACCTTGAGAAGATCCCCTGGAGGAGGCCATGGCAACCCACTCTAGTATTCTTGCCTGGAGAATTCCATGGACAGAGGAACCTGGCAGGCTATAGTCCATGGGGTAGCAAAGAGTCAAACACGACTGAGCGACTAAGCACAACACAGCAAAGTGTGTGTAGGTGTCTCTGTATCTCTAGCAATGGCTGGAAGTACATTGTCTAAGAGATAAGTGGAGGTCTGAAAGAGTGGTCCTACATTTAGAAAGCTAAGAGACATGTGGACCCCTTCTTTGGGTTCCACAAAGTTTTTTTTTTTTTTTTTGGTCAGGGAGGAAGAGGCAGGTAAATGAGAAGGCATAGAGGGTACAACACTTTCTCGAAGCAGTATGGAGAGGGAGAGACAGCAGTGTCCCTCCTGGAGGCAGCCACCTTCTGGGGCAGAAAGGCCATCACCCAGCTGGAGCCTTGCATCCTTACTTTGAGCCTGAAGTCTTGGCTAATGTTCTCCTCCCTGTGTGTCAAGGAGGGAGTGGGAAAAACACCCCAGGTCTATGCAGAGGGGAAAGTCACAGCACACTCCCAAAGCCGTTCCTCTTTCAAGCATTATATCGCTCTTCACCAGGGCCACCATGGACTGGAAGGGATTTCACATACCTATTTCTTTAGGACTAAAAGTCCAACTACATTCAGAGGTGTAGAATGACCTATATTTTTCTATACGAGTCCTAACTTTCCTCATAATATACATGTATCATTTGTGTAATCACATGCCTTTTCTCTCTGCCTTTCTTTCTGCTTTGGCACTAGGTGTAATTATGTGAGTACTGCACTCTGAGAATTCCCTAGAATCCTGGACTTGTCTTTAATGCCTTAGCAGAGAACCCATTTCTACTCCCCGTTGTTGATAACCTAACCATGGCCAGGGACATGCTGAAGTATTCTTCAGTCTATTTTTCCTTTCAAGTTTCAGAGCGAGGTTTAATGTTGTGTGCATTCACACACCAAAGCTGTTTTCAAAAACATAAAGTCTAAATCGTGCTGTAGGTTTCCTCAAGGTCCAGCCTGAGAGCTTGGGCTCTTCCAGAGGCAGATGGAAGGAGGCAGCACCAACAGATACCAGAAGGGCTTCAGGGAGACTGATTTAACTCATCCTTGTTACACTTGTGATTGAGGTAGAACACCCTGGCCAGAGTCGGTCACCAGTTGGTGACCACACCAGCCCCATGCTGTCCAGGGGCCCCGCATGCCATGATGGGAACCCAGCTTCTGGCCAGCTGGCAGCAGTGGGCTCAGGAACCAGCTTAGGGTGACCCCAGGCCCCTGGTCCAGGCACTCTATCCTTCAGTCTGAGAACTGAGGATGACAGGGGACCAAACCCTGCATATAAATCAATACTCACAAATCCTCAGTTGTGTATTTTTCCAAAGCATATTTTGTAATAGGCCTTAACTATGTTCTGGTTTATATGATGATTCAAAGACTTTTTCTTATGAAGTTTTAAATTTTAATGTGAGATATACATTCACTGAAAACAATAGCAAAAAATCAAGTTTATCTTAAAAGAAATAAGCATTACATCATTATATGAGAGTCTTAAATTATTTACCAGCAGATGGCAATATAATCATAAATGCTACTGATCATAGGCAATTAGATAGTTTGTAAAATATGGAAATAGCATATTTCCATGTTTCCAAAGAAATAAAATTCAATTTCACCCCACAGAATTTTCTTGCACCAAGACTTTTTTGGTCTTTTTATATCCATTGAAAAGCTACAAAAAGTCATTAATTTTATGATCTTTATTTTATTTTTAAAGATAAATTTATAAAATTTTATTTAAAACATGAAAAAAAACCCTAAACTATTACAGAGAATCTATGTTAATCAACAATAGACTCAATATTGTAATGATGAATTTTATGAATTTTAAAATGTATAGTATCATTAGAATAGGGCTTTCCTGATAGCTCAGATGGTAAAGAATCAGCCTGCAATGCAGGAGACCCTGGTTCAATTCCTGGGTCAGGAAAATCCACTGGAGAAGGGATAGGCTACTCACTCCAGTATTCTTGGGCTTCCCTTGTGGCTCAGCTGGTAAAGAATAATTAGAATAAGCTTTTGTTGTTGTTGTTGTTATAGTGGGTCTTTAATTGCAAAATCAAACTAAATTATTTACGCTAATTCTAATTTTTTGACAATATGAACATGGTCTATATGCAAGTATTATTGACTTCTAAGGTTCAAAATACCCTCTTTTAAATATCAGAACCCTACTGGTTAAGGGAACCCTTCTATTTTTTTTCCCAATCAATTTCCCTATGAATTAAGCAACAGAAACTTTTGCAGTGAGCTGCTAAGTTTAATATCTGAGCACTTTGATAACTAGAAGAGCTTACACATATGATACATAGTTTTGTTCTTATCACTTCCTTCTATAACATATAAACTAAGCATGTGTATGGGTTTGTAATATGAAGTTAGTGAAAGATTAATCTGTTCTAATATTTTATAATTAAATGAAATTTCTTCAGATTTCTTTTGTCTTTATGGGACTATTAAAAACTATCAAGGAGCCCATATTAGTTTAGTATACTTATAAAGAATCAGGAAAGCCTGAAAATTGCTTAGATCCATGATTTGTAAATTTTATTGCCTTTTAGAATTATCTAGGAAGAATTTAAAACTCACATCCAGGTCATGTCCATACAAATTAAGTAAGAATCTGAGGATGAGATCCACTTATCAGTAATTTTTAAGTTCCTAGGGTGAAGCTAGGGTTTAGACTGAAAGGTTAGACTTAAAGGTTCATATAAATCAACGGAGGATCTTATTAATACATAAACATTCAGTAGATCTGGTGGGTTTTCATTTCCTGCTTTTGTAACCAGCTTCTAGGTGACACTGCTGCATTTACCATGTTTTGGAAAGCATTGGCTTAGCTCTTTAAGGACTCTGGTTCTCAATATTTTGTGCATATCAGAATTACCTGGAAAAATTGGTAAAAACAGGCTCAGAACTTAGTATACTTCAATGAACCCAAGTGATGCTGACTCGCAAAAAGTTTGAGGATGATTGTTTTAAGATAACTAGATTTCCTATAGGTAAATAAACCTAGACATTATCATTTGAACACTCTGTTTCTCTGATAGTAACTTCAAACTTGACTGGCAAGATGATTGGCCTGGCTGGATGCTCTTCTCAGTTGGAAATACCTTCCACCTCCTCTAGTTGTAGAAATTCTACCTACCTTTAAGACCCTGCCCTAATGACAGTTGGTCTAGAAGGTCTGTCTGATAATCACTTCTAAGGGACTTGAACTCTCCTCCAGCTGTGCATAGTTCCATTGGCTCCATTGGCAACTTTTCTCTCCTGCTAGTGTTAAACTAAAACCAGAGGTTGAATTAACATTTCAATTTTCCCTTCCTTTCCTCTGAGTTCTCCTTCAATCAGATTTGATCCCTTTCCTCATTTTAAACTGTATGGTGAGTAAATACTCTGTTCAGGAAAGAGTTAACATGATGGAGACTGTTAAATAAGCTCTATGACTCTGGGTCATGTGAGTCTTGCTACCCACCACATCCACTATACCTGACATATAATGGATATTCACAGGTTATCTTTGGCTCAAATAATGAGAGGAGTGGAAAAATGGGAGTCAAACCATAAAGACATTTTATGGTGAGCTAGGAATTTGAGAGTTGATCTTATAAATAATGTGACACAATTTTTCAATGGGGTATGGTGTGATTAATTTTTTTTTAATATAGAATTTTTGGCAAAAATAGGATGAGAATGAAGAGGAAAAAGAAGGCAAAGAGTCCCATTAGAAGGATATCATATAGTAAAGGTTAGATTAGACATTAAGGGATGGAACAAAGTAAACCACCACTTTTATCAAGCAGCTACTTTATACTACCTATAATGCTAAGTACTTACTGCACATAGTCTTTTATTTTTATAAATATGCCATATAAGAGATATTCTCATTTTATAGATAATGAAATCCAGGCTATGTAACTTCTCAAAGAGGTTAAGTAACTTATTCAAGACTCGTATGTGAGAACTAGAACTGGAACCCCAAAATGTCTAACTCCAAAACCTTACACTGCAGTAACAGTAATGATAGGGATGGAATAAAGAGGGCAGGTTCTGGAGGCATTTTCTTAAAAAAATATCAGTCCTCGGGTAATTTAAAAAATAGTTTACTTGGCTGCACCTGGCCTTGGTTGGGTCACATGGAATCTTCCACCTTTGTTGCAGCATGCTGATCTTTCAGCTGCTGCATGTGAACATTTTAGTTTCAATATGTAGGATCTAGTTCCCTGACCAGGGATTGAACCCATGGCCCCTGCACTGGGAGTATGGAGTCCCAGCCACTGGACCACCAGGAAAGTCCCTGGAGACATTTTTATTTTGAGGAGAACTAACTCACTGGGGTGACTGATTCAGGCTTATGAAAAGCAAGGGAGGGGTATTGTGCAGCATCTCTGTGATTGTTTGTGTTTTGATATTGGCTGTAATGAATGCCATTATGTGTTGAAGACTGATGCGATAGGGTCTGGCTGTTACAGACTCCTAAGAAGAATGGCCCAGGAGAAAGGCAGTGGCTATATGATTCTGACATAGGCCCCCTCATTCGTTTTCTGATTCTCTTAGTGTATTTGTATGGTAACTTGGACACATTATGTTATAAAGATGAGTGTCTGAAAAAAGAGTTTCTGCTGATATTTGGTATAGGAGGTAAGGCAGAGAGCATCTCTTGTGACTCTTCCATTTTTCTGAACCTATTAAATACAGTATTTTAAGGAAAAATACAGTCAATACTGTGCCAAACAGTATGTTTTCAAATCATGAATTTAGAGCTATAATGTGAAAAAAAAATCATCAATAAGGAATTTGTTCATATTGCATAAAATTTAAAATGCTCTGCCTATTTTTTACTTTCAGAGTCCAAATTAATTTAGTCCTGTTAAAATGGGAGAAGTTGTGATGTAATTCCAGATAAGAATAAAACTAATTGAATTTTCTGACAATTGTAGTCTGGCTCTAATTTAAAAAATTCTACTTCAGTTTGGTGGGCATTTAAGTTTTTAGCTTCTATACAGCAGTGTCACAAATGATCTCTTAGGTTTTTTTTTTTTTTTTTTTTCACATCTCTTGTACTTATGCCCATCAAACTGCTTCAGTCTATAAAGTACCTGAAACTCGGCATTATCATAGTAACTGACAATGTAAAAAAATGCTTCAATGCTGCTCAAAGGTGTTCTGTATCTTTTCCAATGTTCTTAATCTTTAAAATTTTTAAAAAATAATTAAAAATAATTTTGAAATAAAATATTAAAAATTATTTTCCTTATCACCATTTTCAAAAGAATGTTTTTTTGTAAGCTAATGAGATGACTGGTGACTGGGGCTCCCTAAATAGTGTCAGCACAAGATCTGGTCACTGGCAAGAACAAGGTGTGAACTTTCAGCATTACGCTTGACCTCAGGGGAAGGGAGAGGGGCTGGAGAATGAGCTAGTAAACTATCATGCTTACACGTGACAAAGCTTTCGTAAAAATATTTAAGCTATAGAGTTAAGAGAGTTTCTGGGTTGGTGAACACACCCGTGTTCGGGGAGGTTGCTGCTACTGCTAAGTCGCTTCAATCGTGTCCAACTCTGTGCAACCCCATAGATGGCAGCCCACCAGGCTCCCCTGTCCCTGGGATTCTCCAGGCAAGAACACTGGAGTGGGTTACCATTTTCTTCTCCAATGCATGAAAGTGAAAAGTGACAGTGAAGTCGCTCAGTCGTGTCCGACTCTTCGAGCGACCCCATGGACCACAGCCTACCAGGCTGCTCCTTCCATGGGATTTTCCAGGCAAGAGTACTGGAGTGGGTTGCCATCGCCTTCTCCATCAGGGAGGTTCAGTTCAGTTCAGTTCGGTTCTGTTGCTCAGTCGTGTCTGACTCTTTGCGACCCCATGAATTGCAGCACACCAGGCCTCCCTGTCCATCACCAACTCCCGGAGTTCACTTAAACTCATGTCCATCGAGTCGGTGATGCCATTCAGCCATCTCATCCTCTGTTGTCCCCTTCTCCTCCTGTCCCCAATCCCTCCCAGCATCAGGGTCTTTTCCAATGAGTCAACTCTTCGCATGAGGTGGCCAAAGTATTGGAGTTTCAGCTTTAGCATCAGTCCTTCCAAAGAAATCCCAGGACTGATCTCCTTTAGGATGGACTGGTTGGATCTCCTTGTAGTCCAAGGGACTCTAAAGTCTTCTCCAACACAGCAGTTCAAAAGCATCAATTCTTCGGGGCTCAGCCTTCTTCACAGTCCAACTCTCACATCCATACATGACCACTGGAAAAACCATAGCCTTGACTACACGGACCTTTGTTGGCAAAGCAAGGTCTCTGCTTTTGAATATGCTATCTATGTTGGTCATAACTTTCCTTCCAAGGAGTAAGCGTCTTTTAATTTCATGGTTGCAATCACCATCTGCAGTGATTTTGGAGCCCCCCCTCAAAATAAAGTCTGACACTGTTTCCACTGTTTCCCCATCTATTTGCCATGAAGTGATGGGACCAGATGCCGTGATCTTTGTTTTCTGAATGTTGAGCTTTAAGCCAACTTTTTCACTCTCCTCTTTCACTTTCATCAAGAGGCTTTTTAGTTCTCTTTATTGTGGCGTTTCCTCGCTCTGTGTGGGTTTGTACAGGTGGCTTGTCAAGGTTTCTTGGTTAGGGAAGCTTGTATCGGTGTTCTGGTGGGTGAAGCTGTATTTCTTATCTCTGGAGTGCAATGAAATGTCCAGTAATGAGTTATGGGATATCTATGGTTTTGGGGTGACTTTGGACTGCCTGTATCTTGGAGCTCAGGGCTGTGTTCCTTGTTGCTGGAGAATTGGCTTGGTATGTCTTGCCCTGAAACTTGTTGGCCCTTGTGTGGTGCTTGGTTTCAGTACAGGTATGGAGGCATTTGATGAGCTCCTGTCACTCATTATCAGAGAAATGCAAATCAAAACCACTATGAGGTACCATTTCACGCCAGTCAGAATGGCTGCAATCCAAAAGTCTACAAGCAATAAATGCTGGAGAGGGTGTGGAGAAAAGGGAACCCTCTTACACTATTGGTGGGAATGCAAACTAGTACAGCCACTATGGAGAACAGTGTGGAGATTCCTTAAAAAACTGGAAACAGAACTGCCTTATGATCCAGCAATCCCACTGCTGGGCATACACACTGAGGAAACCAGAAGGGAAAGAGACACGTGCACCCCAATGTTCATCGCAGCACTGTTTATAATAGCCAGGGCATGGAAGCAACCTAGATGCCCATCAGCAGATGAATGGATAAGAAAGCCGTGGTACATATACACAATGGAGTATTACTCAGCCATTAAAAAGAATACGTTTGAATCAGTTCTAATGAAGTGGATGAAACTGGAGCCTATTATACAGAGTGAAGTAAGCCAGAAAGAAAAACACCAATACAGTATACTAATGCATATATATGGAATTTAGAAAGATGGTAACAATAACCCTGTGTACGAGACAGCAAAAGAGACACTGATGTATAGATCAGTCTTATGGACTCTGTGGGAGAGGGAGAGGGTGGGGAGATTTGGGAGAATGGCATTGAAACATGTATAATATCATGTATGAAATGAGTTGCCAGTCCAGGTTCGATGCATGATATTGTATGCTTGGGGCTGGTGCACTGGGACGACTCAGAGGGAGGCTATGGGGAGGGAGGAAGGAGGAGGGTTCAGGATGGGGAGCACGGGTATATCTGTGGCGGATTCATTTCGATGTTTGGCAAAACTAATACATTATTGTAAAGTTTAAAAATAAAATAAAATTTTTTAAAAAAGAGGTTTTTTAGTTCCTCTTCACTTTCTGCCATAAGGGTGGTGTCATCTGCATATCTGAGGTTATTAATGTTGGTTCACCCTAAATGCAGTGTTCAAGACCCTTTAATCCTCACTCTCTGTGCCTTTTCATCTAGGGAACGTTTGTATCTTTTATAATATCCTTTATAATAAACTGGTAAACTTAAGTGTTAAAAATTATTTTTCTAATTCTGAAAAAATATTTTATAAAATATATAAAGGCATGAAGGAAAAAAAGTTTCCCATAATCTCATTGCCAGTCACTGGTAGCATACTCTAAGTAACTTTGGAGTGAAAATATATCCACCCCTTCACCTGATTTTGTAATAGAGTAAATAGTATTCAATATTGTAATTGACACTCTGTCAGATCAGATCAGTTGCTCAGTCGTGTCCGACTCTTCGCGATCCCATGAATCGCAGCACACCAGGCCTCCCTGTCCATCACCAACTCCCAGAGTTCACTCAGACTCACGTCCATCGAGTCAGTGATGCCATCCAGCCATCTCATCCTCTGTCGTCCCCTTCTCCTCCTGCCCCCAATCCCTCCCAGCATCAGAGTCTTTTCCAATGAGTCAACTCTTCCCATGAGGTGGCCAAAGTACTGGAGTTTCAGCTTTAGCATCATTCCTTCCAAAGAACACCCAGGGCTGATCTCCTTCAGAATGGACTGGTTGGATCTCCTTGCAGTCCAAGGGACTCTCAAGAGTCTTCTCCAACACCACAGTTCAAAAGCATCAATTCTTCGGCTCTCAGCCTTCTTCACAGTCCAACTCTCACATCCATACATGACCACAGGAAAAACCATAGCCTTGACTAGACGAACCTTTGTTGGCAAAGTAATGTCTCTGCTTTTGAATCTGTAGGAACATATTAAAAGATGCAGAAAAAGAGGCATGTGGAAATGGATGTTTTGTGATACCAAAAGATCCAACAAGGAATTATTTTATTTCACTGAAGGGCCCAAGGGATGCATTTACAATCAGGAATGTATTGAGAGAAATCAGTATTAAGTGAAAGTGCTGTGGTGATTTCTCTGCAGGCCAAGGTTGACAGTAGAAAAATTGGTCATAGAGCTGGACTTATTAACTGCAGTGGAAATGACAGGGCCACAAAGCAATAGAGGTTGGTGGTGGTTAGCTTCCAGAAGCTAAACAATCACAATTATCATAAGAGTCAGTAAGGTTGAAGTGTGTTTGTGTGTTAGTCATTCAGTCACGTCCAATTCTTTGTGACCCCATGGACTGTAACCTGCCAGACTCCTTTGTCCATGGAATTCTCCAGGCAAGAATACTGGAGTGGTTTTCATTCCCTTCTCTAGGGAATCTTCTTGACCCAGGGATCAAACGCAGGTCTCCTGCATTGCAGGCAAATTCTTTACCATCTAAACCATTAGGGAAGCCCAGTAAGGTGGAAGGGGAGTCATCAAAATGGCTTGACCTTGAAGGAATTGCAAAGATGATTAAAGTACATGATGTCAAGGGAAAAACAGGTTTAACTGTACATGCTAAAGGCAGAAGACAAAAATACATAAGCGGGAGACCAAAGTCAGTTACTCCCTGCTCCAACATAGTATCTTGCTCAAGACCTGGACTCAATCCATTTCTCAGATCTGGAATCTGTTGACTGAAGAGGTGTTCAGGATAGAGTTGCTAACTAAAATACTGGATGCCTAGTTAAATTTGAATTTCAGATAAACAACAGTGTTTTAGTATAAGCATGCTCTATACAATACTTGGGAAGTATTTTGGCTAAATATTATTCATTGCTTATCTGAAATTCAAATTTAACTGTGTTTTTTTTTTTTTTTTTGGTTGTTGTTGTTAAATCTGGCCAGCATACCCCTAGAAATTCCACAGCAAAACATATACTATGTTGATTCTTCTGATCTTTTCCTGAAGGGACCTATGGCTATTTACTTGGATGACAGCGCACTAGATGTTCTGAGGAATCTTGGACACAGAATTTGGGTTGACGTTGATACCTGGAGACCAGGAGCATCACTGTGGCTCCATTCTGGGCAGTAAATGGAGTAGTGGCCATGTTTCAGTTTCCATTAGGTCTACTGAGTCCAAGACTGGGAGTCTCATGACCATTTCCTTGGTTTAGGAATGTATTAATGGCATTGATATACATAGCAGCTGATGTAACTACCATTCTCTAGGCCTTACCTTATAGTGGGGAAGGCAAAGTGGGAGCCTTTAAAACTGTATTCATTCCTCTCCAACCTCTACCTTCTGCTAAGATAAAACAATCATTGCACATTTCAGGTGATATGGCAGAGATTATTTCCACCACTAAGGATAATAAAGATGCAAGGGTGGTGGTCCCCTTCATCTATCTCTTTAATGTACCTGTTTCTTTCCTCCAGCAGTTGGATGGATTCTCAGAAGAGATTATAGATTACTAAAAGCTTAACTAAGTATTGGTACCCACTCTGGCTGCTATGCTGCCTGTGGAATCATAGCAACAGTATGTTAATAAGGTCTTGGGCACATGGTAGGCAGACACTGATATGGTAAATATGTTCTTTTCTCTCCCAGTCAGAAAAAAGTATCAGAAATTGCATGCACTGGGAATGAGCAAAAATTTACATGAGTTTTGCCATAGGGCTTTCTGTCACAATATGGTCAAAAGAGATCTGGGCCATCTGAACATCCTAAGAATATCACATCAATCCATTAAATTGGTGACATCATGTTGATTAAGCCAGATAAACAAGATGTGGCTAGCATGCTGGAGATCGCAGTAAAAAAGTTACATTGAATGGGAAACAAAATATTCAAAGATTCCATAATGTGCCATTCAAGAAAATCTTAGAGATCCGGTGCTCAGGGTCATGCTGGAACACCTACTCCAATATGAAAGATAATTTGCAGCATCTTGCATCCTCTACTACAAAGAAACATAGAATCCATTTCTCTTTGGTTTTTTTGAGGGCAGCATATGCCACGCTCGGTAGTTGTATTCTAGACCATTTGCTGAGCAACCCAGAAGGTTGACAGATTTGAGTAGGACCCAGGCAGGAATTGTTTCCACATTAAGACCAGGCTCTGGTGTGATTAGCTCTGCTGCCTAGGCCATATTATTTGTCTGACCCATGATACTGAGAGAGTTAAAGCTTAGGCAGGTTGATTGGAAGTCCAAGGCCCTTAAGGGAGGAGGAGGCAAACATTCTTTTAAACATTTGTTTGCCTTAGTCAGGTAGGACATGTTTCTTTTCCTCCCTGTGTTGATATAGCAACAATACATCTCACTCAAGACCTGGCCTTTCTTTAGGTCTGGAGCTAATGATTACACAGCACAATAATACATCTTACTCACTGGTATGCTTTTCTTAGGCTCTATGTTAATGATTATGTGTGAAAGTTGCTCAGTTGTGTCCAACTCTTGAATTCTTCAGTCCAGAATAGTGGAGTGGATAGCCTTTACCTTCTCCAGGGGATCTTTCCAACCCAGGGATCAAACCCAGGTCTCCCACATTGCAGGTGGATTTTTTACCAGCTGAGCCACAAGGGAAGCTCTACATGCAGAGTCTATCATATGAAATGCTGGGCTGGATGAATCACAAGCTGGAATCAAGATTGCTGGGAGAAACAGCAACAACCTCAGATACGCAGATAATACTGCTTTAATGGCAGAGATTTCAGAACTGTATTACAGTCTGAAGAATTTCCTTGTCTATTCCTATTTCCTTTCCCCTTAATTTTCATAGATACTACTTGTAGTAAATCACTGCAGATAGTGACCGCAGTCATGAAATTAAAAGACGCTTGCTTCTTGGAAGAAAAGCTATGACCAACCTAGACAGCATATTAAAAAGCAAGGACATTACTTTGCCAACAAAAGTCCTTCTAGTCAAAGCCATGGTATTTCCAGTAGTCATGTATGGATGTGAGAGTTGGACTATAGAGAAAGCTGAGCACCAAAGAATCGATGCTTTTGAACTGTGGTGTTGGAGAAGACTCTTGAGAGTCCCTTGGACTGCAGGGAGATCCAACCAGTCTATCCTAAAAGAATTCAGTCCTGAGCATTCATTGGAATGACTGATGCTGAAGCTGAAACTCCAATACTTTGGTCACCTGATGTGAAAAACTGACTCACTGGAAAAGACCCTGATGCTGGGAAAGATTGAAAGCAGGAGGAGAAGGGGATGACAGAGGATGACTTGGTTGGATGGCATCACTGACTCGATGGACATGAGTTTGAGTAAGTTCTGTGAGTTGGTGATGGACAGGGAAGCCTGGCGTGCTGCAGTCCATGGGGTCGCAAAGGGTTGGACACGACTAAGTGACTGAACTGAACTTTAAGTAAGGGCTTCCCAGGTGGTTCTAGTAGTAAAGAACTCTCCTCAGGAGACATAAGAGATGCTGGTTTGATCCCTGGGTTGGGAAGATCCCCTGGAGAAGGAAATGGCAACTCACTCCAGTATTCTCTAGGCCTGGAGAATGCTATGGACAGAGGAGCCTGGTAGGCTACAGTCCACTGGGTCACAAAGAGTTGGACACAGTTGAAGTGAGTTAACTGAAAGCCTCTTGTTCATCTACCTTCTCCTGGGCATCTGTTTCCTGGAGGACCCAAGAGATGCACAGACTTTTTAGGTTTTCACTATTTTAATAATGAATGTGACTTTAATTTTCAAAGTACATGTTTGAATAATTCTGTTCCCTGTTGTTTGCCTCTATGCATTGACTATTTTATTATATAGTACTTTTTCACCCTAAATCAGAAATGTACTTGATTACTCACACAAATCATTCACAAAGATATATTTGAGTGTGTCAACAATAGTAACTTAGTATAACAATTCCACAGTGGGCTTCTGGGGTGAAAAATCTGCCAGCAGCGCAGGAGCTACAAGAGATGCATGTTTGATCCCTGGGTCAGGAAGATCCCCTGGAGAAGGGAATGGCACCCACTGCAATATTCTTGCCTGGAGAATCCCATGGACAGAGGAGCCTGGAGGCCTACAGTCCATAGGGCCGCACAGAGTCAGACACTACTGAAGCAACTGAGCACACAAAACAATTCCACCAGAAGTTAATTATAATATAAATTCCTGATGGGTAAATGTGCCTTCATTCAAGGATGTACACAGGTAGTATGGATGTGTCAAGTGGTAAAAGTATTCAGTAATTACAGAAACTTTAGACTGCAACCTAAATGTAATTTGAATATAATTATAAATTTATGGCTAAATAAATTTATAATTATAAATTTATGGCTAAATGTATTCCTGGCATAGTATATATTCAATATATATTTGTTGAATGAATGAATGAAATAATTGGCATACAATACTGACCAAATAATTATTTAGGAGTTTTAAAGTAGAATTAGAAATATTTTACTCATTTTTCTGAAACTATGTAATAATTATAAATTATTAACAAAATGTGGTAATTCCCAGGAAAATTCTCTTAGGAGCTCTTTGCACACAATCTCTCTGAATCCAATTACCATGCCTTTTTTCCACACTTTCAGGCCCAGTGGGAGTTTCTTAGGACATCCTGTTGGTGTTAGACTCTAGATACTGAATTATCTTTCACTGATTTCCATATGGCCTACCCAAACTATATAAATAATCTTTTCTGTTTCTTTTTCCCAGTTCACCAACTTGAGTGTGCCATCTGTTTCCTGCTATCCTGATTGAATAGAGGCAGAACAGCTCGAAAAGATTCCAACATACTCTCAGAAGAGATAAAAAGTTATGCTTCAGTTTTTAGGAAGACCCTCTGGAAGGACTGATCACACTCTGCTGAGTAAAGCTAGGTGAAACGTACCCAAGGCAAGGATTTTGAGGCATGTGGCTAAGATACTTCCTAGAGAAACTCCACAGGTATGTGATGCCAAAGTGCCACTCACAGTGTTGCCATAGTGAATTATCACAAGTTGATCTCTCTGGAAGTAGATAAGGAGATGGAGTTCAGTGTGAAAGATATGTGTCAGAGATCATCACCTGCAAAAGGAAGGAGGAGGAATTGGGTGGAGGAAGCATCATAGTTATCAGGGTGGTGGCCAACACCGTTGGGGGAAGAGGTGTTGCAGTGTGTGTGTTGTAGGGGGAAATAAGGGAGTGAGATGAGGCCCAGGTCAGGCCAAAATGGTTGGATCTTTATTCTTTCACTGCGTTCAGTCAGGGAATGCTGGCTGCCTCAGAAAGGCTAGGATGTTGGTCAAGTCACATCCTTCATGCATTGGCTTGGTTGCCAAGGGCTGAGAGATGTACTCTCCACAGCTGGGTAACAAGCTCTTTCTTGAAGGGAATCTGTGTGGCTTATCATTTTGTGTACAAAACGTGTATAAGGCTACTAACAGTAGTCTTACAGCTGCCAGTTTTTTTTTTTTTTGAGATAAAAGTTGTTCATTTGATGGCAAATAAATTTGAAGTGTACAGTTCAATATGTTCTGATAAATGTAAGTACCCAAACAACAAAACTATCCCAGTTAACGTAACAAATACTTTTCACTACTATACAATTTCCTCTCTCTTATTCCTAGTCAGTCCTCTCTTTTATATATTATTTTTTATTTCAATAGGATTTTAAAAAATTGTTTTTTAAAATTTTTATTTATTTTAAATGAAGTCTAATTACTTTACACAGTGTGGTGGTTTTTGCCATACATTGACATGAATTAGCCATAGGTGTACATGTGTACCCCTGTCTTGAAACCCTCTCCCACCCTCCCACCTCCCTCTCCATCTCATCTCTCTGGTTGTCCCAGTGCACCTGTTTTGAGTGCCCTGTTTCATGCATCCAACCTGGACTGGTGATCTGTTTCATATATGGTAATATACATGTTTCAGTGCTATTCTCCCGAATCAACCCACCCTTGCCTTCTCCAACAAAGTCCAAAAATCTGTTCTTTACATCTGTGTCTCGTTTGCTGTCTTGAATAAAGGGTCATTATTACCATCTTTCTAAATTCCATATATATGCATTAATATACTGTACTGGTGTTCTTCTTTCTGACTTACTTCACTCAGTATAATAGGCTCCAGTTTCATCCACCTCATTCAAGTGCATTCTTTTTAATAGCTGAGTAATATTCCATTGTGTATATGTACCACAGCTTTCTTATCCATTCATCTACTGATGAACATCTAAGTTGCTTCCAAGTCCTAGCTATTGTAAACTGTGCTGCAATGGACACTGAGGTACTCGTGTCTCTTTCATAATGGTTTCATCAGGGTGTATGCCCAGCAGTGGGATTGCTGGGTCATATGGCAGTTCTATTTTAAGTAATCTCTACACTGTTATCCATAGTGGCTGTAGTAGTTTGCATTCCCACCAACAGTGTAAGAGGTTTCCCTTTTCTCCACACCCTCTCCAGCATTTATTGTTTGTGATTTTTGGATAGCAGCCATTCTGACTGGCATGAGATGGTATTTTGTTGTGGTTTTGGTTTGGATCTCTCTGATAATGAGTGATGTTTAGAATCTTTTCATGTGTTTGTTAGCCATCTGTATGTCTTCTTTGGAGAAATGTCTGTGTAGTTCTTTGGCCCATTTTTTGATTCAGTCATTTATTTTTCTGGTATTGAGCTGCAGGAGCTGCTTGTATATTTTGGAGATTAATTCTTTGTCAGTTGTTTCATTTGGTATTATTTTCTCCCATTTTGAAGGTTGTCTTTTTACCTTGCTTATAGATTTCTTCACTGTGCCAAAGCTTTTAAGTTTAATTAGGTCCCATTTGTTAATTTTTGATTTTATTTCCATTACTCTGGGTTGTGGGTTATAGAGGATCTTGCTTTGATTTATGTCGTCGAGTGTTCTGCCTATTTTTTCCTCTAGAAGTTTTATAGTTTCTGGTCTTATATTTAGATCTTTAATCCATTTGGAATTTATTTTTGTGTATGGTATTAGAAAGTGTTCTAGTTTCATTCTTTTACAGGTGGTTGACCAGTTTTCCCAGCACCACTTGTTGAAGAGATTGTCATTTCTCCATTGTATATTCTTGCCTCCTTTGTCAAAGATAGGGTGTCCATAGGTATGTGGATTTATCTCTGGGCTTTCTATTTTGTTCCATTGATTTATATTTCTTTCTTTGTGCCAGCAGCATACTGTCTTTATGACTGTAGCTTTGTAGTATAGTCTGAAGTCAGGAAGGTTGATTCTTCCACTTCTATTCTTCTTTCTCAGGGTTGCTTTGGCTATTTGAGGCTTTTATGTTTCCATAAAAATTATGAAATTGTTTGCTCTAGTTCTGTGAAAAATACTGTTGGTAGCTTGATAGGGATTGCAATGAATTTATAGATTGCTTTGGATAGTATACTCATTTTCACTATACTGATTCTTCTGATCCACGAACATGGTATATTTCTCCATCTATTTGTATCATCTTTGATTTCTTACATCAGCTTTAAATAGTTTTCTGTATATAGGTCTTTTGTTTCTTTAAGTGAATTTATTCCTAAGTATTTTATTCTTTTCATTGCAATGGTGAATGGGATTGTTTCCTTACTTTATCTTTCTGTTTTCTCATTGTTAGTGTATGGGAATGCAAGGGATTTCTGTGTATTAATTTTATATCCTGCTACTTTGCTATATTCATTGATTAGCTCTAGTAATTTTCTGGTGGTGTCTTTAGGGTTTTTTATGTAGAGGATCATGTCATCTGAAAATAGAGTTTTGCTTCTTCTTTTCCAATCTGGATTCTTTTATTTTTTTCTTTTCTGATTGCTATGGCTAAGACTTCTGAAACTATCTTAAATAGTAGTGGTGAGAGTGGGCACCCTTGTCTTCTTCCTGACTTCAGAGGAAACGCTTTCAATTTTTCGTCATTGAGAATAATGTTTTCTGTGGGTTTGTTGTATATGGCTTCTATTATGTTGAGGTATATTCCTTCTAGGCCTGCTTTCTGGAGAGTTTTTTTTTTTTTTATCATAAATGCATGTTGAATTCTGTCAAAGGCTTTCTCTGCATCTATTGAGATGATCATGTGGTTTTTATCTTTCAATTTGTTAATGTGATGTGTTAATATGGTGATTGACTTGTGAATATTGAAGAATCCTTGCATCCCTGGGATAAAGCCCACTTGGTCATGATGTATGATCTTTTAAATATATTGTTGGATTCTGTTTACTAGAATTTTGTTGAGGATTTTTGCATCTGTGTTCTCAGTGACATTGGCCTGTAGTTTTCTTTTTTTGGTGGTATCTTTGTCTGGTTTTGGTGTTAAGGTGATGGTGCTCTCATAGAATGAACTTGGGAATTGACCTTCCTCTGAAATTCTCTGGAAGAGTTTGGGTAAGGTAGGTGTTATCTCTTCTTTTTGGTAGACTTCAACTGAAGTCGTCTGGTCCTGGGCTTTTGTTTGTTGGAAGATTTTTGATTACAGTTTCGATTCTGTGCTTGTGATGGGTCTGTTAAGATTTTCCACTTTTTCCTGGTTCAGTTTTGAAAGGTATTACTTTTCTATGAATTCGTCCATTTCTTCCAAGTTGTCCGTTTTATTGGTATTTAATTGCAGATAGTAGTTTCTTAACATCCTTTGTATTTCTGTGTTGTCTGTTGTGATTTCTCCATTTTAATTTCTAATTTTATTGATTTGATTCTTCCATTTTTTCTTGATGAGTTTGGCTAATGGTTTGTCTATTTTATTTATCTTCTCAAAGAACCAGCTTTAGGTTTAGCTGATTTTTGCTATAGTGTCTTTTCTTTTTCATTATTTCTGCTCTTGATTTTTATGATTTCTTTCCTTCTGCTAACTTTGAGGTTCTGCTGTTAATTTCCCCTTTCATACTTGTTAGCATTTGCCTTGTGTATTGAGGGGCTCTTATGTTGGGTGCATATATATTTATAATTATTATATATGTCTTCTTCTTGGATTGATCCTTTGATCATTATGTAGTGTCCTTCTTTGTCTCATTGTATGGTCTTTATTTCAAAGTCTATTTTATCTGATAAGTATTGCTATTCCTGCTTTCTTTTGGCCTCCATTTGCATGAAATATCTTTTCCAGCCCTTCATTTTCAGTCTGTATGTGTCCCTTGGTTTGAGGTGGTTCTCTTATAAATATCATATATAGGGGTCTTGTTTTTGTATCCATTCAGCCAGTCTTTGTCTTTTGGTTGGGGCATTCAACCCATTTACATTTAAGGTAATTATTGACAAGTATGATCCCATTTCCATTTATTTTGTTGTTTTGGGTTCGAGTTTATAAACCTTTTCTGTGTTTCCTGTTTAGAGAAGATCCTTTAGCATTTGTTGAAGAGCTGGTTTGGTGGTGCTGAATTCTCTAAGGTCTTGTTTCTCTGTAAAGTTTTTGATTTCTCCTTCATATTTGAATGAGATCCTTGCTGGGTATAGTAATATTGGTTGTAGTTTTTTCTCTTTCATCACTTTAGGTATGTCCTGTCATTCCCTTCTGGCCTGAAGAGCTTCTATTGAAAGATGAGCTATTATCCTTATGGAGATCCCCTTGTGTGTTACTTGTTGCTTTTCCTTTGCTGCTTTGAATATTTGCTCTTTGTATTTGATTTTCATTAGTTTGATTAATATGTGTCTTGGGGTGTTGTGCCTTTGGTTTGTCCTGTTTGGGAGTCTCTGGGTTTCTTGGACTTGGGTGGCTATTTCCTTGCCCATTTTAAGGAAGTTTTCAACTATTATTTCCTCAAGTATTTTCTCATGCCATTTTCTTTTTGTCTTCTTCTGGGACACCTATGATTCAAATGTTGGGGCATTTAACATTGTCCCAGAGTTCTCTGAGGTTGCCCTCACTTCTTTTAATTCTTTTTTCCTCTCTGCTCCATTTATTTCCACCATTCTATCTTCCAACTCACTTATCCTCTGCACTGCTCAAGTTATTCTCCTGTTGGTTCCCTTCTGAGTGCTTTTGGTCTCAATTATTGCACTATTCATTATTGATTGATTCTTCTTCATTTCTTCTAGGTTCTTTTAAAATATTTCTTGCATCTTCTCAATCCTTGTCTCTAATCTATTTATCGGTAACTTCATTTTGTTTTCAAGGTTGTGGATCATCTGTACTATCATCTTTCTGAATTCTTTTCCAGGTAGACTCCTTATCCCCCCCCCTTCTGTTTGGTTTGGTGGGTATTTATCAGATTCCTTTACTTGCTGCATATTTCTTTGCCTTTTCATTTCTTTTAGATTGCTGTGTTTGGGGTGCCCTTTCTATAAGTTGGAAGTTTGTGGTTCCTCTTTACTGTGGAGCCTGCTCCCTGTGGGTGGTGTTGGACTAGTGGCTTGTCAAGGTTTCCTGGTTGGGGTACCTTACGTCTGTGTTCTGGTGGGTGAAGCTGGACCTCTTCTCTCTGGAGTGCAATGAAGTGTCCAGTAGTGAGTTTTTGGGTGTCTATGGGTTTGACATGGCTTTGGGAAGCCTGTCTTTTAATGCTCAGTGTTGTGTTCTTGCTTTGCATGGTATGTCTTGCACTGAAACTTTTTGGCTCTTGGATGGAGCTTGGTTTCAGTGTTGATATGGAGACCTTTGGGTGAGCTCTTGTCTATCAATGTTCCCTGGAATCAGGAGTTCTCTGATGTTCTCAAATTTTGGAATTAAGCCTCCTGCCTCTGGCTTTCAGTCCCTCTCACAGTATCCTCAAGACTTCTCCATTGATACATCACAGATGATAAAACATCTAGGTTAATGGTGAAACAATTCTCCACAGTGAGGGACACCCAGAGAGATTCACAGAATTACATGGAGAAGAGAAGAGGGAGATATAGGTGACCAGGAGAAGAGGGGGAGTCAAAAGGGGATAGAACAGTCTAGCCAGCAATCAATTCCCTAAGTGCTCTCCATAGCCTGGAACACCCAGAGAGATTCACAGAGTTAATAGAAAAGAGAAGGGGGAGGAAGGAGATAGAGGTGATCTGGGGGAGAAAAGCTGGAGTCAAAAGAGGAGAGAGCAGTCAAGACAATAATGAAATCCCTAAGTGAAAATGGACACTGAAAATTAGATTCTTAAAGGTACAAAATTGATAACAAATATCAAAAAGCAAAGATTGAAAATCCAGAATAGAGATTGGATTCTCAAAATACAATATAAAAATAGAAAATAAAATTAATCAGAAAATTAAAAAAATATGAAATTTGCTTTAAAAATAAGGTCTTTTTTTTTTTTTTTTTTGTAAGGTGGGTTGTGTGTCTTAATCAGTTCCCTGGTCCTGGCCGCTTGGTTTCCCAGGTGTGCCAGAGAGCACCATCTCAGGTGTGCTGTGTATCTCCTCTGGGGAGCTGATATCAGGTTGCAATACTCCTGGTAGATGTCAACTGTCCAGGATCCCAGGAAGACGTGGTTAGCAACTGGGAGCCTGCTCACAGTTTGGAGCTCACTGGTGGCGAACGGGAGTGTCTGGGCTAACTCTCTACTGGCCATTTCTGTTAGGTACCATTCTGTGGGCTTTTTTTTTTTTTTTTTCTCCTGATTATGTTGCCATCTGAGATTGCAAAACTCCCCACAGACCTGCCTGTGAGAGGGTTTCCTACTGTGTGGAAACTTCTCCTTCTAGACTCCCTCCCCAGGTTGGGTCACTGTCTCTAACTCTTTTGTCTCTGTTTTTGTCTTTTTTATTTTGTCCTACCTTCTTTCAAAGAGAATGGGCTCCCTTTCTGGGTGCCTGGTGTCCTCTGCCAGCCTTCAGAAGTTGTTCTGTGGAAGTTGCTCAACATTCAAATGATCTTTTGATGAATTTGTGGGGTAGAAAATGGTCTCCTCGTCCTATTCCTCCACCATCTTGGGATCATCCCTCTCAATAGGATGTTTTTGAGATTTATACACTTCTGTGTTTTAGTAGTTTGCTCATTTTTGCTGTCAAGTAGTTTTGCATTTAATGAATGTGCCAAAATTTGTCCATTCTACAAGTGGTAGAATATGTGGGTTGTTTATCCTTTTTTTTTTTTCCCCTCTTATCAATAATATTGTAATGGGTAAGTGTTCTGTGGACATATGTTTTCGTTTCTCTTGGGTAAATATCTGAGAGCAGAATTAGTGTATCATGTGGTAAATGCAAATTTAACTCATAAAGAAACTGCTAAACTGTTTTCAAGTGATTGTATCCGTTTACATTTTCACCAGCTATGTATGAGAATTCCAGTTGCTTAAATTCTTACCAACACTATTAGTCATTTAATTTTATCCATGATTTGAAGTTGTATTTACTTGTTGTTTTAAACTTGTATTTATTGATGTTAATTATCTTTCATCTTTTCATATATTTGTTGATTATTCACACATCTTCTTTTTCAGTGTCTGATGCCCATGTTTTCCATTAAGAAAAAATTGTTTTGTAGGATAAAAAGTTGATAAAAGTACTTTGCCACATATATATATTTATGCATATGTATAATTTGGCTTTTATTTTCTTAATGATTTCTTTAAAAAGCAGAAGCATTTGAAAAAACTGTTAGACCTTAATTAATCACTATTTTTTTCTTTTACAGTTAGTGATTTTTGTGTCCTATAAAATACTTGCTTCTCAAAATTGCAAAGATATTCACCTTTGTGTTCTTTTATAAAGTTTATGAATCTATCTTTTTAAAACAGATTTATGATTTATCTCATATTAATTTTATATGGTGTGAGATAGTGATTGACGTTGATTTGTTTTTCATGTGAGTAACAAATTGCTTTAGCACCATTTGTTAAAAAAATGCTCAAAAGCCAATTAACTATATATGGGTAAGTAAGGCAATGGCACCCCACTCCAGTACTCTTGCCTGGAAAATCCCATGGATGGAGGAGCCTGGTAGGCTGTAGTCCATGGGGTCGTGAAGAGTCGGACAAGACTGAGCGACTTCCCTTTCACTTTTCACTTTCATGCATTGGAGAAGGAAATGGCAACCCACTCCAGTGTTCTTGCCTGGAGAATCCCAGGGACGGGGGAGCCTGGTGGGCTTCTGTCTATGGGGTTGCACAGAGTTGGACAGGACTGAAGTGACTTAGCAGCAGCAGCAGCATATATTACCTGTGTGTACATATGGTTTAGTATACTTAGATATATTTCTAAATTCTCTATCATACATATGGATTTATATGCCCATTTTGCAACCAGTACCACACTATCTAGGTTATTGTAATTTTATAACATGTCCTAAAATCATGTAGTATCTTTCAGTTTTGTTCTTTTAAAAGAGTATATTGGCTACTCAGATCTTTGCATTTCTGTATATTATTTTTGTAATCAACCTACTTATTTCTACAGAAAAAATTTGTGCTGGGATTTGATTTGGCTTGAGCATCTACAGATCAATTTTTGGAGAATTAATATCAGTTCATGAGTTTTCAGTTCATGAACATGGTGTATCTGTCATTTATTAACATTCTTCTAAATTTCTTTCTGCAAGGTCTTCTAGTTTTTAAAATACAGATTTTGCATTTTTTTAAAAATTAAGTTTATTCCTACATATTTTGCTTTTTGATGTTTTTCAAATTTTTTTGTTTTACATTTATTTTCCAAATATTTGATGCTATCAAATATAAATGCAATTGAATTTTTGCCTATTAACCTTGTATTCTAAAACACTGTTAAATTCATCCATGAATTCTAGACATTTTCCTGTTGATTGTCTAGGATTTTCTATATAAGCAATAATATCTTTTGTAAATAATTTTCTTTCCAGTCTTTATTCCTTTTATTTCTTTCTCTTGCCATACCAGCAGAACACTTTATACAGTACTGAGTAGAAATTGTTATAGCAGACATCCTTGCTTTGTTCCTGGTTTTAGGGAAACCACACCCAATATTACCTTTAAGCATGATGTTAGCTGCAGGTTTTCATTGAGGCCATTCATCAGGTAGGTCTGAATTTTTATCACGAAGGCTTTTGTCTGAGTCATTTGAAATGATCTCATTTTTAATATGTTTTTCTCCTTCATTCTATTAATATGGTAAATTACATTGATTGGTTTTTGAATATTAAATCAGCCTTGCATTTCTGATAGTCACCTTTGTGTATTTTATCTTGATGTATTATCCTTTATATGTATTGCCGAATTTGCTTAGCAGTATTTTGTTAAGGAATTTTGCTTTTATCTTAATGAGAGGTATTATTTTGTAATATTCTTTCTGGTAAATTTTTTCCTCCAGGTTTCTGTATTGGGATTCTGCTGATGTCAGAAAACCAGTTGGAAAGTGTTCCTTCCTTTTCAATTTTCATAGAGTTTGTATAAGATTGATATATTTATTCCCTATATGTCAGATAGAATTTATTAGTGAAGTCATCTGTGCCTGGGGTTTTCTTTGTGATAAGGTTTTATTAACAAATTCAATTTTCATTGATAGAATGTTCATATAGTCTTGCTAAGTATTTATTTTTCAAGAATTTGCTCTTAACTCTAAGTTATTAAATTATCAGCATAAAGTTATTCATTACTTTCTTTTTAATATCTTTAGAATCTATAGTTTTACTTCTTTTATTCCTAATATTGGAAATTTTTGTTTTCTTTCTCTTTTCCTTTTTCAGTCTTAAATAGGTATATCATTTTATTTATCCATTACAAGGACTAGCATTTATCTTTATCATTTTTCTCTGTTGCATGTCTGTTTTGTATTTTATTTATTTCCACCTTATTCCTTTGCTCCTCTTCATTTTGGGTTTGACTGTCTTAACTTTGTAAGATAGAAGCTTTTGTCATTGATATTATACTTTCTTCTGTCTAATATAAGTGATTAAAGACACAGATTTCCCTCTTAGGGACTTGGTTTAGCTTTCTTCATTTTCTCGAGATTTATTGAACTTTTTAGATCTGAGCGTTTATAATATTCATCAAATATAAAAACTAATACTTGAGGATTTTTCATGTACATTCACAGATGTGAAAGTGTTAGTTACTCAGTTGTGTTCAACTCTTTGTGAACCCATGAACGGTAGCCCACCAGGCTCCTCTCTTCATGGAATTCTCTAGGCAAGAATGCTGGAGTGGGTAGCCATTCCCTTCGCCAGGGGATCTTCCTGACCTAGAGCTTGAACATGGGTCTCCTGTACTGCAGGCAGATTCATAAAGAATCTGAGCCACCAGGGAATCAGTCTGTAATTTTCGTTTTTTGTGTTTTTTTTTTTTTGTAGTGTTCTTCTCTGGTTCTGATATCAGGGTAGTGCTGGCCTCATAAAATGAGTCTGGAAAAATTCCTCCTCTTCTATTTTTTTAAAGTGTTTGAGAAGGTTTGTTATTAAGTCTTCTTTAAATGTTTGGTAGAATTCAACATAATATCATCTGGTCCTGGACTTTTGTTTGTTGGGATGTTCTTTATTACTGATTCAATCTCCTTACTGAAAATTGGTCAATTCAGATTTTATATTTGTGATTCAGCCTTGGTAGGTTGTTGTTTCTAGGAAATTTAAAATTTCTTCTAGGTTATTAAATTTGTTGGCATATAATTGATTATAGTTTTCTCTCGATCCTCTGTATTTCTGTAGTGTCAATTATGATGACTCTTCTGCACTTAAAATTTTTATTTCCTTGAGTCTTTTTTTCCACTTCATTTGCCTAGCTAAGATTTGTCAATTTTATCTTTTCAAAAAAATAGCTGTTAATTTTGTCAGTCTTTTCTATTGTTTTTTCTGGTCTTAATTTCTTCTTTGATCTTTGCAATTTCTCTCTTTCTTATTACTTAGTTTTTTATTATATTTTTAGTTCCTTGAGTTATAAAATTATTTATTTATGATCTTTATATTTTTTTAATATATGCATTTTTTTTCACTATAAACTTTCCTCACAGACTGTTTTTGCAACTTCCCACAGGTTTTGGTGTATTGATGTTGAAACTTCCCATTTGTTTCGAGTTTTTCTTTTTTCTTTTTTTTTTAAATTTACCTTTTGATTACTTCCCTGATCCATTGGTTCAGGAATGTGCTCTTTGGTTTCCATGTGTTTGCAAAATTTCCAGCCCTCCTCTTGTTAATTTCTAAGTTTATGATATTTGGTGTACTTTAAATCTTTATAAGGTCTCTTGAGACTTGCTTTTGACCATCATATGGTCTATCCTGCAGAGTGCCCCTTGGGTACTTGAGAAGAATATGGTGTATTCTCCTGTTGTTGGATGGAATTTCTATATATGTCTACCTGGTTGGCTTGGTCAAATACATGATTTAAGTCCAATTTATCCTTGATTTACTTTCTGGATGATCTAACCATTGTTAAATGTGAGGTACTGAAGTCCTCTACTGTTATTGTGGGCTTCGCTAGTGGCTCAGCAGCACATGATGTGCCTACAATGCAGGAGCTGCAGGAGGTGTGGGTTCAATCCTGGGTTGGGAAAATCCCTGTGGAGGAGGGCAAGGCAACCCATTCCAGTATTCTTGCCTGGAGAATCCCACGGATAGAGGAGCCTGGCAAGCTGCAGTCCATAGGTTTGCAAAGAGTCGGACACAATTAAAGTGACTTAGCATGCATCCATGCAGTATTAGTGTATCGTTGTCTCTTTCTTTCTTCAGAACCGTTAGTATTTGCTTAATATATTTGGGTGCGCTGATGTAGTTATGCTGTTATTGTTGTACAGTCACTTAGTCGTGTCTGACACATTGAGATGTGTTCTACATGCACTACATGCACATGTTCTACAGCACTCCAGGCTTCCCTGTCCTTCACTACACCAGAGTTTGCTCAAACTCAATCCATTGCGCTGGTGATGCCATCCAGCCATCTCTTCCTCTGTGGTCTCCTTCTCATTCTGCCTTCAATCTTTCACAGCATCAGGGTCTTTACTAATGAGTCAGCCTTTCATATCAAGTGGCCAAGTATTGGAGCTTCAGCTTCAGCATAAGTCCTTCCAATGAATATTCAAGATTGTATACCTTTAGGATAGACTGGCTTGATCTCCTTGAAGTGCAAGGGACTCTCAAGAGTCTTCTCCAACACCACAGTTCGAAAGCATCAATTCTTCGGTGCTCAGCTTTCTTTATGGTCCAACTCCCACAACCATACATGACTACTGGAAAAATCATAGTTTTGACTACAAAGACCTTTGTTGGCAAAGTAATGTCTCTGCTTTTTAATATGCTGTCTAGGTTGGTCATAGCTTTTCTTCCAAGGAACAAGCATCTTTTATTTTCATGGTTGCAGTCACTATCTGCAGTGATTTTGGAGCATAAGAAATTCTATCAATTATTGAGAGAGGAGTGTTGAAATCTCCAAATATAGCACGTATTTATCTATTTCTCCTTTTAGTTCAGTCAGGTTTTTCTCTGTGTATTTTGAAGCTTTGTTGCTGGATACACAATCATTGAATATTATTATGTCTTTTAATAAATTGACCCATTTATCATTATTAAATATTTTCCCTTAAAAAAAAAAAAAAGAAAGTCGGTCACTGTTTCCATTGTTTCTCCATCTGTTTGCAATAATGTGATAGGATCAGATGTCATGATCTTTGTTTTTTGAATGTTGAGGTATAAGCCAGCTTCTTCACTCTCCTCTTTAACTTTCATCAAGAGGCTATTTAGTTCCTCATTGTTTTCTGTCATAAGGACAGTGTTACCTGCATATCTGAGGCTATTGATATTTCTCCCAGTAATTTTGATTATAGCTTGTGCTTCATCCAGCCCAGGATTTCGCATGATGTACCCTTCAAATAAGTTAAATAAGCAGGGTGACAATATTCAGCCTTGACATACTCTTTTCCCAATTTGGCAGCCTGCTGTTCCATGTCTGGTTCTGACTGTTGCTTCTTGACCAGCATACAGGTTTCTCAAGAGGCAAGTAAGGTGGTCTGGTATTCCCATCTCTTTAAGAATTTTCCACAGTTTGCTGTGATCCACAGTCAAGAGTTTTAGCATAGTCAATGAAGCATAAGTGAAGTGAAGTGAAGTTGCTCAGTCGTGTCCGACTCTTTGCGACCCCATGGACTATAGCCTATTAGGCTCCTCCGTCCATGGGATTTTCCAGGCAAGAGCACTGGAGTGGGTTTCTATTTCCTTCTCCAGGAGAAGCATAAGTAGATATTTTTCTAAAACTCTCTTGCTTTTGCTATGATTTAGTGGCTGTTGGCAATTTGATCTCTGGTTCCTCTGCCGTTTCTAAATCCAGCTTGAACATCTGGATGTTCATGGTTCATGTTCTGTTGAAGCCTAGCTTGGAGGATTTTGAACATTACTTTGCAAGTGTGTGAAATGAGTTCAATGTGTGGTAGTTTGAACATTCTTTGGCATTGTCTTTCTTTGGAACTGGAATGAAAACTGACCTTTTCCAATCCTGTGGCCACTGCTGAATTGTCCAAATTTGCTAGCATATTGAGTGCAGCACTTTCACAGCAACATCTTTTAGGACTGAAATAGCTCAGCTGAAATTCTATCTGGTTTTGTTCAGATAGAATTCTACCTCCACTGGTTTCGTTCATAGTGATGCTTCCTAAGACCCAATTGACGTTGGACTCCAGGATGTCTGGCTCTAGGTGAGTGATCACACCATCGTGGTTATCTGGGTCATGAAGATCTTTTTTGTATAGTTCTGTGTATTCTTGCCACCTCTTCTTAATCTCTTCTACTTCTATTAGGTCCATAGAGTTTCTGCCCTTTTTTGTGCCCATCTTTGCGTGAAATGTTCCCTTGGTATCTCTAATTTTCTTGAAGAGATCTCTAGTCATTCCCATTCTGTTGTTTTCCTCTATTTCTTTGCATTGTTCACTTAGGATGACGTTCTTATCTCTCCTTGCTAGTCTTTGGAACGCTGCATTCATATGGGCATATCTTTCCTTTTCTCCTTTGCCTTTCACTTCTTTTCTCAGATATTTGTAAGCCTGTCAGACAACCATTTTGTCGTTTTGCATTTCTTTTTCTTGGGGATGGTCTCTACCGCTGCCTCCTGTGCAGTCGTCATGAACCTCCATCTATACTTCCTCGGCACTCTGTCTGTTAGATCTAATCCTTTGAATCTGTTTGTCACTTCCACTGTATAATCATAAAGGATTTGATTCAGGTCATACCTGAAGGGCCTAGTGGTTTTTCCCTACTTTCCTCAATTTAAGTCTGAATTTGGCAATAACGAATTCATGATCTGTGCCACAGTCAACTCCTGGGCTTGTTTTTGCTGATTGTATAGAGCTTCTCCATCTTCGACTGCAAAGAATATAATCAATCTGATTTTGGTATTGACCATCTGGTGATGTCCATGTGTACTGACTCTTGTGTTTTTGGATGAGGGTGTTTGCTATGATCAGTGTGTTCTCTTGGCAAAACTGTGTTAGCCTTTGCTGTGCTTCATTTTGTATTTCAAAACCAATCTTGCCTGTCACTCCAGGCATCTCTTGAATTCCCACTTTTGCATTCCAGTCCCCTATAATGAAAAGGACATTTTTTTTTTTTTGGTGTTAGTTCTAGAAGTTCTCAGATGTCATCATAGAACCATTCAACTTCAGCTTCTTCAACATTCGTGGGCTGTCATAAAGTTGGATTACTCTGAGAATGATTTGCCTTGGAAATGAACAAAGATCATTCTGTCGTTTTTGAGATTACATCCAAGTACTGCATTTCAGACTCATCTGTTGACTCTGAAATGGCTACTCCACTTCTTCTAAGAGATTCGTGCCCACATGGTAAATATAATAGTCATCTGAATTAAATTCGCTCATTCTGGTCCATTCTAGTTCAGTTCAGTTCAGTCGCTCAACTCTTTATGACCCCAGCAGCACACCAGGCTTCTCTGTCATTGTCAACTCCTGGAGCTTCCTCAAATTCATGTCCATCGAGTCAGTGATGCCATCCAATCATCTGATCCTCTAACACCCTCTTCTCCTCCTGCTTTCAATCTTTCCCAGCATCAGAGTCTTTTCAAATGAGTCAGTTCTTTGCATCAGATGGCCAAAGTATTGGAGTTTCAGCATCAACATCAGTCCTTCCAATGAATATTCAGGACTGATTTCCCTCAGGATTGACCCATTTGCTCTCCTTGCAGTCCAAGGGACTCTCAAGAGTCTTCTCCAACACCACAGTTCAAAAGCATCAATTCTTCGGTGCTTAGCTTTCTTTATGGTCCAACTCTCACATCCATACATGACTACTGGAAAAACCATAGCTTTGACTATACGGAATTTTGTTGGCAAAGTAATGCGTCTGCTTTTTAATATGCTGTCTAGGTTGGTCATAGCTTTTCTTCTAAGGAGCAAGTGTCTTTTAGTTTCATGGCTGCAGTCACTATCTGCAGTGATTTTGGAGCCCCCCGCCCCTCCCTGCCAAATAAAGTCTCTCACTGTTTCCATTGTTTCCCCATCTATTTGCCATGAAGTGCTGGGACCAGATGCCATGATCTTCATTTGCTGAATGCTGAGTTTTAAGACAACTTTTTCACTCTCCTCTTTCACTTTCATTAAGAGGTTCCTTAGTTCTTATTTGCCTCTGCCATAAGGGTGGTGTCACCCACATATCTGAGGTTATTGATATTTCTGCTAGCAATCTTGATTCCAGCTGGTGCTTCCTCCACCCTGGCATTTTATGTGATGTACTCTGCATATAGGTTAAATAAGCATGGTGACTATATAGCCTTGATTTACTCCTTTCCCAATTTGGGATCAGTCTGTTTTTCCATGTCTGATTCTAACTGTTGCTTCTTGACCTGTATACAGATTTCTCAGGAAGCAGGTAAGGTGGTCTGGTATTCCCATCTATTTCAGAATTTTCCACAGTTTGTTGTGACCCACACAGTCAAAGGCCATGGAATAGTCAATAAGGCAGAAGTAGATGTTTTTATGGAACTCTCTTGCTTTTGCAATGATCCAACAGATGTTGGAAATTTGATTTCTGGTTCCTTTGCCTTTTCTAAATCTAGCTTGAACATATGGAAGTTCATGGTTCATGTTCTGTTGAAGCCTAGCTTGGAGAATTTTGAGCATTAATTTGCTCTCGTGTTAGATGAGTGTAATTGTGCAATGGTTTGAGCATTCTTTGGCATTGTCTTTCTTTGGGATTGGAATGCAAACTGACCTTTTTCAATTCTGTGGCCACTGCTGAGTTTTTCCAAATTTGCTGGTATATTAAGTGCCACACTTTAACAGCATCATCTTTTAGGACTTGAAATAGCTCAAGTGGAATTCCATCACCTCCAGTAGCTTTGTCCATAGTGATGCCTCCTAAGGCCCACCTGACTTTGGACCCCAGTATATCTGGCTCTAGGAAGTGATCACATCATCATGGTTATCTGGGTCATGAAGATCTTTTTTGTATAGTTCTTCTGTGTATTCTTGCCACCTGTTCTTAATCTCTTCTGCTTCTGTTAGGTCCATAGAGTTTCTGTCCTTTTTTGTGCCCATCTTTGCATTAATTTTCCTTTGGTTTCTCTAATTTTAGTTCACTGATTCCTAAAATGTTGATTCTCAGTCTTGCCATCTCCTGCTTGACTACCTCCAGCTTACCTTGATTTATGGACCTCACATTGCAGGTTCCTATAAAATATTGTTCTCTACAGAATGGGACTTTACTTTCACCACCATATGCATCCCCAACTGGATGTTGTTCTGCTTTGGCTGATGTAGAATATGGGTATATTTACAATTGTTATGTGTTCTTATTTAATTGATCCACTTTATTATTATATAATGACCAATTTTGTCTCTTTTATTGTTTTTGCTTAATGTTTATTTTGTCAAATGTAAGTATCACTGCTCCTACTTTCTTTTAGTTTCTATTTGTGTGGAATATCTTTCTTTTTTGTTTTCCTCTGACTTTGAGTTTCAAAGTTTCCATCCTGTGTATCATTGATTCTATCTTCTGTTTGATCTATTCTGCTGTAGATGTGTTCTATTACAGTCTTCATTTCATTCATTGAATTCTTTAGCTCCAGAATTCCAATTTAGTTCCTTTTTATGATTCTTATCTCTGTCAATTACTCACTTTGCTCACTTACTGTTTTCCTAGTTTTGTTGCATGCCTTTCTGTTTTCTTGCAGTTTGTTGAAGTAAAGTGAAGTCACTCAGTCGTGTCTGACTCTTCGACACCATGGACTGTAGCCTACTGAGCTCCTCCATCCATGGGATTTTCCAGGCAAGAATACTGGAGTGGGTTGCCATTTCCTTCTCCAGGGGAACTTCCTGACACAGGGATCGAACACGGGTTTCGCACGTTGTAGGCAGACGCTTTACCATCTGAGCCATCCTCTAAATAGCTATTTTGACTTTTTATTGATTACACTGCAAAATTTTTCCTTTGAATTCAGTTACTAGAGGATTCTGAAAGTATGAAGCTCCAATATTTTGGCCATCTGATGGGGAGAACTGACTCATTGGAAAAGATCCTGATGCTGCAAAAGATTGAAGGCAGGAGGAGAAGGGGATGACAGAGGATGAGGTGGTTGGATGGCATCACATGAGTTTGAGCAAGCTCCAGGAGTTGGTGATGGACTGGACAGGGAAGCCTGTCACGCTGCAGTCCATGGGGTGACAAAGAGACAGACATGACTGAGCAACTGAATGGAATGGAACCGAACTAGAGGATTATTATTACTTCTGAAGATAACATGCTTTCTTCGTTAGTCTTATTCTCTGGAGCTTTGCATTCCTGTTTTTGTATTAGCTGTATCAATCACTTCCTCAAATGTTTACTAGTTTAATGTGGTAGATTCTTTTTATTGGCCCTGCTTATATCTGGGAATTTCTCCAACAATGAATGGATGCACTTATTCCACACTTCTTGCTCATTCTTGGGTAGATGTCTTATATCTTCTTGGTTCTTAGAAGTCACCAGACCAGCTTCAGGAAATTGCTCTGTTGTGTTTCAAAATTGGTGCTATTGTTTGTGTTTGTGGTTTCTCTCTACCTGATAGCTTGGCTTAGCTTTCTGAAGTTACTCTAGCAGATCTTGGCCACGAAACCCAGATGTGTGCACAGGATCTAGCCCCAGAGTTGGAGGAAATGTTCCCATATCACTCAATACTTGGGGTGCAAGGTGAGGGAATCCTACAGTGAAGTTCTCCCAGTAGCCCTTGGGTAGGTTTCTTGCTGGAGTCCTGAAAAAGTCAACAGGAACAGTGTCATTTTACTGCCCTTTGATATTATCTGCCTCTTTCCTCACCTTCCTCCCTATTGGGGAGGTCAATTTGCTAATCTGGGTGCTGCAGGAGAGAAATGTGTTTTTCTAGCAGTGTTCCACACAACTGGAGTAGCTGGGTACTCACTCACTGCTTTCCTCCTCTTTGCCAGGAAGTTTCCCATGCTGCCTTGGGGGAGGGATGGTGCTTTCAAATTTCCACTATCTTTTCCAATGTATCCAAACTTGTGTCCCCTCCCCGACCCCATTTTTTTTTTTGTTGTTGTTGCTGTTATTTTTGCTACAATGGAGTGCTAAAATCTCTATTTGGGAAGGATGGACTTATTATTATTATTTTTTTAAAGGCCCTCTCATCCATTTTGTATACCTAAAGCAGCACTCTCTAGGTTTTCTACAACCAAGGCTGAAAGGAACTGGAGCCCATTTGCCAGATCTTGCTGGTTTCACAATCTGTAGGGATATCTATCTGCCAATTCATATGTGGAACTCTCCTTGGTCCCTTGGCATATGGTGCTGGATCTCACAACTTCCACAGAGGTACTTTTGTTCACAGATGGATGCCAAAGTTTAGCTGTTGAAAAGGCGGCACAAATAGGAGCAGCATCTTATGTTGCCATGTAGCTGATATCACTCACCATATTCTCCAAAAAATTTTATTTACAAAAATAGTTGCTGGCCCGCAAACTACAGTTTGCTGATCCCTGCTATAGATAACATAGATTTTAAATGATACGCAAAAGAGAAAAATATGTAAACATTCATATACAGGAAGTTTTCTTTCCTCTCAGTTCTTCATTTACTTGATCACTGGGAAGCAGTGTACTTCATCCGTTTACTCCTGTACTGAATATAAAAATTGCTCCAAATTCTGATGTGATAGAATCCAAAAGAATGATTTTTTAAAATTATCTTTTTTGCTGTTGAAGGATGATTGCTTTACAGAATTTTGTTGCTTTCTGTCAAACCTCAACATGAATTAGCCATAGGTATACATATATTCCCTCCCTTTTGAACCTCCCTCCCCATCCAACCCTCTAGGTTGATACAGAGCCCCTGTTTGAGTTTTCTGAGCCATACAGCAAATTCCCGTTGGCTATCTATTTTACATATGGTAATGTAAGTTTCTGTGTTACTCTTTCCATACATCTTACCCTCTTCTCCCCTCTCCCCATGTTCATAAGTCTATTCTCTACGTCTGTTTCTCCATTGCTTCCCTGTAAATAAATTTTCAGTACCATTTTTCCAGATTCTGTATGTATGCACTATAATTCAATATTTATCTTTCTCTTTCTGACTTATTTCACTCTATATAATAGGCTCCAGTTTCATCCACCTCATTAGAACTGACTCAAATGTATTCCTTTCTATGGCTCAGTAATATTCCACTGTGAATGTGCACCACAACTTTTTTATCCATTCATTTGTCGATGCATATCTAGGATGCTTCCATGTTCTAGCTATTGTAAATAGTGCTGCAATGAACAATGGGATACATGTGACTTTCAATTTTGGTTTCCTCAGGGTATAGGCCTAAGAGTGGGATTGATGGGTCATATGGTTGTTTCATTCCTAGATTTTTAAGGAATCTCCATACTGTCTTCCATAGTGGCTGTATTAATTTGCACTCCCACCAATAGTGCAAGAGCATTATCTTTTCTCCACACCCTCTCCAGCATTTATTGTTTGTAGACTTTTTAATGATGGCCATTCTGAGTGGTATGAGGTGATATCTCATTGTAGTTTTGATTTTCACTTATCTAATAATGAGTGATGTTGAGCATCTTTTCATGTGTTTATTAGCCATCTGTATGTCTTCTTTCGAGAAATGTCTGTTTAGGTCTTTTCCCCACTTTTTGACTAGCTTGTTTTTCTGGTATTCAGTTGTATGAGTTTGTATATTTTGGAAATTAACCATTTTTTAGTTGTTTCATTTGCTATTATTTTTTCCCATTCTGAGGGCTGTCTTTTCACCTTGCTTATAGTTTCCTTTGCTGTGCAGAAGCTTTTAAGTTTAATTAGGTCCCACGTATTTACTTTTGTTTTCATTTCCGTTACTCTATGAGGTGAGTCATAGAGGATTTTGCTTTGATTTATGTCATCGAGTATTTGGCCTGTTTTCCTCTAAGAGTTTTACAGTTTCTGGTCTTATATTTAGGTCTTTAATCCATTTTGAGTTTATCTTTGTGTATGGTGTTAGGAAGTGTTCTAATTTCATTCTTTTACACATAGCTGTCCAGTTTTCCCAGCACCATTTATTGAAGAGGCTGTCTTTGCCCCATTGTATATTTTTGCCTCCTTTGTCAAAAATAAGGTACCCATAGGTGCATGGGTTTATTTCTGGGCTTTCTATTTTGATCTATTGGTCTATATTTCTGTCTTTGTGCCAGTACTGTACTGTCTTGATGACTGTAGCTTTATAGTATAATCTGAAGTCAGGAAGGTTGTTTCCTCCATCTCCATTCTTCTTTCTCAAGACTGCTTTGACTATTTGGGGTCTTTTGTGCTTCCATATGAATTATGAATTTTTTTGTTCTAGTTCTGTGAAAAATGCCACTGGCAATTTGATATGGATCATATTAAATCTGTAGATTGCATTTGGTAGTATAGTCATTTTCACAATATTGATTCTTCCTACCCAGAAACATTGAGTATCTCTCCATCTGTTTATGTTATCTTTGATTTCTTTCATTAGTGTCTCATAATTTTCTGTGCACAGTTCTTTTTTCTCCTTGCTGCTAAGTTGCTTCAGTCATGTCCGACTCTGTGCGACCCCATAGACGGCATCCCACCAGGCCCCACTGTCCCTGGGAGTCTCTAGGCAAGAACACTGGAGTGGGTTGCCAGTTCCTCCTCCAATGCATGAAAGTGAAAGTGAAGTCGCTCAGTCATGTCCGACTCTTAGTGACCCCATAGACTGCAGCCTACCAGGCTCCTCCATCCATGGGATTTTCTAGGCAAGAGTACTGGAGTGGGGTGCCATTGCCTTCTCCGTTTGTCTCCTTAGGTAAGTTTATTCCTAGATATTTAATTGTTTTTGTTGCAATGGTGAATGGGATTGATTTCTTAATTTCTCTTTTTGATTTTTCATTTTTAGCATATAGAAATGCAAGTGATTTCTGTGTATTGATTTTGTATCCTGAAACTGCTAAATTCACTGATTAGCTCTAGTAATTTTCTGATACTATCTTTAGGGTTTTCTATGTACAGTTTCATGTCATCTGCAAACAGTGAGAGTTTTACTCCTCCTTTTCCAATCTGTATTCCTTTTATTTCCTTTTCTTCTCTGATTGCTGTAGTTAGGACTTCCAGAACTATATTGAATAATAGTGGTGAAAGTGGACACCCTTGTCTTATTCCTGATCTTAGGGTGAATGCTTTCAGTTTTTCACTACTGAGAATAATGTTTGCTGTAGACTTATCATATATGGCCAGGCTTATTATATATGGTAGGCTTATCTTTTGGCCATTCTTCCAAAAGAACAATTTTACTGTATCTTTACTTAAAAGTCTCTTTTTGCTATTTTTTCCCCTAAATAGCTGTGACTCTTGAAATCCTTTGTTTTTGGAAGGTATTTTTAAATTTCCCTTTACTGAACACAGGCATGATAGATTTTTGTGATTTGAGAATTTGTAGCACTGTGTATCCCCTTCTTGGATTACAGCCTTGTTGGGGTGAAGGGGCTTGCATAGCTCAATGAAGCTATGAGCCATGCTGTGTAGGTCCACCTATGATGGATGGGTGATAGTGAAGAGTTCTGTTGCAACGTGGTCCACTGGAAAAGGAAGTGGTGACTGACTTTAGTAGTCTTGCCTGGAGAACCCCATGGACAGTATGAAAAGGAAAAAAAAAATACAGTAGATGATCATATCCTCCAGGTTGGAAATGTCCAATATGTTACTGGAGAAGAGCAGAGGTCAATTACTAATAGTTTGAGAAAGAATGAAGTGGCTGGGCAAAAGCAGTAATGACGCTCAATTGTGGATGTGTCTGCTGGTGAAAGTAAAGTCTGATGTTGTAAAGAACAATAGTGCATAGGAACCTGGAAGGTTAGGTCTGTGAATCAAGGCAAATTTACATGGTCAAGCAGGAGATGGCAAGATTAAGCACTGATATCTTAAGAATCAGTGAACTAAAATGGATGAGAACGGGTGGATTTAATTCAGATGACCACTTAATTGAGGTGACTACTGTAGGCAAGAAACCCTTAGAAGATATGGAATGGTCCTCATAGTCAACAAAAGAGTCTGAAATGCAGTACTCAAGTGCAGTCTCAAAAATGACAGAATGATTGCTGTTCCTTCCAAAGGCAAACCAGTCAACATCACATTAATCCAAATCTATGCCCCAGCCATCAATGCTGAAGAAGGTGAAGTTGACTGGTTCTATGAAGACCTACAAGATCTTCTAGAACTAACACCCCAAAAGATATGCTTTTCATCATAGTGAATTGGAATGCAAAAGTGGGAAGTCAAGAGATACCTGGAAATATAGGAAAGTTTTGCTTTGGAGTACAAAATGAAACAGGGCAAAGGTTAACACACTTTTGTCAAGAGAACATGTTGGTCATAGGAAACACATTTGCCCTATAATCCAAGAGATGATGATACATATGGACATCCACATGGTCAGTACTTTTTTTTTACAGCTGAAGATGGAGAAGCTCTATTCAGTCAGTGGAAAAAGAAAAGAAAGACCTGGAGCTGACTGTGGCTCAAGTCATGTGTTCTTTATTGCAAAATTCAGGCTTAAATTGAAGAAAGTAGGGAAAAGCACTAGACCATTCAGATATAATCTAAATCAAATCCCTTATGCTCATACAGTGGAAGTGATGAATAGATTCAAGGGATAGAGTACCTAAAGTACTATGAACAGAAGTTCGTAAAACTGTACAAGAGACAGTGACCAAAACCATCCCAGTCAAGTGAGCCTTAGGAAGCATTACTGAGAACAAAGTTAGTGGAGGTGATAGAATGCCAGCTGAGCTATTTCAAATCCTAAAAGATGATGTTGTTAAAGTATGACACTCAATATGCCAGCAAATTTGGAAAGCTCAGCAGTGGCCACAGTACTTGAAAAGGTCAGTTTTCATTCAAATCCCAAAGAAGGGCCATGCCAAAGAATATTTAAACTACCGTACACTTGGGCTCATTTCACATGCTAGCAAGGTAATGCTCAAAATTCTTCAAGCTAGGCTTCAACAGTACATGAACCAAGAATTTCTACATGTACAAGCTGGATTTAGATAAGGCAGAGGAACCACATATCAAATTGCCAACATCCTTTGGATCCCAGGAAAAGGAAGGGAATTCCAGATAAACATTTACTTCTGCTTCATTGACTATGTTAAAGCCTTTGACTCTGTGGATCACAACAAACTGTGGAAAATTCTTCAAGAAATGGGAATACCAGACCACCTTATCTACCTCTTGAGAAACCTGTATGCAGGTCAAGAAGCAACAGTTAGAACGGGACATTGAATTAAGGACTGTTTCCAAATTGGGAAAGGAGTACATCAAGGCTGTATATTGTCATCTTGCTTATTTAACTTATATGGAGAGTACATCATGTGAAATGCTGGAATGGATGAAGAACAAGCTGGAATCAAGATTGTTAGGAGAAATATCAATAATCTCAGATATGCAGAAGCAGATGATACCACCCTTATGGCAGGAAGCAAAGAGAAATTAAAGAGCCTCTTGATAAAGGTGAAAGAAGAGAGTGAAGAATTTGGCTTAAAACTCTACATTAAGAAAACTAAGACCATGGCATTCAATCCTATCACTTCATGTCAGAGAGATGGGGAAAAAATGGAAACAGTGACAAACTTTCTTTTCTTGGGCTCCAAAATCACTGAGATTGTGACTGCAGCCATGAAATTAAAACACACTTACTCTTTGGAAGGAAAGCTATGATGAGCCTAGAGTGCATATTAAAAAGCAGAGACATCACTTTGCAGACAAAGATCTGTATAGTCAAAGCTATGGTTTTTCCAGTAGTCATGTATGGATGTGAGAGTTGGACCATAAAGAAGGCTGAACACCAAAGAATTGATTCTTTTGAAATGGTGCTGGAGAAGACTCTTGAGAGTCCCTTGGACAGCAAGGAGATCAGACCAGTCAATCCTAAAGGAAATCAACCTTGAATATTCATTGGAAGGACTGATGGTTTAGCTTCAATAGTTTGGCCACCTGATGTGAAGGGCTGACTCACTGGAAAAGAGCCTGATGCTGTGAAAGGTTGGGGGCTGGAAAGAAAGGGCAACAGAGGATAAGATGGTAGGTTGGCATCACTGACTCAGTGAACATGAGTTTGAACAAGCTCTGGGGGATAGTGAAGAACAGGGAAGCCTGGTGTGGTGCAGTCCATGGGGTTGCAAAGAGTCATACACGACTGAGTGACTCAACTGAATTGAACTTAAATTGGCTGAGGGGGCTTTACAAATAGCTGAGGCTTTACAAATAAATGAGGATACAAATAACTAGGTACAAACAATTTGAGGTAAGCTATGTCTAAGGGATGAGTAAGGTTTTTGTAGATGAGGAAAATGGAGGAGATTTGATTCCTCATTTCTTTATTTTTATAACAGAGGAAATGGAGACCTGGACAAGGTTAAGCAATTTGCCAAAAGAAGACAGAGGTATCTCTTGTTTTGTGTCTTATTACTATATTGAATTTATTCAATTTAGGTTCTAATTGATTATGTCTTTGATTTTTAAAATGAGAATGATCTAGTATAAGCTAGAGGAAGAACATTTCTATAAATAATTATGCACAGCTTGAGATGTCCATGGTTGGAAAGTAGTGTATTTCTCTGATGGAGAGTTGATGTGGCCTTGTTTGAGTCAAGCACTTTTGTGATTCATGTTGCATTGCCCTCTGTTGTAATATAAAGTTCATTCATTCTTGGAGTTCCTAAATGCAGTAACCCAAAGCCAGAAATGATGAAAAATTTTTATTTTAGCATTGTCTTAAAAATAGAAGTAAATATTGTTATTTTTCTGAAGTTTAAAATAGTATGTATGACATTCCAATCCAGCTAATTATGAAGAATTTGACCACAAAAATCTAGCTATTTATAATTAGCAGACCTAATGATGTAGTCATAGAATTTTAGAGTGAAAGAGACTTAATACATCATTTATACCAGTGGTTCTTACTTCTTTTTAAGATTGTGGGTCACTCTGTATATCAAGATTTTGCACCATATTCTGTTGGATATATACACATATATATATATATATATATATATAATCACATATTTATAGTGTACATATATGTTAAATTTTAGCCACCTTAAAGATAGCCAAATTTTATTCATAAAAACATCTGATCAGTTTTGACTTTGGAAAATAGCACTTGAAAGACTTTTAAGAAGCAGTTGGTTAACATACAAGCAGACCTTTACTTCAATCATTCAAATAATTCTTATCTTTCTTTACTAATATAATACAAAACAAAGAATACAAGAGTAAAAGTCAAAATCAATCGATCCTGTAAATAGCTAGCTATTTGTTCTTGATGTTATCACTTAACTCATCTGGACCTTACTTTCTTGTCACTAAACTAAAAAACTTGTGGATCAAGAAGAAATTTGGAAATCAAATTCAAGTGCCTAAAAATAGAGATGTTAATACATAGGAACACCTTCCAAACCTCAAATCTTCATTTACATATGGATTTTTAAATAGCATTTAATAATTTTCATCATTTCCAGAGTTTTGTCAGACACAAAGTCTATCATTTAGCTAAAAAGACAAAGCTAACATACAAAACAATGTGGAAGGTACTGATTAGTATCAATACATATATGAGTTCCCTTGTAAAGACAGAGGAAGTCTACTTGCCTAAGTTCATGTAACTCACTGGTGGCAGATCTGGATGTGAACATAAACAGCTGTGTCTTCACTATAACACAAACTTGACTATTAAAGGCAAAGTCATTGTCAACAGAGGTGGCTGGAGAAGCTCTTTGCATGTGCTGATAATTGAGTTGCCTATTAAAGAGGAAGATCTAGTGGGGAAAGCAGACTTTCAGGTAATTTGAAGAGCATGGACGGATTTCACAAGGAGTTTAACACTGTTTACATTAATGTAGGCAGTTTAATAATAGATATAGAGTCTTCTTGGCATTCAGTTTTCTCTCATAGAAATCATATTACTTCTTATCATAGAACATTACCCAGATCTGTGCTCTCTCTAAAATTTCTTTCCAACAATGGGCTGATACTCTTCCCCTTCTAACACTGCAGCTTAACATGTCTCAGATGGAACTCTGCTCTTTCTGCTCCATGTAGTTCCCAACATTTTTAAGAGAACTAGTGGAAGAAGATGGTGTCAATAAGGCTCTCTTCATCTCTAAAACATTACAAGAATGTAAGATTGGAAATGGTAATGGCCACAGCATGTCTTTTTGAGTGTGTGTGGTGTTCCTTATCCAAAAAATTAATGATGGTGCAATTTTCAAGTTCTTTGCAGCAAACATTACATTCTTATTTCCTTCTCCTATCACTGTGAAAAAGTGTACCTCTAGAGGTTTCCTCTTTGGGTAAATTTTGTGTATGTTATTTAAAAATATCAATTATATTTCTTTTTTTGATTGCAGATAAAACATTTTTTTATGTTATGTAAAGTCCACTTATGGAAAACACAAAAACTCATTGCTTTGTCTTACTTTCACAATGGCAATATTGGTACTTTTGTGAGGAATTTTAGACATCACTTCAAATGTCAAGTTCAAAAATGACAAATAACTGACAAATGTATGTCAGAAATACAAATAAATTTTGTAGTTCTTTTTTCTTCTCAGGACCTAAACTCTGTTCACATCCTATAATATCATTTTTTTTTAAAAATTATGTTACTTTTCTCTGAGTCTCTTCCTCTGGAGTGTGAGCCTCCAGGAGACAGTGAGTTCTTTGTTATCTCAGCCCTTGAAATAGTTACTGCCTATAATAGGGAGGGGGAGAGGGAAAAAGGGGATGGTAGATGAATGGATGGATGGATATATAGATAGATGAGCAAAGGCATAAAGGACATGAATGGTGAGGGCGAAAATTCTGCTTAGTAAAATTTATTTTTAAAGAATCTTATTCTATTAATATGCATCCAAACATGCTGTACATATAATAATTTTTCACATTGACTAAAATATTATTTCAATAAATAACTTAAGATGCCTTAGTTTGCAAGGTGCAAGGATATACTTGAATTACCTTAAAGATAAGAATGTTTATTTTTAGGGTGTGTGTGTGTTAGTTGCCTAGTTGTGTCTGACTCTTTGTGATCCCATGAACTGTAGCCCGCCAGGCTCCTCTGTTCATGGAATTCTCCAGGCAAGAATCCTGGAGTTGGTTGCCATTCCCTTCTCCAGGGGACCTTCCCAACCTAGGAATTGAGTATGGGTCTCTTGCATCACAGGCAGATTCTTTACCATCTGAACCACCAGGGAAGGGTTATTTTTTAGAAAAGTAAGTGGAAACTTCCAAATTTCTAAAGGGGAAAGTTATAATATGTATTAACTTGAAATTTAAGATTGCCTCAATTAATGGAGTAGTAAACTGTAGTTTTACATAGTTAACTGATTACTTCCCCAAACCCACTATTATTCATCATTTTGTCTGGAATAACTTTAAAAATTCTTGAGTTGTTGTTTTCTCATCTAGAGAATAATATATTCTACTCATTGTGAAGTTTAAATAAGAGCTTTTATTTAAAAAAAATTAAAGTTCAGTGACTGGGTATTATTAGTCTAAACTATAATGTTAGTTTCTTTCTCCATTTTTCTACTTAAAAAAACAAGGATAATTATATTTTGACTGTGTCACATCTGATTTGATGTTCACAATAATAAAGTGTGTGAATGGATTGTGAAAACTTAAGAGTTTCATAAATATTTGCTTGGTACTGATTGCTGATACCAAACAATCAAGGTAGTAGCTAAACAAGGACCCAGAAACTTTCGATAGTGTCCTTTTTTTTTTCTTTTTTAAAATAAAATCAGATTCATTTGAGTGCTCAAAAGTGAAGATTACATGCAAACCAAAATAAAATACAATCTATAGTCAAATATTTAAAGCAAATCACAAATGAACTTTAATTTAAAAATAGGTGAAAAATTGTCATTTATGTTTTTAGGAATTTCTGTAACAGTTCACTGGGTTTTTGATTTCTCAATAGGAAGTTGTCTTTCATTGCTTACTTCAGATCAAGCAGAAAATTCCATTTCCAATAGTATGTCATTATGAATAGCTTTATAATTGTTTCCAGTTTATATTTTAAAAAATATAACAGCGGGGGTGCAGTACCAGCCCTCGCAGACCCAAAGGGGTGAGGACAGATCTAGTTGTCACTGAGAATTTCCCAGCGGTCCTCAGTATCTGACCAAGCTGTCTCAGGAGGGTATGAATAGCTTCCATGACCAGGAGGTCAGTTGATGGGTGCGGGAACCCACCCTGCTGTCTTGGAAAGGTGGAGAAAGCTTCCAAGACTGGGAAAGCTGTCAGTGGGTGCTGGAAACTGTCCCTCTGTTCCGGAAGGGTGTAGATAACTCCCTACAGGGAAATCTTCCAGTGGGGGCCGGGATCTGCCCTGCTCTTGCTGCTGGGAAACTTACCAGTGAGCGCCAAAACCTGTCCTGCTGTCCTGGGAAGCTTTAGAAATCTTTCATGACTGAGAAATCCGGCCCTGAGTGCTGGAAACTTGCTGTTCCTGGAGGGTGTAGATTGCTCTCGCTACTTGACAATCCATCAGCAGGTGCCAGAATCTGCCTTGCTGTCCTGGGAGTACACAGAAAACTCTTGCTACTAGGAAATCTGCCAGTGGGTGCTAGAATATGTGCTACTGTCCCAAGAAGGTGCAGATAGCTCCCCCAACTAGGAAATTTATCCACAGGAAGAGCTGAAACCATAGATGAGCCCCAGGGGCTTTGTGGCCAAGGAAGAAGAGCTGAAATCTCTCCTTGTGGCTGCACAAACTGTGAAGTTACTCCTGTGCTTATACTTAAATTCAACACCTGCAAAACATCCAGAAGGACATCAAGTGCTGTTATAGCTAAGTCTGGCATTAGTAGCTAGCTGTGGGTCCTGTGGGCATGTGCACTTGGGAGTAGGGCAGATCAGGGCTTGAGTTGCCTCTATAGCTCCTGCAGTGGTGTAGGTGCGTACCTCCTGCCATACTGGGACCTAACCTCAGTGTACCTGCACCGGTGGCCCAGTGAAAGCAATGCTTGAGAGTCACCAGGGCCAATTTCTGGCACATCCACAGTTGTGGGTGTGGGTCTGAGAGCAGTGCCAAAACCGTATACTTTGTGAATCTGTACATTGGAGAAAGGGCACACAGCAGAGCACATTCACAGGTGAACAGCTTCAAAGGAGGAAAACTCAGTGGCTTCTCTCCCAGTGGGAGTGCTCTAATCCTACTTACCTTGAATGCAGATCGGAATCACAGCTAAGAAATAGATTGGGAGCTTCTACTCCAACAACTAGGGAGCACACTCATGCCCGATGGAAGTGAAAACCACAGAGCAAAGGGGAAGCCCTGCTCAATATCTAGGGCAGGCTCTAATCACCACACCATCAATTAAAATCCCCTAACAAGGGGATTCCCATCAAGGGGCTTCCCAGGTGGCACTAGTGGTAAAGAACCTGCCTGCAATGCCAGAGATATAAGAGACATGGATTTGATCCCTGGATTGGGAAGATGCCCTGAAGGAGGGCATGGCAACCAGTATTCTTGCCTGGAGAATCCCATGGACAGAAGAGCCTGGCAGGCTACAGTCCATAGGGTTGCACAGAGTCAGACACCACTAAAGCAACTTAGCATGTATCAAGGCAATAACAGCATAAGCCTCTGAAAAACTTCATCTACCAGAGCGTAGACACTAGAAGCAAGAGAAACTGATCCCACAGCCTTTGGAAAGGAAATCACAATCACAGTAAGTCTGACAAAATGAGATGACAAAAAATATGTTGCAGATGAAAGAGCAAGATAAAAATCTAGGAGAATGACTGAAGAGGAGATAGCAATCTACTTGAAAAAGAATTCAGGGTAATGATAGTAAAGATGATCCTTAGATCATCTTGAAAACAGAAAGGAAGTACAGATTGAGAAGATACAAGAAAAGCTTAACAAAGACCTCGAAGAACTAAAGAACAAACAAAAAGAGATGAACAAAAGAGTAAGCGAAATGAATAATACACTAGAATGACTCAATAGTAGATTAACTGAGACAGAAGAACAGATAAATGAGCTGGAATACAAAATAATGGAAATCACTGCTCTGGGAGTGAATAAAGAAAAAAGAAAAAAAGAAATAAGGACAGTCTCAGTGACCTCTGGGGCAACATTAAAAGCACAAACATTCAAATTATAGACATCCCAGAAGAAGAAGAAAAAGGGCCTGAAAAAATATTTGAATAAACCATAGTCAAAAATTTCCCTATCATGGGAAAGGAAATAGATACTTAAGCCCAGGAAGCACAGAGAGTTCCACACAGGGTAAATCTAAGGAGGAATATGCTGAGATACATATTAATCAAACTATTAAAAATTAAATACAAAGAAGAAATATTAAAAGCATTAAGGAAAAAGCAACAAAATATCCTTTATGAGAAAACCTGAATGAATCTTTTGGCCAACCCAATACAAGGTAATCCCCATAAAGGTTATCAGCTGATTTTTCAGCTGAAACTCTGCAGGCCAGAAGGGAGGGGCATATTATAAGTGATGAAAGGGGAAAAACCTACACCTAAGGCTACTCTATGCAGCAAGGCTCTCATTCAGATTTGAGAGAAATCAAAAGCTTTACAGACAAGAAAAAGTAAGAGAATTCAGCACCACCATGCCAGCTTTACAAGAATTGCTAAAAGCAAGAAACCCAAGAGAAGAGAAAGAAAGAGGAAGAGAAGAAAAGAGACCTATAAAAACAAACTGAAAGCAATTAAGAAAATGGCAATAGAAGCATATATATATCAATAATTACCTTAAATGTCAATGAATGAAATGCTTTCCAACCAAAAAATAGACTGACTGAATGTATGCAAAAATAAGACCTATTTATAACCTGTTGACAAGAGACCCATATCACACCTAAGGACACACACAGGCTGAAAGTGAGGGGATGGGAAAAGGTATTCCACACAATTGGAAATCAAAAGAAACCTGAATCAGCAATACTCTTATCACACACAAGATATTTTAAAATAAAGACTGCTACAGAGACAAAGAAGGACACTACATAATGATCAAGGGATCAGTCCAAGAATAAGATATAACAACTGTAAATATTTATGCACCAACATAGGAGCACCTCAGTATATAAGACAACTGCAAAAAGTCATAAAAGGGGAAACAGTAACAGAATAATTTTGGGAGACTTTAACACCCCACTTACACCAAGGGAAAGATCATCCAGACAGAAAATCAGTAAGGAAACATAAGCTCTAAATAACACAGTAGACCAAATACAATTGTTTGCTATTTATAGGACATTCCATCTGAAAGCAGCAGAATACAACTTCAAGTGTACAAAGAACATTCTGCAGGATGGACCACATCTGGGGTCACAAATCAAGCCTTGGTAAATTTAGGAAAATTGAAATAATATCAAGCATCTTTTTCAACCACAATACTATGAATTTAGAAATCAATTACAGAAAAAAATCTGTTAAAAACTCAAACACATGGAGGCTAAATAATGTTACTAAAAAACTGATGAATCACTGAAGAAATCAAAGAGGAAATTAAAAAATACCTAGAAACAGATGTCAATACATACAGGACAATGCATGGTATGCAGCTGAAGCAGTTCTAAGAGGGACGTTTATAGCAGTACAATCTTACTTTAAGAAACAAGAAATATCTCAAGTATACAACCTAACCTTAAACCTAAAGTAATTAGAGGAAGAAGAAAAAACAAAACTCAAAGTTAGCAGAGGGAAAGAAATCACAAAAGTCACAGCAGCAGAAATAACTGAAATAGAAACGAAACAATACAAAACATCAATGAAACAAAATGCTGGTTTTCTTGAGAAGATAAACAAAATTGATCAACCTTTAGCTAGACTCATCAAGAAAAAAGGGAGAGGACTCAAATCAACAAAATTAGAAATGAAAAAGGAAAAGTTACAACTGACACCACAGAAACACAAAAGATCATAAAAGACTACTACAAGCCACTATTAATATTTGCTAATAAAATGGATAACCTGGAAGAAAGAGACAAATTCTTAGAAAGGTACAATCTTCCGAGACTGAACCAGGAAGAAATAGAAAATATAAACATACCAATCACAAGTACTGAAATCAAAACTGTGGTCAAAAATCTTCCAACAAACAAAAGTCCAGGACCAGATGGCTTCACAGGTGAATTCTATCAAATACTTAGAGAAGAGTTAACATCTATTTTTCTCAAACTCCTCCAAAAATTTCAGAGAAGAAACACTCCAAAGCTCATTCTGTGAGGCCACCATTACCCTGATACCAAGACCAAACAAAGATATCATGCAAAAAAGAAAATTGAAGGCCAATGTCACTGATGGACATAGACACAAATATCCTCAACAAAACACCAGCAAATAGAACCCAACAAAACATTAAAAGGATCATATACCATAGAGAGGTGGGATTTATCCCAGGGACACAAGGATTCTTCAACATACACAAATCAATCAATGTAATATATTAACAAACTGAAGAATTAAAACCATATGAGCATGTTAATCAATGCAGAAAAAGCTTTTGACAAAATTTAATACTTATTTATGATAAAAATTCTCCAAAAAGTGAACAGAGGGAACCTGTGCTGTGCTGTAATTAGTCACTCAGTCATGTCTGACTGTTTGTGACCCCATGGACTGCAACCCACTATGCTACTCTGTCCACGGGGATTCTCCAGGCAAGAATACTGGAGTGGGTTGCCATGCCTCCTCCAGGGGATCTTCCCAACTCAGGAATAAAACCAGGGTCTCCTGCATTGCAGGCAGATTCTTCACCATCTGAGCTACCAGGGAACCTACCTCTACATAATAAAGGCTATATATGACATATATGACAAGCCTACAACAGACATTGTCAAATGGTGAAATATATGAAATAATTTCCCATAAGATCAAGAACAGGACAAGGATGTCCACTCTCACCACTGTTATTCAACATAGTTTTGAAAGTCCTAGCCATGATAATCAAAGAATAAAAAGAAATAAAAGCAATCCGAATTGGAAAAGAAGAAGTAAAACAGTCAGTTTGCAGTTGACATGATACTATACGTAGAAAATCCTAAAGGTGTTGTGTGAAAACTACTAAAGCTCATCAATGAGTTTGGTAAAGTTGTAGGATAGTAAATTAACACATGGAAATCTCTTGGATTCCTATACAACAACAACAACAAGAGATCAAACATAGAAATTAAAGAAACAATCCCAGTTACCATTGCAATAAAAAGAATAAAATACCTAGGAATAAAGCTACCTAAGGAGGCAAAAGACCAGTACATAGAAAACTGTATGACACTGATGAAAGAAATGAAAGCGGGCAGAAGGAGAAGAGGGCATCAGAGGATAAGATGGTTGGATGGCATCACTGATGCCAAGGACATAAACTTGGTCAAACTTCAGGAGATGGTGAGGGAGAGGGATGCCTGGCATGCTGTAGCCCATGGGGTCGCAAAGAGCTGGACATGACTGGATGACTGAACAACAACAAAACAGATAGATATACCATGTTCCTGGATTGGAAGAATTTAATATTGTGAAAATGATTATACTATCCAAAGCAGTCCATAGATTCAGTGCAATCTCTCTCAAATTATCAATGGCATTTTCCACAGAATTAGAACAAAATTTTTACAATTTGTATGGAAACACAAAAGACGCTGAAAAAGCCAAAGCAATCTTGAGAAAGAAAAATGGAGTTAGAGGTATCAGGTTCCTTGACGTCAGACAATAGTAAAAAGCTACAGTAATCAGACAGAATGGTACTGGCACAAAAATAGAAATATAGACCAATGGAACAGGATAGAAAGCCCAAAGAAAAACCTTCATACCTGTGGTCACCTAACCTGTGACAATAAAAGCAAGAATATAAATGGAGAAAAGAAAACCTCTTCAATAAGTAGTGCTGGGAAAACTGGACAGCTATACGTAAAAGAATGCAATTAGAATACTCCTTAACACCATACACAAAAATAAGCCCAAAATGGATTAAAGATCTAAATGCATGGCCAGATACTATAAAACTCTTAGAGAAAAACATAGGCAGAATACTTTTTTGACATAAATTGCAGCAAGATCTTTTCTGATCCATCCATTTACTAAGTAGTGAAAATAAGAAAAAAAAAATAAATAAATGGGACCTAATTACACTTAAAAGCTTCTGCACAGCCAAGGAAACTGTAAACCAAATGAAAAGACAACTCTCAAACTGAGAGAAAATATTTGCAAATGAAGCAACCAACAAGGTATTAATATCAAAAATATACAAAGAGCTCATGCAACTCAATACCTAAAGAACAAATAATCCAATCAAAAAGTAGGGGGAAGAGTTAAATAGACATTTCTCCAAAGAAGACATACAGATAGCTGAAAAATACATGAAAAAATGCTCAACATCACTAATTAATTTGAGAAATGAAAATCAAGACTATAATGAAGTATTACCTCACACCAATCAGAATGACCACCATCAAAAAAATATCTACAAACAATAAATGCTGGAGAGGGTGTGGGGAAAAGGGAACCCTCCTACTATGTTGGTGGGAATGCAAATTGGTACAGCCACTATGGAGGTTCTTTAAAAAACTAAAGTTAGAACTACCATATGACCCAGCTATCCTACTCCTGGGTATATTCCTGAAAAAAATCATAACTCCAGAAGATACATTCAACCCAATGTTCACTGCAGCATTATTTACTATAGGTGAGAAATGGAAGCCATTTGAATATCCATCAACAGAGCAATGGATAAAGAAGATGTGGTATATATATACAATGGAATATTGCTCAGCCATAGAGAGGATAAAATTAACACCATTTACAGCAACATGGATGGACCTAGAGATTGTCATGCTGAGTGAAATAAGACACAGAAAGACAAGTATCATATGATATCACTTATATGTGGACTCTAAGAAAAGGAGATACAAGTGAATTTATTTATAAAACAAGAGTCATGGGTGTAGAAAGCAAACATGGCTACCAAAGAGTAAGAGGGGGCAAAAGAGAAATTGTGAGATTGGGATTGACATACATATGCTACTATATATAATATAGATAACTAATAGGAACCTATTCTGTAGCACTGGGAACTCTACTCCATACTCTGTAATGGCCTATATAGGAAAAGAATCTAAAGAAGAAGTAGATATCTGTATATGTATAAGTAAGTCACTTGGATGTGTACCTGAAACTAACACATGTTGTAAATCGACTATGTTCCACTAAACATTTAAAAAATAAACACATTCACCTTAGAGGGAAAAAATGGTCCACTAGAATAATGTGAATTATTTGTATAGTTGCTTGATGTCTTTGGGACTTGTGCAAAGAGAAGAATCTCTACTGAGCAAGAAGTGCAAAGATTAAAAAGCTGGAGCCAGAAACAATTTTACGGTTCAGATATTATCTTTTTCAGATTTCTTTTTGAATTATATTTTCCAAGCAGTTATAGCCAAAGTATTCAAGAAACTAGGATTATTTAAGTAATTAAATTACAAGGACATGGCAGGTATAATATGGAATTGTAACTCAGGTGGTAGGACCTAGATCTGAGGCAGTATTTAAATGAAGAAGAAACTACCATGAGGATTTTGAGCTTCGTCGGAAGTTGGCATGTGTACAACTTAGTGTAGCAGGCTAGCCATTGATGCTTTAGTGTGAAGAAAAAAAGTCCACTGTTTAGAAATCCCTCTGTGTTCCTGAGCAGGTTGTAGTTTCCACACTGTAAACAATGGTGCTAGCCATACCTTGATGCTGACCATTTTAGGACAGAGTAACTAAAGGAAATTAAATTTATACCCTTTAATGAGTGAGTATTAGAATATTGACCTTTTCATGAATAGAAGCATTAGCTACTGGACACCAAGTAAAAAGAAACCACATGTCTTTTGTTAATACATTTTTAGTAAAAAAAGTATTGCATCTAGTAGCACCCTAGTAGTGGAAGAGTTTCTTTCAATGAAATAATGTGATTCTCTTTAAAAAGACTGATCAGTTTTGATTTCCCCTAGAAACTGGAAAAACAAATTTTTGGTTGTGAAAAATTTTCACTGATGAACTCAGATAATTTTTTCTTATATTTTGTAGATTCAGCATTTTTCATCTGGTCCAAACAATTTATTTATATGTGAAAATAAAATTAACTTTTCTCAAATAGCTTCTTTATCTTTTAAGGAATAAAAATTATATTCATAATTATTTAAAATATTAAATTATTTAAATTTTGTTTTTCTCACTATGAAACAAAGTATCATTAAAAAAATCTGGTCAAGTAAAGAATTCAGTGATCATTTGTCTCTAGATAGTGAGATTATAGGTTAGTATATTGGTGTTTACTCATTGTCTTTCACATATTCACATACTCATTTTTCCAAAATAGTGATTTAGAACATGTTTTGGACTTTTAAAAAATGTAATACTATATCTTGAATATCTTTCTGTATCAATTAAAAATTCTTCTATAATATTTAAGTGGCTTATATTAATGTACCACAAGTTTTAAAAGATTGTTATTAGCTTTTGTCATTTTTATTTTCATTTAGGTTTTTTATTGTTTTAAAAATAAAGACTGCTACATTTGAAGATATATTCATGCTGATTTCAATCAGCATAAATTCCAAGAAAGGGATTTGCTGGTTCAAAAAATACCTACTTAAAAATTTTTTTTTGGTTTATACAGCCAATTGCCCTCCAGAAATGTTATAACATGAATTATCTCTAAGTAAAACCATATGAAATATTTCATTTTTATGTGGCACTGATGGTGGTCTTGTTTAATTAAAAACACCAACAAGAAGTTTCCACTGTTAGAAAAAAGGGAAGGAAAAAGACAATGGTCATAGAGTAAACATTGGAAAGATTGCTTTCAATATCAGGTCAAGACCTACTCTTAAAGTTTGGAATAGACTTTCTTAGCAGACGAGGCCAGAGAAGGCAATGACACCCCATCCAGTATTCTTGCCTGGAAAATCCCATGGACGGAGGAGCCTGGTAGGCTGCAGTCCATGGGGTCGCTGAGAGTCAGGCACGACTGAGCGACTTCACTATCACTTTTCACTTTCATGCATTGGAGAAAGAAATGGCAACCCACTCCAGTATTCTTGCCTGGAGAATCCCAGGGACAGCGGAGCCTGGTGGGCTGCCGTCTATGGGGTCGCACAGAGTTGGACATGACTAAAGCGACTTACTAGCAGCAGCAGACGAGGCAAATTATAATAGACTATAGGTGAGATTTTGCTTTGCCTTTTCAAAACCTCATTCTCTCAAAGTCCTTCTTTCCCTTACTTTTCTTTAATTTATCTCTCTTATTTAGATAGTCTTTCCTCCATAAATGGCACCATTGACATTTGGCTAGTAATCCCTGGATGGTCTTTCCAATGTGAAGCTCATGAGTTACTTCAGGTCACAGGCCAGGGACATTGGTACCTTGGGATAGTAACATGCATTTCACCACTGACCCGTCAGCTGATCAGTTATAGGAATCCTGACGTCACCTTGTATTTTAAAAGAGCTAATTTTTTAAATCCACTAATATAAATCTTTATTACCATTTCAGGACATAATAGGAGCTATTTCTCTTCACTATTTAACTGCTAACTTCTTACACAAAATTATCAATTTTAGAGAGTGCTGTCATAAATACCGGAGAAGGCAACGGCAACCCACTCCAGTACTCTTGCCTGGAAAATCCCATGGACGGAGGGGGCTGGAGGGCTGCAGTCCATGGGGTCGCTGAGGGCCAGACACGACTGAGCGACGTCACTTTCACTTTTCACTTTCCTGCATTGGAGAAGGAAATGGCAACCCACTCCAATGTTCTTCCCTGGAGAATCCCAGGGTCGGGGGAGCCCGGTGGGCTACCGTCTTTGGGGTCGCACAGAGTCGGACACGACTGAAGTGACTTAGCAGTAGCAGTCATAAATACAGTAGCCTATTATTTATTACCTCTTATAATTCTCAAAATTTGGTACGGGATCGACAGCATCAGGCTCACCTGGGCACTTGTCAGGAATGTAAATTCTCAGACCCTATTCCACTCCTACTGAATCAGAAACTTTGGGTATAGGGCCCCAAGCTCTGTTTTAACAAGCCCTATAGGATTCTGATGCAAACTGGTTGAAGAACCACAGATTTAAGACAATATTCAGGTTTCCAGGAGTCTTTGTTAGTCAAGATGATTTTGGAAGAATTGACATTTATTAGTAAGAAAGACCTCTCTCTCCAGGTATTCGAATTAGTTGTGGCAAACAAAGCTTCAAAGATAATAAAATATATGTAAGATAAACCACTTCTCACTGGAAGATAATAGGAAAATTGTTACATCTAAAATTACTGGGGCTGAAAAGTTGTGTTTCTTAGGAACATTTTGATGTTATACTCCTCATTTAGCTGAGCACAGCTCAAAGAATGTTTCTCATTAGTTCTCCTTGTTTTCCCAGGGGTTAGCTGTACCCTCCCCACCAGGTTTCTAGTTGTTATGAGTAAAAGGTTTGACGCCATCATTCATTCAATTGCTTTCACTTGCAAAAACATAAAATACCCCGAGAGAAGCTAACCTCATTAGCATTTCCTTTGAAGCTTTATCCAGTTAAGACAATAGGATGATTGTTTGATCTGTCATAGAACTGTTCAACTTCAGCTTCTTCAGCGTTACTGGTTGGGGCATAGACTTGGATTACTGTGATATTGAATGGTTTGCCTTGGAAACGAACAGAGATCATTCTGTTGTGTTTGAGATTGCATCCAAGTACTGCATTTCGGACTCTTTTGTGGACCATGATGGCCACTCCATTTCTTCTGAGGGATTCCTGCCCGCAGGAGTAGATATAATGGTCATCTGAGTTAAATTCACCCATTCCAGTCCATTTCAGTTCGCTGATTTCTAGAATGTCGACATTCACACTTGCCGTCTCTTGTTTGACCACTTCCAATTTGCCTTGATTCATGGACCTGACATTCCAGGTTCCTATGCAATATTGCTCTTTACAGCATCGGACCTTGCTTCTATCACCAGTCACATCCACAGCTGGGTATTGTTTTTGCTTTGGCTCCATCCCTTCATTCTTTCTGGAGTTATATCGGGCACCTACTGACCTCGGGAGTTTCTCTTATCAGTAACCTATCATTTTGCCTTTTCATACTGTTCATGGGGTTCTCAAGGCAAGAATACTGAAGTGGTTTGCCATTCCCTTCTCCAGTGGACCACATTCTGTCAAATCTCTCCACCATGACCCACCCGTCTTGGGTTGCCCCCCGGCATGGCTTAGTTTCATTGAGTTAGACAAGGCTGTGGTCCTAGTGTGATTAGATTGACTAATTTTCTGTGAGTATGGTTTCAGTGTGTTTGCCCTCTGATGCCCTCTTGAAACACCTACCGTTTACTTGGGTTTCTCTTACCCTGGGCGTGGGGTATCTCTTCACGGCTGCTCCAGCAAAGTGCAGCCTTTGCTCCTTACCTTGGACGAGGGGTTGAAAATGCACTGGTCATAACAAACACCCTCTTCCAACAACACAAGAGAAGACTCTATACATGGACATCACCAGATGGTCAACCCTGAAATCAGATTGATTATATTCTTTGCATCCAAAGATGGAGAAGCTTTATACAGTCAACAAAAACAAGACCAGGAGCTGACTGTGGCTTAGACCATGAACTCCTTATTGCCAAATTCAGACTTAAATTGAAGAAAGTAGGGAAAACCACTAGACCATTCAGGTATGACCTAAATCAAATCCCTTATGATTATACAGTGGAAGTGAGAAATAGATTTAAGGGCCTAGATCTGATAGGTAGAGTGCCTGATGAACTATGGAATGAGGTTTGTGACATTGTACAGGAGACAGGGATCAAGACCATCCCCATGGAAAAGAAATGCAAAAAAGCAAAATGGCTGTCTGGGGAGGCCTTCCAAACAGCTGGGAAAAGAAGATAAGCGAAAAGCAAAGGAGAAAAGGAAAGATATAAACATCTGAATGCAGAGTTCCAAAGAATAGCAAGAGGAGATAAGAAAGCCTTCTTCAGCGATCAATGCAAAGAAATAGAGGAAAACAACAGAATGGGAAAGACTAGGGATCTCTTCAAGAAAATTAGAGATACCAAGGGAATATTTCATGCAAAGATGGGTTCGATAAAGGACAGAAATGGTATGGACCTAACAGAAGCAGAAGATATTAAGAAGAGATGGCAAGAATACACAGAAGAACTGTACAAAAAAGATCTTCATGACCCAGATAATCACGATGGTGTGATCACTCACCTAGAGCCAGACATCCTGGAATGTGAAGTCAAGTGGGTCTTAGAAACAGTGTCAGACTTTGTTTTTTTGGGGGGAGCTCCAAAATCACTGCAGATGGTGACTGCAGCCATGAAATTAAGAGACGCTTACTCCTTGGAAGGAAAGTTATGATCGACCTAGAAATCACTACGAACAAAGCTAGTGGAGGTGATGGAATTCCAGTTGAGCTATTCCAAATCCTGAAAGATAATGCTGTGAAAGTGCTGCACTCAATATGCCAGCAAATTTGGAAAACTCAGCAGTGGCCACAGGACTGGAAAAGGTCAGTTTTCATTCCAATCCCAAAGTAAGGCAATGCCAAAGAATGCTCAAACTACCGCACAATTGCACTCATCTCACACGCTAGTAAAGTAATGCTCAAAATTTTCCAAGCCAGGCTTCAGCAATATGTGAACCATGAACTTCCTGATGTTCAAGCTGGTTTTAGAAAAGGCAGAGGAACCAGACATCAAATTGCCAACATCCGCTGGATCATGGAAAAAGCAAGGGAGTTCCAGAGAAACATCTATTTCTGCTTTATTGACTATGCTAAAGCCTTTGACTGTGTGGATCACAATAAACTGTGGAAAATTCTGAAAGAGATGGGAATACCAGACCACCTGATCTGCCTCTTGAGAAATTTGTATGCAGGTCAGGAAGCAACAGTTAGAACTGGACATGGAACAACAGACTGGTTCCAAATAGGAAAAGGAGTACGTCAAGGTTGTATATTGTCACCCTGTTTATTTAACTTCTATGCAGAGTACATCATGAGAAACGCTGGACTGGAAGAAACACAAGCTGGAATCAAGATTGCTGGGAGAAAGATCAATAACCTCAGATATGCAGATGACACCACCCTTATGGCAGAAAGTGAAGAGGAACTCAAAAGCCTCTTGATGAAAGTGAAAGTGGAGAGTGAAAAAGTTGTCTTAAAGCTCAACATTCAGAAAACTAAGATCATGGCATCTGGTCCCATCACTTCATGGGAAATAGATGGGGAAACAGTGGAAACAGTGTCAGACTTTGTTTTTTGGGGGGGAGCTCCAAAATCACTGCAGATGGTGACTGCAGCCATGAAATTAAAGACACTTACTCCTTGGAAGGAAAGTTATGATCGACCTAGATAGCATATTCAAAGGCAGAGACATTACTTTGCCAACAAAGGTCTGGCTAGTCAAGGCTATGGTTTTTCCTGTGGTCATGTATGGATGTGAGAGTTGGACTGTGAAGAAGGCTGAGTGCCAAAGAATTGATGCTTTTGAACCGTGGTGTTGGAAAAGACTCTTGAGAGTCCCTTGGACTGCAAGGAGATCCAACCAGTCCATTCTGAAGGAGATCAGCCCTGGGTGTTCTTTGGAAGGAATGATGCTAAAGCTGAAACTCCAGTACTTTGGCCACCTCATGGGAAGAGTTGACTCATTGGAAAAGACTCTGATGCTGGGAGGGATTGGGGGCAGGAGGAGAAGGGGATGACAGAGAATGAGATGGCTGGATGGCATCACTGACTCGATGGACGTGAGTCTGAGTGAACTCTGGGAGTTGGTGATGGACAGGGAAGCCTGGCGTGCTGCGATTCATGGGGTCGCAAAGAGTCGGACACGACTGAGCGACTGAACTGAACTGAACTGATGTAGCATATCTATTGTAAGACAAAACTGCTAAGGTATGTGTGGCATAAGGTATGGTGCTGGTGTTGATGCTATGCTGTACTTTTGAATCAGGTGAAAGGGTCCCAGGAAAAATCAATTATCCAGTGAGAACAAGGACCTCTTTTATCAGTCAGTCTTCCTAATCAGAACTTTCCTAAGGACTGCAGACAGAACTTTGGGAAGGCTAGGTTTTGAGCAATAGAAGAAAGAAAGCCAGTTAAATGAGGCAAGGGAGGGGTGAAGACTTGTTGCTTGAACACTAGGTCTTGAGACGGTTCTGACAAAATGCCCACACACTTTCAGCTCTCTGGGGTGTGGTCAGACCTACTTCTTGCTACATTTGTTAACTGAGGGCAGGAGGAGCCATGATTACTAGAAGAAAGGGAGAGCAGCAGGTATATATAATAGCACTTTTTTTGTAGCCATCATTGAATTTCATTTTAAGCACAATCTGCATTGTGGAAAATGACTGACACAATCTATTGAAATCTACATGATAAAAAGAATAAATTAAGTATTATACTTAAGAGAATAGAAAATCATATTTGAAAAGAATTTTAAGAGAAAATTATAGTTCTGAAGGCACAGTAATGACAATATTCAAAATAGAACTTGATACACGGAAACTGGAACTGACTGGGTGATGTAAAATTAGAAATTTCCTGTTTACTGAAGAGTCTCTGTTTGCTGAAGAACTGCTCATTTTTATATATTTCAATGCAGATAGAGCTTGATTCTTTTAATTATTCTATCCAAACAACAACTTGTAATAGTTATATAAAACTCTAGGATTGATTTCGGAAATTATCTATTGGGATTTTTCTGACAAGGAGTGAAGGGAAAAGAAACCAATATTCATTAGCAGAAAAAAATTTCCCCATATTTAGCTCTTAAAATCAATATTTATTGGTAGTTTGGGAAGTCACCTCATAGGATGTATTAAAATTCATAAAATGTTTAAAAAGAAGATGGGTAATGATTTTTCTTCTGAAAGATGAGTGTCAAAATGAGAATTTTTGTTCTCAGTGATTTCAAGGTGCAACCCTTTCTGTTAAACAATGATTTACGAATAAAAACTTAAAAATATTCTCGGAGGATAATCATAATATGGTTACATTTTAAGTTGTCATGAAGATAGCAGTGAAAATACAGGTGAAATGTCCAGAATAATGCCTGAAATATAATAAAATCTTTCCTTCTCACATTTCTAGGGACAAGAACTCCTTCTTCAACTCTGTTCTTGTACATTTTGGACTTTCTATGAATTCTTGCTTATTTACTGACAGTTGTAGCTATTAAAAAGGAGTTTTGCATTGTAAGTGGCTCAGAAAGGAATCGGAAGAGCTGGAAGTCATGCAGAGCATGACTGAGAAAAATGATCACAGGTCTAGTTTGGGTAACTTACCTAGATACTTGGTAACTATTAAACATTTAGTTTCAAGGGATTAGATCAGATAGACAATAGATTCAAGGGACTAGATCTGATAGACAGAGTGCCTGAAGATCCATGGATGGAGGTTCGTAACATTGTACAGGAGGTGGTGATCAAAATAATCCCCAAGAAAAAGAATGCAAGAAGCCAAAATGGTTATCTGAGGAGGCCTTACAAATAGCTGAGAAAAGAAGGGAAGTGAAAGGTAAAGGAAAAAAGGAAATATATACCCATCTGAATGCAGAGTTCCAAAGAATATCAAGGGGAGATAAGAAAGCCTTCCTAAGTAAACAATGCAAAGAAATAGAGGAAAACAATAGAATAGGAAAGACTAGAGATCTCTCCAAGAATATTAGGGATACCAAGGGAACATACCATACAAAGATGGGCATAATAAAGGACAGAAATAGTAAGGGCCTAACAGAAGCAGAAGATATTAAGAGGTGGCAAGAATACACAGAAGAACTGTTCAAAAAAGATCTTCATGAGCCAGGTAATCATTATGGTGTGACCACTCACCTAGAGCTAGACATCTTGGAATGCCTTCGCAAGTGGGCCTTAGGAAGCATCACCGTGAACAAAGCTAGTGGAGGTGATGGAATTCTGGCTGAGTTATTTCAAATACGAAAAAATGATGCTGTGAAAGTGCTGCACTCAATATGCTAGCAAATTTGGAAAACTCAGCAGTGGCCACAGGACTGGAAAACGTCAGTTTTTATTCCAATCCCCAAAAAAGGCAATGCCAAAGAATGTTCAAGCTCCCACACAATTGCACTCATTTCTCATGCTATCAAGGTGTTGTTCAAAATCCTCCAAGCTAGGCTTCAACAGCATGTGAACCAAGAACTTCCAGATATTCAAATTGGATTTGGAAAAGGCAGAGGAACCAGATATCAAATTGCCAATATCCATTGGATCATAGAAAAAGTAAGAGGTTTCCAGAAAAACATCTACTTTTGCCTCACTACAATTGACTACACTAAAGTTTTATTACTTTATTACTACTATTGACTACAATTACTACTATTGACTACACTAAAGTCTTTGACTAAGTGGATCATAACAACCTGTGGAAAATTCTTCAAGAAATGGGAATACCAGACCACCTTACCTGTCTCCTGAGAAGTCTGTATGCAGATCTGGAAGCAACAGTTAGAACTGGACATGGAACAATGGACTGGTTCCAAATTGGGAAAGGAGTATGTCAAGGCTGTATGTTGTCACCCTGTTATTTAACTTACATGTATGCATCATGCATGATGAAGCACAAGCTGGAATCAAGATTACTAGGAGAAATATAAGTAACCTCAGATATGCAGATAACAACACCCTTATGCCAGAAAGCTAAGAGGAACTAAAGAACCTCTCGATAAGGATGAAAGAGGAGAGTGAAAAAGCTGGTTTAAAATGCAGCATTCAAAAAATGAAGATCCTGGCATCAAGTCCCATCACTTCATAACAAATAGATGCGAAAGCAATGGAAACAGTGACAGACTTTATTTTCTTGGGCTCCAAAATCACTGCAGATGGTGACTGTGGCCATGAAATTAAAAGACGCTTGCTCCTTGGAAGAAAAGCTATGACCAACCTTGACAGCATACTAAAAAGCTAAGACATTTCTTTGCCAATAAAGGTCTATCTAGTCAAAGCTATGGTTTTTCCAGTAGTCATGTATGGATGTGAGTTGGAATATAAAGAAGGCTGAATACCAAAGAATTGATGCTTTTAAACTATAGTTTTGGAGAAGACTCTTGAGACCCTCTTTGACTGCAAGGAGATCAAACCAGTCAACCTTAAAAGAAATCAACCCTGAATACTCTTTGGAAGGACTGATGCTAAAGCTCCAATACTTTGGCCATCTCATGAGAAGAACTGACTCATTGGAAAAGACCCTGATGCTTGGAAAGATTGAAGGCAGAAGAAAAAGGGGATGACAGAGTATGAGATAGTTGGATGGCATCACTGACTCAACGGACATGAGTTTGAGGAAGCTCTGGGTGATGGTGATGGACAGGCAAGCCTGGCATGCTGCAGTCCATGGAGTCGCAAACAGTCTGACAAAACTGAGCGACTACACAACAACAAAAGTGTCTCAGGCTTTGGCCAAAAGGAAATTGCATAAGCTCATGGGATTTATATGGTTATGTCAGTTATTTTGGGGGCTGTGAGAATGAAGTTTTTTTCCCCCCAACTCCCTTATGTTTAATAAGTCTCATAATTTTTTGGTTTTATTTTTTGGTATTTTCTACTGAGAAACTCAAATAATTTACATATCCTGAAGACATACATACACAAACAGACTAATATAGACAAAATATATTTATTAATTATATGTATATAAACTAGACTTTACACACATATATAAAATTTGTTGTTGTAGAGTTGCTAAGTCATGTCCAACTCTTTGCAACTCTGTGGACTGAAGTGTATCAATCTTTCCTGTCCTTCACTATCTCCTGGAGTTTGCTCAAACTTATGGCCATTGTGTCAATGATGTCATCCAACCATCTCATCCTTTGTATACAAATTAAATATATATATACTAAACATATAAACTAAATAAAAACTACAAATACATATATGAAATTGTATATATAAACTTTAATATATATAAATTAACTAAATATAATGTAAAAGTAAACTATGTCGATATCTATGTCCATGTCATATGTTTATCTACATATTCATTATAACTGGGTGTTGGCAAGGTGCTAGAAATTGTGCCAGAGATATAAGATGAATAAAATATAGTTCTGCCCTCATGAAATAGATAAAGAAATATATAATATAGTGTTTATATCTGACATAACAGACGTGTAACAAAGAGAAATAATGGTAGAGAAAAGAGCAGTCCTGCATAATAGGTTTTTGGACACAGTTATATTGCTTTCACTGCTCGGCCTTTTGGTTAAGATCCAGTGTGGTATGGGGGCTTCCCTTGTGGCTCAGTGGTACAGAATCTGCCTGCCAATGCAGAAGTTGCAAGAGACGCAGGTTTGATCCCTGGGTTGGGAAGATCTGCCAGAGTAGGTAAATGGCAACCTGCTCCAATATTGTTGCCTGAAAAATTACATGGACAGAGGCGCCTGGTAGGCTGCAGAGAGTTGAACATGACTGGGTGATTGAGCACACAAGGCTTTATAGGATAGGTGACAATAAACTTTTATGGTGATTAGTAGTTCAACAAAAGGAAAAGGATTGGGGAGGGATCAAAAGAATAACATGATAAAAGTCATGATAGTATGCCAGCACATGGCTTGCTTTTGGGTGGAGCTGCATGACTATGGCTTGAATAAAGAAATTTGTGTTGAAAGGGTTGTAACAGCAGAAGATGAACCTGAAAATGAACTGAATAATTGCCTACCCTGAGCTAAAAATGGTTGGTACTATAATCCAGAGGCAAATATGCTGTAGGCAAGGTGAATGAAAGATTGCCTTTCTTTCAGAAATTTAAATTGGAAATTGAAAGGGACATAAACAATCAGACTTAAGGTTAAGACAGATTGTGAAGAGAAGTCTAAACCGATGCATCTCTAATTGTAATGTGTGTAAGACTGGCCTGGAGACCTTGAAAGAATGCAGATTATGACTTGGTGTGTCTGGGGAAGCCAAGGCTGCTGGCTTGCAGGCCATGATTTGAGCAGTGAGGAATCACCCTAAGAAGACTGAGCAGAGAATTCAGTCCTGGTGTGAATGGTCCAGAATGGGCTAACTGGGAGCTGCCTGTAAGTGGACCATTAGGCCTTCCTGAAGTTGGGAGGAGGAGCTGAATTAGCAGGAAGAATAGACACAGATGTGATACAGTGGCTAAGATGACAGAGTAGAAAGACCCTGAGCTTAGCCCCTTTTGTGAGCACACCAAAATCACTACTATCTGCAGACAACCATCTTTGAAAAAGACTGGAACCTACTAGAAAAGATCTTCTACAACTAAAGACACAAAGAAGGAACCACAATGAGACAGGTAGGAGGAGTGGACTTGAGGTATAATCAAATCCCATATCCCTGGGTAGGTAACCCACAAACTGGAGAATAGTTATTTGCAGAGGTTCTCCCATAAGAGAGTTCTGAGCCCCACATTGGGCTCCTGTACTGGGAAAATAAGACCCCAGAGCATTTGGATTTGAAAGCCAATGGAACTAATTTTGGGAACCCCACAAGATTGGGGGAGAGACTTCAACCTTAAAGGGCACCCCTAAAATTTCATACACACTGGTATCCATGACAAGAGCAGCAATTTGACAGGAGCCTGGGTCAGACCTACTTGCTATTCTTAGAAAGACTTGCGGAGAGTCAGGGATGCAGTTGCATCTTACTCTGGGGACATAGACACTGATGTCAGTTATATTAGGCAACATTTTATCACGTGAACACTTCTGCTGGTGGCTGCCATCTTAGTTCATTAGTGCCAAGACATGGCCTCACCCAACAGCCTCTAGGTGTCAGTGCTGAGATGTCTCAGGCTGAACAGCTAATTGGGCAGTGACACAGCCCCACCCATCAGCAAACAGGCCTCCTGAGCCCACACATGTCCCTAGACATGGCACTGCCCACCAGAAGGCCAAACCACAATTCTACCCTCCAGTGGGCAAACACTGACCCTTCCCTCCAGGAAGCCTGAACTAGCTTCTAGACCAACCTCACTCATCAGGTGGAAGACACCAGTTACAAAACAAAACAAAAATATAATCCTGCAGCTTGCAGACTCAGCACATTCCCAGCAGGTCACAACCTACCCTTGAACAAGCTGAGCCCTGGCCTTGTCCTTGAGCAGTAGGTCAATGCAAATTTTGGGACACCCTGGACCATATATCCAACTGTATCAGAAATCGGCCAATCCCTACCAACAATCTTTGGGATCCCTAGACCCTCCACCCAGACTTCTGGAAACAGCTCTATCCGCCAGTAGTCCAGGACTAACCTCATGACCTGGCGTTGAACTCCACTGGGCAGACAACAGCTCTGAAGTCTTCAGGACCCTGACTTTGCCCAGCAGTGAGCTAGCAGTAACCCTAGGGCCCACTAGGGTTCTTCAGCCAGCCACCTTGTGACAAGGCCCCATTAAACAGCAGCCAGCAGCATCCACACAAGGCAGAGCTTATTAACCAATCAGGCTAGGAGCCAACCAAGTCTACCAGATTGCCAATATTGCCAGCTACAACAGAAGGACCCACACAACCCTCCTTAGGGGAAACCCCTAGAGCATATAGCTTGGTTGATGAACGGGGAGGGCGCTGCTGGGATGCATAGGATGTCTCCTACAGAAGGCCACTTCTCCAGGGTTGGGAAGTGTAACTAACTTACCACATACATAAAAATATAAACAGGAATGTAGGCAAAATGAGGTGGCAGATGAACATGTTTCAGATGAAAGAACAAAATTAAACCCCCAAAGAAGAATTAAGTAAAGAGAAATAGGCAATCTATTTAAGAAGCAATTCAGAGTAATAATTGTAAAGATGATCAAAGAACTTGGAAGAAGAATAGATATACAGGGGGAGAAGTTAGAGGTTTTTAACAAAGAGTTAAAAAATATAAGAACAACCAAACAGAGATGAAGAATGCAAAATAAGAAATAAATATATGCTAGATGGAACCAATAGTAGACTAAATGATACAGGAAAATGGATCAGTAAGCTAGATGGTAGAGTAGTGAAAATCACTACCACTAAACAGAAAGATGGCAGAAAGTGAAGAGGAACTAAAAAGCCTCTTGATGAAACTGAAAAAGGAGAGTGAAAAAGTTGGCTTAAAGCTCAACATTCAGGAAACGAAGATCATGGCATCTGGTCCCATCACTCCATGGCAAACAGATGGGGAAACAGTGGAAACAGTGTCAGACTTTATTTTTTTCGGCTCCAAAATCACTGCAGATGGTGATTGCAGCCATGAAATTAAAAGATACTTACTCCTTGGAAGGAAAGTTATGACCAACCTAGATAGTGTATTAAAAAGCAGAGACATTACTTTGCCAACAGAGGTCCGTCTAGTCAAGGCTATGGTTTTTCCAGTGGTCATGTATGGATGTAAGAGTTGAACTGTGAAGAAAGGTGAGCATTGAAGAATTGATGCTTTTGAACTGTGGTGTTGGACCAGACTCTTGAGAGTCCCTTGGACTACAAGGAGATCCAACCAGTCCATTCTAAAGGAGATCAGTCCTGGGGGTTCATTGGAAGGACTGATGTTGAAGCTGAAACTCCAATACTTTGGCCACCTGATGTGAAGAGCTGACTCATTGGAAAAGACTCTGATGCTGGGAGGGATTGGGGGCAGGAGGAGAAGAGGACGACAGAGGATAAGATGGCTGGATGGCATCACCAACTTGATGGACATGAGTTTGGGTAAACTCTAGGAGTTGGTCATGGACAGGGAGGCCTGGAGTGCTGCGACTCATGGGGTCGCAAAGAGTCGGACATGATTGAGCGACTGAACTGAATTGAAACAGAAAGAAAGAATAAAAAGAAACAAAGGCAGTTTAAGAGACCCTTGAGACATCAAATGCCCTAAGATCTTCACTATAGGGGTCCCAGAAAGTTAAGAGAGAGAGAAAGGGCCTGAGAAAATATTTTAAGATATAATAGCTGAAAAATTTGCTAACATCGGAAACAGTTACCCAAGTCCAGGAAATGTAGAGATTCCCATACAGAACGAACCTCAAAAGGAACACACCAAGACACACTGTAATTAAAATGACAAAATTATAACGAGAAAACATTAAAAAAAGAGAAGGAAAACCAACAAATAACATCCCAGGGAACACCTAGAGGGGTATCAGCCAACTTTTCAGCAGAAACTTTGTAAGTCAGAAGGGAGTGGCACATATATTTAAAGTGAAGAAAACGAAAAACCTACAAGTAAGAATGCTCTACCTGAAAGCCTTTTATTTAAATGTGAAGGTAAGATCAAAGATTTTAAGTACCAGAAAAAGCTAAAAGAGTTTGGCACGACCAAACCAGCTTTGCAACAAATGTTAAAGGAACTCCTCTAGGCTAAAAAGAAAAGGTCATGAACAGAAACAAGAGTATTACAAAATGAAAAAGTTCATAAGTAAAGGCAAACGTCCAGAAAGAGTAGGAAATCATCTACACACAAATTTAGTATAGTGGTTAAAAGACAAAAGTAATAAAATCATCTATATCCACAATAAGCAGTTAAGAGATACACAATACAAATAAACATAAAATATGTTCTTAAAACCAATAATGAGAGTATAAATGCAGGATTTCAAAAATGCATTTGCAGTTATGAGATCAGCAACTTAAAAAATCATATATATGTATATACAGAGAGCGAGAGAGAAAGAGAGAGATGATCATCTCAATAGATACAGAAAAAGCTTTTGATAAAATTCAACATCCATTTATGAAAAAAACTCTCCAGAAACTGTGTATAGAGGAAACCTAAGAAAGAAAAAAAGTGAAGTCGCTCAGTTGTGTCTGACTCTTTGAGACCCCAAGGACTGTAACCTACCAGGCTCCTCTGTCCATGGGATTATTTTGGCAAGGGTGCGGGAGTGGGTTGCCATTTCCTTCTCTAGGGGATGTTCCCAACCCAGGGATTGAATCCAGGTCTCCTGCACTGCAGGCAGATGCTTTACCATCTGAACCACCAGGGAAACCTAGAAACCTACCTCAACATAATAAAGGTCATATATGACTGAACTACAGCTAACATACTCAATGGTGAAAATATGAAAGTATTTTCTCTTAGATCAGGAACAAGACAAAACCGTCCATTCTTACCATTTTTATTCAACACAGTTTGGACGTCCTTGCCACTACAATCAGAGAAGAAAATGAAATAAAAGGGATTCACATTGGAAAGAAAGAAGTCAAACTGTTACTGTTTTGTAGGCAACATGAATCTATAAGTAGAAAACTATTAAGCTCATCACTGAATTTGGTAGAATTGCAGGATACAAAATTAACATACATAAATTTCATGCATTTCTATACACTAACAATGAATCATCAGAAAGAAAAATTAAGGAAACAATCCCATTTACCATTGCATTAAAAATATTAAACTACCTAGGAATAAACTTACTTAACGCAGCAAAGACCTGTACTCTAAAAACTTTAAAACACTGAAGAAATTGAAGATGACACAAACAGATGGAAAGATACAGTGTTCTTGGATTGAAAGAAACAATGTTGCTAAAATGACCATATTACCCAAGGCTGTCTACATATTAAATGTAATCTGTATCAAGTTACCAATAATGGTACTTTTCACAGAAGTAGAACAAATAATTTTAAAATTTGCATGGAAACACAAAACCGCATATAGCAAAAACATTCTTGAGAAAGAACAGAACTGGAGGAGACATACTCTTTGACTTCAGACTATACTACAAAGCTATGGTAATTAAAATAGTATGGTATTGGCACAGACACAGAGACAAATGCAGCAGGATAGAAAACCCAGAAATAAACACACAATTATGATCAATTAATCTATGTTAAAAGAGACAAGAATATACAATGGAGTTTTTCTAATAAGTGGTGCTGGTGCTGTGAAAACTGGACAGCTACAAGTAAAGGAATGAAATCAGAACAACCCCTAACATATACAAAAATAAACTCAAGATGGATCAAAGACCTAAATGTAAGATCAACTACTATAAAGCTCCTAAAGGAAAACATAGGGAGAATATTCTTTGACAAAAATTGCATCAATATATTTTTGGATCTCTCTCCTAAAGTAGAGAAAATAAAAGAAAAAATAGATTAATGGGATCTAATTAATCTTAAAACCTTATGCATAGCAAATGAAACTATCAACAAAATGAAAAGACATCTTGCTGAATGGGAGAAAATATTTGGAATGATATGACTGATAAGAGATCAATATCCAGTGTATATAAATATACAAAGTACAATCAACATCACAAAAATCCCTCCAAAATCTGATTAAAAATGGTCAGAAGAACTGTATAGACATTTTTCCAAAGAGGAAATGCAAGCGGCCAACAGGCATATGAAAAGATACTCAGCATCACTAATCTTCAAGGAGACGTAAATCAAAACCACAATGAAGTATCACCTCACATCTCTCAGAAGTGCTGTCATCAAAAGAACACATAGAACAAATGTTGGTGAGGATGTAGATAAAAGCGAATCCTTGTACTCTACTGGTGGGGGTGTAAATTTGTGCAGTCACTGTGGAAAACAGTATGGAGGTTGCTCAGAAAATTAAAATTACAGCTACTATATGACTTAACAATTCCACTCCTGGGTATATATGTGAAAAAAACCAAAAACACTAATTTGAAAAGATACATGTGCCCCAGTGTTCATAGCAGCATTATTTACAATTGCCAAGATGTGGAAGCAACCTAAGTGACCATCAATAGAAAAATGTGCAAAAGAGGTCTGGTATATACACAATAGAATACTATACACAATAGAAAACTACTCAACCATAAAAAGAATGAAATTTTGCCATTCTCAGGAACATGAATAGACCTAGAGGGCATTATGCTACATGAAATAAGTTGGACAGAGAAAGACAAAAGTTATCATTTATATATGTAATCTAAAAAATGCAACAAATGGTGAATATAACAAAAAGGAAACAGGCTCACAGATAGAACAAACTAGTGGTTACCAGCGGAGAGAGCATGGGAGAGGCAATATGGAGGGGGGAAAGTGGGAAGTACAGATTATTGTGTATAAGATAGGCTCAAGGATGTTTTGTACAATGTGGGGAATATAGCCAATACTTTGTAATAACTGTTAATGGAAAGTAACCTTTAAAATTGTATGTATATAAAAAGGAATAGACACAGAGGCAAGCAGGGAATGTTAGAAGAAAAATTAATTGAGAAAAAATTACTAAAATTTCATGGTGGGAGCAGTCTCATATAATGAATGGTTATTGTTGCTGTGGTTTTAGTTGCTAAGTCGTGTCCAGATCTTTTATGTCCCCGTGGACTGTAGCTTGCCAGGCTCCTCTGCCCATGGGATTTCCCAGGCAAAAACACTGGAAAGAATTGCCATTTCCTTTCTCCGGAGGATCTTTCTGACCCAGGGATCAAACAGGCATCTTGTGAATTGCAGGCAGATTCTTTACCACTGAGCCACCAGGGAAGCTACTATATACTAATGATTCACAATAATTTTGCAGGTCCTAAAATAACTTGATGAAGATTAGTAAAACTTTTTTTCCAAAATACATGAGTGTACTGTGGGATAGGGTGATGTTTACATGTTGTACTTTCACAAATGACAAACTGTTACCAATCCCTTTTCCATAAGCCCAGTGCTTTGAAATTAAGCTTTGATCCACTTTCAGTTGATAGACGTTTTCTCATTCTTTGAACTCCAAAGTCTTCCCATGACCTTGATACTCAGACAGCTCTCTGCCACTCTTCTCACCTCCTCTTCATCTATCAAAATAAACTAATATTTTAGTATTCTGCATTTTATTCCACTTCTTCAATCACCCTGTTGACATAGAAGACATCCTGAAATGGCTGGCCCTCACCCTGTCTAAGCAAATCTTCCTACAAGTGCTATGAATTCCATCTTTCTTCCCCCATTTCAGAATTTAGCTTCTCTGGTTACCTCATCCTCTCCTTGTATCTTAAATCTCTCTCTTCAAAGAGTCTTTTCCATCTCCATCCAAATATGTTCCAATATCTTTATGTCAAGAATAGTCTCTCTGGAAGTTCCCTTCAGCTACTGCCCTCTTGTCTTTCTTTTACACTATATTTGACATGTCCTCAGCCAAGTGGCTCGGTGGTAAAGAATCTGCCTGCCAATGCAGCAGATGTAAGACATGTGGGTCTTAGCCCTGGCTCATGACGATCACCTGGAGAAGGAAATGGCAACCTGCTTCAGTACTCTTGCCTGGAAACTTCCATGGACAGAGGAGCCTGGTGGGCTACAGTCCACAGGGTCCCAAAGAGTAGGATACAACTGAATGTGCATGCATGGATGCACACACCTCACAGTCACGTCATTAAGCCACTGAAATTTGATTTATATTCCCTTCCCCAAATGACTTACGTAAATGACTCTTGCCAAGTCACTGATGAACTGCTAAATGACACGGGCAGTTAAATGTCTTTTTCTACTTGACGTTTGGTACATTTTAATGTCAAAGTGTCCTTTCTCTCTCATCAGTTCAGTTCAGTTCAGTTCAGTCGCTCAGTCGTATCCGACTCTTTGTGACCCCATGAATCGCAGCATGCTAGGACTCCCTGTCTATCACCAACTCCCAGAGTTTACCCAAACTCATGTCCATCGAGTTGGTGATGCCATCCAGCCATCTCATCCACTGTTGTCTCCTTCTCCTCCTGCCCCCAATCCCTCCCAGCATCAGGGTCTTTTCCAATGAGTCAGCTCTTCACATCAGGTGGCCAAAGTATTGGAGTTTCAGCTTCAACATCAGTCCTTCCAATGAATACCCAGTACTGATCTCCTTTAGAATGGACTGGTTGGATCTCCTTTCAGTCCAAGGGATTCTCAAGAGTCTGGCCCAACACCACAGTTCAAAAACATCAATTCTTCAGTGCTCAGCTTTATTCACAGTCCAACTCTCACATCCATACATGACCACTGGAAAAACCATAGCTTTGACTAGATGGACCTTTGTTGGCAAAGCAATGTCTCTGCTTTTTAATATGCTGTCTAGGTTGATCATAATTGTCCTTCCAAGGAGTAAGAAGAGGCTCCTTTACCTGCCTCTGGTGAGAGCACTTTCTTCTGTTCCTTTTTGACTTTGATTAGGTTCCTCCTTAGACTTTTAAATTTTTTCCACTTAGTCTCCCAAATTTGTTTCCCAGGTATAAAGCATGTGGGCATTATATGTATTTTAGGGTTCTTAGGAATAACAAGGATTGTAGTAATGCAATTGTATACTATTGACACAGTTTGGACTCAATTACTAGAACAAGTAGAGGAAATATGGTTGTTAGACCTTTAGCTTTGGAATCAGACTTTCTGTGTCCCACTTCTGCCACTCTTCAGCTTGTGGCTTTGGGGAAATCCCTTAACCTGTTTTCCTTCATTTCTTCATCTGTAAGATAGAGATCAAAGTAATACCTGCTTCATAATGTGAGTATTCATTGATGTGGTATGCTTAAAGCACTTAGTACATACAGTACCTGGTAAATAAGTTCTTAATTATTATTAGCTATTTTTATCTTATTACTCATTTGACCATAAAATGTCCCTAAATCAGCTTTAATGATCCATTTGACATTTATTGACTGACCCCAAGCCTTGCCAACCTTTAATTACATTTTTTTTCTAATTTTTTTCTTTGAGTAGCTAATCTATCTTTTAAAAAGAATTTGAATAATGTGAACACACTTGCAGTTTCTAATTCATTTTCCTCTGATCTCTTCTGCTGAGTGAAGGACATCCCTCCATTCTACTGCTTACTTTGGTAAAGAAGCCAGGTATACTCTCATTTTTGGAATTTTTGAAACCACTCAACAGGAATGTAGGGTGGTTAATATGCACTGGAACTGGGAACCAGAAGCCAAGATTCACATCCATGCTCCTCCACCAACTCGTCGTATGACTTTGGTCAACACCTACCCTTCTGGGCTTTAGTTTCTACAACTAAGAAATGAAAATATATGCTTCTAATATAAAGCACATAGAGAAAACGTCTAAAATTATGAATTGTGAAAATTAGTAAATTTCAAAATTATAAACAAGCTACAAATATGAGATGTACCTAAAACTGCTTTATTTACAATATCCTTTAGCATCTTGATAATGTAAATTTTGGTTATTATCACTAAATAAGTTTATATACTTTATGGCTCATTTAACTATGCTACTATAACTTCCTGTCTTCACTTATCTGGCTCTTATTTGTAACCCTTTGATTGCCCCTAGTTCTCTACTCCAGTAACCACTGGAGTAGAATATTTTCATCTCAAGGCTTCAAAATTTTTCAAATAATGATTTTCTCTTTTGTCTTAATGGCACGTTGAAGAAAAATCAAAACAAATACTGTCTTTAGGGACATATAAGACAAAATCATGCCTTTTCTTGGTTCCAGTATAATGCTTTAAAATTGGAAGAGAAAAAAAGACAGGCTGATTGGTTCAAGTACATTTTCGGTAAACACATTCTCTCTTAGTGGACAATATTGGCTGATGAATTTCCACTTAGTATCTACTGCTGCTGCTGCTGCTGCTGCGTCACTTCTGTCGTGTCCGACTCTGTGCGACCCCACAGACGGCAGCCCACCAGGCTCCCCCGTCCCTGGGATTCTCCAGGCAAGAACAGTGGAGTGGGTTGCCATTTCCTTCTCCAATGCATGAAAGTGAAAAGTGAAAGTAAAGTCACTCAGTCGTGTCTGACTCTTTGTAACCCCATGGACCACAGCCTACCAGGTTCCTCTGTCCATGGGATTTTCCAGTTATCTAAGCCAATCCTAATTACACTGGCACTAAGGATATCCTCACAGTTGATTCAAATTTGGATTGCACGTGACTATGCCACTTTGTTTTGTGTTATGTGTAATCAACTGAATGAACAGAATATGAACTACATTTAACACATGCAGTTAAACCAGGAGGAAGATGATTCTGCCAGCAGTGACTAAGATTTATCTCTGATATGTTTTAAGTCAGCTAAACTTAGAAGCTTATAATTTTCTACCAATTTAAGCTAAGTTTTCTCCAATGAAAAGTGCATTGGAGGTGGGTGGGTGGAGATTCTCTGTTAACTTTGCACTCACAATTTGCCAGTGTGGGAATTTATGCATTTGCACTTCATGTTCAGTTTTTTTTTTAAAATGCAAGAACAATGTCATGAACTTGAAATGGGTCATAGTGTTCTTCCGTCTTTTCCTTAGCTTATAACTGACCAAAATAGTGGGATGTTTTGCAAAGATCATTAAATGGAATTTATGTCTTTAGTCATGTATTTCTTATTTCCAGTGTCTTATTTGCAGAAAATCTTATTTGCTCTTTCTCCAGCTGGAAATTATCTCTCTCACATACTTTTATTTTGGAGCTCTTTTATGGCATGTTTCACTTCCTGTTTTAACATAGATACCTATAGATATTTTATTTTTCTCATTATAATGTAAAACAGCCTTGAGAAAAGATGCTCTATACACACAATACTTCCAGTATCTTGAATGGATGAGGTGCTTAAAAGATAGAATACACAAAGAAGTCAATAAATATCTGCACTGAATAACAGCAACAAGAAATTTATAGTACCTGAGAGGAGACAGAAAGATCTAGTGAAAAATGTCTCTTGACTTGAATAAAAACCCAAGCACTGCTGTTTTCTGGTTACTATGGAGTCTAAGTGGGGAAGGCAATGGCACCCCACTCCAGTACTCTTGCCTGGAAAATCCCATGGACGGAGGAGCCTGGTAGGCTGTAGTCCATGGGGTCGCTAAGAGTCGGACACGACTGAGCGACTTCACTTTCACTTTTCACTTTCAGGCATTGGAGAAGGAAATGGCAACCCACTCCAGTGTTCTTGCCTGGAGAATCCCAGGGACGGGGGAGCCTGGTGGGCTGCCGTCTGTGGGGTCGCACAGAGTCGGACATGACAGAAGTGACTTGGCAGCGGCAGCATCAAGGAGCCTAAGAGTTGTTGTGATCTTAGTCAACATGCTTATTCTGTTTTTTTCCTTAAATTATTAGGGTATAATTTACAATGCTTTTTTAGTTTCAGGTGTACAGCATAGTGCATATATATATATATATATATATATATATTAATTTTATGTCTGTCTCCCAGGGGTGATAAAAAACTCTAAGTCAGGAAATATATGTCAGGGTGTTTGTTAACTTGAAAATGCTATATAAATGTAAGAATCAAACCATATGTGAAGGGGAATCTGGAGCTTTTGCTAATGTCCACATTTAACTGAATTTGAAGTCCTTAGGAGAAATTTATGAGCCTTAAATTAAATATCTGGAAGAATGCCTTCGTAGAGTAGACACTCAGTACATATTTGGTGAATTGAATTATTGATAACTTCAACTATTGAAAGAGTTCCCTTAGTGAGTCAAGGGAACTATGCTCCGAGTTGGAACACAGAAATAAGAATGGATAGTTATCATGGGAGTTTGTGATGGTCTTTGAATTATGCTCAGATTACAATTCCACAGAGCTTTGGATCATTCCACAGAGCTGTTAGGAAGAGTTGTGTAGGATTTTACCCAGAGCTCTCAGCAGGGACCATTTCTTGAATTATTCAATAGGAATATGCTCAGAAATTACCCTTGAGACATCCAGCTACTAGAAATCTGAAAGCTGTCCCAGAGGCAAGAAATACCCCAAATTTACAGTGGTAAATTGGGGCAAATTGGGGTAAAGCAGACGCTGAAGACAGTTTTCACTGGTGGTTGCTGCCAAATGCAGTCATAGCAGTTACTAAGAACTATACCTTTATTTAGTTTATTCAAAAACTATTTATTGAGTGCTTATACTGGGCCAAAGAGTGTTAAGACACAGGATTCAGGTGACGGCAAGGAGGATGAAAATTTCTGCCATCATGGAAAAATTTCTTGCTGTTGTTGTCATTGCTGTTCAGTTGCCAAGTCATGTCTGACTCTCTGCAACCCCATGGACTGCAGCAAGCTAGGATCTTCTGTCCTCTACTGTCTCCTGGAGTTTGCTCAGATTCATGTCCATTGAGTTGGTGATGTCATCCAACCATTTCATCCTCTGTCATCTCTTCTCCTCCTGACCTCAATGTTTCCCAGCATCAGGGTCTTTTCCAGTGAGTCAGTTCTTCGCATCAGGTGGCCAAAGTATTGGAGCTTCAGCTTCAGCATCAGTTCTTTCAATGAATATTCAGGGTTGATTTGCTTTAGGATTGATTCGTTTGATGTCTGTGCAGTCCAAGGGACTCTCAAGAGTCTTCTCCAACACCATAGTTGGAAAGCATCAGTTCTTCGGTGCTCAGTTTTCTTAATGGTCCAACATATCCATACATATCCATACATGATCACTGGAAAAACCACAGCTTTGACTAGATGGACCTTTGTCAGAAAAGTGGTGGTTCTGCATTTAAATATACTGTCTAGGTTTTTCACAGCTTTTCTTCCAAGGAGCTAACCTCTTTTAAATTTCATGGCTGCAGTCACCATCTACGGTGATTTGGGAGACCAAGAAAATAAAGTCTGCAATTGCTTCCTTATTTTCCCCTTCTATTTGCCATGAAGTGATGGGACCGGATGCCATGGTCTTAGTTTTTTTGATATTGAGTTTCAAGCCAGTTTTTTCCACTCTCCTCTTTCACCTTCATCAAGTGGCTCTTTAGTTCGTCTGCACTTTCTATTGTAAGGGTGGTGTCATCTGCATATCTGAGGTTGTTTATACTTCTCCTGGTAATCTTGATTCCAGCTTGTGATTCATGCATTCTCACATTTCACATGATGTGTTCTGCATAGAAGTTAAGTAAGCAGGGTGACAATACACAGCCTTGATGTGCTCCTTTCCAAATTTGGAAACAGTCCATTGTTCCATGTCCTGTTCTACCTGTTGCTTCTTGACCTACATACAGGTTTCTCAGGAGACAGGTAAGATGGTCTGGTACTTCCATCTCTTTAAGAATTTTCCACAGTTTGTTGTGATTCACAAAGTCCTATTGTAGTCAATGAAGCAGAAGTACATCTTTTTCCATAAGAATTCCCTCCTTTCTCCATAATTCAATGAATGTTAGCAATCTGAGCTCTGGTTCTTCTGTTCTTTCTAAACTGAAAGTGTACATCTGGAAGTTCTCCGTTCACATACTGCTGAAGCCTAGCTTGAAGGGTTTTGAGCATAACATTGCTAGCATGTGAAATGAGCACAATCGTACATTAGGTTGAACATTCTTTCTCATTGCCTTTCTTTGGGATTGGAATGTAAACTTTTCCACTCTTGTAGCCACTGCTGAACTTTCCAAATTTGCTGACATATTGAATGCAGCACTTTAACACTATCATCTTTTAGGATTTGAAATAGCTCAGCTGGAAATCTACCACCTCCACTAGCTTTGTTAATAGTAACACTTCATAAAGCGCACTTGACTTCACAGTCCAGGATGTTCAGTTCTACGTGAGTGGCCACAGCATCATGGTTATCTGGGTCATTAAGACCTTTTTAGTACAGTTCTTCTGTGTATTCTTGTCACCTCTTCTTAATCTCCTCTGCTTCTGTTAGGTCCTTACTCTTTCCGTCCTTTATAGTAACCGTTCTTGCATGAAATGTTCCCTTGATATGTCTAATTTTCTTGAGAGATATCTAGTCTTTCCCATTCTACTTTTTCCTCAATTATTATTATTATTATTTTTTGCATTGTTCATTTAAAAAGGCCTTATTACTCCTTCCTATTGTCTGAAACTCTAGATTCAGTTGATTATATCTTTCCCTTTCTCCATTGCCTTCTGCTTCTCTTTTTTCCTTGGCTATTTGTAAAGGCTCCTCAGAAAACCACTTTGCCTTCTTGCGTTTCTTATTCTTTGGATGATTTTGGTCACTGTCTCCTGTATGATGTTCTGAACTTCTGCCCATAGTTCTTCAGGCACTCTGTCTACCTTGAATCTATTCATCACCTCCACTGTATAATCATAAAGGATTTGATTGAGGTCATACCTGAATGGCCTAGTGTTTTTTTTCTGACTTTCTTCAATTTAAGCCTAAATTTTGCAGTAAGTTACTCATGTTCTGAGCCACAGTGGGCACCAGGTCTTGTTTTTGCTGACTGTGTAGAGCTTCTCCATCTGCAACTGCAAAGAACATAATCAATCTAATTTTGATATTGACCATCTAGTGATGTCCTTGTGTCCAAAATACTGTAGTGGGTTGCCATTTCCTCCTCCAGTTGACCATGTCCATGTGTAGCATTGTTTCTTGTGTTGTAGGAAAAGAGTTTTGCTTTGAACAGCATGTTCTCTTGACAAAACTCTGTTAATATTTTGTACTGCAAGGCCAAACTTTCCTGTCATTCCAGGTGTCTCTTGACTTCCTACTTTTGCATTCCAGTCCCCTGTAATGAAAAAGACACCTTTTGTGTGTGTGTGTGTGTGTGTGTGTGTGTGGTTCAACAGGGCCTTGTAGGTATTCATAGAACTGGTCAACTTCAGCTTCTTCAAAATCAGTATTTGGGGCATAGACTTGGATTACTGTGATGTTGAATGGTTTTCCTTGGAAATGAACAAAAATCATTCTGTCATTTTTGAAGTTGCACCCAAGTATTACATTTCAGACTCTTGTGTTGACTATGAGGACTACTCTATTTCTTCAAAGAGATTCTTGCCCACAGTAGTAGATATAATGGTCATCTGAATTAAATTCACCTATTCCATTTTAGTTCATTGATTCCTAAGATGTCGATGTTCCCTCTTGCTGTCACTTGCTTGTTGCTGTTCAGTTGTTCATTCATGTCTGACTTTGTGACCCCATGGACTGCAGCATGCCGGGCTTCCCCGTCCTTCACCATCTCCCAGAGTTTGCTCAAATTCATGTTCATTCAGTCGGTGATGGCATCCAACCATCTCATCCTCCATTGCCCCCTTCTCCTCCTGCCCTCAGTCTTTCCCAGGATCAAGGTCTTTTCCAATGAATTGGCTCTTCACATCACGTGGCCAAAGTAGAGGAGCTTCAGCTTCAGTATCAGTCCTTCCAATGAATATTTAGGACTGATCTCCTTTAGGGTTGACTGGTCTCCTTGCAGTCCAAGGGACTCTCGAGTCTTCTCCAGTACCACAATTTGAAAGCAGCAGTTCTTCAGCATTCAGCCTTCTTTATGGTCCAACACTCACATGTGTACATGACTACTGAAAAAATCTTACCTTTGTCAGGAATGTGTCTTTTTTTTTTTTTTTTTTTAAATATGCTGTAGGTTTGTCATAGCTTTTCTTTCAAGGGGAAAGGCTCCTTTAATTTCATGGCCGCAGTCACCATTCTCAGTGATTTTGGAGCCCAAGAAAATAGTTTGTCACTATTTCCATGGTTTCTCCACCCAATTGCCATGAAGTTTGTTGTGATCCATACAGTCAAAGGCTTTAGAGTAGTCAATGAAGCAGAAGTAGATGTTTTTCTGGAATTCTCTTGTTTTTTCTATGATCCAGCAGATGCTGGCAATTTGATCTCTGGTTCCTCTGCCTTTTCATATCCAGCCTGGACATCTGGAAGTTCTCGGTTCATGTACTGTTGAAGCCTAGCTTGAAGGAGTTTGAGCATTACTTTGCTAGCAAGTGAAATGAGCACTATTGTGTGATAGTTTGAGCAATCTTTTGCATTGCCTTTCTTTGGGATTGGAATGAAAACAGACCTTTTCCAGTCCTGTGGCCACTGGACTGAGTTTTCGAAATTTGCTGACATATTGAGCACAACACTTTCACAGCATCATATTTTAGGATTTGAAATAGCTCACTGGAATTCCATCACCTCTACTAGTTTTGTATGTAGTGATGCCCCTAAGGCCCACCTGACTTCATACTCCAGGCTGTCTGGCTTGAGGCGGTGATCACACCACATGGTTATCCGGGTCATTAAGATCTTTTCTGTATAGTTCATCTTTGTATTCTTGCTACCTCTTCTTAATCTCTTCTGCTTCTGTTAGGTCCATACCTTTTCTGCGCTTTATTGTGTCCATCTTTGCATGAAACGTTCCCTTGATATCTTTAATTTTTTTGAAGAAATCTCTAGTTTTTTTCCACTCTATTATTTTCCTCTATTTCTTTGCATTATTCACTTAGGAAGCTTTCTTATCTCTCCTTGCTATTCTTTGGAACTCTGCATTCAGCTGTATGTATCTTTCCTTTTCTTCTTTGCCATTCACCTGTCTTCCTTTCTCAGCTATTCCCTGTTGATCCAACAAAGAGACTGAGAACCCCCAGGGAATTTCACTCTGAAGGCCAGTTGGATCTGATTATAGAATTTCCACAGGACTGGGAAAACAGAGACTTGGAAGGCACAAAAAAAACCTTGTGAGCACCAGGATCCAGGAGAAAGGATCAGTGACCCCACAAGAGACCAAGCCATACTTGGCTGTGAGTGTTTGGGATTCTCTGGTGGAGGCCTGTGCCAACAGCAGCTTGCTGCATGATCAGGGAAACTGACTGCAGCAGTCCTGGGAGGCACAGCATGCTGACGTAAGTCCTTTTGGAGGAGGTCACCATTACCTCAATATTCTCCAAGCCAGGCTTCAACAGTATGTGAACTGTGAAATTCCAGATGTTTAAGCTAGATTTACAAAAGGCAGAGGAACCAGAGATCAAATTGCCAACATCCATTGGATCACTGAAAAAGCAAGAGAGTTCCAGAAAAACGTCTACCTCTGCTTTATTGATTATGCCAAAGCCTTTGACTGTGGATCACAACAAACTGTGGAAAATTCTGAAAGAGATGGGAATACCAGACCATCTGACCTGCCTCCTGAGAAATCTGTATGCAGGCCAAAAAAGCAACAGTTAGACCTGGACATGGAACAACAGAGTGGTTCCAAATTGGGAAAGGAGTACATCAAGGCTGCATATTGTCACCCTGCTTATTTATCTTATATGCAGAGTACATAATGAGAAATGTTTGACTGGATGAAGCACAAGCTGGAATCAAGATTGCCAGGAGAAATATCAATAACCTCAGATATGCAGATGACACCACCCTATGACAGAAAGCAAAGAAGAACTGAAGAGCCTCTTGATGAAAGTGAAAGAGGAGAGTGAAAAAGTTGGCTTAAAACTAAACATTCAGAAAACTAAGATCATGGCATCTTGTCCCATCACTTCATGGCAAATAGGGAAACAGTGACATACTTTATATTTTGGGCTCCAAAATCACTGCATATTGTAACTGCAGCCATGAAATTAAAAGACACTTGCTTTTTGGAAAAACTCTATGACCAACCTAGACAGCATATTAAAAAGCAGAGACATTACTTTGCCGACAAAGGTCTGTCTAGTTAAAGCTTTGGTTTTTCCAGTAGTCATGTATGGATGTGAGGGTTGGACTATAAAGAAATCTGAGTGCTGAAGAATTGATGCTTTTGAACTGTGATATTGGAGAAGACTCTTGAGAGTCTCTTGGACTGTAAGGAGATCCAAACAGTCAATCCCAACAGAAATCAGTCCTGAATATTCATTGGAAGGACTGATGTTGAAGCTGAAACTCCAATACTTTGCCCACCTGATGTGAAGAACTGACTGATGTGAAAAGACCCTGAATTTAACTCAGATGACCATTATATCTACTACTGTGGGCAGGAACCCCTCAGAAGAAATGGAGTGGCCATCATGGTCAACAAAAGGGTCCGAAATGCAGTACTTGGATGCAATCTCAAAAATGACAGAATGATCTCTGTTCATTTCCAAGGCAAACCATTCAATATCACAGTAATCCAAATCTATTCCCCAACCAGTAATGCTGAAGAAGCTGAAATTGAATGGTTCTATGAAGGCCTACAAGACCTTTTAGAACTAACACCCCAAAAAGATGTCCTTTTCATTATAGGGGACTGGAATGCAAAAGTAGGAAGTCAAGAAACTCCTGGAGTAACAGGCAAATTTGGCCTTGGAATACGCAATGAAGCAGGGCAAAGACTAATAGAGTTTTGTCAAGAAAATGCACTGGTCATAACAAACACCCTCTTCCAACAACACAAGAGAAGACTTTATACATGGACATCACCAGATGGTCAACACTGAAATCAGATTGATTATATTCTTTGCAGCCAAAGATGGAGAAGCTCTATACAGTCAGCAAAAACAAGACCAGGAGCTGACTGTGGCTCAGACCGTGAACTTCTTATTGACAAATTCAGACTTAAATTGAAGAAAGTAGGGAAAACCACTAGACCATTCAGGTATGACCTAAATCAAATCCCTTATGATTATACAGTGGAAGTGAGAAATAGATTTAAGGGCCTAGATCTGATAGATAGAGTGCCTGATGAACTATGGAATGAGGTTCATGACATTGTACAGGAGACAGGGATCAAGACCATCCCCATGGAAAAGAAATGCAAAAAAGCAAAATGGCTGTCTGGGGAGGCCTTCCAAACAGCTGGGAAAAGAAGAGAAGCGAAAAGCAAAGGAGAAAAGGAAAGATATAAACATCTGAATGCAGAGTTACAAAGAATAGCAAGAAGAGATAAGAAAGCCTTCCTCAGTGATCAATGCAAAGAAATAGAGGAAAACAACAGAATGGGAAAGACTAGGGATCTCTTCAAGAAAATCAGAGATACCAAAGGAACATTTCATGCAAAGATGAGCTCGATAAAGGACAGAAATGGTATGGACCTAACAGAAGCAGAAGATATTAAGAAGAGATGGCAAGAATACACAGAAGAACTGTACAAAAAAGATCTTCACGACCCAGATAATCACGTGGTGTGATCACTGACCTAGAGCCAGGCATTCTGGAATGTGAAGTCAAGTGGGCCTTAGAAAGCATCACTACGAACAAAGCTAGTGGAGGTAATGGAATTCCAGTTGAGCTATTCCAAATTCTGAAAGATGATGCTGTGAAAGTGCTGTACTCAATATGCCAGCAAATTTGGAAAACTCAGCAGTGGCCACAGGACTGGAAAAGGTCAGTTTTCATTCCAATCCCAAAGAAAGGCAATGCCAAGGAATGCTCAAACTACCTCACAATTGCACTCATCTCACATGCTAGTAAAGTAATGCTCAAAATTCTCCAAGCCAGGCTTCAGCAATACATGAACTGTGAACTTCCTGATGTTCAAGCTGGTTTTAGAACAGGCAAAGGAACCAGAGATCAAATTGCGAACATCCACTGGATCATCGAAAAAGCAAGAGAGTTCCAAAAAAACATCTATTTCTGCTTTATTGACTATGCTAAAGCCTTTGACTGTGTGGATCACAATAAACTGTGGAAAATTCTGAAAGAGATGGGAATGCCAGACCACCTGATCTGCCTCTTGAGAAATTTGTATGCAGGTCAGGAAGTACAGTTAGAACTGGACATGGAACAACAGACTGGTTCCAAATAGGAAAAGGAGTATGTCAAGGCTATATATTGTCACCCTGTTTATTTAACTTCTATGCAGAGTACATCATGAGAAACGCTGGACTGGAAGAAACACAAGCTGGAATCAAGATTGCTGGGAGAAATATCAATAACCTCAGATATGTGGATGACACCACCCTTATGGCAGAAAGCGAAGAGGAACTAAAAAGCCTCTTGATGAAAGTGAAAGCGGAGACTGAAAAAGTTGGCTTAAAGCTCAACATTCAGAAAACAAAGATCATGGCATCCGGTCCCATCACTTCATGGGAAATAGATGGGGAAACAGTGGAAACAGTGTCAGACGTTATTTTTTTGGGCTCCAAAATCACTGCAGATGGTGACTGCCGCCATGAAATTAAAAGACTCTTACTCCTTGGAAGGAAAGTTATAACCAACATACATAGCATATTCAAAAGCAGAGGCATTACTTTGCCAATAAAGGTTCGTCTAGTCAATGCTATGGTTTTTCCTGTGGTTATGTATGGATGTGAGTTGGACTGTGAAGAAGGCTGAACACCGAAGAATTGATGCTTTTGAACTGTGGTATAGGAGAAGACTCTTGAGAGTCCCTTGGACTGCAAGAAGACCCAACCAGTCCATTCTGAAGGAGATCAGCCCTGGGATTTCTTTGGAAGGAATGATGCTGAAGCTGAAACTCCAGTACTTTGGCCACCTCATGCGAAGAGTTGACTCATTGGAAAAGACTCTGATGCTGGGAGGGATTGGGGGCAGGAGGAGAAGGGGACGACAGAGGATGAGATGGCTAGATGGCGTCACTGACTCGATGGACATGAGTCTGAATGAACTCCGAGAGTTGGTGATGGACAGGAAGGCCTGGCATGCTGCAATTCATGGGGTCACAGAGAGTCGGACATGACTGAGCGGCTGATCTGATCTGATCTGATGCTGGGAAAGACTGAAGGCAGGAGAAGAAGGGGATGACAGAGGATGAGATGGTTGTATGGCATCAATGACATGTTGGACATGAGTTTGAGCAAGCTCTGGGAGTTGTTGATGGACAGGGAAGCCTGGCATGTTGTAATTCATTGGGTTGCAGAATTGGACACAACTGAGTGACTGAACTGAACTGAACCATTATCCCCACCATAATTTGGACGCAGGTCAAACTACAGGGAGGGAACACATCCCCATCCATCAGCAGAAAATTGGATTAAAGATTTACTGAGCATGGCCTTGCCCACCAGAGCAAGACCCAGTTTTCCCCACAGCCAGTCCCTCCCATCAGGAAGCTTCCACAACCTCTTATCCTCACCCATCAGATGGCAGACAGAATGAAAACCACATTACAGGAAACTATCTAAACAGATTTCCTGCGTGACTGCATCCAATTTACCTTGATTCATGAACTTCACATCCCAGGTTCCTATGAAATATTGTTCTTTACATCATCTGACTCTATTTTCACCATCAGACACATCTATAAATGAGTTTTGTTTCCACTTTGGCCCAGCTAATTCATTCTGTCTGGATCTATTAGTAGTTGTTTCCACTCTTTCCTAGTAGCATATTGGACGCCTTCTGACCTAGGGTGCTCATCTTCTGGTGTTATATTTTTGCCTTTTCATGCCATTCATGGTGTTCTCTTGGCAAAAACATTCGATTGGGTTGCTATTTCCAGTAGGCCATATTTTGTCAGAAATCTTCATATGACCCATCCATCTTGGGTGGCCCTGTATGGCATGGATCATAGCTTCCTTGAATTATGCAAGCCCCTTTGATCCATGAAAGGGCAAAACTCCTTAGCAACAGCTATTGGAAATTACAGTCATCAGAAGGTGAATTTAGTAGATAACTCATCCACAAATAGAACACAGTGACAGATACACCTATGGAGGAAAAGCAGAGGTCTCTCCACCATCTCATTGTGAAACACCTTGACATGCATGGAGATCATTGATTTTTTAAAAATAAACATGATTTCCTAAAAAAAAACAATTATGGCTTGATTCTCATGTCAACTAATATTGATGAATTTTCACATCTGTGTGCAGTTTTTCTCTCTAACATTACTTATCACTTTCTGGCTTATATTATAGTTAACTTTTCTTAAAGGAAGCCACTGGTCTTCCCAGTGGCGCTTGTGGTAAAGAACCACCTGCCAATGCAGGAGATGTTAAAGACATGGGTTCAATCCCTGGGTTGGGAAGATCCCCGGAGGAGGGCCTGGAAACCTACTCCATTATTCTTGCCTGGAGAATCCCACGGACAGAGAAGCCTGGTGGGGCTCAGGGTCCACAGGGTTTCAAAGAGTCAGACATGACTGAAGCAACTGAGCATGCACACAAAGGGAGGATAGACTAGAATTAATCAAAATTGTCACCATTGCTGGAAACTGTATATTTAAAGATCTCTTTATTAAAGAAGTCTAAAATAGTTTTTTAAAAACTGAGTGACTCAGTAACATTCTCTTCCCATGGCCTCTTGACATATTATTTTGACCCACAATGAACTCCCTTGGACTTTTAGACATCGTTATTTAGTATTCATTATTGTACCTTGTAATGATGCCAAAAAATTTGAGAAGGCATGAAATACTTATGGGGTGGAAGTGCATTCCATAGACTCTTGAGTATCACTCCAAGAAGTTGAATGTACATAAATTAATAGACCTGGTGTTAGTTAAATAAAAAATGTTTTTTCTGAAAATATTTACCATTCAGAGTGTGTGTCTACATACTAGATTTATTGGTTATAAGCTCCAGATTAAAAGCATGAACTTGAGGTAAGTCTGCTTGAATTTCTACATTTATTAGTTATGTGATGTTGGGAGTTTACAGATTAGAACCCTACAGATAAAGAAACTGAGGTTCAGAGAGATAATCTTTGGTACCTACCTTATAAGTTATTAGAAGGATAAAATAATGCAGTTAAAGCACTTAGCATAGTGCCTATATCTTAATAAACATATGTAACTTTTCAATGATGGAGATATTACTTTTTCTAGTCATTTACATCTGAGCATATGGTTAATTCCCTGCCAGATACTGGTTTCATTATCATTCTATACTATTTTAATGACTATGAACAGTGGTGTTTAAATATTTTAAACTCTTTAAAACCTTTTAATGGCTTATTTAAAGGGCTTCTGATGTTTGAATCTCTGTCTGCTAAATATTTTTACAAATTTTTGAATGAAAAAGACAAAATGTGGTTAACCTTGCAAGAGACATTTCTATTAATGATATTTAGTAGTTCAATTTGACTATTAACCTTAACTTCCATATAACCTTGGAAATGTAAATTTTTGTATGTATCAATCAACTTTCACTGAGGATTCCCTGTGTGCCAGTTATGTACACAGCAGGGAGTTGCTTAATTTAACAGTAGAGGTTTAAGTTGGCCACAAGTTCAAAATGAGTTCATGGGTCTAGAATAGAGAGTGATAACAAATTCTTCCTTCAAGGACACCCTAAAAGTAAGAATAATTTATGAAGACACCTGTTTGACGTGTCAGTTTTCATATTTTTATTTGCAAGTGACAGAAAAATCAACACTCACTGGCTAAAGCCATAATACAAACAAAACCACAGTAACAAAAAGGATATTTATTGGCTCGCTCAACTGAAAGTTCCAGGTGCAGCATAATCCTAGGACTCAAGCTATATCATTGAAAACCTGTTTCTCTACATCTCTCATTTCTGCTTTCCAACTTATTCTGTTCCACAGATCACAAAGAAGGCTACAAAATAGCCATCAGTAGCTCATATCCATATTCTCCCACGTATAAATTGGTAAAAAAGGGGGTACCTTCCCATTATTTCTGGATTAATATGGATCACACATCTAAGTCAGTTACTGTGAATGGGTGGACTCAATATGCTGATGAACTTCTCCTGGCTTATTTATGCTACCCCTGAGACAAGGGTCCTTCCCAAGGACCATACAGGGTGAAATGAGGTAGAAGGGGAGCATGGTAGAAAAGTATGGGTATTCTCCCTAGAATAAGGGAGACTATATGGTCAATAGGCAAAAAGAAGTATTTAAATTGAGGCTGAACCTATCATAAATACTGTAGACTCTACAATGTAGAGTAAATTCTGCCCTGAGTGGGAACTTAAATTAGGTGGCCATAAATGCCCTTTCCAATTCTAAAATTTGTGTGATATTGTGATTTCATGAAATGGTGTTCATAAATCAGTATCTGTAAGAACAGAAAAAATGCTTAATATAATAGCTATATTGTAGCAGATTTGATAGTCAGTTCTAAAGTTTAACAAATCATACTATAAATACAAGAGAAAAATTATTTTTTATCATAATTTTCCCATTAAAAAAACCTCAAAACACCAGACACTGGTTCATAATAAGGAGTCAGTTATGATGGTTGCATTAGTTTTTGGCAAATCATAGATTCTCCATAAGACATACTATAATAGTGTTGAAGATGAATTGCCTTAACTCTTTCTTCAAAGATCTTTGAATATATCTTTAATTTCAGAGAGAATAAAATATATATAAGTAACATTTGAGTACCTCAAATGTGGTAGCTACTGCCTCTTAAGGTTCACATATGTTACACGGTGAATTCTATCCCCAACCCTATGAACAGAGTAATATGATTATTCCCATATCAGACATGAGAAAGCTGAGGGACAGAGAGATTAAAAAACAAATAATGTGGCTTATAAATTATATATTATGTATGTATATATTATACATGTGTATATAATATGTATAAACCTATTTTCAGTGCTATGTGATATAACAGTTCAGATTGTCAAAGAATACAAAGAAAACTAAATTATGATTTAATCATAATAAGCACATTAATGCTGTATGAAGTACAAGCTGGAATCAAGATTGCCAGGAGAAATATCAATAACCTCAGATATGCAGATGACACCACCCTTATAGCAGAAAGTGAAGACGAACTAAAGAGCCTCTTGATGAAAGTGAAAGGGAAGAGTGAAAAAGTTGGCTTAAAATTCAACATTCAGAAAACTAAGATCATGGCATCTGGTCTCATTATGCCATGGCAAATAGGTGGGAAAACAATGGAAACAGTGTGAGACTTTACTTTTGGGGGGCTCCCAAATCACTGCAGATGGTGTCTGTAGCCATGAAATTAAAAGACGCTTGTTTTTTGGAAGAAAAGTTGGGACCAACCAAGACAGCGTATTAAAAAGTAGAGACATTACTTTGCTGACAAAGGTCCATCTAGTCAAGGCTATGGTTTTTCCAGTAGTCATGTGTGGATGTGAAAGTTGGACTATAAAGAAGGCTGAGTGCTGAAGAATTGGTGCTTTTGAACTGTGGTGTTGGAGAAGACTCTTGAGAGTACCTTGGACTGCAAGATCAAACCAGTCCATCCTAAAGGAAATTAGTCCTGAATATTCATTGGAAGGGCTGATGCTTAAGCTGAAACTCCAATACTTTGGCCATCTGATGTGAAGAAATGATCCTTGGAAAAGACTGTGATCCTGGGAAAGATTGAAGGCAGGAGGAGAAGGGGACAACAGAGGATAAGATGGTTGTATGGCATCACTGACTCGATGGATATGAGAGTTTGAGCAAGCTCTGGGAGTTGGTGATGGACAGGGAAGCCTGGCATGCTGCAGTTGGACCTGACTGAGCAACTGAACTGAACTAAGTACATTAATATTTTGTATTTTATTGGTGTTGCATTTATTAATACCATACAATCAGTTCATTTCAGTTGCTCAGTTGTGTCCAACTCTTTGCTGCCTCATGGACTGCAGCACACCAGGCTTCCCTGTCCACCACCAAGTCCCAGAGCATGTCAGACTCGTGTCCATTGAGTAAGTAATGCCATCCAGCCATCTCATTCTCTGTCGTCCCCTTCTCCTGTCTTCAATACCATAAAATAATGTACTACATGTTGCTATTTTTCAAAGCTTTATTTTGACAACCAGGAGTTTAATTATTTTGTATTAAACAGCTTTTTACTAAGAATTACACAACATATAATACTTTATAGTCCTGAATGACTCATTTATAAGTAATTTTAAGAAAATATTTAGAAAATCAGTTCTTGTATTTTATAAAATTATACTGAATAACAGATGACAGAATATTTTGACTGTGGCATGCAAATGATGTAGAGATAAAATAAGCTTTAAAATAATTGCCTTCTTCCTTTTGTACTACAATGCCTTTCAGTTCTTCAATCTATTATTCATATGCATTTCTGTCATTTATAATGTTTTAAAAATGATTTTATAATGTTTAAAAAACCAGTATTTAGAAAGACTTTGAGATTAAAAAAATTATTTTATTTATTATTAACTGATTATTGATTGCTTTAGAGTATTGATTTGATTTCTGTCGTACATCAACAAGTATTAGTTATAGGTGTGCATACATCCCCTCCCTCTTGAACCTCCTTCCCACCTCCCACACTTTCCCATCCCTCTTTGTTGTTATAGAACCCCTGTTTGAGTTCTCTGAACTTTGAGATTATTTTTAAAAACAAAATCAGAGGAGCACATACAGACTTTGACCAAACTGGAAAGCCCCAAAAGCTGTGTCCCAACATTTTGAATGGGTAAAAAATGCAAAAGTCAGTAAAAAACAAACAAATAAACAAACAAAAAAAACCAACCTCAATAAAAACATTAAACTTATTACCTTGTCAGTTTACCAATATGTACTCCAATAAATATTTTGAACAAAGGTTCTTATATTGGGCTAGGAAGTAAATTGTAAGGGTTGAAGTCTGGAACTGGACTTGTTATCCATTGCATGGCAAACTGGATACTATCACTGGTGGAAAACAGATTGTTGATAATTCTTGGTCAGTTAGTTCAGTCACTCAGTCATATCCAACTCTTTGCGACCCCATGGACTGAGACATGCCAGGCTTCCCTGTCCATCACCATCTCCCAGAGCTTGCTCAAACTCATGCCCATCGAGTCAGTGATACCATCCAACCATGTCATCTTCTGTCGTCCCCTTCTCCTCCTGCCCTCAATCTTTCCCAGGGTCACGGTCTTTTCCAGAGTCAGTTCTATGCATCTGGTGGCCGAAGTTTGGAGATTCAGCTTCAGCATCAGTCCTTCCAATGATGATTCAGGACTGATTTCCTTTAGGATGGACTGGTTGGATCTCTTTGCTGTCCAAGGGACTCTCAAGAGTCTTCTCCAACACCACAGTTCAAAAGCATTAATTCTTTGGTGCTCAGTTTTCTTTATGGTCCAACTCTCACATCCATGCCTGACTACTGGAAAAACCATAGCCTTGACTAGATGAACCTTTGTTGGCAAAGTATGTCTTTGCTTTTTAATAAGCTGTCTAGGTTGATCATAGCTTTTCTTCCAAGGAGCAAGCATCTTTTAATTTCATGGCTGCAGTCACCATCAGCAGTGATTTTAGAGCCCAAGAAAACACAATCTGTCATCGTTTCCATTGCTTCCCCATCTATTTGTTATGAAGTGATGGGACTGGATGTCATGATCTCAGTTTTTTTTTAATATTGAGATTTAAGTCAGGTTTTCACACTCCTTCAATTTCATCATGAGGCTCTTTACTACCTCTTTGCTTTCTGCCATATGGGTTGGTGTCATCTACATTTTCTCCCATTAAACTTGATTCCATATGGTGCTTCATCCAGTTTAGCATTTCACATGATGTACTCTGCATAGAAGTTAAATAAGCAGGATGACAATATACAGCCTTGATGTGCTCCTTTCTTAATTTCAAACCAGTCTGTTGTTCCATGTCCAGTTCTAACTGTTGCTTCTTGACCTGCATACAAGTTTCTCAGGAGGCAGGTAAGGTAGTTTGGTATTCCCATCTCTTTAAGAATTTTCCAGTTTGTTGTGGTCCACACAGTCAAAGGCTTTAGTGTAGTCAGTGAATTAGAAGTAGATGATTTTCTGGAATTATCTTGCTTTTTCTATGATCCAATGGATGTTGGCAACTTGATTTCTGGTTCCTCGGCTTTTTCTAAATCCAGCTTGAACATCTGGAATTCTTGGCTCACGTATTGTTGAAGCCTATGTTGGAGAATTTTGAGCATTACTTTGCTAACCTGTGAGATGAATGAAATTTGGGGTAGTTTGAACATTCTTTGGCATTGACTTTCTTTGGGATTGGATTGAAAACTGATCTTTTCCAGTCCTGTGGGCACTGCTGAGTGTTCCAAACTTGTTGGCATATTGAATGCAGCACTTTAACAGCATTATCTTTTAGGATTTGAAATAGCTCAACTGGAATTCTATCACCTCCACTAGCTTTGTTCGTAGTGATGCTTCCTAAGGCCCACTTGACTTCACACTCCAGGATGTCTGGCTCTAGGTCAGTGATCACACCATCGTGGTTATCTGGGTCATTAAGATTTTTTTTGTACAGTTCTTTTGTGTATTCTTGCCAGCTCTTCTTAATATCTTCTGTTTCTGTTAGATCCATAAAGTTTCTGTCCTTTATTGTGCCCATCTTTGCATGAAATATTTCTTTGGTATCTCTAATTTTCTTGAAGCGATCTCTAGTCTTTCCCTTCTATTGTTTTTCTCTATTTCTTTGCATTGATTACAAGGAAGGCTTTATCTCTCTTTGCTATTCTTTGAAACTCCACTTTCAGATGGGTATATCTTTCCTTTTCTCCTTTGCCTTTTGATTCTTTTCTTTTCTCAGCTATTTGTAAGGTCTCCTCATACAATCATTTAGCCTTGTTGCATTTCTCTCTCTTGGGGATGGTTTTGATCACTGAGTACTATACAATTTCATAACCTCTGTCCATAGTTCTTCAGCTTGTCTGTCACATCTAATGCCTTGAATCTATTTATCACTTCCACTGTATAATCATAAGGGATTTGATTTAGGTCATACTGAAATGGTCTAGTGGTTTCCCCTACTTTGTTCAATTTAACTCTGAATTTTCTAATAAGGAGTTCATGATCTGAGCCACAATCAGCTCCTGGTCTTGTTTTTCCTGACTGTATAGAGGTTCTCCATCTTTGGCTTCAAAGAATATAATCAATCTGATTTTGGTATTGTCCATTTGGTGATGCCCATGTGTAGAGTCATCTGTTGTGTTGTTGGATGAGGGTGTTTGCTATGACCACTACTTTCTCTTGGCAAAATTCAGTTAGCCTTTGCCCTGCTTCATTTTGTACTTCAAGGCCAAACTTACCTGTTACTCCAGGTATCTCTTGACTTATACTTCTGCATTCCAGTCCTCTATGATGAAAAGAACATCTTTTTTCAGTGTGAGTTCTAGAAGGTCTTGTAGGTCTTCACAGAAGCATTCAGATTCAGCTTTACCAACATAGACTTGGATTAGTATGATATGGAATGGTTTACCTTGGAAACAAACAGAGATCATTCTGTCACTTTTGAGATTGCAGCCAAGTACTGCATTTTGGACTCTTATGTTGACTATGAGGGCTACTCCATTTCTTCTAAGGGATTCTTGCCCACAGTAGTAGATGTAATGGTCATCTGAGCTAAATTCACCCATTCCAGGCCATTTTAGTTCAGTGATTCCTAAAATGTTGATGTTCACTCTTGCCATCTCCTGTTTGATCACTTCCAATTTACCTTGATTCATGGACCTAACATTCCATGTTCCTATACAATATTGTTCTTTATAGCATCCGACCTTGCTTCCATCACCAGTCACATCCACAACTGGGTGTTCTTTTGCTTTGGCTCCACCTGTTCATTCTTTCTGGAGCTATTTCCCCCTCTCTTCTCCAGTAGCATTTTGGGCACCTACCAACCTGGGAGTTCATCTTTCAGTATCATATCTTTTTGCCTTGTCATGCTGTTCATGGAGTTCTCAAGGCAAGAATATTGTAATGGTTTACCATTCCCTTCTCCAGTGGACCACATTTTGTCAGAACTCTCCTCCATGACCCATCCATATTGGGTGGGCCTAGTTTCATTGAGTTACACAAGTTTCTGATCCAAGTAATCAGTTTGGTTAGTTCTGTAACTGTGGTTTCCATTCTGTCTGCACTCTGAGGGATAAGAATAAGAGGCTTGTGGAAGCTTCCTGTTAGGAGGGACTTCCTGTGGGGAAATATGGGTCTTGTTCTGATGGGCAGGGCCATGCTTAGTAAATCTTTAATCCAATTTTCTGTTGGTGGGTGGGGCTGTGTTACCTCCCTGTAGTTTGGCCTGAGGCCAAACTGTGGTAGGGGTAATGGTGATCATGGCGACCTCCTTCAAAAGGACTTATGCCAGGACTGTTGTATTCAGTGCCTCTAACCCCAGAGTAGGTCAGTGTTGACCCATGCCTCTGTCAGAGACTCCTGGACACTTACAGGTAAGTTTGGCTCAGCCTCTTGTGGGGGTCACTGCTCCTTTCTCCTGGACTCTGGTGTGCACAGGGTTTTATTTCTGCCCTCCAAGAATCTGTTTCCCCAGTCCTATGGAAGTTATGTAATCAAATCCCACTGGCCTTCAAAGTCAAATTCCCTGGGGGTTCTCAAGTGCCTTTGCTGGATCCCCAGGCTAGGAAATGTTGTGGGTCCTAGAACTTTCACAACAGTGCATTAACTTCTTTGGTATAATTTGGTATAATATTTCACAGTGTGTGCTGTTAATAGCAGTGCAATCGTTAAGACTTTTATTGATAGTATTCTGGGATGGGTTCCTTGCAGAAAGGAAGGAACTAATAGTGCAATGTCTCCGTGAGAGAGTTAATTCTTAGGTAGGTTGATAAGAAGTCCAGGGCTCTTGAGGAGGAGAAAGGAGTCCAGAGCCCTCAAGGAGAAAAGGGTCCAGGGCTCTTGAGGAGGAGAAAAGGACAATTTTTCCCCCCTACATTGCTTTGTTTTAGTCACATAAGATGTTTTTTCTTAAACTCTGAGTTGTTATGATGGCCATCTTTAAGACTAATTTTCTTTAAGCCGGAGCTAATGATTACACCAGGAAGCAATTCATCTTGCTCAAGGATATGTTTTTCCTTAAGCTCTATACTAATTATTATATAACAACAAGCTATCTTGCCTGAGGACATGTTTCTCCTTCTTAACTAGAACCTTCTGACTAATCTTGTTGCCTTAAGATGTTTGCTATGGGAGTGGGTCTGGTTCAGTTCAGTTCAGTCGCTTAGTCGTGTCCGACTCTTTGCGACCCCATGAATCACAGCACGCCAGGCCTCCCTGTCCATCACCAACTCCTGGAGTTCACTCAGACTCATGTCCGTCGAGTCAGTGATGCCATCCAGCCATCTCATCCTCTGTCATCCCCTTCTCCTCCTGCCCCCAATCCCTCCCAGCATCAGAGTCTTTTCCAATGAGTCAACTCTTCGCATGAGGTGGCCAAAATACTGGAGTTTCAGCTTTAGCATCATTCCTTCCAAAGAAATCCCAGGGCTGATCTCCTTCAGAATGGACTGGTTGGATCTCCTTGCAGTCCAAGGGACTCTCAAGAGTCTTCTCCAACACCACAGTTCAAAAGCATCAATTCTTTGGTGCTCAGCCTTCTTCACAGTCCAACTCTCACATCCATACATGACCACAGGAAAAACCATAGCCTTGACTAACCAGACCTTTGTTGGCAAAGTAATGCCTCTGCTTTTGAATATGCTATCTAGGTTGGACACAACTTTCCTTCCAAGGAGTAAGCATCTTTTAATTTCATGGCTGCAGTCGCTATCTGCACCATCTGCAGTGGGTCTGGTAGCATCTTTCTATTGTTTGTTCTAATCTTATTAGTTTAAGATGTAGTTTGTGGGAGTGTGTCTGGTAAAATATATAGGGCCTTGATAAGACTGGCTCCATCCCCATTGTGATGTCTATGTCAGAAATTTCCTCTGTCCTTTTTCACTGTAATAAAACTTGGACCATACAAAAGCTCTAAGTGATCAGGCCTGGTCCTTGGTCTGAAGCTAAATCTTCTTTGGAGATAATGAATCTGACATTGTTCACCAGTAAGCTAGCATCAGCATTTTAGAGGTATAGGAGGAATTTTAACTATTCTCTTGCTTGGAGAATATCATGGATGGAGGAGCCTGGTGGGCTACAGTCTATGAGGTTGCAGAGTTGGACATGACTGAGGTGACTTAGCACAGCTGAGCACAGCACATGGACTTATAAGAGGAAATGATTAGTCAAATCTGTTAATCACCAATTTAAAGAAAAGCATGAGGGTCAGAGGGCCTCCAAAACATCATTTGAAGAAATTCTTTCCTCTTGCAGTTGGAGGACAAACACAGATGATGATCAGGCACAGAATGGAAGCATTTAATAGAAGGTTGAGTTCTAAGCCTAGACAAGTCTTCTACACCAATGTTAGCCCTGCTAAGGAAGGAGTGGGATTTTGAAACTTGGAATAAAGGTGTTTGGATAAAGATACTTAAGACCTTTGAGCCTCTAGACTCCTCTGAACCTTCTGGGTCTGCAAAAGAGGCCTACCGCCCTTTGTTGGGATATAGAATATCTTTTCTCCCTTGCTTGGAAACTATACAAAACAGTCAAGTAAGGCAATTCCTTCTAAGATAATGCTTTCTCTTATTAGATTCTGCCTCCATCTCCTTTCCTGCCTGATATTCCATAATTGAGGTCAGATATTTGCATAATTCTGCTAAGGGAAGATAAATGGTCTTTCCTTAGGAGGATCCAGGACCTGGCTTATATGTACTACCAAGAAATAGAAGAGTCTGACTGGGAGGGAATCTTGAGAGTGCTAGATCAAGGGGGTGGAATATGAAGCTGGATTAGGAAAATTTATCAATATGATGGTTTTTCATATACCACTCTGAGACCATAGGCAATGGTGCTTATATACAGCTGGCATTTCTATTTGAAAGGTTAGAGAAAAATATCCCTCATTAAATAAAGCAGAGATGCTACAACTTCCTTTTTCCAACAATTGAGAAAAGCAGGAATGCTAGAGTGGGTCTTCTACACAAGAAAAATTCACAAGCTTCCCACTCTCCTTAGTATACTTCATTTATCAAGGCAATAAGGAATACACTGGTAAGGGAGCCGTGGCATCAAGAGCTCAGCATGCTGTCAGAACTTAGATCCCTAGTAGTGCTGTGGATTACAGGATCTTAAATACCTGAGGCCAGGTGGCAACATTTAACCATCAAAGCCAAGGCAAGAATGTGTACCAGACACTATCATGCTTCACTCAGATGCCTTCTTAAATCATAATTTTCCCCAATTGCTGAGAATATTAGTTACTATTGGCACATAGCAGTGTCCCTTGGCCTTAGAGAACTGAATCATTGAAGGTATAACTACCTTGCCCAGGAGACAAGATTTTGCCAATGATTGACTGATAGCAGGGCATCTAAAGGTCTACCCTTTCGACTAAATTTGGGACAATTCTGAAGAGTCCTTGCTTTAAAACAGCCTGTTGCATTGGTTTAAGTCTCATTTTAACTTCATTAATGATGGATTACCATAAACCTAATCAAGTAGGATACCTAAAGCAGTTGCTATGCTGGTTGTGGTATTTTTGCTAGAGTGGATTAACACTGTTTGCCTACATGGTATGTGATTGCTGATTTGGTAAATGCATTCTTTTACTTATCCATCATGAAGGAAGATCAGAAACAGATTGTATTCTCAGAGGAGGGTCAATAGTATACTTTCAAAATCTTTCTTTAAGTGTCTATTAAAATCTTTCTTTAAGTGTCTATTTAAATCTGCCTTTAAGTGTCTCTCATAATTTAGTACAAAAGGATCTCAATTATCTGGAAATTCTGCAAAAGATCATTGTTCCTGAAAGGTTGTTGTTGAATGAAAAAAGACGGCCAGAATTCTTGGCTCCCAGAGGAGAAGAATTCAATCTGGGGCCAGAGATGAGGCTTGATCACTCAGAGCTTTTGTGTAATAAAGTTTTATTAAAGTATAAAGGAGATAGAGAAAGCTTTTGACATAGGCATCAGAAGGGGGCAGAAAGAGTGCCCCCCTGCTAGTCTTCAGCTGAATGTTATATAGTCACTAGCAGATGGAGGCAGAATCTAATAAGAGAAAGCATTATCTTAGAAGGAATTGCCTTACTTGACTGTTTTGCATAGTTTCCAAGCAAGGAAGAAAAGATATTCTATATCCCAACAAAGGGCGGTAGGCCTCTTTTGCAGACCCAGAAGGTTCAGAGGAGTCTAGAAGCTCAAAGGTCTTAAGTATCTTTATCCAAACACCTTTATTCCAAGTTTCAAAATCCCACTCCTTCCTTAGCAGGGCTAACATTGGTGTAGAAGACTTGTCTAGGCTTAGAACTCAACCTTCTATTAAATGCTTCCATTCTGTGCCTGATCATCATCTGTGTTTGTCCTCCAACTGCAAGAGGAAAGAATTTCTTCAAATGATGTTTTGGAGGCCCTCTGACCCTCATGCTTTTCTTTAAATTGGTGATTAACAGATTTGACTAATCATTTCCTCTTATAAGTCCATGTGCTGTGCTCAGCTGTGCTAAGTCACCTCAGTCATGTCCAACTCTGCAACCTCATAGACTGTAGCCCACCAGGCTCCTCCATCCATGATATTCTCCAAGCAAGAGAATAGTTAAAATTCCTCCTATACCTCTAAAATGCTGATGCTAGCTTACTGGTGAACAATGTCAGATTCATTATCTCCAAAGAAGATTTAGCTTCAGACCAAGGACCAGGCCTGATCACTTAGAGCTTTTGTATGGTCCAAGTTTTATTACAGTGAAAAAGGACAGAGGAAATTTCTGACATAGACATCACAATGGGGATGGAGCCAGTCTTATCAAGGCCCTATATATTTTACCAGACACACTCCCACAAACTACATCTTAAACTAATAAGATTAGAACAAACAATAGAAAGATGCTACCAGACCCACTGCAGATGGTGCAGATAGCGACTGCAGCCATGAAATTAAAAGATGCTTACTCCTTGGAAGGAAAGTTGTGTCCAACCTAGATAGCATATTCAAAAGCAGAGGCATTACTTTGCCAACAAAGGTCTGGCTAGTCAAGGATATGGTTTTTCCTGTGGATAATCTTGGCACCAAATGGTTCATCCTGGGCCATAAAATGATTAACTTGAATCTTGAAGAAGGGCAGATCACCATACAAATAGTTTCATTTACATATATTAGGGGAACAATATCAGAGTATAACATACTGGTTTGTCAAGTAGGTTCTGAGCCAAGAGGTGGAACCGAATTGATGACAGAGTTTGGGGTAAATGCATAGTACATTAGCATAGCTTAAGATAAACATTTCCATAAGAGAAATGCATTGGTTATCTCTAGGTTTGAGAATAGTTAACTTCAGGTGAAACCAGGTGTCATTATGGCAACACAGTATTTTGAGAGAAACCTCCTTTTAAATTTGTATAGAGAAGGAAAAAAATATCGCTAGTTTGTTTCCTCCTGCCACTGAAGAGAGATAAAAATGTCTGACACTTGCGGGCTATTTCCTCCGTTTGGAGACCCCTGGCTTTCCTGCCTGTTACCCTCTCATTCCCCCATACTGATTACATTATGTCAATGAAATCTGATGAGCAAGAGCTAGAGACTCTTCTGTATAATTTGGTAAAGCATTTGTGCTCCAGAAGGCAGGAGAAAAACCCTACAAAAATTCAGGGATATGTCACATTAGTGAGGTGTTTAGGGGTTTATGGTCTAGGGTATATTTTTCTATCCTTTCCAGGATATGGGACAATTATTGTACCTGCAGAAAGAAATGGCAACCCATTGCAGTATGCATACCTGGAAAATTCAATGGATGGAGGAGCCTCGTAGGCCACAGTTCATGGGGTTGCAGAGTTGGACACGGCTGAGCAACTTCACTTTCACTTTCATTGTACCTTGTATTTCTACCCCTAAGGAAGAAGCAGAAAGATTGGTAGGCTCTTTTGGGGTTTTGTAGTCTGCACGTTCTACACTTAGGATTACTTTAATGCTCAATTTATTTGGTGACATGAAAGGCTTCTCATTTTGAGAAAGACTCAGATCAAGATGGAGGAAGGTCTAGTGAAACAGGTCTAGTTTGCAGTATGAGCAGTTCTGTTATTGGGCATATACATTTTAGCAGATACTATATTCTAGAGTGGTCAAGAAAGATGCTGTCTGGAGTTTCTGTCAAGGCCTCAAAGGAGAAACACAGTACAGACTCATAAAGTTCTAGAGTATAGACAATCCTTATACATTTTACAACTACTATACACCAGTGACCATTCAAACAGCTCTTGGTATATTACTGGGCTGTAAGAAAAAGTGAGCATCTTGCCATGGAGTCCAGGTAACCATGAACCTGAAACTGCCCATCATGATTTAGGTGTTGCCAGATACATAAACTCATTAAGGTAAATGAAAAGCTATTTATCACATAATGGGGATGGTACATCATACGGTTTGTGCAGAGCTACTAGTAAACTGTATGAGCAACTGGCCCAGATACCCATCACATGCGACTATTATTGATGTTTATTTTCAGCCTAAATTTATATGCAAAGGGTAGGGGGGTAGGGGAGGACTCCCCTATGAACAGATGATGAAGGAAGAAAAGGGTAAACCCAATCACAGATAGGTTGACTGAAAAATAGACAACAGATTCGCTATAGTTCCCCTTGAAGGTGGGCCTGAAAAACAGCAAGGTGAAATCCTCCTAGCTGACAGAGCTATGTGTGGAGAAAAAATTGGCCCAAGTTAAGAGTATACATGTAAACATGGGCAGTGGTGAATAGCTTAACAGGTTTTCCAGGGGGCCTGAAAGGAACAAAATTGCAAAGTGAAGGGTAAACCCAATCACATATTTGGGAAGAGACCTAGTAATGCAGGGGTCCCAAGCTCCGGGGTCATGGACAGGGATCGATCCGTGGCCTGTTAGGAGCCAGGTTGCTCAGCAGGAGAGGAGCAGTGGGCAAGCAAGTGAAGCTTCATTTGCCACTCCCCATCACTCTCATTATTGCATTACTGTCTGAACAGCACCCCTGTACCACAGCTCAGATTACTTGCCCCCACCCCCATCCATAGAAAAATTGTCTTCCATGAAACTGGTTCCTGGTGCCAAATAGTTGGGGACTGCTGTGGTAATGAACCCATGGAAGAGACCACAAGTGTGAGGATGTTTCTATTTTCCTTAAGGTGATACCATCTCTTGTTGTTTGCATTCTAGAGCTTCTCCATGGAACAAACTAAAGCTAGTCTTCAGACAAGACTACATTCTTGCTTGATTATTTTCTCCACCTTATCTAGCTTCACTCACCATCCCCCTCCCCTTTATCCTAAGAATGCTTCTTCAAATAAATATTTTTAACAAGGATCCTGGAGTTAAGTTGTTTCTAGGGAGGCTGACCTACAATAGAAGCTGTCAGCATAATAGTGGTATTTGGAACCATGCCTGCTAATGACAAAACCTAAGAAGAATGAAAAGCAGGAATGACCCCGGAGAATAACAATAGTTAAAGAGCAGTAATAGGAGGTAAAGGCTTCCCAGGTGGCTCAGTGGTGAAGAATCCATCTGCCAAGAGATGCGAGTTCAATCCCTGGCTCAGGAAGATCCCCTGGAATAAGAAATGGCAATTCACTCCAGTGTTCCTGCCTGGAAAATTCCATGGAGGAGCCTTGCCAGCTACAGTTCATGGGGTTGCAAAGAGTTGGACACAACTGACTGTGTGGGTGCACACACACCAACATACTACACAATAGAAGCAAACACCTAGAAGCTGAAAAACAGCAAAGAAACCAAAAGAGTGTCACAGATGCCTAAAAGTAATGTTTTAAGAAAGAAAAGGTATTTGAAGTGTCACGTGGGAAGAAAGTTGTAGCAGATGGTACTAGTGCATTTGCCAGATTTACTGGATGCTCTTTCACTTGGAGGTTTGTCCTTGGGCAATTAGAGGGGACTTACCTGCAGGTCCTGATAGTTAGCCCGATATCTTGCAGGGGTGAAGTACAAAATCTCCAGTCCTTCTCTTTACAATGGAACTGTGAGGGGAGAGAGAAAATTAGCCAAGATGGTGTGTTCAGGCTCTCTCACCCTAGTTTTGTAACTAATCACTATGCAGCAGCTGAGATCATTTAGAGCACTGCCCATGTGTGTCATAAGGTATGTATATATGAGCTCCACCTAGAAAGGGGCAGCATTTCTGCTGCGTCTCGGCTGTGCCTGTTGGATCAGCCACTAGAGGAGAGAATACAGCGTGTCTACTGCCACGGCTGCTGCGTCAGCCAGGAGAGAATACTGTTATGGCCGCTATGACATAGCCAAGAGAGAGGTTGTGTTGTGTTAAGTAAGGCTATGGTGCTGCTACGGCTGCTGTGCCAGCAGGGGAGAATAAATGTGTCTGGAGTTCCTACGACTCTGCGTCTTCTTTGAACCTCTTAGCTTGAGCCTTGACTACTCTGGGTTCAGCAAACAGTGCAGACAGTGTGAACAGGGACACAGTTGGTGCTCTGAGCAGGATTGTCAGTCCAGGAACAAACTCTGCAGTACAGTTTATATTTCACAGCTTCCTATGGGATCGGGTGGAGAAAGAGATGGCAACCCACTCCCGTATTCTTGCCTAGAGAATCCTGTGGACAGAGGAGCCTGGTGGGCTGCGGTCTATGGGGCCGCACAGAGTCGGACAAGACTGAAGCAATTTAACAGCAGCAGCATGGGATCGGGACTTGCTTAACCTCTTCCACTTTCCTATCCTACTTCCCTCACTTCCTTATAGACTCTTCCTGAGAGCCTGGGTTCCTTAGAAACCAAGTTTGAGATTCTGATTCAGATGATGTTTTCAAAGGATTGCTAAGACAACCCAAGACTTCAAAGAAAGCAAGTGTTTTTAGGATTTGGAAAGTAGAATATAACTTCTAAAAGCAGGGAAAAGTCAGATTAGACTGGTTAGAATAATAAATGGGAGGTGAGTTACAGAAGTCAATGGATTTAGACAAATATACCAAACATTCTGTTGTGAAACTGAGCAGAGCCATAGGGGTAGACAGATTTGAGGATGAGGTAAAGAGAGGTGTGTAAGTGTGCACATGAGTGTGTGTATGTGGGTGCATGCAGGTGTTGTACGATGTCAGATTTTTGAGCATTCTGTGTTTAGAGAAAATAATCAGCAAGAGGGAGAAATTGACAATCTTAGGAAAGAAGTGGAACCGGTGTCACTGAACACCTGTGTGATTCTCATGAAAATGCATGTGATTAAAAAAACCACAAACTTGGAATAAAGGATGAATGGAAACATTTTCTTTTTATATCTGGTAAAAGTACTTGAAGTATAGAAATGTACTTTTTGAGTTTTGAGTACTCAAGTACTCAAATGCATCTAAACATCCTGAATAGAAAATATGGTTTTCAGTAAAGTGGTGAATAAGAACTTACAAATAATAGGTTACTTATTGCCTGACTTGTGCCATATTAAATATATTTCTTGTTGCTAGGTATCAGATGTGATGACCTATATGGCAAGTGATGCGTGCTATTTTAGGAGTTTGCCAGTTACTACAAAGCAGACTGATAATATTAATCACATTGGAATGGATGAAGACAGCAAAAATACAGATATGGAAAAAGAAACTAAATGAGAATGTGAATGTTTTAAATTAAGTTACTGTAAATTGTAAGTGACTGTGATAGGGGCTACTAAAAAGTTTAGACAATGAGCCTTGTCTCAATGATTTTATAATTCTTATCATTTACTTTGAACCCTTATTGTAAAGTCTAAAGATTATTTATAGAAGCACAGGTTCATCATACAAACTTTTCCCTCTCATTTTTTTTCCATCTGCAATTGTCAACTGGCCACAGTGGTCATTCATCTTATTTTCCATTATTTCCTGGTTATTTTTCCAAAAAGTCTCTTCTCTTAGCTCCAGGAACTCTTACCTATTTGCACATTTTCATCTGTTGGCTCAATTTAGGAAGTTTACAAATTGATAATTCTTCATCATATTCAGCTTCTCCTTTTTTTCCCTTGCATAACTGTTTTATTTATTTAAATTTATTTATTTTAATTGGAGGCTAATTACTTTAGAGTATTGTAGTGGTTTTTGCCATACATTGACATGGATCTGCCATGGGTGTACATGTGCCTCCATCCTGAACCCCCTCCCTGCTCCCTCCCCATCCCATTCCTCAGGGTCATCCCAGTGCACCAGCCCTGAGCACCCTGTCTCATGCATTGAACCTGGACTGGCAATCTGTTTCACAGATACATGTTATCTGTGAACTATTATACATGTTTCAATGCTATTCTCTCAGATCATCCCACCCTTGCCTTCTCCCACAGAGTCCAAAAGGCTGTTCTATACATCTGTGTCTCTTTTGCTGTCTTGCATATAGAGTTATCATTACCATCTTTCTAAATTCCATATATATGCGTTCAGTTCAGTTCAGTTCAGTCGCTCAGTTGTGTCCGACTCTTTGCGACCCCATGAATCGCATCACGCCAGGCCTCCCTGTCCATCACCAACTCCCGGAGTTCATTCAGACTCACGTCCATCGAGTCAGTGATGCCATCCAGCCATCTCATTCTCTGTCGTCCCCTTCTCCTCCTGCCCCCAATCCCTCCCAGCATTAGAGTCTTTTCCAGTGAGTCAACTCTTCGCATGAAGTGGCCAAAGTACTGGAGTTTCAGCTTCAGCATCATTCCTTCCAAAGAAATCCCAGGGCTGATCTCCTTCAGAATGGACTGGTTGGATCTCCTTGCAGTCCAAGGGACTCTTGAGAATGTTCTCCAACACCACAGTTCAAAAGCATCAATTCTTTTGTGCTCAGCTTTCTTCACAGTCTAACTCTCACATCCATACATGACCACAGGAAAAACCATAGCCTTGACTAGATGGACCTTTGTTGGCAAAGTAATGTCTCTGCTTTTGAATATGCTATCTAGGTTGGTCATAACTTTCCTTCCAAGGAGTAAGCGTCTTTTAATTTCATGGCTGCAGTCACCATCTGCAGTGATTTTGGAGCCCAAAAAAATAAAGTCTGACACAGTTTACACTGTTTCCCCATCTATTTCCCATGAAGTGATGGGACCAGATGCCATGATCTTCATTTTCTGAATGTTGAGTTTTAAGCCAACTTTTTCACTCTCCACTTTCACTTTCATCAAGAGGCTTTTCAGTTCCTCTTCACTTTCTGCCTTAAGGATGGCGTCATCTGCATAGCTGAGGTTATTGATATTTCTCCCAGCGATGTTTTTCTTTCTGACTTACTTTACTCTGTTTAATAGGCTCCAGTTTCATCCACCTCATTAGAACTGATTCAAATTCATTCTTTTTAATGGCTGAGTAATATTCCATTTTGTATATGTACCACAGCTTTCTTATCCATTTGTCTGCTGATGGACATCTAGGTTGCTTCCATGTCCTGGCTATTATAAACAGTGCTGCGATGAACATTGGGGTGCATGTGTCTCTTTCAATTCTGGTTTCCTCAGTGTGTATGCCCAGCAGTGGGATTGCTGGGTCGAATGGCAGTTCTATTTCCAGTTTTTAAAGGAATCTCCACACTGTTCTCCATAGTGGCTGTACTAGTTTGCATACCCACCAACGGTGTAATAGGATTCCCTTTACTCCACACCCTCTCCAGCATTTATTGTCTGTAGACTTTTTGATAGCAGCCATTCTGACCGTCATGAGATGGTACCTCATTGTGGTTTTGATTTGCATTTCTCTGATAATGAGTGATGCTGAGCATCTTTTCATGTTTTTGTTAGCCATCTGTATGTCTTCTTTAGAGAAATGTCTGTTTAGTTCTTTGGACCATTTTTTGATTGGGTCATTTATTTTTTTGGAACTGAGCTGCAGGTGTTGCTTGATGTTTTTGAGATTAATTCTTTGTCAGTTGCTTCATTTGCTATTATTTTAAAAGCAAGTAGATATATAAACACTGGCTCCAGTGCTGGGGATGTCATGCTATCATCCAGTCTGAAATATGACAAGAACTATTAACTTCATGAGGTTCATTCCTGTAATCTTCATACCCTGTGGTGTCAATTCACTTTTGTTTTCTCCTTGTCACTTCCATTATGTTTTATTTAGAGAAGCAAGTGTGAAGATATAAAAGGCATCTGGCTCTCAAGCTTCTGGCTATTACTTGAACTGAAATGTTAAGTTTTATATTTGCTCTGTGGGTCAGCTGACTCAGATTCTGTCAGGCACTGGTGGGTCAGTCATTTTAAAGGCCACATGTCATCCAGTGAGATGGTCCTGTCAGCTTTCTCCACTTCCTGCTACCGTCTCAATACAGAGGTCATTCAGTGTGGCCTAGGTTGGAAATGACCTTTCTATGATAGTCAGGTCTTGTAACTGTTTTCCTTACTTATTCTTTATAACAAAGATGATAATTGGTGAATGTGAGATTTTTAAAGATAATCTTTCTGCTACAGAGTCTGGCTAGAAGCCTTTTGTAGCTGAACATTTTTATTCACTTTGTTATTACCAGGAACAGTTAATGCTCTGTCACTGACTCTGTGGTTCCTTTTTAAGTCCCTTTGTTTCCAGAAATCAATACTAGTTATCTTTGGATGACTATAGGGGTAAAAACCTTCCATGCATAAAAAAATTCATGGGAGGTACCAGCTAAATGTAAACCACAATGTTAGAAATTCTAGATTTTCAGCTTTCTGGAAAACTAGATGTATTTTCAGAATTACTCAAAATATTAATGTATGTTAAAACTCCAGTCTGATGAACCTAGTAGATATGGTCACTAAATAGCCAAGTGGAAGATGTAATAATTCTGCAAACCTTCTTTGTGTTCTATAGTTCTCTGCTCTATCCATCCACTTCACTCTTTTTGTTGTCTGTTGCACTCCTGCTTCAACCACCTATGTAGTTCCTAACTGAAAGTTGAATAAAATGTTATTCCTTCCTCATCTGCAGAGACCTAGAGTGTAATGAAGGTGGGGAGAGATATTATATTCATAAATAACCACAGGATAACATATCGAATGTTCTGAAAATAGTAAATAAAAAGTACTCTGTATTGAAGATAAGATGACCAAAGAAGAGAAATTAAACTGAGAGGGAGAAGGGATAAACTGAGCTTGTGTTCCTCTGGCATCCTTCTTCTATATGGAAAACTCTGCTGCTGGCTTAGTCTTTCAAACTCCTTCTGGTTTTTTTTTCTTTCTTTCTTTCTTTTTTTTACTATGAACATCCAACCCATCAGTGAAGCTTGTAGATCTATCTCCCTAAACACTGGCCTCTTCTCTCCAAGGCTCCTCTCACTACAGTTACAACCTTTCTCTTTAGTTTTTACCACTCACAAGCATTCTTGACAAAATTATGTTTCCTAGATCTAGAATTCCTTTCCTTGATTGCTTAATTAGGTTTTGCTCCTCCCATGAGAGTATTTGCTCTTGGAGGGCAGGGCTTATGAATAAGCAAGTGACTTCTCAGCTGAGTCTGTAACAATGGCTGGGAGCTTTACCCCAGATGTGAAAAGAAGACAGAGGCATGGAAGAGTACCAAGTAATTTGGGAATTTTAGGAGGTTTGCTGAAATCTGTTAAGGATCAGATTAATGAGAGAACAGACATGTTTGTCAACAAAGGTCCATCTTGTCAAGGCAATGGTTTTTCAAGTAGTCATGTATGGATGTGAGAGTTGGACTTTCCAGAAAGCTGAGCACAGAAGAACTGATGCTTTTGAACTGGCTGTTGGAGAAGACTCTTGAGAGTCCTTTGGACTGCAAGGAAATCAAACCAGTCCATTCTAAAGGAGATCAGTCCTGGGTGTTCATTGGAAGAACTGATGTTGAAGCTGAAACTCCAATACTTTGGCCACCTGATGCAAAGAGCTGACTCATTTGAAAAGACCCTGATGCTGGGAAAGATTGAGGGCGGGAGAAGAGGATGACAGAGGATGAGATGGTTGGATGGCATCATCGACTCAATGGACATGAGTTTGGGTAAACTCTGGGAGTTGGTGATGGACAGGGAGGCCTGGCATGCTGCAGTCCATGGGGTCGCAAAAAGTCAGACACGACTGAGTGACTGAACTAAACTGAAGACGTGTGTACAGAACTGCAAGTAGCTTTGTGTAGTAGTCTAGGTTGGGGAAGAGGTAGTGACTTTTTACTACTTAAAAACCAATCTTCCACTCACTATTTTTAGCTATGTTTCTCAAACCTGAGTAATATAGAAATTCCATATATAAGGAAATATTTTTCAAGGATTTTATTATTGAATACTGTATTTCTTTTTTTAACTTTTTAATTAATTAATTTTTGTCTGTGCTGGGTCTTCATTGCTGCCTGGGCTTTTCTCTGGTTGTGATGAGCAGGGCCCACTCTGTAGTTTGGTCCATGAGCGTCTCACTGTAGTGGCTTCTCTTGTGGAGCCTGGGCTCTAGGGTACTCGGGCTTCAGTAGTTGTGGCCCTCAGGCTCTAGAGCACAGGCTCAGTACTTGTGGTGCCTGGGCTTAGTTGCTCTGTGGAGTGTGGGACCTTCCCAGATTGGGATTGAACCCGTGTTTCTTGTGTTGGCAAGGAGATTCTTTACCACTGAGCCACCAGGGAAGCCCCTATATTTCTTAAATATGTAAGGACATAAAACTAGCTATAATCTCTTCATACTTGAACTCTTTCATGCCTATCAAGCAAAACCAAATTTATTAATTAAACAAAACAATTCTAAAGGCCTTTTAAAAAGTCAAATTAATTTTTTAATTAATGACTTTTAAATTCCTGGAATTTAAAACAATGAGTGGTAGTTGGTAAAATTAAATTGCTAGTTTAAATTTAATAGTAGAAGGATGTACTTGCTGGCTATCTATCTATCTACCCATCCATTCATTTATCTATTCACACATTCATTCTTGTTTATCTGAAGCCCAACCAACCATCCTTAAAGTGACCACCATTATTAGTGTCATTAATATCTTTTTCAGCAAGGCTTTGGTTATGCGTACATTATTTTATGAGGCCAATGATTTGAATATTATCTGACTGAGCCCCTAAGCACAGACACATAGCAAAAACTAAGCAAATTAAAGTAAAAGACTTTTAATCATCATTTAGAAAACATTTTCCCTTTTAACCATAAATTATTTTGCACAAGATAGGATCTGTACAAGAAGCTGCTCTAATGATTATCCTACCCAGTGCTCTGGGGTAGGTACCTTTGTGTTAAAAAATCTCTACTATCCCAAGCCACACGGTAGCTCAGTTCTTTCAAGACTTTCTTTAAATAAATCACAATGAAACTTTTGTTCATACCCTATAATATGGTTTAGTCTTTACTTGATATCAGCTCATCATTACATAATAAGTCTGCCAGTTTTTTTTTTTCCTCTTTATACCACGTGCTGCTGTGCTGTGCTAAGTCACTTCAGTCCTGTCTGACTGCAACCCTATGGACTGTAACCCGCCAGGCTCCCCTGCCCATGGGATTCTCTAGGCAAGAATACTGGAGTGAACTGCCATGCCTTCCTCCAAGGGAGCTTCCCAACTCAGGGATTGAACCCGTGTCTCTTACATCTCTTTCATTTTCAGGTGTGTTCTTTCCCCACTAGTGCCACCTGGGGCGGCCCCATTATACTAGAGTAATTAAATACATTATTATGATATATATATATTTTTTTCCTGTTAAAATATCATCTTATTAAAAGTTTTGTTAAAATGTTTTTACAATTTAAATGTCTTTACTCCAAAAGAATTATTTTACAAAGTAAAAGAAAGTACAGTAAATGTACAATGGTATAGCCAAAATCACTGCAGATGGTGACTGCAGCCATGAAATTAAAAGACACTTACTCCTTGGAAGGAAAGCTATGATCAACCTAGACAGCATATTAAAAAGCAGAGACATTACTTTGTCAACAAAGGTCCATCTAGTCAAGCCTATGGTTTATCCAATAGTCATGTATGGATGTGAGAGTTGGACTATAAAGAAAGCTGAGCACTGAAGAATTGATGCTTTTGAACTGTGGTTTTGGAGAAGACTCTTGAGAGTCCCTTGGACTGCAAGGGGATCCAACCAGTCCATTCTAAAGGAGATCAGTCCTGGGTGTTCATTGGAAGGAATGATGCTGAAGCTGAAACTCCGACACTTTGGCCACCTGATGCGAAGAGCTGACTCATTTGAAAAGACCCTGATGCTGGGAAAGATTGAGGGCAAGAGGAGAAGGGTATGACAGAAGATGAGATGGCTGGATGGCATCACCGACTTGATGTGGGTTTGGGTAGACTCTGACAGTTGGTGATGGACAGGGAGGCCTGGCGTGCTGCGATTCATGGGGTCGCAAAGAGTCCGACACGACTGAGCGACTGAACTGACTGACAATGGTATAGGTAGAAAAATTAAATTAGTTTGTCAGTCTCTGTTTTTCCAGGTATATTTTAAGCATTTTGAGATTAGGTATAGTGATTTATCCAATTTTGATCATTCACGTGCTCAACAAATGTTTATTGAATGCTAACTATTCATTACATTTATATTACAGAAACATCACTCTAAAACAATGCTAGGGATTGGTTGTCTGGAGGTAGGTTGTTGTTCAGTCACTAAGTCGTGTCTGACTTTTTGTGACCCCATGGACTGAAGCACACCAGGCTTCCCTGTCCTTCACTATATCCTGAGTTTGCTCAAACTCATGTCTATTGAGTTGGTAATGCCATCCAACCATTTCATCCTCTGGCACCCTCTTCTCTGAGCGCTCTCAGTCTTTCTCAGCATCAGGATCATTTCCAATGAGTTGCCTCTTCACATCAGGTGGCCAAAGTATTGGGCTTCAGCTTCAACATCAGTCCTTTCAGTGAGTATTCAGGGCTGATTTCCTTAAGGATTGACTGATTTGATCTTACAGTCCAATAGACTCTCAAGAGTCTTATCTTGCACCACAGTTTGAAAGTATCAGTTCTTCAGTGCTCAGCTTTCTACATGGTCCAGCTCTCACATCCATAAATGATTACTGGAAAAACCATAGCTTTGACTAGACAGACCTTTGTTGGCAAAATGATGCCTTTTACTTCCAAGGAGCAAGTGTCTTTTAATTTCATGGCTGCAGTCACCAGCTGCAATGATTTTGGAGCCCCCCAAAATAAAATATGTCACTGTTTCCACTTTTTATCCATCTATTTGCCATGAAATGATGGGACTACATGCCATGATCTTAGTTTTTTGAATGTTAAGTTTTAAGACAGCTTTTTTACTTCCCTCTTTCACCCTCATCAAGAGCCTCTTTAGTTCTTCTTTGCTTTCTGTCATTAGAGTGGTATCATCTGCATGTCTGAGATTGTTGATATTTATCCTGGCAATCTTGATTTCAGCTTGTGATTCATCCAGCTCGGCATTTCTCATGGAGTACTCTGCATATAAGTTAAATAAGCAGGGTGTCAATATACAGCCTTGTTGTTCTCATTTCTCAATTTGGAACCAGTTCTTTGTTCCATGTCTGATTCTAACTGTTGCTTCTTGACCTTCATACAGATTTCTCAAGAGGCAGGTAAGGTGGTCTAGTACTACCATTTATTTAAGAATTTTCCACAGTTGTGATCCACACAGTCAAAGGCTTTAGCATAGTCAATGAAGCAGAAGTAGATGGTTTTTTTTTTTCTTTCTGGAATTCCCTTGGTTTTTCTATGATCTAGTGGTTGTTGGCAATTTGATCTCTGGGTCCCCTGCCTTTTTAAATCCAGCTTGTACGTCTGAAAGTTCTGGGTTCACATCCTCTTGACAAGACTGAAAATTTGGAGAACTGTCAAGATCATGAATCTGATTAGGAAATGATGAACGTCTGAGTCATGGTAAGTATGTGAGGATGGAATGGAGTGTGGAAATGTTTACAAATAAAATTAGGTAGAATGTTGTACAAATTTGAGATGTAAGTGTTACTCTAGACTCCTGAATTTTCTCTCCACTCTTGTATAGCACACTTCACTGGAGCAGATGCCACTTAGAGGGAATTAAACTATGAGAAATTCTTTTTGAGTAAGGGTAAAGAATAAGAATTCATTTTGGATTCCCTGGTGCTTCCATGGGACATCTGAACGGAGATATTCTGCTCTGGCCCCTCTGGCCCATGTATGGATCCATGCCAAAGGAGGGGGATGCCTGGCTTGATTCTCTAAGTTTTTAGGATAAATTCAGCTCCTAAAGATACCTCATATAGAGTTGCTTAGAAAATTTAAGCTCTTCAAACATGCAAATGTACCTTAACATATGTATCTTTTATTTGCCTTTCACACTTTTAACTTCTGATTGCACTTTTCAAAAAGAGGGCAACCTATGTAAAGTTAGACTTCGTTATTGTAGATTTGCTGACCAAAACCAGAGGAAAAGTGTGTTTACCAGAAGAGAATATACACAATAGGAAGAGAAAAGCATTAGGAATGGAATATGAATAAGAATAAAATGGAATTCATTTTATCTTAAAACTTAAAAAATTAAAAGTTATTATTTATTTATTTTTAAATTTGTTTCTAGAAGGAGAACTTGGAAGTTAAGGAAAGGTACCAGAGAAGGTAGAAAAAATTACATAACTACCATCTCAAACACTACCACTATTAAAATAGTTCTGTATAGATACTTCTGACATTTTCCCTCACATTTAAAGTTTTTTTTTTTTTTTTTTTTTTTTGGTATTTAACACCATTTGGAGTGGGAACAAATGGAGGAAAAGGAATCTCTGAAGATGGTTGGAAGGATGTGGGAGCAGAAGGAAGAAGGAACTGGTAGAGAACATCACTGGAGAAGCTAGGGAAAGAAATGTTGACTCATCAATACTGCCAAAATGACTGCTACTTAAAGCCATGTTATTTCGTAATTAGAAAGTCTTCACTTATTTTAGGTAGAGCAGTTTAATGGGAAAGGTGATTTTATGGCTTAGTTTATAGTTGGTTAGATCTGCAGGCTGTTTTCATTAAACAGTGCTTTCAGCATATGGCTGTTGTGTTCAGTCATAAAGCACATGAACATGCCCGAACTCTAAAGACCTGCAGAAGAAGTCATACAACAAAGAATCTAGAAAAGATGAACAAATTACTAATCTTTGCCAGAAAAAAAAAAATCAGAAAAACACCAAATAATTCATAATACCAACAAACCATTTCATGACTTCATTGACTCAGTTTTTCTGGATATTATTTTAAGTTTCTGCATATATTTCTCGTGGGGAGAACACCATTAACATAGTGGTTCTGATGAAGAGATCCTTCATTCAACATGCAAGTCACACTAAAATATGAATAGTGTTTTTCATGTAAATTGTCAGTTCAAAAAAAGTGACATGCTAAGGTATGTGAGCACACAAGAATTTTGTTACAAAGCATAGACTGAAGAGACTTTTGATTCCATTCTTCAAAGTGTGAATATCTTTAATGTCTTAATTTAGCTAACATATTCTTATCATTTTGGATTGGAAAACCCTAGATAACAAGCTAAGAACCTCAAATAAGGCATTTTATTTTCTCTCTTGCTTGTGACTCTTGCTTTGAAGATGTATTAATTACTTTTTCTCTTTTCCTTGCTAAAAAAGGTTTTTCTTCAAGTGAAAAGTTTTATTCACTTAAATTATATACTTTATTTTATGATTGTGTGTACAGATTTTCTCCCCTGGCAGCACCTCCTGAATATTAGGGAATGTTGTTACCTCTGTATCACTATTACCCCCTTGCTCAGAAGGAAAAAGGACAATTTGAAAGATTATTATTTTAAATCAAAGTATAGTTGATTTACAATATTGTGTCATTTCAGATATATAGCAAAGGGATTTATATATATACAATATGTATACACATGCATTTATATTCTTTTTCAGATTATTTTCCATTACAGGCTATTATAAGATTTTGAATATAGTTCCCTTGCTATACAGTAAAGCTTCCCTGGTAGCTCAGAAGGTAAAGCGTCTGCCTGCAATACGGGAGACCTGGGTTTGATCCCAGGGTCGGGAACATCCCCTGGAGAAGGAAATGGTAACCCACTCCAACACTCTTGTCTGGAAAATTCCATGGATGAAGAAACCTGGTAGGCTACAGTCCATGGGATCGCAAACAGATGGACATGACTGAGCAACTTCACTGGTTCACTGGTTATTACTTATCTGTTTTATAGAGAGTGAAAAGTGAAAGTGTTAGTCTCTCAGTCATGTCCAAGTCTTTGCAATCCCATGGACTACAGCCCAGACAATTCCAATCCATGGAATTCTCCAGACAAGAATACTGGAGTGGGTTGCCATTCCTTTCTCCAGGGGTTCTTCCCAACCCAGGAATTGAACTAGGGTCTCCTGCACTGCAGGCAGATTCTTTGCCAGTTGAGTAGTATGTATCTGTTAATCCCGTACTCCTAATTTATCTCTCCCTTATCCTTTCCCTTTGATAACCATATATTTGTTTTCTATGTCTTCAAGTCTGTTTCTGTTTTGTAAATAAGTTTATTTGTGCTATTTTTAAAGATTCCACATATAAGTGACATCATTGACAGGTTTTTAATTATAGATGACTCAAGAATAAAATGAAAGCCAAGAGATGTTTGTGATGTTTGATAATTTCCCCTAAATAAGATATTTTGGTGCATATGTTTTTCTGATTATTTGCTTTGTTACATATTTTGGAAATATTTTATCATTTTGAAAGATTGGAAACATGTTTCCTCAGATCCAGGAATGTGAGTCTAAGGTGCTTGGAATTTTAATTGACTGCAATGGAGAAAAAAATAGATATGTAGTATGAACTTGCCTTTTAATGAAATTACCACCTTTTTACTTTGATTCAAGAATTATCATTTTCATATTTATTTTATTTTTTAAAAGCAATGAAAGTTGGAAAGCTTTTAAGAGCATGCATATTCCTGACTTAGGTGGTGCTCTGTGGGTCTACTTGACAAGGCAAGTGTGAAAGCGTTAGTTGTTCAGTCATGTCTGACTCTTTGTGACCCCATGGACTGTAGCCCACCAGGTTTCTCTGTCCATGAGATTTCCTAGGAAAGAATACTGAAGTGTTTTTCCATTCCCTTCTCCAAAGGATCTTCCTGACACAGGGATTGAACTCTGGTCTCTCGAATTGCAGGCAGATTCTTTATTTGATAAGGAAGATGATGTCAATGGGCTTCCCTGGTGGCTCAGCTGGTAAAAAATCTGCCTGCAATATGGGAGACCTGGGTTCGATCCCTGGGTTGAGAAGATCCCCTGGAGAAGGGAAAGTCTACCCACTCCAGTATTATGGCCTGAAGAATGCCACAGATTGTATAGTCCACGGGGTCACAAAGAGTTGGACAGGACTGAGTGACTTTCACTCACTTTTATGATGTCATTATGTTTTTGGAATGCATCCTACTTGTCCAGTACTGAGATAGATACAAAATTAAATACTTAAATAGGGTTTCTTTTTTTCCCTTCAATTAGTTTCTATTATTAAACAATTATTTATTTACTAAAAACTTAAAAAAAAATTTTTATAGGCTTTTTTGCTGCTGCTAAGTCACTTGTCATGTCCGACTCTGTGCGACCCCATAGATGGCAGCCCACCAGGCTCCCCCGTCCCTGGGATTCTCCAGGCAAGAACACTGGAGTGGGTTGCCATTTCCTTCTCCAATGCATGAAAGTGAAAAGTGAAAATGAAGTCGCTCAGTTGTGTCCAACTCTTAGTGACCCTATGGACTGCAGCCCACTAGGCTCCTTGGTCCATGGGATTTTCCAGGCAAGAGTACTGGAGTGGGGTGCCATTGCCTTCTCCAATAGGCTTCATTATTGAGATATAATTCATGTGACATGTGATGGACACATATAAAGTGTGCAGTTCAGTGATTCTAAGTATATTCACAGAGTTGCCCAACTAGCATCACAATTGTAGTTCATTTTCATTACCCCAAAGGAGACCCTATACCCCAGATTACTTTCAACATTTAAAAGGTACTATTAAGCTATCATTTATGTGTTTTAGGTATGTATATTAATTCATTAAAAACAAAAATAAATATTAGAAATGTTTTCTAGAAGTAGAGAAAAGAGATGAGTGTACATAGGAGTATTTTACACACTTCATTAAGATAGCTGACCTTGATTTGGATCCAGATTAAAGAAGAATAAGAGGAAGGATTTAGTTGGTAAGGGAAGATGGGGCATATAAAACACAGGAGCTGCTGCTTTCACTTATGACTGTCAAAAGTGGACAGCTGTTAGATATTCTCTCAAATCAAAGTGCAGAAAGTGGTTTTCAACCATCATCCTGAACCCTAATTGTGTTTTTTAAAATAATCGTTATACTTGTCATACAGTATTGATAAGTTTAAGGTGTACAACATGAGGATTTGACTTATTAATACTTACATCATGAGGTGATTACCACAATAGGTTTAGTGAGCATCCATCATCTCATATACAGATAACATTTCTTTTCCCTTGTGATACAAACTCCTAGGTCTTACTCTCTTAACAACTTTCATATATAATGTACAACAGTAGTAATTATACTAAGCTTTGCTAGTGGCTCAGTCAGTAAAGAGTCTGCCTGCAATATGGGAAATCCGGGTTTGATTCCTGGGCCATGTGTGACTAACACACACACACACACACACACACACACACAGTAACTATACGACGTTATACCCCTAGTACTTATTTATCTTATGACTGGAAGCTTGTAACTTTGACCACCTTCATCCAATTCTCCTTCCTCACACTGCATTCCTGGTAGCCACAGTTTGATCTCTTTTTAAAATGATTTTATTTGTTTTATTTTTTGAAGTTTAATTCACCTACAACATAATGTTAGTTTCTGATACACAACATAGTGATTTGATATTTCTGTATATTTCAAAACGATTACCATAGTAAGTCTAGGTGTCATCTGTCAACATACAAAGATATTGCATATTTATTAACTATTTTCCCCACACCATACATTTCATATCTGTGTCTCATTTATTTTGCAACTTAAAGTTTGTATCTCTTAATCTCCCTTATCCAATTTTTCTCCTCCTCCCCACCTCCCTCTCCTCTGAAAACTGCATGTTTGTTCTCTGTATCTATAGTTCTGTTTCTGCTTAGATATGTTTGTTCACTTAATAGGGTTTTAGATTTGACATATAAGTAAATTCATATGATATTTGTGTTTTTCTGTCTGATATTTCACTTAGCATAATACCATTTAGCATAATACCATCTATGCTATCACATATGACTATGCCAAAGCCTTTGACTGTGTGGATCACAATAAACTGTGGAAAATTCTTCAAGAGATGGTAATACCAGACCACCTGACCTGCCTCTTGAGAAACTTGTATGCAGGTCAGGAAGCAACAGTGAGAACTGGACATGGAACAACAGACTGGTTCCAAATAGGAAAAGGAGTACGTCAAGGCTGTATATTGTCACCCTGCTTATTTAACTTATATGCAGAGAACATCATGAGAAATGCTCGGCTGGAGGAAGCACAAGCTGGAATCAAGATTGCCGTGAGAAATATCAATAACTTCAGATATGCAGATGACACCACCCTTATGGCAGAAAGTGAAGAAGAACTAAAGAGCCTCTTGATGAAAGTGGAAGAGGAGAGTCAAAAAGTTGGCTTAAAGCTCAACATTCAGAAAACTAAGATCATGGCATCTGGTCCCATCACTCCATGGCAAGTAGATGAGGAAACAGTGGAAACAGTGGCTGACTATTTTTGGGGGCTCTAAAATCACTACAGATGGTGATTGAAGCCATGAAATTAAAAGACGCTTACTCCTTGGAAGAAAAGTTACGACCAACCTAGATAGCATATTGAAAAGCAGAGACATTACTTTGCCAACAAGGTCTGTCTAGTCAAGGCTATGGTTTTTCCAGTGGTCATGTATAGATGTGAGAGTTGGACTATAAAGAAAGCTGAACATTGAAGAATTGATGCTTTTGAACTGTGGTGTTGGAGAAGACTCTTGAGAGTCCCTTGGACTGCAAGGAGATCCAACCAGTCCATCCTAAAGGAGATCAGTCCTGGGTGTTCATTGGAAGGACTGATGTTGAAGATGAAACTCCAATACTTTGACCACCTGATGAAAAGAGCTGACTCATTTGAAAAGACCCTGATGTTGGGAAAGATTGAGGGCAGGAGGAGAAGGGGACGATAGAGGATGAGATGGTTGGATGGCATTACTGACTCAACGGTTATGGGTTTGGGTGGACCCCCGGAGTTGGTGATGGACAGCGAGGCCTGGTGTGCTGCAGTTCATGGGGTTGCAAAGAGTCGGACACGACTGAGTGACTGAACTGAACTGAGTGCTATCACAAATGGCAAGATTTCATTTGTTTTATGGCTAATATTCATAAATATATAATATGCATATATACCTATGTATATACATATAAGCATTTATGTTGCTTCCACATCTTAACTATTTTAAATAACACTGCAATGAACACAGGAATGCATACCTCTTTTCAAGTTAGTGTTGTTTTGGCTTTCTGCCAATAAATATCCAGAAGTAAAATTAATAAATTGTATGGTAGTTTTATTTTTAATTATTTTAGTAATCTCCATATCTTATTATAGTGGCTGCACAAATTTACATTCCCACCAACAGTGTACAAGTGTTCCCTTTTCTCCACATCCTGGCCAATCCTTGTTTCTTATATATATTTTAAAAATAACAGGCATTCTGATAAGTGTGTTCTTTGTATATGTTGGGTATTATCCCTTTGTAGGATATATTGTTGGCAAATGTCTTCTCCCATTAAATAGGTGGTTTTTTTTGGGGGTAGGGGGAGCTTTGTTGGTAGTTTCCTTTCCTGTGCAAAAGCTTTTTAGTTTGATGTAGTCCCATTTGTTTATGTTTACTTTTGTTTCCCTTGCTTGAGCAGGCATATAAAAATGTTACTAAGACCATGTCAAAGAACTTACTGCCTATGTTTTCTTCCAGAATTTTTATGGTTTTAGTTGTTACATTTAAGTCTTCAATCCATTGTGAGTTGATTTTTGTATATGGTGTGGAAAAGTAGTCCAGTTTGATTTTTTTGTATGTAGCTGTACAGTTTTCCCAAAACCATTTCTTGAAGAGGCCGTCCTTTATCATTATGTATTGTTGCCTCCTTTGTCATAGTTAATTATCCATGTAATTGTGAATTCATTTCTGGGCTCTCTATTCAGTTACAATGATCTATGTATCTGTTTTTTTGTTTGTTTGTTTTGATGGCTGGCAGCTTTTCTGCTGAAAAGTCATCTAATAACCTCATATGACTTCCCTTGTATGTAACTAGTTGCTTTTCCCTTGCTGAGGTTAATATTCTGTTTATCTTTATTTGGCATTTTAATTACTTTGTGTCTTGGTTTAGTCCACTTTGGGTTGATTGTGTCTGCAACTCTCTTTGGTACCTGGACCTAGATGTCTGCTTTCTTTCCCAGGTTAGGGAAATTTTCAGCTAATTTGTTTTCAAATATTTTATCTGCCTCCCTTTCTATTCTCCTCTGGGACCCTTATATATGAATGTTAGTTTGCTTGATGCTGTTCTAGATGTCTCAAACTTTCCTCATTGTTTAAATTCTTCTCTTCTTTTCTCTTTTAGACCTAAGTGATTTCCACTGTCTGTCTTGCACCGATCTGTTCTTCCATCCTCTACTTTACTATTGATTACTCCTAAAATTTTTAAAATCTCAGGTATCATATTCTTCTAATATGTTTATTTATTTATACGTTCTAATTTTTGCTAAAAACTTCTAACTAGTCACTCAGTTCATCCACTTTTCTTTAGAGATCTTTGAGCATATGTATCATCATTACCTTAAAGATTTTAATGGGTAGTTTGCTTTTTTCATATTTTCATTTTTAAAATGATTTTAGTTGGAGGCTAATTACTTTACAGTATTGTGGTGGTCTTTGTCATACATTGACACGAATCAGCCATGGGTGTACATGTGTTCCCCATCCTGAACCCTACAGTAGTTTGTTTTTTTTTTCCACTTTACTCAGGTCTTCTTCTCAGGTTTTATCTTGCATCTTCATGTGGAACATATTTCTTTGCCACTTCACTTTGCCTAATTCATTATTTTTATTTCTAAGTATTTGGTAGGTTATATATATATATATTTGCTTTTCCTTTGCTGAGGATATATATATATATATATATATATATATATAAAACTGTTTATTTTAATTGGAGGATAATTATTTTACAATGTTGTGGTGGTTTTTGCCATACATCAACATGAATCAGCCATGGGTGCACATGGGTCCCCACCAATCCTGAATCCCTCTCCCACCTCTCTCCCCACTCCATCCCTCTGGGTTGTCCCAGAGCACCAGCTTTGAGTGCCCTGCTTCATGCATTGAACTTGCACTGGTCATCTGTTTTATATATGATAATATACATGTTTCAATGTTATTCTATCATATCATCCCACCTTTGCCTTCCTTATATTTTCCAAGCTTGGAGGAGTGGTCCTATTTAGGAAATGTCCTTGGGAGCCCAGAAACATGCCTCTTTCTGGTCACCAGAGCTATGTGTTTTAAGAATGCCCTATATAAGGGCTTCGTGGGTACTTCTGCTTTTCAAGCTGACTACTGTGCCTGGCCCTGTGCCAGGACTCCCATTTGTGGAGTCTGTTGGCTGCTCTTGGGAGGAGCTGGTGGCTAAGTTGATCCCATAACCGCTGTCAGCTTGCTGGTGGGTGTGGCCAAATCCATGACATGGTTGACTGTGTGGTCTGGGGTGGCTCAGCTGACTGTGGGTTTTAGTGTTAAGAAACGGGTAGAATTTTCATCCTGAAACTGACACAAGTCTATAGATTAGAAGAATAGTATAAAAGAGGTGGAAACTTATTCCATTAAAAGTGCCTTTCCTCTCCAGGCTTGTACCATTTTCATGATTGATGCTGATGCATTTTACAAAATTTTCATATGCATATTTAAATTTATTTTATGGACATAAATATGATCAAGAAATCCTTATGAAATTTATTATTTACTTGTTGGCAATAATACCATTTTATTAGCTTCTCCCCTTTGAGAATTTCTGAGTTGAAAATGAAACTCAAATTTATCAGAAAAAAAATTTATGTTGGCCAAAAGGAGGAGTTGGTAGATCCAAGGGCCTGTTCTGTCTATAGAGACTTCAAAACATAATGCAAAACTTGTCTGAAGCAACTTTGTGAGAACTCTGGAAAACAGTCAAAGATCTTTAGAAGAGAAGCAAACATGGTATTTTAAAAGGGAGCAACTTATGAATGATAAGAAAGCTTTGTGGTGTTCGCCTCCTCTCACCTCATTCCTCTGCTTGGTCTGATAGTAGGCTTGAAGATGGCCCCCTGTGTACACAGTATGAGCCCTGGTATCTGCTTCTGGAGGGAGCAAAGTAGAATATATTCTCAAAGAACTGTGTTTGTATGTTTTGAACTATCTGGGGGCGACCCAAAGAACCAATGTAAATTGCTTGCTTTTGTTTCACCTAAATTGAAATTTTCTCAGGGTGAAGAGTGGCCACACAAAGGGCATTCCTTGAAGTTATTTTAAGGCAAATGAAAAACCTGCTGCTGCCTGGGCAAAAGATTAAAATTGAGGCAAAACAAACAAACAACAGCAAAGAACAACAACTCAACCTTCAACAGCCTGGAAGGAAAAACTGGGGAGAGAGGGTTTTCTTTCTTTCTTTCTTTCTTTTTTTTCAATAATTTAGGGTATTGAATAGTCTTGCATATTCCAGGGAATCTAGAAAGACATGTGCATGCCCAGGACAGGTGCATGCTCATAAAAACTAGAAAACACCCATAACTTTCACCTCTGGCCATTCTTTAGGTTCAGTGAAAACACAAGTTCAGGCTAGTTCAGAGTTGTGAACAGCCTGGTTAAGCATCAAGAGAACCAATTTGCAAATGCTGGGGGAGATTTTTGCCTTTTCTTTCTTTCTTCGGATCTAGGCATTCAAAGTGATCTCTGTCAACATTACTTGATTGCAAGAGACTTCAGAGACTACAGTCAACAAAAAACAAAGGCTTTACAAAAATAGTTTAGAAAAGTAACAACAACAGAAAACAAACCACTAAAACCTACAGCAAGCAAGAGCAAGCTAAAATAATGTAAAATAAAATTTAGTAGATGAAGAGGGAAGAATATGATTTCCAGAATTAATATATTGTAATATTCAAAGTGTTCAGTTTCAAAAATTGTAAAGTTTATGAAAAACAAGAATGGATGACTTATTCTCAGAAAAATGAATGGCAACTGTTCCTTAGGCAACACATATATTGGATTTAAAAGACAAAGATTTTTGAATCACTTGTTCTACATATGATGAAAGAGCTAAAGAAAACCATGGGTAAACTGACAGAGGAAACCAGTAAAATGATGTCTCAACAAGTAAAGAATATCATTTGAGATGTAGAAATTATAAAAAGAACCCCAAAGAAATTCTGGACTTAGCAGAGCAATAGCAGAAATGAAAAACTCAGTAGTAGATTTTAATAGCATGCCCATTTTAGCAGGCAGAAGAAAGGATCAGCAAACTTGAAAATAGATTAACTGTGGTTATCTAGGTTGAGGAGAAGAAAGAACACAGAAGAAAAAGAGACTTGTTAGAACCACCAAGAGTACCAACAACTGCATCAGAGACCCCAAAGGAGAGGAGACATAGAGAAATAGAAAGGGTATTTGAAGTAATAGTGGTCAGCACCTCCTAGATTCCCAGGTGGTGTTAGTGGTAAAGAATGTGCCTGCCAAAACAGGAGCCACAAGAGACATGGGTTTGATCCTGGGTCAGGAAGATCCCCTGGATGGGGAAATGGCAACCCATGCCAGTATTCTTGCCTGGAAGATTCCATGAACAAAGGAGCTTGGTGGGCTACCATTCATGGGGTTGCAAAGAGTAGACATGACTGAACATCTGAGAACAGTACACATACAAGAAGCTAAGCAAATTCCAAGGAGGATATACCAAAGACTGAAACCATACTCACAGAAAACTAGTCAATCTAATCACACTAGGACCACAGCCTTGTCTAACTCAATGAAACTAAGCCATGCCCGTGGGGCAACCCAAGACAGGTGGGTCATGGTGGAGAGATCTGACAGAATGTGGCCCACTGGAGAAGGGAATGGCAAACCACTTGAGTATTCTTGCCTTGAGAATCCCATGAACAGTATGAAAAGGCAAAATGATAGGATACTGAAAGAGGAACCCCCCAGGTCAGTAGGTGTCCAATATGCTACTGGAGATCAGTGGAGAAATAACTACAGAAAGAATGAAGGGATGGAGCCAAAGCAAAAAGAATACCCAGTTGTGGATGTGACTGGTGATAGAAGCAAAGTCCAATGCTGTAAAGAGCAATATTGCATAGGAACCTGGAATGTCAGGTCCACGAATCAAGGCAAATTGGAAGTGGTCAAACAAAAGATGGCAAGAGTGAATGTTGACATTCTAGGAATCAGCAAACAGAAATGGACTGGATGGGTGAATTTAACTCAGATGACCATTATACCTACTCCTGCGGGCAGGAATCCCTCAGAAGAAATGGAGTAGCCATCATGGTCAACAAAAGAGTCCAAAATGCAGTACTTGGATGCAATCTCAAAAACGACAGAATGATCTCTGTTCGTTTCCAAGGCAAACCATTCAACATCACAGTAATCCAAGTCTATGCCCCAACCAGTAACACTGAAGAAGCTGAAGTTGAATGGTTCTATGAAGACCTACAAGACCTTTTAGAACTAACACCCAAAAAAGATGTCATTTTCATTATAGGGGACTGGAATGCAAAAGTAGGAAGTCAAGAAACACCTGGAGTAACAGGCAAATTTGGCCTTGGAATACGGAATGAAGCAGGGAAAAGACTAATGAGTTTTGCCAAGAGAATGCACTGGTCATAACAAACACCCTCTTCCAAAACACAAGAGAAGACTCTACATGTGGACATCACCAGATGGTCAACACCAAAATCAGATTGATTATATTCTTTGCAGCCAAAGATGGAGAAGCTCTATACAGTCAACAAAAACAAGACCAGCAGCTGACTGTGGCTCAGACCATGAACTCCTTATTACCAAATTCAGATTTAAATTGAAGGAAGTAGGGAAAAAACCACTAGACCATTCAGTATGACCTAAATCAAATCCCTTATGATTATACAGTGGAAGTGAGAAATAGATTTAAAGGCCTAGATCTGATAGATACAGTGCCTGATGAACTATGGAATGAGGTTTGTGACATTGTACAGGAGACAGGGATCAAGACTATCCCCATGGAAAAGAAATGCAAAAAAGCAAAATGGCTGTCTGGGGAGGCCTTACAAATAGCTGTGAAAAGAAGAGAAGAGAAAAGCAAAGGATAAAAGGAAAGATATAAGCATCTGAATGCAGAGTTCCAAAGAATAACAAGAAAAGATAAGAAAGCCTTCCTCAGCAATCGATGCAAAGAAATAGAGGAAAACAACAGAATGGGAAAGACTAGAGATCTCTTCAAGAAAATTAGAGATACCAAGGGAATATTTCATGCAAAGATGGGCTCGATAAAGGACAGAAATGGTATGGACCTAACAGAAGCAGAAGATATTAAGAAGAGAGGGCAAGAATACACAGAAGAACTGTACAAAAAAGATCTTCATGACCCAGATAATCATGATAGTGCGATCACTGACCTAGAGCCAGATATCCTGGAATGTGAAGTCAAGTGGGCCTTAGAAAGCATCACTACGAACAAAGCTAGTGGAGGTGATGGAATTCCAGTTGAGCTATTTCAAATCCTGAAAGATGATGCTGTGAAAGTGCTGCACTCAATATGCCAGCAAATTTGGAAAACTCAGCAGTGGCCACAGGACTGGAAAAGGTCAGTTTTCATTCCAATCCCAAAGAAACGCAATGCCAAAGAATGCTCAAACTACCGCACAATTGCACTCATCTCACATGCTAGTAAAGTAATACTCAAAATTCTCCAAGCCAAGCTTTAGCAGTACGTGAACCGTGAACTTCCAGATGTTCAAGCTGGTTTTAGAAAAGGCAGAGGAACAAGAGATCAAATTGCCAACATCTGCTGGATCATGGAAAAAGCGAGAGTTCCAGAAAAGCATCTATTTCTTCTTTATTGACTATGCCAAAGCCTTTGACTGTGTGGATCACAATAAACTGTGGAAAATTCTGAAAGAGATGGGAATACCAGACCACCTGACCTGCCTCTTGAGAAATCTGTATGCAGGTCAGGAAGCAACAGTTAGAACTGGACATGGAACAACAGACTGGTTCCAAATAGGAAAAGGATATATATTGTCACCCTTTTTATTTAACTTATATGCAGAGTACATCATGAGAAACGCTGGACTGGAAGAAACACAAGCTGGAATCAAGATTGCCAGGAGAAATATCAATAACCTCAGATATGTAGATGACACCACCCTTATGGCAGAAAGTGAAGAGGAACTAAAAAGCCTCTTGATGAAAGTGAAAGTGGAGAGTGAAAAAGTTGGCTTAAAACTCAACATTCAGAAAACGAAGATCATGGCCTCTGGTCCCATCACTTCATGGGAAATAGATGGGGAAACAGTGTCAGACTTTATTTTTTTTGGGCTCCAAAATCACTGCAGATGGTGATTGCAGCCATGAAATTAAAAGATGCTTACTCCTTGGAAGGAAAGTTATGATCAACCTAGATAGCATATTCAAAAGCAGAGACATTACTTTGCCAACAAAGGTTCGTCTAGTCAAGGCTATGGTTTTTCCAGTGGTCATGTATGGATGTGAGAGTTGGACTGTGAAGAAGGCTGAGCGCTGAAGAATTGATGCTTTTGAACTGTGGTGTTGGAGAAGACTCTTGAGAGTCCCTTGGACTACAAGGAGATCCAGCCAGTCCTTTCTAAAGGAGATCAGCCCTGGGATTTCTTTGGAAGGAATGATGCTAAAGCTGAAACTCCAGTACTTTGGCCACCTCATGTGAAGAGTTGACTCTTTGGAAAAGATTCTGATGCTGGGAGGGATTGGGGGCAGGAGGGAAGGGGACGACAGAGGATGAGATGGCTGGATGGCATCACCGAGTCGATGGACATGAGTTTTAGTGAAATCCAGTTGTTGGTGATGGACAGGGAGGCTCGGCATGCTGCGATTCATGGGGTCACAAAGAGTCGGACTCGACTGAGTGACTGAACTGAACTGAACTGAAGACATTTCCAGATAAAGAAAATCTGAGTTAGTTCATCAATAGTAGGGTTGCTCTAGAGCGAATCCTACAGGTTGAAATGAAGGAACACAACTTGAAACCATGCAAAGAAATATGAAATGTTGGTAAAGTTAGGTACATAGGTGAGTAAAAGAGAGTGTTATTGTTTTAATATATTTTTGGTTTGTGACTTTTGTTTTTTTCTTGCATGACTTAAAAGGTAAATGCATAAAACATAAATTATAAATCTATATTAATTAGTACATAGCATTGCTGTATAGGAGCATGATTATTGGGGTAGAGGATAATCAGTAGGAAAATAACTAAAAAGATACAGAAAATAAAATATTAAAGAATAAATGATATAAAAAATTAAACACAAAAGAAGAAAGTAATAAAGGAATAGAGGAACAAAAAAAATATAACATACAGGGAACAAATACTAAAATCACAGAAGTAAGTCCTTCTTTGTCAGTAACTGCTTCAAAAGTAAATAGATTAATTCTCTAATTAAAGGGCAAAGATTATCAGAAAAGATAAAAAAAAAACAAACAACTTATCTTAGTATATGCTGTCTAAAAGAGGCTCATTTTGGGTGGAGTATTACTCTGATACCAAAGCCATATAGTAACATCACAGAGACAGAAAACTATAAACCAACACTCCTTTATGAATATAGATGAAAAAATCCTCAATAAAATTAAGTAGCATGTTAAAGGGACTATATACCATGATCAAATGGAATTTATTCTCAGGATTCAAGTGTGCCTCAATATATAAAAGTCAATGTAATATACCACATGATATAATGAAAGGAAAAAAGCTCACGTATTCACCTCAATTCATGCAGAAAAATATTTGATAAAATTCAGCACCATCTCCTGATAAAACCTTAAACTAGGAGGAAGGAAACTTCCTCAATCTAGCAAAGGGCATTTATGAAAAACCCACAACTAACTTCATATGCAGTGGTTAAAGACCGAAGTTCTTCCTTGTAAGATCAGGAACAGGACAAGGAGGCCCAATTTCCCATTTCTGTTCAAGGTTATGCTGAAAGTTTTAGCCAGAGCAATGAGACCAAAAAAAAGCATATAAATTGGAAAGAAATAAATAAAACTATTTCTATTCATAGATGACTTGATCTTATATATAGAAAATCTTAAAAATCTGTAAAACCCAATTAGAACTTATAAATGAATTCAGCTAAGTTACAGAAAACAAGATCAACTCACAAAGTCAGTTTTATATCTATACCCTAGCAATAAATGATGAAAAATAAAATTAAGAAAACTATATCATTTATAATAGCATCCAAAAGAATGAAACAACTAAGAATAAATTCAACCATGGAGATGAAAACTTGTACATTGAAAAATTACAGAACATTGTTAGAAGAAATTACAGAAGATCTAAATAAATGGGAAGCTATCCTATGTTAATGTTTGGACAATTTAAAGGCAATATTACACAAAGTGATCTACATATCCATTGTAATCCTTATTAAAATTCCAGTGTTTTTTTTTTTTTTTTTTTTTTTTTTTTGAGAAGCAGAAAAGCCAGTCCTCAAATTTATGTGAACTTGCAAAGAGCCAAAACAATTTTGAGAAAGAACAAAGTTGAAGGACTCCTGCTGCTGCTGCTGCGGCTAAGTTGCTTCAGGCGTGTCCGACTCTGTGTGATCCCATAGACCGAAGCTCACCAGACTCCCGTCCCTGGGATTCTCCAGGCAAGAATACTAAAGTGGGCTTCCATTTCCTTCTCCAATGCATGAAAGTGAAAAGTGAAAGAGAAGTCGCTCAGTCGTGTCCGACTTTCAGCAACCCTATGGACTGCAGCCTACCACGCTCCTTCATTCATGGGATTTTCCAGGCACGAGTACTGGAGTGGGGTGTCATAGCCTTCTCCGTGAAGGACTCCTAGTTCATTTCAAAATGTACTAAAAAACTACAGTAATCAAAACAGTGTGGTACTGAACAGATATAAAGATCAGTGGACTAGGATAGAGAATCCAGAAATAAACCTTCACATATATTGTTAATATTCAGTGTTGATTTCCTTTAGGATTGACTGTTTTTATCCCCTTGAAGTCCAGGGGACTCTCAGGAGTCTTCTCTAACACCACAGTTCGAAAGCATCAATTCTTTGGTGCTCAGCCATGGGGTCGCAAAGAGTTGGATGCGACTGAGAGACTTCACTTTCACTTTCAGCCTTCTTTATGGTCCAGTTCTCACACCCATACATGACTACTGGCAAAACCATACCTTTGACTCTACAGTTCTGTTTATATAAAAACCCAGAATAGGTACATTCAGAGAGACAGAGAGCAGGTTGGTGATTGCCAGGGGCTGGGAGAAGGGAAGAATTAGGAGTGCCTGCTTACTGGGTATGAAGTTTTCCTTTAGGCTAATGAAATGTTTTGGAACTTAATGTGGATGGTAGTTCAACAATATTATGAATGTAAATTTTGATATGAAATTTGCACCTCAATAAAAATAAAAGCACTGGACTCTGAGTTCCAGGCAAGTGGAAACAAACAAACAAACAAAAAAGACAATTTGATTTGAATTATTTGCTTGGCAATATATTTAAACTTAAGCTACTCACATAAAAGGTACTTGGGATCTTTCTATCATTCCTACTTATAATTGCATTAAATATATAATTATCCCCCCCAAATAGTTAAAAAACCTATCAGAGTTTATTGAAAAACTAAGAAGTTATTTAAAATTTGAGGCATAATCAGTATATACTTAGGATTGTATACATTTGTGTATTTTTTATTTGTTTAATAGACACCTATCACTTAATATGTGTCAGTCACAGTAACACAGTCCAAAGTGTTTTGTAAATATTAAAATGGCTCAGTAATTTACTGAGTAACTCAGAAAATGGCTATTTTTAGTAGCCAGTTCCTGGAGCAGCATCCCCAGTGCTTGGCACTAGTAAGCACTTTATAGATACTTGTTTAATGATTAGATAATATTTTCCCATGTTGCTCTCATTGATTTTGCTTCAGTATCCAAAATTTTACTATCTAGATTTCACTAGATTTAAGATATTTGACGTCTTTGTTTGGGTTCTCCTAAAGCAGAGCCTGAGATTTGAAGTTGGGAGCAGGTATTTTGATTGGGATAGAATCCCAGGAAGTTGTAGTGAAGCAGCATAGAGAATGAGCACAGGAAAGAGAAGAAACCAATATCACGATGAGTCAATGAAGCTGAGGCAGGCGCAGTTTTGTAAGAATCTCAGAGAAACATACAGATTACCTCTTGGGACTGTTCATCTAAAAGAAAGAATAGGGCACTTCTCTGCCAGCTCGCACGCCCCGCTGATGGAGTGTGCCTCTGGGGTCTTTAATCACCCATACTCCTGAGCTGTGGTTTTGCAGGGCTGAGTAAGCTCCTTGATTTAGATGAAATACACATGCTTAAGATGGGATGTTGGCCACTCCAAACTGCAGCTGGAATCTGAGGTGGGCTGTGAGGATGACATGGAGAACCGCAACAGTATTTGTTGCATTTAATGAATATAATTTTTAATTTAGTAAACACTTTTTAAATGATGATTAAAGGAAATACCATAAATGAAGTACTAAAATATAGCTCTTACAAACTGAGTTGTTAAATACCTACAAGTCAGTGTCCACTTTCAGAAGAAATATCATTGCCTCAATGGCTTGTAGAAATATTTATGATAATATATACAACATATGTTGTATACAACATATACAAGCTGTCTGCGCTTAGGTTGTGAAAACCTGATGCTTGCTATTCTTTCTACCCACTCCCTTATACTCAAGGTTTTCAGTTTATGGCTGACTCTTTCCAAGTGTCTGTGTTTACTAAACAGCAATTCAAACATTCCCATAAATGGCCTTTGGTTCTGTAGAAAAATGTTTTTCTTTCAGCATCATCAGTGCTGGGTATTGTCATTGCTTAGAATTTAAAGGAAGAGCTATGATGGACTTATACTCTGATATCATCAGTGGGCCTGTGACCCACCTGGAATTTGTAAAACAATATTTTCTCAGAAATTAGTCATGGGATGTGGAGTTATTAAAAGAAAACGAACACACATCTTTATCAAAGAGCACATCACTGCAGATGTAAAGTTGTGGCTATTTTAAAAGCATTAGCTGTATTTCATTTATTTTTAACCACATAGTAGTGTTCATTGAATAGAACAAGTAGACAGTAGTGAACTTTGTAACAGAAAAGGTCTTTGAAAATCTCTTAACCTTCTGTGCAATCTTCCAATTTTCACAGGAGGGCCATGCTTGAAAATGTGGAGAAAGAGGCCATAGTGTTTTATGTTGGCATAAATGTCTCATGGCTTACTGGGGTGGGTGGAGAGTTGTCTTAATTGGGGCAAAAAATATGGAGGTAATTTGGGAATCTAGCTGGGCTTCCCAGGTGGCACTAGTAGTAAAGAACCCACATGCCAATGCAGGAGACATAAGAGACGTGGGTTTAATCCCTGGCTCAGGAAGATCCCGTGGAAGAGAGCATGGCAACCCACACCTATATTCTTGCCTGGAAAGTTCCATGAACAGAGAAGCCTGATGAGATACATACAGTCCAGGGGATCACGGAGAGTTAGACACAACTGAAGTGATAGCACACACACATGCGGGCATGAGCTATCTTGAGAAAGCAAAGTAGTTTGGAATGTGACATGCTCAGAGTCGATAGGTTATCCTGCTGGATGAGAAAGGGTACCCAGCATTCAGCTATAGGTCTTGGGAGCCTCTGCAGATTTTGTACCTATCGACTGTGCAGTCTGGAAGACTGTCTTGAGGTGGGAGATGTCTTGTTCCCAAGGGTAAGAATAATTTTGATTTGTAGTATTTCAAGGGGATCAGACCTCCCAAGGGCTGTTGTGAGAGCAACATGCCAATCAATATCATCCAAATGGAATTTAGGACATTTTCTTGATTAGTTATAGGAAAATTTGGCCTTTTAGGACAAAGTAGTCCCACGTGGACCTGGAAGTATCCTGGTTTATCTTTAAAAAATAATGGGAAAGAGTTTTAATCATTTACCAAAGCTATTTTCTCAAGTTGAGATGGCAAGATCAGATTGTGTTTCTTTTCAAAATGTTCTTAACTTTATTGAGATTGATCTCACTTGTATGTGGAATCTAAAATAGTCAAATACATAGAAGCAGAGGGTAGAGTAGTGGCTGCTGGGAACGAGGTTGGGGGGAACAAAATGCTGGTCACAGGGTGTGAAGTGTCGGTTGTCCAAGATGAAGGAGTTGTGGAGAGCTAAGGCACAGCCTGGTGATGATAGTTAACAGACCTGCACTGTATATTTGAAATTTGCTAAGAGAACCTACCGGGTTTCTCAAACTTGAAATTTCAGTCTCAGCTTGTCTCAGGATGGATGAGGCCAGTGAGTCTCACTCTTTACTACCTCAGTTTACACTTGGCCCTTCCTTTCCCTCTCTTCCCCTCTGCTGCTGTTTGCTTAAGTAAGGTTTATGGATTTCACTTGCTACTTGAAGTAGTCTACATTTACTTTTTTTTATTAAAAAAAATTTGTATTGGTGTATAGTTGATTTACAATGCTGTGTTAGTTTTAGGTATACAGCAAAATGATTCAATTAAACATGAACATTATCCATTTTTTAAAATATTCTTTTCCCACACAGGTCATTATACAGTATTGAATAGAGTTCCCTGTGCTATTCAGTGGGTTCTTATCAGCTGTCTATTTTATTCATAATAGTGTGTATAGTGAAGTGAAGTCGCTCAGTTGTGTCCGACTCTTTGCGACCCCATGGACAGTAGCCTGCACCAGGCTCCTCCGTCCATGGGGATTTTCTAGGCAAGAGTACTGGAGTGGGCTGCCATTTCCTTCACCAGGGAATCTTCCCGACCCAGGGATCGAACCCAGGTCTCCCACATTGTAGACAGACGCTTTACTGTCTGAGCCACGAGGGAAATCAGTGTGTATATGGTATATGCGTATTCCTGATTTATCCCTCCCCCCATTATCCCCTGGTAACCATAAGTTTGTTTTCTACATCTGTGATTCTACTTCTGTTTTGTAAATAAGTTCATTTGTATCCCTTTTTAAAAATATATCACATATAAGCAATATCATGTGATATTTGTCTTTCTGTGTATGACTTACTTCATGCATTTCCATTGTAGTCTTAGAGGTGAGGGGCACTGATCTACTGGGTGTGTGTGCACATGTGTTTAAGAAAACAGTCCCTGGTATCTTCTAGATTGAACATTCTCACCCTAACACACATATTTCACTGTTTCCTTTTATGTAAAGTTTTACATCTAACACTAATGTGACATAGATGAGAAAATGCCATATTCTAGAAGAAATAATAGCATTGTTCAGATACTTAAATCTACTTTCCTCCAGCTCAGCCCTGTCCCATGCATAAATCTTTGTGGGGTAATTTGACTGTCTCAGAGCCCTATCTCTGGTCAGCTCTCCTTCTGACGCTGAAACTTAATAGTTCATCAATCTGGAGAACTGCCAGGCATTTGAGCTTGTCTTACCCTGGGGATATGTCTCTTTGTAAAGAATATTGGTTGTGAGAGACCTAAACCAGGACTATTCCCATAAAGTATTTTGGTACACAGTGAACAGAGATATTCTTCTTTTTGGGAACTTGGTGTGTTCTTCAGTTCACTTATAGTAAAAATATTGAGGAAAATGTTGTTTAGTTGCTAAGTCATGTCTGACTCTTTTGTGACCCCATGTACTGTAGCCCGTCAGGCTCCTCTGTCCATGGGATTTCTCAGGCAAGAATACTGGAGTGGGTTGCCATTTCTTTCTCCAGGGGATCTTTCTGACCTAGGGATTGAATCTGTGTTTCCTGCATTGGCATGGGGATTCTTTACCACTGAGCCACCAGGGAAGCCCCCAGGGAAAATGTACTGTGTTTAAAGTTATCCCCCTACTGGATCACTGAAAGGTACTTCTATATATTTCTGCATTCTGCCTCATCATATTTTTGTTATACATATATTACAAGAAAGTTAGCAATTATAGTTAATATGTATTGAGTGCTTACTATTTTTCAGGCACTGTGTTGAATCCTTTATATTCATATCTCATTTAATTATCAAACTGCTCCCACAAGTTAGATTATTATTATTCCTATCTTTAACCTAAGGTTTGCTTTTTTCCCCAAAGTCAGTAAGGTGTTTAAGCTTGAATTTGGTTTTGATTCCAAAACCAAAGTTATTACATTCTAATTGGAAAGGGATATGCAATAACATGGTGTGTGTGTTAAGTTGCTTCAGTTCTGTCCAACTTTTTGCAACCCAAAGGACTGTAACCTGCCAGGCTCCTCTGCCCATGGGATTCTCCAGGCAGGAATACTGGAGTGGGTTGCCATGCCCTCCTCCACAGGATCATTTCTTAACATGGGGATTAGTTCAATTAACAAGAAAAAAAGTTTATCAAGTCTCTGTGGTCTCTGTGCTAAAAGCTGGAGAATTAAAAGGCAAAAAAAAAAAAATATATATATATATATATATATATATATATATAGTGTATTGGTCTGCCAGGGCTGCTTTAAAAATGTACCACAGTCTGGGTGGTTTAGAAAATAGAAAATTTTTTGCTCATAGTTCCAGAGGCTAGAGATCTGAGTTGCATATTGACAGGGTTCCTTCTGAGAGCTGAGAGGGAAGGATCTTTTCTAGACCTCTCTCCTTGGCTTCCACATGGCCATCTTCTTTATCTTCAGACAATCATTCTTCTGTCTGTGTCTATGTCTAAGTTTCCTCTTTTTTTTTTCTGAAAAAACACACACCCAATAGCTTTATTGTGATATAATTCACATACCAGAAAATTCACCCCCTGTTTTTTTTGGCTGCATTGTGCAGTGCGTGGGATCTCTGTTCCTTGACCAGGGGTTGATCTCATGTCCCCTATATTGGGAGCATGGTCTTAATTACTGGGCCATCAGGGAAGTCCCAGTTCTCTCTTTTTATATAGACATCAGTCATATTGGCTTACGACTGGGTTAATGTGGTCAAGATGTGACTGGGATATAGGAAAAGGACAGGCCATGTGAGGTCTTTGTGATCACACTAATGATTTTGATGTTTATCTTTTAACCAAAGGGCAGCCACCAAATGATTTTCAGTAAGTCTTAAAGTACACAAATATTTGCAAGCACACATGCTTCTGCTCTGGGTATAACAGGAATGGACTTGAATTTTGGAAAGATTGCTCTGAATGCAGTGGTAAGAACTGTTGAAGAGAAGCCAAATTGCCTGTCAGAAGAACTGTGGGTTATTTCAGTAGAATAGTCAAGGCAATGGAGATGGGTCAGAGATCTATTTAGGCAATGACCTCAGTAGCAATGATCACATTTACTGCAAAAGTTTGGGGATCTGAGCACCATCCCAGTAAAATGGAGTGTTTAGTTGTTGTTCAGTTGCTAAGTCTTGTCTGAATCTTTGTGACCCCATGGACTATAGCATGCCAGACTCCCCTGTCCTCCGCTATCTCCCGGGGTTTGCTCAAATTCATGTCCACTGAGTTAGTGATGCTATGGAACCATTTCATCTTCTGCCTCCCCCTTCTCCTCCTGCCTTCAGTCTTTTCCAGCATCAGGGTCTTTTCCAATCAGTCAACTCTTTGCATCAGGTGGTCAAAGTATTGGAGCTTCAACTTCAGCAACAGTCCTTCCAATGAACATTCAGAGTTGATTTCCTTTTGGATTTACTGGTTTGATCTCCTTGCAGTCCAAGGGAGTCTCAAGAGTCTTCTCCAGCCCCACAGTTCAAAAGCATCAATTCTTCAGTGCTCAGGTTTTTAATGGTCCAACTCTCACATCCGTACATGACCACTGGAAAAACCCATAGCTTTGACTATATGAAGCTTTGTCAGTAAACTGATGTCTCTGCTTTTTAATATGCTGTTTAAGTTTGTTATAAATTTCCTCTGAAAGAGCAAGGGTCTTTTAATTTTAAGTCTGCAATCACTGTCCACAGTGATTTTGAAGCCCAAGAAAATAAAATCTGTCACTAGAGTAAAGGCTATTTCCAGGTCTGGAGAAGGAAAAGAGGAAATCCTGAAATATATTGTTGAGTCAGAAAGCAGTCATGTTCAAAAATGATGGTGGCAAGTCAAAATGATTCAGAAGCCAGGGAACAAGCTAATATGATAATGGATGATAGCACACTGAAGCCAGAAATAGAGTCTGTTATTACACAGTGATAAAATAAAAGTATGTGTGAAGAGAAAACTCTTCTTTACAAAAGGACGTCAGCTAATAAATGCAAAATGACTGACAGAATGCGACAACCATTATTTTGTAAAATCTGTATAATAATTATTCAAGCAAGATTCATCAGTGGATATTACATTTATTGGGATAATAGAGTATTCAATCTACAAAAACCACCCCACAGATCACTTTTTTAAGTACAGAGAGAAAGCAGATCAAATTTGGCATCATTACTATCAGAACAAACTGACATTACATACTTCCTTTAACCATGCACGCATCTTTTGAGACACACAAAATCACCTAAGTAGTATTTTTGCCAAAAATGTTTAACTGGACTTCTGAAAGTGAGGGAGCCATCCGTCAAATACAGGTGAAGATAACTTTTATATGACAAATCACTTGGAGTCTTCAAAAATGCAAATATTATGAAGAACAAAAAAACACGGTTGAGAATTTGTCACTTCTAGATTAAAGAAAACTAAAGGGACATGACAATTGAAAGTAATGTATAAAAATCAATCCATTGATTGAATGTTGAATTGGGAAAAAATAGCTATAAAGAGCCTTTATCTAGTCAAAGATTATACTGGTGCTTGTTGTGTTATTTTATCAATTTTTCCATTAGTTTGAAATTTAGAAGAGTAAAGAAACTAAAACAAAAGTAAGAAAAAGACAATAACAAGAAGGCCTTGGTGGTATAGGTCAGTGGGCATTGTATAGTTCAGCTGAAATAAGTTTATTATCAATATAAATTCCATACAGGCATGAATTATAGAATAATACATCTTAGAAACCCATATATATATAAATAAATGTATTGTCAAAATTGTCCTAATTATAGTAAATGTGTTTCATTAAAAGATATAGCTTTTATTAAATTTTTTTCTATATATATTGTCTTCATTTTTCCATTTTGTTCCTATTACTGTGCAATGCTCTGCACTTCTAAACTGTCATCCCTTGAACACAGGTGTTTGCTTTAATTGCTGTCAGGCATTGTGACAGGTGCTGAAGACACAAAGACAAATGAATAGAAAATGTTTTTCTTTCTCAAAGGAATTTATAGACTATTAAGGAAGAGAACAATAAACAGATAAATTACAATACAATGTCTCAAGAATCTTCACAGAAACTGATTCATTCCTGTGAGCTCCAGTTTAAAATGATGCCTATCAGCATTACTGGCAGCTGATATAGGTTATCTCACATTCTTTCTTAAAATCAAGTCACAGGAAAGGAGAAAAATGGCAACACTACTTAAAGCTAAGGGAAAATCTAATATCAGAATCTGGTTGCAAATCCCACTGACTTTTCCCCTCATTTTATTTATTTTTTAACTGGAATATACTCACTTTATGATGTATTAGTTTCTGCTGCACAATACAGTGAATGAGCTATGTGTATATATATACATATATACCTGTATATACATATATACCCTCCCTCTTGGACCTCCCACCCCATTGACTCTTAAGGGAGCTGGCACTGGACTTTCGGTTTATGGAGCACGGGCTACTGAAAGAATCCCCGTCTATGTGTGCGTCCTGACTTAGAGAACTCAGTCAGAGAGAAACACAGCTGCCTTCTTTAAGGCACTTGGCTACTCTCACCCTCCTTTCTCACACCAACTTTTAGATTGTACAGTTAATTATGAGAATCCTCAAATGTACAGAAGAGTAAAGAGAGTGTATAACAGAAATTCATGTGTTCATTACTGAGACTTTAGAATATATCAAATCTCTGTTTTTAATTTAATAAAACAGAAGTGGAAACCTTCTCATTCCCATAGGGTTTACACTCTTTCTTGTTAGAGGTAACTCTGAAATTAATATATGTATTTTCTTTCCATGTTGTTACTTTTTGATATTTTTAATAAGTTGGTTTACGTACATAAGATACATATTGCTGCTTTCTGTGTTTCATAAATATACATGACTTGAATCATACCAAACTTGTACTTTTTAACCTATGTTTATTCATTCAATATTTTCAGTAATTATCCTTGTCAACATTTGTAAACCTTTCATTTTTTTTAATAGATGCATAAGTTTAAATTCTATTGAAAAGCCATACTTTTATATTCCCCTTTATTTATTTGGGTCTTGAAAGCCCTTCTTTATTCTTTTTTTCTCAGTAGGAGGGTTGAGTTCTTTAAAAACATATTTCAGCTGGGAATACTCCCCTTTTGCCTTTTGGTTGAATTCAGCAACTGGGAGACACCAGCTGGAGAGCAGAATGAAATCATAATAGTGATTTACTGTTTACACCTTGTCAGGCCACAGATTCATTCAGGGTTCTGGGTACCCAGTGCAAGACCTTTCCCTCACACCCACAGCCTAGTCAAGGCAATGGCTTCCCCTGTTGCCAGCCCCTCGAGCTTCATCACCTCTTATCGTATTTTTAACCTTGCTCTACTTCTGTCAGTAGACTTTTTGAAATTCTTATCAATTATCTGTTTGAATGTGCCATCTGTTTTTCTACCATGATCCCAACTATTGAAGTTGGAAATAAATAAATATAAATAAACCAATCAGATCAGATCAGATCAGTCACTCAGTTGTGTCCGACTCTTTGCGACCCCATGAATCGCAGCAGGCCAGGCCTCCCTGTCCATCACCAACTCCAGGAGTTCACTCAGACTCACGGCCATCAAGTCAGTGATGCCATCCAGGCATCTCATCCTCTGTCGTTCCCTTCTCCTCTTGCTCCCAATCCCTCCCAGCATCAGAGTATTTTCCAATGAGTCAACTCTTCGCATGAGGTTGCCAAAGTACTGGAGTTTCAGCTTTAGCATCATTCCTTCCAAAGAAATCCCAGGGCTGATCTCCTTCAGAATGGACTGGTTGGATCTCCTTGCACTCCAAGGGACTCTCAAGAGTCTTCTCCAACACCACAGTTCAAAAGCATCAATTCTTCGGTGCTCAGCCTTCTTCACAGTCCAACTCTCACATCCATACATGACCACAGGAAAAACCATAGCCTGGACTAGACGAACCTTTGTTGGCAAAGTAATGTCTCTGCTTTTGAATATGCTATCTAGGTTGGTCATAACTTTCCTTCTAAGGAGTAAGTGTCTTTTAATTTCATGGCTGCAGTCACCATCTGTAGTGATTTTGGAGCCCCCCAAAATAAAGTCTGACACTGTTTCCACTGTTTCCCCATCTATTTCCCATGAAGTGATGGGATCGGATGCCATGATCGTTTTCTGAATGTTGAGCTTTAAGCCAACTTTTCCACTCTCCACTTTCACTTTCATCAAGAGGCTTTTTAGTTCCTCTTCACTTTCTGCCATAAGGGTGGTGTCATCTGCATATCTGAGGTTATTGATCTTTCTCCCTGCAATCTTGATTCCAGCTTGTGTTTCTTCCAGTCCAGCGTTTCTCATGATGTACTCTGCATATAAGTTAAATAAACAGGGTGACAATATACAGCCTTGACGAACTCCTTTTCCTATTTGGAACCAGTCTGTTGTTCCATGTCCAGTTCTAACTGTTGCCAGTAACGACTAGCAAGTAGTACAGAAAGATGTCTCATGTGCCAGAACAAATATTTATCATTATGTAGGTGTCTGTATGTTGTGTAAGCTGTATTTATACACATCCACTTGATTTTGTGGGGCTTCCTAGTTGGCACTAGTGGTAAAGAACCTGACTGCCAATGCAGGAGCCCCAAGAGACTTGGGTTCGATCCCTGGGTCAGGAAGATCCCCCCAGAGGATGGCATGGCGGCCCACTCCTGTATTCTTGCCTGGAAAGTTCCATGGACAGAGGAACCTGGTGGGCTACAGCCTATGGGGTTGCAAAGAGTCAGACACAACTGAGCGATTTAGCACACACACAGACACAAACACACACACACATACTTGATTTTGTATATTGGCTTTATATATTATATTCCTTAATATATATAAAAAAAGATGCATTTTTAAAAAAAAAGGTAGAAGTGACTAAATGATTCTGTGCTGGGAGCTGGCATATTGCATATTGAGTGCATATTGCATATTGCATATTGAGTGCAGCACTTTCCACAGCATCATCTTTCAGGATCTGGAATAGCTCAACTAGAATTCTATCACTGCCGGGAGCCAGCGTGAGGCACTCCGCCCGTGGCAAAAGTCATGAGGAAGGAGGCTCAGCATACGCAAAGGCGGGATTGAGCCTCAGGAGTCCCCCTGGAAATTCTCGAGCATCTACCCCCAAAACCAGAGTCTGCCTACTTTCTGCTTTGTGCTTTCACCTACACCTCTGACTTTACTGGGGGCTGTCCCCCACTACCTCTCTCTGAAAAAAGAGTTAGCTTACAGCTCCAGTTAATAATTCCTGGGTGTGACAGTGTTTAACCTACAAACTCCTTTGGAAATCCTCTAGCCTGCCTGAATAGGTTTTTCCGGCTACATGTGATTGTTCAGAACCTCCCAACTGTGAGAGGCAGGAGATGTTCTAAACTGTCTAAACACAGATTCCTTTGAGTAGTTAAAAGATTGATTAGAAATTGTATTGGTGAAGGGTTTTTCACTTATTGGGCCAATGTTTGCTGCTAAGTCTCCATACTCCTTACCTACTGTGTCCTTGGCAGTGTATTGATTGATATAATGGGTGCATAGAAATGTAAGTAGTAGCCTCAATGTTTGTAACCTTGGACCCTTGAGTTAATTCTTTTCTTGATTGAGCCCACCTCACCTTTGCCCTATAGGAATGCAGCTTTATCCAATGCTTTTTTGGAGGCTGGTGCCTGACTTTGGAATAATCATTTTTAGAGAAAGATAAGTTTCTTAAAATGTTAACAGGCCTCCTGGCCAGAAGATGATGTAATTCACCTGAACTTTTGCATATGGTAAGTTTGAAAGCCTGGCTTTGATTAGGACCAGGAACTGCTGTCCTTGTATGACTCCACCCCTTCCCCCATTATCCTCTATGCACAACTTAAGGTATAAAAACTACTATGGAAAATAAAGTGCGGGCCTTGTTCACTGAAACTTGGTCTCCCCATGTCGCTCTCTCTCCCAAATTCTGGCTGAGTCTCCATCTGGAGCGTGGAACCCGCCATGCTTGCTAATTATGCCTGGGCTTCTAAGATCCGACGGCGGAGGCCTCAGTGTCTCCTCTCCTTTGGGAGAACGGAAGGATGCCTGCAGCCTAGGTAAGTGGTGCAAACTTCTTGTCTTGAAGTTTTATTGGTCTCCCGCGTAAACCAAGCTACTCAGCCTCTTTTCTCCACTGAATTTTCCTACTGAGCTATCCTCATTCTATTACTCTTTACATCTCTAATTAATATCTAATTGAAGCTATTGTATCCCGATCGTCGCCGACGCCGTCCCCGCTTCGAACTCCCTGGATCAGCCAGGGCTGGACGTCAGCAATTCTGTATACCAGATTCCTTGGTGGACAGTTTAATATCATAAAAAAATTCACTATCAGAATTAATTATAATTCAATGCTTATAATAATCCCATTGGATTACTTTTAGAACTTGGTAGTGACTTTAAATTTGCCTTGAAAAATGAACAAATAAAGATAGCTAATAAAATTTTGAAGTTCATTTGAAGAATAAGAAAATAAAGATAGTTAATAAAATTTTGTAAATGTATTTAAATGTGGAAGTATTTGATACATCAGATATTATCAAAACAATGTGATTTTAACATGAGGATTTAGAGATGAAAGGGATAATAAAGTAAGCTACAAAGAATCTCATGTGCATATGTTTGACTTTATTAAATAATAAAATGCAAGTAATAAGGAGATAAAAGGAGTCAACCAATGTTTTAAAAAAATGGAGTAATAATTTGAAAATATATAATATCTATATGTCTATATATATCTAACAAATGAATAGTAATTTGAAAACATGTATCTATAGATTAATATTCATATACATTATATACTATCTATATATTAAAATAAATTCCATATATATTGAGGTGTTAAATGAAACAAGAAGCTGTTAAATTCAGGAAAGAACCTATGTATATATTTCTGTAGAGATGGAAAAGATTTTTAACTTAGAAGCATTCTAAACAATCAGTTTCAAATACATAATTTGAAAAATTATTTTAAATGGAATTAGAATTGACTCCATTATTGTATATATTTGGTATGGCATAATATAAATAAATTTGAAAGATGAATGGAAAATTTTAGGAAACATTTATAGTATGTCAGTTGATAGCTTATTATTCAGAGACTTCTCAAATTCACAAATGAACATACACATATAATGTAATGAACAATAGGGCTATAAAACTATTCAAAATCATTAAAGAAAAGTTTAAATGAGATAGTATGGTGCTAGGTATCACATCAAAGACAAAAAAAAAGCTTTAAATTTCAATCCCAAGATACAGATATGGTGACATTCAAAAAAATCCTTTATGTGGTATAGCTGCGGGACAGACAAGGTTCATCCTCAGCTCTTAAATATCAGGTAACAAAGCTGTTGCAAAGTTGTTTTTTAATTGAAGTATAGTTGATTTACAATATTGTGTTAGTTTCAAACATACAGCACAGTGAGTCAGAGATATATATGGACTTCCTTTTTGGCTCAGCAGTAAAGAATCTAACTGCCAATGTAGGAGAATGGGTTCAGTCCCTGGGCTGAGAAGATGACTTGGGGAAGGAAATGGCAACCCACTCCAATATTCTGTCCTGGGAAATCCCATGGACAGAGGACCCTGGGGGGTTACAATCCATGGGGTTGTAAAATAGTTGGATACGACTTAGGTGCTAAACAATATATATATATATATATATATATATACATATATATATGTATATATACATACATAACTGAAGTGGGTTCATAAAAGCTATCCCTTCAAATACCATTAGTTGGAGTTGAAACTGGATCATCTTTTCCTAAAGGCATTTTGACAATATTTGAAAAAATGTATATGCCCCTTGGCACAAAAGTTCCATATCAACAAATATAACTTGGAATTACAGGTGTATATAATGTGTATATAGAGAAGGGGACGACAGAGGATGAGATGGTTGGATGGCATCACCGATGTGATGGACATGAGTTTGAGTAAGCTCTGGGAGTTGGTGATGGACAGGGAAGCCTGGTGTGCTGCAGTCCAGGGGGTTGCAAAGAGTCGGACACGACTGAGGGACTGAACTGAACTGAGAGATTTTATAGCAATCTCATTGAAATTTATTGTTTTAGACTTACTAGTCAGTGCCAACCTAGCTTGCTCAGATTTCTTTTTAATTTATTTAAAATTTTTTCTTGGGGTATAGTTGATTTAAAATGTTCTGTTAGTGCACAGCAAATGGAATCAGTTATACATACACATATATGATAGTTTTACTTCTTTTCCAATTTGGATTTATTTTGTTTCTTTTCTCTGATACCTGTGACTTGTGCATGTGTGCTGAATTGTTTCAGTCATATCCGACTCTTCAGTCGTGTCTGACTCTTTGTGACCCCGTGGACTGTAGCCCACCAGGCTCCTCCGTCCATGGGTTCGCCAGGCAAGAATACTGGAGTCGGTTGCCATGCCCTCCTTCAGGGGATCTTTCCAACCCAGGGACTGATCTTCTCAACCCAGTCACCTATATTGGCAGGTGGGTTCTTTACCACTAGTGCCACCTAGGATGCCTGATGTCTGTCGCTTAGGATTTCCAAGACTATGTTGAATGAAAGTGACAAGAATGGACATTCTTGTCTTGTTTCTGATCTTAGAAGAAATGCTTTCAGCTTCTCACCATTGAATACAATGTTAAATGTAGGTTTATAATATATGACCTTTATTATGTTCAGGTAAGTTCCCTCTATGCCCACTTTCTGGAGAATTTTATAATAAATGGGTGTTGAACTTTGTCAAAAACTTTTTCTGCATTTATTGAGATGATCTTATGCTAATTTTTATTCTTAAATTTATTAATATGGTGTATCACATTGATCAATTTGCAAATGTAAAATCTTACACCCCTGAAATAAATCCCACTCAATCAGGGAGTATGATACTTTTAATGTGCTTTTGCGTTCAGTTTGCTAGTATTTTGTTGAGATTTTTTGTGTCTATGTTCATCAGTTATATTGGTCTGAAATTTTCTTTTTTTTGTGATGGCTTTGTTAGGTTTTGGTATCAGGATGATCGTGACCTCATTGAATGAGCTTGGATGCATTTCTTTCCTTGTAGTTTTGTGGGAGAGTTTCAGAAGAATATGTGTTAACTGTCCTCTTAATATTTGATAAAGTTTGCCTGTGAAGCCATCTGGTTCTGAACTTTTGGTTGTTGAAAGATTTTTAATTACAGTTTCAGTTTCAGCAATTGTGATTGTCTTTTCATTTCTATTTCTTCTTAGTTCAGTCTTGGAAGGTTGTACCATTCTAAGAAGTCGTTCATTTCTTCTAGATTGTCCATGCTACTGACATATATTAATAGTTGCTTGTAGTAATCTCTTATGATTGTTTGTATTTCTGTGGTGTCCATTGTAACTTCTCCTTATCATTTCTAATTTTATTGATTTGAGTCCTCTCCCTTTTTGTCTTGATGAGTCTGGCTAATAATTTGTCAACTTTGTTTATTTTCTCAAAGAACGAACTTTCAGATTCATTGATCTTTGCTATTGTTTTCTTTATCTCTATTTCACTTACTTCTGCTTTGATTTTAATGATTTTCTTTCCTTCTACTAACTTTGGGTTTTATTTGTTCTTCTTTCTCTAATTACTTTAGGTATAAGTTTGGGTTTTTATTTGAGATTTTTCTTGTTTCTTGAGGTAAGATTGTATTGCTATAAACTTTCCTCTTAGAACTGCTTTTGTTGCATCCCATAAGTTTTGGGTCGTCATATTTTTGTTGTCATTTGTTTCTAGGTATTTTTAACTTCCTCTTTGATTTTTTTGTGATCCACTGGTTGTTAAGTAACATATAGTTTAGTCAAAGTGTATTTGTATTTTTTAGCTTTTGTCCCCTGTAATTGATTTTTAATCTCATAGTGTTGTGGTTGAAAAAGATGCTTGATATAATTTCAATTTTCTTAAATTTACCTAGGCTTGATTTGTGACCTAAAATTGTGATCTATCCTAGAAAATGTTCCATGTGCATTTAAGAAGAAAATGTATTCTGGTACTTTTGAATGGATTGTTCTATAGATATAAATTATTATTAATTCTTTATGGTCTAATGCATCATTTAAGGCTTGTGTTTCCTTGTTAGTTTTCTGTCTAGATATCTGCTCATTGGTATAAGTTGGGTGTTAAAATCTCCCGCTATTATTGTGTTATTGTTAATTTCCCCTCTTATGGGTTTTAGCATTTGCCTTATGTATTGAGGTGCTTGTATGTTGCATGCATATATATTTGCAATTGCTATATCTTCTTGGATTGATCTCATGATCATTATGTAGCATCTTTTCTTGTCTCCTGTGTTTATTTTAAAGTTTATTTTTTTCTGATATGAGTAATTGCTACTACTCCAGGTTTCTCTTGAGTTTAACTTGCATGGAATATCTTTTTCCAAACCCTGACTGTCAGTCTGTATGTGTCCCTAAGTTTGAAGTAGGTCTCTTGTAGATGGCGTATGTATGGGTCTTGTTTTTCTATCCACTCAGCCAGTTCATGTCTTTTGGTTGGAGCATTTAATCAATTTATTTTTAAGGTAATTATCAATATGTACATTCTTATTAGCATATTCTTAATTGTTTTGGGTTTATTTTTGTAGGTTTTTTCCTTCTCTTCATCATTTTTTCTCTTCTCTTGTGGTTTGGTGACCATCTTTAGTGTTGTGTTTTGATCACTTTTTCTTTTTTTCTCTTGAGTGTATCTATTGTAGTTTTTTGGCTTGCATTTCCCATGGTTTTGATAAAGCATACCCACACACTCACACACACACTCTCACACACACACAAAGTTGTTTTAAGCTGTTGGTCTCAATTTCAAATGCAATTCCCATTTCTTGCATTGTACTCTCCTCACAGTTGCTGGATTTGATACCATATTTGCTATCTTCTCACTGTATGTTTGCCTTTACCGGTGAGATTCCCGTTTGTGATTTTCTTGTTTATTTTTGTGGTCTTTCATTTTTCCCTGCCCAGATAACTTTCTGTAGCATTTGTTCTGAAGCTTGTTTGGTAGTGATGAATTTTCTGAGCTTTCTCTTGCTTGTAAAGCTTTTGATTTCTTCATGAAATCGAAATGAGAGCCTTGCAGTGTAGAGTATTCTTGGTTGTGAAAGTATGAAAGTGTTAATTGCTCAGTCATGTCCGATTCTTTGCAACCCCATGGACTATAGCCCGCCAGACTCCTTTGTCCATGGAGTTCTCTAGGCAAGAATACTGGAGTGGGTAGCCATTCCCTTCTTCAGGGGATCTTCTCAATCCAAGGATCAAATCTAGTCTCTAGTTTTTCCTTTCTATCACTTTAAATATATCATACCACTCTCTTCTGGCCTACAGAGTTTCTGCTGAAAAATCTATTGATAACTTTATGGGGACTCCTTTGTTTGCTATTTTTTGTTTTTCCTTTGTTGCTTTTAATTTTTCTGTATTTAATTTTTGTTAGGTTATTATATATCTTGGTGTGTTCCTCCCTGGGTTTATCCTGTAAGGAACTCCACATGCTTTCTGAAATAGGGTGAATATTTACTTACCCACATTAGGGAAAATTTTCACTATAATCTCTTTAAATATTTTCTTAGGCCCTTTCTCTTCTTCTTCTGGGACCCCTATAATTTGAATATTGGTGCATTTAATGTTGTCTGAAATATCTCATTGACTGTCATCTTTTCATTTGTTTTTCTTTATTCTTTTCCACAGCAGTGATTTCCACTATTCTGTCTTTCAGATCACTTATCTGTTCTTCTGCCTCAGTTATTCTGATATTTCTCTTTCTGATTTTTTCATTGTTATTGAATACAATGGTGAAGGATTTCTATGTATTAATTTTGTATCCTGAATCTTTACCATATTCATTGATTAGCTCTAGTAATTTTTTTGTGGCATCTTTAGGGTTTTCTATGTAAGAATCATTGCCAACATCCGCTAGATCATTAAAAAGCAAGAGAGTTCCAGAAAAGCATCTATTTCTGCTTTATTGACTATGCCAAAGCCTTTGACTGTGTGGATCACAATAAACTGTGGAAAATTCTGAAAGAGATGGGAATACCAGACCACCTGATCTGCCTCTTGAGAAATTTGTATGCAGGTCAGGAAGCAACAGTTAGAACTGGGCATGGAACAACAGACTGGTTTCAAATAGGAAAAGGAGTTCATCAAGGCTGTATATTGTCACCCTTTTTATTTAACTTATATGCAGAGTACATCATGAGAAACGCTGGACTGGAAGAAATGCAAGCTGGAATCAAGATCGCTGGGAGAAATATCAATAACCTCAGATATGCAGATGACACCACCCTTATGGCAGAAAGTGAAGAGGAACTAAAAAGCCTCTTGATGAAAAGTGAAAGTGGAGAGTGAAAAAGTTGGCTTAAAGCTCAACATTCAGAAAACGAAGATCATGGCATCCGGTCCCACCACTTCATGGGAAATAGATGGGGAAACAGTGGAAACAATGTCAGACTTTATTTTTCTGGGCTCCAAAATCACTACAGATGGTGATTGCACCCATGAAATTAAAAGACGCTTACTCCTTGGAAGGAAAGTTATGACCAACCTAGATAGCATATTCAAAAGCAGAGACATTACTTTGCCAACAAAGGTTCGTCTAGTCCAGGCTATGGTTTTTCCTGTGGTCATGTATGGATGTGAGAGTTGGACTGTGAAGAAAGCTGAGCACCGAAGAATTGATGCTTTTGAACTGTGGTGTTGGAGAAGACTCTTGAGAGTCCCTTGGAGTGCAAGGAGATCCAACCAGTCCATTCTGAAGGAGATCAGCCCTGGGATTTCTTTGGAAGGAATGATGCTAAAGCTGAAACTCCAGTACTTTGGCAACCTCATGCGAAGAGTTGACTCATTGGAAAATACTCTGATGCTGGGAGGGATTGGGAGCAAGAGGAGAAGGGGACGACAGAGAATGAGATGGCTGGATGGCATCACTGACTTGATGGCCGTGAGTCTGAGTGAACTCCTGGAGTTGGTGATGGACAGGGAGGCCTGGCGTGCTGCGATTCATGGGGTTGCAAAGAGTTGGACACGACTGAACGACTGATCCGATCTGATCTGATCTGATGTAAGAATCATGTCATCTGCAAACAGTTTTACTTTTTCTTTTCCAATATGAGTTCCTTTTATTTATTTTTATTTTCTGATGCTGTGGCTAAGACTTCCAAAATTATATTGAATACTGGTGAGAGTGGGCAACCTTCTCTTGTCACTGATTTCTTTTTTCAGTTTTTTGCCATTGAGGATAATGTTTGCTGTGGATTTGTTGTATATGGCCTTTATTGTGTTGAGATATGCCTTCTTATGTCCTTCTATGCCTACTTCCTGGAGAGTTTTTTTCATAAATGGGTGTTGAATTCTGTCAAAGGATTTTTCTGCATCTATTGAAATGATCATATGGTTTTTATGTTTAATATGTCAATATTGTTTATCACATTGATTGATTTGTGTATATTGAAGAATACTTGCATCCCTGGGATAAAGGCCACTTGGTCATGTTGTATGATCTTTTTAATATGTTGCTGGACCTGTTTGCTAGAATTTTGTTGAGGATTTTTGTATGTTTGTCTATCAGTGATATTGTCCAGTAATTTTCATTTTGTGTGATTATTTTTGCCTGAGTTTTGTATCAGGGTGAAGGTGGCCTTGTAAAGTGAGCTTGGGAATTTTCCTTCTGCAGTTTTCTGGAAGAGTTTGAAAAGGATAGATATTAACTCTTCTCTAAATTATTGGTAGAATTCAACTGTGATGCCATCTGGTCCTAGGATTTTGTTTGTTGGAAGGGTTTTGCTTATGGTTTCAATTTCTGTGTTTCTGATAGGTCTATACATATTTTCTATTTCTTTCTGGTTCATTTTGGAAATTTATGCTTTTCTAAGTATTTGTCCATTTCTTCTAAGTTGTTTATTTTATTGACATATAGTTACTTGTAGTAGTAGCTTATGATCCTTTCTTTTTCCTGTGTTGTCTGTTGTAACTTCTTTTTTTCATTTCTAATTTCATTTTTATTAATTAATTTATTCATTTTAATTGGAGACTAATTATTTTACACTACTGTGGTGGTTTTTGCCATACACTGACATGAATCAGCCATGGTGTACATGTGTCTCCCAGTCCAAAACGCTCCTCCCACTTCCCTCCCCATTCCATCCCTCTGGGTTGTCCCAGTGCACTGGCTTTGAATGCCCTGTTTCATGCATTGAACTTGGACTGGTCATCTATTTCACATATGGTAATATACATGTTTCAATGCAATTCTCTCAAATCATGTCATCAGCAAACTGTGAGTTTTAATTCTTGTTTTAGAATCTGGATTCCTTTTATTTCTTTCCCCTCTCTGATTGCTGCAGCTAAAACTTCCAAAACTATGTTGAATAGTAGTGGTGAGATTGACACCCTTTTTTGTTCCTGAGTTTATGGAAAATACTTTCAATTTTTTGCCATTGAGGATAATGTTTGCGGTGGGTTTCTCATATGTGGCTTTTATTATGCTGAGGTATGTTCCTTCTATACCTGCTTTCTGGATAGTTTTTTTTTTTTTAATCATAAATAGGTGTTGAATTCTGTCAAAGGCTTTCTCTGTATCTATTGAGATAATCATATGGTTTTTACCTTTCAGTTTGTTAAAGTGGTGAGTTAATGTGTTGATTGATTTGTGAATATTGAAGAATTCTTGCATCCCTGGGATAAATCCCACTTGGTCATGATGTATGATCTTTTTAGTATGTTGTTGTATTCTGTTTGCTAGAACTTTGTTGAGGATATTTGCATCTGTTTTCATCAGTGATATTGACCTGTTGTTTTCTTTTTTTGTAGCATCTTTGTCTGGTTTTGGTGTTAGGGTGATGGTGGCCTTATAGAATGAGTTTGGGAGTTTACCTTCCTCTGCAATTTTCTGGAAGAGTTTGAATAGGATATGTGTTAGCTCTTCTCTAAATTTTTGGTAGAATATGTTTGTTGGAAGATTTTTAATTACAGCTTTGACTTCTGTGCTTGTAATGGGTCTGTTAAGCTTTTCTATTTCTTTTTGGTTCAGTTTTGGAAGAATTTCTATGAATTCGTCCATTTCTTCCAAGTTGTCCATTTTATTGGCATATAGTTGCTGATAGTAGTCTCTTAAGATCCTTTGTATTTCTGTGTTGTCTGTTGTGATTTCTCCGTTTTCATTTCTAATTTTGTTGATTTGATTCTTCACTGTTTTTTTCTTGATGAGTCTGGCTAATGATTTGTCTATTTTATCTATCTTCTCTAAGAACCAGCTTTTAGTTTTGCTGATTTTTGCTATAGTCTCCTTTGTTTATTTTTATTTCTACTCTAATTTGTATGATTTCTTTACTTCCACTAACCCTGGTGTTTTTCATTTCTTCTTTTTCTGGTTGTTCTAGGTATAAAGTTAGGTTATTTATTTTATTTTTCTGTTTCCTGAGGTAAGCTTGTATTGCTATGAACTTTCCTCTTAGTACTGCTTTTACTGAATCTCATAGGTTTTATGTTGTTGTGTTTTCATTTTCATGTGTTTCTATGCATATTTTGGTTTCTTCTGTGATTTGTTGGTTATTCAGAAGCATGTTGGTTAGCCTTCATATGTTTGTATTTTTAATAGATTTTTTTCCCCCTGTAGTTGACATCTAATCTTACCACATTTTGATCAGAAAAGATGTTTGAAATGATTTCATTTTTTTTGACTTTACCAAGGCTAGATTTATGCGCCAAGTTATGATCTATCCTGGAGAATGTTCCGTGTGCACTTGAGAAAAAGGTGAAATTCATTGTTTTCAGTGAAATGCCCTATAGATATCAATTAGGTCTAACTGGTCCATTGTATCATTTTAAGTTTGTGTTTTCTTGCTAATTTTCTGTTTAGTTGATCTATCCATAGGTGTGAGTGGGGTATTAAAGTCTCTCACTATTATTATGTTATTGTTAATTTCTCCTTTCATACTTGTTAACATTTGCCTTATGTGCTGAAGTGCTCATATGTTGGGTGTGTATATATTTATAATTGTTATATATTCTTCTTGGGTTGATCCTTTGATAATTATGTAGTGTCCTTCTTTGTCTCTTTTCAGTTCAGTTCAGTTCAGTCGCTCAGTCGTGTCTGACTCTTTGCTACCCCATCAACCACAGCATGCCAGGCCTCCCTGTCCATCACCAACTCCCGGTGTCCACCCAAACCCATGTCCACTGAGTTGGTGATGCCATCCAACCATCTCATCCTCTGTCGTCCCTTTCTCCTCCTGCTCTCAACCTTTTCCAGCATCAGGGTCTTTTCAAATGAGTCAGCTCTTCGCCTCAGGTGGCCAAAGTACTAGAGTTTCAGCTTCAACATCAGTCCTTCCAATGAACACCCAGGACTGATCTCCTTTAGGATGGACTGGTTGGATCTCCTTGCAGTCCAAGGGACTCTCAAGAGTCTTCTCCAATACCACAGTTCAAATGCATCAATTCTTTGGCACTCAGCTTTATTTATAGTCCAACATTCACATCCATACATGACCATTGGAAAAGCCATAGCCTTGACTAAATGGACCTTTGCTGACAAAAAAATGTCTCTGCTTTTCAATATGCTGTCTAGGTTGGTCATGACTTTCCTTTCAAGGAGTAAGCGTCTTTTAATTTCATGGCTGCAATCACCATCTGCAGTGATTTTTAGAGCCCCCCCCAAATAAAGTCAGCCACTATTTCCCCATCTATTTACCACGAAGTGATGGGACCAGATGCCATGATCTTAGTTTTCTGAATGTTGCGCTTAAGCCAAATTTTTCACTCTTTTCTTTCACTTTCATCAAGAGGCTCTTTAATTCTTCTTCACTTTTGCCATAAGGGTGATGTCATCTGCATATGTGAGGTTACTGATATTTCTCCCAGAAATCTTGATTCCAGCTTGTGCTTCCTCCAGCCCAGTGTTTCTCATGATGTACTCTGCATATAAGTTAAATAAGCAGGGTGACAATATATAGCCTTGATGTACTCCTTTTCCTATTTGGAACCAGTCTGTTGTTCCATGTCCAGTTCTAACTGTTGCTTCCTGACCTGTATACAGGTTTTTCAAGAGACAGGTCAGGTGGTCTGGTATTCCCATCTCTTTCAGAATTTCCCACAGTTTATTGTGATCCATGCAGTCAAAGACTTTGTCTCTTTTCACGGTCTTTATTTCAAAGTTTATTTTATCTGATTTGAGTATTGTTATTCCTGCTTTCTTTTGGTCTCCATTTGCATGAAATATCTTTTTGAGTCCTTCACTTTCAGTCTGTATGTGTTCCTTTATTTGAGGTGGGCCTTTTGGAGACAGCATACATAGGGGTCTTGTTTTTGTATCCAATCAGCCAGTCTTTGTTTTTCGGTTGGGGCATTCAATCCATTTACATTTAAGGTAATTATTGATAAGTATGATCCCATTGCCATTTACTTTGTTGTTTTGGGTTTGAGTTTTTAAATCTTTCCCGTGTTTCCTGTCTTTAGCATTTGCTCAAGAGCTGATTTGGTGGTACTGAATTCTCTCAGCTTTTGCTTGTCTGTAAAACTTTTGACTTCTCCTTCATATTTGAATGAGATCCTTTCTGGGAATAGTAATCTGGATTGTAGGTTTTTCTCTTTCATCACTTTAAGTATATTCTGCCATTCCCTTCTGGCCTGAAGAATTTCTATTGAAAGATCAGCTGTTATCCTTATGGGGATCCCCTTGTGTGTTATTTATTGCTTTTCCCCTGATGCTTTTAACATTTTCTTTTTGTATTTGACCTTTGTTAGTTTGATTAATATGTGTCGTGTGGTGTTTCACCTTGGGTTTGTCCTGTTTGGGAGTCTCTGGGTTTCTTGGACTTGGGTGGCTATTTCCTTGCCCATTTAAAGGAAGTTTTCAACTATTATCTCCTCAAGTATTTTCTCATGCCCTTTCTCTTTGTCTTCTCCTGGGCACCTATGATTTGAATGTTGAGGCATTTAACATTGTCCCGGAGGTCTCTGAGATTATCCTCATTTCTTTTAGTTATTTTTTCTTTTTTCCTCTCTACTTCATTTATTTCCACCATTTTATCTTCCAACTCACTTATTCTCTCTTTGGCCTCAGTTATTCTACTGTTGGCTCCCTCCAGAGTGCTTTTGATGTCAATTATTGCATTATTCATTATTGACTGACTCCTCTTTACTTCCTCTAGGTCCTTTTTAAACATTCCTTGCATCTTCTCAATCCATGTCTCTAGTCTATTTCTCTGTAACTCCATTTTGTTTTCAAGATTTGGGATCATCTGTACTATTATTTTTCTGGATTCTTTTTCAGGTAGACTCCCTATCTCCTCATTTTTTGTTTGGGTTGGCAGACATTTATCATGCTCCTTTAGCTGCTGAATATTTCACTGCCTTTTCATTTTGTTTAGATTGCTGTGTTTGGGGTGCCTGTTCTGTAGGCTGGCAGTTTGTTGTTCCTCTTTATTTGGATCCTAGGGGAGAGACCAGTCTAGCCAGTAATCAGATCCCTAAGTGGTCACCACAGCCAGAAACACCCAGAGAAATTCACAGTTATGTAGAGAAGAGTTTTGGGGGAAGGATATAGAAGTGACCTGAGGGAGAAAAGGGAGAGTCAAAAAGGGAGAGAGCAATCAAACCATTAATCAAATCCCTAAGTGAAAATGGGTACTGAATATTCGATTCTTAAAGGTACAAAATTGACAACAAATACCAGAAAGCAAAGACTGAAAATATAGAATAGAGGTTAGACTCTCAATAATACAATATAAAAAATACAAAGCAAAATCAATTACAAAAATTAAAAAAAATATATATATATGAAATTTGCTGTAAAAATAAGATCTTTCTTTGGAAGGTAGTAGTATGTTATGAAAAAGAAAATTAAAGGAGTAATGAAAAATTAAATTTTTTAAAAAATTAAGAAGTGATAATTGTAAAAATATATCTAGGAATTTCTCTGGAGCTGTTGTGGGATCAGTTCAGTTTCAGATCGTTCCTTGTTACAGCTTGTAATTATTCTTAAGGTCTATAGACCTCCTCCAATACACAGTCAATATTAATTGCAGAGTTTTAATCTATTGCACCTGTCACTTCCAGAGTGGTTCCCTCTTCTTTGTTTATTTTGGTTTCCTCTGTTTGCAAGTCTCTTCAGTGTCTAATTTCTGCCCTGACACAAGGGGGCAAAGATGGTCACTTATTTAGACTCACTTGTTCAGTTGTGTTGTGGGGAGGGAGGGACACTGCAAACAAATATCGCTGGCATGTGTGGGGAGTGCTTGCATTGGATGGACCACATTGGGTCTGCCAAAGCCCAAGGCAGCATCCTGGGTCTACACTGCTCAGGCTCCAGGGTGTTCTGCAAGGGCACTGTCCCAAGTGGGCACTGCGTTTCATGCACTTCCCAAGTCTAAGCTGCTCAGGTTCTCAGGTGCTCTGCAAGGGCACAGACCCGGTTGGGCAGTGCATTTTGTGTCCTTCCCAGGTCTGAGCAGCTCAAGCAACTGGCTGCTTGGTGAGCGCACTGTCCCATGTGAGCTGTGCCTCTTAAACACGCCCTGGTCCTGGCTGCTTAATTTTCTGGGCACGCCAGAGAGCACCATTTTAGGTGTGCTGGTAGTCACCTCTGGGGAGCTGATCTCAGGCTGAGATACACCTAGTAGATGTCAACTGTCTAGGATGACAGGAAGACATGGGAGCTTGATCTCAGGTTGGAGGGAAGATGCCATCTCTGGGGCCAAGATTGCAGTAGCCCCTTGCCTTTCAGCTCTGGATGTCACATGCCTGCCTGTCTCAGTAGGGGAGAGGCTTACACACAACTGGATAGCTCTCCTTTGGTGTACGCTCAATCCTTTGTTCTGTGAGCACCACCAGGCTGCGAGTTAGAGCCATTTGTGGGAAATGTTTTTCTTTTTTTTTCTCTTTGGCGATCCCATGATTTGGGGTATTATCTCATGTTAACCCCTTAGATTGTCCTCAGGGCATCCAGGCCTGGTTCTTACCCTAATGACCGATGATGCAGCCTGTGCTTGCCTGCCCAGCTTCTGCTCGCTGGTGGTGGACGTGAGTGTCTGGGTTACTTCTCCGCTGCCAATTGTGGTTAGGTGTGTATTCTGTGGGTTTTTTTTTTTTTTTTTCCTTTCTTTTCTTCTGATTATGTTGCCCTCTGGGATTCCAAAACTCCCCCACAGACCTGCCTGTGGGACGATTTCCTACTGTGTGGAAACTTCTCCTTCTAGTCTCCCACCTGAGGTCGAGTCTCCATTCCTAAATCTTATTTTTTGTCTTTCTTTTTGTCTTTTTTATTTTGACCAACCTCCTTTCGAAGAGAATGGGCTGCCTTTCTGGGAGCCTGGAGTCCTCTGCCTGTGTTCAAAAGTTGTTTTGTGGAAGTTGCTCAACATTCAATGATCTTTTTATGAATTTGTGGGGGAGAAAGTGGTCTCCCTGTCCTATTTCTCTGCCATCTTGGGACCAGCCCCATTTCTAATTTTATTGACTTGAGTCTTCTGCCTATTATCTTAATGAGTCTGACTAATGATTTGTCAATTTTGTTTATTTTTTCAAAGAACCAACTTTTAGTTTTATATTTGCTCTTTTAGTTTTACCTTTCCTATCAGTTCAACTCTGTTGCTCAGTCACATCAGACTTTTTGTGACCCCATGGACTGCAGCAAGCCAGTTTTCCCTGTCACCAACTTCCAGAGCTTACTCAAACAAGTCTATTGAGCTGGTGATGCCATCCCACCATCTCATCCTCTGCCACCCCCTTCTCCTACTGCCTTCAATCTTTCCCAGAATAAATGTCCTTTCCAATGAGTCAGTTCTTTGCAGCAGGTAGCCAAAGGATTGGAGCTTCAGCTTCAGCATCAGTGCTTCCAATGTATAGTCAGGACTGATTTCCTTTAGGATTGACTGGTTTGATCTCCTTGCAGTCCAAGGGACTCTCAAGAGTCTTCTCCAGCACCACAGTTCAATAACATCAATTCTTTGTTGCTCAGCTTTCTTCATGGACCATCTTTGACATCCACACATGACTACTGGAGAAACCACAGTTTGACTAGATGGACTTGTCAGCAAGGTATGGTTCCTCTTTTTAATATGCTGTCTAGGTTGGTCATTGGAGAAGGAAATGGCAACCCACTCCAGTGTTCTTGCCTGGAGAATCCCCGGGATGGGAGAGCCTGGTGGGCTGCCGTCTATGGGGTTGCACAGAGTTGGACACAACTAAAACGACTTAGCAGCAGCAGCAGCAGGTTGGTCATAGCTTTTCTTCAAAGGAGCAAGCATATTTTGATTTCATGGCTGGAGTCACCATCTACATTGACTTTGGTGCCCATGAAAATTAAGTCTCTCACTCTTTCCATTCTTTACCCATCTATTTGCCATGAAGTGATAGGACCACATGCCATGATCTTAGTTTTCTGAATGTTGAGTTTTGAGCCAGCTTTTTCACTTGCTTCCTTCACTTTTATCAAGAGGCTCTTCATCTCTTTACTTTCTGCCATAAATGTGGTGTCATCTGCGTATCTGAAGTTCTTTGTATTTCTCCTGGGAAACTTGATTCCAGCTTGTGCTTTATCCAGCCCGGCATTTCACATGATGTGCTCTGCAAAGAAGTTAAATAAGCAGGATGACAATATACAGCCTTACATACTCCTTCCCCAATTTGGTACCAGTCCATTGCTCCATGCCTGGTTCTAACTGTTGCTTCTTGACCTGCATACAGATTTCTCATGAGGCAGGTAAAGTGGTCTGGTATTCACATGTCTTGAAGATTTTTCCACAGTTTGCTGTGATCCACACAGTCAAAGACTTTGGTATAGTCAATAAAGTAGAAGTATATGTTTTTCAGGAACGCTCTTGCTTTTTCTATGATCCAATGGATGTTGACGATTGGATCTCTGGTTCCTCTGCCTTTTCTAAATCCAGTTTGAACATCTGGAAGTTCTCAGTTCACGTATTGTTGAAAGCTGGGTGGTGAATTTTGGAATATTCTTTCTAGGCAAATGTGGATGAGCTCCATACAGTCAGCAAAAACAAGACCAGGAGCTGACTGTGGTTCAGATCATGAACTCGTTATTGCCAAATCCAGACTTAAATTGAAGAAAGTAGAGAAAACCACTGAACCATTCAGGTATGACCTAAATCAAATCCCTTACCATTATGCAGTGCAAGTGACAAATAGATTCAAGGTATTAGATTTGATAGACAGTGTGCCTGAAGAACTATGGATGGAGGTTTGTGACATTGTACAGGAGGCAGGAATCAAGACCATCTCCAAGAAAAAGAAATGCAAAAATGCAAAACGATTGTCTGAGGAGGCCCTACAAAAAGCTGAGAAAAGAAGAGAGGCTAAAGACAAAGGAGAAAAGGAAAGATTTACTCATTTGAATGCAGAGTTCCAAATAATAGCAAGGAGAGATAAGAAAACCTTCTTTGGTGATCAATGCAAAAAAATAGAGGAAAACAATAGAATGGGAAAGACTCGAGATCTCTTCAAGAAAATTAGAGATACCAAGGGAACAGTTCATGCAAAGATAGGCTCAATAAAGGAAAGAAATGATATGGACCTAACAGAAGCAGAAGATATTAAGAAGAGGTGGCAAGAATACCAGTTATCAAGACAGTATGGTACTGGCACAAAGACAGAAATATTGATCAATGGAACAAAATAGAAAGCCTAGAGGTAAATCCACGCACATATGGACACCTTATCTTTGACAAAGGAGGCAAGAATATACAATGGATTAAAGACAATCTCTTTAACAAGTGGTGCTGGGAAAACTGGTCAACCACCTGTAAAAGAATGAAACTAGAACACTTTCTAACACCATACACAAAAATAAACTCAAAATGGATTAAAGATCTCAACGTAAGACCAGAAACTATTAAACTCCTAGAGGAGAACATAGGCAAAACACTCTCCGACATACATCACAGCAGGATCCTCTATGACCCACCTCCCAGAATATTGGAAATAAAAGCAAAAATAAACAAATGGGACCTAATTAAACTTAAAAGCTTCTGCACAACAAAGGAAACTATTAGCAAGGTGAAAAGGCAGCCTTCAGAATGGGAGAAAATAATAGCAGATGAAGCAACTGACAAACAACTAATCTCAAAAATATACAAGCAACTCCTACAGCTCAACTCCAGAAAAATAAATGACCCAATCAAAAAATGGGCCAAAGAACTAAATAGACATTTCTCCAAAGAAGACATCCAGATGGCTAACAAACACATGAAAAGATGGTCAACATCACTCATTATCAGAGAAATGCAAATCAAAACCACTATGAGGTACCATTTCACGCCAGTCAGAATGGCTGCAATCCAAAAGTCTACAAACAATAAATGCTGGAGAGGGTGTGGAGAAAAGGGAACCCTCTCACACTGTTGGTGGGAATGCAAACGAGTACAGCCACTATGGAGAACAGTGTGGAGATTCCTTAAAAAACTGGAAATAGAACTGCCTTATGATCCAGCAATCCCACTGCTGGGCATACACACTGAGAAAACCAGAAGGGAAAGAGACACGAGTACCCCAATGTTCATCGCAGCACTGTTTATAATAGCCAGGACATGGAAGCAACCTAGATGCCCATCAGCAGATGAATGGATAAGAAAGCCGTGGTACATATACACAATGGAGTATTACTCAGCCATTAAAAAAATACATTTGAATCAGTTCTAATGAGGTGGATGAAACTGGAGCCTATTATACAGAGTGAAGTAAGCCAGAAAGAAAAACACCAATACAGTATACTAACGCATATATATGGAATTTAGAAAGATGGTAATAATAACCCTGTGTACGAGACAGCAAAAGAGACACTGATGTATAGATCAGTCTTATGGCCTCTGTGGGAGAGGGAGAGGGTGGGGAGATTTGGGAGAATGGCATTGAAACATGTATAATATCATATATGAAATGAGTTGCCAGTCCAGGTTTGATGCACGATACTGGATGCTTGGGGCTGGTGCACTGGGACGACGCAGAGGGAGGTTATGGGGAGGGAGGAGGGAGGAGGGTTCAGGATGGGGAACACAGGTATACCTGTGGCAGATTCATTTCGATATTTGGCAAAATTAATACAATATTGTAAAGTTTAAAAATAAAATAAAATTAAAAACAAAAAAAAAAAAAAGAAGAAGAGGCGGCCAGAATACACAGAAGAACTATACCAAAATCTTCATGATCCAGATAATCACGATGGTGTTATCACTCAGCAAGAACCAGACATCCTGGAATGTAAAGTCAAGTGGGCCTTAGAAAGCATCACTACGAACAAAGCTAGTGGAGGTGATGGAATTCCAGTTGCGCTATTCCAAATCGTAAAAGATGATACTGTGAAAGTGCTGCACTCAATATGCCAGAAAATTTGGAAAACTCAGCAGTGGCCATAGCACTGGAAGAGGTCAGTTTTTATTTCAATCCCCCAAAATGGCAATGCCAAAGAATGTTCAAACTACCCCACAATTGCACTCACCTTACACACTAGCCAAGTAATGCTCAAAATTCTCCAAGCCAGGCTTCAAGTACATGAGCCATTAACTTCCAGATGTTCATGGAGCTGGATATGGAAAAGGCAGAGGAACCAGAGATCCAATTGCCAACATCCATTGGATCATAGAAAAAGCAAGAGATTTCCTGAAAAGAATCTACTTTTGCTTTATTGACTATTCCAAAGCCTTTGACTGTGTGGATAACAACAGACTGTGGAAAATTCTTAAAGAGATTTGAATACCAGACCACCTTACCTGTCTACTGAGAAATCTGTATGCAGGTCAAGAAGAAACAGTTAGAATCCGACATGGGACCACGGACTGGTTTCAAATTGGGAAAGGAAAATGTCAAGGCTGTATACTGTCACCCTGCTTATTTAACTTCTACACAGACTACATCATGCGAAATGCTGGGCTGGAAGAAGCACAAGCTGGAATCAAGATTGCTTGGAGAAATATCAGTAACTTTAGATACACAGATGGCACCACCTTTATGGCAGAAAGTGAAGAGGTACTATGGAGCTTCTTGATGAAAGTGAAAGAGGAGAGTGAAAAAGCTGGCTTAAAACTCAACATTCAGAAAACCAAGATCATGACATCTGGTCCCATCACTTCATAGCAAATAGATGAGGAAACAATGGAAACAGTGAGAGACTTTATTTTCTTGGGCTCTGAAATCACTGCAGGTGGTGACTGCAGTCAAGACATTAAAAGACAGTTGCTCTTTGGAAGAAGAGCTATGACCAGCTATGACCAAGACAAGATGTTAAGAAGCAGAGAGATTACCTTCCCCTCAAATATCCTTTTAGTCAAAGCCATGGTTTTTCCGGTAGTCATGTATAGATGTGAGAGTTGGTTTATAAAGATGCATGATGAAGAACTGATGCTTTTTAACTGGTGTTGGAGAAGACTCTTGAGAGTCTCTTGGACTTCAAGGAGGTCAAACCAATCAATCCTAAAGGAAATCGTTCTGAATATTCATTGGAAGGACTGATGCTGAAACTGAAGCTTCAATACTTTGGTCATCTGATGTGAAGAACTGACTCTTTGGAAAAGACCCTGATGCTGGTAAAGATTGAAGGCAGGAGGAGAAGTGGAAGACAGAGGATGAGATGCTTGTATGACAGCAGTGACTCAATGGACATGAATTTGAGCAAGCTCCTGGAGTTGGTGATGAACATGGAAGCCTGACATGATGCAGTCCATGGGATCACAAAGAGTCAGACACGACTGAGCCACTGAACCTTTGTAAGTTGTGTAATTAAATCTCACTGGGCTTCCCTGTGGCTCAGGTGGTAAAGAAAGTGCCTACAATGTGTGTGACGTGGGTTTGATCCTTGGGTGGGAAAATGTCCCGCAGAAGGGAAAGGATACCCACTCCAGTACTTTGGACTGGAGTATTCCATGGACTATATAGTCCATGGGGTCTCAAAGAGTCAGACACGACTGAGCGACCTTAAATCTTTTCTATAGTCTGCTTTATTTCTTTTTCATTTATTTCTGTTCTTATTTTTATGATTTATTTCCTTCTACTAACTTTTTTTTTTGGTTTATTTGTTTTTTCCCTAGTTGCTTTAGATGTAAATTTGTTTAGTTGATGTCTCTCTTATTTCTTGAAATAGGCTTATATTTCTATGAACTCTCCTCTTCCTTCTGCCATCTTAAGCCTCCCACTCTCAGATTTCACTATCCACATTCAAGGCCATAGAATATACCTGGAGGGCTTTCTAACCTCTGGGATTTATGTGTCTTTCCCACAGATTAAAGAGTCATTCTCCACTATTTGGTCTCCGTTTGGATCTTAGTTATTTACCATATCTTAGGTCGCTCAGTCATGCCTGACTCTTTGTGACCCCATGGATAGTAGCCTGCACCAAGCTCCTCTGTCCATGGGATTTTCCAGGCAAGAGTACTGGAGTGGGTTGCCATTTCCTTTTTCAGGGAATCTTCCAGACCTAGGGATTGAACCCAAGTCTCTCACATTGTAGACAGACGCTTTACCATCTGAGGAAGGTGGCTCAGATGGTAAAGCATCTGCCTACAATGTGGGAGACCCGGGTTCAATCCCTGGGTCGGGAAGATCCCCTGGAGAAGGAAATGGCAACCCACTCTAGTATTCTTGCCTGAAAAATCCCATGGACGGAAGGCTACAGTCCTTGGGGTCGCAAAGAGTCGGACACGACTGAGCGACTTTATTTTAATAACTTTAATACCTGCTTTAGATTTCAGAGTCTTAACCTGTAACTTTACCTGGAGGAAAGTGGTCTATTTCACTAATGAATAGGTAAAAGGAATAGAGATCATTATTCTAAAAAATATATGCCAAATATTTGGTTGAGAAATAATAAAATGAAACATCAAAGTGTAAGTTGACAATTTAAAAGGCTTATGCTTAGGATCATCCATCTCTTGAGATCAAATTTGTTCCAGGACCCAAGAAGAATCAGATTAAATCTAAAAGTATATTTCAGTCTTATTTGCCTTTGGGTATATTCCATGAAGCAGAATTGTTGTATCATTTGTAGTTCTATTTTTAAGATTTTTATCCTACTACTATACTGTTTTCCACAGTGGCTGCACCATCAGAATATGTGTTTATTTATCACCATGTCATAATTGTTGGATGAATGGTCTTCCATGTGTTTTAAGAATTTGAGTTTTCCCTGCCAGGTGTCTTCATCATCCCCTAGGAACTGAAACTCTTTTGGTGTATCCTTCTTTCAAGCCAGTAGGTGAGGAAGAAGGGGCATGTAGAGGATCATTGAGAGGTTTTTGATGCCAAGCTTGAAGATAACTTGCATTTATTTTGTTCCTATTTCATTCGACTGAATTTGCTTCTTTATTCTCACCTCTTACTTGTAATTTCAAGAAGGCTGGAGAGTATAGAATGGTACACTGCCCAAGGAAGCAGAAACTGTGACTTATTTATCATTGCATCATGGCTCTATAACAGTGATAGGTGCATAGTAGGAACTCAATATTTGTTGAATAATTGCTTTAATGAGTTTATGAGTTTGTGAATGAATGAATGAACCAATCCTTGTTAGTACAGTAGGAAAAATCATGTACAAGTAGGGAGTAGAAAGCACTGACGTCCATGGTAAATTTAAGTTCAGTGTTGACATATTTAACTAGAGATGAGACCTAATTTCTAGAGCAGAAATTGCTTCTTTGGTCAAGTATAGGAAATATTTTGAAGACTCTCCTAAACATTTGCTTTTTTGAGGATAAAGTGTCAGAAAATATAATAAGGTTATACATTCACTATTATAGCATACAGAATTTTTTTTAAAAAACTGTATTTTTATTGGAATGGGCTATTAGGAAATTTTCTAGCTATAAAATTTATTTTTATAGGCATTATTTAAAACATTTTTACTTTATAAGTCTTCATTGTTTATAAGAGTAAGCTAATTGACATAAGTCGTCATAGAGTAATATCTGCTAATCATATTAAGTGTGTAGTGTAGTGTAATGTGTTAGTCACTCAGTCGTGTCTGACTCTTTGCAACCCCAAGGACTATAGTCCACCAGGCTCCTCTGTCCATGGAATTCTCACTATTATAGCATAAAGAATTTGCAAAAATAAAGCTGTATTTTTATTGGAATGGGATATTGGGAAAATTTTAGCTATAAAATTTATTTTTTGTAGACATTATTTAAAATATTTTTATTTTAAAGTTTCATTGTTTATAAGAGTACTCTTGTAAATTTTGAAGATTTAGAATACAGATATTTTGAAGCTGATTGCTATTAAAAATATTTCTTTGAATTGATTTGTAAACACTTTTTTATATTCTTTTGCGAACTCATGGACCTACCTAAAATTCATTATGCCACATTCAATGATTGAGTTTGAGAGATATAGACCTTTCTCTAAATTGTTACTGTATAGTAAGAGTTAGTATTTGATTGCTAAAGAAATGGAGGAGAAGAAACAGCCAGGCTTAAAGACTTGAGCTGAATCTAGACCCTGACACTTCTCAACCAGGTATTCCTGGCTATGTATATATCTTCTCCTGGTCTTAAAAAAGAGAAAAAAATCACAGTAAAATGAGACTAACACTTCAATGCTAGCATTCTTGTAAGGGTTAAATGATATTAAATAGGCAAAAAAATGTAGCAGTATCTGATACTCTCTGGTTCTCAAAAAAGACAAAAAATGCTGTCTTCTACCTCTTATTTCTCCTCTCCTCCCTATATGCAAAGTAGTCTTCAAACAGAATTAGTGTAGAGATATTGCCTAACATTGCATCATTGCCTCAGCATGGTAAATTAATTTCAGTTTAGTGCTATAGTGGAAGGTGGTGAGAAGATTGCCAGATTCTTCCAGGTCCAGTGGAAAAGGTCCATGAATTTGGCTGATTGGTGTTCTCTACTGAATTTCTTGCATAAATCCTACCACAATGCAGCATTTGCTGTCACCTATTTCTGTCTTTTTATGTCAGGTAAGCATTTAATGACACTGCAATGAATTCTGAAGGCAATATTTTCCTAGATTTTTCTGATTTTGTTCTCTATATTTTTAAAGTTGTTTTTCCCACAACCAAATCAGCAGCAATTTTATGTTCAATTTTATTGAGTTTTCCCAAAGCAATCAATGAGTTTCACATTGATATTTCTTCTGTTTACATACTAGTTAAGCAAATTATGGAGAGAGAAATGGAAACCAACTCCAGTACTATTCTCTGGAGAATTCCATGGACAGAGGAGCTGGACAGGCTACAGTCTGTGGGATCGCAAAGAGTCAGACTCGACTGAGTGATTAACTAGTAACTCATCAAATTATATGTTAAATGCATAACAAATACAAATGGTATAACCAGCTTTGGGAAGAAACACAAAGTATTCTTCTTTTCCATTCAACTTGAGTAAGACAGAAGAGCAGACATACAGGGCTGCCTGCTACCATAGCTGCCATCAATAAATTCTAAAGCAGGGAAGTAAAGTTTGATTAGTCCAGTGAGCCAGTTAAGTAGAAGCTGATTAAAAGAGCTCATACAAACTGAAGTATAGGCTACTACATGGCTTTCTCTTGCAGCAAATATAAAGTGAACATAAATATGAAATGTGGCTACTTACATGCAATACTAAACATTCAGAACAAAACTATAAATTAGAGGCTCAGAGGATGGGGAGACCACTTTCTCCCCCACAAATTCATTGAAAGAATATTTGAACGCTGAGCAAATTCCACAAAATAACTTCTGAATGCTGGCAAAGGACATCAGGCACCCAGAAAGGCAGCCCATTGTCTTCGAAAGGAGGTAGGACAAAATATGAAAGATAAAAAGAGAGACAGAAGACGTAGGGATGGAGATCTGTCCCCGGAAGGGAGTCTTAAAAGAGGAGAAGTTTCCAAACACCAGGAAACACTCTCATCGCCGGGTTTGTGGGGAGTTTTGGAATCTCAGGAGGCAACATAACCGGGAGGAAAAATAAATAAATAAAACCTACAGATTACATGCCTAACAGCAACTCTCAGCTCTCGCAGCTGCCACCAGCAAGTGGAGGCTGAACAGGGAGGTGCAGGCTGCATTGCTTAGGGTAAGGACCAGGCCCGAATGCTCTGAGGGCAATCTGAGGGAACTAACGTGAGATAGCAACCCAAACTGTGGGATAGCCAGAGAGAGGAAAAAAAAAACAAAGAGAGAGAGAAAGAAAGAGAGAGAGAGAGAAAGAACTATCCCACAAAAAGCCCTAACCTAAGGCACTGCCGGGCCACTCACAGAACAAAGGACTGAGTGAATACCAGAGGAGAGCTAGCGGGCTGTGGATCAGCCCATCCCCCTCTGGAGACAGGCAGGCAGGGGTCAGCCAGAGCTGGAAAGTGGCAAACTTGGCCCCAGAGAGGCATCCTCTACTAAACTGCAAGCAGGCTCCATTGCTAATCAAGACTTTTTGGGATTCTGGACGGTTGACATCTGCTGGGAGGGTCACAGCCAGAGATTAGCTCCCCAGAGGATACACACAGCACACCTGAGAGGAGCGCACCTGCAGTCACCCAGAAAACTGAGTGGCTGGGACGGGGGAGACAATAAGATGCACCCCCAACCTGGGGGAGACTGTGGTCGCCAAGCACCTGGTCGCCTGAGCTGCTCAGACCTGGGAAGGGTGCAAAATGCAGGCCCAACAGAGTCTGTGCCTTTGTGGAGCACCCGAGAACCTGAACCTGAGTGGCTTACACCTGGGAAGTGCACACAACCTAGGGCCCACCTCAGACAGTTCTCTGGCAGAGCAACCTAGAGTCTAAGTGTAGACTGGGAAAGTGCACTCACTGTGAGCGGGGGCAAATCCAGTGTGGCCGAGACACTGCAAGCACTCCCCACACATGCCAGTGATATTTGTTTGCAGTGTTCCTCCCTCCCCACAGCAGGATTGAACAAGTGAGCCTAAATAAGTGACCACCTTCACCCCCTTGTGTCAAGGTGGAAAAGACACTGAAGAGACCAGCAAACAGAAGAAGCTAAAATAAACAGAGGGAACCACTTTGAAAGTGACAGGTGCAACAGATTAAAACCCTGTAGTTAGCACTGACTACATTGGAAGGGGCCTATAGATCTTGAGAAGTATAAGCTGGATCAAGAAACTATCTGAAACTTAACTGACCCCACACTGTCCACAACAGCTCCAGAGAAATTCCTAGATACATTTTTACTATTATCCTTTGAAAAAATTAAAAAAATAATTTTTAAGTCCTCTATTACTCCTTTAATTTTCATTTTTATGACCTACTATTACCTGTAGTAGTAGAGTCCCTTGGACTGCAAGGAGATCCAACAAGTCCATTCTAAAGGAGATCAGCCCTGGGATTTCTTTGGAGGGAATGATGCTGAAGCTGAAACTCCAGTACTTTGGCCACCTCATGCGAAGAACTGACTCATTGGAAAAGACTCTGATACTGGGAGGGATTGAGGGCAGGAGAAGGGGATGCCAGAGGATGAGATGGCTGGATGGCATCACTGACTCGATGGACTTGAGTCTGAGTGAACTCCGGGAGTCTGTGATGGACAGGGAGGCCTGGCGTACTGCGATTCATGGGGTTGCAAAGAGTTGGACACGACTGAGTGACTGAACTGAACTGAACTATTACCTTGCCAAAAAAAGACCCTATTTTAAAAGCAAACTTCATATATATATTTTATAATTTTGGGGACTTTTTTTTTAATATTGTATTTTTGAGAGTCTAACCTCTACTCTAGATTTTTAATCTTTGCTTTTTGGTATTTGTTATTAAATTTTGTACCTTTAAGAACCCAGTCTTCAGTACACATTTTTACTTGGGAGTGTGATTACTGGCCTGATTGCTCTCTTCTCCTTTTGACTCTCATTTTTCTCCACCAGGTTGTCTCCCCCCTCCCTCTTTTCTTCTCTACACAACTCTGTGAATCTCTTTGTGTGTTCCGGGCTGTGGAGAACACTTAGGGAACTGATTGCTGGCTGGGTCTGTCTCTCTCCTTTTGATTCCCCCTTTTATCCTCATGGTCACCTCAGTCTCCTTCCTCCCTCTTCTCTTTTCTGTGTAACTCCGTTAACATCTCTGAGGGATCCAGACTGTGGAGAGCACATAGGGAAGTGATTACTGGCTAGCTTGCTCTCTCCCCTTTTGATTCCTCCACTTCTCTTCCTAGTCACCTCTATCTCCCTTCTCCCTCTCCTCTTCTCCATGTAATTCTGTGAACCTCTCCGGGTGTCCCTCACTGTGGAGAAACTTTTCATAATTAACCAAGATGTTTTATCATCGGTGCCGTATAGATGAAGACGTCTTGAGTCTACTGTAAGCATAAGATAGAAAACCAGAGCCAGGAGGTTTAAGTCCAAAACCTGAGAACACCAGAAAACTCCTGACTCCATGGAACATTAATTGATAAGAGCTCATCCAAAGGCCTCCATACCTACACTGAAGCCAAACACCACTCTAGAGCCAACAAGTTCCAGAGCAAGACATACCATGCAAATTCTCCAGCAATGCAGGAACATAGCCCTGAGCTTCAATGTACAGGCTGCCCAAAGTCACACCAAACCCACTGACATCTCAAAACTCATTACTGGACACTTCATTGCACTCTAGAGAGAAGAAATCAAGCTCCACCCACCAGAACACCGACACAAGCTTCCCCAACCAGGAAACCTTGACAAGCCACCCGTACAACCCCACCCACAATGAGGAACCTCCACAATAAAGAGGAACCACAAATTGTCAGAAACGGAAAGACCACCCCAACACAGCAATCTAAACAAGATGAAAAGGCAAAGAAATACTCAGCTGGTAAAGGAACAGGATAAATGCCCACCAAACCAAACAAAAGAGGAGGAGATAGGGAGTCTAACTGAAAAAGAATTCAGAATAATGATTGTGAAAATGGTCCAAATAGAAAATAGAAAATCTTAACAGATACATCACAAGTACGGAAATTGAAACTGTAATCAGAAATCTTCCAGCAAACAAAAGCCCAGAAACAGATGGCTTCACAGCTAAATTCTACCAAAAATTTAGAAGAGCTAACACCTAATCCTACTCAAACTCTTCCAGAAAATTGCAGAGGAAGGTAAACGTCCAAACTCATTCTATAAGGCCACCATCACCCTAATACCAAAAACAGACAAACATGCCACACACACACACACACACGCACACACACACACACACACACAACAAAACTACAGGCCAATATCACTGATGAACATAGATGCAAAAATCCTTAACAAAATTCTAATGAACAGAATCCAACAACATATTTAAAAGATCATACATCATGACCAAGTGGGCTTTATCCCAGGAATGCAAGGATTCTTCAATATCTGCAAATCAATCAATGTAATACACCACATTAACAAATTGAAAGATAAAAACCATATAATTATCTAAATAGATGCAGAGAAAGCCTTTGACAAAATTCAATATCTATTTATGATAAAAACCCTCCAGAAAGCAGGAACAGAAGGAACATACCTCAACATAATAAAAGCTATATATGACAAACACACAGCAAACATTATCCTCAATGGTGAGAAATTGAAAACATTTCCCTTAGAGTCAGGAACAAGACAAGGGTGCCCACTCTCGCCACTACTCAACATAGTTTTGGAAGTTTTAGCCACAGCAATCAGAGAAGAAAAAGAAATAAAAGGAATCCAGATGGGAGGAGAAGAAGTAAAATTCTCACTGTTTGCAGATGACATGATCCTCTACATAGAAAACCCTAAAGACTCCACCAGAAAATTACTATAGCTAATCAGTGAATATAGTAAAGTTGCAGGATATAAAATTAACACACAGAAATCCCTTGCATTCCTATACACTAACAATGAGAAAACAGAAAGAGAAAGTAAGGAAACAATCCCATTCACCATTGCAACGAAAAGAATAAAATACTTAGGAATATTTCTACCTAAAGAAACAAAAGACCTATATATAGAAAACTATGAAACACTGATGAAGGAAATCAAAGAGGACACAAATAGATGGAGAAATATACCATGTTCATGGATTGGAAGAATCAATACAGTGAAAATGAGTATACTACCCAAAGCAATCTATAGATTCACTGCAATCCCTATCAAGCTACCAACGGAAATTTTCACAGAACTAGAACAAATAATATCACAATTTGTATGGAAATACAAAAAACCTCGAATAGCCAAAGCAACTTGAGAAAGAAGAATGGAACTGGAGGAATCAACCTGCCTGACTTCAGACTATATTACAAAGCTACAGTCATCAAGACAGTATGGTACTGGAACAAAGACAGAAATATAGATCAATGGAACAAAATAGAAAGCCCAGAGATAAATCCACACACATATGGACACCTTATCTTTGACAAAGGAGACAAGAACATACAATAGAGAAAAGACAATCTCTTTAACAAGTGGTGCTGGGAAAACTGGTCAACCACTTGTAAAAGAATGAAACAAACACTTTCTAACACCATACACAAAAATAAACTCAAAGTGGATTAAAGATCTAAATGTAAGACCAGAAAGTATAAAACTCCTAGAGGAAAACATAGGCAAAACACTCTCTGACATAAATCTCAGCAAGATCCTATATGACCCACCTCTCAGAGTAATGGATATAAAAGCAAAAATAAACATGGGACCCAATTAAACTTAAAAGCTTTTGCACAACGAAGGAAACTATAAGCAAAGTGAAAAGACAGCCTTCAGAATGGGAGAAAATAATAGCAGATGAAGCAACTGACAAAGAATTAATCTCAAAAATATGCAAGCAACTCCTACAGCTCAATTCCAGAAAAATAAATGACCCAATCAAAAAGTGGGCCAAAGAACTAAACAGACATTTCTCCAAATAAGACATACAGATGGCTAACAAACACATGAAAAGATGCTCAACATCATTCATTATCAGAGAAATGCAAATCAAAACCACAATGAGGTACCATCTCATGCCAATCAGAATGGCTGCTATCCAAAAGTGTACAAACAATAAATGCCATTGAGGGTGTGGAGAAAAGGGAACCCTCTTACACTGTTGGTGGGAATGAAAACTAGTACAGCCACTATGGAGAACAGTCTGGAGATTCCTTAAAAAATTGGAAATAGAACTGCCATATGACCCAGCAGTCCCACTGCTGGGCATACACATCAAGGAAACCAGAATTTAAAGAGACACATGTACCCCAGTGTTCATCACATCACTGTTTATAATAGCCAGGATGAAGCAACATAGATCTCCATCAGCAGATGAATTTATAAGAAAGCTGTGGTACATATACACAGTGGAATATTACTCAGCCATTAAAAAGAATATATTTGAATCAGTTCTAATGAGGTGGATGAAACTGGAGCCTATTAAACAGAGTGAAGTAAGTCAGAAAGGGAAACACCAGTACAGTATACTAACGCATATATATGGAATTTTGAAAGATGGTAATGACAACCCTATATGTGAGATAGCAAAAGAGACACAGATGTATAGAACAGTCTTTTGGACTCTGTGGGAGAAAGCAAGGGTGGGATGATTTGACAGAATAGCATTGAAACATGTATATTATCATATGTTAAACAGATCACCTGTCCAGGTTCGATGCATGAGATAGGGTGCTTAGGGCTGGTGCACTGCGATGACCCTGAGGGATTGGATGGGGAGGGAGGCGGAAGGGGAGCTCACGATGGGGAACACATGTACACCCATGGCTGATTCATGTGAATCTGTGGAAAACCACTACAATATTGTACAGTAATTAGCCTCCAATTAAAATAATTAATCTTTAAAAAGCGCAAAACAAAACTATAAATTAACATCAGTCATCCAGATGTTTTAGTTTGTAAAGACATAATTATAATGGCTGAATATTTCATTTTGCACCAAATGAGCCTACATTTTTGAATATCCCACTTTGTTTTGGGTGCTCAATAAATAGTTGTTTAATTTATTAAAAGTGAATTCAATAAATTTACTTTCATTGAAAATAAAAAATAAAGTATTAAGTATTATTACAGTTTTCTGATCTTCAGTAGCTGGATAAATTTGGCTTTTTCTTCTTAAAAAAACTAGGCTATGTGGTAAACCAAAGAGTACTCTGTGCTGTGCTCCCTCATACAGGCTGGACAAGACTCCCAGGAATAACGTGGTTGATAGTATGCAAAGAAAGTGAAAAAAAAAAGCTTGATGATAAAAGAAATATATTATCCAAGATCCTCAACTGATTCGAAAGTATACCCAATAGACATGGAGTTGTTTCAGTAAAAGAAATTCAAGAGACCGGTGATAAAATAGACTATATTTTGAAAGATGAAGATGACATTAAAATGGAGAACTGAATTTAAAAGACACAAATGGAATCTTTTGGCCAAGAATGAATATTTTCCAGTTTCATTAAAAAAAAAAACAAAAAACAAAAAACAAACAAAACAAAACAAAACAAAATAAAAAGGGCTACAAGCTATGCTGGAGGCAGTGAGAGGCAAAGCCCAGGCAGTGGAGTGAAATGCATATGCAATTTTTTTTTTTTTTTTTGCTAGGGCAAGTAGCAATGGGTAACCACGGAGCAGCTCCTTTCCCCCTTGTGGAGTCCTGACCACACTTTGAAGTCTTAGGTTTGAGACAGGTATTTAGACCATGGAGCTGATTCTAGAGCTATCATTTGCCCAGGGAAATGCAGACGTGCTTTTATGTTTTGTTTTTCTCTCTAGTTTTTGGAGATCTCACTTTCTTATTTTTTCAGCAATATATTCTAAAGCAAAACTGTTGGAATTCATCCAGGACAGGAAATTGTATTGCAGCAGAAGAGTTTGTCAGAGTATCTTGTCCCCTATATGGGAGAAGCTGGCCTGGTAATTTCTTAGGAATACAAAGAATGAATATAGAGTAGATGTCTAATTAGAGCACATATATGGACCTCAGCTCCCACTACTGAAAATAACTGCTTCTGTATTTTGCTTCAGCCTTTTTCTTAAAATGTTCTCTAGCATGTTTCTCCTCAAGGCTCCTTTGTGAACATCACTATCAATATTTTCTTACTGATACCTTATTTGATGAACTTCCCTGATGGCTCAGACAATAAAGAGTCTGCCTGCAATGCAGGTGAACTGAGTTTAATCTCTGGGTCCAAAAGATCCCACAGAGAAAGGAAAGGCTACCCACTCCAGTATTCTTGCCTGGAGAATTCCATGGACAGAGGAGCCTGGCAGGCTACAGTGCATGGGGTCTCAAAGAGTCAGACACAACTGAGCGACTAACACTTTCACTTTTTCTTCTTCATCTTATTTAACATTGTCAATATTTAGATACTATCAGACAAAATATTCCTAATATTGACTGAAATTGTTTTTTTTTTCAGTTGGTAAGGACAAAACAAATTGAGTTCAATGCAACTAAGTTTGAGATAACTGAAATTTCAAAAAGTTCCAAAACCTTGCTGCAGTTTCTGAAGTAGAATATGATTGTGTCTTCTAAATGGTGTTTTTTTTGGCATTTCAGACAATGTGAAATTCAAAATAAGTGACAATTTTTGTTTAAAAAGAAACTAAAATGCTATATTTAAAACATTTAGGCTTTGCATAAGTAATAGTTGTCAGTCATAGTCCTTTGATCCCAATAAATTCCTTACAGGTTTCAGATTTTCATCTGTACTAATTAATGTTGGTTTAAAACATTAATAGCATAATAGTGTATATTAATTTGATGTGGTGTGGAAGAACTTCTTTGAAATAATAAGAACACATAAAAAATGTTGTGAACCACATAAAATTAAATATTTCTGTACATTAAAAGCACTGTGTTCTAGCAAAATATGAGCCACCAATTATGAAAAGGACAAATTATGACAAGAACTAAGGCAAATATGTAATGTATTCTTATAGATAAAGAAAAATATCATTGAACACTGTCTTATAAAAGTGTTCAAAATGTAATTCCAACTTATTAATAATTGAATAATATTTAAAATATCATAACCATATTGCTGAGGTCCAGCCCCAGCTGATCCAGGATATTCGAAGGAGAGATGGCGTCGGTGACTATTTAAATATTAATTAGAGATATAAAGAGTAATAGAATGAGGATAGCTCAGTAGGAAAATTCAGTGGAGAAAAGAGGCTGAGTAGCTTGGTTTATGCGGAAAATCAATATAACCTGTGACACCAGGTTAGCTCTGACCACGGAGGTCGCAGGCGCCCTCTCGAATAGCGGAAGGTGCTCCACCTTAGACACCTTCTCGAGTGGGTCTTAGAAGCCCAGGCAAATAAATGGTCGCAGAGGACCTCGGCGCTCCAGATGGAGACTCAGCTGGAAATTGAGGAGAAGAATGACATGGGGAGACCAAGCTTTGGTGAGCAAGGGCTGTAGCTTTATTTTCAACAGGGGCTTTTATACCCTAAGTTGCACATAGAGGATAATAGGGGATGTGAAATCATGCAAAGTCAGCAGTCTTTGATCCTTATCAAAAACCAGGGTTTCTTTCCTGCAAATTTATCGTATACAAATGGTTTAGGTGATTTACATCATCTTCTGGCCAGAAGGCCTATTAACATTTTATGACTCTTGACAAAGGTTTGTCAATCGTAAGGCTTATTTTCTCTAAGAGTAATTATTTTAAGGTTTGGCACCATCCTCCAAAGGTGTTAGATAAAATTGCATTCCTATAGGGCAGAGGTGCAATGGGTTTACAACAAAGGAAAGAATTTATTACTTTAAGGGTCTAAAGTTGCTAACACCAAGGCCACTACTTATTTTTTCTACATACCAACTATATTAATTAATACACATTCAAGGATACAATACAGGGGATGTGGAAACTTGGCAGCAAGTATTGGCTCATCAATGAAATCTTCTACTAGTTTTATTCTGACAGTTTCTAACTTTCTGAGAGGCTCTAAGCTATTTGAATATCTTAAGCTTCCCGTGCCTCTCGAGGCTGGGAGACTGTAAACAATCATATGCATAGCTGTAGGAGTCCTGGTAAACTTGTCAGGTGAGTTAGAGAGCTATCTGAGGGGTTTGGATTTAAACACTCCTAATTGCCCAGGAACTTATTAATTGGAGCTGTAAGTTAACTCTTTGTCAGAGAGAGCGAGATGGTGGTGGGGGACAGCCCCTGGTAAAGTCAGAGGTGACAGCACAAAGCAATAAAGTAGGCAGACTCTGGTTTTTTGGAGGTAGATGCTTGAGAATATCCAGGGGGACTCCTGAGGCTTGATCCCGCCTTTGCATACTCCGAGCCTCCTTCCTCATGACCTTTGTCATGAGTGGAGTGCCTCTCGCTGGCTCCCAGCACCATATTTTGATTATTGAATTGTCATAAAGTTTTAAAACTTATAATGCCCAGTCCCAGGAAGGTGAAGAAAGATTTGTGCTCTATGAACTGCTTGGGTCAGCTTATATTAGTACATGCTTTCTGTGGAGCAAGATTTCTGATAAGTTTCAGAAATATTAAAAATACTCATACTTTTAATCCAGTTGTTCCACTTTTAGGAAGTTGTGTTTATAAAATATACACAAGATTTAGTTAAAATGGTGTTTCTATGCATGTGTGCTTACAACTGTTTGCAACCCCATAGACTGTAGCCCACCAGGCTCCTCTGTCCATGGGATTTCCCAGGAAATGACACTATAGTGGATTGTCATTTCCTCCTCCAGTGGATCTTCCTGACCCAAGGACTGAACTCCCATCTCCTGTGTCTCTTGCACTGGAAGATGAATTCTTTACCACTGAGTCATGAGGGAAGTCCAAAATGATGTTTACTTCAGCATTATTTATAATACAATTGATGTTACTGAATCCAAAAAGGTAATGATCAAGTTAATGATGATATATCTATATGATGGAATATGGTGCCATCTATTTAATTAAATAGACTAAAATGCTCATGAGGTATTTTTAAAAATAGAAAACTTAAAAAATATACAAAGTACACTTCTGTTTTGTATGTGAAAATTTAAAAGAATGAGGGGAAAATGGGTATAATTTAATTTAAAATATAATTTTAAATAAAATGGGTATAATTTAAAAATATAAATAATGATTCAGATACTGACATTATGGGTGGGCTTATTTTTATCTATATTTTTTCTGTAACATTTTGTTCAGACTGAACAGTACCGAACATACTGAACAGACTGGTTCCAAATAGGAAAAGGAGTATGTCAAGGCTGTATATTGTCACCCTGCTTATTGAACTTATATGCAGAGTACATCATGAGAAACGCTGGACTGGAGGAAGCACAAGCTGGACCTCAGATATGCAGATGACATCACCCTTATGGCAGAAAGTGAAGAAGAACTAAAAAGTCTCTTGATGAAAGTGAAAGTGGAGAGTGAAAAAGTTGGCTTAAAGCTCAACATTCAGAAAACTAACATCATGGCATCGGGTCCCATCATTTCATGGAAAATAGATGGGGAACCAGTGGAAACAGTGTCAGACTTTATTTTTTGGGGCTCCAAAATCACTGCAGATGGTGACTGCAGCCATGAAATTAAAATATGCTTATTTCTTGGAAGGAAAGTTATGACCAACCTAGACAGTATATTAAAGAGCAGAGACATTAGTTTGTCAACAAAGATACATCCAGTCAAAGCTATGGTTTCTCCAGTAGTCATGTATGGATATGAGAGTTGGACCATAGAAAAAGCTGACAATGAAGAATTGATGCTTTTGAACTGTGGTGTTGGAGAAGACTCTTGAGAGTCTCTTGGACTGCAAGGAGATCCAACCAGTCCATCCTAAAGGAGATTGGTCCTGGGTGTTCATTGGAAAGACTGATGTTGAAGCTGAAACTCCAACACTTTGGCCACCTGATGCAAAGAGCTGACTCATTTGAAAAGACCCTGATGCTGGGAAAGATTGAGAGTAGGAGGAGAAGGGAACGGCAGAGGATCAGATGGCTGGATGGCATCACTGACTCAATGGACATGGGTTTGGGTGGACTCTGGGAGCTGGTGATGGACAGGGAGGCCTGGCGTGCTGTGGTTCGTGGGGTCTCAAAGAGTTGGACACAACTGAGCAACTGAACTGAACTGAACTTTCTGTAACATAATGCTTCTTATGCTACACAATATATTCATTTATACATTTACATGTTTTTATAATATCAATCTACTAGTTTAATAATTACATAAATAATGCTTCTCAATTGCACTGAGTAGAATTTTAAGTTTGGTTAAAAAGAAAGAGGGAAGAGAGGGAAATGTTGCAGGGTAGATAAGAAAGGATGTGATAGAAATTTTTTATTTTTTCTACACTTTTGGTGACTTAACAGCAGCAGTATAGTTTCAAAATGTGCCTTGCCTTGTATCTCAGTGGCAAGAGATGTGAATAAAAAGAAATAATAGAAGAAAAACAGCTAATTCCATAGATTTGATGAAGCACTTAAATATATTGTTGGGAGCTGTGATGGTTTATTGCATTGTCTATACATGAGTAGAAATAATTTTTTCTTTTAGTAGAAATCAGAGTACATCTTATTTTTGAGGTGCATTTACACCAAAATGCAATGGAGACAAAATGCAATTGCTGTTTTATTGAGGGCTTTTAATATTCTTTTATCCTGATATATTTTACATTCCTATGCCTAAGATTCAAATTTATAGGTTGATAAATTATTGGCATTGATAACTTAGAACTGACAACTAAGTAAGCTAGCACATGAGAAAGCAACAGTAATTGATTTAAATAGAAGAATTTTTTTTTTTGAATGTGGGAACTCCATTCTTTCTCTATTTAAAGTAAAATTTGTTGCATCAGTTTTTATTGGCATTGCAATTCTGTTTCATTTGGTTATTGAGCATAAATTCTTTGAAATCTGTATGTTTTGAGAGTTGATGCATTTCTCTAAGTTTATAACGTGAGGCATTTGCTCACTAGAACTTTTTGTTTTCATGTACAACTGTGGTCAGCAAGGAGGAAGCCAAAAATTCAGAGTTTAGTCTCGCTTGAGAGGTCACAGAGATAGCACAGCACAGTATGTTATCATTCCATGTGGTTGAATTGCATTGTTTTGTCACAAATGTACTCAGAAGAAATGTTCTTTTTCCCTGTATGTGAGCAGCTCATGAGCTTTTACTCTCCTTTTCCTGTCTTCACAAGGATCAGAGCACAAATGCATTCATAATTCCCCTATTGAAAATAACTAGTTATTTCCATTTCTGTGTTCAATTTCAGAGACATAGGGTTTTCTAAATTCCAGGCACTTAATTGTATTATCTGGGCTCCTAGGCCTTCAGCATAGCCTTAATGGTGGTGAAGCACTGACTACCTCAGTGCTGTCTTGTGTTCTTTGCTTTCAGACTTTTGACTTTTGACTGCATCTGGCCCACTGAAATATTTCTAATTCTTATACCTACCCCAGGCCTTGTTATTTACCTTAGTACCAGATGGTTATAATTCTTGTTTCAAAGGTACCTTCTTTTTACCTGTCCTGTCTTAAGGTATTAATAGCTTTGGTTTTCAGTAAAAATAGAAAATTATTATTTGGCAACTTATGTTTTACATCTAAGAGTATGATTTCTTGATCTTTTCATGCTGATGCATAAAAATGCATTTCATCTTTTGGAATTGCTGCAGAGTAGTGTCACAATATGGTATCATAAAATTTATTTAAATATTTTCCTGAATAGTTAAAAAGCAGGCTTTGATTTTTTTAATCACAATTGCTGGCTCAAAAAGTATACACTTTTAAAATTTTGATAAATAATTAATTAATTCATTCAGTTGCTAAGTCGTGTCTGACTCTTTGCAACCCCGTGGACTATAGCCCACCAGGCTCCTCTGTCTGTGGGATTTCCCAGGCAATATACTGGAGTAGGTTGCCATTTCCTTCTCCAGGGGATCTTCTCAACCCATGGATCAAACCCGGGTATCTTGCAATGGCAGGTATGCACTTTATCACTGAACTACCAGGGAAGCCCTAATAATTAATTACTTTTAATCAAAATTACCAAATTTTCCATTAATATGACTAGCTTACATTCTAGTAATCATATTTGAAAGTCAGTTTCTTCATATCTTTATCAACCCTGGTTGTAATCAGTCTCCACGATTTTTACTAATTCAGTGATGGGAAAAACCTCTTTAAAAATTGTATATTTTGTATCACTGTGCTGTGTGACTTATAGGATCTTTGTTCCCTGACCAGGGATCAAACCTGAGCCTATGGGAGTGAAAGCATACAGTTCTAATCCCTGGACTACTGAGAAATTTAAAAACTTGCATATTTTGATTGCTAGTAAGGGTGAGCATATTTTGAACTGCTTATTGACTTTCTATTTCTTTTTTGTGCAGTTCCTATTGTGATTCCCTGTTTATTTTTATGTTTTAAAGTTTTGTGTATGAAAGTTCCTTATATGTTAAGGACTTCATTTGTTCTTTTGATATTTTAACCTTTTTTGTTTTACTGTGAACTATAACACATACACAGAGACAAAAATTCATATCAAGTTTTATTTATTTTTTTGTCATACTTACATAACCTAGAAATGAACCTTATATGATTTAACTGGTGTTGTCTCAATCATGAACAGCTAAATATTTTGTTTTCCTATCTCCCTTCCTTCTGGGAATAGTAAAAACTTTGCCCCCTGATCACAGAGGATACGGGTGATAGATCTGGGCTATGGGAATATGAAGTCATTCTTTCTCTGTGGATGAAAGTGGAGCCAAAAAGATGAGAGAAGCAAATATAGGAGGGAGGAAGAGAGACTGAGAGAAGTAATAATATGGTATCCATTTATCAAGTTTTGTTCTGAAGTCATATAGCAATCCTGTACTTAGATTTGATGAAAGCACAATGTTGTTAGGATAATTTTCTTGTATGTTTAAGCTAGCTCAAGATGGATTTTTATGACATGTAGCAGAATGCATCCTCATGAAGGCAGAATTTCTTCCGAATTTTGAGGTTCAGTTCAGTCGCTCACTCATGTCCGACTCTTTGCGACTCCATGAATCACAGCACACCAGGCCTCCCTGTCCATCACCAACTCCCGGAGTTCACTCAAACTCATGTCCATAGAGTCGTTGATGCCATCCAGCCATTTCATCCTTTGTCGTCCCCTTCTCCTCCTGCCCCCCAATCCCTCCCAGCATCAGGGTCTTTTCCAATGAGTCAACTCTTCACATGAGGTGGCCAAAGTATTGGAGTTTCATCTTCAGCATCAGTCCTTCCAATGAACACCCAGGACTGATCTCCGTTAGGATGGACTAATTGGATCTCCTTGCAGTCCAAGGGATTCTCAAGAGTCTTCTCCAACACCACAGTTCAAAAGCATCAATTTTTTGGCACTCAGCTTTCTTCACAGTCCAGCTCTCACATCCATACATGATCACTGGAAAAACTATAGCCTTGACTAGATGGACCTTTGTTGGCAAAGTAATGTCTCTGCTTTTCAATATACTATCTAGCTTGGTCATAATTTTCCTTCCAAGGAGTAAGCGTCTTCTAATTTCATGGCTGCAATCACCATCTGCAGTGATTTTGGAGCCCAAAAAAATTAAGTCTGACACTGTTTCCCCATCTATTTCCCATGAAGTGATGGGACCAGAGGCCATGATCTTAGTTTTCTGAATGTTGAGCTTTAAGCCCACTTTTTCACTCTCCTCTTTCACTTTCTTCAAGAGGCTTTTTAGTTCTTCTTCACTTTCTGCCATAAGGGTGGTGTCATCTGCACGTCTGAGGTTATTGATATTGCTCCCAGCAATCTTGATGCCAGCTTGTACTTCTTCCAGCCAAGCGTTTCTCATGATGTGCTCTGCATAAAAGTTCAATAAGCAGGGTGACAATATACCATCTTGACGTATTCCTTTTCCTATTTGGAACCAGTCTGTTGTTCCATGTCCAGTTCTAACTGTTGCTTCTGACCTGCATACAAATTTCTCAAGAGGCAGGTCAGGTGGTCTGGTATTCCCATCTCTTTCAGAATTTTCCACAAAATTTATTGTGGAAAATTATTAAGCCATAGTCAAAGGCTTTAGCGTAGTCAATAAAGCAGAAATAGATGTTTCTCTGGAACTCTCTTGCCTTTTTGATGACTCAGCGGATGTTGGCAATTTGATCTCTGGTTCCTCTGCCTTTTCTAAAACCAGCTTGAACATCTGGAAGTTCACGGTTCACATACTCTTGAAGCCTGACTTGGACAATTTTAAGCATTACTTTACTAGCGTGTGAGATGAGTGTAATTGTGCGGTAGTTTGAGCATTCTTTGGCATTGCCTTTCTTTGGGATTAGAATGAAAACTGACCTTTTCTAGTCCTGTGGCCACTGCTGAATTTTCCAAATTTGTTGGCATTTTGAGGTAGATTACTTTATTTACTTCCAATAAGGAGTTTGGTTATAGATTTCTAGGGAGTGCATTAACAAGCCACTGAATAAAGAAGCTATGTTCAGACAAAAACTTTTTTTCATATGGGTAAGACAGATGGTATTTATTCTTTATTATCATGAGCTTTTCTTATTGGAATATAATTGCTTTAAAATGCTGTGTCAGTTTCTGTTATACAACTAAGTGAATCAACTATCAGTTCAGTTCAGTTCAGTTCAGTTGCTCAGTTGCGGTTCTCTGCGACTTCAAGAACCGCAGCACGCCAGGCCTCCCTGTCCATCACTAACTCCCAGAGTCCACCCAAACTCATGTCCATCGAGTCAGTGATGCCATCCAAACATCTTATCCTCTGTCGTCCCCTTCTCATCCTACCCTCAATCTTTCCCAGCATCAGGGTCTTTTCAAATCAACTATATGTATACATATATCCCCTCCCTCTTGAATATCCTTCTCAACCCTCTCCCATTCCATTCCTCTAGGTCATCACAGAGCACTAAGCTGAGTTCCCTGTGCTATACAGCAGCTTCCCACCAGCTATCAGTTTTACACATGGTAGTGTAATAATGGCAATGCTATTCTCTCAAGGGTAGGATGAATTGAGACAAATTTATTGATGAGATACCAATATCTTTGACCCTTTTGCTTGTAGATTGCATATTTTAGTAACGTTGGTAGAGAGTAGGTGATAGAAGAATAGGGAGAAGAAAAGGATACGAATTTTTGAAAGGTTGTCAAAACCACTGATAAAATACAGAATATGGATTTAAACTTCAGTTTCCTGTTCTAGAAGAGTTAATTTGTTCTTTTAAAAAATTGTCTTAGAAGATGGCGGAGGAATAGGACAGGGAGACCACTTTCTCCCCCACAAATTCATCAAAAGGTTATTTGAATGCTGAGCAACTTCCACAAAACAACTTCTGAATGCTGGCGGAGGACACCAGGCACCCAGAAAGGCAGCCCATTCTCTTCAAAATGAGGTAGGACAAAATATAAAAGACAAAAAGAGAAACAAAAGAGTTAGGGACAGAGACCCATCCTGATGAGGGAGTCGTGAAGGAGGAGAAGTTTCCAAATAGTAGGAAACCCTCTCATAGGTGGGTCTGTAGGGAGTTTCGGAATCTCAGAAGGCAACAAAACTGGGAGACAAAAAAACAAACAAACAAACAAAAAAAAAAACCAACCCACAAAATACGTGCCTAACTGAAATTGCCAGTGGAGAAGTAGCCCAGAGGCTTGTATTGGCCACCAGCAAGCAGGGGCTGGACAGGGAGACTCAGGCTGCATTATCCGTACTTAGGGTAAGGACCAGGCCTGAATGCCTTGAGGAAAATCTGAGGGAGCTAACATGAGGTGGCAACCCAAATGGTGGGATTGCCAGAGAGAAAAAAATGAGAACTTTTCTGAGAAAGGCTCTAACACGCAGTCTGGCATGCTCACAGAACAAAGGATTGAGCAAACACCAAAGGAGAGCTAGCTGACTGCGTACAGACCCCTCCCCTTAGCTGGAGGCAGACAAGCAGGCATGTGACAGTCAGAGCCCAAAGGCAAGGGGCTGCTGCAATCTTGGCCCCAGAGACCAGCATTTTCCACCAAACTGTGAGCAGGCTCCCAATTGCTAACCACGTCTTCCTGGGGTCCTGGATGGTTGAAATACACAGGAGGGTCACAGCCTGAGATCAGCTCCCCAGAGGAGACATGCCCTACAACTGAGATGGTGCTTTTGCTGCACACCCAGGAAACTGAATGGCCAGGACTGGGGAGGTGATTAAGGAGAATTGTCCACCTGGGACAGTGCACTTGCCAAGCACCGGGTCGCCTGAGCTGCTGGGACCTAGGAAGGGCACAAAATGCACTCACAACCGAGTCTGTGCCCTTGTAGAGTACCAGAGAACTGGAGTGGCTTAGACCTGGGAAGTGCATGAAACTCAAGGCTCACTTGGGACAGTGCCCTGCAGAGCGCCCTGGGCCTGAGCAGTGTAGATCTGGGAAGCACATGCTGCCTTGGGCTTTGGCAAACCCAATGTGGTCCATATTCTTCGAACACTTTGACACAAGCCAGCCGTATTTGTTTGCATGAACCTCCCTCTCCATAGCACAACTGAACAAGTGAGCCTAAAAAAGTGACCACCTTCACCCTCTGTGTCAGGGTGGGAATTAGACACTGAAGAGACTTTCAAACAGAGGAAGTCAAAATAAACAAAGAAGAGGGAACTGCCCTGAAAGTGACAGGTGCAAAAGATTAAAACCCTGTAGTTAACATTGACTAAGCATTAGAGGGGGCCTATAGACCTTGAGAACAAGTACAAGCTGGAACAAGGAGTGATCTGAAATTGAACTGACCCCACACTGCCCACAACAGCTCCAGAGAAATTCCTAGATATATTTTTACTATTATCACTTTTTAATTTTTAAAGTTGTTTATTCTTCCTTTAATTTTCATTTTTATGAGCTACTATTACCTTCCCTAGTAATAGTCCAACTAGTCAAGGCAATGGTTTTTCCAGTGGTCATTTATGGATGTGAGAGTTTCACTGTGAAGAAAGCTGAGCACCGAAGAATTGATACTTTTGAACTGTGGTGTTGGAGAAGACTCCTGAGAGTCCCTTGGACTGCAAGGAGATCCAACCAGTCCATTCTAAAGGAGATCAGCCCTGGGTGTTCTTTGGAAGGAATGATGCTAAAGCTGAAACTCTAGTACTTTGGCCACCTCATGCGAAGAGTTGAGTCATTGGAAAAGACTCTGATACTGGGAGGGATTGGGGGCAGGAGGAGAAGGGGACAACAGAGGATGAGATGGCTGGACGACATCACTGACTCAATGGATGTGAGTCTGAGTGAACTCGGGGAGTTGGTGATGGACAGGGAGGCCTGGCATGCTTCAATTCATGGGGTCGCAAAGAGTCAGACACGACTGAGCAACTGAACTTAACTGAATTACCTTCCCCCAAAAGACCCCATTTTTAAAGTAAATTTCATATTATATATTTTTTAATTTTAGGGATTGATTTTGTTTTGTATTTTTAATATTGCTTAATTGAGAGTCTAACCTCTACTGTAGATTTTTAATCTTTGCTTTCTGGTATTTGTTATCAATTTTGTACCTTTAAGAATCTAATCTTCAGTATCTATTTTCACTTAGGGGTGTGATTACTGGCTTGATTGCTCTTTGCCCTTTTGACTCCTCCCCCCTCCCTCAGGTCACCTCTATGTCCTCCCTCCCCCTTCTCTTCTCTACTTAATTCTGTGAATCTCTTTGGGTGTTCTGGGTTGTAGAGAACACTTAGGGAACTGATTACTGGCTATATTGCTCTCTTCCCTTTTGACTTCCCCTCTTCTCCTCTTGGTTACATCTATCTCCCTTCTCCCTCTTCTCTTCTGTATGTAACTCTGTGAATATCTCTGGGTGTTCCAGACTGTGGAGAACACTTAGGGAATTGATTACTGGCTAGATTTCCTTTCCCATTTTGACTCCCCCTCTTCTCCTCCTGATCACATCTATCTCCCTCCTCCCTCTTCTCTTCTTTATGTAACTCTGTTAACCTCTCTGGGTGTTCCTCACTGTGCAGAATTGTTTCACTATTAATCTAGATGTTATATTATCTGTGCTGTAGGGGTGGAGAAGTCTTGAGGCTACTGTAATAATAAGACTGAAAGCCAGAGACAGGAGGCTTAACTCCAAAACTAGAAAACATCAGAGAACTCCTGATTCCAGGGACCATTAATAGACAAGAGCTCAACCAAAATCCTCCATACCTACACTGAAACCAAGCTCCACTCAAGAGCTGACAAGTTCCAGAGCAAGACATACCATGCTAATTCTCCAGCAAAGAAGGAACACAGCCCTAAGCATTAAAAGACAGGCTGCCCAAAGCCATACCAAACCCACAGACACCAGAAAACTCATCACTGGACACTTCATTGCACTCCAGAGTGAAGAGAGCCAGCTTCATCCACCAGAACACAGATGCAATCTCCCCCAACCAGGAAACCTTGACAAGACACTAGTCCAACCACACCCACAGGGAGCAGCCTCCAGAATAAACAAGAAATATTCAGCAGGAAAAGGAACATGATAAGTGTCCACCAAACCAGGCAAAAGAGGAGGAGATAGGGAGTCTACCTGAAAAAGAATTCAGAATAATGATAGTACAGATGATCCAAAATCTTGAAATCAAAATGGAGTCACGGATAAATAGATTAGAGACAAAGATTACAAGAAATGTTTAACAAGAACCTAGAGGAAGTAAAAGGAGTCAATCAATAATGAGTAAGGCAATAAATGAAATCAAAAGCACTCTGGAGGGAGCCAACAGTAGAATAACTGAGGTACAAGGAGGACGGGTGAGGTGTAGAATGGTGGAAATAAATGAAGCAGAGAGGAAAAAATAATTAAAAGAAATGAGGACAACCTCAGAGACCTCTGGGACAATGTTAAACACCCCAACATTCGAATCATAGGTGTCCCAGAGAAGAAGAGAAAAAGAAAGGGCATGAGAAAATACTTGAGATAATAGTTGAAAACTTCCCTAAAATGAGCAGGGAAATAGCCACCCAAGTCCAAGAAACCTAGAGACTCCCAAACAAGACAAACCCAAGGTGAAACACCACAAGGCACATATTAATCAAACTAACAAAGGTCAACACAAAGAGAAAATATTAAAAGCAGCAAGGGAGAAAAGCAACAAATACACACAAGGGGATCCCCATAAGGATAACAGCTGATTTTTCAATAGAAGTTCTTCAGGCCAGAAGGGAATGGCATGACATACTTAAAGTGATGAAAGAGAAAAACCTACAACCCAGGTTACTGTACCCAGCAAGAATCTCATTCAAATATGAAGGAGAAATCAAGACAAGCAAAAGCTGAGAGAATCTAGCATCACCAAACCAGCTCTTCAACAAATGCCAAAGGATCTTCTCTAGACAGGAAACACAGAAAAGGTTTATAAACTCAAACCCCAAAAAACAAAATAAATGGAAATGGGATCATACTTATCAACAATTACCTTAAATGTAAATGCATTGAATGCCCCAACAAAAAGACAAAAACTGGCTGAATGGATTAAAAAACAAGATCCCTATATATGCCGTCTACAAGAGACTCACCTCAAACCAAGGGACACATACAGACTGAAAGTGAAGGGCTGGAAAGAGATATATCATGCAAATGGAGACCAAAAAAAAAGCAGAAGTAGCAATACTCATATCAGGTAAAATAGACTTTGAAATAAACACCATGAAAAGAGACAAAGAAGGATACTACATAATGATCAAAGTATCAATCCAAGAAGAAGACATAACAATTATAAATATATACACACCCAACATAGGAGCACCTCATTACGTAAGGCAAATGCTAACAAGTATGAAAGGGGATATTAACAGTAACACAATTATAGTGGGAGACTTTAATACCCCACTCACACCTATGGATAGATCAACTGAACAGAAAATTAGCAAGGAAACACTGAATGATACAATGGACCAGTTAGACCTAATTGATATCTATAGGGCCGTTTACCCCTAAACAATGAATTTCACCTTTTTCTCAAGTGCACACAAAACATTCTCCAGGATAGATCACATCCTGGGTCAAAACCTTAGGCTTGGTAAATTAAAAAAATTTGAAATCATTTCAAGCATCTTTTCTGTTCACAATGTGTAAGATTAGATGTCAATTACAGGAAATAAACTATTAAAATACAAACACAAGGAGGCTAAACAACATGCTTCTGAATAACCAACATGTCATGGAAGAAATCAAAAATTAAATCAAAATATGCATAGAAACAAATGAAAATGAAAACTCCATAAGCAAAAGCCCATGGGATTCAGTAAAAGCAGTGCTAAGAGGAAGGTTCATAGCAATACAAGCTTACCTCAGGAAACAAGAGAAACATCAAATAATTAACCTAACTTTACACCTAAAGAAACTAGAAAAATAAGAAATGAAGAACCCCAGGGTTAGTCAAAGGAAAGAAATTATAAAAATTAGAGCAGAAATAAATGATAAAGAAACAATGGGGACTATACCAAAAATCAGCAAAACTAAAAGATAGTTCTTTGATAAGATAAATAAAAATGACAAACCATTAGCCAGACTCATCAGGAAAAAAACAGTGAAGAATCAAATCAACAAAATTAGAAATGAAAATTGAGAAATCACAACCGACAAGACAGAAATACAAAGGATCATAAAAGACTATCAGAAACTATATGCCAATAAAATGGACAACTTGAAAGAAATGGACAAATTCTTAGAAAAGTATAACCTTTAAAAACTGAACCAGGAAGAAACAGAAGATCTTAACAGACCCATTACAAGCACGGAAGTTGAAACTGTAATAAAAAATCTTCCAACAAACAAAAGCCCAGGACTAGATGGTTTTATAGGTGAATTCTACCAAAATTTTAAAGAACTAACACCTATCCTGCTCAAACTTCCAGAAAATTGCAGAGGAAGGTAAACTCCCAAACTCATTCAAAGAGGCCACCATCACCCTAACACCAAAACCAGACAACATGCCACAAAACAAACAAACAAACAAAAAAAAACTATAGGCCAATATCACTGATGAACATAGATGCAAAAATCCTCAAAAAATTCTAGCAAACAGAATCCAACAACATATTAAAAAGATTATACATCATGACCAAGTGGGCTTTAGCCCAGGGATGCAAGGATTCTTCTAAATTCATAAATTAATGAAAGTGATACACCACATTAACAAATTGAATGATAAAAACCATATGATTTTCTCAATAGATACAGAGAAAGCCTTTGACAAAATTTAATCTTCATTTATGATAAAAACTCTCCAGAAACCTGGCATAGAAGCAACATACCTCACATAATAAAAACCATATACAAAGAACTCACAGAAAACATTATCCTCAATGGCAAAAAATTGGAAGCATTTCTTCTAAAATCAGAAACAAGAAAAGGGTGGCACTCTCACCATTACTATTCAACATAGTTTTGGAAGTCTTAGCCACAGCAACCAGAGGAGAAAAAATAATAAAAGTAATCCAGATTGGAAAAGAAGAAGTAAATCTCTCACAGTTTGCAGATGACATGATCCTTTACATAGAAAACCCTAAAGAGACCACCAGAAAATTGCTAGACATAATTAATGAATATTAAAAAGTAGCAGGATATAAAATTAATACACAGAAATCTCTTGCATTCCTATACACTAACCATGAAAAAACAGAAAGACAAATTAAGGAAACAATCTCACTCACCATTGTGATAAAAAGAATAAAATACTTAGGAATAAATCTACTGAAAGAAACAAAAGGCCAGGACTTCTCTGGTGGTCCAGTGGTTAAGACTCTGCACTTCCAACACAGGGACATGAGTTCAATCCCTGGTCAGGGAAGATCCCATATGCCTTGTGGCCAAAAAATAAAATTAAAAAAAAATAAACAAAAGACCTATATATAGAAAACTATAAAACACTGATGAAAGAAATCAAAATTCCACAAATAGATGGTGAAATATACCATGTTCATGGATCAGAAGAATCAATATAGTGAAAATGAGTGTACTACCCAAAGCAATCTATAGATTCAATGCAATCCCTATCAAGCTACCAATGGTATTTATCAGACAACTAGAACAAATAATTTCACAATTTTTATGGAAACGCAAAAAACCTGGAGTAGCCAAAGTGATGTTGAGAAAGAAGAATGGAACTGGAGGAATCAACCTGCTTGACTTCAGACTATATTACAAAGCTACAGTCATCAAGACATTATGGTACTGGCACAAAGACAGAAATATAGATCAATGGAACAAAATAGAAAGCCCAGAGATAAATCCAGCACCTATGGACACCTTATCTTTGACAAAGGAGGCAAGAATATACAATGGAGAAAACATAATCTCTTTAACAAGTGGTGCTGGGAAATCTGGTCCACCACTTGTAAAAGAATGAATCTAGAACAGTTTCTGGTAGTCCTGTGTGGATGTGAGAGTTGAACTATAAAGAAAGCTGAGCGCCGAAGAATTGATGCTTTTGAAGTGGGGTGTTGGAGATGACTCTTGAGAGTCCCTTGGACTGCAAGAAGATCAAATCAGTAAATCCTAAAGGAAATCAGCCCTGAATATTCATTGGAAGGACTGATGCTGAAGCAGAAATTCCAATACTTTGGCTACCTGATGCAAAGAGCTGACTCACTTGAGAAGACCCTAATGCTGGAAAAGATTGAAGGTGGAAGAAGGGTATGACAGAGAATGAGATGGTTGAATGGCATTACTGAATCAACGTACATGAGTTTGGGTGGACTCTGGGAATTGGTAATGGACAGGGAGGCCTGGTTTGCTGTGGTCTATGGGGTTGCAAAGAGTCCGACACGACTGAGTGACTGAAGTGAACTGAAGAACCGTTTCTGACACCTTACACAAAAATAATCTCAAAATGGATTAAAGATCTAAACATAAGACCAGAAGCTATAAAATTCTTAGAGGAAGACATAGGCAAAACATTCTTTGACATAAATCACAGCAAGATCCTCCATGACCTACCTCCCAGAGTAATGGAAATAAAAGTAAAAATAAACAAATAAGACCTAGTTAAACTTAAAACCTTTTCCACAACGAAGGAAACTGTAAGCAAGGTGAAAAGACAACCTTCAGAATGGGAGAAAATAATAGTAAACAAAACAACTGGCAAATAATTAATCTCAAAAATATACAAGCAGCTCAATTCCAGAAAAATAAATGAGCCAATCAAAAAGTGGGCCAAAGAACTAAACAGACATTTCTCCAAAGACATACAGACAGCTAACAAACACATGAAAAGATGTTCAACATCATTCATTATCAGAGACATGCATATCAAAACCACAGTGAGGTACCATTTCACGTGGGTCAGAATGGCTGCTATCAAAAAGTCTACAAATAATAAATGCTGGAGAGGGTGTGGAGAAAAAGGAATCCTCAAACTAGTACAGCCACTATGGAGACCAGTGTGGAGATTCCTTAAAAAACTGGAAATAGAACTGCCACATGACCCAGCAATCACACTGCTGGGTATACACACCAAGGAAACCAGAATTGAAAGAGACATGTGTACCCCAATGTTCATCGCAGCACTGTTTATAATAGCTAGGGCATGGTAGTAACCTAGATGTCCATCAGCAGAGGAATGGATAAGAAAGCTGTGGTACATATACACAATGGAATATTACTCAGCCATTAAAAAGAATGCATTTGAATCAGTTCTAATGAGGTGGATGAAACTGGAGCCTATTAAACAGAGTGAAGTAAGTCAGAAAGAAAAACACCAATACAGTATACTAAAGCATATATATAGAATTTAGAAAGATGGTAACGATAACCCTATATGTGAGACACAGATGTATAGAACAGACTTTTGGACTTAATGGGAGAAGGCGAGGGTGGGATGATTTTTAGAGAATAGCATTGACACATGTATATTACCATATATGAAATACATGTCTAGTCCAAGTTATATGCATGAAACAGGGCGCTCACAGCCAGTGCACTGGGATAACCCAGAAGAATGGGATAGGGAGGGGGTTCATGATGGGGGACACATGTACACCTGAGGCTAATTGATGTCAATGTATGTCAAAAATCACAATATTGTAAAGCAATTAGCCTCCAGTTAAAATAAGTTAATTTTAAAAATTCTTATTACTTTTATATAGTTTCCAATTCCTCTGAAATATTTTCAAGATTAAAAGATTTTAACATACTCAGCATACTTTTCATAGTGTGTATGATAATTCCAATAGATAAAGTATTTCTGAATATTTCAATTATCTTGTTCTTCCTGTGTTTTGTCTTTCTTTTTTATATGTTGATTTTTGAAGTGTGGTTTTCCAAGCTCAACAGTTAAACTTCCTTGTTATGGTTGTGTTGAAAATCTAGAAAAGTGTTAGCTTACTTCCAGTTTACTCTTCCCCTTGAGAGTCCCAATTTAAGGTGTGGGTGGTGGTGTCTCAGGATGCCTCCTTAGGGAGGCGCTGACTTTTGCTTTAGTTGTCATCAGTCTGAAAAACTACTGAACCCCTGTTCTGTTCATAGCTCTCTCTTTATGTGGACAAATGCTCTCAAGGTAAAAGAGGTTTTGCAAACTGTTCTTACCTTATTGGGTTCCTATGTCTTATTAGATTTCTACCTGGTAATTTTCATTTAAATTGTCATTCATCTGTTTGTCATACATTATGTACATAATGTTGATTTTTAATTCTGCTAGGTGGAAAGCTGGTCTTAATTACCTGAGGCAACATACTAGAAGTGGAATTATTTTCTCCTAGAGCAGAAAGCAGACCAGGGGCTGCTAGAACCTGGGTGGGCAGGAAGATTGGCTACATATAAGGGATTTGCTACATATGGGTAGGAGGGAACCTTTGAGGATGATGCAAGTGTTCTAAAACTGCATTATGGTGATGGTTGTATAACTGTATAAATTTGCTAAAATGCATTGATCTATAAACCTAAAATGTGTAAATTTTATGGCATATGAACTATCCCACACTAAGGCTGTTTAAAGAAAGACTCTGGAGGTGGTTAATAAAGAATGAGAGAAATCTCAGAAAGATTGAGAAGGGATGTGCAAGCAGAGAATGGTTGAACCCTCATTTTCCATTAGGTTCTCAGGTAGCAGACCATTTCACAGGGAGCCCCAAGGCCAACATGGAGAGCCTACATGTTGGAAATGATAATGATAATTGCGCATGTTTGAGTAGAGAGTGCTGGCGATCTCTTCCCTCTTTTAAAAAAACTGTCTTAGCTGGATATCATGAAGAGAGATCCAGAATTTTTCACACATTCTTGTGGAGAGCCAATGACATTGTCATGGCGAGGACTGTGCTAGCCACCTAACAGAGGCTGCAGTGTGACCAGCCAAGGTAAAGACTAGACAGAAAAAGCAGAAGAGACCCAGACGACTCAGGAGCTGAGATGGGAGGCTTGGGGTGAAGGGCAACAACCACCTCATATGCTGGAGGGACAGACCACAAGTTACATAAGCTGAACATTCCAGAAGCAGATGTAGTGAGGACAGAAGCTACAGACAGACCTGGCAAGATGAAGTTGCTGGGGTATGTTATCTACACCTCCTCTCCATCTGGAACCTCAACCAGAGCCGGATTGGTGCTCCCACTGCTCTAACTCCCTGGGTATTCACGAGACTTACTCCGTTCCCAGAAACTGTCTCATGAAGGAGGAAAGCAGTCTGTTTGACAGAGGAACGGCAGCCCTAATGTATAGTTTGAACTTTGAATTGGCTGAATATCTTCCTGAACGGAACTTTTGTATTATAAAAGACCATTTTGGACTAGAAAAGAATGATTCACCTCTAATTGTCATTTTAATGTTCTTCCCCCATCCCACCCCCAGCCATATGCCAGAATGGTGCTTGGCAGGAAGCTTAGTGCTTTTGTAGAGAAATTAAAACACTTCACTTTTGTTATACCTCTGAGCTCTAGTGTGTAGATTTTGACACATGACTACCATTACCGTGGCATCATCTACGGCCTGTCAATAACAAAAACAATAAATTCCAATGGGGAGAAGTGGCTGTCAAATGATATGTACTTGGATAAGAAAAGGCAAAGGGTGTTTTGTTTCTCTGGCTCTGTCTCTTCTCTTTGTCAATACTGGTATATATTTCGCTTCTGCTTAAAAGAGCTCATGAGACAATCTGGTTAAGATGGCAAAGATGTTCAATAGTGTGGGTCCTGCTTCAATTTCCCACAGTTTCAGCCAAGGTCAGTTAGGTCATCTCTGTCCTAGAAATGTCACAAGCTGTGAGTGAAAGTCACTCAGTTGTGTCCGACTCTTTGGGAGCCCATGGGCTGGAGCTTGCCAGGCTTCTCTGTCCATGGAATTCTCTAGGTCAAAATACTGGAGTGGGTACCCATTTCTAAATAAGATCTATATTTGTTGTTGCTTTTTATCCTCCTTCTCTTCTCCACCTGGTCCAAACACTCTCTTTTTTCCAGGCTCAACTTGTACATCCTCCCCCATGGCTCCTCCTCCAAGTACTTTAAATCATACCCTTTTCCTACTCTTCTGGGCTCACATAGCACTTCAATGCAGACCACGTCTCTGGCTGTCAATCACACACTGCCTACGAGGATAATTTAGCTATGTCTCATATGGTAATCTAAAACTTTCCCAAGCTGTGTGAAGTTAGAACCTACAGCTTATCTGTCTTTGTATATACCTGTAGAGCATGGTTGGTTCATTGTTTGGTTGCAGCCAAATGTGACTGCTGCTTTACTTATTCGATGACCCTGAGCAAACACCTTAGCTTCTCTTAGCTTAAGTTTTCTCATGGGGCTGTTGAGAAGATTAGTGATATTAGACATGTAAAGAGTTTAGCTCAGTGTATGTATATTTTGGTATATGAATATTGAATATGAATCAGTTATCTTTTAGAGAAAGACCTTTAAGGGCAAAGATTGTCTCTTTTCCTCTTTCCTGTTAACTCTATCTTCAAAGTATATTCACATCCAACTTCTCCTTCAGCCAGCCTCCACCTGATCCTGGTCCCTGTCATCTCTGGTCTGAGAGGTAGCAGTGCCTCCTGACAGTTCTGCCTGTGTCTCTCCTGTCTGCAGACCATCCCCACACACAGAACCAGGAGAGATTCTATTGAACTGAAGAGTCTTGGGATTCTGAGAAGACTTTGAAATCATTCAATAGCTTATTTCTCTATGTGTAAAGTCCTGTGATTTCAAGGACTGCTTCCAACACTCCTTTGTGACTTCATCTCCATGACTGTTCCTTCAGTCACTTGACTTTGACCATGCTGGCTTCCTCCTGCCTCTGGACTGCAATCAGAATTTAGTCTGAGGACCTTAATACTCATTTTTTCACCTACATGTCTGCTCCTTTGCATTTTTCAGTTCTCTGTTCAAACCTTCTGAGGTCAGTCTTCCTTCATTACCCAAAGCAATACTATTTCTCATCTTGTCTTCCAACACTATCTCCTTTACTTAGCTTTATTTCTCTCTGATTCACTGACTCTCTGATATATTTTTATTTGTTTTCTGTCACCTTCCACTGAAAGGAAAACTCCATGTAGGTAGTCTTTTGTTCACTGCTCTATTCCCAATGTTTTTTTAAAAAAGTATCTGGCATAGAGCATAAAAGAATGAGTACATTAATGAAAAAGCAAATAATTAATTGCATTTGCTTATAGCTATATGTTGAAAAGTTAGCTGTATTATCTTCTCTAAGGTGGTGGGAATATGGGTATTCTCCATGTTTCTATTTTCTAGCTTTAAAAACTAATGCACATGTATTTCTCTGTTAATTTTGCAAAATAAAATTTTTAAACACAAAAAAGGAAAAGTCATCTGACTCCGTTTGCAATAGAAATGATGAGACATTTTAGTATGCAAGCCTATGCTATAACCTTCAAAATTTTAGTATATTTTCTAACTAAATTAATTCTAATATCCCATAAATTTTCATTACGTCTGGGTAGATATATTCATTGCATGCTATGTTTTGTACCATTTTTCATTCACTGTGTGGTGATCACAGTATTTATATTTTGTGCCCTGTTAGACTGTAATCACTGGAATCCATTACTAGTAAGGTTTCCAGATTGGTACATAAAATACAGGATGCCTAGTTATATTTGAATATCACCAAAATAAATTATATTTTAGTATTAAGTATATGGCTCAGAGGATAAAGCGTCTGCCTGCAATGCAGGAGACCCGGGTTCGATCCCTAGGTTGGGAAGATCCCCTGGAGAAGGAAATGGAAACCCACTCCAGTATTCTTGCCTGAAGAATCCCATGGATAGAGGAGCCTGGCGGGCTACAGTCCACGGGGTCGCAAAGAGTCGGACACCACTGAGAGACTTCACACATTCACACATACCCCAAATACTTATGGATCATACTTATCTCCTAAAAATTCAATGCTTGAAATTTAACTGGACATCTGTATTTTATCTGGCAACTACAATTATTAGCATCAATATCCTAAACTGTTCGCCTCACAGTTCTGAGAGCTTTCTTTTCCAAATCAGAATCAGGCAACTTTAGCCTGACCACCTTGGCCTATGCTTTGCTGTTGATGTACTTGACCACTAGAGGGATTATTTCACTTTTGTTTTGGCTCTTTGTAAAAAGTAAAGCCAAAAGATAGGAATGATTAAATAAGAGCCCTTCCTTACCTTGACTCCAGTAAAAGAGAGGCTAGAGGACACATAGTTGGATTAGAATTTTACTTTGTGAAGGAGCCTTGAATAATGATTTGCTCTCTGTAATGGCTTTAGTCACTTGTTTCAAGTGTTAACTCACCATCATGAAACAGTAGGCCTGGTGTGGAATGTGCCTACAGAGCTCTGTTTATGGGGAAAAACTTTGCTAAGGGCTGTGTTTATTTCTGTTTTCTAATTACCCATTTGGTGGAGATATTTTTGGAATTTCCTGTGGTGAAAGTTACTTGGTTGAGGATTTGATTTGAAATCTATGTGTCTTGTGTAGAACAGCTAGCATCTAAGCTCTTGGTTTACTATGGTTTTCTGTATTGTCCATTGAGACATAAATAAAATAATTTTGGACATGAATGAAGGTCCCATAAGTTACTTCAAAAAATTTGTCTGTACAATAATAGTGATTACTCTGCTGTACAAAAATGTGTAACTTGGTCTGATACATTTAATTTCTTTTCCATTTTAATATTCTTATTTAATAGGTTGTATTTACTTCTGATTTTAATCCCAGACTAAAGCATCATCAGTTGATGTACATGTGAATCACTACATCTGACAAGGCATTTAAATTTATCCAAATGCTTCTTAAGATATGGGCTTTTGGTTTTCAAAGCCATTTGACTCATTAACCAGAGTAAAATTCTCATATGCTGCTTTTTAGTTCTCCTATTTTGTCCATAAACTATTCCTATCTTTGACTTTCTAAAGATAAGTACAACTCTGTGAGGAAATTGCATTCTTAGAATTATTAAACTAGAGTGAATGGCAAACATTTATAAAGAGAGTAAATATTAAAAGAACAGCCAGTGTGGTGTACAGCTTAGATTAAATAGTATTTGGTTTGCTTTGTTCTCTTACCTTTCAAGTTTTGCTTACTCAGAGGCGCCATATGAAACAAAAATGTCCATTATTGTGTACATATCAGGTTAGTAAGAAAGCAATGACACATCTTGAATAATATTAAGTGCCCAGTGTCTTTCCTCAAGGCTATTTTCCCCAGCTCAAGTAACAACAACAATAATAATAAGAATTACAGTTAATAGTTTCAAGCACTTACAATATGCTAGGAACTTTTAATATAATATTTTACTTTTTCTTCTTATTCATGGAGAAGAGCAATCATGTTAAAATTCTTCCAACAGATTGTAAGTTCTTCAAGGATACTGACCATCTTTTTATCTCTGAATTCCTAGTAACTAGCACAGTTGTTCTATTTCTTCAGTAAGAGGAGAGTAAATAAATGAATAAGTGAAAGAGAAGACTACTTTACTTAAAATGTTAGAGAATATTTACTGGATCATTTATAGGATTTAGTCAAATCTGACAATATATAAAAATGATATTTATTTTCCTTTTTAATTCATATTTTGGAATATATACACAAAATAAAGCATGGTATACTAATTAATCACAACCAACAATCTAAATTAGATCTTAGTTCATTGCTAATAACTCTCACTCACTTTTATCTTCTTCCCCTCATTTAGTCCTTGTTCCCCCCCACCCCACATGATTCCTATGAAATTTTGATTTATCATTCCATCATTTTTATCTTTTATATTTTTATTACATACATACATGTGTCTAAAGAATGTACTATTAAGCTTTACTTGCTTTTGAGCTTTATAAAGTATGGTATCACACTAAATGAATTCTGCAGAAATATGCTCTTTTTTATTCAACATTAAATTCCTAAGATTCATCCATATTTTTGCATACAACTGTAGGTCATTCATTTTTACTACTGTATAATATTCCACTGTGCAAATTAACCATAGTTTATTTCTTCTCCTGTCAATGGACTTTTGGAGCTTTATGTTTTGCTGGTAAAAAATAGTGATGCTATCAATATTCTTGGACATGCCTTCCTGCCCATGTGCTAGGAGTTCCTTCAGATATATGCCTACAATTAGAATTCCTGGGACAAAGTGTATGTGATGTTAATGTCAAATGATTTAAGATGGCCATCACCTTATCTTCTTGGGTGAACCAGAATTGAGAATCCAAGTTACGCAAATTCAAATTACTTACCTTGTTTTTCTTTTAAGTGTTATGACCCAGAGACTATATATCTTGTTAAAGGGCAAATTCTAGCAAGGACAACATCTTAAGGCATAGAATTAAGTGTTCCTGGTGATAGTATATGATATAAAAAGGATATTTATTGCATAACATCTGTGAGTGATGTTTTTGTAAACCAAAACCCTAAACTCTGTGGTGGTGGCAAAAATATAGAATGCTAGCATTGTCCTGAAGACTTTGTAATTCCAAGAGCTTCTCTTCATCTAAATCCCCCTGAACACAGAAGCACTATTTTGAGGAAATAAAATGACAAAAGTATTTCTATTCCATTTTGTTAGGGTGGAGAACAGTTCAATATAGGATGAACTGAGCTAGTCAATTATTTGCAGGGTGTTATTCCTTTTTTATAATTTATCCTTCTCAAGATTGTGGGCTGGTCTATCATTATATTGTAAGAAATGTAAAAAAAATCTGTTTAATGCAACTGATTTCTAAAAGAGTGTTTATCCACATATGTTCTAAGAAAAAATGTTAATGTAGATAATTATATACATACAGTCATATCTTTATAAGGCATCTTGGTATGTCTACTGCAGATTGGAAATTTTAACTGAGGAGAATACGCATATTTTAAGGACGCTTTCATCTGACCTAAAATTCGGATCTATTTGGCAGATTACTTCCCTATAGATTCCAATTGTAATCCAGGTTCTTGAATTGACTATATTGTTCAGATTCAGACAAAAAGTTATATGGTGTAACTATGATACCACAAAATAGACCTACTATGTAAGAAACTACTGGTGTTCTGCTTATATGCAGGAGTCACTCCTCAAGTGTTGTGTCTGTGCTTTCAAATTGATCAAATCATTGGTCTTTTGTTTGAAATTTGTCTTTAAATTTCATATTCTCAACATTTGGAATAGGTAAGAGGGCCAAATAAATAACAATTGATCTATTCTTCAAAGTACTGTTATTGAGCACACACCAATGTGCCATGTTCTGTACCAGATACTATGGTAGTAGATGAGGATACAGCTTTACTCTGCCCTCTGGAGCTGAAGATGAATTTTATATTGTAATAAACAATAAACTCTGTAGTGTAGAACATCAAATGTTGAGTGAAAACTGTAATAATTTGGGGAGTAATCCATCCATTGAACAACTTATTCGTATTTCTGTCTATATTTATAAATTTAAATAGAAGATCAAAAGGCTTCTTTAATTTTATAGTTTCATATTTTGAATAGCTGGATTGATAATAATAATGGCTAATTATAATAGTAGCTAATTTATAATATGTTATACTTTTAATAATATTAAATCTATTCAGATGTAGATTTTTAATTACTAGAAACTATTTTTTTTGATAAAGTTTGGTTCACACCTTATCCTTATTGTTTATAAAAGTGTTTAGCACATAGTAACTGTTCAATTAATATTAATTCCATGGGCTATCACCATTTAAAGTAATAAATATAAAACTGAATATAAAATATATTAAGCCAACTTAATGATATTCAATACATAGTGACCAGAAATAAATGGGAGAAGCTCAGCCAGTGTCTGAAAATATTGCTTATGGAATAACCAAGGAGTGAAAAAGGTAGAGTCCTATTCACCATAGCTGTGCTCAAGATATTTTATTGTCAAAAATGGCCCCTAAAATAATATTGGAGATGAGGATTTAGTGACGGCAGATTATGAGACACAAGGTTATTTTAGTACCTGTAAGGTTCTCCTTAAAACAATTTGCTCAAAGTCAACTTGGAGCAAGGTTATGATTAAACTTTGACCCAGATTTGAAATGCATTGTTATATACATTCATGCCTAATTTATAATGAATTTCTTTAAAGAGCAAAATAGAAGATGGTAAACTAAAAAATAAATCTATCTATCTATCTTTTTCTTACAAATATTTGCTCATATTTTTCCAGGGAAAGCATTAAACCAAAAAGGAAATAGTCAATCATTCACAGCATATAAATACCAGTAATCAGTGATAGTCATAACTCACTGTGAATAACGAAAATTCTATTAAATACTTGTGAAGGAGTTCATGATTTGTAAAATGGTCTTCATACATATTTTTTCACTCACCTTTCCCTATATGACTTTATATAGCATAGAATCATACACACCAAATAGATAAGGAAACTGAGGCCCATTTTGGTTGTGACTTCCCCAGTCTTTCATGATTAATAACTTGCCATTGTTCTTTCACTGTTGGGCTTATCAATATCATTTCTTCTATTATTGTTTTATGTGTTACATTTTAATTGAGTTTAACCATAATATACATAAAAACTACATAAAAGTTTATATTTGGCTTGCTTGCTACAATATATATTTGTGTTATTATTTAAGTTTTTCAAGTATTATCCTAATTATCTGTGTAATATTTTATTGAAAGGATGTGAGTCACTTACTCCATTCATTGAAAAACATTTACTAAGCTCTTATAATGTTCCAGGCAGTAGGCAGTGAGGATATAGCACTGAACTAGGCAGTTTGTTGCTGACAGGAACTAAAAAGTTTTTAGAAAGTATTTTCTAATATGTGATGCATATGGAAAAACAACACTGCTTGCGCTGTTCATAAAAATTAGCCTGTTCCCTATGATATTAGGTAAAAGAGATATTTTAAGAATGACCCTTGACATATGAACTGCTTTTCAAATAGATTGAAAAATGTACATAGTCATTGAGTGTGTAATAATATTTAATTGCCCAAATTCTTACCAGCATTTAACTGTATACTTTTTTACAAAGGTAGTTTTTCTCTCATGTGAAACATCTACTCATGGCTCAGTCCATTTGGATTTTGAAATATAAAAGTCAAAATAGAGAAATCCAACAATATTTATGAAGAATCTATTTTTAGTTTTCTAATTTTACCACCTTTTCCACATATCTAACTCACATATATTTAGACATGCTTCTGTCTTAGTTATATTTAAATAGCTAAATATACTAAATTCTAAATGTGGCTTAGTAATATCTGTTTAAATCACATTGTATTTAAATGCTTTTAAACATCTGATAAGGCACTTTGCCCCTTATTCATCATTCTATTCAAAAGTGTACTAACTTTTCTTGATCATTTATTTACTTACTTTGATCATTTGTTTACTTCATTTACTTTGATAATGAAAGAAACATTATCATTTTCTTTATAGAAGTTCTACATGTAAGATTTGTTTTACTCATTACATACACATGCACAGGTTATACATTTTTCAGTTTTTGCTATTATTAATGGACATAGTTTCTTTACAATTTCTAAATAGCTTTTTGACAATATGTGAGAAACTTTGAGGTTTGCTTATATATTTTCTAATTGGCCAATTTACTGAACATTTAATTTTCTTCACTTATTTGCTTTGACTAAAAATTCAAAGACAAAATTATGATTTTGAATAATATGCAACAATGTGATATTCCAATCTTTGTGATGAAAACAATTGGGCAAGAATTAAAAAATTAAGCCACTAGATTGCTGTTGAAGCAATGAGAGCTGGAATGGACAAAATTCAGGGGCAGGGAGAACCACAGTGAGCTGAATTGTTCTGGAGAGGCTTTAACCTAGGGATTTGACCTGATTTGTGGTAGAGGGCAAGAGACCAAGAATCTGGGCTTCATCTGGGAAAAGCACTGATACTAGGTGCATAGAAATTAATAAATATTTTAGTAGTTTTATGGAGCTGAAGACACAAAATTGAAGACCTCTAAAATTGAAGGCCTCTAAAGCATGGTTGCTTTTTGCCTAAAAACTTAGCTGCATTTTGAACTGGTAAGTAGTAGGAGGAAATATGATACATTTTTGGAATGAAAACTGACCTTTTCCAGCCCTGTGAACACTGCTGAGTTTTCCAAAGTTGCTGGCATATTGAGTGCAGTACTTTAACAGCATCATTTTTATTTTTTATTTTTTTTAAATTTTATTTTATTTTTAAACTTTACATAACTGTATTAGTTTTGCCAAATATCAAAATGAATCCGCCACAGGTATACATGTGTTCCCCATCCTGAACCCTCCTCCCTCCTCCCTCCCCATTCCATCCCTCTGGGTCGTCCCAGTGCACCAGCCCCAAGCATCCAGTATCGTGCATCGAACCTGGACTGGTGACTCGTTTCATACATGATATTTTACATGTTTCAATGCCATTCTCCCAAATCTTCCCACCCTCTCCCTCTCCCACAGAGTCCATAAGACTGTTCTATACATCAGTGTCTCTTTTGCTGTCTCGTACACAGGGTTATTGTTACCATCTTTCTAAATTCCATATACATGCATTAGTATACTGTATTGGTGTAGGATTTGGGGAAAAGAATTGATGATTGATTCAAAAAGTAATATGAAAATTTAAAGAGACTAAATAAGCCAAAGCAGTAGAGAAAAAGTAGAAGTCAGACAATTTGCACATACTATGCAACTACAGTAATCAAGACTTGTGTTGTCTGTCAAGAAAGACATTTATGTCAATGTAATGGGATAGAGATTCCAGAAATAAGCATTTACATTTATGTTCAATTGATTTTCAGTAAAGCTGTCAAGAAAACTCAATGGTAAGTGGATAGTCTTTTCAACAAATATTGCTCAAAGTATTGGATATCCATATGTCAATAAAAGAAAAAGCTAGCTTCGACCCTTATGTCACATTATATGCAAAAATTAACTCAAAATTGATCATACACCCAAATGTAAAAGTGAAAGCAATAAAACTTCTAGAAGAAAGTATAGGAGAAGCTCTTTGTGACTTTGAGATAAGCAGAGATTTCTTAAGTATGACACCAAAAACCTGACCTATAAAAGCAAATGATTGATACATAGGATCTCATCAAATGAAAGCATTTTGCTCTTTGTTGTTGTTGAGTCGCTAAGTCTTATTTGACTCTTCACAACCCTATGACCTGCAGCAGGCCAGGCCTCCCTGTCCTCCACCATCTCCCAGAGTTTGCCCAAGTTCATGTGCACTACATCAATGATGCCATTCAATCATCTCACACTCTGTTACCCTCTTATCCTCTGCCTTCGATCTTTCCCAGCATCAGGGTCTTTTTCAGTGAGTCAGCTGTTTGTATTAGGTGGTCAAAGTATTACCCTTAAAGTATTTTGTTCCTTAAGAGACACGATTAAGGAAAAGAGAAGCTAAAAATTGGGTGAATATGCTTGCAAATGTGTAGTTGATAAAGAAGTTGTATCCATAAGATGTAAAGAACTATTGCAACTCAATAGTAAACAACCCAATTAGATCAATCAATTTTTTTTAATTGGCAAGAGATTTGAACAGACATTTTGCAGTGAAGATATATAAATGACTAAAAATGTTCACAGTTAGCTGTCCAACATCATTAGTCATTGGAAAATGCAAATTATGATCACAATGAGAAACAACTTTATATTCACTAGAGTGACTGCAATTGAAATCGACAAAACTGTCAACTGGAGCCCTTGTACAATGCTGCTGCTAAGTCACTTCAGTCATGTCCAACTCTGTGCGACCCCAGAGATGGCAGCCCACCAGGCTCCCCCATCCCTGGGATTCTCCAGGCAAGAATACTGGAGTGGGTTGCCATTTCCCTAGAAGAGCTAAATGGTACATTTACTTTTGGAAGCAACTTGGCAGTTTTTTAAAAAAAGTTAATATGTACAATTTATAAATTCTACTTCTTGCGAAGCAAAAAGGACTTTTGATTGGGGTGGGGAGGGGTGATAAAATGTTCTAAAACTGCACTGTGGTGGATTGCACAATACTAAGAATTTACTAAAAAATTATTGAGCTGTACATTTGCAAATACTTAAAGTGTATGTCAATAAAGATGTTAAAACAATCACTACTACCGTAACAAAATAGACTTTGAAAGACAAATATTTTGAAAACAAAAAAGCTGAAAATGTAAAGCAAGCATTACATGAATGCATTATTCATTATTTGTATAACTTTGGGCTAATTGTTTCATTTGTTGGGAGCTAGAGGTGGGCTGCCATCTCTGGGGTCGTACAGAGTCAGACACGACTGAAGCGACTTAGCAGCAGCAGCAGCAGCAGAGGTAGTCCAGTTAAAAACTTATTCTACAGTGAAGAAATTGGATTTTATTTTACATAGATCTGATGAGAGCTTTCTATTCCACACTATTAGTCAATTTCTGTCTTGTAATTATCATTGCTTCAAAATGAGTCCTGTACATTTTGAGCAAGTTCCAGAAGAGTGCATACAACAGGTATACTTTCAAAAATTAAAAATAACTTTAAAAATATACTCCTAAGAAATGTATACATGAAAAATTATATGAAGAATAAAAATAATAAGAATATCACCAGTTTCAGGAAAGTGTTAAACTTGAGTAGAAACAGGTAGAGAAATGGGATGGGGAGGAGGCAGATGGAGAAATTGGTTATGCTCCACGACTCCCATTGGGTGGTGAATTAATAGTATTTGTTATATTAATAATAAACATAGGAGACAGATTGGTTCAAGATGGCAGAGTAGAAGGACATGTACTCATCCCCTCCTGCAAGAGCACCAAAATTGCAAATACCTGTTGAACAACCATCAACAGGAGCATGCTGGAGCCCACCAAAAAAAGATATCTCATATCCAAAGACAAAGGAGAAGCCTCAGTGAGGTGGTAGAAGGGGCACAATCACAATAAACTACCAGGGGGGCAACCCACAAACTGGAGAACAATACTACCAAAGAAATTTTCCCACTGTTGTTCTGAGCCCCATGCCAGGCTTGTCATCCTGGCGATCTGGCAGAAAGACTAGGAATCCCCAGGGAATCTTGATAGCTTACAGTGAGTAATGTTGGATTCACGATCTCAGAAGAAGATTTAGCTTTGGAATCAGGGACCAGGCTTGATCACTCAGGGCTCTCGTGTGGCAGAAGTTTTATTACAGTGAAAAAGGACAGAAAAGCTTCTGTCATAGACATCAGAATGGAGACAGAGCATGCCCCACCCATCAGTCTTATCAAGGCCTTATGTACTTTTACCAAACCCACTCTACAACATACATCTTAAATTAGCAAGATTAGAACTACAATATAAAGGTTTTACCAGACCTACTCCCACAACCTACCTCTTAAGAACACATGATTAGTCAGAAGTTCAGTTCAGTCATTCAGTCATGTCCGACTCCTTGTGACCCCATGAACTGCAACACTACAGCCTTAGCTGTCCATCACCAAACCCGGAGCTTGCTCAAACTCATGACCATTGAGTAACTGATGCCATCCTACCATCTCATCCTCCGTAATCCCCTTCTTCTCCTGCCTTCAATCTTTCCCAGCATCAGGGTCTTTTCAAATGAGTCAGTTCTTCCCATCAGCTGGCCAAAGTATTGGAGTTTCAGCTTCATGATCAGTCTTTCCCATGAATATTCAGGACTGATTTCCTTTAGGATTGACTGGTTTGATCTCCTTGCAGTCCAAGGGACTCACAAGAGTCTTCTCCAACACCACAGTTCAAAAGCATCAATTCTTTGGTGCTCAGCTTTCTTTATGGTCCAACTCTCACATCCATACTTGACTACTGGAAAAACCATAGCTTTGACTAGACAGAACTTTGCCAGCAAAGAAATGTCTCTGCTTTTTAATATGCTGTCTGTGTTGCTCATAGCTTTTTTCCAAGGAGCAAGTGCCTTTAATTTCATGGCTGCAGTCACTATCAGCAGTGAATTTAGAGCCCCCAAAAATAGTCTGTTGCTGTTTCCATTTTTTCCCCATCTATTTGCCATGAAGTGATGTGACTGGATACTATGATCTTCGTTTTTTGAATGTTGAGTTTTAAGCCAGCTTTTTCGTTCTCCCCTTTCACCTTCATTAAGAGGCTCTTTAGTTCTTTTTGTTTTCTGCCACAAGGGTGATGTCATCTGTGTATATAAAGTTATTGATATTTCTCCCATCAATCTTGATTGCAGCTTGTTCTTCATCCAGCCTGGCATGTCACATAATGTACTCTGCATATAAGTTAAATAAGCGGGGTGACAATATACAGCCTTGGCATATCCTTTCCGGATTTGGAACCAGTTGTTCCATGTCCAGTTCTAACTGTTACTTCTTGACCTGCATATAGATTTCTTAGGAGGCAGGTAAGGCAGTCTGGTATTCCCATCTCTTTAAGAATTTTTCAGTTTTTTGTGATATACACAAAGGCTTTGGCCTAATCAATAAAGCAGAAGTAGATGTTTTTCTGGTACTCTCTTGCTTTCTCTATGATCCAACGGATGTTGGCAATTTGATCTCTGGTTCCTTTGCCTTTTCTAAATCCAGCTTCAATATCTGGAAGTTCACAGTTCATGTACTATTGAAGCCTGGCTTGGAGGACTTGGAGCATTACCTTGATAACATGTGAGATGAGTGCAATTGTGTGGTGGTTTGAACATTCTTTGGCATTGCCTTTCTTTGGGATTGGAATGGAAACTGACATTTTCCAGTCCTGTGGCCACTGCTGAGTTTTCCAAAATTGCTGGTACATTGAGTGCAGCACTTTCACAGCATCACTGTATATGACTTGAAATAGTTCAACTGGAATTCTATCACCTCCACTAGCTTTGTTCATAGTGATGCTTCCTAAGGCCCACCTGACTGCATTCCAGGATGTCTAGTTCTAGGTCAGTGATCACACCATCATGGTTATCTGGGTCATGAAGATCTTTTTTGTGTAGTTCTTCTGTGTATTCTTGCAACCTCTTCTTAATCTTTTCTTCTTCTGTTAGGTCCATACCATTTCTTTCCTTTATTGTGCCCATCTTTGCATGAAATAGTCCCTTGGTATCTCTAATTTTCTTGAAGGAGATCTCTTGTCTTTGCCATTTGATTGTTTTCCTCTATTTCTTTGCATTGATCTCTGAGGAAGGCTTTCTTATCTCTTCTTGCTATTTTGTGGAACTTTGCATTCAAATCGATATATCTTTCCTTTTCTCCTTTGCCTTTCACTTCTATTCTTTTCACAGCTATTTGTAAGGCCTCCTCAGACAACCATTTTGCTTTTTTCCATTTCTTTTTCTTGGGTATGGTCTTGATCCCTGCCTCTGGTACAATATCACCAATCTCTGTCCATAGTTCTTCAGGCATTCTGTCTATCAGATCTAATCCCTTGAATCTATTTGTTGCTTCCACTGTATAATCATCTGTACAATTGTCAAAATGTTCTTGTTAAAAATGAGAAATGTGTCCTCAATTAACATACATGTTGTTATATAATCATTAGTACAGAGCTTAAGGAAAAACATACCTTTCAGGAAGATGAGTTGTTTTGTTATGTATTCATTAGCTCAGGGCTTAAAGAAAATAACATCTTATGTGACTAAGGCTAAGGAAAGTAGAAAAAGAAAGTTTTTCCTTTTCTCCTCCTTGAAAGCCTGAGACCTCTTTCACCTCCTTGGGGACCCCAGACTTTTTATGAACCTACCTAAAAATTACTTCTCTCAATCTAACTTTGAAGACAAGCAAGATTTGATTAGAGGACTGGGGGAAACAGAGATTCCACTATTAGAGGACACAAACAAAATCTTGCATGCATCAGGACCCAGGGGAAAGGAGAAGTGACCCCAAAGAATACTAGACAAAACTTACCTGCTAGTGTTGGAGCATCTCCTGTGGAGGCATGGGTCTGCAGTAGCTTGCCACAGGGACAGGGGCACTGGCAGCAGAAGTCCTGGAATACTCCCCTTGGTGAAAGCCCTCTTGGAGTTAACCCTACCACAGAGCCTGTAGATTTCAGCGCTGGGTCACCTCAAGCCAAACAGTTAATGGAGAGGGGACACAATCTCACCCATCTGCAAAAAAGAGGATTAAAATTTTACTGAGCATAGCCATGTCCACCAGAGCAAGACCCAGTTTTTCCCACTTCCAGTCCCTCCCATAATCTTGTCTGAGGAGTCCTGACAAATAGCTGGGAAAAGAAGAGAAGTGAAAGGCAAAGAAGAAAGGGAAAGATATACCGAACTGAACACAGAGTACCAAAGGATAGCAAGAAGATATGAGAGCCTTTTAAATTGAACAATGCAAAAAAAAAAAAAAAAAAAAAAGGAAGAAGAAGAAGAAAACAATAGAATGGAAAAGACTAGAGATGTCTTTAAGAAAATTAGAGATACCAAGGAAATATTTCCTGCAAAGATGAGCACAATATAGGACAAGAAGGACAAGGACCTACCAGAAGCAGGAGCAATTAAGAAGTAGCAAGAATACAGGGAACTTAATGACCCAGATAACTATGATGGTGTGGTCACTCACCTAGAGCCAGATATCCTGGAATATGAAGTCAAGTGGGCCTTATGAAAGAAGCTAGTAGAGGTAATGAAATTCCAGCTGAATTATTTCAAATCCTAAAGGATGATGCTGTAAAAGTGCTGTGCTTAATATGCCATCAAATTTTGAAAACTCAGCAGTGGCCACAGGACTGGAAGAGGTTAGTTTTCTTTCCGACTCCAAAGAAGGGCAATGTCAAAGAATGTTCATACTACCGCACAATTGTGGTCATTTCTCATACATCAAGGTAATTCTCAACATCCTTCAAGTGAGGCCTCAACAGTACATGAACCAAGAACTTCCAGATGTTCAAGCTGGATTTATAAAAGGCAGAGGAACTAGAGATCAAATTGCCAATATCTGTTGGATCATAGAGAAAGCAAGGCAATTCCAGAAAAACATCTATTTCTGCTTCATTGACTATGCCAAAATATTTGACTGTGGATCACAGCAAACTGTGGAAAATTCTTCAAGGGATGGGAATACCAGACCACCTTACCTGCCTCCTAAGAAACTTGTATGCTGGTCAAGAAGCAACAATTAGAACCAGACAGAGAACAATGGACTGGCTCCAAATTGGGAAAGGTGTATGTCAAGGCTGTATATTGTCACCCTGCTAATTTAACTTCCATGCAGAGTATATCACGTGAATGCCAGGCTGGATGGAGCACAAACCTGAATCAAAATTGCCAGGAGAAATATCAGTAATCTCAGATATGCCGATGATAACACTTTAATCTCCTGGCGTGCTGCAGCTCATGGGTTCACAAAGAGTTGAACTTAGAGACTGAACAACAGTAGCAATCCCTCCAATCAGGAAGGTTACACAAGTCTCAGCCTGATTCACCAGAAGACACAGAGATGAAACAAGAACTACAATCTTCCAAACTCCTGAAAAAAATCCACATCACAGAAAATTAATCAAAATGAAAAAGCAAAGGGTTTTGTCCCAGATTAAGGGAAAAGATAAAATCCTCCCCAAACCACTAAATGAAGTGGAGATAGGAACAACCTTCCAGGAAAAGAATTCAGAATAATGATAGTGAAGATGATCCAAGATTTTGGAAAAAGAATGGAGAAAATGCAAGAAATACTTACCAAAGACCTAGAACTAAAGAACAAACTAACAGAGATGAAAAATACACTCAGTTCAGTTCACTTCAGTAGCTCAGTCATGTCTGACTCTTTGCGACCCCATGAATCGCAGCACGCCAGGCCTCCCAGTCCATCACCAACTCCCAGAGTTCACTCAGACTAACGTCCATTGACTCAGTGATGCCATCCAGACATCTCATCCTCTGTCGTCCCCTTCTCCTCCTGCCCCCAATCCCTCCCAGCATCAGAGTCTTTTCCAATGAGTCAACTCTTCGCATGAGGTGGCCAAAGTACTGGAGTTTCAGCTTTAGCATCATTCCTTCCAAAGAAATCCCAGGGCTGATCTCCTTCAGAATGGACTGGTTGGATCTCCTTGCAGTCCAAGGGACTCTCAAGAGTCTTCTCCAATACCACAGTTCAAAAGCATCAATTCTTTGGTGCTCAGCCTTCTTCAGAGTCCAACTCTCACATCCATACATGATCACTGGAAAAACCATAGCCTTGACTAGATGGACCTTTGTTGGCAAAGTAATGTCTCTGCTTTTGAATATGCGATCTAGGTTGGTCATAACTTTCCTTCCAAGGAGTAAGCATATTTTAATTTCATGGCTGCAGTCACCATCTGCAGTGATTCTGGAGCCCAGAAAAATAAAGTCTAACACTCTTTCCACTCTTTCCCCATCTATTTCCCATGAAGTGATGGACTGGATGCCATGATCTTAGTTTTATGAATGTTGAGCTTTAAGCCAACTTTTTCACTCTCTTCTTTCACCTTCATCAAGAGGCTTTTTAGTTCCTCTTTATTTTCTGTCATAAGGGTGATGTCATCTGCATATCTGAGGTTATTGATATTTCTCCCGGCAATCTTGATTCCAGCTTGTGCTTCTTCCAGCCCAGCGTTTCTCTTGATGTACTCTGCATATAAGTTAAATAAGCAGGGTGACAATATACAGCCTTGATGTACTCCTTTTCCTATTTGGAACCAGTCTGTTGCTAGATGTCTAGTTCTAACTGTTGCTTCCTGACCTGCATATAGATTTCTCAAGGGGCAGGTCAAGTGGTCTGGTATTCCCATATTTTTCAGAATTTTCTGCAGTTTATTGTGATCCACACAGTCAAAGGCTTTGGTATAGTCAATAAAGCAGAAATAGATGTTTTCCTGGAACTCTCTTGCTTTTTCGATGATCCAGTGGATGTTGGCAATTTGGTCTCTGGTTCCTCTGCCTTTTCTAAAACCAGCTTGAACATTAGGAAGTTCACGGTTCACGTATTGCTGAAGCCTTGCTTGGAGAATTTTGAGCATTACTTTACTAGTGTGTGAGATGAGTGTAATTGTGCAGTAGTTTGAGGATTCTTTGGCATTACCTTTCTTTGGGATTGGAATGAAAACTGACCTTTTGCAGTCCTGTGGCCACTGCTGAGTTTTCCAAATTTGCTGGCATATTGAGTGCAGCACTTTCACAGCATCATCTTTCAGGATTTGAAAGATCTCAACTGGAATTCCATCACCTCCACTAGCTTTGTTCATAGTGATGCTTTCTAAGGCTCACTTGACCTCATATTCCAGGATGTCTGGCTCTAGGTCAGTGATCACACCATCGTGATTATCTGTGTTGTGAAGATCTTTTTTGTACAGTTCTTCTGTGTATTCTTGCCATCCTCTTCTTAATATCTTCTGCTTCTGTTAGGTCCATACCATTTCTGTCCTTTATCGAGCCCATCTTTGCATGAAATGTTCCCTTGGTATCTCTAATTTTCTTGAAGAGATCTCTAGTCTTTCCCATTCTGTTGTTTTCCTCTGCTTTTTTGCATTGATCTCTGAGGAAGTCTTTCTTATCTCTCCTTGCTATTCTTTGGAACTCTGCATTCAGATGCTTATGTCTTTCCCTTTCTCCTTTGCTTTTTGCTTCTCTTCTTTTCACAGCTATTTGTAAGTCCTCCCCAGACAGCCATTTTCCTTTTTTGCATTTCTTTTCCATGGGAATGATCTGGATCCCTGTCTCCTGTACAATGTCATGAACCTCATTCCATAGTTCATCAGGCACTCTATCTATCAGATCTAGTCCGTTAAATTTATTTCTCACTTCCACTGTATTATCATAAGGGATTTGATTTAGGTCATATCTGAATGGTCTAGTGGTTTTCCCTACTTTCTTCAATTTCAGTCTGAATTTGGCAATAAGGAGTTCATGATCTGAGCCACAGTCAGCTCTCAGTCTTGTTTTTGCTGACTGTATAGAGCTTTTCTATCTTTGGCTGCAAAGAATATAATCAATCTGATTTCAGTGTTGAACATCTGGTGATGTCCATGTGTAGAATTGTATTGTTGGAAGAGGGTGTTTGCTATGACCAGTGCATTTTCTTGGCAAAACTCTTAGTCTTTGCCCTGCTTCATTCCGTGTTCCAAGGCCAAATTTGCCTGTTACTCCAGGCGTTTCTTGACTTCCTACTTTTGCATTCCAGTCCCCTATCATGAAAAGGACATCTTTTTTGGGTGTTAGTTCTAAAAGGTCTTGTAGGTCTTCATAGAACTGTTCAACTTCAGCTTCTTCAGCATTACTGCTTGGGGCATAGACTTGGATTACTGTGATATTGAATGGTTTGCCTTGGAAATGAACAGAGATCATTCTGTCATTTTTGAGATTGCATCCAAGTACTGCATTTCGGATTCTTTTGTTGACCATCATGGCTATTCCATTTCTTCTAAGGGATTCCTGCCCGCAGTCGTAGACATAATGGTCATCTGAGTTAAATTCACCCATTCCAGTCCATTTGAGTTTGCTGATTCCTAGAATGTCGATGTTCACTCTTGCCATCTCTTGTTTGACCACTTCCAATTTGCCTTGATTCAAGGACCTGACATTCCGGGTTCCTATGCAATATTGCTCTTTACAGCATCGGACCTTGCTTCTATCACCAGTCACATCGACAACTGCATATTGTTTTTGCTTTGGCTCCATCCCTTCATTCTTTCTGTAGTTATTTCTCCACTGATCTCCAGTAGCATATTGGGCACCTACTGACCTGGGGGGTTCCTCTTTCAGTATCCTATCATTTTGCCTTTTCATACTGTTCATGGGGTTCTCAAGGCAAGAATACTGAAGGGGTTTGCCAATCCCTTCTCCAGTCAACCACATTCTGTCAGACCTCTCCACCATGAAACCCAAGTAAGATGGTAGGTGTTGCAAGAGGGCATCAGAGGGCAGACACACTGAAACCATACTCACAGAAAACTAGTGAATCTAATCACACTAGGACCACAACCTTGTGTAACTCAATGAAACTAAGCCATAACCGTGGGGCCACCCAAGATGGGCAGAACAATACACTAGAAGGAATCAATAGAAGAATAACTGAGGTGGAAGAGAGGAGAAATGACTGCCACGTAACAAAATACAGAAAAAAGAATGAAAAAAAAAAAGAAAAGAAAACAGCCTAAGAGACCACTGGGGCAACATTAAAGGTACAAATATTCATATTATATGGGTCCCAGAAGTGTAAGAAAAAGGAGCTGAGAAAATATTTGAAGAGATAATAGCTGAAAAGTTCCATAACATTGGAAAGGAAATAATCAACCAAGTCCAGGAAGCGCAGAGTACAAGGCAGGATAAACTCAAGGAGGAACACACAGAGAGACATAGTAATCAAACTGACAAAGATTGAGACTAGAGAGAACAAGATGGCGGAGGAGTAGGTGGACGTGGACTACCTTTCTCTCCATGGATACATGAGAAATACACCTTCAGACACAGAAGTGCATGCAGAACACCAGCTGAGTGGACAGGTGTACCTGACCAGTGGAAAAGAATATATAGAACCATGCAAAACTAGGTAGGACAAAGGAACTGGGGGAAAAACAGAAGTGTTAGTAGGACTGGACCTGCCCTCAGTGGGTGGGGGAACTGAAGCAGGGGTCTGATCCCCACATTGGGGAAATTGTCTGAGTCAGAGGAGAAACTTTTAAGTGAAACAGCTGATCTGTGGCAGCCTAAATGGAATGAGAATCAGGCAGTTCTTGCCACAGCCATACATACGCTGGACAGGGACCCAGGTTCCCTGGAAGGTGCAGCAGCTGGGAGCTGGAGTTCAGGGATTGTGGACCAATCCCTTGGCAAGGGCTGCTGTTGACTGTGGAGAAATGGATTGAGGGGATGTGAGGGAGGAGATTGTGGTGGGAAATGCCTGTGGAAGAAAGCCAGGCAGCCATGGAAGCAAGGAGATGCTGCTGCGTCATACGTAGGGGGTGGAGCCATCACCATAGCTTCTCTCCCCACAGGCCAGCAGCCACAGCTGGACAATAGGGAGGCTGGCCCGTCAATTGCCTGAGGCGCTGAACTACAGAGTAGGACCCCAAACAGGGTGCCCCTTTATGTGCTTGATAAGCTGAACTACAGAGTAGGACTCCAGCCGGGGGGCACTTCTATGTGCCTGATGCTCCGAACAACAGAGAAGGACCCCAGGCAAGGGAGCCCTCTAAGTGCCTGAATGGGCGGAGCTACAGAGAACACTCACTAAAGAGGCCTTCTCATTGCCAGCTACAAGAGGCTTGAAAAAAGACTCTCATAGGACCATAACTCCTGCAGCAGAGGCAGGCCATGTCCCTGCACACTTGGCGACACCAGAGTCCCTGCAAGCCAAGCAGCTGTGCTACCTTCACGCTCAACTTTCACTGGGGCAGAGCTGCCACAGGCAAAAAAACTCTTACATCTATGTGCACAGGGTCATTTTGGTCCTGTCTGACTCTTTGCAACCCTGTAGACTGTGGCCTGCCAGGCTTCTCTGTCAGTGGGTTCTCCAGGCAAGAATACCCGAGAATATTGGCCAACACTGGTTACCATACCCTTCTAGAGCACTATATTTCCTGCTGCCCTAGCTGCCAACTCCCCTGAGTACCTGGTGCTGCCAGAATCCCTGCAACCCAAGCAGCTGCACCACCTCCACCACTGCCCCTCACAGGGCAAACTCGAGCCCTCCAGGGCAGCCTCAGGAGCTAACCCCAATGGATGACCAACATACAGAGGTGGAAATAAAACCACAGTTGAAACCCAGGGGCAATGGGACTAAGCCAAAAGACCCAAAACCTTACCACCAGCTATACAAGCTGCAGATTAAACCCACACAATCAACTAGGCAGACTCTGTGTCTATGGAATTTAACAAAAGGTCATGGAGAGTGCCCACAAGAGAAAATGCACTCGTTCTGATAGATGTGGACATTAGAGGCAAAAACACAGAGTACTAGGACCCGATTAGAATCTGAGCTGCCCCTACAATAGGTCCAGAGATCAGCACAGTGTTGGAGGGCATCCTAGGGAGGTGAGGTGGACTGACTCCCAGTGATGGAAAGGACTCTGACAGCAGCAATTCAAGAAAAACATTTATTATTCTTATGTTTTGACTTGTTCTGTAGATTCTTTTGGATTTTTTCTTTTTTTTTCTCCTTTCCCTCCCGCCCCCTACCCGTCTGTTGTAGCTGTTGATTTTATTGGCACTATGAAATCTAATTAAGCCTTTGAGCTTTTTCTTTTTCTTTTCCTTTTCCTTTTTTCCCCCTCAGTCACATTTTTTATTGTTGTTATAAACGTCTGCCTCTACATTGGGCTTTTGCAATTCTGGGGAGTTTTCCTTTTTTTGTTAGTTTGTTTCTTTCCTCTTTTTTAATTTTTTAAACCTATTATAATTTTCTCTATGTTTATTCCTTTGTTTGCTTTTCCTATTGTTCTTTTCCCCTTGCAGTTCATCTTTAATGTATATAAATCTTATTTATCTACCTCTATTTAACTTTGCATATCTATTTTTCTTTCTATTCTTTCTTTCCTTTCCTCTCAATACAGTGGCTTCCCCACCCCCCATTGCTTTATTCCCCAATTGGCACCTTGCTTTAGTTTTGTTTTCCAGTTTGTGCTTTAGTTAGCTTTGTTCTGGTAGACATAATTTTTGGTTTCTTTTGTTCACTGGGTCAATCTATTGTACTTTTCTTTTGTTGTTGGGTTGTTTTGATTTTGCTTATGGGTGTATATGTATATGTGTATGTTCAGTCACACTTTTTATTATTGTTATAAACCTCTGCATCTATGTTAGGCTTTTGCAGTTCTCTGGAGTTTTAATTTTTTTCCTCTTTTTTCTTCGTTCTTCCGTTTTTGTTTTGTCTTTTCTCTTTTGTTATAATTTTAACTTCTAATTTTTAAAATCTCTTTTATTTTTTTTACATTTATTCCTTTGTTTGACTTTCCTACTGTTCTTTTCCCTTTGCAGTTAATCTTTAATGTATATAAATCTTCTTCATCTACCTATATTTAAACTTTGCATATATATTCTTTATTTCATTTCTTTCTTTCCTTTCCTCTCAACAGATTTGTTAGTTTCATTTTCATTGCTTTATGCCCTACTTGACACCTTGCTTTAGTTTTGCTGTCCATTTTGTGCTTTGGTTAGTTTTGTTCTTAACTGGTAAATATAATTTTTTATTTCCTTTGTTTTCCTGGTCAATCTATTGTACTTTATTTTTGTTGGACCATGTTGACCTTGCACATGGGTGCATATGTATGTGTGTATATTCCATTAATTTAAATATTATTTGCATGATTTTATAACTGCCATTTGTCTGGGGTTCATCTTTGGTTTCTCACGTTTGGATATTTCTTTTAATCTCACTTAATGCCATAACAAACCATGTGTGGAATCTTTGTTCCTGAACAGATATCAAGCTCCAAGCCTTTGGAGTGGGAGCACTGATGCCAAGAACCTAGACTACCAGAGAACTAACCCTAGGGAATATCAAATTGTGATAACTCACACAAAGGAAACCACCTGAATACAAGACCCGGAATCATCCAACCACCAGTAGCACCCTGTGCAGGACGCCTCATCCAAAGAACAACAACAAAAAAAACAAAAATACAAGCCCAATCATCAGCAGACAGGATTGCCACATCACTTAACCTTTTCCATAAGAGGAAAAACAAACAACAAACAAACAAATGAAAATTCAGCATGAATCTCACCCTATACAAAGCTTACACAAACCACTAGACCAATATCAGGAGGGCAGAAAACAAAAGGAAGAAAGAATTCAACCTTGAAGCCTGGGAAAAGGAGACCTCAAACACAATAAGTTTAAAAAAATAGTGAAAAGGCAGAGAAATACTACAGAAATGAAGGAACAAACTAGAAACACAGAAGTCCAAATAAATGAAGAGGAAATAGGCAAACTACCTGAAAAAGCATTCAGAAAAATGATAGCAAAGATGATAAAAAAAAAAAAAACCTTGAAAACAAAATGGAGAAAATGCAAGAATCAATTAACAAAAACCTAAAAGAATTAAAGAATAAATATGCAGAGATAAACAGAACAATTACTGATATTAAAAATACAGAGACAAACAACACAATTACTGAAACTAAAAATACTCTAGAAGGAACCAATAGCAGAATATCTGAAGCAGAAGAACAAATCAGTGAGCTGGAAGATAAAATGATGGAAATAAATTCTGAAGAGCAGAATAAAGTAAAAAGAATGAAAAGAACTGAGGATGGTCTCAGAGACCTCTGGGACAATATCAAACCACCAACATTAGAATTATAGGGGTCTCAGAAGAAGAAGAGAAAAAGAAAGGGCATGAGAAAATTTTTGAAGAGATTATAGTTGAAAATTTCCCCAACATGGAAAAGGAAATAGTCAATCAAGTTCAAGAGGTGCAATGAATCCCATGCAGGGTAAACCCAAGTAGAAACATGCCAAGACACATACTAATCAAATTAATAAAGACCTAATACAAAGAAAGAATATTAAAAGCAGCAAAGGAAAAGCAAGTAACATACAAGGGAAACCCCATACTCTTAACAGCTGATATTTCAGCAGAAACTCTGCAGGCCAGAAGGGAATGGCAGAATATATCTAAAGTACTGAAAGGGAAAAATCTACAACCCAAGATTATTGTACTCAGCAAAGATCTCATTCAAAAATGATGGAGAAATAAAAAACTTTCCAGACAAGCAAAAGTTAAGAGAAATCAGTACCACCAAACCAGCTTTACAACAAATGTTAAAGGGACTTTATAGTCAAGAAATACAAGAGAAGGAAAAGGATTCACAAAACCAAACCCAAGCAATTAAGAAAATGACAGTAGGAAGATATATATCAATAATTACTTTAAATGTAAATGGATTAAATGGTCCAACCAAAAGATGCATACTGGTAGAATGGATACAAAAACAAGACCCATATATATGCTGCCTGCAAGAAATCCACTTCAGACCTAAAGACACATGTAGACTGAAAGTGAGAGGATGGAAAAATATATTCCATGCACACAGGAAGCAAAAGAAAGCTGGAGTAGCAATCCTCATATCAGACAAAATAAACCGTAAAGAATATTACAAGAGATGAGGAAGGACACTACAGAATACCAAGGGATCAATCCAAGAGGGAGACATAACAATTGTGCATATCTATGCACCCTACACAGGAACACTTCAGTATACAAGACAAACACTAACAGACATAAAATAAGAAACTGACAGTAACACAATAATAGTAGGAGACTTTAACACTCCACTCACACCAATAGACAGATCATCAAAACAGAAAATTAATATGAAATACAAGTCTTATATCATACATTAGAGTAGATGGATCTCATTGATATCTTCAGTAAATTCCATCCAAATGCAGAAGAATACAACTTCTTCTCAAGGGCACATGAAACATTCTCCAGGATAGACCACATCCTGGGTCACAAATCAAACCTCAGTAAATTTAAGAAAGTTGAAATCATATCAAGCATCTTCTTTGACCACAATGCTATGAGACTAGATATCAATTACATGAAAAAAACAGCAAGAAGCACAAACACATGGAGATTAAACAAAATGTTTCTAAATAACCAACAGGTTACTGAAGAAATCAAAAGGGAGATTAAAAAAAATTTCTAGAAACAAACGATAATGAAAACAACAATTCGAAACCTATGGGACGCAGCAAAAGCAGTTCTAAGAGGGAAGTTTATAGCAATACAATCCTACCTCAAGGAAAAAGAAAAACACCGAATATACAATCTAACTTTACATTTAAAACAACTGGAAAAAGAGAACAAAAACCCCACAAAATTAGCAGAAGGAAAGAAATCATAAAGATCATAACAGAAATAAATGAAAAAGAAATAAAAAAACAATAGTAAAGATTAATAAAATTAAAAGCTTGTTCTTTGAGTAGATAAACAAAATTGACAAACCTTTAGCCAGACTCATCAAGAAAGAAAGAGAGAAGAATCAAATCAACAGAATTAGAAATGAAAAAGGAGAGGTTACAACAGACAGTGCAAAAATACAATGGATTATAAGAGACTATTATGAACAATTATATGGGAATAAAATGGATAACCTAGAAGAAATGGGCAGATTCTTAGAAAAGGTCAATATTCCATGACTGAAGCAGGAAGAAATAGAAATTATGAACAGCCCAATTATAAGCACTGAAATTGTAGCTGTGATCAAATATCTCCCCAAAAACAAAAGCCCAGGACCAGATGGTTTCACAGGAGGACTCTATCAAATATTTGGAGAACAGCTAATGCCTATTCTTCTAAAAGTTTTTCAAAAAAATGCAGAGGAAGTAACATTTCCAAACTTATTCTACAAGGCCACCATCACCCTGATACCAAAGCCAGACAAAGACAACACAAAAAAAGAAAACTACAGGCCAATATCACTGATGAACATAGATGCAAAAGTCCTCAACAAAATTTTAGCAAACAGAATTCAGCAACACATCAAAAAGCTCATACACCATGATCAAGTTGGGTTTATTCCAGAAATACCAGGATTCTTCAATACACACAAACCAATCAATGTGATACACCATATTAACAAATTGAAAGATTAAAAACCATATGATGATCTCAGTAGATGCAGAAAAAGACTTTGACAAAATTCAGCACTCATTTATGATTAAATCTATTCAACAAATGGGCATAGAAGGAACCTACCTCAATATAATAAAGGCCATATATGATAAACCTACAGCAAACATTATTCTCAATGGTGAAAAACTGAAAGCAGTCCCCCTAAGATCAGGAACAAGATAAGGGTGTGCACTTTCGCCACTAACATTCAACACAGTTCTGGAAGTCCTAGCTACAGCAATTAGAGAAGAAACAGAAATAAAAAGAACCCAGATCTGAAAAGAAGTAAAGCTCTCACTGTTTGCAGATGACATGATATTGTATATAGAAAACCCTAAAGATACTATCAGAAAATTACTAGATCTAATCAGTGAACTTAGCAAAGTTGCAGGATACAAAATCAATACACAGAAATCGCTTGCATTTCTATATACTAACAATGAAAAATCAGAAAGAGAAATTAAGGAATCAATCCCATTCACCTTTTCAATAAAAAGTATTAAATATCTAGGAATAAACTTAGCTAAGGAGACAAAAGAACAGTATACAGAAAATTAAAAGACACTGATGAAAGAAATCAAAGATGACATAAGGAGATGGAGAGATGGAACCCATGGTCCTGGGTAGGAAGAATCAATATTGTGAAAATAAGTATACTACCAAATGCAATCTACAGATTCAATGTGATCCCTATCAAATCACTAGTGGCATTTTTCACAGAAGTAGAACAAAAAAAATTCACATTTGTGTTTCATTTGAAACCACAAAAGACCCTGAATAGCCAAAGCAGTCTTGAGAAAGAAGAATGGAACTGGAAGAATCAACCTTCCTGACTTCAGATTATTCTACAAAGCTACAGTCATCAAGACAGTATGGTACTGGCACAAAAACAGAAATATAGACCAATGGAACAAGATAGAAAGTCCAGAAATAAACCCATGCACCTACGGGCACCTTATTTTTGACAAAGGAGGCAAGAATATACAATGGGGCAAAGGTAGCCTCTTCAATAAATGGTGCTGGGAAAACTGGACAGCTATATGTAAAAGAATGAAATTAGAACACTTCCTAACACTATACACAAAGATAAACTCAAAATAGATTAAAGACCTAAATGCCAAAAAAAGGAATAAAAAGCCATAAAAAGGAATACATTGGAGTCAGTTCTAATGAGGTGGATGAACCTAGAATTATTATACAGTGAAGTGAGTTAGAAAGAGAAAGATAAATATCATGTTCTAATGCACATATATGAAATCTAGAAAAAAGGTACTGAAGAATTTATTTACAGGGTAGCAATGGAGAAAAAGACATAGAGAATAAACTTATGGACATAGGGAGAGGGGAGGAGAGGGTGAGATGTAAGGAAAGAGTAACATGGAAACTTACATTACCAAATGTAAAATAGATAGCCAACGGGGATTTGCTGTATGGTTCAGGAAACTCAAACAAGGCTCTGTATCTACCTGGAGGGGTGAGATGGAGGAGGGGGAGATTGGAGGGAGGTTCAAAAGGGAGGGGATATATGTACACCTATGACTGATTCATGTTGAGGTTTGACAGAAAACAAAATTCTTTAAAGCAATTATCCTTCAATAAAAAAAATCAATGAAAAAGAAAAAAACTTACAAAGATTAATAAAAAAGGCATAATATTAAAAGCAACAAGGGTAAAATGACAAATAACATAAAAGGAAATTCCCAAAAGGTTTTCAGCTGATTTCTCAACAGAGACTCTAGAAGCCAGAAGAGAATGGAATGATATATTTAAAGTGGTGAAAGGGCAGAACCTATAGCCAAGTACACTCTACCCAGTAAGAGTATCATTCAGATTTAAGGAAGAAATCGAAAGCTTTCCAGAAAAGCAAAACTTAAAAGAATTCACCACCACCAAACTAGCTTAACAGTAAACACTAAAGGAACTTCTCTGAGCAGGAAACACAAGAGAAGGAAAAGACTTACAAAAAAATAAATGCAAAACAATTTAAAAAATGATAATAGGATCATACATATCAATAATTACCTTAAATATAAATGTATTAAATGCACCAACAAAAAGATATACTGGCTATGAAGGATGAAAACATGTACATGTATGCACTTCCACTTACCACATCACTCTACTTAACCCTTCTAATTGTATGCAATTATTTTATATTGTTAGGTTAATCGTTTCCATTATGGCTTGCAATTATAATTATCTTTTTCTTTTTTGTCTGGTTATTGACAATGGAAACTGATAAACATCTTTTAATATTATGATTAAGGAAATATTATTCATTTTAATACTATTGTGTCTTGGTTGGTCAACAGAAAAGAATAGAATTCGGTATCACTAAAACAGTCATTTAATAAAACTCTATAGTAGATTCAATGCAATCCCTATAAAGCTACCAATGGTATTTTTCACAGAACTAGAACAAATAATTTCACAATTTGTATGGAAATACCAAAAACCTCTAATAGCTAAAGCAATCTTGACAAAGAAGAATGTAACTTGAGGAATCAACCTACTTGAATTCAGACTATACTGCAAAGCTACAGTCATCAAGACAGTATGGTACTGGCACAAAGACAGAAAAATAGATCAATGGAACAAAATAGAAAGCCCAGAGATAAATCCATGCACCTGTGGACACCTTATCTTTGATGAAGGAGGCAAGAATATACAATCTCTTTAACAAGTGGTGCTGGGAAAACTGGACAACCACTGTAAAAGAATGAAACTAGAACACTTTCTAACACCATACACAAAAATAAACTCAAAATGGATTAAAAATCTAAATGTAAGACCAGAAAATATAAAACTCCTAGAGGCAAACAGAGGCAAAACACTTTCTGACATAAATCACAGCAGGATCTTCTATGACCCACCTCCCAGAGTAATGGAAACAAAAGCAAAAATAAACAAATGGGACCTAAGTTAACTTAAAAACTTTTGCACAAATAAGGAAACTATGAGCAAGGTGAAAAGACAGCCTTCAGAATGGGAGAAAATAATAGTAAAGGAAACAACTGACAAAGAGTTAATCTCAAAAATAAAGCAGCTCATGCAGCTCAATTCCAGAAAAATAAGTGACTGAATAAAAAATGGGCCAAAGAACTAAACAGACATTTCTCCAAAGAAGACATAAAGATGGTTAACAAACACATGAAAAGATGCTCAACATCACTCATTATCAGAGAAATACAAATCAAAACCACAATGAGGTACCATCTCACGCCGGTCAGAATGACTGCTATCCAAAAGTCTACAAGCAATAAATGCTGGAGAGGGTGTTGAGGAAAGGGAACCCTCTTAAACTGTTGGTGGGAATGCAAACTAGTACAGCCACTATGGAGAACAGTATGGAGATTCCTTAAAAAACGAAATAGAAGTGCCATATGACCCAGTAACACACTGCTAGGAATACACACCAAGGAAACCAGAATTGAAAGAGACACGTGCACCCCAATGTTCATTGTAGCACTGTTTGTAATAGCCAGGATGTGGAAGCAAACTAGATGTCCCTCAGCAGACGAATAGATAAGAAAGCTGTGGTATATATACGCAATGGAATATTACTCAGCTATTAAAATAATGCATCTGAATCAGTTCTAATGAGGTGGATGAAACTGGAGCCTATTATACAGAATGAAGTAAGTCAGGAAGAAAAACACCAATGCAGTATGTTAATGCATATATATGGAATTTAGAAAGATGATAACAGTAACCCTCTATGCGAGACAGCAAAAGAGAGACAGATGTAAAGAACGGACTTTTGGACTCTGTGGGAGAAGGCGAGGGTGGGATGATTTGAGAGAATAGCATTGAAACATGTGTATTATCATATGTGAAATAGATCACCAGTCCAGGTTCGATGCATGAGACAGGGTGCTCAGGACTGGTGCACTGGGATGACCCTGAGGGATGGGATGGGGAGGGAGGTGGGAGGGGGGTTCAGGATGGGGAACACGTGTACACCTATGGCTGATTCATGTCAATGTGTGGCAAAAACCTCATACAAAGAGTTGACTCATTGGAAAAGACCCTGATGCTGGAAGGGATTGGGGGCAGGAGGAGAAGGGGATGACAGAGGATGAGATTGCTGGGTGGCATCACCGAATCGATGGACATGAGTTTGGGTAAACTCCGGGAGTTGGTGATAGACAGGGAGGCCTGGTGTGCTGTGATTCATGGGGTCACAAAGATTCGGACACAACTGAGTGAACTGAACTGATGGCAAAAACCGCTACAATATTGTAAAGTAATTAGCCTCCAATTAAAATAAATTAATTAATTAAAAAAAACTTATAGTAACTTGTTTTTAGTTGGAGGATAACTACTTTACAATATTGTGTTGGCTTCTACCATGAATCAGTATGAATCAGCCACAGGTATACTTATGGTCCCCTCTCTCCTGAGCTCCCTTCCCATCTTCCACCCAGTCCCACCCCTTTAGGTTGTCACATAACACTGGGTTGAGCTTGCTGTGTCACACAGCATGTTCCTACTTTCTATCTATTTTGCATATGGTAATGTATATTTAAAATCCAGATGCATCTAGCAATCCAGCATCTAGCATTACTGCTAAAATCTAGAAAATTTACTATCTTAGTGATTATCTTAAAAAAAAGTGAGTGAGGCTTGAAACTTGTAATCCAATTCTGAGAATATAAATACTATGTTGTAAAAACACAGGAAATTAACATGCCTGGCAGGCTACAGTCCACGGGGTCACAAAGAGCGACTGAGCGACTTCACTTCACTTCACTTCACTTCACAGTACCATTAACTAAAGTATAGATTTTGTTCAAATTTCACACACACAAAAAATGACATAAATAAATAAGCAAATGAATACACATAAACTATTTTTCTTTGAAAAATAATAATATATGTAAGATGTTTTGAAGTTTACAGTCTTTTAAAGGAAAAGGCAATCTATATTATACAAAGCTGAACACTTATTAATGTTTAAGTACAAAAAACTATGGATAGAATTTAAAGTTTGCAAAGCACTTTTCTATTATCTCATATGATTTCTCTAATTATGCTATAATGCAGGCAAACTAAATCCTATAATACCAATTTTCTTGATAGGGAATTGGAATTCTGATACATTAGGTGACTTACCCAAAATAGCACAACTGAAAAATAAGGAAGAGTTAAATCTTCACTTTGTGTTCTCAAACTCTTTCATTAAAGCTGCAATCTCTGAAGGTACAGAGTAGAAAGGTGATTAAAGAGATGTATGTGAGAAATAAAAGGTGAAATGTTAAAATGAAATGCATATAATTTTGTGCCTCCTTGCAGGCAGCACTTTCATTGGTTTCTACTTTAAGAATTTGGATACGCTGAACTTACCGAAACCCCTTGGAAGTGGTTTTACTTGCAATGTGTTTTCCTGCGGCTCTTCAGTTTCAAGTCTAAACTTAGCTCTCAGTAGAGTTATTAATCAGTTGGTTGGCTGACTTTCTTTTGATTTTTTTTTTTTTTACATGAAAAGTGACTTGGTGATTGGGATATTTGGGGCATTTCTTTCCCCAGGACATTTGAACTAATTGAAAGTGGATGTTTTTTATACTCTATTGTTGTGAGTATGCAATTCAGCAGGATGTAGAGACCTTTAAAATGAATTAGGAATTTTAATTACAGTCCTCTGGGCCACTTGTGGTCAGTGGGCTTGTGAACAAGAGGTCACTACAGGCCTTATGGCTTCTTTGCCAGTTTACAATGATTCATTTTTAATTTATAGAACATGTTCCTGCAAACTCTTTAATTATTCACACACTGTAGGGCAGGGTTGGATGGGGGCAGGGTAAATGAAAAAATAAATGTTTTTTTGACAAGTTATGACTGAACTTTTCTAGAGTACCAAAGCAATTTAGTAACAAATCTGGATTCAGAGTTCAGTTATGTTAAATTCCTTAACAAAAAATAGCTTTACACCAGTTTAATTTGGAGGAAATACAGTTCTCAAATTCTTAACAATGATTATACTGGATATATGAGTTTATTGTATTTAAAAAAGCTTATAAGTGTGATTTTTTTGCTTCTCCCTTTTGCAAAATTATGATATGGCTAAATTTATACCTTTTTCCTATCTTTTCCTAAAAAGAGTAGTTTTAATTGGATATCATATACCATAAATTATGGAAATATACTGTTTTCTGTTGTAAGTTTAGTGGCTACTTTGTAAATATTTATTTAAAATAGAAGTATTGTTATGAAAAGTGCAGATGACTTTGATTCCATTTTCTAGCCAAACCTTTTCATTTACAAATAAGGAAATTAGATCAAGGGGTTAAGAGACGTATGTTCAAAAGTTTATAGCTAGTAGGCAGCAGAATTAGAATTATAACTGAAATCACAAGACCCCCATCCTGTGTACTTTCCACTGTACCATTTTTGTTGTTCAGTCACTCAGTAGTATCCAACTCTTGCAACTCCAGGGACTGTAGGACTCCAGGCTTTCCTGTTCTTCACCATCTCTTGGAGCTTGCTCAAGATCATGTTCATTGAGTCAGTAATGCCATCCAACCATCTCATCCTGTCATCCCCTTCTTTCACCTTCAATCTTGCCCAGCATCAGGGTCTTATCCAATGAGTTGGCTCTTCGCATCAGGTGGCCAAAGCATTGGAGCTTCAGCTTCAGGATCAGCCCCTTCAATGAGTATTCAGGATTGATTTCCTTTAGGATGGACTGGTTGGATCTTCTTGCAGTCCAAGTGACTCTCAAGAGTCTTCAACACCACAGTTCAAAAGCATCAATTCTTCAGCACTCAGCCTTCTTTATGGTCCAACTCTCACATTCATACATGACTATTGGAAAAACCATAGCTTTGACTATATTGACATTTATTGGCAAAGTAATGTCTCTGCTTTTTAATACACTGTCTAGTTTTGTCATAGCTTCTCTCCCAAGGAGCAAGAGTCTTTTAATTTCATGCTGTCACCATCTGCAGTGATTTGCCAGACCAAGAAAATAATGTCTGCCACTTTTTCCTTTGTTTCCCCATCTATTTGCCATGAAGTGATGGGACTGGATGGCATAATCTTCATTTTTTGAATGTTGAGTTTTAAGCTAGCTTTTTCACTCTCCTCTTTCAGCTTCATCAAGAGGCTCTTTAGTTGTTTTTTGCTTTCTGCCATAAGGGTGGTGTCATCTGCATATCTGAGGTTATTGATATTGCCCCCGGTAATCTTGACTTCAGCTTGTGCTTCATCCAGTCCAGCATTTCTCATGATGTACTCTGGATATAAGTTAAATAAGGGGGGGTGACAATATACAGCCTTGACATACTCCTTTTCCAATTTGGAACCAGTCCATTGCTCCATGTCCAGTTCTAACCTTTGCTTCTTGACCTACATACTGTTTCACAGGAGGCAGTAAGGTGGTCTGGTATTCCCAACCCTTTAAGAATTTTCTGCAGTTTGTTGTGATCCACACAATCAAAGGCTTTAGGGTAGTCAATGAAGCAGAAGTAGATGTTCTTCTGGAACTCTGTTGCTTTTTTCATGATCCAATGAATATTAGCAATTTGATCTCTGGTTCCTCTTTCTTTTCTAAATCCATCTTGAACACCTGGAAGTTCTCAGTTCATAGACTGTTGAAGCCTAGTTTGGAGAATTTTGAACACTCTTCCATAATGCAGATTAAATTAAAAAATTCCACAGTATAACATGGTTGCAGTTCTATTACTCTATCAGTATTAGTGAAATATATGGCTGGGGTTTAGATTTTAGTCATTTTAAAAATTAAAACTCTAAATGTGCACTTTTCACCAATCTTTTGATAAAGAATCCAGGGCCCACTGATTGGGCAACTCAAGGTTTTTCTTAACATGTCACAGCAATGGTATAGCATTTACTCTTTCCCTTGTCAATTTTTTCAGTTTAGAGAACTTACATTTGCAAAGTATTTTGAATCCAGATTTTATTGGTCTCCTTCCCCATTCTTTTAAGTTAGCCCTACATATTAGGCAAGTTCTCTCTCTCTCTCTCCTTCTTTCTGTCAATTTACTGGACTTTATGGAATCCTTTCAAAACTGTCAACTTGGTTCTTAGAAACAGCAGCTCTCTTTGTTTCCTTGCTCCTATTTCATCTATTTACATACTAGTCAGTTAAATTACAAAATAACAATAATAAGTGCAACCAGCATGTGCAGGCTTGGGCATCTCTAATAGATCCTTGTGAACATTACCTAATTGTTGGCAGCATTAATACTGACGTGTTCTGGAGAGTGTCTTGCTGACTGTGACTGCTCAGAGTGTGCAAGGATCAGGATGTTGAGAGAGCAAGGGAAAGAAGAGTCCATCAGTTTTACTAAACATGATAATTATAGTGTTAGGTGCTCAGGTGTGTTCAATTCTTTGCCACCCCATGGACTGAAGGCTGCCAAGCTCCTCTGTCCATGAAATTCTCCAGTGCCTAAGTAATGATTAAAATTTCTTCTTTTGGGATTGCCCTGATGGGCCAGTGGTTAAGAATCCACCTTCCAATGCAGGGGACACAGGTAGGGTCCCACTAGTAGGGAAGTAGGGAAGCAGATCTCATGTGCTGTGAGGCAACTAAGCCTGTGCACCACAGGTAGAGAAGGCCACAGGCTGCAGTGAAGAACCAGCACAGCCAAAAGAATTGCATCTTTCATTGATTTACACTATGGATATTTCCCACATTAAATGTTTTTTCAAAGTGTATATTTTAAATAATTTTGCAGGATTTCATACTATGAATTCCCTAAAATTTCTTGTGTGCCTGTGAGCATGCTCAGTTGTGTCCAACTCTTTGAGACCCCGTGGACCTGCTAGGGTCCTCTGTCCATGAGATTTCCCAGGCAAAAATATTGGAGTGGTTTGCCATTTCATTCTCCAGGGGATATTCCCAACACAAGGGTTGAACCTGTGTCTCTGAGGCTTCCCAGAGCCTCAGAGGCTTACCCAGTGTCTGGGGAAGCCCTAAAATTGCTTACCTAATGGAATATTATTGTATGTTTAATTATCCTTAAGCCTTTTCTTCACTTCTAAGGAGAATATACTAGAATAAATAAAAACATGAACTTTATAGTCAGTATTTGCTAATCATAGAATATGACACAAAGAATAAGTGCCTAAAAATATTAGTGTCATATATCTGGCAGTGTAAACCCTCATTCTCATGTTTTAAAGCAATTTTTGTGGCTGTGTATGTGTATGCATGTGTATATATATATATATATATATATATATATACACCTTTTGAGTAGTGGTTGGATTTGTATTATTCTTATAAACAAATTTGACAGGAAATAATATTGAGTCTTGTCATCAAGGAACATATGTTATCTTTCTATCTATTTACATTTTGTTTTAGGTCTCTTCATTGAGTTCATTGTAGTTTCTTTGATATGGTGATGTATATTTCTTTTCAAGTTTATTCTGGGTATTAGTATTTTGTGATTATTGTAAAGACACATGTTCTTTTTTGTTACATTCTAATTTGCTAAATTGTGAGCTGTTGAACTCTATTCTTAGTTTTTAAGGGCTTCTTAGTTGAGTTTTTTTAAAAAGACCTATTTAATACAGCTGGTCATTTTAATTGAACATGAACTAATGAAACAGTTTAAAAGCAGAAGAAAGAAATGTCCAAATCAGGTAAGTTTAATAAAGACACTCCTGCCTGTACTGAGTCTGTTTTCCCAGTTGATTAAAACTTATGTACATTTTCATAACCTCATAATCTCTTAGCCACTTTGTAACTGACAGACTAAAAAGAAAACCTGATGGGATCTGATGGAGTTATGTTCACAGATGTTGTCTTGTGCCAACAAGCTGAGATAGCAGATGAGCAACACACATCTGAGCTGCAGTGTTCTGGTCCTAGAACACCTTTCAGAGCATAGAATAACTTCTGCTTCATATCTACGTTTCAAATCTCTTTATAAGTATCTCTTGAAGCTCATTCTGACCTCCAATAATATAAAGAAAAGAATTTTGGGAATCATGGTTCCAACTTAGCTAACTTGACACACTACAGAGTCACAACACCTTCCATTCCTGAGTCAAAATGTCTTATTAAGTGGAATTCTAAATTTTCATAACATATAGGTTGAAAACAATATCTAGCACCATGGGCAGTATAATTGTATTAATATCTTGTCCTCAGGGCTGCTGTTTCCCCTATCACTCTTTTATTTATTTAAAATTTTTTATCTTTTCCCTTTTTATTTTAATCAGAAATTTTATTGTTGATTTCATCAGAGGTAACTAGAATAGCACAGGTTAAAAATTTCCTTACTTTATCTTCATTATCAGATGGCACACCCACTACCTCTGTGGTTTCCATTACCCAATGAAATATAAAATTAATGTTTAATAAAACATGCTTATGGGTATGCCTTTGTCTTTAAAAACACAGAGAATCATATTTGGTCAGATGACTTTCTAAAGTCAGGGTTCAGTGTCTTGCATTCCTAATAGGTCTACTACGAAGGTGGCTTGCTGTCATTAGCCAACCCTATAAAACAAAACACCCTAGAATGTATTAATAGAAGAAGATAATTGGTAAATTGATATTCATTTGTTTGTGTAATTATACATTTAAATGGTGGTTATCTTCATTTTCTCCAGGGAAACTATTTTAGTACTTTTGTACATTCGGTTCTTTGGGAGGCATTTTCATTATTTCTAATAAATAAAATGCAATGAATTATAAAATGCTGCAAATGGCGTTTCTTTTTTATGCATAAAAGGAGAAAACAAGGAATATGATTAATGGCAAGAACTATGAGATTGGAATTTCTTAGTATTTTTCTCTCTGCTCTCAACCTCTCTCTTTCTATATTCCTCTCTGATAAATACAAATATTGTGTTAATAACTTACATCGTGGTGGTTTAGTCACTAAGTCGACTCTTGCCACCCCATATAGTGTAGCCCACCAATGTCTGTCCATGGGGCTTCCAAGGCAGGAATACTGGAGTGGGTCACTATTTTTTTTCTCCAGGGAATAACTTAAATAGCTTATATACTTAGAATCTTCATTGAGTTATTCAGTTCAGTTCAGTCACTCAGTCGTGTCTGACTCTTTGCGACCCCATGAATCGCAGCACGCCAGGCCTCCCTGTCCATCACCAACTCCCGGAGTTCACCCAGAGTCACGTCCATCGAGTCAGTGATGCCATCCAGCCATCTCATCCTCTGTCGTCCCCTTCTCCTCCTGCCCCCAATTCCTCCCAGCATCAGAGTCTTTTCCAATAGTGAAAACTGTTGATAGGTAATTATGTTTTAGGTATTAAACATAAATTTTTAGTACATTAAATTTAAATCCCTAAGCCAAAGAATTGAAAGTGATTTTGGGAGTAATTGGGCTTCCCTGGTGACTCGGAGAGTAAAGAATCCATCTGCATTGTGGCATACCTGGGTTCAGTTCCTGGGTTGGGAAGATCCCCTGGAGGAAAGCATGGCAACCCACTCCAGCATTAATGCCTAGAGGATCCCCATGGACAGAGAAGTGTGGTGGACTATAGTCCATGGGGTCGCAAAGAGTCGGACATGACTGAGCAACCAAGCACAGCACAGCATATGGGAGTAATTTAGTCAGTCAGTTCAGTCACTCAGTTGTGTCCGGCTCTTCACGACCCCATGGACTGCAGCACACCAGGCTTCCCTGTCCGTTGCCAACTCCTGGAGTTTACTTAAACTCATGTCCATCGAGTCGGTGATGCCATCCAACCATCTCATCCTCTGTCGTTCCCTTCTCCTCCCGCCTTCAATCTTTCCCAGTATCAGGGTCTTTTCTAATGAGTTTATTCTTCTCATGATGTGGCCAAAGTATTGGAGTTTCAGCTACAGCATCAGTCCTTCCAATGAATATTCAGGACTGGGAGTAATTAGTTTTCAAATTTTTCATTTAAATGAAAAAAAAATCTGCCCAGAAGAAATTCTTAAGAGATGAATTTAATTAAATTCCTCTTGCCAGGCAATTCCTTTCTACTTCCTTTTAAATGACTTCAGCTTGATGGACCATCTGTTCGTTGAGTCTGTTCAGGGCCTAACTTCAGCTTATTAAACCGGCCAGGTTACATTACTGTGAATTCCAGGTTTCATTCCTGCAGATGTTCCTGTCTTTGTGTCAAGTGGCCCCTGATTTCCTAAACCTTCTGCCTTAGAAATCATAGTGACAATCCTAGCCATTTTCATCCACTCATATGGCCTACTTGGATGACTTTACTTCAGTTTGGGATCTTCTGTCATATTTAAAATCTATAAAGAATAAGTCAGTCAAATCTTACTGCATGTAGTCTTGGCATCCAGTTATATCATTAGGATGCCCTAGGAGCCAATTAACAGAAACTAGCATATAAATGGGAAGAAACACAAACATGTTATTTCATAAGGGGAAGTCCAGGGGTACAGCAGACTCTAGGGTTACTCAGTCAGTCAGTTGCATGGTACTTTCATTCCTCTTATTCCTCCTTATCTGTCCTCTTTGACAGAAGCTTTTCTTCAGGCTGGTATGAAGCTGTTGGTAGGCATCTCTTCCAGACAAAACCATATCTCAAAGATGAAGAGAAGTGTTTCTGGTTTGGTTCATTCCAAAGAAAGCAGAAACTCTTTCCCCCAAAGCATTTCCCATCAGCTCCCCTTCCACCAGCAGATTTGCTCTGTTATTGGCCAGAACTGATTTGCACTCCTCCCCTACACTAGTCATTGCAAGGAGATTGCTTTCAATCATGCACCCCTTGAGTAGGGGATGCTGTCTCCTTCTGAACTACATGGTGATGTGAGGAGAGCAAATATCTTAACAACATTTGGATTTTTTCAAGAAGAAGAGAGAATGGACGCTAGTAGGCAACCAGTATTGCCTGCCATGTCACCATGCATTGCTTTGGTATTCATGGACCAAGCCTGGGCTGTGGAGTCAGACAGATCTGGGTTCAGTTCTTGAGTAAAGCTTGGACAGCCAAGTGACCTTGATCAAACAGCTTAGCATTTATGAGGTTCAGGGCTTTTTCCACTTTAAAGCAGATACAAATGTAAATATCCTTTAGGTTTATTTAAATTGTTAAGTAAGAATAGCTACAACAACTATAAAACAAAAAAATTTATAGACTTCTGTCCTCAGTAAGTTCTCAGTTTACTTTTTACCCTTCCATTAGTATTTGCTTAAAACTATAAACTCCCTATCCCAGGAAATCACTTCAAATTCTACAAATTTTACTAGTGGTTTAAAATGCAATAATTTTTCTTAGAAACACAGGGTCAAACCTCTTCCAATTTACTATATAGCACAGCATTTTGTTTCCTTTCTATTGAGCATAGAAGTGTTTATTATATTGGAATATTGGCAAATTTTTCATTTATAAAATAAAATATTAATGATTACATAACCTGTCTAGCACAAAGACAGTGCCATGTTGTTTTGACTTAGAAAACTGTAAATTATGCAAAAGGGTGAGAGTCAGATACACTAGACATAAAATATGTGTCAATTTGTCACAAAACCTGAAACAAGTAGAAACCAACTTCACCTTCATGAAATCTTATCCAACCTAATTTCAAACAATGTTTTGAATTAAAGTTGGTCTTAAGCCCACAATACCCAAATTGGAATTGAGTGGTCACCTTGCAATAAAATCTCATTCCAATTTTCAATTGAAAATAAATTTGATGGCTCTCTTTAAATATTTGAATTCATTTTTTTATGAGTTCAAATTCTTTAGATGGAAGGATATATGGTGAGTTCTGAGAGTAGGTTTGGAACAGGAAACTCAATGAACTTTTGCGCAGAGCAGCAGTAGAGGCACAGAACTTGAGAAGGGACTATGGATACAGCTTGGGGGAGGAGAGGGACAAGGAGAGGGTGGGAGGTATAGAGAGAGCAACATGGAAACATGCATTACCATACTTAAAATAGATAGCCAATGGGAACTTGCTATATGACTCAGGAAATTCAAACCTGGGCTTGGGAACAACCTAGAGGTGTGGGATGGAAAGAGAGGTGGGAAGGACTTTCAAATGGGAGGGGACATGGGTAAACCTATGGCTGATTCATGCTCATGTTTGGTAGAAGCCAATGCAATACTGTAAAGCAATTATCCTTCAATTAAAAATAAATAAATTTTTAAAAAGAGCTGTATAACTTGCATTGGTAAGTTCATTAATTATTCACTTAAACTTTTATAGTAAATGTATCTTGAGAGTAATAATTTCCCATCCTTTCTCAGGGTGCAATTTTTACCTTTTTACTCTAGGGCAGTCAGATAGAGTAAAAAAACAATCTGACTTTCCACTTTTCCTGCTTGGGAGTTGAGAGTCTTTATGAGAAATGATTTTACTTAAGCTCCTGTGTGGAGGAGCAGCTTACTTGAGCTCTAATTTGTCCCTGGTAACTGCTACCTCACAGCCTGTAACAAAAAGCCATGTTCTCAAGGCCTATATGTCCTTGGCCTCACAAGCTATGATTGGAACCTCTAACTCTGGTCTGGTTTCTCCAGCTTTTGCCCTGTTTCCTCTCTCTGGTGAGCCCTTTCTTACCAAGAATTTGGTTGATGCCATGCCTGAGTTTCTATCTCAGATTTTTTTAAAAATGATCTTTTAATTCAATCTCAGGTCTTTGGTGTTGCCTTAACTTTGAACTGGAATATAAAACCATGCAAATATACCCTGTCACCCTGCACCATCAGATTCTGCAGAGGACAGCCCTAAAACTGTAACTAGCTTCAGTTTCTATTATCTATTTTTAGTTGAAATACAGTAGGTCAACAGCATGGAATGTTAGTTCCAGGCGTACAACATAGTGATTTGATATTTCTATGCATTACAAAGTGATCACATTGATAATTCTAGTTACCATCTGGCACCATAGAAATTTATTACAATATTATTGACAATATCTCCATGCTGTATATTTCATCCCAATGGCTCATTTATTTTCTAACTGGAAAATTTATGCCTCCTGCTGCTGCTAAGTCGCTTCAGTCATGTCCGACTCTGTGCGACCCCATAGATGGCAGCCCACCAGGCTCCCCTATCCCTGGGATTCTCCAGGCAAGAACACTAGAGTGGGTTGCCGTTTCCTTCCCCAACGCATGAAAGTGAAAAGTGAAAGCGAAGTCGTTCAGTCGTGTCCGACTCTTCGCAACCCCATGGGCTGCAGCCTATCAGGCTCCTCCGTCCATGGGATTTTCCAGGCAAGAGTACTGGAGTGGGGTGCTAATCTCCCTCAAATTAATATTATATTTTCTTCAGATAAATAGTCAGAACTGGAATTGCTGGACTGTATGGAAGTTCTTCTTTTTTAAAATTTATTTGCAGTATTGTGTTGGTTTCTGCCAAATATCAATATGAATCAGCCATAGGTATACATATGTTCCCTCTCTCCCACCTCTCTCTCCATCCTACCCCTCTTGGTTGTTACAGAGCCCCAGCTTGAGTTCCCTGAGTTACACAGCAAATTCGCATTGGCTGTCTATTTTACACAGGGTAATGTATGTGACTGCAGCCATGAAATTAAAAGACGCTTATTCCTTGGAAGGAAAGTTATGACCAACCTAGAGAGCAGATTCAAAAGCAGAGACATTACTTTGCCAACAAATGTTCGTCTAGTCAAGGCTATGGTTTTTCCTGTGGTCATGTATGGATGTGAGAGTTGGACTGTAAAGAAGGCTGAGCACTGAAGAATTGATGCTTTTGAACTGTGGTGTTGGAGAAGACTCTTGAGAGTCCCTTGGACTGCAAAGAGATCCAACCAGTCCATTCTGAAGGAGATCAGCCCTGGGATTTCTTTGGAAGGAATGATGCTAAAGCTGAAACTCCAGTACTTTGGCCACGTCATGTGAAGAGTTGACACGTCATGTGAAGAAAAGACTCTGATGCTGGGAGGTATTGGGGGCAGGAGGAGAAGAGGATGACAGAGGATGAGATGGCTGGATGGCATCACTGACTTGATGGACGTGAGTCTTGGTGAACTCCGGGAGTTGGTGATGGACAGGGAGGCCTGGTGTGCTGTGATTCATGGGGTCGCAAAGAGTCGGACATGACTGAGCGACTGAACTGAACTGAACTGAATGTATGTTTACATGTTACTCTCTCCATGCACGGAGGGGAGCCTCCATGTCCATAGTCTGTTCTCTATGTCTGTGTCTCCATTGCTGCCCCACAAATAATTTCATCAGTACCATCTTTCTAGATTCCATATATATACGTTAGTATACAATATTTGTTTTTTTCTTCTGACTTACTTCATTGTGTATAAAAGGCTCTAGGTTCATTTACCTCATTACAGCTGGCTCAAATGTGTCCTTTTTATAGCTAATAGTCCATTATATATATGTACCACAACTTCTTTAACCATTCATCTGTCGATGGACATCTAGGTTGCTTCCATGTGCTAGCTATTGTAAGTAGTGCTGCAATGAACAATGGGATACATGTGTCTTTTTCAATTTTGGTTTCCTCAAGGTATATGCCTAGGAGTGGGATTGTTGGGTCATATGGTGGTCTTATTCCTAGTTTTTAAAGGACTCTCTGCACTGTCTTCCATAGTGGCTGTATCAATTTACATTCCCATCAACAGTGTGAGAGGTTTCCCTTTTCTCCACACCCTCTCCAGTTTTTATTGTTTGTAGACTTTTTGAGGATGGTCATTCTGACTGGTGTGAGGTGATATCTCATTGTCATTTTGATTTGCATTTCTCTAATAATGAGCTATACTGAGCAGCTTAACTCTTATCACTATTATTCAACATAGTTCTGAAAGTCCTGGCTATGGCAATCAGAGAGAAAAAGAAACAAAAGGAATCCAGATTGGAAAAGAAGCAAAACCCTCACTGTTTGCAAATGACATGACAGTATACACAGAAAACCCTAAAGATACTATCAGAAAATTACTAGAGCTAACAAGTGAATTTAGTCAAGTCACAGGATCAATACACAGAAATCACTTACATTCCTATATGCTAACAATGAAAAATCAGAAAGAGAAATTAAAGAATCAATCCCATGCACCATTGCAACAAAAAAAGAATAAAATATCTAGGAATAAACTCCCTAAGGAGACAAAAGAGCTGTATATAGAAAACTGTAAGACATTGATGAAAGAAATCAAAGACGACATAAAGAAATGGAGAGATATTCCATGTTCCGTGTGAGGTGGTATCTTCATTGTCATTTTGATTTGCATTTCTCTAATAATGAGCTATACTGAGCAGCTTAACTCTTATCACTATTATTCAACATAGTTCTGAAAGTCCTGGCTATGGCAATCAGAGAGAAAAAGAAATAAAAGGAATCCAGATTGGAAAAGAAGCAAAACTCTCACTGTTTGCAAATGACATGACACTATACATAGAAAACCCTAAAGATACTATCAGAAAATTACTAGAGCTAACAAGTGAATTTAGTAAAGTCACAGGATACAAAATCAATACACAGAAATCACTTGCATTCCTATATGCTAACAATGAAAAATCAGAAAGAGAAATTAAAGAATCAATCCCATGCACCATTGCAACAAAAAAAGAATAAAATATCTAGGAATAAACTCCCTAAGGAGACAAAAGAGCTGTATATAGAAAACTGTAAGACATTGATGAAAGAAATCAGAGATGACATAAAGAAATGGAGAGATATTCCATGTTCCTGGGCTGGAGGAATCAATACTGTGAAAATGACTAACTACCAAATGCAATCTACAGATTCATTGTGATCCCTATCAAATTACCAATGGCATTTTTCACAGAACTAGAACAAAGAATTTTACAATTCATATGGAAACAAAAGACTCCAAATAGCCAAAGTAATAATGAGAAAGAAGAATGGACCTGGAGCCTTCCTGACTTTACACTTCAAACTACAGTCATCAAGAGAGTATGATACTGGCATAAAAACAGAAATATAGGCAAATGGAATAAAATAGAAAATCCAGAGGTAAACCCACATACTTCTGCATACCTTATTTTTGACAAAGGAGGCAAAAATATACAATAAGGCAAAGATAATATCTTCAATAAGTAATTCTGGGAAAATCAAACAGCTACAAGTAAAAGAATGAAATTAGAACATTTCTTAATGCCATACACAAAGATAAACTGAAAATGGATTAAAAACCTAAATGTAAGGCCAGAAATTGTAAAACTCTTAGAGGAAAACAGGCAGAACACTCAATGACATAAATCACAGCAAGATCCTCTATGACCTATCTCCTAGAGTAATGGAAAAAAATAAAAAATAAAAAAGTTGGGCTTAATTAAACTTAAAAGCCTTTGCTCAGCAAAGCAAACTATATATGAGGTGAGAAGACAACCCTCAGAATGGGAGAAGTAATAACAAATGAAACAACTGACAAAGGAGTAATTTCCAAAGTATACACGTGGCCCACACAAGTCAATATCAGAAAAACAAGCAACACAATCAAAAAGTGGGAAGAAGATCTAAACAGATATTTCTCCAAAGAAGACATAAAGATGGATAATAAACACATGAAAAAATCCTTTTAATTTTTTAAGAAAACTGTATACTGTTTCCACAGTGACTGCACCAATTCACATTACCACCAACAGAGAAAGAGGGTTTCCTTTGGTCCACATCTTTACCAATACTTGTTCTTTGCTGTCTTTTTTTTTTTTGTTGATAATAACCATTCTGACAGGTATGTTTGGTTTTGATATGCATTTCCCTGCTGATTAGTGACATTGAGCATCTTTTCATGTGCCTGTTGGCCATCTTTATGTCTTTGGAAAAATGTCTATTTAGGTCCTCTGCTCATCTCTTAATTAGAAATATTATTTTAACCAGTTTATACTTTTACTCAATTTCATATTGGTGTACTAAAAAATATATTTGGCTTCTTATGTGAGGGCAATATAAATTAGTTTTATTTTGAGGGAGCAGTCTAAAATACTTAAGCATGACTATGTATTTATATTCTCTTTTAATTTTTCTTCTTATTAACTTTTTATTGAAGTATACTTGATTTACAGCATCATATTATTTTAGGTATTTAGCATAGTGATTCACCATTTTTGCAAATTATATTCAATTATACAGTATTACAAGATAAAGGTTATAATTCCATGTGTTATACAGTATGTTTTTGCTGCTTATCTATTTTATACACAATAGTGTCTATCTGTTCGTCTCATATCACTAGTTTGTCCTCTGTTCACCTCTCTCCTTTGGTAACCCCAAGTTTGTTTTCTGTATCTGTGAGTCTGCTTGCATTTTTCATATGCATTCACTTGTATTGGATTCCACTTATAAGTCATATCATGGACTACTTGTCTTTCCCTGTTTGACATTTCATTAAGCATAATATTCTCTAGATCCATTCATGCTAATGCAAATGGCAGAATTTCATTGTTTTTTTTTTATGGCTGACTAATAACCCATTTAAAACTATATACCACGTCTTCATCCACCCATCTGTAGGTAGGCATTTGTGTTGTTTCCATGTCTCGACTGCTGTAAATAGTGCTGCTGTGAACATTGGGATGCATGTATCTCTTTGAGCTCTTGGAATGGAAGAATTAATATTGCTAAAATGGCCATACTATCCAAAGCAATCTACAGATTTTTAAAAATTCCTACCAAATCACCCATGATGTTTTTCATAGAAATATAGCAAATAATCCTAAAATTTATATGGAACCAAAATAGATCCAGAATTGCAAAATTAATCCTGAGAATAAAGAACGAAGCTGGAGGCATAACCCTTCCAGACTTCAGATAGTACTATAAGCTACAGTAATCAGAATAGCATAATGATGGCACAAAAACAGATATATGGATCAGTGGAACACAATAGAGCATCCAGAAATAAACCCTCAAGCCGATGGTCAAGTAAATTGTAACAAAGGAGGCAAGAATAAATAATGGAGAAAAGATAGTCTGCAGCAAGTTGTGCTGGGAAAGCTGGAATCTTCATGCAGATCAATGAAGTTAAGAACACTCCTTCACATCATACATGAAGATAAACTCAAAATGGCTTAAAGACTTAAATGTAAGATGTGATGCTATAAAACTCCTAGAAGGGAACATAGGCAAAACATTCTCTAACATAAATCATAGCAATGTTTCTTATATTCTCAAGTCAGTCTCCTAAGGCAAAATAAATAAAAGTAAAAACAAACAATTGTGACCTAATCAAATTTAAATGCTTTTGCATAACAAAAGAAACCATAAACAAAATTAAACGACAACCTACAGAATAGGAGAAAATATTTACAAATGATGAAACTGACAAGGGATTAATATATAAAATATAAACAGCTTATACAGCTCCAGAAAGCCAAACAACCAAATTCAAAACTGGCCAGAAGACCTAAATAGACATTTTTCCAAAGAAAATTTACAAATGGCCAATAAGCACATGAAAAGATGCTCAGCATCATTAATTATTAGAGAAATTAAAATGAAAACTACATTGAGGTATCACCTCATACAACCAGAATCAGTTCAGTTCAGTTACTCAGTCATGTCCGACTCTCTGCAACCCCATGGACTGCTGTATGCCAGGCTTCCCTGTCCATCACCAACTCCTGGAACTTGCTCAAACTCATGTCCATTGAGTCGGTGATGCTATCCAACCATCTCATCGTATGTCGTCTCCTTCTCCTCCTGCCTTCGATCATTCCCAGCATCAGGGTCTTTCAAATGAGTCAGTTATTCGCATCAGGTGGCCAAAATATTGGAGTTTCAGCTTCAGTTTCAGTCCTTCCAATGCATACTTAGGATTGATTTCCTTTAGTTATTTGACATGAAGTGATGGGACCAGATGCCATGATCTTAGTTTTCTGAATGTTGAGTTTTAAACCAACTTTTTCACTCTTCTCTTTCACTTTCATCAAGAGGCTCTTTATTTCTTCTTTGCTTTCTGCCGTAAGTGTGATGTTATTTGCATATCTGAGGTTATTGATATTTCTCCCTGCAATATTGATTGCAGCTTGTGCTTCATCCAGTCTAGCATTTCTCATGATGTACTCTGCATATACTCTGACTTCCCTGGTGGCTTAGACGGTAAACTGTCTGCCTACAATGCGGGAGACCTGGGTTCAATCCCTGGGTTGGGATGATCCCCTGGAGAAGGAAATGGCAACCCACTCCAGTATTCTTGCCTGGAAAATCCCATGGGCGGAGGAGCCTGGTAGGCTACAGTCCATGGGGTCCCAAAGAGTCGGACATGACCGAGCAACTTCACTTTCACTTTCACTTTACATGTAAGTTAAATAAGCAGGGTGACAATGTACAGCCTTGGCGTACTCCTTTCCTGATTTGGAACCAGTCTGCTGTTCCATGTCCTTTCTAACTGTTGCTTCTTGATCTGCATACAGATTTCTCAGGAGGCAGGTCAAGGGGTCTGGTATTCCCATCTCTTTCAGAATTTTCCACAGTTTGTTGTGATCCACACAATCAAAGGCTTTGGCATAGTCAATAAGGCAGAAGTAGATGTTTTACTGGAACTCTCTTGCTTTTTTGATAATCCAACAGATGTTGGAAATTTGATCTCTGGTTCCTCTGCTTTTTCTAAATCCAGCTTGAATATCTGGAAATTCACAGTTCACCTACTGTTGAAGCCTGGCTTGGAGAATTTTGAGCATTACTTTACTAGCCTATGAGATGAATGCAATTGTGCAGTAGTTTGAGCAATCCTTTGGTATTGCCTTTCTTTGGGATTGGAATGAAAAATCTTTTCCAGTCCTGTGACCACTGTTGAATTTTCCGAATTTGCTGGCATATTGAGTGTAGCACTTTCACAGCATCATCTTTTAGGATTTGAAATAGCTCAACTGGATTTCCATCACCTCCACTAGCTTTGTTCTTAGCAATGCTTCCTAAGGCCCACTTGACCTCACATTCCAAGATGTCTGACTCTAGGTGAGCGATCACAGCTTCATGATTATCTGAGTCATGAAAATCTTTGTTTAGTTCTTCTGTGTATTCTTGTCACCTATTCTTTTGTCTACTGCTTCTGTTAAGTCCATACCATTTTTGTCCTTTATTGAGCCCTTCTTTGCATGAAATGTTCCCTTGGTATCTCTAATTTTTTTGAAGAGATCTCTAGTCTTTCCCATTCTATTGTTTTCCTCTATTTCTTTGCACTGGTCACTGAGGAAGGCTTTCTTATCTCTCCTTGCTATGCTTTGGAACTTTGCATTCAAATGGGTATATCTTTTCTTTTCTCTTTTTTTAAAATATAAATTTATTTATTTTAATTGAAGGCTAATTTCTTTACAATATTGTAGTGGTTTTGCCATACACTGACATGGATCCACCATGGGTGTACATGAGTTCCCCATCTTGAACCCCCCTCCCACCTCCCTCCCCATCCCATCCCTCTGGGTCATCCCAATGCACCAGCCCCAGCACCCTGTCTCATGCTTTGAACCTGGACTGGCGTTCCTTTTCACATACGATAATATACATGTTTCAATGCCATGTATATTATCATATGGACTTGAAACATGTATATTTCCTTTTCGCCTTTGCCTTTCACTTCTCTTCTTTTCACAGCTATTTGTAAGGCCTCCTCAGCCATTTTGCCTTTTTGCATTTCTTTTTCTTGGGGATGGTCTTGATCCCTGCCTCCTGTACAGTGTCACAAACCTCTGTCCATTGTTCTTCAGGCACTCTGTATAACAGATCTAATCTCTTGAATCTATTTGTCACTTCCAGTGTATAATCATGAGGGATTTGATTTAGGTCATACCTGAATGGTCTAGTGGTTTTTCCTAGTTTCTTCCATTTAAGTCTGAATTTAGCAATAAGGAATTCATGATCTGAGTTATAGTCAGCTCCCAGTCTTGTTTTTGCTGACTCTATAGAGCTTCTCCATCTTTGGCTGCAAAGAAATATAATCAATCTGATTTTGGTGTTGACCATCTGGTGATGTCCATGTGTAGAGTCTTCTCCTGTGTTGTTGGAAGAGGATGTATAGTCCATGGGATTCTCCAGGTCAGAATACTGTAATGGGTAGCCTTTCCCATCTCCAGGGGATCTTCCCAATCCAGAGATTTAACCCAGGTCTCCCACACTGCAGGCAGATTCTTTACTAGCTGAACCACAAAGGAAACCCTACAATCAGAATGGCCAATATCTAAAAGTGTGATTTTCCATTTCCTGTAGAGTTGGACATGACTGAGTTTACTAATACTTTGTACAATATACATACAATTGTCCATATATTTGTATATGAACAACAATAGAAAAATATGTTTCACTTTTGCTGCTTTTAGTATTCTTTAACTTTGTCATTTTAATTATGACAAATTGATTGGTTATTTGATTATGTCTTGGGGTTGGTCTGTTTGGGTCCATCTTGTTTGGGACCACCTGTGCTTTCTGTTCCTGGAAATCAGTTTCCTTCTTTAGACTTGGAAAATTTTTAGCCATATTTTCTTCAAATACATTTAGATCCCCTTCTCTTTCTTTTCTCCTTCTGAAACCCCTATAATGCAAATATTGACATATTTAATGATATCTCAGAGATCTTGTATGTTACATTTATTTTTTCCCCCATTTTTCTTTCTATCTGCTTTTCTGACTGGTGATTTTCATTATCTTATTTTCCAGATAAGTTATGTGCTCTTCTGTGTCATTTAGTCTGCTATTCATTGTTTCTAGAGTGATTTTTTAAAATTTCAGATACTGAATTGCTTATTTTTGATTGGTTATTTCTTATATTTTCCTGTTTCTTACTGAAGTGATCTATGCTTAGATAAATTCTCTTCCCTAATTCAGTTGGCATTTTATTAACAAAGTTTTGAATTCTTTATCTGGTAAATTGCTGTATTGTTTATTTTTTCAGGGATTTTCTCTTGCTCTTTCCACTGATAGTAGATTCTCTGCCTTTTCAGTTTACTTTACTTTCTGTGTCTGTATGACTTTAGGTGAAACAGTTACTTGCTGTGTCCTTAAAGGGGTTTTCTTATGTGGATGTGTCCCTATATGGACTGTATTTGCCCATGGCATTTGGTGGGAGGGCTGGATTTGATGTGAATGCCAGTCATGTCTTTCTTCAGGGTGTATCGGCTTCTACCCCCTTAGTAGGGGATATGACTCATGAAGGAGGAGCTAGAGCCTATGCAAGATGTGAGGTAGCACTTCCTTTCTGCTCATTGGCTATCTGTGCCCTGTCAAAGCTGAGATCACCTAAGCTGCCAGAGCGGAAGCCTGGAGGGCTGGGCTTGAGCTGACTCTGTTCCCTTTAAGTGTGATTTCCTCTCAGTATACTGGGGTCTTTGATCCAAAGAAGGGTAGTACTAAAGCAAGGGGGCTCACATGCTTACAGAAGTTTCATGCTCTGCCTATGTAGGTGTTTGCAGCCTATGGATGCATGTTTTTGGGGTTGTGATTGTCCCAGGTTGAGTGTTGCACTGTAGCATGGAGTGACTAGGGCTGGAACATTCCTTTGGCTGGGACTAGCGTGTGCAGCAAGGCAGTGATGGGAAATCTGGCAGCCACAGTGGTGTCAGAAATCTGGGCTGCTTCTGGGACATCAATTGAATAAGTGCCAATGATGACCTCTATCACCACACCTGGACCACACCCTGGGCCCTTGGGTCACCTCTGTGTAACTATGTCAAATCTTTCCCCAGGTCCTGGCTGCCCTAGGTCCAGTACCAAGCTGTGGTATGGAGGAAACACAGCCAGTGTGTTCACTCAGCTGGGTCTGGGAGCAAGGCAAGTTGGCAGTCACTATAGCTGCCCTGCCTGGGAGCAAGTTAGCACTCATACCCTCCTCACGAATGGAGTCTAGCCTTTTAGGGCCTTCTATTTGTCCCAGTGGTTCTCTGAGCAACTAAGGGTGATGGTCTCCTATGCATAAGACCCCAACAGGAATGCCCAATCTGTTGCTCAACCCACTCACTTTCCAGGGTGAGCGCCTGCCCATACAATCACCCACTTCTTCTGAGTCCCTTCCCAGGGACACAGGTGCTGACCCAACTACTTTTCTTACACTCTTACTTGATTACATGTGTGTCTTTCTTCAGACTTGGTTGTCCAGGAGTCTTTCTGCAAATTTCCTGTTAGTTTTTTAATGAGACTTGTTCCACATATAGGTACATTTTTTGACATGTTCATGGTAAGGATGTGAGCTTCACATCCTCCTCTGGGTTGTTTATTTTTTGATGTTCAGTTCAGTTCAGTTCAGTCGCTCAGTCGAAAGTTAAGTGATTTTATCAGAACAGTGTTTGTAACTGTGACCTGACTTTATTGTAAAACTAGCTATCCATCAGTTCAGTTCAGTTTAGTTCAGTTGCTCAGTTGTGTCCGATTCTTTGTGACCCCATGAATTGCAGCATGCCAGGCCTCCCTGTCCATCATCAATTCCTGGAGTTCACTCAAACTCACATCCATCGAGTCAGTGATGCCATCCAGCCATCTCATCCTCTGTCGTCCCCTTCTCCTCCTGCCCTCAATCCCTCCCAGCATCAGAGTCTTTTCCAATGAGTCAACTCTTTGCATGAGGTGGCCAAAGTATTGGAGTTTCAGCTTTAGCATCAGTCCTTCCGAAGAACACCCAGGACTGATCTCCTTTAGAATGGACTGCTTGGATCTCCTTGCAGTCCAAGGGACTCTCAAGAGTCTTCTCCAACACAAAGTTCAAAAGCATCAATTCTTCGGCACTCAGCCTTCTTCACAGTCCAACTCTCACATCCATACATGACCACTGGAAAAACCATAGCCTTGACTAGACAGACCTTTGTTGGCAAAGTAATGTCTCTGCTTTTGAATATGCTGTCTAGGTTGGTCATAACTTTCCTTCCAAGGAGTAAGCGTCTTTTAATTTCATGGCGGCAGTCACCATCTGCAGTGATTTTGGAGCCCCAAAAAATAAAGTCAGCCACTGTTTCCACTGTTTCCCCATCTATTTACCATGAAGTGATGGTACTGAATGCCATGATCTTCGTTTTCTGAATGTTGAGCTTTAAGCCAACTTTTTCACTCTCCACTTTCACTTTCATCAAGTCTCTTTAGTTCTTCTTAATTTTCTGCCATAAGGGTGCTGTCATATGCATATCTGAGATTATTGATATTTCTCCTGGCAATCTTGATTCCAGCTTATGCTTCTTCCAGCCCAGCGTTTCTCATGATGTACTCTCTATATGTTAAATAAGTAGGGTGACAATATATAGCCTTGACGTACTCCTTTTCCTATTTGGAATCAGTTTGTGGTTCTGTGTCCAGTTCTCACTGTTGCTTCCTGACCTGCATACAGATTTCTCAAGAGGTAGGTCAGGTGGTCTGGTATTCCCATCTCTTGAAGAAATTTCCACAGTTCATTGTGATCCACACAGTCAAAGGCTTTGGCATAGTCAATAAAGCAGAAATAGATGTTTTTCTGGAACTCTCTTGCTTTTTCGATGATCCAGCAGATGTTGGCAATTTGATCTCTGGTTCCTCTGCCTTTTCTAAATCCAGCTTGAACATCTGGAAGTTCATGGTTCATGTATTGTTGAAGCCTGGTTTGGAGAATTTTGAGCATTACTTTACTAGCATGTGAGATGAGTAAAATTGTGCAGTAGTTTGAGCATTCTTTGGCATTGCCTTTCTTTGGGATTGGAATGAAAACTGACCTTTTCCAGTCCTGTGGCCACTGCTGAGTTTTCCAAATTTGCTAGCATATTAAGTGCAGCACTTTCACAGCATCATCTTCCAGGATTTGAAATAGCTCAACTGGAATTGTATGGATGTGAGAGTTGGACTATGAAGAAGGCTGAGCGCTGAAGAGTTGATGCTTTTGAACTGTGGTGTTGGAGAAGACTCTTGAGAGTCCCTTGGACTGCAAGGAGATCCAACCAGTCCATTCTGAAGGAGATCAGTCCTGGGATTTCTTTGGAAGGACTGATGCTAAAGCTGAAACTCCAGTACTATGGCCACCTCATGCAAAGAGTTGACTCATTGGAAAAGACTCTGATGCTGGGAAGGATTGGGGGCAGGAGGAGAAGGGGATGACAGAGGATGAGATGGCTGGATGGCATCACTGACCCGATGGATGTGAGTCTGAGTGAACTCCGGGAGTTGATGATGGACAGGGCGGCCTGGCATGCCGCGATTCATGGGGTCGCAAAAAGTCGGACACGACTGAGCGAATGAACTGAACTGAATTGAACTGGAATTCTATTACCTTTTGATATTAAGTTGTATGAATTATTGGTGCATTTTGAATATCAACCCCTTTTTTATTATATTGTTTTTAATATCTTTTCCCATTTAATAGGTTGCTTTTTCTTTTGATAGTTTCCTTTGCGGTGCAAAAGTTTCTTAGTTTGATGTAGTTCCATTATTTATTTTGCTTTTGTTTCAGTTTCCTGAGTAGACATATCCAAAAGAAAATATTGCTAAGGTCAATGTCCAAAAGTTTACTGCCCATGTTTTCAAGGAGTTTTATAGTTTCAGGTATACATTTATGTCTTTAGTCCATTTTGAGTTTACTTTTGTATATGTGATGTGAGAAAGTAGTCCAGTTTGATTCTTTTGCATGTAGCTGTCTAATTTTCCCAAGTTTTGAGAGACTATGTCATAGATTAATTGACCATATAACATGGGACTTTTTCTGGGGTCTCTATTCAGTTCCGTTGTTCTATGTACCTGTATTTTTTCTTTGTGCCAGTACCATACTGTTCTGATTGCTGTAACTATGTAGTATGTAGTATAATTGGAGATCAGGGAGCATTATACCTCCATTTCTGTTCCTTTTCCTCAAGATTGTTTTGACCATTCAGTGTATTCTGTTTTTCTATACAAATTTTAGAATTTTTTTGTTTTGGTTCTGTGAAAAATGCCATTGATACTTTGATATCAGTGGGATTGCATCAAATCTGTAGATTTCCTTGGGTAGTAAGGTCATTTTAACAATATTAATTATTTCAGCCTATGAGTATAATATATATATTTCCAATGTGCTTTTTCAATTTATTTAATCAACGTCTTATAGTTTTCTTAGTGCAAGTTTTTAGTTCAAGTCCTACTGCTGTGGTATGGGCAACTGCTTTGTGAAGGTAGGACTGGTCCTGGCCCAGTAGGTAGCCAGACATGTGGAAAGGCTGCTGGTGGGCAGGCCTGGCTTCTGAGGATGCCGGCTGAAGGCTCTAGGGGCCCTGGGGTTGATGCTGGCCTGCTGGATAATATGGCACCTTTTCAATGTTTTGAGGGAAAAAGTTACTCCTATATTATATAATACTATATAATGCTTAGGTATATTTCTTGGCTCTTTCTGAGGTTTTGTAAATCTACTGATTTTTTCTAAAAAAAGGTGATGTAGCTTAAAGGTTTAGAGCATGGTATCTGGAGCCAGAATATCTTGATTTCAGTCCTAACTCTGTTTTTAAAACCTGTGTGAATTAGAGCATAATACTCAGCTTCTCTGTGCCTAAGTTTACTTGTTACCAGTATAAGAGAAATTATTGTAGTCCCTACTTTATGACATAGTGTGAGGATCAAACTAATACATATAAAACACACATTTGAATACATGAATAAATTATATATTAAACTTTAAGTATTATTCTAATTTGTTTTCTAGTATTATTTCCTTAGCTTTTTGTTAATATTGCATTCTTTACATTATTATAGCTTCATAAAAAAGCCAGATATATGATAAAGCCAGTTGCCTCTTCTGTTCTTTTTCAAAATTGACCTTGATACAGACTTCTTCTTCTGGTCAGGAATAACAGAGGTTGGCTTTGCCCTCTGCCTTATACAATTGAAATATATGAAACAACGTGTTTTAGATATTGAACAATGGCAGAATAGGACAGTGATCCCTGAGAGAAGGGAAACAAATGAAGTGAACTTTATGATTGCCTCAGTTTACTGTCTGGAAGGAATTTCCAAAGCCAAGGAGGAACCAAAACAGTGTATTGCCTCCCAAGTTGTGGAGACATAGTTCAGAATTCAGGGAGACTAACATGCCTAGGATATTCAGGACAGAATATTAGACAGGAGGGAACTGGAGAGACAGAGAATATTGGAATTCTGTAGAGGGTTTGACAATCCTCAGATATGTGCTGATCAGTGCCTGCCTATGAGGAAACTATCTCAGGCCAGGATAAGAACCACTGTGAACAAGAAGGTGAAGAATTCCTGAAGTTTACACAAGGTTGGAGTAATTCACATTCCCAATAGCCAGACTGAAAAAATCTCATAATATATCTGGCACTGGGTTAAGTATTCAGTGAACATTTTACTTTAATAAGATCCAAATAGCTCTTGGACTTAAGCCTCCTCTGATTCCACTTAACAAAGCTTAATAGCAAACTTGACATTTATTTGTTTCCAAATAATTTTACTGGGTTCCAGAAGACTGCTAAAAATATTTCAAGAAATGAAAAAATTTCACACCTAATAATGTAAAATTCACAAGGTTTGCCATTCAGTTAAAAAAAATGTATTGGTTATGCAGAGAGGCAGGAATATAGAATCCGTAATGAGAAGGAAATGAACTCAATAAAAATAGACCCAGAAATGATGCAGATGATAGAATTATTAGAAAAGGACATTAAAGCAGCCTTTACAAAGCACTATGTCAAAAAAGGTAGAGTGAAGCATTCCATGTTAATGGAAGGTATAGAAGACACCTCTCCCCCAAAGGTAAAATGAGAGTCACTCCTGGTGATGGCACATACATACAATATCTTAGAAGAAAATACATTGGATGATGTTAATAGCATATCAGACAATTTAGAAGAAAATATTAGTGAATTTTGAGGCAAAGGGATAGAAATAGTCTCAAATTAAGCATAGAAAGAAAAAGGACTAAAAATAAATGAACCAGAGCAACAGGAAACTGTGGGATAAATTTAAGTTGTCTGAAGATATGTTTAACTAGGGAACTCCCAGAAAGATGAATTGGGGAGTGGCAATAAAAAACGATGGAAGAAATAATGGCTGGAAATTTTCAAAATTTATGTAAATTATAAACATATCGATCTTCAAAACTCAACAAACCACAAACATAGGAAGCATGAAGAAAAAACACCAAGGCACATCATAAAAAACTGCTTAAATTTGGTAAAATAAAGAAACTCTTAAAGGGATTAAAAGAGCTTCTTGATGAAGGCGGAAGAGGGGAGTAAAAAGGTTGGCTTAAAACTCAACATTCAAAAAATGAAGATCATGGCATCCAGTCCCATCACTTCATGGCAAATAGATGGGGGAACAAAATCACTGCAGATGGTTCACTGCAGCCACAAAATTAAAAGATGCTTGCTTCTTGGAAGAAAAGCTATGATGAACCTAGACAGAGTATTAAAAAGCAGAGACATCACTTTGCTAACAAAGGTCCATATAATCAAAGCTATGATTTTTCTAGTATTCATGTACAGATGTGAGGATAGGACCATAAAGAAGACTGAGCACCAAATAATTGATGCTTTTGAACTGTGGTGCTGGAGAAGACTCTTGAGAGTCCTTTGGACTCTAAGGAGATCCAACCAGTCCATCCTAAAGGAAATCAACCCTGAATATTCATTGGAAGGACTGATACTGAAGCTGAAGCTCCAATACTTTGGCCACCTGGTGGGAAGAGCCAACTCAGTGGAAAAGACTCTGGTGCTGGGAAAGATTGAGGGCAGGAAGAGAAAGGGGCAACAGAGATGAGATAGTTGGATGACACCATTGACTCAATGGACATGAATTTGAGCAACCTCCTGGAGACAGTGAAGGACAGGGAAGCTGGCACGCTGCAGTCCATGGGGTCACAAAGGGTCGGACACAACTGAGTGACTTAACTGAACTGAACACAGACAGAAGTAGAATGACCATAGCACAAAAGTCAGAATTGGTGAAATGTAAGTAAGATGTTATATAAGGTATCTCCAGTGAGGGATAAAGTAGTATAATATTACTTGAAAGTAGAGTGGTAAGTTGAAGGTGTATACTACTAACCCTACAGTGACCACTAAAAAACAAGAAGAGTATCTAACAAGGAAATAAACGAAAATATAATATATGAATTTTTTATTACTATGCAACAATTACCACAAATTTAACGTTAGACAGCATATATTTATTATTTCACAGTTTCTGTGGGTCAGGAATCCAGGCATAGTTAGCCTAGTCCTTGCTGAGGATCTCATGTGACTGAAATTCAAGGGGTTGCCTTGGCTTCATTCTTAGCCAGAGGTTTGGCTCAGGAAGATCTGTTTCTAAGCTCATGCAAGCTACAGGCAAAATTCACTTAATTGTGTTTGCATGACTTTGTTGTTGTTGTTGTAAGTCAGAGACCACTCTCAGCTCCTAGGGCTGCTCTCAGATCTTTGCTATGCTGTCCTCACAGGCTATTCCACATCATGGGAACTTAAGTCTTCAAGTTCAGCAGGAAAATCTCTACACTCTAATCTCCCTTTCTAAGGAAGGACTGGACCTTAAAAAAAAAAAAAAGGCTCACCAAGGATAATATCTTCTTGATTAATTCAAAATTCATTGTTCAGGGGCCTTAATTACAGAAAAATGTCTTTATATTTGCTATATAAGTGTGCTCTGCTAAGTCCCTTCAGTCATGCCCAACTCTTTGTGACCCTATGGACTGTAGCCCACCTGGCTCCTCTGTCCATGGGATTCTCCAGGCAAGAATACTGGTGTGGTTGCCATGTCCTCCTCCAGGGAATCTCGCTGACCCAGGGCTCAAACCCGAGTCTCCAGTGGCTCCTGTATTGTGGGCAGATTTCCTTTACTGCTGAGCTTCCTGAGAAGCCCCCAAGTAGTGTGAACAAATAAAGGGAGTAAAATTCCATCACATTCATGAGCCCTGTGCACACTCAAGGGTAGAGGAATAAACAGAGTGCACAAACCTGGGGCAACAATCTTGAGAGACATCTGAGAGTTGTGCCTGCCATATGGATGAATAAATAAGACTTAACAAATATTAAAGAGGGAAGAAAAAGGAAAAAGTGAACACAGAAGAGATGGGACAAATGTAAAGCAAAAAGCAGTAGATTTAAACTGAACAATATCAATACTCATATTAAATTTAAATGATCTAAATACCAAAATTAAATGGCAGAGTTTTTTCTGTTGGATAAAGAAGCCAGATGACTATGTGCTGTCTATATGAAACCCATTTAAAATATAAACACACAAATAGATTAAAAGTAAAAGAACAGAAAAATAAACCATCCCAATACTAACCAAAGGAAAGCTAGAGTGGCTTTATTTATAACAAAGTCAATTTCAGAATCTTACTAACAGTAAATAAAGTCCTTTAATAATAAGTAAAGGGTAACTTTATGCAGGGGGCATAAAAATTTTAAATGTTTATTTATTAATAACAAAGTTTCAAAATACATGAAGCCACAATGCTCTAACTGAAAGGAGAAATAGATTCCAGATGTAGTTGAAGAATCAGCACCCATATTTCAACAAATAGTAAAAATAAAATCAGTAAACAGAAGCCTTGAACAGCACTTTTGATCGATGTAACCTAACTGACATTTTGCAAACATGCTAGCCAATGACAGCAGGATATGCATTCTCAACCTTGGCACTATTTGCATTTTATCCTGGATAACTCTTGTGGGAGGCTGTCTTTTGAACTGTAGGATGTTTGGCAGCATCCTCAGCCTTTACCTACTGGATGCTGGCAATATATTGCCTTCATTATAACAAACAAAAATGTCTTCAGGCTTTGCCAAATGTTCCTTAGGGGCACAATCATCCAAGTTGAAAATTGATGATTTAAAACATGGTTTTACTTTGAAAAGTATATTTGAGGAAAAATATGGCTAGCTAGTTTCCCAATAAAGTCAGGTCACAGTTTCAAACACTGTTCTGATAAAATTAGTGGGCTTTCAAAAATTTAGTAACAATCCTCTGAGTTCCATTGCAAAATGTGGACTTGGGCTGTGGTTTATTCATGAATCTTCATTGCTATGTTAGTTAGAAACTGGCACACGGTGAATCAGCACTCCTCATTTTGTGCCATTATTTATCCATTTAATTCAACAACTGTTTATAAAACTGCCTTCTATCAGCTAGTTGCTGTTCTAGCATTGGGAATGTATCAGAGAACAAATGAATGCTCTTCCCTTAACAGAGCTCACATTTGGTAGAAGAATAGAATAATAAACAAGCAAATTCTCCAAGCAAGGCTTCAATAGCATGTGAACAGAGAATTTCCAGGTGTTCAAACAGGATTTAGAAAAGGCAGAGGAACCAGAGATCAAATTGCCAACATCCGTTGGATCATAGCAAAAGCAAGGGAATTTAAGATAAACATCTACTTCTGCTTCATAGACTATGGAAAGTCTTTGACTATGTGGATCACAACAAACTGTGCAAAATTCTTCAAGAGATGGGAATACCAGACCACCTTACCTGCCTCCTGAGCAACCTGTATGTATGTCAAGAAGCAACAATTAGGACTGGACATGGAACAATGGACTGGTTCCAAATTGGGAAAAGAGTACATCAGGCTGTATACTGTCACCCTGCTTATTTAACTTATATGCAGAGTATATCATGCAAAATGCCAGGCTGGATGAAGTACAAGCTGGAATCAAGGTTGCAGGGAGAAATATAAATAACCTCAAATATGCAGATGACACCACCCTTATGGCAGAAAGTAAAGAGGAATTAAAGAGCCTCTTAATGAAGCTGAAAGAGGAGAACAAAAAAGTTAACTTAAAACTCAACATTCAAAAAACGATCATGGCATCCAGTCCCATCATTTCATGGCAAATAGATGGAAAAACAATGAAAACAGAGACTATTCTGGGGGTTCCCAAATCACTGCAGATGGTGACTGCAGCCATGGAATAATAGATGCTTGCTCATTGGAAGAAAATCTATGGCAGACCTCGTGAAAGTGGCTCAGTTGTGTCCGAGTTCTTTGAGATCCCATGGACTATACAGTCCTTGGAATTCTCTAGACCAGAATACTGGAGTGAGTAGCCTTTCCTTTCTCCAGGGGATCTTCCCAAACTAGGGATCAAACCCAGGTCTCTCCCGTTACAGGCGGATTCTTAATCAGCTGAGCCACAAGGAAAGCCCAAGAATATTGGAGTGGGTAGCTTATCCTTTCTCCAGAGGATCTTCCCAACCCAGAAACTGAACCAGGGTCTCCTTCATTGCAGGCGGATTCTTTACCAACTGAGTTATCAGGGAACCCTATGACCAACCTAGACAGCATATTAAAAAGCAGAGACGTTACTTTACCGACAAAGGTCTGTATAGTCAAAGCTATGGTTTTTTGAGTGGTCGTGTATCCAAGTGAGAGTTGGACCATAAAGAAAGTTGAGCACCAAAGAACTGATGCTTTTGAACTGTGGTGTTGGAGAAGACTCTTGAGAGTCCTTTGGACAGCGAGGAGATCAAACCAGTCCATCCTAAAGGAAATCAGATGCTGCAACTGAAACTCCAATACTTTGGCCACCTGATATAAAGAACTGACTCATTTGAAGAGACCCTGATGCTGGGAAAGATTGAAGGCAGGAGGAGAAGAGGATGATAGAGGGAGGATGAGATAGTTGGACGGCATCACCGACTCTATGGACAGAGTCTGAGCAAGCTCCAGTACTTGGTGATGGACAGGGAATGCTGCAGTCCATGGGGTCGCATAGATTTGGACAAAAGTGAGCCACTGAAGCAAACATACAATTTGTAAGATAGCTTTGCTGCTGCTGCTGCTTCTGCTGCATCGCTTCAGTCGTGTCTGACTCTGTGCGACCCCATAGACGGAAGCCCACCAGGCTTCCCGTCCCTGGGATTCTCCAGGCATGAACACTGGAGTGGGTTGCCATTTCGTTCTCCAATGCATGAAAGTGAAAAGTGAAAGTGAAGTCGCTCAGTCGTGTCCCCCTCTAGTGACCCCATGACTGCAGCCTACCAGGCTCCTCCGTCCATGGGATTTTCCAGGCAAAAGTACTGGAGTGGGGTGCCATTGCCTTCTCCAAAGATAGCTTTAGAGGTATGGAAATAAACAAAGTAGGATAAGAAAGAGAAGGAGTAAGAAAAGTGGTCAGGGATTGTGGCAGTTTAACAGAGGACCTGAAAGAAGTAAGAGTGAGTAATGTAGGTGTATGATTTTCCATTTCAGGTAGAAGGACAAATAATAACCAATAACTGTTTGAGTGTGTTCTAGGAAGAGCAATGACGCTGGTGTAGAAGCAGCAGAGTGAGTTAGAGTGGAAGGAGATGGGGTTAGTGAAGTTGCAGTGTGGCCAGATCACAAAGAGCCTCTAGGTCACTGTAAGGATTTTGGCTTTTGAGTAGAAAGCCATTAGAAGGTTTTAAGTGAAATGATGAGATACTAAAAATAGTGTAAGAGAATCATTTTGTTGGTTAGGTTGAGCCTAGATGGTAGGGGAACAAAGTGAGAAGCTGAAAGACCAGTTAGGAGTCTGTTAGAATATTCCAGGTGGGCTATGATGTTGACTCTGTCCACAGTAGAAGCAAGGAAGATGGTAATAAGTATTGGATTTTGAAGTGTTTTTGGAGGCCCAACAAAAAGGATTTTTTGGCAGGAAGCAGTTTTGGATGAGTAAAAGAAGAGAGTCAATGATAACTGAGGATTTTAGCCTGTGAAACAGGAAGAAATGAGCTGGAGCTGTTATTTGCTAATATAGGGAAGACGGTACAAGGACCATGCATTTGGAGACATTTTAAATTTGAGATGACTTTTGGAAATTTATGTGGAAATATTGTGAACCACTGGCTAAACTAATTTGGAGTTTAGAAAAGAAGTCTGATCCAGAGAAATAAATGTGAAAGTTATCAATATTTATCTGGTATTTTATTTTGTTATTTATTTTCCAGTTTTACTGAGTTATAATTAACATAAAATTGTATCAGTATAATACAATGTTCTGATATATGCATATACACAAAATGACTACCACAGTAAATTTAGCTAACATCTATCACTTCACATAATTACAAGTTTTTATTTCTTATAATGATGAGTTTAAAAATCTACTCCCTTAGCAATTTTCAAATATGTAGTACAGGAGTGTTAATTAATGTCATAATCCTGTATATTACATCTCCAGAACTTATTTATCATACAACTGTAAATCTGTACATTTTGACCCCCTTCACCCATTTCTTTCATCATGACCCCTCCATTTCTGGCAACCACCAATGGTTTGATTTTTAGATTCCATATATATTAATACATGAGATCATACAGTATTTATCTGAATTATTTCACTTAATGCCCTCAAGTTATATCCATGTTGTTACACACTGCAGGATATACTTTTTTATGATTGAATCCTGTTACATATATATGCCACATCTTTATTTGTTCATCAATGAACACTTATGCTGTTTCCAAATCTTGGCTATTGTAAATAATGCTTCAGTGAACGTGGGAGGGCAGATATCTTTTTGAGATAGTGATTTTGTTCTCTTTATCTAAATACCCAGAAGTGGGATAAATAGATCATATGGTAAGTACATTTTCTATTTTTTTGAGGAACAGCTATACTGTTTTCTATAGCATTCCCACCAACAGTGCAAGAAGATTCCCTTTTCCCCCCATCTTTCCCTATATTTATTTCTTATCTTTTTGATGATCGTTATTTTAACTTGTGGGTGGTATCTCATTGTGGTTTTGATTTTCATTTTCGATAGTTTGTATTTTTAAAGCCTTTAAATTAGCTATTTTAAGGCTATTAGGGGATGGGGATGGGAAATCAAAGATCCTAGGAATGAGCTCTGGTACAGGCCAATATATAGAGGTTGGATTGATGAATATATGGTTTGTTATTACTTATGAAATGAATTACCAAAAATTTAGTGGCTTAAAAACAGTAAGTTGTATTGCCTTATGAGTATGGAGATCTGAAGTCTAAAATCAAGTTCTATCAGGGCTTCAAGCCAGCATTCCTTTGGAGGCCTCAGGGAACAGTCTGTTTCCTTCTCTCTCTGTCTTTTTTTTTTGTTTCTAGAGGTGCTCAGCTTTCCTTGGCTCATGACCCTTCCTTGTATTACTCCAATGTTTTGCTTCCATCATCACATCACTTACTACTGACTCTAATTCTCCTGTTTTTCTCTAATCAGAACCATCGTGGTTACATTGGTCCCACTTGGATAATCCAGGATAATCTCTACTTCAAGATCCTTAACTCAATCATATTTACAAAACCCTTTTAACCATGTAAGGTAGCATAGTTATAGTTTTCCACTGTTAGGTCATGCATACCTTTGGTGGACCAATATTTTAGCCCACAACCAAGAAGAATCAGAAGTTAAGACTAGTGAGGTGGACAGAGAACTGAGGAAGTGTGTTCTGGAATTAGGTGAAGACAGTCCTTCAAGGAAAAAGGAGTGACCACTCTGTTATATGTCACTCATTGATCCAAGAAGATGCAGATGAGAATTAACTAGGACATTTAACCCAATGGAATTTATTGTTGACCCTGACAAGAACTACATTCTGGAAAATGAAAGACTGACTGGAGTATCTTAGAAGATGGAGCAGGACCAGCTTAGTGGGTATAAGATCTGCACTGTCCCACAAAGCCCCACTTTTGGATGAGTCACACAGGTGGATTAATGTTTTACTCTCACTGGGTCAGGAAGATCCCCTGGAGGAGGGCATGGCAGCCCACTCCAGTATTCTTGCCTGGAGATTCTCATAGACAGAGGATCCTGGCCATAGTGTGGAAAAGAATCAGACATGACTGAAGTGACTTAGCACACACACACGTCACTCTAGAAATTCTTAATTTTGAAAAAGGATCTTACAAAGAAGTCTCACAGTTTTATTTTGCACTGAGCACAGCAGATTATATAGCTTGTCCTGCAATGGAAGAAAAAAAAAAAACAAAACAAAACTGGAAACAGTGATCATGGATAACTCTTCCAAGGCATTTTACGCAAATGAGATCAGAAAAATGGAGCCAGAGGAGGAAGTGGAGTCAAGTGAGAATTTTTAAGCTTAAGATGGTTGCTTTCTAGTTTGGTGCTTCCTATGTAACAACGGATAGTCAGGACTGACCAAGACTGATTCTGTCTAATGCCAGATGTCCCACATGTGGTTTTAGCTGAGTTTACAGCATGGTTTCACAGATCCCTGCGTAGGAAGATACACCTCTGCTTCTTGGCTCTCCTCTATTATTTTTCCAGTGGATTGATGGCTTCATGCAGGAAGGATCAAAACCTTATAAACTCCAACATATTTTCTTAACCTATCAATCTGATGTCACTCTGAACTCTGGCATATGAGATAAAATTTCCAGCCTTTGTTCTTCACAGATCCATGGTCTTTTAGAAGCAATTGCAAATTGATTTTTATCATGATTTGCTCTAGCATTTTCCCAGGCATACCAGTTAAGCTGACTCAGGGCCAGAGACATTCATTGCTGGCCTCAGGAAAGATACACTGTTGGCACTCATCCAACTTTCAGGCATTTTTTCCCCCCCATCTATCCTAGTCACTAGAAATAAATTGCACTGTGAAGCCCTGCTAACCAGACTTAACAAATAACCATCTGAAGAGCTTGCACTAAGCAGCCAAGCCTATCAACTCTCCTGTCAACTAAGTAAGCAAAGGTCTCATTAAGCAATATAACCTTGACTATTATAGGTTAGAAACTTTCAGAAATCCCTGAGATGATTGCTATTTATCTAAGATATCTCAGAAAAGAAAATTTGCCAGCCTCTCAAACCACCTTTAATACTTAAGCAAAAATAACGTTTACTTATTGGATCAAATTATCTTTTGTATAACTCTTTCAATTTTCAGTTCAGTTCAGTTCAGTTCAATTCAGTTGCTCAGTTGTGTCTGACTCTTTGCAACCCCATGAATTGCAGCACACCTCCCTGTCCATCACCAACTCTCGGAGTTCACCAAGACTCACGTCCATCGAGTCAGTGATGCCATCCAGCCATCTCATCCTCTGTAGTCCCCTTATCCTCCTGCCCCCAATCCTTCACAGCATCAGGGTCTTTTCCAATGAGTCAAATCTTCACATGAGGTAGCCAAAGTATTAGAGTTTCAGCTTCAACATCAGCCCTTCCAAAGAAATCCCAGGACTGATCTCCTTTAGGATGGACTGGTTGGATCTCCTTGCAGTCCAAGGGACTCTCAAGAGTCTTCTCCAGCACCACAGTTCAAAAACATCAATTCTTTGGCGCTCAGATTTCTTCACAGTCCAACTCTCACATCCATACACAACCACTGGAAAAACCATAGCCTTGACTAGATGGACCTTTGTTGAAAAAGTAATGTCTCTGCTTTTGAATATGCTATCAAGGTTGGTCATAACTTTCCTTCCAAGGACTAAGTGTCTTTTAATTTCATGGCTGCTATCACCATCTGCAGTGATTTTGGAGCCCCCAAAAATAAAGTCTGACACTGTTTCCACTGTTTCCCCATCTCTTTCCCATAAAGTGATGGGACCAGATGCCATGATCTTCATTTTCTGAATGTTGAGCTTTAAGCCAACTTTTTAACTCTCCTCTTTCACTTTCATCAACAGGCTTTCAATTTTACCCAGGGATAATTCCTCAATGAACTCTATTTTAATAATTTAATAAAATTTAAATAAAATGATGTTATCTGATGTTTGGAAAATTCAAATTTATATAGGACTTCCTTTCCTTTCGCCTGAATTGAAACACTCACTGCAGTGCTTCCTCTCAGTATTTATTCAATAAGTATCTTCCAATTTGCAGGTGACGAGGGAAGAAATATGAAATAATGAACACATGGATGAAAAGACAGGTGTCAGTAATTCTAAAAGCAGTTTACTTGTATAATTTTTCCTTTTTAATTGAAGAATAGTTGACATACAATGTTATATAAATTTCAATTGTATAATAGATGATTTGACAATTACATACATTACAATTGGGCTTCCCTGGTAGCTCAGATGGTAAAGAATCTTCCTGCAATGCATTAGACTGGGGTTCAGTCTCTGGGTAGGGGGCATCCCCTGAAAAAAGGATTGGCTACCCGCTCCAATATTCTTGCCTGGAGTATTCCATGGATAGTGGAGCCTGGTGGGCTACAGTCCACAGGGTCACAAAGAGTTGGACAAGACTGAACAACTATCACTTTTACTTTTTCACTTTCACATTACAAATTGATCACCATGACAAATATAATAACCGTCTGTCACATGCAAAGTTATTACAGCATTGTTGACTATATTCTCTATACTGTAGATTACATCCTCATGACATTTGTTTTATAACTGGAAGCTTATTCTTTTGATCTTATCTCTTTGGCTCAACCCACTTCCATGTTCCCCTCTGGTGACCACCAGTTTATTTTTTGTATCTATGAATCAATTTCTCTTTTATTTGTGTTAGTTTTGATTTTTAGATTCCACATGCAGGTAAAATTTTGTGGCATTTATCTTTTTCTGTCTGGCTTTCTTCACTTAACATATTACATTTCAGATCCATTGATGTTGCAAATGGCAATATTTCATTCTTTTTTAATGCTTAAGTAATATTTTATTTTATACATATACCAAATCTTCTTTATCCATTAATCTATCAATAAACATTTAAGTTGCTTCCATTTCTTGCATGTTGTAAATAAGACTGCAATAAACATAGGAGTTTATATGTTTTTGAATTAATGATTTTAGTTTTATTCAGCTAAAAACACAAGAGTGGGATTGCTGGATCATATGATAACTCTATTTATTTTGGGGAGGATCGCCATACTGTTTTCCATAGTAGCTGTACCAATTTACATTCCCACCAACAGGGTATAAATGTTCCCTTTTCTCCACATCTTTGTTAACACTTTTTATTTGTGGTCTTCTTTTATTACAGCTATTCTGAGAGATGTGAGGTGACATTTCATTGTGGTCTTTTCATTTTCCCGGTGATTAGTGATGTTGAACATCTTTTTGTGTGCCCATTGGCCATGTGTATGTTTTCAGAAAATGTTTATTCAATTTCTCTATTTTTACATCAAAAATTTTTAAAGTTTTTTTTTTAATAGTAAGTTGTGTGAATTCTTTATATATTTTGAATATTAACCACTTATCTTTTAGAATATCAAAGGTCCATCTAGTCAAAGCTTTGGTTTTTCCAATAGTCATGTATGAATGTGAGAGTTGGATTATGAAGAAAGCTAAGCACTGAAGAATTAATGCTTTTGAACTGTGGTGTTGGAGACGACTCTTGAGAGTCCCTTGGACTGCAAAGAGATCCAACCAGTCCATCCTAAAGAAAATCAGTCCTGAATATTCATTGGAAGGACAGATATTGAAGCTGAAACTCCAATACTTTGGCTACCTGATGCGAAGAACTGACTTGTTTGAAAAGACCCTGATGCTGAGAAAAATTGAAGGCAGAAAGAGAAGGGATGACAGAGGATGAGATGATTGGATGGCTTCACTGACTCGATGGACATGAATTTGAGTAAGCTCTTAGAACTGGTGATGGACTGGGAAGTCTGGTGTGCTACAGTCCATGGGGTTGCAAAGAGTTTGACACAACTGAGGGACTGAACTGAGCCACTTATCAGATATATCATTTGCAAATATCTTCTCTCCCATTTAGTAGGTCATCTATTTGTTTTGTTGATAGTTTCCTTTGTTGAGCAAAAATTTTTGATTGGGTGTCATCTCATTTGTTACTCTTGCTTGAGGAAGAAAGCATAAAAAATGTAGCTAAGATTGAAATAAAAAAGTATATTTTCTATACTAAAATTTTTATGGCTCCAGGTCTTATATGTTCATCTTTAACCCATTTAGAGTCTACTGTTGTATATGGTGTAAGAAAAGTGGTCTGGTTTCATTCTTTTGCATGTAGCTGTCCAGTTTTCCCAACCCTATTTATTGAAGAGACTGTCTTTTCCTCACATATGTTCTTGGTTCCTTTGTTGTAAATTAAGTGACAACATGAGTTTAACTCTGGGTTCTCTGTTCTGCTCCTTTGATCAATGTTTTTTTGTCAGTACTGTATGGTTCTGAGTACTATAGCTCAGTAGTGTTCTTTTAAGTCAGAGAGCATGATGTAGTACCTCAAGCTTGTTTTTCTTTCTCAAGATTGCTTTGGCTATTTGGGATCTCTTGTTTTTCCATACAAATATTAAAATAATTTGTTCTAGTTCTGTGAAAATATTATTGACATTTTAATACGGATTGCTTTGAATCTGGAGATTGCCTTGGTTAGTATGTTCATTTTAACAAATTCTTCAAATTCACGAACATGATATATCTTCATTTTTTGGGTCATCTTCAATGTATTTCATCAATGATGCACAATTTTCAGTGTATAAGTCTTTTATCTCCTTGGTTAAATTTATTCATGAGTATTTTATTTTTTTAATGCAATTGTAAATAGGATTGTTTGTTTCTCTTTCTGAGTTATGTGTGTAGAAATACATGAGATTTCTGGTATACTCATTTTGTATCTTGTGACTTTAATAAATTTATTGATAGTTCTAATAGATTTTGATGGTCTTTAGGGTTTTATATGAATAGTATCATGTCATCTGCAAAGAGTGATGGTTTTCCTCTTTTGTTTCCAATTTAGATGCCTTTATTTCTCTCTCTCTTCTTTTTAACTGAAATCAGACTGCTTATGTTCTTTGCAGCCAAAGATGTATGGAGAAGCTCTATACAGCCAGCAAAAACAAGACCTGGAGCTGACTATGGCTCAGTTCATGAGTTCCTTATTGAAAAATTCAGGCTTAGATTGAAGAAAGTAGGAGAAACACTAGATCACTCAGTTCAGTTCAGTTCGGTTCAGTTGCTCAGTCGTGTCCAACTCTTTGCGACCCCATGAATTGTAGCCCACCAGGCCTCCCTGTCCATCACCATCTCCCTGAGTTCACTCAAACTCATGTCCATTGAGTCGGTGATGCCATCCAGCCATCTCATTCTCTGTCATCCCCTTTTCCTCCTGCCCTCAATCCCTCCCAGCATCAGAGTCTTTTCCAATGAGTCAACTCTTTGCATGAGGTGGCCAAAGTATTGGAGTTTCAGCTTTAGCATCATTCCTTCCAAAGAACACCCAGGGTTGATCTCCTTTAGAATGGACTGGTTGGATCTCCTTGCAGTCCAAGGGACTCTCAAGAGTCTTCTCCAACACCACAGTTCAAAAGCATCTATTCTTCAGTGCTCAGCTTTCTTCAGGTATGACCTAAATCATATCCCTTAAGGTTATATAGTAGAGGTGATGAATAAACTCAAGGCATTAAATCTGGTAGATCGAGTGGCTGAAGAACTATTGACTTAGGTTCTTAATATTGTACAGGAGGCAGTAACAAAAACCATTCAAAGAAAAAGAAACCAAGAAGGCAAAGTGGTTGTCTGAGGAGGCTTTGCAAATAGCTGAGGAAAGAAGAGAAGCAAAAGACAAAGGAGAAAGGGAAAGAAATACCCAATTGTATGCATAGTTCTCAAGAGAATAGCATGGAAAAATAAGGCCTTTTTAATTTTTTTGAGAGAATAAGATAATGGTATATAATTAGGATGTTTTTGAAACTACAGATAAGTGCAAATTTATACATACAATACAGATGTTCTTTTTTTTTTTACAATTAATTAATTTATTTTTATTGGAGGCTAATTACTTTACAATTTTGTGGTGGTTTTTGATATACATTGACATGAATCAACCACGGGTGTACATATGTCCAACCATCCTGAAGCCCCCTCCCACCACCCTCCCCACCCCACCCCCTGGGTTGTCCCAGAGCACTGGCTTTTAGTGCCCTGCTTCATTCATCAAACTTGTACTGGTCACCTATTTTATATATGGTAAATACATGCTTCACTGCTATTCTCTCAAATAATCCCACTCTCACATTTTCCCACGCAGTCCAAAACTCTGTTCTTTACATTTGTGTCTCTTGTGCTATCTTGGATATAGGATCATTGTTACCGTCTTTCTAAATTCCATATATACATGTTAATATACTATATTTGTGTTTCTCTTTTGGACTTCATTCTGTATAATAGGCTCCAGTTTCATCCACCTCATTAGAAGTGACTCAAAGGTGTTCATTTTTATACCTGTGTAATATTCCATTGTGTTTATGTACCGCAACTTCCTTATTCATTCATCTGCCAATTGACATCTAGATTGCTTACATGTTCTAGCTAATGTAAACAGTACTGCAATGAACATCGGGGTACATGTGTGTCTTTCAATTCTGGTTTCCTTGATGTGTATGCCCAGCAGTGGGATTGCTGGGTCACATGGCAGTTTTAGTTTCAGGTTTTTAAGACATCTCCACACTGTTTTCCATAGTGGCTGAACTAGTTTGCATTCCCACCAACAGTGTAAGAGGGTTCCCTTTACTCCACACTCTCTTCAGCATTTATTGTTTGTAGACTTTTTGATAGCAGCAACTCTGACTGGTGTGACATGGTACTTCATTGTAGTTTTGGTTTGGATTCCTCTGATAATGAGTGATGTTGAGCATCTTTTCATGTGTTTGTTAGCCATCTGTATGTCTTCTTTGGAGAAATGTCTGTTGATTTCTTTGGCCCACTTTTTGACTGGGTCGTCTATTTTTCTGGTATTGAGCTGCATGAGCTGCTTGTATATTTTGGAGATTAATTCTTCGTCAATTATTTCATTTGCTATTACTTTCTCCCATTCTGAAGGCTGTATTTTCACCTTGCTTATAGTTTCCTTCATTGTGCAAAAGTTTTTACATTTAATTAGGTCCCATTTGTTTATTTTTGCTTTTATTTCCATTACTCTGGGAGATGGGTCATAGAGGATCTTGCTGTGATTTATGTCAGAGAAAGTGTTCTGCCTGTTTTCCTCTAAGAGTTTTTTAGTTTTTGGTCTTACATTTAGATCTTCAATCCATTTTGAGGTTTTTTTTTTTTGCATATTGTGTTTGAAAGTATTCTAGTTTCATTCTTTTACATGTGGTTGAGTAGTTTTTCCAGCACCACTTGTTAAAGAGATTGTATTTTCTCCCTTGTATAATCTTGCCTCCTTTGTCAAAGATAAGGTGTCCATAGGTGTGTAGATTTATCTCTGGTCTTTCTATTTTGTTCCATTGATCTATATTTCTGTATATGTGCCAGTACCATACTGTCTTGATGACTGTAGCTTTGTAGTATAGTCTGAAGTCAGGAAGGTTGATTTCTTCATTTCCATTCTTTTTTCTCAAGATTGCTTTGGCTATTCGAGTTTTTTGTGTGTGTGTTTCCATACAAATTGTGAAGTTATTTGTTCTAGCTCTGTGAAGAATGCTGTTGGTAGCTTGATAGGGATTGCAGTGAATCTATAGATTGCTTTGGGTAGTATATTCATTTTGACTATATTGATTCTTCCAATCCATGATCATGGTATATTTCTCCGTCTATTTGTGTCACCTTTGATTTCCTTCATCAGTGTTTGGTAGTTTTCTATATATAGTTCTTTTGTTTCCTTAGGTAAATTTATTCTTAAGTATTTTAATCATTTCACTGCAATGGTGAATGGAATTGTTCCCTTAATTTCTGTTTCTGTTTTTTATTGCTAGTGTATAGGAATGCAAAGGATTTCTGTGTATTAGTTTTGTATCTTGCAACTTTATTGTATTCATTAATTAGCTCTAGTAATTTTCTGGTGGTGTCTTTAGGGTTTTCTATGTAGAGGATCATGTCATCTGCAAACAGTGAGAGTTTTACTTCTTTTCCAAACTAGATTCCTTTAATTTATTTCTCTTCTCTGATTGCTGTGGCTAGGACTTCCAAAACTATGTTGAATAGTAGTGGTGAGAGTGGAAACCCTTGTCTTATTCCTGATTTTAGATGAAATGCTTTCAATTTTTCGCCATTGATGATAATGTTTTCTGTGCGTTTGTTGTATATGGCTTCTATCATGTTGAGGTATGTTCCTTCTATATCTGCTTTCTGGAAAGTTTTTAATTATAAATGGGTGTTGTATTTTGTCAAAGGCTTTCTCTGTATCTATTGAGATAATCATATGGTTTTTATCTTACAATTTCTTGATGTGGTGTATCACTTTCATTGATTTGTGAATATTGAAGAATCCTTGCATCCCTGGAATAAAGCCCACTTGGTCATGACATATGATCTTTTTAGTATGTTGTTGGATTCTGTTTTCTAGAATTTTTGTTGAGAAATTTTGAACCTATGTTCATCAGTGATATTGGCCTGTAGTATTCTTTTTCAGTGGCATCTTTGTCTGGATTTGGTATCAGGATGATGGTGGCCTCATAGAATGAGTTTGGGAATTTATCTTCCTCTGCAAGTTTCTGGAAAAGTTTGGATAGTATATGTAACAGACTGGTTCCAAATAGGAAAAGGAGTACATCAAGGCTGTATATTGTCACCCTACTTAATTAACTTATATGCAGAGTGCATCATGAGAAATGCTGGGCTGCAGAAAGCACAAGCTGGAATCAAGATTGCTGGGAGAAATATCAATAATCTCATATATGCAGATGACACCACCCTTACAGCAGAAAGTGAAGAGGAACTAAAGAGCCTCTTGATGAAAGTGAAAGAGGAGAGTGAAAAAGTTGACTTAAAGCTCAACACTCACATAACTAAGATCATGGCATCTGGTCCCATCATTCATGACAAATAGATGGGGAAACAGTGGAAACAGTGGCTGACTTTATTTTTCTGGGCTCCAAAATCACTGCAGATGGTGATTGCAGCCATGAAATTAAAATTCACTTACTTCTTGGAAGGAAAGTTATGACCAACCTAGACAGCATATTAAAGAGCAAAGACATAACTTTGCCAACAAAGGTCCGTCTAGTCAAGGCTATGGTTTTTCCAGTGGTCATGTATGGATGTGAGAGTTGGTCTATAAAGAAAGCTGAGCACCCGAAGAATCGATGCTTTTGAACTGTGGTGTTGGAGAAGACTCTTGAGAGTCCCTTGGACTGCAAGGAGATCCAACCAGTCCATCCTAAGGGAGATCAGTCCTGGGTGTTCATTGGAAGGACAGATGCTGAAGCTGAAACTCCATTACTTTGGCCACCTGATGCGAAGAACTGACTCATTGGAAAAGACCCTGATGCTGGGAAAGATTGAGGACAGGAGAAGAAGGGCATGACAGAGGATGAGATGGTTGAATGGCATCGCTGACTCAATGGACATGGGCTTGGGTAAACTCTGGGAGTTGGTGATGAACAGGGAGGCCTGGTGTGCTGTGGTTCATGGGGTTGCAAAGAGTCAGACACGACTGAGTGACTGAACTGAACTGAACTAGCTCTTCTCTAAAAATTTATGTAGAGTTCAACTGTGAAGCCATCTGGTCCTGGGCTTTCATTTGTTGGAAGATTTATGATTGCAGTTTCAATTTTTGTGCTTGGGATGGGTCTGATAAGATTTTCTGTTTCTTCCTGGTTCAGTTTTGGGAGGTTTTACTTTTCTAAGAATTCATTCATTTCTTCCAAGTTGTCCATTTTATTGGCATACAATTGCTCATAGTAGTCTCATGTTCTTTTTTATTTTTGTGTGTGTTGTGATTTCTCCATTTTCATTTCTAATTTTATTGATTTGTGTCTTCTCCCCCCATCTTTTTTTTGATGACTTTGGCTAACGGTTTGCCTATTTTATTTATCTTGTAAAAAAAAAAAAAAAAAAAAAAGCTTTTAGTTTTGTTGATTTTTGCTGCAGTCTTGTTCATTTACTTTTTCATTTATTTCTACTTTGATTTTGTGATTTCTTTCCTTCTACTAACTTTGGAGTTCCTCTTTTCTTCTTTTTATAGTAGCTTTAGATGTAAAGTTAGGTTGTTTATTTGATGTTTCTCTTGTTTCTTGAGGTAGTCTTGTATTGTTATGAACCTCCCTCTTAAGACTGTTTTTCCGGAATCCCATAGGCTTTGGGTTGTTGTGTTTTTATTTGTTTGTATGCATATTTTGACTTCATTTTTGATGTCTTCCATGATCTGTTGGTTATTCAGAAACGTGTTTTTTAGCCTCCATGTGTTTGTATTTTTAATAGTTTTTTTTTTTTCCCTGTAGTTGACATCTAATCTTACCACATTGTAATCAGAAAAGATGCTTGAAATGATTTCAATTCTTAAAAATTTACCAAGGCCAGGATGTGATAAACAATGAAAAGAAATAGAGGAAAACAATAGAATGGGAAAAGTAGAGATATCTTCAAGAAAATTGGAGATACCAGGGAATATTTCATGCAAAGTTGGGAAAAATAAAGAACAAAAACGATCTAACAGAAACAGACGAGGTTAAGAAGAGGTGGCAAAAATACACAGAAGAACTATATAAAAAAGACTTTCATGACCCAGATAACTACAATGGTGAGGAAAGTGAAGTGGGCCTTCAGATGCTCTACTAATAACAAAGCTAGTGGAGGTGATGGAAAGCCTGCTGAGCTATTTTCAAATCCCAAAGGATGATGTGGTTAAAATTGCTGCACACAATATATCAGCAAATTTAGAAAACTCAACATTAGGCACAGGACTGGAAAAAAATCAATTTTCATTCCAATTCCAAAGAAAGGCAATGTCCAAGAATGTTCAAACTACCATTCTATTGTGCTCCTTTCACATGCTAGCAAGTTTATGCTAGTGCTTATTCTCCTTTGCTTGCTCTTACTTTTTTCTCAATTGTAAAAATCTTTTTTAGTGTTTGTATTTTGAATATTTAGAAATCATTTCTTTTAAACTGTTACAGCTTTAAGTCTGAGTTTAAAATAAACTGATTACTTTTATTAATTATGGACTTAATTATACACTTGTATCCTAATTTTAAAGTTATTTTTTTGTGAAAGTGCTTTGTCTATTAAAATGTCATATAGACTCAGGGATAGACGAAAAAATATATAAACATATTAAAAAAAAAAACATGAACCCATAACTTACAGATGTAAAAGCTGGTTTGGAAAAGATGGAGGAACCAGAGATCAAATAGCCAACATTCTCTGAATTATAGAAAAAGCAAAGGAATTCCATGAAAAAGCATCTAATTCTGCTTCATTGACTATTCTAAAGACTCTGACTGTGTGAATCACAGGAAATTGTGGAAAATTCTTCAAGAAATGGGAATACCAGACCACCTTTCCTGTCTCCTGAGAAACCTGTATGCAGATCAAGAGCAACAGTTTGAACTGGACGTGGAAAAACAGACTGGTTCCAAATTGGGAAAAGAGTACACCAAGGCTGTATATTGTCATCCTGCTTATTTAACTTCTATACAGAGTACATCATGTGGAATATCAGGGTGGATGAATCACAAGCTGGAATCAAGTTTGCAGGGATAAATGTCAACAACCTCAGATATGCAGATGATACCACTCTAATGGCAGAAAATGAAGAGGACCTAAAGAACCTCTTCATGAGGGTAAAAGAGGAGAGTGAAAAGCTGACTTAAAACTCAACATCAAAAAACTAAGATCATAACATTTGCTTCCATCACTTCATGGCAAATAGAAGGGAATAAAGTGGAAGTGGTAGCAGATTTTATTATCTTGGGCTCTCAAATCACTGCAGATAGTGGCTGCAGTTATAAAACTAAAAGAAAAGCTTTTTTTTTCTTCCTTGGAAGAAAAGCTATGACTAACTTAGACAGCACATTGAAAAGAAGAGACATTACTTTGCCAACAAAGGTCAAAGCTATGGTTTTTCCAATAGTCATGTATGGACGTCAGAGTTGTATCATAAAGAAAGCTGAGTGCCAAAGAACTGATGCTTTTGAACTGTGGTGTTGGAGAAGACTCTTGATAATCCCTTGGACTGCAAGGAGATCAAACCAGTCCATCCTAAATGAAATCAGACCTGAATATTCATTAAAGGAATGATGCTGAAGCCGAAACTCCAATACTCTGACCACTTGATGAGAAGAACTGACTCATTGGAAAAGACCTTGATGCTGGGAAAGATTGAAGGCAAAAGGAGAAGAGGGTGGCAGAGGATGAAGGTTAGATAGCTTCAACAATTCAATGAGTGTGACTTTGAGCAAACTCCAGGAGGCTCTAGAGGATAGAAGAACCTGACTTGTTGCAGTTCATGAGATCTGAACTATCTGGAGATAACTTAGTGACTGGACAACAACAAATCTCTTTTTCTTGCCTGATAACTTTTGCTAGAACTTCCAATACTGTGTTGAATAACAGTGTCAATAGTGGACATCCTTGTCTTGCTTCTTATCTTAGAGAAAATGCTTTCATCTCTTCGTGGTTCACGTATGATGTTGGCTGTAGTAGCCACATGTCTGCATGCTAAGTTGTTTCAGTTGTGTCTAACCCTTTGGGACCCCCTATGGAGCGTAGACTGCCAGGTTCTTCTGTCCATGGGATTCTCAAGGCAAAAATACTGGAGTGGGTTGCCATGTCCTCCTCCAAGGGGTCATCACAACCCAGGGATTGACCCTGTGTCTCTTATGTCTTCTTCACTGACAGGTGGGTTCTTTACCACTAGCACCACCTGAAAAGCCCAGGATTGTCCTATATAACATTTTTTATGTTGAGATATTTCCCTCTGTACCAACATTGTTGAGCTTTTGTCAAAAATGGATGTTGAATTTTAACATACTATTTCCTGTGTATATGGAGATGATCAGACACTATTTAGTCTCTTTTTATAAATATGGTATATCACACTGGCTAATCTATGAATTTTAAATCATCCTTACATCCCTGAGATAAATCCCACTTGACCATGATGTATGATTTTTTTAATGTGTTGTTGACTTTGGTTTGTTAACATTTTTTGAGAATTTTTTTATAACTGAGAGATGAATTGTTTTAGTTGTTTTTAGTTTTTAGTCATGAAGTTTTTAGTCATTATTTCTTCAAGCAGATTTTCAGCCCCTTCTTGCTCTTCTCCTGAAGTGCCTGTATAATTGAAATGTTAGTATGCTTGATGTTCCAGAGGCCTCTGAAACTTTCCTCATTTTTTGACTTTTGTTTTCTTTTGCTATTCTGATTGTGTGATTTTCACTACCCTGTCTTCTAGATTGTAATTTTCTCTTTTTAAAGTAGTCTTTGTCTAGTTTTGGTATCAGGGTGTTCCTGGCCTCATAAAATCAATTTGAAAACATTTATTCCTTTTCCTTTTTTGGGGACAGTTTCAGGAATGTAGATATAATACCTCTTTAAATGTTTGGTTGACTTCAGCTGTGAAGCTGTCTGAACCTGGGCTTCTATATATTGAGAGTTTTTGATTATCAATTCAGTTTCATTACTGGTAATTGGTATGTTTATATTTTCTATTTCTTTTTGGTTCAACCTTAGAAGACTGTGCATTTCTAGGAATGTATCCATTTCTTCTAGGTTATTCAATTTGTTAGTACATAATTATTCATAGTATTCTCTTATGGTCCATTGTATTTCTGTGGTGTTAGTTGTAATGTCTCTTCTTTCATTTATGATTATATTTATTTGTGCCCTCTTCCTTTTTTTCTTGATGAGTCTGGCTAAAGATTTACCAATTTTGTTTATCTTTCAGAGAACCAACTCAGTTTTTATTGCTTTTAATCTCTATTTTATTTATTTCTGCTCTGAGCTTTATTATATCCTTTCTTCTACTAGCTTTGGGTTTTGATTATTCTTCTAGTTCTTGTAGTTGTTAAGTTAGATAGCTTATTTGAGATTTTTCTCATTTCTTAAGGTAGGCCTGTATTGTTATAAACTCCCCTCTTGGAATTGCTTTTGGGATTCCCTGATGGCTCAAATGGTAAACAGTCTGCCAACAGTGCAGAAGATTCCCTGGAGAAGGAAATGGCTACCTACTCCATTATTCTTGTCTGGAAAATTCCATGGATAGAGGAGTCTGGCAGGCTATAGTCCATGTGTCCCAAAAAGTCAGACACAATTGAGCTACTTCATAGCTATATTTGCTTTTGCTGTGTCCCATAGACTTTGGAATGTTGGTTTCTATTTTCAACTGTCTTGAGGTCATTTTTTGCTTCCTCTTTAATTATTTCAATGACCTATTGTTTGTTTAACAGCAGATTGTTTATACTTATAATGTTTGTGCTTTTTCCAATATTTTAAATGTAGTTGATTTTTAGTGTCATATTGTTGTGGTCCAAAAAAATGCTTGACATGATTTCAATTTTGTAGAATTTATTGAGACTTGCTTTGTGATTTAGCATGTAATCTATTGTGGAGAATGTTTCACGAGCACTTGAGAAGAATGTGTATCTGTGCATTTTGTTGCTTTTGCATGAAAAGTTGTATCAGTTCAGTTCAGTTCAGTTCAGTCGCTCAGTCATGTCCGACTCTTTGCGACCCCATGAATTGCAGCATGCCAGGCCCCCTGTCCATCACCAACTCCCAGAGTTCATTCAAACTCATGTCCATCGAGTTGGTGATGCCATCCAGCCGTCTCATCCTCTGTCGTCCCCTTCTCCTCCTGCCCCCAATCCCTCCCAGCATTAAGGTCTTTTCCAATGAGTCAACTCTTTAAATGAGGTGGCCAAAGTATTGGAGTTTCAGCTTCAGCATCAGTCCCTCCAATAAACACCCAGAACTGATCTCCTTTAGGATGGACTGGTTGGATCTCCTTGCAGTCCAAGGGACTCTCAAGAGTCTTCTCCAACACCACAGTTCAAAAACATCAATTCTTCGGCGCTCAGCTTTCTTCACAATTCAACTCTCACATCTATACTGACCACAGGAAAAACCATAGCCTTGACTAGACAGACCTTTGTTGGCAAAGTAATGTCTCTGCTTTTGAATATGCTATCTAGGTTGGTCATAACTTTCCTTCCAAGGAGTAAGCGTCTTTTAATTTCATGGCTGCAGTCACCATCTGCAGTGATTTTGGAGCCCAGGAAAATAAAGTCTGATACTGTTTCCCCATCTATTTCCCATGAAGTGATGGGACCAGATGCCATGATCTTAGTTTCTGAATGTTGAGCTTTAAGCCAACTTTTTCACTCTCCTCTTTCACTTTCATCAAGAAGCTTTTTTTAGTTCCTCTTCACTTTCTGCCATAAGGGTGGTGTCATCTGCATGTCTGAGGTTATTGATATTTCTCCTGGCAATCTTGATTCCAGCTTGTGCTTCTTGTGTGTGTGTGTATGTATGTGTATATATATATATATTCCATCTTATCTAACTAATAAAGACCAGTGTTTCCTTATTGACCCTGTGAGGATGCTCTATCTACTGACATAAGCAGAGTGTTAAAATCCCCTGCTATCATTGTATTATTGTCAATATTTTATTTTTTTTTAATTTGCTTTATATATTTAGGTGCTCTTAAGTTGAGTGCTAAGATTTTATAAATATTATATCTTCTTGTTGGATTAATCCCTTTATCAATACATAATGTCCTTCGTTGTGTCTTGTTACAGTTTTCTATGTTCTTTTCTTTTATAGTCTTTGTTTTAAAGTCTATTTTCCCTGATATAAGTATTGCTACCAACTTTTTTTAAATTTCCATTTCTATGGAATACCTTTCCCATCCTTTCACTGTTAGTCTATGTGTGTCTTTAGATCTGAAATGAGGCTCTTGTAGGCAGCATATAAGTAGGTCTTGTTTTTTTAATCCATTTAGCCATCATATGCTTTTAATTGGAGCATTTAGTTTATTTAAATTGAAAGCATCTATTGATAGATATGTATTTATTGTCATTTTGTTGATTGTTTTCTGGTAGTTTTTGTAGTTCTTTGTTCCTTTGTTTTTCTCTGGCTCACTTCTCTTACAATTTGATGACTTTTGTGTTATATTTGTATTCTCTTCTCTTTATTTTTTGTGTATCTGTTACAGATCTTTTTGCTTATGGTCACCAGGAGTTCATTTACAACAATTTATATATATAGCAGTCTATTTTAAATTGGTGTTCATTTGAGTTCAGATGCATTCTGAAAGCATTATATTTTTATTCCCCTGCCCCATGCTTTCTGCTTTGAAATCATATTTAGCATCTTTTAATTTGTTTGTAGCACTTAATTGTTTTATATCAATATACCAATATTTACTACATTTGTCTTTTTTCATACTACCTTTAAGGTAGTTGATCTTTACTATATATTTGCTTATACCTGTGAGATTTTTTTCTTTCATAGCTTTTTTTTTTTTTTTTTTTTTTAAACCCTCTGTTTAAAGAAATCTCTTTGGCATGTATTGCAAGTCTGGTTTAGTGGTGACAAACTGCCTTCAGCTTTTGCTTTTTTTTTAATCTCTTTCAAGTCTGAATGATAATCTTACCAGGCAGAATATTTTTGTTTGTATTTTTTTTTCTTTTCAGCTCTCTGAAGGTATTGTATAATTCCTACTGGCCTGTAAAGTTTCTTTGAAAAATCAGCTGCTAGTCTTATGGGGGTTTCCTCATATGTGATTAAATTTTTTTCTTGCTGCCTTGAAGATGGTCTCTTTAACTTCTGACGTTAATTATAATGTGTCTTGGTGTGGGTCTCTTTGTTTTCTTCTTTTGGGGGCTTTCTGTGCTTCTGGTGCTTGGATATTTGTTTCCCTTGCCAGGTGGCAGAAATTTTTAGTCATTACTTCTTCAAGCAGATTTTCTGTCCCTTCTTCTTGCTCTTCCTCTGAGGTGCCCTAATTGAAATGTTGAAATGTTAGTTGCTTGATGTTCCAGAGGTCTCTGAAACTTTTCTTGTTTTTTGACTCTTTTTTCATCTTTTGCTATTCTGATTGTGTGATTTTCACCACCCTGTCTTAGTCTAGATTGTGCAACTGTTCTTCAACCTCCTTTAATCTGCTATTGATTGCCTCTGGCATATTTTTTTTTTCAGTTACAATATTTTTCATTTATGACTGATTCTCATTATATTTTTCCTCTCAGTTAAAGTTCTTACTCTGTTCATCCATTGTTCTGAGTTTGGTGAGCATGTATGAGACTAATTTTTAAACTGTCCTTGAGTAACTAATAATAGTCAAAGATTATAATTGTACAGTATTAAGAAGTATAGAGCAAAGATTATTAATTTAAAATATTTTTTCAAGAAAATTGCTTATATCTATTACATTTAGTTCTTTTTAGGGGATTTGTTTTTTTCTTTCATTTGGAAGGTATTCCTTTATCTCTTAATTTTGCCTATTTGTGCTTGTTTCTAAGTAGTAGGTATATTAGCTATGTCTCCCATTTTTGAAAGAGTTGCTTCATGCAGAAGGTGTCTGTGAAGCCCAGTGGCATGATTCTTACCCTGTTCATCAGAACCAGGTGCTCCAGGGGTATCCCCCGTGTGGGCTGCTTGCATATTCCTATTTTGGTTGTGCTGCAATAGCTGTGAGTGTGCTTTTGGGTAGTGTTGGTGCCCAGGCTGGCTAGCTGCAAGACCCAACTGCAACTGCTGTGAACACTCTGCTGAGTGGGGCTGGTTCCTGGTAACCACGACTGCTGTGGCTGTGCTGATGTATCGGGCTGACCCCTTGGAGCACAAGTCACTTTGGAGATGAGTAATGTTGGCCAAGATCATCTTCCACGTGGGGCACAGTTGGAGCCCCAGGAGCTCTGGAGAGGTACCAGTGCCACCTGTATTTGCCTGCTGGGTGGGGTGAGTTGGGAGCCATTTTGGAAGGGCTGGCTGAGTAGGTCATATGGTATTAGCTAAGTTGACTGAAAGTGATTAAAATGGCACTAACTAGCTAGATAGAAGGAAAATTAAAAAAAAAAAAAAAAAGAAAGAAAAAGATGTGTATCACCATTTCTGTACCACTATTTCCTTCCCTGGAGAAAGTTCCACCAGATCCCTGCCCCTGTGCCACGTGCTCTAATATTAGCCAGTGAGTCTTCATTTTGAATGACTCAGGTGCTTTTCAAGCTGCTGCCTATGTTCTGTGACTCAGACTGAGTGAGTTTGTGCAGTAGCCCTTCAAGAGTGCATGTCTTGGTTTCCTACAACCTTCTGGTTGTCCTGGATGTAACACTGCTGGTTTTCAAAACCAGACATTATTCAAGCTATTTTCCTGGCACAGGTTCTCTGGTCTTAGGAACCCAATGTGGGACTCAGACACCTAACTCTTCTGGTAGGGACCTCCATGTTTGTGAAATCCTTCCTACTTGTGAGTTGCTGCATCAGGGGTGTGGGTTCTGACTAGCCCACATATTTGCCCCTTCTACCTATCTTGATATTGCCTTATATCTTTAGTTGTAGAAAATGTGTTCTGTCAATCTTCAGGTCATTCTCAAAGATAGTGCTGTATGTAGTAGTAGTTTTGATATATCCATGGGAAGAACTGAGCTAAGGGTCTTCCTACTGGGCCACCTTGACCTGGAATTGGTCTCAAGAAAATTGAAACAGACTTTTCATTCATCTACTCAGTTTTTCCTTAAAATTCTATACACTAACACAAGGTTCTTAAAGAGATGGGAATACCAGACTACCTTTCCTGTCTCCTGAGAAACCTATATACAGGTCACAAGGCAACAGTTAGAACTGGACATGGAAAAATGGACTGGTTCAAAATTGGGAAAGGAGTACATCAAGGTTGTATATTGTCACCCTGTTTATTTAACTTATATGCAGAGTACATCATGTGAAATGCTAGGTCGAATAAATCACAAGTTGGAATCAAGATTGCTGGGATAAATATCAGCAACCTCAGATATTCAGATGATACTACTTTAATGGCAGAAAACAAAGAGAAATTAAAGAGCCTCTAGATGAGAGTGAAAGAAGATAGTGAAAAAGCTGGCTTAAAACTCAACATTAAAAAAAACAAAAATCATGGCATCTGGCCCCATTACTTCATGCAAATTGATGCAGAAAAAGTGGAAAAAGTGATAGATTTTATTTTCTTGAGCTACAAAATCACTTCAGATGGTGACTGCAGCCATGAAATTAAAAGACGCTTGCTCCTTGGAAGAAAAGCTATGACTAACCTAGACAGTGTATTAAAAAGCAGAGCGATCACCTTGATGACAAAAGTCCATATAGCTAAAGCTATGGTTTTTCCAGTAGCCATGTATACATGTGAGAGCTGGACCATAAAGAAGGCTGAGCAGTGAAGAATTGATGCTTTTGAACTGTGGTGAAATGGACTGGAATGGGTGAATTTAATTCAGATGACCATTATATCTACTACTGTGGGCGGGAATCCCTCAGAAGAAATGGAGTGGCCATCATGGTCAACAAGAGTCCGAAATGCAGTACTTGGATGCAATCTCAAAAACGATAGAATGATCTCTGCTTGTTTCCAAGGCAAACCATTCAATATCACAGTAATCCAAGTCTATGTCCCAACCAGTAACGCTGAAGAAGCTGAAGTTGAACGGTTCTATGAAGACCTACAAGACCTTTTAGAACTAACACCCCCCAAAAAGATGTCCTTTTCATTATAGGGGACTGGAATGCAAAAGTAGGAGGTCAAGAAACACCTGGAGTAATAGGCAAATTTGGCCTTGGAATACGGAATGAAGCAGGGCAAAGACTAATAGAGTTTTGCCAAGAAAATGCACTGGTCATAAACAAACACCCTCTTCCAACAACACAAGAGAAGACTCTACACATGGACATCACCAGATGGTCAACACTGAAATCAGATTGATTATATTCTTTGCAGCCAAAAATGGAGAAGCTCTATACAGTCAGCAAAAACAAGACCAGGAGCTGACTGTGGCTCAGACCATGAACTCCTTATTGCCAAATTCAGACTGAAATTGAAGAAAGTAGGGAAAACCACTAGACCATTCAGGTATGACCTAAATCAGACCCCTTATGATAATACAGTGGAAGTGAGAAATAGATTTAAGGGCCTAGATCTGATAGATAGAGTGCCTGATGAACTATGAATGAGGTTCGTGACATTGTACAGGAGACAGGGATCAAGACCATTCCCATAGAAAAGAAATGCAAAAAAGCAAAATGGCTGTCTGGGGAGGCCTTACAAATAACTGTGAAAAGAGGAGAAGCGAAAAGCAAAGGAGAAAAGGAAAGATATAAACATCTGAATGCAGAGTTCCAAAGAATAGCAAGAAGAGATAAGAAAGCCTTTTTCAGAGATCAATGCAAAGAAATAGAGGAAAACAACAGAATGGGAAAGACTAGGCATCACTTCAAGAAAATCAGAGATACCAAAGGAACATTTCATGCAAAGATGAGTTCAATAAAGGACAGAAATGGTATGGACCTAACAGAAGCAGAAGATATTAAGAAGAGATGGCAAGAATACACAGAAGAACTGTACAAAAAAGATCTTCCCGACCCAGATAATCACGATGGTATGATCACTGACCTAGAGCCAGACATCCTGGAATGTGAAGTCAAGTGGGCCTTAGAAAGCATCACTACGAACAAAGCTAGTGGAGGTGATGGAATTCCAGTTGAGCTATTCCAAATCCTGAAAGATGATGTTGTGAAAGTGCTGCACTCAATATGCCAGCAAATTTGGAAAACTCAGCAGTGGCCACAGGACTGGAAAAGGTCAGTTTTCATTCCAATCCCAAAGTAAGGCAATGCCAAAGAATGCTCAAACTACTGCACAATTGCACTCATCTCACACACTAGTAAAGTAATGCTCAAAATTCTCCAAGCCAGGCTTCAGCAATACATGAACCGTGAACTTCCAGATGTTCAAGCTGGCTTTAGAAAAGGAAGAGGAACCAGAGATCAAATTGCCAACATCTGCTGGATCATCGAAAAAGCCAGAGAGTTCCAGAAAAGCATCTATTTCTGCTTTATTGACTATGCCAAAGCCTTTGACTGTGTGGATCACAATAAACTGTGGAAAATTCTGAAAGAGACGGGAATACCGGACCACCTGACCTGCCTCTTGAGAAACCTGTATGCAGGTCAGGAAGCAACAGTTAGAACTGGACATGGAACAACAGACTGGTTCCAAATAGGAAAAGGAGTACATCAAGGCTGTATATTGTCACCCCATTTATTTAACTTATATGCAGAGTACATCATGAGAAATGCTGGACTGGAAGAAACACAAGCTGGAATCAAGCTTGCCGGAAGAAATATCAGTAACCTCTGATATGCAGATGACACCACCCTTATGGCAGAAAGTGAAGAGGAACTCAAAAGCCTCTTGATGAAAGTGAAAGTGGAGAGTGAAAAAGTTGGCTTAAAGCTCAACATTCAGAAAACGAAGATCATGGCATCCAGTCCCACCACTTCATGGGAAATAGATGGGGAAACAGTGGAAACAGTGTCACACTTTATTTTTCTGGGCTCCAAAATCACTGCAGATTATGACTGCAGCCATGAAATTAAAAGACCCTTAGTCCTTGGAAGGAAAGTTCTGACCAAACTAGATAGCATATTCAAAAGCAGAGACATTACTTTGCCAACAAAGGTTTGTCTAGTCAAGGCTGTGGTTTTTCCTGTGGTCATGTATGGATGTGAGAGTTGGACTGTGAGGAAGGCTGAGCGCCGAAGAATTGATGCTTTTGAACTGTGGTGTTGGAGAAGACTCTTGAGAGTCCCTTGGACAGCAAGGAGATCCAACCAGTCCATTCTGAAGGAGATCAGCCCTGGGATTTCTTTGGAAGGAATGATGCTAAAGCTGAAACTCCGGTACTTTGGCCACCTCATGCGAAGAGTTGATTCATTAGAAAAGACCCTGATGCTGGGAGGGATTGGGGGCAGGAGGAGAAGGGGATGACAGAGGATGAGATGGCTCGATGGCATCACTGACTCAATGGACGTGAGTCTGGGTGAACTCCGGGAGTTGGTGTTGGACAGGGAGGCCTGGCTTGCTGTGATTCATGAGGTCACAAAGAGTCGGACACTACTGAGTGACTGATCTGATCTGATGGAAAAGACTCTTGAGAGTCCCTTGGACCGTAAGGAGATCAAACCAGTCAATTCTGAAGAAAATTACACTGAATATTCATTGGAAGGACTGATGCTGAAGCTGAAGCTCCAATAACTTGGCTGCATGGTGGGAAGAACCCACTCAGTGGAAAAGACTCTGGTGCTGTGAAAGATTGAGGGCAAGAGGATGAGATGGTTGGATGTCAGTACTGAGTCAATGGACATGAGTTTGAGCAAATTCCAGGAGATAATGAAGGACAGGGAAGCCTTGCATGGGGTTTCAAAGAGCTGGACATGACTTAGCGACTAAGCATCAACAACACAGGGTTAGAAAATGTAATTCTTGCAAGCAAGCTGGGAGACAGATAAATGAACAAGAAATGACCTCATATTGTGAGTGGTGGCATGTAATCACAACTTCAGTCTTTGGAACCCTCCCTTTCTTTCCCAGCTTTAATGAATCTTAAATCTCCTTATGGTGCTCAGACTTCTCTCCTTGATTTGGTTTCTTTCTCTTATGTTTTCCATTCTTACCATTCTTCCATCTGCACTTAGCTATTTCCATGTGTAAGTCACTTCAGTTGTGTCCAGCTTTTGTGATCCTCTGGACTGTAGCCCACCAGGCTCCTCTGTCCATGGGATTCTCCAGGCAAGAAGACCGGAGTGAGTTGTCATGTCCTTCTCCAGGGTGTCTTCCCCACCCAGGGATCAAACCCGGGTTTCATGTCTCCTGCATTGGCAGATGGGTCATTTACCACTAATGCCATCTGGGAAGCCCTACCTATTTCCACATTTATTCTGAATTGATAAAATCTACTCCTACTATGTGAGTAATTGAATAGGTAGCCCTTCTTAACAACATTGCTAAACAATATTAAGTTCAGTTATGAATCTTGAAAGGTATTTTCTTCTTCAACTTTTATTTAAAAATAAGCTATGAGTGACAACTCCAGACATTTTACTAGGCAAATGTGACATCCTAAGAAAATCATTGTCATCTAAGACCAATTAATATCTGCTTTGGGGGGATATACAATTTATAATAATATCTTAATTTATAAAACATTTTGAAGTTTCATTAATGTTTTCAGGTATGTTTTATCATTTGGTATTTATATCTAGCCTATATACATTTTACTTATTTTTATTTTATGGATGAAGAAACAGAAATCCAGGTCAGATTCACTCAGCTAGTAAATAACATATTTCAAACATATATACTTGCAATTTTAAATCTGGTACTTTTACTAAGACTTTTTTTTTTTTTTGCCCCTCCAGTTCCAAAAGCCAGGTTTCTGAAGGGCTCAGTCATATATTTGACTTGGGAAAAAGGAAAGAAGATAGAAAGGAAGGTAGGGAGGGAAGAGTGAAAAGTGGAGTGAAGGGAGGAAGGAGAGAAAAGAAGAAAGGAAAGAGTACATAAAGGAAAGAAGAAGAGAAAGGAAGGAAGGAAAGAAGAAAAGAGGAAGAGTAAGGAAGAAAAGAGGAAGGAAGACTATGTAATGCAAAAATATCAATTAAGGTACAGGTGGAAGTTGAGACAGCAGACTGAATATGCTCTGTGCTAAGTGTGGTACACAAGAGGATAAGTTTCTCCCATAAGCTCTTCCATTATTGCTCTTCCCAGCAGCAAGTCAAAAGATAGAGAATTCTGAAAATTAAAATAGATGGGTAAGTACAGAGTTTCCTTTGTCATATTGAAGCTTGAATTAATAAATTAGAAAAGTAACAGCTGGAGAGGCATCTGCAGCTTCGTTGTGTCTAAGATCTCTAATGCAGTATGGCATATTTATCAGGTGATTAACTTGGTAGAACCTTTACAAAAGATTCACTCTGTGTTGTTTGAAGATCTTTGATCAAGGTAGAATAGCTTTAGTTCTGAAAGATAAAATTAGCTTAAAGTAGGTTTAATCTATTATTCATATCTATAAAAAGAACAGATGTAGAAAAATTTAGTGATTTGAGTACTAATCTATAAGGTGGTTATTTTTGATGAAATCAGCCCACACTAGTTTCTTTTCTTTCTTTTTTCCATATTAATTATTGAATCTACATATGATTTCATCATTTTGCTTGTAGAAAAATAATCTTATTTCTCTTCTAGATATTTATCTTGATGTCAATGACATGCCAAATACTTTTAAAATGAATTCCTGATAATATTTAGCAGAGTAATCACATAAAGAAATTCAGAATCACCCATTTTAATTAAAATAGCTTGAAATTTTATCAAAAGAATAACTTTCTTTAAGAAAAAAATCCAATAAAACCTCATACTTTGTTCTCTTCCTTATATAAGAAAAAGATTTCAAATAAAGCTATTCACAACAGTTATCTCAATCAACTCCTCTTATTCATAGAATGTTGCATACAGTAAAATCTCTATAACACTGCAATTTCAAATAATTAGAATCGAGAAAATGTGTGTGTGTGTGTGCGTGTGTGCTAAGTCACTTCAATTGTGTCCAACTTTTTGTGACCCTTGGACTGCAGCCCACCAGGTTCCTCTGTCCATGGGATTCTCCAAGCAAGAATACTAGAGTGGATTGCCATTTCATTCTCCAGGGGATCTTACCAACCCAGGGGTTGAAACTGCATCTTCTACATCTTCTGCATTTTACCTACTGTTCTTTAACAAAAAAATATTTTTTAAAATGTATAGAACAATTAAGGTGTACTTGATGTTACAATATTGAATCTTACAAACCGTGTATATAGTATCTCTCTTCATTTATTGTCTTCTCTAATTTCTCTCATGTCCAATAGTTTTGTTTGCAGAGGGTTTTTATATCTTGTGTTAAATTTATTCCAGGGTGTTGATGTATTTTAATGTTTTGGTGGTGCTTGCATGCTCAGTATCCAACTTTTTGCAATCCCATGGACTGTAGTTCCTTTGTCCATGGGATTTTCCAGGCAAGAATATTGGCGTGGGTTGCCATTTCTTCCTCCAGGGGATCTTCTGATCCAGGGATTGAACCCGAGTCTTCTGCACTTCCTGCATTGGCAGGTGAATTCTTTACCACTAAGCAACCTGGGAAGCCGTTCTAAAAGTTGTCAGTATATAATTTTCATTTTCCAAATTTTGCAATGTTGAGGATTATGTTAATACTGTATATAGAAACATTGCTGAGTTAATCAATTATACTAGTTTTTCTAAATTGTAAGTAAATGACAATTTTAAATTTTCTTCCAATACTCTTCCTATTTATTTATTAAACCCCATCTCACTGACCAAGATCCCCAGAAACATGATGAATATCAGTGGTGATAGTGTCATTCTTATCTCACTTGTCTTAAAAAAGCAGCTTTCACTATTTAATTATTATATACTGCATTTGCTAGAGGTTTTGTTGGTATCTTTTATCAAATTGAGAAAGTTTCCTTCTATTTGTAGTTGATAAGAGTTTTTATCATGATTAGGTGTTGGACTTTATCAAATGCCCTTTACTCATCCAATTAAAAAATTTATTGGAATACAGTTAATTTACAGTGTTATGTTAGCTTCAGGTGTACAGCAAAGTAAACCAGTTTTATATATATATATATATACATATATATATATACATGCATACATTATTTTAAAAATTCTTTTCTCCATAAAAGTATTGATAATTAAATCTACTTACTAGCAAGCAATATGTGAACCATGAACTTCCAAATGTTCAAGCCGGCTTTAGAAAAGGCAGAGGAACCAGAGATCAAATTGCCAACATCTGCTGGATCATGGAAAAAGCAAGAGAGTTCCAGAAAAACATCTATTTCTGCTTTATTGACTATGCCAAAGCCTTTGACTGTGTGGATCACAATAAACTGTGGAAAATTCTGAAAGAGATGGGCATACCAGACCACCTGACCTGCCTCTTGAGAAACCTATATGCAGGTCAGGAAGCAACAGTTAGAACTGGATATGGAACAACAGACTGGTTACAAATAGGAAAAGGAATACATCAAGGCTGAATATTGTCACCCTGCTTATTTAACTTCTATGCAGAGTATATCATGAGAAACGCTGGGCTGGAGAAAGCACAAGCTAGAATCAAGATTGCCAGGAGAAACATAAATAACCTCAGATATGCAGATGACACCACCCTTATGGCAGAAAGTGAAGAGGAACTGAAGAGCCTCTTGATGAAAGTGAAAGAGGACAGTGAGAGAGTTGGCTTAAAGCTCAATATTCAGAAAACGAAGATCATGGCATCTGGTCCCATCACTTCATGGGAAATACATGGGGAAACAGTGGAAACAATGTTAGACTTTATTTTTCTGGGCTCCAAAATCACTGCAGATGGTGACTGCAGCCATGAAATTAAAAGATGCTTACTCCTTGGAAGGAAAGTTATGGCCAACCTAGATAGCATATTCAAAAGCAGAGACATTACTTTGCCAGCAAAGGTCCATCTAGTCAAGGCTATGATTTTTCCAGTGGTAGTGTATGGATGTGAGAGTTGGACTGTGAAGAAAGCTGAGCGCTGAAGAATTGATGCTTTTGAACTGTGGTGTTGGAGAAGACTCTTGAGAGTCCTTTTGACTGCAAGGAGATCCAATCAGTCCATTCTGAAGGAGATCGGTCCTGGGTGTTTTTTGGAAGGAATGATGCTAAAGCTGAAACTCCAGTACTTTGGCCGCCTCATGCGAAGAGTTGACTCATTGGAAAAGACTCTGATGATGCTGGGAGGGATTGGGGACAGGAGGAGAAGGGGACAACAGAGGATGAGATGGCTGGATGGCATCACTGACTCGATGGACGTGAGTCTGAGTGAACTCCTGGAGTTGGACAGGGAGGCCTGGCGTGCTGCGATTCATGGGGTTGCAGAGTCGGACACGACTGAGCGACTGAACTGAACTGAACTGAAGTATAACTTTGCTTTATTTTTTTCTTGAATTTCCATCAGTATATTTTGTTAAAATATGTTTTGGAGATGGTAAGCATTGCTGTCAGGCTAAGAAACTTAAGCAGTCTTTTCCTCCAAGCTAGTATATTCTCTTCAAAATAAGTTACAATGTGAAATCGTTATTGCACTTCATAGTGATTGAAAAGTTAGTGACTTGAATGGTCATACTGCCTCTTAAAATAAGAAAATTTAGTCAAGAACTATTTATCTTTCTGATACCTTAAATATGTTGGAAACATCCATTTTAAGAAAACAATGCTTCTTTGTTTGAGCATTTACATTTTTCATATATTTGTATAAAAATAGAAGCTTAAAAGGAAATGTATGAACTTGGATTTAAAATTAAATTTAAAATTAAATTCAAGTTGATAAATAGGCACATATTTCAAGTAGTAACTTGGAACCACTGAAAGGAATAGTTGGGCTTGTCCAGAAACATCTGAAATAATTAACTCATTTATTTTTTCACTAATGTCTTACAAAATCTATTTATAACTGCCTTGCATTCAAGATGTTTCTTTTTCTGTCCTAAGAGAAAGAAAACATCATTCTGTACAATGCACCTAATAGATTATACAAGCGCAAAGGGTAAACCTGTTTAGCATTTATCCATTTTAGGCAACATATCTTTCTAAGGCAATTTACCAAAGCAATCTTTCTAAGGCTAATTTATCTTATAAGCTGTAGGCTACATTCATTTTAACCTGGTAAGGTTTCCACTCTAAGTAGAAATACTGAATCAAAAATTTAAAAATTGTTAGCTGCCAGAACATTAAAAAAATAAATAAAGCAGAATTCTGATTAGCATTAGCTCAGTAGACCTAGAGATAAGAGCTATGGGCTTTCGCCCTCCATAGCCTGTGGTGTGACATGATGGCAGTGTGAACTCATTATCTGATTTCACAAAGACCTTTTCCTGCACCTGTGACCATGACATCACAGTTCCATCCTTCATCTCTTGTTTGTTTTCACTGTGATTGGTCCAGTGTGCTTTCAAGACAGCTTTCTTAAATTCAACCCAAACTGCCATACCTGAAGTGTATGTTGCGTCTTTCACTATTTAATCTGCTGAATAAACAGCATGGTAAATTTATCCTCGTGCCTGAAGTTTGATCCCTGGGTTGGAAAGATCCCCTGGAGAAGGAAATGGCAACCCACTCCAGTATTCTTTCTGAGAAATCCCTTGGACAGAGGAACCTGGCAGGCTACAGTTCATGTGGTTGCAAAGAGTCAGACATGACTGAGCAACTGAGCCCATTCTATTTGCTTTCACAGTGATTTTATGTATACACAGCTTGTGCACACACAGACACACACACAGATATATTTTTTCTTGGGCTCTTAGGTCCATTTCTAAAAGCAGTAATGTGTAGCACATACAATTATCATGTTTTGTGCTAGATGTTATGAGAGATAACAAGATGAATAACATAGTCTTTTTCCCAAGGGAGGAGATCTTGTGGAGAAAAGATCTACCAGATATATGAATAAATAAATACATGCAATGTTTTTTTGGGGCTCCCAAATCACTGCAGATGGTGACTGCAGCCATGAAATGAAAAGACACTTGCTCCTTGGAAGAAAAGCTATGGCCAACCTAGACAACATATTAAAAAGCAGAGAGATTACTCTCCCAACAATAGTCTGTCTAGTCAAAGCTATGGTTTTCCAGTAGTCAGGTTTGGATGTGAGAGTTGGACAATACAGAAAGCTTAGTGCTGAAGAATTATTGCTTTTGAACTGTGGTGTTAGAGAAGACTCTTGAGAGTCCCTTGGACTGCAAGGAGATCCAACCAGTCAATCCTAAAGGAAATCAGTCCTGAATATTCATTTGAAGAACTGATGTTGAAGCTGAAGCTCCAATACTTTGGCCCCCTGATGTGAAGAACTGATTCATTTGAAAAGACCCTGATGCTGGGAAAGATTGAAGGCAGGAGGAGATGGGGGCAACAGAGGATGAGATGGTTGGATGGCATCACCGACTGGATGGACACGAGTTTGAGTAAGCTCCAGGAGTTGGTGATGGGCAGGGAAGCCTAGTGTTCTGCAGTCCATGGGGTCGCAAAGAGTCAGACACGACTGAACTGAAATGAAATGTTAGAGAACATCTTTGGAATGATAAACAAGGTGACATTAAAAGTACCCCATGGATGTTGCATATTAAAAGCAATTCTACTGAGGTATCACTTATATACAATAAAATGCATCTATTAAAAAAAAAGAACACTTGGATTTTAAGTTCTTTTTGAGCCACTCATAAGTCTGTGACCATGAACACCTCTCTGATGGGATTGATTAATGTCAGCTTCATAGGCTCTTACTGAGTTTAAATTTAAAATAATGGATATGAAATGGAACCCCTTTACAATTACCAAATGATATACATATCAAATTTATCTGTATTTTCAGCAAAAAATTTCATGGAGCGTGTGTAACTTTCATGACAATATCTTTAATAAGCAGGCAATCTGAATATCTCTTTTGGTCCCAGGCTTCCACTTAGCTAAACTTCGTCTCTCTCTTAAAAGGACAGATTTTTTAAACTATATTCCTGAATTCTTTTTTGAGATTTTCACCCTTTCTTTTTTCTGTCTAATTTTTAAAAATTTATTTATTTTTTAATTGAAGGATAATTGCTTTACAGAATTTTGTTGTTTTCTGCCAAATATCAACATGAATCAGCCATAAGTGTACATATATCCCCACCCTCTTGAATGTTCCTCCCATCTCCCTCTCCATCCCAGCTGTCTAGGTTGCTACAGAGCCCCTATTTGAGTTCCCTGATTCATGCAGTAAATTCCCATTGGCTATCTATTTTACATATGTTAATGTAAGGTTCCCTGTTACTCTCTCCATACATCTCACCCTCTTATTCCTCCCCCGACATGTCATAAGTCTGTTCTCTATGCCTGTTTCTCCATAGCTGCCCTGCAAATGAATTCATTGGTATCATCTTTCTGGATTCCATATATATGCTTTAGCATATGATATTTATCTTTCTCTTTCTGACTTACTTCACTCTGTATAATAGGCTCTAGGTTCATTCACCTCATTAGAACTGACTCAAATGCATTTGCATCCCATTGATATATGTACTACAGCTTCTTTATCCATTCATCTGTTGATGGACATTTAGGTTGCTTCCATGTTCTAGCTGTTGTGGATAGTTCTGCAATGAACACTGGGGTGCACGTTCCTTTTCAATTTGGTGAACATGTGTCTTTTTCAATTTTGGTTTCCTCAAGGTATATGTCTAGTAGTGAGATTACTGGGTCATATGGTAGTTTCATTCCTAGTTTTTAAAGGTATCTCCATACCACCTTCCATAGTGGCTTCATCAATTTACATTCCTACCAATATTACAAGAGGGTTCCCTTTTCTCCACACCCTTTCCAGCATTTATTGTGTATAGACTTATAGATGATGACTATTCTGACTGGTGTGGAATGATATCTCATTGTAGTTTTGATTTGCATTTCTCTAATAATGAGTTTGGATGAACTCCGGGAGTTGGTGATGGACAGGGAGGCCTGGTGTGCTGCGACTCATGGGGTCGCAAAGAGTCGGACACGACTGAGCAACTGAACTGAACTGAACTGAATAATGAGTGATGTTGGGCATCTTTTTATATGTTTGTTAACCATCTGTATGTCTTCTTTGGAGAAATGTCTGTTTAGATCCTTTTCCCACTTTTTGATAAGGTTGTTTATTTTTTCTGGTATTGACTTGTATGAGCTGCTTGCATATTTTGGAAATTAATCCTTTGTCAGTTGTTTCATTTGCTACTATTTTCTCCTAGCCTGAGAGTTGTCTTTTCATCTTGTTTATAGTCCTTTGCTTTGAAAAAGGTTTTAAGTTTAATTAGGTCCAACATGTTTACTTTTGGTTTTATTTCCATTACTCAGGGAGATGGGTCATAGAGGATCATGCTTTGATTTATGTCATTGAGTGTTCTGCCTATGTTTTCCTCTAAGAGTATTATAGTTTCTGGTCTTACATTTAGATTTTTTATCCATTTTGAGTTTATCTTTGTGTATAGTGTTAGGAAGGGTTCTAATTTCATTCTTTTACATGCAACTATTCAGTTTTCCCAGCACCATTTATTGAAGAGGCTCTCTTTGCCCCATTGTATATTCTTGCATTCTTTGTCAAAAACAAGGTACCAATAGGTGTGTGGATTTATCTCTGGGTTGTCTATCTTGTTCCATGGGTCCATATTTCTGTTTTTGTGCCAGTACCATACTGTCTTGTTGACTGTAGTTTTGTAGTGTAGTTTGAAGTCAGGAAGTTTGATTCCTCCAGCTCCGTTCTTCCTTCTCATGACTGCTTTGGCCATTCCAGGTATTTTGCATTTCCATTTGAATTCTGAAATTTTTTTTCTAGTTGTGCCGTTGGTATTTTGATAGGGATTGCAATGAATCTGTAGATTAAATTTGGTAGTATAGTCATTTTCACAAAATGTATTCTAACGCAAGAACATGGATTCTTTCGACAGTGTCTTATAATTTTCAATGTACATTTCTTTTGTTTCCTCAGGTAGGTTTATTCCTAGATATTTTATTCTTTTTGTTGCAATGGTGAATGGGATTGATTCCTTAATTTCTCTTTCTGATCTTTCATTGTTAAGATATAGAAATGCAAGTGATTTCTGGGTATTAACTTTGTATCCTGCAACTTTGTTAACTTCACTGATTAGCTCTAGTAATTTTCTGATAGTATCTTTAGGGTTCTCTATGTATAGTATCATGTCATCTGCAAACAGTGAGTTTTATTTCTTTTCCAAGTTGGATTCCTTTATTTCCTTTCTTCTCTGATTTCCATAGCTAGGACTTCCAAAACTATGTTGTATAATAGTGATGAGAGTGGACACCCTTGTCTTGTTCCTGATCTTAGACTAGGGAATGCTTTCAGTTTTTCACCATTGAGAATAATGTTTGCTGTGGGCTTATCAACCTTTACTATGCTGAGGTAGATTCCTTCTATGCCCCTTTAATGAAGAGGTTTTTTTTTAATCATAAATGGGTGATGGATTTTGTCAAAGGCTTTTTCTGCATCTATTGAGATTATCATATGGTTTTTATATTTCAATTTGTTAGTATGGTGTATCACATGGATTGATTCATGTATATTGAAGAATACTTGTATCCCTAGAATAAACCTGACTTGATCATGGTGCTTGAGCTTTTTAATGTGTAGTTGACTTCTGTTTGCTAGAGTTTTGTGGAGGATTTTTGCATCTATGTTCATCAGTGACACTGGTATGTAATTTTCTGTTTTTTTTTTTTCTCATCTTTGCCTGGTTTTGGTATCAGGGTAATGGTGGCCTCATAGAATGAGTTTGGAAGTGTTCCTTCCTCTGCAGTTTTTTGAAAGAATTCTAGAAGGATAGGCTTTAGCTCTTCTCTGAATGTTTGGTAGAACTCAAACATTTCATTTGTGAAACCGTCTGACCCTGGGCTTTTGGTTTTGGGGAGATTTTTGATCACTATTTTGATTTCAGTGCTTGTAATTGGGTTGTTCATGCTTTCTTTCTTCCTGGCTCAGTCTTGGAAGATTGAACTTTTCTAAGAATCTGTCCATTTTTCTAGGTTGTCCATTTTATTGCCATGTATTTGCTCATAATAGTCTCATAATTCTTTTATTTCTGCATTGTCTATTGCAACGTCTCCTTTTCCTTTTGTAATTTTGCTGATTTGATTCTTTTTTTCTTGATAAGTCTGGCTAAAGGTTTGCCAATTTTGTTTATCTTATCAAAGAATCAGCTTTTAGTTTTATTGATATTTACTATTGCTTCTTTCATTTCTTTTTCATTTATTTCTGCTCTAATCTTTATGATTTATTTCCTTCTGCTAATGTCAGGCTTTTGTTGTTGTTGTTCTTCTTTTTCCAGTTTTTTAGGTTTAAAGTTGGGTTGTCTATTTGATGTTTTTCTTATTTCTTGAGGTAGGATTATATTGCTATAAACTTCCCTTTGAGAACTGCTTTTGCTGCATCCCATAGGTTTTGAGTTGTCGTGTTTTCATTGCTATTTGTTTCTAGGAATGTTTTGATTTCCCTTTTGGTTTCTTCAGTTACCTGTTTGTTATTCAGAAACATATTGTTTAATCTTCATATGTTTGTGTTTTTTACAGTTATTTTCTAGTTATTGATACGTAGTCTCCATAGCATTGTTGTCAGAAAAGATGCTTGATATGATTTCAATTTTCTTAAATTTACTGAGATTTGATGTGTGACTCAAGATGTGATCTATCCTAGAGAATGTTCCATGTGCACTTGAGTTTTTTCTGCTTTAGAACTCCAGAACTATTCTACTTCTCTTGGAAGAGTGAGCATGATCTTGTTTTAAAATCTTTTCATAATTAAGGCTTCACAATTAACTATTATCACTAACACAAAAAATTACCTAATATTAAAAATTATGTTCAAAAGTAGATCAGATGCTCAAGCTCAGGAAATAAGAGTAGGAGTAATCTGTCACAAAGTACATGGGATTTGTACATGAGATTCTAATTTGTTAGAAATTCAGGAGCCTGTGGAAATTTAATTTCTGAAATATTAATCTTATATCCCATTAGTATGTTGATATGAAGCAAACAGCTACACCTAATACAATACAGTCAGCCAAGTTATCTTCCTCAACTTCTCATTATAGGATGTCTTTCAAAGATACAAAATGTTAACAATCCATATTCTAGAAATCACAAGTCTTAGAGATCATAATTAAGAGTTACAATTGCTGGTCAAGCTATTTTTCCTTTCAAATAGTTTATTTCCAAAGAATCACATACAGGCTATTTAAGGATTAACATACCAATTTTTCTAGTTATTTTTTGCTTTTGGTTGGAAGGAGGGATGGAATAAGAGGCAAAGCCTGCCATGTGATGTGTTTGAGACAAGCTTATAGTTGATAAAATTTGTAGTTGAAAAAATGTTTTAAACTCAGATAATTAAGCTTCATATCAAAAGGTTTGTTTTAGTTGTACGTATTAAACTGACAACATGTTCACATATTTCATCTTCATTTGGGACATAATGGGGGTAATTGATAGGCTTAGAACTTGTACTTCTTTAAAAATTAGATATATAACATTCATTGTGCTCATCCATAGCCTTCTAAAATATTCGCTCATAAGCTGCTTTATTATCTAGAATTTATTCACTGTGTATTAATTCAAAAGGAAATGAATGCATCTCCTTTGCCTGTGAGTGTTTCTGTGACATTTGTGTTATCCTGTTATTGTGATATAAAGAACAAGTATGTTTATATATTGTGTTTGATTGGTGTGACATTGTTAGATGCTATTTATGCTTATTAATTCATCTGCAATTTTTTCAGTACCACTGAAATGTGTTAGGTGAGGGCTAGCAAATTGGATTACTCATATTTGATAAATCAAAGGATATATTTAATGTTTTATTTTTCTTAAGAGGAATGTTTATTTAATCTAAATGTTATACAATGACTTTCATAATTGTTTCCAAGATTTTTCTCTCCTTGGAACCTGAAATTTTACAGCTATGTTAATTAATAACAATGTTTTGCAGTTCTGTGGCACCTTTTTGTCTGAGAATCTCAATGTTTACTTAATGTTCATCATATCTTTGGAGAGATGTGAAACAGTAATATTTTCTTTTGTACTTTTTTTTTTTAAAATACAAGTAGTGCATGCATTTAAAAAACCCCTCTTTTGTTCAGTAATGCATTTGCATGGTACACTGTGCAAATAAAAAGAGAGTCTCACTCAGCTGTTGTTCTCAAGGAACCTGAATGGGCCTTAACTTTCTTGCCTTCATTTGGTGAAGGTGCAAATGAAGTCATAAGTAAAGCTACAAAAAAGTCCATTTCATGGACTTCTTGGAGGTAAAGATCATGCTTTTGCTTTTTTTGTTTGTTTGTTTGTTTTCACATTATAGGTATGGTCTAGGTAACTGTGAACTCCAAATATACACATTCTACATGATAATGGAATGATACTATCCTTGTAGGCTAAGGTGAACTACAGTCAAAAGGAATTTGAGAACTACAGATTAAGTCTAGATTCCTTGTGTTCGCAACCTACTGCTGCATAACAGTTACCACAAACTCAGGGGCTTCAAACAACACAGGTTTATTGTTAATATCTCACGGTGTCCAAGGGTCCAAGTCTGAGTTCTCTGCTTAGGATCTCAGAAAGATTCAACCAAACTGTTAGCTGGGATATGTCCACATTTGGAGGCTGATGGGAAGAATTCACTTCCAAGGTTACTTAGGATGTCAGCAGAATTCATTTCCTTTTGGTTGTTGGACTGAGGACCCTGCTTTGTTGCTGGCTGTTGGGTGGAAACCGCTTTCAGATCCTAGCGACCATCCTCAGCTCCTTGCCAGATGAGTCTTGCTGGCAAGGAAAAAGAAAGTTGGCTAGGGCAAAAGACTCTAGTTAATCTGCCAACAAGATAGTCTTATAAACATAATATAAACAGGAGGGACTTACCTTATGCTTTGCCATTTTTCCACCAACTAGAAGCAAGTGATGGGCTTTTCCCACACCCCAGGGAAGGCAATTCTATGTGGCTATGAGAACAAGGAGGTGGGGATTAGAAGGACCACTGTAGAGTCTGCTCACCATAGTCCTTAGCCTGTCTATATTGACTGAGATTAAGGAAAGTTGCTTATAATGGAAAAGCCAAGTTAATAGTGACTAAAGCAAAATTAGAACTTAATTTTTCTCTCACATAAAAACAGAGGAAGATAAATCTGGAAGAAAGCATGTCAAGACCAGTATGGCAGGTCCTCTTATTCATCTGGGGCCCCAAATCTCTCTTTGTTCTGTGCAATTCTTAGTGTATCTTTCAGTCATAGCTTTTAGTCTTAAGGTCACTTCATCGTTAAGTATGGCTACTGATAGTTGTAGCCATCACTAACATAAAAATAGAATAGATAGAAAAATAGAAAAATGTTCAACTCAGCTAAAGCAGCTTCAATAAAGCAGTCCATCACTTTGGACAAACCTTACATATAGCTGAGGCTTACATATACCTTAGTTGCACAGAGCTGACAGGGAGACTGCAAGATGTAGTTTTTAACTGGAGCTATTGTTGCCCCAATTAAATCAAGGTTCTTTTTCTAAACAAGAAAATAAGAATAGCTATCGGGCAGTAAGTTGCTGTTTTTGCCATGCTGTCAATGAGAGCTCCTTATAAGCTTTCCCTAACAAAATGTTGAACCTAACTGTCCTAAACTCCTATGGAAACATGTTCCTGGGCCTGTATTCAGCCATCCCTAAACAGAGAAACTGGGTTGGGAAGATCCCCTGGAGAAGGAAATGGCAACCCACTCCAGTATTCTTGCCTGGAGAATCCCATGGACAGAGGAGCTTGGTGGGCTACAGTCCATGGGGTCACAAAGAGTCGGACACAACTGAGTGAGTTCACTTCATTAAACAGAGAAACTACGGGACTTCCCTGGTGGCTCAGAGGTTAAGAGTTTGCCTTGTAATGCAGGGGCCATGGGTTCGGATCCCTGGTTAGGGAAATAAGAGTCCCTCATGCAGCAGGGAAACTAAGACTGCCCTCCACAACTAGAAATTCCGTGTGCTTCAGTGAAAGATCCTGCATGATGCAAGGAAGATCCCACATGCTGCAACTAAGAAATGATGCAGCCAAATAAAAACAGAGGAACAATTTAGATCCTTTCCTGTGCTGGTCCAGGTGTCTTTATCATGGAATGTTTCATACATTGGTTTTTCCCATCCTTGTCAGAGTTCCTGCATTGGTAACATGTGCAGTAAATCAATCAGAAGTACTTGGACTGTGCTTTGTTTTGATTAATTCCATCCTTCATCCTCACCCCTTGGTTTCTAAAGCTCTTGAGTTGGTGTCCTGGCCCAGTGCCTGCCTCCCTTCTACTTGGTGATTTATTGCCTGCTCTGGAATCCCCATCACTGTGTGCTGGCTTCATTTCAGGACACAGATCACTCCCTTTTATGTCTTTGATGCCACGTCCTTGTTTGGGTGTGTTGTGTTCTCTGTCCTCATGCTCCTGGCTACCATGCTATTCTGTCAGTTACAGCTGGGACTGACCCCAGTGCCTGTCCTATCTCATTGTCAGAGTGTAGTTCACAATTTCTCTATTAATACCTGCAGCCTCAGCCTGCCACGCCTACAGCAATTATATAGGCCACACCAGAGGTTGCACAGATGGCAATGATTAGCCTAGGTGTATGATAGGAAGTTGGTGAACATTTGAACTGAGTTTAATGAATATTATATTTTGGGAGAAGATTCTTTAATCATACTAATGCCAACTTCCCTTCCATACACAGGTTATGATTTTTTCCTTCTCTAAAAATATTCCAGTACAAGTCCAAGACCATTCTTAAATTCTTAAATACTTATGTCAGGCAATGGTCTTGGACCTAACTTTGACAATACTATAGGCCAAAAATCTCACTCTCTCCACTCAAAACAGGGCATCACAGTATCAGTTTCCATTCATACTACTAATATTTATGAAAACTTTCTTTGTATAAGACCCTGTTCTTGTTGTTTGGGAGACAGGACTGAATAAAATAATGTCCTAATCTTATATCATTTATAATCTAGAGAAAGACATTGACAGTGAACAGGAATATGAATGGACAAACATGCAAATATCTGCACTGCCAGAAATTAAAGTAAGCTATTGTATTAGTGAGTGACTTATGTTTAAATAATTAAGAAAGGCCTCTGAAGAATTAATTAATCAATATATGCCGGGAATTTTTTCCAATAGCCAAGATATAGAAACAATCTGTCTGTTAACAGATGAATGGATAAAGAAAAGTGGTGTGTGTGTGTATATATGTGTGTATATATATATATAGTTCAGGCTAAAAAAGAAGGAAATCTTGTCAATTGTAACAACATGGATGAAACTGGAAGGCATTGTGTTAAATGAAATGAGCAGACAGAAAGAAAAATACTGTATGGTTTCACTTATAGAAGAAGAAGTGAAGTCGCACAGTCATATGACTCTTTGCAATCCCATGCACTCTAGCCCACCAGGTTCCTCTGTCCATGGAATTTTCCAAGCAAGAATATTAGAGTGGGTTGCCATTTCCTTCTCCAAGGGATCTTCCTGACCCAAGAATTGAACCCGCGTCTTCTGCATTGCAGGCAGACGTTTTACCGTCTGAGCCACCAGGAAAGCTCACTTACATGTGGAATTTATTTTTTAAAAAAGTCAAACTCATAGGGACTTTTCCTCCCAGGGGACCCGGCAGCAGGCAGAATGGAGACAGGGACTCACAGCAGCCTAGCCAACACTCAGTAAGAATGAAAGTCCCTCTGACCCACTACCTGGCTTCCAGGGTGGCCTCAGAGGTAGAGAGCAGGGCACCCCTCACAAGGTGTTTCTGATGCAAACAGTCAATCAAGCCAACCTGGAGGATATGTCAGGAAGAGGATATAAGCATTGCCTTAAATTTTCTGTGGAAGAAATTATCCAAAAAGAAGTTACAGCTGAAGTACTGTACCCTCCAATGGGACAAGACACTACACCAGAAGTCAACTTCACATTTGAAGGAGAAATTGGAGAAAACCCAGACGAGGAAGGAAACATATTTTATCAAAGACTCAAGTCAGTGAAGGAAACAATAGAAGCACCAAATATTCCAGATAGTTTTGGAAATGTACATCCAGAAAAGAAGCCAGTTCGACAGTTAGCCTGGGTTTCCAGTGGTTATATAATATGGCAAAATTCTACTGAAGATACATGGTACAAAATGGCAAAAATTCAGACTGTCTAGCAAGTGCAAAGAAATGATGACTTTATTGAATTAGACTACACCATTCTCCTCCATGACATTGCATCTCAGGAGATTATTCATCGGCAAACTCAAGTTCTCTGGCATCCACAGTATGGTATGAAAGTAAAACATAATAAGAGCCATCTGACCAAGGAAGCACAATTGGAATAAATGAGGACCGTAAGGTTGGATGAAGTGTAAACATACTTATTAATGATGACTTGCATCCCAGTCTTCATTGATATCTAGCTTAAGGGGTTAGACAAATCCCCAAAGTGCCACTTTGTGCAAATGGCCTGATTACAGAACTATACTGCTTCCATAATAAAGAGCATCACAATGTAAAAATGTCTTATCAACAGTAATAGTGCCATGTATATGTGTGTGTTAAGTTGCTTCAGTCGTGTCCGACTCTTTGCGACTGTGTGGACTATAGCCCACCAGGCTCCTCTGTCCATGGGATTCTCCAGGCAAAATACTAGAGTTGGTGAGAGTGCGGTTGAAATAGGGAGAGGTTGGACAAAGGTTAAATAAATAAATTTGAAGATTCTAACATATAGTATAGTGACCAAAGTTCATAATAGTGTATTGTATACTTGAAATTTGCTGAGAGTAAATCTTTAGCATTTTTACCAAAAAAGAAAAAAAAAAAATATATATATATATATATGCCTTCAGTGTGAGAGACCCAGCTTCCATCCCTGGGTCGGGAAGACCTCCTGGAGAAAAGAATGGCAACCCACTCCAATATTCTTCCCTAGAGAATCCCATGAACAGAGGAGCCTGGTGGGCTACAGTCCATGGAGGCACAAGGAGTTGGACACAACTAAGGGACTAACACTTTCATTTTCTTTCACACGAGTTCATAGATATGTTATTTATCTTCATTCTATGACTCTTTCACAATGTATATGTATATCAAATCATTATGCTGGACATTTTCAATATATTACTATTTTGTCTGTTATACCTCAATAAAAACACAAAAGTGAAGTAAAATAAAAAAAATGTATATGCTGGGATCTTGAAAATACTTATCACTAGATGTTTAACAACATAATTTTTAATGTATCCATAAAGTATGCAGTCACTAAAACTAATGATGATGTATATTTAGATAAAGAAGAAACTGTGTGTGTGTTTAAATGTGCATACAAGTTTATACCACAAAATGTTTATAATCACAACCTGTAGGTAGTGAGGTTAGGAATCATCTTTAAAAATTCTGCTCTTCATATGTTTCCTGACCTTTTTATTGCAGTGTGTATGATTTTTTTCTTATAAAAAGAAAAGAATAGCAATACAAATTACATCATAAAATAGATAAAAAGGAATACAGACAGGCTGTCTCTGAGCATTTCTCTTTTGCAGATAAAGGCTGATGACCTTCGCCATCACAGGGAGGAGCTGATTTTCTTACTAACACTATTTTTAGACAACTAGAGTAAGCACTACCTAATACTAGATTTATTAGTGCTTCATCTGAATAAGATGGAGCCATGTGCAGCTTAGAGTTGCAAGGAAAGGAAACCTCAGACAAGCTAATGGGAGAAGAAAGAAACAGGCCTCTGAAGATGTCTGCTTGCCACTGAGCTAAAAATTCTTTCCCAGATTACTTTTTTGCCAGCTGTGCTAGGTGACCCAGTGCTTTGCCCGTGAGAACTTCCATGTTCAATGGATTGTAGTGGAACAACAATTCACCCATGAAGGAACATTTGTATATTTCCAAAGAGGGAGCTTAAGCAAGTTTAAGAGCAAAATGAATCCTTATATTGTGCTGAACTCTTTTTTATATACATGCACATATCATAATTACGCTCAGTTGACTAACTAGTTATTTATTATGAAGACATAACCCTTCTTGCTGATTCTGAAAGAGAGAGCTACAAATTATTATATGGGTACATTTATCCTATTTTTCCACTTCATTATACTTCTGGATAATTAATACTCTGCAGAGAACTGCAGTCAGTATGTACTCAAATATAATACACATTGTACTGAAATGACAATTTAGAATTTTTTTTTCAATAAACACAGTGATTCATTTCCATGTGTGTTACAATGTACTTACTTCTTGAAGTTGGATCCAAAGCCCTTAGAGTACGAATGTACCTTGTTCCAGTAGTGGCAGAGATGTTTATCTCAGGAATTTGAGAATAACAAAAAGCAGGAAAGAAACTGTAAAGGATATAATCCTTAAAGGGGGAAAACTTCACTGGGTGGGATGCATTTTAATAAGGCTTTTTCTCTGAGGGAAATCTCTTGTTTGAGAGGCACAGAAAAGCTGGAAATGAGCAGAAGGCTGTTTTGTTACTGACTTGAGATATCAGAGGATAGAGCTGAGGGCTGCCAGAATGGCTGGAAATTGAGTGAGGAAATCCTAACAAGAAAGAAACCACAGAAGGAAGAGCCCCTAAATCTTTACATAAATCCCTCTCAATTCCCCCAACATAGGGGAGATGCTCAGACACCCTACAGAAAGCAACAGTGGAAAGGTTGAAAGAAATTTCAGTTGCCGCCTCCACGAGGGAGAGAAGAGTTTATAGTTTAGAGTCGGCTGTATTGAAAGGCTTGGTTAACTCAAGCTGTTCATGGAAACCCCCCCAGATTTCAAGTCATTGGACTAAAGACTATGTGCCAGATCTAAAGGGTTCACCTTAGGTCTGAACATAAATCATGAGACTCACTCCTGACATCATAGAACCAAACCTTCACGAGTCCAATGTAAATGGCCAGTAATGTAATAACCTGTTAGATCAAAAACAAACACCATCCAGAGGATGATAGGAGGATCCAGAGCCTCTGCACTCTTCTACCCACAATGTCTAGTACATACTAAAAATTAGTAGATATGCAAAGAACCAGGAAAATATGATGCAGGGTCAAGAGAAAAATGAGCCAAAAGAACAAACCCTGATGACACCGATGTTGAAGCTAGCAGACGAGAATGTTAAAGCAGCTATTATAACTATATGCAAACTGGAATTCATCTATTTATTGTTTCTCAGTCCCAATTCAACCTTCCTTTGCCCCGCCTTGTGATATTGGAACTAGAGTCTACAAACACTTCTCTTTTGCTAGCTGGCACAGTGAAAAAGTTTACTAATAGAAGGTACTAAATGAGTTATTGCAAGGGATAGAGGCTCCTCTTCCTGGTTATGATGTGCTTTTAACTTTTTAAAAATGCTGGTTGTTGCAGCATGAGGCAGCCAGTAGAATGTGTGACACCAGACGGTGGCTTTCCAATGAGTTTTAGCAGCACCTCAGCAGGCAGCTTCCCATTTGTTTCTCCACTGGACTGCCATACCAGCAGGGGATTTCCTGCTTTCCGTCCCTTGCCCAAAGTACACCATGAACTTTCCTACCATCCAGTGGTCCAAAGATACACTCAATCTAATGTTGTATGAATCTCAGTCTTGAAGATGAAAGTGGCTTATTCCATGTCTATTTATACCTCATTCCATGTCTATTTATACCTGAATTAGTGGCACTGGCTGCTCCCTGTGTAGATTATTTATATAGTCTTTCGAGTTCTCTTTATCTGTCAGTAGTTAATTCCCTGGAACTAGTTAATAATTCTTTTAATTATAATTTTCCTATTCATATTATTGGTGTATTTTCTATCTTATGGGTCCCTGAACTGCAAAACATATTCAAAGTGCACACAAAGTTGTCTAAAAATAAGTTCAAAATGAATAGGATACATAAGTAGAGTTTCTGGAGCTAAAAACTAAACTGAATAAAATATAAAATAGCTATAGGAAAAATAATCAATATATAAAATATACTTCATGGGAAATAGATGGGGAAACAGTGGAAACAGTGTCAGACTTTATTTTTGGGGGCTCCAAAATCACTGCAGATGGTGACTGCAGCCATGAAATTAAAAGACCCTTAGTCCTTGGAAGGAAAGTTATGACCAACCTAGACAGCATATTGAAAAGCAGAGACATTACTTTGCCAACAAAGGTTTGTCTAGTCAAGGTTATGGTTTTTCCTGTGGTCATGTATGAATGTGAGAGTTGGACTGTGAAGAAGGCTGAGCGCCAAAGAATTGATGCTTTCAAACTGTGGTGTTGGAGAAGACTCTTGAGAGTCCCTTGGACTGCAAGGAGATCCAACCAGTCCATTCTGAAGGAGATCAACCCTGGGATTTCTTCGGAAGGAATGATGCTAAAGCTGAAACTCCAGTACTTTGGCCACCTCATGCGGAGTTGACTCATTGGAAAAGTCTCTGATGCTGGGAGGGATTGGGGGCAGGAGGAGAAGGGGAGAACAGAGGATGAGATGGCTGGATGGCATCACTGACTCGATGGACGTGAGTCTGAGTGAACTCTGGATGTTGGTGATGGACAGGGAGGCCTGGTGTGCTGCAATTCATGGGGTTGCAAAGAGTCGGACATGACTGAGCCACTGAACTGAACTGAAAATATCTAAAAAATTCACGACATGAACTTACTAGCAGATTGACCATGACAAAATGTCTGACCTTAAAAATTGGATAACGTCTATGCATTTCTCTGACCTTAAAATTCGATAATGTCTATGCATTTCTCTGTGTTTCCCTGGTGGCTTAGATGGTAAAGAACCTGCCTGCAATGCGGGAGACCTGGGTTTGATCCCTGGGTTGGGGAGGTCTCCTGGAGACGGTCATGGCAACCCACTCCAGTATTCTTGCCTGGAGAATCCCATGGACTGAGGAGCCTGGCAGGGTACAGTCCATGGGGTCGCAAATAGTCAGACACAACTAAACGATACACACACACACACACACACACACACACACATGTATTTCTCAGGCGAACTTAAAAAACAGAATGAATAAAAATAATTGAACAGAGCTTTAGGGACCTGTGGAATACCGACACAAAAATATACTATACATATAATTATAGTCTCAGAAAGAGAGGAGAAAGATAAAATTAGAAGAATAGTTTTAAAAATAATGGCTGAGGGGGAGGGGCTAAGATGGCGGAGGAATAGGATGGGGAGACCACTTTCTCCCCCACAAATTCATCAAAAGAACATTTAAACACCAAGTAAATTTCACAAAACAACTTCTGAATGCCAGCAGAGGACATCAGGCACCCAGAAAAACAACCCATTGTCTTCGAAAGAGGTAGGAAAAAATATAAAAGACAAAGAGACCAAAGAGGGAGGGATGGAGCTCCGTCCCGGGAAGGGAGTCTTAAAAAGAGAGAAGTTTCCAAACACCAGGAAACACTCTCACTGCCGAGTCTGTGCCGAGCCTTGGAAGCACAGAGGGCAACATAACAGGGAAGAAAAATATATAAACAGTTAAAACCCACAGATTAAGAGCCCAACGGTAACTCCCCCAGCGGAGAAGCAGCACAGACGCCTGCACCCGCCACTAGCAAGTGGGGGCTGGGCAGGGAGGCATGGCACGGGCTGCATCGCTTAGAGTAAGGATCTGGCCTGAATGCCCCAAGCACTATCTGAGTGAACTAATTTGGGCCAGCAAACCAGATAGGTTTCTACCTATCTGGTGTAGGATATCTACCACGCAATAAGCCAGCCCTAACCTAAGACATGGCCAGGTCCGTGCACGGAACAAAGGACTGACCAGAGATAGCCAGCTGCAGACCATCCCCCTCCGGTGACAGGCAGCCAGAGCAGGAAGGGGGCAATCGCAGCCCCAGAGAGACATTATCTACAAAACTGTAAGCAGGCTTCTTTGCTAACGGTTAACATCTGCCTGAGAAGGTGCGCTGGTAGTACACCCAGAAAACCGAGCAGTGGGGAGGCAATAAGTCGCAGCAACCGTGCTCGCCAAACACCTCATCACCTGAGCTGCTCGGACCTGGGAAGGGCACAAAATGCAGGCCCAACCGAGTTTGCGCCTCTGAGGACTACCCGAGTCCCTGAACCTGAGCTGCTTAAACCTGGGAGGTGCAAGCAGCCCAGGGCCGGCCTCGGATGGTTCCCAGTGGAGCAACCTAGAGCCTGAGCAGTGTGGGCAGGGAGGCTACACGCACCGTGAGTGGGGGCAGACCCAGTGTGGCTGAGGCACTGCGAGCACAGGCCAGTGTTATTTGTTTGCAGCGTCCCTCCCTCTCCACAGCGCGACTGAGCAAGAGGGCCTAAAAAAAAAAAAAAAAAAAAAAGTGTCCACCACCACCCCCTTTGTATCAGGGTGGAAATCAGACATTGAAGAGACCAGCAAACAGAAGAAGCTATAACAGAGGGAACTGCCTTGGAAGCGACAGGCAATAGATTAAAACCCTGTGGTTACTACCGACTACATAGGAAGGGGCCTATAGATCTTGAGAAATATAAGTCGGACCAAGGAACTAGCTGAAAATGAACTTACCCCACAATACCCACAACACCAGAGAAAGTCCTAGATATATTTTTACTATTTTTATGATCATTCTTTCTTTCTTTTTTAAAAAATTTTTACGTCCTGTATTACTCCTTTACTTTTCACTTTTATAACCTACTATTACTTTGCAAAAAAAAAAAAAAAGACCCTATTTTTTTTAAAGCAAACTTCATATATATATTTTTTATAATTTTTGTGACCTTTATTTTTTCTCTTTCTTTTTTTTCTTCTTTTCTTTAACATTGTATTTTTGAAATTCCAAACTCTACTGTAGATTTTTAATTTTAACTTTTTGGTATTTGTTATCAATTTTGTACCTATATTTTTTTTTATATAATTTTTGTGACTTTTTTTTCTCTTTCTTTCTCTTCTTTTCTTTAACATTGTATTTGTGAAATTCCAAACTCTACTCTAGATTTTTAATTTATGCTTTTTGGTATTTGTTATCAATTTTGTACCTATATTTTCTTTATAATTTTTGTGACTTTGTTTTTGTTTGTTTGTTTGTTTGTTTCTCTTTCTTTTTCTTCTTCTTTTCTTTAACATTGTATTTTTTAAATTCCAAACTCTACTCTAGATTTTTAACTTTTTCTTTTTGGTATTTGTTATCAATTTTGTACCTATATTTTCTTTATAATTTTTGTGACTTTGTTTGTTTTTGTTTGTTTGTTTTCTCTTTCTTTTTCTTCTTTTCTTTAACATTGTATTTTTTAAATTCCAAACTCTACTCTAGATTTTTAATTTTTGCTTTTAGGTATTTGTTATCAATTTTGTACCTTTAAGAATCCGACCTTCAGTACCCATTTTTTACTTGGGAGCGAGATTACTGGCTTGACTGCTCTCTCCCCCCTTTGGACTCTCCTTTTTCTCCACCAGGTCGCCTGTGTCTCCTGCCTAACCCCTCTCTACTCTACCCAACTCTGTGAATTTCTGTGTGTTCCAGACGGTGGAGAACACTTAGGGAACTGATTACTGGCTGGATCTGTCTCTCTCTTTTTCATTCCCTCCTTTTATCCTCCTGGCCACCTCTGTCTCCTTCCTCCCTCTTCTCTTCTCTGTATAACTCCATGAACATCTCTGAGCAGTCCAGTTGTGGAGTGCACATAAGGAAGTGATTACTGGCTAGCCCATTCTCTCCTCTACTGATTCCACCTCATCTCATTCGGGTCACCTCTAACTTCCTCCTCCCTCTTCTCTTCTCCATGTAATGCTGTGAACCTCTCTGGGTGACCCTCACAGTGGAGAAACTTTTCATCTTTAACCTAGATGTTTTATCAATGGTGCTGTATAGAAGGAGAAGTTTTGAGACTACTGTAAAAATAAGACCGATAACTGGAAGCAGGAGGCTTAAGTCCAAACCCTGACTACAGGGAACTCCTGACTCCAGGGAACATTAATTGGCAGGAGTTCATCAAACGCCTCCATACCTACACTGAAACCAAGCATCACACAAGGGCCAAATAGTTCCAGGGCAAGACATACCAAGCAAATTCTCCAGCAACACAGGAACACAGCCCTGAGCTCCAATATACAGGCTGCCCAAAGTTACTCCAAAACCATAGACCTCTCATAACTCATTACTGGACACTTCATTGCACTCCAGAGAGAAGAAATACAGCTCCACCCAACAGAACACCAACACAAGCTTCCCTAACCAAGAAACCTTCACAAGCCACCTGTACAAACCCACACACAATGAGGAAACTCCACAATAAAGAGAACTCCACAAACTGCCAGAATACAGAAAGGACACCCAAAACACAGCAATATAAACAAGATGAAGAGACAAAGGAATACCAAGCAGGTAAAGGAACAGGATAAATGCCCACCAAACCAAACAAAAGAGGAAGAAATAGGGAATCTACCTGATAAAGAATTCCAAATAATGATAGTGAAATTGATCCAAAATCTTGAAATCAAAATGGAATCACAGATAAATAGCCTGGAGACAAGGATGGAGAAGATGCAAGAAAGGTTTAACAAGGACCTAGAAGAAATAAAAAAGAGTCAATATATAATGAAAAATGCAATAAATGAGATCAAAAACACTCTGGAGGCAACAAATAGTAGAATAACAGAGGCAGAAGACAGGATTAGTGAATTAGAAGATAGAATGGTAGAAATAAATGAGTCAGAGAGGATAAAAGAAAAACGAATTAAAAGAAATGAGGACAATCTCAGAGACCTCCAGGACAATATTAAACACTACAACATTTGAATCATAGGAGTCCCAGAAGAAGAAGACAAAAAGAAAGACCATGAGAAGATACTTGAGGAGATAAGAGTTGAAAACTTCCCTAAAATGGGGAAGGAAATAATCACCCAAGTCCAAGAAACCCAGAGAGTCCCAAACAGGATAAACCCAAGGCGAAACACCCCAAGACACATATTAATCAAATTAACAAAGATCAAACACAAAGAACAAATATTAAAAGCAGCAAGGGAAAAACAACAAATAACACACAAGGGAATTCCCATAAGGATAACAGCTGATCTTTCAATAGAAACTCTTCAAGCCAGAAGGGAATGGCAAGACGAAAATAACCTACAGCCCAGATTATTGTACCCAGCAAGGATCTCATTCAAATATGAAGGAGAAATCAAAAGCTTTACAGACAAGCAAAAGCTGAGAGAATTCAGCACCACCAAACCAGCTCTCCAACAAATACTAAAGGATATTCTCAAGACAGGAGACACAAAAAGAGTGTATAAACTCGAACCCAAAACAATAAAGTAAATGGCAATGGGATCATACTTATCAATAATTACCTTAAACGTAAATGGGTTGAATGCCCCAACCAAAAGACAAAGGCTGGCTGAATGGATACAAAAACAAGACCCCTACATATGCTGTCTACAAGAGACCCACCTCAAAACAGGGGACACATACAGACTGAAAGTGAAGGGCTGGAAAAAGATTTTCCATGCAAATAGGGACCAAAAGAAAGCAGGAGTAGCAATACTCATATCAGATAAAATAGACTTTAAAACAAAGGCTGTGAAAAGAGACAAAGAAGGTCACTACATAATGATCAAAGGATCAATCCAAGAAGAAGATATAACAATTATAAATATATATGTTCCCAACATAGGAGCACTGCAATATGTAAGACAAATGCTAACAAATATGAAAGGAGAAATTAACAATAACACAATAATAGTGGAAGACTTTAATACCCACTCACACCTACGGATAGATCAACTAAACAGAAAATTAACAAGGAAACACAAACTTTAAACAATACAATAGACCAGTTAGACCTAATACCTATAGGACATTTCATCCCAAAACAATGAATTTCACCTTTTTCTCAAGCTCACACGGAACTTTCTTCAGGATAGATCACATCCTGGGCCATAAATCTAGCCTTGATAAATTCAAAAAAATTGAAATCATTCCAAGTATCTTTTCTGACCACAATGCAGTAAGATTAGATCTCAATTACAGGAGAAAAACTATTAAAAATTCCAACATATGGAGGCTGAACAACAAGCTGCTGAATAACCAACACATCACAGAAGAAATCAAAAAAGATATCAAAATTTGCATAGAAACGAATGAAAATGAAAACACAACAACCCAAAACCTGTGGGACACTGTAAAAGCAGTCCTAAGGGGAAAGTTCATAGCAATACAGGCATACCTCAAGAAACAAGGAAAAAGTCAAATAAATAACCTAACTCTACACCTAAAGCAACTAGAAAAGGAAAAAATGAAGAACCCCAGGGTTAGTAGAAGGAAAGAAATCTTAAAAATCAGAGCAGAAATAAATGCAAAAGAAACAAAAGAGACAATAGCAAAAATCAACAAAGCCAAAAGCTGGTTCTTTGAAAGGATAAATAAAATTGACAAACCATTAGCCAGACTCATCATGAAACAAAGGGATAAAAATCAAATCAATAAAATTAGAAATGAAAATGGAGAGATCACAACAGACAACACAGAAATACAAAGGATCATAAGAGACTACTATCAACAATTATATGGCAATAAAATGGACAACGTGGAAGAAATGGACAAATTCTTAGAAAAGTACAACTTTCCAAAACTGGACCAGGAAGAAATAGAAAATCTTAACAGACCCATCACAAGCACGGAAATTGAAACTGTAATCAGAAATCTTCCAGCAAACAAAAGCCCAGGTCCAGACGGCTTCACAGCTGAATTCTACCAAAGATATAGAGAAGAGCTAACACCTATCCTACTCAAACTCTTCCAGAAAATTGCAGAGGAAGGTAAACTTCCAAACTCATTCTATGAGGCCACCATCACCCTAATACCAAAACCTGACAAAGATGCCACAAAAAAAGAAAACTACAGGCCAATATCACTGATGACAACCAAGTCGCTTCAGTCGTGTCCGACTCTGTGTGACCCCATGGACTGCAGCCTACCAGGCTTCTCCGTCCATGGGATTCTCCAGGCAAGAACACTGGAGTGGGTTGCCATTTCCTTCTCCAATGCATGAAAGTGGAAAGTGAAAGTGAAGTCACTCAGTCGTGTCTGACTCTTAAAGACCCCATGGACTGCAGCCTACCAGGCTCCTCTGTCCATGGGATTTGCCAGGCAAGAGTACTGGAGGGGGGTGCCATTGCCTTCTCCCATCACTGATGAACATAGATGCAAAAATCCTTGACAAATTTCTAGCAATCAGAATCCAACAACACATTAAAAAGATCAAACACCATGACCAAGTGGGCTTTATCCCAGGGATGCAAGGATTCTTCAATATCCACAAATCAATCATTGTAACACACCACATTAACAAATTGAAAAATAAAAGCCATATGATTATCTCAATAGATGCAGAGAAAGCCTTTGACAAAATTCAACATCCATTTATAATAAAAACTCTCCAGAAAGCAGGAGCAGAAGGAACATACCTCAACATAATCAAAGCTATATATGACAAACCCACAGCAAACATTATCCTCAATGGTGAAAAATTGAAAGCATTTCCTCTCAAGTCAGGAACAAGACAAGGGTGCCCACTTTCACTATTATTATTCAACATAGTTTTGGAAGTTTTGGCCACAGCAATCAGAACAGAAAAAGAAATAAAAGGAATCCAAATTGGAAAAGAAGAAGTAAAACTCTCACTATTTGCAGATGACATGATCCTCTACGTAGAAAACCCTAAAGGCTCCGCCAGAAAATTACTAGAACTAATCAATGACTATAGTAAAGTTGCAGGATATAAAATCAACACACAGAAATCCCTTGCATTCCTATACACTAATAATGAGAAAACAGAAAGAGAAATTAAGGAAACAATCCCATTCACCATTGCAACGAAAAGAATAAAATACTTAGGAATATATCTACCTAAAGAAACTAAAGACCTATATATAGAAAACTATAAAACACTGGTGAAAGAAATCAAAGAGGACACTAACAGATGGAGAAATATACCATGTTCATGGGTTGGAAGAATCAATATAGTGAAAATGAGTATACTACCCAAAGCAATTTATAGATTCAATGCAATCCCTACCAAGCTACCAACGGTATTCTTCACAGAGCTAGAACAAATAATTTCACAATTTGTATGGAAATACAAAAAATCTCAAATAGCCAAAGCAATCTTGAGAAAGAATAATGGAACTGGAGGAATCAACCTGCCTGACTTCAGGCTCTACTACAAAGCCACAGTCATCAAGACAGCATGGTACTGGCACAAAGACAGAAATATAGATCAATGGAACAAAATAGAAAGCCCAGAGATAAATCCACACACATATGGACATCTTATCTTTGACAAAGGAGGCAAGAATATACAATGGATTAAAGACAATCTCTTTAACAAGTGGTGCTGGGAAAACTGGTCAACCACTTGTAAAAGAATGAAACTAGAACACTTTCTAACACCATACACAAAAATAAACTCAAAATGGATTAAAGTTCTAAACATAAGACCAGAAACTATAAAACTCATACAGGAGAACATAGGCAAAACACTCTCTGACATACATCACAGCAGGATCCTCTATGACCCACCTCCCAGAATATTGGAAATAAAAGCAAAAATAAACAAATGGGACCTAATTAAACTTTAAAGCTTCTGCACAACAAAGGAAATTATAAGCAAGGTGAAAAAACAGCCTTCAGAATGGGAGAAAATAGCAAATGAAGCAACTGACAAACAACTAATCTCAAAAATATACGAGCAACTCCTGCAGCTCAATTCCAGAAAAATAAAAGACCCAATCAAAAAATGGGCCAAAGAACTAAATAGACATCTCTCCAAAGAAGACATACAGATGGCTAACAAACACATGAAAACATGCTCAACATCACTCATTATCAGAGAAATGCAAATCAAAACCACTATGAGGTACCATTTCACGCCAGTCAGAATGGCTACGATCCAAAAGTCTACAAGTAATAAATGCTGGAGAGGATGTGGAGAAAAGGGAACCCTCTTACACTGTTGGTGAGAATGCAAACTAGTACAGCCACTAAGGAGAACAGTGTGGAGATTCCTTAAAAAACTGGAAATAGAACTGCCTTATGATCCAACAATCCCACTGCTGGGCATACACATGGAGGAAACCAGAATTGAAAGGGACACACGTACCCCAATGTTCATCACAGCACTGTTTATAATAGCCAGGACATGGAAGCAACCTAGATGTCCATCAGCAGATGAATGGATAAGAAAGCAGTGGTACATATACACAATGGAGTATTACTCAGCCATTAAAAAGAATACATTTGAATCAGTTCTAATGAGGTGGATGAAACTGGAGCCTATTATACAGAGTGAAGTAAGCCAGAAAGAAAAACACCAATACAGTATACTAACTCATATATATGGAATTTAGAAAGATGGTAACAGTAACCCTGTATACGAGATAGCAAAAGAGACACTGATGTATAGAACAGTCTTTTGAACTCTGTGGGAGAGGGATAGGGTGGGATGATTTGGGAGAATGGCATTGAAATATGTATAATATCATATATGAAACAAGTCACCAGTCCAGGTTCGATGCACGATACTGGATGCTTGGCGCTGTTGCACTGGGATGGTATGGGGAGGGAGGAGGGAGGAGGGTTCAGGATGGGGAACACATGTATACCTGTGGTGGATTCATTTTGATATATGGCAAAACCAATACAATATTGTAAAGTTAAAAAATAAAATTAAGTTAAAAAAATAAAAATAATGGCTGAAAAGTTCCCATCTTGGGGAAACATATAAATCTAGATTCAAGAAGTTCAGCAAATTCTAAAGTAAATATATATATATACTTTATATATATATATACATATATATACACTATCTTTCTCATGCATATCATAGTCAAATTGCTAAAAATTAATTATAGGGAGTCTTGAAAACACACCAAAAAAATTGATAATTATATAGACAACCAATAATATAAATGGCTGCTGGTTTCTCATTTGAACTAATGAAGACCAGAATGTAGAAAACATCTTTAAAGTACTGAAAGAAGAAAAAAAGTCTGCTCTGAATTATTTCAGTAAAATATCCTTTACAAATATATCAAGATAAGTTAAAATAGACAAGAACTTTCTCAGATAAAAAAGAAAAATTGATAATTCATCATCATCTGCCCTATACTATAAGGGATACTTAAGGGATTTCTTTAGAAGAAAATTACACTACAGGGAAAATCATGTTTACAGTTTTGAATGAAGGCACCAGAAATTTTAAATATATGCGTGAATGCAATGAAAACTGATTTTTTCTCTTAATTTTTATAAAAGTCATACAATCAAGTAAAGTAAAACAAAATTTATAATATATGCAGATACACGATATATGAAGAAACAAGCTGGAATCAAGATTGCCAGGAGAAATATAAATAACCTCAGATATGCAGATGACACCACCCTTATGGCAGAAAGTGAAGAGGAACTCAAAAGCCTCTTGATGAAAGTGAAAGTGGAGAGTGAAAAAGTTGGCTTAAAGCTCAACATCAGAAAACGAAGATCATGGCATCCGGTCCCACCACTTCATGGGAAATAGATGGGAAACAGTGTCAGACTTTATTTTTCTGGGCTCCAAAATCACTACAGATGGTGATTGCAGCCATGAAATTAAAAGACGCTTACTCCTTGGAGGGAAAGTTATGACCAACCTAGATAGCATATTCAAAAGCAGAGACATTACTTTGCCAACAAAGGTTCGTCTAGTCAAGGCTATGGTTTTTCCTGTGGTCATGTATGAATGTGAGAGGTGGACTGTGAAGAAGGCTGAGCGCCGAAGAATTGATGCTTTTGAACCGTGGTGTTGGAGAAGACTCTTGAGAGTCCCTTGGACTGCAAGGAGATCCAACCAGTCCATTCTGAAGGAGATCAGCCCTGGGATTTCTTTGGAAGGACTGATGCTGAAGCTGAAACTCCAGTACTTTGGCCACCTCATGCGAAGAGTTGACTTATTGGAAAACACTCTGATGCTGGGAGGGATTGGGGGCAGGAGGAGAAGGGGAGGACAGAGGATGGGATGGCTGGATGGCATCACTGACTCGATGGACGTGAGTCTGAGTGAACTCCAGGAGTTGGTGATGGACAGGGAGGCCTGGCGTGCTGCAATTCATGGGGTCGCAAAGAGTCGGACACGACTGAGCCAGTGATCTGATCTGATCTGAACACAAAGGAGAAACACAAAGTGAATGGAATTATGTTTCAAGGTTCTTACAGTTTTATAAAAAACAAAATTTTAATTCTAAGTAGACTGTGACAAATTAAAGAAGCAGAGTGTAATAGCTACAGCTGCAATTTAAATAGAAGTATACCCAAATACAAAGAATTAAAAATGCAATAATATAACTATTAAATTAATCTTAAATAAAGAATGAAAAAGGAGAAAGCAGAGAGAGAGATATAGAAAACAAATTGTAAAAAGGTAGACCTAAACACCACCATGTGATTGCATTAAATGTTAGTGGACTAAGTGTCCCAGTTAAAAGGCAGAAGCTATCCAACTGCAGATTGCTTATCTTAAAAAAAAAAAAAAAAAAGTGATATCTGGTTTGCAGTAACTGTAAAGATAGAGCATGTAAACTGTAAATGGGTGGGGGAAATATACCATTCATAAATTAATATATGAAAGCTGGTACAACCATCTAAGCATCAACAACACAGACTTCAAGAAAAAGAATATGAACAAAGTGCAAGTTTTTAACTGTAAAAAATTCCACAGGCTGACATCATATGTGTAAATACATAGACACACAATAAGAAGAAGAGCTTCAGAATACATGAAGCCAAACTGGCAGCACTAAAACGAGGAAGAGACAAATCTAAAATTAGAGTGGAGCATTTTCCCATTCTCCTCTAATTAATAGGAGGACTGGATAATAAAACAGTAAGAATGTGGAATGTATTTAACAACATGATCATCCATCTTGACCAACTGACATTTTTACACTAATTGAAAGTGAGCAGTTGAACAACATATCTTTTCCAGTACACATAAAATGTACATCAGAATAGAACAAATGCTGGGCCATAAAAATGTTTTCAATTAGCTAAAAAAGATTGAGTCTTAGAGAGGATGTTCTTTGACAAAAGAAAATTAAATTAGAAACCAACAAAAATTAAATATATAGAAAAGCCCAACTGTGGGTAAATTAGCAACATGTTTTAATATATCCTATGAATCAAAGAAAAAGACACTAGGAGAAATTAAAAATATTCCAACTTAAAGATAATAAAAACAGTATATAAAAATTGTTTTTTTTGTTTAGTTGCCAAGTCCTGTCTGACTCCAAGACCCCATGGACTGCAGCACGCCAGGCCTCTCTGTCCCACACCATCTCCCAGAGTTAAATCAAGTTCATGTCCACTGCACTGGTGATGCCATCCAACCATCTCATCCTCTGTCATCCCCTTCTCCTTCTGTCTTCAATCTTTCCTGGCATCTGGGTATTTTCCAATAAGACAGTTGTTCTCATCAAGTGGCTAAAGTATTGGAGCTTCAGCTTCAGCATCAGTCCTTCCAATGAGTATTCAGGGTTTATTTCCTTTAAGAATGACTAGTTTCATCCCCTTGCAGTCCAAGGACTCTCAAGATTCTTCTCTAGCAACACAGTTAAAAAGCATCAGTTCTTCTGTGCTTTGCCTTCTTTATGGTCCAGCTATCACAATAGTATGTGACTACTGGAAAGGCTATAGACTTGACTATACAGACATTTGTCGGCAAAGTGATGTCTTTGCTTTTTAATATGCTGTCTAGATTTGTCATAACTTCTCTGCCGAGAAGCAATTGTCTTCTAATTTCATGGCTGCAGTCACCACCCACAGTTATTTTAGAGCCAAGGAACAGGAAATCTGTCACTGCTTCCACTTTTTCCCCTTCTGTTTGTCATGAAGTGATGGGACCAGATGCCATGACCTTAGTTTTTTAATATTTTTTTATAAACCAGCTTTTTAACTCTCCTCCTTCACCCTCATAAAGAGGTCCTTTGTTCCTCTTCACTTTCTGCCTTTAGAGTGGTATCATCTGCATATCTGAGATTGTTGATATTCCTCCCCATAAACTTGATTCCAGCTTGTAACTCATTCAGCCCAGCATTTCTCATGATATGCTGTGCATATAAGTTAAATAAAAAGAGTGATAATAAACGGCCTTGTCGAACTCCTTTCTCAATCATGAACCAGTTATTCCATAAAGGATCCTAACTGTTGCTTCTTCACCAGTATGCAGGTTTCTCAGGAGACAGGTAAGATGGTCTGGTATTCCTGTCTCTTAAAGAGTTTTCCACAGTTTGTTGTGATCCACACTGCTTACTCCTTGGAAAGAAAGTTATGACCAACCTAGACAGCGTATTAAAAAGCAGAGACATTACTTTGTCAACAAAGGTATATCTAGTCAAGGCTATGGTTTTTCCAGTGGTCATGTATGGATGTGAGAGTTGGACTATAAAGAAGCTGAGTGCTGAAGAATTGATGCTTTTGAACTGTGGTATTGGAGAATACTCTTGAGAGTCCCTTGGACTGCAAGGAGATCCAGTCAATCCTAAAGGAGATCAGTCCTGGGTGTTCATTGGAAGGACTGATGCTCAAGCTAAAACTCCAATATTTTGGCCACCTGATGCGAAGAGCTGACTCATTGGAAAAGACCCTGATGCTGGGAAAGATTGAGGGCAGGAGGAGAAGGGGACGACAGAGCATGAGATGGTTGGATGGCATCACCGACTCAATGGACATGGGTTTGGGTAGACTCCTGGAGTTGGTGATGGACAGGGAGGCCTGGTGTGCTGCGGTTCATGGGTCGCAAAGAGTCAGACATGACTGAGCAACTGAACTTGACTGAACACCATCAAAGGCTTCAGTGTAGGCAATAAAACAGATGTATATGTTTTTCTGGAATTCCCTTGCTTTCTCTGTGATCCAGCAAACGTTGGCAATTTGAACTCTGGTTCCTCTGCCTTTTTAAAACCCATCTTGGACATCTGGAAGTTCTTGGTTCACATAATGCTGAAGCTGAGCATGCAAGATTTTGAGCATAACCTTACCAGCATCAGAGATGAATGTAATTGTCTGGTGGTTTGAACATTCTTTAGTTCTACCCTTCCTGGGAGTTAGGATGATGATTGACCTTTACCAGTCCTGTGGTTGCTGCTGGGTTTTACAAATATGCTGGCATACTGAGTGCAACACTTTGATAGCATCATCTTTTGAGATTTCAAATAACTTCTGGAATTCCATCACCTCTACTAGCTTTATTGACAGAAGTGCTTCCTAAGGCCCACTTGACTTCACACTCCAGAATGTCTGGTTCTGGGTAAGTAACCATACCATCGTGGTTATCCGGGTTATTAAGATGTTTTTTGTACAGTTCTTCGGTATATTCTTTCCATCTCTTCTTGATCTCTTCTGCTTTTATTAGATCATTACCATTTCTGTCCTTTATTGTGCCTATCTTTGGATGAAATATTCTTTGATATTTCCAATTTTCTTGAAGAGATCACTAGTCTTTCCCCTTCTGTTGTTTTCCTCTATTTCTTTACATTTTTCATTGAATAAAGCCTTCTTGTCTCTCCTTGCTATTCTCTGGAACTCTCCATTTAGTTGGGTGTACATTTTCCTTTCTCCCTTGCCTTTTGTTTCTCTTCTTTCTTCAGTAATTTGTAAAGCCTTTTCAGACAACCAATTTGCCTTCTTGTTTTTCTTTTTCTTTGGGGTAGTTTTGTTAACTGCGTCCTGAACAATATTGTGGGTCTCTGTCCATAGTTCTTCAGGCACTCTGTTTACTAGATCTAATCTCTTGAATTTATTTATCACCTCCACTGTATATTTATAAGGGATTTGATTTAAGTTGTACCTGGCTGGCCTACTGGTTTTCCTCACATTCTCTAGTTTAAGCGTGAATTATGCTATGAGAAGCTGATGATCTGAGCCAGATCCAGGTCTTGTTTTTTGCTGACTGTATATGGCTTCTCCATCTTTGGCTACAAAGAATGCAATCAATCTGATTTTGGTATTGACCATTTGGTGATGTCTATGTGTAAAGTCATCTCTTGTGTTGTTGAAAAACGGTGTTTTCTATGACCAGTGGATTCTCTTGGTAGAATTCTGTTAGCCTTTGTCCTGCTTCATTTTGTATTCCAAGGCCAAACCTGCCTATTATTCCAAGTATCTCTTGACTTCCTACTTTTGCATTCCAATCCCCTATGATGAATAGGGTATCTTTTTTTTTTTTTTTTTTTTTGGTGTTTGTTTTAGGAGGTCTTAAGGTCTTCATAGCACTGATCAACATCAGCTTCTTTGGAGTTGGTGGTAGAGCATAGACTTGAATTAATGTGATGTTTAATGGTTTGCCTTGGAAACGAATTGAGATCATTGTATCGTTTTTGAGATTGCACCCAAGTACTGTATTTAAGACTCTTGTTGATTATGAGGGTTACTCCATTTCTTCTATGGGATTCTTGCCCACAGTAGTGGATATAAGGCTCATCTGAATTAAATTCATCCATTCCTGTCCATTTTAGTTCACTGATTTCTAAGATGTCAATGTCTACTCTTGCCGTCTCCTGCTTGACCATGTCTAATTTACCTTGATTCATGGACCTAACATTCCAGGTTCCTATGCAATGCTGTTCTTTGCAGCATCAGATTTTACTTTCATCACCAGACACTTTCACAGCTGAGTGTCATTTCTGCTTTGGCCCAGCTGCTTCATTCTTTCTACAGTTATTGTCCTCTGCTCTTCCCCAGTAGCATATTGGACACCTTCCAACCTGGGGGACTCATCTTTCAGTGTCATATCTTTTTGCCTTTTTATACAGTTCATGAGGTTCTCACAGAAAATATACTGAAATGGTTTGCCATTCCCTCCTCCAGTGGATCATGTTTTGTCAGAACTCTCCACTATGACCCATCTACCTTGGATAGTCTTGCACAGTGTGGCTCATAGCTTCACTGAATTATGCAAGCCCGTCTACCACAACAAAGGCAGTGATCCTTGAAGGGGATAAAATTGTTAGATGCAGTTATAATTGCATTGACTGAATTTTATAACTTTAAATGCTTATATCATTAATTTCAAACTCACTTCGTTAACCTTCCAGATTAAAAAGCTTCAAAAGATGTGCAAATTAAAACCAATCACTCAGTAGAAAATTAGCACATACATAAATTAACAAAACCTAATGTCCATTCTTTGAAGAGACTAATATATATTTTAAAAACCTAGTTCAAGTACATCAAGAAAGAAAAACAACTATCTCCTCTTTAATTCCCAGTATTAATAATTTAACTACTTATGTCACAGGCCTAAAAATATAAAGGAAGGAGTAGCATAAACCACTATGAATCTGACAATAAATTCAATTTTATTGAATTAGAAAAATTTCTTGAAAAAAACATTTCAAAATAGACACAAGATGACATAGAAAATATGTTACATTGTAGAAATATAAATTATGGTACTTAATAAATTAGAAGAAGAGAGTAATGAGTAAGAAGGAGGAATTGAGCAGGATACCAGAGCCATTGACTCAAGCAGTTGTGCAGATTACACGGATATTTATTGTAAAGGAAGAGACTAGAGGATAAATAGATTTTTTTAAGAATGGGAGTGTATATGATATGAGTTCAGTTTCCAACTTATTAAGTGTGAGATTTCCCAAAGAATATATAAATAAGCAATTGTGCATATAGGTATGGAAGGTAGAGGGTTGAGTGAGAGTTGTAAATATGAATAAAAAGTTAAGCTACAGAAACAATGACATTACCTAAAGAGGTGATGGAGAAAAGAAGATGGCTTAGGCTGAAAACATATAAACAACATTTAGAGGTAACAGAAGTGGAGTCTATAAAAAAAGATAAAGAAAAAATAATCGGCAGATATGAAGAAAAACTAGAGCATAGAATCATAAAAGCCAGGAGAGGATAGTGTTGAATTTTTTAAAATGTCTTTTCTGAATCTATTAACAAGACCATCTAAGTAATTCTCTTTTGTATCATTTCATTGAGTATTGTTAAGCCAACTTTGTATTCCTAGGGGATAACCATACTCAGTCACAATGGCTCATTTTTTAAATATTAATGTTTTATTAAGGATTTTTTATCCTTATTCATTGCTCATGGTAGCTATTGTTCTATGCTTTATTTCCGTTGTAATGTATCTGGCAAATTGTGTTATCAAGCTTGCACTGGCCCCATAAAACCAGTTGAACAGTATGGCCTCACCCTAGTGTCTCAAATACTTTGTACAATGTTAGTACTGTTTCTTCCTTACATGTTTGATGCAATGGAAACATATAGTTCTATAGTTTTTCTTTGTTGGGAATTTTGATTTAAAAACATCCAGTGTCAGATGTTAGGTTATCTCATAGTTTCTATTGGCAGAAATATTGTGATTTAACTGGATGTCTCTGGCTCAAGTTCATTCATGAAGTCACAGTTAGGCTTAGGCTGTTGACCAGGATTACAGTCATTACAGGACTTGACTGGAGCTGAAGAATTCTCCTCTAAATCCCTGACATGGTTGTTGTAGGCTTCAGTTCCTCGGTGGTTTTTGGCCAGTTCCTTGCCACATGAAACTCTTCTTAGTTTGCTTGAGTGTCCTCACAAGTGGTAGCTAGCTTCCACTTCCAGAGTGAGCAATCAAAGAGAGAGCAAGAGTGCAGAACAGAGTTCCCAAGAAGAGAGTCAGAGGCTTTTTGTTACTGAATCCCAGACCTGATATTCCATCACTTCTGTTATATTCTACTCATCAGAAACAAGTCACAAGGCCCTGTCCACACTCAAGTGGAGGGCATCACACAATGGTGATGAAAGTAGGGGTCACTGGAGGCCACTTTACAGGCTGCCCATGATACTCATCATTTCACTCAGAAATTGGCCTTAATCTCTAGGTAGGAAATACCCCTGAGTTCTGGATGGTGATGTGAATAATGGACACAAATTTGTGTTGTCATTAAAGGTGTCAGTAATGCTGATTAGGCTTCCCTGGTGGCTCAGATGGTAAAAGAGTCTGCCTACAATGCAGGAGACCCAGGTTCGATTCCTGGGTCGGGAAGATCCCTGGAGCAGGAAATGGCAACCCACTCCAGTATTCTTGCCTGGAAAATCCCACGGACAGAAGAGGCTGATAGGCTACAGTCCATGGGTCCCAAAGAGTCGGACTATGACTGAGCAACTTCACTTCACTTCACTTCAGTGCTGATTAAGTACCACTTCTGAAATAAACCCTATAATACACACCACTCTAGAGTCATTACAGTTCAATGTAACTATAAACTTAGAAACACATTTAAATCATAGACATAATCAAATTTGAGCCAAAAACTGACTTGTACACACAGATTACTTTTAAAAATCGCCCGACTGTATGTTCAGAAATAGGAACTGTAAAAATACTTCTTAGAAAATAAACAAATTAAAAAAGAATATTTTGAATACATACATAATTCATGTACCTTATCCTAATATTAAGTATTATAGAAATTGTCCATTCTATTTTTTTCAAAGAAAACAACCTTCTAATCTAGTGTCAGCTTAATACAGCTTAATAGGTACTTAATAGGTACTACCCACCTTTGTTAGTTGTTCTTACCTTTATGATTAGTCTGATAATCTTCCATATACCAAAGCAGAATTCTCTTCAAGCCTTCTTCTGCAGAGCAGTCAAAGTAATCTTTTCAAATCATGGATCAGAGGAGATCAACTTTCTAATTAAAGCCTTTTGAAGGTATCTCAGGGCACTCAGACTAAAACTGGAGCTCTTTACCATAATCAACAAGGCCTAACATGCTGCCACTGCATGCCATCCAATCTCATCTAAAACCATCTTCATCTTTTACTATGTTTCTGCAATCATGGTCATCTTTCTTTTCTCAAACACACTGAACTGCTACCCGCCTTGGAATCCTTTGTTCTTTTTGCCTGGAACACTCCTATTCAAGAGGGTAATATGGATGATACTTTCTTGTTATCCAGGGCGCCACTCAAATGTCATCTCATTAAAAAGGCCCTTCCCTGATCAGCTCAAGAGGTCACTATTTACACTGTGGTTTATGCAATGGTACTGGAGTTGGGCAATGTACAGCCTGGTTCAGTTTTGTACATCCATCCTGAATCACTCTGTAAAATTGCTCCCTACCATTCTTGAGCATAGAACCTTATTGTTATCTGAAATAATGTTATTTATTCATTTACTTTATAGAATGTGTACTTGCATATTGCCACTTTTATCCCAAGAAGACAGGATCCTTTCTTATTATTCATTGCTATATTCACAAAATTTTGAGCAAAACCTGGAACATGGTTTGGCACTTCATGTATATTTGTGTAATGAACAAATATATGGACAAATATAAAACAAACATGGGTGGTAGGAGCGTCTCCATGCAGATCATAGGTTATAGGTCTTGTCCCAGAGGTCTTGTTTGTGTGTTCCTAAAAGGGCTCAGTGGCTTACACTGATTTTTTGTAACAGATGCTAAGTGCTTAATAAATACTTCTTGGATAAAATTATTGTGAAAACTCATTAATTAAGATGGTAACATATTCATGCAAGGATAGATAAATAGAAATATAGATACAAGAATGCAGATAATTAATTTCAAAAAGATTTTAATGTAATTAAAAGTGAATTTTGTTTTGTCAATTAGTGGTGCTGGGGAACTGTTAAATTCATATGGAAAAAAGTAACTCTTTACCTTATAACTTACACCTTATATAAAAATTTATTTTACATGAGACAGAGACCTACATGTGAAAACTATTAGCAAAACTTCTTGAAGAAAGCAAGAGAATAGCTTTAAGACTTGGGGTATATAAAGATTTCCTAAACAGAAAACCAAAACACTAGCTATAAGAGAAAAAGTTATAATTAGACACTATAAAAATGAAAAATCTGTTCATCAAAAGACATCATTAAGAAAGTGGAAAGGCAAGTCATATGCTAGTGGAAGATATTTATAATTCATAAATTGACAAGGTCTTATATCAAGATTATATAAAGAAAAAGAAAGGCAACCCTAGCTTTTTAAACACAAGCAAAATAAAATATCCAAAAAGCTGATAAATATATAAAAAGGTGGTCAGCATAATTCATCACCAGCAAAATGCAAATTAAAACCATAATCTAGCAGCACACAGTTCTTTAGTCCTCCCAAAGGACTAAAGTTTATTTTTTTTAATTTAATTTAATTTTATTTTTAAACTTTACATAATTTAAATGGCTGACAATACCAAGTGTATTTCCAAGAATTTGGATCAGAGAGTTTTTTTTTTTTTTTTTTTTTTAAACCACAGCCCAAATTGAAAACAGTCTTAATAGCAAATGGATAATGGTGTGGATACATTATAAACATGATGTGGCACATCATGGAAGAATGTTAAAACATTTGGTTGAATCAAAGAAGTGAAAAGAGTATGGAGCATATGATTTCTTTTATATGAAGGTTTTTGTTGTTGATAAGTCGCTCAGTCATGTCTGACTTTCTGATCCCATGGACTGCAGCATGCCAGGCCTCCCTGTCCTTCACTATCTCCAGGAGTTTGCTCAAACTCATGGACATTGAGTCTATGATGCCATCCAACTATCTCATCCTCTTTCACCCTTCTCCTCTTGCCTTTAATCTTTCCCAGCATCAGAATCTTTTCCAATGAGTCAGTTCTTTGAATCAAGTGGCAAAAATATTGGAGCTTCAGGTTCAGCATCAATCCTTCCATGAATATTCAAGACCGATTTCCTTTAGTATTTACTGGTTTGATCTCCTGGCAGTCCAGGGGATTCTCAAGAGTCTTCTCCAACACCACAGTTCAAAAGCAGCAATTCTTCAGTACTCATCTTTCTTTATAGTCCAACTCTCACATCCATACATGACTACTGGAAAAACCATAGCTTTGACTAGATGGACATTTATCAGCAAAGTAATGTCTCTGCTTTTTAACGCACTGTCTAGGTTTGTCATATCTTTTCTTCTGAGGAGCAAGCGTCTTTTAATTTCATGGCTGTAGTCACTGTCTGCTGTGATATTGGAGCCCAAGAAAATAAAGTCTGACACTGTTTCCATTGTTTCCCCATCCACTTGCCATGAAGTGATGGGACCAGATGCCATGATTTTAGTTTTTTGAATGTTGAGTTTTAAGCCAGCTTTTTCACTCTCCTCTTTCACTTTCATCAAGAAACTCTAGTTCCTCTTTGCTTTCTGCCATTAGGGTGGTGTCAACCATATGTCCGAGGTTATTGATATTTCTCCCAGCAATCTTGACTCCAGCTTGAGCTTCATCCAGCCTTATATTTCTCATGATGTACTCTGCATATAAGTTAAGTAAGCAGGGTGACAATAAACAACCTTGACATACTAATTTCCCAATTTGGAACCAACCTGTTGTTCCATGTCCAGTTCTAACTGTTGCTTCTTGACCTGCATACAGGTTTCTCAGAAGACAGGTAAGGTGGTCTGGTATTCCTATCTCTTTAAGAATTTTCTACAGTTTGTTGTGATCCACATAGTCAAAGGCTTTAGCATAGTCAGTGAAGAAGAAGTAGATGTTTGGAACTTCCTTGCTTTTTGTATGATGCAGTGGATGTTGACAATTTGATTTCTGGTTCCTTTGATTTTTCTAAATCCAGCTTGTACATCTGCAAGTTTTCAATTCACACATTGCTGAAGGCTAGCTTGAAGGATTTTGAACATTAACTTGTTGGCATGTGAAGTGAGTACAATTGTGTGATAGTTTGAACCTTCTTTGACATTTCCCTTTTTTAGGTTTGAAATGAAAATTGACCTTTTCCAGCCTGTGGCCACTGTTGCTTTCCCAATTTGCTGACATATTGAGTGTAACACTTTGACAGCATCATCCTTTAGGATTTGAAATAGCTCAACTGGAATTCCATCACCTCCACTAGTTTTGTTCATAGTGATGCTTCCCAAGGCCCACTTGACTTTGCTATGGCTATATGTGAGGTCTGGCTATAGGTGAGTGACCACACCATCATTGTTATCCAGGTCATTAAGACCTTTTTTGTACAGTATTTCTGGGTATTCTTGCCACCTATTCTTAACCTCTTCTGCTTCTGTTAGGTCCATATCTTTGAGAATAGACAAAATTTATGTTAGGATTGATTGGGAAGGTACATAGGGAATGAGGAAAATGTTCTATATATATTTTTTAAACTGGAGTGGTTATATGAATGTCTACATAGGAAAATTTCATTGACCTGTGCAATGAACAATTGTACATTTCATTACATGTAAATTATAATTAATTAATAGACTAAAAAAAGAAGAGAGATATGCTTTGAGTTTGAGAAAAAGGAAATTGTTTACTACATAAAAATAAGTGTTCAACAAAGGCTAAAATACAATTTTTCCTTTAGAACCACATGCTTCTCAGTTTATTTCAAGCACTTATTAATGCTGCATATTGCTTTAAAGTAATGAAAAATGGCAAAAAATATTTATATTCAGAATTTTGAGTAAATTTTTAAACTCTTTTTAACTGAAGGAGGAAGGAAGTCATGATTTCTACCTTATAAACAACAGAAATTTGCCTAATGTCAGACAGTTGCAAATAGACTGCATCAAACTGTGGCCCACAGTTATGAACCTATAATAACAGCAAGATGACCTTCCTTTCTGGTTCCATGAGATAAACAGCTTAACATCCTAAATAAGTTTCACAAATGTTATCTCAGTAGCAAAAAAAGGAACCTATTTATAAACTATGCTGTGCACATTTCACACTCTTCCTTTTTGGTTTCCAAATTCTGTCATTTTCCTTCTCCCTATATCTCTCATACTGAACCCCTCCTCATCATAATTCAAGACCTTGAACACGCCTCATGGAGAGTGAGGATGGTATAATAAGGAAGCATGATGACATTTTCCCAATTATCATTTGATTCTACTTTCAATAATGGCATCCACAGATTGCGGGGCCTTTGCCTGGCCCAACTAAGTACGTATTATGACCCACTTTATTCCCCATCTTCATCACATGGGTCTTCTTTGAAGCCTCATAATATTGTTGTCACAATTGTTTTCTCTGTTGTTTTTCTCATAATCCCCTCTACAAGTCAAGATAATGATTTCCTATTGCATTTTTCACTGGTGCTTTTTCTCTCAGCCTTTCTGCCTTTGTCTAGTATTTTGCACTTAATATGTACCCACTGTCTTAAGATATGGCATAAATATAGGGTTGCCTAATGTTCTGGAAGGTCTTTCCTGGTGGCTCAGTGATAAAGAATCTGTCTGCAATGCAGGAGATGTGTGTTTAATCCCTGATCCAGAAGATTCCCTGGAGAAAGAAATGGCAACCCATTCCAGTATTCTCCCTGGAGAATTCTATGGACAGAGGAGCCTGGTAGGCTACAGTCCATAGGGAAACAAGAATCAGACATGACTTAGCAACTAAACCACCACCACCAATGATTTGGATATTCCTGCTTGCTTTCCCAAGTCTGCTCTTCACCTTTGCCTTTAGGTTCTGTGACTCAGGAAGCTGACTGCTTTAATTGTCACTCATAATCCTTCACTCTCTAGACTCTGGTTGGATTTTGTGGATGAATTTCAACAGCCAGATATTAGTAATTGGGAATAGAGAGAGAAGGGGGTATTTATTTGGGGAGGATTATAATGACTGCATTCCTTCAGCTAAGGCCATAGTTACCATCACATGACATCTCACCCACACTATAAATTTTGCTGTTTTCTTAAAAGCTACCTCTACCTATCCTTACCCCTTCAACTGAAGACAGGTAGAATCTTCCTGTGATTTCTAGTCCTGGGATTCATCACCACTACTTGTGAGTTCCAGACTTGCCCACAGCCTCTTAAACCATTTCTTCATAAAAGACTCTTTGCTCTCTTCTCTGGGTGTGCTATTTCCCAAGAACCTGATTGATTACATCTGTTTAGTGTAAAACAAACAACAACAAAAATGAGACTGGAATATGTGACCATCTCAGAAAACATGAGTTTGTTTCCTAAGTTTTAAAATATTATTTTTTATCTTTGTTTCATATTTTAGAGGATGTGTACAGAGTGCTACAGCAGCCCAGAAGCCTCATGGAATTCTGTGTAGCCTTTTTAAAAATGGGATTTACCTAGCCTGTAGCTTTGGACTGCAAATTTCCCAAATTGCTTTGGAGATTTGAATCGTAGAGCCTTGAAATCAGAACCAGAAGGGGCTTCATCTAATAAAAACCTGATTTTTCCGGCTATATTAATTGTACACAAATTTCATGCAAATAACAAATAATAGCTAGGATTTATCAAAAGCTTACCATATACATTGGAATAATTGCTTTACATTCATTTTGTCATGTAATTAGGACTATGCTCGTCCCTACCAAAAAAAAAAAAAAAAGTAATGGAACCTCACTCCAGGCTGTGGGGATTTTACTGAATATGAGTGTATAACTCTATGCTATAATGTTTGGCCCTTTCATTTGACAACTGTTAAGAGGTTAAGAAAATGAAAAGGGTACATACTGGGATATCCCAAGATGTCTTTAATGCTTACTCACTGGAAATATTTTGTTTCTCTAATTAAATTCATCACCTAAAACACCATCCCTAGTTGAATTTTCTTTATGGTGAACTGACTTGGGATGAGGTATTGCTTTCAGTTAACATTTACTGAGCCTTCATTAAGTATCCTCTAGGGCTTTCCTGGTGGCTCGTTCAAGAGTCTGCCTACAATGCAGGAGACCCTGGTTCAGTCTCTGGGTCGGGAAAATCCCTGGAGATGAGAATGGCAGCTCACTCCAGTATTGTTGCCTGGAGAATCCCATGGACAGAGGAGCCTGGCAAGCTACAGTCTGTGGGGTCACAAAAAGTCAGACACGACGTTCACTTTCACTCACCTGTAAGACACAGTTCTTTCAGTAACAGAGAGATGAACAAGACCAAGTCTGTGACCTCAAAGAGCTCACAAACATGGACACCAATAAGATGACTATGCAAATATAAAGCGTAACTAGGTTCCCCAATTTTTTTAAATTATATTAATAGTTCATGAAGGAAACTGGAAAGCATCTAATCCACCCTGCTCATTTTACACATTAAACCCAACTCTAAATGACACATGCAGTACCTGGATTTATGAATTCATGGGCTCTTTAATGTCAAAATTTAAATGGCTACACGTCCTCTTTCCTCATATTGAGGGAGTAGTGTGTCTTACCAAATGTATGCAGTTTGTCAGGGATTAAAAGTTTTATGGTCCTGTTCCATTCCTACAGTTTTGAGAGCACTTAGCCTTAGTAAAGTCTTGCTTTCTGCAACCATTCAGTCCTCTGTCTCTGGGATGAACAAGACATGGAGCATAGTCCCCCATTTCTGATGTCTCTGAAGTACCACCCATACAAGGCAGTTGGCAGTTTTGAGGGTAAGGGAGAGACACACTATTGCATATAAAATCACATAAAATTTAATGTTGAATTTTATGGTTCATAAAAGTCGCTTGGGTATTCCCTACATGAGGAATCATATGGAAGAAATAGTGTAATGAGCTAAGCCTTGAAGAACAATAGGATTTACACACTTAGAAATTGGGAAAACCAGGGCATTTATCAAGGAAACATTAGAAACAAAGATAAGAATAGGGGTGGGATATGAAAAGTGATCTTTCATGAAAATGCTTTTTCAGATTGTCCACCACTCTTCCTACACACACATGCTTCATCTGGCTGCAGTTGAGAGCTGCACTGGCGTAGGGATATGGTTTTGCCACATTGAGGATGCATACATCAGTACTGTGGATGAGAACTTAGAGAGCTGGTTTGAGGGGGAGATAAAGGAGAACTAGCCAAATTAAATTTTATTGCATTTATTGAAGCTCAGGCTGGTTTTTGCACAGTCGGGTGTCATGAGTAAACCTGGCCTGTTGGGAGATTGATCTGGGGAATTGGTTATAATATGTGTGGTGAATTACAGTGGGGAGAGGGGGAAGGAGGAATCCAGCTGTGGTGAACAATGAGATATGCCCCCAAATGAGGGGAATGATGCTGGGAGTGCTAGCCACAGGCAGCCTTTGATTGTCAGGCTTGCCGTGGATTGGCTCAGCTATCTTGGCCAAGGTCAAGTTTCTGACAGGAGAAGCTCACATCCAGTGACTATTTTATGCAGTACTATAAAGGCTTCCCTAGTGGTAAAACAACAACAACAACAACCAAAAAAACCCCACCTACTAATGCAGGAGACTTTGCAGATGTGGGTTTGATCCCTGGGTCAGGAAGATCCCCTGGAGGAGGGCACTGCAACCTACTCCAGTATTCTTGCCTGGAGAGTCCTATGGATAGAGGAGCCTAGCAGGCTACAGTCTATAGGGTTATACAGAGCCGGACATGACTGAAGCAACTTAGCACTCATGCACATAAAGGCTTGCATGTCTTGTCCAAACTTGGGACAACTCAGAAGAGTCATCCTGGCTTCTAAGCTTACTGTGGGGTTGGGCTGAGCTCAGGCTGCCCATGGACTTGATTGTGGCTTGACTTTTCTCTCTGTCCACTCCTGCTTCCTTTTCTTCCCTTCCACAGATATTGATCCCAAGGGCAATTCTTAATATGCTGCATCCTAAACTCTATCTCAGAGCCTGTTTTCCAGGGAAATCTATCTGTGACATTACTCATGATATGACTGCACTACTCATCCAGATGATGGGCAATAGGACATAAATTAGAGTAGTGTCATTTGGAATAAAAAGGGCAGACATAACGGAGTCAGCTCATCCATTAGATGGGTTTTTCTGTATGTAGACACCCTTGGGGATCCTGTAATTAGGATTCACTAGGACCAATCTATGTGACTGCAAAAATGATTCAGCCTCATCCATTCAAAGCATATGTGAGAACATGAATGAGTGAGTAAATTAATGAATAAATCAACAAGTGAAACAGATGTGGCAAGTTCATTTATAGTTTCATGAATAGAGTGAGACCAGAAATACAGATTCTACTCTTTGGAGGGCTATGGTAACAAGCCACAGAGAAGCTGACTGGTTGTTTTTGTCCTTGCATCTGATTCTGTTGTACTTACATACACAAAGACTGTGATGAGGAAAGCAGTGCAGAACATTTTCAATGAGATATTTGCTGTGCTACAATCGCAAGTCCTATGAATGCTAATCAGGGATTTGAGATCCCCTAAATAGGTGCGTCTTAGCACAGTTCACTGCCAGCTGGGGACCTGAAATGGCCCCTTTTCCCATTTAAGGCACTAACTTCATAGGAGGGTGCACTGAAGCTTCACCTAACAAGATACAAATATTTGTTACTGTAAAGCATCCAGGAATTTTTTTAACCAACACTTTTATTTTATGATCTAGTCAAAATAAAGCAAGGTGATAAAGAGAATTTACAATAAAGGAGCTATTTCTGTGGTAATGTGTCTCTTCTTACTAAAGTTTGAGAGCAAATAAAACTTGAATAATTTTAAATATTGTAGTTGGGCACCAGCTAATTGGTTTTTTACTCTATTAAGAAAAGATAATTCAGAGGATAGTTTAATTTCTACACTGATAGAGACAACTTTCTACCCTGAGTATGTCCACAGCTCAGACATAACAGTTCTTAAACATTAAAATATAAAATATACTTAATGCTCAAAAGAAATTTGAACTGTGGTACTAGAGAAGATCCTTGAGAGTGCCTTGAACAGCAAGAAGATCAAGCCAGTCAATCCTAAAGAAAATCAATCCTGAATATTCATTGAAAGGATTGATACTGAAGCTGAAGCTCCAATACTTTGGCCACCTGGTGCAAACAGCCGACTCATTGGAAAAGACCTTGATGCTGGGAAAGATTGAGGGCAGAAGGAGAAGGGGATGACAGAGGATGAGATGGCTGGAGGTCGTCACTGCCTCAGTGGACATGAGTTTGAGGAAACTCCAGGAGATGGTGAAGGACAGGGAAGCCTGGCATGCTGCAGTTCATGGGGTCACAAAAGGCAGGACACAACAGCAACTGAACAACAAAAGAAATTCATTTTTGCTCAATATGTTATCATCAAGGTCATTTTTTATTAATTCCACAAATATTTACTGAGTACTAAACATGTACTGAATATCATGCTAAACAGGGGTATTTAAATTTATCAAACAATAAAATCAGCCAAGAAGAGGGGGAGGAAGAGGAAGGAGATGTCTAGAAGGAAGGGAAAAAGAGGGAATGTCTCAAAGGAAAGAATGTTGTACAGTGTCAATGTTCATGAGGGTTCAAATACAGTAAGAACCAAACAGCACCTATTAGATTTGATACCTGGCTCATTATAAGTAACTTTTGAAAAGCAGCTTCTGCAGGGAAGAGGCCAGAATGTAGCGGTTTCATATTAATGAAGGAAATGAACATAGCAGATTCTGAACAGCTCTCAGAGAGCTAATATAAAGCACAAGAAAAATGTAGGGTGTGACTTAGGGAGAGGAATCAATATAGAGAAAGTTTTTTTTTTTTTTTTTTTTTCAGTTATCAGAGAAGTGATCCATGCTGAGAGAAAAGGGCTACTAGAGAGGAAAATTTGGAAGATACAGGAGAGAGACAGGATTAATGATGAAGTAAGAGGTTCCAGGAGGCTACCTGGGATGAAACTTTAAGAATAGATGGGATCAGGTTTGGACAACAGCCATAATAAAAACAATGATGATGACTAAGAAGTATTGATCATTGCCTGGCACACCTGCCTGAATATTGCATGTTATTTAGTCTTCTCTACAAAGCATTGTCAGTTTAGTTTAATTATTATTTCCTTTTTATAACTGGGGAAAGGAGACACAAAGAGGAGAATGTAGATGCAGATTAGTTCTTAGGTGGGGGAAAGAAATCGATATTTTGATGCTTATAGACCTCACCTTGGCTCTGTAAAACAGAAGGTGAGGAAATCTGCTGAGAATGAGGAGGAAGCTTACATGACAAGTTGGGTTTTGAAGGCTGGAAATAGTTGTGAAGAAGTAAGAGTGAGAAATATCAATAGCTACAGATATGCAGATGAAACCACCCTTATGGCAGAAAGTGAAGAGGAACTAAAAAGCCTCTTGATGAAAGTGAAAGAGGAGAGTGAAAATGTTGGCTTAAAGCTCAACATTCAAAAAACTAAGATCATGGCATCCAGTCCCACTACTTCATGGCAAATGGATGGGGGAATAGTGGAAACAGTGGCTGACTTTATTTTCTTGGCTCCATAATCACTGCATATGGTGACTGCAGCCATGAAATAAAAAGATGCTTACTCCTTTGAAGGAAAGTTATGACCAACCTAGACAGCATGTTAAAAAGCAGAGACATTACTTTGCCAACAAATGTCAGTCTAGTCAAGGCTATGGTTTTTCCAGTAGTTATGTATGGATGTGAGAGTTGGACTATAAAGAAAGCTGAGCACCGAAGAATTGATGCTTTTGAACTGCGGTATTAGAGAACATTCTTGAGAGTCCCTTGGGCTGTAAGGAGATCCAACATAGTCCATCCTAAAGGAAATCAGTCCTGAATATTCATTGGAAGGACCGATGCTGAAGCTGAAACTCCAGTACTTTGGCCACCTGATGCAAAGAACTGACTCACTGGAAAAGACCCTGATGCTGGGAAAGATTGAAGGCAGGAGGAGAAGGGGATGACAGAGGATTAGATGGTTGGATGGCATCACCAACTCAATGGACATGGGTTTGGGTAGACTCTGGGAGTTGGTGATGGATAGGGAGGCCTGGCGTGCTGCAGTCCATGGGGTCACAAAGAATCGGACATGAATGAGCAACTGAACTGAACTGAAGAGTGAGCTCTACCTAGAAATCACAGAAGAATTCCTGACCAATATCAGCTGAGTTTCAAGATCATGAATTTTCACTGTTTCCAATCAACTTAGTTGTGCAGTGCTGGCCTCTGGAAACAGAGCAGGTGAGTGTTTGGCATTGACAATAGGCTTACAGTCTTCCTCTGCACATCTAAGAACTGTTCTGGAGGACATCAGTGTCAAGATGGTAGCCCATAGCCCTACTCCATCATCAAAGTTCCTTTACCTTCTTTATTACAATTACATTTCTGGCCACTTCATTTTAATTGCTCACCCCATGGACATTTCAATAACTTTACTATGAAGCTTAATCACACATTATATGTAATGGGACCCCATTAAGATTCCAACTTAAGCTTCCTATTTTACCCCAAGTTATACACTTTTTCTTATCTTGTTATGATCCCAGGTTTACTCATTTTATTCATTAACTGATGCTGCCCAGACTACAGCCTCCCTATGTTCTTGCACATGCCCTTTCCTGTCTAGATATACTTTTCTTTTTTTTGCCTGACAAAATTTGTTCCATATTTCAAAGTTATATCAACATCAGCTTTTCCAGGAATCCCTCCAAGTCCCCTTATCCTAAGCTTATTTTTAGTTATGTGTCTCCTAGATCGCTGCTCCCTCCCGGTTCTCTTTACAAGTCTTCATATCCTGCAAAGTGATGATTAGTTTGTTTTCTGGTGTCCCACATAACTAAATCAAATTGGGGTTGTGTTTTTGTTTAATGTCTGTATGCATGTAACCTAGCATAGTGACTTATAGTTTATCTATCTATCTATTTATTATTATTATTATTTAGTTAAAATTGTTTGTGTTTAATACTAGGTTTGAAGAAAAATGAAGAGATGCAGAAAATTATGATGATAGTTCAAAAACTATAAAAAAAGCTAAGGGTAATAAACTGGGCAAATCTGACATAGCTTATTAAATAAGTGCTTGAAAATACTTGAGGAGTTGGTGATGGACAGGGAGGCCTGGCGTGCTGTGATTCATGGGGTCACAAAGAGTCGGACACAACTGAGCAACTGAACTGAACTGAAAACATAAATATTCCTCTACTCAAAATTTCATATACTTGATATAAACTTTTGAACTAGATACCTATTGTTGTGTAAGAATTTAATAAAACTAGATTAACATGCCAATTTTTAGTAAACTACACCAATATTCAGACTCTTGATGCCATGTACTTAGTCACTCAGTGGTGTCTGACTCTTTGTGAACCCATGGACTGTAACCTGCCAGGTACATCTGTCCATGGGGATTCTCCAGGCAAGAATACTGGAGTGGTTGTCATGCTCTCCAGGGGATCTTCCCAACCCAGGGATGGAACTCAGGTCTCCCGCATTGCAGATGGATTCTTTACTGTCTGAGCCTCCAGGGAAACCCTTTGATGCTCTTATTTATGATTTCTTAAGCTGTGATACATCACATGTAATTCCTGAGAAAACATCTCAGTATTAATATCAGTGATGTTGAATATTATGTGATACTGGACTGAAAAAGTTATTATATTGTCCTTCAAATAAATATATTTTTTTAATGTACTGGGTATCCAGTGCATAGTCTGTCTGATTTATTTTGTGTGGAATAACATATACAGAAGCCAGATTACAGGTCAGTTATAAAAAAACAGGACTCAGGAATAGCCACATGGAAAACATGCATTAGGACAATGTATGGGGAAAGGGTGTAGGGCTTTCCAAGCACCTCCCAGCACCTCTACTGACTCACCAACCCTGAAGCTCGGAAAGTATTTTTTAAAGGGATTATCTGTAGATTCCAAAGCTTTGTGCTAAGCTTTGCCACTATAGAGAATTTAGCTATGAGACCCAACAGTGTCCAGCCTCATTCTCTGCACTCCTCTGTGTGTTGCTCATCTGTCCTCAATGAAGATGAAACAGTATTTTCACTATTCATAGAGCATCTTGCTATTTAGAAATGGTGATAAATAATTGGTCTTTAAAAGTTAACTTTCACTGATCGAAGAGTTGTATAGCATTTCTAAGACAAAAGTAACAGTATAAGAGTGACAGTGTAGTGCCAAAGTCTGAAGATGTTTAGAATTGCATTATTTATTTCTTTTTCTTTTTTTTTCTTGCTTTACACTTTATTTAGTAGAGTTTGGACTGCATACAAATTTAAGATATGAACACCATAATTTGTTGTGTATATTTTTTTGGTCTAGGTCTCCTGGTCTAATCTCTTTGTTTTTGTACACCCGTGGCAGATGCATGTTGATGTATGGCAAAACCAATTCAATATTGTAAAGTAAAAAATAAAGTAATAAAATAATAATTAAAAAAGAAAAGAATTGCATTATTTAAATCTGGAAGTTTACGATGTAGCCCCCCCTGATCTTCTGCTGTCTCCCTTAGTAACTGATCTGTGTACAGAGCTCACAGGGTGGTGGCCATTTTGAGACGAGAACCATCCAATTCTAATGTCACTGAGCTGCCTGCAGATGTCACTCAGAGATAAGGCCAATGGCTCTGCACCTGTCGTTCCTCTCTTTGAGCTGCTGTTCCCTCAAATAAAGAGGAAGAGAACTAACATTCTGTTGTCTATTATGCTGTCCAGCCTTACCATTTTATTTTATGTCATCTCATCCTCACACAGTACTACAAAGTAGGTATTCCTTAAAATTTATAGACTAGGAAACTAAGGGCTACTTACATTAATTATTATCTTTTTAATATAAATTTATTTATTTTAATTAGAGGCTAATTACTTTACAATATTGTACTGGTTTTGCCATACATCAACATGAATCCGCCACGGGTGTACACGTGTTCCCCATCCTGAACCCCCCTCTCCCACCTCCTGAGGAAACCAGAATTGAAAGAGACACATGTACCCCAATGTTCATCACAGCACTGTTTATAATAGCCAGGACATGGAAGGAACCGAGATGTCCATCAGCAGATGAATGGATAATAAAGCTGTGGTACATTAATTATTAATAGCATTAAGGAGACCCCTTGAAAAGAGCACAGGCTTTGGGGTCAAGCATTGGCCTTAACCATTTCCCAAGGTATTTCAGAGGCAAACTGTTTACCCTCTCTAGTCTTCAGTCTTTAAATATGTAAATAATGATAATAAACATCTCAGAGCATGATTTTGACAGCTAAGGTAACATATAAAGCACTTACCACAGTCCTAGGAACATAGGTATTACTAGGCGTGCACACACACACACACACACACACACACACATATACTATTTAGAGCCTAATATATATATGTATTTATTGTAGGAAAGTAAAACTCTCCTGGACTTATTAACCTGTTCTTGAGCAGGGGATTTAAGTTCTACAAGTTTCTGTTCCCTTAGTTGTAAGATGCAGATAGTACAGATATTTGAAAGATACAATGACATGATTTGTGTAAAAGTATTTGCAATAATATTTTAGTGTTTTCCACAAAAATTACTGTAACTTCTATCACTTTTTCTATATCCAATACTTGTACTTCTATAACCATCCCCAGATATTTCTCCACACAATTTCATTTAAAGCTCACAAAACCCTTGATATAATGACTTTTATTATCCAGTATTTACAGATGAAGAAATTAAAGCTTAGGGAGTTTAAATCACCTTCTCAAGATAATAGACCTATTCAGTGGTAGAGTAATTTGGTATATAAGACACTTTACAAAGTAATTTGCCAGTAGAGACAAGACATAATGGCAGAAGTTAATTGTATCATGTAACAGAATGGTTAATACTCATAAGCAAGCACTTGGAAATTTTCTCAACCATTCATACTGAAGCTTCTTACCTCTGAATTAACAGGAGCTGTGGGCAGTTATGAGTATTCCAACATCACCTACCCTGGAAGGATATTGGTTCACTGCTAAGGCAGTGGAGGAAACCTTCATAAACATGCCCAGACGGATGGAGGCCTGGACATTGATGGAGGCTGTGTGAAGCACTGGAAAGAGCCCCAACTTGGCTTCACTTACAAGTGGACTAGAAACCAGCTTTGCCATATTGTGGCTTTAGAAAGTTAGCGTTCAGTACTTCACTTTTCTTAGGAATGACTGTACATTAATGATTTCATTAACATGATAGTACAGTGACCCATAAGCCAGAAGATTTGCAAGAAAATAACTAGAAAGTTAAAACATGTCTGCAAACTCTCACTAGGTAGATGTCATTAAAATAATCACTCATAAGTGTGGTCCACTTTATGATCCAAATAGCCAAACTGAACTAGAACTTGTTTCATGAGAGGCAGAAGAGCTGACATGAAGCTAACACAATCACACAAACTGTAATCTGAGAAATGTGAACAATACATTGCAATGTTGTTCTTCAGTCACTAAGTCTTATCTGACTCTTTATGACCCCATGGACTGCATCATGCAGGCTTCCCTGTCCCTTACCATCTCCTGGCATTTGCCAAGTTTATGTCCATTGAGTTGGTGATGCCATCCAACCATCTCAACCTCTATCACCCTCTTATGCTTCTACTTTCGATCTTTCCCCAGCATCAGGGTCTTTTCCAATGAGTCAGCTGTTCACATCAGGTGGCCAAAGTATTAGAGTTTCAGCTTCAGCATCAGTCCTTCCAATGAATATTCAGGGTTGATTTCCTTTAGGATTGATTAGTTTGATCTTCTTGCAGCCCAAGGGACTCTTAAGAGTCTTCAGCACCAAAGCTCGAAAGCATTAATTCTTCAGCACTCTACCATTTTTATTGTCCATCTCTCATATCTGTATGTGACTACTGGAAAGCCCTCACTATACAGACCTTTGTGGGCAAAATTCCATCTTTGCTTTTTAACACACTGTCTAGTTTTGTAATACCTTTCCTGCCAAGAAGCAATCATTTTCTAATTTCATGGCTGTAGTCACCATCCACAGTGATTTTAGAGCCCAAGAAGAGGAAATCTGTCACTGCTTCCACCTTTTTCCTTTCTATTTGCCATGAAATGATGGAACAGATGCTGTAATGTAATTTTTTAAACATTGAGTTTTAAGCTGGCTTTTTCACTCTCCTTCACCCTCATCAAGAGGCTCTTTAGTTCCTCTTCACACTACCGTTAGAGTGGTATCAGCTGCATATTTGAGGTTGTTGATAGTTTTCCTGGTAATCTTTTTTTTTTTTAATTTCTTTTTTAATTGAAGGATAACTGCTTTACAGAATTTTATTGTTTTCTGTCAAATCTCAACATGACTCGGCCATAGGTATACATATATCCTCTCCCTTTTGAACCTCCCTCTCATCTCTCTCCCCATCCCACCCACCCCTCTAGGTTGATACAGAGCCACTGTTTGAATTTCCTAAGACATACAGAAAATTCCCATTGGGTACCTATTTTACATATTGAAAAGTAAATTTCCATGTTACTCTCTCCATACATCTCACTCTCTCCTCACCTCTGCCCATGCCCATAAGTCTGTTTCTTATGTCTGTTTCTCCATTGCTGCACTGCAGAGAAATTCTTTGGTACTATCTTTCTAGATTTGTTATATATGTGTTAGTTTACATTACTTTGCCAACAAAGGTTCGTCTAGTCAAGGCTATGGTTTTTCCTGTGGTCATGTATGGATGTGAGAGTTGGACTGTGAAGAAGGCTGAGCACCCAAGAATTGATGCTTTTGAACTGTGGTGTTGGAGAAGACTCTTGAGAGTCCCTTGGACTGCAAGGGGATCCAACCAGTCCATTCTGAAGGAGATCAGCCCTGGGATTTCTTTGGAAGGACTGATGCTAAAGCTGAAACTCCAGTACTTTGGCCACCTCATGGGAAGAGTTGACTCATTGGAAAAGACTCTGATGCTGGGAGGGATTGGGGGCAGGAGGAGAAGGGGAGGACAGAGGATGAGATGGCTGGATGGCATCACTGACCTGATGGACATGAGTCTGAGTGAACTCCGGGAGTTGGTGATGGACAGGGAGGCCTGGCGTGCTGCGATTCATGGGGTCGCAAAGAGTCGGACACGACTGAGCAACTGATGTGATCTGATCTGATCTGATGATATTTATCTTTCTCTTTCTGACTTATTTCACTCTGTATAATAGGTTCTAGGGTCATCTACCTCATTAGAACTGACTCAAATGCATTCCTTTATATAGTTGAGTAATATTCCATTTTTTTACATGTACCACAACTTCTTTATCTGTTCATCTGTTGATGGATGTCTAGGTTGCTTCCATGTTCTAGCTACTGTAAATAGTGCTTCAATGAACAATGGGGTATGTGTGTCTTTCTATTTTTGGTTTCCTCAGGGTATATGCCCAGGAGTAGGATTGCTGGGGCATATGGTGGCTTTATTCCTAGTGTTTTAAGGAATCTCCATACCACCTTCCATAATGGCTGTATCAATTTACATTCCCACCAACAGTGCAAGAGTGTTCCCTTTTCTCTACACCCTCTCCAGCATTTATTGTTTGTAGACTTTTTGATGATGGCCATTCTGACTGGTGTGAGGTGATATCTCATTGTACTTTTGATTTGCATTTCTCTAATAAGGAAAAATGTTGAGCATCTTTTCAGGTGTTTATTAGCCATCTGTATGCCTTCTTTGGGGAAATGTCTATTTAGGTCTTTTCCCTATTTTTTGATTAGGTTGTTTGTTTTTCTGATAACAAGTAGTATGAGCTGATTGTATATTTTGGAAATTAATCCTTTGTCAGTTGTTTCATTTGCTATTATTTTCTCCCATTCTGGGGGTTGTCTTTTCACCTTGCTTATACTTTTCCTTTGATATACAAAAGCTTTTAAGTTTAAACATGTCCCATTTGTTTATTTTTGTTTTTATTTCCATAACTCTAGGATGTAGGGCATAGAGGATCTTGCTTTGATTTACACCATCGAGTGTTCTGCCTATGTTTTTCTCTAAGAGTTTTAAAGTTTCTGGTCTTATATTTAGGAATTTAATAAATTTTGAGTTTATCTTTGCATATGGTGTTAGGAAATGTTCTAATTTCATTCTATTACATGGAGCTCTTCAGTTTTCCCAGCACCACTTATTGAAGATGCTGTCTTTGTCCCATTGTATATTCTTGCTTCCTTTGTCAAAAATAAGGTACCCATAGGTGCATGGGTTTATTTCTGGGCTTTCTATCTTGCTCCATTAGTATATATTTCTGTTTTTGTGCCACTACCATACTGTCTTATTGACTGTAGCTTTGTAGTATGATCTGAAGTCAGGAAGGTTGATTCCTCCAACTCCATTCTTCTTTCTCAAGACTACTTTGGCTATTTGGGGTCTTTTGTGTTTCCATATGAATTGTGAATTTGTTGTTCTAGTTCTGTGGAAGATGCCATTGGTAATTTGATAGGTATCACATCACATTGAATCTGTAGATTAAATTTGGTAGTATAGTCATTTTCACAATATTGATTCTTCCTACCCAGGACCATGGGTTCCATCTCTCCTTTTGCTTATATCATCTTTGATTTCTTTCATCAGTGTCTTATAATTTTCTGAATACTGTGATTTTGTCTCCTTAGGTAAGTTTATTCCTAGATATTTTATTCTTTTTGTTGCAAAGGTGAATGGGATTGATTTCTAAATTTCTCTTTCTGATTTTTCATTGTTAGTATATAGAAATGCAAGTGACTTCTGTGTATTGATTTTGTATCCTGCAACTTTGCTAAATTCACTTATTAGCTCTAGTAATTTTGTGATACTATCTTTAGGGTTTTCTATGTACAGTATGCCATCTGCAAACAGTGAGAGCTTTATTTCTTCTTTTCTGATCTGTATTCCTTTTATTTCTTTTTCTTCTCTGATTGCTGTAGCTAGGACTTCCAAAATTATGTTGAATAATAGTGGTGAAAGTGGGCACCCTTGTCTTGTTCCTGATCTTAGAGTGAATACTTTCAGTTTTTCACCACTGAGTATAATTTTTGCTGTGGGCTTGTCATATATGGCCATTACTATGTTGAGATACGTTATATCTATGCTCATTTTTTTTGAAGAGTTTTAATCATAAGTGGGTGCTGATTTTTGTCAAAGACTTTTTCTGCATTTATTGAGATTATCATATGTTTTTTATCCTTCAATTTGTTAATATGGTGTATCACATTGATTGATTTATAGATACTGAGGAATCCTTGCATCCCTGGAATAAACCAAACTTGATCGTGGTACATGAGCTTTTAAATGTAGTGTTGAATTCTGTTTGCTAAAATTTTGTTGAGGATTTTTGTATCTATGTTCATCACTGATATTGACCTGTAGTTTTCTTTTTTTGTGTTGTCTTTGTCTGGTTTTGGTATCAGGGTGATGATGGCCTCATAGAATACGTTTGGAAGTGTTCCTTCCTCTGCAATTTTTTGAAAGAGTCTTAGAAGGATAGGTATTAGCTTTTCACTAAATGTTTGATAGAATTCACCTGTGATGGTCTGGGACAGGGCTTTTGTTTTTTGGGAGATTTTTTAATCACAATTTTATTTCAGTGCTTGTAATTTGGTAGTTCATAATTTCTATTTCTTCCTGCTTCAGTCTTAGAAGATTGACCTTTTCTAAGAATCTGTTCATTTCTTCAACGTTATCCATTTTATTGCCATATAGTTGTTCATAGTAGTCTCTTATAGTCCTTTGTATTTATGCATTGTCTGCTGTAACCTCTCCTTTTTCATTTATAATTTTGTTGATTTGATTCTTCTCTCTTTTTTTCTTGATGTGTCTAGCTAAAGGTTTTTCAGTTTTGCTTATCTCAAAGAACCAGTTTTATTTTTATTAATCTTTATATTGTTTGTTTCATTTCTTTTTCATTTATTTCTGCTCTGATCTTTATGATTTCTTTCCTTCTGCTAATTTTGGGAGTATTTTTTCTTTTCTTTTTCCAATTTTTTAGGTGTAAAGTTAGGTTGTCTATTCGATGCTTGTTTCTTGAGGTAGGGTTGTATTGCTATAAACTTCCCTCTTAGAGCTGGTTTGGCTGCACCTCATAGGTTTTGAGCTGTCATGTTTTCATTATCATTTGTTTCCAGAAATTTTTTGATTTCTTCAGTTACCTGTTCATTATTTTAAAAAGTATTGTTTAATCTCCATTTTTTTGTGATTTTTACCTTTTTTTTCCCCTGTAATTGATATATAGTCTCATAGCATTGTGGTCAGAGAAGATGCTTTGATACAATTTCAATTTTCTTAAATTTACTGAGGTTTGATTTGTGACCCAAGATGTGGTCTATTCTTGAGAATGTTCCATGTGCACTTGAAAAGAAGGTGTATTCTTCTGCATTTGGATGGAATGTCCTGAAGATATCAATGAGATCCATCTCATTTAATGGATCATTTAAGACTTGTGTTTCCTTATTAATTTTCTGTTTTGATGATATATCCATTGGTGTAAGTTGGGTTTTAAAGTTTCCTACTATTCTTGTGTTACTGTCAATTTCTCGTTTTATGTCTGTTAGTGTTTTTTTTGTGTGTGTGTATTGAGATGTTCCTATGTTGGGTGCACAGATATTTACAATTGTTATGTGTTCCTCGTGGACTGAACCCTTGATCATTATGTAGTGTCTTTACTTTTCTCTTATAATATCCTTTATTTTAAGGTCTACTTTTTCTGATATGAGGATTGCTACTCTAGCTTTCTTTTACTTTCCATGTGCATGGAATATATTTTTCCATCCTCTTACTTTCAGTCTATATATGTCTCTAGGTCTGAAGTGGGTTTCTTGTAGACAGTATATATATATGGATCGGTCATGTTTTATTTCCATTCAGCCAGTCTGTGTCTTTTGGTTGGAGCATTTAATCCATTTACATTTAAAGTAATTATTGATATATATGTTCCTATAGCCATTTTCTTTTTTTAGGGTTTTTTTTTTTTTGTAGATCTTTTTCTTCCCTTTTAATTCCTGACTATATATGGACAGGGAGGCCTGGTGTGCTGCAATTCATGGGGTCGCAAAGAGTCGGATATGACTGAGCGACTGAACTGAACTGAACTGAACTGATATATGTCCCTTTAACATTTGTTGTAAAACTGGTTTAAGTAAGTGAAGTCTTTCAGTCGTGTCCAACTTTTTGTGACCCCATGGACTGTAGCCTGCCAGGCTCCTCCACCCATGGGATTTTTCAGGCAAGAGTACTGGAGTGGGTTGTCATTTCTTCCTTTCCTTCTCCTTCTATTTCATTCTTCTACTGAATTCTCTTTACTTGAGTTTGTCTGAAAAGCTTTTGATTTCTCCATCAATTTTGAATTAGAGCCTTGCCAGGTGGAGAGTAATATTGGTTATAGATATTTCCCTTTCAGTACTTTAAATATATCCTGCCATTTCCTTCTGGGCTGCAGAGTTTCTGCTGAAAGATCAGCTGTTAAACGTATGGGGTTTCACTTGCATGTTACTTGTTGATTTTCCCTTGTTGCTTTTAACATCTTCTTTGTGTTTAACCTTTGTTAGTTTGATTAGTATGTGTCTTGGGCATGTTTCTTTTTGAGTTTATCCTGTATGGGACTCTTTGCACCTCTTGGACTTGATTGACTATTTCCTCTTCCATGTTAGGGAAATTTTCAATTATAATCTCTTGAAAAATTTTCTCATACCCTTTTTTTTTTCCTCTTATTCTTCTGAGACCCCTATAATTCAAATGTTGGTGTGTTTGATATTTTCCAGAGGTCTCTGAGATCATTCTCAGTTCTTTTCATTCTGTTTACTTTATTCTGCTCTTCAGAAGTTATTTCCACCATTTTATTTTCCTACTCACCGATCCGTTCTTCTGCTTCAGGTATTCTGCTATTGATTCCTTCTAGAGTATTTTTAATATCAGTAATTGTTCTGTTTATCTCTGTATATTTATTCTTTAATTCTTTTAGGTTTTTGTTAATTGATTCTTGCATTTTCTCAATTCTGTTTTCAAGGTTTTTGATAATCTTTACTTTCATTATTCTGAATTCTTTCTCAGGTAGTTTGCCTATTTCCTCTTCATTTCTTTGGACTTCTGTGTTTCTTGTTTGTTCCTTCATTTGTGCAATATTTCTCTGCTTTTTCATTATTTTTTTAAACTTATGGTTTTTGAGGTCTCCTTTTCCCAGGCTTCAAGGTTGAATTCTTTCTTCCTTTTGGTTTCCGCCCTCCTAAGGTTGGTCCAGTGGTTTGTGTAAGCTTCATATAGGGCGATATTTGTGCTGAGGTTCCCGCCTCTCCTCTGATGGGCAGGGCTGAGTGAGGTGGTAATCCTGTGTGCTGATGATTGGATTTGTATTTTTGTCTTGTTTCTTGTTTGGATGAGGCATCTTGCACAGGTGCTACTGTTGGGTGATGCCGGGTCTTGTATTCTACTGGTTTCCTTTGTGGAAATTCTCATGATTTGATACTCTGTAGGGTTAGGAGTTCTGTGGTAGTCTAGGGTCTTGGAGTCAGTGTGCTCACTCCAAATGTTCAGGGCTTGATCTCTGGATTATGGAAATAGCCTTCTGACTTGTCTTCCTGCTTCTGCCTTGGCCGACTTCAGTTAGTTCTCCATCACATTCTTCATGATCCTGTGTTATCATAGTCTAGAAGTTCAGTTTGTGTGGATTTATCTACTCTTGAAGCAAAAGCCTTCTGTAAGTGCTGAACTTTTTCCAATTCTTCCTGAAGTTGGGAAATTAGTTCATCCTTTTCTTTCAGCTGCAGCTTCAGTAATAAGCATTCATCTTTCATTATATCCTGACAAATCCTCTACCAGCTAAATCAGGAGCTCCAATGCTAAGACTGCCTGTGAGAGGAATGCACTCTCTCCTGGCAATCTTGATTCCAGTTTGTAAGTCATCCAGCCTGTCATTTTGCTTGACATGCTCTTCATATAAATTAAACAGACAGGGTTACAATAAGTAGCCTTGTCCTACTCCTTTCTTAATCCTGAACCAGTCAGTTGTTTTATACAGGGTTCTAACTATTGCTTCTTGACCCGCATAGAGGATTCCGAGGAGACAGGTAAGATGGTCTGGTATTCCCATATCTTTAAGAGTTTTCCACAGTTTGATATGATCCACATAATCAAAGGCTTTAGTGTAGTCAATGAAAGAGAAGTAGATGTTTTTCTAGAATTCCCTTGCTCTTTCTATGATCCAGCAAATGTTGGCAATCTGATAAAATGAGATGCATCCAATCTGTTGAGATGAGGCAGTACATGAAAAGCTATTCCTTTTTGTGTGTATGTATGTGTGTGTATGTTGTCTTTTATGCTTCATTAGTACTTTGGTACTTATTAACCCAAATCCTTTCAATACTGCCACCTCAGAGTGGAGTGCAGGAGAGAGAGCTTTTGAGAAGTCACCTTCAGACAGTACTAGAATAGTACTCACTCCATTTGTCCTGAGGCAAATTTCACAAAGGAACATCTCAGTTCACACTTAGATCTACTCATGGGGGAGAAGTGCATTGACAGTAAAGTGTTCAGATGTTTTCTGTCTCCAAGGCAGAGATGTTTCATGATTTTTAAACAGTTTCCTATGCTGCTTACCACAGGAAGAGAACATGTTTGGCCTTCATCTGCTGTCACTGTGGCAGCTGTTTTCCAACGGGTAATGTTAGTCTCTTGTGTATTTTACCCAGCATGAGTCAAGTCCTCAGGGCCTGGCCATCTAGAGGCACTGACTCAATATTGTTTCTGGGCCTACAAAGCACGTCTTCTCAGAAACTGCAGCTTCCCTCCACACACCAACCTATGTTACACACAGACCATGCCCATTATGAAGAACTGCTTGGGTGTCATGAAAGGACTCTTGGATACTAAGGTTAGAATATAGATGCCTAGAAAATTATGAGAAAATGTACTCTTAAAAGAAATCCATTTTGCGACCCTAGGCAGGCCATGGGAAAAGTGACCTATGCCAGTGCTTCCTGTTATCCTTCCTGTGACCTTGTTCCTGCTTCCTCAGATCTGTAAGAGCCTGACTGAATCTCTGTGTTGCATAAACACATACTTCATAGCATAAATTCAAAACTCACCTGAATATTTTAGTCTGACTTGATAATTTTCCAACTCTAGAAGTAAGTGGACACTGAACCCACTCAATACACATGTGTACACATCACGTCTCAGGATGGGAGATGGCCGTCTGGATGAATGAGTGAATTTTCTGTTTATGGAGCACTTCATAACTTCAAATTCAGAAAAGCACAAAGCAGACAACATACTTATTGAATCTCAGATGAATTTTTCTCTTAAAAGCTATCTCACATTTATCAGTTTTCTTCTATCTATAGCTATTAGTCTGCGTTTCAGAAAAAAAAAAAAATTAGCCATACTGTAGTTGAGAATGCATCTCAAAAAGACGAAATTTGATTAAGGTTCATCTGTTATGACCCTGGGATCACACCACACATGTGGTTATATAAAAAAATTTACGTCGGATGGATGCTTGATCAGTCAGTGTCCAATTGGGAAAAGAGAAACACTTTATTTCTTTCAAACAGAGTAAGTGTAATATAAGACATTGGTTATACAGGGGTAGAAAAGTTTTTCTTTTAAAAAATCCAATTGGAGGTGCTGAGGCAATTTTGAGATTACTGATAGCAGGAAGGTAACAGAAGAAATGCTTCCAGGCTGTAAAAGCTAGAACTGTTTGGAATGTGTCAGAAGATAGGCATTACTAGTTGAGAGCAGAGAACACAGCTTTCTAAGGTCTTGAACTCTAGTTAAGATCTGTCTGCTGCCAAACACCATAAGAAGAAGAGAAGGAGGGAGGGAAAGACTTTGGCTTATTCCTTGCTTCTGCCAGCTACACCAACTAGTCAAAAGTACCATGAAGCCAGAAAGAAGAGATGCTAGAAAATATAGCTTCCTATAGCACAGAGTATAAGGAAAAAGTAGGAAATTAATATAAGAGAAAACAGAGTGTTGACCTACATAAATGCTATTTTGATCATCTGTATTTGTGCTAAGAAGAGTCTAATGAGGTATAAATTTTGTGAAAATAATTTAGAAGGGACCTGGGCATTAACCTTTCCCACTGCACTTCATCACTCTTCCAAACTCTTCTTTTCGATGACACCCATCCTTATTCTTTTACTGCCTTTATTAATGAAAAGCTATCCTACCTTAATCCAAGTTTCATAAATCTAACTGCACTCATAATTATATTCCATATATTAATCCATGGATCATCCTCTAACACCCTTCTCTCTCCCCTTCCCCTCTTTCTTTCTCTCCCTCTCTCTTTTTCTTTTCAGCCAAGACTGTAAATATTTAAGCATATAACATCAGATAACATAAATACACAAAGCAAATACTAACAGAACTGAAAGGAAAAATAGCCAAAAATACAATAATAGTAGGGGGCTTCAATACTCCATTTTCAACATTAGATAGATCACCCAGACAGAACCCCCATAAGGAAACAATGAATTTGAACAACATTAATACACAAATGGACCTAACAGATATAAACAAACATTCCAGGCAACAGCACTGAGACACATATTTTTATCAAGTATACATAGAACATTCTCTACGATAGGCCGCATGTTGAATTCAAAGCAAGTCTTAGCAAAATTAAGAAGACCGAAATCATACTATCTTCTGATCACATTGGAATGAAACTAGGAGGGAAACTATAAAATTTACAAGCACCTGGAAATTTAAACATTCTCTTGAAAAGCCAGCGTGTTGAAAAAGAAATCGAAAGGGAAATCTGCAAGTATCATGAGACAGACAACAAAACAAAGTGAAACATAACAAAACTTATGGAATGAGGCAATATGAGTCTGAGAGGGAAATTTATAGTGATAGATGCTTATATTAAGAAAAAACATATGAAATAAACAACTTTATGCCTCAAGGAATTAAAAAAGAACCAAGTAAGCCCACACTTAGCAGAAGGAAGGAAATAATAAAGACTAGAACAAAAATCAGTGAAATAGAAAATAGTAAAAAGACAGAAAAAAATATCAAAGTAAGCTTTTCTAACAAAATTGACAAAATCTTAGCTAAACTACCCAGGAAAAAAGAAAGGACTCAGATAAAAGTAATAAAGAAAAAGAAGACATTATATTTGACACACAGAAATCAAAGGATCATAAGAGGCTGCACTGAACAATTATATGTCAACAATTGAACAACAGAAGAAATGAATAAATTCTTAGAAATATATATCATACCACATTTGAACTCATGAATATAATCATGAATCATATCATTCAAATCATGCCAAATTTGAATCAGGTTAATAATGAGTAAGGAGTTTAATCAGTAACCAAAATGCTCTCCAAAAAGAAAAGCCAGGATCTGATCATTTCACTGATGAATTCTATCAGATATTTAAGGAGAATTAACTCAAATTCTTCTCAAATTGTTTCAAAAAATTAAAGAGGAAGAAATACTCCCCAATTCATTTCTAAAAGACCAGATTACTATGATATAAAAGCCAGATAAGGACACCATAGGAAAAACAATAACAAACCTACAGACTGATAACTCTGATGAATGAAGTTATAAAAATTCCTAAGAAAACACTAATAAGCTGAGTTTAACAGTACATTAAAAGGGTCATACAGTATAACCAAGAGGGACTTATCACTGGGATAAAAGGATGGTTTACTAACAGACATCAATAAACGTGATTTATTACATTAATAGAATGATTGATAAAAATCACAGATTCTCTAAATAGGCACAGGAAACTGACAAAAATCAATGTCTTTTCATGATAAAAGCACTCAACAAACTCGGTGTAGAAAGAACACACCTCAAGGTAATAAAGGTCATATATGGCAAGCCCATGGCTAACACCATGTTCACTGGTGAAATATTGAAATGTCTTCCTCCAAGGTCAGGAACAAGACAAAAAGGTGCCCACCTTCACCACTGCTACTCAACCTAGTGTGGAAGTCCTAGCCAGAGCAGTTAGGCAAATACAAACATACATATAACTAGATTTTTTTTAAAAAAAGGTATCCACATAGGAGAGGAAGAAGTAAAACAGTAGTTGCCAGGGACTGAGGGGTGAGGGAAATGAAGAGACATTGGTCAACTAGCACAAACTATCTGTCATAAGATGAATAAATTCCTGGGATCAAGGATACAGCCTGGTGACTATAGTTAGCAATACTGTATTGTATATTTGAAAGTTGCTATGAGACTAAAGCTTAAATGTTCTTACCATAATAACAACAATGACAAAATAGTAATATGTGAGATAAAGAATATGTTAACAAACTTTTGTGGTAGACATGCTGCATTATATATGTATATTAAATCATCACATTGTACACTTTAAACTTACACAATGTTATATATGTGACATATATATGTCAATTATATATACATGTCAATATATGTCTAAGGCTGGAGAAAAGTAATTTTGCTGCTGAATTTGCTTTTATTGACCTCTCCCTCTTTCATATTCTTTCTTTACTTGTAGTTGTGAAGCCAGTTGCTCTAAGCTTTCCCCTTTCTTCCTAAATAGGTTTGCTGTTGTTGATGATGATGTATTCCTTTCACAATTTTGAACCAGTCCATTGTTCCACGTCCGGTTCTGTTAATTTTTGTTCTGCATACAAGTTTTTCAGGAGACAGGTAAGGTGGTCTGGTATTTCTATATCTTTAATAATTTTCCACAGTTTTTTGTGATCCATACAGTCAAAGGCTTTAGCATAATCAATGAATCTTAATTTATCCCTTGTCTTAAATAGGTGAGAGGTAAATTTGTTATCTGATGGAAAGGAGATAAGAAGAGGAAGGCAAGGCCAGTGGAGGAAATAATGTACTATCATTCTTGGAAAGAAGAAGTTGGAAGGTAACTCCCAACCTACCCAATAATCTCTCAGGGACAATCTTCTATTTTGTTCCCACTAAATGGATGCTAGTGCCTATGAGATTCCTGTGGAATATGCCACATTTCCTTTGAAAAGGGAAGAAAATCTAGTAAAAGATCATACATAGGTCCCAGTAAAGTGGAAGTTATCAGCCCCAGCTACAAATTATATACTGTATACAAGCTATGCTCATGATGCAGTATAGCTGAGATAGGTTTGAAGCCACCCCCACCAGTGACGGTGTAATAAGTCTCCTGTGTAGATTTATATCAAAGAGCTAAAATCTTGGAGAGTATTAAGTACTTTGCTGTGAGTTTTAGCGGCATTAACAATTGTCCACTCCCATGGAAGACAGTCTGTCTAGTCTTTTGGTTTCCAGAATCTCTCTCTCTCTTCTAGCTCTTTGCACCCTGCCAGACATCTTACTGTACCCGCGCCAGCTGGCTGGGACATGCATTCTTTTCTCATTCCTGCCCAGCTTTGTTTCTTTGGACTAAGCTCTGTTTTGAGTATTCCATGGTTCATCTCAGAAAGAGATTATCCAGGGCATGTCTCTGCCATCTGGTTGCTATGTCTTTCTCTGATCTGCTCTTCTGTCCATGGGATTCTCCAGGCAAGAATACTGGAGTGGGTTGCCATTTCCTTCTCCAGGGGATCTTCGTGACCCAGGGATGGAACCCAGCTCTCCAACACTGCAGGAAGACTCTTAACCAACTGAGCCACCAGGGAAGTCACCTTCTCTCCCCTCCTGAAATCAAATCTTTGCTTTGTTTCTTGAATGTGAGGCTTTGATACTTGGTATGAACCTTGGTGTCCATCCTTTCCTAGGATCAAAAATTTCTATGCCATCCAAACATCTCATCCTCTGTCCCCTTCTCCTCCTGCCTTCAATCTTTCCCAGCATCAGGGTCTTTTCAAATGAGTCAGCTCTTCACATCAGGTGGCCAAAGTCTTGGAGCTTCTGCTTCAACATCTGTCCTTCCAATGAATATTCAGGACTGATTTTCTTTAGCATTGACTGGTTTGATCTCCTTGCAGTCCAAGGGACTCTCAGGAGTCTTCTCCAATACCACAGTTCAAAAGCATCAATTCTTCGGTGCTCAGGTTTCTTTATAGTCTAATTCTCACATCCATACATGACTACTGGAAAAACCATAGCTTTGACTAGATGGACCTTGTTGGCAAAGAAATGTCTCTGCTTTTTAATATGCTGTCTAGGTTGGTCATAGCTTTTATTCCAAGGAGCAAGCATCTTTTAATTTCATGGCTGCAGTTACCATCTGCAGTGATTTTGGAGCACCCCAAAATAAAGTTTCTTACTGTTTCCATTGTTTCCCGATCTATTTGCCATGAAGTGATGGGACCAGATGCCATGATCTTCATTTTTCGAATGTTGAGTTTTAAGCCAGCTTTTTCACTTTCCTCTTTCACTTTCATCAAGAGCTAATTCTTTTCTCACTCATAAATCTTACTCACATGGAAGAAGATGGATGGGACCAAGCAACCGAAATAGTTAAAGCATGCTCTTACAAGACAGGTTTTCTGAGGCTGGAAACTTTGAGCCTGTACTCACACTGTTCCCAACTGTACCAAATATCAAAGAAGGAGACGTAGGAAGGATAACCATTGATCCAGACTCTAAAGAGTCTATGACCTAATTGAATAGATGTGTAAACAAGTGAAAAGTAACTAAACGTTAGTTCCAATCTGGACTCTCACCAACTGTGTGACTTTGAGACTTTAAGAGGTAAAGCACTTTTCTTCCCTATAGTACATGAATAGAAACACGTGGAGCAGGAGGCAGAGCCACAGAGAACCTGCCTTTATTGCTAGGGAAGGAGTCATAGGCACAGAGAGAGGGAAGGAAAGGCCCTGGTTTCTCTTTTCATTCTGCCCCCCAGTCTTTAGGGAATGCTTCACATTAGCTGAGTCCTGCTGGAAGCCAGCTTATACAGAACTGGGAAGTGAAGTTGCAAAAGTTTATCCTCCATCCCCTCACTCCCTCTTCAATAAAGCCAGGGGTAAAGATTTAGGGATAAGCCTGGAACTGACACAAGCACTTGCTGTAGGTGTTGTGTACCAGGTGGGGAAGGGAGTGAGCTTAGAGATGTGTAATGTGTGTGCGTGCAGGAGATAGGAATGACGTTGTTGGGGGGGTGGTGCAGAAATGCATGTGGGGGCTCTAGGAAGAGTAAGTCTAGGTCAGTAGCCAGTGATCATATGTAAGAAAACCAGACTGAAGCAACAGGCAGTGGGAGTCATTGTTGATTACTGGGTGAGATCAGTGACAAAATGTGTGATACAGTGTCCAAGCCAGCGCCTTGTGAGTATTAGTAGCATTTAGAGCCAAATAGATTTAGTACTTAAAATTTAAGTGCTGGCTAGTTTTAATAATCTACCTGCTGGCCTATCTGGTTAGTAAGAAACTAAAACTCATACTTTTTTTTTTTTAATCAATTTTAAAAAACAGTTTCAGGTTCAAAACCTCAGAACTTTCATAGGAATAATAAATGAATACAAAGAAGACTCTCTCAAGAGTTTTTCTGATTTAGTCAGAATTAAAATATACCTGGATCTACTCAGTAAATATAAAATGGAATTAAATGGTTATTTGAAGAAATTTTTACACAGCTGCTTTGAAAATGTGCAGTATTATAAAATTCAGTTCTATTTCTAATGAATTTTCTTAGCTCTCTCTGTGTAATATAAATCAGGCTGTCTCAAAAAGCAGGTTTGAGAAAAATCTGTGTATTTCTTCTCATACAGTAAACTGGTAGTGCTGAGGTTCATACTGAAGTGTTTCTGCACTACTCTACAATGTTGTTCCTGTCCCATTTATCTTGCTTGCCCACTGGGTGCTGAGCTCCCCTGGGGCAAGATATATTTTTCTTTTCTGAAGCTCGGGGCCTACCACAATGTCTGGCACACAGTAGGATGCAAGTTCATCTTTGACAATTTGCTCTCATTAAATCAACTGTAGAATATTCTTACAAATGAGGTCACAGGAGATACTGATACTGTTCCTGTTTCTTGTGTTTCCATGATAAGTTATCCAAAGAGGTCTTGAAGTACTGCTTCTGACAAAAGGTGGACTCATGTCCACTTCTTATGCTCCCTGATCTGTACTCAGATTTCCTCTCTACCATGCAAACTAGTTTCTACTCATGTGAAATGAGCTTCTCTGACCTCAGCATTGGCATTTGTAACATAAGCTCCCTATAGTTATTCAGAAATCTGTGAAGGTGAAAGAGAATCACATAGCGGGAAATGAACAATAATGATTGAGTACTCACTACGAGCCTGGCATGGTGTCAGTCATTAATCTGCTAAAACACGACTCATTCCCAGTGGGGCTACACTTTGGACGGCTTTCCAGGTGATACGGAAGTCTCATTAATTTGAAGCTACAGAGTTAACTTCAGGAAAGTTGACTAAGTGTACTACAACTGCTTAGTTAAGTGTAACTGCTTAGTTAAGTGTATGATCACCTCATACCTTTAACAATTCTTTTCTTCCATTAATTTCTCATGGCACAAAGTCCATCTGGTTCTTCCTCTGAAATATGCCTTACATTTCATTTCTTCTATCTATTACCTTTGCTACCATATAGCCATATGCTTTTACCCTCATGCTGGATTACTGCAATTATTTCCTCATCATCTCTTCAACACCTGCATTTCTGTCCTTCCATTTCCATACATGCCTGCTAGATTTATCTTCCTGAATAATTTGCTCCAAACCTCACTTTGGTTAGAATTGCATTTATAAAGTTCAAAATTTCAAAGAGTGTTTCTACCAGTCTTAAAAATAGAACAAAATAAAAGCTAAAAACTATTTTTACTTTTTTATTTAACATTTTATGCAATGATTTTGAAAATAGCAGGATAGACATCTTTCCGAATATAGGATATTACATCAACTTGGTGGTTTTATTTTAATATAAAATTCATTAATATAACATTTCTTTACTGAGATCATTAAAAATTTTACCATAGATCAGTATTCAAGAACACTAAAATACACATGTTGTTTAACAGATGCTTGGAACCAAAGGCATTCTCTAAAACTAAGCTCCAATAAATAGTTAAGGAAGTTGGGGATTGGGAAGACAGGATAAGGAATGGAAATAATTTATTCCATAAACTTTACTGAACTAGTTCTATTCCTTCCCTATTTCTGTAGGAACTAGGAAGTTCCCTGACTAGTCCCATGTAACCCACCTCTGTAACCTAACTTAATGTCTCATTCTTCCACTCACCTCTTGCTACTGGGAAGATTTCCATCCCTTGCTATCCCTGATCACATAAACCCTGCTCATCACTTAGATGGCAATAAACAAAGATGGAAAGGCCATGTATCCCAGATCATGAGCTTTGGACCCAGGAAACTATTTTAGAAATCTCAGGTCTGCAGCTTAACTATATACAAGCAAATGTCTTAAAATATCAGGGTAAAAATGTCAGTACACATAGTTCTTGGTATATCAAAATTGCTCAGTAATTGGTAGCTCTTATACTATAACTTTGTTTTAGAACTTGAGAACAGGAATGGAAAAGGTAAAGGTGCCGTTGCAAAGCTGTTTGTAGGTGCTTAGTCATGAACAAAATAGAATTAAAGCTTCCGAGTCACTTTTATTTCCTCTCTTGAGCCATTTCGTTACTCTCTTTGTCCTATTTTGTGCAGCACAGCAACTATATTTCCTCTTACCAATATACAGAGAATGAGTTCTGATTTTTTCCTAACATCTATGTTAGTTGCACCAGACATCAATGGAATATGTCACATCATTTCAGAGAAACAAAAATTCATTTTAAATGTACCCTTCTGTATTAATTCCATGTCTATGAAAAAGCAAAACCAAAAAGGACGGGAGCAGCCAAATTCAGGAAATAAGATTCATGGGACTAGTCAGGGAACTTCAATAAATCCTCAGAAAGAGGCTCAAAGGAAAGCGCTTCTGCTTAAGCAGAATAGTAAAGGTCACCCTTGCTTATTTTTGCTGTTTCAGGGAGAGAAGAGGAAGACTTAAATATATTCAAACGCTTAAAACAGAATGAAGTTGAGACTGCCTGGTTTATCTGACTGCTGCACTTTTTCAGTTGCACTGAATTCTAAACCATTCTAAACAGAGTCAATCTGTGTGAAGTGTTGAAAACCCACACTGAAAAAAACAGATGACCCAGAACCACAAAGACTCGGTGGAAAATAAGCCAAATTTAAGAGAGCTGATATGCAGGGTTTATGTTCTTACATATGTAAATATCACCTGTAAATGTCATAAGACAAAGTACATCCTGAGCCTGGCATCTTATGAAAGTCAGTTTAACTCTCTTCCTGAGAAATCTGTGAATATGTGAACTTCTAATACAGAATCTAAAAAAGCAAATTTTTCATCGAAGCAAAGCACCAAATTTCTTCTTTAAATCTATATTTTAGAGTGAAGAAACTTTATCTAACCCAGTACTGATTTGTCCAATATCTAATTTGAAATGTTTACATAATCTTATATTTCTTTAAATGTGTGTGTGTCCCATACATTATCAAAGTGTCTGACAGTGAAGACTAGAATATGAGAGAAATACTGGTGGGTCATTCCCTCACCAGGAGGAAAGTTGTGAAGTGTGAAAAACAAGTTTTAGGAGAAAGAGCTGGAGTAAAGGCAGAGTGACAATTACTTATAAATAGATCAGATCATTAACTGAACTGAGATTTCACAGCTATGCCCTTTATTCTCCTGGAACTCCAGGTGCTTTGGTATAGCCAGTGGGATCCTAGGTCAAACCCAGGAAGAAAGTGAGCAACCACAACTAGAAGGGGAACACAGAACTGTGAGTGGCTTAGCACACTGCACTGGAAACAAGTGAGTTTTGAGCCCTCAAGAAAGTCGTGGGTGATGCAGAAAGGTAGGATGGGATTAAAAAGCATTTGTGATGATGTGCTTAGAGCTACTCTGGATGGTTTCCCCTGATGTCTTGAAATTCACATTTTTATCCAACATTTTAATTTTGCAGTGGAGAGAGAAAGGCCCCAAAAGATGAAAAAGATTTAGACAACGTCATGAGAAAGTGGAAGTTGCTCAGTCTTGTCCGACTCTTTGTGACCCCGTGGACTATACCATCCATGGAATTCTCCAGGCCAGAATTCTGGAGTGGATAGCCTTTCCCTTCTCCAGGGGATCATCCCAACCCAGGAATTGAACTGGGGTCTCCTGCATTGCAGGCAGATTCTTTACCAACTGAGCTATCAGGGAAGTCCAAAGTCATATAACCCATTCATTTATTCATTTATTCCTAAGTATGGTCTATAATGGTGCTTCCCAGGTGGTACAGTGATAAAGAATGCACCTGCTAATGAAGAAGATGCAGGCAATATGGGTTCAGTCCCTGGGTGGGGAAGATCCCCTCTGGAGGAGGAAATGGCAACCCACTCCAGTATTCTTGTCTGGAAAAATCCCATGGACAGAGAAGCCTGGTGGACTATACTCCATGGGGTCACTTTACAACCCCATGGATGGGATTGTATTTGCCATTATCTGCCACATACTTGGCACATAACCAGAAAAGGACAAAGAATCCAGGTATTCTCTGTCATAATCCAGTGGCCTTGCTACTAAACTTAGGTTCTGGGAAAATCATGAAGCCTCTAGATCCTTCTGATTTTACCATCTTCTTCAGAGGAAAATTGTGCCAGGTAATTCTTAATGTATCAAGAATCAACTAATTGCAATCTGCCTGCCTGTCTATTGGATCAAGTCAAAGGAAATCTATGTCAGGTGCCATAGTCCAATTTGAAATGCCTGGACACTGTTGAATTTGTTCCTTGGCAAGAATAGATACTAGAAAAATGTAGGTGGATAATGCAAGCTTTGTTGACCAGTTTGGAGAGCACAGGACCCAGATTGGGCTTCCTTGGTGGCTCAGTGGTAAACAATCCACCTACCAATTCAGGAGACATGGGTTTGATCCCTGGGTCAGGAAGATCCCCTGGAAAAGGATATGGTAATCCACTCCAGTAGTTCTGCCTGGGAAATCCCATAGAGCCGGGTGGGCTGCAGTCCATGGGGTCACAAAAGGAGTTGGACATGACTAGTGACTTAACAACAGGACCCAGATTGGCTGTGTGGTATACACATACCCCTCCAGTTGAAATTCCATCCCACTTCCTCATCCCACCCCTATAGGTCATCACAGAACACTGGGTTGAGCTCCCTGTGTTGTACAGCAACTTCCCACTAGCCTTCTATTTTCCATATGGTAATGTATATGTTTCAATGATACTCTCTCAATTTGGCCCACCTTTCCTTCCAACTGCTGTGTCTGCAAGTCTGTTCTCTGTGTCTATGTCTCTATTCACGCCCTGCAACTAGGTTCATCTGTACTGCTTTTCTGGATTCCATATATATGTGTTAATATATACAGTATTTGTTTTTTTCTTTCTGATTTTTTTCACTCTGTATAACTGGCTCTTAGGTTCATCCACCTCAGTCCGACTGACTCAAATTCATTCCTTTTTATGGCCAAGCAACATTCCATTATATATATACCAAATGCTGGCGAGGATGTGGAGAAAAGGGAACCATCTTGCACTGTTGGTGGGAATGTAAGTTGATACAACCACTATTGACAACAGTATGGAGATTCCTTATAAAACTAGGAATAAGACCACCATATGACCCTGCAATCTTACTTCTGGGCATATATTCTGAGAAAAACCATAATTGAAAAAGACACATGTACCCCAATGTTCATTGTAGCACTATTTACAATAATCAGGACATGGAAGCAACCTAGATGTCTGTTGATAGATGAATGGATAAAGAAGTGACGGTACTACAGTTAATTTATCCATTCACCTACTGAAGGACATCTTGGTTGCTTCTAATTGTTGACAATTATGAATGAAACTTCTATAATCATGCATGTGCACGTTTTTATGTGAATGTAAGTCTTCAACTTCTTTGGCTAAATATCAAGGAGCATGACTGTTGGATCATGTGGTTAGAGAATGTTGAGTTTTGTTAAAAAATGCTTAAGTGTCTTCCCAAGAAACTGCCATTTTGCATTCCTAGAAGCAATGAATGAGAGTTTCATTGCTGCACATTCTGGCCAGCTTTTGAGGTTGTCAGTATTCTGGACTTCAGCTATTCTAGTAGTATGTGGTGGTATTTCTTTGTTTTTAAATTTGCATTTTCTTGATGACCTATGATGTGGAGTATCTTTCCAAATACAAATACTTAATTTCCATCTGTATATCTTCTTGGAGGAGGTGTCTGTTAAGGTCTTTGGCTCATTTTTAAGTTGAGCTATTTGTTTGAAAGTTATTTGAGTTTTTTTTTTTCTTATAGTCATTTATCAAATATGTATTTTACAAATGGCTTGTCTTTCTTTTTATTCTTTTGATGATTTCCTTTGCAGAGCAGAGATTTTTAATTTTCATGAAGTCCCGCATATCAATGACATTGATGTTATATCTAAAAAGTCATCACCAACCCCAAGAGCATCTAAATTTTCTCCTATGTTGTTTTCTGTGAGTTTTATAGTTTTGCATTTTATATTTAGGTCTGTGATTTATTTAGAGTCAATTTTCATGCAGAATGAAAGATTTTTGTTTAGATTTATTATTCTTTTGCATGCAGATATCTAGTGGTTCCAGCACAATCTGTTGAGAGCTTCTTTTCTCCATTGCTTTTGCCCCTTTGTCAAAGATCAATTGACTATATTAGTATAAATCTATTTCTAGTCTCCCTATTCTGTTCCACTGATATATTTGTCAATTTTCTCTTAAATACCATACTGTCTTGATTACTGTAACTTTACAGTAAGTTTAAAAATTGGATAATATCAGTCCTGTAACTTTGTTCTTCTTCAACATTGCTTTGGCTATTCTGGATCTTTTGCCTCTCCATATGAACTTAGAATTTGTTTGTTGATCCCATAAAATAGATTGCTGAATTTTTGTTGGGATTGCCTTAAATCTATAGATCAAGTTGGGAAGAAATGAAAATTTTACACTATTGAGTCTTTCTATCCATGAGCATGGAGTGTCTTTCCATTTATTTTTTGATAAAGTTTTTTGATAACTCTCATCAGTGTTTCATAGTTTTCCTCATATAGATCTTGTACATATTTTGTTAGATTTCTGTCTAAGCATTTTTGGAAGTGCTATTATAAATGGTATTGCTTTTTTAATTTCAAATTTCACTTTTTCATTGCTGGTACACAAGAATGCAATTGATTTTTAAATATTAACCTTGTGTCCTTGCTCTAATTGTTTTATTAACTACAGGAATTCTTTGATCAATTCTTTTCAGATTTTATATAGATGACCATGTAATCTGCAAAAAAAGAGACAGGTTTATTTCTTCCTTTTAATTTTCATACATTTTATCACCTTTTTTATTTTATTGCATTACCTGGGATTTCAATATGATGTTGAAAAGCATGGTGAAAGGGCATATCCTTGTCTTTTTCCTGATCTTAGTGGGAAAGCTGCAATATTTATCCACCATTAAGGATAATGTTAGCTGTAGGTTTTTTGTAGATATTCTTTAACAAGTTGAGGAAGTTCCCTTCTATTCCTAGTTCACTGAAAATTTTTGTTATTAATGGGTATTGGTTTTCCTCAAATTCTTCTGTATCTATTGATATGATCAAGAAATTTTTCTTCTTTAGTTAGGTTATGTAATTGATTATATTAGTGATTTAAATGTTGAATCAGCCTTGGATACCTTGGATAAATCCCACTTGGTCTTAGTGTATAATTCTTTTCATATATTTTTGGATTTGATTCAACTTTGGAAAATTGTGTCTTTCATGGAACTAATCCATTCATCTAAGTTATCAGATTCATGGTCATAGTTATTTACAGTATTTCTTTTTTCAGGTTGGTAATATAGCATCTATTAAAATAATGTTATGAATTAATAGAAACAATAAGGAAGCAAAAAATTAAAATGAAAGCTATATAAAATTCCAATTAAAATCCAAAACTATCTAATATGTTCATATATTAGTTAATTAAAAACCCGAGAAAGATAAGACACTCAATATAATAAAGCATTGCAAAACAATTGGCATTTTTCTGTTATAAAATTGTGGATTTTGCATCTTATATGCTTTTCTTAATCAAGAAAAATTCCTTTTGAATGTTCTATGGCATATATATATATATAACTGAATAGAAAATGCATTAGAAATTTGGAAAAATGGTTGTAGATAAAGTATCTTGCATGTTTCTTATAGGGAATATCATGGTTATGGTACAAACATAGCATAAAATAACTAAGATAATAAAGAATAGACAAAATTACATGTTAGCTGTATGGTAACATATAAGCAAGGCTCCCATCTACTCATGTTAAAAGAATTACATAATACTGTCAGAAAAAAAGTTCTTAGTATTTCTTTTTTTTTTTAATTTTGTTTTATTTTTAAAATTTACATAACTGTATTAGTTTTGCCAAATATCAAAATGAATCCGCCACAGGTATACATGTGTTCCCCATCCTGAACCCTCCTCCCTCCTCCCTCCCCATTCCATCCCTCTGGGTCGTCCCAGTGCACCAGCCCGAAGCATCCAGTATCGTGCATCGAACCTGGACTGGCAACTTGTTTCATACATGATATTTTACATGTTTCAATGACATTCTCCCAAATCTTCCCACCCTCTCCCTCTCCCACAGAGTCCATAAGACTGTTCTATACATCAGTGTCTCTTTTGCTGTCTCGTACACAGGGTTATTGTTACCATCTTTCTAAATTCCATATATATGCGTTAGTATACTGTATTGGTGTTTTTCTTTCGGGCTTACTTCACTCTGTGTAATAGGCTCCAGTTTCATCCACCTCATTAGAAATGATTCAAATGTATTCTTTTTAATGGCTGAATAATACTCCATTGTGTATATGTACCACTGCTTTCTTATCCATTCATCTGCTGATGGACATCTAGGTTGCTTCCATGTCCTGGCTATTATAAACAGTGCTGCGATGAACATTGGGGTACACGTGTCTCTTTCCCTTCTGGTTTCCTCAGTGTGTATGCCCAGCAGTGGGATTGCTGGATCATAAGGCAGGTCTATTTCCAGTTTTTTAAGGAATCTCCACACTGTTCTCCATAGTGGCTGTACTAGTTTGCATTCCCACCAACAGTGTAAGAGGGTTCCCTTTTCTCCACACCCTCTCCAGCATTTATTGCTTGTAGACTTTTGGATCGCAGCCATTCTGACTGGTGTGAAATGGTACCTCATAGTGGTTTTGATTTGCATTTCTCTGATAATGAGTGATGTTGAGCATCTTTTCATGTGTTTGTTAGCCATCTGTATGGCTTCTTTGGAGAAATGTCTATTTAGTTCTTTGGCCCATTTTTTGATTGGGTCATTTATTTTTCTGGAGTTGAGCTGTAGGAGTTGCTTGTATATTCTCGAGATTAGTTGTTTGTCAGTTGCTTCATTTGCTATTATCTTCTCCCATTCTGAAGGCTGTCTTTTCACCTTGCTAATAGTTTCCTTTGATGTGCAGAAGCTTTTAAGGTTAATTAGGTCCCATTTGTTTATTTTTGCTTTTATTTCCAATATTCTGGGAGGTGGGTCATAGAGGATCCTGCTGTGATGTATGTCAGAGAGTGTTTTGCCTATGTTCTCCTCTAGGAGTTTTACAGTTTCTGGTCTTATGTTTAGATCTTTAGTCCATTTTGAGTTTATTTTTGTGTATGGTGTTAGAAAGTGTTCTAGTTTCATTCTTTTACAAGTGGTTGACCAGATTTCCCAGCACCACTTGTTAAAGAGATTGTCTTTAATCCATTGTATATTCTTGCCTCCTTTGTCAAAGATAAGGTGTCCATATGTGCGTGGATTTATCTCTGGGCTTTCTATTTTGTTCCATTGATCTATATTTCTGTCTTTGTGCCAGTACCATACTGTCTTGATAACTGTGGCTTTGTAGTAGAGCCTGAAGTCAGGTAGGTTGATTCCTCCAGTTCCATTCTTCTTTCTCAAGATCGCTTTGGCTATTCAAGGTTTTTTGTATTTCCATACAAATTGTGAAATTATTTGTTCTAGCTCTGTGAAGAATGCTGTTGGTAGCTTGATAGGGATTGCATTGAATCTATAGATTGCTTTGGGTAGTATACTCATTTTCACTATATTGATTCTTCCAACCCATGAACATGGTATATTTCTCCATCTGTTAGTGTCCTCTTTGATTTCTTTCACCAGTGTTTTATAGTTTTCTATATATAGGTCTTTAGTTTCTTTAGGTAGATATATTCCTAAGTATTTTTTTCTTTCCGTTGCAATGGTGAATGGAATTGTTTCCTTAATTTCTCTTTCTGTTTTCTCATTATTAGTGTATAGGAATGCAAGGGATTTCTGTGTGTTGATTTTATATCCTGCAACTTTACTATAGTCATTGATTAGTTCTAGTAATTTTCTGGTGGAGTCTTTAGGGTTTTCTATGTAGAGGATCATGTCATCTGCAAACAGTGAGAGCTTTACTTCTTCTTTTCCAATTTGGATTCCTTTTATTTCTTTTTCTGCTCTGATTGCTGTGGCCAAAACTTCCAAAACTATGTTGAATAGTAATGGTGAAAGTGGGCACCCTTGTCTTGTTCCTGACTTTAGAGGAAATGCTTTCAATTTTTCACCATTGAGGATAATGTTTGCTGTGGGTTTGTCATATATAGCTTTTATTATGTTGAGGTATGTTCCTTCTATTCCTGCTTTCTGGAGAGTTTTTATCATAAATGGATGTTGAATTTTGTCAAAGGCTTTCTCAGCATCTATTGAGATAATCATATGGTTTTTATTTTTCAATTTGTTAATGTGGTGTATTACATTGATTGATTTGTGGATATTGAAGAATCCTTGCATCCCTGGGATAAAGCCCACTTGGTCATGGTGTATGATCTTTTTAATGTGTTGTTGGGTTCTGATTGCTAGAATTTTGTTAAGGATTTTTGCACCTATGTTCATCAGTGATATTGGCCTGTAGTTTTCTTTTTTTGTGGGATCTTTGTCAGGTTTTGGTATTATGGTGATGGTGGCCTCATAGAATGAGTTTGGAAGTTTACCATCCTCTGCAATTTTCTGGAAGAGTTTGAGCAGGATAGGTGTTAGCTCTTCTCTAAATTTTTGGTAGAATTCAGCTGTGAAGCCGTCTGGACCTGGGCTTTTGTTTGCTGGAAGATTTTTTATTACAGTTTCAATTTCCATGCTTGTGATGGGTCTGTTAAGATTTTCTATTTCTTCCTGGTCGAGTTTTGGAAAGTTGTACTTTTCTAAGAATTTGTCCATTTCTTCCTCGTTGTCCATTTTATTGGCATATAATTGTTGATAGTAGTCTCTTATGATCCTTTGTATTTCTGTGTTGTCTGTTGTGATCTCTCCATTTTCATTTCTAATTTTATTGATTTGATTTTTCTCCCTTTGTTTCTTGATGAGTCTCGCTAATGGTTTGTGAATTTTATTTATCCTTTCAAAGAACCAGCTTTTGGTTTTGTTGATTTTTGCTATGGTCTCTTTTGTTTCTTTTGCATTTATTTCTGCTCTAATTTTTAAGATTTCTTTCCTTCTACTAACCCTGGGGTTCTTCATTTCTTCCTTTTCTAGTTGCTTTACATGTAGAGTTAGGTTATTTATTTGACTTTTTCTTGTTTCTTGAGGTGTGCCTGTATTGCTATTAGTATTTCTTAATTACTATTTTAATATTCATGGTTTTGGCAGTGATGTTCTCCCTTACATTTTACTTTTTTTTTATTAAAGTATAGCTGATTTACATATTATATTAGTTCTGGTGTACAACATACAGAGTTAATGGTTTTTATAGACTATACTGCCTTTAAAGTTGTAAAATAGTGGCTATATTCTTTGTGCTATAAAGTATATCCTTGTATTTTATCTATTTTATACATAGTGTTTTGTACTTTTTAATCCTCTACCTTTACTTTGTCCCTCCTCTATCCCTCTTTCCATTGGTAACTACTAGTTTTTTCCTCTATATCTGTGAGTCTGTTTCTGTTTTGTTATATTCATTCCCTTACTTTGTTTTCTAGATACCATAAAAGTGATAACACACAGTATTGTCTTTGTCTGAATTATTTCACTAAGCTTAATACCTTTCAGGTCCATTCACATTGAAATGCAAATTGAAAAATTTCATTTGGTGTTTGGGGGAGAATGGGTCCATGTATATGACTGAGTACCTTCACTGTTCACCCGAAACTATCACAACATTGTTAATCAGCCATACCCCAATACAAAATAAAAAGTTAAAAAAATTTTTTTAATGACTTACTAGTAATCAAATATATATATATATATATATATATATATATATATATATATATAATCACTTCTTTATCCATTCATCTATAGATGGATACTTCCTAATCTTGGTTATTGTAAATAATGCTGCAATGAACACTGGGTTGCATGGATCTTTTCAAATTAGTATTTTCTTCAGATATATACCAAGAGGAATTCCTGGATCATATTGTACTTCTATTTTTAGTTCTTTGAGAAACTTCCATACTGGCTGCACCAATTGACATTCCCACCAACACTGTACAAGTGTTCCCTTTTCTCAGTCCTCTCCAATATTTTATATTTGTGTTCTTTTTGATAAAAGACATTTGGCAGGGGTAGGGTGATATCTCCTTGTGTGTTTTGTTTTTTTTTTTTGGTTTCTTTGTTTTTTTTTTGTTTTTTTTTTTTTTTTTAATTATTTATTTTAATTGGAAGACAATCACTTCACAACACTGTGGTGGCCCCTGCCACACATTGACATGAATCAGTCATGGGCGCACATGCACCCTCACATCCTGAACTCCCCTCCAACTTCCCTGCCCACCCCATTCCTCTGGGTTATCCCAGAGCACCAGCTTTGAGGGCCCTGCCTCATGCATCAAACTAGCACTGGTCATCTCTTTTACATATGGTAATACACATGTTTCAACGCTATTTTCTCATATCATCCCACCCTCGCCTTCTCCCACATAGTCCAGTAGTCTGTTCTTCACATCTTTGTCTCTTTTGCTGCCTTACATATAGGATTGTCATTACTGTCTTTCTAGATTTCATATATACGCATTGATATACTGTATTGGTGTTTCTCTTCCTGACCTGCTTCACTCTGTATAACAGGCTTCAGTTTCATCCACCTCATTAGAACTGACTCAAATGCGTTCTTTTTATAGCTGAGTAATATTCCATTGTGTATATGTACCATGACTTCCTTATCCACTCGTCTGCCAATGGACATAGACGTTGCTTCCATGTCCTAGCTATTGTAAACAGTGTTGCAATGAACACTGGGGTCCAAGTGTCTCTTTCGATTTTGGTTTCCTTAGTGTGTATGCCCAGCAGTTGGATTGCTGGGTCATGCAGATGACACCACCTTTATGGCAGAAAGTGAAAAGGAACCAAAAGCCTCTTGATGAAAGTGAAAGAGGAGAGTGGAAAAGTTGGCTTAAAGCTCAACATTCAGAAAACGAAGATCATGGTATCTGGTCCCACCACTTCATGGGAAATAGATGGGGAAACAGTGGAAACAGTGCCAGATTATTTTTCTGGGCTCCAAAATCACTACAGATGGTGACTGCAGCCATGAAATTAAAAGACGCTTGCTCCTTGGAAGGAAAGTTATGACCAACCTAGATAGCATATTCAAAAGCAGAGGCATTACTTTGCCAACAAAGGTTCGTCTAGTCAAGGCTATGGTTTTTCCTGTGATCGTGTATGGATGTGAGAGTTGGACTGTGAAGAAGGCTGAGCGCCCAAGAATTGATGCTTTTGAACTGTGGTGTTGGGAGAAGACTCTTGAGAGTCCCTTGGACTGCAAGGAGATCCAACCAGTCCATTTGGAAGGAGATCAGCCCTGGCATTTCTTTGGAAGGAGTGATGCTAAAGCTGAAACTCCAGTACTTTGGCCACCTCATGCGAAGAGTTGACTCATTGGAAAAGTCTCTGATGCTGGGAGGGATTGGGGGCAGGCGGAGAAGGGGACGACAGAGGATGAGATGGCTGGATGGCATCGCTGACTCGATGGACGTGAGTCTCAGTGAACTCCGAGAGTTGGTGATGGACAGGGAGGCCTGGCAATGCTGTGATTCATGGGGTCGCAAAGAGTAGGACACGACTGAGCGACTGATCTGATCTGATGGCAGTTCTATTTCCAGTTTTTTAAGGAATCTCCACACTGTTCTCCATAGTGGCTGTACCAGTTTGTATTCCCACCAACAGTGTAAGAGGATTCCCTTTTCTCCACGCCCTCTCCAGAGTTAATTATTTGTATACTTTTTGATGGCAGCTATTCTAACCAGTGTGACATGATACCTTATTGTGGATTTGATTTGTGATGTTGATAATCAGTGATGTTGAGCATCTTTTCTTGTGTTCATTAGCTATCTGTATGTATTCTTTGGAGAAATGTGTTTAGTTCTTTGGCCCACTTTTTGATTGGGTTGTTAGTTTTTCTGGGATTGAGCTGCATGAGCTGCTTGTATATTTTGGAGATTAATTATTTGTCAGTTGATTCATTTGCTATTATTTATTCCCATTCTGAAGGCTGTCTTTTCACCTTGCTTATAGTTTCCTTCATTGTGTAAAAGCTTTTAAGTTTAATTAGGTCCCATTTGTTTATTTTTGCTTTTATTTCCATCACTCTGGGAGGTGGGTCATAGAGGATCTTGCTGTGATTTATGTCAGAGAGTGTTCTCCCTATGTTTTCCTCAAAGAGTTTTATAGTTTCTGGTCTTGCATTTAGATCTTTAACCCATTTTAAGTTTATTTTTGCATATGGTGTTAGAAAGTATTCTAGTTTCATTCTTTTACATGTGAGTGAGCAGTTTTCCCGGCATCATTTGTTAAAGAGATTGTATTTTCTCTATTGTAAATTTTTTGCTTCCTTTGTCAAAGATAAGGTGTCCATAGGCACGTGGATTTATCTCTGGGCTTTCTATTTTGTTCCACTGATCTATATTTCTGTCTTCATGCCAGTACCATACTGTCTTGGTGACTGTAGCTAGACTGTAGTATAGTCTGAAGTCATGAAGGTTGCTTCTTCCTGTTCAATTTTTCTTTCTCAGGATTTCTTTGGCTATTCAGGGTCTTTTGTGTTTCCATACAAACTTTGAAATTATTTGTTCTAGTTCTATGAAGAATATCATTGCTAGCTTGATAAAGATTGCATTACATCTATAGATTGCTTTGGGTAGTATACTCATTTTCACTATACTGATTCTTTCAGTCCATGAATATGGTATATTTCCCCACCTCAAACCTAGGAACAAATACAGACTGAAAGTGGGGGGCTGGAAAAAAATATTTTATGCAAATGGAGGGCAAAAGAAAGCAGGATAACAATGCTTATATGAGATAAAATAGACTTTGAAATAAAGACCATGATAAGAAACAAAGAAGGACACTACATAATAATCAAAACTAATACAATTATTTAAAGTTTAAAAATAAAATAAAATTAAAAAAAATCAAAGGATCAATCTAAAAAGAAGATATAACAATTATAAATATATATGCACCCAAAATAGGAGCACCTCAATATGTAAGCAAAAAATGCTAACAAGTATGAAAGGGGAAATTAAGAGTAACAAAATAAAACTGGGGGACATTAATACTCCACTCTCCTATGGATAGATCAACCAAACAGAAATTTAGCAAAGAAACACAAGCTTTAAATGATATAATGGACCAGTTAGACCTAATTGATATTTACAGGGCATTTCTCCTTGTAGTTTTGAGTTTCCTTGATAACTAGTGTGATTGAATATCTTTATTATTATTATTATTCTTTATTGATGTACAATATTCTGTAAGTTATAGGTGTACAAAGTTTTGCTCCATAGTTATTATAAAATATTGGCTATTTTCCCCCTGTTGTATAATATATCCATATACCTTACATTATTCTTGATAGTTTGTACCACTTAATCCCCTATACCTGTACTATTTCTTCCCCCACCGGTCTTCCCAGTGATAACTAAATTCGTTCTGTATATCTGTGAGTCTGTTTCTTTTTTTTGTTTATTCACAGTTTGCTGTATTTTTTAGATTCTTTCTATAAATGATATACTATATTTCTCTGTCTCTGTCTGACTTATTTTACATGATGCTGTCCAAGTCAATCAGAGTTGAACATCTTTCCATGTGCCTATTGCCATTTGTATTTCTTCTTTGAAAAAAATGTTTATTCTGGTTTTCTGCACATTTTTAAATTGTTTTTTTTTAATATTGAGCTATATGAACTGTTTAATCTCTGCATCAAGGTTGCCAAAGTATTGGAGCTTCAGCTTTAGCATCAGCCCTGTCAATGAATGTTCGGGGTTATTTCTTTTAGGATTGACTGGTTTGATCTTCCTGCAGTCCAAAGGACTGTCAAGAATCTTCTCCAACACCACAGTTCAAAAGCATCAATTCTTCTGCATCCAGTCTTCTTTATGGTTCAACATCCACATCCATACATGACTACTGGGAAATCTATAGCTTTGACTAGATGGACCTCTGTCGGTAAAGTAACGTCTCTGCTTTTTAGTATGTTGTCTAGGTTTGTCATAGCTTTTCTTCCAAGGAGCAAGCATCTTTTACTTTCATGGCTGCACTCACCATTTGCAGTGATTTTGGAGCCCAAGAAAATAAAGTCTGTCATAGATTATTTGACCATAAATCTGTTTGTTTATTTCTAGGGTCTCTAGTCTGTCCTACTGACCTTTGTATCTGTTTCTATGACAGTATCATATGTGTTAGATTACTGTAGCTTTATAGTGTAGTCTGAAGTCAAGGAGCTTGATACATTCAGCTTTGTTCTTTTTATTCAATATTGCTTAGGCTACTCAGAGTCTTTTGTGGTGCCATATAAATTTTATGGGGCTTCCCTGGTGGCTCAAATGGTAAAGAATCTGCCTGCAATGCAGGAGACCTGGGTTCAATCCCTGAGTTGGGAAGATCCTGTGGAGAAGGAAATGGTAAGCCACTTCAGTTATACTTGCCTGGAAAATTCTATGGGCAGAGGAACCTGGTGGGCTATAATCCACGGTGTCACAAAGAGTTGGACACAACTGAGTGGGGGATTATTTCTTCTAGTTCTGCAAAAAGTATCGTGGATAGGTGATAGAGATTACATTAAATCTGTAGATTGCGTTGAGTAGTATGAACATTTCATTCATTTAAGAAGTATTAATTCTTCCATAAAAATAGGATATCTTTTAATTTCTTTGCATCATTTCCAGTTTCCTTCATCAATGTTTATAATTTTCAGAGCATAGGTCTTTCACTCTGTGCTTATGTTATTACTAGGTATTTCATTCTTTTTGATGAGATTTTAAGTGGGATTTTTTTTTCTTGGTTTGTATTTCTGATATTTTATTATAATGTATAGAAAAGCAGAATATTTCAGTATATTAATTTTGTATTCTGGAACTTTACTGAATTAATTTATTAGTTCTGATAGTTTTTTAGTGGCAACTTTAGGGTTTTCTGTATATAGTATCATATCATCTGCAAATACTGATAATTTTACTTCTCTTCTAATTTGGGTGCCTTTCATTTCTTTTTATTACTGATTGCTGTAGCTAAAACTTTCAATATTGCATTAAATAGAATTGGTGAGAATGAGCATTCTTGTCTTGTTCTTGAATTTAACAGGAAACCTTTTAGCTTTTCACTTGTGAATATAATGTTGGCTGTAGGTTTGTCATAAATGGCCTTTATTATGTTGACCTATGTCCCCTTTATACCCACTTTGATGAGAAACAAGAAAAATCTCAAATAAACACCCTATCCTAACATGTAAAGGAATTAGAAAAGGAATAACAAACACAAAGTCAGCAGAAGGAATATATACCTGGAAGAAATGGACAAATTCTCAGGAAGCTACAAACTCCCAAAACTGAACCAGGAAGAAATAGAAAATATGAACAGACCAATTTCAAGTACATCCCAATGATTTTGGAAAGTTATATTTTTATTTTCACTTCTTTTGAGGTATTTTCTGATTCTCTCTTTGATTTCTTTATTCACCCATTGCTTTTTAGTATCATGTTGTTTAGTCTCCACATATTTTTGTTTTCCCCATCTTTTCTTTCTGTAATTAATCTCTACTATTTCATACCATTTCATTAAGGTTGGAAAAGATGCTTAAAAAGACTTCTAGCCACTTAAATTTGTTGAGACTTGCTTTGCAGCCCAACATGTGATCTATCTTGGAGAATGTGCACTTGAAAAGAAAATGTATTTTGCTGACTTGGGATGAAATGTCCTGTAGATCTCTATTAAGTCCAACTGGTCTAATGTGTAGTTTAATACCATTCTTTTCTTACTAGTTTTCTCTATGAATGATCTGTCTATGATGTAAGTGAGATGTTAAAGTTCTCTATTATTATTACATTACTGTCAATTTCTATCTTTAAGTCTGTTAATATTGGTTTTATGTATTTAGGTACACTTATAAGGCAATGGCACCCCACTCCAGTACTCTTGCCTGGAAAATCCCATGGACAGAGGAGCCTGGTAGGCTGCAGTCCATGGGGTGGCTAAGAGTTGGACACGACTGAGCAACCTCATTTTCACTTTTCACTTCCATGCATTGGAGAAGGAAATGGCAACCCACTCCAGTGTTCTTGCCTGGAGAATCCCAGGGACGGGGGAGCCTGGTGGGCTGCCGTCTATGGGGTCGCACAGAGTCAGACACGACTGAAGTGACTTAGCATAGCATAATAAGTGTATGCTGCTACTGTTAAGTCACTTCAGTCGTGTCCAACTCTGTGCGACCCCAAAGACAGCAGGGATTCTCCAGGCAAGAACACTGGAGTGGGTTGCCATTTCCTTCTCCAATGCATGAAAGTGAAAAGTGAAAATGAAGTCGCTCAGTCGTGTCCGACCCTCAGCGACCCCATGGACTGCAGCCTTCCAGGCTCCTCCATCAATGGGATTTTCCAGGCAAGAGTACTGGAGTGGGGTGCCATTGCCTTCTCCGACTAATAAGTGTATATATGTTAACAAATGCTAACATCTTTTTTGAATTAATTCCTGTATTATTACATAATGCCCCTCTTTGTCTTTTGTTATAGACATTGTTTTAAAGTCTACACCATCAGATATGAGTATTACTACCTCTGCTTTTTTTGTCATTTACATTTGTATGAAATATCTTTTTCCATCCTTCACTTTCAGTCCATAAGTCACTGTTATTTCCTTCTAGTGTATTTTTCATTTCAGTTATCGTGTTCTTCATTTCTGTTTGTTTCTTCTAATTTCTCACTCTGTTAATATACTCTTCTTTTAGTTTTTTAAACATCTTTATGATACATACCTTGAACTCTTTATTGGGTAGACACACTTAACTCCACTTCACTTAGGTCTTCTCTTAGAACTTTGTCTTGTTCCTTTGTTTGGAACATATTCATCTCTCACCTCATTTTGCCTAAATTGCTATTTTTATTTCTATGTATTTGGTAAATGTGGAGAAGTGGCCTTTTGTAGAGAATATCCTATATGTCCCAGCAGTGCACTTCGCTCTGGTCACCAGAGCTATATGTTTTAGGAGTGCCCTCTAATTTGTGCTTCATGGATCCTTCTGCTTTGGAGGGCTGACTATAGGTGGTCTGGCTGGCATGGGTAACCCCCCAGTCTGGTTGGTTGCCAGGCCTTGACTTGTACAGAGGTTATTGGTCACTGGTGGGCAGGGCTAGGTAATGAGGTTGCTGGCTGTGAGGTTCTCGGAGTCCGAGGGCTAGCACTGTCCTACTGGGCAAAGCTGGGTTATGGAGTGGGTGGCTGTGGGGTTGGTGGTGCTGGATCTGGTTTCAACCAGTTCCTGACACAATTGACTGCAGGTTCAGAGATATCCCCAAACTGGTGCATACTCACTGGTGGGTGAAGCTGATCCTTGGACTAACGCTAGTGCACTAGTGCATAAGGCCAGGTTCTCGGCCTTCTGGTGGACAAGACAGGGTCACACTATGGCTCACCAGTTCTTAAGGCAGTAGCCTGTTCATGGGTAGGACTGTGTCTCCACACAGCTAGTGTCTTGGTCTGTAGTGTCCCAGTATTGGTAAGCGTCCTAGTATTGGACAGGCTAGCGGATGTGGTTGGGTCCCAGTGCTAATAAGATAGCAGGAGATTCCAAAATGACACTTGCCATCACCTGGGTCCAAATGATAGAACAACCCACTCCAAATGGGTGCCACCAATGTTCATGTCCTCAGGATGAGTTTCTATTGCCTCTTGTCTCTCTGGGAGGCTCTCCATGATCAGCACGTAGGTCTGACCTAGGCTCCTTTCAAATTATTTCTTCTTTCCTGGGTCCTCAGTCATGTGAGACTTTCTATGTATCCTTTAAGAGTGGAATCTTCCCACAGTCCTCTGGCTTCCCTCAAAGGAAGCTCCACTGGTCTTCAACCAAGTGTTTTGGAGGTTCAACTTTCTGGTGCAGAACCCCATACTGGAGAGTTCAGTGTACTGGTCAGACCCCTTGATCCTTGGGTGCAATCTCTGTAATTGTAATTATTTTCCCAATTGTGGGTTTCCCACAGAGGGTATGGGGTCTTGACTGTATCTACCTCTGCTCCTCCTACTTCATTGTGGTTCTTTACATTTTTAGTAGTGGAAAATATTTTCTGCTAGTCTTCCAGTTTCTCTCATCAATTAACTCTTATCTAAATGTTTGGTAGAATTTGCCTGTGAAGCCATCTGGTCTTGGATTTCTATTTGCTGGGAGTTTTTGAATCACAGTTTTAATTTCAGTACTTGAGATTGGTCTGTTCATATTTTCTATTTCTTCCTGGTTCAGTTTTGGGAGTTTGTGGCTTCCTGAGAATTTGTCCATTTCTTCCAGGTTGTCCATTTTATTGGTATATATTAATAGTTGCCTTTAGTAGTCTCTTATAATCCTTTGCATTTCTGTGGTATCTGTTGTAACTTCTTTTTCATTTCTCATTTTATTGATTTGAGCCCTGGTTAACTAGCTTCTCCTGAGGGCAGAGCTTATCAAGAATAAAAGAATGTTCTGGAATATTTAAAAAATGGTTTTGTCTCCACTTTCTCTGCAGGAAGTACTGGGAGATTTTCTCTTATATTCACCGTGATAATCTGATAGAGTTTCAGAAAGTAAACTTCACAGACATGTGAGGGCCTCCTAGTAACTGGTTTCTTTGGAGTTTTAATCTCTCAGATGGCCCATATCAAACCTCCAGCATTTGTTAATTGCACTTTAGGGTTTCATACTCCACCACAGGTTCCCATGGACATTTCTGCTCCAGTGAGTATGGTTCTCCGTACTCGCTCCTCAGTCTCTCCAATTAAGGGAGAAACACTTTGCCCTGTGGCCTCTTTTGTCTTATGGATCTAAGAAGAGTTGTTGAATTTTCAGTTTGCTCAGCTTTTTGCTTGTGGTTAGGGTGACTTTTTTTTTTTCCAGGCATTGTTTCCTTTTTATTTTATAATTTCTTTTACGTTTTTATTTTTAATTGTTTTACATTGTTGTGTTGATTTCTAACATTCAACAAGGTGAATCAGTTATAAGTATCCATGTGTCCTCTCCCTCTTGAACCTCCGTCCCACCTCCCACTTCCCACCCGATCCCACTCCTCTAGGCCATCACAGAGCACTGGGTTGAGCTCCCTGTGTTGTACAGCCACTTCTGCCTAGCTATTTTACATAGGGTAATGTATATGTTTCAATGCTACTCTCTCAATTTGGCCTGCCCTCTCCTTCTCACTGCTGTGTCCACAAATCTGTTCTCTACATTTGCACCTCTATTCCTGCCCTGCAAATATGTTCATCATTACCAATTTTCTAGATTCCATATATATGCAATAATATAAAATTTTTTTTTCTCTAACTTCACTCTGTATAACAGGCTCTAGATTCACCCACCACATGAACTGACTTAATTTTTTTCCCCCAAACTCCTTAAATGCTGGCCAGAAACTGAAACTATCAATATATTTTAGCCAAATACACTGGAAAAGTAATGTTGGACTGACAACCATCTGGAGTTGTATTTGAGAGGGTGACCAGGGATATCCTAATAAAATTCAGAAGAATTTTTTCAAAACTGAACATAACCAGATTTTTAGTCAAACTTACAGATGTTTAATATCTCATAGAGTTTACATCCCTGTCTGCTTCTACTACATATAACAGGAGTCAGTGGTCACCCTGGAGAGGGCTCACTGGAGGAAATATTGTGTTATAATAATAAACTTTCCACATTTAAATTTTCTCTGTGACTGACAGAAACTGAGTTATCTTTGGAACAGAAAACCTTCCAAACTGTATTTCAGGAATATTTTGGTCTCATTCAGCTGGGAAAAAAACAAATTTTCGATCTCCATATTTCCCTCCAATTCCCAAGGAGCTTCTAGGCCAAATCACAGACTAAAAATAGCTTAGACTAATTTAGGCTCAGTTAGGCAAGCTATTTTTCCTGTTTTACATAGTTCCTTTTTTTTTTCTTTTTTGAACATCTAGTCATAGACATTCTATTAATGCTGTGAAATCATCTATATGGTATGGACAAGACTGCTGTACATATGGAGTCACTTTCTTGAAAGTAGTTCTCAGAATTCAGCTTTTGCTGAGCATCTATTATTTGTGTTTCCAATTGCAGTTTGTTACATGCCATTACCATATTATTACTGCAAATTCTTCATCATCTGCCTAGTTACTGAACAACATGTTCAATTATATAAACAAGTACATTCTCAACATCTAAATATTTCAGTTGTAGAATTAGATAGTTTTACATATTTCCCTGTCTTTAATTTCTGGGTTTCTTTGGTCACTGTATAATGAGTATTTTTATTTATATGTATTTGTATTTATATGTATTTATATTTCTGTAGCTTTTCTCCCTTGCATATATACAGTTTATTTGAGTGAAGATACTCCATTTCTTCCTTGAACATTGTGATTATTATTCATTAATGCTTCATCCATGCTTAGGTTTCTGACTCATTATATCTTTCAAGTTCTTCCTCCAAATTTTTTTCAATTTGTCTAAAATTTATCTAACATCTCTATTTCTTCATATGGCTTTTCATGAATGATCAATTTGTAATTCTCTCAGTGTGTAGAATAGTTGTAAAGACTAATTGCAAGTATGTACTTTCTATGGTTAAATACTTTCTAGTTATGCCCTATCTTACCTACATTTTGGGCTTCCCTGGTGGCTCAGATGGTAAAGAATCTGCCTGCAGTGCAGGAGACCCAGGTCTGTCCCTGGGTGGGGAAGATCACCTGGAAGAGCATGGCAACCACTCCAGTATTCCTGCCTGGAGAATCCCATGGACAGTGACGTCTGGGAGGATACAATCCACAGACTCTCAAAGAATTGGACACTACTGGGAAAGACTAGAGATCTCTTCAAGAAAATTAGAGATACCAAGGGAACATTTCATGCAAAGATGGGCTTGATAAAGGACGGAAGTGGTATGGACCTAACAGAAGCAGAAGATATTAAGAAAAGGTGGCAAGAATACACAGAAAAACTGTACAAAAAAGATCTTCAAGACCAAGATAATCACGATGGTATGATCACTCACCTAGAGCCAGACATCCTGGAATGTGAAGTCAAATGGCCTTAAATAGCATCACTATGAACAAAGCTAGTGGAGGTGATGGAATTCCAGTTGAGATCTTTCAAATCCTGAAAGATGATGCTGTGAAAGTGCTGCACGCAATATGCCAGCAAATTTGGAAAACTCAGCAGTGGCTACAAGACTGGAAAAGGTCAGTTTTCATTCCAATCCCAAAGAAAGGCAATGCCAAAGAATGCTCAAACTACTGCACAATTGCACTCATCTCACATGCTAGTAAAGTAATGCTCAAAATTCTCCAAGTCAGGCTTCAGCAATACGTGAACCATGAACTTCCAGATGTTCAAGTTGGTTTTAGAAAAGGCAGAGGAATCAGAGATCAAATTGCCAACATCCACTGGATCATCCAAAAAGCAAGAGAGTTCCAGAAAAACATCTATTTCTGCTTTATTGACTATACCAAAGCCTTTGACTGTGTGGATCACAATAAACTGTGGACAATTCTGAAAGAGATGGGAATACCAGACCACCTGACCTTCCTCTTGAGAAACCTATATGCAGGTTAGGAAGCAAAGTTAGAACTGGACATGGAACAACAGACTGGTTCCAAATAGGAAAAGGAGTATGTCAAGGCTGTATATTGTCACCCTGCTTATTTAAATTCTATGCAGAGTACATCATGAGAAACGCTGGGCTGGAAGAAGTACAAGCTGGAATCAAGATTGCTGGGAGAAGTATCAATAACCTCAGATATGCAGATGACACCACCCTTATGGCAGAAAGTGAAGGGGAACTAAAAAGCCTCTTGATGAGAGTGAAAGAGGAGAGTGAAAAAGTTGTCTTAAAGCTCAACATTCAGAAAACGAAGATCATAGCATCCGGTCCCATTACTTCATGGGAAACAGATGGGGAAACAGTGGAAACAAGGTCAGACTTTATTTTTGGGGGCTCCAAAATCACTGCAGATGGTGACTGCGGTCATGAAATTAAAAGACATTTACTCCTTTGAAGAAAAGTTATGACCAATCTAGATAGCATATTGAAGAGCAGAGACATTACTTTGCCAACAAAGGTCCATCTAGTCAAGGCTGTGGTTTTTCCAGTGGTCACATATGGATGCGAGAGTTGGACTGTGAAGAAAGCTGAGCACCAAAGAATTGATGCTTTTGAACTGTGGTGTTGGAGAAGACTCTTGAGAGTCCCTTGGACTGCAAGGAGAGCCAACCAGTCCATTCTAAAGGAGATCAGCCCTGGGTGTTCTTTGGAAGGAATGATGCTAAAGCTGAAACTCCAGTACTTTGGCCACCTCATGCAAAGAATTGACTCATTGGAAAAGACTCTGATGCTGGGAGGGATTGGGGGCAGGAGGAGAAGGGGATGACAGAGGATGAGATGGCTGGATGGCATCACTGACTCTATGGATGTGAGTTTGAGTCAACTCCGGGAGATGGTGATGGACAGGGAGGTCTGGCGTGCTGCAATTCATGGGGTCACAAAGAGTCTGACACGACTGAGCGACTGAACTGAACTGAACTGAAGAGACTTAGCATGCATGTAACTATATTTTAAGTTAACTATCCCAGCTTTTAGCAACCTTAAGTCTTGCCTCACTTTGTCATTCCTGCCCCCAACAAGTATCAGGTTCTGGGGTGCATTATATTTTGCTAAATTAATAAAGAGTAAAGTGGTTGAATTGGTAAGACCCAAGGCATATTTTTGATGTGGCCATTAATTCTTGAGTGCTAACTACATGCCAGGCATTAGTTCCTGTGCACTAAAAATCCATTGGTAAGATAGAAAAAGTCCCTGTACTCAATAATCCAGTCAGGAAGACAGACAATGAACAAAATCAGCATTAGGTGCTATAAAGACAACTGGGAAAACAGGATAGGGAGTGATGTCCTGAATTTCTTTTTCATTGGATACATATTTTTAACTTTAATATTCAGAAAGGGCTTCTCTGGTGAGGTAACAATTAAAAGCTCAGATGTGAATTTGAAGGCGAGGAGTCAGCTGTCAGACATCTACAGGCAGGAGCATTTCAGGTGGGAGGAGCATTTCAGGTGGGCGGAGCAGGATGACCAAAGGCTGGAAGGCAGAAGTGCTCTTGGCATGTTTGAAGAAGAGCCAGGAGAGGAAGTAAAAATGCAGAACCACATTTGCCAATCTCTGAAGCGATCTTATCTGCTAATACCTCTTGAGGAAGCAAGTCACACAGCCAACCTCAGAATCAAAAGATTAGAAAATCGACTCCACCTCTTCAGTAGGAGAAACTATAGTCACATGGCAAAGGGAATAGACAGAAAAACGGGTGAAAAATTGAGATTGTCTATAATAATATTTATTCAACTCCCTAATTATTCACTTAGAATTAAAAAAAACCAGGAATTAAGAGATGAATGATCTTTTGAGCATTTTCCTTTAAATTATTAATGCAGCAAATTGTTGTTCAGTAATTCATTTGCCTCCAACTCTTTGCCACCCCATGGACTGCAGTATGCTAGACTTCCCTATCCTTTACTATCTCTCAGAGTTTACTGTCTCCCAGAGTCCCATGTCCATTGAGTCAGTGATGCCATCCAACCATCTCATCCTCTGTCGCCCCCTCCTTCTTCTTCTGCCCTCATTCTTTCCCAACATCAGGATCCTTTCCAATAAGTTGGCTATTTTCATCAGGTGGCCAAAGTATTGAAGTGTCAGCTTCAGCATCAGTCCTTTCAATGAATATTCAGGGTTGATTTCCTTTAGGATTGACTGGTTTGATCTCTTGCTGTGCAAGGGACTTGCAAAAATCTTCTCTCGCACCATAGTTTGAAAACATCAATTCTTTGATGCAAAGTACCTTGCTTGATTTTTTAATATTAAATTCCTCTTACATTCTTAGGAGAAAGTCAATTTGCTCATTATGTACATGATACTTAGGTATTTGTGCTTTTTTTTTTGTTTGTATGTATTTGGGCTTTTTAAGTTACATGAATGAATAGTAATAAGCAAGATTAGCCTAGAAATTTCTTCTTACATTGCCTAGTTTGCTCTGATATTGAGACTATGAAAGTAAATTGGAAAATATCCCACCTCCCTTTTTTTACTATTCAATGGATAAATTAGTTTCAGACTGGACTTTGTTCCTTGAAATGTTGAAGTCATTTGGTACTATTTTCTTTGTGGGGCAGTATTAAATGCTAATTCAGTTCTTTAATAATGTAGGACTAGTAAGACATATCTTCTTGTGTTAGTTTTGATAAGCTATATTTTTATAGGACTTCTGTAACTTTCATATGGTTATAACTGTTTATAATAGCTTTTCATTATTTCTTAGTGTCTGTAAGAGGTATAGTGATGTTCTCTTTTGAAATTTTTGTTGTTTTATTTTGCCCTTTCTTTCTTTCCTTTTTTTTTTTTTTGGTAAGTCTTGCATTAGGTTTATCACATTCATCAATTTTTTTTTAAAAAAATTGGCTTTTATTGTATATTTTTATGTCGAATTTTATTCCTTTACTTTCTGTGCTTATTATTTATTTTCTTCTACTTTCTTTGGTATCATTTTGCTTTTGATTTTATTACACCATTATATGAGTAATTCCATCATTAATTTTCACCATTCTCTTTTTGTAATACATGAATTTAAAGCTGAATTCTTTAAATTCTGCCTTAGCTTCATCTTTTAAAGTACAAAGTGTATTTGTGTTAGTAAGATAGGATGGGCTGTTAATCCAAATATCAGGGGCTCAGCACAGTAAAGATTTATCTTTCACTTATGTATGAGTCTAATGTGGGTCAAGGAAAACTCACGGGCCAGTCTTCTCCAGGTGGCCACTCAAACATCCAGGCTCCTTTTATTTTATCAGTATGCCCGCCAAACTTCCTGCTATGAGAGAGTCATTATGGAAGAGAACTTAAGAGTAGGTGGGATTTATGGCTAGCTATCAAAGTGGCATGTATAACTCCTACCTCTATTCCACTGATAACTGATCTGGTCACTATAGCTGCATGACCAACTACCCCCAAGCTTAGTAGTATGAAATTACCATTTTCTTATGTTCACAGAGTCTCTGGGTCAGGTATTCTCATAGGGTACATCAGTTTGTCTCTGGCCCCCAAAGTCTGTGACCTCGGTTGTTAACACTTGATGGCTTCAAAGCTCAGGGCTGTAACTATGACTCTCTCTGTGCATATATCTGTCTGTTGCTGCTGATTGTCAGCTGGAACTGTCACCTTTCCATGTGGTCTGGATTCTTCACAGAATGAGGCTCTCCAATCGGACCTCCAGTTGGGTCACGCTGAAGACAAGCGACCAGAGAAAGTTAAGCGGAAACAGAGAAAGGCTTTTTTTTTTTTTTTTAACTTTGCCATGGCAGTTACTCATTATTGTTTCTCTTGCATTCTAATAGTTATAAATGGGTCATTAAAGTTGATTCCAATTCAAGGGGTGGGGACATAGACATATCAGTTTTGAAGAGTGTCAAGTGATGTACAGAAATGTTTAGAACACCCTCATAGTCAGTTACATGGCCTTTAAGTGTAGAAGAATTTGACAAGTGCTATTTTCTTACATTCTCAGAAAGAGGAAAATTAAATAGAATTTGATGAATACATCCTAAGTAGATAAAGCAGCATATTTCATCAATTATTAACAAACCATTATGAGATCTTCTTTGACTGACATTTTAACATTTCAGGTATGTTTGTAAAGGTATGTGTATGGGTCAGCATTTTGTTTTTCTCTAAAGAGTAAAAAGTAAATATTTTAGGCTCTGTAGGCCACTTATGGTCTTTGTAACAATTTTTTCTTTCTTTTTTCACAACTGTTTTAAGATATAAAAACCATTCTTAACTCACATTTCATTCAAGAGCAGGTCATAGGCAGAATTTGGCTCAGTTTGCTGGCTCCTGCTCCAATTGATTGTTCTATATATAACTGTTAGTTCATATATTGTATATATGCTAATCTATTAGTCTATATATGACTAATAGACCGTATATTGCCAATTTATTTCTATTTGTAGACCTATTAGTTTTGCTTTATATATTTTGAGGCTTTATTATTGAGAACTGTTATATAAGCAATTTCTGCTTAATATCCCCATGGAAATATGACCATGGAAAAATGACATTATGTGCAAAAATACTAATCTGGAATGTTGTTTAGTCACAAAGCCATGTTTGGCTCTTGCAACCCCATGGACTGTAGCTTGCCAAGTTCCTCTCTCTATGGGATTTCTCAGGCAAGAATACTGGAGTGGATTGCCATTTCCTTCTCCAGAAGATCTTCCTGACCCAGGGATCGAACCTGCGTCTCCTGCTTAGTAGGTGAGTTCTTTACCACTGAGACACTGGGGAAGCCCCTGTAACTATCTATATGAATATAAAGTAACATGATAGGATACAAAAAAATGTTCAAAACACTACTTTTTAATCACCAAAAAAACTAGTTTATCAATATTTGTTAACCAATATATTTTTTTCATAAAATAACAGTTTCTTTTAGCACCAATAATATCTCAGGTAAACATTCATTACTTTTGTTGACACTCTGAATGCTTTTCAAAATGTCTACCTTTATAGCACAAAAACAATGTTACAGATCAATATTTACTGTGAATACTGGTACAAAAATCCCAAATAAAATATTAGCAAGCAACATTCTGTACCATATTTGGGACATAATATATTAATATAATGATCAAGTGGGATTTATTCTGGTACTGCAAGAATGGTTCAGTACTGTTATTCATTAGTATAATGGACCACATTAATAAATCTCAAGAGAAAAGTTACATTATTATCTCCATAATGATTTGGAAAGCCTCTTTTTTTAAAAAAATTAAAGCTCAAGAAAATAGAAATTGACAGACATTTCCTTAGCATATACACCCCCCTCACATACACACACATTTCTATTATTTATATTTAATCTATAGTAATATTAACAATATTCTGGTAACAGGAAACTAGAATAGTAGAAATTTGAAAATAAAATAGAAAATCTATCTCTCATTCAAATGATATGATAGTATTTCTGGAAACCTTAGAGAGTCAATGATAAACTGAAAAAATAAAAGAACCCAGTAAAGTATCAGGATATAAGATTAACCTAGAAATCAGTTGATTTAATATAAGCAAAAATAACTGTTTATACAATATAATGGAAGATAATCAGTATTTAAAATAGGTTGATAAACTTTTTAAATGTGGGAATGTGCTTAGAAAGAAATGTGTAAAAGTTGTATGAATAAAACTTTAAAACAATTCTACAAGACACAAAAATAGATATGAGCAAAGAAAAAAAGCATCCCTTGTATTTGGATATAACTGAGAGCCATAAAGATGTCAGTTTGCTTAATTTATAATTGTAATGTGATCCCAATAAAAATACCAACAAATATTTTTTTTCTGGAGTTAGCAAAGTTGATACCAAAGTTCATATGGAAAAATAAGCATACAAGAATAGCTAGGAAAACATAGAAAAGAAAAGCTAAGAGAAGGCACTAATCTTACAATATGTTAAAATATATTATTAATCCTCTGTAGTTAAAATAGTTTGGAACTCACATCTGAATAAACAAACATTAATGGAATAGGATAGCAAGTCTGGATATAGACCGAAGGCAATGGCAACCCACTCCAGTGTTCTTGCCTGGAGAATCCCAGGGATGGAGGAGCCTGGTGGGCTGCCGTCTATGGGGTCACACAGAGTCAGACACGACTGAAGCAACTCAGCAGCAGCAGCAGCAGCACACATGAAAATTTAATATATGATAAAGATGGTATCTAAAATCACTGGGACACAAGTTAAGTTTTTACTCAGTGGTGCTGGGGTAAATGGATAGCCATGTGGAAGAAGATAAAAGTAAGTCCATATCTCATACCACACACAAGAATAAATTTCAAAATGATATAAAAATAAAGTCATGCAATTACTAGAAAGGGTAATTTTCTCTACACCCATACAATCTAACTATGACTCAAAACCCAGATTTGATAAGATTTAACAAAGCTGTATTGCTGTCTTCTGGCCCTTAGAGAGAAGTTACTACCTTAAATGAATTGTTGGTCCCCTGTGTATAATGTGTTGTTTGCCACCAGCTTCTTTCAAGATTGTCTCCTTGCCTTTGGTTTTCAGCAGTTAATCTATGATGTGCTTACTTCCATACTGTAAATTCCTTTCAGACTCAAACCTACCATATGTAATAACTATTAATTACGGACAAAATACAAAAAAAAAAATAGACAAAGTCACTTAAGAATCATGAATAACTCGCTCAGGATTTCTTGAGGAGTGTGAAGACTTGAAAGAAGAGGCTCATACACAGCAAGTTTTCCCCCTGTACAGCTTTTATGTGAGAACAGGCCAAAACAGTCACCAAGTAGGGTGGGTAAAACTCCAATATCCATAGTGTGTATAGACTATAGAACAAAGAACAGGAGTCCAGGCCATTTCAGCTGCTGGGAAGTCTGGAGAGAGTCCTGAAATAAAGTCAGAGTAGAGTAATTTTCAAATTTTGTGAGTGAACTCTGGCTAAGTCTTTGGCTGGCCCTTGAACTATGCACACAAGGAGAGGAGAAGATGGGACAGAGAAAAGTATTTGAACATATAATTGCCTAAATTTTGTTTTTCAAATTCAAGAAACTCTGCATTTGCTTTTGATCCTGCTTCTAGGAATTTACTTTAAAGATGTATCTCTAATAATTTGAAAACACTTATATATAAAGCTATTAATTTTATCATCATTAATAATTTAAAATATTGGATACATCTTAATATCAACACACTGGATATTATTTGAACAAATTTTGAATAAATTTCATCAAGTGATAGCCTATTTTTTTAAAGAGCCAGATAGTAATTTTTGGCTCATACTGTCTCTGCTTCAGCTACTTACCTCTGTGGCTATAACAGTCATAAACAATGTGTAAGCAAATGTTCATGGCTGTGTGTCAATAAAACTTTATTTACAAAAAGAGATAAATGGTAGGGTCAGATTAAGCCAGTGGGTCATAATTTATCAAGCTCTGATTTACACAGTGGAGTACTATGCATCTATTTTTTAAGAAAAATTGACAGTCTCTCTGTAAACACATGGAATATTTTCATATTTCCTCCAGCAAAATATGAAATTGGCTCCCCTACACAGAAGGCAAGGAAAGACTGAAGAAAGAGCACACCATTCAATTGGTAGGTGCAGGATTAATAACCAAGACTTGTCTTGGGGGGCTGCAAGATGAGTAGATCTTTGCATTTACCTGCAAGCATCTCGAACATTTACAGAGAGAACTTGACTGGGCTCAGTCACATATACAGTCCAGGTGATCTCAAGAACACATACGATCTCAAGGCTGTGTCCTTGAAACAGGTTTAAGTGTAGGTGCTTTCACACATTCCAAGGACAGGAAAGCCCAGGTTCAGTTTGAGGATCAAATGGGAGTCATGCCCTCTTGGGCATCTCTTCTAACAGAATGACCTTCCTTATCTCCATCGCCAAAATTAGTAATCAGAAGTGGAGTGATTCTGTAAACAAGACAAAAGAACACACAAACTAAACTGAAATGTGTAGCATTTCCTCAGATGCCAAGTGATGGTAGACAAATAACTTGTTATCAACTCCTGGAAAGAGGGCAGTTCATATTACTGGTGTTATGTGGTAGGAAAAAATGTCAAAAACTGTCACCTCCAATTACTTGGAGGACAATGTACCTAATCATAAAGAAGGATTGAAAAAATGAATGTTCATAGCGGATGTTGGTTACTATTGGCTATATTTGGCAATTTGACAGGAAAGAGATGATCTCTGAACAGTATTGGAAAGTTTGTGAGCAAAACTGAAAAAGAATAGAGTCCTGAAATTCAGAGACCTGTACAGTTAAAGGTTTCCCTGGTGGCTGAGACAGTAAAGATTCCACCTGCAATGCAGATCTGGGTTCAATCTCTGGATTGCGAAGATCCCCTGGAGGAGGGCATGGCAACCTACTCCAGTATTCTTGCCTGGAGAATCCCATGGACAGTGGAGCCTGGTGGGTTATAGTCCATAGAATCATAAAGAGTCGGATATAATTTAAGCAAATTAACAGGCATGCACCCATGCACATCAGAGTTAAAGAGGCTGTTGTTAGTTTTCATCCCCAAACAGTAAAACTATAAAATTGAGAAATTATTTGAGCCCCCAAAGACCTACACCTCTCAGTCTTACATTAAGGATCAAGTCAAAGTTGTGGCCATGAGGCTCACTGTTAAAATCCTGATGGACTTAGGTGGCACAGAGTAAATCCTTCCAAGAGCAGGAAATGGCTAAGAGTGTGCGGCTCCCACTGCACCCTGATCTGTGTGAGGTGTCTGCATTTATAAAAGACAGTGAGGGAATAGGAGAGTCACGGGGGTGAAGATGTAATGAAATGTGGCAAACCCAAGAAATGTGACTAGAAAAGAATGGGTATAACCACTGGTACATGAAACTGCAATCAAATGGAAAGAAATTTTTTAATTTTCAGAAAATTATCTGTCAAAGGAACTACAAGTCCACAATACAGCTCAAACTTTAACCTGCTGCCTCTTTGAAGCCTCCCAGAAATTCAGGTGAGTGGCATCAGTGGCATCTGAGTTACATGTTCAGTTCAGTTCAGTCGCTCAGTTGTGTCCGACTCTTTGCGACCCCACGAATCGCAGCACGCCAGGCCTCCCTGTCCATCACCAACTCCCAGAGTTCACCCAGACTCACGTCCATCGAGTCAGTGATGCCATCCAGCCATCTCATCCTCTGTCGTCCCCTTCTCCTCCTGCCCCCAATCCCTCCCAGCATCAGAGTCTTTTCCAATGAGTCAACTCTTCGCATGAGGTGGCCAAAGTACTGGAGTTTCAGCTTTAGCATCATTCCTTCCAAAGAAATCCCAGGGCTGATCTCCTTCAGAATGGACTGGCTGGATCTCCTTGCAGTCCAAGGGACTCTCAAGAGTCTTCTCCAACACCACAGTTCAAAAGCATCAATTCTTCGGTGCTTAGCCTTCTTGCTTTTATTAGTAGATTCTATAAATTTAAATTTTGCTTGTTTGTTTCAACTGTTGGTGAATTCTTAGGCTGGCATTCTCCACTTGAAGATTACATATTGTAAATAAATTTCACTCCTATCTTTCTCTAATAGGATTTAGAGATTTAAAATTACATTCAACTTTTTAATGTCGTCCATTAATTTTGACAAAGGTGGAGACAGAAATCTCTCATCCAGTTTCTTTTATTCAACATTTCCTCATTTCCCCTCTTGAATTAAGATGTATTCTTTATCATATCATAAAATCTTTAATATATTGAAGTATTTCACTAAACTTTCTCTTATATTCTTTGAATGCTTCTATTTTGTTAATATGAATCTATTTGTTGTGAACAAATAATCAAAACTTATTCAATGTTTAATAGAAAAATATCCTTTCATTCCTTTTTTAAAATGATTTTTCTTACTTTTTTCACATCTATTCTTGGAAAAAATAAATAGTAGAGAAAAACCTGTCCTTAGAGGGAAAGCCAATATTGAAAATATTACATTCCACTCATTAATCTGTAAATTTTAATATCAGTTTCATCATACTCTCAATAAAATTTATTGTATAATTTGAGTTAGGCCTTTGACTCATCTTAAAATTAGGTCTTGGTAAACTTTTACAATTTTCTTTACATAGGTCTTACAGTGCTTGGTTAAATTTATTTCAATTTATTTTATGCTTGGTAAAGCTTTTATTATATTTTGACTGGCTATTGCTAGTATATAGGAAAGCTACTGAAGTTTCTATGCTTACCTTTATAACATAACATTGTTCACATAACATTGCTCCAAACATATTTCTTACTCTGTAGTTCTAATATTTTTCTTGAAATTTTTATGGTAAGACAAGTATATCATCCATAAACTAATAGGTTTATGTTCCTTTTCAAATTTTTACTTCCTTTATTTATCATGTTTTATTTAGCTTATTATAAAAGTTCTTAGCTAATAATTAATAGTAATGATGGTAATATCTTTGTCTTATTCCTTACACTTACGTAAACATGTCCAGTATTTCCCCATGTTGGTTTTGTCTGAAGTTGATCTTCTTCACCATGTTAAAGAACATACCTGTTTACTAAGCCTTTATGAAAAAAAAAAATAGTAAGTCAAGAAAAGATGGAATTTTATCAGTTGTGCATTTTGGATCCACTGAGATGACAATAAGTTTTGAATTTCAGACTTTTCTTAAAGGATCTTAGAGTTCATTTAATTTTCCACAAATATATTGGCTCATTTTATAGCAAAACTTGAGGTCTAGGCTGCATTTGAATGTGTCCAGTGATGGGAAACTAACTAGTTACCAAGTAACTCCATCCATTCTTGACATGTCTCCATTTACTGAGCCTGAGTGACATTGATCCATAGACCACCCATCTTCTCAACAGTCTTCTGACTACTTCCAAATCATACATCTGCTCCTCAGTCCACATAGTTCAATCTTACTGATAAATGTCATATAACGCCCTTGGCCAGTAGTTTACTGAAACTATTTTAATAATTCTATTAAAAGAGATTAATTTAGTCAAACATGACTTGTTCTAAGTGAAATCGTGGTAATCACAAGTGCTTCCAAAATACCCATATGATAATGTTAGAATTTTAGATAGCTATGTTAAGCTCAAAGGAAATATTAAAATAGGTCACTATTTTAACTTTTTGTTGTAGCTGTTTAGTCACTAATTTGTGTTCGACTCTGTTGTGACCCCATGGACTGTAGCTGGCCAGGCTCCTCTGTGCATGGGATTTCCAGGCAAGAATACTGGAGTGGGTTGCCATTTCCTCCTCTAGGGGATATTCTTGACCCAGGGATCAAATCTGCATCTCCTGCATTGGCAGGCAGATCCTTTACCACTGAGCCACCATTTTAACTCTACTGCTTCTAATACTTAATATAATAAAGTTTTAATATCTGCAGTAGAGATTTAAATATAACTGTTACAGCCCTTTCACTTTAATAATAAAGCAACTGAGGTTCAAAGATCTGGTATCACCTGCAACTATTTCACTCAAACCAGAATTTACAGAGGACCTTTGTTCATAGATCAGGCCTTCTGAAGCTTCCAGGGTTATTGTTGGTTTGTTTGTTTCTTTCCCCTGTAGATTCTCCCCTCTAAATTCTATGTGCATGAGAAGACAGGGCTCTGGGTCTCCACGTTTTGAATTATCTACATGAATTTCTGACTAAAGTATTATTTGTAGCTGTTGGTCAACTAACCCCAAAGCATTTCCCAGAAAAGCTCTTGTGCCAGTGGCTTCTCATCAACAGTAGCATCTGATAAACAGCAACTGCCTCAAGTCTTCCATGCAATGCCTTCTTTTTGAGTCATTAGGCATCTACTAAGGTTTTCTCAACCTTTTGTCCCTGATGCCACTAGAAATATCATTTTCTTTCCCTTTGGGGTCTTGGTTTGAGACCTTCTAGAGGGCAACTCTTCTTCTTGACTTTTCAAAATACTGCGTTGCATTAAAATCAATCAGTCAAACAAACTGCATGTATGTATAATGAGGTGAAAGTCCTCTCTTAATGGCATCCCACCCTTTGCCCATTCAGACACACAGCCTGCCTTCATCTCCGCATCTCAGACCTACCACTTGGTGTTCTTTTTTATTACTATCATAAACATATGACGTACATACAACATAAAATTGCATAGCAATGTTTTAAGCTCTGTGAAATGGTTCAACAATTTTTTACTTTTTTCTTTAACTTCATTCCCCAATTTTCTTCATTACTCCGGATATACTACTCAACAATGCCCCACTTGATTAAAAATATACATTAATTGGTTGGGAGGTCGTCTTCTTTTTAATGTAACTGAAGAGATAACTGCATCATAAAGTCAAAGTGAAGTCACTCAGTTGTGTCCAACTCTTTGTGACCCCATGGACTGCAGCCTCCCAGGCTCCTCCGTCCATGGGATTTTCCAGGCAAGAGTACTGGAGTGGGTTGCCATTTCCTTCTCCAGGGGATCTTCCCGACTCAGGGATTGAACCCAGGTCTCCTGCATTGTAGGCAGACATTTTACCCTCTAAGCCACCTGGTGGCTGAAGAGATAACTGCATAGGTAAGGATAAAACGCAGAAAGTTAGAGACTGAGGAGTGCTTTGTAATTATATCTCTGCTTACTGGTTAGTGAAAGAGGCAGAGAGAAATTAGATATTCTTTTTGAAATTATACAGTTTCAGTTAGTGGAATGGTTAGAACAAGGCTTTCAGGCTTCCAGTCAAATGCTCTTTCCACTTCATCAGATCATTAAACTCTTTCAGAATCCTCTAATCCTTTGTCCATCACCTTCTCCCTTCTGTGAAAACAGCCCTGGAATTTTTTTTGGTCTGGTACTAACTACATTTCAAATAACAGAGAAAAGCATGTCTTATCTTGCAAAATGATAAATTTATATCACATTATAAGTTTACTGTAATAATTTTTCCAGTGTGAAGGTTGCTACCTGAGAATGAAAAACAGTGTTATAAGAAAAGGCATAAACAGCTCAACTAACTATGACAACACCATTAATTCTGTCTCAATTTTTGTTTTCTTAGTTAAAGACTAACACTTAAACTAACACCACCAGTCATTTCTAACTTTTCTTTAGCTCACAGAATTTGAGTCAGTTCAAAAACATTTGATTACTCACCCCACTAATTTTTTTTTTTTGCCATGTTGTGACTTCATTTGCAGCCCTGGGGGTTTCTGTCTAGTCAGGGAGTCTGAGCTTCTCTTGTTGCATAGAACACAGGCTCTAGAGCGTGCGGGCTTAGTAATTGTGGTGGTTGGGGTCTCTACTTGCTTAGTTGCCCTGTGGCATATGGTATCCTAGCTCTCTGCCCAGGGGTCAAACCCCCATTTCCTGTATTGAAAGGCAGTTTCTTCACCACTGAACCACCAGCTCAGCTCAGTCGCTCAGTCATGTTCCACTCTTTGCGACCCCACGGACTGCAGCACGCCAGGCCTCCCTGTCCATCACCAACTCCTGGAGTTTACCCAAACTCATGTCCATTGAGTCGGTGATGCCATCCAACCATCAGGAAAGTCCTTAAATTGTTTACTATACTTGATGTTCTCAAACAGATTATCTTGGCACTATTTAATTAAACATTTATTAACTAATTTATTCAAGCATGAAAACTAGTGTTCTTACGGATAGTAATTGCCACAAACAAATTTCAAGGAGTGAACATTATCACTATGCATAATTATTAGGCAATAGTAAGAATTTTAAGCCACGGCTCCACATGATGAGAAATCCAAAGAGATTCTTAATCAGGAATAATATACTTCAGAATGATGGCAATTAGTTTTTCAGGATAAATGTTGTTTTAGTGGTCAAGACTCTTTTCTTATTTTTTCTGTACTTCATCCATCCATCCATCCATCCATTTATCCATTCATTCATTCCACATACCAGTGGCAAATACAGAACCAGACCCTAAGAATACAATGGTTCCTGTCTTCTCTGAGTTTTAGTTCTTAGAGTAGTGGCCAAGTAAAAGCTCTAAATTTGTGACACCTTTTCTCTTCTATTAAGTTCACTGCTTTCACACTTCCAACATACATTTTATCATCCACCTACTTATGGGATGCAAAAGTACCTTTACAACAGAATTTCTGACTGTCTGTCTTTCTTCAATCCTTTTGCAACCAGTTTCTGATCTTTTCATATCTGGCTCCTTGCCCTGTCGATCTCCACTTAACTAACACCTGCTTGGAAAGGCCTCTTTAAACCACCTAATAATATTAAACAGACAGTCTCCAGTTATTATAACATCAACCTGTCTTATTTTTATTGTGATTTTTGTCTCTGATTCCTTTTCTGTTTAATCTCTGTCTCCTCTTCCATTAAATCTCTACAAGGGCTGATGGGGGCCTTAGCTGGCTAGTTTGCCTCTGAATCCTAAAACGCTGCTTGGAAACTGGGATCAATGAAATATTTGTTGAATAAATGAATGGGTTCTTAATTGACAATTGCTTGAACTACTACAGTTAGTGATTCATCCTTGTTGAGTAGTTTTACTTCACACGTGTACGGAGATTAAGTCAGAATTTAAAACTAAGTCTTAAAATTAAAAACAGTTCTGAAATGTGGGAAACATCTGGCAGAGAAGTAATTCTGGCATTTGCAATGATGGAAGAAAAGTTTTTTCTCTGAAGTAAGCAGGTTGTTGGCCTCTATTGGTGTTATCGGAAAATGCTGGCCTATTTTGGTTGATTTGCTCAGGAACTGGGACCATCTGGCACTGGTAACACAGAATGTTGTTCATAATAAAGTGAAGAGTTATCACTTCGGGGGTAGGGAGGGAGAGAGAGAATGCCCTAAGAAGATGAAGGCAGTACGGAGCAAGGAGAGGCTCCTGTCTTTTAAAACAGTTGAGTTCTTGGTTCTCTGAGTCTTATTTAAGAGAAGCTTCCTAGAAAGTTCTTCATTTGGATGGTTTCTAAATAAGCACTCTTAGGGCCTAGAAAAAAAAAAGTGTGTGGCTCCACCTACTTGAGGTTCCTCTTGGCTCTGAAAGTTGTGGCTCCACGATAGGCTTCGGCTGCTTTCTGGAACCTCGTTCTGATCCCTTTAAAGGTGGGATCATGACGGAGGGCGCAGGGGAAGAAGGCGGGAGCCGAGGGCTGGAGTCTCGGTTGACATAGTAACTCCAGCGCTGTCTCCCGGGCTCTCGGCTCTCAGGCTCCGCTGCCGCCCTCCGACCCGCCTGGGCTCGCTCGGCCCGGGAGCCCTAGCCACCTCCTTGAGGGTCCCCGGCTCCGTCTGCTTGGCGCCCCGCTACGTGGCGACTGCTTCCCGGGCCCGCGGGGCAGCCGCGCGCGGATCTTAGCCCGCGGGGCGTCTGCGCGCCCAGCCTCAGCCTCGCCCCGGGGGCGCAGGGCCGCCGCGGGCCCCTGCGCACCGGGTCCCCGCGGGAATTGCTGAGGCGGCTCCGTCACGAGCGGGACCCCGGCCCGTCAATCGGGCTTCCCCGCCATGAACCAGAGCCCGGCCGCGTTCGGGCCCCGGAGGGGCGCCTCTCCCGCCGTGGCGGCCGGGGCTGGCGCACGGCGCAACGAGAGCCAAGACTACCTGCTCATGGACTCGGAGCTGGGAGACGACGCGCAGCCCCCGCTGCCTGCCTACGGCTACTACCCCTGCCTGTGAGTGCTCGCGCCGCGGGCGGGCGGGCGGGTCCCCCGGGGCCCGAGGGGGCCGAGCGCGCGGGGCCAAGTGCGCCCCTGCGAGCGCGCGCGGGGCGCCGGGTCCCGACGCCGCCCCAGCCGGTCTGCTCCGTTTCCCCCGCGTCCTCGAGGAGCTCCCTCGTCACAGTCGTGGCCCGGGCTGATTCACAGTTGCGTCCCCTGTGGCACGCCGCTGTGGGTTGATGAGAACTCTCAGGGTCGCCGGTGCAGCTTGGCGCTCCTGCCCGCAGCGGGCTCGGGAACCCGCGCGCCCCGCCGTCCGAACGCGCCCCGCCGGCGCCCTTCAAGAGGCGCCCACAGGCCCGCGGGCCCTGGCCGGCCGCCGAGTTCGCAGGCGGCGGAGAAATGCCGCCTCCAGGCTCACCTCCCCGCCGCGCGCACCTCTCACCGAGGGCTCCCGGGAGGAAACTGTTACAGGTGGCGCCCGGGAGACTCGGCAGGGGAGAAGCCCCAGAGGGCGGTGGGGGGTGGACTCCGAGGAACTACGAGATCTTATTCAAAAGTCTACAGGGTTTCTTTTTTGGCGGGTAGAGGATGAGAGGCAGGGGCGAGCCGAGGGCAGAAGCGGGGAGAAGTCTCCCGCTCGCCGCAGGCCTGGGCCCAGAAGTGTGGCGGGCAGAGAGCCTTTCTGTCTCCCTGCCCCTTTAGTTGACTGTGCAGTCTGGTTTCTTGACACGCCACATTATCTGCATGGGGTTTCCCACGGAAAGCAGTTCTCAGTAGCAGTTCTGTAAGCAGCTCTAGAGGTGTGTGTGTGTGTGTGTGTGTGTGTGTGTCTGTGTGTCTGTGTGTGTGTCTGTGTCTGGAGGCGGAATAGGGGGGCAGGATCGATGGGGACACCTTCAGATCACTGCTCAGGGCTGCGCAGCGTCAAGGTCTGCTGTGGATCCTTTTCCCAGGAGGAAGTGACCCCCAGAAGATGCTGCATGTAATTTTCCCCCTAGATAAAAAGAAAAAAAAATTGTAACTCCTTCCCTTCATCTGTGTACTGTACGGTTGGAAAACATCCTCCCCTAAAGAAATCTTATACTTTAACTTGACATTAAATTAGAAAGTATTACTATGTCTGTTATTACAGAAATTGTCAAACTTTAATGGCCACGTGAATTACCTGTGGAGCTTGTTAAAATGCAGATTCTGATTCAGTAGGGTCTAGGTGCAGCCAAAATTTCTGCATTTCCAACAGTCTCTGAGAAGATAAGGAGACTGCTGGTCCGTGGAGCACACTTTGAGTAGCAAGGAGATATATCTCAAGAAAAGACAGAATATAAATCAATTCTGCATACTCTGAATGTAGCTACTTGCAAGTTTGCTTCGAGGGTATGTTTAAAACACATGGATTTTTTACATTGACTTAGATTTGAGCTTACCCTTAAGTCTGAGGGTTATGTTTGGTAATGTTACCTGTGAGTAAGTTAAGTAACTTATAAAAGCTATATTGCTTTTTAAAAGTTATGCTGTTCCATAGACAAAAATCTATTTTTTTAAATCATTTAATCATTCTGTAGTCACTTGTTACTTTGTGGGGAAAATTGATTTTTAAAACTTGTGGATATATATTAGTAGTGAGAGAGACGAAATAAAATAGTAATTCCAAGTTGTCCTGAAAAATAACCCTAATGCTTTCTTCAAATGTGGTTTCCTTCCTCGTTGATTTATCTAGTTTTTATATCATCTACTATTTAGAGAAAAAGTATTTTTCTGCATTAAGAAATCCCAGATCATTTTTAATGCATTGGTAACAGATCAACAGAAATATTTTAATGTGCTTCAATTCATAATGAACACCTCCTTTCAGGTCAAACATATGATAGCAAACTTAAGAGTGAGCCATGTTTCTAAATAAGACTTTGGTCTTGTCCAAATCTATTATTTCCGAAAGGTTCTATAGTAACTTTTCATCACTGTTTACTCTTACAAGGTTTTTATTTTTTTCCTCTTGAATAATCAAGTTACTGAAAAATCTTCACCAATAAACATCAGCACTTCACACCTGTGATTTATGAGAAAGAATTAAGGAAAATTATTTCCTTCTGGTAGAGGATACAAATAAGCCTTTGTCTATGCTTTTGACTTATAATTTAAACAATTTCATATATTTTCCTAGAGTAGGAGGCATATTATTTTTGAAAGTTGAAATAACTAGTATACTTTAGGTTTTGTTCTGTCATTATCTCAAATTATTGAGATTTTCCCATGTAAGAACAGATTTTTGCAAATTGTCGTTTCTGTGGGATAAGTTCTATGGACTCTTGCTAAAATATTCTTTTTCATAGTTTACTTTTGTAGAACGATTTTCTTACATATATTTATGAGGCTTTTACTACTGAAATTTGTGCCTAACAATCTTGTTTGAGAGTAATTACATACTCTCAGGCTTTAAGTGCAATAAGTAACATTTTGAAGTTAGTATTTAGACGAAAAAGATTCAAATTCTTTTTTTCAACTTCTAATTGAAAATAAATTAATTCAATCTATTTTAATCAGTTTGTAATGGTGATTAGCAAGAAATGTCCATGTCCTGGGAGGACCCCAGAAGTTATATCACAGAATTCCTTCATTTTGAACGTAAATATGTCTTTAGTCCATCACTTCTGAACATGGAGAAGAATTCTGGACATAAAGCATGTTAAGTGTTTCTAAATTCTCAAGATCTGAAACAATTCAGCTAAAATTCCTGCTTGGAAATGACTGATTGATTACAAACTGTAAACTAAAGCTCTGGCAAAACAGTAGACTGAGATATTCTGAAACAGACTCTTGGTTACAAACGCCTAGCAGTAATGGATAAAATAATTAAAAGGATTTTAACATGTTGCCCAATTTTGCAAAAAAAAAAAAAAAAGTGATTACTCTTTGCCAAAAGCAAGGAAGTTAAAAGCCAGAGGATATCCTGGGGACTGATGCTGTGGTTGCCCCAGGGGTTAGAGGTTTGGGTGACCAGGAAGCTGGAGTATAATATCCATTTGAGGTAGGGAGAAGCTAAGGCCTTGGCCCCAGATGAGGCAGAGAGTTGGAATTGAGACATCCCTGCTGCTGCTGCTGCTAAGTCACTTTAGTCGTGTCCAACTCTGTGTGACTCCACAGACATCCCTAGCCCCTGCTTAAAACCAGGACCCTATATTAGTGAAAAGTTAGGCTAGAATAATATGCTGTTGGCACAGTGAGAAAAAGAAACTTTCTTTTCCTCTTAAAAGAAGAACTTTTAAGAGGAAAAGAAATCTTCCCTTAAGAATTTCATTCTTCAGGCCTGCACATCATGTGACTTTGTTTTGCTTTTGTTTTTTATACCACCTAACTGACCTAGAAATCTTCAAATTGACAAATACCCCTGAGGCTCCTAGACCAGTAAAACAGAAAACCATTCTGAAAGTACAGAAGTAACCATCTAGACTGCTAAGGATTTTCAAGAAAACAGCAAGCCCTGCTCAAGACATGATCACTGTAATACATGATGAAACACACAAGGAAGCAATCGACTAAACAAAAGTTAGCAGACGGTACAAGCCATGAGAGGGAAAATTAACATGAGACCTAACAGCAGTACTGGATCCTTAAAAACTTGAGATGATATTGCAGCATAAAAGGGAATATATAAAGTGAATATGTGTATAGTTTTGAGGGCTTCCCTGGTGGTTTAGATGGTAAAGCATCTGCCTGCAATGCAAGGGACCCAGGTTTGATCCCTGGGTTGGGAAGATCCCCTGGAGAAGGAAATGACTCCCCACTCCAGTATTCTTGCCTGGAGAATTCCATGGACACAAAACCTTGACAGTATAAAAGAAGACATTAAGCCCTAACAAAGAATAAGTTATTTTAAAAAAACAAAAACCACAAGTAGAAAACCTGTAAAAGGAAAATACAATTTTGAAATAAAAACTCAATGGAAGATTTAAAAGTGAAGACTAAACATGGTATAATTGATAGTAATACCTAGAATACAGAGATATAAATAAGTGGAGAATATAAACATTAAGGCAAAAGCTCCAGAAGGAGAAAATATAGAGAATGAGGGTGAGGCAATATTTGAATAGATAATAAGTGATAATTTTTCAGAAGTGATTCATTCTCATGTTTATGAAGTACAAGAATATTAGTGTGATGCAGAAACATAAACTTATTTAAATGTATCATATTGAAATTGAAGAACACTAAAGAAGAAACATTAAAAAATAAACCAAAATATGAGAGATTTGAATGAGTAAGTTTTAAAATTCAAAATATGGAAATGTACTCATACTGTATCTTGATACCTAGGTTATGCAATGCGAAGCTTGTGAGAACTATGGTTTTCTTTTATGTAAAGCAGTTTTTACTCTCTAGTTATTAATGTAGTTTTTAATTTTTTTAATACAAAGTCACTGCTCCATTGCTGGTAGGATTTGTTTAAACATGGATACAGACATAAAGGGATTCCAAGGATCATTAAATCATGGTCTCAGAAGAAACCCAAAGAGATTCTTTAATTCACATGATGAAACAAAAATGACCTTTTAAAGAAATGTTTTAATGGATCACAGACCTTTTAAAATTGTTATTGACCTCAGGATGGTTTTGGACGAAACCTGTCTAATGAGCCCAAGGACCCAGACTATGAACTCCTGATTTAAGAGAGGTAACTTAATATCAGAGACCACAGATAAATAGAATCCCCCCATGTAGCCTTCTTTTCTCCATCAAAATTAGGTATTAATAAGGAAATGAAAAATTCAGGCTGCAGGCTAGAAAATGTTTTTCTGACATTAATTGTTGACAGAGTATAGTACATGACTCTCTCGAAGTTTGATTGAAGTTAGGGTATGGATATACCTTCAATCAAGCTTCAAGAGAAGTTTGCAATGCAGGAGACCCCAGTTTGATTCCTGTGTTGGGAAGATCCACTGGAGAAGGGATAGTCTACCCAGTCCAGTATTCTTGGGCTTTCCTGATGGCTTAGCTGGTAAAGAATCCACCTGAAATGTGGGAGAATTGGGTTCAATCCCTGGGTTGGGATGATCCCCTGGAGAAAGGAACAGCTACTCACTCCAGTATTCTGGCCTGGAGAATTCCGTGGACTGTGTAGTCCATGAGGTGGCAAAGAATCGGACATGACTGAGGACTTGCACTTTCTTTCAGAGTATCCATCAAACCTATGAATCACATTACATTTTCATATGCTTGTTATACCTCCATCATTTTTGCCTCCACATGTGTGATAAATATGTTACTCAAACATCTATTTCACTTTTCTACACTTCTTTGCTCAAATATCTGTTTCTACCAGACCATATGCCTCCAGAGGTGGGGCTGTCCTTCATCCCTTACACTTAGCAGAGTGTCTAGCAAAGAGAAGGTATAAATTAATTTATTCTGCAACAGAGACATGGTACTCTTCTCGGCATTTATTCTGATAAGGAATAAAGTGATGCTGGCTCTTTTCGTAAAATAGCATCTGAGTCCTTTAAGGAAGGTAAAAGAGTGAATGTCCACCTAGAAGGAGATACCTAGATCTTCTATGCCAGCTGCTGGTTTGTGGAGATTCACCCTCTTCTGGGGAAGCTGTCACTAATGACCTTGCCACAACACTACTCTCCTTTTAGCTCTAGCCCCAGGCTCTTCCCTTCAGGTTCCTTCTGTTCACCTGAGGTAAGGTGAGCAGAATTATCAGCCCAATTCAGTTCAGTTCAGTCTCTCCCTCGTGTCCGACTCTTTGCGAGCATGCCAGGCCTCCCTGTCCATCACCAACTCCCGGAGTTTACTCACTTGTCAAATGCTTAGGGATAACAAAAGAGAATTAACATACAGAGACAAACTCCCAGCTGGCTGTGACTGTCTTTTCCCTCATTTGTGAAGCTTCTTAAGGACTGACTCCTCCCTAATCCCAAGCTTCATCCAGTTGGCAGAGAGTATTCTCCCCCACTCTACCTCACAAAGACCATCCCCAAACAATCTAGCTCTTAATAGTCAGTCTTAGCCCAGATGGATAAAGGAATACCACTCACTTAAGATATGCCTTTCAAACTCCCATTTGTTTTTCTAGTTTCTCCTTCCTTCTTTCCTGGATCATTGACCTTAGGTATGTCTAATCCTTTAAACAGAGACCCCACCACTTACCCCAACAGGTATGACTTCACTCTTGGACCCATAGGGGCAGTTACTTGAGAACACAACCACCCAGCAGCTGTAAAAGGGATTTCCAAATAAAATCAAGGGTCTCATTTCCTTATAAAAACACACTTATCAAAAGAAATATAAAATCCATCAAAGGAAGTATGTGTGATATCATGATTTCTTATGATATCACAAATATATGTAGTTGTTTAGAATTCAGAGAATCTTAGTATCTATTATGTCCTTTGAAAAAAAAATAGTATCCATAACCATAAAGCAAAAACCTGGACCTTGGTTAAGAGTTTGCAGTTTGGAAGCTGCAAAGCAAGTGTGAAAATCACCTTTGGCTCTGCTTCCTCTTCTTCATTTAGCAATCAACATCTCCTCTAGCTGCCATTTGGATTAATGGTGGATCTCTTTCAGTTGACCACTTTGCAGGATTATGTTCTGCATGACAGAAACCAGATATTTTGTTTCTAAATCTCCCTGGATTGAAGTAATCAACATCTGCTGATAACAGTTTATTGTCATGAAATGTTATCAGGGTCTCAGCACTGTGAGCTGTAGCGTTATTGCAGGATGTGCTGAAATGCACACACTTGTTCTGTAACAGAATGTTTACCTCTAGGAAGACCTTGCATAATTTTTTTTTTTTCTCTAGACAGTTATGTTCCTTGAGTTTTAAGAAGTAAGTTAACTTCATAAGGCAATTCATCTTTGCCTCTTAGAGAGTAAATCATAAAAGGAAAACATTTTCTTGAGCCCATTATTCGTTTCCTGCCTGTCATAAAAAAATGCTAAACATAATTGGATCCAGTTGGGTAAAATTACCATTTGTGATTGCTCTTTGTTTAGGAGTCATCTGCTGGGTTTTAGTACATGGAGAAGTGCTCATCTGTATGCCAAATTTCAGTTAAACTTGTATATCTAAAACTTGGTATGCTGTTGAAGACCCTTAAGCAGTTGGAATGGACTGAATCACATTTCTTATAGAATGTCCATTTGGAGCAGGGTATAGAAATGATACATGCTGTTACAATGAAACAATGATACCCAAACAACATATGCAGTTGCAGCCTAATTGTTCTCAGCCCCAAAGAGGAGCAATGGTGTTAACTATAGAGTTAGTTATTTACAGGCCCAGGCAAGTTGCTGTTTCTGTAGAGGAGTAATCTGTAAAGTATTTACATATATTTTGAGGGACTACCATTTTTTGAATACCTACTCTGTAGCAGATCCTTTTCTAATTGTCATACAAATGTAATTTGCTCTTCAAGGCAACTACTTGGCTATTTTTAATGTCCATTTTATAGATGACCCATGTTGAAGTTTAGAGATGTTAGACAATGTTTAGAAAGTTACATAGCTGGCAAATTGTTGTCAACTGGATAATAACCAAATGCATTTTAGATACTGCAGGCTGGAGCTCATGGAGGAAGGGCTGGCTGGTTGCAGAGTCTCCTCTCAGCATCCTGTATAATCATGCCTGCACCCAGCACAGCTGGCTATGTTGTGGGTGTGCTCTGGGAGTGCACACTCATCACTCCTTCTCATCTCTTCTTTGATAGGCACTTGAGAAGCCACAGGTTGGCTCTGATGCACTGAACCAAGATTCCTGACCTGTGCTCTTTTTATCTAAGTTATACTCTGGCAAGAGAAGAAGACAGGAAGAAAGGTTATGAATAGCAGGAATAAGTATGTTTCACTTCTACCTCTCCTCTCTGTTGAAATCTTAATCACCTCTGAAGGTCAAGCTTTATATTCCACTAATTCATTAATCTGTTTATTCATTCATCTTTTACCTTATGTGATTATGTCACATAGTAATAACAATAGCAGCTAGATTTATTAGGGGTTTCTGTGTGCTAGGGCCTCCTCTAAGTGCTTTATAGCCTTTAATACTTCTAGCAAATCTGTGAGGCATGCACTTTTATAATCACTGTTTCACTGATATTTTATTGATAAGAAAGAAAAAAAAAAAGCAACCACAGCAATGAGAGGGTAACTTGCCAAGGATTACACAGCCAGCAGTTGATAGAAAGAAAGGGAAGAACAGAAGATTCTTTTTTTATCACTTATCTAGACAGTGAAACTAGGTTTTAAATAACTGCCAATCTCTGTCACCAAAGGAAGATTAATAATGCATCAAAGCTAGATAATCTGTAAATTACTAATTATACCAATGGTCCACAAGCTGATTATGACACTTTAAAGGTTACAAAAGATGAAACTTTCTTTTGGTCTTGATCTCTATCAAGTGGATAAATTGCTTCTGTGCTATAAAACAGGTTGTATCAGAAAAACTGACCTGACTCAGAGGGTAGTGTGATACTGTGGATTTATTTCATGGCAGGATTTGCATAATTTTTAAAGCATTTTACATGGTATTCATCTGAAAGTATATATTGCCAGAAATCAATTACAGCATGAATAGCTATGTTAAGATTGATTGCCTTTTCAAGGCAGATTCCATGTTTTGGTTACAGAAACTCTGCTTGTAGCATAAAGAGCATTTTGCCCTGACATGGGTGGGTCAGCACAAAACCCTTGCACAAAACTGGGAAGCGTTCTCTTCATGGGGATTACTAAGAAAATTATCTTGAAAGTTATAATAAGAATTGGAAATGATGTGATTTCTAAACTCTTTTAAGGTTTCTTTTAGGCAGTTAAACTGTTAAAGTAATAATACAAATAAGTTTTATCTATGTTAACCTTTTTGAAACAGAATTTTGAATTGAACAGGTTGAAGGATGGCTGTGGTTGCTATGAACAGCTGATTTCTGAACACTGTAAGAATCCTCTCCTCTCCCCAGGAAAATGTTTTCTGCAGGACCCCTTTTCTTGGAGGAGCATTCAGGGCCAGACACAGTATTCTTTATTGAATAATGTATTCATTTTTTTCAATGAATGTTTATTAAGCTCTTTTAATGGGCCAAGTTCCATATTAGAGAACTCTGGATATCATATTTCATAGAGTCCAAGGTTCTATCAATTTTAACCTATCCTGATGTTTTATATACCTTTGAAAAGCAAGAAAAGATGATATCAATTACATTATACCTTAGATTTTTATATGATAACTATTGAACTATATCTTTATATTTAATTATGGGCTTTCCTGGTGGCTCAGTAGTAATGAATCTGCCTTCAGAACAGGAGATGCAAGTTCAGTCCCTGGGTCAGGAAGATATCCTGGAGAAGGAAATTGCAACTCACTCCAGTATTCTTGCTTGGGAAATCCCATGGACAGAAGAGCCTGGTGGGCTATAGTCCATGGGGTTGCAAAGAGTCAGATGTGACTTAGTGACTAAACAAGATCAAGGTATAGGTTTGGGTCATATATAACTCGTATGCACATATGAAAAAAGAAAGTCTAAACAAAATGAATTTAGTTAAAGTTCTAATAAAGCTTCTTAACATTAAGAGATGAACTTTCCTGAGCCCTTTTCAACTCAGAATTTTCAATATCTATGTTTCTCCACACAGTCTTATCCTCTGTTCCCAAAACCAATTGGTGATGTAGCATTTCTTTAAAGAATCCAAAGAAACGAAAGCTTTTGTTTCTAGGCAGTTAGGCTGACTTTGCAGTTATGTGTGTTCAGTCCCTCAGTTGTGTCTAACTCTGCAACCCCATGGACTGCAGCATGCCAGGTTTCCCTGTCCTTCACTGTCTCCTGCAGTTTGCTCACATTCATATCCATTGAGTCTGTGATGCTGTCTAACCATCTCATTCTCTGTCATCCCCTTCTCCTGCTCTCAATCTTGCCCAGCAACGGGGCCTTTACCAATGAATTGACTCTTTGCATCAGGTGGCCAGAGTATTAGAGCTTCAGCTTCATCATCAGTCCTTTCTAGTGAATATTCAGGGTTGATTTCCTTCAGGATGAGCTGGTTTGATCTCCTTGCTGTCCAAGAAACTCTCAAGAGTCTTCTCCAGCACCACAGTTCGAAAGCATCTATATTCTTCAGCACTCAGCCTTCTTTATTGTCCAATTCTCACATCTGTACATGACTACTGGAAAAACCATAGCTTTGACTATATGGACCTTGGTCAGCAAAATGATATCTTTGCTTTTTAATACACTGTCTAGATTTATCATAGCTTTTCTTCTAAGGAGCAAGTGTCTTTTAATTTCATGGCTGCAGTCATTCTCAGCAGTGACTTTGTAATTATATAGAGCTAGACTATTTTGACTTAACAGTTCCTGAATGTTGCTGAACAAATGTGATTCACAACCATTTCCCATGTCTGATCCATCCTCCTCGATACACACATGCACATACATACATGTATTAGTTTCTTAGGCTTGAGAGGTATGCTTATCTATTGTTTCCAAGATTTATTTTCAAGCCACTGTCATCCATTTTGCAATTTTGGAGCCATTTCTTTTAATTCCTACACAGATACTGGCAATGGAAAACTATCATGGTAATAACTGATATTTGACTAGCAGCAATTTCAAGAAGGCTATATGATAACATGTTCTATTCCAGAGAAGTTGAAGTGGGAGGAATATATGTCCTAGAATCAGTGAAATTTGGTTTTTAATGTGCTAGAGTTGGGGTAAATGAAAGCGGGTGAGATAGGAAAGATTACAAGGCAGACAATATGCTTTATTATCTGTATAGAATTTGAGAGTTTTGAATTTTAATCTCTACCTGACTTTGAAACACAGGTAAGACCATACCAATCTTGTTTGATCCTAACAGCAAACTTGTGTGATAGGTAGTGTTATTTCTACTTGTAAATGAGGAGACGAGTTCAGAAAGGTTAAGTAACGTGTCTATGAATTTATAGCTCTTAAAAATTTGAACTTGGGTTTGAACTCATATTTGACTGTTTCGTTTGTTTGCTTGTTTGCTTTTCACCTTCACTCTCTGAACTTCTTCCCCCACTGGAATGGCAGCTCTATGAGGGCAGAGATACAGTCTGTAAATGCTGACTAGCATTTGGCAGGGTCTCAGTAAATATTTGGTGGGTGAATGAATGCAAAGTCTTCTTTATACAAATTGATTCCAGTTGATTGGCCTTACCACTAAAATTCTTTTTCTGGGCATCATACAGTTTTGTGAGACTTTGCTTTTAGGGTACCATGTTTTCCTCTTAGTCTTTTCAAGAATACTACAATATTAGAGTCTTGTATTCTTGCAGCTTCCATCATTTAATGAATTCTAAGAGTTTTGTGATATATATATTATTTGATCCCTAACATTGTGCTTGTTAAATATTTTTAAATAATCCTACAAACAAGAAAATATGAATATAATGCAATTATTTTGCATTATGTTGATAGACCACTCATGGGGATTAATCTTTTTTGTTTTTACTATAATGGCAAGAGGAAAGGCACTTGAGTTTCTGTTTGTTTACACTGAAAAAGTTTATGAAAACTGAACTTCCAGAGATCAAAATTCATTACATTCAGGAAAGTTTTAAATACATAAATGAAAAAAAAATCCAGCTTACAATTGAGAAAGTGAGGAAAGAATGGTTAAATAAAATGATCTAAAAATTACATGTTAATTATAATGCAACTATTTGAATCACATTGTGCCTGGGCAAAACTTACAATGTCATTTAGTTGAGTTTCATGGCAATATGTCTTCTTGAAATTTGATTGGTTATTCTCAAATTATATTGCAACCTAACTCAGACTTAGACAATTTCCTTAGACAACTTCTCTTTCCTACATGTAAAAGTCTGATATACCCTCAACAGAATAGTGTTGCACACTGACTGATGTGAACACAGAAAAAATGTCAGCAGCCTTTTGTCTAAACATGCATCAGATGATGGGGATGAAAAAATGTTTTTATCAGTGGTTTAATAATCTGGCTATATATTAGACTCACTTCAGTTCAGTTGCTCAGTTGTGTCCGACTCTGTGACCCGATGGACTGCAGCACACCAGGCATCCCTGTCCATCACCAACTCCAAGAGTTTTATCAAACTCATGTCCATTGAGTCAGTGATGCCATCCAACCATCTCATCTTCTGTCATCTCCTTCTCCTCCCACCTTCAATCTTTCCCAGCATCAGGGTCTTTTCAAATGAGTCAGTTCTTCACATCAAGTGGCCAAAGTATTGGAGTTTCAGTTTCAGCATCAGTCTTTCCAATGAATATTCAGGACTGATTTCCTTTAGGATATACTGGTTGGATCTCCTTGCAGTCCAAGGGACTCTCAAGAGTCTTCTCCAACACCGCAGTTCATAAAGCATCAATTCTTTGGTGCTCAGCTTTCTTTATAGTGCAACCCTCACATCCATATATGACTACTGGAAAAATCATAGCCTTAACTAGACAGACCTTTGGTGGCAAAGTAATGTCTCTGTAATATTTCTTGCAGGGGGATGTGGATATGGCCTAGGATTAATATTTTTTTAAATTTCCCCGGTTGATTCAAATCATAGTCCATTTTACAAACCTGTTGTTACAGCTACTTTAGATTCACTATGAAAAGCAGTTAGGAACTAAACCTAATTTCAATCAAGAAAACCGTTACTGTGTATTCATCCATGCAACGACATGAGATTGAAATTAATTTTTCTACCTAAGATCCAATGATCAGATAAATTGAAATATAGAATATTTTAATTCAGCAAATTTTCGTCAAATAACCTGCTCTACAGAATGTGTATTCTTGATATATTTTGGAGAATAGTGATAATATAGGAAATATGCTTGATGTCAGGAGAGTAATAGCTTGTTTTGTGAGAAAGTACATGATAAAAACTAGTCTGTTTTTCCTGTCTGTTTCTTAAATCAAAACATAACACAATAATTTTATATTTGAATTAGAGGAGAATGTAATTTGTTTGAATTTTATTTTTATCTTAATGTTGACCTTCTTCTTGATTTGAATTATCTATTTTCAGAAAATATGGAGGAAGTTTGACCTTCTTAAATCATCCACGATTTTATGAGTTGAAATTTCTTAAAAGGATGAAAATTCTGTTATATAAGCTTATTATCATTTAACTGGATTTCTTTTTCTGAATATTATCAAGTTTTGAAACACTCTTTTGAAATTCTGCCTCCAGCAGAATAATCTTGGTGATCATCCTGTTACAAAACAACTAGATTCTGCATGAAATATAGTAGTTTATATTTGTGTGCTTATAGGAAGTAAGGAAAATCTTACCCAACCCTGTATGCAAACGCACACATGATAGAAGTCACAGATTTCTATCAGAGCAGTAGTCAACAGTGCTGCTGCTGCTGCTGCTGCTAAGTCGCTTCAGTCGTGTCCGACTCTGTGCGACCCCATAGACGGCAGCCCACCAGGCTCCCCCGTCCCTGGGACCCTCCAGGCAAGAACACTGGAGTGGGTTGCCATTTCCTTCTCCAATGCATGAAAGTGAAAAGTGAAAGGGAAGTCGCTCAGTCGTGTCCGACTCTTAGCGACCCCATGGACTGCGGCCCCCCAGGGTCCTCCGTCCATGGGATTTTCCAGGCAAGAGTACTGGAGTGGGGTGCCATTGCCTTCTCTGAGTGAACAGTAAACTCTCTTTAAAGGCAGAATTCCATAATAAGGTGCTAATGTCAGCATTTTGGTCAGGAGACTCAGCTTTGAACCTGAAAATTCTTAGTTAATCCTAGTCCCCTGGGTTCCCTACAAATTGGTAATCTTTAAATGTGATTATATATTTAATTTACAATAATTACACAAGAAAACAGCCATCAGAAGTAGGAGTCATCAGAAATAACAAGCAAGATATAAGCAAGATATAAGCATGTCAATGTAAAAATTAAAGATAAGCACATAAAATTACTTTGAACTGTGTAAAGACATAGAGTCTCAAAAGTGAAAAAAACAAAGGAAAGCTGTCAAAAATGAGCAAGCATGTTGAAAAAAATTACAACAGTAGAGCTTTCAGAAAAAAACCAAAAGCTGCTGAAATAAAAGTATCAATGGACCAGAGTTCTTTGTGGAAGATTAAGAGCAGCTAGCAAGAGAATTGATAATTGGGGAGATAGATACTAAAAAGTTTCTCAAAATGCAATACAGAAAGATAAGAATTGTAAAATATGAGAGAGGTTAAGAAATATAGAGGCTAGAATTGGAAAGAACAGTTTACATATATTCAAAGTACCATAAGCAAAGAATAAAGGGAATGTAGTTGAGGAAACAATTCGAAAAATGGTGGCTTAGGTTTTGTTTTTTCCAGAATTAATGAACAATATAAAGCTACAGAGAAAGGCTTCTATATATCAAATAAATAAAAGGAAACTCACACCTAGTTACAAGGAACTGAGTGCAGAATATTAATAGAACTTTGGACATATCATTCTTTTCTGCTTTCCTTTCTTAGTGTTGAGATATTTGCTGGAAGAAAATTCTCTTTCTTTGGTACATAATCTGTATTTTTCTGACTGCTTACAAAGTCTTTTTAAATGTTTTTTTTTTTTTTTTTTTTGAAATGTAGTTTCAGTTCCTTCTATCTAGGTGTGAATTTGAAATAAAGATATTTTCAAGGGAAAAAAAAAATCAAAAGCTTTTTTTCTTTTTAACCAATATACCTACATGAAAAGAACTTGTAATGGATGGACCATACTGCAGACAGATGGAAACCTATCCTAGGAGGATGGTCTGTGATATTAAAGAAATAAGAACAATGAAATTGATAAATGTGGATAACATTAAATAATCATTCTCCTATAACATAATTATGTCTAATTTGTCTTTAAAAAAGAGGACAGAGCTAAAGTACTGAACAATTTCCTATAGACTAGAAGGGAATTTTCAGACTTAAAAAATTCTAAAATCCTTATGTTGCTTAGGAAGTAGTGGAGCTTAAAGTCTACATTATACAATTTCAAAGGAAGTCCATATAAGAATAGAAATAGAGTATATAACTGTACGAATCAGTTCAGTTCAGTTCAGTTCAGTCACTCAGTCGTGTCCGACTCTTTGCAACCCCATGACTCACAGCAAGCCAGGCCTCCCTGTCCATCACCAACTCCCAGAGTTCACTCAGACTCAAGTCCATCGAGTCAGTGATGCCATCCAGCTGTCTCATCCTCTGTCGTCCCCTTCTCCTCCTGCCCCCAATCCCTCCCAGCATCACAGTCTTTTCCAATGAGTCAACTCTTCGATGAGGTGGCCAAAGTACTGGAGTTTCAGCTTTAGCATCATTCCTTCCAAAGAAATCCCAGGGCTGATCTCCTTCAGAATGGACTGGTTGGATCTCCTTGCAGTCCAAGGGACTCTCAAGAGTCTTCTCCAACACAAAGTTCAAAAGCATCAGTTCTTCGGTGCTCAGCTTTCTTCCCAGTCCAACTCTCACATCCATACATGGCCACAGGAAAAACCATAGCCTTGACTAGACGGACCTTTGTTGGCAAAGTAATGTCTCTGCTTTTGAATATGCTTTCTAGGTTGGTCATAACTTTCCTTCCAAGGAGTAAGCGTCTTTTAATTTCATGGCTGCAGTCACCATCTGAAGTGATTTTGGAGTCCAAAAAAATAAAGTCTGACACTGTTTCCAATTTTTCCCCATCTACTTCCCATGAAGTGATGGGACCAGATGCCATGATCTTCGTTTTCTGAATGTTGAGCTTTAAGCCAACTTTTTCACTCTCCACTGTCACTTTCATCAAGAGGCTTTTGAGTTCCTCTTCACTTTCTGCCATAAGGGTGGTGTCATCTGCATATCTGAGGTTATTGATATTTCAGTAGAGGGAAGATAAAAAGAAAGGAAAATGGAAAAAAAGAACTGGAAAGAAAAGCAAGCAAGAAAGACGCTGCCTAGGAAAAAAAAAGATAAATTCCAAGAATAGCAAGTTGGTAGAAACAAGTTCATATATATCAGTTAAGATAATAAATAGAAACTGACTAAGTTCACTGGGAAAAATCCCCAGAAGAATAGAGTTTTCTTAATTTAGTTGTTTTTCACTTAAATAGGAAGTATACTTAAAATTAATGGACGTGGAAAGACTGGGATCAAGACAAGAACAAAAATATATATGACAAACACAAAGAGAAATATTGGTAGGTATAATAACATCAAATTCAACAAATGTTCTAAAGCAAAAAATCATTGATAGGAAAATAGAGGCAACAACAAAATAATAAAAGGTATAATACATCTGGTAGGTATAGAAGTTAAAAACTTGCATACCCATCATAAAGTAGTGTTAAAAATATAAAAGCAGAGATCAAAAGAACTGTAAGAGTAACACTGACAAATCTGTCATCATAGTGGGAAATCTCAATTTTTGATAGGTTGAGCAAATAAAAAATTTTAAATAAGGAAACCTGAAAGTAAAATTATGAAACATTATTAATTGGACATATATGGAACCTGGGAGTTTAAATAATACCACTTTTTAAATGTGAAACATTAAAATTTGTTGAGATAGCTTTTTGGTATAATACATATAAATTTTACTGAAAGAATACATACCTCATAGAAAAAAAATCTGATCACAATATATTTGAAATAGAGATGAGCAACAAAAATAGTTTCCATCAATTTAAAAATTGATATGATAAATCTATCTATACACATACACACGTTTCATGGAACAAAGAAGAAATTATAATAGAAATTTAAAAATAAATTACAATGAAAATATTATATAGCAGTTTATAGTAGTGGTAGTAACATTGGTACTTAGACTTAAATGCTTAGAGAAAACAGAGTCTAGCAAATATTTTTATTCTATAATGCTATTTTTTGTGTGTTTATTCTCTTCTGTGCTCTCTTTCATAAATTGAACATTTAGCTAATGAATAAAATTAAAATTAAAAACAATAAAATAGTGGAGTGCAACAAATCTAAAAGTTTATTATTTTCAAAAAGTAAGTAGAAAAGACTGGTGAGCTTTATCCAGAAAAGATAATTCACAAATAAATAATATTTAGCATGAAAGATATATACACAGGTACCTGAAAGACTGAAAAAGAACATAATGATAGAACATAATAGCAGTTATCAGAGGTTGGAAAAGGTATGATAATAGACTAAATTTATGCCAAAATTTGAAAATTTAAAGCACAATGCTCGATTTTTAGAGTAACAGAACATACCAAAGTTCACTTAGGAAGATATCGAGGGCCCAAATAGTTTCATAATTATTTATTAAAGAAATTTATTCAGTATATAAAAATTCTCATAAAGAAAAGATAGGCTCAGGGAGTCTTATAAATAAGTTTTAGTAAATTTCCTAAAAATAGATCCCTTTAATCTGGCACATACTCGTATAGGGAAGCCATTGTAACATTGTAACAACCCAAAATAGGAGTGCAAGAAAGTTATAAGACAGTTTTATTCAAAACTTTCTGAACAAAGTATTGGTAAACCAAATCCAGCAGTTAAATTCTAAAGAAATAATTTATATAATTCATCAGATCAATAAATCGAAAATATATGATCATCTCAATGATAAATGAAAAATCATTTGATAAACTTGAGTATTCATTCACAGTAAAACTCAACAAAATAGGAATCTCCCCAGATCTACAGGAAAATATTCTGACACATTCCTTTTAAAATTCTAGCTCTAGACACTGATGACCACCTCACTTCTTCTATAGTGTGTATTGGAGAATTAACAAGCACAAAGGAAAAGAACATAAATAGAAGTAATAAGTTTGTAAAGGAAGAAAAGAATCGCTGTTATTATATAAGTATTGCAGCATTATTTAGAATAGCCAAAGTAGGTTTCCTCAATGAATGGATAAAGAAGATGTGGTATATATGTTTAATGGAATATTACTCAGCATAAGAAAGAAATCCAGTCCTTTGCAACAGCAGGATGAACCATGAAGGCATTATGCTAAGCAAATTAAGCCAGGTAAATACACACATTTTGCACTGGTATCACTTATATGTATACTCAAATTTAAAATTATAGAAGCAGAATAGAAGAAGGTTGCCAGAGGACTGTTGTTGTTAATCGCCCAGTCATGTCTGACTCTTTTGAGACCCAATGGATTGGGATTTTCCAGGCAAGAGTACTGGAGTGGGTTGCCATTTCCTTTCTCTAGGGGGTCTTCCTGACACAGGGATCGAACCTGTGTCTCCTGTGTTGTCAGGTGGATTCTTTACCTCTGAGCCACCAGGGAAACCTGCCAGAGGAGAGGAGTTGGGGAAATAGGGACGGGTTGGTAAAAACTTCTAGCTAAAAGATGAATACAGTCTGAGTCTGAGAATCTAATAAAACATGGTGAATATAGTTGATAACATTATATTGTGAAATTGAAATTTGCTCAGAGAACGAAATTTAAATATTCTCACCAAAAAAAGTAAAGTATGTAAATATGTGGGGTGATAAATGTGTTAATTATCTAGATGGGGGAATCCCTTCACAATACTTATGTATATCAAATCATGATGTATATGCTATAGATATCTTATAATTTATAAAGTCAATTATATCACAATAAAGCTGAGATAACAAAATCCCAAATTATTAGCATATTTCCTGCATAGTAAAGTCCCCAAATTCTGTAGACAAATATAGAAATAATAAAAGAATTTTTAACAAATGGTTATGAGATAAACATATAAAATCAATTACATTTATTTATATCAGCAACAGACTGTTATAAATCACAAAAATTACTATTCACTGAAAAAAAAAATACTTAAGGCATCAGTACTAAATCTAACCATAAATGTGTATGCTTTTATGGAATAAACTTTAAAATTGTACTGAAAAATTAAAGAATGTTCACGAAAGAAAACATGAACAGCCACCATTATGAAAGAGGTGGCTGGGCAGCTTCAGCTGCCCTTTCTGAGAGAAAGCTGATTTTTCATTAAAATAGTGATAGGGAAATTGGACATCCATATGGGGGTAAAAAAGTATAATATAAATTGGATCTCTAACTCACACCCTACAGAAAATTCTACTCCAGATGATTTTTAAGAGGCAAAACATTTGTTTTCATTTTTTTTCTAAACATTTTAATGACTTTGGGATAGAAAAGGATTCCTATGGCACACAAAAAAATCACAAAACAGAAATAAAATTGATAAGTTTAACACATAAAAATTAAGAAACTATGCTTACCAAAAGATACCATAAGTGGAAAAGGAAGATAAGATTACAGTTTGGCGAAAGATACTGAAAACATATAAAATAATGACTATATAGAATACTGACAATATATAGATTCTCTAAAAATTAACAAAGACACAGCTTTTTCTTACAGCAGCAGAAACACAAATGACCAATAATCATCCACAGTCATATTAATAATCTGGAAAATGCCAAAGAAATCACAGAGAGTTACTCTTTGACATCCAGTAAGTTGACACACAAAAAAAAGTTTAATTATATAAAGTGTCTATGATGATATAGATCAATGAAACCCTATACCCAGTTAGTAAGAGTTTACATCAAATGGGAAAAACTTTGTTAGAATAAAAATGGCAAAACTTAGTAAAGGTGAAGATGGGAACACCATATCACCCAATAATTTCACTCCTTGGCATATACCTAAAGCACTGGTCTTGATGATGTTCAGGTTGGTTACCCTAAAAGAACATTAACATCTGAAACGTTCATCATAATTTTAAATAGTTGCAAAAAATGTAATTGTCATTATATTGTGAAATTAATGTTTATAAATAAAATTGATCCATTACTTTTAAAATTGTGTTATAGTCACCATTAGCTTAAAAAATATGTAAGTTCTTTAATTACAAATTTTTACTGCCTTTTACTTGAAATCATTTTTTACATAATTTAACCATCATGTTGCAACATATTTTTGAAGGCTTTTTTGTTAATGACCTTAATAAAATTTTCTGAAACAAATCTATTTAAAATGGATTAAGTTAAAAAAAAATGCTTAAGTTAAAAAAGATTAAGTTTAAGATTAAGTTAAAAAAATATCCTGAGATATTATTATTGCCATTAATAATTACAACAACAACAACTGTAGGCTAACACATATAGCATTTCGTATGTGCCAGATACAATTCTAAACATTTCTAAATATATTAATGTATATAATTTACACTTACACTATTTATGTGTATCATTTAATGTGCATAATAATCAAAAAAGGAACTTACCATTTGCTTTTTATAGAAGCAGAGTTTGAGGCACAGGGAGATTAAATAACTTTCACAGATAGTTAAGTAGTTCAGGATTGGATTCTATATATTTTGACTCCACTTTTCAGATTTTTAAAAATAAAATCTTCATAAATTTTGATCAGTAATAGTTAATTTTTTGTTTACTAATGAGTAGAAAGGGCTTCCCTGGTGGTTCAGACACTAAAGAATTGGCCTGCAATACAGGAGACCCAAGTTTAATCCCTGGTTCAGGAAGATCCCCTGGAGAAGACTCCAGTATCCTTGCCTGGAGAATCCCGTGGACAGAAGAGCCTGGCGGGCTCCAGTTCATGGCGTGGCAGAGCTGGATATGACAGCCACTAACACACACACGAGTAGAAAAGCATCTACTGCAAAGATGGGCAGGGATACTTCTGGTGCCCTGATTAAGAGAGGCGTTGAACTTTGGAACATTTGTTTAATATTCAAGAAGGCTTTACACTTGAGGTCAGTGTTAGGAATGGATGAGGGTCGTGTTTTTCCTTTGCAAAGTGAGACAAGGGCGATGTGGCTGGGAAGTGGTGACTGACGACAAGCGTGTTCTGAGGGAAACCTGAGGGGTGTTTTAGGAAAAAACACATTCAGATATGGGGGAGTTGATAGATTTCAGTGGACTCTTTCCGACCCTTCACCTCTTGCAAAGTTGTGTCGTCCACAGGTAGGGGTACTCCAGTTTAAAGACAGAGCTCTGGAGCAGGGCTTCTCAAAGCATGTGCTCAATAGCACCCTGGAACTTGTTAGCAATCCAGATCATCAGGCCTTATTCCAGACTAACTGAATCAGAAACTGAGGGTGGAGCCCAGCAACACATGTGGTTTTTATTTGCTTTTTTAAGGTACAGCCTGACTTCAGACCGCTGATCTAATCGCCATAGATTCTACACAGCTCTCCCGGCATGATGCTCTTTTGCGCTAATCTTTATGATCTCATCCAGTTGAAAGCACCCCAATTGTAAGATAAAGTCCAATTTCAAAGGTTTTAAAATGTAAAAGAAGTATCTTTGATTGAATGAAGTGTTGTCCTGCCTTACCAGAGGATTGATCCTACCCAAAGGCAAGAATCGTGGCTTCTTTCTCTCTGTGTTCCTCTCACCCTTCAGGACTTGGTTATGTGGACCTGTGGAGTAGAGACTTGCTGAGTGCCTGTCAACATTGGGCTTCTCTGTTACATGTCCTTCTGGGTTCTTACTTTTCCTTTTTTTGCCCTGACAAGAGCCTCATCCTGAGGAAACAGGAGATGCTCAGTAAACATCTGTGGATTCACTGACCTATTATGAAAGGAGCGGTAGGCTGGTGTCAGGAATTGAGTCAAGTAGAAATTGAGGACTTGGTGACGTCTTTGGCTATGGAAGGAAGGATATAGGCACTGCTTATATTCCTAAACAGTGAGAAAGGGGACAGAGTGTCCTCTGCTCTGAGAAGTGTGGTGTTAGAGTCAAGAGATAAGTCTCTGATTGACCAGTATTAATCTCTCCATTATTTTAAATCATGCTGTTTGTATAGCCTCACTAGTGTATAATCTCAGTGAATGAGGGACTTAGAGACCTTTTCTACTATATTTTCACTGCCTAGAATGGCACCTCGGAGAAGGCAGTGGCACCCCACTCCAGTACTCTTGCCTGGAAAATCCCATGGATGGAGGAGCCTGGTGGGCTGCAGTCCATGGGGTCACTAAGAGTCTGACATGACTGAGCAACTTCACTTTCACTTTTCACTTTCATGCATTGGAGAAGGAAATGGCAACCCACTCCAGTGTTCTTGCCTGGAGAATCCCAGGGATGGGGGAGCCTGGTGAGCTGCCGTCTATGGGGTCACACAGAGTCAGACACGACTGAAGCGACTTAGCAGAATGGTACCTATTTCATAGCAGATAATCAGTATGTTTTGAATAAACACTTGATTAAGGTATCAACTGAGGTTTACTAAAACCCAAAAGGAGTTGTGATGTGTGGAGAAATTTTTTTACAACAATTCATGTTGTTTGTTTTGTTTTGTTTGTTTTGTTTTATTTATTTATTTGGCTGCACTGGGTCCTAGTTGTGACATGTGAATCTTCGCTCTTCATTTCAGCATTCGGGATCTTTAGTTGCAGCAGGTGAGTCTTAGTTGTAACATGTGGGATCTAGTAATAATTCCTAGACCAATGATCGAACCCCAAGCCCCCTGTATTGAGAGCTCGGACTTTTAGCCACTTGGCCACCAGGGAAGTCCCAATAATTAATGGCTTAATTTTATTCATTTACATTGAGTTGCAATATTTAAACCCTAGTGTTTCTCAAGCTTTAGTTTTTAAAAAATATTTATTTACTTTATTGTTGTAATTGACATATAACATTGTATTAGCTTGAAGTGTTCAACATGGTTTGACATGTGTATATATTGCAAAAGGATCACCACAAATGTCTAGTTAACATCCATCATCACACATAGTTTACAAAGCTTTTCTTAAAAATCTATTCTTTTAGTAACTTTCAAATATATTATACAGTATTATTGACTACAGTCACCATGTGGTACATTACATCCCCAGGACCTATTTATTTTGTAACTGGAAGTTTTGATCCACTTCACTCATTTGGCCTCCCCCTCACCCTCTTGCAATGGCAACCACCCACCTGTTCTCTGTCACTCTGAATTCATTTTTTGTTTTCGGATTCCACTTATAAGAGCGGCAGCCTGTGTTTTAACAAGCTCTCTAGGTGGTTCTAATACATGTTAAGTTTTGCAAGCTACTCCCCAAGAGAAATTTTCATTCATGTATCCCAGTGTATACATGCAGGAATGTTCAAAACACTGTTTCTAATGTCAAGCAGGAATTGTAGGCTGTCTGCAGACCTGCCAACTTGGAAAACAAATTAGCAGTAGAGGACACTAACATAGCCAGAACCAGTCAATTTCCCTCATGTTAGTTTCCTTGGGGGGAGGTCCTTGGACCTTCGCAATGTGTGCGTGGATAGACATTGTCCATTGCTACAGCTCCATGAAGTAAACATATAACCCTGTTTTCTCCCAGGTCACCTTTTCCTTACTCGATATGTACAGGTAAAAAGTGGGATAAAGAAGGGAAATCCTTAGTACAAGCAGGGTGGGCATCCCCAGGCAAAGGATGAGGGGGCGTGATCTGCTCTCACCTTCGGTCTCCATCTGCCCCGTGCTGCCTTCTCCTCGGGGTGTGCTCTGCTGACTCTTTCTGCCGGAACCTCTCTCCTCTCTCCTGCCCTTCCCTCTCCTCCTTCCTCCAGCCTCACTTCCAGATGCTCATCCTCACCATCCTCACTCCATTCAGATTTGACTTTTAAAGCTCATTACTTTGAAAATATATGGTGACCAGTCATGTGGTGAAGCTTGTGCAAGGAACAAGAAATTAAAAAGATGAACGAGACACAAATAATGTCCGTGTATGGAGTTGAGATTTTAGTTACACAGATGACTAATGAACAGCTTTAAAATTCTGTAATGTTTTCCTACATAAAATGTAGTCACCCTTCAAGTCTCCTTACAGTTAATTTTCCTGATTCATCAGCCCGCCCCCACCCTTACAAGCACATGGGGCACACACAGGCTTGCACAGACAGACATGGTATCCTCTGCATTTCATATGGCATCTGGTCCAGAGGAGACCCTCACTCCATGTTTAATGACTGCCTGACTCAACTAATTCTGTTCCTGGGGTTTGTCTTGTACTGCTACTATTATAATTATCCATTTCTAACACAACACTGTGCCATAGAACTTTCTTGGGCCTTGTGTTTTATACCTGCCATGCCCAGTATGACAACCACTGGTACTAAGCCCCTGAAATGTGATGAATGTAACTGAGCAACTGAATTTTTTAGCTTCATTTAATTTCAGCTAAGTTGAATTAAAGCTTCAATTGCTACTTGTGGCTACAGGCCACTATATTGGACAGTGCTGTTCCAACACCTTTGCACAGGTTAGTTTTCCAGATTCCTAGCAGAGGCAGCTTTCATAAAGAACAGACAATGCGCCAGGCACTGCCCTAAACATTTTCCACCTATTAATTCATTTAAACCTCACTATGACCCTATAAGGTAGAGTTTAATGGACAATCTTACAGCTTAAGATAACATGTTTAAAAATAAAATTCCCTCCTAAAGATGACTTGAATCCTGCCACTCAGTGGGAGAGGCAGCAGATCTTGTAGGATCGTATCTGGAATTGACTTTATTTCATTTGGTTCCTATTTATTTTTAACTTTTATTTTTATTTCATTGAAAAGGTAATGCTCAGGTTTAAGCAAGTTTTGCAAGTTGCTTTGTTGTCAGAAAACTGAAAGAAAGAAAGTAAGTGAGGCCGCTCATTCGTGTCCAACTCTTTGTGACCCTGTGGACTGTAGCCCACCAGGCTCCTCTGTCCATGGGATTCTCCAGGCAAGAATATTGGAGTGGGTTGCCATGCCCTTCTCCAGGGGGTCTTCCCGACCCAGGGATCAAACCCAGGTCTCCTGCATTGCAGGCAGATGCTTTGCCCTCTGAGCCACCAGGGAAGCCCCTTCAGAAAACTGAATGTGTACACAAAAGTGGTTTTTTTTGGGGGGGGGGTGGTGGTTACATAGATCTTTTTAAATGAAGTTGTTTTCTATGTGCCTTTTTCATAGCCACTCAGGTGGAGTGTTCCAGGTCGTTTATCACAATATGCAGAAGGCAGTCTATCTGTGTTTTCTGTGTTTTTCATCTGTGATGCCTCTGCTGCTCAGCACACCCCAGCCCACCTTCTCCTTCCTCTCCCTCAAGGCCCACGTCTCCTTCCCTCCCTCCCGAGCACCCATGGGCACAGAGTGCACCTTGCCAGCTCCAACTGCACCATATTTATCTTTCCCCAAAGCCACACCTCCACCCACGTCATCTCCATATAGAATAGGAAACGTAGGCAGACATAGCTAAAGTCATTTTCCCAATTGTCACCTCAGATTCAAACCCAAGCAGTCTGACTCCAGAGTCTAGGATCCTAAGCCCTTATTCTACACTCTCTAGTAAGATAGTTTTAATACCCATTTCCGGCATAATAATCCCAAAGGTCAGAAACAAGGAAAAAGATACATTTCCTATTATACTTGAACTCGAAACAGAAGGTAACTACCTACTTATGAATATAAAGTGCATTACAAACTAAGATTCTTTGTTGGAATGTCTAGGACAAAATTTAACCACTTTAAAATTTCAGGTTGTACAGAAAATGCCATTTTTATGAAAGAAATTGAAAGAGAATAGAGAAGAATTTTAAAATACGTGATTTGCAAAGGGATTTACCCTGGTGACATTCTGGGACCAAGGATGAAGTCATAAATTTCCTGAATTTAGGGACTGCCCCAAAAAGATAGTTACAAAATATATAAATGCTTATTCAAACTCTAGCAAGATCCACTGAAATTGGGTGATTTCCCATGGTTTCTTCTCTTCCTCTTGTGTACCTTTTCTTTTTTCAGTTCTTTATTTTTTAATTCCTTTCTTTTCCTTCTCTTCTATGACCTGGCCTATCCATTTTTAAGAAGGTTAGAGGAGGAAGAATTAGGAACCACTTATGGTGAAAGCAGGTTTGGAATTTTAGTATCTCAAAATGTTTATTTCGCCACAGGTTCACTCACTCATCCGAGCAACTGAGACCATCTTTTTGTGATGTTATGGTGTCTCTTAGGCATTTATGATGGAGAAGGCAATGGCACCCCACTCCAGTACTCTTGCCTGGAAAATCCCATGGATGGAGGAGCCTAGTGGGCTGCAGTCCATGGGGTTGCTAGGAGTCGGACATGACTGAGCGACTTCCTTTTCACTTTTCACTTTCGTGCATTGGTGAAGGAAATGGCAACCCACTCCAGTGTTCTTGCCTGGAAAATCCCAGGGACGGCGGAGCCTGGTGGGCTGCTGTCTGTGGGGTTGCACAGAGTCGGACACGACTGAAGCGACTTAGCAGCAGCAGCAGCAGCAGCAGGCATTTATGAAGCTGTGCCCCAGGCAACTCATTAGTAACAAGGGTTAAAGGACTAATACCTCAAAGGAATGTGCTTTAAAAAAGTTAAATTTTAGGGGACTTAAGGTAATCTCTTGGAGAAGGCAATGGCACCCCCACTCCAGTACTCTTTCTTGCCTGGAAATCCATGGACAGAGGAGCCAGGTAGGCTGCAGTTCATGGGATCGCTAAGAGTCGGACACGACTGAGCGACTTCACTTTCACTTTTCACTTTCATGCATTGGAGAAGGAAATGGCACCCCACTCCAGTGTTCTTGCCTGGAGAATCCCAGGGACCGGGGAGCCTGGTGGGCTGCCGTCTATGGGGTCGCACAGACTCGGACACGACTGAAGCAACTTAGCAGCAGCAGCAGTAGCAATGTAATCTCTAGAATCCTGATACTGACCTGCCTTTTCATATGTTTTGGAAGCGAGAGTAGAAGAGAGGAGTGAGACTTGTGTATAACCCAGCCTATACTGTCTGTATCCAGTCCAAGGAAGATTCTTTCCCTTTTGATATCCAGCAGCTCGGATGTAGAGAGAAATAAAGGGATGAGAGCCACTGATCTCAAATGTATTCAAGTCTACATGAAAGTTAAAAAAAAGGGCAAGGAGATGGTTCTGAGTAAATAAAAGAGTTGGCATGAAGTTAAGGCATACCGGTTTATAAAAGTACCGATCCCAACCTAAATAAAAGACATATTGTATGTATTTGTAATGAGTCTGATCCTTTACTTTTAGCCTATATTGTTTCAGGAAAAACAAATAAGGGGGAGACAACACTTGAGACTTCTTACTTTTCCCTCATGCTTTCAATTCACCCAACAGGTATATATCAAAAAAAGATGAGTCTACTCAAGTTACTTATTGATTGTATCTACTATCAACATTTATATCCAATTCCAAGATTTTTGAAAAAAATTCTTGTTCTTTGCTGCTCAGAAAAGTTTACTGAAAATACCAAGTCCCTGAAAGCACTGAAATCTGCTGTCTGTCTTCTGCTAAATAATGTTTAGAAGTGTGGAGAGTTCTCCCGTCATACAATCATGGCAGGTGACTACGTTCGTGCAAGGTGAACGTAGTCTGTTGGCATCCATGTGATTGGAGACAGGCAGGTCGAGTCTACACAGCCGTCTCCCATTACATTCGGGATAGTGTGCTAAAGATTTGTTCGCTTTAATACAGACAGATTATGGTAAAGTAGGGGAAAAAAAAAAGATGTTACTCAAATAGAATACTATTAACATAGGAGGAAGAGTCCCACTTATGGAAATGAAAGTGTTAGTCACTCAGTTGTGTTTGACACTCTGCGATCCTATGGACTGTAGCCTGCCAGGCTCCTCTGTCCATGGTTTTCTTCTGGCAAGAATACTGGAGTGCATAGCCATCCTTTTTCCAGGGGATCTTCCCAACCCAGGGGCTGAATCCAGGTCTCCTGAATTGTCAGGGGGCATGGGATGCAAAAAAGGCAAAAATGGCTTCTGAGGAGCCCTTACAAGTAGCTGAGAAAAGAAGAGAAGCAAAAAGCAAAGGAGAAAAGAAAAGATATACCCATTTGAATGTAGAGTTCCAAAGAATAGCAAGGAGAGATAAGAAAGTCTTCTTAAGGGAATGCAAACAAATAGAGGAAAAAACAACAGAATGGGAAAGACTAGTGATCTCTTCAAGAAAATTAGAGATACAAAGGGAATATTTCATGCAAAGATGGGCTCAATAAAGGACAGAAATTGTATGGACCTAACAGAAGCAGAAGATACTAAGAAGAGGTGGCAAAAATACACAGAAGAACTATACAAAAAAGATCTTATGACCCAGATAATCACGATGGTGTGATCACCCACCTAGAGCCAGATATACTGGAGTGCAAAGCCAAGTGGGCCTTATGAAGGATCACTATGAACAAAGCTAGTGTAGGTGATGGAATTCCAGCTGAGCTATTTCAAAACCTAAAAGATGATGCTGTGAAAGTGCTGTACTCAATATGCCAGCAAATTTGGAAAACTCAGCAGTGGCCACAGGACTGGAAAAGGTCAGTTTTCATTCCAGTCCCAAAGAAAGGCAATGCCAAAGAATGCTCAAACTACCACACAATTGCACTCATCTAACACGCTAGCAAAGTAATGCTCAAAATTCTCCAAGCTAGGATTCAACAGTACGTGAACTGAGAACTTCCAGATTTAGTAAAGGCAGAGGAATGAGAGATCCAATTGCCAACATCCATTGTATCATCGAAAGCGAGAGAGTTAGAAAAAGACATCTACTTCTGCTTTATTATTAAAGTCTTTGACTGTGTGGATCAAAACAAACTGTGGAAAATTCTTAAAGAGATGGGAATACCAGATCACCTGACCTGCCTCCTGAGAAACCGGTTTGCTGGTCAAGAAGCAACAGTTAGAACCAGACATGGAGTAATGGAGTGGTCCATACCAGCAAAGGAGCATATCAAGGCTGTATATTGTCACCCTGCTTGTTTAACTTAAATGCAGACTATATCATGTGAAATGCCGGGGTGGATGAAGCACAAGCTGGAATCAAGATTGCTGGGAGAAATATCAATAACCTCAGATATGCAGATGACACCACTCTTATGGCAGAAAGTGAAGAGGAACTAAAGAACCTCTTGATGAAAGTGAAAGAGGGGAGTGAAAAAGTTGGCTCAAAACTCAACATTCAGAAAACTGAGATTATGGAATCTGGTCCCATCACTTCAATGGCAAATAGATGGGCAAACAATGGAAACAGTGACAGACTTTATTTTCTTGGGCTCCAAAATCACTGCATATGGTGACCGCAGCCATGAAATTAAAAGCTGCTTGCTCCATGGAAGAAAAGCAACGACCAACCTAGACAGCATATTAAAAAGCAAAGACAGTACTTTGCCGACAAAGGTCCATCTAGACAAAGCTATGGTTTTTCCAATAGTCATGTATGGATGTGAGAGTTGGACTATAAAGAAAGCTTAGAACCAAAAAATTGATACTTTTGAACTGCGGTGTTGGAGAAGACTCTTGAAAGTCCCTTGGACTGCAAGGATATCAAACAAATCTATCTTAAAGGAAATCAACCCTGAATATTCATTGGAAGGACTGATGCTGAATCTGAAGCTTTGGCCACCTGATGAGAAGAACTGACTCATTGGAAAAGACCCTGATGCTGGGAAAGATTGAAGGCAGGAGGAGAAGGGGATGAAAGAGGATGAGATGATAGGATGGCATCACCAACTTTATGGACATGAGTTTGAGCAAGCTCCAGGTGTTGGTGATGGACAGGAAAACCTGGCACTCTGCAGTCCATGGGGTCACAGAATGGGATACGACTGAGCCACTGAACTGAACTCCTGCATTGTGGGCAGATTCTTTACTGTCTGAGCCACCAGGGATCCCTTATTTATGTAAGAGGAAGATTCCCACTTATAGCACTGGTATTTTATTGGCAGTGATTTAATCATTGACATTTATATTGCTCTTCTTGAGTCATCAAAAGAAATTTAAATTTATCATTCCATAATTTAAGAAAGAAGAGATGTATGCAATGCATTTTAGGAAGAGTTTAAATCCAATATAGCTAACAAAAATGTCATGTTGTAAGACATGGGAGTAAACTGTAATGTTCCTTTATGTGGATTCTTTTTTTGATGCCACATATAATCTGAGGCCCTATGTGGGCAACTCAGTATACTGGCATCTTCAATCTGACTTCTTTCCATCTCAAACATCAATCCTCTTCACCTTTTTCCAGTCTTTGTGTTCTCACGATAAAAGTACAGACACTTTTGACTGCTGTGCCTTTCTTCAGACTATTCAATCGGCCTAAATTATCCTCGTCTCCTTTGTTATCAGGCACACTCCTTCAGGGACTCCTTCCCTGAACCCTTTTATCCATTCCAGACTGGAGTTGCTCCACTTCAGAGCTCTCGTGTTGTTCAGAGCAGATCTCTGTCATTGCTTTTACAATGCCATAGTTCAGTGATTCATTCTGTTGTATGGACTTCTGAGTATTCAAGGGCAGAGGGAAGGGCTAAGTAATGTACTTGCTAGTTGCAGAACAGTGTCATTTGTTGTTGTTGTTCAGTTGTTTTGTCATGTCCGACTCTTTGCAACCCCATGGACTGCAGCATGCCAGGCTTCCCTGTCCTTCACCATGTCCTGGAATTTGCTTAAACTCATGTCCACGGGATGCTATTCAACCATCTCATCCTTGGTCGTCCCCTTCTCCTCCAGCGTTCAATCTTTCCCAGCATCAGGGTCTTTTCCAGTGAGTCGGCTCTTCACATCAGGTAGCCAGAGTATTGGAGTTTCAGCTTTAGTATCAGTCCTTCCAATGAATATTCAAGATTGATTTCCTTTAAGATTGACTGGTTTGGTCTCCTTGCAGTTCAAGGGACTCTCAAGAGTCTTCTCCAACACCACAGTTCAAAAGCATCAGTTCTTCAGTGCTGAGCCTTCTTTATGGTCCAAATCTCACATCCTTACATGACTACTGGAAAAACCATAGCTTTGATTACATGGACCTTTGTCCACAAGTGATACCTCTACTTTTTAATATGCTGTCTAGGTTTGTCATGGAGAGGGCAATGGCTCCCCACTCCAGTACTCTTGCCTGGAAAATCCCATGGACGGAAGACCCTGGTAGGCTGCCGTCCATGGGGTTGCTAGGAGTCGGACACGACTGAGTGACTTCAGTTTCGCTTTTCACTTTCATGCATTGGAGAAGGAAATGGCAACCCACTCCAGTGTTCTTGCCTGGAGAATCCCAGGGACGGGGGAGCCTTGTGGGCTGCCATCCATGGGGTCACACAGAGTTGGACACGACTGAAGCGACTTAGCAGCAGCAGCAGCAGCAGGTTTGTCGTAGCTTCTCTTCTAAGGAGCAAGCATCTTTTAATTTCATGGCTTCAGTCACCATCTGCAGTGATTTTGGAGCCCAAGAAAATAAAGTCTGACACTGTTTCCACTGTTTCCCCATCTATTTGCCATGAAGTGATGGGACCAGATGCTGTGATCTTAAGTTTTTTAATGTTGAGTTTTAAGCCAACTTTTTCACTTTCATCAAGAGGCTCTTTAGTTCTTCTTCACTTTCTGCCATAAGGGTGGTGTCATCTGCATATCTGAGGTGATTGATATTTTCCCAGCAATATTGATTCCAGCTTGTGCTTCATCTAGTCTGGCATTTCTCATGATATACTACAATAGCTAAAAATGTCTGATGAATGCAAGACTGGTAGAAAGATTCAATAGTGTCAACTCAAATGCCTGGGCAAATTATGGGAAGAAATGAATCAAGTCTGCTGGAAAGGCTGGGAGTGTTGGGAGTGTTGTGACCTGGAGGAGACGCCCTGTATGAAAGTGGCAGTCTCCACTTAGCACTTTCAGTTGTCACCATGAGGCACTAGAGGCCCATGCTCCTAAACCCTCCAGCTTTTAAAGAGAAGCCCAAGGTAAGGTTTTTATATGAGAGATATTTTCATTTTAAAAAAATCATATGGTCCAAAAGGTCTACAGACCAGATCCAACTCCCAGACTGACAATTTTAAAGATTTAGAATGAGTAAAAGGTCAGTTTCCATGAAACCTTAGTTAGAGGTTTAACAAATTTTGCTTGCTGATATTCTATTATAATGGAATCTACCACATTATTGATAAAAAGAGAATGTTACTATATCTTGGTGACATATAGGTTTTTATTGTAATTTTCAACTTGGACTTACAGATGTTACTTTTACATAAGATGGAGATGTTATTTTAAAAAGAAATTGTAAAAAAAAGTGAATTGATGCTTTTAAAGAAATAAATCTTTAAAAATCTCAGTAATAAAAATACCTCCAAATTATCAAGAAATTCTGTTAACTCCCTGGTTGGAAAAAAAAAAACAAAACTGTTTGCCCTTATTTAAAGGTACATTCATGATGTTATGATTTTTAAGGTTTATTTACTCTGTTAAAATCTATAAAGATAATTTCATGAAAAAACACTCTCTAGGGATAATGCTCCTCAAAATTTTATGAATAAAATTTTTTATGTAAAATTTTCAACATTTTCTATCCCCAGCCACAGGGGAAAAAAAAAAAAGACTGGTTCTCATAGAAGCCTTTGAGACTGGTAGAGTCCACTGGAGGCACAAATATTCTTTGACATCTGCTTCCCAATACAAGTTTGCACTTTATTCCATAATGTTCCCATATTTATGGGGAAAGGAAATAGCTTTCCACCACCTCTTCTTCCAGAAAGATGTAATATGTTTATTTATAGTTTTGTGTACCATTAGGTCTTGCCACATGCTCAGAGGTACTAATATAGGATGGGGAAGAGCCAGTGAGTCACATTAGTGACTATGAACAGAAAATGTCAACTCAGCCCCTTCCCAAACTCAGACCATGAGCAAATATACTGAGCACTTAGGAGCTTCCTAGACAGGAAAAGACAGTTAGGGGAGCCAAGAGGAAGCCTTTGTAAAATAATGGAATAAGAGGAAGTTCCCTTTCGGCATGCTGAAAGAGTAGGGTGCCACATGGCGATGTTGAAAAGAGAGGTGTTTGGAATGGAAGAAATAAAATGGAACCCCAATATGTTCCATGACTGGTTGACACCAAGCATAAAGCATCCTGCTTTTGAAGAATAGGTGAAGAAAGCAGACTTCACCAGTAAGAGAGTCTGTTGGATCATCTAGTGAATGGACATGCCATGTCCATAACCAGCACCAAGAGGAAGCTCCAAAGCCTGAACTCCCTGCTCAGGGCTTGGCAAGTGAGGGCTCAGTGCACGCAGTGCATATCAGCCCTCACTGTGCTGTCTCTGAAAATTAGGTAAACACTGATGCAGCCTGATTGCATATGTGGGATGGCATCTTTGTGGCCTGTTCTAAGACTCCGAAGTACAGAGAACAAGACAAACTGTGAGAGGACAGGGAGGGAGCAGAGCAGGGGAGCTAGTGCCCACACCTGTGTGTGCTGTGCTTACTTGCTCAGTCCTGTCCGACTCCCTGTGACCCCATGGACTGCAGCCCGTCAGGCTCCTCGGTCCATGGGATTCTCCAGGCAAGAACACTGGAGTGGGTACCCCATCCCTTCTCCAGGGGATCTTCCTGACCCACCGATTGAAACAGGTAAATTGATTCTTTACCAAGTGAGCTCCCCAACATCTAAGGCGAGGAGACAGGGCTGAGATCTCTCGAGGGAACATCCAGTTCTGATAGGTGGGCCAGCTGCTGTCGGTCTGAGCTTGCAGATTAAATTTCTTTATCTTTAGTTAATAAGTAATATTTTAGATTGGTTGTATTTCATTTTTGTTTAATTTTTTTTTAATTTTATTTTATTTTTAAACTTTACATAATTGTATTAGTTTTGCCAAATATCAAAATGAATCCACCACAGGTATACATGTGTTCCCCATCCTGAACCCTCCTCCCTCCTCCCTCCCCATTCCATCCCTCTGGGTCGTCCCAGTGCACCAGCCTTATCACTGTTTGCGTGAGGCCAAAAACGGATGCGGTGAGACAGATAACTTGTCTCTTTTTGCCCTGCCCTAGGCAGGTACCAGCTGAAACTGGCCAGGACACAGGGGTTACTGTATTGGTCACTGACTCTCCCTGGAGCCAGGAAGACCCCCATGCCCAATTCATAGATACTTCACAGTCAGAGTCATACAGACCTGGGAAACATGAGGGATTCCAGCATATTAGGCTATTGCTTATTCTCGTAAGTGGCCAACTTCCCACTGTTGCTCAGCTTTCAAGTAAGCTTGTGTCTAGTTGATATGCTGCTACTGCTGCTGCTAAGTCGCTTCAGTCGGGTCCGACTCTGTGCGACCCCATAGACGGCAGCCCACCAGGCTCCCCGGTCCCTGGGATTCTCCAGGCAAGAACACTGGAGTGGGTTGCCATTTCCTTCTCCAATGCATGAAAGTGAAAAGTGAAAGTAAAGTTGCTCAGTCGTGTCCAACTCTTAGCGACCCCATGGACTGCAGCTCACCAGGCTCCTCCGTCCATGGGATTTTCCAGGCAAGAGTACTGGAGTGGGGTGACATTGCCTTCTCCATTGATATAGTTGATATACCAAGCATAAAATAAATGCAAACAAAAGTTTAAGAAGATGAATATATGCAAATCAAAACTTTTTTGTACAGCTTCTCTGAAACTGAGCCCTCAATAATAAAAATGAAGTAAGAAGGAACAGTGCTGACTTTCAGTTCTTCCTGTTGAAATGACAGCACATGGTCTCATACTTCCTTCCATTACACACACTAGTCTGTCTGCCTGGGCTGCAGACGGTCTTCTTTCCTCTTCACTTAGACAGCCTCTTTGCATTTTCTCAATGTATTTTAAAATCATCTCCCTGTGAATTCCGCTCCAACTCAGGTTAAGTTCAGTGTGTCTGTTTCTGTATTTTCATGTTCATTATATAAACTTCTGGTATAACATTTAAAACAAATATGAAAGATGTGAACATTTTTCCCACTGAAGTATGAACTTATCACAGCTTCCTGTACAGAGCAGATGTTTACAAAATACTTCTTGTCTGCAAGTGTTTTATTTTCCTTTGTGTACATCCTATTACTACGGGTTGGTCTCTGGAATACGACAAACGTTAAGTGAATTTCTGTGGAAAGAATGATGTGTGAGTGTATTTTCTCTTCTAGAACTAACTGTGGGGGTCAATGGAGAAATGAATACAACAAAGGAACTTTCAGATACAATGTGATTGAAAATTTTATGATTCTTTGTGGACCTGATACAGTGTATGCTGAGATCGCAAGCAAGTGAACTGTTTGAGAAGGGAAGAAAGCCAGGAACTATTAGAAACACAGTCTAGGTTGATTCTACAGTTTTGGTCAGGAGTCATGGTTATAATGTCCAAAAGCATGGGACCAAGTTACTTGGTTTAGGTGATTGGCATCCACAGCCGTCTGTTCTAACAGGTGGGCAAGGCAGCAGGAGTCAACAGCTAGTGAGACATTTAGATTTGTTCTATGACATCATCTTAATTATTTTTTATTCATCTATTTTGATATAAGATACCAACTCTAATAAAGATTCAAGGAGAGAATTACAAAGCCTAGGCAGGGAGACACATAAAAGCAAGGCTGTATCAGGACTGGCAAATGTGGGACAGGTTGTAGGGAATAATACAGCTCAGGAGGATTCTGGTTTCTGAACCACGACTGTTTCGATTCTTAACTGTACAGACTAGAGTAAATGACTGGTCAAGACCAGCTCAGATTCATGGTCTTGAGCACCAGCTGCTGAGTCAGGCATGCAAAGGAGAGACTGTCTGCTTCTTTTTAAAATTACATTCCACTTCATAGCTCTTATCTTACTTCTCATTAATACCCTACTTCCTGATTTTTGCAAACCAGACTTTAAGAAAGCTTCTCATTTCACAGTAAATGAATACAGCTTAATTTCTTCTCCATTTTAAGGGGGGGAAAAATTATTTCCCAGACACGATATTTTCGTTTCATTTCTGCCACTTGCAACAGGAAAACCACACTGGATAAAGTCCAACAATATTTATAAGTATCATTCTTGTTCACATAATAGCATTTACACATCTATTTTTCTAGGCATTGCCTAGAACCTGGAATTAGACCAGATCCTAATTTATTGGGGTAAGATAAATACTCAATACTAATACACAATAATAATGTGGGAATTGTAGAGGAAATGTGCAGAGTTTGAGACACATAATCAGTTGGACAGAATTTTTAAAAACTGGGTAGTCTGATAACTAAGACAATTTCTTTTAGAATTCATGGTTGGAGTTTTAACCATTGCTCTTTTTTTGGGGGGTGGGGGGGCAGCAACAAATAAACAGACCTAAATGGAGAGAAAAGAAGATGTCTCAAAAGCAAAGCTTGAAGTTTCTGGCTTACTGCCTTAGCTTCTGTTTTGTGCCAGAATGGATTGACATAAATTTTATTATTTCATACAAATGCTTCCTGGACCATTTTTAGTTCTTGATATATAAAACAATGAGACAGAAGGTGACACAAATATTTAGAGCCAAGTAATTTTGGAAAATTCTGTCCCATGTGGCTTTTTTTATGATTTTTTCAAATACATTTACAAACACACAAAACATTGTGTGTTTCAAATATGGGTTACGTCGATTTCTCTTCATCATGTATTTCTTTAGTCTCTTAAGCTAACAGTAGCTAGCTGCACTTTGGAAGATGTGCAGTGAGTGGCCCTGGCTTCATTTAGTTAAAGAAAATCACAATCAAATAAATTCTGAAAATAATTTATAAACTGTATGTAAATTACATGTCTGATCTCCAGTACAGCGCAGGGTTTGAGATCTTACTTCACTTGCAGACTTACAAGACCACCTGCCACAGCTTCATGGACACTGGTAGAAGACACAAGTCTCCTAGGTCAGAGATAAAGGACAGTTTGTTATACTAGCATAACTAGCATAACTGTATACTAGTTATACTAGCATAACTGTATAACTATACTAGTTATACAGTTTGTTATATATAGTATACTATATATAGTATAGTATACTATACTGCTAGTATAACATGTATTCTCATGTTTGGATTGGTCCCCCAAGCCCCAATTTCCACACGGCGACATGGGTGCTCAAGATGGTGCTGTCCTCAGTGAGTTACGTTGCAGGAGAGAAACTCTGAGCTTAGGGAACCTAAATCTTTAGAAATGGACAATGGCCGTGACTGCCCTTGTGCTCTGGAGAAAGACAGCATCTCTGTCTTCCAAGGCTGTTTGCTATACCAGCATCCTGTAAATTATAGTTTGGAATGAAGGACAGTCATTGCCTCACACACAAACTATGTAGGCACTCTAGACTCATCTGTGAATAACTGCATTTTAAGAGTCTTTTTGAGACAATATCTTGGGGGGAAAGGTGATTTTAAAATTATAACTATAGAAAAAATTGCATACTTATGACTGTATGAGGAAATAGTGGAAAGCTATTTAACTTAGGTTTGAAAATGTTAAGTCGGGTTTTTTAAAAATGTGATTTAGAAGACTTGAGAGTCCCTTGGACTGCAAGGAGATCCAACCAGTCCATCCTAAAGGAAATCAGTCCTGAATATTCATTGGAAGGACTGATGCTGAAGCTGAAACTCCCAATACTTTGGCACCTGATGTGAAGGACTGACTCATTGGAAAAGACCCTGATGCTGGGAAAGATTGAAGGCGGGAGGAGAAGGGGACGACAGAGGATAAGATGGTTGGATGGCATCACTGACTCAATGGACATGAGTTTGAGTAAACTCCGAGAGTTGGTGATGGACAGGGAGGCCTGGTGTGCTGCAGTCCATGGGGTCCCAAAGAGTCGACTACAACTGAGCGACTGAACTGAACTGACTGATTTCTCAGGAGAGCAATTTAAATAACATTACTCCTTTTTCAAAAACAGAAGTTATGCTCCCCAAAGAAAAATAGTTTAAACGGTCAAAGCTAAATATTTTTGGACTTTTTTTAAACAAACTTTTTATGAAAGTTTAAAATTAAGATTGTCACCCTAAATTGGCCATTAATATAGTTTACTCTAATGCTTTTAAGTTGGTCATGCTTAATGAGTGCCAATTCATGCTATTCGTTTAGTCCTTTTAATTTATTTCCCAGTTTCACTGAATGTATTTACTGATTAAATATTAAATACTCATTTCTATGATGTTGAAATCATGCTATTTTTATAGAAGTATATTAAATTGAAAAATATGTTCTTATCTGGAGAAACTATTTTCTGATTACAAAAGAAGCATTTTCTCCAAGCAAGCTAGACTGTAGCAACTAACTACTTTATCCTAAATACTTACATATTTATAGTAATATAACTACTCTTACTGAAAATGATTGTTTTAATTTTGGCTAATGAGGCACCAAAAATTAAATTTTGGTTTCAGTTTTATATCATATGATTCATTTTCTTTTATTATTACAATTCAGTAAAATGTAGGAATCATCTTTTACCTCACAACACTTGTTAAGTGAATGTAATGAACACAAAATTTAGCATGTGTGTTATTTTTTAAGTAAATTGAAACATCAGTGTGGAATTTTACAAAGTACTATATTTGATCCAAATGTTTAATATTTCTCTAAATATTAAAGGTTATATTAATACCTCCTACTCTGGATATATCGCATATATTTTTGCTAAACCTGTTTGTGTATTGTGATATGTCACCTTCAGTTGAGTTCAGTTCAATCGCTCAGTCGTGTCGGACTCTTTGCGACCCCATGAATCGCAGCACGCCAGGCCTCCCTGTCCATCACCAACTCCTGGAGTTCACTCAGACTCACGTCCATCGAGTCAGTGATGCCATTCAGCCATCTCATCCTCTGTCGTCCCCTTCTCCTTCTGCTCCAAATCCCTCCCAGCATCAGAGTCTTTTCCAATGAGTCAACTCTTCCCATGAGGTGGCCAAAGTACTGGAGTTTCAGCTTTAGCATCATTCCTTCCAAAGAAATCCCAGGGCTGATCTCCTTCAGAATGGACTGGTTGCATCTCCTTGAAGTCCAAGGGACTCTCAGGAGTCTTCTCCAACACCACAGTTCAAAAGCTCAGTTCTTCGGTGCTCAGCCTTCTTCACAGTCCCACTCTCACATCCATACATGACCACAGAAAAAACCATAGCTTTGACTAGATGAACCTTTGTTGGCAAAGTAATGTCTCTGCTTTTGAATATGCTATCTAGGTTGGTCATAACTTTCCTTCCAAGGAGTAAGCGTCTTTTAATTTCATGGCTGCAATCACCATCTGCAGTGATTTTGGAGCCCCCAAAAATAAAGCCTGAGACACTGTTTCTACTGTTTCCCCATCTATTTCCCATGAAGTGATGGGACTAGATGCCATGATCTTCATTTTCTGAATGTTGAAATTTAAGCCAAATTTTTCACTCTCCACTTTCACTTTTCATCAAGAGGCTTTTGAGTTCCTCTTCACTTTCTGCCATAAGGGTGGTGTCATCTGCATATCTGAGGTTATTGATATTTCTCCTGGCAATCTTGATTCCAGCTTGTGCTTCTTCCAGCCCAGCATTTCTCATGATGTACTCTGCATATAAGCTAAATAAACAGGGTGACAATATACGGCCTTGATGTACTCCTTTTCCTATTTGGAACCAGTCTGTTGTTCCATGTCCAGTTCTAACTGTTGCTTCCTGACCTGCATACAGATTTCTCAAGAGGCAGATCAGGTGGTCTGGTATTCCCATCTCTTTCAGAATTTTCCACAGTTTATTGTGATCCACACAGTCAAAGGCTGGCATAGTCAATAAAGCAGAAATAGATGTTTTTCTGGAACTCTCTTGCTTTTTCCATGATCCAGCAGATGTTGGCAATTTGATCTCTGGTTCCTCTGCCTTTTCTAAAACCAACTTGAACATCTGGAAGTTCACGGTTCACATATTGCTGAAGCCTGGCTTGGAGAATTTTGAGCATTACTTTACTAGCGTGTGAGATGAGTGCAATTGTGCAGTAGTTTGAGCATTCTTTGGCATTGCCTTTCTTTGGGATTGGGATGAAAACTGACCTTTTCCAGTCCTGTGGCCACTGCTGAGTTTTCCAAATTTGTTGGCATATTGAGTACATCAGTTTCACAGCATCATCTTTCAGGATTTGAAATAGTTCAACTGGAATTCCATCACCTCCACTAGCTTTGTTTGTAGTGATGCTTTCTAAAGCCCACTTGACTTCACATTCCAGGATGTCTGGCTCTAGGTCAGTGATCACACCATCGTGATTATCTGGGTCGTGAAGATCTTTTTTGTACAGTTCTTCTGTGTATTCCTGCCATCTCTTCTTAATATCTTCTGCTTCTGTTAGGTCCATACCATTTCTGTCCTTTATCGAGCCCATCTTTGTATGAAATGTTCCCTTGGTATCTCTAATTTTCTTTAAGAGATCTCTAGTCTTTCCCATTCTGTTGTTTTCCACTATTTCTTTGCATTGATCTCTGAAAAAGGCTTTCTTATCTCTTCTTGATATTCTTTGGAACTCTGCATTCAGATGCTTATATCTTTCCTTTTCTCCTTTGCTTTTTGCTTCTCTTCTTTTCACAGCTATTTGTAAGGCCTCCCCAGACAGCCATTTTGCTGTTTTGCATTTCTTTTCCATGGTGATGGTCTTGATCCCTGTCTCCTGTACAATGTCATGAACCTCAGTCCATAGTTCATCAGGCAGTCTATCTATCAGATCTAGTCCCTTAAATCTATTTCTCACTTCCACTGTATAATCATAAGGGATTTGATTTAGGTCATACCTGAATGGTCTAGTGGTTTTCCCTACTTTCTTCAATTTCAGTCTGAATTTGGCAATAAGGAGTTCATGGTCTGAGCCACAGTCAGCTCCTGGTCTTGTTTTTGCTGACTGTATAGAGCTTATCCATCTTTGGCTGCAAAGAATATAATCAATCTGAATTTGGTGTTGACCATCTGGTGATGTCCATGTATAGAGTCTTCTCTTGTGTTGTTGGAAGAGGGTGTTTGTTATGACCAGTGCATTTTATTGGCAAAACTCTATTAGCCTTTGCCCTGCTTCATTCTATACTCCAAGGCCAAATTTGCCTGTTACTCCAGGTGTTTCTTGACTTCCTACTTTTGCATTCCAGTCCCCTATACTGAAAAGGACATCTTTTTTGGGTGTTAGTTCTAAAAGGTCTTATAGGTCTTCATAGAACCGTTCAACTTCAGCTTCTTCAGCATTACTGGTTGGGGCATAGACTTGGATTACTGTGATATTGAATGGTTTGCCTTGGAAACGAACAGAGATCATTCTGTCATTTTTGAGATTGCATCCAAGTACTGCATTTCGGACTCTTTTGTTGACTGTGATGGCTACTCCATTTCTTCTGATGGATTCCTGCCTGCAGTAGTAGATATAATGGTCATCTGAGTTAAATTCACCCATTCCAGTCCATTTCAGTTCGCTGATTCCTAGAATGTCGACATTCACTCTTGCCATCTCTTGTTTGACCACTTCCAATTTGCCTTGATTCATGGACCTGACATTCCAGGCTCCTATGCAATATTGCTCTTTACAGCATCAGACCTTGCTGCTATCACCAGTCACATCCACAACTGGGTATTCTTTTTGCTTTGACTCCATCCCTTCATTCTCTCTGGAGTTATTTCTCCACTGATCTCCAGTAGCATATTGGGCACCTACTGACCTGGGGCGTTCCTCTTTCAGTATCCTATCTTTTTGCTTTTTCATACTGTTCATGGGGTTTTCAAGGCAAGAATACTGAAGTGTTTTGCCATTCCCTTCTCCAGTGGACCACATTCTGTCAGATCTCTCCACCATGACCCATCTTGGGTTGCCGCACGGGCATGGCTTAGTTTCATTGAGTTAGACGAGGCTGTGGTCCTAGTGTGATTAGATTGACTAGTTTTCTGTGAGTATGGTTTCAGTGTGTCTGCCCTCTGATGCCCTCTTGCAACACCAACTGTCTTACTTGGGTTTCTCTTACCTTGGGCGTGGGGTATCTCTTCACGGCTGCTCCAGCAAAGCGCAGCTGCTGCTTCTTACCTTGGACAAGGGGTATCTCCTCACCGCCTCCCTTCCTGACCTTCAAAGTGGGATAGCTCCTCTAGGCCCTCCTGGGCCCGCGCAGCAACGGCTCCTTAGAAACATTTATTATAAACAGTAATATAATATTCAACTGCCCTTTGTCACTTTTTATTAGTGCTTATAACTAATTATAAATTTTGCAATTGAAATTAATTTTTCTTTTTGTTGCTTAAAAACACTGCACTGTGTTTTAGGGTTATAAAATTTATCATTAGTTCCACAAATATTTTCATAGCAACATAAATAGAAATCAACTTAAAATTAAGAAAAAAGTATAAATACATCTGAACCCTAACAAATCAAAATATAATTCTTTTACTTTCTTTTACCCAGGTTTATACATGTATTATTTTACATCATAGTATATATCTCTATACTTTCTACATGTAATGTAGTAATATACCTGTGTTTTCACATGTAGGATATGTATTTTTTATAATCATTATGTTGAAAGTCACATAAGATTCTATTGAGAAAATTTTATTGAAGAATTAAATATGTTATTAATAATTCCCTTATTGTTTGTCACATATAAGTTGATTCTAAATTTTTATACTTATATATGGTGTTTAGAAAACCATCCAGTATGCATATTTTTTCCTTTACACTTTTTTAGAATAAATTCCAAGAGGGAGAATTCTAAAGTACAAAAACTTAATACATTTTCAGTATTCTTAGACATATTATTTAATTATTTTCCAAAAGGATTTTTCAAATTTGTGTCATCAATGAAAAAGGACAAATTTCACTTCACTCATATACTTATGGTGATATCATTCATATTTATTCAGCTCCTATGACCATTTTAAGATCAGATTTTTTTTTCCATTCTATTGAGTTGTAAGAACTTCTTATATATTTTGGATGTTAACTCCTTATCAAAGAGATCATTCAAGTATTTTTTCTGATTCTGTTTATTTCTATTTGTTTATTTTTGCTATTGTTGCCTGCACTTTTGTAGTCAGATGTAAAAAGTCATTGCCAAGACAGATGTCAGTGAACTTTACCTCAATTTGTGTTTTAGAAATTTTATGGTCTCAGGTGTTATGTTTAAGCCTTTTTTTTTTTTTAAATTAATTTATTTACTTTAATTGGAGACTAATTACTTTACAATATTGTAGTGGTTTTTGCCATACATTGACATGAATCCACAATGGGTGTACATGTGTTTCCCATCCTGAATCCCTCCTCCCACCTCCCTCCCCATCCCATCCTTCTGGGTCATCCCAGTGCACCAGCCCTAAGCACCCTGTCTCATGCATTGAACCTGGACTGGCGATCTGTTTCACATATAGTAATATACATGTTTCAATGCTATTCTCTCAAATCATCCCACCCTTGCCTTCTCCCACAGAGTCCAAAAGACTGTTCTTTATATCTATGTCTCTTTTGCTGTCTTACATATAGGGTCATCGTTACCATCTTTCTAAATTCCATATGTATGTGTTAGTATACTATATTGCTGTTTTCCTTTCTGACTTACTTCACTCTGTATAATAGGCTCCAGTTTCATCTACCTTATTAGAACTGATTCAAATGCATTCTTTTTAATGGCTGAGTAATATTCCATTGTGTATATGTACCACAGCTTTCTTATCCATTCATTTACTGATGGACATCTAGATTGTTTCCATGTCCTGGGTATTGTAAACAGTGCTGTGATGAACATTGGGGTACATGTGTCTCTTTCAATTCTGGTTTCCTCGGTGTGTATGCCCAGCAGTGGGATTGCTGGGTCATATGTAAGTTCTATTTCCAGTTTTTTAAGGAATCGCCACACTGTCCTCCATAGTGGTTGTACTAGTTTGCATTACCACCAACAGTGTAAGAGTGTTCCCTTTTCTCCACACCCTCTCCAGCATTTATTGTTTGTGGACTTTTTGATACAAGCCATTCTGACCAGTTTGAGTAGCAGAGGTGTTAGCTCTTTTCTAAATTTTTGGTAGAATTCAGCTGTGAAGCCGTCTGGTCCTGAGCTTTTGTTTGCTGGAAGATTTCTGATTACAGTTTCAATTTCCATGCTTGTGATGGGTCTGTTAAGATTTTCTATTTCTTCCTGATTCAGTTTTGGAAAGTTGTACTTTTCTAAGAATTTGTCCATTTCTTCCAAGTTGTCCATTTTATTGGCATATAGTTGCTGATAGTAGTCTCTTATGATCTTTTGTATTTGTGTGTTGTCTGTAGTGATTTCTCCATTTTCATTTCTAATTTTGTTGATTTGATTCTTCTCCCTTTGTTTCTTGATGAGTGTGGCTAATGGTCTGTCAATTTTATTTCTCTTCTCAAAGAAACAGCTTTTAGCTTTGTTGATTTCTGCCATGGTCTCCTTTGTTTCTTTTTCATTTATTTATGCCCCAATTTTTATCATTTCTTTCCTTCTGCTAACCCTGGGGTTCTTCATTTCTTCCTTTTCTAGTTGCTTTAGGTGTAGAATTAGGTTATTTATTTGATTATTCTCTTGTTTCTTGAGGTAAGCTTGTATTCATATGAACTTTCCCCTTAGCACTGCTTTTACTGAGTCCTATAGGCTTTGGGTTGTTGTGTTTGCATTTTCATTCATTTCTATGCGTATTTTGATTTCTTCTGTGGTTTCTTGGTTATTCAGTAGTGTGTTGTTTAGCCTCCATATGTTTGTATTTTTAATAGTTTTTTTTTTTTTTTCCTGTAGTTGACATCTAATCTTACCGCATTGTGATCAGAAAAGATGCTTGGAATAATTTCAATTTTTTTTTAATTTACCAAGGCTAGATTCGTGGCCAAGGATGTGATCTATCCTGGAGAAGGTTCCATGTGCACTGGAGAAAAAGGTGAAATTCATTGTTTTGGGGTGAAATGTCCTATAGATATCAATTAGGTCTAACTGGTCCATTGTATGATTTAAAGTTTGTGTTTCCTTGCTAATTTTCTGTTTAGTTAATCTATCTGTAGGTGTGAGTGGGGTATTAAAGTCTCCCACTATTATTGTGCTACTGTTAATTTCCCCTTTCATACTTGTTAGCATTTGTCTTACATATTGTGGTGCTCCTATGTTGGATGCATATATATTTGTAATTGTTATATCTTCTTCTTGGATTGATCCTTTGATCATTATGTAGTGTCCTTCTTTGTCTCTTTTCACAGCCTTTATTTCAAAGTCTATTTTATCTGATATGAGTATTGCTAATCCTGTTTTCTTTTGGTCTCCATTTGTGTGAAATATCTTTTTATAGCCCCCTACTTTCATTATGTATGTGTCCCGTATTTTGAGGTGTGTCTCTTGTAGACAACATATATAGGGGTCTTGTTTTTGTATCCATTCAGCCAGTCTTTGTCTTTTGGTTGGGGCATTCAACCCATTTACATTTAAGGTAATTATTGATAATATGATCCCGTTGCCATTTACTTTGTTGTTTTTGGTTTGATTTTATATACCTTTTCAATATTTCCTGTCTAGAGGAGATCCTTTAGCATGTGTTGAGAGCTAGTTTGGTGGTGCTGAATTCTCTCAGTTGTTGCTTGCCTGTAAAGCTTTTGATTTCTCCTTCATATTTGAATGAGATCCTTGCTGGGTACAGTAATCTGGGTTGTAGGTTTTTCTCTTTCATCACTTCGTGTCCTGCCATTGCCTTCTGGCCTGAAGAGTTTCTATTGAAAGGTCAGCTGTTATCCTTATGGGAATCCCCTTGTGTGCTATTTGTTGCTTTTCCCTTGCTGCTTTTAATATTTGCTCTTTGTGTTTGATCTTCATTAATTTGATTAATATGTGTCTTGGGGTGTTTTGCCTTGGGTTTATCCTGTTTGGGACTCTCTGGGTTTCTTGGACTTGGGTGACTAATTCCTTCTCCATTTTAGGGAATTTTTCAACTATTATCTCCTCAAGTATTTTCTCATGGCCTTTCTTTTTGTCTTCTTATTCTGGGACTCCTATGATTCAAATGTTGGGGCATTTGACACTGTCCCAGAGGTCTCTGAGGTTGTCCTCATTTCTTTTACTTCTTTTTTCTTTTTTCCTCTCTCCTTCATTTATTTTCATCATTGTATCTTCCACCTCATTTATCCTATCTTCTGCCTCAGTTATTCTACTGTTGGTTCCCTCCAGAGTGTTTTTAATCTCAGTTATTGCATTATTCATTATTTATTGACTCTTTTTTATTTATTCTAGGTCATTGTTAAACATTTCTTGCATCTTCTCAATCCTTGTCTGCAGACTATTTATCTGTAACTCCATTTTGTTTTCAAGATTTTGGATCATTTTTACTATCATTATTCTGGATTCTTTTTCAGGTAGACTCCCTGTCTCCTCCACTTTTGTTTGATTTGGTGGGCATTTATCATGTACTTTTACCTACTGAATATTTCTCTGCCTTTTCATTTTCTTTAGATTGCTGTGTTTGGGGTGACCTTTCTGTGTGCTGGAAGTTTGTGGTTCATCTTTATTGTGGAGGTTCCTCCCTGTGGGTGGGGTTGGACGAGTGTCTTGTCAATGTTTCCTGCCTAGGGAAGCTTGCGTCAGTGTTCTGGTGGGTGGAGCTGGATCTCTTGTCTCTGGAGTGCATCAAAGTATCCAGTAGTGAATTTTGAGGTGTCTGTGGGTTTGGTGTGACTTTGGGCAGCCTGTATATTAATGCTCAGGTTTGTCTTCCTGTGTTGCTGGAGAATTAGTATGGTATGTCTTTCTCTGGAACTTGTTGGTTCTTGGTTAAAGCTTGGTTTCAGTGTAGGTATGGAGGCTTTTGGATGAGCTCTTGTCTATTAATGTTCCCTGGAGTCAGGAGTTTTATGGTGTTCTCAAGTTTTGGATTTAAGCTCCCTGCCTCTGGTTTTCAGTCTTATTCTTACAGTAGCCTCAAGACTTCTCCATCCATACTGCACCTATGATAAAACATCTAGGTTAATGGAGAAAAGATTCTCCATAATGAGAGATACCTAGAGAGTTTTGCAGAGTTACATGGAGAAGAGAAGAGGGAGGAGGGAGATAGAGGTAACCAGGAAGAGAAGAGGGGGAATCAAAAGGGGAGAGAACAGTCTAGCCAGTAATCAATTCCCTATGTGCCCTCCACAGCTTGGAATACCCAGAGAAGTTCACAGAGTTACATAGAGAAGAGAAGAGAAGAGGGAGGAAGGAGATAGAGGTGACCAGGAGGAGAAGAGGGGGAATCAAAAGGGGAGGGAAAGATCTAGCCAGTAATCAGTTCCGTAAGTGTTCTCCATAGCCCAGAACACCCAAAGAGAGTCACACAGTTGGGTAGAGAAGAAAGGAGGAGGGAAGAGATAGATGTGTCTTGGGGGAGAAAAAAGGAGAGTCAAAAGGGGGAGAGGGCAATGAAGCCAGTAATCACACTCCTAAGTAAAAATGGGTACTGAAGATTGGATTCTTAAAGGTACAAAATTGATAACAAATACCAAAAAGCAAAGATTAAAAATCTAGAGTAGAGGTTAGACTCTAAAAAATGCAATATTAAAAAAACAAAACAAAATCACAAAATTATAAAAAATATATATGAAATTTGCTTTAAAAATAGGGTCTTTTTTTGCAAGATAATAGTAGGTTGTGAAAATGAAAATTAAAGGAGTAATAAAGGACTTAATAAAAAATGATAATAGTAAAATATATCTAGGCATTTCTCTGGAGCTGTTGCAGGCAGTGTGGGGTCAGTTCAGTTTCAGATAGTTCCTTGTTTCAGCTTATACTTCTTCTTGAGATCTATAGGCCCCTTCCAATGTAGTTGGTGCTAACTACAGGGTTTTAATCTGTTGCACCTGTCACTTCCAAAGTGATTCCCTTTGTTTATTTTGGCTTGATCTGTTTGCAAGTCTCTTCAGTGTCTAATTTCCACCCTGCCACAAGGAGGCAAAGATGGTCACTATTTAGGTTCACTTGTTCAGTTGTGCTATGGGGAGGGAGGAATACTGCAAACAAATATCACTGGCATGTGTGGGGAGTGCTTGCAGTCTGGGCTGCACTTGGTTTGTCCCCACTCATGGCATGTGCTTTCTTGGTCTGCACTGCTCAGTCTCTAGGTTGCTCTACAGGGGAACTGTTTAAAATGGGCCCTGGGTTGCGTGTACTTCCCAGGTTTAAGCCACTCAGGTTCATGTTCTTGGGTACTCCACAAAGGCACAGACTTGGTTGGGCCTGGGTTTTGTGCCCTTCCCAGGTCAGAACAGCTCAGGTGACCAGGTGCTTGGCGAGCACACTCCTACCAGGTGGGCGGTGCCTCTTATCACTTCCCTGGTCCCAGCCTCTTGGTTTCCTGGGTGCGCAGTGGTAGCACTGTCTCAGGTGTGTCGTGTGTCTCCTCTGGGGAACTGATCTCTGGCTGCAACCCTCCTGGTGGATGTTAACCGTCCAGGATCCCAGGAAGACTTGGTTAGCAACTGGGAGCCTGCTTGCAGTTTGGTGGAAGATGCTGTCTCTGGGGCCGAGATTGCTCCTTGCCTTCTGGCTCTGGCTGTTGCCTGCCTGCCTCCCTGACTCCAGTGGGCGATGGGCTGGTCCACTGCCAGCTAGCTCTCCTCTGGTGATGGCTCAGACCTTTGTTCTGTGAGTGGGCCGGCAGTGCCTTAGCTTAGATCTTTTCATGGGAAAGTTCTGTCTCTTTTTTCTCTCTCTCTGGCAATCCCACGGTTTGGGTTGTCATCGCACGTTAGCTCCCTTAGATTGCCCTCAGGGCATTCAGGCCCGGTCCTTACCCTTAGCAACGCAGCCCGCACCTCCTTGTTCAGCCCCCGCTTGCTGGTAGCAGATGCAAGCATCTGGGCTACTTCTCCGCTGGGAGTTGCGGCTAGGTGCATAATCTGTGGGTTTTATTTATTTATTTTTCCTCCTGGTTATGTTGCCCTCTGAGATTCCAAAACTCCCCACAGACGTGCCAATGAGAGGGTTTCCTGGTGTTTGGAAACTTCTCCTCTTTCACAACTCCCTCCCCAGGACAGGTCTCTGTCCCTAACTCTTTTGTCTCTCTTTTTATCTTTTATATTTTGTCTTACCTCCTTTCAAAGACAATGGGCTGCCCTTCTGAGTGCCTGGTGTCCTCCACCAGCATTCAAAATTGTTTTGTGGAATTTGCTCAGCATTCAGATGATATTTTGACAAATTTGTGGGTGAGAAAGTGGTCTCCCCATCCTATTCCTCTGCCATCTCAGGACTGCCCTCCTATGTTTAAGTCTTTACTTCATTTTGAATTTATTTTTGTGTTTTAAGATAACAGTCCAATTTTTTTCTTTTGCTCATTAAGATATTTGTCCAATTTTCCCAACCCCACTTAAAAAGAGGGGTTGCTCTTCCTTCCATTGTATTTTCTTACTGCCTTTGTCAAAAGTCAGATGGCTGTATACTGTGGGTTTCTTTCTGGAGCCTCTATTCTGTTCCAATGATCTATGAGTCTTTTTTTTTTTTTTTAAATTCAAATACTGTACTGTTTTGACCGCTATGGCTTTGTAATATAGTTTGAAAGTCTCCAGCTTTACTTCTTCCTCAAGATTGCTTTGGGGGCATTTTGGAGTTCCACACAGATTTTAGGATTGTTTTCAATTTGCCACTGGGATTTTGATAGGGATTTCACTGAATCTGTGGATTTCTTTGGATGTATGGATATTTAATATTAATTCTCCTAATTCATGAACATGGAACATCTTTCTATTTATTTGTGTCATCTTCAATTTATTTCATCAGTTTTTCGTAGTTTTCAGTGTATAGCTCTTTCATTCCTTAGTTAAATTTATCCCTAAGTATTTTATTTTTTTGATGCTATTGCAAAGGGGCTTAAAAAATGTCTTCTTCAGATACCTTGTTGTTTCTGTATAGAAATGCAACTCATTTTTGTATAGTGATTTTGTACCTTGCAAATTTGCTCTATTCATTGATTAGTCCTAACAGTTTTTTACTGGAGTCTTTAGGGCTTTCTGTATAAGATTATGTTTAGCTTTCCTGACTAACTAAGGAAAAAAGAAAGTGTGAAACAATAGATTCAATGTAGATGGTAAAACTTCTGTGCTTTGAACAGCCTTAAAGAATCTTAAGGTCATAATTGGCATCTCCAGAGACAGTTTATATGTAAGAAATGTGTGTGAATACATTTGAATGTAGTATATTTATTGACATAACAATTTTGATGTTGAAGTTGGTTAGTAGTCTCACTTTAGTGCTTCTTGGTTTGCTCTGTAGCCATGAATATCAGAAATTAATAATAGGAAGAAAGAGGCAACAGGCTAGGAGAATATAGTGCCTATTGAGACCAAATAAAATATGTGTGTATAATTGTCAAGGCTGTATATTGTCACCCTGCTTATTTAACTCATATGCAGTGTACATCATGAAAAATGCCAGGCTGCATTAAGCACAAGCTGGAATCAAGATTGCCAAGAGAAGTATCAATAACCTCAGATAATCAGATGACACCACCCTTATGGCAGAAAGCAGGAAGAACTAAAGAGCCTCTTGATAAAAGTGAAAGAGGAGAGTGAAAAAATTGGCTTAAAACTAAACATTCAGAAAACTAAGATCATGGTATCTGGTCCCATCACTTTATGTCAAATAGATGGGGAAATAATGGAAACAGTGACAGACTTTATTTTTTGGGGCTCCAAAATCACTGTAGATGGTGACTGCAGCCATAAAATTAAAAGGCACTTGCTCCTTGGAAGTAAAGCTATGACCAACCCAGACAGCGTATTAAAAAGCAGAGACATTACTTTGCCAACAAAAGTCCATCTAGTCAAAGCTATGGTTTTCCCAGTAGTCATGTATGGATATGCGAATTGGACTATAAACAAAGCTGAGCACTGAATAATTGATGCTTTTGAACTGTGCCTGGAAAAGACTCTTGAGTGTCCCTTGGACTGCAAGGAGATTCAACCAGTTAATCCTGAATATACACCAGAAGGACTGATCGTGAAGATAAAACTCCTGATGCAAAGAACTGACTCATTTGAAAAGACCCTGATGCTGGGGAAGATTGAAGGCAGGAGGAGAAGGGAACGACAGAGGATGAGATGGTTGGATGGCATTACCGACTTGATGGACATGAGTTTGAGTAAACTCCGGGAGTTGGTGATGGACAGGAAAGCCTGCCGTGCTGCAGTCCATGGGTTTGCAGAGTTGAACACGACTGAGTGACTGAACTGAACTGAACTGATAATATACCTGTTCCATTCTCCATGTGCCTATGTTAGTGTATGTCTGGCTTTTGAAATGTCTGTTAGGACATGGGTCTGAAACTCTCACAGGAAGATTATCACCTGGATGTCTTCTAGGAAAGCCTGTTTTCTGTACAAAGTTTCTTAATTTCAGACAGGAAGAGACATTCATAAGACTAAGATTTAACAGTAATTAATGCCCTCCTGGGGGTATGCTTGGCATAATTTGCAGGGATCATATATTCTTAGTTTGAACCAAGGAGGTTTTTGGGATTTCTAAATTCAGGTACTAGAATTCTAGAATGTTTTCCTTGCATCAGAGCTTTCTTCTTTGCCATTCATCCTATGTACACTTTGGAAAACTTGAGCTGCTTTGTTATTTCCCATGTCAAAAAGGAAAAATTTTACTAGAATGGTTTATGAGTGCCTAGGAATCTTAACCCCTGCCTTGCTCCTAGGTATAAGGATACTTTGGGGATATTGAGAACACTGGGTATGAAAGGCCTTTGTGAGTCTCTGTCTTGGTGTTTCTCTACATGGGACCACAACTCTGAGATTGTCTTATTTTTCTTCATTTATTCATTCAATAATTTATTTATTTATCAATACTTTCACACTCACAATAGTAACCCAATGTTTAGGCCCAAATTTCTTCCTCTAAATTCTTCATTTTCATGGAGAGTGTGTTAGTCACTCAGTCCTGTCTGATTCTTTGCAACCCTATGGACTATAGCCCACCAGGCTCCTCTGTCCAAGGGATTCTCCAGGCAAGAATACTGGAGAGGGTTACCGTTTCCTTCTCCAGGGGATCCTCATGACCCAGAGATCGAACCCAGGTCTCCTGCATTGCAAGCAGACTCTTTATGGTCTGAGCCACCAGAGAAGCCTTTTGATGCAGAATCCTGACAAATATATAAGATAAGCAAACATATTTTAAAGTGTGGTAAAATATTACTTTAAGAAAATGAAATTGTGCAGTGGGATACAATGTGATAGGATGTAGAGCTTCTTTAGCTAGGCTGTGCAAACAAGTACTATCTGAGGAGCAGGGAGCTACCTATAAATCTGGAGGGAAGTTCATTGTAGATAGACTGGAGAGACCCTGAAACAGGAATGGACCTGGCATATTCCTAGAACAGCAATGGCAACAAAGCCAGTGTCCGTGAGCAGAATGCAAAATGGGCAGAAGTGTGAACCATATATTATCAGACTGCTAGTTACTGATTTGATTTTTTTTTTCCTGATTTGCCTTGGGAAAGAGTTTAATACTGTTTGATTGCAATGGGAAACTATTGGAGTTTATCTTATGCCAAAATAAGTATATTGTCTGATTTTATATTTTGAGAAAATATTTGGACCTCTATGTAGGGGGCAAGAATGTATGCAAAAGAGCTGTTGTAGAGTTATTGTAGATCAGGGATGGGGTGAGAGAGGCTTAGACGAGGATTCTAGGAGCAGACACATTGATGAGTATTAGATTCCAAATATATTTTGGAGATAAAAACACTGAAAATTTTACTTGTAAGGAAAAGACATAGATGAAGGATTGCTCCAAGTTTTCACCCTAAGTTTGATAACGGGACCATTTGCTGAATTAAAGAAAATTGGGGAACAGGAAAAATAGATATAAGAGTGCCATTTTGGTCATATTAATTTTTTAAATGCCTGTTAGGCATCAGGAAGTGGAATCAATGGCCTCAGGGATGAGGCTAGGTCTGGGTATATTGATTTGACATTTAAAGTCACATACTGGATGAACTCTTCTAAGAAGTAAGTGGAAACAGAAAAGAGAAGGGAACCAGGACAAGGACCCTGGGTATTATAACTTTTAGGCATCAGGCAGTTGAGGAGGGACTGACTAGTACAATGGGAGAAGAACATGGGAATGTGGCATCTCAAGAACCTAGGGAAAGTAAATCTTTCAAGAAGGTAAAACACTTCTTTTGTGTCCTGATGTCGGCACAACAGTCAAGATGGATATAAATGAATTGACTTCTGAATTTTCACAGTAGAGGTCAATAACCGCCTCAGTGCAAAGTGTTCAATGCAGCCAGTAAATACAAAATCCAGGTTAGAATAAGTTGAGGACAGTATAAGGTTGAGAGGATGGAGATAATAGATCTATTCAAGACTTCTGAAAACTTTTGCTACTTAGGGGGAGTTTTTTGTAAAATCAAACTTCCAGTGCCCTCCCCACATTAACCTGTTGAGAATACAGTAATTTAGGGGTTATATAAGAGGAGGTCAGTGAAGAAAATAGCCTATATATGGTCATTGGATTGTGCCTTTAAATTGGAGAATTCAGGTATGTTAAAGAACATAAGGATTTGGATTCCTACTAAAAAAAAATCTCTGACCCTAGTTTCACATATGTAGATTTTATGTATTTGTAAAAGAAAAGAAACATTAATTAAAAACAGTGTCTAAGAATAATGATAATAATTATACTTTTGTTCCTGTTCTTTATTGAGATACATGTCACACATACAGAAATATTAAACCTATGTATGTAATAGCTTAAATAATAATTGCAAAATGACCTCCATGTAACCAATACCAAGATGGAGAAACATAACATGCAAAAACCCAGAAGACTCCCATGGGCTTCTTTCCAACCTGACCTTTGTAAGGATCATTTCTCTGTTTCTCTTTACCTTTTAGCACCTGTGTATTTATTCTTTAAAAAAAAAAAAAAACAAAACAAAACAACTTTTTATTTTGTATTGGGGTATAGCCAATTAACAAAGTTGCAATAGTTTCAGGTGAACAGGGAAGGGACTCAGTCATACACATACATGTATCCGTTCTCCCCCAAACTCCGCTCTCATCCAGGCTGCAGTAAATTATTGAGCAGAGTTCCATGTACTCGACAGTAGGTCCTTGTTGATGATCCATTACTGTTTTTGAACTTTATGCAAATGTATTATGCTATCTGTATTCTTTTATTTCTGCTTCAGTTCAGTTCAGTCCAGTCGCTCAGTCGTGTCTGACTCTTTGCAACCCCATGAATCACAGCACGCCAGGCCTTCCTGTCCATCACCAACTCCCAGAGTTCACTCAGACTGACGTCCATCAAGTCGGTGATGCCATCCAGCCATCTCATCCTCTGTCGTCCCCCTTCTCCTCCTGCCCCCAATCCCTCCCAGCATCAGAGTCTTTTCCAATGAGTCAACTCTTCGCATGAGGTGGCCAAAGTACTGGAGTTTCAGCTTTAGCATCATTCCTTCCAAAGAAATCCCAGGGCTGATCTCCTTCAGAATGGACTGGTTGGATTTCCTTGCAGTCCAAGGGACTCTCAAGAGGCTTCTCCAACACCACAGTTCAAAAGCATCAATTCTTCGGTGCTCAGCTTTCTTCACAGTCCAACTCTCACATCCATACATGACCACAGGAAAAACCATAGTCTTGACTAGATGGACCTTTGTTGGCAAAGTAATGTCTCTGCTTTTCAATATGCTATCTAGGTTGGTCATAACTTTCCTTCCAAGGAGTAAGCGTCTTTTAATTTCATGGCTGCAATCACCATCTGTAGTGATTTTGGAGCCCAGAAGAATAAAGTTTGACACGGTTTCCAGTGTTTCCCCATTTATTTCCCATATTTCTGCTTAATTTGCTTTTATGATAATTTTGAGAGTCGTCAATTTGGTGTGTAGCTCTAGTTCATTTTCATGACCATATGGTATCCCATTGTATAAATGTATTGCAATTCATCCATCCTATTCTTTATAGTTATATGTGTTATTTCTAGCTTGGAGTATTATGATCAATACTGCTGTAAGCATTTGATAGTGCAGCTGTTAGGCTGTACTATCAACTATGGCAAGCACTAGACTGACAAATTTAAATTAGTTAATATTAAATGAAATTAAAAATGCAGCCTTTTAGTTGTGTTAACCACATTTCAAGTGTACAACAGCCACACTGTGTCACCAGTACCATTGACTGATAGCAATAGTATTGGACAGCACCATTTCTGGCACATTTCCATCATTCTGGAAATTTCTATTCAACAGCAATAGTCTAGGAATACATACCTGGGAGTGGAATTGTTAAGACCTCAGATAGACATTTCCAAATGATGTCACACCGTTTTACAAAGTGGTTGTACTAGTTTGTATTCCACTGAACTGTATAAGAGAACCCTGCTCCTAAGGCCCCTGCATCCTCAACAGCGCTTGGTTTGGAGCTCAGCAGTTAAGGCTTCTGTAACAAAGTACCACAAACTTGGTGGCATAAGTATCAGAAATTTATTTTCTAACAGTTCTGGGGGGGTGGAAGCCCAAGATCAAGTTGTCAGCAGGCATAGTTCCTTTGGAGGGCTGTAAGGAAAGGATATGTTCCAGGCTTCTATATTTGGCTTGTGGATGGCCATTTTCTCCAGGTGTCTTCACATTGTATTCCCTCTGAATGTCTCTGGGGGCAAATTTCTCCTCTGACCTCACCCTTATGACCTCATTTTAACTTGATGACCTTTGTAAAGGTCCTATCTTCAAATAAGGCCCCATTCTGAGGAACCAGGGTTTAGACCTCAGTAGATATATTTGGACAGAAGGGGCATAATTCAGCCTATAACAGGTATTTAGATGTTTCAATATTTGCAAATCTGGTAGGAGTATAATGGTATTGCATTATAATTTTAATTTTACTTCTCTGATTTTTCACATATTATTCTATTTTTTTCACATGTTATTTATAATCTGATAGTCTTTTTTTTTTTTTTTTTTTTAAGTACCATGTCAAGGTTTGACCCCTTATTTCTCTTAGGCTGCCAACTTTTTTTATACTTCTTTATAGGAATTCTCTTTACTATTTTGGACACTAGTACTTTTTTGATCATCGGTTCAGTTCAGTCGCTGTCATGTCTGACTCTTTGCAACCCCATGAATTGCAGCATGCCAGGCCTCCCTGTCCATCACCAACACCTGGAGTTCACTCAAACTCATGTCCATCGAGTTGGTGATGCCATCCAGCCATCTCATCCTCTGTCGTCTCCTTCTCCTCCTGCCCCCAATCCCTCCCAGCATCAGAGTCTTTTCCAAGGAGTCAACTCTTTGCATGAGGCGGCCAAAGTACTGGAGTTTCAGCTTCAGCATCATTCCTTCCAATGAACACCCAGGGCTGATCTCCTTTAGAATGGACTGGTTGGATCTCCTTGCAGTCCAAGGGACTCTCAAGAGTCTTCTCCAACACCACAGTTCAAAAGCATCAATTCTTCGGTGCTCAGCTTTCTTCACAGTCCAACTCTCACATCCATACATGACCACAGGAAAAACCATAGTCTTGACTAGATGGACCTTTGTTGGCAAAGTAATGTCTCTGCTTTTCAATATGCTATCTAGGTTGGTCATAACTTTCCTTCCAAGGAGTAAGCGTCTTTTAATTTCATGGCTGCAATCACCATCTGTAGTGATTTTGGAGCCCAGAAGAATAAAGTTTGACACGGTTTCCAGTGTTTCCCCATTTATTTCCCATATTTCTGCTTAATTTGCTTTTATGATAATTTTGAGAGTCGTCAATTTGGTGTGTAGCTCTAGTTCATTTTCATGACCATATGGTATCCCATTGTATAAATGTATTGCAATTCATCCATCCTATTCTTTATAGTTATATGTGTTATTTCTAGCTTGGAGTATTATGATCAATACTGCTGTAAGCATTTGATAGTGCAGCTGTTAGGCTGTACTATCAACTATGGCAAGCACTAGACTGACAAATTTAAATTAGTTAATATTAAATGAAATTAAAAATGCAGCCTTTTAGTTGTGTTAACCACATTTCAAGTGTACAACAGCCACACTGTGTCACCAGTACCATTGACTGATAGCAATAGTATTGGACAGCACCATTTCTGGCACATTTCCATCATTCTGGAAATTTCTATTCAACAGCAATAGTCTAGGAATACATACCTGGGAGTGGAATTGTTAAGACCTCAGATAGACATTTCCAAATGATGTCACACCGTTTTACAAAGTGGTTGTACTAGTTTGTATTCCACTGAACTGTATAAGAGAACCCTGCTCCTAAGGCCCCTGCATCCTCAACAGCGCTTGGTTTGGAGCTCAGCAGTTAAGGCTTCTGTAACAAAGTACCACAAACTTGGTGGCATAAGTATCAGAAATTTATTTTCTAACAGTTCTGGGGGGGTGGAAGCCCAAGATCAAGTTGTCAGCAGGCATAGTTCCTTTGGAGGGCTGTAAGGAAAGGATATGTTCCAGGCTTCTATATTTGGCTTGTGGATGGCCATTTTCTCCAGGTGTCTTCACATTGTATTCCCTCTGAATGTCTCTGGGGGCAAATTTCTCCTCTGACCTCACCCTTATGACCTCATTTTAACTTGATGACCTTTGTAAAGGTCCTATCTTCAAATAAGGCCCCATTCTGAGGAACCAGGGTTTAGACCTCAGTAGATATATTTGGACAGAAGGGGCATAATTCAGCCTATAACAGGTATTTAGATGTTTCAATATTTGCAAATCTGGTAGGAGTATAATGGTATTGCATTATAATTTTAATTTTACTTCTCTGATTTTTCACATATTATTCTATTTTTTTCACATGTTATTTATAATCTGATAGTCTTTTTTTTTTTTTTTTTTTTAAGTACCATGTCAAGGTTTGACCCCTTATTTCTCTTAGGCTGCCAACTTTTTTTATACTTCTTTATAGGAATTCTCTTTACTATTTTGGACACTAGTACTTTTTTGATCATCGGTTCAGTTCAGTCGCTGTCATGTCTGACTCTTTGCAACCCCATGAATTGCAGCATGCCAGGCCTCCCTGTCCATCACCAACACCTGGAGTTCACTCAAACTCATGTCCATCGAGTTGGTGATGCCATCCAGCCATCTCATCCTCTGTCGTCTCCTTCTCCTCCTGCCCCCAATCCCTCCCAGCATCAGAGTCTTTTCCAAGGAGTCAACTCTTTGCATGAGGCGGCCAAAGTACTGGAGTTTCAGCTTCAGCATCATTCCTTCCAATGAACACCCAGGGCTGATCTCCTTTAGAATGGACTGGTTGGATCTCCTTGCAGTCCAAGGGACTCTCAAGAGTCTTCTCCAACACCACAGTTCAAAAGCATCAATTCTTCGGTGCTCAGCTTTCTTCACAGTCCAACTCTCACATCCATACATGACCACAGGAAAAACCATAGCCTTGACTAGCTGGACCTTTGTTGGCAAAGTAATGTCTCTGCTTTTGAATATGCTATCTAGGTTGGTCATAACTTTTTTTCCGAGGAGTAAGCATCTTTTAATTTCATGGCTGTAGTCACCATCTGCAGTGATTTTGGAGCCCCCCAAAAATGAAGTCTGACACTGTTTCCACTGTTTCCCCATCTATTTCCCATGAAGTGATGGGACCAGATGCCATAATCTTCGTTTTCTGAATGTTGAGCTTTAAGCCAACTTTTTCACTCTCCTCTTTCACTTTCATCAAGAGGCTTTTTAGTTCCTCTTCACTTTCTGCCATAAGGGTGGTTTCATCTGCATATCTGAGGTTATTGATATTTCTCCCAGTAATCTTGATTCCAGCTTGTGCTTCTCCATAGGTGTTGCAATTATGTTCTCCTACCCTGTGGTTTGCCATTTACTTATTTTTTATAATAAAAGTAAGTTCCTAAATTTTTATTTGATTTAGTAAACATTTTCCTATGGTTTGTATTTTTTCTGTCTTGTTAAGAAATCCTTCCTTGCCCTGAGGTTATGGATTTCTTCTTCTATATTTTTTTCCTAAAACCTTACAGTTTTGTTTCTCTCATTTAGGTCATTTTTCTACCTGGGATTGTTTTTTGGTTTTGTTAAGTGGTGGTAAAATTTTATTTTCTTTTTATAATAAAGAAAATTAGATTTCCACCATCATTTATTGAAAGTTCTATTCTTTCTCCCCAAGTCTTCTGTATCAAACAATGTCCATTGGTCTGTTTATACTACTTTATTTAGTTCTCCTGGTGTGTTTTCTACCACTATGTCTATATGACCCTTCTTTATTATGAAAGTTTTACAATAAATTTTATTTGATAGTGAAAGTCTTTTTAATTTGTTCTTCAAGAATTTCTTATCTATGATTTGATATTTGCATTTTCTAGTTTTTTATAGCCATGTTTTGACAGACTAAGTTCCCTTCTATTCCTGGTTTGCTAAGAGCCTTCTTTTCTTTTTTAAATCATAAATAGAAGTTAAATTTTGTCAAATCTTCCTGCAGCTGTGCTTTACTTTTTCAAAAGCCTACTGTTTCCCAAATGATGTGCTAGATGCTTTATATATACATCATGTCTAGTCCTCAGATCAGTTCTGCCAAGTAAGTATAATTATTCCCATCTTGGAAATGAAAAAATAAAACAAAGCTCTAGAGGAAAGGCTAAGTAGTTTGCCCAAATTTCTAGGTACTAAGTGGAAGAGCTAGGATTCAAACTGAGATTTCTCTGGCCCCTTAATTAACTCATTAATTAATTTATGCATGTATTAAATCAGTAATTGTTATTGAGTAACCTCTGTGTTCCCTTGAAACCTTTGCACTTGCTGTTTTATCTCATTATCACCTGAGTCTGGGTACAAGTATACCTTGGAGGTATTGAGGATTCCACTCCACTGCAACAGAGTTAGTCACACAGAGTTTTTGGTTTCTTGGTGCACATAAAATTTATGTTTACACTATATCTAAAAAAATAATGTACATACCTTAATTAAAAAATACATAATTGCTAAGAATGCTAACCATCCCTTGAACCTCCATATTTTTCTGGTGGTGAAGGATCTTGCCTCAATGTTGATGGCTGCTGGCTGATCAGGGTGGATACTGCTGAAGGTTGGGGTGGCTGAGATAATTTCTTAAAATAAGAAAAGAAGTTTGCCACATCGATTGACTCTTCTTTTTAAATAAAGTATTGTGTGTCAGGGAACAGGGAGGCTGGCAGAGAGGGAGAAAGATGGGAACTGCTGGTTCATGAAATGGAACACACACACATTTATCAGTAAAGTTCACCATCTATATGGGCAAGTTTCATGGTGCCCCAAAACAATTACAATGGAAACACCAAAGGTGCCTTGAGAACACGTTGTTGTTAACAGTGCTAAACATGCATGTGTGTTTTAGTTCTTGAATTATTGAGAATGCTAACAGGATGACACTGGTTATCTGTAAATGGCAATTGAAAAAGGCATTTCCCAGTCCAACATCCTCCAAGGAATTTTGCAGTCCTTGGCAAAAGGAGGCATGAGTGGAGCCCTTAATCAGAAGCTGCATGTGAAGAATTCCCTCATCATATCCCATCCATTCAGCTTGGTCCTGGCCAAGCTTTTGATCTCATGGAGGCTATCAGAAATACAGTCTTTTTACATATAGCAACAAAGTTAAACAAGAGTGAATTTTAGTATACTCAAACACATATGATAAATGGGGACATTAAATACTACATAGAAGCCTGGGAAAATACATATGATAAAACATTTTTTAAAAAAGTATTGACTATGGAAGATACCACTTCTTCCCTTTGTTTCATATCTTTAAGAATGGTGAAAAGTGAAAGATAACGGCTTTAAGTACCTAAGTCTACTTGGTTCCCTGCCCAGTTTTGTGTTCCCTCATCTGTTCTTGATCGGCTGTGAGACTTCCCAGTTGGGGAGGAGAGGCCTAAGGCAGTCTTCTCCTATCTATCCCATGGTGTTACCTCATTTTCATTGCTGATAATTGTTTAAGCACTTCCTAGAAAACACGACTGAGCGACTTCACTTTCATTTTTCACTTTCATGCATCGGAGAAGGAAATGGCAACCTGCTCCAGTGTTCTTGCCTGGAGAATCCCAGGGACAGTGGAGCCTGGTGGGCTGCCGTCTGTGGGGTCGCACAGAGTAAGACACGGCTGAAGTGACTTAGCAGCAGCAGCAGCAGCAGCAGAAAACAGGAAGTTTTACACAAATGTGTTGCTCAGTACTCAGAGGAACTACAGACATTTTGAATAAATTTTTCATCTTCTTATATAATTCACTCAATTCCTTGCTGTATTTTGACATAACTGGAGACTTAAAGATGATTTAGTATTTCAGACATGTCATTAATCTCAGAACAAAAGTAAATGATCCCATTGAAATGTCTATAATTGACTGAATGGCTGTTGCCTTTACCACCTGCCACTTCCTCAGCATTGATGCTCCTAGTCTGTAATATACAGGTGGGTCTCACTTCACAAACACCCCAGATTCATAAAATGTACAGTCTAAGGCATCATTAGATATATATTTTAAGTAACTCTTTTTACAGAGTAACTTATTACTAAATTTCTTTATAAGAAAAGCTGCTACTGGGTGATTAAAATATGGCCCACTTTCTAAGAATGATATTTACAAGCAATTTTTCAAAAATATCTATATGTCTAGATAAGACTTGAAATTCTGGGAAGATGGGACCAGCAGAAGACATCTGGTTTTTTAAAATGTATTTGAATTCCCACACATAAACAACCAAGGTAGCTATTTAGCAGAACCAAAACCAATGGACATTTACAACAAAACTGGTAACAACATATCTCCACAATCCCCCAAAATGCAGGCTGCTGGAATAAACGCTGTAGCCACAAGGCCAGCTTGTTATCAGTGTCGAGCTGCAGGTAGCAGAGAGACCCTGAACATGGGTTCTGAGAAACTGAGAGCAGGTCAGCTCACAGCTCTTTACCAGAAGTCCCAGGACAATTGCAGAACAGCAGCTGCAGCTGGGCAGCTGGGAGGGTTTTGCTCATCTCTGTAGCAAAGCGCAAGGGCTTACTGTGAATCCTAAACACGCAAGCAGCCGGGTCCCTGTGAAATCTCCAAACTGAACCTTCAGAGCTCCTTTTGGAGAAAGGTTCTCACAGTGAAGTATGGAGTCAAAACTGAACATGATAAGAATGACAGAGAGAAAAAGGAAGGTTCAGATAAAATGAGTGAGCCAAGAGCCTCAAAAAGATATGGAGGAAACTTAAATTACATGTCACTAAGTGAAAGAAAATCTGCAAGACTTCATAGTGTGATAGTCAAACTCTACAACATTCTAGAAAAGGCAAATCTATGGAGAGGGTGAAAACCTCAGTAACTGAGGGAGCCTAGAGGGTAGGGAGAGATGAGTAGTCAGGGCAGAGGATTTTAAGTGTAGCGAAACTGCTGTGTTTGATGTTTTAATTATGGATAGATTTCATTGTGTATTTGCCTAAACTCATAGAACATACCAAGAGTGAACTCTAATGTAAACTGTGGTCTTTGATTGGTAATGACGTGTCACTGTAGGTTTATCTGTTGTAAGAAATATGTCACTGTCATGGGGGACATGACTCTAGAGGAGGCTCTGCATGAGTGGAGGCAGGGCATGTATGGGAAATCTCTGCACCTTCCAGTCAGTTTTGTTCATGAGCCTAAAACTGCTCTAAAAAGTTGTCGTTGTTTAGTCACTACGTCATGTCTGACTCTTGCGACCCCATGGACTGTGGCCTGCCAGGCTCCTGTGTCCATGGGATTCTCCAGGCAAGAATACTGGAGTGGGTTGCCATTCCCTTCTCCAGGGGATCTTCCCGATCCAGGGATTGAACCCAGGTCTCCTGCATTGCAGGCAGATTCTTAATAGACTGAGCTACAAGGGGAGCTCTAAAAAGTAAAGCCTATCAAAAAAACAGGGTGTGTTTGCTTACCTTAGTACTGTAAGGCATTTCTACAAACTTAGTGACTTAGAAACAACATAAATGTATTATCTTAGAGTTCTTAGGTCAGAATTATGAATGGTTTCAGGTGACTCTGCTACGAGACTTAAACCAAGGTGTATGTGTCTGGGCTTTTATGGGGAGATTGTAGGAAGAATCCCCTTCTGTTCATTCAGGTGGATGGCAGAGCTCTCTGCCATGTGTTAAGGGACTGAGGTCCTGTTTCCTTGCTGTTTGCTCCAAGGGTCATTTCTCAGCATCCAGAGCATGGCAGCATTCTCTGCTTAGTGGCCTTCTTCATTTTTGAGACAATCCTTTTCATGTGGGTCAGTCCTCCTGTCTCAGATCTCTCTTACTCTTGTTCTGCCCCATCCCTATTGCCTCCAGCTAAAGAAAGTTCTCTTGTTTTAAGGTGCTTGTATGATTCAACTGGGTTTCCACAGATAATAATCCGGGATATCTCCCTGGATTTTAGTTTATGGTCTGTAACCTTAGTTATATCTTTACAGGTTCTAGAGATTAGGACTCAGATATCTGGGGTGACCATTCATTCTACACTATGAGGAGAGGGGCACAGAGCCTGGAGATCTCAGGAAGCAAGCTGCTGTACAAAAATAACAGACGAGGGAACTCCGTGATGTTAAAAATTTAGCCTGAACTGTGCCTCCTTCTAAAAGTTCATAGAAACTAAATTCAACAAAAAGTATAAATATGGCCTTTTATAATATTTCAAAAATAAACTAAAGATTTAAAGATATGGTATAAGATGTGAAAGAACAATATTCATCAGAGAAAAATTCAGAAAGGAGGTAATGGAACTGAGCTGAGGTATTGGAAATAAAAGAAAACAAATTCAACACAAGAGAGAATAAAGAAATTACTTTAAGAAAAACTGATAATAAAAAAGAACAACATATCAAATATAAAACATGAAAAATTTAAAGAAGAATTGGAGATAAAGTTAAAAACACTGAGAACTGGCAATAAAAGTTCAACATAAATGTTATTGAAGTCTCTGGAAAAAATTTAAAACAAAACAAGAAAATAGGAAAACCCACTAACAAGAAGACTTTCTGAAAATATGTATATGTTTGAAATTATGTATTAGATACACACTGAGTACCTAAGAATATCAATCTAGAATGACCAAAATCAAGATATATTCTAGCAAAATTACTACAGCTTAAAGGAAAAAAAAGCCTTATTTTTCATCTTGGCAAAATCAGCAGGTGATTTATAAGGGAAAGAAAATTATGTTATCATCAGAACTTTTTTGTTAGTAGTACTTTATACTAAGAGAAAATGGAGTAACATAAAGTTAAGGTACTCAAGGGAAGAAATGTTGGCCAGGGATTTTATATTCATCAGACTTACCTGCCAGTTTAAAGGGTATAGACAAACAAATAGCATTAGAACTCAAAGAAATTGTTCCCAAGATTTCTTCCTGAAGAAGCTTCTAGAGACTGTGCTCCTGAACTACCAAAATGACAAGAGAAGCAGCAACATAAGGCCATGTGGTGTCATTAAATGTTTAGTTACTTATAAAACTCAAGAGTAAATGATTTTAGGACAAGAGAGGATACTATATAATGGCTATATGCTTAGGAATAATATAGTCCAGCTACTAAGCAATAGAGAGTAAAAAGCACATATGTAAAAGAAAAAAATATTCACCCATTCTCAGTAATTATATAGGTAACTAATAATTCTAATATAGTAGAATTACTATTGTTATTCTGAGACCCTTATGTGTGTAATGTGGGAAAAAGTAAATGAATATATGTGGGATATTCTGTTATTCCCTGTGTCCTTGAGACGTAGGATTCTTGGTACAGATGAAGGGTATATAAGAAAGAAGTGAAGTGAAGTGAAATAAAGTGAAGTCACTCAGTCATGTCCGACTCTTTGCGACCCCATGGACTGTAGCCTGCCAGGCTCCTCCGTCCATGGGATTTTCCAGGCAAGAATACTGGAGAGGGTTGCCATTTCCTTCTCCAGATATAAGAGGGAAGTATATATAAAAGTATATAGAAGAACTCTGGTTTAGAATTTGGGTTTGAATTGAACGTATCAGTACAAATGTTATCGTAAAAGATTAAATTATCTTAAAAGTTTTACTAAAGGAAGTGACACTCAGTGGCTGCATTATTTTATCCCCAATTCCTACTTCTCCTACACGGTAAGTCCAGAAACTTGATAAGCCACATTTAACCCTTTAAATCCTTTACTTCTTCTTCATCCCCTCTTAACAGACAATCAGCCTGCAAATTCAAACAACTCTTGTTCAGTTGCTCAGTTGTATCTGACTCTCTGTGACCACATGGACTGCAGCACGCCAGGATTCCCTGTCCTTCACTATCTCCTGGAATTTCCTCAAATTCATATCTATTGAGTCAATGATGCCCTCCAACCATCTCATCCTCTGTCACCCTCTTCTCCTCTTGCCCTCAGTCTTTTCCAATGAATCAGCTCTTCTCATCATGTGGCCAAAGTATTGGAGCTTCTGCTTCAGCATCAGTCCTTCCAATGAATATTCAGGACTGATTTCCTTTAGGATTGACTGATTGGATCTCCTGGCAGTCTGAGGGGCTCTCAAGAGTCTTCTCCAACACCACAGTTCAAAAGCATCAATTCTTTGGTGCTCAGCCTTCTTTATGGTCCAAGTCTCACATCCATACATGACCACTGGAAAAGCCATAGCTTTGACTAGATGGACGTTTGTTGGCAAAATGATGTCTCTGCTTTTTAATATTCTGTCTAGGTTTGTCATAGACTTTCTTCCAAGGTGCAAGAGTCTTTTAATTCATGGCTGCAGTCACCATCCACAGTGATTTTGGAGGCCAAGAAAATAAAGTCTGTCACTGTTGCCATTTTTTTCCGCATCTATTTGCCATGAATTGATGGGACTGGTTGCTGTGATTTTACTTTTTTAATGTTGAGTTTTAAGCTAGCTTTTTCACACTCCTCTTTCACTTTCATCAAGAGGCTCTTTAGCTCATCTTCACTTTCTGTCATAAGGGTGATGTCATCTACATATCTGAGATTACTGATATTTCTCTAACAACTCTACCTTTTAGATATTTCTCAAATCCATCCATTCTTCTCCATCTTAATGGTGCCACCATCTAACCTGGAAGCTCTGCAGTCATCTCCTCAGTGGTCTCCTTGCATCTCTCTTTGCCCCTCCAATCCGTTCCTCATTTTGCAAAATGATCCCTGTATAGTAAGTATGATCATTCCGCTCCACATTTTAAACACATCAGTGGCTTCCCAGAGTCCTGAGAGTGGCTACAATAGCCTGGATGATGCAACCGCTGTTGATGCTGAGTCCTCAGATGCACCATTTCCCTCCAGCTCTGAGTTTTCAGTCCTGCTGGGCTTCTTTTGGCTCCTCAAACATGCCAGAGTTTTTAGGGCCATCACATGGATTGTTTTCTCTTCCTGTTACATATTCTTCCTCCTATTGCAGCATCTCATTCTTCCTTACAGCTTCAGCTTAAATATCACCTTCTCCAGATTCTCCTGATCACCACCCCTAATTAGAGGAAATACCCCTGAGTATTTAACATCCTATACTTCTAAGAACACTGAGCACTTGCATTTTTAATGCCAATTTTCCCCATCAGCATGGGAGTTCCATGAAGAGGGGAATCTACCTATTTCCCACTTAACTCCCATTTCCTAGCACATGGCAGTTACTGATTAAATATTTACTGAATGAATAAAGGAGTGAAAGTGAAAGTCATTCAGTGTCTGACTCTTTGTGACCCCATGAACTATACAGTCCATGGCATTCTCCAGACCATAATACTGGAGTGGGTAGCCTTTCCCTTCTCCAGGGGATCTTCCCAACCCAGGGATCGAACCCAGGTCTCCCACCTTGCAGGCAGTTTCTTTACCAGCTGAGCCACAAGGGAAGCCCATGAATGAGGGAATGGTTGTCTAAATAGGCAAGATTGAGACATAAAAATGTTGGTTAATTTCTTTCCTCTAATCTTTGCATTTATTAAAACCAAGTGTGATGCCATCTATTTTATATTTATAGGAATATTATATGTAGGATATTCTCCCTTTCCACAGTCATTTAATTTTTCCAGTCAGGCCTTTAGATTTAATCATAGAACATTTTATTCTTTCCATCTAAACTTTTAAATGGACTTCCGGGGTGGCGCTAGTGGTAAAAAACAAAAAACAAAAACCCTGCCAATGCAGGAGACATAAAAGATGTGGATTTGATTCCTAGGTTGGGAAGACCCCCTGAAGGAGGGCATGGAAACCCACTCCAGTATTCTTGTCTGGAGAAGCCCATGGACAGAGGAGCATGGTGGGCTACAGTCCATGGGTTGCAAAGAGTCAGACATGACTGAAGTGATTTAGCTTGCCACGGAAAACTTTGAAATAGTTCAATAAAAACGATTAACTAGTATTCTCAATTAGTAATGCTTTTATACTCTGCTTTTAACAGGCTAAGAAAGCACAATGAGGGGAAAGACTATTATCAGAGGTTTTACTAAATTGTAAACAGAACCACTAAGTTATGTCCCAGAGTTAGCCCAGCTTTCTACATTTTTTTCTATTTGAGGTTAGCATTAATGTTCAGAATAAGGACCCTATGGTCCTCTGAAGTCCCACATCATGAAAAAGAGATTTAATTATCTTGGCCTAAAAGTGGGTAACTATTTTTATGAGGACTTTCAGTAATAAAGGTAAAAACAGGAAAAACAAAATAAAATTAATGGGTTGTTTGTATAGTAACTAAGTTAACAACAAAATAAATTAACCAGAACACATTACTTCTGAGCATCCTGGAAACGTTCGAACTCCTCTTTTATGTTACTATATATTTCTTAGTTGCTTTGACATCCTATGTAATTTATATGTGTGTATTTTCTCACATAAATCTTATGTCAGCTGTACATTATTTCTGTTGTGCAAATCAAGATTTCTTAATAAACCATTGTTTTAATTTCTGAAAAAAAATATTGGACTAAAACTTTGGTTTGCTGTGAAGCATGCATCGTAGAGAAGTGACCCATCACAACAGTTATGAACCATTGTTTCTACTGTGGGAGTGAGAAGCTCTGAAGCTCCTTAGCTTCAGGATAAATGTGCCCTGAGTTCAGCTGTGCAGTGTGGTTGCTTGATCTGACCTCTGACCTTGCTTTTGCCTTGGCACTATGAGTAATTGGTCTGGCCTGGGCCCTTGTTTATCCACCTGTGCCTCTGTCTTAGGATATGGCTCACCTCATCTTCAGAGGTAATGACCTGCAGAGCCATCCCTGACCAGCTCATCTCTGCTATGGCTAAAACAGGAAGAAGGAGATGGAGAAAGAACACCAAGGACATACCTGCAATAATCTGGGTGATAAGAATTTGAACTTCAGTGGAGCAGAGAGAACAGGGAGAAGAGAGGGTGAACTTGACTGGTTATAGGGGATGAAAAAAGGAAAGCAGTACATGGAATTAATACCAAATGACTGGGAGAGGGGGAATGGATGTAGAAAAGTTGCTAATGTGGGTCTGCATATCTATATTAGCTGAAAATATGACAGTAAAATTGTGTCAATACAGAAAGTCTCAAATTATGTCTACTTTATTCATATTCACAGGATTCAGGAAGAATTTTGGCAAATAATCTTCCTTTAGAACAACCAAACACATATTATTATATTCAAGATTGTGAGTCAAAATATTTCTTAGAACACAGGCTATGCATGCTGTTCATATACATTATCACTGCCTTTCATATTGTAGAGAATGTAACATGCAGTGCCTACCCAGATAAAAGGTAACACATTAAAGAGGTGAAGGTGGCAGACTTGGGCCAGACTTCCTGGCACCAAATCCAGCTTTGTCACTGAGGAGACCCTTGTATGGCTAAGAGCAAGTTACATATGCTGTCATCCTCAGTTTCCGCATTTGGACGGTGGAGATACTATAGTTATATACCTTGTAGTATTAAAGTTGTTATGACAATTGAATTATTAATTATAAAATAAACTTTAGAATTGTACCTGGCATGTACAGAGTAAGTACTAAGTATTTCATAAATAAATGTTTTCTAAGATTCTCCTAATTCTCAGATTATCTAATTTTATAGAAGAGTGTGTTCTGCCCAGTCTTTAGCCTTGTTTTACTTTGCCTTTAGGTGATTCTACATTGACAAATATTTTAAAACATACCATTTATGTTAGTGTTAGTCACTCAGTTGTGTCTGACTCTTTGCGACCCCATGGACTTCAGCCTGCCAGGCTCCTCTGTACATGGAATTTCCCAGGCAAGAGTACTGGAGTGGGTTGCCATTTCTTCTTTAGGGGATCTTCGTGATCCAGTGATCGAACCTGGGTCTCCTGAATTGCAGGCAGATTCTTTATCATCTAAGCCACAAAGGAAACCCATGTATGTCAGAGGACCTAGTTAAAGGACAAAAGTCTGCTCAGTGCACACTCATGCCTTTCCCTGGGCCATTTAATTCCTTTGCTGCAGCAGTAGCATCTGCCGGTCCCTCAAGAGAGGGCTCTGAAGGCAGGACTTGCAGAGCCGGGAGGCAGCCTGGTTTCATCCTGGCATCCCATTGCTTCTGTGTCACTCCATCCTAACTGATTAATAGACTGCATGTGCGTCATCCTACTCCCATCTTTAGCAGCATGCAAACTCCTTTAATCCTTCCTTATCTTGAACTTTGCTAACCTTCTGAGCTATAAACCTTTCAGTTCAGTTCACTTCAGTCGCTCAGTGGTGTCCGACTCTTTGCGACCCCATGAATCGCAGCACGCCAAGCCTCCCTGTCCATCACAACTCCCGGAGTTCACTCAGACTCACGTCCATCGAGTCAGTGATGCCATCCAGCCATCTCATCCTCTGCCGTCCCCTTCTCCTCCTGCCCCCAATCCCTCCCAGCATCAGAGTCTTTTCCAATGACTCAACTCTTCTCATGAGGTGGCCAAATACTGGAGTTTCAGCTTTAGCATCAGTCCTTCCAAAGAAATCCCTTTATAAAGCTATAAATGAAATCTTATGGATCTACAAGTCTGGCACTTAAAACACATGAGAATTCCTTAGCAAATATACTTTCTTTTCCTTGAAGAGTGAAAGTCACTCAGTCATGTCCAACTCTGCCACCCCATGGACTGTATGTAGCCCACCAGACTCCTCCGTCCATGGAGTTTTCCAGGTAAGAATGCTGGAGTGGGTTGCCATTCCTTTCTCCAGGGGATCTTCCTGATCCAGGGATTGAATCCCAGTGTCCTGCATTGCAGGCAGGTTCTTTACCACTGAGCTACCTGGGAAGCCCTTTTATTCCTTACTTTCAACTGAAATTCAGTTCATTAGTAGTTAAAAAGAGGAAAACTGTGCTTGTCCATGGTTAATGCCTCCTTCCTACCAGTAGGTTATTTATTGATTAGTTGGAAATTTCCAGGATCTATGACTTGGCAAGGATCATTAATATTTTCATGATTTCCAATACCAATTGGTGTTTGGTATTAGTTTATAAATTACTGCTTCATTTCTAGACTCTTAGATCAATTTAACCTCCTAGAAGGTATCTAAGAACTTTTTTGGCCTGTCAAAATTCTGTCTGATAGAATTTTTCTTGGTACATTTACTTATGACCTCACACTCCTGAGCAGGTTTATATTTTTAAAATACACATAGGTGAGAGGGCATCACATGGCAAGAGCAATGGTCCTGCATCCTTACAGATTTATATGAGAAGAGAAAACAGCCTACAAATGAGAAGTAATAATAGAAACAATAAGGAAATAATGATAACAGCATTTATTGTGTCTTATGCCAAGGGCCACACTAAGCAGTTCTTTATATGTTATATTATATAGGGCTTCCTTTGTGGCTTAGGCTGGTAAAGAATCCACCTGCAACTGGGGACACCTGGATTTGATCCCTGAGTTGGGTAGATCGCCTGGAGAAGGGAAAGGTTACCCACTCCAGTATTCTGGCCTAGAGAATTCCATGGACTATACAGTCCAGGGGGTCACAAAGAGTGGGACACGACTGAGTGACTTTAAAAAAAAATAGAGGACACACCCTAAGGTGATATCTGTATTTTAAAGATAATTTTTAACCAATATATTTCATAACAAGATTACATTAGTGAATAAGATTACATTGGATACACTACTTTATGAACTGCATTGCATTTGTAAATCATATCTTAGTTTCCCTTTCCCCTTTTAAAATCACAGTAGACCTCTTTCCATGTCAGTATCTCTGAATCTCACATTTGGCTAATACTTATTAATCTGACTTTTACCTTTTCCATTACACATGTTTAAAATAAAAAATGCATAAATGTAACATAAGTATATTTATTCAAATAATTTAAAACCTGATTATAGATATGGATATACAGATAGACACAGATAAAATATATAATCCATTGTATATCAAAAAGTATTTGTGGTGGCAGAGATTTAAAGAAAAAACTAAAAACAAAAGGTGTAATTATTTAGTTACTTCATTGTAAAACATGTTCTTTTGTAAACAGATAATTTCATGAATTTAATAAATTTTAAATTGTGCACCATTGTTTTTATAAAAGCTGTAAAGTGTCCATGGTATGGACCTAACAGAAGCATAAAATATTAAGGAGCGGTGGCAAGAATACACAGAAGAACTGTATAAAGAAGATCCTCATGAACCAGATAACCACAATGGTGTGATTACTCACCTAGAGCCAAATATCCTGGAATGTGAAGTCAAGTGGGCTTTAAGAAGCATCATTATGAACAAAGCTGCTGGAGGCAATGGAATTCCAGTTGAGCTATTTCAGATCCTTAACAGTGGCCACAGGACTGGAAAAGGTCAGTTTTTATTCCAATATCAAAGAAAGGCAATGCAAAAGAATGCTCAAACTACTGCACAGTTTTAGTCATCTCACATGCTAGAAAAGTAATGCTCAAAATTCCCCAAGCCAGCTTCAACAGTATGTGAACCATGAACTTCCAGATGTTCAAGCTGGATTTAGAAAAGGCAGAGAAACCAGAGATGAAATTGCCAACATCCATTGGATCATAGAAAAAGCAAAAGAGTTTCAGAAAAACATCTACTTCTGCTTTACTGACTATGCCAAAGCCCTTGACTGTGTGGATCACAACAAACTCTGGAAAATTCTTAAAGAGATGGGAATATCAGACCACCTTACCTGCCTCCTGAGGAGTCTGTATGCAGGTCAAGAAGGAACAGTTAGATCCGGACATGGAACAACAGACCAGTTCCAAGTCAGGAAAGGAGTACATCAAGGCTACATGTTGACACCCTGCTTATTTAACTTCTATGCAGAGTACATCATGCGAAATGCCACACGGGGTGAAGCACAAGCTGGAATCAAGAATGCTGGGAGAAGTATCAATAACCTCAGATATGCAGAGATACCACCCTTATGGCAGAAAGTGAAGAACTGAAGAGCCTCTTTATGAAAGTGAAAGAGGAGAGTGAAAAAGTCGGCTTAAATCTCAACATTCATAATAGTAAGATCATGGCATCCAGTCCCATCACTTCATGGCAAACAGATGGGAAACAATGTATACAGTGACAGACTTTACTTTTGGGGGCTCCAAAATCACTGCAGATGGTGACTGTAGCCATGAAATTAAAAGACACTTGCCCCTTGGAATAAAAGCTATGACTAACCTAGACAGCACATTAAAAATCAGAGATATTCCTTTGCCAAAAAAGGTCTGTCTAGTCAAAGCTGTGGTTTTTCCAGTAGTCATGTATGGATGTGAGAGTTGGGTGCTGAAGAACTGATGCTTTTGAACTGTGGTGTTGGAGAAGACTCTTGAGTGTCCCTTGGACTGAAAGAAGATCCAACCAGTCCCTCCTAAAGGAAATCAGTCTTGAATATTCACTGGAAGGACTGATGCTGAAGCTGAATTTCCAATACTTTGGCCACCTGATGCGAAGAACTGACTCACTGGAAAAGACTCTGATTCTGGGAAAGATTGAAAGCAGGAGGAGAAGGGGATGACAGAGGATGAGATGGTTTGGTGGCATCACTGACTCAATGGACATGATTTTGAGCAGGCTCTGGGAGTTGGTGATGGACAGGGAAAACTGGTGTGCTGCGGTCCATGGGGTTGCGAAGAGTCAGACATGACTGAGTGACTGAACTGAAAGTGTCCTTGAAAACAATTAACGTATCATATGCAGACACACACATATGCACATATACATACCCCATTTCACAAATGTATATAGTCCCCTGTCAATCTAATATATAGTACTGGACCTCTGTCATCAAAAAATATAAATGTGAAATCTATGTTTTCTCTCAACATTATATAAGAACACTTGCTTGCTCAATCCAGTCATTGTGGGCATAAAATGATCAAGCAAAGTCAAAAGATTTTACTTCATGAATGTTTAAGTGTCATAGAAGATTCAATTTTAATTATTGGTAGTGGTTTCAATTGTTTTTAAAATTTTTTTAAAGTTTTTTAAACTTTTAACATTTTAAAAATAACTTAGCAATTATTCTTAATTGGTAAAACAAGTTTAACCAAGACTTAAAGGCAATAATTCAACAGAGACCACAAAGCCCAGGAACATCACTTGGCATTTTCAGGAGAAGTGACGATTTCAGAGGAAAATAAATGTTCTGCAGGAAATGAAAACCAAAAGACATTACTTTTATTCCTGAAAATTTATAACTAATTAAATTTTTCTTGTATTGCTAGTCATATTTCCTTCTCCAGTTTCAGTACTATGATGTATAAAATATTGCACAACCTTGTACCTATACATTTTGAAATTGTAGCCTTTTTCATCCCATCAGCATTTGTGTGTATAGTGAATAGTATAATTCATTAGAAACATGACTTAATTAATTATACTTTAAAATGTACACTGCCTATACTTTGGGAGATGTCTATGTAATAAAATCATCTTTTGATATCAGAACATTCTAGAAAGTAGTTATATATACAATAAAAGACAATTTAGGAATGGCACATCTGGAAAAAGCCCACTCAGTAAAAACTAACTGTGGTTATTGACTTTGATTTTAAAAAGGGGAAGGGAAACTAAGATGTATAACATTTTTTGAAAATTAAGAAGCATATATAAGCTTCTAAGGACAGAAAATAAACCATAGATAGCTTATGTTCAGTGTTTAATACAGTTTCACATGGAAGTTAGCTCTCAGAGCTTTAATGGGGATGATGGTGCTCCTCTCTACGCTGGAGGAAACAATTCCGTTATTTTGAGGTGTCTGCATTATCCACATGAGTATTCATTGTTCAAAGGAGGGATGCAGAATGGGAAGGAGATTCATATTTATGCCTCTTCATTAATGTTTATATATATTGAACCCTCTCCACATGCCAGAAATTGTGTGTGGGACTGAAAAAGAAAAGCTTGATTTTTGTCCTGCTTGAACTTACATTTTACCATGTGATGAAAGCTCATTATGGTAAGTACCCTACTATGCAGGCAGTGAGTGCAAAGGGCTATGGAACACAGAAGGGAAGGCACTGCTCTTATCCAGGAGTCAGAGAAAGCTTTCCTGTGTGTTTCTCAGTCCCCATTCTTGCTGCCCTGTATTAGGTTGTCCTCGTCTTGCACCCTGCTTTTAGCCATAGTCTCCTAACTGGTCATCCTGCCTCACGTCCTTGCTCCTGTCCACTCTAAATCTAATTTAGAAGCTTTCACTCTCCCTACATCACTCTCAGGATTGCGTTCAAACACAGTATTATGTCTCAAAACATCTTTAATAGTTGGGATGCCATGTTCTTCCCATCCTAATCTCTAGCCATCTTGTTACATTGGACGCTAACGTGTAACTAAACTACCTTGAGTTCCAAGGACACATTATGTTTATGCATCTTATCTGCCCCTGGTTCATGTACTTCCTCTTTCTAGAACATTCTCATCCCTTTTACTGCACCTGTACCTGGTTAATTCATTCTCATTGTTTAGGTTTCTGTTCAGATGTATTCATCCAAGCCAAAAACAAAAGTGTCTTCCAACTGTCTTCCCTTTTTCTTGTCCTTTTCATTTAATCATCAAATCCTAAAAATTCTAAGCCTAAAGCACAAGCTGGAATCAAGATTGCCAGGAGAAATATCAATAACCTCAGATATGCAGATGACACCACCCTTATGGCAGAAAGTGAAGAGGAACTAAAAAGCCTCTTGATGAAGGTGAAAGAGGAGAGTGAAAAAGTTGGCTTAAAACTCAACATTCAGAAAACAAAGATCATGGCATCCAGTCCTATCACTTCATGAGAAATAGATGGGGAAACAGTGGAAACAGTGTCAGACTTTATTTTTTTGGGCTCCAAAATCACTGCAGATGATGACTGCAGCCATGAAATTAAAAGACACTTACTCCTTGGAAGGAAAGTTATGACCAACCTAGATAGCATATTCAAAAGCAGAGACATTACTTTGCCAACAAAGGTCCGTCTAGTCAAGGCTATGGTTTTTCCTGTGGTCATGTATGGATGTGAGAGTTGGACTGAGAAGAAGGCTGAGCGCCGAAGAATTGGTGCTTTTGAACTGTGGTGTTGGAGAAGACTCTTGAGAGTCCCTTGGACTGCAAGGAGATCCAACCAGTCCATTCTGAAAGAGATCAGCCCTGGGATTTCTTTGGAAGGAATGATGCTAAAGCTGAAATTCCAGTACTTTGTCCACCTCATGTGAAGAGTTGAGTCATTGGAAAAGACTCTGACGCTGGGAGGGATTGGGGGCAGGAGGAAAAGGGGACGACAGAGGATGAGATGGCTGGATGGCATCACTGACTCGACGGACGTGAGTCTGAGTGAACTCCGGGAGTTAGTGATGGACAGGGAGGCCTGGCGTGCTGTGATTCATGGGGTCGCAAAGAGTCAGACACGACTGAGCGACTGAACTGAACTGAAGCATCTTTACTGTGAATTATTTAAATTTCTCCTACTTACTAACGCATACCTGCAAGGTTGGTATTCTTGTTCCCCTGGTAAAACTAAAGCTAAAAGGGATTAAGTTGCCAACTCAGGAGCACACATTTAATAGGTCACACATCTGGGATGAAATCAAATTCCATCTGACTTCAAAGCCAAAATGCTCTAGCACATTGCCTTTCTCCTACGTTTCCAGACTGAACCATTGGGTGTTTGGTCCAAAAATGTTTTTACTTTAAGATGTTTAATTTAATTTTTTGTTTCTTCCATATTTATATAAAAATCAGTGGCTAACAAAATTGAGTACTAGACTTTTACTTTATATTTCTAAGGGATAGAAAGTGAGAAATAATTGAAAAGTGAATGAAGCAGATACTTTCATTTTAAGTAAAAGAAAAATAAATTATTTAAAGAGGATTTCAGGCTGATCTCACTTTATATGTAGAATCTAACAAAGCTGAATACATAGAGACGTAAGTAAAATGGTGGTTACCAGGGACAGGGAAATGGGATAAACGGGGAGATGTTGGTCAAAAGGTACAAAGTTGCAGTTATGTAAAATTAATGGGCTAGAGATCTCAAGTACAGCATGATAATTATAGTTAATAATTCCATATTGAATACTGGAAATTTGCTAGGAGAGTAGACTACAGATATGCTTACTCTCACAAGAAAGGTAACTATGTGAGTAAATGGATATATTAATTAGCTTGACCATAGTAATCATTTGCTATGTGTACATATATCAAATCATCATGTTGTAAACCTTCAATATAATGAATTTTATGAAAAAATAAAAATTATAATCAGACAAAAATGTCATTGTAGTTATGAATCTCCTATGAACAAATAAAAATTTTAAGATATTGCAAGCAAACTGTAGGAAATTCTACCACCATTGGTAGCAAATTTTCTATATTTTGTAGATTATATATATAATAATGTATTCACATGTATCATACTTCCTGCTACTCACTCTTTTGGGGGAAATGGAGAATATTGAAACAAAAGATCCAGTCTTGAAAGCAAAGCCCTTACAATATGGTAGAATTACATTTTGACTTAAATACATTCAGATCTAAGGGATAAAACAGGCCTGACAGACATTGAAGTCCCTGTCTTTAGACATTCGCCAGAATGGTCTTGATGGGTACACAGTCCAAATTTGTGAAAGTGACACTACAGTGAAGATAAACATCAGTATGAATGAGAGACTACTTCCAGATTGGAGAAATGCTAGCTGACTTTCACTGAGTAATCCCAAATTGACTTTGGCAAGGACAGAGCCTGTCTAGTTTGAGGAGATCCTTCCAAATTAATTATTATAATTTTAAAACCATAAAAGAATACAGAGGCAGAGAAGTGAGAGAGAAGTGAAAGTTTGTCTCAAATGTTGACATGAGAGGGGCAGAAAGTTTCATGTGGAATCACTGTATCCATTTTTGATTTTTTAATGCATCAGAAAAATTGTAAACAATTTTTTTACATTTATATATACATTACTTAAATAGTCATTGCAAGTAGAGAATATTTGAGTAGTGATTAGATACATTTTTATCACAAATGAATAGCTTTGGTCTTTTTCAATTTGTTTTGTTTCAGTTTCAGATAAATATTTGTGGACAGTTGTCTAACCTAAGGGGAAATATAGAACTTTTGCTTTTTACTGAAGATTTCAGTTGGTTTTATCACAGAGTTAGTCTCTAATGATTAGTAAAATCTGTGTTTTATTTCTGCTGCAGTTGATTTGAAATGTTTCAGAATAAAGGCAAAACAAAAGAGAATTTCAGATAAAGGAAGATAAAGTCTTCTAATATATCTTAGAAATGATAAAGAACAAGAAAGAACAAATAAAATTTCACAGAAACATACCCATGGTATAACTTGAAAACAAAGAGTGATCAAACTTCAATATAACTGAAATAAGAAAATGGAAAACAAACCTACTAAATCCTAGTGCAAGATCACATCCTCCTGACAGCTCTGCTCTACCGTGGCCTGCTTAGCAAGGACAGACCAAGAAAATCCATGGGTAAGAGAGAAGAAAGCTAGTGGAGAGTTTCAGGTTGGTCTAAAAGCACTGTCAGAAAGACTATGCTATGCTTAGTCACTCAGTCGTGTCTGACTCTTTGTGACCCCATGGACTGTAGCCCGCCAGGCTCCTCTGTCCATGGGATTCTCCAGGCAAGAATATTGGAGTGGATAGGCTATCCTTTTGCTAGGGGATCTTCCCAACCCAGGGACTGAATCAAGGTCTCCTGCATTGCAGGCAGATTCTTCACCATCTGAGCCACCAGGAAAGCCCAAGAATACTGGAGTGGGTAGCCTATCTCTTCTCCAAGGGAAATTCCGTACCTGAACTGGGGTCTCCTGCATTGCAAGCAGATTCTTTACCAGCTGAGCTACCAGGGAAACCCCAGAAAGACTAAGCCTACACTTAGTCTGATACTAAAAAAAAAAATGCGCCTTGGTAGATCAGAGGGAAAGAGCTACAGTATATGTTTAGCATTCTTGAAAATGTATACCTTCTAGGGGGAAAGGCAAAAATGATGTGAAAAGCCCCCTTTGGCTATTTATTAAGTAGTGAAAGATAAAAGAGGCCAAAAAGAGAAGTCTCTGTCCAGAAAGACAATGGATAACCAGAAATTTGAAGGATATACAACCTGATCTCCAACCACCAAAAGAGCAACAGTCTACTCACCTATCTGAGCTTTGCAATATTAACAGAAGAGGGTACAATTGAACTAGGAATCTTGTACAATACAAAAAGGAACACAAAATGTTCCAGTTGTCCTGCATCCATACCAAAACATGGTGTGATCATTGTTTTTAATTTTAGCCATCCTAACTGCAGCCATGAAATTAAAAGATGCTTGCTCCTTGGAAGAAAAGTTATGACCAACCTAGACAGCATATTAAAAAGCAGAGACATTACTTTGCCAACAAAGGTCTGCCTAGGCAAAGGTTTGGTTTTTTCCAGTAGTCATGTATGGATGTGCTACTGTTGCTGCTGCTGCTAAGTCTCTGCAGTCATGTCTGACTCTGTGCGACCTCATAGACAGCAGCCCACCAGGCTCCCCCATCCCTGGGATTCTCCAGGCAAGAACACTGGAGTGGGTTGCCATTTCCCCCTCCAACGCATGAAAGGGAAGAGGGAAAATGAAGTCACTCAGTCGTGTCCAAGTCTTAGTGACCCCATGGACTGCAGCCCACCAGGCTCCTCTGTCCATGGGATTTTCCAGGCAAGGGTACTGGAGTGGGGTGCCAGTGCTTTCTCCAGTATGGATGTGAGAAGTGGACTATAAAGAAAGCTGAGCACCAAAGAATTGATGCCTTTGAACTGTGGTGTTGGAGAAGACTCTTGAGAATCCCTTGGACAGCAAGGAGATCCAACCAGTCCATCCTGAAGGAAAGGAGTCCTGAATATTCATTGGAAGGACTGATGCTATAGCTCAAGCTCCAATACTTAGGCCATCTGATGTGAAGAACTGACTCATTTGAAAAGACCCTGATGCTGGGAATGATTGAAGGCAGGGGGAGAAGGGGATGACAGAGGATGATGTGACTGGATGGCATCACTGACTCAGTGGACATGAGTTTGAGTAAACTCAGGGAGTTGGTGATGGACAGGGAAGTGTGTTGTGCTGCGGTCCATGGGGTTGCAAAGAGTTAGACATGACTGAGTGACTGAACTGAATTGAATAAGTATGCACTGATATCACATAAAGGTTATCGTTTGCATTAATTTTATGGCTAATAACATTGAGCATCTTTTCTTATGCATATTTGTCATCCATATTTATTTTTTGATAAAACATCTGTCAAATCTTTGCTAATTTTTAGCTGGGTTCTTTATTTCATTGGGTTCTTTTTTTCTTTTTAATCAATTTTGTTTACATAAAAGTTCTTTATGTATTCTGGATACAAGTCCTTTATCAGGTAGGTAATTTGCAAACAGTCAGTGACTTGCCTTTTAATTCTATTAACAGTGTCTTACAAAAAGTGAAAGTTCTTTACCTTGATGAAGCACAATTTACTAATTTTTAAATTTATGGATCATTACTTTGGTGTCATATCTAGGATTCTCAAAATTGTCTAATCTGTAGGCATAAGGTAGTTCATAATATTCTATTATCCTTTTAACATCTGTAGAGTCAGTAATAATGTCACTTTTCATTCTTGGCATTGTTTCTAATCTGGCAGAGCTTTATAATTTATTTATTTTTAATTGAAGCATAATTGCTTTACAAATTGTGTTGTTTCTGCCATATATCAACATGAATCAGCCATAGGTATACATATGTCCCTTCCCTCTTGAACCTCCCTCCAACCTCCCACCTCATCCTACCCCTCAAGGTTGTCACAGATTACCTCAAGGTTGTCACAAATTACTGGGTTTGAGCTCCATGCATCACAGAGCAAATTCCCACTGGCTATCTATTTTACATATGGTAGTATATATGTTGGAGAAGGCACTGGCACCCCACTCCAGTACCCTTGCCTGGAAAATCCCATGGACGGAGGAGCCTGGTGGGCTGCAGTCCATGGGGTCACTAAGAGTCGGACACAACTGAGCGACTTCACTTTCACTTTTCACTTTCATGCATTGGAGAAGGCAATGGCACCCCACTCCAGTACTCTTGCCTGGAGAATCCCAGGGATGGGGGAGCCTGGTGGGCTGTGGTCTATGGGGTCGCACAGAGTTGGACATGACTGAAGTGATTTAGCAGTATATATGTTTCAATGCTTCTCTCAATTTATCCCACACTTTCCTTCCCCCACTGTGTTCACAAGTCTATTTTGTCTGCATCTCAACTGCTGCCCTGCAAATAGATTCATCAGTTCCATCTTTTTAGACTACATATATATATATGTGTTAGTTGGAGAAGGCAATGGCAACCCACTCCAGTACTCTTGCCTGGAAAATCCCATGGACGGAGGAGCCTGGTAGGGTGCAGTCCATGGGGTTGCGAAGAGTCGGACACGACTGAGCGACTTAACTTTCACTTTTCACTTTCATGCATTGGAGAAGGAAACAGCAACCCACTCCAATGTTCTTGCCTGGAGAATCCCAGGGATGGGGGAGCCTGGTGGGCTGCCATCTATGGGGTCGCATAGAGTTGGACATGACTGAAGTGACTTAGGCTCTAGGTTCATTCACCTCATCAGAACTGACTCAAATGGGTTCCTTCTTATGGCTGAGTAATACTCCATTGTATGTACCACAGCTTCTTTATCCATTCATCAGTTGATGAACATCTGGCTTGCCTCCTAACTATTGTAAATAGTGCTGTAATGAACATTGGGATGCCTGTTCTTTTTCAGTTATTGTTTCCTCAGGGTAAATGCCCAGAAGGGGGATTCTTGGGTCATATAGTAGTTTTATTCCAATTTTTTTAAAGGAATCTCCTTACTGTTCTTCAAAGCGGCTGTATCAATTTGCATTCCTACCAACAATGCAAGAGGGTTCCCTTTTCTCCATACCCTCTCCAGCATTTATTGTTTGTAGATTTTTTGATGATGGCCATTCTGACTGGTGTTAAGTGATACCTCACTGTACTTTTGATTTGCATTTCTCAATAATGAGTGACATTAGGCATCTTTTCATGTGCTCATTAACTGTCTGCACGTCTTATTTGGAGAAAGGTCTGTTTAGGTCTTCTGCCCACTTTTGATTGGGTTGTTTGTTTTTCTGGTATTGAGCTACATGAAGTGTTTGTATATTTTGGAGATTAATCATTTCTCAGTTGCTTCATTTGTTATTATTTTCTCCTATTCTGAGGTTGTCTTTTCATCTCGTTTATAGTTTCTTTTGTTGTGCAAAAACTTTTAAGCTTAATTAGGTCCCATTTGTTCTTTTGTTGTTGTTGTTTGTTAATTTTTTTGTTTTTATTTCCATTTCTCTAGGAGGTGGATCTTGCTGTGGTATATATCAAGGAGTGTACTGCCTATGTTTTCCTCTAAGAGCTTCATATTTTTTGGCTTTATACTCAGGTCTTTAATCTATTTAGAGTTTATTTTCATATATGGTTTAAGGAGGAGTTCTAGCTTCATTCTTTTGCTTGTAGTTGTCCAGTTTTCCAAGCAGCACTTATTGATGAGGCTGTCTTTTCTCCGTTGTATATTCTTGCCTACTTTTCAAAGATAAGGTACCCATAGGTGTATGGATTTATTCTTGGACTTTCTATCTTTTTCCATTGGTCTATATTTCTGCTTTTGTGCCAGTACTGTATTGTTTTGATGACTGTAGCATTATAGTAGTCTGAAATCAGGAAGGTTGACTCCTTTAGCTCCATTTTTCTTTCTCAGGATTGCTTTGGCTATTTGGGGTCTTTTGTGTTTCCATACAAATTGTGAAATTTTTTGTTCTATTTCTGTGAAAAAAATTGGTAGTTTGATAGAGATTGCATTGAAAATGTAGATTGCTTTGGGTAGTATATTCATTTTCAAATATTGATTCTTCCAACCCAAGAAGATGATATATCTCTCCATTTGTGTTATCTTTGATTTCTTTCATCACTGTCTTATAGCTCTCTGCATACAAGTCTTTTGTCTCTAGGTAAGTTTATTCCTAGCATTTTATTCTTTTTGTTGTAGTGGTGAATTGGATTGTTTCCTTAATTTCTCTTCCTGATTTTTCATTGTTCGTGTATAGGAATGAAAAGGATTTTTGTGTATTATTTTTATATCCTACAACTTTTGCCATATTTATTGATTAGCTCTAGTAATTTTCTGGTGGCAGCTTTAGGGTTTTCTATGCAGAGGATCATGTCATCTGCAAACAGTGAGAGTTTTCCAATCTGAACTCCTTTTATTTCTTTGTCTTCTCTGATTGCTGTGGCTATGACTTCCAAAACTGTTGATAATAGTGGTGAGAGTGGGCACCTTTGTTTTGTTCCTGATCTTAGAGGAAATCCTTTTGGTTTTTCTCCAGATAGAATTTTATAGATTGTATTGTTCTCAAAACAACAACAATAACAAACCTCCAAATAATGCTGGTACTGAAACTACACCTACCCAATTTCTTATAGGCAGTCAATCTAGGGTATATCTATTCATCTTTTCATCCATTCAGCAGACATTTACTGAGAATTTACTAGATACATTGAGAATACGTTAGGTAAAAAGCCCATGCCTTCATAGAATCTACATTATTGTGAGAGAAACAGATAATAAACAAGACAAATAAGTAGAATGTGTTGATGTTGATGATATGTGGTAAGATGAAATAAAAAGCAGGGTATGTTAGAGGTTTGGATTTTACTTTAAATAGTAACCAGAGAAGACCTCAGTGAGAAGGTGACTATTAAGTGAAGACTTGAACTCGGATATTAGGCAGAGCATAGAAGTACAAAAGCACAAGCATGCTTGTCACATAAAGGAAGAGCAGTGAGGTCAGAGTGGCAAGAGAAAAAGGTCTACTCGAGTGGGGCTGGGCTCCATACAGAGAACAAGCACAAAGTCCAGATTGTGCCTGGCATTGTATATCACGGTAAGAACCTTGTTTTTGTTTTGAGACAGGGAGCAGTTGTAGAATTTTGAGATGAGAGGTGACACAATCTGACTAATGTTTTTTTTTTTTTAAATTTTATTTTATTTTTAAACTTTACATAATTGTATTAGTTTTGCCAAATATCAAAAGGAATACGCCACAGGTATACATGTGTTCCCCATCCTGAACCCTCCTCCTTCCTCCCTCCCCATTCCATCCCTCTGGGTCGTCCCAGTGCACCAGCCCCAATCATCCAGTATCGTGCATCGAACCTGGACTGGCGACTCATTTCATACATGATATTTTACCTGTTTCAATGCCATTCTCCCAAATCTTCCCACCCTCTCCCTCTCTCACAGAGTCCATAAGACTGTTTTATACATCAGTGTCTCCTTTGCTGTCTCGTACACAGGGTTATTGTTACCATCTTTCTAAATTCCATATATATGCATTAGTATACTGCATTGGTGTTTTTCTTTCTGGCTTACTTCACTCTGTATAATAGGCTCCAGTTTCATCCACCTCATTAGAACGGATTCAAATGTATTCTTTTTAATGGCTGAGTAATACTCCATTGTGTATATGTACCACTGCTTTCTTATCCATTCATCTGCTGATGGACATCTAGGTTGCTTCCATGTCCTGGCTATTATAAACAGTGCTGTGATGAACATTGGGGTACACGTGTCTCGTTCCCTTCTGGTTTCCTCAGTGTGTATACTCAGCAGTGGGATTGCTGGATCATAAGGCAGTTCTATTTCCAGTTTTTTAAGGAATCTCCACACTGTTCTCCATAGTGGCTGTACTAGTTTGCATTCCCACCAACAGTTTAAGAGGGTTCCCTTTTCTCCACACCCTCTCCAGCATTTATTACTTGTAGACTTTTGGATCACAGCCATTCTGACTGGTGTGAAATGGTACCTCATAGTGGTTTTGATTTGCCTTTCTCTGATAATGAGTGATGTTGAGCACCTTCTCATGTGTTTGTTAGCCATCTGTATGTCTTCTTTGGAGAAATGTCTATTTAGTTCTTTGGCCCATTTTTTGATTGGGTCATTTATTTTTCTGGAGTTGAGCTGTAGGAGTTGCTTGTATATTCTCAAGATTAGTTGTTTGTCAGTTGCTTCATTTGCTATTATCTTCTCCCATTCTGAAGGCTGTCTTTTCACCTTGCTAATAGTTTCCTTTGATGTGCAGAAGCTTTTAAGGTTAGTTAGGTCCCATTTGTTTATTTTTGCTTTTATTTCCAATATTCTGGGAGGTGGGTCATAGAGGATCCTGCTGTGATGTATGTCAGAGAGTGTTTTGCTTATGTTCTCCTCTAGGAGTTTTATAGTTTCTGGTCTTACATTTAGATCCTTAATCCATTTTGAATTTATTTTTGTGTATGGTGTTAGAAAGTGTTCTAGTTTCATTCTTTTACAAGTGGTTGACCAGATTTCCCAGCACCACTTGTTAAAGAGATTGTCTTTAATCCGTTGTATATTCTTGCCTCCTTTGTCAAAGATAAGGTGTCCATATGTGCGTGGATTTATCTCCGGACTTTCTATTTTGTTCCATTGATCTATATTTCTGTCTTTGTGCCAGTACCATGCTGTCTTAATAAATGTGGCTTTGTAGTAGAGCCTGAAGTCAGGTAGGTTGATTCCTCCAGTTCCATTCTTCTTTCTCAAGATTGCTTTGGCTATTCGAGGTTTTTTGTATTTCCATACAAATTGTGAAATTATTTGTTCTAGCTCTGTGAAGAATGCTGTTGGTAGCTTGATAGGGATTGCATTGAATCTATAGATTGCTTTGGGTAGTATACTCATTTTCACTATATTGATTCTTCCAATCTATGAACATGGTATATTTCTCCATCTGTTAGTGTCCTCTTTGATTTCTTTCACCAGTATTTTATAGTTTTCTATATATAGGTCTTTAGTTTCTTTAGGTAGATATATTCCTAAGTATTTTATTCTTTCCGTTGCAATGGTTAATGGAATTGTTTCCTTAATTTCTCTTTCTGTTTTCTCATTATTAGTGTATAGGAATGCAAGTGATTTCTGTGTGTTGATTTTATATCCTGCAACTTTACAATAGTCATTGATTAGTTCTAGTAATTTTCTGGTGGAGTCTTTAGGGTTTTCTATGTAGAGGATCATGTCATCTGCAAACAGTGAGAGCTTTACTTCTTCTTTTCCAATTTGGATTCCTTTTATTTCTTTTTCTGCTCTGATTGCTGTGGCCAAAACTTCCAAAACTATGTTGAATAGTAATGGTGAAAGTGGGCACCCTTGTCTTGTTCCTGACTTTAGAGGAAATGCTTTCAATTTTTCACCATTGAGGATAATGTTTGCTGTGGGTTTGTCATATATATCTTTTATTATGTTGAGGTATGTTCCTTCTATTCCTGCTTTCTGGAGAGTTTTTATCATAAATGGATGTTGAATTTTGTCAAAGGCTTTCTCTGCATCTATTGAGATAATCATATGGTTTTTATTTTTCAATTTGTTAATGTGGTGTATTACATTGATTGATTTGCGGATATTGAAGAATCCTTGCATCCCTGGGATAAAGCCCACTTGGTCATGGTGTATGATCTTTTTAATGTGTTGTTGGATTCTGATTGCTAGAATTTTGTTAAGGATATTTGCATCTATGTTCATCAGTGATATTGGCCTGTAGTTTTCTTTTTTTGTGGGATCTTTGTCAGGTTTTAGTATTAGGGTGATGGTGGCCTCATAGAATGAGTTTGGAAGTTTACCATCCTCTGCAATTTTCTGGAAGAGTTTGAGCAGGATAGGTGTTAGCTCTTCTCTAAATTTTTGGTAGAATTCAGCTGTGAAGCCGTCTGGACCTGGGCTTTTGTTTGCTGGAAGATTTCTGATTACAGTTTCAATTTCCGTGCTTGTGATGGGTCTGTTAAGATTTTCTATTTCTTCCTGGTTGAGTTTTGGAAAGTTGTACTTTTCTAAGAATTTGTCCATTTCTTCCTCGTTGTCCATTTTATTGGCATGCAATTGTTGATAGTAGTCTCTTATGATCCTTTTATTTCTTTGTTGTCTGTTGTGATCTCTCCATTTTCATTTCTAATTTTATTGATTTGATTTTTCTCCCTTTGTTTCTTGATGAGTCTGGCTAATGGTTTGTCAATTTTATTTGTCCTTTCAAAAAACCAGCTTTTGGTTTTGTTGATTTTTGCTATGATCTCTTTTGTTTCTTTTGCATTTATTTCTGCTCTAAGTTTTAAGATTTCTTTCCTTCTACTAACCTTGGGGTTCTTCATTTCTTCCTTTTCTAGTTGCTTTACGTGTAGAGTTAGGTTATTTATTTGACTTTTTTCTTGTTTCTTGAGGTGTGCCTGTATTGCTATGAACTTTCCCCTTAGGACTGCTTTTACCGTCTCCCACAGGTTTTGGGTTGTTGTGTTTTCATTTTCATTCGTTTCTATGCAAATTTTGATTTCTTTTTTGATTTCTTCTGTGATTTGTTGGTTATTCAGCAGTGTGTTGTTCAGCCTCCATATGTTGGATTTTTTAATAGTTTTTCTCCTGTAATTGAGATCTAATCTTACTGCATTGTGGTCAGAAAAGATGCTTGGAATGATTTCTATTTTTTTGAATTTACCAAGGCTAGCTTTATGGCCCAGGATGTGATCTATCCTGGAGAAGGTTCCATGTGCGCTTGAGAAGAAGGTGAAATTCATTGTTTTGGGATGAAATGTCCTATAGATATCAATTAGGTCTAACTGGTCTATTGTATCATTTAAAGTTTGTGTTTCCTTGTTAATTTTCTGTTTAGTTGATCTATCCATAGGTGTCAGTGGGGTATTAAAGTCTCCCACCATTATTGTGTTATTGTTAATTTCTCCTTTCATACTTGTTAGCATTTGTCTTACATACTGCGGTGCTCCCGTGTTGGGTGCATACATATTTATAATTGTTATATCTTCTTCTTGGATTGATCCTTTGATCATTATTTAGTGACCTTCTTTGTCTCTTTTCACCGCCTTTGTTTTAAAGTCTATTTTATCTGATATGAGTATTGCTACTCCTGCTTTCTTTTGGCCCCTATTTGCATGGAAAATCTTTTTCCAGCCCTTCACTTTCAGTCTGTATGTGTCCCCTGTTTTGAGGTGGGTCTCTTGTCGACAACATATGTAGGGGTCTTGTTTTTGTATCCATTCAGCCAGTCTTTGTCTTTTGGTTGGGGCATTCGTCCCATTTACGTTAAAGGTAATTACTGATAAATATGATCCCTTTGCCATTCACTTTATTGTTTTGGGTTTGAATTTATACACCGTCTTTGTGTTTCCTGTCTAGAGAATATCCTTTAGTATTTGTTGGAGAGCTGGTATGGTGGTGCAGAATTCTCTCAGCTTTTGCTTGTCTGAAAAGCTTTTGATTCCTCCTTCATACTTGAATGAGATCCTTGCTGGGTACAATAATCTGGGCTGTAGGTTATTTTCTTTCATCATTTTAAGTATGTCTTGCCATTCCCTCCTGGCTTGAAGAGTTTCTATTGAAAGATCAGCTGTTATCCTTATAGGTAATCCCTTGTGTGTTATTTGTTGTTTTTCCCTTGCTGCTTTTGGTATTTGTTCTTTGTGTTTGATCTTTGTTAATTTGATTACCATGTGTCTTGGGGTGTTTCGCCTTGGGTTTATCCTGTTTGGGACTCTCTGGGTTTCTTGGACTTGAGTGATTATTTCCTTCCCCATTTTAGGGAAGTTTTCAACTATTATCTCCTCGAGTATTTTCTCATGGTCTTTCTTTTTGTCTTCTTCTTCTGGGACCCCTATGATTCGAATGTTGTAGCGTTTAATATTGTCCTGGAGGTCTCTGAAATTGTCCTCATTTCTTTTAATTCGTTTTTCTTTTTTCCTCTCTGATTCATTTATTTCTGCCATTCTATCTTCTAATTCACTAATCCTATCTTCTGCCTCTGTTATTCTACTATTTGTTGCCTCCAGAGTGTTTTTAATTTCACTTATTGCATTATGCATTATATATTGACTCTTTTTTATTTCTTCTAAGTCCTTGTTAAACCTTTCTTGCATCTTCTCAATCCTTGCCTCCAGGCTATTTATCTGTGATTCTATTTTAATTTCAAGATTTTGGATCAATTTCACTATCATTATTCGGAATTCTTTATCAGGTAGATTCCCTATCTCTTCCTCTTTTGTTTGGTTTGGTGGGCATTTATCCTGTTCCTTTATCTGCTGGCTATTCCTCTGTCTCTTCATCTTGTTTAAATTGCTGAGTTTGGGGTGTCCTTTCTGTATTCTGGCAGTTTGTGGAGTTCTCTTTATTGAGGCGTTTCCTCACTGTGTGTGGGTTTGTACAGGTGGCTTGTCAAGGTTTCCTGGTTAGGGAAGCTTGTGTCGATGTTCTGGTGGATGGAGCTGTATTTCTTCTCTCTGGAGTGTAATGAAATGTCCAGTAATGAGTTATGAGATGTCTATGGTTTTGGGGTGACTTCGGGCAGCCTGTATCTTGAAGCTCAGGGCTGTGTTCCTTTGTTGCTGGAGAATTTGCTTGGTATGTCTTGCCCTGGAACTTGTTGGCCCTTGTGTGGTGCTTGGTTTCAGTGTCGGTATGGAGGCATTTGTTGAGCTCCTGTCAATTAATGTTCCTTGGAGTCAGGAGTTCCCTGGAGTCAGTGTTTGGACTTAAGCCTCCTGCTTCCAGTTATCGGTCTTATTTTTACAGTAGTTTCAAAACTTCTCCTTCTATACAGCACCATTGATAAAACATCTACGTTAAAGATGAAAAGTTTCTCTACTGTGAGGGTCACTTATAGAGGTTCACAGCGTTACATGGAGAAGAGAAGAGGGAGGAGGGAGTTAGAGGTGACCCAAATGAGATGAGGTGGAATCAATAGTGGAGAGAGTGGGCTAGCCAGTAGTCACTTCCTTATGTGCACTCCACATCTGGACCGCTCAGAGATGTTCACGGAGTTATACAGAGAAGAGAAGAAGGAGGCAGGAGACAGAGGTGGCCAGAAGGATAAAAGGGGGAAATGAAAAGGAGGGAGACAGATCCAGCCAGTAATCAGTTCCCTAAGTGTTCTCCACCATCTGGAACACACAGAAATTCACAGAGTTGGGTAGAGTAGAGAGGGGTTAGGGAGGAGATACAGGCGACCTGGTGGAGAAAACGGAGAGTCCAAAGGGAGAGAGAGCAGTCAAGCCAGTAATCTCGTTCCCTAGTGAAAAATGGGTCCTGAAGATTGGGTTCTTAAAGGTACAAAATTGGTAACAAATACATAAAAGCAAAAATTAAAAATCTAGAGTAGAGTTTGGAATTTCAAAAATACAATGTTAAAGAAAAGAAGAAGGAAAAGAAAGAGAGAAAAAATGAACAAAGAAAAACAAACAAGGTTGCAAAAATTATAAAGAAACTACAGGTACAAAATTGATAACTAATACCAAAAAGCAAAAGTTAAAAATCTAGAGTAGAGTTTGGAATTTCAAAAATAAAATGTTAAAAAAAAGAAGAAGAGAAATAAAGAGAGAAAACAAACAAACCAACAAAAACAATGTCACAAAAATTATAAAGAAAATACAGGTACAAAATTGATATCAAATACCAAAAAGCATAAATTAAAAATCTTGAGTAGAGTTTGGAATTGCAGATATACGATGTTATACAAAAGAAGAAGAGAAAGAAACAGATGGAAAAAAAAAATCACAGAAATTATGAAAAAAACTATAGGTACAAAATTGATAACATATACCAAAAGGCTAAAATTAAAAATCTAGAGAAGAGTTTGGAATTTCAAAAATACAATGTTAAATAAAAGAAGAAAAAGAGAGAAAAAAAAAACACAGTCAAAAAATTATAAAATATATATATGAAGTTTGCTGAAGAAGAAAAAAAAGGGTCTTTTTTTTTTTTTGCAAAGTAATAGTTATAAAAGTGAAAATTAAAGGACAATAGAGGACTTAAAATTTAAAAAAAAAAATTAAAAAAAATAAGAAAGAAAGATTGATCGTAAAAATAGTAAAAATATATCTAGGTCTTTCTCTGGTTTTGTTGTGAGTATTGTGGGTTCAGTTCATTTTTGGCTAGTTCCTTGGTCCGACTTATATTTCTCAAGATCTATAGGCCCCTTCCTATGTAGTCCGTAGTAACCACAGGGTTTTAATCTATGGCCTGTAGCTTCCAAGGCGTTTCCCTCTGTTATAGCTTCTTCTGTTTGCTGGTCTCTTCAGTGTCTGGTTCCCGCCCTGACACAAAGGGGACGGTGGAGGACACTTTTTTTTTTTTTTTTTTAGGCTCACTTGTTCAGCCGCGCTGTGGGGAGGGAGGGAGGGATGCTGCAAACAGATAACACTGGCGTGCGCTCGCAGTGCCTCAGCCACACTGGGTCTGCCCCCCGCTCACGGCGCGTGTAGCCTCCCTGCCCACACTGCTCGGGCTCTAGGTTGTTCCGCCAGGAACAATCAGAGGCCGGCCCTGGGCTGAGCTCCCAGGTCCAAGCCACTCAGGTTCAGGCACTCGGGTAGTCCTCAGAGGCGCAGACTCGGTTGGGCCTGCGTTTTGTGCTCTTCCCAGATCCGAGCAGCTCAGGTGATGAGGTGTTTGGCGGGCGCCAATGCTGCGACTTATCGCCTCCCCGCCACTCGGTTATCTGGGTGTAAAACCGGCGCACCTTCTCAGGCAGATGTTGACCGTCCAGACCCCCAAGAAGTTTTAGTTAGCAAAGAAGCCTGCTTACAGTTTTATAGATAGTGTCTCTCTGGGGCTGCGATTGCCCCCTTCCGGCTCTGGCTGCCTGTCACCGGAGGGGGAAGGTCTGCAGCCGGCTATCTCTGTTCAGTCCTTTGTTCCATGCATGGGCCTGGTGGTGTCTTAGGTTAGGGCTGGCTTTTCGCGTGGTAGATATCCCACAGTCTGGTTTGCTAGCCCAGATTATTTCGCTCAGATAGCGCTCAGGACATTCGGGCCTGATTCTTACTCTAAGGGACACAGGCCGCGCGCTTCCCTGCCCAGCCCCCGCTTGCTAATTCCGTGTGCAGGCGTCTGCGCTGCTTCTCTGCTGGGGGAGTTACCGTAGGGCTCACAATCTGCGATTTTTAATTGTTTATTTATTTTTTTTCTCCCTTTTATGTTCAGCCCTCTGTGCTTCCAAAGCTTGGCACAGATTCGGCAGTGAGAAGGTTTCCTGGTGTTTGGAAACTTCTCTCTTTTTAAGACTCCCTTCCCGGGATGGAACTCCATCTGTCCCTCTTTTGTCTCTTTTTTTGTCTTTTATATTTTTCCTACCTCCTTTTGAAGCGTTGGGTTGCTTTTCTGGGTGCCTGATGTCCTCTGCCGGCATTCAGAAGTTGTTTTGTGGAATTTACTTGACGTTTAAATGCTCTTTTGATGAATTTGTGGGGGAGAAAGTGTTCTCCTCGTCCTACTCCTCCGCCATCTTGGCTCCTCCCCCTGACTAATGTTTTAAAAGTATTGCCCTGACAGCTATTGTGGTAAGAATAGTCTTTACTGGATGGTGGTGACCATATGAGATGAAAGCAGGGTGGAGACTATAGCAGTGATTTAGATGATAGGGTCTGGACTAGGGTGGGAGCAAGGTGTGCTCAGACTCTGGATGCATTTTAAGCTACAATTGAGAAGCTTTCCTGATGTAAAGTCCTTGGGGTATCCAAGAAAGGAAGACATCAAGGATGAATGCCATCAGCAACTTTTTTTTTTTTTTTTTTTTTTTTGAGTAACTAGTAGATTGGAGGGACACTAACTGAGACAGGGAACAAGATAAGAGAAGCAGAATTTGGCAAAAAGCATCATATTGTTGAATGTTTTCCTCAAGTGTTCACCTGACTTCAAGTTATTCAGTTTTGTCTCGACCCTCAGAGCTGTTGGAAATGAAGATAAGTATTCCATTATTTAAAATAAAGAAACAGAATCAAATATAGTATTAACTCAAATGGGCCTTACAGATTCCTTTACAAGCAAGAAAATGGAAGACCAGAGAGGAATACTGATGCTTTTCTCTGAGTTGAATTCACTACTCTGGGCTTCAGCTAAGAGATGAAGTTTATAGATCCAGCCACATGTTTTGACTTTTCTCCTTTATCTGGCCACACTCTCTATGGAATATATTCAAAACCAGCTATGAAACTGTCTGATAAACAAGAGGTGCTTTTTAAATTTGGTCTTTATCATAAGAAAATTCCTCTTAACAGGACCAGAAGCTAATTTCCTTTATTGTAAAATTTATTTTGAGGTAATAATATCTTGGAATGAAAATGAGTGAACAGTTCAGGGTTGTAAGAAGCTATTTAACATTGGGCAAGTTATTTTGGGCCTCAGTTTTCTTTAATAGAAAGTAACTTAAGGCATAAAGTTGGAAGAGACAATTTCTAAGTGCCCTTCTAACATTTCCAGTCTGTGCTTCCACTATTATTACTTTGGTGGATAAAGTGAAGTGATGCAGAAATGTATCCCATACATTCAGACATTTAAGTAACTAACATTCACTAAGTGACTGATGGTATTAATAAAGAATCACAGAGTAGTATGCCTAGAGGAAATATGACCCTTGGGCAGGGTTCTCAATTTCAAATTTACTAGCATAGAAATTTAATGCAATTAATAAAAAAGGGTTTGTGTTATACCTATAGGAACTGAATTTCATTTTTACCATAAAAGAAGAAGGGTAAGCTAAGAATTACTACTCTGTGGAAAAGTAGACCCTTATTTTTTGCTCAGGTGGTATCAAATACTCTAGAGGTTAGTCAACTAGATTTGCTTTGTGTTCTATCAAAGCAGTGGCTTCACTGGTTTCACTGAGCTTGTTTTTTCCTTTTCATCTTACTTTAGGGAAGTCATATGACTTTTTTAGCTCAAGTTGCCTTGAAAGTCCCATTTAAGGGAAGCTCACTTACCATGCTTCTGAAAGTTGAATATAGCTGCAGATGGAGATATAGACTTTCCATCCGTGGCTCAGGATAACTAGTAGCTTTCAGTTAGCATGGCTAGCCATGCTATGAAGCTTTCCGTGTAATTTGGTGTTTTGTTTTCCTAAGATTATTATTTTTTAAAATATAGAGGAAAGAGGAGATGAAGCAAAGTCGGATAACTGACTTCTAAAGCCCATAGGAGAAGGGCGAGGACCCTATTCCGTCTGAGGTGATTTGCCTTAACTCTGTGCAGCAGAGTCACGAGTTGCAGAAGGCCAGATGCCTCACCATGTGTCCAGCCAGATGCTACAGTTCAGGTGAACCCCTTGTTTCCCAGGACTCTGAGCAGTCGGTTGCTACCAACCCACAGGGATCCCTGTAAACTGTCAGGGAAGCAAGAGACAGACAGTGGACTGCGGACTACACTCTGCTGGTCTTGTCCAGGAGCCTCCCTCACCAGGAGAGTGGCAGAGTAGTTCTTTTTCCTTATTCTGCCAGGTTTGCGCTAAGTATTTAGTTTTCCAAACTAATCTATATTATTTAGGGCAGACACAGATGGAATGGCTATAATAATAATATTAAGAATGTTTAATGCAAAAGCAAGGTGCTGGTGTAGTGGTCACTTGTTGCAGTGTGCAGGGAAGATAGTAATTCAGAGTGGGCCACAGAGGTTTCCAAAGTTATCAGTGGTCTATTCTTAGAGGGAAGGTAAGGGGAAGGGTTGGTAAATGGTGTTCATTTTACTATTAATCTTAAAATAATAGCTCTTTTCAGCATGTATGTTTCACAATAATAAAAATAAGATTTAAAAAGTGAAATACATCTATAAAGCTATTTTATAATCTTGCTTTACTATATTTATCATTAGTATGAACTTAAGGAGTAGTGTATCATAACTAGTTCCAGCAGAGAAGGCTATGGCACCCCACTCCAGTACCCTTGCCTGGAAAATCCCATGGACGGAGGAGCCTGGTGGGCTACTGTCCATGGGGTCGCAAAGAGTCAGACACAACTGAGCGACTTCACTTTCACTTTTTACTTTCATGCATTAGAGAAGGAAATGGCAACCCACTCCAGTGTTCTTGCCTGGAGAATCCCAGGGATGGGGGAACCTGGTGGGCTGTCATCTGTGGGGTCGCACAGAGTCGGACATGACTGAAGCGACTTAGCAGCAGCAACTAGTTCCAGGTACTGTAGAGAGTTCATAAACATTTTTTAGGTATTAGTTTTTTTTTTTTTTCAGCTGTATTAAAAAATAGAGACATTACTTTGCCAACAAAGGTCCATTTAGTCAAGGCTATGGTTTTTCCATTAGTCATGTATGGATGTGAGAGTTGGACTATAAAGAAAGCTGAACACCAAAGAGAATTGATGCTTTTGAACTGTGGTGTTGTGGTAGACTCTTGAGAGTCCCTTGGACTGCAAGGAGATCCAACCAGTCCATTCTAAAGGAGATCAGTCCTGGCTGTTCATTGGAAGGACGGATGCTAAAGCTGAATCTCCAATACTTTGGCCACCTGATGCGAAGAACTGACTCACTGGAAAAGACCCTGATGCTGGAAAAGATTGAGGTCAGGAGGAGAAGGTGACAACAGAGGATGAGATGGTTGGATGGCATCACTGACTCAATGGATGTGAATCTGAGTAAACTCCAGGAGTTGGTGATGGACAGGGAAGCCTGGTGTGCTGCAATCCATGGGGTTGCAAAGAGTCGGACATGACTGAGCAACTGAACTGAATTGAAAAAATATAACAAAAACAAAAATAACAGTTTTCCCTATGTGTACCATTTCTGATCCTGATTGATCTCTGAACATTTCTTCATATGTATAGTGGAAGTAACAACACCAGCTTCACCAACTGCAGGGAAATTAAATAAAATATAATTGATAAAGAGATTGGCACATAGTAAACCTTAGTAATGATCAGTTCTTACTCTGCAGGTTCTAGTCAAATTAATTTAATATATAGATTCATAAGAGTTTATCCAGTAATTTTGTTTATATTATTCTTTCTTGAAAGATAATTGATGTGTAGGGCTTTGCAGGTGGTGCTAGTGGTAAAGAATCTGCCTGCCAATGCAGGAGATGCAAGAGGCATGGCTTTGATCTCTGGGTCAGGAAGATCCCTTTGAGTAGGAAATGGTACCAGACTCCAGTATTCTTGCCTAGAAAATCTCTTGAGCAGAGGAGCTTGGCAGGCTACAGTTCATAGGGCTGCAAAGAGTTGGACACAACTGAGCAACCAAGCATAGCACAATCAATGTATAACACTGTTAATTTTAGGTGTACAATTTAATAATTTGACATTTGTATGTATTGCAAAATGGTCACCACAATAAATTTAGTTAGCATCCGTCACAACATATAAGTGCAAATCTTCTTTTCTTGTGATGAGACTTTTTAAGATCTAGTCCCTTAGCAACTTTGTTATCTTATAACTGGTAGTTTATACCTTTGGCCCACCTCCTCCCATCTTGACCCTACTTCCTACCTCCTGCCTCTGGCAACAAACAGTTTGTTCTCTGTACTGATGAGTTTAGATTTTGGTTGTTGTTGTTATTTTGCTTTGTTTTGATGCTATATATAAGTGAAATTATACACTATTTTCCTTTCTCTTACTTATTTCACATAGCATAATGCCCTTGTCATCCACCCATGTTGTTGCAAATGGCAGGATTTTCTTGTTTTTTTTTTTTTTTTTTTTTTAATGGCTGAATAATACTCCATTGCACACATACATCATATTTTCTTTATCTATTCTTCTACCGATAAGACACTAAAGTTCTTTCCGTGTTTTGGCTAGTGAAAATAATGTTGCAGTGAATATGGGGGCACAGATACTCTTTTGAAATAACAATTTCATTTTTTCTGAATATATACCCAAAAGTGGGATTACTGAATCATATGGGAGTTCTATTTTTAATTTTTCGAGGAACTGCCATACTGTTTTCCATAGCAGCTGCACCAATTTACATTTCCAACATTGCATATGTGTTTTAATCTTATTTATATAACTTTTCCTTACAAAGCTAGAAAAAATAGTAACTATACAGTGAACTAACAACTTTACTTGACACAATTGGTATGCTAAAAATCAAGCTCTACCAAATTGCGATATTTCATTCTCACTGATATTCATGGACTGTATAGTCCATGGGGTCACAAAGAGTTGGACATGACTGAGCAAATTCACTTCACTTCACTTCATTATCACTGATGGTGGACAAATATATTTGATTTTATTACAAGTAAAAATTACTTTCAAATGCAATAGAATAATAATAACAAAACTATTTTTTGAACACTTATTATTAGTAAGTAGTAAATGCTTTACATTCTTTACCTCATTGAGAATAGTAAGAGTACTTATTATATAAGGTGGTTAAGATTACTTGAGTTAAGACTTGAAGAACACTTGTTACTATGCTGGGTCTATAACTGATATTTCCAAATAAAATACATAGTTTTTTAACCCTCCCAGCAATCCTGTGAATGGGATAGTTATCATCTTTATTTTGGAGGAAGCCAGGGAGTCAACAAATTGGCACATCAGAACCTGACTCCATAGCTGGTTATTCTAGCATTTGTATTTAAACCACTGTGAATCTGAAGTATTTAATGAAAATGTATGATTTGATCACAGGATGAGGAAGAAAATGTGTAGCTTTGCAAAGTCTGATGTTGCTGTACTAGGAATGGTAAAGGACACAGTTTTATAGATTAGTTTTGAAAGTCATTGGGGGCAATATTTACTTATTTATGGTACTTTGAAATACTTTGCCTTATATTTCTAAGGAACCAGCCTATTAAAAAGAGAACACTGAGGATTATTGGGTGGCTAAACTGCTAAAGAATCTGCCTGCAATGTGGGACACCTGGGTTCGATGCTTGGGTGGGGAAGATACCCTGGAGAAGGGAAAGGCTTACCCACTCCAGTATTCTGGCCTGGAGAATTCCATGGACTGTATAGTCCATGGGGTCCCAAAGAGTCGGATACGCCTGAGTGACTTTCACTTTCACTAAGTTGTATCAAGTGAGTATATAAAAATTGGTTGATTTAGCCATGTGACTATTTTAATATTTAGACATAAAATTATCTTATCCCACAAATTCATGATCTAAAAATCTGATGTGTTGCTGGATTACATCCTTCTGGATGGGAGAAATCCTAAATGAATAGACATTCATTTTGTAGGAAGTTTAGCAAGTATGGTTATATCTACAGAGTAGTCTGTCTACTTTGCCCTCAGCTACCTGAATGATGCAGGAACATTATGAGAAGTTACCCTTACTTGGTGAATACAGGATGTACTTTTCAAAATTTAACTCCCTGCCAGCACAGGAAGCTTGTGCAGTATGGTTGTTACACACTTGGTTATTGAGGATAAATGACATTCTAACTGTATAGTAAAAAAATTAGTTATTGATATGGAGTAAAAATTGGAGTGGGAAATGGCAATCCACTCCAGTATTATTGCCTGAAAAATTCCATATATAGAGGAGCATGGTGGGCTGCAGTCCATGGGGTCGCAAAGAGTTGGATATGACTAAGCACATGCACGGGAGAAGGCAATGGCACCCCACTCCAGTACTGTTGCCCAGAAAATCCCAAGGATGGAGGAGCCTGGTGGGCTGCAGTCCATGGGGTCGCTAAGAGTCAGACACGACTGAGTGACTTCACTTTCTACTTTCATGCATTGGAGAAGGAAATGGTAACCCACTCCAGTGTTCTTGCCTGGAGAATCCCATGGACAGAGAAGCCTGGTAGGCTGCAGTCCATGGGGTCGCACAGAGTCAGACATGACTGAAGTTACTTGGCAGCAAGCACATGCACACAGATACACATGGAATAAAATAGCTTTGGAAGCTCCTAGAAATATGACAAAACAGGATGCTCTCCATTAATTTTTCTTTTCATACATGTTTCTTTCTATTACTTATTCATTCATGTGTAGATTCACAGACATTATAGGCACAGCTTGTGCCTGACACTGGAAAGTGAAGATGAAATGGGGCTTTAAGAGCACATGTATACAAGAAGGGTAAGACAAACACAGTCAAGGGACGAAGAGAAAAGACTGGAGCATTATTTAGGAACAGTGCAAGCAAGAATGAAGTCCAGAATACGATGAAGATTAAAACAAAACTAAGGCAATGAAAGTAGTAAGGAAAAAAACAAGGGAAGGTCAATCTGTCATTTTGGGCACATGGTACAAATTTAAGAGATTACATTGAGGAAAGGAAAGCCATTTAATGACTACTTAGCTTCCACCTTGTTTATTAAACAGACATCTTCAAGCTGGAAAGCTTTGAACAATTATAGTTAAGAAGGATTTAATTTCCATAAAGCTTAAGGCATCAAAGTACCTTAAGCTGAATTGCGTGAGTCACCGATTTCATAGTAACTCTGCAAAGTTACATTATTCCCCCAGCTCCCCAATTTACCCATTTAATAGCACTGGGTGCTCAGAGAGGTGATACAGCTAGTAAATGGCCCAATCAGGATCCCCAACAAAATCTGTCTTTCTCCAAAGCAGTGTTCTTCCCAGTACTTGCAAGAGCTCCCCAGACTTGCCTCAAGTTCTTTAGATCCCTAAAGATTTAATTCTCAGCAGCCATGTATGTGTCCTTAATTTTTCCAAACTTGTGCACTTGAATTATGTAACCTCCAAATGCCTCAGAACAAAGCCCCTTGAGCTAGAGACCTCACAGTTGAGTTCTGAAGCTTGAATCTCCTAAAATTAAATTATTAGCTTTTTACCTTAGAGTTATCTAAATTTTCATCTTTTTGCCTAAGGCATACATCCTAAGTGTTGAACTAAGATTAGCAATGGAACCCAGACCCCAGCTTCTAAATCCTGAGTCCTCAACCTTCAATTAGACTGAGCCAGGAATAAGAAGACCCTTGGGGGAGAGAACTCCAGTGCATTCCAGACATAATGGACATCTTTCCCCTCTGAGAAATTAGAGGGTGGGAGAGTGAGGTCAGAGAATCAGTTCCCCTGATTTTTTCTCGAGGGTTGGCTATTACCCTCAACTAAAGGCCAGAAACACTGTCAAGTGGGCCTTGCCTTAGAGTTACCCTATTTAACTGCTTCTAACTTTTCCTCCTTTCTCCCCGGCAGTCTGAAGCCTCCCTTGTCCTAGACCAAGTACTTCAAGGCACCATGGTGGATTTCCCCAACTCCTGCCGCACAGTCCTAGTATCTCTTCATTAAAGTCCTCAGATTACCCAATTTAAGTATTCTTTTTCCTGCCCAGAATCTGTCTTATATAGAAGTTATTTTGGAATAGGAAAATATGCTTGTATAATACACAGGACTGTGATGGCTGTTGATATTGAGGCAAAGGGCTTAAAACTCTTTGGTGAGATAATTGGGATATATTTTGCTTGTATTAAACACAAACTTTTAATATCTCCAAGAGTACTCTGTCAAAACAAATAAAAATAAATCCATGGGCATTCTTTCTTTGAAAGAGCATTTCAAAGAAGGATGGCATGACACATGAAATAAACTACAAGCTAAAGGCTGAAAAGAAACAATGACATTTCAGATTTAGTTGTTTTAAAAAAATTCTATAACTGTTCCAGTATTTACTCATGTTTTCATTCTCTCACATAGTTTGGTTTCTAATGTATATAAATGAGGTGTCAATTGGTGATAAAAATAAACAAAAATACATAATATGCACAAGACATTTTTCAGTCACATTTTTGCTGGCTTCCACCTAAAAGTGACAAGCAGTTCAGGCCTCTATCATTTTGCAGAATACTGAAGCAGTGGTGTGATATAGTGTGACTAATCACATAGAAAGTTAGTGTTTGATGGACTAGGAAGAGTCCATGGGGTTAGCGAAGCTAACTGAATCAAAATAAAGAACTGTTATCTTGAAAAGTACCTGGAGGATAAAGGGATTTCATAATATGTTGTGAGGATAGGTGGTTCTGCTCTATGTGTGGTGCCAAGGGTAGACAAGGGAAACAATAGAGGTGAGATAATATTAGTTTTTTAAGGACAAAAGACTCCACTTCTGGATCATGGACAAGTCACAAAGATGCCACTTTTAAAAATATGCCTTTCAATTTTCTTTGTTCCCTATTGAACTTGCCACTTATTTGAAATGAATATAATTATTATACGTACTCCAGGGCACATTATGACTCAATCTTCATGTTGTGTTCCTTTTATCTTTTTTGGTAGAGTTGTATATCCTAGTGATTTGCTGTTGGCTTAATAGCAAATAAACAGGCTTTGGTTTTTATTCCTGTGACAAGAGGGGTTCATGCATTTGATGTTATGTCTGGAGTGTTTGCAGTGTGCCTTTCTGCTAAGCACTGGGAATCCAGTGTGGAATAAGGCAAAATAGTCCTTGTTCTCATGGGAGAAAGGGAAACCGCTACAGTTGTTTATTGCCCCCTCAGCCCCAGGGGAAGGACCAGAGGAAGCCCCAGAGGAAAGTGTGCGGCTAGAGATTAAGTAGAGTAAAGACAGTTTCATTACAAAATCAGAATAAAATTACTTTTTATCATTTATCCTCCTAAAGTAGTATGCAAAATTGCTAGTTGAGTTTGTTGTTAACCTCTAATTATCCACATCTAATTTTTTCTGTGGATAATTGTGCACGTAATAAAATATACATCCTAGAATTGTTTAATTTTCACTTTCCTATAAGACGTCTTAAAGTCTACTCTTGTGGCTCTTCCATGCTGCCTGGAATAGTTACATGCCATTTATGGTTTCAGCACTTCTGCTTTAGCAGAATTGTGCTTTATTTAAATATTTCAAGGATTTTTGAAGCAAAAAATAAAAGTGAAGATAGATACTTAACATGGAGCTTAGTTTGTAGGGGAGCAGTTCCATTTGATAAAAGTGTATCATATTTGAACAGGATGTAGAAAATTACTGCACATGTTCTGGCTTCAAACACATTGTCCATTTGACTCAGAAGCTAATTTGCATTGCTGGCATTTTCAGTGGAGATGGGTTATTCCATTTCTCCCTATCTAGGACAACAGGCATCATTTAGCCAACAAAAATAATCATAAAAATGAGGTATGTAAAAAAAGTTGTTTCCTTGACCTAATCAATATTTGAGTAGTATGGAGGCAGTGACTATTTATACTATTTCCTAGAACTGGTATTTATGTATTGTGATAAAGCAAATTATAAAAATATGATCACAAAAATGTAGGTTACTAAACATCCAACCATGCTAAATATGGCTAAAGGGTTGAAGAAAAAAAATCTTAATAAATATTTTTCTTAAATACAAGAACCCACTTTTAAAGTGTGCACTTAAGGTGGAATGAAAATGTCTCTTTTGTTAACATAATGCTTTGGGCTATTGTTCCTATTTCTAGTAGACAGTTTTTCTAGGTTACATTTGCAATTAATATACAGTTCTACAATATAGCCTTGTAAAATCCATTCTCAAAGAGGTAATTTAATCTAGCAATGTCTAGTATCTTTCTTGAAAGGCTTCAAATATTTGTCATTTAAAAAGCTGTTACACATTTTGCTTTTGTGTTTGACACTTAAGGATTAAGCATCACTTGTGACGAAATGCTATACATAGAGCCTTTTGTTGCTTCTTTACACTGCAGTTGAGGAAGGCAAAGTGAAAGTGAAAGTCATTCAGTCTTTGAATTCTCCAGACCAGAATACTGGAGTGGATAACCGTTCCCTTCTCCAGGGGATCTTCCCAACCCAGGGATCGAACCCAGGTCTCCCGCATTGTAGGCAGATTCTTTACCAGCTGAGCCACCAGGGAAGCCATTGAGGAAGACAAGGAGACAGCAAATCATGCATTTTGTCAACATGCAAATACTTTCCCTTTATCTCACTACTCATGCAAGGACTACTGCCTTCATTCTGCCTGTCAGAGTTATCTTCCTAAAACAATCATAAATGCCTCTATAAACATTCTGTATCTGGCTTTCCTGTGGCAGAGTGCTAAGAAAATGATGATGATCCAAGCCTTTTTATAAAAAGATATCTGAAATCTATGTCACTGCATATGATTAAAATTTGTGATAGAGACAGGAGAAGCTTTAAAACTGAAGAAAACATTTTCTCTGGAACTGTCTTTACTGTTCTTCAAAAGGATGAAAGTTATAGGTATGAAAATCATAATAGTTTAGAAGGAGATTGGATATATCCTTAGTGGCTTGCCAGGGTAGAACTTGCCATTATTCATATTAATAACATTAAAGTCATAAAATTAGAAATTTAGAATGAAAGGTGTCACAACTCAGGCTTATTCTACCTCAGTGTAATTCAATGCATGAAGCAGGGTACCCAAAGCCAGTGCTCTGGGACAACCCAGAGGGATAGAGTGTGGAGGGAGGTGGGAGGGGGTTCAGGATGAGGGAGACACATATATACCTGTGGCCGATTCATGTTGATGAATGGCAGAAACCATCAGAATATTGCAATTATCCTCCAATTAAAATAATAAATTAATTTAATAAATAAATAAATCTCAAGTACTCTTAGGTGACAACTTGGTCCCAGATTATGTAGATTAAAGCACTCTTGATAATTACAAGAATAGCCTAAAATATTACATGGACGTCAAGTGGGAAAGCAAACAATATTATTAGAACTTGAACATTTCCATTTAAATGCTTTCCACTTTCATATTTTCAATTGAGCCTAGAAGTAATTCTGTAAAATAGACTGGAATAATTATTTCTGCTGATCTTATGGAAGAAAAAGAACAACAAAGAGGCTTGGTTCTTGGCCTTTTGGTACTTGGTACTATTTTGTGTCAATTCTGTGTCTTTTTATTTTTGTTACACAAAAACCTTTCTTGCACTCCTATTAATTTAATCTCACTTCTATAAATCCCCTGATCCTAGCTCTTTTCTCCTTTAATTTTACAGTTTTCTTTCTCAGAGCATTAATCATGTTCAGGAGATGTCTCCCCTCTCCCTGATTTTTGAGCTTCCTCCTATCTACAACAGAATCTATGGAAAGTAATATATACAGAAGAGAAGAGAGGAAGTGAAAGGCTAAAGAGGTTATTAGAAGCCAGAAAAGTGACAGAAAAAATTACTTTCTCTTTTAAAAGACATTAGAAATAATATTTATTTTTAAAAATTGAAAATAATATCAACTAAGGATCACTAGTTACTTGAGGCAAAACTTTAATATAAAGTATAAAACAAACATAAAATAGAAATATAAAAATAAGCATAAAAAAGGAATAGGAGTAAATTCCCTGAAGTGTTCTGATCTGTGTCAGAGTCTTTATCACTGATGTCCCCAGAATTAGATACTGTGTTTTCAAAAGCAGGAAAAGGTATTATTTTTTTTTAATGTGAGGAATAAAAGATATCCTTGCAAATTAAAAAGTAATAGCAGAGGAAAAATTTACAAAAGATATATTAAAGTGGAAGAAATATCTCAGAGTACTGTACAAAAAGATAAATAATTGGAAAATAGAGAAAAAAGAAGAAAATAAAGGATATTCCAGAATTACCAACATTCAAAAAGAAGGAGTTCCAGAAACAAAGGACCCTGTAGACAAGAATAAAAAATATCAAAGAGTGTTCTGTTTATGTTTTCTTCTAAGAGTTTTACAGCATCTGGCCAAAATTGAAGCAAGGTTTTTTTTGTGTTTTTTTTGACCCATCTTCTAGAGTAATGAAAATAAAAACAAAAATAAACAAATAGGACCTAATTAAACTTAAAAGCTTTTGCATAGCAAAGGAAACCATAAACAAGATGAAAAGAGAACCCCTCAGAATGGGAGAAAATATTTGCAAATGAAGCAACTAACAAAGGATTAATCTCCAAAATATACAAATAGCTCATGTAGCTCAAAATCAGAAAAACAAACAACCCAATCAAAAAATGGGCAGAAGATCTTAATAGACATTTCTCCAAAGAAAACATACAGATGGTCAACAAATACATGAAGAAATACTCAGCATCACTAATTATTAGAGAAATGCAAATCAAACTACAGTGAGATATCACCTCAAGCCATCAGAATGACAATCACCAAAAAAGCATGGGGGGTGTGTGTGTGTGAGAGAGAGAGAGAGAGAGAGAGAGAGAAGGGTGTGAACATAGGGTGGGAGATTGTGAAAGTGACCTAAATATTCAACTTTCACAATGGGAAGTCTGTAGGTAATACCAAATCTGGAAAATTAAGAAATAGCAATATTACCAAGTTATATGATGTAAGGATTTAAATGATAAAATAATCAACTAAAATAGTTGAAATGTATTTCCTCTAAATATCAGGATGTGGAGAAAATGAAGAATAAGGGCCTGCTATTTTCTGTAACAAGCTTTTCAAGTCTTTCAGCATGCACATGCATGGCTTGGATGCAGGTTAAAATGGAATTGGAAACAAAACAATAGCTATAGAAATAAAAATAGATGCAATAAATAATTCCCTTATTATAGTACTTTAATAAAAGCTATATATACATTATTTAAATATCAGTCTTAAAAATTATGGAGAGGTGAGAGGGAGGCTCTAGAGGGAGGGGATATATGTATACTTTTGGCCGATTCACAGTATTGCATGGCAGAAACTAATGCAATATTTTAAAACAATTATCCTCCAATTAAAGATCTTAAAAGATTACTAGTATCATAACATGTTTGGCTATGGCCTCGATATAATTTTAAAGAATTTACATAGCTGTCATTTCAGTAAAACAACTTGGTTAGTTTTAAGAGGCTGTGAATGGTTACACTGTTGAACAAAAATTTCTGAAAAAATTTTGTGAATATGGTAGAACATTCTTCAAGCTCCTCGTTGCTAAGTCACTTCAGTCATGTCCAACTCTGTGTGACCCCATAGACGGCAGCCCACCAGGCTCCCCCATCCCTGGGATTCTCCAGGCAAGAACACTGGAGTGGGTTGCCATTTCCTTCTCCAATGCATGAAAGTGAGAAGTGAAAGGGAAGTCGCTCAGTCGTGTCCAACTCTTCGCGACCCCATGGACTGCAGCCTACCAGGCTCCTCTGTCCGTGGGATTTTCCAGGCAAGAGTACTGGAGGGGGGCGCCATTGCCTTCTCCTTGGAGAGACACAACCTATTTCTGAGCTGCAGACTTTTGCTAACTCCTTTGGGATCATACTGCCATGGTCAACATTGCCTGGAGCTTTGGTATTAAGATGGACAAGGGTTAGTTTGGAAAGAAAGTTAGCTTCTCTAGGCCTGGCCTGATAGAAAGGGAAGATGGTTTATGGGGTCTTTGGGTCTATTTAAATTCTCTTCATACAGGGAAATTTGTGAGTCTTTGAAGGAGGATGACTTTTGGAACATTTATAAAGATCTGTGACATCAATCATCAGTCACACTTTTCTTCATTTCATACTCCCCCATAACCTGGCTCTTTCATATTCTGCAGGAACTTATCCTTGTTGGGTTTCCAGTTAGTGATAGTGACACAGGTTCAAGCTCAAAAAGACCTTAAGACATGAAGTTGTGAATCACTAGAGAAAAAAAATCCCCATTTTAGCATTTCCTTCAGAGGGAGTATCACTTTTTCTGATCACAGAGTGAAAGCCAACATAGAAGGCTGGCCACCCTTTTGATCCTTCCCATTTAACACCTGGATCACAGCTTTTCAGGTTTCCAGTGATTTTTAGAATAATGCCTAGCAGAGTCCAACCCATTTATTTTCCCTGTCAATGAAACCCACACTGTGGCATTTAATTGATCCCTCTGCTGGAGGAAGCTCCCCACCTGTACCTGGCCTTGTCCCACTCTCACACTCTCTCACACTTTTCTTCCCACTTAACACCGGATCACAGCTTTTCAGGTTTCCAGTGATTTTTAGAATAATGCCTAGCAGAGTCCAACCCATTTATTTTCCTAGTCAATGAAACCTTCTCCGTGGCATTTAATTGATCCCTGTGCTGGAGGAAGCTCCCTGGCTGTACCTGACCTTGTCCCACTCTCCCCAAATACACTGTCACGCTTGACTTCTATGCTTCCATTTTCAGCACATCATTTCTCTAGGAAGGTAGACTAGATGCCCCTGTGGTAGGTTTCTCATGACAGTTAAACAGCTAATAATAGTAATGAACTAATTGCCCATTTCTCCCTTTGGACTATAAGATTTATAAGGACAGAAACTTTATTTTGTTTTCACTACTGCTTTGTCCACACCTTATATAATGCCTGGCCCTGGCATAGGAGGGACTCAATAAATATATGTTGACTTGAGTGGATTTGTTATTTTCCTACTTATTTTTTATATTTTCACACACTATGTCATAATGGCAACATTTTGGTCTTTCTTTATCTATACCACCTGTAAATGAAAAACACATATTAATCTGTATGTGCACGTCACAGAGAGATTAAGGGAACTGCTTGAACCTCCACCCAAATTAAAATGTTAAAATCTGCAAAATGCTTGACTTTCTAAAAAGAGAAATTCTTGGAATCCATTAACAAATAAATGTGTCTTCATTTGTATTATAGTTGGTCTAGAGATGATGGGACAACATCTAATATGCTTGAGGACTGCATTAGATGAATGGCAGGTCATTTGACACACTAAAATGCTCTTAATGTAATTTGTTCACAATCTTTCTATTTTATTACAGCCGGGGCACCGACAATAGACTGACCCATCGGCGGCAGACAGTTCTCCGTGAGAAGGGGAGACGGTTAGCTAACCGAGGACCAGCGTACATGTTTAACGACCACTCAACAAGCCTATCTATTGAGGAGGAACGCTTTTTAGATGCAGCTGAGTATGGCAACATCCCAGTGGTAAGGAAGATGTTGGAAGAATGCCTCTCACTCAATGTCAACTGTGTGGATTACATGGGCCAGAACGCCCTGCAGCTGGCAGTGGCTAATGAGCATCTGGAAATTACAGAACTTCTTCTCAAGAAAGAAAATCTCTCACGCGTTGGGGATGCCTTGCTTTTAGCTATTAGTAAAGGTTATGTTCGGATTGTGGAAGCCATTCTCAGTCACCCAGCTTTTGCTGAAGGCAAGCGGTTAGCAACAAGCCCCAGTCAGTCTGAACTCCAGCAAGATGATTTTTATGCATATGATGAAGACGGGACACGGTTCTCCCATGACGTGACCCCCATCATTCTGGCTGCCCACTGCCAGGAATATGAAATAGTGCACACCCTCTTGCGGAAGGGTGCTCGGATCGAACGGCCTCATGACTATTTCTGCAAGTGCAGTGAATGCAACCAGAAACAGAAGCATGACTCCTTCAGCCACTCCAGATCTAGAATTAATGCCTACAAAGGCCTGGCGAGCCCAGCTTACCTGTCATTGTCTAGCGAAGACCCAGTCATGACAGCTTTAGAGCTTAGCAATGAGCTGGCAGTGCTGGCCAACATAGAGAAGGAGTTCAAGGTAGGTTTTTAACAAGTTGGAGTCAAGGTGAATTTATAAGCTTCCACTATGTACTCACACTCTGTTAGGCATCATAGATAGTAGGCAATTTTATATATTTGATTCAACAAGTTCTTTATTATGTAGAGTAAAAGTTGTGGTTACTACCATTTGGAGATGATCTACTATAAACTAGACATTTTGCATTTATTATGTCTGATACCTATTACAACCTTGGGAAGATCTTAGTTCCTTTTCAGATGCAGAAATGGAGGTATAGAAAGGTTAAGGCCCAAGAGCCACAGCTGGTGAAATCACAGAGCTGGGATCAGAACCCAGGGATGCAGACTCTAAAACCCAGGTTCTGTCTCCTGTGAAACTCTTGTTTCTATATTCAGATCATGGTGATAGCTACTGTTGAGGTCAGAAAGATGAATAAGACAAAGGAAGTCATAGTTTGACTTGAAAGACAGATGCATGCATGCATACATATGTTATAAACAGAAATGAAACTACTAGACAGGGCTATAAGCAGAGTGCTGTAGCAGTTCAGAGAAAGCAGTATTTAATTAAGATTAGATGTCGGAGAAGTTACGTGAAAAATGGTATTTCAGCTGCATATGGCAGAATAAATAGCATATTTGAAGGCAGAGATATTTTAGGCCAAGGTAACAGCCAAAACTAAAGCTTGTAGATATGGGAGAAGTAGTCAAATATAATCACTTTACGATGTTGTATTCATGTCTGCTGTACAACAAAGTGAATTGGCCATATGCATACATATACCCCCTCCCTTCTGAATCCCCCTCCATCCCCTTGATCGCACCCCTCCAAGTCATCACAGAGCACTGAGATGAGCTCGCTGTGCTTTGATGAGATCCCACTAGCTACCTGTTTTATATCTGACGTATACACAAGGTAGTGCACATATGTCAGCGCTGCTCTCTCCACTCATCCCACCCTTCCCTTCCCGCCCTGAGTCTACATGTCCTTTCTCTATGTCTGTGTCTCGTTCCTGCCTCAAGGGAACTTTGAGCAATCTCTAAATAAGAGGTAAGTGGGGAGACACGCTGTCAGACCTTGCCATTGTCTGCATGGTTTGTGCTTCATTTGGAGAGGGTGAAAGTTCAGATTCCTAGTCCGAGGTCACACACTTATACACACACATCTTTAAATTTCCTCCACAGGTTATCTGACCTTTCCTATAGTGCTTATCATGTTCTGCTGTATGATACTATTTAGGGTGGGCTTTTCTTCTTTACTCAGCTATATACTGCTTGGAATCAGGTCTGATTCATCAAATACAGTATTACACAAAGATGAATATTGGTTTCATTTTCTCTATCCTGTATGCTGTGAGAAAGCATGTCTCTCTATTCCATACCTTGGGGTCTCTCCTGTGCAGTTTTTTGGTGCCTCTGTCACTGAAGGAACACAGCAAACCCCAGCCTAGCATGTGTCTCTCCCCGGGTCCTATCTGTCCAGGTGAGGAGGGCAGGTCACCAGTGACTGAAGCCTTCCAATGGCCCCCAGCATGGAGGATGCTGCTTTTCCTCTAGCTCCCTGGCAGCTGAGGATGCAGGACAAGCAGATGATCTCTTCCAACAATGTCACATTCTTTCCTACTTCTCACTTTGCTCCCAGAACTCAGGGAGGCAGGGAACTACGCTATCTTGGAAATCTGATAAATATGATCTTCAGTTCAGTTCAGTCGCTCAGTCATGTCCGGCTCTTTGCAACTCCATGAATCACAGCATGCCAGGCCTCCCTGTCCATCACCAACTCCCAGAGTTCACTCAAACTCATGTCTAACGAGTCGGTGATGCCATCCAGCCATCTCATCCTCTGTCGTCCCCTTTTCCTCCTGCCCCCAATCCCTCCCAGCATCAGGGACTTTTCCAATGAGTCAACTCTTCGCATGAGGTGGCCAAAGTATTGGAGTTTCAGCTTCAGCATCACTCCTTCAAAAGAACACCCAGGACTGATCTCCTTTAGGATGGACTGGTTGGATCTCCTTCCAGTCCAAGGGACTCTCAAGAGTCTTCTCCAACACCATAGTTCAAAAGCATCAATTCTTTGGCGCTCAGCTTTCTTTACAGTCCAACTCTCACATCAATACATGACCACTGGAAAAACCATAGCCTTGACTAGATGGACCTTTGTTGGCAAAGTAATATCTCTGCTTTTCAATATGCTATCCAGGTTGGTCATAACTTTCCTTCCAAGGAGTAAGTGTCTTTTAATTTCATAGCTGTAATCACCATCTGCAGTGATTTTGGAGCCCAAAAACATAAAGTCTGACACTGTTTCCACTGTTTCCCCATCTATTTCCCATGAAGTGATGGGACCAGATGCCATGATCTTTGTTTTCTGAATGTTGAGTTTTAAGCCAACTTTTTCACTCTCCACTTTCACTTTCATCAAGAGGCTTTTGAGTTCCTCTTCACTTTCTGCCATAAGGGTGGTGTCATCTGCATATCTGAGGTTATTGATATTTCTCCCGGCAATCTTGATTCCAGCTTGTGCTTCTTCCAGCCCAGAGTTTCTCATGATGTACTCTGCATAGAAGTTAAATGAGCAGGGTGACAATATACAGCCTTGATGTACTCCTTTCCCTATTTGGAACCAGTCTGTTGTTCCATGTCCAGTTCTAACTGTTGCTTCCTGACCTGCATATAGGTTTCTCAAGAGGCAGGTCAGATGGTGTGGTATGCCCATCTCTTTCAGAATTTTCCACAGTTTACTGTGATCCACACAGTCAAAGGCTTTGGCATAGCCAATAAAGCAGAAATAGATGTTTTTCTGGAACTCTCTTGCTTTTTCAATGATCCAGCAGATGTTGGCAATTTGATCTTAAAATTTATATTTAATTTTTTGAAACTTACTGCTTAGGGTTCAACATTTCTGTTTCTGTAATTGTATCTTTGTTTACACGATACTCTAAACCATTCTTCATTCACTCACTTGCTTACATCTTCTGAGCCCATGGTTGTAGCAAATATTGTTCTGGGAAGAGTCAAGAATGAGGGTGGAGATATCTCACAGCACAAAGACAGTTCAGTCAATAACCCTGCCCTCAATTAACTTGTAATTTAATAGGAGAGCAAAGACCTGTGTGAAATAACTGTAATATAAGACATGACCTTGTGGAATGAGGGGTGGGCTGGTAGGGCCAAATGTGAAAGAATCACATCTAATCGGAATGCGAATTTTTCATTGTCCCTAAATGCACTGCATTGGAGAAGGCAATGGCACCCCACTCCAGTACTCTTGCCTGGAAAATCCCATGGATGGAGGAGCATGGTAGGCTGCAGTCCATGGGGTCACACAGTCGGACACAACTGAGCGACTTCACTTTCACTTTTCACTTTCATGCATTGGAGAAGGAAATGGCAACCCACTCCAGTGTTCTTGCCTGGAGAATCCCAGGGACAGGGGAGCCTGGTGGGCTGCTGTCTATGGGGTCGCACAGAGTCAGACATGACTGAAGCGACTTAGCATCAAATGCATTGCATAATGTGAAGGCTGCTTTAGGTTTATGATAAATTAGGGATCCAGATATCCCTTTACTTGTTCATCATACACTGTTTCTGCCCACCTAGGTGCAAGGTAAATGGATCAGGCACTTTCCCTCCATCCCTGCTTTCTCTGTGCAGGTCCACACTGTTAGCCTCTAATCAGGCTCACCCTTTGCTTAATGCCCTGCCTCTGTGAAGGGTTAATGGCAAAGAAAAGGTAACTCTCTCTGAAAACACAAATCTCTTTAATAATATGTTATTCCTAATATCTTTAAAAAATCATCCTCAAGGATTAAAGTATACTGTTAAAAGAGGGTAGCAGTTTTAAAAATGTTCTTAAAAGTATGTCCTAGAACTTGACAATTCAACAGCTTTTCTAATTAGAAATTTGACTCCCCAAATCCTTGTATTACACAAGCAGAAAGGCCAGTTCTTGGCAGTTTTTAAAAGCCTTTGGCAAATACAAAACAAGAAACCATAATGTTTTCTTTCTCACCAGACGGGACACTCTAGAACAATTATTTTAGTCTCCCAGACTCAGTTGGCCCATAGAGGCAAGAACAGCTTCATGTGAGAATGCGCCGCCATGACTCTCACATGTAAACTCAGGGAAAGCATATCATGCTACCATGCATGCTCACGTGATGGTGCTAAACCTGCTCCAGCAGCCCAGCCCCAGTTTACAACAGGATGGGACCCCAAAGGGCTTGGTGAATCTGGTGAGATTTGCTAAATCTGCTGCTCTGTCCTTTAAGAATAACTTCTCTTTTCTTTTTTTAAAAGAATATAGTTGACTCTTGAACAACACGAGTTTGAAGTATATGGGTTCACTTACATGTGGCTTTTTTCCACTAAATATGCACTACAGTACCACACAAGCCCAGGCTGGTTGAATCCATGGGTGTCGAACAGTGGATGCCAAGGGCCCTCTGGAGAGTTATGTGCAGAGTTTTCGCTCGATAGAGTACTGGTTCTCCTTCCCTCTGCTTTGTTCAAAGGTCACCTTACATGATCATGTTAAAAAACAGTAATTTAAATATGAAGAAAAATTTAAAGATAATTTCTAATTTTGATACTGCAAAACGCCAACATGTATCCTTCCAGAAATAAACACTGATACTGCAACATGCCAACATGTATCCTATCAGTCTTATTTTTAGTAGTCAAGCCCCTTAGAGTCTCAGGGACCAAAGACTGCAGGGACCAAAGACTGAGATACCTCACAGGGACCTGAAATATTGTACTGGCAACAGGCAATCCTCTCTGCTCATGGTCTTCAAATTCTTTTGCTTCCTTTTCACCTGAAAAACATTTGAAAAATTCTGTGCTCATGAGTACATTTTAAAGTTGGCATCTAAATTTAAAGTTGAAATAATTTTAAAAGGTATAATTTCTGTGTGGCCTAAATATTAACATTTAAAAATATTTATCTTAAATGGCTGCTTCAGATGTATCTAGGGGCCTTTAAGTGCTGTGATTTTATACACACCATCACCTATTTTAAAAATAAACAGCCTCCTCTTTAATATTCATTAACAGTTGTTACATCTTTCCTTTTCTCCTTAAACTTGTAATCTAGTACATTTTCCTCCACAAATGTGATTTCTAATGTAATAGCTTTTTATTGTAAAGTCCTTCATAGATCACCTACTATATATATATATTAGATATGTATATTATATATATATGATATATATATATATTGCATAACACATGTGTAATGTGTATGTTTACAAGAAATTTTAGAATTTGTTTTACTTTCTGTTATCATCAGGCTCTAGGTATTTAAAATATTCTGGAAATACTTACCATTATATTTATTAGCAGTATATTTGATCAAAACTACATAAATTGAATATAATGTTTCAAAATAACATACACAAATTCTGAAAAATAAATTTTAAATATATGATACATTTCCTATTGGAAATGAATTTTAAAGGAACAAGTCATATCCATACTTTTGTTATGTATTTAATGAAATAAAAAACTTATAACCTGTTAAAATAACTTGATTTGTCAGCCAGCATATTGTTTCAGTTTTTGTTAATGGAATATGTAAATTATTAATGATTTTATGGAATAGAATTAAAAGATAGTAGACTATATTTGGGATAAATATTTCTTGATATGATTTGATAACTGCCTTATTGAATTACCCACACTGATCTGAAACAAATCACATAAAAGTTTTATCCTTGTGCTTTAGCCAATAGCCTATGAAAATTTTTTAAGTCCTGGAAACCATTCCAAGTCACAGTAAAAAGACTCATCCTGACTAAACTTCTTGCACATTTGTGATGTCTTTCTTTTAAGTTAATGATACATCCAAAAGATGAGTACTAAGAATGGTTTTAAATAAGGGTAAAATAAACTTGTTTACAAAACAGAAGCAGAGTCACAGATGTAGAAAATAAACTTATGGTTATCAGGGTGAAGGGGATAAATTGGGAAATTGGGATTGACATATACACTCTATTATATATAAAATAGATAACTAATAAGAACCTACTGTATAGCACAGGGAACTCTACTCAGTACTCTGTAATGGCCTATATGGAAAAAGAATCTAAAACAAGTAGGTTTATGTATATGTATGATTGATTCCCTTTGCTGTACACCTGAAACTAACACTGTAAATCAACTATACTCCAATAAATTTTTTAAAAAGAATAATTTTAATTAATCACTTAATTTAAATAATATGAAGTAGTGGAATTTTGTATTCAGTATTCCCTACTGATGTCTTCTTTACTGTCCTCTCATTTAAGAAGGATGCATTCTTTGATAGCTATTGAAGAATGAAGAGGCAAAGTACATTAAAATTCATCTAAATTCACAATATCCCAACATGAACTGGCAGGTTGTATTCCTATCATTTAGCTTCATCTTCATTGGAAATGTGTATTAAGGAAAGGAAATACAGGAAACCCCTCAGGGTCTGCGGTACCTGGATTAATTATTAAAGGGGAATTTTCATTGTTTGCTGCAGGGGTGAGTGAGAGTGGAGAATTTTTTGTAAAGGGAAAAATTATCTGTTCTCAAGAAAATTAGTTACAGGAAAGTTGAGGATCTAGAAATTATTTCTCTTAAAACTATCAGTGTTTTGTGGCCCCTTGAAAAGTCTTCATATTTCTCTGCTTGAAGGCAACTAATCTATTTTATGAGTTAGAGATGAGAATAATCACAAAGATCATAAACTCCAATATATAGTTTCTCTAAGCTCCTCCTAAATTCTCCTTTTCTGCATTAGTCCATAGTCATTTAACAAAAGAGCACAGAGGAGGTGCAACTGAGTTCCTCAGGCAACTGTAGTCTGGCACTTTGACTCTTCTAGACAGAACGAATTGCACTCATTACCAGTATCATCAGGTCTGAAGATGGATCTATGCAGAGGTGACAGCCAGAACACAGCAGAGAAATCTAACAGTTAGATGGAACCTCAAGAATAGAAGAAAACCAACAGACCTGAGAGACTACAGGTCTTCACAGTGAATGGGGAGAAGCCAGATTTAAAAGTTTCATCCATTCAAGTTCAATCTTTATATACTGAGTTTTTATCAATAACTTTTTGCTTTGGTAGAAAGAGACCTCAGCCACCTTAAGCTAAACTTGGGCTAAGCCTAATTTGGGCAATATATACTCAGAATTTTGACTGTTTTTGATATTGGGAAAGGAGAGTATAACACCTCCCTTCTCTCCTTGACTCACGATTAAGAATCATCAGAAAGACGAAAGGATCAGTACCATTATTTTAGCAAATGCATTCTTCCAAATTTTTAACTTCCTTTTACTATCTCAGAATTTACCTATGACCTATGTCTCTGAACACTTTTTAAGCCTATTTACATTTTAGATTGTGCTTCACAACCAAGATAATCACGATGGTGTGATCACTGACCTAGAGCCAGACACCCTGGAATGTGAAGTCAAGTGGGCTTTAGAAAGCATCACTACGAACAAAGCTAGTGGATGTGATGGAATTCCAGTTGAGCTATTTCAAATCCTGAAAGATGATGCTGTGAAAGTGCTGCACTCAATATGCCAGCAAATTTGGAAAACTCAGCAATGGCCACAGAACTGGAAAAGGTCAGTTTTCATTCCAATCCCAAAGAAAGGCAATGCCAAAGAATGCTCAAACTACAGCACAATTGCAGTCATCTCACATGCTAGTAAAGTAATGCTCAAAATTCTCCAAGCCAGGCTTCAGCAATATGTGAACCGTGAACTTCCTAATGTTCAAGCTGGTTTTAGAAAAGGCAGAAGAACCAGAGATCAAATTGCCAACATCTGCTGGGTCATTGAAAAAGCAAGAGAGTTCCAGAAAAACATCTTTTTCTGCTTTATTGACTATGCCAAAGCCTTTGACTGTGTGGATCACAATAAACTGTGGAAAATTCTGAAAGAGATGGGCATACCAGACCACCTGACCTGCCTCTTGAGAAACCTATATGCAGGTCAGGAAGCAACAATTAGAACTGGACATGGAACAACAGACTGGTTTCAAATAGGAAAAGGAGTACGTCAAGGCTGTATATTGTCACCCTGCTCATTTAACTTCTATGCAGAGTACATCATGAGAAACTCTGGGCTGGAAGAAGCACAAGCTGGAATCAAGATTGCCGGGAGAAATATCAATAACCTCAGATATGCAGATGACACCACCCTTATGGCAGAAAGTGAAGAGGAACTCAAAAGCCTCTTGATGAAAATGAAAGTGGAGAGTGAAAAAGTTGGTTTAAAGCTCAACATTCAGAATATGAAGATCATGGTCCCATCACTTCATGGGAAATAGATGGGGAAACAGTGGAAACAGTGTCAGACTTTATCTTTTTGGGCTCCAAAATCACTGCAGATGGTGACTGCAGCCATGAAATTAAAAGACGCTTACTCCTTGGAAGGAAAGTTATGACCAACCTAGATAGCATATTCAAAAGCAGAGACATTACTTTGCCAACAAAGGTCCATCTAGTCAAGGCTATGGTTTTTCCATTGGTCATGTATTGATGTGAGAGTTGAACTGTGAAGAAAGCTGAGTGCTGAAGAATTGATGCTTTTGAACTGTGGTGTTGGAGAAGACTCTTGAGAGTCCCTTGGACTGCAAGGAGATCCAACCAGTCCATTCTGAAGGAGATCAGCCCTGGGATTTCTTTGGAGGGAATGATGCTGGATGAAACTCCAGTACTTTGGCCACCTCATGCGAAGAGTTGACTCATTGGAAAAGACCCTGATGCTGGGAGGGATTGGGGGCAGGAGGAGAAGGGGACGACAGAGGATGAGATGGCTAGATGGCATCACTGACTCGGTGGATGTGAATCTGAGTGAACTCCGGGAGTTGGTGATGGACAGGGAGGCCTGGCATGCTGCAAGTCATGGGGTCGCAAAGAGTTGGACACGACTGAGCGACTGAACTGAACAATGTTTCCTTTAATTACCCTAAAATCACCTTTTCTATAAAGTTCAGGGATTTCCCTCTACCCTGCCATTCTGGATAAATAGTTTTTCTGAAGCTTCACCAAATACTGCTTGTCTTCCTGGGGCCATGTATCTAAATAGGCACCTGGCTGTCCAGACATCTCTGGCATTGACTTAGACTAAAGGGAAGACACTACTGTGCTTGTTTTTAAACTGTTGCTATGTTCTGGCATTCAAAATGTTCAAAGATGCCTGAAATTGTTTGCAAAAGAAATAACCTTCTAAGAAACAGACCAAGTTGAAAAGTAGTTTTTGTTAGCAGAAAGGCAGTGTGACTGTCATCTTACCATAGTCAGGTGACAGAGGTGTTGCTTGCACGCAAAATAGCCTACAGAGGCACAGGACAAGGGTCCAGGCCAAAGGGAAAGGAGGAAATGGACCACTGTTGAGCTTAATGAATTATTCTAAGTGGTTTACAATCTAACTTTATGATACAACAGCTTTTAAGTTCTCCATATGGTAAAGAATGTGCCTGCAATGTGGGAGACCAGGGTTCAATCCTTGGGTTGGGAAGATCCTCTGGAGAAGGGAAAGACTACACACTCCAGTATTCTGGCCTGAATAATTCCATGAACTGTATAGTCCATGGGGTCTCAAAAAGTCAGTCATGACTGAGCAACTTTCACTAGGTCCATCATAACTTTTCTTCTAAGGAGCAAGCATCTTTTAATTTCATGGCTGTAGTCACCATCTGCAGTGATTTTGGAGCCCAAAAACATAAAGTCTGACACTGTTTCCACTGTTTCCCCATCTATTTCCCATGAAGTGATGGGACCAGATGCCATGATCTTTTTTTTTGAATATTGAGTTTTAAGCCAGCTTTTTCACTCTCCTCTGTCACCTTCATCAGGAGGCTCTTTAGTTCCTCTTCACTTTCTGCCATTAGGGTACTGTCATCCGCGTATCTGAAGTTATTGATGTTTCTCCCGACAATCTTAATTCCAGCTTGTGCTTCATCCAGCTCGGCATTTTACATGATGTACTCTGCGTATAAGTTAAATAAGCAGGGTGACAATATATAGCCTTGATGTATTCCTTTCTCAATTTTGAACTGGTCCATTGTTCCATGTCCAGTTCTAACTGTGGTTTCTTGACCTTCATACAGGTTTCTCAGGAGGCAGATAAGGGGGTCTGGTATTCCCATCTCTTTCAGAATTTTCCACAGTTTGTTGTGATCTACAGTCTGCTCAAGAGAGGCAGATGCATGAAAAAATGCAGTAAAGTGTATGAGTCTGTTCTTGTGTTTGACTTTCCTATCAGTTTAAATAGACGGGCAGAGAAAATCCATTCTGGCAAAATTTTAGATCCAGTCAATAGTTGGGGAGGGAAGTTAAGTGCAGCGGTTTGTAACCTGAGAGCCCTCAGCCCCTGAAGCATCTGTTTACCTTCATGGCTGCTCTTTAAGCTTCATGGCTTCAGCTGAACCTGAGAATTTCTATGTTGAAGGAAGAATAAAAACTGGAATCAAGCACTGTATTAAGTTAAATAAGTAGCTGCTGCTGTGGCAACGATCAGCATAAAAGTGAGGAGGATCTGACATATCTAGGAAAATGCCTGTCTTCAATTCTTGTCTGAAATTGCATCTCACCTCCTGTTACCTTTTCTTGAGAGCAGTATCTGATTTCCTTTTATGTCCCTCACAGCCCTGAGTAGTAGGTGCTGTATAAGTGCTTGTTACTCTTGTGCACACCAGCTGTGACAGGACTCAGGGATCATCATGCCATTTAGTGACAATTATCCTGAAGAGCAGGAAAGCCCTAGAGTTGCTTGTGGTTCCAAGAGCATGGCTGGTTAATTCAGTCACAAGCTGGATAATGATAGTCTATGCTTTCTTTATTCTTCAAGAATGCAATCTCATTTAAAAAATTCCATCTGAGATAGAATGTGGTATCTATCACAGCACTGGTTGCTGAATATTTGTAGAACATTTGTTGAAATAATGAATGAATAATTGTTTTATTTTCAGTACATTCAAGTGACACTCAATGTTGATGAAAATACTCAATAAACAATCTATAATAGGCTTAGAAAAGAGTTTTATTTGAGCCAAACTGAAGCCTGGAAGACAGCCTCTCATAATTCTGAGGAACTGATCTGGAAAAGCATGGTTTTTAACACAGTTTTATATCTTGTCAGAATAAAGAACATTAACCAAGTCAGGGATACATTCCTTCAAGGTTTCAAAACACAGGTCAGCGTGTACACAGTCAGTCTGGCCTTGGCACCTGGGAAAGGAATCTTATCAAAAAGGAGGACCAGTATTGGCTTCCCAGGAAGGGAGGCATTTTTTATTTTTAACATGGATATTCCTTACTTCTGGTCAATGTGCCCTTTTCTTAATAATTAAAGCAGATGTACAATATATGTTTTGACAGGCCACAAACAGGTTATTTTAGTTAGCTTAAATTTAACTCGTGTATAAGCCAGAATGACTTACCCATACCTTAGTATGTGAAAATATCTTTTATCACTAGGAATTTCATCATGATTTTATATTTTTTAGTGCAATTTTGTGTCAAGGTACTGAGATGACTTGGGTATTTACGAAATGATGAAAACAACAACAATAATAATTATCATTGATTCAACCCATCCCCGAGCCAAGAAGTTAGCATTTGTTATCTTGTATAACCTTCACAGCAACCCTAGGAAGAACCTTATATTATCCCCACTTTACAAATAAGAATTTTGAGGCTGTAAGGGCTTAAGTAATTTTCACAATTCATGCACCTAGTAAGTGAGGTGTAAGTGATTTCAACTATACTTAACTTGAAATCCAGGTCTGCCCTTATCCAAAACTCACTTAATTAGTGTTGATTCATGAGAATTAAGACATGCATTTTCCTCACCCTTTTAATTTCTATAAAGCAGCTTTTTCTTTATATGGAATTATGAATTAAAATTACACACCATATCTTCTACTATATAAAAATCCAACTAAAGTTACCCTTTGAAATGATAATTGTATCAGGGTCTTTTTATGTTTTATAATCTTTATGTTCTATTAACCCGCTATCAGTCATCTCTTTAAAAGTCAAAGGTTAATAGGCAAGCACCCACTTTTAATTTATTAATGTATGGTGTGAATGTGTGAGCCAAAGGCAGAATTAAATCAACCACCAGCTTCACTTTTTATTTCAAAAAACTGAAATCACAGTGTTAAGTATGGCTCATGAACTACTGCCAATATCTCACTTTAAGTGAGTTTACATTTCAGTGTGAGAGAACATAAACATGAAAACATTTGTAAATGATTCCCAAGGTGAAAAAAAGCATACATTTCTAAAAGCAGTCTTATTCTTTTTTTTTTTTTAATGGGTTTTTGTTTTGTTTTTGCTTGTAATATATCTTGTGAATTAGCAATGAGTTGGAAATAATTTTTAAGATATTGAACAGTGAAGAATGCCTGTACTGTATCAATTCATGTGGTTTCTACTAAAAGTTATTACCCCATATTTGAAGGGTCATACCCTCCTTTGAAATATCTAATTTCACATGAGCCTTATTGGAATTCTAGAGAGTATTGGTTTTGATTCTTACATTTTTGTCTCCATAAGGACTAAGGATACATCTAGAATTGAGTGCTACAGACAATAGAGGCTAGGTATATTAAATTTTGTCATAACTCCATGGGTTCTTACTAATATTAAGAAACAGCTTGTTTTCAGGTCTTGCTTTTGATGATATAATACAATAATTATGTTTTATCAAGTGCTTGATATGCACTTCTTTATATATAAAGAATATATTCTTTTCTTTACATATATTCTTTCTTTATATATAAAGAAATGAGTGATTTCTTTAGCACAACTAATCTCACTAAACTTTTATTTTTTTATCTGTAAAATGAGAATAATAATAGCACCTACCTCATAGATTGATTTTAAGTTACCTTAGAGCACATGGCTAAAAACTGGAGGAGCTTGGATTTGATCACAAGTATATCTAACCTGGAGAAGGCAATGACAACCCACTCCAGTACTCTTGCCTGGAAAATCCCATGGACAGAGGAGCCTGGTAGGCTGCAGTCCATGGGGTCGTGAAGAGTCGGACACGAATGAGCGACTTCACTTTCACTTTTCACTTTCATGCATTGGAGGAGGAAATGGCAACCCACTCGAGTGTTCTTGCCTGGAGAATCCCAGGGACGGCGGGCCCTGGTGGGCTGCCGTCTATGGGGTCACACAGAGTCGGACATGACTGAAGCAACTTAGCAGCAGCAGCAGCATATCTAACCTTGGGCTTCCCAGGTGGTGCTAGTGGTTAAAGAACCTGCCTGCCAACGTAGGAGATATAAGAGACGCAGGTTTGATCCCTGGGTCAGGAAGATCCCATGGTGGAGGGCATGGCAACCCACTCCAGTATTCTTGCCTGGAGAACCCCATGGACAGAGAAGCCTGGCGGGCTACAGTCCATAGGGTCACAAAGAGTCAGACATGACTGAAGCAACTTAGCATGCATGTAGCATGCATTTAAACTTAAAAGCCCAAGCTCCTAAACACTATAACATGGAATAGTGGGCATGGACAACATATGTACTTCAACATCTCAAAGGTCTTCCCCATGACCTTAACCGACTATTTCATGAAAGGGGAAGAGCTGTTTCCTCATGACCTTGTTTATACTATCTGACCAGATACCTGTGGAAAATAGTTTGAGTCATTCTCAGTTGAGACATAGTTTATGAAATTCCTTTTATAGAATCTGTTTGAACCTACAGTTAGCAAAGTGAAACTAACAGGGAGGAGCCCAAGTAGGTCCTTTGCATACACTCAGGATGAAATTGTTTTCCATATAGACTCCCCACAATGTTACCTTATTGAATCATATCTAGAGCCTCTCCTATTTCTCCAATATCTTCTTCTCTTGATCCCTGCAAGGAATCTTTTTATCCTATAACACTGGTGACTTCAAAATGGAGGGGACAACTAATTCTGAATCTGCAAAGCTGATTTAAGAGTAAACTCGCCATGGAGGCTGTGACCTTGGTTTTTTGATGTGCCAAATGGAAATCATATTTACCTGGCTTACCTTGCAGTTCTTCATAGATCAAAACAGAAAAGCATTCTACAAAGAGACAAAGTGACAAAACTCTTACAGGCAAAGTGCAGCCAAACAGGGTTAAATTTAAAGCCTCATTTTGGCACCTAGTGGCTGCAGTTTTGGATGTAACCTAAGTGATCAAGGTGACTGTGAAGATTAACTGAGATTCTATGATCCACTTGCAATGCAACAAATTCTAGCTAATAGATTTTCTTTATTAACACTGGGTTATGAATGGCCTTATTTCCATGTAAGAGAATACAGAGGAAGGAAATTTTAGAAACCTGAATGAAGATATATATATATAGATGGTGTATGTAAATTCAAAAAGAGTATTTGATGTTTAAATATGATCTGTAGTCTCCAAATCCTCTCAACATGCTATTAGGTCCTCAACAGTAATTTATAATGAAAGTATTTTCATCAAACTTCCTTTTATCCAAAGAATCTCAATTTGCAGACTATATATTAGATCTTGTCTTTTGATCCCATAAGTTTGATAAGTAAAGTTCCTCAATAACAATTTAGTAAATAGGGAAGTGATATATGTTTGCTTTTCTTGAAACCTTTCCAAATGTTCTGTGTTTCTCAAGTTTATCAACACCGTATATAAAGTCTTCCAATAATTGCCTAGCTGGTGAAGTTATGAACATAGGAGATATGATGTGTGCAAGAAAGTATGATCATGATATGGGAAGAGTTGCTAACTTTTTATTTCTCCTGAATCAGCAGGTGAGTTTGGTGTAGTACAGTACTTTTTGGCAACTTTCATTGTGTTTTAGACAAATTTCCTCTTTGGAATATAAGGACAATCTTTATGGTGCTAATATATTTCAGAGCTCACTCAACAGAATAGCAACTTAAGCATGTTAAAAAGAATAATAAACCTAAAAATAGAGCTTTTTTATTCTCTACAGTCAAATCACTGATAAATTCTACAGTGTAACATAGTAAAATGTGATACTTCTACTTTTTTTTTTTTTCTTTATCTTTCCTAGAATGACTACAAAAAACTGTCAATGCAGTGCAAAGATTTTGTTGTTGGACTCCTTGATCTGTGCAGAAATACCGAAGAAGTAGAAGCCATTCTGAATGGGGATGTTGAAATACACCACAGTGGTGGAGATCACTATCGTCCTAACCTCAGCCGTTTAAAACTTGCCATTAAATATGACGTAAAAAAAGTAAGATCAAGCACAAAGCCCCTTTTATGTTATTTCAGTTTTTATTCATGCTAAATCAAGATGAAGGATTGGCATAATTAGGTTAAGCTGGGTTTTTCTAATTAATTGCTCTAGGTAGGATCTCTAGTAAATTCTAATTGCCAGGCAGTGAGACATTTCACCTACACTAAATGCTGGTCTTTAAAAATCTAGACTTGTTTATCCAATGATTGACACTTTCTTTTACTTAATGAATGATGCAAAAATGGCTTTGTGTGTTCAAAATACAAGGCATTCGTTGTAGGATGGGAACATCATTATTTAAGACCCATCTCCACTTATTAATTTAGTCCACTTCTGGATCAATGCCTTCAGTTCCTTCTTTAGTGCATTTGAATCTCCTGCATCTTTATTTGTGGAATATTTTTAGTCTCTGTCTTCAGGCAGTGCCTCCTATTCTTGACTGCTTTCTTAAGTTATGTAAGATATGTTTTACTTATTTTTTTCTTTTAAAAAATTGTTTATTGAGATATAACATATATTCCATAAACAGCACATATCTTAAGTTGTATGTAAACTCATTAATTCTTAAAATTTCACATTCTTTTTTTTTAATTTATTTATTTGGAGGCTAATTACTTTACAATATTATATTGGTTTTGCCATATATTGACATTAATCCACCATGGGTGTATATGTGTTCCCCATCCTGAACCCTGCTACCTCCTCCCTCCCCATCCCATCTCTCTGGGTCATCCCAGTGCACCAGTCCCAAGCACCCTGTATCATGCATCAAACCTGGACTGGTGATTCATTTCATATATGATAATACACATGTTTCAATGCCATTCTCCCAAACCATCCCACCCTTGCCCTCTCCCACAGAGTCCAAAAGGCTGTTCTATACATCTGTGTCTCTTTTGCTGTCTTGCATATAGGGTCATCATTACCATCTTTCTCAATTCCATATATATGCGTTAGTATATTGTATTGGTGTTTTTCTTTCTGGCTTACTTCACTCTGAATAATAGGCTCCAGTTTCATCCACCTCACTAGAACGGATTCAAATGTATTCTTTTTAATGGCTGAGTAATACTCCATTCTGTATATGTACCACAGCTTTCTTATCCTTTCATCTGCTGATGGACATCTAGGTTGTTTCCATGTCCTGGATATTATAAACAGTGCTGTGATGAACATTGGGGTATATGTGTCTCTTTCAATTCTGGTTTCCTTGGTGTGTATGCCCAGCAGTGGGATTGCTGGGTCATATGGCAGTTCTATTTCCAGTTTTTTAAGGAATTTCCACACTGTTCTCCATAGTGGCTGTACTAGTTTGCATTCCCACCAACACTGTAAGAGGGTTCCCTTTTCTCCACACCCTCTCCAGCAGTTATTGCTTGTAGACTTTGGATAGCAGCCATTCTGACTGGCGTGAAATGGTACCTCATTGTGGTTTTGATTTGCATTTCTCTGATAATGAATGATGTTGAACATCTTTTCATGTGTTTGTTAGCCATCTGTATGTCTTCTTTGGAGAAATATCTGTTTAGTTCTTTGGCCCACTTTTTGATTGGGTTGTTTATTTTTCTGGAATTGAGCTGCAGGAGTTGTTTGTATATTTTTGAGATTAATTGTCAGTTGCTTCGTTTGCTATTATTTTCTCCCATTCTGAAGGCTGTCTTTTCACCCTGCTTATAGTTTCCTTTGTTGTGCAGAAGCTTTTAAGTTTAATTAGGTCCCATTTGTTTATTTTTGCTTTTATTTCCAATATTCTGGGAGGTGGGTCATAGAGGATCCTGCTGTGATGTATGTCAGAGAGTGTTTTGCCTATGTTCTCCTCTAGGAGTTTTATAGTTTCTGGTCCTACATTGAGATCTTTAATCCATTTTGAGTTTATTTTTGTGTATGGTGTTAGAAAGTGTTCTAGTTTCATTCTTTTACAAGTGGTTGACCAGTTTTCCCAGCACCACTTGTTAAAGAGATTGTCTTTAATTCATTGTATATTCTTGCCTCCTTTGTCAAAGATAAGGTGTCCATATGTGTGTGGATTTATCTCTGGGCTTTCTATTTTGTTCCATTGATCTATATTTCTGTCTTTGTGCCAGTACCATACTGTCTTGATGACAGTGGCTTTGTAGTAGAGACTGAAGTCAGGGAGGTTGATTCTTCCAGTTCCATTCTTCTTTCTCAAGATTGCTTTGGCTATTTGAGTTTTTTTTGTATTTCCATACAAATTGTGAAATTATTTGTTCTAGTTCTCTGAAAAATACCATTGATAGCTTGATAGGGATTGCATTAAATCTATAGATTGCTTTGGATAGTATACTCATTTTCACTATATTGATTCTTCCGATCCATGAACATGGTATATTTCTCTATCTATTTGTGTCCTCTTTGATTTCTTTCACCAGTATTTTATAGTTTTCTATATATATAGGTATTTTGTTTCTTTAGGTAGATATATTCCTAAGTATTTTATTCTTTTTGTTGCAATGGTGAATGGAGTTGTTTCCTTAATTTCTCTTTCTGTTTTCTCATTGTTAGTGTATAGGAATGTAAAGGATTTCTGTGTGTTGATTTTATATCGTACAACTTTACTATATTCATTGATTAGCTCTAGTAATTTTCTGGTGGAGTCGTTAGGGTTTTCTATGTAGAGGATCATGTCATCTACAAACAGTGAGAGTTTTACTTCTTGTTTTCCAGTCTGGATTCCTTTTATTTCTTTTTCTGCTCTGATTGCTGTGGCCAAAACTTCCAAAACTATGTTGAATAGTAGTAGTGAGAGTGGGCACCCTTGTCTTGTTCCTGACTTTAGGGGAAATGCTTTCCATTTTTCACCATTGAGGATAATGTTTGCTGTGGGTTTGTCATATATAGCTTTTATTATGTTGAGGTATGTTCCTTCTATGCCTGCTTTCTGGAGGGTTTTGATCATAAATGGATGTTGAATTTTGTCAAAGGCTTTCTCTGCATCTATTGAGATAATCATGTGGTTTTTATTTTTCAATTTGTTAATGTGGTATATTACATTGATTGATTTGTGGATATTGAAGAATCCTTGCATCCCTGGGATAAAGCCCACTTGGTCATGATGTTTGATCTTTTTAATATGTTGTTGGATTCTGATTGCTAGAATTTTGTTAAGGATTTTTTCATCTATGTTCATCAGTGATAATGGCCTGTAGTTTTCTTTTTTTGTGGCATCTTTTTCAGGTTTTGGTATTAGGGTGATGGTGGCCTCACAGAATGAGTTTAGAAGTTTACCTTCCTCTGCAATTTTCTGGAAGAGTTTGAGTAGGATAGGTGTTACCTCTTCTCTAAATTTTTGATATAATTCAGCTGTGAAGCCGTCTGGTCCTGGGCTTTTGTTTGCTGGAAGATTTCTGATTACAGCTTCAATTTCCATGCTTGTGATGGGTCTGTTAAGATTTTCTGTTTCTTCCTGGTTCAGTTTTGGAAAGTTGTACTTTTCTGAGAATTTGTCCATTTCCTCCAAGTTGTCCCTTTTATTGGCATATAGTTGCTGATAGTTGTCCCTTATGATCCTTTGTATTTCTGTGTTGTCTGTTGTGATCTCTCCATTTTCATTCTATTTTTGTTGATTTGATTTTTCTCCCTTTGTATTTAAAAAACCAGTTTTTAAAGGTGGATTTTATAATAAAAGTAATACAGACTTATGATTGGCTTTCAAACAGTATAGACATAACCCCTTTCTGTCTTCCTATTTCTTAATGCAGAATAGTCAGTATTCTATTTTTCTCCATAAATTTATCTTGGACATCTTCATATATTAGCATGTAAACATCCACTCAACCTTTTCAAAGCCTACATATCATTATGCTGATTTATATAATTATGTTCATTTATCCATTTACTGTTTAAGGGTGTCTATTATTTTCTTAAGTTTCTGTTATTTCAAAACATTTGATAAATTTCCCTCAAAAAAGGTACACGTCAACAGTGTACAGATGGGCTTATTTCTTCCACTCATGTATCATTAAACCTTACCATTTTACAAAGACAAACACTGTAGCTTGATTTAATTGTCTTTGACTGTTAACCATCCTTAGGTAACATTTTTAGTTCCTTTATATAATCTGTCCTTTGTCTAACCTTTTAATATTCTTCAGCAATTGTTATTTTGGATTGTTGCTTTTTGTATATTAAGTGATGCTCTCTGTCATATGTAGCATTCATCTGTAAAAATTAAATATATGAGAACAAAAATATTCTGAAAATTAAAAATTATGAAATTTAGTTATACAATTTTCTTATTTGAAAGAGTTTATGGCACAGGAATATATCAATGGAATAGAATAGGCAGTCCATAAAAAGATCATATGCAAATGGGAATCTAGTATAAAATACATTTAGCACTTTAGGTCAGGGCAGAAAAGGTGGTATACTTTTTTAAAAAAAAATTATTTAGACATCCAAATTAGCAGGATCTTTATATCATTCCTTCTAGATGGAAAAAGTGCATAATCATAAAAGTCCTTTTATAAAATATTGATGAAGCTTTTTATAACACTAAATTTTCAAAATTTGTCTATGCTTTGAAAGTCCTTTAGTCCTAAAGGAAAAGTTTGGTAAATTTGAATCCTTGAATTTACATAAACTGTATTACAACCTCCTGCCACATTGCTTGATACCTGTCCCCTACATATTTTACATTTGTTCTTTAATTCTAACAATATTTTTTATGAGAAAGGATAGAACTTAATATTAGAACACAAGCAAAAAGCTTATGCTGAATCCTTCTTTAATCAAGCTGTTAAATGTTTTGTTACCCCCTGCTAGTTTGTAGCCCATCCAAACTGCCAACAGCAGCTCCTGTCCATATGGTATGAGAACCTTTCCGGGCTGCGGCAGCAGACCATGGCGGTCAAGTTCCTCGTGGTCCTCGCCGTTGCCATGGGACTGCCCTTCCTGGCTCTCGTTTACTGGTTCGCTCCGTGCAGCAAGGTACGTCTGTGAAGCCTGGACCTCTGTCAGCCCCTCAAAGTCTGTCTGTTTTATTTATTAGAGCCAGTTAAGCAGGGAAAATTCTATTTCTCAAACAAAAATGTCAGGAAGTCAGAGTTGGGTTCACATTATAAAAATAACATATTTGCTATAAGAAATTTTAAAAAAGCAATGGAAAGAAAAAGTTCACCTGTAATATCACTGTTAGTAATATGTGAAAGAAAACATCAGTTAGATTATTCCTATTTGTCTTCTCTCTAGTCATGCCTGTGCATATATTTCTACATTTTTAATGAAGCATGCATTGAGCAGAATTTCAAATAACATCCTAAAAACGCTTCCTTTTGTTTTTCCCCCCGCTGGCAAAATCTGAGATGAAAGTTTCTGTTTATCATTTATTTTAACTAATAAATCTTAATATAAATAAAGGACAATTGTGTAAATACTCCTATAAGGCTTGTTTCAATGAAGAGGATTTATTTTGGGACACTATACATTGTAACCTGACAGCAAAAATAGCTTTTATTGTTTGTTTGGTTTTATTTTTAGCAGACTCCCTCTGCCCAGACTTTGATGAAATTGGTTTGTTCAAATGAACCTAGCCTTTCAGAACAAGTTTGGAAAATGTTGACCTGTCATGCTTTAACAGGCATAGAAATTTGCCGTGCATTGCCAACAATCTTATTCTTCATATTTCGGAAGCCACATTTCTGGAATCTTTTAAGTTTCAACTCTGAGAGCCAAATTTAAATAATTCTAAAGCTATGTAGCTAAAATGTCTATTGGACCATCTATTTAAGTGCTATGTAGATATGCCAGTTGAATCACTTGCTGTTCTTAAACCTGGATATGGCTTATTTTCACATGGGTCCAAACATCTTGCCATTGTTTTTTTATTTTATTTATTGCCAACATTTTTTAAAATTATTATTTAGTCACATATTTGGTGCTTTAACCTTATAGGAATGTTTCTAAGTGGCTTATAGTAAGAAGCCGATGCAAAGCCTTTTTCACATAGTGGGAGCTTCATCATTACTTCCAGTGATAAAGATAGGAACTGCTAGAAACTGAGCATTTTCTCCTGAGGGTAAAATCTATCATCATAAATGTTTTCCTCATAAAGGCCAAAAATTGATTCATAAATAAAATATAAAGGAGGAAAAGTAAATGAAAATAGTGATATTTACTAGAATTAGAATTTATAGCATGGATTTTTTTCTAGAAAGTTAAGCTTTTCTTTTTTTTTCCTTTTTTCATTGGAATGACAGATTTCATTTTGAAAAAACTAATTAATCCTCCTTACTAGAACATAGGCCACATCTATGTATGTGGTCTCTATTCTGCTTCGACATACATTTTCGGGTTCTTCAGAGATTTAAACTGAATTATGCTTGTTATTACTCTGTGATCAGTTAAACTGTAATATATTTTCTAAAGTGAATAATTGCCCCTCTCCATAATGAGCTCAAAAACATAATGCCTTTCAGAGGGTTTGGTCTTTGACAGACTATTTTTGGCAGTCCTTAGAGTTTCACATTTCTTAATTTTTGATTAAATCCTAATCAACCTGATTTCCTTTACTATTTCTTCTTCCATAACTGTGTTTCTTTCTGCCATCTGTTTTTCATCCTCATTTAGATCATCAAGGCAAATAATCAAATTAAAAGGGCACTGTCAATGTATTTTTTTCTCATATCTAAAATCTATTTTACTGACTCTCATTTAGAGTTTGAAGCAAGATTATAAAATATATTTTATATTTTCCCTTTAGTGACAGAGATATAAATATTACAACTTAGAGAATTTTTTTTTTGTAATAAGGGAAAATTACTCGGGCTATATTAATAGTTTTATTTAAAATACTGTTTTAAATACTTAAAAATTCAAAAACACCCATGAAAATTATACCAGACCAAATTTCAGGCCTATGCACCTTGACAGAGTCCCTGTTTCTGTTTAGAGCTTGGTTTTCATTCCTCAAGTCTGCTCTTTAAGAAATTCTTTTTTGTCCTTACTTGTTCTCTTTTTTCTACCATAATCCAAATATGTTTTATGCTCATTATAGTAAAAATAGGCCATGCTGTGATTTCAAATCATTTTGGCTTCAGCTAGTACTAGCTGCAACCTTTTCTATTTACTATTGGTATTTAATAGCTATTTGATCATAAATACATACTTAAAAAGAATATGATGTAACATTTAAAGTTCTTCCTTTCAGTCATTTTTCAGGTACATCAGTTTTGTTTTTTGTTTTTTTTTTTTCTTTTGTGTAGCAGAGTTTTATTAAAGTGCAAAGGGACAGCGAAAGCTACTGACACAGACATCAGAAGGGGGATGGAGAATGCCCCCCTCGCTAGTGTTAGCAAGGGGGTTATATACTTTTTAAATTAGTTATTACAATAAATCAAAAGAATGTCTCAAGGTTGTAAAAATCTTACTAGACCTACTCCCACAATTTACATTTTAGGATGACAGGATTAGAACTTAACAGTAGAAAGACCCTACCAGACCCACTACCATAATATACATTCTAAGATATCAGGATTAGTCAGAAGGTTTTCAGGAAGCAAAAACTGTCCTCAAGCAGGCTACATTGTTGTTATATGATCCCTAGTACAGAGTTTAAACTGAATTTTTTTGTGTGTAATCATCAGTTCTGGGCTTAAAAAAAAAAAAAAAAGTTTTATGTGACTAAGACTAAGGAATGTAGAGAGAGAAAAAAAAAAAAAGTTTGTCCTTTGCTCCTCCTTGAGAATTCCAGACTCCTGTCTCTTCCTCAAAAATCCCAGACCCCTCTCTCCTTGGAGACACTGAACTTCTTATTAACCTGCCTAGGATTTCACTCTCTCATCGCCCCCTTTTCTTTTAGGAGAATTATATTGCCAAGGGAAAGGGGCATCATTTTCTTTACATAACTACTTCCTGCTGTTGAGGGGCATGGTCCCTAAATCATTGAGGCAACATATTCTCCTAACCCTCATGTGGAGGGTCTCTGATCCAGGGGCCCCAAGTAATAGTTGGAGGAGGCCGTGGCACTCGTAGGAGCTTGAACAACCTTTTGTAACCTAAAAGCTTTCAGACGGCGAGAAACAAATCCAGTTACACAGTTACAGATGTAAAGCAAACAGCAAAAACAGAACAATTAGAATTGTTACGATTAAGATAGTTTTCCACCATGGGGAGCTAGTTAACGTTTCCCAAAGTGAGGTGACTGTGGCTTTAGGAGTATCCTAGCCTGATTCATTTTGTTCACATGTTTAGTAAAGTGAGTAACATTAGTACTCATATCTGGTATGTATGTACAACATTGGATATTAATAATATCCAATGTGTGGCTGTTAGAATATCTAAGGCCAATCTGTTTTGTAAAACCATCTTTCTAATTTGTATTTGTTCAGCTTTAAGGACTGAAAGTTAGAGCATCAACTTGTAGCATAACATCTGATCTGTAGTTCCCAAAAAGGGAATGAATATTGTAGCCAGATAATCATACCAGTGAAACACAGACTTTGCCCAACAAGTTCCCCCCCGCCCCCACCCCGCCCCCCGCCAGTGTGGTTTTTTATTAATTTAATTAATTTATTTTTTATTGAAGGATAATTGCTTTACAGAATTTTTCTGTTTTCTGTCAAACCTCAACATGAATCAGCCATAGGTATACAAATATCCCCTCCCTTTTGAAACTCCCATCAGTTTTTCACTTTGGTCAATTATTCTTTACACTTATTTTTTTTAGAAATTTGTTTACATCACAGAATATATACATGACAAATTTTACTATGAGTAACTCATAGTAAACTCAAAGGAGTAACTCCGGCTCCTAAAGTCCACCAAATCTCCCAGCATCTCTATAGGGAAACTCAACTCTCAATGATTTGTGATAATAAATGGAAAATATGAATATCCACACACATCACTTTAGTTTCCTATAAGCCAACTTTTTATGTGTTTTCTTGTTTTATTTTTTCTTTAAACCACCACCTTTAATAAGCAACAAAAGTGCTTGGTTTGATTCTCCTGTTTGCCCTCTGGATAGAATGAAGGGGTCAATTGCAGAGGGCCAGGAACCCCGTGAAGAGCGAGAGTGAGCCTGCTCAGGAGGGAGGTGCAACTCATCGCCCTGGATGGCTGAATACTGGCTTGAGATGTGTTCAGACAGCTGAATGCAAGCTCTAGGCCTCTCAGACTTGAGGTCCACTCTAACGTGGGTGGCGCTCTTCTCACTCTATTTTACGTCCCTAGCCTTTTCTCTTCTCCCCCTGTTTTAGTTTGTGCTTTCTTGAGTTTTTGTTATTTTGTGTTTTGAAGGCTGCCTCTGATTCTCCCCTGAAGAAGGCAGGGAATAAATAAGTTTTTCATAGATTTCACTACTAATAGTCAATGCCCCATTCCAAGTTTTCCACAACAGTCAAATAAATTGAGAACTTTAAAAATGTTCATTTAATATTTATAACAATAGATTTTTTTTCACCAGAAAGATATTGAACCTTGAAGTACATGATTAAATAAAGCTCATGCTGCTGCTGCTGCTAAGTCGCTTCAGTTGTGTTCGACTCTGTGCGACCCCATAGAAGGCAGTCCACCAGACTCCCCTGTCCCTGGGATTCTCCAGGGAAGAACACTGGAGTGGGTTGCCATTTCCTGCTCCAAAATAAAGCTCATACACAAGATCCATAGAACTCTCATATAAAGTTAAAACAAATGGTAGAGAAAATAGGACTGATTTTCTTTTTCCTATTGTCCTTAGCCATGTTTTTCTTTAAATATTGACTGTTAAAAACTGAACATTAATGCATCTTAATTTCTTTTCCATAGTGTACCATATATACAATTTAAATTACATTGTTATATATATAATTTATTGTGACTTGGCTATTTAATCATGTATTATATAAAGTTTAATCATGTGTATGAGCTTTATTTGATTAAACTTTATATAGGTCAGATCAGATCAGATCAGTTGCTCAGTCGTGTCTGACTCTTTGAGACCCCATGAATCGCAGCACACCAGGCCTCCCTGTCCATCACCAACTCCCAGAATTCACTCAGATTCACGTCCATCAAGTCAGTGATGCCATCCAGCCATCTCATCCTCTGTCGTCCCCTTCTTCTCTTGCCCCCAATCCCTCCCAGCATCAGAGTCTTTTCCAATGAGTCAACTCTTCGCATGAGGTGGCCAAAGCACTGGAGTTTAAGCTTTAGCATCATTCCTTTCAAAGAAATCCCAGGGCTGATCTCCTTCAGAATGGACTGGTTGGATCTCCTTGCAGTCCAAAGGACTCTCAAGAGTCTTCTCCAACACCACAGTTCAAAAGCATCAATTCTTCAGTGCTCAGCCTTCTTCACAGTCCAACTCTCACATCCATACATGACACAGGAAAAACCATAGCCTTGACTAGACGAACCTTTGTTGGCAAAGTAATGTCTCTGCTTTTGAATATGCTATCTAGGTTGGTCATAACTTTCCTTCTAAGGAGTAAGCATCTGTTAATTTCATGGCTGTAATCACCATCTGCAGTGATTTTGGAGCCCAGAAAAATAAAGTCTGACACTGTTTCCACTGTTTCCCCATCTATATCCCATGAAGTGATGGGACCGGATGCCATGATCTTCGTTTTCTGAATGTTGAACTTTAAGTCAACTTTTTCACTCTCCACTTGCACTTTCATCAAGAGGCTTTTGAGTTCCTCTTCACTTTCTGCCATAAAGGTGGTGTCATCTGCATATCTGAGGTTATTGATATTTCTCCCGGCAATCTTGATTCCAGCTTGTGTTTCTTCCAGTCCAGTGCTTCTCATGATGTACTCTGCATAGAAGTTAAATAAGCAGGGTGACAGTGTACAGCCTTGACATACTCCTTTTCCTATTTGGAACCAGTCTGATGTTCCATGTCCAGTTCTAACTGTTGCTTCCTGACTTGCATACAAATTTCTCAAGAAGCAGATCAGGTGGTCTGGTATTCCCATCTCTTTCAGAATTTTCCACAGTTTATTGTGATCCACACAGTCAAAGGCTTTGTCATAGTCAGTAAAGCAGAAATAGATGTTCTTCCAGGTGATAGAATTCCAGTTGAGCTATGCCAAATCCTGAAAGATGATGCTGTGAAAGTGCTACACTCAATATGCCAGCAAATTTGGAAAACTCAGCAGTGGCCACAGGACTGGAAAAGGTCAGTTTTCATTTCAATCCCAAGGAAAGGCAATGCCAAAGAATGCTCAAACTACTGCACAATTGCACTCATATCACACGCTAGTAAAGTAATGTTCAAAATTCTCCAAGCCAGGCTTCAGCAATATGCGAACCGTGAACTTCCTGATGTTCAAGCTGGTTTTAGAAAAGGAAGAGGAACCAGAGATCAAATTGCCAACATCCGCTGGATCATGCAAAAACTTTATATAATACATGATTAAATAGCCAAGTCACAATAAATTGTATATATAACAATGTCAAATTTAAATTGTATATGTGGTACACTATGGAAAAGAAATTAAAGTTGCATTAATGTTCAGTTTTTAACAGTCCATATTTAAAGAAAAACATGGATAAGGACAATAGGCAAAAGGAAATCAGTCCTATTTTCTCTCCCATTTGTTTTAACTTTATATGAGAGTTCTATTTAAACAGGATCTTAAAAAGAAACACACAAAAAATACTCTGATTCAAGCTAAGGAATATTTACTTAGGGAAGTATGCTTTTCAGACATGATTTTTACAGCAACTTTTTACAAATTAATTTTGTATTGGCTCTGCAATATATCTAACTATATGGATCCATTGACTTAAAACTAGATTGATCTATTAATCTAGATAAACATACACATACACACACACACACACACACATGCACACACACATGCAGAACATGACATTCTGCCTGGCCTAAGTTAGAGAGAGAAAACAAATATCGTACATTAACCCATAAAAATGGAATCTGGAAAAAACGGTACTGATGAGCCTATTTACAGGGCAGGAACAGAGACGCAGACGTAGAGAGTGGACATGTGGACCCGGAAGAGGAAGGGGAGGGCGGCACAGACTGGAGAGCAGCACTGACATGTGTGCACTCCCATGGATGAAAGATAGCCAGTAGGAAGCTTCTGATGGCACAAGGAGCTCAGCTCGGTGCTCTGTGATGATTCACAGGGGTGAGATGGTGCGAGAGGGAGGCTCAAGATTCACTTTGTTGTATAGCAGAAACTAACACAACATTGTAAAGCAATTATACTCCAATAAATTTTTTTTAATGATTCTAATTAAGAGAGAAGGGACTAAGCTATGTGACTCATCATTCTAGCTCTAACTTTTATGATTTTGAAAACCATATAGACCGATAGTTTGTAGGAGCAGAGAATATTGATTGGATTTCTTCCATTATAGCATTTCTTTGTTAAAAACCTTAGAACCTTTTTTTTTCCCCTTAAGAATTTACATGTATATGTACTTCCATGAGAAAATAAGAAATTGTTTTGTAAACCAAATAGAAACATTAACTCTTAAAACAAATATGCTGTGCTTAGTTGCTTAGTAGTATCTGACTCTTTGCAACCCCATGGACTGTAGCCCAACAGGATCCTCTGTCCCTGGGGATTCTCCAGGCAGCAATACTGGAGTGGGTAGCCTATCCCTTCTCCAGGGGAACTTTCTAACCCAGGAATTGAACTGGGGTCTCCTGCAGTGAAGGCAGATTCTTTACCAGCTGAGCAACTCGAGAAGCCCCAAGTATACCTGAGTTCAAATTCCAGCTCTACCACTTAAGGAGCTCGTTTCTGGACCTTGCTTCCTCTTTTTCTTCATCTGTAAAATGGGCATTTCAGCAGCATATACCCCTTTGTATTGTTGTAACAGTTACATGTAATTAATAGAGTAAAGCACTTAAAACAGTACTTAGCACATAAAAGTACTGGATAAGTGGTGGTGTTATTATTATTTTCTGTATTTTATTTCTATATTTTTCTGTAATAATCAGTTAATTTAAAAAGCTGTTGAAAGCTATGAGCCCTCTCCTACAAAAAAATATCCTTACATGCGTGTGCTGAGTTTTGTTTACCATTCCAGGGGTGCACAGAGCCCCTGAGACACATCTTGGGCACACACCACACCTCTGCTCTGACTAGGATGCGCGCATCTCAGATGGGAATGATTCCTGCACTATTGACGTGCGGGAGCTTTATGGTCTCCATATTTTATATGAAGACTCTGATTTTCACATAATTTAGGAAGTTCACTCATTGCTAATGAGGGAATGAAACTGGAACCTGAACCTAAAATGTTGGACTTTCAATGCAGTGTCATTCCAGGACTTTGGTCCAGTGCATGACGGGACCTGCCCTGCTGTCCTGCCCTTGGCTGGGTGTCTTCTTCTCAGTACACCTGACTTTTGCTCCACACAGCATCTCCAACATACAATATCACCTGAAGCCTGACCTGCACCCACAGCAGTTCAGTTCAGTCACTCAGTCATGTCCAGTTCTTTGCGACCCCAAGGACTGCAGCACACCAGGCCTCCATGTCCATCACCAACTCCTGGCGTTTACTCAAACTCCTGTCCATGAGTCAGTGATGCCATCCAACCATCTCATCCTCTGTTGTCCCCTTCTCCTCCCGCCTTCAATCTTTTCCAGCATCAGGGTCTGTTCTAATGAGTCAGTTCTTTGCACCCACGTCAGTGAAATACATATGTGGACAGTGCTAGTGCTAAGTCACTTCAGTTGTGTCTGACTCTTTGTGATCCTATTGGCCGTAGCCTGCCAGGCTCCTCTGTCCCTCTGTCCATGGGATTCTCCAGGCAAGAATACTGGAGTGGGTTGCCATTTCTTTCTCCAGGGGATCTTCCTGACCCAGAGGTTGAACCCACGTCTCCTGTGTCTCCTGCATTGGCAGGCAGGTTCTTTACTACTAATGCCACCTGGGAAGCCCAGAAGGCAAATATCAACGAAGGGTGTATACATGGCAAAGTAGATTCAGTTTAATATTTTCACTGCTGCTTCCTCAAAACTTCATGCCCACTAAATTAGTTTGTTTTTCATGAATAATTGTGATACTCTGCTCTGCCTTTTGTTATTATACTAATAAAATATTTTGTCAGTATCACATATATTTTAAGAACTTAAATATTATTTTCTAGAAGTGAATTTATTTAACTATCAATCCCAAATATCAGCATATATAGATGAGCAATGAGACAAAATTTTATATTAGCATAAAGGATTATTTTTCTAATATCAGTTATAAATGTACATAATTATCTTAGAAGAACATTGGACTGCACAGATGTTTGTTCTTGTGTATAGACATGTGTGTTTTGCAAAATGCACACAACAAAGCTAAGACTTTCTTTTGGTGTGTTTTGTGGCAGATGGGGAAGATAATGCGTGGACCATTCATGAAGTTTGTGGCACACGCTGCCTCCTTCACCATTTTTCTGGGACTGCTAGTCATGAATGCAGCTGACAGATTCGAAGGCACCAAAATCCTTCCTAATGAAACCAGCACAGATCATGCAAAACAGCTGTTCAGGATGAAAACATCCTGCTTCTCATGGATGGAGATGCTCATTATTTCCTGGGTAATAGGTAAAGACTGACTTTCTCTCATCATTTATTTTTGCAGCCATAGCAATAGGACTGAATGACACCTGTTCTCTCACACGTCAGTTATATAAATGTATGCAGCATAATACAATGCTCTGCACAACATGATTTTGTGTTTTTAAAGTGAAGTTATCTAGGGTTCATTTTCAGTACCACAGTTCTCTTCACATGCCACATGCTTTTTAGATTTCCAAGAAAAACCCAGGAAGAAAATGAACAGGATAGTATGAATCAAACCTTTCCAGTGATGAAAAACTGCCATTCATATTTTGGGACAGCTGTGACTTCAAGCTTAAAAATAACCATATGATTTTATGTTGCAATTTAATAGGAACAGAAGGTCCTAGCCACTCACATCTATTGAACATTTGTTATGTACTAAGAACCATTCAGATCATTTTACATCCATCACATTACACACTGTCTTTGTGCCTTAGTGGTCTACTCTATCGTATAATAATAACGTCTACACTATGGCTTTAGGTCTCCCAGATGGAAAGTGAAACAGAGAGAATGCAGTCTCAATTACTAGGCTGTCTTTAGAATCAGTCATCCATATTGCTTGACATTAAATATAATGCAAATAAAAGATATTTCAATTGGATATTTATAAATGAATAGACTCAGTAGCTATTACCTATTGAGGATAATAATGTGAATAAAATGTAGTCCTTATAGTCAAGGAAGTTAAGTCTGCTGGAGGGAGGCAGGCAGGTCAACAAGTAAATCAACAAAGAAAACTATGTAACAAATAATATTACTGAGGAGCTATTAGAGGGTTATGAACATATACAGATTGGGCACCTAAATCTGAGTGGGTGGGATGTGGAAGGGGCAGAGAAGGTCTCCCTAGACAGTACATTCAACCTGAGATTTTGAAGATAAGGGCATGTTAATCCTACTGACTGTTTATGGTGGGGTAAGGAAGGACTGATGTTGAGGCTGAAACTCCAGTATTTTGGCCACCTGGTCGGGAGAGCTGACTCATTTGAAAAGACCCTGATGCTGGGAAAGATTGAGGGCAGGAGGAGAAGGGGACAACATAGGATGAGATGGTTGGATGGCATCACCGACACAATGGACATGGGTTTGGGTGGACTCCGGGAGTTGGTGATGGACAGGGAGGCCTGGCATCCTGCGGTTCATGGGGTCGCAAAGAGTCAGACACGACTGAGTGACTGAACTGAACTGAAGGACACTACGAGGCATGGATCAAAAAGCTGAAGGCAAAGATGTGGAAGTAGGTCCACACTTGGCTCCTCATTTGCCAAGTCATGTGTTAGGCTCAGCTATAACGCAGGCTCATTTATGGATGTGATTGATGGGAGAGAGGGGAGGAGACACGGTCAGAGGATGATTTTCAGCTATTGGTGCTGTGATTCCTCACCTTTTATAAAATGCAGCTGGCTGTGAGGTAGAGGGTGGCTTTGAGGAGGGGGTTCGGGAGGCTGAGAGTCAACCGAAGTGATCCGTGTATGGAATGTGGGGCCAGAAGTCAGGGAGTGAGGAAAGGACTTGAGAGCTTTGTAAAAGATATTCTTCAAAAAACCTGGTAATGTATTGCACGTGGACAGGGAGAGCTGTGGATTCTGCCTTGGGTTAAGGTGCTGACTGCAAGTCTCTAAGAGGAAGAATACAGAGGGAAGATAAGGATTGAGACCAGGAGAATGAAAAGCTGGTAAGGAAGTTTGCTTGAGATTGACTTTGAAGTGCCCATGGGATTTCCAGGTGAAGATGTCTACTAAGTAATAGGAAATGCAACCCCAGAGAGAAGCCAGGCTGTGGACAAAATTTCAGCTGTCTCCATAAGGTCTTGACTATGCAGGAAGTCCTGCAGGTAGATATGTGGAGAAGGATGTGAGAAGAGAGCTCAAGGAATCTTATTCCAAAACCGTTGGCAGTCCGTAAGCTTGGTTCTCCCCTGGTGATCTGGAGAAGCATCTGTAGTCGGTTTTATGTTACTTCTGTGGCAAGGGATATCTTCTTGGCTTCCTCATTCTGGGGCTGATAGGATAATCAATTGAAATGTTATAAAGCACTATACAAATTACCTTATGAGCATTTTAAATGCATATGAGGTAATTCAACAGCATTGAGAGTTATTCAAAACTTCTGAATCACTTCATTTCCTCATTATGTTCCAAGGAGAAATATAGTGTCTTAACAAGTGAATTGCATCACTAAGGTAAACCTTTGATAAAGAAGAGTTTGATTGTCCACTTTTTCTTTTCTAATTTGTTTGTCTTATGCTATAAAGCTCTAAGAAATATATTACATCTCACTTTGAATATTTGATTTAAAATAAGAATGATCATTTGGACATTGCCTTTATCTCAAGCTAAATATGCCTGTATGCTGTCATGTTTTGTGCATGTTAGTATGTGAAACATACATAATATAGTACTGGGCACACTGGAAATGTTTAATAAATTTCAGATGGCTATGATTATTATTAAACTCTTCATTAAGAGTTCATATGTTTTATATGGAAGTGATATTTCCTACTGAAAAGATATTAATCAAGATATGACTCTTTCAAGGTTAAACTTTGAAAGCATTTAATTTTATGTAAGGGGATTAGATATAATGAATGGTCATTTTATTCTTTTTCTTATTTTAAACTTTCTATTTTGCATTGGGGCATAGCCAGTTAATAAGGTTGTGGTAGTTTCAGGTAAACAGTAAAAGGACCCATCCATACATACACATGCATCTATGTTCATCTTATTCTTTATCAAACATAATTTACTCTTCTCATACTAATATTTTAATATAAGCATTAGAAGTTTTTCCTTTTTCACCTGGAAACCTAAACCAAGAATGTTAACTTTTAATTTTATGAATAAAAGCATTTTCCTTGGAACAACTGGCCCAATAACCTTTATATTTGAGATTCGGAGATGTTCTCAGTGTTCATTTAAAGGGAAAACAGTGAACAACTCAGAATGGACAACTGGTACTTTGTAGCATGTGTTAGACTCCTGGTTCAGTTTCTAACACTGATATTTTTTTTCTTCCTGAATTTTCTTGAAAGTGGTTGTACCTTCTGGAAATAATCATTAAGTGGCCTACTTAGGTCTGATGCTAGCTGGTTTGAAAGAAAAGACTGACATTATTGGTCACAGAAAGCAAACTGATTTAATTTTAGTGAAAAGTTGAAAAGCTGAATGATGGAATCTGCATTCCAAGAGATCTTGACAAGACAGAATGGTGAGCTCAAAACAAGGAGAAATGAGAAGGGTAGCAGGAACACAGGGAGGAGGAGACGTGCTTGATGACACTTCACAGGAAAAGGTCTTAAGCAGCAGTTTTAGCCTAATGTCCAGTGAGCGCCGAGGAAGGAAATGCAATGCAGGACTGACTCTTCAACAGGAGGGAAGGACTGCAGGCAAGGGCTGTAATTATGTCCCTGAGCCACACTCTGTCTAGACCACAGCTGCAGGCAATTGGCAAAATAGGGAGCATTCCAAGTGGAAAGCTGTCAGAAAAGTGAGTGGCTTCTCCACAGAAAAGCCCCTGTTGGGACTTGAGAAGCTTACTCTGGAGGGTGGGAGGTAGGGCGGAACCTAGGGATTGTGAAGCCTGAAATTTAATTTTTTGGAGGGCCCCATTTAGAGAAAAAGAAGGCAAAATAGAGAAGGAAAAATGGAGGATCCTGGGCAAATAAGGCATCCTAGAATTCAAATTTCATTTGCTTCATGGGAAACCCACCTCTGCTCTAGAAGAATAAATTTAATGAGGGCACAGGTGTTTTTGCTTTTAAAAAAATTTTGTTTTAAGAAATGTAAAGGTGGAGGGAGCAGATTCATTCTTTTGAGGGCAGAATTAGTACTGACAGGTTCACAGTGAAGGGATACTTCCTGCAAAGTCAAGAATGGGATGAGCAGCCTTCAGTAGGAGTAATTCAGGACATATTCAAGCAGAGGCTCCACCCTGTGGAGGAGTTCTCTGCTTGTGAAGAAACTGGACTAGATGGAGGATTTTGAACTATGCTTGGCAACGCCTGGGGGTCCTCAGAAAACATAATATGGAAATTTTTCCTTCAAACAGAATGGTTTGCTGTATCTGTTTTATCTTTTAAGCTTTGGGAAGATATCATTTTTACCAAGAAGTGTACCCCTTAAAGAGAGAGAAGATGGAGGAGAAGTGGGAAGAAGGAGAGAAGCTTTGAAAGCAACTAGACTATACGAATTTAAAACCCCCAGTAATCTGTTTTTCAGCTACTCTAAACTACCCTTGTTTCATAGTGAGGAAGCTGGTGGGAACCCAGGGACAACATCCACACAAAGACTGCCCTCAGATTTTTTCACTCCTGCTCATTGTTTGTGTGTGTGTGTGTGCATGTGCATGTGTGTGTGCATGAGTGGACACATGCAGTGTTTCCTATTTTATTAATAAATCTGATCCACTAAAGTGTATATGAATTCAATCCCAGCCTTCTCTAAATTTGGAATAATTTCAAAATAAGTAAGTCGTGTGATACATTGAATGCTGATTTTGAGAAAAGCACAGTTAAGCTGTTGGAAGGCAATTCCCAGGTGGTCCTAATAGTAAAGAACTTGCCTGCCAATGCAGGAGACACGGGAGACACAGGTTCGATCCCTGGTTTGGGGCGATCCCCTGGAGAAGGGCATGGCAACCCACTGCAGTATTCTTACCTGGAGAATCCCATGGACAGAGGAGCCTGGCAGGCTACAGTCGATGGGGTCGAGAAGAGTCAGATACAAGTGAAGTGACTTAGCATGCACGCACAAGCTGTTGGAAGGACAGAGCATGGCTTTTTAAAACCCCTACAGGGCTTCACAATCATTCACATAGGTTCTGTGATAAAAGTTTATGACAAATATGGGGATTTGGGGAAGGTGATTAGTGGCAGAAAGGGCAGAAGATTTATTTCAGCTAGGGGACCCTGGAGACTTCTTGATGGAAGTAGACTTTGAGGAATTGTTGGTGTTTAGGTTGTGTTTCTCCAGATGGCTCTAGGAGGAGACAGGACATCAGAGATTAGGATGTCTTAAAGATAATAGAGGTAAAGTTACTTCTTTTTAATAAAGAAAGAAAATATATACCAGACATAGAAAATCTGAAATAGTAAATTCTCAGTAAGTATTAGTTATGTTTTCAAGTGCCAGACACTGTGCTATGCATTTTTCATATGTTATTTAAGTCTCATAACCATCCTATGAAGTAGGTACAAACTACTATCATCCCCATTTTGCAAGCTGAATTTTAGAAAGTTTCAGTAAGTTGCCAAAGATTGCACAGCTAACAAATGGATGACTGTGATTGTTCAGGCACCCAGCGGTGTCTGACTCTTTGTGACCCCATGGACTGCAGCACGCCGGGCCTCCCTGTCCCTCCCCATCTCCCAGAGTTTGCCCAAGTTTATGTTTGTTGCATTAGTGATGCCATGGTGTCTGATTCCAAAACCTGTGCTCCTAAGTAATACACTAAGTTTTAGAGTGGATGTGCAACATTATTAATAATTCCGCCATGAAGAAACTACAACTACTACTATGCTCCTGTAATTCCTTCTAGTCTTTTACTATGCTGTTTTAAACATAATATCATAGAATATATAAAATGTTTACTTGGCATGCTTGAATGTTTATGACATAAACATTTCCCATTGTGTATTAGTCTAGGTCCTCCAAGAAGCATATGCAAAGACAGAATTTAACATGCAACAATTTTATTAAGGGAAATTCTATGTGAGAGAAATGGGAGGGAGCTGAAGAAACCTGCAAGGGCTGTAAGACTGCGATGCAAGGTTGATGTTGAGGGCAGGAGAGAGGGAAGGAAGGTAGGACAGAAGCACCCTAGATCTCCATTCTGTCTAAAGAAAGTTGGACAAGTGTCGAGAGATCCTTGAGCCGAGGTCAGCCATTGGAGGAGTCCCATGCCTCCCAAGAAGGGGTGTCCTCAGTTACTGGTGAGGAGCAGCCCATGGGAAGCATGGCCTTAGGGCAAAAGTGTCTATAGTCTTCAGAGTGCTGCAGCTTTGGCCCATGGCCAGTTGAATTTCTGTATTTGGAGGCCTGTGGGGCACATTCTTGTGGCCACTATTCCATGGTAATTAAAATATCATATGAAATGGCTACGTAATAGTCTATTTGTGAAAGTCCCATGATTACTTCTATTTTGAGGATGTTAGTATCTGTGTTTTTACATATATATTTTTTTTTATTATAAAGAATCCTATAATGAACATCTTATGTACAGAATTAATGGATCAAATCATGTTTGCTGCTTGAATGCCCTTAATGAACTTTGTCAAATTGCTTTATGATAATGCACTGATATTTTTGGACTATAGGATTTGTAGGGACAGGATAATTATGGCTGAATGGGTAAGATGAAGTCATATTTTGAAGGGTTTTGAATGTCAGCCTGAGACCTTTTAAATTTGTTTTGTTGAAAACTAAGGCTGGAATGAAATTGGATTTTAACCCCTATTTTAACCTCTTTCCCATACAGGCATGATATGGGCTGAATGTAAAGAAATTTGGACTCAAGGCCCCAAGGAGTACTTGTTTGAGTTGTGGAATATGCTTGATTTTGGAATGCTGGCAATCTTTGCAGCATCATTCATTGCAAGATTCATGGCATTTTGGCATGCTTCCAAAGCCCAGAGCATCATTGATGCAAATGATACTTTAAAGGATTTAACAAAAGTTACACTGGGAGACAATGTGAAATACTACAATTTGGGTGAGTTTACAGTACTCAGTCAATATGTTTATAAAAATGCAGAATTTACATGATATCATTTGTATGCAGAATCTTAAAAAAAAAAAAGGTACAAATGAGCCTATTTACAAAACAGAAATAGAGTCACAGATGTAGAAAACAAGCTTATGGTTACCAAGAGGGAAGGGAGGGGAGGGATAAACACAAGAGAGAGATTGGAATTGACATATACACACTACTATATATAAAATAGATAACTAATAAGTACCTACTGTATAGCACAGGGAACTCTACTCAATATTCTGTAATGACCTACATGGGAAAAGAATCTAAAACAGAGTGGGTTTATGTATAACTGATTCTCGTTGCTATATAGCAGGAACTAACACAGCATTGTGATTCAACTGTACTTTAATAAAAACTTATTTCAATTTTTTTAGATAAAATGATGAAAGAAAAAAAAGGAACACATCAGTAGCAGTTTAGTTATTATTCAGTTCTCATAAAATTATTGGTCAATTTCCAGCTTCTTCAGATTATCTATATCTTTTATTATGCTTTCTACTTCTTTCCTGATATTTCTTCTGGCAGAAAACCTCTCAATCACAAGAATCATCTCCCCTTATCTCTGGTATTAATTGGCTAACCACCAAACTTCATTGAGAATGCTTGTATTATGTCGTGGATTTATTTTTTTCTTCTTGTCTATTAAAAATAGTACACATTTAAGTACCATTTCTGTTTAAGGCATGTAAACTATTCGAAAGCAAGTTAATCATCGAAGGCTACCAATAAATAGCACCCCTTTTTCTCACCCAGACTTTGAACTAGTGCTATACTGTGCTTAGTCGCTCAGTCGTGTCCAACTCTTTGCGACTCATTGGACTGTAGCCCACCAGGCTCTCTGTCATGGGATTTTTCAGGCAAGAATGTTGGAGTAGGTTGCCATTTTTTCCTCCAGTGAATCTTCCTGACCCAGGGACAGAACCCACCTGCTGAGCCATGAGGGAAGCCTTTGAACTAGATGAGAAATAAAGTACCCACATTAGGTCAAATCATCACCTTTAATACTGACAAAGTTTAGAGTGGATGATATAATTCTGAGTTTATTAGTCAACTGGCTCAGCAATACTGAACCCCAGGCTTAGACAGATATATCCTCCAATTTCCAAGCAGCCATGGACAGGGCAGTCATACCCAAAGAGGGGTATGGTAGCAGGTATCTGATCATGTGAGAGTCCTCCATGGAAGATCAGAAGGAAATTCCCAAGATAAAGAGGGCAGAGCTGAGTCCAGTATGCTCAATTTCTACCCAGTTTAGCAATCAGAGAAGTCATTCTACCTCCCCAGGAGGAAAGTGACTAAAAAAGGAACAGAAGTAGGTTCAGTTATTGCTTAGGGAAAACCTCTCCTTGTAGAAACCTAGGGTGGGAAAAACAGATTCTCTTTGACTACTTACTTCAAGTCCTCCTCTGATAAGATGTCAGTTAACATACGGTTGACATCTCTATGAGTTTTATTGGCTGTATCACATAGGGATTTCTTTTTTATTATTTCTCTTTAATATTTTAATACCTAACAATTTTTAGAGCACATACATGGCTTTTATACAAGGATATATTGTACAGCACAGGGAATATAGCCATTATTTTATAAGAGAATTTTTAATATATGGAATTTTACAAGTCAAACTATTTTTATACTGACCTTATATTCAAAGTGCTATATAAAAAGAAACTGCTTTTATTACTTTATTGTTCCTAATTCTACTTCTCAGCAAATAAGCAAATACAAATTTATAATTATGTTTTTCCTCTCTGTTACACACTGCTTTGCATTTTTCTTCATAATGGCTTCTTAATTAGATTTTTGATGTTCTGATGTAATAATGTCAGAAAAATTCATAAATGAATAATTACTACATTCTATGATAAAAATAGACTTGAATGGCCAATATAAATTACCTTAGTAAGTTTAAATAACTACAAGTACTGCACAGGCCCCAAATTACTTTATGGTGTAATTATAGTTTAGGACTAAATAATGATATCATTTACTAGGGCCTTATTTTCTTTTATTATAGTTTAAGATTAAATAGTAAATGCCACTATTTAGCTAGTGCCAAGCACTTTCTAAACACTGAATGTATGTTGATTTACTAAATTCTCACAACAGATGATAGGGTATAAACAGTATGTCATTTTTAAAGATGGGAAAATAAAACTATTAATAAGATAAATAATTTGTACTAGTTCTTCTAGTTGATTTTAGATAGATAGATGCATGCAGAAATGTGTGGTAAGTCACTTGAATCATGTCCAACTCTCAGCGACCCTACAGACTACAACCCACCACTCTCCTGTCCGTGGAATTCTCTAGGCAAGAATGTTGGAGTGGTTACATAAGCCAAGTCCATAGTTTGTACTCTCGACCATTATGCTATACCATTATGGAAAACTGCCAGCAAACCAGGGGGTAATTTTCTTTGTAAATTCAAAAGTTCAAATATACCTGACACTTGAAGAAATTAACTGGATTGCTAATGTAATTATATTTCTATCCCAGAAAAGAAGTTACCTAAGTAAAAAGTTTCCTTCTCCAGGAGATCTTCCTGACCCAGGGATCAAACCCAGGTCTCTTGCAATGCAGACAGATTCTTTACCATCTGAGCTACCAGGAAAGCCCCAAGTAAAAAATGTAAATAAACTCACCATAACTTTTGTCTTTCCTTTCTCCTAGCCAGGATAAAGTGGGACCCCTCTGATCCTCAAATTATATCTGAAGGTCTTTATGCAATTGCTGTAGTTTTAAGTTTCTCCAGAATAGCCTACATTTTACCAGCAAATGAAAGCTTTGGACCTCTGCAGATATCACTTGGAAGAACAGTAAAAGATATCTTCAAGTTCATGGTCATATTCATCATGGTGTTTGTGGCCTTTATGATTGGAATGTTCAACCTCTATTCCTACTACATTGGTGCAAAGCAAAACGAAGCCTTCACAACGTAGGTGTTTTTGGTTCTTTTAATCATGATGATTGTCAATTAAACTTTAGCCTAATAGTGTTCATATGCAACAGTGGGATAAATAATGTTTTAGTAAAGACATTATTTCCAGTTACTCTTTAGCATTATGAGAGAAGTTTTAAATGTGTTGTAAGAACTCAACAATTTTAGGGCCAAGAGCTACCTCACACACATCATCTTATTATTTCTGTTTCACACAAAAAGGAACTGAAGCTCAGGGAAGTTAAATGACATGCTGAGTGTCTCATAGCTGCTAGTATGTAGAAAAGCCAGGACTAGTCCCTTGTCCACTGACCCTAGCATCTGTGCTCCTCACTGCTGTATACTGCTCAGTTCAGACTCCTGGGGCCCTATGAGAATGGCTGCTTCCAAAATCAATCTGAGTTACCAGCAGCAACAAGGGTTTTAACTTATGTTCACCATGGATACACGTTTTTTATAAAGTATGTTTGGAATACATTACTCAAATATTAGGTATTCAGGTATACTTTGGCCACCTGATGCGAAGAGCCGACTCACTGGAGAAGACCTTGATTCTAGGAAAGACTGATGGCATCACTGACTCAATGGACATGAGTTTGATCAAACTCTGGGAGATGGTGAAGGACAGGGAAGCCTGGCACGCTGCAGTCCATGGGATCACAAAGAGTTGGACATGACCGAGCAACTGAAGAACAACAAAAAAATGTTACAATGAGAAGTACTGATCAAAGCATAACCTATTACTCATATTCCTGTAAAGTTCAGTTTATCAGAGAGATTGAACCAACTGACCTAAGCAGAGGAGCTTCATTTTGGTCAATAATTATGCTTAATGCATTGAAATTCCTAAGACATGTCAGTGATTTCAGTAACACTGACTATGTTTATATTGTCATATTTTCCTTAAGACACCTTAAGATACATACCATTATCTATTTATTGGATATTAGAAGTGTAGATGAGCAGAAAACACAAAAGGACTATAAATTACATTATTACATTACATATATAAATTATAAATTACATATTACATTGTTTTTATTAATACATTTAATATTTTCTTACCAAAACTATGGATTATTTAAATGTTAATGTCTGTGGTTTGAAGTTATTTTAACATTTATTGAGTGCTTATTATGTGCCAGATAGTGAGTTGTGTGCTTCATATGCAAAATATTCCCTTATCCTTGCAACAATCCTGGAAATAGTTATTGTACCCATTTTACAAAAAAAGAAAACTGAGGCTCAGGGAAGTGAAGAATTTTCTCATGAATATCTAATAATTTTCAGACATTAAATCAGCTTGCTTTTATTATAGTATCATTGTCATTCATTTGTATGCTTTATCATCTCCTTTATTTCCTTTTTTTTACCCAGAGTGGAAGAGAGTTTTAAGACACTGTTTTGGGCTATATTTGGACTTTCTGAAGTGAAATCAGTGGTCATCAACTATAATCACAAATTTATTGAAAACATCGGTTATGTTCTTTATGGAGTCTATAATGTTACAATGGTCATTGTTTTGCTAAACATGTTAATTGCAATGATCAACAGTTCATTCCAGGAAATTGAGGTATAATCTCTATACATTTGCATACTATGTGGTATATATTTTAACTATTTCAGGGATCAACTCAGCAATGGTGGTGATACTATAGACTACTTTCTATCTGTTCTTTACCTCTTTATATACTTCTTTATATATTTTATAGAAAATTTATATTTTTATATTCTTTATATGTAGTAATCAGAAAAATTTAATCCTTTGCTTCCAAGCACAACATCTATGGGTGTGGTAGGGTAGTAAGGAATAAGGATGAGAAATGTTGTATGATTTAGTATTATTATTTGTAAATTCTTAGAGATACTATATCAGCATGAATTTATGTTTCATTTAAAAATTATTGCTTATGAATGCCACTGTTCTCCAAATCTTACTTTGAGTGATGTTCAAAATTGACTTTTTCTCAAATTTAGAGTGATTTTTATTCAAGAATCTTGGTGTGTGTCCCAAATTCATCAAAGTAGTGATCTGTTGCAAAATATAAGAGTGAATAATTTTTCATAGCGTTTTTCAGAATATAGGAAAATAGCTTTATAACTTTCAGTGTATTTATAAATACATGCAAGTTTTAAGATCTGTAAGAATGATAATTTTTTAAGTAAATTTTCCTAAATTTTCTTTCCTAAGAGTGTGTGAATAGTACCTTAATATTTTTGAGAATATCTTGGGGTGGTGTTTGGGGTCTGAGATTGTTGTAGGTAACATTACTTCCATCTAGCCACACAATATCAGAAGCATCCCAGTAATTCTGTTTATGCATTTCCTTGCTGAACTGTCATATTTATTTGTATAGGATGATGCTGATGTGGAATGGAAATTCGCAAGGGCCAAACTTTGGTTTTCTTACTTTGAGGAGGGAAGAACTCTTCCTGTTCCCTTCAACCTGGTGCCAAGTCCAAAGTCCCTGTTTTATCTCTTATTGAGGCTTAAAAAGTGGATTTCTGAATTGTTCCAGGGCCATAAAAAAGGTTTCCAGAAGGATGCAGAAATGAACAAGGTGATTTGACTTAATAATTTGAAATTATGTTTTTAAACACTAAAACCATGATAGGCACGATACCACATCCCTTTATAAAGAAGCAGTTTGTGATGACATGCCTATCCATTCCCAAATGTAGTCAATTAGCTCAGAGCAGTCCTTTGGCTTTTGTCTGTTTATTAGGAGCACACTGGACATTTTTTACTAAAAAATATAAGAAAAATCCATGAAATGTAGCTAAATAATGTGTCACATTTTCCAGAGTGGGTATTAAAAGGGAGAGCTATTCTGGGGCACATTTTCACTGTGGTAGCTACATGTCCCTCCCTTTGTCTTCAATTTATACAGCTAGGTGTAGTTATATACCTCAGCTTATGCAGCTTCAATTTTTTTTCACCTTCAACTTATACAGCTAGCTGATCATGACTTCGGGGACACTGACAGACTCTTAAGTTCTACACAGAGAAGTTCAGAAATCAATTGCTCACATGTAATATGGGAGATGAGTCTTGGCATTACATCAAGAAAGATCTATCTAAGGGTACTAATTGGAAACTGTAATCTCATGAAGCAGGGCCATCTTAAGAATCCATGGAAGTGATCTGTCTAGTGCCTGATGAAGGAGTAGAACCATCACAGAGGGTTAAGGAATGTGTGGAGCATGTGGAATGCTATGTGGACTGCATGGGGGTGGGGAGGTTATTCTCTGCCAGGAATTCCAAGGGGACAGAACTCTGTATCCAGGAGGAGCATAGACTAGATGCCACCAGAGGAGGGCCAAGAGGCAGACAGGTTTGGATATGGTGTCATAGATAAGTGATGAGTCAGCTGCTTCTAGAAGGAAGACTGAAGGGGAATACAATGAATATTTTTTACAATTCCCAATTTTAATGAGGAAATACATTTGTTTATTTTATTCTTCAAATATAGGAAAAGAGGCCATGGGCAAAATTTGCTAATAGTTCAATTTTAGCTTTATGTAAAAAAAAAATTTATCAAGATCTGTCCAACAGAATGGTGGGCTTTCTTATGAAATAGTCAGTTCCCTATCATTTTAAGTAATCAATAAATGCTAGATGACCAGTATTAGGATTTTATAGATTTTCTGCACTGGGTGGGCAACTGAGCCAAATGATCATAAAGGTCCCTTGCAATTATAAGGTTCTATTATTGAATATAAAGGAAATATTTTAATTCCTGCTGGGTTTGCATCTTACTACTTGGGATTCTCAAGTTAAGCTCCCTGAGCTCCAATTTCACCTGTAATATGGGAATTACAGTTATATCTATGTCATGAAAATCAAATCAAATAAATATGTGAAGTGCTTTGAGAATTCTTAAGCTTTCTTTAAATGTATGATGATTATTTTGGATAGGAATTTTGGAAAAAATATATGATCTTTGGTGCTCTCCCAGATGTATAACTTATAGAACTCAGTGGGTTGAATAGCAAAAATTTCGCTCACCTTACTCCATGTTACTAAGCATGTTGCTCTTAGTAACATGTAGTTAGAACTGCAACCCCAGACAATTCAGTGTCCAAATGAAATATCTGAGTATTCACCAAACGAAGACCCTAGTAAGAATATGTTCCTCTCAAAGAAACTTGCTGGAGAATTAGACCAGATGGCTTTTAGAATATGGGATGAAGGAAGAGCGAAATTCATCTTACAGTTCTCAATGTATAATTAGTGATTGTATTCATTTTACTCTCTATCTTTAAAAGAGAAATGAAGGAAAGAAATTTGGAATTTTGGGAAGTCATGAAGACCTTTCAAAGTTATCACTTGACAGAAAACAGGTAAGATCACATTTGAAAATATGGAGCCACACTTATGATCTGGCTTATCTTCTCAGAGAGAAGGACAAATATTCAGAAGCAATTTTAAGAAACAGTAGACACATTAAAGAATTAACAATTTGGCAGTGCTCCAAGAATCTGCTATTGAGAAGTTAAAGCAAGCCTGTGTCCAGTGCATCAGCAAGAAGAATTACATGGCTGTTTAAGGCAGATATTAAACATATATTTGGAGTACTTTGGGGTGATAAAATATAGAATTGTGATGTAAAGAAAGAAAAATTAAAATAATAGAGGAACTTGTCAGGGACCTGATGGAGATATAATTAATGTAATTCTCCACAGCTCAAGTGGCAATTATGCACACCTCGCAGAGCTGCATTATTTGTCAGTAATCGAGAGGTTGTCAAAAGAGGCTCCCTGAGAATTCAGTGGCTGCTCCAGTCAGCACAGTTTACAATGAGCAGTGTACCCGAGAGCTACATCAGCTGCCTAATTTGGAGTGGCAGAATCCCTCATGATGAGGACTTTTGATTCGTTCTGGCAGCAGGCACATAGTAGGGGCACAAGGCAGAAGGAAATTATGAGTGAACTAAATAGGAGAAGAGCAATGTATTAGGTGAGACTTGCATTCAGTTGCACATAATAATAATAATAATAAACATGGTGATTTAAGCGAGACAGTTGTCTTCTCCCCTCTCATTTAACTCTCCAGAGTTGGCAGTACAGGGTTCTTGTCAGGAGTGAGTCTCTGCAATTCCCCTGGATATTTTATCATAGTCAAATACAAGATGACACCTTTACCTCCAGACATGACACCTCCTATTCAGGCATGAAGAAGGGGGCAGAGGAAAAGTTGGGCACCAGAGGAATCGGTCACCACCCTCAGAAGTGCCTCCCAACATCTGTTACTATATCTCATTAGCCAGAGCTCTGTTCCAGGGCCACCACATGCAACACAAACGCCAAGGAGGGTTGCGGTTTTGTTTTGTTTTTAAGCCAAGTGTGTTACCTCCTCTAACAAAATAGGAATACTCTTAAGTATTGATATAATATTGATAAAGTGAGAGCACTGAACTAAGTAGTCAGAAGAATGAGATCTCATCTCATCTCTGCCACTTTAGCAATTCATTTAACTTCTCTGAACCTTAATTTCCTTATTGACAAAATAGGATTAGTCAAGTTGTACAACCCATCACACAAAATCGTTGGGAGGATTCAGTTGAAGCTTTGTAAATCACAAACACTAGTAGGTACTTGTTACAGAGAAGCAGCTTTTGTCCTTTGGTTATAATTAACTCAACAAAATTTTTCAAAAAAATAGGTCAGTGTAAGTTGGATTTGGGGCTTCCCTGGTGGCTTAGATGGTAAAGAATCTGCCTGCAATGCAGGAGACCCAGATTTGTCCCCGAATCAGGAAGAGCCCCTGAAAAAGGGAATGACTACATACTCCAGTATTCTTGCCTGGAGAATTCCATTGATAAGAGGAGCCTGGTGGGCTACAGTCCATGGGGTCGCAAAGAGGTGGACCTGACTGAGCAACTAATACTTTCACTTCAAGTTGGATTTTACAACTTTTCAGTAAGAAATTGCTTATACTAAAAGTATGATGAGTGAATGATAACAATAAGTCATTGAACAAGTATAAAAAATTTAAGGGGGATTAAAATGCTTTTTTTCCCTTTATGATAGAATCTATGTGTGTGTTGGAGAAGGAAATGGCAAACAACTCCAGTACTCTTGCCTGGAAAATCTCATGGACAGGGGAGCCTGGTAGGCTACAGTCCATGGGGTCGAGAAGAGTCAGACACCATTGAGCAACTTCACTTTCACTTTTCACTTTCATGCACTGGAGAAGGAAATGACAACCCACTCCAGTACTCTTGCCTGGAGAATCCCAGAGACAGAGGAGCCTGGAGGGCTGCCGTTTATGGGGTCGCACAGAGTCGGACACAACTGAGGCAACTTAGCAGCAGCAGCAGCAGCTGTGTGTGTGTGTTAGTCACTCAGTTGTCTCTGACTCTGTGATCCCATGGACTGTAACCCTGCAGTCTATGTCCATGGTATTCTCCAGGCAGATAGAATCTGTAGTACCTTTCAGTGAAATAATTTTATTTTCTCTGTAGTTTCTCCAAAAATGTAGAAAATTAAAATTTGTTTAAATCATCTGAAAAATACACTTTATATCCTTTTAACATGACTGGATTACTTTATGCTTTCCATTAGCATATATTTCAACCCCAGATTAAAGTAAACTCTTTAAGGTCAATACAAAGCCTCTGGTGTCTGACCCTAGTGGTGGATCAATAAAATGTTGATTTCAGTGTCAGCTGAACCTTATGGTGTATGCGTGCTAAGTTGCTTCAGTTGTGTTCAACTCTGTGCATCCCTGTTTACTGAAGCCCGCCAGGCTTCTCTGTCCATGGGGATTCTCCAGGCAAGAATACTGGAGTGGGTTGCCATGCCCTTCTCCAAGGAATCTGCCCGACCCAGGGATTGAACCCAGGTCACCTGCATTGCAAGGCATTGACCTTCCAAGCCACCAGGGAGGCCACCAACGAACCTTCTAGAGTGGCTGTTTATTTTGGCAACCATGGAGATGTATGGCTCGTATCTTCTTTCAAGACACAACCTGCTTCGGGGAGCTCGGTCAGCTGGCAGCCTCCTGCTGCAGCCTCTTTGGGATACCTTCAGCTTTCCCACCACGGTCATACTTTTTGGGTCCTGGGCATTTCTTGCCAGCACAGGACCTCTCTTGGGGCACTCTGTGCCCAGCTTTCTCAATCTTCCTACCTCTCCCTCTTTCACAAGTGAGCCAAGCCTCATGGTCTGGGAGCTTTTTCTGCCGTCTGCTCACACTTCCCATTATCTTTCAGAGGTATGATTCTGAACACATTTCATATTTCTGACACTGTCTTGGCATTTGATTCCCAGAGGACCAAACCAACACAGGTGCCTATTTCCCTTTGCCATGTAAGCTTATGATGAACAAAACTAGGCACATTTCACATAGTGTGCTTTTGCATGATACGTTAACTATATTCCCGAGAAAATGCTTTTTAAAGCAACCATTTGTAGTTCCATTTATTTTTGCCTGTTATTGCTGAGGTGAACTCCTACTGGAACATGTTTGACACTGTTATGTACTAAGAAGAACTCTCATGGTGTGTTTTCCCTTACTTAGTTTGTGTAGCTTTTGCTCACTTTTTCATGAAGTCTATGTTTAGTTTCTATTTCACTCGGGTCTTCTTTCTGACTCCTTGAAGGTTAAAGTGATTAGGTCACATGAACATTCCTTCACATCTTCTTCCTGCATATCTGCTCCACGCAAACTATAGAAATCAGTCAGATGAGCCATATAACAATACTTTTTGAAACAAAGTAAGCATTCATTATCTTTCAGTTCAGTTCAGTTCAGTCGCTCAGTCGTGTCCAACTCTTTGCGACCCCATGAATCGCAGCACGCCAGGCCTCCCTGTCCATCACCAACTCCCAGAGTTCACTCAGACTCACATCCATCGAGTCAGTGATACCATCCAGCCACCTCATCCTCTGTCGTCCCCTTCTCCTCCTGCCCCCAATCCCTCCCAGTATCAGTCTTTTCCAATGAGTCAACTCTTTGCATGAGGTGGCCAAAGTACTGGAGTTTCAGCTTTAGCATCATTCCTTCCAAAGAAATCCCAGGGCTGATCTCCTTGCAGTCCAAGGAACTCTCAAGAGTCTTCTCCAACATCACAGTTCAAAAGCATCAATTCTTCGGTGCTCAGCCTTCTTCACAGTCCAACTCTCACATCCATACATGACCACTGGAAAAACCATAGCCTTGACTAGTCGGACCTTTGTTGGCAAAGTAATGTCTCTGCTTTTCAATATGCTATCCAGGTTGGTCATAACTTTTCTTCCAAGGAGTAAGCATCTTTTAATTTCATCATTATCTTTAGTCATCACTTTTAATTCTGTCACTCACTTTGGTGGTCTCTAGCATTAACTTTTCAGACACAGAGTCTGAAAGAACAGCATACATTCAGTCTCTGCTGTACTACATTATATATGTAAACCTAAAAATGCCAAATAGCTTCTTGAATATCTGCTCTGTTCCAGCTCTAGAACAGATCACCTCCAAGTGTCAGTTTCAGAGCAGGTTTCATGTGACCTAGACAATAGGCCAGTGTGGAGCATAAAGACGTTATCTTAGCATTTTGGATCCATTCTGCACTATATTGAATGAGATGTGTAGATTTTTTTCATCAGTTACATACCCAAGAACTATGTCCTTTAGCCTTCAGTTAGGTCAGAGGCTGTCTTTTTAGTCATCTGATGAAATAGTTCCAATTACAATCACCAGGGTCATTTTGCCATACAAATTTGTGCAAATTACCCATCCTCTGCTCTAGAGCTATCAAGTTAAAATCTCTGGCCATGGGACCTGGAAATGTGTATTTTATTAAGTCCTTAAGAGATTCTAATGCTCATCTGGGTGTGGGAATCATTGAATATTTCATTGCTTGAATGCCTTAGTCATGGACACATAAGTGAAAAGCAATATTCAGCGAAGTATCTCCAGAAAAAAAAAAAAAAAACAGACTCAAACCAACCATGAAACAGGTCTAAAGCCACAAAGTAGATATTTATCCTTCCATATAGTAATAATAGTTGTTGACATTTGTACAATATCAACTGTATGTCAAGCTACATATTCTACACCACTTACATCTTTAATCCTCACATTCAGCTCTAGGGATGTAGGTAATATTATTTTCCTTATTGTATATATGAGAAACCTGAGGATAACAAAGGTGAAATGAACTGCTCAAAGTCCCATTTCAGACATGTGCCAGAGCCAGAATTCAAATCCACATCTACCTGGCTTCATTCCCACACATCAGCACCCACTGCTGACTGATCATATTGCCTGTACTTTTTCAGTTCATTGCTTTGATCCCAGCCTCAGACCCTTCAATGCTTGTGGAGAGTGGGAAACTCTCAGAACTGTTGCTATGTCCAAACATAAAAAATTCCAAAGACTGAAGCTTGCTTGTTCCGCTTAATAAATAACAACAGTTATTTAGTATTCCTCACTGCCATCCTACAGTGAAGCTGCAGCAAGATGAAAATGCTAATATCAAACTAATTACTAGGAAGTGAAAGAAAGACAACATAAAGAATGCAGGAAATGTGGTAGAAGGTATGAAAAAAAGGAGCAGGCAGTGCTCCCTTCAGAACTGGAGTGTATATCTGCATATTAGTCAGGTACAGAGCTCACACCCAATCATTCCTGCTTCCACTCACCAAACCCCCTTCCTCACTCCCATCTCATATTATACATCAGTATCATCTGTAAATGTCCAAATCACTAAGGGTTAAATGCTATTCATATTGCCCACTGACTTGCTTCGACTTCTCAGTCTATTTTAGTGGCCGTACATCAAAGCAAATATAAATTAGAATTTTCTGCCACCAAGTGGTTAAAATGCTTCTTTGCACCATTGGGTAAGTTTCTTCTTACATATTATTTCTTGGGGTTATTAAGTTTTTAAACACGTGCTTGTTGAATACCTACTACATATTAGAAACTGATTAGAAATTTTTGCTGTGTAAATGTTAGATTTGCATTCAAATTCACATTGCAGATTTAGAGCAGAATTCGTCACATAAAAAAGATCCAAGTGGATTTATTACTGCTTAGTCAGGTACCATTTAATTATATAACTGGTTCCCAGTGAGAGCTGATTTTTATCCCACATGACCAGCAGTCTAGGGTGCATCTGTAATACCTGGAGACAGGTTTGGTTGTCAAAACTAGTGATGGGTCCTATTATTGGCATCTAGGGGTGAAGACCAGGGATACGGGCAAACATTATACAATGCGCTAGAAGACCCCCACAGTAAGGAAGTACCCAACCCATAAATGAAATTAAATGAGAGCACTGAATATGAAATAGAAAAAGTGAAACAGGCTAAAAGTAAAAGATCAAATTAAAAACCTTATTTTTAAACATGGCTGCTCATTGGAATTACATCTGGAGCTTTGGAGCAAAAAAACAATACCTGGGTATTTGTATTTTTCAAAAATGTGCATCTGGATTTTAAAAAGTGATTATAGATTTTTCTATTAAATGGCAGTGTTAGTGATATAAAATTCTATTATTTTCTGTTACATATATTTTCTAATTTTCCTTGTAATGGCTTCTTAGATACACCCATCATTGAAAAGTGGACATTTAATTTTCAAACACATGGAATTTTTAAAGTAAAAAAAAAAATTACTCAGCCCAAAGTGTTAAAAATGTTGCAATTGAGAAAGCCCAGACTCTGCCTACTGGGTGCATGCAAAGGGAAGCCATGTGTTATGCTAAAACTGTATGACATACTGTAGATCTACACTTTAGAAAACCTATAATTGTATGCATTCTTAAAACTGTTTTCTGGCTTTCCCTTGCCTCTTTTGTGTCATCCAGTATGTCAGTTTGTAAGTCATCTGCCTCAGACCTTAAAACCAGCTCTCCAGGTTTCAGATATATTTTTCCCATGTGGTTGAATTGTAGCCAGCTGTTTCATGAACCTAGATTGTACATGCCTTGTACAGCAAGGTGTCTAGAAACCAAATGATCTCCACTAGTTACCCAAAAGTACTTCTTCATTCATTTCATCAGCCAACTACTTCTGAGCATTTACCATCTGTCTCAGAGTGATGGCTCTGGGGAAACTGAGATGAACTAAACAAAGTCCTTCCTTCTGTGGAGCCCAGGAGGGTGTAAGCAATAACCGTGTAAACAAGCCAATGAATAAAGTAATTGGCATGTTATGAAGGATACAAGAGGCTTCTTAGGTGGTGCTAGTGGTAAAGAACCTGCCTGCCAATTCAGGAGACATAAGAGACACGGGTTTAATCTCTGGGTTGGGAAGCTCCCCTGGAGGGCAACCCACTTCAGTATTCTTGCCTGGAGAATTCCATGGACAGTGGAGCCTGGTGGGCAACAGTCCTTAGGGTCACAAGGGGTCAGACACGACTGAAGCAACTTGGCATGCACAGAGCACGAAGGATACAAAAGGCCTAGCTTTCTTAAGATCTATTTTCATGGGGTGGGCAGAGAAAGCCATCTGAGGAGCTTATACATTCATCTCAACTCCAGAGGATCAGACAAAGCAAGTCAGTCAGGCAAAGACCCAGGAAGATAATGTTGTGGGGATTGGGAACAACAAATTCAAAGGCCTTAAGTTAGAAAAGAGCAAATGAAAGACCACCTGTGTGGTTATTAAGTTTTCAAAAAAGTATTATTGCCATAGGTGTGGTGTGTTGTGGAGCTGCTTTAATTTGGGATGATTGGCACGTCATGTACTAAGGTCCACACATTCATCTCTAAAATAATCTCAAAGAAGTATAAATTTTCACTTTCTTATTTCCATGAACACCATTTGGATATGTTCGTGGCCTCTAACAAAAGAAAACATTAAATTAATAATTTGTCACCATGAGGCTAGGTGTTCATAAGCAGATGGCTGGGATGCTCCAAAATTCCCTTTGTTTGGATCTTTTCCCTCTGATTATGAACCTGTCCTCACCCTCCATGCTTTAGCTTAAAAACCGAGGGGTGGAAGTGAGCTTGACTCTGGTCATCATGTTTAATGATGTCTTTAAAGCATAAGTCACAGTTTGAAATTCAGGAATCATATCTAATATTAGAGGTTACGATCATTATATTTTATATCATTATAAAAATTAATGATTATGTTATTTGCAAATGAATTAAATATTAAAATATGTTGAAGTTTACATTTGTCTCGCAAATTCATAAATTAATGGGGTTTAAAGGACTCCAGTGGAAAAGACAATGGCACCCCACTCCAGTACTCTTGCCTGGAAAATCCCATGGATGGAGGAGCCTGGTGGGCTTCGGTCCAGGGCGTCGGGAAGAGTTGGACACGACTGAGTGACTTTACTTTCACTTTTCACTTTCATGCACTGGAGAAAGAAATGGCAACCCACTCCAGTGTTCTTACCTGTAGAATCCCAGGGACAGGGGTGCCTAGTGGGCTGCCGTCTGTGGGGTCGTACAGAGTCAGACATGACTGAAGCGACTTAGCAGCAGCAGCAGCATGACTCCAGAGATCAACTAGGGCATTCTTTTCACTATCAGGAGAGATTATAGGATTTCAGCTTCTCACCTAGTGTTCCACAGCTAACCTGAAGGCAGAACCAGATTTGAATTTTCAGGCTTTTGTCAAGAGTTCTTCTACAGAACCTAAGCCATCTCTCTGGTTAATTTGGTCAACTGTATAATTTTATCTTATTTTTTTTAAAGTTGATATCAAGTTAAAAAAAATACAGATATTTTCTTGACATTTTTAGAAAGGGTGAAAGAGAAAGGGAAATAGCTACATGAAAAAGGATATTATCTAAAGAATATCTTCACAATTATATATATTTTTATGAATCTTGTCAGCCTTGCCATATTTTTCCTATTATAACTCAGCTAGATAATTTATGTTCTTAATTAAATACTCAGGACATAGCACAGTTCTTTACATATAGAAGACGCTCATAAAATACCTGTTTAATGGATGAATGTGTGCATAGCTGCTTTACTTCAATGTGTGGCCATTTATAGCATCAAAGAATTGGAGTTAAGGATTTTAATTGAATTTCATTGGGCTTCTCTGATTGGTAAAGAATCCACCTGCAATGCAGGAGACCTGGGTTTGATTCCTATGTTGGGAAGATCCCCTAGAGAAGGGAAAGGCTACCTACTCAGTATTCTGGCCTGGAGAATTCCATGGACCGTATAGTCCAGTGGGGTGGCAAAGAGTTGGGTATGACCGAGCGACTTTCACTTTCATTTTACTTCTAACAGAGGAAAAATGGCAACCCACTCCAGTGTTCTTGCCTGAGGAATCCCATGGACAGAGGAGCCTGGTGGGCTACAGTCTATGGGATCACAAAGAATCGGACACAACTGAAGCAAGCAAGCATGCATTAGCTCTAACAGTGTAGATATCACTGGGAAATAGAAATCATGGCTGTCTTAGTAAATGGTCTTGAAGTTTCTTTACCCCTGAAAAAATTTTGCACCCCGCAAAATATATATCTGGAGATACTGTGTTTTGTTCAGTTTCTCCTATTTATTTCTTTGTAAAGCCATTTTCCCTTTAGAAAATATGTTAAAGAGGTTTCTAATCTTTCTCTTAGCATGTCAATATGGTGCTTTACCACCTCTCTTGCAGATTGCTTTCTTTGTCATTTGCCTCTTCAAGCATATGTATTATTTGAAAAGTCCTACCCAGATAGGGTATTATACACATTCTAAAATTCAAATAGATTTATTAGTGCTTTCTTGACACCTGGATCCTATCCCTCAACAAAGTCGTCTCCTGGTGTTTCCTCAGGAGTCTCATCACGGTCTACTGCATGTGCAGATGGTGTTGTCAGTCATGCTGGACTGTGGCTCCCTCACCAGTGGACTTCTGAGATCACCACTATTATTTTCTCAACTTGTTTGCCTCTCCCTCTACCAAGGATACAACTGTGGGAGTGTTAAAGCATGACTCTCATGACAGCATGACTGACAGCCACGGAGTCTAAGACAGTCCTCAGACAACCTCTAATAGCCACCAAGAGGCTGAACACACCTAAAACATCTATGATTTGTGTTGGAAGAAAGAATATTAAGCAAATTAAGTTAAAATGGCACTATACATATAGAACGGAGAAGGCAATGGCACCCCACTCCAGTACTCTTGCCTGCAAGAGTACTGGGCGGAGGAGCCTGGAAGGCTGCAGTCCATGGGGTTGCTGAGGGTCAGACATGACCCAGCGACTTCACTTTCACTTTTCACTTTCACGCATTGGAGAAGGAAATGGCAACCCACTCCCGTGTTCTTGCCTGGAGAATCCCAGGGACGGGGGAGCCTGGTGGGCTGTCATCTATGGGTCGCACAGAGTCGGACACGACTGAAGCGACTTAGCAGCAGCAGCAGCAGCATACATATAGAAAAGATTATGTATATAAGACTATTAGTTCATATGTGTAACTATCACATATGAAACTATGAGATAAAGGCCATCACATTATTTAAAAATTAAATAAGAATCAATTTCTAATTCTTTTCAAATTACAGTTTGCACATAGTAAACAATCAAGTATAAGGAGCTCAGAAGATTTCCAGTTAAACAGTTTCACTAATCCTCCAAGACAATATCAGGTAAGCATGAGGTTTTAAAGAAATGACTAGTTATTTGTAATATTTAGAAACTCACACAGTGCAATTATTAAAAGGATAATGACCTGTTATGATATTTTTTCAGTGATAATGCACTAATACAAAAAATATTTATTGAGTAATTACAACATACCATGCACTTTCTAAGTACTAGAGATACAGAAGTAAATGAAATAGATGAAATCTTGCCATCATGGGAATTAGACCCTACATTTTTATTCTATCAAGACTATATTCAAAAAGCATAAGAAGAGAGTAAAAGTCATCTCAAACCCTATTACTGAGCAATTAAGACTACTTACTTTTTGTGAATATTCTGCCAGATGATTATACTTATGTGTATAATTTTACATACATTTTAATATTATTATAGAAATGTTTATGCAATATTGGGCTTCCCTGAAGGCTCAGTGGTAAAGAATCCACCTGCCAATGCATGAGATGCTGGTTTGATCCCTGGGTTGGAAAGATCCCCTGGAGAAGGAAATGGCAACCCACTCCACTATTTTTGCCTGGACAGAGGAGCCTGGCTACACTCCACAGCATCGCAAAAGAGTTGGACACAACTCAGTGACTAAACAGCAACAACAACAAATATGCAGTGTTATCTAAATGAGATAATAATATATAATGAGTAATAGTTTTCCACTTCACAAAGCATATATTCATATTAATTTTAATGGAGGTACTGTACTCCTTTGTACAAATAAATAATCCCCTATTGATGAACATTTAGGGTTTATTTTTTCCACTTTTATAAGGAGTACTACTATGAAAAGACTTGTTTGTATACCTAATTACATTCTTAGAATAAGTTCTTGAAAGTGGGACTTTATTGTCTATCATTTAATTTTGGGCTTAGGTAGTAAGATTTGGTTTAGCTATATATCCATCCGCTCAGGACTTCCTACATATGTGCTAAGCCTCTTATTATTTATAAAAAGTATATAGTAAAAGCAGTATCCTCATGGTAGAAGCCAAGTGCTGGAGAAATATTATTACATTGAAACTAGCCAATCCTAAATTATTAGAAAGTATACGATCAAAACTGGCTACATTTTTTGGTAATGGAGGGGAAAATCCATAAATGAGGCACATTTACTTAACTTTCCATTCCCACAGGCCGAACTGCACACCTTTGACCCACCCAGCTGAAAGGCTGTGTCTTGTTCTAACATTTTTCAAGTAAAATACAAGCAATGAACATCAAGGATTATGCGTTTGCTCTAAACTTACTCTTTTCTCATGAATTAACTTTTGAGTCATTAGCCCTGGTGATGTTAAAATTTACTTTAAAATCTGTAGATAGTATACATTCCCTATCAGATAAATCATCTTAATCTCTCATAGCTATCACTTCAAAGTATTTACTAAAGACAGAAAGATTCAGAAGCTTATTCCAAATGAGAGATTGGTCATGAACGTAAAACTAAGATGGATTTTTCCTTTTCCTGTCTAGAAAATAATGAAGAGGCTCATTAAAAGATATGTATTACAAGCCCAGATAGACAAGGAAAGTGATGAAGTGAATGAAGGTGAGTTGAAGTCAGCCCGTGAGCATGAGCCACACCTGGGGCCTGAGGCCAAGTTGAGGCAGAGCTGGAGAGGTGGACGTGGGAAGGGTGGGCTTCAAGGGGAGAAGACTGCATCGCACCAGGCATCAGCACTGCCTCATGCTGAGGAAATAGAGGCTATTTCTCCAAAGGGCAGATGCTGTTGGCTAGATAAGTAACTGTGTTCATCCCTTAGTCTTTGTGGGAGATTGGTTCTAGGACCTGTGTCAATACCAAGTTCCTCATATAAAAAAGGAGTATTGTATTCCAGCCTATCCTTCATATTCCAGATGTGGAGCCTGCAAACAGGGAAAGTAGACTGTACTATTTTTGTGGGGGGCTTTAGAGGGAGAGGACTTCCCTGGTAGTTCAGACAGTAAAGAATCAGCCTGCAATGCAGGAGACCCGGTTTGATCCCTAGGTCAGGAAGATTCCCTGGAGGATGGCATGGCAACCCACTCCAGTATGCTTGCATGGAGAATCCCAAGGACAGAGAAGCCTTCACAGGGTTGCAAAGAGTTGGACACAGCTGAGTGACTAACGCTTTCACTTACACTTGAAGGGAGAAATAAGTGGGTGGTGAAAGTGAGGGTCCATTGCCCCCAAAATCCTGTAACATTTGTTGCCAATGTTTCAATTTCAATTATTTTAGGGGGACTTTCATTATAAGTTTTCTCTATAATCTTTTCATTACCCAAAATACTTAGCTGAGAAAATAGAAATCTGCCCCCATTAAGAGTGATTTCCTTTGAAAAGATTCAAAATACAGATGTGTGTGGAATTAAAACAGATTTTGATCTATACAGAATCACCAGTTTCTCTGCATTACATATTTACAATTGAATTCTTGTCACTCTTGTTTTTCAAAGGGGAACTGAAGGAAATTAAACAAGACATCTCAAGTCTCCGCTATGAACTCCTTGAAGAAAAAACTCAGAATTCAGAAGACCTGGCAGAACTTATTAGAAAACTTGGGGAGAAATTATCAATGGAGCCAAATCAAGAGGAAAGCAATAGATAATGCAGAGACTTTCTTAAAAATTCATATTTATTCGTCCACTTGAAGCCATATTATTTTCTGATTTATTTTTTTAAGTGCCACTGTGACCAGCTTTTGAAAAAGAAAAAGTTCAAAGATAACTTGGGTCATCCGATCATTTGGAATTCTACTATTTAATATTTATGGTGATTAAATTTCATTATTCAGGTTAAAGATTGCAGATTATGATGAAAATTACACCCGATTGTTTGGTGCTTTTCTTCATAAACTGCTTTCTTGGGTCTAACTATTTTTGATTATGTGAGTGCCATGTAGTGTCTGTCTGGGGATTGTTTCGGCTGGCAGGGCAAACACACTGCACTGTGTTATTTCCCCTGATGGTGACTTCAGGCATCTTCTTGCCTGTTCTGTGGACCCCCTGATGGTGACTTCCAGACTTGAATTTAGAGAAAAATAATCTCTTGCCATTTAGAGAATACTATTTAATCATCCAACCCTTCTTAGTCCCCACAAAATAGGACTGATATTGTCTGTGCAAAGTGGTGTTAAATCGCTCCTAAATTTTCTGATTCATCTCTTTGGATATGTTACCAGTGAAAAAGTGCTGCCTTCACTGAACCTTGGAAACAAAGTTCAGTGTGTGGTATGTGTGTGTGTGTGTGTTTGTGTGTGTGTGTGTATGTGCACACGTGCATATAAAGTACTTGTCTTGTTTTCTTTTGCAGCCAGTGTAGAGACTTAAAAGCTCTTTAAGTTGTACTTTTTATTGTGACTAAAAAGATGTTGGCCAAATAAGAACTTTTTATTGGAGAAGTATCAAAGCCACAGACAATTGTGGTTATTTGGTCAAATGACAGCACAATTTTGTACCATTTCCAAGGGTCTTTTATAGGTGATTTCCTACATTTGGCAACAGATGGAAAGGAAAAAAATGTGTAGACAGAACTTGCAAATACTTATCTGTTATTCTCAGTATAGTCTACCCTCCTCTCAAAATATATAAAACAAGAATTTGCATTCATGAGCATTTACCAAGAGGTTGCTATTATGTATTGATAATGTGAGGCAATATCTAAAAGAAAGAAATGAAGGTTCACACTTCAGCTACCCAGACTATCAATACTTAGATAATGCTGGGCATTGACTGGAAGTGCTGCTTTAAACTCAATAGAGAGAGGCTTCATATGCAAAATTTTATTTTAAAGATAAAATGGTCACAGAGAATCTGGTTAGCCCCAACTTTGATTTTGTTTACATCAAAAAACCTTTATGTAACCAGATCCGAAAATTTAGCTGAGATTTTATATTAGGTGATTTTTGTATTTATGGTTATCACTTAATTGAAAAGTTATTTAGTGATACAGAAAAGGTCTGTTTTCATATGTTCTATGACAATATTTGAATCAGAAATTGTAAAAATCAAACTCATACCAAATGCACTACCCATGAATTAAAATAACCTAAATGCAAAAACCTTGTGTGTTATGCCATGCAAGAGATTGGCCTCCATGCCAAGCAGCATTCTATGACAGCAGATGGGCTTGATTCTAGAAGATTCTACAGAAGATATTTAGATTCCTCAGCACTCCAGCCACCAGGAGCACCAGCAGCTCCGCGGTGGCCAGGCTTACCAGCTAACAGTTGGTGAGTTGGACTGACTTTTAAATTTGATTGACCTGACAAGATGTAAGTTTTAGGAAATGCAACAGGCATGATGGTGGGCCCCCTCAGTAAAAGGCAAAGTGCTACATGTTATTATTCAAATTATATGTCCTGAGATCAACATACTTCCTTCAAAGGGCAGCTGAATTGGCATCTCTTCTCATTTCCTTTTAATTGGAAGATGATAAGAGAAACCAAGCATATTTTAAGAAAGGGTTTAAGAATTCCAGCAAGAGCTTCTTAATTCAAGGCATACTGGCAAAGGATGGTCAAAGCACAACCATCCTGCAAAAGTCTCAAGACCACTGGCTTTAAATCATGTATTCATGTTGCATCTGCTTAACCTTTTACGATTAGGGGATTAAGAAATTTAAATGTGTTTATCCAAACTGTTCTTTCTCATACTTCTTCTCTGAGATTTGGAGCTTTCTGGACTTCGGGTCCCAGAAGGAGGACAGAACAGTGATGTCTGATACTCTGACCACACAGCTCCTCCCTGAGGGTCAAGCCTGCCCACTCCTGGGCCTGTTTTACTCTGCTCTTCTTACTCTAAAATTGAGAAATAATACAAATTCAATGTGATTTTACTAGGTGTATAAAATTAATCACAAGAATCTACTGTCTGCTTAAAACTTTGCCAGGGATTAAGAGATAGAAAATGCATCTGACCTCAAGGAGACTGCAACCAAGTAAAGAAATGGGACTTAATACAACTATAAGAAGTGCTTACTGAATATTCACCATCTGCTAAGTACTGTGATAAATGCTTTCTGTGCTCTGTGTAATTTAATATAACTTAACGCTTACAATGGGTTTTCCTGGTGGCTCAGTGGTAAAGAATCTGCCTGCCAAGCAGGAGATGAAGTTCAGTCCCTGGGTCGGGAAGATCCCCTGGAGAAGGAAATGGCAACCCACTCTAGTATTCTTGCCTGGGAAATGCCACGGACAGAGAAGCCTGGCAGGTTATAGCCCATGGGGTCACCAAAGAGTCAGATATGACTAAACAACTAAACAACAGCAACCAATGCTTACAATTGCTGTATAAGGTAACTATTATTACTATCCTCATTTTAGAAATGAGAAAACAGAGGCTTTTTTTTTTAGTGACTTGCATACAGAGTAAGTATCGGAATCAGGACTAAAACCTAGGCCTGCTTCACAACAGAGGTCTCACACATAGCTGGGATCTTGAGCAGCTAATCTGCAGTGTGATTGCCTCAGTGCAAAAGCTCATAGTTCAATCTGTAGGGGAAGAAAAATGACCTGTACCTGAAAATCCACAGTTCCACTGTATACCCAGTCCACAGGCCCATAATCACATTAATCAAGGAAGGCTATGAGTAAAGAGAAGATCTGATTTCAAAAGGATTGTAGATACAAAAGAGAATAAGAGACGGAGATGTATATTAAGGGGAGGGGGGAGCGAGCATAGAGTGAGCAAGACCAAGAGTTGGACATGAGTCGGGGGCACAGAGGAAGAGAGAGTGAATTCAGTGGCTGTGACTCAGGCTGAGGAGAACAGATTGACTTTGGACAATCTATCCCACCCATCCAGCACTATTCCTGTATGAAAGAATCTTATCACTATATGAATAGTTAAAAAAGAAAAAAATATACTAAGATTTCAATTAAAATGGAGAGACTATGCATCAGTATTTGCCAACCAGGCAGCCTGACCTAAAAGTGCTCCAATAGAATCAGTCTGTACCAATATCCAGCTTCAGGCCAAGGAAGAGCTGTTTCTCCAAGTGCCACAGTCTAAGTATGACTTTCATCTGTTCCAACAAGCAGGTATGGCTTCCTTCTTCACCCTGAAACCATCCCTTGGGGTCACGTGCTAGGTGTTCCCACCGCTCTGCTGAATGGTGCCGGGTGGGAGGTTCTACTGTAGTTACAGCCCCTGCCCAACTAGAGGCTGCAGGTTAAATCACTAAAGAAGCAGAAAAAGATATGAATTCTTTTTTTTAGATCTGAATCTCATTTTCATATAATTAAAAAAAGCTTCTTTAGTAAGTACACATTGTTTAAAACTGTTTATTTAAGTACATTTTAGTGTTTTTTAATAGTTTAGCCTAATCTAAAAATGATATAGTATACATTAATATATCCTTTGAAAGTGAGATAAAGGAAATGAGTATATAATCTCTGTTTTACAGAATACTGGAACAAAAGTCCACTTCAATATAGGCAGACAATTTGAAGTACAGAACAATAAAATATTATAGAATAAAAAGGTAAATTTATTTCCTGGTTGAATTAGCAATAAGAAAAAATACCAAAAATGTCAGAACTAAAATGTTAACAATATCAAAAATTTGGTCTTAATCTGTTTTGATCATCTATCACTGTACAGAAGAAGTCATCTAGAGATTAGCTCAAGGTGGCAGAGTAGAAATTCTCCCCCTTATGAAAATACCAAAATCACAACTGACTGCTATACAAGCATCAACAAGAAAATGCTAGAACCTACCAAAAAGGATTTGAATTCTTGACCCAGACCTCTGTGTTGTACTTGGGAAACTTATCTGAGCAGCTTTCCAAGTGAGCAAGTTAATCACAGGTTGTATAGGAGTATAGCTCAGCATCTTACCACTGACAGTCAACTTCAAAATTCAGCTACCATAGAAATCTGTTACCATAGAAAACATTGACTTTTCTGAGTATTTACTTTTATATGTGACTACCTAGGTTAGAGATACACCACAAACAAAAGATCCAGGTAATGAAGGCAAATTAATTGTATCATTAGAATGATTGCTCGAAGTTTCTTCTTTACTTTGTATTTACAGCAACGACTGTAAATATTTCTATGGACACTTTTAAAAACTTTCCCAGTATGAATTTGACAACACCTATTCTCAAATCACAGAAAGCTTTCATTTTGAAATCAATTTTTGATGAGACTTTTGTACAACTGAGTAAATAGCTAGAGATACTGACCAACTGTATGATAGGCTTTTTTTATATTAATGCCATTTGACTGACATATATCCAGTGTAGGTGGATCATGGGGACATTGATTCAAGTTTTTCAAACTCTTTGAAAATGACAAAGCAAGCAGCCAACTTATTCAATGATAAGGGGAATTATACCTACTAAAGAGATCATATTAGTCATAGTGCTAAAAAATAGTTTTTCAGATTCATAATAGTCATCATACTCCCTAAGTATCATGTTATTGAAGACAGTGAAGTAAAAACTAAGAGAAATATTGGTATGTACAGAATCTAAGAATGGTTTACTTTCTTCTTTTTCTAATGGCCACTCTGAAAGCCATAAGCTTCTGTCATTATCTACTGATAAACTATAGGAACAGTGTGTAAAAGGTAGACAAATAGGCATGCCCTCTAGTAAATGCATAGAACATTAATATTTTTTCCTAAATCATTAGAGGAAACCTTGATGATGACATTTAGGAAATGAGTTTTGAACGCGACTGCCCTGCCTTTTTGTCCTCATCATTGTCCATGAAAATAGACTTCTGAATCATTACAAGAACAGTCTCAGAATAAATTTACTAATTATCATGTCTGAGACTAAAAGTACTATGGCAACTCTCTGCTTCTGCCTTAACCTTTCCAGTATTTTGTGATTCAGTCGTCTGACATTTACCCTTCACTCTCCTTCAGGAAATGGACTATCCTTCAGAATAATTGGAAGAAGTAAAATTTCAGTGTTACATGATGTTTTAAAAAATGTTACCATGTTTTCATATTGCTGCTACTATTAATATGTAGAATAATATTATAGACACATATACATAGTTTGTCATTATATTTAGTCTGTAATCATATAATGCATGTAAAATATATGCCTGTTTTATATATATGTATATATAAATCAAAACAAAGACATTTTTCAAAATATGGTTATAATCCTGGAAAAAAACAATTATGCTTGGGCTTCCCTGGTGGTCCAGTGGTTAAGAATCTGCCTGCCAGTGCAGGGGACATGGGTTCGATCCCTGCTCCTGGAAGATCCCACATGCTGCAGAGCAGCTAAGCCTGCTCGCTCTAGAGCCGATGTACAGCAACAAGAGAAGTCGCTGCAGTGAGAAGCCTGCACACTGCAGTGAAGTGGCCCTGCTGGCCACAACTAGAGAGAAGTCTGCACGCAGCAATGAAGACCCAGCACAGCCACAAAAAACAGATAATGCTTACAAATCTGCACTTTTTGATTGTTTCTTTCCTCATTTGTCCTTTTCTTTCATTTTCATTTCAATGATTTCAACTTTTCCCTCTAGTCTCTGTATCTACCTCCTCTACTGAGTTTCTTCACCCTAGTAGTTCAGAGTATATGTTCTAGAGCCAGAACATGTGGGTTTGAATCTGACCTATGACAATCATCAGCTGTGCATTTGTCATTAAGCTGTTTAACCACTCTGAGTATACTAAATTCTACAGATGAAAAGAAGCTAACATCACCTTCTGCATAAAGTTACTGTGAGGATAAAATGAGTTATCTTAGACTCAAAAATAATTCTTGCCATGTATAAGTATTTGGTTAATGGTAGCAATTGTAGAGAAAGAATGTGGTTCTCGAATTCTACCCTGTCTTAAATCTCTCCCTCCTAAATCTCACAATATTGTATTAAATTTATGTTTCAACTCATGTTGCTCTGATTAGTTGGAAAATGTGTCTGGAGCACTGTGCTAAGAAGGGATCTGTTGAGATCAGTAAGAAAGAAATATACAGAGACTAGATGAGAAGTTGGCCCTCTGGCCCAACTTCAAGGAAGGTTTTCCTTCCTTGAAAAAAGAAATCATATTTGAATAATATTTAGAAAACTCTTAAGGCATATGTGTCACTTTTGCTTGTGATAATTTTGTATTGTTATAAAATATCACAAAATATTTTAGGGCAGGTACTCTTAGATCTCAATCAAAAAATTTTTATTTAAAACCTATTATATTCATTGCAATGTGCTGGGTGCCATTGCCAATAGCAGTGATAGAAACAGAAAACAAGTAGTTTATGTAGAATCAATAGTTTGATGGGGCCTACTTTAATTTATTCATCCTAGAGAGCTATACAACACTTGAGAAGAAATTCTTTACCATCTGCCAAGTAGAAAATGAAGCCTGGACTCATTTGTCAGTGTGCTTTGACCTGGGCTTTACATGGGCTACTTTTGTTCCAGGAACTTTTATGCATCTCCCTGCCTAGTACAGATACTGGGATGTTGTGAGTGTCAGCAATAGGTGGCTTATTCAGTCATTTCACTTAAAACAATAATCAGGATTCATTTTTTACCCTCCAGGAGCCTTAGTCAGACACAGGAGTCAGACATGTCGCCTGTTCAATGCTGTGAAAGCCCCCAGGGGCGCATCAAGGTATTGGGAGTGAGGTGTGTTATTTCACGTCAATGAGACTGCTGGTTGGAAGTAACATATATTTCAAACAAGCCTGCCTGTAGGCTGACACACTGTTCTTTCCACATCCTGGAAATAGCAGTATTGGAAATACATCTGTGGTGGCTTGGCATGATGCTTGCTCTCATACAGGCTGTCTTAAATAACGTTTCCCAGAGCAGACTTGGAATGAAGCCATGCTCCCAGGCCCAGGACAAACTGATGAAGAGTTGGGAAAAGCAGGACAGGGAAGGAGAAATCCTCACAAATGTGTGATGCAGGCAAAATCCCACTAAGGCTTCATTTTCCACTTGGCAGATGGTAAAGAATTTCTTCTCAAGTGTTGCATGGCTCTCTAGGATGAATAAAGTAGGCCCCATCGAACTACTGATTCTACATAAACTACTTGTTTTCTGTTTCGAGTACTACTATTGGCAATGGCACCCAACACATTGCAATGAATATAATAAGTTTTAAACAAAATTTTTTTTGATTGAGATCTAATAGAGTACCTGCTCTAAAATATTTCATCAACCTGGAGGAAGTTCTGCCTCTGATCCATTGGTCTTCGTCTAGGAGCTGCCCCAAGAGGACGAAAACTCCCAGGCTCTTTGAGTAAGGCTTCAGTAGCCCAAAGCAGGCCTGCAGAGAGCATGTCAGGTACAGACACTTAGAAGCAAAAGCACACAGATGTCAGGGAGGGGCGCACTGTAAAGGGGTCTGCTAGCATCTGGAGAAGCCCCAACAACACCTGCTCCACTCCCAATGTACAGTGGGCATGTGCCTTTTTTTTTCTTTTCTAATTAATTATTTTGGGGCCATACTGGGTCTTTGTTGCTGTGTGGGTTTTTTTCTGGTTGCCACAAGTGGGGGCCCCTCTTTACTTGTGGTGCATGGTCTTCTCATTGTGATTGTTTCTCTTATTGGGGAACATGGCTCCAGGGTGCTTGGGGGTACTCAGGCTTCAATAGTTGCAACACGGGCTCAGTAGTTGCAATGCCCAGGCTCAGCAGCTTTGAGTATTCTGAGCACAAGCTCAGTAGTTTTTGTGGTGCACGGGCTTAGTTGCTCCACAGCACGTGGGATAGTCCCATGTCTTCCCAGGGGTCAAACCCATGTCTCCTACACTGGCAAACGGATTCTTTACCACTGAGTCAACAGTGAAGCCCCAAGAGATTCTTGAAACCAAGGAGATTCTGCGTTAGTCACACTTAGGGTTAAACCAAGTGGTGTCTGTACGCATCAGAAACAGGGCTGTTTCCAGAGGCGGCTGCTTACTTCATTGAACTAGATAAGTGTTGAGAGTTACACACACATGCTGGACCGACATACCTCATGAGGCAGCTAGGCCCTTCAGATTACCCACCAGCTGGCATTCCTTTAAGTAGAGGTTTAATACGTTCCTTTGAAATGTAATTTTAATAAGGGTGATATATTAAGCAGTTATGAACATCAAACTGAAAGAATTTATGTAGACCTCTGGATAAAGAGGTCCTTTATAAAGAGGTCCTCATTCCTCATAAAGAAGAATGAGACCCAGAATTGGTAACTTTAGATGAAAGTGGGTTGAAGAAAAAAAATCTAGAATATGGGGCTGTTCAATTAGACCACTTTACAACCAATCATAGCAGTTGTCCTTAGCTAAAGCACAGCAGAAATGTAATAGAAGGCTGTGGAGAATGCAACAGCCCAGGACAGCCTGAATAAAATGCATCAAAGAGCATCAATGACTAATGATTCCCTTACATGTCCTACTTCACAATACTTACAACACTGTTGCCACCAAAATAGGATTTGCATGAACCCTCAAAAAACATATATTGCATCTGTGTGCTCAGGCATGTCTGACTGAGCATGGACTGTAGCCTGCCAGGCTCCTCTGTCCATGGGATTTTCCAGGCAAGAATACTGGAGTGGTTGCCATTTCCTTCTCCAGAGGATCTTTTCAACCCAGGAATCAAACCCGTGTCTCTTGTAATTCCTGCTTTGGCAGGCAGATTCTTTATTACTATGGCACAGGATTTGTGTCACAGGTACTTACAGGGTTCCCAGCACATAGTGGGTGCTCAATGTATATTTCCTGAATGAATATACATATTGGATGAATGTGTTTGGTGCCACTTGCTACTCCAGGAGGGCTTGCTATTCCCTAGGAGAAGAAAAACAGAACAGGCCTTGGGCAGACAAAACTCCTGAGAGAAACCCTTTCAAGACTTGCTGTCCAAACACTTTGACAGGAGACCCCAGTGACCTCCTGCAGGCTCTGTCAGCATTGCGGTCTAGTGAGGGACATAGATTTTTAATGCTGCAGGGCTCTCTCTCTCTGGTCACCATAGAGGTGTACCCTAGACTGACAGAGTACACACAAGTCTGGCCTGACTTGGGCTCTTTTTTCCACTTTTTGAGAAATTTATTCTGGTCCCAACCTCCTGGGTATCACCTTTCATCTACATCAGAAGAGAGATTAGAGTTGAGAGGAGGTCTGCCTGGGTGACATAGTGCGATCAGAATTTCTAGGGAGAAAGGGGCAGCAGGAAGCTGCCTTTATCTCTGCTACTTTGGTTTCCTTTATCATCAGAGGAGGGAAGTAATCCTTGCTGTGCACTTGACATCCTGAGATTATAGTGAAGTGCAAAAAAAGAAAAAAAAAAAGTGATGTCTCTAAAATGTTTACAAATTGCCCCACAGAGCAAAGCAGCTGCCCTGAACACAAAGTCAGTGATGGAATTTCACCCCATAAGAGTTGTCATTTTCTTGGAATAATTGAGACTCTTCTACCAAAATCTCATTGTTTGTTAAGTACTGGGAAAAGAGCAAATATCAACCCAGTCTTTGGTTTCCTGAAAGGAGCTAATCGGTGGGTCCACTTTGGCTTCTACCATTCAGAATTCCTTTCATTCTTTTTTTTTAAAAATTGAGGTGTAATTGACATAATACATTATGTTAGTTTCAGACATATAACATGATGATTTATTTATATTGTGAAATAAGTACCACAGTAATTCTAGTTAACATCCATCACCACAAATAGTTACAATTTTTTTTTTCTCGTGACAAGAACTTTCAAGATCTACTCTCTTAGCAACTTTCAAATATACAATACAGTACTATTAACTATAATTACTGTGTTGTACATGACATCCAACTTGGGCTTTTTTTGTTCCCATTATGCCTGGCTGCTGACCAAACCTCAAGGTATTCTATCCCAGATCTGGGAGGTCACACTGACACAGTTCAGGCAGGCTGGCGACAGGACCTGCGAGGAACCAGGCAGGCTGGCCCCACCCTGCTGATGCCAATGTGTGGCAATGTGGTTCAGAGAGATGCACATAGCTTTTGAGACAGACCTTGAAGGACACTTGCCTCCCACCTGCTGACGCTGCCTTGAACTTAGACAAATGTGGAACATTTCCGAGGGGCTTATTTTCCTCAGTTGCTTAAAAATGCCTTCCTCATGACTTCCTCATAAGGATTAAATAAGAACATGTACAAGAAGCACTGTTTCTCTAAGGACAGTACAACTGAACATCTTTGTCAGACATTGGGTGATACAATCCTCAGACATCTTTTACCTTCTGTCCTCCCCAGATACCCAATTCACTTTTTAAAACTGAAGTAGACTGATTTACAATGGTGTGTTAGTTTCAGGTGTACAGCAAAATGATTCAGTTATATGTACATATATATCTATTTTTCAGAGTATTTCCCTTATAGGTCATTACAAAATATTGAGTATATTTCCTTGTGGTAATCTATTTCATATATAGTAGTGTGTATATATTAAACCCAAACTCCTAATTTATTGCTTCCCACTTCCCCTTTGAAAAGTGTTTTTCATGTCAGTGGGTCAGTTTCTGTTTTGTAAATAAGTTCATTTGTATCAGTTTTTTAGATTCCACATATAAATGATGTACGATATTTGTCTTTCTCTGACTTCACTTAGATGATAATCTCTAGGTTCTTCTATGTTGCTACAAATGACATTATTTCATTCTTTTTTATAACAGTAATATTCCATTGTATTATAAATATACCACATCTTCTTTATCTGTTTCATCTGTTGATGGTCATTTAGGTTTTTTTTGAGATAAAATAATCCCAGGACACACCTCAGGATATGTATCTGGATCAATGAAGACCTGGTTGGGGCGTTCACTGACCTTTGCCAGGTGTTTGGGGGAGGGGAGTCATCCAGAGAAATATCAAGGCCCACACACCCCGTTTTGTCTGTAGGCCTTGGTATCCTAAGTTTCCCTTCCAAACTTCACACATAATTTGCCTTCAAAATAGGGTTGCTCTTTCTGATGGGGACAGCTTCATCCTGGGCTTTGTTTTCTGGTACCCCCAGGGTGCGGATGGCAGGGGCTTAGTTATTGGCACCCTCAGTCTTATATCCGTTCCTCAAAGTTACCACTCCACAGACTGAAGGACTCTACTGCTGAGTCCTAAATACACCGGCTCTCCGAAAGCCCACGGGATCAGAAACTCCTTGACAACCCTGTGTGAGGCCCTCGTGCTCAGGCCTCCTGTCTCCTGGAGTTCCCGTGCCCTACCTGAGGCACAGTGCTGAAAACAGCGAGTTCGACACTTAATTTGCTGTAGAATAAACACGCTTTGCGCACTCACCTATAGGAGGCACTGCCCTGGGGGCCGAAGGGCGCGCGGAACCTCTGACTCCTCTTGGAACCCGTATTCAGGAAGGGGAAGTAGCCTAGAAGTAGAATAACTAAGTGAAGCGCGCAGGGTGTTAAAAGGGGACGTGTGCAATGAAGAAAACTGAGGCGGTGAGGGAGCTGCAATTTTAAGCAGGGTGGAAAAGGCCTCGTGAGAGAAGACCGAACGGAGGTGAGGGAGGGAGTTTCGCACGTACGTGAGGAGAACGGTCTCATGGGCCCACCTGAGAACAGAGACACTGGGGCGGGAGAGAGTCTGCTGTATCTGAGGAACAAAGAGGAAAGGAAAAGGGTTGGAGCAGAGACGCGAACGGAAGACCTAGAGACGAGAGCTCGGACTGGAAATGCTTGCCGGCCAGGTGGGCGGAGCTTTGACGTCACAGACGGCCAGGCTTTTACTCTGAGTTTCCTCAGGAGCCTTGGTGGGATCTTCAAGTCAGTGAGAACAACATTCTTCTCCAGCTACCTGCCTGGGGCCTGTTTCAGACCCTCATTTCTAGAAACGGGTGGAGGTGTTTTAGTCGCTAAGTCGTGTCTCACTCGTGACCTCATGGACTGTAGCTTGCCCGGTTCCTCTGTCCATGGGATTTCTAGGTGAGAACACTGGAGGGGGTTGCTGTTCCCTTCTCCAGGGGATCTTCCTGACCCAGGGAGCAAACCCGCATCTCCTACATCGCCAGCGAAGAATTTTTTTACCGCTAAACTTCCAGGGAAACCCCTTCTAGAAGCTGAGCCGTTTTTCTTCCTCTCATGCCACCGTCATCCCTGAATGGCACTTTGGTGAGATGTCAGGAGCATCATAACTGGCTGGGTCAGAGTCTGCGTGGTGATGCTCTCCGCACACCTTTGCTCTTGGCATACCTGCAAGAACTGGGTCAGTCACAGCCCTATTTATACTCTCTCTGATCACAGCTTATACGTGCAAGCTTCAAGCTGAGTCTTTCTCTCTTTTCCCCTTTCTTTCCCTGTAACTTCCTTAACATGGACTACGTTGCCTCTAGCATGCCAGGAAACTGGCACCAGTCTCAGGGCTTTCTGAATATCTACTAGAAGCTAGTGACAGATACCAAGCTGCCTGGTGATTAATGGGAAGATTCTGTGCCCACTTCTCTGCCCATTTCTATCAAGAAATGACAATAAATGCATCAGAATGCTTGCCCCAAGAATTACACGTCAAGAGGGGAGCTGATGAAGGAAGGAAGAACTTGCCATCATTTTCTTCACAAAACTGACTGACTTGAGCCAGTATTTCAGGATGAGCAAGATGTACTTGGTAACTCAGGGCTGGTGTGAGCCATATATTGGGGTCACCCTACAGCATCACTCCCTAGTAGAGAAGGGTCGATACTGTGGTTCTTCATTTGGCAGATTCAGCTTGAGTACCAGTGTGCCTTCCAGCCTCTGGAGCAGCGTGCTGGTAGCCCAACGCTAGCTCCATGGCTTTTCCAAGGTCACTGGTGGTCTCTAATAACCCTGCTCATAACCTTTAAGAAGGTGCCCTGAAGACTGTGTAAAGAGGGAATGCCATGAAGGCCTTGACTTGTACAAGGGCCACACACAAATTTCTCCATCACATTTTCTTCACTAACAATGCATGGGACTCTGCTGTGACATTTGAGTTTTGCACGTAGATGCGTTCAACTATAAAATAAATCACTTCTAAAACTATACAGATTCTTAAATGATAACATTTTTATTTTATAGTTTTAAGTTTTCATCATTCAAAGATCCTTATTACTTGTAGAACATTTAGTAATCATCATCAGCCACAGTTGTCACCTATAAATCACTCATCAAGGCCAGATTTGTGCTAGGTCTCTACCTCTGTGGTCTCATGTACTGTCCATATACCCTGTGAAGTAGGTATTACTGTTTTAGCAGAAATGAGAACATTCAAGCTCACTCAGATCACGTAATTTGGGCTTCTCTGGTGGCTCGGTGGTAAAAGAATTCATGTGCCAATACAGGAAATATGGGTTCAATCCTTGAGCTGGGAAGATCCCACATGCCCCAGAGCAACTAAGTCCAGGTGCCCTAACGATTGAGCCTGTTCTCCAGAGCCCAGGAGCTGCAGCTACTGAAGCCCACCTACCCTAGAGCCCATACTTCACAAGAGAAGCCCCCGCAATGAGAAGCCTGTGCACTGCCACTAGAGAAAAGCCCACACAGCAACAAAGACCCAGAACAGACAAAAATAAATAAATAGAACTATAGATCACACAATTTTCCCCAAACCCTGCAGCATTAACTGTGCCTCATATTACTGTGGTAGAATCAGGACTTAAATACAGGTCTGTTTGAAAACGACAGTGCTGTAGAGGCAGTTCAGGTGTTGGAATTAAAATGCCTGTGATTCACAGTGGTGGTCTCTGTGGACAGATGGATAGAGGGCGGCTTGCATGTGTTTAATGGCATTGAGCAGAGAGTGTTACAGTATTGCACAAATGGAAGGATGCGTCTCAGCTCCCACTACAGTGTCCATCCCACACACTCTCACAGCCCATGGAGAACACTGGTCCTGAGCTGGGTGTGACGGCAGAGGTCTGCAGAGCCCCTGGTGGCAGGGACAGCTCCCACTCTGCACCACTGGGTCCTGAGATCACAAATATGAAATATTTACTTAAGTTGGTCCCAAAGGGCCCAAGAAGCTAACATATAAAGAATGGTTTTGCTGCTTATCCCATTAGAATTCTCTTCCATTTTCTTGTCATATGAGGCAAAACAAACCTCAGTTCCACAGTAGGAATGAATTGGCGCTCAAGCTCTGCAACTGATAAAAGAGATACATAGGAGGTTCTGATAAGTATACAGAGTAAGTTTGGTTTAATTCTCCTTACAAAGCATTTAACTCAACATGATATAAAGGTAACTGAAATATTTGTTCATAATCACTGTGCCCCTCTGCTCATTTTTGTTGGGATCCCATTTCCCATTTGACAGTTAAAGTCAATTTTCTAATACTCAGAGTAAGAAAATGTCAATGAGTAGTCCCCTTGGAGAATACTTGTTTAATGTGCACTAGTTTTCTTTGGGTGTACTTCATGTGATGCCTTACATATTTGCTTATTTCAGTCTTCATAGCAGTCCCTATACTGAGGTTTAAAGAAAAGAAGGCGTGAACATGTTTCTTGCTTGAGACCAATATTCTAATCCCAGAATTTTTAACGGCAAGGCTGGTACTTTATGCATGTATTTTACATAACCATAAAAGAAGAAACTATCCTCAAGAGGAGGAGCGTTGAAGCAATCATCTAGTTCAGGTCAAGTTGCTCCTGTCTATCAGCAGTGAAGTTAGACAAAGAAGAACAAATTGTTTTTGAATTTACCAGGCAAGATCTACCAGGAGCCTACCAAGAAGATCTAGCCTGGAAAATCCCATGTACAGAGGAGCCTGGTAGGCTGCATGCAGTCCATGGGGTCGCTAAGAGTCAGACACGACTGAACGACTTCACTTTCACTTTTTACTTTCATGCATTGTAGAAGGAAATGGCAACCCACTCCAGTGTTCTTGCTTGGAGAATCCCAGGGACGGAAGAGCCTGGTGGGCTGCCGTCTATGGGGTCGCACAGAGTCCGACACGACTGAAGAGACTTAGCAGCAGTAGCAACAGCGGCAGGCAAGATCAGCCGAAGGCATATTGACAAAGGTCAGCCACTAGAGGGCGCCATTGCCCCACTCTGTAAAGCCCTCCTAGAATGTTACCCTGCTTACCTTCTGAAGCGATCCAGGTGAGAGATTCCCAAAACTCTCACTCTGTCTCTGTATCTGTCTGTCTCTCTCTCTGTATATATATATAAATAGATATAGATATATGTTCCTGCACCTATTCTGCACAAAATCCAGGAAATCAATAAGAAAATGTTCTTTTTAGCAAGCAGGAAATGGTGCTTTATGGTTACAGATAACTTGATGTCTTTGAAACCGTCTTCAAATTTTTTAACTCACTAAAAAATATTTTAAAATAAATGACTAAATGAAACCCAGGAGGGAAACCGTAGCTCATGTTGAAATTGAGCTAACTGAAACTAGAATTGAAATAATTCTAATTTTCTCTTTGAAGGCAAAGTGGATTAGTCTGTGAATAACGAGCTTCACCCAGTTCTGTCAGGAAAATCAGGGTTTAGACTTGGATAGACAATGATCTCTAATCCCGTTTCCCCACCACCACCAATTCTAAACTCTCATCCAGCCACCTTACTGGACAGGGTATTAAAACAGTGAGCAATACAGGGACTCCGGTCCACATTGAGCACTTCATAACTGCTGGTTGAAAAATTACTCCAAAGACTCCAATCTCTGCTCTAGTATCCCCGACAGTAACAAGGCGATGGTGACCTTTGCCAGCTACGCCTCCTGCCACAGGTCCTGAGCTATCAGTAGTGAGCGTGTTGAAGATCAAGCTTAGATGATGTTTAGATTTGTCCTTTTCCTTCCAGAGATTACAGACGCAACTCACACTTCTGGTATATGCTTCATAAATACCTGATGAGTTGAATAAGTAGGAGCTGACTCTAATTAGGAGTAACAGGTGAAACTGAGTCCTGGAAAACTGAAGATGGAACCACTTAAATGGGAAAAAGTAATGGTAAAATCCGCTCCCGTGTGTAACCACCTCCCATCAGTAGCAGTGGCTGTCCCCCCACCTTAATTAACTCAGAAAAAGAAATAACTTGGCCCAAAGGCCGGTTTGCAGGATCCAATGAGAGGGTGAGAGAGACAGAAGCAGCACGGCGAAGATGCTCTAATGGGTTTTCCACATTGAGGTTGATTGACTGTTGAGAAAAGAAAGAACAGCTTGTACTATTCTGGGTGGCATGAGCACTGTAATCTGTGATAGCTGTAGGTCATGTGTCTATTTTTCTGTCTGACAAGGACAGGGAGCAGCTGGTGGCTGGCACAAACCCAGACTGGCTTGTTCAGACTGTGAACTCTGGAGATAGAGCCTGGATTTTCAATCTGAGCTATACAGGAGGTAGCCTGTGGGGTTAGTGCATGTATATCTGTGAAAACATAACTAGAGTGAACAGATTTCTGGCTGCAGGTGGGAAAATGAAGCTTAATGATTCTAAGAGCTCTGTCCTTAATTTCCTTCTGAGCATGAAAAGAAAGTTGGTTTTATGCCTCTCTCTTGCCTCTCCTCTCCCAGCTTCAGTTTAATTAAGTCTAAAAAACATCAACCAAGTTTTTAGGCCTCGCAGGGTGCTGGGGGCTGAGACAGTGAGGTGAGTGTGGCTTGTTCCTTGCGCCTCCAGGACTAGTTTAATGCAGAAGGCAGACACGTGAGCACACATAGGGTGGTAATCGTGACAATAGATTTATGCGTGAAAGCTACAAGATGCAGCAGAGAGAGGAGAGATTTATTCTATTGTTGTAGATAAGCCCTCCAGGCTCCTCTGTCCATGGAGTTCTCTAGGCAAGAATACTGGACTGGGTAGCCATTCCCTTCTCCAGGGCATCTTACTGACCCAGGGATCAAACCCAGGTCTCCTGCATTGCAGGCAGATTCTTTACTTTCTGAGACAGCAATGAAAGTGACAGTCTCTCATTCGTGTCCAACTATCTGCTACCCATGGACTGTACAGTCCATGGAATTGTCCAGGCCAGAATACTTAAGTGGGTAGCCTTTCCCTTCTCCAGGGGATCTTCCCAACCCAGGGATCAAACCCAGGTCTCCCAGCAGGGATTCTCATAAATAAGAACTGTAGAAAACTTCTCAATTCATGCACATGAGAAGACCACACTAGGAAATACAAATGGCTTCCCAGTGCACAATTCTAACTTTCCCCTCCTGTAAATTGATGAGAAAGAGCTGAGCGGGGAAAGGACACATCTAGAGAGCGATCCGTTCCTCCCAACGTGCCCCAGCCCCGCCTTCCCTTCCAGGCCAAGCAGTGAGCCTCCTTCCTTGGGCTGTTCCTCTGGCATCTGCTCCACTGGTGCTCCCAGGATGGTACCATTATAAGATCTGTGCACCCAACTTTATTTCATGATTTTTTTTCTCCTGCAAAATGGTTATCTTCATTTTATTTACTTTAGATATTAAAAAAAAATCCTAGAAAATGTGTTTTGTCTTTTACAGGCCAGAAGTGCCAACATTTCTCCTAAGAAAAGGGCACTGGAAAACGCCATGGAGTTAAGTCACAAAGTGAATGCAAGTAATTAAATGCGGTAGTTTAAAGGGTCAAGCATAGAGGGTTTCCTGACATCTTCTACTTGTTCTTTACAAGCCCATTAAGTCTGTGTTGCTTTTCCCCCTAGTGTCTCCCACTCCTCCCCACACCTTCCCCAGCCCTCCTCTCACAGGTCTTCTCCCTGCCTGCTTCTGATACCTCAACACAGGCCTCCTTATATAAGCTGTCAAATTTTGGCAAAATTAAAACCATTTAGTCAAAGTTTTATGTCCTTTACTTAAGGTCTGGAATCCACGGGTTGGGGAAGTACAGTGCTCATGGCAGTGGAGCATTCTGCCCAAGAGGTTTGGGATGGGGTGAGTTTTAACAGATTTAGAAGTAGCAATGTAGAAACAGGACATAACTGGGTGGAAGGTCAAAGCCAAGGCAAAGCAGGTCCTACTTTCCAGGGAAGGGTAAGGTACCTAGAGCTGAGTTGGAGGACTGCATTTGGTGTTAAGTTTCCTTGACAAGAGTTTCCCCTAAGTGCAGGCTGACATAGGTTTAGATTTGTGATCTGAGCTGGGGTCTCTGGGACAGCCTCCGTCTTGTGGTCTTGATATAGGAATGAATATTATCAACATCTGACACATCTCCAGGAAAAAAAAAAAAAAAAAAGACGGCCAAGAGGAAATTCCTGATGTCCCCTCGCTACATGAGTGTCACTGTATTCACTTCTGGGCACTGATGAGGAATAAGCAGGGTCAGGATGGAAAACAAGTCTGTGTATCTCGGAAAATCTCATATTCTTAGAATAAATGCATGCCTTTGGATTCTTAATGAAAGTGATAAATTTATAAATATTGAAGTAAATTCTCCATGTTAAATGAAGAAAATTCATGGAGATTTTAGAAGACATTACGTGTAGCAACTGGAACATTCCACTGTGCGGCAGCAAGTCACTTTGCATTTGTGGACAGTCCCCTGAGGCCAGATGGAGCCTCATGATCGACAGAAAGCCAACAGCAAATGTTCCTACAGGGATATGCCTCCCAAACCCTGGGATTTTCTGTATCAGCCAAGCACTTAGGTCTTTAGGCACTTTTCTCTACTTGAGTCCGTCATGCTCATCTATGTGGCAATGAGCCCCTAATTTCAGAGAGGACTTGGCAGAGGGGTTCACTCTGAATCAACTCAGGTTATCTTTAGGCCACAGCATGTACCAGAAAGCCTCTGCATGTACATGCATCCTGAAGAGGTTTGCCAAACATGGGGTGGTGGTGTACAAGAGGTTTAAGGACAAACCACAGCCTAGGAGGCCTGCAAACCAAAGAGCAGTGTGGACTCACGGCTGTTATATGCGTGCATGCTCAGTCATGTCCGACTCTTCGTGACCCCCAAAGGCTGTAGCCCGCAAGGCTCCTCTGTCCATGGGATTCTCCAGGCAAGAATACTGGAGGGGTTTGCCATTTCCTCCTCCAGAGGATCTTCCCAAATGAGGGATGATGTAACTGGCTGTTATAGTGTGTCACATTAATAGGAACACTTTATTTAGGAAAATCTTGGAAGTTTTAGTGTTGCCAAAGGTATATCCAGGGACACAATCCACTTGCCTTCACTGCCAAATGAATTCACATTGTGACCTGTTTTCCACAGCCACCATGAGTTTGTCTTCTGATGAGACTCATTTGAACCTTGGAAAAGGGAATGAAAACTATTAACTGTACACCTTACAGTCTGGATCTGCCAATACTTAATGTTGAAGGCTGGCAGTGGCCACAGGACTGGAAAAGGTCAGTTTTTATTCCAATCCCAAAGAAAGGCAATGCCAAAGAATGTTCAAACTACTGTACAATTGCATTCATCTCACACACTAGCAAAGTAATGCTTAAAATTATCCAAGCCAGGATTCAACAGTATGTGAACCATGAACTTCCAGATGTTCAAGCTGGATTTAGAAAAGGTAGAGGAACCAGAGATCAAATTGCCAACATCGACTGGATCATCAAAAAAGCAAGAGAGTTCTACTTTTACTTTATCAACTATGCCAAAGCCTTTGACTGTGTGGGTCACAACAAACTGTGGAAAATTATTCAAGAGGTGGGAATAACAGACCACCTTACCTGCCTCCTGAGAAATCTGTATGCAGGTCAAGAAGCAACAATTAGAACTGGACACGGAAAAACAGTCTGCTTCCAAATCAGAAAAAGAGTACGTCAAGGCTGTATATTGTCACCCGGTTTATTTAACTTATATGCAGAGTACATCATGTGAAATGCTGGGCTGGATGAAGTACAGCTGGAATCAAGATTGCCAGGAGAAATAGCAATAACTGCAGATACACAGATGACACGACGCTTAAAGCAGAAAGCGAAGAAGAACTACAGACCTCTTGATGAAAGTGAAAAAAGAGAGTGAAAAAGTTGGCTTAAACTCAACATTCAGTAAATTAATGTCATGGCATTCAGTGCCATCACTTCATGGCAAGTAGATGGGGAAACAATGGAAACAGTGACAGACTTTATTTTTGTGGGGCTCCAAAATCACTGCAAATGGTGATTGCAGCCATGAAATTAAAAGATGCTTTCTCCTTGGAAGAAAAGCTATGACCAACCTAGACAGCATATTAAAAAGCAGAGACATTACTTTGCCAACAAAGGTCCATCTAGTCAAAGCTATGGTTTTCCAGTAGTCATGTATGGATGTGAGAGCTGGACTATAAAGAAAGCTGAGTGCTGAAGAATTGATGCTTTTGAACTGTGGTGTTGGAGAAGACTCTTGAGAGTCCCTTGGACTGCAAGGAGAGCCAACCAGTCAATCCTAAAGGAAATCAGTCCTGAACAGTCATGGGAAGGACTGATGCTGGAGCTGAAGCTCCAATACTTTGGCTACCTGATGAGAAGAACTGACTCATTGAAAAGACCCTGATGCTAGGAAAGTTTGAAGGCAGGAAGAGAAGGGGATGACAGAGGATGAGATGGTTGGATGGAATTCATTGACTCAATATATTTGAGTTTAAGCAAACTCCAGGAGTTGGTGATGGACAGGGAAGCCTGGTGTGCTGCAGGGGTCGCAAAGAGTTGGATATGACTGAGTGACTGAACTGAACTGAAAGTTGAAGGCAGGGACTACAGTTAGACCCTTATGTTGCAAGAGATGCAGCCAGGATGTTAAAATCAAATTGTTTTCAGTCTTGAGGGCTCTGGCTGAAGGAAGCTCCATAGAGAGGGGGAGCAGGGATCAGCTCTATTCCAGTTGACTCTGGAACCTTAACACCTCACTCATTAGACAGAGGATGGCATCCAACATCCTTCTCATCCCCCCACCTTGCATTTTGCAGGTGTCAGTCTCTGGGGCATTACTTGTAGAAAGTTACCCTGTAGAAATCAGGATGGATTCCATGGGTTTTGTGGTAAATAATCTTGGCAAGTACTATCTACTCTATTTCGTCCTGAAGAATCACAATATGTCTTCTTGATTATTTTAAAGACTCTGAGAAATTCTGAAATCAAAACATTTTCATTTTTTTTTGTATTCCTTTACACTTTTTTTAGTCCAGCATTTTAAAATTTTATTTAACCATTGTTAAAAGATAAAGTGAGGCATATCAAATATGTTAAGAATTTATTTAGCAGCAAAAGAGACACAGATATAAATAAAGACTTTTGGACTCTGTGGGAGAAGGTGAGAGTGGGATGATTTTAGAAAATAGCATTGAAACATGTATATTACCATATGTGAAACAGATGACCAACCCAAGTTCGATGCATTAAACAGGGCACTCAGGACCAGAGCACTGGGACAACCCAGAGGGAAGGGATGGGGAGGGCAGTGAGAGGGGGGTTCAGGATGGGGGACACATGTACACCCATGGCTGATTCATGTCAATGTATGGCAAAAACCACCACAATATTGTAAAGTTATTAGCCTCCAATTAAAATAAATTAATTTTAAAAATTTTTAAGAAAAAGAATCTATTTGAGCAAAATCAGTTTGTATCAGGCAGCAAAATGCTGAAGTGGTTAGGAGAACTCCAGTAGGAGCTAGAAGAAAAATGTATAAAGTGAGGAACATATATATATATATATATATATATATATATATATATTATTATTATTATTATTATTGCTTGGCTATGGCTTAAAGCCCTGTAGGCTGTTTGTGACTAGTTGTCCTCAAGTTTCTGTCCTTAACCTTGGGGTCATTACGGGCTTAGATTTGGTTGGGTTACATAGGTCACTGTAATGTTAGAGTTGCTTCAGTCTAATGGCTTTCAGGTTTAATTAATTTTAGACCATGAAACCATTTTGGCAGAACAATTACTGGCATCTCAAGCAATGAGTGTTCAGCGATATGCAAAAGTGACATGCACCTCACACAACAAATAAACGTGGTACAAAGCTCCCCATGAGTGAGGAAGGATACTGATGAATGTTTATATGAACTCATGCTTTCGGAGCCTCAGGGAGTACTGTGATGTACACAGTCAGTACTGACCAGGTGATTCTTTGCTTACAAGTGAGGGTGTACTTGGTGGAAGTGATCACTAATTTCAGCTCAAAAGAAAGGTGACTGGCACAGCAATCAAAGGGCTTTAACCTTTAGATCTTTCCATCAGACCACAAAGGGGCTCTTCTTGTCACATCACAAAAGCCTTGGGCCGGGTAGATTCTGAACCCTCAACAGAACCACATAACGATTCGCCTCGGGTGGGCCACATGTGGAACAGGCCTGTGGCTCCCTCATGGACCACCTGCCACACTAGAAGAATAAGTGAGGGGAGGGAAGGGGAGACCACACAGACTAAGATCAGAAGTTTCCTTGCCCTTTAATGATCAGCAGTTAAAGCCGATTTGGAAGGGGAGCCCTGAGCATAAATTGAGAGACTCTGGCCTGGGAGGCTTGAACTGGCCTCACATTCTTCCAGCCCTGCTGTAGTTAAGTGTTGTAATTTATAGCTCTGTTGTGGATGGGAGTAGGCTTGGGAAACAGAATTCTTAGTCTGAGAGTGTAAGGGTGGCTTGGGGACAAACAAGTCATTAATTGAGGTTGTTTACCAGAGATCTGAGGAAAATATCCAAGAGAAAAAATTCCTCAGGAAAAACAAGCCCTGATGGAGGTTCATACTTTCTGGCTTTTTTTCCCCCTCTTAGATCAACACCAAAGGCTCCTCTTTTCATTTGGACCCTCCTAAATGCAGACTCAAGACAGGATTGGTGCATAACAGGCTTACTCCAAGGATAAAGTGGGGAGAAGTCAGCGAGGAGGGCAAAGTCAGGCACCCATGAGGAGAAGGGCCGAGAAGGAGGGTGCAGTCGGGGGTGAGGAGGCTAACTCAACCTGGAGAGCACCACGTCTCTGCCACCTCAGCTGCTGTCTCCTCATCTTGTCTGGTCAGCTCTTGGTCACTGCTCAGGTTCACCAGGCCTCTGAGCTGCGGCACACTGTGGTCTACATCCAGGATCTGTCTTGTCTCTGTGGAGGCCAGACTACGACTTATATGGAGATATGATGGGGACCATGAGTGCTCATATTTTAGGGGATTTAATGGCGACGTCATCCCTCCCCGGAGGAACTATGTCAATCAGCATCTGCAGCCTGGCTGGGGTCTGGGAATTGAGCATGGAATTGTGGTTTTGTGTTGGAGCAACTGTCCCCAGCCTCCCGCTCCTCCATTCTTCCTTTTTCTGGCAGTAGATTTTTTATAGCTCCCTTTTTGGCTGCTGTCCACTTTGCTCCTGGGAACGATATGCTCAATTAACCATCTACAAAACTCCCTGAAGATCAGGCCCTCTGGCTGCCCTCTGTGAATGCTAGTTATTATGTTAATTATGGCCTCCTGGCTTCTGGCAGTTAAGTGCTAAGTACTGCCACCTCACCTCTAATCCCCCAAGGTTCCATCTTCCCCGTGGATACTAGTAAGCCCAGCTCTGTCAGTTCTGTGACTGCCTCTCCCACTGTAAGCACTGGCCTGCAGAGGAAAGTTGCCCTAAACTGCTGTCCTTGTCATCAGTACATCACTGGTGACCTGGATGAATGGAGTGTCCTCTGGATCTTCCTGCAGAACAGAATTCTGCTGGCCCTTCTGCCCTCACAGAATAAATCCCTGCTGGCCTGCCCAAATCCCTCAGCCTCTTTATTCCTTTCTCCATTGTCTTCCAGGACTTAAACATTTGCACTTGACTCAATTTGAATGATCAATTTCTCCAGGTTTCCAATAGTCTCCCTAGTAGAGAATTTGCCTCATCCCCTAGGGTCCATGCCAGGGTGGGTGTTAAGTTCAGTGTCTTGAGAAATTTCCCCCAAGTCAATGAATTCTTGCATGACCACTCTTAAATTCCATCACCTTTGATCAAATACTCTCAAAATCCAATAATGATACAGGATAGCCAATTTTTGCAGCTCCTCTCAGTATATAATCTCTTCCTTCTCTTATCAGGCCCAGAATATCTTCAACGGGTTATCAGTCTGGGATACAGGAGATAAAGAAGGAGAAGCTCTTATGAGGGGGTGCCTCTCACCTTGTTGGACAGAAGTCTCTGTTGCATCTTTCAGTATAGAGGAAAGTGTTGGCTCTTATTAAAGAAGGGTAGCTACTTGATGCAAACTCTGAGGATTGTCCAGGGTGTGTGTACAGAGCCAACATTCTCATACTAATGGTGTACTTCTCAATGCTCTCATTCCATTTTTCAGGGTCTCAAGTTTTCTCAACTTTTCCCAAGGTTTCTCACCATTTTTACATCTTAGGAGTTTGAACTTCAACATTTAGATCTCTGTTCAGCTATTCAACTGTGTCAACTTTCCCACTGCAGGACATAAGGAACTAAAGAAGCCCTCTGGCACTCACACTTAGTTTTTAAATGCTTTAAAGGTCTTCAGTTTTTCATTATCTTTGCCCAGGACATAAATATAGTTTAGCAGTCACTGACGAACTTCTCTGTCCCAGATATTGCACTGCCATGTTTTTCAAAAGCTTGAATCTTGTACCTGCAGTGATGTTCCCCTCCACTGAGGAGTTTCTCCAGTTACTGCTTGTGAAATATTTAACATTTCAGATGCCACCTTGTGCCTGAGACTATCCACTTTCACTTCACTTCCTTTCAGAAGCAGAAGTTAAGATGGGATTTGATTTCATGAAGGAAATGTTAATTAAGAATTAGGGATCCACCCACCTCATTAGAATTGACTCAAAAGCATTCTTTTTTACGGCTCAGTAAAAACTCCAGTACTTTGGCCACCTCATGTGAAGAGTTGACTCATTGGAAAAGACTCTGATGCTGGGAGGGATTGGCGGCAGGAGGAGAAGGAGACGACAGAGGATGGGATGGCTGGATGGCATCACTGACTCGATGGACGTGAGTTTGAGTGAACTCCAGGAGTTGGTGATGGACAGGGAGGCCTGGCGTGCTGTGATTCATGGGGTCGCAAAGAGTTGGACACGACTGAGCCACTGAACTGAACTGAACTGAATATTTAATTACTTATATGTACCACAACTCCTTTAACACACACACACATATATATATGGAATCTAGAAAAAAGGTAGGGATGAACCTATTTATAGGGCGGGAATAGAGAAGCAGATGTAGAGAACAGACCGTGGACATGGCAGGGAAAGGAGATCAGATCAGATCAGATCAGTCGCTCAGTCGTGTCCGACTCTTTGCAACCCCATGAATCGCAGCACGCCAGGCCTCCCTGTCCATCACCAACTCCTGGAGTTCACTGAGTCTCACATCCACTGAGTCAGTGATGCCATCCAGCCATCTCATCCTCTGTCGTCCCCTTCTCCTCTTGCCCTCAATCCTTCCCAGCGTCAGAGTCTTTTCCAATGAGTCAACTCTTCGCATGAGGTGGCCAAAGTACTGGAGTTTCAGCTTTAGCATCATTCCTTCCAAAGAACACCCAGGGCTGATCTCCTTTAGGATCGACTGGTTGGATCTCCTTGCAGTCCAAGGGACTCTCAAGAGTCTTTTCCAACACCACAGTTCAAAAGCATCATTCTTCAGCGCTCAGCCTTCTTCACAGTCCAACTCTCACATCCATACATGACCACAGGAAAAACCATAGCCTTGACTAGACGAACCTTTGTTGGCAAAGTAATGTCTCTGCTTTTGAATATGTTTTCTAGGTTGGTCATAACTTTCCTTCCAAGGAGTAAGCGTCTTTTAATTTCATGGCTGCAGTCACCATCTGCAGTGATTTTGGAGCCCAGAAAAATAAAGTCTGACACTGTTTCCACTGTTTTCCCATCTATTTCCCATGAAGTGATGGGATCGGATGCCATGATCTTTGTTTTCTGAATGTTGAGCTTTTAGCCAACTTTTCACTCTCCTCTTTCACTTTCATCAAGAGGCTTTTGAGTTCCTCTTCACTTTCTGCCATAAGGGTGGTGTCATCTGCATATCTGAGGTTATTGATATTTCTCCCGGCAATCTTGATTCCAGCTTGTGTTTCTTCCAGCCCAGCGTTTCTCATGATGTACTCTGCATATAAGTTAAATAAACAAGGTGACAATATACAGCCTTGACGTACTCCTTTTCCTATTTGGAACCAGTCTGTTGTTCCGTGTCCAGTTCTAACTGATGCTTCCTGACCTGCATCCAAATTTCTTAAGAGGCAGATCAGGTGGTCTGGTATTCACATCTCTTTCAGAATTTTCCACAGTTTATTGTGATCCACACAGTCAAAGGCTTTGGAATAGTCAATAAAGCAGAAATGGATGTTTTTCTGGAACTCTTGCTTTTTCCATGATCCAACAGATGTTGACAATTTGATCTCTGGTTCCTCTGCCTTTTCTAAAACCAGCTTGAACATCAGGAAGTTCACGGTTCACATATTGCTAAAGCCTGGCTTGGAGAATTTTGAGCATTACTTTACTAGCGTGTGAGATGAGCACAATTGTGCAGTAGTTTGAGCATTCTTTGGCATTGCCTTTCTTTGGGATTGAAATGAAAACTGACCTTTTCCAGTCCTGTGGCCATTGCTGAGTTTTCCAAATTTGCTGGCATATTGAGTGCAGCACTTTCACAGCATCATCTTTCAGAATTTGGAATAGCTCAACTGGAATTCTATCACCTCCTCCAGCTTTGTTCATAGTAATGCTTTCTAAGGCCCACTTGACTTCACATTCCAGGATGTCTGGCCCTAGGTCAGTGATCACACCATCATGATTATCTGGGTTGTGAAGATCTTTTTTGTACAGTTCTTCTGTGTATTCTTGCCACCTCTTCTTAATATCTTCTGCTTCTGTTAGGTCCATACCATTTCTGTCCTTTATCGAGCCCATCTTCACATGAAATATTCCTTTGGAATCTCTGATTTTCTTGAAGAGATCTCTAGTTTTTCCCATTCTGTTGTTTTCCTCTATTTCTTTGCATTGATCACTGAAGAAGGCTTTCTTATCTCTCCTTGCTATTCTTTGGAACTCTGCATTCAGATGTTTATATTTTTCTTTTTCTCCTTTGCTTTTCACTTCTCTTCTTTTCACAACTATTTGTAAGGCCTCCCCAGACAGCCATTTTGCTTTTTTGCATTTCTTTTCCATGGGAATGGTCTTGATCCCTGTCTCCTGTACAATGTCACGAGCTTCATTCCATAGTTCATCAGGCACTCTATCTATCAAGATCTAGGCCCGTAAATCTATTTCTCACTTCCACTGTAGAATCATAAGGGATTTGATTTAGGTCATACTTGAAATGTCTAGTGGTTTTTCCTACTTTCTTCAATTTAAGTCTGAATTTGGCAATAAGGAGTTCATGGTCTGAGCCACAGTCAGCTCCTGGTCTTGTTTTTGTTGACAGTATAGAGCTTCTCCATCTTTGGCTGCAAAGAATATAATCAATCTGATTTCGGTGTTGACCATCTGGTGATGTCCATGTGTAGAGTCTTCTCTTGTGTTGATGGAAGAGGGTGTTTGTTATGACCAGTGCATTTTCTTGGCAAAACTCTATTAGTCTTTGCCCTGCTTCATTCCATATTCCAAAGCCAAATTTGCCTGTTACTCCAGGTGTTTCTTGACTCCCTACTTTTGCATTCCAGTCCCCTATAATGAAAAGGACATCTTTTTGGGGGGTGTTAGTTCTAAAAGGTCTTGTAGGTCTTCATAGAACCGTTCCACTTCAGCTTCTTCAGCATTACTGGTTGGGGCACACTTGGATTACTGTGATATTGAATGGTTTGCCTTGGAAATGAACAGAGATCATTCTGTCATTTTTGAGATTGCATCCTAGTACTGCATTTCGGACTGTTTTGTTGACCATGATAGCTACTCCATTTCTTCTGAGGGATTCCTGCCCGCAGTAGTAGATATAATGGTCATCTGAGTTAAATTCACCCATTCCAGTCCATTTCAGTTCGCTGATTCCTAGAATGTCGACATTCACTCTTGCCATCTCTTGTTTGACCACTTCCAATTTGCCTTGATTCATGGACCTGACATCCCAGGTTCTTATGCAATATTGCTCTTTACAGCATTGGACCTTGCTTCTATCACCAGTCACATCCACAGCTGGGTATTATTTTTGCTTTGGCTCCATCCCTTCATTCTTTCTGGAGTTATTTCTCCACTGATCTCCAGTAGCATATTGGGCACCTACTGACCTGGGGATTTCCTCTTTCAGTTATCCTATCATTTTGCCTTTTCATACTGTTCATGGGGTTATCAAGGCAAGAATACTGAAGTGGTTTGCCATTCCCTTCTCCAGTGGACCACATTCTGTCAGATCTATCCACCATGACCTGCCCATCTTGGGTTGCCCCACAGGCATGGCTTAGTTTCATTGAGTTAGACAAGGCTGTGGTCCTAGTGTGATTAGATTGACTAGTTTTCTGTGAGTATGGTTTCAGTGTGTCTGCCCTCTGATGCCCTCTTGCAACACCTACCATCTTACTTGGGTTTCTCTTACCTTGGGCATGGTGTATCTCTTCAGGGCTACTCCAGCAAAGTGCAGCCACTGCTCCTTACCTTGGACGAGGGGTATCTCCTCACTGCTGCCCTTCCTGACCTTCAACGTGGGATAGCTCCTCTAGGCCCTCCTGCGCCCGCACAGCCACAGCTCCTTGGACATGGTGTTGCTCCTCCCGGCCACTGCCCCGACCTTGGACGCTGGGTATCTCCTCTTGGCCGCCCCCCTTGACCTCAGATGCGGGATAACTCTTGGCTGCCACCCTTCGAGCTTGGGTCCTCCCGGCTTCTGCCCCTGACCTCGGAGAGGGTAGGACAAATTGAGAGAGTAATATTGAAACATAACATTACCATATGTAAAATATATAGGTAGCAGGAAGTTTTTGCATAACACAGGGAGTTCAACTCAGAACTCTGTGACCACCTAGAATGGTGGGATGGGGTAAGGGGTAGGGGAAGGTTCAAGAAGAAGGGAACATAGGTACAGTTATGGCCGATTCACACTGCTGTATGGCAGAAGCTAACACAGTATTATAAAGCAATTATCCTCTAATTAAAGATGGTAACAATAACCCTGTGTACGAGACAGCAAAAGAGACACTGATGTATAGAACAGTCTTATGGATTCTGTGAGAGAGGGAGAGGGTGGGAAGATTTGGGAGAATGGCATTGAAACATGTAAAATATCATGTATGAAACGAGTTGCCAGTCCAGGTTCGATGCACGATACTGGATGCTTGGGGCTGGTGCACTGGGACGACCCAGAGGGATGGAATGGGGAGGGAGGAGGGAGGAGGGTTCAGGATGGGGAACACATGTATACCTGTGGCGGATTCATTTTGATATTTGGCAAAACTAATACAATTATGTAAAGTTTAAAAATAAAATAAAATAAAATAAATTTAAAAGAAAAAAGAATTAAGGGGACAACACCAGAGAAGGCAGGGAGAACCTTTAGCCCATGGTACAAATCTTAATCCTTTGAAGACAGGAGGTCTTGAGAAAGTCAAGGGAATTGTGTAATAAGGGTCTCAGACTACAGCACAGTTCTATGAAAATTTCAGCCCAGTAGAAGTTCTCAAGCAAAACCACATACTAAAAGAGTCTTGTGTTTTGAAGGAATGGTTCTGTATTAGCTCCTTGACGATGCTCATCTATTACTTGGGAGGAAGTCACGGGAAGCATGGTCTTAGCACGTCACTCAGAAGGGCAGCCGCTGAGGCCACTGGTCAATTATACTCCCTGCAGCAGATCAGTCCTGTGTGTTCATTGGAAGGACTGATGTTGAAGCTGAAACTCCATTATTTTGGCCACCTAATGCAAAGAACTGACTCATTTGAAAAGACCCTGATGCTGGGAAAGATTGGGGGCAGGAGGAGAAGGGGACGACAGAGGATGAGATTGTTGGATGGCATCACCGACTCAATGGACATGAGTTTGGCTAAAGTCTGGGAGTTGGTGATGGACAGGGAGGCCTGGCGTGCTATGTTTCATGGAGTCACAAAGAGTCAGACATGACTAAGTGACTGAACTGAACTGAAGCATTTAGCTAATGAAGTCACTAAAAAGTGAAGAAATGAACGTAAACAATTAGAAAAAAAGAAATAACCATAGACTCTTAGAAACTAATGAGTTAGACAATAGGAAAACAGCCTCGGAGATCAAGATGGTGGAGTAGAAGAATGCTGAGCTCACTTTCCCCCATGAAAAGATCAAAAATACATCTATATGTGGAATAATTTTCCCTAGAAGCAGACTGGATACTGGCAGAAAGACTCCTATATAACTAAGGCTATAAAAATGTTCTACACAGAATCAGTAGGAAGGGAAGAGAAGTGAAGGTTGGGACATGCACTCCTGGGAGGCAACACAGAGAATGAGGGGCATTGCAAAGGCCTGGAGATCCTCCCTGGGGAGTGAGAAGCTTGAGCTCCACCCTGGATGCCCTTCCTCTGGGGACTGATGCATCAGGGCAAGTATCCTTAGTTGATTTGAAAGTCAGCAGGACTGACATTGGAGTTGTGAGAAATGTGTATGACTCTGTGTGTACACACTTGCTTGCTCCCAAAACAAGGTGAAGAAAGCAAATTGAGATGCCTGGGACTCTGACGAGTCTCCCATGACTGCCCCAGGGCACACCCACACCAAGCCGAGAACCCACTTCGGCATGTTTGGCTCCTGCACAGCTTCGTACTAGTGCAAAAGTGGCTTTTGCTGAGGAGAGTGCACAGTTGTGGGTTATAGAGATGCCCTCCACCTGCGCAGCATTGAAACTGGGTGAGGGCAGCCATTACAAGCTTTCATGGAGGTGACAGACTGGAAGCACTGCCTGGGGTGACAGGATCGTCTCAGGATACCTCTGGCCCATGCCAAACAATCGCTGCAGCCTCTATTGCTTCAGTGCCACTCCTCTCTGGGGTGAAGTTGCCATTGATGAGAGTGGGAAAAGAGCACACGTAGAGGGAACAGAACTAGCTCAGACATGACCCCCAGGATTTCTGTACTAGCACCTTGAAACTGCAATAAGCTGGTGATAGCTACTGAGCATAGGAGTAGCCCCAGCTCACATCAAAGTGATAGCTACCGAAACCTCCTGGGGGAATCTGTGGCTCACACTCACTTCAGGTCAAACTCTCCCACCAAAGATATTAGGCACACACAGATTTCACAGGGACATTCTCACACAAGGACACCACATCAAGACCAAGGTAATTATTTCACATAGTTTCACACAGAGAGAACATTAACCAAAATGATAAAATGGGGGAAAAATAACTAATAAAACAGAGATAAATAATTTACAATATAAAGAGTTCAAGGTATTAGTAATAAAAATGCTAACATAACTGAGGAAAATAATAGGCAGAGTGAAAATTTTAACAAGGAACCAAAACATATATATATAAAAGAACCAGTCAAAGCTGAAGAATACAATAACTGGAATAAAAAACATACTAGAGAAGTAAGCCAGAAAGAAAAACACCAATACAGTATACTAACGCATATATATGGAATTTAGAAAGATGGTAACAATAACCCTATATACAAGACAGAAAAAGAGACACTGATGTATAGAACAGTCTTTTGGACTCTGTGGGAGAGGGAGAGGGTGGGATGATTTGGGAGAATGGCATTGAAACACGTAAAATATCATGTATGAAATGAGTTGCCAGTCCAGGTTCGATGCACGATACTGGATGCTTGGGGCTGGTGCACTGGGACGACCCAGAGGGATGGAATGGGGAGGGAGTAGGGAGGAGGGTTCAGGATGGGGGACACGTGTATATCTGTGGCGAATTCATGTTGATATATGGCAAAACCAATACAATATTGTAAAGTTAAAAAATAAAATTAAAAAAAACCCAACCATACGAGAGGGAATTAACAGCAAATCAAGTGACATATAAGAAAGCATAAGTGATCTGAAAATTAGAAATTGACTCTGAATACACTGGAAAAACTGTTTCTGAAGCTCCAATATTTTGGCCACCTGGTGCAAAGAGCGAACTCATTGAAAAAGATGGATACTGGGAAAGATTGAAGGCAAAAGAAGGAGGCAGCAGAGGATGAGATGTTTAGATAGCATCACTGACTCAATGGACATAAATTTGAGCAAATTCTGGGAGATAGTGGAGGACAGAGGGGTCTGGTGTCCATGGGGTCATAAAGAGTTGGGCACATCTTAGAGACTGAACAACAACAATATACCATCTAAAGGCATTAATAAAAGGAACAAATAAAGCCAAAAGTCAGAAGAAGGACAAAAACAATAAAGATCAGAAAATAAATACATAAAGTAGAGATTAGAAAACAATGGAAAAGACTAATGAAATCAAGAACTTTGTTCTTGAAAAGATAAAAAAAAATATTAACAAACCTTTAGCTAGGCTCATTAAGAAAAAAATAGAGATCAAAGAAATGAAGTAAGAAATAAAAGAGGAGAATTTACAGCTGATACCACAAAGATAAACATATGAACAGCTACATAACAACAAATTGGATCACCTAGAAAACATGGATAATTTTAATTTTTTCAATGGAATAGGAAGAAACAGACAGTCTGAATAGACCAAATACTAATAGAGAAATTGAGCTGTAATCAAAAATTCTCAACAAGCAAAAGTCCTGGACCAGATGGCTTAACAAGGAAATTCTGCCAAGCATATAAAAGACCTTTTCAAAATATTCAAAAAAATTGAAGAGGATAAAACACTCCTAAATTCATTCTACAAGGCCACCATTACCCTAATACCAAATAACTACAAAAAATAAAGAAAATTACAGGTCAATATCTCTGATGAATATAGAGGAAAAAATTTTCAACAAAATATTATCAAATCAAATTTAACAATATATAAAAAGGATCAAACACAAGAATCTAGTTGTATTCATTCTAGAGATCTGAGACTGGCTCATATTTGCAAATTAATCAATATGATATACCACATCAGTAAAGGAAGTATAAAAATCCATGATTATCTCAGAAACAGAAAAATTAGTTGACAAAATTTGGTATTCATTCATGATAAAAAACACTCTCAGGAAAGTCTGAGAGAGAACGTATCTCAACATAATAAAGTCCCTTCATCACAAACCCACAACTAACATCTTACTCAATGGTGAAAAACTAAAAACTTTTCCTCTAAAATAAGGGAAAAGACAAGGATGTTCACTCTTGTCCCTTTCATTTAACATTATAAAGAAAAGAAATAAATGAAATCCAAACTGGAAAAGAAGTATATCTATCACTATTTGCAGAGGACATGAGATATATATATATATATATATATATATATATATATATATATATATATATAAAGGGCATACACCCCTAATGTCTCCATCAAAAACTCTTAGAACCAATAAATAAATTCAGTAAAGTTACAGCAAGTGCAATAACAGAAATCTGTACAATAAATTTATATTAAAAAATTATACTCTTAGATTCACAAATAAAGAATGAGTGCTGCTAAAAAAAAAGGGAAAGTAATAAAAACAATCCCATTGGAAATCATATCAAAAAGAATAAAACACCTAGGAATAAACTTCACACAGAGGTGAAAGGCCTATACTCTAAAAACTTTTAAGACAGTGATAAGAAATTGAGGATAACACAAAGAAATGGAAAGATATCCTACGTTCATGTATTGGAAGGGTTAATATTTTTTAAATGTACGTACTACTCAGAGAAATCTATAGATTCACTGAAATCCCTATCAAAATATCTATCACATTTTTTCACAGAACTATAACAAGTAATTCTAAAATTGGTAAAAGACACTGAATGTCAGAGAAATCTTGAGGAAAAAGAACAAAGCTGGAGGTATCTTGGTCCCTGACTTCAGACCGTACTACAAAGCTACAAATATAAAAAGAGTATGTTTTGGCACAAAAAACAGACACATAGACCAGTGGAACAGAAGAGAGAGCCCAAGATTAAAGCCATACACTTATGGTCAATTGAACTATGACAAAAGATATAAAAATATACAATGGAGAAAAGACAGGCTCTTCATAAGTGGTGCTGGGAGAACTGGACAGTTACATGTAAAAGAATGACATTAGAATATTTTCTCATATCATATACAAAGATAAACTCAAACTGTATTAAAGTCCTAAATGTTAGATTGGAAACCATAAAATTTCTGGAAGAAAACAGAAAACTTACACAAATCATAGCAATATATTTTTAGACCTGTCTCTTAAGACAGAGGAAAAAAAGCAAAAATAATTAATGAGGCTTAGTTAAATTTAAAAGGATTTGTACAGCGAAGGAAACCATTAGCAAAATAGAAAGACTGGAAAGGAGAAAGCATTATCAAAAAATATAGGGGTTATGCTGCTACCGCTAAGTCGCTTCAGTCGTGTCCGACTCTGTGCGACCCCATTGACGGCAGCCCACCAGGCTCCCCCGTCCCTGGGATTCTCCAGGCAAGTACACTGGACTGGGTTGCCATTTCCTTCTCCAATGCATGAGAGTGAAAAGTGAAAGTGAAGTCGCTCAGTCATGTCCGACTCTTAGCGACCCCATGGACTGCAGCCTACCAGGCTCCTCAGTCCATGGGATTTTCCAGGCAAGAGTACTGGAGTGGGGTGCCATCTCCTTCTTCCTCTTATAGGGATTATAAGGGGTTATAAAAGATATAGGACTGATAAGGGGTTAATATCCAAAATATATGAACAGTTCATACAACTCAGTATTGAAAAACAAAACAACCTAATTAAAAATAGAAGACTTGCATAGGCATTTTTCCAAGGAAGATAGACAGATAGCCAGCAGGTCTGTGAAAAGATTCCCAACCTCTCTAATCATTATAGACATGCAAAACAAAACCACAATGAGGTATGACCTTGCACTATTACAGAATGATATAGTCACATAATGATGATCATTAAAAAAACGCACACACAAATAAGTGTTGCTGAAGATGTGGATGAAAGGGAACCCTTTTCATTCCTGTGGGGATGTAAATTGGTGGAGTCACCATGTAAAACAGTGTCTGCTGCTGCTGCTAAGTCGCTTCAGTCGTGTTCAACTCTGTGTGACCCCATAGACGGCATCCCACCAGGCTCCCCCATCCCTGGGATTCTCCAGGCAAGAACACTGGAGTGGGTTGCCATTTCTTTCTCCAATGCATGAAAGTGAAAAGTGAAAGCGAAATTCTCAGTCATGTCCGACTCTTAGCGACCCCATGGACTGCAGCCTACCAGGCTCCTCAGTCCATGGGATTTTCCAGGCAAGAGTACTGGAGTGGGTTGCCATTGCCTTCTCCAAAACAGTGTCTAGGTTCCTCCAAAGCTAAAAACAGAACTGCCATATGATCCAGCAACTCTACTCCTAGGTATATAGTTGAGGAAAACGAAAACAATTCAAAAAGATACTTGTAACCCAATGTTAGTAGCAGAATCATTTACAATTGCCTTCATATAAAAGCAACCTAAGTGTCCATCAGCCAATGAATGAATAAAGAACACGTGGATTCTATATGTTATCATTTATCCGTGGGATCTAAAAAGTAAACAATGAATGACAAACAGAAACAGATTCAGAGACACAGAGAAAAAACTAGTGGATACCAGTGGTGGGAGGGTAGGGGAGGTAGGAGTGGGAAAGGAAAGATGGGGTAGGAGATTAAAAGGCACAAACTACTATATATCAAATAAATAATCTACAGTGATATATTGTACAGCACAGGAAATTTTGCTAATATTCTATAAGAACTCTTCCCTGGTGGCTCAGATGGAAAAGAATCTTCCTGCAATGCAGGAGACCCAGGTTTGACCCCTGGGTCAGGAAGATCCTCTGGAGGAGGAATTGGCAACCCACACCTGTATTTTTCCCTGGAGAATCCCATAGCATAGCAGGCTACAGTTGGACATGACTTGGCAACCAAATGACAACAACAACATATTTTAATTAAAAATTAAATTTAAAAAAGAGAAGAGGAAAACAATAAGATCACAAAACATGTATGGCGTGTTTTGAAGGTACACAATAAAATACACATAAAAAGACAGTAGCTAACCTAACCAGGAAAGATAAGAATACTCAAAGACAAAAAGTTGAAAAGTTAAAGGAAAAAAAATGGATTCTATCAGAAATTACTGAGTACTTTGAAAAATATGACAACAGAAATGAATAAATGAGTTGGATAAATTCATAAGGAAATACAAATTCTTTATCTCATGTTATTTTAATAACATTTTTATTTCTTGTAAAGCATTGATCTGTTTAGGTTTTCTAAGAGTTCATTTCTCACAAAGGCCTACATAATCACTGAAGAGTTTTAAGCAGAGAAGTGAAGTGATTTGAGTTGCACTTAAAAGAGATCATTCCCAGTCTCCATCCAGGTCATTCCTTATTCTGAAGCCAGAGAGAATGCTGTTAAAAAACTATTACAGGACACTAAAGATGTTGGTGGCTCTCACTGGGGTAGTGGCAGTGAAGTTAAAGAGATGTGGGTAGTTTCAAAAGTATTGGGCAGAATCAGCATGATTGTGATTGAGTGGCTAAAGGGAAGGGATTGCACAGCAAACTGATCATATTCATCCTTTCACTTGTCTCTTTCCCTTGATTATCTTCATAGCCTCCAAACCTAGCATAGCATCTGTCACGTAATAGGTATTCTATGACCTGTTTCTTGTTTCATTCAACACATATTTACTCTCAAATAGCTCTCAAGAGATGCTGATCTATTTTCTGGGTGTTGCTACTTAGTAAAAAAAAGTATCTAGATGTAAAAATTCGGAGAAGGAAATGGCAACCCACTCCAGTACTCTTGCCTGGAGAATCCCATGGATGGGGGAGCCTGGTGGGCTGAAGTCCATGGGGTCGCTCAGAGTTGGACACGACTGAGTGACTTCACTTTCACTTTTCACTTTCATGAACTGGAGGAGAAAATGGCAACCCACTCCAGTGTTCTTGCCTGGAGAATCCCAGGGATGGGGGAGCCTGGTGGGCTACCGTCTATGGGGTCGCACAGAGTCAGACACGACTGAAGCAACTTAGCAGCAGCAGATGTAAAAATTGCTAAAGAAATAAAAAAAATTAATAAACAGACTATGATTCCTGCTTTTTATTTAAAATGGCTGTAGTGAATGCATTATCAAAATTCTAAGAATTGAAGAGCATGGGTTGGTATTGGAGTGGCCATTTTCCACAGAGAAAGACTATTAACTTATGACTCCATTCACAAAGATACTACAGTACAACTTTTAGTTTGTTCATACTTGATAAAAGCATAATCCCGTATGAATGAATTTGAAATGAAACCTAGGGTTTTAAAAGCATATTAGCAAGCACATAATGACTAAGCACATTAAAAATCCAATAGACTGAGACTCAACCAGCATACAATGTCTCAACTTGGAGTCAAAATTCCTAAATATTCAAAGCGCTTTTTAAAAAAAATTTACATAACTGAAAGCCTTTCCCGCTTACCCCAGACAGGGTTCCCTGACTTCCCTTCCTTTAGTACAGCACTTACATTACATAACCGTAATTGAATTTTTAGTCAGCCTCCTTTCCTTTGAGTTTGAACTTCCTGCAATCAGCAATAATGGGTTATTTATTTTTTTATGTCCTCCTGGATAATATTTAGCACACAATCAATGTTTAATAAATATTGAATAAATGAAACTCTGTTCACTGTTCCTTCCAAGAAACAAGTTTGGATTGTCAAAAAATGGATGGGCTGAGAGAAAGATGCAGTTTAAAAATGCTTTTGTTCTTTTTGCCATGAACTACTGACAATGCAAGACTTATTCTTTCATGACTTAGCCTCCCCAGTTTCTTCTTTTTGTCCAGGATTTCTCAGTCTCAGAATTGTAGACTTTTGGGCCTGGGTAGTTCTTTGTCGTGGGGGCTTCCCTGTTCCAATATAGGCTGTCCAGAACCACCCTTGGCCTTATTCACTAGATGCCTGTAGCTCTCTCATGGTAGCACTCAAAAATGTCTTCAGACACTGTCAAACGTCCCTCATAAGGTAAAAATCACGCCAGATAGAGAACCACCGATTATGTCTGCCTGGGATTTTATGGTACAAAGCAGTTAAGGAAAACAAAATCCTGTCAGTTGCCTTGTACAAGATTACATGACTTCAAAGCGACAGAACAAATGCAATCTTCAGTTGAGTTACAATGGAAATAAAGCCTACTCTAGAGGTTTGTGGTAAGAATCACATGATATAATATGTAAGCATGTCTGACATACTTTTCTTGGCCCGTTTTGGCCTTGCGAAGCACTTATTGAATCTGAATGCTGATCGATACAGCATGTCTTTAGAAAGAGGAGTAAGTTAGCAAAAACTGGCAACAACATCATTTTGGGTTTGCTGTCAGCATCTTCAGCTGCTTTAGTGATGTTTTTCATGTTTTAATGTTTCTAGTTTCCACTCCCTGAATCTTTTCTCAGATGTCCACTTCAGTTGCTGTATCAACAACACATGCAGAAATCATGCTTGTCTACCAGTGCCCTTAGATATAACTCCTGCACCCAGTGTGGGAGAGACATCCATTAGCAATTCAACTATTTCAGTACAGTTCACAACTTTGGCAATAACATTGCTTCAACAGCATGTGAATAATGTTTTGTAAAGCTTTTGCTTACAAATAAAGATCATTTTGCACGTTTATTGACAAGTCATTGAAGAATATGCTAAATCATTAAACAAAGAAAGACTCTTAAATTTTATCCTTTAAAGTCTCTTTATCACATAGCCAAATGCTTGCATTACCCAAATCTTAAATAAGGAGAAGCTTTAAAAAAATACAGTGTGCAACATGGCATTTTCTAGAAACCTGAATGGAAAATATTTTCCCAAATGGGATATATAGCTTAAGTGGCAGACTCTGCCTTATTTCCTGGCCCAGGTTTGAATATGAAAGGTCATGTCGTCCTGCAAAACAGGTCTCCATGGCCTTGAGTGTACTTTCATTTTGCTATGGGAGAAGGAAAGAATAAAAAGAACTGTTTTCTTTTGCTTTCAGGCAGGGGCAACTCATCTCTTGGCAAGTCTGCCGCATTCCTCCTGGGTTTGGAAGCAGCCCACACAGAGTCCTTGAAGTCTTCCTACCCTGGGACTTCTCTGTAAGATAATCATATTTGAGATAGCAGCAGGGCATAGCCCAAAACTCAGCTACCTGCTTTTGCACAGGTATTAGCTCAACGATCAGGTCTTGACTCTGCCACCACCCGAATATCTCAACCTCCCAACCCTCCACCCCTGGTCTTGGTGCAGGTGACCCACAATGTCTCTCTCTTCATTTTTCAGGGCTGCCTTGGGGAACTTCCACAAGTCCCTGCTCTCCCAGTCCCACCACTTGCTCTGGACACTGCTTTAGATCTAGTCCCTGCTGTCCCCAATCCCCATGACCATGGCTTATCATGTTTCATGGCAACTCTTATTAAAAAAACTAATTTTGTTTTCTGTGCACACAGGGACCTGTGACTGAGGGTTTACTCCTTTGGAAACAGGGGGATTTATTTTTTAGTAGGAATCATAATGGATGCTTTTGCATTGTGGTTCTGGAGAACACTCTTAAGAGTCCCTCGGATAACAATAAGATTAAACCAGTCAATCCTAAAGGAAATCAACCCTGAATATTCATTGGAAGGACTGATGCTAAAGCTCCAATACTTTGGCCACCTGATGCGAAGAGCGGACTCACTGGGAAAAACCCTGATGCTGGGGAAGATTGAAGGCAGGAGAAGTGGGCAGCAGAGGCTGAGATGACAGGATGGTATCACCACATCATTGGACATGAGTTTGAGCAAGCTCCAGGAGATAGTGAAGACCTGGAAAGCCTGGTGTGCTGCAGTTCATGGGGTTGCAAAGAGTCATACACAACTTAAGTGACTGGACAATGAGGAGGAAGACCCATAAAGGAACCATACAGGCAGCCTTGCATGCTTAAGGCACATTTACATTTCTTTGCAGGTAGTAAAAAGTGAAAACCTTGGTTTTACAGGTATCAGTACTGGAGGTTGTGTTCACGCCCATCTAAGCTTAAAGACAGAACCCAAACACCATTTTCATATATAATTTTGGAGAAAAATAGTGCTGTTTCTTGTCAATGTTTTTGTGGTAATAATAAAGATGTCTGCACCAGGCACTCTGGGAACCGGTGAGATATTCCCTTGTCAGTGACTGGACAGAAATTCCTTCCTGTGACATGACCATTTAGTTGAAGCTGAAGGAAACTGGAAAGAATGATGAACCTGGATACAGACTAGTAATAATAATGGAAACTCCATATATCATATTTTTAATCCTCACATAATCCTTTAAAATAGGTACAACTATTACTCCTATTTTAACCAAAGCATAAAGTAGTTAAGGAATTTGCCCACTGTTTAATAATTAATAGAGGAATATTCAAACACAGCTCTAATTGCAACATCTCTCTTCTCTACCACTGTTCTCCCCTGCTCCTGGGAATGTAAAGTCATATTAGTCCTAGTTTTGGAATCTAGTTTTGACTTCATTTTGGTTTTCCTCAGTTAATTTACTTATTTAAAGAGTATGGCAACATTTGTCTCAGCGGGCCCTTGTGGAAATGAGAGGATAACAAATGTGGAAGTGGAAATATTTATATTGTAGGATCTGTCACTTACAATAGGATGTGATACATTGTTAAGTTTATAGTAATGCTCTGGGGTGACTCCCAAGAGATGCTTTTCATAGCTGAATTTAAAAGAGTATAGATCTATCTTTGCGTCCTGATCTTTTTAGAAGCTCAATTTGACTTATAACATTATTTTGTGACCCAATTGAGTTTCAAATAAAACACCTTGACCTGGGCTTTGGCAACCTGGATTAATTGTTGGTTTGTCATTCTGATCCTTAAAGAGGAAACAACAAAGATTGGGCATCTGGCATGCTTAATACTGGCAGTCACATGGTCAAAACAAACTTGGAGCTTTAGTCAAGGTTTGTATTGGCAGAAAAAAAGCAAACCTGTGCTATTTAATAGCATTTCAAGAAACCGGACTAACATTTCTTGAGTGCTGCAAAACCCATGGTGTATTGGAAATACAGGATGAACAAGGGAAATAAGAAGCAAAATAAGAGTTCTTGAAGAGAAATGATGAAACTTGAGGGCTGGTTCATGTGAAAACCATGTGACTGCTACTTTATAAGCACAAAAGAATTCTCCTCCCCCAAACTCTTACAGTACAGGTATTATTTTCCATACTGGACCTATTTAGAAAATATTTTCTCTTTATTTTCTTTCTCTGCCCCCATTTAATTATTTAAATACTTTAAAGGAAATAATTCAAGTTCCAATGTTTTGTTTGGTTTTTGTTTGTTTATTCTCTGGCTTTCTCTCACTGGGATGTGAACTGTGTCTTTCTACTCTACCTGAGAGTCTGCTATTGGAACACCCTTCTCAGTCCAAGTATCACTCTTTTAAACCTTCCCTTCCTTCTTAGAAGGGAAGCCATTTTGAAAGGAGGCCCTTCCTTTATAGAAGGGAAGCCATTTTGAAAGGAGGCCCTTCCTTTTTAGAAGGGAAGCCATTTTGAAACGAGGCCCTTCCTTTTTAGAAGGGAAGCCATTTTGAAAGGAGGCCCTTCCTTTTTAGAAGGGAAGCCATTTTGAAAGGAGGCCCTTCCTTTATAGAAGGGAAGCCATTTTGAAAGGAGGCCCTTCCTTTATAGAAGGGAAGCCATTTTGAAAGGAGGCCCTTCCTTTATAGAAGGGAAGCCATTTTGAAAGGAGGCCCTTCCTTTTTAGAAGGGAAGCCATTTTGAAAGGAGGCCCTGGGGTGCTACTAGCATGAGTAGTAGATTTCATTTCTAATAGATGCTACTGGATTTCATCAGTTTCTCAGAGTATTTTACTTTAAGTGTCTTGTAATGGAACTAGAACTTGTTTCTAAGTCCAATAACTTGATTTCATTTCAAATTTCAGCCTTACCACTTATTAGTTTTGTGATTATACGTGAGTTACAGAAACACTCTGTATCTCAATGAAGTCCTTGACCTAACAGTAAAAATAACAGCATTGTAGACTATTTCATTTGGAGAAGGCAATGGCACCACTCCAGTACTCTTGCCTGGAAAATCCCATGGACAGAGGGGCCTGGTAGGCTGCAGTCCATGCGGTCACTAAGAGTCGGACATGACTGAACAACTTCACTTTCACTTTTCACTTTCATGCATTGGAGAAGGAAATGGCAGCCCACTCCAGCATTCTTGCCTGGAGAATCCCTGGGACAGAGGAGCCTAGTGGGCTGCTGTCTATGGGGTCGCACAGAGTCGGACACGACTGAAGCGATTTAGCAGCAGCAGCAGCAGCAGCAGACTATTTCATGTAATTCTTACAACATACTGGAAGAAAGGCATGTAGATTTGGGTTTGTTATACAAGAAGCCCCTGGTAAACTGTTTTCTGCCCTGCCCCCACCTTTGTTCCCCAGGATTATTCATTTCCAATGTCAGGGGAATAGAAGGAAAAGAAAAATAGGAAGCTAGAACTACTCTCACCTTAGGAATACTCATATCAGTTTTAACTAGATTTAACCAACACATTCTCCCTCAGGTTATTACTCCAGCTATTGGAAGTATTCTTGGCAGCAATCTCATGCTGGAGGGAGCAGTCACTATTTAATTTTGTATTAGCAAAAGTATTTAGGAACAGTATTTTTTAAATGATGGATCACTTTTTTCTTTTTGTCTAGGGCTTTAAGCTACAGATAAATAGGCAGAATTCTTTCCTTCAAGGATATTTCAGTCTTGAGATAGCAATTCTTCAACTTCAGGTTTCACACAGGCTATACAAGGCTGCCTTTTTTTTTTCTTTCTTTTTATGGATGAAATAATCAATAGGTAACATCTGAGCATGGGAAATAGATGCGGAAACAGTGGAAACAGTGTCAGACTTTATTTTTCTGGGCTCCAAAATCGCTACAGATGGTGACTGCAGCCATGAAATTAAAAGACGCTTACTCCTTGGAAGGAAAGTTATGACCAACCTAGACAGCATATTCAAAAGCAGAGACATTACTTTGCCAACAAAGATTCATCTAGTCAAGGCTATGGTTTTTCCTGTGGCCATGTATGGATGTGAGAGTTGGACTGTGAAGAAGGCTGAGCGCCAAAGAATTGATGCTTTTGAACTGTGGTGTTGGAGAAGACTCTTGAGAGTCCCTTGGACTGCAAGGAGATCCAACCAGTCCATTCTGAAGGAGATCAACCCTGGGATTTCTTTGGAAGGAATGATGCTGAAGCTGAAACTCCAGTACTTTGGCCACCTCATGCAAAGAGTTGACTCATTGGAAAAGACTCTGATTCTGGGAGGGATTGGGGGCAGGAGGAGAAGGGGACAACAGAGGATTAGATGGCTGGATGGCATCACTGAATCGATGGACGTGGGCCTGAGTGAACTCCGGGAATTGGTAATGGACAGGGAGGCCTGGTGTGCTGTGATTCATGGGGTCGCAAAGAGTCAGACACGACTGAGCAACTGATCTGATCTGAACATCTGAGCAAACCACCTTTCCTTCAGTTTTTCAGACGAAAGTCTTTGCCTTCATACAATGCAAAATTCTGGAGCCTCACCAAAGGGCTTGTGCTACTATTGGAGAAGAGATCATGCTCTTTCCTGGGTGGGTCGGGGGTGGGTCGTGGAGAGAAATGCTGGTTTCTCCTGCTGCAGCCCCCCGTCCTTTTAAAATTATTTTTATTTAGCTGCACTGGATCTTAGTGTGGTGTGTGGGATCTTCAAAGCAGCATATGTGATCTAGTTCCCTGATCAGGGATCTAAGTCAGACCCCCTGGGTTGAGAGTAAGGAGTCTTAGCCACTAGACCACAAGAGAAGTCCCTGCTGCAGCCCTCTCTGCTGCTCCCTCCACCTCACGCCAGAGGGGCTTCCCAGCTGACCTTCTGTCAAGGTAAGTCGGCAAACCTCTCTCTTCACTTTCCATTCCATAGCATAGTGGCACCCCCGCTCTTTCCAGAGCTGAGAACTAAATCACTTAACTTGTACTAAAACTAGTACAGTGTTCTCGCTTTAGGAAATTCAATCCTGTGGTAGCTAAGATAGAGACAATAGTAAACAAGACATAGTCTGCATTCAGGCAGCTTACATTCTGGTGAGAGGAGGCAAGTAAACGATTAGAGCCTGGATTTACTTCCTTTAAGGCATTTCAATAATTAAAAGAGGGCAGAGGAAGAAAATGAGAGAAAACATTTTCTATAATAGGGTAGTCAGGGAAAATTATCTTTCCATTTCGAAAAAGAAAGTCATGCAAAGGTTTGGAGAAGGAGTAATTTACCAGAGGAACCAGTGGGTTCAAGGTCCTGAGGAAGATTAGAGCTTGGTGCATTTAGAGGAAACTGAAGGGATTGTGGACAGTCTGAAAGAAGCACATTGTGGGGAGAGAGAATTGTGCCTTATATCTCTCTTTCTGTTCTTCATTGAGCAGAGATGAAGATACACTCACGTGAACCTCAAGACACTGATTCTTGTTGTGAGATTGGGTTTCAGAGGGGAAAGGATTACAACACCATCTGTCATACCAGTTTCTTCTTAACCTGCCAGATGCAGGTGGGATGAGATAAGCTGCCTTGACCCCTCACTCAATTCCCTGAAGGAGCCTCTTCCCAAGACCTGGCCTGACCTCTTGAAGATGTTTTTCTATTCAGCCCTCAAGGGCTTTGCCACAGCTGATACTAAACCTAGGGACATTAATATAACACTGGAATGTTTTAGTGTTGGATAACTATTCACTAGTGTGGCTTAGAAGGAATATTGGGTATAAATATCTAATAATATAAATACTTAATAATGTGAAAAAGCTGACAACTTTGCTTTCAAAAAACTAAGATTATGGCATCTGGTCCCATCACTTCATAACAAATAGATGGGGAATAAATGGACACAGTGATAGATTATTTTCTTGGGCTCCAAAATCACTGCAGATGGTGACTGCATGTAGGAAATTAAAAGATGCTTGCTCCTTGGGAGAAAAGCTATAATCAACCTAGACAGTATATTAAAAAGCAGAGACATTACTTTGCCAACAAAGATCTGTAAATTTAAAGCTATGACTTTTCCAGTAGTCATGTATTGATGTGAGAGTTTGACCATAAATAAGGTTGAGTGCTAAGGAATTGATGCTTTTGAATTGTGGTGCTGGAGAAGACTCTTGAGAGTCCCTTGGACTGTGAGGAGATCCAACCAGTCTATTGAAAGGAAATCAACCCTGAATATTCATGGAAAGACTGATACTGAAGCTACAATACTTTGGCCACCTGATGCAAAGAGCTGATTCATTGGAAAAGACCCTGATGCTGGGAAAGACTGAGGGCAGGAGGAGAAGAGGGTGACAGAGAATGAGATGGTTGGATGGCCTCTCCAAATCAATGGATATGAGTTTGAGCCAACTCTGGGAGATAGTGAAGGACAGGAAGACTGGCATGCTGTACTTCATGGGGTTACAAAGAGTTGGACATGATTTAGTGACTAAACAACAATAGCAGTGTATTAGACTGAGGTGATTAAGGACATTTCTATAGAGCTGTGCCTCTCCTCTTCCTGATGTTCTTTCCTCATGTTCACGTTCCCCAAATTCCTCCATCTATTCTGTGATTGACTACCTTTTGCTACCAACCCAAATCTGCCATAGCTCAATAATTTTCAATAATCTACAATCACCCATTCCTACTGGCCACATCACTCTTTCAGAACTCTTTTCCCAAAAGAAAAAGATAAGTTTAGCTTATACTTGATGTTAAGGTGGGAGTGGGCAGATGAATCATTAAAAAGAATCATGCTAAGCTGTAAATAACTAACTGAGATTCCATTTCATACCTCCCCAAAACATTTCCATTTTTGGAGAATAGTCTAATACCTCACAAAAATAATATTTCCCTGATGGTAAAATTCTAGAAAAGGTAACTTTGACTTTGTATGTATTAAACTTAGCTGAGTGCAATCAAAGATTAAGAGCTATTGATAACATTTCAGGAACTCATCTAAGGTTTGATTCTATTGTTTCACTTCATAATCACCAGATCTGAATTTAGATAAAACACTCTATTAGTAAAGATGAATTTAATGAAATAAAAGTAACTTTTAAGCTAAATGGCCAGCTCGATTCTAGAAAATAATCAAGCATATCTATATAGTTTGTGTAGGCTTTATTTTGGAATGGTTTTTAAGCACTAGAAGATGTGGGCCCCACTGATTCACTCAGGATCTGTATGATCATGTTTGAGTAATTTATTTATTCTTTAGGTCTTTTTCCTTATTTAGTAAAATGATTGAGTTGAACTAGATGTATAATTTTAGTGATTACAAGAATGTCTGATTTATATTATTTAGGAGCCCATGAAATACTTACAGTTTTTAACAATGTACCAGCTACGTCAGAGAGGCTTCTTTTGATAATCTTTCAATAGACACACATTTTAATCATAGCATCTTTCCCATAGTCAGTTGAAAATGTGATGATCTAAAATACGCAATTGTTCTACTAAATAATGTCTGAACTTTATTACAACAAAGAAAATATTTTTTAAATTATAATATTAAAAATAAACTTGTAATATAATCAATATATTTTGACAAATATGCATATTTATTAATCCTTAATTTTTATATTTGATTTCTATTTGAAAGACAAAATACCAGAATCATTATTTGGTTTTACACAAAGTGATCCTTTATGCTACAGAGAAGAGTTAAATACATTCAGCTGAAGCTGGAGAGAGTTTATGCACTGCCATGCACATAGCTAAGCAGAGGCAGGGCTCTGAGGACAACACTAACATAATTTGAACATTTTTATAGAGTTGGCTGAGGAGCCAGACCCAGGAGTTAGACTTTGTAAGGATTTTGACCAGATTAAATTTCTGATGACAATGAAAAAGAAGGCAGGGACCAATGCTGAAAGGAAGAAACTCATTCCTTAAATCTGCCACTTTCACCTTTTCCTTTTAACAGTCCATCAAAACCTCCATTTCAAATTTTTCTGCTCTTGAAACTTTGTTTTGATCTGAAGCTCAATTGCATCTCTTCTTGAAAGATTTATCATCTAGCCTAATTCCTAAGTAATAGTACTGTTTATAATCATCTTTTCTTACTCCAAAGGGTATTCATATTTTATTTATTTCTATTATCTTCCCTAACACCCTTCCAAATTGTACAGTTTTGCCATTTTATCCTAATGAAAATTATTTTCTGTTTTCTCAGAAAATTCTCATTTTTTTATCCAGATTCTCTGAGTCTGAACTTATAAGCATGCAAGACATTAATTACTACAAGTTAACACCTTAATTCTTGAAATTCAGGCTGTTAGTCTAAGGTAAGAGGCTAAAAATCAAGTCAAAAAAGGTAATAATTCATGCATTTAAATTTTGTGCCAATTTTTTCTTGTGTTAAGTTATGTTACTTACTGAAATTTCTATTTTTTATAAAACTAGTGGATTTCTGAAGCTCCCTGTAGAAACTCTACACTTAATAAAGAGATGCTCCTATATTTAAACTATTTACAATTTTGAAAGAAAAATATTCTATACCTGTGGTGGATTCATTTCGATATTTGGCAAAACTAATACAATTTTGTAAAGTTTAAAAATAAAATAAAATTTAAAAAAGTAAATAAATAAAAGCAAAAAAATAAATAAAAATAAATTAAAAAAATAAATAAAAGAAGGATGACAATACTCAAATAGAAAAAAAAAAAAAGAAAAAGAAAAAGAAAGCTCATTCTTCCCATCATATCTTATCTTCCAGACTGAATCTGTTTAGACAGAGCTCCAGACACCAGGTTTCAGTTCAGTTCAGTCATTCAGCCTTCTCTGACTCTTTGTGACCCCATGGACTGCAGCATGCCAGGCCTCCCTGTCCATCACCAAATCCTGGAGCTTGCACAAAATCATGCCCATCAAGTCCGTGATGCCATCCAACCATCTCATCCTTGGTCACCCCCTTTCCTGCCTTCAATCTTTCCCAACAAAAGGGTCTTTCCCAATGAGTCAGTTATTCGCATCAGGTGGACAAAGTATTGGAGTTTCAACTTCAACATCAGTCCTTCCAATGAATATTCAACACCGATTTCTTTTAGGATGGACTGGTTGGATCTCCTTGCAGTCCAAGGGACTCTCAAGAGTCTTTTCCAACATCACAGTTCAAAAGGATCAATTCTTCAGCATTCAGCTTTCTTTATGGTCCAACTCTCACATCCATACATGTCTACTGGAAAAACTATAACTTTTACTAGATGGACCTTTGTTGCCAAAGTAATGTCTTTGTTTTTTAATACACTGTCTAGGTTGGTCATCGCTTTTCTCCCAAGGAGCAAGCGTCTTTTAATTTCATGGCCGCAGTCACCATCTGCAGTGATGTTGGAGCCCAAGAAAATAGTCTGTCACTTATCTATTTGCCATGAAGTGATGAGACCAGATGCCATGATCTTTGTTTTTTGAATGTTAGGTTTTAAGCTAGCTTTTTCACTTCCTTTTTCACTTTCATCAAGAGGCTCTTTAGTTCTTCTTTGCTTTCTGCCATTAGGGTGGTGTCATCTGCATATCTGAGGTTATTGATATTTCTCTCAGCAATCTTGATTCCAGCTTGTGTTTCATCCAGTCCAGTATTTCATATAATGTATTCTGCACATAAGTTAAATAAGCAGGGTTACAATATACAGCCTTGACTTACCCCTTTCTCAATTTGGGACCAGTCTGGTGTTCAATGTCTGGTTCTAACTGTTGCTTTTCTTTACCTGCATCCAGATTTCTCAGGAATCAGGTAAGGTGGTCTGGTATTCCCATCTCTTGAAAAATTTTCCACAGTTTGTTTTGATCTATACAGTTAAAGGCTTTGATGTAGTCAATAAAGCAGAAGTAAATGTTTTTCTGAAACTCTCTTGCTTTTTCTATGATCCAACAGATGTTGACAATTTGATCTCCAGTTCCTCTGCCTTTTCTAAATCCAGCTTGAACAGCTAGAATTTCTCAGTTCACATACTGTTGAAGTTTAGATTGGAGAATTTTGAGCATTACTTTACTAGCATGAGATGAGTGCACTTGTGCAGTAGTTTGAACATTCTTTGGCATTGCCTTTCTTTGGGATTGGAATGAAAACTGACCTTTTCCAGTCCTGTGACCACTGCTGAGTTTTCCAAGTTTACTGACATACTGAGTACAGCACTTTCACAGCTTCATCTTTTAGGATTTGAAATAGCTCAACTGGAATTCCATCAGCTCCATTAGCTTTGTTTGTAGTGATGCTTCCTAAGGCTCACGTGACTTTGCATACCAAGATGTCTGACTCTAGGTGAGTGATCACACCATCGTGGTTATATGGGCCATGAAGATATTTTTTATATAGTTCTTCTATGTATTCTTGCCACCTCTTCTTAATATCTTCTGCTTCTGTTAGGTCCATACTGTTTCTGTCCTTTATTGTATTTATCTTTGCATGAAATGTTCCCTTGGTATCTCTAATTTTCATGAGATCTCTAGTTCTTTCCCATTCTATTGGTTTCCTCTATTTCTTTGCCTTGATCGCTGAAGAAGGCTTTCTTATCTCTCCTTGCTATTCTTTGGAACTCTGCATTCAAATGGATATATCTTTCCTTTGTTCCTTTGCCTTTCGCTTCTCTTTTTTTCCTCATCTATTTGTAAGGTCTCAGACAACCATTTTGCCTTTTTGTCTGAAACAACTAAACCTACTGGAAGTCACCACAGACAAGCAAGACTCCTGTCTCTCCAATTTTATTTGATTTCATTTTTCTATAAAAGGTGATTTGTTGCTATTTCAATGGAACATTTCATCCAAAAACTTCCTGGGTGTAGGATCTTTATTGTCCTGATAAGTTCATCTTTGCACAGTAGCAGAAAAGTCCTTGATTAGCTAGTAGTCTTTCAGTTATAAGTAGGGGAGACAATAATCAAAATGGCTTAAGAGACAGGGGAAATTATTGATCCATTTAACTGGGTTGTCTAGAGACAGATCTGGGATTAAGGCTCAGTTGGATCCAGGTGACCAATAGCTATCAATAGAACTTTCTCTGATGTAGTTTATTAGCTTTACTTCTTTTTTCTCTTGACCTCATTCTTTTCTTCTCTTACTTGACATGTTTTCCTTTACTCTTTTCAGTCCAGGAAGATGAGTGCTGGAGGCTCCAACATGACTCCTTCCTATAACTACAATCACCAAGGCAAGACATATACTTTCTTATTGTCTCTCCCAGAGAAGTCCAGGTAAGAATCTAATTGTCTGACCTTGTTACATGCCCAATCATTGTTGTGGGTTAGGTGTGGGTAGAAATTCTGACTGATGAGACTGCATTTCAAGCCATGGTGATGTGACTGAGATATGAGGAAGGGGTGTCTTGCGATTGACCACCCCCAGGTCCACTTAGACTGCTAATGGGGTCTCTCCAGAGGAAGCGAAGCCACGCCAATGAATAAGGTGATTTATTACACAGAGCTCCTCAGTTTCCCAAGTCTTTGCACTGGTTTATTATTCTTTTTTTTTTTTTTTTCCTCTAGAGGATATCTTCCTTACATGTGATACATTTTCGTCCACTGTTGTTGTCTACTTGGAGTTTACCAGTTATTTAATTAGGATTAAAGGACCTCTTTGGAGAAGGAAATGGCAACCCACTCCAGTGTTCTTGCCTGGAGAATCCCATGGACGGAGAAGCCTGGTAGGCTGCAGTCCATGGGGTTGCACAGAGTCGGACACGACTCAGGCGACTTAGCAGCAGCAAAGGACCTCTTAACCTTTCTCCAATAGGTAAGTTCAAATGGTGAACGTTCAGGGGATTCCTTGGGAATGTCTCTGTAAGGAAGTAATTGAATACAATAACATCATCTGAACCATTAGGATGATTAGTTGCCGATTTCCTAAGCATTTTCTCCAGGGCTGAAAAAGTATTTGGGGTAAAGCTTCAGCCTTTACACAGATAGTGAGGGAGCCAAGCATTGCTTCTCCTGGGGGAACTCATGGCAGGGGCCATGATTTTAAGAACATGCGCTTGTGCCTTGGAAACCTAGCCAGAGGACCAATAATATATTTTTCCTATCCTATAATGTAAACGTGGTGTGGCTCCAGTCATATCTGTGTTATGGGTTAGATATTTGGTATGTATTTTTAAAAATTGTTCAGTCACTCAGTCATGTCTGATGCCTTGTGACCCCATGACCTGCAGCATTCCAGCCTTCCCTGTCCTTCACCGTCTCCTAGAGTTTGCTCAAACTCATGTCCATTGAGTCGGTGATGCCATCCAACCATCCCATTTTGTTGCCCCCTTTTAAAATTATTTTTCAAATAATTTAATTAATTTATTTTTTTTTGGCCCTCCTGGGTCTTCCTTGCTGCTTGGGCTCTTCTCTAGTCGTGGCGATGGGGGCTCCTCTCCAGTTGCGGTGTGTGCACTTCTCACTGTGTGGCTCCTTTTGTTATGCAGCACAGGCTCTAGGGTGCACAGACTTCAGTAGCTGATGTTCATGGGCTCAGTAGTTTTGCTTCCTAGGCTTTAGAGCACAGGTCAATAGTCATGGGGCACAGGCTTAGTTGCTTTGTAGCATTTGAGATATTTCTGGACCAAGGATCAAACCCATGTCTTCCATGTTGGCAGGTGGATTCTTTCCTACCAAGCCGCCAAGGAGGCCCCCTTGGTATATGTTGATGGCATGACTATATATGTCCAGTACTGCCCTGCCAGTCACCCCCAGTGATGGTTGTGATGGGTTGTTTTGTGTATCAATTTGACTGGGGCAAAAGGTGCCCAGATTAAACATCATTTTTCAGTGTGCATGAGGGTATTTTTGGATGAACATTTAAACCAGGGATTCAGTAAAACAGGTTGCCCTCCCTGTTGTGGGTGGACATCAGCAAATCCATGGAGGACCATTTCACTGTGGCTTCTTCTTTGTCTTTGAATGTGGGGTACCTTTTTTTGTGGGTTCCAGTGCCTTCCTGTCAATGGTGTTCAATAGTTAGTTGTGATTTGATGCTCTGGCAGGAGAAGGTGAGTGCACATCTTTCTGCTCTGCCATCCTAATCTCCAATATCTCTCTCCAATTTAAAATACTTAATAAAGCCCACCCACGCTGATGCTATTGTTTTCTTATCATTATCATTACCATTGTTGGGCTTCCCTGGTGGATCAGAAGTAAAGAATCTACCTGCAATGCAGGAGCCACAGGAGATGCGAGTTTGATCCCTGGGTAGGGAAGATCCCCTGGAGGAGGGCATGGCAAGCCACTCCAATATTCTTACCTGGAGAATCCCATGGGCAGAAGAGCCTGGTGGGCCAGAGTCCATAGGGTTGCAAAGAGTCAGACATAACTGAAACAACTTAGCATGCACCATCATTACTCTTATTATCATTTAATAGACTACGTGCTTTATAATACCTCATTCAGTAGTTACAGTAGACTCTTAGAGGTAGGTAATGTTTTCTTTATGCTACATTTAAGGAAAATGAGAGGTTAAATAACTCTTAAGAGGTCACACATTTAGAAAGCAATAAAGTTAAATTGTATCAGTGCTCCTCTAGAGCTTGTGTTTTTGCACTATGTCATATGATTTCCCTGGAAGCTGGTGTTCCAAGGATACACAGGGAGGTGAAGCCATATTGCCTCCAGGGACCTAGGATTAAATGGATTTAACAGTTTCCCCTACGTGTCCTTAATGCCCCATTATAGTTCTGGAACTTCTCCCATCTAACTGGAATCAATTTTCCACTCTTAGTAAGTTTAAATCACATTTAAGGCAGACTTCTTGGACCTGTTTTCATTTAGTTCAGACTGTTCAAGCTCAAGATAAAATTAAATCTGCTTTCAACAAGTTGAGTATTTGCTCCATGAGTACTCTGATTTTTTTATCCATAGTGTATGCATTTTTTTTGTTGCAAGAAGTTTCATTGAATTGGTAAAGCAAAAAGGAAATGTTCTATCTCACATAACAATAAACCTAGAAGTAGTGTGGATTCCAGGGTTGATCACTTTATCCTCCCTAGTCTTCAACTACACACAATAAGTGTTACCTTGTTATTAGCAAAGTGGCTGTAGCATTTGCAGGAGTTACCTCCAGAAATAACATGATCTTGTGGAAGAAGAGACATGATCTCTCTGTATTGATCTCTCTTAGGAGCAGTAGAACTTGTGAAATGAAGCTGAAACTCTCATGATAGTCTGGGTGCAATGATGTTGCACATTGTCCCTTTCAACTTGTATACTGGTTCTACCCATGGAGATTCACAGCAAACAATAGCTCTCACATATATAATTGTATAATAAGGCTTTTAGCTGATATTACTGGAGTTCTGGTTCTACAGATGTAGAAACTGAGACTCATAGAGGGTAAGGGTCTGCCCATAATGAAATTGCTAGCACATTGAATTGGGTGTGAAGTCAACAGGCATGGATCAGCAGCTAATGATAGAGTTGTTCCTTTTATTTTCAGACATGACTCATGAATACAAATTTTGTCCTTGACCCCATGGCCAGAATGAACTGCTGAAGATATGTGTGTGTGTGTGTGTGTGTAGATTTTCCTACCCTTTATTGATTAGCCTATTTCTAAAGTAGTGGTTCTCAACCCTGGCTGCTCATTAAAATGAAAGCAAACCAAAATAAAACAAATAAAACCACTGGGAAGGTTTCAAAAATACTGGTGCCCCTGCCCTATCTCATGAAAATTAAATAAAAGTCTTTGGAAATGGGATATAGACTCAAAAAACAAAACAAAACAAAACAAAACAAAACAAAAAACTCCCCCAGGTGATTAATGTGCATCCAAGTTGGGAATCGTAGCCCTAAAAGTAAAATCTAAGCTTCTATCTTGAGACATAAGACTCATCATGACCTGACCTCTCTTTCTTACATCACCAATGAATTTTCAGACTCTCTAGCCATGAAATTAAAAGATGCTTACTCCTTGGAAGGAAAGTTATGACCAACCTAGATAGCATATTCAAAAGCAGAGACATTACTTTGCCAACAAAGGTCCGTCTAGTCAAGGCTATGATTTTTCCTGTGGTCATGTATGGATGTGAGAGTTGGACTGTGAAGAAGGCTGAGCACCGAAGAATTGATGCTTTTGAACTGTGGTGTTGGAGAAGACTCTTGAGAGTCCCTTGGACTGCAAGGAGATCCAACCAGTCCATTCTAATGGAGATCAGTCCTGGGTGTTCTTTGGAAGGAATGATGCTAAAGCTGAAACTCCAGTACTTTGGCCACCTCATGAGAAGAGTTGACTCATTGGAAAAGACTCTGATGCTGGGAGGGATTGGGGCAGGAGGAGAAGGGGACGACAGAGGATGAGATGGCTGGATGGCATCACCGACTTGATGGACGTGAGTTTGAGTGAACTCTGGGAGTTGGTGATGGACAGGGAGGCCTGGCATGCTGCAATTCATGGGTTCGCAAAGAGCTGGACATGACTGAGCGACTGAACTGAACCTAGTTCCCTTGGGGCTTTATACTCCAACCCCAACCTGCTTCTGAACAACTAAGCGTTCCATGCTATCTCACAACCCTGAGCCTCTGCACATAACTATCTTTTTTTCCTGAAATGCTTGTTCAACCGCTACCTATCCCTCACCATAAAATTTGATGAACTCCAGTTCAGCCTAATAACATCATCCAGACCATCTTCCTGGACCCCTGCCTCATTAAGTAAATGTAATCACTCTTTCGGCTGTGTTTCCTCATTTTTCATTTACAAATCTGAATGCAATATCAAAATCACATATCAAGTGAAGTGAAATTAGGTGTCATGTCTCCTCTTATGGTCCATGAGTCTTTTAAGAACAAAGACTGGATTTTCTTATTTTTAGGTGCTTAGCATCATGCCTAGCACTTGGAAAACACTTTAAATATTTGTTGAATTAATTTATTTTACTGTTTTTCTCAATTTCAAGAAAATGTTTCCTTTTAATTATCATTTTATTTGCAAAAGACATCCTCCCTTGTAGGCATTCCTCTTATAAAAAATAGAGCAGAAGCATTTTTTTTTAATTTTATAATCTACCTGCACATAGTCCAAATGTCTTTCTTACCATTTATGTGCAATCCAACAAGAGACTGTTGTGCTAACTTACCCTCTGATAGCTCCACTATAACAATGGAAAAACAATCACTCTTTCCTTTGGAAGAAAATCATGCTATTGCCATTATAGCAATTTGAATAAAGTCCACTGTGTTCTTGTCTATCACATTCCAAGTTTAGGCTAGAAAATCTGACAGTCATTTTGTATTTAATCAGTGTAAGAAGAAAACAGAGCTGTCTGAGTACTGTGGAATGTTTTCTGTAATAAATCATTGAAAGTAACAATCTGATCTGGGGCTAGTCTGAAAAGACAAGTGAATATTGCCACAGATACATTACATTCAGAGTGTATTAAGCAAAATTTTCTTATTCTTCCAGTCTAGCTTTCACAAGATACTACCAAACAGAGTAGAATCAGTATATCAAACTGAAAAAACTTGAAAAACTGTGAATCTAAATGGAATAAAAATCATTAAAAAAGATAGAAGGATTAATAACATGGAATGCATTCCTGTGAAACATAGATTTAATTATTTAGAAAGTAGGGCTGAAGATGTTTTTATTGATCTTGGCAATAATTATTTGACTATGACAACAAAAGCTCAAGCATAAAGGCAAAGACAACAAAAGCAAAAATAAGCAAGTAGGATTACATCAAAATTAAAGGCTCTGTATAGCAAAAGAAACAATTAACAAAATGAACATGCAATCTACAGGATGGGAGAAAATATTTGCAAACCATACATCTAAGAAGGGATAATATCTAAAATATATAAGGAGCTCATACGACTAAGGAACCAAAAAAATCTAATTTAAAATGGGCAAAAGATGTGAATAGATATTTTTCCAAAGAAGAAAGGCAAATGGCCACAGTTACATCAAAAGGTGCTCAAGAGCACTAATCATCAGGGAAATGCAAATTAAAACCACAATAAAATATACCCTTTATCTGTTAGGATCACTAGTCTCAAAAATACAGGAGATTAAAAAGTGTTGGCAAGGAGTGGAGAAAAGTACATTGTTGGTACTGGGAGGTAAGTCACTTCAGTTATGTCCAACTCTGTGACCCTATGAACTGCAGCCCACCAGGCCCCTCTTATTATGGGATTCTCCAGGCAAGAACACTGGAGTAGGTTGCTGTGCCCTCCTCCAGGGTATCTTCCTGACCCAGGAATTGAATCCATGTCTCTTAAGTCTCCTGCATTGGCAGGCAGGTTCTTTACCACTAGCACCACCTGGAATCCCACACTGTTGGTAGGAATGTAAGGTGGTGCAGCCACTACGGAAAAGAATATGGAGATTCATCAAAAATTAAAGATTGGTCTTCCCTGGAGGTACAGTGAATAAGAAACTACCTGCCAATGCCAGACACACAGGTTCGATCCCTGGTCTAGGAAGATTATATGTACAGCAGAGCAACCAAGCCTGTGCATCACAGCAGCTGAGCCCACGCTCTAGGAACCAGGAGCCATAACTACTGAGCCTGCTCACTGCAACTGGAGAAAGCCATGTGCAGCAATAAAGGCCCAATGAAACCAAAATAAATAAAGTTATTTTTTTTAATTAAAGATCAAACTACCATGTGATCAAGCAATGCCATTTCTGGGTATACCTCTGAAAGAAAAGAAATCAGTATCTTCAAAAAATATACTTACTCTCACATTCATGGCTATTAAGTGTACCCAAGATTGTGAACAGAAACAGAAACACTGTGTCTGTCAACAGCTAAAGAAAAAGAAGATGTGATTATATACTCTGATTAAAATGTGATTGTGTTACACACACATACACACACCAATATATTTTATTCAACCATTATAAAAAGGAAATCCTGCCATTTGTGACAACACGAATGAACTTTGAGAACATTCCACTAAGTGAAATAAGCCAGAAACAAAATTCAAATTCTTTATGATCTTGTTCATGTATGGTATCTAAAAAAGTCAAACACATAGAAAGAGAATGAATTAACATAAAGTGATTACTAGGGGCTATCAGTTCAGTTCAGTTGCTCAGTCGTGTCTGACTCTTTGTGACCCCAGGAATCACAGGACGCCAGGCCTCCCTGTCCATCACCAACTCCCGGAGTTTACCCAAACTCATGTCCATCAAGTCGGTGATGCCATTCAGCCATCTCATCCTCTGTCATCCCCTTCTCCTCCTGCCCCCAATCCCTCCCAGCATCAGGGTCTTTTCCAATGAGTCAACTCTTCGCATGAGGTGGCCAAAGTACTGGAGTTTCAGCTTCAGCATCAGTCCTTCCAATGAACATCCAGGACTGGTCTCCTTTAGGATGGACTGGTTGGATCTTCTTGCAGTCCAAGGGACTCTCAAGAGTCTTCTCCAACACCACAGTTCAAAAGCATCAATTCTTCAACACTCAGCTTTCTTTATAGTACAACTCTCACATCTATACATGACCACTGGAAAAACCATAGCCTTGATTAGATGAACCTTTGTGGACAAAGTAATGTCTCTGCTTGTTAATATGCTGTCTAGGTTGGTCATAACTTTCCTTCCAAGGAGTAAGTGTCGTTTAATTTCATGGCTGCAGACACCATTTGCAGTGATTTTGGAGCCCAGAAAAAATAAAGTCAGCCACTGTATCTACTGTTTCCCCATCTATTTACCATGAAGTATTGGGACCGGATGCCATGATCTTTGTTTCTTGAATGTTGAGCTTTAAGCCATCTTTTTCACTCTCCTCTCTCACTTTCATCAAGAGGCTCTTTAGTTCTTCTTGGCCGTAAGGGTGGTGACATCTGGTATCTGTGGTTATTGATATTTCTCCCAGCAATCTTGATTCCAGCTTGTGATCCATCCAGCCCAGCGTTTCTCATGATGTACTCTGCATATAAGTTAAATAAGCAGGATGACAATATACAGCTTGATGTACTCCTTTCCGAATTTGGAACCAGTCTGTTTTTCCCTGTCCGGTTCTAACTGTTGCTTTTTGACCTGCATACAGATTTCTCAGGAGGCAGGTCAGGTGGTCTGATATTCTCAAATCTTGAAGAATTTTCCACAGTTTGTTGTGATCCACACAGTCCAAAGCTTTGTTATAGTCAATAAAGCAGAAGTAGATGTTTTTCTGGAAAAATATGGCTTCCCAGGTGGTGCTAGTGGTAAAGAACCAACTTGCCTATGCAGGAGATGCAAGAAAAGTAGGTTCAGTCCCTGGGTGAGGAAGATCCCATGGAGGAGGCCATGGCAGCTCGCTCCAGTAATCTTACCTGGGGAATACCTTGGACAGAGGAGCCTGGCAGTCTACAGTCCACAGGGTCACAAAAAGTTGGACAAGACTGAAGCAACTTAATATATATGCAAATGTGTGTGTGTGTGTGTGTGTGTGTGTGTGTGTGTGTATACAGAAAGAGAGAGAGATTTATTACAGTATAGGAATTGCCTCATGTGACTGTGGAGGCTAAGATCAAAATTTGTATATTAGGCCAGTTGACTAGAGAGTCACGAAGTTAATGCTGCAGTTTAATTCAAAAGCAGTCTGCTGGCAGAACTCTCTTTCCTTTGGTGAATACAGTCTTTTTCCATCAAGTCTTTCAAATGATTAGATGAGGCCCACTCACTCATAATCTCATATCTTCATAGAAACTTCTAGAATCAGTTCAGTTGCTCAGTCATGTCCGATTCTTTGTGATCCCAAGGACTGTAGCATGCCAGGCTTCCCTGCTCATCACCAATTCCCAAAGCCTACTCAAACTCATGTCCATCGAGTCAGTGATACCATCCAACCATCTCATCCTCTGTCGTCCCCTTCTCTTCCCGCCTTCAATCTTTCCCAGCATCAGGGTCTTTTCCAGTGAGGTGGCTCAGAGGATAAAGCGTCTGCCTGCAATGCAGGACACCCGGGTTCGATCCCTGGATTGGGAAGATCCCCTGGAGAAGGAAATGGCAACCCACTCCAGTATTCTTGCCTGGAGAATCCCATGGACAGAGGAGCCTGGCGGGCTACAGTCCATGGGGTCGCAAAGATTCAGACACGACTGAGTGACTTCATTTTCACTTTCAGTTCTTCATATCAGGTGGCCAAAGTATTAGAGTTTCAGCTTCAGTACTGGAGTTCCTTCTTCTAGAATAATAATCAACTAAATAGCTGGATGCAGCCAGGTTAACATACAAAATTAATCATCACAAATAATATTGGTGAAATGTAGAAATTAATTAATTAGTTAATTAAATGTAATCACATTCACTCAGAGGAAATAGTTCAAAGCATATAGTAGAAAAGAATGATATTGAGGTTGTTCCAAAATCTGCTTTCTTCCTCACATTAGCACCAAGAGATGCAATGAGCTGACAGACACCCTAGAAAAATAGTTAGGATTATTACCTTGGCCGCTATGTTCTAATTAGGTGGACCAGCTGGCTCCTTGCCCTTCCTGACTTGAGCTGAGCAATGAGGAGCAGCAATATTGCTCACAAGTTACAGCTCTGCAGGGACACAGAGTGGGAAGGGCAGCACAGAGTGTTTGGAGAGGTAGGGATCACAAACTCCTAGGAGTCAAGCTGAGGTGCATCACATTTACTAGCCCATCTTTACTTTACCATGACCACATAACCAGCATCTAGCAAAAGAAAAACAGGAATTCTTAAATTCAGAGATAAAATGACAATCAAAATTACCAGCCATTTGAACAAGATATGTAAGGAACTGTAAAGAAGGCATTTTGACTAAAGAACAGAATGTCAAGGGATAACGTGACATGATATGACAATGGAGCATTAAGAAACATCATGCGGGCCTTTGTAAGCCAAAAAAAAAAAAAAACCAAAAAAAAAAAAAAACAACTTTTCAACTTCATCCTAAGGGAAACTGAAGTTGTTAAAGGATTTTCAGCTTTAATGTAACATGATGAATTCGAAAACAAAACAGATTATATGGCCACCAGTGCTACTAGATTGGAGAAACTTTCCATTTTCAGTTATGATAGACTTGGTAACCAAACCAAACTTTCCAGTGGTTACTAGTGAGGAAAGGGAAAGGGAGGGAGATAATATAGGGGGGAAGGATTAAGAGGTACAAACTATTAAGTATAAAATAAGTTGCAATGATTTATTGTACAACACAAGGAATAAAGCCAGTATTTTATAATAACTATAGGAGTATAACCTTTAAAAATTGTGAATCACTGTTTTATACACCTATAACTTATATTGCATGGCAACTACACTTCAGGTTTTTTTTAAGTTCTAGATAGAATATAGAGTCATCAAATAAACTGGAAAAATGTATGCAACACTGAGGTTAAATTCACATGAAGTCAGGAATCCAGATAGATAAAGAAACATAGAAACAAACTTTTGATCTGAGTTCAACTGAAACTACAGAATTCAACTTTATTCATCATTCTTCTTGAGCACAGGCAAAATAAGACAGGGCAAGACTAACCAAAATAAAGAAGATAACAGGAGACTCAAACCTTTTAAAGCTGATACTCCAGTAGGGACACTCTCAGTATTAGGGTAAATTCAAAATAAACTCCTCTCCTCCTGATCCCTCTCTTGTTAAGGATAACTACCTGTTTCAACCATGACACTGAGTAAAGGGGGGAAGATCCTTGTGAAGTGTGACATAAACTGACTCTCTCAGGTATTTGTACCTCAAATTACCATGCCTGGGTAAAGTAAAATACTTCAGTGGTGATTTTACTTAAAATGATTCTACAGAAGTGGTGCCTCTATCTGCCAGAGAAGTAAAGCAAAACTGCATTGAAGTAAACTGTCTTTATCCTACATATCAAAGAATTCCCAAAAAGATACATTGAAAATGCACAGTTCACAGAAAAATTTGATAAAAATAAACTACTAGACTCTAAATAAAACAAGCAATCTTGAGTGAAAACCAACCATTATAACAAACAGTTGAAACAGATTAGCAGAGAATATAGACAAGTTTTGCTTACTTAAGTGTCAATGCAGGGAACAGGAAACTAGAATGACTTAGAAAAAAAATGAGCACCCCAGGCTGGAAGGTGTCTGATATGCCACTGGAGCAGAATGGAAGGCAATTACTAACATCTCCAGAAAGAAATAGAGCTGCTGGGCCAAAGTGGAAATGAAGCTCAATTGTGGATATGTCTGGTGGTGAAAATAAAGTCTGATACTGTAAAGAACACTTATGCATAGGAATATGGAATATTAGGTCCATGGGTCAAGGTAAATTGGATGTGGTCAAGCAGAAGATGGCAAGATTGGATATCAACTTCTTAGGAATCAGTGAACTAAAATTGACAGAAAAATGAGAAATTAATTCAGATGACCATAATATGTACTACGGTAGGCTAGAATCCCTTAGATGAAATGGAGTAGCCCTCATAGTCAACAAAAGAGTCCAAAATGTAGTACTTGGGAGCAATCTCAAAAATGACATAATGATCTCAGTTTGTTTCCAGGGCAAACCATTCAATATCACAGTAATCCAAATATATGCAACCACTTATGCCAAAGAAGCTGAGGTTGATCAGTTTTATAAAAACCTACAAGACCCTCTACAACTAACACTGAAAAAGATCCTTTTCATCATAGAGGATTGGAATTGAAAAGTAGGAAGTCAAGAGTTACCCAGAATAACAGGCAAGTTTGCCCTTGGAGTACAAAATGAAGCAGAGCAAAGTTTAACAGCGTTTTGTCAAAATAACATGCTGGTCATAGGAAAGACCTTTTCCCATCAACCCAAGAGATAACTACACATGGACATCATGAGATTAACAATACCAAAATCAGATTGATTATATTCTTTGCAGCTGAAAATGCAGAAACTCCATACAGTCAGCAAAAACAAGACCTGGAGCCCCATCGACTTAGATCATACACTCTTTTGTTTGTTTGTTTGTTTTAATATAAACTTATTTATTTTAATTGGAGGCTAATTACTTTACAGCATTGTAGTGGTTTTGCCATACATTGACATGAATTAGCCATGGGTGTACATGTGTTCCCCATTCTGAATGCCCCTCCCACCTCCTTCCCCATCCCATCCCTCAGGGTCATCCCAGTGCACCAGCCCTGAGCACCCTGTCTCATGCATCAAACCTGGACTGGCGATCTGTTTCATATGATAATATACATGTTTCAATGCCATTGTGCCAGATCATGAACTCTTTATTGAAAAATTCAGGCTTAAATTTTGAAGAAAGTAGGGAAAACCACTAGGCCATTGAGATATGACCTAAATCAAACCCCTTATGATTATACAGTAGAGGCGATTAATAGATTCAAGGGATTAGATCTGATAGAGTGCCTGAAGAACTATGGATGGAAATTTATAACATTGTACAGAAGACCGTGACCAAAACCTTCCCCAAGAAAAAGGAATGCAACAAGGCAAAGTGGTTGTTTGAGAAGGCTTTCCAAATAGGTGAGGAAGGAAGAGAAGTGAAAGGCAAAGGAGAAAGGGAAAGACATACCCAACGGAATGCAGAGTTCCAGAGATGAGCAATGAGATATAAGAAGGCTTTTTTAAACGAACAGTGCAAAGAAATAGAGGAACACAATAGAACGGGAAAGACCAGAGATCCCCTCAAGAAAATTGGAGATATCAAGGGAATATTTCATGCAACGATGGGCACAATAAAGGATATAAAAGGTAGGATTATAACAGAAGCTGAAGAGATTAAGAGGAAGTGGCAAGAAGACAAAGAACTATACAAAAAAAAAAAAAAAAAAAAGTCTTAATGACCCAGATAACCATGATGGTATGGTCACTCACCTAGACTCAGACATCCTGGGGTGTGAGGTCAAGTGGGCCTGAGGAAACATTCATATGAACAAATATAGTAGAGATGAAGGAATTCCAGCTGAGCTATTTCAAATCCTAAAAGTTAATGCTGTTAAAGTGCTGCACTCAATATATCAGCAAATTTGGAAAAGTCAGCAGTGGCCACAAGACTGGAAAGGGTCAGTCTTTTTTATTCTAATCCCAAAGAAACACAGTGCCAAAGAATGTTAAAATGACTGTACTGTTGCACTCATTTCATATGTCAGTAAGATTATGCTCAAAATTCTTCAAGTTAGGCTTCAACTGTACATAAACTGAGAAATTCCAGATGTACAATTTGGGTTTAGAAAAGGCAGTGGAACAAGAAATTAAGTTGCCAGTATTATTTGGATCATGGAGAACAGAAGTGAATTCCAGAAAAATATCTACTTCTGCTTCATGGAATACACTAAAGCCTCTGACAGTGTGGATCACAACAAACTGGGAAAAATTCTTAAAGAGATGGGAACATCAGACCACTTTACATGTTTCTGGAGAAACCTGTATGCAGGTCAAAAAGCCAAGAGTTAGAACTGGATATGGAAACATGGACTGCTTCAAATTGGGGAAGGAAGACAGGGCTATATATTGTCACCCTGCTTATTTAACTTATATGCAGAGTACATCTGGTGAAATGCCACGGTGGATGTAGCACAAGCTGGAATCAAGATTGCTGGGAGAACTATCAATAACCTCATACATGCAGATGATACCACTATAATGGCAGAAAGGAAAGAGAAACTAAAGAGCCTCTTGATGTGGGTGAAAGAGGAGAATGAAAAAGCTGGCTTGAAACAACATTAAAAAAGCTGAGATCATGGCATCTGGTCCTTCACTTCATGGCATATAGAAGGGGGGAAAGTGGAAAGTGACAGACTTTATTTTTCTTGGGCTTCAAAATCACTGCAGATGGTGACTGCAGCCATGAAATTAAAAGATGCTTGCTCCTTGGAAGAAAAGCTATGACAAGCCTAGACAACATGTAAAAAGCAGAGACAACACTTTGCCAACAAAGGTTCATCTAGTCAAAGCTATGATTTTTCCAGTAGTCATGTATGGATGTGAGAGTTGGACCATATAGAAGGCTGAGCACCAAAGAACTTAAGCTTTCAAACCGTGGTGCTGCAAAAGACTCTTGAGAGTCCCTTGGACTGCAAAGAGATCAATTCAATCAATCCTGAAAGAAATCACTCTGAATATTCTGGAAGGACTGATCCTGAAGCAGAAGCTCCAGTACTTTGGCCACTTGCTGCAAAGAGCTGACTCATTGGATAAGACCCTGATGCTGGAAAAGATTGAGGGCAGGAGGAAAAAGGGGTGACTGAGCATGAGATGGCTGGTTGGCATCACTGACTCAATGGACATAACTTTGAGCCAACTCCAGGAGATTGTGGAGGACAGAGGAGACTGGCTTGCTACAGTTTATGGGGTTGCAGAGTTGGATATGACTTGGCAACCAAACAACAATCAGGTAGAAATCTGGAAAAAAAAAAACCCTCATATTTAACATAATTAATAGATCACTGAAACAGAAAAAATTTTAAAAGTTCATAAAATGGAAAATATAGCAGAAAAATCAATCTGCACTGTAGCAAAAGAGCCTAACAGATGGAAAAGCTGAGAGATTAACATATAGAGGGGATTGAATTAGAAAGGCTAATATGTATTGTCCAGATCCCCAGAAAAAGAATAGGGTAAAGGCAATAAGAGTTGCTGAGAATTTTCCAAATCTAATAAAAGACATAAATTCACAAATTCAAGGAACTTAATAATTTCCTAATAGGATAAAAATAAGTCTGCATTTAGGCACTTGTAATGAAAGTACTGAACATCAAACCTAAAGATATATTCAAAAAGCATGCAAGAATATACTTTAAAAAAAATGATAATAGATTGAGAATTGACTTATCGGTAGCATCACAATGGAAGGGAAGACATAGTGAAATAAAATCTTTGATATCTTAGAGAAAATAACAATCTGAAGTATTTTACTGGATGCTTCTGGTGATTGCATATCAGCTTGTGGTAAATCAAGACTTCTAACAAAGACAATTAGAAATACAGAATAAAGTAAAACAAAAATCTGTTCAAAGTTATCTAAGACCTACCCAGGCAGCAAGGAATTCACTGATCAAGAACAGAGAAGTTATCTTGACATCCACTGTCATTTTTCTTACTGAGTGCATTTATTGTCTTCAGATGATAAGAGACTAAAAAGCTGAACAGAGCTCTCAGTGGTCTTATAGGGCTGTGGGAAGATAGAGCTTAGAGCCAGAAGCGATGTGGGCCCTGATAAACACCCTAAACTGTCCTTTGGAATTCCCAAAGGTCTACATACTAAGAATAGGCATAAATTAGAATTAAAATACAAGCCCTGAAGCATAGCCTGGAAAGAGCTTTAATTTTTAATTAAATTGAAACAATATATTTCAGCATTAACTGCTTGACAGAAGAAAGTAAAAAGAAAGAAGTAGGTATAATGGTCATCTGACCAAAATTCACCCATTCCAGTCCATTTTAGTTTGCTGATTCCTAAAATGTCAATGTTCACTTTTGCCATCTCCTGCTTGACCACTTCTAATTTGTCTTGATTCATGGACCTAACATTCCAGGTTCCTATGCAATATTGCTCTTTACACCATCAGACTTTACTTCCATTACCAGTGACATCCACCACTGGGCATTGTTTTCACTTTGGCTCTGTCTCTTCATTCTTTCTGGAGTTATTTATCCACTCTTCTTCAGTAGCATATTGGGTACCTACCGATCTGGGGAGTTCGTCTTTCAGTGTCCTATCTTTTTGCCTTTTCATACTGTTCATGGGGTTCTCAAGGCAAGAATTCTGAAGTGGCTTGCCATTCCCTTCTCTAGTAGACCACATTTTGTCAGAACTCTCCACCATGACCCTTCCATCTTGGGTGGCCCTGCACGGCATGGCTCATAGTTTCCTTGAGTTAGACGAGGTTAACCCAGTGGTCCATGTGATCATTTTGATTAGCTTTCTGTGATTGTGGTGTTCATCTTGTGTCCTCTGACAGATAAGGATAAGAGGCTTATGGAAGCTTCCTTATGAGAGAGACTGACTGTGGGGGAAGCTGGGTAAACTGGGTCTTGTTCTTATGGGCAGGGCTGTGCTCAATAAATCTTTAGTCCAATTTTCTGTTGGTGGGTGTGGCTGTGTTCCCTCCCTGTTGTTTGACCTGAGACCAAACTATGGTGGAGGTAATGAAGATAATGGCGACCTCCTTCAGAAGGTCCCATGCAGGCACTGTTGCACTCAGTGTCCTGAGCCTTGAGCAGGCCACCACTGACCCACGACTCCCCCAGGGACTCCTGGACACTCACAGGCAAGTCTGGCTCAGTCTCTTGTGGGGTCACTGCTCCTTTCTCCTGGGTTCTTGTGCACACAAGGTTTTGTTTGTGCCCTCCAAGAGTCTGTTTCCCCAGTCCTATGGAAGTTCTGTAATCAAATCCCCCTGGCTTCTAAAGTCAAATTCTCTTGGGATTCTCAGTCCCTTTGCCAGATCCCCAGTTTGGGAAATCTGTTGTGGGTCTTAGAACTTTTTTAACAGTGCAAAGTTTTCATTGGTATGATTGTTCTGCAGTTTGTGGGTCGTTTGCTTGGCGGCTGTATGGTGGGTTAATGATGACCTCCTCCAAGAGGGCTTATGCCACAGGCTATGTGGCCCAGGGAGCTGCACCCAGAGCCCCTGCCCCTGCAGCAGGCCACTGCTGACCCATACCTCTGCACAAGACTCAAACACAGGTCTGGCACAGTGTCTGTGGGGTCTCTGGGTCCTGGTGTGCACAAGGTTTTGTTTGAGCCCTCCGAGTCTCTAGCAGGTATGGGGTTTGATTCTAAACTCAATTTCACCCCTCCTACCATCTTGCTGGGTCTTCTCCTTTGCCCTTGAATGTAGGGTATATTTTTTTATGTGTGGGATCCAACATTCTCCTGTTGATGGTTGTTCAACAGGAGATGAATGTTGTAATTCATTGAGTTGTAATTTTGGAGTTTTCACAGGAGAAAATGAGCACATGTCCTTCTACTCCACCAACTTGCCAGAGTCTTGGGCTTCCCTGGTGGCTCAACTGGTAAAGAATCAGTCTGCAATGCAGGAGACCTGGGTTCAATCCCTGGGTTGGAAAGCTCCCCTGGAGAAGGGAAAAGCTGTCCACTCCAGTATTCTTTCCTGGAGAATTCTAGTCTGTGGGTAGCAAAAAGTCAGACACAACTGAGCAACTTTCACTTTCAGCCCATTAAGACTATTCCAAAAATCATAGTCAAATATAGGATGAAGATAAATTAATATTTCAAATGAGTGACTTCATCAGTATGTTCCTCAGTTGTATCTGTATTTTTTCTCATAATTCACTTTATTTTTCATGATCATACAGGTGTGTTTTCTATCCCAGTAATTACTTGAATGCACATAAAAGGCAGAAACTTATGAAATACCACTCATGCTTTAAGCCTGAGGGCAGAAGAAATAATTTGAAAAGTGCCTGGATCAGGCTCACTTGCTAATTTTGGAGAACATTCTATAGAGGTATAAGGAAACCAAGACTCATACTCAGAACATAGGCACAGGCAGCAGCAATTTCAGGGAGCTCATTCTACAATGCAGGAAGCACCATTTCAGAGTTCTCCCTCTAGCTTATTAGTGCTTCGGTCAGGGTCAGCCAGGAGAAGGCAATGGCACCCCACTCCAGTACTCTTGCCTGGAAAATCCCATGGATGGCGGAGCCTGGTGGGCTACAGTTCATGGGGTCGCTAAGAGTCGGACACAACTGAGCGACTTCATTTTCACTTTTCACTTTCATGCATTGGAGAAGGAAATGGCAACCCACTCCAGTGTTCTTGCCTGGAGAATCCCAGGGATGGGGGAGCCTGGTGGGCTGCCGTCTATGGGGTCGCACAGAGTCGGACATGACTGAAGTGACTTAGCAGCAGCAGGGCCAGCCAGTAGGCAACAGTCCTTGGAAGCCTGAGGACAAGCAGATAACATTAATATAGCCCCATGAGTCAGAATACAGGCTGAATAGACTCCCCTGATCACCCCAGTCTTCCAAGACACAATACCATACAACAGAGGACCCGAGACCTGGACCAGCAAACCAACACCAGCTCCAAGACCCACAGAGCCCCAAAACCAGAGACCCTGGGCTATAGCTCTACCCACTAATTGGTGGAAACCAGTCCTGGGACTACCACAGCCCCACAGCCAGCCACCCTTTGATTTGACCCTACCAACCAGTGAGCCAAGAGTGGTCCAGGACCCAGTCTCCCACACCAGCTGGCTCACACTTGTAGGTCTCAGAGTGAGAGAACCCAAGTCCTGGGTTCCATCTGGTGCCTAGTCCCACCCACCAGAGAGCTTGTGAAAGCCCTGGAATCTGGTATCAGTTAACAGTGGGGGGGGGGGGGGCACTAGCCCTGTTACCCCATGAAAATGTGTCCCACCCACCAGCAGGAGACCCTAGCTACAAGTCATCTTAGGGCCCTCAGCCAGCTCTGTCAGTTACCAGTCATACCCACCAGCAGGCCAGTACAAACCCAGGCCCTGGCCCTATACACTAGTAGGTAACACCAACTCTGGGACCCCTGGCCTGCAGTCAACTATCCTGTAACCCAATCTTGCACACCAGTGGGCTGACTCCAGGACTAGGACTCCCTGGGTCATGCAGCCAGATACCAGGACACAGCCCCACTCAGTGTTAGCTGGCAGCCTCCATGCTACATAGGATCTAGCAAACAAACAGGTGATGAATCAGCCATGCCCACTAGTCTGCCTATAGCAGTCAGCCCTACTATAACAGGAGGGTCTGTAGAAGATACTCTTAGAGCATTTAGCTCTAGTTAGCAGAGGAGAGTGTAAGACATTTCCTACACAAGACCACTTTTGCAAGATCAGGCAGTGTAACCAACCTACTAATTTCATAGAAATAAAACCACTGAATTAGGCAAAATGAAGCAAAAGAATGTCTTCTAGGTGAAAGAATAAGACAAATTCCCAGAAGAAGAGTTAAGTGAAGTGGAGATAAGCAATCTACCCAATAAAGGGTTCAAGGTAAGATCATAAACATGCTGAAAGAACTGGGGAGAAGAAAGAATGAACATAGTGATAAATTTAACAAGAAGAAACTATAAAAATGAACCAAACAGCACTGAAGAATACAATAACTTAAATTAAAAATACACTAAAGGAATCAATAGTACATTAGATGAGGAATGGATGAGTGAACTGGAAATCACACAAGGTGAACAGAAAAAAAGAATATTTTTTTTTAAATGAGTACAAGAGACCTCTTGAACAACATCAAACATATTAACACTTTAAATATAAAGATACACACCTGCTAAAGTTAGAGGATGTAAAAAGATCCAAGTGAAAATGAAAGGAAAGTCAGGGTAGCCAACCTTGTTATCAGACTGAATATACATTAAAATAAAGTCTGTATTTAAGTATCATGTCTTCTTTATCCATTCCTCTGTCTATCGAAATCTAGGTTGCTTTCATGTCTTGGTTATTGTAAAAATGATGCAATAAACATTGGGGTGCATGTATCCTTTCAGATCATGTTTTCCTCTGGATATATGCCTAGGAGTGGGATTACAGGGTCAAATGGTAGGTCTATTTTTAGTTTTGTTTTTTTTTTTTTTTTTTTTTTAAGGAATACCCATACTGTTCTTCATTATGGTTATACCAATTTCTGTTCCTACCAACAGTGTAAGAGGGTTCCCTTCTCTCCACACCCTCTCAAGCATTTACTATTTATGGATTTTTTGATGACAGAGATTCAGCTGGTGTGAGGTGCTATCTCATTGTAGTTTTGATTTGCATTTCTCTAATAATTAGTGATGTTTAATGTCTTTTCATGTGCCTATTTGCCATCTCTATGTCTTCTTTATAGAAATGTCTATTTAGGTCTTCTGCCCATTTGTTCATTGGAATATTATTCAACTGTTAAAAAGAATGAAATAATGCCATTTGCAGTAACATGGATGGACCTAGAGATTGTCATACTGAGTCTGAGTAAGTCAGACAGAGAAGGAGAAATATCGTATGACACTCCTTATATGTGAAATGTAAAAAGAAATGATGCAAATGAACTTAATTTGCAAAACAGAAAGAGACTTACAGGCTTAGAGAACAAATTTATGGTTGCTGGGGGGAAGGGATAGTTAGGGAGTTTGGGATGGACACACTACTAAATTTAAAATAGATAACAAATTGGGACCTACTATATAGCATATGGAACTCTGCTCAGTGTTATGTGGCAGCCTGGAGGGGAATTTGGAGGAGAATGGATACATGTGTGGCTGAGTCCCTTCACTGTTCACCTGAAGCTATTACAGTATTGTTAATTGGCTATATCCCAATAGAAAGTTATGACCATGCTAGACAGCATGTTAGAAAGCAGAGACATTACTTTGCCAACAAAGGTCCATCTAGTCAAAGCTATGGTTTTTCCAGTAGTCACGTATGGATGTGAGAGTTGGACTAAAAAGAAAGCTGAGTGCTGAAGAATTAATGCTTTTGGTCCCATTTATTTATTTTTGCTTTTATTTTCAATATTCTTGGAGGTGGGTCATAGAGGATCCTGCTGTGATGTATGTCGGAGAGTGTTTTGCCTATGTTCTCCTCTAAGAGTTTTATAGTTTCTGGTCTTACGTTTAGATCTTTAATCCATTTTGAGTTTATTTTTGTGTATGGTGTTAGAAAGTGTTCTAGTTTCATTCTTTTACAAGTGGTTGACCTGTTTTCCCAGCACCACTTGTTAAAGAGATTGTCTTTTCTCCATTGTATATTCTTGCCTCCTTTGTCAAAGATAAGGTGTCCATATGTGTGTGGATTTATCTCTGGGCCTTCTATTTTGTTCCATTGATATATATTTTGCAGATGACATGATCCTTTACATAGAAAACCCTAAAGACTCCACCAGAAAATTACTAGAGCTAACCAATGAATATGGTAAAGTTGCAGGATATAAAATCATTGTTCCATTGATATATATTTTGTTCCATTGATATATATTTCTGTCTTTGTGCCAGTACCATACTGTCTTGATGACTGGCTTTGTAGTAGAGCCTGAAGTCAGGCAGGTTGATTCCTCCAGTTCCATTATTCTTTCTCAAGATTGCTTTGGCTATTCAAGGTTTTTTGTATTTCCATAAAAGTTGTGAAATTATTTGTTCTAGCTCTGTGAAAAATACCGTTGGTAGCTTGATAGGGATTGCATTGAATCTATAGATTGCTTTGGGGAGTATACTCATTTTCACTATATTGATTCTTCCCATCCATGAACATGGTATATTTCTCCATCTATTAGTGTCCTCTTTGATTTCTTTCACCAGTGTTTTATAGTTTTCTATATATAGGTCTTTAGTTTATATATTCCTAAGTATTTTATTCTTTTCGTTGCAATGGGGAATGGAATTGTTTCCTTAATTTCTCTTTCGATTTTCTCATTATTAGTGTATAGGAATGCAAGGGATTTTTGTGTGTTGATTTTATATCCTGCAACTTTACCATATTCATTGGTTAGCTCTAGTAATTTTTTGGTGGAGTCTTTAGGGTTTTCTATGTAGAGGATCATGTCATCTGCAAACAGTGAGAGTTTTACTTCTTCTTTTCCAATTTGGATTCCTTTTATTTCTTTTTCTGCTCTGATTGCTGTGGCCAAAACTTCCAAAACTATGTTGAACAGTAATGGTGAAAGTGGGCACCACTGTCTTGTTCCTGACTTTAGGAGAAATGCTTTCCATTTTTCACCATTGAGGATAACGTTTGCTGTGGGTTTGTCATATATAGCTTTTATTATGTTGAAGTATGTTCCTTCTATTCCTGCTTTCTGGAGAGTTTTTATCATAAATGATGTTGAATTTTGTCAAAGGCTTTCTCTGCATCTATTGAGATAATCATATGGCTTTTATTTTTCAATTTGTTAATGTGGTGTATTGCATAAATGCTCCAACATAAATCACAGCAGGATCCTCTATGACCCACCTCCCAGAATATTGGAAATAAAAGCAGAAATAAACAAATGGGACCTAATTAAAATTAAAAGCTTCTGTACAACAAAGGAAACTATAAGCAAGGTGAAAAGACAGCCTTTGAAATGGGAGAAAATAATAGAAAATGAAGCAACTGACAAACAACTAATCTCAAAAATATACAACCAATTCCTACAGCTAAATTCCAGAAAAATAAATGACCCAGTCAAAAAATGGGCCAAAAAACTAAACAGACATTTTTCCAAAGAAGGCATACAGATGGCTAACAAACACATGAAAAGATGCTTAACATCACTCATTATCAGAGAAATGCAAATCAAAACCACTATGAGGTACCATTTCACGCCAGTCAGAATGGCTGTGATCCAAAAGTCTACAAGCAATAAATGATGGAGAGGGTGTGGAGAAAAGGGAACCCTCTTACACTGTTGGTGGGAATGCAAACTAGTACAGCCACTATGAAAACAGTGTGGAGATTCCTTAAAAAACTGGAAATAGAATTGCCTTCTGACCCAGCAATCTCACTGCTGGGCATACACACTGAGGAAATTAGAATTGCAAGAGACATGTGTACCCCAATGTTCATTTCAGCACTGTTTATAATAGCCAGAACATGGAAGCAACCTAGGTGTCCATCAGCAGATGAATGGATAAGAAAGCTGTGGTACATATACACAGTGGAATATTACTCAGCCATTAAAAAGAATACATTTGAATCAGTTCTAATGAGGTGGATGAAACTGGAGCCTATTATACAGAGTGAAGTAAGCCAGAAAGAAAAACACCAATACAGTATACTAATGCATATATATGAAATTTAGAAAGATGGTAAAGATAACCTTGTATTTGAGACAGCAAAAGAGACACAGATGTATAGAACAGTCTTCTGGACTCTGAGAGAGGGAGAGTGGGATGATTTGGGGGAATGTCATGGAAACATATATAATATCATATAAGAAAAGAATCGCCGGTCCAGGTTCAATACAGGATGCTTGGGGCTGGTGCACTGGGATGACCCAGAGGGATGGTATGGGGAGGGAGGTGGAAGGGGAGTTCAAAAATAAATAAATAAATAAGAAAAAGAAAACAAAAACAAATACACTTTATGAATCAGTTCCTATTTGTCCCTGAAACAAATACTACTCCAAACAGCACTGCAAAGAACCTTTAACACCAGGCCTACTCCAGCTGAATTATCCTTATCCCCAATACTCAGATTCTCCAGTGAATGAGTTTACTTCTCCTTGATCCAGATTGATAGAAGAAAAGCATCCTTCACTTTTTCATGTCATGAAGCACCTGTGTCCTGTGTCAAATGCTGCAAAAAAAAATCTTCATGACCTGGCCTAAACTTCATCATTGGAGCACATTCCGACAAGGAGCAGAGATTTTGTCTCTCCCCTGAGCTGCTTCTGTTGCTGTGTTGCTGCCTTTGTTTATTATTTGTTAACAAGCACTTGGTGGTCCAACAAGTTAGTCAACAAATGGCCTTCCCTTTCCTGTGGCTTGCTGTCATACCCTGAACCCTGTGCAGCCTCTGGCATGATAGCAAGCAGGGCCACTTCAGCAGCCTACATCCTCAAAGCTAGTGATCTGAAAGAGCCTATAAAAGCTCAACTGTGTTAGGTGCCACTGAAGGCAATGAGATTGCAACTCAGTGGGGATTTTCACAAGGATGTCACTTTGTTTCCTAGTCAAGCAAATGAAAGAGTTCCACAGAGAACCAGGGGGCTGGCCAAGAGCTGAGTCATAGCTTCATTAACTCTACTTTTCATGCACTTTGGACCTGCTCCAAAAGGACAGAGAAACATGCAATAACATAATAAGAAATAATAACCTGGAGCTGCCAGTCAGAAGGCAAGAGGAACGTGGTTGTGATTGTAAGATACATGCACAAAATAATAGTAATAACAATAGGATGGGGGAAATTTTTAGAAGTTATGGATATATTTATGGCATAGATTGTGGTGATGATTTCTTTATACTCTTCCTGTTATACACATTAAATATCTATACCCTTCTTTGTATGTCAGTCAGCCCCCAATAAAATGTTTGTTAAAAAGGAAAGAAAAACAAAGCCTGTAATAAGAGACAAAGCAAAGCATTATATAATGAGAAAGGTTCAAGCCAAAGGATATAACAATTATAAATACATATATACAGCCAACATATGAGCACCTAAAGACATATAACATATATTCACAAACAGAACAGGGAAATTGATAGTAACACAATAATACAAAGAAATCTAATACTCCACTTACATCAATGAACAGACTATCCAAACTAAAATTTAATAAGGAAACACTGGCCTTAAATAACACGTTAGAACAGAAAGATTTAATAGATATATCCATAATCCAAAAGCAGTTAAATAGAAATTCTTTACAAGGGTGCATAGAACATACTCCAGGATAAACCATATAGTTGGCCACAAAATAAGTCTCAGTAGATTTAAGGTTGAAATCATATTAAACCTCTTTTCTGATTACAGTGCTATGACACTAGATATGAACCACAAGAAAAAGTATATAAAAAACACAAATACTTAAAAACTAAATAGCATACTACTGAACATTCAATGGGCCACCGAAGAAATCAAAGAGGATATTAAAAAATACATGAAAAATGAAAATGGAGACACAATGATCCAAATTCAATGCAGCAAAACAAAAGCAGTTCTTGGTGGAAATTTTATAGTGATACTAGCCTACTTTAGGAAACAAGAAATACTGCAAATAAATAACACAACCTTATATCTAAAGAGAAAATAAAAGAAAAACAAAACTCTAAGAAGGAAAACTAAATACAGAGCAGAAATAAAGAAAAAAATTTAAAAAATACCTAATATCAATGAAATTAAGAGCTGATTCTTTGTAAAGATAAACTTGATAAACCTTTATATAGCCTCATCAACAAAAAGGAGAGAGCACACTAATAAAGTTGGAAATAAAAAAGAAGTTAAAATTGACACCACATAAATACAATCATAAAACTTACTATGAAAAATTATACAAGAATAAAATGGACAAGTGTAAGAAACAAATAATATAGAAAAATAAAGTCTCCCAAAAATGATTTAGGATGGGATGAAGACACCCAAAAGACAGATTATCAATAATGTTGAACCAGCAATCAAAACCTACCAACAAACAAAAGCCCAGAACTACCTGGCTTCACAGATTAATAATACCAAATACTTAAAGAAGAGATAACACATATTCTTCTCAAAGTATTCTAAAAACTGAAAAAGAAAAATAGCCTCTGAACTCATTGTTCAGGGCCAGCATCATATTGAATACGAAAACCCAAAGACACTACAAAAAAAGAGAAAATTACAGACCAATATCATTAATGAACATAGATCGTTGCTGTTTAGTTATTAAGTTGTACCTGACACTTTTGTGACCCCATGGACTGTAGCCCACCAGGCTCCTCTGTCCATGTGATTTCCCAGGCAAGAATCCTGTAGTGGCTTGCCATTTGCTTCTCAAGGGCATCTTCCCAACCCAGAGATCAAACCCACGTCTCCTGCATTGACTGGTGGATGCCTTATCTTTGAGCCACCTGGGAAGCCCAAATGAACATAGATACAATAGACCAAAGCAAAATATTAACCAGACAAATTCAGGAATGCATTAAATGATCATCCACTTTGGTGGAGTGAGATTTATCATAAGGATGACAGAATGGTTCAGTATCTACAAATCAACCAATGATACTTTACAGTAACACACTGAAAAACAAAAATAAAATGATCATTCCAGCAGCTGAAGTAAACCTTTTTAACAATACTTAACAATCATTTCTGATAAAAGTCTCAAAAAAGTGGGTATAGAGGGAGCGATATAAAAAGGCCATATATGAAAAACCATTTCCAAAATTATACTTAATAGTAAAAGCAGAAAACATCTTCTCTAAGTTCAAGAACAAGACAGAAAGGCCCACTCTCACCATGTTTATTCAACATAATATTGGTAGCTGGGTAGAAATCATATATCAACAAATATACATCAAATGAATCCAAAGAGTAAAAGTGAAATTATCACTGTTTCATATGGCATAGTACTATTTATATAAAGAAGACCCAATAGCCTATACCAAAACCCAATAGAAATAATGAATGAATTCAGTAAAATTTCAGAACACAAAATTAATATACAAAAATCTGTTATATTTTTTTACACCAATAACCATCCATACAAAAAAGAAATTATGAAAACTATCTTACTGGATAACGTCAGTTTTCATTCCAAACTCAAAGAAAGGCAATGCCAAAGAATGTTCAAACTACTGCATGATTGCACTCATCTCACATGCTAACAAAGTAATGCTCAAAATTCTCCAAGCCAGGTTTCAGCAGTAGGTGAACCAAGAATTTCCAGATGTTCAAAATGGATTTAGAAAAGGCAGAGGAATCATAGATCAAATTGCCAAACATCCACTGGATCATAGAAAAAGCAAGAGAGTTCCAGAAAAACATCTACTTCTGCTTTATTGACTGTGCCAAAGCCTTTGACTCTGGATCACAACAAACTGTGGAAAATTCTGAAAGAGATGGGAATACCAGATCACCATACCTACCTCCTGAGAAACCTGTATGCATGTCAGGAAGCAACAGTTAGAACCAGACATGGAACAACAGACTGGTTCCAAATAGGAAAAGGAGTACATCAAGGCTGTATATTGTCACCCCGCTTCAGATCAGATCAGTCGCTCAGTCGTGTCGGACTCTTTGCGACCCTATGAATCGCAGCACGCCAGGCCTCCCTGTCCATCACCAACTCCCGGAGTTCACTCAGACTCACATCCATCGAGTCAGTGATGCCATCCAGCCATCTCATCCTCTGTCATCCCCTTCTCCTCCTGCCCCCAATCCCTCCCAGCATCAGAGTCTTTTCCAATGAGTCAACTCTTCGCATGAGGTGGCCAAAGTACTGGACTTTCAGCTTTAGCATCATTCCTTCCAAAGAAATCCCAGGGCTGATCTCCTTCAGAATGGACTGGTTGGATCTCCTTGCAGTCCAAGGGACTCTCAAGAGTCTTCTCCAACACCACAGTTCAAAAGCATCAATTCTTCGGTGCTCAGCCTTCTTCACAGTCCAACTCTCACATCCATACATGACCACAGGAAAAACCATAGCCTTGACTAGAGGAATCTTTATTGGCAAAGTAATGTCTCTGCTTTTGAATATGCTATCTAGGTTGGTCATAACTTTCCTTCCAGTCACCCCCCTTATTTAACCTATATGCAGAGTACATCATGAGAAACGCTGGGCTGGAAGAAGCACAAGCTGGAATCAAGACTGCCAGGAGAAATATCAATAACATTAGATATGCAGATGACACCACCCTTATGGCAGGACGCAAAGGATCTAAAGAGCCTCTTGATGAAAGTGAACGAGAAGGGTGAAAAGCTGGCTTAAAACTCAACATCCAAAAAATTAAGATCTTGGCACATGGTCCCATCACTTCATGGCAAATACATGGGAAAACAATGGAAACAGTGACAGACTTTATTTTCTTGGACTCCAAAATCACTGCAGATGGTGACTGCAGCCATGAAATTAAAAGACGCTTGCTCCTTGGATGAGAAACTATGACCAATCTAGACAACACATTAAAAAGCAGAGACATTACTTTTCCAACAAAGGTCCATCTAGTCAAAGCTATGGCTTTTCCAACAGTTATGTATGGATATGAGAGTTGGACCATAAAGAAAGCTGAGCACCGAAGAACTGAAGCTTTTGATCTGTAGTGTTGGAGACTCTTGAGAGTCCCTTGGACAGCAAGATCAAACCAGTCAATCCTAAAGGAAATCAGTCCCTAATATTCATTGAAGGACTGATGCTGAAGCTGAAGCTCTAATACTTTGGCCACCTGATGCAAAGAACTGACTCACTGGAAAAGATCTGATGCTGGGAAAGATTGAAGGTGGGAGGAGGGAATGACAATGGATGAGATAGTTTGATATCATCACTGACTTGATGGATGTGACTTTGAGTAAGCTCTGGGAGTTGGTGATGGACAGGGAAGCCTTGCTGCAGTTCATGGGGTCACATGACTGAGGGGACATGACTGAGCAACTGAACTGAACTATCCCCTATGTAATTACATCAGAAAGAATAAAATATATAGAAATAAATCTAATCAGGAAATGAAAGACCTTTACTCTGAAAACAATAAGACATTGATCAAATATACTGAAGAAGGCATAAACAAATGGAAAGATATACCATGTTCATGAACTGGAAAAATTAGCATTGTTAAAATGACCATACTATTTAGGGCAGTCTACAAATTCAGAAACAATTCTTATCAAAACACCAAGAGCATTTTCCACAAAACTAGAACAAATATAAAAATTTGTGGAAACAGAAAAGAGTCAGTGTCCAAAGCAACCTTGAGAAAGGACAAATGTATCAACAACTCCTAAATTGTAAACTATATTACAAATTTATAGTAACCAAAATAATGTGACACTGGCACAATAAGAGACACATGGATCAATAGAACAGGAAAGAGAAACCAAAAATAAACCCACACATCTATTAGTATATGAGAAAGAAGGCAAGAATATGCAACGGAGAAAAGACAGTCTCTTCAGTAAGTGGTCTTGAGAGAAATGGACAACACTGATTAGCTTTCCTTTAAGGGAAAATGGCCTAAAATAGGTAAGCATGACTATCTGAATACTTATATTGCCTTTTTATTTTTCCCTTATCAATTTTTTTATTGAAGTATAATTGACTTACAACATTATATTAGTTTTAGGTGTACAGCATAGCAATTCAATATTTTCACAGATTATAGGTTATTACAAGAAAATGGCTATAATTCATTGTGTTATACAGTATATCCTTGTTGCTTATTTATTTTATATGTAGTGGCTTGTTTCTGTTAATTCTATACCCCCAATCTGTCCCTCTTTTCTTCTCCCTCTCCCCTTTGGTAACCATGTTTGTTTTCTATATCTGTGTTTCTGTTTGCATATGCATTCAATTGTGTTCTTTCTTAGATTCTATGTATCAGTTCAGTTCAGTTCAGTCTATGTATAAGTGACATCATACAGTATTTGTCTTTCTCTGCCTGATGTTTCACTAAACTTAATATTCTCTAGGTCCATCCACTTTGCTGGAAATGACAGAATTTCATTTTTCATGATTGAGGAATATTACATACCACATTTTCTTAAGCCACACATCTGCAATAGTCACTTTATTTGCTTATATTTCTTGGATATTGTAAACAGTGATGCAGTGAACATTAGGGTGCATGCCTATTTCTGAATTAGTGCCTTTATGTTTTCCAGATATATTCCCAGAAGTGTAATTGGTGGATCACAAGGTAGTTTTTTTTTTTTTTTAAGAACCTCAATACTCTTTTCAATACAGACTGCATCTGTTTACATTTCCACCAACAGTATGCAACAGTGCTTTTCTCTGCATTCTCTCCAGTTTTTGTTACTTGTAGACTTTTTGATGATAATTATTCTAAAAAGTGTGAGATAATACCTTATTGTGGTTTTGATTTTCATTTCTCTTATAATTAGTAACATTAAACATCTTTTCATGTGTCTGTTATCCATCTGTATGTCTTCTTTGGAGAAATGTCTGTTTAGGTCTTCTGTCTACTTTTTGATTGGGCTGTATTTTTCTTATTGAATTGTATGAGCTGTTTGAATATTTTGCATATTAACTCTTTATCTATCACACTATTTGCAAATATTTTCTTCCATTTTGTAGGCTGTCTTTTGTTTTGTCAATAATCTCCTGCACAAATTTTTTAAGCTTAATTAGGTCCCATTTGCTTATGGTTGCTTTTATTTCCTTATCCTTAGGAAACTGATCCAAGAACATATTACTCAGTTTATGTCAAAGAGTGTTCCACCTAAGTTCTCTTCTAGGTGATTTAGGGTTTCAGGTCTTAAATTTAGGTCTTAAACCATTTTGAGTTTAATTTTATATGTGGTATGAGGGAATGTTCTAATCTCATTATTTTTATATGTGGCTGTCCAGCTTTACTAGCACCACTTTTTGAACAGACTGTCATTATTCTGTTGTCTGTTCTTGCCTCCTGTGTTGTAGATTACTTGACTGTGGGTCTGTGGGTTTGTTTATGGGCTCTCTATTCTGTTTAATTGATCTATGTGTCTGCTTTTGTGCCAGTACTGTGCTCTTGATTACTATAACTTTGTAGTATAATCTGAAGCCTAGGAGAGTCATTCCTTCAGTTTTCCTCTCTTTACTGAGGATTGCTTTGGCAATTTCTAGGGTCTTTTGTGGTTCCTTATAAGTTTTAGGATAAGTCCATATCTGTGATAAAATGTCATGGGTATTTTGATAAGGATTGCATTAAATTTGTAGATTGCTTTGGGAAATATGGCCACTGGGATAATATTAAGTCTTCCAATTTAGGAGCATGGGATACCTTTCCATTTCTTTGAATCAGCTTCAATTTCCTTCATCAGTGTTTTGTAATTTTCAGAGTGCAGTTCTTCCAACTTGTTGGTTATGTATATTTTAGGTGATTTTGATGCAATTTTAAGAAAGATTTTTAAAAAACTTTTTCTTTCTGATATTCTATTATTGGTATTTAGAAAGGCAACATATTTATGTATATTAATTTTGTATCCTGCAAACATGAATTCATTTATTAGTGCTAACAGTTTTTCAGTGAAGAGTGTGCTGCTAAGTCACTTCAGTCGTGTTTGACTCTGTGCGACCCCATAGACGGCAGCCCACCAGGCTCCGCCATCCCTGGGATTCTCTAGGCAAGAAGACTGGAGTGGGTTGCCATTTCCTTCTCCAACACATGAAAGTAAAAAGTGAAAGTGAAGTCGCTCAGTCATGTCCGACTCTTTGCGACCCCATGGACTGCAGCCCACCGAGCTCCTCTGTCCATGGGATTTTCCATGTAAGAGTACTGGAGTGGGTGGCCATTGCCTTCTCCAATGGAGAGTGTAGGGTTCTCTATATAGAGCATATTATGTCATATGGTGATAGTTTTACATTTTCCCTTCAAATTTGGATTTGATTCTTATTCTTTTCTGTTTGCTGTGGCTAATCCAATACTTCCAATACTGTGTTAAATATAATTGGTTAGAATATGTGCTCTTGCCTTGTTCCTAAATTTAGTGGGAAAGCTTTCAGCCTTGCACCATTGAGTATTATGTTGGCTGTAGGTTTGTCAAAAATGGTCTTTATCCCTTTGAGATCTGTTTCCTTTATACTAATTTTGATGACAGTTTTTATCATGAATGTTAAAGTTTTTCAAAAGCTTTTTCTGTATCTATTGAGATTATCATGTAATTTTTTATTTTCTTTTTATTAATGTGATATATCACACCAATTGATTTGCTTACATTGAACCATTCTTATGATTCTTTAATAAATCCAACTTAATTATGATGTATGATCCTTTTTGCATACTTTTGGAATTAGTCTGCTTATATTTTGTTAAGGATTTTTTAATCTATATTAATCAAAGCAATTGGCCTATAATTTCTTTATTGTAGTATCTTTGGTTGGTGTCAGGGTAATGAAGGTCTTGTAGAATGAATTTGAGAGTGTTCCCTCCTTTTCAGTCTTTTGTAATAGTTTGAGAAGCATAGGTATTAATTCTTCTTTATGCTTCATAGGATTCCCCCATGAAGCAATCTGGTCCTGGACTTTTGTTTGCTCGGAACTTTTTCATTACAGATTCAATTTCACTTTTAGTAATTGGTTTGTTTAGCACATCGGCTTCTTCTTGATTCAGTCTTGGAAAGCTATATATTTCTAGAAATGCGTTCATTTCCTACAAGTTGTCCACTCTGTTAGTAGATAACTGTTCATAGTATTCTCCTGTGGTTTTTTTTGTATCTCTGTGGTATCAGTTATTATTTATCCCTATTCATTTCTTATTTTATCTATTTGAGTCCTCTCTCTTTTCTTCTTTTGACCTTGGCAAAAAGCTTCTTAGTTTTGTTTACCATTTCAAAAAAACAGATCTTGTTTTCATTGATTGTTTCTATTATTTTTTTAAATCTCTATTTCACCCTTTCCTCTTTGATCTTTTTTATTTCATTCCTTTTGCTAACTTTGGGTTTTGTTTATTCTTTCTTTAATAGTTCATTTAGGTGAACTAAATGAGGTTGTTTATTCAATATTTTTCCTGTTTCTTACCAAAGGCCTCTATCACCTTGAATTTCCCTCTCAGAACTCATTTTCCTGCTTCCCATAGCTTTTAGAAAATTATTTTTTATTTTCATTTGTCTTGAGATATTTTCTGATTTCTTCTATGATTTTATCACTGACCTTTGAGTTTTTTAAATCACTCTACATTCTAAGACTTGCCAGTAATATTTGAGCCCCCCAAAATTAACAAGTATATCAATACAAAAACTAAATTTATTGTCATCTCTTTGCGATTTAAATATATTTAATGCTTTTTTATACTTTTCACTGTAAAAATTTGGATAAAGAAATCTGAATCTCAAAGGAAAATATTACTATTTTTTTTTTTACTTTTTTAAAAATAAAATTGTATCGATTGTTTCCCAGTCAATTCCTTTGTTTATTTGTTTGTTTTGGTAGGCAAAAGCTTCTTATACATGTCTCATGGATGTTTTATCATGGTCTCAACATGTAGCATAAAAAGTTGAATACACAGCTTCCTTGTCTTATGGCAATAAAAATCTTTACACAATGAAGGAGGAAAACACAAGTGACTAGCAAATTCATGTTAATGTTTATTTGAGGAGGAATTATTTTATTTTGATGTTCCAAGCAAATGGCAGTACCAACTCATTTGAATTCATTTGAATTCTCCAAATAGAAAATGGAAAAATCCATAGGTACCAAAAAGAAAAAAAGAATCCTACAAGTCTGATGCTGATGGAAGCCCCAGAAGTAAGGGGATGGGAACTTTACATGGAGATTTTGGCTACAGACTTGATTTGGTCTTAAGAGAAGTAAGAAATTAGAACTGAAACTTTTGCAAAATGCCAGATCCTCAAATAGGTGAGTACTTAGTTCTAAATGATGAGAGAAATACACTTATGTGGACCTCCCAAAGTTTACTCTTGCTGTTCCAGGTGTTTTTGTTTGTTTGTTTGTTTGTTTTAATATTTTTATCTAATCTTTCAGCAAATGTGCTCTTCCAACACAAGAGGCAACTCTACACATGGACATCACCAGGTGGTCAATACCAAAATCAGATTGATTATATTCTTTGCAACCGAAGATGGAGAAACTTTACAGTCAACAAAAACAAGATGGGGAGCTGACTGTGACTCAAATAATAAAGTCCTTATTGCAAAATTCAGATTTAAATTGAAGAAAGTGGGAAAAACCACTAGACCATTCAGGTATGACCTAAATCAAATCCCTTACAATTATACAGTGGGAGTGAAAAATAGATTCAAGGGATTAAATCTGATAGACAGAGTGACTGAAGAACTATGGATGGAGGTTCATGACATTGTACAGCAGGCAGTGACTAAGACCATCCCCAAGAAAAATCAATGCAAAAGGCAAAATGGTTGTTTGAAGAGGGCTTACAAATAGCTGAAAAGAGAAGAGAAGAGAAAGACAAAGGAGAAAAGGAAAGATATACCCATCTAAATGCAGAGATCCAAAGAACAGCGAGAAGAGATAAAGAAGCTTTCCTCACTTATCAATGCAAAGAAATAGAAGATAACAATTGAATGGGAAAAACTAGAGATCTCCTCAAGAAAATTAGAGATACCAAAGGAACATTTCATGCAAAAATGGGCACAATAAAAGACAGAAATGGTATGGATCTAAGAGAAGTAGAAGATATTAAGGGCAAGAATATACAGAAGAACTATACAAAAAAAGATCTTAATGACCCAGATAACCACGATGGTGTGATCACTCACCTAGAGCCTGACAGCCTGGAGTGCGAAGTCAAGTGGGCCTTAGGAAGCATCACAACTAACAAAGCTAGGAGGTGATGGAATCCCTGTTGAGCTATTGCAAATCCTAAAACATGATACTGTGAAAGTGCTACACTCAATATGTCACCAAATTTGGAAAACTTGGCAGTGGCCACAGGACTGGAGAAGGTCAGTTTTCATTCAAATCCCAAAGAAAGGCAATGCCAAAGAATATTCAAACTACTGCACAATTGCACTCATTTCACATGCTAGCAAAGTAATGCTCAAAATTCTCCAAGCCAGGCTTCAACAGTAGGTGAACTGAGAACTTCCAGATGTCCAAACTGGATTTAGAAAAGGCAGAGGAAGGAGAAATCAAGTTGACAACATCCATATGCCAACATACAAAAAGTAAGAGAGTTCCAGAAAAACATCTACTTCTGCTTTATAGACTATGCCAAAACCTTTGACTGTGTGGATCACAACAAACTGTGGAAAATTCCTAAAGAAATGGGAATACCAGAGCACCATACCTGCCTCCTGAGAAATATGTATGCAGGCCAGGAAGCAACAGTTAGAACTGAACAGGGAACAACAGACTGGTTTCAAATAGGAAAAGGAGTACGTCAAGGCCGTATATTGTCACCCTGCTTATTTAACTTATATGTTGAGTACATCATGAGAAATGATGGGCTGGAAGAAGCACAAGCTGGAATCAAGACTGCCGGCAGAAATGTCAATAACCTCCGATATATGCAGATGGCACCACTCTTATGGCAGAAAGCCAAGAGGAACAAACAAACTTATAGATGAAAGTGAAAGAGAAGTGTTGAAAATGCTTTCTTAAAACTCAAGAGTCAAAAAACAAAGATCATGGCATCCGGTCCCATCATTTCATGGCAAAAATTGGGGAAACCATAGAAACAGTAACAGACATTATTTTCTTGGGCTCCTAACTCACTGTATATGATGGCTGCAGCCATGAAATTAAAAGACGCCTGCTCCTTGGAAGATAAGCTATGACTAACCTAAATAGAATACTAGAAACAGAGACGTTACTTTGCCGACAAAGGTACATCTAGTCAAATCAATGGTTTTTCCAGTAGTCATGTATGGATGTGAGAGTTGGACTATAAATAAAACTGAGTGCTGAAGAATTGATGCTTTTGAACTGTGGTGTTGGAGAAGACTCTTGAGAATCCCTTGGACTGCAAGGAGATCAAACCAGTCCATCCTGAAGGAAATCAGTCTTGATTATTCATTGGAAGGACTGAAGCTGAAGCTGAAATACTTTGGCCAATACTTTGGCCTGATGTGAAGAACTGACTCATTGGATAAGACCCTGATGCTGGGAAAGACGGAAAGCAGAAGGAGAAGGGGATGACAGAGGATGAGATGGTTGGATGGCATCACCGACTCGATGGACATAAGCTTGAATAAACTCTGGGAGTTGGTGATGGACAGGGAGGCCTGGCGTGCTGCCATCCATGGGTCACAAAGAGTTGGACACAACTAAGCAACTAAAATGAATACTTCAGACCAGGTCGGCTGGTTCTATCTTCACAATTCATTCTCTAGGTATGATAGCCTCACTTTTACTATCATATTTTCTTAAAGAATAACATTTGAAATATGGCCCCACTATATTCTTCTAGACTTCTATCAGGTACAATTCAATAATAATGTGTTTGATTAAGTGGCTGCAAGTCAAAAAAATGAAAATCTGCATTAGAAGCTCATCTCCACTGGTATAAAAAAGGGATAATAGACCAGGGTAGAAATAACTCAATGGATGGCAAGAGAAGGAATAGCATAGTGTAATAATTAAATCAGGGGGGTAGTCAGGCACAGAAAATATTAATATGGGATCTAAAATCCAGGGGGGAGATTGAGAGCAGAGTTCACAGTAACATCTAGAAAGTGGTGACTCACTAGCTCTGTTTGAAACAATATTTAGTTTTCAAAATAATAATAATAGCAATTATAATAGACAATATTAATTAATTATGTACTTTTTGCATACAATTGTTTCACTTATGGTATTTTATTTTATCCTCAAGAAACTATATATCATTGTAGATATCATTATGTTCATTTATAGATCTTGAAGTTGAAACTCAGTAGATTACAGTGTCTTCCCCAAGCTGCAACAAGAAATAAGTGGAAAAGTTGGCCCTGGAGGTCAGATTTGTGGGAGTCTGATATCCGTATTCTCTTCACTATACTTCTTTGCCTGTTTAACAGACTTAAAGTGATTTGGTTAAGGCTACTTTGCAAAAATAAGAAAAAAATGAGTTGACATGTCAAATTTAATATGTCAAAGCTGAACCCCAAATCAACACTGTCCCCCAACCACACACACAAGCTCATACACCCCAATTCTGTTTCACCTACAAGTGAAGCTGCTATTGCCCATAATTTTAGTTGCTGAAGTCATAAACTTTCAAAATATCTTTGGCTCTTTTTTTAGATATGTCCCACAGACAATCTGAAAGGAAACCTAGCAGATTCTACCTTCAAAATATATCCAGGATCTGATCACTTCTCATCATGTTAGTCTGCGCTCTCATCATCTTTTACCTGAATTTCTGTAACAGCCTCCAAATATAGTAGAGAATGAGTCTTTTTAAAAGAAAGCCAAATCTTGTCATTCCTAGGCTTAAAACCTTCTAAAAGTTCTCCAAAACCTTCTATTATCTATATACAACCCACATCGAAGATGAGGAAAGTGAGAAGCTAAGTGACTCGTCAAAATTCGCAAGGCTTATTGGTGATTATAATGATGAGTAGAACCTAACTCAGTGCAGTAAGATGAAAATGATTAGTTTCGGGCTTTTCAGTCACACTGATAATTTATGCAATTTAATTTGTAGTGGAGAAAATGTGGGAGAGGATTGTTTACCAAAATTAAAGTTTGTCAAAGGCAGTGATTATCCCTTCTAACTCTAAAATCTTCCCACAATCTTTCTTAAATGAAGGAACAATTCCATGTCAAAATGACCAAATGTGTAATGCAATTACTGACTTTCATAGTGTATACTGTATTCTAGGCTATAGATGTCATCCAGTAATATTTGTCACCATCAGGATTCTACTACTAGTCTTCACTGTACTATATACCCAGCAAGTCATTAAGAAAACCTTCTGATGGCACATGTGTTTATAAACAGGAAGTACTTGATAATGATAACAAATGATGAAAATATTAGTTGAATAATATTTTTGTACTCCTCAAATTCCCAGTACCATTTTTGTTAAGAGCTTCTACTCTGTTGAAAATGTTCCCTTCTCCTTATCCTCCCTTTTACTTCTACACACATGTGAAATAGGCTCTGTTAATCTGAACTCCCCCCTTATGAAAAACAAAAACAAAAAACACACATTAAACCCTTGGCCTGGTTCAAAATGTTATTTTTTAAATCTGTGGTGAATGCTGAAAATGAGAGTTCTCTAGTAAACATTGGGTAACATGGAGGCCCCCTTTCCAGGGGCAGCAGGCCCTATTTGCAGCTTTCCCCACAGAGGAGGTAAGTATAAACCAAGTAGCCTAAGGTTATAAGGTAAATGTCTACTGTCCTTTTGTATTATTCCATCTTATCAGGTTGCTTGATTCTAGAAAAGGGGATTAAGTTGATATTCATTGTTGTAGCATGTAAGATTTTTATTAATGCCCTTCACCAACATGATTTTCTTATAGTGGCAAGCCCAACATAATATTGTGTTATATATTTGCATGTTAGTAACCTCAAGCAATATAAAAAAAGTCACTTTTTTTCAATCAATCAGTTTTTTAAAATATATTTTAAAAGTGATATAACAAGTACTATTTGGGGTTTCATTCTCTAAGTATCTTGAATGTTTTATGTCATGTCACTCTAGAGAGCTATGTTTATAAAACACTCACTTATTCTTTCTCATTTCCTAAATTTATCAAAAAATAAATCAACTTATTTGCTCAAAGCCTTGGGACAAACAATGTTGGCACCAAGTCCCATGATTCCACCACTCAACAGACACACAAGGCCATTTATTAAGTCTGGTAAAAAGTCAATCAGTGGGGATGGAACCAGAGACCCTAAAAGCTTTCCTTGCTCTGATTTCCTTGATTGAAAGCAGGATCAAAATTATACTCCATTTTCTACAGTGAAAAATACTGCTTTTGAAGCAGCTCTTAAATGGCTGTATGATGGGGTGCTGTCTGTGAAACAAACATTCCCCAGGTTGTCTCCAACCCAAACAACCACTTGCACTCAAGAGAGTAGTGTGTTTTTCATTTCACTTAAAAGATTTGGTCAGAAATTACAAAATAGATGGAATATCCTCAATGGAGGGCTCTTCATCTTTTGAGATGCAAGATGGAAAAGAAAATTCATGAAAATATTTCAATAGCATGAAGACTGTGCCTGGGGAAGTCATTTAAAGGCAGGGCACAGTGTTCTAGCTTGAATGAGACTCACCACCCAGAGAGACTTAAGAAACAAAGTTCAGAACCTGATGACCACTCATTTCATGGTCCTTTAAGAACACAGAAGGAGAACTAAAAACACGACGGGTTAAGATCTAACAGGCTTAACATTTACTATCAGATCTGCCTCTAGTTAGCTATGAGACTTTGAGTCATTTAATCTCTCTAAACCTCAGTTTTGTTGTTATTGTGTGTGTGTGTGTGTGTGTGTTCTCAGTCATTTACTTGCATATTAAATGAGAATATTGAAACTAAATGATCATATAAGGCTCTTTTCTATGTTATAATTTGAAAACTATTCTTTGACATCAAGAAAGTGTTTACCCTGAACCTCATCTCATTGCTTACTCACAACCAACTCACATATTCAACTGTTCTTCACAGTAACAATTTAATGTAATCTCACATTTTTTAGCAAACTGTAAAATTGTTCCTCTTTCTGAGGTGAGAATATTCATTTTGCAACACAATTCTAATTATGACGTTCCCTAAATTAAAACACAGCATAATTCAGATAGCTAATACTTACTGAGTGATTATGATATTCCAGGCACTGTTCTCAGTGGTTCTTGTGGTACAAGTTGCTTGCTCTTTAAATAATCCTATACGTGAGGTTTTATTCCTATCAGCCCATTTCACAGATAAAGAAACTAAGACATAGAGTTCACAATCCTAAACACTCTGCTGCCTTCTCTCATAGGCTTATGGACAATGCATTTTCCCCATTGCCCTTAGGATAAAGTGCAATTCCTAACAAAGCTGGCAGAGTCCTTCAGGGATTGAGTTTGTGCTTATTAGCCTGATTTCTGGTCATGTCTCCTCCCAATACTCTGTTGTGATTGTACTGCACTCATTGCAGCTCTTCTGAAAGGCAGCCTTGAGGTGAGAGAAGAATATACTGTTTCCTCTGCCTCTAATATTCCTCCCTTTGCCTGGGTAGCAAAAATGCCATAGTTCAGAATTCACGTCATCCAGGGAAATACTGTTTCAGGGTCCCTCCTCTGGTGCTCCTATATATCTCTGTCTACTCCTACTGTGCTGCTGCTGCTAAGTCACTTCAGTCGTGTCCGACTCTGTGCGACCCCATAGACGGCAGCCCACCAGGCTCCCCTGTCCCTGGGATTCTCCAGGCAAGAACACTGGAGTGGGTTGCCATTTCCTTCTCCAATGCATGAAAGTGAAAAGTGAAAGTGAAGTCGCTCAGTCGTGTCTCACTCTTCGCGACCCCATGGACTGCAGCCTACTAGGCTTCTCCGTCCATGGGATTTTCCAGGCAAGAGTACTGGAGTGGGGTGCCATTGCCTTCTCTGACTCCTACTGTAGCACGCCTTATAGGATGCTTAAATCACCTGTTTATACCACGCTTCTTTCTGTGGGTGGAAACTACATATTCTTGGAGCTTAAGGTGTGTTTTTACTCAAATATTTATTGAATTCATAAAAGAAGGAAGTGTGGTGTTCTTTTCTTCCTCTTCCCATCTCACATTCCAAATCAGATGAGATCAGATCAGTCACTCAGTCGTGTCCGACTCTTCGACCCCATGAATCACAGAACGCCAGGCCTCCCAATCCATCACCAACTCCCGGAGTTCACTGAGACTCACGTCCATTGAGTCAGTGATGCCATTCCGCCATCTCATCCTCTGTCGTCCCCTTCTCCTCTTGCCCCCAATCCATCCCAGCATCAGAGTCTTTTCCAATGAGTCAACTCTTCGCATGAGGTGGCCAAAGAACTGGAGTTTCAGCTTTAGCATCATTCCTTCCGAAGGAATCCCAGGGCTGATCTCCTTCAGAATGGACTGGTTGGATCTCCTTGCAGTCCAAGGGACTCTCAAGAGTCTTCTCCAACACCACAGTTCAAAAGCATCAATTCTCCGGCGCTCAGCCTTCTTCACAGTCCAACTTTCACATCCATACATGGCCACAGGAAAAACCATAGCCTTGACTAGACGAACCTTTGTTGGCAAAGTAATGTCTCTGCTTTTGAATATGTTTTCTAGGTTGGTCATAACTTTCCTTCCAAGGAGTAAGCGTCTTTTAATTTCATGGCTGCAATCACCATCTGTAGTGATTTTGGAGCCCCCAAAAATAAAGTCTGACACTGTTTCCCCATCTATTTGCCATGAAGTGATGGGACCAGATGCCATGATCTTTGTTTTCTGAATGTTGAGCTTTAAGCCAACTTTTTCACTCTCCCCTTTCACTTTCCTCAAGAGGCTTTTTAGTTCCTCTTCACTTTCTGCCATAAGGGTGGTGTCATCTGCATATCTGAGGTTATTGATATTTCTCCCGGCAATCTTGATTCCAGCTTGTGTTTTTTCCAGTCCAGCGTTTCTCATGATGTACTCTGCATATAAGTTAAATAAACAGGGTGACAATATACAGCCTTGACGTACTCTTTTTCCTATTTGGAACCAGTCTGTTGTTCCATGTCCAGTTCTAACTGTTGCTTCCTGACCTGCATACAAATTTCTCAAGAGGCAGATCAGGTGGTCTGGTATTCCCATCTCTTTCAGAATAGAGGAAAACTGCCGGGGTCCAGCCCCGGTGGATTCAGGGGTTTCGACGGGGAGAAGGCATCGGCGAGGATCAGGAAACAATTGCTTAATTAAACATTAATTAAGGATATAAAGAGTGGTTAAATAAAGATAGCTCAGTGAGGAAATTCAGTGGAGAAAAGAGGCTGAATAATTCAGCCAGAAGGTGAGAGAAAGAACGACATGGGGAGACCAAGTTTTGGTGAATAAGGCCCGCACTTTATTTTCCAAAGTAGTTTTTATACCTTAAGTTATACATAGAGGATAATAGGGGAAGGGGTAGAGTCATGCAAGGACAGCAGTTCCTGATCCTAATCGAAGCCAGGCTTTCAAACTTATCATATGCAAAAGTTTAGGTGATTTACATCATCTTCTGGCCAGGAGGCCTGTTAACATTTTAAGAAACTTATTTTTCTCTAAAGGTGATTAGTCAGGCGCCACCCTCCAAAAGCATTAAAGTTGTATTCCTATAGGGCAAAGGTGTGGTGGGCTACAACAAGAAAAAGAATTAACTCAAGGGTCCAAGGTTACAAATACTGAGGCTACTACTTACATTTCTATACACCCATTATATCAGTAAATACACTGCCAAGGACACAGTAGGTAAGGGATATGGAGACTTAGCAGCAAACATTGGCCCAATAAGTGAAAAACCCTTCACCAATACAATTTCTAATCAATCTTTTAACTACTCAAAGGAATCTGTGTTTAGACAGTTTAGAACATCTCCTGCCTCTCACAGTTGGGAGGCTCTGAACAATCACATGTGGCCGGAAAAACCTATTCAGGCAGGCTAGAGGATTTCCAAAGGAATTTGTAGGTTGAAACACTGTTACACCAGGAATTATTAACTGGAGCTGTAAGCTAACTCTTTTTTCAGAGAGAGGTAGTGGGGGACAGCCCCCCCGTAAAGTCAGAGGTGTAGGCGGAAGCACAAAGCAGAAAGTAGGCAGACTCTGGTTTTGGGGGTAGATGCTCAAGAATTTCCAGGGGGACTCCTGAGGCTCGATCCTGCCTTTGCGTATGCTGAGCCTCCTTCCTCATGACCTTTGCCACAGGTGGAGCTCGCTCCCGGCAGAAAACAACAGAATGGGAAAGACTAGAGATCTCTTCAAGAAAATCAGAGATACCAATGGAACATTTCATGCAAAGATGGGCTCGATAAAGGACAGAAATGGTATGGACCTAACAGAAGCAGAAGATATTAAGAAGAGATGGCAAGAATACACAGGAGAACTGTACAAAAAAGATCTTCATCACCCAGATAATCACGATGGTGTGATCACTGACCTAGAGCCAGACATCCTGGAATGTGAAGTCAAGTGGGCCTTAGAAAGCATCACTATGAACAAAGCTAGTGGAGGTGATAGAATTCCAGTTGAGCTATTCCAAATCCTGAAAGATGATGCTGTGAAAGTGCTGCACTCAATATGCCAGCAAATTTGGAAAACTCAGCGGTGGCCACAGGACTGGAAAAGGTCAGTTTTCATTCCAATCCCAAAGAAAGGCAATGCCAAAGAATGCTCAAACTACTGCACAATTGCATTCATCTCACACATTCCTAATACTGCCATGTAAATTCTGAGATAATACAGTGAATTTCATCCTGCTATGAATCATTTTTTCTCTTGTTTTCTTCTTCATTAAAACACCCATTTTAGAATCTCTTTTATCAAAGTATTGATCCACTTGCCCATTTGTCTAATAGTGGTTCATGTTTCCCCACCAGCTTCCCAGCATAGTGACTTCAGGCAATCTAAGTGTTGAGAAAGATGAGGTTTCTGTCCAAATCATACTGAAGGGCCTGCCTGTTTGATCAATACATAAACTCAGATGCAGCATTATGACACTTGGCTTTCAGAAATGTGTGGGCTTTGACGTTCTTCCGTTTAGTGTCATCATTGTTATTCCTGGGGATAATAGCTCTAGTTCAGAGAAAGATTATTTCACTAATAATAAATACTTGTCTGAAACTTCTAGATTTGGGGAAATACTTCTGAGATTATTATCTTTTACCTCTCAAATTTGTACATGGGTGTTTTTAAATAAAAAGACATAACTGCCAATTCTGTCTAGAGTAAACACTATGAAAAAGGTTTAGTATCAGAAAACAAAGTTGCTTCTCCCCACGGGAGAAAGTTTAAAAAGCGTTGGGAAGAAAATCTTCACTTCGCCATTGATACCATGTCTGTTTAAGAGCCAGGATTCCTTGACACCGTGCATCTACTGTTGATTGCCTTACGCAGTTTCTTGGACTTAAGGTCTGAGGTTTCTGGATTGTAAACATAGAAGTGGGACAGAATGTGACTACAGTAGCCAATAATGTCTGTTGTAAATTGAAAATCGTTCTAACACTTCCTAAGCTTTCAAATACTCTTTGGAAGAGATTAAAGAAAGCAGGTTGCCAATAAAGGTGCAGGAAGACACACATTGCTAGTCTGGAGAATGACCTGCAAGCCAGGCAAGCACACATGGACAGAGCATGACAGTGCATGCCTGCTTAGTTGTGTCCAACTCTGCAACCCCGTGGACTGTAGCCCACCAGGCTCCTCTGTCCATGCGATTCTCCAGGCAAGAACACTGGAGTGGGTTGCCATTTCCTCCTCCAGGGGATCTTCCTGACCCAGGGATCGAACCCATGTCCTTTGCATCTATAGCACTGCAGGTGGATTCTCTTCCCCCCTTCACTATTACATGGGGGAATCCCATGTAGTAATAAAGGAAGCAAATCCTTGTAGGTATGATGGCATTAAATCAGCTTCTACAATATTTAGATTTGGGCTGGGCATCTAAGTTTTAGTTTTACAAGGGATGGTAACTTATTTGTCCTCACCAGGAGTATACAAACTATTGTAGAAACTGTTGTTTGCAACAAAGGAACTTCCATAGACAAGTCTAAACTTTAATTTCTGTGGAATTACTCTCTCTGGAGTTTAGATGATTTTGACTTTTAGGACATTGGAAATAATAGCTGTAAAAGCTAAAAGGGAGAAATATGAATAAGAATCTCTTGCCAGGGCATTTCTCATCTGATCCTCCGTAGAAGTGAATTTTTAGTGCACTAAGGACTTTCCTTTCTTCTGTTCCTTTATCCTGGGGAGCAGTAGCAAATCGTTATGAATAATAACATGTGACATTTGACACAGAACCTTTACATGCATTATTTTGGCCCTATCAATACCTGACATCAGATAGGACAGTTGTTAGTACCTCAGTTTAGGAGATAAAGAAGTTGGCTACCATAAAAGTAAAATGACTTAACCAAATTCATTAAAAAAAAATAAATAAAGGATAGTGAAGGTAAGAAGAAAATCTTTGCTTTCTGTCTCTAGAACCAGAGATTTTTTTCTACTAGTTCTTGCTGCCTTACTTATTCCATTTATGAGATATTGATATATATAATTATTCATATTATTAAGAAGCACACATTACCCTCTTAATAGATACTTGTGGAATTAGCTAATGACTATTATACAGAGGAAGGAGAAAATTTGCTCTTTGGAGAGTAGAAAAACACCTAACACAGAGAAACTTATTTATTCCTTGCAGTTACCTCATGAGGCAGCTACTATTGACATACCCAACTTACAGGAAGAAAAAAAAAATGAATTTTTGAGATGCTTAATTTATTGAGGTATTTTTATGAGCCTGGAATGTGTAATTTGCTTTATATAATTGTTTCATTTGTGCTTAGTCGCTCAGTCGTGTCCAGCTCTTTGCAAACACATGAACTGTAGCCTGCCAGGCTCCTTTGTCCATGGAGATTCTCCAGGCAAAAATCTTCCCAACACAGGAATCAAACCAGGGTCTCCTGCATTGCAAGCAGATTCTTTACTAGCTGAGTTATGAGGGAAGCCCCTTGTGACTCATTTAATCTTCACAAAAATCTTATCTGATAAGTAGTGTCACAGTTTTTCCCATTTTACAGCAACCGAAAACTTAGAGAAGTTAAGCAATTTGCCCTGGGTCAGTTAGCTGAGCTAGATGTAAATTCCTGGGTTCTGATGCTTTTCCTGGTCTCTGCTAAAAAAAACCCTGACTCAGAGGCCCATTACAGCTGGAGTCAGGATTTAAGCTCAGACTTCATGAATATACTGCCTCCTGGGTATCTAGGTACACATTAAAGGCTTGCAGTATAATAACAATTGAACATGGTTAAAATCTTTTCCTCTATCAAATGTTCTATAAGAATCTTATACTCAATATAAATAAAACAAAATTTAAAAATTGGTCTTGTATAAAATCTCTAAGTGAAGAGAAACCATAAATTCTGCCTTTTGAGACTTGCATTTGTTTTGTTATTTATCTGTGGTCCGTACTTCAAACTTTCTGTCAAACATTAACATCTAAGTAGTTGCTGGTAGACTTTAAATGTATTTTTTATGTGAAAGCAGGAATTACCCAAACTAGGCTTATTTTATAAAGAGGAGTAAGAGGAATTCAAATTCCCTACAAATGAGATGATCTCAAGATCCACATGTAAATTACAAATGTCCTTCTTCTAGCAGACAGGAACATCTAAAATTGTGATACACAAACTTTTTGGAATTGTGAAGTTCTATAGTGCAATTTTTTAGATTTCTAAATATCTGCACCTTCCTCTAAAGCCAAATGGAAATGTCTGCAAGTTTTCTAAATTTAGAGTGAATTTCATGTTAAGATCTTTTAAAAATTTTAGTAATTCTAATGGAGATGTGCCATGTTGCAAAACAAAAATTTAAATAGCAAACAAGTCATGGGAAATTTGATTGTGGAAGCAGAGTGCCAAAAATTTGATTGTGGAAGCAAAGTGTCAAAAATTTGTGGAAGCAAAATGCCTCAAGCAAAGGCTATTCCATCAGCATTTAGTAAAATAGAAGAGATGGTATATATTCATAAAAGCTATAATTTAACTCAAATATACAAATATTTTTAAGAATCAATTTTATGCTCAGAACTATATAGGATCCTATCTTTGATACAATGATGAATAATAAATGGCTTCTCTCATCTTGGGGCCTTCCCTGATCGCTCAGTTGGTAAAGAATCCACTTGCAATGCAAGAGACCCCGGTTCAATTCCTGGGTCAGGAAGATCCACTGGCGAAGGGATAGGCTACCCACTCCAGTATTCTTGAGCTTCCCTTGTGGCTCAGCTGGTAAAGAATCTGCATGCAATGCGGGAGACCTGGGCTCCATCCATGGGTTGGGAAGATCCCCTGGGGAAAGGAAAGGCTACCCACTCCAGTTTTCTGGCCTGGAGAATTCCATGTATTGAATAGTCCATGGGGTCGCAAAAAGTCGGACACGACTGAGTGATTTTCACTTTCACTTTCTCATCTTGGACTTTACATCCTAGTGGAGGAAACAAAATACACATTATATACTAGAAAAAGTAAAGTAGACATGTTGTGGGAATTTTAAGATTGAAAGTGATACATTCCAGGGAGGAAAATCTGGAATAGATTCTGGGAGAATATATTAGAGATGTGTTTCCTACTCACTAAACAGGTATGAAACCTTGGTACACACCAGTCAGGATGCCAGTCCAGTGTTGTATTAATTCTTATCAGCCTTAATCTTAACTTTGCCATTCTGAAGCATTTGATACTTGTAGCCTCTCTCTTCAGAGAAGGCAATGGCAACCCACTCCAGTACTCTTGCCTGGAAAATCCCATGGGCAGAGGAGCCTGGTAAGCTGCAGTCCATGGGATCGGGAAGAGTCAGACACGACTGAGGGCTTCACTTTCACTTTTCACTTTCATGCATTGGAGAAGGAAATGGCAACCCACTCCAGTACTCTTGCCTGGAGAATCCCAGGGACAGGGGAGCCTGGTGGGCCGCCGTCTATGAGGTCGCCCAGAGTCGGACACGACTGAAGTGACTTAGCAGCAGCAGCAGCAGCAGCAGCCTCTCTGTTCTTCCCTTCATTGGCCTTCTGGTTTTCCTTCCCTCTCTATTTCTCTATTCTCAATACCCTCCTTTTCTAACCTATATAATGCTTCCTACCATGGTTCCTATGAGCTTCTCTCTTATGAGGCCATGCACACCCTCTAGTGACAGCATTCTTCACAGTTCCACCATATGCTTATGTCTTTCAATTTAGTAACATATCCGCCATTCTAACTGTTGCTTGAATGCTAAATCTGTACAACTATGCATTGACTGTATGTGACCATGCGGTTATCGCATTGACACCTGACCTCAATATATTCAAAACTATATTTGATTTCTCTCAAACATGCTTCTCCTTCCCTGCCCCATGAGTGGCCCTGCATTTCTTTGAGATATTGGCATATCCTAACCTTAACTGAACTGAACCTTATCTCACTCCTTCCTCCTTTCAGAGAGTTAGCAAGACCTACGGATTCTACATCATCAGTATATTTCTTGGGTCTGTCCTGGTTATACTCTCACTAACAGCTTCAGTTCAGGACTAATTATCCAGGCAGTATGTCTCTTTTTGTATCCAACTCATCCTCATCCATTTTCTTGCTACAGAGTAAGCAGGTCTTAAGAGGAAGACTTCTCAACTTAAAATCCAACCGTCTTTACCCAATATTTATCCTGAATGCTGTGTGAAATAATAGAAGAATTTCTAACTTTGGATGTCTTTGCTCCTGCCCATCTCTCTGGGCTCAATACTCAAGCCTCCTTCTTCATACTCTGCCTTTTTATCTTCTCCCCCAGCCTCCAATCTGGACACACCAGATTATTTTCAGGGACCGAGAAGCATCGTGTTGTGTAATGCCATTGTGCCTACCAGCACAGTTTTTCCTAGAATTGTATTCTGTCCTGTCATGTAGTTATTCAGTCTTAAAAATTCAGCTCAATTATAATCTATTCCTTCACTGCCCACAATTTCATTGATATGACCTTTCTCTGCATCCATAGAACAAATGCATACCTTTATCGATTTTTAAAAAAATTTTGGCTGCACTCGTGTGGCATGAGGGATCTTAGTTTCCTGACTAATAATTGAAACCACACACCTACAGTGGAAGTGTGGAGTCTTAACCACTGGACCAAGGGGAGTCCTTCAAAACTGTACTTTATGTGTGTGCATCCCCTTCTCAAAGACTAACGTTTCTTTGACCTTTTTGGAGAGTCACACTTCTATCTTTGAAATTCTAATAAATACTTTGGAATATTTTCTAGAAAAATGTAGAGTCACACACAATTTTCTCACAGTTTCCACTGACACACAAATACCTATCCAAGTATTTATGAATGAATCTCCAGGGATTCTAGACCAAGTGCCCCTTTGTAGATGGTACTACTTAAGGATAAAAGCTATATTTTTTCCTTTAATTGACTTTATTTTTCCAGTATTTAACACAATGCCTAGCATAAATTAGTATCTCATCATTAATTAAAAAAATGTTTATTAAATGAGTGAAGGGTAAGTCTGACATTTGGGTATGGCAAAGGGTTTAAGGAAAGAAAGTGGTCTTTCAAGACAGATGAAACAGCTTGATGGATTATGGTTTTAACTTCATGGGCAATATGTAGTAAACTATCTTTCCAAGTGGCTATAACTGCAGAGATAAGATTTAGGGCTCAGTTATTTTTTCCTCATAAAGTTGAAAATATATACTGGTGGTCTCATAAGCCTAATCATTCATCTGAAAACTGCTAAATGGATAGAGTCTAAGAATATCTTATTTTTGGCTGCTCACATACAACCTGCCTGATTTCAGTGCCTATAACTGAGACTTAACACCCCAAAAAGGTATCCTTTTCATTATAGGGGACTGGAATGCAAAAGTAGGAAGTCAAGAAACACCTGGAGTAACAGGCAAATTTGGCCTTGGAATATGGAATGAAGCAGGGCAAAGACTAATAGAGTTTTGCCAAGGGAACGCACTGCTCATAGCAAACACCCTCTTCCAACAACACAAGAGAAGACGCTACACATGGACATCACCAGATGGTCAACACCAAAATCAGATTGATTATATTCTTTGCAGCCAAAGATGGGGAAGCTCTATACAGTCAGCAAAAACAAGACCAGGAGCTGACTGTGGCTCAGACCATGAACTCCTTATTGGCAAATTCAGACTGAAATTGAAGAACAGAGGGAAAACCACTAGACCATTCAGGTATGACCTAAATCAAATCCTTTATGATTATACAGTGGAAGTGATACATAGATTTAAAGGACTAGATCTGATAGATAGAGTGCCTGATGAACTATGGATGGAGGTTCATGACATTGTACAGAAGACAGGGATCAAGACCATCCCCATGGAAAAGAAATGCAAAAAAGCGAAATGGCTGTCTGAGGAGGCCTTACAAATAGCTGTTAGGAGAAGAGAGGTGAAAAGCAAAGGAGAAAAGGAAAGATATAAGCATCTGAATGCAGAGTTTCGAAGAACAGCAAGGAGAGATAAGAAAGCCTTCCTCAGCGACCAATGCAAAGAAATAGAGGAAAACAACAGAATGGGAAAGACTAGAGGTCTCTTCAGAAAAATTAGAGATACCAAGGGAACATTTCATGCAAAGATGGGCTCGATAAAGGGCGGAAATGGTATGGGCTTAACAGAAGCAGAAGATATTAAGAAGAGGTGGGGAGGAGGAGCCAAGATGGCGGAGGAGTAGGACGGGGAGAACACTTTCTCCCCCACAAATTCATCAAAAGAGCATTTAAACGTCAAGTAAATTCCACAAAACAATTTCTGAATGCCGGCAGAGGACATCAGGCACCCAGAAAAGCAGCCCAACTCTTCGAAAGGAGGTAGGAAAAAATATAAAAGACAAAAAAAGAGACAAAAGAGGGAGGGACGGAGTTCCGTCCCGGGAAGGGAGTCTTAAAAAGAGAGAAGTTTCCAAACACCAGGAAACCCTCTCACTGCCGAATCTGTGCCGAGCTTTGGAAGCACAGAGGGCAACATAAAAGGGAGGGGAAAAAAAAAAATAAACAATTAAAAATCGCGGATTGTGAGCCCTACGGTAACTCCCCCAGCGGAGAAGCAGCGCAGACGCCTGCACACGGCATTAGCAAGCGGGGGCTGGGCAGGGAAGTGCAGCGCGGGCTGTGTCCCTTAGAGTAAGAATCAGGCCGAATGTCCTGAGCGCTATCTGAGCGAAATAATTTGGGCTAGCAAACCAGACTGTGGGATATCTACCACGCGAAAAGCCAGCCCTAACCTAAGACACCGCCAGGCCCGCGCACGGAACAAAGGACTGAACAGAGATAGCCGGCTGCAGACCTTCCCCCTCCGGTGACAGGCAGCCAGGGCCGGAAGGGGGCAATCGCAGCCCCAGAGAGACGCTATCTATAAAACTGTAAGCAGGCTTCTTTGCTAACTAAAACTTCTTGGGGGTCTGGACGGTCAACAGCTGCCTGAGAAGGTGCGCCGGTTTTACACCCAGATAACCGAGTGGCGGGGAGGCGATAAGTCGCAGCATTGGCGCCCACCAAACACTTCATCACCTGAGCTGCTCGGATCTGGGAAGAACACAAAACGCAGGCCCAACCGAGTCTGCGCCTCTGAGGACTACCCGAGTGCCTGAACCTGAGCGGCTTGGACCTGGGAGCTCAGCCCAGGGCCGGCCTCTGATTGTTCCCGGCGGAACAACCTAGAGCCCGAGCAGTGTGGGCAGGGAGGCTACACGCGCCGTGAGCGGGGACAGACCCAGTGTGGCTGAGGCACTGCGAGCGCATGCCAGTGTTATCTGTTTGCAGCATCCCTCCCTCCCTCCCCACAGCGCGGCTGAACAAGTGAGCCTAAATTAAAAAAAAAAAAAAAAAGTGTCCTCAACCATCCCCTTTGTGTCAGGGCGGGAACCCCACACTGAAGAGACCAGCAAACAGAAGAAGCTATAACAGACGGAAACGCCTTGGAAGCTACAGGCTATAGATTAAAACCCTGTGGTTACTACGGATTACATAGGAAGGGGCCTATAGATCTTGAGAAATATAAGTCCGACTAAGGAACTGCCAAAAATGAACTGAACCCACAATACTCACAACAAAACCAGAGAAAGACCTAGATATATTTTTACTATTTTTACGATCAATCTTTCTTTCTTTTTTTTTTAATTAAAAAAAAATTTTTAAGTCCTCTATTGTCCTTTAATTTTCACTTTTATAACTATTACTTTGCAAGAAAAAAAAAGACCCTATTTTTTTTTCTTCTTCAGCAAACTTCATATATATATTTTATAATTTTTTGACCGTGTTTTTTTTTTCTTTTTTCTTTTTCTTCTTTTCTTTAACATTGTATTTTTGAAATTCCAAACTCTACTCTAGATTTTTAATTTTAGCCTTTTGGTATATGTTATCAATTTTGTACCTATAGTTTTTTCATAATTTCTGTGACTTTTTTTTCCCTCTGTTTCTTTCTCTTCTTCTTTTATATAACATCATATATCTGCAATTCCAAACTCTACTCAAGATTTTTAATTTATGCTTTTTGGTATTTGATATCAATTTTGTACCTGTATTTTCTTTATAATTTTTGCGACATTGTTTTTGTTGGTTTGTTTGTTTTCTCTCTTTATTTTTCTTCTTCTTCTTTTTTTTTTAACATTGTATTTTTGAAATTCCAAACTCTACTCTAGATTTTTAATTTTTGCTTTTTGGTATTAGTTATCAATTTTGTACCTGTAGTTTCTTTATAATTTTCACGACCTTGTTTGTTTTTCTTTGTTCGTTTTTTCTCTCTTTCTTTTCCTTCTTCTTTTCATTAACATCGCATTTTTGAAATTCCAAACTCTACTCTAGATTTCTAATTTTTGCTTTTATGTATTTGTTACCAATTTTGTACCTTTAAGAACCCAATCTTCAGGACCCATTTTTCACTAGTGTACGAGATTACTGGCTTGACTGCTCTCTCTCCCTTTGGACTCTCCATTTTCTCCACCAGGTCACCTGTATCTCCTCCCTAACCCCTCTCTACTCTACCCAACTCTGAATTTCTGTGTGTTCCAGACGGTGGAGAACACTTAAGGAACTGATTACTGGCTGGATCTGTCTCCCTCCTTTTCATTTCCCCCTTTTATCCTTCTGGCCACCTCTGTCTCCTGCCTCCTTCTTCTCTTCTCTGTATAACTCCGTGAACATCTCTGAGCGGTCCAGTTGTGGAGTGCACATAAGGAAGTGACTACTGGCTAGCCCACTCTCTCCACTATTGATTCCACCTCATCTCATTTGGGTCACCTCTAACTCCCTCCTCCCTCTTCTCTTCTCCATGTAACGCTGTGAACCTCTCTGAGTGACCCTCACAGTAGAGAAACTTTTCATCTTTAATGTAGATGTTTTATCAGTGGTGCTGTATAGAAGGAGAAGTTTTGAAACTACTGTAAAATTAAGACCGATAACTGGAAGTAGGAGGCTTAAGTCCAAACCCTGACTCCAGGGAACTCCTGACTCCAAGGAACATTAATTGACAGGAGCTCATCAAACGCCTCCATACCGACACTGAAACCAAGCACCACACAAGGGCCAACAAGTTCCAGGGAAAGACATACCAAGCAAATTCTCCAGCAACAAAGGAACACAGCCCTGAGCTTCAAGATACAGGCTGCCCAAAGTCACCCCAAAACCATAGACATCTCATAACTCATTACTGGACATTTCATTACACTCCAGAGAGAAGAAATACAGCTCCATCCACCAGAACATCGACACAAGCTTCCCTAACCAGGAAACCTTGACAAGCCACCTGTACAAACCCACACACAGCGAGGAAACGCCACAATAAAGAGAACTCCACAAACTGCCAGAATACAGAAAGGACACCCCAAACTCAGCAATTTAAACAAGATGAAGAGACAGAGGAATACCCAGCAGATAAAGGAACAGGATAAATGCCCACCAAACCAAACAAAAGAGGAAGAGATAGGGAATCTACCTGATAAAGAATTCCGAATAATGATAGTGAAATTGATCCAAAATCTTGAAATTAAAATAGAATCACAGATAAATAGCCTGGAGGCAAGGATTGAGAAGATGCAAGAAAGGTTTAACAAGGACTTAGAAGAAATAAAAAAGAGTCAATATATAATGAATAATGCAATAAGTGAAATTAAAAACACTCTGGAGGCAACAAATAGTAGAATAACAGAGGCAGAAGATAGGATTAGTGAATTAGAAGATAGAATGGTAGAAATAAATGAATCAGAGAGGATAAAAGAAAAACGAATTAAAAGAAATGAGGACAATCTCAGAGACCTCCAGGACAATATTAAATGCTACAACATTCGAATCATAGGGGTCCCAGAAGAAGAAGACAAAAACAAAGACCATGAGAAAATACTTGAGGAGATAATAGTTGAAAACTTCCCTAAAATGGGGAAGGAAATAATCACCCACGTCCAAGAAACCCAGAGAGTCCCAAACAGGATAAACCCAAGGCAAAACACCCCAAGACACATAGTAATCAAATTAACAAAGATCAAACACAAAGAACAAATATTAAAAGCAGCAAGGGAAAAACAACAAATAACACACAAGGGAATACCCATAAGGATAACAGCTGATCTTTCAATAGAAACTCTTCAAGCCAGGAGGGAATGGCAAGACATACTTAAAATGATGAAAGAAAATAACCTACAGCCCAGATTATTGTACCCAGCAAGGATCTCATTCAAGTATGAAGGAGAAATCAAAAGCTTTTCAGACAAGCAAAAGCTGAGAGAATTCTGCACCACCAAACCAGCTCTCCAACAAATACTAAAGGATATTCTCTAGACAGGAAACACAAAAATTGTGTATAAATTCGAACCCCAAACAATAAAGCAAATGGCAACGGGGTCATACTTATCAGTAATTACCTTAAACGTAAATGGGTTGAATGCCCCAACCAAAAGACAAAGACTGGCTGAATGGATACAAAAACAAGACCCCTACATATGTTGTCTACAAGAGACCCACCTCAAAACAGGGGACACATACAGACTGAAAGTGAAGGGCTGGAAAAAGATTTTCCATGCAAATAGGGACCAAAAGAAAGTAGGAGTAGCAATACTCATATCAGATAAAATAGACTTTAAAACAAAGGCAGTGAAAAGAGACAAAGAAGGTCACTACATAATGATCAAAGGATCAATCCAAGAAGAAGATATAACAATTATAAATATGTATGCACCCAACACGGGAGCACCGCAGTATGTAAGACAAATGCTAACAAGTATGAAAGGAGAAATTAACAATAACACAATAATAGTGGGAGACTTTAATACCCCACTCACACCTATGGATAGATCAACTAAACAGAAAATTAACAAGGAAACACAAACTTTAAACGATACAATAGACCAGTTAGACCTAATTGATATCTATAGGACATTTCATCCCAAAACAATGAATTTCACCTTCTTCTCAAGCGCACATGGAACCTTCTCCAGGATAGATCACATCCTGGGCCATAAAGCTAGCCTTGGTAAATTCAAAAAAATAGAAATCATTCCAAGCATCTTTTCTGACCACAATGCAGTAAGATTAGATCTCAATTACAGGAGAAAAACTATTAAAAATTCCAACATATGGAGGCTGAACAACACACTGCTGAATAACCAACAAATCACAGAAGAAATCAAAAAAGAAATCAAAATTTTCATAGAAATGAATGAAAATGAAAACACAACAACCCAAAACCTGTGGGACACGGTAAAAGCAGTCCTAAGGGGAAAGTTCATAGCAATACAGGCACACCTCAAGAAACAAGAAAAAAGTCAAATAAATAACCTAACTCTACACCTAAAGCAACTAGGAAAGGAAGAAATGAAGAACCCCAGGGTTAGTAGAAGGAAAGAAATCTTAAAAATTAGAGCAGAAATAAATGCAAAAGAAACAAAAGAGACCATAGCAAAAATCAACAAAACCAAAAGCTGGTTCTTTGAAAGGATAAATAAAATTGACAAACCATTAGCCAGACTCATCAAGAAACAAAGGGAGAAAAATCAAATCAATAAAATTAGAAACGAAAACGGAGAGATCACAACAGACAACACAGAAATACAAAGGATCATAAGAGACTACTATCAACAATTATATGCCAATAAAATGGACAACGAGGAAGAAAGGGACAAATTCTTAGAAAAGTACAACTTTTCAAAACTCAACCAGGAAGAAATAGAAAATCTTAACAGACCCATCACAAGCACGGAAATTGAAACTGTAATAAAAAATCTTCCAGCAAACAAAAGCCCAGGTCCAGACGGCTTCACAGCTGAATTCTACCAAAAATTTAGAGAAGAGCTGACACCCACCCTATTCAAACTCTTCAAGAAAATTGCAGAGGAAGGTAAACTTCCAAACTCATTCTATGAGGCCACCATCACCCTAATACCAAAACCTGACAAAGATCCCACAAAAAAAGAAAACTACAGGCCAATATCACTGATGAACATAGATGCAAAAATCCTTAACAAAATTCTAGCAATCAGAATCCAACAACACATTAAAAAGATCATACACCATGACCAAGTGGGCTTTATCCCAGGGATGCAAGGATTCTTCAATATCCACAAATCAATCAATGTAATACACCACATTAACAAATTGAAAAATAAAAACCATATGATTATCTCAATAGATGCAGAGAAAGCCTTTGACAAAATTCAACATCATTTATGATAAAAACTCTCCAGAAAGCAGGAATAGAAGGAACATACCTCAACATAATAAAAGCTATATATGACAAACCCACAGCAAACATTATCCTCAATGGTGAAAAATTGAAAGCATTTCCTCTAAAGTCAGGAACAAGACAAGGGTGCCCACTTTCACCATTACTATTCAACATAGTTTTGGAAGTTTTGGCCACAGCAATCAGAACAGAAAAAGAAATAAAAGGAATCCAAATTGGAAAAGAAGAAGCAAAGCTCTCACTGTTTGCAGATGACATGATCCTCTACATAGAAAACCCTAAAGACTCCACCAGAAAATTACTAGAACTAATCAATGACTATAGTAAAGTTGCAGGATATAAAATCAACACACAGAAATCCCTTGCATTCCTATACACTAATAATGAGAAAACAGAAAGAGAAATTAAGGAAACAATTCCATTCACCATTGCAACGGAAAGAATAAAATACTTAGGAATATATCTACCTAAAGAAACTAAAGACCTATATATAGAAAACTATAAAACACTGGTGAAAGAAATCAAAGAGGACACTAATAGATGGAGAAATATACCATGTTCATGGATTGGAAGAATCAATATAGTGAAAATGAGTATACTACCCAAAGCAATCTATAGATTCAATGCAATCCCTATCAAGCTACCAACAGCATTCTTCACAGAGCTAGAACAAATAATTTCACAATTTGTATGGAAAAACAAAAAACCTCGAATAGCCAAAGCGATCTTGAGAAAGAAGAATGGAACTGGAGGAATCAACCTACCTGACTTCAGGCTCTACTACAAAGCCACAGTTATCAAGACAGTATGGTACTGGCACAAAGACAGAAATATAGATCAATGGAACAAAATAGAAAGCCCAGAGATAAATCCATGCACATATGGACACCTTATCTTTGACAAAGGAGGCAAGAATATATAATGGATTAAAGACAATCCCTTTAACAAGTGGTGCTAGGAACTCTGGTCAACCACTTGTAAAAGAATGAAACTAGAACACTTTCTAACACCATACACAAAAATAAACTCAAAATGGATTAAAGATCTAAACGTAAGACCAGAAACTATAAAACTCCTAGAGGAGAACATAGGCAAAACACTCTCTGACATACATCACAGCAGGATCCTCTATGACCCACCTCCCAGAATATTGGAAATAAAAGCAAAAATAAACAAATGGGACCTAATTAACCTTAAAAGCTTCTGCACATCAAAGGAAACTATTAGAAAGGTGAAAAGACAGCCTTCAGAATGGGAGAAGATAATAGCAAATGAAGCAACTGACAAACAACTAATCTCGAGAATATACAAGCAACTCCTACAGCTCAACTCCAGAAAAATAAATGACCCAATCAAAAAATGGGCCAAAGAACTAAATAGACATTTCTCCAAAGAAGACATACAGATAGCTAACAAACACATGAAAAGATGCTCAACATCACTCATTATCAGAGAAATGCAAATCAAAACCACTATGAGGTACCATTTCACACCAGTCAGAATGGCTGCGATCCAAAAGTCTACAAGCAATAAATGCTGGAGAGGGTGTGGAGAAAAGGGAACACTCTTGCACTGTTGGTGGGAATGCAAACTAGTACAGCCACTATGGAGAACAGTGTGGAGATTCCTTAAAAAACTGGAAATAGACCTGCCTTATGATCCAGCAATCCCACTGCTGGGCATACACACTGAGGAAACCAGAAGGGAAAGAGACACGAGCACCCCAATGTTCATCGCAGCACTGTTTATAATAGCCAGGACATGGAAGCAACCTAGATGTCCATCAGCAGATGAATGGATAAGAAAGCTGTGGTACATATACACAATGGAGTATTATTCAGCCATTAAAAAGAATACATTTGAAGCAGTTCTAATGAGGTGGATGAAACTGGAGCCTATTATACAGAGTGAAGTAAGCCAGAAAGAAAAACACCAATACAGTATACTAACACATATATATGGAATTTAGAAAGATGGTAACAATAACCCTGTGTACGAGACAGCAAAAGAGACACTGATGTATAGAACAGTCTTATGGACTCTGTGGGAGAGGGAGAGGGTGGGAAGATTTGGGAGAATGGCATTGAAACATGTAAAATATCATGTATGAAATGAGTTGCCAGTCCAGGTTCGATGCACGATACTGGATGCTTGGGGCTGGTGCACTGGGACGACCCAGAGGGATGGAATGGGGAGGGAGGAAGGAGGAGGGTTCAGGATGGGGAACACATGTATACCTGTGGCGGATTCATTTTGATATTTGGCAAAACTAATACAGGTATGTAAAGTTTAAAAATAAAATAAAATTTAAAAAAAAAATTTAAAAAAAAATAAAACGCACAAAAAAAAAGGAAAAAAAAAAAAAAAAAAAAGAGGTGGCAGGAATACACAGAAGAACTGTACAAAAAAGATCTTCATGACCCAGATAATCACGATGGTGTGATCACTCACCTAGAGCCAGACATCCTGGAATGTGAAGTCAAGTGGGCCTTAGAAAGCATCACTATGAACAAAGCTAGTGGAGGTGATGGAATTCCAGTTGAGCTATTTCAAATCCTGAAAGACAATGCTGTGAAAGTGCTGCACTCAATATGCCAGCAAATTTGGAAAACTCAGCAGTAGCCACAGGACTGGAAAAGGTCAGTTTTCATTCCAATCCCAAAGAAAGGCAATGCCAAAGAATGCTCAAATTACTGCACAATTGTAGTCATCTCACACTCTAGTAAAGTAATGCTCAAAATTCTCCAAGCCAGGCTTCAGCAATACATGAACAGTGAACTTCCAGATGTTCAAGCTGGTTTTAGAAAAGGCAGAGGAACCAGAGATCAAATTACCAACATCTGCTGGATCATTCAAAAAGCAAGAGAGTTCCAGAAAAGCATCTATTTCTGCTTTTTTGACTATGCCAAATCCGTTGACTGTGTGGATCACAATAAACTGTGGAAAATTCTTCAAGAGATGGGAATACTAGGCCACCTGATCTGCCTCTTGAGAAACCTATATGCAGGTCAGGAAGCAACAGTTAGAACTGGACATGGAACAACAGACTGGTTCCAAATAGGAAAAGGAGTTCGTTAAGGCTGTATATTGTCACCCTGCTCGTTTAACTTATATGCAGAGTACATCATGAGCAACGCTGGATTGGAAGAAACACAAGCTGGAATCAAGATTGCCGGGAGAAATATCAATAACCTCAGATATGCAGATGACACCACCCTTATGGCGGAAAGGGAAGAGGAACTCAAAATCCTCTTGATGAAAGTGAAAGAGGAGAGTGAAAAAGTTGGCTTAAAGCTCAACATTCAGAAAACGAAGATCATGGCATCTGGTCCCGTCACTTCATGGGAAATCGATGGGGAAACAGTGGAAACAGTGTCAGACTTTATTTTTGGGTGCTCCAAAATCACTGCAGATGGTGATTGCAGCCATGAAATTAAAAGACGCTTATTCCTTGGAAGGAAAGTTATGACCACCCTAGATAGCATATTCAAAAGCAGAGACATTACTTTGCCAACAAAGGTCTGTCTAGTCAAGGCTATGGTTTTTCCAGTGGTCATGTATGGAAGTGAGAGTTGGACTGTGAAGAAAGCTGAGCACCGAAGAATTGATGCTTTTGAACTGTGGTATTGGAGAAGACTCTTGAGAGTCCCTTGGACTGCAAGGAGATCCAACCAGTCCATTCTGGAGGAGATCAGCCCTTTCTTTGGAAGGAATGATGCTAAAGCTGAAACTCCAGTACTTTGGCCACCTCATGCGAAGAGTTGACTCATTGGAAAAGACTCTGATGCTGGGAGGGATTGGGGGCAGGAGGAGAAGGGGACGACAGAGGATGAGATGGCTGGATGGCATCACTGACTCGATGGACGTGAGTCTCAGTGAACTCCTGGAGTTGGTGATGGACAGGGAGGCCTGGAGTGCTGCGATTCATGAGATCTCAGAGTCGGACATGACTGAGCGACTGAACTGAACTGTACTGAACTGAGAGATAAGTAAGCTTATCGATGCAATTAGATAAAATAATGGATTAAGGATATGATCACAATTTAAACATCATAAGTAGTGTGCTGCATCATCCTAAATCTGATACAAGGAGTGTGTGAGTTTCCATGCTGTTTGTTAGTCATCCATAGTTGTCTGGTTGCTTTGAAAATTCATTCTTCACCAAGAGATGAGGAAAAGATTAGATTACAATAATTGCTACCTATGTGTGTATGTGTCAAAAGAATTCAGTTTGAGTGATTCATCCACACTAGTGATTCTCCTGCCTCTAATCCTTAGAATGTTGTTCTAACACTCTCTCTGCTCCAGAACAGTAAACAGTCAGAATGATTTATTCCTGATCTTGAATACACATCAATACCTCCTTTCCTTTAATACAAAAATCTGCTTAATAACATACACTTTAAGCACACTGTTTTGATAGTAGTTGACAACATAGACTTTGGAATCAGATAAACTGGGATTCAAACCCCCTGTTCTGCTCATTTTAGTTGTGGTATTTTGGACAAGGCATTTTATAGATAAGGAAATTGGGATTTTGAGAAGTTAAATAAAGAGAGTTTAATTTTACAAAATGGTACCTTCTAAATTATTACCATTTTAGTAAGTACATTTTGCACATTAAATCAGAAAGTAAATTATGTATAGAGTTGGATTTGACATTGCAGGAAGAATTTATTTTTCATAGCATTTAATCACAAAGTCATGAGTCCAGTAGCATGGTGACCCAGATTTTAGGATTCCCAGTAATCACACAAAATGATATAAATTTCAAATGCACAGTCTAGTGATCACTCATTTAAGACCCTTAATAAATATTTACTGAATGAACAGTAGAGTTTAAAAGGAACAGATGATATTTTAGTCATACAATGAATGTAGATACCCTTTCAAAAGGTATTTTCACAGGTTTATTTCACAAATATGAAAGATGTGGTACAAAAAAAAAAAATCCCTGTTGTTCCATAAGCTGTTAGATATTTGAACAAAATGTGAATTACGGGATCTAGAAATTGCCTTGAAAAGAGATTGAAACTGTTGTGTAGCAACCGCCACTTGCTAAATTTTATGTCAGTTATTTAAAATTTAGAATACTTTAATTTTTTCAAATATTGCATAAGACAAATATACAGTTATTGATAATAATGAGTGGGGAGAGGGATTTTGTTAATGTTAAAGCAAACATTTGCTAATTCCAATCAAGTGACTAAAGAAGACAGAAAAGCCTGGTATGTTTACATTTTTAACTGGCTTTGAGCACAACACATGCTATTTCTAAATGGCATTCTCAATTTTATAAAAGCTTCTCCCCCATTCCAAAGACCCCTGTAAATTCTGTATGAATTCTGGAGCAATTTAATTTTCTTAGACAATATCTGTCACCTTGTCAACCTCTGCATTAGCAAAATTATTTCTATTTAACAATCTGTACTGACCCTAGCTAATAGGTGACACTTGCCAACCAGTTTTACAGGGTTGTGTGATAGCATTTGGTTATCAGCAGAATTTTGGAAGTAAGACTTTCAGAAGGATTCTGAAAAGAAGGATAAAAGTCTGGGATTTGTTCTTTATCACCTGTCCCAGTTTCTTGTCTAGAATGAAAATATGATGACTGGACCTCCAAAAGACATTTTGGACCATGAGGTCATTGTGAAAGCAAAGGACTAGTAAAGCAAATTGACAGAAGGAACATGGGAACCTGACAATCACTGAGATACTCTATCAGCCTTGGGCTGCCTATCTTGTTGCTTTCTCTACATAATAGAAAAATAACTTATATCTCACTTGAAAGTTAAAGTGTAAGTCACTCAGTTTTCTTTGACTCTTTGCAACTCCATGGGCTGTAGCCCATCAGTCCATGGGATTCTTCAGGCAAGAATACTGGAGTGGGTAGCCATTCCTTTCTCCAAGGGATCTTCCCAACCCAGGGATTGAACCAGGGTCTCCCATGTTGCAGGAAGATTCTTTACCATCTGAGCCACCAGAGAACTTACTTAAACAACTATTATTTTAAAGTGAAAGAAAGTGAAAGTGAAATAACCCAGTCTTGTCAGACTTTTTGCAACCCCATGATTCCCTGGTGGCTCTGATGGTAGAGTTTGCCTGCAATGTGGGAGATTCAAGTTCAATCCCTGGGTTGGGAAGATCCCCTGGAGAAGGAAATGACAACCACTCCAGTATTCTTGCCTGGGAAATGCCATGGATGGAGGAGCCTTGGAGACTACAGTCCATGTGGTTGCTGGTGCTCCACTATATGCAACTGAATTTAATCCCATCTGAACAACCTGAGGATGTTAGTAGGATAGGTACTGGGCACTTCTGAAACCTCCATGCTCCTGCTGCTTGCTACTGCACACTGCTTCTCTCACTGGAATCCTCCAGTTGCAATGCTGTATGGCAGTTTCTACTCCAATTTATAAAATACTGGAGACTTATTTTCACTGACCTCCAAGAGAGGTTTAGTTAAGCAGCAATTCTCTCCCAGCAAACTCCTTATATAAACTGACACCTGTCGGACCACCCTATCAGTTGCCAGAAACATCTGAATCCTCACCAGTGACAGAAGTTTAGGATTAATATATGATTTCTGATTGACAAGCATTATTACATAAGCTGATGCTTCCTACTTTGAAACATATATACTACAAATACATTACAAGTGTTAAGTGAAAGATTTAAGGATAGGGCATGCCATTTGCTTTCATCTCAGTTCCTGCTTTCTTTTTGCCAAGTGAAGTGAAAGTCACTCAGTTGTGTCTGACTCCTTGTGACCCCATGGACTATACAGTCCATGGAATTCTCTAGTCCAGAATACTGGAATGGATAGCCTTTCCCTTCTCCAGGGGATCTTCCCAACCCAGGGATCAAACCCAGGTCTCCCGCATTGCAGGAGGATTCTTTACCAGCTGAGCCACGAGAGAAGCCCAAGACGTGGCTTTTTCCAAACCACATGCTTCCCTGGCTTTGGATCAGTAATCAAGTAATACAGCATTTGGTTCATCACAGTGTAAACACACAACACTGGTGGGAGGAGATAAGCATCAGATTGGTAGTGAACCTATTCCTACCCGAGAGTAAATGACACCAGGCTGGCTAGCTCCTCTGAGCAATGTGCTAAGTCACTTCAGTCGTGTCTGACTCTTTGCAACCATATGAACTATAGACTGCCAGGGTCCTCGGTCCTTGGGATTTTTCAGATGAGAATACTGGAATTGGTTGCCATTTTCTCCTCCAGGGGATCTTTCTGACACAGGGACTGAACCTGTGTTTCTTACGTATCCTGCATTGTCAGGCAGGTTCTGTACCACCAGCACCACCTCCGAGCAAAGGACACAGGGAAAAGACAAGAAAATGTTATGGAGCTTCTGTGAAAAGACAGCAAAAAGTCTCTACTTTTTGCAACATCATGCTGACAACTCTCTAGAGTCAATATACTATCTTCTTTAGGATAATTCATCATGACCTTGTGGTTGAACCCCTTACTGCTCACAAAGGACACATCAATCAGGACAGATTTAGGCTTATGCCCTTGGCTCATCTACTAGACAAACCAGGGAAACTCTTACACCACGTAGATTAGCTCAGCAGTCTACATGACTTTAAATTTATTTCTTATGTATACCGAATACTGGCACAAATCAATCCCCCCCCCCATCTTTTATGGAATTAGGAATTTACAGTTTACATTTTAGTTTGTCAGAGGAAGGAGCTAGTTACACAAGTCCAAAGGTTTCTCCTCTACATTTCCATAACATTTTTATAGATCTAAGTGACTTGTCCATGGTCCAAAAGCTAGTAACTAATGAAATATAGATCAAATTCAGATCTCTCTGATTCCATGGTGGTGAATTTTCATATATGAGTCCAACGGATAGATTTGATTGCTTCATTCCATCTCATAATGCTGGGAAGAGCTTCCCTCTAAAGATTAAAATGAACATCTCATCTAGCTCCCAGAAAAAAAGATGAATCAGCAACCTGTTAAGTATCACTTTGATCCCTCTAGTCCTCTCCTGTCCTGTCCTTTGGTCCAGCTGCAGTTACAGTGACCAGCTCTTAATAGGTTCTAAGGCAACCTCCAACCACCATGCCCCATGCTGGTGCAGGTGCAATGTACCTCTCATTTCCTCCATGGAGTGTGGTGCAGTAGGATCACACACACAATAACAGAAAAACGAGGGGCTCTATGCCCTGTAGAACAGAACTTAAACCAACGGCAAATATTTGAGATAGTTCTTTGTCCTTCATTCCCACCAATGTACTACTCTGATATCAGTTTATGTAGCTTCCTAACAATTGTCTTTTGGGATCAACATTCTCATCTTCATTCCACTTTTCCTGCTTCACTGCCTATAGTCTAAGGGGAGGCATATGACTGATAAGATTAAAATATTTCCAAACACGCCATTAAGAATTCACTATCATAAAGCGTTGTTTAGTTGCTAAGTTGTGTCTCTTTTGTGACCTCATGGGCTATAGTCCACCAGGCTCCTCTCGCTATGGGTTTTCCAGGCAAGAATACTGGAGTGGGTTGCTATTTCCTTCTCCAGTGGATCTTTCCAACCCAGGTATTGAACCTGTGTCTCCTGCACTGGAAGAAGGATTCTTTTTCACTGAACCACCAGGGAAGCCCTATAGTAAAGTATATTAGCATAAATTATGCTGTGGCATGTCATAAAATATATGCTGTGGCATGTCATAAAGTATATTAAATTTGAGAACATATGGTATTTTAATGATGAAGTGATGGTAAGCATTTGTCCTGCATAAAAAAGAGTGAAAATCCAGATTATTTTTGCCAGAAGTGTCCTTATAAATGGTTTTGTTCAACCTTGCATCTTAGAAATAAAGAAATTTGATGAGTCTGGCTAATGGTTTGTCAATTTTATTTATCCTTTCAAAGAACCAGCTTTTGGCTTTGTTGATTTTTGCTATGGTCTCCTTTGTTTCTTTTGCATTTATTTCTGCCCTAATTTTTAAGATTTCTTTCCTTCTACTAACCCTGGGGTTCTTCATTTCTTCCTTTTCTACTTGTTTTAGGTGTAGAGTTAGGTTATTTATTTGATTTTTTTCTTGTTTCCTGACGTATGCCTGTATTGCTATGAACTTTCCTCTTAGCACTGCTTTTACAGTGTCCCATAGGTTTTGGGTTGTTATGTTTTCATTTTCATTCATTTCTATGCAAAATGGAGAGATCACATCAGACAACACATAAATACAAAGGATCATAAGAGACTACTATCAGCAATTATATGCCAATAAAATGGACAATGTGGAAGAAATGGACAAATTCTTAGAAAAGTACAACTTTCCAAAACTGAACCAGGAAGAAATAGAAAATCTTAACAGACCCATCACAAGCACAGAAATTGAAACTGTAATCAGAAATCTTCCAGCAAATAACAGCCCAGGTCCAGACGGCTTCACAGCTGAATTCTACCAAAAATTTAGAGAAGAGCTGACACCCACCCTATTCAAACTCTTCAAGAAAATTGCAGAGGAAGGTAAACTTCCAAACTCATTCTATGAGGCCACCATCACCCTAATACCAAAACCTGACAAAGATCCCACAAAAAAAGAAAACTACAGGCCAATTTCACTGATGAACATAGAAGCAAAAATCCTTAATAAAATTCTAGCAATAAGAATCCAGAAATACATTAAAAAGATCATACACCATGACCAAGTGGGCTTTATCCCAGGGATGCAAGGATTCTTCAATATCCACAAATCAATCAATGTAATACACCACATTAACAAATTGAAAGATAAAAAACAAATGATTATTTCAGTAGTTGCAGAGAAAGCCTTTGACAAAATTCAACATCCATTTATGATAAAAACTCTCCAGAAAGCAGGAATAGAAGGAACATACCTCAACATAATAAAAGCTATATATGACAAACCCACAGCAAACATTATCCTCAATGGTGAAAAATTGAAAGCATTTCCCTTAAAGTCAGGAACAAGACAAGGGTGCCCACTTTCACCACTACTATTCAACATAATTTTGGAAGCTTTGGCCACAGCAATCAGAGCAGAAAAAGAAATAAAAGGAATCCAAATTGGAAAAGAAGAAGTAAAACTCTCACTGTTTGCAGATGACATGATCCTCTACATAGAAAACCCTAAAGACTCCACCAGAAAATTACTAGAGCTAATCAATGAATATAGTAAAGTTGCAGGATATAAAATCAACACACAGAAATCCCTTGCATTCCTATACACTAATAATGAGAAAACAGAAAGAAAAATTAAGGAAACAATTCCATTCACCATTGCAACAAAAAGAATAAAATACTTAGGAATATATCTACCTAAAGAAACTGAAGACCTATATATAGAAAACTATAAAACACTGGTGAAAGAAATCAAAGAGGACACTAACAGATGGAGAAATATACTAAGTTCATGGATCATAAGAATCAATATAGTGAAAATGAGTATATTCCCCAAAGCACTCTATAGATTCAACACAATCCCTATCAAGCTACCAATGGTATTTTCACAGAGCTAGAACAAATAATTTCACAATTTGTATGGAAATACAAAAAACCTCGAATAGCCAAGGCAATCTTGAGAAAGAAGAATGGAACTGGAGGAATCAACCTAACTGACTTCAGGCTCTACTACAAAGCCACAGTCATCAAGACAGTATGGTACTGGCACAAAGACAGAAATATAGATCAATGGATATACAATGGAGAAAAGACAATCTCTTTAACAAGTGGTGCTGGGAAAACTGGTTGACCACTTGTAAAAGAATGAAACTAGAACACTTTCTAACACCATACACAAAAATAAACTCAAAATGGATTAAAGATCTAAACAAAGACCAGAAACTATAAAACTCTTAGAGGAGAACATAAGCAAAACACTCTCCCACATACATCACAGCAGGATCCTCTATGACCTACCTCCCAGAATATTGGAAATAAAAGCAAAAATAATGTATAGAACAGTCTTATGGACTCTGTGGGAGAGGGAGAGGGTGGGAAGATTTGGGAGAATGGCATTGAAACATGTAAAATATCATGTATGAAACGAGTTGCCAGTCCAGGTTCGATGCACGATACTGGATGCTTGGGGCTGGTGCACTGGGACGACCCAGAGGGATGGAATGGGGAGGGAGGAGGGAGGAGGGTTCAGGATGGGGAACACATGTATACCTGTGGCGGATTCATTTTGATATTTGGCAAATCTAATACAGTTATGTAAAGTTTAAAAATAAAATAAAATTAAAAAAAAAAGAAAAGAAAGCTGCAGACTCTGCTTCATCTAAAAAAAAATAAAAATAAAAAAAAATAAACAAATGGGATCTAATTAAAATTAAAAGCTTCTGCACAACAAAAGAAACTATGCTGCTGCTGCTAAGTCGCTTCAGTCGTGTCCTACTCTGTGCGACCCCACAGACGGCAGCCCACCAAGCTCCCCTGTCCCTGGGATTCTCCAGGCAAGAACACTGGAGTGGGTTGCCATTTCCTTCTCCAAAAGAAACTACAAGCAAGGTGAAAAGACAGCCTTCAGAATGGGAGAAAATAATAGCAAATGAAGCAACTGACAAACAACTAATCTCAAAAATATACAAGCAACTTCTACAGCTCAATTCCAGAAAAAGAAATGACCCAATCAAAAATAGACCAAAGAACTAAATAGACATTTCTCCAAAGAAGACATACAGATGGGTAACAAACACATGAAAAGATGCTCAACATCACTCATTATCAGAGAAATGCAAATCAAAACCACAATAAGGTACCATTTCATGCCAATCAGAATGGAATGGCTGTTATCCAAAAGTCCACAAGCAATAAATACTGGAGAGGATGTGGAGAAAAGGGAACCCTCTTACACTGTTGATGGGAATGCAAACTACTACAGCCACTATGGAGAACAGTGTGGAGATTCCTTAAAAAACTGGAAATAGAACTTACATATGACCCAGCAATCCCACTGCTGGACATACACACCAAGGAAACCAGAATTGAAAGAGACACGTGTACCCCAATGTTCATCACAGCACTGTTTATAATAGCTAGGACATGGAAGCAACCTAGATGTCCATCGGCAGATGAATGGATAAGAAAGCCGTGGTACATATACACAATGGAGTATTACTCAGCCATTAAAAAGAATACATTTGAATCAGTTCTAATGAGGTAGATGAAACTGGAGCCTATTACAGAGTGAAGTAAGCCAGAAAGAAAAACACCAATACAGTATACTAATGCATATATATGGAATTTAGAAAGATGGTAATGATAACCCTGTATGCGAGACAGCAAAAGAGACACAGGTGTATAGGACAGTCTTTTGGACTCTGTGGGAGAGGGAGAGCGTGGGAAGATTTGGGAGAATGGCATTGAAACATGCAAAATATCATGTATGAAATGAGTTGCCAGTCCAGGTTCAATGCAGGATACAGGAAGCTTGGGGCTGGTGCACTGGGATGACCCAGAGGGATGGTATAGGGAGGGAAGTGGGAGGGGGGTTCAGGATGGGGAACACGTGTACACCAGTGGTGGATGCATGTTGATGTATGACAAAACCAATACAATATTATAAAGTAAAATAAATAAATAAATAATAATAATAATAAAATTAAAAAAAAAAAAAAAAAGAAATAAACTATGGCCAGAAAAGTTAGGTGACTTCTTTCAAGTCACACAGCCAGTTGATATCAAAGCTTAGTTGGCACTCAGGCTTTGCCCAAGTCTCAGCATTGTGCTTCAAACATTACATCACAATGCTTATCCTGACCAGTGACATAAGCATGCTGTCCACTTGGCAGTTTTAGCACACAGGACAAAGAGTGAATCATCAGACCACCACAACCTGATGAAAACTATCCACTAAGGGCTTCAACTTATCATTCTCCATTCTCCTGAAACCTTTCTGGTTGTTACACAGCTGCTTTCATTTTAGAAAGAGATAGCCATACTTATTGTGCATGAATATTCAATCTACTTAATAGCTATATAGCAAAATGTAAAATATTTTGAATCAGTTACCAAGAATGTTATATCTCTAAGTAAAAGAACAAATAAAATTCTGTTTCCTGAGTTGGAGAGTCACTGGACAGGACTTCAGAGAATGAACATGTAACTACAGTAACATTTTAATTGTCTTCCCAAAACAGAAGCCAAACTCCAATCCACAAGGCTTGACTTTCTGCTACTCTTTATTTTCCATCAATGAATGAAAAGTTTGCTCCAAGATACATGTTAGTTTATTTTAACAAACATCTTTTGAGGATCCACTATATTCAAGAAACTGAGCTTGTGAAAAATCTCAGAATCTGCTCAATTTTTCTCTTCCACAAAAATCTTTCAGATACTGTAGATCTCTCTCCTTGAGTGACAACAGCATTTAAATCATGTAAAATAATGGAAAAATCAGTGTGGCATTATTGGTAATACTCTTTTATTCCTTCAAGTAAAGACTTTAAATGCTACAAAGGCAGGAACTGTATTAGCTCAGTTCAGTCACTCAGTCTTGTCCGACTATTTGCGACCCTTGGATTACAGCACACCAGGCATCCCTCTCCATCACCAACTCCCAGAGTTTACTCAATTCATGTCATTTGAGTCAGTGCTGTCATCCAACCGTCTCATCTGCAGTTGTCCCCTTCTCCTCCCACCTTCGATTTTTCCCAGCATCAGGGTCTTTTCTAATGAGTAAGTTCTTCTCTTCAGGTGGCCAAAGTATTGGAGTTTCAGCTTCAGCATCAGTCCTTTCAATGAATATTCAAGACTGATTTCCTTTTGGATTGACTGCTTGGATCTCCTTATAGTCCAAGGGCCTCTCAACGGTCTTCTTCAACACCATATTTCAAAAGCATAAATTCTTTGGCACTCAGCGTTCTTTATAGTCCAACTCTCACATCCATACATGACCACTGGAAAAACCATAGCCTTGACTAGACGGACCTTTGTTGGCAAAGTAATGTCTCTGCGTTTGAATATGCTATCTAGGTTGGTCATAACTTTTCTTCCAAGGAGCAAGCGTCTTTTCATTTCATGGCTCTAGTCACCATCTGCAGTGATTTTGGAGCTAAAAAAAAAATTAAGTCTGTCACTGTTTCCTTACCTATTTGCCATGAAGTGATGGAACCAGAAGCAATGATCTTAGTTTTCTGAATGTTGAGTTTTAAGCCAAATTTTTCATTCTCTTCTTTCACTTTCATCAAGAGGCTCTTTTGTTCTTCACTCTTTGCCAAAAGGGTGGTATCATCTGCCTATCTGAGGTTATTGATATTTCTCCCAGCAGTCTTGATTCCAGGTTGTGCTTCATTCAGCCCAGTGTTTCTCATGATGTACCCTGCATATAAGTTAAATAAACAGGGTGACAATATACAGCCTTGACATACTCCTTTCCCAATTTGGAACCAATCTGTTGTTCCATGTCCAATTCTGACTGTTGCTTCCTGACCTGCATACAGATTTCTCAAGAGGGGGGTCTGGTGGTCTGGTATTCCCTTCTCTTTAAGAATTTTCCAAAGTTTTTTGTGGTCCACACAGTCAAAGGCTTTGGTGTAGTCAATAAAGCAGAAGTATATGTTTTTCTGGAACTCTTTTACTTTTTCAATGATCCAATGGATGTCATCAATTTGATCTCTGGTTCCTCTGCCTTTTCTAAATCCAGCTTGAACATCTGGAAGTTCATGGTTCACATACTCTTGAAGCCTGACTTGGAGAATTTTGAGCATTATTTTGCTAGTGTGTGAGATAAGTGCAATTATGCAGTAGTTTGAGCATTCTTTGGCATTGCCTTTCTTTGGGATTGGAATGAAAACTGACCTTTTCCAGTCCTGTGGCCACTGCTGAGTTTTCCAAATTTGCTGGCATATTGAGTGCAGCACTTTCACAGCATCATCTTTTAGGATTTGAAATAGCTCAACTGGAACTATATATGTGTATATTTTGTTGTATGTTATAATCCCTAGTGTCTATACATTACACAGCATGTGCAAGATTTTATTGAAAGTACTTACAGAATTAATTTTTGAATCACTTAATCTTAGTCCTTCCCTGTGTGATAGCCAACTTTTCCCAATTTACTGGGAACTTTCTTATTTTTCACCAAAAGTCCTGTATCCTGGGATATTCCTAAGTCTCGGGTAAAAGAGTGAAGTTGATTACCCTATTATGAGAGTTCACCAGCTGGTCAACTCATGAAAAATATGTCTTCTAAAATTACATACTCCGAGACTTTGCTGGATATGTAATAAATATACATTTATTCTGACTTTTCTCCCTAGATACTTTTCTAACCAAAACTCTTTAAAAAGAGATTTTGTTTTGAAAGACTATTCCCAAAAATCTATCTTCAAACAACTAGAATTATCTTGAAGAATCTACTCTCTGGAAAGAAATAAATTCCTCCATCATTAAAATCTGACTCACAGAGATGCTCAAGCAACCAAAGGTCAGGGCAGTTCAGAGGCAAGAGGAGAACACAGTGGCCTGGCAAGGCCCCCTGAAGGGCCCAAAGGCTTCAGACATCAAAGTGAGAGGAGGCAATTTCCCTTCGTTATTAGTGAGTGGCTAATATCTTGTAATCTTTCTTTGCTGCAGCAGTACTGGCAGCCCCATTTTTTTTTTTTTTTTGTCCCACATCCTGAAGGTGTAATAAAAATTGTAGAAAGCAGTCTTCATTAGCTTAAGATTTTCTATTAATTCCTTTTATTCAACTTCTCTTTTATGTCTCAAATAAATACTGCAATACATATATTCTTATTGTGTTAAAAATAGGAAATATATGAAATAAATAATTTCAAGTACAGGAAATCAACATTACCTTTATTAGCCCTACCATAGTTTGTCCTCAGGGCAAACAATAGGGAGGGAGCACAGTCCCTTTTCAACAGAAAATTGGATTAAAGATTTATTGAGCATGGCCCACCCATCAGAACAAGACCCAGATTCCTCCACAGTCAGTTTCTCCCATTAGAAAGCTTCCATAAGCCTCTTATCCTTATCCATCAGAGGACAGACAGACTGAAAACCACGATCACAGTAAACTAAACAAACTGATCACATGGATCACAGCCTTGTCTAACTCAATGAAACTATGAGCCATGCAGTGTAGGGCCACCTATAAGACAAACGGGTCATGGTGGAGCGTTCTGACAAAATGTACACAGGAGAAGGAAACGGCAAACCAGAATTCTTGCCTTGAGAACCTCAAGAACGGTATGAAAAGGCAAAAAGATAAGACACTGAAAGATGAACTCCCCAGGTTGGTAGGTGTCCAACATGCTACTGGAGAAGAGTGGAGAAATTACTCCAGAAAGAATGAAGAGATGGGGCCAAGCAAAAACAATGCCCAGCTGTGGATGTGACTGGTGATGGAAGTAAAGTCAGATGCTGTAAAGATTGCATCAGTTCAGTTCAGTTCAGTCGCTCAGTCGTGTCCGACTCTTTGCGACCTCATGAATTGCAGCACGCCAGGCCTCCCTGTCCATCACCAACTCCCGGAGTTCACTCAGACTCACGTCCATCGATTCAGTGATGCCATCCAGCCATCTCATTCTCTGTCGTCCCCTTCTCCTCCTGCCCCCAATTCCTCCCAGTGTCAGAGTCTTTTCCAATGAGTCAACTCTTCCCATGAGGAGGCCAAAATACTGGAGTTTCAGCTTTAGCATCATTCCTTCCAAAGAACACCCAGGGCTGATCTCCTTCAGAATGGACTGGTTGGATCTCCTTGCAGTCCAAGGGACTCTCAAGATTCTTCTCCAACACCACAGTTTAAAAGCATCAATTCTTTGGTGCTCAGCCTTCTTCACAGTCCATCTCTCACATCCATACATGACCACAGGAAAAACCATAGCCTTGACTAGATGGAGCTTTGCATAGGAATCTGTAATTATTTTTAGTATATGTGCTGCTGTAATTTTGGGTCCATGAATCAAGGTAAATTGGAAGTGGTCAAACAGGAGATGGCAAGAATGATTGCCAACATTTTAGGAATCAGTGAACTAAAATGGACCAGAATGGATGAGCTTAATTCAGATGACCATTATATCTACTATTGTGGGCAAGAATCCTTGGAAGAAAAAGAGTGTCCCTCATAGTCAACAAACCAGTCCAAACTGAAGTACTTGGGTGCAGTCTCAAAAATGACAGAATGATCTCTGCTCATTTCCAAGGCAAACCATTCAACACTACAGTAATGCAAGTCTAGGCCCAAACACTAACACCAAAGAAGCTGAAGTTGAACTGTTCTATGATAATCTATAAGACCGTCTAGAACTAACAGAAAAAAAAATTTTCTTTTCATCATAGGAGATTGGCATGCAAAAGTAGGAAGTCAAGAGATAACTGGAGTAACAAGAAAGTTACTCCACAGAAGAAATATACAAAAAATATCTTCATGACCCAAATAACCAGGATGGTGTGATCACTCACCTAGAGCCAGATATCCTGGAATGTGAAGTCAAGTGGGCCTTAGGAAGAATCACTATGAACAAAACTAGTGGAGGTGAAGGAATTCCAGTTTAGCTATTTCAAATCCTAAAAGATGATGCTGTGAAAGTGCTGCACTCAATATGTTGGCATATTTGGAAAACTCAGCAGAGGCCACCGGACTAGAAAAGGTCAATTTCCATTCAAATTCCAAAGAAAGGCAATGCCAAAGAATGCTCAAACTACCGCACAATTGCAGTCATCTCACACGCTAGTAAAGTAATGATCAAAATTCTCCAACCCAGGCTTCAACAGTATGTGAACCATGAACTTCCAGATGTTCAAGCTGGATTTAGAAAGGCAGAGGAACCAGAGATCAAATTCCCAACATCCAATCATTGAAAATCATCTCAATCGTCGAAAAAGCGAGAGTTCCAGAAAAACATCTACTTCTGCTTTATTGACTACACCAAAGCTTTTGACTGTGTGGATCACAACAAACTCTGGAAAATTCTTAAAGAGATGGGAATAGCAGATCACCCTACCTGCCTTCTGAGAAATCTGTATGCAGGTCAGGAAGCAACAGTTAGAACTGGACATGGAACAACAGATTGGTTCCAAATTGGGAAAGGAGTCTGTCAAGGCTGTATATTATCACTCTGCTTGTTTAAAATTACATGCAGAGTACATCATGCAAAATGCCAGGCTGGATGAAGCACAAGCTGAAATCAAGATTGCTGGGAGAAATATCAATAACCTCAGATATGCAGATAACACCACCCTTATGGCAGAAAGTGAAGAGGAAATAAAAAGCCTCTTGATGAAAGTGAAAGAGGAGAGAGAAAAAGCTGGCTTAAAACTCAACATTCAGAAACTAAGGTCATGGTATTCGGTCCCATCACTTCATGGCAAATAGATGGGGAAACAATGGAAAAAGTGAGAGATTTATTTTGGGGGGCTTCAAAATCACTGAAGATGGTGACTGAAGCCATGAAATTAAAAGATGCCAGCTCTTTGGTATAAAAGCTATGACCAATCTAGATAGCATATTAAAAAGCAGAGATAGTACTTTGCCAACAAAGGTCTGTCTAGTCAAAGCTATGGTTTTTCCAGTAGTCATGTGTGGATGTGAGAGTTGGACTATAAAGAAAGCTGAGCACCAAAGAATTGATGCTTTTGAACTGTGGTGTTGGAGAACATTCTTGAGAGTCCCTTGGACTGCAAGGAGATCCAACCAGTCAATCTGAAAGGAAATCAGTCCTGAATATTCATTGGAAGAACTGATGCTGAAGCTGAAACTGCAATACTTTGGCCACCCGTTGTGAAGAACTGACTCATTGGAGAAGACCTTGATGCTGGGCAAGATTGAAGGCAGGAGAATGGGATGACAGAGGATGAGATGGTTGGATGGCATCAACAACTCAATGGATATGAGTGTGAGCAAGCTCCAGGAGTTGGTGATGGGCACAGAATCTGGCATGCTACAGTCCATGGGGTTGCAAGGGGTCAGACATAACTGAGCAGCTGAATTGAACTGTACAGGCAAGTTTGGCCTTGCAGTACAAAATACAGCAGGGAAAAAGCTAACAGAGTTTTGCCAAGAGATCTCACTGGTCATAGCAAACACCACTTAGAACAACACAAGAGACAACTTTACAGATGGACATCACCACATGATCTATATGGAAATCAGATTAATTATATTCTTTGCAGCCGAAGATGATGAAGCTTTATACAGGCAGCAAAAACAAAACTGGGAGCTGATTGTGGCTTAGATCATGAACTCCTTATTGCAAAATTCAGACTTAAATTAAGAAAGTAGAGAAAATTACTACACTTTTCAGATGTGACTTAAATCAAATCCCTTACTACTGACAAACAGATTCGAGGAATTAGTAGATCTGATAGAGTGTCTGAGAACTATGGACAGAGGTTCATGACATTGTAAAGGAGAAAGTGATCAAGACCATCCCCAAGAAAACCTAAGCAAAAAGACAAAATGGTTCTCTGAGGAGGCCTTACAAATAGCTGAGAAAAGAAGAGAAGCAAAAAGCAAAAGAGAAAAGGTAAGACATACCCATCTGAATGCAGAGATCCAAAAAATAGCAAGGAGAGATAATAAAGTTTTTCTCAGTGATCAATGCAAAGAAATAGAGGTGAACATTAGAAAGGGAGACTAGAGGTCTCTTCAAGAAAATTAAAGATTCCAAGGGAATATTTCATGCAAAGATGGGCAAAATAAAGGACACAAACATTATGGACCTAACAGAAGCAGAAGATTTTAAGAAGAGCTGGCAAGAATACAGAGAAGAACTATACAGAAAAGATCTTCATGACCACAGTGGTGTGGTCACTAACCTAGAGCCAGACATCCTGGAGTGCAAAGTCAAGAAGGCCTTAGGAAACATCACTACAAACAAAGATAGTGGAGGTGATGGTTAGCTATTTCAAATTCTAAAAGATGATGCTGTGAAGTGCTACACTCAGTATGTTAGCAAATTTGGAAAACTCAGCAGTGGCCTCAGGACTGGAAAAGATCAGTTTTCATTTCAATATCAAAGAAAGGCAATGCCAAAGAAAGTTCAAACTACTGCACAATTGCACTCATCTCACACTATACCAAAGTAATGCTCAAAATTTTCCAAGTGATGCTTCAACAGTACACAACCTGAGAACTTCCAGATGTTCAAGATGGATTTAGAAAAGGTGGAGTAACCAAGATGATCAAATTGCCATCCTCCACTGGATCATGGAAAAAGCAAGAGAGTTCCAGAAAAACATCTATACCTGCTTTATTGACTACACCAAAGCCTTTGACTGTGTGGATCACAACAAACTGTGGAAAATTATTAAAAGAGATGGGTTTGACAGATTCCTGAGAAATCTGCATGCAAGTAAAGAAGCAACAGCTAGAACCAGACATGGAGCAATGGACTGGTTCCAAATTACAAAAGGAGTATATCGAGGCTGTGTATTGTCACCCTGTTTATTTAACTTATATGCAGAGTGCATCGTGTGAAATGCAGGGCTGGATGAAGCAAAAGCTGGAATCAAGATTGCCGAGAGAAATATCTATTACCTCAGATATGTAGATGACACCACTGTTATTGCAGAAAGCAAAGAAGAACTAAAGATCCTCTGGATGAAAGTGGAAGAGGAGAGTGAAAAAACTGGCTAAAAATTCAACATTCAGAAAACAAAGATCATGGCATCCAGTCCCATCACTTCATGGCAAATTGTTGGGAAACAATGGAAACAGTGACAAACTTTATATTCTTGGTCTCCAAAATCACTGCAGATGGCGACTGCAGCCATGAAACTAAAAGACACTTGCTCCTTTGAAGAAAAGGTACAACCAACCTAGACAGTATATTAAAAAGCAAAGACAGTACTTTGCCAACAAAGGTCCATCTAGTCAAGCTATGGTTTTTCCAGTAGTCATGTATGGATGTGAGAGTTGGACTATAAAGAAAGCTGAGCACTGAAGAATTGATGCTTTTGAACTGTGGTGTTCTCAAGGGACTCTTGAGAGTCCCTTGGACTGCAAGGAGATAAACCAGTCTATCCTAAAGGAGATCAGTCCTGGGTGTTCATTGGAAGGACTCATGCTGAAACTGAAGCTCCAATACTTTGGCCACCTGATTCAAATAACTGACTCATTTGAAAAGACCCTGATGCTGAGGAAGATTGAGAGCAGGAGGAGAAGGGGATGATCGAGGATGAGATGGTTGGTTGACATCACCGACTGGATGGATGTGAGTTTGAACAACCTCTGGGAGTTGATGATGGACCAGGAAGCCTGGCATGCTGCAGTCCATGAGGGTGCAGAGAGTCAGACACAACTGAGTGACTGAAGTGCACTTAGTTATACCCAAGCCTGCTCAAATCTTTTCCTCCCTTTTGGGAACTGTCGTAAATGATTTAGTGTGCATTGTTCTTGGAATTTTTTAAAGAAGTGAAAAAGTGAAAGTCGCTCAGTTGTGTCCGAATCTTTGCGACCCCAGGGACTATGTAGCCCATAGAATTCTCCAGGTTAGAGAATGAGTGGGTAACCTTTCCCTTCTCTAGGGGTTCTTCCCAACCTGGATCAAACCCGGGTCTCCTGCATTTCAGGTGGATTCTTTACCTGCTGAACCACAAGGGAAGCCCAAGAATACTGGAGTGGGTATCTTATCCTTCTCCAGGGATCTTCCCAACCCAGGAATCGAACTGGGGTCTCCTGCATTACAGGCAGATTCTTTACCAACCGTGCTATCAGCAAAGCATATCTTACATATAAATATATACTTTCTTCATAAATAGTCATTTTTTTGCAATTTCTATTTCACATATATATCCCAGAGAATTGTCCATTAGTAATATAATTTACCTCATTATTTTTTATTCTTGTCTGTATATAGCTATTAAACATTTATCCTTATGTCAATGTGTGCTTTCTAGTCTTTTATAAATTTTGTTTTCAATTGGAGGATAATTACTTTACAATAGTGGGGTGGTTTCTGTCACACTTCAGCATGAATCAGCCATAGGTATATATATGTCCCTCCCTCTTGAACCTCCCTCCCACCTCCACCTCCATCCCACCCCTCTAGGTTGTCACAGAGTATTGGCTTTGGGTTCCCTGGGTCACACAGCAAATTCCCACTAACTATCTGTTTTACATATGGTAATGTATATGTTTCAATACTATTCTGTCAAATCATCCCACTCTCTCCTTCCCCCACTGTATCCAAAAGTCTGTCCTTCATGTCTGTGTCTCCTTTGCTGCAAATAGGATCATTGGTACCATCTCTCTAGATTCCATACATAAGTGTTAATATATAATATTTGCCTAGTCTTTTTTAAATAATGACAAATGGAGATATACAATTTATAGGATTTTATGAAACATAAAGGAGTTTAAAACTACAAAACATGGTATATAATCAATAGATTATTATAAAGTTTCTAAGTTCACACTTCAGGAAGGATAGTACTATGTATATAGTTTTTAAATTTAAAAGATTTAGATAACAATCTAAATTAACAATCTTTAATTTACCCATTCCAGTATTCTTGGGCTTCCCTTGTGGCTCAGCTGGTTAAGACTCTGCCTGCAATGCAGGAGACCTGGGTTTGATCCCTGGGTTGGGAAGATCCCCTGGAGAAGGGAAATGCTACCCAAGTCAGTATTCTGGCCTGGGGAATTCCATGGACTGTATAGTCCATGGGGTCGCAAAGAGTCGGACACGACTGAGCAAATTTCACTTTCACTTTCTTTAATTTAGATACAGTACAAGTATACATTTCTGTAGGTTTTATGAAATATTCTGAGTCATAGATGTACCACAGGAAACAAAACAATTACCTCATCACAAAAATCTCATATTGCCCCCTTGCAGTCAACTTCACCCCTTACCATACTGCTAGAAAACTACTTTCTGTTCTCTGTCATAATTGTTTTATCTTTTTCAGAATGTCATATGCATCACATCTTATAACATGTCACATCTGAGACTGGGTTCCTTAACTTACCTGCTTTTAAGGTCATCCATGCTGTTGTATGGATCAGGAGCTCCTTGCTTTCTATTGCTGAGCATCCACTGTATGGTCAAAACCACAATTTACTTCTCAGTTCACCTATGGAAGGACAGTTGGGTTATTTCTAGCTTTTGATGATGCTACCATAAGCATTTGTGCTTAGACTTTTGTGTGAATGTAAGTTTTCATTTCTCTAGGAGTCAGTTGGATAGGTCACTTAATAAAGTATGATAAACTTACAAGAAATTTCTAGTTTTCAGAGTGGCTGTAGCATTTTACATTCCTCCTGGAATATATGAGTATTCTAGTTGCTATGTGTTTTTCCTACTTTTTATATACACAATATTTTTTATTTATTTCATCCATTTCAATAGGTATATAGTGATATTTGATTTTGATTCAATTTGCATTTTACTAATAACCAATGATTTGGGGGCTTCCCTGGTGACCCAGAGGGTAAAGAAGCTGCTTGCAGTGCGGGACACCAAGGTTCGATCCCTGAGTTGGGAAGATCCCCTGTAGAAGGGAGTGGCAACCCACTGCAGTATTCTTGCCTCAATAGAGTGAGGATCCTGGCAGACTACAGTCTATAGGATTGCAAAGAGTTGGACACAACTGAGCCACTAACACTTTCTTTTTCACTTTCAATGATTTTGAACATCTTTTAATGGGATTATTTGACCACTGTATATGCTTTTTGATAATGTGTCTGATCGAATCTTTTGGAATTTCATACGAAATCCATTGTTATCTTCTCAATGTTGAGTTTTACTCTTTATCTTTTACTAAAGGATATTGATGAACAGTGCTTCCCTGGTGGCTAAGATGGTAAAGAATCTGCTGCAATGTGGGAGACCTGGGTTCAATCCCTGGATGGATAAGATCCCCTGGAGAAGGGAATAGCAACATACTCCAGTATTCTTGTCTGGGAAATCCCAGGGACAGAGGAGCCTTGCAGCTACAATCCATGGTCTTGCAAAGAGATGGACACAACTGAGATGACATGAAAATTAAAATATTGATGAACAATATTACATTAGTTTCATTGTACAACATAGTGATTCAACAGTCAAATACATTACAAAATGATCACCCTTTTGTAAAGTACAGGCCAGTAACCATCTGTCACCATAAAAAGTTACAGTATTATTCCTTATGCTATATATTATATCCTGTGACTTGTTCAGTTGCTCAGTCATGTCCGACTCTTTGAAACATGGATTGCAAGATGCCAGTCTTCCCTGTCCTTCACCATCTCCCTGGAGCTTGCTCAAAGTCATGTCCATTGAGTCAGTGATGCCATCAACTATCTCATCCCCTGTTGTCCCCTTCTCCTCCTGCCTTTTATCTTTCCCAGCACTGGGGACTTTTGTAATAAGTTGGCTCCTCGAATTAGGTGGCCAAAGTATTGGAGCTCCAACTTAGCATCAGTCCTTCCAATGAAGATTCAGGATTGATTTGCTTCACGATTGACTGGTTTGATCTTGCAGTCCAAGGGACTCTCAAGAGTCTTCTCCAACACCACAGTTCAAAAGCATCAGTTCTTCAGAGCTCAGCCTTCTTGAAGGTCCAACTCTCACATCCATGCCTGACTACTGGAAAAACCATAATTTTGGACAGACAGACCTTTGTTGGCAAAGTAATGGCTCTACTTTTTAATATGCTGCCTAGGATGGTCTTAGCTTTTCTTCCAAGGAGCAAGCATGTTTTAATTTCATGGCTGCAGTCACCATCATAAGTGATTTTGGAACCCCCAAAAAGAAAGCTTGTCACCATTTCCATTGTTTCCCCATCTATTTGCCATGAAGTGATGGGATTGGATGCCATGACCTTTGTTGTTTGAATGTTGAGTTTTATGCCAGCTTTTTCACTCTTCTCTTTCACCTTCATCAATAGGCTCTTTAGTTCCCCTTCACTTTCTGCCATAAGGGTGGTATCATCTGCATATCTGAGGTTATTTATATTTCTCCCGGGAATCTTGATTCCAGCTTGTGCTACATCCAGTGTGGCATTTCACATGATGTACTCTGAATATAAGTTAAACAAACAGGGTGACAATATACAGCCTTGACATACTCCTTTCCCAATTTGAAAGCAGTTGGTTGTTTCATGTCCTGTTCTAACTGTTGCTTCTTGACCTGCATACAGATTTCTCAGGGGGGCCGGGGGTAAGGTAGTCTGGTATTCCCATTACTTTAAGAATTTTCCATAGGTTGTTTTGAGCCACACAGCCAAAGGCTTTAGCCTAGTCAATGAAGCAGAAGTAGATGTTTTTCTGAAATTCTCTTGCTTTTTCTATGATCCAACTGAGGTTGGCAATTTGATCTCTAGTTCCTCTACCTTTTCTAAATCCTGCTTGAATATCTGGAAGTTCTCAATTTATGCACTGTTGAAGCCTCGCTTGGGGAATTTTGAGCATTACCTTCCTAGTGTGTGAGATGAGTCCAATTGTGCAGTAGTTTGAACATTCTTTGGCATTGCCTTTCTTTGGGATTGGAGTGAAAATAGGCCTTTTTCAGTCCTCTGGCCACTGCTGAGTTTTCCAAATTTGCCAACATGTTGAGTGAAGCACTTTTACTGCATCATCTTTTACAATTTGAAATAGCTCAGCTGGAATTCCAGCATTTCCACTAGCTTTGTTCATAGTGATGCTTACTGAGGCCTGCTTGACTTCACACTCCAGGATGTCTGGTCTACATGAGTGATCACACCATCGTGCCTATCTGGGTCATGAAGATCTTTTCTGTATAGCTGTTCTCTGTATTCTTGCCACCTCTTCTTAATATCTTCAGCTTCTGTTAGGTCCAAACCATATGTGTCCTTTATTGTGTCCATCTTTGCATGAAGCATTCTGTTGGTATCTCTAATTTTCTTGAAGAGATCTTTAGTCTTTCCTTTTCTAATGTTTTACTCCATTTCTTTGCATTGATCACTTAGGAAGGCTTTCTTATTTCTCTCTGCTATTCTTTGGAATGCCACTTTCATATAGGTATATCTTTCCTTTTCTCCTTTGCCCTTTGCTTCTCTTCTTTTGTCAGCTATTTGTAAGGCCTCTTCAGAGAACCATTTGCCTTTTTGCATTTCTTTACCTACGGATGGTTTTGATCACCACCCCCTTTACAATGTTATGAACCTCTGTCCAAAGTTCTTTAGGCATTTTATCAGATTGAATCCCTTGAATCTATTTCTCATTTCCACCATATAATCCTAAGGGATTTGATTTAGTTTATACCTGAATGGTCTAGTTGTTTTCTCTACTTTCTTCAATTTAAACCTGAATTTAGCAATAAGAAGTTCATGGTCTGAGCCACAGTCAGCTCCCATTCTCACTTTTGCTTACTGTGTAGAGCTTCTCCATCTTTGGCTGCAAAAAATACAATCAATCTGATTTCAGTATTGACCATCTGGTGATGTCCATGTATAGAGTTACCTTTTGTGTTGTTGGTAGAGTGTGTTTGCTATGACTAGTACTCTCTCTTGGCAAAACTTTGTTAGCCTTTGCCCTGCTTCATTTTGTACTCCAAAGCCAAACTTGTCTGTTACTCCAGGTATCTCTTAGCTGCCTACTTTTGCATTCCAGTCTTCTGTGATGAAAAGAATGTTTTTTTGGTGTTAGTTCTAGAAGGTTATGTGGGTCTTCATAGAACTGTTCAAGTTTAGCTTCTTTGACATCCTGTAACTAATATATTTTAAATTTGGAATCTTCTATTCTTAATCCCTTTATCTATTTAACAAGTTTTCTCTCTGTATCTAAAGTCTGTTTCTGTTTTGTTTTGCTTGTTTTTGTTTTTTAGATTCCATATGTAATCATCACACAGTATTCATCTTTCTCTGTCTGACTTATTTCACTTAATACTCTCTAGGACCATCTATGTTGGTATGTTGTCACAAATGACATGATTTCATTCCTTTTTATGACAAAGTGATATTTCATTGTGACACACACTACTTCTTTTTTATTCATTCATCTATCTATTGATAGACAAATAGATTGCTTCCATATCTTGACCATTATAAATAATGTGGCTGTGAACATATAAGTACATATATATTTTTGAGTTGGTGTTTTCTTGTCTTTGAATAAATGCCAGAATTGCACGATCATATGGTAATTCCATTTTAAATATTTTGAGGAGCCTCCATATGGTTTTTATAGTGGCCATACCAATTTAAAGTTTCCATCAACAGTGCACAAAAGTTCCCCTATCTCCATAGTCTCTGCAATATTTTTTATTTTTTGTCTTTTTTGATGATAGCCATTCTGAAAAGTGTGAAGTGGTACCTCACTGTGGTTTTGATTTGCATTTCCCTGATAATTAGTGATGTTGAGTATTTTTTCATGTGTCTGTTGGCCATCTGTATGTCTTCTTTGAGAAATGTCTATTTAGGTCGAATGCTCATTTTTCTAAATGGATTCTTTTTTATACTGAGTTGTGTGATTTCTTTAGGAAATTTTGATCTTAAACCTTAGCAAATATATTGTTTGAAAATATTTTCTCCCATTTGGTAGGTTGACTTTTAACTTTGTTAATGATTTTCTTCCCTGTGCAAGTTTTATGGTTCACGGTAGTCCCATTTATTTGTTTATGCTTTTGTTTCCTGAGGGGACAGATCCAAAACTTATTGCTAAGATCAATACCAAGGAGCATACTTAGTTGCTTGTTATTTATTTATTTATTTTGGTAGGGATGAACTGAACTGAGGGGTTTAATGGATTTAGGTGTTATATTTAAGTCTTGAATCCATTTTGAGTTTATTTTTGTGTGTGGTGTAAAACTGTTGTTCAGATTAATTCTTTTTCATATAGCTGTTCAATTTTCACCATTTGTTGAAGAGGTTGTCTTTTTTCCATTGGATATTCTTCCCTCCCTTGCTGTAGATTAACTGATCATATAAGTATGGCTATATTCTCTGCTCTCAATCCTATTCCATTGATCTCTGCATCCACTTTCATGCAAGCACCATACTGCTTTTATTACTATAGCTTTATGGGATAGTTTCAAATCAGGAAGTGTGATATCTTCAGCTTTGTTCTTCTCAAGATACTTTTTGGTTATTTGGAGAATTTGTGTTTCCATAAAAAATAAATTTGTATTATTAGTTCTGGTTCTGTGGAAAATGCCCTTGGTATTTGATAAGGATTCCATTGAATCTGCAGATTGCCTTGGGTAGTATGGTCATTTTAACAATATTAATTCTTCCAATTGATGAACATCTTTCCATTTGTATGTATCATCTTCAATTTCTTTCATCAATATCTTATAGTCTTCAGTGTAAAGGTATTTCACCACCTGGTTAGGTTTATTCCTAGATATTTCTTTCATTATGCTGAAATAGTAAATGGAATTGTTTTCCTAATTTCTTTCTGATACTCCAATTTTAATGTAAAGAAGTGCAATAGATTTATTTTATATTAATTTTGCATACTGCAGAAAGTGAAAAGGAACTAAAAAGCCTCTTGATGAAAGTGAAATGGGAGAGTGAAAAAGTTGGCTTAAAGCTCAACATTCAGAAAACTAAGATCATGGCATCTGGTCCCATCACTTCATGGCAAATGGATGGGGAAACAGTGGAAAAAGTGTTGGACTTTATTTTTGGGGGCTCCAAAATCACTGCAGATGGTGACTACAGCCATGAAATTAAAAGGTGCTTACTCCTTGGAAGGAAAGTTATGACCAACCTAGATAGCATATTCAAAAGCAGAGACATTACTTTGCCAACAAAGGTCCATCTAGTCAAGGCTATGGTTTTCCCTGTGGTCATGCATGGATGTGAGAGTTGGACTGTGAAGAAAGCTGAGTGCCAAAGAATTGATGCTTTTGAACTGTGGTGTTGGAGAAGACTCTTGAGAGTCCCTTGGACTGCAAGGAGATCCAACCAGTCCATTCTAAAGGAGATCATTCCTGAGTGTTCTTTGGAAGGAATGATGCTAAAGCTGAAACTCCAGTATTTTGGCCACCTTATTGAACAGTTGACTCATTGGAAAAGACTATGATGCTGGGAGGGATTGGGGGCAGGAGGAGAAGGGGACGACAGAGGATGAGATGGCTGGATGGCATCACTGACTTGATGGACATGAGTTTGAGTGAACTTCAGGAGTTGGTAATGGACAGGGAGGCCTGGCGTGCTGCAATTCATGGGGTCGCAAAGGGTCAGACATGACTGAATGACTGAACTGACTGACTGCATACTGCAACTTTACTGAGTTCATTTCTTATTTCTAATAGTTTTTTTGATTTTTTTTTATAGTGTTTTCTATGTTTAGTATCATATCATCTGAAATAGCAACCCACTCCAGTACTCTTGCCTGGAGAATCCCATGGACAGAGGAGCCCCGTAGGCTGCAGTCTCTGGGGTCGCTGCGAATCGGACACGACTGAGTGACTTTACTTTCACTTTTCACTTTCATGCATTGGAGAAGGAAATGGCAACCCACTCCAGTGTTCTTGCTTGGAGAATCCCAGGGATGGGGGAGCCTGGTGGGCTGCCGTCTAAGAGGTCACACAGAGTCAGATACGACTGAAGTGACTCAGCAGCAGCAGCAGCAGCATCTGAAACAGTGACAGCTTTACTTCTTCCTTTCCAATTTGGATGCATTTCACTTTTCTTCTTTCTTGTCTGATTGCTATGGCTATGCTGAAAAAAAGGTGTCTTGTTCTTGATCTTAGTAGAAATACTTTCAGCTTTTCATTATAGAATGTTGACTATGGTGTGGAAAACCATTAAATGGAAGACTATAAAACATTGTAGCTGCAATGGTGAAAGAAAAAACTTAGAAGGGCAGATTCTTTGCCACTGCACCACTTGGGAAGCCCAAGAGATCTTTTTAGGCTAACTTGTTAAATGAGTATATACTGGTAAGTAAGACAGATGGGGTCCTCATTCTCATGGAGCTTATATTCTACTCCAGGGAAACATGCAACATACAAATAAGCAAACACAGGCATCAGGTGTTTATAAATTCTGAGTCAAAATAAGTATGGAATGGAAGATAATCATGTGGGGGCATGATGTTTTATATGGGGTGGGTGTGGAAGGTATTTCTGACTAGATGTTAAAACAGAGAGCTGAAGGAACTGACAGGATGAGTTCTATAAACATCTGCAGGCAATAGGGTTTTAATAAGAAGCAGCACATGAAAAACAGGCAGAAACAAGCTTAGTATGTTAAATTTCTTGGCCATTTGTTATTCCTTCTGTGAGTCACTTGTTCATACACTTTCTCTACATTCCCACAGGGTCATTCCTTTTTTCCTATTAATAAATAGGAACTCAGTATATTATGGCTAGTCATCTTTTATTTATGTTGCAAATATTTTCTCCCATTTTTTTTTTTAAGAAGAATTCCATACTGGGTAATTTTATTGTTCCTTGTGAACAGGAGTTTTAAAGTTTTTTGTCTTGTGGAAGAAGGTTTTCTTGAACAAGTCATTTTTATTTTTCTTGTGAAAATAGAGGTCTTACTCATTGCAGATAAGTTATCCTCAAGTGCTTTATTTTTTATTGCTCTCCTGGCCCTTCTAGTATTCCTTCAGGAGCTCTTTTATCTGTTATTGCCATGTCCTAGGGTGTTGGAGAAGACTCTTGAGAGTCCCTTGGACTTCAAGGAAATCCAACCAGTCCATTCTGAAGGAGATCAGCCCTGGGATTTTTTTGGAAGGAATGATGCTAAAGCTGAAACTCCAGTACTTTGGCCACCTCATGCAAAGAGTTGACTTATTGGAAAAGACTCTGATGTTGGGAGGGATTGGGAGCAAGAGGAGAAGGGGACGACAGAGAATGAGATGGCTGGATGGCATCACTGACTCGATGGACGTGAGTCTGAGTGAACTCCAGGAGTTGGTGATGGACAGGGAGGCCTGGCATGCTGCGATTCATGGGGTCGCAAAGAGTCGGACACGACTGAGCGACTGATCTGATCTGATCTGAGGGAATACACCTGCAATGCAGGAGACCCTGGTTTGATTCCTGGGTTGGGAAGATCTACTGGAGAAGGGAAAGGCTACCAACTCCAGTATTCTGGCCTGGAGAATTCCATGGACTGTATAGTCCATGGGGTCGCAAAGAGTCGGAGACGACTGAGCAACTTTCACTTTCACTTTCAGGGAAGATGTAGTACTCTAGAATCACCACTAGCTGCTGTCTGTCATTCCAAGAAATGGATCTGCTCAATGAACCTCACAGCTATACACTGGGTAGAAGTTATTTTTCCTTCATGAAATGAAGAAATTAGATTTGGAATGATTTAATGGGGCTCAGAGATAACCTTAGAGTGAGTGCATTTGTAGGGTGTCTTTGGGTGGCTTTGAAAATGGCTTAGTGATGGGGTAGTCATAAATTCTTCCCTCCCCACATATTCCTAAGATTCCAGGAAGGTATATAACAAGGAAATGCAGAACACAATGAGGAATGGAAAGATAGTCAGATAGTTCAAAAGCTTGGACTGATTACAAACTCATTATGTGTCTTCTAGATACAGCATTCAGCAACTTTGAGATATAGTTCTCAGATCTGACAGAGGATCGGAATCATTCCCATGGCTTTCTGAAAATGAAAAACTTAAATCAAGAAACTGTAATTCTCTATGTATGGTGTGAGTCTTGGAAACTAATTTCAAAGCCAAATGGGCAATGCAAACTTCAAGTTCATATCTTGCCAATTGTCTATATGTATCTACCACATCTGTTCTGTTTCCAAAACAACTTCAGAGCACTAGAATAATAATGTTTTGTAAGAATGATGAGTGGTAAATATTTTATAATATTGAGTGTAGAGGCTTTTAATCATTCAGCTTTATGAAATGAAACATACCTCACATTTGTAAGATTTTCTTGTTTGTTGTTTAATATGGAGTATTTTAACTTGCTCTTGTTCCATTTCTTTCCACTAGTTTGTTATTTTGTCAGAAGTAGGAATCATTTCAACTTTTTCCATTATAACATCCAAAAAGGTCAAGAACAATATTGAAAGGTGGTTTATAAGCATATTCATATCTGACCACATGCTCCATAAATCAGGAAACAGACTAAATCACTATTAATTCTTAAGAGTTAGGTGTCTAAACAGCATAATTAGGTTCTCTATGTATTAACCATAAAGAAAGATGTCTTATTGTTAACAATCATCATAAAAAGTAACCAACTCTAAGGCCAAACAGAAGAACTTCCTAATATTGAGTGAAGTTCTAAACCATCAAGAGGATATTCAAGTAGTGTGGTTAGAAAATAAAACATATATAGAAATTCAAATAGCAGAATGTACAAGTAATGTGATTTCTTTCTGAAAGATCAGATTTGAGTGCATGAGGGAGACTTGGGAGACATGTGGAGGATGCAGTTCCAGGCAGCTTTTGCTATTTTTATGGCCCTAAAAAATCATTGTAGGAGTATGTCATTCTAACCCCAGTCACAAGACAGAAAGATACTCTTCCTTGCCCTAACCTCCACACAACTGCAAAACTAAGTTTATGATTCTCTCAGGAACCATGACTCACTTTGGAAGAATCAGAGGCCAACACAAGCTGTCAAGTCTTCTGCTTCTGACTGGGACAGAGCAGCCCACATTTTCAGACCTCCATCTATGAAACTGTGTTTTACTCAATTCATCCTCAGTCTAGCTGTATACTTTTCCATGTTCCCCATCATCCAGCTTCTTACTTGCATCTCTAGTCTTTGTTTCTCCCTGGGTTCCACTCCTCATACTCTGTACTCCACAAGGATAACAAAAACATCACAACATAAGCATCCTTGTTTACTTCTTTGTACTTTCTAAGAAGCAGTCTATTTGTACTACTCAGCTTTTGCATTATTTAACTCTGGACATCATTTTATACTCAATATAGGAGACAAATGAAGAAATTAAAAAGGGTTACAATTATATATATAAACTATATACTACATGGTATTATTATATTTTATATAATGTATAATATTATGTTCTTGTTGTTCATTCACTAAGTCGTGCCTGATACTTGCGATCCATGGAAAGTAGCTCACCAGGCTTCACTGTCCTTCACTATCTCCTGGATTTGCATGAACTCATGTCCATTGAGTCAGTGATGCCATCCAACCATCTCACCCTCTTTTGTCTCCTTCTCCTCCTGCCCTCAATCTTTCCCAGCATCAGAGTCTTTTGCAATGGGTCAATTCTTCGCATCAGGTGGCCAAAGTATTGGAACTTCAGCTTCAGTATCAGTCTTTCCAATGAATATTCAAGGTTGACTTCCTTTAGGATTGATTGAATTGACCTTCTTGCAGTTCAAGGGATTCTCAAGAGCCCTCTCCAACACCACAGTTTGGAAGCATCAATTCTTTGGTGCTCAGCCTTCTTTATGGTCCAACTCTCACATCCATACATGACTGCTGTAAAAGCCATAGCTTTGACTATAGGGACCTTTGTTGGCAAGTGATGTCTCTGCTTTTTAATATGCTGTCTGGGTTTGTCATAGCTTTCTTTCAAGGAGCAAGCATCTTCTAATTTCATGTCTGCAGTCACCATTGACAGTGATTTTAGAGCCCAAGAAAATGAAATCTGCCACTGTTTCCAATTTTCCCCATCTATTTGCCATGAAGTGATGGGACTTGATACAAAGATCTCCATTTTTTGAATGTTGAGGGGTTTTTTTTTTCAGTTTTTTTTTAAATTTTATTTTATTTTTAAACTTTACAATATTGTGTTAGTTTTGCCAAATATTGAAATGAATCCACCACAGATATACATGTGTTCCCCATCCTGAACCCTCTTCCCTCCTCCCTCCCCATACCATCCCTCTGGGTCGTCCCAGTGCATGTTGAGTTTTAAGCCAACTTTTTCACTCTCCTCTTTCACCCTCATCTAGAGGCTCTTTAGTTCCTCTTCAATTTCTACTATTAGAGTGGTATCATCTGCATATCTGAAGTTGTTGATATTTTTCCTGGCAATCTCTTGATTCTACCTCATGAGTCATCCAGTCTGGCATTTTGCCTGATGCACTCTTCATATAAATTAATAAGCAGGGAGACAATATATAATCCTGACATATTCCTTTACCAATTTGGAACCAGTCCATTGTTCCACGTCCGGGTCTAATTATTGTTTCTTGCCCTGCATACAGATTTCTCTGGAGGCAGGTAAGGTGGCCTGGTATCCCCATCTTTTGAAGAATTTTCCACGGTTTGTTGTGACCCACAAAGTCAAAGGCTTTGGTGTCGTCACTGAAGCAGATGTTTTCTGGAATTCTTTTGCTATGATCCAATGGATGTTGGCAATTTGACCTCTAATTCCTCTGCCTTTTCTAAATCTAGCTTGTACATCTGGAAGTTCTTGGTTCATGTACTAAGCCTAGGTTGAAGGATTTTAAGCATTACCTTGTTAGCATGTGAAATGAGTGAAATTGTATGGTAATTGGAACATTCTTTGGCATTGCCCTTCTTTGGGATTGAAATGAAAACTGACCTTTTCCAGTCCGGTGGTCATTACTGAATTTTCCAAATTTGCTGGCATATTGAGTGCAGCACTTTCACAGCATCAGCTTTTAGAATTTGAAATAAGCTCAGCTGGAATTCCACCACCTCCATAAGCTTTGTTCCTAGTGATGCTTCCTAAGGCCTACTTGGCTCCACCCTCAGCGTGACCACACCATCCTGGTTATCTGTGTCATTAAGACCTTTTTTGTATAGTTCTACTGTGTACTCTTGCCACCTCTCTTAATCTCTTCTATTTTTGTTAGGTATTTGCCATTGTTGTCCTTTATGGTACCTATCTTTATATGAAATGTTCCCTTGGTATCTCCAATTTTCTAGAAGATATAATATATTAAATGTTATATTTTATGTATGTTATATATATATATATACACACACACACACACATATAACAGAATAAAAACTTTATGCTCCCAACCATATACTGTGCCAATGATTGGGTATTATGGGTACAAAAATAAATAAATAAATAAGTCTATTTTTCTGGGAAGTAGGGATGCAACCCTGCATGGTTTATTCTACCTAGCCTTCCCTCAGTAGATCAGGCCAAGGCTAGATTTCATCTGTATCTTTGCTCAGTTCTTTCTTTTTATCCTGGTTTCTTTTATTGGTTCTTGAAGAATTCTCCCTGAATAGATCACATGAACACCAATCCCTGCCTCAGGTTCTGTATTTCTGCTTTTAAGGGACCCCAACAGAAAAAATGTCTAAAAAGAACTTTTAAGGATCTTGCTATATGCTAAGTGACTTTCTATAATTCCAAGCTTTTTGATACTGACATTCTGTTGTTTTTTTTAAACTCTTCCTTGAGATGACCTTGAGGAGAAAAGCAAGAGAGCCAGATTGTTCATATTGTAATGAACTCTTATTTTCATAAAAAATTTACCTTACCTTCTCTTCAGATCTTCTTACATGCTGTCCCCTAAGTTTAGGACAATTTTCACCTTAGTGTGTGTGTGTGTGTGTGTGTGTGTGTGTGTGTGTCTAGAAAAACTCTAATTTATCCTCAGCTGAGTTTCCTTCAGGAACCCTCCCAGATGTCTCTCTACCCTATTCTCCTAAATCTATGTAATGTATGTGTGTGTCTCTCAAGTATTCTTGTAACACTCTAGAACATCTTCCAGAAATTATATATTATAAACTCAAGAAAGATATGGAATGAGTCTATCTTGATCATTTCTGAATCTCCAAAATCTAGCATAATACCTGACACACAATAAAGATGCCCTTTTAAATAAAAATGAGTGAATATGCAAATGCTAACAAAATGGAAGATATGTTGGATGGTCTTGTTTCTTATTATCCTTAGTATAGTCTTGAACATGATATAGGCTGGGGACAATTTTTCTCACCAGGTGGACATTTGCAGTCTGCCCCTCATCTAGCCTCCTCCAAGCTCTTTCCCACCACCTTTCCAAAGTAGGGCTGTGAATGGGAATGGAAGGCCCTCAATATGACATTTGGAAAGAACTTGAATTAAGATCATTAGATGGCAAACTGCTAAATAGGAACGGACTATATCTCATTTACCTCTTTATTCTAAAATGCTAGCATAGAGTTTAGCAAATGGAAGATAGTCAGAAAATACTGAATAAGAAAATGAGCTGTTTCTTGATGTACAGTCTCAGTTCAGTTCAGTCACTCAGTTGTGTCCGACTCTTTGCAACCCCATGAATTGCAGCACGCCAGGCCTCCCTGTCCATCACCAACTCCCGGACTTCCCTCAAACTCACGTCCATCGAGTCAGTGATGCCTAGTGCCAGGTAAATTATTTAAAAGTAAACTTCTGAATCTAACTTTTCTACCTATCTCTTTCATTGCTAGTTTTTAATACTGTGCTTAACTTCCTCTAGTATCAATTTACATTCCTCTTCCATCATACCTCCGTATATGTTGTTCTCATCATCTAGAGCACCTTCCCTATGCATCCAAATTCCACAGAATCCACAGAAATCCTCAGCTGATTCATGAGGCTTCCTTTCCCAGCATCTTCCAGCTGTTGTTGATCTTCTTCATTGGATTTCATCAATGTAAAACCACAGAAATGTTGTCACCTCCTCTAGGGCAGGAACTCTATCTTAGACACTGAGAATGCAGACATAAATGCCGAAGCACAATCAGCATTCAGTATTCTTTTTAAATGTCAGTATAGTGGAGTGGGGGTTGAACCAAAAATTCTTTCATCATTTTCTGTAATCTAGAGCTAAATTTAGGAATAGAAAAACAGCAGCTTGGGCCCAGGGATATTCATTGGCTGTTAATGTATAGACATTTACAAACATACCCAAATACCCAATGTAGTGAAACGGTTAATGTATTTTTTTTTTCTCCTGTGTGGCAAAGTGAAGTGAAGTCGTTCAGTTGTGTCTGACTCTTTGCAACCCCATGGACTGTAGCCTACCAGTCTCCTCTGTCCATGGGATTTTTCAGGCAATAGTACTGGAGTAGATTGCCATTTCCTTCTCCAGGGGATCTTCCTGACCCTGGGATCGAACCCAGGTCTCCTGCATTGTAGACAGATGCTTAACCATCTGAGCCACCAGGGAAGTGGCATGTGGGATGTTATTTCCATGACCAGGGATCAAACTCACACCACCTGCAGTGGAAACATGGAGTTTTAACTCCTGGACCACCAAAGAAGTTCTAATGTATTCTTAATACTAAAAACAAAACAAAACAGGGTTTTTTTTTTAACCCAATAAGGGTTGTCAACATTATATTAATTTTAAAAATATGAGTGGCTCATATAGAATAAATGAGAAGTTCAGAAGGGAAATAATCTGTATTGTGGCAAAGTGTGGTTGATTTTAATTAATAAATACTGAAGATAAAGTGCAGTCATAGACCTGAGTTGAAGCCATCACACAATTTTATGCCCCTCTCTACTATCTATAGAACATTTCCTTCTTCCTCAAAATAATAAGCACTGAGACAAGAACCCACTTTTATCCTCAAAAGCATTTACATTCTGCAGTTGTTGGAAGTCATGAAGTTTTCAGAACCTCATAGAGAAAGGAAGTAGCACATTGTGGAAAAGAAATGGTACTTTCTGGGGGTAATGGGTTAAAATAGGAAAACTGATATAAAAAGGCTAAATTAATAACTACTGCAACTGAAGGAGGGTGTTTGAGGACATACCCCTGTGGAATACCTTAGGAGTTCTGTGTAAGAGATCAAGACTCAAATGACTTCAAAAGACAGGAAGATAGGGAGTGCTGGAGTCTCTGTTACATCAAAGAAAACTTGTATAACTTACAGGCATTTAAATTTAAAAAATCTGACCACAAGTTTGCAACTCATAGCCCAGGCAGTCTTGTGCTTTTTGTTAATCTGGGAAATACACATGATCCACAGACATGCCCTAAATCTTAAAAAAAAAAAAAAAAAAAAATATATATATATATATATTAATAGCTTCAAGAAAATTGCCAAAATCTCTTAGTGAGTACCACTGAAGTCTAGGTCACATTTCAGCTGGGAAGATGAACGAGACAGTTCTTGTAATAAGAACAGATAACCTCACTACGTTTTCCACTATGATCAGTCAATGGACATTAACAGCATCTTGATTTTGTATTACTGAATAGGAAGGAAATAGTCTCCTAGAGAAAGAAACAATACTTTAACTTTCCTCTATACTTTAACTATACTTTACTTTCCTTTACCAGACGGTAGACTGAAACACACTTAGCACCAAAACAATGTCCAAATCTTAGCTATACTACAGGCTACCTGGGTGCCTTTAGGCAATTCATTGGATTGTCTTACCTTCAATCTGTTTTTTTTTGTTTGTTTTTTTTTTCTTTTTTCGGTTGTGGTAAGAACATTTGGGCTGAAAGGTGTTTTGGGGTTCCTAAAAACTCTGAAAGTTAACTTTATTATAAAACTGTTTATAATGTATTCTGTACAACTTTATAGATAGAAAACGTACTTACTAATTTAATCCCTTAATGTAATATTCTCCTAGTTAAACATCTCTCCCAAATGGATGTCATCACTATAATTTTTTAAATTTTATTTTTAATTGGAGGATAATTACCTTATAATTGTATTGATTTTCACACATCACCATGAATCAGCCGTAAGTATATATAACTCTCCTCCCTCTTGAACTTCCTTTCCTCCCACATCTCCCCACCCTTCTTGGCTTTCACAGAACACCAGGTCTGTGTTCCTTGCACCATAGGGAAAATTCCCATTGGCTGTCTATCTTACATATGGTAATGTGTATGTTTCAATGCTCCTCTCTCAAATCATCCCACCCTCTTTATCCACCACTGTGTCCACAAGTCTGTTAAAGTGTGTGTGTCTGTTTGTGTTAGTCACTTAGTAGTATCTGACTTTTTGTGACCCCATGGACTGGGGCCTGCCAGGCTCCTCTGTCCATTGAATTCTCTAGGCAAGAATATTGGAGTGGGTTGCCATTCCTTTCTCCAGGGGATCTTCCTGACCTAGGGATCAAACCTGGGTCTCCTGCACTTTGGGCAGATTCTTCACCACAAGTCTGTTGAGGACGGCAGTAAGATTTATCAAGGGGCACTTAGTGTGAAACAGACACACACACTTTAACATACTTGTGGACACAGTGGTGGATAAAGAGGGTGGGATGATTTGAGAGAGGAGCATTGAAACATACTCATGAACTATATAGTCCATAGAATTCTCCAGAATTCTCCAGAATCCTGGAGTAGGTAGCCTTTCCTTTCTCCATGGATCTTCGTAATCCGGGGAATGAACCCAGGTCTCCCGCATTTCAGGCAGATTCTTTACCAGCTGAGTCACAAGCAAAGCCCAAGAATACTGTTGCGGGTAGCCTATCCCTTCTCTAGGGGATCTTCCTGACCCAGGAATCAAACCAGGGTCTTCTGCATTGCAGGTGAATTCTTTACCAACTGAGCCATCAGGGATGCCTATCAAGGGGATTTACTATCATCCAAATATATCTATGAAATGCCCTTCAGTAAGCAATTTTAAAGCTTTTTTCAAAAGATTGAAAGTGGGTTTGTAAAGTATGATTTGTTCTTATTGGAGATATCCCCTGGTGATATCACTTCACTTCTAAGTACCATGAATAATAAAAAAAAACAACAATAATAATACCCAGTCTCATAGATCATTTAGTATGTGGCTGCAATCTTTGACATGCCTTAAGAGAATTTAATCTTCACAGGTAAGATTAGGTAACTAAGTAAGACAGGTACTCCAATTTTACAGCTGAGGAAACTGAGGCACATAGAGGTTATATAAGTTGATGCAAGCCATACAGCTGGAAAGTGTTAAAGCCAGAGTGCAACCTAGTTAGTCTGACTGCCTGATATTCATCCTAAAATTCTGCTGAGAATTGTCCAGTTTGATATCTAGATCATAATGTCTAGCACTCATTTCTTCCCAGTAATTGCTTAGTATTTTCCCATATCCAGAAGTTTGGCACTTTTGCTTTCTGTGATTCTTCAAGCACTTCAACTTCAAGTCTTTTCCAAAGACCTCTATACATAAGTTAAGCATTCTTATTTTGGGTCTCCATTTAATGTGATTGTTTACTCTTTTCAGTTATAAATCCTTGAGAGAGATAAATCATCAACCGAGAGGTAATTGTCATTCTGTCTACCATTTGTTAACCTGGGCATGGGTCTGCCCCTCTTTGTGCTTTTCTGATTGCCAAACCTTTTGTGTTTCCATTAAAAATTCTAAGTTCCAGTTCCTTCTGGTCTTTGTCACTTTTAAGTATTTAGTGTCACTCAGTTGCCTCAGATCAACAAATGTCTGCGTTGTGTTAGTCTCTCAGTTATGTCCAACTCGTTGGGACCTGATGGACTGTGACCCACCAGGGTCCTCTGTCGATGGGATTTTTCCAGGCAAGAATACTGGAGTGGGTTCCATTCCCTTCTCCAGCAGACACACATGCAGCAGATAAAAAATAAATAAATAAAAAAGCCTGACAATGCTTTTAGAAATGACCACCATGCTCTGTGCCCACATCCTTACAGATTAAATTCGCAGCTCAGGGATGGATGGTGAGCCTGAGGAGACAGCCTGGCAGATGCCAGGAACCATGTCTCAAGATAAGAGGCCTCAGAGGGGCAGGGAGACACGGGGGAAGCTCTCGGTCACAGCTGTTCACAATTAGTGTTCAGATTCGGAGTCCCACCTCGCACGTCCTAAGAGGCGTGCTTCCTGCTGGCAGGATGGCCCGACACAGCGGCAGCCAGCCAAGGACACCGCTAGGACACTTCGACCATGAACTTTGGCAGCATCTCTGTGAGCTTCTCAGTCTCCCAGAACCACTTAGGATTTCCAGAGACCACTACTGCCCTCTGGAAATCTCCAGGCCCTCACAATGCCTTCAGGTAATAAGTGTCTTCTCATTGGTTGAGCCTACCCCCCACCTCCACTCCACTCCACACAACAGCCCCGCAGGAAGGAAGGGCAGGATAAAGGCCCCAAACCAAGGGCCCGGCGTGGGCTTGGGGCCCTGTGTCAGCAGTGCTGAGCACTAACTACATTCCACCCCACGGCCCAGGGGTCAGCTCACCCCTCTTCCCCACGGCCCAGGGGTCACCTCATCCCTCCACCTACACGGTCCAGAGGTCACTTCACCCCTCCCCCCATGGCCCAGGGGTCACCTCACCCCTCCACCTACAGGGTCCAGAGGTCACTTCACCCCTCCCCCCACGGCCCATGGAGACTATAAAGTGATGGCTCTTGGGAAATGGGGGCCACAGGAAAGGAGGCCCAGGCAAAGTCACTGGTCAGAGGCTGTGCTGGTGTGAGGCCAGGGAGAAAGACGGTTCAGATCAAGGCGGCCGGGGACCAGCACCATGGCGCGGTGTCGGGGCCTGTGAGACGGCCCTGCGGGGCCTCAGGGCCTTGTGGAGACCACGGTCATGGCTGGGCCACTGGGTGCTGACTGGCGACTGGTGGCTGGGTGGTGCTCGCGCCACGTGTAGGAGCGGCTCCAGCTGGAGACGGCTCCCCACTTGCCTCTTGGGGCCTCTCAGACAGGGTCTGAGGGGGCAAAGAGAGGCGGGGAGTGTTTTGTAGGGTGCGGGCTCTAGGTGCAGGCTCGGCTGGCCTCCCAGGCCCTTTGGGCCTCTCCCAGTCCCTCTTCACAAATGCTTATTGACAATGTATTATGTATCAACTGCTAAGAAAATCTGGGTATCAAAAATGAAGATGGCATAGTCCTGACTCTGAAGGAGCTCACAGTTTAGTAAGAGGAGAGAAATAACTTAGAAAATACTGGTGAAACTTCAGAAAGCTCAGTTCAGTTCAGTTCAGTTGCTCAGTCCTGTCCAACTCTTTATGACCCCATGAATCGCAGCACGCCAGGCCTCCCTGTCCATCACCAGCTCCCAGAGTTCACTAAGACTCATGTCCATCGAGTCAGTGATGCAATCCAGCCATCTCATCCTCTGTTGTCCCCCTTTCCTCCTGCCCCCAATCCCTCCCAGCATCAGAGTCTTTTCCAATGAGTCAACTCTTCACATGAGATGGCCAAAGTACTAGAGTTTCAGCTTTAGCATCATTCCTTCCAAAGAAATCCCAGGGCTGATCTCCTTTAGGATCGACTGGTTGGATCTCCTTGCAGTCCAAGGGACTCTCGAGAGTCTTCTCCAACACTACAGTTCAAAAGCACTGTGGTGCCAATTCTTTGGCACTCAGCTTTCTTCACAGTCCAACTCTCACATCCAAACATGACAACAGGAAAAACCATAGCCTTGACTAGATGGACGTTTGTTGACAAAGTAATGTCTCTGCTTTTCAATATGCTATCTAGGTTGGTCATAACTTTCCTTCCAAGGAGTAATCGTCTGTTAATTTCATGGATGCAATCACCATTTGCAGTGATTTTGGAGCCCCCAAAAATAAAGTCTGACACTGTTTCCACTGTTTCCCCATCTATTTCCCATGAAGTGATGGGACCAGATGCCATGATCTCAGTTTTCTGAATGTTGAGCTTTAAGCCAACTTTTTCACTCTCCTTTTTCACTTTCATCAAGAGGCTTTTTAGTTCCTCTTCACTTTCTGCCATAAGGGTGGTGTCATCTGCATATCTGAGGTCATTGATATTTCTCCTGGCAATCTTGATTCCAGCCTGTGCTTCTTCCAGCCCAGCGTTTCTCATGATGTACTCTGCACATAAGTTAAACAAGCAGGGTGACAATATACAGCCTTGACGTACTCCTTTCCCTATTTGGAACCAGTCTGTTGTTCCATGTCCAGTTCTAACTGTTGCTTCCTGACCTGCATATAGGTTTCTCAAGAGGCAGGTCAGGTGGTCTGGTATTCCCATCTCTTTCAGAATTTTCCACAGTTTATGACTTTATAGAGTGTTTTCTTACTGTTCAGTTGCTAAGTGGTATCCAACTCTTTGCAACCACATGAAGTGCATCAGCCAGGCTTCCCTGTCCTCCATCTCTCAGAGTTTGCTCAAACTTATGTCCATCCAGTCAGTGATACCATCCAAGCATCTAATTCTCTGTCATTCCCTTTTCCTCTTTCCCTCAATCTTTCCCAGCATCAGGATCTTTTCCAATGAGAAGGCTTTTTGCATCAGGTGGCCAAGGTATTGGGGCTTCAGCATCAGTCTTTCCAAAGAGTATTCAGGGTTGATTTCCATTAAGATTGACTGGTTTGATGTCCTTGCAATCCAAGGGACTCTCAAGAGTCTTCTCCAGTATCACAATTTCAAAGTATTAATTCTTTAGTGCTCAGACTTCTTTATGGTCCAACTCTCACAGCCATACATGACTATGGGAAAAATCATAGCTTTGACTAGAAAGATGTTTGTCAGCAAAGTTATGTCTTTGATTTTTAATACACTGTCTAGGTTTGTCATAGGATTTCTTCCAAGGAGCAAACATCTTTTAATTCCCTGACTGTAATCACCATCTGCAGTGATTTTGGAGCCAAGAAAACAAAAACTGTCACGTTTCCAATTTTTCCCCATCTATTTGCCATGTAATGTGAGAGTTGGACTGTGAAAAAGGCTGAGTGCTGAAGAATTGATGCTTTTGAACTGTGGTGTTAGAGAAGACTCTTGAGAGTCCCTTGAACTGCAAGGAGATCCTACCAGTCCATTCTGAAGGAGATCAGCCCTGGGATTTTTTTGGAAGGAATGATGCTAAAGCTGAAACTTCAGTACTTTGGCCACCTCATGCGAAGAGTTGACTCATTGGAAAAGACTCTGATACTGGGAGGAATTGGGGGCAGGATGAGAAGGGGATGACAGAGGATGAGATAGCTGGATGGCATCACTGACTCGATGGACATGAGTCTTAGTGAACTCCGGGAGCTGGTGATGGACAGGGAGGCCTGGCGTGCTGCGATTCATGGGGTCGCAAAGAGTTGGACACAACTGAACTGATGGCACCGGGTAACAGAGTGTTAGAGGTCCTTCTTTTTCTACCTGGAACTTTCACTTTCAAATCTGTCCTTTTAGGAGAATGGTTAGGCCTCCTCTCTTCTAAGGCTCATCCTTTCACCAATGGAAGCTGATTTTATTTTACTTATATCATAAACCAGTACTTTACTTAGCAAAAGAATCATAGAATGTTAGAGTTAGAAGGAACTTTGCAGATCTTCTTGGCCAAATTCCTGAGGAAACAAAGGCCCAAAATTTACCCGATGGAGTCAAAAGTATAATTGATTTCTTACATAGTCCTCTGTCCAATTCACAGAGCACATATTTAAGACCCTGAGAATCTGCCCTCAGATTCCATGTTGATCAGAAGAATGCTTGCATGCTAAGTCTCTTCAGTCATGTCTGACTCTTTGCTACCCTATAAACTATAGCTCTTCAGGCTCCTCTGTCCATGGGGATTCTTCAGGCAAGAATACTGGAGTGGATTGCCATCCCTCCTCCAGGGGATCTTCCCAACCCAGGAATCGAACCTGTGTCTCTTTTGTCTTCTGCATTGGCAGGTGGGTTCTTTACCACTGCTGCTAAGTCACTTCAATCGTGTCCAATTCTGTGCGACCCCATAGATGGCAACCTAGCAGGCTCCTTAATGCCTGGGATTCTCCAGGCAAGAATGCTGGAGTGGGTTGCCATTTCCTTCTCCAATGCATGAAAGTGAAAAGTGAAAGTGAAGTCACTCAGTTGTGTCCGACTCTTCATGACCCCATGGACTGCAGCCTACCAGGCTCCTCCATCCATGGGGTTTTCCAGGCAAGAGTACTGGAGTGGGGTGCCATTGCCTTCTCCACTAGCAGCACCTGATTAGAAGAATAGAGTTCATTAAATAAAAGGAAAGATAGTTTGTCTATATTTTTTAATAAATAAAATTGTGATACAGTCATAAATACACATATACATATACATGCACACATACCTTTTTTTATACACAGATTTCTTCAGGTTCAATGCCAATAAAATGTCAGCCATTAATGGACTAGGAGGAGAAAATAAAAGGAAGCTTGAAGGAAGATACAGAAAGAGCCAAAATTAATGCAAGATACAGGAAAATGGGAGGGAAAAACTGAAGAGAGGTTTTAAAGCAAGTCAATTGTAGGATTTAAAGAACAGTAGTTTCCAAAGTTTTTGCTCTTTTCTCAGTCAGTGCTATTAGATGCCATAAATTGCAAGAGAATAGCTTATCACAAAGCAGATTTAGGTGGAATTACTTTTTCTGTGGATCCATCTATTTGATGTTCCATTTCATACCTTGGCACGGTGGAAAAAAGGACATAAACTGCTCTTCAGTATGGAATCTGGCCCAGTGAAAGCATGCCTCACAATTACACATATTGCAAATGTACATGGTGAATAATACATTACTCTTCTCAAGATTTTGGTTTTAGGGGAAAGCTTTTAGTGGGAGTTTGGTGAATTATATTAGGGATTGTGTTCCCCAGAAGTTTAAGATAAGAATTAAATGAAGGTTTTACAATTTTGTTACAATATTTAGAAGTCAGAATATAAGTTGCCAACAATTTTTGCTATTAAAAAAAGAGAAATGATGACTAAGAATCTTTTGGTCATCACTTTGCCTCTTTCCAGTCTCATTTCCTCCTACATGTTTTCTTCTTAACCAGTACAGAGGTGATATAGAAGTAACACAAATACTCTCAATGTTATCATCCGCATAAAGTTTCTGTGGTCTAAAACTTCCTACTACTTTTATGGACTATATCATTACATTGGTACTTCTTAAATATTGTCTTATACTTCTTTGTATCTACAGTAGAGTCTAGAGAAGAAGCAAGCAAAATGAAAAATTTATAAATAAATGTCACACAACTTCCAAATTAATATACTTTTTTAGTATAAGAATTAATATACTTCATTTTCTTAAGACCAAATATTTTCTCTACATTTCCATATAAATATATGCTAGAAAATTCAAACGCATTATAGCTGAAACAAAATTTAAGGTTCTTCTCTACCTGCACTAACCAAACATGATTTTTTTTGCCTGTGTTCACTAACCTAATAAATGGTCCTGTATCTATTTATGACAGAAACCTGAAAAATCATCCCTGATGTTTCCCTCCCACTATCACAATCTGTCTCCAATTCCTATCCCTTCTGTTTCTGGAATATTTCTCAAATCCATCCATCTCTGTGCATTGCCGGCACCTTAGCACTTTCATCTCTCTCCAGAGGTCCTGCGGTAGCCCTGTGACCTATTTTCTCATCCATTCTTTCTAGACTCTCTGCCTCTCAGTTTCTCTTCAGGCATTGATCAGAGGTATCTAGTTAAAATGAAAATTTTGATGAAGCCATTCCTCTGCTTAAAACCATTCTATAAATTTTTATTACTATTAGGACAAAAATTTTAATATTTTGCTTGGTTTTTCAGTTCCTCAATGATTGGTTCCCTAATTCCATTGTAAAACTGCTGAGTTTCCACATCTATACAATGGGGATAATAATTGTACATTTGTCATAAAATTATTATTATAAGGGTTGAATGGATACATATTTGTAAAGCACTTAGGGCTTCCCTGGTGGCTTAGCTGGTAAAGAATCCACCCACAGTGCCGGAGACCTGGGTTCATTCTTTGGGTTGGGAAGATCCCCTGGAGAAGGGAAAGGCTACCCACTCCAGTATTCTGGCCTGGAGAATTCCATGGACTGTACAGTCCATGGGGTCACAAAGAGTCGGACACAACTGAGTGACTTTCACTTTCAAAGCACTTATAGATGTTCCTGGCTGGCATGGAATAAATGCTATACAAATGTTTATTAAATGAAAAAATAAAAAAATCTTATCTTCAGTTATTCTTCCTATATTTTATTTTCTCTATCACATTCTCTCCTTTAATTTCTAGCTACTTCAAGGCTGTTCCCCCTTTGGCTTTATGTCCAATTAAGCCTCTCTACCAGGAATTTCTAGCTCTGACCTTATCCTTGTTATTACCCAGTTTAAAAAGGGAGGTTTTTATGAGGCCCAACTTCCAGACTAAATTAAATTCCCTAAATACAAATTTTAAAGCACTCTTTACTTTTTCTTTGTTGGATTTATCACAGTTTTAAGCATTGGCATGGTTTCCTCCCTAACGCCCATATGCCTAGCTGAACTAGAAGCCCTCGGGTGTTAGCATTAAGACTGTGCTTGTATTGCTTGTGTTCTAATCTCATCATTTATCACAGTAAATAGTCCATGGTAGGCTCCCAATAAACATTTAGAAAATGAACGAATGAATGAAGAAATAATACTCCCAACATTCCATTCTTGTGTGCAATTCTAGAGTTTCATATCTACCTTGAAACAAAATGGCAGTTTAGTCTTGTCAGTTTATGAAAGACAGATATGCCAAAGCTGAGCTTTAGACACTCAGTTTGAGTGACTTTGTACAATGTGATTAGTTCTTTAAAGTTATCTTAATATGAATATTATTACTCAGTGTTATTCTCCTTAAACCTCTGTCTCACACAATGTAGCAAAAGTAATAAACCCCAGCCCAGTAATAATTTATATCCTTAGTCATAAAGAAAGAGTTCAAATAATGTTCTGCTTATAAGATGTTCTCTTGTTATCAGTCACTTTATAATGAGTTGCATAACTCTTTCTAAAAAGGCAAGCATATCTCAGGGTCTTCAACTGAACAACCCTCCCTTTTCCACATGTGGGGTCTCAGAACAGCAAGCAGAGGAAGTCATCTCCACAGCATCCTGCTGTGAAGCATGTGTGAGACTCAATTACACTCCTATGGACCAGTGAGGAATGCTTACTTGTCCTCGTCACCATTTTAGAATGAAAAAACAGACACAGTAAAAAACTTTGTTTCTAAGGAAAGAGTGCAGTTGAATTGCAATTGCTAGAGGGGTAAAAAACACATACTTTTAGCCACCCCTTAAAAAAAGCATCTATTCATTTGTATACTTGCTCTTATGCTCTGAAACATCTCAATCTTGGATTGAGTGATATATGAAGGGATTAATCAGCTTGCCTGTGAGCCAAGCACTCTCCTTGTAGCCAGCTAAGGATATAACCACTTTCATGGCAGCAGGGTGTCTTGACATTATGAGGTAAATTACCTCCTCTTGGATACCAAGTGGTACCAGGAAAAAGTAATTTACCTTCTTCAGGTTACACTCCCCGAGAGGATAAAGCACTCACCTAGATGAGCAAATTGCTTTTCCCTTATCATTATGAAATACCATCCTGCCACAGTGTTCTCTTTGCCCTGGTCCATCAGTGGGCTGATTTTTGTCTTTTTTTTTTTTTTTGCTTTTCTCCCTTTTCAGTGCATAGCTAGGGAAAAAACTCAGCGACAAAATGAAGAGTGCTGTTTTCACTGAAAATGGAAGGCCACAACTTAATGGAGTAATATTGGTTTGGTTATTCCTCAGAATTTGTGTCCTTAAAACAGATGAGATCTAAACTAAAGATTAAAGTGTATTTTCAAACATGAAGTGGAACAGCAAGGTTCAAACATGTTCAACCAGGCTGGTTTTCAGCCACAAAGCAGCAGTCTGACAATAAACATTCTGAATGATAGTTCTCACAATGATTCACTGAAACTACTTACAACTATTTTACTGAAGTCTAGAGCACTAACTCTAGAGTTTAATTTGGCATTTAATGGTCCTGCAACCCCGTTAGTGAGAATGAGGAGATGACCTCTTTCAGGATATCCATGAGTTCTTTTCAGCCATGGGGGCATTGTGTTATGTCCTCAAAACACAATTTTATAAATTATCCTTTATGTTGTCCAAGAGTTAATGTGACCGTCCTCCTCCCAAATGACTCACTCTCTTCTCATCCTCAGAGACAGGTGTGCCATGGATTTGATTGCATCAAAATAAGCACTAACCGAGGATAGAATGTTTACAGAATTAAAGCAGGAGAAAATATTAAACATACATCAAGATAGGCAGGTTTAAAAATACACAAGGGTGTCCTGACCCATCATAGTTTTCATGGAAGAATTAACTTCAAATAGGCAACAATTTTTGTGGTTTGTTTCATTTTGTTTTCTGGGAACACTGCTATACTAATCAAGAAAAATAAAACATAGACCACAAGCCTTCACGTGTACAGCTATTATTTTGGTAATGTGATTTTGCTCTTAAGCTTTATCTTTAAATATGGCCTCAGTTTGCAGCCATGGAAAATTAACATTTAAAAAGTAATAAATACAGCATTTAAAATATGAAATGCTTCCAAACTAATGATATCTTAAGTAATCCTTTGGAGGAAAACAAAATTAAGAGAAAAATAGTATGGAATTAAGCTGCTTTAAATATTAATAGTAAGTAGCAAATGAATGTGATCTAGAGTACTGCTCACTTCTCCTTGGACCCCTGCAAGTCCTTCTTGCATTTCCTTTTCATATTCCCTTTTTTCACAGCTATCTCAATTTTATTATATGAAAGGAATTTTGAAACTAGTGTGTATTACATAAACTTGTTATTTGTATCTCTTTTCCCAGGTACAGCTGGCTCTTAACCTTAATTTATTCAACCTATCATTTATAGAGTGAATATTGTATGCTAGTAATTGTGTTAGACAGTGGGGTTGCTGCATCAGAGAGGACATGGTTGTTCTTGCTCCAACGTACATCAAGTTTGCAGATAGAAAGTTATGTTGTGAGTACACAAATTAGCAAAAGACAAAAAAGGTACATACTTTTATATGTGTGTATATATACACATACTTGATTCTGAGTTGGCAAAAGTAAGCAATAGAAAGGTAAGAGAAAATTGTTTCTGGATAAGATAAAGTATTTGGAACTGAATTTACCTCTATATATGAAATAACTCAAAACTGAACAAAATATATGGAAAAATGGCATAGAGTATTAAATCAGTTCAGTTCAGTTCAGTAGCTCAGTCTTGTCTGACTCTTTGTGACCCTATGGACTACAGCACGCCAGGCCTCCTGTCCATCACGAACTCCTGGAGCTTGTTCAAACTCATGTCCATTGAGTTGGTGATGCCATCCAACCATCCCATCCCCTGATGTCTCCTTCTCCTCCTGCCTTCAATCTTCCCCAGCATTAGGGTCTTTTCAAATGAGTCACCTCTTTGCATCAGGTGGCCAAAGTATTGGAGTTTCAGCTTCAACATCAGTCCTTCGAATGAACACCCAGGACTGATCTCCTTTAGGATGGACTGGTTGGATCTCCTTGCAGTCCAAGGGACTCTCAAGAGTCTTCTCCAACACCACAGTTCAAAAGCATAAATTCTTCAGCACTCAGCTTTCTTTATAGTTCAACTCTCACATCCATACATGACCACTGGAAAAACCATAGCCTTGAAACTAGACGGACCTTTATTGGCAAAGTAATGTCTCTACTTTTTAATATGTTGTCTAGGTTGGTCATAACTTTCCTTCCAAGGACTAAGCGTCTTTTAATTTCATGGCTGCAATTACCATCTGCAGTGATTTTGGAGCCCAAAAAATTAAGTCTGCCACTGTTTCCACTGTTTCTCCATCTATTTGCCATGAAGTGATGGGACCAGATGCCATGATCTTAGTTTTCTGAATGTTGAGCTTTAAGCCAACTTTTTCACTCTCCTCTTTCACTTTCATCAAGAGGCTCTTTAGTTCTTCACTTTCTGCCTAAAATTTGGTGTCATCTGCATATTTGAGATTATTGCTATTTCTCCCAGCAATCTTGATTCCAGCTTGTGCTTCATCTAGCCCAGTGTTTCCATTGATGTACTCTGCATATAAGTTAAATAAGTACAGTGACAATATATAGCTTTGATGTACTCCTTTTCCTATTTGGAACCAGTCTGTTGTTCCATGTCCAGTTCTAACTGTTGCTTCCTGACCTGCATATAGATTTCTCAAGAGGCAAGTCAGGTGGTCTGGTATTCCCATCTCTTGAAGAATTTTCCATAGTGTATGGTGATCCACAGTCAAAGGCTTTGGCACAGTCAGTAAAGCAGAAGTAGATGTTTTTCTGGAACTCTCTTGCTTTTTCCATGATCCAGCGGATGTTGGCAATTTGATCTCTGGTTCCTCTGCCTTTTCTAAAACCATATTGAACATCCGGAAGTTTATGGTTCACATATTGTTGAAGCCTAGCTTGGAGAATTTTGAGCATTACTTTGCTAACATATGAGATGAGTGCAATTGTGTGGTAGTTTGAACATTCTTTGGCATAGCCTTTCTTAGGGACTGGAATGAAAACCTACCTTTTCCAGTCCCGTGGCCACTGCTGAGTTTTCCAAATTTGCTGGCATATTGAGTGCAGCACTTTCACAGCATCATCTTTTAGGATTTGAAATAGCTCAACTGGAATTCCATCACCTCCACTAGCTTTGTTCATAGGGATGCTTCCTAAGGCCCACCTGACTTCACATTCCAGGATGTCTGTCTCTAGGTGAGGGATCACACCATCATTATTATCTGGGTCATGAAGATCTTTTTTGTACAGTTCTTCTGTGTATTCTTGCCACCTTTTCTTAATATCTTCTGCTTCTGTTAGGTCCATACCATTTCTATCCTTTATTGAGCCCATCTTTGCATGAAATGTTCCTTTGGTATCTCTAATTTTCTTGAAGACATCTCTAGTCTTTTCCATTCTATTGTTTTCCTCTAATTCTTTGCATTGATCACTGAGGAAGGCTTTCTTATCTCTCCTTGCTATTCTTTGGAACTCTGCATTCGAATTGGTTTATCTTTCCTTTTTTTCCTTTGCTTTTGGCTTCTCTTCTTTTCACAGCTATTTGTAAGACCTCCTCAGACAGCCATTTTGCTTTTGCATTTCTTTTTCTTGGGGATGGTCTTGATCCCTGTTTCTTGTACAGTATCACGAACCTCTGTTCCTAGTTCATCAGGCACTCTGTCTGTCAGATCTAGTCCCTTAAATCTATTTCTCACTTCCACTACTTTCTTCAATTTAAGCCCGAATTTGGCAATAAGGAGTTAATGATCTGAGCCACAGTCAGCTCCCAGTCTTGTTTTTGCTGACTGTATAGAGCTTCTCCATCTTTGGCCACAAACAATATGATCAATCCGATTTCAGTGTTGACCATCTGGTGATGTCCACGTGTAGAGTCTTCTCTTGTTTTGTTGGAAGAGGCTGTTTGTTATGACCAGTGCATTCTCTTGGCAGAACTCTATTAGCTTTTGCCCTGCTTAATTCTGTACTCCAAGGCCAAATTTGCTGGTTACTCCAGGTGTTTCTTGACGTCCTACTTTTGCATTCCAGTCCCCTATAATGAAAAGGACATCTTTTTTGGGTGTTAGTTCTATAAGGTCTTGTAGGTCTTCATAGAACCGTTTAGGGGCATAGACTTGGAATACCTTAATATTGAATGGTTTCCCTTGGAGACGAACAGAGGTCATTCTGTCATTTTTGCAATTGCATCCAAGTACTGCATTTTGGACTCTTGTTGACTATGAATGTTACTCCATTTCTTCTAAGGGATTCTTGCCCACAGTAGTAGATATAATGGTCAGTTCAGTTCAGTCACTCAGTCGTGTCCGACTCTTTGCGACCCCATGAATCACAGCATGCCAGGCCTATAATGGTCATCTGAGTTAAATTCACCCATTCCAGTCCATTTTAGTTCGCTGATTCCTAAAATGTCGACGTTCACTCTTGCCATCTCCTGTCTGATCACTTCCAATTCATTAAATACCAGGCTATTAAGGACAAGACGGGGAAGAAATGAGGTGAGTCCTACAAATTCCTTAGTTTACTATCTTGAGATAGTTTCTAAGCTACAATAGGGGGAAGGGAAAACCTAGGCAGAGCCTGGTCAGATTTGAGATTTTTGACCTGATGGTTCAGAGAGGTCAAATTAGCTGGAGTAAGCAGGACAGAGTACTGCAGAGGAGAATCTCCATAGAAAGAGGACTCTTCAAAAAAATAAAAAAAAGAGAGAGAGAGAGAGAGAGAACTGTAGATGTCTCTGTGGGGCACTTTTGAGCCTACAGCAGAGTATTAATAAACTCATGTATGTTCTAAATCTACACAAATCAGTGGAGGGAAAAAAAACCCAAAATACTTAGAAGTTATGCAAGAAAATGGTGCCTTTTCCCACCAATCAGACTATAATTTGTATACCTAGTTCATAATTTATAGGGTATTAGGTACAGTACCAGAATTGTCTTGCCTCAGTAATAATGGAATAATTATGCTAGATTAATCACTGTTTTTATCCTACTTAACATTTTTTAAAAGCAAGACTAAAAAGAATCAACCTGTTTCTAAGTAATGAACTGCATCCCAGAGCAAAGCTCACAATGCTAGGCATCCATTCAAAATCAGCAAAATGCAAAGAAATAAGATATGAATTCTGAATAAGAGAAAAATCAATCAATTAAAGTAAACAAGAACTGATGCAGACATTAGGGTTTGCAGACAAGGACATTAAGTGGTTCTTATAATTGTATTACATATTTTTAAGAACTTAAATAGTGACATGGAAAATATAAAAATGGCAAGTTCAAATTTATAGACATGAAAACTTCTATGTCTGAATGGGAAAATGCAGTGGATGGGAATAGTAGCAGATTAATCTTTACAAAGAAAAAAATTGCTGAACTTGAAGACATAGAAGTAAAAATTATAAAAAATGAAGCATATGAATGAAAAAGAATTTTCAAAAACTCAGTGAGTTATAGGGAAACTTTACAGTCTAACATCATGTAAGTGCTATCCTTGATGAGAAAGTCAAAACATAAAGATATTAAAAGAGATAATGGTCAAAATTTTTCCTCAATCTTTCCCAGCATCAGGGTCTTTTCCAATGCATTGGCTGTTCGCATCAGGTGGCCATAGTATTTGAGCTTCAGCTTCAGCATTAGTCCTTCAAATGAGTATTCAGGGTTGATTGCATTTGGGATTGAGTGGTTTGTCCAAGGGACTCTCAAGAGTTTTTTTCAGCACCATAGTTTGAAAGCATCAATTCTTTAGAGCTCTGCCTTCCTTACAGTCCAGTTCTCACATCTGTATATGACTACTGAAAAGACCATAGCTTTGACCATTAGGACCTTTGTTGGCAAACTGATGTCTCTGCTTTTTAAAACACTGCCTAAGTTTCTCATAAATTTCCTTCCAAGAAGCAAGCATCTCCTTATTTCATAGCTGCAATCACCCTCTGCAGTGATTTTAGAGCCCAAGACAAGAGAACCTGTCACTGCTTCCACTTTTTCCCCTTCTATTTGCCATGAAGTGATGGGAATGGATGCCGTGATCTTAGTTTTTTTAATACTGAGTTTTAAGCCAGCTTCTTTACTCTCCTCTTTCACCCTCATCAAGGGACTCTTTGGTTCCTCTTTGCTTTCTGTCATTAGAGTGGTACCATCTGGATAACTGAGCTTGATATTTCTCCCAGCAATCTGATTCCAACTTGTAACTCATCCAGCCTGGCATTTCACACAATGTACTCTGCATATATGCTAAATAAATAATATACAGCCTTGTTGTATATAGAATATTTTTTAAGAGAATACTCTATTTTATTTTATTTTTAAACTTTACAATATTGTATTGGTTTTGCCAAATATAGAAATGAATCTGCCACAGGTATACATGTGTTCCCCATCCTGAACCCTCCTCCCTCCTCCCTCCCCATACCCTCCCTCTGGGTCGTCCCAGTGCACCAGCCCCAAGCATCCAGTATCGTGCATTGAACCTGGGCTGGCGACTCATGTCATATATGATATTATACGTATTTCAATGGAATTCTCCCAAATCATCCCACCCTCTTCCTCTCCCACAGAGTCCAAAATACTGTTCTATACATCAGTGTCTCTTTTGCTGTCTCGTACACAGGGTTGTCGTTACCATCTTTCTAAATTCCATATATATGCGTTAGTATACTGTATTGGTATTTTTCTTGCTGGCTTACTTCACTCTGTATAATAGGCTCCAGTTTCATCCACCTCATTAGAACTGATTCAAATGTATTCTTTTTAATGGCTGAGTAATACTCCATTGTGTATACGTACCACAGCTTTCTTATCCATTCATCTGCTGATGGACATCTAGGTTGCTTCCATGTCCTGGCTATTATAAACAGTGCTGTGATGAACATTGGGGTACACGTGTCTCTTTCCCTTCTGGTTTCCTCAGTGTGTATGCCCAGCAGTGGGATTGCTGGATCATAAAATTAGAAATGAAAATGGAGAGATCACGACAGACAACACAGAAATACAAAGGATCATAAGAGACTACTATCAACAATTATATGCCAATAAAATGGACAACGTGGAAGAAATGGACAAATTCTTAGAAAAGTACAACTTTCCAAAACTGGACCAGGAAGAAATAGAAAATCTTAACAGACCCATCACAAGCATGGAAATTGAAACTGTAATCAAAAATCTTCCAGCAAACAAAAGCCCAGGTCCAGACAGCTTCACAGCTGAATTCTACCAAAAATTTAGAGAAGAGCTAACACCTATCCTACTCAAACTCTTCCAGAAAATTGCAGAGGAAGGTAAACTTCCAAACTCATTCTATGAGGCCACCATCACCCTAATACCAAAACCTGACAAAGATCCCACAAAAAAAGAAAACTACAGGCCAATATCACTGATGAACATAGATGCAAAAATCCTTAACAAAATCCTAGCAATCAGAATCCAACAACACATTAAAAAGATCATACACCATGACCAAGTGGGCTTTATCCCAGGGATGCAAGGATTCTTCAATATCTGCAAATCAATCAATGTAATACACCACATTAACAAATTGAAAAATAAAAACCATATGATTATCTCAGTAGATGCAGAGAAAGCCTTTGACAAAATTCAACATCCATTTATGATAAAAACTCTCCAGAAAGCAGGAATAGAAGGAACATACCTCAACATAATCAAAGCTATATATGACAAACCCACAGCAAACATTATCCTCAATGGTGAAAAATTGAAAGCATTTCCTCTAAAGTCAGGAACAAGACAAGGGTTTCACCACTTTCACCACTACTATTCAACATAATTTTGGAAGTTTGGGCCACAGCAATCAGAGTAGAAAAAGAAATAAAAGCAATCCAAATTGGAAAAGAAGAAGTAAAACTCTCACTGTTTGCAGATGACATGATAGAATATTTTTCAGCAATAAAAAGGAATAAAATAATTACACAAGCAAGAACACTGATGAATTTCAAGATAAGTATGCTGAATTAAAGAAACCATAAAATAAGTAATAAATACATATGATTCCATTTATGTAAAACTCTAAAAATGTAAAATAATCTATAGTCAAATAAAGCAAATTAGTGGTTGCCTGGGGATGGGGATGTGGGAAAAAACAGGCAGGAGGGAATTACCAAGAGTTCTAAGAAAAATTTTTTGGATGATAACTGTGTTCATTATCTTGGTCATCATGTACATTTTATAAATGTGTATGTATATTAAAACATCAAAGTTGACAGAAAATAGAGGCAGTTCTTTGTTTATTCATTATTCCCTAATGCAAAAAAAAAAAAAAGAAAGAAAGAAAAAGAAATAGATGAATCATGTTGATGTTAAAAATATTTGAGGTTAGATATCAAAAGATGTGGGCTTGGGTCCTAGCTCCCCTACTCTCTAGCAAAGTGAGTTAAGCCTTGCCTCAAATATCTGCTTCCTATTTTATAAAAACAGTAATATCTATCTCATAATGTTGGCATTGGACTAAATGAGATAATATAACCAAAACAGCACTTTGTGAACTACAAGACATTACAGAACAAAAGATAGATACTAGTTAGATGACAGATACATAGATAGATAAATACATAAGTAGATATATATATATATAAATACATATATACATAGATAAAAATACAGTTATGTTTTGTTACTTTAGTAATATTAAAGATCTGATCTAATTTTAATTGCCAATGTTTCTCAAATATCATTACTGCCAATTTTTTTTCTAAAAGAGTTTATATTTTGATATTTTCAATCAACAGTACTTTTAAAACAAGTAAATTTGAAAATTAATCTTTATTGGGTTATAAATATGGTAAATAGAAAGGCACATGAAGCCCACATATATGCTGTCACTACAGCATATAAATCTGGTGACCAGAGAAGAGTGTGTTGCTGGGTTCCATAGGACAGCTCCTATGTAAGGCTACCTCTCAAGATCAGAAAACGTAACTGGTCTACCTAGAAATAAAAACAGAGAATTAGACAATTGAACATTTAGTGGACTATAGTCCAAATGAAATAATAAGACAGAACCTCAGAAAAAGAACTAGATGAAGTGGAGATAAGCAACCTACTCAATAAAAAGTTTGAAGTAATGATCAAAAGCACTGGGATGACCCAGAAGGATGGTATGGGGAGGGAGGTGGGAGGGGGGTTCAGGATGGGGAACATGTGTACACCTGTGGCGGATGCATGTTGATCTATGGCAAAACCAATACAATACTGTAAAGTAAAAATAAATAAATAAATTAATTAATTAAAAAATAAATAAAATAAAATCTAAAAAAAAAGATGTTCAACATGCTCCACAGAAAAGTGAATGGACGCAGAGAGAATTTAACAAAGAAAATATAAAGAATCAAACAGTGCTGAAGAGTACAATAAATGAAATTTTAAAATACACTGGAAGGAAACAGTAGTAGATTAGATGATACAAAGGAATGGATCAGTGAACTGGAAGACAGAGTAGTGGAAATCAGGCAAGCTGAAAAAGGAAAAGAAGAAAGAATTTTTTTAAATGAGAACAGTTTAAGAGACATCTGAGACAAGGGCAAAGTATATTAATATTTGCATTGTAGGGACCCAAAAAGGAGATGAGAGAGAAAGGGGAAGATACCTTATATGAAGAACTAATAGCTAAAAACTTCAGCTAACCTGGTAAAGGAAACAAAAACCCAGATTCAGGGAGAAAGAGAGTCCCAAACAAGTTGAATCCAAAGAGATCCACAGCAAGATACATTATAATTAAATGAGTAAAAATTGAAGATAAAAAGAATGTTAAAAGCAGAAAGAAAAAAGCAGCCATTATACATTAAAGAAACTCCCATAAAGCTAACAGGTGACTCTTTAGCACAAACTTTGAAAACCAGAAGGTTTGGCATAATATATTCAAAGTAAGAAAGGAAAAAACCTGGAACCAAAAATACTCTATCCACCAAGGCTCTGATTCAAATTTGAAGGAACAATAAAAGGTTTTACAAACAAGCAAAAGTTTAGAATTTAGCACCAGTAACTTGGCTTTCCAAGAAATGCTGTAGAGGTTTCTGTGAGTGGAAAAAAGTAGATCATACCTATAAATATGAAAATTATGATAGAATCTTATCAATAAAGGGAAACATACAGCAAAGTTAATAGAGCAACCACTTACAAAGCTAGTGCATGCCTGCAATGTTGCTTCAGTCATGTTCAACTCTTTTAGACCCTATGGACTATAGCCTGCCAGGCTACTCTGTCCCTGGGATTCTCCAGGCAAGAATACTGGAGTGGGTTGTTATGCACTCCTCCAGGGGATCTTCCTGACTCAGGGATTGAACCCACGTCTCTTACAACTCCTGCATTGGCAGGCAGGTTCTTTACCTCTAGTGCCACCTGGGAATCCCATAAAGCTAGTAGGAAGATTCAGACAGATATAGAAAAATCATCAATATCCATGATAATTAGTGGTTGTATACAAAAAAGAAGATGTAAAATATGATGTCAAAAACGTTAACTATGGGAGGGAGTGAAAATGCAAGGCTATTAGAAACATTCAAACTTAAGAAATTATCAGCTTAAAAATTTAACATATGTTTATGTTTACATATAAACCTCACGGTACCAGTAAACCAAACATCTATAATAGATACACACATAAAAAGAGAAAGAAATTAAAACATAACATTAAAGATGGTTATCAAATCATAAGGGAAGAGAGGAAATAAAGAAACAGAAAGAACTATAAAAACAACAGCAAACAATTAACAAAATGCCAATAAGTACACACCTATCAATAACTACTAAAAGTGTAGATGGATTAAATGCTCCAATCAAAAGACATAGAGCAGTTGAATGGATAAAAACAATACCCATATAAATGCTGCCTAAAAGACTCTCTGGAGAAGGCAATGGCACCCCACTCCAGTACTCTTGAAGCCTGGAGAATCCCATGGATGGAGGAGCCTGGTAGGGTGCAGTCCATGGGGTCGCTAAGAGTCAGATATGACTGAGCGACTTCACTTTCACTTTTCACTTTCATGCATTGGAAGAGGAAATGGCAACCCACTCCTGTGTTCTTGCCTGGAGAATCCCAGGGACGGGGGAGCCTGATGGGCTGCCATCTATGGGGTCGCACAGAGTTGGACATGACTGAAGTGACTTAGCAGCAGCAGCAAAAGACTCTCACTTCAGATTAAAAGACATTTAAAGACACACATTTAAATACTTTTAAAGTCAGCTCTTTGGCCACCTGATGCGAAGAGCTGACTCATTTGAAAAGACCCTGATGCTGGGAAAGATTGAAGGCTCGAGGAGAAGGGGACAACAGAGGATGATATGGTTGGATGGCATCACCGACTCAATGGACATGAGTCTGAGTAAACTCCGGGAGCTGGTGATGGACAGGGAGGCCTGGCGTGCTGCAGTCCATGGCTCACAAAGAGTCAAACATGGCTGAGCGACTGAACTGAACTTCAAAGGCACACAACAGTACATGAACCGTGAACTTCCAGCTATTCAACATGGATTTAGAAAAGGCAGAGGAACCAGAGATCAAATTGCCAACATCCGATGGATCATTGAAAAAGCAAGAGAGTTCCAGAAAAACATCTACTGGGGTCACAAAGAGTCAGACCCGACTGAGCAACTGAACTGAACTGATTCATGCTGAAGCTGAAACTCTAATACTTTGGTCACCTGATTAAAGAACTGCCTCATTGGAAAAGATGCTGATGCTGGGAAAGATTGAAGGCAGGAAGAGAAGGGGACAACAGAGGATGAGATGTGTGGATGGCATCATGGAGTCAATGGACATGAGTTTGAGCAAGCCCCGGGAGAATTGATGATGGACAGTGAAGCCTGGCATGCTGAAGTCCAAGGGGTCACAAAGTTTAACACAACCGAGTGACTGAGCTGAACTGAAACATATCAATGTATCACTGAAGAAATAAAGAAGGAAATCAGAAGCTACCAGGAGACAAAAGAAAATGGAAACACAGTGAACCAAACCATAAAGGACACAGCAAAAGTAGTTCTAAGGCTGGGGTTTATAGAAATACTAACCTACTTTAGGAAATAAAAATAATTTCAAATAAAGCAAACTTAAAATAGTATAAAAATAATAACCTCAAAATTAGTATCATGAAATAAATAATAAAGATCAAAGCAGACATAAATGGAGACTAACCAATAATAGAAAGTATCAGTGAAACTCAGAGCTAGTTATTAAAACATAGTAAAACTGATAAACCTTTAGCCAGACTCATCTTGAAAAACAAAAAAGATAAGGCCTCAAACAGAATTTATTTCAGAAATAATAATATCAGAATATCAGAAATTAATGATGTCAGAAATTAAAGAGAAATTGTTAAAATAGACAAGCTAGAAATGAAAAGTTTCATAAGAGATTACTACAAATTATGTGATAATAAAATGTACAACCTAGAAGAAATGGAGAAATTCCTAAAATATACAGTCTCCCACCTATCCTTCTCAAGCTATTCCAAAAATCGAGAGGAAGGAATATTTGAGGCTAAGTCTGTCAGTCAGTTCAGTCGCTCAGTCATGTCCGACTCTTTGCAACCCCATGAATTGCAGCACGCCAGGCCTCCCTGTCCATCACCAACTCCCGGAGTTCACTCAAACTCATGTCCATCGAGTCGGTGATGCCATCCATCCATCTCATCCTCTGTCATCCCCTTCTTATCCTGCCCCCAATCCCTCCCAGCATCAGGGTCTTTTCCAATGAGTCAACTCTTCACATGAGGTGGCCAAAGTATTGGAGTTTCAGCTTTAGCATCAGTCCTTCCAAAGAACACCCAGGACTGATCTCCTTTAGAATGAACTGGTTGGATCTCCTTGCAGTCCAAGGGACTCTCAAGAGTCTTCTCCAACACCACAGTTCAGAAGCATCAATTCTTCGGCACTCAGCTTGTCACCCTAACACCAAAACCAGAAAAAGATATCACAAAAAATAAAATTTTAGGCTAGCCTCACTGATTAAATTAACACTGAATATTCATTGGAGGGACTGAAGCTGAAGCTCCAGTACTTTGTGTCAACACCTCATGCAAAGAGCCAACTCATTGGAAAAGACCTTGATGCTGGGAAAGATTGAAGGCAAAAGAAGAAGGGGGTGTTTTATAGTTTCTGGTCTTATGTTTAGATCTTTAATCCATTTTGAGTTTATTTTTATGTATGGTGTTAGAAAGTGTTCTAGTTGCATTCTTTTACAAGTGGTTGACCAGATTTCCCAGCACCACTTGTTAAAAAGATTGTCTTTAATCCATTGTATATTCTTGCCTCCTTTGTCAAAGATAAGGTGTCCATATGTGCGTGGATTTATCTCTGGGCTTTCTATTTTGTTCCATTGATCTATATTCCTGTCTTTGTGCCAGTACCATACTGTCTTGGTAACTGTGGCTTTGTAGTAGAGCCTGAAGTCAGGTAGGTTGATTCCTCCAGTTCCATTCTTCTTTCTCAAGATTGCTTTGGCTATTTGAGGTTTTTTGTATTTCCATACAAATTGTGAAATTATTTGTTCTAGCTCTGTGAAGAATGCTGTTGGTAGCTTGATAGGGATTGCATTGAATCTATAAATTGCTTTGGGTAGTATACTCATTTTCACTATATTGATTCTTCCAATCCATGAACATGGTATATTTCTCCATCTGTTAGTGTCCTCTTTGATTTCTTTCACCAGTGTTTTATAGTTTTCTATATATAGGTCTTTAGTTTCTTTAGGTGGACATATTCCTATGTATTTTATTCTTTCCGCTGCAATGGTGAATGGAATTGTTTCCTTAATTTCTCTTTCTCTTTTCTCATTATTAGTGTATAGGAATGCAAGGGATTTCTGTGTGTTGATTTTATATCCTGCAACTTTACTATAGTCATTGATTAGTTCTAGTAATTTTCTGATGGAGTCTTTAGGGTTTTCTATGTAGAGGATCATGTCATCTGCAAACAGTGAGAGTTTTACTTCTTATTTTCCAATCTGGATTCCTTTTATTTCTTTTTCTGCTCTGATTGCTGTGGCCAAAACTTCCAAAACTATGTTGAATAGTAGTGGTGAAAGTGGTAAAACCCTTGTCTTGTTCCTGACTTTAGAGGAAATGCTTTCAATTTTTCACCATTGAGGATAATGTTTGCTGTGGGTTTGTCATATATAGCTTTGATTATGTTGAGGTATGTTCCTTCTATTCCTGCTTTCTGGAGAGTTTTTATCATAAATGGATGTTGAATTTTGTCAAAGGCTGTCTCTGCGTCTATTGAGATAATCATATGGTTTTTATTTTTCAATTTGTTAATGTGGTATATTACATTGATTGATTTGCAGATATTGAAGAATCCTTGCATCCCTGGGGTAAAGCCCACTTCGTCATGGTGTATGATCTTTTTAATGTGTTGTTGGATTCTGATTGCTAGAATTTTGTTAAGGATTTTTGCATCTATGTTCATCAGTGATATTGGCCTGTACTTTTCTTTTTTTGTGGGATCTTTGTCAGGTTTTGGTATTAGGGTGATGGTGGCCTCATAGAATGAGTTTGGAAGTTTACCTTCCTCTGCAATTTTCTGGAAGAGTTTGAGAGGAGAACATAGGCAAAACACTCTCTGACATACATCACAGCAGGATCCTCTATGACCCACCTCCCAGAATATTGGAAATGAAAGCAAAAATAAACAAATGGGACCTAATTAAACTTCAAAGCTTCTGCACATCAAAGGAAACTATTAGCAAGGTGAAAAGACAGCCTTCAGAATGGGAGAAAATAATAGCAAATGAAGCAACTGACAAACAACTAATCTCAAAAATATACAAGCAACTCCTACAGCTCAACTCCAGAAAAATAAATGACCCAATCAAAAAATGGGCCAAAGAACTAAATAGACATTTCACCAAAGAAGACATACAGATGGCTAATAAACACATGAAAAGATGCTCAACATCACTCATTATCAGAGAAATGCAAATCAAAACCACTATGAGGTACCATTTCACACCAGTCAGAATGGCTGCGATCCAAAAGTCTACAAGCAATAAATGCTGGAGAGGGTGTGGAGAAAAGGGAGCCCTCTTACACTGTTGGTGGGAATGCAAACTAGTACAGCCACTATGGAGAACAGTGTGGAGATTCCTTAAAAAACTGGAAATAGACCTGCCTTATGATCCAGCAATCCCACTGCTGGGCATACACACTGAGGAAACCAGAAGGGAAAGAGACACGAGCACCCCAATGTTCATCGCAGCACTGTTTATAATAGCCAGGACATGGAAGCAACCTAGATGTCCATCAGCAGATGAATGGATAAGAAAGCTGTGGTACGTATACACAATGGAGTATTACTCAGCCATTAAAAAGAATACATTTGAATCAGTTCTAATGAGGTGGATGAAACTGGAGCCTATTATACAGAGTGAAGTAAGCCAGCAAGAAAAACACCAATACAGTATACTAACGCATATATATGGAATTTAGAAAGATGGTAACAATAACCCTGTATACGAGACAGCAAAAGAGACACTGATGTATAGAACAGTCTTATGGACTCTGTGGGAGAGGGAGAGTGTGGGATGATTTGGGAGAATGGCATTGAAACATGTAAAGTATCATGTATGAAACGAGTTGCCAGTCCAGGTTCAATGCACGATACTGGATGCTTGGGGCTAGTGCACTGGGATGACCCAGAGGGATGATATGGGGAGGGAGGAGGGAGGAGTGTTCAGGATGGGGAACACATGTATACCTGTGGCAGATTCATTTTGATATTTGGCCAAACTAATACAATTTTTTAAAGTTTAAAAATAAAATAAAATAAAAAAAGAAGAAGGGGGTGACAAAGAATGAAATAGTTAAAGAGTATCATTGAGTCAATGGACATGAATTTGATCAAACTCAGGGAGATAGTGAAGGACAGGGAAGCCTGGGGTGCTGCAGTACATGGGGCTGCAAGGAGTCAGCCATGACTTAGCATCTGAACAACAACAAAATCACTGACACACATGGATGAAAAACCTTCAGTATAATATTAGCAATCCAGTTCAATAGCATATTAAAAGGATCAAACATCATGATCAAATGGGATTTATCCCAGGAATTCAAGAACGGTCCAATATCTGCAAATCAATTAATGTGACGCATTACATTAACACACTGAAGAATAAAAAATCATGATCAGTGCAATAGATGCAGAAAAAGTTTTTGACAAATTTCAACATCCATTTATTATAAAAAGTCTCAATAAAATAAATATAGAGGGAACGTACATCAACATTTTATGGACCATACAGGACCAGACCTATACCAGCTAACATGATATTCAGTGCTAAAACATTGGAAGCATTTCCTCTAAAATCAGGAGCAAAACAAAGATTCCCACTCTTGTCACTTTTATTCAGGATAGTATTGGAAGTCCTAGCTACATCAGAGAATAAAAATACATAAAAGACATCCAACTTGGAAAGGAAGAAGTAAAACTGTCACTGTTTACAGATGACATCATATTGGGCTGCCCTGGTAGCTCAGCTGGTAAAAAATCTCCCTGCAATGCAGGAGACCCCAGTTCAATTCCTGGGTCAGGAAGATCTGCTGGAGAAGGGACAGGTTAACCACTCCAGTATTCTGGGCTTCCCTGATGGCTCAGCTGATAAAGAATCTGCCTGCAATGTGGGTAGACCTGGCTTTGATCCCTGGGTTTGGAAGATCCCCTGGAGAAGGGAAAGGCTACCCACTCCAGTATTCTGACCTAGAGAATTCCATGGACCAAGTCCATGGGGTCGCAAAGAATCGGACATGACTGAGCAACTTTCACAACCAGCTGTTCTAGTGGTATTAAAAGGTAATTTTTTAAAAGGATAAATTTAAGGTTTTTATTTTCTTTTTTATCGAAGTATGGGATTCTTCCCACCCAACAGCATGATATATCCTTCCATCTGTTTGTGTCATCTTTAATTTCATTTGTTAGTGTCTCATAGTTTTCAGTGTAGAGGTCTTTTGTCTCCTCAAGTTGGTTCATTCCTAGATGTTTTATTCTTTTTGATATGATGATAAATGGGATTTTCATTAATTTATCTTTCTGATAGTTTGTTATTAGTGTATAGAATTGCAACATATTTCTGTATGTTGACTTTGTATCCTGAAACTTTACTAGATTCATTGATGAGCTCTAATAGTTTTCTGGTGGTATCTTGAGGATTTTCTATGTATAGTATCTTATCATCTTTAAACAATGACAATTTTACTTCCTTTTCCAATTTCGATTCCTTTCATTTGTTTTTCTCCTCCGATTGCTGTGTCTAGGACTTCCCAAACTATGTTGAAAAGAAGTGGTGACCACAGTCATCCTTGTCTTGGTTCCTGATCTTAGAGGGAATGCCTTCAGGTTTTCACCATTGAGTATGATATTGGTTATAGGTTTGTCATGTGGTTAGGATTCCATACTTCCACTGCCTAGGACTCAAATTGGATCCCTGGTCAGGGAACTAAGATCCTATGAGCTGTGCTGTATGGCAAAAAAAAAAAAAAAGAAAGAAAGAAAGAAAATTGAAGAATTTTGAAACTTTCAATATTTGTACTTGCAAAGTATCACTCCTCAGGAATTATTAGTAATTCAGAGTTGTTTCTTTCTCTTCTTTTTTCTCTCAGTCACCTGACATATAAACACTCCAAATTAGCATCACTTGAGTTATTTCAGACTTGTGTGTTCTTGCCAAAAAATACTTTGTCATTTAAAATAAAATCTGAGTGCTATGCAACAATGAAAGATTTTTCTAAGGACTTACATACAAAATGATATTTTTTTGACTCAGGGATTAATTTATAGAAAAACTTGGTTGGGCATATATGAAAATTAGAAAAATTTGGTTGTTTTGATGGAGAGGATGGTAAAGAAATTTTGTGAGAGAGTAATGGAAAGAACTGTCTTGAAATTTATTCAACGGGCAAAAGAGGAGAGGAGAGGAGAGTGTTTCAAAAAGATGGAATAATAAGGAAAGTAAAAGAGAAAAATGGTGCTTCAGGGTCCTGTCAATGACTGGATTTTAGAAATTATAAGAAGAAAAAGTGGGAGGCAGGCCTAGTAGGACTCAACGCTGAGGTGGCTTATGGTGGTAATTTCTTCCAAACTGCAAACTGAGACATATGGTCAAACAACAGATATTTCCTGATTTGTGAATTTATTTACTAGAACATTCTGATAAAGCATAGATTTTTTGTTCTTTTTTTTTTTAAATTTTATTTTATTTTTAAACTTTACAATATTGTATTGGTTTTGCCAAACATCGAAATGAATCCGCCACAGGTATACATGTGTTCCCCATCCTGAACCCTCCTCCCTCCTCCCTCCCCTAAAGCATAGATTTTTAAGCCAAATTTCATTAGTCATTTAACAAACTGCTTCTGTGAAAAGGATAAAATCTTTATGAAATTACATTATTGGCTATGTGATCCATCACTGCTATCTTATGTGAAGTTGTTTGCAAAAGACAAAATGAGAAATATTTTGCACATTTATAATTTTTAGTACATATCATAAGAATGTTACAATATTTTTAACTAAACATCCTTATGTGATGAGCCAGTCCATATTAAGAGGCGAGATTAGTAGCTTTAAAAAATTTTTGTATCGTGAGTTGGAATTAGGCAACATGAGAAGAACAAGCAAAAAGAAATATTGGAAAAACTGATTTCAAATAGGGATATGCTTTAAACCTCTGGAAAATGCCAACTACTAATACAGAACAACTCAGGATGGGAGCAATTCTCTTGAGAAAAAGTCTCATGAAATCAATCAGTGAACATATACGTGGAGTATACATGGTTCAGAACTCCAGAGGGGTATTACAGCAGGAAGAGCAGAGATCCTTGTTCTTTCCTATATTACAGAGATAGTGTTTCAAGAGCTAGTTGGCTGAGAAGATTCAGTTTCTTCTTACTTAAGACATTTTTAGATCATAAAGTTTAAAGCTGCTTGCTTATAAAAACACAGAGAAAAGTCTTAAGTACAAAATAGAAAGAATCAATATAGCCCCATGACCCAGAGTTATGGGTCATTGATCAAAACCCAGAGTATTTTGTTCCCCTAAAATTTCAACATAATGAAGAATTTTCAAACCAATAATGAAATCTTGAAACCTTTACCTGTGAGATCCACTAATATAAATCGATATGAAAAGAAAACACAAGCTTCTTACAAAATGTACCTTTCCCTTATTTACTATTTAAAGCAAACCTATATACCTAAGGGGGTACTTCCCTATGAATATCTCTACCACTGCCCTGCTCTCTGTCAGATAATTTGTGTGTGTGTGTGTGTGTGTGTGTAAATGGGGAGAGTGAAGGCTTGATATGGAAAGTACAGTCGGGAGGAGAAAGACTAAAGAATAGAATGGGTGTATGTATGCATGTACGCTAAGTCACTTCAGTTGTATCTGACTCTTTGCGACCCTATGGACCATAGCCCGCCAGGATCCTCTGTCCATCGTATTCTCCAGGCAAGAATACCAGAGTGGTTTGTTGTGCCCTTCTCCAGGGCATCTCCCCAACCCAGGGATCGAACCCATCCATGTCTGTTACATCTGCCGCATTGGCAGGCGGGTTCTTTCCCATTAGCGCCACCTTGGCATCAATGCAATTGTTGCATGGTAAAATCTGATGCAACTAAAACAGAGCAACATCTGACTTTGGGAACAAGCAGAGCCCTTTGGTTCCAGAAGAAGAAGGCTCCTTCTGAAGCAGGCAGCCACTCTACCTGCCAGAACTTATACCTATTGGCATAGGTTTTGTTGTTCTAATCCATAAGGCTCTTCAGTCTCCATTACTTCACTGCTGTATTTAGGGAATAGAAATTTGGGGGGATGTTGCAAAAATTTTCTTTTGGGGGATATTCTCTCAGCAATGCTTCTACAAAGGCAGGTAGAGCATGAACCCTCAGCAGGCTCCAATGTCTCCCCAACATCTTCTAGCCCAAGAGGGTCTCATTCTAGTCAACAAACAGGGTTATGCTGGGAAACAACATTCTTCTCCCAAAATATTTTGACTAAACATTGGCCTCTCTTTGTTCATTAGAGAAAGAAAAGCCTCAAAAGCTTACAGGTTTTTCTATTTTTTCCCTGACACATATCTTTCTTAAATCAATGAATGCAGACCAGTAACAAACTTAAATTTAGGGGAAATGAAAGGGAAAATTCAGATAGACAAAAGTAATTTGTAAGTCATTATCTCAAATATATTTCAGATACAATTTTTGACTCATGTAGTTATTTGTTATCATAGATTTCTAAACAAATTCTTCTATTTTATTTAGTACTTTGATGTATGCCAAATCAAAACCTACAAAATTCAGCTCAGAAAATACAGAGAAATGTACTGTTGGACACACCCATATCCTGAATCTGGATGTTGAGAAACAATGTAAGGGGGAGAAGCGGCAACTTGCTTGCTCCTGATATGGTGGTACCAAGAGCACTGGTGATACACTTAGAAAAACCAGCATCCAGATCCCTTTCTATACATGAATTGTGTAACATTGGATGAATCACATAGTTACAGTTGTCATACATTTAGACAGTAATTTTCTTAAAAGAAGGAATCACATTTGATTGTTTCCATCTTTATATCCTCAGAAATGAGCACAATAATGGTACATTCTTGGTGTGCAATGTATGTTGAATAAATGTGCATATTTTTAACACTTCAGAACTTCAACTTTCTTATCAGTATGAAGTGATAATATCAGCTTCTGTTAAGAAGATTCAGTGAACCTTCATACGTAATTAACTCTGACAAACCCTGAAAGAGCAGGCATTAAATAAATAATAAGTCCTCCTTCCCTTCCACTCCCTTTCCTTTTTCTCTTTTCCCCCACATTTCACTGTTTACTGAATATTCAAAATCTATAAGGGTTTTTTTTTTTCCCACAATATGTATAAGTGTCTGCCTGTTGATTGACCCACAAGAGATATCTATCATTATTATCAACAGTAACAGCATATATAATATTTGAGTGTGTAGTCTGCTAGACATTGAATTGCTAACTTTGTCAACTGCTTTGGAGGAAAAAATTCCCCACCCCCTCCTCATCACATCTGCATCAACCTTTTACTTCACTGCCACTAATCCAGGTAAATTAACAGTCACTGTCTCTCTCCTCTTTGGAACAAGGACATTCTTCCTTTAGTGACACCTAGCTGTTTCCCCACTAATACTTCTAATCTGCCATTTGTCTACATTCAGTCATTTGAATTTTCTTCCACAACCTAACATTTACCTTTTTGTGGTTAGTCAGTTTTGAGAGATTATTGAAAAATTGCTTCATTGTCAATAAGGACATATGGCTTAAAATTTATATGTATTCATTTCATTTTCTCATAACAACTGAATTCCCAAAGGGGTGAAATATCAAGTAAAAAATGACAATTTTTCTACCTTAAAACAGCAATTATAAAATTTGTTCTATAAATAAATTTTTCTTTTGCCTGCAGATAAATGCTAAATACAATTATATTCTTGTAAGGTCAGAGTTATAAATAGAATTCAGAAGCATAGCTTATTTTAACTCATTGCCTAGAATAAAGCTATAAAAACACACACACAAACTAAATGGATGCTACTAAATAACCAATGGATCACTGAAGAAATCAAAAGGAAATTTAAAAAAATATCTAGAGAAAAATAACAATGAATAAGTAACAGTCCAAAACCTTTGGAAAAGCAAAAACAGTTCTAAAATGGAAGTTTAGGTCGTGAAAATTATAAAGAGAATATAGGTACAAAATTGATGACTAATACCAAAAAGCAAAAGTTAAAAATCTAGAGTAGAGTTTGGAATTTCAGATATACAATGTTATATAAAAGAAGAAGAGAAACAGAAAAAGAAAAAAAAGTCACAGAAATTATAAAAAAAAACTATAGGTACAAAATTGATAACAAATACCAAAAAGCTAAAATTAAAAATCTAGAGTAGAGTTTGGAATTTCAAAAATACAATGTTAAAGAAAAGAAGAAGAAGAAAAAAAAACACACAAGGTCAAAAAGTTATAAAAAATATATATATGAAGTTTGCTGTAAAAAAAAAAAAAAAAGCTTGCCCTGTATGATCAGAAATAAGGAAAGGATGTCCATTGTCACCATTTTCTTTTTTTTTTTTTTTTTTTATTTTATTTTTTTTTAATTTTATTTTATTTTTAAACTTTACATAACTGTATTAGATTTGCCAAATATCAAAATTAATCCGCCACAGGTATACATGTGTTCCCCATCCTGAACCCTCCTCCCTCCTCCCTCCCCATTCCATCCCTCTGGGTCGTCCCAGTGCACCAGCCCCAAGCATCCAGTATCGTGCATCGAACCTGGACTGGCAACTCATTTCATACATGATATTTTACATGTTTCAATGCCATTCTCCCCAATCTTCCCACCCTCTCCCTCTCCCACAGAGTCCATAAGACTGTTCTATACATCAGTGTCTCTTTTGCTGTCTCGTACACAGGGTTATTGTTACCATCTTTCTAAATTCCATATATATGCGTTAGTATACTGTATTGGTGTTTTTCCTTCTGGCTTACTTCACTCTGTATAATAGGCTCCAGTTTCATCCACCTCATTAGAACTGATTCAAATGTATTCTTTTTAATGGCTGAATAATACTCCATTGTGTATATGTACCATAGCTTTCTTATCCATTCATCTGCTGATGGACATCTAGGTTGCTTCCATGTCCTGGCTATTATAAACAGTGCTGCGATGAACATTGGGGTACACGTGTCTCTTTCCCTTCTGGTTTCCTCAGTGTGTATGCCCAGCAGTGGGATTGCTGGATCATAAGGCAGTTCTATTTCCAGTTTTTTAAGGAATCTCCACACTGTTCTCCATAGTGGCTGTACTAGTTTGCATTCCCACCAACAGTGTAAGAGGGTTCCCTTTTCTCCACCATTTTCATTCAACATAGTTTTGATAGTCCTAGCCATAGCAATCTGTCACTCATATCAGGAAGTTTCCACAAGCCTCTTATCCTTATTCATCAGTAGGCAAACAGAAAGAAAACCACAATCACAGAAAACTAACCAAAATGATCACATGGACCACAGCCTTGTCTAACTCAATGAAACTATGAGCCATGGCATGTAGGGCTACCCATGATGGAGGGGTCATTGTGGGGAGTTCTGACAAAATGTGGTCCACTGGAGAAGGGAATTGCAAACCACTTCAGAATTCTTGCCTTGAGAACTCCATGAACAGTATGAAAAGGCAAAAAAATAGTACACTGCAAGATGAACTCCCCAGGTTTGTAGGTGTCCAGTATGCTACTGGAGAAGAGTGTATATGTAACTCCAGAAAGAATGAAGAGAAGGAGCCAAAGTGAAATGTCCAGTTGTGGATGGGACTGGTGATGGAAGCAAAGTTTGATGTTGTAAAGACCGATAAATTGGAAGTGGTCAAACAGGAGATGACAAGAGTGAACATCAACATTTTAGGAATCAGTGAATTAACATTGACTGGAGGGGCGAATTTAATTCAGATAACCATTATATCTACTACTGTGGGCAGAATCCCTTAGAAGAAATGGATTAGCCATCATAGTCAACAAGAGTCCAAAATGCAGTACTTGGGTGCAATTTCAAAAATTACAGAATGATCTCTGTTCATTTCCAAGGCAAACCATTCAATATCACAGTAATCCAAGTCTATGCTCCAACCACTAATGCCAAGAAGCCGAAGTTGAAAAGTTCTCTGATAACCTACAAGACCTTTTAGAACTAACACCAAAAAAAAAAAAAAAAAAAAAAAAAGATATCCTTTTCATCATAGGGGACAAGAATGCAGAAGTAGGAAGTCAAGAGATACCTGGAGTAACAGGCAAGTTTGGCCTTGGAGTAGAAAATGAAGCAGGGAAAAGGCTAACAGAGTTTTGCCAAGAGAATGCACTGGTCATAGCAAACACCCTCTTCCAACAACACAACAGACAACTCTATACATGGACCTCACCAGATAATCAATACCAAAATTAGATTGATTATATTCTTTGCAGCAAAAGATGGAGAAACTCTATAGAGTCAGCAAGAACAAGACCGGGAGCTGACTATGGCTTAGATCACAAACTCCTTATTGCAGAATTCAGACTTAAATTGAGGAAAGTAGGGAAAACCACTAGACCATTCAGGTATGACCTAAATTAAATCCCTTATGATTATACAGTGGAAGTGACAAATAGGTTCAAGGGATTAGATCTGATAGACAGAGTGCCTGAATAACTATGGAAGGAGGTTCATGATAGTGTACAGGAGGCAGGGATCAAGACCATTCTCAAGAAAGAGAAAGGCAAAAAGGCAAACTGGTTGTCTGAGGAGGCCATACAAATAGCTGAGAATAGAAGAGAAGATGGTGACTGCAGCCATGAAATTAAAAGACACTTTCTCCCTTGGAATAAAAGCTATGACCAACCTAAACAGCAGATTAAAAAGCAGAAACAGTACTTTGCCAACAAAGGTCCATCTAGTCAAAGCTATGGTTTTTCCAGTAGTCATGTACGGATGTGAGAGCTGGACCATAAAGAAAGCTGAGTGCTGAAGAAATGATGCTTTTGAACTTTGGTGTTAGAGAAGACTCTTTAGAGTCCCTTGGACTTCAAGGAAATCAAACCAATCAATCCTAAAGGAAATCAGTCCTGAATATTCATTGGAAGGACTAATGCTGAAGCTGAAACTCCAATACTTTGGCCACCTATTGTGAAGAACTGACTTATTGGAATAGACCCTGATGCTGGGAAACATTGAAGGCAGGAGGAGAAGAGGGCAACAGGGGATGAGATGATTGGAAGGCATCACCAACTCAGTGGACATGAGTTTGAGCAAGGTCCGGAAGTTGGTGATGGACTGGGAAGCCTGGCATGCTGCAGTCCATGGGATCTCAAAGAGTCAGATATGACTGAGACCAAACTGAGCAATCAACAGAGAAAAAAGGAAATAAATGAATGTAAAATGGAAAAGAAGAGTAAACTGTCACTGTTAGCAGATAACATGATACTATACATAGAAAATCCTAAAGATTCCACCAGAAAACTACTGGAGCTGATCATTCAGTTCAGTACAGCTGCAGGATTGAAATTAATGCAAATAAATCTCTTTTTGTATACGCTTGCATTATTATACACGAACAGTGAAGATCAGAAAGAGATATTAAGGAAACAATTCTATTTACTATTGCATCAAAAAGAATAAAATTTTCAAAAACTAGGAATAAATTTACATAACATAAAACCCTTTCCTCTGAAAACCCTAAGATACCAATGAAAGAAATTGAAGATGACACAAAGAGATGGAAGGATATACCATGTTCTTAGATTGGAAGAATCAACATTATCAAAATGTCTATACTGTCTAAGGTAATCTACAGATTCAATGCAATATTTATTATTATCAATGACATTTTTCACAGAACTAGAACAGAAGTCTCTAAAATTTATATGGAAAAACAAAAGGCTACTAATAGCCAAAGCAATTCCGAGAAAGAAAAATGGAGCTGAAGGAATCAGACTCCCTGACTTCAGACTGTACTGCTGCTGCTGCTGCTGCTGCTGCTGCGGCTGCTAAGTCGCTTCAGTCGTGTTCGACTCTGTGCGACCCCATTGACGGCAGCCTACCAGGCTCCTCCGTCCTTAGGATTCTCCAGGCAAGAACACTGGAGTGGGTTGCCATTTCCTTCTCCAATGCATGAAAGTGAAAAGTGAAAGTGAAGTTGCTCAGTCGTGTCTGACTCTTCGCGACCCCATGGACTGTAGCCTACCAGGCTCCTCTGTCCATGGGAGTTTCCAGGCAAAAGTACTGAAGTGGGTTGCCATTGCCCTCTCCCAGACTGTACTACAAAGCTAAATTAATCAAAATAGTATACTACCGGCACAAAAACTGAAATATAGATTAACAGAGCAGGATAGAAACCCCAGAAATAAAATCACACCCCAGTGATTAATTAATCTACAGCAAAGTAGGCAAGAATATACAATGAAGAAGCAGACATAGAGAACAGAGTTATGGACACGGGGGAGAGAGGAAGAGAGAGTGAGATGTATATAGAGAGTAACATGGAAGCTTATGTTACCATATGTAAAATAGATAGCCAATGGGAATTGCTGTATGACTCAGGGAACTCAAACAGGGGCTCTGTAACAATCTAGAGGGCTGGGAGGGGGAGGGAGAGGGAGATGGGAGGGAGGTTCAAGAGGGAGGAGATGAGCGCCGAAGAATTGATGCTTTTGAACTGTGGTGTTGGAGAAGACTCTTGAGAATCCCTTGGACTGCAAGGAGATCCAACCAGTCCATTCTGAAGGAGATCAGCCCTGGGATTTCTTTGGAAGGAATGATGCTGAAGCTGAAACTCCAGTACTTTGGCCACCTCATGCGAAGAATTGACTCATTGGAAAAGTCTCTGATGCTGGGAGGGATTGAGGGCAGGAGGAAAAGGAGACGACAGAGGATGAGATGGCTGAATGGCATCACTGACTCAATGGATGTGAGTCTGGGTGAACTCTGGGAGTTGGTGATGGACAGGGAGGCCTCGTGTGCTGCGATTCATGGGGTCGCAAACAGTTGGACACGACTGAGCAACTGAACTGAAGTGAACTGATGGCTGATTCATGTTGATGCTTGACAGAAAACAACAAAATTCTATAATGCAATTATCCTTTTTTAAAAAAATTATTTATTTTAATTGAAGGCTAATTACCTTACAATATTGTAGTGGTTTTTGCCATACACTGACATGAATCTGCCATGGGTGTACATGTGTTTCCCATCCTGAACCCCCCTCCCTCCTCCTTCCCCATCCCATCCCTCAGGGTCATCCCAGTGCACCAGTCCTGAGCGCCCTGTCTCATGCATTGAATCTAGGCTGGTGATCTGTTTCACATATGGTAATATACATGTTTCAATGCTATTCTCTAAAATCATCCCACCCTCACCTTCTCCCATGGAGTCCAAAAGTCTGTTCTTTACATCTGTGTCTCTTTTGCTGTCTTGCATATAGGGTCATCATTACCATCTTTCTAAATTCCATATATATGTGTTAATATACTGTGTTGGTATTTTTCTTTCTGACTTACTTCACTCTGTATAATAGGCTCCAGTTTCATCCAGCTCATTAGAACTGATTAAAATGTATTCTTTTTAATAGCTGAGTAATATTCCATTGTGTATATGTACCACAGCTTTCTTATCCATTTGTCTGCCGGTGGACATCTAGGTTGCTTCCATGTTCTAACTATTGTAAACAGTGCTGCGATGAACATTGGGGTACACATACCTCTTTCAATTCTGGTTTCCTCGGTGTGTATGTCCAGCAGTGGGATTGCTGGGTCATATGGCAGTTATATTTCCAGTTTTTTAAGTAACCTCCACACTGTTCTCCATAGTGGCTGTACTAGTTTGCATTCCCACCAACAGTGTAAGAGGGTTCCCTTTTCTCCACACCCCCTCCAGCATTTATTATTTATAGACTTTTTGATGGCAGCAATTCTGACTGGCATGAGATGGTGCCTCATTGTGGTTTTGATTTGCATTTCTCTGATAATGAGTGATGTTGAGCATCTTTTTGTGTGTTTGCTAGCTATCTGTATGTCTTCTTTGGAGAAATGTATGTGTTGCAATTATCCTTTAATTAAAAAACAAATAAATGAAAAAAATGTTTCTGCCTCATGCATAAATTCCCCCCAAATAATATATCTCAAATAATTTATCTGTACATTTTGAAAAATTTTGTTAGATGACTGAAGAAAATCTGAAGATAAAAGCATAAATGTTAAGTATGCAGTGGATAGTTTAAATAAAATTTGACTATAAAGTGTGAAAATGGATAAAATCTAAATTAGTACAGTATGTATAAGAAAATCTAGGAACTTCCCTGGTGGTCAGTAGGTAACACTCTGCACCTCCACTGCAGGGGGTGTGGTTTTGATCTCTGGTCAGGGAACTAAGATCCCACAAGCTGGAGGAGTGGTCATAAATAAATAAATAAGAAAATCTAAAATACGAATTCATAATTCAACTGATGAACTCAAATACTACAGGTAGATATTTTGACCACTTCATTTACATTGTTAGAAGTTTGTATAGTCAGATATCCTTAGAAATTAGGATTGTTTAAGTTAAATATAATAGTGACTCTATCGCCCACACAAGAACACTCTTAAAGTGGAAGGGGAACTATAATAAGTAGATGAGGAAACAGATATAAACAGTGAGTCAACCAACCAACATATATATTTATTCATGGTATATAGTCCTATTCATGCATTTTTCTTCTTAAGAACTGAGACTGTGTTATGCATCTTTATATACTCTGAGTAGTAAGGTATTTGCCATATGGTACATAGTGAAATGTTTAAACTAATAGAGGGAATAAAATAATTGTTTAATTAAAATAAAATACAGAGATTTGACCCCAAAAAAGAAGCATCAGAATTTCCTTTCACTCTAGTTCTATAAATGTAGCCAAAACACCAATAGAATGTGTGTTACTGACATTTTTCCTTGAAGACTAAATATTTATAAATTTGACTAAATAAATGATTTTTGAGAAAGGATTGATTAAAAATAACAACAAATGAGAAAACTAAGTACAGGAGATTATCCACGACTAATCCTTTTAAAATTACATGAAGCATGTAAAATATGTATGAAACGAGTTGCCAGTCCAGGTTCAATGCACGATACTGGATGTTTGGGGCTGGTGCACTGGGACGACCCAGAGGGATGGAATGGGGAGGGAGGAAGGAGGAGGGTTCAGGATGGGGAACACATGTATACCTGTGGTGGATTCATTTTGATATTTGGCAAAACTAATACAATTATGTAAAGTTTAAAAATAAAATAAAATTAAAAAAATAAAAATAAAAAAATAAATATAGTCAGAGAGCATAAATGGTTAATTACACCTGTTATAACTTAACAATAAAAAAAAAATTACATGAAGTATAACTAAGGATTTCAAAAAATTATTTAGAAAATTTATAAGAAATAAAGCCATTCACACTTGATGAGTTAGAACAGCTGAACTAAATAACCCATGATACTTATCTCCCTGCTGCTGCTGCTGCTAAGTCACTTCAGTCGTGTCTGACTCTGTGAGACCCCATAGATGACAGCCCACCAGGCTCCTCAGTCCCTGGGATTCTCCAGGCAAGAACACTGGAGTGGGTTGCCATCTCCTTCTCCAATGCAAGAAAGTGAAAAGTGAAAGTGAAGTTGCTCAGTCGTGTTGGGCCCTCAGCGACCCCATGGACTGCAGCCTACCAGGCTCCTCCGTCCATGGGATCTTCCAGGCAAGAGTACTGGAGTGGGGTGCCATTGCCTTCTCTGTTATCTCTCTGAGCCCTACTTAATATAGATTTAAGATGCCTGGTTTCTTCAAATGATTGGAAAGACAGTTTAGACTGGACAAAGTCTGGAAATATGGAAATAAAGTTCATAACAATAGAAAATACTAATAGGGTAATTAAAGGTCAGAAAATATGAGAAAAGGCTTGTAGCTTTGAGCACAGATAGCAACTGACATGTAGAAGAATGATAAAGAAGCCAATGTTTAGAAAAGCAGAGATTAAGTTCATGAAATGGTACTTGACTGGCAGCTAGGAGGCTTTGTTTCCTTTAATCTTTGTTCTGAATTAAATGTCTTGCCCTGCCCAGAGCTGCCCAGCCTCCGCCTCTTCCCAGCCTGAGGCCTGGGTGCATCACTCTGTGAGGAAACACCTCCAGCAAGTTGGACAAGCGTTCTTACAAGGTTGCTGCCGTTAACCTGGCCACCTGGGGATGCAAGGTCCCAGACCTCACAGAGGATGAGACACCAGGCCCTTTGCATATGTGAGAGATGGCCTCTGCCTCTGAGCCACTGAAGTGCGTCCGGTTTGCCCACTGTCGACACTGTGACCATGGAGACAGCTGTCTTCATCTCTGTCTTCATCAAGACTCTCGTCACCCTGTGTGTTGAGGTGGCGGTGGTCCAGCTACAATTATCTTCTCCACCCAGGACCATGCAGCAGCTGGAAGGGTGAAAGAGATGAGGAGTATCTGAGGTGCATAGAGCAGACACTGTACTTCAGGGACGGGTGGCCCAGCATGGTTCTGGACGACAGTGGCACCTCACCAACCTCATTCACACCAAGTACCCGCAGTTCCTGTCCAAGGCATCTCCAAAGAGACCACAACAGGGGTCCACAACTGGCACACAGGGTCCTGAAGGTGCCTGCCATCAACAGCAATGACTCCATCACCAAGAACAAACTTGACAACCTCTCTGGCTGCCAGGAGCCCCTCATAGATGGCATCAAGGGGACTGCAGACGATGATTATGGTGGTGGAAGCAGGCTATGGCAATGTGGGCAAGGGCTGTGCCCAGCCCCTGAGGGGGTTTGGGGCCACGTCATCATCATGGAGAGCTACACTATCAACACACTCCAGGTGTCCACAGAGGGCTATGAGGTGATCACCAGGGATGAGGCCTGTCCGGAGTGCAGCATCTTTGTTAGCACCATAGACTATACTAACAAAACTCTTGGCCTGCCCTTTGAAGAGATGAAAGATGATGTCATTGTGTGTGTAACTTTGACACTTTGTGGACACTTTGACATGGAGATTGATGACAAGTGGCTGAACTAAAATGCCGTGGAGAAGGTGAATATTAAGACCGAGGTGGACTGCTACTTGTTGAAGAATGGGCGTCGCATCATCCTGCTAGCCAAGGGCTGGCTGTCTGACCTGGGCTGAGCCGTGGGTCATCCCAGCTTCGTGATGAGCAACTCCTTCACCAAGAAGGTGCTGGCACATTTTGAGCTGTGGACCCACCCAGACAAGTACCCTGCACGAGAAGCTAGATGCAAGCAGAATGTGAAGCTAACCAAGCTGACTGAGAAGGAGCCTACTACCTGGACATGTCCTATGATGACTCCTTCAAGCCTGATCACTACTGCTATTGAGAAGCAGACTTGCTCTTTGCCTTCGCGCTGCTGTCCTTGTCTGGGTCCCACTTCTCCTCCCTAAGAACAAATGGAACCACCTTTGAGATTGGTTTGATAATGTCTGTCATCGATACCCTGGGACTAGTCACTCAGTATTTGGCGTCTGCTGCATCCTTCATGCTGTTCCAAGTGTGGCACGGGGAATTGAGAAGTCCCTCCTCAAGTTCTGGTCAGGATGGAGGTACGTGGGATTTACCCACAAGGAACCATGAGCTCAAGGGCTTTGGAACTGTTCACTCAGTCCTTCCTTCTCACCTAGAGCCAGACATCTTGGAGTGTGAAGTCAAGTGAGCCTTAGGAAGCATCACTATGAACAAAGTTAGTGGAGGTGATAGAATTCCAACTGAGTATTTAGTTTTTTCAAGGGAAGGTGTAACTGTAAAATGTCAGTACTAGAATAAAGTCCCGTAAGTTTGTTTTGAGGTGGAATGTGGCCAGGGTAGTTCTCAGGTCGTGCTAGAGCGGCACTTTGTTACATGGAAGACAGGTTTTATAAGCAGCCTTTGAATCCAGCTAGTCAAGTGTAACGGAGAAGGCAATGGCACCCCACTCCAGTACTCTTGCCTGGAAAATCCCATGGACGGAGGAGCCTGGAAGGCTGCAGTCCATGGGGTGGCTAAGAGTCGGGCACGACAGAACGACTTCACTTTCCCTTTTCACTTTCATGCATTGGAGAAGGAAATGGCAACCCACTCCAGTGTTCTTGCCTGGAGAATCCCAGGGACAGGGGAGCCTGGTGGGCTGGCGTCTATGGGGTCGCACAGAGTCGGACAAGACTGAAGTGACTTAGCAGCAGCAGCATCTAAAAGTACTACTCAGTCTTCATGGTGTGGAGCATCTGGAACTTGAGCAGAAAGATGTGGTCTTAACATGTTGGGAAGTAAGAAGATATATCTCTGTGGTGGATTAATTTTGATATTTGGCAAAACTAATACAATTTTGTAAAGTTTAAAAATAAAATAAAATTTAACAAAAAAAAAGCAAAAAAAAAAAAAAAAGAAGATATATCTCAGGTTTCAAGAAAGATTTTAAATGTGGGAGCATAGAAAGTGGGTTGCTATAGATGGGGGAGCACTAAAATCTCAGCAAAAATTTTGCCAAACACTTTGGCTGATAGCTGATTTTGTATTCCCAATGACCAGGAAGAAGGTAAAAAAATAAAAGGCCTACAGAAGCAAGCAGAACTTTCAAGCACTAAAGGGGAAATAGAATTTAGATTCAGTCCAGGCAAGTATATTTTCTGCTAGAGCAAACCCAACAATTGTCAGATGAAGGTACAGAATCTAGAATCTTTAAAATGTATTATTTCCAACGTCTAGAAGTCAATGAAAAATTACTAGATGTGTTAAGAAACAGGGAAAGGGGACCCACAGTCAAGAACAAAAAATAATAGAAACTAAAGTCAAAGAGGCAAAATTTTTGGAATAAGCAAAAACTTTGTCATGCATATGTTCAAGAGATGAAGGGAATATGTTCACAGGAATGAACAAAGGATGTATCTAAATATATAAATGGAAAATATATGCAAGAACTAAGCGGAAATTATAAAACTGAAAAATACAATATCCAAAGTAAGCATTAACTGGGTAGATTTAATAACAGATTGTCATATATAATGTCAAAGTAAATAATAATCAAAATATATCACAGCAATACTTGTTATTAAATTAAAGCAGTTCTAACCAAAGGGATAAGTATAGCTAATATATTTATATTATAAAATAAATAAATATATATATATATATCTCTCTCTCCAATGTCTGGTTTATCACCTATAAAAGCTGGAAAATATGTGCAAATTAAATGCAAACTAGGAAGTAGGACTAGCATAGGCATCAGTGATATAGAAAATGGAGAAAACTGCTGCTGCTGCCGCTTCTAAGTCACTTCAGTTGTGTCCAACTCTGTGGAACCCCATAGACAGCAGCCCACGAGGCTCCTGTCCTTGGGATTCTCCAGGCCAGAACACTGGAGTGGGTTGCCATTTCCTTCTCCAAGAGAAAACTGACAAAGGCAAAAATTGGTTCTAAAAAAATTAATAAAATTGACAAATGATTAGAAGGGTTGGTCAAGAGATATAAGAAAAAAATATTACCAATCTTGAGTATAAAAAATTGACTATCACTAGAAACTCTCTCAGAGAAGGCAATGGCACCCCACTCCAGTACTCTTGCCTGGAAAATCCCATGGATGGAGGAGCCTGGAAGGCTGCAGTCAATGGGGTTGCTGAGGGTCAGACACAACTGAGCGACTTCACTTTCACTTTTCACTTTCATGCATTGGAGAAAGAAATGGCAACCCACTCCAGTGTTCTTGCCTGGAGAATCCCAGGGACAGGGCATCCTGGTGGGCTGCCATCTATGGGGTCGCACAGAGTCGGACATGACTGAAGTGACTCAGAGGCAGCAGCAGAAACTCTCTAGAAATTAAAGTAAAATGAAGGAACATTAGCAGTTTTAGCCAACAAATTCATCTGTTTCAAATTCCTTTAAATATAAAACTTACCAAAGGTTGAAACACTAAGTCTGTATAGTCCTATACCTGTTAAAGTAGAAAATTAAATTTAAGTACACTCTCACTAATAAATTTGCAGGCCCAGATTGTTTTATGGTAAATTAAATCTATTATTTAAGAAATATGGAGATGGAAATGGCAACCCACTCCAGTATTCTTGCCTGGAGAATCCCAGGGATGGAGGAGCCTGGTGGGCTGCTGTCTATGGGGTCACACAGAGTCGGACATAACTGAAGTGACTAAGCAGCAGCAGCAGTATTTAAGAAATAAGTAATACAAATATTTTTTTAAATAGAGGAGGGAAGAACATTAACGTTCATTTTATGAGGCCAACATAACTAACACTAAATCATGATAAAGATGTTACAGATAAAAAAATTTGCAGACCAATACCTCTCATAAGTATAGATGGAAAAAATCCTTAACAAAATATCAGATAGTATTCAATAATAAATGAAAGAATAATATATTGTTATCAGGAAAGTAGAATTGCTTTAACATTCAAAAATCATCAAACTAATTAAAAATATTAGTAGATAGATAACCATATAATTATCTCAATGTCCAAAGTTTAACAATTTTAAACTATTCATGATAAAAACGCTCAAAAAACTAAGGATAGAAAATAAATTCCTCAAATTAATCAAAGAAACTTGAAAATCCTACAGATATTATCATACCTAATTGTGAAATGTTTAATATGACCTCCTTTGAGGCAGAATCAATGCACAAAAGCCACTACTTTCATTCATTTCTCTGAAAGTTTTAATCATTGCAACAAAAAGAAGTAAAGGACATCAAAACTAGAAAGGAGAATTAGTACAACTTTTTGTGGACCGATGACTTCATTGTTTGTTTTCATAAAAAATTTGTAAAGTACATACAAGGAAATAATTAGAAATAATACCTACCTTGGGCAAGAACACAGGCTGAAAAGTTAATGCACAAAAGTTAATTGTATGTTTATATATTAGATCAAACAATTGAAAATGAAGTTAATAAAATGATTATATTTATAATAATGTCAACATACAATCGGAACACATTTGACAAGATAAATGCAACATGTCTACATTGAATACCACAAATAATGGCTGTGGGAAAGTCAAAAGGACCTAAGTAAATGGAGACATATAACTTGTTTATAGGTTGGAAGACTCAATATTTTATAATGTCATTATCAACTCTAACTAAGTCGATCATTTATTCAATGCAATCCCAATCAAGACCTAGGCATATTTTTTTTGCAGAAATTAACAAGCTAACTTTAAAACTTCACTGAAAGTTCAAAATATCTAGATTATTTCAAGCAATTTTGAAACAGTTGGATGACTCACACTACCTGAGTTACTGTAGAACTGAAAACAAAGTGATAGCTGGCATGAAAATCAGCAAATAAATCAGTGAAATTGGACAGAGAACCTAAGTAGACTTGCACCTATATAATCATTGGATTACTGACAAAAGCATCATGTGAAGAAAGAAAAGTCTTTTCAACAAATGGTGTGGGCACAACTAGATAGCAATAGAAAAGATAAATCTTGACCTCCTAACTCGAGTACACAAAGATTAATTTGAGGTGGATCACCAATCCAAACATAAATGCTAAAACTGTAAAGCTTAGAAGAAAACAGGAGCCTATTTTTGTGACTTGGAGGTAAACAAAGATTTCTTAGCCTCAACACAGAAAGCAGTAACCTCCTAGAAAATTGCTAAATTTCATGAAGATTTAAAATTTCTCATCAAAAGGTGTTATAAGAAAGTGAAAAATCAAACCACAGACTGGGAGGATATATATTTACAATGCATATATTCGATAAAGGTGACAAAAGATAGGTATCCAGAACATGTAGAGAACTACTACAACTGAATAACAAGTACACAAATAATACAATTTTTACATGTGCAAAAATTTGAAGAAATTCTTCAGAAAAGGAAATATATGAATGGCAAAAAAAAAAAAAAGAAATTTAAAATTCTCAAAATAATTAGTCATCAGGAAGCTTAAAATTAAGACTACAATGAGAAATCAGAACACACCCACAGAGTGGTTAAAGTTAAAAAGACTAATAGCACCAAATATTGACGAGCATGTAGAGAATTGGACTTTTCAAATGGGTAGGACCTAAAAACAGTACCGTGGAAGAGGATGTTAAATTCTTAAAACAAGTAAACCTTGACTTGTAACCTAAGTAGTTACCAAAGAGAAATAATTTTAAAAAAGTGTCTAAAAAGAAAAAAGACATGATCTGTATCGTCCATAGGTATATTATTAATAATAACTAAAATTTGTAACTAAATTAGATGGAAAACAAACCCTTGTATGTTCAGACAAAGGAATACTATTCTCCAATTTAAAAAGCAAGAAACTATTGATGTATGTAATACTATAGATGAATTTCAAAAACATTGGCTGAGTCAAAGAAGCTTTACGTGAAAATGTACACAGTGTATGATTCCACTAATATAAAGTTCTAGAGCAGGGAAACTATTCTATAGAGGTTGCCGCGTGGAATTGAAGACTGAGAAAAGGTCATGAGAGACATTTCTGGGGTGATGGTAACGCTCCACATATAAATAGACGTGTGCTCTAAAGGTGCATGCAATCGCCAAAATTCAGCTTATCTTAAGATTTGTGCTTTTAATTGGATATAAGTATCACTTCAAAAGAAAAAAAATTGCAGACAAATGTTGTACTAGGTGTTAGGAGTAAGTCTCCTGATGGCAATTATTTCAAAATGTATCCAAATATAAGATGGTTAGAGGAATGGAGAGATGAGTAGAAAAGCTATAGGGCACATACAGTATTGATGGTATAACTGGTGTGGTGAGCGTATGGCCATTCACTATATATTTTTCAAATTTTCTGTTTATTAGAATGTTTCCAGAGGAAAATGTCAAGAAAGAAAGTATTTATACATCCATACACCTATATAAGGTGTGCATTTCACTGTATATTTACCTCAAAAAAAGAGACTTGTAACAAAGTGAGACCCCATGCCACTTACTCCTTGAACACTTGCCTCTATATCTGTATACACTTTTGTACATTTCTCTATTCTTTTCCCCTTTTTGCTCTTCTCCTCCTCCTTCCCATGCTTTCTTTTCTCTCTCCCTTCCCTTTCTCACCATTCTTCCTCCTCTATGCCACACCACCACACCAGCCTCTCTCTCTTCAACTCCTTACCCACTCATATCCTCAGGTCAAAACTGGAAGTGGGGGTGGGGGACGTAGCACACAAATAGATTTTTAAAGTGTCTTCATTGTAATTAAAACCATTGCAAATTAATGGCCATTCTTTTTAATAAATCTATCATCTGATTGCTAAACCATAAAAATATATCATTAAATTTTAATTAAAAAATAAAATCACAAGTCAGAGACCACATTTTGAGTTCCACTGAACTAGATGGCAGAGACTGTTGAAATTTATCATCTTAACTAATATGTCCTAGTAGCTATAACAAGGCCCAACACATTATAAGGAAGTATCAAGTAAGTATTTATTAAACGGCAAGAGTAGCAGTACACATAAGTGTATATGTGTGCATTTATTCATGCATACAGGCTTCCCTGGCAGCAAAGATGGTAAAGAATCTGCCTGCAATGAGCGAGACCTGGGTTCAATCCATGGATTGGGAAGATACCCTGGAGGAGGTCACGGCCACCCACTCCAGTATTCTTCCCTGGAGAATCCCCACGGACAGAGGAGCCTGGTGGGCTGCAGTCAATGGGCTTGCAAAGAGTTGGACACAGCTGAGTGACTAAGCACAGTACAACAAACATGTATACTGTTAAATTACTTAAACAAGAAGACCAAAGATTAAAAAAACTCTAATGCAGTGGCAGCCTATGTAAGCAAACCAAAATCTAAGCCTATAAATGCCTCAAGTTTACAAAATCAAAATACTAAGGAAAACCATCACAAATAGCCAAAACGTCCAACTAGGTTTTAACCAGTAGCCAAGTATATAATTTATTTCTTTGCTTCTACACTTTTTCTCTAGGTCTTTGCCCTGCCTCCTATCTGACAAGTACTTTACTTCCGCTTTGATGCTGTCTGATTGAAATTGATTTTTTGCTTGATCTGAAGATTTGTAATATGTCTCAATCTATCTTTTGGTAAGGGGTGGGTGGAGAGAGGCAAGGAGGGAGAGAAAGGAACTGGAGGGCCCTAAATAATTTTCTTCATGATTTTGCCCAAGTCAGTTCTACCAGAAACAACAAAACAGTTTTGGAATGGATAAAAACCATTCTACCCACAGCCATGAGCCAAGCCTATAATTTTGGAGGGTGCCACTCAGCTCAATGATCTATCTCCTCTCCTCCTACTTCAAAAAATTCACTCACTGTAAACAGGGTCATAGTATGACTTCTGTGGGCCAAGGGCCCCTTTGCCTTTGTGGACACTTCCTCCGTAAAAAATATTAAAATTATATTTTATGACCACATTGGTATAAAGACAAATGTATTCCTAGCTAGATTTATTATCATGTACTTATTATTTTCATTTTTCTTCAAATTTAAAAGATAGGAAAACCTTTTTTATTTTTATGGACCATTGTAAATATCATAGACACCAGGCACTGTTCCTTCTATGTCCAGTGGACAAGCTGGTCCTGACGGTTAGGGTTCCCTATTGAATAATAATTTTTTGATAGCTTTCTTAAAAAAATGTCCTTTTTTTCAGCAGGCAGCCTTTCAATTTCTCTTTCTGAGAGTGGAGAAGTTATCCTGTTATACATTTATCTTCTTCTCAATCAGAACCTGACTTGATCATAGAGCTTCTATTGAATTGAGAGAGTACATTTAATATGCCCGGGGCTTTTGAATGACAGCAGTGTTAATATGCTCCTCATTCTGTTACCTAATACAAATGAAAAGCCTACTCTTTCTCCTGCAGTGCTGAAATGAATTTAAAAATAAATATGAGTAGTAATCTTTTCTTACCTTAAAAAAACACATCAGGGAGTCCAGTAATTTTGGGGAAAATTAGCTTGTATTACCTTTTTCTAGTTCTAAGACCAAAGAACATGGATCGTTATTCCAGGGGAAGCATATATGAAAACTATTCAGTCCAACATATCTAATTTTAGAAACTATATATTCTGTGTTGTGCTCTGGGCATTGGGTTATATAAAGCATAAGTAAAGCACTATTTGTGTCCTTAAGGGACTTGAGGTCTACACAAGAAAATAAATAGAGCAGAAATAATATCAACAAAATGTGTTAAATTATATGAGAGCGTGTACATAGGAATGAGTGGCAAGGCAAGCAAAGAAAGTTTTAGAGACCATTCCCAACTATCTTTTAACTTCATATGAATATTATCTTTATTCACATCCATGTCACTTGAGTATATATCTATAGGTAGACTATAATTTTCCATTTCATTATCAGGCTTGGCTATATGACTTACCTGCACCAAAGGAGTATTAGTAGAAGTGATATTGTATTGATCACAAACAGAACCTTTAAAGTAAACTGTTCATTTTCACTTGGTCTCTTGAAGATCATTGCCACAAAAATAATATGTCCTAGATAGGTATAATTCCTTCTTCCTGGATCTTAGAAGGAGAATATATGTGTACCCAAACAGAGCAAAACTAGGCTGAGTTGCATAAAAACCACCCCACTTACGATGATCAAAAAACAAATGTGGCTGTAAGCTACTGAGACTTTTTTTATTACAGCAAAGGCCAAAAATACATATATGTTTAGCCACCATAGTTTATCACAGATTTTCTATCACCACCCATATATCTGAATCATAAAATCAGATAACAGAGTAATTAACTGATATTGCTACAATTACTTGGAAAATAAACCCTGGACCATGATAGTTTACCATAATGCTTTAAAAAGATCCAGAAAATCATACCATAAAAACATGCACAAAAATCTAATTTTGTGAACATCTTGTCAAATTTATATTCTTGTTCTTTTCTAACTGCATTGTAATTGGTCCCAAGTCTCAATGAAAGTCATTATGTGAACTGTAAAAATGTGTCTATTTTGGTTCAATAACACCATTTCTGGAACTATGTTTTCAGAAATTTTTTATTGAGAAAAAACAACTCACTAAAGGGCTTTCTCCTCTCAAAATTATCCATGATGGTAGGAAATTATAAAGTTTTCTTAAATATACAGAGTAATGTGGACATATTAAGGAAAATATGGCAAACCTGTTTTATAGAATGTTATGACATGTTCAAGTGGAACTTATGAACTGTAATTATGATCTCACAATTGAAATGTGAGATCAAATACATGAATAAATAATTCACTGATTCAGCAGAAACAACAAAAAATAAATTTAGACCTCTTAAGACTTTAGGTATTGAAATTTTCAGATAAAGAATAAAAATGACTATGCTTAATATTAAAGAAATAAAGTCTAGAATACAAAAAAATGAACAAGAAATAATGCACTATCAAAAATAACCAGGCATAAATGACAATACCAAAAGATCCTCCAGAAATAAAAATATAATTGTTGTATTTATTTGTTTGTAGGATAACTAACAGAAAAATTACTTAACTGGATAATGCATTTAAAAATGTATTACTCAAAATGCTTCTCAGAGATATAAAAAGATTAAAAACTATATGAAAATGCAGTAAGCAACCTAAAAAAATAGAATAAAGCCTAACAGATATCCAGTTCCAATTTCAGAAAAGATAAAAAGATAGAATGGGAAAAAGGTAAAACTGGAAAAGATAGTGGCTGAGAATCAATCCAGTGGCACAAAATTTATCAAGAAAGATAAATAAAAACAAAACCACACTTGCATGCATGCTAAGTTGCGTCTGACTCTGAGACCAAATGGATGGTAACCCACCAGGCTCCTCTGTCCATGGGATTCTCCAAGCAAGAATGCGAGAGTGGGTTGCTATGCTGTCCTCCAGGGGCTCTTCCTGACTCAGAGATGGAACCCTCATCTATTGCTTCTCCTGCATTGCAGGAGGATTCTTTACCACTGAGCCACTGGGGGAAGACCCCGAAACTATATGCAGACACACCAAAATCAAATTTCAGGACAATGATGTAAACAAAGAAAATATCCTGCTTATAAACTGACAAATTTTCTAAGTGTATGTCTTTCTTATAACAATTTACCCATAACAATTTACCAAAGACAGACAGAACCCAATACACCACCCAAAAAAAAAAGAAAATTGTTTTCTGATTCCCCTCCTCTATAACAGTAAGTTTATTAGGTAGAGGATTTTTGGTCCCCATAATCAAAAGGGATAATTTCACTGATGTTTTGCCACTGCACAAAATGCATTATCTTTTCAGTCTCTAATTGCAATTTTCTCACTGTGCATACTCTGATTATTAAACCAATGTCAATTGTTTTTCTATGTTTTTATATATTTTAGGTTGTTGTGAGGCATTCTACTTTGATCTAAGTACAGGTTAAGATCATCTAGGTAATATACAACTCCCAAGATTTAAGGGTCTTAAACAATAAAGATTTATTTCTTACTCAGGCAGTTGGCCAAAGGCTCTGTTTCATGTCATACTAACTTAGTGATTCAGGATGAGAAAGAATCCACAGTTAGGAATGTCACATTTGGGGAGTAGAAACCAAAATGCCCTACCCAGAATCTGCTTGAAAGAAGTTTCTGCCCAGTTGCAGGTAATAGAGTCATCAGACATCAGGGCTAGGATTAGATTGAGGCAAATCAGGCGAACGAGGCACTTGCCTCAGGTACAGAATTTAAAGGGACACCCAAAAACGAAGCAGTCAAGATGTCATGTTTTAACAAAATATTTTAAAAATCAAAAGTAATGAAAAAATCTGTAATAAAAATGTCAAATTTTATTTTTTTATTTTATTTTATTTTTAAACTTTACATAATTGTATTAGTTTTGCCAAATATCAAAATGAATCCGCCACAGGTATACATGTGTTCCCCATCCTGAAAAATGTCAAATTTTAAATAAAACCTGACTATTGGCTCCTTTAGGGTCAGTTTCAGCTATAGAAAACCCCTTTGCCCAAGCTTACAACCTTCCCAGGGCAGTCAGCATCTGGTGACTGAGTGAGGTTGGGGTACAAAGGAATAGACATTGAACCCCAAAATATAATGTTGAGTAAAAAAAAAACAAGTTGAAGAAAGACACAAACAAAATGATGCTAACTACTTTTAAGGTTTTAAATAAATAAATAATAATAGGTATACAAACATATACAGTTTAACATTATGACAAAATTTAAAGGAGTGATGAGCCTTCAGCATTAGAAAAAGAAAACAATATTGAGTGGTAAACCCATAGGAGGCTTAAAAGAAATTGATGATCCTTGACTTCTTGAGGTACATAATGTATTTGTTTTAGGGTTCTTTTTGCTAACATATATATTAAACTAGATAGATAGACAAGCATTATGAATGACTTCATAACTAAACATGTAGAAAAATATACATGATATAACCCTATTTAGGTTAATATATATAATATACATATTATAATATACTAGAAAAATGCACATACATTTACCTAAAGGTATAGTTCAACTAGTTAGACGTAACTTGAGAAATATTTAACCAAAACCCTAAGTCCATACTGAAACTGCAGGAAAAAAACACATTCCCTTTGTTCCCCAGTGTGTGTTTGTGTGTGTGCGTGTGTGCTCCATCATTTCCAACTCTTTGCGACCGCATGGACTGTAGCCCCCCAGGCTCCCCTGTCTGTGGAATTTTCCAGGCAAGCATACTGGAGGAGATTACCATTTCCTTCCCCAGGGGGTCTTCCCAAGTGAGGGATCAAGCCCATGTCTCACATCTCCTGCATCAGCAGGCAGGCTCTTTATCAGCTGAGCCACCAGGGAGGGGCCGAGCTTGAAGTTAAATGTCAAACACTTCACATTGTCAAATAGTTTATATGCTTCAAAGAGGTGAGTGAAAAAGCTCAAGCATCACTCCTTTTTCATCAGTTAAGTGTACTCTTGGCATAATGAACTTTTTATATCTACAACATACAAGGCAGTTGATCAGATACCTCTCAGGTTATTCTGGCTTTTTTCTTCACTTTCATTTATACAACTGGACCTGATGTGAGGTAGCAAAAGTAGGCCTTGACAATCTATTCCCCAAAGCAAACATGAGACAGTGAATTTAAGAAGAAAGCATTCCATAAGAATTTCTGTTCCATCAGACTGTTGTGCTCCTTTTATTGTACTCGATCTGTATTCAGGGTTAGAGAGGCAAGAAGGCATCTCAGACTGATCTGATGCACAGGCTTCTTGGAAAGTCTCTGGGAAGAAGAGGTGGGTTTGGAGCAGGCCAGGTGTCATTATTGTGGCCAAATACTGTAATTCCTAAGTAGGTATTATGAGGGCTGCTCATATAACTCTGAAGCAACAGGTCTGGCTAGTCAACTCGGAAAAAAGTCTGTTCACTGGGTAATGTAACTGTGACCCAGTCAGTACCTGCAGCGGCTAAATGCAACAGCACTGTAGGAAAGGCCAGCACAGCGCAAGCTCTGCAACCGCCACAACTTTGCTTAATGCTCCTCTAACGTCTCCTGGCCTCTGTTTCCCCCCTGAAGCTGTCTCTCTCAGTGCCATACCTCAGTGTTGTTATGCTCTCCCGCCCCTCTTCCCACCACCCAAACTTTGTCTCAGACAGTTGTCCTTCTGCAAAGAATCAGAAAGGTAAGAATCACACTGATATATGTGACTGAAATAACGTATGGACTATTTCTAATAAAATAATTTTTCTAGCACAACCTCTAGTACACAGCATAAGAACTTATCCAGAGGTTTTTTGTTTTTTTTTTTTTAATTGTCTGTTTCACTCTAGTAGAGCTAAAGCTTCATAACAACAGAAACTTCATTTTTCTAATTAATTGCAGAATCTCCAGGAAGTCTTAAGACATAACATACGTAACCTCAACATAGGTGCTCAACAATCACTCCTGATGTGGATGGAGCTAAAGCCATCAGTGCAGTTTAGAAAAGCCAGCTTAAAGAGGTAACCATCATCCAGGAAAATAAAAAGCACACCCAACATCCTGTGATTTTTTTTCTCTCTTAATAGTTCATATCTCTTTTCTCCAGCTAAAGAACATCATCTCTTCTTGCCTGAAACAATGAAACAGTGCTAGAACTTTCCAGCTTATGATCTCATTTATTTTGTTATATTTATAACCCTGATTTAATTAATTCCTTATAGTGTGGGTAGAGCTCCTTTATCTGTGGAGTATATTAGCGTAGCACATTAGCACATATTGAGATTTAAAAATTGCCGAGGCAAAGCCGACTAAGAAAATACATTAGGGACTCTACTAATAATTGCTAGTAGTTTTTACTATTTTTCAGAAATTTAACACTATTGTACTAAGTTAGATCTTTTGGAATAGTGGATCTACAAATTAACATTAAGGAATGTATGCAATCTCTTGCCAAACTCTTGAAATGATAGCTTAATTGCAATTTTAACCATTATTTTGAGAATGTTTCTATTGATTAAAAATATCTGCAGTTTCTCATTTTTCCTTTCACTTTGAATGCAACCTCTTTTTCTAAGGTCTTTCATCACCTATGTATCATTTTGAAAACTCTATTTTTTTCTTCCAGTTTTATTGGGATATAACTGACATACAGCACTGTATAAACTTAAGTTATACAGTGATATGATTTGACTTACACACATGGTGAAATGATTATCACAAGTTTAAATATCCATCATCTCATACAGATAAAAAGTTGAAGGAATATAAAAGTTTTCCTTGATTTGGAAATATTTGCCCTTTTAACAACTGTCATATATAACTTACAGATCAGATCAGATCAGTCACTCAGTTGTGTCCGACTCTTTGCGACCCTATGAATCGCAGCACGCCAGGCCTCCCTGTCCATCACCAACTCCCGGAGTTCACTCAGACTCATGTCCATCGAGTCAGTGATGCCATCCAGCCATCTCATCCTCTGTTGTCCCCTTCTCCTCCTGCCCCCAATCCCTCCCAGCATCAGAGTCTTTTCCAATGAGTCAACTCTTCGCATCAGGTGGCCAAAGTACTGGAGTTTCAGCTTTAGCATCATTCCTTCCAAAGAAATCCCAGGGCTGATCTCCTTCAGAATGGACTGGTTGGATCTCCTTGCAGTCCAAGGGACTCTCAAGAGTCTTCTCCAACACCACAGTTCAAAAGCATCAATTCTTTGGCGCTCAGCCTTCTTCACAGTCCAACTCTCACATCCATACATGACCACAGGAAAAATCACAGCCTTGACTAGATGAAGCTTTGTTGGAAAAGTAATGTCTCTGCTTCTGAATATGCTATCTAGGTTGGTCATAACTTTCCTTCCAAGGAGTAAGCGTCTTTTAATTTCATGGCTGCAGTCACCATCTGCAGTGATTTTGGAGCCCAGAAAAATAAAGTCTGACACTGTTTCCACTGTTTCCCCATCCATTTCCCATGAAGTGGTGGGACCGGATGCCATGATCTTCATTTTCTGAATGTTGAGCTTTAAGCTAACTTTTTCACTCTCCACTTTCACTTTCATCAAGAGGCTTTTGAGTTCCTCTTCACTTTCTGCCATAAGGGTGGTGTCATCTGCATATCTGAGGTTATTGATATTTCTCCTGGCAATCTTGATTCCAGTTTGTGTTTCTTCCAGTCCAGCGTTTCTCATGATGTACTCTGCATGTAAGTTAAATAAACAGTTACAGCAGTGTTAAATTTATCATATTGCCCCTTACATCACGAGTGACTATCTCACATCTGGAAGTTTATACATTTTCACTACCTTATTCTAACTCTCCTCCCCCAAACCCCATCTGGTACATACAAATCTGATTTCTTTTTCTATGAGTCAGATTATTTGGTTATTTTTGAGATATAATCAATCTACAGCACCACGGTAGTTCTTGATAACACAACATAGTGATTTGATATTTCCATACCTTTGAAAAATGATCATTATAATACATCTATTTAGTACCTGTTATCCAGTAAACAGATTAAATAATTATTGACTATATTCCTCACACTGAACATTTAACACCTGTGACATTAATTTTGTAATTGAAAGTTTGTACCTCTTATTCTCCTTCACCTATTTACCTCCTTCCTCCAACTCCCTTCCCTCTGGCAACCACTGTTTATTCTCTGTATCTGTGACTCTGCTTCTTTTTATATATGTTTATTTGTTTTGTTTTTTAGATTACACATATAAGTGAATTCATACAGTACGTGTCTTTCTCTGACTTATGTCAGCAAGCATAATATGTTCTAGGTTCATCTGTGTTGTCACAAATGGCAAGATAACATTTTTTATGGCTGAGAAATATTTCACTGTGTGTATACATACACACACACACACACACACACATGTATATATACCAAATATTTCTTATCTCTTCATCTATAAATAGACACTGTGTTGTTGGTTCCATATATTGGCTATTATAAAAATATAATATGCTGCAATGAACATAGGAGTGCATGGATCCTTTTGAACTTGTGTTTCAGTTTCTTCAGATAAAGACATAAATACCTAGGAGTAGAATTGCCTAATCTTGTAGTAGTTCTATTTTTTTTTTTTTGAGGAATCTACATAAAAATTTCCATACTATATGTACCAATTTATATTCCCACCAACAGGGCACAAGTGTTCCATTTTCTCCACATCTTCACCAACACTCCAGTACTATAAAGTGATGAAAGTAGGCACTCTGTCTTGTTCCCTTAAAGGAAATGCTTTCAGCATTTTATCATTGAACATGTAATTAGCTATGGGCTTGTCATACACTGTCTTTATTATGTAGAGGTAAGTTTTCTCTATACACATTTGTGGAGAGTTTCTATCATAATGGACATTAAATTTTACCAAAAACCTTTGTATGTCAATGAAGATCATCATATAATTTTTATTCTTCAGTTTGTTCATACAGTATATCACATTGATCAATTTGTGGATCATGAACCTTATTCCATCTTGTGATAAATCCCTGTTAATCGTGGTATATAATCCTTCTAATGTACAGTTGAATTCAGCCTATTAATATTTCATTGATGATTTTAGCATCTATTTTCATTAGAGATATTGGTTTCTTACAACCATCCCAGGATACACCCCAGTCCATGGTGAGTCCTGGCTCCAGCTCCTCTAATCTCCAGACACTCCAAGCTGCTGTCTACAAGGAGAGTGTACACACTGGGAAGAAGGAGCCAATATGGACCTGATTCTGCGTCTGATTAAGGTGAGGACAGCTATTGCTGGTGCTTGTGGAGGTGGCATATTGGGAGCTGCTGGAGCTCTGATTGGCATGCCAAGACATCCCAAAAGGTGCGTCAGCCTGTGTCGAGCACCCTCTCTAGCCATTCTAGCTCCACTCCAACTCACACTAGAGTGAAGGCTGCCATTGCCAAGGAGAGTGCACACTTGAAAGGGACAGAGAAGCTCAGATCTGGTATTGCATTTGAATATGGTAAGGGCCACCATTGTTGGCACTCATGGAGTTGGTGGATCAGGAGCTGTCTGGAGCTCTGGATGGCATACTGGGACTGTCCTAGTACATGTTCCAGCCCACACTTGCTTTTGGCCTGTTCCCCTTTGGGGCAGCATGCCATTGCTGAAAGGGCGCAAGAGATACTTGGAAAAAAACAGCTCAGACCCAAATCTCAGGGCTTCTTCTCCAGCACCATGGGACCCAAGCCCACCACTGATAAGGTGATAGTGGCCACTGAGCATAGCAGAAGCTCCAGCTCACACCTGACACTAGATCTAGTCCCCCATCTCCAGCTCCACTTCCCACCAAGGTGATAACTTCTAGCACACTCTGGTGGAACACATGGTCCGTGCTCATTTCAAATCTAGATCCCAGACAAAAACCAGTGGGCACAAGCATAATGCATAGGAACAGTCCCACACAAGGACACCCCGTTAAGGTCAGGAGAGGCAGCTGTGTCACCTTATTCCATAGAGACAGAAAAATTAAGCAAAATGAGAGAACAGGAATTTGTTTCAAATGAAGAACAAGGGAAAAACAGCTAATGAAACAGAGATAAATAATTTATCAGACACAGAGCTCAAATCATTAGTAATAAGAATGCTAATTAAAGATTCAGAACAGAAGACTAAATCACTAAAATTAAAAATACACTAGGAGGCATTAACAGCCAATAAGTGGATATAGAAGAATGCATATGTGATCTAGAAGATAGAATAATGGATATAACCCAATTGGAGCAGCAAAATGAACAAGAAATTTTATTTTTATTTATTTATTTTCATATAAAATGTATTGGAGTATAATTGATTTACAATGTTGTTTTAGTTTCAGGTGTACAGTAAAGTGAATAATTATACATGTACATACATCCACTCTATTTATGATTCTTTTCCCATATAGGTCATTACAGAGTATTGAGTAGAGTTTTCTGTGCTATACAATACATCCTTATCAGTTATCTATTTTATATATAGTAGCGTGTATGTGCGGAAAAGGCAATGGCACCCCACTCCAGTACTCTTGCCTGGAAAATTCCATGGATGGAGGAGCCTAGTGGGCTGCAGTCCATGGGGTTGCTAAGAGTTGGACACGACTGAGCGACTGCACTTTCACTTCTCACTTTCATGCATTGGAGAAGGAAATGGCAACCCACTCCAGTGTTCTTGCCTGGAGAACTCCAGGGACGGGGGAGCCTGGTGGGCTGCTGTCTATGGGGTCGCACAGAGTTGGACACGACTGAAGCGACTTAGCAGCAGCAGCAGTAGCAGTGTGTATGTGTCAATCCCAGTCTCCCAATTTATCTCTCCCCCACTTACACCCTGGTAACCATAGTTTGCTTTCTATATCTGTAACTCTGTTTCTGTTTTGTAGATAACTTCATTTGTACTCTTTTTTTAGATGCCATATATAAGCAATCATATATTTGTCATTCTGTGTCTGACTTACTTCACTCCGTATGACAATCTCTAGGTCCATCCATATTGCTGCAAATGGCATTATTTTCTTTTTCAAGGCTGAGTAATATTCCACTGTGTATATGTACCACACCTTCTTTAACCATTCCTCTATTGATGGACATTTAGGTTACTGCTGTATATGAGCTAAGCTGCTTCAGTCATGTCTGACTTTTTGTGTCCCTATGGACTGTAGCCCACCAGGCTCCTCTGTCCAGGGGATTTTTCAGGCAAAAATGCTGGAGTGGGTTGTCATACCCTCCTCAAGGGAATCTTTCCAACCCAGGGATTGAACCTGGGTCTCTTATGTCTGCTGCATTGATGCACAGGTGGGTTCTTTACCACTAGCACCACCTGGGAAACCCACACCATCTATGTCTTGGCTATTGTAAATAGTGCTGCAATGAACATCAGGGTCCATGCATTTTTTCATATTATGATTATCTCCAGATATATGCTCAGGAGTGGGGGTGCTGGATTACATGGTAGTTCTGTTTTTTAAGGAAATTCCATACTGCTCTCTTATAGTGGCTATACCAGTTTACATTCCCACCAACAGTGTAGGAGATTGCCTTTTCCTGCACACCCACTCCAGCATTTATTGTTTGTATATTTTTGGTGATCATTCTGACTGAAATGAGATGAAACCTTATTGTAGTTTGGGTTTGCATTTCTCTAATGATAAGTGATGTTGAGTGTCATTTCATGTGATTTTTACCTATCTGTATGTCTTCTTTGGAGAAATGTCTATTTAGACCTTCCACCCATTTTTTAAACCAAGTGCTAGCAAACCAAATCTAATGACACATTAAAAGGGTAATAAACCATGATCAAGTAAAATTTTTCCCAGGGATGCAAGGATTTTTCAATACATGAAAGTCAAACAATGTGGTACACCATATTAACAAACTGAAACAAAAAATAACATATGATCATTGCAATAGATGCAAAAAATGCTTTTGACAAAATTCAACATCCATTTATAATAGAAACTCTCCAGGAAGTGGGCTGAGAGGAATCTACCTCAATATACTAAAAGCCATATATGACAAACCCACAGCAAACATCATTCTCAATGGTGAAAACATGAAAGCATTTCCTCTAAGATCAGGACCAAGACAAACGTGCCCACTCTCACCACTATTGTTCAACATAATTTTGGAAGTCCTAGCCATGGCAATCAGAGACAAAAAAGAAATGAAAGAAATCCAAACTGGAAAAGAAGTAAAACTAACACTTTTTGCAGATGACATGATACTATACATAGAAAACCCTAAAGTTGCTAGTAGAAAACTATTAGATCTTATCAACGAATTTGGTAAAGTTTCAGAATACAAAATTAACACAGAGAAATCTCTTGTATTCTTATACAGTAACAACAAAAAATCAGAAATAGAAACCAAGGAAACAATCTCATTTACCATTGCATCAAAAACAAAAACAAAACAAAACAAAATATCTAGGAATAAACCTAAGGAGGCAAAAGTCCTATACTCAGAAAACTACAAGATATTGATGAAAGAAACCAAAGATGACACCAATAGATGAAGAGATATACCATGTTCTTGGATTGGAAGAATCAATATTGTGAAAATGACTATAATATACAAAGCAGTCTAGAGATTCAATTCAATCCCTATCAAATTATCAGTGGTATTTTTCAAAGAACAGAACAAAAATTTTTACAACTTGTATGGAAATACAAAAAACCCCAAATAGCTTAAGTAATCTTCATAAAGAAAAATGGAGCTGGAGGAATCAGGCTCCCTGAGCTCAGACTACCCTACAAAGCTACAGTCATTAAGACAGTATGGTGCTGGGACAAAAACAGAAATGTAGATCAGTGGATCAGGATACAAAGTCCAGAGATAAACCCATGCATCTCTGGTCACCTAATCTATGACAGAGGAAGCAAGAATATACCATAGTGAAAAGATGGCACCCTCAACAAGTGATCTTTGGAAAACTAGACAGCTACATGAAAAAGAATGAATTTAAAACATTCTCTAACACCATGCACAAAAATAAATTCAAAATGGCTGAAGACCTAAATATAGAGATGGACACTGTAAAACTGTTGGAGGAACATATAGGCAGAACACTTTTTGACATATATCACAACAAGATCTTTTTTCAATTCATTCCTTAGAATTATGAAATTTTTAAAATGAGGACATTTAAGTGACCTGAGACAATATGAAGCGTACTAATATTCACATTATATGTGGTCTCAGAAGGAGAAGAGAGAAAAAGAAAATTGTTGAAATTTAGCTGATGAAATTATTGCTGAAAATTTTCCATACCTGAAGAAGCAACAGAAACCCATACAGAAAGCACAGAGAGCCCCAAACAAGACAAACACAGAATCAGACTGAAACATGTAAGTAAAATGGCAAAATGTGAAGAAAAATAGACTATTTTAAAGGCAGTAAGAGAGTATACAAGAGATACCCTCAAAGGCTATCAGCTTATTTTTCAGCAGAAACTTTGCAAGCCAGAAGGGAGTGGCAAGATATATTTAAAGTGCTCAAAGTGAAAAATCTAAAATCTAGAATCCTCTAAAGGTTATCATTAGAATTGAAGGATAGATAAAGAACTTCTCAGATAAGCAACAACTCAAAGGGGCTATCAATACTAAACTCACCCTAAGAGTCTTCTCTAGGTGAAAAAATGACTAAGAATTAAGAAATTATAAGAAAAGAAAACCCCACTAGTAAAAGCAAATACATGATAAAAGCTGTGGATCAACCATTTAAATAAGCAAATATGAAGATATGAAGATTAAAAGACAAAAATTGTAAAAGCAACTATAACCACAGTAAACATTTAAGGGATGAACATGAAGATGCAAAACATGACATCAAAACCAGAAAATATGGGGGAGCAGAGTGAAAAATGTAGATCTTTTAGAATGTGTTTGAACATAAGTGGCTTTTGGTTAAAAAGTAGGTATAGTTATAGGTATTTGAAACCCATGGTAACCACAAATCAAAAATCTACAGATTATAAACAAAAACTAGAGAAAAATAAAAGCATAAGCATACCACTAAATAAAATCATCAAACCACAAGGAAAGTAATGAAAAGAAGAAGAAAAGAATAGAGAACTGAAGAAACATGAAGGAAACAAGTAACAAAAGGAAAACAAGTCATGTCTATCAATACCTACTTTAGATAACAATGGACTAAAGTGTTCCAATCAAAAGACATAGGTGGCTGATTGGAACAAAAACCAAGATTGGTTTATATGCTTCTTACAAGAGAAGCACTTCAGAGCTAAAGACATACACAGATTGAAGTCAAGAGGATGGAAAAAGATCTTTTATATAAATGTAAATGACAAAAAAAAAATGGAATAGTAGTACTCATATCAGACAAAGTAGACTTTAAAGCAAACTCTATAACAAAAGACAAAGAAGGTCATTATACAATGATAGAAGGATCAGTAAAAGAATAGACAGTCATCTAAGATAGAAATACCTATATATATATATATATATATATATATATATATATATGGAGAAGGAAATGGCAACCCACTCCAATGTTCTTGCCTGGAGAATCCTAAGGACGGGGGAGCCTGGGGGGCTGCCATCTATGGGGTCGCACAGAGTCAGACACGACTGAAGCAACTAAGCAGCATATATATATATATAATATATATATTATATATATATATTAGCAGACATAATATTGTATTATTGTATGACAATACAATAATAGCAGGAAATTTTAACATCTGGGTTGCATCATTGGAAAGACCATCCAGACAGAAAATCAGTAAGGAAACATTGGAATAGTGTCCTTAAATGACACATTAGACCACTTGGATATGATGAATATCCACAGGATAGTCCATCCAAAATCAGCAGAATGAATATTCTTAACAAGGGTATATGAAAAAGTCCCCAGGATAGATCACATAGTAGGTCACAAAAATAAATCTCAATAAAAAATAAGAGTATAGAAATTATATTAAGCTTTTTCTGAACACAATGGCATAAAACAAGAAATCAATTATGGGAAGAAAAATAGGAAAAACGTGAACAAACAAAATAAAATTCATGCTACCAAAACAAAAACAAAAACCTGGAGAAGGGAAAGGCTACCCATTTGAGTATTCTTGCCTGGAGAATTCTATGGACAAAGAAGCCTGGAGGGTGACATTCTATGGAGTCACAAAGAGTCAGACATACTTGAGCAACTAACACACACTTAAAAATAAAAAAAGATTGGTCAATGAAAAAAACAAATGGAAATCAGAAAATACTTTAAAATAAATTAAAATAAAAACATAACTTTCCCAAAGCAAAAGCACTTCTAAGAGGGAAGTTTATAATGATACAGGCCTACTTCAAGAAACAAAAAATCTAAAATAAACAACTTAACCTACTATCTAAAGGAATTAAAAAAGGAAAACAAGCCCAAAGTCAGAAGTAGGGAGGAAATAATAAATATCAGAGAGGAAATAAAATAGATATCATATGATATTTTTCTTTATTTGACTTACTTCACTCAGTATGACAACCATCGTGAAAGTGAAAGTCACTCAGTTGTGTCCAGCTCTTTGTGTCCCCATGGACTATACAGTCCATGGAATTTTCCAGGCCAGGATACTGGAGTGGGTAGCCTTTTCCTTGGTTTCTACAAATGATATTATCTTCTTTTTTATGGCTGCATAACATTTCATTACATATATATATATGTATGTATGTATATACCACATCTTCTTTATTCATTCATCTACCAATGGACACTTAACTTGCTTCTATGTCCTGGACATTATAAATAGTGCTACAGTGAACACTGGGGCCCATGTTCAAACTATGATTTTTTTCTGGGTATATGCCCATAAGTGGGATTGCTGAGTCATATGATAGTTCTATTTTTAGTTTTTTAAGAAACCTCAGTCTCCATACTGGATGCACCAATTTACATTTCCACCAGCAGTGTACGAAGTTTCCCTTTTCTTCATACCCTCTCTAGCATTTATTGTTTGTAGGCATTTTTACAGTGGCCATTCTGACCATTGTGAGGTGGTAATACTTCATTGTAATTTTATTTGCATTTCTCAAATAATTAGTGATGTTGAACATCTTTTCATGTGCTTTTTCACCATTTGTATGTCTTCTTTGGAGAAATGTTTACTTAGGTCTTCCACCCATTTTTTCATTGGGTTGTTTGTTTTTTTTGATATTGGGCTGCATGACCTGTTTGTATATTTGGGGGGATTAATCCCTTGTGGGTTGCTTCATTTGCAAATATTTTCTCCCATTCTGGGGTTTGTGTTTTTGTTTTGTTTATAGTTTCCTTTGTTCTGAGAAAGCTTTTAAGTTTAATTAGATCCCATTTGATTATTTTTATTTTCATTATTCTAGGAAGTTGGTCAAAAATGATCCTGCTATAATTTATGTTAAAGAGTGTTCTGCCTATGCTTTCCTACAACAGTTTTATAGCATCTAGCCTTACATTTAGGTTTTTAATCCATTTTTAGTTTACTTTTGTGTATAGTGATCAGATCAGATCAGATCAGTCGCTCAGTCGTGTCCAACTCTTTGCGACCCCATGAATCGCAGCACGCCAGGCCTCCCTGTCCATCACCAACTCCCGGAGTTCACTCAGACTCACGACCATCGAGTCAGTGATGCCATCCAGCTATCTCATCCTCTGTCGTCCCCTTCTCCTCTTGCCCCCAATCCCTCCCAGCATCAGAGTCTTTTCCAATGAGTCAACTCTTCGCATGAGGTGGCCAAAGTACTGAACTTTCAGCTTTAGCATCATTCCTTCCAAAGAAATCCCAGGGCTGATCTCCTTCAGATTGGACTGGTTGGATCTCCTTGCAGTCCAAGGGACTCTCAAGAGTCTTCTCCAACACCACAGTTCAAAAGCATCGATTCTTCGGGGCTCAGCCTTCTTCACAGTCCAACTCACACATCCATACATGACCACAGGAAAAATCACAGCCTTGACTAGACGAACCTTTGTTGGCAAAGTAATGTCTATGCTTTTGAATATGCTATCTAGGTTGGTCATAACTTTCCTTCCAAGGAGCAAGCATCTTTTAATTTCATGGCTGCAGTCACCATCTGCAGTGATTTTGGAGCCCAGAAAAACAAAGTCTGACACTGCTTCCACTGTTTCCCCATCTATTTCCCATGAAGTGATGGGACCAGATGCCATGATCTTCATTTTCTGAATGTTGAACTTTAAGCCAACTTTTTCACTCTCCACTTTCACCTTCATCAAGAGGCTTTTTAGTTCCTCTTCACTTTCTGCCATAAGGGTGGCGTCATCTGCATATCTGAGGTTATTGATATTTCTCCCGGCAATCTTGATTCCAGCTTGTGTTTCTTCCAGTCCAGCGTTTCTCATGATGTACTCTGCATATAAGTTAAATAAACAGGGAGACAATATACAGCCTTGATGTACTCCTTTTCCTATTTGGAACCAGTCTGTTGTTCCATGTCCAGTTCTAACTGCATAGTGATAAGGGTGTTCTAATTTCATTTGTTCACATTAGCTGTCCAGTTTTCCCAGCACCACTTATTGAATAGAGTGTCTTTACAGAAATCTCTGGCATTTCTATACAGAAGATTCTCTTTAAAATATTCAAAGAGATATCAAACTAATAAATCTAGTAGAATTCTCTTTCTTGGCAAATATAGATTAGTTGTGGGATTTAGGGGATAGATTGAGAAGTACTTTGTAGAAGTAGGTTTTTATGTGTCCTACATCTTTGTTCAATAGTAAGAATCTGCCTGCCAAGCAGGAGACATGGGTTCGATCCCTGGGTTGGAAAGATCCCCTGGAGAAGGAATAGCAGCCCACTCCTGTATTCTTGCCTGGGCAATCCCATGGACAGAGGAACCTAGTGGGCTACAATCCATGGGGTTGCAAAATCCACATGACTTAGCAGCTAAATAACAACACAGCTCTTTGACACCAGAAATTAGAGGGACATGCATGGCAGCTCATTGCATCCTGAAGTGATTTGTTGTCAGTAGGGGGAAAAAATGTAAAACAGGACCTGAGGCAAAGTGGCCCTTATCAGTTATTTATTTAGCATTTACTGTATGCCAAAACCCTATGCTCCACAGAGGTGATAAATCATTGAAAAATACAATGGCCAAGGACCTGCTAAGGTTTTTTTTTTGTTTGTTTTTTTACACTATTATGCTTCTAGCACCTAAATTAGCACCTGTCATATGGTAAACACTGTATTTCTGGCAGGCAGGTAGGGAGGGAGGAAGGGAGGAAGGAACAAGGAAGGGAGTAAGGGAGAAAGGAGACTTCAAATCTAATCAGACATACAAGCATTAAAAACAAATACAGGCAAATCATCTTTTAAATGTCAGAATGAAGACCTCAGTGGAATACTCCACAACTCTAAAACAAGGAAAATACAAACAAAACAACTTAAATGAAGCACTTTGTGTTCAGTTGCTCAGTTGTGTCCAACTCTTTGCAATCCTGTGGATTGCAGCCTTCCAGGCTTCTCTGTCCATGGGATTTTCCTGGCAAGAATACTGGAGTGGTTGCCATTTCTTCCTCCAGGGGATCATCCTGACCCAGGGACCGAATCCCTGTCTCCCACATCCCCTGCATTGCAGGCAAGTTGTTTACTGCTAAGGCACCAGGGAAGCCCACTTTATAACTCTGTCAATTAATCTACAGAATGGAATGAAATGAAATTGTCTATCCAAGAATCTACTAAACCTTGATAAGACAGTGGGGTTTGTGACCTTTGACTGACTCCAACCTCAGCTCATAGTTGGAGGGACAGGCTTTCCCTTAGGGCATTACAAAAACAATGGTAAACTGCTGGCAACATCCAAGGGCCTGAGGTTATAAATTCAGTTGGGGAAAACCAGAACTAGACTACAAAAGGGAATTTTGAAAAGCTCCAATATATTGATGAAGGCTTCCGTGGTGGCTCAGCAGTAAAGAATCTACCTGCCAATGCAGGAGACATGAGTTTGATCCCTGGGTCAGGAAGATCCTCTGGAGAAGGAAATAGCAACACACTCCAGTATTCTTTCCTGGGAAATCCCATGGAAAGTGGAGCCCAGTAGGTTACAGTCCATGGTGTCTCAAAAGAGTCAAACATGACTTAGTGGATATAAGTAGCTAGATCTAAGAGATATTTTAAAGGTAGAATTTGTCAGAATTTGATGGTGCTTATCAACATTCTGGCTTGAACTTTCAGGTAGTAATAGATGATATTTTTCTTCTTCTTCTTTTAATTGAGATAGACAGCACTGAGGGCTTCCCAGGTGGCACTAATGGTAAAGAATCTGCCTGCCAATGCAGGAGCCTAAGAGACTCGGGTTCAATCCTTTGGTCAGAAAGATCCCCTGGAGGAGGATAAATGGCATCCCACTCCAGTATTCTTGCCAGGAGTCTCCTACAGGCTGAGGAGCCTGGCAGGCTACAGTCCATTGGGTCACAAAAGAGTCAGACACGACTGAGTGTCTGAGTGAGTGAGTGAGTGAGAAAGGAAACACTGAAGAGGAGGGTAGATGAGTCAAGAGTCCAACGTGGTGCAGGTTGAGCTGGCCTTCCTTTGTAATTCAGGAGTAAAGTGTGAGAAGATAGAAGGGCCTAAGGAAGAGTGCTGAGGAGAAGCTATGTGCTTAAAGAATGATCAGAGAAAGTGGGGAGGAAAAGTAGGACTGAGAAGGAACACACAAGAAGGAAGGAAGAATGCTAGAAGAATGTGTGTCATAGAAATCTAGAGGGAATTTTCAAAAAGGAGGAAGCAATCAAAAGTTTCAAATGTAGTTGAGGCCAAGTGAGATAAAAACAAACAAACAAAAAGTATTCTTTCAATTAGCACAAGTAAGTTGTTGCAAACTTAGAAGAGAAATTCCTATGAAGATGTGGGTGGTGGTAAAATTGAAGTAGATTAATGAGGTGGGGATGGGAAAGAAAACAAATAAGCAAATAGAAACATCATACCTTACATTGAAAATCCTTTTCAGATTTAAAATTCTAGAGGGGAAGGCAGGAGTTAAGAGCAGCAGTTTCTTTGTTTATTGAGTAACAGTGACTGATGCATGTGTAAATATTGATGCAAAAGATGAATATAGAGAAGAAGTTGACTTGACAAAGTACATACTCAGTAGTGCAATTGTCTTGAGAAGGCAAGAAATCAAATGTTTAAGAGCAAAGGTAAAGAAGCACATCTTACATAAGAGACATTGATAGTCCTCCTTACTGTTAAAATGAAAGTGAAGAGGATATGGGTGAGGTCTGTATAGACTTGATGATATAAAGTTGAGAGACTTTCTGAATAAAAGTTTCTCCTTGATCTGCAAGATGAAAGGTGGTGTCTTTTATGTAAAATGAAAAGTATTGGTGAGGAGTGTCCTAGGTCTGACAAAAATGGAAAATGTTTGAGATAGTCAGTCTGAAAAAAAGAATGAGGCAGTTGAATAAACTATTGCTGGCCTTGAGGGCTTCGATTGGACTGGACAGCTGTGTCTAATAATGTGGCGTTAGTTGTCCTATTGCCATGATTTTTCACAATAGGGCCCAAGTGCTCACATGGAGATGGACGGTTGTCTAATCTCAAGTTTTGAGTTTGTGACGTAGATACAGTAGAAGCACAATATGGCAAGTAAGTGATTAAATTACTTGAAGGAATCTAAGCTAGATAAGGAGAAAAGGGACAGGAAAGGGTTGATGGATAAAAGAAAATGGAATGATCTAAAGACTGTAGGTCCTATACATTCAAAGAGCAGATATACAGTGAATAAGTGACAGTGGGCTATTTTAATTAAGGATCTCAGTGGTAGAGGGGGCAAGCAGAATTGAATTTTGGCTTGCATAAAAATAGAATCAAAAGATACTGTTTCACTTTTTTGACATCAAGAATCATGTTTAAATAAAACTATTCAGATGCCATCTTTAACCTCAGACAGGCAGAGATTAAAATATTTGATAATACTCTGCTAACAAAAAAGTGGAGAAACAGGCATTCTTATAAATACATTGCCAGTAACTGTGTTGGAGAAGGCAATGGCACCCCACTCCAGTACTTCTGCCTGGAAAATCCCATGGATGGAGGAGCCTGGAAGGCTGCAGTCCATGGGGTCGCTCAGAGTCGGACAGAAGTGAGCGACTTCACTTTCACTTTTCACGTTCATGCATTGGAGAAGGAAATGGCAACCCACTCCAGTGTTCTTGCCTGGAGAATCCCTGGGATTGCGGAGCCTGGTGGGCTGCCGTCTATGGGGTCGCACAGAGTCGGACACGACTGAAGTGACTTAGCAGCAGCAGCAGCAACTGTGTAGATTGATATGATCTTTATGAAGGGCAATTTCACAAATTTAATAAAAATTTCAAGTATGCAATTCCCATGATGAAGCAGTTTCATTTGTAAAGATTTTATCTAAAATTAGTTTGCATATGTGAGAAATGCCAGATGTACAAAGTTATTTATTGAAACATACTTTGTATAAGGAAAAGGCTGGAATCAGCCTGAATATCCTTAAATAGGCAAATAGTTAAATAAATTATCATCTATCTACACAGTAGAATTCAGAAAATTCACAGAAAATGATTCAAGGATGACTTTTTATGTTAATATGTAACAAACTCTAACATACTGTTAAATAAGAGGTATGTGATTATTTGTGTAAAAGGAGGAAAAGAATAAAAATTTATATATAATTGAAATATATATAATATAAAAATATAAAATATATGTAATTAAAATGCATAAAATAATATATTGAATGATACATAAGGAAACTAAAAAATCACTTGCCTGTGAAAAGAGAAATTAAGTGGCCAGGAAACAAGGACAGAAATTTTATCACTGTATCTCTTCCCATGCATTTTAAATTTAGACCCACATTATTAAATTTCTAATGCAATTAATTAATTAAAACATATTCATTAATTGTGTGTTTTAGTACATTGCTAAGTATGTATATCTGACATATAAGCCACTGTAGGCTTAACTTAGAATGTGTTCCTATAAATCATTATTCATGTGTATATTAAAAGATAGAAAACAAATAGATATCAGAAAATACTGTAAAGGTATACAATATGACAGAGATAAAATATTTTAAAGATATACAATATGACAGAGATAAAATATTTTAAAGGTATACAATATGACAGAGATAAAATATTTTAAAGATATACAATATGACAGAGATAAAATATTTTAAAGGTATACAATATGACAGAGATAAAGTTGTTGTAATATATTAATTACAACAACTGTTGGAAATGCTACTGTGCTGGGCCCAGTTGTGTCTGACTCTTTGTGACCCCTTGAACTGTGGCCCACCAGGATCCTCTAGGGGTTAATCTTTCTTATAATTATTAAAAATATTTATAGATATTATTTGTTCAATTCTCAAATCCTATGAAGAAAGTACTTTACTAAAGAGATGATGAAAATGAGAGTGAATAGGGTTAATTAATTTGCTCAAGAACACATAGCTAAGAATGAAGAATTATCTCTGGCTTCAAATGCAGCAGAGTATTATGGGATTAAATAGAAAATTATAAACCTCTTAAAGAAAAATATAGCCATACCAGGTTAAAGAGTAACAATCCATATGCTACTTACAACTGCAAACACAAAGTCACAAAGATGTTAAAAACAAAAGAAAAAAAAAGCAAAACAAAAGAAATTATGTCAGATGAACAGTAACACAAGAAGTAACTGAAATCAACAAGGTGTGAAATCAACATTTTTCAAAAATAAGAAGCAAGGGAAAAAGAAAAAAGGAAAAATTGGAGGAGAAGAGAAATGAAGGGAAAGAGGGAGAAAAGGAAGGATTTGTAATAGAGAAGTAGGATTTTAACTTCTAGTAAAGGTGGTCTGGGCTTCCCAGGGGTAAAGAATTTGCCTGTAATGAAGAAGACACAGGAGACATGGGTTCATTCTCTGGGTCAGAAGATCTCTAGAGTAGGAATGGCAACCCACCCCAGTATTCCATGGACAGAGGAGTCTGATGGGCTGCAGTCCATGGGGTCGCAAAGAGTTGGCCATGACTAAGAAAACAAGATATGTGGTCTAGACAGTTTGAGCCAACCATCTTACTGAAGGCAACTGAAAAAACAATAAAAGAAATAAAATCTATCTTAAAATATAAACACACTAATGATACAGGAAGGAATGATTTTGCCCAAATCCGGAAGCTGAAAAGAGGAAGCCTAGTTTTCTAAGCCACTTTTTCCATGAGGGAATTTGCAACATGAATTTTTTTTTTTTAAACTTTACATAACTGTATTAGTTTTGCCAAATATCAAAATGAATCTGCCACAGGTATACATGTGTTCCCCATCCTGAACCCTCCTCCCTCCTCCCTCCCCATTCCATCCCTCTGGGTCGTCCCAGTGCACCAACCCCAAGCATCCAGTATCGTGCATCGAACCTGGACTGGCAACTCATTTCATACATGATATTTTACATGTTTCAATGCCATTCTCCCAAATCTTCCCACCCTCTCCCTCTCCCACAGAGTCCATAAGACTGTTCTATACATCAGTGTCTCTTTTGCTGTTTACTTTCAATTCACTCAGAATTTGTAACCCTTTGGAAGTTATATCAAACCTTAGCTAGTTTGAAGGGGATTGGTTTTCTTGGGCTAACTTTGACTTTTGTACTCTTCCTTGAATATATGTCAAAATTCATGTTGCAAACATTATCCTCAATGGTGCAACATGAATTTTGACATATATTCAAGGAAGAGTACAAAAGTCAAAGTTAGCCCAAGAAAACCAATCCCCTTCAAACTAGCTAAGGTTTGATATAACTTCCAAAGGGTTACAAATTCTGAGTGAATTGAAAGTAAAACAGCTCTCATAGATTTGTGGTCTGCATATGTATTACCAGAATTGCTCAGAGGGTAGCATATAAGGACCAAGAACCAATAGAAATAAGAGCCATCTAAAACCATCTCACAAAGACTTGAGATAGTGGAGCTATCAAAATTTAGTAGTTATAAAATAATTAGGCTTACTATGTTTAAGAGTAGAGAAAACATACTTGGAAATATCTAAAGATGGGAAAAGAAAACTAAAAACAAATTAGGCAAGAGGCAGTAAAACCAGAAATAGGAACTCACATTAAAACAGATACCCATAAACCAGGTTTAAAATACTCTGTTCAAATCAAAGAGAAAATAAAAAGTTAAAACCTCAAAAATTATAAAATATTGGTTAAAAACAGTACCTGACAGGCATCTCTTAATGCAGCTATTCCAGTGTTTCCCATAACACAGCTTTTGAAGTGTCAGAAAAAGACAAGTAAAAAGAAAAGTTAGATAGCTAATGGTAATATCAGAATCTGTAGGAAGGGTATATCAAAAAGCATTCAGCTAATAGAACTAGAAAAAATTTCACTTAGGCTTATTTTTGCTTATTTATCTAAGAGTTGCCATATAAAACAGATACACCTTTAAAAGAGATATTAAGAAAATATTTAATATCTTCATCACTGCCTTTTGATCTGAACATCCATGATCCAATGAGAAGTTAGCCATATAATATATACATGTGTATAAAACCATTCTTCTCTTCTTTCTTACAAACGACCTAAAATTTTGCTTTTGACAGCAATATGTTCGGCTAAAACTGTCACTTTCCAGCTGAACCTACAATTAGGACTGGCATTGTAACCTCATTCTAGCCAATTACTGTGAGTAGTGATGATTCAGTTCAGTTCAGTCGCTCAGTCACGTCTGACTCTTTGTGACCCCATGGACTGCAGCACGCCAGGCCTCCCTGTCCATCACCAACACCCAGAGCTTACTCAAACCCAAGTCCATTGCCTTAGTGATGCCACCCAACCATCTCATCCTCTGTCATCCCCTTCTCCTCTGGCCTTCAATCTTTCCCAGCATTAGGGTCTTTTCCAATGAGTTGGTTATTCACATCAGGTGACCAAAGTATTGGAGTTTCAGCTTCAGCATCAGTCCTTCCAATAAATATTCAGGATTGCTTTCCTTTAGGATGGACTGGTTGGATCTTCTCTCAGTCCAAGGGACTCTCAAGAGAGTCTCAAGAGGGATTCTTGTCCAACACCATAGTTCAACAGCATCAATTCTTCAGCGCTCAGCTTTCTTTGTAGTCCAGCTCTCACATCCATACATGACTACTGGAAAAAAACCACAGCTTTTACTAGAGGGATCTTTGTTGGTAAAGTAATGTCTCTGCTTTTTAATATGCTATCTAGGTTGGTCACAGCCTTTCTTGCAAGGAGCAAGGATCCTTGAATTTCATGGCTGCAGTCACCATCTGCGGTGATTTTGGAGCCTCCCCAAATAAAGGCAGCCACTGTTTCCACTGTTTCCCCATCTATTTGTCATAAAGTGATGGAACTGGATGCCATGATCTTAATTTTCTGAATGTTGAGTTTTTTTAAGCTAACATTTTCACTCTCCTCTTTCACTTTCATCAAGAGGTTCTTTAATTCTTCTTTGCTTTCTGCCATATGGTGGTGTCATCTGTATCTGAGGTTATTGATATTTTTCCTGGCAATCTTGATTTCAGCTTGTGCTTCATCCAGGCCAGCATTGTGCATGATGTATTCTTCATAGAAGTTAAATAAGCAGGGTGACAACATACAGCCTTGAAGTACTCGTTTCCCAGTTTGGAACCAGTCTGTTGTTCCATGTTCAGTTCTAACTATTGCTTCCTGACCTGCATACAGATTTCTCAGGAGATGAGTCAAGTGGTCTGGTATTCCCATCACTTTAGGAATTTCCCACAGTTTGTTGTGATCCACACATTCAAAGGCTTTGGTGTAGTCAATAAAGCAGAAGTAGCTGTTTTTCTGCAACTATCCTGCTTTTTCAATGATCCAGCAGATGTTGGCAATTTGATCTCTGGTTTATCTGCCTTTACTAAATCCAGCTTGAACATCTGGAAGTTCACGGTTCATGTACTGTTGAAGCCTAGCTTGGAGTATTTTGAGCATTACTTTGCTAGCCTGTGAGATGAATTCAATTGTGCCATAGTGTGAACATTCTTTGACATTTCCTTTCTTTGGGTTTGGAATGAAAACTGACTTTTTCCAGCCTTGTGGGCCACTGCTGAGTTTTCCACATTTGCTGGCAAATTGAGTGAATTTGCAGCATTATATTTTAGGATTTGAAATAGCTCAACTGGAATTCCATCACCTCCACCAGCTTTGTTCATAATAATGCTTCCCAAGGCTCATTGGACTTTGGACTCGAGGATATCTGGTTCCAGGTGAGTATCACACCATCATGATTATCTGGGTCATGAAGATCTTTCTTGTATAGTTCTTCTGTATATTCTTGCCACCTCTTCTTAATATCTTCTGCTTCTGTTAGTCCATACCATTTCTGTCCTTTACTGAGCCCATCTTTGCATGAAATATTCTCTTGGTATCTCTAATTTTCTTGAAGAGATCTCTAGTCTTTCCCATTCTGTTATTTTCCTCTATTTCTTTGCATTGATTACTGAGGAAGGCTTTCTTATCTCTCCTTGCTATTCTTTGGAACTCTGCATTCAAATGAGTATATCTTAACCCCTTTGGCTTAAGTTTCTCTTATTTTCTCAGCTATTTGTAAGGCCTCCTCAGACAACCATTTTCCCTTTTTGTATTTTGTTTTCTTTAGAATGTTCTTGATCACTGCTTCCTGTACAGTGTCATGAACTTCTGTCCATAATCATTCAGGCTCTCTGTCTATCAGATCTAATCCCTTGAATCTATCTGTCACTTCCAATGTATAATCGTAAGGGATTTTATTTAGGTCATACTTGAATGGTCTAATGGTTTTCCCTACTTTCTTCAATTTAAGTCTGAATTGGCAATAAGGAGTTCATGATCTGAGCCACAGTCAGCTCTGAGTCTTGTTTTTGCTGACTGTATAGTGCTTCTCCATCTTTGGCTGCAAAGAATATAGTCAATCTGATTTTGGTGTCGACCATCTGGTGATGTCCATGTGTAGAGTCTTCTCTTGTGTTGTTGGAAGAGGGTGTTTGCTATGACCAGTGCGTTCTCTTTGCAAAACTCTGTTAGCCTTCATCCTGCTTTGTTTTGTACTCAAAGGCCAAATTTGCCTGTTACTCTAGGTAGCTCTTGACTTCTACTTTTGCATCCCAGTCCTATATAAGGAAGAGGACATCTTTTTGGGGGTTTTAGTTCTAGAAGGTTTTGTAAGTCTTCATAGTACCATTCAACTTCAGCTTCTTTAGCATTACTGGTTGGTGCATAGACTTGGATACGTGCATATCCATAAGTGCATAGACTTGTGGCATTGAATGGTTTGCCTTGGAAGCAAACAGATATCATTCTTTTGCTTTTGAGATTGCATCCAAGTGCTGCAATATGGACTCTTTTGTTGACTATGATGGCTACTCCATTTCTTCTAAGAGATCCTTGCCCACAGTAGTAGATATAATGGTCATCTGAGTTAAATTCACCCATTCCAGTCCATTTTGGCTCACTGATACCTAAAATATTGATGTTCACTCTTGCCATCTCCTGTTTGACCACTTCCAATTTGCCTTGATTCATGGACCTAACATTCCAGGTTCCTTTGCAATATCGTTCTTGACAGCATCAGACTTTACTTCCATCACCAGTCACGTCCACAACTGGGTGTTGTTTTTTCTTTGGCTCCATCTCTTCATTGTTTCTGGAGTTACTTTTCCACTCTTTTCCAGTAGCATGGTGGGTACCTACCGACCTGGGGAGTTCATCTTTCAGTATCATACCTTTTTGCCTTTTCATACAGTTTATGTGGTCTCAAGGCAAGGAGATTGAAGTGGTTTGCCATTCCCTTCTCCAGTGAACCATGTTTTGGCAGAACTGTACGTCATGACCTGTCCATCTTGGGTAGCCCTACACAGCATAACTCATAGTTTCATTGAGTTAGACAAGGCTGTGGTCCATGTGGGAGAAGGCAATGGCACCCCACTCCAGTACTGTTGCCCGGAAAATCCCATGGATGGAGGAGCCTGGTAGGCTGCAGTCCATGGGGTCACTAAGAGTCGGACACGACTGAGCGACTTCACTTTCACTTTCCACTTTCATGCATTGGAGAAGGTAATGGCAACCCACTCCAGTGTTCTTGCCTGGAGAATCCCATGGATGGAGAAGCCTGGTAGGCTGCAGTCCATGGGGTTGCACAGAGTCGGACACGACTGAAGCGACTTAGTAGTAGTAGTGGTCCACGTGATCTGTTTGGTTAGTTTTCTGTGATTGTGGTTTTCATTCTGTCTGCCCTCTGATGGAGAAGGTAAGAGGCTAATTGCAGCTTCCTGATGGGAGAGGCTGACTGAGGGCAAACTGGTTCTGATGGGCGGGGCCACATTCAGTTCAGTTCAGTTCAGTCGCTCAGTCCTGTCTGACTCTTTGCGACCCCATGAATTTCAGCACACCAGGCCTCCCTGTCCATCACCAACTCCTGGAGTTCACTCAGATTCACGTCCATCGAGTCAGTGATGCCATCCAGCCATCTCATCCTCTGTCTTCCCCTTCTCCTCCTGCCCCCAATCCCTCCCAGCATCAGAGTCTTTTCCAATGAGTCAACTCTTCGCATCAGGTGGCCAAAGTACTGGAGTTTCAGCTTTAGCATCATTCCTTCCAAAGAAATCCCAGGGCTGATCTCCTTCAGAATGGACTGGTTGGATCTCCTTGCAGTCCAAGGGACTCTCAAGAGTCTTCTCCAACACCACAGTTCAAAAGCATCAATTCTTCAGCGCTCAGCCTTCTTCACAGTCCAACTCTCACATCCATACATGACCACAGGAAAAACCATAGCCTTGACTAGACAGACCTTTGTTGGCAAAGTAATGTCTCTGCTTTTCAATTCCCAATTTTCTGTTGAAGGGCAGGGCTTTGCTCCCTCCTTGTTGCTTGACCTGAGCCCAAACTGTAGTGGAGGTACTGAAGATAACAGAGACCTCTTTCAAAAGGTCCCATGCACACACTGCTGCACTGAGTGCCCCCAACCCTTCAGCAGGCCACCGCTATACCCATGCCTCCTCTAGAGACTCCTGGACACTCATGGGCAAGTCTGGGTCAGTTTCTTGTGGGGTCACTACTCCTTTCTCCTGGGTCCCAGTGCACACAAGGTTTTATTTGTGCCCTCCAAGAGTCTGTTTTCCAGTCCTGTATAAGTTCTGGTGGTTCTTTGGTGGGGTTAATAGCAACCTCCTCCAAGACGGCTTATGCCATATCTAGGTCTATTGCACTCGGAGCCCCTGTGGCAGGCCACTGCTGACCCATACCTCCACAAGAGACACTCAGACACAGTTCTGGCTCAGTCTTTGTGGGTGGAAAAACCAGAAATTTGACTAGATGGACCTTTGTTGGCAAAGTAATGTCTCTGGTTTTTAATATGCTGTCTAGGTTGGTCATAGATTTTCTTCCAAGGAGAAGCATCTTTTAATTTCATGGCCTGCAGTCACCATCTGCAGTAATTTTGGAGCCCAAGAAAATAAAGTCTGTCATTGTTTCCAGTCCCATCACTTCATGGCAAATAGATGGGGAAACAACAGAAACAGTGGTAATGATTGGGTGGGTAGAATTTCCAGGAAAAAAAGCATTTTTTAAGTCACAGATTCTCATTGCACATGTATTTAGCCATTTTATTTGCCCTTTTTTCTGGTTTCATGGCTATTATCTTGCCATCCTAAGGACAAAAGCCTCATGGCAAGGATAGTGGAATAGTAAGACACGGCCAACTCCTGGTGGCATCATTGTATCTTCATACCAACCCTGACTGCCTATGTCTCCTTGTGTCTGTTTTGTTACATGAAAAACAAGCAAACAAAAACACTTGCCTATATGTATAAAGTCACTGTCACTTGTTTTTCTGATACTTAAAGGTGAACTCTTTTTGTAACTTATATGTTTGGGGTCTAGAGTTCAGTAAAAATTTACCTTCTATTATTGAAGGTTGCTTTCTGAGTGGACAGAGGATCTCTGTTCCTCCACACTCCTGCCACTCAAAATACATTTAAAACTCTTCAGCCTATGTTCAAAGCTCTGTATAGTTAAACTTCTTCCACCTATTCAATCATTTGGCTGGATATTCCTTATCATTAGTCCCACATGTTTCTGTCAAAAAACTGCAAGGTCAAAGACATTCCCAACCTCCATTCTTTGTTCTCACTCCTGTAAGACTTCCCAGACTGTCTTGTTTGCATCAATTTCTCCTTTCTATGAACTGTGTTTGTACTTGCTAGCTATATCACCTACTTTGTCAATTAATAATATACCCTTCTATAATGCTATTTATATCACAAGATTTATATATCTTGCATTTTCAACCATACTGAATTTTTTTTTTAATGCATCTCCTTCAACACCTAGTACAGTCGGATCAGATCAGATCAGTCACTCAGTCGTGTCCGACTCTTTGCGACCCCATGAATCGCAGCACGCCAGGCCTCCCTGTCCATCACCAACTCCCGGAGTTCACTCAGACTCACGTCCATCGAGTTAGTGATGCCATCCAGCCATCTCATCCTCTGTCGTCCCCTTCTCTTGCCCTCAATCCCTCCCAGCATCAGAATCTTTTCCAATGAGTCAACTCTTTGCATCAGGTGGCCAAAGTACTGGAGTTTCAGCTTCAGCATCATTCCTTCCAAAGAAATCCCAGGGCTGATCTCCTTCAGAATGGACTGGTTGGATCTCCTTGCAGTCCAAGGGACTCTCAAGAGTCTTCTCCAACACCACAGTTCAAAAGCATCAATTCTTCAGCGCTCAGCCTTCTTCACAGTCCAACTCTCACATCCATACATGACCACAGGAAAAACCATAGCCTTGACTAGACAGACCTTTGTTGGCAAAGTAATGTCTCTGCTTTTCAATTCCCAATTTTCTGTTGAAGGGCAGGGCTTTGCTCCCTCCTTGTTGCTTGACCTGAGCCCAAACTGTAGTGGAGGTACTGAAGATAACAGAGACCTCTTTCAAAAGGTCCCATGCACACACTGCTGCACTGAGTGCCCCCAACCCTTCAGCAGGCCACCGCTATACCCATGCCTCCTCTAGAGACTCCTGGACACTCATGGGCAAGTCTGGGTCAGTTTCTTGTGGGGTCACTACTCCTTTCTCCTGGGTCCCAGTGCACACAAGGTTTTATTTGTGCCCTCCAAGAGTCTGTTTTCCAGTCCTGTATAAGTTCTGGTGGTTCTTTGGTGGGGTTAATAGCAACCTCCTCCAAGACGGCTTATGCCATATCTAGGTCTATTGCACTCGGAGCCCCTGTGGCAGGCCACTGCTGACCCATACCTCCACAAGAGACACTCAGACACAGTTCTGGCTCAGTCTTTGTGGGTGGAAAAACCAGAAATTTGACTAGATGGACCTTTGTTGGCAAAGTAATGTCTCTGGTTTTTAATATGCTGTCTAGGTTGGTCATAGATTTTCTTCCAAGGAGAAGCATCTTTTAATTTCATGGCCTGCAGTCACCATCTGCAGTAATTTTGGAGCCCAAGAAAATAAAGTCTGTCATTGTTTCCAGTCCCATCACTTCATGGCAAATAGATGGGGAAACAACAGAAACAGTGGTAATGATTGGGTGGGTAGAATTTCCAGGAAAAAAAGCATTTTTTAAGTCACAGATTCTCATTGCACATGTATTTAGCCATTTTATTTGCCCTTTTTTCTGGTTTCATGGCTATTATCTTGCCATCCTAAGGACAAAAGCCTCATGGCAAGGATAGTGGAATAGTAAGACACGGCCAACTCCTGGTGGCATCATTGTATCTTCATACCAACCCTGACTGCCTATGTCTCCTTGTGTCTGTTTTGTTACATGAAAAACAAGCAAACAAAAACACTTGCCTATATGTATAAAGTCACTGTCACTTGTTTTTCTGATACTTAAAGGTGAACTCTTTTTGTAACTTATATGTTTGGGGTCTAGAGTTCAGTAAAAATTTACCTTCTATTATTGAAGGTTGCTTTCTGAGTGGACAGAGGATCTCTGTTCCTCCACACTCCTGCCACTCAAAATACATTTAAAACTCTTCAGCCTATGTTCAAAGCTCTGTATAGTTAAACTTCTTCCACCTATTCAATCATTTGGCTGGATATTCCTTATCATTAGTCCCACATGTTTCTGTCAAAAAACTGCAAGGTCAAAGACATTCCCAACCTCCATTCTTTGTTCTCACTCCTGTAAGACTTCCCAGACTGTCTTGTTTGCATCAATTTCTCCTTTCTATGAACTGTGTTTGTACTTGCTAGCTATATCACCTACTTTGTCAATTAATAATATACCCTTCTATAATGCTATTTATATCACAAGATTTATATATCTTGCATTTTCAACCATACTGAATTTTTTTTTTAATGCATCTCCTTCAACACCTAGTACAGTCGGATCAGATCAGATCAGTCACTCAGTCGTGTCCGACTCTTTGCGACCCCATGAATCGCAGCACGCCAGGCCTCCCTGTCCATCACCAACTCCCGGAGTTCACTCAGACTCACGTCCATCGAGTTAGTGATGCCATCCAGCCATCTCATCCTCTGTCGTCCCCTTCTCTTGCCCTCAATCCCTCCCAGCATCAGAATCTTTTCCAATGAGTCAACTCTTTGCATCAGGTGGCCAAAGTACTGGAGTTTCAGCTTCAGCATCATTCCTTCCAAAGAAATCCCAGGGCTGATCTCCTTCAGAATGGACTGGTTGGATCTCCTTGCAGTCCAAGGGACTCTCAAGAGTCTTCTCCAATACCACAGTTCAAAAGCATCGATTCTTCGGTGCTCAGCCTTCTTCACAGTCCAACTCTCACATCCATACATGACCACAGGAAAAACCATAGCCTTGACTAGACGAACCTTTGTTGGCAAAGTAATGGCTCTGCTTTTGAATATGCTGTCTAGGTTGGTCATAACTTTCCTTCCAAGGAGTAAGCGTCTTTTAATTTCATGGCTGCAGTCACCATCTGCAGTGATTTTGGAGCCCCCAAAAATAAAGCCTGACACTGTTTCCACTGTTTCCCCATCTATTTCCCATGAAGTGATGGGACTGGATGCCATGATCTTCGTTTTCTGAATGTTGAGCTTTAAGCCAACTTTTTCACTCTCCTCTTTCACTTTCATCAAAAGGCTTTTTAGTTCCTCTTCATTTTCTGCCATAAGGGTGGTGTCATCTGCATATCTGAGGTTATTGATATTTCTCCCGGCAATCTTGATTCCAGCTTGTGTTTCTTCCAGTCCAGCATTTCTCATGATGTACTCTGCATAGAAGTTAAATAAGCAGGGTGACAATATACAGCCTTGATGAACTCCTTTTCCTATTTGGAACCAGTCTGTTGTTCCACGTCCAGTTCTAACTGTTGCTTCCTGACCTGCATACAAATTTCTCAAGAGGCAGATCAGGTGGTCTGGTATTCCCATCTCTTTCAGAATTTTCCAAAGTTTATTGTGATCCACACAGTCAAAGGCTTTGGCATAGTCAATAAAGCAGAAAGAGATGCTTTTCTGGAACTCTCTTGCTTTTTCCATGATCCAGCGGATGTTGGCAATTTGATCTCTGGTTCCTCTGCCTTTTCTAAAACCAGCTTGAACATCAGGAAGTTCATGGTTCACATATTGCTGAAGCCTGGGTTGGAGAATTTTGATCATTACTTTACTAGCGTGTGAGATGACTGCAATTGTGCGGTAGTTTGAGCCTTCTTTGGCATTGCCTTTCTTTGAGTTGGACATGCCTAATCTCATTGACAAAAATCAATTAAAAAATGAATAAATAAAATTTTCACATTCTTGTTTATAGTGATGATGATCAAGTTTCTTTTCAAAAGGCTTAACTTCTGTTTCACATCTTTCCCACTTCTACTTACTCCAAAAGAATATGAGGCATAACCTGAAATATATCCTTGTGAATTGCCTAGGCAAGCCCATAATGGCATCCTCCAGAATACTGGACACCTATTGTTTTTCATTCTACCATATGAATATCCTATAAAAATAAAAAAAAATTCATTACTGTGTTGTATCATTCTTGTTTTCATCCACATGAATATCTTAATATTAAAACTTTCTAGAAATTTAGATATTAAAAAATATTTTAAATTGGTTGTATGTTACATTGAAGTAGAATAAAATAATTTGCTTTATTTTTCAAATAGAACAGAGAGAAAAGTATTATAATTCTTATTTCAATTTTAGGCTTTTAAAAATAATGTACTTTGACTAATGACAACTAACATTTGTGAGCCATTTGCATTTATAAGGTGCTTTCACATCTATTTCCTCACTGATACCTCTCAACAAAATGGTGATTACTTCCATTCATATATGAAGAAACTCAAATATGCAAAGTGACTTACAGTAAGTGCCAAAATTGGAAAGTGTTCATAGCTCTTACTATTCCAAATTCAAAGTGCATTTCAACCCCTTTGGGTTTCAAAGGAAGAGCTTCCATTGAATGTTAAATTTAAGATCAAGAATAATAAAGTCTTTCTATCGGTTTAAGGTCCTTTGATAAATGAACCCCTTCCTACTTTTTTTGTGAAGAAAAGAGTCATTACTATCTAACATGATATTTAATAGCATAAGCTCTAGAGGCAGAATACCTGGATTTGAAGTCATTAGTTTTGGGATGCCAGGAATATTATTTAACTCCTTTTGTGCTTCAAATTCCTAACCTGTGAGATCAATGCAATAACAGCACTTAGCTCATGGAATTTATGTGACTTGTAAAGTACTCACCACAATATCTATCATATAGTCAATTTTCAAAATGTTATCATCACTATTATTATATTCTTAAAGAAGGCCACCACTTAATTCTGAATAATATTTATTATCTATATACTATGAATTGCACGTGGCACATTATCTTTGTGTATTTTACTTCTCCAAGTTTTCAATCCCTCAATGCAAATGTGACTACTCTTAATTTACAAATTAATATATTGAAGTTGAGAGTGCATGGTTAGGTAGCAAGTTCAAGGCTTCACTGGCAGGTATTCTGCTTAGGTTCACCTAATGTCAACCCTTGTTCTTTTCATCTCTATCTGCTGACTCTGATTGGGCAGTTGGGCTGAATTTCACGTGTGCCTTAGTTTGGTAAAGTCTTAGCAATGGTGTGTACAGTGTTCCCAGAGGACAGAGAGCTATTCTCCCCCAGCATGGGATCAGAGCATCTTTGTGCTCAGCCAACACACCAACTGAACCAGGACTGCATGTGCTGCCCAAGTATTGTCCCAGGAGGAAGGCCACTGTTCACCTCTGGTTCTCTGATCATTTTATACAACTCCAATAAGCCACTGCTTTCAACAATGACTCTCTTACTTTAGCTAAAAGGAACATCAGTCTGAGAGTTATGCTGTGAGAATAATGAGCTTAATCTTTCCATCCCACCACTACCTCCATCCAATATACACAATTCTAGAAATCTAGTAGACTTAAAATAATAATATACCTAAGTTAATTTATATATTGAATTTATACATGAATTTATATATTGTATCTTTTGTTTAGTAGTAAAAATCCTCACCATATAATTTACTTATGAAGAGTTGTGAAGTGGTTAAGAGAAATGTAACTTACAGAACTGTAGAAATAACAGTAAAAAATTATGAAGGAATGGGAACAGAGTGGAGGTAGGGGGAGGTCTTTAAAGAGGGACCTTGGTTTAGGAGGTAGCATAACAGGTTTAGGAATAAAGATTAAAGTGGGTATAAATCCCGGTCTTTAAATGCAAGTTTGCAAGGTAAGTTCCAATATTTCTTTTAGTCAAATTAAATCTGATTTTCTCAAAATAGGATAAGAAGCTCCTTTCTGGTTTCCTCTCTGGTTCCAAAAAAATACAAGTCAAGGAAATGCCTCTGTATTACTTGTATGAATGAGGAAGGCCTTCTAGCTTCTTGTCCATTATGACCACCATAGGCACCCTCAGTTTCAAAACTTGGACTGTCTAAAAGACAAGAGTGTTCTGGATGGTATGTTTGAACCAAGAATGTTTCCCAAGGCCAGGAACGGTGAGGTATACAGTTGAGCATTCCTAGGTATATTATGGGCACAATAAAGGACAGAAATGGTATGGACCTACAAGCAGAAGATATTAAGAAGAGATGGCAAGAATACACAGAAGAAGTATACAAAAAAGATCTTCATGACCCAGATAACCATGATGGTGTGATCACTCACCTACAGCCAGACATCCTGGAATAAGAAGTCAAGTGGGTCTTAGGAAGCATCACTATGAACAAAGCTAGTGGAGGTGATAGAATTCCAGGTGAGCTCTTTCAAATCCTAAAAGATGATGTTGTGAACGTGCTGCACTCAATATGCAGCAAACCTAAACTAAGCAGTGGCCACAGGACTGGAAAAGGTCAGTTTTCATTCCAATCCCAAAGAATGGCAATGCCAAAGAATGCTCAAACTACCACATGACTGCACTCAGCTCACATGCTAGCAAATTAATACTCAAACTTGTCCAAGCTAGGTTTCAACAGTATGTGAACTGAGAACTTCCAGATGTTCAAGCTGGATTTAGAAAAGGGAGAGAAACCAGAGATCAAATTGCCAACATCCATTGGATCATTGAAAAATCAAGAGAGTTCCTGAAAAACATCTACTTCTGCTTTATTGACTACACTAAAGCCTTTGACTGTGTGGATCACAATAAACTATGGAAAACTCTTCAAGAGATGGAAATACCAGACCACCTGACCTGCCTCCTGAGAAATCTGTTTGCAGGTCAAGAAGCAACAGTTAGAACCAGACATGGGACAACAGACTGGTTCCAAATTTGGAAAGGAATACGTCAAGGCTGCATATTGTCACCCTGCTTATTTAACTTATATGCAGAGTACATCATGAGAAACACTGGGCTGGATTAAGCACAAGCTGGAATCAAAATTGCCAGGAGAAACATCAATAATCTCAGATAAACAGATGACACCACCCTTTTGGCACAAGTGAAAAAGAACTAAAGAGAATATTGATGAAAGTCAAAGAGGAAAGTGGAAAAGTTGGCTTAAAACTCAACATTAAAAAAACTAAGATCATGGCATCCATTCCCATCACTTCACAGCAAATTGGTGGGAAAACAAATGAAACAGTGAGAGACTTTATTTTGAGGGGCTCCAAAATCACTGCAGATAGTGAGTGCAGCCATGAAATTAAAAGATGCTTGCTCTTAGAAGAACTATGACCAACCTAGACAGCATATTAAAAAGCAGAGACTTGACTTTACCAACAAAGTTCCATCTTGTCAAAGCTATGGTTTTTCCAGTAGTCATGTATGGGGGTGGACTATAAAGAAAGTGTGGAAGAACTGATACTTTTGAACTGGGGTGTTGGAGAAGACTCTTGAGAGTCCCTTGGACTGCAAGGAGATCAAACCAGTAAATCCTAAAGGAAATCAGTCCTGAATATTCGTTGGAAAGTGAAGCTGAAACACAAATACTTCGACCAACTGATTTCTCTTCATTGGAACAGATCCTGATGCTGGGAAAGATTGAACATGGGATGAGAAGGGGACAACAGAGGATGAGATCATTGGATGGCATCACAGACTCGATGGACATGAGTTTGAGTAAGCTCTGGGAGTTGGTGATGGATAGGGAAGCCTGGTGTGCTGCAGTCCATGAGGTCACAAAGAGTTGGACATGACTGAGTGACTGAACTGAACTGAGGTATATTATATGGCTATTGCCTTTCATGTCTTTCCTCCTCAAGGTGCCAACACTAAATGTCAGGACAATGTTTGCTCTTTTCCAATCTGTACAATTTTCCAGTTTTTTTAAATAGTCTTAGCATATCTTTCTCTCTATTTTCTAATAAGTTATATTGCTTTCAAAGTTAGCTGCTTCTTATCAAAAGCAGTAATCACAAGTTCTTCAATAAATTAAAAAAAATTAAAGACAAAAAATACATAACAGCTAAACATTCACTATCTGCAGTTAGGGTCAGGGTGAAAATCTGTGTACCACAAAAGCATAGATGTCAGATGAAATTTTTCATTTAATATTTGTGTACATATTCATAAGGAGACAAAAAAAGTAGAAAAAATTACATCAAAATGAAAAGACTGATAAAACATCAAAATGCTAACAGTAGTTATTTTTATACCTGTGCCTTTCCCATATTTGCTAGAGTGTTGCTTTGGGTATAGTAACAAGAAGCTAGAAGGTATTAATATAACAGAAGACCAAAAGAAGCATATATCACTACCTAAGGAGGTTATGAAGTGACCTAGCTGTGGTCTCCCAAGCATTCTCAGACACTGGTTAGAACCATCCTTGAGGAGAACATTACTCAGTTTTAACCCTGCAGAAGATGCAAAGTTGTATCAGATGGAGACTGCTACCCGACAAATGTCTTTGCTGAAGACTGTCCTAGAGATCTTAGCAATGCAGCTTCACTGGTTTGCATAATCCACCCCTTGCTCTGTAATGATCCACACATCTATACATGGTTAGGAGCTCCTTTATGCTTCTTGTGAACGGCCACCTGAGGGTAAATTTAGAAGAGGGAAGTTAGTAGGATGAGCTAACACCCATTGGTTCAGTTGATTTCAGTGTAGTGATAGGTCGTGATTTCTCTTCTTCCCCTTCCTCCACTATCCATTCTAGATTCCTCTCTCAACTATCATCGTTACAGGTCTTGTCAAATGGTATGACTCAAACCTCTATTCTTAAGTGGTTGGACCTTTGATAATATGCTTCTGAGGCTGCATGTGATACAGTTACAACTAGCATGAGAGTCATAACTGGCATGTGTAGTTACAATTGGTGTGTGAGAATGAAGAGATGTCCAATTGGATCATGTAGGCCCCACATGTATCATTCCTTACCTCCTTTATGTATGAGCAACCCTCCCTCCTTCTGTTTATTAGAAGCAAACACTTCTTATACACAAAGAACACAAAAAGCAGTCATATCTTATGTTTCAGTGAGATCTTTGTTGTGTTCCCTGGTAAGAGTGCTGTTGCATTCCCTGGCAAGAGTGCTCCCTTCACACATTAGAATCACTAAAACTGCATAGCTTAGAACTGTCAGAACAAGAAACAAAAATTCTTTCTGTGAGACTGGGGTTGGGGAGGGGGTGGCCACAACTGTATTTTATTCTTATGGTGGACTGATGCCGGACCAAATTGATTCTTATGACTTAATTTCAGCAAAACTCTGTTAATGGCCAGAAGGGCTGAAATGAGGGTTATGTAGTACTCTAGGGCCAAATAGTCTGTCTCAGTAGGGCACAGTGATATTCCAGAAACTATTGGAAAGGTGTATAACTCTCTGCTGCAGGTAGCATGGTTCTGCTCTGGAAGTAGAACCCACACTATAGTTCTTCAACGAGAGCTTGCCATTAATTCTACCTTGAGTCTTTTTCTTAGATTAAAATTTAATTAAAAGATGCTTACTCCTTGGAAGGAAAGTTATGACCAACCTAGACAGCATATTAAAAAGCAGAGACATTACTTTGTCCACAAAGGCCCATATAGTCAAGGCTATGATTTTTCCAGTAGTCATGTATGGATGTGAGAGTTGGACTATAAAGAAAGCTGAGCACAGAAGAATTGATGCTTTTGAACTGTGGTGTTGGAGAAGACTCTCGAGAGTCCCTTGGACTGCAAGGAGATCCAGTCAGTCCATCCTAAAGGAAATCAGTCCTGGGTGTTCATTGGAAGGACTGATGTTGAAGCTGAAACTCCAATATTTTGGCCACCTGATGCAAAGAGCTGACTCATTTGAAAAGACCCTGATGTTGAGAAATATTGAAGGCAGGAGAAGGGGACGACAGAGGATGAGATGGTTAGATGGCATCATTGACTCATGGACATGAGTTTGGGTAAACTCTGGGAGTTGGTGATGGAGAGGGAGGCCTGGCACCCTGCGGTTCATGGGGTCGTAAAGAGTTGGACACGACTGAGCGACTGAACTGAACTGAACTGAGTCTTTTTCTACCACTGAAACCTTAACATCTAAACTCGTGCTGGATTACATTTTCAGTTAAACCTGCTACAGAGACTTTACTTATTCTTGCCCCATTCAACACTGGCAATAGGAATATGGATCATAGCAGTTTCCCCAGCTTTGAAATGTATTGCCTTCCTTGATGAGCATATTAACAATTAGTCCTCTGGGGATGGGTAGTGGGGAGAGGGCGAACAACATCCTTTGTAGTGTTTGTTGATTTCCAGGATGTAAATACTTCCACCATGAACAATTTCAAGCTTCCATCAAAGATCTCCAGAGATACACATTTGAACTCTTTGGACCTGGTCAGAGTCAGGTCCTGTTAGGGTAGAATTGCCACAATATTAGAGAATCTTACCTTTGACAACACGATCATGTGTTTTTACAATGAATTCTAGATATGAAAATTGACTTAGCTTCAGGAAGGCAGCCTAGCCCTCAGTTTCCTGTTTCTCCAATCTTGCCTTCTTTTGATTTAAAATATGTACATCCTTGTTGATTGCCCATCTATTTTGCTCCTTGGGACATCATGTTCTATTAAGCATCTTCACAACTCTATGGTCAAGCCCCCTTGGCTGCTGCTCCTCTGACATTACCAGTTGTGATGGTAATTAGAACTGACTGGCCTCTGGCGAATAAGCGTTGCCAATGCTTATTGTAATTCTGGAGCTCTGTCATCCCAATAGCCATAAAGGAACCCAGCTTTATGACTGCTTTTCCGACTATTGCCCCTAGCCTTTAATGGAAAGTAACCATTGAATTTATTCATGAAGCCTGTGCCTCAGCACCTCCCTGACAGCCTTGGTGAATGTTGTGTCCCTTGGACTTATGTGTAATTCTTGGTGAGTCCTCTGGCTTCACAAAATATATCCATACCAGAATGTTCACTCCATGAGCCTTTCCATTTCTTCCTCTACCACTTGCCAAGACAACTCAGGCATTTCTATTTCTCTTCTTGTGGACCATCACTTTCTCCAAGTTCTAAGAACCACCCTACAAGTAAATTGGCCATGTCTCCCATATCCTTGTCAAGAAGTTAAAAATCTGTGTCCTGAGAAAGTGCTTCCAAGCTAGTGAATTCTTGCTTATTCAATATTATCTGTGGATACCTTAATCAAGAATGCTTAAAATCTAATCGGAGACATAATTCTTATCTCCTGGTAATAAGCATGATAGCTTATTTTTGCAGACTAGTTAGGGGTACAATCTTCCCTTCTTTATTAGGCTCAGCCCATCTCCACCTAAGTTATGCTGGGATTCAATCCTAACTATTGGCCTTGCATTCAGGAAAAAAGATGAGGAAAATTCTCTGAGAGGTCACCTGTTGGCTTGTAGAGAAGAGAAATCTATAGTGTATTCCTGTATTAGGGAAATTCTAGCTCTTATTAGAGAGAGGTTGGCTATCTCATCAAGCTCTGAATCCTAACCCAAATTTCTCAGGGTAGCAGCCCCCAGATAACCCTATCCTGTATTTAAGTGGCTGAGGTTTTCTCAACCAAGGTCCTGACCTTAGCATAACAGATCTCTCTGGACTGAGCATTTAAAATTCTCTGGCAGTCCATGGGGTCGCAAAGAGTCAGATACAATTGAGTGACTGAGCACACAAGGAGCTCTTATATTAAGGTCTGATCTTACTTCTCCATTATGCCCACTCTTCCACTATATGAAATAAGGGCCAAGAGCCCTGTGACTCTTATACATAATCTTTTTAACTGCCCTATTTTCATTATACCTCTGCATCAATACAACTGATTAATAACCAGTCAACTCGTTGTCCCTCTAGAAATCCCTCAGGCATTGCAAAAGTGTTCTAGTCACAGTTTTGAAATGCCTGAATCATCTCACCATTAAGGTCATTCCCATCCACCAGGGCTTTTTACCAGATCAATACTGGTTAATAGTTTTAGCCATTGGCCTATCACCTAGTGACAGGCTTTTCCATGCCCCACATCCACGTGGGATGGAGTTCCTCTTGACAGCTAGGCAGTGAGTGGGCTAGTCCTTGAGCCCCATCTCACATACAATCTGATGTCTTAGGCCATTGTTGGTGTACATTATACAGCTCTCCAGGAAAAAGATGCCAATGTGGAACCAGGCATGCAAGACATTTATTGGGGTAAAATTTCTGTGAGAAATAAGGAAAGAGGTAAGGGAAGAAGGAGTAGGCAGTGAAAACAATGATAAACTTATACAGGGGTATGACGGTGCCCTGATGCTAGAGGAAGCTCTTCCATTAAACTTCAGTTCTGCTTTCTTGAAGAACTTCTTCACCCATTGTTTTCTATAGATATTGACTTGATTCTCTGATAGGAATAGGGTTTTAAACTATTACCTTATATGTCATATCTGTTATGACTACTAGGCACTATGTCTCCCCTGAGGGATATTTGGGCAAATTTGGAAGCCCAAAATTTACAGCTTGAATAGTCATAAACTTTACCAGACTAGGCTCATGTTTTCTTTGGCAAAACAATTTCCTCAAAGATTTAGAAATCTCCAGGCTTGTTTCCTATCAACTTCATGTGCCAACAGCTCCACCCATATGTTATTTTCTGGATACAACACACAGGCTTATGTTGCCTTGCTCCCATGCCTCTGCTTTACCTTAATCGCTTCCACTGAGGTCATCTGAATACAGGCTTGACTGAGAAGTCCCTATTTCAATCTGCTCTTTGAAGCAGGGCTAGGTCCTTTTGCTTGAAAATTCTTCATGAGAGACATTTGAACAATAAGAGTCCTTTTCTTGCTATCTGATGTACAAAGGCTTTTCTAAACCTGCAAGGTCCCAAAAGAAGTTTGGCTTTCTTTTAACCTCTGTTAACAAATCTATTAATTATTAACTTAGTTAAATTTTCTTCCTTGTTTTACCTTGTTAAAAGCATCAAGGAACAGCCAACACAGGAAATTTTTACTCTTTCCAAATACTTCCCTTAAAGCTTTAGGCCTAGTAAGCTCTCATCCTGCCTTCCAATTTATCACAGGCAACTGACTTAACAAATATTTTACCACAACATCCAAGGATGACAGATTTCAAGCTTAACTATTAAGATAATACCACATAGTTTGGGTTTCTCTTATGGACAGAATATGAGTTCAAAGTGTGAATTTTAGATAATAGTAAGGGTGAACTAACAAAAAAAAATCAAAACAATTCAGTGACTTAAGAATTATACAAGTTTCTGTCCTTTTTATGAAACATTCTAGAGAGGGTATTTCACATAGATAAGCAATTGATATTAGCTCTACCATCTTCAACATGGTGGCTCTGATCATCATCTTCTCAAGACTAAAGAGCATCGAGGTACATGCATAGAAGTCTAAAAGAGGTATAAATCATTTCTGCTCATGTAATATTTGGGGAATTTATTTATGTAAGATAATTCCAAGGGCTTAGGGGACTGTATTGCTACACTCATAGCTTAGTTACAATTCTATCAGTATGAAAGAAAGTAAGAATGTATTCCCACTGATAGCTAACTCTAACAGTGTCAGCTATTTCAATTTGTTTTCTCTTCAAATGCAACATGTCCATAACAGAACTCATTATTTTCTCCCATATTCAGCTCTTCATCCTGCTTTTTGTACATCTGTTAATGGCATCACCATTCTAATTATCCCTTCCCAACATATTGGAGTAATGGTTGGCTATTTCTTCACTTTTATTATCCATATCCAACTGAATATCAATAAATTACTTGTTTTTCTTGATTGGTGCTCTCCATGTCATTCTATTTTTTCTGTTTCCAAACCACCAATTTAGGCCATTCCTCATTACTACTTAACTCAATTATTGTGATGACTTTCTGAGTTGTCTGCACAACTCCACGTTTTCCAATTTTCCAAATAACCTGATGAATTAGCTTTCCAAAGCATATCTCTGAACTATTAGTTTTATGTACAACAGTTTTTAAGAGTCTATACAAAATTATATACCCTTTAATCTGCTATCCAATCTGATTATATACCCTTTAATCAGCTATCCAATCTTGTATTCTATGTCTTTGGCTTTTATTCCAAAAAGATTAGCTGCCAATGTCCACCCCTCCCCCATACATGTGCTTTTTTCCACTTCCAAGCTTTTGCTAATCCTGTCCTGTACTATGAAATTCACTTTTCCCCTATTTTTAAAGATAGCATAGGCTCTGGAGACCTGATTTCTAATCTGTCTCACCACTAGTACATTGACTTTGACAAGATATCTAATATTTCTGTTTCATCACTTTTAAAAATGAGAATGAAAGCACCCACTTCTCAAGGCTATTTTTAAGAATAAATACAATTAAGTTCAATAAAGTGCTTATGGGAACCAATAATAGATTAACTGAATAAGATGAATGGATGAGTGAGCTGGAAGATAGAATGGTGGAAATAATTGATGAAGAGCAAAATAAAGGAAAAAGAATGAAAAGAATTGAGGATAGCTTTCAGAGACCTCTGGAACAATATTAAACATGCCAACATTCAAGTTATAGGGGTCTCAGAGGAAGAAGAGAAAAAGTAAGTCAATGAGAGAATTTTTGAAGAGATTATAGTTGAAAACTTACCCAGCATGGAAAAGGAAACAATCAACTCCAAGAAGTGCAGAGTTTCATACAGGATAAACCCAAGGAGAAACACATCGAGACACATACTAATCAAGTTAACAGAGATTAAACACAAAGAAAGAATATTAAAAGCAGCAAAAGAAAAGCAACAAGTAACATACAAGGGAAAACCCATATGATTAACAGCTGATCTTTCAGTGGAAACTCTGCAGGCCAGAAGGGAATGACAGGATATGTTTAAAGTACTTAAACAAAAAAAATATACAGCCCAGATTACTCTATCCAACAAGGATCTCATTTAAAATTGATGGAGAAATCAAAAGCTTTACAGACAAGCAAAAGTTGAGAGAATCTAGCACCACCAAGGCAATGGCACCCCACTCCAGTACTCTTGCCTGGAAACTCCCATGGACGGAGGAGCCTGGTAGGCTGCAGTCCATGGGGTCGCTAGGAGTCAGACACGACTGAGCGACTTCACTTTCACTTTTCATTTTCATGCACTGGAGAAGGAAATGGCAACCCACTCCAGTGTTCTTGCATGGAGAATCCCAGGGACAGGAGAGCCTGGTGGGCTGCCGTCTATCGGGTCACACAGAGTCAGACACGACTGAAGAGACTTAGCAGCAGCAGCACCACCACCACCACCAAACCATTTAAACAGTTATTATAGGGACTGGTGGTTCAGACAGTAAAGCATCCACCTGCAATGAAGAACACCTGTGTTTGATCCCTGGGTGGGAAGATCTCCTGGAGGAGCATATGGGAACCCACTCCAGTATTTTTGCCTGGAGAATTCCCATGGACAGAGGAATCTGGCAGGCTACAGTCCATTGGGTCACAAATAGCTGGACATGACTGTGTGACTAAGCACAACACGTATAGGCAATAAACACAAGAGAAAGGAAACACCTACAAAGACAAACCCAACCAATTAAGAAAATCTCAACAGGAACATATATATCAATAATTACTTTAAATGGAAATGGATTAAGCCCTCCAACCAAAAGACACAGACTGGCTGCATGGACACAAAAACAAGACCCATACATATGCTATCTATAAGAGACCTGGTTCAGACCTAGACACACATACAAACTGAAACTAAAAGGATGGGAAAAGATACTCCATGCAAATGGAAATCAAAAGAAAGCTGGAGTGTCAATTCTCATGTCAGACAAAACAGACTTTAAAATAAATAATATTACAATAGATAAAGAAGGACACTACATAATGATCAAGGGACCAATCCAAGAAGATATAACAATTACAAATAACAGGGCACCCAAAATAAGAGCTTCTTAATACATAAGGCAAATGCTAACAGACATAAGGGAAATTGACAGCAACACAATAATAGTGGTTGTGGTTTAGTCACTAAATCGTGTCTGACTCTTGTAATCCCATGGACTGTAGCCTGACAGACTCCTCTGTCCATGGGATTCTCCAGTCAAGAACACTAGAGTGGGTTGCCATTTCCTTCTCCAGGGGATCTTTCTAACCCAGGGATCAAACCCAGGTCTCCTGCATTGCAGGCAGATTCTTTACCAACTGAGCTACGAGGGAAGCCCTCAGTACTAAAATAATAGTAGGGAACTTTAAAAGCCCACTAACACCAATGGAAAGATCATCAAAGCAGAAAATTAATAAGGAAACAAACCTTAAATGAAACATTAGACCAAATGGACCTAATTGATATCTTCAGAACTTTCCACCCAAATTCAGAATAGACTCTCTTCTCAAATGCATATGGAACATTCTACAGGATAGACCACATCTTCGGTCACAAATCAAGCGTCAGTAAATTTCAAAGAATTGAAATCATATCAAACATCTTTTCTGACCACTATGCTATGAGACTAGATATCAATTACAGGAGTAAAAAAAAAAACCTGTAAAAAACACAAACACATGGAGATTAAATGATATGTTTCTAAATAACCAACAGATTACTGAAGAAAATCAAAAGAGAATAAATAAATTCCTAGAAACAAATGACAATGAAAACATGACAATGCAAAACCTATGGGATGCAGCAAAAGCAGTTCTAAGGGGGAAATTTATAGCATTACAATCCTATTTCAAGAAACAAGAAAAACATCGAATAGGCAAGATAAATTTACACCTAAAACAACTGTGAAAAGAAGAAGAAAAAAACCCTAACAGTTAGTAGAAGGACAGAAATCATAAAGATCTGAGCAGAAATAAATGAAAAAGAAATAAAGGAAACAATAGCAAAAATTAATAAAATAAAAGCTGGTTCTTTGAGAAGATAAAAAATTGTCAAGCCATTAGTCAAACTCACCGAGAAAAAAAAGGAGAAGAATCAAATGGACAAAATTAGAAATAAAGAAGGAGAAGTTACAACAGACAATGCAGAAATACAAAGGATCATAAGAGACTACTATGAGCAACTATATGCAAATAAAATGGACAACTTGGAGAAATGTACAGATTCTTAGAAAAGTTCAATCTTCCAAGACAGAATCAGGAAGAAATAGAAATTATGAACAAGCCAATTACAAGCACTGAAATTGAAACTGCAATCAAAAATCTCCCCAAAAAACAAAAGCCCAGGACCAGATGGCTTCACAGTGAATTCTATCAAACATTTAAAAAACAGCTAATCCCTAGCCTTCTAAAGCGCTTCCAAAAAATTGAAGAGGAAGGAACACTTCCAAACTCATTCTATGAGGCCATCATCACTCTAATACTAAAACCAGACAAAGACAACACAAGAAAAAGAAAATCATAAGCCAACATAACTGATGAACATAGATGCAAAAATCCTAAACAAATTTCTAGCAAACAGAATCCAACAACACATTAAAAAGATAATACCCCATGATCAAGTCGGGTTTATCCCAGGGATACAAGGATTCTACAATATACACAAATCAATTGATGTGATACACCATATTAACAGATTGAAATACAAAAGTATATGATAATCTCAACAGATGCAGGAGAAGCTTTTGACAAATTTCCAAACCCCACTTATTAAAAAAAAAAAACTCTTCAAAAAATGGCACGGAAGGGACCTACCTCAACATACTAAGGCCATATATGATAAACCCACAGCAAACATTATTCTCAATAGTGAATAACTGAAAGCATTCGCTCTAAGATCAGGAACAAGACAAGAGTGCCCACTCTCACCACTACTATTCAACATAGTTTTGGAAGTCCTAGTCATGGCAATCAGAGAAGAAAAAGAAATAAAAGGAATCCAGATTGGAATAAAAATAAAACTCTCATTGTTTGCAGATGACATGATACTATACATAGAAAACCCTAAAGATACCATCAAAAATTACTAGAGATAATCAGTGAATTTAGCAATGTGGCAGGATACTAAATCAATACACAGAAATCAATTGTATTCCTATACACTAACAATGAAATATCAGCAAAAGAAGTTAGGGAATCAATGCCATTTGCATTGCAACAAAAAGAATAAAATACCTAGGAATAAACCTACCTAAGGAGACAAATGGGGAATCCCTGGTTTCAAATAGTAAAGAATCTTCCTGCAATACAGGAGATCCAGGTTTGATCCCTGGGTTGGGAAGCTTCCCTGGAAAATGAAATGGCAACCCACACCAGTATTCTTGCCTGGAGAATCCCATGGACAGAGGGGGCTGGCAGGCTATAGTCCATGTTGTTGCAGAGTCAGACACAACTGAATGACTAAGCACAAATGGAACAATTATGTAAAGCAAATTACACATGCCAGGCTCGTAATAATATCTCAACAAATTACATACTTAAGCATCTCAAAAATTCATTACCATATGTGAAATAGATAGGCAATGGAAATTTGCTGCATGATTCAGGGAATTCAAACAGGGGCTCTGTAACAACCTAGAGTGGTGTAATGGTGAGGGAAGAGGGAGAATGTTTAAGTGGGAGCAGACATGGGTAAACCTATGGTTGATTCATGTTGATGTTTGATAGAAATCAACACAATAGTGTAAGGCAATCATTCTTCGATTAAAAATTAATTAAAAAAATAAAGTGCCTATAGATAATATGTATTCAATTAAGGTCAATTTCATTTTCTCTACTGAAATTTTGCCTATTTTCATTATTACCTCCTCCATTAAGTCTATTGCACTAATTACATTATTGCTAGTCTTGTCACAGATAAATTCCCAAATATCAGCCTGCTTGTATAGTTGGTTTCTCTCTGTTATACCTCTGCTATTTCCACAAGATAAAATCCTGGATCTTCCAATAGTCCAACGTGAAAAAGAGACATACAGAATAGATCTAAATAAAATCAATAGCTTGGAAGAAATCCAACCAAGACCTGGGTCTAACTAAATCCTAATCAACTTATAAATGAGGGTAGGATAATAAATGATTTATTTGTCTTAGGTCACTGAGTTTGGTGTGGTTTTCTATGAAGAATTGTTGTAACAAAACTTATAGCTTTACACTGTAATATTTAACATAGTACACTCAACAAATATGCAATAAACTACAGAATTTAAGTAAATAACAACTGTCATCACAATACTGGTAACTGTGTACCCTCAAATGAAAAATTATATTAGAAAAAAATAATCTTATAAGATCCTCAGGTTTTTCATTTTCAGAAGCTGCTGATGCAAAACCAGAAACTTGGATCGGACAAGATGGTGGAGTAGGGAGTTTGGGGGCTTGCCTGTTCCCATGTACATAAGCCATAATTACAACTACATATAGAGAAACTTCCTCTGAGAATAACATGAAGACAAATGGAAGAGACTGTCCACAACTAAAGTTAGAACAGAAAAGCTACAGAGACATGGTATGGCCAGGACCCATACCCACAGTGCTGCAATCCATCAGCGGGAGGGAAATTACAGCCTTGGAGGTTCTCCCTAAAAACCAAAGGCTTTAAATCCTGCATTGGGCACCCCAGATCAGATGACTTGCTCTGGGAAGATGAGCCTCTGAGCAACTGGCTTTGAAAATGAGAGACTCTTACCTGTGGGTGATTCAGAGGGCTATAGGAAACTAAGACTCTATTCTTGAAGGATGCATGCAAAAACTGACTTCCTTCTAGTCCCAGAAGAGAGGCAACAGTCTGAAAAATGAAGGTCATACATGCTGGAGACCCATTGACCAAGTTTAGGGCATGTTCCAGACAAGCATGGAGCTGCTGGAACTTTCTCTGGGAAAAGAGGAGCTGGTGGGCCTCAGTTTGTGTATACACATATGTGGAGGAGTTGTGGGGGGTAGCTTCTCCTCTACCTAGATGGCCCGGTATAAGAGGTACCATTTCTGAATGTCTTCATCTAACCTATTAGTACCATATGCCTCATCCCAGGTTCACCTGCAGACCCAACAGAATTAGCATCCCTCCAAAAAATTCTAGGAAAACTTTATAGACCAGAGAGAATGGCATGACATATTTAAATTATTGAATGGGAAAAAAAAAAAAAAAACAAACACCTTACAACCAAAATATTCTGTCTGACAAGGTTATTAGGAATTGAAGGAGAAATAAAAAGTTTTCCAGACAAGCAAAAGCTAGAGGATTTCACAACCATTAAATTGAGCTCACACACACACAAAAAAGTCAAAGGGCACATTTTAAACAGAATAAAAGACCACACTAGAAATATAAAAATTACAAAAGCAAATGTTTCCTTTGTTGTTATTGTTGTTTAGTCACTAAGTCATGTCTAACTCCTTTTGCAACCCTATGGATTATAGATTTCCAGTCTTCTCTGTCCGTGGAATTTCTCAGGCAAGAATACTGGAGTGGGTTGCTATTTCCTCCTCCAGGGGATCTTACTGACCCAGGAATCAAACTTACGCCTCCTGCATTGGCAGGAGGATTTTTTACTGCCCATATATATCCTTGGCAAAGGCAAAAATAAGAGTAAAAGTAGTGGATCAACAACCTATATAAATATGTTATAAAGGTTAAAAGACAAAGCTGGTAAAATCTTATATATCAGCAATGATTAGTTAAGGAATACAAAAAATAAAAAGATGTAAAAGATGACATCAAAAACATAAAATTCTGGTGGTTAGGAATAAAAATGTAGTATTTTTAGAACATGCTTAAATTTAAGCAACCATAAAATTAAATTGACAACTACATACATAGTTTGTTATATAGGAACTTCATAGTAACCCCAAACCAAAAATAAATAATGTGTGCATGCTCAGTTGTTCAGTCATCTCTCTTTGCAACTGCATGGAATGTATCCCACCAGGTTCCTCTGTGCATGGAATTTTCTAGGCAAGAATAATGGAGTGGGTTGTCATGTCTTACTCCAGAGGATCTTCCTGACTTAGGGATCGAAATTGTGTTATTTAGCATCTCCTGAATGGGCAGGTGAATTCTTTATCATTGAGCCACCTGGGAAACCCCAAAACAAAAAATAGATACACAAAAAATAAAGATAAAGAAATGTAAACATAATGCTAGAGAAAACCATCAAATCATAAGGGAAGAGAGCAAAAGAAGAAGAAAGGATAAAAGAAGAACAACAAAAATAACCAGAACACAATTAACAAAATGGTAATAAGTAAAAAGTTCAGTTCAGTTCAGTTCAGTTCAGTCACTCAGTCATGTCCAACTCTGTGTGACTTCAGGAATGCAACATGCCAGGCTTCCCTGTCCATCACCAACTCCCAGAGTTTGCTCAAATTCATGCCCATCGAGTTGGTGATGACATCCAACCATCTCATCCCCTGTCATCCCCTTCACCTCCTGCCTTCAATCTTTCCCAGCATCAGGGTCTTCTCCAGTGAGTCAGTTCTTCACATCAGGTGGCCAACGTATTGGAGTTTCAGCTTCAACATCAGTCCTTCCAATGAATATTCAGGACTGATTTCCTTTAGGATTGACTGGCTGGATCTCCTTGCAGTCCAAGGGACTCACAAGAGTCTTCCCCAACACTACAGTTCAAATGCATCAACTCTTTGGTGCTCAGCTTTCTTTACAGTCCAACTCTCACATCCATACATGACTACTGGAAAAACCATAGCCTTGACTAGACGGACCTTTGTTGGCAAAGTAAGGTTTCTGCTTTTTAATATGCTGCCTAGGTTGGTCATAACTTTCCTTCTAAGGAGTAAGCATCTTTTAATTTCATGGCTGATATCACCATCTGCAGTGATTTTGGAGCCCACAAAAATAAAGTCTTCCACTGTTCCCACTGTTTCTCCATCTATTTGCCATGAAGTGATGGGACTGGATGCCATGATCTTTGTTTTCTGAATGTTGAGCTTTAAGCCAACGTTTTCATTCTCTTCTTTCACTTTCATCAAAAGGCTCTTTAGTTCTCCTTCACTTTCTGCCATAAGTGTAATGTCAACTGCATATCTGAGGTTATTTATATTTCTCCCAGCAATCTTGATTCCAGCATGTGTTTCAACCAGCCCAACGTTTCTCATGATGTACTCTGCATATAAGTTTAATAAGCACGATAACAATATACAGCCTTGACGTACTCCTTTTCTTATTTGGAACCAATCTGTTGTTCCATGTATAGTTCTAACTGTTGCTTCCTGACCTGCATTCAGATTTCTCAATAGGCAGGTCAGGTGGTCTAGTATTCCCAAGTCTTAAAGAATTTTCCACAGTTTATTGTGATCCACACAGTCAAAGGCTTTGGCATAGTCAATAAAGCAGAAATAGATGTTTTACTGGAACTCTCTTGCTTTTTCCATGAGCCAGTGGATGTTGGCAATTTGATCTCCGGTTCCTCTGCTGTTTCTAAAATCAGCTTGACCATCTGGAAGTTCGTGGTTCATGCACTGCTCAAGCCTGGTTTGGAGAATTTTGAGCATTACTTTACTAGCATGTGAGATGAGTGCAATTGTGCAGTAGTTTGAGCATTGTTTGGCATTGCCTTTCTTTGGGATTGGAATGAAAACTGACCTTTGCCAGTCCTGTGGCCACTGCTCAGTTTTCCAAATTTGCTGGCATATTGAGTGCAGTACTTTCACAGCATCATCTTTCAGGATTTGAAATAGCTCAACTGGAATTCCATCACCTCCACTAGCTTTGTTTGTAGTGATGCTTTCTAAGGCCCACTAGACTTCACATTCCAGGATGTCTGGTTCTAGGTGAGTGATCACACCATCGTGATTATCTGGGTTGTGAGGATCTTTTTTGTACAGTTCTTCTGTGTATTCTTGCCACCTCTTCCTAATATCTTCGTCTTCTGTTAGGTCCATACCATCTCTGTCCTTTATTGAGCCCATTTTACATGAAGTGTTCCCTTGGTATCTCTAATTTTCTTGAAGAGATCTCTAGTCTTCCCCACTCTATTGTTTTCCTCTGAGGAAGGCTTTCTTATCTCTCCTTGCTATTCTTTGGAACTCTGCATTCAAATTGGTTTATCTTTCCTTTTCACCTTTGCTTTTGGTTTCTCTTCTTTTCACAGCTATTTGTAAGGCCTCCTCAGATCGCCATTTTGCTTTTCTCCATTTCTTTTTCTTGGGGATGATCTTGCTCCCTATCTCCTGTACAATGTCATGAACCTCCATCCATAGTTCATCGGGCACTTTGTCTATCAGATCTAGTCCCTTAAATCTATTTCTCACTTCCACTGTATAATCGTTAGGGATTTGATATAGGTCATACCTGAATGGTCTAGTGGCTTTCCCTACTTTCTTCAATTTAAGTCAGAAGTTGGCAATAAGGAGCTCATGATCTGACCCACAGTCAACTCCCAGTCTTGCTTTTGCTGACTGTCTAAAGCTTCTCCATCTTTGGCTGCAAAGAATATAATCAATCTGATTTTGGTGTTGACCATCTGGAGACATCCATGTGTAGAGTCTTCTCTTGTGTTGTTGGAAGAGGGTTTTTTATGACCAGTGCATTCTCTTGGCAGGACTCTATTAGCCTTTGCCCTGCTTCATTCTGTACTCCAAGGCCAAATTTGCCTGTTACTCCAGGTGTTTCTTGACTTCCTACTTTTGCATTCCAGTCCCCTATAATGAAAAGGACATCTTTTTTGGGTGTTAGTTCTAAAAGGTCTTGTAGGTCTTCATAGAACTGTTCAACTTCAGCTTCTTCAGCATTACTGATTGGGACATAGACTTGGATCACTGTGATTTTGAATGGTTTGCCTTGGAAATGAACAGAGATCATTCTGTCATTTCTGAGATTGCATCCAAGTACTGCTTTTGGACTCTTGTTGACTATGATGGCTACTCCATTTCTTCTAAGGGATTCTTGCCCACAGTAGTAGATATAATGGTCATCTGAGTTAAATTCACCCATTCCAGTCCATTTTAGTTCACTGTCAACATTCACTCTTGCCATCTCTTGTTTAATCACTTCCAATTTCCTTGATTCATGGACCTAACATTCCAGGTTCCTATGTAATATTGGTCTTTATAGCATCAGACTTTGTTCCCATCACCCGTCACATCCACAACTGGGTGTTGTTTTTGCTTTGGCTTTATCTCTTCATTCTTTCTGGAATTATTTCTCCACTGATCTCCGGTAGTATATTGAGCACCTACATACCTGGGGAGTTCATCTTTCAGTGTCCTATCTTCTTGCCTTTTCATAGTGTCCATGGGGTTCTCAAGGTAGGAATGCTGAAGTGGTTTGTCATTCCCTTCTCCAGTGGACCACATTTTGTCAGAACTCTCCACCATGGCCCATCCTTCTTGGGTGGCCCTACACTGCATGGCTTAGTTTCATTGAGTTAGACAAGGCTGTGGTCCAGTAAAAAGTTATCAATGATTACTTTAAATGTAAATGAATTAAATGTTCCAATCAAAATACAGAGGATGGCTTAATGTATATATTAAAAAGACACATATATATGTTGCTTACAAGAGAATCACTTCAGAGCTAGTGACACAATAGACTGAAACTGAGGGGATAAAAAAATGGTATTCTATGCAAATGAAACCAAAAAGAATCTGTGGGTAGCAATATTTGCATCAGAAAAAAGTAAACTTTAAAGCAAAGACTGAATTAAGAGACAAATAAGGACAAAACAGTGATACAGGGATCAATCCAAGAATAACATATAACATTCACAAAGATATATATATATATATACACACAACATAGGAGTATCAAATGCATAAGAAAATATTAACAAACATAAACAGAGATATTGCCAGTAATAGAATAGTAGAGGACTTCAATAGCCTGCTAACATCAATGGTTAAATCATTTAGACAGAAAATCAACATGGAAACATTGGCATTAAATGACACCTTTTTCCAGATGGACCTAATACATTTATCAGACATTCACTCAGAAATAGCAGAATACACATTCTTGTAAGTGCATGGGACACATTCTCCAAGGTAGATCACACATTAGGCAACAAAAGAGTCTCAGTAAATTTAAGACTGAAATCATATCATGCATCTCTCACCACAACTGTATGAGCCTAAAAATCAGCTTCAAGAAAAAAGCTGAAAAAAATGTAGAGTCTAAACAGCATGTTACTAAACAACCAATGGGTCACTGAAAAAAAAATCAGAGGGCCAAAAATGCCAGGAGACAAAAGTGGAACCATAACATTTCAAAATCAATGTGTTGGAGCAAAGGCAGTTCTAAGAGGGAAATCTATAGCAATAAAAGCCTATCTTATTTGAAAAAAATCTCAGGTAAGTAATCTAATCTTACACTTAAAAAAAAAAAAAAAAAACTATAAAAAGCAGAACAAACAAGGCCCAAAGTTAGAAGAAGGTAGAAAATAATTAAATCAGATTGGACATAAATGAAATAGTTTAAAAGGTAGAAAAAAATCAATAAATCTAAGAGCTAGTTCTTTGAAAAGACAAACAAAATTGATAAACATTTAGAAAGACTCATTTAAGAAATAAAGAGAAAAGGCTCAATTAAATAAAATCAGAAATGAATGAGAACCAACACTATGAAATACAAAATATTGTAAGAGATTACTACAAAAAAACTACATTGACAAACTGGAAAACCTAGGAAAAATGGATAAATTCCTAGAAATGTACAATCTACCAAGACTGAATCAGAAAGAAATAGAAAATATGAACATATCATTGCTACTACTCAAATGAATCAGTAATTTTAAAACTTCCAACAAAGAAAAGTCTAAGACCATACAGTTTCACAGGTAAATTCTACAAAACATTTTAAGAATATTTACTACTTATCCTTTGCAAGGTTGTCCAAAGTATTAAAGAGAATGGAATGCTTTAGAACTCATTTGCAAGGGTGGCATCACATGCCACTTAGAGAAAAACACCACATGCACACACACAAAATAACAGGCCAATATCACTGATGGGCATAGATGCACAAAAAAATCCTCTACAAAATATTACCAAACTGAGTTCAATGATACATTAAAAGGGTCATATACCAGAATCGAGTAGGATTTATTACAGGGACACAAGGATGACTTAATATCCAGTCAATCAACACGACACACCACATTAACAAACAAGGAAAAAAATCATATTATCATCTTGGTAGATGCAGAAAAAGGTTTTGACAAAATTCAACATCATATTACAATGAAAAACCTCTCCACAAAGTGAGTATAGAGGGAACATTCTCAGTATGATAAAGGCCACATACTCACAGCCAACATCAAAACTTTTCACCAACTTTTCAACATGGTGAAAAGTTGAAAGATCCCTAAGATCAGAAATAAGACAAGGATGCTCGCTCTCACTACTTTTATTTAACATAGCATTGCAATTCCTATCCATAAGAATGAGACAAGAAAAAGCAACAAAATGTATCCAAACTGGAATAGAAAATGTAAAACTCACTGTTTGCAGCTAATATGATGCTTCATGTAGAAAATCCTAAAGATACCACTAAAAAAACTATTAAAATTGATCACTGCATTCAGGAAAGTTTCACGGTACAATCCTAATATGGAAATGTGTTGAATTTTTATACACTATCAAGAAATTTTCAGAAATAGAAGTTAAAATAATCCTATTAACAATCACATCAAGAGTAAAATACCAAGAATAAAACTAACTGAGGCAAAAGACCTATACTTGGAAAATTATATTTCAATGATGAAAAAAATTAAAGAAGACACAAACAGATGGAAAAATATACCTTGTTCATTGATTGGAAAAATAAATATTGTTTAAATTATCATACTACACTGCACTCAATATGCCAGCAAATTTGGAAAAATGAGCAGTGGTCACAGGACTGGAAAAGGTCAGTTTTCATTCCAATCCCAAAGAAAGGCAATGCCAAAAAATGCTCAAACTACCGCACAATTGCACTCATCTCACATGCAAGTAGAGTAATGCTCAGAATTCTCCAGGCCAGGCTTCAGCAGTATGTGAACCGTGAACTTCCTGATGTTCAAGCTGGTTTTAGAAAAGGCAGAGGAACCAGAGATCAAATTGCCAACATCCGCTGGATCATGGAAAAAGCAAGAGAGTTCCAGAAAAACATCTATTTCTGCTTCATTGACTATGCCAAAGCCTTTATTGTGTGGATCACAATAAACTGGGGAAAATTCTTAAAGAGATGGGGATACCAGACCACCTGACCTGCCTCTTGAGAAAACTGTATGCAAGTCAGGAAGCAACAGTTAGAACTGGACATGGAACAACAGACTGGTTCCAAATAGGAAAAGGAGTACATCAAGGCTGTATATTGTCACCCTGCTTATTTAACTTATATGCAGAGTACATCATGAGAAACGCCTGGCTGGAAGAAGCACAAGCTGGAATCGAGGTGGCTGGGAGAAATATCAATAACCTCCGATATGCAGATGACACCACCCTTATGGCAGAAAGTGAAGAGGAACTCAAAAGCCTCTTGATGAAAGTGAAAGTGGAGAGTGAAAAAGTTAGCTTAAAGCTCAACATTCAGAAAACGAAGATCATGGCATCTGATCGCATCACTTCATGGGAAATAGATGGGGAAACAGTGGAAACAGTGTCAGACTTTATTTTTCTGGGCTCCAAAATCACTGCAGATGGTGACTGCAGCCATGAAATTAAAAGACGCTTACTCCTTGGAAGGAAAGTTATGACCAACCTAGATAGCATATTCAAAAGCAGAGACATTACTTTGCCAACAAAGGTTCATCTAGTCAAGACTATGGTTTTTCCTGTGGTCATGTATGGATGTGAGAGTTGGACTGTGAAGAAGGCTGAGTGCCAAAGAATTGATGCTTTTGAACTGTGGTGTTGGAGAAGACTCTTGAGAGTCTCTTGGACTGCAAGGATATCCAACCAGTCCATTCTGAAGGAGATCAGCCCTGGGATTTCTTTGGAAGGAATGATGCCAAAGCTGAAACACCAGTACTTTGGCCACCTCATGCGAAGAGTTGACTCATTGGAAAAGACTCTGATGCTGGAAGGGATTGGGGGCAAGAGGAGAAGGGGACTACAGAGGATGAGATGGCTGGATGGCATCATGGACTCGATGGATGTGAGTCTGAGTGAACTCCGGGAGTTGGTGATGGACAGGGAGGCCTGGTGTGCTGCCATTCATGGGGTCGCAAAGAGTTGGACACAACTGAGTGACTGATCTGATCTTATCTGTTGACTCAGCGATAAAGAATCTGCCTGCCAAGCAGGAGACATGAGTTCAAACGGTGGGTCGGGAAGATCCTCTGGAGAAGGAAATGGCAATCCACTCCAGGATTCTTGCCTGGGAAATCCCATGATTAGAAGAACTTGGCAGGTTACAGTCCATTATGCTGCAAAGAGTCAGACACGACTTCAGTTAGTTCAATTCAGTTCATTCGCTCAGTCGTGTCTGGTTCTTTGAGACCCCATGAACCACAGCACGCCAGGCCTCCCTGTCCATCACCAACTGCTGGAGTCTACTCAAACCCATGTCCATTGAGTCAGTGATGCCATCCAGCCATCTCATCCTCTGTCGTCTTCTTCTCATGGCCTCAATCTTTCCCAGCATCAGGGTCTTTTCAAATGAGTCAGCTTCGCATCAGGTGGCCAAAGTATTGGAGTTTCAGCTTCAACATCAATCCTTCCAACGAACACCCAGGACTGGTCTCCTTTAGAAGGGACTGGTTGGATCTCCTTGCAGTCCAAGGGACTCTCAAGAGTCTTCTCCAACACCACAGTTCAAAAGCATCAATTCTTCAGCACTCAGCTTTCTTTATAGTCCAACTTTCACATCCATAGGTGACTACTAGAAAAACCATAGCTTTGACTAGATGGACCTTTGTGGACAAAGTAATGTCTCTGCTTTTGAATATGCTATCTAGGTTGGTCATAACTTTCCTTCCAAGGAGTTAGTGTCTTAATTTCATGGGTGCAATCACCATCAGTGATTTAGAGTCCCCCAAAATAAAGTCAGCCACTGTTTCCACTGTTTCCCCATCTATTTGCCATGAAGTGATGGGACCGGATGCCTTGATCTTCGTTTTCTGAATGTTGAGCTTTAAGCCAACTTTTTCAATCTCCTCTTTCATTTTCATCAAGATGGTCTTTAGTTCTTCTTCACTTTCTGCCATAAGAGTGGTGTCATCTGCATATCTGAGGTTATTGATATTTCTCCTGGCAATCTTGATTCCAGCTTGTGCTTCCTCCAGCCCAGCATTTCTCAGCGACTAAAAAATGTGTTCAGTCCTTAAGTCATGTCCAACTCTTTGTGACCCCATGAACTGCAGCAGGTCAGGCTTCCCTGTCCTTCACCATCTCCTGAAGTTTGCTCAAACTCATATCCATTGAGTCAATGATGCCATCCAACCGTCTCATCCTCTGTCACCCCCTTCTCCTCCTGCCCTCACTCAATCTTTTCCAGCATCAGGGTCTTTTCTAATGAGCGGGCTGTTTGCATCAGGGGGCCAAAGAATTGGAGCTTCAGCTTGAGCATCAGTCCTTCCAATGAGTATTCAGGATTGATTCCCTTTAGGACTGACTGGTTTGATTTCCTGTACCCCTTTACCTAGGTCCAAATAATTCCATTTTTTTTCCTCAGTGGAAAAAGATGCTTTTTAAACTTAGACATATCTGTGTTTGCATCCCAGCTGTTACCTGTATAGTAAATGTGTGACCTAGGGAGGGTAATTTAAACTCTATGGAGAAAATAATGTATATTCCATGGGCTAATTTATAATTTGAATTTAAATATGAAAGTGTGTTACAAGTATCTATAATTGCATCTGGTATGTGGTATACAAGGAGGTAAATTAAAAAATACCATTATTATTTTGTTGTGAGGACTTCATAAAACTTCAAACTTCAGTTAAAATTGAATCCTCACTTTATTCCATATGAGTCATTTTAAAAGAGAATTATACTATGTATACTCTGCAATATCATTCATTGCTTATTGCCATGTTTAGGATGACTGACATTGATACTGAACAGCTGTGTTAAGGTACTGTTTTTCTTAATTGAAGTATAATTGATGTATAAAATTATATTAGCTGCAAGTGTATAACATAGGGATCTATCAAATATATTACAAAATGATGATCAAGGCAAGAGCAAATATCTGTCACCAAACAAAATTAGTACAGTTATTGTTTTTTACAAACTGTGGAAAATTCTTAAAGAGATGGGAATACCAGGCCAACTTTTCTGCCTCCAGAGAAACCTGTGTGCAGGTCAAGAAGCAACAGTTAGAACCAGACATGGAACAATGGACTGGTTCAAAATCAGGAAAGGAGTACATCGAGGTTGTGTATTGTCAACCTGCTGGTAAAGGGGTGTCAAAAGCAACTTCCCTTATAACTTTTTAAGAGTAAATTGTGTCAATTATTCATATTTAACTTTGGTTAAACTTCAATTGAATATTTATAGTACATCTGTTTACTTAGAGGTCACTTTTTCAGCAGTCTCTGGATTCTTACAAAATCATTCCTCTGTTCATTTATTTATTGAATAAAAAATCACTGATTTTTAAGAAACTAGGGAGATAACAAAGAACCCATGGTCCCTACCTGCAGGGTATTTACAGTCTAATTGGAAGACAGATATGCAAACAAATAAGTCAAACTCAGTAGTAATTAGGACAATGCTAATTAACCAAGATTTAAACTCATCAACTTGGCAAAAATTAAAATTTTGTATAGTGCTGAATGTTGGCAAAGATATGAGAATCCCAAATGTAGGAATCACGATGCAGTAATATTCAATACCGTGTAATGATGAATTTTGCTTTAGATATGTTAAATTTGAAATATCTGTGGAAAACCAAGTGAGGGTATCAGTTTGGAAGTTGGGTGCTTTCCAAAGGAATATAGCTTTAGGAGCTATACTTGAGTGCAACTCTAGAAGCCAAAACAAAAACAAACAAAACAACTAAACTATTAATAAAAGGTCTTGAGCAGAAAAGATTCAAAGTCTGATCACTAAATGTCATGTCTGTGATGAAGACTGGATGAGACTGTTCATGATGAGTTTTTACTATGCCAAACTAAAGGGAATGTGGTTGAATAAAGCAAAGTGTTGAATTGGTATCTGTTAATGAGATATGGAGCTCTGAGTCAGCTGACTCAGGTCCCTGGGCAATCTTCAGATTGTTCAGCTTTTCCCTTCTTTAGATTATGAACTCTGAAAATTTCACGGAATCTATAAATCCATCCCTAGAGCAAAATAGAAACACATTTCAGAGTGTTATATGTCCTCTGATGGATGTCAGCTTAAAAATACCTGGAAAGATTAATTATTAATATGACTTTCTTTTTCCTTTCACCTAATCATATTTTCCCATAATCTATCAGCTAGTGGCAATGGAGCTCACTGCAGATGGTAGAAAAGGTGACAGCAGCATTACATTTAATCCCACTGTGGCATAAGCTCACAGCTGTCCCAGACTGTCTCAATAGCGTTTAAAGTAAAAAAGAACTGACTGATAAATGTTATTGTTCCTGGAAATTGATATAAAAGAAACCTACATTCCATTTTTTCACTTTTTCATCTTTGTGTCTGTATATGTTAGATTGCTGTTTATAAAGCTAAGATATCTTCTGGACCCATTTTCAGTGGCCAAGTGGTATGGAAATAGTGACAAAGAAACTGAATAGTGACATTTGTGTGTCCTGGATAAGGAAATTAAATGCCTAGGAATTTACCCTCATGACTAGGTGACTGTCATTCCAAGTAGTGAGATAATAACAGCAACAACAAAACCTAAAGCCTTGATAATGAATGGTGAAAACGAGACAGAAGTCCTGTCCTCCTTCATAAAATAATGAAAATTAATAATAGGAAAGAATGTTTAATCAAGTGAACTTGTCAGTCATTTACTATTATTTATACTACATTATTTTCCAGTTCAGTTTTAAGTGTAAAATAATGACTTTTCCACCTTTTTTTTTTCCCTTGGAGTTCAGGACATTTACTTCTGACATTATCTTTTTGACGTAGTTTACCTTCATCTATTAAAAAAACAGTTGTAAGATAGAGTGAAATGGCACTAGAAGTAAACCAGAGTATCTGGGATCAAATCCTACACCTGATAAACTGGTGTATCTTGGAGCAAGTCCGTATATATCTCTAATTTTCTGATTTACAAACTGAAGACAATACTTTCCCTGTCTATCTGATAAGGCTGCTGCAAGGATCCAATGGGGGAACGTATTCAAAGGATTTTTGTCAAAGTTGGCTCAAATTTTAAGTGAAGAAACTATTGCTTAGACAAATTAGCTTCTTTGGTTATGAGCACTTGTATAAACTGCTCAAAGGGTGTGTGTGTGAGAGAGTGGAGTGTGAGATACTGCCTGGACCCCAGAGGACCAGCTGGATTAAGTTTAGATGATCGCCGAACCACTCTATAAAAAGGGAGGACCCTAATAATCACAGGGCTTTATTTTGCAAAGCATTGTTTACAAATTTGAGGCCACAGTTGGGTTGTTTGACATAACAGTAGAAACATAAAAGGCAGGGAGAAGGAGAGAGAGAAAATCTACTGTTTGGTCATTAATAAAGGACATGGATAAAAAAAAATTAAATGGGGAATTGTATTAAATTGTTTGTTCTGCTCTGTGGTGTGAGATGTGAACTTTTTCCTTAGTCCCATGTAAATCTTTTTCTTACTTAAAAAAAAAAATTATTTTTTGATTAATGGAAAATTGCTTTACAATTTTGTATTGGTTTCTGCTGTACAACAGTGCGAATCAGTCATTTGTTGTCATTGTTCAATCACTAAGTCATGTCCAACTCTTTGAAACCCCAAGGACTGCAGCATGGCCAGGCTTCCTTGTTCTTCACTATCTCCCGGAGTTTCCTCAAACTCATGTCCATTGAGTTGGTGATGCCACCCAACCATCTCATCCTCTATTGCCCCCTTCTCTTTCTGCCCTCAATCTTTCCCAGCGGCAGGGTCTTTTCCCTCCCTCCCCTCCCCCAACCCCATCCCTCTAGGTCATCTTTATTACAATCTCTCTCTGGCTCAGTGTTTCAGGAAGGAGGCTTGCATGGGCAGGGTTGGGGGCAGGTGGTGATGGAGGGGTGGGCAGGGGAGAGGGGATAGTTGGTGGTGGTAAGAGGTGGGGGGGGTGGGAAATGCTGCAAAGCCCTGAGTTCTACTTCAAGGCTGAGGCAGAACTAAACCAGAGACTGCCCCCGGGAGGGCAGCCAGATAAGAGCTACATGGGGATTAGCAGAGATAAAAAGATGAACTCAGAAGTCCATAAATATGACTAATTATTTTACTGTTGTAACCAGCCAACTCATGAGTCTGACAGAAAACAACAAACAACTTAGTATCCCAGAGAAAGGAGGAGTGACTGTGTTATAATCTGTGGTCTTTCAACTCCTCACCATAGTTACAATAACAGTTTAGCTCTTTAAATCTCCATGGGTGAGGGATGCATTCAGTGAGTTCTATTTCCATCATTAAATTTTATTGTTCCTCCAAATCTTCTCTCTACCAAAATATATCTCACCTATACCTTAGAATTAACCTTATATAAACCACTCCCTCTCCTCACTGTAATTAGTTATATATTCCAACACACCATAGCAGTAAGTACCTTTCTTTAATAAGAAAAAAACACCATGAATCTATGGAGTCAGTTTAAAATAAACAACTACATAAGCATGTAAAAAACTCATCTATGAAGGCCTTTGAAATATTTTGAATTTTATTTGCAAAAATATTTGAGTCCATTTTTGATTATTCACTGCTTTCTTCACAGAATATCTAGGTTTATCACCATGTATTCAGAGTCGGTGCTTGCTTTTACCTCAGTTTGCCTAATGAAAATCTTTGACTAGATGTATCAGCAGCATGAAGCATCTTTGTGTGGCTTAATGAGAATTTATCATCTCACGGGTGCCTTAGGGCAGTAGTATGGACTCAGATGAAAGAGGCGCTCTGCTCAGCGTCTCCCCAGAGGAAGTCAAGGGATTAGCTGGGGCTGCAATCTCGTTTGGGTCTCAGGACCTCAAGAAGCATCATGCACATGTGTTTAAGAACATGGCTATTGAAATAATATTTCCTTTCTATTAGGCTTACGAACCAGAAATGCAAGTTGGTGAACTGTTGGATTTTTACAAAGACTGAGGGACTCTTGCATTTCGAGTGTAAGATCTGGGAGAACCTAAACGTCATGCAGTGTGAGGGACAGTCCTGCTCAGTGAGGAACTGTCACCTACAACTCTCAGCATGCCCCACTGAGACACCCTTGTATTCTACTGAGATGGCAGAGGCTCACAGATACATTGAAAGAGAACCCCAACTTCTTTGACTCATCTATATGAACGACTCCAGAGATTAAACTCCTGTGGTTGTTATGCCACCTCATTTCACTCTACAGGTGATAAACAGGGAATAACATAGGACAGTACCCAATCTACTGAGGTCAACCATACCATCATGAGCTTATGATGCTGGTTCATTCATCAGGGCAATCAAATATGCCAAGATATATGTCTACTATTACTACCAAATGAATCAGAAACTAGGCATTATTAACCAGTTGTTTTTAAAATGTTGACTGAGTTTCTACTTTCTACTATTAAAACATTGAAAGTGAAAGTGAAAGTCCTTCAGGCATGTCCAGCTCTTTGCAAGCCCATGGACTATACAATCCATGGGATTCTCCAGGCCAGAATACTGGAGTGAGTATCCTTTCCCTTATCCAGGGGATCTTTCCAATCCAGGGATCAAACCCCGGTCTCCCACATTGCAGGCAGATTCTTAACCAGCTGAGCTACAGAGAAGCCCATTGAATAACAGGTGAAAGAAAATATTAAAGATGGGAGGGGTGTTTGGGAGAGAATAGATGCATGTATATGTATGGCTGAGTCCCTTTGCTGTTCACCTGAAACCCACAATATTGTTAATCGTTATACCCGAGTACAGAACAAAAAGCTTAAAGTTTGAAAAAAAAAAAGAAACTGTTAAAGATTAAAGACTCATAAAGACAGTAATTTCCTGATTGCTAACAAAAGAATATCAAATGTAAATAAATTTTGACAAAGATTATTTGTTTGACTTTGCTATCCAGGGTGAGCAGGACAGAGTTCTTTGACAATTATCAGTGACCAATACATAGGATGTAGGAGAGCACTCAACACTGCATATTTGCCATCTGAGATATTTAAAAGGCTCTCACATTTTTTTCTCTATGCATTGTAATTGTAATTACAGTGACTCAATAAATGTGAGAGCTATTATACTATCAAATATCATTGTATACTATGTGGATAATAGATGATGAATCCATTATTAAAGCAACTTTAATTGCCCATTTAAGTATATGTCTTGATAGTGAAAATATAATATAGGTTATTATATTGCTATTATATTATATTGAATATTATAATAATGCTTAATTAGATCCAAGATCTTGATATTAAATACCACAAAGTTTCTCACTGGGCTTCTCTGATACCCATTGAATTTATTAGTTCTACTGAAGCTATAATAGATAGTGAAACTATACATCCAAATGCTAACAAGCAATGCATATGGGTAGTTACACCATGAAAATATGGAATTGACTGGCAGTTCTACTGTGAGATCTAGAAATAGATAGATAGCTGGAATTAAAAGATGAATATTCTAAAATTAAACTGAATATTTTTGCTATTGCAAAACTCAGCATTGTTTAGGCTTACTATGCCTTATTTAGGAGTAGTAACTATTGTGAGACGGCTGAACCAAGAACATCAATTACCCAGCCACTGAGATGAAAACGTTACTATTCTTATTTATTATCGTTTGAATGTTGGCCACATACTTACCATACCTCTGAACCACTTCTGATTTCTTTTCTCCTGTTTATAAGTTGTTTTAGTTAATGCAATTCCATTAATCTAAGATAAGAACATTGGATCTTCAAGAGACCAAAAGAAGATTTTATTAAGTGACTTTCACAGAATGAATAAGTCAGTCTTACTAAAAATACCTATCTAAGAATGGAAATTTTTGGAAAAGTTTTTTTAAAAATATTTGGAATATATCTTAAGAATTATTTTACTGTATGAAAAGAAAATTTAACAAGGTTTCCAGAGATTTGTTTGATACTTTTAAAAATTATAAAAATTCAGAGATCACATTTTGAGTGGATTTTTAACTGGAAGAATATAAAGTATGCAATTTGAGAGTCCCTTGGACAGTAAGGAGATCCAATCAGTACATCCTAAAGGAAATCAACCCTGAATATTCATTAGAAGGACTGATGCTGAAGCTGATGCTACAATACTTTGGCTACCTGATATGAAGAACTGACTCATTTGAAAAGACCCTGATGCTGGGAAAGATTGAAGGTGGGAAAAGAAGGGGATGGCAGAGGATGAGATGGTTGGATGGCATCACCAACTCATGCACGTGAGTTTGAGTAAGCTCCGGGAGTTGGTGATGGACAGGGTACTCTGGCGTGCTGCAGTCCATGGGGTCGCAGAGAGTAGGACACGATTGAGCGACTGAACTGAACTGAAACCATAAAACAAAATTCAGAACATACTACACTAATTTTCCAACCCCAAGTTCAACCTTTGTTTATATTGACTTGTAAAACTAATTAGAGAATATTGGGGAAAAGAAAATTATAACAATTAAAATATTAGTAAGACAAACCAAATTCAAATTATGGGTGTTTATCAGACCTTGATTCTTTAAATCAAATGGCAATCACACTTAATCCTGGCTACTTGATACAGTTTAGAAAGTAGTTGCTGCTGCTGCTGCTAAGTCGCTTCAGTCATGTCCAACTCTGTGCAACCCCATAGACGGCAGCCCACCAGGCTCCACCATCCCTGGGATTTTCCAGGCAAGAACACTGGAGTGGGTTGCCATTTCCTTCTCCAATGCATGAAAGTGAAAAGTGAAAGTGAAGTCTCTCAGTCGTGTCTGACTCTTAGCGACCCCATGGACTGCAGCCTACCAGGCTCATCCATCCATGGGATTTTCCAGGCAAGAGTACTGGAGTGGGTTGCCATTGCTTTCTCCAAGAAAATAGTTGGGCACACTCAATTGGGCTGGTTATAATATATATTTTCTAGTATCCAATAACATGCTTTTGCTAAGTAGTATTAGCAAAATACTATTGTTAAGATCTTTATAGTGTTTCAGATTTACAAAATACTTCCTCTTAACTCTCTCTCTTACTTACTCATAACAATATGCTTGTGATATTGTGTGAAGGATATCTCATTTTATGCACTTGGAAATTGAGAATCCTGCTGTTAAGTGATTTGACCAAAACTGTAAAGGTTCTATGGGGCAGGAGATGGAGATCAATGGTGGTAACCTGCCTCTGATTCCCATATTCTCACTGCCTCATCTCTCTCATCTTTAGTACCCCTCATTAGCTGAGGACCCCCTGATGAGACTGTTCTACTGTTTCAGCATAATGAAAAAAAAGCACTCAATGGAAAGCATTCCAGTTCTCAGATTCCGGTGTATGTATATATTCATCCATTCAGCACCATTTCAATGATTGCCTACTACTTGCCTAGTAAGTAGTTCCTTCCTGGAGTAAGGAAGGAAGGAAGAATTACTTCCTGTAGTAAGTAATTGCCTTCCTGACAACTGAGGGTGCAGGAACAGCAATAAACAAAACATATGGCAATCTCAGCCTCATTTTAGTATGGAGACATATATATATATATATAATAAAAATTAAAGTACTGAAATGTAGTAAGTTAAAAAGTAGGAACTTCTGTTGAGGAAGGAAAATTAGAAGCACAGAAGGGAAGTACGGAGTACCAGGAAGGTGGGAAGGTTGGAGAAGTGTAAACAACAGAGGTAAGAGTCTTAAAGATAACTTGTGAATGAAGTTCAAAGCAAAGAAAACTGAAAGTCCAAGACTCCAAGTCAAGAATGTACAGGGAAGGGTTAAGGAAGGGTCCCCAAACCCTAGCACAATAAGAAATAAAAATCATAGCAACAGTGGGGGACCAGATTTAACAGTGCACCATGTGTTATTTTAAGAACTTTGACATGTATTCTAAATGGAGAACAGCAGAAGGGAAAAAAAGATATATTTCCAATCACTGGTTAGTTAGACATATACTTAGTATTGGTTCAAAACTCTCATATTCAATTCTTCCACTTTAAATGGGAAGGATGGACAAGACATTATAAATATAACCACAAAGAAATGCTGAGTTATAATTTAGTAATAGCTCTAAATGTGGTAGTTTAGTAACTGTGAATTGTAAAATAAAGCAATTTTTCAGTTTTTATCCTTTAAAAAATGATCACATGCCCAGTAACCAAGATGAATTACACACTGTGGGAAGCAATAAATAGAATGAATTCACTGAGATCTAGGTGAAATATCTGTATTTTTTGAAAAATGAAAGTGTTAGTCACTCAGTCATGTCTGACTCTTTGTGACCCTATGGGTTGTAGCCCACCAGGCTCCTCTGTCCATGGAATCCTCCAGGCAAGAATATTGGAGTGGGTTGCCATTCCCTTCTCCAAGGGATCTTCCTCACCCAGGATCAAACCTGGGTCTCCTGCATCACAGGCAAATTCTTTACCATCTTAGCCACCAGGGAAGAGTACTAGAACTGAAATCAAATGATATGGCTTGAGCCTAGATTCAGACATATATGTGATTCTGAGCAAATCACAGAATTTTTCTGAATTCCAGTTCCTTCTATCTGTTTTGTCTACCTCCAAAGGGCATCATTGAAACCAAATGAGGCTCTGAGTATGTATGTGTGCATGTAAGCACTATAAATCATTTTATATATTAAGTGTATAGAACAAATTATTACAAATAGTAGTAATGATACACTTTAGAAATACTCAAATAACAAGAAGTAGGATTTACATATATAAATTAAATTAAAACTGTTAACTCTAGAGGGCTTTTTCTGCCTTTTGATAATAAGGTTGTTGCCCAGAATCCCACCTAGAATTTCATCTAGTTTTGTTCTCCTCTACTCTTACTCAGTCTACATATTTATCCTGAAATCTAGACCCATATTTCCAGGAGCTTATTGAATATATCCACAAGTATGTAACTTCCAAATTAATATTGACCAAATTAAATCCACTATCTTTCTCCTTCCTTCTTTCCACATAGTCCCTCCCTCGGTGAATAAAACTTGCATCTATCAAATTCCTCAAGTTACAGACCTGACAGTTTTCATGTACCACTCCTTATCTCTCACATCCTCTATCATTTGAGATTGATTCTAGAAGTAGTGCTTAATGGCTTGATTTAGTCTTGGTTTTGCTAAGCAGTGAAACCTCAGTGGGTGGAGGGAGGGGGAACATTTAACCTCTTGTTACTTCAGTTTTTTATTTATAAATTGAGTATTAAATTTTCTACTCCACAGGGTGCATATGAGTGCTAAACACACAGCCACACCCCACACATATCATAGGACAGTTGTAAACTGGGTACAACATGATTGTTTTCTGTTATGAGTATTATTATTATTAAACCAAATAGGTTTTCCCTTAGGATGATCCATGGGTTCTAACTTTATCCTCTTCTCCCATTATCAGAAGCTTACTCCAAGCTTTCATCATCTCTTACTTAGATGCACTTGTCCTATCCTTTTCATGCTTAGTGATGGATCATAACATAAAGATGGATCAAATGCCTGCTTCCCCTCTGGACAATGAGCACTGAGGGTAGGAGGTTTTACTCATTTTCATATCCTCAAAGCCTAGTACAGGGACTAGTTCATGATGTCTACTCAATAGATATTTACATATTTACCAAAAGCTGTCTACCCAGATATTTACTGAAAGGTAGGAAGAAGAGAGAAAAAAAGGGGGTGAGGAGAAAAGAAAAGAGAAAGAGAAAATGGAAGTAGGAAAGAATGGAGGAGGAGGAGGAAAGAAAAAAGTAGATGGAAGTAAGGGGGAAGGAAAGAAAGTGAAAATGTGAGAGGGAAACAAGAAACATGAGCTCGGTTTCTTTTCAACAGTTTTTAACTCTTGAATCCACTTTCCATACTGCTAGAAGAGTTAACATCTTAAAGCAAAATGCTCAAGTTAAAACATACATTAAGAAACTTGACTCCTCAATAGGATAAAGGACAAATTCAGAGCATGGAACTTCTGTTTTATAACTATCTGTCCAAATTCAACTTCTACTATCACATCCTTACCCATATATCCCATTTCTAGCTATCCTAAATTTATTGTTGTTCAGTCACTCAGTCATGTCTGACTCTTTGCAACCCCATGGACTGCAGCATGCCAGGCTTCTCTGTCCTTCACCATTTCCTGGATCTTGCTCAAACTCATGTCCATTGAGTTGGTCATGCCATCCAACCATCTCATCGTCTGTCATCCCCTTCTCCTCCTGCCTTCAGTCTTTCTCAGCATCAGGGTCTTTTCTTATAAGTCAGCTCTTTGCATCAGGTGGTTAAAGTATTGGAGCTTCAGCTTCAGCATCAGTCCTTACAATGAATATTCAGGACTGATTTCCCTTAGGATTGACTGGTTGGATCTCCTTGCAGTCCAAGGGACTCTCAAGAGTCTTCTCCACACCACAGATCAAAAGCATCAATTCTTCAGTGCTCAGCCTTCCTTATGGTCCAGCTCTCACCCACACATGACTACAAGAAAAACCACAGCTTTGACTATACACATCTTTGTCAGCAAAGTAATGTCTCTGCTTTTTTATATGCTGTCTAAGTTTGTCATAGCTTTTATTCCAAGGAGCAAGCGTCTTTTAATTTCATGGCTACAGTCACCGTCTGTAATGATTTCCAAATCCAAGAAAATAAAATCTGTCACTATTTCCATTGTCTGCCCATTTATTTGCCTTGAAGTGATGGGACCAGATGCCATGATCTTAGTTTTTTAAATATGAGTTTTAAGCCAGCTTTTCCACTCTCCCCTTTCACCTTTATCAAGAGGTTCTTTAGTTCTCTTTAGCTTTCTGCCATAAAGGTGGTGTCCTCTGCATATCTGAAGTTATTGATATTTCTCACAGCAATCTTGATTCCAGCTTGTGCTTCATCCAGCCTGGCATTTCTCATGGTGTACTCTGCATATCTGGAGAAAGCAATGGCAACCCATTCCAGTACTCCTGACTGGAAAATTCCATGGACTGAGGAGCCTGGTAGGCTACAGTCCATGGGGTCGCAAAGAGTTGGACAGGACTGAGTGACTTCACTTTCACTTTCACTCTGCATATAAGTTAAATAAGCAGGGTGACAATATACAGCCTTGTAGTATTCCTTTCCCAATTTGGAACCAGTCCATTGCCTCTTGTCTGGTTCTAACTGCTGCTTCTTGTCCTGCATACAGATTTCTCAGGAGGCAGGTAATGTGGCATGGTATTCCCATCTCTTTAAGAATTTTCCAGTTTGTTGTAATCGACACAGCCAAAGGCTTTAGTGTAGTCAATGAAGTAGAATTAGATGTTTTTCTGGAGTTGTCTTGCTTTTTCTATGATCCAACGTATGTTGGCAATTTGGTCTCTGGTTCCTTTGCCTTTTCTAAATCCAGCTTGAATATCTGGCAGTTCTCAGTTCATGTACTATTGAAGCCTAGCTTGGAGAACTTTGGATATTACTTTGCTAGCATGTGAAATGAATGCAATTGTGTGGTAGTTTGAGCATTCTTTGGCATTGTCTTTCTTTGGGATTGAAATGAATCCTAAATTTCTTGCCATTCCCTAAACTAATCAGAAACTTCCACCACTCACTTCTATTCGCTTTCCCTGGATGACTCAGCCTCTTGTTTGTCTGGCAAACTTTTACTCTCACCCTATAAATCTTGGGCTTCCCTGGAGGTTCAGATGGCAAAGCATCTACCTGTAATGTGGGAAATCTGGGTCTGATCCCTGAGTCAGGAAGATCCCCTGGAGAAGGGAATTGCAATCCTCTCCAGTATTCTTTTTTTAATTTTTAAAAAAATTTTTTTGAGATATTTTTATTTAATTTAATTTTTTAACTTTACAATATTGTATTGGTTGTGCCATATATCAGCATGAATCTGCCACAGGTATACACGTGTTCCCCATCCTGAACCCTCCTCCCTCCTCCCTCCCCGTACCATCCCCCTGGGTTGTCCCAGTGCACCAGTCCCAAGCATCCAGTATCATGCATCGAACCTGGACTGGCAACTCATTTCATATATGATATTATACATGTTTCAATGCCATTCTCCCAAATCATCCCACCCTCTTGACTGGAGAACTCCATGGACAGAGGAGCGTGGCAGGATACAGTCCATGGGGTCACAAAGAATCTGATATGACTGTACAACTAACACTCTAAATCTCAGCTCAAATGTTTTTTCTACTATGAGTTTTTTTAGATTACCTTAAATATAGACTTTTTCAAAGAATTTTTTTATTATGTTGAGGTATCCAGCAAACATTATCCTCAATGGTGCAAAATTGAAAGCATTTCCCCTAAAGTCAGGAACCAGACAATGGTACCCACTTTCACCACTACTATTCAACATAGTTTTGGAAGTTTTGGCCACAGCAATCAGAGCAGAAAAAGAAATAAAAGGAATCCAAATTAGAAAAGAAGAATTAAAACTCTCACTGTTTGCAGATGACATGATCCTCTACATAGAAAACCCTAAAGACTCCACCAGAAAATTACTAGAACTAATCAATAACTATAGTAAAGTTGCAGGATATAAAATCAACACAAAGAAATCCATTGCATTCCTATACACTAATAATGAGAAAATAGAAAGAGAAATTAAGGAAACAATTCCATTCACCATTGCAATGAAAAGAATAAAATACTTAGGAATATATCTACCTAAAGAAACTAAAGACCTATATATAGAAAACTATAAAACACTGGTGAAAGAAATCAAAGAGGACACTAATAGATGGAGAAATATACCATGTTCATGGATTGGAAGAATCAATATAGTGAAAATGAGTATACTACCCAAAGCAATTTATAGATTCAGTCCCTATCAAGCTACCAACGGTATTTTCACAGAGCTAGAACAAATAATTTCACAATTTGTATGGAAATACAAAAAACCTCGAATAGCCAAAGCGATCTTGAGAAAGAAGAATGGAACTGGAGGAATCAACCTGCCTGATTTCAGGCTCTACTACAAAGCCACAGTCATCAAGACAGTATGGTACTGGCACAAAGACAGAAATATAGATCAATGGAACAAAATAGAAAGCCCAGAGATAAGTCCACACACCTATGGACACCTTATCTTTGACAAAGGAGGCAAGAATATACAATGGATTAAAGACAGTCTCTTTAACAAGTGGTGCTGGGAAAACTAGTCAACCACTTGTAAAAGAATAAAACTAGAGCACTTTCTAACACCATACACAAAAATAAACTCAAAATGGATTAACAATCTAAATGTAAGACCAGAAACTATAAAACTCCTAGAGGAGAACATAGTCAAAACACTCTCCGACATAGATCACAGCAGGATCCTCTATGACCCACCTCCCAGAATATTGGAAATAAAAGCAAAAATAAACAAATGGGACCTAATTAAACTTAAAAGCTTCTGCACAACAAAGGAAACTATAAGCAAGGTGAAAAGACAGCCTTCAGAATGAGAGAAAATAATAGCAAATGAAGCAACTGACAAACAACTAATCTCAAAAATATACAAGCAACTCCTACAGCTCAATTCCAGAAAAATAAATGACCCAATCAAAAAATGAGCCAAAGAACTAAATAGACATTTCTTCAAAGAAGACATACAGATGGGTAACAAACACATGAAAAGATGCTCAACTTCACTCATTATCAGAGAAATGCAAATCAAAACCACTATGAGGTACCATTTCACGCCAGTCAGAATGGCTGTGATCCAAAAGTCTACAAGCAATAAATGCTGGAGAGGGTGTGGAGAAAAGGCAATCCTCTTACACTGTTGGTGGGAATGCAAACTAGTACAGCCACTATGGAGAACAGTGTGGAGATTCCTTAAAAAACTGGAAATAGAACTGCCTGATGACCCAGCAATCCCACTGCTGGGCATACACACTGAGGAAACCAGAACTGAAAGAGACACGTGTACCCCAGTGTTCATCGCAGCACTGTTTATAATAGCCAGGACATGGAAGCAACCTAGATGTCCATCAGCAGATGAATGGATAAGAAAGCTTTGGTACATATACACAATGGAGTATTACTCAGCCATTAAAAAGAATACATTTGAATCAGTTCTAATGAGGTGGATGAAACTGGAGCCTATTATACAGAGTGAAGTAAGCCAGAAAGAAAAACACCAATACAGTATGCTGCTGCTAAGTCGCTTCAGTCGTGTCCGACTCTGTGCGACCCCAGAGACGGCAGCCCACCAGGCTCCCCCATCCCTGGGATTCTCCAGGCAAGAACACTGGAGTGGATTGCCATTTCCTTCTCCAATGCAGGAAAGTGAAAGTGAAGTCTCTCAGTCGCGTCCGACCCTTAGCGACCCCATGGACTGCAGCCTACCAGGCTCCTCCGTCCATGGGAGTTTCCAGGCAAGAGTACTGGAGTGGGGTGCCATTGCCTCTCCCCAGTACAGTATACTAACGCATATATATGGAATTTAGAAAGATGGTAACAATAATCCTGTATACGAGACAGCAAAAGAGACACAAATGTATAGAACAGTCCTTTGGACTCTGTGGGAGAGGGAGAGGGTGAATGATTTGGGAGAATGGCATTGAAACATGTATAATATCATATATGAAACGAGTCGCCAGTCCAGGTTCAATGCACAATACTGGATGCTTGGGGCTGGTGCACTGGGATGACCCAGAGGGATGGCACGGGAAGGGAGGAGGGTTCAAGATGGGGAACACATGTATACCTGTGGCGGATTCATGTTGATATATGGCAAAACCAATACAATATTGTAAAGTTAAAAAATAAAAATAAAATAAAAAGATGAAAAACATTAAAAAAAAGAATTTTTTTTTTTCTTTCCCTCTACTGTAACACTTGCCTGGTTGAATTGTTTTCTAATGCATTGACACATATAGTCTGGTGCTTCTTGAGATCAAGGGTTGTTCATTACCACGACTCCTGACACACAGAGGGCTCTCCATGGCTGATTTATTGAATGAACAAATGAATGTTGAATGAAAGCATTGACTTTTTCCATTTTGTTTCTATATAGACAAAGTGAAAAGTGAAAGTTTTAGTTGCTCAGTTGTGTCCAACTCGTTGTGACCCTGACTATTCAGTCCATGGAATTCTCCAAGCCACAATACTGGAGTGGATTGTCATTCCCTTTCTCCAGGGGATCTTCCCGGCCCAGGGATTGAACCCAGGTCTCCTACATTGCAGGCAGATTCTTTATCACTGAGCCATCAGGGAATCCATTGGTTACCAAATCCGTTTATGGATAAGTATGATGCTGATTCCAAAAGAATCAATGGATAAGTGAATTAAAGGTTCTAATCATCAGAGATTCTGAATCAATAGGTGTCTTGTATAGCCCAGTAGTCTTTATTTTAACAAGCTCCACAGGTAAGACTGCTTGTGTACCTTTTTCCCTATACAGATATGTCCAGCTAATGGGATGGGAGCTGAAATCTATACCAGGCTTCTTTCTGGGAGCCAATTTTGTGTGAGCTATGGCAATGGTCTCCAACTTTTTTCTTTTTCTAAGAATATAATTGTTTTATAATGTTGTGTTGGCTTCTGCTATACAACAATGTGAGTCAGCCATATGTACACATACATCCCTTTCTTCCCGAGCCTCCCTTCTACCCCTCTAGGTCATCATAGTGCAACTTTTTTGGCACCAGGGATTGGTTTTATGGAAGACAGTTTTTCCACAGACAGGGGTTGGGGAGGGATGGTTCAGGCAGCAATGCAAGTGATTGGGAGTGGCAGATGAAGCTTTGCTCAGTTGCCCACCACTCACCTCCTGCTGTGCGGCCCCATTCCTAATAGGTTGAGGACCAGTACCCGTCCTGGCCCAGGGGACTGGGACCCCTGCTCCAGGAGAAAAAAGCACAGCTTCTAAGATACAATAAAACACTGTGGACACTAATGTGGCCCTTCTCAGAGGATGTTGTTGTTGTTGTTTAGTCACTAAGTATTGTCTGATTCTTTTGCAACCCCATGGACTGTAGCTCACCAGGCTCCTTTGTCCTCGGGATTTTCCAGGCAAGAACATTGGAATGGGTTGCCATTTCCTTCTCCAAGGGATCTTCTCAACCCAGGGACTGACGCCATGTCTCCAGTATTCGCAGGCAGATTCTTTACTGCTCTGTCATCTGGAAGCTCACCCTCTGAGGCTACTGAATCTAATTAAAAACAAAGAGGAATTTATTGATAATATCAGAGATTAACCTCTAATAGTATACCAAGGCAAGATGTGGAGATATTTTTTAATTACTAAACAGTCATCATTTGAGGTTATTTTAAAACAGCTCCTTGAAGATAGGGTTAAAAAAGATTTCCTTACACATTCTAGCTTCAAGTAAAAAATTGAATATTAATTCCAAGAAATAAGTATTTGTGATCTTTTGCTTAATAAAACCTGCTAAAATACAATTTCATTGGAACCCTAGAACTTGAAATATTATAATAGTTTTGTGTTTCTATATGATGGTAATATGAGAATCTGTTTAAACATTAACTAAAAATCAATTGATCTTCTAGGTTTCAAGTCCATTTCTCACAATGGTGTTTTCCTCTATACTTAGTTTAAATGGTTAAACAAAGTACTACTCAGAATTTATAACTTAAAATCCAGTAAATGCTTTTAAAAGCTTCATGTATTTGGGTACTTTTTGAAATGGTAACAAAACAGATACTTCTACATGTCAATGGTTTATATATGTTACTCCTTTACCTAACCAGGCCATCCCTTCTCTCTTCATCTGACAACATTTCAGGCATCCTTCAAGCCCAGATCAGATATGCAATTATGTTTTTAAATATGTGTGCCATTGGCTCATTGCTATTAATTAACAAAATAAAAGCAAATGAGAGGAGGGAGGCAGTGAGAAGAGAGTGAGTGAAAGAGAGAGAGATTCTAAAGTTTAAGATCTTAAATGCCCAGATCAATGACCTTTTACCATGCTGACATATATTTTGCTGAAAAGGAAATACAGTGTCACAGAAATGACAACATAGTAGCTGGACTGGATAGTACAATCATAAGTTCAATAATACTATGGTCGGAGCCAGACTTTGGAGCCAGACAATCTATTAAAGCCAGAAACTAAATCTGGCTTTATTGTGAGGACTCAAGGAACTTATGTAATATGTCTCTGTTTTTGTTTCTTTAAATCAAAAGTAGAATTAATGTGAACCGACTTGATGTGGTCAGAACATTAAAATAAACAATAAATTTGAAGGAGTAGCCTATGTCATACTGGGTGCAAATGGTAAGAAATAGCCACTGGGATTTGACCAGGAAGTTTCATCCAGACTTTTATTGAATTATGGGCAGTCTATTTTCAGCTCAGACTTCAATAATGAAGTTACTTTTCCCACCAAAAAAGCAACATCCAAAGGAAAGGCAGAATACAGAATCCTGATCAAGTGGAATTCACAGAGAACTCATGTTAGATAGTGCTACGTGGAACAAGAAGGAAAAGGCCATTTCTGAATAATTAATGCCAGAGACTTACACAGACCAGGAGGAAGAAAACAAATTTTTATACTGATAAAATGAATACAATTTCTAAAATGAACTTTGAGGAAAGACAGAAGCTAAGACTGAGAGATTTTTTTTGGTAAATAAGTCTTATAACAAAACATAACTATCCCCAGTATATGCAGTCAACAGTTATTCAGCCTTCACATACTGAAGTCCTATAGGTATGCTATGCTATGCTAAGTCGCTTCAGTCATGTCCGACTCTGTGCGACCCCATAGATGGCAGCCCACCAGGCTCCCCCGTCCCTGGGATTCTCCAGGCAAGAACGCTGGAGTGGGTTGCCATTTCCTTCTCCAATGCATGAAAGTGAAAAGTGAAAGTGAAGTCGCTCCATCGTGTCCGACTCTTAGCGACCCCATGGACTGCAGCCTACCAGGCTCCTCCATCCATGGGACTTTCCAGGCAAGAGTACTGGAGTGGGGTGCCATTGCCTTCTCCCCCATAGGTATAATACTCTGCTATATTAGTGAGAAAGACACCTAAGAAGCTAGTGGCAGAGATCTGCCCGGGATACCAAGCAAATGACTGGTATAACCTGAATACCAAGAGCGAAATAAAAATATAAAAACATAAACCAGACTGGATAAAGTATATCTTCTTAATATAAACAAATGCAACCACTTCAGTAAGGCAGAGTTTGCCTCATGGTGATGTCAGGGAACTTGAAATTAACATTGGGACAGTTTCTTATATACAGTTTGTTCCTCAGTTGTCTGGTTCGGTTGTCTGTCTCACTAGTGTTGGTACAGTCCTTCTCCATCTTTTTTTCCCCCCTTTTGCACAAAATTCAAAACATAAAAGTATCTCCAATTATTGCTATATATTGCTTTCTGGACTAAAGATTCACTGCTTGTCTATTATGGTAATGTTTCTTGTGTCCAAAACAGGCATACCATCTAAGCAACGTACATAGTTAAAGAATATAGTTTGGGAAAGAGATTTCACTCAGAACATCTGTGAAGGTCTTTAAGGCAATTTGAGGAAAAATTTAAATTACCAGGGAATATTAATTAGGATCATTTATTCACATCCTTCTCTTCTTCTACTGTTGTAAATCACATATTTTGCCCCAATTCTCAAGTTCCTTAGGGTGAGATGAAAAAATGCTCAAGCACTAAGTTTTTCCAATAGACTATATATAATTGACTAAAGACTGAAACTCTAACAGATGCTTCTGCTAAAATCTACAGAAAGAAAACAATTTGAAAGTCGCCTGCAGCGTGCCTGAACTCACTCTAGAACACTGTGACCCAGGGCATTGAAATACAGAAATATTTTAGGCAATTTCTGTTTTAAAAAAATCACCAGCCTGTTTGATTTGAAGCAGTTGCTCCTCCAAGTTTACTTTATACAAAAAATAGCACAGAAAAACTGAAGATTGCAAAGTAGATTGGAAGAAGACTCAAATGACTTTTAATGGAATATTATGTGCCCAAAACACAAAGGATTTAAATTAGTATCTTAAAATGTTTCATTTACCACATATCACAGGAAGTAAGAGTCTTTTTTTTGGGGGGGGGGGTGGGGAGGGGTTCTTTTCAGCTACATTTCTCCAAATCCTTGACCAGTTGAACTGTTTATTCCAGGTCATCAACCTCCTTAATAATTTAAATTCCCAAATTTAGATTGAGAAAGGATATGGCTGGTTATGTATTACTGTCAGTTCACTCAGAAAAAAATAATGCTATACATACACACGTGCCTGTACACACAAACACACATGCCAATCTTGCATATGCACAATTATTTCAGAAGCTTAGAATAAGTCTATTATCACAAAGGTAAGTATATAGTGCATTTTAATTGTAAACCAGCATATGGCAACTATGTCAAAGCCTGATTTATCTTTCAAAGTTTAAATTATTTACAGTCTCTCCCATGTGATGCCAAATTGTCTCAGTTCCCCTCAGGTCTCCCTCTGACATGTGGCCCTACTGGCTTTAGATAAAACGACATAGGCCAGCCTTTCTCAATGCAGTCTCTAAAGAAAATTCATTTCTATAAGATGTGAATTGTTGTCACATGGAGAGAAAAATAGCCTCTTGGTCAAAGTGGGCAATGTTCGGTTAAATAAAGCTAAATAGGTTTTCATTTTTCACTTGCTATTAATAATAGGTAAGGTTTCTCACAAATGTTAATGAGCATTGTTCATAAAATGTTAATGTAAGTTGTGAATTGGGAAATGGGTGAAGAGCCAATGCTAAATGTGGTATACAGCCTTTTCCCAAGTTATTTGAACATCTCAGATTAAAGGAGTAGTATTACAAGGCAGATGTGGCTGGAAAACCATAAGCACTTTGCATTCAGGATCCCCCACCCTTTCCCTTTCAGGGCTCTTTAACCTGCCCTCTACCCCCATCATTCCTAACCATCATTCCTCTCACAAGCCAAACACGTTCCTTATGTGCTCATGCTCCTCTTAACCCTCCCATTACTAAAGGCTAATTTTCTTCCAAATGTTGGCAATTATTTATTTCTCTGGAGATTTTTCTTTATTTATAATAATAGCAAAACCTAGAATGTTTTCTTGTTTGCCATATGTTAGTGAAGGGATATGACCCATATATTTTTAAATTGAAATTTTTGTAGTATAATACATGATTATAAGAAATATAAGAATCATATATATGTCAAACATAATAAAATAATGTCCATTAATCCACCACGCAAACTAAGAAAAATAGCATAATAAACAATTTAGCACCTACCTAAGTGTTCCTCGCTTCTTCAATAACTCATGCTACCAGAGGCATTCACTACATGATTTTTTGAATGTATTTTCTCTTGATTTTAAAATTGTTAAGAGTTTTTCAGATATATATCTATCCTTAAATAATCTGTTTTTGCTTGTCATTGAGATATATAAAAGTAGAATTATGCTACATGAAATCTTCAATGAATTGAATTTTTCACTAAATATTTTCTAAGATGCAGCCATATATTGTGTGGTAGGAATTCATTCTTGCTTTCCTGCTATTTAATATTCCATTGTATAAATATACTGCATTTACCTATTTTCCTGTTTATGAATATTTTAGATGTCTCTAGTTTTTTGTTATTACATAGACTAGTACTATGAATATTCTTGCACATTTAAAATTTTTTCATTAGGGTATATCATTAAACTCATTAGTTCACATGGGAGAAGGAAATGGCAACCCACTCCAGTATTCTTGCCTGGAGAGCACCGTGGACAAAGGAGCCTGGTGGGCTGCTGTACATGGGGTCGCACAGAGTTGGACACGACTGAAGCAACTTAGTATGCATGCATTGGAGAATAGAATGGCAACCCACTCCAGTGTTCTTGCCTGGAGAATCCCAGGAACAGAGAAGCCTGGTGGGCTGCCATCTATGGGGTCACACAGAGTCAAACATGACTGAAGCGATTTAGCAGCAGCAGCAGCAATTCACGTGGCTATAATGAGTCATATTATATGACATATGAGACTGTCAATCTTTAAATATAAAGTCATGTTGCTTACCAAAGTGAATCACAAAGTGATTGTACAAATTTATATCCCCGCCAACAATATATATCAGAGTTCTTATTGTTTGTACTCATCTATAATGAAGTTATTTCATTAGGTGGATACAAGTTTAGAATTGTTATAAATTCTAGTGAATTAAACCTACGATCATTGTATATTGACCCCCTCTATAGCAAAATATTACTTTTATCATAGATGCATTCTTCTGATATTAAAATATATATCCTTGCTTTCTTCCTTTTTTGGTTAATATGCGTGGCATATCTTTCCCAGGCTTACTTTTTGGCTTTATATTTCTAGGTCTTCAGAAATGATATACAAAATACTTCTATTGCTTGTAAAATTTATTCCATTTATGCTTACTGTGATCACTGATATATTTGGATTTTCTATATTTGGATGTCTTATATTTATATATTGTACTTGCATTATTCCTCTATTTTATTTTTATTGAATGATTTTCACTGTTATACAAGTTTTCTTCTGTGGTTATCTTAAAAATTATATGATTTATATTCATCTTTAAAAATGTTGTTCAGTATTTTAATCACTCAAGTAACAAAAGAACTCTAGAATCTTGGTACCTAAAGTGTATGGATCATTATTACCAAGGGCCTTACCTGGGAGCTTATCAGAAATGCCCATTCTCACACCCCACCCTAGAACAACTGCTGTAGCTATTCTACAGGAAAATGATGGCCTATCCAAAATCTGGTTCAGATGTCAAGTATGATGATATCATACATACATAAACACACACACAATGAGATATGTCTATAAATGCTATTTTTTTCTCAAGTTTTAAAGAGTCAAAAAAATTTAAAAAAAATGCTTGTTACTTAAATAATGAGGCATGCTGGGTTGAGCAGAGTGTGTCTTAAGCAGACCTGGAAATGGCATCAAAGAGACAAGAAAGGAAACTTTTGTAGAGGTTTAGGGTTGGGTGGCCACAGTTGGCGCTGTGAGCTGAATGTCTAGACTAGAACTGCAACTGCTAGGTTTGTTTCTCCTTTTGCTTTGCTTATTAACTGGATCTGTGTCCTGCAGGTGAGCTTTCACTTTGACCTGTGCCATTCTGCCGTGTTTACTGAGTCCAGTGAAGACTCTGTACAGACTTAATCAATTTAACTCAGAAGTTATAATTAGCTTATGGGGGCGGGGAGTGGTGTGTGACCAAGATGATAGAGTAGGAAGAACTTAGCTCACCTCCTCTCACTGGCACACTAAAATTACAACGACTTAAAGAGCTACTATTCCATATATATGCGTTAGTATACTGTATTGGTGTTTTTCTTTCTGGCTTACTTCACTCTGTATAATAGGCTCCAGTTTCATCCACCTCATTAGAACTGATTCAAATGTATTCTTTTTAATGGCTGAGTAATACTCCATTGTGTATATGTACCAAAGCTTTCTTATGCATTCATCTGCTGATGGACATCTAGGTTGCTTCCTTGTCCTGGCTATTATAAACAGTGCTGCGATGAACATTGGGGTACATGTGTCTCTTTCAGTTCTGGTTTCCTAAGTGTGTATGCCCAGCAGTGGGATTGCTGGATCATAAGGCAGGTCTATTTCCAGTTTTTTAAGGAATCTCCACACTGTTCTCCATAGTGGCTGTACTAGTTTGCATTCCCACCAACAGTGTAAGAGGGTTCCCTTTTCTCCACACCATCTCCAGCATTTATTGCTTGTAGACTTTTGGATCGCAGCCATTCTGACTGGCGTGAAATGGTACCTCATAGTGGTTTTGATTTGCATTTCTCTGATAATGAGTGATGTTGAATTTAGAAAGATGGTAACAATAACCCTGTATACAAGACAGCAAAAGAGACACTGATGTATAGAACCATCTTTTGGACTCTGTGGGAGAGGGAGAGGGTGGGATGATTTGGGAGAATGGCATTGAAATATGTATAATATCATATATGGAACGAGTCACCAGTCCAGGTTCGATGCACGATACTGGATGCTTGGGGCTGGTGCACTGGGACGACCCAGAGGGATGGTATGGGGAGGGAGAAGGGAGGAGGGTTCAGGATGGGGAACACATGTATACCTGTGGCAGATTCATTTCAATGTTTGGCAAAACCAATACAATATTGTAAAGTTTAAAAATAAAATAAAAAAAAAGTTTCATTATGACTCACAACACACACACACACACACACACACACACACACACACACACACAAAGAGCTACTATTGATGAGAAAGATAAGAAAGCCAGCAGAAAAGATCTACAGCTGAAGATATGAAGAGGGAACCACAACGAGACAAGCAAGAGGGGTAGAAATGTTGTATAGTCAAGACCCACTCACTTGGGTTGGTGACTCAGAAATGGGAGAAATATTACAGTTTAGTATGTTTATCCAAGGAGCAAGAGGTCTAAGCTCCACACTGGGCTCCCTTCTGTGGTAGGCGGTGCCCAGCACCAGGAAGATGAGCCCACGAAACATTTGGCTTTGAAGGTCAGTGGAGTTCACTTTTGGAAGAGACAGACGGCTACAGGAAATGGAGATTTCATTCTTTCTCTTGTAAAATAATTGTATGTATGTATGTATGTTTGGCTGTGTGGGGTCTCCATTGCTTCATGAGCTCTTCTGTAGTTGCAGCGCGTGGGCTTCTCATTGCGGTGGCTTTCCTTTTTGAGGAGCACAGGCTCTAGTGCGTGGGTTTTAGTAGTTGTGGCTTAGTTGCTCTGCAGCCTATGGGATCTTCCCAGGTCAGGGATCAAACCTATGTCTCCTGCATTGACAGGCAAATTCTATACTAGTGAGCCACCAGGGAAGCCCCTAGAGATTCTGTTCTTAAAGGGTGCACAAAAAACTTCAAATGCTCTGGGACTCAGAGAAGAAGCAGTCATTTGAAAGGAGCCTATGTCAAGCCCACCTGCTGATCTTGGAGAGACTTTAAGAGTGGAGGCAACTGGAGTTATTCCTTGGGACAGACACTGGCAGCAGCCATTTTGGGGAGTTTGTTCTACCATGCGGACACTGGTGCGACAGTTTCAGAAACCTCCCTGTAGTCTATTATTCATGGGACCCGGCCCCACCCACCAACCTGTCAGCACCAGTGCTGGGATGCTTTATGCCAAGCAGCTAACCAGACAGGGACCCAGTCCCACCTACCAGTAGATCAACTAACTTAAAACCTCCTTATCCCACAGCTACCCCGTGACGTTGCCCTGTTTACAAGAGGACCCAGAACTTGGACACACACACCAGTGCAACAGCACTAGGTCTGGGAGCACTGGGGCCCCAGAGCCAGAGACCTTGGGACTAGCTCCACCCACAAGCAGGATGATACCACCCCCCAGGGGTACCCCTGCCCCACCTCATGAGCAGGCCAACATCACCTCTGAGACAACCTGAATCCCACAGCCATCCATCCCAAGATCTAGCCTTACTCACCAACAACAATACCAAGAATTAGTCCCATCCAGCAGTAGGCAAACACTAAATCTAGGACCCCAGCCCCACAACTACTCACCCCAGAACAGGGCTCTGCCTACCAGTGGGACGGCACTAGCTCCAGGATTGTCCCCCACCCTGGGACTCTGCATCCAACTGTCTCATGACTCAGCACAGCCTATCAGCAGTCAATATCCTCTTTACATGGGAGGACTCAGCAACCAGTCAGGCAGGGGCCAGCCATGCCCACAGACCACTTGTAGTAGGAAGCCTGTCATGAAAGAAGGACACATGCAGCTCTCATAGGGGGAGTCCCTAGAGCATATTGCTATGGTGACCAAAGAGGAGTGTGATGCTGGATGTACAGGATGTCTTTTACAAAGGACTACTTCTCCAAGGTCAAGAAAGGTAATCAATGTACCAAATATATTGAAGTAAAAGCAGCAAATCAGGCAAAATGAAGCAACAGAGCACTATGTTCCAAACAAAGGAACAAGAGAAAATCCACCAAAGAAAAATAAGTGAAGAAAGAAAAAATAATGAAGACATAAGCAATTTATCCAATAAAGGCTTCATTGGTAATGGTAAAGGTAATGATGGTAAAGATGTTCAAAGAACTTGGGAGAAAACTCAATAAACAGCATAAGAAGTTTTCAATACAGAATTTAAAAATGTAAAGAATGAAATAGAAATGAATAATCCAATAACTGAAAATTTTAAAACATGCTGCTGCTGCTGCTTCTAAGTTGTTTCAGTCATGTCTGACTCTGTGCAACCCCATAGACCGCAGCCCACCAGGCTCCTCTGTCCCTGGAATTCTCCAGGCAAGAATACTGGAGTGAGTTGCCATTTCCTTCTCCAATGCATGCATGCATGCTAAGTCACTTCAGTCGTATCCGACTCTGTGTGACCCCATGGACAGCAGTCCACCAGGCTCCTTTGTCCATGGGATTCTCCAGGCAAGAATACTAGAGTGGGTTGCCATTTCCTTCTCCATTTAAAACACACTAGAAGGAATCAACAGTAAAGGAGGTAATACAGAGGAATGGATCAGCAAGCAGGAGGTAAGAGTAGACATCACTGAAGCTGAACAGGAAAAATAAAGGAATAAAAAGAAATGAGAACAGTTTAAGAGACCTTTGGGACAACATCAAGTGTAATAACTTTTGCATTATAGGGAGCCCAGATGGAGAATAGAGAAAGAAAGGGACAAAGGTCATATTGGAAAACATATGAGCTGACAATTTCCTGAAATTTAGAAAATTAAAATACATCCAGGTACAAAAATCATACAAAATCCCAAGTAGGACCAACCCAACGAGGAATACACCCAGATACATTGTAATTAAATAGCAAAAATTAAAACTAAGAAAAGAATATTAAAAGCTGTGAGAGAAAAGCAATGTCATTTATAAAGGAACTCCCATAAAGCTATCAGCTGACTTTTCAGTAGAAATCCTACAGGCCAGAAAAGAGTAGCACAATATACAGTATTTAAAGTGATGAAAGGAAAAAGCTACAACCAAGAATACACTGCCCAGCAAGACTTTTAGTCCAATTTGATGAAGAGATCAAAAGTTTTAGAAATAAGCAGAAGCTAAAAGAGTTCTGTACCACCAAGTCAGTTCTACAAGTAATGTTAAAGGGCATTCTCTATATGAAAAGGAAAAGACCATAAGTAGAAATTTTGATAGGAAAAATTGCATTTGGTATAGGAAAATGTAAAATAAAGATAGTAAAAATGATGTATAAAGCTATTAGAAAGATTGAAAGACAAAAAGAGTTAAGTCATCTATATTGTGGATGACATCCACTTAAGGAATAAGTACTTAAGAAAACATAAAACAAAAAGAAGTAAACTATAATGTCAGAAACAGTAAACATGGGTGGGTAAAATGCAGGATTACTGAAACATATTTGAACTTAAAAGATCAGCAAACTATAATAATTATATATATATATGATTATTACATGTATATATATATGCTATATATAGCACATACATATATGTGTTATATATACAATAAATGATTATATGTGATTATTATATATAATATATATATGTACATTATATATATCTTAAGACATTCCTCTACAAACTTTATGGTAACTGCAAACCAAAAATCTATAATAGATACACACATAACACTAAAGATAGTTATTAAAATATATATTGTATATGTATATATATTATATATTAAAACTACTATATATAGTATATATGATTATTACATATATATATGAAAAGTGATTCCTATACAAAACTCATAGTAACCACAACCCAAAAACCTATAATAGATATACATGCATAATAGTAAAAATAGTTATCAAATCACAAAGAAAGAAAGCAAAAGAAGAAAGGAACAAACAAGAACTACAAAAACAACTCCAAAATATTCAATATTCATCTATGATTAAAAGCTCTCAACAAAGTGGATATAGAGAAAACATACCTCAGCATAATAAAGCTATATATGACAAGCCCACAGCTAACATCATATTCAATGATGAAAAGCTGAAAGCATTTCCTCTAAGATCAGGAATAAGACAATGATGCCTACTCTTTCCACTTTTGTTCAACATAGTATTGGAAATACATGTTGTAACAATCAGACAAGAAAAATAAATTAAAGGAATCCAAATTGAAAATAAAGAATTAAAGCTATCCTATATAATGACATAACACTTATATAGAACATTCTACTAGAATTCATCAATAAATTTGGTAAACTTATAAGATACAAAATTAATTTAGACAAACATGTTGTATTTCTAAATACAACATAAATTGAAAACAAAGTATCCAAAAGAGAAAGGAAGAAAGAATCTCACCAAAAAGAATAAAATATCTAGGAACAAATCTAACTAAGGAAGTAAAAAAACCTATGCTTGGAAAACAGTAAGAAACTGATTTAAAAAAACTGAATGTGACACAAACAGATGGAAAGATATATTGTGTTCATGGACTGGAAGAATTTAATTGGTAAAATAAGCATACTCCCCAAGGTAAGCATCTTTTAATTTCATGGCTGCAGTCAACATCTGCAGTGATTTTGGAGCCCCCTAAATAAAGTCTGTCACTGTTTCCACTGTTTCCCCATCTATTTGCCATGAAGCAATGGGACCAGATGCCATTATCTTAGTTTTCTGAATGTTGAGTTTTAAGCCAACTTTTTAACTCTCCTCTTTCACTTTCATCAAGAGGCTTTTTAGTTCTTCTTCACTTTCTGCCATAAGGGTGGTGTCATCTGCATATCTGAGGTTATTGATATTTCTCCTGGCAATCTTGATTCCAGCTTGTGTTCTTTCAGCCCAGCATTTCTCATGATGTACTCTGCATAGAAGTTAAATAAGCAAGGTGACAATAAACAGCCTTGACATACTCCTTTCCCTATTTGGAACCAGTCTGTTGTTCCATGTCCAGTTCTAACTGTTGTTTTTTGACCTGCGTGCAGATTTCTCAGGAGGCAGGTCAGATGGTCTGGTATTCCCATCTCTTTAAGAATTTTCCACAGTTTGTTGTGATCCACACAGTCAAAGGCGTTGACATAGTCAACAAAGCAGAAGTAAATGTTTTTCTGGAACTCTCTTGCTTTTTCAGTGATCCAATGGATGTTGTCTTAGGGGATAAAGTCTTAATCCCTAGTATTTAGAATTTGACTGTATTTAGAAATTAAGCCTTCAAAGAGGTAATTAAAGTAAAATGAGGTCATAAGAATAGCCCTAATCCAATATGACTGGTGTGTAGGGCCTTGAAAACACAAAGATGGAAGAGCAACCAGTGAAAAGGCGGTCATCTGTAAGCCAAGGAGAGAGGTCTCAGAAGAAACCAAACCTGCTAACACTCTGACCTTGGATTTTTAGTGTCCATACCTGTAAGAAAATATTTTGTAAGATGTGACCAACCTAGATAGCATATTAGAAAGCAGAGACATTACTTTGCCAACAAAGGTCCATCTAGTCAAGGCTATGGTTTTTCCAGTGGTCATGTATGGATGTGAGAGTTGGACTGTGAAGAAAGCTGAGCGCCAAAGAATTGATGGTTTTGAACTGTGGTGTTGGAAAAGACTCTTGAGAGTCCCTTGGACTGCAAGGAGATCCAACCAGTCCATCCTAAAGGAGATCAGTCCTGGGTGTTCATTGGAAGGACTGATGCTAAAGCTGAAACTCCAATACTTTGGCCACCTCATGCGAAGAGTTGACTCATTGGAAAAGACCCTGATGCTGGGAGAGATTGGGGGCAGGAGGAGAAGGGGATGACAGAGGATGAGATGGCTGGATGGCATCACAGGTTCAATGGACACGAGTTTGAGTGAACTCCCGGAGTTAGTGATGGACAGGGAGGCCTGGCGTGCTGTGATTCATGGGGTCGCAAAGAGTCGGACACGACTGAGCAACTGAACTGAACTGAACTGAAGCCACCTAGTCTGTGATATTTTGTTATGGCAGCCCTAGTAGATTAATACAACATCTTTATTCAACAATTTGACAGTCTTACCATCACATATGATCTGGACAGGTGAGATCTTTAATGATATCCAATTTTCTTCTGGAGTACAGATATGAAATCATACTGATGACATCCTCCTCTGAAGATATTTGACACAAACATTAAGGACATAGAAATTCTTACAAAGGAAGTAACAAAAAAGAAGGATGGCCATTATCCACACATAGTTCAGGGTCGTGTCATCAGGTTTTTTAAATTATTTTTGTTTAATTAATCTATTTATTTTAATTGAAGGCTAATTACTTTACAATATTGTAGTGTTTTTTACCATACATTGACATGAATCAGCCATGGGTGTACCTGTGTCCCCCATCCTGAACCCCCCTTCCACCTCCCTCCCCATCCCATCCCTCAGGGTTGTCCCAGTGCACCAGCCCTGAGCACCCTGTCTCATGCATTGAACCTGGACAGGTGATCTGTTTCACATATGGTAGTATACATGTTTCAATGCTATTCTCTCAAATCATCCCACCCTCGCCTTCTCCCACAGAGTCCAAAAGTCTGTTTTTTACATCTTTGTCTATTTTGCTGTCTCGCATATAGGGTCATTGTTACCATCTTTCTAAATTCCATATATACGCATTAATATACTGTATTGGTGTTTTTCTTTCTGACTTATTTCACTCTGTATAATTGGCTCAAATTTCGTTCACCTCATTAGGACTGATTCAAATGCATTATTTTTAACAGCTGAGTAATATTCCACTGTGTATATGTACCACACAGCTTTCTTATCCATTCGTCTGCCAATGGACATCTAGATTGCTTCCATGTCCTAGCTATTATAAACAATGCTGTGATTAACATTGGGGTACATGTGTCTCTTTCAATTCTGGTTTCCTCGGTGTGTATGCCCAGCAGTGGGATTGCTGGGTTGTATGGCAGTTCTATTTCCAGTTTTTTAAGGACTCTACACACTGTTCTCCGTAGTGGCTGTACTAGTTTGCATTCCCACCAACAGTGTAAGAGAGTTCCCTTTTCTCTGCACCGTCTCCAGCATTTTATTGTTTGTAGACTTTTTGACAGCAGCCATTCTGACCAGCGTGAGATGCCATCTCATTTATATCCCTGAAAACTATTTGGTAAACTGAGAGTAGTTCCAACCCTGACAGTGTTAATAAACAGTTACTGACCCTCTCAGCAACCCCATTAAACTAGCCCAATATCTTTTAGGGTTTGGGGAGTTTTAAAGGCAGAATATTCTTTATTTAAATTTTTTTACTTAGGTTCCAAAGTTACCCACTTTGAATGGGGCCCCCTCTAGCAAAAGGCTATAGAATTTGTTCAGACTGCAATACGACAGATATTCCCAGTAGTGTTTCCTAGAAATTCCTTCATTGCAGAGGTTTTAACAACCTTTTCTCATGCCTCCTGGAGACTGGCCATTCATGATGGTCTTAAGTTGACCATGCGCTTCTGACATAAGAAACTGCTCTCCTCAGTTCCATCTCATATATTAGTATTATTAGAGTGATGACCACTGGCCACATACTGGGCTTTCTCGGAAATAGAGGCTCTCACAGGCCCTAACCCATGACCCCCTTCATACCCATTTTCCTGGGTTATGAAAGCAGTACCCTGAAATCTCTACTTGACCACCAAGCCTGCTTTACTACAGGATGGAATCAAACCTAGGTCCCCCACATGTCTACCTGCAGGAAGGGGTAGCTACCCCTAACCTAAAGGTTGCCAGATGCCACGCTGTAAGAGGAGGCCAATCCTTTCACAGGTCTCCTGATACTTAGGGAGTCCCTTGATATAAAGCAATAAGCAAGCAGAGTCCAACCACTGTATACATAACAATATGGAGTTTAAAGGAGAGTTACTGCTTCTTACCCTTTAACCAGATGTCAGCACAATTGGCCAAACTTCAGGCACTCATCTGGTTTACAGATGACCTTGTGAAAAGTCAGCTCCATCTGCATATCTTACAGACTCTTGTGCCATTGTCGATGGTCTAGCTGTGTGGACAAACCAATGGCAGAAACCACTGTTCTTTGTACAAGGTTGCAAGGATTCTTCATAGAATCTTTGGAATTTCTTGCTTCATAAATGCACAAAATATAAATCATATTATAAGTTATACGTATCTCTGCACATACTAAAGAAAGAAACTCCTGATACACTTCAGAGTTCTAGATTCCATTGATAGTGACCAAGGCACTCATTTTACTTCTCAGAGGAAACAATGTTGAGCTCCTGAATAAGGCATTTAATGGAACTTGCATCTTCCTTACTGGCTTCATGGAGCACTACAATGGCTTATTAAGTTTAAAATCAGTTAAAGGAGACACATGTGACATCAGTCACATGGTGACTGGGGTGAACTGTAATAGGGCCCTACTCCATTTTTTCTTTCATGCTGAGCTACTGACAGCTTTTAAGCCTCATCCTCACTCTTCTCCTTGTGCCACACATCTGAACAAGCCGAATAAGAAAGCCCAGGTACTCACTCCTTGGCCACTTGTGAGAAGTTCAAAGCCACTCGTAAGAACCCTCAGCCAGCCCCCCACTATCCACCATAAAAACTCCAGGCGGGCTTCCTCTTCTGGCTCTGTCAAGTCAATTTCGGAAGGCTTGGCAGCTAACCTCTTCTTTCCAGCAAGCCTCATAATATGAGTGATAAACCTTTACAACTGCTCTTGGGATGTGTGTGCGTGGGTGTCATCATTAATTCCGACATCTGAACCAAATTTTTTTGTGAACATATTTCCAGTTTCTTCAGAGTGGCTACAACATCTGCTAAATGACAATTAATTTTTGAAAAACTATTCCCAAGTGAATAAGATATTCAGTATTTCTCCAGAACACTTTAGTGCCGCTGTCTCTTCCCAACTAACATCTTATTTTTCTTCACCTCTGTTCCTTTTTTAACTTATAAATACGATAGTACTATTTTTATTGCTTCACACAATGTTTATGTGATGTTGACCAACTTGAGTATCATTTCTTTAATCTCCTACCTCCTATCTGAGGTCATTCTTTTTTCCTTCTTTTTTTAGAAGTATTTTTATCTTAACAGATCCCAGTGTTGACATTCTTTGTAGATGATCCACCTTGCCTCCTTGGCTGCTTTTAAGAGTTCCCCTTTGGATGAACCTAGAGTCTGTCATACAGAGTGAAGTATATCAGAAGGAGAAAAACAAATATTGTATATTAATGCATATATATGGAATCTAGAAAACAATGGTACTTAAGAACCTATTTCCAGGACAGGAATAGAGAAGCAGACAGAGAATGGACTTGTTGACATGGGGGCAAGGAAGGAGAGAGGGGGACTAATTGAGAGCGTAGCACTTGGCATATACACCTAGCTAGTGGGAAGCTGCTGTATAGCACAGGGAGCTCAGCTTGGTACTCTGTGATGACCTAGAAGGCTGGGGTGGGGAAGGGAGGCTCAAGAGGAGGGGATATACATACAGCTGATTCACACTGTTGCACAGCAAAAACTAACATAACATTGTAATTATACTCTGATTCAAAAAATAAATTTTAAAAAGTTCCTTTTCAGTTTTGTGCTGTTTCATCACAAAGAGTGAAGGTTTTAAATTTTTTTCTTTGCACCACTTATGTATAGATTGATGCTTTTCATGATATTACTTTCATCCATTATTTCTGCAAATATTGTTTCTTTTCCACTTTCTCTGTTATGATTTTCTGGCAATTTCTTCAAAGCCATCAACTTATACTACACCTTATTCTTTCTTCCATATTTCTAAAAATTTCTATTTCCATACTTTTGTCTTTTTCTGTACTGAATGATTTATTTCAGTACACTCATTCTTCCTTCAGCTATATCTGATTTGCTATTTAACTTACCTAATTGCTTTTTTTTTTAGTTTTTTGAATGTTAAGTTTTTTTTTTAACTTTACAATATTGTATTGGTTTTGCCATATATCAAAATGAATCTGCCACAGGTATACATGTGTTCCCCATCCTGAACCTTCCTCCCTCCTTCCTCCCCATACCATCCCTCTGGGTCATCCCAGTGCACCAGCCCCAAGCATCCAGTATCGTGCATCAAACCTGGACTGGCAACTCATTTCATATATGATATTATACATGTTTCAATGCCATTCTCCCAAATCATCCCACCCTCTCCCTCTCCCACAGAGTCCAAAAGACTGTTCAATACATCAGTGTCTCTTTTGCTGTCTCGTATACAAGGTTATTGTTACCATCTTTCTAAATTCTATATATATGTGTTAGTATACTATATTGGTGTTTTTCTTTCTGGCTTACTTCACTCTGTATAATAGGCTCCAGTTTTCATCCACCTCATTAGACCTGATTCAAATGTATTCTTTTTAATGGCTGAGTAATACTCCATTGTGTATATGTACCACTGCTTTCTTATCCATTCATCTGCTGATGGACATCTAAGTTGCTTCCATGTTCTGGCTATTATAAACAGTGCTGCAATGAACATTGGGGTACACGTGTCTCTTTCAATTCTGGTTTCCTCAGTGTGTATGCCCAGCAGTGGGATTGCTGGATCATCAGGCAGTTCTATTTCCAGTTTTTTAAGGAATCTCCACACTGTTCTCCATAGTGGCTGTACTAGTTTGCATTCCCACCATACTTAAAAAGTATATTTAATTTTATAAAATCTTTACTTTTGCATTTTTATTCTTTTAAAAATGTATATATTTAACCAATTCCTTCTTAGTTACTTTGTCATTTCTGATAATTTAAATGGCTAAAATTTGTTATTTTTGTTAATTATCAGTTACAAAGGCTTCCTTTTCAGTAATTTGTTGATCCTGATTTTGAGATAAATTTGCTTGAGATTAATCTGTGAAAATTCTGCAGCCTAAATAGAATTTTCCATCTTCTAGAGAGGATTTAGATTGGTTTCTGCTAAGAGCCAAGGGATTATTGTCGACATGGACTCACTTAGGCTCATATTAAAGATACTAATGAGTAAATATCAGATTTCCCATCTTGCAATTGACAGAGAATTTAGCCTCTTATTACTCTAGTAATATTTGCACATTTTGGGGGGCAACTTCACTTTTCCAGTTTGCTTTCCAGTTTCTGCTCACTGATCTACTCCATCTTAAACTCCTAAATTTATTTGAATATTTGTTTACTTAGGAAATTAATCTTGTAGCTATTCCTTAACATTCTTGGATCTAGCGATGCTAGATCTAGCAATATAATAAAACAATGTTTTATTTAGGATCTAGTTGATTTGTAGCAGAAGGATCTTCAGAATTCATCTTACTTCTAGAAGCAGAAGTTTATTTTAATGACTAGAATATGAACCCTTCAAACTGGAGAGATATTTAGATACAAAGATAAGATGTGCCTCAACTCACAGCCCAGAGCTTCCTCAACCTGCCACCACAGGGACAGTCCTTCTCTTACATTTAAGCAGAAACAGGAGAGGAACTAAACAAACTCTTGATGAAAGTGAAAGAGGAAAGTGAAAAACCTGGCTTAAAACTCAACATCCAAAAAAAGAAGATTAGGGCATCCAGTTCCATCACTTCATGGCAAATAGATGGGGAAACAATGGAAACAGTGACAGACTGTCTTTTCTTGGGCTCCAAAATCACTGAAGATGGTAACTGCAGCCATGAAATTAAAAGATGTTTGCTCCTTGGAAGAAAAGTAATGACAAAGCTGCTGCTGCTGCTGCTAAGTCGCTTCAGTCGTGTCCGACTCTGTGCAACCCCATAGACGGCAGCCCACCAGGCTCTGCCATCCTTGGGATTCTCCAGGCAAGAGTATTGGAGTGGGTTGCCATTGCCTTCTCCGATGACAAAACTAGATTGCGTATTAAAAAGCAAAGGCATTATTTTGCTGACAAAGGCCCATATAGTCAAAGCTATGGTTTTTCAAGTAGTCAATTACAGATGCAAGAGTTGGACCACTGGAGAATTGATGCTTTTGAACTGTGGTGTTGGAGAAGATTCATGAGAGTCCCTTGGACTGCAAAGAGATCCAACCAGTCAATCCTAAAGGAAATCAGTCCTGAATATTCATTGGAAGGACTGATACTGAAGCTGAAGCTCCAACACTTTGGTCACCTGATGTGAAGAGCTGACTCCGTTGGAAAATACTTTGATACTGGGAAAGACTGAAGGCAGGAGGAGAAGGGGATGACAGAGGATGAGATGGTTGGATGGCATCACTAACTCAATGGACATGAGACTGAGAAAGTTCAAGAGATGGTGAAGGACAGGGAAGCCTGATGTGCTGCAATATATGGGGTCACAAAAAGTCAGATATGACTGAGCAACAAGGAGACTCCTTGGGCTTCCCCTGTGGCTCAGTGGTAAAGAATCCACCTGCAATGCAGGAGACACGTGTTTGAACCCTGGGTCTGGAAGATGCCCTGGAGGAAAGCGCAGAAATCCACTCCAGTATTCTTGCTGCAAAAATCCCATGGACAGAGGAGCCTGGTGGGCAGCACACTCTGAGGTTCATACAGTCACAAAGAAGCAACTGAGCACATATGCATTGGAGACTATTATGTAAGTCTTCCAGATTTCATCCTTTCCACTGTCTAGAATTATATTTTAATTAAAAATATGATTTTTTATGTGATCAGTTATCTCTCTGGTTGTTATATTTTTATTTTTGTTTCATTTTTAGGGCATTTAGTATTACTTTTCAAAATGCTTCCATGTGCTGACAATAATCACTAAATAGATATTCTTCCAAAGTTGTTTGCATTCTCATTCTGATAAAGTAAAAACTATTTAAAACTCTTTACTTGGTCTTATCAATTTGAGAATTTGATTTATACCTTGAATAAAAAGGTTAGATTTTACCCATAGTTTAGTAATTACTAAATTTTCATTCAACAGTCCATTTTTCCTGAGCTTCAATTTCTAACTGTTGTAATTGTGTACAGAATTTGGAATAGCTATGTGTCACCTTGGTTGTTTAGCATATCACTAAGAGGTTACAATTATAACAGCAAAAAGAGTTTAGAGAAGCAAATTAGTTTGGTAGCAATTAAATCCAGAGAATCATTCAAAAAAAAAAAAAAAGCTAAGTAATAACTTTAATTGAGTTGTATGCAAAATGGGAAAACTTCAACATAATGTTTCTAAACCTTGTAGAAAAGTGACAGTCTACCTATAATTATCTTGCTTAATACTTTTTGGCTACAGAGATAAAAATTTTTATATTAAAATTTTATATGGAAGGATTTTACACTGCTAACGTGCTCACAAAATGTAAAGGTGACATTTATATGTTAGTAAACTCTCAAAATATAGTTTTTCATTTTTAAGGGAGAACTATTAATTTTCACATGCTATTTATTGCTACTTTGCAGGAGTGAAACAAGATGAAAAAAGTTTTTATGTGATTAAAATCACCAAGAAGTCACCTGCAACCTCCTATAATTTAAAAGACTCCAAAATACAATCATTTTCCTGCCCAACAGGGGATTTGTCTTTGAATTTTATTATAATCAAGGTAAATAAATGTATTATAAATTTATCTTAATAAAAACCCCACTTCTTGTCATATGGAGTAACTGATTTTGAACTAACCTTTCTGCCACACACAACTATAAAAAAGCGCAGGAGTTTAATTTGTGAGAAAGGAGATGCACATAGAGTATCATATTTACCTAGGCATTCTTCATGGATGCACATTAGGATTATAGAAGTTGGAGGTTAAATCAGACAGAACAGAGTGACCTTTCTGAGACAAGAGGTAAGAAACTGGATTCATAGTAATAAGACAGTTGGAATTTATAGGGTATATCACTTTGCCCATGAATCTTCCATTTTGGCAGGACTTAGTAAGGACACCTAATTTCTGCCTATTCAATCATATGGGGGAGCTTGAAAGATATGGGCTGGAATCATCTGAAGTGTTTTGTTCATTCATACATCTGGTGCTTGACATTGGAAAGATTCAAATTGTTGGAGGCTAGAATATCCGGAGCTCCTTGGATATCTCCATCTCTGAGAGGTCTCTGTGTATTCTATGTAGTCAGAAATTTTTATGGTAGCTAGATTTCTCATTTGTCTACTAAGAGCTTCCAAGGCATGTGTCTCAAGAGAGGTAAATGGGCAGAAGCTGAATTGTATCTTTTTTTAACCTAGCCTTATAAGTCATTCTTATTTTATTAATTCAGGCTCTCTTCCTTTTTTCTTTATGAGTCTAGCTAAAAGTTCGTCAAAGTTGTTTATGTTTTCAAAGAACCAGCTTTTAGTTTCCTTGATCTTTTTCATTATTTATTTAGCCTCTATTTTATTTTTACTCTGATCTTCATTATTTCTCCCCATCTGCTCACTTTGGCTTGTTTTTTTCTCTGTTTCCTTTAGGTATAAAGTTAGGTTACTTATTTGAGATTTTTCTTATTTCTTGAGGTAATCTTGTATCACTATAAACTTCTTTTAGAACTGCTTTTGCTAAGTCCCAAAAGTTTTGGATCCCCTGGAGAAGGGAATGGCTACTCACTCAGTATTCTTGCCAGGATAAGTCCATGCACCAATGAACCTAGCAGGGTACAGTCCATGGGGTCACAAAGAGTTGGACATGACTGAACAACTAACACTTTCACTTTCAAATGTTTTGGATCATCATGTTTTCATTTTCATTTGTCTCTAGGCATTTTTAAAATTTCCTCTTTGATTTGTTCAGTGATAGATTGGTTGTTTAGTAGCATATGGTTTAGCCTCCACATGTCTGGGTTTCTTCAGTTTTTTAATTTTTCTTGTAAATGATTTATAATCTCATAGAATTGTGGCTGCAAAAGATGCTTGAGATGATTTCAATATTCTTAAATTCAGTGGGGCTTTGCTTTCTAACCTAGAATGTGATCTATTCTGGAGAATTTTCCATGTGCACTTGAAAAGAATATGTATCCTGCAACTTTCTGATGAAATGCTTTCTCTCTCTCTCTCTCTCTAATAGTTAAGTCCTTTTCATCTACTGTGTCATCATACTTAATGATGAAAAGGTGAAAGCATTTCTTCTAAGACCAGCAACAAGACAAAGATATCCACTTTCATCAGTTTTATTCAACATAGTTTTGGAAGTTATAACCACAGCTGTTAGAGAAAAAAAAAGAAATAAATCCAAATTGGAAAGGGGCCTTCCCTGATAGCTCAGTTGGTAAAGAATCCTCCTGCAGTGCAGGACACCCTAGTTCGATCCCTGGGTCAGGGAGATCTGCTACAGAAGGGATAGGCTACCCATTCCAGTATTCTTGGGCTTCCTTTGTGCTCAGCTGGTAAAGAATCTGCCAGAAATGCGGGAGACCTGGGTTTGATCCCTGGGTTGGGAAGACCCCCTGGAGAAGGGAAAGGCTACCCACTTCAGTATTCTGGCCTGGAGAATTCCATGGACTGTATAGTCCATGAAGTTGTGAAGAGTTGGACACGACTTTCACTTTCACTTTCAAATTGGAAAGGAAGAAGTAAAATTCACTGTTTGCAGAGTACATGATATTATACATAGGCAATTCTAAAGATGCTACCAAAACTATTCAAACTAATAAATTAACTCAGTAAAGTTGCAGGATACAAAATTAATATACAGAAATCTTGGGCATTTCTATATACTAAGAACAAAGTTTCAGAAAGAGAAATTAAGGAAGCAAGCTCATTTACCAACAGATCAAAAAAATAAGATAACTAGGAATAAACCTAGTTAATGAGGCAAAAGATCTGTACTCTGAAAACTATAAGATGCTGATGAAAGAAATGGAAGATAATACACAACAGATGAAGAGATACACCATGTTTTTGGACTGGAAGAATCAATACTGTCAAAATGACTATCCTATCCAAGACAATCTACAGTTTCAACACAATGTCCATCAAATTATCACTGGCACTTTTCACAGAGCTAGAACAAAATTTTTTAAATTTGTATGGAAGCACAAAAGACCCCAATAGCCAAAATAATATTTTTCTTTAAAAAATATTTTTCTATTGGAGAAAAATTGCCTTATAATATTGTGTTGGTTTCTGCTGTACATCAACATGAATCAGCCATAATTATACATTTATTTTTTTCCTCTTGAGCTTCCCTCCCCTCCCCGACCCCACCCCTTTAGGTAATCACAGAGTACCAAGTTGGGCTCCCTGTGTTATACAGCAACTTCTTGCTAACTATCTATTTTACACATGATAATGTATATATGTTGATGCTACTTTCTCCATTCATTCCTCTCTTTTTCCCCCATTGTAACCAAAAGTCTGTTCTATACATTTTTGTCTCAATTCTTTCCTTGAAAATAGCTTCATCAATACAGTTTTTCTAGATTTCATATATACTATCTGTTTTTCTCTGTCTGAGTTACTTCACTCTGTATAATAGGATCTAGGTTCACCATCCTCAGTAAAACTGACTCAAATTTGTTCTTTTTGTGCCTGAGTAACATTCCATTGTATATATGTATCATATCTTCTTTATTCATTCATCTGCCAGTGGACTTCTAAGTTGCTTCCATGTCCTGGCTATTGTAAATAGTGCTGCAATGAACACAAAAACACATGTATCTTTTAGAATTGTGGCTTTCTCAAGGTATATGCTCAGTAGTGGGATTGTTGCATCAATGGTAAGTTTATTCCTAGTTTTTTATCAATACTATTCTCCATAATGAATGTTATCAGTTTACATTCCCACTAACAGTATAGGAAGATTCCCTTTTCATATCCTCTCCAGTATTTCTAGTTTGTAGATTTTTTCATAATGGCCATTCTGATTGGTGTGAGGTGATACAATTGTAGTTTTGATTTGAAAACAATCTTGAGAAAGAAAAATGAAGCTGGAAGAATGGCACACCCAGATTTCAGAGTATAATACAAAACTACAGTAATAAAAACAGTATGGTACTGGCACTAAAACAGACATATAGATCAATGGAACAGGGTAGAAATAAGCCCACACACTGATGGTCAATTAATCTACAGCAAAGGAGGTAAGAATACACAATGGAGAAAAGAAAGTCTCTTCATAAGTAGTCCCTGGGAAAAGTAGACACTACATGTAAAAGAATGGAATCAGAATATTCTCTAACATCATATGCAAAAATAACTCAAAATGGATGAGACCTAAATGTAATATTGGATACTATAACACTCCTAGAGAAAAACAGGCAGAACACTCTTGGATATAATTCACAGCAGTACTTTTTAAGATCCCTGCCTAAAGTAAAAGAAATGAAAGCAAAAATAAACAAATGAGACCTAATTAAACTTAAAAACTTTTGCACAGAAAAAGCAATCATTGACAAAATGAAAAGATAACATAATGAATGAGAGAAAACATTTATAAATGATAGAAATGATAAGGAATAAATACCCAATACATAAAAACAGCTCATACAACTCAATTTAAAAAGAAATCTGATTAAAAATTAGGCAGAAGAAATTTTTCCAAAGAGGAAGTGCAGATGGCTAACAAGCACATGAAAGGACAGTCAACATCACTAATCATCATGAAATTCAAATAAAAATTACAATGAGATATCACCTTACACCTGTTATCAAAAAGAACACAAATAAAAAATGTTGGCAAAGATGGGAAGAAATGGGAACCCTTGTATACTGTTCTTGGGAATGCAAATTTTTGCAGCCACTATGGAAATTGATATAGAGGTTTCTCAAAAAACTAAAAATTAAACTACCATACAACTCAGCACTTCCATTCCTGGGTACATATCCCCAAAACATAAAAATTATAATTCAAAAAGATACATGCACCTAAATGTTCATAGCAGCATTATTTACAATTTCCAAGATATGGAACCAACCTAAGTGTCTATCAATGGATGAATCAATACAGAAGACTTGGTGTACACAAATAGTACAAACACAATATAATACTACTTGGCCATTTTAAAAAATGAATTTTTGCTATTTACAGCAAGAGCATGAATGGATGTGGAAGGCATCATGCCTTCCAAAAATTAAATTAATTAATTAAATTAATAAATAAATTAATTAAATTAATAAAAAATAAATTAAATAAGTCAGAGAGAGAAAGACAAATAATGTATGATATCACGTGCAAGTGGAATCTAATAAATAACAACAAACTGGTGAATAAAATTATTAGTATAGTTGTTCTGCAGTTTGTGGGTCGTCTGCTCAGCAGCTGTATGGTAGGGCTAATGGCACCTTCCACAAGAGGGCTTAACCACATGCTGCATGACCCCGGTCTGCTGCAGTCAGAGCCCTTGCTCCCATGGCAAGCCACTGCTGACCCGTGCCTCCACAGGAGACACTCAAACACACAAAAGCAGGTCTGGCTCAGTCTCTGTGTGGTCTCTGGGGTCTGGTGTGAACAAGGTTTAGTTTGAGTCCTCCAAGCATCTCTGGCAGGTATGGTATTCTATTCTAAATATGACTCTGCCCCTCCTATAGTCTTTCTGGGGCATCTCCCTTGCCCTTGGACATGGGATATCTTTTTTTTGGTGGGATCCAACATTCTCTTGTCAATGGTTCTTCAGCAGCAAATTGCAACTTTGGAGTTCTTGCAGGAGAAGATGAGAGCACGTCCTTCCACTCTGGCATCTTGCTTACTTGGGTGCAATCTCAAAATTAACAGAAAAATCTCTGTTCATTTCCAAGGCAAACCATTCAATATCACAGTAAACCAACCGATATCCCAACCACTAATGCTGAAGAAGCTGAAGTTGAATGGCTCTATGAAGACCTACAATACCTTCTAGAACTAACATGAAAAAAAAGATGTCCTTTTCATCATAAGGGACTGGAATACAAAAGTAGGAAGACAAGAGATACCTGGAGTAACAGGAAAGTTTGACCTTGGAGTACAAAATGAAGCAAGGCAAAGGCTAATGGAGTTTTGCCAGAGAACATACTGGTCATAGCTAACACCCTCTTCCAATATAATAACAGACGACTCTACACATGGACATCACTAGATGGTCAACACTAAAATCAAATTGATTATATTCTTTGCAGCCAAAGATGGAGAAGCTCTATACAGTCAACAAAAAAAGATCAGGAGTTGACTGTGGCTCAGATCAGGAACTCCTTATTGCAAAATTCAGACTTAAATGGAAGAAAGTAGTGAAAACCACTAGACCATTCAAGTATGACCTGAATCAAATCCCTTACAATTATACAGTGAAAGTGACAAATATATTCAAGGGATTACATTTGATAGAGTGTCTGAAGATCTTTGGATGGAGGTTGGTGACATTGTACAGGAGGCAGTGATAAAGACCATCACCAAGAAAAATAAATGAAAAAAGGCAAAATGATTGTCTGAGAAGGCCATACAAATAGCTGAGAAAACAAGAGAAGTGAAAGGCAAAGGAGAAAAAGAAACATATAACCATCTGAATGCAGAGTTCCAAAGAATAGCAATAAGAGATAAGAAAGCCTCCCTCAGTGATCAATGCAAGGAAATAGAGAAAACAATGAAATGGGAAAGACTAGAGATCTCTTCAAGAAAATTAGAGATACCAAGGGAACATTTCATGCAAAGATGGGCTCGATAAAGGGCAGAAATGATATGGACCTATGAGAAGCAGAAGATATTAAGAAGAGGTGGCAAGACTACACAGAAGAACTATACAAAAAAGACCTCAATGACCCAGATAACCACAATGGTGGTTACCTCAGTGATCACTCACCAGGAGTCAGACACCCTGGAGTGTGAAGACAAGTGGGCCTTAGGAAGCATCACTATGAACAAAGCTAGTGGAGATGATAGAATTCCAGCTGAGTAATTTCAAATCCTAAAAGATGATGCTGTGAAAGTGCTGCATTCCATATGTCAGCAAATTTGGAAAACTCTGCAGTGGTCACAGGACTGGAAAAGGACAGTTTTCATTCCAATCCCAAAGAAAGGCAATGCCAAAGAATGTTCAAACTACCGCACAATTGCTCTCATCTCGCATGCTATCAAAGTAATGCTCAAAATTCTCCAAGCCAGGCTTCAACAATACATGAACCGAGAACTTCGAGATGATCAAATTGGATTTTTGAAAGGCAGAGGAACCATAGATCAAATTGCCAACATCCATTGGATCATAGAAAAAGCAATAGAATTCCAGGGAAACATCTATTTCTTCACTGATTACTCTAAGCCTTTGACTGTGTGCATTACAACAAACTGTGGAAAATTCTTAAAGAGATGGGAATACCAGACCACCTGACCTGCCTCCTGAGAAATCTGTATGCAGGTCAAGAAGCAACAGTTAGAACCAGACATGGAACAATGGACTGGTTCCAAATTGGGAAAGAGTATATCATGGCTGTATATTTTCACCCTGCTTATTTAACTTATATGCAGAGTACATCATGCGAAATACTGGACTGGTGAATCACAAGCTGGAATCAAGATTGCTGGGAGAAACATCAATAACCTCAGATATGCAGATGACACCACCCTTATGGTAGGAAGCCAAGAGGAACTGAAGAACCTCTTGATGAAAGTGAAAGAGGAGAGTGAAAAATTTGGCTTAAAACTCAATATTTAAAAAATGAAGATCATGGCATCTGGCCCCATCACTTCAGGCAAATAGATGAGGAAACAATGGAAACAGTGATAGACTTTCTTTTCTTGGGCTCTAAAATCACTGCAGATGGTGACTGCAACCACGAAATTAAAAGACACTTGCTCCTTGGAAGAAAAGCTATGACAAACCCAGATAGTATATTAAAAGGCAGAGACATTAATTTGCCAACAAAGGTCCATCTAGTCAAAGCTATGGTTTTTCCTGTAGTCATGTAGGATGTGAGAGTTGGACCATAAAGAAAGTTGAGCACCAAAGAATTGATAGTTTTGAACTGTGGTGTTGGAAAAGATTCTTGAGAGTCCCTTGGACTGCAAAGAGATCCAGCCAGTCAATCCTAAATGAAATCAGTCCTGACTATGCTTCGGAAGGACTAATGCTGAAGCTCCAATACTTTGGCCACTTCATGCGAAGAACTGACTCATTGGAAAAGACCCAGATGCTGTGAAAGATTGAAGGGAGCAGGAGGAGGGGAGCACAGAGGATGAGATGGTTGGATGGCATCACTGACTTGATGATGGACATGAGTCTGAGCAAGCTCCAGGAGTTGGTGATGGGCAGGGAAGCCTAGTGTGCTGCAGACCATGGGGTCACAAACAGTCAGAAACTACTGAGTGGCTGAACTGAGTGAATAAAATAGAAAAGAAGAAGACTGAGTAATATAGAGAGCAAACTAGTGATTACCAGTGGGGAGAGGGTGCAGGGCAATATAAAGTGAGGGAGAGGGAGGTATAAACTACTGGTGTAATACAGGCTACTGGAATGTATTATACAACAAAGGGAATATAGTCAATATTTTGTAATAACTAAATTAAGTGTCATATTTTTAAATTTTATACAAATTTAACACAGAGAAGGAAATGGTAACCCACTCCAGTATTCTTGCCGGGAGAATCCTACAGACAGAGGAGCCTGGCACGCTACAGTCCATGGGGTCGCAAGAGTCGGACACGACTTAGCAACTAAATCACCACGACCATACAAATTTAAAAATAAATGAAAAACAATAATTAAAGAAACAAGCAAAATAGCAATATAAAAATGAGTCAGAACAAAAAAGTCATTCTCCAACCCAAATCATCGGAAGTGAATACTGAGGGTTGCCCAAATTCAAGGAGAGGGGAATTAGCTTCCAAAGTTTGTGGGAGGAGTGTCAAAACATTTGCAGATGTGTTTTAAAACCACCTATGATCTAGAAGCACATGTAGATTAGCTTTAGATGGAGACAGAAATCAAATGTCATGCAGAAGAAATAAATTAATTGATTGAGGTGGGAAGAGGAAGTAGTAAAACAAGGTGGTTCTCAGAAGTACATAATCACCACTGGATTATATAAGTGTATGGAATGCAAAATATAGACCAAATTTTATATTGCCACCTTTGAAGAAGGGCTGATTTTGCCCAAAATTATTGAAAAACATGATCTTTGGGCTGTATGGAAAGAGGGGGAGAATCTTAAGGGAGAATTAGCAAAATGAATAAAAACATCAAATTGAGCCTTAGTTTAGACTGAGTGGTTGGTGTTGGTGGAGTGGGCAAGTAGCCCAGGTAAGAAATCAAAGTTCACAGGTTAATTATAGAGATACAAGCAAATTTTGAATATGGAAACATCTGATCTTTGGTGATCTCAGTCTAGAAGGACAGTGAATGATGACAGTAAATTTGTGTGACATAATTTTTTTAATTTAAATATTAAAGGAAAATAATCCTGTGTCAATAAATTTAACACAAAAGATCTTATAAAAAGCCCATCCTGGTATGGAAACAAAAGAGAACAAGATGAAAAACAAGCATGACAACAGACAAGGAAGTAATATAAGTGGCAACAATGACAAATACAGGAGAAAGAAAAGAAATATGAATTTTACTCAACACCAATAAAAATAGAGTCATCAGAGTAAAGGAGGGAGAATTATTATCACCAAAATATTCTATCTAAAGAAGTATAAAAAGAATTAGAGTTTGGCATTTTTTTTTAATAATCAAAGCTTAAAGTTATCCCCAAAATCCACTAAATATATAAAAACTACAGAGTCTATCAGAAATCACTTGTTACTTGTGGGAAATACAAGGTCTTTTTTCCAACAGTATAAAACAACAATAGGCTTCCCTGGTGGCTCAGATGGTAAAGAATCTACCTGCAGTGCAGTAGATCTGGGTTTGATCCCTGGGTTGGGAAGATTCCCTGGAGAAGAGAATGACAATCCAATCCAGTATTCCAAGGGGTTGCAAAGAGTTGGACACGACTGAGCAGCTAACACTTTCCCTTTTCACTTTCATACAATAACATTACATGAAATCCTAGCGGATTTCAGCATAGCTACTGGACAAAAGATTTGTTAACATCTTTTAAATAAATTATACTATAATCTCATAAGCAATGGATTTTAATGACGTATAGGAGATTATGGGTTGAATAGATTTCTGAAAACACATTTTTAAGTAAGCTTTAAACATTTTTACTATACGTTTATCTAGTAATCTCAAAAGAATTGATTAATGAATTCAGGGAAAAGATCTGCTTGCTATTGTATATATATATATACAATATGAATTTTTAAATTGCTTGCTCTGACTTCATATGAAATTACAAAAAAACATTCAGGCACTGAACAAAGCAATTTACATACACTATTTCTAGACCATACAATAACCTTTCAAGCAGGTATTAAAACTATCTCTGCTTTGTTGAGGCAATACACTGTGTGTCTTGCAGAGACTAACTGACTACCACATTTGCATAGTTTGTAAGAACCAAGATTTGAAACTAACTCTGGCTTCTAAGGATGTATTTCATCACATTCACTAAGATGCAAGCAAAATATGAAGTTCAGGATAAATTTAAAGCAATAATTAGCTGCTCTAATCATACACATATATATTTACACACACACACGTACACAAAAGCATCCTAGCACCTAAGAGGATCAATGTTCAATGTTGGTGTCAGAAAGACACTCAATTAGGGAAATACATTTACAGTGATAGAATATATAAAACGTGCTTTTCTGAAATGCAAGGTAGAGTAAGTTTTAAATTTGATTGTACCTTTTGTTTATTCTCAAAAATTCTTCCAATCAGTAATGTTGGCCAATGCAAAATTTAAGTTTACAGTTTAAACTATTTCATGATTCATTTTGACATATGGCAGAAATCAACATAATATTGTAAAGTAATTATCCTCCAATTAAAAATAAATTTTAAAAAGAGAGTAAATCCCAAGAGCTCTCATCACAAGGCTAGACTGAGCGACTTCACTTTCACTTTTTGCTTGCATGCATTGAAGAAGGAAATGGCAACTCACTCCAGTGTTCTTGCCTGGAGGATCCCAGGGATGGGGGAGCCTGGTGGGCTACCGTCTATGGGGTCACACAGAGTCGGACATAACTGAAGTGACTTAGCAGTTAGCAATATATATTTCTCTCTCAAAATGCTTTATGTATATACATGTGTTTATATAATATGTACATATATACATCTCCTTATACATCTACCATCTATCTACCTATCTAGATAGATAGCTATAGATTATCTCCATAGATAGGTAGATAGATATTGATAAACAAATAGGCACATAGATACTTAATAGGGAGATAAAGTGTCAGAGGGATACAACTCATATATATTTATCATTAGGCATGAGAAAATATTTAGCAGGCTCATATTACCTTTGCTGCTGCTGCTGCTGCTAAGTCACTTCAGTCGTGTCCGACCCTGTGCGACCCCATAGACGGCAGCCCACCAGGCTCCACTGTCCCTGGGATTCTCCAGGCAAGAACATTGGAGTGGGTTGCCATTTCCTTCTCCAATGCATGAAAGTGAAAAGTGAAAGTGAAGTCGTTCAGTCGTGTCCGACTCTTAGCGCCCCATGGACTGCAGCCTACCAGGCTCCTCCATCCATGGGATTTTCCAGGCAAGAGTACTGGAGTGGGGTGCCATTGCCTCTCCGATGTTACCTTTAGAGATATCTATTAAAAAAATACTGGTTCGTTACATAATATTTATTATTTCAAATTTGGTATATTGACTGAAGGGAATAAATATGATACTTATAGTTCTACAACTGTAAATGCCTTAGGTTTACATTAAATTTGATTATTAAGATTAGTTTTACACTTTATAATACATTTTCAAACTAAGGAAGTAAATGTACAACTTACGTCTGAGCTCCTGGTCTGATACAACTTTGGCAAGCAATTTGTTACATTTCACACACCAGGAAAGAGCTTCCCTCTGATATCACCAGAACGCAGTAGTCCAGGAAGCCAAAAGTTATAATTAGTTGTGAATACACATTCTGGGTGAGTTTATGACTGGGACAAATGCAATCCCATTTAGAACCATCACTTTCTAATGCTTCTCTTCCAACCCCTGCTGTCATACCGCTGTGAGAAAAGCAAAGCAGTGGTTTCCACTTTTACTCCCATTCTTTCAAAGGAGAGTAAACTGGGAAAACCTGTAACATGATTTTTCACCTTGAGTGGGAGCTCCCTGACCCTGAATGGCCTTTATCTTAAAGATTAAGTAAGGTATGTTTTTCAGAAGTAGAAGCTTGTATTTTAAGTTAACAATGGTTTTCAGAGATGAATACTGTCCTGGACACAGATCCATATATTTTTGTTCATTAGACATACACATTTCAGATAATTATGAAACCAAATTCATACTTATTTCCTCTGGTGTAACAATAGAGTTGGGCTTCCCTGGTAGGCCAGCTGATAAAGAATCCACCTGCAGTGCAGGAGACCCTGGTTCAATTCCTGGGTTGGGAAGATCCGCTACAGAAGGGACAGGCTACCCATTCCAGTATTCTTGGGCTTCCCTGGTGGAGCTATGGAAATCAATATGAAGTTTGGAGTCTGATCATGAAAATGGATCACCAGAAAAATTGCTTCAATATGGTTATTAAGTCACATACAAAGTCACAGTCAAAACTCCTCAACTCAGGAAAGTTTGTGAATTCTCATCCAATGTATTTGATGTTTATCACAATGTTTACGTGAAAACTCCATGTCACAGGAAGACTCTGAAGTTATTTGAATCAGTTATCATTAATTCTTCTATGTACCATAAAATTAGATATGTTGGACTTAAGCAGGATTACAATTCTATAATGCCAAAACAATTGGAAAGAAAAAATCAAATTGTCTTATTACTCTATATACATACTATAAGGGAGATAAGGGATGAAATGGAACCAAAACAGCCTTTGTAATGAAATGGATGGGCTTCAAGTCTCACGTTTGTCAATTAGTAGCTATGAGACCCCACTCCAGTACTCTCACCTGGAAAATCCCGTGGATGGAGGAGCCTGATGGGCTGCAGTCCATGGGTTCGTGAAGAGTAGGACATGACTGAGCGACTTCACTTTCACTTTTCACTTTCATGATTGGAGAAGGAAATGGCAACCCACTCCAGTGTTCTTGCCTGGAGAATCCCAGGGATGGGGGAGCGTGGTGGGCTGCCGTCTATGGGGTCGCACAGAGTCGGACACAACTGACGTGGCTTAGCAGCTTAGCAGCAGCTATGAGACATTGTTTATTGTCTCTGAAGCTCTAATTTGTAAAACAGAATAACATTTTACAAATTATTGGGAAGATCAGTAATAATCCAAGTGAAGTTTCTAAGATGTAATAGGTGTACTAGAGAAGTCTTTATTTAAATTAGGTGAAATTGGACTTTTAGTTGAATTTACATTTAAAAGCAAAATTTAATATAAACATATATAATCTCCAAATAATTAAAGAATTTTAGGATTACATGTAATTTGTATATGATCCCCCTACTTAATATAATATCTGATACACAATTTTCCTGAAATGAGTTCATTTAACTTCTCTGGAACCTTTCCAGTGACAGACAAAAGGCTGCGCTTGTCTTCAAAGCAGGGACAACCGTGAGTTAAGCACATCTGGTTTGTGATGGCTTTTCAGTTGGTCCCATCACTTTTCTCCTTCTTGGTTAATATTTGAAGTCATTTTTGATTCATTACTTTGCTGTTTGCCTTCCAGTGGAGCTGTTCATGTTCATCAGTTCTGTTCTGAACCTAGCTCCAAGGACTAAACACAACAAAAGTCATGTGGGTTGGGTCATGTTATAGTTCAAGAAAATTATTAGTTCTCTCCTTCTTTGTAAACCTATTATTTTTTAAATTTTCTATGAAACCAAAGGGGGCATTAGCATTTTGAGAGAATATTGGTTTATGTTAAGTTCTATTAACCACAATTCTTAGTTTTTACTTCCTATTTAATAGGGTTTTTACTTGAATATTTGATCATTGCTAGGTAGCAGAGAAGAGAGTCATAATAGTAATTTGAGATTCCTCGACCTCATAATGCTTGGTATTCCTGATGCAATTCTTAGTAATTCCACCTCCTTGAAAACAAAACTATAAAACTCCCCAGGCACAATTTGTAACAGAATGTAGTTAAATCTGCACCATAAATTTACCCTTTATGTCAGTGTAATTTACTCACATCACCTCTATTTAACTCAATCTTAAGGCCATTAAAATTTACAAGATGATTCAAACACTTGTTTTGATATAATTCATTATTCACTTATGTTTTTAAAGATGAAGACGGTTATGTTATCTCCAAATGAATATATTACATTCAATAAGCAACACAATATTAAATATCTAAAGTTTTGCCATTATGCAAGGTCAAATGTGGTATGTTTTACTCTATTGATTCACATTCATGACCCAAATGAGGTTACCGCTTATGCACAGGGTGCAATTATATCAAGGTTAGACAAGAAGACTTCTCTAGCACAAGATAGAGCGCTATGAAATCACACAGTAGTGCTAAAATTTGGATTGGTGTTATTCTTCATGACATATATCTAGCTTTCCCAAATATTAACAAAGTGGATCTTTAGCTCTGCTACTGAGTTTAACTTTCTAACCTATACATATTGATAATGTGATACTTTTTCAGCTATACTTAACTGTAGCTATATGATAATTCACTTATTAAAATGGAAAAAAGTTATATAGCATATTTCAATCACATATATAAAAAAAGAACTCATGAGAAATTTTCCAAATTTTCCTCTTAAAAGTAGCCAAGCCATAATTCTGTTTAAGAATATACTCTCACATTAAAGTTTTCGTATCTCAAATTATTTAAATAAGTACATAATAATACCAGTAAAATTTGCTTTAAAAGTTAAACTATTTTAAGGGATAATCACAGAATATAATGAGAATATATGCTAATACTTAAGTTATAATTAAGTACAAAAAATATATCAAGCAATTTGGAAACCATGCCATAGTAAATCTAGGTTCTTTTATAGTCTGGCATATTTGTGTACATTAAGAAATAATTTTGCCTATTATTGCCTCCATTATTTTGAAGTGTGACTGCAAAAATTACACAACTAGATTTGATGTTTAATAAGTAAGAGCAGCTGATATTCCTGAATCTGTATTTTGTGTTACAATGAGATAAGTATATTGGAGTGAGTTTATCTAATTGCACTTACATTGACCTCATTTATTTAAAAAAAAAAAAACACAAAACAGCCATGGAAGCATATCACACACATGGAACAATTTCATTATTGTTTCTATATCCTGGTTTTTCTGGACAGATATGTGTTAGTAAAACTGCTATGATGCATAGTGCATGCAACTGCTTATCTGAGTGTCAGCTTTCACATGAAAAACTGTTACACAAATCCTACCATTATCAGAATGACTGTTGTGCCGGTTCAAACAACAAGGAAATAATTCTGCTACCGATTTTGAAATGATCAAGAGCATTTCTTTCAACATATGTCTTCTTTTAACTCTCTTTGCCCTCAGAAAATTTGCTAGCCTCTGTATAAAAAATTCTCTGCCAAACCAAATTCCATTTATTCAAATGTAAAATAAATCTTCTTTGAAATTTTGTTTTTTTTCAATCCTCCTTTTTTCACAAGGTTAAAACCATTCTCCTAATCCTTCAGGTTAAAAAGTAACCATTACTTTTCCTGTATTTCTAAAATCCACTTAGTCCACAAGCATAGTCAAAGCTACCTCTCCAGTGGATCATTCCCTCTTCATTTTCATTGCCACTTCCCTAGCAAATTCTTCAGTGACTACTAATCTGTAGTTATAAACATTAAGTTCCATGGGAAATTTTCAAATATTATTTTAAAAATTAGATCCTATTTCTGTTCAAGTTTCTACTCACAGCCCAAAAATCTTAATCAACTTCTAAACTCAAGTATATAATGAATGGTCCTTCAAAATCATAGCTCAAATAAAAGAATATAGTGAAAATGGTCAAACAAATCAACACAAATAGCATATTATTTTCAAAAACAATATAAGTTTATCTTTCCAACTTGTTTAGTTGTGATAAAATGTTAAACAAGCCATACAACTGGGGAGAACAGAATAATACAGAAACTAGATGACAAAGTATAAGCATTTTCAATTCTTTCCAGAAGAAGATACAGTAAAAATGAAAGAATGGAGAAGGAAATTAGTGATTAATTGTTTAGAAGTGTTTATAATATACTACTTATAGAATTACAGCACATGTGTGCATATAGTTTTATAGTACATATTGATAAAGAGGGCTTTCTGGGTGGCGCTAGTGGTAAAGAACCCACCTGCCAGTGCAGGAGACATAAGAGATGTGGGTTTGATTCCTGGGTCAGGAAGATCTCCTGGAGGAGGGTATGGCAACGCACTCCAGTATTCTTGCCTGAAGAATCCCCATGGACATAGGAGTCTGTTAGGCTACAGTCCACAGAGTCACAAAGACTTGGACAGAACCGAAGCAACTGAGCATGCACGCATGCACTGGTAAAGAATCCACCAGCAGTGTAGGAGATGCAGGTTTGATCCCTGGGTCAGGAAGACCCCCTGGAGAAGGAAATGACAACTGATTCCAGTATTCTTGCCTGGGAAATCCCATGGACAGAGGAGCCTGGTGGGCTATAGTCCATGGGCTTGCAAGAGTCAGACATGACTTAGCGACTAAACCACCACCATACACACACACACACACAAAATTAGCCTTTCTACTTGTTGGCACTTCTTTTCTCTAAGCTGTGTTGCATACGAATGCATGGTGAAATTTTCAAAACAATGCTCTGCACATATCATTGTCGTGCCCACCATCCTTCATTCACTCCTCATTGCTTGCAAATTAAAATACACAAACTTTGATATGAAATGTAAGGCTCTCATAAACCTATTCTTAAGTCACTTTGCTGAACTAAATTAATCTTCTGGATCCACTAACTCCTCTCTCTGTAATCATTCTTCCAGTCACAAAGTTTAATACCTTTGTGTTTTTTGATTCCTCTATCTCCACTGGTTAGGTATCCAATAGTCAAGAATTCATTTAAATCTATTTTTTTTTTTACTCTATTTACATGGAAACAACATGCATTACCTTCTCTCTCCGACTCATGTCTCTTAATGTTCACTTTCCTATACGTAATAAGATTGATTTTCCACTCTTTCCTAGATCTTTGTCTGAGTCTGTTAAAATTTTCCTCTATTTTTCCCTATCTATCTTAAATTTCCTTCCTCTATTTTTTCTTATCTACATTAAGATTTTAGAGTCTGTGCTAGCTCAACTTTGCAGAGTTAAGGGTCTCTTAATCTGTGTATAAGAAACTTAAGCTACCATGGCTATTATTTTTAGATTTAAACTTTTGCTTTGCTAAGCCTGTGTCACTGACTTTCTTCTTTTCATTTATAAAAAGCCTTACTGGATGGTATATTTGATTCACTTAACTCTCATTTGTTTTTGTTCTTCAGTCATTAAGTTGTGTCTGACTCTATGCAACCCCACGGACACACAGGAAGCACACCAGGCTTCCCTGTCCTTCACTATTGCCTAGAGTTTCCTCAAACTCATTTCCATTGATTTAGTGATGCTATCTAACCATCTCATCCTCTGCCACCCCCTTCTCCTTTTGCCTTCAATCTTTCCCAGCATCAGGGTCTTTTACAATGAGTCTGTTCTTCACATCAGGTGGTCAAAGTATTGGAGCTTCAGCCTCAGCATCAGTCCTTCCAATGAATATTTATGACTGATTTCCTTTAGGAAAGACTGGTTTGATCTCCTTGCAGTCCAAGGGACTCTCAAGAGTCTTTCAATACCACAGTTCAAAAGCATCAGTTCTTCGGCACTCAGCTTTCTTTATGGTCCAACTCTCAAGTAGATGGACCTTTGTCGGGTGACATTTCTGCTTTTCAGTACACTATCTAGGCTTGTCATAGCTTTTCTTTCAAGGAGCAAGTGTCTTTTAATTTTGTGGCTGCAGTCACCATCTGCAGTGATTTTGGAGTCCAAGAAAAGAAGGTCTGTCACTGTTTCCATTGCTTATCCATTTGCCATAAAGTGATGGGATTGGATGCCATGATCTTTCTTTTTTGAATCTTGAGTATTAAGCCAGCTTTTTCACTTTCATCAAGAGGGTCTTTAGTTCTTCGCTTTCCACCATAAGGATGGTGTCATCTGCATATCTGAGGTTATTGATATTTCTCCTGGAAATCTTGATTGCAGCTTGCTCTTCATCCAGCCCCACATTTCCCATGATGTACCTTGCATATAAGTTAAGTAAGCAGGGTGACAATATGCAGCCTTGACATACTTGTTTCCCAACTTGGAACCAGTCTGTTGTTCCAAATTGTCCGGTTCTGTTGTTTTTTGACCTGCATACAGATTTCTCAGGAAGTAGGTAAGGTGGTCTGGTATTCCCATCTTTTTAAGAATTTTCCACAGTTTGTTGTGATCCACAGAGCCAAAGGCTTTGGTATAGTCAACAAGACAGAATGATCCACTCGTTTCCAAAGCAAACCATTCAATATCACACTAATCCAAGTCTATGCTCCAAGCACTAACACCAAAAAAGCTGAAGTTTAACAGTTCTTGATGATCTACAAGACATTCTAGAACTAACACACACACACACAAAAAGATGTTCTTTTCATCATAAGGGACTGGAATGCAAAAGTAGGTAGTCAAGAGATACCTGGAGTAGCAGGCAAGTTTGGCCTTGGAGTACAAATTGAAGCAGGGCAAAGGCTAGTAGAGTTTTGCCAAGAGAACACACTCATAACAAACACCCTCTTCCAGCAACACAAGAGAAGACTCTATACGTGGACATCACCAGATGGTCAACGCTGAAATCAGATTGATCATATTCTTTGCAGCCAAAGATGGAGAATCTCTGTACAGTCAACAAGACCAGGAGCTGACTGTGGCTCAGATCATGAACTCCTTATTGCCAAATTCAGACTTAAATGGAAGAAAGTAGGGAAAACCACTAGACCATAATCCCTTATGATTATACAGTGGCAGTGGCAAATTGATACAAGATAGTAGATCTGATAGAGTGCCTGAAGAACTATGGGTGGAGGTTCATGACTGTTGAAGCCTAGTTTGAAGGATTTTGAGCATTACCTTGCTAGTATGTGAAATGGTTATGTACACACTATACAAGAGATTCTTTTCAAACCACTCTCCTGGTTTTATTTCTTTAATCTTCCTCATGTTATTCTTTCTAGAGCCCCAGCGTGAACATATGAAACAGATCCATGTTCTAAGACATTAAAAGCATCTATAAACATAATAGCTCATTGATGTCAATGAATACCTTATAACCCTTACTAGACTTCATTGGACTGGATAACACTCAGCTAAATCCAACTACACATATCATGAGCTTTTCCAACAAACTGAATTTTAAAAACTCATCTATACTGTTTTTTCTATTTCTGTGTTAAGTATGTTGAAACTTGTCTGGGTCAAGTAGATTTTACTTCATCCTAACTAATTATAAAAGAATGAGAAGAATACTACTTCAAAGAATTGAATTCAAAGAAAATACTAAGAGTTTTGTTAGTTAATAATGTCAGGTACCTAGCCTTGATGAGTGATTTTGACGTGAAAAGCAAGCAAACTGAACACCTTTATCAAATCTAGGCATTACAATGTGTATATGCTAATAAACTACATCCTCAAAAGGGTTATAATAAGGGTGGTACTAATGACTGCTAAGTCGCTTCAGTCATATCCGACTCTGTGTGACCCCATAGACAGCAGCCCACCAGGCTCCCCGTCCCTTGGATTATCCAGGCAAGAACACTGGAGTGGGTTATCATTTCCTTCTCCAATGCATGAAAGTGAAAAGTGAAAGTGAAGTCTCTCAGTCATATCTGACTCCTAGCGACCCCATGGACTGCAGCCTATCAGGCCCCTCCATCCGTGGGATTTTCCAGGCAAGAGTACTGGAGTGGGGTGCCATTGCCTTCTCCTGTACTAATGAGAGAATGCTGATTTTCCTGTAATTTTGGGCTTTCTCTCATTTTCCAAGGCATAGTCCTATTACTTTCTAATCAGGTGCATTTTTTTTTTTTTTTTACTGATTTCTTTTATACTATTTACTCTGAGTTGTAGCTGAATTTTTGATATCTTTCTCTTGGTTAAGGTAACATTTGGTAACCGTAGTAACCATGGTTACACACTTGACTCATAACTTTGTCTCTGTCTCCATTTGGTTTCTGATCCCTACCTGAGACCATGTACAGGTTCTATTTCATCTTTCTCTCTCATGTTTACTTACTTTTGGTTTCTCCCTAATAAAATATAGATTACTCATATTTTTAAATTTTTATTTATGAAGCAATATGGTTATGTGTGCATGATTTCACCATGAAGAAAATGGACACAAGGTATTAAAAGATTTGGCATATTTCCTACATGAATAAATTAAAAGTATAAAAATATTGAAATAAAATATAATTCAGGAAGTACTGAATAGGAATTGAAATATAGAAAGATTTTAGTAAAAGTTATTTTTAGATACTGCAAATATGGATTTGAAACAATATGGTAAACTGATCATATCAGATCTGAAATAAAATACTTCCAGAATGGCAGCAAATTTATTGTTTACATGTTTTCTTGCTATTCATAAAACACCTAGTCAATATGAAGTGTATACTGAATGAGTTTAGCTACACAGGAAAGCTTTGAACTTTATCTCCTTGAGAAAGCAAAACCAGAAAATTTCAAGACTAGTTTTTGTGTCTCAATTTACCTTAAAGAAACTTTTTGGCATTGAAACCACATCACCTTGAACACATGTATCCAGCAGAGCTTCTAAGATGGTAATAAAGGTTGTTAAGTATGTGTTAAGCCTCTTAGAGGGCTGTTTTATTCCTTAAAGGTATAGTTAACATCAATTCCATCTAAAGAACTCCTGTGATGATACTGACATTTATTTAAAAGCTTTTATGACTTTTCTTAGACTGCTTCTAAGCTTGAAATGAAAACTATCCATTAGCCATTATTACAATAACCCCTAATCTGATCTCTTGTGCTTCATCTATATGGTAGTATCATCGGCAAAGGGTTAAAATTATCCGATATTCTTACCACATTTAGTGAGGAGGTGACTCGTTATCCATTCCTTATTGAATTAGCACAACATTCACATAGAAATGAAGCTAAAGAATTATATTTGGAATTTCTGGTTTTATCTCTCAGTCCAATCAAGCCTTTAGGTTTTAGGCTGTGAAGGGCAGCAGAGTCATAACTATGTCTCTGTTCCATGAGATTAAACTATGTGCCTTATTTTCTCACATCTATGCTTCTCGTGTGTAACACAGTGCTTGCAACACATAAAAAAGGAACTAAACGAATAATTATTGAATGTGTAAATGACTGAAAGCTGATTCAGCCAGCTACAGTGACCTAACTAAATGAGATTTCATGAAGCATCTGGCTTATACTTCAGGCAATAAATTTGCTAGATTGAAAAATTGTAACTAAGAATGTAAAAGGAACACTTTTTATCTAAGGCTTTCCTTCTTTCCCACTGACTCTTACTAATTTTTCAAGACCTTTCAATGTGTCTTCCTCTCCAGGAGTCTGTTGGCCCTTTCTTTAGGCTAGGCTAAGAGCTGATCTCCTATATGAATATAACTCATGGTGTAACAAGGAATTAAAATCAAATCGGTATTATTTAGAAAGAACAGTGAGAGAGTGACATGAGCTGAAGCTGAAAAGTTAGGAGGGAGCCAAACACTGAAGATTAAACTCAGAAGGTCCCAATCCTGATGGGCTGAAAGACCACCCTGTGGGTGATATAAATCCATTGAAGGGATTTATCAAGTAGTAGCATTGACATATTTTAATTGAAGATGAATCATTTTGAAAAACGGTGATGGTGGGGGTGAGGAACAAGATTGGATATAGAGATTATCTCAAGAGCCTAGGTAGAAGATGACAAGAGCCTGAATAAAACAGGGCTGAGGAGAGAAAACAGATTGAATAACTATCTAGAGGATAAAATCAACAGGACTTGATATTGGTTTACATGTAGGGAAGAGATATGGATCATTCTTAGTCATTAATTGAAGTATTTATTGACTATATCCTATATTCCATGTACTGTATTTAGGTAGGGGAGACAGGATGAAAAATGGGTACTACTAATATCCTCAGGGGGATTAGTCTAGTGAAAGAGATCTTAGTGTTGATTTGAACCAGAGAGTGGATCTTGATGACTTCTAAGTTCCTAGCTTGGCATGGATAGGTGATAGTGCCATTAACTGTAAAAGAAAATACAGGAGAAGCAGGGAGGAAAGCAAGATATAAAATATGAATAAATCAATTACAAGGCAACTTATAATTAATATAATATAAATTACTAATAAGATGACGGAATCTCATTTCTTTAAAATTAGTGTTTGAGACTAAATAATCTCCTAAAGCTAACCTTTTATTATTCTATATTCTTTTTTTTTTTTTACTTTTTATTTTATATTGAAGTATAACTGATTATCAATATTGTGTTAGTTTCAGCTGCCCAAAAAAGTGATTCAGTTATACACATACATGTATCCAATCTCAAGTTCTCCCAACTAGGTTGTCACATAATATTGAGCAGAGTTCTCTGTGCTATATAGTACATCTTTATTTGTAGGAAAAATCAGCAACTAAAGCTTCTAATTAGCAGAAAAAAGTAATTTTTTTATTTTTAAAACAACTCTTAGTTTCTTAAATTGAATAATTTCTAGGAAAGTCTTCTTAAATGTTGAGCTCCCTCTAGTAAATTTAAGTTGTGATCTGCCTTGCCAGATGTAGAGCTTCAGAAATATTTTCAGAAATTAAACTTTCCTTTAGCTGCTTCTGAACATGGAGGCAACACAAAACAAAGAAGTGATTAAGGTGGAATGCACTGAACACGACAGAGTATGGAAAGTGGGAACAAGTTCAGAAGTTTAAACTAAAATGGATTTGCTAGGAAACAGAGCACATGGGCAACAACAAACAATAAAACAGAATGACCCTGAGGTGGCCTGTTGATGGAGGGCTCTGAAACGTAGACTGAGAAATTCATATTTGGTTTAGATAAAAGGAAGTATTTCTCATAAAGTGGTGCTATCAAAAGAATGAAAGTGAAAGTGGTAGTCACTCAGTTGTGTCCAACTCTTTGTGACCCCATGGACTATAGCTCACCAGGCTCCCCTGTCCATGGGATTCTCCAGGCAAGAATAACTGGAGTGGGTTGCCATTCCCTCCTCCAGGGGATCTTCCCAACCCAGAGGTCAAACCCTAGTCTGCTGCATTGCAGGCAGATTCTTTACTATCTAAGCCACCAGGGAGAATGACCTAAACATAATGTTTTTTAAAAAAGAAATTATCATGGCAATTTTATGGAGGATAGAGTACAATTAGAAAGAGTGGAGGCAGGGACACCAAGGCTGTGATATGAGCAATTATATGACCTGACAGTACAACAGAGGCAGGTTCAGTGACTCGTTCCACACAGGAAATATCAGCTATTAAAAAAAAAAAAAATAGGTAACTTTTTCCAGAAGAGTGCTTTCCTTTTATAGAAGGATTGCTGTGAGATTATTTGGAAATGTCACACTTCAGAAATGAATAGGAAAATCTTGGCATGTTGCAATTAACATGAACAATTTCAGCAATCTCAGCTCTAGGAAGCAGCACACTTTGGAGGGAGGAACAAATGATAAACCTTAGATCTGAAAGTACTGGGCGTATAAAAGACTTAGTAAGAGCAGCTGGAATGACGTCACCTTAGCTGCATAAGTGTTGCGGAATCATCAGAAAATTATGATTACATTACTGACTCAGTCATTTATTGCATCAAGAAATGCTAGGTTTTCCAGATTACTAACAAACGAAATGGGAACAAAAGCACAAAACATGCTCTATAAATGATAATATATACTTCAATGGCAAAATGTCAAGACACTGAAGTTTATGAGGTTAAGTCAACGCAAATTTCTCATTTCGTTCAATTATGCTTGTTGAAAAATAAATGGTGTTCTGGAGCAAACACATTTTTTAAAAATATGTATAAAGTCAACTTAAATATGATTTGGGTGTTCAATGTTAAAATTACTGTAGTCTGAAAAATTTCCTTTTATAAATGTCAACACTTCCTTAATGGCACACAAGAGAGTGTAGATGATTTACAAGGTATCTCCATGCATTCTGGTTAGCATTTTTAGAACAAGAGCAAATAAAGCCATGTTGACATTTGCTGTGTTGTTAATGATACAAACAAGGCAGAAGTAAAACAGTTCTGTTGGCCTCAGCCCAGACAGATTCTCTGTTAGCCAAATTTATAAAGTGTACAACAGATGGCAAGATAAAAATGTATTTTTAATTTTCATTAATATGATCATATAAAAATATATGTTGTAGCAATAAGTAGAAAAATACCTGCTTCACGTGTATGTTTACACAGATATCACTTCGTATACAAAGTGTGACATGCAGAGATTTTAAAATGAAAGGATTCCAAGTAAATTAATAAATTCAAAATGTAATATAGGCAAATATTCTCCTGTAACTATGAAGAAACATGTCATAATCACCCTGTTGGGTGTCTGGCATTATATCAAACAGTTCTGATATAGATATTAATCTTAATATTATTTAATAAAGATATAAAAATACATTACATAAATAGAATATAAAATATATAACTATAATCACACATTGGTAGAAGTGTTGGATCCAATGATGCTGGTAGACTAGAGCTGTGGCCCCCAAATGCCAAGGCTGGGCTGACTGCATAGTCATGTAGGAAACATTTTAAAAGTCCAGATTCCTTGGCCATGTCCTGGATTCAATAGGTCTGAAGAGGGGCATGGAAATATGGAATTTTTAAAACTCCTTTTCATTTTTGTGTTCAGTCATGCCTGTGAGTCATAGGACTAGAGAACCTACTGAGTAAAGGCTTATTGGAAGAGGTGGGCCTTGGCTTACACAATAGTTTATCAAACACCATTTACTGAATAGTAGCTATTTGCCAGGTACTAGGAATACAAAATCAAAAGTAAACCAACTTTTAGGGAAGTTGTGATAATTCATTTAAAAGTGGTATATACAAGATGCCAGGGTGCTCATGAAAGAAATATTTATATCAAGAAGGATGCTCAGAATCACTTTTATGGAAGAAGTGAGGCTGCAGTTAAAGCTTGTAAGACAGAGAAGGATTTAGAGAAAAGAGATAAAGGTAATAGAACAGCAAGTATGAGGAGAGGAATATCAAAAAGAAAGCTTAGTTGAAAAGACATTTATTAAAATTAATAGTTTCTAAATATTCAAAAGTGTAAAGATACAAATGATTTAACCACTATTCAGGTACATTTCCCAAATGTATACACATCCATTTTCATAATGGAATAGTCCCCGGAATATGTTAATGCCATTTTTGTCTTTCCTATTGTTTTGAAAATACAGGGAATGAATGTTTTGAAAATACAGGGGATGAAAGATATAGTATCAAGATCTCAATCTTAGCTTCACCATTTAGTAAATATATGTCCTTGAGAAAAACATCTGCCCTTTCAAAGACTCAATTTCTGCTTTTTAAAAAATATTACTTCATGTTTTTTATTAGAATTTAAGTGAAAACTGCACTGATTATTTTCCTCTCCAGGGCCACTTCCGTTCCCGGTCTCAGCATATGGTGCTACCAATTGTCCAAACCAGAAACCTCACTTATTGTTGACTATTCCCCCAGGGCCACCAACCCCACGAGGCACCTTTGTGTAATTTGGGAAAGCTTCCTCCTTCCTCCTAGCAGACTCAAGCCATGCCAGGGAAAAGCCTCAGGTGAGCTGGGCTCAAATTAGTTTTCAGCATCCACTCATTTCCTGAGCAGTCACCCTGTGCAAGGCAACACCTGCAGAACTGAGAACAGAATTTCTGTTTTCCTTTGCCTCAATGTCACATCCCAGCACTCCTCCAAGTACTACTATTTTATTGTTTTTCTTTTTTTTTTAATTAATCTTTTTAATTGGAGGCTAATTACTTTACAATATTGTAGTGGTTTTTGCCATACACTGACATGAATCAGCCATGAGTGTACATGTGTTCCCCATCCTAAAGCCCCCTCCCACCTCTCTCCTCATCCCATCCCTCAGGGTCCTCTGAACCTGTATACTTCTTGCCACCCCCAAAGCTCCTTTTCTTCAAACTACTCATCCTTATAACACAGATGATTTTTAGCAGCCTCTTCATTGGTTTCCAAATAGGAAAAGGAGTTCGTCAAGGCTGTATATTGTCACCCTGTTTATTTAACTTATATGCAGAGTACATCATGAGAAACGCTGGACTGGAAGAAACACAAGCTGGAATCAAGATTGCTGGGAGAAATATCAATAACCTCAGATATGCAGATGACACCACCCTTATGGCAGAAAGTGAAGAGGAACTCAAAAGCCTCTTGATGAAAGTGAAAGTGGAGAGTGAAAAAGTTGGCTTAAAGCTCAACATTCAGAAAACGATCATGGCATCCGGTCCCATCACTTCATGGGAAATAGATGGGGAAACAGTGGAAACAGTGTCAGACTTTATTTTTCTGGGCTCCAAAATCACTGCAGATGGTGACTGCAGCCATGAAATTAAAAGATGCTTACTCCTTGGAAAGAAAGCTATGACCAACCTAGATAGCATATTCAAAAGCAGAGACATTACTTTGCCAACAAAGGTTCATCTAGTCAAGGCTATGGTTTTTCCTGTGGTCATGTATGGATGTGAGAGTTGGACTGTGAAGAAGGCTGAGCGTGGAAGAATTGATGCTTTTGAACTGTGGTGTTGGAGAAGACTCTTGAGAGTCCCTTGGACTGCAAGGAGATCCAACCAGTCCATTCTGAAGGAGATCAGCCCTGGGATTTCTTTGGAAGGAATGATGCTAAAGCTGAAACACCAGTACTTTGGCCACCTCATGTGAAGAGTTGACTCATTGGAAAAGACTCTGATGCTGGAAGGGATTGGGGGCAAGAGGAGATGGGATTGACAGAGGATGAGATGGCTGGATGGCATCACTGACTCGATGGATGTGAGTCTGAGTGAACTCCGGGAGTTGGTGATGGACAGGGTGGCCTGGCGTGCTGGGATTCATGGGGTCACAAAGAGTTGGACATGACTGAGTGACTGATCTAATCTGATCTGATCATTACATTTGGTATAACTTCCTCCATAATCTAACATGTAGTGAGAATTAAACTTTTCAAAGACAAACATCAATCACCTATCAATGTCTCTACTGAAAACCTAGCCTGGCAATGGCTTTATACTGCCCTGGAAAAAAGTATATAGAGTACTTGATGGGTACTGCTTCACAGAAATACAGTCTTTCATGACTGATTAGTTCTCTTCTTACTTCTCTGGACTCCTTTATCCCCACTCCACATGGATTGCAGTGCTTCATGAAAATTGTTCTGATTCCTCTGCTTCTTTGTGGATACTGCTTGTTTTCTGGAACTTTCAATCACCTCTTTTTTAAAAAAAAATACACTGAAATACAGTTGATACACAATATTATTTTAGTTTCAGATATACTACATAGTGGTGTGGTATTTACATACATAAAAAAATGATCAGCACAATAAGTCTAGAAACCATGCATCCTCATATAAAGTTATCGCAATCTTACTGATTAAATTTCTGACACTGTATATTATATCCCATGGCTTATTTATAACTGGAGGTTTGTAACCCTTTATCTCCTTCACCTATTTTGCCCACCCCCACTCTCTGGCAACCACCACTCTGTATCTATGAGCCTTTTTCATTTGTTTGGTTTGTTTTAAAGATTCTACATATGAGATAATGCAGTACTTGTTTTTCACTGTCTGACTTATTTCACTTAGCGTAGTATCTGCTAGATTCATCCATATTATTACAAATGGCAAAATATAGACTTCCCTGGTGGCTCAGACGGTAAAGCGTCTGTCTACAATGCGGGAGACCTGGATTCGATCCCTGGGTCGGGAAGTTCCCTGGAGAAGGAAAAGGCAACCCATTCCAGTACTCTTGCCTAGAAAATCCTATGGACGGAGGAGCCTGGTGTCCATGGGGTCGCAAAGAGTTGGACACGACTGAGTGACTTCACTTTCACTTTCTTTTCATATATAAATATATATATATATATATATATATATATATATATGCTTAGTCAGTCAATCGTGTCTGACTCTTTGCAACCCCATGAACTCTAGCCCACCAGGCTCCTCTGTCTATGAATATTCTCTAGGTGAGAATACTGGAGTGGGTTGCATTGCCCTCCTCCAAGGGATCCTCCAAACCCAGGGATCGAACCCAGGTATCCCACATTGCAGGTGGATTTTTTACCATCTGAGCCACCAGGGAAGCCCAAGAATATTGGAGTGGGTAGCCTATCCCTACTCCAGGGGAACTTCTCAACCGAGGAATCGAACCAGGGTCTCCTGCATTGCAGGCAGATTCTTGACCAGCTGAGCTACCCAGGAAGCCATATATATATATCCCAGAGACAGGGGAGCCTGGTGGGCTGCCATCTATGGGGTCGCACAGAGTCGGACACGACTGAAGTGACTTAGCATAGCATAGTGTGTATATATATATATATATATATATATACACATACATACACACACACATACACTTTATCCAGTTGTCTATGGATAGATATGTAGGTTGCTTCCATATCTTGATAATTGTAAATAATGCTGCTGCTGTTGCTAAGTCGCTTCAGTCATGTCTGACTCTGTGTAACCCCATAGATGGCAGCCCACCAGCCTCCTCCAACCCTGTGATTCTCCAGGCAAGAACACTGGAGTGGGTTGCCATTTTCTTCTCCAAAATAATGCTGCATGTACATTCAAATATATATTTTTGAACTTGTGTTTCGTTTTCCTTGAGTAAACACCCAGAAGTTAAATTGCTGGATCCTGTGATATTTCTACTTTTAACTTTTTGAGGAAACTCCATACTGTTATCCATAGAGTTGCATCAACTTACAATCTCACCAACAGTGCACAAATATTTCCTCTTCATCCTTTTTCATTATCACCAGTGTCTATTTTTTTATGACAGCTATTCTGCCAGGTGTTAAATGATATCTCATTGTGACTTTGACTTGCAATTCGTTGATGATTGGTCATTTTTAGCATCTTTTCATGTGTTAGATGCCCATCTGTATGTCTCCTTTGGAGTAATGTCTATTAAGGTCCTCTTTCCATTTTCTAATCAGATTGTTTTGATGGTGAGTTGTATGAGTTCTTTATATATATGTGTGTGTGATATTAATCCTTTATTTGTAAATATTTTCTCTCATTCATTAGGTGGCCTTTTCATGACAGTTTTGTTGACAGTTTTCTTTGATGTGCAAAAGCTTTTAAGACTGATGTATTCCCACTTATTTTTGTCTCCATTTCCCATGCCTGGGGAGACAGATTTAAATATATATATATATATATTACTAAGACCAATATCAAAGCATAATGCCTATGTTTTTTTCTGAGAATACTATGGTTTTGCATCTTACATTTAGTCTTTAACCATTTTGAATTTGTTTTTGGATATAGTATGAGAAAGTATCCCAGTTTGATTATTTTGCATTTAGTAGTTCAGCTTTTCCAACACTATTTATTGAAGAGGCTGTCTTTTATACACTGTATATTCTTGCCTCCTTTGATGTAAATTAATTGACTGTATAAGTGTCGATTTATTTCTCAGATCCCTATTCTGTTCTACTGATCTTTGTGTCTCATTTTGTACCAGTACAATACTGTTTTGATTTCTGTAGTTTTGTAGTATAGTTTGCAAGCAGGGAGCATGATGTCACCAGCTTTGTTCTCTCTCAATATTGCTTTGGTTAATTTGAGTCTTTTGTGGTTCCATACAAATTTTAGGATCATTCTAGTCCACGAAAAATAATTTTGGTATCTTGATAGGAATTATATAGATTGCTTTGAGTACTCCAAACATGAGCTAAGTACCTTTTTCCATGTTTGTATAATCTTCCATTTTTTCATCAGTGTCTTATAGTTTTCATAATACGACTCTTTTACCTCTTTTAGGTTTTCCCTAGGTATTTTATTCTTTTTTAATACATTTGTGATTGTTTTCTTCATTTCTCTGATACACTGTTATTAGTATACAGAAACATAACAGATTTATGTATATGAGTTTTGTATTATGTAATTTCACTAAATTAATGTATTAATTTTAACAGACTTTTGGTAGCAGCTATAGGATTTTTTGTATATAGTATCATGTCATTTGCAAACAGAGACAGTTTTGTTTCTCCCTTTCTAAGCCGGATTTCTATTATTGGTTTTTTATATTTGATTCTATAGCTAGAACTTGAAATACTACATGGAATAAAGTAGTGAGAACAAAAAGCCAGCTATGGACTAAAAGAAAATATTTGCAAATGATGTGATTGAAAAGGGCTTGATTGCCAGTATATATTAGCAGCTCATATGATTCAACGACAAAAGAACAAACAACTCAACTGGTCATAGTAATTTTTTATGATCTTTAGAATTGCTGTGGTGCTGGTTGTAACTTTTCTTTCCTTTATGATTTTACGTATTTAGGCCTTTCTTTTTTTTTCCTGGACGAGTCTGGCTAAAGTTTTCTCAGTTTTGTTTATCTTTCAAAAAACTGCTTTTAGTTTCATTGGTTTCTTCCTATTGTTTTTTAACTCAACTTCTTTTCAATCTGATTTACTATTTTCTGTCTTCTACTAATTTTAGGCTTTGTTTGTTCTTCCTTTTCTACTTCTTTTAATGTAAGGTCAAATTGTTTATTTAGGATTTTTCTTGTTTCCTGGGGTAGACTTGTATTTCTGTGAGTGTCCTTCATAGAACTGTTTTTTGTGCATTCCATAGGTTTTGGAAACAGGTATTTCCTTTCTTACTTTATCAAGGTATATTTTTTGTTTCCTCTGATTTCTTTAGTGACCTCTGATTTCTGATTTAGTGACCTCTGATTTTCTTTCCTCTGATTTCTTTAGCTGTTTACTAGCATGTTGTTTAGACTCCATGTGCTTGAAATATTTTCTAGATATTTTCTTGGAGGTGTCTTTAATTTTCACGTATTTGTGGTCAAAAATGACACTTGGTATGATTTCAGTTTTCTAAAATTTATTGAGACATGTTTTGTGACTTAGTATGTGGCTCTTCTGGAAAATGTTCCATGTGCACTCAAGAGGAATGTATATTCTACTGTTTTAGGATGGAAAGTTTGTAGATATCTGTTAAGTCTACTGATCTAATATGTCATTTAACGTCACTGCTTCCTTATTGATTTTCTGTCTGGATGATCTATCCACTGATGTAAGTGTGGTGTTAGGGTCTCCTCAGTTCAGTTTGGTTCAGTTCAGTAGCTCAGTCCTGTGCAACTCTTTATGACCCCATGAATCGCAGCATACCAGGCCTCCCTGTCCATCACCAACTCCCAGAGTTCACTCAGACTCACGTCCATTGAATAGGTGATGCCATCCAGCCATCTCATCCTCTGTTGTCCCCTTCTCCTCCTGCCCCCAATCCCTCCCAGCATCAGAGTCTTTTCCAATGAGTCAATTCTTCGCATGAGGTGGCCAAAGTACTGGAGTTTCAGCTCTAGTATCAGTCCTTCCAATGAATACCCAGGACTGATCTCCTAAAGCATGGACTGCTTGGATCTCCTTGCAGTCCAAGGGACTCTCAAGAGTCTTCTCCAACACCACACTTCAAAAGCTTCAATTCTTCAGCGCTCAGCTTTCTTCACAGTCCAACTCTCACATCCATACATGACCACTGGAAAAACCATAGCCTTGACTAGATGGACCTTTGTTGGCAAAATAATGTCTATGCTTTTTAATACACTATCTAGGTTAGTCATAAATTTCCTTCCAAGGAGTAAGCATCTTTTAATTTCATGGCTGTAGTCACCATCTGTAGTGATTTTGGAGCCCCCAAAAATAAAGTCTGACACTGTTTCCACTGTTTCCCCATCTATTTCCCATGAAGTGATGGGACTGGATGCCATGATCTTTGTTTTCTGAATGTTGAGCTTTAAGCCAACTTTTTCACTCTCCACTTTCACTTTCATCAAGAGGCTTTTGAGTTCCTCTTCACTTTCTGCCATAAGGGTGGTGTCATCTGCATATCTGAGGTGATTGATATTTCTCCCAGGAATCTTGATTCAGCTTGTGCTTCTTCCAGCCCAGCATTTCTCATGATGTACTCTGCATAGAAGTTAAATAAGCAGGGTGACAATATATAGCCTTGACGTACTCCTTTTCCTATTTGGAACCAGTCTGTTGTTCCATGTCCAGGTCTAACTGTTGCTTCCTGAGCTGCATATAGGTTTCTCAAGAGGCAGGTCAGGTGGTCTGGTATTCCCATCTCTTTCAGAATTTTCCACAGTTTATTGTGATCCACACAGTCAAAGGCTTTGGCATAGTCAATAAAGCAGAAATATATGTTTTTCTGGAACTCTCTTCCTTTTTCCATGATCCAGTGGATGTTGACAATTTGATCTCTGGTTCCTCTGCCTTTTCTAAAACCAGCTTGAACATCTGGAAGTTCATGGTTCACGTATTGCTGAAGCCTGGCTTGGAGAATTTTGAGCATTACTTTACTAGTATGTGAGATGAGTGCAATTGTGTGGTACGTTGAGCATTCTTTGGCATTGCCTTTCTTTGGGATTGGAATGAAAACTGACCTTTTCCAGTCCTGTGGCCACTGCTGAGATTTCCAAATTTTCTGGCATATTGAATGCAGCACTCTCACAGCATCATCTTTCAGGATTTGAAAGAGCTCAACTGGAATTCCACCACCTCCACTAGCTTTGTTCATAGTGATGCTTTCTAAGGCCCACTTGACTTCACATTCCAGGACGTTTGGCTCTAGCTGAGTGATCAAACCATCGTGATTATCTGGGTCATGAAGATCTTTTTTGTACAGTTCTTCTGTGTATTCTTGCCACCTGTTCTTAATATCTTCTGCTTCTGTTAGGTCCATACCATTTCTGTCCTTTATTGAGCCCATCTTTGCATGAAATGTTCCTTTGGTATCTCTAATTTTCTTGAAGAGCTCTCTAGTCTTTCCCATTCTGTTGTTTTCCTCTATTTGTTTGCATTGATTGGTGAGGAAGGCTTTCTTAGCTTTCCTTGCTATTCTTTGGAACTCTGCATTCAGATGCTTTTATCTTTCCTTTTCTCCTTTGCTTTTCACTTCTCTTCTTTTCACAGCTATTTGTAAGGCCTCCCCAGACAGACATTTTGCTTTTTTGCATTTCTTTTCCATGGGGATGTTCTATATCGCTGTATCCTGTACAATGTCACGAACCTCCGACCATAGTTCATCAGGCACTCTATCTATCAGATCTAGTCCCTTAAATATATTTCTCACTTCCACTGTATAATCATAAGGGATTTGATTTAGGTCATACCTGAATGGTCTAGTGCTTTTCCCTACTTTCTTCAATTTAAGTCTGAATTTGGCAATAAGGGGTTCATGATCTGAGCCACAGTCAGCTCCCAGTCTTGTTTTTGCTGACTATATAGAGCTGTTACATTTTTGGCTGCAAAGAATATAATCAATCTGATTTCGGTGTTGACCATCTGGTGATGTCCATGTGTAGAGTCTTCTTTTGTGTTGTTGGACTCTTATTGTATTGTTATCAATTTCTCTCTTTAATACCTTCTGTTCTTACCTTATACATTTAGGGACTCTTGTTAGATGCATGAACTTACTTGGTGGCTCACATGCTATAAATCTGCCTGTAATGCAGGAGACCTGGATTTGATCCCTGGTCCAGGAAGATCCCCTGGAGAAGGGATTGGCTACCCACTCCATTATTCTTGCTTGGGAAACCCCATGAACAGAGGCACCTGGTGGGCTACAGTTCATGGGATTGCAAAGAGTCAGACACAACTGAGCAACTAATACAAACACATATTATATGCATATATGTTAATTAATGTTATATTCTCTTCTTATATGCATATCTTTATCATTATCTAATGCCTTTCTCTTTTTATAGACTTTATTTTAAAGTCCACTTTCTCAGATATGAGTATTGCTTATATTTACATGAAATAACTTTTTCCAACCCCTCACTTTCAGTCTGTGTGTGTTTTTAGCTCTGAAGTAAGTTTCTTATAAGCAGCGTTTAGATGAATTCCACTATTTTTTAAATCCAATCAGCCATTCCATGTCTTTTTTTCATGCACATAGTCCATTGACAATGAAAGTGTATATATATGTACTTATTGTCATTTCCTCATTTTGTTTTTTTTTTCTTTGTTCTCATATTTTTCTTTTATTTTCTTCCCTTGTGATTTGATAATTTTCTTTAGTGGTATGTTTCTGGTCATTTCTTTAGGTTTTTGTGTATCTGTTGTAGGTTTTTGATTCATGGTTATGATGGAATTATAACAGGTATACCATATATGTTGACCTATAACTATAACTGCTTGCTTTAAACTGATAGCATTTAAGATCAAACACATTGTGCAAAGACATACATTTTTTAACTCTCCTCACCTCACTTTGTGCTTTTGATGTCATATTTTATATACTCATATTTATCCCTTAATGGTTTCTTGTAGTTATAGATTCCATATATATTTGCCTTTACTAGTGGGAATTATCCTTTCCTATAAATTCTTCTTATTGTACCTCTTTGTTTCCCCTTAGATAAGCCCCTTTAACATTACTCCTAGGGTTGGTTTAGTATTGATGAACTCTTTTAGTTTTTGTTTTGTCTTAGAAGTTCTTGATTGCTCCTTCAATTATACATGATAACCTTGCTGGGTAGAATGTCCCACATTACAAAATTTTCCCTTTCAGTACTTACCTAAAGTTCTTGTGCAACTAACTTTTTACAAAATTTACTTCTTGAAGTAGAGTTGATGCTGTGTTCATTTCTTCTGTACAGCAAAGTGATTATTATCTACATACAGATAAATGTTCTTTCTCTTATCTTTTCCATTGTTTTTTATCATAGGATACTGAATATATTCCTTGTGCTATTCAGGAGAAGTTTGTTGTCCATCCATTCTATATTATAAATAATAGCTTGCATCTGCTAATGCCAAACTCCCAGTTCTTCCTTCCATCTCCCTCCCCTTGGAAATCACAAGCCTATGTATCTCTTTCTGTTTTATAGGTATGTTCATTTGTGTTATATTTTAGATTCCACATGTAAATTATATCAAATGGTATTTGTTTTTCTCTTTCTGATCACTTTAGTTTTCTTCCCATCGTGGCTGCAACAATTTAAATTCCCACCAACAATATAGGAAGGATTCCTTTCTTCACACTCTCCACAGCATTTGTTATTGGCAGATATTTTAATGATGGTCATTCCAACTCACGGAAAAGGCAATGGCACCCCACTTCAGTACTCTTGCCTGGAAAATCCCATGGATGGAGGAGCCTGGTAGGCTGCAGTCCATGGGGTCGCACAGAGTCGGACACAACTGAAGCAACTTAGCAGCAGCAGCAGCATTCCAACTCATGTGAAGTGGTACCACATAGTAGTATTGATTTGCAATTCTCTAACAGTTAGTAATGATGAGCATTTTTTCATGTTCCTATTGGCCATCTGTATATCTTCTTTGGAGAAATGTCTATTTAGGTCTTATTCCTATTTTCTGACTGGGCTTTTTGCTTTTTTGTTACTAAATTGTATGAGCTATTTGTATATTTTTGAAATTATAAGTTATCTCTTTATTGTGGTTTCCTTTGCTATGCACAAGCTAACAAGTTAGATTAGGTCTATTTGTTTATTTTTACTTTCATTTATTTTCCCTTGGGAAAGTGACCTTAGAAAACATTACTATGATTTATATCAGAGAATATTTTGCATATGTTCTCTTCTAGGAGATTTATGTTGTCATGTCTTATTTTTAAGGCTTAAAGTCATTTAGAGTTTACTTTTGTGTACGGTGTGAGGGTATGCTCTAAATTCATTGGTGTGCATGCAGCTGTCCAGCTTTCCCAGCACCACTTGCTAAAGAGACTATCTTTTACCCATTGCATTCAGTCAGCCACAAACAACGTCCATTTGTTTCATTCTGTAGCATATCACAGAAAAATCTGAATAAACTTTTTAGCCAACCCAATATGTTCTTGCCTTGTTTGTCAAATAATAATTGACCATAAGTGTATGGGTTTATTTCTGGACACTGTTCTCTTTCATTGATCCATGTGTCTATTTTTGTGCCAGAATCATGCTGTTTTAATTATTTTAGACTTGTAGTATTGTCTAAAGTCTGAGAGGGTTATGCCTCCAGTTTTGTTCTTTTTCTTCAGGATTGCTTTGGCAATTCTGTGTCTTTATATGTTTCCATATAAATTTTAGTATTATTTGTTCTAGTTCAGTGAAACTAGAGGTCTACTTTGCTGTGGAGGTCTCTTAAACTATCAACAATTTTTAAAATTCCTTTTTCTTTATTCTGTTCAGTATGGGTGATTTCTACTACTCTGCCTTCCAGATTGCTGATCTGTTGGTATCATCTAACTTACTCTTTCTAGTTTATTGTTTATTTCACTTATTTTATTTTTCAGCTCTATTTGGTTCTTTATATTTTCTACTTTTTGTTGAAATTCTCACTGTGTGCATTCATTCTTCACATGAATTTACTGAGAATCTTTATGATTATTGCATCTTTGGCTTCATTCAGTTCAGTTGCTCAGTACGTCTGACTCTTTGTGACCCCATGAATCGCAGCACGCCAAGCCTCCCTGTCCATCACCAACTCCCAGAGTTCACCCAGACTCATGTCCATCGAGTAAGTGATGCCATCCAGCCATCTCATCCTCTGTCGTCCCCTTCTCCTCCTGCCCCCAATCCATCCCAGCATCAGAGTCTTTGCCAATGAGTCAACTCTTCACATGAGGTGGTCAAAATACTGGAGTTTCAGTTTTAGATTGGCATCATTACAATCATCTTTATCAAGTGTAATACTTCCGTTCAGTTCAATTTAGTTGCTCAGTTTTGTCCGACTCTCTGTGACCCCATGAATCGCAGCACTCCAGGCCTCCCTGTCTATCACCAACTCCCGGAGTTCACTCGGACTCACGTCCATCGAGTCAGTGATGCCATCCAGCCATCTCATCCTCTGTCGTCCCCTTCTCCTCCTGCCCCCAATCCCTCCCAGCATCAGAGTCTTTTCCAATGAGTCAACTCTTCGCATAAGGTGGCCAAAGTACTGGAGTTTCAGCTTTAGCATCATTCCTTCCAAAGAAATCCCAGGGCTGATATCCTCCAGAATGGACTGGTTGGATCTCCTTGCAGTCCAAGGGACTCTCAAGAGTCTTCTCCAACACCATAGTTCAAAAGCAGCAATTCTTCAGCGCTCAGCTTTCTTCACAGTCCAACTCTCACATCCATACATGATCACAGGAAAAACCATAGCCTTGACTATACAGACCTTTATTGGCAATGTAATGTCTCTGCTTTTCAATATGCTATCTAGGTTGGTCATAACTTTCCTTCCAAGGAGTAAGTGTCTTTTAAATTCATGGCTGCAGTCACCATCTGTAGCGATTTTGGAGCCCCCAAAAATAAAGTCTGACACTGTTTCCACTGTTTCCCCATCTATTTCCCATGAAGTGATGGGACCAGATGCCATGATCTTTGTTTTCTGAATGTTGAGCTTTAAGCCAACTTTTTCACTCTCCACTTTCACTTTCATCAAGAGGCTTTTGAGTTCCTCTTCACTTTCTGCCATAAGGGTGGTGTCATCTGCATATCTGAGGTTATTGATATTTCATTCCTGGCAATCTTGATTCTAGCTTGTGCTTCTTCCAGCCCGGCATTTCTCATGATGTACTCTGCATAGAAGTTAAATAAACAGGGTGACAATATACAGCCTTGACATACTCCTTTTCCTATTTGGAACCATTCTGTTGTTCCATGTCCAGTTCTAACTGTTGCTTCCTGACCTGCATATAGGTTTCTCAAGAGGTAGGTCAGGTGGTCTGGTATGCCCATCTCTTTCACAATATGGTGTACTACTTATCTCCACTTTGTTTAGTTCTTTTCTGTTCTGGGTTGTTCCTTCATTTGGAACATACCCCTCCATCTCCTCATTCTGTTTAACTCTATAGGTTTATTTCAGTGTGTTAGGCTGGTTATGTTACTCAGTCTTGGAGAAGTGTTCTTATGTAAGAAACATCCTGTGATGCTCAACAGCACAGTTTTATATGGCCACCAACGTTACATGTTGTAGGGATTCTCCATATGTGGGCTATGCGTGCTATTCTGTTGTGGTGGGGTCAACTATTCTGAGTACATTGGTAGGCAGGCTGGCCCTAACCCAATTGTATAAGGTTGTGCCTCAAGCAGTGGATGCAGCCCCACTAGAGGCCAGGGTAGGCATCCTACATGGCTGCTGTGGGGATGTTGCATGCCCGCTGCTGAGCTGGGCCAGTTATGCACACAGCTATCTGTGAAGGCTGTAGGATAAGGAGTGGGCATGGGACTGGTGCTAGCCTGCTGAAGAGTAGACTTAAATATTTTAGCCAAATCTTGCACTCATCTCACACGTTAGTAAAGTAATGCTCAATATTCTCCAAGCCAGACTCCAACAGTATGTGAACCGTGAACTTCCAGATGTTCAAGGTGGATTTGGAAAAGGCAGAAGAACCAGAGATCAAATTGCCAACATCTGCTGGATCTTTGAAAAAGCAAGAGAGTTTCAGAAAAACATGTACTTCTGCTTTATTGACTATGCCAAAGCCTTTGACTGTGTGGACCACAAAAACCTGTGGAAAATTTTGAAAGAGATGGGAATACAAGACCACCTGACCTGCATCCTGAGAAACCTGTATGTAGGTCAGGAAGAAACAGTTAGACTGGACATGAACAACAGACTGGTTCCAAATAGAAAAAGGAGTACGCCAAGGCTGTATATTGTCACCCTGCTTATTTAACTTATATGCAGAGTACATCATGAGAAATGCTTGGCTGAATGAAGCACAAGCTGGAATCAAGATTTCCAGGAGAAATATCAATAACCTCAGATATGCAGATGATACTACTCTTATGACAGAAAGCTAAGAAGAACTAAAGAGCCTCTTGATGAAAGTGATAGAGGAGAATGAAAATGTTGGCTTAAAGCTCAACATTCAGAAAATGAAGATCACGGCATCTGGTCCCATTACTTCATGGGAAATAGATGGGGAAACAGTGGAAACAGTGACAGACTTTATTTTCTTGGGCTCCAAAGTCATTGCAGATGGTGATTGAAGCCATGAAATTCAAAGATGCTTGCTCCTTGGAAGAAAGGTTATGAGCAACCTAGATAGCATATTGAAAAGCAGAGACATTACTTTGCCAACAAAGGTCCATTTAGTCAAGGCTATGGTTTTTCCAGTGGTCATGTATGGATGTGAGATTTGGACTAAAAGAAAGCTGAGTATTGAAGAATTGCTGCTTTTGAACTGTGGTGTTGTAGAAGACTCTTGAGAGTACCTTGGACTGCAAGGAAATCAACCAGTCCATCCTAAAGGAAATCAGTCATTAATATTCACTGGAAGGACTGATGCTGAAGCTGAAACTCCAATACTTTGGCCACCTGATGCAAAGAGCTGACTCATTTGAAAAGACCCTAATGCTGGGAAAGATTGAAGGCAGGAGGAGAAAGGGATGACAGAAGATGAAGTGGTTGGTTGGCATCACTGACTCAAGGGACATGAGTTTGAGCAAGCTCTGGGAGTTGGCAATGAACAGGGAGGCCTGGCGTGTTGTAGTCCATGGGGTCTCAAAGAGTTGGACACAACTGAGCGACTGAACTGAACTGTTTATATTTAATTTCTGAGCACAGATATCACTTTTCCTGGTAATCTTCCCTCAACAAAGTAGTTTGGGCTTCTCATCTATGTTTTTCTTTGCCCAAAACAAGTATTTTCTCTCTGTAATATATTTATCCTATATTATAGTATATGTAACTATCTTCCCAGCTAGGCAATAGTGCTGTATTGTACCCAAATACTAAATTGATCCATCTGTGAACAGGCATTGCCCTCTTTCATCAACTCATGGGTGTGAGTTTATAGAGGAGCTAGTGAAATTGGTGGATACACAGGGGATCTAGAGTGTTTGTCTATATAGCTTATTTGTGTACTCTGATCCTGTTCATGTTTAGTCTTGCTGTTGTTGTTCAAGCACTAAGGCATGTCCAACACTTTGTGACTTCATGGATTGTAGCATGCCAGGCAGGCTTCCCTGTCCTTCATCATCTCCCAGGGTTTGCTCAAACTCATGTCCACTGAGTTGGTGGATGCCATCAAACCATCTCATCCTCTGTTGTCCCCTTCTGTTCCTGCCTTCAATCTTTCCCAGAATCTGGTTTTTTTTCAAATGAATCAGCTCTTTGCATCAGGTGGCCAAAGTATTGGAGTTTCAGATTCAGCATCAGTCCTTTCAATGAATATTCAGGGTTGAGTACCATTAGGGTTGACTAGTTGGATCTCCATGTAGTCCAAGGGACTCTTAAGAGCTTTTTAATTCTTCAATACTCAACTTTATTTATAGTCCAACTCTCACATCCATACATGACTACTGGAAAAATAATATCTTTGACAAGATGGACATTTGTTGGAAAAATGATGTCTCTGCTTTTTAATATGCTGTCTAGGTTCATCATAGCTTTTCTTCCAAGGAGCAAGTGTCTTTTAATTTTGTGGCTGCAGTCACCATCTGCAGTGATTTTGGAGCCCCCCAAAAATAAAGTCTGTCACTGTTTCCATTGTTTCCCCATCTATTTGCCATGAAGTGATGGGACCAGATGCCATGATCTTAGTTTTTTGAGTGCTGAATTTTAAACCAGCATTTTTACTCTCCTCTCTCACCCTCATCAAGAGGCTGTTTAGTTCCTCTTCCCTTTCTGCCATTAGCATGGTATTATTTGCATATCTGAGGTTGAAATTTCTCCTAACAATATTGATTCCAGCTTATGCTTTCATCCAGCCTGGCATTTTGCATGATGTACTCTGCATAGAAGTTTAAAAAGCAGTGTGACAATACAGAGCCTTGATATATTCCTTTCCCAATTTGGAATTAGTCCATTGTCCATTGTCCATTGTTATAACTGCTGCTTCTTGACCTGCATACAGATTTCTCAGGAAGCAGGTCAGATAGTCTGGTAGTCCCATCACTTTAAGTATTTTCCACAGTTTGCTGTGATCCACATAGTCAAAGGCTTTAGGATATTCCGTGAAGCAGAAATAAAGGTTTTTATGGAATCACCTTGCTTTTTCTATGATCCAGTGGATGTTGGCAATTTGATCTCTGGTTCCTCTGCCTTTCCTAATTCTAACTTGTACATCTGGAAGTTCTTGGTTCACGTACTGTTGAAGCCAAGTTTGAAAGATTGTGAGCATTACCTTGCTAGCATGTGAAATGAGTGCAAATGTGTGATAGTTTGAACATTCTTTGGTATTTCCTTTCTTTAGAACTGGAATGAAAACTAGTATCTTCCAGTCCTGTGACCACTGCTGAGTTTTCCAAATTTGCTGACTTATTGAGTGTAGCACTTTAATAGCATCATCCTTTAGGATTTTAAAAGGCTCAGCTGGAATTCCAACACCTACACTAGCTTGTTTGTAGTAATCCTTCCCAGGGCCCACTTGATTTCACACTTCAGGATGTCTGGCTCTAGGTGAGGGACAACACCATTATGGTTATTTGGGTCATTAAGACCTCTTTTCTCTAGTTCTTCAGTATATTCTTGCCACCTCTTCTTAATCTCTTCTGCTTCTGTTAGGTTGTTACCATTTCTTGCCTTTATTGTGCCCATTTTTGCATGAAATGTTCCCTTGTTATCCCCAGTTTTCTTGAAGACATCTCTAGTCTTTTCCATTCTATTCTTTCCTCTCTTTCTTTGCACTGTTTACTTAAGAAGGCTTTCTTATCTCTCCTTGTTATTCTCTGTAAATCTGCATTCAGTTGGGAATATCTTTCTCTTTCTCCTTTTCCTTTCACTTCTCTTCTTTTTCAGCTCTTTGTAATGCCTTCTTATATAACCTCTATGCCTTCCTGCATTTCTTTTTCTTTGGGATAGTTTTGGTCATGGCATCTTGTCTAATATTATGAACCTCCAACCATATTTCTTCAAGCACTCTGTCTATCAGATCTAATTCCTTGAATTTATTTGTCACCTCCATGTTTAATCACAAGGGATTTGATTTAGGTCATATCTAAATGGTCTAATGGTTTTTCCAACTGTCTTCAATTCAAGGCTGAATTGTGCAATAAGGAGTTCATCATCTGAGTCACAGTCAGCTCCTGGTCTTGTTTTTGCTGACTGTAGAGAGCTTCTCCATCTTTCACTGAAAAGAATATAACCAATCTGATTTCAGTAATGACCATCTGGTGATGTCCATGTGTAGAGTTGTCTCTTGTGTTGTTGGAAGAGGGTATTTGCTATGACCAGTGTGTTCTCTTGGCAAAACTCTGTTAGCCTTTGCCCTGCTTCATTTTGTACTCCAAGGCCAAACTTACTTGTACTCCAGGTATCTGGACTTCCTACTTTTGCATTCCAATCCTCTATGATGAAAAAGACTTTTTTTTTTTGGTGTTACTTCCAGAAATTTGTGTAGGTCTTCATAGAACCTGTCAGCTTCAGCTTCTTTGGTATCAATGGTTTGGTCACTGACTTGGAATACTGTGATGTTGAATGATTTGCCTTGAAAATAAACTGAGATCATTCTGTTGTTTTTGAGATTGCACCCAAGTACTGCATTTCCTACTCTGTTGACTATGATGGCTACTCCATTTCTTCTAAGGGTTCTTGCCCACAATAGTAGATATAATGGTCATCTGAATTAAATTTGCTCATTCTCATTCATTTTAGTTGACTGATTCTTAAAATGTTGATGTTTACTCTTGCCATTTCCTGCCTGACTACATCCAATTTACCTTGGTTCATGGACCTAACGTTCCAGGTTCCTATGCAATATTGTTCTTTACTGCATTGGACTTAACTTTCACCACTTTCAGACACATCCACATCTGAGCATCATATCCACTTTGGCCCAGGCTCTTCATTCCTTCTGGAGCTATTTCTCCACTTTTCCCCATTAGCATATGGGACACCTACAGACCTGAGGGGGTCATCTTCAGGTGTCATATCTTTTTGCCTTTTCATACTGTTCATGGGGTTCTCGAGGGAGGAATACTGGAGTGGTTTGCCATTCCCTTCTCCAGTGAACCACATGTTGTCAGAAATGGGTTTGTTTTTGTGTGTGTGTGTGTCAGAACTCTCCACCATGACCTGTCCATCTTTGGTGGCCCTGCACAGCACAGCTCATAGCTTCATTTTCACAGGTTGTGATGGGGTTTCTGGCCCAACCTTATGACTTGGTGGGTTTGACAAAACCAAGGTCATGATGAGTAGTCCTGAATGCCATAGTGCCCTGTGGTCAGATGCCCCATCTACCAGGGCCTGGTAGCATGCTAGCAGCTGCTCTTCAAAAGGCATATTATTCTCTAATCTGATGATATGCCTTTGTTCATAGACCCCAAGTCCCTGTGTTGCTTTCCACTGCAACTTGCCATATACAAAATAGCACTCTGATATCTCAAACATTATAAGATTTTTCATGTGTCATGTCCTCAGAAACAGGGCTGTTTACACTGCAGCCCATACCTTCTACAAAGCCCTTTTCCCATACGGGCCCTATTAAAGTGGTAGCCTTTCTTATTTTCTAGTATGTGGACCAGAAAGATACTCATTGTGAAATATGCTACTTCTAGATCTTGAAAAGGCTACCAAGATTGTCTTTCTTCTTTGTATTGGGAGATGAAAGATGAAATGATTTGTCCTTTACTTTGGATGGATGCCTTGATACACCTCTGACAACTGGAGACCAGAGAATTTCTATGATGTAGTGAGCTCCTGAATCTTCATAGAGCTTGTCTCCTGCCCCTTCAAGAACGTGTCTTACACAGACTTCCAACGTGGTATGTACTTCTTGTTTACTTGGCATAACTAACTGACATTGTCAAGATAACAGCTCACATGGCTTCAGACTATATTTTGACAAAGTGAGGTAAAATTGTTAAATGCATATACTTGTACTTTTCATAAATAAAACTATTTCTGATTTTATTTTCTGCTATATAGAGAAGATAATACATTTGCCAAATCATTGGTTGTATACCATGTAGCATGAATATAGTAAAAGCTGTCACTTATTTGTGTCCCACTCTTTGTGACCCTATGGACTGTAGCACTCCAGGCTCCTCAGTCCATGTAATTTTCCAGGCAGGAATATTGGAGCAGATTCTCATTTCCTACTCCAGGAGATCTTCCCAACCCAGGGATTGAACCTGCATCTCTTGGGTTTCCTGCGCTGGCAGGTGGATTCTTTCCCATTGTGCTGAGCCATCGAGGAAGACCTCAGTTATATCCAACCAGCTTCTTAAAGTTAAGTGTTACCATTTGGCCTTAATTGTTTTGGCCCCTATCATTCCCATTGCTGTTGATGAGCCTAGTTCTACAATGGTCTCTCCTACCATCAGCCCTGCTCTACAGAGGAAAATCTACTCCCAGATTTTTAGCAATCTTAGTGCCCCTCCCACAAGTGTATTCCATATAGCCTTAATAAATGGTATATCCTCTGTTGCTCCCCCTTGGAAGAATCCACCTTCTTTTAAGCTTAAAATAATTTTCATAAATAATGAAAATGAATGATTACAGGAGTTTATAACCATAAGAAATAAGGCATCATGAGCAAAAAACAACAGAAATAGAAAAAAAAAATTCAGTAAGAGTTTAGACATTAGAAATTACCAAAAGTGAAGTATAAAACAGGCATCTTATTATGTTTAAGGAAATGAATGATGAATTTGAAAATATAGGAGAAACTATAAAAAATGAGTTGTATATTTGAAAAATAAACAAGAAAAAATTATGGGAATGAAAAATTCAAGAATTAAAAAAAAAACTAATAAAACCCAATCATAATGATAAAATAATAGGTTTAAAGAATAAAACCTAATCTGGTGAGTTTTCCATCCACAAACAGTCTGTCCACTCTACATGCCTACTTCCCTGAATCTTTAAATCCCTTATTACATCACAGCACACCTGGCATTTCAACCTCACTTAGCATGAACAATTGCTTTCTCCATGCTTCTGGAAGTCTCTCTAAAGGCAATTCCTCATCATCTTCTAGGGTCCTGTTCAGTTCGTTCAGTTCAGTTGCTCAGTTGTGTACGACTCTTTGCAACTCCATGGACTGCAGCATGTGAGGCTTCCCTGTTCATCACCAACTCCCGGAGCTTGCTCAAACTCATCTCCAAGTCGGTGATGCCGTCCAACCATCTCATCCTCTGTCATCCTCTTCTCCTCCTCCCTTCAATCTTGCCAGCATAAAAGTCTCTTCCAATGAGTCAGTTCTTTGAATCAGGTGGTCAAAATATTGAAGCTTCAGCTTCAGTCCTTCCAATGAACACCCAGGACTGATCTCCTTTAGGATGGACTGGTTGGATCTCCTTGCAGTCCAAAAGACTCTCAGGAGTCTCCTCCAACACCCCAGTTCAAACGTGTCAATTCTTTGGCACTCGACTTTCTTTATAGTCCAACTCTCACATCCATATCTGAACACTGGAAAAACCATAGCATTGAAAAGACAGACCTTTGTTGGCAAAGTAATGTCTCTGCTTTTTAATATGCTGTCTAGGTTGGTCATAGCTTTTCTTCCAAGGAATAAGAGTCTTTTAAATTCATGGCTGCAGTCACCATCTGTAGTGATTTTGGAACCCCAAAAAGTAAAGTCTCTCACTGTTTCCATTGTTTCCCCATATATTTGTCATGAAGTGATGGGACCAGATGCCATGATCTTACTTTTCTGAACATTGAGTTTTAAGCCAACTTTTTAACTCTCCTCCTTCACTTTATCAAGAGGCTCTTAAGATCTTCCACTTTGTGCTATAAGGGTGGGGTCATCTGCATATCTGAGGTTATTGATGTTTCTCCAGGCAGTCTTGATTCCAGCTGCTTCATCCAGCCTGGCATTTCACATGATGTACTCTGCATATAAGTTAAATAAGCAGGGTGACAATATACAGCCTTGACGTACTCCTTTCCCAATTTGGAACCAGTCCATTGTTCCATGTTTGGTTCTAACTGTTGCTTCTTGACCTGCATACATATTTATCAGGAGGCAAGTCAGGTGGTTTGGTGTTCCCATCTCTTGAAGAATTTTTCACAGTTTGTTGTGATCCACACAGTCAAAGGCTTTGGCATAGTCAATAAAGCAGAAGTAGATGTTTTTCTGGAACTCTCTTGCTTTTTTTGATGATCTAGGCAATTTGATCTCTGGTTACTCTACCTTTTCTAAACCCAGCTTGAACATCTGGAAGTTCATGGTTCATGTACTGTTGAAGCCTATCTTGGAGAATTTTGAGCATTTCTTTGCTAGTGTGTGAGATGAGTACAACTGTGCAGTAGTTTGAGCATTCTTTGGCATTGCCTTTCCTTGGGATTGGAATGAAAACTGACGTTTTCCAGTCCTGTGGCCACTGCTGAGTTTTCCAAATTTGCTGACATATTGAGTGCAACACTATCACAGCATCATCTTTCAGGATTGAAATAGCTCAACTGGAATTCCATCACCTCCACTAGTTTGTTCATAGTGATGCTTCCTAAAGCCCACTTGACTTTGCATTCCAGAAAATCTGGCTCTAGGTGAGTGATCACACCATTGTGGTATCTGGGTCATGAAGATCATCTTTGTATAGTCTTCTGTGTATTCTTACCACCTCATCTTAATATCTTATCTTGTTATGCCCATACCATTTCTGTCCTTTATTGTGCCCATCTTTGCATGAAGTGGTCCCTTGGTATCTCTAAGTTTCTCGAAGAGATTGCTAGTCTTTCCCATTCTATTGTTTCCTCTATTTCTTTGCACTGATCACTGAGGAAGGCTTTCTTATCTCTCCCTGCTATTCTTTGGAACTCTGCATTCAAATGGGTATATATTTGCTTTTCCCCTTTGCCTTTAGCTTCTCATTTTCACAGCTATTTGTAAGGCCTCCTTAGACAATCATTTTGCATTTTTGCATTTCTTTTTCTTGGGGATCCTCTTGATCACTGCCTCCTGTACAGTGTCACAAACCTCTGTCCATATTTCTTCAGGCACTCTATCAGATCTAATCCCTTGAACCAATTTGAAACTTCCACTGTATAATTGTAAGGGGTTTGATTTAGTTCATACCTGAATGGTCTTGTGGTTTTCCATTTAAGACTTCCATTTAAGTCTGAATTTTGCAATAAGGAGTTCATGATCTGAGCTATAGTCAGCTCCCTAGGTCCTGGATAGGTTATAAATTTTGTTATCTTGGAAAGTTAAATCATTAAACTCCTTTATCCATTCTATGTGTCTGCTCTTTTGATTAAGCATCCTCAGAATTCAATCTAATGTGCAGTTATTTGGTTTCTGCCTATCCAGGCTATTGAGGTTTTGCAGCTTTTTTGGGTATAGTTCCTTTCCTCCATTTTCAAACTCAGTACTTCCCAGCTTGTTTATGCTATACATCATCTTAGTTAATTATGTTTTAAATGGTAAGGGGGGCATTTCTTCAGTTGAAGATGAATAGGTACAGAGAAAGCTGGCCAGGTCTGCAGGCTCAGAGGTTTCAGGAAAATGTAAGCATTTAAGATTTTGAGGAAACAAGCTGGATGCTTCCTAGTAGCCCATCAGTAAATAATCTGCCTGTAATGCAGGAGATGCAAAGGTATGGTTTTGATCCCTAGGTCAGGTAGATCCTCTAGAGGAGGAAATGGCAACTCACTCCAATATTCTTGCTAGGAAAATCCCATGGACAGAGGAGGCTGGCGGGCTACAGTCCATAGGGTCACAAAGAGTCAGACATGACTGAGCAACTGAGCATTGCAGGAGCAGCAGAAGGCAACAAGGCAGATGTTCCCACCACATATGTTAGGATCCTGTTCTTGCAGAGCAGACTTGCATTGACTAGGAGTTTAACCTTCTTTGAAGTTTAGCTACTCTGATGATTATGTACTATGCCTGACCTCCCTCTATAGGAGATAAAGGCCACTTGTAAGTTATAAAGGCCTCCTGGCTTGCACACTGGCTTTCCATTGGCTATTGATTGGTTTCAGTCTTTTTGTAGTCTTTTTTTTGAGTGTCAAGTGAGCTTAGTAACAGCCATCCAGTCTCACTGTCCTTACAATTACTTTTCCCTTATACTTTTTGAATGCTCGAGATGCAGATCATAGTTCCTTTCCTTCCACCATTTTACCAAGTCAGCTTAATGCCCTCAAAAGCTGTGACTATTGGACCACCACCATGCGCCTAGGACTGTCTGTGATCTGCCTACTTCCAGTGATGGAGCTGACATTGCCAGCTGAGTATCAATCGATTTTATTCCAAAACACAATCACCTTGTTTCCCAAGCCACATCAGGGGCCAACTGTTGCAGAATGAGTTCCCTGAGAATTAGAATCTGATATGAGGTTTCTTTTGAAGAATGTTTGTTAGGGAATAGCCTAATATCAGTATCTATGGTGGGGAGGAGGAATCAGAAGTGAGCAGAGGGAGAAGTTCATCTGTGATGCAAGTTGAACAACAGACTTCATCAAAAAATGCTGAAGCAAAAATGGCCCATGAGAGTTATCCTGCACTGGGCAAAAAATGGTCATGCCTCTATGCCACTGCCTTAATCAGTAAGTAGATGTGACCTCACATGGGAACAGTGAATTTGGGCAAGGGATCTCACTGCAATTTTGCCAATTGAGAGGGGCTGATAGCTTAGTGCTGTTTGCAAAGAGCACTATTTTAACTACTCTCAGTAGTTAAAACAACAGGCTTTTTTTTTTTTCTTTAATTGGAAGAAAACTGCTTTACAATGTTGTGTTGGTGTTTGCAGTACAATGCAAATCAGCCATGATGATACATATTGTAATATATAATGATGTCTCCTCCCTCTTGAACCTCCATCCCTTTCCCCCCATCTCACTCTTCTAGGTCATCACAGAGTGCCAGGCTAGGCTCCCCGTGTTATATAGCAACTTTCACCAGCTAGCCATGAAGATCTAGGAGCATGCCAAGGACTCCACCACAAAGGAGATCCAGCTTTCAAATCTACACAATCTGATCAAAGAGTTTTTACTCTTAATCTCTATGCTATACTCTCTCTCTACAAGGTACTAAATATTTCTACCACTTCGCATACAAGTAAATTAAAACACAACACAGTCATGCTACTCACCCAATATAATCTGAAATTGAACCTTAGTTTTCTTAAAACCAAAAGTTTATGGATCATTTGATTCCTTCTTATATCACCCAGATATCACTTATCCTACTGTGAAATTTCAAAATTGTGCTCATAGTCATTTCCATAATTTTCAGTAAAAATCTATAAATTTTTATGTAATCAGTCACTTAGCTGTAATGCCAAATGTTAGATAACATCAACAAAAATAATCGCTAAGAAGTGATACACTTTTTAAACTAAAAATAAGCAAAACTCAGCCTAATTTCCAAGTAAGTCATAAACAATATGATTCTGAAACACTGTAAAAAATAGAAAACTGGCTTCTGAACATGGCTTAACTGGCTTAGTAGCAACACAAGCAAGCATTCATTAAGTAAATTTATAAAGATGATGCACGGCAAATCAAGCAATATGTTCAATTTGAATTTAACTCCTCTTTCTGTAATTTATAGTACACAAGAAGATGGCTTAAATCACCTTTTTAAACCCTGCTCCTTTTTTATACTATTTCTTTTCTCATACCCATGCTTGGCCCAATGTGAACTACACTCACCAATTCCCTGAAGGCATCCCCAAATTTCCTGTTTTTCTTTGTGCTTTTGATGATCCTGTTCCTTTTGCATAACTTTCTATCTCTACCCACTTTTCCATTAAACATATTTTGCCCTTTATCAACTGACACTTCACTTACCTTTCAAAGTCTATCCACATATTCCATGAAGCCTTTCCTTTACCCCATCAATTGAATCACAGATATAAAATATTCATTGCCTCCAAAGTGTCAAGTATTTCATGTATAATCCCTAGATCAACCTCATAAAACTGGTTTTATTCTCAACTTATTATTAATGGGGATACTGCCCTCACCTACTTTGCCCAAAGTCACACAGCTGTAAAATGACCAACCATCCTGGTTCTCTCAGTGTTAAAACTGAGACCAAGTGGTTTCTCTGAGTGCAAAATCTTCAGTGTTAAAACTGGGACAGTTCTGGCCAATCCAAGACCATCATTCACCCTACTGATAACTGGTAATCTGATGGCTGGGACACAAACACATGTCTATTTTACTTCAAAGCTCAAGTTCTATTACCATGTGTTGCCTCCTCTAAGAACTGTTTTAAATTCCTGTGGTATCTTTTGAAAATTCTTTCATGAAAATTGTTATATCTAGCATTATATCATAATTATCTGTTTACTTGTTAAATTTCCTCCAATAACCTCTTTAAGATATAGGGTTACAACTGATTCATCTTTGAAGCTCAGGTAGCAGCTAGCATAGGACTAGCTGTGGACTTGGTCCCAGTACGTTTCTGGTATTATCACTTACTTCTTTACCTTCTCAGAGTGCTATCTTGACTACCCTGTTTAAATCTGCACTCTACCTTCGCATCCCCCTCTCCCAACCCCCTTAGGATGTTCCAGTTTTCCCTTCTGACACAGCACTATGACCTTTTAACATCCATGGCATACACTCACTGGTTTTTAGTGTTTATTGTCTGGTTCTCTCTGCTATGGCATAAACTCCACAAGGTCAAAATATTTTGTTCACTGTGGTATTCCAATAACCTAAAATAGTGTCAATAATATAGAATATTTTCAATAAGTATTTGTAAATGAATGAATAAATTAGGTTATTTTATTACACGCAAAATGCACAAAAAGTGAAATGACCTGGAATATATCAGGGCCATGAATAGTGCAAGAAAATCACAGAGAATATGTCAGGATGGAGATTTCCTCTAAGCTAAAATTCAGGGCATTTATAGATGATGCTTTCTGTCTCCTCAGCCTATAAAAGACAGATGCTCCTACGTCTCTCTAGAACTGCACTCTTAAATACTGTAGCCACTACGTATGGAACACTTGAATTGCAGCTAGTCTGACTTGAGATATGATGTAAGTGTAAAATACACACGAGATCTCAAAATCTGAGTATGAATAAACGTAAAATATCTTATTAGCATTTTTATATTGATTGCATACTGAAATGGTGATTTTTTTTGATATTAATATATTAGGTTGTCTTGGTCTGTTTGGACTTATGTAACAAATTACATAGACTTGGTGGCTTTTAAACAACAGAAATTTATTTCTCACAGTTCTGGAGACTGGAAAATCCAAGATACAGGTGTCAACAGGCTTGATGTCTGGTCCGAGCCCACATCTTGGTACGGAGACAGCCACCTTCTCTCTGTGTCCTCACATGGAGGAAGGGGAAAGAGAGTTCACTGAGACCTCTTTTATGGGGGCACTTATCCCATTCCAGAGAGCTCTGCCATCCTAACCCAGTCACCCACTGAAGGCCCCTCGCATCCCCTAGTGAAGGGCCTGGAGCAGTCGATACCCACTGAATAAAATTAAAGCCTCTCTGCATCACCCCCTATCAGGCTCAGTGACTGCTCTCAGGACCTCTGCTAGAACACTGCTGCCTCCTCCTTCCCTACTCACAAGCTGCTGGCTCATTCTTCAGCTTTTAACTTCAAGAGCTTATCCAGGGAACATTTCATGACTATCCAAATTAGGTTGTGTCCTTCCTAACAAGCTTTAATAGACATCTTTTTTTCATTTATGTCAATTTCAACTCTACTCTCAACACTATAAACTGTATACAGAGTCTGGGTTTTGCTGTTGCTATTTTAAGTGATTAAGTAATGAGTAAATAATTACATAAATAATGAGTCACTACACACCTTTTTGCCAATAGTTTAAAAGAAAGTAAAACATGATTAGCATCATAAAGTACACAATTTTCACCAAGTAAAATAAAACCCATTATAATCCAATTGGAATAAAACCCAAAGTCACAGGAGATCATATCACAGAATCAGAAAATTCTTGATACAAAAGACACATCAGAACCTCTAGATCAGAGGTTCTAATCTATCCTATTTTCTTCATCCATTCTTTCTTTTTTCACTCGTCCGAGTGATAAATACATAAGTTATTGTGGTGTAGAAACTAGGAGCATGGGCTCTGAAATCAGACCACCTGAGTTGGAGTCCTGAGTTTGCCATTTGTTAGGTGTGTAACATTGGGCACATTACTTAATCTCTGTGCCTCAGTTTTCTTACCTTAAAATGGGGATAGAAACTGTATTACCTTTATAAAGTTGTACATGTAAAATGTCCAAACATTATCTGATACAGTGCTACTGCTGCTAAGTCGCTTCAGTCGTGTCCGACTCTATGCGACCCCATAGACAGCAGTCCACCAGGCGCCCCCGTCCCTGGGATTCTCCAGGCAAGAACACTGGAGTGGGTTGCCATTTCCTTCTCCAATGCATGAAAGTGAAAAGTGAAAGTGAAGTCGCTCAGTCGTATCCGACTATTCGCGACCCCCATGGACTGCAGCCTACCAGGCTCCTCCATCCATGGGATTTTCCAGGCAAGAGTACTGGAGTGGGGTGCCATTGCCTTTCCGATCTGATACACAGTAGTACATAAAATATTACCTATTACCTTTACTACTGTTCGTCAAGCACTGCGATAAATACTGGGAATACATAAGTAAGACTGGAACCCTAATTTCAAGTGCTCACAGCCTAACAGCAGAAGTTTAAAATCTAAGAATCTCAGGTCCAGAGATATTTTACATACTAACGTCTTCTAACAAGAACATCTCTTTCCTAACATATGGAGAAAATAAGTTGTATTTATGCAAATGAAGTCATGTTATTATTCTCAGTAACTGCTAAGATTATCAATGCACCTGTTCTGTGCATAATTTATGTATAAATAAAATATATGAACATATTATTTTCTAGATGGGCATGTCAAATAGAATCTACTAGACATATTTAAAATTAACTACATAATACCAGACAATACACTCCCCACAAATGTGACGTAACCTTATTTTTCATATTGCCTTAATCACTTCCAAGTTTTGTGTCCTTTTTGGGACAAAAAAGAAAGAATATATTTAATTAAAAGTGCATAAACGAACCAGGAATAGTAATCTGGCTAAGAAGACATAATCTAAATCTAATCATGAAAAAAAAATCAGACAAACCCCAAATAAAAAATAAATAAAAAAATTTTAAAAGACAAAATTTGAAGCACCACCAAGCTGGAGGCAAGTTTCCCATTTCTACTTCAGTATCCCTTAGTATGGATGCAAGACCATCTGAAATCAGAAGTAGATGACAGGATACATACAGAGAGAGCTTCAGGAGAATCTCTCTAGTTCTGGAATAGATAAATCTACAGTAAAGTTGGAGAGCTGGAGTTGGAATTCAGCACTCCTCCCATGATAATAAATAGAAGTAGAAAGAAAAATTGCAAAGATGTAGAAGAACTGAATATCAACCAGCTGAAATGTTAGAGTCATGCATCTGAACACAGCAGAGTAGGTATTCGTTTCAGTTGCACCTGAAACATTCACCTGATCATATCCTGAGTCATAACACTTAAAAACAAACAAAATCATACAAAGTATGGTGTCTAACAATAATGAAATCAATCTAGGAATCATAACACAAAGATAATAGGAAAATACTCAAACACTTGGAATTCAGACAACATATTTATAAAATATCCATAGGTTAAAGAGGAAGTTTCAAGGTAAATTTAAAAATATTTTGAACTTAAAGAAAATGAAAATGGAGCATATTAAAATTTATGTGATGCAGCTGAAACAATAGAGAGAAATTTATAGCATTAAATGTTTATATTAGAAATGAAGGAAGGTCACAAATAATGTAAGCTTCAACCTTTAGAAACTAATACAAGAAGATAAAAATAAACCCCAAACAATGATGAGAGGAAATAATAAAGAGCAGAAATCAATGAAACTAAAACTGAAAAATAAAACAGATCACTGAAACCAAAAGCTAGTTCCTTAAGACATCCATTAATTTAGTAAACCTTTGGCAAAACAGATAACATAGAGATCTGAGATACCAACTACCAATACCAGGTATGTAATTAAAGATATCATTACAGATCCAACAGATATTAAAGGATAACAAAAATGATTATGAATAATTACCTGCACAAATTCAATAGCTTAAATGAGATAAACCAATTCCTCAGGAATCTTTTACACTAACAAAACTCAACGAAGATGAAAATAGATAACATAGATGATTGTGTGATGATTAAAGAAATTTAATTCATATTTAAAATATTATAAAAAAAGAAATCTCTAGACCCAAACGTATATATGAGCAATAACACAAAATCTATATATTTTTCTCCAAGACATAGAATAAGGAACATTTCCAAGCTCATTACAGTGCTACCTTGAGACCAAATAAGGACAACACAAGAAAACTAAAAACCAAAATCCTAAACAAAGTACTAGCATATCAAATTCAGCAATATAGTAATATAACAATAACAGTATACCATGATAAAGTGAGGTGTATCCAGGAAAACAAGATGATACAATATTCAAAAATGGAGCAATGTCATCTACCATGCTAAAAGTCCTTAAAGAAGAAAAAATGGTCACATGATTATATCCAGTGATGGAGAAAAATCATGGTAAAGAGCACACACATAAAACCTGCAGTTAACATCATGCTTAAGAGTAAAGGCTCTTGAGAGTCTCTTGGACTGCAAGGAGATCCAACCAGTCCATCCTAAAGGAGATCAGTCCTTGGGTGTTCTTTGGAAGGACTGATGCTAAAGCTGAAACTCCAGTAGTTTGGTTACCTCATGTGAAGAGTTGACTCATTGGAAAAGATTCTGATGCTGGGAGGGATTGGGGGCAGGAGGAGAAGGGGACAACAGAGGATGAGATAGCTGGATGGTATCACCGACTCGATGGACGTGAGTTTGAATGAACTCCAGGAGTTGGTGATGGACAGGGAGGCCTGGCGTGCTGCAATTCATGGGGTCACAAAGAGTCGGACACGACTGAGTGACTGAACTGAACTGAACTAAGAGTAAAAGATGCTGCTGTCCCCCTAAAACATATAAAGATAATTGCTTTTCAGTTTCATTGATTTCTGCTCTTTATTATTTCCTCTCTGGTCTTTGCTTTGGGTTTATTTTTATCTTCTTAAATGTTTGTTCCTACCACTCCTTGTCATCACACTGGAAGTCTTGGCCAGTGCAACAAGGCAAATGAGATAGAAAGGAGGAAAGGAAGAGTAAAAGGGAGGAAAGCAATGTACAGGAAGTCCTCTGCATACAAATCTTCAAGCTGAGAACTTCCGAAGGCACAAAGGTCTGTTTCATCAACATCAGGCATGAGTGAGATTGCAGCTTGTCCTCTGTCTCCTGTTGCTGAGGAGCTCTGTCGGCTGGCAGAGCTCTACCATTTTCACTCTGTCAATTTCCACACCTTGCCTTCCTCCAATCAGTTACTTTTACTGCCTGTTCACTCGATGCCAGCTCCTGTAGGCCAACTGTTGTACTGTACTACTGTACTTATCAAGGTACTATAGATTAAAATGTTTTGTGTTTGTTTGTTTTCATGTGTTATTTTTGTGAAAAGCATTATGAACCTATCACAGTACCTACTACATAGCTGACTGTGTTAGTTGGGTTCCTTGGCTAACACTGTTGAACTTACAAACAAATTGGGCTTATGGTCGCACTCTCAGAATGGAACTCATTTTCCCATAGGGAACAAACTGTATACAGATTTGTAAAGAAGAAACAGAACTGCCCCTGTTCACAAAGGACAGAACTACCTACCTAGAAAATACAATAGAATTCATAAAAAACTATTTGAAGTATTAAATCAGTTTAGAAATGTCATAACAACCTAGAATAGCAAAAACACTTTTGGAAAAAAAAATAAAGTTGAAGCAATCATACCACCTGATGATCAGAATTACTACAGTCTACAAAATAGTGTGGTAATGATAAAGAAATAGATGCATAAATTAATGAAGCTGAATAGAATCAAAAATTAGACCCAGACAAAGATGGTCAATGATTTTTTTTTTACAAATTTGCAAAGATAATTTAAAGAAGAAAGAATACTTTTTCAATAAACTGTATTGGAATAATTTGACATCCAAAAGCAACAAAATTAAGTTAGATGGAAGCCTTGCATTTTATACACAATTTAACTATAAATTAACCATAGTTCTAAACGTACAGCTTCAAACTACAAAACTTCCATGAGAAGATGTTTGTGATTTAGGTTAAAGATTTTTTAGATATGACATAAAACTCAATCAATAAAAGTTAAATGAATCTTACTTCATCAAAATAAAAATGTTTGCTATGTAAAATACATTTTCAAGAGAATGAAAAGACAAATGACATATGAGAGGAACTATTCACAGATCATGCATCTAACAGAGAACGGAGTATATAAAGAACCCTCAAAACTCAGTGGCAGAAAAGGAAATAACCCAGTTAAAAAGTGTGCAGAAGACTTAAAGAGACTCTCTACCAAGAGGATGTGAATGAAAAAATAAGTACTTTTTAAAATGTACAATATTACTAGCCATTAGGGAAATGCAAACTAAAACTAGAATGAGAGCCCACTAAATTTCTGTTAGAATAACCAAGATAGTAAAATACAACACCAGGTTCAGGCAAGCATGCAGAACAACTGGGACTCTCATCCAGTGCTGGTGGTCATGCAAAATGGTGTAGACATTTCAGGGAAGAGAATCATACTTTCTTATAAAGCCAAACATATACTTAACATATAACCCAGCCACCCTACTCCTAGGCATGTACTGTAGAGAAATATTTACAAGAAAACTTATCATTACACAAATACTTGTACACAGATGTTCACAGTCATTCTATTCACAACTACAAAAAATTGCAAAGAATTGAAATATACTTCATGGGTGAATGCATAAGCAAGTCATAGTACATCCAGAAAATGAAACACTCCTTAGAAGTTTGAAAAACAGAATTATTGATATATGTAACAGCTTGAATGAATCTTCAAGGCGTTATGGTGAGTTAAAGAAGCTTGCCTCAGAAGATTACATGCTACATGATTCCATTTATATAATATTCTGGGGAAAAAAAATGATATGACAGAGAACACATGAGCAGTTGCCAAGGGTAGGTTGTGGGGAGAGAGTGATTACAAAGGGGTAACACTGAAATTGGGGTGATACAATTTTACCCTGATTATGGACCAACTACATCATCTACTTATGTGTTACAATTCATAGAACTCAATGGCAAAAATCAACTTTACTGTATGGTCATCTTAATAACTTAATTTAAAAATACCTAAGAGAGAATTTGTCAGATCATAGGTAGGTTTAGTTTTATTTTTAAAATCCCAAACTTTTTCTAAAGTGATTAAATGGTACATTTTATATTTTCATCAGTAATAAATGAGAATTTCAGTTGTTCTGCATTCTAATAAAAATTTAGTATTACTAGTCTTTCTAATATTATCCATTCTAATGGGTATGGAATTATATCTTATTGAAGTCTCTATATGATTTTTTAATCACTACATATTCTGTAATTTGCCACTCTCACAATTAACTCAGACCACACTTAGGGAAGTTTTTGACTCTTTCTTTCTGTAGGAAGTACAAAGAATTCATTACCCATAGACACCTAGGTTTATCTAGCCAACATATGTGGACTTATTTTAATATTGTCATTCCAGAAACAAATTGATAGAGAAAGTGGGGCTGAAAACACATGTGATCAACCTCTCCCATTTATTCAATTCTTAAGCATCATGAAGTTATCAATATTTTAGAGATATAAGGATCTCTAGAGATCATATTCTCCAAACCTTTCATTTTACAAATCAATAAATGAAGACCATAGAGATTGTATTGCTTTGCCTGGGTCATATATCTACCTAGTGTTACAATGCTGAGGAGTTGAAAATCATATCTTCAATGTTATCATGACATTGACTGGGAAGAACTATTAATGAATCAAAATTATTTTAGAAGCATATTCCAGGAATGTATTCATTCATATGACAAATACTGAGTACCTCTCAATGCCAGACATTATACCAGGTTCTGAGGATGTGGAAAGAAGCAGTAAACATTTCAAGGAAACGTAGAATCTAGTTAAGATACAAATGCATCTCATTCTATATACTATATGCCATGTGCTGTATACAAAACATAGCATAAAGTGGACAGTGCTCCAGTAGGAAAATGAAGTTCTTTAATTGCACTGGGAAAGTCAAGGAAGGCTTCACTGATTGAAGTGATATTTGATTTAGACTTTGAGTGAAAGAAATTATACTTCTGTTTAAGATGAGATACCAATGGAATTATGGAGAGTTTCTAATATTTAAATTAAGATGACATATAAATACAGAAAATGTATGTAATCATTTCAAATACAGACTAACTTCCACATCTTCTGAGAAGTAGTTAGCATAAAAGAGAAGAATAAGAAAAAAATCAAGTAACTTTGAAACGAGTTTGGTGGATGTTTTGGTCAAAAAAAAGACGGGAAGCCATCCCAGTGGGGAAGAAAACAATTTTTTTTGGTTTGGGTAACCAAAGCATCATGAGCTGTGGATTGTTTTTAAATGTTATAATAAACATAGACACATATAACTCATTTTGCTCTTAATTCTAAAAATATATCATAATTGGAGATGAGCCAAGTGAGGTGACATAAACTGGTTTAGTACTATAATCAAATAAATAATGAAATTAATTGGACATTCCAAATTAGTGCCTAATTTTTATATTTCTACATGGTAATTAGTGACAATTATTAAATACTCATGTTTGCAATATTATTTTTACCCAATCAAACCAAATATTTGCAGGTCCAGTTAATGAAAGGAAAAGGGAGAATGGCAGAGTGGAAAGTTTACAATATGCCACCTAAAAATGTCATACTAACTCAAACCAGGTCTTTGACTTCCCTATCAGTAAGTAAACATAGACTTGGACTTCGAAGACCATTGTCAGCATCATCCATAGCAGTTACAATCTAATAAACTGCATAGCAGTTATTATACCAACTTTAGTATCTCAGTGTATTCCTACTAATCCACTTTGAAGATAAGACAAAAGCAGTACAAAGAATTTAAATAATTGGTCTAGAGTCATATGATAAGTAAAACAGAGGAAACTTTGCACATCATGTCTCAATTTCCAGCAAAAATTTGGTGGAAGCTTAGCTTTAAATCATTATCTTTCTCTAAAAGGCCATAAAGGAAACAAGGACAATAAGAAAAATGCAAATTTGATTTTCAACAAAGGCAGAAGAAACACCTGGCAACTAAAAATTTTGTGTAGAAATTCTGAATTCAGAGCTGGTAGCAGAGCCTTGCATAAAACTGTGCTGGGGTATAATACAAGTTAAGGAGAAGAGTAGGGAAAGCATGGGAAAACGAACCAGCAGACCTGGAGAAGGACCCATTCTGACTGGAGCTACTGTGAGGAGAAGGAGCATAGGGAGAAGCAGAGAGAGAGGGCTCAGGCTGCAGAGGGAGAGAAGGCCATGAAACAATAAAAAACAAATCTTCTGAATATTAGGGAATCCCCCAAAGGCAGCTGCTGTCTGCTCATGGCAACAGCAGAGTCCAACCTGTAGAAGTTTAGGTATGGCAACAGAAATCTCCTTGAACCACCTCAGGTTCAAGAAGTAGAGGAAACAGTCTTTCATCTTCCCCATCGTGTGCTTCTTGTAAAAAAAAAAGAAGAGCTGGTCCCAAAAGAATAAAACTTAATGAAGTATGTGAAAGAGAAAAGGAACAGACACCACATGCACACAACAATACCATGTTTTCAAAATGTGAAAAAAGCAATAAAACTTGCCTACAGAAAAATAGATGGGGAAACAGTGGAAGCAGTGTCAGACTTCATTTTTCTGGGCTCCAAAATCACTACAGATGGTGACTGCAGCCATGAAATTAAAAGACGCTTACTCCTTGGAAGGAAAGTTATGACCAACCTAGATAGCATATTGAAAAGCAGAGACATTACTTTGCCAACAAAGGTTCGTCTAGTCAAGGCTATGGTTTTTCCTGTGGTCATGTATGGATGTGAGAGTTGGACTGTGAAGAAAGCTGAGCAGTGAAGAATTGATGCTTTTGAACTTTGTGTTGGAGAAGACTCTTGAGAGTCCCTTGGACTGCAAGGAGATCCAACCAGTCCATTCTGGAGGAGATCAGCCCTGGGATTTCTTTGGAAGGAATGATGCTAAAGCTGAAACTCCAGTACTTTGGCCACCTCATGCGAAGAGTTGACTCATTGGAAAAGACTCTGATGCTGGGAGGGATTGGGGGCAGGAGGAGAAGGGGACGACAGAGGATGAGATGGCTGGATGGCATCACTGACTCGATGGACGTGAGTCTCAGTGAACTCCGGGAGTTGGTGATGGACAGGGAGGCCTGGTGTGCTGTGATTCATGGGGTCACAAAGAGTCAGACACGACTGAGCGACTGATCTGATCTGATCTGATAGAAAAATATTCACCAGAAAATATTATCATTAGCAGATGAAAATTTCAAACCAAATCTTTTTAGAGAAAATAATGAAGCAATCATGATTCTGAAGGAAGATCACAAAACAGAAATATAAAAACTCAGGGAAGAAATGGCCAGAAAACAGTCAGTAATAATGTGACAACAGGAGATGAATCAAGAACTTGAAAAGGTTGGGTTAAAAAAAAAAAAAAGAAAACAGAATAAAAAAGACCAAAAGATGTCAGAAATAAGGGTAAACTTGAAGGAAAAGAGACTGTTAAAAAAGCCTTTAACAAAATTCAAACACATTGTCATTAGACAATTTTGAAAAAATAAAAATAACAATAGAATACTGTTTGAATAAACTACAGTTTATATGCACACAATGGAGTACTATGCAACTGTAAATATTAATTAGTAAGATATATATGAACTTAAATAGAGTGATTTCCAGAAAATGTTATTAAGTGATAGAGATACCTTTATATGCAAAAAAAAAAAAAAAGAAAAGAGAAATAAAATGGCTAATTTATCTTTTTATATTTACAGAAGGAAAAACAGGATATAAACCTAGTAACAAAAAAATTGGTTATCTGTGGGGGAGTATTATGAAGGTGAAAGGGACAAAAAAGGCCATGGCATTTCTCTAAGAAAGTATAACATTTCCATAATTATGACTTGTGGAAGCATGACAATATTCTACATATTCTAGAAATAAAAATTGATCACCAAGGGGCAGAAAACAAAAAATTAAAAGTAAAACCAAACAAAACCAATGTATGCCATTGTATTTCAAATGAATTACAATAATACTAAAAATAAAGGAATAAATTCAATATTTTTATTTTTTAATTGAAGGATAATTGCTTTACAGACTTTTATTGTTTTCTGTCAAACTTCAACATGAATCAGCCATAGGTATACATATATCCCCTCTTTTTTTATATTCCCTCCCAACCTCCCCATCCCACCCCTCTAGGTTGATACAGAGCCCCTGTTTCAATTTCTTGAGCCATACAACAAATTCCCATAGGCTATCTATTTTACATAATGGAATGTATGTTTCCGTGTTACTCTTTCCATACATCTCACCCTCTCCTCCCCTCTCTCCATGTCCATAAGTCTATTCTCTATATCTGTTTCCCCATTGTTGCCCTGTAAATAAATTCTTCAGTACCATTTTTCTAGATTCCGTATGTATGCGTTAGAATACGATATTTACCTTTCTCTTTCTGACTTACTTCACTCTGCAAAATAGGTTCTAGGTTCACCCACCTTATGAGAACTGACTCAAATGAATTCCTTTATATGGCTGGGTAATATTCCTTTGTGTATATGTACCACAATATCTTTATCCATTCATCTGTTGATGAAGCATCTAGCTTGCTTCCATGTTCTAGCTATTGTAAATAGTGTTGCAGTGAACAAAGGGGATACATGCGTCTCTTTCAATTTTGGTTTCCTCAGGGTATATGCCTAGGAGTGGGAATGCTGGGTGGCTGGATCATCGAAAAAGCAAGAGAGTTCCAGAAAAACATTTATTTCTTCTTTATTGACTACGCCAAAGCCTTTGACTGTGTGGATCACAATAAACTGTGGAAAATTCTGAAAGAGATGGGAATACCAGACCACCTGACCTGCCTCTTGAGAAACCTATATGCAGGTCAGGAAGCAACAATTAGAACTGGACATGGAACAATAAACTGGTTCCAAATAGGAAAAGGAGTATGTTAAGGCTGCATATTGTCACCCTGCTTATTTAACTTATATGCAGAGTACATCATGAGAAACGCTGGGCTGGAAGAAGCATAAGCTGCAATCAAAATTGCCAGGAGAAATATTAATAACCTCAGCTATGTAGATGACACCACCCTTATGGCAGAAAGTGAAGAGGAACTCAAAAGCCTCTTGATGAAAGTGAAAGAGGAGAGTGAAAAAGTTGGCTTAAAGATCAACATTCAGAAAACTAAGATCATGGCATCCAGTCCCATCACTTCATGGGAAATAGATGAGGAAACAGTGGAAACAGTGTCAGACTTTATTTTGGAGGGCTCCAAAATCACTGCAGATGGTTATTGCAGCCATGAAATTAAAAGATGCTTACTCCTCGGACGAAAAGTTATGACCAACCTAGATAGCATATTCAAAAGCAGAGACATTGCTTTGCCAACAAAGGTCCATCTAGTCAAGGCTTTGGTTTTCCCAGTGGTCATGCATGGATGTGAGAGTTGGACTGTGAAGAAAGCTGAGTGCTGAAGAATTGATGCTTTTGAACTGTGGTGTTGGAGAAGACTCTTGAGAGTCCCTTGGACTGCAAGGAGATCCAACCAGTCCATCCTAAAGGATATCAGTCCTGGGTGTTCATTGGAAGGACTGATGTTGAAGCTGAAACTCCAGTACTTTGGCCACCTCGTGTGAAGAGTTGACTCATTGGAAAAGACCCTGATGCTGGGAGGGATTGGGAGCAGGAGGAGAAGGGGACAACAGAGGATGAGATGGCTGGATGGCATCACCAACTCGATGGACGTGAGCTTGGGTAAACTCCGGGAATTCGTGATGGACAGGGAGGCCTGGTGTGCTGTGATTCATGGGGTCACAAAGAGTTGGGCCCGACTGAGCGACTGAACTGAACTTAACTGAACTGATGATGGTTTTATTCCTATTTTTTAAAGGAATCTCCATACCATCTTCCATAGTGGCTGTATCGATTTACATTCCCACCAACAGTGCAAGACGATTCCCTTTTCTCCACACCCTCTCCAGCATTTATTGTTTGTAGACTTTTTGTTGATGGCCATTCTGACTGATGTGAGGTGATATCTCATTACAGTTTTGATTTGCATTTCTCTAATAATGAACGATGTTGAGCATCTTTTCATGTGTTTGTTAGCCATCTGTATGTCTTCTTTGGAGAAATGTCTGTTTAGGTCTTTTTCCCACTTTTTGAGTTGGGTTGTTTTTTTGTCTTTTGTTTTTTTTTCCCCCTGGCATTAAGTTGTATGAGCTGCTTGTATATTTTGGAAATTAATCCTTTGTCAGTTGTTTCATTTGCCATTACTTTCTCCCATTCTGAGGGTTGTCTTTTCACCTTGCTTATAGTTTCCTTTGCTGTGCAAAAGCTTTTAAGTTTAATCAGGTCCCACTTGTTTACTTTTGTTTTATTTCCATTACTTTAGGAGGTGGGTCATAGAGGATCTTGCTTCATGTCGTCGAGTGTTTGGCCTGTTTTCCTCTAAGAGTTTTATAGTTTCTGGTCTTATATTTAGGTCTTTAATCCATTTTGAGTTTATCTTTGTGTATGGTGTTAGGAATTGTGCTAATTTCATTCTTTTACATGTAGCTATCCAGTTTTCCCAGCACCATTTATTGAAGAGGCTGTCTTTGCTCCATTGTATATTCTTGCCTCCTTTGTAAAAAATAAGGTATCTGTAGGTGAATGGGTTTATTTCTGGACTTTCTATCTTGTTCCATTGGTCTATATTTCTGTTTTTGTGCCAGTACCATACTGTCTTGATGACTGTGTAAGTGTTAATTGCTCAGTCATGTCTGATTCTTTGTGACCCCATGGACTGTAGCCCGCCAGGCTCCCCTGTCCATGGAATTCTCCAGGAAGAATACTGGAGTGGGTTGCCATTTCCTCCTTCAGGGATCTTCCCAACCCAGGGATTTAATCTGGGTTTCCTGCATTGCAGGCAGATTCTTTACCATCTGAGCCATGAGGGAAGCCCCATAGTGTAGCATTGATTGTATTGATGACTATAGCATTGTAATATAATCCAAAGTCAGGAAGGTTGATTTCCAGCCCCATTCTTCTTTCTCAAGACTGCTTTGGCTATTTGGGGTCTTTTGTGTTTCCATATGAATTGCGAAATTTTTTGTTCTAGTTCTGTGAAAAATGCCATTGGTACATCGATAGGGATCACACTGAATCTGTAGATTGCATTTGGTAGTATAGTAATTTTCACAATATTGATTCTTCCTACCCAGGAACATGGAATATCTCTCCATCTGTTTATGTCATCTTTTATTTCTTTCATCAGTGTCTTATAATTTTCTGTGTACAGTTCTTTTTGTCTCCTTAGATAAGTTTATTCCTAGATATTTAATTCTTGTTGTTGCAATGGTGGATGGGATTGATTCCTTAATTTTTATTTTTGCTTTTTCATTGTTAGTATATAGAAATGTAAGTGATTTCTGTGTATTGACTTTGAATCCTGCAACTTTGCTAAATTCACTGATTAGCTCTAGTAATTTTCTGATACTATCTTTAGGGTTTTCTATGTACAGTATCATGTCATCTGCAGACAGTGAGAGTTTTACATCTCTTCTGATCTGGATTCCTTTTTTTGCTTTCTCTGATTGCTGTAGCTAGGACTTCAAAAACTACGTTGAATAACAGTGGTGAAAGTGGACACCCTTGTCTTGTTCCTGATCTTAGGGGGAATGTTTTCAATTTTTCACCATTGAGAATAATGTTTGCTGTAGGCTTATGATATATGGCCTTTACTATGTTGAGGTAGGTTCCTTCTATGCCCATTTTATGAAGAGTTTTTAACATAAATGGATGCTGAATCTGTTAAAGGGTTTTTCTACATCTATTCAGATTATCATATGGTTTTTATCTTTCAATCTGTTAATATGGTGTATCACATTGATTGATTTGCATATATTGAAGAATCCTTGCATCCCTGGAATAAACACAAGTTGATCATAGTGTATGAGCTTTTTGATGTGTTGCTGAATTCTGTTTGCTAAAATTTTGTTGAGGATTTTTGCATCTATGTTCATCAGTGATATTGGCCTGTAGTTTTCGTTTTGTGTGTGTGTTGTCTTTGGTTTTGGAATCAGGGTGATGGTGGCCTTGTAGAATGAGTTTGGAAATGTTCCTTCCTCTGTAATTCTTTGAAAGAGTTTTAGAAGGGTAGGCATTTGCTCTTCCCTAAATGTTTGATAGAATTCTCCTGTGAAGCCATCTGGTCCTGGGCTTTTGTTTTATGGGAGATATTTTATGACAGCTTCAATTTCAGTGCTTGTAATTGGGTTGTTCATAATTTCTATTTCTTCCTGGTTCAGTCTTGGAAGATTGAGCTATTCTAAAAATCTGTCTATTTCTTCCAGGTTATCCACTTTATTGCCATATAGTTGTTCATAATAGTCTCTTATTATCCCTTGTATTTCTGCACTGTCTGTTGTAACATCTCCTTTTTCATTTCTAATTTTGTTGATTTGATTTTTCTCTGTTTTTTTTTTTTCTTGATAAGTCTGGCTAAAGGCTTGTCAATTTCCTTTATCTACTCAAAGAACCAGCTTTTAGTTTTGTTAATCTTTACTATTGTTTCTTTCATTTTTTCCCTTTATTTCTGGTCTGATTTTTATGACTTATTTCCTTCTGCTAATGTTGGGGGTTTTTGTTCTTTTTCCAGTTGTTTCAGGTGTAAAGTTAGGTTGTCTATTCAATGTTTCTATTGTTTCTTGAGGTAGGATTTATTGCTATAAACTTCCCTCTTAGAACTGCTTTTGCTGCATCTCATAGGTTTTGAGTTGTCATGGTTTCATTGTCATTTGTTTCTAGAATTTTTTTATTTTCCTTTTGATTTTTTCAATTACTTGTTGGATATTTAGAAATGTATTGTTTAATTTCATGTATTTGTATCTTTTACAGTTTTTTTCTTGTAATTGAAATCTAGTCTCATGGTGTTGTGGTCATAGAAGATGCTTGATACAATTTCAATTTTCTTAAATTTAATGAGATTTGACTTGTGACCCAAGATGTGATCTATCCTGGAGAATCTTCCATGTGCACTTGAGAAGAAGGTTTATTCTTCTGCATTTGGATGGAATGTCCTGTGGATATCAATGAGACCCAGCTCATCTAATGTATCATTTAAGACTTGTGTTTCCTTAATATTTTCTGTTTTGATGATCTGTCCATTGATGTGAGCTGGGTATTGAAGTCTCCTACTATTATTGTGTTATTGTCAATTTCTCCTTTTATGTCTGTTATGTTGTCTTTTTGACAAACACCTCTATGTATTGAGGTGGTCCTATGTTGGATTCATCAGTTCAGTTCAGTCACTCAGTCGTGTCCGACTCTTTGTGACCCCATGAATTGCAGCACACCAGACTTCCCTGTCCATCACCAACTCCCAGAGTTCACTCAAACTCACCACTATCGACTCGGTGATGCCATCCAGCCATCTCATCCTCTGTCCTCCCTTTTTCCTACTGCCCCTAATCCCTCCCAGCATCAGAGTATTTTCCAATGAGTCAACTCTTTGCATAAGGTGGCCAAAGTACTGGAGTTTCAGCTTTAGCATCATTTCTTCCAAAGAAATCCTAGGGCTGATCTCCTTTAGAATGGACTGGTTGGATCTCCTTGGAGTCCAAGGGACTCCCAGGAGTCTTCTCCAACAACACAGATGAAAAGCATCAATTCTTCAGCGCTCAGCTTTCTTCACATCCAACTCTCACATCCATGCATGACCACTGGAAAAACCATAGCTTTGACTAGATGGACCTTTGTTGGCAAAGCAATGTCTCTGCTTTTGAATATGCTATCTAGGTAGGTCATAACTTTCCTTCCAAGGAGTAAATGTCTTTTAATTTCATGGCTGCAGTCACCATCTGTAATGATTTTGGAACCCCAAAAATAAAGTCTGACACTGTTTCCGCATCTATTTCCCATGAAGTGATGCAGAGGAACCAGAGATCAAATTGCCAACATCCGCTGGATCATGGAAAAAGCAAGAGAGTTCCAGAAAAATATCTATTTCTGCTTTATTGACTATGCAAAAGCCTTTGACTGTGTGGATCACAATAAACTGGAAAATTCTGAAAGAGATGGGAATACCAGACCACCTGATCTGCCTCTTGAGAAATTTGTATGCAGGTCACGGAGCATCAGTTAGAACTGGACATGGAACAACAGACTGGTTCCAAATAGGAAAAGGAGTTTGTCAAGGCTGTATATTGTCACCCTGTTTATTTAACTTATATGCAGAGTACATCATGAGAAACGCTGGACTGGAAGAAACACAAGCTGGAATCAAGATTGCTGGGAGAAATATCAATAACCTCAGATATGCAGATGACACGACCCTTATGGCAGAAAGTGAAGAGGAACTCAAAAGCCTCTTGATGGAAGTGAAAGTGGAGAGTGAAAAAGTTGGCTTAAAGCTCAACATTCAGAAAATGAAGATCATGGCATCTGGTCCCACCACTTCATGGGAAATAGATGGGGAAACAGTGGAAACAGTGTCAGACTTTATTTTGGGGGGCTCCAAAATCACTGCAGATGGTGACTGCAGACATGAAATTAAAAGACGCTTACTCCTTGGAAGGAAAGTTATGACCAACCTAGATAGCATATTGAAAAGCAGAGACATTACTTTGCCAACAAAGGTTCGTATAGTCAAGGCTATGGTTTTTCCTGTGGTCATGTATGGATGTGAGAGTTGGACTGTGAAGAAGGCTGAGCACCAAAGAATTGATGCTTTTGAACTGTGGTGTTGGAGAAGAGTCTTGAGAGTCCCTTGGACTGCAAGGAGATCCAACCGGTCCATTCTGAAGGAGATCAGCCCTGGGATTTCTTTGGAAGGAATGATGCTAAACCTGAATCTCCAGTATTTTGGCCACCTCATGCAAAGAGTTGACTCATTGGAAAAGACTCTGATGCTGGGAGGGATTGGGGGCAGGAGGACAAGGGGACGACAGAGAATGAGATAGCTGGATGACATCACTGAATCAATGGACGTGAGTCTGAGTGAACTCCAGGAGTTGGTCATGGACAGGGAGGCCTGGCGTGCTGCAGTTTATGGCCTCACAAAGAGTCAGACATGACTGAGCGACTGATCTGATCCGATGTGATCTGATGGGGCCAGATGCCATGATTTTCATTTTCTGAATGTTGAGCTTTAAGCCAACTTTTTCACTCTCCACTTTCACTTTCATCAAGAGGCTTTTGAGTTCCTCTTCACTTTCTGCCATAAGGGTGGTGTCATCTGCATATCTGAGGTGATTGATATTTCTCCCGGCAGTCTTGATTCCAGCTTGTGCTTCTTCCAGCCCGGCATTTCTCATGATGTACACTGCATATAAGTTAAATAAGCAGGGTGACAATATACAGCCTTGATGTACTCCTTTTCCTATTTGGAACCAGTCTGTTGTTCTATGTCCAGTTCTAACTGTTGCCTCCTGACCTGCATATAGGTTTCTCAAGAGGCAGGTCAGGTGGTCTGGTATCCCCATTTCCTTCAAAATTTTCCACAGTTTATTGTGATCCACACAGTTAAAAGCTTTGGCATAGTCAGTAAAGCAGAAATAGATGTTTTTCTGGAACTCGCTTGCTTTTATGATGATCTAGCAGATGTTGGCAGAAAAGGCAATGACACCCCACTCCAGTACTCTTGCCTGGCAAATCCCATGGATGGAGGAGCCTGGTAGGCTGCAGTCCATGGGGTCACTAAGAGTCAGACATGACTGAGCAACTTCACTTTCACTTTTCACTTTCCTGCATTGGAGAAGGAAGTGGCAACCCACTCCAGTGTTCTTGCCTGGAGAATCCCAGGGACGGGGAGCCTGGTGGGCTGCCGTCTCTGGGGTCGCACAGAGTCGGACACGACTGAAGCGACTTAGCAGCAGCAGCAGCGGATGTTGGCGATTTGATCTGTGGTTCCTCTGTCTTTTCTAAAACCAGCTTGAACATCTGGAAGTTCATGGTTTACGTATTGCTGACGCCTGGCTTGGAGAATTTTGAGCATTACTTTACTAGCGTGTGAGATGAGTGCAATTGTGCGGTAGTTTAAGCATTCTTTGGCATTGCCCTTCTTTGGGATTGGGATGAAAATTGATCTTTTTCAGTCCTGTGGCCACTGCTGAGTTTTCCAAATTTGCTAGATTTTCCAAATTTGTTGCATTCATAGATATTTGCAATTGTTATGTCTTCCTCTTGGATATCCCTTGATCATTATGTAGGTCCTTCCCTATCTCTTGTAATTTTATTTATTTTATGGTCTATTTGTCTGATATGAGGATTGTTACTCTGGCTTTCTTTTACCTCCAGTTTGCACGGAATACATATTTCCATCCTCTCATTTCAGTCTATATGTGTCTTTAGGTCTGCAGTGGGTTTCTTGTAGACAGTGTATAAATAGGTCTTGTTTTTGTATCCATTCTGCCAATCTGTTTTGGTTTGAGCATTTAATCCATTACATTTATAGTAATTATTGATATCTATGTACCTATTGCCATTTTATTAATTGTTTGGGATTAATTTTGTAGATCTTTTCTTTCTCTTGCATTTCCTGACTGTATAAGTCCCTTTAACATTTGTTGTAAAGCTGGTTTGGTGGTACTGAATTCTCTTAACTTTTGCTTGTCTGAAAGGTTTTTTATTTCTCCATCAATTTTGTATGAGATCCTTGCCAGGTACAGCAATCTTGGTTGTAGATTTTTCCCTTTCAGTACTTTATATATATCTTGCCATTCCCTTCTGGTCTGCAGAGTTTCTGCTGAAAGATCTGATGTTAAATGTATGGGGTTTCCCTTGCTGCTTTTAATATTCTTTCTCTGTGTTTAGTCTTTGTCAGTTTGATTAGTATGTGTCTTGGTGTGTTTCTCCTTGGGTTTATCCTACATGGGACTCTTTGTGTCTCTTGAATTTAATTGACTATTTCCTTTTCCATGTTGGGGAAATTTTCAACTATAATCTCTTCAAAAACTTTCTCATACCCTTTCTTTTTCTCTTTTTCTTCTGGGACCCCTATAATTCAAATGTTGGTACATTTGATATTGTCCCAGAGGTCTCTGAGACCATCCTCAGTTCTTTTCATTCTTTTTACTTTATTCTGCTCTTAAGAACTTATTTCCACCATTTTATATTCCTGCTCACTGATTCATTCTTCTGCTTAAGATATTCTGCTATTGATTCCTTTTAGAGTATTTTTTTAGTTTCAATAATTGTGTTGTTTGCCTCTGTATGTTTATTCTTTAATTCTTCTAGGTCTTTATTAATTGATTCTTGCATTTTCTCCATTTTGTTCTCCAGGTTTTTGATCATCTTTACTATCGTTCTGAATTCTTTTTCAGGTAGTTTGCCTATTTCCTCTTGATTTATTTGGATTTCTGTGTTTCTACTTTGTTCCTTCATTTGTGTAGTATTTCTCTGCCTTTTCATTATTTTTCTTTAACTTATTGTGTTTGAGGTCTCCTTTCCCCAGGTTTCAAGGTTGAATTCTTTCTTCCCTTTGGTTTCTGCCCTCCTAAGTTTATGACTTAGCAGCAGCAGCAGCAAGTTTGGTCCAGTGGTTTGTGCAAGATTTGTATACGCTGAGATTTGTGCTGAGTTTTTTTTTTTTTTTCCTCTTTCTTTTTTTAAATTTATTTATTTTAATTGGAGGCTAATTACTTTACAATATTGTATTGGTTTTGCCATACATCAACATGAATCCGCCACGGGTGTATACGTGTTCCCCATCCTGAACCCCCTCCCACCTCCCTCCCTGTACCATCCCTCTGGGTCATCCCACTGCACCAGCCCCAAGTATCCCGTATCCTGCATCGAACCTGGACTGTGCTGAGTTTTTGTTTGTTTGTTTGTTTTTCCTCTGATGGGCAAGACTGAGTGAGGTGGTAATCCTACCTGCTGATGACTGGCTTTGTGTTTTTGTTTTGTTTGTTGTTTAAATGAGACGTCCTGCACAGGGTGCTACTGGTGGTTGGGTTATGCCCAGTCCTGTATTCAAGTGGTTTCCTTTGTGTGAGCTCTCACTATTTGATACTCCCTAGGGTTAATTCTCTGGTAATCTCGGGTCTTGGAGTCAGTGCCCCCAGTCCAAAGGCTCAGGGCTTGATCTCTGGTGAGGAACGAAGATTCCACAAGTGGTTTCTTATGGCATTAAGTGAGATTAAAACAAATACCCGAAAATGAGAAACCAAAGATGGACCCCAGACTAATTGTGGTTACAAAATCAGGCAAATAATAATTAAAATAATGTAATATACACGTATACATATACACCCATAAGCGAAATAAAAACAGTCCATCAAAAATAAAGTTCAGTAGTTTGACCCAGACAACAAAGGAAATCAAAAGTTATATCTACCAGTTAAGAAAAATACTAACTAAAGCAGAAATTGGAAAGCAAAACTAAAGCAAGGTGCCAAGTGGGGAATAAAGCAATGAAAACAGAACTAGCAAATATGTTGAGAGGAAAGAAAAAAAAGAGAGAACTGATATGCAAAGCTAAATAGAGGTAGATGAAGAAGATTTATCTACAGTAAAGATTAACTGAAAGGGGAAAAGAACAGTAGGAAAAGCAAACAAAGAAACAAATGTAGTAAAAATATAATAGGTTTAAAAAATTAAACATTAAAATTTTAAAAAAGAGAAAAGAAAAAAAAAATGGAAGAAAGAAAAAAGAAAACTCCAGAGAACTGAAAAAGTGCAATGTAGAGACCGAGGTTTATAACAATAAAAAGTGTGACTGGATATATACATATACACCAAAAGCAAAGGAGAAAATGAAAGATATAAACATCTGAATGCAGAGTTCCAAAGAATAGCAAGAAGAGATAAGAAAGCCTTCTTCAACGATCAATGCAAAGAAATGGAGGAAAACAACAAAATGGGAAAGACTAGAGATTTTCTCTTCAAGAAAATCAGAGATACCAAAGGAACATTTCATGCAAAGATGGGCTCGATAAAGGACAGAAATGGTATGGACCTAACAGAAGCAGAAGATATTAAGAAGAGATGGCAAGAATACACAGAAGAACTGTACAAAAAAGATCTTCACGACCCAGATAATCACTATGGTGTGATCACTCACCTAGAGCCAGACATCCTGGAATGTGAAATCAAGTGGGCCTTAGAAAGCATCACCATGAACAAAGCTAGTGGAGGTGATGGAATTCCAGTTGAGCTATTCCAAATCCTGAAAGATGATGCTGTGAAAGTGCTGCACTCAATATGCCAGCAAATTTGGAAGACTCAACAGTGGCCACAGGACTGGAAAAGGTCAGTTTTCATTCCAATCCCAAAGAAAGACAATGCCAAAGAATGCTCAAACTACCGCACAATTGCACTCATCTCACACGCTAGTAAAGTAATGCTCAAAATTCTCCAAGCCAGGCTTCAGCAATACGTGAACCATTAACTTCCAGATGTTCAAGCTGGTTTTAGAAAAGGCAGAGGAACCAGAGATCAAATTACCAACATCTGCTGGATCATGGAAAAAGCAAGAGAGTTCCAGAAAAACATCTGTTTCTGCTTTAAAGACTATGCCAAAGCCTTTGACTGTGTGGATCACAATAAACTGTGGAGAATTCTGAAAGAGATGGGAATACCAGACCACCTGATCTGCCTCTTGAGAAATTTGTATGCAGGTCAGGAAGCAACAGTTAGAACTGGACATGGAACAGCAGACTGGTTCCAAATAGGAAAAGGAGTTCGTCAAGGCTGTATATTGTCACCCTGCTTATTTAACTTATATGCAGAGTACATCATGAGAAACGCTGGGCTGGAAGAAACACAAGCTGGAATCAAGATTGCCGGGAGAAATATCAATAACCTCAGATATGCAGATGACACCACCCTTATGGCAGAAAGTGAAGAGGAACTCAAAAGCCTCTTGATGAAAGTGAAAGTGGAGAGTGAAAAAGTTGGCTTAAAGCTCAACGTTCAGAAAACGAAGATCATGGCATCCGGTCCCACCACTTCATGGGAAATAGATGGGGAAACAGTGGAAACAGTGTCAGACTTTATTTTGGGGGGCTCCAAAATCACTGCAGATGGTGATTGCAGCCATGAAATTAAAAGACACTTACTCCTTGGAAGGAAAGTTATGACCAACCTAGATAGCATATTGAAAAGCAGAGACATTACTTTGCCAACAAAGGTTCGTATAGTCAAGGCTATGGTTTTTCCTGTGGTCATGTATGGATGTGAGAGTTGGACTGTGAAGAAGGCTGATCACCAAAGAATTGATGCTTTTGAGCTGTGGTGTTGGAGAAGAGTCTTGAGAGTCCCTTGGACTGCAAGGAGATCCAACCGGTCCATTCTGAAGGAGATCAGCCCTGGGATTTCTTTGGAAGGAATGATGCTAAAGCAGAAACTCCAGTACTTTGGCCACCTCTTTCGAAGAGCTGACTCATTGGAAAAGACTCTGATGCTGGGAGGGATTGGGGGCAAGAGGAGAAGGCGACAACAGAGGATGAGATGGCTGGATGGCATCACTGACTCGATGGACGTGAGTCTGAGTGAACTCTGGGAGTTGGTGATGGACAGGGAGGCCAGGCGTGGTGTGATTCATGGGGTCCCAAAGAATCGGACATGACTGAGCGACTGATCTGAAATGATCTGATCTGATACACCCATAAGCAAAATCAAAACAATCCAACAAAAATAAAGTACAGTAGATTGACCCGTTGAACAAAGGAAACCAAAAATTATGTCTAAAAGTTAAGAACAAAACTAACTAAAGTACAAAATGGAAAACAAAACTAAAGCAAAGTGCCAAGTGGGGAATAAAGAAATGAAAATGAAACTAACAAATATGTTGAGAGGAAAGGAAAGAAATAAAAGAAAGAATAGATAGGCAAAATTAGATAGAGGTAGATGAAGAAGATTTATATACAGTAAAGATTAACTGCAAGGGGACAACAACAGTAGGAAAAGCAAACAAAGGAATGAATGTAGAAAAAAACTATAGGTTTAAAAAATTAAAATTAAAAAAAGATAAAAAAAAAAAAAAAGGAAAACTCCACAGAACTGCAAAAGCCCAATGTAGAGGCAGAGGTTTATAACAATAGTTAAAAAACAAAAAATGTGGCTGAGAAGGGCAAAAAAAAGCTCTAAAGCTTAATTAGATTTCATAGTGCCAATAAAATTGACAAGTACAACACAAGGGGGAAAAAAAAAAGAAAAAATCCTAAAGAATCTACATAACAAGTCAAAACATAAGAAAAAGAAATGTTTTTCTTGAGTCACTGCTGTCAGAGTCCTTTCCCTCCCTGGGACTCACAGTCTACCTCGCCTCCCTAGGATGCCCTGCAACACTGTGCTGGTCTCTGTACCTGCTGTGGGGGCAGCTCAGACTCTAATCTGGTCCTACTCCTGTGTGTTCTTGCTTCCAATGTCCATAGCTATCAGAACTAGTGCGTTTTCTTTTGTGGGAGCTCTCAATGTCTTTTTATATATTCCATAGACACAGACCTTGCCTAGTTGATTTTGTGGATTTAATCTGGAGCTTGTACAGCCGGTGGGAAGTTTTGGGGTCTTCTTCCTTAGCCACACTGCCCCTGGGTTTCATGTAGTTTTATTTCCACATCTGCATGTGGTTCTTCCACTGGGATTTGCTTCTGAGGCTGTCCTGGAAGACTTGGGTTTGCCCCTGTGAGGGCCAGGTGCAGAGGTGGTGCAGCTGCTTGGGTCACGGGGGTTCTGGCAGCACCAGGTAATCAGGGGATTTGGCAGCTAGGGTAGTAGGGAATAAAGTGCTCTAGAAGGGTATGGTAACCAGTATTGGCCAATACATTCCAGTATTCTTGCCTGGAGAACCCCCCTGACAGAGAAGCCTGGCAGGCCACAGTCCACAGGGTCGCAAAGAGTTGGACATGACCAAAGCGTCGCTGTGTGCAGACACAAGACTTTTTGCCTGTGGCAGCTCTGCCCCAGTGAGGGTTGAGTGTGAAGGTGGCACAGCTGCCTGGGTCGCGGGGACCCTGGCGGCGCCAAGTGTGCAGGGACATGGACTGCCTCTGCTGCAGGAGTTATGGCCGTATCAGAATCTTTTTTCGAGCCTCCTGTAGCTGGCGATTAGAAGGCCTTTTTAGCCAGTCTTCCTCTGTAGCTTCGCCAGTTCAGACCCTTAGAGGGCTCCCTTGCCTGGGGTCCTTCTCTGTTGTTCTTCATGTCAGGCACATAGAGAGGCCCCCTGACTGGGGTCCTACTCTATAGATTGGTGCCTCAGGCACTTAAAGAGGCACCGTGGGTGGGGTCCTACTCTGTAGTTCAGTGCCTCAGGCGTTTAGTGGGCCAGCCTCTCTACTGTTCAGCTGCTGATGCTGGCGTGTCGGGGGGAGAAAGGCTATGGTGGTGGCTCCCCCCCTACGCATGACTCAGCAGTATCCCCTTGCTTCCAGGGCTGCCTGGCTTTCCTCCACAGGCATTTCCCACCACAATCTCCTCCCTCACACCCCCTCGATCTGTCTCTCCAGTCAACAGCAGCCCTCACCCTGGGATTGCCCCACAATCCCTAAACTCCAGTTCCCAGCCACTGCACCTTCCAGGGGACCTGTGTCCCTGTCCGGGGTACGTATGGCTGTGGCAAGAACTGTCTGATGCTCATCCCATTCAGGCTGCCACAGATCAGCTGCTTCACTCTCAGCCTTAAATGTTTCTCCTCTGACCCAGACAATTGCTCCAATGTGGGAATCAAACCCCTGCTTCAGTTCCCCCACCCACTGAGGGCAGGTCCAGTCCTATTAACACTCCTGTTTTTCCCCCTAGTTCCTTTATCCTACCGAGTTCTGCGTGGTTCTATATATTCTTTTCCACCAGTCAGTACTCCTGTCCGCTCTCAGCTGGTGTTCTGCATGCACTTCTGTGTCTGAAGGTGTGTTCCTGATGTATCCGTGGAGAGAGATGTACTCCACATCCACCTACTCCTCCACCATCTTGTTATCCTCAAACAATTTTTAAACATGGTATTTAACTATATCTCTTCAGTCAGAGGGAGGAGGGAAGAGATGGGAAGAAATGGCAAAAAAAAAAAAAAAAAAAAAAAAACCTGAATTTTTTTTGTAGGCAGTTTTATAGTAGTATGGATGAAACAACTGAAATTATCTTAGGTATATTGTTGGGTTGAGGAAATTAAATAAGTGCTTTGAATGTTTTCATGTTGTTAAGAACCAGGATTCTCACTATGGAAGAAGGGAGATACAAACATAGGATGAGGCAGGGCAAGGAAAACTCTGGATATGAACTGGATTTCAAGGTATCTGTAAGAATAGTGATTTCTGGTATCTTCATAGGTAGATGATTAGATTATATAATACATTATACATAAATATTATATAGATCACGTATGTATAGTAGATTATATAAGCATATATGTACACTGTGTGCATGCGCGCGCACACACACACACACACACATGTTTCTTAACTCTGCTGAAAGGGCCTACAGGCAAAGATAAATACTCCAGGAGCAATGAGCACATTGAAATCTACATTTTGACTTCTAATTGCATTTTCCACTAAAATGACCAAGTTTCCTCAGAGAAATGGATGATTCAATGGTGGGACAGGGTTTGCAAAGTGATCCCAGAACATATTAAGCCACAAAGTAAGAAAATGTTAAAAATAACTGACTGGGACATGTTAAAAGGACAATGGAGCTAAGGAACTCTGATGAACAGCAACAGGAACTCCCACTGGGCCAAATCTGGTATAATATGGGTACTCAAATTCAGTATAGAGAGATAAAAAGTTTAAATTAAAAATAGGAATTTATGAGGTCACTTTGATAATGAATGGCTTGCGCAGGTAGATGAATGAATGAATGAATGAGGGAGAACTTTTCTGACTGATAAAGGTGGAGAGAAAATTGGAGTAGGAAAATAAAAATAATTCAACTGTACTAATAAAGATTGTAAGAGGGAAAGAGCAAATATATGGTGGGTAAACTGAACAGTACCTTGACCAAATGATCAAAATCAATATAGCAACGAGGGGGAGATATGCCATGAGTGCCATCCCAAAGTGATGTTCTCAAGACAGGACATCATTTCTGTCTCCAACTTGTGATGCTTAACTCAAATCTAATCATAAGGAAACATCAGAATAATCACAATGAGAGGCATATTCCCTTTTTAAAAAACATGCCTGCAAACTAATACAATTATGTAAAGTTTAAAAATAAAATAAAATTAAAAAAAATAATAAAATAAAAAAAAATAAAAAATAAAAAACATGCCTGCATATTAAAAATATCAAAGTCATGAAAAAGTGAGAAAAGCTAAGAAGTTATTTCAGGTTAAAGGAAACTAAAGATATATGACAATGAAAGATAACACATAGGCCTGAACTAGAGAAAAAAAAATGTTATAAAGAATATTATTTGATCTACTGACAAAATTGGCAAAGTATTGTGTCAATGGTAAATTTCCTGAAAGTGATGATCACACCATATAAGAGATCATTTTTCTTAGGAAATACAAAAAGTAGTATTTATGAGTACAGATATATGATTTGTGCAACTCAGTCTCAGATGGTTCCGAAAAAAAATATGTATCTATCTATATTAACAGATATACAAATAGATATAATGCCACAGATTAGATAGATGGATTAGATCGGATTATGTTAAGTGAATAAAGAAGTAAACAGCACAAAATGTTGGGAATCTGGGTAAAGGCTATATGGAATTTTGGGGTACCCTCATTAAAATTTTCTTTACATCAGAAATTATTTCCAAGCAAAAAATTCTTATTTAAATTGGGAAAACAAGGAACATAGACACCATGTATAAGGGGTCGAACTGTGTCCCACCTAAAAGACATATTCAAGTTCTAAACTCTGGTATCTGTGAATGTGACCTTATTTAGTTAGAAAAAAGATCTTTGCAAAGTAATGAGTTAAAGGTTTTGAAATGATATCACATTGGATTAGAGTGGGCCCTAAATCTCATGCCTTATATACTTAATAAGGAAAGGAGAGAACACAAAGACAAATACAATGGTCATGAGAAAACAGAAACAGAGATGAATGTGATACAGATAAAAGTTAAAACTGCCAATGATTTCTGGGTGCTACCAGAAGCTAGGAAGAGGCAAGGAAGAATTCTCCCGGAAATGTCAGAGGGAGGATGACTCTTCTGACACTTTGAATTCAGATTTCTGGCCTCCAGAACTGTAAGTGAATAAATTTCTGTTGTTTTGAGATACCATATTTGCAGTGATCTGTTACAGCAACCTTAGGAAATTAATATATCATGAAAAACATAATAAGTGCTATAGAAGATAAATATCAGAAATAAAAAAAGTCAAGAAAATAATGGAAAATAAATATATAAATCAGGCAAAAGAGACTCAATACTTGCATAAATGGAATCTCCAAAGAACAATCAAACAGAATAAATAAATTATAATTCAAAACAGAAAATAATTGAATCTACATTTTGAAACAACACATCATACTGCAAAAAATCTGATACAGAATAGTCAACATGATATTTACCTTGGGAAGTTTACTAGATTTTGGTGATAAAGACTCTTTCAGCAACCAGACAAAAACTTACAATGGAAAGAAAAAGAGCATCAGACTTTTGGTCTGAAACTACGTAAAGAAACCAAGATATGGCTGTAGAACCTTTAGCAGTGAGCATTCGATTTTTAATCCATGAAAATCTAAAATGAAAACAAACATTGAGATAAGGGATACATGGTAGGATATTCTATTTATGAATGATAAAATTAAAAGAGAGATAAAATATAGAAAAGTAAAAAATGCTCTATGACTCATCCATTTGTACAAGTGAGAACGCAAGAATAAAGATGAAATCAAATATAAGTAAAGCATATTAAGTATTACAATGGGAAACAATGCGGGAAGATAACATTATTGACTAAAATTGAGTTGTGGAAGAAAGGGAAGGAAGAGGAAGAAGATACAACATCTTGAGTTGATATGTTATATGAATTCTAATAGTAAAATTAGTTTTGTTTGTTTTGCCTAACTGCACGCCTTTAGAGATCTTTGTTCCTTCACCAGGAATCGAACTCATGCTGTCTGCAGTAAAAGCACTGAGCCCTAACCACTGAATTGCCAGAAAATCCCCCAAATGACTTTTCTTTAAAAGTAATTTTCACCATGATTTTCTCATAAATCCTAAAAATATGATTTCAAGAGGAAATCTGTGGCTATTTTTGTGGTTTACATGAAGCACTTTAAATTCTTTAAAGTTTTTTATTATCAAAATGCCTGTCATATCAAACATTTTTCTAAGTAAGCAATATACTAATAAACTTTATTTCTCTCATTTTTTATGGATAAGGATCAAGAGTTTGGGAAGAGATGAGAATATATGGCTGAATGAAAACTGGCAGAGGACAAAAATCATTAAAAATAACTAGGAGAGTAGAGTTCTTGCCTTAACTGTAGGAATCAGGCTGAGAAACAGCACAGGGAAAGAGAAAATAATAGAAAAGTGAGGGAGGTAGGATTCCTCGTAGCAATAACACATAAATTACCATCCTAGTCTGGCATCCTTTTTTCTTCTCTTTTATTTCTGCTTACCAGAATTGGTATACACAGGTTACTGTTTATGATGATAAATACTAGTGTTTTCTATTTTCTAAATTTAGTTATGCTGTTAGTATTGTGCTCTCACAATAATGGGTGTTCTAAAAATTTAATGGCTTCTTCTAAGCCTAGATTTCCACATTTTCAATGAATTGGTTAGTTTTTTTAAAAAAGCCAAAATAATGGACAAATTAAGTTTGTCTTTGGGAGCAATGAGTTTGGCTCACAACTGAAAAAAAAAATGCCTCCACTTCCAGAAATGATCTGGCATCAAGTACAATTTTTTTTTTCACTGCACTTGATCTTACACTTTAAATTTTGTTTACCATATATTTTGCAAGTTATATGGATTATGTGGGCTTCCTTGTGGCTCAGACAGTAAAGAATCCACCTGCAATGCAAGAGACCTGGATTCAATCCCTGCGTTGGGAAGATCCCCTGGAGAAGGGCATGGCAATCCACTCCAGTATTCTTGCCTAGAGAATCCCATGGACATAGGAGCCTGGCGGGCTGCAGTCCATGGGGTCACAATGAGTTGAACATGATTGAGTGACTAAGCATACATATGGATTATGTGGATATACACCTCTTCCGGATGGGGTGGAGGGATCCATTCCAATGTTCTTCTCAGTGTTAATAATATTTGTATGTAGTAGAACTACAAAACTTAAAAAAAAATTTTTTTCTTTTCATATTTTATGTATTACAGCTTGAAACTTATAATTATCATAGTTCCCTTATTTTAACCTTTAATTAACCCTTAATTTAACTATACAATTACCATTGATCTTCTTAGCAACCTTATAAGGAAAGTATCATTTCTGGTGTTTAATGTAGGAAAAACAGCTATTTTATTAATATACAGCGTTTGTTCTTGTTTTTTTTATCAAAATTACCCAGAGAGGTACTAGATTCCTTTGCTCCTTCTAAGACAAATTTGAAGTTTATATAATAAAATTTGTAATGAATGACTCACATTAAACAGTATCAATTATAGGTTAACTATGATAGATCTTTAGTGCCTATTAATATATCTGCCAATCATTCCTCATCCCACATCATCCCATATAGATTTTTAATGGTAATTTGGAAAATTCCTAAAAAATCACATTACTTTAAGGAAAAAAACTAGGCTATAAAATTCAATATTTCAGAACTGTAATACAAGCCATGTATGTAAGTGTATATAGTTCCAAGAACAGACAAATGTAACAAATGCACTTATTTGTAAACTCTGGACAACTACATACTAAACTGTAAAACCCAAAAAATGAATGCCATAGGCAGTAATTAGTGCAAGAAGTTGAAGAATAAGTCAGTGTACATAGAAGGATATACTGAATTCATAGTCATTTAAAAATATTATATTAGAGAGAATCACAAGTATGTATGATGTAGACATGAAAAATATTTATTGTTAAGATAAGTTGTGAAGATTATATTTATGAAAATAAGTAGGCTATCAAATTTATTCATAGATGAGTGTGAATTTCTTTCTCGGTTTACATTAAATATCATTTAGGATTCTGAGCAAAATAAGACTTCAAATAATGTCAGATACTACTTGTTGAATTTCCATCCTAGCTTTTACTCCTTTCTGACATAACCCCAATTTTAGTAGCAAAGCAGGCAGAACAGTGGACTCAGCTGCAGGAGATGAATCACAATTAATCTAATCAAATTTTCCTTTGAGTAATAGGTTTAGTGGGGGGCAGATGACCTAGTTCTAGCCAATACGTCTTGATAGGATGTCTATGAGGTCAGCTTCTGGATAAGGTTTTCTTCCTTGATTTAAAGAAAAAACATGTCAGGAGAAACTTGCCTTATTCCTAATTTTGGATGAAATTATGTGAGACTCTGATGCCATCTTTGGGAACTAGGGAACAATAAACCCCAAGCCTCTGATGCCAGATGACTGGAAAGATGAAACGTGTGAAACCCTGAGGACACAGTGACCTACAGTTAGCCAACCCTAGAACTACTTTCCTGTCATGGGAGATGATAAATATCTATTATTAAGTCACTCTTTATTGAGCACCCTGTCACTTGAAGTCAAAATATATCCTACTTGACACGGGTAAAAAAAGCAGGTATTATCTGGTAGCTGATCAGTACATCTGTGGAGAGGTCTGAATAACCCAAGAGTTGTATGGAGTGCTAGATTCAGAATTCAGGGAAACGTGCCAAGAAGGGTTATAGAAATGATCTGTGTATATTCACTTCAAGGACCAACATTCATCGACAATCATCCCTTTACAAATACAGAAGAATTCTAGCTCACAATGTTGTATAAACAATAAAAAATTCCAAACTAACTAAATCACAGGTCTAAGTGGTGTGAAATGCCTTTCTGAATGTTTCATATTTCTGAGGCCTTTGATCAAGCAAATATTTCTACACTATTCCATAAGCCTTGTCAACTACCAATAGTATGGAACTGTAAAAATACAGAAACATTATGTAAAGTGAAAATAGCACTATATTTGAAATTAAAAGTCATAGGAGTGAGTTCTGACTCTACTAATTATTCGGTCTGTGACCTAGTAATTTTCTCATCTGCAAAGTTGAGATGTGTGCTGTGTGTGCTTAGTCACTCAGTTGTGTCCAACTCTTGCAACCCCATAGACCGTAGCTGGCCAGGCTCCTCCATCCATGAGATTCTCCAGGCAAGAATACTGGAGTGGGTTGCCATTTCCTTCTCCAGGGGATCTTCCCCACCCAGGAATCGAACCTGGGTCTCTTGCATTGCAGACTCTTTCACGACTGAGCTATGAGGGAAGCCCTAAAGTTGAGATAATGTTTTTATTACAAAGTTATCAGAGTCTTATATGTGACAGTGTAGAAAATGTGAAGGCTGATGTTTGTAAAAGGAATTAACAATTCCTTTGTTGACTATAAAAAGTGTATTAAACTTGTCAAAAGTCAATAACCTTTCCAAGTTTACAAAAGCTTCATGGCTTTCTTTGCATGCTATCTCCACTGTCATAGGGAAAAGACAACAGCAAAGAACAGCTGGTGTCAAAATACATGTTTTTGTGGAGACCATAAATTTTGCTGTATCTTTTGCTTTATTCTCAAAATATGAAAATATGTCATTTATTTATTGAAATCCATAATACAAAAACCAAAGTCATTACACAAAAAGTTGCTCAGTCATGTCCGACTCTTTGTGACGCCATGGGCTGCAGCATGTCAGGCTTCCCTGTCCTTCATCAACTCCTGGAGCTTGCTCAGACTCATGTCCATTGAATCAGTGATGACATTCAACCATCTTGTCCTCTGTCATCCCCTCCTCCTTCTGCCTTCAATCTTTCCCAGCTTATGGGTCTTTTCTAATAGTTAGCTCTTCACATCCCTTGTGGCTTAGCTGGTAAAAAAAATCCGCCTGCAATGCAGAAGACCTTGGTTCGATCCCTGGGTTGGGAAGATCCCCTGGGGAAGGGAAAGGCTACCCACTATAGTATTCTGGCCCGGAGAATTCCATGGACTGTATAGTCTATTGGGTTGCAAAGAGTTGGACACGACTGAGCAATTTGCACTTTCACTTTCAGCTCTTCGCATCAGGTGGCCAAAGTATTGGAGCTTAAGCTTCAGCATCAGTCCTTCCAATGAATATTGAGGTCTGATTTTGTTTAGGATTGACTGGTTTGATCTCCTCCCAGCCCAAGGGACTATCAAGAGTCTTCTCCAGCACCACAGTTCAAAAGCATCAATTCTTCAGCATTCAGCCTGTTTTATGGTCCAACTCTCACATTCATACATGACTACTGGAAAAACCACAGCCTTGACTAAATGGACCTTTGTTGGCAAAGTAATGTCTCTTGTTTTTAAAATGCTGTCTAGCCTGGTCATAACTTTTCTTCCAAGGAGCAAGCTTCTTTTAATTTCACAGCTGCTGTCACCATCTGAAGTGATTTTGGAGCCCCAGAAATAAAGTCTCTCACTGCTTCCATTGTTTCCCCATCTATTTGCCATTAAGTGATGGGAATGTTGAGTTTTAAGCCAACTTTTTTACTCTCCTCTTTCACCTTCCTCAAGAGGCTCTTTAGTTTCTCTTTCAGTTCAGTTGCTCAGTCGTGTCCAACTCTTTGAGACCATGAATCACAGCACACCAGGCCTCCCTGTCCATCACCAACTCCCAGAGTCCACCCAAACCCATGTCCATCGAGTCGGTGATGCCATCCAACCATCTCATCCTCTGTCGTCCCCTTCTCCTCTTACCTTCAATCTTTTCCAACATCAGGGTCTTTTCAAATGAGTCAGCTCTTCGCATCAGGCGGCCAAAGTATTGGACTTTCAGCTTCAACATCAGTCCTTCCAATGAACACCCAGGACTGATCACCTTTAGGATGGACTGGTTGGATCTCCTTGCAGTCCAAGGGACTCTCAAGAGTCTTCTCCAACACCACAGTTCCAAAGCATCAATTCTTCAGCGCTCAGCTTTCTTCACAGTCCAACTCTCTCATCTATACATGACCACTGGAAAAACCATAGCCTTGACTAGATGGACCTCTGTTGACAAAGTAATGTCTCTGCTTTTTAATATGCTGTCTAGGTTGGTCATAACTTTCCTTCCAAGGAGTAAGCATCTTTTAATTTCATGGCTGCAGAAACCATCTGCAGTGATTTTGGAGCCCCCCAAAATAAAGTCAGCCACTGTTTCCACTGTTTCCCCATCTATTTCTCATGAAGTGATGGGACCGGATGCCATGATCTTAGTTTTCTGAATGTTGAGCTTAAGCCAACTTTTTCACTCTCCTCTTTAACTTTCATCAAGAGGCTCTTTAGTTCTTCTTCACTTTCTACCATAAGAGTCGTGTCATCTGAAAATCTGAGGGTATTGATATTTCTCCCGGAAATCTTGATTCCAGCTTGTGCTTCATCCAGCCTGGCATTTTGCCTGATGTATTCTGTTATATATAAGTTATATATGTTATACATATATATATGTTATACATATATATTATGTATAAGTTAAATAAGCAGGGTCACAATATACGGCCTTGATGTACTCCTTTTCCAATTTGGAACCAGGCCATTTTCCATGTCTGCTTCTAACTCCTGCTCCTTAACCTGCATACATATTTCTCAGGAGGCAGGTAAGGTGGTCTGATATTCCCATCTCTTGAAGAATTTTCCACAGTCTGTCGTAATCCACACAATCAAAGGTTTAACAGAGTCACTGAAGCAGAAGTAGATGATTTCCTGAAATTCTCTTGCTTTTTCTATGATCCAATGGATGTTGGCAATTTGATCTCTGGTTCCTCTGCCTTTTCTAAATCCAGCTTCAACATCTGGAAGTTCTCAGTTCACCTGCTACTGAAGCCTCACTTGGAGAATTCTGAGCATTACTTTGCTAGCATGTCAAATGAGCGCAATTGTATAGTAGTTTGAACATTCCTTGCCATTGCCTTTATTTGGGATTGGAATTAAAATTGATCTTTTCCAGTCCTGTGGCCACTGCTGAGTTTTCAAAATTTCCTAGAGTATTGAGTACAGAACTTTCACAGCACCATATTTTAGGATTTGAAATAGCTCAACTGAAATTCCATCACCTCCACTAGCTTTGTTCAGTGATGCTTCCTAAGGCCCACTTGACTTTGCACTCCAGGATGTCTGGCTATAGAAGAGTGATCACACCATCGTGGTTATCTTATTAAGATCTCTTTTGTATCGTTCTTCTGTGTTCTTGCCAACTCTTCTTGATATCTTCTGCTTCTTATAGGTCCATACCATTTATGTCCTTTATTGTGCCCATCTTTGCATGAAATGTTCCCTTGGTATCTCTTTTCTTGAAGATATCTCTATTCTTTCCCATTCTATTGTTTTCCTCTATTTTTTTTTTTTTTTTGCAATGATCACTTAGGAAGGCTTTCTTGTCTCTCCATGCTATTCTTTGAAATTCTGCCTTCAGATAGGTATATCTTTCCTTTTCTCCTTTGCCATTCACTTCTCTTCTTTTATAAGCTATTTGTAAGGCTTCCTCAGACAACTATTTTGCCTTTTTGTATTTCTTTTTCTTGGGGATGGTTTTGATCACCACCTCCTGTACAATGTTACCAACCTCTGTCCATAGTTCTTCAGGCACTCTGTCTATCAGATCTAATCCCTTGAATCTATTTGTCACTTCCACCGTATAATCATAAAGGATTTGATTTAGGTCATACCTGAATGGCCTAGTGGTTTTCTCTACTTTCTTCATTTTAAGAGAGCAACCAATATCCCTCAAGATATAAAAATTCTACCAAGCTTTTAACAAATGAAATGTAATATAGATAGATCACATCATGACTAACTAAGGTTTATCCCAGGTATACAAGGTTGGCTTAACAATCAAAAATCAATTTATGTAATTCACCATATTAACAAACTAATAAAGAAAAGCCTTAAGGATCATCTCAATAGATAGATTATCTGACAAAAAGAAAGCACATCTACTCCTAATTATCTCTCAGCAAAGTGAGGAATGGAAGCCTACATCCTGAATCTGATAAAGGGAAATCTATAAAAAAAATCTGCAGCTAACATCATGCTTAATGGTTAAAGACTGAATATTTTTCCAAATATAATCAGGAAACAACCAGGGACATTCACCATCCATCACTTAAATTTAAAAATCAACTGTATTTCTAAATACTAGAAATGAGAAATATAAAACAATAGTTAAGTATAGTTATAAAATGAACTCCAAAATTCTCTCCCCATAGTGTACATGATTTGTATAATTAGTCCCATTGAATGTGAGTAAGACTTGTCAAAATGATGGATTTACTCCCATGATTATGTTACATTTCTGGCAAAAGGAAATCTGTTGATGTAATTAAGATTCCCAAGTCATTTTGTTTCGAGTTGATCAAAATGGAGAGTATCCAGTGGGTCTGACTTTGTCAGGCAGAAGACCTTTAAAAGCATGAACAAAGGGATGCAGTGGTTAAGAATATGTCTTTTAATACAGGAGATGTGGGTTTGATCCTTGGTCAGGCAACTAAACCCAAGTGCCACAATTAGAGAGTCCACCCATGCTGCAACTAGACCCTGCTAAATAAATAAATAAATATATTTTTTTAAAGCTTGAATACAATCTTCTGCCAACCTCAAAGAAGACAGAAGCCACACTGAGCCTGAAAGCTGTAAGGAACTAAACTCTGTCATTACCTGAATGAACCTGGAAGAGCAGGCTGAGACTCTCATGATGATGCAATTGTGGCTGACTCACTGGTTAGCCATGTGAGCCCTGAGCAGCGGATTCAACCAACCCATGCCCAGATTCCTGACCTGTGGAAACAGATAGTCACTGGGTGATACTTAAGACACTAACTTGGCTTATTATTATTATTAATTATGTAAATTATGGTCATTTATTTCTCAGCATTAGAAAATTTATATAGATACCATTCATAATAACATTAAAACTATGTAACAACTGGAGATAAAACTGACAAAAATGTGAAAGATCTGTATGGCAAAATCTTCAAAATATTGCTGAGAGAAATTAGGCCTAAAGAAATGGAGATACACACCATCTTCATTGGAAAATGGATAATTTAATGTTAATGAGATATCAATTCCTCTCCAAAATGATCTATTTCAATTCAATCCCAATCAATATTGCAGCAGACTTGTTTGTAGAATTTGTTAAACTGATTCTAAAATTTAGATGAAAATGCAAAGGAACCAGAAAAACTAAAATAATTTTGAAAAAGAAATAAAGCTGGAACAGTATAATACTTAAAGTGTCTAAGACCTATCACACAACTACAGCAATCAAGACAGTGTATCACTGACATAAAGATTGTCAGACAGAAGAACAAAACAAAAATGCAGAACCTGGAAAGAGACCCCCCACTAACTAATTTACAACAAAATTATAAAGGCAATTAAGTGGGGAGAGAATATTCTTTTAGGCAAATGATGCTGGAACAACTCTATACTCCTATACAAAACAAAAACTAAAACTTTGATCTACACATCAATCCACACTAAAAAGTAACTTAAAATGATTCATAGATGTAAATGCAAAACCAAAATCTATAAAACCAAAAGAAAATACAGGAATAAACTTTTGTGACCTTGAGTTTGGCGAAGATTTTTAACTATGACACTATGGCGAAGATTTTTAACTATGACACTCTTAAGAGAACTTAAAGATAAGGTACAGGTTAGGAGAAAATATTTTCAAATCACATATATAACAGTGGACTTACATCAGAATTCATAAAGTCCTCATAAATTTCAACAATAAGGAAATGGTTCTTAAAAAGCAAACAAATATTGTTAAAGACACTGTAAAGAAGATACACAGATGGCAAATAAGCACATTAAAAGATGATAAACATCATTAGTCATTAGGGAAATGCAGTTAAAACCACAATGAGATACCACTATGTTATCTATTAGAATTGTCAAAATTAAAATTGACCATACTAATTGTTATCTGGGGTATAGAAGAATTAGAACTGTAATATACTACTGGTGGGAATGTAAAATGGTATGGCAACTTTGGAAATTGTATGGTAGTTAAACATACACCTATTAATTTATCTGGCCATTTCATTTCTGCATATCTACCCTTGAGAAAGTAAAACACATGTTCACACAAAAATCTGTAGACACATTTTCATAGTAGCTTTGCCTGTGATACTTAAAAACTGGAAAAAAAAATGAAATGTTTATCAACATATAAATTGAAAAACAAATACAGTATATCCATACAATGGAGTATTACTCAGCAATTTAAAAAAAAAAATGAGCTTTTAGGTTTATCTAGTCAAAGCTATGGTTTTTCTTGTGGTCATGTATGGATGTGAGAGTTGGACTGTGAAGAAGGCTGAATGCCAAAGAATTGATGCTTTTGAACTGTGGTGTTGGAGAAGACTCTTGAGAGTCCCTTGGACTGCAAGGAGATCCAACTGGTCCATTCTGAAGATCAGCCCTGGGATTTCTTTGGAAGGAATGATGCTAAAGCTGCAACTCCAGTACTTTGGCCACCTCATGCAAAGAGTTGACTCATTGGAAAAGACTCTGATGCTGGGAGGGATTGGGGGCAGGAGGAGAAGGGGACGACAGAGGATGAGATGGCTGGATGGCATCACTGACTCGATGGACGTGAGTCTCAGTGAACTCCAGGAGTTGGTTTTGGACAGGGAGGCCTGGCATGCTGCGTTTCATGGGGTCTCAAAAAGTCGGACATGACTGAGCGACTGAACTGAACTGAACAGTATAAGTGAATCTTAAATATCCTGAGTAAAAGAAGCTAGATGAAAAAAGCATATGCTATAAGAGTCTAAGAAACAAAAATAAATGCAGAACACGCTTAGCACTCAGATACTAATTTCTAATATCATTTTCCAATACATGGGTGATTCTAGGACTGGGGCAGTAAACAGACGAGCTGAGTCTAAGCGCAGTTTGAAATGCCAGAAATTAAGAAATTGCTCAGACACACACATGAACAAATACATACATGAGTTTCCAATGTCCAAAGATGGAACAACTTGAGCATAAAAATAAAATAGATCATAAGTCCAAGTATAAAATAAATACCCATGAGTTCATACTGATATAAATAAAACACTGAATAAATTGGTAAATGGGAGAGAAGAGGTAAATCTCCCATGCAGAAGAATTCCAAGTAAGTTATACAGATACTCCACCCTAAAGGAGGGAACTAGTACTAGATTGGTGAAAATGTAATTGCGATTTTGTATTGTGAATTTTAAATCAATATAACATCTTTATTAATCAACATAGGAACCATTACACTCAACACATTTTTGCCAATGAGAGAGAAAAACCTGTTTATTCCTGTAGCATAAAAATCCTCGCTTTGGTATTCATGGAACTCTTGGGAAACATTTTCCCTGCAAAAAGTTATCAAGATGCTTGAAGAAGGGGTAGTCAGTTAGCAAGATGTCAGGTGAATATGGTGGATGAGGCAAAACTCCGTGTGTGCTGTGCTGTCCTTAGTCGCTCAGTCGGTCTGACTCTTTGCGACCCCATGGATATAGGCTGCCAGGCTCCTCTGTCCAGGCAAGAATACTGGAGTGTGTTGCTATGCCCTCCTCCAGGGGATCTTCCCGACCCAGGGATGGAACCCAGGTCTCCTGAATTGCAGGCAGGTTGTTTACTACTGAGCCGCCAGGGAAACCCGAATTGGGCCCCTTCTGTTGACCAACGCCAGCCGCAGGCGCTGCAGCTTTTGGTGCACCTCATCGATGTGCTGAGCATACTCCTCAGAGGTAACGGTTCTGCTGGGATTCAGAAAGCTGTACTGTACCAGACTGGCAGCAGACCACCAAACAGTGATCAGGATTCGTTTGGTGCAAGTTTGGCTTTGGGAAGTGCTTTGGAGCTTTTTCTCAGTCCAACCACTGAGCTCAGTCCAACAGTAGTCCCTGACTGTTAAATATGGAGAGATGGTTTGTTGTTATGTAGAATAAGAGAAGTCAACAGACACTTCAAAATGATGACATTTTTTGATTTGTAGTCAGTTCATGAGGTAACCACTCATCGGGCTTTTCACCTTTCCAATTTGTTTCAAATGCCAAATGACCATTGAAAGGTTAGCAATTTCTGTGTAACTATAAGAGGATCGGTGTCAATGATCCTTTCATTGGTCACTGTCAACTTCCAATGACTGGTCACTGTGCTCCTCTTCTTCAAGGCTCTGTCTCCTTTGCAAATCTTCTTGAACCACCACTGCACTGTACGTTCATTAGCAGTTCCTGGTTGATGTGCTATTGATGTTGTGAGTCGTCTTTGCTGCTTTATGACCCATTTGAACTTGAATAAGAAAACTGCTCGAATTTGCTTTTTGTCTAACATCATTAGGGATAGTGAAAGTCGCTCAGTCATGTCCGACTCTTTGAAACCCCATGGACTATTCAGTCCATGGAATTCTCCAGGCCAGAATACTGGATTGGGTAGCCTTTCCCTTCTCCAGGGGATCTTCCCAACCCAGGGATCAAACCCAGGTCTCCTGTATTGCAGGTGGATTCTTTACAGCTGAACCACAAGGGAAGCCTAACATCATTTCCCTAGTCTAAAATAAACATGACATAAATAGCAAGTAATAAGTCATTAGCAAAAAAACAAAAAGTGAGAAATGCACCACATTAAAATGATGCAGAGTATAACCACATTTAAGAATGTATTCCAATATCAAATGGCAAAGTTCAACAATGCAAAATCGCAATGACTTCTGCACCAGCCTAATAGCAATATTAGTTCATTAATTAACAAATATACCAAATTAATATGGCAATAAGAAAAACTACACAGAGGATGTAGGGAAACTCTGTACGATCTGTTTAATTTCTCTGTAAATGTAAAGCTATTCTAAAAAGGCTGTCAATTAAAAAATTAAATCAGATACTTAGTCCTGAAAAAAACTGTGTGTATATAATTTAATACATTTAATAAATCAATTATAAATTTTTTAAAACTAATGTATAGTGACAAAAAGCAGATTATTGGTTGCCTAGAGATTCACGAGGAGTGACAGAGATTGGAGCAGATAGAAAAAAGGAAGGGATTAAAAAGTGGTATAAGGAAACTTCTAGAGGAAGATGGTATAATTATCATCTTTTTCTGTGGTGATGGCTTCAAAAGTATATACTTATGGTAAAGCTTAACAAAATGTACACTTTAAATAAAAGCAGCTTATTATATGACAATTTTATTTTAATAAGGCTTTTTCTTGCTTAAAAAATTTTAAAACTTCCAGACTTGAACTAAGTAATTGTATTTTAAAAAATAGTCTGCAGTAATATTTGGAGTTAGCCCCATCACACCTGAATTTAACCACTGAGCTTTTTTCTTCCAGTTTTATTCAGATATAATTGACATACAGGACTATATTAAGTTTAAGGTGTACAGTATAATGCTTTGAGTTACAGCCATCATGAAATAATTATCACAGTAAGTTCAGCGAATATCCATCTTATAGATATAATTTTAAAGAAATAGAAAATTTTCCCTGTGATGAGAACTCTTAGGATTTACTCTCTTAACAACTTTCATACATAACACAAGCACTGTTAATTAAACTTATCACGTTGTACATTTAGTGGTTATTTATAACTGGGAGTTTGAACCTTTTTACTGCATTTTTAAATTAAACCCCTCCCCTTGCCTCTGGTACCACAAATCTGATCTCTTTTTATATGAGTTTCTTTGTTTTAAAAGTATAATTGACTTACAACACTATGTTAATTCCTGTTACACAACATGATGATTCAATATTTCTATACATTTCAAAATGACCATCGTGATAAGTCCAGTTATGATATGTCACCATACAAAGATATTACATAGTTAGTGACTATATTTCCCACACTGTGCATTTCATATCCCTGATTCATTTATTTTGCAACTGGTAGTTTCTTTCACCTAATCTCTCTCATCTATTTCTTTCACACCCCACCCCTAATATCCCCCCCCTCTGGCAACCACCTGTTTGACCTCTGTATCTATAACTCTGTTTCTATTTTGTTATGTTTGCTTATTAGTTTTCTAGGTTCCACACATATAAGTGAAATCATACAATATTTGTCTTTCTTTGTCTGACTTATTTCAGGTAACATAATGCCCTCACAGTTCATCCTTGTTGTTGCAGATGGCAAGATTCCATTCTTTTCTACAGTTGAGTGATATTCCATTATATATTACATATATATCACATCTTCTTTATCACACCTATATCACATCTATTAATGGGCACTTAGATTGCTTCCATATATTGGCTACTGTAAATAGTGTTGCAGTGAACATACAGATATATACATCTTTTATAATTATTGTTTGTGTTGATTTTTTAAATAAATACCCAGTAGCAGAACTGCTTGATCATTTGGAAGATCATTTGGAACACTTTTAACCAGTGTATTTAAATAGTGAGCTTGTTTCACTTAAAGATTAATATATTTAGGAATTATTTTTGTCAACAATGCTAATCATGCTGCATCAAATTTCATGACCTAATGGTGATTTAGGACATGTTGAGAATTTTATTATTGTTTTCTTACTTCAGGAATTTCAATCTTGTGGAAATATTTTAGTCAGACGTGTATGGTTTGAGGGAATTTTTATAGTCAATCAAAATTAAGCCAAATATAGTGTGTCATTTAAAATGAGACTTTGTGCCAACATTATGGCTATAGCAGCCTGGAACCCCCATTCTGAGCCATCTGCTATTTAAAAATCACACTCCTAGGAATACTGGCATTTGGTCACCTGGGGCCGAATATGGCTATGCTACTTATCATCTTTATAACATTGGGAAACTGAGAGCTTCAGTTTTCTCAACCATGTAATGCAAATAACAGTACCTACTTTGTGAAACTGTTGAAAGGTTACACAAGTTAACACATGTAAAGGTCTTAGAAGACTACCTGGCAGTGCTATCCAGATTCTACAAAATCTACAGATTCTATGGCATTAACCATCAGGCAAGTGTAACTCAAAACCACAGTGAGATACCTCTTCATCTCACACACTATGAGAGCTATAATAAAAGACAGTAACAAACATTTCCAAGAAAGTGAAGAAATTGGAACCTTTATACACTGTCAGTGGAAATACAATATGTCTAGTCACTTTGCAAAGCAGTGTGCAATTCTTCAAAAGGTTAAACCTAGAGTTACTATATGACCTAGCAATTCTAATCCTTGGTATATAACCCAGAGAAATGGAAATACATGTTCACATGAAAACTCATACATGAATGTTAATAGTAGCCTTATTCATAATGGCCTCCAAACAGAAAGAGCCCAAATGTCCAACGACTTCTAAACAGATAATCAAAATCATAGCATATTCACAAATCATAGTATAGTAAATCAAAGTATATTCATAGAATGAAATATTACTCGGCAATAAAAAAGAGTGAAGTGCTGATACATGCTACCATGTGATTGAAACCTTCTTTCATATGTGAAAGAACCCAGTGTAAAAGACCACATATGGTATGATTCTATTTATATGAAATGCAGAGAAGGAAAGTAGATTCAGTGCACTGTTGAAAAGGTTTTAAGGGAAAAAGAGGAGTGACTGCTAATGAATATGGAGTTTCTTTTAGGGGTGATGTAAATTTTCTAAAATTAATAGTGGTGATAGTTACACAACTGTGTATAAGCTTAGAACCACTGAACTGTACACTTTAAGACAGGTGAACCATATAGTGAATTATAGCCAATAAAGCACGTTAAGTAGTTTAAAATAAACTGGAAAAAGGAAAGCTAAAAACAACAACAGTATTAATAATAATAAATTAGTTCACTTCTCTGGCTTTATCCTCTTCCATTCCCCAATTTACCCCATGCTCTATCCATAATGGCCTCCTTGCAATTCCCATATTATGTCTTCCTATTTGATGTCCTGTGAACATATTATATCTGCTTCCTGGAGTTCTCTTCAGCCCTCTTCTGCCTGCCTAACTCCTTCATATTTAAAACTAGTCAATCAGAGTAAGCTAATGGCCCAAAAGATTGATTCCCAGTGACCTAATATGATAAAATTTACTTCTCTCTCATGTAGACACTCCCCAGGTGTTCAGGGATCCAGGCTCCTTACCTCCATCAGCTCTGCCCACCCAGGAGTCTTTCACTGTATTCTCTATACCAGGCTGAGAAAACCAGTGGGGCATCAGCACAGATAGAACTCGAGGAATTTTCCAAATGATTAAGTCATTTTTGAACATGGTATCTTTAAGAGATGTCAGGATACCCAGCGGTCTTGGGTTCAGCACAGAGACTATTTATTAGCTTATAACCCTATATCTCAAATGCATTGCATTACTCCCCTTCTCTCTACATCTTCAGGAAGAGGTGATTTGCTTTAAAAATTCAAAGATTATTTTTAAGAATAAGAATGCTGAGGGGAGAAAAAGTAGTATTCAACATCTCTGCTGAGGAATTTATGATGTAGCACAGGATGGAAGCTGAAGTTAAAGGAAACTTTCCTTACAGGACTACTTATTAAAAAATGGAACACACTTCTTAGGACAATTCAAAGTGTAAACACATAACATCCAAACTTCTTGTACAGGTAAATTAGTGTTCTCAGCTATCTCCTGCCCCCAGATTTCTCTGCCACATTGAGGACGGTTCAAGAGGACTAGAGGATATGTTGGTTGCAGAGAGAGACATTTGAAAGCACTCACTTTTATGGAAGTCATAAGAGAGAAAAATCTATCATGTTATTTAGAATCATCCTCAATATATTTATTCTAAAAAAAATAATACACATAGCCAAATACCGTTCTCTGTGTAAAATCTTTACAAATCTGAAATGCTGAGAATTCAGCTTCTGATAAAATCCATTCACTTTTCCAGTTAGACTGGTAGTGGTACTGAGTTGGCAGTACAAAATCGAATGTGCTTATGCAGCTCATCCCAGTACCTGTTAATTCGGGCTGGCACTTGGAATTTCAGATCTGGTCCCTCCGCGGAGCTGGGCGGAGCCGTGGGCGGGGCCTGCCGCGGGGGAGGCGGGGTGCTGGGAAAGCCGGGGGGCGGGTCTGCTAGTGAAGCCTCGTAGTATCTGAGCTTGCGAGGGTCCGCGGCGCGAGCAGCGTGCTCCGTAAGGCTTCGCTTCACGTGGCTTCGCAGTGGACCCCGCAGCTCCGGGCGCTCCGTGCTAGCGGACTGCCAAGAGATGTGAGCACCGTGGAGATGCTCGTGGCGAGCGACCGGGAGCCGGCAGAGACGGCGCTGCTCCTGAGGATGGGCTGCGCCGAGAGACCGATACAGCCCCGGGGTGTCCGGGGGAAGGGACGAGGACCGCAGCCCGGGACCGGGAGCATCCCGGTGCTGGAGCGGGCGGGAAAGTCAAGAGCCACAGCCTCTGTCCAGTGCCTGCGAAGCCGCCTCCCCTGGGGTGCGCCCCGCGGTTTGTGAGTACTTTGCGTCGCCTGTCCGCAGACGGAAGCCGGGGAACACCCCTGGAGAGCTCTACGGGATCCCCACAACCGCCGTCGCCTGGTCTCCCCGCCTACCTCAGGGACAGAGTGACTGCCACCTCCCCCCCCCCCCACCTGCGGACCCGGGGCAAGGGCGGAGGCCCATCGGGGCCGCCCCCTTCACACCCAGGAGGTGGAGAGTTCACCCACCTCTCCGCCGTCCGCTCCAGCCAAATTCAACTCCGGTTCTCTCCTCCTGCGGCCCCGAGCCTCCTGACGCCCCCTGGTCCTCCCGCTATCCCCCCTCCCCAGAGACAGGGGAGGAGAAAAGAGGAGCCCAGGGCGTCATGACTGAGCTGAAGGCGAAGGGTCCCCGCACTCCCCACGTGGCGGGCACAGCGCCCTCGCCCACCCAGGTCGGAGCCCCTCTGCGGGGACGCCCAGACGCGGGCCCCTTCCAGGCGGGCGAGGCCTCGGGCCCGACGCCCACCGCCTCGGGCCTCCCCCTCTCCCTGGACGGACTGGTCTTCCCTCGGCCCTGCCAGGCTCAGGACCTGGACGGGAAGACGCCGGACCCAGAGTCGCTGGCAGACGTGGAGGGGGCGTATTCCAGAGGGGAAGCCGCAGAGGGCGCTGCTGCGAGACCCCCAGAAAAGGACGGCGGGTTGCTGGACAGCGTCCTGGACACCCTGCTAGCGCCCCCGGGCCCTGAGCGGAGCCCCGCCAGCCCCGCCGTCTGCGAGGGCCCCAGCCCTTGGTGCCTCTTTGGCCCCGAGCTTGGCCAAGACGCCCGGGCTGCGCCCGCCGCCCAGGGGGTCCTACTCCCACTCATGAGCCGCCCGGAGAGCAAGGCTGGCGACACCCCCGGGGCCGCCGCCGGCCAGAAGGTGCTGCCCCGAGGCCTGGCGCCATGCCGGCAGCTGCTGGCCCCGACGGCCTCGAGCCACCCCTGGCCCGCGCCCGCGCCGAGGCCGTCTCCTCAGCCCGCGGTGGTGGAGCTGGAGGAGGACGACTCGGATCCCGAGGGCTCCTCGGGGCCGCCCCTGAAGGGCAAATCCCGGCCCGCGGGAGGAGACGCGATCAGCGCTCCTGGGACGGCCGCGGGAGGCGTCGCCCCGGTGCCCAAAGAAGATGCCCGCTTCTCGGCGCCCAGGGCCGCCCCGGCGGAGCATGACGCGCCCGCCGCGCCCGGGCGCGCCTCAGTGGCCACCGCGGTGATGGACTTCATCCACGTGCCCATCCTGCCGCTGAACTCGGCCTTCCTGGCCGCCCGCACCCGGCAGCTGCTGGAGGGTGACAGCTATGACGGCGGGGCCGCCGGCGCCTTCGCCCCGCCGCGGGGCTCGCCCTCCGCCTCGGCCGCCCTGGGCGCGCCCGGAGACTTCCCCGACTGCGCGTACCAGCCTGACTCCGAGCCCAAGGACGACGCGTTCTCGCTCTACGGGGACCCGCAGCCGCCCGCCCTGAAGATCAAGGAGGAGGAGGAGGGGAGCGCCGAGGCAGCCGCGCGCTCCCCGCGGCCGTACCTGCTGGCGGGGGCCAGCCCCGCCGTCTTCGCCGACTTCCCGCTGGGGCCGCCGTCCAGGCCGGGGGAGGTGGCGGTGCCCGCGGCCGCCACAGGGGCCCCCGGCTCGTCCGCGGCCGCGTCGGGGTCAGCCCTGGAGTGCGTCCTGTACAAGGCGGAGGGCGCGCCGCCCCAGCCGGGCCTGTTCGCGCCGCCGCCCTGCAAGGCTCCGGCCGCGGGCGCCTGCCTGCTGCCGCGGGACCTGCCGTCCACCTCGGCCGCCGCCGCCGGGGCCACACCTGCACTCTACCAGCCGCTCGGCCTCAACGGGCTCCCCCAGCTCGGCTACCAGGCCGCGGTGCTCAAGGAGGGCCTGCCGCAGGTCTACCAGCCCTATCTCAACTATCTGAGGTGAGGGCCCGGCGCGGCGCGCAAGGACCTGTCCGGCCGCCCCCGGCCCCCGGCGCCCGGCTCCCCAGAGTGGCCGCCAGGGGTGGGTGGTCGGGGCGGGGCGCAGCGCAGCGCAGCTTGGCTTCCTTTTCCTCACCTCTTCTCCTCATTTTGGGGGGGGGAGGGGACACCGCGGGGGCCCAGATTATGCTGTTTCTGGAGCAGGCGTCCCCGACAATATGTTTCTAAACTTTCCAGATCTGCGCAGTCCCAAGGCGAACCAGCCTCGAGTTCTAAAAGTGCAGCGTCACTCTGGGTCCGCCGTAGGCCCGCGGAGCCGAAAGGGTGCGGCGACTCTGGGGTTTTATAAAATGCTTTTCTTCCTAGAAGGACAGTTACCGAGAACGTGCGTTCCGGAGAAGAAACGGTAATGCATCGTTCTCCCGGGCGGGGTGGCGCTGGGTGCCCGGCCAGAACCCAAAGCAGAACCATCTTAGGGGTCTGGACACTTGGCGCTTCATTTTCACCCGAATCTCTAGATTGAAATTAATTTATGTGTAATATATTTACAGTATGGCTTTAAATATCAATCACTTCAGTGCACTGTAGGCTAGTATTGTTTCAAGTTCTCTACTACTTTTAGCATACAAGTTTTGAAAAACATTTTAATTTACATACGAGAGTTACAGAATTTTAAAGAAAAAAGAAAGTGCTCTGGATTTGGAATCTTGTGTTGTGAATAGTCAAAACAGTGTCAATATATTGAACAATGCTTTAAAAAGACAAACACGGGTACTTGTTTAATTACAGAGATGACTTTTTAAAATGATTGTACTTTTAGAGCAAAACCACGTTTATTGTTTCCCACCGTGCAACAAGGTTATAACATTTGTCAAAAGACTAAGTTGATTCTCTGTAATGAGTTTTGCAGGAAGTTTTTTTTTTTTCTGAACATAAAATTAAATATTAATTATTTATTACTTTTGTTGGTACTCCTGATGAGAGGCTAATAACTTGCAAGTCTGATGAATCCAGTAACAGGTAGTATATCAAGTTCAGTTTGTTATGTTTTTCAGATCTGTATTTATATATGGCTGTAATTTTTAAAAACCTTGTCACTCTGTCTATTCTGGGTTAAGGAAACTTTAGTATTAGATAGTGGTGCACTTAAAAATAAATTGAGTACTTTGTTTTGCATTTCAAGGCCGGATTCAGAAGCCAGCCAGAGCCCACAGTACAGCTTTGAGTCATTACCTCAGAAGATTTGTTTAATCTGTGGGGATGAAGCATCAGGCTGTCATTATGGTGTCCTCACCTGTGGAAGCTGTAAGGTCTTCTTTAAAAGGGCAATGGAAGGTAGGCTCCTTTCTTGTTGGTTTAATTATAAATGACACCATCTAATATTTTACAGATCTTAATTAGCCCTTGCTTCTTCTAAGAAATGATGGTATTTCCATACAACTAAAAATATATGATGATATTTTAACAATATATTTTTATTTATAATAATGTCTTGAATGTGGTTGGATATTATAATTGTATAATATTTGACTAACACTTTTAATATTAGACAAAGCATATGAATCTTGCAACATGCTAACATTGTTCATTAACTTTAGAGAAACAACTTTATTCTAATTGAATTTTTATATTTCTATCACATCTATGTAAGATAACACTAAATTAAAATTTTCTTCCAAAAGTAAAATGGTAGAAGTCATCAAAATTATATATGTACATATATATGATGCAGTTACAAGTTTTCTTCATAATTATGTCCTTTCCCTGTATGATGTTTATGTAATAATTATATAATGGTAATTACAGAAAAAAATGGTTAAAGTTCCCTTTTTGTTTAGTGCAAACAATTTAAATCAAAAGAAAAATTTGGACTCCACAGTAATTTAATTTCTGCAGAAATATTTTGCTTTAAGTAAGTCTTTCATATTTTTAAAATCATCCAAATTACATATTTACCTAATAATTTTAGATTGATTTGCATAATGTATTTCATATTTGAACTTTTATAAAACATATGTTTTAATTTCATCCTTTCTATCTACACTAAACTCTAAGCGGCCAAGCACATTTATATTTGAAGATAGAAATACACTTAGACATCATTTCACATTTGAATTCTAGCGATAACTGTATTTTATAACAAGCGGACATGAATTTATGGTTGTCTCTGGAGTTCTGAGATCACACCTAGACAAGGAACCAAAGATCTGAATGTCTGCTTTTTTGCTTCCTGTTTGTGAGTTTTCTGATTTCAAGAGTCCTCTACATATAAGTAGGAAAGGAGGGAGTGGGGAATTTTTACCTTAAGGGAGCATTCAAAGGAGTTGACATGCATATTTAATACACATTTCCCCTAAGTGAAGTCACTTCAGTCGTGTCCGACTCTGTGCGACCCCATAGACAGCAGCCCATGAGGCTCCCCGTCCCTGGGATTCTCCAGGCAAGAACACTGGAGTGGGTTGCCATTTCCCTCTCCAATGTGTGAAAGTGAAAAGTGAAAGTGAAGTTGCTCAGTCGTGTCTGACTCTCCGCGACCCCATGGACTGCAGCCTTCCAGGCTCCTCCATCCATGGGATTTTCCAGGCAAGAGTACTGGAGTGGGGTGCCATTGTAGGTTAGTACTTCTAATTCTCAAGGAGTTAAGAAATGGTCAAAGAAACCGAAAAGTTTGACCAAGAAAGGAGAGTTCGGTCCACACACTTTGCCCATTTCTGGTCAGTTCCCAAAGGAGACATTGGGTGCCTCTTGGCATTGGCATGTCGGTATAAACCCCCAACAGGTTTCTGCCATAAGCCGTATGAGATCACCATGGAACCGCAGAGCAGGGCTCCTTACTTGCTTCATGCAAGGCATGTCATTCATTCACACAAGCACACGGTAGAGGTAATAAAGCACAGCAGAAAAGGCGTTTGCTAAGAGGACAAAGAACTAGAGCTCCAAGCATCCTTACCTTGTCCTGAAGGATCCTGGACGAGCCCCCAGGATGAAAGGTTGTTGTTGAATCACACTAAGACACCGGGATTCTTGACACCCGGAGGAGAAGAATTCAATCCGGGGCCAGAGACAAGGCTTGATCGCTCAGAGCTTTTGTGTAATGAAGTTTTATTAAAGTATAGAGATAGAGAAAGCTTCTGACATAGACATCAGAAGGGGGTAGAAAGAGTACCAAAAAGATTAATCCAAAAGATGTTTAACAAAAAAATTCACTATCCCTATAGATTGCTAACATATAATTCTTCATAACTATTATGCCCTTTTAGTGAAAATGATTCTCATCTATTAATGGTATATGTACTCCTCCTACTGAAATTAATGTTTCAAAAAAAGTAATTGCTCTTGTGCATTTTTAAAATATGATTGTTTCTCATGAAGGATGGATGTATTTAACTGATATTGAGTGTATGTATTAAATTAAGGGGACTTTAATTGCATTTTAAATTAGTTGAGGTGCTGTGACAAGAGAAAATGTGAGAAAATGGGACAACTGAAGGTAGTCTTAACTTTCCACTGACATCATTTAGTCATAGTTGCAGTTTGAGGCCCTTTGTGTGTGTGGAAGAGTTGATTCTCCAGTGGGTAATTGAAGTTACTGTTCCTATCTGACTTTGATCCTGGTTTAGTGAACATTCCCCTCTGCATTAATGTGATTTTCTTTATACTTACAGTTTTATTAGTCTAATTCTTAAATGAATGACCCTGTTGGAGTCTCCCCAAAGCCAGTTTATTCTAGCCCAGCTCTCTCTTTCTACAGATACACAAGTCCTAAAGACATACATCTAAATTTCTAAAGAGCATACAGTTAGTTGGTAGCTGACTGTTAGTCAACATAGGTTAGATTTTCTTTCATGCTTATAAATCAGAGATGGTATGCAAAAGTAGGCATATGACAAATGCTACTTAATTCTTGAAAATTACTTCAAAAGTGCATATAGGACCAAGAATACTCTAATTAAAATATAAATGTTTTCACATCATTATTATCAGAATAGCATCCTAAACATAAAAGATGTCTTCCCAAATTTGCAATGACAAAGCATTTTTTGGATCACTACTGTTGGCATGGTTCTGTTTTAATTTTGAGTAATAGAAATGAAGTACCTTTATTCAACATCGTTTACGAAGAGGAGCTCAAGATAAAAGTTGATAAATCATTTGGCTGTTAAATGACGAGTAAAATTAGTGACCTCTGGACATTGAGAAGAGCTTGTAAAGTGTATATATTCAAGGAAAACTGATGAGATTAAGATTAAACTAAGACTTGAAGATCCATATTAGGAAATTATTAAAGGTTAAGAAGTTTGATTGCCAGTGTTTGCTTGAATCAGTCACTTAAGGCAAGAAAATAGAAGGTTCTTTGAGTTTTCAAGAGTGAGAAAGATGAGTAGAAGAATATTTGTAATTGAAGAGAAATACCCAGTTTGAAATCTTAGAGTAAAATAGGGCTGTGTAATGAACAACTTCAGGGTATAACTATATGTGGATGCCATATGTCCAGAAATTGAATGTCATAGTCAACAATATGAATATTAAATACCAAAGATAATGATGATAATGGCCTTCAGGAGTGCTTTGTATGTGCCTGTGACTATTTTAATGTTGTATTGGTCTTGACCCTTTTAAGCCATATGGTGTAGACATTATCATCATTTTCAGTTTATAAATGAGGAAACTGCCTTTGTAAATTGCCTTAAATCACAAGAAGCAGTGGAATAGGATTCAAATCCAAGGTGTTTGACCCCAGAATCTATGCTTTCCACCACTACACTTTCTTTCTCATAATAGGAAATTCAGTTTCAGCTTCACAAAGAAACAATAGAGGGTTGGAAGAAAAAATATGAGCCAAGTGAGAAAACATCTAAGAAGGTAGAAGGGAATCCTAACGGAGAATGCAATATCAAGGGTGATTGAAAGTGTGTAATGTAAATGGATGGATGATACTAACACCACATTTAGGGCTGCAGTGAAAAGACACATTCAGGAGCCAAGAGCCAGTTTCCCCACCCCTGCTCCAAGTTAGAAGTGGGAGACCATAATGTGTATGCAGAAGTTACTCAGGAAAACTGGATTTCTCATGGTATGAAACAGAAAAGAGAAGAGGCAGAGAAAAAAGACATCCCTCAGGAAGTAGGAGAATGCAGAGGACAGAAATGACCTCTTAAGCTGAAAAAAAAAAAAAAAGAAAGAAAGAAAGAAAATATTAGCCAAAAAATAGTTGCTTGAATAGCCCATTGCATTCCTTTACTAATACTTGGAGTGAACCAGGAAGTGGTCAGAAATTGCCTTAATGCCTTTCAAGGAGAAGTCATAATGACCTGCCAGTCCTATAAACGCAGGCCTTGTATTAAGAAGGAAAAGATAATTTCTCACTGCCTTACCTCAGTAGGCACTGTGACTCGCTCAATGCTAGGAATACCAAACAGTCAGTGTGTAATTGTTTGCTAAATGAACCAGTCATAACAAATGATGCCAAGCTTTTATTCTTTGCATATTTTATACTGTGACAGCATTTGTAGTGAATATATTTGATGGAATAGGGTTGGGAAATATTGTTAATATAGTTGAAACATAGTGTTTAGAAGATAGGAAGCTAAGTAGATATTGATGGATTTTTAATTATATTACATTATGCCTCATTTTTCTATCTTAATTGAGGTATAAGTGACAAATAAAATTGTGAGATATTTAAAGTATACCCTGTAATGATTTGATATTATAGGTTCATGGTGAAAGAATTCCTCCCCATCAAGTTTTTTAACATACCTCAGGTATTTGCCTTTCTTTTTGGCAAGGACATTTAAGTTCTACTCTCTTGGCAAATTTCAGTTATATAATGTTATACAATGTTATTAACTGTAGTCACAGTATTACACATTAGATCCTCAGACCTTATTCACCTTATACCTGAAGGTTTGTATCCTTTTACCAATCTCTCCCTATTTCCCCCCACCCTCCAGCCCCTGGTAACCACTTCTCTTCTGTGTTTCTAGAAATTCAACTTATTTTTTAAATTCCACATGTAATGATATCTGTGGTATTTATCTCTGTCTGGCTTATTTCATTTAGCATAATATGCTCTATGTTCAGCTAGTTTTTGTTTTTGCATTAATTAACCAAATGTTTTTTGAGCACCTGCTGTATGCCAGGGACTATACTAGGTGCTGGTTGAAAAGTAAAACAGGACAGACCTAACTGGCTACAGCACTAGTGGAGTTTTTAGTATAGTGGAGGAAAGGGACATTCTCAGTTAGCATGCGTTTAACAAGTTATTATATATTAATGAGTTATTCCTGGACAACTAACTAGTCACTTGACCCATCTGACAGATGCTGGGGGTGGTGGAGAAGTCTTTAGAATTAGAAAGACACCCTCATAAGCAGTCTTCCCAGGTAGTCCTGCTACTGCTGCTGCTAAGTCGCTTCAGTCGTGTCCGACTCTGTGCGACCCCATAGACGGCAGCCCACCAGGCTCCCCCATCCCTGGGATTCTCCAGGCAAGAATGCTGGAGTGGGTTGCCATTTCCTTCTCCAATGGATGAAAGTGAAAAGTGAAAGTGAAGTCGCTCAGTCACGTCCGACTCTTAGCGACCCCATGGGCTGCAGCCTACCAGGCTCCTCCGTCCATGGGATTTTCCAGGCAAGAGTACTGGAGTGGGGTGCCATTGCCTTCTCCGAGGTAGTCCTAGTGGTAAAGAATTCACCTGCCAATGCAGGAGACATAAGAGACATGGGTTCCATCTCTTGGTTGGGAAGATCCCCGGGAGGAGGAAACGGCAACCCACTCCAGTATTCTTGCCAGGAGAATCCCATGGATAGAGAAGCCTTGCAGACTGCAATCCATGGGGTCACAAAAAGTCAGACACAGCTGAGCGTCTGAGCACATCATAAGCAGACCACAGAGGAAACAGAACAGAAATGAAGTATTTTTAATAGCATATTTCTTTCTGAAGTTGAGTGGAGCTGGTGTCATAGTCTAAAAATGAAAACTGATGTAGTAGCATCGTTCTCCGTGGTATGACTTCTAAAGCAGAAATGATGAACATTCAAATTTGTGAAAGATTATTTTTAAGACCAATTTTAGGTTTATAGCAAAATTGAGAGGACGGTATAGAGATTTCCCATGTACCTCCTGTGATTGCACATGCATAGCTTCTCTTATTATCAAAATCCTCCACCAGAGTAGTATGTTTGTTGCAACTGATGAATCTACGTCAACACATGCTTATCACTGAAAATCCATAGTTTACATTAGGGCTCACTCTTGGTTTTGTACCATTGAGTGGATCTGGACAAATGTATGATGACATGTATCCATGGTTAGAGTTTTATACAGAGTATTTTCACTGCCTCCCCAAATCCTCTGTGCTCTTCTGTTCATCCCTTCATCATCCCCAACTTCCTGTCAACCACTAATATTTATATTGTCCCCATAGTTTTGCCTTTTCCAGAATGTCATATAGTTGGAATCATACAGTAGGAAGCCTTTTCAGATTAGCGTTTTCCCTTAGCAATATTCATTGAAGCTTCCTCCATGTGAAAGGCTCATTTCTTTTTAGTGCTGATTAACATTCCATTGTCTGAATATACCACAGTTTATTTAGTCATTGATCTACTGAAGGACACCTTGGTTGCTTCCAGGTTTTGGCAGTTATGAATAAAGCTGCTCTAAAGATTTGTCTGCAAGTATTTGTGTGAACATCAGTTTTCAACTCCTCAGGGCAAATACCAGGCTTTCCTGGTGGCTCAGTGGTATAGAACTCGCCTACCAAAGCAGAAGTTGTGGGTTCCATCCCTGAGTCAGAAAGATCCCCTGGAGAAGGAAATGGTCGGGGGAGTCTGGCAGGCTGCAGTCCAAGGGGTCGTGAAAGACTTGGACATGACTTAGCAATTAAACAACAGCAGCACGGCAAATACCAAGGAGTGCGGTGGCTTGGTTGTATGGTAAGTGTATGTTTAGTTTTAGAAGAAACCACCAAATTGTCTTCCAAAGTAGCTGTATCATTTTACATTCCCACTGGCAATAATTGAGAGTTTGTCTTATTCCATGTCCTTGCCAGCATTTGTGTTTCTAGTGCTTTAGATTTTCTCCATTCTAACAGGAATGTAGTGCTAGCTCATTGTTGTTTTGACTTAAATTTCTCTGATGACATATTATGTGAAGTATATTTTCATATGCTTATTTGACATCTATATATCTTCCTTGGTGATGTGTTTATTACAATTTTGGCCCATTTTTTTTTCTGTTGAGTTTTAAAATGTTTTTTGTGGATTATTTTTGTTTGTTTGTTTGTTTGTTTTTAAATTTTATTTTATTTTTAAACTTTACATAACTGTATTAGTTTTGCCAAATATCAAAATGAATCCGCCACAGGTATACATGTGTTCCCCATCCTGAACCCTCCTCCCTCCTCCCTCCCCATTCCATCCCTCTGGGTCATCCCAGTGCACCAGCCCCAAGCATCCAGTATCGTGCATCGAATCTGGACTGGCAACTCATTTCATACATGATATTTTACATGTTTCAATGCCATTCTCCCAAATCTTCCCACCCTCTCCCTCTCTCACAGAGTCCATAAGACTGTTCTATACATCAGTGTCTCTTTTGCTGTCTCGTACACAGGGTTATTGTTACCATCTTTCTAAATTCCATATATATGCGTTAGTATACTGTATTGGTGTTTTTCTTTCTGGCTTACTTCACTCTGTATAATAGGCTCCAGTTTCATCCACCTCATTAGAACTGATTCAAATGTATTCTTTTTAATGGCTGAATAACAGACCTTTATCCTAGGTATTTTGCAAATATTTTCTCCCACTCTGTCTTTTTGTTGTTTTGATAGTGTATTTTACATAGTAGACAGATTCATTTTTAATGAAATATTGTTTCTCAATTCTTTCTTTCATGGATTATGACTTTAGTATTATATCTGAAAAATGTCATCAAACTCAAGGTCATGTGGATTTTCTCCTAGGTTATCTTTTAGTAGTTTTATAGTTTTGAATTTTATGTTTAGTTCTCTGATCCATTTTGAGTAGATTTGTGAAGGGTGTAATGTCTTTGTCAAGATAGATTTTTTTGCATATGGATGTCCAGGGTTGTTCTAGTATTATTTGTGAAGAGACTGTCTTTTTTCTATTGTAGTACAATTTCTCTTTTATTTTTTTAATTGATTTATTTATTTTAATTGGAGGCTAATTAGTCTACAATACTGTACTGGTTTTTGCAATACATTAAACTGAATCAGCCATGGGTGTACATGTGTTCCCCATCTTGAACCCCTCCTCCCACCTGCCTCCCCATCCCATCCCTCAGGATCATCCCAGTGCACCAGCCCCAAGCACCCAGTCTCATGCATCGAACCTGGACTGGTGATCTATTTCACATATGGTAATATACATGTTTCAATGCTATTCTCTCAAACCATCCCACCCTCGCCTTCTCCCAGAGTCCAAAAGTCTGTTCTATACATCTCTGTCTCTTTTGCTGTCTCACATACAGGGTCATCATTACCATCTTTCTAAATTCCATATATATGTGTTAGTATACTGTATTGGCGGAGAAGGCAATGGCACCCCACTCCAGTACTTTTGCCTAGAAAATCCCATGGACGGAGGAGCCTGGTAGGCTGCAGTCCATGGGGTCACTAGAGTCGGACACGACTAAGCGACTTCACTTTCACTTTCATCCATTGGAGAAGGAAATGGCAACCCACTCCAGTGTTCTTGCCTGGAGAATCCCAGGGATGGGGAAGCCTGGTGGGCTGCCGTCTATGGGGTCGCACAGAGTCGGACACGAATGAAGTAACTTAGCAGTAGCATACTGTATTGGTGTTTTCTTTCTGACTTACTTCACTCTGTATATTAGGCTCCAGTTTCATCCACCTCATTAAAACTGATTCAAATACAATCTTTTTAATAGCTGAGTAATACTCCATTGTGTATACGTACCACAGCTTTCTTATCCATTCATCTGCTGATGGACATCTAGGTTGCTTCCATGTCCTGGCTATTATAAACAGTGCTGTAATGAACATTGGGGTACACATGCCTCTTTCAATTCTGGTTTCCTCAGTGTGTATGCCCAGCAGTGGGATTGCTGGGCCGTATGGCAGTTTTGTTTCCAGTTTTTTAAAGAATCTCCACACTGTTCTCCATAGTGGCTGTACTAGTTTGCCTTGCCACCAACAGTGTAAGAGGGTTCCCTTTTCTCCACAGCCTCTCCAGCATTTATTGTTTGTAGACTTTTGGATAGCAGCCATTCTGACTGGCGTTTGATGGTACCTCATTATGGTTTTGATTTGCATTTCTCTAATGATGAGTGATGTTGAGCATCTTTTCATGTGTTTGCTACCATCTATATGTCTTCTTTGGAGAAATGTCTGTTTAGTTCTTTGGCCCATTTTTGACTGGGTTGTTTATTTTTCTAGTATTGAGCTGCATGAGCTGCTTGTATATTTTTGAGATTAATTCTTTGTCAGTTGCTTCATTTGCTATTATTTTCTCCCATTCTGAAGGCTGTCTTTTCACTTTGCTTATAGTTTCCTTCATTGTGCAAAAGCTTTTAAATTTAATTAGGTCCCATTTGTTTATTTTTGTTTCTATGTCCAATATTCTGGGTCATAGAGGATCCTCCTGTGGTTTATGTTGGAGAGTGTTTACCTATGCTCTCCTCTAGGAGTTTTATAGTTTCTGGTCTTACATTTAGATCTTTAATCCATTTTGAGTTTATTTTTGTGTATGGTGTTAGAAAGTGTTCTAGTTTCATTCTTTTACAAGTGGTTGACCAGTTTTCCCAGCACCACTTGTTAAAGAGTTTGTCTTTTCTCCATTGTATATTCTTGCCTCCTTTGTCAAAGATAAGGTGTCCATCAGATCAGATCAGTCGCTCAGTCATGTCTGACTGTTTGCAACCCCATGAATCGCAGCACGCCAGGCCTCCCTGTCCATCACCATCTCCCAGAGTTCACTGAGACTCATGTCCATTGAGTCAGTGATGCCATCCAGCCATCTCATCCTCTGTCCCATAGGTGCATGGATTTATCTCTGGGCTTTCTATTTTGTTCCATTGATCTATACTTCTGTTTCTTGCCAGTACCATGCTCTCTTGATGACTGTAGCTTTCTTGTACAGTCTGAAGTCAGGCAGGTTGATTCCTCCAGTTCCATTCTTCTTTCTCAAGATTTCTTTGGCTATTTGAGTTTTTTTGTTGTTGTTTTTCCATACAAATTGTGAAATTATTTGTTCTAGTTCTCTGAAAAATACTGTTGGTAGCTTGATAGGGATTTCATTGAATCTATAGATTGCTTTGGATAGTATATTGATTTTCACTATATTGATTCTTCCAATCCATGAACATGGTATATTTCTTCCTCTATTTGTATCCTCCTTGATTTCTTTCACCAGTGTTTTATAGTTTTCTATATATAGGTCTTTTGTTTCTTTAGGTAGATTTATTCCTAAGTATTTTATTCTTTTCATTACAATGGTGAATGGGATTGTTTCCTTAATTTCTCTTTCTATTTCCTCATTGTTAGTGTATAGGAATGCAAGGGATTTCTGTGTATTAATTTTATATCCTGCAGCTTTACTATATTCACTAATTAGCTCTAGTAATTTTCTAGTGGTGTCTTTAGGGTTTTCTATGTAGAGGATCATGTCGTCTGCAAACAGTGAGAATTTTACTTCTTCTTTTCCAGTTTGGATTCCTTTTATTTATTTTTCTTCTCTGATTGCTGTGGCTAAAACTTCCGAAACTATGTTAAATAGTAGTGGTGAGAGTGGGCACCCTTGTCTTATTCCTGACTTTAGGGGAAATGCTTTTAATTTTTCACCATTGAGGATAAAGTTTACTCTGGGTTTATCATGTATGGCTTTTATTATGTTGATGTATGTTCCTTATATGCCTGCTTTCTGGAGGGTTTTTGTCATAAACAGTTGTTGAATTTTGTCAAAGGCTTTCTCTGCATTTATTGAGATAATCATAATTTTTATCTTTCAACTTGTTAATGTGGTATATCACATTGATTGATTTGTGAATATTGAAGAATCCTTGCATCTCTGAGGTAAAGCCCACTTGGTCATGATGTATAATCTGTTTAATATGTTGTTGGATTCTGTTTGCTAGAATTTTGTTGAGGATTTTTGCATGTATGTGTATCAGTGATACTGGCCTGTAGTTTTCTTTTTTTGTGGATTCTTTGGTTTTGGTATTAGGGTGATGGTGGCCACATAGAATGAGTTTTGTAGTTTACCTTCCTCTGCAATTTTCTGGAACAGTTTGAGGATAGTTGTTAGCTCTTCTCTAAATTTTTGGTAGAATTCACCTGTGAAGCCATCCAATTCTGTGCTTTTGTTTGTTGGAAGATTTTTTATTACAGTTCGATTTCTGTGCTTCTGATGGGTCTGTTAATATTTTCTATTTCTTCCTGGTTCAGTTTCGTAAAGTTATACTTATATAAGAATTCGTCCATTTCTTCCAAGTTGTCCATCTTATTGGCATATAGTTACTGATAATAGTCTTTTGTGATCCTTTGTATTTCTGTGTTGTCTGTTGTGATTTCTCCATTTTCATTTCTAATTTTGTTGATTTGATTCTTCTCCCTTTTTTTCTTGATGAGTCTGGCTAATGGTTTGTCTATTTTATTTATCTCCTCTAAGAACCAGCTGTTAGTTTTGTTTATTTTTGCTATAGTCTCCTTTGTTTCTTTTTCATTTATTTCTGCCCTAATTTTTATGATTTCTTTCCTTCTACTAACCCTGGGGTTCTTAATTTCTTCCTTGCTTTAGGTGTAAAGTTAGGTTATTTAGTTGATTTTTCTCTTGTTTCCTGAGGTAAGTCTGTATTCCTATGAACCTTCCTCTTAGCACTGCTTTTATTGAATCCCATAGGGTTTGGGCTGTTGTGTTTTCATTTTCATTTGTTTCTATGCATATTTTGATTTCTTTTTTGACTTCTTCTGTGATTTGTTGGTTATTTATAAGAATATTGTTTAGCCTCCATATGTTTGTATTTTTAATTGTTTTTTTTTTTCCCCCATGCAGTTAATATCTAATCTTACTGCATTGTGATCAGAAAAGATGCTTGGAATGATTTCAGTTGTTTTGAATTTACCAAGGCTATATTTATGGCCCAGGATGTGATCTATCCTGGAGAATGTTCCATGTGTACTTGAGAAAAAAGTGAAATTCATTGTTTTGGGGTGAAATGTCCTATAGATATCAATTAGGTCTAACTGGTCCATTGTATCATTTAAAGTTTGTGTTTCCTTGCTAATTTTCTGTTTGGTTGATTTATCCATAGGTGTGAGTGGGGTATTAAAGTCTCCCAGTATAATTATGTTATTTTTAATTTCCCCTTTAATACTTGTTAGCGTTTGCCTTACATATTGTGGTGCTTCTATGTTGGGTGCATATATATTTATAATTGTTATATCTTCTTCTTGGATTGATCCTTTGATCATTATGTAGTGTCCTTCTTTATCTCTTTTCATGGTGTTTGTTTCAAAGTCTATTTTATCTGATATGAGTATTGCTGCTACTTCTGCTTTCTTTTGTTCTGCATTTGCATGAAATATCTTTTTCCAGCCCTTCACTTTCAGCCTGTATGTGTCCCTTGTTTTGAGGTGGGTCTCTTGTAGACAGCATGTATAAGGGTCTTATTTTTCTTTCCATTCAGTCAGTCTTTGTCTTTTGGTTGGAGCATTCAACCCATTTACTTTTAAGGTAATTATTGATAAATATGATCCTGTTGCCACTTACTTTATTGTTTTGGGTTCGAGTTTATAAGCCTTTTCTGTGTTTGCTGTCTAGAGAAGATCATTTAGCATTTGTTGAAGAGCTGGTTTGGTGGTGCTGAATTGTCTCAGCTTTTGCTTGTCTATAAAGCTTTTGATTTCTCCTTCATATTTGAATGAGATACTTGCTGGGAATGATAATCTTGGTTGTAGATTTTCCTCTTTCATCACTTTAAGTATGTCCTGCCATTCCCTTCTGGCCTGAAGAATTTCTATTGAAAGATCAGCTGCTATCTTTATGGGAATCCCCTTGTGTGTTATTTGTTGCTTTTCCCTTGCTGTTTTTAATATTTGCTCTTTGTGTTTGATCCTTGTTAACTTGATTAATATGTGTTTTGCCTTGGGTTTATCCTGTTTGGGACTCTCTGGGTTTCATGATCTTGGGTGGCTATTTCCTTCCCCATTTTAGGGAAGTTTTCAACTATTATCTCCTCAAATATTTTCTCATGCCTTTTCTTTTTGTCATCTTCTTCTGGGACTCCTATAATTCAAATGTTGGGGCATTTAACATTGTCCCAAAGGTCTCTGAGGTTGTCCTCACTTCTTTTAATTTTTTCTTTTTTCCTCTGTGCTTCATTTATTTCCACCATTCTATCTTCCACCGCATTTATCCTATCTTCTTCCTCAGTTATTCTACTGTTGGCTCCCTCCAAAGTGCTTTTGATCTCAGTTATTATTCATTATCGATTGACTCTTTTTTATTTCTTCTAGGTCCTTGTTAAACATTTTTTGCATCTTTTCAATCCTTGTCTCTAGTCTCTTTATCTGTAACTCCATTTTGTTCTCAAGATTTTGTATCATCTTTACTATTATTATTCTGAATTCTTTTTCAGGTAGACTCCCTATCTCCCCCTCTTTTGTTTGGTTTGGTGGGCATTTGTCCTGGTCCTTTACCTGCTGAATCTTTCTCTGCCTTTTCATTTTTTTAGATTACTGTGTTTGGGGTGGCCTTTCTGTAGGCTGGAAGTTTGTGGTTCCCCTTTATTGTGGAGGTTGCTCCCTGGGTGGGATTAGACTAGTGGTTTTTCAAGGTTTCCTGGTTAGGGAACCTTGCGTTGGTGTTCTGGTGGGTGGAGCTGGATCTCTTCTGTCTGGAGTGCAATGAAGTGTCCCATAGGAAGTTTTGGAATATCTGTGGGTTTGGTGTGACTTTGGGCAGCCTGTATTTTAATGCTCAGGGCTGTGTTCCTGCTTTGCTGGAGAATTAGTGTGCTAGTGTGCTATGTCTTGCTCTGGAACTTGTTGGCTCTTGGGTGGAGCTTGGTTTCAGTGTAGGTATGGAGGCTTTTGGATGAGCTCTTGTCAATTAATGTTCCCTGGAGTCAGGACTTTTTTGTTGTTTTCAAGTTTTGGAGTTAAGCCTTCTGCCTCTGGCTTTCAGCCTTATTTTTACAGTAGCCTCAAGACTTCTCCATCCATACAGCACAAATGATAAAACATCTAGGTTAATGGTGAAGATATTCTCTACACTGAAGGACACCCAGAGAGGTTCACAGAGTTACATGGAGAAGAGAAGATGGAGGAGGGAGATAGAGGTGACCAGGAGGTGAAGAGGGGGAGTCAAAAGGGGAGAGACCAATCTAGCCAGTAATCAGTTCCCTAAGTGTTCTCCACAGCCCAGAATACCCAGAGAGATTCACAGAGTTAAGTAGAAAAGATAAGGTGGAGGGAGGAAATAGAGGTGACCTGGGGGAGAAAAGGGAGAGTCAAAAGGGGAGAGAACAATAAAGCCAGTAATCACACCCCTAAGTGAAAATGGATAGTGAAGATTAGATTCTTAAAGGTACAAAATTGACAACAAATACCTAAATGCAAAATTAAAAGTCTAGAGTAGAGGTTAGACTCTCATAAATAAATATTAGAAATACAAAACAAAATCAATCACAAAAATTATAAAAAATATGTACATGAAACTTGCTTTAAAAATAGGTTTTCATCTTTTTTTGTGCAAGGTAACAGGTTACAAAAATGAAAATTAAAGGAGTAATAAAGAATGTAAAAATAAAAAATGATAATAGTAAAAATATATCTAGGAATTTCTCTGGAGCTGTTGTGGGTAGTGGCGGTCAGTTCAGTTTCAGATAGTTCCTTGTTCCAGCTTTCACTTGTTCTCAAGGTCTATGCTGCTGCTGCCACTAAGTCATTTCAGTCGTGTCTGACTCTGTGCGACCCCATAGACGGCAGCTCACCAGGCTCCCCCATCCCTGGGATTCTCCTGGCAAGAACACTGGAGTGAGTTTCCATTTCCTTCTCCAATACATGAAAGTGAAAAGTGAAAGTGAAGTTTCTCAGTCATGTCTGACTCTTAGCGACCCCATGGACTGCAGCCTACCAGGCTCCTCCATCCATGGGATTTTCCAGGCAAGAGTACTGGAGTGGGGTGCCATTGCCATCTCTGCTCAAGGTCTATAGGCCCCCTCCAATGCTTAGTTGGTGTTAGCTGCAGGATTTTAATCTGTTGCACCTGTCACTTCCAAAGCGGTTCCCTCTTCTTTGTTTATTTTGACTTCCTCTGTTTGCAAGTCACTTCAGTGTCTAATATCCACCCTTACACAAAGGGGTTAAGGTGGTCACTTATTTAGGCTCTCTTGTTCAGTTGTGCTGGGGGGAGGGAGGAACACTGCAAACAAATATTGCTGGCATGTGTGGGGGGTGCTTGCAGGGTATGGACCACACTGGGTTTGCTCCACTCACAGCGTCTGTGCTTTCCCAATCTATACTGATCAGGCCCAGGGTGCTCTGCAGGGGCACTGTCCAGAGTGGGCTCTACATTTCATGCTCTTCCCAGGTCTAAGCTGCTCAGGTTCAGATTCTTGGATACTCCATAAGGGCACAGACATGGTTGGGCACGCATTTTGTGCCCTTTCAAGGTCTGAGCAGCTCAGGTGACCAGGTGGTTGGCAAGCACACTATCCTAGGTGGGCAGTGCATCTTAATCACCTTCCCAGTTCCAGGTGTTCTGTGTGTCTCCTCTGAGGAACTGATCTCTGGCTGTAACCCTCCTGGCAGATGTCAACCGTCCAGTATCCCAGGAAGACTTGGTTAGCAACTGGGAGCGTGCTAACAGTTTGGTGGAGGATGTGTTTCTGAGGCTGAGATTGCCCCTTGCCTTGTGGCTTTGGCTGCCACCCGCCTGCCTCTCTGCCTCTAGAAGGGGAGGGCCAGTCCACAGCTGGCTAGCTCTCCTTTGGTGTCACTCAATCCTTTGTTCTGTGAGCAGGCCAAGCTGTGCCTTGGTTAGAACTTTTCGTGGGAAAGTTCTCTCTCCCTTTTTCTTTTCTCTCTCCCTGGCTATTCCAGTTTGGGTTGCTATCTCATGTTAGCTCCCTCAGATTGTCCTCAGGGCACTCAGGCCTGGTCCTTACCCTAAGCATGCAACTTGTGCCTCCCTGTCCAGCCCTCGCTGGCTGGTGGTGGCCACAAGCATCTGGGCTATTTCTCCACTGGCAGTTGCAGTTAGGCATGTATTCTGTGGGTTTTATTTTTTTTTATTTTTATTTTTTTTCCCTCCAAGTTATGTTTCTCTCTGAGATTCCAAAACTCCTCAAAGACCTGCCTGTGAGAGGGTTTCCTGGTGCTTGGAAAGTTCACCTTCATGACTCCCTCCCCAGGATGGGTCTCTGTCCCTAATTCTTTTGTTTCTCTTTTTGTCATTTATATTTTGTCCTACCTCCTTTCGAAGCTAATGGGCTGCCTTTCTGGGTGCCTGGTGTCATCTGCCAGCATTCAGAAGTTCTGTGGAAGTTGCTCAGCATTCAAATGAACTTTTGATGAATTTGTGGGGAAGAAAGTGGTCTTCCTGTCCTATTCCTCTGCTATCTTAGGACCACCCCCTCCCCATTTCTCTTTTATTAGAGATAAGTTGACAGTTAAGTTGGTTCTGTTTTTAGGCTTTCTATTCTGTTCAATTGATATATTTGTCTGTTCTTTCACAATGTCTTGATTATTGTAGCTTTGGTGTAAGTCTTGAAGTCAAGTAGTGCCAATCCACCAACTTGCATATTGTGTTGCCTATCATGAGTCATTTGCCTCTCCATATAAACTTCAGAATCATTGTGTTAAAATCCATAAAACCCTTCTGGGATTTTGATTGGGCTTATACCTGTGGATTGTTTTGGGAAGAACTGACATCTTGACAGTACTGAATCTTCCTATCCATGAACATGGACTATCTCCCCATTTATTTAGTTCTTTTATTTCATTTATTAGAGTTCTGTGATTTTCCTCATATAAATTATATATATATAGTTATATTTATACATAAGTACTTCATATTTGGGGATGCTAATTAAATGGTATTGTATTTTTAATCTAAAATTCCACTTGCTCATTTCTGGTACATAGGAAAGCAACTGACTTTTGTATACTAATCTTGTATCTTGTGACCTTGCTATAATTATTAGTTCCAGGAGTTGTTCTGCCAGTCCTTTTTGGATTTTCTACATAGAAGAATATATCATCTGCAAACAATGAGTGTTATCTCTTCCTTTCCAGTGAGTGTATCTCTTATTTTCTTTCTTTCTTTTTTTTTTTTCGTCCTATTGGATTTGTAGGACTTCTACTACAGTGCTGAAAATAAATGGTGAGATTAGATATCTCTGATTTTTCCTGACTTGATGGAAAATCTTCTAGTATCTCACCACTAAGTATGACCTTAGATATAGATTTTTTGTAGATTTTTTTTTTAATCAAGTTGAGAAAGTGCCTCTCTATTCCTCGTTCACTAAGAGATTTTTTTCACGAATGAGTGTTAAATTTTGTTGAATACTTTTTCTGCATCTGTTGATGTGATCAAGTGATTTTTCTTTTTTAGCTTGTTAATGTAATGGAACACATTAATTTTCAAATGTTGAACCAGTATTGCATAGGTGAATTAAACCCCATTTGGTTGTGATGTACAGTTACTTTTATACTTTTTTTGGATTTGATTTGCTAAGATTTTGATGAGATTTTCCACATCTACATTCATGAGAGATATTAGTATATAATTCTCTTTTTTTGTGATGTTTTTGTCTAGTTTTGTATTGAGATAATGCTGGCCTCATGGAATGATTAGGAAGCATTCTTTCTGTTTTCATCTCTGAAAGAAAATGTAGAGAGTTGGTATCATTTCTTCCTTAAATGTTTGGTAAAATTCATCATTGAACCCTCTGGGCATGGTGCTTTCTGTTTTGGTCAGTTGCTAATTATTGATTCAGATTCCTTAATAAAGTTCTGTTCAGATTGTTTGTTTCTTCATATGTGAGATTTGGCAGATTGTGTCTCTCAAAGCATTGATCCCTTTTCATCTGAGTTATCAAGTTTTTAAGCATAGAGTTGTTCATAGTATTCTTTATTATTCATCTCATGTCCACAGGATCTATAATGATGTCTCCTCTTTCATTTCAGATATTAGTAATTTGTATCCTTTCTCTTCTTTTTTGTTAGCTATCCTGGCTAGAGGCTTACTAATTTTATTGATCTTTTCAAAGAACCAGTTTTTGGTTTTGTTTATTTTCTTTATTCATTTCTTCTTTTCAATTTCATTGATTTCTGATCTAATTTATTATTTTTCTTCTACTTATTTAGCTTAATTTACTCTTTTTTCTAGTTTCATAAAGTGAAAGTTTAGAAGATTAACTTTAGATATTTTTTCTTTTCTGATGTAATATTTAATGCTATTTTATTTTCTAATATATTTAATGCTAAAAAAATTCCCTCTAAGCACTATTTTGATGTATCACACAGGTTTTGATATTTGTGTTTTCATTTAGTTCAAAATATGTTTAAATTTCTCTTGATATTTCTTCTTTAAATCATGTTTTATTTAAAAGTGTGTTGTTAAATATCCATGTACTTTGACATTTTCCAGTTGTCTTTTTGTTATGATTTTTAGCTTAGTTTCTTTGTGGTGTAAGAACAGACATTGAATGATTTCTGTTCTATGAATTTGTTAAGGTGTGTCTTATGGCATAGAATGTGGTTTACCTTGATGGATATTTCATGTGAGCTTGAGAAGAAGGTATATTCTGCTGCTGTTAAATGAAGTAGTCTATTGGTGTCAGTTATGTCTAATTGATGATATTGTTGATTTCAACTCTGTCCTTACTGATTTTCTTCTTGCTAGATCTCTCTATTTCTGCAAGAGAGGTGTTGAAGTGGCTGACAAATAGTGGACTCGTGTATTTCTCATGAGTCCATTTCTCATTTCTGTCATTTTTACCTTACCAGATTTTGATGATCTGATGTCAGATGCATATGCATTAATAATTGTTATGTCTTCTTGGAAAATTGGCCTCTTTAGCATTATGTAATGCTCCTCTTTATTCCTAATAATTTTCCTTGCTTTGAAGTCTGCTTTGTTTGTTAATTTTTTTTTTTTTTGACAGACTCATGAACTTTTTTCCCTGCATTTGGAGCTCTATGGTGCTTTTTACACCTATTTTAGTCCACAAAATTATCCAACCTTCCCTTCCACGATAGTTTCTTTGACTTATATCTGGGCTTTTAAGAAGACAGTTTGCCAATAATCTTATTTAATATTCTCTCCAAAGAAAACTGTGGCAGTTTTCCTGTTTCCCTAAAAGTAAACATGTAATTCCCTGGAATTTACTTCTAAATTCTGTAAATAATAATACATCCTATTATTAAAGATAATAAATTGGATAATTTATTCTTAAACTGCATGTCCCTCAGGTTAATATTTAGCATGAGGAGTAAGCTGGTTTCAGGCACAGTTTTGTGCTATGACCCATTGATGTAAGCCTCTGCTTTACTGAAAAAGAAATAGTGAGAATGATGGAATTTGGTGACATGCTCAGTATATGGTTATGTAGCATTCTCAAATTATTATTCTCCTTCAGAACCTGCATCTTAACCCTACTGCAGAAACACAAGGGTAGGTATTGGTGTGAAGACGTGCATGCTAATGCTAACAGGTAGTGCTTTTCCTCCAGACTTTAGATTGTTTTACTTTAAGTACTCAAGTATGCGACAGTACAGTCTCCTTAAAAAGTATCAAGACATTGCCAATGAGACTTAAGTTCTCTTTATAACTACCTCTTATCTGTTCTTGCCTACCATTCTTCTACACTTCTATCTTAGTTTTTTACATTTTTGTGTATGTGTGTCTGTAATATGTTGTTTTAGATATGTTGATACACAAATGATATCATATATCATAATTTGTGTATCACTTCTCATCTTATTTGTTTCATAAAACAATGACTGGAAGCTTGGTATGTTTATATGTAATCCTAACATTCTTTTAACTATTCAGTTCAGTTCAGTTCAGTCACTCCGTCGTGTCCAACTCTTTGTGACCCCATGAATCACAGCACGCCAGGCCTCCCTGTCCATCACCAACTCCCAGAGTTCACCCAAACTCACGTCCATAGAGTCGGTGATGCCATCCAGCCATCTCATCCTCTGTCGTCCCCTTCTTCCTGTCCCCAATCTCTCCCAGCATCAGAGTTTTTTCCAATGAGTCAACTCTTCGCATCAAGTGGCCAAAGTACCAGTTTCAGCTTTAGCATCATTCCTTCCAAAGAACACCCAGGACCGATTTCATTTAGAATGGACTGGTTGGATCTCCTTGCAGTCCTTTTAACTATTACATTAATACTTTATAAGATGAAAAGCCTCTTATGAAGACATTGCTGTTGAGTAAGCATTTTGGCAGTTGACTACTTGGGTATGTGCCTTGCTCTTCTTTCTGGAATATAATTATTTTCTTTTTTTGGCTGTGCGGGGTCTTCTTTGCTGTGTGAGGGTTTTCTCTCGTTGTGGCAAGTGAGGGCTACTCTTCGTTGCAGTGCATGGGCTTCTCATTGCAGTGGCTTCTTTTGTTGAGGAGCACAGGCTCTAGAGTGCAGTCTAAGTAGTTAACAACGGGCTTTGTTGCCTCGAGGCATGTGGAATCTTCCCGGACTAGGGATTGAACCCATGTCCCCTGCATTGGCAGGCAGATTCTTGAAACACTGGACTACCAGAGAGGTCCATAATTAAGTATTTTTATACTCTAAGATAAATCTGTATAAATTAAATATTAGCTTGCTTCTTGCTGCTAAAACAATTTAATTCATTAATTTTTCACTCCAGATGCATATATTGATACTTAACTGCATTTAAATGTTACTTGTGCTGGGAATACAAGTGAATCAATGTGTATGCAGTCCATGTCTTTGACATGCACAAAACCAAGAAGAGGAAAACACAAACAGAAACCCTGATGATAAATTACTGAACACAAGAATACATTGATATGTTATGCCAAAGCAATGAATGATTCCCTCTAGGGTTCAGTTAGATAAATCTAGAAGGATTGCAGTTTTTTCCACTAATATATCCTATTGTTGTATAAGAACCTTATTCATTTAACAAATACCTTACTACACTTGACTGTGATCAGGTGCTATTCTGAGTGCTTTTGGTATTAAGTCAGTTAATTCCTCTAAGAGTCCCATGAGGTGAAGGTACTCTCACTATTTGTATTTTACCAGTGAGAATACAGAAAGGTTACTACACAGTGTAGGGGCCAAGGGCCAAGCACAGGGCATCTGACTCCAGCTTCTGTGCTTTGTGTGCTTCTGTACTGTCTCTCCAGATTGTTCTGTACTTGAATATATACTAATTACTTTATAATTTTTCAGACAAAACGTATTTCATGGGGAAATGGTTTTCAAGTTGTGCTTCTTAACTTAGTCCCATTCCTTCTTAGCCCAGAACAACCCTACTTTTATTTGTTTATTTGTTTGACTCTTCTGCTTAACATTTTATTTGAACAAGGAATTCTCTGCCCGCATTTTTGTTGAACACCACTGCATTATGACAGGAAACTGTTAGCCTCAGTCAAGTGTTTATTCAGGTACTTGAGTCAATCCTACACAGTTTCTTGACTGTTTGCTGAAAACTTTTTGGCATCGGTACAAAGATAGGATGAACGTTTGGTCAAGATTTCAAATCTAATGCTTCAATATTTTAAGAGAGTATCAACATTGTCACCTGAAAATTACATCTGAGTTATGGAGCTCTATCTTTTGTCAGCAAAACAAAGTAACTGCAGGAAATGTCTCATTAATAAATTCTTTAAGGGTCTGGTTGAAATAGTTCATTCTTAAGACAGAGACCTCAAAACAGGCACACAAATTTTTTACTTCCCTAGATTTTTCAACTTTTCCTTATTTGAAACGTCAAAAAGTCACATCCTCTGTAATCTGTTGCTGCTTAGTCATCTCAGTTGTGTCCAACTTTTTGCGACCCCACGGACTGTAGCCCATAAGGATCCTCTGTCCATGGGATTCTCCAGACAAGAATAAAGGAGTGGGTTGCTATGCCCTTCTCCAAGGGATCTTCCTGACCCAGGGATTGAACCCACGTCTCCTGCATTGTAGTCAGATTCTTTACCAGTGAACCACAGGGGAAGCCCCTGTAATCTTCTCTATCCACCTGATTTGTAGGAAGGAGATGAACATGTTCTCCTTGTTGCTGGATGACCTTCGTATAGTGAACTACATAATGCACACTTCATATCATCTATTATTGTGTTTTTCTTTTTACTTTGACTTCTACAAAGCAAAGAAGTAACTTTCCATGTTCAATTTTTTAAATGTAATTAACTTAGATTTCTGGTTTCATTCTCAACTGCTGCTACAGTGTTGGTCTTATGTACTTTATGTAACATTTTAAGAAATTATATAATTTTTTTTTGAAGCATAGTACTCGATAATAATCATTATTTCTTAAGGGAAAAATACTTTCTATGTTATTTTCTCTTCTATAATATAATGAATTATTTATGAAATAGAATAAGCAAGTAGTGAATATGGACCATGAGCTCAACATTGTGCTATAACATTTGTAGGGCTTCAGTGGTAAAGAATCTGCCTGTCAAGCAGGAGATGTGCATTCGATCCCTGGGTCACGAAGACCCCACCTAGAGAAAGATATGGTAACCCACTCCAATATTCTTGCCTGGGAAATCTCATGGATTGAGGAGCCTGGCAGGCTACATGGCAAAGAGTTGGACATGCCTTAGCAGCTAAACAACAACAACAAATAAAAATTAAAGTGTAAAAAATAGTGGTTATTATTTATTTAGTGTTTATTAAATTTAGGCACTGATCATAAGCTACATGTGCTAGCTTATTTAACCCTCAGAACAATCCTCTCAGGCAGGTTCTGCTTTCTTCATTTTACAGATAAGGTTCATCCAGTTGGTGAGAAGTAGGGCAGAGCTCAGTTCCTGGAGTTCATGCTGTAACCCTTTCCTGGATCCTGTGGCCTGTACAGTAGAACAGCAGTCTCCAACCCCTTTTGGTACCAGGGAACAGTTTCATGCAAGACAGTTTTTCCATGGACTGGACGCGGGATGGGAGGATAGTTTCAGGATGATTCAAGTTCAGTAGGGTTTGTGCTCCTATCAGAATCTATCGCCTCTGCTGATCTGACAGGAGATGGAGTTCAGGCAGAAATGTGAGAGATGGAGAGCAACCGTAAATACAGATGAAGCTTCGCTCTGTCATCCACTGCTCACCTCCTGCGGTGCAGCCTGGTTCCTAACAGGCCACTGACCACTACTGATACAAGGCCCAGTGGTTGGGGACCCCTCCAGTAGAAGGTACAGTCCTTGATTTCAAGGAACTTGCAGGTAGCTGATAGTTTAGTGCCTGACTGCATTCTGTGATGCAGACAAGTGCTGAAGTACATCAGGGGAGAAGCTACCAGTATCTGTCATTACTGACTGCCTATGGGACAGGAACCATGCTAAATGCTGTGTATTCATTCTCTCTCTTCTTATCCCCACTCTTTAGTGTCTAAGCAGAGACTCACAAGTTAAGAAGATTACCAAAACTACTAGGTAATGGTGGAAGAGCTTGTTTATTTTGTCCTGTAATAGTTAGAAAAGGTGACTTATGGGAAATAGTAGGATTTATTCACAGTAGAATAAAGAGTAGGAATTAAGAGGCTTCAATTTTAGCTGGGTTATTCAGTAAATAGTCTTGGAACTACCGGCTCACGGTGACAAAGAAAAATTTCAGGTGGGCCAACAGTTTTGAGTTTTGGGTTTTTTTTTTTTTTTTTAGGAAAAAAGGATTAAAAAACATAGAAAAGATGGAAGCATGTATTTTTAATATTGGAATGGCAAAGCTTTCTTTTATTACATGAAGTTCAGAATTCAAAATCAAACATGGTCAATTTTGCTACATAAATGAATTTGAAACTTTTTCTATAAGGAAAAAAATGTCAAAGGACAGATTGGAAAGCTATTTGTAACACATGTATAAGTCAGAAGGATGTTATTGCTAAGGTACAGAATATTCTTTCTAACTGTTGTTACAAAGGAAAAAAGATGAAAAGCTAAAAAGAAAAACAAGCAATAGATACGAAAGCAATTTATAAAACATAGTCTAGATGTATGAAAAATGCTCAATGTACTAATAATTATTACTGATTAAAATAATGGGCATGCCAAAAATCATATTGATAAAACAATGAATAATAACCTTTTGAAAGTTGGAGAGCAATTTGATATTATTTATTAAAAGTATTCATTACTTTGGCCCAACAATTCTACTTCTAGAAACTCATCCTTAAAAGAACTCTAAAAATGTGTAAAAATACCTCCAGGTAGATGTTGAGTACTACATTATTTGCAATACTGAGAAAATGAAAACAGTTCGAATGTCTGTTTATAGGTTAAGAAATTATGACACACCCTTGCAATAAAATACACTGTGGCATTTTAAAAGAGTGAGCTAGCTGTCTATATTTCAAGTATGAAAAAGCATCTTAAATATATTGTGAAGAAAAAGTAACAATATCATTTGGGGTAAAAATAATTTCACCCATTTGATATTACTGTGTATAGAAAACTATCTGAGAAAAAATACACCAAGCTGTTTACTGCTGGGTTATGATATGATAATATGTTTTGTTCTTTAAGCAAAAATTCCCTGAAGACGCCACTGTTGCACATCCACCACGTGTCTGACTTCCTCCACACTAGCTCTACCTAGTGTGAACTGTAGCTAATGGCAGTGTGCACCACTTTTCACCTTCAGGCACCCAAGGAAGTTGAATGAAACTAACAAAAGGTGACACGGCAGAAATACTCAGGAGAAAAGCCAGAGGTCACCCTGCAGTATGAATTAAGGAATGGAGCCTGACTACAGAGCCAAGAACTGACAGAGGTCCACAACTCCTCATCACAATGTCAGTATTCAGAAAGACATGCAAACAAAAGTTTCATTGTAGTCCCTTGTCAGTAATACCTGATTTGACCTGACCTGAATTCACTTGACAGCAGAACCTAACCCACACTCATGTTTTATAGGCTATGTGAATATTCATACATTTTTCCTGCATAAATATTACTGTGTTTTATTACAAAGTTTTGCTCTATATCAACTATGTAAAATCTAAATAATTCTGAATTCTAAAATATATCCTCAGAAGGTTTTGGTGAATAGATTTGGATTTGTACGAAGAAACAGATTCATAAATTTGTTGAACACAGTGTCCACAGTTTTGCAGTATAGCAGCCCTGAAAATCACTGCTCAGCCTTTTGGTTGAGCTAAGTGTAGTATGGAGGGCTTCCCAGGTGGCACAGTGGTAGAGAATCCACCTGCGAGTACAGGAGATGCAAGAGACTCGGGTTTGATCCCTGGGTCAGGAAGATCCCCTGGAATAGGAACCTGTTCCAGTCTTCTTGCTTGGAGAATTTCATGGACAGAGGAGCCTGGTGGGCTAGTCCATGGGTACACAAAGAGTCAGACATGACTGAACATCTGACACAGTCCTGAAAATTATAATGAATATTTACTGGACAATTATTGATATTCTTCTTATACCCACCCCAGTGTTCTTGCCTGGAGAATCCCATGGACAGGGTAGCCTGGTAGGCTACAGTCCATGGGGTCCACAAAGAGTCGGACACGACTGAGCAATTAACACTATACTTTTACTACCATGCTGGATTTTACAGAAGGCCACAACAGATAAATGAGCCATAATACCTAACCTCATAGAGTTTTTAATTTCATCAGGGAGATGACAACCTTATAACTAAGTATAATATAGAATGTGGTTGGGATTTCAAAGGGAAAAAAGGTCATATGTAATTCAGTTCAGTTCAGTTCAGTCACTCAGTTGTGTCCAACTCTTTGCAACCCCATGAATCCCAGCACACCAGGCCTCCCTGTCCATCACCAACTCCCGGAGTTCAAACTCACGTCCATCGAGTCGGTGATGCCATCCAGACATCTCATCTTCTGTCATCCCCTTCTCCTCCTGCCCCCAATCCCTCCCAGCATCAGAGTCTTTTCCAATGAGTCAGCTCTTCACATGAGGTGGCCAGAGTACTGGAGTTTCAGCTTTAGTATCAGTCCTTCCAAAGAACACCCAGGACTGATCTCCTTTGGAATGGACTGGTTGGATCTCCTTGCAGTCCAAGGGACTCTCAAGAGTCTTCTCCAATACCATAGTTCAAAAGCATCAATTCTTCGGTGCTCAGCTTTCTTCACAGTCCAACTCTCATATCCATACATGACTACTGGAAAAACCATAGCCTTGAATAGATGGACCTTTGTTGGCAAAGTAATGTTTCTGCTTTTGACTATGCTATCTAGGTTGGTCATAACTTTCCTTCCAAGGAGTAAGCGTCTTTTAATTTCATGGCTGCAGTCACCATCTGCAGTGATTTTGGAGCCCCCCTCAAAAAAGTCTGCCACTGTTTCCACTGTTTCCCCATCTATTTCCCATGAAGTGATGGGACCAGATGCCATGATCTTAGTTTTCTGAATGTTAAGCTTTAAGCCAACTTTTTCACTTTCCTCTTTCACTTTCATCAAGAGGCTTTTGAGTTCCTCTTCATTTTTTGCCATAAGGGTTGTGTCATATGTAATTAGAGCTTCCCTGGTGGCTCAGAGGTTAAAGCATCTGCCTGCAATGTAGGAGACCTGGGTTTGATCCCTGGGTCAGGAAGATCCCCTGGAGAAGGAAATGGCAACCCACTCCAGTATTCTTCCCTGGAGAATCCCACAGATGGAGGAGCCTGGTAGGCAACAGTCCACAGGGACGCAAAGAGTCAGACACGACTGAGCGACTTCACTGCACTTCACTTCACTTCATATGTAATTAGGGATACCAAAATGTATTTTTGTGGGGAAGATAGCACTTTAGGTAGACTGCTAAGAATGCAGGCTTTTGATAGCAGGAGTTTTCATAATGGCCTTTATAAACAAAAAGTAGGAGCAGAAGCACAGTTTGGCTAAAGCATGGAACGTAGTCAGGGATCCACAGATCTTTTATCCTTATATATATAACTTGATGGTTTTTTTCCTGGGGTATTGCTCTCATGCGATTTTCAAAGGGAGATTTTCAGAGGGATAAGTGACTCCTCCCAAAAGTTAGGCGCCACTGCCATAGAGAAATGGTGAAATGTATTATTAAATGGAAGGTTGAAAATACATGGGATGACAAAATGTGATGCTGGACAGTTAATTGCGGGGAGAATGAGATGCCCTTAAAATTTTTTGTGCACTGTGGTGACGTATTCCAGTATGTTGCTTAGGAAATGTAATATGTTCACAGTATCTAGGGAGGATTGTGGAGAAGGCAATGGCACCCCACTCCAGTACTCATGCCTGGGAATTCCCATGGATGGAGGAGCCTGATGGACTGGAGTCCATGGGGTCGCTAAGAGTCGGACACGACTGAGCGACTTCACTTTCACTTTTCACTTTCATGCATTGGAGAAGGAAATGGCAGCCCACTCCAGTGTTCTTGCCAGGAGAATCCCAGGGACGGGGGAGCCTGGTGGGCTGCCGTGTGTGGGGTCGCACAGGGTCAGACACGACTGAAGCTACTTGGCAGCAGCAGCAGCAGCAGGGAGGATTGAGGCAGGAAGCTCCAAACCCATGAGAACAGACTGGAAATGATGCATTGAGGATCTGGGCCAGGATGGTGGCCCAGAAAAATGTGTTCACTGGGTAGATAGGAGCCAAGATTAGTAGGGTAACCAAAGTTTCAGGAGAAATTTGGGAGAAAAAAATGTAGATAGAGGAACTTTGATCTAGAGAAAGGAGCAATGAAAGGAGTAATGTGCGAGTAACTCTCTCGCACAGAGTTGGACACGACTGAAGCGACTTAGCAGTAGCAGCAATGGCAAAATAAAGATCTAGGATACAAAGAGAAATGCATGCCTGTGAGAAATTTCCTGTTACATGGGGATATTTGCTAAATCCTTAGGAATGGAGACGTCTGGCAACAAATTTGGCGTTATTCACTGCCTTGTGTTTTCATTACCTCCAGCTCCCCTGAAACCTTAAGTGAACTTTCACTTTACATAATCACTGTGCCTTCCTGTTGCTTTGGGGAAATGAAGGAAGCTGGTGATGTCAGTATAGGTGGCAAGAAACCCAGAAAGAAAGGACTGTAGCATAATGAGCCATGAGCACTTTCTACGGCTGGAGAAAGCCATTTCTCCCCAAACATACTATACCTCTCATTTTCTGACATGGTGTACCCACCCCAGGGCCTGTGCATTGACATGAGTGAAAGAATTATTATAATTTATATCTATTATTATACAAAAATAAGAAATGAATTATATCAATGGTATCTGTCCTAGCACACTCTTTCAAAGTATACATCAGAGGCTTTGGAAGCACAAGACCTCCTAATGGAAGTGCCTAAGGTCCATGTTACAGACATGTTGGTGAATGAAAACTCCCCCCTTAATTCGGGTTTAGGATATAGCGAAGTATTGCAGCTTAGTTGGATCTGCAGATTAAAGATAATCCCAATTAATTAAGCATAGTGAACAATAAAAATGGCAGGGCTGGAATTCCTCCTCCTGCTGCTAAGTCTCTTCAGTCGTGTCTGACTCTGTGCAACCCCACAGATGGCAGCCCACCAGGCTCCCCTGTCCCTGGGATTTTCCAGGCAAGAGCACTGGAGTGGGTTCCCATTTCCTTCTCCAATGCATGAAAGTGGAAAGTGAAAGTAGGAAGTCACTTGGTCGTGTCCAACTCTCAGCGACCCCTTGGACTGCAGCCTACTAGGCTCCTCCATCCATGGGATTTTCCAGGCAAGAGTACTGGAGTGGGGTGCCATTGCCTTCTCCGGGAATTCCTCCTACCTCTCTAGTAATAGTTCCTCTGATACAGAGCTCTAGACAGTGTAGTCAGGCATGTAAGGCCATCAAAACAATTATAATTAACCAAGATAACAGTTTGAAATGTGAATTTATATACATTATCATAAGAAATGAACCTTGCTTTAGGAATATGTTTCACTAGAGATGTTGGCTAATAACTATGTGAAACCATTATTGTAAATTAAACATTTAAAGTTTAGTACTCTGAAACTGAGGAGAAACCTGTACAATTTTTAAACAAAGGTTTAAATTAAGGTCATGTGATACGCAATTTCATCATTCACAAATTGCATTTAACCTAATGAAAAATGTTTAGAAACCTCCTTTGAGGGTTTCTAAGGAAAAACCACAAGTTTTTGCTATTCTTCCTATGAAATACTACCTCTGAAACAAAACAAAAAATAAATGTAAAATAACTGGATGGCCAGATAAAATGCATTCAGCAAATACTTTTGAAAGATAGATAGAAAACACTGCTCAAGATCTAAATAAATAAATATTAGAAAAATATAGTTTTGGAGGTTATTATCGTGTTCAACTCTGTGACCCCATGGACTGCAGCATGCCAGGCTTCATCAGACAAGTGAAAGAACACAGAGTTTCACATCTTGGTTTGTATTACAGTGAGTTACTGCCAAAACGTAGTCACCAAAACATTCAATTCAGTAGAATTTGTGGTTGTGTTACTCGAGGCTGATGAAATGACTGGGGCAGGCTTGCACAACTTGGCGACTTGACTCTCAAGTAGTCCAGACCCATGGAGTCTCAGTTGTCATTTTGCTGCTCCTGCTGCTGCTGCTAAGTCGCTTCAGTCGTGTCCCACTCTGCGCGACCCCATAGACGGCAGCCCACCAGGCTCCCCCGTCCCTGGGATTCTCCAGGCAAGAACACTGGAGTGGGTTGCCATTTCCTCCTCCAATGCAGGAAAGTGAAAAGTGAAAGTGAAGTCGCTCAGTCATGCCCAACTCTTAGCGACCCCATGGACTACAGCCCACCAGGGTCCTCCATCCAAGGGATTTTCCAGGCAAGTGTACCAGAGTGGGGTGCCATTGCTTTCTCCGAGTTGTCATTTTACACCGTGCTTAAACCAGTGGTTTAAAACCAGTGGCTTTACACGAGTGGAAGAGATTCTGGATCTCATGTGCAGAGAGTGCAGGAAATCTCCTGGTGGTTACTACCCATTTTGTTGATCTACCCAGGGGCACTAGCACATACAAAGGTTGATGTGGGTGCCTGCCCCTTCTCTGCCCAGCCTTACTCTCCTCTTGATTTTCAGAATAGGAGCTGGTGGAGGACTGAAGCTGTTTGAGAGAATTTATCTGAGTTAACATTATCTCATGATCATCAGTTGCTTTATGATGGGATTTTACTGATTGTTAGGTTCTATTTCAGTAATGAAATATACAGAAAAAAAGTGTTTTTGATGAGTCAGTAAAGCAAAGATGTAGTCTCAATAGTAATTGCCTTTTTTACTAAAAGAATGTTTTATGGAAAGACTGCATAAACTCCTGATAGGATTTTTACTGTGATATTAAAAAACAAATCCAGGTTAAGGTTACAGGTAGCCTCATATAGGAAACTGACTTACTACTTCCTTCATAGGCAAGCTAGACATTGCAGCAAACAAACAAGTGGAAATTTTAAGTGAACAAAGCTCTGCAAGGTGTCATTACTGTGACTGATTTTTAACAGAAGACCCTTAAGATACAGAGGAGTCATAATGGTACTTTGCAATCTAATGAGGCATGACAACAAAAATCTTTTACCACACAATGGTTTTCTCATTGCACATTATTTTAAAGAAATGGTAGGATTTAAAAACAAGCTACATATTTTCCTGTATAAAAGTATATGTATCCTAAAGTGCTGATCTTTCCTATGATGACAGGTGTCTCAGTAGTATGCTACTTAGCAGAAGGGGCACTTAGTCTACCCCTTCAACTTAAAGACAGTGTTTTGATAGAAGAATGGAAGTGTCTCCCTTTTGCAAGACTGCTGCGATCTAAAGAGCATTTTGAAAAACATTTGTCTGTAGATGATTCTCTTATATGATTTTATTGTGAAGGCATTATGAGTACATTATAGATATAAGGTTTCATAACTATATACACTTTAAAATAGAATTTTCTACTTATTAAAAAATTTTCCCCGAGTGTCGATGGTTATTATATGTAGTAGTAAAAGGCATTTGTGGGCTTCCCTGATGGTTCAGTGGTAAAGAACCTGCCTCCCAGTGCGAGACGTGGGTTCGATCCCTGGGAGGAATCTTCTCCAGGAAGATCCTCTGGAGAAGGAAATGGCAACCCACTCCAGTATTCTTGCTTTGGAAATCCCATGAACAGAGGAACTTGGCGGGCTCAGTCCATGGGATCACAAAAGAGTCTGATGTGACTTAATGACTAAACAACAATGAGGCATTTATGTAACACTTATTACATGCCAAGAACTTGACTGCATGTATTACATGAAGCACAAAGTGGTTAAATCACTTGCACAGGCCAATAATGAATAAATGTCAAAACTGAGACTAGAACCCAGAGAACCTTCTATCTTATCCATTACATCTCTTCTTATCCATTATATAGTGTCTCTTTGTCTTAATTGTTTGTAATGAAAACTAATTTACATCAGGGAGGGTAAAACTTCACTAGCTAAATTTCAGGTAGGGCGAGGGGAGACTTTGCATAATTGATAGGTGGAATTGGAAACTGAATATTATGACTAAATAATCTGTCCTGCAAATAGTCCTTTCATTGTCCATGGTTTCTGGATGACTCTCTTCCTCCTCCTTCTCAACCTTCCAACACTCTCCCATCCTCACTTTCAGCTGTGCTTCCTAACTTTCTGAAAACACTTCCAGAAAATGCTACCACCACATGTACCCCCATGGCATCTAACTCATAATTGAATTTTCCTCCTGTTACTGGGAATCTGTGGTCCTCCACAAGACAGCCTATGGCCCTTGTGCACTAGGTCCCATCTTCTATTGACTCATGGGCAGGCTCCAGAAATTTTTCCCCTCCCTGAATTATTATTTTTCTCTCTGATCCTTATTCTCGGCATGTAAACATGCTATTATTTCTCCCATCCTAAAAATAAAACCAAGATATTTCTGTTGATTTTCTAATCCTTCAGGTAACAACCATTTCTCTACTAATTTTGCAGCCAACTCCTCCAATAAATTTTTTATCCCTTTGTTTCTTAAGCCTAATCCAGTCGGTCTTTGTCTCTTCCACTCACTTCACCAGAACTTCTCTTGTCAAGATTGAAAATGAAAGTGAAACTGTTAGTCACTCAGACATATCCGACTCTTTACAACCCTGTGGATTGTAGCCTGCCAGACTCCTCTGTCTGTGGAATTCTTCAGACGAGAGTACTGGAGTGGGTTGCCATTCCCTTCTCCAGGGGGATCTTCCTGACCCAGGTATCAAACCCGGGTATCTGGCATTGAAGGCAGATTCTTTACCATTTGAGCTACCTGGGAAGCCCTTGTCAAAATTGAGTTCAGTTCAGTTCAGTTCAGTCACTCATTCGTGTCCGACTCTTTGCGACCCCATGAATCGCAGCACACCAGGCCTCCCTGTCCATCACCAGCTCCTGGAGTTCACTCAAACTCATATCCATTGAGTCAGTGATGCCATCCAGCCATCTCATCCTCTGTCGTCCCCTTCTCCTCCTGCCCCCAATCCCTCCCAGCATCAGAGTCTTTTCCAATGAGTCAACCAAAGTACTGGAGTATGAGGTGGCCAAAGTACTGGAGTTTCAGCTTTAGCATCATTCCTTCCAAAGAACACCCAAAGCTGATCTCCTTTAGAATGGACTGGTTGGATCTCCTTGCAGTCCAAGGGACTCTCAAGAGTCTTCTCCAACACCACAGTTCAAAAGCATCAATTCTTTGGCACTCAGCTTTCTTCACAGTCCAACTCTCACATCCATACATGACCACTGGAAAAAATAACCACATTGCAAAATCTGGCCAACAATTCTTAGTCCCATCTTACTTGATCTGTTGGTGGCATTTGACAGTTGATCACCCCACCTTCCTGGAAATGCTTTCTTCACTTGGCTTTCAGGACAAGACACTCTTGATTTTCTTCACTAGCTCCTGTTAGTCTCCACTTCCTCTTTAGCTTTTAAAATTGGAGAGCTCAGTGCTCTGTATTTGGACCCCTTCCTTTCTGTTTTTAAACTTGGCTCAGACGATAAAGAATCTGCCTGCAATACAGAAGATGCAGGTTTGATCCCTGGGTCAGGAAGATCCTCTGGGAAAGTGCATGGCAACCCACTCCAGTATTCTTGCCTGGAGAATCCCATGGACAGAGGAGTCTGGTGGGCTACAGTCCATGGGGCCTCAAAGAGTCAAAGGCCTCAAAGAGTCCTCAGACACAACTGAGTGAGTTTCACTTTCCTTTCTGTTTTTAAACTAATTCCTTAGAGCTGTCTGGGCTCATGACTTTAGATAAATCATCCATATCCTGATGCCATTTCCTTCTCCAGTGCATGAAAGTGAAAAGTGAAAGTGAAGTCGCTCAGTCATGTCCGACTCTTCACAACCCCATGGACTGCAGCCTGCCAGGCTCCTCCGTCCATGGGATTTTCCAGGCAAGAGTATTGGAGTGGGTAGCCTTTCCCTTCTCCAGGGGATCTTCCAGACCCAGGGATCTAGGCCTGTGTCTCTTGCATTGCAAGTAGATTCTTTACCATTTGAGCCACCAGGGAAGCCATGTAGTCCCTTACCACCTCTAAATGCATATGGGTTTCTAAATAGATAATTAGAAGTACCAGGTGTTGCTAGTTGAATGCTGCATAAAATTTAGTGTTTTAAAACTTAAAAGAAATGTGGATAGTTAGGAGAGACTTCAGAACAGATCCAGAGGCATCATTTTGTTTATAAAGAGAGCATAGAACTAGCCTCGAGAAGAATAAATGAAAGCTGATCCACTATCAGAAAGAATTTTAATTCAAAAGAGATGAAGAGAAAAAAGAAGAAGCAATTTTGAATAGTAGCATCGAGGCCTTTAAAAAATGAAACATTGGAATGTCACTGGTTAGATTCTATAAACTACTTAGTTCCTTTTTTGGATTATATCCAGAATCTGATCTCTTATCACCATCTCCACTGACCACTTGGTTTCAAGTCACAATTATTCTCCTTTAGATCTATTGAAACAACCTCTTAACTGGTCTCATTTCTTTCCTTGTCCTCCTAGATTTTATACTCAACCTAGAAGCTAAAGTGATACTGTTAAAATTTAAGCTACATCATGTCAGTCCTCTGATCAAAACCCTGCAGTGGCACTATTTTCTTTCAGAGAAAAATCGAAGTTCTTACAGTGGTCCCCAAGACTCTTCAGGATCTGAGGCCCTTTACACTCTGACCTTCCTCTCTACCACGATTCCCACTTGACTAGGGCAGCTCTCACATTATTAGTTTGCTCAGACAATCCAGGTCAGCTCCCAGGGTGTTGGCCACTGGCTCTTTCTGTTTTAATTTCACTTCTTGACTCACTGTACTCATCCAACTCATTCTAACTTGCAGTTTCAATGAATGTCCTGAACAAACTTTGGTGACTTCCAACCTCTCATTTAACAGTCACATTCCTCCACTAGAATGTTTCTAGTTGTTTAACACCTCTATCAATAATACATAGATTTAATTTTAGGAAAAAGTGTACATGAATTGACTTGCTAAAAGAAACAGAAGAAAAAATTGGGTAATAATCTGCTTTGAGTTCAGTTCAGTTCAGTCCCTCAGTCGTGTCCAACACTTTGCAACCCAATGGACTGCAGCATGCTTCCTTGCTGTCTCAGCTGATAAAGAATCTGCCTGCCATGCAGGAGACCTGGGTTCAATCCCTGGGTTAGGAAGATCCCCTGGAGAAGGGAAAGGCTAACCACTCCAGTATTCTGGCCTGGAGAATTCCATGGACTGTATAGTCCATGGGGTCACAGAGAGTCGGGCACAACTGAGTGACTTTCACTTTCACTTTGGACTGCAGCATACCAGGTTTTCCTGTCCATCACTAATTTCCAGAGCTTTCTCAGACTTACATCCATTGAGTCAGTGATACCATCCAACCATCTCATCCTCTGTTACCACCCCCACCTTCTCCTCCTGCTTTCAGTTTTTCCAAGCATCAGGGTCTTTTCCAATGAGTCAGTTCTTTGCATCAGGTGGCCAAAGTATTATAGCTTCAGCTTCATCATCAGTCCTTCCAATGAATATTCAGGATTGATTTCCTTTAGGATGGACTGGATGAATCTCCTTGCAGTCCAAGGGACTTGCAAGAGTCTTCTTCAACACCACAGTTCAAAAGGATCAATTCTTCCATGCTGATCTTTCTTTATAGTCCAACTCTCACATCCATACATGACTATTGGAAAAAAACCATAGACCTTTGTTGGCAAAGAGATGTCTCTGCTTTTTAAGATACGGTCTAGGTTGGTCATCATAGCTTTTCTTCCAAGGAGCAAGCATCTTTTAATTTCATGGCTACAGCCACCATCTGCCGTGATTTTGGAGCCCAAGAAAATAAAGTCTGTCACTCTTTCTGTTGTTTCCTCATCTATTTGCCATGAAGTGTTGCAACCAGATGCCGTGATCTTAGTTTTCTGAATGTTGAGTTTTAAGCCAGCTTTGTTACTCTCCTCTTTCAATTTCATCGAGAGGCTCTTTAGTTCTTCTTCACTTGCTGCCATAAGGGTGGTGTCATCTGCATATCTGAAGTTATTGATATTTCTCCCTGCAGTCTTGATTCCAGCTTGTGCTTCATCCTACTCAGCATTTCGCATGATGTACTCTGCATATAAGGTAAATAAGCAGGGTGACAGTATACAGCATTGATGTACTCCTTTCCCAGTTTGGAACCAGACCATTGTTCTATGTCCAGTTCTGTTTCTTCTTAACCTGCATACAGATTTCTCAGGAGCAGGTCAGGTGGTCTGGTATTCCCATCCCTTTCAAAATTTTCCACAGTTTGTTGTAATCCACACAGTCAAAGGTTTTGGTATGGTCAATAAAGCAGAAGTAGATGTTTTTCTGGAACTCTCTTGCTTTTCTGATGATCCAAAGGATTTTGGCAATTTGATCTCTGCTTCCTCTGTATTTTCTGAATCCAGCTTGAACATCTGAAAGTTCTCTGTTCTGGGTCATTAGGATCATATTTGTATAGTTCTGTGTATTCTTGCCCCCTCTTCTTACTACCTTCTGCTTCTGTTAGGTCCATACCATTTCTGTCCTTTATTGTCCCCATCTTTGCATGAAAGAGATCTCCAATATTTTGTATTCAATTGTTTTCCTTTATTTCTTTGCATTGGTTACTGAGGAAGGCTGTCTTATCACTCCTTTTTTTTTTTTTTTTTTTGCTTTGGAACTCTGCATTGAAATGGGTATACCTTTCCTTATGTCCTTTTCCTTTTGCTTCTCTTCTTTTCGTAACTATTTGTAAGGCCTCCTCAGACAACCTTTTGCCTTTTTGCATTTATTTTCCTTGGGGATGGTCTTGATCACTTCCTTCCGTACAATGTCATGAACCTTCATCCATAGTTCTTTTCGGCACTCTGTCTAGCAGATCTAATCCCTTGAATCTATTTGTCACTGTATGATCATAAGGGATTTGATTTAAGTCATATGTTAATGGTCCAGTGGTTTTCCCTACTTTCTTAATTTAAGTCTGAATTTTTCAATAAGAAGTAGCCCTCAAGTCAACAAAAGAGTCCAAAATGTAGTGAAAGAAAGAAAGTGATGTCACTTGGTCACGTCAGACTCTTTGCAACCCCATGGACTGTAGCCTGCCAGGCTCCTCCGTCCATGGGATTTTCCAGGCAAGGATACTGGTGTGAGTTGCCATTTCCTTCTCCAGGGGATTTTCCTGACCCAGGGATCAAACCTGCACTGCAGGCAGACTCTTTACTGTCTGAGCTACCAGGGAAGCCTTTAAAATGGAGTACTTGGGTGCAATCTCAATCCCGTCTCTTATGTTGTTGGAAGGGAGTGTTTGCTATGACCAGTGTGTTCTCTTGGCAAAACTCTGTTAGCCTTTGCCCTGTTTCACTTTGAACTTCAAGGCCAAACTTGTCTGTTACTCCAGGTATCTCTTGACTTTCTACTTTTGCATTCCAGTCCCCTATGATGAAAAGGCTGTCTTTTTTTGGTGTTAGTTCCAGAAGGTCTTGTAAGTCATCATAAAACCGTTCAACTTCAGCTTCTTCAAATGAGTGGTTGGGGCATAGACATGGATTACTGTGATTTTGAGTGGTTTGCCTTGGAAATGAACAGAGATCATTCGGTCATTTTTTGAGATTGCAAAATGCAGTACTTGGGTTCAATCTGTATACAGTCAGCATAAACAAGACCTGGAGCTGACTGTGGCTCAGATCATGAGCCCCTTACTGCAAAATTCAGGCTCAAATAGAAGAAAGTAGGGAAAGCACTAGAGCTTTCAGTTGTGACTTAAATCCCTTGTGATTATACAGTGAAAGAGCAAATAGATGTAAGGGATTAGATCTGATGGAGTATCTGAAGAACTCTGGGTGGAGATTCATAACATTGTACAGGAGGTAGTGACCAAAACCATCCCAAAGAAGAATAAATGCAAGAAGGCAGGCTTGTTGTCTTAGGAGGCTTTACAAATAGCTGAGGGAAGAAGAAAAGCAAAAGCAATTGAGAAAGAGAAAGATATACTCAGCTGAATGTAGAGTTCCAGAGAACAGCAAGGAGAGATAAGAAGGCCTTCTTCAATGAACAATACAAAGCAATAGAGGAAAACAATAGAATGGGAAAGACTAGAGATCTCTTCAAGAAAATTGGAGGTTTCAAGGGAACATTTCATGCAAGGATTGGTACCATAAAGGACAGAAATGATAAGGACTTAACAGAAAAGGTTTTAAGAAAAAGTGGCAAGAATACACAGAAGAACTATACAGAAAAGGTCTTAATGACCCAGATAACCATGATGATGTGATCACTCATCTACAGGCAGGCATCCTGGAATCCAAAGTCAAGTGGGCCTCAGGAAGCACTGCTATGAACAAAGCTAGTCAAGGTGATGGAATTCCAGCTAAGCTATTTCAAATCCTAAAAGATGTTGCTGTTAAAGTGCTGCACTCAATGTGCCAGCAAATTTAAAAAAACTCAGCATTGGCCACAGGACTGGAATAATCAGTTTTCATACCAATCCCAAAAAATCAGTGCCAAAGAATGTTCAAACTAATATACAGTTGCAGTCACTTTCACATGCTAGCAAATTTATACTCAAAATTCTTCGAGCTAGTATACAACAGTATGTGAACTGAGAATTTCCAGCTGTACAAGCTGGATTTAGAAAAGGCTAAGGAACCAGAGATCAAATTGCCAACATTTGCTGGATCATAGAGAAAGCAAGGGAATACTGGTAAAGCATCTACTTCGTCTTCATTGACTATGCTAAAGCCTTTGACTGTGTGGATCACAACAAACTATGGAAAATTCTTAAAGACATGGGAATACCGGACCACCTTGCCTGTCTCCTAAGAAACCTGTGTGCAGGTCAAGAAGCAACAGTTAAAACCATACACAGACTGGTTCCAGATTGGGAAACGGGTTTGACAAGGCTGTATGTTGTCACCCTGCTTATTTAACTTCTATGTAGAGTACATCATGTGATATACCAGGCTAGATGAATCAAAAGCTGGAATCAAGATTGCTGGGAAAAATATCAACAACTTCAGATATGCAGATGATACTGCTCTAATGGTAGAAAGTGAAGAGGAAATAAAGAGCCTCTTGATGAGGGTGAAAGAGGTGAAAAGCAGTAAAAAAAACTGGCTTGAAACTCAACATTCAAAAAACTAAGATCATGGCATCCAGTTTCATCACTTCATCAGAAATGGAAGAAGAAAAAGTGAAAGAAACAACAGACTTTATTTTCTTGGGCTCCAAAATCACTGCAAATGGTGACTGCAGCCATGATATTAAAAGATGTTTTCTCCTTGGAAGAAAAGCTATGACAAACCTAGATAACATATTAAAAAGCAGACATCATTTTGCAAGAAAGGTCCATATAGTCAAAGCTGTGTTTTTCCCAGTAGTCATGTACTGATGTGAGAATTGGATCATATAGAAGGCTGAGCACTGAAAAATTGTTGCTTTCAAATTGTGGTGCTGGAGAAGCCTTTTTGAGATCTCTTTGCACTGCAAGGAAATCAAACCAGTCGATCCCAAAGGAAATCACCCCTGAATATTCGTTGGCAGGACTGATGCTCCAGCTCCAGTACTTTGGCTATGTGATGTGAAGAGCCAACTCATTGGAAAGACCCTGCTGCTGGGAAAGACTGAGGTCAGGAGAAGTGAGTGGCAGAGGATGAGATGGTTGGATAGCATCACTGACTCATAGACATGAACTTGAGCGAACTGCAGGGGATTGTGAAGGATAGGGAAGCCTGGCTTGCTGCAGTCTATGGGGGTTGCAAAAAGTGGGACACAACTTAGCAGTTGAACAACAACACGACATGTATTTTTGTTTATGAGGATTACATGAAATAAACCAGTTAAGTTCTTAATATACTCACCCATGATGTGAGTCTATAAAATTTTATCTTCTTCCTTCTTCCCCCAACACCTTTTTTCTTCACTTTAACTAAAAATCCTGGAATCTTACCTTAAGATACTTTAAAACTTCTGTTATTGTCCAGCTCTTTTTCACACTCTGCCAGAAATTTACTCTTTCCCACTCTCTTCACTCTGGTTTTATACGACCAGCCCAGTTTGGCTAATATGAAAAACTGGTTCAAACTTTTATCTCATTGTATATGTGTCTGCAGAATGCTGCTGCTGCTAAGTCGCTTCAGTCGTGTCTGACTCTGTGCGACCCCAGAGACGGCAGCCCACCAGGCTCCCCCGTCCATGGGATTCTCCAGGCAAGAACACTGGAGTGGGTTGCGATTGCCTTCTCCAATGCAGGAAAGTGAAAAGTTAAAGTGAAGTCGCTCAGTCGTGTCCGACTCCTAGCAACACCATGGACTGCAGCCCACCAGGCCCTTTCATCCATGGGATTTTCCAGGCGAGAGTACTGGAGTGGGTTGCCATTGCCTTCTCTGGTCTGCAGAACACTGTGCTTCTAAAAAAATCAGAAGAATACTGGTAAATGAATGTCTGTACTCAACTATTTGAAAATAAGTTGCAGACATAGTACTTTACCTCTCAAGATTTCAAATGTGTTCCTAAGGACAATTACAAAGTAATCACAATATTTTTATTACACCCCAAAATTTAACATTGATATAATGATTTTATCTGGTATATAGCCATTATTCAAATTTTCCCAGTTGTTCCTAAAATGTCCCATATAAAAAAAATTTTTTCCATGCAAGGTCCAATCAAGAACTATGTATTTCATTTGGGTAAAAAGTTTCTATAGTTTTTCATATAAAAGGATCACCCAGCTTTTTTTTCTGTCTTTCATCACATTGACATTTTTAAGGAGTCCAGGCAAGCTGTTGTAGAAATTCTCAGTCTGGATTTGTCTGATTTTTTTTTTTCCTATGTGATTAGATTCAGGTTAAATATTTTAACAAGAATAATATACAAAAAAGTAGTTATTAAATACTCTGGTCTCCTGATCTTGTTACATGCTTAAAATTATGGGGAGTCCAAAGAATTTTTGTTTGTATGGATTATATCTATCAATATTTGTTATATTAGAATCAAAACTGATAATTTTTAAAACATTTTTATTAACTCACTTAAAAGGCAGCAAACCCATGAGATGTTAATTTTCCAATCCAGAAAAATTTAATGGCAACAGTGACATTGTTTTAAATTTTTAAGTCATTTTAATGTCTGCCTTAATTGAATGCAGCTGTGTCTCATAACTTTGTCTGCATTTAATCTGTTGCAATATGTTGTTTTGCTTGAAGCATATGAAGAAAATGCAGCATCACACAGATACGTAATTGGAAAAAGGAGGAGTTTTTTAATAGTCTTTTCATCCTTCACAGGTGGTGGTCATTTCTTTAGAGATTGCGAAAGGGTGATATTCTACTTCTGTTATTCCTTCTGATTTTATCAGCTTTAAAATATTTTTTAGAGTTCATTCTCTCTTCCAAAAGGCAATTTAGACGTATTTGTTGCTCAGTTATTTCTTTTTAATTATCAATTTTCAAAGTAATAAGTTTATACCCTGGAAACCTCCAGTAGTTTACGTTGAGTTCATTTTGTGTTCATGGCTTTTTATTTAGTCACTGTGCTTTAATGGGGCTTCCCCAGTGACTCAGCATTAAAGAATCTGCCTGCAAGGTAAGAGACGGGGGTTCAATACCTGGGTTGGGAAGATCCCCTGTAGGAGGCATGACAACCTGCTCCAGTATTCTTACCTGGAGAATCCCATGGACAGAGGAGCCTGGTGGGCTACAGTCCATGGGGTCGCAAAGAGTGATCACAAATGAGGCAACTTAGCCGGCAGGCTAGTGTTTTAATCACTTAAACTAAATTATTTTTGATGTAGAAATTGTCTTATCTTTGGTCAGGATGACATGAACACACTTCATTAACTCTCAGTAACATGAAACTCAGTCACAGTAGAACATCCCACTCTCAACTTGTACATTTCGCATCCCGGTGCTGCGTCAGCCATTTCTCCACAGAGCTCTGATTGCTTTCAGATGAAAATGATATTAGACTCGGCGATCAGTCTGCATCCTAGCATTTATTGCTGCTGTGGTTGTCTTTGCTTCTGGGCATTTTCAGTGGACAGACCTAGAAAATACATCTCTCTGAAAAAAACGGGGCAATCATGAGTTAGCACCAAGATTTCCTCAAGCGTGGCACTATTTCCATTTTGGACCAGTTAATTCTTTACTGTAGGGAATGTCCTGTGCATTGTAGGATCTTTAGCCACACCCCAGTTTCTCCTCAGCACCTAACCCCTCATTTGTGTAAAACAGCAGCGTCCCCGGGCACTGTATAATGTCCCAGAGTGGAGGTGGGGAAAAGAGGCAAAATTTCCTCTAGTTGAGAATTACTAGTTTACACTTATTTTTCTAGCAAGGTTTAAATAACTCCATAATTGTTTTATACTCACACCCATGCACACCATTTTTTCCTTCAAAATGCCACTATCAGGATGACTTTATTCTTCCATAGTTTGCATGAAATCTTAGTCCAATCATACAGTTTTTAATCAGAAGAACAATCTTATTTCCGAATCAAAATGTACTGGCCAGCAATACAGTAAAAACTGCAAACTCTAATCTAAGTTGGGGTCTCTCCTCTGCCCTTGCTCAGCACTGCTTGGGGCCTGAAGCCTGCAGGGAAGAAAGAACAAGGTCACCTCCTTCTCACCCTGCTCTCTCTCGGAAGAACCATTAGAGCTACTTTTGACCTTTTTAGGGCTAAGGTATGGGAAGAGGGGTTGGAGGGAGAGGAACAGGTGTACATGGCATGTACACACGTGACTGTCCCTAGAGTTCTCTGTTTTTGGTGGAAGATCATAGTTGACTGTTTCTCTGGCAGGATACTTTGGTGGGACTCTGGGGGATACGCCGCTGGGAAGCCCCAGTTGTATCCTGTAATGCAGGTGATGTTTCTGTTCTTTTCTGGACTCCTCAGCTCTGGATTTCTGGTGGTCAGCCCTACACAGACTCTCTCTGTTGGATCACACTGCCTTCCGCGCTGTCCTCATAGGTGGACATTTTTACAAAGAAAGAGGAAAGTTTTTATTGACATAAATATCTTCAGAAAAAGTGCTTTAGTTAAAGATGTAAATGTTAATGAATTGTTGTCAGTCACTCAGTCATGTCCGACTCTTTGTGACCCCATGGACAGCAAATCGCAGAAACTTTGTTACCATCACCCTCAAAAAATGTTTTAAATCATTCGCTTTCTAAAAGTCCCCTTGCATCCCGTCCAATCACTCCTTAAAAGTAGCTATCATCGCAGCTTCTAACATCATAGATGGTTTTAACTGTTTTGTAAATTTTTATGCCTGAAATTATACAGTGTTTTCCTGTGTCTGCTTCTTTCCCATAACATTATACTTACGGAGTCCATTCACATTTTTACATGGGCTAGACATTCATTCTCATTATGGTATGATGTATTAAATGAATAAAGTACAGTTTGTTTATAAATTATGCTATAGATGATCATTTCGATTGCTTTCAATTTGGGGCTATTTATGAACAGTTTCTATAAAAATTCTTATACAGATTTTTTATATATATATGTATACCTATCCTTACAATATAAGTTTTTTCATTTACCTCTCCCAGGACCCTGGGAATTTCACTGGTCCTAGACTATTTGTTCTGTGGTGCAGGTTTATATAACATGGTAGTGAAAATCACCTCTGAAAAAGGCCAAGATTTTTGTTTATTTGTTTTATTTTTAGTCATGAATAATTCCTCTCCAAAGTCAAAGTTTTGGACACATTTCTGGCTTAAATGGTATATTCTTGGTATTGTATTCTTGGTATTATTTTCATGAATAAGACAGCCTTTTGAGCGTCTCCATCCTACGGAGACTTCAGTTCCTGTCTCTGTCTTCCAGATGGCCTAATGTCACGTACTCCAAACCCTCATGAGCTTAAAATGCTAGCTTTCAGCTCCTGGGTCCCTTATCTGTATCTGCAACTATTTTTGGACTACTGCAAAGTTCACTCGGATTTATCCCTCTGGCTTTCATATCTTTCTTTTCTTCTGACTTATGAGATTTTCTTTTTTTTTCCTGTTTCTTTCTTCCCTCTCTTCCTCTCTTTCTCCTTCCTTCTCTCCTCCTTTCTTCCTTGACTATAATTTGTTGACATGCCTCTGTCATAATTTACCCAGCATTTGTGTGTTTATGGTGGAAAGAGTGTCCTCATAAACATCAGCTCATGTTACCTCAAGCCTAAATTTTTGTAGGTTATATTGTACATTTTTTTTCCTTTGGTCCTTTATCTGTTGAACATATACTCATTTCTCTTATCATTTTGCTACATATTTCCCTCTTCTTATCATAAAAAGACATGAAAAATTGTGACTTGACTTAAACCAAAGTGAAATGTGCTCACTTGTGCTCTGAGAGGCAACACAAATAATACAGATTTCTTATTTTAAAGGTAAATCTCTTTCTAGCTTATAATCAGATCAGATCAGATCAGATCAGTCGCTCAGTCGTGTCCGACTCTTTGCCACCCCATGAATCGCAGCATGCCAGGCCTCCCCATCCATCACCAACTCCCGGAGTTCACTGAGACTCAGGTCCATCGAGTCAGTGATGCCATCCAGCCATCTCATCCTCTGTCGTCCCCTTCTCCTCCTGCCCCTAATCCCTCCCAGCATCAGAGTCTTTTCCAATGAGTCAACTCTTCTCATGAGGTGGCCAAAGTACTGGAGTTTCAGCTTTAGCATCATTCCTTCCAAGGAAATCCCAGGGTTGATCTCCCTCAGAATGGACTGGTTGGAGCTTATAATAAAAAGACTCAATTAAAATGGAATTTTAAGCCTGTATTAAGAGAAATTTTAAAAGGACTTTTATTTTTCAGGTACCTAAAATTTTTGTATGTCACTAGGCAAGTAAAATGGTCATATTTTAATAGTACTTTTATATTCACAGAATGTGATTTTTTTAATAATAGTAGTGCTTGGAAGTTATATTAAAATGGTAAATATAGAGACCAATTAGAAATAATATATAAATATAATCATTCAATAGTCCCTTTTTTGCATGTCATTAAACAAATTTTTCTAAAATAATAAAAGTTCTCCAGTTTTCCAAAGATATCTGTTAAAAAAATAAGCTTGGTGAAGGTGCTGCATGTGCCTCATGGTTTACTAGTATAAACAGGCAAGGAATTTACTGAAATAAAAGGCATTCTGTAATAGTAAATATTGAAAGGTGGTAAGAAAAGTCTGGACCAAGGGATTTTTATATGACATTAAGTGAAACATTATTATAAACCTTTTATTGTTGAGTATCTTTATGACTATTATTGTTGAATATATATATGACAGTAAAACAGTGCATGTAATTAGATAAACATGTTTCCAACAATATTTATCAAACTGTTATTAGACACAAGACTCTAAAGACCTAGTTTTTACTCTCACAAAATGTAGGGAGAAACAGGCACATAGCATTTACAAGAGGAATACCTTGAATATGCAATTGCACAAAGAAGAAATGGCCAGATCTTTCTATCATCAGTCAGGTAAGACCAGACTTGAAAGATGAGTAAGAATTTGCCAAGCAGATAAATTTGAAAAGGGAGGAGAGTCATAGAGACATGTTTCCTAAACTCATATTTCAAGAGTTTAGGAAAAGACAGTGATGTCAGTACAACTGGAGCATAAAGAAAATAAAAGGGAGTATGTAATTTAGAAGAAATCTTGGTAGTTAGCACTCATCTTTTGCTTTTCCCACCATAAAGGAGGTAAGAGACTTTCCAAGGAGAAAGAAAGCAAGGTTCTCTATTGTAGACTTCAGGTAATAGTTCCTCAGGTTTCGAGAGGGGTCAATGATGCATATGTGAAAGTGGAGATGGAGATGGTATCTCCTACTTGGGTAAACTCTCCTATTGTTGATCACATGCCACTTATCCTGTTTGTGGTGGCCTATGAGAAGGGGACGACAGAGGACAAGATGGATGGATGGCATCACCAACTCGATGGACAAGAGTTTGAGTGAACTCCAGGAGTTGGTGATGGACAGGGAGGCCTGGCGTGCTGTGATTCTTGGGGTTGCAAAGAGTCGGACATGACTGAGCAACTGAACTGTACTGAACTGATAGCTTATAAATTGATGAAGTGGGGAAAACCACTAGACCATTCAGGTATGACCTAAATCAAATCCCCTACAATTATACAGTGGAAGTGAGAAATAGATTTAAGGGGCTAGATCTGATAGACAGAGTGCCTGATGAACTAAAGATGGAGGTTCGTGACATTGTACAGGAGACAGGGATCAAGACCATCCCCATGGAAAAGAAATGCAAAAGCAAAATAGCTGTCTGAGGAGGCCTTAGAAATAGCTGTCAAAAAAAGAGAAGTGAAAAGCAAAGGCGAAAAGGAAAGACAGACCCATTTGAATGCAGAGTTCCAAAGAATAGCAAAGAGAGATAAAAAAGCCTTCCTCAGCAATCAATGAAAAGAAATAGAGGAAAACAATAGAATGGGAAAGACTAGAGATCTCTTCAAGAAAATTAGAGATACTGTCTTTACATTTCATGCAAAGATGGGCACAATAAAGCACAGAAATGGTATGGACCTAACAGAAGAAGAAGATATTAAGAAGAGGTGGCAAGAATACACAGAAGAACTGTACAAAAAAGATCTTTACAACCCAGATAATCACGATGGTGTGATCACTCACCTAGAGCCAGACATCCTGGAATGTGAAGTCAAATAGGCCTTAGGAAGCATCACTATGAACAAAACTAGTGGAGGTGATGGAATTCCAGTTGAGCTATTTCAAATCCTGAAAGATGATGCTGTAAAAGTGCTGCACTCAATATGCCAGCAAATTTGGAAAACTCAGCAGTGGCCGCAGGACTGGAAAAGGTCAGTTTTCATTCCAATCCTAAAGAGAGGCAATGCCAAAGAACACTCAAACTACTGCACAAGTGCACTCATCTCACACACTAGTAAAGTAATGCTCAAAATTCTCTGAGCCAGGATTCAACAATACGTGAACCATGAACTTCCAGATGTTCAAGCTGGTTTTAGAAAAGTCACAGGAACCAGAGATTAAATTATCAATATCTGCTGTATCATAGATAAAGCAAGAGAGTTCCAGAATAAATTTTTGATTTATTGACTATGCCAAAGCCTTTGACTGTGTGGATCACAATAAACTGTGGAAAATTCGGAAAGAGATGGGAATGCCAGACCACCTGACCTGCCTCTTGAAAAATTTGTATGCAGGTCAGGAAGCAACAGTTAGAACTGGGCATGGAACAACAGACTGATTCCAAGTAGGAAAAGGAGTATGTCAAGGCTGTAGATTGTCGCCCTGCTTATTTAACTTATTTGCAGAGTACAGCACGAGAAACACGAGTCTGGATTAAGCACAAGCTGGAATCAAGCTTGCCGGGAGAAATATCAATAACCTCAGATATGCAGATGACACCACCCTTATGGCAGAAAGCAAAGAGGAACTAAAGAGCCTCTTGATGAAAGTGAAAGTAGAAAGTGAAAAGGCCAGCTTAAAGCTCAACATTCAGAAAATTAAGATCATGGCATCCAGTCTCTTCATGGCAAATAGATGGGGAAACAGTGGAAACAGTGTCAGACTTTATTTTGGGGGGCTCCAAAATCACTGCAGATGGTGACTGCAACCATGAAATTCAAAGACACTTACTCCTTGGAAGGAAAGTTATGACCAACCTAGATAGCATATTAAAAAGCAGAAACCTTACTTTGCCAACAAAGGTCCATCTAGTCAAGGCTATGGTTTTTCCAGTAGTCATATATGGATGTGAGAGTTGGACTATAAAGATATCTGAATGCCAAAGAATTGATGCTTTTGAACTGTGGTGTTGGAGAAGACTCTTGAGAGTCCCTTGGACAGCAAGGAGATCCAGCCAGTCCATCCTAAAGGAAATCAGCCCTGAATGTTCATTGGAAGGACTGATGTTGAAGCTGAAACTCCAATACTTTGGCTACCTGATGCAAAGAGCTGACTCATTAAAAGATCCTGATGCTGGGAAAGATTGAAGGCGGGAGGAAAAGGGGATGACAGAGGATGAGATGGTTGGATGGCATCACCAACTCAATGGACATGAGCTTGAGCAAGCTCCGGGAGTTGGTAATGGACAAGGAGGCCTGGCGTGCTGCAGTCCATGGGTTCTCAAAGAGTCGGACATGACTGAATGACTGAACTGAACTGAATTGATAGCTTATAAATACTTCTGAATGTCTTGTAATTCCTGGTAATGAAAGAGTGGGTAAACAGCAAGGAAGTTAGAATGTAGACTGCAGGGTGGTTTAATAGAGAGACTTTTATAGACTTGTTATATAACCACAGTGTGTATAAATTTGACAGTATGCAATTTGACCATCAGTCTATGATTTATGAGAAATCAGTGGCTGGATCTGGACATAAATGTGTTTTTTGAATCGAGGATATAAATTTGTCTGAAGAAAAGTGGTGGCAGCAGACATCATGCTGAATTTGCTACCATCACAGTTTAATCTTTTGCAGACTTCCCAGATAATGCTGTAACAGAGCTAGTGCTTTTAGGCGTGAATTTTCCTCATCTGCATGTACAGCCAGGTATTTGATGGATTAATACATATAATGGAGTTGTCCTTTCTGCATTCTTGCCTTTTTTGGTGGCTCTGAGTATTGGGCAAGTGTTGTGATACAGAGTCAGGTCTGGGCCCCATACCAAATTATCTTAGTCACCTCTAGTTGGAATTGACGGGCCGCAACATTTCTTAGGTCAAAAGATCTCGTAGAGAAGATTAACCTCTAACTATATATGTCCTATATTTTGCTTGCATGATGCTATATCTGCTTTGCAGTTTTGACAGCCTAATATTCGTGTTGAAGATGACTATAGCTTAGAATGCACGGATCTTCCAGATATCTTCCATTCTTTATAGAAATCTGTGATGATATGAGGCATGCCAGTTCCTCACAGTAGTGACTTCATGCCAGTAGTCTTAATTACCAGAGATTCTCCTTCCCATCAAACATCAAATTTTAAAATGCTCAGCTGTTTTTCCCCCAAGAGTTATAAGAATTGCATTCTATTTGGTAACTATAATTTATATATTTTACTTAAATATTATCTTTCAATGTGTTTAGTACTTGCTATCCTTCACACCAGACTGCCTCCCTCATGCATCCTTTGTTGCAACTTACCTGCTGTTAGTCAAACTAACAGCATATCGGGGCCTTATTTCCTGATTTTATGCATATTTGAGAATGTCTTTCTGTTGACTTTAAACGTGAATAAATTGGCCAGTTTTACATTTCTTTGGTCACCTCTAAAACAGATCTATCTGTATTTGGGATTTAGGGACGTGTCAGTAAATCATAGTTGTAGTAGACATTCCCTAAGTACTTGCTGTATGATTAACTATTCCAAGCTCTTATGTGAGCTCGTTTAGTTCTTAAATGTGACCCAAAATACTAACAGTGTCCTCCTTTTACTTGCCATTGGTCACCAGCTAGCAGGTAGTGAGGCTGAAATGTGAACTGATGCAGTATTGCTCCAAAGTTCATACCCTTAATTTCTTATTCAACCTTTTGGGTGAATTAAGCTAAAATTTCTGCCTGTGTGACATTAAACATGTTACTTAACTTCCCTGTGCCTCAGTTAACTCTATAAAATGGGATCAATAGTGCCTCCAAGATTGAGTTAATACATGCAATAGCTTGTAACAGTGGCCAGCACATAGTAAGTGCTTAGTAATTGTTGCTGTTATTATCATCTTAGAGACTGTAATCTTCAGATATGAGCTATGAACAAGCAATCTGATTTCAGTAAATGCTCTTCTGCGCTACAGTATCAATAATTAAGATGCATTTCAGTTAAGGAAAAGGGATTACTCAAAAAGCAGTATTGGAACATAATAGACACTCAATCAATACTTGTCAAATTAATGAGAATTTTCTAAAAGTGTGTATATATTCACTTAACAAATAGATGTTAGATACCTTCTAGATCTGTATAGATAGGCTGGAAGGAAACCCAAAAATGAAAGTAGTTGCATAGTCATGAGATTGTAGATAATTTCCTTTTTTCGAATTTATGCAATCTGTTAAAAAATTCTTGAATGACACAGTTTATGAAACAACTTGACCAGATAATTACTGAATTCTTTTTCATATGTTGAGTTCGAGATACCTACCATGAGGTGGTTGGAAGGTCAGATCTTAGGATGAGATTTTGGAGCCATGCACAGATGATGAGATTACCCACATGGTGCTTACAATGGAATACAACATATAAGGTGGAGAAGGAAATGGCAACCCACTCCAGTATTCTTGCCTGGAGAATTCCATGGACAGGGGAGCCTGGTGGACTACAGTCCATGGGATTGCAGAATTGGCCACGACTGAGCACACAGCATACAACATATAAGGCAAAGGCAAAGGTATGGACAGTGGGAACTTGAATGGTTGGAAAGAAGATGAAGAGTCAGAAGAGATGTGCTTCAAATAGAAAAAGCAGGGGCAGGGGGACCGGTGGAGAGAGAATTACCCATGGCAGATTGTACAGAAAGTCAAGAAAGAGTCACTGCAGTTAAGAATGAAGACATCATTGATGGCATTACTCTGCTTTATAAGCACAGTGGACATATAAGCCCAGTTCCAATAAGCTGAGGAGTGAAGGTTGAGATGGTTGGATGGCATCACCGACCCGATGGACGTGAGTTTGAGCAAACTCCGGGAGTTGGTGATGGACAGGGAGGCCTGGTGTGCTGCAGTCCATGGGGTCGCAAAGAGTCAGACATGACTGAGTGACTGAACTGAACTGAACTGAAGAGTAAAGGAAACTGATTAAAGGCTGCAAGTGCAGATGACTTTTTCACCAACTTAGATGACAAAGAAAGGGATGAAGTCAAGGAGAATTAAGAGTGAGACACACAGTTCCTTTTTTTTTTTTTTCTTGATTCTGGAATTTTTGAAATGGAAAAGCTTGAGGAGAAAAGAAGACATCCTTGAAAGGGGAGCAACTGAAGATTTTAGGAGGAAACTGATTGGGAAGGTTTGAAAGCAGGTAGAAAAGAATGGTTTTAGCAACATGCAGTGAGTACCCTCTAATGGGGACATCTTCTCTGAGACACTGAAGAAGGAGGTGCTATTGTAAATCATTTAGAAATGGAAAAGAGACCGCTTAGAAGCATTCCAGCTACAGATGGTTCAGGCTTTTTTCCTGGATGTTTTTGACAGAGGAGTATAGAGAAGAACAGCCTGCCCTTAAACAAGGGCAGTTACATCTCTGAGCACCGTTTAAGTGTGTTCTCTAGAGAGGATGGAAAAATCTTGCTTTCTGTTCTCTCATGAGAAATCAGTGCAGAGGTCAAGATAAATTATCATAGATAAATAGATAAACTTACATACACTTTTGGGCTTCTCTGGTGGCTCAAACAGTAAAGAATCAGCCTGCGATGTGGGACACTTAGGTTCAATCTCTGGGTCGGGAAGATCCTCTGGGGGAGGATATGGCAACCCCCTCCAGTATTCTTGCCTGGATAATCCTCATGGACAGAGGAGCCTGGTGGGCTATATTCCATGGGGTCGCAAAGAGTCGAACACAATTGAGCGACTAAACACAGCACAACACAAACACTTTTACTCCCACAGTCATTCCTGTAGCCTGAAAAAAAAAAAATATATATATATATATATATATAAATTAAACCGGAGTCCAGTTAGAAAGTAGCATGCAGTGCATTCCACTAATCTAGTGGGCATAGCTGTGGAGCTTCATAACTGCTCTTTGGAGAGAGGCAAGAGAATGAGCACTAGTGTGTGAGAGTGGTGTTGGTGGTTTAGTCACTAGTGATGTCTGACTCTTGCAACCCCATGCACTGTAACCCACCGGCCTCCTTTGTCCATGCAATTCTCTAGGCCAGAATACTGGAGTGGGTAGCCATTCCCTTCTCCAGGGGATCTTCCTGACCCAGGGATGAAACCCAGGTCTCCTGCATTGCAGGGGGATTCTTTATCATCTGAGCCCCCAGGGAAGCCCAGTATGTGAGAGTACATGAATAGAAGTTTGTGGAGGAATCCATTTTGGAGCAAAGACCATCTGATTTTCTAAAACATCCCAGGTCAAGAATCATTTTGTTATTAGCTATCTCGTAAAACGTGGCCTTTGTGCCATTTATCGTTGCAGCATAGCCTTTTCTTGCTCAGTTAAATACACATTTAAGGGACCTCTGTGTTCCTTTACTACAAACTTTGGTTAAAAAAATGGATCTGATTTTAATGTCAACTAATACAAAATACTGGGCTTCCCAGGTTCTTCAGTGGTAAAGAATCTACTTGCCAAGCAGGAGAAGTGGGTTCACTCCCTGGGTCAGGAAGATCCTCTGGAAAAGGGAATGGCAACACCCTCCAGTATTCTTGCCTGGAGAATCCCATGGGCAGAGGAGCCTGCTGGGCTGCAGTCCTTGGGGTTGCAAAAGAGTCAGATATGACTTAGCAAGTAAACAACAATATAAAATAGTATAGGAAAATTCCATGGTATTTTAAAATTGAAAATTTCAACTTTTAAAATTATTTTTAAGCAATCTGATGATGTTAAAAGTCTCACAGTCTATTTCATAGGAATTCAATGGAAAATAAGAAGTGCCAAAGCAGTAAATATTCTAGTTAATATTTATATATCTAAGCTGACAATTTTTTTCATTTTTATTTAACCTAAATAAATTAGATTGCTCCAGGCCTTATTAAATATAACATATTTTGGTTTAAATAATCATCATTGTTGAATATTAAACTTTTTTCCCAGACTTTTTGAAGGGTATAAGTAACCACTTATACAAAAACCCATCACAAAATGAGCACAGGATCATGTTTTACCCTCATTTCTTCTGTAATTCTCTCCTGTCCTTCATTGAGTTTTTCTCATTGTTTTAAATTGCTCTCCCTTTATCATTATTTCTCTCCATCCTGTTTTCTAATTTTAGCCAAGATAAACCAGACAGTAAAGCCAATACAATCAGTGATAGTTTTACATGCTATTCAAGTTCATGAGATTCTTTAAGAGTGAATTTGCTCCAAGATTCTCCAAAAGAATTAAGCACATAGGTTTTATTAAAAAGTCTATCACAGAGACTTCTTTGTCTATATCTGTTCTCTTGAAGGTTTATATGTTAAAAAGAAAAGGTTTTACTAGAACTTGACTATCTTAACACACTAATGCTTATCAGCAACATGTACCTAATCTTGAAATAATGGTGATCTAAAGACATGGTGATCTGCTGACACCATTAATAAGATGCACAGAAATATTTTACAAAAGATGTTTAAAGGAGTTCTGGAATTAGTTTCTAAGATGTGTTCCCCTCATTTAGGCTCCTGAAGGCACAGGTTTATTGCACAAGGTTAGAGCATTACAAGCATTCAGCTATGCCAAGCAAGAGGCCAGCTGAGACAGTCATGCTCTTGCTAATGTGCACCTCTCCTCTTTTAGTTGTCACTGCATAAGCTTTCCAGCAGTCTTTAGATATTTTGAATAATTGTTCCCTATTTTTTGTTTGTTTTTTAGGACAGCATAACTACTTATGTGCTGGAAGAAACGATTGCATTGTTGATAAAATCCGCAGAAAAAACTGCCCAGCATGTCGCCTTAGAAAGTGCTGTCAGGCTGGCATGGTTCTTGGAGGTAATGATGATGTTTTCATCAATAACTGTCTGATATTTATATTAACTAAATTCTGTCTGATGTTTGTATTATAAAACCATGGGTCAGAAAATCTTAGTTTTCTTATTTCTATCTTGATTATTGGTGTCTGGATGAAGCAGCTGATATCATTTTATTAACACTGTGGATTTCCAGCAGATTGAAGTTTGTTATAGATACGTAGTAAACTTCATTTTGTCTATATTGCTTGTAAGTAGATGTTATGGGACGGCCAGGCTTTCCAGGTGGTGTAGTGGTAAAGAATCCGCCTGCCAGTGCAGGAGATGCAAGAGACACGGGTTAGATCCCTGGGTCAGGAAGATCCCCTGGAGTAGGAAATAGCAACCTGCCCCAGTATGCTTGCCTGGAAAATTCCATGGACAGAGGAGCCTGGCAGGTTACAGTCCACAGGGTCACAGAGAGCTGGATGTGACTGAGCACAGCATGGGAAGTTCACCAGCCTCTCGTTAAGTGACACGGGTTGAAGTGTAGGCTCTGCTGCTCCCCACCATGTAGGCTTGAGTACATCACCAGCCCTTTCTGGGCACCAGTCTCTGTCTGCAAAATGAGCACAGTGAAGTCGCTTCCAGCTCAAATACTGATTCTGTGAACTGGATAAGTACATTAATCTCCATCTCTTCCTGCCTCCATCAACCCCTCCCTTTTGATGACCCTTCCTCATTCTCTTTAAATAACTGAATATTGAGCCCTTACACTTACCAGGTACTATTTTAAGTTCTGGGAGTTCTACAGTGAGCAAAATGGACCAAATCTCGGCCTTCATGGAGCTTACACTCTAGGCAGAGGAGAGCAACACATATACATATACACACACACACACACACACACACACACACACATAAAAGCAGAGACATTACTTTGCCAACAAAGGTCCGTCTAGTCAAGGCTATGGTTTTTCCAGTGGTCATGTATGGATGTGAGAGTTGGACTGTGAAGAAAGCTGAGCATGGAAGAACGGATGCTTTTAAACTGTGGTGTTGAAGATTCTTGAGAGTCCCTTGGACTGCAAGGAGATCCAACCAGTCCATTCTGAAGGAGATCAGCCCTGGGATTTCTTTGGAAGGAATGATGCTAAAGCTGAAACTCCAGTACTTTGGCCACCTCATGAGAAGAGTTGACTCATTGGAAAAGACTCTGATGCTGGGAGGGATTAGGGTCAGGAGGAGAAGGGGATGATAGAGGATGAGATGGCTGGATGGCGTCACCAACTCAATGGATGTGAGTTTGAGTGAACTCCGGGAGTTGGTGATGGACAGGGAGGCCTGGCGTACTGCGATTCATGAGGTCGCAAAGAGTCGGACATGAATGATTGACTGAACTGAACTGAACTGATGTATATATATCAAGTGATGATAAATGCTATGCAGTGTATTAAGCAGGGTTCATTAATGGGAATCTCAGAGAGGGGCTTCACTCCTGAACCCTTTACTCTGATTAAAATTTTCATTTTAGTCATTTCCTAAGCAGTAATATCTCTAAAATCCTGAACTTGATGTAGTAGTTCTAATTTTTCTACAACGAGCTTTAAAAATTCATAATTTATTGAATATGTATCTAATAAACCACCGGCCACAGTTCATATACCATAAATGGTATCTGTTACCTTCTGAGAAGGAGTGTATGAGACCAACATTTTTTGACTGCTCACTGTGTTAAGCACCCTGCTTAGTTCTGTCTCTACAGCCTGTGAACATGTACAGTCTAATCCCTAATAAATAATTGTCAAACAGAAGAGTGAGTGATTTAAGAGTGGTGTCAAACATTATTATGCAGATAAAACAAAGGAATGAATTAATTCTATCTGAGGGAGCTGGCAAAAGCTTCCGAGAGGAGGCTTTCAAAGAATGAATACAAACATTATCAATGGAAAAGGAGAAAAGTATTTACAATGAAAAACATGATGCATTGGTGATGATTTTTCTGGAAAGTCAGTTGTTTAGTGGGAACAACAAGAAATGAAGCTTGAAAGTTACCTTGGCCTAGCTGGGTTCTGGAGGTTGAACTCTGTTCTGTATGCAGTAGAACCAGTGATCTTTCTAACAAACTGTGGACCATCCATGGAATAGAGCCCACATTTCTAAGTGCAGCACACCAGTCCTTTCCGCACCGAGTAACTGCCCTCTCTTTCTCTAAGCCCTTCTCCCACCAGTCCTGGGGGAACCCTACCCTCCAGTCACCAACACTCACCTGTCTTTGCACACTTTTGACTTTTGCCTGCGCTGTTCTTAAACTCCTTGTGAATTGTTGTATTTCCTTCACATTAAGTTCAAGCATCATATTTTTTGTGAAATCTTCCCGTCTCCCTAGTCACTGAGAGATAGGGGTGGGGACAGTTAAATGTAGTGCTTTTCATGTCTGGGGAGGCTGAGCGTCCTTGAGTCAGCCTGGATTGGACCTTGCACTACCGATACTTACTTCTGCATTCCTGCCCTTCCAAGGGGAGACTGACCCAATTAGGAATGATGAGACCCAGCAGTTCCCGCTCATCCCAGCCCACACAAGGGACTGGAAATTCACTTTCTCTCTCTCCTCCCACAGTTTCTTGTATTTACATTCTTCTTTGTACTTCCTTCCTTGTTTTATAACTATTTACTTGTATCCCAATCAACGATTTCTCCTAATCCAAGTTTGAGTTGTTTACAAACAGGAATTTCATTTTAGTGTTTCAGCAGCAAAGTACTTGTTTAAGAAGTGCTCACTAAATATCTGTGATGATTATTTTAAAGCCAGAATCTGCCTGCCAATGCAGAAGACATACGAGATACTGGTTTGATCCATGAGTCAGGAAGATCCCCTGGAGAAGGAAATGGCAACCCACTCGGGTAGTCTTTTTTTTTTTTTTTAATTCATATTTTATTGAAGGGTAATTGCTTTACAGAATTTTGCTGTTTTCTGTCAAACCTCAACTCATTATTAGAGAAATGCAAATCGAAACTACGATGAAATATCACTCTGGTATTCTTGCCTGAAAGGTCACATGGACAGAGGAGCCTGGCAGGCTACAGTCCATGGGGCTGCAGAGAGTTGGACTTGACTTCGCACACAACGTACTTGCATGCATTCTTGAATATAAGGTCCAATGTAGCCATTACTGGAACACAAGAAAGAGTGTTTGGAGGACGCAAGAGGGATGTGGTTTCATGTAGTGTTTTTCATTTTGAGGAAAGGTGCTAGCCCTTAAGCAGTCTTCCATTCCATGACTGAATTTATTTTACTGGTCTTAACTGTTATAATGGAAAAGTGATTTAAGATACACCAGTGTAAAAATGATGAGACACCTAGCCACTGAGAAACTTGAGTTTGTTCAGAAGAGAGATTTGGGGGTTCCAACCAGCGACAAAATAGATGCTCAGTAAGAAACAGAGTGATGAGGAGAAGAGAACTTCAGAGAAGACTCGGAACCAGGATGCAGGGGGAGGGTTCGAGTCTAGGGACAGAGCGTAAAGCAGCATCAGAGCAGGGTCAGCAGCAACAAACATCCTTGTACCTGTGACTTTGTGTGTACCGACTGAGAAGTCCTCTAGGCTGTATATCTAGAAGGCTAATCAATTTCTGGTTCACTGAGATATTGTGTACCTGTAAACTTACTGTTACCTAATCACCAAATTACCCTCCAGCGTCTTTGCTTCTGCCGATGTTTGAGAGCTCTTGTGGTTATGATGTTATGTATCCTTACCTGTATTTTCAGCCTTTTAAACTCTTCTCATTTGATGGTCCTAAAATTGATATCTAATTTTGTTTTAATTTGTGTGTCCTAGATTATGGTGAGAGCAAATATTGCTATATTTATTGGCCGCTTGTACTTCCTGTTCTGTGATTTAGCTATCCATAGTTATTGGCCATTTTTCAACAGTATTGTCTTTTTTGTTACTGATTGATACAACTTACCTCTGTACTCTCCTAATTCTTTATTAGCTACATACAATTTATGTCTTGACTTTTTACCTTGTTTATAATATCTTTTTTCTAATTTTTATATGATCACATGTGTCAGTATTCTCCCTTTATGTTTCTTAGCCCTGAAATTGTATAGATAATTTACTGAAAATCATCTAAACTCTTAAAAGTTTATTTTTATATTCAAGCCCTTAACTTCCCTACAAGTATTTTTTTTTTATGTAGGGAGACAGGAATGAAACTTTATTTTCTATATGGATAACCAGTTGCCAGAGCACATTTACTGATAAATGGTTTTCAGTAGTTTTTGATGCTGCAGTTCTATAGAAGTAAACATGTTCTGAGCCTCCACACTGCCTCAGATCTATTCACAAGTAAATTATACATATGTACTACTATCAAATTATATATTAATGATTCTTATTTCTTTTTATTCCCTTACTAAAATATAAATATTTTTCTAGTATTCCAGTTACAAATTCCACTGGAACTTGTAGTGCTATATCTGATGTATATCAAATTTCCATATGTATTTACTTCTCTTCCTGGTTTCTCTGATCTGTTGCATTATTTATACCTGAACCACTACCACACACTCTGAAGTGGTATAGCTCTCAAACTGTGTTTCAATATCTGGTAGAATAAGTCTCCCTAAATTACACTTTTTCCAAATTATTGGCTTTTCTTGGCCCTCTGAATTGTACTTTTAAAAGTCTGATCTTAAAAGGTTTATTCACAATGGTATCTAACACTTAAAAACATGAGTTCTAGCCCCCCGGTCTTAGTTATATATCAAAATTCTTTGCCTCTTTTTTTCCCATCAAATAATCTTTAAATCCTGTGGTCATCATCACAAACTGGGAAATACCATTTAATTATTTCATAAGTGGCTCTTCACAGAGGTTTATTAGAAAGAAGCTGGCAGCACACTCTTTTATGTCTGTCCTGATGTTGTTCTTCCTGGGAGAGTCATTGGCAAGGGTCTGGGAGTCAGTAATCTAACTGCTGGAAACCAGGAAGAAGGTAGTAAATTCACTGGATCAGATTCTAATTGCTAGCCCTGTGTTAAAATTTTGGAGTAAGGGAGGATGTACTTGTGGTCTTTTGAGAATGAGAACTTCTTTTTCATGATGATGAGAATTGCTCAAAGTTCAATTCTTCAATAATTAGAAGAGTTTCACTGAAGTAATAATTGCCTCGACATTACTGAAGATAGAGCCTGTGTTCTCCCCCTCCCTTCTTTCCATGCATCCTTCCTTCTTTTCTTCTTTTCTCTTCATGTTTGTCACTTTTCTGAGGTTTTACATTCCTAATGTAATTGTTGTTCAGTCGCTTAGTCATGTCCAGCTCTTTGTGACCCCATGGACTGCAGCACGCCAGGCTTCTCTGTCCTTCACCGTCTCCCTGAGCTTGCTCAAACTCATGTCCATTGAGTCAGTGATGCCATCCAACCATCTCATCCTCTGTCATCCCCTTCTCCTCCCACCTTCAATCTTTCCCAGCATCAGGGTCTTTTCAAACGAGTCAGCTCTTCTCATCAGGTGGCCAAAGTGTTGGAGTTTCAGCCTCAGCATCAGTCCTTCCAATGAATATTCAGGACTGATTTCTTTTAGGATGGACTGGTTGGATCTCCTTGCAGTCCAAGGGACTCTCAAGGGTCTTCTCCAACACCACAGTTCAAAAGCATCAATTCTTCAGCTCTCAGCCTTTTTTATTATCCAGTTCTAGTACATGACTACTGGAAAAACCATAGCCTTGACAAGACAGACATTTGTCAGAAAAGTGATGTCTCTGCTTTTTAAAACACCGTCTATGTCACAGCTTTTCTTCCAAGGAGCAAGCATCTTTTAATTTCATGGCTGCAGTCACCATCTGTAGTGATTTTGGAGCCCAAGAAAATAAAGTCTGACATTGTTTTCATTGTTTCCCCATCTATTTGCCATGAAGTGATGGGACCAGATGCTAATATAGAGTCATTTGAATAACAATAGATGAAACAGAAGAGAACATTGACTATTGTAAACAATGCTGCAATGAACATGTATTTTCTAGTTAGTTTTTTTTTTTTTTCCTTCAGATACATACCTAGAAATGACATTACTGGATTATATGGTAGTTCTACTTTTAGTTTTGTTTTTTTTTTAATTTTATTTTATTTTTAAACTTTACATAATTGTATTAGTTTTGCCAAATATCAAAATGAATCCGCCACAGGTATACATGTGTTCCCCATCCTGAACCCTCCTCCCTCCTCCCTCCCCATTCCATCCCTCTGGGTCATCCCAGTGCACCACTACTTTTAGTTTTTATTTGAAAACTTCCATGCTGTTTTTCCAATTTAAATTCCCACCAACAGTGCATGAGAGTTCCCTTTTCTCCACATCCTCATCAAAACTTGTTATTTCTTGTCTTTTTGATAATAGGCATCGTGACAGGTGTGAGGTAATGTCTCAGTGTGGTTTTAATTTGCACTACCCTGATATTAGTGATATTGAGCACCTGTTCTTGGCCATCTCTGTGTCTTCTTTGGAACAATGCCTATTTAGATCCTTTACCTATTTTCCAATTAGATATATGATTTGCAAGTATTTTCTCCCATTTAGAACTTAACCTTTTCAATGCAACATTATTGACAATAGCTATGACATGGAAACAACCCAAGTGTCTATTGATGGGTGAGTAGATAAAGAAAATATGAGGTATATTTTTTATATATATGTATATATTTGTATGTATGTATACACACACAGTGAAATATTATTCAGCAATAAAAAATGTCATTTTTGGCAACATGGATTGGTTGGACCTTAAGGGCATTATTCTAAGTGAAATAAATCAGAGAAAGATAAATACTGTATTATCTCACTTATATGTGGACCATAAAAAATGAGCTCAGAGATAGAGGACAAATTGTTGGTTCCCAGAGGCAGGCAATGGGGGTTGGTGAAATGAGTGAAAATGACCAAAAGGTACAGATCAGTTATGAAATTAATAAGTCAGGGCTTTCCTTGTGGCTTGGTGGTAAAGAATCCACCTTCCAATGCATGAGATGCCGGTTCAGTCCCCGGGTCAGGAAGATCCCCTGGAGAAGTAAATGGCAACCCCCTCAAATATCCTTGCCTGGGAAATCTCATGGACAGAAGACACTAGTGAGCTACAGTTCTTGGGGTCACAAAAGAGTTGGATACAACTCAGCAACTAACCAACAATGTCATGTACAACTTGGTGACTAAGGCTAATACTCGATATTGTATGGTATACTGTATTGTATATTTTAAAGATGCTAAGTGGGTAGGTTTTAAAATTCTTATCACAAGAATAAAATGATTAGTAGCTATGTATGAGATGGATGTTAACTAGACTTTATTGTTGTGATCATTTTGCAATATACACAAATAATAAATCATTCTGTGATACATCTAAAACGAATATATCAATTTTGCCTCAGTGAAAAAGAGAGAACATGAAAATATTTAAAAGAGTTAGCAAAATCTTATGATAGAGTATCAAAGGTCAGAAATATTAGTGTTTCTTTCATGTCATGACGTAGATTTGCAGGTTTGCTTCAGCAGCTATGGTCTGGTTATGAGAATTATGTTTGAGTTACTTGGCCTCTAAGTTGCATATGATTCTTGTTTTTAATGACTCACTTCCCTTACCTTCACTAGGTCACAGTGAACTTTTGCATTTTGTTCATTGCTGTACAGTACTGAGTAGGAAAGATAGTTATACTCTGAAGGACGGTAATATATCTTCTAGTTTAAGTGTTCTACTTCTAACTTATTTCCTTTAGAAAATATTTTGTGTAACAACTCATAAATTTTTTCTCTGAAATGAATATAGCTCTGTATTTTGTATTTATTGTAAAAATGTTAAACTATTATAAACATACTTAGCTCTTTCAAAAATAAGTAGCCTTCTACATAAAAGAATGATTAAATGCATGGTTATATTGCTGATTTTTAAAAGCTGGAGACTATTTTTATAGGTTTGTTTTTGTTTTGTTTTGTTGGTAGAGAGGCTTATCCTCAAATTTTAAAAGGTTATGTTTGAAAGCAGTTTCTCTCTTACCTCCTCCTACACCTAGATTGGCTTCATTCTCTTGGCAAAGAGCTGCAACTTTCTGGGCTGCAAGATTGTGTGGTGAAGTGTTCTCTTTTTTCCTCCTTCTACACTTGAAGACAACAGAGCCTCAATTTCTTTTCTGAAGAATTCCAAAATTCTTGACTTTGGGATGCTGAAAAGTACCTTTTCTGGAAGTTCAGATGCCTCCTCTATGCTTTTGATTACTATTTAAAAAATGAAATCTATCCTCTCTAATGCAGGAGTTGCTGTGGGTGATGCCTGCCACCTACCTCTTTAGAACTCTCGTGGTCTTCCTCTGATGAGCACCTCCTTTTCCACCCAAACCCTAGTCTTTGCATCACCAACCCCTGCAGAGACAGTACTCACACTGCTTCCCCACGTTGGCGTATTGAAGCCTGTAGCTAAATAATGTATTTTGGTCGCCGCCTTATTGTTCACCCTAAACTTCATCCCATACACACTTGGTAAGGATATTCCTTAGAGTATTCATTCTCACTTCTTTGCTTCAAGTTTTATGGGAGTTTGGAAGGGCTGCTTTTGTGGCTGCCAGCCTGGACAGTTCAGCTGTGTCTATCAGTATCTCCTATTCTCTAGACACAGTAAAAACTTAGGGTTGAAGGGTACAAGGATTCCCTTCTATTTGCAGTCTGGCTTGTTTGAAAGATGGAGACATTTACTCTTTTAAAAACTCAACTCTAATATACTTGTTTGGCAAGTACCTATTTAAATCTTATACTTCCTATTCTCTAGCATTTTTGAAGTATTTTGATATGGGAAGTAGAATTAGATCCTGAAGGAGGAAAAACAAGCTAAGTCAGTGCTGCAAGGGATTGTGAGAGCATAGTCCCAGTGAACTGATCCCAGAAACATCATCCTTTTGCTAATCCAAAGTAACTGCATATATCTAGACATAATCTACTGTAGGGGTAGTTGCTGGTGAATTCACCCAAACTACAGCATCAAGTATGGATGTGAGAGTTCGACCATAAAGAAGGCTGAGTGCCAAAGAATTGATGCTTTTGAACTGTAGTGTTGGAGAAGACTCTTGAGAGTCCCTCGGACTGCAAGGAGATCAAAACAGTCCATCCTAAAGGAAATCAACCCTGAATATTCACTGGAGGGACAGACGCTGAAGCTGAAACTCCAATACTTTGGCCGCCTGATGCAAAGAGCCAATGCATTGGGAAAGACCCTAATGTTGGGAAAGATTGAGGGCAGAAGGAGAAGGTGGCAACAGAGGATAAGATGGTTGGATGGCATCACCAATTCAATGGACATGAGTTAGAGCAAACTTTGGGAGATAGTGAACAGGGAAGCCTAGTGTGCTGCAGTTCATGGGGTCCCAAAGAGTCAGATACAACTTAGTGGCTGAACAACAACAACAGTGATGCTTATTATAATCCTCATAATGTCAAAGGATTTGCACCATTACTTGTCTACTAATCTTTACCCTCTATTTCCCCATTTGATTCTCAGAAAGCATTCTGGCTGTCATAAAATTTCCATTTCAGTATCCTACATAATATTCTTCACTTACTTCTACTTAGCAGGTCCAGCATTACCTTGTGAGATTTTATATCTCCATTCAATATAAAATATTTTTGCCAGAAGTAAGACAAATATAAGAAAGAAAGGCCCAGCAAAGTAAACAGCACTCATTTTCAAACATGATCTAGAAATAATACTCAGTATTATTTTATTCAGTCTGGTAGATTACTTACATATTTACCTATTTGCTTGATTTTTTTTCTAATGCACAAAGTCATCCAGTTTATTTTTGAAATAAACTTTATAAGTTCCTTCTGTAAGAATTTGTGATACTCATTCACTACATTTCAGAAAATATCTCTGTTGCACTTTTAATTAATAATTTTGCTGGTTATAAAACTGAGGGTTGAATTTTTTTTCCCTCTACTCCTTACTAATGGAAAGGAAATGCAACCCGCTCCAGTATTCTTGCCTAGAGAATTCCATGGACAGAGGAGCCTGGCAGGCTACACTCGACAGAGACACAAAAAGTCAGACATAACTAAGTGAGTATCCATATCACCCCTAACTAATGTTGCTGCTGCTGCTAAGTCACTTCAGTCATGTCTGACTCTGTGCGACCCCATAGACAGCAGCCCACCAGGCTTCCCCATCCCTGGGATTCTCCAGGCAAGAACACTGGAGTGGGTTGCCATTTCCTTCTCCAATGCATGAAAGTGAAAAGTGAAAGTGAAGTCGCTCAGTCATGTCTGACTCTTCGCGACCCCATGGACTGCAGCCTACCAGGCTCCTCCATCCATGGGATTTTCCAGGCAAGCGTAGTCTGCTCTCTTTGCTTGTATAATTTTTTCTGAGAATTCTCCCATGTATCTAATAGTTGTTTCTGTGAGGTAATAATTTCTCTGAATTTGTAGACAATACTTTTTATACTTGGTTCTCCAATTTCACTCTAACATAACTAGTTTTAGGGACGACCCAGAGGGATGGTATGGGGAGGGAGGAGGGAGGAGGGTTCAGGATGGGGAACACATGTATACCTGTGGCGGATTCATTTTGATATTTGGCAAAACTAATACAATTTTGTAAAGTTTAAAAATAAAATAAAATTAAAAAAAAATAAATTTAGTTTTATTTGTTCTACTGGAAATCATTGTAACTTCTAAATCTGGGAATTTATGTCTTCTATAACTACCAGAAGCGTTGAAACCATCCCAGTATTCTTCAAATATTTCCTTCCTTTTCATTGCCACTTTCTCCCTCCAGACTACCTCTTAGACATATATTAAGTTAGTGCATGTGTCTTCCATATCTCACTTTTCCTGTTTCGTTGTCTTTCTGTGCTATATTCTGTGTAATTTCATCAGTTCTGGCTTCCAGTTCACCATTCTTTCATTTTAGTGGTATTTTTTTTTAAACATTCTACATGGTTCATTTATAAATTTACCTATTTCTTTTTAACTAGCATTTCCATTTCTGGTGTTTTCATTACTTATCATATATCTTTAATAATTATAAAATATCTATTGCAAATATTTGTATTCAGTAATTTCAGAGCCCCATAGCTCATCATATAGTTGTGCTCTTCTGGTGTGGTGGTTAAAAATATATCCTTGATTATGGATATGGTTTCTCAATGAGTTTTAATTTTTTGTAAAATTCTGTGTGACCTTAATTGAAGGAGTTTCTCTCAGAGAGAATTTTCATTTTCTTCTTCCAGTTACAATAGGGATTTCACCAGCAAAGGACCACTTTTCACATTTACTTTTTGCCTCTGTGTTCCCCATACCTTGCAGGTAGAAGTTAGAGTATAGCATCAGAACAGAAGGGTTTGATTTCAATTTCTCCGCTAACAGCTGCTGGACCTCAGGCACCTACACTGCTTTACACATCTCTATTTTTATTTCTATTGTGACCACATAGTGAGAGTTACTATGAAGGTAAATGAAATGATGCATCTAAAGCATACAGCACAATGGCTGGCTTGCAAAGATTTCTGAGTGGTAGCTTAAAACAGCCTTTATTCTTAACATCATTTAGTGCAAACTCTATCACTGGCAGACTAAGGGTTTAACTTTAATGCAAAAGCTATTATTTCTTTTAGTTTTTCATTATTTCATTGTAGGAACCTTTGAAAAATCAATGCAGATATCTTGGAATTGAAATTAATTTACACAGTCATAGCTAATAGAGGTATTTACTTAACATAATAGTTATTAAATAGTCATTGTATATACTTATGTTTTCAAGCCTTGTTTCCCATGGGAACATGAGCTGAAAGGAATGATATATATTTTACATGGCAAAAAATTTTTCTAAATGATTGAAAATATTCTTTAGTTGAAGATTTGGGAGTTTTGATTTTTTTCTTTTAGAGGAGAATGTCCTATTCATATTGATTCTTCCTGTGACCCCAGGAGCATGCTGGGTTATGAAAGATATTTGCTAATTTTATCCATCAAAGGCAACGAGGAGAATTTGTGTGGTTTAGGATGAAGAGAAGGACACAGGAGAAGTGAGGTGAAAAGGGAAGGTGAAAGTGAGATGCCTACTGCGTGTACCACTTCCCATGGCCTTCCAAATCTTCACTAAGATTCTATTAAAGCATGGGAAATGTGTATGTGGCCCTTCCTGTGAAATCTGTATATAATGCCATTGTCTTTTTTATTGAAGTGTAGTTGATTTAGAGTATTATGTTCGTTTCAGGTGACATAGCATATTTTTTAGAGTATTTTCCATTATAGGTTATTATAACATATTGAATATAGTTCCCTGTGCTATACAGTAAATCCTTGTTACTTATTTATTTTAGGTACAGTTGTTTGTGTCTGTTAATCTCATACTCCTAATTTATCCCTCCCTCCTTTTTATAACCATAAGTTTGTTTTCTGTGTCTATAATTTGTGTCTATTGTATATTTAGATTGATTATATTATTTTTTAGATTCCACGTATAAGTGATATCTATCATATATTTGTCTTCCTCTGACTTACCTCACTTAGTATAATATTCCCTAGGTCCATCCATGTTGCTACAAATGATAATATTTCATTCTTTTTATGACTGAGTAGTATTCCACTGTGTGAAAGTGTGCGTGTGTGTGTGTGTGTGTGTGTGTGTGTGTATCACATCTTCTTTATACATTCATCTGTTGAAGGACATTAAGGTTGCATCCATGTCTTGGATATTGTAAATAATACTGCTATGAACATTTGCATTTTTTTCAAATTAGAGTTTTTGTCTTCTGACAAGGGCTTAATATCCAAAATATACAAGCAGTTTATATAACTCAATATTAAAAAATCCAATCAAAAAGTGCACAGAAGACCTAAATAGATACTTCTCCACCAATGGCCAACAGGCACATAAAAAGATGCTCAACATCACTAATTATTAGAGAAATGCAGTCAAAGCCACAAAGAGGTACCACCTCACATTGGTCAGAAGACCATCATCAAAAAGTCTACAAAAATAAATGCTGGAGAGAGTGTGAAGGTAAGGGAACCCTCATTCACTGTTGGTGGGGATGTAAATTGGTGTAATCACTGTGTAAAACAATATGGAGGTTTTTTTTTTAAAGGAAAAATAAAAACTAAAAATAGACCTACTTATGGGCTCCAGCAATCCCATTCCTGGGCATACAATGCCATTGTCCATAGGCTTCTAATTTAACTGAAAATAAATCTGATATTCTAATTTATTTTTCTTTATTGATCATCTGCTTATTTTTCCTGACTGTGTGTTTCTTAATCCTCGATTTTCAGTAATTTCATCAAGATTTTGCTCTAGCTTAATCTATTAATTTTCTTAAAACAAAGTAAGCTCCTCTGGGTCTGAAAATTCGAGTTTTCTTAGATATTAGCAAAGTATTCTCTTAATATTACCTTTGAATCTTTTTTTCTGTTTCATGTTTTCTTTCTCTTTTTCATGATCCCCAAGAATAATCTATATGTTGATTTCCTATTTATATGTCTTTTATATCTACCTTCTTTTCTCTATTAATATTTTAATCCTTTGAAACTTCATTTGACAATTTTTCTCAAAATCTTCATGTCTGTGGTTTAGTTTTTACACTGGCAGTTCTCCTTTCTTATTCTTATGACAGGTTTTAAAATTTACAATGATTTTATTTATATTTTTAATTTATTTTTTATCTAAGTATAGTTAATGTACAATACTACGTCAGTTACTGGTGTACAGTGTAATGATTCACAATTTTTAAAGATTATATTCCATTTATAGTTATTATGAAATTGGCTATACTACCCCTGTTTTGCAATGTAGCCTTTGTAATGTATCCTCATAGTTTATTTTATACATACTAATTTGTACCACTTAATCTCCTACCCTATGTTTCTCCTTTTGCCTTCTCTCTTCCCACTAGTAACCACTAGTTTATTCTTCATATCTGGGATTAAGTTTCTTTTTTGTTGTTTTCACTGGTTTGTTGTACTTTTTAGATTTCACACTTAAGTGATATCATCCAGTGTTTGTCTTTCTCTCTCTGACTTATTTCACTTAGCATAATACCCTCCAAGTCCATCCATGTTGCTGCAAATGTCAATATTTGTTTATTTTTTATGGCTGGGTACAATGGCACCCCACTCCAGTACTCTTGCCTGGAAAATCCCATGGACGGAGGAGCCTGGTAGGCTGCAGACCATGGGGTCGTTAAGAGTCAGACACGACTGAGCGGCTTCACTTTCACTTTTCACTTTCATGCATTGGAGGAGGAAATGGCAACCCACTCCAGTGTTCTTGCCTGGAGAATCCCAGGGATGGCAGGGCCTGGTGGGCTGCCGTCTATGGGGTCGCACAGAGTCGGACACGACTGAAGCGACTTAGCAGCAGCAGCAGCAGTATTCCATTATATATATGTACTACGTCTTCTTTATCCATTCATCTGTTGATGGACACATATCTTAGCAATTGTAAATAATTCTGCTATGAACATTGGGTACATGTAACTTCTTGAATTAGTGTATTTGGGTTTTTTCAGATATATATACTCAAGAGTAGAATTGCTGGGTTATTTGATAGTTCTATTTTTAGTTGTTGAAACAACTTCACGCTATTTTCCACAGTGACTGCACCAGTTTACATCCCCACCAACAGTGTCTGAGTATTCCATTTTCTCCATATCCTTGCCAACATTTATTTGTGGGGTTTTTTGTTTTTTTTTTTTTTTGACGATCGCCATTTTGACAGGTTTAAGATAATACCTCACTGTGGTTTTGAGTTGCATTTCTACAATGATTAATGATGCTGAGCATCTTCTTATATGCCTGTTGCCGCTGCTAAGTCGCTTCAATCGTGTCCAACTCTGTGTGACCCCATAGACGGCAGCCCACCAGGCTCCCCCATCCCTGAGATTCTCCAGGCAAGAACACTGGAGTGGGTTGCCATTTCCTTCTCCAATGCATAAAAGTGAAAAGTGAAAGTGAAGTCTCTCAGTCACGTCTGACTCTTAGCAACCCCATGGATTGCAGCCCACCAGGCTCCTCCATCCATGGGATTTTCCAGGCAAGGGTACTGGAGTGGGGTGCCATTGCCTGTTGAACATCTACATTTCCTCTTTGGAAATATGTCTGTTTATTTCTTTTCTCCATTTTTGGGCTTCCATTGTGGCTCAACTGGTAAAGAATCCTCCTGCAATGCGGGAGACCTGGGTTTGATCTCTGGGTTGGAAAGATCCCCTGGAGAAGGGAAAGACTACCCACTCCAGTATTCTGGCCTAAAGAACTCCATGGACTGTATAGTCCATGGGGTTGCAAAGAGTCAGACACGCCCATTTTTTAATGGAGTTGTTTGCTTGTTTATCCTTTTTAAAATGTTGAGTTGGAGCTGTTTGTATACATTGGATATTAACCCCATATCCATCATATCATTTACAAATAGATGCCACAAAATGAGATTGTTTCCTTAATTTCTATTTCTGATAGTTTGTTGTTAATGTGTAGAAATTGTTTTTATAAATTAATTTTTCTTTATTTTTTAAAGCTTTTTCTCTGTCATCTCCCATTTTATCTCACTCTTTTTTGTAATTAATTTCATCTTTTATTTAATGTTTTTGTTTCTACTCTTTGATTTCATGAAACTTAGATGCCACTTTATCTTTGAAATACAGTGAAAGGATTGCATAAGGCCATTTCCTACAACAATTCTTACTCTACTTTGTAATCATCTGATTTTTGATTTTACATTCCCTTTTTATCATTTCTGAAAATATTTTTGCTTAAATTCCAAATATGCTTGCTATTTACTTCACATTTAAGTCTACATAATTCTAACTTGACCTGCTATTGGACTTAGTAATTGCTAGCTGGTTCTCCTTGTTTTCCTTCCTTGTTTGACTATCCATTTATAATTTGAGCTATAAGATATGAAGTCTCAACTGTCTGGTTTGATATGGAAAGAGAGAAACAGTATTTAGGGACATAAATGCAGCTATTTTAGAAAGATTGTCAACAGCTGGTTTGCAGGCATATGTGAACCCAAACATTCTACTATAAAATATACTACATTTTCTGCCTAGATTGTATCTTTTACTAAAGGGAAATTCCACTTAGATTTCTTCCTATTATTCAAGAAGTGGAAGTAATATGGCAGGAAGCCAGATTATTGTTCAAGCCCTTGTGGAAGCAAATTGGTTTGTTGCTGTGCAGCTGTTAATTTGTTCAGTAAAATGATTGTGTAGTACTATATGCAAGTGCTATGCTTTCAGTAAGGAGCTTATGTTTTAGTTGAGGCAGAGATGATTATCAAAATAATCACATAAGATAAAATATTATATCCTGATAGAAGATGATAAATATTAAGAAAAAAAAAAACAGGGAAGCAGGTTTGAAGGCATAAAAGGTTACTGTTCATTTGCTTCTGCTCAATCAAATATGACCAGTAACTCCAAAAGTAATTCTCAGTTTTCCGTTGCTTCTCTCTCTACCTCTTGTCTGGTTTGCCCCTCAGATTTAGAAGACTAAGTCATGGGGTTAAGTAATTGATATGACCACATAGTCCTGATTCAGTTATCTGTTGCCATTCTGTTATGAAAATGGACTAAAGGACTTATGTTCTCTGCTTTCCCTGTAGTCGTCCTGTGCCCAAGTGGAGGTCCTCTCACTCACTACTTCTAACATATTAAGGTGTACTGCATGAATTTCCTAAGTGTTCCTGGGTTCTGCATTCTATTCTGATGATCTATATGTCTATTCCATGAAACTATTAATAATTTAATAGTTTTGGTTATGATAGTATTATTGTAAATTTTAATATATAGCATGGCATATATTACAATCACAGTTGCTCTTTTAATGAAATTCTCTTGTCTACTATCACACACATTTATTCTTCTAGTTGTTATTGTTCATTCACTCAGTTGAGTCTGACTCTTTGCAACCCCATCAGGTAGCCAAAATATTGGAGCTTCAGCTTCAGCATTAGTCCTTCCAAATACTCAGGGCTGATTTCCCTTAGGATGTACTGGTTGGATCTCCTTGCAGTCCAAGAGACTCTCAAGAGTCTTCTCCAGCACCACAGTTTGAAAGCACCAATTCTTCAGTATTCACCCTTCTTTATGGTCCAGGTCTCATAGCCGTACATGACTACTGATTTATTCTTCTAAGTGAACAGTAAAACCATCATTCCTAATTCTACAAATTATTAGATTTTGATTAAAGCAGTATAAAATGTATGTACTAATTTGGACATATTGATACTTTAAGGTTTCCAATTCGGGTACAGATGTCTTTTCATTAATTCACATTTTTTTGTGTGTCCTATGACACAATTTTACAATTTTAATACAGGTCCTATGCTTTTCTTCAATATATTCTAGAGTATTTTGTAAACTTCAACCCTTGTGATAGAATATTTTCTATTTTTCAAGTGGCAATTATTGAAAGCAATAAATCTAGTGATCTTTATAAATGTTCTTTCTAGCCATGTAACTTAACTATCTCAATGCGTTGATAGATTATTAGTAGTCCTTTCAGTTTTCTATAGTCCTTTTATGTAGAAGTTAAGTTTTTCATTATTAATATTGTTACTTCTACTTGCCATGTTTTGTATTTTCCTGGTGCATCTTTTCTCATCTTTTAATTTTCAGCTTATTTTTCTATATTTTTTTGCATTTCTTATGAAAACTTTGCTGGCTTGGTCACATTTCTCTTCATTTTATTTTCCCTATTCAATCCTCCTTGTTAAATTGTAAGTTTTACTCTGCTTTACCATTTTGCTAATGCTTACATCCCATCCTGATGTCTATAATGAAATCTAATGAATATATGATGAATGAATGAATATAATGAAATATAATGAAATCTATATTCCTCTGTTATTATATAACAATTAAACAGCAACTGTGACTGATCATTTAACCAATTGTTTTATTAACATATACTAGACAAGTTCATAATCTTTTGTTCCTTCTCCTCCCCCACTCTTATATATCTTTTCTCTCTCAAGAACCTTTCTTAATACTTAACTTATAAATTCCTACTCCTGGTAATAGCATCTATTCAGATTCAGTTATGTATACTTCAAGAATAATTTTACAGTATTGTATCCTTAACTCAACATTCAGAAAACTAAGATCATGGCATCTGGTCCCATCACTTCATGGCAAATAGATGAGGAAACAATGGAAACAGTGCCAGACTTTATTTTCTTGGGCTCCAAAATCACTGCAGATGGTGACTGCAACCATGAAATTAAAAGATGGTTGCTCCTTGGAAGGAAAGTTATGACCAACTTAGCATATTAAAAAGCAGAGATATTACTTTGCCAACAAAGGTCTGTCTAGTCAAGGCTATGGTTTTTCCAGTGGTCATATATGGATGTGAGAGTAGGACTATAAAGAAAGCTGAGCACCGAAGAATCAATGCTTTTGAACTGTGGTGTTGGAGAAGACTCTTGAGAATCCCTTGGACTGCAGGGAGATCCAACCAGTCCATCCTAAAGAAAATCAGTCCTGAACATTCCTTGGAAGGACTGATGCTAAAGCTGAAACTCCAATACGTTAGCCACCTGATGTGAAGAGCCCACTCATTTGAAAAGACCCTGATGCTGGGAAAGATTGAAGGTGGGAGGAGAAGGGGATGACAGAAGATGAGAGGGTTGGATGGCCTCACTGACTTGATGGATATGAGTTTGAGCAAGCTCCGGGAGTTGGTGATCGACAAGCAAGCCTGGCATGCTGCAGTCCATGGGGTCACAAAGAGTCGGACATGACTTAACGACTGAACTGAACTGAACTGACTTTATCCTTTCTTTGCATGCTGTTTGAATGTCATAATTTTACTATAAAATATATTATTGATATACAACAACATGCATATAATGCATATGACCTATATGAAACAATGTAATGAAAATCCACATATGAATTCATCTGGCTTAGGAAAGTTTATTACCAATGCTCTTGAAACTGATTGTATATTTCCTCCTGGTCCTTTCAGTTTTTCCAGGAAACTTCAAGCTTGAATTTTAGGTTTTTCGTTCTGTTTTATAATTCTGTAGGCTTTCTGATTATCTATGTGTCCCTTAACAATATATTCTTATGTGTGTTTTAACTTTGAAGGCTATTGCATACAGTGCAGCTGTGAACATTCTTGAGTCTTCTAGTGCTCATATGCAAGTTTCTATAGGTAAGGTATGCACCTGATTATAATATATGTTCATCTTGGTTTTATTAGATAGTGCCAAACTGTTTTCAAAATAGTTATACCAATTCACATCCCATATCAGCTCTGTATGAAAGTTCTTATTTTTGTGTCTTCGCCATGCTGGATAGGTTGTATTTCATGGTGACTGTAATTTGCATTGCTGTAGTTACTAATGAGATCAATTGTATTTTTGTTCCCTGTTTTTATTTTTTCTTCCTCTGGAAAATGTCTGTTTATGGCTTTCTCTCTGATTTAAGGGGTTCTTTGTATACTGCCTGGAGAAGGAAATGGCAACCCACTCCAGTATTCTTGCCTGGAGAATTCCATGGACAGAGGAGCAATCCATGGGGTTGCAAAGAGTCAGATGTGACTGAGCTACTGACACTTTTGCATACTGTAGATATATATGTTACAAATATCTAATTATAGAATGAGAAAGAATAGCCTATCTGATAAAGTGGTTCTGGTTGTTGTTTAGTCACTGAGTCATGTCTACTCTTTGCAACCCCATGGACTGTAGTGCTCCAGGCTCCTCTGTCCATGAGATTTCCCAGCCAAGAAAACTAGAGTGGGTTGCCATTTGCTTCTCCAGGGGCACTTTTGAATCCGGTATCGAACCTGCATCTCTTGCATTGGTAAATGGATTCTTTACCACTGAGCCACCAAGGAATTTTGGTCAAGTGGTAGTTGGGCATAAATCTAAATGAAATGAGAAGTGAATCTTGTATATATTTAGGTGAAAGACCATTTCAGGTAAGGGAAATAGAATAAAGGCCTGAGGCAGGAACAGAAGCAAGTTTCTCAGAACTCAGCGAGTTCCAAGAACATGGGCATCAGGTGGATGGAGCTGGGGACACTGTAAGAGACCCTCTCTTTGCAGAATGATATTGGGCTTTGTAGAGTTTGATAAAGAATTTGGATTTCATTCTAAGTAGGATGAGTAGTCACTGAGCGTATTGAGCAAGGAGTGAAATAATCCGTATGAAGTTTTTTTTCTCCCCCCATGGAAAACCATTTTATTTTAATTATAGCAGTGTGTACATGATTGAAGTTTTGAAAGGCCCATTCAGCTGAGTAGAGAATAGACTGTGGAGGTACAAGGATGAAAGCTGGGAAATCAGCCAGCACATGTTGCAGTAGTATAGCTCTGATGACGGTGGCTTAAACGATGGTGGAAGAAGTGGAAATGGGGAGAAATGATTGGATTCGGATTATTATTTCATAGTAATGCACCAGGATCTACTGATGAATTGGATATGAAGTGAGAGAAGAAGTGAGGTAGCAAGGATGACACCAGAGTTTTTCCAGAGCAAGAATGTAAATGGAATTGAAAAATGGAAGCTTCAATTCGGGGACAGGTGTATCAAAGTTTGCTTTAAAAACATTAAGTCTTGGGGAGGGTGTTATTAGTTTTACAAGCAAAAATGCTGAATAGTAAGTAAGATAGTTGAGTCTCGAATTCCCTGAGAAAGTTGAAGCAGGAGTTATACATTTGCAACTGTTCCATAAATACATGGCATAAAGATATGAGTAGATGCAGACACGTATAAAGAGAGTATAGCTGTGTAGGAGAAGTCTGAGGACTGAGTTTGGAACTCCACGATTTAGAAGTTGGGAAGATGTAAAAAACAAGCCAGAGAGACTAAAGGAGTGGCCACAAGAGGTATGTGGAAGCCAAGAAACTAGAGTGTTACAAGTAGAAGGAAATGATCAACTGTGCCGAGCACCCATTGATGGCTTGATTAAGATAAGTAGTGAGCAGTGACCATTGTTTTTTGACTGGTGGAAATCACTGGTGTGCTTGCCAAGAGCAGTTCTATTGGAGTAGGGAGAAAAATCTGACTGGAATGGGTTCCAGGGAGAATGGGAGGAGAGAGAGTAATCTCACTTCAGTGGATGGATTGTGCATGAGAGGATTAGAGGATGCAGGCACAAGGGCAGACAGTTGCAGAGAAAAGTCCTTGAGTAGATGAAGAAAACTAAGATTTAGTGCTGAAGTGATAGGGGCACAGGCAGTCCATGCATTGCAACAGGAAGGAGGCAGAGTATCGGGCTACCAGTAGTGCACACTGATTACAAAGAAAACACTCTCCAGATGGATCTCCTCTTTCCCTAAGCCTCAAAAAATTGGCTGCTCTGCTTCTGCTTCCATCCTCAAAATGATGTCCATTAGGTGGAATGAGGGATAGCTATCAAGTCTTTCTCTCCACATTATTTCTAACACCTCCACGCCCATCCCTTAGCATCTGAGCCCATCTTCCCTCCTTCCAGCAAAACATTGAAAACTCCTGAAGATAGATGCCGGGGGGTGAGTCGAAGGTGGCTACTGGGCTCACACACCTAGTCTCTACTTAGGTTACCAAACCCCCAGGTACTGTTGTTTTTCAGAAGTACATAAATAATGTTACAGATTATACAGAGTTACAGAGAAGGCAATGGCACCCCACTCCAGTACTCTTGCCTGGAAAATCCCATGGATGGAGAAGCCTGGTAGGCTGTAGTCCATGGGGTTGCTAAGAGTCTGACACGACTGAGCGACTTCCTTTTCACTTTTCACTTTCATGCATTGGAGAAGGAAATGGCAACCCACTCCAGTGTTCTTGCCTGGAGAATCCCAGGGGCGGGGGAGCCTGGTGGGCTTCCGTCTGTGGGGTCGCACAGAGTTGGACACGACTGAAGCGACTTAGCAGCAGCATACAGAGTTATTCTGTATTTTTACTGAATTCTGGGTATTTTTACCATTATCTTTTTTCTCAGTCAATAATAGTCATATGAAATTATATAGATTTGTTCATTATATTAACAGTGATTTTTGTACATGAAGGTTAGGAATCACTTCTTTGAAAGACCACCTTATATGAAATTCAGCAAATCAGAAAAAAAATCACATTGCTGTTCCCATTCTCTTCTTTGTATTCTGGCTGGGATATTCCTTTTTCAAGCTCTATGTTAAGCCAAAATAATAACTTCAGTAGCTCAGGAAACATTCCCTGGTGGCCCACTGTGCGGTAGGCGGTTTGGAAGACTTCAGGTCTGCGTTGGTAACTGCAGGAGACCTGGCCCTTGTCCTCATGGGGCCTGGTGGAGGTGGCGGCTGTGTACTCAGAAGGAAGCAGATAGAGCAATGGAGAAGAACTACAGAAAGACATAATCATATATTCTTTCGTCCATTCAGCAGAGGTTTATTGAGGCAGTACCAGACACTGAGTGAATATACAAAGCTGACAAAGAGGCGATCTCTTCTTTGAAGATCACTGTAAAGAATAAGGGGACTTTCTCTTTAACCCTTTTCTTCTCTTAACATTATCTTCCCTTGGGGACTCTGATTTGTCTCTACAACTCTGTATGTGGTTACAATAATTGTATATCTAAATTTAAATATCTATCCAAATTTTAATCTAATGTCCTCTGTGGGGCTCTGGACCTTAGCTTAAAATTGCCATTTGTGGCAGAAATAAAGAACACCATTCCCTTCTATATTTTGCTCTATGCTGAAACAAAGGCAATTTAAAAGTTTGGTACAGATGTACCTGTGTTTTTACAGTTCACATTTTATATAATGTCAAGAGGAGTTAAGGTTAACTGCATTTTTCATAACAGCTGATTGTTTTATTTAACTTGCTAAGAGAAAAGTCAGAGACTGGATGCTGGACAATGGAACTAATGAGGTCCAACTCATAGTGAAAAAGTAAAAGTGTTAGTCACTCAGTCATATCTGACTCTTAGTGACTCCATGGACTGTAGCACACCAGGCTCCTCTGTCCATGGGATTCTCCAGGCAAGAATACTGGAGTGGGTAGCCATTCCCTTCTCCAGAGGATCTTCCCAATCCAGGGATTGAACCCAGGTCTCCCACGTTTGCAAGCTGATTCTTTACCATATGAGCTATAGGCTTGATTTCAAGTGCAAACCTCATAGAGAAAAATATTCTGAAGTAGTGTTTTCCAAACTGTTAATTCCCTGAGATACTAACAGATCTTTCATCAAGTAAAAAGGCCAGATAGACTTGGAAAACATGGTACATTAACATTTTTCTCTTAGAGATCCATAATCCAAACAATGTATTGAAGGTTCTCAGATACAGGACTAAGTAAGGTAAGGATATCACTTTAACTTTATTAACACAGCATTGCTTAAACATATATGCCCATAGAAGCCTGTGTTGTTTGTTTGTTTCCTTGGGTTTTGGAGGGAGAGGAATATACGTGATTAGGAACATGTTTTAATATCAGAAAATTCAAACAAACAAAGTTATAGTTTCACTTCCTCTCAATTCTTTCTAATCATGTTTCAAAAGTCAGAGCTAATGTTAGTGAGTGTCTGCTATATGCCAGGCACTTGACCACATACCTTACACATTATCTTATCTAGACTGATGACAGTATTGAGAGATAAATTCCCTATTTAAAAGCTGAATAAACTGATACTTGGATAAATAAAATAATCTACCCCCCATATAATGCTCTTAAATGATAGGATTCATACACAGATATGGCCAACCCAAGGTCCATTTTTCCCACATGCCACATGTTCATGAGCTGTAGATAGATGAGTTATTACATCTCTTGGAAATGGCAACCCACTCCAGTATTCTTGCCTGGAGAATCCCAGGGACAGAGGAGCCTAGTGGGCTGCCGTCTATGGGGTCGCACAGAGTCGGACACGACTGAAGCAACTTAGCAGAGGCAAGATGTGTTTTGGGAAGAAGAAACATGTCTTGTAGGGGGTGGAGTATAGAGGTGGCAAGATTGTAACAATGTAGAGCTTCAGGAAAAGTGCTTAAAGAAAAGCCAGAGGAACCAGAGATCAAATTGCCAACATCTGTTGGATCAAAAAAAACGCAAGAGAGTTCCAGAAAAACATCTACTTCTACTTTATTGACTACGCCAAAGCCTTTGACTGCACGGATCACAACAAACTGTGGAAAATTCTTAAAGAGATGGGAATACCATGCCACCTGACCTGCCTCCTGAGAAATCTGTATGCAGGTCAAGAAGCAACAGTTAGAGCTGGACATGGAACAGCAGACTGGTTCCAGATTGGGAAAGGAGTCTGTCAAGGCTGTATATTGTCACCCTGCTTATTTAACTTCTATGCAGAGTACATCATGCAAAATGCTGGGCAGGATGAAACAAGCTGGAATCAAGATTGCCAAGAGAAATATCAGTAATCTCAAATATGCAGATGATACCACCCTTATGGCAGAAAATGAAGAAGAACTAAAGAAGCCTCTTGATGAAAGTGAAAAAGGAGAGTGGAAAAGTGGACTTAAAACTCAACAGTGAGAAAACTAAGATCATGTCATCTGGTCCCATCACTTCATGGCAAATACATGGGGGAAACAAGGGAAACAATGACAGACTTTATATTTTTAGGCTCCAAAATCACTGCAGATGATGACCGCAGCCATTAAATTAAAAGGCACTTGCTTCTTGAAAGAAAAGCTATGACCAACCTAGACAGCATATTAAAAAGCATAAACATTACTTTACCAACAAAGGTCCATCTAGTCAAAGCTATGGTTTTTCTAGTAGTCATGTATGGATGTGAGAGTTGGACTTTAAAGATAGCTGAGCACCAAAGAATTGATGCTTTTGAACTGTGGTGTTGGAGGAGACTCTTGAGAGTCCCTTGGACTGCAAGGAGATCCAACCAGTCAATCCTAAAGGAAATCAGTCGTGAATAGTCATTGGAAGCACTGATGATAAAGCTGAAGCTCCAGTACTTTGGCCAGCTGATGCAAAGAACTGACTCATTGGGAAAGACCCTGTTGCTGGGAAAGATTGAAGGCAGGAGCAGAAGGGGATGACAGAGGATGAAATGGTTGGATGGCATCACTGACTTGATGGACATGAGTTTGAGCAAGCTCTGGGAGTTGGTGATGGACAAGGAGGCCTAGTGTGTTGCAGTCCATGGGGTTGCAAAGAGTCAGACACGACTGAGTGACTGAGCTGAACTGAACTGAGTGCTTCAGGAAAGCATCTTTTAATAATACTGTACATTTATTCAATTCTTGTTAATTCTCCTGGTGCGCAAAGTTCTCCTTTAACATATACTGTTTGATCTGCTCTGAGTCATTAGCCTACAGATTTAGAGAAATAAAGGGTATAAGAAGGGGCAGCAGTGTGGTCTGGTAGAAAGACTGTAGTCTTTCCCTGACCATTTTTAATTCTGTCCTGTTCCATCAGGTTATTTTCTATTACCGTTACCCATTTCACTCATAGTGCACGCTATTGTTTGGTATTATCTTGCTCTTTATTTGTTTACAGGTCCTCTCCATCTTCCCCTCAGAATATAAGCCCCATGAAAGCAGATACTTTGATTATTCAGTGCTGCAGTTTCAGAACCTTAAATGATGCCTAGCACATAAAACCACTCAATAAATGTTTTATGAGTAAGTAAAAGAAAGACTAAAAGAAATTAACCCTTGATTAATATCTCTGCTCTGGCATTTATTATCTCTATAAACTTAGCCAATTACTTAGCCTCTGTAAACCTATTCCTCATCTTAAAAAATGGAAATGCTAGTGTTTATTTCAAATGGTTGAGCATCAAGTTAAATTATATAAGATAGATATGTAAATAATCTAGTTTAATGTTAGTTCACCTTTCAATTTTGCTTTTATTGCATGTCCCCCATTCTTTTTCATTGGGATTCATGAAAAGACTGGATCACAAACAGAAATGTGAACATTTCTATATTAATTCAAATTGCACTTTGTATAATCAACATGTTAGGAAATTGTCTTGGAATTTATTTTGTGAATAAGACTTGTTACACTAATCAAAGTGTAAAATATTTGCTTTGGTTTTCAGTAAAATTATATAGTTCCATAGTGTAATCAAATCCTGATAAAACCAGAATTGAACTCAGCTGTGAAAAGTTCTAATGAGGTGGATGAAACTGGAGCCTGTTATACAGAGTGAAGTAAGTTATAGAGTGCAACACCAATACAGTATATTAACCCATATATATGGAATTTAGAAAGATGGTAATGATGATCCTATATGCGAGGCAGCAAAGAGACACAGATGTGAAGAACAGATTTTTGGACTATGTGGGAGAAGGTGAGGGTGGGATGATTGAGAGAATAGCACTGAAGCATGTATATTACCATGTGTAAAACAGATGACCAGTGCAAGTTTGATGCATGAAGCAGGGCACTCTAAGCTGGTGCTCTGGGACAACCCAGAGGGATGGGGTGGGGAAGGAGGTCGGAGGGGGTTCAGGATGGGGGACACATGTGCACCTGTGGCTGTTTCATGTCAATGTATGCCAAAAGCCATCACAATATTATAAAGTAATTATCCTCCAATTAAAATTAATTAATTTTTTAAATAAAAAAAGAGAAAGGCGGTTAATGCAAATTAAAAAGAAAACCATGTTGGAGTTGTTGGGGAGAGAAGAGTCTGGTAAGGGTGTAAGTCTTATTTTCTGTTGATCACAATATTTTAGGATTGGAAGGAATCAAACCTTTGTGCTTTTTTCTAGCATCTCTCACCTAAACTTCTTTTTCAGAATCCCCCCAGATGACCATGAAGTCCTTGCCTGAAAACCCAGGGAGATTGTGTGAGAAAGAGTTTGAACTCAGAGTCCACATCATCCAAGTTCTATCACTCTAATATTGGGCATGCCATCTTCTCTACTCTTCTTCTTCCTAATTTATAAATGGAATTAATAATTCCCACTTACTGTGAGGCAACATGGTACATATATAAAGCAGATACTCCACAAACATTAATTCCTTCCCCTCAAAGAACTCATTCCTTCGCAAAGAAACCTGCTTCATCTCTTTACACACGTCTGGATCCTTTCTGCATTTTGACTGGCATTTGCTTATCTGTCCCCTGCAGGTTTTAACATAGTTTGGGGGGACTCCATAGAATAAATAAAATCCTTTTTCTTAATAACAATACCTGAGCTGAGAAATCACCAGGGCAAGTGCTTGCCGAGTCCAGGCAGGTCATTTAAGTGGGCAGAGTGATCCAGTTTAAGAAACCTGACCAAAGGCCTACCACCAGTTTGCGGGCTGTCTGTGCCCCGTCCAAAGCAGCAGCTGCAGCGTGGCTTTAACAGATTGTTGCCACCCAGCTAATTCAGAAATGTTTTCATAACTCTGGGAAGAATTGTGTGAGCCAAAGAAAACACGTCTGTGAGCCAGAACAGGTGTTTGAAGACAGCCGACTGCAACCTCTGCTTAGATGATTGCAAAGCATTATCAAGCCTCCCTTAGCCTTTTTTTTTTTCCAGGCAGAACACCACAGACACTTGATACCATTAAGCAGCCCATGCCTGGCATAGAGTCTGCAGGGGCTGGAGTCCGGCCTGCCCTCTGATCACTCCAGGGCCTCTGGGAACTAGCAGTGGCCCAGTTGTATATCTTGGTCCCCTTCAACCACTCCTCACGTGGCGGATTTTCTACTCATCTTCCTGTCAGCCTGTTTTTCTTCCTAACACATCACAATTCAGCAGTGGAAAGAATTCTAGAAATAGAAATTCTACAAATGGTCTAGAAATACAAATGTGGTCTGACCAGCACAAGATGTTGACTCTCTCCCCACTTAATTTAGAAATGAGGTTCTTTATTTTGGGTCCTTAGATCTCATACTACTCCATGTATTGATTTCAGGGAACTTCAACTGATCGTGAACTCACTGAAATTGTGTACAAGATTTTGTGGGGTTTGCATGTGTATATGCATATCCTTTAACAGATTCTTAAAAGAATAAAATTCAAAATAAGATTCAACATCTACTAAAGGTTGTATTTTAATTAATGTAGTTTTTAGCAATAATTCACCTTTTCACCTTCATGCATTGGAGAAGGAAATGGCAACCCACTCCAGTGTTCTTGCCTGGAGAATCCCAGGGGCAGGAGAGCCTGGTGGGCTGACGTCTATGGGGTCACACAGAGTCGGACACGACTGAAGTGACTTAGCAGCAGCAGCAGCAGCAATAATTTTGGGACAATTTGGTCAGAATAGTAATAACTATTCTAATACTCCTATCACAATACTGACCAACACTGAACTTGCGTGCGTATGTGCTAAATTCACTTCAGTCGTGTCCGACTCTTTGCAACCCTGTGGACTGTACCCCACCAGGCTCTTCTGTCCATGACATTCTCCAGGCAAGGATACTGGAGTGGGTTGCCGTACCCTCCTCCAGGGGATTTTCCAGACCCAGGGATTGCATCTCTTATGTTTCCTGTATTGGCAAATGGAGTCTTAACCACTAGCGCCACCTGGGAAGCCCCCAAAACTGAGCTTAGTCTCTACTAAGAGCCATTTGTCTTTTCTACATGTTTTTTTTTTTTTTTTTTTTTTACTGCAAAGCTCCATAACCTTGCCTTGGATACTGGTGTAATTACCCAAGCCTATCTAGTGAATGCTGCTATAATTAATTCTTTAATCCATGTCTGAGACCTAACCTTTTTATTTACTAGGTCTCATTGTATTAGACTGATAACCAAAACCTATAACGCTATAATGCTGTAATTTTAAGACATTAGAAATAATTTTCTGCTGGAATAGTTTCTGTGTATTTACATGATCTTCCTTTCTTCTTCTTCTTCTTTTTTTTTTTTCTTCTCTGTAGGCCGAAAGTTTAAAAAGTTCAATAAAGTTAGAGTTATGAGAACACTAGATGCTGTTGCCCTCCCACAGCCGGTGGGTATTCCAAACGAAAGCCAAGCCCTAAGCCAGAGAATCACTTTTTCACCAAGTCAAGACTTGCAGTTGATCCCCCCACTGATCAACTTGCTCATGAGCATTGAACCAGATGTGGTCTATGCAGGACATGACAACAGCAAACCTGATACCTCCAGCTCTCTGCTGACAAGTCTGAATCAGCTTGGCGAGAGACAGCTTCTTTCAGTGGTCAAGTGGTCTAAGTCACTGCCAGGTAATAATAATTTGTATATAATAGCATGTAATAAAAATGTTTACTATGGCTTCATACTAGTGGGTGGCTAAATAAAACAGGCCATGCAATAAATTAAATGGAGTATAAACAGGGGGTTGTCGGGTGTGTTTCAGCAGTTCAAAATATTTATCTAGGCCCCTATATTATATACTGTTTGTCTAGGACCCTACTGTGTGCTATGGAAATAAAAAAGACATAGATAACATTTTGAGTCTTGTTGATGAATCAAGAATTACATATATGAAGCAGTTAAGGAATAGCATAACTCTGTATTATCTACTAGATAGTATTATAGTTCACAGAAAGACAAATTGACCATCTTCTCAGAAATGTCTAGTTCATTCCAAATCCAAATTTAACCAAGTTCATGTGGTTGAAAATAAGACTGAATGTATCTATTCATATAACAAGTCAAAACAGTATTCAGAGCGTAGCAGAGTATCTAAAGTCAATTAAGAAATAAAATTGCTAAACCTAAAACAAATAATTTGGACACAGAGAAACCTCCAGTCACTATTTTTGTGAATTTATACCCAGACAGTGAGAATTTGAATTATGTCATCATGAAAGGATTTTAGTCACTTTATTAGTTACTTCTGCTCTCTCAGCACAGTTCCTTGGAAGCCAAGAGACTGAAAGAATTACAGGGATGTAATTCTCACCTGTTAAACCTTGGACTGCAGAGCTAAGAGAATAATACATGGGTAGTAATTACTTGTCAAATGGTGCTAGTGGTAAAGAACCTGCCTGCCAAGCAGGAGATATAAGAGACACTGCTTTGATCCCTGGGTTGGGAAGATCCCCTGGAGGAGGGTATGGCAACCCACTCCAGTTTATTGCCTGGATAATCCCGTGGACAGAAGAGCTGGACAAGCTACGGTCCTTAGAGTCACAAAGAGTCAGACATGACTGAAGCAATTTCACACGCATGTACACAGTTACTTGTGGAGGCATTAATCCCATAATTAGAAATAAAACCTTTTTTAAAGTTATTTTCTCTTCACACCGATAGTAACCTTATACTCCTTTAGACTAACTTATTTTTCCAATATCTGATCAAGAATTAAACATATTATACATTTTAGTCTCCAAGTAAATTTAATAGCCTTTTTTTATAAAAAGAATTCATTTCCCAATTTGCCTTAATACTGTTTCTCAGTTATTCTACCTGAAAGGTTTGAAATATAATAGATGAATTGTTACTGAAAAGTCAAGTTTACATGAGACAGAAAGAAAAATAGATTCCTATTTGTTGACTCTTTAAAAAAATACATGTTGAGAAAGTTAATTAAACTCACTATTCTAGTGAAGATAAAGTAACATCAAAAATCAAAATGCCCAGATTCTTATTAGCTTCATTCCTGTTGAAAGGCTTTGGACAGGTAATTTTTTATTAGAAAAGTTCTGAATTTTTTTTAAAGTTTACTGTAAAGTGCTTATCAAACTTAATAGGTTTTTATTAAAATATTACAATAACATTGGCAAACTTTTTCGGTTTTAAAATACGAGTGTTTATGTGTTTAAACATTTATGTTTTTCTATTATTTGGAAAGGTTCTTTCTTTGTTTTTTTTTGACATAGCTCATATTTCTCTGGTTTTCATTTTGTAGATTCTCTACTGTTAAAAAAAGACTCTATTATCATTTGGCAAAGTTAGAAAACAACCAATTATAATTACAAAGATAATTTATTCATTTTGGAAAAAAACTAATTGAGTCCCCTAAGTTGAAATACAACTATCTGTCTAGATTTTTGATCCCCACACACCCTCCAAAAGAGTGAGAGAAAATTTTCACATTGCATTTGGTGGCGACTTTTTTAATGTTGCAAAATGTAATTTGTGTATAAGTAAAGAAGAATGATGGCATCACCAGTATTACACATGTTGTTTTCATTAACTGTATAATAAGGGAAGCATTAAAATTATCAAAGTACTGAGCGGCCCATGGTCTTTCAAACCATATTTTCATGGTCTGAATGCTGAGAGTAACTTGAATGAATGATGAAAGCAGTCAGTGAAGCAGAGTGACCATACTGACCTCTGTGGGAGGACTCAGAAGGACACGAGTATAACAATTTGCTCTCACAACTCCTAGCTGCTCAAAAGCCTCCAACTTTGTTCACGCGAGTCACTCAAGAAATGTCTATTGCACGTTTCCTTTGTGCAAGACGCAACCCTTACTCGGTGGTGGTAGAGGAGCCAGCAGGCTGGGCTCGTGATGGCACTGCATTGTCGTGCAGCGCATCCTCGCTCCTGGTCATCAGTTTTGTCCATAAGGGAAACTTCTTTTATCTATCCACTCACAGGGTTATTGGTCTGTGAAAGATAGACTTAGTTAAATGAAGCTTATTGATAGTTTACTTATTTAAAGTGGGAAAAAAAAAAGATATTGCTCGGAAAACATGTAGGTAGATCAGGCAGTTCTTTCACAAACAGTAAGTGTATTTTGGGAGTTAGCTTAAGATACGATTTCAGGCCTTCTGAGGCATCAGAGAAGAGAAATCTGCCCCAAAGCTCTGGGGAAAGGAATCATGGCCCTAAACTAAACAGGACAGCACTTATTCATAATATCCTGCGTTGTCTGGTTAGGCTCGTTTGAATAGTAGACCTGTAGGGATTTGAAGTGAAAACACCGTATATAATAAGTGTTTGTTCAGACCTAAAATTCCTTGGGTATATATGTTTATCCAAAGAAACCAATGCCCTTTAACTTTGCAAAGAATAAAAAGATAATTTTAAACACTTCTCTGGGAGAGAAAAAGATCAGATGCAGGCTGATGATCATCACCAAGGTGTCAGCACGCATGAGAGCCACAGGGCGCGTGGCTGCAAGCCCCCGAGAGGACTTGTGCTGCCTGCTCAGGGACTCCCGTTGCATCTTTGTATGTGCTCTCCTTTGTCTTTGACGGGTCACAGTGATCACAGCATATCTGACATCTTTACCATACTATTTCAGAAATACCTTTCTTTTTCTATTTAATGGAGACTCACAAAATATGCCTCATGACAGTACATTTACAAGTGATCTCTGAGGTTACATTGTCTCTGACATGTTGTATCTATATATGAATGATTTTACATCGACACTTAGCTCCAACTTCAGTGGGTAATGTTTTCCTTTTTGAAACTTGAAGTAGCATAATATTTGCAAAATTTAAAAAATGAGCAAGATGTATTCCCTCTGTTAAGGAACATTCAAAACAGTGTAATGAAAGATACTCAAAAAAGTGTCGATCAGTCGTGTCTGACTCTTTGCGACCCCATGGGCTATAGCCCACAAGTCTCCTCTGTCCATGGAATTCTCCAGGCAAGAATACTCGGGTGGGTAGCAGTCCCTTATCCAAGGGATCTTCCTGACCCAGGGATTGAACCCAGGTTTCCTGCATTGCAGGAAGGTTCTTTACTATCTGAGCCACCAGGGAATCCTCAAACAGCTATACAATTGACCCTAGTACAGCGAGGGAGTTAGGGGCACTGACTGTCCAAGCAGCCCAGAATCCACATATAGGTAAGAGAAAGCATTCTGAATAGAAAGAATAGTGTGGTTAATACTGTAAAATGAGGAAATCAAGAGGTATGTTTGGTGAGTAATAAATTAGACCAGTTCTGTACCCACAGATTCAACCAACCATGGATCATGTAGTACTATAGCATTGAAAAAAATCTTGGGTGAGTGGACCCATGTTCAAATCTGTGTTATTCAAAGATCAACTGTAGTAGTATGTGAAAGTAACATAAGGTACAGATTTTAAAAAATGGAGACAGAAGAACATTTTTGTCTTTAGGGACAAGAGAAGGATTCAGAGACAAGGTATCAGTTAAAGTACACCATGAAGGAGAAGTGAAACTTTGATAAATAGTGTTAAGAAGAGAAAGCATTCTGGATAGAAGGAATAGTGTGGCTGATGGTGTAAAATAAGGGAATCATGAGGTGTGTTTGGTGAATAATGAATTAGACCAGCATAAGAATGGTTCTAGAAGAGTGAAGTTCCCTTAGTAACATAAAAATGTTATCATACCTTCCTCCCACAGTATAGTAGTTAAAATTCTTAATAGCTGCTGATTGAGAGAATACAACTTGCATATGGTTTCTCAAACACCACTGGCGTTCTGGGGGTTTCCTCATCCAAGAATTAAGAAATCACTGAGAAAATTATATTGGAGAGAATCACAGAAAGTAAATTTAGAGGTGTACATTGTGGGCTGAGTCAGGGTAGACTTTGGATATTAAATGTTTAAGTACTCATTCCCAGTCCAACTTCATCCTTATTCTTTATTCTGTGTATTATAGCAGAATACATCGTAGCAGAATTGATGTGAGAGAGAGGTTCAGGAGAAATATTTCCTTTGCATAAATTTTGCCTTGATTCTTCTATTTATTTGCTGGAAAAAAATATTCAGGCCAATGCTTTGACATTTGTAAACATATTTTACTTTTCAGCCAGACTACTTGCATTCATCAGTATCAGAAGACTAGAATAGTCCTTTGCCTGTTTTTTTTTTTTTGCCTTTGAAGCATGCCAAAATATCTTTTGAGTCAGTAATAGCCATTGCATGCATGACAAAATATTTTTGTCTCTCTCCCCAAATCAAATGAATAAATTAAACTACTTCTCCCAAAAAAAAGTGATGGAAAAGAAATAAGATTAGCCCTCTTGGTGTAAAGTCAGGGTTTGATAGTATTTTTATGAAGACACTAAAAAATGATTTTCTAATATTCTATTCCACTGAAACTACTATTGTCAATGTCACCAAAATCTTTTGTCAAATCAAATGAGTACTTTCAGCCCTTACCATGTTTCATGTACCTCTGAAGCCATGACGGATGAGCCGTGTCTTGCTGAAACTCTTCCTGTAGCATTCATTCCCTTCCAGGCAGATATGTTTCTCTCGATTTACACATCTGTTTCCTTTGTGGACTTGTTCTCCCATGAATTTGGCATTTTCTGCTTTCATCTTCTATTCCAGTAGTTTCTCAGTCTGCAGGGCTGGATTTGCTCACTTACGGCCTTGTCTTCAGCTCCCATTATATTCTCATGATTCCTACTTACATGGGGACAACCTAGATCCTCTACAAAAGTATTGGACCATATATTTATTGTGCTTATTACACATTTCTACCTACATGAGCTTCCAAGCCAGCATGACCTTCTACTCCATAAGCCTAAGACCTTTCTCTGTATCTTGAAATGGCACTGCAGACAGAATCTTGGTTATAATCCTTTGCTCACTTTTCTCCTTCACCTCTGTCAACTCTGCTTATTATATGTATGATTCATTATACATGCTGTTTACACTGCTACTACCTTGAGCTATTTTAAGTCCTTATCATTTTCCCCTAGGTTTCAGTCACAGCCCCCGACTGATACTATTATCACAGTTTCACACTGCCCGCAGATAGTCCTCAATTCTGCCACTAGGATCATCTTTTCAAAAGCAATTATCATCTGTTATATTATTCCCATCCCTTTCCAGAACAACATCAAACTTCTTAGCCTTACTATTTCAGGTCCTTCTGGCTGCTGAATTTACATTCTCCCTCACTCTCCCACTCCAAGCACCTCTGAGGCTTGGTTCCCACAAAACTCTTTGCTCAATTTCCAGCCTTTCTTCATCCACTTTGTTTTCCCTACCTGGTGGCCCTTCGCTTCTCCCACATTTTCCCTTAGTTAGTCCCTAACTAGTCTTCAGGATGCTAATCAGCTTGCCCTAGGAAGATTTCCCCAAGCCTCCCCAGATTGAGTCAAAGGCCCCTTAGCTTTTTGAGAACTATGCTGCCTTAAATCTTTACACTCAAGTTCACATTTATGCATAAGTTCATCAAACATATGGTGGTGATTACACTTGCTGTGCTGAGGCTTCTTTGTGCTTGTGTGGGAAGGTGCTGAGACAGTCGATGCTCTTCCCTTGTTATAGATTAACTGTTTCAGTACATGACAGTTTTTACAGGAGCACTGCTGCTGCTGCTGCTGCTAAGTCGCTTCAGTCGTGTCTGACTCTGTGCGACCCCATAGATGGCAGCCTACCTGGCTCCCCCGTCCCTGGGATTCTCCAGGCAAGAACACTGGAGTGGGTTGCCATTTCCTTCTCCAATGCATGAAAGTGAAAAGTGAAAGGGAAGTCGCTCAGTCGTGTCCGACTCTTAGCGACCCCATGGACTGCAGCCCACCAGGCTCCTCCATCCATGGGATTTTCCAGGCAAGAGTACTGGAGTGGGGTGCCATTGCCTTCTCCGTTACAGGAGCACAACCGGTATATTTTATCAAATCTTTGGGATTAAGCCAGGAAAACCTAGAAGGTCATGTAGGCCAGGTGTTACCGTACACTTTCTTTCCAATTTGTTTTAGGCATTAAGGCTTGGACAGTTTGTGACAGAAATTATCAGGTCAAGTCACTTAAAAGGAAAGAGCATTTTTCTTTACTACTTGTTGAACACAATTACAGGTCATCCATCACTTCTCTGTGTGGAGGTTTTCATTTTGATCCTCATCTCAAAAGTACTGAGTTTACCTGATCATTATCATCAATGGGAATTTGATCTCAGTGTTCCCGTCTTTGTTTCAGTATAAAGTAATGAATGATATTACAGTTAATGGCTTCAAAAAATTGCACTTCTGTACTAAGCATGTTAAAGTCAATTTAACATTGTACACTTATCTCAGATAAACTCACTCAAAGGGGGAGTAAATAAAGCTATTTTTCTGATTTTTTTTCATTCTGTTATATAGAAAGAATATACTTTCTGCTATAAATATTGGTAAGTTTATATTTTATTTCACCAAGATTTGCCTTTTATATTATAACATACCCAAAATAAGCCAAGTCTATATGTGCCTCCCTTGAGGGACTCTTGCTTTTCAGGAATTAGGAAACTTTATTATTTATCTCTTATCAAATGATCCTAAACTTAATGGAAGAAGTAATTACCCATTTTTTAAAGCCTATAAAGTATGTAGTTTACAAGTGGCATTTCTGTACTAGATGTATTGAGTGACTCATAATTAAAAAAAAACAGGTAATATATAAACATGAACTTCAAGATGACATGAAAATAAAGAGAGAATTATGAAAATTGCATGCCAAGTTTTTCTTGGCTAGTTATTTTTAGAGAGTCTTTCTGTACCTGAGTCAGTCAGGAAGTAAGCAATAAACACCAACTCTACTAAGTTTTAAAAACCAAAAACATCCTGCTATCAAAAACCAAACAAAAAAGAAAAGCATAATTTTCTGAAAAGACGTCAGGGCTTCACTGAATAGAAGGACAAGTCTGAAGAGGAGACAGAAACCAAGGCCTCTCTGGAGGGCCAAGACAAGCATCACAAATGACCCCATTGGATCCCACCGTCGTTAGGCACCACCACCATCATAAGTAAAGCCTACCCATATCTTGATCTTTGTTTTACTATTTTTTGCTTCAAAGTCCAGATAGTAGGTATTCTACAGATCAAACCTAGATCTCAAACCCAGGGAACCAGAGACCTTAGCCAGCTTCCTTGTGGGAATGTAGGGTACTTGCTTTTGTAGTTTGGTTGACCAAACTGCAAACGATGGGAAGCTATTCGCATAGAGGGAAAAAGAGAGGGGGAGTGGGAGGGAAGTCCCGCTGCCTCTAAAGGGGCAAATACCTGCTGTGGTACCGCTGATTATGAATATGTGCTAAGGTTGTTTTCAGTCTCTCTGAGATTAAGAATTTCCAGGAAGAAAAGAGTAGTCTTCCTGCTATTCATATGAAGATGGGAATAGCAGGAAGTACATGAAGGAAAGATAGCCTTTTCTGTTTACTTTGAGATAATTAACCAAATCAGGAAATAAAGTTCTTTTACACTTGAGATCTAAAGAATTTAGTTTGACTCTTGAAATAGGTCCTTTGTAAGTGGACTTCAGCAGAGTCTTAGAAGGAATAGATGTTATTTAAAAGGTTTTATAGAACATGGTTGATGATCCTACCAAAATGTTTGTTTTCTTTATACCTTTAATGAAATATTTCACCCACTTTTACTGTTTCAAGTACTCAAGTACAATTTAATTTAGAGTTTTATATCTTTTGCTCCATATGTCCCCATACCTCTAATTCCTATGGAAACAGATCTTCCATTGGTCCCTCAAATAGGTCCAAAGCTTTCTTATTTTCTCTCTCGCCTGTTTTTTCTCCTTTATTTTGTCTCAGTAATGCTGTTATCATCATCATGCACCATTCAAGTAAAAACTGAAACATCTATTTGACTTCCTCTTTTTCCAATCTGTATATATTCAGTTGCCAATTTCTTTAATTTTACTCTTTAAAACTTTCTCCTATGTGTTCTATCTTCTCTACTCCTACCTGTTGACTTATTTCGAGCTTTTATCATCTCTCTCCTGGCCTTTGGCAATAGCTCCCAATTTCTCTCCCTAACTTCAGACCTTTTCCCTTGAACACATCCTCCACATGGCTGCCAGTGAGCCCTGCATAGTGTAAATCATGCTATATTACTCCCCTTGCTGCTTCATAGGCATGCAAGACCACCTATGATCCAACACCAGCCCACGCCTCCAAACACCTCTTTGCCTTACCCTTCTTTACGTTATCAGTGCTAAACTGGTTATCTTTCCCCAAGCAGGCAAAAAGAGAATTGGAAAGAGCTGGGAAAAAAAGCTGACTATCTTAAGTCACGATGCATTTGCCCTTTTCCTGCCATTCTTCCTCTGCCACCAAAACCAGAGAAAGATCTAAAAGGGAGAGGTTGTGAAGGTGTGAAAGACCAGGACACTCACACCACACACACACACCCACACACACACCCATATACATACAGACTTTAAGCCATAGGGGAGTTTAAAATGAAACTGGATTAAGTTTCAGAAAGCAAAAGTGATCAGAAACCTGTGGAATCCACTCAAATTTTAATTAAGAGTTGTTAAAGAAAAATTAGAGGTAGCAAAACAAAACAGGGGTTTTACAAAATAAATCAATTTATGTTTAAATCCCAAAGAGTTGAGATTCCTCAGCAGTCTGACTTTCTTCTGCTCAGGCATTATCTCTGTCTGGGGCAGTTTTCCTATTCTCTCTACTGCCTGGTGGATTCCTTCTTACCTTCTCTATCTTTTAAGATTCTTTTTAGGGCAAGGGTTTTGTCTTACTCATCTTTGTAATGCAGCATTTTAACACAGTGCCTGGTCCATAATTGACTCTCCATATATAAATGTTACATGAATAAATGATACGTTTGATTTAATTAGCGAGTTCCCAGAAATACTAAATCACAATGACTAATTTTAATGAATTCCAATCTCTTATCCTCTTTAATTTTTTCTAACTTTATTATTATTATTTCCTGATTTTTTTTTGTATATAAATATTTTGACTGAAAACATTACCCTTGTTTTGTTGTTCCACTGCTAAGTCGTGTCCAACCCGTTGCAACCCCATGGACTGTAGCACACCATGCTTCCCTGTCCTTCACTATCTCCCAGAGTTTTGCTCAGACTCGTGTCCATTGAGTCGATGATGCCATCCAACCATCTCATCCTCTGTCACCCTCTTCTCCTCCTGCTCTCAATCTTTCCCAGCATCAGGGTCTTTTCCAGTGAGTCAGCTCTTTGTATCAGGTGGCCAAGGTATTGGAGCATAGCCTACTTACATCTGTTTTCAAATGTTTATTTTTCAGGTTTTGACATAGTGATTGTTGACACAGGGATCATTCTATTTTTAAATTTGTTTTGTAGGTTTTCGTAACTTACATATTGATGACCAAATAACTCTCATCCAGTATTCTTGGATGAGTTTAATGGTATTTGGACTAGGATGGAGATCTTATAAGCATGTCAGTGGACAGATGCTATATTTTGCGCCTGATCTAATACTAAATGAGTAAGTAGTAACTTGACTTTTGTTGTTATTATTATCAAAAGTGTATATGTAGGATAATCTTGAAAACTACATTTCAGTAGATGATCATACACCCAGTGTCCTAAATAATAAAAATTTCCTGAAATGTTTCTTGGAACTACCTCAAAATATAACTGGAACTGACAATATTAGTAAAAATGTATTATCCGTGATTTGCTGTTTAGAGCTTTCTCTTTTATTTCAATATATAGTAGTTGTCACAAATAAAAATTTCTTAAACTTCAGAAATGTATCAAGAAATACATTTGGTCTTCTTAAAGACCAAATAAATGTTTAGTTTATCAAGTTAAAATTTTTACATTGACAGTAATGAAGATAATGAAGTAAACAAGGAATAATTTTGCTTAAAAGTATTGACTTACTGTCAAAAAGTAAAAATATTATTTGTCTTCCTAGAAGACAAATTAGACTGGTAATTTATTTAAAACATTGAAAGATAATAAAATCGAATCCAATTTGCTTGATTATATTGGAATTACTATAATTAACTTTCTACATATAACTTTAAACTGAATAAGAATCTTTTCTTGAAAGTATTTGTACTGTCCTAATTGAGTCTGTTGACTCAGAATTATATAAAATGATAAGTTATACTAAACTTCACTAAACTTACTAAACTTACCAAACTTTACTAAACTTTAGAGATTGCAGGTAACTTTCATATATGTTATTCTATTTTATCCCACAGCCCCTTGAAATTTGTAAGGAATCAGCACCCTAAAGGGTTCAGAAAACTAAGGCAAAGGAGACTTCGTACTTTGCCAAAGAATCCAAGTGATGGTTGGGATTAATTTTATCTGTCCTGAGTCAAATCTAGTTTTGTCTTGTTTTTCCCACCATTCCTGATCACTTCTTTGACCAGTGCAGATACTACAAAACAGTACATGGCTGAGAAAATACCTTAAGTAAATGCCCTCAGTATTTCAGAATTCATGTTTGTCTTGTCAGTTATTTAATGCCGCTAGTGTTCTCTTTTCTATATCACCATATATTTCCTCTAAAATCATTCACAGTGTAGCCATTGTACACGAATATTCTAAACTGAATGCACCGAAGTATTCTACACTATTCAATTTCTGTGAATTCACTCTCCCATTGGATTGCACACAAAATTTTACATATTTTATCCACAAGGAAAAAAAATCAGTAAATAAATATTTTCTGAGTGTTTCTCAGCACCACATTTTTAACTGCTACAACTTTGCTCTCCTTTCTTGGGTTAGGTTTTTAACATGTGATAGTAAAAGTGAATAGCAACATTAATCTTAGTTAATGTGTATTTAAAATAAACTTCCAACTTCAAAAATTTTTAACCTCAAAATCCATTAGTGTGAGTAAATTTAGAAGACGTTTAAAATTCCAAATATTGAGTTTGTTTATAAAAAGCCATGTTCAATAAATCAGGTAATAAATAAAACTCATAACCGTTCATAAATTACTTAAACTAGCTAAGACCGTGTGTGTTTATTTTTTTTTCCACTGTTGGTTTTTCTTTTGTGTGTTGTGTGTGGTGCAAGACAGCGGATGAAGGAGTCATCATTCTATTCATTATGCCTAACCATGTGGCAGATCCCACAGGAGTTTGTGAAGCTTCAAGTCACCCAAGAAGAGTTCCTCTGTATGAAAGTATTGCTACTTCTTAATACAAGTGAGTGAGTATAAGTAACTGAATGCAAGAGATTTACTTTTTTAATTTTTAATTCATTAAGGAAATCTCAAACAACAGTACTATTGTATGATTATAGATGAGTTATGAATCTTAATGAGTTGGAAACTGCAAAAGAGAAGCATCTATAGACTATAATAAAGTTACCTCATATTTCTCAGATTTTATCTATCACCTAATACTAAAATAGCCCATCAAGTAAGCCAGTTTCTATTCTTTTTTTGGGTAAAACATGATTAAATAACTTTTTCTTATTCATCCAATTAACTATTATAAACTAATTAATACTGCATAAACACAGACTGTGCTTCCCTTCACCCCCATCCTACAAAGGATTTACTCTATAAAACACACAGTTTTATTTGTAACTGTTCACTTTATGTCAGGATAATCTAACAGTTATAACACATAACTGCAAGAATCAGTAGCATAATATAATAACAGTTTATGGACCACTCACAGTCAGTCCAGTGGGTTGGCCAAGAAAACCCAGGCTCCTTTCATCCAGAGGCTCTACCCTTTGTATCAGCTTGGAGTCTTCCATTTTATCTGACTAGAAGATGAGCACTGAGTAAGAGAAGGTTTGAAGACTAGATCTGGAACTATCTTCCACCCACGTTCTATGGTCCACCCTAATTGTGGGAGAGCTTGGGAACGCCGCTTAGCTGTGTACCCAGAAGAAATAGCGCTGGTCACCACGAGAGTGGGCAGACGTCCATTCATTCGTTCTCACACACAAAGAACATGTGCCCCCCTGCCTCCATGGATCTCCCAGGGTCTGAGTGGAACACTTTTTAAATTGCTTCCACCTTTTACCCTTTCCTGTGCCCTTCCCACACACGGGTAGACTCAACCTTGACTGTTTGAATTGGTTCCTCCTTCAGTCATTGTGATTTGAAAGGAAACCACAGAGAGCTAAGAACTGAGGGTAGAAAGTGAGACAGCAGTCTTTATCAGAAAAGATTTCTGCAAGGATTTCCTTCTAGAGGCATGAATCTTACATGGTAGGGCCAGGGGAGCATATCAAGAGGAAAGGCAGAAAAGCTGAACTCTTAAGAAGGCAGTTTACCTCATGAAGTCTGTGCCCAGACACAGATTAATACAGGATCTAGGGAACCATAGCCCTTTACCCAACCCTTGGAAACTCTATTGGGAACACAGACCTTCAAGCATAATTTGATTAAAAAAAGCACAAAGTAGACAACGGAATTGATATGGGACTGGCCAACAATCAACTGAAAGAACTTTAATAATACAGCAGTTAACGCCTGTCAATTCCTTTCTTGGTCGTAATGAATTCAATAGTAGATATATCATAGATGGTCCTAGGTCTCCCAAATTAGTTGATAGCATTAACATAATACTGTCTTTATGGGTAGGCTACATTATGCAGGGAACCAAACAAGCCCTAAACCTCAGTAGCTTTCAAGAATTTTAAGTACTTATTCTTCTGACTATATTTTCACTGCAGATCTACAGGGAGACTCATTGTTATCACTCAGCTGTTCAGGCAGATGGAGGCAGCACCTTGACACCTGCCTCCATAATCACTAGAGCAGTGCTAAGGGAAGACAGTTGTAAGGAAAGGAAGGGAGATACACATGACTTCCACTCACATACCATGGAAGGCAAGGTTTTCAGCCATTTGCAACTTTAAGAAAAGGGAAAATCATGTACTTAGTGAATAGTACTATGTATATAAACATATATAAATTATTTAGTATTATATGTAATAATTTGTGTAATAAAATCTACACAAATTTTAATGGGATTTTGAGGAGACACTTGGCACAGCTATTGAAATTCATCTTTAAATCTTAAAAAATAGGTAAGTATTACAAAAATATGGGGATAGGGAGAGAATTAGAAAGTTAGAATAATTAATAATGTGGAAAATACATACTCTGAATTCTTAGTCAAATCAGACTATATATACTAGAACTTTATATTCTATAATGGAAACACTAGAAGTCTTTGAGTATGGAACAAATAAATATTGTTGAGAAAAGAAGCTTTATGTTTGAGGAAAACTTAGTTTGAATATTTAGCTCAAATTGTATCCTAAAATAAGTGGCTCATAGTTGTAAACACTTTAGCTTGTAAAAAATAAGCTAAAAGGAATAAAAATGAGAAATCTCAAAGAATACTTTTAAAAAATATATGCAATAGAAAAGTTGGCCAAAGAAAAGCTCAATGACTTGATAAGAATTTAAACCACCCATTTGCCATTAAAAATTAAAATACAGATATCCAGGAAAATATGGCAGGTTGAATACACACTTTAATCATTGTTCCTTTTAAACTACATAAAACTATTAGTCAAGGGATTTCTTTAAAAATAAAATAAAGTAAATAAAATGAAAGCAATATCAGTAGCAATAAAATCCCACAAGCCAGCAAGCAGAAACTAATTTAGTGTACCTGAGAAAGTGGAGGGCTTCCCGGGTGGTTCAGTGGTAAAGAACCTGCCTGCCAGGAGACACAGAAGATGCAAGGTTCTGTCTTTGGGTCAAGAAGATCCTCTGGAGGAGGAAATGGCAACCCGCTCCAGTATTCTTGCCTGGCAGAACCCATGGACAGAGGAGCCTGGCAGGCCACAGTTCACGTGGTCTCAAAGAGTCAGATGTGACTGAATGAGAAAGTGGTTTCTAAGCCAGAAGTAATAAAAGTCAAAAAGCAAGTACCTTGATTTGTATCACTGAACCTCTAACATGTTTTGCAGTTAGTGACAACCGTGATCTTTTTTTTTTATGAGAGTGAAAGTAGAATTAAAAACACCAAGTTCTCTTGGAAATGTGTTTCTAAATATCCACCAATGTTGCAGTTGTTCTGCAACTAAGGCAGAGATTGTAGGTTTATTCCCTGAAGAGGATGTAACAGAAGGCAGTTGGGTTGGTGGATTGCAGGCACTGATGAGGGTGAAGGGGGATAGTGTAAACAGATTAAGATTATACACCAAATGTTGAGACAACACCCTCCAAAATCACCAGTCCTGTTATCAGAACACTGTTATCCAGGTTTATATTCTCCAGATAGGAAAATGAAAGATTCTTTTATAAAGAATTTATTAAGCTAGAAAAAAAAAGAACTAAATATGCCAATAGCAAGGCTTTCTCTTTGAAATAGCTCAGCCAGAATGCCCTCCACTAAAGCTTACAGTCAATAATAGCTACTATTCAAACAGAACTAGCAATCAGCTTTTTAGTTTCCACGCTTGAATATAAATAAACAACAAGGGCATCTGAGGAAGGTTTTTGATATCAAACATAAAGACAAAATAGAAAAATAATTTAGAGGAAAAAGAGACCATGGAGAAATTTAAAAGCTATCCTTTGTTGTTGTTGAGTCACCCAGTCATGTCCGGCTCTTTGCTACCCCATGGACTGCAGCACGCCAGGCTTCCCTGTCCTTCACCATCTCCCAGAGCTTGTTCAAACTCATGTCCATTGAGTCAGTGATGCCATCCAACCATCTCATCCTCTGTCGTCCTCCTCTCCTCCTGCCTTCAATCTTTCCCAGCATGAGGGTCTTTTTCAGTGAGTCAGGTCTTCGCATCAAGTGGCCAAAATATTGGAGTTTCATCTTCAGCATCAGTCCTTCCAATGAATATTCAGGACTGATTTCCTTTAGGATGGACTGGTTGGATCTCCTTGCAGTCCAAGGGACTCTCAAGAGTCTTCTCCAACACCACAGTTCAAAAGCATCAATTCTTCAGCACTCAGCTTTCTTTATAGTCCAATTCTCACATCCATACATGACTACTGGAAAAACCATAGCTTTGACTAGATGGACCTTTGTTGGCAAAATAATGTCTCTGCTTTTTAATATGCTGTCTAGGTTGGTCATAGCTTGTCTTCCAAGGGGCAAGCGTCTTTTAATTTCATGGTTGCAGTCACCATCTGCAGTGATTTTGGAGCTCCCCAAAATAAAGTTTGTCATTGTTTCCACTGTTTCCCCATCTATTTGCCATAAAGTGATGGGACCAAATGCCATGATCTTTGTTTCCTGAATGTTGAGCTTTAAGCCAACTTTTTCATTCTCCTCTTTCACTTTTCTCAGAAGGCTCTTTAGTTCTTCTTCGCTTTCTGCCATAACAGTGGTTTCATCAGCATATCTGAGGTTATTGATATTTCTCCTGGAAATCTTGATTCCAACTTATGCTTCCTCCAGCCTAGCGTTTCTCATGATGTACTCTGCATATAAGTTAAATAAACAGGGTGACAATATATAGCCTTGACGTACTCCTTTTCATGGAACCAGTCTGTTGTTCCATGTCCAGTTCTAACTGTTGCTTCCTGACCTGCATACAGTTTCTCAAGAGGCAGGTCAGGTGGTCTGGTATTCCCATCTCTTCAAGAATTTTCCAGTTTCTTGTGGTCCACATAGTCAAAGGCTTTGGCATAGTCCATAAAGCAGAAGTAGATGTTTTTCTGGAACTCGCTTGCTTTTTTGATGATCCAGCAGAGGTTGGCAATTTGATCTCTGGTTTCTCTGCATTTTCTAAATCCAGCTCAAACATCTGGAAGTTCACAGTTCACGTACTGTTGAAGCCTGTCTTGGAGAATTTTGAGCATTATTTTACTAGCGTGTGAGATGAGTGCAAGTATTGTTTATATTAGTAAAATATTGCATGATGTTGCATGATGCAAGTGTTGAATGATAATTAAATAACTTGCATTTACTACACATTTCTGTGATATTAAATTTTATGTGAGAAGTAAAACATTCATATGTGAAGAATTTTGAATGATTTAATTACGTAAATATTCTCAATATAATATTATTAAATATCCCAAATTGTTGAATTGTAGGATCTCAGGTGACTTATAATTTTCTTTGTATTTTCAGTATTTTTCAAAATTTTTCTAATTGATACATGCTATTTTTAAATAACTAAACCAAAAATAAGTGTTTTTTAAAGTATTCTCACCTAAAATAGCAAGCATATTGCTAACTGCCCTTGACTCACTCTCTCCCACTTGCCACTAATATATTTACAAGAAATGCTGAAAACCCACATATGGAATCAATAAGAATCTCAGAGAAAATTCTCCAGTCATGTAATGCTGAGTGTAATAATTAAGAAAACAATGAATTAATATAAAGAGCTCAAATAAAATAGAAATAACTTTTTTATAGCTGGTTCATCATAGATCTGAAATCTAAGGAAGAGAGTGGAAAGGAGAATAATTTTCAGAGATATCCTAGGAGCATAGGATGAGAGCCTAGTGACTAGATTATCATATCCTGGGAGCATGTTGTTAGTGGTTGATACTAATAGGATGAGGCAGGATGAGATTAGGCCTGATTTTCCTGAAGTAAGGATAATTGCTTCAAGTCTGGTCCTCAACAGGTAGATGGATAGTGTCGAAGGCTTTGGGTTACTAGTTTTCCAGCTCTTTAAAGCCCAATGAGAAAACAATACTTCAGTAATCAGAAGAAAAAATAATTTTATAGTCATGGTGAAGAGTGAGGGAGATGTGAAAATTGGTTGGGATTGTTAAAAAGAGTTATGGGTGTTTAAAATAGTTGCTATATGAAGTAAAGGGAATAGGTTATGATACTATATGTTATAACACTATATGTTATGATACACATACAGTTAAGTTTACTAGGTAAGTTAAAGAACATCTCAGCTTATTTTAGAGCCATATTAATGGATTATGCATCTGACTTAGCATCTGCTCAGAAGAGCATCTGACATTATTGTACATTCCTGTCTCAAATATTTAGTTTAAGTTTACAACGATACATATGCTGCATCTTTTTTGTTTTTTGTCTCCTGACTATTGATACAAGAGAAAGTCATTGATGTCAAGACAGGCTTCAACATGATATACATACAGTTAAGTTTTCAGTCAAGCAAGTCAAGACAGGCTTCAACATGATATACATACAGTTAAGATTTCAGTTGGCACAAAAGTGTTCTATTGCCCAAATTACATAAGTCCCTTTTATACTGAGGATCTGAGCTCTTGAAGACTCTAAACCAGAGTTAACTCTTAGTTTCTATTGGCTTATTATCTCTGGCCTTCTTTTTCCAAGGGAAGTAGAAGTCAAGGTCTGTTGGGATACAGGGAATAAAGAAAGAGGTTTTTTAAAAGCTTTATTTATCTACCTTTGCTGGAGACATAGAGTTGACTTTGCTCAAATGAAGTACACTTCTCTCTAGAAATATTGCTAAAGGTGAAGATCATAAATATCTAAATGCATAAATCCATAGATTATGTGATTTTTCTTTCAGTAATCTGGATATAGTTGCAGAAACTTCACTTATGGTTGAAGATTTGTTTGTGGGACAGTTGCGACCGAAGTAAAAGGAAATAAGGGAGCTGGGAGTTCTGGTAATAGAGTTGCTAAAGAAACCAACCAGGACATCTCAGACAAGTCACAACAGAAGAACCGGAAAGACTTAGGAGAAAGGCTGTAGGTTTATTGACTATATAGTGGAAACAAGAGAATGGGCTATAATAGGATGTTGTGCCTAAGATTTGGATGTATGAATTAAAGGTTTCTGAGGTAGAAGTGTGAATTACCAGTTAACATCATAATGGAAATGAGAGGCATTTAGCAATAAAATCAGCAACAAAATTTAAGTATTTACCATTACTGTTATTATTTAATATTGTGCTGGAAGACTTAACCAATGTATTGAACCATGAAGGAGAAATGACAGCTACAGCTGTTGGAAAGGAGAAAATAAGGATATTATCTGAGTATGGTATTGTCGTATACCAAAAAAAAAAAAAAGATAATCCAACACAAACTGTTAGATTTAACAATATTAATAAATGAATACATAAATAAAATAGAGTATAGCCAAGTGGCTGAATATAAGAGAAAATTCAAACATCACTGACTTTCTCTTGTATCAATAGTCAGGAGACAAAAAATAAAAAAGATGCAGCATACGTGTAGTAGTAAACTTAAACTTAATATTTGAGGCAGGAATGTACAATAATGTCAGATGCTCTTTTGAGCAGATGCTAAGTCAGATGCATAATCCATTAATATGGCTCTAAAATAAGCTGAGATGTTCTTTAACTTACCTAGTTGTTGTTACCATATTCTTCAAAAGAACTAGAGTTTTACATGTCCTAAAATTGTTAGTAGCACTCTTTTCTATTTAGATATTTGTTTCTAGAGTTGCGTATCACAAGAGACCACTGTACAGTTCAGAAAGTTATATTATAAAGTGCTAGTGTCATCTTTTTAAACATAACTGCCATTTATAATTATCTTCTTACAGTTCCTTTAGAAGGACTAAGAAGTCAAAACCAGTTTGAAGAGATGAGATCAAGTTACATTAGAGAGCTCATCAAGGCAATTGGTTTGAGGCAAAAAGGAGTGGTCCCTAGCTCACAGCGTTTCTATCAGCTTACAAAACTTCTTGATAACTTGCATGATGTAAGTATTTTGGTTTTTAGAATATCAGTGATTATTTTCTGAATTCTATCTATTACTTTAGTGTGAAGTGCAAGTTTTACTTCATGTGTGTTCGTCAAATTTATGTTTGTATTTACACTTTAGAACAGTACTTGCATCCTACTGCTCACAATTTATATTGTGCTTTTTTCATTTTCAGTATAGATCACTGAAATATCCTTTTACTAGTATTTGTGAAATTTGAGAGTAATGTAATGGTTGATAGGAATTGTGGTACATATTCCTGAAAATGCTCCAAAATGTTTTTGTCTTAAGTTAGAAAATATTTTATGTAAACTGGAAAAGCAAAGATATGGACGTGGAGAATAAGACTCTCATACCATTTTGGATGGAGTTATAAGTCAGCAACAATGCTAATGGACAATCTAGCAGTGTGTGGCAATAGTTAAAGGTTGCATACTTTCAAATTCCCACTTTTTAGGGTTTACCTTAAATAATTAGGCAAGTATTTAAGATACGTATGCCTCACTGCTTATGCAAGAAGGAAAAAAAAGCACCTTAGAAATGCCTAACACCAAACTGGATAAATATATAGGGTTAATCAAGATGTATTGCATACAAACTTTTATCATTACTGTGTTCAGAAACACTAAAATAATAATCAAGGCATAAAAAGCTCTCTGCTCACTAGATCAAATATGAAGCCTCACTACTAAATGTGAACAGCCAAGAATTATTAGCCATTTAGATAAAGTCTCTCAAATGTAAGGCAGAGAACAAAATAAACAGAAAAAAAAAATGTAACTTGAAGGAAAAAGCTCCAGTGCAGATAACAGAAGAAAGCATCAAAAATTAAAATACTCACAGAAGTAAGAATGATGTTGCATCCATGAAAAAAGACTAGAAAACATTTTAAAAAGAACATTTAGTGAGAAAATACTTTTGGATAATTAAAGGAGGGCATAAATTAAAAATTCAATATAAATATAAAACTCAGAAAATATAAATCTCAGGAAAACTCAGATACAAGTAACAAAAAAGAAAAAGATATGAAAACATAGAGAGATAGCAAATTTAGGGGATTAATCCACAGGGCTTCATTTTCTAGTTCGTAGTAATCTCCAAAAGAAAGAGTGGAAAAAATCAAGGAGAGGAAATTGCATAAGTAATCTTAAAAGAAAGGTTGCTAGAACTGAAGGATATGAATTTTCTGAGCACAAGAGCCCAGTATACAGACTCAATCCAATTGAACCAAGGCACACTATTGTAAAATTTCAGCATACCCAGAATAAAGAGGGTATCCTAAAATATACCGGTGAAAAAAGAAGCAAGTCACATCAAATCATCAGGATTCGGAATGTTGTAGAACTTCTCAACAAAAATACTGGAACCCAGAAAATAATGGAGAATTTTGAAGGAAAGAAAAATCTTCAAAAATTTTGTACCAGCCAAACCATCAAACAAATATGATGGCATCATGAAAGTATTTTCAGACTTTCAAGGTCTCCTAGACCTTACCTCAAATACAGCCTTTCTCAAGGGCATCTGCAGGATTTCTTACAACAGAACCCTGGCGTAAGCCAAAGGAGTATGAGATTCAACCCAGGAGAGACGCAAAGGGGTGTCCCAGCACAGTAATTAATGCACAGGGTTTCAGGGTACTAGCACCAAGGAAAAAAAAAAGTTAGATTTGAGATATTACTAATTGTATGAACATACTGAAGTAAGTTTTTACAATTCTGTCAGAGAATTTGACTATGGCTTTGTGATAAATATAGAAAAAACAAACAAAAAAAGCAGACAAACATGAGGTGATTAGCACTAGCAAAATTAAAGTAACTCATATAGGAAAGGAAATGTAATCCAGCAAGAAACAATAAAAATTTTTATAATATAAATGCTAGATATTGATTCAAACATTGAGATATATCTATATAGAGAATAGGAAGAAGAGAAAGTATGTGTAGTTGAGGAGGTGGGTGTATAATACAAGAAAGCTAAATCCTTATTTAATAGGATCTTAATAATGTAAACTTTGGGAAATATAATTTATTAGAAATACAGAGGTAAATATCAAATGACCCAAACTAAAGTAATTCAAAGTGGTTGCATCTGTGTTTTTGCTCCTGTAGGTCTTGCAGTACTATCTGACTTTCAAAAATATGTGCAAAATATTATTTTGACAGAATTAAAATTAAATTAAAATGATGCTTTCCTGGCAGCACAGTGGTTAAGACTCTGCTGCCAGTGCAGAGGGTGTGGGATTGATCCCTGGTTGGGGAACTAAGATCCCGCATGCAGTATGGTGTGGCCAAAAAAAAGTTAGATTAACATGAATCAGGTTGGGTTGTTTGTATTGACATAGAAGAGTTTGCCTATTGTTATGTGGGAAAAGCTGGATTAAGAAATAGACTATAAAGTAATTTCATTTATGGAAATATATATGCATATATACATTATTATTATGCATATATATATATTACGCACATACTTGAGTATGTGTAAACAGAAAAACTTGAAATATACCAAATGTTCACACTGCTTATCCAATAGGATTACAGAATACTTTCATTTCTTTAAATCTTTCTATATATTAGAATGTTTCATCATATGTATGTAATATTTTATATATTATTCTGGAAATGGAGGGAGTTTTTTCATTTTGGTAAAAAACAACATCTGAGCATTTCTATTATTAGAAAAATAAGCTTTGATGTTTACATAGTTTAGAAATTTATTATTTTCCTTACATGTTTCTTATCCATTTGTTAAACCAACAGCTTGTCAAACAACTTCATCTGTACTGCTTGAATACATTTATCCAGTCCCGGGCACTGAGTGTTGAATTTCCAGAAATGATGTCTGAGGTTATTGCTGCACAATTACCCAAGATCTTGGCAGGGATGGTGAAACCTCTTCTCTTTCATAAAAAGTGAATGCCATTTTTATCTTTAAAACATTAAATTTTGTGCTATGTCTGTTTTTTTTGGGGGGGGGGTCATGATTATGAGGTCACGAGTTTTTACTGTTTTTCTCAAAGCCTTACATTTATAACGTGTCATACTGGGTAAATTTCAAAGAAAAGTTGTGAGGTTTAATTGTTTTCCTTTATAAAGCATAATTCAGATTTTTAGTGTTTTTGTGAACCCATATTTTCCTTAAGAGTTTGCAAGGTTGAAATAGTACTAAAGTGATTGTTAATGTTAATCTTATCCGTATCATTTCATATCATTCAGGTGATATTTTTATCTTTCACATATAACAAAGCTACTTTAGAGAAAAGAAGAATCTTACACGTAAAAACAAAAAGCTGTTCTATGTTCTTTCTATATAGCTCCTTTTGTCTCCCCGATTATATTTACAAAAATGAAACAAATTGGTATGCAAAATTGTAGCTATATGAGTGTATATACTTTTTTGTGAGAAGGTAATTTATAACCTTAACCATATTTTCCAAAGGGTTTTTAATGCAAAAATATATATAGAAAAAGAGTTTAAAATTCTTGAAATAGATTGATGCTCCTCAAACTAAGAAAACCAGCTTATATGTTAAGACTGTTTCCCAGATCTGAAACACAGATCTCTAAGGAGGTTATTAAGGAAGGAGAGCCATAGTGTTATGACAAGTATATCACGAGTTTTGCAGTTTTCTACTAGCCTTTTGCGGGGGGAATTGTCCTTTAACAAGGCATTCTGAATTGAAATAGGAAGCCAGAAAGTCTGTGGTCTAACTCCACCAGCTACATCTAGGGCATGTGGACAGTCACTTATCCTTACCAAGTCTCTATTATATTTCCTCATCTTTAATAATAACTTTCCTGTAATAATAACTTTCCTGTAGAATGTTCCTTTTGGTCAGAGCTTGTTATTCACTTTTCACATCAAAGAAGAAAGGGATAGAGGGTAGGTGGGGGAGGGGGGGAAGAAGGGAGGGGAAAAAAGAGATAAGTATTACTCTCTCTACTGAGTGGGCATAGTGGACAAATCACAGTTAAAATGTTTTCAGTGTCTCTGATACAGTCTAAGAGATATTTTAGGAAACATTAAATACTGGCTTAAAATAATATAACCAATAGCTAGAAAACACACAATTCACATTGTTATATGAGCTGAAAATATCCCTTAGGAGACACACGAGTTTTTTTCTGAGGTATCACTGGACACCTAGATGTCACTATTTTAAACAGGTCTATGTAAAAAAAAAAAATAGGTGTCACTGTTTTTTTAAATAGACCTATTTTTTTTTTAATACACACACACACATATAAAACAGGAAGAAACACTGGTAAAAACAAAAACCAATCATTTTTTCTTCTAAATAAAATAATTTGTACCAATTTTAGGCATATATATAATTTTTAACAGTTCAGAGAAACTAGTAGACCTAATTCTTTTTTGAAATTTCTTTAAAATTGGACATTCCCTTATAAATAAAGCATACTACTTTATGCAGATTAATAGTTATTAATGAGAAAAAAAAACTTTGAAAACAATATAGGAAACATTTACTAAAGCATCTGATTTCTTAATGCATTTTTAAATTACCCATTCCCTTAAACTGATAGATACTTAAAGTTTACCAAGGGGCAATAACAGAATCATCAATTAATGAATAATAATACAACCCCCAAAACAAGATAAAGTGATTTCATCTGACCAAAAAAACCTGGCAGATCATAATGTTACCATAACTGTTTCTTGCCAATAACTTCTTCCATTTTCAGAATGAATTAGATATAGAGCAACTGTAAACAGTGAATCTTCATAAGGCATTTGAAATAGGGATTAAAACAATTTCTAACCAGGACCCATGGCTTGAGTTCTTTAGGTCCATGTCCCAAACAGGTAATAAACAAATTTCATAATGCTTGGTTATAACGTTCAATAAGAGTTTAAACCAAGAATTTCAAATAGTCTTAACAGTAGTAAAAAAAGGTCTCTTCCTTAGTGTGTCTGTCTACATGTCTTTTTCAGTGAATACAAGTGTGTTCTGATGCAATGCTGACTGCTCTCTAGTCTTTCAAAGTCTTAAACACACAGACTCATTCTCTCTCCATTCTCCAGGCCAAAGTTATTTTCCTAAAATGGATCTAATTTTGCCATTTCCTCACTGGAAAATATTCATTGACTTCCAGTCACCCACTGCAGTGTTTCTCAACTATATATATAGCTGCACATTACAGTCTGAAAGAGTTAATCGCTCAACTGTCTGACTCTTTGTGACCCCTGGGCTGTAGCCCACCAGGCTCCTCTGTCCATGGAATTCTCCAGGCACGAATACCAAAGTGGGTAGCCATTCCCTTCTCCAGGGGATCTTTTCACCCCAGGGATCAAACCCAGGCCTCCCACAATGCAGGCAGATTCTTTACTGTCTGATCTCCCAGGGAAGCTCACTACAATCTCTAGGAGAGCTTGTTACAAATATCCTTTCCTGGGCTCCATCTTCAAAAATTGTATTTTAATTGGTCCACTCTTCTTATCAATGCAGTGACATAGGAGTCACTCTGAAATGATGTTCAAACATGGGTTCCTGTAACTTGACTCTCTTTATCCTCCCCTGTCATACATTCATCTTTTATTCCAACCACACAAATCTTTAGGATCAGTCTTCTGCCTTTATTTCCCCCTTTTGATACCAGTCCTGTCTCAGCTCAAGGCTCAGCAAAACATCACTTCTGTCGTATCTTCCCTGCATCTTCCAGAGAGTGACTTTTTTTCTCCTAAGGTTCTGCAGATTTTGCGCAGATCTGGATTACAATAGTGCATTATTCTATATTCTTACTCTACTACTAGTCTGAGAGCCACTTTGATATAGGACAGTCATGTTCCTTGCCAGGGAGTTGAATGACACGCTCTCTGGGTTTGGTATTACAATGAATCCCACGTGGGTTTGTTGCATCAGGATGTGTTTCCGTGTGCATGACTTGATCACTTTCTCTTCCCATGGCCCCTAACTTCAACTCTTTAAATATTCCACCTTTTCTTTTGCTGCTTTGTGAGTTTTCTCCTTGTACTGACTGTAACATAGAAAATATAAGTACAGTTTTCATTTAGTAAGAACACACTTTATGCTCCCTGTTCTAAATTTTCAAACAGAATGGAGTACTATTTCCCTCCCTAAGAAAAATTCCACAAATATAATTGTTTCTTAAGAAAATATAAGTAGCTCTAAATTGTATTCTAAATACAATTGAGGTTTATATTAAAAACCTCAGTATACAAAATTTTCTCATCTCTGATTTCATTCAATAAATATTTATTGAGTGCCTGTTATAGCAGAAGAAAATGAAGGTGTCTAAATCCTAGGATTTAATATTTCAAGCTAAGGTTTAAAAAAGTTAAAGCTTTTGAAAAAGAACATGACATAACCAAATGGAAGATATGTAGCCTCTAAATCTTTTCCTCTACAAATTTCTGCTTATTAATGTCTCTGTTCCGATGTAGTCGCATAACTTTTATCTTAATTTTATAGGTCATGTGCTTTCTGGAGGCTCTAAAGTGAAATTAAATCACACGAAGAAGGCTGTATATCAGACAGTACTTGAAGGACACTGAAATAGATTATTGAGTTAATAAAAATATTTCCCTGAAAAAGGTTTGAGAAGCCCTTTGGGTCTGAAGCAATTATACCTCCAGTGTCAGTTGTTACATAACAATTGTGTTTTTATTTTTAAAATGGCACTTTTAAATTAGGCAGTACTATCATTTTTCATATTTCACATTAAAATAATTAGTTGCTGCGCAGATAATATGCAAATATGGTAGGTAGTATGTTTTCTCCAATAGCCATACCCTGTCAGCCTGTAAATTCTAAACAGCTACAGTGGATAGCGAGTACTGTGTAGAGAGCTGATCTAGACCCGCTCTCCCTTTCTCTGCTGTTTAATACTTGGCTGAGCAAGTCTGATTAAAATTGCCTGTGCCAATTGTTTTGTGATTAATAGAAATGAAAATGAAAAGAAATACACAAGTGTTCAGAAATAGTAACTGCCATTTTTATGTTTTCTTTAAGCCATAGTTTGGGTTATGATTTTATCAGATTAATCTGGTATATTCTATAGTGAAACCGAGGAATTTAGAAAATGAAGTTGCTTTATTGCTACCTCTGTGTGCATATGAATATTTAAAATACTTGATTTGAAATTAGAGTTCAAAGTATTCAGTTAATTTCTTCCTCTGAAAAAAATATAGTCTTTTGAGTTTGTGGCCTGCTTTATCAAAAATCTAAAGAGCTGGTTCCATTCATTATAATACAAAGAATACAGGTACTGATATTGACCTTTTTAAAAAAGTATTTCTTTAAAATATAGAGAGGTTGACTAAAACACAGCCATTCCAAAAATCTATGCTATATAGTTCATGCTCAGATTATTTTTACTGTGGTAATAATTCTGCATAAAAGAACAATGGGTCTGGAAATCATAATGAAGTCATCAGCTCCCTAAAAATCATTCCTATCCTTAAGGCTATGTTATAAAATTCCCAGAAGAGATCTTCATGTCTGCTTTGATCTTGCATTGTTTTGGTAAGAAAGCTATTAAATTTCTAGAGTTTTTACTGTGAATACCTGAGCAATTTCTCTCATGTACATGTACTCTTTGCATACCAGATTTCAGAATAGAATATCAATTCTTTCAAATATTCATATAATCTCCAGCAATGGTGTATAAGTACTCAAAAGAACATATTTTTTCAATTTTAAAGCTATTTTATTTTTATACTTGAGAACTCGTCAGCCATGTCTCCATTGATAAAGTTAATGGATAACCAGACAACCCAAGAAAGGGTAACTACCAGTTGGATATGGGGAATTTTTGCAGCTCTTAAATTTTGCAGGAAATACATAGCCAGAAAATCTCACAGGTTTGCCAAGTCCTAAATTGCTTATCCACACTAGACTAAGCCATGTAATGATTTTGATGAAGATAATATTGCTTGATTTCTGTGGTTTCACTATGTTTTTCCTACTCAAAGTTTAGTGAAAAAGACAGTCTCTATCTCTCAACCTTGCATCCATTATCTATTTAATATACCATTATTCCACACTCTCTGGTCCTTATCAAATTATCAAATTTCACAAGATGGACAAAAAGCAGTAAAATAAATGACTGCTTGCTTCATATTATGGAATCCAATCCAACCTGGATTGATCTATGTCCATATGAATCCAGAATGTGAACTGGGTCTAGATAACTGCATTCAGGTTGGCTCACATTCCCATTTAAACTCAGGAAAAGTCCTTACAGACCGTCAGTTACTTGGGGCCAATAAAACCTGTACGTCCAGAGTTAGGCATGAAACAGTATGGCCTTAAAAACGTGAAAGAAAAGAGGCTAAGAGTTGTTTTCTTTAATAATTTGTACTCTCTACCATTAGACAAGATTTGAGAATTTAGGGAAGGGGGCATTGGTAAGTTAAAGGGCAGTAGTTCGTAGTTGTTGTTCAGCCGCTAACTCCTGTCTGACTCTGTGTGACTCCATGCTGTCCTCCACTGTCTCCAGAGTTTGCTCAAATTCGTGTCCATTGAGTCAGCAGTGCAATCTAACCATCTCATCCTCTGTTGTCCTCTTTTCCTTCTGCCTTCAATCTTTCCCAGCATCAGGGTCTTTTCCAGTGAGTCAGCTCTTCGCATCAGGTGGCCAAAGTATTGGAGCTTCAGCCTCAGTCCTTCCAATGAATATTCAGGGTTGATTTCCTTTAGGATTGAGTGACTTGTTCTCCTTGAAGTTCATAGTGGCAGTGATTTAACACATACGTTACCTAAATATCCTATGGCCGAAGCAAAGACAATCTCAGAGGGCTCTGCTCCTCTTCTTGGAGTTGATCGCGTTCCAAGGCAGCGCTCCGGGCACTTGCCTGGAGGCTGCGCCCCGGCTTGTCCACAGCCCTGTGCAGCTGTGGAGCTTGGAAGAGTGTTACAGGACTGCTGGATTAGCCCCAAAATGTCAACCTCATTTTCAATTTACTGGCTCTTGTTGCTTTATGTCATGCTGACCTTACATGAGTTTGTTTGCTTTCTTTCTACTCGCAGAGAGATGGGAAGGCATTACTTTAAGCTTTTGAAAGCTAAAGCTGGTTGAAAGCTTTAACTGACAAAAGACTTACAGAGAAATGTGAATTAAGCAGCTAAGAAAGCTTGCCCTCTCCATTGCTTTAAAGAAAATTAAATTATTAACTGCAGCGCGACATCAGTATCATGGTCAACATTTAGATATATATGAGCAAACTATTCAAATGATATTGTAATCTTTTGAAATTGCTCTTAATACATCAAATCCTAATATATCCAATTTAGCAAGCATAACTTTTTCTAAATGAAACGTACTTAAAATGTTTTCCTCTTGTCAATTACATATAAAGCTTAACACTTCTTTCTATGAAATCTACTTACTTGTGAGAGGTTTTTGTTGTTGTTATGAATTATTTATAGAAAGCAGTTGTTTAAAACTTTTGCCATTAAACTTTTACGAACCCCCACCCTCAGAAAGCTAGATTTTTAAGTATCTCCCCACCAAACTGTATTCCTATTAAGAAATAATTGTTTTGTTTTCTTCACATTTTTTATTTAAAGACATATCAATTAGAGTTGCTGAGTAGCATAACAATCATGTCCACACTGATTTAATGGGTTTTGTGCAACTTTCACTGGGTAAATGAAAAAATGTTTTTAAAATATGTAATAGAAAAATAATCAATGGGCATCTATCATTGCTTTCTCTAAGAGCTTTAAAATTCATGAGAAACATCAGAAGTTTTATGTAAAGTTAATATAATCATACCATATTCTCATCAAAACAGAGATACGCAGCTCTGCTTATTCTCTATAGACTAAGAATAGTATCCAACATTTACTTAAAATGGTGAGTCCTGTATTTGATATAACTGAGGGTAGAAAGAGATTTTTCAAGTGGCAGTCTTTAGAACTCATCATTGTAACCAATTTAGTTTCTTCTTATGAACTGAGTACAATGTGCATTTTCACTTTTTCTGATACATGTACAGCCACAAGAAAAGTCAGGACATAGAGTTTTTTTTTTTTAAGTTTTTCATGTTGAAATTTGGGATAAAAACAAGAAAAATATAAAAATTCTTCATATTTTGCAAGGAGTAAATACAACTTACAGAAGTGAAATGGAGAAGTACTCTAAACAGTAGCTTTTCCCCTTTGTTATTGAGTGAACAATTATGCTGATGATACAAAACATGATTATCTACAATGATAACAATGGTAAATGTTAGAAAAATAGTCACATACTCTCCAATCATATAAAATATAAATATGCCAAGAAGCTTACTTTTTGCTTTTAATAAAGATGCCCATTTTCTAACTTGAGGATAAATAGTTTAGAAAAAAATCACTGATCTTTAAGTTTCTGTTTAGCTACCAGTTAGGTGTCAACACGTAAAAAGCAGGGAGAGAAAAAGGAGAGGGGAGAAAGAGACAGGGAGAGAGACAAGAAAGAGGGAAAGAAAGAGAAAGGGAGCAGGAAAGGAAGAATGAAGGAGGGACTACAAGAAAGAAAGAAGGAAGGAAGGGGGAGGAAGGAAAAAGTTAGGAACAAATTATCCATTTCAACTCTGAAACTAAAATTTTATTAATAGTTTACATTAATATAAAGTAACTGACCCTCAGTTATCTATGTTAATATAAAGAAAAAAAAAGCTCTGAAATACAAAAACAAAAAAAATGTGGGTTTTTTGTTTTTTTTTTTTGCAAAGTTGAAAAGTCTTACTTTAGGAGTCAGTTTTTAAATTTATCTTATTTAGGAATCATTTTGTTCTTCACCAACCAGTTACAAACATTACTGTGTTGCATGTCAGTTATTCTACCAGAATGTGGAGATAAGCAGTGAATACATTAGACAGCGATCCTACCTTCTCTGAGTTTACAGTTGGATGGGGACTAGATTCAGGTAAATAGATAGTTATGATGTTGTGTATTGAATGTCATGGTAGAGAAAGTACAAGGAGCCATCGGAGCACATGAGGGGCACCTAGGCTGAATTTAAGAGTGGACAAAGGCATCTTGATAAAAGGTTTCTCAGTCGTGATCTAAAAGTGGTTTAATAATTAGTTGACCATGCAGAATTAACAAACGCCCAAGGCAGGAAGGGAAGAGTATTCCAGGCAGGAGGTAACGGCACAGGCACAGACCTGATGGTGAGAGGATGGGTGGGGGCTGATGATGAGACGGAAGAAAACCAGGTCCAGGAAATTAATGGTCTTGTAACCATGTTCAATCGTGCAGTCTTGATGCCTGTTTAAACAGGAGAGCAGCAGAATTCAGATTGGTGTGTAAGAAAGCTTACCCTCACTGCCATCTGGAGAACAGAATTGGAGGTGGCTGATACTGGAGACAGAACATTTGTTAGGAAGTGCAGTATTCTAGTGGAAAATAGTGGCCATAAACATAAGAGTTGGAGGTGATCATTTCCTCCTCCCTAGTTTTCCAGAGATTAAAAAAAAAAAAAAAAGAATTGACAGAGTTTATGGAAATAGGTAAAATATACCGTATACATTTCAAACATAGGTCAGATGCCTGTTCTGTCACTGTTGAAATTTCAAATTTTTCATTAAAAAAGATGATACAAAACTAAGAAATTTAGTATACCAAGTTCTAGAATTTTATCAAACAATCTCTACCCCTCTACCAATATCCTTACCTTTGCACATCTATTAAATCTCAAGATCCTGGTTTTTGCACAAAGGTAAAACTAGAACAGCTTAAGAATCAGCAAATGGGAAAAGAAAGGGAAACTAAGCTGTATTCAGCTAAAAAAAAAAATAAAGACATCTTTTGTATAGATCCTTCTTCAGATGCTGTTATTCAGTATAATGGCAAAATAGTACGTACAAAAATGCTTAGTTCTCTGCAAGGAGTCTTGACTTCTTGATGATGTCTTATTCATGAAGACTTCTTTGTGACACCTTCACAGAGGGAGTGGAGTCAAGGAAGGAGGGCTGGTGAGTGAGAGAGTGGGGAATGAACTTGGCACATGGAAATAGCCTATCTATGGCTTTTCATTTCACAGAGCCTTATTTTGAATTATCTCCCCCAGTTTCCACCCAGTGCTGTTCTTCCTTTTCCCTTCCGCTAACCCATGACAACTGGGAAAAGGAAGACACTTACATGGGGGCAGTGGCGATGGGAAGGGGTCTTCTTTCTCCTGGACCTCAGTGGCCTCGCCCGTCCCTCACCACGCCTGGTCATCAGAACCCACTGCTGCCACCTCTTGTTTAAGACACCGGCTCATAATCACATCTGTTCTCTTTTGTCCAGGATGCAGGGGGCTGTGACCTCTTTGTGACTTGTCTGATTTTGTCTGATTGTCTGACTTGTCTGATTTTGAAGGAATCTTCCATTCCTTCCTGGTTCAGCACATCCTTCTGAGACCCAGCTGCTTTCCCCATCTGGCTTCTGTGTGTGGTCACCTTTTCTGCAAAGCCCCCACCCAGCCAGCACCATGTTGAATCCATGCTTTCCTGAGATGTTTGCAGACTTTATATCCTTGCACTAACACCATGGTTTTCTTGGATTTCCCCTGACTAGTCTGGGTGTTCTTTTGCTCATCCCACTTCCTTCAAAACTGGGACGCTATCATCTGATCTTACTCTTCCAGTTCCCTCTTCTGAATCACAGACGCTTCTCACTTCCTCTTCCTGTCTGTTGGAGGCTTCCCCTGGGTCTTAGACTGAGTCTTCGTCATCTATTCCTGGGAATCCTTTCTGTTTGAGTCCACCGCTTGAGGATGTCTTTGAGATTTAGAGAAATTTTTTTTTTTTCTTGGAAAGTCCCATCCTCCAGACTTGTCTTGCTCTAGATTTCAAGGACCAATTGTGAAATCAGAAGGTAAATGTCAACTTCCTTTAAGCATTTCTGCTGTAACATTTCTAATTCTTCTTGGAGCAACATGGCTGCTTCCAACTGACTAGGACCAGGTGTCAAAAAGAGAAACACAAAATATATCTCAATAAATATATTCTTTGGATGTGCTTTTGGAATCATATGAATTTTTCTGTCAAGAGGGTGAGACTCTCCCTTCCCCTGTACACACCTGGTTCTGTGTGTATGTGTGTGTACTCTGTCATGTCCGACTCTTTGTGAATCCATGGACTCTAGCCCTCCAGGCTCCTCTGTCCATGGAATTACTGGTTGGTAACAAATGCATACCTATAAAAATTATAGCATAGTGGGCTTTTAATGGCATCATCACATACTTATTTTTAATGCTTTGTACTCACCTGAAAGATTTAATAGACTTCTTGACACATAGTTGATTTTTACATTTTGTTATGTTGAAGTTGATGAAAAATCCTCTCTATTCCTTGTTAGTTAAACTAGTGTAATATTTGGCAAGAGATACAAGGAATCATCATTTTTCTCTCTCAAGATCCATACCCCTTTAGGTTTCCATTGCTACTATCCTATTTTCAGTAGATTGTAGTGTTAATACAGAAGATTTATACCTTGAAAGATATTTTAGCCCCGATATACTTCTTGAGTCCAGTTCCACACTCCTAGCTCATTTTTAAGCAGAGAGACAATATTTGAAATTCATCTGAGGTTCTTACAGTGAGGATGAGATTCTCCTTTTGTGTTTGGCTAGCACTGGTTCCCTGGTGGTGGTCGGGTGACAAATGCAAAACTAAGAATCAGGTGATAGTGAGTGCCTGATGATCGCGTCACGCGCTTCTTTTCAATCTAATGTTCAGAACTCCGCTTTGTTTCTACACTAGAGGTAGACTTCAGAGAAAATATTTTGTGAGTCACGTGAAAAAACTGAGTCAGTCTGTTCCACTTGACAGGGCTCTGACATTAAATTGGTTGGTAGTTTGAAAGTGAAAGAAATATATTTTTCAAACAACAATTTACCACTAATTAATTAGTCTGTGTGATATTAAAATAAGCACTTCTATCTGTCTTTCTTAATGAATTAGTGCACCCGAAACCTCAATACAGTTATATACAAGATGCATAAAATCATCAGTCACTTTAAATTTATGATCAACATTTCAGGTTGTATGGTAGTGAATGTGGTAAGATTATATAGGTTATATATTATATAGGTAATATACTTGACTGTGTGTGTTTTAATGAATCAAGGACTGACTCTCAAGACAATTACATTTAACCCAGCTAATTGTTCATGAAGACAAAATGCACTCAACTGTTTTCTAATAAGATTCAATAATGCAGTGTATCACACTGGTGAAGTAAAAGGTTTAATATTTATTATACAAAATATTATTGATTTTCATATGAAATTTAATGCATTTAACATTAAAGTGAAAATAATGTAATCTAATTGTTAACAAAGTACTTCAGACAATTACTGTGAATTTGGTTTCATTACTATGAATATAATTTAATACTGGACATATTCAAATATGCTCCTTTGGTAAATAAGTTCCTGTTGAAGTCATACATAGTTGTGTAAAAACATTCCCTTGATAGCTCCTTGTAAGATCAAAAATCATCCCTGCTGCTGCTGTTGCTAAGTCGCTTCAATCATGTCCAACTCTGTGCGACCCCATAGACAGCAGCCCACCAGACTCCTCTGTCCCTGGGATTCTCCAGGCAAGAACACTGGAGTGGGTTGCCATTTCCTTCTCCAAACATCCCTGCTGCTGCTGCTGCTAAGTCGCGTCAGTCGTGTCCGACTCTGTGCGGCCCCATAGACGGCAGCCCACCGGGCTCCCCTTTCCCTGGGATTCTCCAGGCAAGGACACTGGAGTGGGTTGCCATTTCCTTCTCCAGTGCATGAAAGTGAAAAGTGAAAGTGAAATCGCTCAGTCGTGTCCGACTCTTAGCGACCCCATGGACCGCAGCCCACCAGGCTCCTCTGTCCACGGGATTTTCCAGGCAAGAGTACGGTGTGAGTATATATTCATTCTTAATTCATAGAATCCCACTGCTTCTACTTCTTTTAATCTGTGTTGATATCAATTCCTGTTTATTTAGATCAGGAATCAATATGCATTTGATAAATATTACCAGTCCTTTTACCTGCTACTTGAGTAGATGCTATGCACAGGCCTTGTATTGGGAAGGAGTTTTACATATATTATCTCTAGTTCTTACAGTAATCTTTGCAAGTTAAATATTGAGTTCCATTTTACAGTAGAGAAGACAGAGGTTCAGAGTAGTTCGTTAAATTTGAAAAACAATTTCTTGCACTAGTGATCTTCAAAAAAAGAGGGAAAAAAGAACATTGTGTCACTTTTTTCCAAATTAAATTAGTTTTCCTGGCATACATATTAAATCTTTTGTAATAGTTTTTATTTAAGAAATGAAGAAACAAACATCCTTATTAATAGATGTGCTGTATGTTTAAATCTCATGAAGGTGAATTGGCTTTGGAATTCTTACTAGAAGTATAAAAAGCTTCTGGAATGGGGAGTCACTTTTCTGGGGAATCCAAAATATAAATAACATCAATTTCCCAACATTATAGCCTCTGTTCAGGAATTCATCAAATATCAAAAGAAATTCAACTCCTCCCGTATTAAATTTATTACTAAATATTTAAGTCAGATTTAATTACTAGAAATTATATATAGACAGAGATTTGTGCAAGCAGTTAATTGACATGGTCTGTGTAGTTGTAAAAACGGGTCTTTTATTGATAGAGAAATAACTTTGGATTGAACAGTTCACTGATAGCTTCTAGGTCTTAAAAATTACTAGAATACAGTGCCTTTTAAAATATATACATATTAAAGTATATTTTAAAATCCCACTCAAAGTGAAATTAGGGAGTATAATATACATCCTTAAAAGTCAAAGTTTCTTGATTTGTAGCCTCAGGGTGGCTCCAAGTGCCTTGGCAATGAGTGCTTTTTAATGGTTGGAATTTTGAGGATATATTCTCAATATTTCTATTATTATATTTACTAAGTGGTTTTGATAAATTGATGCCTTAGTGCCTGTCCTACTTCAAATATCTTGCTCTATGTTTTAATCCTTGTGTACCAGAAGGTTAAGATAAATAACCATATAATCTTTATTTAAAGGCAAGACAGATATAGACACAAAGTATTTTTGTTAAAAATTACTTAAAGTTGGACCATGTTCTAGATAAAGAGAAACAATTGTGGTAAATATAAAATTATTCATAGAATTCATAATTAAATTTTGAAATTCTTCCTGAATTTATTGAGTTTTAGCAGAACTGCACGATGAAATTGTTTCCTTTAAGTAAGATTTAAATCAGACCAATGTGGATGATATGAAATAGAAGAAATGTTTTTATTTGTCAGACTTATTTTGTTCTTCACAAATTTTACACATTTCCTAACGGTGACTGATTTAAAGATGTACTCTTCTTGCTGAAACATTATAGAGTCGTAAATAATTTATCAAAGGAAAGAATAATTTTAGGAATTTGGATCAATGTCCAAAAAGAATTAGATTTTTTGTGAAATTTTAATAGTTTATAAGCCATTAGTACAGTTATTCAAGTTCCTAAATGACATGTAAATTATTGAAATTATGTGTGGTAAGAAATTAATATTATCTAAATTCCCACAAAATATGAGAAAATATAGAAAAGGGGAAAAATCTATAAATTATGCAACAAAATTTAAGCTGAGGGGAGAACTACTATATTCACGTTAATTGAGCCAGGGGATCTACAGTTAGCTTGGTCAAATTTAGGAATTTTGGTTGAAGTATGTTGTTCATTTATTAAAGGATAATTATCACTAAGCGTTTCTAAAAAATAATAATAATAATAATGATGATGACCTGGTTGAAAAAAGGTAAGCATGGAATGAACCCGAACATGCATACTTGTTTATCTCGTAAGTAGAGGTCTAAGGACCAGTTTCAAATAGTTCTTAAAGTTACCCAAATACATGTAGAAAAAGCAAACAGCAATATTGCACTTAGTTTTAAAAGATTCGTCAGTTCCCTAAAATGTAATGCTTTGTGATCATAGTATCTGTCTTCAATTCTTTGAAGCTCAATGTCTTCACCCACCTAGCAGAGAATATTTCAACACAGAGCTTTGCTTTTAAATGAGATGTCTATAAAATTCCTTTGCACACTGTAAAACACTATACAGATATATTTTTTCTAAGAAATAGATAAGCACATGCTAAAAATCCTTAATAGTTACAACATATATTTTATGATGTAGGTAGGTAACAGTAAATCAACATTTGGTGGCCAAATAAATATGATTTTTAATAACCAAACCAATAAATTCACTGATAGAGCTCCTTATTTGTTGAAAAGCCATAAAAGTGAAAATCCTCACCCTGCAAATGAGAATGCTGGTTGGGCACAGAAGCACGTGAGAGAAGGCAGTGTGTGTGGAAGCCCGCCTGGGGGCTGGGCTCCCCAGTCTGCGCACCTTCAGGCTGCTAAGCTCAGGCTTGAGTTTGTGGACCTGCTCAGTCTGCTCGACCACGACCTGTCATAGGTGATTGCTAAGAGGGTTTTTTCTTAAAAAGAAAAAAAAAAAGAATATTGTCAAAAATGGTTGTTTGCACATCCTGTGAATTTTTCTTCCTTCCAAATGGAGACTCATGTTCATGACTACTATTTAAAAGGACTTCATTTAAAGCACATTTTATGAAAACAAAATAATTCCATGTTTAATGTTCATGTATACTTAATATCTTCTCTACAAGTAGCTCAGTTAATAGAGTGTTTTTTAATAACAAATATGTTTTTGCAGTGAGGAAACCGGCCCGAGTAGAGGTGATCTGGGGACAGGAAGAGGTTATTGTTTGTTTCTAAATTATCTGAGTTGGCCATCTAAGACTCTTGTCTGCTGGTTCATTGTACCTTTGCTGTGGAGATACAAAATAAATTTCTTCCAAAAACTAAGAAAATACTCAATTCAGAGGCTATTTATCTTTACATCATTTTCATATTTTTAATAACTTTCTTGCACAGAATTAAGTTGCATGGATCATGTGGAGCCATAACTCTTTAACTTACTGCAATGTCAAGTTATCTATACTGAAGTAGGGCTTACGTTGAAAGTATTCTGGAATGCAGAATGTCTCAACTCCACATGCATGCATGAGTGCAAGCTCGCGTACACGGCAATCTAGAGAAAGATGTAGCTAGGTTCCTTTTACAAGAGAGAACAAGGGTCATCAGTGCAGGCTAAAATACCGGGGGAAATAGTTTGGAAGTTTAAAAGACTGTGTTCTATGCTGTACTCTGACATTTCTTACTGCGCCAGTGTGAATTACCTAACCTGTCTGAACCTCATTTTCCCTATCTGAAAAATGAGGACATATGATATACAGGTATCTCAAAAGCTTTGGAACTTACAGTTCCATTCACTGCATTGTAGACTCTTTAACTTTGCCTTTTCTTTACATTGAAATCTAGACAAAAGTAGTTCAATCTAACTTTTAACAGATTTTTAATTTATATCTTGGCTTTGTTTAACCTCATGCAATTTGAACTTGAGTGTTTCCATTTAACTTCTGAAAAAATGAAAGGGAAACTTACTCTTTATTTCCTACACATCTATCAATAATCTGAAAATTATGGTACTTACAGAAATTTCCCCAGAGTGATTTTTACCCTCTCAGTTATAAAATTGGATAGCTATAGTATATAACACTAATGAAATTTAAAATATTGACTTGTGATATTTTCAAACCTAATGTATTTTTCCTGCATTAAAACCTACTTTTCTGTACTTTATTGTCAGTAAATTCTAATTCTCTGAAATAGTGATTTGTGTCTGATACGCAAAAACAATATTCCTTTCGTCTTTCCATCTCCTCTCTACACATTCCCTTTAATAACACCTTGGTTCTGAAAAACAAATTACGTTTTCCTTTATACTTTCTTGAAGCTGATTTTAATGTTATAATTCAAAATGTTAATTTGCATTTTAATTCTTCCCTGTTATATTCATATAATCCTATTGTTATAACTGCTTAAAATAATAAGCGAATAGCTTCAAATATACCCCGAGGATAAATGGTTTAGATGGGAATTCATTTTATTAAGTCCAAGTTAATTGTGAAATAATTTCAACTGAAAATTAACAGTGTGCATGATAAAGGTAAAAATTAGTTATTTAAAATCATCTTCAAAATGTGTATTTCAAATTAATAATGTCTTCTGTATTAATTTGAACGTCATTATGTTTTAATTGTTCTCTGAATCAGTATATTTTTCTATATGGAATTTTTGAATGACATGAAAAGAAAATGTACCTCTAGAGATGTATAAGTTAATTCATCTTGTAATAAATATAAATTTATCATTTAAAACATTACTGTTAAAATGCGTTATTAGTGCTGATATATTTTATTCACTTCTGCATATCAAATTCATTATTTTAACCATGTTCCAAACATGACAATCTAGTATCTAAATTGATCCTCTTACCCAGATATATGTTGTACTTGAATTATCTTTTTGCTTATATATGTAATATGTTTCTTCCCTTTTTTTTTCTCATTATACTATTTAAGGTGATTTAAAGCAAAAGTATGTTCAGAGAGTCATAGGATATTAGAGTTACACTGGCCTTTACAAATCCTCTGGTTCATGAGTTCTGTATCTGTGGTTCAAGGAGTGGCTTTGAGCAGCTTAAATCCCAACACAGTCTGTATATAATTTTAGTGTCCGTATGTACGTGTGTCTTCCATTGCTTTCATTTTTAACTGAGCAACAGCAACAAAAATTTGTAAGGAAACAAATCAATTCAACCACCTCATTTTGCAAATAAAGAATCTGAAGCTCAAATGAGTTTACAAGTCATCCAAGGTCATGGAGGTTGTGACTGTAAAAGTTGGAGTGAGGTACCAATTTGTAGGCTGAACACTGAATGTTATTGCTCAGGTAGAACTCCTGACAGAAGTGGGTTTTCAGCTGATATAGAGGCTGGAAAATTGTGGGTTCCCTTTAATTTTGTTCACATAGATTTGAGTTAGTGAATTTAGCCTCCCATTTCAGTTAGCATCACAATATTATTTTGATACAACTATAAGATAATTATTATTTGCTATCCATATTTTATGGATTAATGTGTATAGCAATAAAATATGGATTTATTGAAAAATTGAAATGAATTTCTCATATTTCTGCAGATAAATGTTGTTTTGGGACACATTAAACTTCTATCATTCTTTTTTCTCAACCAAAAACAATGATAAAATGATAGAAGTAGGCATTTCTGCTCCACTGATGATTATCTTTGACCTATTCATCAATAAATGTGTGAAATCTTTTACTTTCTTATTTTCTCAGGCTAAAAGGGAGACAAAAGCAAAGATCACAATAAAGTTTAATGAAGAGTTTATTAGTTCTAGAAATTTGTAACTTATCTACATCTCATCACTAATTTGCACAAAATTCAGTAGAGTGATTTCATATATGAAATGAATCAGTAAATGATCTCTCTCTATATTTTATGTTTTCAAGTATTTAAAATCACAGTTTTGTAAACCTGGAAGAGGAATGAAACTTCATTATCTTCCAAAAGTAACCAAGATAAAAAAGAAAAAAGGAAAAAAAGAAGATGTAGGTTGTCAACTAAATGCTTGATCTAATGACCTTTAAAATAGAATCCTATTTTAATGAATGAAGGTCTATTTTAATGAATGAATAAAGATCTAATGACCTTTAAAATAGAATCCTATTTTAATGAATGAAGGTCTATAAATTGGCTTAAAATGATTAGGGGGGGAATGAAATAGAAAACATTTCTTCAGACCATCTAAGAACCTGAAAAATGGCAAGATGGAATGTCCCCCACAGTTCCCAAGAAATTAACCAACATACCTCAAGGTTGTATCATGTGCCATTCAAGATCTTAAAGGGTTATCTAAGTAGAAGACAAAGTCCATCCACATTTAATTCATGATCTTATTAGAGCTGAGGAATGCTGCGCACAAGATAAAAACTCAAGGAAATTTATGCCATTTTATAACTAAATCTTAAATCATAGGTTTCAATTCTAGTGTTATAATTCAGGGAAGGGAGAGAGGCTAATGTAGCCCAAAGGAATGTAATCTGGAGCTGGGTCTGTTGGGCTTGGAAAGGTTGACAAAAAGGGAAATAGCAAATCAAAGTGGTAGTATGAAATGCTTCAAAGATGCAAACTTTTGACAAAGTCTTTGGAGAACAAGGGCAATGAAAAAGCCAATGAAAACAGCAGTGCTTGAGTATCTGAGAACTGCATATTATGAAAACACCAGTTCAGTGAAAGAAGGGGCCTAAGACAAGTATCTTAAGAAAACTACCATGGTTTGACAGTGTCATTAAAAAAAGATGTTAAATAAATAAGAAAAACAGGAAAGGTTATTGAAAGAGAAAACTTAGAACTTGAAAAAGAATTAAACTGTACTGTCACATGAAAAATGTCACAGTAAATAAATTTTGTCCCCACAGTCATCTGCAAGGGCCTTTCATTTAAGAATTATTTAATAGCTAATTATTTCTCAAAGCTCTGTCGCTGCTATTATGACCTATTTTTATGTTTCTTTTCCAAATAAAAATTTCAACATCTGAGAAATGCAAACCCAACTATGTCAACAGAGCAGCCACTCACTTTACAAGCAACCCAAAGAGAGACAGAAAAAGACCCTGAACAGATGCTGGAGGTGGGGGGGCGGGTAGGTGAGTTGGTCCCATAGCAGACTGTGGTCCCTTATGGGGTCAGATCCTTTCATTGCCAGAAGAAGCAATTGAAAGAAAATGTAACACATCAGCTTCTCAATTACATTAACAAAGGTTTTAGCTTCCTATGTACAGTACTTTTAACACTCCTCTGTGTTCTAGCTGTGAAGGTCAATGACCATTCCCATGAATCTTTGTGTGTTTATATCAAAAGTACAATGTGAACTTTGGCAAAGGAAGTGGCTCTGGGTTAGCTGGGCTTTATAGGTAGTTACTGTAAATACAATTGAAAGCCAGCTAATTTTACACTATTGCTAAAGAATGAACACATTTATTAATGGCATCCAAAGACTCAGAAGTGATCCCAGAGAGTTGGGAAAACAGAGATTTGCCTTTTGCACCCACACTGCTACTGTGTCTCTGCCATTTCCCTTACGGCATCTTCCACGTGTCTGCAGGGGCTTTGGGAACTCAGTCAATCCCAGGCACACGAGCCTCCCCCCGCCCAGGTATTTGCTGCACACTATACCTGTCCACATTCACTCCCTGCAAATCCATTTTCAGAGAACTGCTTCATAGGAAGCAACTGATCAATTAATAGTCTAAGAAGTGAATAAATTAAAAAAATACACCTTCCTGTCACATCCATTTCATAACGGAAAACATGTCTTATCCATAGGAAATAGTGTGATTTCTGTACTAAGCATAGGCCTCTTGAGGAAAGGTTTCCTGGATAGTGAGGTCTTGGAATTTAGTTTAATAAAAAGGTATTTTTGAAAAGATTACATTTTTTGTTGATGAGGGCTCCTATGGCTAGAAACAGTCCAGAGTAATGAAGGTCTAACATCTCTCCAGTTACTGCTATGAGAGAAGACGCAAATACTTTTCAATGAGACTAAAACTGTTACACAAGCGGGCCCTGAAAATGCTTCCCCATAAATGTGTATTTATTTCTTAGGGTCTGTTGGAGAACTTGAGAAGTAAATAAGGCAGTAAATGTGTTTAGAGTCCACAATTCATGTTTATTGTTGTAAGTGTCTAAACATCTGACAAATAATAGGGCTTTAGGGCAGGAAAGGACCGGGGCCCTTCCTCTTTGCCCTTTGAGTAAAAATCGTGAAACTTTCAGAAGTTTCAAAGGAAACGAAAGTGAAACCTGGTTTGTTTGTTTTTTTCCCCCCATCTTGGCAGATTTGTGGGTGTTATGAGTTGGGTTTTGAAGGGAACTAGTTCAGAGTGAATCAGAGCTAAGCTCAGAGCGCCATGGGTCCAGCCAGCACCTATGACTTACGCCATTCCTTGAACTTGCAATGTGCTCTGGTTTTTGTTTTGTTTTGTTTTCATTCTTAAAAGGCCAAAAAGAGGTGCTTCAACTAGAAATATACTTTTTAAGAGTACATTAATTCAGGTAATATATTTTTAAAAAATTCTACAATATAAAAGAAAGTTTTAACATATATCAAGTGTCCATGTAAGTAGGCAAGTTGTACCACTAAGACATACTAAATTAGGTATAATTCTTAAAACAGGTGAAGAGAAATAAGAACAATGATATCAATGGTAACAATCTCCCATGAGTGTCCTCCTCTGCTTTGTTATTTGTCTTTTAAGTCTTTTTTATCCTTTAAGGATTCCTAGGATGATTTCCCTAATCCTTTTAGTAAGGAACAATGTTTCCTTCCTAGGAAGACCTTCTTAGCGTGGCAGCCACAGGAAGTTGACACAGGAGACCAAGAAACATTAGCGAGGCTTTGCTGAGAGACAGAGGGCGAACACTAGCCAGTCAGGTTTGCTTCTCAACATCACTGACTCTTTTGTTAAAATATCCCATGAAATACCTATTGTGCTCTATGGAAAGGTTTTAATAAATAAGAGTCTTTGTTTAAAAATTTTATAAAGAAATTAAAAAAATTTTAAATCCAAATATTTTAAGCTGTTCCTTCCTACCTCATACTATTTACTCTACTTATCTATTAATATTATATTTCCTATAGGACTGTCTTTCATTTTAAATAAGACTCAGGTATCTTTGAGATTTAAAGCACCAGGAATAAAAACAAAATAGGTATTAAATCTTTTAATGGAATATGAAAAAGAACATATATATATGTATAACTGAATCACTTTGCAGTATAGCAGTAATTATAAATCAACTATGCTTCAATAAAATTAAAAAAAAAAATAAAAACCAAAACACATAATGAAATAGAAGTAGTAATTCAACTTCTCTCCTTAAATAATGCCTATGGATTCTTATACCATTAGAATTTAATTTAGCATGCCTTCTTCACTTCTTCAAGCAGCAGTTGACATATTAATAATTGCTCATATTTGGATTGACTTCTTCAATTTGAAAAACATACACAATCACTGTCTCATGTGTTGTCTGGAAAAGCATCCCTGATGGCAAGCAAGAATTTATTATCACTACATTTTTGAAGTACAGAAAATGAAACTCAGAATGCTGATCCGCCTTGTCCAATGGTAACGAGCCGAGCGTGAGAAGGAAATGTGGCTTTCGTCCCTCTCCCAGTCCATTCCTCTCCCCTTGTTCAGCTCCATCTTTGCTTACTGTTAGACTAGTCTCTTCTTTGTTGAAATAGGTCAGTTTGGAGAACAATCATAATTCTCTATTCTTAACATTCATAGAGATGCTGGCTGCCAGTCAGGATGCCCGTGTGATTTAATTTTTAAATGTAAACCATTTTCTAGAATTTTTTTAAAACCATGTGAAAAGCTTTGAACAAGCATGCCTAGTAGTGTTTTCCTCCACCATTAAATGAAGGTTTTGAAAGTCTGGTATTTAAAACTATATTTATCCTATTCATCTATGCTATCCCACCCAGCAGTGCTAGCAACATGGAAGATTTTTATTTAGTATTTTTGATTCTCATCTGAGAATGCATACCTATTAAATTTGCATCTTGTAATGCATTTCTAAGCCAAATCACTCAATACAACCAAGAAACCCAGCACACATTAGGCCACTTCTGGTATCGTGATTAAGAGGAAAATTATCATCAATATTGGTGGAAATTATGCCTTAACTCGGGCTAAAAGAAGCAACAAGAATCTGTAATTTCCCACGAGAGGCACTAGTTATGAAGAAAAAAATAAAGACTTTTAAACTTATACTTTCTTGTTGTTGTTGTTTAGTTGTAAGTTGTGTCCGGCTCTTCTGTGACCCCCCGGACTATTGCCCACCAGGCTCCTCTGTCCATGGGATTCTCCAGGCAAGAATAATGGAGTGGGCTGTCATTTCCTTCTCCGGGGGGTCTTCCAGACACAGGATGGAACCCAGACCTCCTGCATTGCAGGCGGATTCTTTAAGGTCTGAGCCACCAGGGAAATAACCCTTTCTTGTTACTGCAGTTTCTTAAATTCACTCCACATCTGTAAAATTTAGATAATACTTTTCTTTCTAGGATCGATATAAGAACTAATAATAATAGAAACTGTTTATTAAGGGGGCTTCCCTGGTGGCTCAGACGGTAAAGAATCCACCTGCAGTGCAGGAAACCTGGGTTCGATCCCTGGGTTTGGAAGATCCCCTGGAGAAGGGACTGGCTATCCACTCCAGTATTCTTGCCTTGAGAATTCCATGGACAGAGAAGCCTAAGGACCACTTCTTGTACTACTAATAATCTATGAGATATTTTATTAGTGTTCCTGTGTTATAAGTTAGAATATTAGGGTTTAGAAAATCAGGATTCAAATCCAGAAAGTTGGAGTTTAACCACAAGTCTCTCTGCCCTCTGTGAGGTGATTATACTGACAGAATAAAACCATCAATGCAGGTGACACCACAAGAGGAAAAACAGTCAAGTAGAAGAATTCTATGAAAATGTAAAGTCCTTATCCAGAGAACAGAAAGTTCTTTTTTTCCCCTTTTTTATTATTGAGCCCTTTGCCTATCATTGCATGAAAAAGGAAATGAGCAGCTTACAGGATTTCTTGTCACGAGTCTAAAGGGCCCCAGATCTACACGCCTGAAATGAAATGACTAAGGAGACAGGCAGCCTAGAGCCCGGGACATCAGCATCCAAGCGGTGAGGCCCTTCCTTCTCTTTGCAGTGGCCATGCTCCACTCTTACTCAGAAAGAAGCAAACCCACACCAGGAGGATTTTTTTTTTTTAATTTTTGAAGAGTTAATTCTAATAGATTTAATCTATGTTTTAAGAAGAATTTGCCAAATCCCACCTCAGCACAGGTATCTGGCGGCCCTCACCAGAACAAAGAAGCGGCAGAGAAAACTCCTCTCCCCCCACCGTTCCTGAAAGGATGCTCCTAACGAGAAAACAGAAGGTAGCGATATGGGTTAAAATGTGGAGGCAATAATATTTCAGTGAAGTGTGCTTCACATTCACAAAGACTTGATGATATTGATTATGACTCGTCCTGAACCTGAAGATCTCAGGCTGAAAGATGCTGGACACTGGGTAAAAAATTCAAGTTTTTTTTTTTTTTTTTTCTGAGATTTTCTGAGATCCCAGTAAGCCTATTTTAGATGACTGTTTAAAATGTTCATGTTCTTGGCCACCTCCTGGTTACACACAATCATCTTGATTTCACACACAAGCCAATATTTCCTCTGCCCACTCACTGTGCCAATGAGATAATGCAACTTTTCCTCAGCACCTTTAGATTCTGCTGAGCTCTCCTGTTTGTTCACAGCTATCTGCGTTCAACTCTGCCAACTAGACTTTTTTTTCCCCCCAGTGGAGCCTGTCTGTTTACTTATAAGGCAAATGAGGAAGCTGTGTTGGTGCCAAGGGCTTCAGGCGTTGGTAAGAGTTTCCTCATCCAAGAAGACCTATTCTTCAACCGGAAGAAACGAACAGAAAGGCTGAAGCCTTCCCCTAAATGTACTTAACCCAACGATCAGGAACAGGTAGCCCACTAGCTGCATTTAAGATTGTGTTGCTTGGTCCAACAAATCTTTCAATATTCTGAAATATTTGCCAACACTCTGAAAGCAAGGGATTACAGACAAATACCCAGATCTCAGCACCTCTCAAAAAATCAGAAAAGCCTACATTTTTGCATGGCAACATCCACTTATTTAATCCTCCAACAGTAAGTAAATGCCATGAGAGTACATCTATTCTAAAGAGAGGGAAACTGAGGCCGGGACCTGAGTGCAGACAGTCCGGCTCCTGAGCCCCTGAGTTCCATTGCCTTTGCACCCACGTCTCTCATGTCTCCTGCACTGACAGGCCGGCTTTTCACCACTGAGCCGCCAGGGGAACCCTACTGCCCTCCAGCCCTACCTGTTTGCAGGTGGGTAGGTAGACCTTCGGGGGTTTCCCAGGTGGCTCAGTGGTAAGGAATCTGCCTGCTGATGCAGGAGATATAGGAGAGATGGGTCCAATCCCTGAGGCTAGAAGATCCCCTGGAGGAGGAAATGACAGCCCACTCCAGCATTCTTGCCTGAAAAATCCCATGGACAGAGGAGCCTGGTAGGCTACAGCCCACGGGGGCCCAGAGAGTCAGACACAACTGAGCAGCTAAGCACGTGGAGGTTAATAGGTCTATGCCTTTTAGGTACAGCATTCTGTAAATCGTGAGTCTCACTTGGCTCACTCTGCACTTTTATGTTACCTGCCTGAACTCTAAGTTTGGCTGTAAGATCCCTGCTAACCCATGCTTTCTTGGCCATATCCCTGTCAGTAGATTCGGTCTTTCACCTTTTAAATTTTGCTGGGGAGTACTCTGGGAGGAGAAGTACACTAGTCTATAGAAGTTTCATAACAAACTATATGATAGATATTATCTCTATTTTTTCTGATGGAGAAACTGAGGCTAACAGAGGAGAGCTGCACAGAATTAGACAACGAAGTCCACTGCTAAATGAGGACTCCAACCTGGTTTTCTGACCCCAAGATCAGCCTTATCTCCATTTAAGTATAATTCCTATTGACCACTGAAGCTTGTGTCAAGACATTTGGTGACAGGAACCAAATGACTGCACGAATCAACACATATACTAAAATACAATTTATACTTGGAAATTAATAAGCAAACATGCCATGAAAAGCTAAGGAGGACTTCAGTCTTCCTTGACAGTGAGAGAGCTGAGGCTTTGCACAACTGCAGAGAGAAACATTGGGTTGGGAGCCGGGAGGCAGGGCAGCAGACCCCTCCACTCACTCACCCGGTCACTTCGAGACAGGCCTGGGACCGGGGGCCCTTTGCTGCCATGCTACGATGCTTGCACCTGAGCACACCGCTCCTTGAGCGACAGCATACAAAGAAACTGTGTGGAACTATAACTGCGTGCATGCCCAGTTGGGGCAAATTTTGGACCCAAAAGATACAAAGAGACCAAACACCCAGCTGCTACTCTTGAGGAGCCTGGGGTCAAAAACAGGGTGTTGGGAGCAAAAGCAGGATACTGACACAGCCCCCGCACACACACCATCTAAGGGGTGGGCAAAAACAAGCCAGCCCTCTGGCCCAACCCCTGGGCCATCCTACCTTCACTCTACTTTCACCTGCAGGAAGGGGGCACCTAGGGAACCTGGTGTTTGTTCTGGCTCCACCCTGCTTGTCGGGGCAGGGGCCCCAACCAGCCCAGCATGGGTTTCTTGTCTGGCCTCTAGCCAATTTCTATTAACTGGGGGAGGCCAAGAACTCTAACTGGTAACAGCATGAAAGTGAAGTGAGGTGAAGTGAAGTGAAAGTTGCTCAGTCGTGTCCAACTCGTTGTGACCCCTTGGACTATACAGTCCGTGGAATTCTCCAGGCCAGAACACTGGAGTGGGTAGCCTTTCCCTTCTCCAGGGGATCTTCCCAACCCAGGGATCAAACCCAGGTCTCTGCACTGCAGGCAGCTGAAAAGGTCTCCTGTTTATTCCATGCCTCCCTGTGTATTCAGAATTTTATAACAGTCTTCAGATATAAGTGGCAGCATTCTCTATTCAGAGACAATCAGCTCTGTCACTCTGCAACCCCTAAGTTTTCTCTTCATTCTCCCTTCTCCCTCTTTTCCCAAGTCTACCTTTTCTGACTTGAACGTTTTCCCTGGCCTTTCTGTCATAAGTCTATTCTGTCCATCTGCAGTAGAGCATCCTTCTGGAAAGTACTTAGAGGTGAATACAGAGAAAACATTTATAATAGAGAATGAACTCTCTCTAGGTGAAAAGTGTTCCTATGGGCCATTTGCTGTAATACATACCTTTTAAAGCAGCTTCATCATATTCTTATGGAATCACAAATAAAACTCATCATTATTAGCAAAATACTAATTTTAAAGGTTAGTTTGCAAATCTATATGACATAATTGGATTGGTGATTTCAGTTACTCAACATGTAAATGGGGAGAGAAGCATAACACAGTGATGGTCTGAAATGGGTACATTCATCAATCATACATATGCATGGTAAGTCATATCTCACAAACGTTGAGCCTTTTATATCAAGGTTCCTGGTTCCTTCAAAAATGCAGGTGAAATTAGCAGTACTCAGCCACCATGTATGTTAAGCACAGCATTTCTTCATGATTGATATTCTTCAGTTCTGCAAATGGTTTAGTAGAATGAGGAGGAAGAAGGTATTCGATTTGGCTGACTGTAGCTGAAACTCAACTACACTGCTTAACCAATATGGTTTTTTTCCTCACAAAACAGCACAATTTGCAGTTATATTCCACAATAACATAAATGACCCAGGCTCTTTCTTGCTTTCACCTTTAGGGCCACAAAATTGTTGTTTCACATCCAGGCCCTCATCTAATTTCCAGGCAGGAAGAATAAGAAGAGAAATCACAGTGAAAAAGGGTGTAGCACTTAATCAAATCAAATCAAATAAAATCAAACTGAAACCTGCATAGAAACTTCCCATTTATAACTTTTATTTACATATTAGTGGCAGAAACTGTATCAGATAGTCTCCTTGCTGTGCTGTGCTTAGTCATTCAGTCGTGTCTGACTCTTTGTGACCCCATGGACTGTAGCCTGCCAGGCTCCTCTGTCCATGGGATTCTCCAGGCAAGAATCCTGGAGTGGGTTGCCATGCCCTCCTTCAGGGGATCTTCCTGACCCAGGGATCAAACCCAGGTGTCCTGCATTGCAGACGGATTCTTTACCATCTGAGCCACCAGGGAAGCCCAAGAATAGTGGAGTGGGTAGCCGATCCCTTCTCCAGGGGATCTTCTCAAGCCATGAATTGAACCAGGGTCTCCTGCATTGCAGGCAGATTCTTTACCAGCTGAGCTACCAGGGAAGCCCACTGTCTCCTTAAAGGAAATTTAAGTTCCATAAGCATGGAGGAAGATCAGATTTAGGTAGGCCACTTACACAGTGCTCCTTCCCCGGGCTCAGAGAACGTGGCTTCCTGGGGCTCACAGTCTGCTGCTGCTGCTAAGTCGCTTCAGTCGTGTCCGACTCTGTGCGACCCCATAGACGGCAGCCCACTAGGCTCCTCTGTCCCTGGGATTCTCCAGGCAAGAACTGGAGTGGGTTGCCATTTCCTTCTCCAATGCATGAAAGTGAAAAGTGAAAGTGAAGTCGCTCAGTTGTGTCCGACTCTTTGCGACCCCATGGACTGCAGCCTACCAGGCTCCTCCGTCTATGGGATTTTCCAGGCAAGGGTACTGGAGTGGGGTGCCATTGCCTTCTCTGTGGGCTCACAGTCTAGTGACTCACAAATAGCTAACAGAGAGATACAACCCAGATGGTATACTCTGTGATGAAAACGTGATTCAGGTCACCTGATTCAGAACCCGCTTGCCAATGCAGGAGACCCAAGAGACAAGGGTTCAATCCCTGGATCAGGAAGATCCCCAGGAGAGGGCATAGAAACACACTCCAGTATTCTTGCCTGGAGAATCCCTTGGACAGAGGATCATGCTGGGCTATAGTCCAATGGGTCGCAAAGAGTCGGACACAGCTGAAGTGACTTAGCATGCATGCACAGAAGCTATATATACTCAGCTGTAGGACACGGCTTTTGTTTACCTATGAGGATTACAGGTTCTAGTGACTAACTCCCCAAGCTAAGTAGCTAATCATGCCTGCTGCTGCTGCTGCTGCTAAGTTGCTTCAGTCCTGTCTGACTCTGTGCGACCCCATAGATGGCAGCCCACCAGGCTCCTCTGTCCCTGGGATTCTCCAGGCAAGAACACTAGAGTGGGGTGCCATTTCCTTCTCCAATGTATGAAAGTGAAAAGTGAAAGTGAAGTCGCTCAGTCGTGTCCAACTCTTAGCAACCCCATGGACTGCAGCCTACCAGGCTCCTCTGTCCATGGGATTTTTCCATGCAAGAGTACTGGAGTGGGGTGCCATTGCCTTCTCCAAGCCAATCATGCCTACTTCCAGTTATTCCCTTGGCTGCCCTTTGACCTCCTGGAAAGCTACTAGGGAAGCCCCTGGGTTTATTGCCCTGTGTTCCTCTTCCTGGTATCACTGCTTCCAAGGTCTGTAGGTGAGCAGAAAATGAATGTATTTGTTAGCATACAAATGCAACAGAGGCTCTGAACGAAAGAGAAGTTACTCTTTCGTGTAACAAGCAGGTGGTCTAGGAGGATGGTGGTTCTGTTCCATGAAGTCATGAGGGGACTCTGACTTTTATCTTGTTCCTCTAGCCACACTTCCTGCGTGGCACAAAAGCACTCATCTTTCAAGAAGCAGGATGCAGGAACAGAGTGAAGAAGAGATTGTCTCCTATCTTTAAGAGCCAAGAAGGAAGATGTAATTATTTATTCTCTTATTGCTTTGTTGGAACTTAATCACACAGCCACTCATAACACCAAAGAAGGCTGGAAAATGTAATTTTCTTTTGAGCTACCATTTCACAAGCTAAAAAATGGGGTTCCTATTACTGTGAGAGAAAGGAGGACTTTGAGAGTGCTGGGAACCGACAGTGTTCACCATACTCAGCTACAAAGCCCAGGAACTCAGGATTCCCAGTGCTTTGGTCTCATAAGTATTGTTTCAATGATCTACATAGTCCTATAATTATTGGTTCAATGATCTACTTGGTTCCATAATTATTGTTTCAGTGATCTATGAAAGTGAAGTTGCTCAGTCATGTCCGACCCTTTGCGACCCCATGGACTGTAGCCTACGAGGATCCTCCATCCATGGGATTTTCCAGGCAAGAATACTGGAGTGGGTTGCCATTGCCTTCTTCAGTCAATGATCTATGTGGTCCCATAATTATTGTTTCCATGCTACATAGACTGTGCCAAAATTTGGTGACTTAAAAGAATTCAATATTTGTTCTGCTTTTATGTCTCAGAACTTGAACAAGTGCGTTGTTGTGTTCGCAGGAGTTGTCTGGGCCACACAGAGCTGGCTTCGGAGCTGGAGCACACGACAATGCTACTTCTTACATCCTATTCCTGTGGCTTCAAATAATTGCTTGTATTAGTCTCAGCTTCTTCACAGTGCAGTGAGGGGCTAGCATCCCCAAGCTGGCCCAGAACTGGCACAGCCCTTGTACCACATTCTACTCATCACAGCCAGCCTAGATTCAGGAGGAGAGTGACCTGCTCCAACTCTGGAAGGGTGGAGAGAACATGGGCAGTGAAGACTGTCTGCCACTTCTGGAAGACTATTTACTGCACTCACCAAGCACAGTTTGGATTTTGATTCTTCCTGCCTCTCCTTTCCCCCACCCCTTGCAATTTTAACAGGCAGAAGGTAGAGGCCAGATGGTCCTTAAGCAATTCCCCACTATTTCCATGAATCAAGTTTTATTATCACTAAGAAAAGCAACTCTTTTAAAGCATCCATTATAAGAGGTATTGGTTTATTTAAGGCAATGTTTCTCACCTAAAAAGACCTGATAACTATATATCTCTTTTTAATATATATTGGGGGAAAATGGCTAACATCTCAAAGCCAAACTTCATAAACATTGCTATGACAAAATTAAAAATAAAATCCTCCGCCACCTTCAGCAGTTTCACTCACTCTACAACCCCTGAGTTTTGTGCTTCACACCACCCAACACCCCCTGGGGAGAGGGAAGACTGGTCTGCCCCAGGAGTCCCGAGACGCCCACCATCAGGGAGAGAGTGTGAAGGCCCTCTGCTCTGCAAGGACCAGAAAATTCCTTCTGGCATAAGGATCTCATAAGTTCCCAAAGCAGAAGAAAGGCCACCTCCTCAGCTTCTAGGTCATAACTTGGCCCCAGGCAACAGGCTGACACTGGAGTTAAACCCCCTGCAGCTGCCTCTGGCCCCCTTTAGGACCATCCCCCTCGATGTGTGCTGTGGTCCCAGCATTTCCTCATCAAGCAGCTGCAGCATTTGGCTGGCATGAGCTTTCGAGCTTAGTCAACAGAGCCTCATTCCTTGGGTCAAGGTGTCCCCACTCAAACTCCACTCCCACCTTCAGGGTCAATCCCTGGTTCTGACAGACACGCTGGTCACAAATGTTAGCGTCCATGTATGCAGCAGCATTTAGTATTCTTGATATTGGAGAAGGCAGATCAACTGCGCGCTGAAATTTGAGAGTTTGATCATACCTATGGAACCTCTTGCTGAGAGGAAAACGTGCATATACTGACAGCCTAGGGAGTTCACAGCCCCCCCGCAACCCAGGAATCCTATCCTTTAAATTCCAGTTAAAGCCCCTGATTTTGTGGGCTGCACTAAGCAATCAATCTCTTAAGCATTGCCGCTAGTCAGCGCCTGGAGGGCTGTCCATCAGAAAGGCTCAGGTGAGCCTGTCACCCACGGCCACCACTCACAGTGCCCAGGGTTTTTGGCTGTTTCTTTTGGCATTGATAGCTTTGCCCATTGCCGGTACTGCTGTTCCTTCCCCAGTACCCTACAGACATCTGAGCCACATTTGAATCCCCTAAATTACTCATTCAAACAATGGCCATGTCATGTCACTTCGACCTCTGGAATGAATCATTTCCTTGGACTGACCCTGTTTGTCTTTCAGGGTTGAGGTAACATTGCCTCCTCAGCTTGCAGGGCCTGATACACATGCTCGGCACTCAAACACAAGCTCACCCTGCATTCTGGTCTCCGTAAAGCTAATCTGATCACATCCCTCTCCATAAAGCCTTCCTGCCGCTCCAGATTGGCCCTCCTCATGAAATCAGCTCTGCTCGTTTGTACCTCTTCCTGTCCTCCCACCATCTCCCTTTAATCTTGAATGGGAGAAACCCCACTCAACTCTTTGTTGGTGGTGGTGTTCAGCTGCTTTACAGTGTTATGTTCATTTCTGTTGTACAGCAAAGTGAATCAGCTACACATATACACATACCCCTCTTCCTTGGATTCCCTTCCCATTTGGTCCTCACAGAGCACTGAGCAGGGCTCCCTGGGCTGTACAGTCAGCAATCGTTAGTCATCTATTGTATACAGTGTAGTGCATATATAGGGCTTCCAGATGGCTCAGGGGTATCAAATTTGCCTGCTATTGCAGAAGATGGAGGTTTAGTCCCTGGATCAGGAAGCTCCCCTGGAGAAGGAAATGGCAACCCACTCCAGTATTCTTACCTCAAAAATCCCATGAACAGAGGAGCCTGGCAGCCTACAGTCCATGGGGTTGCAAAGAGTTGGACACTACTGAGCGACTAAACAACAGAACAAGTGGATATACGTCAATCCCAATCTCCCAGCTCACCCCACCCCCTCACCTTGAAGTCTCTGGGTCTCTGTTCCCTTGATTCCTCACCCATGTTCCATTCTTGAAGGTCTGCTGCTGCTACTGCTAAGTCGCTTCAGTCGTGTCCGACTCTGTGCGACCCCATAGACGGCAGCCCACCAGGCTCCCCTGTCCCTGGGATTCTCCAGGCAAGAACACTGGAGTGGATTGCCATTTCCTTCTCCAATGCATGAAAGTGAAAAGTGAAAGTGAAGTTGCTCAGTCGTGTCCAACTCCTAGCAACCCCATGGACTGCAGCCTACCAGGCTCCTCTGTCCATGGGATTTTCCAGGCAAGAGTACTGGAGTGGGGTGCCATTGCCTTCTCCGTCTTGAAGGTCTACTGAGGACATTTCCCTTCATGTGTAAAAGCTTTCACATGTGTTTCTCTATCACACTTTCTTCATTTGTACCATTGTTTTTAACTCATGTTGGTCTCCCTCTTTGAGCTATGGACTTGAGAACAAAGACCATATCTATTATTTTTTTAAAAGGTGAGCAACTAGAACACTGCTTGGTGCTATGCTTTGTTATTTGAAAGGATGAAGACACAGAAAGAGAGGAAGTGCAGCTCATCCCAGCCCTTCCCCACTCCCCATTCTCATCCCTCCCTCTCCCCACCCCTCACTGTGAGCCCTTCCTCTGCAGGAGGGGAACTCCCACCTGCCTGCAGAGACCTGCCCCCTTCAGCTTCTCAGTTGGCCAAACTCGGATGGATGGCATCCAGGCACAATCACCCAGTCTCTCTCTGTATACAATCTACTAGTGTATTCCTTATCATTACCTCTACATTTCCTGGATTCAGAACAGCGCCTCTCCTCTGTGCTCTCACAGCACACAGTGCTCCATCTTCTCAACATTTTGACATTTCATTGATTTATCTATTACCCCAATAAACCACGGTCCTCTTGAAAGGAAGAATAACGTCTCATTTACTCGGGCTCTCCAATGATTTGCATAGGTCCTGGTGCTCAGTGATTGTCTTTTGAGACTTGTCTAAATTCTCGTTTTTCTGTTTTTCTTTGTGAAGCCCTGACAAATGGTGAGTCATCCAGATGCACTTAAACACTATGACGGAAAGCTGTGCTTTGACTTCATTCCTTGAAGTGTTAGTGATAAAACTACTTTTAAAAAAGCTTTGCATCAATTTTTGTGACTTCTTCCAAGGGGTCCTATCTTTGGCCTTTAGAATAATAAGACATAAGCTCTGTCTCTTCTTGCCCTTGGATCTCCCTGAAAGCCTCATCAAACTTTCAATAAATCAGTGCTTTTCAAGTGTAGTGTTTATACAAAAGCACTCGAAATCTTATTACAATCAGATGCTGCTTCAGAAAGCCTGAGAGTCTACATCTTTAAACAGCTCTTGGATGGTTTCAAGGTTACACATGGAGTAGCAATTCTCTGGTCTAAAACAATTGTTAGAGAACAGGGCTTGAATCCTCTCACCATCTTCAGTTTTCTTCTGGGTAAGGTTGAGTTTGCCAAAGACCTCTTTCAAATGCAGTGGTCAGTGAGTTTTTACCACACCCCACTAAGTGTCGTTCTTGGTGGTTCAGCTGTATAGAAGCTGCCTGCAATGCAGGAGATGCACAGGAGACTGGGTTGGACCCCTGGGTCAAGACGATCTCCTGGAAGAGGAAATCTACAGAGGAACCTGGTGGGCTACAGTCCATGGAGTCGAGAAAGAGTCAGACATGACTCAGTGACTAAACAACAACACGCTGATTGTAGAGTACTGGATTTCAAAGCAGACACGTGGGCTTGAGTCCAAGCTACCACTATCAACTATCTGACCTTTGGGAAGTTGGAGAAAATAACCTTTTAGTCTCAGTTTTCTTAAAAAAAAAAAAAAAAAGACATCCAATGTCTGTGTCTAGTAGTTGGAAGGATCAGAGGATCATAAGACAGTATGGACTTCTGGTTATGTACCATGTTTTTGGTGCCATTGTTTAATGTCTATTATTACAATTTAAGGTTTCACTGGTTCTTTTGCCATTTACTTCAGAAAGTTGCAAAATCGTCATATGCCTAATTTAATAATAATTATTATCCAGTAATATCTATTAGGTTCAAGGCATTGGGCTAGATATTTTATATCTACTTTTCAGAAATTCTTGAACACCGAAGATAATTTTTTTTCTTCCTTTTATAATAGCCAATGCTAGTGAATATTATCTTTTGCCTTCCCATTGCATGTGTACCCCTCAGGGAAGACACCCTTCATCAGAGGATATCCTTTCCAGATAAAGTTAAGACTTTTCAAAGTCAAAGCATATAAGAAACTGTCCTCCCCACACATCTAAAAATTAGTGGTCAGATCACAGCAGAGGATTCCAGGATTCCACTGAAAACATACTGACATGGCCCTCAGTTTTCTAAGTAGTGATATGAGAGATTCTGACTCATTTCTAAATCTTATTCTCAAAAGCCTCAAGGATTCTAGATGCCAAAGGCTGTGGGCCTGGATGCGGGAACACATGGAGATGTACCCACTAGTAGCTAGGCTCACGTGTTTAACATACTGGCTTCCAAGCATGAATTATTGAAAAAATATTTCTGCTTTTGTTGCTTCAAAAATGTTTGACAGACATTTGAACTGTAATTGCTAAGGCAACATATAATGCACTCAATCTGTGAAAAATAAGCTTGTCTGTAGATACGTGACTCAGTGATATCAAAATCCATAATGGGTATTGGGAAATATGTTATTATTTTCCTTTCTCTAGCCCAGGCTGACCAAGGGAATCTTCTTTAGTAGACTAGCTCCTGGTAATTTGGAAAGGTAGAAAGTTTCAGGTAACTTATTTCTATCAACCAGCAGAGCCCTGCTGAATGCCATGCTTGGCTCATTGACATGAAACACCCAGAAACAGCATTTGTAAGTAAGTATTCAATTAGTATTTTTGGAACTTGTGTTCCCAAGGGTGTCCCATATGAAGAGGGGACACCTCTTCAAATGTTCTCATCTACATTGTCTTTTTTTTAAATAGGAAGAACTGCTGTGTTTTTCAGTTTTAAGAACTCAACTTCTATGGCTCAAGAAATTCAATTTTAAATTTAGCATAGCTTAATTTTCAAATTTTGGAGTTATTTTGTATGGAATGGTTTAGAAAATTGAGCACTTCCACATCACTGCCAAATCATCCAGCTTAATTCAAGTATTTACAGGTCTATCAGAACAGAGACATTACCTTGCCAACAAAGGTCCGTCTAGTCAAAGCTATGGTTTTTCCAGTAGTCAGGTATGGATGTGAAAGTGAAAGTCACTCAGTCGTGTCTGACTCTTTGTGACCCCATGGACTGTATGTATAGTCCATGGAATTCTCCAGGCCAGAATACTGGAGTGGGTAGCCTTTCCCTTCAAAGAAGATCAAGTCTTGTATAATCTCTATACGTAAGAACATTATATAATGATCATGAGGAAGGGTATGTTTTCTCCATTAATATATAAATAACTTCAGGGTAGAACCATGCATTTAACGGATGTTAAAGAATGAATCCCATTACTCCTGGGCAAGGAGACATAGACACAAAAGCAACACAGGTGGATTCTCTAAACTCTAGAAATGTTTATTAGTAGATTCATTCATTTAATGAAAGGGGCTGACCCTACTGTAGACCAAGCTCTGATCTAGTGCCTGGATTCAGTGATGAATAGGCAACATGTCCCACACACAGATCCCAATTTAGAAGGGGGAAACAAGTAAAAATATTTGTCTTGAACAAAAGCAACTTAAATTCCACAAAGGAAATAAGGTACCCCAAGTTCATGTCGCTATCTTGTGGCTACTTTCTGGTATTGTTTTCATTTTTTACATTATTAACTCAACTTTAGATTTTCTTTGGACATCATCATTTTTTCCACTTATATCTTCTTTCCTTTCTAGAGTGCAATCCAGGGGTCTAGTCTTCCAAGTCTCCTCTGATCTGTGACTCTTTCTCAGTATTACCTTATTTTTCAAGACTTTGACAATCTTGAGACGTACTGACCTAGTATCCATCCTGTAAAACGTTCCCCATCTGGATGTGCCTGACATTTTTCTGATGATTAGACTGGAGTTATGGGTTTTGGGAAAGAAAACCACAGAGGTGATATGCTCTTCCCATCACATCATCTTAAAGGTTACAAGACAACTGCACAATATCCATGATGATAATTTTTATCACTTGGTTAAGATCTTGTCTGTCAGCCTTCTCTGTAAAGGTACAATTAATTTTTCTGAACTCTATTTTTAGAAGCTAGTCATTAGGCCTAGCTCATCCTCAAGTGGGGAAGGGTTTAACTCAAATCCCTACAGGAAAAAATAATAAAATATCAATTGTTATTTGAAATTCTTCTGTACAGAATATTTGTCTCTTCTCTATTTTACATTTATTTATATAAATGAAATTTATTGCCATTTCCTTGCATCAGTGTGGTTATGGACATTTTACACTTCGGGTTATAATCCAATTAGGCAATGCTACATGACTTATTTTGACGTTTAAAGCATTCCAGATTTGCCTGTTAGGATATATATATATATGTGTGTGTGTGTGTGTGTATATATATATATATATATAAAATACTTTAAAAAAATTATTTCTAAAATATCAGTTATTAGAGATTCCATCTAGGTCAGTTTCTTCTAACCTAACACTCTCAAACAGTAGCTGATCCACAATGATCTCTAGTACCTATCCTACAGTCTTTTCCTGCTTAATCATATGGGAATTTATTCACATTATCTTTTTATTCCAACAGATCTTTGTCATGAATTTATTGCTTCTCCTCTTGACATGGAAGAAATTTAAACAAATCAGGTTGTATGCCCAATGACTGTTACTAACCCATCAGGCTTAGTTTTTGCAGTGTGATTTGTTACAATCTAATAATCCACTTAGCACCAAAAATTAAACACATGATTCTCTTTTTTGAGGGAGAAAAGTAAAATTTCTAGCTAGATGTCAGAGTGACCACGTGCTCAGTTGTGTCTGACTCTTTGCAGCCCCAAGGACTGTAGCCTGCCAGGCCCCTCCATCCCAGGCAAGAATAGCTCCTACTCCAGGGGATCCAACCCAGGGATCAAACTCCTGTCTCTTGCCTCCCCTGCATTAGCAGGCAGATTCTTTCCCACTAGCACTGCCTGGGAAGCTAAACAATGACCAAAAGGGTCACAGAACTAATAAACATCTAAGAGGATGATGCGTATGCTGATACGTCTTCCTGGTGCTCAGTGGTAAAGAATCTGCCTGCAATTCAGGAGCTGCAGGAGACATGAGTTCCATTCCTGGGTCAGACGATCCCCTGGAGCAGGACATGGCAACCCACCCCAGTACTCTTGCCTGGAGAATCTCATGGACAGAGGAGCCTGGAGGGCTACAGTCCATAGGGTCACAGAGTCAGACATGATTGAGCACGCATGCTCTTCTTTCACAGAACACTTGTGAACTTTCATGTATTTATTTTATTTCAGGTAAGCCTACATACCTGGTTTTTTTTTTTTTTTTGATAATTTGTTTATGATTTATTTGCTTCTTTTTCTTGTAGACATCTGCATTATTATTACTTTTAAAATTTTATTTATTTTTATTTATGGTTGCCCTGAGTCTTTGTTGCAGTCCATGGGCTTTCTTTATTTGCAGCAAGCAGGGGCTAGTCTTGTTGTGGTTCACGGGCTTCTCATGGAGGTGGCTTCTCTTGTTGAGGAACACACACTCTAGAGTGTACAGGCTTAGTTGCTCAGTCACCTGGAATCTTCCGGGATCAGGGATTGAACCTATGTCCTCTCTATCGGCAGACAGATTCCTATCCACTGTGTCACCAGGGAAGTCCAGTACCTGCATTACTAGTAAGTACCAACATTACAGTTGCTCAGGAAAGGGTCCAATTATCAGGAAAAAGTTATCAATTCTGTTATGATTTTTCCATTCAGCCATACCCAAAATGACCATTCACAGTACCTGAAACTTTGATTTTTCTCTATATGAATCCAAGACAGCTGCCCTCTAACACGGTGGGTTTTCAAATACAAAGACTAAATTAAAATGTGCTAAACATAGTTTATTTTTAAAGTAATTTAAAGTACAGTGTAAACATACATTAAAGAAACTGTGGCAATTCAGATAAGGAATAACATGAAGTTATTTACATGTTTGTATATGTATGTGTGTGTGTATATATATATATACACACAAAGTGCAGATAAATACAAGACACTACAAAATAAACAAAAAATTCAATATGATAATTTACTGACAATCATTTTCATACTTATTATTTAATTTGTCATGTTAATAATGGCTTCAGAAAAATTCCTAATACTGAAATATATCATCTAAATATTCAACTTTTATATAAACTATAGTACCTCAAATTTAACAGTATATAAATAGGATTTGAATTAAAAAAAAAAAACAACAGTCATCTTCCCTGCCACACTCCCAATTTATTGTAAAGGCTTCAGCTTAGAGTTCAAAAAGACTCTTGAAATCACAGCCCTCGATTTGTGATGACTTCTCAGCTGTTAAGCATATATCATGACTGAAGACACAGAGGCAGACATAAAATCTCCAACATTCTGCATATAAAAAACAACGCACACTATTAATCTAAGAGACAATGGATTCAAGGCAAAGTTGGGCTCTGGAAGGGTAAAGACCATGGGAAACCTTGTCAAGAAATGGTACAAAGGGGAGAAAATGATCATCTAACTAAGGTGGGGTAGGCACCTCCTCCAACACCAGAGGTCCTCACGTGGCCCTGGACGTGACCATCGTGGATGGTGAGGATATGTGTGTTTGTGATCCTTGTAAATGGCACTGCCTTTTGAGACTCTTCAGAAAACACAGAGACTCCATTTCTCCCTATGGCACCAAAGAAAGAATGTCCAACCTCTGAATGTGGCATCTCTCCTGTGAGTGCTAGGATTGAGGATGACCTGTTAAGACGCCCTAAGTCACACAATGACTTCTAAACTTTGGTCGAGAACATGTAATCAGTTTTCTGCCTATGGCTTGCTGTGAGTGCTGTGCATGTACTTGAGATTTCTTGTTTAAAACAGTGAACGCAACAGTCCAAAAAAAAAAAGTGAAAAATCCTATTTATTGATCTGATCCTCTAAAAGTCCATGCCATTCGTAAATGTCAATTTGTCCAAGGTTACTACCAAATAGATTTGGGGGAGGGAGATACTGGTGACAACAAATGGATACAGTGAATGTGGTGAAGAGATGTGAGCGTCGTTGACAAATACCTGAATTATGTCTGAGGATTAACAGGAGACAGTCAGGATACAGATTATTCAGAAGTCTATTCAACAGGCTAATAATTCTCTGGGAAAAGTGTTTTGATTTTGGAAGGTAAGCAAACAGGGTAGGAGGCAAAAGTTAACAGCAATATCTACTCACAGTGGGAAAATTATACTAAGGAAGAAAATAACTTCTGGACAGTAATTAAGTCTCTACTTTTTTCCTTTAGCAAATGACATGACTTTGGGGTCTAACTCAGTGATGTTAGGTCATAGAAACAGTTGCAAATTACAAATGCATTGTAAAACTAAAGAACAAAACCTGTTCTGAAATGAGTCCACCTCTAACTTCAGTCAACAAAGTACAAATTGAGAAGGGGTTCTACCTGCTGATTAAGGCATGCCAAATATCTAACTGGGGGAGGCATACTAAAAATGGAAGGGGTTTGAAGAAAGGCTCTGAGGGACCCTTGTAAACCAGCATCCTTGTGAATAAGACCCTGCACATCAGACACGCACAGACCTGAAGAAGGCCAGGAGTGAGGAGGCTAGCAGGTTCTATTTCCCATGACTGCAGTGCAGATTCAGTTTCCTGACATCATGGTGGATTTTTAGGGGGCATGCCACACTAAGTAAAAGCTATTACCACAGAACAGGAAATAATCCCCAAATCACTTTGCCTCTTTGCCTTCTTTTCCTATTTGAGAACCTGGAAAGTTTGGAAGGTGCATTGAAAAAAAAATCTCTACCCTTCCTGGAAGAGCCATCAGGTGGGCCACTGTTGGGATGCCTGGTTATACCCATTCACAGTGCGAGGCACAGAGAGCGCATACAAGGGTAAAACCACTCCCGTCAAACAAGGAGAAATGGTACTTCCTCACGCCTCCCAGACTTCAGAGCGATGCAGAGATCATTTCACTGCTCGGGCATTTACACAAAACAAAAAGCCTTCACTTAACCGACTACTGCTTATAAGCCAGCAGATATGGTACAAGAGTCACCTGTGAAACACAGCAAGGTTTTGTACTCAAAGACATCTTCATCTAACAGGTGAGCTGACTGACTTGGACTCATCAGTCTCACCCGCCTTGTTTCACTGTCAGTGGTGATGAGGGTGCCCACCTGGCCTGTTTCCAAGGTGTGGATGTGGCAGTTCTGTGGTATCTTCATGAAGTCTCTGAAAGGCTATGGTTTCATTACTGAAACACTGTTGTCATTTCAAATGTGATCTTCTTGTAGTGACTGACATGTACCTTGTGGTGAGATGAATATTCCACGTGATCAGAGCACATGCCCTGGTTTTCTCAATGTTCCTGAATACTTTTATCTGTTGGAAACATTTCTAGGGAAAGGCAGCTTCATTTGAGCGCTAGCATAGGGCCATGACTTGCTTCCACACATAATCAATGTGAAGGGAAAAGAACCATTCTCACAAATCTGTGAGAGTAAAACTTCAAATAAAAGCACAATTGGAACAAGCACTTTTGCAGCTTGTTTCAAAAAAGGGACCATATCAAGTACTGTCACAATATATGACTCACCATGAGGAAGGAGAGGGGCTTCATGCCCATGACTTTTAGAGCAAAAGGTTTAATTCCTCACTGAGCATCTGTAGAATTAGCTCATAGACAACTCAGAGGCAGGAACACGCTGGCCCGTGTTAAAGGAAAATGAAGGTTGAGATTTCTCTCTGCAGCAGCAAGTGAAGTAGGACTCTGAATCACTTTTCAGAGTCAAGTTGGTCTTTGAAAGAAAATCAATTTGCCTTAAGAGGCTCTAATTTAACAGGATGCCAGATGCTAGCAAGGGTGGTTAAACTGAGGGTGTTGTGGATGAAGGGCCTGGTCCCCTAGGGAGACCACCTCTGTTCCAGCAGAGGGCAGTCAGGATGTCAGCAATGCAATTATTAAGGACCACCAAGGATCTAGAGGTCAAGAAGCTCTAGCAACACATATCATAGTGTACAAAAGTCAACAGTAGCAGGTAAAAAAGAAAAAAAAAAAAAAGAGACAAATGTACCAGATTTTTTCATTATATTACTAATTTTTACAACATTAAATATTTTCAACTTCTTTATTTCCATGCTGATATTTATTTCCGGTTGTAATTCTGCCTACTGTTATTCTCTTTACCTTTAAATCCTAATCCACTATTCCATTTTAAATTTTAAAAGCATAAATGCTCCAAGGCATAGTTGTGTATGTGTATGTATATAATTTAACCTATTAACTCTAGAAACATTAACTTAAAGTAGAAGAGATGGAGATTACAAATCAGTATCATGTAAAAAGAACTGTCTATAGTCAATACCTGAGTGTCTATACAGTGAAGAACTCTGAAGTAGCATGTACAATACCATGGCCAAGGGGACCAGTGCTATGGCAATCGATGGCAGAGAACCAGTTTTTGGGAATCTTGAGAAGAAAGGCTCTTTGCCACATGCAGATATGTTAGAAATAATATGAGGATTATTAAATAGAAATAATAGAAGCGGTCAACATTTGACCAGATAATTATGGTATATATAAATGGACAGTAAATACCTATTTCTATGCTCTATAAATACAGTGAAATTTCTATTAAAGGCTGTAAATCGAAAGGCATAATGGAAAATTATATATGATTTTATTCCTGCTCAAGATGATGAAATAATTTCAAAATAATTTAAGAATCCTGTACCTTTATGTTAAGATTATGCCTCAACTAATCATAGACTTTAGAAGGCACAGTGTTCCAATCACTGTCTTAATACATCATCTTTATCATTTGGAGCCAAAAGGGTATCAATAAAATCCTTGGACACTTTACAGAATAACAAGTAGAATTTAAGCTGTATGCTTGTATACTGTACTTTTCCATCATTTTCCTATCATTGTAATTATACATTTGTGATATCATTATAATGACTCTAGCAGAGGATATGTGCATATCACTTGTCAGTATTTATATGTTAATGGAATAAAATTTAATAAAATCTCAAAGTAATACAGACAGTTTTAAACATCCTCCAAACCAGGGATCAGCAAACCATGACCCATAAGGCAAATCCGGCTTGCCACCTGCTTTTGTGTGGCACATCAGCTATAAATCTCTATTTTTAAATGATTTTTTAAAAGTCAAAGAAGCTTAATATCTTATGGCATGACAGATTTACAATTTCAGATTTCAGCATTCTGAAAGAAAGCTGTATTGGTACACAGTCACACCCATTCACATGCTGTCTGTGACTGCTTTCCATTACAATGGCAGTATGGACAGTGTGATGGAGACAACAGGTCCTGCCAAGCCCCAAATATTCACTATTAAGCTTCTGCAGAAGTAGTTTGCTGATCCCTGCTCTAAGCCCATAGACAGCATCTGGAATGTTGGACAGAGTGTTTACAGCGGAATCAGTGTATGACTTAACTTGGTTTCATTTACAGACACCATATACATTATTGCTTTTGAATATTATCATCTACTTGGTAAACAAATAAAAATAAACTTATGTTTTAAAAAAACCCTTATTTCCTTGAAATGTTTAGGACCAGCAAAACAATCATATATAAAAGCACTATATTTTTAAGAAAAAATAATAAATGAACAGTTTAAATTACATTTTTTTAGCAATGATTTCAAGGTTTCTCAGAGAATACCAGACAGTAAAGGGCAGGTCTTAAAAGTCTTATAGCAGATTTCTGGTTTCCAAATTTCTGGGAAATAGTACTTAACACAGTATTTGAGATTTTTATAAATTTTATGAGAAACATTGTGGAGAGTTATTTATTAAAAAAAAAAAAAAAAAGCAAGGGATGGGGATAAGCTATTTCAAAATAAGAAATCAGCCCAAGATAAAAAGAATGGCAAACAATTTAAACATTTTTTCCCTTTCCGTTAATAGAGGTACATAGTCTGCTTTGGAAACTGGCTAGAAATGGATTATTTTTCATTTTAATGGGCTGATCCTCATATCTATGTCAGATAAAATCATATCACTTATTACTTGTTACCATGGATACCATGAAGATACTGCTGTCCACTAAATAGCATTAGAGGAAGACAACATAATTTTCTGGGACGAGTCCTGTTTTGCCTTCATAAGTTGCCTTCAACCATCCTGGTTCCACTGATGGGTACACTGGCAAAGATAAAAATACATTAATAAATATCACTCAGTCAACATTAGCTTCAAATAATTACACACACAAATGGGTAAAAATCCACATCAGATTGTATGCATATACTCTAGCTGTCAAAACAATGTCACGGGACCTGTAAAGCTGGAAATGCCTTTTGCATTCACATAACTAATCACTCCGGTCGGGAAGATCCCCTGGAGAAGGGAATGCCTACCCACTCCAGTATTTCTGCCTGGAGAATCCCATGGGTGGAGGAGCCTGGTGGGTTACACAGTCCAAGGGGTTGAAAAGAGTCGGACACGCTGAGCAACCAACACTTTCACTCTCTCTCTCTCTGACACAGGACAGGAAATCTGTTCCAGAGGAATTTGATGTGTTTATTTGTACAGCTACAAAAGGCAGGGCCTGGGCTGGATCCTGAGTCTCCTGTTCTACTTTAGACTGCTCCTTCGTCCTTCCAGGACTGTAATCTTAGCGCAGGGAATGGGTGGACTTACCGTTGGAGAATAGCGCCCCCTGTGGGAAGGAAAGCTCATGGCTGTGCTCTGCTTTACAGGAGTACATGGCTTTGGCTTGGCTGAAAGAGCAAGAGGCAATCTGTGAAAACCACAATACTCAAGGATGTTTGCACTGGACACTACTCTTAAAAAATGATTCTAGTTTTCAGTTACAATTGAAGCATAATACACACAGTGTGCACACAGAAGCGTGCATAAGTGTATTTCACAAAGTGCACACACCCATGTAACCAGAGCACACCGATAGCACAAACAAAGCCTTTCTCATGTTTCCAGGCAACGCTCCTAAGAGTAACCACCTGTCTTAGAAGAAATGAAATAATCTAGTTTTAAAGAATGCCAGGATTTGTTAGTATTCTGCTAGAGAGGCTATTTTTCAGCTCCACAGGGGTTCACAGGTATGTTAAAGCACTATGTATTTACTTGCCACTTTAATTTCAGAGCATCAGATGTGAGCTCCACATATTAAAAGGCCTACAAGGTATGGAAAATTAAGTGGGCATGCTAAGAAAAACAATAGGATAAGCTGATGATATAGGGGAACCAACAACAGCCTCACTTGTCAGGGAGACATGAAGACGTGTCTTTGTAAACCACAGTATACGCAGCTCTTTAAAAGGGAAGCCAGTACTCATCTCCGACATCTGTTCCCATATGGGAGTTCAGTCTTCGTGTAGGCAGATATTCTGGCTTTTTTTAACAGGAGCCAGAATTTCCGAGTTTTGTATGAGACCTCCTTAAAACAATCTGAGCGAACAATAAAAAGCCATCCTCTGAGGCTGCTAACCAAGTCATCTAATCAGCAAAGTTGCTTTTACTCTGCAGTATCTGATGACCTGACTACACTCCTTCTCACCATCTCTACTTCAACCAGAATCCGAGCCAATATCATCTCTACCATAGCGCACTGAACGGCACCCTAACTTCCTAAATCCTCCGCATTTCTTTCCTCTCCAGTCCCCCTGCCATCCCTTCTACGCAGAGCAACCAGAGAGCGGTTTGAAAGGTTTTGATGATCACGTGATCTCCCTGAAAACAACCCGTCAACTGGTTCCCAACTCCGGCCTCCACGCTGTGCCCAACCAGGCGCCTGCTGGGCTCTCCTGCCTCTATGCACCTGCTGCACGTGAGTGACACTGGCCCGCCTTCTCCTCTTCAAACACGCCAAGCCCATTCCCTCCTCAGGGCCAGCTGAGAGTCTTCCTCATCTTCACTCAGCTCTAGCCTTCTAGTTTACCTTAAATCTCCTGAGTTTCACTGAAGGCCAGGTCTTCCCTGCAACACACTCTAAGCAGCTCCCAGGTAACTTTCACATTCCCCGGTTTTAAGTCTGAATGGTACTCTGTTGTTGTTCTTGAATGTAACCTTTATGAACAAAAAATGCCTGATGCTAACTAGTAACTCAGTAAATATTTGCTGAATGAATGAGTTAAAAAAAAAAGGAGGGGGGGGGAGATGTTGCGGTCTCCAACCTCTTCAGCATCAGGGCCTGGCTTCATGGAAGACAATTTTTCCACAGACTGGGGGTGGGGGGTGAGGAACGGTTTCAGGATGATTCAAGCACATTACATTTCCGCCACTGATCTGTTAGGAGGTGGAGCTCAGGTGATAATGAGAGCAATGGACAGCAGACGTAGACATAGACGGGGCTTCTCTCGGTTGCCCACCGCTCACCTCCTGCTGTGCAGCCCTTCCTGACAGGTTGCCACCCAGTACCAGTCTGTGGCCTGGAGGCTGGGGACCTCTGCTCTGGATTCTTTTTTTTACATGATGAGTCCTTTCAAAGATTCAAGGTACCCTGTCTTTCCTGCCTGAGGTCCCAATACTTGATCTGCAAAGAGGCATCAGCAGTATTTGCATTTGCATGCTCTCAAAGCAACAGTGTAACATGATGATTACATTTCTCTGTTGGAACAAAACTCTGGATCTTATCTCCATACTTCCAGAATGAGGCTCGGTCACCTGAACCAGGGTTTCCAAGTAGCTACTGAAGATCAGAAAGGTTAGAGAGGAGAACTATGGCCCTGCCCCTGGAGTCTTTTTCACATGAGGTGGGTCTCAGGCTGTACTTTCAAGAACTTGGCTAGGAGAGTCTGCAGCAAGCAGGTTTAAGAAGGACCACCAGCCCACACAATCCCACTTGCCAGTTAAATGTGGTTTAAAAGAAGAGCTGATGAAGCAGACGCAGCCCAAGAAGGACAGAGTTTCACACTAAAGAGCAGCCATGCGCATGCATGCTGCACGTGGGTGTGTTGGCTGACAAGGTCTGGGGGCAAGCCGAGGGTGCCGCCAAGTTACGAAGACTTCTGATAATGAGACTCTGAGGACCTGACCTAGAAAGAACGTTAGTTTTTCATAGAAATCTTCCAGTCAAGTATACTCATTTGATCTGATATAATCTGGTGTATCTTGATCTGATAGTCATAAAAAGAAAAATACTCTTCACTATCACTTATATATGGAATCTTAGGAAAAAAAACAACAAATGAATATAACAAAAAAGAAACAGACTCACAGTTACAGAGAACAAATAGCTGTTACCAGTGGGAAGAGGAAATGGGAGGGGGGTCAAACAGGGGTGGGGACTAACGGATAAAAATTACTTTGTATAAAATAAATAAGCAACAAGGATACTCTGTACAGCAGAGGGGCAAATAGCCATTATTTTATAATCATTTTAAATGGAGTATAATGTACAAAACTATTATATCACTATGCTATAAACCTGAAACTTATATAATATTCAGTTTTTAAAAATGCATTTTCCAGGGACCACTCTCAGACTTCTTACACTAGAATCTCAGGTATGGGAGTGGGGGTTGGGAACTGTTATTTTAAAAATATAACCTTAGGTGACTGTTCTTTTTTCTGAGCTTCATTGAGATATGATTGACAAATAAAAACTGGATATATTTATTAAAAAATAATTGTATCTGATATCTGATACAATTAAAAGTTGCAGAGCCATTTCTCTAAAAATATGTAAAGACTTTTTAAAATGTCAAAATTTCTAGCAGCAATGATTTCCACCAATAAATACTGTCTTATTACCTTGAATCATTAAAATAAATTAAGAGATACATAAGGAAACAAATTCCAGAGTTATAGAAATGTTTAAGATACAGTAATTCTTGCAATGATATAGCTCATACTTCAAATGCAACCTAATTAATTTATAATAATATTTCAGATATGAGTGTGCTTAGAGTATTGTATGAGATTGGATGGTGAGGGAACACACACAGAACAATATCACTAAATTAACGGATACTATTAAATGTGTCAAAATACACAGCACAAAGTAATATCTGTTACAATTTTCCAATTATCTGTGCATGTGACTTAAACAACTATAATTTTCTTCCACTGAGATCTATAACTACAGGTTACAGCTCAGTTCAGAGCTCTGATGATTTAATGTAGAATTCTGTGACAGTGGAGTTTTCTTTCCAGGTGTTAATGCTTTTTCTTTTACTGTCTTGGTGTATTGAAGAAGATGTGAAAATAACACTGTCACCTATTGAGTCTCTGTTCACAAGATTCTAATATCCTTTGAAAAGGATTTTGAGGATCCTGCTTCCTGTTGCATTGGAGAGTAAGGTGATTATGTTCGCTATCCTGAAAGCCCATTTCTTCCCTTATAGTTTTGAAGATGATCTGTCCACAAGCCCCATTCCTAATACTAAACATTGTCTAATGCCAATGAGTGAACTCACACAGGTTTGACAAGGTCAGTGTGCGAAATTCACAATACTCATCTTAATCATAAGCAAAATAAAAAATTCACATAAAAACTGATACAATGTTTTCTGAAGGGCCACTTAACAATGATACACACACACACACATATGCCATCTCTCACATATATTTTTTGTATGCTAAGAATTTCACTTCTGAAGAGAGCAGGAATGCACTTCTGAGGGAGTAGAAGATATAGTCAAAAGGGTAGCAAAGAAGTAACATACACAACAGCAAAGCTAAAAACAAACAGATCACAACAATCTAAGTGTTCATCAGTAGAGAATTTAATAAATAAAATATGCCAAATTCAATAAATTAGTAGGTAGTTATTATGAATAAAGCTACAGAAGAACACATACATGAGCAGTATTAGGATGTAAGGCAAATATTTTACAGAAAAATTAGTCACTGGCAAGACCTCTAAACTGCCCAAGATAATTTGCCATAAATACTCATAAATAATGCAATAAACACACATTTGCTTCTTGGTCATTGGTTGGAGATTTTTTAAAATTAGTTACACACCCTTTTCTTAGGTTTTTGCCAACAAAAATGAGCTGTTTCTGGCTTGGATATCTGAGTGTTAGATGCCTCAAAGCTAATCTCTCATGTGAGCTTGTAGAGTTAAAGCTGCTATGTCAAAGAAAGAATATTGCAACTCTAATAAAAATGAACTGAACACATGAATAACAAAGTCTTTTAAGGTTAAAATGTATATTTTATCTATTTACCCAGCAACTCTGTTGAGCGTCTACTTTGTTGGGCACCAATGTAAGAGGAACACCATGAGCACCACCTTCGTGGGTCCTTTTCTGTGCTCATTATAGAGGAGTGGGTCTCTAAGTGCACTCAAGGGAATCTGGAAGGAGGGGCAGGTGGGACCTGAGAGGCACTGCTCTGACAGCTAATGGAACGTGTATGAGGGTCCATTTACTTTCCACTATGCCAGATATTAGGGCTTCCCTGTGGCTCAGACGGTAAGGAATCTGCCTGCCATGAAGGAGACCCAGGTTTGATCCCCGGGTCGGGAAGATCCCCTGGAGAAGGGAATGGCAACCCCCTCCAGTGTTCTTGCCTGAAGAATTCCATGAACAGAAGAGCCTGGAAGGCTACAACCATGGGGTTGTGAGTCAGACATGACTGACTGACACTTTCATGGCAGATATTTAGGAGATCTGCAGAAACGTAAAATAATGCGAGTTCTCAAGTTCCAGGCAATGAGCATCATTAAGGGACAGAGCTGACTGCAGCATGGGGGTGCATGGGAACAGCAGAGGAGCAGACTTCTGTGTGGCTTAGCTCAGGGGAAGAGGAGAAACAACTCCTGTTGTCTTAGAAATATGACCTTTGGAAGAGGGAAGAAATGGGAAGGTGAGACCCTATTAGGACTTGGGGGCAGGCACATAAACTTTCTAACTAGGTTTTACAGAAAACAGTGATCCCCATATACTGGGGGTCTTGTGATCATCCAGATGATTTCAGTCATATAATGAGTTTGGATTTTGAAATGAAATCTACATATTTCCTTGGCTTAACCTCTATAATGTAGAAATGAAGGTCAAGAGAAATTAACATAATGGCAGAGTCAGGCTAAAACCTACATCTCCTAATTGCTGACCTAGTGAAATACCTGGTGAATCCACTTAAATGTCATCTGTAAAATCCCAAGATAACGTCACTGAGAAAATCACTTCTATTATCAATAACAGTTGACTGTTAATGAGAGTGAATAATCACATCTACACAGTGCTATTGTTATGTTTTAGTTATATGAACTTATTTTTATTTTAAATTCATAAACATTTAAAACTGTTCTCAGTTTAAATTTCTAATACCACAAATATTAATAGATATAATTCACACAAACAAAAGCTCTTTGGAGATCTTCAGTAAGTTTTTTAATTGTGTAAGTTGTTTTGAGACCAAAAGCTTTTGAGAACCACTGTCAACTGATAAGATTAGATGGCTGTGCATCAAAATGCAGTTATCCTTAGGGGATGAAATGAGTGGTGGTTTTCATTCACTTTTTTAGCATTTTAGTATTCTTCATATTCTCTTAAAAACAGAAAAATCAAGCTATTCTTCCTAGCCATGGCTTCCTTTGTCTTCCTTATGAGTGTTCTATCCCGGGTGTCTTACATGCGTCACTGTGCTCTGAACCAGTGACCTACAGTCTCTTATTTATTTATTTTAAATTGTGTATTTATTTATTCAGCTGTGCTAGGACTTAGCTGTGGCAAGTGGGATCTTCAATTTTAGTTGCGGCATCAAGTTTCCTAGCCAGGAATTAAACTGGGCCCCCTACGTTGGGAGCACAATCAAAGCCACTGGACCACCAGGGAAGTTCCTTTACAGCCTTTTAAATGGACAAATTCACTAGACGAGAAGACTGTGCTGAGGTTTGTTTTGTAATTCTAAAAAAAAAAATTGTTTTTAGATTATTGTAACTCTTTGGAAGGAATGATGTTAAAGCTGAAACTCCAGTACTTTGGCCACCTCATGCGAAGAGTTGACTCATTGGAAAAGACTCTGATGCTGGGAGGGATTGGGGGCAGGAGGAAAAGGGGACGACAGAGGATGAGATGGCTGGATGGCATCACCGACTCAATGGACATGAGTTTGAGTGAACTCCAGGAGTTGGTGATGGACAGGGAGGCCTGGCGTGCTGCGATTCATGGGGTCGCAAAGAGTCAGACACGACTGAGTGACTGAACTGAACTGAACTGAACAGAAAATTTGATTGCTTATAATGAGTCAAGCTCTCAGTTCTTAATTAATTCTCTTAATTCTCAAGCATGTAATTCTCAATTAAACCTTCAGAAGATATTGGTATACCTTGCCTAAATTATACTACTTTAAAGTGTATTTCCCCACTGCCCAACTGTAACTGATTGAGACAGAGGTGAAAGCTTTAAGGGTCCTGTTTTCCAGAGGCTTTTGTAATGCTGAGACAGAGCCTAGTTCCATTTGCCTCTTGAAAGCATTTTATAGGTTAAGAGAAACATTTAGTACTATGGCATTTTTCTCTATTCCAATGGCTCTCAAAGGATAAGGATCACTTGGGGAAGTTGTCAAAAATACATATTCTCTAGGCCTCAGTCTCAGACACTACAGTGTATAGAGTCTAAGCAAATTCAAGAATCTTCATTTTAACAAGTCTGGCACATAAAGTTCCTCTGACAGAGAGAGCAGCCCCTCCCACTCCACTAAACCCAATTTCTGAAAGGTTTCCAGTGAGGTCTTAGAGGTAAAAACCAATGCCCTCCTCTAATGATCTCCTAGACCTTTTGTGAGCACCCATCAGTGGGTAACCCCACCTGCATCTATGCAGTGTGGCTGCTGTGCAGAAGTCTCTCAAAGGGGCATCAAGCTTTACGCTCTCTCCCGGTTCCAGCTACAGGTCTCTCACTGCCTCTCAGCGCTCCTCAGCCTTCTCAGACAACGGGGATAAAACTTTCCTTGCCTTTCTGTGTACTCACACAAGCTGAACTCAAAAGCTAAATCAGCATTCTTTCTTGCAGTTAGTCTTAAAAACCTAGAATCTTCTTTACCTGTCTCTCATTCCCAGTATCAAAGCAATTGCTCGACTCTAGTTCTATCCATAAAATTCTGCTTACAGTTTATCATGCTTTTGTTAATGTCCTAATTAAGGTCTTTTAAGTATCACCTGTTCCATCCTAAATGGTTTTCTTCCCATCAACAACCTCCTAGAGAAGCCACCTCAATTATCTGATCAAGTGCTTCACTGATTAGATCAGCTCTTTGCTCAATGACTCCCAGAAAGGAAAGGAAAGTGAAGTCGCTCAGTCGTATCCGACTCTTTGTGACCCCATGGACTGTAGCCTACCAGGCTCCTCCGTCCATGGGATTTTCCAGGCAAGAGTACTGGAGTGGGCTGCCATTTCCTTCTCAGGGGATCTCCCAACCCAGGGATCGAACCTGGGTCTCCTGCATTGCAAACAGATGCTTTACCATCTGAGCCACCAGGGAAGCTCTCCCAGAGCCTGCAGTTAATCCAGAGGTGTTACTTTTCTATTGCTCAAGACCATCCACTAAAATCTCCCAACTGTGGTATTTCCCATAATGGCTGGTCTCCCTATGACCCACTACTGGTTCATCCTTCTTTGAGGTATAATTCAAGAGTACCCTAAGTTCCCCAGAAGGAAATCAAAATAGGTATTGTGGGGGGGTCAGTAAGGGAAATATCCTCATTTTCTGTTGTTCAGTTGCATTTAATGGTACAAAAAGGTTTCAAGTGACTGATAAATGTCCAAAAACCCAACACATATTAATTAGAGGCTTGAATACCTTAAGTATTTTCAATGATAATAGTTATAACAATATTAGCTATTATATCCTGCAAAGGCAGTATATGGAGAGCTGACTGTGTACTTCAAATACATTGCTTCCTACACTCATAATCTGTCAAAAAGGGAATCATGACCTTCACTTTACAGATTTAAAAAAGTAGATTTCCCAGAGTTCAGACCAAGGTGACAGAGTAAGAGAATGTGGAACTCATCTCCCTCCATGAACACATCAAAAATACATCTACATGTGGAACAATTCTCACTGAAAATTAACCAGAAACTGGCAGAAGAACTCCTGTACAACCCAGGCTGAAACATACACATGTAATGAAGGGAAGAAAAGCATATGAATCAGAACTCGTGCTCCTGGGTGGGGACTTGTCCAGGAAGTGTGCACCTGAGCCACAGCCTGGGGACCCCAGTCCTGAGGTCTTGAGTGGGAGAAAAAACTCTGGCTGGCTGGGGGACTGGGGGAAGCCTGACTCCTCTTGAGAGGGCAGGAAGGAGAGAGGTCGACCCTTGCAGTTGCAGGGTTTCCTGCGATCTCCTTGCTCAACCCAAGCTAACGCTCCATCGCCACTGACTCCACATTCCAGCGCAGCTCTCGACTTCTCCCATGACTAGGGAAGAGACTCGACTGTGGGATGCTCAGGTGAGCCAGTGCCCAGCAGAGCCTGGGGGGGCAGAGCGCCTACTCCAGCAGTGGATCAGAAGCTACCCAGACCTCTGACGGTGGCCGTTCCACCACGGCTCCTTCCCACCCTAGCCCATGCACACAGGGTCCATGTGGACCCTGCTGACCTTGTGAAGTCAGGCTGGTGAGCAGCCATGAGGAACAAACGGGGCTTGCGCCAGAGGCTGTGGCTGAGCAGAGCCATGGGAGTCTGCACAAACAGCACATCGGGCCTCGGTCTGCAGCTGACATGGGCTGGGAGTCAGCCCAGGTCCCACCTGCGTTAGCATCTCAGAGGCAAGAGTTCCAATGCAGGGAGAGAGAAAAGCACACCCCTAAAGGGTACAGGGCTTCCCTGGTGGCTCAGATGGTAAAGAGTCTGCCTGCAATGCGGGAGACCTGGGTTGGATCCCTGGATCAGGAAGATCCCCTGGAGAAGGACATGGCAACCTACTCCAGTATTCTTGCCTGGGAAATCCCATGGACAGAGGAGCCTGGTGGGCTACCGTCCCCGGGGTTGCAAACAGTTGGGTACGACTGAGCGACTTCACTTTAAAGGGGACAGAGCCAGGTCAGGCCAGACCATCAGGATTTCTGCTCTACGAAAGTGAGATTAGCTGCAGTCCCTGGCAGGGCAGTGATGGTCACTGAGCAGAGGAGAAGCTTCACTCACATTCTGCAGAGGCTCTGGCTCCTCCAGCACCAGCCACATCCCTGAGCAAGCTGAGAGTGGCCAGCACATCCTGAGAAAAGAGGTGACTCAGGTCCATGTCAAACCCACCTCTTCCAACAAAGGCACTAGACACACACAGTCTGTACAGGGATGCGCCGCTTAAGCTTCCCCTTTGAAGGCTTAAAGAGGTAACTATTTTACTTAAATGCATAATGGCAGACAAAGTTAAGTAAAATAAAAGGACAGGTGAAAAGTTATGACACTGTCCACAAGTACTGTGGACTAAGACTTAATCTTCAGTGTATCACTGAGTGAGCTCTAAATTTATGCTGACAGCGTATTAGAAGTGGATTTAGAGTATTTGGAGTGTAAAAGTATGTTTTAAATGCATAGGATGAGTTTTGAACATTTGAGTAAACTTATTGTATAACAGCTTCATTAATTTACTGTCATACTAATTTATTTCATGAATACCTTGCTGTCTTCAAGCTCTTAACAGATTCTCTCTTTGATTCCAGTACTTAATAGATTGGTGAGAGTTTCCTAATGAAAGGGCTCCATCTAGTGGAGCAATTCAATCATTTTTGCAAGACAGAAGGTAGCAAGGTTAAATCCCTTATATTAAGGCCTGACAGGGGTGATAGTTTCAGGGAAATGTTTGTTCTGAGCTGCACAGTGCCTAGTTTTCACCCTGCCTTGATAAAAAGGCAGAAGATAGAGGTAAGGTACATGCAAGTATGCTGGGATTTGCTATATAAATTCAAGGCATTAACCATCAGTAAGACACCAAAGTGGCTCTTCTCTAAAAACACTAATTTACGAGCGTGCTCACTAAGCTTTTGAAAACAGAGTTTGAAGTTTATTGTTGTCTCTTGTAAGTAGGACAAGCCTTATATTGTGTAGGTGTTTAAGAACTGCTGAAAAGGTCCACATACTTTTGTAAGGTCAATAAAAATGCTATGGCTAAATAACTTCTAAAAGAACTATGTAGTAATACTTTAATCATATTTGACCCCTTTCCTTCACAGCCTCAATTAACTGGTTGTGGCAAGCTCAAAATTTCCTGAGTACATAAAAAAAAATTAAAAAAAAAAAAACCACCAACAAAAAAAACCTAGGTTGGTCCTTCAAATGTTCCCATTTATATTCCCTTTCAAAAAGCATTTATTGAATACTTGCAACCTGCACTGGTTGCTGATGGTAAAAAAAAATCCAATAGTTTAGACACATTCAAAATTAAAACCAAAGTCTAACGAAGAAGAGAGAATCAATTTATACTAAAAGGAGAGGAAGCAGGAACCTCAGAAGCAAGCAAATGAATAGCAGCAAGACATAATAATTCATATCCTGTTAACAATGAAGCAGAAGATAAAATCTGGAAACCCTGAATGAGGCAGAGTACTCAAACCCCAGTGCCGCCTGGGGTAATCAGCTCCTCAGCACCACAGGCCACTAAGAATGAGCATAGTCAGTCTGGACCTAGAGACTGTCACACTGAGTGAAGTCAGCCAGCCAGAGAAGGGAAAGTATGGTATGGCATCCCTTATACGTGAACTGGAAAAAGAAATTACACAAAGGAACTTACTTACAAAATAGACTTAGAGAATGAAACCTATGGTTGCTGGTGGGGAGTGGGAGGAGGAGGAGGAAGGGACAGCGAGGGAGCTTGGGATGGACATGGATACACTGTTATATTGAAAATGAACAATCAACAAGGACCTACTGTACAGCACAGGGAACTCTGCTCAGTGTTATGTGGCAGCCTGGATGGGAGAAGGGTTTGGGGGAGAATGGACACATGTGTATACGGCTGAGCCCCTTCGCTGTTCACCGGAAAAGATCACAGCATTGTTTGTTAATTGGCTATACCCCAAGGAACACATGTATACCTGTGGTGGATTCATTTTGATATTTGGCAAATCTAATACAGTTATGTAAAGTTTAAAAATAAAATAAAATTAAAAAAAAAAAAAAACAAAGTTAAAAAAAAGAAAAAGTATGCAGTTTTGGTGCATGTTCATGAAGCTTCTTACAGAAAAAAAAAATACATTAAATTTTACAAGACCAAATATACATTTGAATAATTTCCACAAACTGTCATCAAAAAAGTCTTCGGTGTACAAAGAGTTATTGTAACTTGTCTTTTAGAAAACCTGCTTGTTTGGAATTCTTCCTTTGTGAAGGTTTTAACAAACAAGGTACTGCAGTAACACTGAGATGCTAAATGCTATATATATGGTCATGACCATTTATTCCCTTGTCAAGATATAACAGATGTGAATTTGACCATTTGCAGAAGTGAGGGGCAGAGCACTCAGAGATGACCTGCCAGGTCAACACAAAACCATGTCACCACTATTTTATGTTTTTTTACTGGGAAGTTGAGAACTTACCGCCCAGAAGAAACTGGCTTAACTGAACCAACGTTTTCAAACAGTTGGGCCTTTGCTGCCACACTGAAAAATAATTTCAAAATGCAAGTTTCATTAAAATCCATTAGAGAATCACACAGCTCAAAGCGAAATTCAGAGTTAGCAGTTAACCAAATAAAAAAATGAGTTAAAAAATTGTCCCCAAAATATGAACTGAATTTTAACTGTTTTAATACAGAAGTAAGTTTTAGATCTAGTTTCTAGTTCACCGAGTACCAGATGGGAATAAACCTATATCTACTTCCTCTGGGGATTGCACTGTCTGCATTTTCTGCACCTCAGAAAACTGGGGGAGCAGAAGAAAAGGAACCTTTTATCTCCCCACTCCACTTCTGGAAGTCCTGCTATGGACTCCATGGAGCCACAAGGGAAGAGTCACATCCACAAGACAAAACAAGAGCTGCTTTGTATTCTTATAGTTAAGACAAAACAAATTCAAAAACTGTTTCATGTATTTTTAAAATACTTGAACATACTTCCTATAAAGTGAAAAGAGAGAGCTCTGAAAATATGACCAATAAGTAAATTTGTGGATTCAAATCTTGTTTCAAAGCATGACAAGGGAAAGGCTACTATATGAAAAGTGAGACTATAGGGTAGAATGAAAAGAATTAAAACCAATGCAACCTAGTTAATTAGATAAGTTCCTATATTTACTAGAAGAGAATATAAATTTCTTTGAATGATGTTTTAATGAACTAAATATTTAAAACCTACCTTATTTCTTGAATTGACAAACCCTTCTCCCAGAACTGAGTCATTTGATAATCTGCAGGATCATTTTACATCTAACGCAGAACAAACACTGTCTATAATTTAAGTTCTATTTTATCAGTAAATCACAAAATAGAAGCTCTTCTATTTCCCTCACAAAGAATAAAGTTTATATTTTCTCGTCTCCTTTTACACATTTGGCTTAAAACTCATTTCCCTTAAGGGATAGAACTATGCATACCAGGGAATAAACAAACTTACACAAAATCTGGCTAATATTGTGGGAGCTGGATTTCCAACCACGAGATAGAACATATGTGAAACTCACTCTGAAACCAAAGGTTCTTGTTAATGGGATGAATGAATGAATGTAAGATGTTGTTCCTATGGAAACAGGCTTAGTGAAATGTCTTACCAGACTTTCAGTGAATAATTAAAAGGTCAGCAACACCGCCACATTACAACTGGGCATGGCATAAGAGGAACAGCACAGACTCAGCTGGAGAACCCCAGGTTAGAATCCTGGCTCCGCCACTTACTAGCTGAGTGAGTGTGGACTGGCTCCCTGACTTCCCAGGATGAGTTCTCCTCATCTTTAAAACAGCGTTCATACTGCCTCCTGCAGGAGGACACTGTGGTCCTTAAAAACATGTACAAGGACGGTCAGTAATAGCTCCCGCAGCATCTGGAACAGCTCAGCGAAAGTCAGAAACGTAAGAGGAAAAGGAGGAAGAATGTCCTTCTTTGGATTCTGCTTCCGAATTTACCCCGCACCCTGTTTTCTCCCATCTGCGCCCTCACTGCTCTTGTCTACACACCCCACCCTCCTGGCCTTTACACTTCAGGGTCGTATCCTGCTCTTAGAAGCACACTCTCTTGCCTTTCCTGCTCCCTGTTCTCCAGGAGTTGTTTAAATCAGTGAGTACTCAGGTTGGGGAGACAAATGGAGAGGAGAGGAGATCACCCAGGCTAGAAAACAGCCATATTTCTAACGAAGAGGTAGGACTGAGGATACGAGCAGTGGGTGTTTCGTTTCCAGACTCCAAACCACTATATTATACACAGGCTTTCACATCCTTAAAAGAAAGCCTGCTTCCAAGGAAAGTGCCTGAAGTGTGTACTAATGTTCACACCACTTGCAGAAGAGGACAGGGTCCTGCAGAAGTTGGTGGTACCCACTCTACGGATGAGTGTTCGGCTGTGGGAACCCTGAGGGTTCTTTTGCACATGCTCAAGCCCTGTGTACCCACGGGAGACACAGAAAACTCCAAACAAACACCCTGACACTTACACGGAGCCGGGGCGCTGGTAGCCGTTGCTGGAGGCGGTGTCCAGCCTTAACCTCCTGCACATTTTTGGAGGCAGATCGGGGTTTGGTGTGGCTTTGGGTGTCTCTTTGGAACCTATGGAAGTTAAGCTTTGAATGGATCCACTGTAGCTCTTGTTTCCTGAAAAGAAAGCCCAAGAAAACAGGCGAGGTGCTATTAGACAAAATAATAGCAATAACACAGTCCACAGGTGTAACAAAAGGAAGCCCTTGTCTCTGTGTCCAAATGAGAAGGCACAGAATGTTCTCCGAGCCCAGCAGCCCGTCTTTAAGGGGAGGAGATCACAATCGGAAGTAATTGCAAATACATCACCGCTCAGAGAGGGAGAGGTCCAGGAAAAATGCCGCAGCACACAGGAGGTTTAAAGCTCCCAGCTCAGGGACAAAGTGGAGAAACACCGTTTGTGCCCTTGCTGTTCACGCCCCCCTCCTGAGTCATCAAGCTCCACACGCCGGGAGGCGACGCAGAGACACGACATTAGCCCAGGCTCAATCCTGGCTTACCTTCGGCCGCAGAGACAGATCTGAGGGAGGAAGCCGAGGCTCTTTTCAGTCCTGAGAGCCCATAGGGCCCCTTCTTGGCCAGGTCGATGGGTGGAGACGCGTCCCCGGGACTGGTGACGGAGGTGACGCTCTGGCAGTCTGATTCCACGTCCGTTTTGGTTGCATCTTCTCGAGAACTTGACTCGGGACTCGTGGTCCAGAGACCAAGACTCTTCTGTCCGTTGCTGGGCGATGGGGACGCAATCCAAGGGATCCCGGTGGACTTCTCCCTGGGCTGGCAGGAGGCAGGCTTCGTGGTGCTGTTCTGCTCGGAGGAGTGAGAGGAGAGGGACTCAATGCTCCCCATGGGTGTGCTGTCAGGGCTGCTGCTGTAGGAATCGCCTGGGTGGGCCGGGCAGAAACAGGAGAGTCAAGGATGGGGCCCTTCTGATCTCAACCTCCCAAATGCTCTGCAGCCACCTGACCCCACTGCAGTGCCAGACCTGGATTAGAGAACTGTCCTGTTGTGCAGAAACGCTTTAAAACATGCATCTGAACTACACTATTCAAGGGAGGTTGTGTATGTGTCCCTATGAAATCATGTTTCTTCTTGAAGCATCAGCAAGGCTGACTTGAAATCAGACAAAATGTGCTTCTGAAATAGGACTCACCAGTAGGAGAGGCAAGATGCCTTGATGATATAATAAGAAATCAATGGAAAGGGGGAATACTGAGACATATTCCTGCCTTCTACTTTTATGATCCTAGGTGATTCCGAGTTACCATGTATCTGGGTCCTCCTGGTAGAAAAGGTGCTATTAAATGTCAGCAGCTCCACAATTTTTATTTTTATCATTTTTTTTTTTTTTTTTACAATTTTTAAAAGGAAAGCTTGTGGAAGAAAATAGGAAAGGATTTCTTTCCTTTCCCTGCTAAGAATATACCAACATAAGAAAACTTTCTATTTAACTGGGTGTATTTTTTAATGTTTCTAAAAGTTAAGGTGTAAGAAAAAACATGAGAGAAACAGTAAGGGAATATTCAAATACTGTATCTAAACAGCAATTGTGGGGAAAACTGAGGGTGGATGGAGAGGGCTGGGTGTACAAAATACAACGAAAATGGCCAAAGTTGAACTCATGCTTTGAGCTGAAGCTGCCACCCATCTTATGGTGGGGCTTGGCTCAGAATAAGAAGTTAGGGATAATGTGTGGTGCAGAATCTCTTTTTATTTCCTTTCTCTCTCTTTCAGACACTTTGATACCGGAGATATGATGCTTTAAGAACATAATGTGAAGGAAAGAAAGAAAGAAAATGACTGCTTGGGCCAGGCTCCCCGGCTTTCTTCCCGACCACTTTGACAACAGGACAAAAGCTGCTACAAAGTAGCACCCGATGTACTTAATCAGCTACAGGAAAGGGCACTGAGCAAAACCTATTTTTTTCCCCTTTGCAGCAGGAATGAATTGGCTTGTCCAAGATCTATTCTATGTGGTTGAGGGCGCTGGTGTTGGGAGACAGCGTCAGTAAGGACATTTCCTCTTTCTACCCAATTTAATTGCCCATAAGGTGGGATAGAGCTGAATTAACGAAGACGGCATCTCCCTGAGGGTGGGACACTTACTGTCGGGTTCTGCCAAACACGGTGTATACCTCCCCCTGGGCTTCCGGGAGCCCGAGGAGAGGCAGATTGCACGTGTCCTCCGGGATCCGGATCGAGACTGAGGCTGAGGAAGAGGGATGCTGGGGTCTGGGGCGGTGTGAAAAATCTACATGGAAGAAACATGGACCGAGGTCAACAGAAGGGTGACACTGACGTTTTCATCATAAAATAAGCTTTGAGTGTTATTAAATGATCTTAGAACTCTGTGCTCCTGAATCAGTTGCCCGGCAAGAAATAACCTTTCTAGAGCAATTACAACTTTCTTTTCCATTTACACTGAATAATGCTTCTCCTCTGGGTTTTTTATTCTTCCCTATTCCTCAGCACTGAAATTCAGATATTCCAATATTTTAAAGAAATGTGTCAAATAGCAAGGAATGTCTATGTCAAGACAGGCTGATTCTTTTCACTATTACAGTCACTCTTCCCCTTCATCCTGAACATAACCTGAGGGGAAGAGAACCCTGCTGTTATCATTCCCCAGCTAGCAGCCCCTGGCTTCTCAGAAGATGTTGGCATGCTACTGGCCCTGAGCTGCGAAGAATGTGACAAGCTGCAGGCAGGCGTCTGAGCATGGCTACAAGATGCAGCTGTGGACTCCAGGGATATGAAAGCACTTCCAGTCTGAGCAAGGCTCCAAGCCTATCCTACAGGCACTAGAAAGCAACTGGGAAGGAAAGAGGCACCCCCATCCTCTCACAAGGACGGTGTCAGACATAAATAAATCACAATGTTTAGACCTTCAATGGCTGAGTTCACTTAACAATCAGATCATTTTGGTCTTCCCATTTTCTCATTTTCATAATTATTCTAAGATCTCACTCCTAAAGAAAGCCTGCTTAGTGACTGGATATAAAGAGGATTTCAAGACTGTTCTCTGATTTTTATCTAAAATATTAGTTCTACTGTATAATGAGAATCTAATTCAAAAGAGATAAAAAAGTTACAATAGATTTAACCATAAAGTGATTCTAAAGTATTTTCTGAATACTGAGTAAAAACTTAATTTTGTAAATACTAAGGAAGAAAATATTGACAAGCAAATGATGTAGAAAGAAGGGAAACCATCTACCAGAGGATTTTGAGAAGTATGTAAAAACTGAATAAGAAAAAAAGAAAATAAAAGTCTGCATAAATAATTTATACAGAATTTATAAGACTGACACCATATAGGAACCCGAGAGCACAATGAGATCATAGATGATACAAGTGCAAAATTGCTTCTTAGAAACAAGATAACAAAATGTTATACTTCCAGGTGCAAATTCAGCCTACCTTTTCATAGTGCTCTATCAGAATTTCAACCACAATGTTCTGAAACTTAATATTCATCATGGCAGCCACAGTTTCTTCCTGTGCTCTCATTAGAGTTGGACCAAATATAACACCAAGGTTTGAGACTGTCATGAGATTTTGTTGGCTATGTAGGGACACTCTGCAAATAAAAGCAACAAAAATATTTTAAGTTATATGTTTAATAATTATGGAATGTTCTCATCTACCAAATAATGGTAAGATGTAAATATGATATATTTTAAGTATGTATGATACATAAAGATGTAAATATGATACATAAGATGTAAATATGCCACTACAGACTAAATTTCTCAGTCAGTCAGGTTCAGCCACTACCAGCTGGCATTAGAGGAGTATAGTATAAATAGATGTAAAAAGTTAATAAACATTAGTGCAATAAAACATAATTACTAAGGTTAATCTCTTAAAGGAAAAAGAAATCTTGTTTTCTTAAATCAAGTACAATTGCCCCCAGGAAACTACCAACTGTTTGGCAAGCCCTATGGTAGTATACTCTTTTAGAACAAATGGGTAAGAGGAGCCTGGTTGCGATTATATTTGGACTTACCAAACACATTATTAAGAAACTACTACTAAACATTTTCACAGATAACACTGTACTTAATTTTCAAAAAAGTCAGTTTTTCCTACTGTACAGATTTTAAAACAAGAAGCTCCTAAAGTAAGCATGATGTACCTGAGGTCATAGCAAATTAGGGACACAGAATTTTGTTTCAAGTTAGATCTCCTGACTACAAGTCAAGAGTCCCTGAGCTCCCCATGTCAGATGACTGATCAGGGCATGTTCCCATCCTGTCTTCCATCTATCCATCCATCCATCCATCCATCCATCCATCCATCTCCCACTTTCCCGAGGGCCTCCCAAGTGCTCAGCACTGTGTTAGGCAAACAGCAAGACAAGGAGATCTGGAAGCATTAGTACTGGCTTGAAAATAAAGAGTCTCTGAGATTACTGACCTTAGCAAAGTAATCCCAGTGAACTCTCAAAAACAACTTTGACTAGTTAACTAATTAATTTGGAGACTGAATGCATTCTTAAGCGGTAACCTCATTTTATTTAGCCAATCTTCTAGGGTAACCACTGCCTTTTCTATCTTACCTCCAGTGGAGCTGTGAGGATGAAAAATTCTAGTTAGGAGCACAACACAAGATAATGTTTATATATGACTGAGTATGCACACTAACTCCATTCTAGAAGCAAAAGTAAAATTTTATGAGGAATCCAGGATTCTGGATTATTCACCCAACATTTGATGTAGGGCAGGAAGAGCCGACTGTCCCATTGACTGAATTTACCCCTTGTGCCCAAGACAGCGTTAGCTAAGAAGATTCTTGGTTAGCATAAGAAGAATTTCATTCTAAGTTTCCTTTTAATGCAACCAAATATTATAAATTAATTGTTTAATAAGTATTAGCCTAATACATCATCTGTAAAGGCAGTGGGCCTGTCTGGATTTAAAGCTTGGGTCCTTCCAATGTGGAAGCTGGGTGCAACCAGCCTTGTTATTTAATCTCTCTTAAGGCTCCAGTTCCCTCATCTGTAAAGTATAAGAATAATAACCCTGATAGCAGCGTTGAGAAAATTAAATAAAATGACTTAAATAAAATATGATCTTAAAATAATATTCTTCTCTGTAATTAAATTGGCTCTGGGTATTCTTGCTAAAAAGTAAGAGTGCCTGGTAGTATACATAACCTAGTATAAGATTAATATGAAGCTCACTGGGAATAAATTTAGAAATCATAAAAAAAAAATCTGCTCTATTTTGAAAATGAAGTTGATAACCACATTCTTTGGAAGATGAAATAATTTGATCACCATATTCCTCTTCACTGAATTTCCCTTCTGCTGGGCTAGTCAGCTGATATAGATTCTTATCATCCCACATTTCAGCCAGTTCGGCACTCCATCCCCTCCACTTGTATATGAAGCACATTCTGAACTGCACTTTTAAAAATGTAAAGTTTAAGTCATAGAGGAGACCACATAAGGCCTTGTCTTAAAGACAATGCATTCTCAGAAAGAAGTCAATGATTTATACCATGTTTCAGAGCTAGTTACTGGCGATTTGTAATCAGTCATTGGTCCTTTAGGCCAGTGAGCAATCTAGGTCATTGATTTTAAATTCCCCTAAGTCAATAAGGTGGCCAGGGACCAAGATTGTTATCAGTTGCTACTAGTTTACTTAAGCAAACTACTAATGCCCGCCTGGATGAACACAAGTTGCAATCATGATTGCTGGGAGAAATATCAACAATCTCAGACATGCAGATGACATCACTCTAACAGCAGAAAGTAAAGGGGAACTAAAGGGGCCTCTTGATGAGGGTGAAAGAGGAAAGTGAAAAAGCTGGCTTGAAACTCAATATTCAAAAAACTAAGATCATGGCATCTGGTCCCATCACTTAATGGCAAATAGAAGGGGAAAAGGTGGAAGGGATGACAGATTTTATTTTCCTGGGCTCCAAAATCACTGTGGATGGTGACTGCAGCCATGAAATTAAAGGACACTTGCTCCTTGGAAGGTAAGTTATGAAAAACCTAGACAGCATATTAAAAAGCAGAGATACTACTTTGCCCACAAAGGTCCATAGAGTCAAAGCTATGGTTTTTCCAGTAATCATGTATAGATGTGAGTTGGACCATAGAGAAGGCTGAGCACTGAAGAATTTATGCTTTCAAACCGTGCTATTGGAAAAGACTCTTGAGAGTCCTTTGGACTGCAAGGAGATCAAACTAGTCAATCCTCAGGGAAATCAACCCTGAATATTCATTGGAAGGACTGATGCTGAAGCTGAAACTCCAATACTTTGGCCACCTGATGTGAAGAGCCACATCACTGGAAAAGACCCTGATCATGGGAAAGATTAAAGGCAAAAGGAGAAGGAGGCAGCAGAGGATGAGATGGCTGGATACCATCACTGACTCAACGGATAAGAATTTGAGCAAACTCTGGGACACAGTGGAACACAGAGCAAAGAGTTGGACCTGACTTAGTGAATGAACCACAAGAAGAATTAAGTAAGTCATTGGTGATGTGAGCACACATTCTACTGCTGCTGCTCAGTCAAAGGAGAATGACATTTTTAGGTTCAGCTAGGAATGGTGGTGAAGGTTGGGCAGAAGAATTTTCAGTACTCTTTAGTGGCTAGATATACTCTTTCTATTTCCTGTATTACAGTCACAATTAAAGGTGAAGCTTGTGTTCATCTAACATTCTGGATAATTAAGGAAAAATTTTATGTGACACTCATGAAGCTTTTAAAGTGTATTTTAAAAGGCTTTGCTAAAAAATTAGCTTGAATGTAGCAAGAGAATGCCCACTAAATGTTGTATGGTTAAGTTTCAAGAAAAGGACACACAACTCAAAAACATAATTCAAGACTATGTAATTCAGACCAAGGATAGTGAGTCCCTGTTCATTAGTTAAATGCCGACAAGGGCAATCGTTAACACTGAACTTGAAATGAAATCATTCCTAGTGGATTTCCTTCTTATTTCAAGGATGGCCAACTCATATTATCTTAAATCCTGCAAGTTAAGATGAGACTGATTAATACAGAGCACAGTTTCAAATGTGCATGGCTCACATTAGCATAAATTGGGTTACTACTTGTAGCAAACAAGGAAGGATTAATCATTTGACTGTGAACTGCAGTACTCATTAAGACAAAAACTGTTCCCATTTGTAAATCAGACTATAAGGGAATTCTTAAGTGAGTTTAAAACCTGAATTTGGATTTTTGTTTCCAGCAGCATGGTAGCTGAACTGAAATCTCTGAATTAAATGTGTGTGTGTGAATCAAGATAGATCTGTTATGGCTAATGCTACATGTCAAATTTGCTAGGCTGCAGTACTCCAATATTTGGTCAAACATAATTCTAGATGTTTCTGTGAAGGCATTTTTAGATGACATTAACATTTAAATCAGTAGGCTCTGAGTAAAGCAGACTACCATCCATTACCTGGGTGGGCCTCATCTAAACATTAATTTAGGGTCTTAAGAGAAAAAGACTGAGGTCCCCAAGGAAGAGGATATTCTGCCTCCAGACTGCCTGGATTTGGACCACAACATCAACTTCTCTGGGTCTCCAGCCTGCCTTGATTCAGCCTCCACAACTGTGCAGCCAATTCCTTGCAACCAGTCTGTCTCTCTTACATATATATGTATGTATACACAGACACACATACAACAACCTATTAGTTCTGTTCTCTGAAGAAACTTGATTAATACAATATTTATCAAAACTTTTAAATACACAAGAGTCAAAAAGATCTTCAGAAACCAAAGACACTAGAAATCTGGGGAAGGAAGCTAATATTCCAGTGGCATGTTGACCTGGTGGAACCTGGTGACCCTAGTAAAACAGAGACCTGGTCTTCAAACTTCAGGTTTACGATGCACCTAAAAGAACTGGGAAAGAACTATATACTCCTTCACATATTTTTAAGTTGACATTTCATTATAACAGTTGCAGGGATATAATTATTTGCATGTCATAAACACACAGATACACACACACGTAGATTATATCTTAAAAACCAACTGCTGCATCATTTTTCAAGCAATTAAATGGACTCTGATTATGGTAGCAAAGTTACAGCTCTAGCACCCCCTTCAGAAGACATGAATATCCTCAAGTTTAACAGATGAACAGGTAAGTGAGCAATCTAAGTCAGAGAATTACTTGACCAGGTGCTTTATCAGGATGTCCAGCATCTCTCTGTTTTTCTCGGGCAGCTTGTGCACCAGTGCATGTACAGCCTCCACCCGGTAGTTCTGGTCATCAGACTCTGTAACATAAAAAAAGGTTGCGAATATTCAAATTCTAATCATATAAACATTAATAATGTAAACATCATAACCACTTCCATCCGTCATGCCTTGTAAGCACTGCTTCACAGGGGTAAGTATTACCACTATTATTTCCTAAGGCTTAGAGTCACTGGGTAACTTGTCCATGATCTGCAATCACTAAGTAGAGAACTCAGTTCTATCTAATCCAGACCTATGCTCTTAGCCTCTGAACTGCATACTTCTATACAGTCATAACTCATTTCCTCCTTGGGTTTTGTTACAAAAGGAGAGGATACAGCTTTAGTAATATGAGCGATGGCAGCAGTTGTTACAACTGGTCTAATGTGCCAGACACCACAATACACTTTATCACTTTGAAACCTCTGAGTGACTCTATCAGACCAGAGGAAGGAGGTACTCTTTTCTAAATTTCATAGATTAAAAGACAGCAGAGAGTTATTTTTCTCAGGTGTCAGGATAATTGCACAACCAAAGGCCTAGTAGATTTTAAGCCCATGCTGACCATGGTATACCTGAAAAAAAAAATTATCTCAAGCAGATTCAGTCTGCAAGGAAAAAGCCAAGAGGCTGACAAGTTGGCTAGAGAAACTTGTAATGCTTCAGAAAAAGGAATCTATTTTACAGTCTCTTACTACAATAAACAAATTCTAGGGTGACTGCCCACCCTGCCAAGCCCTTTCTCCAGAAAGTGCCCACTGCACAGGGTTTATAAATGGGAACTTCATCTCTTCTGGGCACAGCTATCTGCACACAAGGTGAGGAAAGGGCCTGGTTTTCATTAGGCTAAACATGAAGTCTATCCCAGGAGTTGGAATGGAGACACCAAAACTCTGATCTGTCTGCTGGATTCGTGCAAAGGCAGATCATGTAAAACAAGGCAGACCATCACCAAATGTGCTCCCAAGTGGAGAAAAATCTGTCTGCAAATGAGGTAGATATGCAGCAGAGAAAAAAAATGAGAGACATGTGAAAAGAGCTGGGAGGGTGGATTGGAAACATCTATTCCCAACTTTGCGGTTCCTGGGTGCAGACCACAGTAGGCAGGACCCATTCTCTGCCAAGGAGTTCTGACAGACTCCCCTTAGACTCTGAGTAACTTGCCCTTTCTTCCTGAGCTAAATTTCTCTTGCTTGAAGCCAAATGATACCTATTTCTATTGACCCAGACAGAAGATGGATTCTTATACATGAGATGTGCTTTAATTATCATGGTAGTGAATAATAATATGGAGAAGGCAGTGGCACCCCACTCCAGCACTCTTGCCTGGAAAATCCCATGGATGGAGGAGCCTGGTAGGCTGCAGTCCATGGGGTCGCTAGGAGTCGGACATGACTGAGCAACTTCACTTTCACTTTTCACTTTCATGCAATGGAGAAGGAAATGGCAACCCACTCCAGTGTTCTTGCCTGGAGAATCCCAGGGACAGGGGAGCCTGGTGAGCTGCTGTCTATGGGGTTGCACAGAGTCGGACGCGACTGACGCGACTTAGCATTAGCAGCAGTGAATAATATGATCACTATTTGCCACAAAAGTGAAGAAAAAAAATCTTGTGACCAAATGTTGGCAGCAAAACAACCAGCTCACTGAGCCATTCTAGCTAACTGGATCAAACACATTTGTTATAAGATGAATTTCTTGTAACAAAGTGTTCTAGGTTAAGAGTCAAAAAACCTGGCTTGTAGTCTTGATATTGCTTTGAATTTACTAGTGTCCTTGGACAAAATCACTTGCCCCCTCTGGGTCGTGATTTCATCGTTAATAAAATGAGGTTGGATTATGTACTTTCTAAGGTCTCATTGTTCTTACAAGGATGGATTTCTATAAAGAGGAAGTAGAGTGCAGAGCCTTCAGGAGAAAGCTAAATGGTATAGATGTTCATGAGATCATGTGGTCAGTCATGCATGCAGGGCTGCACATCAAGGCCATTCAGCTTTATCTGACACTTTTAGCAGCAGGTAACACCTCCTGTGACATTACAATGTATGGTAATAAACTAATGCAGTTGATTTCTTTCTTGGATTGTGAAAAATACTCTTATTACAGTCATATCTCATGTATCTTAACAATGAAATGCCAACTCTTAACTGTTACAACTTGAGACTGGCTCAGATGGCGACCTAGCCCCTGAGCCCAGTGTTTTACACAACTCTAATTGCTCAGGTTACGTGACTGTCACTGGCCCCCTCCCCTGCTCCCCACAATTTTGAATTAAACCTGTTTATTCATATAACATTAAGGCAGTCACAGATCTAAAGAAACAATACAGATACCTGATGAGTTTGTGAGTGTGTGCGTGCTCAGTCATGTCTGACTCTTTGCGACCCCATGGACTGTAGCCCGCCAGGCTCCTCTGTCCATGGAATTTTCCAGGTAAGAAAACTGGAGTGGGTAGCCATTCCCTACTCTAAGGGATCTTCCTCACCCAGGGATTCAACCTGCATCTCCTGCACTGGCAGGCAGACTCTTTACCGCTGCAGCATCTGATCATCATCAATAAATATAATAAGAGAGAAAAGGTGTTGTTGCCTGCCAAAAATAGCTGACTCTTTCTCCAGATTTAGGAACAAAGCGTGTGAGCACAGTGGAGGCAGGGGCATAACTGATTGTACCTCTTTGTGGTCTTGTTTATTTAACCATGAAGTCGCTCTTGTAAGAAACTGACATTCATTAATCAAAGAAAATGTAATTTGAGTAATTAATTCCTCACAGCTCTTTCTAATCACACCATATATGCCACCCCAAAGAGTCTTACTAAGTAACAAAGTATTTTAGTTCATTCTGTGACTTCTCATAACCATATTGTAAACTATTAGTTATGAGAATGACAATTTCTTAAGCCATAGGTAGGAAAATGTTAACTAGCAGGTTTAAACTTACAACCTCTGGCAATGGCACCCCACTCCAGTACTCTTGCCTGGAAAATCCCATGGACAGAGGAGCCTGGTGGGCTGCAGTCCATGGGGTCACTAAGAGTCGGACACAACTGAGCGACTTCACTTTCACTTTTCACTTTCATGCATTGGAGAAGGAAATGGCAACCCACTCCAGTGTTCTTGCCTGGAGAATCCCAGGGACGGGGGAGCCTGGTGGGCTGCCGTCTCTGGGGTCGCACAGAGTGGGAAACGACTGAAGTGACTTAGCAGCAACAGCATAAAACTACATCAATTACAATGCATCCAATGGAAATATACTTACTAACAGCAACAATAAAATCTTTGTGTAATTTGTAAGTCATCAGTGGTTCTGCAAGGCACCTGCAAGAGAGAATGAAGCAGATTTTAGAAGAGCAGTTACCTTCTGATTTCCCCTGAACTTTCAGTGCTTCTGTGAGAACTGGGTGACTACATGTACAATAAAGTCCTACCAGGGAGTCGACAAGTAGCTCTAAAATGCAGACCTCAAAGATACCCATGTCCTGAGCACTTCTTGCTGTCACTGTATTAAAATGGGAGAGACTGGGGAATTATTTTTTAATACTTTGTGAGAACTATTGGACTACAGGAACAAATCACTCTCAGATATGGGGGCAATAGTTTCTGTTTTTGTTTTTTTTTTTTTAATTTGCAATTCAGCTTGTGATGTTTTATAAAAAAATATATGAAGACCTGAATCTGAATCTAATATGAAATAGAAATTATTATTTAGCACTCATAAACTATGGCAAAGTTTACTGTTTGAAACAAGCACATATAAATCCCAGAACACTGAATGTAACTGTGACCACTCTGTGCTAGTCGACCTCAAGTGAACGAGCTGTGCTAAGGAGGGAAGAGGACCCCATGGGGCTCCCTGCGGTCCAAGGTGCCAGCCCACAGGGGTGACCGAGAGACCACAGCAGAGCGGCAGCAGGCAGGCCCACCTCACCTGAGGTAGTTTTTCAGTCCACTTGTTATTGTCTTATTATCCCACAGTTCAATATCAATGTCCATGTCAGGGGGTGATTTAGGAGCTGAAAAGAATTAAAGTAAGATGTTTAAACTGTGCAATTCAAAATATCACGAGCACCATTAAGAAGATGGACTCAGACAAAAGTAGATCAAAGAGAGAGGCATGTATTTTTTAGAAGGCCAGCCGAGTTAACTTTCAGACTGTTGTTTGCCTGAGTTGGTGCAAAGCTCATTCTGACAATGAACCTCAAAGATTTCTTATGGAATGCAGTTTCTTAAATCAGATGTTTGCTAATTGCTAACATCACAGCACACTTACCAAGTGCTGGGTGTGCTTCTCAGTGCTTTATATGGGTTAACATATCAGATTCTTATAATTCAATGAGACTCCTCTATAAACGAGGAGGTGAAGGCACAGAGGGGTTAAGCAAATTACCCAAGGCCACAGAACTTTAAAGTGGCTGAATCAAGAGTCCAGTTCAGGCCATCTGAATCCCAGCACCCATAAATCTTACCGTACCTCAAGCTAATCAAAGAATACTTGAAGAAAAATTCAACATTATAAAAAGGGCCCCTTTACAAATTCTGATGGTCATCTATAATAATGGACATTAAAAATGAATACAAATATTAATTTTAGATATGACTTGAAAATACTCAAAGACAAGCAATAATCTATATCTCAAAAAAGCCTATGGTTTGACTTTTCTATAATAATGTAAAAGTTAAGTTACGGGCTTCAGCCAAAACTTACAAAATGTGGTATTCATGAGTTTCTGCACTTTGGAATTCACTCCTCCTATTCGGTAGAGACCTAAAATGGTGATGCCTAGTGAGAAGGAAAAAAATCACAAGAAAACGGCATAAGACACAAGTTTCAAGTACAGAATGTTAAAAACTCAGATATATGCCTACATAAAATCTGGAAGGTATGCATCCAATTTTACAGTCTAACTTTAGCAAACCTACCCTGGAAATATTCATCAGACATATATTTCTTAGAGAAGACAATGAACAGTGATTTGAAAGTCTATGAAGAGCTTTAAAATGGCAAAGTACAGCTGTCTATTCACCACTACCTGAATATAAAAAACCATCCAAGATGAGAAAAAATGATCAGTATTTCTCATATTATGTTTCCTCAATCATGGAGTCCTATGTGTTGAACGGATGTTGAACAGTTGGATGGAATTGCTAACTTCACTTTAAAGGTGAGAGGATGGGATTGACATATATACACTTTTATGTAAAAAAGAGATAACTAATAAGGACTTACTGTATAGCATAGAGAATTCTACTAAATAGTCCATAATTGTCTATTTGGGTTAAGTATCTAAAATGTGGTAGATATATGAATGTGTAAAACTGATTCACTCTGCTATATACCTGAAATTTACAACATTGTAAATCAACTATACCCCAATAAAAATTAAACAGAAATAAAGGTGAGAAGACAGATTCAGAGATTTTAAGGAAATAACTTGACCTCTCAAAACTTAAATGGCAGCACCAAACTTTGAATCTAAGTTTAAAAAATTCCAAAGCCTGATAGGAGGTTTTGCTTTAGGCAAGTTTTCCTGGAAGTAAAAGGCAACTAGAGTGGACTTCAGGACAGAGGTCATGACTAGAATGAAGACAGGTGCTGAATTTGTGATGGTGACGAAAATTACTCTGAGATATAATGCAGGGAAGGAGGAGAGCTGAATTCAAACTGCTCGGGAGTCTTATTTCCTATAGCTTGGAAAAAAATAATAATATCGGTCCATCAAAGTAAAGTGAGGCTGTATCATGAAACTTCATGAAAAAGAAGTATGTTTGTAGTATGATTTTGGCAAACTGAAGTTCAAAGTACAGCTATTTACATGTTTGTATAATTTATAAATCATATGTTTCTTAAAATTAAGCTCCTATTGATAGCAAAGTACATCCTGATTTGTGAGCAGATTCTATGTAAGAAGGGACCACACAACAGTAACGGTGTACCCATCAAGCAGCACTGACCTCTCGTTTCCACAGCTTGGATGCATTTTCTCACAAAGTTGAACCCTGCTTCATTTAAGTACACTGAAAATAAAAGAAAACCATATTAAGTGTTTATGATGAACTAACATTATTGCTTCAGTAGGCTCTACTGTTTCAGGGCTTGATGGCACATAGGTTGTTACAGAATTTATCAAATATTTTGGTTAGCATCTGATTTTTTATTTGGGGGTAGAAGTGAAAGAGGGAGGTTCATATTCATGAATGTTTTTATATCAACTCGGTTCATTAGAAACACAGATCTTTCACCGAAAGTAATATGTAAAACTGAGCCCATCCGTTTCCCCTAAAATTAGCATTATCCTTTACTATATATTTTTCTAGATGATAGAAGCAAATACAATAAAAATAAACTTTTACTGTGTGTTAATAATTATATTACAGAGGTATTCATGTGTTTTTCCCATGAGATTCTCCAAACAACATTATGCGGTATAGATAAAGCACTGCAATCTTTAGGTGATTTACCAAGTTGCTGAAAACTGCTTTTTTTTGTTCTAAGGTCTAGAGCCACATTTTAACTCAGGTCTCCTGAATTCTATGTACTATTCTATTTCATTTCATATCATATTCAAAATAGTTCAAAATATGCATAGTAAGTCCACTAAAAATCCTCTCAAAGATCCTCCATTGAAGTGAAGTGAAGTTGCTCAGTCGTGCCCGACTCTTTGCGACCCCATGGACTATAGCCTACTGGGCTCCTCTGTCCATGGGATTTTCCAGGCAAGAATACTGGAGTGGGCTGCCATTTCCTTCTCCAGGGGAACTTCCCAATCCAGGGATCGAACCTGGGTCTCCCGCATTGTAGGCAGACACTTTTACCGTCTGAGCCACAAAAATCCTCTCAAAGATCCTCCATTACAAAACTGCAATTTATTTTCATTGCTTTTTGACAGTTTTTCTTAAGGTTTAGAAGTCAGATCAAATTAGACTACTTGTTTAAGGAGAAAGGATTTAAAAATACCAAATAATAACCCACAGGGAAAATTCAAAAAGTTTTGATACTATAATACAAATTTTTACCAAATACAGTGACTATATGATATCTCTTTAATATTCCCAAATAATAATTTATGAAGACAAAGACAAACCATTAAAAAATTAAAACTGGTTTCCATTTAAAAATGGTGGATTAAACACATACAGGTAATGATATAGATCCACAAAAAATATACATCTAGAAAATGAGGCTAGAAAAAGGTGCCAGGAAAGATGAAAAACTTTGAAGAAATCCTAGGCATAGAAAATCACTGAAACTGAATTGACTGAAAGGTTTGAGAAATCTGAGATGAGAAATGAGAAATTGAAAAACTAGAGGTACTACACTGAGATGTCACCTCACACTGATCAGAATGGCCATCACACACACACACCAACAAAACAAAGAACAAATGTTGGCAAGGATGTGGAAAAAAACAGAACCCGTGTACGCTGTTGGTGGGAATATGAACTGGTGCAGCCACAGTGAAAAACAGTATAGAGGTTTCTCAAAAAAGGAAAAAAATAGAACTACCATATAACCCAGCAATTCTACTCCTGGGGGGGAATAAAAAACAAAACACGGAACACTAATTCTAAAAGATACGTGCTGATGTATGGCAAAAACCATCATAATATTGCAAAGTAATTGTCAAGATGTGAAAGAATAAACTGTGTTCACCAAAATAACCCTGCGTTTTTGTTTTATTGCCTTTGAACTTCCTTTGCTATTGCCTGAACCAGTATATGGAAGTTCTGGGATACACATAACACTAGCTTTGCTTAGAGCCAGGTGAACCTGGGGTTGGATCTCAACTCCATGGCTTTATGATGGAAGCGTGCCTATGAACCTTTATGAACACTATCCTTTCATCTAAGAGGGATGGGATGGGGAGGGAGGTGGGAGACGGGCTCAGGATGGGGAACACATGTATACCCATGGCGGATTCATGTCAATGTATGGCAAAACCAATACAATATTGTAAAGTAAAAAAATAAATAAATAAAACTGAGATTAAAAAAATAAAGAAAGAAAAAGAGGGACTAGGTAAAATAAATAAATAAATAAAAATGAGGGAAATCACACTACATATCTTAGAGGGTTGCAGTAAGATGAAGACAAAACCACATGAACTATGGAAGAGCAACAAGCATGGAATAAATATAATTAGATGCTGGATTCCTTCTTCATGTGCTGCTATGCACACATCACAGAAACAGAAGAAATGATAAAAACAGCAACAAAAAAAGTCAGCCACTAGTGCTAAGCAGAAGAAACAGACAATAGTTACTCTCCCACTTAGTAACTGTATTACTGGGGATAGTTTTGATTCTTTCTCTATCTCATTTTCCTCTTCCATAAAATAAGGATAACAGTAATACTGTCTACATAGGGCTATTCCTAGATGAAATATGTTAACATTTGCAAATCTCTTAGAAGAGTACTGAGAATATAGTGCTACAGAGTGTTGGCTCTTACCATCATCATCATTGTTATTGACTAGAGGAGAATGTAAAATTTAAATATGCAAATCACATGAACAAGGCATTCTTTGGGCAGGGATGAAATCACTGGGGATTGAGGTACTATCTGCTTGGAGCATTATTCTTCAAAGAGGCATCAGTTCAGTTCGCTTGTTCAGTCATATCCCCACGGACAGCAGCACAACAGGCCTCCCTGTCCATCACACCAACTCCCGGAGCTCGCTCAAACTAAAGTCCATTGAGTCGGTGATGCCATCCAACCATCTCATCCTATGTCGTCCTCTTCTCCTCCCGCCTTCAGTCTTTCCCAGAATCAGGGTCTTTTCCAATGAGTCAGTTCTTCACATCAGGTGGCCAAAATATTGGAGTTTCAGCGTCAGCATCAGATCTTCCAATGAATATTCAGGACTGATTTCCTTTAGGATTGACTGGCTTGATCTCCTTGCAGTCCAAGGGAATCTCAAGAGTCTTCTCCAACACCACAGTTCAAAAGCATCAATTCTTTGATGCTCAGCTTTCTTTATATTCCAACTCTCACATCCGTACATGACTACTGGAAAAATCATTGCTTTGACTAGATGGACCTTTGTCAGTAAAGTAACGTCTGCTTTTTAACATGCTGTCTAGGTTGGTCATAGCTTTTCTTCCAAGCAGCAAGTGTCTTTTAATTTCATGGCTAGAGTCACTATCTGCAGTGATTTTGGAGCCCAAGAAAATAAAGTCTCTCACTTGGTTCCACTGTTTTTCCATTTATTTGCCATGAAATGAAGGGACTGGATGCCATGATCTTAATTTTTTGGAATCTTGAGTTTTAAGCCAGCTTTTTCACTCTCCTCTTTTACTTTCATCAAGAGGTTCTTTGGTTCCTCTTCGCTTTCTGCCATAAGGGTGGTGACATCTGGTATCTGAGGTTATTGATATTTCTCCCGGCAATCTTGATTCAGGCTTGTGCTTCATCCAGCCCAGTGTTTCTCATGATGTACTCTTCATGGAAGTTAAATAAGCAGGGTGACAATACACAACCTTGACACACTCATTTCCCAATTTGGGACCAGTCTGTTTTTCCATGTTCAGTTCTAACTGTTGCTTCTTGATCTGCATACAGATGTCTTAGGAGGCAGGTAAGGTGGTCTGATATTTCCATCTCTTTACAAATTTCCCACAGTTTGTTTTGATCTACACAGTCAAAGGCTTTGGCGTAATCAAAGCAGAGGTAGATGTTTTTCTGAATTCTCTTGCTTTTTTGATAATCCAATGGATGTTGGGAATTTGGTCCCTGGTTTCTCTGCCTTTTCTAAATCCAGCTTGAACATCTGGAATTTTATGGTTCATGTACTTCTGAAGCCTGACTTGGAAAATTTTGAGCATTACTTTGCTAGCGTGTGAGTTGAGTGTAATTGTGCGGTAGTGTGACCATTCTTTGGCGTTGCCTTTCTTTGGGGTTGGAATGAAAACTGATCTTTTCCAGTCCTGTGGCCACTGCTGAGTTTTACAAATTTGCTGGCATACTGAGTGCAGCACTTTCACAGCGTCATCTTTTAGGATCTGAAATAGCTCAACTGGAGTTGCATCACCTCCACTAACTTTGTTTGTAGTGATGCTTCCTAAGGCCCACTTGACTTCACATTCCAGGATATCTGGCTCTAGGTGAGTGGTCACACCATTGTGGTTATCTGAGTCATGAAGATCTTTCTTATATAGTTCTCCTGTGTATTCTGTCACCTCCTCTTAATATCTTCTGCTTCTGTTAGGACCATAGGACCTAAAGGACCATGTTTCTGTCCTTTATTGTGCCCATTTTTGCATGAAATGTTCCCTTGGTATCTCTAATTTTCTTGAAGAGATCTCTAGTCTTTCCCATTCTATTGCTTTCCTCTATTTCTTTGCAGTGTTCATTGAGGAAAGCTTTCTTAATCTCTCCTTGCTATTCCTTGGAACTCTGCATTCAAATGAGTATATCTTTCCTTTTCTCCATTGCCTTTAGCTTCTCTTCTTTTCTCAGCTATTTCTAAGGCCTCCTCAGACAACCATTTTGCCTTTTTGCATTTCTTTTTCTTGGGGATGGTCTTGATCACTGCCTTTGTACAATGTCATGAACCTCCATCCATAGTTCTTCAAGCACTCTATCAGATCTAACCCCTTGAATCTATTTGTCACTTCCATTGTATAATGTAAGGTATTTGTTTTAGGTCATGCCTGGATGTTCTAGTGGTTTTCTCTACTTTTTTCATTTGAATCAGAATTTTCAATAAGGAGTTCATGATCTGAGCCACAGTAGACTCCTGGTCTTGTTTTTGCTGACTGTATAGATCTTCTCCATCTTTGGCTGCAAGGAATGTAATCAATCTGATTCCAGTGTTGACCATCTGATGATGTCCATGTGAAGAGTCTTCTCTTATGTTGTCGGAAGAGGGTGTTTACTATAAATAACAATGAGCAGACACATTCTCTCATTGGAACTAAACAGATTACAGTAGCTTGGGACTACCGTTCACCTATATTTGTTGCCCCTTCCTGTAGGATGGTTGTGTTTCTCGGCTCTCACTAAGACAGTTTGGTCATATGATGTATACTAGCCAATGAAACATGCACGGAAGTGACAAACATTATCATCCACCAATCAGGAAGAACTGATATGTAGGAGCTTGACATTTCCTAGTCCCCTCTGGCACAAGATCATCAAAGTTAGAGAGACAAGGTACTCCATAAGCTTGGATTTTAGAGTAAAAATTATAAACAAGAGAATCACAGCATGATCAAGACATGAACCTTCACTGTGGTAAGCCTCTCAACCACAGCATAACCTGGTGTTTCTGATTTAATTATATATAACTTCAACAGTTTTCTACTCAAAAAGGACTAAATTAAAAAAAGCCAATCCCACACTCTTAGCTTTTACTTGCTTAACTGGAATGTAGCAGAGGTTTTTTGGCTATTGACTTGACAATTCCTACAAAAAGACATCAAAAGGCAATAATAGCAGTACCCATTCGTGGCTGCCTTACAAACTACTACTCTTGCCTTCACATAAGAATTCAGCAGTTTCTGCTGAGTCTGAGGAGAAGAAGATGATATGGCTTAAACAAGCTCCAGAATCCTCTGTCTCCAGGTGACTGATGTAGGAGGAAGTCCCAAGGAAGTTCCTCCCTTACTTCCCACTTCTGAGGGAAGTAAGGAAGGAACACATTCTGTAAAGGAATCCTTTCAATCTTCCAAAGCCATGTAGGCTATATTCCACTTAGTATGCTAGTGCTAAAGAGAATTCAACAAAAATAGGTCTTTACAGCTTATAAAAGTCCTTATGCAGGACTTCCCTGGTGGCTCAGAATGGTAGAACGTCTGTCTACAATGCGGGAGACCTGGGTTCAATCCCTGGGTTGGGAAGATCCCTTGGAGAAGGAAATGGCAATCCACTCCAGTACTATTGCCTGGAAAATCCCACGGACAGAGGAGCCTGGTAGGCTACAGTCCATGGGGTCGCAAAGAGTTGGACACAACTGAGTGACTTCACTTCACTTCTATAGCTTATAAAAGAAAGACTGGGAACTCTTTAGTGTTCAGATGGAAAAACTCAGTGTAAGGGGTTCTTCCTAAGTAAGATCACAGCATTGAAGGCTGATAATTTATACTAACTTTTCTTTAGTGGAGGGCAAGTATTCCTGTTGCAGCAGTAGAGAGGGGAGTATAGCTGTCTGTATGAAACGTGGACTGCTCAAAGCCTCACAGAGCAGGCACCCAAGAAATGCTTGCTGATCACTGGCTGGCTAGTTACTGGTTTGTAGCTGACTTGCTCTACCCTCTGGCTTCCACAAGGGTTAGAGCTTATCAGCCAACAGAAGCTGCTTTGGTCAACTCTGCAGGATTCTTACCCCAGCACTGTATCTCTCTGTGAAGACCAGGGTTAGGCAGAATACAACTATCACAAATTTCCAGGATTTGAAATCCTATAGTATTAATAATACTTGGCTTTAACGGGTAAAGCAGAAGATAGGCTAACTTAAAGAACTCAATTTATTCAATCAAAACTTAAAGAGAAACATTATTATTTTTCCCGTGATAACTAATGAAGGCTCAAGTTTTTACTGAAATCCAAGTAAAGTTTTCAAAAGGCAGTTTAGCAAAACAAAAAGCTATTAATCTCAACAGAATTCCAAAAGCCATGAGAAAAAGAATAGTCTTCCGTGCAGCTAAAAGTCAAAGTCCTTGTATCTTTAATTTCCTAGTAATTAAAAACCCAGCATTTCCTTACAGATGTAATCTACTTGGCCTTACAATACATTACCAGGATTGACAAAACAAAGCAACACTTGCCTTCACTTTTGAATTCACATTTCTAATCTGCCATTTCAGATTAAAAGGCTCCTATCACACACAACTAATATCATAGTACATGTGGCTGGAAAGAAACAGAAGAAAATGAGTGCATTTATGGGCATTCATGGTTCCCACAGGACCTTTTCTCTTCTCCCTAAAGGTGACTGCAGCCATGAAAATAAAAGATCCTTGCTCCTTGGAAGAAAAGCTATGACCAACCTAGACAGCATATTAAAAAACAGAGACATTACTTTGCCAACAAAGGTCTGTCTAGTCAAAGTTATGGTTTTTCCAGTAGTCATGTATGGATGTGAAAGTTGGAATATAAAGAAAGCTGAGGGCCAAAGAATTGATGCTTGTGAACTATGGTGTTGGAGAAGACTCCTGAGAGTCCCTTGGATGCAAGGAGATCAAACCAATCAGTCCTAAAGGAAATCAGTCCTGAATATTCATTGGAAGGACTGATGCTGAAGCTGAAACTCTGATACTTTGGCCACCTGATGTGAAGAACTGACTAATTGGAAAAGATCCTGATGCTGGGAAAGATTGAAGGTGGGAAGAGAAGGGGACAACATAGGATGAGATGGTTGGATGGCATCACTGATGTGATGGACATAAGTTTGAGTAGGCTCCGGTAATTGGTGATAGACAGGGAGGCCTGGCGTGCTGCAGTTCATGCGGTCGAAAAGAGTCTGACAGAACTGAATTGCAGCACGCCAGGCCTCCCTGTCCATCACCAACTCCCGGAGTTCACTCAAACTCACGTCCATCGAGTCAGTGATGCCATCCAGCCATCTCATCCTCTGTCGTCCCCTTCTCCTCCTGCCCCCAATCCCTCCCAGCATCAGAGTCTTTTCCAATGAGTCAACTCTTCGCATGAGGTGGCCAGAGTACTGGAGTTTCAGCTTTAGCATCATTCCTTCCAAAGAAATCCCAGGGCTGATCTCCTTCAGAATGGACTGGTTGGATCTCCTTGCAGTCCAAGGGGCTCTCAAGAGTCTTCTCCAACACCACAGTTTAAAAGCATCAATTCTTTAGCACTCAGGATGTGATAAATTATGCAAACACATGGACCCTTGAAGTGCCATTTTTCTGAAAGACATATCAATTTATAATTATACCTGGTGGCAAAGAGATGCTTCAAGTGCCTAAGACTACAGGAAAGCTGATTTCCAAAAGAAAAAGTCTTTACTACAAGAAGAAGTATAATCTCCCTCCATCACAGCATAAGTATATGTGATAACTTTCTCATTCAAGTTACCTAATTATGATTAAAAAAAAAAAAACAACACTAGTTCCAAGGTGCATTAAGTATCATGTATATTCTGACTGACTTGATCACATCCTATTCAAAAGCTCTATTCAGTATCATACAGATGTTCATTTGTTTTTCAGGGAGGACTGTCCTTGAGAAGGTTCATTTGAATTTGAAAGGACTATCTTTATACTGGATTTGAACAATGAAACCAGTATTAGAAAACACATTTCAAACTCTAGACAAATGCAAATTACACAACAGATTACTTTTTAGGTAATTGTTTAGAATGAACATTCAGTACTTATAAACCTCTTAATGGCTGGTTAATGTTTTTGTGATTAGATAAAAGTGGGCAATGAAAGATATACCAATCACTCAGATTGTCAATAAAGAAAGAAATACAAGAATAAAAACTGGGAATATTTTTAAAATCTTTAACATTAAAGGTATTTAAAATTATGTATTTTCTTTTGGTAATTTTTGAAATTAACCACTAGGAAGCACTTCATTCAGATAAAATGACAGGCTTTGCATATACTCAATATTTATGACTTTCAAATGAGTGCTTTCCGAGTTTTTAATCTATGCTCCATTCTAACGTATTTTAATAGCAATATAAAAGTCAGGGTTATTAAGGCTGTTTTAAAAATAAATTTAGACATTATGAGAGAAAGTCAATTAAGTCAAATAAAATTTGAAAGTGCTTTAAAGGATATACATACAACCTTAGAAACATATAAAACTTGATTTTAAATGTCAAATAATTTGAATATTATAAATTACATATGAAAATACTCTAAACTAACCAAGGATTAAAGGTGGCAGATGATTAAAAAGGATTCAGAGTTATGATGGGAAATACATAAAATGTGTTCATTCAGAATGGTTTGATACTAAGGATTCAGTAATGAAACAATGACAACATGTTTTCCTATGTATCCCAGGTGTTTTGACCATGTCCTTAAACCTCAAGATCTTGTACACAATTTCCTAAAATTAGCAGTGTTCATGTGTTCAATCTTGTAAACTGGAGCAGAAAAAATAAAAGAAGCCTTCTATTGCCATTTAAAGAAAATCAAACTAAATATTAATTGCCTCAAATCTCTTTCTGGGATAAAGTAGGGTATATACTTCTAAGTAATAAATACTAAATAAATAATTAAATAGGTTACTATCAAGTCCAGTAGTTAGTGGTTTTAATGTGAGAAACTTCTTTGAATGAAAATTTCAAATTTGCTGAATAACATCATATCAAAGGTGTATTACTAATATTTTCCAAAGTTAACTCCTAATATTACATAATACCTCTGTGATAAAAGTAACTATGTGATGGAGGTTGAATCAAGATGCTGACTTGGGAAGATGCTGATTCTACCTCCTCCCACAGGCACACAAAATCTGCAACTATACAATGGATCAATTTCCTCTGAAAAAGACCCAAAAAACTAGCTAAAACGTTCCTCAACAAAGGATTAAAGGACAACATCAACATGGGTAGGAGAGTCAGAGGTGCAGTCTCACCCAAAATCTCACCTCTGGCACAGCAACCCGGAGGTGCAAGAGACCTCACACATGTGGAACTTCTCCCTGAGGAGCTGGGGGTTTGTGCCCTGTATCAGGCACCCCAAACCTTACAACCTGCATGGGAGAGATGAGCTCCCAATACTTTTGGCTTTGAAAACCAACAGGGCAGATGTTCAGAAGATGCAAAAGGCTGAAGGGACTGAAAAGTTCCCTCATGCAGAGCAACTCACACCAGGACTCAGCACAAACCCAACAGTGTGGAAAGCTCCTAGACCATATATGAAGGAGATCCATTAGTTAAGATTGAAGTCTCTGCCCAGAATGCAGAGGTCTGTGAGAACCTCCTGAGACAGAGGAGCTGATATTTTTGGGCTTTCCTATCACACTGCTAGAGCCATAGGACTTGCCTTCTCTCCACGTGCTCCCTGGTCCCACTGAAGCCAGGGGGCTTACCCGCATGTCCCTGTGGTCCTGCTGCAGCCTGTGATCTCACCTGCCCCCCATGTTCCTGGGGCCTCACTGTGGCCAGTGGGCAACCGTGCACTCTTGTAGCACCGGTGCAGTTAGCAATCTCACGCTAGGCTCTCCTGGGGCCCACTGAGCTGTCAGGAATGTTCACTCCATACAGGAGACACACCTTGACCACCTGGCCATGATCCAGAGATGACTGGATTTCTGGGCCTTATGGGTCTGAAACAACTGAAGAGACAGTTCATGGTAGTGAACCATCACCACAATATAGACAGTAGACTGAAACACACCCCTGGACTTCCTGTGAAAAAAGCTCTAATTACTTGTCCCAGAGCTCAAGTGAGCGGAAGGCTTCCAGTTTACCACATATCTAGAAGCTGCAGAGGAGCTCCCAGACCAGAGAACACAGACTGCGGGAGCCATCTTCACACCGTTCCTTGGCCTGTAACAGCTCACCTATACCTGCCAGAGAGCAGCTTATACGTTCATTTGGAGCTCTCATTTTGGCAACTGTCACCAAGGGAACACCTCAGAACCACTTGAAGCTAGCAGGGGTTATAACAGCGGTCACATAAAACTGTGTATATATACATATACACACATACACACACATTTTTTAAAAGCTGATTCCCAAAGGTCTACATTCCAAACAGCCTAAAGCTAAGTGGTGAATTAGATCCCTCTCTGTGAAACACTGATAGTGACCTATCAAGAATAAAATTAAACTACTTAGATAATTACAAATGCTCCAGAGACAACAAAGAGCTAGGGCAGGGCTGAAAAAGAAGGTTCATCTCCTACAAGTCACTCCAACAAGATTAGAAGTAACTGCTTTGCCTAATTCATGGAAACAAACACAGAGAGACAAGCAAAATGAGAAAACAGAGGAATGTGTCGCCAACAAAAGAAAAGACGAAAATTCAGGGAAAAAATCTCTCACTGAAATGCAGGTAATTTACCTGATAGTTTAATGAACATAAACAAGCTCACTGATCTCTTGGAAGAACAGATGAATACAATGAGAACTTCCACAAAAAGATAGAAAATATAAGTAAATACCACAAATAAATCATGGACCTCAAGAATACTCTAACTGAAAAGAAAAATATACTAGAGGGTTTCATTAGCAGACTAAATGAAGCAGCAGAAAGGATCAGCAACCTGGAAGACAGGAAAGTGGAATTCATCGTAACAGATCAGAAGAAATAAAAGTATTTAAGAGACCTATGGTACAATATCAAGAGGAATAACATCCTCATTGTAGGAGTTACAGAAAGAGAAGAGAGAGAGAAAGAGGCAGAATATTTAGTTCAAGAAACAATGCCTAAAAACATCCCTAACTAGGGGTAAGAACAGACACTGAGGTTGAGGAAGCATGGAGCATTCCAAGTAAGATGAACCCAAAGAGATCTACACGAAGGCACATTATAACTAAAATGTCAAACATTAAGACAAGGAGAGAATCATAAAAGCAAGAAGAAAAAATAACTTGTTATATACAAGGGAAACATCATAAGATTAGCTGATCTCTTAGCAAAAAATTTACAAGCCACAGGGAATGGCATAATATATTTAAAGTACTGAAAAGAAAAACCATTCAACCAAAAATACTCCACAGGCAAGGTTACTATTCAGAACAGAAGGAGAAATAAATAGTTTTCTACTATTTAATAGTAAAGGCTAAACATCATCAACACTAAATCTGCCTTACAAGAAATGTTAAAGGAACTTCAAGATGACAAAGAAAGCCATTAAATAGTAACAAGAAAACATAAGAAAGTCAAAATCTCATGAGTAGAGGCAAACATATAGTAAAGATAGTGAATTAACCATTTATAAACCTAGAATGAAGGTTAAAAGACAAAAGCAAGTAAAATTAACAATAACTACAATAATTAAGGGAAACAAAAACAATATATAACATCAAAAATATAAAATGAGGGTGGGAGAACTAAAAATTTTTTTAATGTTTAGAATGTGTCAAAACTTAACTTCCTCTCAGCTTGAAATACATTACTATACACACATACATACATATGTTTTTTTATATATGAATTCCATAGAAACCACAAACCAAAAACCTATTGTACAAACACTAAAGATAATATATACACATAATGTGAAAAAAAGTCATCAAATCACAGGAAAGAGAACCAGAGAAGAAAGGAACAGAGAAACTATAAAAACAACTAGAAAACAAGTCACAAAATGACAGGAAGTATTAATCAGATCAGATCAGATCACATCAGTTGCTGAGTCATGTCGGACTCTTTGCGACCCCATGAATCGCAGCACGCCAGGCCACCCTGTCCAGCACCAACTCCCAGAGTTCACTCAAACTCACGTCCATCAAGTCAGTGATGCCATCCAGCCATCTCATCCTCTGTCGTCCCCTTCTCCTCTTGCCCCCAATCCCTCCCAGCATCAGAGTCTTTTCCAATGAGTCAACTCATCACATGAGGTGGCCAAAGTACTGGAGTTTCAGCTTTAGCATCATTCCTTCCAAAGAAATCCCAGGGCTGATCTCCTTCAGAATGGACTGGTTGGATCTCCTTGCAGTCCAAGGGACTCTCAAGAGTCTTCTCCAACACCACAGTTCAAAATCATCAATTCTTTGGTGCTCAGCCTTCTTCACAGTCCAACTCTCACATCCATACATGACCACAGGAAAAACCATAGCCTTGACTAGACGAACCTTTGTTGGCAAAGTAATGTCTCTGCTTTTGAATATGCTATCTAGGTTGGTCATAACTTTCCTTCCAAGGAGTAAGCGTCTTTTAATTTCATGGCTGCAGACATCATCTGCAGTGATTTTGGAGCCCCAAAAAATAAAGTCTGACACTGTTTCCACTGTTTTCCCATCTATTTCACATGAAGTGATGGGACCGGATGCCATGATCTTCATTTTCTGAATGTTGAGCTTTAAGCCAACTTTTTCAATCTCCACTTTCACTTTCATCAAGAGGCTTTTGAGTTCCTCTTCACTTTCTGCCATAAGGGTCGTGTCATCTGCATATCTGAGGTTATTGATATTTCTCCCAGCAATCTTGATCCCAGCTTGTGTTTCTTCCAGTCCAGCGTTTCTCATGATGCACTCTGCATATAAGTTAAATAAACAGGGTGACACTATACAGCCTTGATGAACTCCTTTTCCTATTTGGAACCAGTCTGTTGTTCCATGTCCAGTTCTAACTGTTGCTTCCTGACCTGCATACAAATTTCTCAAGAGGCAGATCAGGTGGTCTGGTATTCCCATCTCTTGAAGAATTTTCCACAGTTTATTGTGATCCACACAGTCAAAGGCTTTGGCATAGTCAATAAAGCAGAAATAGATGCTTTTCTGGAACTCTCTTGCTTTTTCCATGATCCAGCAGATGTTGGCAATTTGATCTCTGGTTCCTCTGCCTTTTCTAAAACCAGCTTGAACATCAGGAAGTTCACGGTTCACATATTGCTGAAGCCTGGCTTGGAGAATTTTAAGCATTACTTTACTAGCGTGTGAGATGAGTGCAATTGTGCGGTAGTTTGAGCATTCTTTGGCATTGCCTTTCTTTGGGATTGGAATGAAAACTGACCTTTTCCAGTCCTGTGTCCACTGCTGAGTTTTCCAAATTTGCTGGCATATTGAGTGCAGCACTTTCACAGCATCATCTTTCAGGATTTGGAATAGCTCAACTGGAATTCCATCACCTCCACTAGCTTTGTTTGTAGTGATGCTTTCTAAGGCCCAGTTGACTTCACATTCGAGGATGTCTGGCTTTAGGTCAGTGATCATACCATCATGATTATCTGGGGTGTGAAGATCTTTTTTGTACAGTTCTTCTGTGTATTCTTGCCATCTCTTCTTAATATCTTCTGCTTCTGTTAGGTCCATACCATTTCTGTCCTTTATCGAGCCCATCTTTGCATGAAATGTTCCTTTGGTATCTCTGATTTTCTTGAAGAGATCCCTAGTCTTTCCCATTCTCCTGTTAATAACTACTTTAAATTTAAATGGACAAAACTTTCTGATCAAAAGCCAGAGCGGCTAAACATATTTTAAAAAACACACAATCATATAGTGCCTACAAGAGACTCAATTTAGATCTGAGGACACAAACAGATTGAAAGTGAAGAGATGAAAAAAGATATTTCTTTCAAACAGAAGCAAAAGGAAAGCTGGTGTAGGTATATTTACACTAGACAAAATAGAAGTTAGAACACAGATTGTAATAAGAGACAAAGAAGGGCATTACATAAGGATAAAGGAGTCAGTCCAACAAGAGGTCATAATATGTTTGAACATATATTAACTAATAGAAGGCCACCTTAATATAGGAAGCAAATATTAACCCACCTAAGGGGAGAAAAATAACAGGAATACAATAATAGCATGGAACGCTAACACCCTGATTTCATGAATGGACAGATCATTCAGACAGAAAATTATTAAGAAAACATTGGCCTTAACATATTAGATCAGCTATATTTATAGATAATGTATAGAACATTCTATCCAAAAGCAGCAGAATATACATTGTTCTCAAGTACACATGGAACATTCTCCAGGATGTATTACATTTCAAGCAACAAGACAAATTTCAATAAATTTAAGCAGACTGAAATCATGTCAAACATTTTTTATAACCACAATGGTATGAAACTAGAACTAAGAGAAAACTGAAAAAAATCACAAATATGTGGAGATTAGGTAACACACTACTGAGCAACCAATGTCAATGAAGAAATCCGAGGGGAATTCAAAACTAATTTTAACAATGGAAACAGAAATACAACATTTCAAAATCCAAGACAAGGCAAAAGCAATTTTTTAAAAACTATTATTTTTGGCTGCCCTGGGTCTTCACTATGGCGAGTGGTCATCTTCATTTGTGGCTCATAGGTTCTAGACTACAGGGGCTCAGTAGTCACGGTGAGTGGGCTTAGCTGCCCTGCAGAATATAGGATCTTTGTACCCCTACCAGGGATCAAATCTGGATCCCCTGCATTAGAAGGTGGATTCTTAACTACTGGACCACCAACTAAGTCCTGGAAGAGGGAAGTCAGGCCTACCTAAAGAAAAAAGACAAATCTCAAACAATCTAACTAGAAAAAGAAAAACGAAGTCCAAAGGTAAGAGGAGGAAGAAAATCATAAAGATTAATGTGGAAATGAATAAAACAGAGGCTAAAACTATAATAATAAAAAGGATAAAAATCAAGAGCTAGTTCATTGAAAAGATAAACAAAGATGACGAACTTTTAGTTAGACTAACCAATAAGAGAGAGAAGGCTCAAACAAAGCAAGAAATGAAAAAAGGAGAAATTGCAGTGATACTAAAGAAATACAAAGAATCATGGGGGTCTTCTAAGAACAATAATATGACAACAAATTGGATCAGTTCAGTTCAGTTCAGTTGCTCAGGCGTGTCTGACTCTTTGCGACCCCACAGACTGCAGCACGCCAGGCCTCTCTGTCCATCACCAACTCTCAGAACTTGCTCAAACTCATGTCCATCGAGTCAGTGATGCCATACAACCATCTCATCCTCTGTCATCCCCTTCTCCTCCTGCCCCCAATCCCTCCCAGCATCAGGATCTTTTCCAATGAGTCAGCTCTTCGCATCAGGTGGCCAAAGCATTGGAGTTTCAGCTTCAGCATTAGTCCTTTCAATGAATATTCAGGACTGATTTCCTTTAGGATGGACTGGTTGGATTTCCTTGGTGTCTAAGGGACTCTCAAGAGTATTCTCCAACACCACAGCTCAAAAGCATCAATTCTTAAGCGCTCAGGTTTCTTTATGGTCCAATTCTCACATCCATATATGACTACTGGAAAAACCATAGCTTTGACTAGATGGATCTTTGTCTGCAACATAATGTCTCTGCTTTTTAATAACCTGTCTAGGTTAGTCATAGCTTTTCTTCCAAGGAGCAAGCGTCTTTTAATTTCATGGCTGCAGTCACCATCTGCAGTGATTTTGGAGCCCCCAGAATTAAAGTCTTTCAGTGTTTCCACTGTTTACACGTCAAATGATGGGCCAGATGCCATGATCTCAGTTTTCTGAATGCTGAGTTTAAGGCAAATTTTTCACTTTCCTCTTTCACTTTCATCAAGAGGCTCTTTAGTTCCTCTTTGTTTGCGGCCATAAGGGTGGTATCATCTGCATATCTGAGATTATTGATATTTCTCCCGGCAATCATGACTCTAGCTTATGATTCATCCAGGCTGGCATTTCACATGATGTACACTGCATGTAAGTTAAATAAGCAGGGTGACATTATACAGCCTTGACGTACTCCTTTTCCTATTTGGAACCAGTCTGTTTTCTATGTCCAGTTCTAACTGTTGCTTCCTGACCTGCATACAGATTTCTCAGGAGGCAGGTAAGGTGGTCTGGTATTCCCATCTCTTTAAAAATTTTCCAGTTTGTTGTGATCGACAAAATCAAAGGCTCTGGCATAGTCAATAAAGCAAAAGTAGATGTTTTTCTGGAACTCTCTTGCTTTTTCAATGATCCAGTGGATGTTGGCAATTTGATCTCTGGTTCCTCTGCCCTTTTTAAATCCAGCTTGAACATCTGGAAGTTCACAGTTCATGTACTGTTGAAGCCTGGTGGGAGGATTTTGAGTATTACTTTGCTAGTGTGTGAGATGAGTGTAGCTGTGCAGTACTTTGAACAATCTTTGGCATTGGATTAGAATGAAAACTGACCTTTTCCAGTCCTTTGGCCACTGCTCAATTTTCCAAATTTGCTGGCATATTAAGTGCAGCACTTTCACAGCACCATTGTTTAGGATTTGAAATAGCTCAACTGGAATTCCATCACCTCCACTAGCTTTGTTCATAGTGATGCTTCCTAAGGCCCACTTGATGTCACATTCCAGGATGTCTGGCTCTAGGTGAGTGATCACACCATCATGGTTATGTGGGTCATGAAGACCATTTTTTGTATAGCTCTTCTGTGTATTCTTGTCACCTCCTTTTAATATCTTCTGCTTCTGTGAGGTCCATACTGTTTCTGTCCTTTATTGCACCCATCTTTGAATGAAATGTTCCCTTGGTATCTCTAATTTTCTTGAAGAGATCTCTAGTCTTTCCCATTCTACTGTTTTCTCTATTTCTTTGCACTGATCACTGAGGAAAGCTTTCTTACCTCTCCTTGCTATTATTTGGGACTCTGCATTCAGATGAGTATATCTTTTCTTTTCTCCTTTGCCTTTAGCTTCTCTTCTTTTCTCAGCTATTTGTAAGGCCTCCTCAGACAACCATTTCGCCTTTTTGCATTTCTTTTCCTTGGGGATGGTCTTGATCACTGCCTTTGTACAATGTCATGAACCTCCATCCATAGTTCTTTAAGCACTCTGTATATTAGATCTAATTCCTGGAATCTATTTGTCACTTCCACTGTATAATATAAGGTATTTGTGTTAGGTCATGCCTGGATGGTCTGGTGGTTTTCCCTACTTTTTTCATTTGAATCAGAATTTTCAATAAGGAGTTCAAGATCTGAGCCACAGTAGGCTCCTGGTCTTGTTTTTGCTGACTGTATAGAGTTTCTCCATCTTTGGTTGCAAAGAATATAATCAATCTGATTTCAGTATTGACCATCTGGTGATGTCCATTTGTAAAGTATTCTCTTGTGTTGTTGGAAGAGGGTGTTTTCTATGACCAGTGTGTTCTCTTGGCAAAACTCGGCTAGTCTTTGCCCTGCTTCATTCTGTACTCCAAGGCCAAATTTGCCTGTTACTCCAGGTATCTGTTTTCCCATTTTTGAATTCCAGTCCCCTGTATTGAAAAATCCATCTTTTTGGAGTGTTAGTTCTTCAGTTGTGTCCGACTCTGTGCGACCCCATAGACGGCAGCCCACCAGGCTCCGCCGTCCCTGGGATTCTCTAGGCAAGAACACTAGAGTGGGTTGCCATTTCCTTCTCCAATGCATGAAAGTAAGAAGTGAAAGGAAGTCGCTCAGTCATGTCCGACTCAGCGACCCCATGGACTGAAGCCTACCAGGCTCCTCCAACCATGGGATTTTCCAGGCAAGAGTACTGGAGTGGGGTGCCATTGCCTTCTCTGGTAGGTCTTCATAGAAGAGTTCAACTTTAGCTTCTTCAGCATTACTGGTTGGGGCACAGGAATTGGACAACTTAGATCAAATGGATAAATTCCTAGAAACATATAACCTTCAAGACTGAAATATAAAGACATAAAATATCTGAATAGATAGATTATTAGTAAAGCGATTGCAAAAAAAAAAAAAATCCCAACAAACAGAAGTACAGCATCAGACGGTTTCACCTGTGAATTTTATCAAACATTCAAGACTGAATATCTATCCTCAAACTAATCCAAAGAGTAAAGAAGGCAGAACATTTCCAAACTCATTTTATAAAGCCAGTATTATCCTGATAACAAAAACAGACAAGGACACATAAAAAAGGAAAATTACAGGCCAACATCTCCAATGAAAATAGATGTAAAAGTCTTCAACAAAATATTAGCAAACTGAATTCGTATATGCTGCATGCTTGGTTGCTTCACGACTGTGTGCTAGTTATGCGCAACTCTTTGTGACCCTATGGACTGTAGCCCACAAGGCTCCTCTGTCCATAGGATTCTCCAGGTAAAAATACTGGAGTGCGTTGCTATGCCCTCTTCCAGGGGATCTTCCTGGCCGAGGTTTTGAACCCTCCTCTCTAGTGTCTCCTGCATTGGCAGGCAGGTTCTTTAACACTAGTGCCACCTGGAAAGCCAAACTGAATTCAACCACATATGAAATTAAAATAAAGAGGAAAATAAAAAGAAAAAAAAAGGAAAGGATGATCATGATCATCAAGTGAGACTTGTTCCAAGGATGCAAAGCTTGTTCAACCTCTACAAATCAATAAACATGATACTCATACTTACAAACGAATCATAAAAAATGTACTGTCTCCATAGATGCAGAGAAAGCATTTCACAAAATTCAGCATCTTATTATGATAAACACTCTCAACAAAGTGGGCATAGAAGGTACATATTTTGACATAATAAGGGCTATATATGACAAGCCCACAGATAATATCATACTCATTGGTGAAAAGCTGAAAGGTATTCCTTTAAGATTATGAACGATATAGAAGAATGTTCATTGTAACTACTTTTATTCAATATAATATTGGAAGTTCTAGCCACAGCAGTTAGGGGAAAAAAGAAATAACAGGAATCCCAACTGGAAAGGAAGATAAAAAAATGTCAGTATTTGCAGATGACATGATACTATATAGAAAAAAACAAACTATAGAGTCCACCAAAAAAAGAAAACAAACCACCTCTTAGAACTAACAAATGAATTCAGTAAAGTTTCATCATACAAAATCAATATACAGAAATCTGCTGTATTCCTATAACTCATTACAAAATATCAGAAAAAGAAATTAAGAAAACAATCACATTTACAACTACATAAAAAAGAAACACCCTGGAATAAATTTAAACAAGGAGGTGAAAGACATACACTGAAAACTCTAAGACACTGATGAAAGAAATTAAAGATGACACAAATGGAAAGGTATACCACACTTATAAATGGGAAAAAGTAATATCATTAAAATGATCATACTAGCCAATGCAATTTACAGATTCAGTGCAATCCCTATCAAACTACCAAAGGCATTTACCACAGAATTAGAACTAATAATCAATGATTTTATGGAACCATGGAAGAATCTGATAAGGCAGATTTCAGACAAAAGAATCATCAGAAAAACAAACCCCTAAATGAGTAAATAAATAAATAAAGCTGGAAGTATCAAACTCCTTGATTTCAAAGTAAACTAGAAAGTTACAGTAGTCAAAAGACTATGGAAAGGGCATAAATACAGACACATAAATCAATGGAAGAGAGTAAAGGGTCTAAAAATAAACCCATATATTCATGGATAAATAATTTATGACAAAGGAGTCAAGAATATAAAATGAGAAAAGGCAGCCTCCTCAATAAATGGTGCTTGGAAAACTGGACAGACACTTGCAAAGAAATGAATATAGTACCACACACAAAAAATCAAATTGAAATGAATTACAACTTAAACATAAAACCTGAATCCATAAAAATTCTAGAAGAAAATGTAGGCAATAAGCTCCTTCGTATCAGTGTTGATATGGATTTTTTTATCTGACCTCAAAAGCAAAGGCAACAAAAGCCAAAATAAACAAGTGGGCCTATATGAAACTGAGTAGCTTCTGTACAGCAAAGTAAATCATCAACAAAATGCATCGGTGACCTACTGAATGAGGGGGAAATAGTTGCAAATCATATATATGATAAGGGGTAAATATCAAAATATATATAAAGAACTCAAACAATTGAATAGTAAAAAACAATTTACTTAAAAATGGGCAGAGGATTTATATATTTTATTCAAAACACATACAGATGGTCAATAGGCACATGAAAAGACATTTAACACCACTAATCATCAGAGAAATGCAATCAAAATGAGATATCACTCACACCTGCTAGAATGGCTATTATCCAAAGGACAAAAAAAGAAGTTTTTCAGAGAATGTGAAGAGAAGGGAAACTTTGTAAACTATTGGTGGGAATGTATACTGGAGGAGCAACTATGGAAAATAGTACAAAGGTACCCCAAGGTTTAAGAACCAACTACCATAAGATCTAGCTATACCACTTCTGAGGATTTTTCCAAAGAAAATGAAAAATACTAACTTGAAAAGATATATCCATCTCTATATTCATTGTGGCATTATTTACAATAGCTAAGATATGAACACAATCTGAATTGACACTGATGGGAGAATTGGATAAAGAAGATAAGGTATATACACAAAATGGACTACTGCTCGGCTATAAAAAAGTAAATTTTTTGTTTGCCATTTGCAACAATATGGAGGGAACTCAAAGGCATTTTGTTAGGTGAAATAAGTCAGAGAAGGACAAATACCATATGATTTCACTTATATGTGGAATATAAAAAATAAAACAAAGAAAAAAGAAACCAAACTCAGATTCATGGTTATCGGAGGGAAGGGGTTGGAGGCTGGGGGACAACTTTATGGTGACAGATGGTACTAGACTTACTGCAGTAATCACTTTACAGTTTATACAGAAATTAATTATTTTGTTGTACAGCTGAAACTAATTTGTTATTTTTGTTGTTGTGGTTTAGTTGCTCAGTCCTGTCTGACTCTTTGAGACCCCATGGACTGTACCCCGCCAGGCTATCCATGGGATCCCCCAGGCAAGAATACTGGAGTGGACTGCCATTTACTTCAACTAAAAAAAAAAAAAAAAATCTACATGATAACATTTCAAATAATTATTAAAACAACTTACTTTCTTCTTTCTTGCTAATAATCGCAGGCAGGGTATAAATCTAAAAAACAAAAGAAGTCAGCCAGTCATCTGCAGTTAAGGAGCCACAACAGACAATGACCAGGGTGGTACTGGTTCAGTGATATAAACAGGGAGTGTCTTGATTTCAGGTTCTACCACTACTGTGTGCACAACGCCCTCCTCCAGTCTTGCCTCCCACTCCTTTTCCTCCCTTGCTGTCCTGCCCTCGGCAAAGGTTTATGCCTTTCCCTCTGATCTAAGCATTTCATTCTATTTTCCAACACGAGGCACAATCTACTTTCTTCAGGAAGTACCTCATGATGGATGCACCTGATTGTTTCCTCCTCAAATTACCTGCTTGGCGTTTTTTCTCAGCGTGTACCCTAACTTGTGCTTGTTAAGCTATCACACTGTCTTCTAAATTTCCTCTAGGTCAGGGCTTGCCTCTCAACTATTAGCAGTAAAGAGACAAGTTGCTTTGTTTTTAATTTTTAATCCATCACTGACAGATTATTTTGTAAATTACCAAAAAAAAAAAAAAGTAAATGTAATAAACAATCAAGAATAGACAGTCTAAATTTTTTTATTATTAAATTCAACAGATATAAAATGACTTCTAATTGCTACAAAATTTTCCAGATCCTTAATCATAATCTCTGTACTCAGTGTAGCCTGGTAATAGTTTGTAGGATAGATTCAAAATCTAGGGTCCACACTTTGTGTAGCTCTGCTGTTGCACAGGCACTTTTCACAAGTTCTTTGCCATTTAAAAGACAGTTTTCAAGAGACAGGCTGGTGTCTTCTACTGGCTCTGTGAGCTCATCCCTCTAAGCCCTCAGTGCCGTGTGCATCACAGACGTCATCAGTGATGTATTCCCTTTTTTATATAAGCCTCCCTGATCATTTCCAGTAAATTTATGTCAACATCAAAATATCTATGAGAAAAATGGGGATCTGGATTGAGGGAAATGTCAAGTTACAAACAGTTTTATCAAAGGAGACTTCTAACCTGTGGTCTAGGTTACCCTGAAATTTGTTCATCATGCTGATCATAATACCTCACACTGGCCTTGCAAAGAGTAGACACTCAAGAACTAGCAAAATAAAGCAATCCAATCAATGTAGCCAAATAAAATTACTTTTTGAAAGTAATTTTAGGGTTTTAAATTAGTCCTAGAAGTCTCCCTGAAAAATAAATTCAAAAGTTGTTGTTATGCGCCAGTGACACAACATTAGAAAACAGTAAGAGTCTCTACTCCTGATTTGCTATTTTAATATTTTCAAATATACTATATATAGGCATATAAATTTTTTTATATGTACTTTGCAATTATTAAAACAATAAAATCAAAATTAGAGAATGTGTTGTATTCCTACCGGTTCCTTTCCATCCATGGCTTCAAGCCAGAGTTTTCGATTAGCTTCTGAAAAGGCTTGCAGTGTGATGATCCCATGCCTATTAAAAGTAAGTATTATATATATTCAATTCACTTATTTATGCCTTTAAACATATGCTGTTTATTTAAATTCTTAGTTAACAATAAATTAAAATTTGAAGAAAAAGCAGGAAAGATAAAACAATGAAAAGAGAGCAAACAATATAGATAGGAGAGAAAAAAAGAAATTAAAAAATTGAAAAGAAATTCTAAGTGTTTTAGGTATAAGACTGTCTGAAGGAGGCTAGTCTCAAACTAATTCCCCTAAAATGAATGAAAAGGATGACAGAGCCACAGTCATTAAACTTCAAAACCACCTAAACATTCCATAAGATGTGAATAATTAAGAATATGACCCAGGGTATTATCATCTAGTCACTAAAAATAATGATAATGAATATATAGAAATGTGAACCTCCCTGGTGGCTCAGACAGTAAAGCATCTATCTACAATGTGGGAGACCCGGGTTCAATCCCTGGGTTGGGAAGATCCCCTGGAGAAGGAAATGGCAACCCACTCCAGTACTCTTGCCTGGAAAATCCCATGGATGGAAGAGCATGGTAGGCTACAGTCCCTGGGGTTGCTAAGAGTCAGACATGACTGAGCCATTTCAGTTTCATACAGCAATATGAGAAGCCTTATACCATAACTAGTTAATTTTACAGAAGACAATAAGACCCAAGTGTTTATACAATGATCACAGTATTACCATTAACACTTCAAAAAACAACTCTCTCCCATGTGCCCATTCTGAAATAGCTACTTGAGGATGTGCTTCAAGAAAGAGCAAGCAAAAGGAGAGATGAAATCAGTATGAGAGAAAAAGACAGAAAATCCAGGAAAAAAGTGAAATTAACCTAATGAACTATGCAAGCTGTTCACAGGATAAACAGAAGCTTAGAGGGCTCTGTGACAAGGTAAACAAGAAGGAAATCTCATTTAAATATTGTGTAATGGGGAAGCCAATTACAAGCCTAGAATGAGCTAAAACTGTGACAAAGGGATATGTCTTCATGGATACAGGAAAATGGATCATTATATTGATAAGAAATGGAGAAACTGATTAGAAAGATCAAAGTAATTTTATCTTGGGTAATTTAAGCCAGTTTAAAACAGGAGTAATAACAACAATACTTGTAGGCTGTTTATTGTGTGCCAGGCACTGTTATGTCTCCTTCATTAACCTATTTATTCCTCACAACAACCCTTTGATGTGCGTAGTGACTAGCCTTGTTTTACAGATGAAACAACTGAAGCACAGGGTTTAACAGCATGCTCCAAGGTTTTATATCTAGAAAGCACTGAAAAAAGAAAAGAAAAATCACTAATATGTTAGTTTTCATCTACACAGAAAAATCAAGAACTTCCTATCACGAAATTATTAAAACCAATGGACATAGATTGATATATAAAAAAATTATTCATCTTTGCACTGCAGTTTCAACCATAAAACAAAAATGAGTTTCTACTAATGAAAGAATGCTATTCAAAATTTCAATGAAAAGAAGACACCCAAAAACAAAATGGGGGAAAAAAAAGATATATAAAATCTTAAGGGGAGTTCAATTCACCATTGTTTAACTAATAACTTAATAGAACTCCAGTCAAAAATCCCGAAGGAATTTTTGGAGAGAAAAGCAAACTTGCTCAGCAGATCTACAAAGTATAAAGAACACAGGGCCAAAGCAGCTAATACTGTTTTAAAGAAGCATAAGAATGGGGCCATGTCCTACTAAATAATTATAGTCTATAGTATATGTAAGCTATGGTATATAACGGTGTATACAATATGTCAGAATGTTATATATATATGTGGTATATATTCATGCGCAAAGCTAGAGTATTCAGAAGTATGGTGGTAATACAGGGGAAGAATAGATTATGGAATACAACAGAGATCAAGAAACATACTTACATACTTTTCCTGACTTTGTTTCTATTCTACTTGAAATGATAAATGAGTACAGCTAAACAGTTCAGTTAGACGACGAGCTTGGCTGCACAACCTTTATGTCTCTCCCAATATCCTGTGACTAAGAATGCCCAGAACAGTGCTGTGTGCATGGAAGGCACGGAATTTCACTGGCCGAAGGAAGCTTACGGCAAATGCAGCAGTGTCTTTTTTCATACTTTGGCACAAGGCCACTAGGTTTCAAAACTGCACAGAAAGGCTGGCCCAGGAGCCATGAACAATGCTGTCAGGCTCCTTCACTGGGAAGGGGAGCTTAGTCCACAATGTGTGCTTTTGACCAAGACAGTCATTTACACGATTTTTCAGATTCTTCACTGCATGACATTACCCTTTGGTAGCACTCGGTGTATAATTTATTTTTTTGAAAGCATCATGTAATCCATATTTATTGAATAAACAAGTGAGAGAATGAATTAAACATATATTGCTTTTTAAAAAAGAGACTGAAAAACAAGCACTTTATGCTGGTTCATATTTATAGCTATACACAGAAAAACATTAATCTAAACCAAATTAAAAAATACAAAGTGAAAAGTTCAAACCTTTCGACCACTTCTATGTCAAAGCAGAATCGTTTATCAATTGAATCTGTCTTTCGTCGGATACAAGATTTTAATTTAAACATTTCTGGTGAGCTAGTAACAAGGCCATTCTGAAACAAGAGGTGGAACATATTTTTGACATGATGACAGAGTGAACTGAAATATATTAAATATACCATATAAAGTTTCCATATTAAAATAACTTAGAGTACAGTTTATGTATAAAGATCATAATTATGCCCTGTTTCAATAAATATTAATACAAATATGTCTGGCTAGTGTTAACTTCCCAACTGTAATACAACAAAGCATTTATTAATAAATTAATCACATATATATGTTTTATTCAAAGAATTCTGAGAATTCTGTGCCTATCACCCTTCAACATATTTACTTATCATGTTAAATTATACTATAATGTGTATATATTTGAATGAGAGCTGTGCAGTTTTAAATGACAGCTGACAGTTGACTCCAAATCTCAAGAGAGTTACCAAAATAATAAAGCTCTAGTAGATACTTGTTATAACGCTATTACTATCATGCATACCATGTGATTCTTCTGCTGGTAACCAATTGCTAGTCTGCTTCTGAAACTAAACCTCTTTGCACAGAATCCAACATAAGCTCAAGTCATAATTCTCTTCTATACCTGAAAAGCCATTCAATTTTAAGGAGACTATTTACCTAATGCCTGGTTAATTCTATTGTCTCTGGTTGCAAATCTTATAGATTTATTAATAGAACTCTGGCTTGGTCTGTTTATTATCTCACTACTGTCCAATGAACTCACTTCTGGGCAACAGCTTTTCTTACGAAAACTTGAGTAGAAACTAAGGTGTGATTTACAGCATTTAACAACTTCTCGTGATCATAGCAATCTAAGATTTCTTTTTCTCTGGTATGTGCTCCTTTGCTTTATATCTGTCACTTTGAATCATTAGACTCTATTGAATGCCCAAGCACAATAAGTTTCAGTTGATATATTTGAATATGTGCCTAAATTAGGTCAACATTTACTACTCCATGATCTATACCACAAATTAGGTGGGGAGTCACTTACTTTCTACCATCTTTATCTTCTAGTTCGTTAAAAGGAGGCGAGCCTCAATAATCTTTAGGATGACTTCCAGCTCTAGGACTCTCAGATGATGGCTCAGTCATCTTATCTGTAGGTCTCATCGTCTGCCATATTCATATCTTAACTCACAAAAAGATTGCAGACTACATGCAATAAAGGTGCTGCACTCGGTGGCACTTCCTCAAACAAAGTGCACTTAGTTTGTACCGTTCACCACCCGTGTGAGACATTCAGTGACTGACTGACTTCAGGGGTAAATGAGCACTCACTGATTTCTTTTGAGAAACTTTGTTGGCCAGCATTTCAGTAAGAAGGACTCAGTGCTTGCAGGGACTGTGGCATGCAGGGACAAACACGGGCTCCCACAGGAAACCACCGGGAAGAAAGAGGTGGACTCCGTGAGCCTCAACCTGCCCCTGACAACCTCTGTGGGCTGCTGGCAAACCAACACCACAAACGACTCTGCTGCCAGGAATGTGAGATGCCATCCACCAAGGTGTCCGTACATGTAATGTAACTGCGTATAAAGATTCACGGCCAAAGTGAAAGAGAAGTACTGGCTGTTCTTTTTAAGTCATCAAGGTCATTTAAAGTGAAAGAAAACTTTTGTGACTTTTCAATTTTTAAAACCTGTGAACATGTTTATTAGAAAAATACGTGCAAAAGATTTTTATTTCCATTACTTAAATAACAAGTTCAGTTAAAAAACAATAGAAAAAAAAATGACTCACCATTTTCCCACTGGACTTCATCTCTGAAACACTCATTGTAAAAGTTTTACTTCCTTTATCATATGTACAATAATGTTTAATCCATGTAAAACCAAGAGGTCCTAATGAAAGGAAACAAACAATACAGACTGTTAATATATGAGTTGCATCCAAGTTTGTGCAGTTTTCGATGCTATGAAGTACAACTGAGGATTTCCATAGACCATGCAAGTCAGGAATGCTTACTGTGAGTGAGAAAGGCCAGTCTGTAGCTAGAGTGGTGTAGGGTAGAGTGTCTTGCAACCAGACAACTTGGCTTAATTTGCAGCTCTGACACGTAATTGGTACAATCAAGAGTTACTTTAGCTCTCAGCTTCAGTTATCTCGTCTGTGAAAGTGGTTTACCCATGGATGTGGGAAGGATGAGAAGGAACAGTCTGAGGTGCTATAACAGGTCTCCTTACATCTTCCTTTATCGTCTACTTTCAAAATTGCCAGAAATACCCTGCTCAAAATTTAGCCAGGTCATTTCATCCTTTTGTTCAAAACTCTCCAGTCATTTCCCACATCTCCCCAGATAGGCTCCAAATGATCTGGATAGAAGGATATTATTGGTCTTACTGCCTTTTGCCTCCTACACTCAATGCTAGTTACACTGGGCCGTGCTGGTCTCTGAACATGGAGAATGCATTTCTACCCCAGAGCATTTCCACTCACAGGATGACTCTTCCTTCAGATGCCTGCATGACTTACACTGTCACTTCCTTCAGGTTTTTTCCTAAATGGCCCTTTCTGTAGAGATAGCTAAAATCACAACACCTTCACCATGATATTTCATTTCTTATCTCTCTCTCTCTTTTTTTTTTTTTTTTGCTTTACTTTCTTCTCAGCAGTTAACAGGTATATGATCAACACTTTACTAATTCATCTTATTTACTGTCTGCATCCATCGCTAGAATCTAAAGCTCTATGAGAGAAGGAACAAGTGATGTTCTGTGGAATAGCATATTCTTAATCCATAGAACAGGGCCAGACACATAGTTGCTCTTCAATAAAGATTTGATGAATGAAGGAATGAATTATTCATCTTTCTCTAAGACTTTATTGACCACAGAGCTGTTCCCTTTTAACACTAATCTGAAAAAATTAAATTCAAATCTCTCTTTAAAATGAAGGGTTGGTTTCCTTGGTGTCTCAGACACTAAAGAATCCACCTGCAATGCAGGAGACTCAGGTTCGATCCCTGTGCCAGTAAGATCCCCTGGAGAATGGAAAGGCAATCCATTCCAGTATTCTTGCCTGGAGAATCCCTTGGACAGAGGAGCCTGTGGGCTTACAGACCATAGGGTCAATGGTGCTAGTGGTAAAGAACCCACCAGCCAATGCAGGAGCTGTAAGAGATGTGCATTTGTCTCCTGGTTTGGGAAGATCCCCTGGAGGAGGGCATGGCAACCCACTCCAGTATTCTTGCCTGAAGAATCCCATGGACAGAGGAGCCTGGTGGGCTACAGTCCAAGGAGTCAAACACAACTGAAGCAACTTAGCATGCATGCATGTATAATGTTCACTTTCTTTTTCCCATAAATATAACCTCGCTGGGGTATGCAACCCTTTCCCACTGCATACCACTCTGTCATCCAGTGTTCTCCTTAAAAACTGGTTGATGCTGCTTCACCTGGGCAAACGGATGAATCACAAGTTCAATTATCTCATGACCTCGGTAAAAGACTTCATCTTTCCCACAGGGAAGCCAATTATCTTGCACCCAAGTGCCCCAGTGGGCTGAGTGGGTTGAAAGTGGAGCTTGTTTCCTAAAGCTTCTTCACACAGGGGCCTGTCTGGATTAACACCTGGATCTCTCTAGCAACAATTATATACAATGTTATTGCTGGCTGGGTTTTATAACAATGTATTCAAAACCAAGAAACAGAATTGTAAAAATGTACCTCTTGAGAAAAGTGTTTCATGAGCCATTTGAATTTTTTTCTGTAATAATAGTGCCCTTGGTGTCATATGTAGCTTGAATACTTAAACCACTCCAGACTTTAAAATTATGGGGTGCAGCTCTATACTTGGTAATCACAAAGGATTACTGCAATTAACTTCAATTCTGTTTTGGGACTATTTCACACTGTAATACTTAATAATACTTGTTGATAACTCTGTTACATGTGGTGTAAAATACTTAAAGGCTTATATTTTATTAGTGGAGAGTGGCTGGATAGAAATCCTTATAGTGATTTTACTACTTAGGAATCAATTTATGAAGCAATATTAGCTATAATTTTTAAATAAAGCTGCTACAACACTCTGATGACCTATTAGACCCAAGACCTTTCATCCTGCCTCTATGTTAACTTCAGAACCCCATGCATTTGGTCTTCAACAGTGCTGCACAGACATGCTGCTTTCTTTAAAGTTGCTTGGCACCAGGCCAGTGCAGATGTTCTTAGGCAAGTGATTCTGAAGTCCCTAAAAAAAAGTCTGGGAAAATAAAATTTATTACAGCTCTGAAGTTGCAAACCAAAACAAGTTTAATTATCTTATCCAGTGATCATCTGAGGTTGCTGAGATGATGTCTGTGGATTGGGAGGGAATTAACATTCACTGGATACCTACTAAGAGTCAACATTTTATCTAGAAACTTTCAAAGTCAGACATTATAAAGAGCATTTTACATAAAAGAAAATAAAGCTTAAGAGCAGCAGATGGTGCTGCTTTCTTCATTAAGAGGGCATGTGGTTGGAGTTGTTCTTTTTAGAGGAACAATACTTCTCAGGAGTTGTTTTAAGAATTAAATGATATAAATACAAATTGCACAGAATAAGGGCTCCTGGAAGTACAGTGGTATTACTATGCACCACTACTGATAACAGAGACATTCTAGATACATTATCTCTAATTCTTACAATGTTATTATGAGATTAGATATAAATATCCCTCTTTTAAAAATGAGGAGACTGAGCTCAGAAAGTTCCTTACCCAGAATTACCCAGTTAACAGGTGGCATAAAATTCCAATATAGCTCTATCTGACTCTGGACCCCATGCTCTTCCTGCTTAAACTGGAATCTACCAGAATGCAATTCACTGTATACCTGGAGGTGGGTAACATACAAACCACATACTCAGATGAAGTGGAGTGCTGTGTCTAAATAGCAATCATCTGCTACCATCCCATTACATCCATCTCCATTTATCAATCAGTTTATAGCTCTGATATTTACTATTGATCACTGGTTGCTAATTGTGTAAGTCTATCTGTCTTATACCTCCCACAACTGAATTAACATCTTGGAGCCATATTCTTCATCTCCTCTTCTGTTCTCCACAAGACTTACTCAGTGATAGCAAGAGCACAAGCAGTGTGTCTTAGTGAAATGGTCAGATTTTCTTAATATAAATGCTCTCAAAGATTCCAAGAAGAAAGGGGCTTTGAGTACTTTTTCCTCATAGAAAGATAATTCCAAAGCATATAATCCCATTCATTTTCCCTTTTAAATCCCTAGGCAAAAGGAAGAAGTGAGGGTGGTAAGTGGGAATGAAAGGAGTGAGGGATTACAGTGAGGCAAATTAACACTTTTGAGAGTGATGAATACATGTGTTATGTTGACTGTGGTGATAGCTTCATAGGTGGATACAAGTGACAAAATTGATCAAACTGTACATTTTAAATATGTGCAATTTATTGCATGCCAAGTGTGCCTCACTAAAGCTATAAAAACAGCACAGGCAGATATACAGTAAAATGGAGATGGATGCTGTCCTGGGAACAGGAAGAATGTCATAAGAGAGGATGCTACAAATAGAGAGGAGCCTTGAATGCCATGCCTGACCACGGCCATCACAGGAGAGGCACAACCAAGCAAGCACTGCAGAGGAAGCTGCTGGAAGCTCTCTGAGAACGGACTGAGGTCGACAAGCCTGGAGGCAAAAAAGAACAGTAAGGAGGCCAGTGCAAGACTATGGAGATGGAGAGAAGGTACAGGTTCACAGGTTATTTAGGAGATAGACAGATTTGGTCCCAGGCTACAGAGACACTGGAATTGAAGATTTACCTGAGTTCTGTAGCCTAAAGCAGATGTTAGAGGGATAGGAACTCTCAGAGAAAAGGTCAGTGCCACAGAGGGCCTTATGATCATTTCAGACTGACCCAGAGAAGAAGTCAGGTATCTGAGAATAAAAGATATCAACATCAGACAGGTGCATAAAACACTGCATTCTGTCTATGCATCCAGACCCCAGATTATTCAAGGGCTTATGCTTTTAGTATGATCCAAATGTCCAACAGCTGGGGAATAGGTAAGCAAACCTTGGCACCATCCAGTGGATGGGCTACCAAGTCATGGCTGAACAGGACATATGTGAAGATTATGTACACAAGAATTTTGCTAGGTAATCCAAAGCTTTTTTGATTAGAACATGATATTGTATACCCACAATGATTTTAGCAACTGTGTTAACAAGAGGGGTGAGGGGGGACCTCAAGAAATAAAGTATTGCTGAGCTGCAATGAACAAAAAATCTTTGGGCAACAGGATCGCACCTCCTCTACCAGATGCAGATTTGACAAGCCTCATTATCCACATATTCCTCCACTAGGCACAGTATAAGTTCCTCTCCATGTACCCTCACACCGAGGCTCTCCAATATGGAAAAACTATTCAGTATGCAGAATCTTTCTTAGGGTCCTGAGTTAAATCCATATACTCTTGCATATATGATCAATGAATTGGTCTTTTCTCAAGAAATTTTGGAAAAACCTATTTATTATATTTTAATTATAGACTATAAAGGCAGGACATTCGATTCATCATTTTAACATCTGAAAACAGTAGACTGGTCAAGGTAGATAGCTATGAGAGGGAAAATCCTGAAACCAGATCCCCTGAGCCAGCAGCCCACTATCACCAATGTAGTAATAATTGTTTGCTGAGACTACTGGATCAAACTGTTATCTGCTTCTGTACTGTTAAGGAACAAATGACAATCATCTGATCATGTCAAATATAAACTACCTTGGCATATTAGTGATCATTTTGCATTATGCCCCCAAAACTTTCACAGTCAACATCTACAGCTTCCACATCTCAAACCCTTTAACTATAATGTCTTCAAGAAAACTACCCTGATCTATGGTCTAGAGATGGGGAGACTTAGGGCAATGTTACTTCATGTCATCTTCAAGTCCACACATGTGATAAAAACTACAGAAAGTGAAAATAGGCATTTACCAACTTTTAGAGCAATCTGAGATTACTGCACAATCCACGCACGTGATTCTGTGTTTTATGAAGACCCTGGCCCATGATGCACTGGAAATGCAAACAAATGTTCCTTCAACACGAGTAAGAGAGTGCTTTAGGGCATTCTGGTTTGAAACAGAGAGTTAATTTAATCACTCGTTCCACTTAATGACAAAAAAGGACCCTAGTTATACAAGTTTGAATGGCTTTTATTAACTTTTGTGAGAAAAACTTTCTCAGAGTGAGGCAATTATAATAATGCTCTATTGGATCTGAAGCTTATTTCTCAATACCAGGAAGTAAACAGTGCCAGTTTGATGTTATGTAATTGCCAGTTTTACTCCTGAAAACTGTCAGAGCACAGAATTAAATGAAATAATGCTGCTGAAGGGGAAAACCACTACCAAAGTCAGCAAGATGATTCATCTGATAAAGGCTTTGGGTTTTAATTCTCCATGAAACTTTGCATTGAGATCAGACACCATAACTGAATTCTAAAACTGAACTCATGTTATGGTTTCATCATGAAAATTCTAAGTTCCAAGTTTAACAACATACCAGCTTAGAGAATCCAATGGTGAAAAGTGGAAAAACTTCCACATTCAGTGATAGTCGCTGGCCAAGCAGACCATATAGGATAAAGCTGTTAGGAATTTTAGTCTTCCTTCTTGAAGGAAAAGCAAGTAACCAACTCACATCTCATAGAAACAGAATGTTAATCTTAAGAGACATTAATTTACATCTTTGCAACTCACGTTTCTCCTGGACATACAAGTAGCCTTCCATTGTCCACTGGCTGGGTGGCCTGTAATCTTGATTGGCAGATTTCATCCTCTGCATCAATCGCTCTACCTCTTGTCGAGTACTTTCGAAATTATTCCTTGTCTTTAGTAAATAGAAACAACAATTTCATTCAGTGTTTTCTACCAGTTTTGAGGAACACTCAGTCTAAGGTTTCAAAACTACAAATGGTGCAAAGGATAACCTTGACTCTTTCAGGACTGTTCACCATATCCACCACCATCTACACTGAATCCTATGCTCTAATTTTGAACTGCTTTAGTGAAACTTTTCTGAATGACCTTCTGCATGTTTCTCTTTGAATCTGTGTATGTGTGTATGTTATCCAATTTCCCACTTAACATTATCTAGGGAACAACTTATAGCTTTACAAATATAAGATATTAATTAAAATAACATTTTATATCCCATAATACCTAAGATAAAAAAAAGCAGATACACAACAACTTAATTTGTTTTGAGGGTTAAAATAAACTCACATAATTTTGATATATGTGCCACTTATCGAGAAAAAGGTTCATCATTTTTATTCCAAACACCTCTTTGAAGAAATATCACTTACCTTGTTTTCCCAAAATCCTAACATAGTTATCAGGAGGTCAATGCATAAATTAACACATAAAAATGAAGAGGTTTCCAAGTTCTAACATCTTGTATTGTAGGAAATAATTTACTTACACCATAGCAAGTTTACTTAAGGGAAGATATAGAAAGTATATGGCTTTTCTCTATGAAAATCAATTTTGCATTCAGGTCATATTATCTCAACAATACGCACTTGGAAACATAAGAATAATCACCAACCTATGAGACAGTGATGATGACCATTTTGTTATGGCCCCTAATAAAAGATCTGAATCTCAAAGTAAAGTCAGGAAAGTTTTCTTAATTGCCACTTTTGCTGCTTTTCCCTTTGAAATATAAGGATATGAACTTTTTCCAATACTTTACCTGTCTCTTGTTCTCAAATCCCAGGAATCTTACTGCAATTGCATTTAATATGGAAATAATAAAAATACTTTGGGTTTATAAGTTTCCCTTTTAATATTTACTGAGAAAGCTCAAATGGATTCCATATTGAAAAACAATGGAATGAACTGCATGTGAAATTGATTCTGTGAGAAAATCTAGGTTAAATAAAAAGCTAAATGCAAAACACAAGTAGAATAACTGCAATTACTTATTTCTCATGGTACACTCCAAATACATATTTCTATTTGCTGAGCATCTTTACAATGGCAAAAATCAGGTAAGGAGTGAAAGGCATGCTTTTTATAGAAAATTAAGTGAAACCTTCACAAACTATTTTAGCTAGAGTACCAGACACGGTTTCAGAAATAACTCTTCATTTACACAAAATCCTCAGCAATTAAGATTTTGTTATTGGCATCATCCACTCAACGGACATGAGTTTGAGCAAACTCTGGGACATAGTGAAAGGACAGGGAGGCCTGGTGTGCTGCAGTCCAGGAGGTTGCCAAGAGTCCAGACATGACTTAGCAACCGAACAACAAATTTGATAATACAGAAAGGATTGGCTACCTTTTGAAAGTGTAACTGGTATTCAGTACATGTAAATCAGAATTCGTATAACTGCAATCAAATATTAAAAGCATTTACTGGACAACTTTACAAAGTAAACTGTCCCAGAAATAGATAGGGTGTTTTTAAATAATTCTCCCTGAAGCTTTAAAGCAGCTTTTATGGATGCTTGAAAGCCACATTTTTAGAAAACAGTAAATATCAGCTATAAAATAAACAGCTTCAGGGAGGAAAGGGACAGAGCATGAAAGTCCATTGTGAAAGTTCCTTTCACAAATATAGAAATACTGCCCTCTCAGGAAATATGCATGCCTAGGGTCACTCAGCAAAATAATGAAAATACTAGATAAAGGCAACAGTTTCCAAGGTTTCTGCACTCAGATATTTTCATTTTCATGAAATTTGGCAATATATATTTTTCAAACATGAGATTAGCTCTTATTTTAAAAAGTTAATAAATTTATTAAGTGATTTTTCTAAATGAGTGAGGCTTTATTGTACTCAGATAAGTTTTTGAAAGACTCCAAAGTTCAGCTTGGCTATAACTCAGTTGCCCTGGGATCATCTGATTAACTAAGGAGAGGCAGTGAGAACAGGTATAGTCTTACATTCTGCAAGTTGAACTGCAGCTGTTGTTTATATGGTGCAAATTCCTGGGCGAGTTCATATCCCTCGTGGTAAAAAGTAAATAAACCCTGAAGGAATGATAAAAGCTGCAAAAACAAAGAGATAAAAAATAAACCATAAAAATGTGTTTTTTAAAAGGATGATCATCAAATAAAATAAATTAGAGAAATTATATTTCATTCTAATTCCTCTAGCTAGTAAGTTTTAAATATCCTCAGCTAAGTTGGCACTAGAATTACAGATATGAAACAGAACCCATGGAACCTAATTTTTACTTCCTTTTTGGCAGACATGATTTAACTTTTAGGTCTTGTCATGGACAGTTGTCATGTTAACTACTCTTCAAATGCACTGACAAAATATTCAGGAGAGAATTAATGGGGATAAAGATGAAAATAACACAGTTCAGTTCAGTACAGTCGCTCAGTCATGTCTGACTCATTGTGACCCCATGATCAAGAGTCTTCTCCAACACCACAGTTCAAAAGCATCAATTCTTCGGTGCTTAGCTTTCTTTATAGTTCAACTCTCACATCCATACATGACTACTGGAGAAACCATAACTTTCACTAGACAGACCTTTGTTGGCAAAGTAATGTCTCTGCTTTTGAATATGCTGTCTAAGCTGGTCATAACTTTTCTTCCAAGGAGCAAGTGTCGTTTAATTTCATGGCTCCAGTCACCATCTGCAGTGATTTTGGAGCCCCTCAAAACAAAGTCTCTTACTGTTTCCATTGTTTCCCCATCTTTTTGCTATGAAGTGATGGGTCCAGATGCCATGATCTTAATTTTCCGAATGTTGAGTTTTAAGCCAACTTTTTCAGTTTCCTCTTTCACTTTCATCAAGAGGCTCTTTGGCTCTCCTTCACTTTTCGCCATAAGGGTGGTGTCATCTGCATATCTGCTGCTGTTGCTGCTAAGTCGCTTCAGTCATGTCTGACTCTGTGCGACCCCATAGACGACATCCCACCAGGCTCCTCTGTCCCCGGGATTCTCCAGGCAAGAATACTGGAGTGGGTTGCCATTTCCTTCTCCAATGCATGAAAGTGAAAAGTGAAAGTGAAGTCACTCAGTCGTGTCCAACTCTTCACGACCCCATGGACTGTATATCTGAGGTGACTGATATTGCTCCGAACAATCTTGATTCCAGCTTGTGCTTCATCCAGGCCAGCATTTCTCATGATGTACTCTGCATATAATTTAAATAAGCAGGGTGACAATATACAGCTTTGATGTACTCCTTTCCTGATTTGGAATCAGTCTGTTGTTCCATGTCCAGTTTTAACTATTGCTTCTTGACCTGCATACAGATTTCTCAGGAGGCAGGTAAGGTGGTCTGGTATTCTGATCTCTTTAAGAATTTTCCACAGTTTGTTGTGAGTCACACAGTCAAAGGCTTTGGTGTAGTCAATAAAGCAGAAGTAGATGTTTTTCTGGAACCCTGTCGCTTTTTTGATGATCCAATAGATGTTGGCAATTTGATCTCTGATTCCTCTGCCTTTTCTAAATCCAGCTTGAACATCTGGAAGTTCACAGTTCACATACTGTTGAAGCCTGGCTTGGAGAATTTTTAGCACTACTTTGCTAGTGTGTGAGATTAGTGCAATTGAGTGAGAGTTTGAGCATTCTTTGGCATTGCCTTTCTTTGGGATTGGAATGAAAACTGATATTTTCCAGTCCTGTGGCCACTGCTGAGTTTTCCAAATTTGCTGGCATATTGAGTGCAGCACTTTCTCAGCATCATCTTTTAGGATTTGAAATAGCTCAACTGGAATTCCATCTCCTCCACTAGCTTTGTTCATAGTGATGCTTCCTAAGCCCCACTTGACTTCCCATTACAGGATGTCTGGCTCTAGGTGAGTGATCACACCATCATGGCTATCTGGGTCATGAATATATTTTTTGTATAGTTCTTCTGTGTAGTCGTGCCACTCCTTTTTAATATCTTCTGCTTCTGTTAGGTCCAAATGGTAACAGGCTTCCCTGGTGACTCCGACGGTAAAGAATCTCCCTGTAATGTAGGAGACCCTGGTTTGATCCTTGGATCGGAAACATTCCCTGGAGAAAGGAATGGCTACCCACTCCAGGATTCTTGCCTGGAGAATCCCATGGACAGAGGAGTCTGTTGGGCTATACAGTTCATGGGGTCAGAGAGAGTCGGACATGACTGAGCAACTAACAGCAACTAACTAACCCTAGAAGAGATTCTAACCAGAAGTCAGAGATCAAAAATGTGCAGATGTGAGGAATACTAAACCAGTAAGCCAGAAATAAGAAGTACCCAAAGAGAACGAATAAGGATGGCCAGGTGAAATTCAGTAAAAGATCATGAGGTGGCAGTACTGGCTTATGTAATAAACAGACAGTATTTTTGCAAGCAGCAGGAAGAACTCAAAAAAGAAGCAAGAGTTGAGCAAAAACATGGAGCTAGATACAGATCTTTTCATGTAAGAGTTAAAATAAAATTTTCTTTGCAAAAGCACAATTTCCATGACCCTAGCTTTCTAATCCCACATTCATATGCACTTATTTATGATGTTTTTATTTGTAAAGAGCAGCTGTCCAAGGAGTTATCAGACATGGTCATTTATATGAAATGTTATAACTGAAAAATAATTTATTTAATTTTTTCATTTAATTTCCTGGGATTTTATTCCATATACATGTCTATCAATTCAATCTCTTCCATAACTTCTTCCTACAATAAAGTTAGAAAACACATTTGAGAAGATGCTAATATTTTTCTAATTCAAACAGCATAACGTGTCTGTAAACTTTTATTTTATATGAGGAAAGAAACACAGTTTGAAATCATCTTATATGTGAATAATATCCTGTCATTTCCTCTGTCTGGGGAAGAAGGAGGATTCAGTCAAGCATCAATTGGTATGTGTGTTATGATTTCCAACAGTTAAATACTGGTTCTGCAATGATCTAATGCTTCTCTTCCTAAACAAGTTAACTTCTTACAAAATCATACACGTTTTGGAAAGCATATACTTTCGAATTGGTGTTAAGTTGTTACATTTTAAGGAATTTCCTTTATTTGTTCAACAGTTCCTGATGATGTGTCAAAATACATTGTCTGTAATTTTAGAATTATTTTATGCTGTCAATTTAATATCAACAAATAATTATTAGGGAAACTAAAGATTTAATAGATAACCCTTTATTAAAAGGATGCTACATACATTTATTAAATTATTCAATAATATAAGATAAATAGTCTGTACATATTGGGACACAATTTAAAAGAACTGTATCTTAAAATAGTATTAAAAAACCTTTAATTAACCATGGCATAGATATGTAAATTTAGAGATTTTCAGAGACAAAATAAGAAAAAGCCTTTGAGGTATATACTTAGGCAAGAGTAGCCTTCTAAATATTTGCATAGTAGTTATGAATTTTGTTTCATTTCTTAATGTTTATACTGTCTTACTAGGAACTGGATATCATAAAAGAAAGACACTATTGTAATATTATGCAAAGTATAGAGAATTCAACTTACAAAGGAGATACTTTAAGAACATCTGCAATAAATATTCCGTTAAGACACCCAATTCCTTGAGATACATTTCCTACTGGCAACTTCTGGTAAAATTCAGATTTGCTTAGTCGTAAACAAGTATGTTTTAATCTCACAGTGCATGCTGAGAACCCACTAGGGAAAGGACAGTTCTTTAGGGTGTAGAAGAAAATTATATACAAAGAGTTATCCACCTTTTACTTTTGTTCCACATCTACTCTGAAAGCAGTATTTGAGAAAGTTTAATCAAGACAGCATGTATTACATAATTGCCTCTAGGTGGTGGCAAAGTTAAATGTTTAGTTCATTTTATCCTTAACAAATTCCATGATGCTACATCAAGGAAACTTAACAGGACAGCCTGACAGTTTAGGAATTGCATTTCCCCTGTGTCACTTTCTTTGTTCAATGTGCCTGGGTGGGTGCAGTGGTAGGAAAAAGATTATTGTCTCAGCTTACCTTAAAGTAAACCTGACATTTAAAATGATAATATCAATAACAATAAGCCAGTATGTAGATTAGGTTTTAATATTAAGGCACTTTTACCATCAAGAAAAACTCATATAGCACTTTATCATTCCCAAGGGTTTTAGAATCAATTTACCTCACCACTGCAACAAACTGACCAAATATAAAAACTGATACTGCATTTATAGATGAAAAATCATTTGTGACATCGTACAGGAGACACGGATCAAGACCATCCCCATGGAAAAAAGGCAAAATGACTGTCAGAGGAGGCCTTACAAATAGCTGTGAAAAGAAGAGAAGAGAAAAGCAAAGGAGAAAAGGAAAGATAAAAGCATCTGAATGCAGAGTTCCAAAGAATAGCAAGGGGAGATTAAAAAAAAAGCGTTCCTCAGTGATCAATGCAAAGAAATAGAGGAAAACAACAGAATGGGAAAGACTAGAGATCTCTTCAAGAAAATTAGAGATACCAAAGGAATATTTCATGTAAAGATGGGCTCGATAAAGGACAGAAATGGTATGGACCTAACAGAAGCAGAAGATATTAAGAAGTGGTGGTAAGAATACACAGAAGAACTGTACAAAAAAGATCTTCACGACCCAGGTAATCAAGATGGTGTGATCACTCACCTACAGCCAGACATCCTGGAATGCAAAGTCAAGTGGGCCTTAGAAAGCATCACTACGAACAAAGCTAGTGGAGGTGATGGAATTCCAGTTGAGCTATTTCAAATCCTGAAAGATGATGCTGAGAAAGTGCTGCACTCAATATGCCAGCAAATTTGGAAAGCTCGGCAGTAGCCACAGGACCAGAAAAGGTCAGTTTTCATTCCAATCCCAAAGAAAGGCAATGCCAAAGAATGCTCAAACTACCACACAATTGCACTCATCTCACATGCTAGTAAAGGCATGCTCAAATTGTCCAAGCCAGGCTTCAGCAATACGTGAACTGTGAACTTCCAGATGTTCAAGCTGGATTTAGAAAACCAGAGATCAAATTGCCAACATCCGCTGGATCATGGAAAAAGCAAGAGAGTTCCAGAAAAACATCTATTTCTGCTTTCTTGACTATGACAAAGCCTTTGACTGTGTGGATCACAATGAACTGTGGAAAGTTCTCAAAGAGATGGGAATATCAGACCACCTGAACTGCCTCTTGAGAAACCTGTATGCAGGTCAGCAAGCAACAGTTAGAACTGGACATGGAACAACAGACTGGTTTCAAACAGCAAAAGGAATATGTCGAGGCTGTATATTGTCACCCTGCTTATTTAACTTCTATGCAGAGTACATCGTGAGAAATGCTGGGCTGGAAGAAGCACAAGCTGGAATCAAGATTGCTGGGAGAAATATCAATAACCTCAGATATGTAGATGACACCACCCTTATGGCAGAAAGTGAAGAAGAACTAAAGAGCCTCTTGATGAAAGTGAAAGAGGAGAGTGAAAAAGTTTGCTTAAAGCTCAACATTCAGAAAATGAAGATCGTGGCATCTGGTCCCATCACTTCATGGCAAATAGATGGGGAAACAGTGTCAGACTTTATTTTGGGGGGCTCCAAAAATCACTGCAGATAGTGACTGCAGCCATGAAATTAAAAGACGCTTACTCCTTGGAAGAAAAGTTATGACCAACCTAGATAGCATATTCAAAGGCAGAAACATTACTTTGCCAACAAAGGTCCATCTAGTCAAGGCTATGGTTTTTCCAGTGGTCATGTATGGATGCGAGAGTTGGACTGTGAAGAAAGCTGAGCACCGAAGAATAGATGCTTTTGAACTGTGGTGTTGGAGAGTCTTCTTGAGAGTCCCTTGGACTGCAAGGAGATCCAACCAGTCCATCCTAAAGGAGATCAGTCCTGGGTATTCATTGGAAGGACTGATGCTAAAGCTGAAACTCCAGTACTTTGGCCACCTGATGCGAAGAGTTGTCTCATTGGAAAAAACTCTGATGCTGGGAGGGATTGGGGGCAGGAGGAAAAGGAGATGACAGAAGATGAGATGGCTGGATGGCATCACCAACTCGATGGACATGAGTTTAACTCAACTCCAGGAGTTGGTGATGGACAGGGAGGCCTGGCGTGCTGTGATTCATGGGGTCACAAAGAGTCAGACACGACTGAGTGACTGAACTGAACTGAACTGAATCATTTAGCAAAACCCATAGCAAGTCAGCAAAGGAATAGCTTATTCACAATTTTTCAGCTGATTAATCACCAGGTCACAGCTTAGTTGGCAAAGAATCTACCTGCAATGCAGGAGACCCTGGTTCTATTCCTGGGTTGGGAAGATCCGCTGGAGAAGGGATAGGTTACCCAGTCCAGTGTTCTTGGGCTTCCCTTGTGGCTCAGTTGGTAAAGAATCCGTCTGCAATGTTAGAGAGCTGGGTTCTATCACAGAGTTGGGAAGATCTCCTGGAGAAGGGAAAGGCTACCCACTCCAGTACTCTTGCCTGGAGAATCCCATGGGCAGAGGAGCCTGTTGTGCTACAGTCCATGGGGTTGCAGAGTCAGACACAACCAAGTGACTTCACTTTCACTTTTCACTTTTCTGCATTGGAGAAGGAAATGGCAACCCACTCCAGTACTCTTGCCTGGAGAATCCCAGGGATGGGGGAGCCTGGTGGGCTGCCGTCCATGGGGTCGCAGAGAGTCGGGTACGACTGAAGCAACTTAGCAGCAGCAGCTAGCATGGGAGTGAGGAGCATGCCTCTGAAGCAATCTGGAGTAATTTTAGTAATTTCACATGACTGATGCCCAAACTGGGCAGAACTAGAATAATGAACACAGTGTGATACTGGAACAAGGACAGACATACACATCAATTGAAGAGAACTAAGAGTCTAGAAATAAACTCAGATATCTATGAACAACTTGTTTTTAACAAGGGTGCCAAGATCATACAATGTGTAAAGAATGGTCTTTACAACAAAGAATTCTTAGACCACTGAAGAGCCACATGGAAACGAATGGAGTTGGATGCCTACCTCAGACCACAGACAAAAACTAATTAAAATTGTGTGAACTGAAGAGCATGTGTATTACATCCCAGTAAGAGTGTTTTTTAAAAATACAAACACTTCTCATAAACAGAGCATCGTAATGTACTAAAAGAGATCAAAGTCTGATACAGATGTCTACATCTGGCCACTGAAATCTCCAAGAAGACTGGAAAACTAGAGCACAGGTAAGGCATAAATTTTCATCCTGTACACGTGTCTGGCCTAGAAGATAATCCTGCAGTCTTTGCTATTCTTTACTTGGAGGAAAACAGAGAGAAAAATCACAAGGGATAGCTTCTGAATGACCACAGAGTACTTTAAGTCTAATGTATAGACTGAATGGGAATGAAAAAGTATCAATATCTAATGCAATGAATGAGAAAACCGAAGGAAAAAGAGTCATGGCTGGAAAGTGGTCAGTCAATGTGGCATTGGGGGACAACTTGTCAAAGAGGGTAATAATCAGAGAAGCTGTGTTGTTGCAAAGTTGCCAAGTCCTATCTGACTCTTCAACCTCAAGAACAGCAGCACACCAAGCTTCCCTGTCCTTCACCATCTGCTGGAGTTTCCACAAACTCATGTCCACTGAGTCAGTGATGCTATCTAACCATCTCATCCTCTGCAGCTCCCTTCTCTTGCCCTCAATCTTTCCCAGCCCACGGTCTTTTCCAATGAGTCGGCTCTTCACATCAGGTGGCCAAAGTATTGGAGCTTCAGCTTCAGTCCTTTCAATGCATATTCAGAGTTGATTTCCTTTAGGAATGATTGGTTTGATCTCTCTGCTGTCCAAGGGACTCTCAGGAGTCTTCTCCAACACCACAATTCAATAGCATCATTTCTTTGGTGCTCAGACTTCTTTATGGTCCAATTCTCACATCTGTTCATGACTAATGGAAAAACCATAGCTTTGACTATATTGACCTTAGTCAGCAAAATGATATCTCTGCTCTTTAATACGCTGTCTAGGTTTGTCATAGATTTTCTTCCAAGGAACAAGCGTTTTTTAATTTCATGACTGCAGTCAACCATCCACAGTGATTTTGAAGTCCAAAAAAAATAAAGAAAGAAAGTGAAGTCACTCAGTCATGTCCAACTCTTTGTGACCCCATGGACTGTAGCCCACCAAGATCCTCGGTCCATGGGATTTTCCAGGCATGAATAGTGGAGTGGGTTGCCACTTCCTTCTCCAGGAGACCTTCCTGACCCAGGGATCAAACCTGGATCTCCCGCATTGTAGGTAGACACTTTACCATCTGAGCTACCAGGGAAGCCATTTTAAATAAATTAAAAAAAAAAATAAAATAAAATCTGTCACCGTTTCTACTTTCTCCCCATCTATTTGTCATGAAGTGTCATGGGACTGGATGCCATGATCTACATTTTTTGAATGCTGAGTTTTAATCGAGCTTTTTCACTCTCTTCTTTCGCCTTCATCAATAATAGGCTATTTAGTTCCTCTTTGCTTTCTGCCACTGGGGTGTTAGCAACTGCATAACTGACGTTGTTGATACTTTTCCCAGCAGTCTTGATTCCAGCTTGTGCTTCATCTAGCCCAGCATTTCTCATGATGTACTCTGCAGAGAAGTTAAATAAGCAGGGTGACAATATACAGCCTTGACATACTCCTTTCCCAATTTGGAACCAGTCTGTGGTTCCATTCCAGTCCTAACTGTTGCTTCTTGACCTGCATACAGATTTCTCAGGAGGCAGGTCAGGTGGTCATATTTCCATCTCTTGAAGAAGTTTCCACAGTTTATTGTGATCCACACAGTCAAAGGTTTTAGCATAGTCAATGAAGCAAAAGTAGATGTTTTTCTGGGACTCTCTTGCTTTTTCCATGATCCAGCGGATGTTGGCAATTTGATATCTGGTTCCTCTGCCTTTTCTAAATCCAGCTTCAACATCTGGAAGTTCTTGGTTTACCTACTGCTGAAGCCTGGCTTGGAGAATTTTCAGCATTTTTTGCTAGCATGTGAGATGAGTGCAATTGTGCAGTAGTTTGAACATTATTTGGCATTGCCTTTCTTTGGGATTGGAATGAAAACTGACCTTTTCTAGTCCTGTGGCCACTGCTGAGTTTTCCAAATTTGCTGACATATTGAATGCAGCACTTTCACAGCATCATCTTTTAGGATTTTCAATAGCTCAGCTGGAATTCCATCACCTCCACTAGATTTGTTTGTAGTAATGCTTCCTAAAGCCCACTTTACTTCAGACTCCATGATGTCTGGCTCTAGGTGAGTGACCATACCATTGTGGTTATCTGGTCATTATGTCCTTTTATGTATAGTTCTTCTGACACTTGTATTCTTGCCACCTCTTCTTAATCTCTTCTGCTTCTGTTAGATCCTTGCCTTTTCTGTCCTTTGTTGTGCTCATCTTTGCACAAAATGTCCCCTTGGTATCTCCAATTTTCTTGAAGAGCTCTCTCATCTTTCCCACTCTAATACTCTGTGACAGTGTGCAGGATTCTCAATGTGGTGGCTTCTCTTGTTGCAGGGCACCAGCTCTAGACTCAAGGGCTCAGCCGTTCTGGTGCACGGGCTTAGTTGCCCCATGGCCCGTTGGATCTCCCAGAGCAGAGACTGAACACATATTCCCTGCATTGGCAGGTGTATTCTTAACCACTGGACCACCAGGGAAGTCAATGAAAAAAGTATGGAAGAACAAATGAATGAATGAATGAACAGATATGAACACAGATTCAAGTAATTTAAAAAGCCAAAACTTTCTGAAGTCATGGGTATATATTGCCTCAGCAGTGAAGACTCACTGGAGTTACTAAAGATGAATTTCTAATATTTCAAGGGGATGCAATTCAGATGAAACAGATAGGGCTGAAACTTCTTTGGAAAGAAACAAGGCAATAAGGAATAGTCAGCTTATCTTTTCAACTAAATGGGAATGAAGAAGGTAATGTGGCCATCAATGTGATAAAATCCAGCAGAAGCTATGTTTAGACCAGGCCTTTACATGATGGATTTCTAAAATTAAGTATAAGAGATCAGTCAGTTAAATAGATAGAATGCATTTTTCTGACTTCTCCAAAATTCTTCATGGTCTAACAGTCACTGCAAACTTCAAACTTTCAGTAACAGTACCTAGAACTAAATCCAAAGGCCAAGAAGCTTTTATTTAAATGTATGCAACCTGAGGAGAGCTTTATTGTTTCATTTTTATAGAATGACTGCACTTAGATTTTCAGCAGAATAGAAATCTAATTTTTAGTCCTACAATGTCTTTTTAAAAAAAATAATACTGTCTTATTTTCTCACTTTAATCTACTCTAAATTTTCTATACTAAGGTTAACCAAGGACCTGAATGTCTACATACTATCTGATAGACCTTTTTAACTTAGCAAGTAGTTGTTTAGTTTCAAAATTATTCACATCTATTAGAAAAGCTAAAAAGCATTTTATAAGTATACTTCATCATATAATAAGCTAAAGAGCTAAAGCATGTTAACTAAATTACCTTAGATTTTTTTCAGAAAATGATTTAAAAATAAATTTAACAGTCTAAGGGATGAGTATTAAAAGGAGCATGCTTCAGTTTATATTTAATTGCTTATTTTCACTTTTCCACGTGACGTTTAAACATAATACAAAAAGACTGAAGTCTAAAAAAATAAAGTTAAAATGTTCTTATAGAATTTAGATGCATATTTTAAAGCATGTTAAAATTAAAAATGTGGTTTTGAAAAAGCTTTATCTGGCTTTGAAGCACACTGATAAATGACTCATCAATATTCTTTTCTTATCTAGTGATAACAGTCCACGTGCAAGCTCACACTAGCTTATTGATGCTTATGACGAACCAGGTACATTGTGTATTACCTGCATCAGATGTGACAATTCTGTGAACTACACACAAAGTTTATCCCCGACTGACAGATAAAAACCTGAGGATCACAGAATTGGAAAAGCATTCCAAATTCACAGAGCTGCAAGGCTGAAGCCAAATTTCAACTTATAGTCACTAAGCCATTATACTTTGTCTCTACATGAAAAGTGGCCAGTTTCCTGTGGCCTCGGGAGACAACTTAAAACAGAATTATGAAAGAAGGATGGAAGAACAAGTGAATGAATGAACAGATATGTGCATGGACTCAATCATCTTTACCAAAGTGAAGAAAAATCTCTTCTTTTCTTCTTCTAATGTTTGAGGAATTAAAATAGCTTTACAGTCCAGTTTTCTAGGGTCATCCATTTTATTTGGTCAGAGCAAGCAATAAGAACTAACTTTTGTAACGAAGCAGTCCTTAAGGCTGTTGGCAGTATGAAATAGTTAACTCTGGACTTGGGTTCTGGCTTCCTGGTTCTCCCTCTCTTTAGGTTTGTGACCTCAGGCAACTAATATTCTTTCTGTGACTTAAGTTTCTCATCTTGAAGGATAAAAACTACCAATAATAAAGCCATGGTGTGGTTCACATGGGAGAATGCGGAAAACACAGGACACAGAGTAGTTGCTCACAAAACTCTAGTCCCAACTATGTACGCTTGCGGGATACAGTCAAAACATCCACCAACTGCAGCTGAATGAACCGTAAGGGAGTTAAGTTATAAAAAGATTATTTTGGTTTTCTGAGCCACAAACTTCATGTTCCATAACAGACTTTCAAGACAGGGTATTCAACTCTCTTATGTAGGCTGTTCATGTTCAGCTACTTCTCAAGGTTTTTCTCCTAATCCCTCAAAATTCTCATAAAATCTGGGCAACTCTGAGAAATAGGAGGATCTTACAATCAAGAATCAGGAAATCATATTTCTCCCTCTCTGATCTCTTCTCCCCCATTACAGACCTGAACTCACATATCTTGTTGGCAAATCTGAAAGAACACAGTCTAGCACTGCTAGACAGAAATATAACACAAACCACAAAGGCAAACGAATGTGAAAATTTTGATTTTCTAGTAGTCACAAGAAACTTAAACCAAGCAAAATTTAATATTTTATACAGTGTATTCCAAAGATTACAATTTCAACATGTAATAAATATAAAAGGATTTAATGATATTTCTTTAAAAAAGAAAGGCTTTCTTTTTTGTACTAAGCCTTTGCAATCTAGTATGTGTTTCAGGTTTGGAGCACATCTTAATCTACACTAGTCTCATTTCATGGGTTTGACAGTCATACATAAGTAGTTGCTACCACACTGAGTAGTGCGAGTCTAGAGATCATGAATTAGCTACCATTGCATTCCAAATAAACTATGATAAACAGGGGGAAAAGGCCATTAAAATCATATAACTATTGGAGAACTGAGTTTAAAAAGCTGGCTTTCTGTATACTTCAAAAGCAGTAATTTATAAAAAATTTATAAATGCCCCTCTTTTCGCATATATTAGACCCAGATTCTCCTAAGAATAACGAAGCTGTAGGAACATCCTTTCCTGGTACCACCTGAATATTCTGTAGACATTTTATCATAAGTACAAGTTGACCCTTAAACAATGTGGTAATGAAGGATGCCTATATGCTTATATGCATGTGTGTGCACACAACACACACACACACACCTTTTGGAACTCTGTGTAAAACTTTACAGACCAGTTGTGGCATCTGTTGCTCTGCATCCGCAGACCCAACCAACCCACAGACTGTTTAGTACTGTGGTAATTATTGAAAAACATCCACATATAAGTGGGATCCACACCGTTCAAAGTTGTATTGTTCAAAGGTCAACTATAAGAGGATCTTGACGTTAATTGAAATCATGGAAAATTAGTCTCAAATGATCATCATAAAGTAAGAATATTATTTAATGGGAATCAACAGGACTATTTATATTTTCTACTTGCTATCACAGCATCTGTTTAAGTCGCACCCCTAAAGTACTTTGCTTTACTCTAATGCTTTTTTGTCAAACAAATCTCAGCTAAACTAGCATAGATTGCTTCATTTCTTCAATATAAAGCTTTACACAACAGGAATTGGATTTCTGCAGGAAATAACCTTCAAAGATATTAAAGTATCCTCATGTGTTTTTATCTTTATAGCTCCTGGGGGCTTTGTTTTTGAAATCTTAAAGGCTTTTTTCCTCTAAATTAATTTGTAAATGTATAACCTAAAGAGCAGCAACCCCATGTTCTAGTGCTCCCGTTTCTATTCTTCTCAGTACGGGGGTGGAAATTAAGTAAAATCCCATGGATGAGACTTTGTGGCTGGAAATGGAATGAGACTAAACTGACAGCACTATTTGGTTTGGCCAGACATTCTAATAAGAAAAATCCAGCAGCCAGGAAAATATTTTGGAAGAAGAACAAATTTAACATCGACCTTGACTGTGGTGTCACCAGAAAGGCATGCATTACAGAAGACTTATCAGACCATCCCAGTATGGGATACCACAGAGGGAAGGAAGAAACATTTCAGTTGAAGGACAGTTTCCACTTCTCTACCTGTATTGTCACATGAATTCACAAATACTTAGCATTCCTTCTGTGACCTGTGAGCAAATGATTTTATAACCTTTTCCTTATATTACCTGATGTCATCTTACAGAATGGTCTGGTTCACTGTTCCCAGACAGGATGGGCTATAAAAGAATCTTGGATGGGGAAACGGGCTACACGCGTGCCTCTTCAGAGGAGAGAGTTACTACAGCTGTGGAAGGATCATTCCAGGTGCGAGGAAGACCCGCACAGCAGATGAGCAGAGTATCTGCAGGGAATGGGAACACACAAGGAAGGAGGGTGATGGGAAAGTACCAGAACTAATGGGGGCACTCTAACAAAGAGCTGACATTCAGAAATCCCAAGGGGCAGGCCAGATGGGGAAGTGTGCCAACAAGGAGACAGGCTTCAAAACCCATGATACGACTCAGAGGCAGGACCTACTCCATGAGAAGAGGAGTAGGAATTTTAAGAATTAGTCATCTTCCTTGACGATCGCTTGTCAAGCTGACCATATGTCCAAGAATCCCAGCTGAGTTTCAGAAAGCCAAGTAAAAGTTTATCAGACCCCAAAGGATCTGCTAAATAAGAGGCTATCAATTCAAACTAGGGGGTTTAAGGACTTAGTGTTTGGAAACAGAACTTGGAGTCAAGGCTGTCATTACAGTGAAAGTTGCTCAGTCGTGTCCGATTCTTTGCGATCCCATGGATCCCATGGATCCTATACAGTCCATGGACATTTCCAGGCCAGAATACTGGAGTGGGTAGCCTTTCCCTTTTCCAGGGGATCTTCCCAACCCAGGGATCGAACCCAGGTCTCCCACGTTGCAGGTGGATTCTTTACCAACTGAGCTATATAAAGTTAAATTCTTGAGCCTGTGGTGTGGTCTTCAGTCCCTTAAAGCGTTGGAGGTGAAGGGTTGGTCTTGGAAACTTGTGAAGTGGCCAGCAGAAAGGCAGGTGGCTCTAGCTGAAGGGACAGGAGTGAAGCAGGGGTACAGAGCCAGGCAGGGGCTAAGACTCTACCTGGACTCTTCTCTGTCCCAGTTTCCCATCACCTTTAGGTAATCATTGATGGGTTTTCATCAGGAAATAAAATTTCCAAATATATTTAGAAATGTATCTCCCCTTCTCCCTATCGTCCACTAAATTAGAAATAGGGTATTTTATTGCTCATAATAAGTAGTTTTTTTTTTTAATAAACTGACATAGGAAGAAAAGATGGATTAAATTATATATTTGATTTCTTATATATTTTATGATCAATACCCTATCATCTTGACTATAGAACTTACCCTTATTCAGTCACAGATGATTCCTCATGAAAATGCCTATTCAGGCAATATTGTAATATATTAAGGTATTACTTGGGAAAAAATGCCAAGAAAACGAAGTAAGTTTATAAAGACCAGCCACCTGTTCTTTTCTGCAATGCAGTTTACATTAGGGAATCCATTACTTTTTACACTCACTTAAGAAAATAAATGACTTCACTGGAAAGTCAGGCAGGTCCCCGCCTTGTAAGGAAGCAGAGTGGAACAAAGGAAGAAATACAGCCTTACCTTCTCTCCCTTCAACTAAAGGTTTGATAAATGGGTCACTGTAGTGGTGAGGTGTTTTCCTTTAGGTGTATGTACTATACATGCTTTAATGTTAAATTTTAGGCTTTTTAAATCAACAGGCTATTTCAGAGCAGTGCTAGATTTACAGAAAAGCTGAACAGAAATTAGAGCTCACCACCCACCCTGGCCCTTAGCCACACGGGCTCCCATTATTAACACCTTGCATCAGTGCAGCACATGGGTTACAAAATGATAACCCAGTACTGACATATTATTATGAAGGTTCATAGTTACATTACAGTTCACTCCTGGTATTGTACCTGCTACACACGTTTTGACAAATGTATAATGAATAACATGTATCTACCATTACAGTGTCCCATAGATTAGGGCATTTCATTGCCCTAAAGTGCTCCATGCTCCACCTACATACTCTCCCATGCTTCTCTCTCCTTTTATTTTTAAAAACCATAATTGTCAACAGAAAAAAACTGCAAATTTTTCTTAGAAGGTGTATTATAGCTACTATTATTATACAGAAAATAGATCTTACCGGTTCGACAAATTCAAACTTCTTTTTTTCCTGAACCTCTTGAATTTTAAAGACGTATTCTAGTGATGACTCATAGAAGTTCTGATGTTCTCGGTCAACCTGTGTATCTGCCTAAAAAGCACACAAAGGCAAATCATGACATAGAGAGTGATTATTGAAGGTTCTGTGTTAGAGAGGGAATCAAATATTATTCTGCTCTGAAACCTTTTTTAAAAATTAAGTCCTACAAAAAGTTTGAATATAGCAATTGTATCTTGGGAATACAAAGATTAGGAAAACACAGTCTTTGTCCAAGAGAGCTTATAGTATATGGAATGGGAAGAAAATGCACATACGCACACACACACACACACACTCACACACACAGAGCAAACATACAACATTCATTAAATTAAAAATGATTATAAAACGGTACACAAATCTATATGAAAATCTAAGCAATCACAAAAGAGAGTCTAAATTCTGGAAAAAGAATGGTGGTGTTCTGAGTTGGATCTTAAGATGAATAACTGGCCATGAGTAGTCAAATATAACAAAGGGGTCACTCCCATGAAAATGTAAAGAGGCATGAAAAAGTCTGACAGAGTCTGCCTTCAGAGTAGTGGAGGGAAGGAGGCAGAGGCAAGGCTGGAATAACACTACAAAAGATCCTGAAAACTGCATGTGGTGGTTTAGTCACTAAGTCGTGTCCAACTCTTAGAACCCCATGGACTGCAGCCTGCCAGGCTCCTCTGTCCATGGGATCCTCCAGGAAATAATGCTGGAGTGGGTTGCCATTTCCTTCTCCAGGGGATCTTCCTGACCCAGGAATTGAACCCAGGTTTCCTGCATTGCAGGCAGATTCTTTACCACCTGGGCAATGAGGGAAGCCCCGAAAACTGCATAATGTCTTGATTTAATTGAGGAAGAATCATCTCAGAATATTCAACAGCAGGCTTTCCTGGTGGTTCGGACAGTAAAGAATCCACCTGCAATGTGGGAGACCTGGGTTCGACTCCTGGGTTGAGAAGATTCCCTGGAGGAGGACATGGCAACCCACTCCAGTATTCTTGCCTGGAGAATGCCCATGGACAGAGGAGCCTGGCGGGCTGCAGTCCACGGGGTTGCAAAGAGTTGGACACAACTGAGTGACTAAGCACACACATTATAGAGATAATACTGGTAGCAGAGTTCCCAAAGCAGAGGTTCTAAGCAATGACTCATGCTGCAACAACGCTGTGCCCATTCTCTTCCCTCTTCTATGCTCATCATCATCCTCGCATGCTGTCTTTAGAACTGACTGGTTCAGTAAAAAGGCATGATTTTACCTTACTTTCATTGCCCAACTACACTACTACTCACTGCCAGCTGAGATTAGTAAAGGCAGATGAGTAGAATGGCCTCTCCAGAATACTAAGTATCTGCCAGCGACAATTTGGGAATAGGACACTGCTTTGGAGCCATCTTACACTGATAATTTAACAAACAAAAGCTTAAAGAAAGATAAAATTAGGTTTTCTGGCTTTGACAGCATAGCATCTTAAAACTTCATTTGAAAGAAGGACTTTTAAAAATACTTACATAATTAAAAATAACCCAATAAGTAGTTCATTAGTGATGGATAAACTTGAGAATTCCAGGTTTATAGACTAATATATCAGAAAGTGAAAGTGTCAGTCATGCAGTTGTGTCCAACTCTTTGCAGACCCCGTGGACTATATAGCCCACCAGGCTCCTCTGTCCATGGGATTTTCCAGGCAAGAGTACTGGTGTGGGCTGCCATTGCCTTCTCCAGGGGATGTTCCTGACCCAGGGATCAAACCCTGGTCTTCCGCATTGCAGGCAGATTCTTTACCGTTTGAGCCACAGAAGGAAGCCACAATACATCAAAAGAATAATATAAACCAAGCAGGAAATTTGGACCAGTAGCTTTTCAGTACCCTAAGTTAGTATTTCACACAAATTACATACATTTTATTCCTACCCCTTAGAGGAACACACTATAGAATAAATGGTAAGGGGATACAGGTGGTGGTATGCTAATAAAGTTTAACAATTGGCTTCCTTGGGAGGGGGGGGTGTGGGTGGAATCCCAATTTATACTATTTGCTGGTTTTTGTGGTATAAATATTCCCAAAATAACCAGTTCCAAAGCACAAATACAACATCACTGAACCAGCAATGAGAAAGAGATGAGAAAACTGGTCGGTCCTCCAAGAGAAAGCTCCAGTGTACACCACAGGGTGTAAAAGATGCAAAAATATTTTCAGTCTCAGAGTTAATAGTCTATCCAACAAATTATTTCTGAAGCTTCTGTTTACTTTAAAAGATGATCTTTGTGTCAACTCACACACAGGAACAAACCTGAATGCTTGAAACACTGTTAGAGCCTAAAATTATTATTTTGGGTTAACAGAGCTGTGCATAAAAGAGTTCACAGAGCAGGCACGCTAGCCATTGAAAGGCCTGCTTCGATTAAAGAGCTAATACTGGTAGCAGAGTTTCCAGGAGCAGAGGTTCTAAGCAATGACTAATGCTCCAACACTACGGGAATGTGGATTTTAGGAGGGTTCCCACCTGAAAGGAAGGAGCAAATGAGCAAGAGGGTGTGGCCAGCTCTCCCCTCCACATCCTCTAGCTCTCACCCTATGTTTTGTAAATCACGACTGTGTAACAGCTGAGAGCTCTTACAGCGCAGGCACGTGCCCGTCACAGCGAACTCGCCTGGCCACGGGCTATTGTGTTCCGGAAGCATCCGTGAGCTCCACCTGAAAGAGCCCCTGGGGCCACCTTATGGTCGAAGGCTGAGTCACGGCTGCAGCCTGGGTCAACACAGAAGAGAGAAGATGGCGTGTCTGCTGCTCTGGCTGCCGCGCCAGTCGGGAGAGAAGAAATGTGTTCGCGGCTCCAACAGCTCCTTGAGTTTTCTTCCCGTTTCCCTGCTTGCGCCTTGCCTATCTTGGGTTCCACGAACACTGTGCAACAGTGTGAACAGCGAGACACCACCCGCCTAACGGATGAAAGTAGTTCACTAATGCTAAAACTGTGCAAGTGATATGGGCTGTTTTGAACCCCTGCTTTGTATGTGGGAGTCTGGAATTTGCCTACATGAAAAGAAGAAGGTGTCTACATGACCAGCCTCCAGTTAAAACCACTGGCTCTCAGTCTACGAGATTCTAGTAGATACCATTTCACAGGTGTTGTCGTGACTCGTTGCTGAGGGAATTAAGTCCTGTGTGTCTCCTCTGGGAGACGATTCTTAGACGCTTGTGCCTGGTTTCCCTTAGACATAGACAGCTAAATTTAATATACAAACCTGCTTTGAAAGGTCATCTAGAATGCACAGTTCTAACAGAATACAATAGCTTAATTTTTTTTTTTTCAGTACCAGATTTAGAAAGACATTTTTTACCTCAGATGAATTCCTTTAGTCCTTGAGCTCATAGCATGTATCAGTTGCTATACACTCATTAACAAGTATTTTGTGGTCAAGTATTTTGTACTGGAGAAGTAAGATTACTTCTCTGTAATTCATAGTCCAAACGTTTATAAATGAAAGGGAATAGTAATTACTCCAGAACAATAGATTGCTTAAGTAGCTGTTGTTTACATAGCAAAGTCATCCCAGTAAGAAATCAAATTAGGTACATAAGAAAACCACACAGTTCAGCAGATAGCAGATACCTAAATTCTTCCCCACACACCCTAAGCTGTCTCAGTTCAAAATAGAGGAAAAAGGAATAGTGAAAAAAAACTATCATTCAGGTGACAGCTGCTGATTTATTCCCAGAGGGAAAAGGATTTAAGTTGGATGCTGAGGAATGGAGAGGTTCAGAGAAGGTAGAGGTAAGAATTTTAGTGAGGGACTAAAGTCAGGAGAGATTATGTTCTCGTAGATGGAGCAAAGGGGTTTGTCTGAAACTGTCAGAAGTGAGAGCTGAGGCAGCACAGAGAGAATGAGTACACACTCATCTTATAAACCAGACAAGAACTGGAGGAAGGTGTGGTCAGGATCAGAGCTGGACTTCAAGAAACTTAGAAGATTAGTGTGTGCGCAGTGTAGAATGCATCTACTCAACGGTGAAGCTGGGTGCACCTGAATATAAGGAGACCTCTTACTTGATACGGGTGAAGGTGTTTGGTATATCCTAGTAAGACAAGCTTGTGCGCCTGCGACAGGCGCGCTAAAGCGCAGGCGGCTGCGACGGGCGCGCTAAAGCGCAGGCGGGTGACCGAGAGGAGCTACCCCACGTTTGAGGTCAGGGGCAGAAGCTGGGAGGAACCCATGCCTGAAGGGCCCCGGCCAAGAGGAGTTACCCAATGTCGGAGGTCAGGGGAGGTGGCCGAGAGGAGATACCCAGCGTCCGAGGTCAGGGGCAGAAGCTGGGAGGACCCCATGCCCAAAGGGCAGTGGCCAAGAGGAGCTACCCCAAGTCCAAGGTCAGGGGAGGTGGCCAAGAGGAGATACCCAGCGTCCGAGGTCAGGGGCCGTGACAAGAGGAGTTACCCCGCGTCCGAGGTCAGGGGCTGCAGCCGGGAGGAGATACCCCACTCCCTTAAGCCTGAGTCCAGGGGCAGCGTGGAAGGAGCTACCCCATGCCCCCACGCCCAAGGCCAGGGGCAGTGGCCGGGAGGACCAACCCCAGGCTGTGGCTGTGCGGGACAGGAGGGCCTAGAGGAGCTATCCCACGTTGAAGGTCAGGAAGGGCGGCGGTAAGGAGATACCCCTCGTCCAAGGTAAGGAGCATTGGCTACGCTTTGCTGGAGCAGCCGTGAAGAGATACCCCACACCCAAGGTAAGAGAAATCCAAGTAAGACGGTAGGTGTTGCAAGAGGTCATCAGAGGGCAGACACACTGAAACCATACTCACAGAAAACTAGTCAGTCTAATCACACCAGGACCACAGCCTTGTCTAACTCAATGAAACTAAGCCATGCCATGTGGGGCCACCCAAGATAGGCGGGTCATGGTGGAGAGATCTGACAGAATGTGGTCCACTGGAGAAGGGAATGGCAAACCACTTCAGTATTCTTGCCTTGAGAACCGCATGAACAGTATGAAAAGGCAAAATGATAGGATACTGAAAGAGGAACTCCCCAGGTCAGTAGGTGCCCAATATGCTACTGGAGATCAGTGGAGAAATAACTCCAGAAAGAATGAAGGGATGGAGCCAAAGCAAAAAGAATACCCAGCTGTGGATGTGACTGGTGATAGAAGCAAGGTCTGATGCTGTAAAGAGCAATATTGCATAGGAACCTGGAATGTCAGGTCCATGAATCAAGGCAAATAGGAAGTGGTCAAACAAGAGATGGCAAGAGTGAATGTCGACATTCTAGGAATCAGTGAACTGAAATGGACTGGAATGGGTGAATTTAACTCAGATGACCATTATATCTACTACTGCGGGCAGGAATCCCTCAGAAGAAATGGAGTAGCCATCATGGTCAACAAAAGAGTCCAAAATGCAGTACTTGGATGCAATCTCAAAAAAGACAGAATGATCTCTGTTCGTTTCCAAGGCAAACCATTCAATATCACAGTAATCCAAGTCTATGCCCCAACCAGTAACGCTGAAGAAGCTGGTTGAATGGTTCTATGAAGACCTCCAAGACCTTTTAGAACTAACACCCAAAAAAGATGTCCTTTTCATTATAGGGGACTGGAATGCAAAAGTAGGAAGTCAAGAAACACCTGAAGTAACAGGCAAATTTGGCCTTGGAATACGGAATGAAGCAGGGCAAAGACTAATAGAGTTTTGCCAAGAAAATGCACTGGTCGTAACAGACACCCTCTTCCAATAACACAAGACTCTATACATGGACATCACCAGATGGTCAACACCGAAATCAGATTGATTATATTCTTTGCAGCCAAAGATGGAGAAGCTCTATACAGTCAGCAAAAACAAGACCAGGAGCTGACTGTGACTCAGACCATGAACTCCTTATTGCCAAATTCAGACTTAAATTGAAGAAAGTAGGGAAAACCACTAGACCATTCAGGTATGACCTAAATCAAATCCCTTATGATTATACAGTGGAAGTGAGAAATAGATTTAAGGGCCTAGATCTGATTGATAGAGTGCCTGATGAGCTATGGAATGAGGTTCATGACATTGTACAGGAGACAGGGATCAAGACCATATTCATGGAAAAGAAATGCAAAACAGCAAAATGGCTGTCTGGGAAGCCTTACAAATAGCTGTGAAAAGAACAGAAGCGAAAAGCAAAGGAGAAAAGGAAAGATATAAACATCTGAATGCAGAGTTCCAAAGAATAGCAAGTACAAGATAAGAAAGCCTTCTTCAGCAATCAATGCAAAGAAATAGAGGAAAACAACAGAACACGAAAGACTAGAGATCTCTTCAAGAAAATTAGAGATAAAAAGAGAACACTTCATGCAAAGATGGGCTTGAAAAAGGACAGAAATGGTATGGACCTAACAGAAGCAGAAGATATTAAGAAGAGAGGGCAAGAATACACAGAAGAACTGTACAAAAAAGATCTTCACGACCCAGATAAGCATGATGGTGTGATCACTGACCTAGAGCCAGACATCCTGGAATGTGAAGTCAAGTGGGCCTTAGAAAGCATCACTACGAACAAAGCTAGTGAAGGTGATAGAATTCCAGTTGAGCTATTTCAAATCCTGAAAGATGATGCTGTGAAAGTGCTGCAGTCAATATGCCAGCAAATTTGGAAAGCTCGGCAGTGGCCACAGGACTGGAAAAGGTCAGTTTTCATTCCAATCCCAAAGAAAGGCAATGCCAAAGAATGCTCAAACTACTGCACAATTGCACTCATCTCACACACTAGTAAAGTAATGCTCAAAATTCTCCAAGCAAGGCTTCAGCAATACGTGAACTGTGAACTTCCTGATGTTCAAGCTGGTTTTAGAAAAGGCAGAGGATCCAGAGATCAAATTGCCAACATCCGCTGCATCATGGAAAAAGCAAAAGAGTTCCAGAAAAACATCTATTTCTGCTTTATTGACTATACCAAAGCCTTTGACTGTGTGGATCACAATAAACTGTGGAAAATTCTGAAAGAGATGGGAATATCAGACCACCTGATCTGCCTCTTGAGAAATTTGTATGTAGGTCAGGAAGCAACAGTTAGAACTGGACATGGAACAATAGACTGGTTCCAAATAGGAAAAGGAGTACGTCAAGGCTGTATACTGTCACCCTGCTTATTTAACTTACATGCAGAGTACATCATGAGAAACCCTGGACTGGAAGAAACACAAGCTGGAATCAAGCTTGCCGGGAGAAATATCAATAACCTCAGATATGCAGATGACACCACCATTATGGCAGAAAGTGAAGAGGAACTCAAAAGCCTCTTGATGAAAGTGAAAGTGGAGAGTGAAAAAGTTGGCTTAAAGCTCAACATTCAGAAAACGAAGATCATGGCATCCAGTCCCACCACTTCATTGGAAATAGATGGGGAAACAGTGGAAACAGTGTCAGACTTTATTTTTCTGGGCTCCAAAATCACTGCAGATGATGTCTGCAGACATGAAATTAAAATACGCTTACTCCTTGGAAGGAAAGTTATAACCAACCTAGATAGCATATTCAAAAGCAGAGACATTACTTTGCCAACAAAGGTACGTCTAGTCAAGGCTATGGTTTTTCCTGTGGTCATGTGTGGATGTGAGAGTTGGACTGTGAAGAAGGCTGAGCGCCGAAGAATTGATGCTTTTGAACTGTGGTGTTGGAGAAGACTCTTGAGAGTCCCTTGGACTGCAAGGAGATCCAACCAGTCCATTCTGAAGGAGATCAGCCCTGGGAGTTCTTTGGAAGGAGTGATGCTAAAGCTGAAACTACAGTACTTTGGCCACCTCATGCGAAGAGTTGACTCATTGGAAAAGATTCTGATGCTGGGAGGGATGGGGGGCAAGAGGAGAAGGGGACGACAGAGGATGAGATGGCTGGATGGCATCACTGAGTCGATGGAGATGAGTCTGAGTGAACTCCGGGAGTTGGTGATGGACAGGGAGGCCTGGCGTGCTGTGATTCATGGGGTCGCAAGGAGTTGGACACGACTGAGTGACTGATCTGAGTAAGACAAGCTTGAGGACGCAGGTGTGAGAAGCAAAGGGGGAAGAAGTCAAAGATAATTCTGACATAAGAAATAACACCAAGCATTAACAGAATTAAAGAAGTGAGAAACAGGGTCAAATTGGAGAAGGTTTTCAGATGTGTTAGTATGGTGTCATAGTAACCCGTCAGTGGACAGTGCAAAGATGGTCAGGATGGGAAATATGGTGGGCAACACTCACATGGTGGGAAACACTCCCTGAGATGTTACCAACAATATGAAAGGCGTAGAACCACTGGGGACACAGAGAAGGACAAAAATAGCAGTAAGCAGAACCTGAGGGATTCCCTTCACTCAGGAGGTGGGAGAGGAGAACCTGCTGAAAGCATCTTTACTTACAGATATTAACAGAAACCCAAACTCTTGGCTCCTAAAAGTAACCCCTATACTATTCTCCTAACTATAAAATTAATAGATACTCATTACTATATGTTTATTCATTGTTCATTATTAAACAGGGAAATGTAAAGATAATAAATTAACTGCGGGCTCACTATAAATGTTTACAACACACACACAAAAAATTACTTTAAAAGACATGAATAATAGTATATATTCTGGTTTAAATCCTGTTATTCCACACTTAGGCTAACAAATATTTCCAAATATCTTTAAATGCTTTTCCAAATAAAACTTTCACAGTCATATCAATTCTGTTTTTGGCCAAGCTCTATTTGTGTATTTATCCCAATCATTCTTTTGTGCTATTTTGGATGTTTCTAAAATTTTTATTGTGAATAACTCTTGGATCATCATATTTACACAATTTATTCTTATACTCATTTCTGATCATTTCTTCTGGTCAAATTCCTATCAACAGAAATCATTTCAGCTCTCTTGGACATATAAGGTTGATTGAAATATGGTCAAATATACCTCAAAAGTTTTTGAATGATTTCATATTCCCACCAGAAAAGCCAAAGTCTGCTTAGTTACCCATACCTTCACTAACAATTGATATTATCTTTTAATAAATTAATGTGCTACTATTAAATTATACTTTAAAAATATATGATATAGAAACTTACAATATTTATTATGGTTTATATTTCTTCTTTGAGGAAATGCCCTTTCATATTTTTACTCCATTTTTTCCACTAAAAGCTTTATCTTTTCCACACTGATTTCCAAAAGCATCTTATATATAGGAGATGGTTATCCTGTGTCATGTTATATAAGTCCCTTAATACTTCATCTTTTAATTTAAGGTCTTTTGAAAGAGACAGATTACTTTTATGCATTTTGGTCTTTTTACATTTCCTTCATGATCTCTTCCTCATAGTTTATGCTTAGAAAGAAATTATCTATTCACATTTCAAATGTTACTTCTTTTGTCTACTGTAAAGTCCATAATTTTGACAAGTCTGTTTCCAATTCTGTGTACTCCAATGGTCCATCTAATAGATGGCCTTAGAGCTTTACCAATACAAGCTGACCCCTAATTCAGTCCTGGTAATGGGTAGTCAGTCGCATTCCATGAGCAAAACGAACAAAGAGTCAGCTGTGTCAGTGAGAAGACACAGAAGGGTCTTTCTGAGAACAACTTCATAGGCTTGGTGCCGACAGAAGGACCAGAGCTGCTCTGGAAGTGAACAAATGAATTTAATGCCATGTTACAGAATTAAACATGTGCGTAGCAGCATCTCCCTGTAACAGGTTTGACTACTGGAAGGACCGAGGAAAAAGTAAAAAACAAACTACATTTTTCCTTTTCTACACTATATGCTCCGAGGAGTTGCTTTACACCATATTTGTGTTGTATTTGTATTTGTGTCATATTCTATCATGGGCTGTGCCTCCTGGAAAAAAGTGTGTGTGTGTGTGTGTGTGTCTATGTGTGTGGTGGGGCAAATGGAAGATGCTACTAACCATGTTAAGGGTTTTTTCTAGCATCCAACTAAATATAAAACCAGAATGAATATTCTATTCCATCATATCCCAAGGGATTAGGAGCCACTAACAAGTATTAAATATTGAGCTACACTGTCAGGGAAAATAAAGCATAACCTCTAGAGGACTTTACAATTATGATAGAGTTACGAAGTCAAACCAAGCAATCCCTAAGGGAAATCAGTCCTGAATATTCACTGGAAGGACTGATGCTGAGGCTGACGCTCCAATACTTTGGCCACCTGATGAGAAGAGCTGACTCACTGGAAAAGTTTCTGATGCTGGGGAAGATTGAGAGGAAAAGGAGAAGAGAGTGGCAGAGGATGAGACGGTGAGACAGCACCACTGACTCAACGGACCTAAGTGAGAGGGAACTCTGGGAGATGGTGAAGGACGGGGAGCCTGGTGTGCTGCAGTCCACAGGGCTGCAAAGAGTCAACCAGCCAAGGGCAGCCTCTCATGTTCACCAAGAATCTGATAAGTCTTCAGAGACTATGCATTGCCCTTAATTTTGAGGCAGTTGATTTCTAGAACGTGACTTGGCCTTGGTCTTTGGTACATGATGGTAACAACTGGGGGAGCCTTTCTACAGATGACTTCATCTACATATTGCATTCTCTCTCAGGTTTATTCTAAAGAAATGTTTAAAAGTTTAAATAGACACACATTTAAGGAGTTAGAAATATGTGAACACAATATTAAAGAACATAGTATACTATATAAGATTAAAAATGTCCATGAAAATTAAAAATATAATTTCTCTTAATAACAGATTTTTCTCCACTTCACATTAACCCCAAAATCTTTCCATAGGCACCCAACGGTCTATTAAATTATCCTATTTTAATAGCAGGTATTAATAACAAGTTATTTATTATAGTGAAATACAAATCTTTCCAATGTTCAACATTTTAAGTGAGGAAATTCAATTCCCTCTAGGGGAACATAAAAATACAGTAAAAAAGAATCAGAAGTAACTCTTCCATGACTTTTTGACTGCAGTTCCACTGCACTTGAACTCGTCAAGCATGCCTCATGGCTGAACAAGAAGGTCAGAGAAATAAGAATACGAATAAGTAGGGTGGAGGACCAAGCTGAACTTGAACAACAGTTCAGGAAGAAAGGTGACTTTGCTAGAGGATCAGAATGAGACATTTAAAAGAGTTCAACGATGCAATCCCTAGAAATACAGAGAAGAGATGAAGAAGAGACTGCAGGAGGCTCAGCGCCATGCAAGATTCCCTGGGGCGGGCTGGGGGCAGTGATAGCTGCTGGTGCTCAACAAGTCCCGGTTCAGCTCTGAGACACACTGCTGTACGCTGGGGAACGTGTGCATGGTGAAAGACAACAGAGCCATTTAGAAAAACAAACAAAACATATGCTATCACTAGAGCTGAAACTGCATCACTCCTCAGTAAGAGTTTTCTATCTGGCTAACTATAGTTAAAACACTACCAATGAGAAGAGCAAATTTTCAGGAAAAAAGGAAGAAATATTCCTTGTATGAGAATACTGTCCACATTAGTAAAGTATTTCTGTTGACTTGTTTAAGTTGACAAAAAATAATGAAGATTTCAAAACATGTAACTGTGTATCTGTTTTCCCTTAATGCTGATGTAACAATTGAAGAACAGATATTTTTAATTTAATATAAATGTTACACCATGAATTTGGTAGGTCTTGCTATTTAGAATGGCTTTCTAGGTGGCTCAGTGATAAAGGATCACCCTGCACAACAGGAGACTCAGGTCCAATCCCTGGGTTGGGAAGATCTCCCAGAGAAGGAAATAACAACCCACAGCAAGATTCTTGCCTGGGAGATCCCGTGGACAGAGAAGCCTGGTGCGCTTCAGTCCATAGGGTCATACAGGAGTAGGGCATGACTTAGTGACTGAACAGCAGCAGCAGTTATTTAAAATATGCCCAACAGGAAGAAAAAGAAATAGCCTTGTTTCACTCTTTTTCATTATTGAAGGAAATACTAATCTTTCTCTTGGAACTGTTAATTTTAAATGTCACAAAGCACGTAAAATGCTCAGCACCATGCCTGTCTATCTATACCAAATGCTCAATTAGCTTAAATATTCTTATTATCATTATTTTATTAAACAGGAGCAGATTCTGAGATAATGTCTACTTTTGGAAATCTGGGCTTCACATGACAATGCTAATGCTCTTTTCACACTTCAACTGGAAAAACTTACCTCTTGCAAATGAGATTCCTTTTTCTTTGCAGACAAATTTAAATGTTTGTCAAGAATGGAATAGTATTTTTCACTCTCTTTGTCAAATTTCTTCTTTCCATCCTAGGAGATCACAAAAACAACAAAACATTCAAATCAGAGAATCAAGATAACCTTGATTTCCATCATTCCTGTCAAGCGTCCAATAAAATTATTTGATAAAGATTCAGTGAGCTTCAACTATGTGGAAAACTTGATGAAGTAGGAAGAAGGGTATGAAGCAAAATCATCTGAGTATGTATTCTGCTCTCAAAGAAGTTCACAGAACTATAGTATGGAGGGGGCAGGCTGCCTATAGTAGAATCCCTTTGAGCACTCTATAACTGATTCTCAAGAAATTTTGACTTAGAAGTCTGGGGCATAGCCAAGAGAAAAATGTCTCTTTTAGGCTTTTTTGGTGATTCAGATGAGTTAACATACAGTTTATAGACCACTCACAAACTCTGCAAGGAATCATAATATTTCCCAAGTCAAAAAAAAGATGCTTGATATTTCAAACAAGTCATTCTCATTTTTTTAAGTAGAATACATTTTTATGGGTTTTCCAGGTGGCTCACTGGTGAAGATCCACCTGCCAATGCAGGAGACACAGATTCAATAATTCCTGAGTTGGGAAGATCCCCTGAAGAAGGAAATGGCAGCCCACTCTAGTATTCTTGTCTGGGGAATCCCATGGACAGAGGAGCCTGGTGGGCTATAGTCCATGCAGTAGCAAAAGAGGTGGACATGACTTAGTGACTAAACAACAACAATTCTTTTATAGAGAAGGGGAGATGGGGAGGGGCTATTATAAACAAAAAGTCCACTGGAGGAAATTGGGAGTTTGAAGTATAGTGGCTTTTCAAGGGTTTAATTTGACAGTTTCACATTGGCTGAGCTGTTCAAACAGCACATTCTTGATAAAAAGGAAAATAAATCTTCACAAACTGGTGGTGTGAAATAATTAGACCAGTTCAAAGTCAAATCAAAAGGATTAGAATCATCTGTATCATACACTCAACATAACTTAATCACTGATCTTTGCAATGCCTAAAATGACATTGTTTTATGGGTTCAGCTGTAACCAGGCTAGCCCTTTGTTGGAAGAGAATACCTTTCCCCTAAGGCATACTTCTATAGAAATGCAAACAGAATACAGTTCTAAGGAGAACAAGACATGCCTAGACATATGATCTTCTCCAACTATAAATATGTTATCCACCAGGTATGTTTTTTCCATTTATGAGTCCATATGAAATAAATACTACATGACCACAGTCATAAATTTCACTGGCCAAAGAAGTACTACTCCTTCCTTTTATCTCAGTGTTTCTTGATGTGCAATGTCTAGACCACATTAATCAAAGTTAAGTATTTTAAAGGCTACTAAAAATGTAGATTCCTATTTCCCTCATATAGAGATTCAGACAGGTCTTTTTAACAAGACCTGTGATTATTATGGATAATGGTTTTCATTTATTTGAATCAGTAAATATTTGGAAGAGATTAATTAAAAATAATGGATGAATGGATGGATGAGGAGAGGAGGAGAGACTCTGGGAGGAAGCGGGGAAAAGAGGAGAAGACAAGCAGGCCTCTGGTTTGTCTGTCTCACAGTTGAGGTTGTCAGATCCAGACTAACAGATGAAGGTATTCTATCCTGATCCAGTAGCACTCTAAATTTTTATCCACTTAATTATATTTCCAGGAACCCATCATGATCTAGTTGCATGGATGGAACTTTAGAAACTTAACTGGTAAAGTTTCATTGAATGAAAAGAACAAGTAGGGTTCTGCTGTAAACGTTCTAGACCTTTGAAGAAGTGAGGGAATGTTTCTGCATTGCTGTATTATACCTGTAAATAAGGCAGGGGAGTCACATCTTCAAAGGATTTTTATCATTTAAGGAGAAAATGTGGCTCTACTAGGCGAAACACAATTGGAAAATACCAAGTGGCATTCCCATCCAAAAAAGGGGTCGGTGGAGGAACTCGCACAACAAAATGTGGTGGAGAGGAGCCAAAAGGAAGCAAAGAAGTCCAAGGTTCAGGACGGGAGGCGCTTGTCCCTCTGCTGTTGAAAGATACCTGAGTGAACATTCCATTGTCTACTCCTCAATCTGGCATTTTATGCCCACAGCTGACCTGCTCAAGCAATCTTTCCAAAAGCCTCTCTCATTAGCCATTCTGAGCACCTGTTCTTTTTTCTCTACAGACTATAAATATAAATGCTTATTTCTTCTAAGAGCCACAGCTTCAAGTTAGAGCTACTCTTCGCATCCAGCTTAAACAGACCTCATTCACAAGTCCGCTTCACGAGTTTCCTCTGCTTTGTAACTGTTCATCTAATTTTATAAATGGGTCTCTTACTGTGTTCAAGCCCTACATTGCAGCAGGGAAATGCATATCCTAAATTTACGTCATATATATATATATATCTCCTATGCTTCTTAAAATTTTGAGAGAGTGCTCAATAAATATTTAATGAACATGCAAAATTATTCCTCTTGTAACAGTGGGCATTACAGTCCCTCACAAACATTCCATTTGATCAAAAAACTGATATCCATGATACAGGGGGCGATTCTGCACAAATGGCCTCAATTCAATCCCTGTGATACAAGAGCACTGTCGGGGGCGGGGGGCCACCAGCTGCCTTAGAGACGAGTACGGGAAACTGACTCACTTTCATCCTACAATAGGGGGCTTAAAATTTCTCACTGTGTGCAGAAGAAACGAGGTGGGGGAGAAGGGAGCACAGCTGTGGCAACTACACTTGCATCTTTGTTTTTCAGTGTTTGCTGGCATTTTTGGAAATGTTAATTCAGTGCCAACAGACCAGCATTCCTGGCAATACAAAAATCATTCCCAGAAGAACTTCCTGGACTCCTAATCAAACCCTGGCCCTTCACACCACCAGGCCAACAAAAGAGATCTACTCAAAGGTTCCAAAGATGCAGATAACACAAACACATTCAGTTCTAGTATAAAATTAAAGAGCTGAACTGAAAGAGGAGGGCATATGAAGGACCACTATAGTCTAGGGAACCATATTCTTGAAAACAAAGAGCACTTTTTGTGACTCACATCTACCCCCAAAAGCCATGATTTACTCTCATGTAAGTCAGGTCCTATTTGGTTTTAGTAACTTAATACCACACAGCTATCGATTGTCTATTATGTACTTGCAGATATCAAGCTAAGAATTTTCTCCAAAACCAGTGCTGCAGAAAGAAGGGAAAATAATGCATGAATCTTTACGCTAAACGCTATATGTGATTACTGACTGAAATAGATGGGCAAACAGTGGAAACGGTATCAGACTTTATTTTTCTGGGCTCCAAAATCACTGCAGATGGTGACTGCAGCCATGAAATTAAAAGACGCTTACTCCTTGGAAGAAAAGTTATGACCAACCTAGATAGCATATTCAAAAGCAGAGACATTACTTTGCCAACAAAGGTTCATCTAGTCAAGGCTATGGTTTTTCCTGTGGTCATGTATGGATGTGAGAGTTGGACTGTGAAGAAGGCTGAGCGCCAAAGAATCGATGCTTTTGAACTGTGGTGTTGGAGAAGACTCTTGAGAGTCCCTTGGACTGCAAGGAGATCCAACCAGTCCATTCTGAAGGAGATTAGCCCTGGGATTTCTTTGGAAGGAATGATGCTAAAGCTGAAACTCCAGTACTTTGGCCACCTCATGCGAAGAGTTGACTCATTGGAAAAGACTCTGATGCTGGGAGGGATTAGAGGCAGGAGGAGAAGGGGATGACAGAAGGTGAGATGGCTGGATGGCATCACTGACTCAATGGACGTGAATCTGAGTGAACTCCGGGAGTTGGTGATGGACAGGGAGGCCTGGCGTGCTGCGATTCATGGGGTCGCAAAGAGTTGGACACGACTGAGTGACTGATCTGATCTGATCTGATGTTATAATGGTATGGTATAATGGTTTTCTGTAGATCCACAATAAGTGCATCTGAACCAGGTAGTCATGTACAATGAGGTCATATGTATGTGTGATATGTTTATATGTATATATTTTTAAATCTTTAAAAAATGCCATCAAAAATGGCAAGTTAATCCCCAAACCCAATCATAGTGGCAAATGTGTAAGATAAGTTCAAGGTCTGTAATCAATTTGTGTTCCAAGCTACACTGTATTTACTCTGATCACATGATCACATTATTATTTAGCATATAAGATTAGCAACTGAGGTTATGTTGCACTTTCATATCCCCTGAGCTAAGGAATGGGAAAAAAAACTCCAAGTGTCAGTCTTAAAGTTGTGATATATAACAAACAAATAGGCAAAAAATAAGTCAAAATACTCATATAAACAATATGTCTATCACAAATTATACACAAATGTTAAATACAAGGCCAAATGAACACCTTCTATTGACCACAAGAGGGTACCAAAGGGAATAGACTACCACAATACCTAAAAAGTCACAAAGAGATATATTTCAAGCTTTATCCAATTGTTTTTTCTCTATAAAAGACAACTGCAAAGCTTTGTTTAAACAACTATTTTAGCAACCTTTATCTTAACATTATCATGATCAATTTTTTTTTAAGTAGAGGCAATGAAAAAATATTTTTTATATTTCTTTTAAGGAAGCACACATTTAGGATTTATGCATCCAATTTTTAAGACAATTTCAAGGTTATAATTGAAACACAGGATATTGGAAAATTTCCCATGCAACTATTTATGCTACCATATTAGTAAAACAATTAGCTAAATAAGCACTAAGCATATATTTTTAAAATCCTTTTAAGTGAGTGCACAGTAGCAGAAATAGTAATAATAAATACCGATAAATTTCTATTTCACAAATGCATAATTCTTATAAACTGGCACTGTGCTAGGCATTGAGAGGACAAGATACAGCCCTAACTACCAGTCTTGGCTAGACTTCCTCCTTCTCTGATAGTGGGATTTCCTCACCGCTTGGAAGAGTGACCTAGGGTGACATCATAATTTTTAAGTCTCAGAAAGAACAGCTGCTTAGATATTTCTTAGACCCAAGAGATTCCTGGTGTCCAGAAACTCAGGTTGTTGAGACCCTTAATACAGCTTTCACAGCAACATCCCAACTGCAGGTAACTGCACCAAACCATTCCCCACCATGTCTGTCCTCCTCAATCTGCTGAAATATAGACATTTCAAAAGGGCTTCCTTCTTCAGAGTTACGCCAATATAATTCACCACATCTTCCCTATTCCAGTTATCTTGCACTACCACCACCAGGTGATCAGAGTCCTAAGAGCCAAAGGTTTCATATTTGCCTATATGAGGAACTCCTACAAAATGGGGCTTCCCTGGTGGCTCAGCTGGTAAAGAATCCACCTGCAATGCGGGAGACCTGGGTTCCATCCCTGGGTTGAGAAGATCCCTTGGAGAAGGGAAAGGCTACCCACTCCAGTATTCTGGCCTGGAGAATTCCATGGACTCTATAGTCCATGGGATCGCAAAGAGTCAGACACGATTGAGTGTCTTTCACTTTCACTTTTAAAAAATGGAAAGATAGAAAAACAAACAGATAAAAATACAGATGAAGGATATGAAGGGATAACCAACAGAAGAGGGAAGTCAAAAGGTTAACAAGCATATACGGAGTTTTTCGAATTCAATAATTAAGAGGACAGCAAATTAAAATACTGAGATATCACATTATATGTATCAGATATTGGTTGGCAAGAGTTATAAAGGTGAATAACAGGTTGAATGCATGTAGAAACATAGGAACTCACATATGGTGGAAACACAGGAACTCATAAAGGGGTACAGGTACAGCCTTTCTGAAGAGAAATGTTGCATTCAACATTTCTAAGTGGTATATATGCATGACTTAAAAACAAGCTTCTGGGTGCACATCCCAAAAATATCCTCACAGAAAAGTCCATAAGCAAACCTGAAAGAGGATCCGTCTGGAACAGGAAGATAGCCAGGGTATTTACTGGTAAATAAAAATGCATTAGAAGCATACCACAAAGTGGCAGGCATGAAGTAAATACTACAAGTAGATGGATCTTAAAACATAATTCTGAGTGAAAACCACAAAACACAAAATAGGTAAGTAACACAAAATCATTTATGCAAATTGAAGTCATGAATAGAAAAATAATATCAATTTTGTAAGACAAATATATACACATTAAACTTATGAGAATGGTTGCTGTATAAGAAAGAAAATGTGAATGAGGTATGAGTGAAAGAATAAAAAAAAAGAGTTGTGAACTAAAAAAGAAAAGAGATGAGAAAAGATAAGAGAATTAGGAGATCAATCAGGAAATCCAACCTCTGACTAACAGAAGTACTGAAAGAAAAATGAAGGGAGGAATTACAAAAAAAAAAAAACACAAAAATTTCCAAAACTAATAAAAAAAGTATCCATATTAAAATGACACAATATATACAAAGCACAATAAATGAGAAAATATCTGCAAGATATATCATACACTATTACAAAACCATGATTAAAAACAAAAATCTAAAAACAGAGGTCGAATAAATATCATCAGAAACCAATGAGTTCACAATAACATCACAGGAAGTTATAAAACAAAGGTGCAGTGCCTTTAAAATTCTGAGAAATAATGAATTCCAACTCTGATTTCTATATCCAAATTGTCAATCTAGATTCATGGTAGTATAAAAATATTTACAAACATACAGGGTCTCAAAATTATTAATATCTAAAAATTTGTACCATTTTTCAGAAAGATACTAAGGTATGTGCTCAACTAAAATGATGGAATCAACCAAAAAAAATCAAGACATGAGATCTAGGAAAACAACAGTTCAAAGAGGCAACGAAAATTTCCAAGAAAATGGTAATATGACCTTAGGTGAAAACAGACAGACAAATAAGCCTATGAACTTTAAAGTAGCAGTTAAGATTAGAGTCCCAGAAGGGATGTGTCTTTAAAAAATCTGGAGAAGATATTCAATGTATACAAATGTATCAAGATGCGCTTTGTAATTACACTAACGCATTTGGGAACAGAGACTTTTATGCAAAATTTAAAGGTAACTATTCACTCTAAAAAAAGGAAGTCTCCCCCTCCTTTATGTATATATGTGTGTTTATGTATAAGTGAACTAAATGACAGCGATGGTACAAGGACAGGAGGAATTTTGTTACTCTAAAGTATTTACACTGCCTGTGAAACAGTGCAACATTATATCTAAAGTGGATTTGGATTAGTTTTAAATGTACATTTCAAATGTACAAATTTGTGAATGTACAAATGGATGAAATAGGGAAAAAGAGAAAAAAAAGATGAGAAATGGAAAAGAGTGGGAAACAGAGGAGGAATTTATAATGCCACTTTACGGCAATCATTAAAAAATGTTTTAAAAAAGTATAATTGATACAGTAAGAAAGCAGAGAAAATGAAATCATATGAAGTACCCAATTAAAATCACAAAAGGCAGAAAAATAGTGGAAGAAAAAAATAGGAACAAAGAACAAGGGGAAAAAGTAGAAAACAACAGGAAATATGGTAGATATTAATCCAACTATATCAATCATCTCTTTGAGAGTGAATGGTAAAATCCACCGATTAAAACACAGACATGGTCATAGTGAATCCAAAAAACAAGACTCAACTACATGTTTTCTATAAGAAACCAACTTGAAATGTAAAGACATATGCATTTAGAGCAGAGAGAGAAAGATAAACTTTGCTAACACTAAAAAAGGGAGAGCAGGAGTAGCTATATTAATGTCAGATAGATCAGATTTCAAAACAATGAAAGTTATTAGAGATAAAGAGGATTACATAATGCTTAAAAGGTCAGTTCTTCAAAAACAATAATAATTCTTAATATGCATACATCAATGTGTATGCAGAGCATAAGAGCAGAGCATCAAATATGTGAAGGAAAGACTGACAGAATTTCAAGGAGAAATAGGTAAATCCACTGTCATAGATGAAGACTATAACACCCATCTACTAGAAATGAACAGATCCAACAGGTAGAAAATCAGTGAGACCACAGCTGAACTCAACAGCACCATCAACCAACTGGATATAATGCTTTTCATTTAAGAACAGCAGATTATACATTCTTCTCAAGCTCACATGGAACATTTACCAACACAAACTACACTGTGGGCCATATCTTAGCAGATTTAAAATAATAAAAATTATTCTCGGTGAGCTCGGCTTCCTCAACATGGCAGCGCCCTTGTCAGTGGAGGTGGAGTTCGGAGGTGGTGCGGAGCTCCTGTTTGACGGTGTGAAGAAGCATCAGGTCACCTTGCCTGGACAGGAGGATCCCTGGGACATCCGCAGCCTCCTTGTCTGGATCAAGAAGAATTTGCTAAAAGAGCGGCCAGAGCTGTTCATCCAAGGAGACAGCATGAGGCCAGGGATTCTGGTGCTGGTTAACGATGCCGACTGGGAACTGCTGGGTGAGCTGGACTACCAGCTTCAGGACCAAGATAGCGTCCTCTTCATCTCCATGCTGCACGACGGCTAAGGGCCCCTCTCTGTGCCTGGGCCCCCTTGGGGTCGGGAGAACAGAAGAATCAGACAATCCCCTGGGGCCCTACTTCCAGATCTTCCTGTCCCCCTTGGCTGCTTTCTTCACTACTCTGTCCCTTGAGCTCCCTCCAGGCAGGGAAAAGAGGCCAGGTGCTAAAAATGAGCCTTTCTTGGGCACGTGAGCAGGGGAAGGCAGGCGCCCGAGCCGGGCACTCCTCCTCCCAGCAGCTGAGGTAGGGGAGGGTACCCCTCCGCATGGCCGGAGTGGAGGGGGTCTGTGCGGCCAGGTGACCCAGCTGCTGCCCCTCCTGTGTCTCCCTGAGTGACGGCTGACAAGGCACTGCCGCTCCTGGGCTGCGGTGCCTTCCTGGGGAAGAGGAATGAACCTCACTAGCTGATGGCAGGCCCCTCCCCTCTCAAAGACAGGAGGAGCCTTTGCCTCAGTTTCCCCATCTGGACAGCAGAGGGCTCTGCCTGATCCCCATTGATATCATTAGGGAACCCCAGCTGGGGTCCCCTATTCAGTGCAGACCACCCCCCCCACACACACACAGCAGCTGCTCCCCCACCCACAGCCCTTGACCCTAGCCAGCCTCCCCTACACAGGCCACCAGATGGGCTCCTGAGACCCTCCCCCCCACACACAGGGCAAAAGACTGCTTATGTGCAGCTCATTCCACTGGGGGTGGAGAGCGGGAGGGTGTACGCTAGACCTTGGACTGGCAAATAGAGGCCTGGGATGGGGGGGTCAATGTGCCTCAGTTTCCTCTCTAATGACAATTGAATTTTTAGAATATCTAAAAACTGAGGGGACTTCCCTGGTGGCTCAGACAGTAAAGAATCCACCTGCAATGCAGGAAATGTGGGTTCTATCCCTGGGTTGGGAAGATCCCCTGGAGAAGGAAATGGCAACCCTCTCCAGTACTCTTGCCTGGAGAATCCCTTGGACAGAGGAGCTTGGTGGGCTACAGTCCATGGGGTCTCAAGAGTCAGATACGACTGAGTGACTGACACACACACAAAATTGAGATACTTGATGGTGCAAGGGCACACTTTATCTACTCTCCCATCTCCTGCAGGAAGCAGGATGGGGCTGGCAGCACCTGGGAGGCAGGGTGACTCCCCCCATCCCCATCCCTTCTGGAAGTCTTGGGGCCTCAGTGCCTGCAACAGCTGGCCTTGGGCAAATAAAAGACTAAGTTGTTTACTGGCAAAAAAAAAAACAAAACAAAATAACAAAATAACATTCTCAGAGCACAATGAAATAAGCTAGAAATCAATGACAGAAAGATAGCTGGAAAATCACAGAATACTTAGAGATTAAAGAAGCTTCTAAATGACATGTGGGTTAAAGAAATCTGAAAAGAGATTTTAAAAAAGCATTTTGAACTGATTTAAAATTAAACGTTAAAATGTGTATGACACAGCAAAGTCAATGTTTATAGGGAAAATTACTGCACTGAAAAACATTAAAGAGAACAAATGGATGAAATAGGAAAAAAGGGGGAAAAAAGATGAGAAACAGAAAGAGTGGGAAGCGGAGGAGGAACTTATAATGCCACTTTAGGCCGTGGGAGAGACAGAGAATGCTGCTGACAGTTTCTGATGATGTTTGCTTGTTAACTGTCTCTTGGGCTGTGTGAAGACAGAGCGGACTGGGATTGGGTGGGTGGATAGTACTTGGAGTCGCTATAATCTTATGGGCTCTGGCATGACATCATGGATAAAACTGAGTTACATAACTGAGCAAACTCCAGGCAGGGTGTGTGGAACACACTCCAGACAGAAAGTTTGGAAAATTATCCTGAGTGAATATAGGGATTTCCTAATTAAAAGTAACACAAAGCTCTGCTTTACACCCACATTCAAATTTCTCTTCTTCTTGCTTGACAGAGACCTTGGAGAATGAAATTAAATATTCAGTTAAAAAAACAAAAAGCACTGATAACATGTAAGGAAGAACTAACCTGAGGACAAAAGACTGACACTTATGAAAGAGCATGCTCATGAGAAGCCTGCATCTGACTGAAACAGAGAGAGGTGTCTTTCCTTAACTCCCAGGGTGAAAGTCATAGCAAGTAGAATTTAATTTCACATATTATGCTAATATTATACTTTTTTAGAGCAAAATTCCTAGAAAACAGAGCCAGAGGCAAAGCTTGCCTGCTACAGCTTGGATGCAATCCCTGGGGAGCAGGAGGGGGGGGAGGGGTGGGGGGGGGGGAGAGAGAGAGAGAGAGAGAGAGAGAGAGAAGGAAGAGAGACAGGAAAGGAAGAAGGAAAATACAAGCATTTATTCCTGAACTAACTGCAGAAACAGGAGGAGAAACAGCCAGTTGCTCATGCAATAAGGCAGACCTCCATTCAGGTTTCACAAAACCAACACACCTCTGGACAATTCAGTTGGGTTAGCAAGGATTTACCTGCCACTTTCTAATTGGTCAACATCTGCCCCATGGATAAGAACTCTCCTGTGTCCTATTGGACTGTCATCTGCTTGCTCAACAGCTGTGTGAGGGGCCAGAACCCAGGGCCCCCCTGGCATTCCATAAAGGGTCCAGACACGATGGGGAAGAGCCAACGGGACTGCGAGGCTGTGCATCGCTTGTGAGGAATAAGAAGCGATAATCCTCGGCCAGAGTTCTCTTCTGAGCAAACCCCAAGGGTCTGGGAAGAGCATAAACTGTGCCCAACAATAACACACACATTCCTAAGATGCAGATATAAGATTTTATCTTTATTGAGGGCGCTATATTTGCAACTTTAGATAATGAAACTGTAACATTTTCAAGGGATTTGCAGACTCATTCACAACCTTGTTCTCTAGAGCCTGTTTTGTATATTTTGCTATCAGAGGGTTTTCAAGAAGATCATGTTTATAAATAGGAAAGAAAGAGTACGTTATCATGACTCCCATATTATACTGTGGAAAAAAGAGGTTCATGGAAATTAACCATAGGCACTCAAACAGCAAGCAGAAGGGTGGAGTTCAAACTAAACTACAAGATCTTTCTCAACATGAGCATAACTAACACAACTGCTCAGTTTTAACATTTTAAAAGAAAATGATCCCCATCCTCCATGGGATTGAAGTGCCTTGGTCAAGGTCAAAGAATTAGTCACATGAGTCCAAGCTTGGAACAGCCCTCTCCTGTGTGCAGAATTCATGGAATTCTAAATTTCTACTGCTTTTTATCAAAAGCCCTTTTTGGCTGCGTGCCATCCTTTTTCACAGTAATAGAACCCCAGATTATAGCAGGGCACACAGCTGCCACAAATACGGAATACATTTCCCAATCTCCTACCAAGGAGATGTGTCCATGTGAGTAAGTTTTGTTTGAAGAATAGGAGCAGAAGCATTGCAGTGGGGGTGGCTTCCAGAAGCCTCCCAGAAATGCCTGGTGCTCCTCCCTCAACCTTTGCTCCCACAAAGGAAGAAAAGGGTCTGATGGGGCACTGCAGAATATGTCCTTTCTGCTCATTTCCTCTGCTCTGCCTTCCCTGACTTCCAGCATTAGGTTCATCTCTTAAAAAGAGTTGTACTTTCATGAGAACAGTTCCACGAAAAAGTTATTATTGCAGGTATTTCTGCCTAAAGGTCTAATTTCAACAGCCAGACTGAAGGACTTCCCTAGGATACAGATAAGTGGAAAGACAAGGAGATAGAGTCAGAGAGAGAGAGAGATACTGATTGACTGATTCAGCCCAACATGTTAACAGTGTGAAGGCTGAGAAATCCTTTACTAGGCTATCAGCTAATGCGGTATTTCCCAGTAGAGAAGTCTTAATGTGTAACTGCCGAGTGAACGAATTATAACCAGCCCATTCTGTAACCACTGTCACATAGTCATGGCCATCCTCTAGAATTGATCACCAATTGTATTACCTGGAACACTGAATAACTCTGGGGCCTTGGTCATATTATCTGTCGCCTAACAGTTGGACTCAATGACTTCAGCTTAGACATTCTGGAGGCAAGTAGCATATAAAGAAGTGCTCGATTACTGAAAACACAAACATGATTATTTCTCCTGCATTGCTCTACACAAAGCTTTTCCTAGGTATACCCACCAAAAGAACCACTTCGGAGGGATGGCCATTGATGGTGTGGGCCTGCCAGCTGGCAAACAATCCCTGATATAAAAAGATCAATATCAGCAGTCAATAAGGTAGCAATTAGTGAGAAATAGCTACCCGTTCACTTTCAGCTACTATAATCTTAGTTGCTCCTTAGTCTTATTGAGCTTAGGGTTTTATACTCCAAAGATAAGAGCCAATCCTCAAAATGTCACACTAATTGCCAAGAACACGAAGAGCTTAAAGGAAGGAGAGAAAGCATCGCAAGCTGCCAGCGCTGGAAGCCGTCCACTCGGCAGCTAAATGTGGAGGCCGGGGGGTACTGCTACCACTTGGCTACTTTCAAGCCACGTGACTTAAGCCACAAACTTCAGAATAAATCTCAATTTTCATTCACAAAAATATACCCTTCACTGCGTGGGTTGAGCATGCAGTGCTGTTTGTGCCTGAAGTTTAAACAGCTACGTATCACTTCTGCTTTATAAACAAGAAGTCTCTGTGTTTCATCCTATAAACACGATGAGTACACTTGTGAGATGTAGTCTGTGTAGTCTAGAGTCATCGTCGCCTCTTGCGACATTACCAAAGTTACCATTCCTACAGCTCCCTGAAGTTTAGACCATATTTATAATGACGCCAACTAGGGGAGGGCTGGTCAAACCTGATGCTATTAAACTGAAATACCCTGAAGGACTATTTGGCAGAATACATTTAGACACTTCTTCAGATCATAGGAGTAGAAGAGTGGATAACTGAGAAATCTCCATTATTAGGGATCTCCAATCTCCATTATTTTTAATGGAATGCAATTGCGCTAAAATTGAAAAACATAACTCACAAACAATGCTTAACTCTTTCTCATTTATCAAATAACATAGAAAAACTAAAAGACTTTGGTTAGTAAAATGTGAGCTTAATTCCCAGGCATGGAGTAATTCACTATTTCTCAAGAAATAATTAACAAATATTTTTAATGACAATCTTAGTTTAGTTTTGAGCCTTAAAACAACCAAGATGTTAAAGTGAACAATGAAGAAAGCTAAATTAAATTTTTCCACCAAGTGTACATAGAGCTTGATTTATGAAATAGAATTATTCTTTATCAGGGAGCTTACCAAATAGAATTAGCAAAAGTAGTTCCTAAAAGTTTAGTTTTGCAGCTGCAAAAACTCCAAAATTGATTAATATGAATTTATATTATTATTTCTTCCAACTATTGACATGCCAATCAACAGAAATATTTAGGTATTATAATTTTCATAGATTTAATATCCAAAAATACTTACTTCTCAAAGGAAGTTAAATTTTACACCAAAGGATATAATTTTCTTTCAGTGAATTAAATGAAAATAGTAGCCATCTGTGCTCTCTGTCAATTATTTTTGATTCCAAGTTTTCTCTCCCCTTAACTCTTATTTGATGGCCTTTGGGTCATTCACTGTGGTCATTCCAAATTAGTGAAAAGGAATGTTTTAGCCCAACCAAATCTACTTTTTATATTATTCATAATACACTTAGAGTTTATTAAAAAGTTCATTTTAGTGCAAAGGCTAAGAATAGGAGTTATCCATTTGTTCTCTCTCAGAGTCCAAGGAGGATGAGGGGATGACAGAGAAAAAGATGGTTGGATGGCATCATTGACTCGATGGACATAAGTTTGAGTAAACTCCGGGAGATGGTGATGGACAGGGAGGCCTGGCGTGCTGCAGTCCATGGGGTCGCAAAGAGTCAGACACGACTGAGCGACTGAACAACAGCAACAAGATTCCAAATATCCTCTCTCTTTACCATAAGTCCAACCTTAAGTTCAATAAATTTAAGTTGGATAAAATAAATTTAGAACAGCCTAAAGGTACAATTTAAAACCCTAAGACTCAAAAAGCTCTAATTTAATCCCATAAAGAAACACATACACACACACCCTGCTACATGTTCTCTAAAGAGTGGCATTGGTTGCAAAGGGATTCTGTCATTTCTTATAAAATGATCCCTCAACCTGAAACCACGTTATTCAAACACTTCTGGCATCCTGGAGGGATGAGCACAGGAGGGAAATCTAAGGTGAAGGAAGTAATGTACAAGTTCTTTCAGCTGCTTGTAAAATCTGAGTATTTCACATGGTGGCCACCTGCTCTCCAACTCCAGCTGAGAAAACAGCAGAAGGAAATGGACTACACCTGAGTTATTTAGGTTAGTCATAGGGAAGAATTTTTAAAGTACTTAGTATATCTGACAATGCTGGTAGACATGAGGTACTAACAACTAATAAATAGGACAGAGCGGGCCAGGAATCTTCTTTCTGAGAGCTCAGTCACAGGGTTTACATGGAAAGCCAGAGATAAAAAAAATGCTTCTGTTTTACAGGCAGAGAAAATCAATAGCTAACTTGACAGTACAAGGGAATTATGGTGACTGACTAGAACCCTGGTATTGTAAGACCTGTCTAGAAGCAATTACAAGTCCTTCTTTGAGAATATTATTTTCTTCTTCACTTGGTTCTGGACAGATGTCATACATAATCAGTTCCATTTATAAATACAAAAATGACTTCTTTTTATCACACTTTCTAAACACAGGACTCAGACACCAGATTTGACAATGTGAATCAGGGATAAGCTTACAGGATCACTTTTACCAATTAGTAAGCAGACTATTCAAGAAACTGCTGTTGGTTATAATTTGATGCAGATCAGGAGCCACAAAGTATCTGTTTTCAGAGCAATAGATTACTCCGAGGACACAGCTAGCTTGCCCCACCATGCTAGTTCAAAAATACAAACAATGAAAAGCATATCTTTCAGGTACTTCCATTGCTGCAACTTGTTCAGCCTCTGCCCACATTACACAGGGGTTTTGGTTCAGGGCATTTTATTACATACATTTTTTTTTTCTTTAGTGCTTTTCTCTAGGAATGATCTAGAGAAGACTACCCTTCCCTTCCAAACACTCTGATTTATTCATTCAATGAATACTGAGTAATCAGGTCTCTAGGGGACAAACATGAGCAAGACATACTGTGTATGTTTAAGGCCCGAATAGTTTAGGGGTAAAGGGACAAAGCAAAGCAAAAAATAAAATGCACTAGTCAGACAAAGGGGACCAGTGCACAATCAATGTAAATCAAGACATGGGTCAGGACCAAAAATTATTTGACTACTTCAAAGTGCAAAGAGGCTATTTGGGAGTTAAATCATGGCTGCCAAAGAATAAGATTTTTGCACATGCTGAAAAGTTTTAGACCCTAAAAACTATGCTTTATATCATTTGTAGATTTTTATTTGGAGGGAGGTTTCTTGGGCTCCAAACTCACTGCTGATGGTGACTACAGCCATGAAATTAAAAGATGCTTGTTCCTAGGAAGAAAAGCTATGACCAACCTAGACAGCATACAAAAAGCAGAGACATTACTTTGCCAACAAAGGTCCATCTAGTCAAAGCTATGGTTTTTCCAGTAGTCACATATGGATGTGAGAGTTGGACTATAAAGAAAGCTGAGTGCTGAAGAATTGATGTTTTTGAACTGCTGGTGCTGGAGAAGACGCTTCAGAGTCCCTTGGACTGCAAGGAGATCCAACCAGTCCATCCTAAAGGCCATCAGTCCTAAATGTTCATTGGAAGAACTGATGCTGAAGCTGAAACTCCAATACTTTGGCCATCTGATACAAAGAACTGACTATTTAGAACAGACCCTGATGCTGGGAAAGAGTGAAGGCAGGAAAAGGGGACAACAGAGGATGAGATGGCATCACCAACTCGATGGACATGAGTTTGAGCAAGCTCCAGGAGGTGGTGATGGACAGGGAGGCCTGGTGTGCTGCAGTCCATGGGGTAGCAAAGAGTTGGACATGACTGAGCGGCTAAACTGAACTTAGGGAGAGAGAAAGATAAGATTTATTTTAAGTGATATTTCTCTGGCAGCAAAACAAAAGAAGCATTTGAGAGTAGAAGTAGAGCCAAGAGATAACTGGAGTCTGAATTTAAAAAAAAAAAAAAAAAATACAGGAGTAAGCACCAAGGTACCAATTCAGGAAATCACTCGTGACTTGGTGACTGTATGGACATGAGGGGTGTCAGCATGTGTGAACGAACACAAAGCTGGGGAAAAACACAGCTTTGTCTAAAAACTAAGACAGGAAACCTCTTCAGATTGCTCCCTTTCCTTAAACAACAACATCTATGTGTCCTACCTATGATTTTTGCCTTCAAAGTATATTTCAAAATTCCCTTTCTAGATTTCAAATTCACTGTAATAATTTAGGGCCTTCAGGTCTCCCAGCTAAACTTCCAACTAATTAGCACTGACCTGGTCTTCCTGCAGATGGTATTCTTGTCCCTACTGGTTATCTATATTTCAGTTAGAATAATTAATGTAAAACACAATTTTTACTATCACATTTCCCTAGGTAAATTTTCCCAAAAGTACAGAAAAAAAGTCCACTCTTGGCAAAGCAAATAAGACCTTTGGTAATGCAGCACCGACATAGCTCTCTGATTTCATCTCCAACACTTCCAACTTTATATTTTATGTTCTGGTAACACCAGCAGACCTCAAGTTCTGCCCACAAACCATCATCACCTCTTGCCTGCTTTGCTATGCTCTGTTCTGCCCAAAAGGCCCTTCTTCCCTGGCAAACTCTCACTTTCGATTCAACTCAGGCATTACCTTTCCAGAGACTAGGCTTCCACATTAGATCAAGTGCCTTTTGTGTCCACAAAGCATTATGTACCTATGCACACCTCTGTTGTTGTTCAGTCGCCCATCCATGTCCAACTTCTTGTGACCCCATGGACTGCAGCACACCAGGCCTCCCTGTCCCTCACCATCTCCTGGAGTTTGCCCAAGTTCACGCTCATTGAATCAGTGATGCCACCCAGCCATCTCATCCTCTGATGCCCTCTTCTCTTTCTGCCCTTGATCTTTCCCAGCATCAGGGACGTTTCCAATGAGCCGTCTGTGTATATCAGATGACCAAAATACTGGAGCTTCAGCTTCAGCATCAGTCCTTCCATATGCATATACCTCTAACCCAGCATTTATCATGACAAACACCAGTGTTCTTGTCTGGAGAATCCCAGGGACGGGGGAGCCTGGTGGGCTGCCGTCTATGGGATCACACAGAGTCAGACACGACTGAAGCGACTTAGCAGCAGCAGCAGCGGTGGATATAGAACCCACCTGGAATGCAGGAGAGGCAGATGATGCCGTTTCAATCCCTGGGTCAGAAAGATCCCCTGGAGGAGGGAATGGCAACCTACTCCAGTATTCTGGCCTGGAGAATTCCATGGACAGAGGAGCCTGGTGGGCTACAGTCCTTGGGGTCACAAAGAGTCAGACACGACTGAAGCGACTGGGCATGCACACATGTACACATATGTACACTGTCTCTTTCACCCATCAGTAGTTACTGACTTTGAGTTATTTGCTACAACATACTCATCTTTGTACTTTCAAGCCTAAGAAAAATATCTACCTGCCATGTAGAAGGGAGAAGGCAATGGCACCCCACTCCAGTACTGTTGCCTGGAAAATCCCATGGATGGAGGAGCCTGGTAGGCTGCAGTCCATGGGGTCGCTAAGATTCAGACACGACTGAGCGACTTCACTTTCACTTTCCACTTTCATGCATTGGAGAAGGAAATGGCAACCCACTCCAGTGTTCTTGCCTGGAGGATCCCATGGACGGAGAAGCCTGGTAGGCTGCAGTCCATGGGATCGCACAGTCGGACACGACTGAAGAGACTTAGCTTTACTGCAGAAGGTCAGTAAATGTTTTTAGACGAAAGTGTATGAGAAATATATATGAATTGAGTGAATTGGGGAACTGGGTTCAGAAGAGACAAGGACAGGAAAAGAAAAGGGATTTGCTACAGATTATAATGATTTTTGGCCTTGATTCTTCTGTGGATAAAAGTCTTATGAAATATCTGCTTGGAACTAAAATAAAGTCATATTTTAGTAAATACTTTCCTTTTGGGGGGAGGGGCTAAGAGTTGAGATATTATGATTTATAATAAGAAATATATAGTCTTCATTCCCATTTCTGGCACAGGGCTTCCAAAAACCCTTGGCATTTCCCAAGTGATAAAAATGATAAATATATCTTGATATTCATAATACATCTCTTTCATTAACACCTGAGTTTAAGTTAATAAGGTGACTTCTAAAAAGCCCCAAAAGATGGAAGTTGGTTGTCAATGGAACCAACTATGTAATTAGAGGTTTGGAACTTTCAATTCCACCACCTTTTCCCAACCCCGCACTTCCAGGAAAGGGAAAGGGCCTAGAGATTCAGTTCAATCATCAATAGCCAATGATGCAATCAATTATGCCTAAGTTATGAAGCCCCCATAAACCTCACAATGACAGGGTTTGGAGAGCTTCAGGGTTTGTGAACTTGTAGAGGTTCTAGGAGAGCATGGAAGCTCTGCATCCATTCCCATGTGACTTATCCTACCCATCTCTTTCATCTGGTTGTTCCTGAATTGTATTATTTTATAATAAACGAGTCATATAGTAAGTACAATGCTTCTTTGAGTTCGGTAAACTGTTCTAGACAATTATTCAAATTCAAGGAGAGGACCATGGGAACCTCCCACCACAGTGAGTCAGTCAGAAGCAGAGGTGACAATTTGAACTTGCCATTGGTGTCTGGGGATTGGGGGGGGTGGATGCTACAGATTTGTAGGACTGAACCCTTAACCTGTGGGATCTGACACTATTCCACAGGTAGTGTAAAAATGAGCTGCTTGGTGGTATAGGAAAACTACCTACATCAGAAGAGTACTATTCCTTCTCATCGGTCTCATATGCCTCAGAAAAATCAGATTTATCCAGAAAATAATCTCAAAGCCAGGAAGTAGTTGTGGATAAGGGAGAGATGCCACCATTCATTTACCTTGTCTGCCCTGAGATGCTAAGAGCCCTCTCATTATCAACCACAACATCTCTCTTGGAGAGAATCATGGTGATGAGATGACACAGCTGTGAAGCAGGTTCAGCACTCAAAGACTTGGAGCTCTTTCTTGAAAAACACACTGCCGTATACCCACCTCCCCAGAAGACTTCTAGATACTAGATTATTTTAATGAGTATCCTTGATAATAGGGTATCCCATTGCTCAGCAATGGAGTTTATGAAAGAGGAAAATTGATCTACACTTAATAAAATACTAGTTTTTGCCAGAGGCACAGAACACAAGGATAGTTCAGGTAGCATTTAAACAAAATTTTTACTTCAAAACCATTAAAATCTGTCTTATTGATTAAAAAATAATATTACATAAAAATAGTATATTATATCTATACCATATAATATGTTATGAGCACAGCCTTTAGTGATAAGTCATACAGTCTGCTTCCAAATCCTGATTCTACTACTTAATAGCTATGGAAGCCTTAACAGGTGATTTTACTTCTCAATTTTCCTCATCTATATAATAGAAATAAAAATAGTGCTAACTATGAAGTCCTTCAGCTTCCTGGTGGCTCAGATGGTAAAGAATCTGTTTGTAATGCAGGAGACCTGGGTTCGATCCCTGGGTTGTAAATATTACCCAGAGATGGGAATTGCAACCTACTCCAGTTTTCTTGCCTGGAGAATTCCATGGACAGAGGAGCCTGGTGGGCTGGTTGCAAAGAGCTCGATGTGACTGAGAGACTAATAATTTCTCTTTTACTTTTAAGAAGTCCTTTAAAAAAGTAACTGAGGCAATCTCTTATAAATTATTTAGTATTGGGTTGGCCAAAAAGTTCTTTTGGGTGTGACATCCTAGGGAAAAACCAGAACAAACTTTTTGGACAAACCAATATAGTTCACAGCACATAATGAATACTCGGTACTTATGGAACTTATAGGATAATATACAGAGTCATCAAAAGCCAATTAGACCTTTAAATCATGAAAGGACATAAACATAAAAGAACTTTGGAAAGATCACAGGCCTGAAACTTGGGGGAAGTGAAACACTAAGGATCAGGTGTTGTCTGCAGAGCTGCTTTAGATCATGAGGGGCCATCAGTGGAGGCAAAAACACAGACCTTCAGGAGAAACAGTGGCAAGTGGTGGGGTCAGAATGGCAGAGTGAGAGCAGCCCTGACATACCTTCCACCACTGTCTGTGAGAATGACCTGAAGACCAGCAGGAAGGTGCCCCCCAACCAAAGACACAGCAGACGAAGTCACAGTGAGATGGCAGACTGAGAGCAGCCCTGACCTACCTTCCACCACTGTCTATAAGAATGACCTGAGTCCAGCAGAAAAGGTGCTCCCCAACTAAAGATGCAACAGATAGAGTTACAGTGAGATAGGCAGGAGGGAGACAGATGTGGTCTAGTCAGGACACACATTCCCAGGTCAGTGACCCACAAATGGGTGAGACAGCACAACAGCAGAGATCCTACCCAATGGGCAAAGGACCTTAAATGACACATTAGACCAGATCAACTTAATAGATATCTATAGAACATTCCATTCAATAATATTTCATCCAGAATGACATTCAAGTGCCCATGGGGCATTCTCCATGATGAATCGCATGCTAGGCCACAAAACAAGTCTAAGTAAATTTAAGAGTGCACTCATAACAAGCATCCTTTTCTACCACAATGGTATGAGACAGGAAATCAACTACAGGGGAAAAAGCACAAACACCTGGAGTCTAAAGGATATGGTAATAAACAAGCATTGTGTCACTGAAGAAATCAAGAGAAAATTTTAAATTATCTTGAGAGGAAAAAAAAAAAAAAACAACCCTTGAGATAAATGAAAATGAAACAGAAACACAATGTTCCAAAATCTATGGGATACAGAAAATGCAGTTCTAAGAAGGATGTTTATAGTGACACAGGCCTAGCTCAGGAAACAAACAAACCACAAAAAAATTAAACTAACCTTACACCTAAAAGAACTAAGAAAAGAAGAACATGCAAGACCAAATATGACAAGCCCCCAATGAGCATCATACCTTACCACAAAAAGCTGAAAGCATTTCCTCTTAAGATCAAAAACAAGATAAGAGTGACCAGTCTCACCACTTTTATTCAGTATAGTATGCAATTCCTAACCATAGCAATCAGAGAACCCTGGGAAAGCTAGTCAGATACATATAAAAGAGTTACACATTATGAATGATTTTAAATAAATTCAAATGGATTAAAGACTTAAACATAAGGCCTGAAATCATGAAACTTCTAGAAGAAAACAGGTAGTACACTCTTTCACATTGGTCGTAGCAATATATTTTTTAATCTGTCCCCAAACGGGACTAGATCAAACTATTAAATAGCTTTTTCACAGAGAAGGAAACTATCAATAAAACAAAAAGGCAGCCAACTGAAAGGGAGAAGATATTTTCAAATAATATATATGATTAGGGGTCAATATCCAAAATATATAAAGAATTCATACAATTCAATATTAAAAAGAAATCTGACTTTAAAAAGGGCAGATCTAAATAGACATTTCCCCAAGGGAGACACAGAAATGGCCAATAGACACATAAAAAGATGCTCAGCATCACTAATTATCAGAGAAATGCATATCAAAGACTCAATGACATATTATCTCACACCTCTTAGGATGACTTATCATCAAAGAGACAACAAATAACAAGTGTTGGTGAGAATGTGGAGAAAAAGGAAATCCTAGGGCACTGTTGTTGGTAATAACAAATAGGTGCAGCCCCCGATAGAAAATAGTATAAGGTTTCCTCAAAAAATTCAAAATAGAACTACCATATGATCAAGCAGTTTCACATCTGGGTATTCACTTGAAGAAAACAAAAGTACTAATTAAAAAAGATATATGCACAATGTTTACTGCGGCATTACTTATAATTATAATAGCCAAGGTGTGGAAGAACTCTTAGTGTCCATTAATACACAAATAAAGAAGATTAGTGTGTGTGTATGTATGTATGTGTGTGTATATATGTGTGTGTGTGTGTGTGTGTGTGTGCATGTGTGTGCTCAGTTGTGTCTGGCTCTTTGCAACTCCATAGACTGTAGCCCACCAGACTCCTCTGTCCATGGAATTTTCCAGACAAGAATACTAGAGTGGGTTGCCATTTCCTACTCCAGGGGATCTTCCTGACCCAGAGATTCAACCCACGTCTCCTGCGTCTCCTGCACTGGCAGGTAGATTCTTTACCACTGCACCACCTGGGAAGCATATATATATATATGTGTCATATAAATATATAATAGAATATTGAAGTAAAGTGAAGTGAAATTGCTCAATCAGGTCCAACTCTTTGCAACCCCATGGACTGTACCCTACTAAGCTCCTCCGACCATAGGATTTTCCAGGCAAGAGTACTGGAGTAGGTTGCCATTGCCTTCTCTAGAGGATCTTCCTGCCCCAGGGATCAAACCTGGGTCTCACTTAGCCATAAAAAAAGAAATCTTGCCATTTGCAAGAACATGAGAAGATATTGAGGGTTCCACACTAAAATGTGAAATCTATAAAACAAAACAAACAAAATTTAAAAAGACTCACAGATACAAAGAACAAAATGGGAGGTGCTGCAGGGAAGGTGGTAGGGGGCTGGGCAAGCAACTGAAGAGAACTAAGAGGTACAGACTTCCAGTCATGAAATAATTAAGTCACAGCAATATAATGTAACAGCGTAAGGAGTAAGGCCAATAACACTGTAGTAACCTTATACAGGAACAGATGGTTAGTAGACTTCTCTTGATCATTTCATAATGTGTTTAGATGTTGGAATCACTGTGTTATGCATCTAAAGCTAATATCATACAGTACATCAACTATATTTCAATTAAAAAATTAAAGATGTGAGCACATGACAAAAATCTGTCTCTGGCTTCTTCAGAACTGCCTTTATCAGAGTGCTGCCTTTATTGCTTAGTTCCCTAAGTCTGGGCCATCTCCCCATCCTTTGGATTTTGTGTCTTATTTCTTCAAATTTGTTTCTTACCATCCTATTCCTTTCCTGACTTAACTTCAGCCAGCAAACGCCAAGTTTTTAAGCCTTCTGAATATGGTTAAGTCTTAAAAGCTGGCCTTAACTATCTGTCACTAGACACAGATCTGAGAAATTGGACTCTGAAGAATGGCCAGAACATGGAATGATAGACAAGGAAGGATAACAATTAAGTTAAGGAAATGAGGAAAGTGTGTACATACATCAACTAACAAAATGTACTGCTAGAAGTGAGAAAAGACTGAAGAGAACATACAGACTTTGTCAGGACTAGTCTTATTTTCATCTTTCAGAATAAAAAAAAAAAAACAAAAAACTTTAAATATCTATAGGGTAATAATAAAAGAGAACTGGATTAAATCTGAAAACTAGAGTGTAGACCAGACCACTTATTAAATGTACTAACAAAAGGAAAGTTTCTTAACCTCTCTGACCTTCACTTTTCTCATACTGCCTAACACATTCATCTACCTCAGTGATTCATTATACATTCACTAATCACTTACTATGGTCTCTAACTATATTATTTAAGACACAGCTTTATTTCAAAGATCTTATTTTCAAGTAGAGGAGAGAATTCAGTATGTATATTTCCATAAAGCACAATAGAAATTCCTATAGCAAATACCATAACAGAAATTTTGATAAAGTGCCCTGGAACCCAGAGGATAAAAGACTGGCTTCTGAAGTGAAAATACCACACCCAGTAGATTTTCACACATTATAAAAACACGATATTAGAACTATACCACCAACACCAGTGTGACCATCACCACTGAATATACCAGCTACTGCTGCTGCTGCTAAGTCGCTTCAGTAGTGCCTGACTCTGTGTGACCCCATAAATGGCAGCCCACCAGGCTCCCCTGTCCCTGGGATTCTCCCGGAAAGAACACAGAAGTAGGTTGCCATTTCCTTCTCCAATGCATGAAAGTGAAAAGTGAAAGTGAAGTCGCTCAGTCATGTCCGACTCTTAGCAACCCCATGGACTGCAGCCCACCAGGCTCCTCCGTCCATGGGATTTTCCAGGCAAGAGTGCTGGAGTGGGGTGCCATTGCCTTCTCTGGAATATACCAGCACACTTCTTCATATCAGGAAGAACATACTCTTGCTTCTTCTACAATGTTACATATTTTTGAAGAACCCTACTAAATCCTTTTTACTCTGTAAACAATTAAGAGTCAACTATTTTTATAATTCTAAAAGGTAAACTACTTGGAATGTTATTTTAAGCCTTTTTATGATAAAACAAAAAATTGGTTCCGTTTAGTCAACAGAATCCTTTTAAATGCCATGAAACTAATGGTAATTTACATTTTCCACAGGCACTTAAAATATACTTTAATAAGTGAGCAAAAAATGCCAGCACTAGAGGAAAAGTAATATGTACAATTACAACAAAACCTGCACACATTCCCACACACATTCACAGCACCCTCCATTTTGTTTTAGGTCAACTATTCTACTCTTCTCTATGCAATGCTTCATAAAATCCCAAGTTTTCTCTAAAATATATCTCAATTGTCATTTTGAGGGCACTTTTACAAAGATTGAAATGATGATTATGGACAAAAAGTTTGGTGCAGCCTGCGGATATATGTCAAGCTAAATTATGGAAAAGCACTGAAAAGGGAAAGGCTGTTTTTCATGGCGGTCAAAGACAGTGAAGCCCTAAATGACGTGTGTGGCATTAAACTTCATGGTGAAGCGTACCTTCTTATTTAAAATGCTTCCATGTCTCTCTGTCTTAACCCTTTCACCCTGAGGAAGGTTCTATTAGTCTGAAAACAGCTTTCAAAGAAAAAACAAAAAGAAGAAAGAAAGAAATGAAAAAGCATTATTAAATAAGATATGGGACTTGAGAGGGTAACAGAGAGCAGTTTTATAAAGCTGCCATCACATAGGTTCTATCTACGAATGGATAGAGAGATGGGAACTGTGACGTGAGACACAGGCCAAGGCTCACAAGGTGTGAGCCTTTGGAGCTAGAATCATCAGTTCCAACTGTCCTGGGGCAGGCTCTCCATGCCTTTTTAGCCCCGTTTCTATCATCCACTGCTTGTGGGCTGCCTGACTGTGTCCCTACCCAAGAGAAACCCATGAGCTGGGAAGAAGCTGACAGCCATGGGTGTCTGCTCACGACAGAACTCCAACAGCAGGGATGGCAAGTCCCCCGCGAAGGGGGATCTGGGTGGTGCATCTCGCATTTATCACTTGACTTCACGCAGTTATACTGCATCACAGCCCACACCTTAGGCAAAGGCTTCAAATAAAAACGTTAAAATTACAATGTAAGAAAGGCAGGGCTTTTTGAGCTAGAGAAGGCCCAGGGAAGTCATCTAACCTCATTTCAAAAGGTGGAAAACAAAGACAGAAGAGTTCAAGGGGTTTGAATGAAGGTGAGCAAAGATATCTCATCTCTGATGGGATAAATATCTGGTGGCATATGATAGAGAACAGGATTAGATTCCATCAGCTCTGTATGAGCCTGGAGAAGGGAAGCTACAGAGATCCAGAGGGGAGCTTCCTAAGAACCTGGACTTGACAGTTGAAGTCAATGTGTGGCCAGTATTCAAAACGAGACTAGGTCCATAAAAACTGAAATGTTCAATAAAGAACTTCCGCACAGAGCTGTGGACAGCCGAAATGAATGCCTCCGAGGAGTGTCTTCCCCTCTGGCCTGAGTAGAAGACAGGGTGAGTACTAACGGAGGGGACTGGAAAGGCTGTGGCAGACAGGTGGTTGGACTACATGGTAAGACCCCATTTGGGAGCTGCCATGACTCAAAGTCCAAGTCTCCTAATTCCTAATTAGTGCTTTTCTTTTAAACTACCCAATTTAACATGGTACTGAAAGAAATCTTCATTTTAAATCGAGGATAATCTACATAAAGTATAAAACTGAGTGTTCTGCCCACTATAATTTATTTCTTCTCAAAAATGTTAAACCATTACTGCAATCTTGCAAATACCTACAATTTTACTGTTAATCTGGCTTTAGGTGGATCAGCTAGTAAAAAAGATACTCTGATTAATCTCTTATGATTTCTAATGATTAATTTTTTATAATTTATAATATAATTTCTTATAATTTATAATTTTCAATACAATGGATAATGTATCAATCATTGAAATAATATGTAACCCCCGAACAGGCACATGGGCTTCATTTTGATCTGTAAAATTAATCCAGATACAAAAGCAAATTCTTTGTGACCATCATTAAAAAATTAGAAGGAATAAAGAGTTACTCCCAAAAGTCATGGGATAATTTCTAAACCAAGGAACAGAAAAGGGAGTATTTTTCTAAAAATTTACAAAATTAAGCAATCAGAGAATCCTACAGTTTGAAGAAAACTAAGAGGTCATTTAGTTCACTCTGTAAAGAAAAGTATTATTCCATATTCCCTACAGATGATTAGTCAGCCTCTGCAGGAACTTTTTGCCTCACTATTTTTCAAGAAAGTCAGTTCCCTGTAGGATAGCTATGTTTTTTAGATTAAAATAAATCACAAGAAAAAAATGCTTGTTTTGAAAAAGGACAAGCTGGAAATAAGCTCATTATAATGGAAAAGAATAATAGCTAACAGTTGAATAATACTTCAGATTTCACAAAACATTTCACATTAGAAAATTCATCTGGTTCTTTCAAAGCAGAAAGAGATGGCGATGAGAGGTATTTTTTGATACAAACTTTCCTAAAGTTATCCAACTTTAAAGCTTTAAAATAAAAAAGAATGCAGCCATCAGAACTTTAATGCAAGAGATGTTACCCATTGAAAGAGGTTAAGTAAAAGCTCAACTTGTCCTCTTGGCTTTAAAATTACTCCATTGAGAACTGTTTAAATCACAGTGCTTTTAGAGAGAAGCAATGCACTTATATTCGCAAAGTTTGAAAAGGATTTACATTCAGTAATTTGAAATATGTCTGCATAAATTTATGCACACATTTTGATTCCAGTCATCTTATCTGATTTAAAATATGTTATGAATTCTTGTAGTTGCATTTATTCCTGGGCAAAGAAATTATAAAAATCCAATCTGAAGTTTTAGACAATGCACTTTTTGTTCTATTTATTATAATTAAGCCCAAGTACTTACATGTGATAAGTCAACAACAAAATGTGTTAAAGAAGTTAACAGAAATGTAGTTTTGCAAAGAAACTCGTTATGAATTGGACTTCATAAAGCCAATTTTGAATAAATATACTCAAGCTCAAACACAAAGGTTTTTGCTTTTTTTGTTTTTTAAGTGTAAGTTAGGACAAAAGCATTTGATATTCCAGTGAAAATAACGGGATTGATTTAATCTGACTCAATGAGAAATGGAATTTGATGCTTGCCCTGAATAAGCTTTAAGGCAGCAGGGCAAGTGATATATAAATAATCAAAGCCAATGGTTGACATGAAACATTCTGTAAGATTCTATAGGGAATCAACCTGGGATAACATAACAAACATATTTAGCTCCCTACACTTTCTGGCACCAATACAGATGGTGAAATCATAGGACCCAATCACTGAATTAACTTAATTTGCCCCAATGCCCTGTCTGGCATAAGGAAAACAGCTGCTGCTAAATTTTCTTAGGCTCATATGACAAGGCACAGCAGAAGAACCAGAGTTTTCAAGTATATCGGAATCCACATCCCAACTCCACCATCTAATAAATTCTGCCTCATCTTTCTATGACCAAACCAGGACATCTTTGGGTGCTGCTGGATCTAAGCTGGCAACTGTTGAATGTGCCACATACTCAGTGAGGAAGGAAAAATACTCTGTGGTGAGAAAGTAACTCCTACACTGATGCTCAGGCTCACTGCCAGGGAAAAGCAGGCAGGGAGAACTGGCTTCATTTGAACCTGTGATGACACCCAACCCTAAAATTTCGTATTGTCACCATCATATGACCACCCAGGCTCTCAGTCTTCTTGGGCATTTTTAAGATATGCTGCTTTTAGCATTCTTTCTGGGGCGGGGCCTTGCAGCAGGATTCAGCTCAGTTTGTACCATAATAAAACTCAGTATTTCTCGAATCCACAAATTGCTTTATCTGATTGTTAGTTCTTGAGAGGTAAGTGCCCAGAAAGGATTTGGAGATCCTCTGAAATATGAACAATAAATGTCACTGAAGTCATAATGCAAAAGAAACTTGAGAGGTAGGACCGGGGGTACAGAACTCAAATGAAACGGCAAGTGAAGTGCTATAAATCTATTTTGTTTCATCAATGACATTTTCATTTTTGTGACTTTGTCATCTAATGATTCCATTTTGGCTTCTATTTAACATTTCCGTATTAATTTGCTAGCTAGCATTAAATGATTACTTTCAACATCTTTTGAGTTTATTAGGCACATAGAATTGTTTATGAAGTTGAATTTCTAACTTTGAAATGTTAGCCCCCTCAAAATAAATACAACAGAGTAACAGAAAGAAGGCTGCATCAAAGCCTTGGGTTGGATCTGGGGACATTCACAAAGGATGTATGCGGCGTATTGTTTTTGTGGACCAGTTTTAAAGTCTTTATTGAAATTGTTACAACATTGCTTCTATTCTATGTTTTGGTCTCTTGGCTATGAGGAATGTGGGATCTTAGTGCCCTGACCAGGGATCGAACCCACAACACCCCCGGCACTGGAAGACGAAGTCTTAACCAGCGGATGGTGGAGAAGTCCCTGTGCGGCAAATTTAAAACCACTACCACCAACAAAAAGCTTACTGCTCTTAAGACAAGTTTTAACTTTTAATTACTATGGTGGTTATAAATTTTGCTGAAACAATAACTTGAGCAATTTATAGTAACCAGGGAAAACCAACTGGTACCAATCCCAGGTTGGTAGGTTTTATGTTACAGTCAAGGAACTAAGCAACTACACATTATATCCTATAATGAGGACACAGTCGTAAGACCACAAATAAAGGCAGGACTGAACAGTACAAAGTGAATAAAATGAAAGCGCCAGTGCAGGAGTGGGAACAGCCACAAAGTTCTCATTCTAATTATGCCTAAAGTAGTATCAAGGATGAGTTTACGGGTGACAAGTGTGCACAAACTGTTGTCATAAATGTAAAATTACTAGTGTCAAAATGTTCAGTATTGTACAGACAGGATAAACTACCCTGGATATTATCTTCTAAAAACATTCTGCACTCAGAGAACCACACTCATCTCTAGGGCTATGCAGGTACCTCACAAAGACCCACAGAGAGTCCTATCTTCCCTCCTGTTGACCCCAAGGATTAAGCCCGTCCCTTGTTCTTATCTAAGTATTTTTATCAGCAATCTTCATCTCCCAAATCAAACATCCAGCTCCTCAGTCTTCAGAATTTTGCTATTAGTGAGCCAACAGACATGCTATATTCAATACCAACATTTATACTCTCTTGCTCTGTGCCAAGCTCTGGAGCTATCAATAATCTGTCTTCCAGGAGCTCAGTCAGGAGACGAAGGTGGGCATGTAGGAAGATAAATTACAGCCTGGCTCAGAGGCAGCATGCTGAGCAGGAGAGTTCAGTGACTACTAAAGCCCACTGACTCCAGACTAAGAGGCAATCTTAAAATTTGAGCCCAAAAGATTTTAGTTTTAGATTTTAACCCTTTTGCCAGATGATTTTCTCACCTGAAAACCATACTGAAGACAGAGGGAAAAAAATGGCAGAGAAGAGGAAGGAGACCAAAAGCAAGCTAGAAGAGAGGAGAAAGGGGGTGATTATCAACAGTTAGGAAAAGCAGTCCTTTGGGACAGCAAGGAAATCAAACCAGTGAATCCTAAAGGAAGTCAACCCTGAATATTCATTGGAAGGACTGATGCTGAAGCTCCAATACTTTGGCCACCTGATGTGAAGAGCCAACTCATTAGAAAAGATCCTGACGCTGGGAAAGATTGAGGGCAGGAGAAGGGGGCAACAGAGGATGAGATGGTTTGATGGCATCACCGACTCAATGCACATGAGTTTGAGCAAGCTCCGGGAGTTGGTGATAGACAGGGAAGCCTGGTGTGCTGCAGTTCATGGGGGTAGCAAAGAGTCCGCCACTACTGAGCGAGTGAACAACAACAACAAGAAAAGCAGGGAGAAAAAAACTCCTGTAACATAGCCAGGGAAGAAGGAGAGAAATCAAAACTAACCAAACATCATGAGCTCAGAATCTGCAGGAATGTAAGTGACAAAGCAGAAAACGTAAATTGGAGGACTGAGGATGGAAGATGAGAATCAGACCAAAAGGAATGGTGATACCACAGTCTGCAATCTTCTGCCCCAAGAAGAAACCCCCAGAAACACTGGTGAGCACTTAATATGCTCACACACATGTGCGCGCATGCGTGCACACACACACAGCGCCCGTCTCTGAAGGAGCTGACAACTACAACCCAGCCAGAGATGATGGTGGTACAAGCAGACAAGTTCACATACATGCGGAACTGACAATTAAGCACACAGCTGGGAAAAATAATTTTCATAGATATCTCCTGAGTCATCTCTCTGAAGCCAGTTAATTACTGCAAAACCCGGGGATAATCCCCAACATAGAGAGGACCTCATTAGAGCCACAGATCCCCAGGAAGTGACACAGAGCAGTGCTTTTTAAACTTTATCGTGCATTTGAATTAACTAGAAATCTTGTTAAAATGAAGATACTAATTTGACAAGTTTGGAGTGGGACCAAAGATTCTGGATTTCTATTAAGCACTGAGCTGATGCTGCTGGGCAGCGGTTTGAATGAGAAGAATATGGAGAACCCTTTTTCTGCTACAAAATAGAAAACTGATGACAGGAGCAGAGATGATCAGCCAGATTATATGAATACAATCTAAAAGGAGGTAGTTTAAAGTGAGGCCAAGGAAAAGCTGGAATTAGTCCACTCCTGGAACAGAATGAATGGGAATTGACATTTATTAAGCATCAGTTTTGTACCTGGCACGTTCACACACATTCACTCTCACAAATCCTGGGAAGAACGGGATTCTCCTTTTATTGTCATGAACGTTTAGGAACTGTCCTAAAGTTAACCAAACATCATGAGCTCAGAGTCTGCAGGAATGTAAGTGACAAAGCAGAAAATGTAAATTGGGGGACTGAGGATGGAAGATGAGAATCAGACCAAAAGGAATGGTGATACTACAGTCTGCAATCTTCTGCCGCAAGAAGAAACCCCCAGCAACACTGGTGAGCACTTAATATCTTCACACACATGTGCGTGCATGTGTGCACACACACACACAGCCCTTCTCTGAAGGAGCTGACAACTACAACCCAGCCAGAGATGACGGTGGTTCACATCAAACCAAAGTCTATCTGACTCAAAAGACTCAAAAGGTCTATCTGACTTTTTCCTCTAAAGAAACTGACTCTGAAAAGTCTAATTCAGGACAGCCAATCTTGAGGCAGGAGTTTTAAGGAGAAACCATGTAAAGCTGTAGCCTCTCTTTCCTAAACATGAAGTCCTACAGGGTAACTAAAGGAAATGCAATTAAAGATTCCATCGCAAAATTCTAACATACAGAGTAAACTTACATGAGCATATACAGTAAATACTGTAGAGCCAAAAAGTAAACACAAATTTGCTTCCCAAAGGAGACTTGTTCTTCAAGGTAAACATTAAAACCAAAATTGCCCCAAAGCCAAAAAAAAAAAAAAAATTGCCCCAGAGCCTAAGTAAGGTAAGCAGCACAGTAGACCAGAAAACACATAAAGAAAATTTACAAAGTGTCAATGTATCTGAGTTTTAATTTTCAAAGAAGAATACTGTTCTTTCAAATTTGATGTAGTCCACAGCACATCAAGAAGCACTACCCAAATACCATTTTACACTCTAATTCTAATGGATTAAAAAAAAAAAAATACAAGAATTTAGCTTAAGGAGACAGTACATCTCACAATGAGCTCACCAACATTACCAGCTGGGACCCGTTAACCACATTTACCAAATAAGGCAAGTTTTTCCAATGCTTAAAATCTTTCTACAGTGAGCTCACTTCACTTCTCACTGGGTTTCTAAAGTAATTGTAGAGGTCATCTCTCCACCTCAGGGCCAGTAAATCACCAGGCTTTCCATGCAAACGAAGGCACACAGTCCCTGGAGAGCATTCGGTTTGGCTTTATTAATGACTGTATACAGAAGAAAAAGACACAAAATCTACTCTAAAGGCAGAACAGCAGGAAGCTGTATGAAGCAAAATCTATTCATAAAATCAGTGAGAGCTGCTTACCATTGTGAATAAAAATGGCAGATCTTACTTTATTTTAATATATTTGTCCAGTTACAGAACATGCTTCTTGTTATCTAGGACTGAGTCTACACAAACATATCCACAAATTTTAATAATCTTGGTTAAAAAATGAATCATCTTATATGCAGAGTCCTCCCTCCATTTTTCCCCATTTAATTGACTGTTTTTGTATAGTGCAACTGTGTACATGGACAACAGAAAGTTAAACCTATGATGAAGTTTATCACATTCCTACTTCAAATGACACTCTTAGGAGAAGGGGTGTCCACCCTCTGTAGCAGTGCATGCTTGTATTTGAAACCTAAACAAAAGCCTGCAATTGTAAGTGGTTTTGACTTGGCCTTGTATTACGTATTTAAATACATTCTCCTTCAGATGTAATAAGGATTTTTCACCTTCTTCTTATAAATGGCCTGTGTGCCAAACCATAGCCATGAACTGAGCATATGTACTTGGATTCAAAGGTAAAATACTCACAAAATGATAAATATATTCCATATAAAAACTCTGGTTTGTGTTACATACATGACTTTGAGTCACTTGTCCATAGAGTCACAAAGAGTCAGACACGACTGAAGTGACTGAGCACAAGCACACATGTGCTGAAGGTCACACCCAATTTTATCTTGTTGAAAATTCTGTAGTTTTCCAACATAGGAAGCTTAATTATGATACGCATACTAACTCTGTGATATCAGAGAAGGTCTTGCTCTTTGGGGTTTTGTTTATTTTTATTGAAGTATACTTGATTTACAATGTCATGCTAGTTGCAGATGTACAGCACAGTTACTCAGTTATACATAAATATTTATTCTTTCTCAGGTCCTTTTCCCTTATAGGTTATCACAAAATATTGAGTATATTTCCCTGTGCTATACAGTAGGTCCTGGTTGTTATCTATTTGAGATATATATATATATATGTTATCTATTTAATCTATTTTATGTATAGTAGTATATATATCGGAGAAGGCAATGGCACCCCACTCCAGTACTCTTGCCTGGAAAATCCCATGGACGGAGGAGCCTGGTAGGCTGCAGTCCATGGGGTCGCTAAGAGTCAGACTCGACTGAGCGACTTCCCTTTCACTTTTCACTTTCATGCATTGGAGAAGGCAATGGCAACCCACTCCAGCGTTCTTGCCTGGAGAATCCCAGGGACGGGGGAGCCTGGTGGGCTGCCATCTCTGGGGTCGCACAGAGTCGGACACGACTGAAGCGACTTAGCAGCATCATTATATATATGTTAATCCCAAACTCCTAACTTATCCCTCCCCATGCTCTCACTTTTAGTAACCATAAATTTGTTTTCTATGTCTGTGGGTCTATTTCTGTTTTGTAAATAAGTCCATTTGTATACTTTTTTTAGATTCCAAATATAAGTGATATGGCATTTGTCTTTCTCCATCTGATTTACTTCACTTAGTATGATAATCTCTAGGTCCATCCATGTTGCTACAAATGGCATTTCTTTTTTATGGCTGAGTAATATTCCATTGTGTGTATATTATACATATTGTTTTATATATCATATCTTCTCTAATCATTCATCTATTGGTGGACATTTAGGGTGCTTCCATGCCTTGGTTATTGTAAATGGTGCTGCTATGAACATTGGGATACATGTATCTTTTCAAATTATGGTTTCCTCCAGAAGGTTCCATTTGAATGAAGACTTAAGAAACTGCAGAGGTAAAAAATGAAATTTGTCTCATGCTTTAGACCAAGGATTGCAAACTGCCTTCTGCAAGGGAAGAGATAAAAAACATTGTATGCTTCGTGGGCCATGTGGTCTCTGACACGACTACCCAACTGTGCAGCTGTAAGGTAAGAGCACGTAAAAAACACAAATGGGCAATGTAGTGTTCTAATAAAACTTTAATTATAGGCACTGAAATCTGAATGTCACATAATTTTCACTTATCACAAAATATTATCCTTAATTTTTAAAAAACCATTTAAAAATATAAAACCACTTCCAGTTTGCAGGAAAGAGACAGGGCCAGACTTGGCTCAGTTTGCAAATCCTTAAACATAAAGAATAAAAGTATATTCTCAGCTCAAGAAAGGAAACAAAGAACACCCCTAAACTCTTCAGGGTGGAAAGCACTGTAAGGTAGAATGGAAGAACTTGGGTCTCCACTGTGACACTTGCTCTGAGCTGGTGCTGCTGCAGAAAAGTTGGCAAAACCCCTCACAGGAGGGTAGGCTCACGTCCTCCTGTGCCTCCCTTCCTTGGGGAACTTGGTAACAGTAGAATTCACAGACAGAGAGATAAGTTTCTCATGCCCAAAGGGAAGGACAGAAGTAAATTTTATTTATTTTTTTTTTTAATTTTATTTTATTTTTAAACTTTACATAATTGTATTAGTTTTGCCAAATATCAAAATGAATATGCCACAAGTATACACATGTATACCAGAAGTAAATTTTAAAAGGAAACATGTTGCAGACTGGAGAACTATACTGACTTGAAAAGCATTACAATGGCAACAGCAACTGAATCAAAGCAGAAAATGAGAAAGGCAGTGCCAGAAAGAAAATGTAGGGTTAACAAAGAGACTCCTCTGTGAACCTCACGGAAAAGATCAGGACTCCAGCGGATTGTAATGTGCTGAAGGGTAGTCAGTGGGAGTTTACAGTCAAACACCTTTGCGATCTGCCACAGGCTTGAGGTTGTCTTCTCTGGTGCCCTCCTGCTGGGGAGCTTCTCTATTCCAAGCCTTGTATGGCAGGCAGTACACAGGCATGATTGGAGGCCTTGATGGTTTAACCAAATATATCCTGAATATTCTACTGAAGGTGTTGATGAATTATTGACTGGTAGCCTGGTATCTCTGACTCTGCCTCTCACAATGCTCACAAACTATCTTCTTGAAATACAGATTCAAGTTTCAACTGGCCTCATGAGAACAGGCTCATGATCAGGGACATGTGCCTTAGAGCCCAACTGCCTGGGTTCAACCCCTGATTTGTTGCACACTAGCTACCAAATCAGGAAAGGAGTATGTCAAGGCTGCATACTGTCACCCTGCTTCTTTAACTTCTATGTAGAGTACATCATGCAAAATGCCAGGCTGGAGGAAGCGCAAGCTGGAATCAAGATTGCCTGGAGAAATATCAACAACCTCAGATATGCAGATGACACCACTCTTATGGCAGAAAGAGAAGAACTAGAGAGCCTCTTGATGAAAGTGAAAGAGGAAAGTGAAAAAGTTGGCTTAAAGCTCAACATTCAGAAAACTAAGATCATGGCATCTGGCCCATCACTTCATGGCAAATAGATGGGGAAACAATGGAAACAGTGACAGACTTTATTTTGGGGGACTCTAAAGTCACTGCAGATGGTGACTGCAGCCATGAAATTAAGACAGTTACTCCTTGGAAGGAAAGTTATGGCTAACCTAGACACCATATTAAAAAGCAGAGACATTTGCTTTTTGCCAACAAAGGTCCATCTAGTCAAAGCTATGGTTTTTCCAGTAGTCATGTATGGATGTGAGAGTTGGACTATAAAGAAAGCTGAGCGCCGAAGAATTGATGCTTTTGAACTGTGGTACTGGTGAAGACTCTTGAGAGTCCCTTGGACTGCAAGGAGATCCAACCAGTCCATTCTAAAGGAAATCAGTCCTGAATGTTCATTGGAAGGACTGATGCTGAAGCTGAAACTCTAATACTTTGGCCACCTGATGTGAAGAACTGACTCACTGGAAAAGACCCTGAAGCTGGGAAAAACTGAAGGCAGGAGGAGAAGGAGACGACAGAGGATGAGATAGTTGGATGGCATCACTGACTCGATGGACGTGAGTTTGAGTAAACTCCGGGAGTTCGTAATGGACACGGAGGCCTGGCATGCTGCAGTCTATGGGGTTGCAAAGAGTTGGATATGACTGAGTGACTGAACTGAACTGAACTCAGCTACCTTATCCAAGGCAAATTAGATTACCCTTCTCTGTGGCCCAGTTTACTCTTTGGAAAGATGAGGGTGAAAACAATAACCCCTAACTCATAGGGTTGTTGTAAAGATTAAACAAAAGAATATATGAGCTCCCTAGCAAACTGTCTGACATAAATGATCATTATCTAGCCTATCCTGATCATCATAATTATCATTAACCAAATAACTCCCTGGTGCAGCACAAAACTCCCCACTATTCTGCCCCAGCTGAGTATTTTTCACTGATTTACTCCTGAGTGAAATTTTCACTAATTAGTATATTTCACTAATTTTACTGCCCCATTTTTCACTAATTTACCCACGTATTCCATTTTCATACACAGGCTAAGCTCAGATGTAATATTTATTCATACTATGGGTTACAGCATAGTAAAAAATATCAGATTACATCGTGTATATAGAAGTATTTTGGACACATAATCGCTGTTTGTGTTTTGTTTTTATTTTCTATTGGAGTAAAGTTGCTTTACAATATTGTATTAGTTCCTGCTGCAGAACAAAGTCAATCAGCAAAATGCACGTTCATATCCCCTCTTCTCCAGATTTCCTCCCCGTGTAGGTCACCACAGATCCCTGAGTAGAATTCCCTATGCTACACAATGGGTTTTCACTCCTTATCTATTTTATATATAGTAGTGTATGTATGTCATCCCCAGTCTCCCAGTTTGTCCCACCCCCTCTACCCGCTTGGTAACCATAAGTTTGTTCTCTACATCAATGACTCTCTTTCTGCTGTGCAAATATGTTCATCTGTACCATTTGCCTAGATTCCACTTACAAGTGGTATGTTACAATGTGTGTCTTTCTCTTTCTAATTTACTTTGTCTGTACGACAATCTCTAGGTCCATCCACATCTCTGCAAATGGCAGTTTTGTTCCTTTTTAAGGCTGATTGATATCTCATTGTACACATGTACCACATCTTCTATATCCATTCCTCTGTCAATGGACATTTAGGTTACTTCCATGTCCTGGACATTGTAAATAGTGCTGCAATGTACATCAGAGCGCAGGCATCCTTTCAAATTATGCTTTTCTCTGGATATATGTCTAGGAGTGGGATTACTGGGTCATAGCATCTGTTTTGTCTTTTAAAGAACCTCTATAGTGTTCTCTGCTTTCCTGGTGGTTCAGATGGTAAAGTATCCACCTGCAATGCGGGATACCTGGGTTTGATCCCTGGGTTGGGGAGATCCCCTGGAGAAGGGAAAGGCTACCCACTCCAGTATTCTGGACTGGAAAATTCCATGGACTGTCTAGTCCATGGGGTCACAAAGAGTCGGACAAGACTGAGCGCTTTCACTTCACTTCATACTGTTCTCTGCTTCCCTGGTGGCTCAGATGGTAAAAAATCGGCCTGCAATGTGGGAGACCTGGGTTCGATCCCTGGGTTGTGAAGATCCCCTGGAGGAGGGCATGGCAACCCACTCCAGTATTCATGCCTAGAAAATCCCCATGGACAGAGGAGCCTGGCGGGCTACAGTCCACAGGGTTTCAAAGACTTGGACACGACTGAGGGACTAAGCATGACCGTACTGTTGTTTATAGTTGCTGTACCAATTTACATTCTGACCAAAGTGTAGAAGAGTTCATGTCTCTCCTTACCTTGTAAATGTTTTTGATGATGGCCATTTTGCCCAGTGTGAGGTGATATCTCGTTGTAGTTTTGATTTGCATTTCTCTAATAATTAATGCTGTTGAGGATCTTTTAACATGTTTGTTGGCCATCTGTCTGTATGTATTCTTTGGTGAAATCTCCATTTAGGTCTTCTGCCCATTTTTTCATTGGCTGTTTGTTTTTTTATATACTTTGGAGAGTAATCCCTTATCAGTTGCTTCATTTGAAAATATCTTCTCCTATTCTGAAGGTTGTCTTTTCATTTCACTAATGGTTTCCTTTGATCTACAAAAGTTTTTAAGTTTCAATTAGGTACCATTTGTTTATTTTTGTTTTCATTCTTATTACTCTAGGCAGTGGACTGAAAAAGATCTTTCTTTGATTTATGTTAAAGAGTATTCTTGCCTATATTTTCATCTGTTTTATAGTGTTGCTGCTGCTGCTGCTAAGTCGCTTCAGTCGTGTCCGACTCTGTGCGACCCCATAGACGGAAGCCCACCAGGCTCCCCCGTCCCTGGGATTCTCCAGGCAAGAACTCTGGAGTGGGTTGCCATTTCCTTCTCCAATGCATGAAAGTGAAAAGTGAAAGGGAAGTCACTCAGCCGTGTCCAACTCTTTGAGACCCTATGGACTACAGTCCACCAGGCTCCTCCATCCATGGGATTTTCCAGGCAAGAGTACTGGAGTGGGTTGCCATTGCCTTCTCCGGTTTTATAGTGTTAGACCTTACATTTAGGTCTTTAATCCATTTTGACTTTATTTTTGTGGATGGTGTTAGAGAGTGTTCTAATTTCTTTCTTTCACATGTAGCTGCCCAGTTTTCCCAGCACCACTTATTGAAGCGACTATTCAATATTATTTTTTCCATAGTATATTCTTGACTCCTTTATTAAGGTGCATGGGTTTATCTCTGAACTTTCTAGTATAGTCTGAAGTCAGGGAGCCTGATTCTTCCAGTTCTGTTATATCTCAAAATTGCTTTCATTATTCGTAGTCTTTTGTGTTTCCATATAAAATGTAAAAAATTTTGTTCTAATTTTTTGAAAAATGCCATTCGTAATTTGATAGAGATCACACTGAATCTGTAGATTACTTTGGTAGTAGAGTCATTTTCACAATATTGATTCTTCTATTACAAGAATGTGTTATCTTTCTCCATCTCTTTGTGTTTTCTTTGATTTCTTTCATCAGTATCTTACAGTTTTCTGAGTAAGGTCTTTTGCCTCCTTAGGTAGATTTATTCCTAGGTATTTTACTCTTTTTGATGCAATGGTAAATGAGATTGTTTCCTTAATCATCCCTCTTTCTGATCTTTTGCTGTTAGCATATAGGAACAGAAGAGACAAAAAAAAAAAAAAAAAAATAAGGCATGCAAGAGATCTCTGTGCCTTAATTTTGAATGTTGCAACTTTTCCAAATTCATTGATGAGCTCTAGTAGTTTTATGCCAGCATATTTACAATTTTCTATGTAAAGTATAATGTCATCTGCAAACAATAACAGTTTTACTTCTCTGCCAATTTGGATTCCTTTTCTTTCTTTCCTTTAGCACTTATTGTAAAGCTGATTCGGTGGTGCTGAATTCTCTTAGCTTTTGCTTGTCTGTAAAGCTTTTGATTTCTCCATTGACTCTGAATGAGATCCTTGCTGGGTAGAGTAATCTTGGTTGCAGGCCTTTTTCTTTCATCACTTTAGATATATCATGCCGCTCCCTTCCCTTGCACGTTATCTGTTACTCTTCCTTTGCTGCTTTTAATACTTTTTCTCTGTTTTCAGTTTTTGTTAGTTTTATGAATATGGGTCTTGGCATGTTCCTCCTTGCATTTATCCTGTATGGGACTCTCTGTGCTTCCTGGACTTGGGTGGCTATTTCTTTTCCCAAGTTAGGAAAGTTTTTGAATGTAGTCTCTTCAAATATTTTTCTCAGACCCTATCTCTTTCTCTTCTTCTTCTTCTGGGATCCCTATAATTTGAATATTGGTGCATTTAATACTGTCACAGAAGTCTCTAAGACTGTCCTCATTTTTTTTTTAATTCCACAGCAGCTATTTCCATCATTCTACCTTCCAGTTCACTTGTCCTTTCTTCTGCCTCAGTTATTCTGTGCACATATACTCAATGAATTGTGATATTAAGTGTATTTCTTAACGCAGTTCATGGTTTTTTGTTGTTGTTAAAAAAGTGGTAAAAGCAATAGCTCTAATCACACTAAAATATATTAAGGTTTTAAGCCACACTGCAAATTTTTTTGCCACTACCACTTTTCTTTTGTCAAGGATGCTATTTGCAAGCCTTTAAACTGCACCTGTGGAATATCAAAATTTCACAAAGGGCTATGCCAGCCCGCCTTCCCCTGTTAGGCAGAATAAATTGTTTCTTCCACTGTGCATATATAAGACTGCAGGCATATTTCAGATATACCACTAATCCCATTCCATCTTAATTACCGGTGTCCTTAGGGGTTCCTCTGCTATTCGGTTAGCTGCATGAAGGTAAGCATCATATTTTGTTTTTGAGTCCACAAGACTGAACACCATGACTAGTTAGTATAAAGCAGATCAATACTGCAGTTGAATGTTTTTGTATCAAAAACTTAAGGCAAGATGACTGATGCTCATCAGATTTCTAATGACTCAGCTTGGAAAGGAGAATGAGGTAGTAGAGAACCTGTCAATATGTTAGATGATAAACTCTAGATGCCAAAAAACTCATGACTTTGGGATGAAATAACTGAAACATAAGTTTCACAACCAAATCCCAAAAGTCTACCAGGCAAGCACGTACTCAAAGCACTCCAGTTAATAGACGCTGAGATTTTATTTTGACTGGAAGAAACAAAGTGGCATGAACAGTGAAAAGGTAAATAATTTTACTAGTCAATATTGATACTTTTTAAAATGAGGTACTCAGGGGCTTCATGTTCAGTTCACACTGCTAATTTTTTTTTAATAAGAATGCTGAAAAAATGAAGCTGTTCATAGAAAACAAGAGTTGGTAAGTTAAACCAACATGGTATTAAAAAAAAAAAAAAAAGAAGAACCAAAACTTAACAGGGATGTTGAACAAATTCAGATGCTTCCTGGCAATTTTCACATTTGGTAGTCAGGAACTTTTTCTTTTTTCTTTTCCTGAACTAGACATGAACATGTTCTGTATTTCCAATGTAACAAAAGGTTTTAATTGATTTTTTAGAGGAAGTAGCCTGTGATTCTTCATAATTTTTAAATCTGTATAAGTTTTCTAAATATTTAATATTTAGAATTTTCTAAATATTTAAATCTGTATAAGTTTTCTAAATATTTAATATTTAGAATTTTCTAAATATTTAAATCTGTATAAGTTTTCTAAATATTTAATATTTAGAATTTTCTAAATATTTAATATTTAACACACTAATTCATAATCTTTGTTGTTGTCCAGTCGCTAAGTCATGTCCAACTCTTTTGTGACCCCACGAACTGTGGCCCACCAGGCTCCCCTGTCCATGGGATTACCTGGGCAAGAATACTGGAGCGGGTGGCCACTGCCTTCTCCAGGGGATCTTCCAGACCCAGGGATCAAACCTGTGTCTCCTGCATTGGTAGGCAGATTCTTTACCACTGAGCCACCAGGGAAGCCCTTCATAGTCTTAAGAAGGTTTCTAATTACGTCAATGTATATTATAAAGTTTTAATTCTAATTTGATACACATAAAATACAGGTGATGGCAACAGGAACAGACCAATAGAGAACCATTAAAATTGAAATGCTGGCATAACTCATTTGTAAAACACTCAAAGAATAGGTTATAATGTATAATGTTTTATAATGTATAATGTTTATAGAATTAGTATTCTATAAAATGATTTAGAAAATCCTTCATCTTTCATTTTCTTTCTTAGTTTACCCTGGTAATAAACTCTGATATTTCTCTGTTATTTTTCCCAAAAAACAAGCAACTATTACATTGTAAAGTAAAATACAGGATACCTTAGATCACTGATGATAGTCATTTTATCAGAGATCCATAGTTAACAACAAATGGTGCTTACTAGACACTAACCTATTCCTAATGCTTGAAACAGACTTCTGTTTGTATATGCAACTGCTTCGAATTAAAAAATGTAAACATAATATAAAATGCTTCCAGTTTTACTGTCTTCTTCTTTGAGTTGTCCATAGAAGTAAGTATCAAGTTCCCTAAATATTTCACAATATTTCTAACCACTTAACTGTGGGGAAAAAAAAAAAAAGTAAATCTCAGATAGCTTTCCAAGCATCTCAAGGACCACAGGGAAGGCAGTGATCCTGAACAAACAAGGTAGAAGTAAAAATAGCAACATGCACAGTAATGCTCAGAACCAACACATGTATGCTGAAATGAATTCGAGGAATAAACTCATGTATGAAAATCTTCTGCAGCAGAGTAGCCAGTACAAAGGGTACAGGAAAAATGCATCTAGAAATAAAAACACCAAGTCTCAGAACCACCTTGTTATCTGGAGAAGATACAAAGTTAGCTAGGGCAATTTGCTCTGTGGAGATGGAGCTTTTGAATTACTCACAGATGCCCTATGTAGAAGCAAGAGACCTAGAAAATTTTCATTAGAGTTTCTCCCTCCATCAGGTTAACCCTAAGTAACTGGATTTGCTACGGAGATTTCATTATAAGGAAACAGGTTTGATTCTCACTGAAGAAGGCTGACCACTGAAGAATAAAAGGAATCTGAACTGTACAACAGATTTCACTCTCCAGATCTCTGGATGCTGGTTTTAACAATGATGCTCCTTAGCAAGGTTCCACTGTATTTTATCAGTTCTTATTTATATATGGTATTTGTGAACTGTGTGAAAATTTTTAAAATTTATATACTGACCTAAAAATTTAGCATAAGAATCTTTTGTAAAAATATATATCATGGGGAATCTTAAAATATTTTTTAAGTATCAGTCTTCAGGCATCAACATAAGAATAATTAGGCGGAAAAATAATGATAATCTCAACTACAATCTATTATCATCAAATTATAAGAGCATATCTTCTTATCTGAGCAAACAGGAGCCACTTAATGAAGTTTACAATAATCTATATATGTATGTAAACACACAGAGACATTCAATACATAATGTTCCAATGTATGTGTGTGTGCTCAGTCATGTCCAACTCTTTGTGACTCCATGGACTGCAGCCCACCAGGTCCTCTGTGCAAGGAATTTTCCAGGGAAGAATACTGGAGTGGGTTGCCATTTCCTCCTCCAGGGGATCTTCCCAGCCCAAGGATCGAACCCATGTCTCTTGCGTCTCCTGCATTGGCAGGACTCTACCTCCAGCACTGCCTGGGAAGCCCCTAATATAGAAAGATGTAATATATATAAATTGACTTGTTCAGCAAAATGGTTTTTGGGTTACATTCCTACCCAGAATTCTAAGTCTATGTGAAGCTCAGCTTTCCCAATGACTGTCAGATTCTGATATATACATAAAAACACGGCACATTTAGAATTTTCAAAGTACACAGAGACACTGAATGGTACCACCTGTACAGAAATGACTACTGATTCATTGTCTCCAAAGAAAGTGGTCTGATTTGTTTCTCTAGTGGTGGCAATGGGGTCAATTAGGGCTGATAGTAACCTTACAAAATGCTGTAAAGGATTGTGAAAACACAATAAATTATATATTAAAAAAAAAAAAGGTTTACATTCCATGATGGAGGCAGGTTACTGAATCAGGTAACAGAAGCCCGGGATCTGAGTCCCAGGCAGAGCACAGTAACCTTGGGGTTACTGGCAACAGCACTCGATCCTTCTGGGTCTCAGTCATCTGAACAATGGTGATAGTTCCGACTCTGTAAGACTGTTATCAGTGATAAGCAATAGTGCTCCAGAGAGTGTACAGTGTTATTAATTACAAGTAATGTACATTAAAGAGCCTCTTGCTTGGTAGCCCCATGAATCACTCTATGTAAATATTTAGCAATGACCTTGCATTTGTCTCTGTCCATAAAACAAAGTAAGACAAATTAACCTACATGAACAGTATTTTTACTGCAATACTTTGATTAATGCCGACACAAAGTATTACTACTAATGATAAAATATGAACAATTAACATTGTACTATTTTTCTGAGGGTGAAACCAAGGCTTTAGAAAGTAATTATCCAAGTTCACATTTCCAATGTATTAAATGCCAGGTTTTGATCTCAAATTTGTATGATTCTACAGAACTGGCTGTTAAACAATTAAAAGATAGTAATCTTGCTCTCTAAACAAGCTAACCAGACAACGTTTCCTTTTACCAGTGTAGAGAAAAGGGATTTGTGTTTCTTCAGCCTCAAACATGTGGTGGTGCTACTGAAGTACTCTGCAGGCTTGATCTCATCTCCGGCTAAAATCGAACTCTACGCCTTTCTAGTTATGTGACCTCTGCCCATCTGCTGAACCTTTCGGCACCTCATTTTCTTTATCTATCAATTTTAGCAGTTTTCTTATCTGTCGGTTGTGAGGCTTAAATGAGTTTCACCTGCTGGCTCAGCGGTAAACAATCTGCCAGCAATGCAGAAGACTGCCTATAATGCAGGAGACGTGGGTTTGATCCCTAGTTGGGGAAGACCCCCTAGAGAATGAAATGGCAATCCAGTCCAGTATTCTTGCCCAGGAAATGCCATGGACAGAGAAGCCTGGCAGGCTACAGTCCATTGGGTCACAAGAGTTGGGCACAACTTAGCAACTAAAGCACCGGCACTACCACCACCGCTACATGGAACATGCTTAGGGCAGTACTTGGTTAACTATTACAAAGAGTAATATTGTTTAGAAACATGACCAAATAACAAAATCAGTTATTCTGTCACTCTATATAACAGAATCTACTGATAGAAGGTACAGTAAAGGGAATTGCAAGTAATTTCAAATCAACTATCAAATGGTTTCTAGTTTGCCAAGAAACTCAGTCCCAATACAGTCATTGCCAGAGAATATCTAAGAGAGAGACTCAACTCAGTGGCCAGAAGCAGACATGAAAATCCTGACCATTCCCTGAAGGACCTGTTCAAAACAGGAGGAAAGTAAGATGATCTAAGTCCGTTGAGCACAAGCTCAGTTGCTTCAGAAGTGTCTTGACTTTTTGTGACCCCATGGACTGCAGCACTCCAGGCTTCCCTGTCCTTCACCATCTCCTGGAGCTTGTTCAAACTCATGTCCATTCAGTCGGTGATGCCATCCAACCATTCATCTTCTGTCGTTCTCTTCTCCTCCTGCCTTCAATCTTTCCCAGCATCAGGGTCTTTTCTAATGAGTTGGCTTCTTGCATCAGGTGGCCAAAGTAGTGGAGCTTCAGCTTCAGCATCAGCCCTTCCAATGAATATTCAGGACTGATTTCCTTTAGGATTGACTTGTTTGATCTCCTTGCAATCCAAGGGACTCTCAAGTCTTCTCCAACACCACAGTTTAAAAGCATCAGTTCTTCAATATTCAGCCATCTTTATGGTCCAAGTCTCACATCTATACATGACTACAGGAAAAACCATAGATTTGACTAGATGCACCTATGTCGGAAAGTAATGTCTCTGCTTTTTAATACGCTGTCTAGGTTGGTCATAGCTTTTCTTCCAAGGAGTAAGCATCTGTTAATTTCATGGCTGCAGTCACCATCTGCAGTGATTTTGGAGACCAAGATAATCAAGTCTCTCAATATTTCCATTGTTTCCCCATCTATTCGCCATGAAGTGACAAGATCGGATGCCATGATATTAGTTTTTGGAATGCAGAATGTTAAGCTAGCTTTTTCATTCTCCTCTTTCACTTTCATCAAGTGGCTCTCTAGTTCCTCTTCACCTTCTGCACCTCACCACTTTTAGGGTGGTGTCATCTGCATATCTGAGGTTATTTCTGTTTCTCCCAGAAATCTTGATTCCAGCTTGTGCTTCATTCAGCCTGGCATTTTGCATGATGTACTCTGCATGTAAGTTAAATAAGCAGGGTGACAATATACAGACTTGACGTACTGCTTTCTCAATTTGGAACCATTCTGTTGTACCATGTCTGGTTCTACTGTTGCTTCTTGATCTGCCTATAGGTTTCTCAGGAGGCAGGTAAGGTGGTCTGGTATTCCCACATCTTTAAGAATTTTCCATAGTTTGTTGTGATCCACACAGTCAAAGGCTTTAGTGTAGTCAATGAAGCAGATGTTCTTCTGGAATTCTCTTGGTTTTTTCTATGATCCAACAGATGTTGGCAAATTCATCTCTAGTTCCTCTGCCTTTTTTTATTTTTTTTTTAATTTTATTTTATTTTTAAACTTTACATAATTGTATTAGTTTTGCCAAATATCAAAATGAATCCGCCACAGGTAAAATCCAGCTTGAATATCTGGAAGTTCTCGGTTCATGTACCGTTGAAGTCTAGCTTGGAAATTTTTGAGAATTACTTTGCTAATGTATGAGATGACTGCAATTTTGTGGTAGTTTGAACATTCTTTGGTTGAACATTCTTTAGCATAGTCTTTCTTTGCTATTTGATGCTTCTGAACTGTGGTGTTGGAGAAGACTCTTAAGAGTCCCTTGGACTGCAAGGAGATCAAACCAGTCAATTCTAAAGGAAATTAGTCTGGAATATTCATTGGTAGGACTGATGCTGAAGCTGAAGCTCCACTACTTTGGCCACCTGATGCCAAGAACTGACTCCCTGGAAAAGACCCAGATTCTGGGAAAGATTGAAGGCAGGAGGAGAAGGGGATGACAGAGGATGAGATGGTTGGATGGCATCACCGACTCAATGGACATGAGTTTGAGCAGGCTCTGGGAGTTGGTGATTGACAGGGAAGCCTGGTTTGCTGCAGTCCATGGCATTGCAAAGAGTCGGACATGACTGAGCAACTGAACTGAACTGAACTTCTTTGGGATTGGAATGAAAACCGACCTTTCCCAGTCCTGTGACCACTGCTGAGGTTTCCAAATTTGCTGGCATATTCAGTGCAGCTCTTTCACAGCATCATCTTTCACGATTTGAAATAGCTCTGCTGGAATTTGATCACCTCCACTAGCTTTTGTTAGTAGTGATGCTTCCTAAGGCCCATTTGACTTCACATTTCAAGAATGTCTGGCTCTAGGTGAGTGATCACACCGTCATGATTATCTGGGTCATGAAGATCTTTTTTATATAGTTCTTCTGTGTATTCTTGCCACCTCTTCTTAATATCTTCTGCTTCTGTTAGGTCCATACCATTTCTGTCCTTTATCAAGCCCATCTTTGCATGAAATGTTCCCTTGGTATCTCTAATTTTCTTGAAGAGATCTCTAGTCTTTCCCATTCTATTGCTTTCCTCTATTTCTTTGCACTGATCACTGAGGCAGGTTTTCTTTACCTCTCCTTGCTCTTCTTTGGAACTGTGCATTCAGATGGGTATATCTTTCCTTTTCTCCTTTGCCTTTTGCTTCTCTTCTTTTCTCAGCTATTTGTAAGCTATTTGTAACCAAAATAATCCCATGGATCACAACGTTGTCTAACTCAATGAAACTATGAGCCACTATGCAAGGCCATCCAAGATGGACAGGTCATGTTGGAGAGTTCTGACGAAACATGGTCGACTAGAGAAGGGAATGGCAAACCATTTCAGGATTCTTGCCTTGAGAACTTCATAAAGAAGGGGCATTGGAAATATTAAGAAGCCAAGTGGGAAGTAGATTTAATTCCATAGTCTGATCCTATAAACAACTTCCTTTTGTTTTTTTAATTAATCTTTATTGGAGCACAGTTGGTTTACAATGTTGTGTTAGTTTCTGTTGTATAGCAAAGTGAATCAGTATATATCCATTCTTTTTAAGCTTCTTTTCCCACACAGGTCATTACAGAGTACTGAATAGAGTTTCCTATGCTATACAGTAGGGTCTTATTAGTTACCTGTTCTACGTATGTACTGTGCTTAATCGCACAGTCATGCTGGACTCTTTGCGACCCCAATGGACTACAGCCCGCTAGGCTCCTCTGTCCATGGGGATTCTCCAGGCAAGAATACTGGAGTGGGTTGCCATGCCCTCCTCCAGGGGATCTTCCCAACCCAGGGATTGAACCCAGGTCTCCCGTGTTGCAAGCGGATTCTTTACCATCTGCACCACCAGAGAAGTAGTGTGTCTGTGTCAATCCCAATTTCCCAATCCCCCACTGCCCCTCTGGCTTTCCCCTTTGGTAACCATAAGTTCGTCACCTAGCTGAGTTACTCATCTAATTTAAAGTTTGGATTCATAATGAGAACAATCCAAAAGATAATTGCGTGGAAGTCCAGTGCCCCCTGCAGTAGGAGAGTAGAGTCATAACCACTGGACCACTAGGGGATTCGCTTTTGGATTGTTCTTAACATGAGTTCAAGTACTTGGTATGCTTTAAATTAGATGAATAACTCAGCTTAGTGACAAATTCTTTTAAATTTGAAAGCATTTGTAATTCTTCTAGATTCCCTAAACCACTTGCATATTTGAGACAACAAATTAGGATGCAATCAGTTTCCACATGAAGGAAATCTTAAGGTTGTATAGTAATTAATTGTGACAGTTATCCACAGATATATTTTAGGCACCATATGCTAAAATTATTAACATGCCTTGTCATGTAATTAACAATGTTCAGAGGCAGAACCAATTCTTCTATGGACAAAACAAAGGGACAAGAATTATCCAATTCTACTAGTTTTCACTATGAAATTAATGTAAAGAAAACCAAGTTCTATTTTTACATTACTAACATTATATCATTTATTTTTGTTTTAAAACCATGGAAGAATGTTCACATGATTTCCAGTAAAGTCTAAGTGAAAATGAAAACCAGTTTTAAAAACATTTCCCATAAAATGAAAATGTACCTTTTAACTTTAACGGGTAGTATTCCTCATGTCTCTTTTATCTAATAAAACTAGCCCAAGTTAACTGCCTACTGTATGCTGGGGAATTTTTAAATCAAGGGAGATACATTAGTTAGGCTTGCTTCAAAGTGGTCATCTTTGGGCTTATTTGCAACATTTTTATCATTAAAATGTTTCACATTGAAACATTTATTTGCTAATGGTAGAGAAAAAAACAAAATTCACAAAAGAGTATTCTAAAGAGCAGCACGGAGGAATCAAAAGATCGATGGTCCAAGGGACTGAGCTCTGGTCCTTACTCTGCCCCCAACTACCTGCTCAGTCTGTTTATATGTGGAAAAATGAGCCAGACAGAGATTTCTCCCTACATGTGTCTTTGATTAGGAACTCAGGTATGAAATTCTACCAATATTTTGGAGTCAGTTTGTGCAGGAACATGTGTGCAGATGTGACTTACAATTCATTCTCTCCGGGGGCAAGGAGAACACTTCCAATGCAATGAAATATATCCATCAGTGTATACAAAAAATGTGAAAAAAAGTTATGTTCTACAATAATGCTACCCTAGGTACATTCATATCATGGGAATTCTAGCTAGATTAATTGTTCTGAATACCTACTTTCCACTCATTTCTAGAATTTAAATCAGCAGTGTATCAGGAGGCAAATTAAAGAAACCCAACATTCACTTCTATACTCGGACGTGTGTAGTAAATAGGTGAGCCCTGCAATACAATTCCATTCTGTGTACACCCTCAGAATAAGAACCTCTAAAATAAATACACACTTGGCAAGTGTTTATGGATAATTCTTCTAATCTTTAGCTGTTCACAAAGCAGGACCCATCTCCCCTGTCCTTCAGTTCAACAATCTCATCATTAATCTTTTCTAATGTCTCTCACAGATGCAGTGGTTTGTTTTGTTTGGTTTTATTTTTCTCAACAACTGTAAGTCACTCAGGGCCTCACTTTCCACAGCAAAGGATCAGGTGTCTCAAAGCTCCATAAAAACACACTTCACACAGGGAATGTCTGTGGTCCATGGATTCTGTCCACTTCATCTAAACAGGACCATCTGCCCATGAGGAAGGGCCAACTGGATGCAGCATTTTCCACCAGCACCAACTGTGCATGTCCTGCTGTAAGGACCCTCTCCTCTAGCTCCCTCACAGGCCTGAACTCACTTGTGCGAAACCTCCACTGTCAAGACTGTGAAAAGCAGCTGAGTATCATTTGTAGAATTAACTTTATTTACCAAGTAAAAAGATAACTAAGTACAACAGGAAGTAAAGTGATAGAAAGAAATCGCCATCTTCAAGATTTTTATTCCTACCAAGATGCTTCTGCAATACCAGAAAAAAAAAGATAATGACCTAAACAAATATTGCAGAAAACAATTCCTGCTTTCTATTCACTTTACTATACAAGGATTACTTAGAAGCCGAGAAACAATATACTACTAAGAGCTATCAGGCAATTAAAATACACAAAATCAATACCACCAGGAGGCCCATTACAATCGCATTTTTGCTCAAGATGTCATCTGGATTCGATCGTAAGTTTAACCTCCCAATGAGTAGGCAAGATTGTAGAAGGCTGTTGTGTGCTCCCAGCTGATCTGTTCAGCAACTGAGATACTTAAAAAACAAAATAAAATGAGTGTATTCGCTCATGCTACTACCCCTGTAGCAAACGTAAACAAATAAGAATTTATACAAATGTGAAATTTACTATTTTATATGATCTCCAAACTTGGAATATTCTGTGCTAGAAAAAGAATTCTTCACAAAGCTTTTTAATATTATAAAAACATCACTGATGAAATGAAAGTGAAGTCGCTCAGTCATGTCTGACTCTTTGCGACTCCATGGACTGTAGCCCACCAGGCTCCTCCGTCCATGGGATTTTCCAGGCAAGAATATTGGAGTGGGGTGCCATTGCCTTCTCCAGGGGATCTCCCTCCCCCAGGGATTGAACCCGGGTCTCCCGCATTGCAGGCAGACACTTTACCGTCTGAGCCACCAGGGAAGCCCACTGATGAAATGAAATATTGTAAACCAAGACCTTGAAGGAAAATGGCTTGATTTCATACCCAGGGTCTGACTTCCCAGCTCGGGGATCTGGTGCATGCAGGTGACCTCACCATTTTCCTCACTGTAAAGCAGATGTAACTAACACCTGCACTCACCTCCCAGGTTGCTTGTGAGGATTTAATCAGGTCACAGATTTAATAACTCAGTGAAAACCCCTGCAGTCTGGTTCTCAAGGAAGATCAGCTATTTTACTCTTGAAAAGGCTCTTGCTTGCTCTAAACCACCACATTCTTGTATTTTCTTCCTTCTTCTGCTTCTTCCTTCTTCTTCCTTCTCAGCCTCCTTCTCTGTCTTTGTTTCTTTCCAAACATCAAATGTTGAGAGTTCTCAGATCATCAAGAATTTAGGTCCTCTTCTTCCTCTCTTCTTTCCCTAAGGGCTCTAACCTACTCCCATGATTTTAATTACCATCTGGAGAATGATCCCAAACACATTTCTAATTCAGATCTGAACACATACCTGCCAAGTCACTGTCTCCACCTGGATGGTGTGGTGAGACCCTGGGTTCAGTCATCCTACCTCAAGGCCAAACTCCACATTTCTGCCATTCAAATGTAAACGCTGCCTACCTCAGTAACCGGCTGGAAAAAAATGCCCAGTTTTACAACACAGAATCCTGGGAGTTATCTGTGAAATGTCCTGTTGCTCACGTTTCAGTCTGTAACCCATTTCCTACTCTTTCCATTTTATGTCTGAAATATACTCTGCTGTCTCCATGGCTCCGTCCCCTTCTGAACCCACAGCCACTAGCGACTAACTCCCAAACTGGCTTCGCTCAAACAGTCCCCTCTCCTCCAGTCCAACTAGAGGGATGTTTTAAAGCGCAAGTATAATCACTCCTCTACCTACGTAGAATAAGAGTAAAACAGAATAAGGAGTAAACACTGAACCACTAATAAAGGTGTGCACATGTCCTCCATCCCCATGGTCCTCTATGTTCCAAACACGTTAAAACATTTTACTCTAAAATGCCAGGCTCTCTCTTTCTTCAAGGCCTTCATTCATATCCAGCCTGTTCCCTCTTCCCCTCCCTGTATCCCCATTCCCAGCTGTTTCTTTCCTATCATTCAGCTCTCAGTTTAACCAATACCTCCTCCAGAAGGCATTGCTTGGTTCTCTGGACAAGGTCAGTTCCATTAATTATATTCTCACAAGGCACCGTGCACTTCTGTTCCACAATCCTCAGTGCGTTTGTAAACACACAAACGATAATAAATGACACAAGTGCAGGGAGCTTGTCTGTCCTGTTTACAGTTGTATCCCTTAATCTTATGAACACTGTAAGTGGGCCAACAGAGATACTGATAGATGTTTGCTGAATTAATTAACACAGAATGGCTCTGGTTTCATTCTTGACTTGATAACGGCTCATAATTGGTGGGTAAGTGCACATAAAACTCTAATTCAAGGCAGACTGTGATAGCTTTTCACAAGAAATAAACATACAGATTACTTGATCCTCTAAGAAAAAAAAATCAATTCTGGAAAGGAACAGACGTATAAGCAAAGACCCATGTAAAGGAAGGCTTTTTTCTGGTGTGGAGATATGAAATAAGCCATGGAGAGCTAGCAAGACTTCAACAAGTTAAGGGTAGGAAATATTCCAGGGAGGGGAAAAATTTCAGACAGAAGGGAGAAGGATAGAAGGAGAAATATGTCTGCAGGAGAATGAAAACACTGCTCAAAGGAGAAAAGGGTTTGTCATTGATTGAATGGAAAACCAAAACAGAGAAAGGATGGGGGCATTATGACAGATGATGAATTCTGTTTTAGAAACTCAAATTTTAAGTCCTTACATGACATTGAGAATGTAGTTAAACATGGAACTAGGAAAGAAATTGCAAGTAAATTTCAGAAATTATTAGGCTCAGAGAAATTTTAATTGATCCATAAGGAATTAAACATTAATGCAGAGGCATGACAAAGATGTCTAAAGTTATCCACAAACACATATTTTTATTAAGAATAAAAAATAGAAAAAATAAAAGCGATTTTATAATTACTGCCTCAATTTTCAACATACATACCTAATTTTTATTTTATATAGGTGTTTGTAATACTTACCATATTTTTACAATGATTTTACCCTCTTTAAAACTGCTAATGTCCTACCACTGTTGGGATGGGAGAAACTCACTTATGCTGACTTTTTCTCTATTCAGTAGGAGAATAATATCTTTCTTCTGTTTAAAAGAATTCCAGTCTTTGTAATAGGCTCTGTGCAAAAATTTTAAATGACGTACAGAATTTTTAAAAGGTCATTCTAATTTCAAAACTGTTAACATCTGAAATTACATCTATTATCTTTAATTATCAAGAGAATATATGAAGAATAATAAAATGTAACACTTACTTTTGCTGCACCTATTTGTTCTTTGCGAAATTTCTCAAGTGGTGCAATTAATACATCATTAGCATTTTGAATCTGAAATTAAAAATACAAATACATTAAATTCTGTATAATTCATGCAAACAATATTGAAAAAAAGATAACTCCCTTATTCCACTTACTTAAATAAACAGTTTTTGTTCCCTTTTGCTTCTATAAATGAAATAAAAAATACCTCACACATGTCATATAGTCGCTTTCTACTTTATAATTAAATTTTCACAAATTATTTCACTTGATCCTAGCAATAATGTGACTAATGTGAAAACAAGTACACATAGTGAGATCTTAAATATTTAAATTTCATATTCTAAAATTTAACTACACATCAGACATTAAATTTTAAGATACCTTTAATTATACTGGTTTAATGTAGTCAGTTCAAGCATCATTTGAAAATTGAGCCATATAAAAGCTTTCCATCTTGCCGCTAGAATATTATAATTGTACAGCTGCAAAATAAAATCAGGCTTATTTTTTCCCTATTTTATTAGATTCCTTACACTTGGGCTTTGCCTGCATATTCTCATAATATTTCCAACCACACTAAAACAGTAACTGATTTTATTTCAATGAACGGCGTTTTAGTCCAAGACTCCAAATTGGGTTTCACTTAAACTTTCAAACAGATAAATCTTTAAATCAATCTGTACGAATACTGTGAGGGGGTTCAAGCTGGGTCAGGGGCAGTGACTGGCTACAGAAGACATATTTCTAAGGAAAGCAACATGCTGGAAGGAAATCTTGATCTTTTAAAAAAATCACTTTAATATGCATTAACATTAAACATAGGATCTTAAATATTTTCACAACAAAAGGAAATAATAATGTGGCAAGATGGAGGTATTAGCTAATGTCATGGTATTAATCATTTTGCAATACATAAATGCATCAAACCAACATATTGTACAATTTAAACTTATATAATGTCAATTATATACCAATAAAGTTGAGGGGGGGGAGGCAGCCCCAGTTAACAAAATTACCATTCATTCTACTGCTGTGATAATACTATGACCTATTACATAGTTAGCAAATGCTAAGATGAAGAGAAAAATCTATTTTTCTAATAAGTCACTATTTTAAAATAGGTTAAAGCATATACAGGAGCTCCTTATATTATTCTTTTAATTTCAAATAAGTTTGACATTATATCACAATTTTAAAATTTCAATAAATGGGTTTTACTTTCAATTATTTTCACTAAACTGGTTATTCTCTAGTCAAGCTTTATTTCTTAAATTCCATAATCTAACACACAAAGACAGTATTCACAAAAATAAAAACTAAATAATGCTTCCCATGATTCTGTCATTTTCCAATTTGTAGGAAAATGACATGACTTCTTGAGAAAAGTACCTAAAATCCTCCATTGTGAAAACATACAAAGTAGATCAATACTCAAAATCCTTCCCAAGACATTGACAGCCAGCACAGATACCTCTGCCATCCGTCACCTACCTTCCTTTTTGTGAGCTCAGACAGGCCTTCCTCAAGATACACTGGGCAGACATTTTACTACAGAGAGATGACTGGGAACAGCAGCAAAGTAGCTCACTTTTAATTCTCACTCTCTAAATCCTCTTTGCCCTAGTGAAACTCCAAATACATTGAAACACACACATATATATTTCTCCAGATGTTACAGAGGTAATAAATAATGGATTCTGCCTTTAAAGTTCACATAAGGAAAGACAGTGTCATGGACACTTTAGTGTAACTTGGAAAAATAGCAACAATAAAGGCCAACAGTTACCGAATGTTTGCTTTATGCTGGAAATCAGCATGACCTAATGTATTTACAGTTAATGATCTTAAACAAAGAGATATTTCTCAAGTGGTGAAAACTCAAACAATGAGGCTGAATAACAAGATATGCAGCACAACTCTTAAGTACATGTATTTAAAATCAAGAATGGCTGACTTCAACACAGTTCCATAGCTTATGAACTGCTATTTAAACATTCTGATCACCAGCTGTATCACCTAACAACTTGATTTTAAGGATGAAGATAATGAATGTAAAACACTTAGTTCAGTGCCTTATGTCCAGAAAGTACTCAAAATTTATAGTTTTTAATATCTTCAAATAAACATATATAACATATATCCGTCTGTAATGATATACCTGATACACTTCTATATCCGAATCTTCTATACTACCCTTTTGGTTGAAGTATATCTATGTGCACATTATGAGAAGGTATTTTCTATGAATGTCACAAAAGACAGATGGCCTAGACATTCCCACATTCAATCACTAGGTGCTTACATATGTGCCAAGCACACTACTGAGCTATGTGGGGAAGAGAAAAAAACTAAGGTATGGACTATACCTTCTAGACAGTTGATGACTACTTGTGAAAAGGAGGAAAAAAAAATTCATTCAACAAGTATTTAATGTCATAAAGTCCTGCCAAAATTTTCGGAAAATTTGAGACAAAACTGATCACAGTACATTGAGAATAGTTACATGATTAACTATGCAGAATTCATCACAAACACATCAGAATTTTGACAAAAGAAAAGATCCATGAGAACTAAATAAGTCAAGGTAGTATTTGGATAGTGAATAGGAAGTATTGGATAGAGGTGAACAGGAAGTGGATATGAACTGGATACACCAAAGAGAAAAAATATCCTAGGAACAGGCATCACCATAAAAAAGGCAAGAGATAGAATTAAGCAAATATGAGGCGGGGGTGGGGGGTGGGGGGTACAGCACAGGGTTAAATAGAAGCATTTACTACCCGTTCGTTAACAGTCCATCCTGACTGTGAGTGCACCAACCAAGTTACAGGCCTTCAGTTACCTTTTTAAAAATGGAAATGGCACAGTGAATATAAAGTATGTTGAAAACTTTTGGCACAGAGCAGGTTCCATGTGTTATTAGCTATTAACATTATCTAACTGGAGAAAAGTGTGTAATTACTATTAGGAAATTCAACTGCAATAAGGAAAGAATACCCATAATCTAAGCAAAGTAACCTGGATATGGAATCACTGCTGGTTTCTAAAAAGAGGATTAACGTAAAAACTTGTTCTAGGAAGTAATATGCAGGATACTTTGAGAATGAAGAGATAAGGACAAGATATGCCAGGTAAATGGCTGGGAGAAGAACACAAGTTTGAAGAGACAACTAGGTCAGAGGCCTGTGGTGTTGACAGATGGGTAGCAGGGAACTGCAAAGGCAGAGGAATCAAAGGTGACATTAAGTTTTCAGCCTCAGGCACTGGAACTCTATCAGAACTTTAAGAACTAGGGTAAATGAGGCAGGGAGTATGTCTGGTAGAGAAAGAATAATGACAATGAATTTCACTTTGGACCTATTACTTTTGATTCCATGAAAGATTTACGGATATATCAGAGTATCCCACTTCAAAACATGGAACTAGTCAATACGAATGAAATGTTTTTTAATTGGGAAAGACCAGACAAAAGAGTGGATGGCGGATCCATGTGCTAAGACGCTAGCACTCACACTCATACCCAATAGTTCAAATCTCCGCCACAACTATTCTCTGGCTGTTACGTAAATATGGCCTGGGAATAAAACAAAACGTGAGAATATAAACTTGAGCCAAATGTGATAATTAACAACCATCCAGTGGGCAAGTATTACTTCCTATCTCTGCTGCTGCTGCTGCTGCTGCTAAGTCGCTTCAGTCGTGTCCGACTCTGTGCGACCCCATAGACGGCAGCCCACCAGGCTCCCCTGTCCCTGGGATTCTCCAGGCAAGAATACTGGAGTGGGTTGCCATTTCCTTCTCCAATGCATGCAGGTGAAAAGTGAAAGCGAAATCGCTCAGTTGTGTCCGACTCTTAGCGACCCCATGGACTGCAGCCTACCAGGCTCCTCTGCCCATGGGATTTTCCAGGCAAGAGTACTGGAGTGGGTTGCCATTGCCTTCTCCGTCCTATCTATAGTTCGTCCATATTTCTTCATCTCTTTCTTTTGTTTTGGATTTGCTCAATTTCCTTCTTTCTTCCCCCTGCTCTCATTCTATTAATGTGAAACTTAGGGAATAAAAATATAAGTTCCAGAGGTACTAAACAGAAAAAAAAAAAAAAGAAGGGAAAGGAAAACATCCAAAGGAGTGATAAGAGATAACAAGAGATATGATTTGTTGAGTGTTTAATGTGTGCCAAGTACTATGCTAAGCCCTTCACAATATCTAGATTAAAGTTGATTTCATATGAATAATGAAGTTCAAAACCTAACAATCATCTGGAATATATTAAGAATGTGAATGCTGAAGTTAGACCCTGTTCCACTTTGAATCTCAGCACCTAACCTGCTAAGACACAATGCCTTCATCTCTGTATCTCTTAAGAATTTCATAAAAATCAAAGGAAAAATACACATATTCAAAAATTGCAAGCATAGATTCGGCATATGGCAGGCTTTCAATAAATGTTTGTTTCATCACAGAATTCACAATGTCAACTATTGAGTTCAGAGCCATCCTCAGCAGTCTGAGAACTTCCAAGATGATTTAAAAGGTAGTTATTCAAAAGGGAGAAATTGAAATCCAAATAAATTTAACAGAAACTTTTTCAGAGTACCCATCTGCAGTGTTAGATAATAGGAACCTACATTTTTCCATAAACCATAATAACATATGTGTGGCTTTACATCTGACATATGATGCTTCTCTTGTATGCAGTCAATGGGCTGCTGTTCACAATATGTGAATCTAAATTCAAGAGATCAAAATGGGAACGCCAACACTCATAGGGCGCAAAGTGGATTTACAACCCAACTGTCTGCTCCTGACTCTCAGCTTTGAACACCCCCCACGGGACGAATGCCTTTTATCCCAGCACACTGGTCGATCACATGGATGAAATTCTCCAATTCTGACGTAATCCAAGTGTGAAGTAAAGAAGGTATTTAAAATTTAGGTAGGTTTAAAAGGGTTACTGTTACAACTGAATAATACTGGAAAATAACATACAAAATGTTAAGAAACCATAATTAAAAATCTGAATCTGGGGTACAACACTGGTGACTGTCTCAAGATTTAAAAAGCAATCTAGAGAAATGAAATTCTGGCTCACATGGAACTCTTTCTCCTCAAATTTACGCAGACTCCTTCCAAAAGGTAATAGTAGAGGATGGGGCGGGGGATAGGGTATGGAACCAAGTCACAGAGTTCAGGAGATTCAAACTTCCATAATATTTCTGGAATGTGTTACTTTGTATGACCTCATTAAGAGGCATTAGGAAAAATACAAATGCAATTTTAATGCTCTCCCTAGATATTGATAAGATAAATTTTTAAAAAGTTCGTATTTCAGTAATTAAGGGTTAACTATTTTATAATTTTTAACCATTATCTAAACCTTGGTTTTAAAAAACTTATTTTTGTAAGTACTGGTCCATTTTCAAATTCAAAAATAATCACAGCTATTTCACTTATTTTCTGCATCAGAGCAGCAAATCTAATATTGGGTAATAAGACATTACAATACTGCATTTACTGAGTAGACACACTTTGACTGTGGGTGTATTACATTAAACCAGGCAATTCAGCTTCCTGTTGCTTTTCTTTTGCTATTTCAAGTGATTCTAATAAACAGCCACAAGGGAGTGCTCATAAATCACTCAAAAGTAATGGCTAAAAATGTTTTTATGTGGTTAGAAGAATCATTATCTAAACATGTTTGGGTTTTTTTCTCTCCAAGTACACATGAATTATAATTTTCTACAGACCATGAATTTTCAAGAGCTATCCTATAGGAATTTTCAATGCTTGTTTTCCACTGCAGAGACCCTTACCATAACTTGTCTGTCCAAGGAAGTGAGTAGTGATGGAATAAAACAAATCTGAAAAGTAATTCTTCTTACACTTTTACTTTCTCTTCCCCTTTGATGTCTTGGTTAAACTTGACTGTTGTTGGTACCAGTCACAGCTCATCACAAATCAATGATTACAGTATCCCACCAGGATGTAAGATAATTCTCTACCTCTAAAAGCTCTAAAAGACTCCAGGTTTTGAAGAGATTGGGGCTTCCCTGGTGGCTCAGATGGTAAAGAATCAGCCTCCCATGCAGGAGACCTGGGTTCAGTCCCTGGGTTGGGAAGATCCCCTGGAGAAGGAAATGGCAATCCACTCCAGTATTCTTACCTAGAGAATTCCATGGACAGAGGAGCATGGCAGGCTATGGGCCATGGAGTCGCAAAGAGTGGGACGCAACTGAACGACTAATACTTTTGAAGAGATCTAATGATTTTCTGCTATCAAAGCAACTGTTTGAGAAGGCTACAAAGAACAAGCTATTTATAGAAATAAAGCATGGATGATGTAGCCCACTGCAAAAACAATTTCCTGTTGAGATGGCTATTATAATCAATCCACACAAAGTGAAAATATCACAAAGGCACGTATATTGAGTAGACTGAACACAATCAATGTGGAAGACACCTATAAACAGGCTGAGGTAAGACTGACTCATTGTCTCATGGGTATTTATAACTGGGGAAGTCAGATCAGAGTCCTTGGGATTACAAGCAAGTATCTCTTCGCTGCTTGTCCCAACCCCTTATCCTATTCCCGCCTGCCCTTTTGGATAAAGCTATGGCAGGTGGTCTTGGGATAGCCTGAGTTTCACTCCTAGATACTGGTAAAGTTAGCTCTCCACAACCTCAAAAGAGGCATTCATCTAAGTCAGTAAACCCACAGTTTTTCTAATTGTCATGTGCATACATGCTCAGACAAGCTGTGTGACCCCACGGACTGTAGCCCACCAGGCTCCTCTGTCCATGGGATTTTTCTGCGCAAGCATACTGGAGCGGGTTGTCATTTCCTTCTCCAGGGGATCTTCCAGACCCAGGGATCGAACCCACATCTCCTGTGTCTCCTGCATTGGTAGGCAGGTTCTTTACCAAGTAAACTAGAACTCAAAACCCAAATCTCACAGAAAGAGCGGAGGACAGACATATGAACAAGACCTTCATATAATAAGTAATATGAAGTAAAAACTAAATGCATTTTACTTTCTATCCTTTAATGTGAATAACAACATACTCTGAAAAATCATGCCTTCATCTTTTAAAAACATGCAAGGTTATCTGGCCACCACCATAATCCATTAAATTTCTACTTGACTGTCACTTATTACTTCAATATTGGATGTTTTGATTCTACTTATTAAGTCAGTGTTCTATGATGAATCCTACTTCATTGGACTTCATCTATTTAGATCCAACACACTTATATTTAATATTAGTTTCACCTTTACTTCTACCAGTAATAATACTTTAGGAATATATTTAGAAAAAGAAATTTAAGTTTTTGGAGAATGCTGCTATAGGAATCCCATTTTTTACTTCAGAGGATAAGTAGACATATACTCTCTAGGAAAGTGCATGGGTTTGTATTTAATTCTTGAATTATCCCATGAAAACTGTGTGATTTTGGTCAAATTATTCAAACACTCCATGTCTGTTTCCTTTATGTAAAGATGAAAATATGCCTTTATCTCATAGCCTGTTTACAAAAATTTTTACATTTTATATATAATGATCATAAGAGTCTATTAATACAAAGTTGTACTTGCTTCTTAACTAAATTCATCTTTTGAGTAGGTCAACTGTAAAACAATAATATTTTTTTAAAATGACTTAGGAATTTGCTACTGCAGTTTCATATATTAATAAAAGAGTGAAATCTCACTGCAGGTATTGGATGCCAAGACTTCTTAAACAGAACACAGTGGCTAGTAGGCTAAATGGGAACCAATCCTCTCTGCTTCTACAGCTTATGACTGTCCTGAATATAACTCAAAGTAAAGTTAGCTATTTTTTAATAAAAAACCATCTATACTCATAAGACGAGGGAGCAGAAAAGCATTCATCCAAGAAGAAATTGACCATTTTCATAGTATAGCTGAGAAAGTGGAAGAGAGGGGTAAATTGCAAAATTTCATAGAATTCACTGTGATCTAATAGTGTCATAACTCTAGGTTGTACCAAATGAAATTCTCTGAATATTGAGTTATTTGGACTAGAAAGGTAAGTTATTTTTCTTAGATTTTTTTGTTGCTCTTAAACTACTTTTGCTTTATTCTTTCTTATCCAGCAATCTCTAACGGTAGATTAAACCAAAGATACTTTTAAAGATTTCAAGCATTGTAGAAAAAATCTGTAAAGAGGTCTAACCATAATATATGCCCCCTCACAAACTTGGGTCTACTTATTGCCATCCTGATTACTACATTTATAACTATCATGTGAAAGTCACTCAGTCGTGTCTGACTCTTTGCAACTCCATGGACTATACAGTCCATGGGATTCTCCAGGCCAGAATACTGGAGTGGGTAGCCTTTCCCTTCTGCAGGGGATCTTCCTGACCCAGGACTCAAACTGGTGTCTCCTGCATTGCAGGCGGGTTCTTTACCAACTGAGCTATCAGGGAAGCCCATAATGGAGGCTTAAAGAAACAGCACAAAAGGTCAAACTATACTTCAACTATAAATAACAGATATATGAAGGATCCAATTAAAACTGACATCTTAAAAATTACTTAAAACAATTGCTCCAAACATCCTGCATATATGTTCATTGTAACAAATACCTTTCTTTTGATTTTGACCAAAAAGTATGCACTTAGGAAAACACTCCTATAGATTATATGGCTGCATTACCTCAAAGGCCATATAAGGAAAATGTTGACGTTAAACCTACCTTTGAGAACACAGTCTCCAAATAATGTAGGAAATACTGCCACCTCGGTTGTTACAAGGTATTAAATAACTGCTCTGCACTCCCCACTAGGTGAAAACATTATGCACAGAAACTGGTGGAGTTACTTCTGCAGTCCTCTACATTTAGCCATTCTCAGGAAACCCCATCGTCCCCTGAATTTGTGTACCTCTAGTGGCATTGGTTAAATTTCTATGATGCTCTCATGTTTCTCAACTCTATAGGAGATGACCAAAGATTTTCCTGTAACACAGCTTTCCCGTGTATATCAGTGTCCTCCTGCTGATGGAAACATACCTCTGCCCCTCTCCCCCACTTTAAAAATCAGAAACCCCGTATATCCTGAGCTAAGTGAATCATTGTCCCAAGTAAGACTTTTTTTTTTCCAGGTTTTATCCCAGAGTGTAGAGGAGTCAAAGTGGCTTCAAGTGAGGAGTCAGAGGGAAGGAGCCTCAACAAATTGATAATTTATGTAACTCCATGTTTATCACCTCCTCCCCTTTTAATGCTACTTCTTCTTGTTAATTTTCCTGTACCCTTCTAGGCCAGTTCAGTTCAATTCAGCCGCTCAGTCGTGTCTGACTCTTTGAGACCCCATGAATCGCAGCACGCCAGGCCTCCCTGTCCACCACAAACTCCGGAGTTCACTCAGACTCACGTCCATCGAGTCAGTGATGCCATCCAGCCATCTCATGCGCTGTCGTCCCCTTCTCCTCCTTCCCCCAATCCCTCCCAGCATCAGAGTCTTTTCCAGTGAGTCAACTCTTCGCATGAGGTGGCTAAAGTACTGGAGTTTCAGCTTTAGCATCATTCCTTCCAAAGAAATCCCAGGGCTGATCTCCTTCAGAATGGACTGGTTGGATCTCCTTGCAGTCCAAGGGACTCTCAAGAGTCTTCTCCAACACCACAGTTCAAAAGCATCTATTCTTCGGCGCTTAGCCTTCTTCACAGTCCAACTCTCACATCCATACATGACCACAGGAAAAATCATAGCCTTGACTAGACGAACCTTTGTTGGCAAAGTAATGTCTCTGCTTTTCAATATGCTATCTAGGTTGGTCATAACTTTTCTTCCAAGGAGTAAGCGTCTTTTAATTTCATGGCTGCAGTCACCATCTGCAGTGATTTTGGAGCCCCCCAAAATATAAAGTCTGACACTGTTTCCCCATCTACTTCCCATGAAGTGATGGGACCAGATGCCATGATCTTCGTTTTCTGAATGTTGAGCTTTAAGCCAACTTTTTCACTCTCCTCTTTCACTTTCATCAAGAGGCTCTTTAGTTCCTCTTCACTTTCTGCCATAAGGGTGGTGTCATCTGCATATCTGAGGTTATTAATATTTCTCCCAGCAACCTTGATTCCAGCTTGTGCTTCTTCCAGTCCAGCGTTTCTCATGATGTACTCTGCATATAAGTTGAATAAGCAGGATGACAATATACAGCCTTGATGTACTCCTTTTCCTATTTGGAACCAGTCTGTTGTTCCATGTCCAGTTCTAACTGTTGCTTCCTGACCTGCATACAAATTTCTCAAGAGGTAGGTCAGGTGGTCTGGTATTCCCATCTCTTTTAGAAAGAGATGGGAATACCCTTCTAGGTAGTCCCTACTAAAAACATCTTTAGAGAGAGAAATTAGAATCATGTGTTTTTTTTAAAGGTGCGCTTGTGAATTTAAGGAAAATTCCAATAGAAGTTTATAAAAATTTATAAAATAAATAAAAATTCATTAAACAAATTCACAGTTAATTTATGGCAGTTATATTTTAGTAGCTGGATCTTAATGTATTTAATCATAATTGCTCCGTATTTATGTAATGGGAGACTGTTAGAGCCTTAAGAAAGATTTAAGATATCCCAATGTATATGCAATTTCTTAAATTTCTTATTGCAGCCTTTGCAATAACAGGAGGGCTGGAAGAGAAGAGAAGGCCAGGACAGAGGACAGAGGGAGGAAGAAGTTTTTATCTGGACAGAGATTCATCTAAACAAAGCCGAGAATGACCTAGCTTGAACAAGGAGTGACTGAGCAAGCTTAGGAAGGTGGTTGGTGGCGGGCGAGTGCTGTGCTGGGCAGGGGCGCTGGGAAGGCTCACAGTGGCTCCTGGGGTCCATTATGAGGCATCTCTTCCCAGCCTACATTCAGCAACTTGGGCCAAATTCAGCTGAGGTAAAGATTTCTATACCTTGAAATAGGCCAGCATTACACATCAGGGTTTTATACACACGCACACACACAGTGCTCCCTAAGAGTTGGCAGTTTAGTTTTTACCACACCTCACTGTTTCAGAGTTAAACGTGTATTGGGAAGGCACTAATATTAAATCATAAACTACAGTAAAGAATGCTAACTATACAAGATTCCTTTTATCTAGTTATTAAAGCATCTCTTTAAAACATGTATCTGTGGGCTTAAAATAGTACCAACTTAGTATGTCTTTCTCAATACCTAAAAGTTTAAACTCATTTGTACTTCCTTACACTTAAACTTACTTTCACATGAAACAAGGATTTTGTATTTCCTGGCTACCATAGTAACAGGAAGTTTCTGTAGTGCCGATTTAATCGATTTTGAAGCTAAACCTGGACACTGCAGGCTGATCACAAGATGTTGGCTCTAAACACCTCGTGCTAGGAAGAACGACAGCATTCATGATGCAGGTTATTCATACATCTATCTTTCCGGCCCTGTAAAGGTAGAGATAATGTCTTATTGATTTTTGAATAGTCATTCCCTAGCAAAGTGCTTTTGCCATAGTGGAAATTCAACACACTACTGCTAAATTAATAAAGTTATTTACAGTAGCCATAATTGGTGAGTGAAGTGAAAGCGCTCAGTCGTGTCCAACTCTCTGCGACGCCATGGATTGTAGCCCACCAGGCTCCTCCCTCCATGGGATTCTCCAGGCAAGAGTACTGGAGTGGGTTGCCATTTCCTTCTCCAGGGGATCTTCCTGACCCAGGGATCGAACCCGGGTCTCCTGCATTCCAGGCAGACGCTTTAACCGCTGAGCCACCAGGGAAGCCCCTTAAGTTATTTACAGTAGCCATAATTGGTACCTGCAATGAATTTCTGTAACAAACACCGTTCCTGATAATATTACTGTGGACAACAACCTACCTATAGGAAACTAAGTATTTCTGAAAATAAGAAAAGTATTTTATAAAATATAATTTTGATATATGCTGTATAACATAGGTAGCAATCTATAACTATACGGGTAGCAATCTTAAACTAAGCTAATCAATATTATCTTTAGAAAAAAATTCAGTCACACACAAAAAAACAAATAACCATTAATTTACAATGACTTCTACTACATTCACACAAGTTCTTCACTTATAAATCAGTTTTGCAAAAACATAAAGCAATATTATGCTTCAAGTCAAAATGCCACAGAGGGAAAATTATCATTATACAAACTGCCATAGTGGGTTAAAATGAAAAGAGCAGTAACTCCTCGAAATAAGAAATGCAAACCACAATCCAAATTCTTCCTACTCCTCCATCCTTAAGGTTGGTTACACTGTTGTGATGAACTGAAAACGTGAGAAGCAAAATCACATGGATCTGTTAGATTTTAGCTGGAAACCAGAACAGGGCTTCGAGCAGGGGAGTCAGGCAACACAGGCTGCAAGCATGGAGGAGAAAAGCAGACAGATCAGAACCATCAGACAAAGGTTGGGAAAATGCATTCCACAGTACACACGCACAGCAGTTCGGCAACACTGCCTGTGGGCCAAGGGAGCTCTCCTTCAGGCCTCACGACAGCTCCCTAAAGAAAGTACTATTATTATTCCCATTTTGCAGTTAAGGATACTGAGATCCAGAGACACTAAGCAACTCACGTAAAGTCCCAGATAGCTGGTAGGTGGCAGGAGCACACCATGAACCCAAGTAGTCTAACGATATATACCACATTGCACAGTCTCAGACAATAAGAACACACTGCGTGACCAAAAGTAAGTCTTGCCCCCAAACAAAGTTATATGAAATATGAGTAAGGCTATCACTGAACAAAGGAAAACTTGAAAAAAGGGCTATAGCATTAGAGCGATGAGATGATTATTTTCCTATTTACTAATTTATAAATTCTGAAATGTAGATACATTATTTTCCCTATTCCAGATCTTTTTTGGAAAATGATACACACTTTCTATTGCATCCCCAAACAATTTCATTGTTGCGCTGATGTCATATTTAAGTGTGTGATAAAAGGTCAAGCTAAGTTGAATAATAAAGATTTTCTTGGCTCTTGAAATGCTAAGTTATGGGTTCAGGATGGGAAACACATGTACACCCATGGTGGATTCATGTCAGTGTATGGCAAAACCAATACAATATTGTAAAGTAATTAGCCTCCAATTAAAATAAATAAATTTATATTAAAAAAAGAAATGCTAAGTTATAATAATGTAATGGTGAGATAAGAATCAGCATAGACACAGGGAAGATTAGGAAGAGATTATTGCAACTATTAACTTAAAATCAGAGCATTACTCCCACATAATTCTACCCAACTAAAGTTTAGGAAATGAAAAAAAAGGAGTATTCATTCAGAAACATAACCACAATAGTACTGCCTTTTCCTAGTTCACTTTCCCTGGTACACTTACTTGGGATGTTTATGTCACATACTATCTTGGTATAAATAAATACAGGAAACATTGTAACTGGGACTTGTACATTTCAGAAAAAAAAAGGACCAGAAGCTCATACACACCCAGTATATCTTCCCTATAAACTACCACTGTAGCAACTGCTTGTATGTGAATATTTTAAGGATCTCTGGGGACTGGGGGAAGAGAAGATAATCTTTTGAAATAAATAATTCCTTAATTGAATAAACCAACAAACCGAATCACAGTGTTGTTAAAAATAAAACCGGAAAAAAAATGGCTTAAAAGAGAAACCTTCAGAGCTTTAATACAGAATTACAGAAGTCCATGAGTACCCAAAAGTTATCTAAGTCCTACAATTTAGCAAGCAAGAGATATGATTTATTTTGCAAACATTTTCTTTTAAACTTTCCCAGGCATCTGAGCACAGGCTCTTAGTCATAGCTAAGAATTACTTCTCAAATAAGTTCCATATGTTACAACTCTCGTTCCTGGTCTTTTCCAAAACCCAGATCTGGTCATAAACTATGAGCTAGTTTACCACACTGTACAGCTGTCAAAAACTTTTCTTACCCAATGAAGTAAAGAACCTCACTCAGCCTTTTCTGTGAGGTCTTATATCATGTGAAATATGAGGGATATGTCAATACTAGAGAAAGTCTTCTTTACAACACACGACAAACATAAAAAAAACAATACGCTTTTCCTTATCTGTGAAAAGGAAGCCCCAATAGAAAATACAATCATTTAATAAATCATTAACATCTGACCTCTTTGGGGTTTACCCTCAGGCTATGGCTTGAATTACATTCAGTTCATATAACTGGGTCAAAGGATGTTAAGATTCTTTTCCAGAAAATCAAGCTTGGAACTACTTCCCTTGCTGACAGCAGCAGACAGCCTGAGACATGTATCTCTCGTGTATCCTTTAAACCTCAGCCCAAGTGTCACCTCCTAGGTAAGCTTTCCCTAATATTCCCAAGTGTAAGGTGTTTTGTTTTATTGAAGTATAGTTGATTTATAATGTTGTGGTAGTTTCAAGCGTACAGCAGAGTGATTCAATTATACCCACACATACACATATAGACACACACATTCTTTTTCACATTCTTTCCCCTTATAGGTTATTACAAAATACTAAGTTAGTTCCCTGTGCTATACAGTAGAACCTTGTTGGTTATCTATTGTGTGTGTGTGTGTGTGTATATGAGTATGTATGTGTTAATCTCAAGCTCCTAATTTACACCCCTTTCCATTTTGGTAACCAGAAGTTTGTTTTCTAAGTCTGTGGGTCTATTTCTGTTTTGTAATAAGTTTGTTTGTACTATTCTTTAGATTCCACATATAAGCAATATCATATGGGATTGGTCTGTATCTGGCTTACTTCACTTGGTATTATAATCTCTAGGTCCATCCATGTTGCAGCAAATGGTATTATGTCATTCTTTTTTATGCCTGAATAACATTCCACTGTGGACTTTAAGGACCTTTCTCCAACTCCTGGAGGACTGTGATCCTACACTGTCTCAGCAGATCACAGAACACTGCAGGCCACCCTGCACCAGTCTGTCTTTTCCACCAAATTATGAGTATTTCTGAGAAAATGCCTGTGCCTCCAGCTTTCACTTGTGTATCCTCCACATCCCAGAGTAGCATCTGAGGCATACTGTCACAGGCCAAAAATGTATCCTGGTACAAGCACATTGGCTGCAATCAGGGGTGGGGGAGCAGGTGGGGAAAGGAAGCAGAAGTCAGCAAATAAAAAATGCCAAGATCAAACTGAAGTAAGATGAACAATCCTAGACTTCGCATTCATACAAACTGTTATTTTCCTATTTATAAACTAGTTTTGATCTGAAATAATATTTTATGCATTCATATACTAGTTGAGTGTGAACTAGTGACACTCCTGAAGAAGAAGAAAATGGAAGCAAATAGAAATCAGTATTAAAGATCCCCCACCCTTGTCTCTTTGGGGAGAAGGAGGATTTTAACAGATATGAAGCTAGCTCACCTTCTACTTGGACTGCAAGGAGATCAAACCAGTCAATCTTAAAGGAAATCAATCCTGAATATTCATTGGAAGGACTGATGCTGAAGCTGAAGTCCAATACTTTAGCTACCTGATGCGAAGAACTGATTCATTGGAAAAGACCCTGATGCTGGGAAGGGCTTCCCTGGTGGCTCAGCTGGTAAAGAATTCGCCTGCAATGTGGGAGACCTGGGTTTGATTCCTGGGTTGGGAAGATCCCCTGGAGAAGGGAAAGCCTACTCACTCCAGTATTCTGGCCTGGAGAATTCCATGGACTGTATAGTCCATGGGGTCACAGAGTAGGATGGAACTGAGCAACTTTCACTTCACTGACGCTGGGAAAGATTGAAGGTGGGAGGAGAAGGGGATGACAGAGGATGAGATGGTTGGATGGCATCACCAACTGATGAGTTTGAGTAAACTCTGGGAGATGCAGAAGGACAGGGAAGCCTGGAGTGCTGCAGTCTATGGGGTCACAAAGAGTCGGACATGACTGAGCGACTGAATAACAACAATCTTCTACTTGGGCACACCAGGGTATAGATTTTCACTATATATACAAACGAAAGTTAATTACAACAATAAATTTTCATTTCTACTTTTAAAGGTGAATGGATAAAATAAACTTCTGTAATTTATCCTGATTCTTTTCTCTAGCTACCATTTGGAAAGAAATCTTGAGTAAGTTCTGGGGATACGGGAGGGAGAGCAGGCAAGCTGGATACTCTTTGGCAAGCCAAGCTCCTTAAATGTTTATTAGGGATGAATAAGCAATGCCTTCTGTCTTATCGTTGGAAGATGCCTTGCTACCCTGTGCCAAAATTTCAATTAGGCTTATAAACACCCTGGAAAGAATGAGGAATGAAACACAGAACTTCCTGTGGACTTTGAACTTACCAGCAAGGAAGCATACTATCTACATTCAGAAGGCACTAAACTACACTACTGTGTTACAGCTAGAGCATTTATCTAGGACAAAAGGCAAAAAACAAGGGCACGCTTGCGTCAAGTTGTGAAGTGGGTAAAACTTGTTGTCAGAAACTTGTACCTCTTCAGTTGCCACCACAGAGGCTTTATTTGGCCTTTATTCCAGCGTGTTTACTCAGACCATGCCTCACCATCTCCTTTCTCTCACACTGGAGCCCCTCACCAAAGATTACACCTCCCAGGGAATCTAAGTTCTAAATATTTCCAACCATTACCACACTCATTGGCCCATCAATAAAGTCTTATTACTTCTCTGGCTTCTTTCATTAAGACTTTTCTCCATGCTTCCTAACAACCAGTAAATCTTGCTCACTGACAGGTGCTAATCTTCGTGTGAAAGCCATCGGCCCTTGGGAAACATAAGGCAGCATGACAACCCAGGGGTGGGGATTTCAGTGCCACGCATGGTCCTCTGAGAACTGGACTTGGGAAAAAATAGTTGCCTGCTATATCTACATGTGTGGCAAAATGTGAATGGCTTCTTGTCTGAAATAATGACAACTTAATTGCAGGCTAGGCTCATTTCAAGATAGCATGCTAACAATGCTTTTCCTTCTTGGCTTAGATATATATAGATGATAGTGAATACAGGATTAATAGGCCATTTCAATGATGTTTCTTGTCCATCCAGAAGCAACACAACACATAAATTATTCTTCGTAACGTTGCAAGTGAGAACTTAAAATTAACCACAAATGAATTGCTTGTAAACCAAACCTAGACGTTTCTGAAAATTTAGTTTAAAATACAATCACGGACTTCCCTGGTGGTCCACTGTTAACAACCTGCCTTCCAACGTAGGGGACGTGGGTTTGATCCCTGGTGGAGGAAATAAGACCCCACAGGCCACAGAGCACAGAGTCCACACGCCACAAGTAGAGCGCCCGTGTGCCACAGCTAGGGAGGAGGAGCCTGCACTGCAGCAACGAGTCCACGTGCTACAACTGAGACTTGAGACAGCAGAGACACTAAACATACACTAATAAATAAATAAAATACTTCAATCATTAGGCTGTAATTCATGACTTAATTCCTGAGCTCAAATGGTTTTCAGGCAAATATTTACTACGGAATACAAAGGCCCTGCTCTCGTGACACCATTATAATTCAGAAAGACAGGCAAATTAAACAAAAATAAATAAGATAATATCAGATAATGATAGCCCTTGTGAAGAAAATGGTAAAAGTTGATGTGACAAAAAACTATGGCAGCAGAGATCTGAATTTGAGTGGTAAGCTAAAGGCTCAGTGAAGAAGCACCTCGGGGACTGAGGCATGAGTTATAATAACTCCTCCCTCTCTGTAATTTCCACCCAAAGATGGGGAGGAAGACTCCAGGCAGGGAGAATAGCAAGGGCAAGCATCTGAAGACAGAAGTATGCTGGACATGTTGATGGAAGGAGAAGACCAGCACGACTAAAGCAAGGGGAAGGCAATGGAGAATGGCCTAAGATGAAAGCAGAGTCCAGAGCATGCAAGGCCTTGAAAATCACAGTATGAAATGTTTATCGTATCCCAGAGGATGAGATGGTTGGATGGCATCACCGACTCATGGACATGAGTTTGAGTAAACTCCTAGAATGGTGATGGACAGGGAGGCCTGGTGTGCTGCAGTCCATGGGGTCTCAAAGAGCCAAGACACAACTGAGCCACTGAACTGAACTGATACAAGACACAGAAATACCGATTGGGATTAAAATGACAAAGGAATGCAAATTATACTCAAAATAGAATTCCCATTTGCACTATTGCATGCATTATTATTGATGAAAGCATTGAACCTGAGGTTTTTAAAGCTATTGTCACTGCAAAGAAGAGTGATCTCCACTGAGAGTTGAAGGGAAGTTCTGCCCCTAAGTTGAACTCAACTCCTGTACAAACCAAAAAAGCAAAAACAACAAAAAGAGCTATGGAAAAACCCTTTGGTATTAACTGCCAAGAACTTCCCATCAGATAAACCCAAATACTCTTAGCTTTTCTCTATGGCTACACAGATAAGGTTAAAGCAACTGCTTCCTAGGGTGAAAGAAAGGGGGTTTTTGTATCTGAATTAACCTGAGTGGTGACCTCCATTTATCACATTCAATGTCATGTAATAATAAAGTACGTGTCTACATACACAACAGTGTATAGCCTTGATTTGCCAAGAGACTATATTTCATGATATATCTACAAGTTGAATCTACTTTCCATATGTCAAGGTTAAAGCAAACTGAAAGCAGTCTAGAGCTAAGGGCAGCCCTGAGATGATCACATCCCCTATCATCCCATTCAAAAGGAGCCCAAAGAGGTAAAACTGCACACATGTTGAATAGCACATTCAAGACTAACGTAGTGCCTTTTACCCACTGAACTTGAATGAACTCATGCCTGTCCTCACTCCGTGATCACTTACTAACACTTTAATACAAACTTGAGGACGATTTTAAGCACTCTTCCACATTATCAAGAAGCAATTAGGTACCTCATCAGAGAAAGACAGCTTTACACAAAAATACAAGAATCCTAAAACATGAATGCTTACGCTGTCTCTTTGTTTTTTTCTTTTATTAAACCATTCCAACTGGCAGCATATGAGCAAGATAAAGAGAAAAAAGAGGGAGAAAGAGAAAGAGAAGCAAAGAGAAAGTGAGGCTATATTTTCTCTTCTTGACATGTTCTAAAATCAACATATTTAATCAAAAAAGTTTTAAGAAATCAGCATTAAATATTAAATGCTTAGTATTGTTATTAGCATTATAAAAATAGATAATTCCAATGTATATAGCTTATTTATTGAATATCAAAGGCCTTTAGTTATTTGTGTTCAAAAGTGGGAAGTCATGAGCAGTTTCCTGAGCCACTCGTGGGAGGAAATGCTCATGGGATGGAGGAACATTTTCAAACTCAGTCTCTTCTTTGAAAATTACTGCCCTAGAAAGACGCCGTGAATGACAGAAGTGAGACAGGGGCCTCCGATGAGCTGAAACAGAGAACAAAGGGCAAGTGCTGTGTGACTTTACTGTTTTAAGAAGTTGTGGACTGTACGTTTAATGCACATATTCAATATATGCTTTTAGAGGTTCTTTCCTCCTTTCTAATATTATTACTTCATAACAATGTAAAATTTAAAGGCTAGTTCATAGTTTTTACTTCTGATTTAACCTACAATTCACAAGGTAAAAACTAAGGCCTCGGGTTACGCCGCACACCTAGGGTTGACAGGATGCTCCGGCATTGTATGGTCTTTTAGGAGAGATCTGAGAAACCATTCCAGCCCTTAGTTTGCTTCTTACATCTTCAGTTCAGTTCAGTTCAGTCACTCAGTTGTGTCCAACTCTTTGCGACCCCATGAATCGCAGCACGCCAGGCCTCCCTGTCCATCACCAATTCCCGGAGTTCACTCAGACTCACATCCATCGAGTCAGTGATGCCATCCAGCCATCTCATCCTCTGTCGTCCCCTTCTCCTCCTGCCCCCAATCCCTCCCAGCATCAGAGTCTTTTCCAGTGAGTCAACTCTTTGCATGAGGTGGCCAAAGTACTGGAGTTTCAGCCTTAGCATCATTCCTTACATCTTAGAAATCATCAATTATTTGACATAAAACTGAACGTACTGCCTGATTATCAATTAGTTTCTATGGCAGTGGTTCACATGATATCAATTCTGACCTTGGGTGACGGTACTTCTGCTCTGTGCCATCTCAGGACTTTATTCCAAATATTCTCAAGCTACTCCTTTCCATTTTCTTTATAGTAGATCCTGGTAAGAGTAGATCCTGGTTAGCGGAGGAGTGCAAGTTATAGTATAATATATTTGTCCCAATTAACCAGGGAATGACAACTTTAAAACTGTTATGTTCAAACTCACTTATATTCATCTTTTTGACTACATAAAAAGTTAATATTTTAAGAAAAAGGAGCCTTGTCTCCAATTTATGATTTATCTGAATGACCATAAAATATCAATGAGATAAATTTAGGATTTGCAGATACTGCCACATCTCAGGAACACAAGTGTTGTACGTAATATTAATGGCTAGCCAAGGGTTGTCAGTTGCTCTCCATTTAATTCCATAAGAACTGAACACTTACTTGCTTACCATACCTTGCTAGATGCCAAGAGATTATCACGATGCTAAGGTTATCATGATATAGCTGTTTTCTATAGATGATATGTGAAAGTGCAGAGTGAAAAAGTTGGCTTAAAGCTCAACATTCAGAAAACGAAGATCATGGCATCCGGTCCCATCACTTCATGGGAAATAGATGGGAAACAGTGGAAACAGTGTCAGACTTTATTTTTCTGGGCTCCAAAATCACTGCAGATGGTGACTGCAGCCATGAAATTAAAAGACGCTTACTCCTTGTAAGGAAAGTTATGACCAACCTAGATCGCATATTCAAAAGCAGAGACATTACTTTGCCAACAAAGCTTCGTCTAGTCAAGGCTATGGTTTTTCCTGTGGTCATGTATGGATGTGAGAGTTGGACTGTGAAGAAGACTGAGCACAGAAGAATCGATGCTTTTGAACTGTGGTGTTGGAGAAGACTCTTGAGAGTCCCTTGGACTGCAAGGAGATCCAACCAGTCCATTCTGAAGGAGATCAGCCCTGGAATTTCTTTGGAAGGAATGATGCTAAAGCAGAAACTCCAGTACTTTGGCCACCTCTTGCGAAGAGTTGACTCATTGGAAAAGACTCTGATGCTAGGAGGGATTGGGGGCAAGAGGAGAAGGGGACGACAGAGGATGAGATGGCTGGATGGCAGCACTGACTCGATGGACGTGAGTCTGAGTGAACTCTGGGAGTTGGTGATGGACAGGGAGGCCTGGCATGCTGCGATTCATGGGGTCGCAAAGAGTCGGACACGACTGAGCGACTGATCTGATCTGATCTGATAGATGATATGTAGGCTGTACACTAGAGCATATACTACATGGAAGCAGTATGTAATACATGTCCTAAACAGGTTATAATTTCACTGAGACACTAGAAAAACTATGAGAGATTGTTCCAGACAATGAATGTTGGCCCAAGACTAAACAAACAAACAAAAATGGAGATCAGGATGGTTCCCAAGGAAGTGAGCTGGGCCATTACTGGAAACATTCTATTTCTTTTCTTGTCGACCGTCAAAGATTGAAGAGTTATGTACTCTATAAACAGGCTAAATATGCCTCTTTTTTTCTTCTTTAAACTATCATGTTCTGATGCTTTTGAGCTGTGGTGTTGGAGAAGACTAGAGAGTCCCTTGGACTGCAAGAAGATCAAACCAGTCAATTCTAAAGGGAATCAATCCTGAATATTCATTGGAAGGACTGATGCTGAAGCTGAAGCTCCAATATTTTGGCTACCTGATGTGAAGAGCCAATTCATTAGACGAGACCTCGAAGCTGGGAAAAACTGAAGGCAGGAGGAGAAGGGGACAACAGAGGATGAGATGGTTGGAAGGCATTACCGACTCAATGCACATCAGTTTGAGCAAGCTGCAGGAGATGGTGAAGGACAGGGAAGCCTGGACTGACATACGGACATGATGTAGCAACTGGACAACAAAATACTACCATGTTCTAAAACAGAATCTCCAAATGTCTTTCAAAGATGCTACCACATGGCAAGAGAAAATAATTTTAAAACAGGGTCAAAAATAAAGCAAAAGTAGAACAAGGATGGGAAGAAAAAAATGGTGATGTGAAATGAACAAATAGAATGTGTGCCCAAGGTCTAGCAAGAGAACTCAAGAAGGTTTAAACATTACAGCTGGCCATAAGCAGAAGACTACCAAAGCTTCATCCTTAGATTTTATGTGACATGAGCTAATGGTTAGTTCTTACCACCTTCGTATTGGGGACTTCCCAGGTGGCACCAGTGGCAAAGAACAGGACTGCCAATGTAGGAGAGTAAGAAATGTGAGTTGATCCTTGGGGCAAGAAGATGCCCTGGAGAAGGAAATGGCAACCCACTCCAATATTCTTGCCTGGAGAAGAGGCTCTTGGGGAGCCTAGTGGGCTATAGTCCACAGGGTCGCACAGAGTCGGACACAACTGAAGCGACTTAGCATGTACGCACCTTTGTATTACCAAAAAACATGAAAGTCATTACATGTTTCTTCTGTGGAGTACTATTTCTTTATACTTCTTTTGGTAAACTGATTGAAAGGCATGAAAATATTTTTTGTTTGTTAGAATTATTAAGAGATATTCAACTTGTGGGTGAAAATTTGATTAGGAAACAGGATGTCTACACACAGTCTTCTCTTACAAGGGACTTACTAATTCCAAAGAGGGTAAAGGGAACTTTATAGTGAGAAACATGTGACATACCATGTTAATCAAGAGATCAAAGTTTACAACAACTGTAAAAAGACAGAGTAACTTAATTCTTGCCAAAACTTTACAACTTGAATTTATTTACATGAAAACAGCAGACACAAAATCAAACTGAGGTACATTCTACAAAGAAGCTAGCACAAACCTTTCAAAAATGTTAGTGTCATGAAAAACAAACAAACGAAAAGGAGATGGAAGAATCATTCCAGATGTTCATGGTCAAGGTCAAGAAGAAATTTCTATACAAGGAATAATTATGACAGCAACATTTCAAAAAATCTATGGTAACAGTAATCTCTCAGTGTAAACTTCCTAATGAGAATAACTACAACGTAGTAACATAAGTGAACGTCTCTGTCTTAGGGAATATACACTTATTGGCATGTTTTTTAAAAAAGCACAGTGGAGGCCACTTACGAGAGCAAGAAAGAGTACTAAAGCAAATTTGGCAAAATGTTAATAACTAGTGGATCTTGGTGACAGGTTCATGGGAGACTTTTGTGCTATTCTTCAATAAAATTTAAATTATTCCAAAATGAAAAGCTAAAGATTTTTAATGACTAAGAATGAAAACGTGAGAAATGTAAAATTTTGAATACTCTTCTCATATACTTCTACAAACCAAAAACATTTTCCTATAAATTATTCAGTCATGATATAGCTACATCCACAGGACATAAAGCAGAAAGTAATCCATAACATTCAAACTGTACAAAAGAGACAGACTGAAAATAACAGCAAGGTGTTTTTAAGATATATATTTAGTGGGATCTTTAACTTATCTTTGTATATTTTTTATGTATTTTGAGGTCTTTCATTTAGTTTAGCTAACAACAACACTGCCTTTGCAAAAAAACACACCGTACATGTCTCAAATCAGATTTAAAAGAGAATACTCATCACTCTACCACAAAGAAAACCTAAATATACCCAAAAATTTTTACAAAGTAAAATGAATGTCACCATTCATGACAAAATTTATCTATAAATTTAAATCATTAGGAAAAGCGGAGAGAACATTGAAACATAAATTCCTGCTCATTTAAACTTGACATTTTCCAACTATACTTCACATTTCTTTAACTCAGAGTTCTCCTGACTGACCTCATAAATATTGCACACTCAATTTCAGACCTAAATTCTAAACATTGGCATTTAACTTTAGCAAAAGGACTGATTGTCCATGATGGAAAGTTTGTTTTCTACCTTTAAAAGGTCTATATAATGCAAAATTCTAACCTTCCTTCAGGAACCACTAACATATCCACCGCTTTACACAACCTACAGAATTCCATTAGCATAGGAAAGTAAAAGTTGACATGTGAACAATTAGGAAAAAGATCTGGAACTATGAAACTAGAAGATTAAACTAATAACTGGCTGAATGATCTTGGGCGAATAATTAGAATTTTCTGAGGCTCAGTTTCTTTATCTATTAAAGAATGAGATTTAAAACTAACTAACTTCTCATCAGTCATTTTCAAAGTTCTAGTGACTTGTCAGTCAGTTCAGTTCAGTCGCTCAGTTGTGTCTGACTCTGCGACCCCATAGACTGCAGCACACCAGGCTTCCCTGTCCATCACCAACTCCCAGAGTTTACTCAAATTAATGTCCATCAAGTCAGTGATCCCATACAACCATCTCATCCTCTGTCGTCCCCTTCTCCTCCTGCCTTCAATCTTACCCAGCATCAGAGTCTTTGCCAGTGAGTCAGTTCTTCACATCAGGTGGCCAAAATATTGCAGCTTCAGCTTCAGCATCAGTCCTTCCAAAGCATCCATTCTTTAGCGCTCAGCCTTTTTTATTGTCCAGCTCTCATACATGACAACTGGAAAAACCATCGCTTTGACTATATGGACCTTTGTAGGCAAAGTAATGTCTTTGCTTTTTAATATGAGGTCTAGGTTTCTCATTGCTTTTCTTCCAAGACACAAGCGTCTTTTTAATTTCATGGCTGCAGTCACCATCTGCAGTGATTTTGGAGCCCCCCAAAATTAAGTCTTTCACTGTTTCCATTGTTTCCCCATCTATTTGCCATCAAGTGATGGGACCAGATGCCATGACCTTAGTTTTTTGATGTCGAGTTTTAAACCAGCTTTTTCACTCTCCTCTTTCACTTTCATCAAGAGGCTCTTTAGTTCCTCTTCACTTTCTGCCATAAAGGTGGTGTCATCTTCATATCTGAGGTGACTTGTCACTCTTTCTTAAATATGCTCTTATCTGCTATTTTTGTCTTGGTTCTGATGAATGACCAAAAACTCACAAGAAGAATTCCTCATTGAGCAGCCATTATAATCACAGTAACTAGATAATTACAGGTGTAGTGCAAGCTTGGAACTGCATGATTAACCATATGATGAAAAGCATTCAAACACACTGGTGAAATTCAAAGTCAGAACCATTCCTGGCAAATACTGCCTTAAAACAAGGAAAGAGCAATTAGCTCTTGCTACCAATTAGAAATCTAATAGAATATATATAAATATATAATATACAAACAAACCATGTTTGTTATAACTGAATGGAAACTAAACATTTAATTGAGCTAATAATATAGACATATGCAGATAATTAAGATGAAGATGATCTAAACCACACAACTTCTGGAATACTTTCAGCTATATATAACATGTACTGTGGCTGCGATAGGTACTGTTACCATGAGTTTCCCAGTCTCAGTATCTGAGAATCTTATGTTGTTCAATTCAAATCTTCCATGAAATGAGTCTGGCCAAAAGAAAAAACTGATTTTAAGGAAAGTTACAATGCAAAGCAGTATTTAAGAATAAAAAAGCATCACCATCACAAAATTCACATAAGAACATGATGAAGCACCAAATCAAGATCACCATGGGTCTTATTAAGGTGTTATACTCAAGAATCTTCAGGATTAAATTAGAAGATTATAGTGTTCATGTATAACTGTGAGTAAAGGGAATGTAGATACAGACTACAAAATGATGCAAACTCATGTAATTCCTTTGAAACTCAATAATACACACAAAGCTGGACGTCTCTTGTAGGATATTAAGCAGGAACAACAAACTACAGAGGAAGAGGGATTTCAAGGTTGATTTCCTCACTTTTTTATTCAAACCCCTTGGAGAAGGACTTTCCACTTCAACAGTATAAAACACATAGATGTAAAGATGAACCTCTATGCTAGTGGACTCATTTCAGACTTTTCATGAAAGTGTACAATTTAATGTTAAATATTATTTCACTCAGATGAAGTGTTTATGAAATTGCGTAGGTGAAGTCATCCCAAAATTAGTTTCTAAGTCTTTATAAAGTTTGAAACCAAGGTTTCTAGGCAGGAAGGCCCACTCAAAAGTCAAGAATAATCACTTCAGTGTACTGGATCGAGGACTCAAATATCAAAAGCTCCCCGTCTGAAGTAGAGGGGTGGCCCAGCACACACACTGCCTCCTTCCCCTACTCTCTCCTCTTTCTCCCCCATCACTTTGTTTAAATCTTGGTCATAGCATTTCTCATCCTCTTCTTTAGATGATTTGCTACAGTTTGTCTGGATCTCTGCCCATTTCCTTTTTACTACTGATGATGCCTTCAGCATTAATGGATATCTCTTCATGATGTGAGTTTGAACTTTGGATCCTCAGGATTGTCTCTGCCTTCACTATTTGAATCTTCTTATGTCTTTCCAACCTGCTGTTCATATTCTTTGGCTTGGCTTCAGTACCTAATGACAACCCATCCCAGGTCTGATTTCTGTAGTTGTCTCAATCTACAAACTGAAGCCATATTTCAACCGAGACACCACAAAAGTTGTCCTGGACTTGGCCTCAATAGCCCAGTATACACTATATGGATCAAAACAACACAAGCAGACTAAGCTCGGCACCATATAAAGGGAATTTTCTACTAATCATAGAAGACACTCCCCCTCCTCAAAAACAAGGAATGCTCTGGGTCTAGAGAGTATATAGCAAACAGGCTATGAGAGCTGATTCTGGAATAGATAGACCTGGGCTCAAATCCAATTCCTCTGCTGTCTACCTACCTTAACCTCGCTAAGCCTAAATTTTGCCGGCTATAGAATGAGAATAATAATCACCTTAATAAAACTTTATGTCATATATAGCTGTAAATGACAGCTTGAGAGTTTTAAACGAGGTTAAATATAAAGTGCTAGAACAATGCCCACCATATAGAGCGCCAACTTGGTCCATTAGAAATTGGACATATTTATTTTTCCAAACCTAAGCCCTTGAGGGCTGCAGATTGGAGGTGGGAGAGGAGGGGCCCTGGGCCATGAGGGACCAGTGGGGTCAGAGGAACAGGAGGTGGGGGGCTGGGAAACCCTGGGGTGGGGTTCTAGAAGATGGGTGGGCTGGGACAGGGTGCCAGGAGGGCTTGGTAGATCAGGGTAGGGTGTCCCTGGGGCCCAGGACAAGCTGACCCTGTCACATGGTAGAGGTAGGGCAGGAGGGGCCAGGGCCTTGCTTGCCTCTGGTGTGGGCATATGAAAAGTCTTGACCTTGAGAAGACTGTTTCCCATTTACAAAGAGATAGGCGAGCTGATGGAAAGGACTGTTCTATTTTTTGTAGCTTCTAAGGAACTTGTAGGAGAAGGCAATGGCACCCCACTCCAGTACTCTTGCCTGGAAAATCCCAGGGATGGAGGAGCCTGGTAGGCTGCAGTCCTTGGGGTCGCTAAGAGTCAGACATGACTGAGCAACTTCACTTTCACTTTTCACTTTCATGCCTTGGAGAAGGAAATGGCAATCCACTCCAGTGTTCTTGCCTGGAGAATCCCAGGGACAGGGGAGCCTGATGGGCTCCCGTCTATGGGGTTGCACAGAGTTGGACACGACTGAAGTGATTTAGCAAGCAAGCTTTTACTATGAGCTCTTGAAACAATATCATATTCCAGAAAGTATCACAACTTCCTAATGATACTTAATATCATTCACTTACCTCTCTCATTTAAAAAAAAAAAAAAAAAAAGTCTTCAAATTGATTAACATTCCTCCCATCAAAAGGTGAAACCCACAGCTACTTGCAAAAGAATGAAACTGTTAAACCATACACAAAAAATCAATCAAGATAAATAACAGACTTAAACATAAGAAGTGAAACCATAAAAATCCCCAAAAAAGATGGGAGTGAGCTCCTTGACATCTGTCTCACCAATGAGTTTTTAGAATTTGACACTAAACGCAAAGGCAACACAAGCAAAACAGACTGAAATTGAATGAAACTAAAAAGCTTCTTCATGGCAAGGAGACCATTAGCAAAATGAAAAGAAACCTACCAAATGGGAGAAAATATTGGCAACTCATACATATCTGATAAGGTTTTAATATCCCATATATATATATAAAAGGCTTGTACAATGCAACAGCAAAAAAAAATGTCTAATTAACAAATGGGCACAAGATCTGAATAGATACTATTTCAAAGAAAAAACTTACAAATGGCCAACAGGTACATGAAAAAGTATTCAACATTACTACTCATTAGGGAAATGCTTATAAAAACTACAATGAGATACCCCTTTCCATCTGTTAGAATCACTGTTATCAAAAAACATGAAATAACAAGTGCTGGTGAGTACATGGACAAACTGGAACCCTTATGAATTGTCGCTTGAAATATAAATCGGTACCACCATTACAGAGGTAATGGAGGTTCCCCCAAAATTAAAACAGAGCTACTATTAGGGGCTTCCCTGGCAGCTCAGACAGTAAAGAATCTGTCTGCAATGTGGGAGACCCAGGTTCAATCCCTGGATCAGGAAGATCCCCTGAAGGAGCAAATGGCAACCCCCTGCAGTGTTCTTGCCTGGAGAACCCCATTGATAGAGGAGCCTGGCAGGCTACAGTCCATGGGGTCACAGAGTCAGACACAACTGAGCAACTAACACATAAACACAATATATATAATGTGAAAAAAACTTGTGTCCATTGATGGATGAATGGATTTTTTAAAAAACATGATACACATATACACACACACACAGGAATATCATTCAGTCATGTAAAAGAAAGAAATCTTGCAGGCATGGCCAGCCCTGAGAACATAAGTAAAATAAGTCAGAGAATGATAAATACTGTACCATGTGCTCTTACTCATATACGGAATCTTAAAAAATCCAAATAGTAAAAACAGAACAGACTGGTCACTGCCAGAGGCAGGGGTAAGAGGTGGGCAAAATAGGTAAAAGCAGTAAAAAGGTACAAACTTCCAGTTATAAAATAAGTAAGTCCTAGTAATGTAATGTACAGAATGGTGACTATAGCTAATAATACTGAATTACATATTTCAAAGTTGCTAATGGAGTAGATCTTCAAATTCTCATCACAGTAAAAAACAAAACAAAACAAAAAAAACCTGTAACTATGTGAAGTGATGGTTGCTAACTTATTGTGGTGATCATTTTACAGTATACACAAATATTGAACCATTATGTGGTACATGTGTGTGTGCTAAGTTACTTCAGTCATGTCCAACTCTTTGCGACCCTATGGAGTGCAGCCCACCAGGCTCCTCTGTCCACAGGATTGTCCAGACAAGAACACTGGAGTGGGTTGCCATGCCCTCCTCCAGGGGGTCTTCCAGACCCAGGGATTGAACCCACGTGTCTTACGTCTCCTGCACTGGCAGGCAGGTTCCTCACCACTAGCGCCACCTGGGAAGTCCTATTATGTGGTACATCCAAGCTACTATAATGCTGTCAGTTCACTAAAACAAAAAAAAAACAACATCGACAACAACAATAAAAACTAAACAGTGGTTGTTCAAATAATTGAGGATAAAACTGTCTTTTCTTTCCCTCCAGTGTATTTTCTCTACTTTTCCTGTTTCACCTTTCTTGTGAAAGCAGTCACACTCCCTCAACTGTTGCCTGAAAATGACAAAAAATATATTTGCCCACAAACTAAGTTCATTTGTGAATGAACCCAGAGAACTGACTTCAAAACACTTTAAAAAGATTTATTCCAACAGGAACCTTCATAAGTTACTGACAGAAATGTAGATGGTGCAGTCACTTTGAAAAACAGGCATTTTCTTAAAAGTTAAACATACATTTATCATACACCTAGCAGTCTCACACCTAGGTGTATAGCAAAGGGAAATAAAGATATCTGTCTACATAAAAATTTGTAACAAGTGTTCACAGCAGCATTATTCATAATAGCCAAAAGGCAGAAAACAACTCAAATGTCTGTCTACTGCTGAATGGTTAAGAAATATATACAGTATGTCCATACAACGGAATACTATTCAGCAATAAAAAGGAGCGAAGTACTCACTGATGTTATAACATGGAAGAACCTCAAAAACGTATATAAGTGAAAAAAGCCAAAAACAAATGACATACAACATATGATTCCATTTACATGAAATATCCCAATAAAGAAAATTTGGGAAGACAGAAAGTAGATTAAGTGATTGCCTATGACTGTGGATTAACTGTAAATAGAAATGAGGAATTTTATTACGGTAATGAAATATTCTAAAACTGGATTGTGCTAATGTCTATGACAACTGTATAAATTCACTAAAAAATAAAATAAAATAAAACCCACTGAATTATTAAGTTCAAATGGACTGTGTAAATTTATTTCAAAATATTGAATTATTGAGTTAAAATGAGTGAATTTTATGGTATATAAATAAAACTGTATGGAAAAAAGTATGCCATGTATAGATAATCTAAAAATAAGGTTATTCCAGTCCTCCTGCATTTAACTGCCTAAGTGATGTGACACAGTTCCTATACTCAACAAACTTTAAATAGAACATTAACATTTAAAATAAAATGTGGGACTTCTCCAGTGGTCCAGTGGTTGAGAATCTGTCTTCCAGTGCAACAGACACAGGTTTGATCCCTGGTCGGGGAACTAAGATCCTAGGTGCTGGAGGGCAGCTAAGTCCATGCAAGCAACGACTGAGCAGCAAACCACCACGAGAGAAGTCCCCACACTCTGTAACAGAGGCCCAGTGCAGCCAAAGCAGCGAGCAGGGCAATACAGCTTCTTTCTGGCTCTCTTTTCACTTGGAATATGAACTTTGGAAGACTTGATTGTACATGTAAGACGTCTATTCCCTAAAGGACCATGATGAAGAGAGAGCATAGAGAAAGAAATGCCCAAGGAACCCCATGCCAGTTTCAGCACCAACCAGGAGATATGAGTGAGCCTTCAGATGGCTGCAGCTCCCCTCTGCCTTCACAATCACCCTAGGGGACACTGAGCAAAACAGTGAGGAGCAGTCCCACCGAACCCTGCCCAAACTGCAGGCTCATGAGTGAAATGAACAGTGCAGTTTCAAGCCACTAATATTGGAGTTGGTTTGTTACATGGCACTGAAAAATCAGAACACTCGCTTATCCACATCTTAAAATATTGGACAGCAGTTATAAGACAGAGTGAAAAAAAGTAACAATCTCTAAGAATGTATTCAAACTCCCTAAAACTGAGAACTTTCAGCAACAGGCTGATCCTATCCATTCCAATAAAAATGTAAAAATTTCTATTTCCATCCTGGATAATAACTTTATTCTCAGTGTTGAGTCTTACAGCAGAGATAAAGCATTAAGAGTCAAAACAACCTCTGGGGCAAGGGAAAAGAGTAGCTATTCAGACAACTTAAGATATAGAAGTATGCAAAAACAGAGTCAAGGTTTTTGTCAGCAGCCTGTATTCACAGGATATAAAGCCCACACTCTAGTCAGCTGTGATGCCAAGCACCATACTTCCCTCCTGTTAAACTGAAAAGGAGCCCAGTTGTCTGCTCAGCATACCCATCAGAAGCCCTCCACCTCATATGTCACAATCAATTGCGTGGATTCAGGCCCAGTCTTTTTTTAGCGAAAGGGATTTATTGCCAACAGGCTTGCTTCCTTCCAGTCCACACCCTGCACCCTGCAGTGCCCAGGAGGGCACCACATCTGGTCGAGCTAACTTCTCGAGAGATCAAGGAAGAGGAGAGAGAGGAAATCCTACCAGTCAGAGGATACAATCAATAACCTACGAGAAATCAAACTCAAGAGTTCACTGATATAGTGGACAAAGGCTTGTCAGATACTCTAGCAAACAAAACTTTTATCCAAACTCTCCAATCCTAAGAGAATTCGTGACTCTTACGGATTACAAGATCCTAAAAGCTTATGTCCACATGTTGCGTTAGAAGAGCTTTATTCTAATTCTTAAATCAGTTACAAGGTTTTAAAAACAAGAGATGGGAAACCCAGTTCAAAGTGGTTTAAATGACATGAACACATCAGTCCAAAAAACAGGAGACACAGGAGTCAGAGAAGCTTCGGTGTTGGCTAATCCAGAAAGTGAAGGACATCATCAAAGACTCAGGGTTTTCCAGTCTCTTCACCTCTCTGCCCAGAATGTCAGCTTTACCCACAGCTCCCTGTAGGAGAGCCATCAACAGACTAAAGACCTTCCTTGTTCAGATTGAGCAAAGAGAATACCTCTGCACATAAAATCAAACCCAAATCCTTGTCATCTGCACAACCATACTGCTGCTGCTGCTGCTGCTAAGTCGCTTCAGTCGTTTCCCACTCTGTGCAATCCCATAGACGGCAGCCCACCAGGCTCCCCTGTCCCTGGGATTCTCCAGGCAAGAACACTGGAGTGGGTTGCCATTTCCTTCTCCAATGCATGAAAGTGAAAAGTGAAAGTGAAGTCGCTCAGTCGTGTCTGACTCTTAGCGACCCCATGGACTGCAGCCTACCAGGCCCCTCCGTCCATGGGATTTCCCAGGCAAGAGTACAACCATGCTACCTGAGGCCTTTGGCTAACATGGAAATATTGATGCTGAATGGCCTGGCCACGGGCCCACAAAGCCTCCTTGACAAGAGGGCCAGGTGACCACCATGGGCTGAGAGCTGCTGTGACACTCGGGGAAAGGGACCTACTGACACAAACAGACCAACGTCCAAGCCCACTAAAATCCAAACCATCATTTAAATCGTCTCCTGATCAATTAGAAAGAGAGATTCTTTAGTTTCCAAATGGATTTTGTTCTAAAAGTCCACCTCACGTCAGTTTTGATCTTGAAGTTTGATTAGGGCATAGAATTCATTTTCCCACTGAAGTAATATATTTCCCATGTGCTAAATTGGTTCTTGGTGCATTTAAACCATTTATAGTTGAAGTATTTAAGCTGGGAATGCCTCTTTCCTTCTTTTCCCAGTGATTCAGAAAAAAAGAGACTCACCACCTATAGGCTATCATGCCCTGGGACCAGCAGGGTGAAAACAAGGAACTCTCCACAAGCAACCATCAGTAGGGGCACAAAGACCTCCAGGAGGAACCCATAATCCACAGTAGCAGCAGTTCAGAGGGCAGGCGGGCTAGTTTCCCAAAGAGCATCTGTGCTTACAGAATACCCATCAGTCACTGACGTAAGAACGTTTTATCTTGAATTAAAAATAACAAAACCTATTAACTAGTTTTTTCTAGTACAATGCTGTTAAGTCACTTCAGTCGTATCCGACTCTGTGCGACCCCATAGATGGCAGCCCACCAGGCTCCGCCGTCCCTGGGATTCTCCAGGCAAGAACACTGGAGTGGGTTACCATTTCCTTCTCCGATGCATGAAAGTGAAAAGTGAAAGTGAAGTCACTCAGTTGTGTCTGACTCTTCGCAACCTCATGAACTACAGCCCATCAGGCTCCTCTGTCCATAGGATTCTCCAAGCAAGAATACTAGAGTGGGTTACCATTTCCTTCTCCAGGAGATCTTCCTGACTCAGAGATCAAACTTGGGTCTCCTGCATTGCAGAGCTGTGCCTTAGAGAGTACATTCTGCGATTTAATCCTCATAACAGCCTGGCAAGGTTGTTGTTGTTCAGTCGCTCAGCCATGTCCCACTCTTTGCGAGTCCTTGGAAGAAACACGCCAGACTTGCCTGTCCTTCAACATCTCCTGGAACTTGCTCAAACTCATGTCGGTGATGCTATCCAACCATCTTATCCTCTGTCATTCCCTTCTCCTCCTGCCTTCAATCTTTCCCAGCAGCAGGGTCTTTTCCAAGGAGCTCTTCACATTAAGTGGCCAAAGGACTAGAGTTTCAGGTTCAGCATCAATTCTTCCAATGAATATTCAGGGTTGATTTCCTTTAGGATTGAGTGATTTGATCTTGTTTCAGTCCAAGGGAATCTCAAGAGTCTTCTCCAACACCACAGTTCAAAAGCACCAACTCTTTGGTGCTCAGCTTTCTTTATAGTCCAACTCTCACATCCATACATGACTACTGGAAAAACCATACCTTTGATTACATGGACCTTTGACAGCAAAGTAATGTCTCTGCTTTTTAATATGCTGTCTAGATTGGTCATAGCTTTTCTTCCAAAGAGCAAGCATCTTTTAATTTCATGGCTGCAGTCACCACCTGCAGTGATTTTGGAGCCCAAGAAAATAAAGTATGTCACTGTTTCCATTGTTTCCCCATCTATTTGCCATGAAGTGATGGAATCAGAAGCCATGATCTTCGTTTTTTTAATGTTTTAAATGTTTTTTTGAGTTTTAAGCCAGCTATTTCACTCTCCTCTTCCACCTTCATCAATAGGCTCTTTAGTTCCTCTTTGCTTTCTGCCATAAGGGTGGTGTTATCTGCATATCTGAGGTTATTGATATTTCTCCTGGCAATCTTGATTCCGGCTTGTGCTTTATCCAGCCTGGAATTTTGCATGATGTACTCTCAAATTAAATAAACAGGGTGATAATATACAGCCTTAACATACTCCTTCCCCAATTTGGAACCAGTCTATTTTTCTATGTCCAGTTCTAACTATTGCTTCTTGACCAGCATACAGGTTTCTCAGGAGACAGACAAGGTGGTCCTGTTCCCATCTCTTTAAGAATTTTGCACAGTTTGTTGTGAGCTACACAGTCAAAGGCTTTAGCATAGTCAATGAGGCAGAAGTAGATGTTTTTCTGGAATTCTCTAGCTTTTTCTATCATCTAATGAATGTTGGCTATTTGATCTCTGGTTTCTCTGCCTTTTCTATATTCAGCTTGAACATCTGGAAATTCTTGGCTCATGCACTGTTGAAGCCTAGCTTGAAGGATTTTGAGCATCACTTTGCTAGCAAGTGAAATGAGTGCAATTGTGTGGTGGTTTGAACATTCTTTGGCATGGCCCTTCTTTGGAACTGGAATGAAAACTGACCTCTAAGGTAGATGTTACTGATCCGATGTCACACACATAGTAACTCAGGCTAGGGGCACTGTGGTAATGTGCCCAAATTCACATGATTAGAATGTGGTGGGGAAAGGATCCCACTGTAACAGATTTGATTCTGAAATGCAAGCACAGACAATTCCAACTAATAAATTTGCAAGTACTTTATGAAATCGAGTTAAATAATCTTAAAAATAAAATTTAAAGTATGACCTGTTTCCCATCTTTTCAGCACCCTATACATTACTCATGATATTTTGAGAAGGGGAAAAAAAAAATAATGTTCCAAGAATGTTTCCCTCCACATTTTCCCTTTGGTTCTGAAATAGTAACATGTGGTGCCCACTGGCATTGCTCTAAGCAGGATGTTGACCTTGCCAGAGTTGACAAACCATTTCCCAACAACGCCAAATAATGGGTCATTGTATGACGTGACTGTTATAGCTGGCACTAAGCCAAGTCTAGATAACTGGTTCACTCTATGCTCAGGTCTTCTCTCACTTTAAGATTTACAAGTAACACCTGGAGATTTTGTTAAAATGCTGGTTCTCAATCAATAGGTCCAGGCCATTGAGATCCTGCATTTCTAACATGTCGTAGGTTGGCTCTGACACTGCTGCACCATAGCTCACCCTCTCAATAGTGATCATTCAGTTCATGGCAGAAAAAGAAAAGCACAGACTCTTCAAATTACAGTCCCAGCTGGCCAACATTTATCTTAAATGGCATGGTGCATGCCTTCTTGCTAACTTGCTTCAGTCATGTCCAACTCTTTGCAACCCTGTGGACCACAGCCTGCCATGCTCCTCTGTCCAAGGGATTCCTCTCAGGCAAGAATACTGGAGAGGGTGTCCATGCCTTCCTTCAGGGGATTTTTCTGGCCCAGGGATTGAAGTCCCATGTCTCTTTATGTCTCCTGCATTGGCAAGCAGGTTCTTTACCATGAGCACCACCTGGGTAGCCCCAGTGGCATGGTATCCTTTTCTAAACTGCCATATCAAAATGGTATTTTTACTTTGCACATTCCTAAATTTGTTGCTGCCTCATGGTCAGCACTTTCCAAAGAGCACGGTATAATGCTGGTCAAGTTTGGGCAGAGTTACATGCTACCACTCTTTTCTTGGTGAGACACTGTGCACGAGCATATTTAAAACGGGTATGTACTCTGGTACAAAAACTAAAAGCTTCTACTAGATTTCTGAGTATAGCCTGTATGACAGCAATTTTTCAAATGTGTCCCTGGCTCAGCTTGAAGGGTCTGAAATAAAAATAGCTCTAAGTAAAAGCCTCAAAGTCTTCCATCGAACTTTGCAAAGCACTGAGGAAATAAAACATAACTCCTCCTCCTCCTCTTAGAGGGTGTAACCCAAAAGGAGAAAAGTTTAACCTACATTTTTGCCATTATAAATCAGTATTGGTCAAGTGAGAAATCTGAATTGATTTAAGTCAAAAAACCACTGGGACCCTAAGCGTGAATGTACTGCTAAAGCCAGTTGACTTTTCCTCCATTGTCCTAAATCTGCTCAGAGGGAACAGTCCTTCACCAGCTCTCAGGATAAGACTCTGGACAGTCCCCAGGACTTTTCTGGACATTCAGGAAGACAGAAATCTCTAAATCCCCTACCCTCCCATCCCATACTGTTGCAGAGTTAAATTAAACCTATGTTATGTAAAGTGTAAATCCTAGCCAACTTCTTTTCTTTTCCACAAACTTAATTTTCCCATTTACTTCTTTCTGTTAATAACCATTTTTCAGGATTACTGGGGGTTACTAGGGATGAAAGTTCCCACTTGATACTTAATAACTAAAGACTCCTGTTCTCTTGCCAGGGAAGTGGCTAAGGCCAACTCTCTCTTGCGGGTATTTATACAGGTTCTTTAGAAACTCACTCCCCTAAAGTCCCTCTACCTGCGGCTTCCCTAATGTCTCTCCTTTGCTAGCCACTCCTCTCCCTCCTCAGCTTCCATCCCTGGAATATACACTGCAGTGTCTTACTGAGGGGTTCCCTACCCTCTGGCATGATTCCTTCTTTAAATGATCATAGGTAAACATTCCATGGGGTCACAAAGAGTCGGACACGACTGCGTGACTGAACTGAACTGAACTGAACAGGTAAACATTTCTATCCTAGGTTCCCCAACACATCCTTAGCATTCACACATGTTTAAGATGCCACCAATTAGAAATACAGTCATTCCCTTAGAGGATCAGCTGTCTGTTTCATGAGTCACAGTCTACATCAGTTTCCTAAAGGATGAGTTAGACACCAGACCACTGTGCCCTCCATTAACTACAAGAAAATCATATCAAGATCCATTGGTTCCATTGACAATCTCCCATTACTCTACTGAAAGATATAAGACTCACAGCAAAGCTCTCCCAAGGAATCCTTCCCACCAAATCCTCTCTCCAGAGCCACTCTCCTTCATCCATGTGGAATACAGAAATTGTGTAATCAGTTTCTGTGATCTTTCTTTGAAAATCTGTAGCTTGGTCTTTTATCTCACCTCTGGATAGGGCATCAACAGCAAAACATTTTTCCCAGCTGAGCATCAGAAAGAAGTGCATGCCCCAGAAAGGCAGTGGTAACAACAGCAGGAGCCATTTCTCTGGAAATATATAAGACAGTCCCTAGGATTTCTAAAAATCAGTAGGTAAGAAAAGAACTTTGGGGGTCTGGAAATCATGTAATTTGAGGATTGGAGCAGCAAGCCAGTAAAACACGAGCTATTACTCTTAATACAATTTTATTAATACTCAAAACCTGATAAGAGCTATACTAATTCACCTTACTGAAATATTAATATGATAAATTCTTATAAACATCAATGTAGCCCATAAATTTTATCCAAATTTATCTTTATTTGGTTTTGAGTATTACATGATTCAGTATATCAATTACTTTCTAACGATACTGTCCCTTGGATAATAGCAAAGTTAATTTGGATATCCAGGATACACACGTCAGAGTCAAGAGGGATAAGTACAAAGGGAGTAAATACATTCAGAAGCATCCTGGATTAACAGGGGTGGTCAGTTTAGAACTTCAAAACCAAACTACAAAAAGGCCACAAAATGGATAACATACATATTCAATAACCATCTGATTCATGTGTTGCCCCAACAGGAAATTTTAGGATGTATTCTACACCAAGCCACAAAAATATTTTCTTAAAATACTTTGCAGCAAATCATGAAAACTCTGACATAAATGTTAGATGGATCCCTTCAATGCTATGCTCTCAAAAATACATTGAAAGAGAGAGAGGGAGTTTGAAATAAAGAACCTTTCACCAGCTATAATAAACATAATTCATCCATCACTTAGACTCATTAATCCTGGATATAAAGCTTCTAATGTGAGATCAAAGACTAGTGAAGTGAAACATTTGACAATAACAGAATCTCAGTCACCGCATGGTTTTCCTCATCCTATGAGGTCCTGAGCTCTCTAGCAATCTTGAGCAATTTGAAACAAATACATAAATGAACAAACACAAAAGACTGTTTTCAAAACTGGCTGCCTAAATTGAAGCCACAGAACACATGCACACTGAATGTGGGTACATGCCCACACAAGCTGCACTTGTAAAGACTTCAACCAAAGAATGCAAAACAGAAGAGATCTGGGAGTGGCCCTTGCAGAGAGATTTAAGATGCATGCTGCATAACAGATACAAGGCATCCTCACTTCAATCATGCAGAAAAATCATGCTACTGCACATGTAGCCAACACAGCCTGAGAGAAGAGGCAGCACCATCTGTATACACTCTGTCCCAAGATCACACAGTCAGATGCCAGGATCCAACCGTTTTCTACAAATAAATTGGGAATTAAGGGAACGGTAAAAGTGTGCACTGAAGAACTGCTGCTTTCGAATTACAGTGTTGGAGAAGACTCTTGAGAGTCCCTTGGATTGCAAGGAGATCAAACCAGTCAATCCTAAAGGAAATCAATCCTGAACATTCACTGAAGGACTGGTGCTGAAGCTCTAATCCTCTGACCACCTGATGCAGAGAGCCAACACACTGGAAAAGACTGATGCTGGAAAAGACTGAAGGCAAGAGGAGAAGGGGGCGACAGAGGATGAGATGGTTGGGTGGCATCACTGACTCAAAGGACAGGAGTTTGAACAAACTCCAGGAGACAGTGAGGGACAGGGAAGTCTGGCGTGCTGCAGTTCATGGGGTCACAAAGAGTCAGGCACGACTTAGCAACTGAACAATAACAAAAGTATTTTTATTTGGATAGCTGATATAAACGAAACATTTTAATGTCATTACATTAATGGCTTTAGAGTTAGCATTTTCCAAATATTAAATGGGAAATTTTCAACTGCCCTATGAAGTTAAATTACAGTTGTGTTAACCCTTTATATGATTAGATGGGTATGGCCTCGTCTCATAAACTTAGCAGAATTAACATCCAACTGGCTAAGAAACAAGGTATCATGTGAGAAATAAACACAGACCATAATATGAACAAAAATTATCATGTAAAATCTGAGTTTACACTACTCAACAATTATTAAATGAGTAGTTAGTCCACATTAGTTGAGTAATTATGAAGTATTTCAATTTTCCAGGAGAATTCTCCAAAATTCTTAAGTATATAAAAACAAGGTACTTCCACTATTATTTGCAGAGTTACATCATTTCTTGTGATTACTGTGCAATACCCCCAATCCTATTAACTGTTTTCCTTTGTTTCTCTATTAGTTTATACAAATATTCACTCATCAAAATGATTTAGCCCAGCTGTGCTATGTGCTAAGGATTCTGAAACACATAAGAGTTACAAGGAGCCTACTGCTTAGAAGAGGAAACAAAAAATAAGCAATGACAGAAACACAAAGCAAAATGTACAACTGAGGTGCACATTATTCAAAACTCCACAGATTTCAAACTGCTTTCCTAGACAGTAAGTTTCTATATAACTCATGAATTAGGGAGGGACATTATTTAAAATCACAATATTAAAGAGCACGGACTCCAAAATTAAATCTATCATTCACTAATCGGATAACTGATTAGTGGCAGAATCTCAGCTAAAATAATGGAAGCCGAGACTCACATTATAAATTCCTTTCTCACAGTTCATGAAGGTCTGACAAAAAAGTCACCATCATACCCACAACTCGTTACTGAATTCATATGCTTCCTAGATCCGCATTCATACTGAAAAGCAAAGCAGCTAGTGCAATGGTCTCTATGCTCTGATCCTCTGAAATTTTAATGACACTCTATCCTTTATTCTCATTTCTAACCTGTCTATCTTAGCCTTTCTTGTCTTCCCTTTTCATTGAAAATGACTTGAGTTGTTACTGTGAATGAAAAACAATAAGGGCAACCCTCAGGTGAGTACCTCTAAACATTAATTTGGAAAAAAAGGGTCAAGGGCAGACCACACAATGTATATAAACATATACAGTAGCTATGTGGCCACCGACCAGTTTAATAACAACCTCGTGTTATCTGGGAGATTTCTCACAGACAGGCATTCCTCAAGCTTTACATCCAAAGGCTACACTGCTCCCCTCTCTCTGCTGTCTTCAGATATGCCTACTGTGCAAAAGCACAAACAGCCCATCTCAATTACAACAAACTAATAAACTAGTGGTTAAACTCTTGGCCAAATTATGCCCCAAATTTTTTTCAGCAATGCTTAACTTGAAAACCTTTGTTTTAATATTTTGCTTCTGAAATTGCCACCAGAATAGCATATTCTTTTCAAATACCCTCAAAGATGACATTTATAGACTTTAAATGCAGGTGTGGTTTTCAGGGGGAAAAGAATGACTGTTATTAGAGGCAATTCTTTGTTTTGACCAATGACTTCATCACAGAACCAACTGGAGAGCTTCTCAAAGGAGGATAGAATTTATGAGGACAATTAAATAATGGTATATATCTTATAAACTAATCAACACAGTGTTTTAAATTGACAATCCGCCAGATTCATGACTGAAGGATTAATAAGAGAGGCTTTTTCCGGTTAGAAAAATATCTCAGACTTCACTGGCTGTTGCTTACTTCAAGGGCTTGCAAAGCACTCCAAATAAAATATTCCCTCTAGAAATACTTGGATTAAAATGGTGACTTGAATGTTATGGCCAATGAAGACATTAGGGGATTGCAAGCCTCAACTAGACACAGCCTCTACAATATAAAGCTGAACCATATGTATGTTAGTTTCTCAACCAAATAAATTTCGTGGAAAGATGCCAACTAAAAAAGAAAATCTACTGTTCCCCTGTCTGCACTAGTTACTAAGACAGCTCTGAAATATCCTTTTCCTGAGGAGCCCTTGAACCAGAAGTGGTGCTGCTCGCCCAACTCAGAGAAGCCTGGGGAAAATACAGAACAACAGAGACAACCCTCCAAGCTCTCCTTCAGGGCAAGATTGCACAGATGCTTTCTAGTAAAACAAACCAAATTAAATGAAGCAAACTATGCTCCTCGACCAAAAACGAGTAAGTTCGTTTCTAACTCTTTCTTCATCTGAAAGATTTTCATGTGACCCTACCCACTGTCTGGGCTTCCAAGCTTAAGGTTCATGTTTATTTTGCCTAATATCTATATTTATTTATAGATTTTACTTATCTATATTTTATAGTTTATAATATCCGGGAACAAAAATAAGAGCTTTGAGACAGTGTAGTACAGTGGGAAGGCAACCAGACTGAAAGAGCTGGAAACCTGATGACTAGTCATTGCTATAATCCCCATCCCATTAATAAACCCTTAGTTATAGACATCAGTGAAGGTCACAAACTGTCCAAATTTACATCTATTTGGTCTTGAGTATTCTATAACCCCCACCAGTGGTGTGACTGTCAACTTGTTTGGGTGCCAGGCTCCTCTATTAAATGGGACCACTAGTGGGCACTCCACTTCAAAAAGCATCCTTAACCCTCATTCACTTTTGGCTAACAAAAGCATCGTTTTTGTATCACAGACTGTTATGCACAGATGAATGTGTTAATTCATTCTTGGAGGGTAGCTTTCTGTTGCTACTAAATTATCTAAAGGCTTCTCACCCTTTGGTCACAAGTAATTACATCTGTCAAGTGCAAAACTCACTGATCTGTTGGGGGGAAACTGCACACACTGTAGAATGAGACCACACAGGCCACACGGGCACAGAGCTAATAAGCATTTTATAATGATGGATGATTGCTCTCCTCAAAGCATCTGGAAGTCTTTCAGATTAAAAAACTACAGTCTACAAATAGTGTGGAAATAATTCAATCACTTCCACCATGGCTGAGGAAATTGAGGGATAAAAAGTTTTCAGAAACCAATTTGGAAGTAACATCCGACTAACTATTTAAAAAAACAATGAGAAAACCAATGGAATTATGGAAAATGACAGTGAAATAAATAGTAATCAGTTTTATTACTAAGACTGGATGCACTTATTCATGACTGACCTCTATCGGCTACCAGTGACTCAACAGAAATTCATCTGGGTAATGATAGAAAAATAAATGAGAAAATACATTGAAAAATACTCATAAGAAAATTCTGAAATTTTTCTGAAGATACAGCCTAAAATTTATAAATGACTTAATGTTTTGCTTTGAGGTAACTCTAATTTTTATTCCAGGGCCAAATTACTGAAAATATTTTCTTTCTGGACAAATAGTAAATCGTGCAGCCAATTAATCAAACACCACAGTATCAAACACCACACTCTAGTTAGAGTTCATGACATCTAAGTCTCATGGAAAGACTGTCTTTTAGGCTTTGGTAAAACAATTTCACATAACTAAATGTTTTACTCAAACATTTCTCTGTACTTTCAAGGACAATCACTGGGTATTCAGCATCAGGAACAGTATCTATGTAGATGAAGAAAACAGGAGAAAAATACAATTTAGTAGAAATGGAAATGATTTAAATCTAGAGTCATTAGTAATAAGCCCATCAATAGCCACCAGAGCATGTGGTTTGGATTAAGGTAAAATAAGAATGCATACACATATACACATATTGCTCAAGCTACTTCAGTTATAGTAATAAACTGTTGCTTCAAACTGTGTTGGAAAGAAAAGAATTGTAATATATAGGAAGGAAGAATTAATAGAAAAAATAAGATAGTGAAAAGGATAACCCAGCTGACTGGGCATACACACTGAGGAAACCAGAATTGAAAGAGACACGTGTACCCCAATGTTCATCGCAGCACTGTTTATAACAGCCAGGACATGGAAGCAACCTAGATGTCCATCAGCAGATGAATGGATAAGAAAGCTGTGGTACATATACACAATGGAGTATTACTCAGCCACTAAAAAGAATACATTTGAATCAGTTCTAATGAGGCAGATGAAACTGAAGCCTATTATACAGAGTGAAGTAAGCCAGAAAGAAAAACACCAATACAGTATACTAACATATATATATGGAATTTAGAAAGATGGTAACGATAACCCTGTATGCGAGACAGCAAAAGAGACACAGATGTATAGAACAGTCTTTGGGACTCTGTGGGAGAGGGCGAAGGTGGGATGATTTGGGAGAATGGCATTGAAACATGTATAATATCATATATGAAACAAATCGCCAGTCCAGGTTCGATGCAGGATACAGGATGCTTGGGGCTGGTGCACTGGGATGACCCAGAGGGATGGTATGGGGAAGGGGGTGCAGGATGGGGAACACGTGTACACCCAGGGTGGATTCATGTTGATGTATGGCAAAACCAATACAATATTGTAAAGGCTAAAAAATTAGCCTCCAATTAAAATAAATAAATTTATATTTTTAAAAAATGCAATAAAAGAGAGGGATATCTGCTGCTGCTTTGATTTTCTTTTACATTTTACTCCTTTTGTGGGGTGGGGAGAGAAGAGGGAAAGAGGAAAGTAACTTTCTCAGGAATATAAGCACAAGTTTACAGCCATGTTTCACTCCTCTGATACAACACGAGGCAGTTCTTTCACAGTTTTCAACATTCTGTCCAAAATCATGCTCCATCTGCCTCCCTGCAACAGTTTCTCAGCACTCAAAACTTGACGATCTGGTAACTGGGAGATGGTAATTCCAAACTCCTGCCGATTAAATGCTGTCACTTGCCATCTGCCTCTTCAAGGATGGAGTCACTAGCCACTGCATCCTCTGACCTTCAACACCCTCTGAAAGGAGCTCAGGGTGAAGATCAGGAATGAGGCACTCTGGGCTCTGGGAAAAAACTGGCAGAAAAGGCCTTCAGATAGATCTTTTCAGGAGAAGATTTTATGAGCCCAATTTCTTGCATCTTCTCATATTTAGAAAAGCACTAAAATCATTAATGGAGGCATCTGCTCCTCGTAACCAGCAGCAACCTTTTCGGGAAACTTCTGCCAAAATGAGGGCTTGACCTCTACACTTACCTCTCTGGAGCAGCTCTGCAGAGCTATTTGAGAGGCTGTTCCCTGGGCTACAGTCCTCATTTTGTCCCAAATAAAACTTAACTCACAACTCTCACTTTGTGCGTTTTTGTTTTTTTTTTTTTCAGTCAACAGTACATAACAAAGAAGCCTTGCCCTAGCCACAGGTCCTCATTTCCTTCCCTCCCCTCCACTCTGGCTCTAGGAGGGACATGTCTTCAACATACCCTCTCAAGGTCCTGCTCCTCACGGCTGTGACTTCCTCCACCTGAAAGAGTCTAGAATCTACCTGGTCTTTTCAAACCAAAATCGTACCCAGTCCTGGTCACCATAAGACCTGGTGACTTCACTCCATTCCAATTCTCTGTGTTTTCTAAATGTTGCATGTTTATGTTTTTCTCTGTAGTGAAAAGTGAAAGTTGCTCAGTTGTGTTTGACTCTTTGAGAGGCCATGCTCTGTACAATCCATGGAATACTGGACAGGGTAGCCTTTCCCTTCTCCAGGGGATCTTCCCCACCCAGGGATTGAACCCAGGTCTCCCACATTGCAGGTGGATTCTCTACCAGCTGAGCCACAAGGGAAGCCCAAGAATACTAGAGTGGGTAGTCTATCCCTTCTGCAGGGGATCTTCCTGACCCAGGAATCCAACTGGATCCCCTGCATTGCAGGTGGATTCTTTACCAACTGAGCTATCAGGGAAACCCTTTTCTCTGTAAGTGGACACTAAATCTTACTTCAAAGTTAAGTCAAATCCTTTTCTCATATTTCCTCTAAGAGCTGGAACGGGAAGTACTTAAGGTAAAAAAATGGTTTAAAATAAAAATATTAAAAACCTGATAACTGGCAATTACTCAAAAAGAATTCTCTTCCAAAACACAGACAGCCTGTGTGCTGGTTACAACTTATTGCAGGAAATCATAAACTGAACCTTTACTGCACCCTCGAAACACCCTAAGGACATCATACTATGACTTTGGTCTTCACCTGTTTCTGGCTTATCCTATTGCAACTCTCCCAACTTCAGTTACCCAGGAACCTCAGAAGTAGGAGTAAATTGTCTTTACAAATTAAGAAGTATCTTCAAAATTAGGGAAAAGAATCTATAAACACCCTCCTGTGGTAATTAAGAGGTACTGTCTAGGGACCACCAATGTGAACATGAAACTCAATACTTGATTATGGCTTTAGTATTAATATTTTATCACATCTACTTCCAACAAGAATTAGGTGTACTAGCAGATATTGCACCAAACATATGCACCAAATATGTGCTGATGTGCTCAGTTGTGGCTGACTCTTTGCGACCCCATGGACTGTAGCCTGCCAGGTTCCTCTGTCCATGGAATTTTCCAGGCAAGAGTACTGGAGTGGGTTGCTATTTCCTTCTTCAGGACACACCAAATATATGCACCAGATATTATTAATGAAAAAATCCAACTGTTCATATTCAAAAAGAAATGGGAAATGCCAAGGATGGAAAAATACTTCTGTGCTGCTAAACTCAAAAGGAATGTTCTTTAGTCAAAAATTCTTGAGTATCAGGGAGAAAAAGTAGCCCATTAGCTTAAAAATCAAGTCATTCATGTTCCATCCCTTAATCTCCTTCATTAGTCTGTATTTAGATACAGATTTGAAGAACTCTCTAGTAATTGGATTTTATTTAACAAATAAGGATATAGCCTTAATGCAGTAGGCACTGTTCTAAGACCTTCACAAACATTAATCCTACAATGGTAGGATTCTTATCCTATTACTGATTGGGAAACTGAATGTAGAAATACATGTACGTGAGGTCACACACAGTTAATTTTACAGGGCAGATCCAGGGTCTGTCCATTACAAACCCTGTGCTCCTAACTATTACGTTATGCTGGCTCCCCTAAAACACCCCAGGCTAAACTCAACACCTTCCTCGCCCTTCCCAGTCCAGCATTCCTTAGAGGTGCAATGACATCCTCATCCTCTATGTAAACTGCTCTCACACCACATCCGTATCTTCCGTCTCTCCCGCCTCTCCCGCCCTGTACCACTGGCCCCCTCCACAGTCAATTGTCCCTTAACTTCTCTTCCCACCCACCACTTGCTTACATTGTTCCTCTCCACCTCCACTTGTAGTGTTATCATTTTGTTGTTCAGTCGCTCAGCTGTGTCCAACTCTTTGTGACCCCATGTACTGCAGCATGCCAGGCTTCCCTGTCCTTCACCATTTCCCAGAGTTTGCTAAAACTCATGTCCATTGATTCGGTGATGTTATCTAACCATCTCACCCTCTGATCCTCTACTGCCATCTTCTCCTTTTGCCTTCAATCTTTCCCAGGGTCAAGGTCTTTTCCAATGTATTGGAAAGTATTGGAGCCAAAGTATTGGAGCTTCAGCATCAGACCTTCCAATGAATATGCAGGGTTGACTTCCTTTAGGGTTGACTGATTAGATCTCCGTGCTGTCCAAGGGACTCTCAAGAGTCATTTAGGACCTAATTCTTCTTAGCATTAATACAACAGCCTTATAACTAATTTGGCCTGCCTCTGGTCTTCTATGATCTGTTCTCAATACCACCAATAAAACTAACTCCGTACGCATTTGTCAAACCAGGTCCCTTGCTAAGTGCTGTGAAATTAAAAAAGAATCAAAGTCCTGCTGCAGAGAGGCAGGGAACAACACAGGTGTTCCAGCTCTGATCAGGTAATCTGAAAACACTCACTGAAGCTCTACTGTTGGCTGAACTGTGTCCAAACTCCTCACCCGTCTTCCAGGCTTTCCACAACACTAAGTTTTTTCCCACTCTTTCATACAACCCCAGTCTTCCCTATTACATCCACCCACACTTTGACATCCCCTGTGTCTGTGTTCTCTTTCCTATCACAACACTGTCTCTGCCACCTCCACGCAGTCTAGCTGAAGTCCCACCCACACAGCTGAACTACCACCACACAGCTTTCTCAATATTCCCAGCTGGACAACAGCTTCCCACAGACCAAGAACCTTAGCACCTTGGACCACATAGGACATACCCATCTGTCTTGCATTCCCCTATTTGCAAACAAGTTCTGATTTACAAAACCACATTTAAGTTTCTCCTTTGAGACGAATACATTCTCTGATACTTAACTTCAAGAAGAGGTGGCTCAGCTGAACCGTCCCTTCTCCCTGTATTTCACACTACTTGGCATTCTCTTCCCTTCTCTCTGCTTCTCCTCCATTTGTTGTGGCTGGTGTATCTTGCTTGAGACCTGTCACAAATGCAGTCTCCTCCATGAAGCCTCTCCAAATCCTCCAGTTAGAAGGAACTTCTCCCTCTTCTGAGTTGTCATAACATTGTTCCTGCACATCTCTCCTAGCATTCACCAGTTGGTACATTGTTGACACTATTTCCATACACCTCCACCAGTAACTCAGCAGCTCAAAAGTGGACACTTGCCTTACTCATTTCCAATTACTTATCATTTGCTGAGTTCTGTGCTATGATAGTGAGAACGGATGAGTATCAGGTAACGGGTGATAGCATTTCCATGTTGGTCCTGGTCAAGAAGCTAACATCATTAAAGAAAGTGAGCCAGATAACTCCAAAAGAGGCAGAATGGTGGGCAATATACTTCCCTTCTCCTTTGGTCTCCAACCTGTCCTTAGTCTATTGGAGCCAACAGGAATGCTTGTAACTTATGAAATTATGGTTTCACAAAAGCAATACCTGGGAAAAAATGAAAGTTCTTGACATGCTAGGTTGGAACTCTGATGACACTCCTACAGACAGATGGCTACTATATTGGGTTGGTTCTATGTAGTCATTCACTGAAGACCTCACACAAGGACCTGAGAACAGTTTGGCTGCAGAAATAGTCGTGAATGCAGTTTAGAGCTGCACTTCTGGATACAGGTTGAATTTTCAGTTCTGCTACCTATAAACATCAACAATACATAGGTCTCAATTTTTCCACATATAAAAATCCAGATAGGGACTTCCTAGTGGTGCAGTGGATAAGAATCCGTCTGCTAATGCAGGGGACATGGGTTCAATCCCTGGTCTGGGAAGATTCCACATGCTGTGCGGCAACCAAGCCCAAGTGCCACAACTACTGGGCCTGCGTGCTGCAGCTACAGAAGTCCACATGCCTAGAGCCAGTGCTCCACAACAAGAGAAGACACCGCAATGAGAAGCCCGTGCACCGCAACGGAGAGAAGCCCCCGCTCACCACCACTAGAGAAAGCTTGCACACAGCAGTGGAGACCCAGCGCAACCAAAAATAAGTAAACTAATTAATTTAAAAAAATGAAGATCATACTAGAACTTAGCTCACACAGTAAAGGTGAGAATTAAATAAGTACATGCAAGCAAAGTGCTTAACAGTGGTCTGGCATACAAGAAGGGGTTAAGCAACATTAGTGACTGTATAAGCACGTAAAACATTTTATTTGACTTTAAGAAATTTATAATCAAGTTGGAGAAAATAACATTTGCTGAAATACTTCTGAAATCAATTCAGCAACCATTTCCTGCACTTCAACTTATTATACAATAGACAACATTAGGCACTAAAGAGAATAAAGGTAAGAAATTGAGAATTTTTAAGTCTAGGAGACAAGGCCAGTAAGCATCCCCAATTAACTATAGTAAGTCAGATCACGTTAAGGAGTGACTAGTAGATACACTGGGGCTGCCCTGGCAGTGCCAGTGGTAAAGAACTTGCCTGCCAATGCAGGAGACATAAGAGATGAAGCCTCGATCCCTGGATGAGGAAGATCCTCTGGAGGAGGGCACAGCAAGCCACTCCAGTATTCCTGCCTGGAGAATCCCATGGACAGAGAAAGCCTGGCGGGCTACATCCATAGGGTCACAAAGAGTCAGACACAACTGAAGTGACTGAGCACGCATGTACACACACACACTAGGTATATGAGAATGGCTCCCTAGTAAATACCTATGCTATGCTATGCTAAGTCACTTAAGTCGTGTCTGACTCTGTGTGACCCCATAGACGGCAGCCCACCAGGCTCCCCCGTCCCTGAGATTCTCCAGGCAGGAACACTGGAGTGGGTTGCCATTTCCTTCTCCAGTGCATGAAAGTGAAAAGTGAAAGTGAAGTTGCTCAGTCGTGTCCGACTCTTAGCGACCCCATGGACTGCAGCCCACCAGGCTCCTCCGTCCATGGGATTTTCCAGGCAAGAGTACTGGAGTGGGGTGCCATTGTCTTCTCCGAGTAAATACCTAGTCCACTGATTCTCAACTGGGGACATCTGACAATGTCTGGAGACATCTTGGCTTGTCCAACTGGGGGCCCCGGAGCAGACGTGTGCTACTGGCATTTAGCAGAGGAGAGAGACGCTCCTGACCATCCTACAATGCTCAAGTCGGTCCTCAACACTAAGGAATCATTATGCCCAATGTCAACAGTGCCAGGTCAAGAATCACTGCTCTCTTCCAACTGTAAACAACTCTGCTCTGAAGATCCAGGCCCCACATCTCTACCGACTGCTTGGATTCACTTCTGATGAAACAGGCTTTGGCAGTGTGACACTCCACCAGTCTTGTGTAATAGTTGTTTCTCTTGCAGACTTACCGCCCTTTGTTCACGGCCTACCCTTCCACATGTCAACACATGCCCAACTATGCCACGATCAGATCTATGAAGCTGCCAAACCTCCTGGTTTTATCTTCCCCCATTATGGCATCTCAGCCCTGCTCAAGGTCCAGTTAAAACAACAGATGGTCTGTATGAAAATATCAAACTATCTTAATTTTTATAGCCTGCTTCTTGAAGCTGGCAGTAAAACCTTTTAAATCTTTGACTGAAAAGAATAAAAGGTAAAGTAAATTACTGTTACCTAACTGTTGTCAATTAAAATAACGAAGCTTCAAATGACTCAATTATCCATTGAGTAAACACACTTTAGACTTTTGTTTCCAGAATGATCATCATTCTTAATGATTTAATAACTTAAAATGCATACTAATTTTTCTTTTTATGTTTTGGCATTGTCTACCCTATCACAAAGCATACTCTGCATCAGTGTCTTCTGAAACATTCAGCATTTCCTATTGCTTTAAAACATTCACTACCTGTTAACCTTGTAAATTCATGGATATAAAGCATATATCCTTGCCCACCCCAACCATACCTGGAAGCAAACTTAAACATTAAAGTTGTCACACCAAATGAGATGAAAAGTAAAAGTGTTAGTCACTTGTGTCCAGCTCTTTGTGACCCCATGGACTGTAGGCTGCCAGGCTCCTCTGTCCATGGGATTCTCCAGGCAAGAATACTGGAGTGGGTTGCCATGCCCCCCCTCCAGGGGATCTTCTCAAAACAGGGATCGAATTCAGGTCTCTGACATTGCAGGTGGATTCCTTCCCATCTGAACCACCAGGGGAACCCACCAAATAAGACGGCTACTATCAAAAAAAAATGGAAAACAGTAAGCATTAGGGTAAATATTAGCCAAGATGTAGAGAAACAGAAACCCCTATGCACTGATGGTGAGAATGTAAAATGGTACAGCCCCTATGGGAGACAATACCGTGGTTCCTCATAAAATTATAAAGGATTGTAAGCAGATTCTCAAAGAGAAATTTACACTCTATACTTACAGAAGCATTATTCACACTAGTCAAAAGGTACAAGCAACCCAAGCTTCTTCTATCAATAGACGGAAACTATCAACAGATAGCTGGACAAACAAAATGCCGTATACACATACAATGGAATATTATTCAGTCTTACAAAGGAAGAATTGTGATACATGTTATAACATGGACAAACACTGAGGATATTACACTAAGTGAAAAAAGCCATTATATGTTCAGTTCAGTTCAGTCGCTCAGTTATGTCCGACTCTTTGCAACACCATGGACTGCAGCACACCAGGCTTCCCTGTCCAAAACCAACTCCCGGAGTTTACTCAAGCTCATGTCCATTGAGTCAGTGATGCCATCCAACCATCTCATCCTCTGTCATTCCCTTCTCCTCTCACCTTCAATCTTTCCCAGCATCAGGGTCTTTTCCAATGAGTCAGCTCTTCACATGAGGTGGCCAAAGTATTGGAGTTTCAGCCTCAACATCAGTCCTTCCAACGAACACCCTGGAGTGATCTCCTTTAGGATGGACTAGTTGGATCTCCTTGCAGTCCAAGGGACTCTCAAGAGTCTTCTCCAATACCACAGTTTAAAAGCATCAATTCTTTGGCGCTCAGCTTTCTTTATAGTCCTCTCACAACCATACATGACTACTTGAAAACAATAGCTTTGACTAGATGGACCTTTGTTGGCAAAGTAATGTCTCTGCTTTGTAATATGCTGTCTAGCTTGTTCATAACTTTTCTTCCAAGGAGCAAGTGTCTTTTAGTTTCATGGCTGCAGTCACCATCTGCAGTGATTTTGGAACCCCAAAAAATAAAGTCTGTCACTGTTTCCCCATCTATTTGCCTGGAAGTGATGGGACCAGATGCCATGATCTTAGTTTTCTGAATGTTGAGTTTTAAGCCAAATTTTTCATTCTCCTCTTTCACTTTCATCAAGAGGCTTTTTAGTTCTTCTTCACTTTCTGCCATAAGGGTGGTATCATCTGCATATCTGAGGTTATTGATATTGCTCCTGGCAATCTTGATTCCAGCTTGTGCTCCATCCAGCCCAGCGTTTCTCATGATGTACTCTGCATAAAAGTTAAATAAGCAGGGTGACAATATACAGGCTTTATGTATTCCTTTCCCTATTTGGAACCAGTCTGTTGTTTCATGTCCAGTTCTAACTGTTGCTTCCTGACCTGCATACAAATTTCTCAAGAGGCAGGTCAGGTGGTCTGGTATTCTCATCTCTTTAAGAATTTTCCACAGTTTGTTACAATCCATACATTCATAAGCTATGGCATAATCAATAAGGCAGAAGTAGATGTTTTTCTGGAACTCTTGCTTTTTCGATGATCCAGTGGAGGTTGGCAATTTGATCTCTGGTTTCTCTGCCTTTTCTAAATCAAGCTTGAACACCTGGAAGTTCTCTGTTGAAGCCTGGCTTGGAGAATTCTGAGCATTACTTGACTAGCATATGAGATGAGTGCAATTGTGTGGTAGTTTGAGCATTCTTTGGCATTGCCTTTCTTTGGGATTGAACTGAAAACTGACCTTTTCCAGTCCTGTGGCCACTGCTGAGTTTTCCAAATTTCTTGGCATATTGAGTGCAGCACTTTCACAGCATCATCTTTTAGGATTTGAAATAGCTCAACTGGAATTCCATCACCTCCACTAGCTTTGTTCATAGTGATGCTTCCTAAGGCCCACTTGACTTTGCACTCCAGAATATCTGGCTCTTGGTGAGTGATCACACCATCGTAATTATCTGGGTCGTGAAGATCTTTTTTTGCACAGTTCTTCTGCGTATTCTTGGCACCTCTTCTTAATATCTTCTGCTTCTGTTAGGTCCATAGCATTTCTGTCATTTACCGTGCCCATCTTTGCATGAAATGTTCCCTTGGTACCGCTAATTTTCTTGAAGAGATCTCTCCACAATTAAAACTTTGTCTTGTTAATATTCAATGTGGCAGTCCCAGGAATCTTTAACTCAAAATTCTCTACATATTTATAATTGTCAATTATGCATGTTTAGTCACTTCAGTCATATCCGACTCTTTGTGACCCTATGGACTGTAGCCTGCCAGGCTTCTCTGTCCATGGGATTCTCCAGGCAAGAATACTCTAATGGATTACAATGCTCTCCTCCAGGGGATTTCAAAACTCAGGCGTTGAACCCTCATCTCCTACATCTCCTGCACTGCAGGCAGATTCTTTACCTGGTGAGCCATGGGAAAAGCCCTTGATGTCTGCTAGATGGCAGGTATTCTTTGTTTTTTTCCTGAATTCCCTCAGGGCTCACCATCCTGGTGGCTGCAGTAGCTGATGACTGTGACGTCTTTTCTTTACTGATATGGCAGGAAGTACTCCATTTCTCAATCCCATCAGGCCAAGACCTGGTGGTTTTCTATGGGTGAACTTGGTCTCCCAGGGTATAAAAGGTCTGAAAGGCATTTTTCACTATCATAAATTGGAAGGAAAGGAAAGAGGCATGTCAATCCAGAGCACAGAGGCCAGGGATCTCGCTGAACATCCTACAGTGCACCAGGAACACTTCCATAACAAAAATTTATCTGGCCCAAAATGTCAAAAGTGCTGAAGTGGAGAAGCTCTGTCTGTGAAGCAGAGTTGCCTTTTTTCTCTCAACCTGTATGTGATCAAGCAGCAAGCCATGTTAGTATCACCTGCAAAATAAGCCCAGAATCTGACGGCTTCCACCGCTTTCATCCTGGTGCAAATGACCATGGTCTCCAACCTACTGGAATAACTAAAATAGCCTCCTGACTGGTATACATAGTTAGGAAATAACCACCTAGCTGTGTCGTCCACACTATATAACAGTCAGGTAGTCACTTCAAATTCTAGATCAGTTCACGTCCATCCTCTGGTGACCCTTCCACAGAGCAACAGACCAACCCCTTGCGAAGCCCGACACACTCCTCACATCCCACCCCACCCACGGCCCCTCTGCCCACTTTCCCATTTGCTCCTGTGATTCAACCACACTGGCCCAAGTGCTGTCCCTCAAGCCCCAGCCACTCTCCAGCCTCAAGGTCTCTGCACTTGTTGAGCCATCTGCACCACCACTAGATACCTGCAGGAAAAACCAACCGCTCTTTCTTTTGTCTGGCTGCTGCTTAAATGACACCTAACCACAGGCCTTCCTCTGACCACCCTATGTTAAAACACACCTGCATCCTCCCTGCTCTCCGTTCTCTTTCACATTCCTTTGTCCAGAGCACCTGTTACCATCTGACACTGTCTGCTCCTGCCAACTGCAAGACAGGTAAGTCTTTTTGCCCAGAACCTGACTGCTTCCAACGCTTTCATCCTGGTGCAAATTACCATGGTCTCCAACCCAATGAAATAACTAAAATGGTCTCCTGACTGGTATTTATAGGTAGGAGATAACCACCCTGCTGTGTCTTAGCTCCTGGAGAAGAAAATCAGCATTTGGTGAATAAATGACTGCTATCTTTCCCAACTACTTCAGTGTAAAACATTACAGAAGCTTTGCTTTGTAAATAAAAAAAGAAACCACGCTATGCACACTGGTCTACCACCTGCTTTGTTTATAAAGGTATCCAAATTCTACTATTGACAGCTTCAATTTTTTTATGTAAGATACAAGCAGAATCTGGCTTAACCTATCACTTATGTGTTTACTATATGAAGGCTTATTCTTTCATAAGAAACTGAAATCAAATAGCTTTGGGCATAGTTCTTTTTTTTTTTTTTCAATATGAGCTCCATAAATGAGGTGGTGAACTTGGGGGGTAATTACTGGCTATGTCTAGCAAAGTATTCAGTCAGAGAAGGCAATCACAGTCCAGAACATTTATAGCACACATATCACCTATTCCATGGATTCCAAAATTTCAGTCACTCATATACTACTTCCACAGTTTTGGCCATATCCATGTCCTATATTTTTACTTATAAATTGATCCACTTCTTTTACTATGCTTACTGCAAAGCAATAATTTCCATTAAACCCAGAGTTGTTCTTTATTTAGTACACATTAAAATAAGTATGGAATTACTAAAATGTAAATTTTTCATTCATATAATGCTTAATTATATTGCTGGTGGTTTCCATTTTACACTCTGGGAAACACAGAATATTCTTCATTTATAAAAAAGAAAACATAATTCTAAGAAGCTTACTGCTTTACTTGATGTCAACAACTGGAATCAAGATTTTTCCAACTCTGCGTTCTGGTTTCATGCTGAGTAGGAAAAATAGATTTTATTTGCATCGCTTTAACAGAATTCTGTTATGTGTGGCAAGTAGAAATTATACTGTGAATGAAATATAATGTGAATAGAATTAAAAGTTTCAGATCAGTGGGGATATTTTACTATGAGAGGCTTGAATAGAAATATAATAATAACTATGTAAAGCACTGTTCCACCACCAACTTAGTTAGATACGGTTACACAAATGAAGAGCGCCTCAGCGTTTCAAACAACAGTGTTTCTGTTGCTGAAAATATCGTAGATCCAAAGGTTTGGCAGAAATTTAGAAATATGATTAAAGTAAGGTTTCCTACTTGACCACATTTTCCAAATGAAAGAAGGAAATACACTATCTTTAGGAATAGCCTGTGGTTTACCACTACACTAGTAAAAAGTTGATCAAATTGCTTAAGTTAGACTGTTACAGTAAAACTCTCTTGTCTGGTATAGCTGAGGGGAAAAGGAATACTGGTTGAAATCATTCTTTTTAACTGACTCACTGTACTGCTTTCTGTTTAGTTATCCTTTAATTCCTTAAAATAAAGCACTGGAATTTCACACATAAAAGTCCTGTACATCCTTTGTTGAATTATTCTTAAATATCTTATTCTTTTGTTGCAGTTTTGAGATGGTGTACAGAAATATAATTCATATATATGAATTATATTGGTATATAAATTATATATATGAATTATATTATATATATTCATATACATTCATATACATATATATTTTATCCACCTGGCTAGGCTCATATTTCTAATAAATTCTCTGTAGATTATTGAAGATGTTCTATGTGGGAAAATCACATCAATAAATTATAGAATGAAGGAAACAAAATTAAGTCCTAGATCTTCTATGCCTCTGCTTTTATTTTACTCCATAGATTAGGTCCCCTCCAAAATAATAATGAATTTAAGTAGTATTAATAGTAGTATATAAGGACGCTCATGGATCTGTCTGCAATGCAGGAGACCTGGGTTCTGTCCCTGGGTCGGGAAGATCCCCTGGAGAAGGGAATGGTTACCCATCCCAGTATTCTTGCCTGGAGAATTCCATGGACAGAGGAGCCTGGCGGGCTACAGTTCATGGGGTCGGGAAGAGTTGGACATGACTGAGCGACTAACACAATCCCTGCCTGACTCCTGTGAATGTTTCTAATGTTTGGATGCTGAGTATTATGTTTCTAAGTCCTATAAAATGTCAGACGTATACACAGTTCAGGCACAATTCACTATCATAATATTCTGCTTAAATGACAACATTAACTGGAAATGTCCTAAGGCCATGACCATACTATAACAGATAAGAGTTGGGTAATTATCTAAATTACAGTAATTTCTTCATTTCTGAAAATAATACTCATATTTAGAGGAACACATAAAACATACTCAGTCCCCTGGGCTTTGGGTGATTGGTCAAGGGTCTTTAAGTGATCTTGACTGGGCCAATCAGAGTCTTTAAAAATTTTTTTTATTAACAGTTTACCAATGGAATTTGTAATAGTTACCAATGGAGTTTGTAATTTTTTTAACTAATAGTTTACCAATGGAAACACCACCCCTGGTGGCTCAGAGGTAAAGCATCTGCCTGTAATGCAGGAGACCTGGGTTTGATCCCTGGGTCGGGAAGATCCCCTGGAGAAGGGAATGGCAACCCACTCCAGTATTCTTGCCTGGAGAATTCCATGGACAGAGGAGTCTGGCAGGCTACAGTAGTCCATGGGATCACAAACAGTTGAACACAACTGAGCAACTACACACACACACACACACCCCGCAATGGAAACTAGACAGGCCTCCTCCAGAAACAATGTCTGTGAGGTATGGAAGCAATGTTTATGAATCTCCATGTTGAAGAAGCCAACTGAGAGAATGAAACTGACAAGCACATGAAGGAGACAAAAAAGCCCTCTCTTTTGAAAGAGCTGATGAAGCTAGCTGTTCCTGGATGCCGCGTGCAACCCAGGCCTTCCCACAGATGACTGAGACATCCCACTGTCTTCCCTGCCAGTGTGCTGTCTGCCTTGCAAATGAGTGTCCTGAATGACACACAAATGACAGATCCGCCCTGCAGGGACACAAAGCATGCTGGTAAGAATCCACTAAGAGTCAGACTTTGTCTTGAGATGATGAGTCCTGATTCTAGGACAAATGGCAAGTTTATGAACTTCTGCTATTTTAAGTTAGTATTACAACTTAAAGTAAGATGTAATGAGCTATTACCCTGTATATTTACAAAGTGTCACCATTGAGAGAAACTGGTTAAAAAATACACAGGATTTCTCTGTGTTATTCCTCACAATTGCACATGAATTTATAATCATCTCAAAAATTTGTTTAAAGTATAATTAAAAAAGCTTTCATTCTCTTTTATCTTGATGGTAATTAAATGTGCAATTTCTTCTGTGAAGCTGAAACAACATGACTCTGTGGTTTAATCATGAAAACAAAAACCTTTTGCTCACTGAAGAGTATCCCAACCTCTTATTTCTGAATATCTGTTTGATCTGTCCACTGATATCTCCAAACCATCAACAGCTTTGTCATAACTTGCAAAACTTATCCTCATGCTTATCTTTTACCTCTGATTTTCTAGTCTAACTTATGTCTACTTAGGTTTATTTTCTTTGCCTTTTAAAATTAAATGCCCAATCCAGATCTTAAAACTTTGGGGTATGCTGCCAAAATGACCCTACATTTACTATTTATGATATCAAAGTACCTTTGTGCTTATCAAAAAAGAAATCAAAACATATAGATGTATATAAACATAGTAAAGACTAACACATACCCAACTCTATCAGTAAAATATGATGACCAACCCCACAGAATAAATGTATTTTTAAAAACATGACATACACAATTGTCAGAATTCAAAGTGAAGCCTATCCACCTGGGGTCAATGGCAAAGGCAGGAAGACAGGAAGACAAGAGACGGGAGGGAAGACATGGGGAGCACAGGTGCTGTGCCCAGGAGCAGACTCTTGCAGGCACAAACACCACCTAACACCCAAAGGTTCATGCCAAAGTATGAAGTAAAACTAAAAGGGATATATTCAATACAGCTTATGTCTTGAGAGGAAGGAAAAAAAGAAAAGTAAACGTCTGTTATTCATGTATCCTATTTTAAATTGATGGCTTTTAAAATAGCACTATCTGGTGGAAAAGTGCCCTTAAATCCTTCCAGACGGTCAAGGTTAATCTTAAAAAAATAAAAGAGGTCTTGGGAAATAGGAAAATATAAAAATTGGAAGCTTACTGTCACGTATCCATTTACAAATCTTTAAATCTAGCCATTTGATAGACAGCCATGACATACCAGCTATGAGAATGGTGTCAAGCAAATGGAAAAAAAAAAAAAAAGTATGCCCAAACGTTAATGAAAGTGGTATACGTAAATGCAAATATGGTCCAAAATCAGGGCTACCTCAGTTCCCTCTGCTGATTGCTAGCCAGGAAAGCAGAACTTACAATAGCATACAAACCTTCATTTAACTGCAGAAGGAATAGGCTGCTCTTCTTCTTCTGTGAGAGCAAGTATGGATCATGACAGTCAAGTCTCTGCTTCCTGTCCTTCATCCCTCTTCCTACACCGTGTGCAGAAGCGTGTGCAGAAGCATGAACAAGCAGGGAATGGCTCGAAGGCAGCCTGCCAGGACAGCTTCCCTGTCTGACACCTATACTACAACTATTTGAAGATCTTTTCAGAATTTTTACAGACATTTCTAATCATTAAGTGTGCTAAGTCTTTTCCAGTTATAGAAGCAAAAGACATAATTCACAAATATCAACACTTTGAGGCATTTTCTGAAACCCTAGCAATTATTCTATTCAAGGCCTTCACACGAAATTAACAAAATTTTATTGCCCTTTTGCTAAGTTAAGTTGCTTCAGTCATGTCCGACTCTGTGCGACCCCATAGACGGCAGCCCACCAGGCTCCGCCATCCCCGGGATTCTCCAAGCAAGAACACGGGAGTGGGTTGCCATTTCCTTCTCCAATGCAAGAAAGTGAAAAGTGAAAGTGAAGTCGCTCAGTCGTGTCCAACTCTTAGCAACCCCATGGACTGCAGCCAACTAGACTCCTCCGTCCATGGGATTTTCCAGGCAAAAGTACTGGAGTGGGTTGCCATTGCCCTTTTAACCATAATGAAATAAGCTAAACAATCTGAGAAAGGGTAAATGAGAAACTGCAAGGACTTTCAAAGACACCTTTTCTTTTTCTGTAAAGGAGTAAATTTTTGGACAACCAAGGTAGTTTTCAGAACACCTGATATATAAAAGAAAAAGAATACAAAGCAGATCAGGCCTCTGTTCTCAAAGTGTTTAAAATTTAAGTAAAAAAGAACACACAGGATGCAACAGAACAGTGGGCTGAAGTCCAAAGAGCTGAAATTGAGTCCTATGTCTTAGACTCTGTCACTTACTAGTGGCATGTATCACTTTCAGTGCCTCACTCAGAGTCTGAGCTCAGTTTCAGGTTCTCAGAGGACAAATAAAAATATATATGAAAGCACTTTGCACACTCTAAAAATTATAAATCAATCCTGGGTCTATCAGTGATAATGAATAAAAGCCACTGTCATTGCAGGCTTGATGAATTATGTATGACCTGCCAATCCTACATTTTAATATTTCACCAAATAACTGAAAATCAGGGAAATCATGGGAAGCCTCTACAATTCAATAAAGTGAAAAATTAGAACTCTACATGGAGAACATTGAGTTTGGGTTTTGTTTTTTTTTTTTAATTTCAGGTGACATCATTATATAAAAATGTTGGCATGTAGGCAAGCATATCTAGCTTGTTTCTAATAAATGTTAACCTAGCACATACCAGAAACGTAATCCATACTCGTATATGTGGAATTTTGGCATTTATTTATCTGAGATAATGAAAGGAACTGGATTACTTCACAGATAATCGGACTTAAGCATATAACAGCATCAATGCCAGAAACTCAGAGACTAATCAATATCATCTACGGACAGCATATGTGCAATGCAAAACTTTATAGCAAATTTTCCATTTAACAAAGGAAAATCTTGCATTGAGAGAAATAAGGATGTGCCATTTCCTCAACATTTAAAATATTCTTCAATTTCATGAATTCTTGGTTCAAAGGAGTGGAGAAAGACTTGGGCTCTCACATGTCAAAATGTAATGAGAAAACTGTTAATGGATTACTGCATTAATTGCCTGTTTAAATAAGAAGAAACTGAAAAATCTAATTTCAAAACTTGTAATACCTGTGTTCTTCCCTAAGTTTCGTAAGATACTAAACTACTACACCTACAGCACTTAATAGAGCATTTCACATACTGTATTATAACATATGTTTTGCTATTGTTGTACAGTTTTTACTTTAAAAAGTCTTAGTCTGTACCTGTATGGATTATGTGAAGGCTGTGAAGCCCAAAAGCCTGGCGTTGAACACTTGTGTACCACTCATCGTATGTGACTTTGACTTTTCTCCTCTTTAAAATGATCTGTTAATAACATACACCTGAGAGGGTTGCTCGAAGATTAAATTTGTGCCTGTCCTCAGTCACGTCTATCTCTTTGCAACCCCATGGACGGTAGCCCACCAGACTCCTCTGTCCATGGGATTTCTCAGGTAAGAATACTGGAATGGATTATCGTTTTCTTCTTTCAGGGTAACTTCCCCACCGAGATTGGACCTGTGTTTCCTGCATTAGCAGGAAGAGTCTTCACCACTGAGCCACCAGGGAAGCCCTCTAAAAACCCATATAAGAGACCAAAATCTTACATCAAAAATCAAGTAACTTATATTTGACACAATTTTCCCTTTTTTAATGCCAATCTAAAACTATTTTGATTTCATCCCTTATTAACTCTTGTATAGGACTGATTATGGGGTTCCCCTTGATGGCTCAGTGGTAAAGAATCCATCTACCAATGAAGGAGACAAGGGTCCGGTCCCCGGGTTGGGCCGATCCCTTGGAGAAGGAAATTGCAACCGACTCCAATAATCTTGCCTGGGAAATCCCAGGGGCTGAATAGCCTGGTGGGCTACAGTCCATGGGATCACAAGAGTTGAACACGACTTAGAGACCAAATAACAACAACAACAGGACTGATTATGCTTTTTTTAAAAAAGTATAACAACAACAACAACAACGTATAACAAGGGAAAAGTTTCAATACTCTTACAAAGGAAGTAATTATTAAAGTTATACATTTTCCCTCCTAGTATCTCATCTTTTTGCTGTTGTTGTTTCCAAAGATTGCCTTGACACCTAGCCCATTTCAGTAAAGTACTTTCATTGCCCTAGAATAAAAAAAGATTAACACTGGCACTGAGGAGAAAGAATATAAATCCCAAGAAACCCGTCCACCACGGCTTGGCACTGGCCATGGGTGCTTGCCATCCACCCCTACAAGGATTAAATCACGCACTGCAGCAGCTGCCGACCTCCAACAGCCCCAAAGGAGTTCCAGGTGGAGAGCAGGACGAGGCCCTCTGTGCTCCCAGAAACGGGCAGGATGGGTCTTCAGACAGTTAGATATTCTCAGGAGCTGGTTTTCTAAGCCCAGTTCTTGTATCTCCTCATGTCTAGAAAAACACTAAAATCCTTCACGGTGACAACTTTCTTGTGACAAGCAGCAGCTTCACGAGGCCAGCAGAAACTTCCTAAAAAATACATGTGCTTGATTCCATGTACTGCCCCTTTAACAAAATCACATATATACCAACCTTCCCCCTTTCCTCTTTGGAGCAGTCTCTCAGAGCTATCTGAGGTGCTGTCTCCCAGGCTGTAGTCCTCCTATGAAAGTGAAAAGTTAAAGTGAAGTTGCTCAGTCGTGTCCGACTCTTTGAGACCCCATAGGCTGTAGCCTTCCAGGCTCCTCTGTCCATGTGATTTTCCAGGCAATAGTACTGGAGTGGGTTGCCATTTCCTTCTCCAGGGGATCTTCCCAACCTAGGGCTCAAAACCGGGTCTTCCGCATTGTAGACAGACGCTTTACCGTCTGAGCCACCAGGGAAGTCCCCAATAAAACTTAACTCGCAACTCTCACGTTGTGTATTTTTTTTAAGTCAACAAACCTAAAGCAAAATTTGTAACTCACACAGGTCCAATGTAAATGTTAAATGCTATGGGTAATAACAGTCAAAATAAGAGGTTTCTTACATTAATCAAAATGAAAACTATAAGAAACAAATTCACCTGAATAAACTGTTCATGGTAAACACAAGCTACAATATTCCAAAGCTGCGGCTTCCTTAACTGGAGACAAAGTTGGCTTTGTTTCCTTAATTGGAGACAAAACCTACATTGCTACGCACACACATCCACACCCAAAACAACCGAACAATACACGTACACACCAAAAATTTTCTTTGTCAAGGTGAGGGACTGAGAATCCCCAGAAAGTGAGGGCCCCAGAGGCAGGGGTGGAGGAGCAGCATAGAGTGAACCAGATGATGTGGAGCCTCTATCCTGAAAGAAGGCGGAAGCCACTGGTCCACAGCCTGGGAGTTGCTATTTATTATCACTCGACATCTCCACTAAGACCAGGAGAATAAACGGGACTTTGAAGAAGCTGTCCAAACAGCTTTCTCCTGATTCTGCTACAGATCCACACCTCCTTTGCTGATTCTACCCCATCTGAACAAAGTCTGGATTCTACACCTCAGGGCTTGACCCTCCCATCTCGTCTCTTCTGTCTGCACGCTCACAGACTGGGTGAGCTCATACATTCCCACAGCTTTAAACACTCTCAACATGTTGACAATGTCTAAATTTATATCTCCAGTTCCACCTGCTCCCCTGAACTCCAGACTCATATATCCATACACTCCTTTGACAAGGTTACTTGGATATCCAGTAGGCATCTAAATAGATCCAACATTTAACCATTTCTTCCTCATCTCCTTCATCCCAATAAATGGCAACATATTCTATCAGCTACATTAGTTTTATTTCTAGCATTTACCTCCCTCAGATTTAATTTGTTGACATGTCTGTTTCTTCCCAGCAGACTGCAAACTGCATGAATGCAGCTATTTCTATTGTAATACATAAGAACCAAAGGAGACTGATTTAAACTGTATGGAAAGTGCAGGCCCCCACAAGGTACAGGAGGTGAAGTCTGGAGGAGAAAATGGAAACTCTCATGAAAGGATACGAATAAGGATGCTCAAGGCAGAAGAAATGATGAATGCAAAGGTCTAAATTCAAATGAGGCTTGTAGAGAGACACACACACTAGAAGCAGAAAGAAAACCCAGCAGGATGGAGAATAGGAAAACAGAGGAAAAGTACTGAGAAGGCAGGAATGGCAGGAGAAGGAGCGAAGGATAGTTTCAGAGATTCTGGGAGAGGGGATGTCAAGACCAAAGGCCGACAGGAGAAAGGGTCAAATTCAGCGCTTCAACAGAAATGACAAAGAGAAGGCTACCAAGATCTCTTCTGGAGGGCTTCAACTGAGCATTTCATTATTCTCCAGAGGGGTCTCTTGATATGTTAATATTAATTTTGAACAGTCTGGGCAAAATGGTATCATTTTCATGGCCCAGTCAGCTGTGATCTGAAGTAAAATAGAGCAGTTCCTATGAAAGTATGGAAATGGAAGCGATCTTACCAGGAAATTTATTTGGCTGAGAATTCCCTCTCTGCACTCGGGATCGTCTCAAAATATTTCCACCAAGACATCCGATCTATGACATCTCTAATCAAAAGCACGCAAGTGATGCACTCTGTAGGGGAAAATCCTAACATTTCCAATAAAGATGCACTTAAAAAAAAAAAAAAGCCTATGTCACTAATCAATACCATATCCTGACTTCGAGTATAAGAATTTTACTAAAGTCATTACAAAAGGCTATTAAATTCTTTCTTACACTTGTGCTGTTAAAAGGCTGTCCTCTCATAGCCACTTGACGGCAAGTGTCAAAAGGCTTCTTGGGGAATGTCAAATCACGGAAGATAGACTTTTGAGTGAGAAGTATGAGAGAGAATAAACTATGCCCACACAAGTTCTAAAATGGGTATTTTCAAACTTTTCTTCATTATTTTGCCTTTTTTTATCTCAGACCTTCTCTGAAACAACAAGTAAGGCAATCAAAACCCTCAACAGGACTTCACTCATGAATACAGAATTCCCTTATTGCCCCAACATTGAGAGACACCGCTGAGGGCAGAAATATAGATCCCTGAAACACCATGAGCTAGTAGGCCAATCTCCATCTCCACTGCTTATGAAATACGGTACCATACTCCTCAGCCACTGTTTCTTGGTTTTCTCCCTTTATTCTGTCATCATATTAAATCTCAACATCCTGCTCATAAAACATCCAAATGCCAAAGCTCAGCCTTCTTAATTTCTAAGGACTTTCTCTTTACGCAGCTATACCTTAAGTTTATCACTATGCAAACCAGCGCCATGGCCAAGTTCACTGTTTCAACTCCCCCTCTTGACCACAGCTTCCTTGTCTCTCCTGTGATCCTAGTGTAGCCTTCAATACAATTAAGCCATCATGCTTGCCCTCTCTGCTTCCTAAGGCCATCAGTATCCTCCTGCCTCAATCATCACTGTACTCATATCATTATATATATATACAAACCCACGGCCCTGTAATCCAACACCACGTCTTCTAATCCAACCACCCCCTGAACCCCTGACTTCCCAACTATTCTTACCACTCACAACCCAGGGCTCTGGATACTGTTAGAAATATCTGTGAAAACATGGTCATTAATCTTTCCTGGACGTACTCACGATGTCTAGCTTCAGCGTCTCTTTATCCCTAGGCAGGAGTCCCTCTCCTCTTGTAGAAACTGTTCCTGGCTGTTCTAAACTATTTCTACTAACTCCTCTCTCAGCAGATGACCATTTCTTCCTAACAATATTATCTATCTGTCCAACCAACCAATTTACTGTCCAAAGATCTGTGTTTTAGTCAATCCTCCTCCTTTTTGTCCCAGCTTTCCCCCTGATGTTTGCAGGCCTCCCCTCAGTGCAATAAGAACATTCTCTAGGCTCATCTTCCTCTTGCAAGCTGCAACACACTTTCACATATTCTTTATACATTTTCTAAAATTATAGCCCATGCTAGTTGACTTGAGGCAGGAGACAGATGGGCCTCCAAGCTAAGAAGCTGGAGTCTGTCCCCTGTGGACAGATACTCCAAATAAGCAGGAGCTCGAGAGAAGCTGAGCCCTGCCCAGATAAGAGATAAAAAACCCACATATTCTTCATTCTTGAAGTCAAGAAGACTTTCCTGAGCACGTACGCACAGAAAGGCTCCTTGGAGGTCAAAGAGAGAGGGCATCACCTCATAGTAAGTGATGTCGACCTAGCCTTATGCTGCTTCGCAAGACTCCATCCTGGCTGAGAGACACGTGCACACATGGGAAGATCTGAGATATACTAAATGCGGACTCAGGACCAGGCAGAACAAGATGACTGACCAAAAGAGACCCAGAAGAAACACCGCATCAAAGTGACCCCAACTACCACAAGGGCGTGGCTCTCTCTCTGAGTCTACCAGTGTATCTAACCATACACACTCTTCTTCTAATAAACACTTTGTTCACTACTTTCCATCTCTGTGTGGAAATTCCTCTCTACACAGCTGGCAGGCCAGGGCCTTGTCACTGGTGCCTAGTGGTCTAGTGGCTAGGATTCAGCTCTCACTTCTGTGACCCAGCCTCAGTCTCCAGTGGTAACCGAAATCCTGCTTCAAGCTGCTGCAGGCTGAGGCCACCCAAGATCAAACTCATAACTCTCCTCAACTATTTGCACAAGATTTAACTTGCTCAATGCAGAACCCCAACTAACACAGGAGTTAGGGGCACAGTGGAATATCCACGTGCAACTGATGGTTGGCCCTCCACATCCATGGATTCAGCCAACAGTGAATCATATAGAACTGCAGTATTTAATATTGAAAAAAATCTGCACATACCTGGACCCATGCAGTTTCATCCCATGCTGTTCAAGGGTCAACTATATTTTCCTGGCTCCCATGTAATTTCCAACTTTTTTTTTTTTTTCACGTCTCCTTAACCATTCTTTCCCACTTCCATCATCAGCTTGTGATCTGAGCCATAAGTGCACATACTACCCACAACTCTCCATGGTACTTGAACTTCTACTGTGAAGTTCAGAAAATCAGAGTGAAGATTATACTTAAAAGCATTTGAAAGTGTCGAGTCACCTCCACAGACTGAGCCAGAGTGAGTCAGTCTCCCACAGTGACTGATCTCTACCTAGATTATACCGCATGGCTGCCTCTCTGATGGGACTAGACCTAGGTAGGCTGATGTTTCCTGATAAAATATGGTCACCCTTCCTCCACAACATTTCTTCCTCGATCGTATCTCCCCAACAGAGCCACCAAATTAATCTCTTGTAAATCCCACATTGATCCTCTCCTTCTATCAAAAAACTCTAGCAATTTTCCCACAAACTATAACACACAACTCAAACACTCAAAGGCAGGGCTGGCTCAGTCTCTGTGGGGTCTTGAAGTGCTGGTGTGCAAAGGTTTTGTTTGAGCCCTCCAAGCTTCTCTGGCAGGTATGGCGTTTGAATCTAAATGTGATTTCGCCCCTCCTACCATCTTGATGGATGAAGCAAAAGCTAGAATCCAACAAGACTGTTGAAGCTTGGCTGGAGGAAGCATAAGCTAGAATCAAGATTGCTGGGAGAAATATCAATAACCTCAAATACGCAGATGACACCACCCTTATGGCAGAAAGTGAAGAAGAATGAAAGAGCCTCTTGATGAAAGTGAAAGAGGAGAGTGAAAAAGCTGGCTTAAAACTTAACATTCAGAAAACTAAGGGAGGCTGTCCTAAGATGGTGGAGGAATAGGACGGGGAGACCACTTTCTTCCCCACAAATTCATCAAAAGAACATTTAAACGCTGAGTAAATTCCACAAAACAACTTCTGAATGCTGGCAGAGGACATCAGGCACCCAGAAAAGCAGCCCATTGTCTTTGAAAGGAGGTAGGAAAAAATATAAAAGACAAAAAATAGAGACAAAAGAGGTAGGGATGGAGCTCCGTTCCGGGAAGGGAGTCTTAAAAAGAGAGAAGTTTCCAAACACCAGGAAACACTCTCACTGCCGAGTCTGTGGCATGCCTTGGAAGCACAGAGGGCAACATAAGAGGGAGGAAAAATAAATAAATAATTAAAACCCACAGACTACAAGCCCAACAGTAACTCCCCCAGCAAAGCAGCAGCGCAGATGCCTGCACCCACCACTAGCAAGTGGGGGCTGGGCAGGGAGGCCCGGGCTGCATTGCTTAGAGTAAGGACCGGACCTGCATGACCCAAAGGCAATCTGAGGGAACTAACTTGGGCTAGCAAACCAGACTGTGGGATAGCTACCACGCACAAAGCCAGCCCTAACCTAAGACACCACCAGGCCATGCACAGAACAAAGGACTGAACAGAGATAGCTGGCTGCAGACCATCCCCCTCCGGTGACAGGCAGCCAGAGCCAGAAGAGGGCAATCGCAGCCCCAGAGAGACATTATCTAACAAACTGCAAGCAGGCTTCTTTGCTAACTAAGACTTCTTGGGGTTCTGGACAGTCAACATCCACCTGAGAAGGTGCGCTGGTTGTACACCCAGAAAACTGAGGGGCAGGGACGGGGGAGGTGATAAGTCGCAGCGACTGCGCTCGCCAAACACCTCATCACCTGAGCTGCTCGGACCGGGAAGGGCACAAAACACAGGCCCAGCCGAGTATGCGACTCTGAGGGCTACCCGAGTGCCTGAACCTGAGCAGCTTAGACCTGGTAGGTGCATGCAGCCCAGGGCCGGCCTCGGACGGTTCCTGGAGGAGCAACCTAGGGCCTGAGCAGTGTGGAAAGGGATGGCACATGCGCCGTGAGCGGAAGCAGGCCCAGTGTGGCTGAGGCACTGTGACCACACGCCAGTGTTATTTGTTTGCAGCGTCCCTCCCTGCCCACAGCACAACTGAACAAGTGAGCCTAAAAGAAAGTGTCCACCACCACCCCATTTGTGTCAGGGTGGAAATCAGACACTGAAGACACCAGCAAACAGAAGAAGCTAAAATAGAGGGAACTGCCTTGGAAGTGACAGGTGCAATAGATTAAAACCCTGTTGTTAGTACCGACTACATGGGAAGCGGCCTATAGATCTTAAGAAATATAAGCCGGCCCAAGGAACTATTCAAAACTAAACTGACCCCACAATACCCACAACAACACCAGAGAAAGTCCTGATATATTTTTACTATTTTTACGATCATTCTTTTTTTTTTCTTTTTTTTAACTTTTTAAATTTTTAAGTCCTCTATTACTCCTTTAATTTTCACTTTTATAACCTACTATTACTTTGCAAAAAAAAAAGACCCTAGTTTTTAAAAGCAAACTTCATATATACATATATATATATTATAATTTTTGTGACTTTGTTTTTTTTTCTCTTTCTTTTTTTTTCGTCTTTTCTTTAATATTGTATTTTTGAAATTCTAAACTCTAGATTTTTAATCTGTGCTTTTTGGTATTTGTTATCAGTTTTGTACCTTTAAGAATCCAATCTTCAGTATCCATTTTAACTTGGGAGCGAGATTACTGGCTTGACTGCTCTCTCCCCCTTTGGACTCTCCTTTTTCTCCACCAGGTCGCCTCTGTCTTCTCCCTACCCCCTCTCTTCTCTACCCAACTCTGTGAATCTCTGTGTGTTCCAGACGGTGGAGAACACTTAGGGAACTGATAACGGGCTGCATCTGTCTCTCTCCTTTTGAATCCCCCCTTTTATCCTCCTGGGCACCTCTGTCTCCTTCCTCCCTCTTCGCTTCTCTGTATAACTCCAAGAACATCCCTGAGTGGTCCAGTTGTGGAGTGCACATAAGGAAGTGATTACTGGCTAGCTTGCTCTCTCCTCTATTGATTCCACCTCATCTCATTCGGGTCACCTCTAACTCCCTCCTCCTTCTTCTCTTCTCCATGTAACTCTGTGAACCTCTCTGGGTGTTCCTCACTGTGGAGAAACTTTTCATCTTTAACCTAGATGTTTTATCAACAGTGCTGTATAGAAGGAGAAGTCTTGAGACTACTGTAAAAATAAGACTGAAAACCAGAAGCACAATAATAGTGGGAGACTTTAATACCCCACTCACACCTATGGATAGATCAACAAACAGAAAATTAACAAGGAAATACTAACTTAAATGATACAATAGATCAGTTAGATCTAATTGATATCTATAGGACATATCACCCCAAAACAATGAATTTCACCTTTTTCTCAAGCGCACACAGAACCTTCTCCAGGATAGATCACATCCTGGGCCATAAATCTAGCCTTGGTAAATTCAAAAAAACTGAAATCATTCCAAGCATCTTTTCTGACCACAATGCAGTAAGATTAGATCTCAATTACAGGAGAAAAACAATTAAAAATTTCAACATATGGAGGCTGAATAACATGCTGCTGAAAAACCAACAAATCACAGAAGAAATCAAAATATGCATAGAAAGGAATGAAAATGAAAACACAACAACCCAAAACCTGTGGGACACTGTAAAAGCAGTGCTAAGGGGAAAGTTCATAGCAATACAGGCATACCTCAAGAAACAAGAAAAAAGTAAAATAAATAACCTAACTCTACACCTAAAGCAACTAGAAAACGAAGAACTGAAGAACCCCAGGGTTAGTAGAAGAAAAGAAATCTTAAAAATTAGGGCAGAAATAAATGCAAAAGAAATAAAAGAGACCATAGCAAAAATCAACAAAGCCAAAAGCTAGTTCTTGAAAGAATAAATAAAATTGACAAACCATTAGCCAGACCCATCAAGAAACAAAGGGAGAAAAATCAAATCAACAAAATTAAAAATGAAAATGGAGAGATCACAACAGACAACACACAAATACAAAGGATCATAAGAGACTACTGTCAGCAATTATATGCCAATAAAATAGACAACGTGGAAGAAATGGAAAAATTCTTAGAAAAGTACAACTTTCCAAAACTGAATCAGGAAGAAATAGAAAATCTTAACAGACCCATCACAAGCATGAAAATTGAAACTGTAATCAGAAATCTTCCAGCAAACAAAAGCCCAGGTCCAGACAGCTTCACAGCTGAATTCGACCAAAAATTTAGAGAAGAGCTAACACCTATCCTACTCAAACACTTCCAGAAAATTGCAGAGGAAGGTAAACTTCCAAACTCATTCTATGAGGCCACTATCACCCTAATACCAAAACTTGACAAAAATGCCACAAAAAAAGAAAACTACAGGCCAATATCACTGATGAACATAGATGCAAAAATCCTTAACAAAATTCTAGCAATCAAAATCCAACAACACATTAAAAAGATCATATACCATGACCAAGTGGGCTTTATCCCAGGGATGTAAGGATTCTTCAATATCTGCAAATCAATCAATGTAATACACCACATTAACAAATTGAAAAATAAAAGCCATATGATTATCTCAATAAATGCAGAGAAAGTCTTTGACAAAATTCAACATCCATTTATGATAAAAACTCTACAGAAAGCAGGAATAGAAGGAACATACCTCAACATAATCAAAGCTATATATGACAAACCCACAGCAAACATTATCCTCAATGGTGAAAAATTGAAAGCATTTCTCCTATAGTCAGGAACAAGACAAGGGTGCCCACTTTCACCACTACTATTCAACATAGTTTTGGAAGTTCTGGCCACAGCAATCAGAGCAGAAAAAGAAATAAAAGGAATCCAAATTTGAAAAGAAGAAGAAAAACTCTCACTGTTTGCAGATGACATGATCCTCTACATAGAAAACCCTAAAGACTCCACCAGAAAATTACTAGAACTAATCAATGAATATAGTAAAGTGGCAGGATATAAAATCAACACACAGAAATCCCTTGCATTCCTATACACTAATAATGAGAAAACAGAAAGAGAAATTAAGGAAACAATTCCATTCACCATTGCAATGAAAAGAACAAAATACTTAGGAATATATCTACCTAAAGAAACTAAAGACCTATATAGAGAAAACTATAAAACACTGGTGAAAGAAATCAAAGAGGACACGAATAGATGGAGAAATATACCATGTTCATGGATTGGAAGAATCAACATAGTGAAAATGAGTATGCTACCCAAAGCAATCTATAGATTCAATGCAATCCCTATCAAGCTACCAATGGTATTTTTCACAGAGCTAGAACAAATAATTTCACAATTTGTATGGAAATACAAAAAACCTCGAATAGCCAAAGCAATCTTGAGAAAGAAGAATGGAACTGGAGGAATCAACCTGCCTGACTTCAGGCTCTACTACAAAGCCGCAGTCATCAAGACAGTATGGTACTGGCACAAAGACAGAAATATAGATCAATGGAACAAAATAGAAAGCCCAGAGATAAATCCACGCACCTATGGATACCTTATCTTTGACAAAGGAGGCAAGAATATACAATGGAGAAAAGACAATCTCTTTAACAAGTGGTGCTGGGAAAACTGGTCAAACACTTGCAAAAGAATGAAACTAGAACACTTTCTAACACCATACACCAAAATAAACTCAAAATGGATTAAAGATCTCAACGTAAGACCAGAAACTATAAAACTCCTAGAGGAGAACATAGGCAAAACACTCTTCGACATACATCACAGCAAGATCCTCTATGACCCACCTCACAGAATATTGGAAATAAAAGCAAAAATAAACAAATGGGACCTAATTAACCTTAAAAGCTTCTGCACATCAAAGGAAACTCTAAACAAGGTGAAATGACAGCCTTCAGAATGGGAGAAAATAATAGCAAATGAAGCAACTGACAAACAACTAATCTCAAAAATATACAAGCAACTCCTGCAGCTCAATTCCAGAAAAATAAATGACCCAATCAAAAAATGGGCCAAAGAACTAAATAGACATTTCTCCAAAGAAGACATACAGATGGCTAACAAACACATGAAAAGATGCTCAACATCACTCATTATCAGAGAAATGCAAATCAAAACCACTATGAGGTACCATTTCACGCCAGTCAGAATGGCTGCAATCCAAAAGTCTACAAGCAATAAATGCTGAAGAGGGTGTGAAGAAAAGGGAACCCTCTTACACTGTTGGTGGGAATGCAAACTAGTACAGCCACTATGGAGAACAGTGTGGAGATTCCTTAAAAAACTGGAAATAGAACTGCCTTATGACCCAGCAATCCCACTGTTGGGCATACACACTGAGGAAACCAGAATTGAAAGAGACACGTGTACCCCAATGTTCATCACAGCACTGTTTATAATAGCCAGGACATGGGAGGAACCTAGATGTCCATCAGCAGATGAATGGATAAGAAAGCTGTGGTACATACACACAATGGAGTATTACTCAGCCATTAAAAAGAATGCATTTGAATCAGTTCTAATGAGGTGGATGAAACTGGAGCCTATTATACAGAGAGAAGTAAGCCAGAAAGAAAAACACCAATACAGTATACTAACGCATATATATGGAATTTAGAAAGATGGTAATGATAACCCTGTATGCAGGACAGCAAAAGAGACACAGTTGTATAGAAAAGTCTTTTGGACTGTGTGGGAGAGGGCGAGGGTAGGATAATTTGGGAGAATGGCACTGAAAAATGTATAATATCATATATGAAGCGAATCGCCCATCCAAGTTCGATGCATGATACTGGTTGCTTGGGACTGGTGCAGTGCGATGACCCAGAGGGATGGTATGGGGAGGGAGGAGGGAGGGGGGTTTGGGATGGAAAACACGTGTATACCTGTGGTGGATTCATGTTGATTTATGGCAAAACCAATACAATATTGTAAAGTAATTAACCTCCAATTAAAATAAATAAATTTATATTAAAAAAAAAAAAAGACAACTAAGATCATGGCAAATAAATAGAGAAAAAGTGGAAACAGTGACAGATTTTCTTTTCTTGGGCTCCAAAATCACTGTGGATGGTGACTGCAGACATGAAATTAAAAGACACTTGTTCCTTGGAAGAAAAGCTATGACCAACCTAGACAGCATATTAGAAAGCAGAGACATTTCTTTGCTGACAAAGGTCTGTCTGGTCAAAGCTATGGTTTTTCCAATAGTCATGTATGGATGTGAGAGTTGGACCATAAAGAAACCTGAGCATCAGAGAATTGATGCTTTTGAACTGTGGTGTTAGAGAAGACTCTTGAGAGTCCCTTGGACTGCAAGGAGATCCCACCAATCAATCCTAAAGGAAATCTGTCCTGAATATTCATTGGAAGGACTGATGCTGAAGCTAAAGCTCCAATACTTTGGACACATGATGGCAAGAACTGACTCATTTGAAAGACACTAATGCTGGGAAAGATTGAAGGTGGGAGGAGAAGAGGATGACAGAGGATGAGATGGTTGGGTGGCATCACCAACTCAATGGACATGAGTTTGAGCAGGCTCTGGGAGTTGGTGATGGACAGGGAGGCCTGGTGTGCTGCAGTCCATGGGGTCACAACAAGTCGGACATGATTGAGTGACTGAACTGGTAACAAAAAATAAAAATAAAACTTCTTAGCCCAGCTCTTAAACCCTACATATTCCGCAAACTACCAACCAATCTTCTACTACTACCTTCTAAGAACCTTCTGCCTTATTCTACAAATGTACACAGTACTTTCTCACCCTGTGGCCCCTGCTCAGGGTCACTTACATAACTACCATGCCCTAGTTGTGTGATCTCCCTCAACTCAGACAATGCTCTCTAGAAGTCAGGGCCACCTTAAGGACACTCTCCTCAAACTGCACTTCCTCATCCGTGGGCGAAATGACACCAAACTGTGCTGGTTTCCCAGCACATTTAATTCACAGCCTGACTATTTTATGTACGTGAATCTCAACAAGGTGGTGAGGCCAGCAATATCAAAGATGATGTTTTAAATAAGCCTGTAATCCTCATTGTAACTGACAACCAACATCTTTATCTCCATCAACACTTATTCATTATGTGCCAGGTACTTAGACAAAGCTTTACAATGATCCTGTGGACTATATATTACTATTTTTCCCATACACAAATGGGCAGCCTGGTTCATAGACAGGGGCCTAATGGGTACAAAACTATCTCTGTGATTTGTATTCTTAATACATTTATATTAGTGATAAATGTATTCCTAATAACTATGCTCTGATCCTATTTATTAGTTTATTAGTTAATCTGTCAAAGTAGAAAGTTTTCCCGTTCTTCCCAGTCAAGCACAATCTTCTGAGCCTTCAAGACCCAATTCAAACGTCACCTTTTCAGAAAGTCTCCTTATAACACCCTGGCAAAGTTAGTTGCTCCTTCTGAGAACTATCTTTAATCCTTGTAATGTGTCTTCACTACAACACTAAGGTTATTTAGCAGACTGCTCAGTTAGAATGGGTTTCTTAATGGCAGTTTGTTCAATACTTTAATTTTCAGAACAATTAAATGGAAAGTAAAATGAATGAAATTTATAACTACTGGCCAAATAAAACAAAAAGAAATGGTATATCTTATTAGCAATATTTGATCATCATACTCACAAATCTTTTCTGTATTATTCAGTACGTGTATCACATTATAAAATGAGTTATGGCTGAGTGTAATTCAGAAGACCTATTCTTCTTTTCAATATGTTCAAACAAAGCTTTATTCTTTAAGAAATGGGGAAGAGACTTACCAATCTTCTCCTTTCCTCTTCTACTGCGATGAGTAGTCTTGCGAATTCTTTTAGTGACTGAGCTATTTAAAAGATAATTGCACAAGAATAAACATTACAATAAAGATACTCATAAATTTGTATATATTCTGTGGTTTTATGTTTTTATAAGCACAAGACAGTATATACAATGGATTTCAACGACTAAAAGTTATAGGTAAGAAATGGCTACAAACTGAAGCTTAGCACATACCAAGTATAATATTTGTTCTTCATAAGCACTAGGGAAATATAGTTTATAAATTTAATAAATAAAATTTACACATTAACAAACAAAAGTATTGTACTGGAATCACTTCTAAATAAAATTTTTACAAATAATAAATTCATTAAATCTAAATGCACCATCTATAAGAAGCAATAAATCCAGTTCTATTTGGATGTATTATACTTAGTTAAAGTGAGTAAAAGCCACTCGGTCGTGTCTGACTCTGCGAATCCATGGATATACAGTCCATGGAATTCTCCAGGCCAGAATACTGGAGTGGGTAGCCTTTCCCTTCTCCAGGAGATCTTCCCAACCCAGGGATCAAACTCAGGTCTCCCACATTGCAGGCAGATTCTTTACCAGTTGAGCCATGACGGAAGCCCAAGAATACTGGAGTGGGTAGCCTATCCCTTCTCTAGTGGATCTTTCTGATGCAGGAATTGAATCGGGATCTCTCGTATTGCAGGTGGATTCTTTACCAACTGAGCTTTTAGGGAAGCTCATTATACTCAGTAGCAGCTAGTAATGCAAAGTCTCCTACTGACTTCTTTCTAGAAGCTCAACATGTATAAATACTTAGAAATGGATTCTGTATTCTGTCTCGCTGTATTACTCTCATATCCAAGGTACTTTAGACCTTCGCTAGTCGGAGTGGTCAGAGAATGACCAGCATCAGTATTTTGGGAGCTTGTTAGAGATACAGACACTCAGACCTCATCCCAGAATCTGCATTTTAAAAGGATCCTCAGGTGATTCCTTTATACATTAAAGTTGAGAAGCATTACTTTAGAAAACTATCTGAAACTGTATTGCTGTGGTTTGCAAAGTATTCAAAAACTATGGAAGGACAAACAAAGAAATTAAAAAAGTGAAAACAGCATATTCTTTAAAAATGCACAGAGCTGTGAAAGATGAATTCATCCACATTAATATAAATTATTAAGTAAAGTCAGAATGTTTGGAGTACAAAACTAACAAAAGAAATAGTGAATGCAAATTTTGTTTTGATTTAAGCTAGACCCTTCCCATCTATGTCTTTATTCTTTAGGCTCCCACCTCTTTCTTCATCCACATTAATAGTGAAAATACCATGAGACCAGAAGTTTGGTAATTCTGGCATAAAGTCTATAATAAAGGCAGGTGAGTAGTGATAATAAATCAAGAGTCTCATCAACAAAACTTATTGAATGCTTATAAGAATGCTTTCTATTCAAGAATTTAAAATTACAAACTTGGATTTTTTTTCTTTCTCTCTTCTCAGAATTACTAGGTTTACATTAACTAAACTGGTTTGAAATGCTACCTCTATGATAACTTCACACTGTATTTTATTCAGTTACCAGGACAGATTAATCTAATAAACATATGAATGGCCTTAGAGTTAAGTGTAACTTTTTTAAGTGTTTAGAAAATGTGATTTTCATTTCTGCAAAAATACCTTTAAAATATTATAATACGATACAACTCAGTTTTGACAACAATAAGCTGAAGAGAAAAACATTTTATTAATACAAATAGACGATTTTAACTGGTGTGTGCAATAACATATTATATTTTTGTAACTTCAGTAAAAAAACAAACAAACAAAAAGTATCCAAACACCATCTGGCAACTATCTACTGCCAACTGAAGATCTGTTGAAGAATCTGGAAAAACAAGCCCCATGAAAGTTTGGATGGTGAAAGGTAATGTTATAATGCCTACAGAGAAAGAAGCCAAGAGACACTGAAGGCAGCAGGCACTCCTGAGGTGAGAAGACAAGAGGAGATATAAAGAGTGGTTCAAAGTCTGAAAAGAAGCACTTTTACCCCCAGATTTTTAACTCAATGTCTCCCAAACTTTTTAATAAGTATCAAAAACATACAAAAACAAAGAACCTTACCCTCATATGCTTCTTTTTATCAAAAGCTATTGGGTTAACACACTCTACTGAAACACAGGAACAAAACAAGAGCAAAGGATATGAATTCTAGCAAAAAAAAAAAAAAAGCAAATGAATTCTCAGGACAATACAAAACTATTCCAGAACAACAGTTGTGCCAAACTTCCAAAGGCTTTTGTCTACATTGGGGCAACAGATTAGAAGCTCCAGGAAAGATCTCCAGAGAAAGAAAACAAAGAACTGATCAATATCCTGACACATCTAAATGCAATGAGAAGAAATTTACATTCCTTTTTTTTTTTAAAGAAAATTCAAAGACAATTATAGTTAATGATCAAAAATATTCAGGGGGGAAACATTCCAGAAAGCTCAAAGCTTGAATTTGCTACATGCAATGTCACCCCACTCTAGTACTCTTGGCTGGGAAATCCCATGGGTGGAGGAGCCTGGTAGACTGCAGTCCATGGGGTTGCTAAGAGTTGGACACGACTGAGCGACTTCACTTTCACTTTTCACTTTCATGCATTGGTGAAGGAAATGGCAACCCACTCCAGTGTTCTTGCCTGGAGAATCCCAGGGACAGGGGAGCCTGGTGGGCTGCCGTCTATGGAGTCGCACAGAGTTGGACACGATGGAAGCAACTTAGCAGCAGCAGCAAATGTTTACATAGCATTTACACTGTATTAGGCAGTATACGGAACATAGAGATGATTTAATATAGTATGGGATGGTATGCACAGGTTATATGCAAATACTATAAGGTTTTACATAAAGGACTTGAGCAGTCAGGGAGTCTGGAATCCGGGAGTACCGGAACCAATCCCCTCCAAATACCAAGGAACAACTGTATTGACTCTTGGGAAAGCAAAGTGATACAGCTAACACTATCAAAATAGTTCAGATAACAGAGTTGTGAGTAATATGTACTAAGTCACTGAAATATAAACACTGACAGAGTCATTAAGAACAGGATACCACAAAAACTGGTTAAAACCAACTAACTCCAAGATGGCGGAAGATTTAGCTTTCAGGGGACTCTGAGCCTCATTATACATGTATTGTAATGAATTAGCATGCTAAGTGACACACCCACAGGTGCCATGACAGTTCTGAAGCCAAAAAGCAAGCAGCGGCCCAATTTCTGGAAATCTCCACGCCCTCCCCCAAATAGTTAGAATAATCCTGCCCCTTGTTAGCCTGCGAAATTACCCAGCCTTATAAAACTAACCACTCCACATTTTGGGGCAATCTTGCCTTCTGAAACAGACCACATTCTGCCTGTGGAGTGTGTATCTCTCAAAGTAAATGTGCTTTCATTTAACTAAGACTTGCTCTTGAAATTTTTCCTGATGGAAGCCAAGGACCCTCACTCAGGGACCTGTCCAAGACCCGGGGCATAACCATCTTCTAGCACCCCATTCTCCTGCAATAGTCCTTCTGTGGAATTAGTGGCAGGGACTGGTAGAAATGGAGATTGCTCGTTTCTGTTAAGCTGAAAATAAATCTGTAACTTCTCAAACAAAATTGCAAATAAAAATGCTTTACCTCCCTACTAGCCAACACCACAAGCAGGCACAGACCAGGTATTATTAATTTTCTCAAAGGGTTAAATAAATATCTAGCACACCAAAGCCTATCAGCAGGTATTTTTGAAACACATGAGACAATAACTTAATGTTAGACTGGCAGGGGTACACAGTGTGTGTGTATTAGTCGCTCAGTCGTGTCCAACTCTATGAACCCCATAGACTGTAGCCACCAGGCTCCTCTGTCCACAGGATTCCCCAGGCAAGGATACTGAAGTGGATTGCCAAGCTGTCCTCCAGGAGATCTTCCCAACCTGGGGACTGAATCCAAGTCTCCTGCACTGCAGGCAGACTCTTCATCATCTGAGCCACCAGTGATACTCCAGAAACTCCCAATTGGTCAACCCAGAAAACGTTCACCACCCCATGTAGCATGCCCTAGTAGTCCTGGGGTGTATTTCAGGATGATGAACTCAGAAGTCCAAAGGCTTCCCCAAGGTAACTACTACTCAAAAACTGTGGAGTTGTCTTTTTTTTTTTTTTTTAATTTTATTTTATTTTTAAACTTTACATAACTGTATTAGATTTGCCAAATATCAAAATGAATCCGCCACAGGTATACATGTGTTCCCCATCCTGAACCCTCCTCCCTCCTCCCTCCCCATTCCATCCCTCTGGGTTGTCCCAGTGCACCAGCCCCAAGCATCCAGTATCGTGCATCGAACCTGGACTGGCAACTCATTTCATACATGATATTTACATGTTTCAATGCCATTCTCCCAAATCTTCCCACCCTCTCCCTCTCCCACAGAGTCCATAAGACTGTTCTATACATCACTGTCTCTTTTGCTGTCTCGTACACAGGGTTATTGTTACCATCTTTCTAAATTCCATATATATGCGTTAGTATACTGTATTGGTGTTTTTCTTTCTGGCTTACTTCACTCTGTATAATAGGCTCCAGTTTCATCCACCTCATTAGAACTGATTCAAATGTATTCTTTTTAATGGCTGAATAATACTCCATTGTGTATATGTACCACTGCTTTCTTATCCATTCATCTGCTGATGGACATCTAGGTTGCTTCCATGTCCTGGCTATTATAAACAGTGCTGCGATGAACATTGGGGTACTCGTGTCTCTTTCCCTTCTGGTTTTCTCAGTGTGTATGCCCAGCAGTGGGATTGCTGGATCATAAGGCATGTCTATTTCCAGTTTTTTAAGGAATCTCCACACTGTTCTCCATAGTGGCTGCACTAGTTTGCATTCCCACCAACAGTGTAAGAGGGTTCCCTTTTCTCCACACCCTCTCCAGCATTTATTACTTGTAGACTTTTGGATTGCAGCCATTCTGACTGGCGTGAAATGGTACCTCATAGTGGTTTTGATTTGCATTTCTCTGATAATGAGTGATGTTGAGCATCTTTTCATGTGTTTGTTAGCCATCTTTATGTCTTCTTTGGAGAAATGTCTATTTAGTTCTTTGGCCCATTTTTTGATTGGGTCATTTATTTTTCTGGAGTTGAGCTGTAGGAGTTGCTTGTATATTCTCGAGATTAGTTGTTTGTCAGTTGCTTCATTTGCTATTGTCTTCTCCCATTCTGAAGGCTGTCTTTTCACCTTGCTAATAGTTTCCTTTGATGTGCAGAAGCTTTTAAGGTTAATTAGGTCCCATTTGTTTATTTTTGCTTTTATTTCCAATATTCTGGGAGGTGGGTCATAGAGGATCCTGCTGTGATGTATGTCAGAGAGTGTTTTGCCTATGTTCTCCTCTAGGAGTTTTATAGTTTCTGGTCTTACGTTGAGATCTTTAATCCATTTTGAGTTTATTTTTGTGTATGGTGTTAGAAAGTGTTCTAGTTTCATTCTTTTACAAGTGGTTGACCAGAGTTCCCAGCACCACTTGTTAAAGAGATTGTCTTTAATCCATTGTATATTCTTGCCTCCTTTGTCGAAGATAAGGTGTCCATATGTGCGTGGATTTATCTCTGGGCTTTCTATTTTGTTCCATTGATCTATATTTCTGTCTTTGTGCCAGTACCATACTGTCTTGATAACTGTGGCTTTGTAGTAGAGCCTGACGTCAGGTAGGTTGATTCCTCCAGTTCCATTCTTCTTTCTCAAGATCGCTTTGGCTATTCGAGGTTTTTTGTTTTTCCATACAAATTGTGAAATTATTTGTTCTAGCTCTGTGAAGAATGCTGTTGGTAGCTTGATAGGGATTGCATTGAATCTATAGATTGCTTTGGGTAGTATACTCATTTTCACTACATTGATTCTTCCAATCCATGAACATGGTATATTTCTCCATCTGTTAGTGTCCTCTTTGATTTCTTTCACCAGTGTTTTATAGTTTTCTATATATAGGTCTTTAGATTCTTTAGGTAGATATATTCCTAAGTATTTTATTCTTTCCGTTGCAATGGTGAATGGAATTGTTTCCTTAATTTCTCTTTCTGTTTTCTCATTATTAGTGTATAGGAATGCAAGGGATTTCTGTGTGTTGATTTTATATCCTGCAACTTTACTATAGTCATTGATTAGTTCTAGTAATTTTCTGGTGGAGTCTTTAGGGTTTTCTATGTAGAGGATCATGTCATCTGCAAACAGTGAGAGCTTTACTTCTTCTTTTCCAATTTGGATTCCTTTTATTTCTTTTTCTGCTCTGATTGCTGTGGCCAAAACTTCCAAAACTATGTTGAATAGTAATGGTGAAAGTGGGCACCCTTGTCTTGTTCCTGACTTTAGAGGAAATGCTTTCAATTTTTCACCATTGAGGATAATGTTTGCTGTGGGTTTGTCATATATAGCTTTGATTATGTTGAGGCAGGTTCCTTCTATTCCTGCTTTCTGGAGAGTTTTGATCATAAATGGATGTTGAATTTTGTCAAAGGCTTTCTCTGCATCTATTGAGATAATCATATGGTTTTTATTTTTCAATTTGTTAATGTGGTGTATTACATTGATTGATTTGCGGATATTGAAGAATCCTTGCATCCCTGGGATAAAGCCCACTTGGTCATGGTGTATGATCTTTTTAATGTGTTGTTGGATTCTGATTGCTAGAATTTTGTTAAGGATTTTTGCATCTATGTTCATCAGTGATATTGGCCTGTAGTTTTCTTTTTTTGTGGGATCTTTGTCAGGTTTTGGTATTAGGGTGATGGTGGCCTCATAGAATGAGTTTGGAAGTTTACCATCCTCTGCAATTTTCTGGAAGAGTTTGAGCAGGATAGGTGTTAGCTCTTCTCTAAATTTTTGGTAGAATTCAGCTGTGAAGCCGTCTGGACCTGGGCTTTTGTTTGCTGGAAGATTTTTGATTACAGTTTCAATTTCCGTGCTTGTGATGGGTCTGTTAAGATTTTCTATTTCTTCCTGGTCGAGTTTTGGAAAGTTGTACTTTTCTAAGAATTTGTCCATTTCTTCCACGTTGTCCATTTTATTGGCATATAATTGTTGATAGTAGTCTCTTATGATCCTTTGTATTTCTGTGTTGTCTGTTGTGATCTCTCCATTTTCATTTCTAATTTTATTGATTTGATTTTTCTCCCTTTGTTTCTTGATGAGTCTGGCTAATGGTTTGTCAATTTTATTTATCCTTTCAAAGAACCAGCTTTTGGTTTTGTTGATTTTTGCTATGGTCTCTTTTGTTTCTTTTGCATTTATTTCTGCTCTAATTTTTAAGATTTCTTTCCTTCTACTAACCCTGGGGTTCTTCATTTCTTCCTTTTCTAGTTGCTTTAGGTGTAGAGTTAGGTTGTTTATTTGACTTTTTTCTTGTTTCTTGAGGTGTGCCTGTATTGCTATGAACTTTCCCCTTAGGACTGCTTTTACCGTGTCCCACAGGTTTTGGGTTGTTGTGTTTTCATTTTCATTCGTTTCTATGCAAATTTTGATTTCTTTTTTGATTTCTTCTGTGATTTGTTGGTTATTCAGCAGCGTGTTGTTCAGCCTCCATATGTTGGATTTTTTAATAGTTTTTCTCCTGTAATTGAGATCTAATCTTACTGCATTGTGGTCAGAAAAGATGCTTGGAATGATTTCTATTTTTTTGAATTTACCAAGGCTAGCTTTATGGCCCAGGATGTGATCTATCCTGGAGAAGGTTCCATGTGCACTTGAGAAGAAGGTGAAATTCATTGTTTTGGGATGAAATGTCCTATAGATATCAATTAGGTCTAACTGGTCTATTGTATCGTTTAAAGTTTGTGTTTCCTTGTTAATTTTCTGTTTAGTTGATCTATCCATAGGTGTGAGTGGGGTATTAAAGTCTCCCACTATTATTGTGTTATTGTTAATTTCTTCTTTCATACTTGTTAGCATTTGTCTTACATACTGCGGTGCTCCCGTGTTGGGTGCATATATATTTATAATTGTTATGTCTTCTTCTTGGATTGATCCTTTGATCATTATGTAGTGACCATCTTTGTCTCTTTTCACAGTCTTTGTTTTAAAGTCTATTTTATCTGATATGAGTATTGCTACTCCTGCTTTCTTTTGGTCCCTATTCGCATGGAAAATCTTTTTCCAGCCCTTCACTTTCAGTCTGTATGTGTCCCCTGTTTTGAGGTGGGTCTCTTGTAGACAACATATGCAGGGGTCTTGTTTTTGTATCCATTCAGCCAGTCTTTGTCTTTTGGTTGGGGCATTCAACCCATTTACGTTTAAGGTAATTACTGATAAGTATGATCCCGTTGCCATTTACTTTCTTGTTTTGGGTTCGAATTTATACACAATTTTTGTGTTTCCTGTCTAGAGAATATCCTTTAGTATTTGTTGGAGAGCTGGTTTGGTGGTGCAGAATTCTCTCAGCTTTTGCTTGTCTGAAAAGCTTTTGATTTCTCCTTCATACTTGAATGAGATCCTTGCTGGGTACAATAATCTGGGCTGTAGATTATTTTCTTTCATCATTTTAAGTATGTCTTGCCATTCCCTCCTGGCTTGAAGAGTTTCTATTGAAAGATCAGCTGTTATCCTTATGGGAATTCCCTTGTGTGTTATTTGTTGTTTTTCCCTTGCTGCTTTTAATATTTGTTCTTTGTGTTTGATCTTTGTTAATTTGATTACTATGTGTCTTGGGGTGTTTCGCCTTGGGTTTATCCTATTTGGGACTCTTTGGGTTTCTTGGACTTGGGTGATTATTTCCTTCCCCATTTTAGGGAAGTTTTCAACTATTATCTCCTCAAGTATTTTCTCATGGTCTTTCTTTTTGTCTTCTTCTTCTGGGACCCCTATGATTCGAATGTTGTAGCGTTTAATATTGTCCTGGAGGTCTCTGAGATTGTCCTCATTTCTTTTAATTCGTTTTTCTTTTATCCTCTCTGATTCATTTATTTCTACCATTCTATCTTCTAATTCACTAATCCTATCTTCTGCCTCTGTTATTCTACTATTTGTTGCCTCCAGAGTGTTTTTAATTTCACTTATTGCATTATTCATTATATATTGACTCTTTTTTATTTCTTCTAAGTCCTTGTTAAACCTTTCTTGCATCTTCTCAATCCTTGCCTCCAGGCTATTTATCTGTGATTCCATTTTAATTTCAAGATTTTGGATCAATTTCACTATCATTATTCGGAATTCTTTATCAGGTAGATTCCCTATCTCTTCCTCTTTGGTTTGGTTTGGTGGGCATTTATCCTGTTCCTTTATCTGCTGGCTATTCCTCTGTCTCTTCATCTTGTTTAAATTGCTGAGTTTGGGGTGTCCTTTCTGTATTCTGGCAGTTTGTGGAGTTCTCTTTATTGTGGCGTTTCCTCGCTGTGTGTGGGTTTGTACAGGTGGCTTGTCAAGGTTTCCTGGTTAGGGAAGCTTGTGTCGATGTTCTGGTGGATGGAGCTGTATTTCTTCTCTCTGGAGTGTAATGAAATGTCCAGTAATGAGTTATGAGATGTCTATGGTTTTGGGGTGACTTTGGGCAGCCTGTATCTTGAAGCTCAGGGCTGTGTTCCTTTGTTGCTGGAGAATTTGCTTGTTATGTCTTTCCCTGGAACTTGTTGGCCCTTGTGTGGTGCTTGGTTTCAGTGTCGGTATGGAAGCGTTTGATGAGCTCCTGTCAATTAATGTTCCTTGGAGTCAGGAGTTCCCTGGAGTCAGGGATTGGACTTAAGCCTCCTACTTCCAGTTATCGGTCTTAATTTTACAGTAGTTTCAAAACTTCTCCTTCTATACAGCACCACTGATAAAACATCTACGTTAAAGATGAAAAGTTTCTCTACTGTGAGGGTCACTCAGAGAGGTTCACAGCGTTACATGGAGAAGAGAAGAGGGAGGAGGGAGTTAGAGGTGACCCAAATGAGATGAGGTGGAATCAATAGTGGAGAGAGTGGGCTAGCCAGTAGTCACTTCCTTATGTGCACTCCACAACTGGACCACTCAGAGATGTTCACGGAGTTATACAGGGAAGAGAAGAAGGAGGCAGGAGACAGAGGTGGTCAGAAGGATAAAAGGGGGAAATGAAAAGGCGGGAGACAGATCCAGCCAGTAATCAGTTCCTTAAGTGTTCTCCACCGTCTGGAACACACAGAAATTCACAGAGTTGGGTAGAGTAGAGAGGGGTTAGGGAGGAGATACAGGTGACCTGGTGGAGAAAATGGAGAGTCCAAAGGGAGAGAGAGCAGTCAAGCCAGTAATCTCGTACACTAGTGAAAAATGGGTCCTGAAGATTGGGTTCTTAAAGGTACAAAATTGGTAACAAATACATAAAAACAAAAATTAGAAATTAGAGTAGAGTTTGGAATTTCAAAAATGCGATGTTAATGAAAAGGAGAAGGAAAAGAAAGAGAGAAAAAACGAACAAAGAAAAACAAACAAGGTCGTGAAAGTAATAAAGAAACTACAGGTACAAAATTGATAACTAATACCAAACAGCAAAAATTAAAAATCCAGAGTAGAGTTTGGAATTTCAGAAATACAACGTTAAAAAAAAAAAAAAAAAAAAAAAGAAGAAGAAGAAGAAAAATAAAGAGAGAAACCAAACAAACCAACAAAAACAATGTCGCAAAAATTATAAAGAAAATACAGGTACAAAATTGATATCAAATACCAAAAAGCATAAATTAAAAATCTTGAGTAGAGTTTGGAATTGCAGATATACGATGTTATATAAAAGAAGAAGAGAAAGAAACAGAGGAAAAAAAAAAAAAAAAGTCACAGCAATTATGAAAAAAACTATAGGTACAAAATTGATAACATATATCAAAAGGCTAAAATTAAAAATCTAGAGTAGAGTTTGGAATTTCAAAAATGCAATGTTAAAGAAAAGAAGAAAAAGAAAAAAAAAGAAAAAAGAAAAAAAAAAAAAAAAAAAAACCACGGTCAAAAAATTATAAAATATATATATGAAGTTTGCTGAAGAAGAAAAAAAAAAAAAATAGGGTCTTTTTTTTTTTTTTTTGCAAAGTAATAGTTATAAAAGTGAAAATTAAAGGACAATAGAGGACTTAAAAAAATTTTTTTTTAATTAAAAAAAAAGAAAGAAAGAAAGATTGATCGTAAAAATAGTAAAAATATATCTAGGTCTTTCTCTGGTTTTGTTGTGAGTATTGTGGGTTCAGTTCATTTTTGGCAGTTCCTTAGTCCGACTTATATTTCTCAAGATCTATAGGCCCCTTCCTATGTAATCCGTAGTAACCACAGGGTTTTAATCTATGGCCTGTAGCTTCCAAGGCGTTTCCCTCTGTTAGAGCTTCTTCTGTTTGCTGGTCTCTTCAGTGTCTGGTTCCCGCCCTGACACAAAGGGGACGGTGGAGGACCCTATTTTTTTTTTTTTTTTTTTTTTAATTTAGGCTCACTTGTTCAGCCGCGCTGTGGGGAGGGAGGGAGGGATGCTGCAAACAGATAACACTGGCGTGCGCTCGAAGTGCCTCGGCCACACTGGGTCTGCCCCCGCTCACGGCGCGTGTAACCTCCCTGCCCACACTGCTTGGGCTCTAGGTTGTTCCGCCGGGAACAATCAGAGGCCGGCCCTGGACTGAGCTCCCAGGTCCAAGCCGCTCAGGTTCAGGCACTCGGGTAGTCCTCAGAGGCGCAGACTCGGTTGGGCCTGCGTTTTGTGTTCTTCCCAGGTCGAGCAGCTCAGGCGATGAGGTGCTTGGCGGGCGCCAATGCTGCGACTTATCGCCTCCCCGCCACTCGGTTATCTGGGTGTAAAACCGGCGCACCTTCTCAGGCAAATGTTGACCGTCCAGACCCCCAAGAAGTTTTAGTTAGCAAAGAAGCCTGCTTACAGTTTTATAGATAGTGTCTCTCTGGGGCTGCGATTGCCCCCTTCCGGCTCTGGTTGCCTGTCACCGGAGGGGGAGGTCTGCAGCCGGCTATCTCTGTTCAGTCCTTTGTTCTGTGCGCGGGCCTGGCGGTGTCTTAGGTTAGGGCTGGCTTTTCGCGTGGTAGATATCCCACAGTCTGGTTTGCTAGCCCAAATTATTTCGCTCAGATAGCGCTCAGGACATTCGGCCCGATTCTTACTCTAAGGGACACAGCCTGTGCCGCACTTCCCTGCCCAGCCCCCGCTTGCTAATGCCGTGTGCAGGCGTCTGCGCTGCTTCTCCGCTGGGGGAGTTCCCGTAGGGCTCACAATCCGCGATTTTTAATTGTTTATTTTTTTTTTTTCCCCTCCCTTTTATGTTGCCCTCTGTGCTTCCAAAGCTCGGCACAGATTCGGCAGTGAGAGGGTTTCCTGGTGTTTGGAAACTTCTCTCTTTTTAAGACTCCCTTCCCGGGACGGAACTCCGTCCCTCCCTCTTTTGTCTCTTTTTTTGTCTTTTATATTTTTTCCTACCTCCTTTCGAAGAGTTGGGCTGCTTTTCTGGGTGCCTGATGTCCTCTGCCGGCATTCGGAAGTTGTTTTGTGGAATTTACTCGATGTTTAAATGCTCTTTTGATGAATTTGTGGGGGAGAAAGTGTTCTCCCCGTCCTACTCCTCCGCCATCTTGGCTCCTCCCTTCTGTGGAGTTGTCTTAAATCAGATTTTGGTTACAAGAATCTGCCGGCAGTGCAGAAGATCTGGGTTCGATTCTTGCCTGGAGAATTCTGTGGAGAGAGGAGCCTGGCGAGCTCCAGTCCACGGGGTCACAAGGAGTCAGACATCACTGAGTGACTCACACACACACACACCCACACACACACCCACACTCATACCCACACACACCCACACACACACACTCACACACACGGAAACTCAAGTTCTCGGTTTGCTGTTGTATTTCTACATCCAAACTTAATGATGCCATTTTATACTTTACTTGAGTGGTTTTCTGATCTGCTTCCCTTATAAATACTATTTATAGGCTCAGTACAATAACAGTAGATTATAACAAGAAAGTCGGAAGAGAAATCTTAACTTGCAGAAGCACATGCATGTTTGGCTCCTCACAACAAAAGCTACTCGCCTTCCAGCAGTTTTCTGGGTCTGCCCCAATTTGACAATAACTTTTGCTCCCTCTTTTTCTTCGGTTGATTTTTTCAGGGAAATGACTTCATAAAAATTAAACTAAGATTGTTCTCTTTAAAGATTATAGTCCTAGTTCTATACAATCAAACTGTTTCTTGGTCCAAATGAAGCTTTCAGGTTCATCTTTTGTTCTGTAAGACAATCAACAGCCCAGGGATACTAAATATTAGTAATTTATTTCATGAATTAGGGGCACTGGCCAACTAATTTTTAAACCTGTACCTAATGTTTTCCCTATATCTTTAGATTTATGATGTTGAAGTATCACATAAGCAGTTTACTAAGCACAATATACCACAGAATAAAAACAGGAATTAACAATCCTATAAGACAAGAATAAAACAATTCAAAGTATTATCACATAAATTGGGTTTTAGGAGAAGGGGCTAATGGAGAGTCATTCACTTGCCTGCCCCACTCTCAAAGTCTAACAGGTACCTCTGACACAAATCAGGCAGATTCAAGCTGCCCAGTGTATCCCAGCAACAATCTAGAGATTAGAAGCCAGTTATTAGAATCTCCAATGCATGGGACCCACAAATGCCTTAAGCGACGATGAAAACAAACCTTCTCCACCAGGCCCTGGGCACACCACATATACAAAATGACTCTTCCAACACTCATCACAGGGTCTTATACAAAATGGCTACTGATTTTGTAACTGCTTGAGCCACTGTTTTTGAAAATTTTGCTTAAGCAAAATCTGAAAATATTTTTTATTACATGCAAATTTCTGATACCCAAACATTTTCTCTTATAATAAATTATTTGTGATGCTCCATATTTTATTAATTTAATATCCACATAAATAAAAACCACTGCATTATCTGATTTAGGAGGTTCAAACTAACACTGAATATAACAGCTGGTCCTGTGATGCAGTGGTAAAGAATCCACCTGCCAATGCAAGAGACTCAAGAGACTTGGGTTCAATTCCTGGGTTGGGAAGATCCTCTGAAGGAAATGCAACCCACTCCAGTATTCTTGCCTGGGAAATCCCATGGTGAGAGGAGCCTGGCAGGCTACGGTCCATGGGGTAGCAAAGAGTCAGACGGGACTGAGCAACTGAGCACACACACCTGCAATTATAGATTCTGACCATACCGAGGTGGTATGACAGGAGTTTGATTTAGTGAGAGTAATACTCCAAAAACAATACTTAATACACAGTGGGCTTTCAATAGATGGATTTAAGGAAACATTCCCACCAGCTATTTTCTCTGTAAGGAGAAACATACCAACTTATTCTAGGCTACATAAAATATTATGAAAAGAATAGGCCAGAGACTGAAAAATTATGTTAGCTATTCACATTCTTGCCACCTGCGTGAAGCTTTCCTGGCTGTATTCACCAGTAATAATCTTTCCCCTTCCTGACCATCTGGACTATGAGATTACTGGAAAGCAATCAAAATATAGCTTTATATATAAAATTTAACTTTCAAAAAATTACTGAGGTCAAGAACACTGCTATAGGTTTCCTTTTTATCTCTACAATGTGATATTGAAAAAACACTTTTGGAACAAAAGAAGTCCATTACTCAGATGCATTTACGACAGCCCCAAGAGCATAAACATTCACAAAGATAACAGCTGAATTCTACCTAGATGGTGAAGAAGTATGATAATGGCTTCTATATTTACTAATACCATAAATTCTGAAACATTTATGAACTATCTAAAATATCTATTTCCTAAAATTCTTTTCAAGAAGCTTAAATTCATCCTACTATTTTCAACTGTAGAAAACCTGTTCAGAGTCTGGGAGTAAGAATGAGTGAGAATAAAGAAAATTGGTCCTTGTTCATTGTTGATATAAATTCCACTACCTTAAAAACTAAGCATTATACTCTATTAAATATTTTAACAATTTAACAGCTTGGGCTTTACAGATTTCACAACTAGAAGAAATGAAAAAGAGTATCTCCCCTGCATCTAACCATCATTTATATTATAGTCAGACAATGATGTGCTAAGTATTTCTTCTAGGAGCCTTTCCTCAAACTTAAACAAAGATACATACTCAAAAACAAACAAACAAACAAAAAAACAAAAAAACAAAGAACAGATCACAAATTCAGTGATATACAGAATTATGTTCACAACACATTTTTCTCACTTTATTAGAGTGAGCAAATCACTTATGAAGTTCAGATATGCTGATGAATAGAGGGAAGTGGGTTAGCAGTAGGATTTAGACTTGGATAAACCAAAAGGAAAACATGAAAACCTGTAAAAGTCTATAAAAGTCAGACTGAACCAATGCAACCACATTTTGTAATCCAGATGATGCCCTTGACTTTTCTATTTAGGTGTGAGTGGGTTCTGTCAAGCTCTTTCTCTGGGACCGACTTTTCATGAAAAATAGTAGCAAGGCAGTAAAACATCAGTACTGAACTGAGGTTGTGAGCCAAAGCAGGTGAATTCATCATATCCTTCTGGGCCACATGGAGAAAAATTAGAGCAGAATCAACCTACATAGCCAAGGGACCCCAGCACTACACAAGCATGCAATGATCTAACAGGGTATCACATCAGCAGTTCACAGCTGGAACTCCCACTGAGGGAGTTTTCATTGTTTGAACACTAAAAAGATCAAAGGTAGCATACTGGCTGAAGTATCCAATAGAAAGTTTTGTTGGTTCAGGAACAATTTAACCCATAACCAGAGCAGGCAGCATGGTCAGTCTGTGGTATGTCTGAATAATAAATACTGTGTCTGCAAAACAGACAGAGTGATAGAAAAAATGACAACAATTCTCCCACCAGATATTGTAAGTCTTTGGTAACAATTAATATCCCTACTGATGGGCTGTCCACTCTGTCTGCAATACTGGCACTATTTGCAACCACAAACTCTAGCTATTCTTTTCTGAAAGCCACACATCAAATAAGATTTTTCCACTCCATTTGTGGCTTCAAGCTCCATGGATGCCTAGTTGCAAAGTCAATAAATTGCTTCCTAAACCAACAGAAAAAAAAGTCACAGGCCCGCTGTGGAATTCTGGCAGGTCACAATAATATACACCAGTACTCAGAGCAACTGATCTTTTTTCTAGCGCTTCACAGGCCTGTGGAATCCAAGGTCTCACAAGCACATTTAGTTCTCTTTGAGGTAACTGAACTGGGTTCTCCACAATGTCCCCAGGTTAGTGTTTTCTTTAATTGCCAAATACATCAAAAAGCAAGATTAACCTTGAAAAAAAGCCCCTTTAAATGAATTTAAACATGAATTTAAATTCTTTTATCAATACACCCTGCCAATGCATCCTTGTGTAGCACTGTACTCAAGTGAATTCAGTTCAATTCAGTTCAGTCACTCAGTCGTGTCTGACTCTTTGCGACCCCATGAATCGCAGCATGCCAGGCCTCCCTGTCCATCACCAACTCCCGGAGTTCACCCAGACTCACTTCCATCAAGTCAGTGATGTCATCCAGCCATCTCATCCTCTGTCGTCCCCTTCTCCTCTTGCCCCCAATCCCTCCCAGCATCAGAGTCTTTAGCAATGAGTCAACTCTTCGCATGAGGTGGCCAAAGTACTGGAGTTTCAGCTTTAGCATCATTCCTTCCAAAGAACATCCAGGACTGATCTCCTTTAGAATGGACTGGTTGGATCTCCTTGCAGTCCAAGGGACTCTCAAGAGTCTTCTCCAACACCACAGTTCAAAAGCATCAATTCTTCGGCACTCAGCTTTCTTCACAGTCCAACTCTCACATCCATACATGACCATAGGAAAAACCATAGCTTTGACTAGATGGACCTTTGTTGGCAAAGTAATGTCTCTGCTTTTCAATGTGCTATCTAGGTTGGTCATAACTTTTCTTCCAAGGAGTAAGCGTCTTTTAATTTCATGGCTGCAGTCACCATCTGCAGTGATTTTTGGAGCCCCAAAAAATAAAGTCTGACACTGTTTCCACTGTTTCCCCATCTACTTCCCATGAAGTGATGGGATCTGATGCCATGATCTTTGTTTTCTGAATGTTGAGCTTTAAGCCAACTTTTTCACTCTCCTCTTTCACTTTCATCAAGAGGCTTTTGAGTTCCTCTTCACTTTCTGCCATTAGGGTGGTGTCATCTGCATATCTGAGGTTATTGATATTTCTCCCAGCAATCTTGATTCCAGCTTGTGCTTCTTCCAGCCCAGTGTTTCTCCTGATGTACTCTGTATATAAGTTAAATAAGCAGGGTGACAATATACAGCCTTGACGTACTCCTTTTCCTATTTGGAACCAGTCTGTTGTTCCATGTCCAGTTCTAACTGTTGCTTCCTGACCTGCGTATAGGTTTCTCAAGAGGCAGGTCAGGTGGTCTGGTATTCCCACCTCTTTCAGAATTTTCCACAGTTTATTGTGATTCACACAGTCAAAGGCTTTGGCATAGTCAAGAAAGCAGAAATAGATGTTTTTCTGGAACTCTCTTGCTTTTTCCATGATCCAGCGGATGTTGGCAATTTGATCTCTGGTTCCTCTGCCTTTTCTAAAACCAGCTTGAACATCTGGAAGTTCATGGTTCATGTATTGCTGAAGCCTGCCTTGGAGAATTTTGAGCATTACTTTACTAGTGTGTGAGATGAGTGCAACTGTGCAGTAGTTTGAGCATTCTTTGGCATTGTCTTTCTTTGGGATTGGAATGAAAACTGACCTGTTCCAGTCCTGTGGCCACTGCTGAGTTTTCCAAATTTGCTGGCATATTGAGTGCAGCACTTTCTCAGCATCATCTTTCAGAATTTGAAAGAGCTCAACTGGAATTCCATCACCTCCACTAGCTTTGTTCCTAGTGATGCTTTCTAAGGCCCACTTGACTTCACACTCCAGGATGTCTGGCTCTAGGTGAGTGATCATACCATCGTGATTATCTGGGTTGTAAAGATCTTTTTTGTACAGTTCTTCTGTGTATTCTTGCCACCTCTTCTGCTGCATAGTAGATATTATTTTAGTAATAAGAAATTACTATCACTGTGCAATTTTCTAATTAAGTATTAAAGAACTGGAAGAAATGCAGAGCCTGCAAATGAAAACAGTTATAAAATTAAACTTTTATCTAGTTGACCAGGGACTTTGCCCAGAGTTAGGAGCTGCCTTGTCCCTGCTTCTTCACTTGCTCCATTATTCCATCAGCTGAGCTATCAGCCATCTGGGCAGTACTTGGATGCCAATGCAGATACCGAACAGGCTCAAGGGCAGAATCCTCACTTTGGAATCCACTGGCTTAATATCAAGTGATTGCTTCCTGCTTTCTCTTGTTCCTGTTGATCCTCTAAGAGTACCCAGAGTTTTGCAGGGGTTATAACCAGTAATACAGTCTCCTTTTAAATTCCCGACTCCCGATCCTAGCGCCTCCCTCCACACTTGGGTTCACACATTCCTCGGGTCCCCAGGCACTAACCTCTGGTAGACTTTGATTGATCAATATGGGTCCCAACATTAACTGTCACTGCACCTTTGGGCTGAGATTCAAAACTTGTGGCCAAACTGTTAACCTTTCACTCTTTTCCGGTCTAACCAGATACACAGTCTGGCTTCTCTTTTCCTCACTGGTTTAACAACTAGACTGAAAAAAAACTGTATATCCTGTAAACCAGGGGCTTCACCCACAAATGAAAGCTACTGCTGCTACTACTGTTATAGATTGTTAAGATAACGACTAAAATACAGGAGAATTATGATGCTAAGATGAAAGTCACAATGGATGCACAGAAATAATTCTAGACTATAGGTCTAGTGATTTTCCTTCATACAGTCTCTCTGAATAGGAATAGGACTTTTTAGTAAGATCTGCTTTAAAACTGTCAAATTACCAGGAGCTTGAGAATTCTAATATTTTCTCTCTATACAGACAGATAGATGATGTAGATATATAGACAGGATTTGTTATTTCATATAACAAGATATAAAGTAAGTAAGATTTAGATATAAAGCAAATAATAATTAGATATAAAGTAAATAATAATTCACATAAGTCCAAGTTTTGACAAATAAATACATACAAATACAGAAAGGCAGCCTTTCACTTTTACACAATTCCAAAATTTGATTCCAGCTGCTTTCTCTCATGACTTCATCACACTACTCATTTCTTCAAATTAATTTCATCTGATTCCTAGTTAAGATTTTTTTTTTTTTTTTTCAACTAGAGATTTTGTGTTGATATAGTAAACATTGTTGTGTATAACATGGTCTGTAAGTCACATATATTCATTTAGTTTTCTTTCCGGGCACACATGTTAGTTAAAAAATGAAGCACTGTGCAATTCTGATGTTACTTTGTCTTAGCTCTTGTTTTGTGGTGTTTGACCTGTTTCCCAAAGCCAAAACAACTCCCAATTCAGAAAGCATTTTCCTAAGATGTAGACCACTCCCATTTTGGAGGGCCTCTTCCAAAAGGTAGAGATGCTACATAAACTGGGTCATTGAATGGAACTAATGACGGGCAGAGCTGAACTCAATGATATGAGGTACGGAAGTAAGCATTATCTTCATTTTGCACATGAGGAAAGGGGCAATCAGCTGGCGTAGTTTGTCCGATGATATCACAGTTAGTAAGTGGAGAAGCAAGTATTCAGTTCTGACTGATTCCAAAGTCTGTTCTCCTCCAGCAAATCATTATTGCCAATGGAGGTAAGTGGATAAAAGGTAGTGCCAGCCTACTACCCAGCTATATTACAGGAAATAACAGGCTTATCATCTCTAAAGGCAAACAGAGCCAGAGCTATTTGTGCTCAGAGGATAATCAGGCGCCAAGTATCCGGGCTTAAAGGGAACAGTCAGTAACTTGCTGCTGACAAACAAGCACTTACACCAAATCCCCCCCTCCAATCCTTACTGCCGTCAGGAACTGACCTAACACTCCTTCACATTCCACAAAGCCTCGAGCACCCCCATCATCCCCCTCCTCTGCACCCAAACCTCCTGCCACCACCTACTGAAGCTTCAGACATCTGCGTCCTCGTCCAATATGCAACCTCTCTCTTCCACAACCTCTTAACCCCCAATGACCTCCTCGCTTCTGTCATTTACACACCCACAAGAACACGAAGAGGTCAAGCGATCTAACCCCTCTGCTTCCTGGCAGTCTTTTTCTTCAACTCTAGTTTACTCCTAATCTTATTTCCCACAGTGGCTATCTAAGAAGAATGTTCTCCTTTCTCAAGAACCCAGCCCCAAACTTCCCTCGCTCACACCAGATGGCCTGGCCTCCTGCTTCTCTGATCAACACTGTCTCCATTCATTCTCCTCAACTTGCCTGTCTCAGAGGAGGGGCCCTCTTCCTCTCGAAAGTTAACAGCTCTCCATCAAGCCTCCGGTCTCACCCTTTTCCATTTCCAGCTATACTTTTCTGTCTCCGTATCTCTGACTTCCCCACCATCACCCTCTCTCCTTACAAGCTATTTTTCCTTCTCCTAGTCCCAAACTGACTCCAGTTGAAGCCCATCCTCACGAAAGAGAAAGAGCTGGAAGACAGGGCTAGAGAAAGAGCTGGAAGACAGGGCTGGGGAAACAGCAGACTGGGTACCCACACCAGCATGGGGCATGGCTATTTCATCCTCAAAACACCCTAGGAGGCACTCACAACTAAAACTCCCAGATCTTCCACAGCCATTCTCCTGTTTTTCAAATATTAAACTGACATATCCAGGTTAAATAGTATGCAAGGTCATGGAGCTAATGGCTTGCAGAGCTGAACTTTAAATTCAGAGTAGCTCACCTGAAACTTACACAATGTCCGTCTACTCGAGGCAGAGTCCCACGACACCACCTCACTGTTCTAAATTTAACAAATCTAATTATACATCCTTGGAATTTCCATTAGGAATTTTGTCTGAATCTCAAAACTTAACTTGTACCAAAACTTAACTCATGATTCTGCTCCACCCCCAGGAACACTGGCCACATATAAACATATAAATGGACACAACTCTCCTGTAATTCAAGTGATGGGTTATCCTCCGTCCTTCCTGCCACACATCCCATCACCAAAGGCTGCTGTTCTCTCTCCTCTACGCTTCCCCAAACCCACGTAAGGGAAACACTTCATCTCTGCAGTGCTGCTACAACAGCCTAGTTACTGGTTTTCCAGCTCCTACAGCTCCAACTCACCATATGCACTGATGGTCAGAATAAAATTCCTAAAGTGCACCTTTGATTATGTCATTATCCAACTCAAAAGCTGAATGAGTGAATCAAGTCCAAAGTGCTGAGGCTTCAAATGATTTGAGGCTTCCATGACACAGCCATAACAAGTACCTTTCCAATTACGTTACCCTGAGATGTTACTACTTCTAATGTCTAACTTAGGACTTTGAAACTACTAACATTCCTATCGGAGAAGGCAATGGCACCCCACTCCAGTACTCTTGCCTGGAGAATCGCATGGACGGCGGAGCCTGGAAGGCTGCAGTCCATGGGGTCACTGAGGGTCGGACATGACTGAGCGACTTCACTTTTACTTTTCACTTTCATGCATTGGAGAAGGAAATGGCAACCCACTCCAGTGTTCTTGCCTGGAGAATCCCAGGGACGGGGGAACCTGGTGGGCTGTCATCTATGGGGTTGCACAGAGTCGGACACGACTGAAGTGACTCAGCAGCAGCAGCAGCAGCAACATTCCTATAGTATCCCGCTTCCATGTCTTTCCTTTAATACACATATCCTAAACTGGCCCTTACCTAGACATTAGGACCCAGTTAAAATATCACCTTTCCGAGCATCTTCTGATGTCCCTTTTTCCAGCTCTGGGGATCTCACAGCATTTCTGTTACTATTATACCTAAAGCACTCAGCACATTCTCTTGAGTATTACAATGATTGTATCATAAAGCTATTTTTAGACCCCCTTCTATTTTCTAAGCTTAACAAGGATACACGAAGATCCTATTCATGTTTGTATGTACCAGAAAAGGTTCTTTGCATTCAGAAAATATTGTTAGTAGGGAATTTTAAAGAATCCAACATCTATATGAACACAAACTAAGTTACATCTTACATGTGATTTTAATTTGAAAAGCTGATTGTGTTTTTCATCCCCAAGAAATCTGCACAGCATCTACACTAGCCCATGAACACTGTCTCTCATTCTAAAATAGATAGGCAGTTAGGCAGATATTTTGTCTGCATAAACCAAAACTTTTTCTAGGTTGTGAAGGAAAATGGAGCAACAGATGACCAGGTTTCCCCACAAACACATGGCTTCTATGGCCTCACTGGCTCCAATAGCAAAATGCTGGGCATCAGGGGTCTGGTGACCCACAGAGCACACCTCTGGAACAGACTTCTTCCCAGTTTTAGTACCTTCCTCAGCTGTGCCTCCTTCCCTTGGTATAAAGCACACATATATTGTTTAGAGTAATGGTTTCCACAGGCTAGGTAAGACACTAAGTATCTCCATAAAATGAAAGGCTCCTAAACTCTCAACCCAGGGGATTCTACCCTAGTTCACATCTGGGGGTGGAGCTCAAGAATCAACATTTTAAGGCTCCCCATTGGTGACTCTGATGGTATGCAGCTGACAATTGTTGACTTTGGTGGGTTGGGGTAGGAAGGCATGCTTTGGATGAGGAATTAAAGTAGTATATACATATGTATGTGTGTGTGTGATTTTTTAAACTGAGGTTTGTAACACTGTCCTTGAGAGCAAATCTGTACTTTCAACGGCAGAAGTAGACTCATAGCCCTCACTGTTCTGGAGGACACACACACTAGGTCTGAGTCCTAAGACTCGGGAAGGCCCCAGACCTCCTCTCCCTACAGCCCTCCAACCATGACTCAGCACCCATCATTCTCCCAATGACTGGGAGATTACTCCAGTTTAGCTCTTGTCCCAGCCACATATTCCTTGATAACTATCCAGGGTGAGCTTTTCTTTCCTTTACAGGCCTGTTATTTAACTGCTTTCTTGCATTCTTCCTCCCAAATCTGTGTCCATTGCTCCTTGTTGCCCCTGCCTTTTGTCAGTGAGTTTTCCATCAGTCTCTGAGTGCCCATGCCCTGCCTTCTAACTCACTTATTTCAGACAGAGTCTTCAGGACTGTTGCCTGTCTGGTCCAAACCTCTTACGTCAGAACTGAACTGTAACTTTTATGATTTCATTCACATTCAGAAAGGTTCTCTTCCAGTCCATTAAAAAATGCTGACGAAGGCAATCTCTGACTCAACTCTGAACTGGCCAAGACTTCCGTGCTATAATTTATCACATATACTCAGTCCAGAATTAACTTCTTATAAAGGCAGCTTCAATCAAGCCTGAAGTGTCTCCTGAGGACATGCAAACTAAACTTGAGACTATGTGGCTAAGCCCTCTGTGATATTCTCTGGAAACCAATCCTTGTACTCTGACTAGGAAGGCACCTTTATGTCTTTTGCACCAGTTGGTTCAAATCTAGAAACAGGTCAATGCTCACATGATCATGCAAATTTTATTGATCACACAGGGAATGGAGGGTAAAATGAAGTTCATTTTATAGGCAGTTTACAGTAAAATCACTATCTTAAAATTAGGTACCTGTATATTAAAAATGCTGAAGAAAACTTTTAAGCAATCTCCTTTCTCTTTGTATCTCTACAGCACTTATTGTCGAACTTAATACATAATAAAGTTATATATTTTATCATCTAACTCCTCTAACAAATGGCAAACCCATTAGGGTGGGGATGTTTTCTTTCTCTTTTGCACATTGATGTGTCTCCAGCACCCAAACAGTGTCTAACAAATCACACGTGCTTTACTGAATGAATGGACAAGTAAACTCACAAAGTGCATTACCTAGGAGCCAGGCAATCAAGGTTCTAATACTTGTGTGACTTTATAAAATCATTTCGCCTAAGTCAACATGAAAAGACCCTGATGCTGGGAAAGATTGAGGGCAGGAGGAGAAGGGGACGACAGAAGATGAGGATGGTTGGACGGCATCACCGACTCAATGAACATGGGTTTGGGTGGACTCCGGGAGTTGGTGATGGACAGGGAGGCCTGGCGTGCTGTGGTTCATGGGGTTGTAAAGAGTCAGACACAACTGAGCGACTGAACTGAACTGAAATCAACATGACAGATTTAGCTCTCATATTCTCCAAGGTCTCTTTCTACTCTAAGATATTAAGCTTGGGATTCTAAGAAACCAAGCTAACATTTCTGTTAGAAGCAGTGTTTTCTGAAAACTTAAAAAAAAAAAAAATAGTAATAAAAATAGCTTGTGCAACTTCCCACTCTCACAGGTACATAAAGGAAGTACAAGAATTATCCTAGAACTAAAGAAATGAAGCTCCCAAATAGAAAAATATATACTCCACACCAAGAAGATAACTGTGACACAATACTGTCCTCAAAAGCTGTTTTCAAAGTGGATATAGAATTTACACAGTGGATAAACTCTATTAAGCAAAGCAGAAATTGAACCAACAAAAGTGCAAACTATGCACCTACCATACACATGGGCCATGGCTTACCTTTCCGATACCTGATATTTACTGACATGCAATAAAACATATTTCTGTTATTATGCAAAAAATTATGATGAAAATGTCATCAAGAGTATGCCTTCCTTCAGACTTAAAAGTATAAACTAATCATATGGTTCCAAGGCCATTCTATTCATACTTCAAAGAAATATACTCCAAAAGTGGTTCTGTGGCTCAGTGCAAGTGCATTAAAACAAACCAACCAAGTATTCACATTATTAAGCTCTAAAGCCAAGCTTCCCATGCCCTATCTTTGTTATTGAGTCCAAAGTCACTCTGCTTGCTGCAAGACAGACCAATAAACTGGAAACGAAGTAGTGGGGCAAGGGATAATGACTTTATTTAGAAAGTCAGCAGACCGACAGGATGGTAGACTAGGATCAAAAAGTAACCATCTTATCCGGGTCTGGATGCCAGTTTCGAAAAGAGAGGGAAGGAGGTAAGGAAGAAAAGTAAAAGGACATTAATTGTGCAAATATCTCCTGGAATATGCAGAATCGGAATAGAGATGTGTTAAGCTCTTCTTTCTCACAGCCTTTCAGCAGTGGACAGGGTCAGGCTAGTTCCCTGAACAAAGGCACTTCGGTTCACCATTCAGGCAGAGGGGTATGGTTCCCCGAGGTTGAACATTATGTATAGACACCATAACAAAAGCAACAGGAAGCAACATGGAGTCAGTTTCTTCTTCCCTGTAACATTTTCTCCTGCGCATAAACCCAGAGAAATGGTCAAGTACAACATTGTAAGAAAGTTCATCTGGGGCAGCCTTCTTAAATGTTCCATAAGGCAGTCAGAGTAATCTTTTTAAATGCAAATATGTCATTTCTCTGATTAATGCCAAGCAATGGCCTCCTAGCTCTTGTCTACCTGCCCATAACCTTCAAAAAACATAATCTTTTTTCCCCTTTGGCTGTCTCCTTTCCTTCAGACTGATTTAAACATCACTTTTCTAGAAAAGTTTTCCTTCATCTTACTACTCACTTAACCAGACTTCAGTTCAATTCAGTCGCTCAGTCGTGTCCAACTCTTCGCAACCCCATGGACTACAGCACACCAGGCCTCTTTGTCCATCACCAACACTCAGAGCTTGCTCAAACTCAAGTCCATCAAGTCAGTGATGCCATCCAACCATCCCATCCTCTGTCGTCCCCTTCTCCACCAGCCTTCAATCTTCAGTCCTTCCAATGAATATTCAGGACAGATTTCCTTTAGGATTGACTGGTTGGATCTCCTTGCAGTCCAAGGGACTCTCAAGAGTCTTCTCCAACACCACAGTTCAAAAGCATCAATTCTTCGGTGCTCAGCTTTCTTTATAGTCCAAATCTCACATCCATACATGACTACTGGAAAAAAAAATAGCTCTATCTCGACAGACCTTTGTTGGCAAAGTAATGCCTCTGCTTTTTAATATGCTGTCTCTGTGTGTCATAGCTTTTCTTTCAAGTAGCAAGCATCTTTTAACGTCACGGCTGCAGTCACCATCTGCAGTGATTTTGGAGCCCAGGAAAATAAAGTCTCTCACTGTTTCCACTGTTTCCCCATCTATTCACCATGAAGTGATGGCACCAGATGTAATGATCTTAGTTTTTGAATGTTGAGTTTCAAGGCAGCTTTTTCACTCTCCTCTTTCACTTTCAGCCCTGGTCTATCTTAAATATATTCTCTTAGCATAATGTATTTTACATTTATAGCATTCGACACAATAGCGACTAAACTGTAACTGGTATTTAATGCTGGTCACCCAAGGAAAGGGTTTCCCAGATGACTCACCAAAGCACATGACTTAAAGGACATGAGTTTGATCCCTGGGTCAGGAAGATCAGATGGCGACCCACTCCAGTACTCTCACCACGAGAATCCCATGGACAGAGGAGCCTGGCAGACTACAGCACACAGGGCAGCACACAGTCAGACTCAATTTAAGCAGCTTAGTATGCACACATGCATCCAATGAAAACAAATACAAATTACTTAAGCCATAGATGGTAATTTAGTGTGGTTAGCACTTGAATATCTAGAGAATAAATAAGTTTCATCAGTAGGAAATAGAAGCATAAACAGGTCAAAAAAAATGGAAGAAAGCTACAAAATCAAGTTTCGTACTCTAATCTCTGGTTCTTTGGCTGGTTAAAATAACCAGCTAAGGCTGAAAATGGGGTCACCTGTGCAAAACTCCACAAAGCCAAAGCAAAAACAAGCCCAGGGGTGGATGTGACTGGTGATGGAAGTAAACCTATGCTGAAAAGAACAATATTGCATAGGAATCTGGGATGTTAGGTCCACGATTCAAGGTAAATTGGAAGTGGTCAAACAGGAGATGGCAAGAGTGAACATTGACATTTTAGGAGTCAGTGAACTAAAATGGACTGGAATGGACAAATTTAACTCAGATGACCATGTAGGCAAGTATCCTTCAGAAGAAATGGAGTAGCCACCATAGTCAACAAAAGAGTCCAAAATGCAATATTTGGGTGCAATCTCAAAAACAAAGGAATGATCTCTGTTTGTTTCCAAGACAAACCATTCAATGTCATGGTAATCCAAGTCTATGCCCCAACCAGTATCGCTGAAGAAGCTGAAGTTGAACAGTTCTATGAAGACCTACAAGACCTTTTAGAACTAACACCCAAAAAAGATGTCCTTTTCATTACAGCGGACTGGAACGCAAAAGTAGGAAGTCAAGAGATACCTGGAGTAACAGGCAAATTTGGCCTTGGAGTACAAAAGGAAGCAGGGCAAAGGCTAACAGATTTGCCAAGAAAACACACTGGTCACACCTCTTCCAACAACACAAGAGAAGACACTACACATGGACATCACCAGATGGTCAACAACGAAATCAGATTCATTATATTCTTTGCAGCCAAAGATGGAGAAGCTCTATACAGTCAGCAACAACAAGACCGTGAGCTGACTGTGGCTCAGATCATGAATTCCTTATTGCCAAATTCAGACTTAAATTGAAAAAAGTACGGAAAACCACTTTGACCTAAATCAAATCCCTTACAATTATATAGTGGAAGTGACAAATAGATTCACGGGATTAGATCTGATAGACAGAGTGCCTTAAGAACTATGGACAGAGGTTCATGACACTGTACAGGAGGCAGCAATCAAGACCATCCTGAAGGGGAAAAAAATGCAAAAGGCAAAATGGTTGTCTGAGGAGACCTTACAAATAGCTGAGAAAAGAAGAGAGGCAAAAGGCAAAGGAGAAAAGGAAAGAGATAACCATTTGAATGCAGAGTTCCAAAGAATAGCAAGGAGGGATAAGGAAGCCTTCCTCAGCGATCAACACAAAGAAATAGTGATCAATGCAAACAACAGAATGGGAAAGACTAGAGATCTCTTTAAGAAAATTGGAGATACCAAGGGAACATTTCATGCAAAGATGAGGATAATAAAGGACAGAAACAGTAAGGACCTAATAGAAGCAGAAGATATTAATAGGTTGCAAGAATACACAGAAGAACTATACAGAAAAGGTCTTAATGACCCAGATAACCAGGATGGTGTGATCACGCACCTAGAACCAGACATCCTGGAGTGCCAAGTCAAGTGGCCCTTAGGAAGTATCACTACGAACAAAGCCAGTGGAGGTGAAAATTCCAACTGAGCTATTTAAAATCCTAAAAGATGATGCTGTGAAAGTGCTGTACTCAATATGCCAACAAATTTGGAAAACTCAGCAGTGGCCACGGGACTGGAAAAAGTCAGTTTTCATTCCAATCTCAAATAGGCAATGCCAAAGAATGTTCAAACTACTGCACAATTTCACTCATCTCATGTGCTAGCCAAGTCATGCTGAAAATTCTCCAAGCCAGGCTTCAACTATACATGAACTGTGAACTTCCAGATGTTCAAGCTGGATTTAGAAAAGGCAGAGGAACCAGAGATCAAATTGCCAACATAGAAAAACCAACAGATTTCCAACTTCTGCTTTATTGACTACACCAAAGCCATTTACTATGTAGATGACAGCAAACTGTGAAAAATTCTTCACGAGATGGGAATACCAGTCCACCTTAACCTGCCTCCCAAGAAATCTGTATGCAGGTCAAGAAGCAACAGTTAGAACCAAACCTGGAACAACAGACTGGTCCCAAATTTGGAAAGGAGTACATGAAGGCTGTATATTGTCATCCTGCTTATTTAACTTCTATGCCAGAGCACATCAAGCAAAATGCCAGGCTGGATGAAACACAAGCTGGAATCAAGATTGCTGGGAGAAATATCAATAACCCCAGATATACAGATGACACCACCCTCATGGCAGAAAGTGAAGAGGAACTAAAGAGCCTCAAAAGTTGGTTTACAACTCAACATTCAGAAAACTAAGATCATGGCATCTATGGTAAATAGATGGAGAAAGAATGGAAATAGTGAGAGACTTTATTTTGGGGGGCTCCATAATCACTGCAGATGGTGACTACAGGTATGAAATTAAAAGACACTTGCTCCTTAGAAGAAAAACTATGTCACCTAGACAGCATATTGAAGAAGCATAGACATCATTTTGCCAACAAACGTCTGTCTAGTCAAAGCTTGGTTTTTCCAGTGGTCATATATGGATGTAAGAGTTGGACTATAAAGTTGAGCGCCAAAGAATTGATGGTTTTGAACTGTGCTGTTGGAAAAGACTCTTGACAGTCCCTTAGACTACAAGGAGGTCAAACAAGTCAATCCTAAAGGAAATCAGTCCTGAATATTCATTGGAAGGACTGAGGCTGAAACTGAAACTCCAATACCTTGGCTACCTGATGTGAAGAACTGACTCCTTGGAAAAGACCCTGATGCTGGGAAAGACTGAAGGCAGGAGGAGAAGGAGACGACAAAGGATGAGATGGTTGGATGGCATCACCGACTCGATGGACATGAGTTTGAGCAAGCTTCTGGAGAAGAAAATGGCAACCCACTCCAGTATTCTTGCCTGGAAAATCCCATGGACAGAAGAACCTGGTAGGCTACAGTCCACAGGGTGCAAAGAGCCGGACATGACTGAGCAACTTCACTTCTCTTTCTCTCTTTCAGGAGTTGGTGATGGACAGGGAAGCCTGCTGTCCTGCAGTCCATGGGGTCCCAAAGAGTTGGACATGACTGAGTGACTGAACTGTGCTAACTGTGCAAAACTCCACATCACCAAGCCAAAACTTAAGTTTCCATGCTGGCTCTCCCAAAAAAATAAGGCCTATCTCAGAGAAGGCGATGGCACTCCACTCCAGGACTCTTGCCTGGAAAATCCCATGGATGGAGGAGCTTGGTAGGCTGTAGTCCATGGGGTCATGAAGAGTCGGACACCACTGAGCGACTTCATTTTCACTTTTCACTTTCTTGCATTGGAGAAGGAAATGGCAACCCACTCCAGTGTTCTTGCCTGGAGAATCCCGGGGACGGGGGAGCCTGGTGGGCTACCGTCTATGGGGTTGCACAGAGTCCGACACAACGGAAGCGACTTAGCAGCAGCAGCAGCAGCAGCAGGTGAACCAATCACCCTGGCTTGCTCAGCACAAGTTACTTACCAATTTCTAAAAATTCCCTTTGTTCCATATAAGGAAGCTTGTATGTGTGCATGCTAAGTCGTGTCCAACTTTTCGCAATCCCATGGACAGTAGCCCACCAGGCTCCTCTGTCTACGGAATTTTCCAGGTAAGAATATTGGAATGGGGTGCCACTTCCTCCTCCAGGGGATCTTCCTGAACCAGGGAAACATCTCTTGTGTCTCCTGCATTGGCAGGTGGATTCCTTACCACTGCACCACCTAGGAAGCCCCCTACATAAGGAAAATAATCAGCAAACCTCTAATCACCCTGAAATAAGCCTTTTTTAAGTCATGTTGTCCTCTAAAGAAAAGATACTGCTCCCAGTTTATCCCTTAGTCTGTATACTCCATAAGGGCAAAAGCTCTGACTACTCTTTCACCACCAAGTCACTGGGGATGGGCACAGAGCTGCTCACCTAATAGGTAGTCAGCAAACATTGAATAAACTAAAGAATATTAAAACATTTAGCTCTGGTCCAGATATTTACAAATATTAAGATATTTGTTCCAAATCATTCTCAATCATATGCAAAAGCTGCTTATATGTCTGTGCTATATTTGTGAATGAATACAGTTGACTCTCTCTATCCACAGGTTCAGCACCCTCAGTCAGATTCAACCAACTGCAAACTGAAAATATTTGAGGATAAAAAAATTCCAAAATTTTTCAACAAGCAAAACCTGAATTTGCCACTTGATGGCAACTATCTATATAGCACTTACATCAAAATTACAACTACTTGCGTAGTGTTTATATTGTGTTAGGTATTATAGCTAAACTAGAGATAACAAAGTATATACACAAGAGGACTGTGTAAGTTACATGCAAACACTACACCACTTTACATAAGGGGCTTGAGCATCTAAGAATTTTGGTATCCATGAAAGCTCCTGAAACCAACCCTTGGTGAATACTGAGGGATGGCTATAATATATATTTTTCCTCTCAAAATTTAGTTTATTACCATGCTGAAAAGAATCATCTAGATATATGCAAATATGTACATATTTTATTTTTTAACATATGATCCTAAAATTTTATTTATGTACCTTAAAGTGATTTGTTTCTATAAACATTTACTAGATTTTCCAGGTGGATTTTTATGTAATAAATATTTACTAAGCTTCTGCTACAAACAAGGTGCTAAAGAATTTTGCAGGAATCTAAATGTGAGAAAACGTTCTGACCTCAAAGAGCATATAATTTGCTGGAGAAGGTAAGAGACTTGCGTTTACTATGAAAAAGCCAACCACTTTTTGTTTAGTAGAACAACTCACAAAAGACAGAAAGGGGTTCTAATGTACATCAATAAATTAAAAGACAATTTTTTTTCTTTTAGATGTGCCTTTTAACATGAAAAGTTTATTTTTTTTATTTCAGATTCTGGAAAAACAATCTAAGCCTTTGAATTTCAAATTAAATCAAATAAAGTTCTTTAAAATATGGAGATAATATGATGAAAACATCTCTCCCAAATGGCATGTTTTTTTAAAGACAGGAACTCCACCTGAAATGTGCAACTTTCCCAGCTGTTTCAATCCTTAATTGTGGGTGGTTTCTGTGTGGGTGCAAAAATAAGGGTGGTAAAAGAAAATGGAAAACAATAATTCAATTGTCCAACTGAGAGCCATAAAAAGTCAAATATGCTTTCTCCACAGAGTTCAAAAGAAAATGTTATTTATATAAACAATTTAGGCATTTGGAAATGTTCCACTCTAATAGAGGACTTCCTGATTTATATAACCACATTTAAGTGGGTTGTAATGAAGGTCTGTAATAACTGATGGATTTTCTTTTGACTCAGCAAATGAGAAGGTAATTTGTTTCCTAGAATTTAATAAAATCGCAGGTTTTTTTTTTAAAGAGTTCAGTTGTGGTTGGTAATGGCATTGTCTCTAGTTTGCTAACTTTTTCCTAAGAGAGGCCCAAGAAGAGTTTCAGGCCATGCTCTACCTTATGCATCCTGCCATCATCAGATAGTAGTGATCACTATGGATGAGGATTTGTAGCTCATAACTGAATCCTTAGGAAAATCTTTACAGAAGCATTTTCAGTTTAGTAGCTTAATAACTGAATTTTATTAGTTTAAGTTGAAGAAAATAGGTATGTTTTTTTCTTAGCTAAAACCATTTATGATTTTATTTGTTTTTGTTTAAGTGAATTTCCTGGGATTTATAAATATATTGATCCTTTTTAATCTGAAATATAGGCTCCTATTTCTCAAAGTGTTTCTATTCTATAAAGGAATCCTCTCAAAACACACAAAGAAAACTGTTTGCATACCTCCCACACTAGACCATATTCTTGTTTATAACTTGGAAAATTGGATCAAACACTACCTTTCCATGAGACCTAACAGATGCATTCTCAAAGGCAATGGATGTATTTGATAAAGAGTTATGCATTTGCGGGCAGCCTGCAATGCAGGAGACCTGCGTTCAATCCCTGGGTCTGGAAGATCCCCTGGAGAAGGGAATGGCTACTCACTCTAGGATTCTTGCCTGAAGAATTCATGGACAGAGGAGCCTGGCAGGCTACAATCTATGGGGTTGCAAAAAATTCGACACGACTGAGCAACTAAGCACAATTCCTCTAACAAGGAAAAGGAAAATAATTTTCAAATACTCCCCTGAAAAATGTCTTCTACTTCACACCCTCTGAGAAGGCATTAATGATCAGTTTCAGGCCTCAGTTCGTATTCTTGGGCAATTGCACTTAATCACTGTGTTACACTGGTGCACACTTAGCTTCAGAAAGGTAATCTAACAACAAATATTTGCACCTGGGTAAAGCACTGTTTTCTCAGGAAGATACAATAAAGTTCCTGTGACATAAAAGGTCAGTATTTTAAATTCGTCTCCTATAATCTTACCTTTCAGTGCAGTCTCCTAAAGTCAGAAAAGAATTCAAAATATAAGGCACACTCCAGCCAATTCAGTATAGAAAACTTAAGAGTTCAAGTTACCATCTGTCAATATGTACAGATATGATTCACATGTAGAGTTTCATGTAAAAGGGCTTTTAAAAAATATATTATGCTCTTCATTCTAAGAACTATTAAGCACTCACCACTGTTATGGCTATGTCTGCATATCTGCATTCAAAACAGAGACCTGAACACAGACACATGAGTTATGTCAGACCTATCTGGACAATTATTATGAAATATATTTTGATCTGAATCACCTACTTGATGGCCTCATTTCTCCACTCAGAGTTAAGAGCAATAACCTTAGTTGACAAGCGGTTGGATGTTGCCTGTCTCTACCAAAGGAATTTTCTCTTTAGGTGTGTCTAAAGGAGAAAGTCCCCACCTAAAATATTTACTAGCAAACTGCCTCTCCTTCCTGGTAAATGTTTAATCTCTTGAGTGCAAAGGTCATATGGGCCAGGACTTTCCTGAGCACTGCGATAGGCCATCACAGAACATCACTAACCAAGCTGTTTATGACAAACCACAACTGGACTTTCCAATAGTTTCCAAGATTACATAGAATGAATGAGCTTTGCCTCATATTAATGACTAATATTTTTACTGGCACTGGTTCAGCATGACTAACAATATTTGATTTTGTTTTTAATCTAGACTTCTTTTAAGACTTGGTTAAAAGTGTTTTCAAACTACAGGCATGAATAGGCAGGAAAAAAAATATAGTCACTTACAAGCCCCAAACTTGGTATGGACATAAATTCTGAAGTGATACACTAAGATTTACAGACCTTTATTATCCCATACTCTAAAGTGCTAAATTAACCAAGTAAAAACCACCACCTCAGATAGATTCACAGTAATATCTTTGAGCTTCTACTTGCTTGAATGAACCACTATAGAGTTTTCAAAAGACTAGTGTTTTTATGTTCTGTAGAGAGTATTTTATTAACTACTAGTAAGGTTTTAGGGATGGACACATAACATCATCAATTTCCAGGTATGTACCAGGGTTAACGCAGCAGGTATTATCTTCTGTATAATTATGGTTATGCAATAGATACATTTTGTATCAAGTCTGCCCCAATCTGTTTGCCAATGCAGGACACGCAGGTTCAAATCCTGGTCCAGGAAAATCCCCTGGGGAAGGAAATGGCAAGCTGCTCTAGTATTCTTGCCTGGGAAATCCCATGGACAGAGGAGCCTGGGGACACAAAGAGAGACTAAACAACAACTAACCATATAAACAGGTTATTGAGGAGCACTGACTCTTTCGCCAGTTTGTGATCACTCTTCTCTCCTCCATCATCAGTTTCTAAGCCCCAAGTGTCCAGCTAATCAAGTCCTAACGTATTTCTAACTCAGCGTCTTTCCTCAGTCCAGAAAAACAAAGCAGCATAAAAAATGGACAATTAGAACAGCTGTAGGAAGTTAAGCTGGATGGCCTCCCATTGGGCCAGCACCGTGGTGGGCAGATAAAAGGAAGCAATCAAATGCTCAGAAGCAGCTCAACCATCCTCAGAGGAGGGAGGAGGACTGGCTTCTTGCTGCTCTAGGATGAGAAGGAGGTGCTCCAGGTAGAGTGCAGGGTGCTGTGCTGCTTAGCACTTCAGTTCTGGAAACAACTGACCTGCTCTGTGAGCCACAGGAATTCCCCACTGGGTCCCAGACGACTAATCCCATTTTGCTTCCTTCCAAGCCAGCAATGTCTCACTGGCACCAAGAAAACAAACAAACAAACCAACAAGCACATGGCCAGAAGGGTGTGAGCAGACAGGGACAGCTGAAGAGTGGGTCTGATTTACAGGACAGACACAGGCCCACACATCTCACAAACTCCCGGAACAGCTTGCACAGGTTCACTTGTGACCCTGATACAGTAACAGCACTCTCTTTTCCTTACTTTGCTCAAAATCTGTTTTTCACCTTATTCTACTATAAGCACACTGAAAGCAGACATCTTACTCATCTTTCACCCACTCTCACCACCATAACTTGTACACAGAAAAGTTCACAAATGTCTTTATAAGTTATTTTGCAGAGACACCGCTTGCTTATAAAAGGTGAGCTTTTTTTTGTAAGTCACTCTTTGCAGTGGTTACATCATTGTAAGTCTCAAGGCTGCTCTGGCTGAGGATAGTGTGACTATTACTTAGCCCGAACCTTCACAGCTGTCCCCACTTCACGCCTCTTTCATTAAGTCAAAAGAATAAAGAAGAACCTGAAACTGGGGCTTCAACTAGCTGTCTTAAAGACAGCCGAAACTGCATCTTCCCAAGTGGAACTGGAGCTGATGAAGGTAAGGATAGTTCTTGCACTCCATCCACACCCGCCTTACCCATTATTCTCAGGGATACATTCCTAGACCACTGTCCTTGGTAAACAGCTGTGGTAGCCTCACAGTCTTTTTTTTTATTATTATATCCTAGTTATTTTTAACAATTTACAGTGCATTTGGTGGTGTAGTAAAAGGATAAAAAGTGCTGAATGGTGAGGATATGGGAATATATCTATATTTTTACAATAGTTTCAGAGATAATTTTTGTTTATAAATCTCTGTGCTCTAAATTAGGTTTTCCTATCAAAGCACTGGTGTTTAAATCAGATTCCCAGTAGGAGCTAAATAAGTCTCTTGATTTAAAAATAGTGAATAATTAAAAAATAATAAAAATAATAATATAATAATTTAAAATTATTAAAAAATAATAATTAAAAAATATTTAATAATATCTTTCCCCTATGTAGTATTCACCTTCCACTTGCCCAGCTTGGATCTAATTCCAAAAAGCCCTGAAAGCATTGGAACTTAATATTCATTGCCTATCATAGTCTTGGCTTCCCTGGTGGTTCAGTGGTAAAGAATCCTCATGCCAATGCAGGAGATGCAAGTTTGATCCCAGGAAGATCCCCTGGAGGAGGGCATGGCAACCTACTCCAGTCTTCTCTCCTAGAGAATTTCATGGACAGAGGAGCTTGGCAGACTACAGTCAATGGGGTCACAAACAGTCAACACAACTTAGCGACTGAATAAGCCTTCATATCCTGATCAATTCACACCTTTCCAATCTAAACTGCAAGAGCCAAAATAATAACATCCATTCAGTCAAAGTGGAAACAGACAGAGCACAGTTGAGATATCAAGTTCACCACAGCCAGGGAAAACTGCCTACCGTCGACCCGCCTGCACGGTTGAAGAGCGTAGTGATTCAAGTCCCCTACCTCTGCTGTTACACCATATGGCTTCAAAAAAGTTTTTTAAGTAAGACACTTAATGGAAATTATGAAGAAATGTATTTATTGTACTTTTAAAAAGTAAAAGACCAACTAGAAGCAACCTGAGTGTATCAAACAGAGTATTTCACAAATTCATGTATAAAAACCTATGTAATATTTTAAAATCATAAAATGAAAAAGTATAATACCTATAAAAAAATCCAGAAGTATTTTCTATAAAGCTCTTTATAAAGAAGAAATAAATTTTATATAATATATAGCTATACGCAGTATAACTATATATAATTGTATTAGAAAAAGATACACATAAATGAAAAAAATGAAGTTTATAAGCGAAATTATGTCATTTATTCAACAATTTAACCAAGAGTTTACCAAGAGTCAGACCCTGGATCAGGTGCTAAAGTGAAATGACTGAAAGAAAAAAAACAAAGGAAAAGATCTGGCCTCTGTCTTCTTGCACTTTATAGTCTCATTCAGTTCAGTTGTTCAGTTATGTCCAACTTTTTGTGACCCCAAGGACTGCTGCATGCCAGGCCTCCGTGTCTATCACCAACTCCCGGAGCTTACTCAAACTCATGTCCATTGAGTCGGTGATGCCATCCAACCATCTCATCCTCTGTTGTCCCCTTCTCCTCCTGCTTTCAATCTTTCCCAGCATCAGGGTCTTCAATGAGTCAGTTCTTCGCATCAGGTGGCCAGAATATTGGAGTTTCAGCTTCAGCATCAGTCCTTCCAATGAATATTCAGGACTGATTTCCTTTAGGATGGACTGGTTGGATCTCCTTTCAGTCTAAGGGACTCTCAACAGTCTTCTCCAACACCACAGTTCAAACGCATCAATTCTTTGGTGCTCAGCTTTCTTTAGGGTCCAAACCTCACATCCGTACCTGACTACTGGAAAAACCATAGCTTTGACTAGATGGACCTTTGTTGGCAAAATAATGTCTCTGCTTTTTACAGTCTCATTACTAAGTGGAAATAATTGCCATTATATGAGTATGTGAGTGTTCTTTCTTTTTCTAAATAACAATGCTACTATATTAACATTTTAGTAATACAGTCTAGGTTTTGTCTGTGAGGTATGTGTTACAAAACCTATGTTGGGGGCTAGACACTTATGATACAGACGTCACGAAGCGACACACAGGATGACGCCATCGTTCCGGCTGTGGGTGTCATGTGACCCCTGACGCACCATGCCCCGCTCGTCCTGTAAATAGGAGGAAGTCATGTCGCCGGGGGTCCACCTGGCAGCCCTCTCCTCCTTCTGAGAGGCTCCCTACCGACACCTCCACCAAGTCAGGCTCAGCCACCCTCCTCCACAAACCTGAGGGCAGAGGGAGCCACTGGCGATCCTAACACCAGCCACATCCACACCGGAGTACCAAGGGGTGGGCAAATCATCGACTGCCTGGCAGGGGCCTCTGCAAGAGCCCGGCCTGGCCACTCAGGGTCCATACGACATGAACCCCACAGCAGGAGTAGCGTGTCTGTGGACGTGCAGGTGACTTCTCCAGAAGGGACCTTAGTGACGGTCACAAGCTAAAGCCACCCAAGGAATCAGAAACTCTTCCAGCTTTTCTTCTTGAGAGCCCTGTCCTTCCACAGTGGGGTTTGGACTTGATACTTTAGGTTTTCGAAAACAATAAAAATATTGAGAAATACGTATATACCTGACAAAACTATAAACGAAAAAGAAAATTCAGAAGAAGGAGAGAAATAAGATTGTGGAGAAGCGTGTCAGGGATTTCAAAGTCCTGCTACTCAAAGAGAGGTCCGTGGACCAGCCTTCAGGTGTGTAAGAAATGCGGAAACCACACTCCACCTGAGACCTTCTGAATCACAGTCGGCATTTAATGATATCGCCACGTGTATCATATACATATTACAGTTCAGGAGTCTATCGTAAATCCTTACAATATTCTATTTTTATCTGGAATGTGAGTACACTTGATGTATTATTCTCTAAAATGTATACACATATTTTATACAGTCTCCTGACTGCCTGGAAAATCCCATGGACAGAGGATCCTGGTGGGCTGCAGTCCATGAGGTCACAAAGAGTCCGATACGAATGAAGCCACTCGGCACAGCTGACTGCCTGACTCTAACCCAACCTACAGATTGATCCCATGTCTGCAAACTGACAAGTAGGGATTGTTAAAACGTGGGGGAAAGAATGCTACATGAACCAGACCTTCAACCAGTAAAAACTCAGCTACAGATAAAACTTGAGATCACGAAACCCAACCTTTTCACTAATGGGAAATGAAACCACCCGATTCAGGAAGGGACATGCTTTCACCAGGGTTGGATTGCTAAATATGAGGGAAAACCAGATTAAGTCTCAAGTCTTCTGATCCCAGTAACATTCTCTGTCCTACACTAATATTGGTTAACACATCATGACTGATACTTTTTTCTCTTACTACTGATTTCTCTTTTAACTTCAGTATTAAGAAATACTGAAGTTAAAAGAGAAATCAGTAGTAAGATTAAAAAAAGTGAGATAATTCTTAAACTAATACCTTGTATATTTAATAGTAGATAACCAATATGTATTTGTTTGAATGAATGATTCACTTTTGTTTTCTGTTTTGTTTTGGTTTTGCCACAACCTGCTGCTGTGGGATCTTAGTTCCTAGACCAGATATTGAACCCAGGCCCTGGGCAATGAGAATGAAGAGTCTTAACCACTAGACTGCCCAGGAATTCCCTGAATGATTCACTTTTAGGCAAGAAAAAAGGATGTTATCCACATTGTCTCAAAGGGCTGAGCTGAATTATACAATGATTAATTTCCTTATGGAAAAAACCACAGACCTCAATTTTAAAACAATTTATAACACTGTTCCACAGCAACCAGAAATCACCCTTACACTTTTATCAAAGTCAGAATATTTGACATACTTAGTATTTGGGCGGGGAAGGCAATGGCAACCCACTCCAGTACTCCTGCCTGGAAAATCCCAAGGACGGAGGAGCGTGGTAGGCTGCAGTCCATGGGGTCATGAAGAGTTGGACACTTACTGAGCGACTTCACTTTCACTTTTCACTTTCATGCACTGGAGAAGGAAGGGCTGCTGTCTATGGGGCTGCATAGAGTCGGACACGACTGAAGCAACTTAGCAGCAGCAGCAGCAGTATTTGAGTGTGTGTTATCTGTTTGATTTCAATGAAGTTATTATCTGAAGTAAGACTTTTAAAATTATTACCTAGGATATTGAAAAACAGCAGTACTTACCGATACTAATTTCATCATCCGTTTCAGCATCACCAATACATTCGAACTGGAAATCCTGCAGCGACTGGGAAAATTTCTGTACTGCCATAGACAGATCTGTAATTAAAAGTTTAAAAACTTTAGTTTTAAAAAAATCCTAAGGTGAAGATACCATGAAATACTCAAGATTTTCCGCATGTATTTATATAACTTTGCTGCTAATGCTATATTAACCAGAACCTTTTTCAATACCAGCTTGACAAATTTAAACAAAATTTAAAGAGACTACAAAAGAAATGTTTTAGGGATTAGATCTCTTCTGCTTCCAAAGGAGATCTGCCCCTTTAAGAAAGTTTTGGTGCTAGCTGTGCATTATCTGGAAGTCAATTTCCCAAAGGTTTTATCAAAGAATTACTATTCACTACAAATGCACCATTTATATTTTAAAAAAAAAAGAAGAAGAAGAAATAAAGAATTCTACTGGGGTTACTAGTGGAGGTGGGGGGGAAGCATCGAATCTTTGATTAGAAAGTGTCACTGATGTTATTCTACACAGACTGTGGAGGAGACAGGGAATGTACTTTTACCAAAAAACACATTCTCCTTAAAAATTGAAAATACACCTGAAAAGTTGTTTATGAATAACCTTGTGATTTATAGGAGACCTCATGTTAAACAGACTCCTCAGTCCTGACTTCAGTCTGAACAAAGTCCAGAGTAACTAAATCCAGAAGAAGAATAATTCTCTATTCATGGAGAGAATAAAGAAAAGCCCAGAATAATGAGAAGTGAATCCCTGGGAGGCAAAAGCCTAGGATGCAACCTAACAGAGACTAAGAATGCAGACACTGGAGCCAGGCAGCCTAGGTTGAAATCCAACTCATTATGTGACCTTGGGCAAAATTTTTAAACTCCTCTGGGCCTCTGTTTCCTCATCTATAAAGAGTGAACAACAGTGGCATAACCACTTTATAGGGTTCTTTTGAGGATTAATTAACATAACACTTGCAAAGCGTTTAGAACAGAGTCTGACAATAAGCACTATTTATGTTTGTTAACTAAAATTAAAAATCAATCTGACAGTGCAGCATCAGGGCAGCTTTAAAGGTCCCTCCTTTCAGGGCTACTGTGATCATCCACGCTAATCCTTCACACAAGTCTGCCAGTAGGAATACGCATTTCTCTAGAAGTCACTCTGGTGGTAGTGGTTTAGTTGCTAAGTCATGTCTGACTCTTTGTGACCCCATGGACTGTAGCCCGCCAGGCTCCTCTGTCCATGGAATTTCCCAGGCTGGAAATACTGGAGTGAGTTGCCATTTCTTTCTCCGGGGAATCTTCTTGACCCAGGGATCAAATCCACGTCTCCTGCACTGCAGGCAGATTCTTTACAGTTGAGCCACCAGGGAAGCCCACTGAGCACAGCTATTATACATCAAATGATATGAGATACAGAAAGGTGAATAGGTGGGAACACATCACATATGTGTGATTTTTGCCTGTTAGAAACTTAAGAGGAATATATATACATATTAGTCACAAAGTCAATTTTCTATTCAAAGGCATCTCATACGTGTTGAGGTAATTTGGTGAAGTTTTATTCTGATTTCAAAAGAAGACTTTACAGTGGAAAACGGCCCTCACTCTACACTTCATTTAATGTTATCTCCCAGGGGTTCATATCTGCCACCTTGAATGCATAACATTGAACTCAAGCAGTCACACCTGACGAAGACCCTCTCCTTGACCAGTCTTCCATCAGGCTCCTCGGAGCCTCCTTCTTGTCCAGGCCTCTACCTGGGCTCCCTATCCTCACTGAGCCTACCAATCCTAGTGTTAGCACAAATTCTGCCAAGTCAGTGTAGACAAATTCTCGACTGGATATCTGACCAAGTTCCTCACCCCACCTCTGATGCTGAAGTCCTCGACCTGCCTCCACCAAGAACCCTCCAACCCTTTACGTCTTCCCTTAGTGATTTTCCATCCACTGATAGGGCTCACCACCCAGAGGGTTCCTTGGCTGCTTAAATCCTCATTTGCTCTTGTTGCATTCAGAGTTGAACCCGAACCCTCTCCCCTACTGTAACACTCTTGATATCTACAGCAAGTCCTGAGTAAAGTCCTCCTTACCACTGTAACTAGAGTTGGAATCTTTTTTTTTTTTTCCTTAAGAGAAGAACTGTGGCCTGGTGTCTAGGCCTGACACCAGGACTTAACTGTAAAAACCCACCACTCAGAAACCTCAAGCCCACCTAACAATCACAGTAAGGACCCACAGGAGACTAGGTTTCCAAACACGAAGGTCACTTAATGCCCCATGTGAACCCAGAAATTACCAACACCCCCACCACTGACAATTCTGAAGACCATAGGCCTTGAGCCTCAGAGAGGCTTTTAACACACACACATACACATGAGAGACAGATTTTCTTAAGTCTTGTTTGAAAAAATAAATCATGCTCTGGAAAGACGGTGTTACTACTCACAAACTAACACCTCTCCCCAAAAGAGGGACAGAGGTTTGTGGCCAGCTGCACATTCTACCTAAGAAGTATTCTGAATTGAATGGAATGGAATGGTCTATCTACCAGCTCAAGAATGGTCCTGCTTTGGGTTCTCAGGAAGAAAACTGTAAAGAGCCTCCCTAGTGGATTGTTAGTCAATGAGGAAAACAAAGGCTTCATCAGAACTAGACCTCCCCCGCTGGCTGTGAGACCTTAGGCAATCACTCATCCTTAATAAGGCCTGTTTTTCTTACTTTTGCAACAAAGAAGCAATATAGATCTCAGAGGTTGTTATAAACATGAAGTGAGGTCTGTGCCTGGTACATATTAGGCAACTTGCTGCCGCTGCTAAGTCACTTCAGTCGTGTCCAACTCTGTGCAACCCTGTGGACAGGAGCCCACCAGGCTCCTCTGTCCACAGGATTCTCCAGGCAAGAATACAGGAGTGGGTTGCCATGTCCTTTTCCCAAGGCAACTTAATAAATGTTATCAATTGTTATCATTCAAGCTCAGCTCAAAAGGTGAAAGAGTTAAGTGATTTTTCGGACAGAAAGGGGCTTCCCTAGTGGCTCAGCGGTAAAGAATCCACCTTACAGTGCAGGAGATACAGGAGACTCGGGTTCAATCCCTGGATCAGGAAGATCCCCTGGAGAGGATATGAATGGACAGAGGAGTCCATAGGGTTGCAAAGACTGGGACACTACTGAAGCGACTGAGCATGCACACACCAGACAGAAGGGACCCGTGTGTGCAAAGGTATGCAGTTACCTGATATTGCATAGCTCTGGCTAAGGGTAAAGAAATCATAACACCTCTAGTAAATGTTCTGAGAAGACACACACACACAACAAATCAGACTCCTAAGATAATTTTTCAGCTGAGCTGTGTGCAGGCACCCTTCCTGAGGCATTGGAAAAGTGTTCCATGTAGTATGTATTTATTTTTCTACCTATAATGTATAATAGTCCTTATGCTAAACTGGACTTGGAAGTCATAGATGGAATTCCTATAGCAGAGAAGGGGTAGTGGGTAATACGGGTGCATCAGGAAGCTTAGGAAGCTTGGAAAAGATAGCCTTCCTTCTCTCCCCTCATCACAAGTTCCTGTGCATCTCCCCGCAAACTCAAGGAGCCACCTGGAAGCTCTGTCCTAGGAAACTCCTGACAGAAACCCTCACAACAGAACATGTCTTCCAGGACCATTCTTTGCTTCCCGTGGCCTTGCTTCTCGACTGAGAAAGGCAAGCTGCTTCATCTTTTCACTGAGATCTCAGTAAGGACACTGTACAGATTCCCGTCCGAAAGAAGAACACAGGAGCCCACCATCAATCCAGAGTACGGGCTCCAGTGGCAGATGATGTGGACTGGCTTCCCACCTCGACCAGGCAGTGTGGCATGGCCATGGGCCGCCTTCATAGCCCCTCTGGACCTCATCTGTTAAGGGGAACAGAACCCATCTCCCAGGGTCACTGTGAGGACTAAGTGAGTTAATACAGATGAAGCACTCAGAACAGTGTCTGGCACATAGCGAAAGCATTTGAAAAGTGTTGGCTATTTCCACGCTGAGCGTCTCAAAAAAGAAAGGAAAAGTTTAATTTTCAGGAATGAAGCTGGCAGCTAGTAGGCCTCAGGTAACCTTGGCAAGAGCTCAATAAAGTAGTCTGTTGACTGCAGTTTCAAATTCTCTCTTGATGCACTGCAGTCAAGCGTAACAGACTACCTGATTATTCAGTGTTTCTGCATGAAGGATGGGCATCTATTTCAATGCTGGAAAGAATCAAGAATGCGTGAATGATCCTTTTTGAAGCGTAATGAGACAGGACTGTACAGGAAAATATGGTTCTCAACTAGTTCAGATTAATTCCAAAAATACAGGGGAAGTTCAAAAAATGACTTATTTTCAACTTCAAGTGCCTGGGATCCTCATTTTCCTTTTATTTGTTCTCATTTTCTAAAAACCAAAGTGACAATGAGGTAAAAAATATGACAACATTATCTTATGATATTTTCTGGCAATCATATGGATCAATCTGAAAAATGAAGAATCCAGATCATCCTTTTAATATTGACTCCATCCCCCACTGAGTGTAATTCTGAACTAAAAAGAACAACACCTTTCACTGACATCACTCCATGGAACACATTCTTCCCTAATTGTCTAAAGTTTCTAAACAGCAGTCAGATGCACAAAACAGAAGTACTGGTCCTTGTAAATAAAACTGATTCACATATGATTACATGGACCTTGAATGTAAAACCTAATTCAGTTCTTAAAGTTTATTGTTGAATTTCAAAGTCTCAAATTGTGTAATGATAGGAGTTAACATTTCTCTTAAAAACAAAATGAAAGATCGAGTGTCTCAAATATGACAAGCAGAGAATCTAGTCTAGGCAAGAGTGTCTCCTTCTCCCTACTTCTTCCCATCTATTAGAACTTGAGGACAAACAAGGGAAAAATCCCATCCTGGCTACATTCAAGGTGAAGGGGGAGGAATATCATTTACTAGGGGTCAAAGTTGTACACAGTAAAGATGCTATGACCATCACTCATACCACAGCCCTTTCTATTTACCTAAGCTGCAACTTAAGCATAGGGTGTCTTCACATGTATTCACATTATAACTTTGAAGAAATTACAGTAGGCTCTAATTAGCCAGCGATGTTTTTGTATCAAGGAGTTAACCTGTAGCACTCATGATTAGATGATGCTAATGAAACATTAAAAGTTTCATTTCATTAGAAATACTTCAACCTCATTAGAGAAATACAAAACACTTGGCAAATATTTAATTACATCTCCTTACACATACACTTAAGAGCTGCAGTTACTTCTTACTTTAGAAGTATCAATGGAATGACTGTCACAATGTTAGCTATATTTATCTTAGAACAAGTACAACCAGCTGGTCCACTGATCTAAGGCAGTTTTTCTTGAAATCTGGTTGCTCTGGGATTAGATTTAAGTAAGACTCACAGAAGCAGACATATGTGTCGTAGAATTACCATCTTCATACTACTGTACAGAAGGTAGACTATGAAGGGTATACAAAGGTAAAAACAAGATATGTCTTTTTCTCAAAAAGGCACAGCCCCGTAGGGACATGAGGGATGTAAATAAATCATATCAGAGGACAATGGATAAAACCTCCAACAGAGGCTAATAAAAACATCACTGCAGACAGAGCTTACTATGTGCCTGAAACTCATCCTATAACTTATTGTAAATTAAGCCATTAATCATCACAACAGCCTCTTGAAGTAGGTATCATCATTCCCATTTTACAGATGAAGGAACTGAGTGAGGTTAAGTGGCGTCCCCAAGGTTGCTCAAGCTAGTAAAGGACAGAGCAAGAATTTTGATTCAGGGAGAATGGCTCCAGAGACTCCACTTAACCACAACTGCTCTGCATACAGAAGTAGCAAATAAGGGCCCAATCCAGCTTGAGTGCATAGTGCAAGGCTTCTCAGAGGAATCAACGCAGGGACTTGAAAGGTGTGACGACACAATAGGCAAGGCCAAATTAACAAGATGTCCAGAAGCTTTCAAAAGGCAGCTTCCGCCTACACATCCAAAAACCTCTAACAAGACTCACATCAAGCAGAGGACTGGTTACCACCAGAAACAGACTGCTCAGTCTCTTGTACTTATTTTTATATCATTATTCCACCTTGTAAGGACAAGAGTCTTCTCTCAAGTTCTGATTCAAGATCTCTCTCTCTCTCTCACTCAAGTCCCTACTTCCTCCAAAAAGCTCTTCCTGATCCCTTCCACCCTGGCATTATCTCCTCCTTTATACATCCCACTACACGCTGTGACACTCTTGCTGTGCTTTCTCTATTTTACCTTTTATCAAGTTATCCATGAACCTAGGTTATTCACCTTATTTTAAATAGTGTTTTAAAGGCAGAAAACTTTACCATCAATGAACATATTCCAAGTATGCATTATCATATCATCTGTACAAGAGCTCATGTTGAAACCATTAATTTCTGCAAGATGGATAAATGCTCCAACCTTCCACATTTAAAATACGAGTTATCTACTTATCCATCTTCCAAGGTAGGAAGATGTTTTACTATTTAAAAGAAGATTTCACATACATTTACAATAATGATAACAATAGTGTTGGTATGACATTTTACTCGCTCCAAGTCCTCACATATTTTCCTTAATTATCACACAAAGCTATGAGGGCTAAAGTTCTGAAAAGTTAGGTAATAACTTAAGTTGCCCAGGGTCTAAGACGTCAACTCCAATCTGGACAGGTCTTCTATTTCCAAAATTGGAGGCTTTTTCTACTATATGTCATAGTCAATTCCCAAAGAGATTAAAACAAGGAAGTGTGCCACCTTTACATGACATCTAGTTAATCCCTTACCTGCTGTATAAAATCTAAGCTAGTAAGACTTTGTGTATTGAACATGGGAGTGATCTCAGTTCAGTTCAGTCGCTCAGTCGTGTCCGACTCTTTGTGACCCCATGAATTGCAGCACGCCAGGCCTCCCTGTCCATCACCAACTCCAGGAGTTCACCCAGACTCACGACCATCGAGTAGGTGATGCCATCCAGCCATCTCATCCTCTGTCGTACCCTTCTCCTCCTGCCCCCAATCCCTCCCAGCATCAGAGACTGATTTCCAATGAGCCAACTCTTCACATGAGGTGGCCAAAGTACTGGAGTTTCAGCTTTAGCATCAGTCCTTCCAAAGAACACCCTGGACTGATCTCCTTTAGAATGGACTGCTTGGATCTCCTTGCAGTCCAAGGGACTCTCAAGAGTCTTCTCCAACACCACAGTTCAAAAGCATCAATTCTTCAGCACTCAGCTTTCTTCACAGTCCAACTCTCACGTCCATACATGACCACAGGAAAAACTATAGCCTTGACTAAACAGACCTTTGTTGGCAAGGTAATGTCTCTGCTTTTTAATATGCTATCTAGGTTGATCATAACTTTCCTTCCAAGGAGTAAGCATCTTTTAATTTCATGGCTGCAATCACCATCTGCAGTGATTTTGGAGCCCAAAAAAATAAAGTCTAACACTGTTTCCACTGTTTCCCCATCTGGCGTACTTATTAGCTTGGAATAAGCTATCAGCAAAATGCATTAATTAGATAGTCTAAATGTCAAAAGAAATGCACATTCTTTTATTTTCTAGTGCCACAGATAGGAGAAGGAAATGGCAACCCACTCCAATATTCTTGCCTGGAGAATGCCAGGGACGGAGGAGGCTGTTGGGCTGCCGTCTATGGGGTCGCACAGAGTCGGACACAACTGACATGACTTAGCAGCAGCAGCCACAAGATAACTGAATAATGTTAGAGGTGTTCAGTTTCTTTTTGTTGTTCAGTTAGTAAGTCATATCCGATTTTTTGTAATCCCATGAACTGCAGCACGCAAAGCTGTGCTCAAATTCATATCCATTGATTTGGTGACGCTACCCAACCATCTCATCTTCTGCTGCCCCCTTCTCCTTTAGCCTTCAATGTTTCCCACCATCAAGGTTTTTTCCAATGAGTTGGCTCTAGGAGCTTCAGCTTCAGCATCAGTCCTTCCAAGAAATATTCAGGGATGATTTCTTTTAGGATTGATTGTTTTGATCTCCTTGCAGTCCAAGTAACTCTCAAGAGTTGTCTTCAGCACCACAATCGGAAACCAGGAATTCTTTGGCACTCAGCCTTCTTAACGGTTCAACTCCATACATGACTACTGAAAAAACCATAATAAACCATAGGTTTGACTATATGGACCTTTGCCAACTAACTGATGTCTCTGCTTTTTAATGCACTGTTTAGGTTTGTCACAGTTTTCCTTCCAAGGATCAAGCATCTTTTAATTTCATTGCTTCAGTCGCCATCCACAATGATTTGGGAGCCCAAGAAAAGAAAATCTGTCACTGTTTCCATTTTTTCTCCATCTATTTGCCATGAAGTGATGGGGCCAGGTGCCATGATCTGTTTTCATAATGAGCTTTAAGTCCGCTTTTTCATTTTCCTTTTTTTACCCTCATCAAGAGTCTCTTTAGTTCATCTTCACTTTCTGCCATTAGAGTGGTATCATCTGCCTATTTGAGGTTGTTGGTATTTCTCCTTGCAATCTTGATTCCAGCTTGTGATTCACCCAACCTGGCATTTTGAATGATGTACTCTGTATATAAGTTAAATAAACAGGGTGATAACATACAGTCTTGTTGTACTCCTTTCCCAATTTTGAACCAGTCCATTGTCTCATGTCCAGTTCTAACTGTTGCTTCTTGGCTGCAAATACGTTTCCTAGGAGGCAGGTAAAGTGGTCTGGTATTCCCATCTCTTTAGGAATTTTCCACATTTTGTTGTGATTTACATGGTCAAAGGCTTTAGCATAGTCAATGAAGCAGATGTTTTTCTGTAATTCCGTTGCTTTCTCTATGATCCAACGAATGTTGGCAATTTGATCTCCAGTTCCTCTGCCTTTTCTAAACTCAGCTTGTACATCATTGTACATCTGGAACTTCTCAGTTCATGTACTGCTGAAGCCTAGCTTGAAGAGTTTTTGGCATAACCTTGCTAGCATGTGAGATGAGTACAATTGTGTGATAGTTTGAAATTATTTGGCATTGACGTTCTTTGGGATTGGAGTGAAAACTGCCCTTTTCAAGTACTGTGGCCACTGCCAAGTTTTCCAAATTTGTTGGCATATTGAGTGCAGCACTTTAAAGCATCATCTTTTAGGATTTGAAATAGCTGAGCTGGAATTCCATCACCTCCACTAGCTTTGTTCGCAGTGATGCTTCCTAAGGAAGGCCCACTTGACTTCACACTTCAAGAAGTCTGGCTCTAGGTGAGTGACCACACCATCATGGTTATCTGGGTCATTAAGACTCTTTTTGTATAGTTCTTTTGTATATTCTTGCCACCTCTTCTTGATCTCTTCTGCTTCTATTAGGTCCTTACCATTTCTGTCCTTTATTATGCCCATCTTGCATGTAATATTCCCTTCGTATCTCTAATTTTCTTGAAGAGATCTCTGGTCTTTCCCATTCTATTGTTTTCCTCTATTTCTTTGCATTGTTCACTTAAGAAGGCTTTCTGAGCTCTCCTTGCCATTCTCTGGAACTCTGCATTCAGGTGAATCCATCTTTACCTTTCTCCTTTGCCTCTCACTTCTATTTTCTCAAGCTATTTGTAAAGCCTGCTCAGACAACCACTTTGCCTTCTTGCACTTACTTTTCTCTCTAAGCTGGTTAAAGGTAGGTATCTATTGTTCCTCTCTCTTCCCAATTAGTGCCCAAAGCAAAACAGACACAGAGAACAGAGGGACCCAAAGGGAAAAAGTGTACACCAACTACCAGTGGATTCATGACACAAGAATCCACCAGAGATAAATTACTGAAAAGCTTATGGTACTGGGAACATGAATGAGGATCACTGCAGGCCTTCACTTAATAAAAACCAGACCGTGTATTACATAGGAAGATATGTCAAGCAATTACCAAACAACCCTTGGCTTTTAATATCTGCAGTTATGCTTTTAATATTCTTTCACAGAACTTCAAGTGTTAGATAGTAAGATGGAGAAAAGTCAGAGGAACACAACAGCGGGTGTGTTACTATAAGTGTAAGAAAAAAACATCATGAGACCCTCTTGTCAATAGGAATCATTCCTATGGCTCTTATTTGAACAAAGTTTGAAAATGCCCACTTTGGTACACAAATGTGCAATCGTGGTTATGTAAGGGATGTGCTCAGATATGAGAAAAAAAATCCTTCCTTCAAATCAATCATTCTTTCATGTATGGACTAAGTGTGCACAAGATTCAGACACGGACACCAATCCAGGGTCCACCACTTACTGCAATATTCTTAGAACAAGCACTTAGCTTTTCTGAATCTCAGGTTCCTCCTGTACAAAGGGAAGATACTAATCCCTTACAAGAATGTCATGACCATTACATGAAATGAACTTAACACAGTGTCTGGTACAGAAGAGAAACTTGAAGTTCTGGTCCTCAACAAATGTTAACTATTTGTAAACCACTGTTTGTTATGATGGCAAGTGTAGAATATGAAATATTTTCATTGTAGGCATAACATTTAATGTGTATTAAATTACTATCTTCACAATAGCTTCAGAGAAAATAAACAGTGGTGCTGGCCTCTAATAAAGACCAAACAGTTTGTAATCCTATAAATGATATGTGTCTGGGAAGCAGTTCCAGAAGATTCCAGCCAAAAAACAATAAACAGGAACCAACACTTGGCCAGATTTTATCCACAATTTCTATAAAGCTACAAATTCCATAAAAATTAAAAATGAAAAACCACAAAGACTTCACTATTGCTACAACCCAAGTTAAAAATAGAAAGTTTAAAGGAAGAACTAAACCACCCATCTCCCAACCCTGGGGATAAATCTCAGGGGTGGGGATAGCAGGGTGAACAGAAACCACACACTGCAGTTTCTCTGGATTCTTTTCCTGACTGAGCCTTCCTCTCCTGCCTCTGTTGATAATCTTCCTCATACACTATTCTTCAGGACAGATAAACCAATCTTTAGCTACCTTGTTCTAGTTCAATATATGTTTTCTTTAAAAAGCACTACCTGTGTGTCTATGTGCAGGCAACTCCTGAGTGGCCATTAAGTCTGGATGCTGGAATTGCCAACAAAAATGTATGAACTATCTCCCTTGCCTTTTTTTGACTTAACTAAAAAATATTGAGCTATCCAGCACAGAAAACCAGCTTTCCTAAGCGTATCAGCAACACAGGTATGGTCTGGCACACTTTACTGAACTTCCTGGTCTACCTTCCTACACATGACCTCTTCCTTAGGCCAAGCCTTGTTTGCTGGGCATCTACAACGTTTGCCCTTATCAATAGATTTGGTAATGGAAAGTGCTGAGTGTTCCAGCCCTCCTTTCTCTCACCTACCTGAAGTATCTATGCAAGATGATGACTCTGGAAGAGCGCTTGGCGTTACTTTTTTTTTATGTCACCCATCAGCCTGTCTCCAGCTCTTAAAACTTACCTCCCTTTTCCATCAGCTCCTTCTTGGTATCATACGACAAACACATTTATAATAAAATCATGATCTAACTAGTTTTATCTCCTTTTTAAAGCACCACACTAAATTGTTCAGTTCAGTCCCTCAGGTGTGTCTGACTCTTTGCAACCCCATGGACTGCAGCACGCCAGGCCTCCCTGTCCATCACCAACTCCCAGAAATTACTCACACTCATGTGCATCAAGTCGGTGATACCATCCAACCATCTCATCCTCTGTCGTCCCCTTCTCCTCTCACCTTCAATCTTTCCCAGCATCAGGGTCTAAATTGTTACCTACTAACTAATTAAAGCACATCATCTATCCTCTATGTTTCTAAGGCCATCTTCTTTCTCAAACTGGTCTTTGCACCATCAATGTTTTAGCCAAACCAAAGAATCTAAACTTCTGCTGTCTCAACATCCACAAAGCCATTCTTCAAGTTGGAAGCACCCATTTGTCTCTATTGTGACCTTCAAATGCCTTCCAATAAGCCAGTACTCACAGCTCCACTGTGAAACTGGATTGTACTTTATAAGAGCATCTGGCTATCCTTGAGGACAGTACATGGAGCTTCCTTTACACCTTTTTCAGCACCTATAAGATCAGCTTCTTTCTGGATTAATTAGAAAGTCCCACCCTAAGTAATCCAACCAGGCCCACACATCTGCTGATACTTATAAATACCAAATACTGGCATGCCGTATGGCACACACAGTAGTGTACCAGGAGCAGGAGTACAGAAGCCATGGATACCTGCAGTGTGTTTTTCTGGCACTACAACTTTTATTAGAAAACTACAGAGAAGGAAGCAAAGCAGTTTTATCCTGTTTTACATTTTTAAAAAATGTACCATATCGCCAATATCGCAGAATTTATATGAATGAACTTGACTCTTGTCACTTCCATTGAGGCAGCTAGTTTGGGTCATGTTTCCAGACTACTGAGAATGCATTTTTCCCCTACTCTGATATAATACTCTGAGAAGTACTGTACTACCATAATCTAGCACCTTTCTGCATGACTACTGAAATACCCTATAATTATATTATATATTTAATAACATTTGTGTCTAAGTCCCATTACCCTCACCAAACATTAAGCCCATGGTTGACAGGGAACCTCTCCAGTCTTTACTGCCTCAGGCACAGGGCTTTAAAAATAAGAGGTTGCAAGAATTTAGAGTATTTAGAAAAGGTAAAACTAAGGTCTTTTCAGGACTGGCAAAGATCAATTAGAGATAAGAAGCCAGGTGGTTAGACTCAGCCCCATCTCTAGCTATAAAAGCTGTAATGGGAACAGAGGAGCCCCAGCAAACAAACACACCTAAGAATTAAGTCAAGTAAATGAAATCAGAGGGCCAGAGGGAATGGCTATAAGCTTCTTTCATTTAGGATCTGTTGACAAGCTTTACAAAAGGCAAAGGAGTGGAAGTTGACAGAAGCAGACCAGATATTTTAGGTGGTAACCTAAAATTTCAGTATTGCTTTAGAAAAAATCCACCTCTAAAAATGATTCTGGTAATCTAATCAAGCTTGATGGAGAGAGCATCCAGTTAAATAAAAAACAACAACAATAAGCAAAAAACAACTAAAAGTTCCACAAACTTTAATCACTATAGAGAAAGCTAATCCAGGTTATTTCCTTGTACCGTTTTCTAATACAAACAAGTTTCATTTTAAAAAATGATAAGACCAATGGTTTTGGTGTCAAACAGACTACCATTTTTGCTATATATAGGAAAGTTACTTAAACCCTTCAAGTTTCAATATACTTATTTATAAAATTAGTATAATATTAATACACCTACTTTGTAAAACTGTTGCAATGACCAGATGAAATCATGCATGTCAAGTACATAATAAGAGCGTGGTAAACTATCATAATCAAAACCACTGTTACTTTTAAGGAAGAAATCATTGGCTAGAAAGATATGTTACTGTTGGTTCCTCGTTACTACTCTTAGGTTAAGCTTACATCTAAGGACCTAAAAAGACAATTACCACTTTAGGATGGCACCAAACTGAATGCAACCAAAGTACCTTCCAACCTAGAAAACAGTCAAGGGACATCAAACATCGTAACAGTCAACTGTCTCTATTCCAAAGGTAAATTTATCATTTGCTCGAGAATATTTTCCCATCATTAGTTTAGATCAGGCACCATTACATTAATAAGAGTTATATGACACTCATATTGCTGCTGATGAAACTTCAAAGTATCATCTCAGTAGTTAACAGATTATCCACATTCCAGCATCCCCTAAGAAAACATTTTGTTGTTGCTGTTTAGTCGCTAAGTCTTGTTGGACTCTTTTGCGACCCCATGGAGCCTGCTAGGGATTTTGTCCATGGGATTTTTCACTCAAGAACCCTGGAGCAGTTTAAATTTCTTTCTCCATGGGATCTTCCTGACCCAGGGATCGAACCCATGTCTCCAGTGTCTCCTGCATCAGCAGAGACTTCACCACTGAGCCACTGATCAAGCAAAGAAACAATCTAACATATGTGAACCTCCAAAAATGTTCTAAGTTCAATTTAATGGACTGGTGAGCAAAATGTGGGTCTAGCATTCTAATGTGGCTGGCTGTGTTTATTGTGAGCACATATTTGGGTTTACATTATTCTATTTTTATTTACTTATTTTCTTTGGACAAACAAAAGTGCATTATATTGTGTAATATCATGACTACACATGAACAGTCTAGTATGGCAAAATAAGTTTTTCACATAGCAACAAGGCTAACGTCCTCTTAAAGTTAACTGGAAACATTTTATAATGAATAGTAATTGAAAGCCGAATACATAAGCCTCTGTCTTGGACAAGATGTGGAAGTATGCTGGCATCTTGCCTTGTTCTTCCAAAAAGAACAGAAAAGAATAACACTGCAAAACACAGTTGAGCCTGGGCTGCCAGGGAAGTAAGGGCACAAAGATCATCATTCTCCATTTACACAATGTTTTTTGTAAGTTGTTTTCAATAAACTTGCTATCCCACATGTTTACAGACTTCATTTTTCTGCTGTCCTGCCCCATTTTGAAATATTAAAGCAATGTCTCAGAATATTTCAGGAAAACTTGGGTTTTAACAGTGTAGCTTTCATTTTGCACCTTTGAGCCCATCCCATCTTTAAGGTATCACAATGGAGAAAATTTTGTTGGGATACATTATTTTATTACTTTTTTGTTCTACTTTAAGATTCAAATATTCTGCTTTTAATTAAATGGCTTATTATAGTCATCTCACTATCTTAAAGTTGAAAAAAAACCTTTTTTTTAACCAGATCATTTGCAGTTTTCTTATCATTTCCTCACTTGAAAAGACAATTTCTTATTCTTATGGATCTTATTGCATCTCCATTATGTAACAGTTTTAACTGTTGGTGTTTCATATATTTAGATGGCATGGTCATTATAAAAATGCTTTAAGTGGCTTTGAAGAAAATACTTTAAATATATGATGTATACTGTTTTAAGGGTGACTGATTATACTCATCAAAAAACCTGAAAATAAATGTCAATCTTTTATTCCAAAAACTAAAACTCATTCACCTAAATACCATGCTGAGTTTCCAATACGCATGCACAATGATCAGTACACAGTCAGCAATTGCCTGCTGTGACTCTGAATAGCTAAGACTTTTATTTAGCAGTCACAACTGAGGAATTCCAACTGTGTCAACTTGTGCAACTCTGTCTGGCTTCAGAGCTTCCCACACCCTGGGAGACACATTGTCTCTAATTATTTTATTGCTGCAAATAAAGAGACTTTTTATAGAAACGATACACATAATTTACGCCAGGCTCTTATCAGACAGCACACAGTCAACCCATGATGAGGCCATCATTCAATTTCAAACTTAAAAACGTGTATGTGTGACCCCATGGATGATTCATGTCAATGTATGGCAAAAAACACTACAATACCGTAAAGTAATCAGCCTCCAGTTAAAATAAATTAATTAAAAACTAAAGTGAGTTCCAATAATAAAAAAAAAAAAAGAAAAGAAATCATGTATGTCGCTTTCGAGTCTTCTAACCTGGTATGTTTTATCTACTTCAAAATTTATTAGTTTCTCAGCTACTAAATTTTAAAGTGCTATAATTTTTATTTACTGTAGTTTATACATTCTAACCGGAGAAGGCAATGGCAACCCACTCCAGTACTCTTGCCCGGAAAATCCCATGGACGGAGGGGCCTGGTGGGCTGCAGTTCATGGGGTCGCTAGGAGTTGGACACGACTGAGCGACTTCACTTTCACTTTTCACTTTCATGCACTGGAGAAGGAAATGGCAACCCACTCCAGTGTTCTTGCCTGGAGAATCCCAGGGACGGGGGAGCCTGGTGGGCTGCCGTCTATGGGGTCGCACAGAGTTAGACACAACTGAAGCGATTTAGCAGCAGCAGCAGCAGCATACATTCTAACATGCTAAAGTGTAAGTCCCCTACCCAATTATAGAGATAAATAAAAACTACAATTTTGGCTCCCTGAGCCTCAGTGTATCTTTATATTTTATATTTCACCCAGTAACACTGAACAAGACATCTTCTGCAGCATTTGACACTGTACCCCCAACCTCAAGGAGCTAATCCTCTACAGAAACAGCCAGCACACAGTGCATTGCCTCCAGGGCCTTTTTCTAACTCTGAATGCTACAAAAACCTACCACCAGGAAAAGCCTGTGTCAGAAATATTGGATCTCAGTTGTCCGTACCCATTATGAGAGTGAGAAATAAGAAATCAGCTCTCTAGCTTAGCTTCTCATTTCTTTGACATATAAAAGGCCTGAAGCCTTGAAGCCACCCTGTCCCTTGGGCTTGTTTCTGGGCTCCAAGCCTAAAATAAGAGCCAAAGAGAGCTTCCAGCAGCTGTGTGCTCGTGGAAGCCACCTGAGACCACCAGAAATACTGTAACCATGGGACTGTGGGCACTATTTCAACAAGGGCTATACAGATAGTGAACAAGACAGTGATACACTGGAGACTCCCTCTGTATTTTCAGGAAGAAAATTCATGAAAGAGATAAAAACCAAGAAATGAAATTGTGTATACTGTTTCTGTTTGCTCCACATGCTCCTGAACTTAACTTTTTCAGTGTAAAAAATTCTGTATATTCTAAAACTCACATTCAGTTCCAATGCAGTGCAGTTTAGGAGGCAACACATTGTGATTCAGGGTCTCTGACAGTCATGAAGTCAAGTTTGTGCATTAGTCACTTTAAGGCTAGGGCAAAGCTAAGTATTGTCTTTAGCTGACTAGTAACTTGAGCTACATCAGAACAGTGAAAGGTATAACCTAAACTTCTCTCTGAGAATCCCTAGAAATCATGCCTTTTAGTGACTAGTATCTGCTAGTATAGTAATACTGCAAAGTTATACTGAATATCAGACTAACTACATATCTAACTTACTAGCTCATTTCAGTGAAATTAAATGGTGGATTTCTTCAATCACGATGACTCAAACTAAAAGAGTAAAGAAGTATTGACCAAGCAGAAATTTACCTTTACTAAATTGGAAACCTGATAAATAATTAGGTTTCATTAATTTATAAAAACATCAATTAAACCTAAATGGTAGTTTCTAAAGGGCTTGAGAGATTTTCCAACTAAATCCCTTGACAGTTTTCCCGCAAACAAATCTTTGTGCTATGAACTTGCACCTTAAAGAAACTGTCTGCTTAAGAAAAGGCAAGATTTAACCCTGCATTAGTTATAATGGCAATGAATCCTCAGTTAAAACAAGTTAATGAGTTTCTTATTGAAAATGTTATGATGCAATAGAGGAAAAAAACAACAAAGTGGTTCTTTTTATCAAAACTTTCCCACATAAGCTAATACAGTCAATTCAAAGGTATGTATTAACATCCTTATCTGTGAAATTTCTAAGCCACTTGGTTCTACAAAGATCTAACTTCCTATCACCCAGACCCACTGGTAAGAAAGAACTGAAGTGATCTGGAATGTCAAACTGCTCCATGACTACTAGAGGTAGGTGGAGAACAAGCTTTGCAGGATTACAGAAACTAAAGAAACTACTTTCATCAACCCCAAACAATCAGCTGTAAGGGGAGTTTGTCAACTAAATTGAGAATCACCTTCAAATTCTAAAGGCAGTGAGAGATGAATAATAACAGTATACCAGCTAGCTAAAAATCACTAAAATGAGAATCGCTGAGAGTCTCTCAGTCGTGTCCGACTCTTTGCAACCCCATGAACTATACGGTCCATGGAATTCTCCAGGTCAGAATACTGGAGTGGGTAGCCTTTCCCTTCTCCAGGGGATCTTCCCAACCCAGGGATCAAACCCAGGTCTCCCACATTGCAGGCAGATTTTTTACCAGCTGGGCCACCAGGGAAGCCTCAAATGAGAATTTCAGTCAGTTCAATTCAGTCGCTCCGTCATGTCCGACTCTTTGTGACCCCATGGAATGCAGCACGCCAGGCCTCCCTGTCCATCACTGACTCCCAGAGTTTACTCAAATTCATGTCCATTGAGTCAGTGATGCCATCCAACCATCTCATCCTCTGTCGTCACCTTCTCCTCCTGCCTTCAATCTTTTCCAGCATCAGGGTCTTTTCAAGGAGTCAGTTCTTACAATCAGGTGGCCAAAGTACTGGACATTCAGCTTCAGCATCAGTCTTTCCAGTGAATATTCAAGACTGATTTCCTTTACAATGGACTGGTTGGATCTCCTTGCAGTCCAAGAGACTCTCAACAGTCTTCTCCAATACCACAGTTCAAAAACATCAAGTCTTCGGCACTTAGCTTTATAGTCCAACTCTCACATCCATACATGACTACTGGAAAAACCATAGCTTTGACTAAACAAGCATTTGTCAACAAAATAATGTCTCTGCTTTTTAATATGCTGTCTAGGTTGGTCATAGCTTTTCTTCCAAGGAGCAAGTGTCTTTTAATTTTATGGCTGCACTTACCATCTGCAGTGGTTTTGGAGCCCAAGAAAATAAAGTCTGTCACTGTTTCCATTGTTTCCCCATCTATTTGCCATGAAGTGATGGAACCGGATGCCATGATCTTAGTTTTTTGAATGTTGAGTTTTAAGCCAGTTTTGTCACTATCCTCTTTCAATTACTGTGGGATTCTTGCCCACATTAGTAGATAAAATGGTCATCTGAGTTAAATTCGCCCATCCCAGTTGATTTTAGTTCACTGATTCCTACAATGTCAATGTTCACTCTTGCCATCTCCTGTTTGGCCACTTCTAATTTGCCTTGATTCGTGGACCTAACATTCCAGGTTCCTACGCAATATTGCTCTTTACAGCATCAGACTTGACTTCCATCACCAGTCATATCCACAACTGTGCACTGTTTTCACTTTGCCTCCATCTCTTCATCCTTTCTGAAGTTATTTCTCCACTCTTCTCCAGTAGCATATTGGGGACCTACCGACCTGGGAAGCTCATCTTTCAGTGTCACATCTTTTGCCTTTTCATAATGTTCATGGGGTTCTCAAGGCAGGAATACTGAAGCAGTTTGCCATTCCCTTCTCCAGTGGACGACGTTTTGTCAGAACTCTCCACCATGACCCATCTGTTTTCGATCGGGTCATATGAGCATGGCTCATAGTTTGATTGAGTTAGACAAGGCTGTGGTCCATGTGACCAGTTTGATTAGTTTTCTGTAATGTTGCTTTTCATTCTGTCTTCCCTCTGATATACAAGGATAAGAGGGTTATGAAAGCTTCCTGATGGGAAAGACTGACTGTGCAAGAAACCAGGTCTTGCTCCAATAGGTGGGCCATGCTCAGTAAATCTTTAATCCAATTTTCTGTTGATGGGCGTGGCTGTGTTCCCTCCCTGTTGTTTGACCTGAGACCAAACTATAGTGGAGATAATGAAGATAATGGTGACCTCCTTCAGAAGGTCCCATGCAGGCACTGCTGCACTCAGTGTCTCTGACCCTGCAGTAGGCCACCGCCAACCTATGCCTCTCCCAAAGATTCCTGGACACTCACGGGCAAGTCTGGGTCAGTCTCTTATGGGGTCACTGCTCCTTTCTCCTAGGTTCTGATGTGTACAAGGTATTGTTTGTGCCTTCCAAGAGCCTGTTTCCCCAGTCCTGTGTAAGTTCTGTAATCAAATCCCAATGGCCTCCAAAGTCAAATTCCCTGGGTCTTCTCTGTTCCTTTGTCAGATCCCCAGGTTGAGAAATCTGTTGTGGGTCCTAGAACTTTCTTAACAGTGCAAGAATTTCTTTGATATAATTGTTCTGCAGTTTGTGGGTCATCTTCTTGGTGGCTTTATGGTGGGGCTAATGGCAACTTTCTCCAAGAGGGCTTCTGCCACAGGCTACATGACCCAGGTCTGATGCACCCAGAGCCCCTGCCGAAGAATGATGCTTTTGAACTGTGGTGTTGAAGAAGACTCAAGAGTCTCTTGGACTACAAGGAGATCCAACCAGTTTATCCTAAAGGAAATCAGTCCTGACTATTCGTTGGAAGGACTGATGCTGAAGCTGATGCTCCAATACTTTGGCCACCTGATGCAAAAAGGCAACTCATTAGAAAAGACCCTGATGCTGGGAAAGATTGAAAGCAGGAGAAGAGAACGACAGAGGATGAGATGGTTGGATGGCATCACCAACTCAATGGACATGAGTTTGAGTAAGCTCCAGGAGTTGGTGATGGACAGGGAGGCCTGGTGTGCTGCAGTCCATGGGGTCACAAAGAGTTGGACACGACTGAGGGACTGAACTGAACTGATTGCTGCAGGGATGGGATCACAGGTCAACATGCCCCCTGGTTCCCTGTGACCATGGGTACCCCTGCAGCCAGCAATCTAGGGCTGTCCACACCACCTTGTAGCTGCTACCAGTGAAGTTCTCTGCAGCTCTGGGCTCAGTCAGCCTGGCTGGTCTCATAGGCACCACCTCCTCTGGTCTTCTAGTTTACCCAACTTTACTTGGGTGGTACGTTGGACAGAGGAACCTTTGTTGATTTATGGATGTTTTATTGGTTATAGATTGAAGATAAGAGACAGTGAAAGCATCCCACGTTGCCATGATGTTGACCTGATCAATACACTTTATTCATTAATTTCCCTCCCCTAGTTAAAATATAATTTCTATGAAAGTATGAATGTTTGCCTTTTTTGTTCACTATTCAACAAACAGCTCTGGGCCTGATACATGAAAGATATTTAGTTTTGCATAAAGAGTTGAAAGAATAAAAAAGCATGTAGTAAAAACCTCTAATAGTGCCCATTTTAAAACAGGATATGTGTATCGTGTAGTGGAGGAATACAGGATAAGCCTAACACTTCATTAGGGAAAAAAAGTATTATGAAAGAAAGCTATTAAAAAAAAAAACAAAAACACTCAAAAGAAGGTGTCGCTTGTGATAGGCAGAATGGAGCTATTTAGTGATCAGTCAAGTAGGGAAGAGTAGTAGGTGTTTAGAATGGGTTGTTTCCTCTTAGAAGTAATATTGTAGGAACATGTGGAAAGCAACATTTTGGAACTAAAACTTAGCCAATAGAAACAATTACACTTTTTAACACACTTGAAAAGAAATGTGTTTCCCAGTTACATATCCCGCTATTAAGGAATCTTCTTTAAAGCTACTGTGAATCAAGTATTTAAAGACTAAAATTTTCAGTTTTTTTCCTACAAGTATGGAATAGAACTTAGCCACGGATAAAGAAGATAGTCAGGAATTGACAAAAAAAAAAAAAGGACATGGCCTGAACTCAAATTTCCTTAAGTGGTTTCTGAGAGGAAATTGGCCATCCTCAATCAACTGTGTCTTCTTCTACATCTTAAACTTAGCACTTGTTACATGAAAAATCTTTTATTTAGTCTTTCTCCCCACCCCGCCCCCGCCTCCCAGTAAAGATTTTAAACATGTCTGATGTCTAGGTCAGTGCTCAGTTTTAATTCCAATTCTTTAATTCTCCTCCACAATCTACTAGTACCCTTGTTCACAACGACTAGTAAAAATCTGTATTTATTTAAATAAACTACTATGTTTAAGTGCTCCAAAAACCTTACCAATTTGATGAGAATAATTTTTTTGAAACCCCCCCAATCGGCTAGCTTAAATTTCATTTATATTCGTTTTATCATGTGGTTATACATAGTTCTGAAGGGAATTAACTCATTACAGATTTAGAATTAAAATGCTCATCTAATACAAAAAACATTTATACCTCATGAAACTTAAAAATACGTAGACTTTGGATTATTACTCACACATAACTGGACAGAGTGTCAGAAGTCAAGGGTTGCAGTCCCAGTTCCACTGGTATTTACCACATGGCCCTGAATGACAAGCTACTATGCACTTACTTCTCTGGGTCTGAGGGGGAACCTCATTTTGGCATGAAGTAAGTGATCACTAACTCAATGAAGGCTTTCTAATTGCTAGGATCTGTTGTTTCAAATTATTAAGCACTTTTCTTCCAAACGAATCTCAAAGCACTTCAAATATATTAGCATCACCAACCACAGGTCACATGCCTGAAACCTCGGCTAGTCACAGCACTGAAAAGTTAAGCCCCTGTTATCTGGAACTCCAGGCTCCTGCACCGCGTTCCTATAGGACAGTGAACTGCAAACTACAGTCACTGCTAGAGATGTCATGGCCATTTCAGTCCAGAGGCCAGCTTCCTGGCAAACTTTCAAAAGAAATGAAGGAAGACACTGGTTCTGGTTCAATAATGATAATTGGTTAACATGAGAAACACAAAGCCCTACCTATTATGTTATACAAAAGATAAGATCCTGTCTCTCATCCAGAGTAAATAGACTGGTAAAGAATAAACAGTAGTTTCATTTCTAGGATCCGTGTGATGATAGAATTTGACTCACGGTGAGACAGAAGCACAAAGAGACCGTTTGACTCATGAGCATGAGCTTGCTTGGGGGGAAAAGGGCGGTGTAGGAGGACGGGGTGGGGGGGTGGGGGGAGACTAGCTATCATTTGTTTAGAATAGCTGCCCTTCACTTTCTGTTTACTGAGATCACTAAGATTTTCTCTAAAGTTTATTTTTTTTTAATCCTCCTCAAAAAAACAAAAAGTCTCAGATTAAAGCAGACCACCTGCTGAATTTCCTTCTCAAGCCCGGACACGCCAGAACTACACATGGCCCATCACTAGCATAAATACAACGTAATTCATGCTCTCAACTTGGTTAAGGAAAAGAATCACATTTTCAGCTTAAGAGAAGTATTTCTCACACTAAGTCGTTTTTACCAAAATTTGTCTCTACTCTCACCGTGGAACACCACAGAGGAAAAAGTCTTCTACAAGAGAAACCCTGCTTTCCAGGCAGCATTTCAGGGACAAGTGTCCTCTAACCCTTTCATTCAGACGCAGAGCAGTTAACCAGGGTGGCCATCATCCAGACTCACAGTAACCGAGACAGAACAAGGAAGCTCAACCTTCCGTGTTCCTCAGTTGCGGCCACGGCCGCAGAGAGCGGCCAGGGCTGGTCGGAGGTCAGTGACGCAGCTGACAGGCTGGAACAGGAAGCGCTCCACTGCGGAGCTTCCTGGGTCCCACACTGCTCTCCTCACACATGCTCAACCCTCACACCCTGTAGCAGCTTCTGAGGAAGCTCACATCTCACTAAGTCCAAGAGTAAGACTCCCTCTTTCTTCTCTTACAACCTGTACTCCACACAGCGGCCTGGCGTTGTTGCTGCGCAGTTACGGCCGTCTCTTCCGCAACCCCCACCATGCACTGCGGCCTGGAAGTCTCCCTGACCGTGGGATTTCCCAGGCAAGCATACCGGAGTGGAAGGCCATTCAAACCCACGGACTGAACCCGATTCTCCTGCCTTGGCAGGAGGATTCTTTCCCCATGGAGACCCCAGGGAAGACCCAAGTGGCCTGTAGTCCATCAAATAAACCTGCCTGCTTTTCCACCCGAGCCCAGTGAGATGAACCCGGGGCTCACATCCTTGCTCCAGGAATAACTCATACAGAACCCTGACACCTCCTGTCTCCTTAGGACAGGTGAAATCAAGTATCATCACGAGTATTCCCTTTATGTGTATGTCTCTTAAACAATCAATTCCCAAAACTGGATTAGCGTTAGGGTTAGGGTTAGCCTCAGGGTCAGGATCGGGGCTGGAGGACTCTCTCCTGAGGCAGCAAAGTCTGACACTGGACTACAGGACCGAGTTCCTACAGGACCGGACCTAGTTCCACGACTGACTAGCTTTTTGCTACTTTGGGCAAAATACTTAAGCTTTCCTTTGCAGTCTCAGTTTTCTATATATAATAAAACAATGCTATTGCTTACTTCAGAGTGTTAGTGGGAAGTTTAGAGATACTCAGTTTTTCAAACAAACATGTTTCTCTCCCCGTTATAACAAAAGAAGAAATGTAGTTCATCACATGAGAACTGAGGTGGAGGGTGGAATGGATTGTGACCAGCATAACCTGGTCATTTAGAAAACTCTTATGTTCATGATAAATGACACAGAACAAGGGAATCTAAAGTTATGTTTTAGCAACTAGACTTCACTGTCAGCAGCAAAATTTCCAGAAATAATACAAAAAGGATGTACAGGCACACACATACATACTAGCTTCAGTGAGTCCAAAATTAGAGAGAAAAAACAGACACTAGTCAACCTGTAGCTTCCAGGATCACACCAAGCAACAGATTTTTTTTTTTAAATTTTCTATATACATGCAATATATCACACACAAAATGCCTTCACAGATATTCACTACTCTAGGTAAAAGCCTTCCCCACTAGTGCCGTAAGAAGCTGCAGCTGGACTCTGGGTCAGATGGCACTCAGCAGCTTTGAGTGTGCTGGGGGTGGGGTATGTCAGGAATGAATGTGGTTATCAAGGCATTTCTAAGTACGGAACCTTGGAACAACATTAGAGCGAGGGTCATGGGAAAAGAAGCTTTGCTCACCCTACTTCCTGGCAGCATTTTCAGTACGCAAGCCATAAGCAACTCATGTTTACAAGATGGAACAGGAAAAGAGGGGCTTATTAGATGAAGGGGGGCAGGGAGAATCAATGCATACGTACACACAGATTATAAATTATGTACACTTTTAAAATTTTTATTTTAAAACTCCAGAAAGTTTAAACATCTTCTATATCATGCTTCATTGTGCAAAATATCCTTACCTCTTTAATGAACTGAATTAAGTTAGAATATTTTTATTAGTGTCAATCACACAAATGAAACTCAATCAGGAAGAAAACAATCATGATATATCTATTTCACATTTCTGAAGAAAAAAATGTAATTTGGAATTATTTTTAGGAGTTATAGAAAAAAATATTTCTCAGGACTTCAGAGTTTCAAACCTAGAATTCATCATGTTAAATCAAGATAGTTTAAAAAGGAGGTGAATATATCCTGAAGTTGATGTAAAATTCAAGAGCATTTTATTTACCAAGGGTCAACAGTGCCTCACTTTTTATACTGCTGCTGCTACTGCTAAGTCACTTCAGTCGTGTCCGACTCTGTGCGACCCCATAGACGGCAGCCCACCAGGCTCCACTGTCCCTGGGATTCTCTAGGCAAGAACACTGGACCTTGCAAAAATTCACAAAGGACAGCCAGTTAACAAATCTCAGATTATTCAACTAAGACTAGCTATCTGTTTTTTTAAAAAGAAGGGTCTAAGACAATTCAACCTAAGGTGTAGGGGAGCCACAGCCAAATCTATATATTTCTATTTTGTGTTTCCTGGTTTTAATCCTGGAAATCTGGAGAATTATAAGCACTTTTCAAAAATATGTCAAACTAGGTCTGGGCGCAACAAGCAACTTTTTTCTTAAATTCTGAAGTACATGCTTTCTTTATAGCTATGGATTTACCAAGGAGAGTGTGCTCCTGATTGCTGTTATGCTTGAGTGTTATTAAACTAAACAGACAAAATATGAAGAACCGACCTCGGCATGGAACGCCACAGGCATAGTTTTATCTCCCCCTCTGCTTCTTCTTAAAAAGAAAACAAATATCCAAACTTGAAATGTAAAAATACAGATCTCCACATGTTTGCTTTACTTGTAACACAGCATTTCACTCTTTGGTAGTAGTAGCAGCAGCAATTGTATAACATACTCTATCATTTTATGTAGAAGAATATATTGTTTACCAGCTTCACACATATTACACTCATGGATGAAAATCAAACCTTTTCCTTTACATACTAAAAAGGTAAGATGCTCACATGCAATGTTCTGATCAAACTGCAAAATGAGAAGAAAAGAAAATTCATTACAATTATTGAACTACGCTTGTTTTATATCTTTAAGCTAATGTCAGATCCTTTACATGGCTAATATTTGAAACCTGAAACAAAGCCAGCACTTAGCTGTTAGATTCAGACATCAGGATTTCCCTCACAGTGCTGTGAGGTTCTGAACATACAGCATATCTGAATTATAAGCATCTAATATATCCTTGTTATTCCAGTGGCTTTTAGTCTTTCTACACATGAATGCCAGCCTACATTAAAGAACTCTCTTTCCCACTCACCCCCAATTATTAATATTCAAGGTGAAGAGAGAAAACATAGGAAAATAATTGCCTCTGAAGGGTTACAACTACAACCAAATCAATATTTGACAGCTGTCAATTACAGACCACAACAATATCTCTACAACTAAACAGTTTCTCTAAGCACTTAAAATCACTTCTTATAGCACATATTCTCCTGACTCCCCATGAAGATATCCAAGAACAATTCCAGTACAAAATATACAGCCTTCTTTGACATCTAGCATCTGCCTACTCTGTGCAAGAAACTATAGAAAGGAGTCTAATATGATTTCTTCCTCACGTTATAATGAGTTTATAACCTAATTAGAATCAGTTTATAATCTAATTAGAATGGCCACAGGAGCACTTTCTGAGGAAGAAGAAGAAGGGTCCTGATTGGGCAAAAAGTGAATGAATGAAACACTAATGTGAGGGTCCAGACACCAGTGTCCACTACAGTGCTCGAGTATGCATGTGTGCGTGCTCAGCTGCTTGAGTCATGTCTGACTCTTTGTGACCCCATGGACTGCAGCCCTCCAGGCTCCTCTGTCCATGGGATTTTCCCAGCAAGAATCCTGGAGTGGGTTGCCATGCCCTCCTCCAGGGATCTTCCTGACCCAGGGATCAAACCTCTCTCCTGCATCTCCTGCATTCCAAGTGGATTCTTTACCTGCTGAACCATCCAGGAAGCCCCTTTTATATCCTCACCCAGCAGGTTGGTCAGTGTAAGCCCAGGATCATTCAGTACCAATAATAAGCATTTCAATAAAGATTAATTTGTCTTCTGTAAGTTTTACAGAAAGTAGAGTTTATTCATTCAACAAAATATTAAGCATCTATTCAAAGCAAGTCACTGGCCCTGATAAAACTTGGTGATGAGAGTACAGTGAACAAAGCCAAGATGCGCCAAGATGTCTAAGACTTGTGCAACAGGCCATCTATGATAACTGTCAAGGTACTGAAGGTGAGGACACAAACATGTTCACCAATAGGGAAGTGTACAAACGTTTTAAAGAACAAGCTCACGTTAGAATTAAAATGATACTTGAAACTCACTTAGTGATAATAATAATGAAAGCAGTAACAGCAACAAAATGTAAGAATCCCGGGCCAGACTGTGCTGGGACCCTCATTCTATATTCACATCAACACTACAAAAGCCTCCACGATAATCATCTTCATTTCACAGATGCAGAAACTGACCCTGGGAGAGGTTAACGGACTTGTCTCACTTGTGCCATGTGGATGGGGAGACAGAGGGTGCTCTTACATGACCATAAGGCTATTATCATTTGTAACAAAATTAATGATTTTTTAATATCATCAAAAGCTAGTCCACATTTAAATTTCTCCAATTACCTCTAAGATTTGTTTTCTTACTTGCTTACAAATAAGGATCCTAGCAAAATCTACTCATTGCATTCACTTACATCTCTTAAACTTCTTAAATCCCTTTTAATATAGAATAGTTACCTGTTTCTTTTTCCTTCGTGTCCCAAGCCACTGACTCTTGACTAAACTGATTCAGTCATTCTGTCAGTCAGTCAGTTCAGTCACTCAGTCGTGTCCGACTCTTTGTGACCCCATGAATCACAGCACGCCAGGCCTCCCTGTCCATCACCAACTCCTGGAGTTCACTCAGACTCACGTCCATCGAGTCAGTGATGCCATCCAGCCATCTCATCCTCTGTCGTCCCCTTCTCCTCCTGCCCCCAATCCCTCCCAGCATCAGAGTCTTTTCCAATGAGTCAACTCTTCACATGAGGTGACCAAAGTATTGAAGTTTCAGCTTCAACATCAGTCCTTCCAATGAACACCCAGGACTGATCTCCTTTAGGATGGACTGGTTGGATCTCCTTGCAGCCCAAGGGACTCTCAAGAGGTTTCTCCAACACCACAGTTCAAAAGCATCAATTCTTCAGTGCTCAGCTTTCTTCACAGTCCAACTCTCACATCCATACATGTCTACTGGAAAAGCCACAGCCTTGACTAGATGGACCTTTGTTGGCAAAGTAATGTCTCTGCTTTTTAATATGCTGTCTAGGTTGGTCATAGATAACTTTCCTTCCAAGGAGTAAGTGTCTTTTAACAGAGAGGAAAAAAAAAAAAAAGAGTTGTTAGAAAAAATACACTCAAAGATCTCTTCTTGGGTGTGACTCTGTCTCTACAGCCCAATCCCAGGCTGTCACATTTGATAGCAACTCCACAGTTTATGTGCCCAGAGATCCATGATTTCTCAACCCACGTTTATTCCAGGAAGGCAGCTCAGGGGATTTCCACCAAGTTTTCCCTCTCACCAGAGCCATCCTCAAGTGATAATCAGGAAGCCCTTGGTGCGGGTCCACAGAGGTGACTGTGGAAAATGGAGAAGAATGAAAAACGTTCACAAAGCTCCATAAGTCGAAAGTTCTCTAACCCTATTCCTTGCTCAAATCCACTGAGGCCTCAGCTTTCAAAAAAAAAAAAAAATCAAACCTTGGATTCAATACAATATGTCCTCTCCCATCACATTCTCTAGACGAGTCCCGGGAGAGGTAGTTGGCCATGACTTTAAAGAAAAACATGTCCCAACTCTGAAAACTAACTTTCACTTTCTACCGTTTTCCTTTCCTTTCTGATTTCTGAGCACTGTATGAATGGCCTTTCCAAATTACCTACGTACTCAAAGACTCAGTAGCATATGAAACAGCATTTAAATGGCGTCAGTGAGATACTATCCTATCACAGACCTCTCCTCACCCGTTTCCGTCCTAAGTTCTTCTTCTTTCTAACTGGTAAGAGCCCCCAAAAGACCGGCTTCCATACAGATTTCTCCCTGAATAAGCAATGACACAGAAAATGACGTCAAGTGACTTTGCATTAGAGTCATTTTCAGCATTTCCTCTTCCATAGTTTAGCAAGCGTATTATGAGGCCAGGGACAAAATGGGGGATTTCACTCCCTGAGAGAAACCAAACTAGGAGAAGGGGCAGGAATTCATTTGATCTGGCACTGGCTTTGGCTTAGCATTAAACCCCAAACACATAAAATTGAAAGGAATCATTAAAACAAAAATGTATTTACAAGAGAAAATCAAAGCAAGATGGGAAATTAGAGCTTGTTTTGGCAGGCCTAACTCTTCACCTCACAGTGAGGAGCCCAAAGGGTTGGGAAGAAAATTTCATATCCGGTGGGTTTTTTTGCTATTTTTTTTTTTAAGCTATTTCACGCTGTCTTTAATGTGTATTTGTATTCCACTTCCTTCTCTTCCATCACTGTGAGCCAACTACCTCTTTATACTGAGGAACTGAACACATTCAAGTTTCTGTTTTCATAGCACACTGGACATCTCCAAAAATTAGAAAATGGAAAACTTCAGTCTATTCTGCTATAATGTCTTTCTGTAATGCGAATTAAGCCATTCACGATTAACAGATAAGGCATGACATGAAACTCAGATTGGTTCAAGTGTGATTTTTTTTTTCCTCAACACACTGACATTTTAAAGACATCAGGGATAGGCCTTTTCACAACTAAAAAGTTTTTTTACCCATACAGAAAGACTTAAAGAGAAAAGCCAGAAATCCTGCAGAACTGTCTTTTGGTGTAAGAAGTGGGGGATTTGGTCGATTCAGTATCTACACTTCCACAGCATTAAGTTATTTGGTAAAGCTGTACATGCAGACTCTGCATGTTTATATTAAGAACAAAAATCAACATTATGGAGCAGATTTTCTGAAGAAAGCAAAAGAGCCAGAGTTTAAGGCTGCATGGGATCTACTGGTGGTGGGTACAAATGCCAGTTTAATTCTGCTGGTATTTTTATCAGAACTGTTTGCTTTTCTTGATGCTCTAGTTAAAGTTGCAGACCATTTTAATTATGTGCCCTTAACCCTATTTATTCCCAGTAAGTCCTGATACTTGCAGAGGTATGTGTGTGGAGGTGTGTACAGTATCTCAATAGGATAAGACATATGTATTTTCAAAACTACAACGTCTCACTATGGCAGAAACACCTGTCTGTGAGAAAAAGCAAATTCATAAGATATTCAGGTTTCACAAATCCATCAAATCATGTAAAATCAAACTACCCTTTTGTACTGCACATTTGCATGAGAACTGTTCAGTATGTTCTCTCTATATATAGTCTAAGCACTTCTCAAAATTTTCTGAGCATTTGTATCCATTGTCAAACACAGATCCTGATCTGTAGGTCTAGCACAGGCCCTGATGAGTTCAGGACATTAAACAAAAGCTGCTGGGTTGATGGGGATGCTGCTGGTTCATGAACCACTGTTTGAGCAGCAAGTCTCTAGGAAACACAATTGTTCACTGGGATCTTCCTGACCCAGCTGGTGTAATGGTAAAGAGTCCTCCTGCAAATGAAGGAGACTCAGGAGACTCATGTCTGACGCCTGGATGTGCAAGATACCCTGGAGTAGAAAATGGCAACCCATACTAGTAGTCTCGCCTGGGAAATCCCATGGACAGAGGAGCCTGACGGGCTACAGTTCTTAGGATCTGAGCTGGACACGAATGAGCACACACACATCAGCAGGGGTTTTTTTTTTTTTGAAGAATTTAGGGCTAAGCACTTTCTGAACATTTCTTCTAACACACATTACTAGGAGAGACAGGGATAGAGGGAGAGATAATTAAAATGAAAGTACATTTTATCCATTGATCTACTTTTGGCAGCATATAAAAAAAGAATTTGTTGAATCAATGAAACCCATTTCAGCAGACAATTTTGAGTCTTCATTATTAGGAAATCCTTGATCTTCTATGAATAAGCTATGTACTATTTAATAAATACTTTCCTGAAATTTAAGCTTTTTTGTTTATAGTATAATAAAAAATTTTATAGGATACTTCAACCATGGTTAAAACTGAATGGGATATAATATTTACTGCTATGTTTTTAAAATTAGAGCTCACTTGAGAACAAATGCCAGATACTTAAGATAAATCCATAGGCTCCACGATACTCCATAGTTTCATGTTTATGAAATTGGCCTTAGTGATGATTTTAAATACTGAGGGTTAAGGTATCATCTTGCAGTTTCTTTACCATGCAAGCATTACCCTGTTGAGCAAAAGTTGCAGTGCATAATACATCTAATATTTACACAGTAGTTGTTACATTTATATGACAGTACAAAAAAATTAACGAAATTTGATACGTTCTAAAGTAAATGCTTTCTTGATAAAGTGCATGTGAGAGAACTAGAGAAGAGAAAAGATGAGGGAAGGCACCAAGAACAGTGAAGGAGGCAGAGACAGAGGCGATGGAAACTGTATCCACATCTTTTAGGACCTTCAAATGTATTCAGGCCTGCTCCTTCAAAACCAGAAATTCAGCCCTGTGCTTTCCTATTCCACCCTCCTCTTAGTCTCAACAAAGGTTAAAAATTAAATAGCTAAAGCACTCCATATTGCATTAAACCTTTTGATTTAATAACAAAGATCATTTAAAGAAAGAACAATCCTGAAACCTTGGCTTTTGCTGGAACGGTTTCTTTACTACTTAAGGAGTTTTCTAGAAACCACTGTGTACATCTAAGTTGTAAAAGTAAAGTTCATCTTAAAAATACAAGGAGAGCTTGATCACTTAATGATTTCTGCTCTTAATCTGTCTATGGCATCTCACTCATCAAACCATTCATAACCAAAGTATGTGCTTAGAATGTGGTTTTACAAGTCTGTTTCCTTTCTTAACTCTACAGTGCTGTAGACACAAAGGATCTTCGACAAGTGACTATATTTAAGCTAACATTTGCTGAACACTTACTATGTGCTAAGCACTTTGACAAGGGCTTTATAAGAAATCTTACATACTCATGACAACTCTATAAGTTAAGTGCTTTCATGCCATGTCATAGATATGGAAACTGAGGCTTAGATATATTAAGTCTGAACCTAAATCTGAATCCAGCAGTCAAACTACAGAATCAGGGCTTTTAACCGCTATGCTATTTTCATACTTGGTTTGCATAAACTGAGTGCATGGCAAATTCCAGACTTTACATGTGTATGTGTTATACTGGATTGCAGTGAAATTAGTTATTTCATTATGAGTAAAATGAAATACGTGAATAAGTTAATCTGAAAACATCTTGGGGTGAGCTAAAAGTGTCCTAAGTGAATCAACATCTCGATGTTAGATAATTCACATATAAAGTCTCTCTCAAGATTTTAGGCCTGGCATAAAAAGAATTAAGAGATAATTTTTCCATTGGTAACACTGTTGCTTCGGGTAAGGGATCTGCAGAGGAATAAAAGCCCCCAGTCTTTGATTATTTTTAAATTTATTTGGCTGTGCAGAGTCTTAGGTCTTATTTGTGGCACGTGGGATCTAGTTCTCTGACCAGAGATGGACACCAGGCTCTCAGGACTGAGACTGTGGAGTCTTAGCCACTGGACCACCAGTGAAGTTCCTCCTCTTCTTTAAATGAATAAAACACTCACTATGCCACAGGCCCAGCTCTCCAATCCACAGCTTCTTGGACTGGCTCCACATCAAAGATCCTGGCCGCTTAAGCTGATCAGAGGACCTACCAATCTAGTCCCAAGAATGTCCCAGCATCTGCTTTAGAGAAAAACTCTCACGTAAGGTGTTGTTTATTTTAACTGAGGGACCTATATGAGGAATTCCCACAGCCAAACATGGCTGGTCCTTGATGTTTAGTTGCTAAATCATATCTGACTCTTTTGCAACCCTGGACCATAACCTACCAGGCTCCTCTGTACACAGGATTTCCCAGGCAAAATACTAGAGTGGTTGCCAATTCCTTCTTCGGGGCATCTTCCCAACCTAGGGATGGAACCTGTGTCTCCTGAAATGGCAGGTGGATTCTTTATCACTGAGCCACCTGGGAAGGTATAGCTGCTCCTACTTACAATTAAAAGCCCACAGTTTTGGCTAAATTTGGTCTGAAGCAATATACCTACTTGTATGAGTTTGCATACCAGATTGATTATATTCTCTGTGGCCAAAGATGGAGAAACTTGATAGCAAAAACAAGACCAGGAGCTGAATGTGGTTCAGATCAGGAACTCCTTATTGCAAAATTCAGACTAAACTGAAGAAAGTAGGGGAAACTACAAGGCTATTCTGGTATGACCTAAATCAAATCCCTTATGATTATACAGTGAAAGTGACAAATAGATTCAAGGGATTAGATCTGATCGAGTGCCTGAAGAATTATGGATGGAGGTTCCTGACACTGTACAGGAGGCAATGATCAAGACTATCCCCAAGAAAAAGAAATACAAAGAGACAAAATGGTTGCCTCAGGCGGCCTTACAAATAGTTAAGAAAAGAAGAGAAGCTAAAGGCAAAGGAGAAAAGGAAAGATATAAGCATCTGAATGCAGAGTTCCAAAAATAGCAAGGAGAGATAAGAAAGCCTTCCTCAGTGATCAGTGCAAAGAGAGGAAAACAATAGAAAGGGAAAGACTAGAGATCCGGTCAAGAAAATTAGAGACACCAAGGGAATATTTCATAAAAAGATGGGCTCAATAAAGGAGAGAAATGGTAAAGACATGATAGAAGCAGAAGTTATTAAGAAGAAGTGACAAGAATACACAGAAGAACTATACAGAAAAGGTCTTAATGACCCAGATAACCATGATGGTGTGATCACTAACCTAGAGCCAGACATCTTGGAATGTAAAGTCAAGTGGGGCTTAGGAAGCAGCACTATGAACAAAGCTAGTGGAGGTGATGAATTCCAGTTGAGCTATTTCAAATCCTGAAAGATGACACTGTGAAAGTGCTACACTCAATATGCCAGCAAATTCGGAAAACTCAGCAGTGGCCACAGGACTGGAACAGGTCAGTTTTCATTCCAACCCCAAAGAAAGGCAATGCCAAAGAATACTCAAACTACCACACAATTGCACTCATCTCACACGCTAGTAAAGTAATGCTCAAAATTCTCCAAGCCAGGCTTCAGCAATACGTGATCCATGAACTTCCAGATGTTCAAGCTGGATTTAGAAAAGGCAGAGAAACCAGAGATCAAATTGCCAACATTCATTGGATGATACAAAAGACAAAAGAATTCCGGAAAAACATCTACTTCTGCTTCACTGACTATGCTAAAGCCTTTGACTGGGTGGATCACAACAAACTGTGGAAAATTCTTAAAGAGAATTTAAATTTAAGAATAATAAATTTAAGAATTCATTCTTAAAGGGAATACCAGACCACCTGACCTGCTTCCTGAGAAATCTGTATGCAGGTCAAGAAGCACAGAATTGGCCATAGAACAAGAGACTGGTTCCACATAGGGAAAAGAATATGTCAAGGGTGTAGATTATCACCCTGCTTACTTAACTTATATGCCGAGTACATCACGCGAAATGCTGGGCTGGATGAAGCACAAGCTGGAATCAAGATTGCCAGGAGAAATTATCAATAACTTTAGGTATGCAGATGACACCGCTCTAATGTCAGAAAACAGAGAAGAACTAAAGAGCCTCTTGATGAAAGAGGAGAGTGAAACAGCTGACTTAAAGCTCAACAGTCAAAAAATGAAGATAATGGCATCTGGTTCCATCACTTTATGGTAAATAGGGTAACAATGGAAACAGTGACAAACTTGTTTCTTGGGTTCCAAAATTACTGCAGATGGTGACTGCAGCCATGAAATTAAAAGATGCCTGCTCCTTGGAAGAAAAGCTATGACAAACTTAGACGGCATGTTAAAAAGCAGAGACATTACTTTCCTGACAAAGGTCTGTCTAGTCAAACCTATGGTTTTTCCAGTAGTCATGTATAGATGTGAAAGCTGGACCATAAAGAAAACTGAGAGCCGAACAATTAATGCTATTGAACTGTGGTGTTGGAGAAGACTCTTGAGAGTCACCTGGACTGCAAGGAGATCCAACTAGTCCACCCTAAAGGAAATAAGTCCTGAATATTCATTGGAAGGACTGATGCTAAAGCTGAAACTCCAATACTTTGGCCACCTGTTGGGAAGACCTGACTCTCTGGAAAAAAAACCCTGATGCTGGGAAAGATTGAAGGCGGGAGAAGGGGATGAGAGAGGATAAGATGCTTGGATGGCATCACCAACTGGATGGACATGAGTTTGGGCAAGCTCCAGGAGTTGGGGATGCTCAGGGAAGCCTGGCGTGCTGCAGTCCATGGGGTCACAGAGTTGGACATGACTGAGTGACTGAACTGAACAAATTTGCAAGAGTGGAGATTATTGACTCCATCTGCTTCTAACTAGTGACATCAATTTAATCATCAATCATCGTTCATTAAACATTTATTGGGCACTGTTTAGGTACTGAAATCCAGCAGTAAACAAAAGATAAAAACTCCTGCCCTCATGAACTTACCTTCTAGCAGAAAGAGAAACACATAATGTGTCAGCTGGTGATTAAGTGCTATATGGGAGGGGTAGGAAAGTGGATGATGAGAGAAAGTTACTCAGCTATAAGATGGTAAGTGAAGGGCTCTCTGAGAAAGCAACTTCTGAACAAAGATCTGATAAAATACAATATTCACCAAATAGAAGCTATGCATTCATATAACTGCTCACGGCACTGGGCAACTGGCTACACAAAGATTCTTTTCTTGTCAGCAGTTTATTTAGAGACTCAGCATAAGTCAGCCCTATGCTCTCAGCTTCCTCAATAGACAGCTCCAACCATACCAGCTCCCTGGGCCCTGAGACTAGCCCCACAAAGAGCCAGTCCCCCCTCTCCAAGTTCAAGAACCCATTTCTCAGAAATAGTACCTTCCCATTGACCAGAGCTGGATATCCAGCAAAATGAAGAGATCTTCCCAGTTATTTAGAGTCACTAAAATACAATTCTTTACAGTCTTGACTTCAAATCTTTAAAAGTACACAAAGATTTAAGTACATGCTATATGGTAAGGCAAAGCATCATTTCTTATTTTAAAGGGTATTCAAAATGCCTTTATACTGAAAGGTGAAAAAAATACTGAAAGACAGCATGAAATGATACAGAAAAAAAAAGTAAAAACCAAGTATCACTGAAGCAACCCATTTGAAGGGAAAAAATTGCAATTCAAACTAATTTATTTGATATGGCCTTTGTCAGCATTTGCATGAAGTTTAATCAAAGACATACGCCATTCTGATAGTCCTTGAGAGGAAAGGAATTCAAGCTTTGACGTGCATCTTCAGTGTTTCTTAAAAATCTCCTTGTGAGAAAGCAGGATTGGCTTTCCAGCTGTAAATAAATTCCAGGCTAAAGAGGCCATTCTTGGTCAGAGGACTTCTCTGCACTCACCCACAAACTCAGCAGCATTAATATACAAGCTTTAATAGCCAAAAGTACCTCTGAGCTCAAATGCAAGACAGCTGATCGTTGCCTAAAGAGAATTCAACTGCAGCTGCTTAGCAGTGAACAGAAAGATGTACCGCAGAGAGCAAACCCATGACACAGTTTTTGAGTTTGTCTCCCTGCTGTGCAGTTGATGAAGGAAATCATGACACCCAGGTGGAAAATGCAGCTACACAATCCACCATATATCAAACCTTCCCAAAGTAGAAAGCTGCCACCTCGTGTATTCGGTCACACTAATCTTGAAATGTACATGACAAATTTACTAGTCAGTGGTTTTATTGACTTTGTAAACTCTGAGTCTTGACATTTAACAACTGTTACTAATTATTAATAAATACATTTTTTATAAAGGTAAAAGCTACCGCCACGGTATAGTGAGAGGTAGGGGAAAGCACACCTCCATGAGATGCTCTGTTTACTCTCTAAAATAACTCTTTAGCAGTGGAGTGTTATAGATGACTCCAGACATAAAGAAAAGGGAAGAGTAAACTGTGGGCTCAGAAGCGGGAGGCCATGAGTCCCCGTTGCTTTCTGAGACCTCTGCTGCGCATCACCAGTGTCACAGAGTTGGGGGCGGGGGCGGCGTGGTGCAGAGAGGCTCAGGCGCTTCTATGGTGGTGGTGGTTTAGTTGCTAAGTTGTGTCCAACTCTTGCGACTGTAGCCTGAGTCTGTAGGCTACCCCATGGACGTAGCCTGCCAGGCTCCTCTGTCCATGGGATTCTCTAGGCAAGAATACTGGAGTGGGTTGCCATTTCCTTCTCCAGGGTATCTTCCTAACCCAGGGATTGAACCTGGGTCTTCTGCATCATAGTCAGATTCTTTACCAACTGAGCTAAAAGTGAAGCCCAGTGCACACCTACCTGGCATCAAAACCAAAGATTTTATCTATTCATAGACTCTGCGTTAGCTAACATGAACACAAGTACATCATTTCAGAAAGGTTTAAACTGTGACTTTTTGAAAGTTATCTTCATTTATCTATAAAATGTACGTGCACAGACACCATTTTCTCTTAGTGACGAGCAAACTCACATGAAGCACAGCTGGAGGATGATGATCAAGCAGCACAGACTCTCTTCATAGACCTGAAATGTAACTTCACCTGGCATAGTCCCTAAAACCAGGCCAAATCCAGGACAGGGGCAAAATCTCCTTAACGGATAACAGCTATGGTTTTCTTATGCTTTAATTTTCAACTTCTTGATGCCCAGGTTTCCTTTGCCTCTTGAAATGTGGATATGCCTACTAACATCTGCTGAAATGTCATGATTCATGGTTTACCCCTCCTCAGTAAGTGAGTGTGTCATCTTAAAGTCACCAAACATCCTTTGGCCAATATATTAATGATATAGACACTGGTCTATTTTTTGTTACAGTTACCAGAAAATTAAATGTTTGGGCTAATTAAGGGAGGGCTTCCCAGAGAGGGCTTCCAGATGGCGCTAGTGGCGAAGAACCTGCTACCAACACAGATGTTAGAAACATGGGTTTGATCCCTGGGTTGGGAAGATCCCCTGGAGGAGGGCACTGCAACCCACTCCAGTATTCTTGCCTGGAGAATCCCATGGACAGCGAAGCCTGGTGGGCTGCAGTCCAGTGGGTTGCAGAGAGTCAGACATGACTGAAGCAACTTGGTGGTTCAGTAGCTAAGTCAGTGTCCAACTCTTGCGACCCCATTGACTGTAGCCTGCCAGGCTTCTCTGTCCATGGGATTCTCCAGTGGGTTGCCATTTCCTTCTCTAGGGGATCTTCCTCACCCAGGGATCTAACCCAAGTCTCCCACATTGTGGGAGAATTCTTTACCAGCTGAACCACAAGGGAAGCCCAAGAATACTGGAGTGAGTAGTCAGCCCCTTCTCCAGCGGATATTCCCGACCCAGGAATCGAACCAGGGTCTCCTGTATTACAAGCAGATTCTCCTGATCCAGGAATCGAACCAGGGTCTCCTGCATTACAGGCAGATTCTTTATCAACTGAGCTATCAGGGAAGCCCCAAAGTGACTTAGCATGCATGCAACCAAGAGAAACCTTTAACTCTTTATTTTCTGACTCTATTATTGGAGGTAAAATATATATATATATAAAGAAAGTTGCTCACATAATTTCATTTATTCAAGATTTATTTAGACCTACTATGTACCAAGCACATAGTTGTCTACTTCCATGGAGCTTACAGTGAGGACAACAGAGAAGTAAACAATTGCAATGCACGGTGTAAGTGCCACAACTGGCAGCTACTCCTGCAGAGGAAAAGGGAGAAGATGCAACTCCATATTCTTCAGTGTTACTGTTTCTCTCCTGAGTCATTCTTACTCTCTCAACAAAAATGCTTCTAGCCCCTGAATCAACGATTAAACAGGAAAGCTCTGGAACTCCTATCCATGAACCTCCACCTCTCTGCCAAATCACCACCTAATATAATTATCCCACCCCTACTTCTCCTGCAGGTGGAAACCCAGGTGTAGCCTTTTCATCAGCTGATTGCATGATTAAGGAGCTTCAATCTTAGCAGGCTCATTGACAGAGGCATCAATACATGCAGTCTTCTCAGACAGGAACAAAATTTATCAACCAAGCCCATGTATATTTTTAGCAATTACCAGCATATATCATTGCATGCTAGGCTTCAACATTACACGAACCAAGAAGTTCCAGACATCCAAGCTGTGTTTGGAAAAGGCAGAGGAAGCAGAGATCAAACTGCCAACATTCACTGGATCTAAAGAAAGCAAGGAAATTCCAGAAAAAACATCTACCTCTGTTTCATCAACTACACTAAAGCCGTTGAGTGTGTCATAACAAACTGTGGAAAGCTCTTAAACAGATGGGAATACCAGATCATCTTCCCTGTCTCCTAAGAAAACTGTATGCAGGTCAATAAGCAACAGTTAGAGCCCTATATTGAATAACTGATTGGTTCACAATTGAAAAAGGAGTACAACACGGCTGTCTGCTCTCACATATTCAACCTATATGCTGAGCACATCATGAGAAATGCTGGGCTGGATGAGTCTCAAGCAGCAATCAAGACCGGCAGGAGGAACATCAACAACCTCATATATGCTGGTGAAACCGCTCCAGTGGCAGAAAGTGAAGAGAAACTCGAGTCTTGATGAGGACGGAGGAGGAGAGTGAAAGAGCCGGCTTAAAACTAAGATCATGACATCCAGCCCCATCACTTCATGGCAAACAGAAGGGGAAAAAGTCAAAGTAGTGACTGGGCTTCCCAGTTGGTGCTAGTGGTAAAGAACCCACCTGTCAATGCAGGAGATATAAGCGACACAGGCTTGATCCCTGGGTTGGGAAGATCCCCTCGAGGAGAGCGCTGCATCCCACTACAGTATTCCTGCCTGGAGAATCCCATGGACAGAGGAGCCTAGTGGGTTACAGTCCATAGCATCACAAAAGAGTCGGACATGACTAAAGCGACGTAGCACAGCACAGTGACCAATTTCTTCTTCTTTGGCTCTAAAATCACTGTGGATGGTGACTGCAGCCATGGAATCAGAAAACAACTGCTTCCTGGCAGGAAAGCGATGATAAACCTAGACAGTGTGTTGAAAAGCAGACATTATTCTGCTGACAAAGGTCCATATAGTCAAGGCTCTGGTCTTCCCAATAGTCACATACTATTGTGAGAGCTGGACTGTAAAGAAGGCAGAGCACAAAGAACCGATGCCTTTGAATTGTGATGCTGGAGAAAACTCCTGAGAGTCCTCTCGACAGCAGATCAAACCAGTCAATCTTAAAGGAAATCAACCCTGAATACTCAATGGAAGGACTGATGCTGAAGCTCCAGTATATTGGTCACCAGATGTGAACAGCCAATTCATTGGAAAAGTCCCTGATGCTGAGAATGACTGAGGGCAGAAGAAGAGGGTGTCAGAGGATGAGATGGTTGGATGGCATGACAGATGCAATGGACCATCAACTTGGGCAAACTTTTGAGAGATAGTGAGGGACAGGGAGGCCTGGCATGCTGCAGTCCATGGGGTAACAAACAGTTGGACATGACTGGGCAACTGAACAACAATAGCATATATCAGTATCAACCCATGCAATAAATGTTAGTGATTTTCAGGTATGTTGCACAAAACTGTTTCAAATCAAACTGTTTATCAGAAAAACAAAAAAGCTTTTCAGAATAAAACAATAACTTTCTCTTAGTCTTCCGTTCTTTCATCTGTAGCTCTTCAAACACACAGCAGCAGGCAGGCACTCATTTTCACTGATCCCTGCTGAGGAGCAGAGGAATTAAAATCAACCTGTACTGAAATCATGCCCCTAAGTTGACAAGACAATTCTGCAGCATTCCTCAACTTTCCATCCCTCTTGGATCACCTCACCTCCCCCTTGCAAAGATGACTTCAAACTGGGCAACCTCAGATGAATGCCAAATAAAGACCAGCTAGCACGATACAATTCTACACAAAAGTACCATGAGATGGTCACCCAGCTGAGCTCAGCCACTTAAGAGAATGCAACTCCAATCATTTCCACAACAACGGAGACAGCAGAGCTCTGAAGGAGCTGAAATATGCAGGGCTTTCCTGGTGAGGTTCTATAAAGACTCTCTGGTAGAGTTCCATGTAAATTACAGATACAGAAATACAGCTCCCAAATAATAATGCTTTCTTTTGCAAATAAACTCAATTTTCCTTAGAAGTAAAAAAAAGTTTTGGTCCTTTTTTCATTTGCATGACACAGTTTTTCTAAACAAAACAGTAGCTGCCATTTAACTCATTAGTTTACATTCACTAAAAATGAACAAAAAAGATATCTTTTACCCAAAGCAGTTATGTGGCACACACGAGTTTGGGTTTTATTACAATTGCTGAATAGCAGTGATCATTCACTGAGTACCTGCTGGGTGACAAACTGACTTAATTACTTTACCTCCATTTAATCACCATAACCCATCAGCATCATCCGTACATCTACATTTAACAGAGAACAGAGCCAGCGACGTAAAGGGCCTGGATTTCAATCCCCTTGCCTTACCTGTCAAGACTTCGGAGATACTTTCTCAAGTGGACAAAACCAGAGACTTTGTTCACTACTCTAAGATCCTCAGAGTACATTTATTTCATCTGTAAGGTAAGAACCTTTCATTTCTACTCCTTAGTTCAGGCTGCAGTTAATTCTCCATTCCACTAAATTCTAAATAATTAATCAATCATTTGGTCAACAACTTGGACAGACTGTTCAGAAAACTTGGAGAAAGAAACTCGGGAAAAGGAAGTCAATCAGTTGTTAGCACTTTGTATTGTAATTTCAGCACTTTGATACTGTGGTGAGGTTCCCTGATTTAGGGCCTCTCAAATCCGTCTATGGGGACTAGCTCCGCTGCCAAAGTGATCTATCCACCCGCTCAATTCACAGCTCCCACTACTATACCCAGCCATTAACCCTGGACAATGACATACCTTGTTTTTCTATTTATGCTTATCAGCTTGTATGTTGTGCCTTAACTTTTCACTTTACTTCAATCTCACATCAAATATTTGATTTGATGCCTCCTACTCATTTATATATAATGATTCTGCTTACATTTTAAAATGGAAGATTCAGTGGTATGCTTTTACATTGTTTCTGAAAATAAAACCTGCATATAATAGTTTAAAGAGAATTATCAAAATCTATAAATCCAGTAGAAATACATACTAAATAAGCAATAGATACACATTTACATAGAACACATTCAGAAGTGAAACACTAGCAAGAAATGTTAAAACAGCAAACACTTGGGCATACTGGAAGCTACGGTTTCATCACGTGGTCCCCTCTCAATAACACTAAGGTTAAATGAATGAATGGACAATAAAAGGTCCCACCTTTACTGGTTTTCCACAATTTCTATTTTTGGAAACTATAATGTTATGTGGAAGAATGGCAGTATAAACATACTAAGTTTCATTTACAAATGAAATTAGAATGAAATAGACAGTTAAGCACTTACATATATGTCACACTGATAAAAATTGAGTACTCTCTACCCAGTTAACTATAATTTATTCAAAATCCAGTTGATTATTCTATCGAATGCATAGTCATGGTACTTTCTATCTGCTAAATGAACTGAATGAAAAGGTGATTTAATATTACCTTTAATATTTAATATTAAAGATCAAATGGCCAACATACCCTGGATCATAGAAAAAGCAAGGGAATTTCAAAAAGCATCTGCTTGTGGTTCACTGACTATGTTAAGCCTTTGACTGTGTGGATCACAACAAACTCTGTAATATTCTTAAAGATATAGGAATACCAGACCACATTACCTGTCTCCTGAGGAACCTGTATACAGGACAGGAAGCAACATTTAGAACTAGACATGGAACAAGAGACAAGCAACATGGTTCCAAATTGGGAAAGGAGTACATTAAGACTGCATAATGTCATCCTGCCTATTTAACGTATATGCAGAGTACATCATGTGAAGTGTGGGGCTGGATGAATCACAAGCTGGAATGAAGATTGTAGGGAGAAATAGCAACAACTGCAGATATGCAGATAATACCACTTTAATGACAAAAAGTGAACAGGAACTAGAGTCTGTTGATGAAGGTGAAAGAGGAGAGTGAAAAAGCTTGGCTTAATTCAAAAAATGAAAATCATGGCAGCTGGTCCTGTCACTTCATGGAAAACAGATGGGGGAAAAGTGGAAATAGCATTAGATTTCATTTTCTTGGGCTCCAAAATCAATGCAGACGGTGACTGCAGACATGAAATTAAAAGATGCTTGCTCCTTTAAAGATCAGCTATGACAAAAGTGAAGTGAAAGTGAAAGTTGCTCAGTCATATCCAACTCTTTGTGACCCCATGGATTATACAGTCCATGGAATTCTCCAGGCCAGAATACTGGAGTGGGTAGCCTTTCCCATCTCCAGAGGATCTTCCCAACCCAGGAATCAAACCCAGGTCTCCCATATTGCAGGTGGATTCTTTACCAGCTGAGCCACAAGGGAAGCTATGACAAAACTAGACAGCATATTAAAAAGCAGAGATATCACTTTGCTGACAAAGGTCCATCTAGTCAAAGCTATGGTTTTTCCAGTAGTCATGTATGTCTGTAAGAGTTGGGCTATAAGGAAGGCTGAGTGCCAAAGAACTGATGCTCTCAAACTGCGGTGCTAGAGAAGACTCTTGAGATTCCCTTGGACTGCAAGGAGACCAAGCCAGTCCATCCTAAAGAAAATCAATCCCGAATATTCATCGGAAGGACTGATGCTGAAGCTGAAGCTTCAATACTTTGGCCATCTGATGCAAAGAGCTGACTCAATGGAAAAGACTCTGATGCTGGGAAAGATTGAGGGCAGGAGGAGAAAGGGACGACGGAGGATGAGATGATTGGATGGCATCACTGACTCAATGGACTTGAGTTTGAGCAAACTCAGGGAGATAGTGAAGGACAGGGAAGTCTGGAGTGCTGTAGTTCATGGGGTTGCAAAAAGTCAGACACAACTCAGCAACTGAACAGCAACAACAATTTTACCTTCAATATTTAATATTAATAGAAAAAGACTACTAGCCTAGAATTCTGAATCCAATGAAATTATCCTTCAACAGTGAAACGGAAATAAAGACTTTCTTAAACAAAAAGTGAGGGATTGTGTCATCAGTTGACCAGTCTTGCAAGAAATGTTAGTTCTTTAGTCCTACATAAAAAAAAAAGAAGAAATAAACATAAAACAAAACATTTATTTTCTTTAAAGAAGGAGAAATTGGGAATACTCAGATATAAGGTAACTGCCTGGAGAATCCCATTGACAGAGGAGCCTGGTAGGCTGCAGTCCCATGGACAGAGAAGCCTGGTGGGCTACATACAGTTCATGGGATCACAGAATCAACTGAAGTGACTTAGCATGTACTACAAATGATGCAGGATAATGTTATTTGAAAGTGGACCTGCACTAGTTGTATACTGTAGATTCAGGGGCAAACACTTTAAAAATAATTTAAAAAAATATAATGGCATGCAATAGAGGAGGGAAAATGGAATCATATAAAATCCCCAAATATTTGGAGATTAAACAACACGTTTCTAAATAACACATGAATCACAGAAGTCACAAGAGGAATTTTTAAATATTTCCCATTAAATGAAAATAAACAATGTAATAAAAAAAAAATTGTGGAAAGCAATGAATGCTCTGAGGAAAATTTATAGCACTGAATGCAAATATTAGAGAAGAATATCTGAAATAAATAAGCTGACACCTTAGGAAACTAGAGAAAGAAGAGCAATATAAGCCTAAAGCAAGCAGAAAATACGAAATAATAAATATTATACAGAAACAAATAAAATTAGAAACAAAAAATCAATAGAGGAAAAAAATAAAGTCAAAAGCTGAGCAAATATAAAATTAGAGAAATCACTATTAATGATATGGACATTAAAAGGATAATAAAGGAACAATATGAACAACTCTATGCCTACAAATTTGGTAATTTAGATGAGATTCACCAATTCCTTGAAAGACACTAACAACCAAATCTCACACAAGGAGAAACATTATCTGAACAGAGCTATAAATACCAAAGAAAGTAAATCAATAATTTAAAATCTATGCCTCCCAAAGAAAAAAACACATCATGCCTAGGTGGTTTCACTGGTGGATTCTATCAAATATCTAAGAAAGAAATAGTAACAATTGTCTAAAAGTTTTGCCAGAAAATAGAAGCTGAAAGAATACTTCCCAAGTCATTCCATGAGGCCAGCACTATCATAAAACCAAACCAGACAAGGATAAAATCAAATTACTTCTCTCATGGTTGTTGTTCAGTCACTCAATCGTGTCCAGCTCTGCAACCCCATAGACTGTAGCACACCAAGCTTCCCTGTCCTTCACCATCTCCCAGAGCTTGCTGAACCTCACGTCCATTGAGTCAGTGATTCCATCCAACCATCTCATCCTCAGTCATCCCCTTTCCTGCCTTCAATCTTTCCCAGCATCAGGGTCTTTTCTAATGAGTCACCTCTTCGCATCTGGTGGCCAAAGTATTGAAGCTTCAGCATCAGTCCTTCCAATAAACACTCAGGACTGATCTCCTTTAGGATGGACTGGTTGGATCTTCCTGCAGTCCAAGGGACTCTCAAGTCTTCTCCAACACCACAGTTCAAAAGCACCAAGTCTTCGGCTCTCAGCCTTCTTTATAGTCCAACTCTCACATCCATACATGACTACTGGAAAAACCATAGCTTTGACTAGATGGATATTTGTTGGCAAAGTAACATCTCTACTTTTTAATACACTGTCTAGATTTGTTATAGCTTTTCTTCCAAGGAGCAAGTGTCTTTTAATTTTATGGCTGCAGTCACCATCTGCAGTGGTGTTGGAGCCCAAGAAAATAAAGTCTGTCACTGTTTCCATTGTTACGCCATCTATTTGCCATGGGACCAGATGTCATGATCTTCGTTTTTTGAATGGATATAGATGTAAAAACCCTCAACAAACTATCAGAAAATTGAATCCAATAATTATAAAATAACAACTTAAGATTATCCTAAATATATGACTTATTCAATATTTGAAAATAAATTAATGTAATCCATTACACCAATATCTGAAGGAAAAATAAATCATATGATCACATCAATAGGTGTGGGAAAAGCATGTGACAAAGTCCAACACACATTTATAATAAAAACCCAGTAAACTAGGAATAGAGGGGAACTCCCACAACTTGGTTTAAAAACATCTAAAAGAAATCTATTGCTAAAATCATACTTAATGGTAAGAAACGTATAGACTTTTCAAGACCAGAAACAAGACAAGGATGTTCCTTCTCACTATCCTTCAACATCATGCTAGAAATCCTAGCTCGTGCAATAAGACAGACAGAAAATAAAAGGTACACAATTTGAAAAGAAATAAAACTGACTTTGTTTACAGATAACATGACTATTTACGTAGAATGTTCCAAATAATTAACAAAGACACTCTTAGAACTAATAAGAAACCAGAGCAAGGTTGCAGGATACACGAATAATATATAACAATCAACTGCTTTTTCATATACAGAAAAGAACAACTGGAATTTGAAATTAAAAAACATTTCCACTAATGCCAAAAAGTAAAATATTAAGCATTAAATCTAAAAACAAACAAAAAAAATGTACACGTTCTAAATGAAGAGCGTGTATGCACCACACGTTCCTTCATTTAGAAATGAAGAAAATCCCAAAACTCTAATGAAAGACATCAAAGAAGATCTTCATAAATGGAGAGATATTCCATGTTCATGGATAGGAAGACAATATTGTCAAGATGTCAGTTCTTCCCAATTTGATCTATAAATTCAATACAATCGTAATCAAAAGGGTCAGCAAGTAACTTTGCCTAACTGATTCTAAAATTTATATAGAAAGGCAACACAACCAGAATAACCAACAAAATGTTCAAAGAGAAGAACAAAGCCAGAGGACTGAAACTAGCCAACTTCAAGACTTAGTATAAAGCTACAAATAAAGCTATACAAGACTAGTATAAAGCTATACAAGACTAGTATAAAGCTATTTACTTGGGATAAAATGTTCTAGGCCAATATATTTCAGACTGCAGGGCTGGTTCTAATTTAGAACTGACTACAGACCTGGAGTTAAGGGAAAGAAGTGCTGGCAGTCCAGCCCAAGACTGTTAAGAGACATTAACATTGAGACAGTGTAACATTAACAAAAGATGAATAGATCAACCGAACAGAACAGAGAGCCCAGAACAGACCCCAAAAGTAAATTCAAATGATATTTGACAAAGTAGCAAAAGAAATTCAATAGAATATGAACAGCCTTTTCAACAAATGATGCTCAAACAATTGGATATCCATATGCCAAAAAAAGAAAAAGAAAAAACTTTTTGAAGAGTCTAGACATAGATCTTACATGCTTAGCAAAAATTAACTCAAAGTGTATCCTAAACATAAAACTCTTAGAAAATAATATACGAGAAAAAGTAGATGACTTTGGCTTTGGCAATGATGTTTTAGATCCAACACCCAAAGCACAATCCATTAAAAAAAAAAATTGGTAAGTTTGAAATCATTAAAAGTAAAAAAAAAAATTACTCTGTGAAAGACACTGTGAGAAAAATAAAAAGCCACAGACTGGGAGAAAATATTCGTAAAACATGTATGTGACAAAGGACTCATACCTAAAATACACAAAAACTGTTAAATCTCAACAAGCAAACAACCCAGTTTTTTAAAAATGGGCCAAAGAGCTTCACACCTCCGCAAAGAAGATCTCCAGGTGGCAAACACACACATGGAAGGAAGGAAAAAAAAGACAGCTCCACATCATGTCATTGGAAAATAAAAGATACAACAAGATGCCACTACGTACATTTCAGAATGGCCAAAATCCAAAACATTGACAACATCATATGCTAGAGAGAATGTGAAGCAACTGAAACACTCATTCATCCATTACTGGTGGGAATGCAGAGTGGTTCAGCCATGCTGGAAGATAGTTTGGCAGTATTTTACATAACTAAACGTACTTTTACCATACAATCCAGCAATTACACTCCTTAATATTTACCCAAAGGATGTGAAAACTATGTCCACACAAAAATCTGCACACACGTTTATAGCAGTTTTATTATAATTGCCAAAACTTAGAAGCAACCAAGATGTCCTCAGGTAGATGAATGGATAAACAAACTGTAATAAATTCATACAATGGTCTATTATTCAGCAATGAAAAGAAAGGAGCTATCAAGCCACAGGAAAGCACAGAAGGACCTTAAAGCATATTGGTAAGTGAAGAAAGCCAATCTGAAAAGGCTATATATAACATTCTTGAAAAGGTAAAACTATGGAGGTAATAAAAAGATCAGTGCTTACCAGGGGTTTGGGAGAAAAGGAGAAACAAATGGTTTTATTAAGGGATGCACAGGGCATATTTTAGCCTTGTGAAACTACTCTGCCTGATACTATAATGATGAATAAATGACTTTATGCATTTGTCAAAATCCTTAGAACCATACCATATAAACAGCACATGAAAATATAGACTATGGACTTTAGTTAATAATAATATCAATGCTAATTCATTCATTCAAATAAAAGTACCACACTAAAGAAAGATGTTAATAATACAGGTACCTGTATGTGTGTGTGGATGTGGGAAAGGGGTGAATAATACAGGAACTCTATATATTATGTGCTCAATTTTAGTAAATAGGCTTTTTTAAATGTGCATAAAAACTGAATGATAATTATATGGTTGTTGATTATAACAACCTCTCTAATTTTCAGTGTGCTTGAATGTTTAGATAAAAAGTACTAAAAAATTTTAATAAAGCAAAATCCTAGTTAGAAGATCATTTACATTTACATTTTAAATTGTTAAAAGCAATATGTGCTCCGTAATATCAGATAGTCAGAAAAGAAACAATGTTACTTCAAACAACACTCAGATAAAATTAACCTTAAAAAGTCAACATTTTAAGTTTCTTGGGTTTTTTGTTTTTTAGAAAGATTTTTCAAGATCAAGAATCTAAGCATGTTACTTTTATATTAATAAATATGTAATTTTCATCTTGGGCTTTTTTCTCCTACAAGAAAAAAACCAGTTCTGTTATTATTAAGAACTATTACTACTATTACATAAGCAATATGAAACATTAAAGAAAAATGGGAAAAAACAAAAGTAAATTATATTCTCATCATCAGAACTACCTTCCAATCTTTCCCCAACATTATTAACAACTGTTACACATTAATAATTTAAATAAGGAATCCCTGAAAGTCAACTTAAACTTTCCATTCACTTTAGCTCTTAAGCAAAATAATCCATTTAATTAATCAGGTCATTCTGGTTTCTGGGTACTCAGTAACAGACTGGAGCTGAATCAAGGGGATTTGTTTAGACTTCCCAGCCTCATATACACCAGGTCATCTTACCACACAGCCAGCAACCATTGTGTGTCCAATTTAGGAAAACCACAATATAGGTCCATCACAACCAAAGCATGGAGACCACTTCCCCCAGAGAGACAGATAAAGAACAGTGATCTTGCTCTAAAGCAAGGATTCCAAGGTTATAAATGTTGACTGCAACACCAAGCCAGCTGGGGCATGATGACTCATCCCATAGCAGACACTGCACCAGCCAAATTCATCACAAGAGGCAAGGCTGGCAGTGAAACCATGGCTTGGAATAGAGCCTGGGATGCAGAAGTAATAAATAACTTTGTTTATAGGCTTTTTCGGCTTCTTTTTTCTTTTTCAAGCACCTGTCTCTATGAGTGTAAAAGATGGCTTCGTTTTTCTTCTTTGTAAAAAAACAGATTTAGGACGTGCAATATCTGAACGACAGGCAGAGTTGGTATGAGCCAAGAGTGTCCCTTTGCTGCCAATTTCACCGTCTGTTAGTCTGAACTTGCCCACACACACACACGTGGGCAGCACACACACAAAGAGGAGGGCAGAGAGGGAAGCAGAGACATGGGTGAGGCTGCCTGTGAGCAAATACCAGAACCTGGAGCGAAAGGCTATGTTTGCAGCACAGACTTACCCTCCAGCCTGCTGCAGAGTTCAGGCAGACGCACGTAAGCTAAGGAAAATGCTAATAGGATGCCCAGAGAAGGCCAGCTCCCAGCTCCTCTTGGACAGGACCACTTACATTCCCCTGAAACAATCTATTTGCCTGCCTAGATGTTTCCTCCTTGTTGCCATGCAGACTGATGTTAAATAATTATCATGGCCAAAATTGCCAACCGAGGTCAAAGGGACCAAATCCTATCGTCATAGCCTTCATCTGCAATAAGATCTGTCTAATCTGAAACTATCATTGAACACTCAATTGTTTTCTGATAATATGCAACATGGCTGGTATTTCAGCAAAAAGAAAAGGACAACATCCAGTGGAAGCAAGAAATCTGAGTTCATTTAGCTCTGTCCTGACATTTAAGTTCATCCAGCACTAAGTATTTATTTTTAGTTTTTCAATTAATTCAAAGGTCTTTCCAATACTTTTCCAGTAATACCGGTTTTCTTTGAAAGATGCATAGCCCTTTCAGGGCTTCCCCATAGCTCAGTTGGAAAAGAATCCGCCTGCAATGCAGGAGACCCCGGTTTGATTCCTGGGTGAGGAAGAACCCAAGACAAGGGATAGGCTACCCACTCCAGTATTCCTGGACTTCCGTGGTGGCTCAGCTGGGAAAGAATCCACCCGCAATGTGGGAGACCTGGGTTTGATCCCTGGGTTGGGAAGATGCCGTGGAGAAAGGAAAGGCTACCCACTCCAGTATTCTGGCCTGGAGAATTCTATGGACTATATATAGTCCATGGGTCGCAAAGGGTCAGACAATACTGAGCGACTTTTATTTTCACTTTCACAGTCCTTTCAACCTACTATGGAGTCACTCTGTTCAATAAGTCACATAAATAAAAATGTGCAATGAATCATTACAACCTCCCCTAATTTCCTCCATCACAAACACCATTCTGAAGTTTGAATCAAGTACCACAGGATCTACCAAATGCAATGAATGTTTAAATAAGTTATGCTAAATAAAATACTGAACCATTATTTGCACAAGAAACTAATTTACATGATAGTTTATTCAATATAAGATTCAATTTAACTCATATTTTTTGCCAATATGTGCATCAATATATAAACATATCCCTAAGTGAGAAATTACTATGTACCACATAGTAGATGATTTCAGTTTTATCAAATTTTGTATTCTTCAGAGACACTTTTATTTTCCTCTTTGAAATCCATTTTTAAATATCCTACCTATATGTAACTTTAATTTTTTTACTCGATGTATTCAAGTTGTGTCTAATTTATTATCCTCTGCTAACCTTGTAAGATCACCTTTGCTCACCGTTTCTGACTCACTCACTTATAAATCTTCCTTCTAACAACCAAGCTATGCTCCTCCAAAACTGTGAAATATGCTCAATAGGACAAAATAAAAAGACATGGTTTCTTTTAGAAGTATAGGCATTCACACAGAAAATACCTGCTTTCAAGAACTAAATATATTCTCTTTCTTGCCCTTCATGTCAGTAGCTTGGTACTGTAGCTGTGACCGCCCTCAAGAGCTATTTGCACTGGAGTTGACCAGGATCTGCTTTAAAGAGCCTCACAGGACCCAAGCGATGTGCCACTTGCCAAGATCTCTGTGACCTCAAAACACCTGGGAGCAACAAAGCATTTCTCTTCCCCCTGCACCTGACCATTCACCTGCCTAAAGAAAACTTAATCAGCCTTCACCACATACATCTTACACAGACGCACCTTAATTCATGAAATAGCTTTCTCATTTTTTTTACAATTCTTGAAAAAACATTGTGATTTTTTTTTACATTTGTGTCCACGACTCACAGTAAGAAACATATTTTAGAATCCAAAATTGTCTACTCATTCACATGTACTTATAAAACAGAAATAAGTTTCATTAAACAATATTTTCCCATAATACATTCAACACACTGTGATATCTTATTTGTTCTATTTTTTTCCTAATACCAGTTCAATCACCAAATCTATTTTAAGAACCCTCTAGGATCCCAACTCACAGTCAGAAAACCAAAGGAAAATCTGAATATATAATATTTTACATGAGTGAACTTCAGTGCCAGTATTAACACTCAAGGCAGCTCTGTGAAGAGTAAATACCAAATTCACATTAAGCTAAAATTATATTTCCTTCACTATTTGCAAGAAACAAAACCAGGACTGGTTCTCCATGGTTTCCTTTTATCAACACGTCCTCTACATAATCTAGAATCATCCTGAGATGATAAATGTTCAGTGATATTTGTTATTCAACAGATGTTTGAGCTGCTGAAATCCCCCATGAATACTTAATTCTATAGCTTGAAGTCCCTAAAAGCTCATCCTGGAATTTTCTTTCCTGGCTCTCTCCTTCACTTCAGGGGCTCTGCACTGATAACCACTGTCTTTCTCTCTTTGCTTATTTAATATTTCTTGTTGCTCTCCACTCAACATATTCATTCTCAAAATAACCTTGAGACAGTTATCTTCCCCCAGTGAAACACACTTTAACCCCAAAGGATATAAAATCATAAAAATACAGTTCTATTTCATGTCATAAACATGTTGTTGTTGTTGTTGTTTAGCCACTCAGACCTGTCTGACTCTTTGTGAGCCCACAAACTATAGCCCGCCAGGCTCCTCTGTCCATGGGATTTTCCAGGCAGGAATACTGAAGTGGGTTGCCACTGCCTTCTCCGGGGGATTTTCCTCACCCAGGGACCAAACCCATGTCTCCGTGTCTCCTGCACTACAGGCAAATTCCTTACTGCTGAGCCACCAGGGAAGACCCGATCAACCAGTAAGTCAGGAGAAAGAGCTGATGCTTCAGAAATCAACAGTAAACTCACTAACTGGAAAACTTCTACTGGTTTACTTCTTGACTTAAGTACTCAGTTTTATTATATTCATTAATGAACTACAGCATTGCTTTGACCCAGGATCCACCAACTTTTTTCACTTACATATATTAAGTTTCTGTGCCTTAATTATCTAAGCCTAAAAATATCCCTTGTAACACACCACAAAGGAGTTTTAACTAAAATGCATACACTGATACATGCCACATTGCTGGTCAGGGCCAGTGTTCAACATCTGACTCCACACCCCTCGAGGATTCAGCTCAGTTCAAAAGACGGAAACTGCAGTGAATCAAAATACAGAGCAAGCGAAGTTCCCAAGGAGCTCACATCTAGTGGACTCTCTTAGTCAGGGTCATTTTCAAAAACATCCACAATATGCGTCTCCCCAGTTTTCTTCCCTTTCTTATTTGTTACCTGCTTCAGTTAATATAGGGGCTTCTCTGGTGGCTCAGATGGTAAAGCGTCTGCCCACAACGCGGGAGACCTGGGTTCGATCCCTGGGTCGGGAAGATCCCCTGGAGAAGGAAATGGCAACCCTCTCCAGTATTCTTGCCTGGAAAATCCCATGGATGGAGGAGCCTGGCGGGCTACAGTCCATGGGGTCGCAAAGAGTTGGACATGATTGAGCGACTTCACTTTCACTTTTCAGTTAATGTAAGAAATCAATCTGCCAGCCCTCCTCTCTACTTCAGTGCCACTATCCGTGCACAGCTGGCCTTTCTCTTCACACTTGTCCAACCTGAACACAGCACCCTCTCCGAGACATGCTGACTGCAATTCCCCTAGTGACCTCTCACCTTCCAAAATGAATCCACTTTGTTCTCTTCACATCTCTGCTCTGCTTAGGTTGTAAGCTTTTCAGGAACAGATATCACTGCTTCTTAATGCTTATAAAGCCCCTAACAACTGGTATAGTTGTAGTTTCCCTGGTAAATAGCAGGTGAATCCTCTTGACATTTAGCTTTCCTTGTGTTGATATTTAGCTTACCCATTCAATTATAGTTTTAATTTAAAAAAAAAAAAAAAAGAAAACTTTTTAGTAGGGCCCAGAGTAGCGACTGAGCGACTTCACTTTCACTTTTCACTTTCATGCATTGGAGAAGGAAATGGCAACCCACTCCAGTGTTCTTGCCTGGAGAATCCCAGGGATGGGGGAGCATGGTGGGCTGCCGTCTATGGGGTCGCAGAGTCGGACACGACTGAAGCGACTTAGCAGCAGCAGCAGAGTAGTGAAAAAGAAGTAATAATCTCATAAATCAAAACAAACATTTACCTAGAGCCATAAGGACCTGCACTGTTTATTCTTCTTACCATCTTCAGATAAACATGTTCCCAAGCAGCAAGCAGAAGAGGAAGTGGAATAGAGATGGGGAGTCCCCTCACAAGCAGATCATTGCTTCCACCAAGTTTTAAGTCTTGTCCCAGCCCAGAGCATTTAAGGACAAAAAGAGAAAAGTTGGGTCCCCCTATTCTCAAACCAGAGACAAGAGTTCAACAAGACTGCACAAGGGTACAATTACCTTGGGATCCAAAGTCAAAATTAAATAAGAATTGGGTTAGATCTGTCTCCTGGAGTTCAACCTGAACAAGGAAAAAGAAAAAGAATCTGAGAAGCCTAGAAGGTATCTCCTGTCTTCTCTGAGTGATGTTTGCTATCTCTTCATCAGGCCCAAGAATCACCTCTAGATGAGAGGGCTGACTGTCACATCTGCTCCAGAAAATTCTCTTCAAGTTGGAACTCTGAATTCCCATTCCCACCAGTGGTAAAAAGAAAGCTAAAGGACCTCAGCAACGTTGGAAGTAGGGGCTCAGTGGGAATGGCTGCTTCATATGGCAGTAAATGATCTCAAATATCACACAAGAGAAAACACACAATAATTTGTAACCTTTACATATAAATGGACATAAAATTCACTTCTGTGTTCATCCTTTGAAGTGTTTTTATAAACTTTAGCAAATCTGGGAAAATGAAATGCCATTAACAAAAGCCTTTTCACAACGCAGCATTGAAGAACCGACTTCACAGGTAAACACGTTTTAAACCTCTTTAAGCAGATCACTTCGTAGTCTCTCTAGATCATTTAAAACCTCTGCTAAAAAGATTCCGCTTATTTCCACAAAAACAGGATTTCAGAAATCTTTGCATCATTCTGCCCACTATGGTTACTCATGATTTAAATAACAGAATTCACAGGATATTGATACCATATTACAAAACCATACCTGGCCAGAGTGGCCAGACAGAGCCCATCAGCCAAAATTCTTGCCTTGGATTATTTTTTCTTTTTCATTAAAAAAAAAAAAAAGTATAGAAAAGACAACTGTGGCATAACTTTGTTAGAAAGGATGACTAATAAATACAATGAAATTCAAATCACATTAAAAATAAAAGACCCATGAATTACCAAAGTTAACAGAATGCAACAAATTTGTTTAAATTTAAGCTTGGCACAGAAAGGCAATGAACACAGCAGACCACTTACAGTAATACTTCCAAAGGAACAAATTTTCACAGATTCCCTAAAGAAATCCCCAAAGTATAGCCAAAAAATTGTTTATGTTTTATTATTCCAAATTCTTCTCAACTACATGCTTTAAAATTTCCAAGAATTTTTTAGCAGAAACTAAAGAGAACCAAGTTATCATTTTACTGTTATTCTATACATGATAATCTGAATTTAATTTAAAATACTATGTTCCTTGCACAATGCCTGATCTACAGTGGATGATTAACAGTTATCTGATAAATGAATGGATTTAATTATCAAGCTTTCTCCTTTTAACTCTGACCCATCTGCTCTGATATTTGTTACCTCAGAGATTAATAAAGTCACATTTTTCCTCTACGGTTCCTCTACGGGATTTTCACAGGAACTAGATTTGTTTCTTATAGTTTATAAAATGTTACAAAAGAAATCAAACTCAGCCCAGGTTCTAATGCTTAAACCTTGACCAGAAATATACTCCCAACATAATTAAAAGCTGAGTCTATTTTCAGGAGAACCCTTACTGCTAATACTAGTTGTTGTTTTTTTTTTTTTTTTTAACACAACACTAGGCTTTATTGACTATGCCAAAGCCTTTGACTGTGTGGATCACAATAAACTGTGGAAAATTCTGAAAGAGATGGGAATACCAGACCACCTGACCTGCCTCTTGAGAAACCTATACGCAGGTCAGGAAGCAACAGTTAGAACTGGACATGGAACAACATACTGGCTCCAAATAGGAAAAGGAGTACATTAAGGCTGTATATTGTCACTCTGCTTATTTAACTTCTATGCAGAGTACATCATGAGAAACACTGGGCTGGAGGAAGCACAAGCTGGAATCAAGATTGCTGGGATAAATATCAATAACCTCAGATATGCAATGACACCACCCTTATGGCAGAAAGTGAAAAGGAGCTAAAGAGCCTCTTAATGAAGGTGAAAGAGGAGAGTGAAAAAGTTGGCTTAAAGCTCAACATTCAGAAAATGAAGATCATGGCACCTGGTCCCATCACTTCATGGCAAATAGATGGGGAAACAGTGGAAACAGTGTCAGACTTTATTTTTGGGGGGGCTCCAAAATCACTGCAGATGGTGATTGCAGCCATGAAATTAAAAGACGCTTACTCCTTGGAAGGAAAGTTATGACCAACCTAGATAGCATATTCAAAAGCAGAGACATTACTTTGCCAACAAACGTCCGTCTAGTCAAGGCTATGGTTTTTCCAGTGGTCATGTATGGATGTGAGAGTTAGATTGTAAAGAAAGCTGAGTGCCGAAGAATTAATGTTTTTGAACTGTGGTGTTGGAGAAGACTCTTGAGAGTCCCTTGGACTACAAGGAGATCTAACCAGTCCATTCTAAAGGAGATCAGTCCTGGGTGTTCTTTGGAAGGAATGATACTAAAGCTGAAACTCCAATACTTTGGGCACCTCATGCGAAGAGTTGACTCACTGGAAAAGACTCTGATGCTGGGAGGGATTGGGGGCAGGAGGAGAAGGGGACGAGAGAGGATGAGATGGCTGGATAGCATCACCGACTCGATGGACATGAGTTTGAATGAACTCTGGGAGTTGGTGATGGACAGGGAGGCCTGGCATGCTGCAATTCATAGGGTCACAAAGAGTCGGACATGACTGAGCAACTGAACAGAACTGAGGCATAATTAATTTGTCCATAAAAACAGTGTGTTTAGCTCAACCAAACAAAACAGGCCAGGCTTGTACATGTGTATTTTAGTTGTGCTGTACTCAGTCACCTCTGACTCTGTGACCCCATGGACTATAACCCTCCAGGCTCCTCTGTCCACAGGAATTCCCAAGCAGGAACACTGGAGTGGGTTGCTATTTCCTCCTCCAGGCGATCTTCCCAACCCAGGGATCAAACGCGCGTCTCCAGAGTCTCCTGCATGGGCAGGTGGATTCTCTATCACTTAGCTCTGTGGGAAGCCCATGTGTATTTTAGGATAGCCTCAGTATGCTATTTTTAAAGGAATAAAGAGAGAAGCTGCTCAAAGACAAATGGATAAATGTAGAGAAAGCAAATGAAATAGCCAGAAACTGCAGGGTGGGAAAGCAGGGAGGGAAAGAATGTGAGGAGTATAAACGAAAGAAGTCACCAGCCAATTATTCACAGGGAATTGTTAATGGATTGGAAAGAAATGCAGTTGAAGAGTAAGGACAGTATTTATCTCCACTACCTCATCAGCTCTTGGTAACTGGCTGGAGCTTGAGAGCAGGCTGCCTCTGACTCGACCTCCGACCCCTGGAAAACGGCGAGGACACCTGCAACTTCAGCTGCAAAGCTCTCGGGAAGGAGCGGTGCAGACGCCTAGGACTCGCTCTCCAACACCTCCCGCGAGGGACTCTCTCTCATCTCACCACCCTAGTAAGCTTATGTACAGCCATTTCTTTCTTATACTATCACAAGCATCTTTTTCTTTCATACAATGATGAAAGCAGCACACATTTCTGTACCTTGTTTTTCATTAACTTAGATTTATAGCCCCAGGGTTCTCTTGAATTCGCTATTTAAGTAATGACTGTCAACGTTTACAAATTTAGTTAAGTCATTGCTAATTATTTTCTAAGTAAATCATAATTACTGACGAAGTTTGTGATCAGGGTTCCCCAACTGCATGCAGTACCACCAAAAACTCAGGGGGGGCGCTGTTAGTCACTGAAACCTGAGAGAAACAGAGCTGATGTCCCTTAAGTCAAAATAGTCAGAAATGGGTTATGGGCAAGGGCAGATGTGTAACTCAACAAATCAGGATTTACCCCTGATTGGGGGAGAGGGGTGTGTTCCAGAATAAACCCAATAAATAAAGGGTTCTTACAGAAAGAAACACACAGACAGTGTGTGTTTACAGCACAGACAATGGGTGGGAAATCAACATTACCCACTATAGGAAAAAAAGCAAAATTGGGATCACTGTAACACTGTACTCACTAAATCCTTTAAGGGTCTTAAAGCAAATTACTAATCTACAATACTATCAGCAGCATAATGAAAGTAAGTGCCTTAGTACACCCTAATTAAAACAAGGTATTTTTTTTTTAATATTTTAGCTAATAGAAAATGGATACCTTACTCATATTCATTTGTATTTCTCTGACTCCTCCTGATAAAGGTTAGCAACTGTATTTATCCTTCAGCTAATCAACCATACTGAGTTCTAGTGCTCAATTATCTACAAGCCTCCTAACCTTCTCCCTCCTTTTATCTTACAAACACAAACCATCTGGCTTTGGATATATATTCCTTACCATAAATTTACACCTACTGAAAAAAGCTTTCTTTGTACAATATGAGCACCTACATTCAAGAGGAAAGAAGAGGTAAGGGAACTCTGAAAAACTAAACAGAAAAAGTTGGAAGACTGAAGATTCTTAAGAGAATAAGGCTCCACAAAAGTCAAGCGAGAAGAAGCTTCAGGAAGCAAAAAGTGACTGGCAGGGTTAAATATACCACAATCCAGTACAATGACAACCACAGTGTCCTTCAGATTTCACAAGTGGTCACTAGAGTTCTAAGCTTTAGAATGTATCAGTGTTAAATTTCCACAGGCTTAACATAACTGTGTATTCATTCAACAGTTACCTGGCCATAAATATGTACCTGGCAGAGTACTAGACACAAAGAGATATAGACCGTAGTTTAGAGGGTCCTAGATAGAAACGTGTACACATGTACAATTTGAGGGGGGTGCTGGAGCAGCAGGGGAAAATTTAACAAGTGGTCAGAAAGACTATGAAAAGCCAAAAAATACCCAAAGGAATGAGTTTCTCCTCTCTAATTAGGAAGTTAACTCCCTTAAAATGTACAGCATTTATAACATAAAAAAGATAAAGTAATTTATCATTCAAATACACTAATTAATTTAGGACCTGAAAAGAAACATACAAGACTAAGTTCTCCACATTAAGGTAAATAAGCAATCTAAATGTCTGAAGAAGATTTTAAAATAGTTAATTTTTATTTCTAGTCAAGTTCAGCAGATGCCACAGTTACACTTCAAAGACAGAGTACGTGGGGGCTCCCCAAATTCATGTCACAAGGTATATATCACAGGTTTCATTTCAGAACAATAGATGAATGCAGATTTTGGACAGGAAAAATTCTTTAAAACATGAAAGTCTTATTCTATCACACAGCTAATACATGATCCAATTTCTTTTTAGTGAAGTGCAGTATACTGCAGATGTTTCTTTATACAAAATGAAATCCACTCTGGTTTTACTTACATTTCAAATGTAGACTGCTCTAAATTACTTACACATAAGCATCACCTTCAATCTAAGGACTTTTGGCCATAAATATGGTAATAATAAAAATATGCAGAAGCAAGGAAAGTATCTGACATTATGGTATTAATTTATATATAAATGGTATGTACATTATTGTATATTTTTAAGTATATTCATGTGGACATGGAAGGCAAAATTAAAAATAGTTTATTGACCTAGAAAGGCACTGAAAACATTTCCATTTTAAACATCCTTCATATCAGGATTACTTCATTTTTTTCTGCTAAAAGATATAATGTGATTACTATACCAACACTGGCTGACTTCCGTGTGCCAGGCATTATGGCTAGGTATATCTAACAAGAGTTTCAATCCCCATAAAAAAACAAAAGCAGGGATTATTATTACTGCTATTAATCCCATTATTAAAATGAGGAAACCAGGGCTTAAGAAGGAAAGTGACTTACTACAGTCAGTCAGCATACAGGCATGCGTGTGCTTGTGCGCACGCGCACACACACACACACACACACACAATATCTAACATAGTATCAAGTGCCTGAAGTGTGGTAGACAATCCCTAAGTTTCCTGAATAGATCCGAATGAATGAAGAATGGACACCCATAGTCTCACATGAGATCCCTATGCTGCATTGACTGCTATAACTGTTCACTTCAGTTCAGTCCCTCAGTCGTGTCCGACTCTTTGTGACCCCATGAACTGCAGCATGCCAGGCTTCCCTGTGCATCACCAACTCCTGGAGCTTGCTCAAACTCATGTCCATTGAGTCAGTGATGCCATCCAACCATCTCATCCTCTGTCGTCCCCTTCTCCCCCTGCCCTCAAACTTTCCCAGCATCAGGGTCTTTTCCAATGAGTCAGCTCTTTGCATGAGATGGCCAAAGTATTGAAGCTTCAGCATCAGTCCTTCCAATGAACACCCAGGACTGATCTCCTTTAGCATGGACTGGTTGGATCTCCTTGCTGTCCAAGGGACTCTCCAGAGTCTTCTCCAACACCACAGTTCAAAAGCATCAATTTTTCGGCGCTCAGCTTTCTTTATAGTCCAACTCCCACATCCATACATGACCACTGGAAAAACCACTCTGTGAAAGAGAAACGGTGTCTAGAGGAAACAAAGTGTATACACGGTACCACCAAGTCCAAGCAGGAACAAGCTACACAGCACACAGCATCAGCAGCACATCTCTGGCAATGTGAAGAACCCAGAAGAGTTGGGCCTCAGTCTGTGCTCTATTTCCAGGGCCTAGAACAGTATGAGATACAGCAAGTGCTAAATAAACATGCTGAATGAATATGTGAGTAAAACTCCATTTCCTCTTTCTTCTCCACACCTCCTCTGGCTTATCAGAGTGACCTTTACATTTTCTCCTTGTTTTCTTCCCTCTGCTTCTCTCGCCACTCTTTGCATATCAGAATAATACTTTTTATGTATATGTGTACTCTTTGCATATACACAAAAAGTATTATTACTCTGTATTTACATTATGAGATTTTTAAATACTTATTCACCTATAATGAAAAATAAAAGCACAAGGGAACATTTCCTCTTTAAACATCCACCAAATGATTCTGCTTTCTCCAACAAAACATAAAGGCCATCACTGAATTTGTTATGGGAATTTATACCTTAGCTTTAAATATACATTTAGATCTCAAAGTGCTTTCTATCATAAGAATGTAACATAAATGCTTATAAAGCTATTACATTTCTATTTATAATGGTGAGTTCCAACGCAGAGTTAACACATGACCCAGCAATTCCATGCCAAGGGATATATCCAAAAGAATAAAAACGTATGTCCACACTATGGACAGAGAAGCTAGGGCAGGCTACAGTCCATGGGATCGAAAAGAGTCAGACACAACTGTGAGACTAACTTTCTTTCACACAAAAACAGGTACACGAATGTTTATAGCATTATTCATAATGGCAAAAAAAAAAAAAAAAAAGCAGGAAACAGCCAAAATGTCCATCAACTCATGGATGGATACACAAAATGTGGTGGTACATTAACAATTGAATATTTGGCAATGAAAAGAATAAAGTGCCAATACATGTCAAAATACAGGAGAACCCTGGAAACATCCTAAGTGAGAGAAGTCATTCACGAAAGGCCACAAATTGTATAATTCTATTTACACAAAAAGTCCAGAGCAGGCAAATCTGTAGAAACAGAGGGAAGACAGAGAAAAGGAGTAACAGCCAATGCGTGTGAGATTTCTTTGAGGGCAATGAAACTATTCTAAAATTAGGCAGTAGTTCCAAAATAAACATTAAGGAAAAAAACAAAAAAGTCATGCAACTCAATAGCACACAAAAAAATCAAAATCGGACAAAAATAAGCAGAGAACCTGAACAGATATCTTTCCAAAGAAGACATACAAATGGCCAAGAGGTACATGTAAAGGTGCTCGACATCATTAATCACTGGGGAAATGCAAATCAAAGCCACTTCACACCTGTTAGCATATTTATCATCAAAAAGAAGAGAGAGGGCAAGCACTGGCTAGATATGGAGAAAAGGGAACCGGGGCATTTTTGGTAGGAATGTAAACTGGTTCAGCCACTATGGAGAACACTACAGAAGTTCCTCAAAATATTAAAAATAGAAATAGCATTGTTGTACAGTTGCTAAGTCACGTCTGACTCTGTGATCCCATGGACTACGGCACTCCAGGCTTCCCTCTCCTTCACTATCTCTGGCAGTTTGCTCAAACCCATGTCCACTGAGTCAGTGATGCCATCCAACCATCTCATCCTCTGTCATCCCCTTCTCTTCCCGCCCTCAATCTTTCCCAGCATCAGGTCTTTTTAAATGAGTCAGTTCTCCACATTAGGTGGCCAAAGTATCAAAGCTTCAGCTTCAGCATCAGTCCCTCCAATGAACACCCAGGACTGATCTCCTTTAGAATGGACTGGTTGGATCTCCTTGTAGGCCAAGGGATTCTCAAGAGTCTTCTCCAACACCACAGTTCAAAAGCATCAATTCTTCGGCGCTCAGCTTTCTTCACAGTCCAACTCTCACATCCATACATGACTATTCGAAAAACCATAGCCTTGACTAGATTGACCTTTGTTGACAAAGTAATGTCTCTGCCTTTTAATATGCTGGTCTAGGTTGATCATATGGCAACCTACTCCAGTACTCTTGCCTGGAAAATCCCATGGGCGGAGGAGCCTGGTAGGCTGCAGTCCATTGGGTCGCTAGGAGTCAGACACTACTGAGCGACTTCACTTTCACTTTTCACTTTCATGCACTGGAGAAGGAAATGGCAACCCACTCCAGTGTTCTTGCCTGGAGAGTCCCAGGGACGGGCGAGCCTGGTGGGCTGCCGTCTATGGGGTCGCACAGAGTTGGACATGACTGAAGCGACTTAGCAGCAGGTCGGTCATAACTTTCCTTCCAAGGAGTAAGCGTCTTTTAATTTCATGGCTGCAATCACCATCTGCAGTGATTTTAGAGCCCAAAAAAATAAAGTCAGCCACCGTTTCCCCATCTATTTGCCATGAAGTGATGGGACCTGATGTCATGATCTTAGTTTTCTCAGTGTTGAGATTTAAGCCAACTTCTTCACTCTCCTCTCTTACCCTCATCAAGAGATTCTTTAGTGCATCTTCACTTTCTGCCATTAGAGTGGTATCATCTGCATATCTGAGGTTATTAATATTTCTCCTGCTAATCTTTATTTCAGTTTGTGCTTCATCCAGCCCCACATTTCGCATGATGTACTCTGCATAGAAGTTAAATAAGTAGGATGACAATATACAGCTTTGATGTACTCATTTTGCAATTCTGAACAATTGATCTGCATCCAGTTTTAACTGTTGCTTCTTGACCTGTATATAGGTTTCTCAGGAGGCAGATAAGGTGGTCCAGTATTCCCATCTCTTAAAGAATTTGCCAGTTCGTTGTGATTCACACAGTCAACGGCTTTAGCAGAGTCGATGAAGAAGAAGTAGATGTTTTTCTGGAACTCTCTTGCTTTTCCTATGATCCAACATAGCAATTTGTTCTCAGGTTGCTCTACCTTTTCTAAATCCAGCTTGAACATCTGGAAGTTCTCAGTTCACGTACTGTTGAAGCCTGGCTTTAAGGATTTTGAGCATGACCTTGTTAGCATGTGAAATGAGCACAAATGCATGGTAGCTTGAACGTTCTTTGGCATTGCCTATCTTTGGGACTGGAATGAAAACTGACCTTTTTGCAGTCCTGTGGTCACTGCTGAGTTTTCCAAATTTGCTGGCATATTGAGTGCAGCACTTTAAAGAGAAAAGAAAAGATATACCCAACTGAATGCAGAACTACCATATGATCCAGCAAACCCACTTCTGGGTACATATTCAAAGGAAATGAAAACAAGTTATCCAAGAGGTACCTGCATTTCCACTGCTGCAATATTTATAGTAACCAAGATATGAGAAAACCTAGTTGTCTATTAATGGATGAATGGATAAAGAGGATGCATATGCATAGTGAAATATTACCCAGACATGAGAAAAAAGGAAAGTCTGACATTTGTGACAACACAGATGAACAGAGAAGGCAGTATGTTAAGTGGAATAAGCCAAACAGAGAAAGAGAAATACTGCATGTTATCACTCATGTTAAACAAACAAAAAAAAAAATATCAAACTCATAGGAATAGAAAGCAAATTGGTGACTGCCTGGGACTAGGGGAGTAGAAGAAATATGGAGAGGCTGGTGAAAGGATACAAACTTTAAGTTATAAGATGAATCAACTATGAGAATATAACATAAAACATAGTTGGTAACACTACTGGACAACTGAAATTTGCTAAAAGAGCTGAACTTAAATGGTCTCACAAAAAAATGAAAAATAAACATGTATGCAAGATGACGGACAACTAGCAAGCAGGGATCTGTTGGAATTTTTTCACAGTGCATATACATATTAAATAGAAGTATATACACCTTGTCAACTGTACCTCAATAAAGATGAAAACATGTAATAAAATTAGACATTGGTGATAGTTGCACATTTCTGTAAACATAAGAAAACCCACCAGATTGTATTCTTTTAAAATGGATGGATTTTACGGCAGTGAACTGTATTTCAATAATACTATTTAAAAAGCAAATGACATTTTTAAAAGAAAGCATTTCCACACAGAATCAACACTTTGAAATGGCATCTTGAAAATAACACATGCAATACTCTGTTACAAATAGGAGACAACATAAATCATTTGTGCAATTACACTTTCCTAGCAACATCTTTTGTATTAGAGCCACTAACATATTAATGTCACTGCTGAAGAGAAAATTCATTCTTTAATACAAATATCAATTCCTTGAATATGCCTGTTCAAATCACTCTCATTCTGATAAATCTACATCCCATGCAACTGGCTTTTTCATTAAGATATTTATTTTCTAATAGAAAGTTTTGGAATTGATTTCAATATTAAATGCAGTGACAACCTGTGGACTTCTCTATCTCCAAACATTAGTTTGATACCACTTGCTATAAGTTCGGTCATATAACAGGCATTGACAAAAAACAGATCATGTGTCCAGCTCCAGAGTCCCAAAGACTTGCTACCAGTTCTTACACAGCTGACCTCCTAGAGAGAAAAACAAGCAAATAATCAAATGAGCAAACTAAAGCATGATGGATGCCATGTTTTCTACGAAAGCACAACATCTCTGACATGGAAAAGATGTCTTAAAAAGATAACTACACCATTCCATGGAAGCAACGACTTACTTCGCACTGCAAGCCGCATGAATGATACCAAGTCAGGAAACATGATAAATTTCCACGGCCACAGCTCTCCCATCAACATTAAGCACAGTGCTCTCTCAACATATCTTGTACATCTCCCCGGTACGGTAGAGATTTTGCTTAGAAAAACCACCTCACATTCTGTTTTGAATAAAATATAATGACAGTTGTTATTCATAACCTGATCTCAACATGAGCTACAAATGAGACAGATGAGAAGATTAATTTTAATATCAAGTATCATACATGGTTCTAGACACTTTACATGTGTTATCTTACTTAATTCTGCAAATATGCATACGAACCAAACATTCCTTCCATATTATAGACAAGGAAAACTACAAAAGAAGCCAAATAACTCGCTCACAGCCATGTAGCGAATAAGTGATGGCACTGGGACTGAAAAGCATTGTCTGATTCTAAAGCCCAGGCTCCTTCTATTAAAACTACACCGGGCTGACTGCTATTAATGTTAAATCTGCAATGAACCTACTTAACATTTAATTGTTCTAATAATTAAAGATTAAACATTTTTAGCACTGCACATGTGTCAATGATAATGCTAAACTTAGCTGAAGAGCAAGCCCTCTGTTTCTTTCAATTCAGTTCAGTTGCTCAGTTGTGTCCGACTTTTTGCAACCCCATGAATTGCACCATGCCAGGCCTCCCTGTCCATCACCAACTCCCGTAGCTCACCCAAACTCATGTCCATCGAGTCGGTGATGCTATCCAGCCATCTCATCCTCTTTCGTCCCCTTCTCCTCCTGCCCCCAATCCCTCCCAGCATCAGAGTCTTTTCCAGTGAGTCAACTCTTCGCATGAGGTGGCTAAAGTACTGGAGTTTCAGCTTTAGCATCAGACCTTCCAATGAACACCCAGGGATGATCTCCTTTAGAATGGACTGGTTGGATCTCCTTGCAGTCCAAGGAGTCTTCTCCAAGACTCTCAAGAGTCTTCTCCAACACCACAGTTCAAAAGCATAAATTCTTTGGTGCTCAGCTTTCTTCACAGTCCAACTTTCACATCCATACATGAACACTGGAAAAATCATAGCCTTGACTAGATGGACCTTTGTTGGCAAAATAATGTCTCTGCTTTTTAATACGCTATCTAGGTTAGTCATAACTTTCCTTCCAAGGAGTAAGCGTCTTTTCATTTCATGGCTGCAATCTCCATCTGCAGTGATTTTAGAGCCCAAAAAATAATGTTGCCACTGTTTCCCCATCTATTTCCCATGAAGTAATGGGACCAGATACTATGATGTTCATTTTCTGAATGTTGAGATTTAAGCAAACGTTTTCACTCTCTCTTTCACTTTCATCAAGAGGCTCTTTAGTTCCTCTTCACTTTCTGCCATAAAGGTGGTGTCATCTGCTTATCTGAGGTTATTGATATTTCTCCAGGCAGTCTTGATTCCAGCTTGTGCTTCTTCCAGCCCAGCGTTTCTCATGATGTAATCTGCATATAAGTTAAATAAGCAGGGTGACAATATACAGCCTTGATGTACTCCTTTTCCTATTTGGAACCAGGCTGTTTTTCCATTTCCAGGTCTAACTGTTGCTTCCTGACCTGCATATAGGTTTCTCAAGAGGCAGGTCAGGTGGTCTGGTATTCCCATCTCTTTCAGAATTTTCCACAATTTATTGTGATCCACACAATCAAAGGCTTTGGCATAGTCAATAAAGCAGAAATAGATGTTTTTCTGCAACTCTCTTGCTTTTTCCATGATCCAGTGGATGTTGGCAATTGATCTCTGGTTCCTCTGCCTTTTCTAAAACCAGCTTAAACATCTGGAAGTTCACAGTTCACGTTCTGCTGAAGCCTGGCTTGGAGAATTTTGAGCATTACTTTACTAGCGTGTGAGATGAGTGCAATTGTGCGGTAGTTTGAGCATTCTTTGGCATTGTCTTTCTTTGGGATGGGAATGAAAATTGACCTGTTCCAGTCCTGTGGCCACTGCTGAGTTTTCCAAATTTGCTGGCATATTGAGTGCAGCACTTTCACAGCATCACCTTTCAGGATTTGAAATAGCTCAACTGGAATTCCATCACCTCCACTAGCTTTGTTCGTAGTGATGCTTTCTAAGGCCCACTTGACTTCACATTCCAGGATGTCTGGCTCTAGGTCAGTGATCACACCATTGTGATTATCTGGATCATGAAGATATTTTTTGTACATTTCTTCTGTGTATTCTTGCCACCTCTTCTTAATATCTTCTGCTTCTGTTAGGTCCCTACCATTTCTGTCCTTTATCGAGCCCATCTTTGCATGAAATGTTCCCTTGGTATCTAATTTTCTTGATGAGATCTCTGGTCTTTCCTATTCTGTTGTTTTCCTCTATTTCTTTGCATTGATCACTGAGGAAGACTTTCTTATCTCTCCTTGCTATTCTTTGGAACTCTGCATTCAGATGCTTATCTTTCCTTTTCTCCTTTGCTTTTTGCTTCCCTTCTTTTCACAGCTATTTGTAAGGCCTCCCCAGACAGCCATTTTGATTTTTTGCATTTCTTTTCCACAGGGATGGTCTTGATCCCTTTCTCCTGTACAATGTCACAAATCTTCGTCCATAGTTCATCAGGCACTCTATTTATCAGATCTAGTCCCTTAAATCTATTTCTCACTTCCACTGTATAGTCATAAGGGATTTGATTTAGGTCATACCTGAATGGTCTAGAGGTTTTCCCTACTTTCTTCGATTTAAGTCTGAATTTGGCAATAAGGAGTTCATGATCTGAGCCACAGTCAGCTCCCGGTCTTGTTTTTGCTGACTGTATGCTATGCTAAGTCATTTCAGTCATGTCTGACTCTGTGCGACCCCATAGATGGCAGCCCACCAGGCTCCCCCATCCCTGGGATTCTCCAGACAAGAACACTGGAGTGGGTTGCCATTTCTTCTCCAGTGCATGAAAATGAAAAGTGAAAGTGAAGTCGCTCAGTCGCGTCCGACTCCTAGCGACCCCATGGACTGCAACCTACCAGGCTCCTCCGTCCATGGGATTTTCCAGGCAAGAGTACTGGAGTGGGGTGCCATCGCCTTCTCCGTGCTGACTTTATAGAGCTTCTCAATCTTTGGCTGCGAAGAATATAAATCAATCTGATTTCGGTGTTGACCATCTGGTGATGTCCATGTGTTAGGAGAAGCACAGATTGAAACCGCCCACCCTGGCCAGGTACCATGGTAACCATTTGCATGAGTAGTTTTATGACAGGAGATCCTGATAAGGGATGAGGAACTAATAAGCCACCACCAACCAGAAGAGTTCGGGAAAGGTCTAAAGGAGACACCGCATGTCCGTCCACTTCCCAGAATCCCTCTCGCTAGCATCCATCTTGGCTGAGTGATGCGTGTGCCACCAGGAAAGACTCTGAATTAGAATGATTGGCCAAAGACCACCCAGAAACTAATCCCATCACCATAAAACCCGAGACTGCGAGCCACCCGGCAGAGCAGTTCTCCTGGGTTCCCTTACCCTACTGCTCCCCACCCAGGTGCCCTTTCCCAATAAAATCTCTTGCTTTGTCAGCACATGTGTCTCCTCGGACAATTCATTTCCGACAAGAGCCCATTTTCGGGCCCTGGAAGGGGCCCATCTTCCTGCAACAAATGGCGACTCTGGAGGGGACTCTTCTTCGCTGAGACTGACATCCTGACCACTCGGGGTACTCAGGGGCCAGCTTGCCTGCCAATGGACCAGACCCAGTGGCAGAAACTGGAACCCTTTTGTCCCTGGTCTCCTCCTGACGTGGACAACTGGCCAGAGTACCCCGACCAGTAAGGAACGAAAGACTTTATTGACCTCTCTCCTCTTCTCCCTCTCTTTCCTCTCCTTAACCTTTGCTAGCCTTCTCTGATTTTCTAGTCCCCTGGTCCTGGACGCAGGAATCTGGTCAAAGGGCCCTCAGCCTGAGCTGAGGATTGGAGACTGATCACCTCCTCTTGGCAGAGAACTCAAATTCTGGTTCTGGTCTGGTCTGATTTCTGGTAGGGCCGAGTTTCAGTCCTCCCTTCTCTGGAGGCCCAGGGAAAAGTCCCATAATGCCTGGGTATCTGTAGGTGGCAGGAGACATCTGTAAGGCCACCTCTTTCGCCCCCCTCTCCCTCCTCCTCCCCCTTCTTCTTTCAACCTGGCTTCCTTTCCTCCCTTTGAAATCTTTGATGTTAGTACTTGGATCTGAAGTTCTGTGTCTCTATAGGAGGTTTTCTGAGAGACTGAATTCTTGTATTTAAGGGAGTGTCTGATGAGGACTACCAGGTTTACACGTGTGTGTTTTAACTCTGTGTTCTGTGTTGTGATTTTTTATGGCCATTTTGCTTTGTCTGGCCACCATTTGGTTTAGACCTGCTGCCATTTTGCTAGAACTTGATTTTCTTTCCCTGTGCCTTGAGACCAGGGCTCTCAGGAACACTTATCTAGACCATCTCTAAGTCCTGAGACTGAGGGAAAAGGGGAAAAAGAGTTTAAAATTTTTATTTATTTCAACTCTTTTTTTATAAACTAGTAAATTTTATATTGTAATATCTAATTCATGACTAAACTTAGAAAATGAAGCCAGATCTTGCCCTGTGTCTGTCTAAATATGTTTTGGTATGTCTTTGTCTCTGGGTAATATTTTTGAGGTTAATTTGTAAATGAGCTCTATTTAACTGGCTTAAAAGAGGTAAGCGCTTACAAATCAAATAATTCTAAATTAAACAATAAATTCCAGGTTCATGTGAACTGGGAAATATTCAGTATTAAATACCTAATATTAATGTTTGTTTGTTGACCTATCTAATATAGACATGTCTTAGAGTAATTAACATTAAGTAGAATATTTTCATTGTACCTAGGTTTAATATAAGTTAAATATTATATCTGTTACAAGTTTGTCATAAGGAAATTACCTCGAGTGAAGAAACTTCTAAAAATGTAAATGAGATATGAGCTTTTATATAAACTCTATTAAGAATAATTATTCTTTAGAAATATCTGTCTAAAATAGTCTCTCCAGATTGGCGTAACTTAAGTTTCTAACGGTTGTGCTTAAGTGTGCTAAGTGTGGGAAGTCTACTGAATAGTTAGGTCATTTCCAAATAAAATAAGATTTTGAAACATTTACTACTAAACACTAGTTTCCTTTTACAGAGAAACTAAAGAGATTTGGGACTATAAATGAATAATGTTTGGTGCCATCCTAAAATGTTCTAAGAAAGCAAGGGTTTTAGAAATTATCACTGGCATTTATGCTCACCAATTTGTAAAATGCTAATATAAAAGTTAGTTCTTGGTTGCTAAATGAAAGTAGGAAGTGTGTTTTCAGTTAAAAAAAAGAAAGAAAGAAAAAGTTATGAAAAATACTAAAAAGAGTTATGCACGATCAGGATTTTCTAAAACTGGATTACAATTAGTTAGATAAATGGATTTTGTTAGACATGACACAGCCATAAGAAAACTGGTTAGAGTCAACTAGGTCCAAGATGGCGGAGCTGACTTTCACTAGACCTTGAGCCTTGGTATTTAGGCCTATTGTGACTTATCAACAAGCTAAATGATACACCCATCAACACTGACTAAATCTGACAAATGTTCTAAACCCTTTTAATTGATCTTTTCGATAAAACTTCTTAAATAGAATTCTTCTGAAGTTCTTTTGACCTCTAACTAGCTTTGGGATGCTTCAGAGGGCCCCTGAAACATCCCAAAGAGAGATATTAAACTGTGTTTATTTGGTTGGTTAAATTACATGAAAAAGATTATCAAATGAGTAGTAAATCTGCTCATGTTATAATGTATGGTAAAATTACTAATACAGATATCCTAGAAATTATATGGAGTTCTTAACATTCTGATATGTCCTAGTATTCTAATGGAAAACCTGATGACTTCACAAAAGTTAAAAAAAAAGGACTGAATGAACCAGCGAATATGCTTATAACTTTTATGGTTTCTATCTGAAAAATTATGGGTTTGAATCTTATGTTTTTAGGGAGTAGGGAAAACCTTCCTCTCAAACTTATGACAACACTTTGGTAAAATTAAACGTTATAAACAAAATAATTATATTTTCTCTGTATCTGACTCCTCCAAAAATTGGAAATTCTTAGGTTTCGAGTAAGTTTATCAAATGAGTTAGGAAAGTTATCTCACGGGTACAAAAATCTCAAGAAATTTTTGAGACCTTAAAAAGGGAAGAAATCACCCAGATTTGTTAGGCAAAATCTGTGATAAGCCTTTGGTATGAGTTTCCCAGCCCTGTTTTATTTAAAATGTTCAGCTTGAGACTCTATAAATGTTTCAGCAAAATAAAAAGTCTATGATCAATTATGGTTATATAAACCATCAGACCAAAATTAGTGAGAACAGACCTATTTTGCAAACAAGCTAGCCTTAATTTGGTTATATCTGATTAAAATGAGGGTAACTTTAGGGAGAAAAAGATATTTCAAAAAATATTAAATCCCAGTTTGTTAATGCAGGTCTGCATCTAGTAAGACTCATCTCTTAGATAGTTCTTTGCTGTTATGTGATATTAATGTAAAATTTAATTGAATTCTTAAAGAACACCCTAAGTTTGTTTCTGAAGCTTATCTCAGTAATCTATCTTTGGATGAAGACCAGATGCCTCATGACCTGCAACCAGGACTGGAAAAAGACATAATTTAAGGGACTGTCTCCAACCTGGATGGAAGGACTTTTTTACCAGGTACTCTTAACTAGCTCATGCACAATGAAACTGAAGGGAAATTAACTCTTAGATTAATTCCCACTTCCAAAGGCCCCTACAGTGGATTGGTCTATAGAGAGGACAGCTGACCTGATTTCACCTTAAAATGATGCTCAAGCAGGAGAAACTACACTACACCAGGATGAGAAGATGACGACATCAGAGGTAGACAGCTTGCCCAAGATGCTGGACCTGATTTGTATGATCATTTATGTTTTCTTGACTTCTTAGACCTTTGCATATAAATCAAATGCTTTTCTATCATAGGCCTGATTCTATGCTAGTTTTAGAAATCAATTCAATTGTTGGGTTTGTGGTCAATTACCTGTGTCTAGTTCTGGGTTACTTTGTTAAATTTCTCTACTACAAGACTCTAACTGGATGGCCCTGAGAAAATTTAATTAAAAAAAAAAAAAATTATAGTCATATTCAGGTTACTGTGATATTACTAGATGGGATCCCCTCACCGGGACAATTAATACTGCCTGCTCTGACTCTGGCCATAAATTTGAGCTTTTTTCTATTACTCAAGCTCAATCAGGGCAACAAGAAAGGTTTCAGGAAAGGAGGAAAAAAATCTCCCACAATTATGGGATGGATTTATATCGATAACACCAGGCTATGGTAATTTAGGTCTAAAGTCTCCTCTGTGTTGGAAACAATTAAATCATACTAAGGACAATCAGTCTAGTAACACTAGAAAACGGGGCTATGTGCCTTATAGATGGTGCCAATATATAATTTCCCTGGAAGATAAAGATTCTACAGAGCAGACTAAGTCAGATGACCTGAGATATACTGGGCTACATTTAATGGAAGCTCTTAAGTCTTACTTGTGACTTTACTAATACTGCTGGCTATGTTATTTGTATTTCACCTGTTTTACAAAATTGCTGTTTCTTACACTGTCAAATGTGTGTCTGAGGCCTCTAATAGAATAATATATAGCCCCATATGAGATCAATGATGGTAACACTGTAACTCTATATATGGGAAGAAGCAAAAAGAGGGAATATTTTCCTGGACCAAGAGGCTAGAAAAACAGGTGGTCCAGAGAATTTTGGATACTGTTTTATGGCCTAGTCCAGTAACAGCACATTGAGTGGCCTGTCAACAAAATCTTTGCCAAACCTGAGAATGGACATTCTCAGCACCATGAGATAAAATGGTCATGAAATGCCCCCCTCAAAATCATGGTCAAGTTTATGAGCAAAAAGGGGCTCTGCCAACTGAAGACTGACACTTGCCATCTACATCTACAAAGATTAAATCATGGCCGCTGCAACTGCTGACTTTCAATGCCCCTGAAAGGAGTTCAGGATGAAAACCAGGAATGAGGCACTCTGTGCTCTGGGAAAAACTGGCAGAAAAGGCCTTCAGATAGTTAGATCTTTTCAGGAGAAGATTTTATGAGTCCCAATTCTTGCATCTTCTCATACCTAGAGAAACACTGACATCATTAACGGTGAAATCTGCTTTGGCTGTTAAGGAAAAGTTTACAATTAAAAGTCAAAATAGAGTAGCTATTGTTCAGATATCCTGGGAAATAACTAGGTGATGCTATGGGTGTACTTTCAGATTAGACCTTGTATTGCTAAACACTTGAGTTTTCTGAGTCGTGTCAGGCTTGGATGCCACCATTCTCAAAACAATGTCTGCTGGAAGCTAGTAGCTGCAACCTTACTTTTTATAAAACCAGGCAACTGGCTACAAGTCTCCCTGAAGTGCCAGGTCCAGACTGGGTTTCAGGCCTATTCTTCTAAAAAGAAATGAGATTTATTTTGTCTACTAAATTCCAGTTATCACTCCTCCAACTACTTCTAACTGGGTCTGTTACACCAAAATGGTAGACCAAGGGATTGAGGTTTTAATCATACAAGACTCAGATCTAGAACTTGGAACTCAGAAATACTTCCAATTCAGTGTCTATACTCCAAGCTGAGGCAGTCCTATGCTCCATTTTGAAAGGAAGTTATCACAGTCATAGTTGCCTATTTCCCTAAATTAAAACTGAGTAGAACTCTATGGGGCTCTGGAGTAGAGATCAGTTCTGTGTTCTCCACACATTTCTTGCCTGTAGGATATAGGCTTCATTCAGCCTCCTTGACCTTCCCCGAGTTCCAAAGTGTGGATTCAAACAATTGCTAATCAGGGAAGGGAGGGGATACAGAAACAGGAGAAACAATGAAAGGTTGGTACAGCCTCCAGACAGAGTCCCGGTTCCTACCCAAAGAAATATACATAACAGTGTCTTTGAGCCCCCACCCAGGTGGAGGATGGTAACTTCAGACTGAACACAAGATTCCTGGAGCACAGCTCTATTGCCTCACCACCAACCAATCAAAAAGGGTCACAAATCCTGCAACCCTCACCCTAAATGTTGCCTTCTGTTTCCGGGGACCAGAGATGACCATCCTGTTAGGTCTCCTGTTTGGCCCTTGTCTAGTTTATCTCTGAGAGGGGCCAACAGTTTCAAACTAAATTGCTGTTACTACAAGGGTGGAAGCTGGTTTCAGATGTGGAAAACCCCAATTTAGATCAGGTAGAGAGAGGCTTCTGCTCTGCTAGGCAGGCCTACGCCCATGCACAGCAGGAAGAAGTTACAGAAGAAAGAGACCTCCGCCCCAATTCCCAAGAAGTATGTTGAGTATGAAGTCTCTCGGGGGGAGTTGTTAGGGGAAGCACACTGATTGAAACCGCCCACCCTGGCCAGGTACCATAGTAACCATTTGCATGAGTTGTTTTATGACAGGAGATCCTGATAAGGGATGAGGAACTAATAAGCCACCACCAACCAGAAGAGTTCCGGAAAGGTCTAAAGGAGACACCGCATGTCCGTCCACTTCCCAGAATCCCTCTCGCTAGCATCCATCTTGGCTGAGCGATGCAGTGCGCCACCAGGAAAGACTCTGAATTAGAATGATTGGCCAAAGACCACCTGGAAACTAAGCCCATCACCATAAAACCTGAGACTGCGAGCCACGCGGCAGAGCAGTTCTCCTGGGTTCCCTTGCCCTACTGCTCCCCACCCAGGTGCCCTTTCCCAATAAAATCTCTTGCTTTGTCAGCACATGTGTCTCTGAGGACAATTCATTTCTTTTCTTGTTAGACAAGAGCCCAGTTTCAGGCCCTGGAAGGGATCCATCTTCTTGCAACTCATGTGTAGAGTCTTCTCTTGTGTTGTTGGAAGACGGTGTTTGCTATGACCAGTGTGTTCTCTTGGCAAAACTCTATTAACCTTTGCCCTGTTTCATTCAGTATTCCAAGGCCCAATTTGCCTGTTACCCCATGTGTTCCTTGACTTCCTACTTTTGCATTCCAGTCGCCTATAGTGAAAAGGACATCTTTTTTGGGTGTTAGTTCTAAAAGGTCTCATAGGTCTTCATAGAACCGTTCAACTTCATCTTCTTCCGCGTTACTGGTTGGGGCATAGACTTGGATTACTGTGATATTGAATGGTTTGCCTTGGAAAGGAACAGAGATCATTCTGTCGTTTTTGAGATTGCATCCAAGTACTGCATTTCGGACTCTTTTGTTGACCATGATGGCTACTCCATTTCTTCTAAGGGTTTCCTGCCCACAGAAGTAGATATAATGGTGATCTGAGTTAAATTCACCCATTCCTGTTTCTTTAAGCGAGATTTAATATTCAGGTTATTTGGATATTTTGGGATTACCTTAAATGAATATCTGTTCTGACAGAAATGCAAAACTCCATCTCAAACAAGAAACAAGTGGGCCTAAGCTGTAACCTAAGGACTCAAAGTGGGACGAGTACAGAGAAACTGACATCTGTTTCTCCCTGCTCCTCCCCTCATCAGAGAGTGTCACAAAACCTCAAGGTCAGCCAGTCACAGATACTCACTGAATCCTCATTTCCATAAGAGCAGTCTGAAGAGCCAAGGCAACACTGACAGGGAAAAAAAAAAATGCATCCAACAGGATTTAAACCTGACAAGTCTGAAAGTTCTCATTCACTTGCTACAACTATTCCTTATTCAGGATTATTCAGGATCTTTATTTTCTTTCTTTATCCCCTGAGACTGGCTTTTTTCAGCCCTTGCTTTACTTTCCAAACTGTCCCCAAAGTCCAGACTTCCTGCTGCAGCCCCTGGGTAGAGCTTCTCTTAAGCTCACAGATTCCTTAAGGAGAAAACACACACACACATACACACTTTAAATAATCTATTTTGTCTTTATGTGCTGTGCTAAGTCAGTTCAGTCGTCTCTGACTCTTTGCAACCCTGTGGACTGTAGCACGCCAGGCTCCTCTGTCCACGGGATTCTCCACGCAAGAATCCTAGAGTGGGTTGCCATGCCCTCCTCCGGGGCATCTTCCCAACCCAGGGATCGAACCCACAGCTCTTATGTCTCCTGCACTGGCAGGTGGATTCTATTACCCCTGTGCCACCTGGGAAGCCCCGTCTTATCTTTAGGGTACCATCTAAATAGCCTCTTCCAGCAATTCTGACACCTATTCACTCACACCATTTTTTCCTGGATCAACTGGCTTACAGGTTCAATTTAATTTTCTCACTAAGCCAACTGAATCTTCCTCTTCAATTCCCAATTCAACATTGTCTTTTCCCATAATTTCCTGCTCCTAGACCCTCCAGCAACACCCTACCAATCTCATCATTCTTTTCTTACCAATAACCATTAAAATGATATCACCACAAACATAATTACATTTACAAAACATCTGTGTAGCATAAGAAATACCTCAGAAAGCACTTTTCTAAGCCACTGTCTGCCTGCAATGCATGAATCAATGTGGGGAAAAAAACCTCCCTTCTCCATTTTGACCTGTTATAGTACATGAAATGACCCAAGTATTTATTTCACTTCTGACAACATCACTTTTAACAACTTTTACAGACCAATGACCTAAGCCAACAGCATCAAGGCAGCAGCAGACACATCAATAAAGTCTCAAAATCTACACTACCAGTTCATGATTATCCCTAAATGCCAACCCAGTGTGTCCTTGTTCCTTGGTTCCCAGATCACAGTAGATAATTATTTGTTTAAAAGTAAAAAGCTAAATCAAAACCATGCCACATCTCATGATCACTTCCTACCAAAAAGATTTAATTTGGGGACAAACACATGCTTTAACATTCCATTAAAGCATTTCTATCTGAATCATCTTGTCTATGGACTACGATAATAACACTGACAAGAACCTATTCAAGTCAAGCCTTGAAAAAAGCTGAAGTTATCTGGCTTACAAAGATCCTGCCTAAAGCAAGTGAAAATAATACCACATTTTAAATCATGTTGTTAGGCATTTTGTTTACTGGCCACATAAAAATCCTACAAGGAATCTATGGCAAATATATTCCCATTTTTTTCTGAAAATAGGGCCTGGGACAAATGGCTTCTCCCCATGACACTACTTAGTGTCAGCAGCAGGACTAGGATGAAGCCCCAAATCCAGATGCCATCTGCCGTCCCCAGGTTACCCAGACCTAAAAGTCAGTATGACCCTGACAGGAGAAATATTCAAGAGCAAACTTGCAGTCCCCATTTCCTGGCTCATTTGCTCCACAGATAATCAAAATCCTTCTCCATATCATGTTCTTAGTAAAATGTAAACTGATTCATGTTCACCATTACTGACTATTCACAATGCAGTCAAATTAGAATACAGATATACAAGCCCCCTCCAAGTTTATACTCAAAAGACAGAGTAAAATTTAATAAACAAAAATACACAGTGAATACTCTGTGTGACTGCAAAGGCAGAGACTGGAGTAATACAGCTACAAGGCAAAGGATGTCTTGGACTTGATGTCTCGTTCTGACAACAGAACGAGATAGAAGTAGCAAAAAAACATCCTCCCTTAGAGCCTTTGGGCTTCCCTGATGGCTCAGCTGGTAAAGAATCCGCCTGCAATGCGGGAGACCTGGGTTCGATCCCTGGTTCGGGAAGATTCCCCTGGAGAAGGGAAAGGGTACCCAGTCCAGTATTCTGGCCTGGAGAATTCCACCGACTGTATAGTCCCTGGGGTCACAAAGAGTCTGGACACAACTGAGCGACTTTCACTTAGAGCCTTCAGAGAGAGCATGCTCTGCTGACACCTTGACTTCGGATTTTGGCCTCCAGAGCTGTGAGAGGAAATATTTCTAACATTTTATGCTAAGAAAAAAATTATTTCGTATCTACATACACAGAGACGCACACACTTAAGGACTATTGGTGCAGGCAGAGAACATCACATTCAAGATAGTGTAAGCACAGAAAATTGCAGGACCAACCAAATGCTGGAATCTGGGTGGAATGAAAAAAAAAAAACAAAACGCTAGCTTAAAACTGGAGTTTACAAACCAGAGGAGAAGGAAAGCAGAAGCATTAGAAAGTGGTTTCTCTCTAAGACAACCAGGTGGGTGAGCAAATAACTGACCGAACGGGAACACAAAGAACAAGCTTTGGCTGGACACGTGGTATGTGAAGGGCCCGCAGCACGCCCAGGTGGGGACAGGTAGCAGGATGCTGAAAATCAGACTCAGAGCTTGGTTGAAGACGGTCCGAGCTGGAGCCCTGCGGGCAGATGTTGTCACACAAGGAAAGCAAACAGCAGAAGGACCCCTTGCACACTACCAACACTGAAGAGAAGGCTAGACGCAATAAGGAAGAAGGATTCTGCAACAGTGTACACTGTGGAAAAAAAGAGGCCATGAAGCAGCTGGGATCTAGAGGCAGTAATAACATTTTTAAAAGGATCACCTGAGGAAAACCAGGACCGTCCCTTCCTATCACCTATGCTGACATGTCTTCAGGAATACACAACTTTCTCAAATCTTCCCCAAATGGTGTACCCCTTAAAAATTCACACCAATTCTCTCTTATTTGACAATTTTTACACTGGCCCTCAAACTTTCTGAAACCAACCTTTAAAACAATTGTAACCTCTTACTCCTTTGACCGTTCAGTGTCACATAAGAACTTGCTCACAGAAGGCACAAAGAAGTCTGATACAAGTTCCAAAACCACACTATTTAAATTGTTTTCACAACTCACTTTAATCTGCCACTCCTTGCTAATCCCTCCCACCACTACCACCACTCCTTTTGTATTTGTTTTGTTTGAGGCCTTATCTTTCAAACATGTTAAGGAATAAGAAAATTAAATAAATGAAAAAGAAAAAAGTCTCACCACAGCAAAGTAATCAATTTACATAGCTTCCATTCGAAAGGAGATACACTATACAATACTCATTTCACATTTTACAAACACATATCAGTTTTCTAAATTAAATCATCACTTTTCCTGTGTACTAAAGAGACAACTGAAGCTGGGGCTTTCATCTGGATAAACTCCAGTATATGTTTACACATGAGGGAATACTTTTGGCATGTCTTTCATAAACTAGCAAGCAGTATGGCTTTTTAGATTTGTGCAAGGAAATACAGAAATTCCACTACTGAGAAATGTGTCTGACTTTCAAACGAAAGGGGTCATTTTGTGTCTATCCACTTTTTACCAGAATAAAGCCAAGGTTCAAGAGAGTACTATTCATGTAACAAATGTGTGTAAATTGTGCATTTCTTCCCAATATTTTCTTACCACCCAACACTGAGAATCATCCCAGGATAGTTCCCCATCCTTCACAAAATATATTGCACCTGATAATCATCCAAATTACATAAAATGACAATATATAAAATGTCATGTTTGGACATTTTAAAAATAACATTTGGGGAACTTTCTTGATGCTCCGGTGGCTGAGACTCTGCTCTCCCAATGCGGGGAGCCTGGGTTCAATCCCTGGTCAGGGAATGAGATTCCCACAGGCCACAACCAAGAGTTCACAGGCCACAACCTAAGATCCTGCATGCCGCAACGGAGAATTTGCACAGCCAAATAAATAAATGTATATTTAGAAATACCATTAGGCATGGAGACTTTTACCATTAAAAATCTAAAAACTGCATGTCAAAAATCTATAATAAATAATATAAAATAATCTACAAAGTGTTAACTATTAGTCTTATCCTAACCTTTTTCCCCACCATATTCCATGTAAAAATTACAAGTAGGTGAATTACTTTCAAATAAAAAATTTTAAATTCTAGAGAAGTAGGGCTTATGTTTTCTTCTTTTATGAATATACTCTTCAGCAACAAAAGAAAAAGGTTGGAAAAACTGACAGATGATCAGCTACCGTACGGTATGTTGTATGTGTGCTTAGTCGCTCAGCTGTGTCCAATTCTTTGCAACCTCACGGACCACAGCCCACCAGGCTCTGCTGTCCAGATCTCCCGCATTGCAGGCAGATTCTTGAGCCACCACGGATGCCTGTGTGGCACCTTACTAGTCTGCAATTCATTTTTCCTGAAACAAATCACTTCCCTTACAGAGGATTATACATGCAGGTTTTGCCGCAACATTTTCTTCAACATTATAACTAGATTCTTGATTATAAAATCGGAAAACTGCAGATATGAACAATGGCACATTCTGATGAACCAAACATTCCAGTTAGCTGGAATCCTAGAGAGGAGGTTCCACCATACAGGAAATATCCAAGCCAGTGTTTAAATATGCCTGGCCAAAAACAAATCTGTTAAAATAACTAAACTTCCATTATCTATCTTGTTATTATCCTACCCGAAGGGCCATTAAAATTAACAAATTCAATGGAAGTCACTACACTTATATGAAACCCAGCCATTAAAAGTCAGAATACTGGCAGCTGCAAAAGCTGACGCACAGATTCCTTGAACTGGAGAGCCAGGAGCTCAGCAACTGGTTTTCATTTTCATGATGAAAGTCAGCAAGAAGCAGGTAGCAAGTCCTCAGCTGATAAGGCCAGAGCTGCTGGGGATATGCTCCAAGGATGCTGAGATGCTGGGCAGAGGTTCAGGAGGCTGGAGGGAAAGGGAAGGCTGGCAGGGCTGCCAACTGAACCGGGTGGGCGGCAGGTGGACCAACAGGGAGTCTGGCACCTGCCAAGAGGCTGGAATGAGTGGAAATTACCATCCAGACAAGACAACAGGGATGGCTGGGGCCAGAACAGGTGGCAACCACAGCTCTGGTAAGAAACAATACTCTGGAAAAAGATTCAAGACTAAATAACCCCCTTTTCTTCACCCTTTCTCATCTGTCCACAATAAACATTTCATTGATGCATAACATTTACTGAATGTGGCTTAACAGCCTGAACATTTTAGCATTTCTCTTTATAAATCTAGAGAAGTTTTGCCATTCCATGCATACATTACTTGAATATACTTGGCACCAAAGCAATACTGAATGTAAGCTTTATTATTTTTTTTTTTATATAATCTGAGAAATGCTTCTTCAGCATCATCATGAACATGATTAACACTGGGCTCTAAGAAATGTTAGTAACCGAAAGCATGTCTGTTGAAGCAGCTTTTCAGTGATTTCAAAGTTTTGTGGTTACCTGAGTTTTCTGCATCTCAGAGTACCCTATCACAGGAGGCAATGTAAGAGGTGGTTACTGCCACACCAGCCTCTTCCACTAGACAGGAAATAGGTTCTGTTCTCCCAGAAACCCACTCCTTCCTAACAAGGCAGCTCCTCAGTTACTACCTGCAGAAAAAGGAAATCCAGGACTTCCCTGGTGGTACAGTGGATAAGAATCTGCCTCCTAATGCAGGGAATAGGGATTTGATCCCTGGTCTGGGAAGATTCCACATGCCACGGAGCAACTACGCCCATGCTCCACAACTACTGAGCCCACACACTAGAACCAGGAGCCAAAACTACTGAAGCCCATGCGCCTAGAGCCTGTGTTCTGCAAGGAGAAGGCACCACAATGAGAAGCCAGTGAATGCAATGAACAGTAGCTCGGCTCAGGACAACTAGAGAAAGGCCGAGTGCAGCAAGCAAGACCCAGCACAACCACAAATAAATAAGGTGTCATTTTAAAAAGAGAAAGACATTCAGCAGAGCTAAAGATACTGTTAGAGGACACCTGTCAAGCTCATGTAGACAATCAGAAGACAGGTAGACGGAAGTTCTCAGCCAGCTGAATTTAATTCCACTTTAATGAATGCCCAGGCTCCCATTTAAATGAACACAAACCGAACTGCTCTTACTTGTACAGGGCTCTGAAGCAGAACCTTAGAGCACTTCATTCTTAATCTACCCGTTCCTAAATTAATTACAGTTCATCTGAAAGATACAATTATTTCTGCTCATTTAACTCAGATTCTAATGAATGACTGTAAGAACCAGAAAAACGGTGGAAGTAATTACACATCCACATCTCTGACAAGGCTGCCCAGCTCAACAAGCAAAATAACGTTAGTGGAATAAGCAAGAGTGAAGGAGCTCTTGCAGGGTAAACGGGAATCTGCACTGAGTTGTGGTAAACCAAACAAAATCTAGGTCCAAATTTAAACACCAAAAATAGCCTGCAACAATAGCAGCTCTCACTAAGATCTCAAGGATGACCAAATAAAAAGTGCAGTAACTACAGAACATCTTTCAAATTCCTTAAATTTGTCACTGTTCCTTCCATTTATTTAACTCCTTCCCTGTGCCACCAAACACTGGTAGCAAAGTGGACCCTGAACACACACAAAATAGAGACGGGCTTAAAGTGAAAAACCGAGTCAAACACAGCAAATGGAAGGCAGGAGTCTCTCAATCTCAGCCTCTCCAAGATCTCTGAATGCAGCCTGTGCACTCAGGGTTTCCTTTCACGCTAAACATCTACTTTATCCCCAGACTGCAAGTGCACTGCAGCAGCATGCTTCCAACTGAGGCTGTGGACACTGAACGCAGACACCTCTAAGAAACTGTGTGTGTTTCCTAGACGAACTCACCTATGAAACAGACTCACAGACACAGAGAACACAGCTGTGGTTGCCAAGGAGAAGGAGAGGCTGGGAAAGCGATGCGCCAAGAGTTTGGGATTAGCAGATGCAAACTATTACACAGAAAATAATGAATAACAAGCTTCCCCTGTACAGCACAGGGAACTATATTATCTCGTGATAAACCATAATGAAAGGAATGTGAAAAAGAATGCATATGAATGTATAACTGAATCACTTTGCTGTACAGCAGAAAGTAACACAACATGGTAAACCAGCTATACTTGAATAAATCTGAAAAAAAAAAAAAAAAAGAAATTGTGTGCTTCCTCTTGCTAATGTCTTAATAAACTGCATATTCTGTAGCAATTTATGAGCAACCAACTCCTACCATTCTACCATGCCCCTGTTTGTGCCATGGATCACTAGTGCTAGAACAACCACTTTAAGAACAGACGAAGAAATAAGGTTTATGAGTCAGAGAAGGCCATCAAACAGACAAGTAGATTTTGAAAACCTGCACTTTCAATCAGGAAAAGCGATAAGAAAATGAATCATCAACAATATGTAAGATATTATCAGCAGTCTTTATAGATGAGAAAATGTCATTTTGGCAAAATAATATCATCCATTCAGTTCAGTTCAGTCACTCAGTCATGTCCGACTCTTTGCGACCCCATGAATCGCAGCATGCCAGGCCTCCCTGTCCATCACCAACTCCTGGAGTGCACTCAGATTCACGTCCATCGAGTCAGTGATGCCATCCAGCCATCTCATCCTCTGTCGTCCCCTTCTCCTCCTGCCCCCAATCCCTCCTAGCATCAGAGTTTTTTCCAATGAGTCAACTCTTCGCATGAGGTGGCCAAAGTACTGGAGTTTCAGCTCTAGCATCATTCCTTCCAAAGAAATCCCAGGTTGATTAAATGTAGTTTTGTAAGTTTTATATTGTATTCACAGTATTATTTATATTTAATTTGTAAGTTGATCTGCCTTTAAGATGGCATGAAAACTAGTTTCATGAATATATTTAACTGTCATAAAAAATAAATTATATTAGAGTCCATTAACTTTTTTTTCTTTAAAAGAAGCTCAGCCACACAAGGTTAAGAAACACTCTTTTAAAGGTAGAGGGAAAAACTGACCAATTCTACTTTAAGGTGATGAGAGGAAGTGTTATAATAGATAGTTACAAGAAGGGTGGGATGGCCAAGATGCTGCAGGTTAGATGGGAGGAAAGAATATTGATAAGCTCTCCACATAATCAATTCTATTTAATGAGTACAATTGCATTTCAACCCTTCCCCCTCTTTTCCTCTTCTTTTCTTTGGAGGGAGGGTCTGTCTAGTCTTGGAAAGACTATGTTCTACTTAAAGATGGTTCTTTGAACTCAAAAGGTTTTATACAAAGTTTTGAATTCAAAAATTTTATTTGAAGGGGAGATTATATTTTATACGAAGTAAAGGGGGAATTATATGAGAAAGACACTTTGAAATGTTTCTTTGGATATGGTCTATAAAAGGAGAAAATTAATAAGCAAAATGAGCCTATAACTTCACAACCCAAAATTTAAAACTGGCACCTGTTAAAGGAACAAAGTTCACAGACTAACATTTGATAAGAAGAGTAGAGACTGTGAGTCATACAGCATGAACTAAAACCCAATTCACCAGTGTCATATATTCTCAAATACCACTCACCAAATGACTAGATGGCATGTAACGAAATGAACAAACAGTCCTAGTGGTGAGATCTTTATAGCTGTTCCCTCCCCGTAAGGAAAGGTAGGACCCAGAGGTTGTTACTTGCGAAGCATCACACAGCATTTGACAGCATCAGAACGTAAACTCAGGTCTACATTAATCCCTATATTAACTCGTTTACTGTCATCCATTTTCTCTGAGTGGATGTGAGAGTGAAATGCAGTTCAGTTCAGTTCAGTCGCTCAGTCGTGTCTGACTCTTTGCGACCCCACGGATTGTAGCACGCCAGGCCTCCCTGTCCATCACCAACTCCCAGAGCATGCTCAAACTCATGTCCATCCAGTCAGTGATGCCATTCAGCCATCTCATCCTCTGTTGTCCCCTTCTCCTCCTGCCTTCAATCTTTCCAAGTACCAGGGCTTTTTCTAGTAAGTCAGCTCTTCACATCAGGTGGCCAAAGTATTGGAGTTTCAGCTTCATATCAGTCTTTCCAATGAATATTCAGGACTAATTTCCTTTAGGATTGACTGGTTTGATCTCCTTGCAGTCCAAGGGACTCTCAAGAGTCTTCTCCAACACCACAGTTCAAAAGCATCAATTCCTCAGTGCCCAGCTTTATAGTCCAACTCTCACATCCATCTTAAAAATATGTTAAATGCCTTACACATTTAAAATTCAAATCATCTAGTCAAGGTCCTCATTTATAATGATCATTCAAAATTCGCTCCTAAAAAAATGCACACTCGGAACCCAAGCTGAAGGAGCACATGTGACTCTCACTGAAACAGTAAAACATGTGTTACCCAAGAGAGCTCGCCAAGACTTTCAGCAGAAAACTTATTAAGTAGGTTGGAAATAATATAAGATGCTTAGAAATGCATGGAAGATTGTCAGCTCAGGAAAGTTTTATTAAGAAACCATTCATTATAAACGACGGCAAAGTGCTACATATAAATCTGAAGTGGATAATGGATACACTTACAGAAACAACAGGTATGGAGAATAGAAAGGCATAGTTTAAGGCTGGGGAAAACTGAAGGCTTCCTAAGGCAGAAAGGAAAAACAGAAGGGGCAGAACTGAAGAAAGGAGGGCTCCTTGGTGGATGTGGGATAGAATTATGGCAGCTTCAAGTCTTTAGACACACTCTGTCCTCCTACAGGACCAGCTTCAGAAAGCAGGCATTTAGCAGCTGCAGCAGAACCCCAGAGCATCTTCCCCAAGGGACAGAGGTCATTTGCTGGGAAAAAAAGAAGTGCCCTCATATGACTTAAAGGGTTTCTCGGCTCCAGATCTGTCCTGCTTGGCAGCTAATGCTGGATATTCTTTTAATAAATGCTTTCTTTCCACTACAAGAAAAGCAATAACCAAATGTTAATATAATGCACTCTCCTCACAAATCCTGGAAAGACAGATTGTACATTTTATGTGTAGAAGGTCAAGTTTATGAGGCAGGGTCTGTGTGTTCAAGGAACTTACACTCTCGAGATATCCTCACTTATAAATGGAAGAACAAACCTACAACGGAAGCACCTGATAGTTGCAAGGCTAGATTCAATCATAATACAGTTAATAAGATTACTAGTAAAATGATGTACATTTCAGAGATTTTACCACAGCTATGGAAGTGTTTTCCACTTTTGAACCACTGGAATTGATCTCTGGCAGAACGAGAAGAAAATGTCATTTGTAGACCATCTGGCAGCTCGAGCAAGAATCAGTGCTCTGAGAGAGGGAAACTCTTTTTAAAGAAGCATCATCCTCTCCAAGATGCAAAGAGGCTCAAGTGGGCTTTGTAAATCAGATGGAAGCTAAGTTCACCTTTGTATACACAAGATGGACAGAACTACAGATAAACTCGTATTTTTTTTACAAATCAGTAAATACTATTATTATCAGTAGCAGCGTCAAATTCAGAAATTAAATGAATGTAGGTACAGAACATATTTTCTTTACCCTGGCTAAGTTAACACAAGTAATAAGTAAATGTTTTAGCAATTAGGATGGTTTAAATAGACAGGATTTGGAGCATACTAATTTCAAGACATTTTGCTAAGGTTCATCTTTACCATGAATACATGCTTCTAAATAGAGATCAGATGCTAATGTCGTCTTAGTTTCTGGCACACACACACACATCCATAATGTTGTTAATGACATACACAATGATGCTTCCCCTACCTATCTCCTAGGGTAGCCATGTCAACCAAAGGACTCTTCACCTTAACAAAAATACCTCACTCATCTAAGAGAGACCGGAATTTCCAGGGCTGCATTTCAGAGGCTTTCTATTAAAAAGCAAATAGGTCCTCAGAAAAACAACCTATAAAGCCTTATCCTTTAGTCAGTCAATTCTCTATGAGAAGCTCTAGTGTTTCTTTTACTAAGACTCTCTGGGACCCCATGGAGGTAGCCTGCCTGTAGTCCTGTAGTCCTCGGTCCGTGGGAATTTCCAGGCAAGAATACTGGAGTAGGTTGCCATTTCCTTCTCCAGGGGATCTTCCAGACTCAGGGACCGAATCAGAGTCTCCTGCATTGGAAGGCGATTTCTTTGCCACCGAGCTACCTGGAAAGCCCAAGGCTCTCTTTTGTGCTAGTAACTGAAAGTGAAGATTCAGAGAATGCAAGATGCACAGAAAATCTGAACGGGAGGTGTGTGGGAAAGGAGGTGGGAAAAGTTCCTAAACTGAGGCAGTCTTTACTTTCTATAGATCATCAGAAGTTCTGATTGGTCTTTAGCCACTAGGGACTCACCACACCCGAGTTAGAAGGCAAACCAAAAATTAAGAGGCACCAAAAAAAACCTTGAAAAGAGATAAAATCCACTGGTGCCATGCTGTCTTCATCTTGCAAAGCTACAAATCTATAAAGTACCAATGCAATGATTTATTGCAATGATGAGTCGCTGATGTACCTAAGAACTTAATCATTTCTTTTAATATCACTAAATAAGCTAGCTTCATTTTTATCCTTCAGATAAACTCCTGAGTCCTTCCTCAAGGGCTTTTTTTTTTTTTTTAAGCGTTTAAACTAGGCAGAATAAAGTTACAAAAATGACAACAGTCCCCAATACTGTTCCAGGAGCGTTAAACAAAAAGATGCCGAACAACGTTCCTCAGGATACGCTCCGGGGTCCAGCAGAGACCGCTCGCTTCTCTGCAGCCTTGGAAGTAAATAAGTGAAGAACACCTCCGAACAAACTTTGTTGGCCACCAGCAGGGGAGCTCTTCAGCTTTTGTCCCCAAACCCATTCAAACAAAAGAAGCTCCGCTTCCTCCAACCCAGCCCTGAGACCCCCCACCCCGCGGGGGCTCCCCCGGTCCCCGCGCCCTGTCCTCCCGCCGGCCGCACTCACTCCTCAGCGCGCCGATGAGCAGGGAGCCGTCCTTAATAAGCTCCTTGATGAACTTGTTGGTTCGCTCCAGCTCAATCTCGTGACACTGCAGGCGCTCCCTGAAATCCGGGCTGTCCAAGTAGGAGTCGCTGAACTCCAGGGTCGGCAGCCCCATGGCAGCGGCACGGCCACCGGCCGCCGGGAACGCGTCGGGGCCGGCGGTCAAGGCGGGCACAGCCGGCGACCAACGCCGGCCGCCGGGGCGCGCGATCGCGTGGAGCGAGGCGGGCCGCGCGGGCGAGCGCAGGGGGAGCTGGTCCCGCGCCTCCCGCGCCGGGATCGGGGCTCAGGCTTCCTCGCCGGCGGGGAAGCGCGCGCACGCACGGGCGGCGGGTCCGCTCAGCTCGCCGTCCTCCGGGCGCATCGTCGCCGCGAGCGCGGAGGCGGCGGGGTCCCGGGCCGCGGGCGGCGCAGGGAGGCAGGCTCTCGGCCGGCGCAGGGACGCTCTCGGCCGGCGAGGAACGCGCTCGGGCGGCGCAGGAACGCTCCCGACAACTCCGCCCGCTGGCCCACTCGACAGCGCTCTGCGCCGGGAGCCGCCAGCGCCCAGCCGCCGCTCCGGCCGGGCCGCCTAAACCCGCCCCCGCGCCGGACGCAGGCTCAGCGCGCCGGCCGCCGGGCCGGCTCCGAGACCCTCCTCCTGCCGCCGTGCCCCCGGCCCGCGCCGCCCCGCCCTCCGCCCGCCCCGCCCGCTCTGCGCTCCCGGCTCTGCCCTCCGCCTGCTCCCGTGCGTTACTCCCGCTGCCTGGGGGTGGGGGCTCGCCCCGCGGTAACACTCCGGGTTCCTCCAGTCCACAAAACGATCCCCCATTCCCGACACGCCTCTTTGCCCTTCACCACCCGCTCCCTTGACTTGAACCAGCGTTAATTTTCCCTAAAGTTTAAAGCTAGGTTTTGAAGATGCTACTTTGGAGCGTTCGTTTAGATTTTACTTCTCACGTCTGCACTGCAATGCATGTATACTCCAGGTTGAAAAGTTTTCCTCTCTTTCCCACCGTTCACGGCCTTGATCTTAAGAGAGTCAAGTTTTTTGGTTTTTGTTTGTTTGTTTTTAATACTCTAAACGAAAAGCTACAGAGGCCCAAAGGCTGTTTTGTGGTTGTTGTTTTTCCTAGTTGCTGTGAAGGTGGGAGGATTTTAGGTCGTTTTTATTCCACAAACAAGCACCTAGGACTTAGGTGTTCCTCCTCTAGAAGAGGAACTATTTGCATCACAATACTATATCTTTTATGGTCGCCTCACCTGGAGGGAATTAGCCTACAAGCACGGAGATTTTTCAAACTGTCGAAGTTGGCTGAAGTTCCAAATGAAAAGTTAATTCGTACCAAGAGGCAGTTACCTCTCCTCTGGTACAGGCTCACCTAATAAATTTCCGTTCTCTGAAAACCTTGACAGCGAAAGAAACTACTGCCTTACATCTAGTCCTGCCATCATCTATAGGATTTCTGAGAACTCAGTTATTTTTCTTAAGGATCTGCTTTTAATTTCTATGTTTTCATTGCTTTGTCCATTTGAACCATCTGTTAAAAGAAAATCTTCTACAGATCATGGGAAAAATTCCGTTAAAGTGCTTTACATTTTTCCCAATTAAGTTTCAGAATCTGTCAGGACTTTTAGTTTCATTTTTTTAAATACACATGAACATTAAAAATAGCATGGAAACTAAACCAAGATAAGATGATGTAAACAGTGTATTTGATGGCTTTGATTTTAATTCTTCTGAGCCAAGGAAGTTGGACTTTAACTTTCCATCCATGTTTGCATCATTAGACGTCAAAATATTGGCAGAATGGCCAGTCACAATTAGAATCCTTTTAACGTTTAGTAGTTGACCTGTCAGTTGAATACTTCTCTTCTGGGAAGGTGGGGTGGGGTGGAGAGCAACAATTTATTTGTCAGTTAATGGTGTGATACAAGCTGCAGTGGGACTGATTTTCCCCTGAGGTGATTTTACATCTATTCATCGCACAGCCTGAAAGAAAAAATTAGTCGGGCCAAATAGTTCCCCTTCAACTTTTGCCATGTTGCTGTTACAAGCAACTAAATCCAATGCCAACTGCTGAGATATGAAATAGGATAAAATATAATAATCTCTTCCTGCTTATCATTAAATGAAAGTCCTATGATTAATTCTTTAAAAATGCATCAACAGTCCTTGATATGTAACATTACATAAGTTGGACGTCAATTTTCACCTTTTCTTTAAAAGTCTTATATGTCAGGACAAATTTAATCTAGATTCTAAGATATACATTACCATTTACCCATTCATGTATGTAATTTCATGCTTTATGCCTACTGTATACATTATTAGGATCTGGGCAGAGAAATGATTTATTTCATCATCAGTTCGTTTATATAGAGTTTGGATTTTTTCCTCCCACCCTCCATCATTTAACCTCTAAAGTTTAGTGTGTTATAATGGACTTTTCCCCTGTATTTTCAGAGTTACCCATGACTTATTCCTGTGATTCATACTTTAATTATACCTGCTAGTCAGGCTTTCTCATATGCCACATTAACCCAGACGCTTGAGAGACACCAGAAATGGTTTTGCTTTAAGGTGGATTTACAGTCAGTTTTGAACTGACTGTAGTTGTTTTCATGTTCTATTTCCCTATCATAATGATAAAAACAGATTCTTTCTAATTTTCCAAAAAAAAAAAAAAAAAGAGTGTCCATATCTGCAAGCTCTTTTTCATAGGAAATTTTAATGGACTGAAATGTAGCCTCTCCAGAAATTTCTACTTCATGGTATGTGACCCTGTCAACTGCATGGTGAGTTTCACAAACCCTACTGGCTGACATACACATTGGCATGGTTACTGGCTCAGAGAAATGGCTGTTTGCTTAATCCCGAAATGGGGTATGTGGGCTTTGCTTGTTTGTTTATTTTAAAGAGCAAAATAATGAGGTAAGGATAGTAAACTAATATGTATTTGTAAATCTACCTAAAACATTTTTGTTGACCTGTATTATGTCAGGCACTTAAGCCTGGTGCTTAATTTGTACTTAGTAAGTGAAACTGTTGGGTATTATTAATTGTAATTAGTTTTGTAGACATGGGCCTTCTAGACTAAGATATTCTGAGGCTAAATTCATGGCTTAGTAAGAGATGACGAAATAGAAGGGGAATGCACCCAAGAAGACTAAATGCACCCTTCAGCCCTCTCCATGTTCCTGTTTGCATTCACATCTGGGTGTTCTCCTTTCTCAAAGCATACTCCTTGGAAATGGGTTTATATCATTCTGGTTCAACTTTCTGTAAGGTCTAGAAAAACAACATTCACTCCAAATATGCAAAATGCATGATTCAATTTTTAACATACACACACACACACACACACACACACACACACGTATATATATAAACATACAATTTACCATTTTATTTACTTTAAGTGTACATTTCTGTGGCATTAAATACATTCACATTGTTGTGCAGCCATCACGAGCATCCAACTCCTAAACATTTTTATCTTCTCCAGCTGAAACTTGTTATTCAACAACTTTCCATGCCCCACTTTCCCCAGCCCCTGGTCAACACCATTTTACTTTCTGTCTCTATGAATTTGACTTCTAAGTACCTTATATAAGCAAAAATCACACAATATTTGTCTTTTGTGTCTGGCTTATTTCATTTAGATAATTTCACTATTAATTAGAGAAGCAAGGAAGACAAGACTCAGTTAGTGGGGCCGTGGAAGCAGCAAAGTCAAGACCACCAACTAAGGAAGCAGGAATAACTGCAGATGGTAGATTTGTCCCACATAATAGTATGACTTCTAAAATTCCCTTCTAGAATAAAATTAAGATTTTATGATAATGACAGATTTCTGAAGAACAGGCTGGAGGAAAAGAACAGAATTCTAATATGAATTGACCATTATCATCAACTAACTACATTTACCAGGAGAAGATTTTACCAGGGAGAAGATACAGGGAGAGAGACAGAAAGAGAGACATGGGAGTTGGGGGAGAAACTGACTACTACTTCAGGGAGATTTTTTGGTATGGGTTTTTTGTTTATTTGTGTTTTGGGGTCTTTTCGTAAAGATTTCAATTTCCATTGAGTATTGCCCCCTTGTGGCAAACCATTATGTTTGCTGACAAAAACTGACAGAAAATCATAAAAAGAGCAAACGCTAAAGGGACAAAAATGTCCTGTGCACCTCCATGTGTTGAGTTTGATAAGAAGAATGAATTTATGTATCACAGAGTGCTTACGCGTGTCACCTCATCTAAACTTCTCCATGAGCCTCTGAGATAGGTATTGTCTATGGACTGATAGCCTCACTTTTGCCCTCCACTCTTCAAGGAAGAGGAACCAGAGATCAAATTGCCAACATCCATTGGAACACAGAAAAAGCAAGAGATTTCCAGAAAAACATCTACTTCAGCTTCATTGACTATGCTAAAGCCTTTGACTGTCTTGATCACAATAAACTGGAAAATTCTTAAAGAGATGGAAATACTAAACCACCTTACCTGCATCCTGAGAAATCTGTATGCAGGTCAAGAAGAAACAGTTAGAACAAAACATGAAACAATGGACTGGTTCAATATTGGAAAAGTAGTACATCAAGGCTGTATATTGTCATCATGCTTATTTAACTTATATGCAGAGTACATCATGCAAAATGCCAGGCCAGATGAAACACAAGCTGGAATCAAGATTGCTGGGAGAATTATCAAGAACCTCAGATATGCAGATAATACCACCCTTATGGCAGAAAGCAAAGAGGAACTAAAGAGCCTCTTGATGAAGGTGAAAGAAAAGAGTGAAAAACCTGGCTTAAAACTCAACATTTAAAAATCTAAGATCATCTGGTCCCATCACTTCATGGCAAATAGATGGGAGGAAAATGGAAACAGTGACAGGCTTGATTTCTTTGTCTCCAAACTCACTGTGGATGGTGACTGAAGCCATGAACTTAAAAGACACTTGTTCCTTGGAAGAAAAGTTATGACCAACCTGCTGCTGCTGCTAAGTCACATCAGTCGTGTCCGACTCTGTGCGACCCCATAGACGGCAGCCCACCAGGCTCCCCCGTCCCTGGGATTCTCCAGCCAAGAACACTGGAGTGGGTTGCCATTTCCTTCTCCAATGCATGAAAGTGAAAAGTGAAAGTGAAGTCGCTCAGTCGTGTCGGACTCTTAGTGACCCCATGGACTGCGGCCCACCAGGCTCCTCCATCCATGGGATTTTCCAGGCAAGAGTGCTGGAGTGGGGTGCCATGACCAACCTAGATGGCATATTAAAAAGCAGAGACATTACTTTGCCAACAAAAGTCCATCTAGTAAAAGCTATGGTTTTTCCACTAGTCATGTATGGATTTGAGAGTCGGACCATAAAGAAGGTTGAGTGCTAAAGAATTGATACTTTCAAACTTCGGTGTTGGAGAAGACTGTTGAGACTCACTTGGACTGCAAGGAAATCCAACCAGTTAACCCTAAATGAAATCAGTCCTGAGTATTCATTGGAAGGACTGATGCTGAAGCTGCAGCTCCAATACTTTGGCCACCTGATGCAAAGAACCAACTCATTAGGAAAGACCTTGATGCTGGGAGAGATTGAAGGCAGGAGGAGAAGCAGACGACAGAAGATGAGATGGTTGGACGGCATCACCGACTCAATGGACATGAGTTTGAGAAAGCTCTGGGAGATGGTGAAGGACAGGGAAGCCTGATGTGCTACAGTCCATGGGGATGCAAAGAGGCGGACATGACTGAGCAACTGAACAACTTCTCCAGTAGCATATTGGACACCTTCTGATCTGGGGGGCTCAGTTTCTGGTATGATATCTTTTTGCCTTTTCATATTGTTCATGGGGTTCTTGTGGCAAGAATAATGGAGTGGGTTGCCATTTCCTCCCCCAATGAACTAGGTTTTGTCAGAACTCTTCACTCTGACCCTTCCATCTTGGGTGGCCCTGCATGGCATGGCTCATAACTTCATTGAGCTATGTAAGCCCCTTGTCCTGATAAGGCTTGATCCATTAAATGCCAAAATTGGCAAAGAAGTATAACAAGGCTATATAGTGTCACCCTGCTTATTTAACTTATATACAGAAATGCTGGGCTGGATAAATCACAAGCTGGAATCAAGATTGCCAGGAGAAATATCAACAACCTCAGATATGCAGGTGATACCACTCTAATGACAGAAAGTGAAAAGGAACTAAAGAGCCTCTTGATGAAAGTGAAAGAGGAGAGTGAAAAAGTTGACTTAAAACTCAACATTCAAAAAATGAAGATCATGGCAACAAGTCCCATCACTTTATGGCAAGTGTGTGTGTGTGTGTGTGTGTGTGTGCTTTGTCACACAGTTGTGTCTGACTCTTTGTGATCCCATGGACTGTAGCCCACCAGACTCCTCTGTTTATGGGATTCTCCAGGAAAGAATAATAGAGTGGGTAGCTCATGGAAAATATAAGGGGAAAAAGTGGACGCAGTGACAGATTTTATTTTGTTTGAGCTCCAAAATCACTGCAGATGATACTGCAGCCATGCTCTGGGAAGAAAGCTATGACAAATTTAGATGGTGTTTTAAACAGCAGAGATATCACTTTGTTGACAAAGGTCCATATAGTCAAAGCTATGGGTTTTTTCAGGAGTTATGTGTGGATATCTTCTTTATGGAAGAAGAGCTGAGGAATTGATGTGATGCTTTCAAATTGTGGTGCTGGAGAAGACTCTTGAGAGTCCCTTGGACAGCAAGGAGATCAGAGCAGTCAATCTGGAAGGAAATTAACCCTGAATATTCATTGGAAGGACTGATGCTGAAGTTCCAATAGTTTGGCCACCTGATTTGAAGAGGTGACTCACTGGAAAAGACCCTGATGCAGGGAAAGATTGAAGGCAGAAGGAAAAGGAGGCAGCAGAGGATGAGCTGGTTGGATGGCATCACTGACTCAATGGACAGGAATCTGAACAAACTCCGGGAGATAGTGGAGGACAGAGAAGCCTGGCATGCTGCAGTCCCTGGGGTTGAAGAGAGTCGGACACAACTTAGCAACTGAACAACAACAACAACAGCAAGTCTCATTTTTAATAGGTGGAGAAATCATGACTAAAAGTGGTGAAATAGCTAGAAGGTACTAGAATTGGGATTTCAACCCAAGGGCCATCTTTAAAGAACCAAATGGCCTCAACAGGAAGTTTTGGTATCAGTTATATACCTGTCCTGTCATAGATGCTGAGAATACAAGGATAAACATAAACTCAGCTCATACCTGCTCTAGAGAATTATAGTAGAGACGTTAGTCACATGGTTGCATAAAGGCCATTTGTTAGCAATGTTACTTAGGCAAATTTACCTGTCAGGCTTTCTGTGTCCCCTAAACATAAAATCAGGAGTGATAGTGGTTATTTTGAGCACTTGCAACAGGCTAGTCACCGTCCTAACCTCTTTGCATTCACTGTTTCACTTAGATTCCTTTGCATCCACTGTTTGACCTAGGTCCCTTTTAGCTCTGTATCAGAGACATCGCTGGGCCTCAGAGTTAAGATGGGCAATCTCCTCCACACTTTCACAAAGAATAAATTATGGGTAGAGTATTTCTGAAACTTCACCCATGTGTCCTGAGAGACTTACTGCTGTTTGGAGAGAAAGTTCTGAATGTCCTTCTCTCTCACTGCAACCCCTGCAGAGGTGGTGGTTCTGGCTTTCACAGCAACCAGCAGACCCAGAGGAAGGCACACAGCAAGCCTCGACTGAGCAGCTGCAGCAGTGCTGACCCACTCAGCCTACCACTCTGCTCTCCACCTCTGGAGGTAAGAATTTTATAATGAAGATGAGGACACTCAGAAAACCCACAAACAAGCCAACCCTCTGGGATAAGCAGCTCTTTGACTCCCAGACCACACAACTGTGAACATCTCTGTTAGGATGCTTATGATACACGTTTGGGGTATATAAATTGTATATAGCTTTTTCCACACTGACATCCTCTGTTTTTAGACTCTAAACTTTCAGTCCATGTCTTCTCGTTTGTATCTCTTGCACTCCACACACGAGCAACCCACAGAGAACACCTATACCTTCTTCTAAATAGTGTCTTGACTTTTGGGGTAGAGGTGCCTGCGCAGATCTGTAGGGACACAGATGAAGGGTCCTCCCATTTGGCTCGGAGGGCTCCCTGAGCGTGGAAGGCAGTTGGAGTTCATCGTCCACGCTCCTGGGTCCCCCGTGTCCGCGCTCCCACCACCGGGCCCAGCCCGCTCTAACAGGCCCGGGCGAATGCGGTGAAAAATGCGATGAAGAAAACAAGCGCGGAAGGAGCTTAAGGAAACTAACTCAGATGAATGAGTCCACACCCCGCAGGGAGAAGTCATAACTCAATCAGAGGGAACCATATTAACGAATGTGATAAGAAGGGTAATTGAAAAAGAACAGACCCACCCTCTCCATAGGTCGAACATTTCAGATGGAAAAAAAGACCAAATCTGCAAGAGAATCTGCAATCTGTGGTCCCAGTGGCAACGAAGTTTATGAGGAAGTGTATGCTACTATTCCTGAAAATGTACATTCACTTACATTCTGTCAGAGTGAACTGTATCTGATAATGGAATTAGAAAATTTTACAAAATCATATATGTAATAATGACAAAGTTATTTTCAGAAGGGGTGAGTTCTTATTTTTACACTTCTTAATGAATTCTTTTTCCCCCTCCAGCCGCCAGTTTATACATTTTTGTTGAGACAGACATGACTTACAAAGATTAGACTTTAGTTTACTAGATAAATAAAAGTCGTCTAACTGGTCTGGATTTCACTTAATGCTCCAGCACATTTTGCCTTTCTAATCCTTTCCTCTGTGATCTTTTGCAGAATGCTGCAAAGATTTGTGAAGGTCTCTGAACTGTGTTACATTATGGTGTCAAGTACATCAACATTTACCATGTACTGAAAATCTCTTTGGTATGAGAGACACATATTTGATTAATTATTTTAACTCTTCTAAACCTGCTTTTCCACTCACATTTGTATTATAAAAATTTTCAAACATGCAGAAAAGTTGAAAAAATAAGACTACATTTATATATATATAGCTGGTTGAAGTGCTCAAACTATCTATCTATATATATATAAAATTAGGAGAGAGAAACAAATATGGCAAAATGTGAACAATTTTTGAATACAGGTAGAGAGCATGTAGGTATTTATTATACATACAGCTGTAATATATATAATCTATTTATCTATCTACAATATCTATATATAAAACATTTTACTCACTATATATAACAGAAAGTAAAAAGTTATACTTCTTCATAACATATAGATACTATAAATAGATTATATATATTGTAACTATATGTATAATGCTACATGCTCTCTACCTATATTCAAAGAATGTTCACATTTGCCATATTTGTTTCTCTTTCCTAATTTTACATATATATAGATTAGTTTGAGCACTCCAACCAACTATATATATATATAAATATATAATGTTATTTTCTCAACTTTTCTGTATGTTTGAAATTTTTTATAATATAATAGATATCTATATATAAATAGATATAACAATATAATGTATACATATATTTTTCTGAAAGATTTAAAGTTAATATTAGATATCTTGACATATAGAATGAAGACATTCTCCAAATGACTAAAACTTAAATAAAATTAATATATTATTAAAAAAATCATCAAATATCCCATTGTTCCATAAATATTCTCTATAGCTTAAGGAAAAAAAAAAAAAAAAAACAGGATCTAACCAGTGTTCCAAACTGAGTCATAATCAACAGCCCATATAGCCACAAAATACTATTTTGGAGGACAGAAAACAAGCTCATCAATTATCATTTCACTAATTCATAATTTGAAATAACTGAGCCTAGATTATATGAGGTTTCCCTTCTCACTGTCCAGAAGAAACTGTTTGCTAATCATTGGCTAATCATATTAGTGGAATAAGACTGTGTTGAAGAGAACCATGTCAAAAATCCCTAAGCCCCTGAATTTGTCACTGAGGGTTTCTGGGAGAGGACTGCCCCAGGGGAAGAGAATGCTACACAAAATACACTGTCTGTCATACAGTGTGTGATCAGTAAATATTTTTTGACTAAATTAATAAGTGAAATACTGTGGCAGACAGAAGACAAACTGAATCAAAATTGCATGAGAACTGATTAGAAATACAAAATTTTCACGTCTGTCTATGAAATCAGAAACTCCTGGTGAGACCTAGCATCTGTATTTTAACAAAATCTCCAGGTAGTATTGATGCTGGCTAGAATTTGAGCATCAATATTACCTGGAGGATTGATGCTGGCTAAAGCTTGAGAGGGAACCCAGGTGACACCGTGGTAAAGAATCCGCCTGGCGATGCAGGAGACACGGGAGATGCAGGTCCAATCCCTGGGTCAGGAAGGTCCCCTGGAGAATGAAATGGCAACCCACTCTAGTATTCTTGTCTGGGAAATTCCATGGACAGGGGACCCTGGTGAGCTGCAGTCCATGGGGCCACAAAGAGTCGGACATGACTGAACACACACACACACACACACACACACAGAAATTTGAGAACAGCTGATCTGGAGCTATTCCTGGTAGGCATAAGATGGAAGAGGAGTCTTAGAAAACAGAGTGGAGGATGTAGCCTTAGGAGAAAAGATAAATGAAATGACAAGCAGATGTTTAAAGATGCCAATATCTTCTGCACTCAGGGCCTTTGCTGGTAGCTGACAAGAAAGAAGCCAAGTTTCAGTGACATTGTTTATATCTAATGATCTTGCTTTCACTCTCACTGTTGATGTGAGTTTTTGGTATACTTGCAGGTAGTTTTTATCTGCAGAAAAGTTGATCAGAGTGTTTTACTTCTTAATGTTAATAACTGACACTATTAAAATTATAGGGATACTTTGTTTTACTGCATTTATTACTTCTCACAGATAATGCATTTTTTATAATTTGAAGGTTTGTGGCAACCCTAAATTGACCAAGTCTATCAGTACCATTTTTGTAATAACATTTGCTCACTCAGTGTCTCTATGTCACATTTTGGTAATTCTCACAATATTTCAAGCCCTCCACGAGCAAAAGGATTACAACTCTCTGAAGGCTCGAATGATGGTTAACATTTTTAACAATACAGTAATTTTTATTTAAAGTATATACATTGTTTTTTGCCACAATGCTATTGCACACATAATAGTCTATAGTATAGTATAAATATAATTTTTATATGCACTGAGAAACAAAAAATTTGTGTGACTTTATTTTTTGTGATATTCACTTTATTGCAATGGTCTGAAATCGAACCTACAATATCTTCAAGGTGTGCTTGTATGATTTATTTTTTAAAAATGGTTTTGTCATAGGCTTCTGAGTTAAAATTACAAATGGCAGTATTCTACTTGTAAGTATAGCAAATGTTAGCAATCATTCTTAAGGAAACTTTGAATAATATTTGATTTCATTTACAAATGTAAACACCCTTCTAATTAACAACAATTTAATGGACCAATATTTAAACATTTAATATTCATTTTTCCCTGTTTAGATCTTCAGTCTTCTACCTAAACAAAATCTTTCTGAATCTGAACAGTTATATAAATTTAGTACCATAAACTTAAAAATGGCTGATCACAAGCTCTCTTAAATATCCTAGTATTTTCATAAAATTTTTAAAATTTCAGTGCAACTTAAACTTTCTAAAATGAAGTTATTTTTATTTTTTTTTTTTTTAATTTTATTTTATTTTTAAACTTTACATAACTGTATTAGATTTGCCAAATATCAAAATGAATCCGCCACAGGTATACATGTGTTCCCCATCCTGAACCCTCCTCCCTCCTCCCTCCCCATTCCATCCCTCTGGGTCGTCCCAGTGCACCAGCCCCAAGCATCCAGTATCGTACATCGAACCTGGACTGGCAACTCATTTCATACATGATATTTACATGTTTCAATGCCATTCTCCCAAATCTTCCCACCCTCTCCCTCTCCCACAGAGTCCATAAGACTGTTCTATACATCAGTGTCTCTTTTGCTGTCTCGTACACAGGGTTATTGTTACCATCTTTCTAAATTCCATATATATGCGTTAGTATACTGTATTGGTGTTTTTCTTTCTGGCTTACTTCACTCTGTATAATAGGCTCCAGAAAAACAAATTCTCATAAACATTCAGTTCAGTTCAGTTCAGTTCAGTCGCTCAGTCATGTCCAACTCTTTGCGAACCCATGAATCGTAGCACACCAGGCCTCCCTGTCCATCACCATCTCCCGGAGTTCACTCAAACTCACTTCATAAACATTACAGGTATATAAAATATCAAACTACATTTACCTGCGGAGAAGGCAATGGCACCCCACTCCAGTACTCTCGCCTGGAAAATACCATGGATGGAGGAGCCTGGTAGGCTGCAGTCCATGGGGTCGCTAGGAGTCGGACACGACTGAGCAACTTCACTTTCACTTTTCACTTTCATGCATTGGAGAAGGAAATGGCAACCCACTCCAGTGTTCTTGCCTGGAGAATCCCAGGGACGGGGGAACCTGGTGGGCTGCCGTCTATGGGGTCGCACAGAGTTGACATGACTGAAGCGAATTAGCAGCAGCAGCAGCAGCACATTTACCTGAAAATTTAATGCTACGATTTTCATTCTTTTAAATCTTTCTCAATGTGCCAAATTTTAAATTGCCTTGGGGGTTAAAATATGGCAACCCATTCCAGTATTCTTGCCTGGAAAATTCCGTGGACAGAGGAGCCTGGCGAGCTACAGTCCCTCTGCCGACTCACAGGGCCGGACACGACTGAGCAACTAAGCGCATGCACACGCACACACACACACACACACACTCTCTCTCTCTCTCTCTCTCTAATTGAGGAGAAGCATGGAGACAACATGAGGAAGTGCTCTGGATGAGGGGTAGGTGCAGCACTGCGAGCCAAGGGAACACTGCAGGTGTTTTAAGTTACTCCCAAAAAAATGGACAGGGCCCCTCTCCAGGGACTCACAGCCTACTGTGTGAAGAAGAAGTCTCCCTATGAACCATTAAGCACTGGTACACCTGCTATATCATCCAGATGGGTTCCACTTGTTCTGGAGGAGAGGCCAAAAAGGCACAGAAAGAATGGGACTAGGCAGGAAAGACAGACATAGTTGCCTGACAGGATGAGCTTCTTTTCCTGGTCCGGTCCCTTCCCTTGGGATAAAATTTAGTTAAGACAGGGGAGGGACAGCCTTCGTTTCCACAATGACTCTCTGGATTAGGTTTAAGGGCAGTATCAGCCTGAAACAGGTATGCTGGCATCTTGTCTTATAGATGCTTTACTCAAAAAGTAGACAGAAGGCTCAAGACCTGAATGACCTGACTTTTCTTTCATGCTAGAGATGAAGTCAGTGGAAGAGGGAAAAAAAAATATTGAGAGTGCATTTGACAACAGTGGGAGAGCAGAGAGGAGGGATTTCCAAGACATCTTTGCCGCTCAGGTGGACTCCAGGTGACTGAGGGTGACGGAACAGGAAAAGTGAAGAATGGTTGTGCGTCTTTCTTAAAAGCCATGTGCACCTGTTGGTGAGATTTTGTTTCTGATTATAGCTTCTTTCTGCCCTTCTAGAGAGTTTGTAGTGGCTGATGTATGAACAAAGGAGACTGCTACTTTGTACAAAGAAGATGGCTAAAGATGAACCTTCTCTAAAGCAGGGAAGAGTGTTACGTAAAACATAATTTTTTTTTTCCCTCAAATAAGAAAAGACCTCACAGTTCTAAGCCATTTCAGGATACTTTCAAAAATGAGAAAAACAACTGGTAGCTAAATCCTTTCTTTAAAAATGCGTTTATCCTTGTTATTGTAGGAGTCAAGACCCTTAGCTGTGACAATATGGAAAGAATCATAATTATGTCCAAGAGTGTAGAACTAAAGTAGATTTTTCATAAACACTGGGAGTCCATTTTAATATGTAGATTATATGGCAGCAAGGCAATAATTTTAAATTCCACCGCTTCTCCATAAGTTATTTCCTGATAATTCTGCTTGTAATCGTTTCACCCCTCCCAAACCTACATATGCAGGCAGACTCTTTGTCACAGCTGCTCACTGGACATCTCTGCAGTGGATATTCCAAAGTTTCCTCGAATCCAGTAAGTACATTTTTCTATGTTGAATCCTTTTTCCTAAACCTGCCCTTGGAATTGCTTTTCCGGCCTTAGTTGGCTGAGAAAGCATTTTGACATGCTATCAGTCACCAAGTTGCCTCCTTGCTATCTCTGGTGCCCGCCCTCCCTTCAGCCCCAGCTTCTGTGCTAGGTCAGCCCTCGTTGCTGGGGCAATTAAAGTAAGCCCTTAGCTTGTCTCCATGGCTCCAGCCAGCCGTCCTCTAATCCATGATTGCAGCCCGAGTAATCTTTTGAAAAAAGCAAATCTCATCATTCTCTCCAGGGCTTAAAGTCCTTCAGTGGCTCCTCATTGATTAATGGATAGAGTCCAAACTCCTTAATTTGCCACACCAGGCCAACCTTATTGAATGCCATATCTTTTAACCCTGTAAACACATTTCAGTCAAACTGGATTTTGTGCTTTTTTAAATTTTATTTTTATTTTTGGCTGCTCTAGGTCTTCATCGCTGCACACAGGCTTCCTCTTGTTGCAGCGAGCGGGGGCGACTCTTCTTGCAGGAGTTCTATGTTGTAGAGCACAGGCTTTAGAAGTTGCTGCACGCAGGCTCTAGAGTACAGGCTCAGTAGCTGTGGTGCACGTGTTTTGTTGCTCTGTGAATTTGGAATGTTCCTGGACCGAGGATTGAACCTGTGTCCCCTGCATTGGCAGGTGGATTTCTTAACCAACAGACCACCAGGGGAGTCCTATGGATTTGTTTAAATTCCACTCATGGACTAGCAAGAGAGACCCTCAGGAGGTCAAGAGGTCCCTATGAGAAGTTTTCTATTTCCTGTTTTAATTCTGATCATTATCTTCAAAAACAATATAAGCACATTTTGAGTCATCTAGATAGTGCTTTTCAAACTTTAATGTGTCTGGGAATCACCTAGAGGTCTCATAAAGGGGCTGACTTTGAGTCAGTAAGTCCTGTGTAGCCCAAGGCAGTTCTAATAAGCTCCCAGGTGATGCCAATGTTGCTACACTGTGGACCATATTTTGAGTAATAAGGGTCTAGAATGATCACTTTCTAATTGAGTACGACCACAAAATTGTCTTGTTATTATTGATTAATGAACAAAGAAGGAAAGCAGATTTAATATTTTTAATGACATATTGGTTACAAATGAAGACCAAGTGATGTTGCAACTTGTATGAATAAAGATCTAGCAATGGTTCTAGTTAAAAAAAAAGATGGAAGAACTGAATCATCATTTTATACAGAATAGGGTATAGGCACGTCAATCTCAAGTCACAGCAATTAAGACAACTCTGTCACAGTAAAAATTATTACTTACACCATTCAATTGATATTTGGAATGATATTACTTTTGTATTTTTCTTTATAATTATATAATATCATAAACATTAGGGTTTATACTTAGTTTTATGTCTACACTTAAGAAAAAAACAATTTGACTTTAGGGTACAATAGGACTTTTATGAGTTCTACATATTATTCAAGTTTGAGAAACACTGGACTAAGCCAAGTTATACCTCTTTGCCTTTGTTCTTGCTGTCACCTCTACCTGGAATCCCTCCTTAATCCCTTGCCAACCTTGCCCCCTTCCATGTCCATTTAGCAAACAGCTACTTTTCCTTATGGCTCTTTTTCAGAAACCTGTGGTCAGTGTCATATTACAGCTGTGCCTTATTTTCATCTCTTTCACAACCTCTCTAACACGCTGCTGCACATTTGATTGCAAGTATTTGCTTATTTTGTTGACTGTCTCTTCTATCCCAAGAAAAAGGCCTTGTCTTTGTCTTCTTCATATTTGTTCAATTTTTGGGATGTAACACTTGTTCAGTAAATGTTTTTGAATGCATGAATAGATACAAAACTTGGCTTGCTTCTGCTTGGAGAGAAAGAAAGAATATGTCAACATACCATGTGTTCACATTTGTGGGTGAAAAAATTAAAAGTATAAAATAATTATAATATTCTTCTACATGCAATTTGCTTTCCATGTAGTAACTGAAAAGCTTTGTTCCTAGAGTGTCTGCTGATGAGTCTGTATTTTTACTAACTTTTCAGAGACCTGCTTGTTGAGGTTAAAGCCTAGAGAGTTTTAAAATTATGTTAAAAAAAAAAACACTGATTACATTTTGGCGATGCATCATCAGAACTAAAAATAGAATGGAAAGACTGAAAAATCTTCACTCAAACATCCAGCCAAAGAACAGTTAAACATTTATGGGTGAGCTGGAACTGTGGCTGACTTTCAACTTCCAGTTATGCAGAACAAATTCTGCAGCCCATTAAGACTCCTGACCCTAGCTTCCTCATGTTTTGGTTTTGCCATTCAGCTTTGGTTACCACCTTCATTGGAGTTGGAAGAGGGAGTGAAGCCCAGTATGCCTTTAAGAACAGGAAAAAGCCTGACTTATTTATTTTTTTGACAGTGAAATCGATTTTCTGGCCTATATGCAAGAGGCCTACTTCCCAATAAGACCGTCTCTAAATTAACCAGGATGATGTACAGTGTGGGATTGGGGTTGGGGTTGGGGTTGGCACAAAGAGCTAAAAACCACAAAATGAGTTCCAACCATTTCTGTCCATATGTAAAAATAAAAATATGGGGCTTCTCTGAGGCTCAGATGGTAAAGAATCTGTGTTCAATGTGGGAGACCAGGTTTGATTCCTGGTTGGGAAGATCTCCTGGAGAAGGGAATGGCTACGCACTCCAGTGTTCTGGCCTGGAAAATTCCATGGACAGAGGAGCCTGTTGGGCTTCAGTCCGTGGGGTTGCAAAGAGCTGGACACGACTGAGCGACTAACAGTTTCACTTTCAGTAGCGCTATGCAAACACTGTTTGAGAGAATGGCTCTGATGGAACAAATTTGGGCTGGTACAGCTCAGAACTAGGTTTTCATTCTGCATAGCCATTGCCACGTCATTATCAGAACAATGTTCTTTTGATCCCAGAGCCATGGAAACTTGTACAACTCAATGGTTTTGGAGTATAATTAATTCATTTATGGCTTCAATTGGACATTTGTCTACTTAGAATAAACAGTCTTGGGGATTTCTCTTCCGACTCTTTCTGAGTTATTATTTGACTCTCTAGTAGTATCACAGTGTACTCCAAGCTCATCAGAATTTCTTACCTCTTCCTGGAATGGCCCTTCCTATCTGTGGTGGCTAATATTATGTCAACTTGACTTGGTTAACTGATGCTCAGATGGCTGGTAAAACATTACAGGCAGGTGTATTTACGAGGGCATTTCCAAAAAAGATCAGTATTTGGACTGGTGAACAAAGATAAGCAGATGCCCCTTGCTAATGTAAGTGGACATCATCTAATTCACTGAGGGCCATAAGGAAAAAGAAGAAACTCTTGGGGAAGGATGAACTTGCTCTCTCCATTTGAGCTGGGGCATTCATCTTCTCCTGTCCTTGGACTTTGGTCCTCCTGGCCCTCAAGTCTTCAGGCTCCATTGAAACTTACACCATTGCTCCTTCTCTTTCCCTTCTCCTTCCTCTTCTCAGGTCTTTAGACTCAGACTGAATTACACTACAGACTGTCCTGGTTTTCCAGCTTGCAGATGGCAGATTCTGGGACTTCTCAGTTTCTTAATCACATGAGCCACTTCTTATAATAAATCTCTATGTAAATCTTCTTGGTTTCCCTGAAGAGTACTAAAATATTGTCCAAGGGAAAATAATTTTTTCAAAACCCTAACCAGGGTTTTTCCTTCAGAAAACTTCCCAACGATTCCCAGGGGGAATTACTCAACTTCTCCTCTGGACTCGTTTCACATCTTTTATGAGGTTAGTTAATATACAACATTCTATTAGTTGACTTGATCTAAACAGGGAAGGAATAGACAAATGTAGGCATGTGGAATATTAAACCCATGGTGCAATGAAAAGAGCACTTGACTAGGAGTCAAAAGAAGTGGTATCAAGCCCTCCTTCTCCATATGGCCAAGTAGAGAAATTTATCATTCTTGCATCTTATACATTGGTCTTCTGTAGTTGATTTTTCTCTTTGGGGGTAGAATATTAATGAGTTTGCAGGCCTACTCTCTCACCCCATTCCTGACATATAGTGTGTGTTCAAATATTTATTAAATTGAGCTAAATTAGACTTGTCATTCTAGTTATTGCACCAACACTGTCATCTGTGTTTCACACACAGGAACTTGGTACAAAAACCGTGGGCCCTTTTCCATTAGGTAAAGAGGAAAACTCTCAGAACAAAAACAGATTTGTCCCATTTATTTTCTGATGTGTCAGAAAATTGTTCAACCCACATGTCAGAACAGAAGTGCTATTTAACATCACTGTGCATTTTACTGTCTAGCATTATACTTATAACAGAACTGAGTGAGCCTTCTAGACTTTATTTTGCTTGATGTCTTTGCTTCACCTGTACACTGCGTTCATTTCCAAACAGACTCCTTATTCTGGGAATCCCATTTTTGAGACAGATATCTAAGCCACAATCTGCATTCTGAACATCTTAAATGCCTACGCACTAACCACAACAGTTTGTTTATCCCGTATTACAACAGGGACAAATATAGTCACTAATTTTTGCCTTTTAAGGTAACAACCCAATTTAATACTTGGGAGAAGGACGAGAGCCATCATAGTCATAGGAGAAACAAAAACACAAAATATCATAGCAATCTGTGCTCTTTGAACATTCACATTGAAGACTAAAACAATATTTACACAATATTATTTAAGGGAACAGGAGCAATTCTGTGATAGATAGTCTATCTAAGTGATTGCTTTTGAGGACCAGCTTTTGAAACTTACATCATGTGGTAAGGTTCATCAGAGCTCAGCCTGATTTTTCTTTATCCATATGTTATCACCAGAAATTCAGAGTGATCTCCAGAAGGGAAAGTCCTCACCCCCTTTCCTGCTTATTTTTGGTTATGGGATGTGATTGTAAACCATGTAATGAGGATGTTCATATTTACCAAGTGATCCCCACATGGTCCAGTCCTGACTATACTTCACTGACACCAATTTCTAGCCATGATAATTTGGGGGGATGTCATCCTTGAACAGTAATGTCTGCACACATCTTTATACTTTGTATACTTTATCTTAGTTATAATCCTTTATATTAGTCTCAACTTCTTCAGTTATAAGAGATAAGAACCATTTTGAACCAGTAAAGAATTAAAGGGAGATCTTTTTGGAGGGCAAGGGCACACTTGAAAACCTCAGGAATAGTTCTGACTTTGAACCTGGCAGAACTAAGGTGTCTAACTCAGGTCAGCTTTTCTCTCTGCTAACTCAAAGTCACATAACTTTAGCTTCACATATTTGTGTTTGTTACCCTAGAGGATAGATTCTCTTTGTGTCTTTATAGAGCAAATCTCAAAGAAGGACTCCAATTAGCCCTTTGTAGGTCATTTGCCCTCCTCTGGGACCAATCACAGTGGAGAGAAGGTTGAGCTATTCTAACTGGCCAGACTGTTGTCACTTGCTAAACTTATGATCAGGAGATTGGTGGGACTCTGGGAATTAACAACTGTATGGGGTAGAGAGTTTCAGTTCCCTGATGGAAAAAGGGTTGCTGGGAATTTGAGGATAGATATCCACTCTGTTATCATAAATAATATAAGAGGTATTGTTTTTCCTATTTTAGAAGCTCAGAGAGATTGATCTGCTAAAATTCATGCAGCTGGCAAGTAGCTAAAGTAAATCTTCTAATCTATCATATTCCTTTTCAGTTCAGTTCAGTTCAATCACTCACTCAGTCATGCACGCTTCTTTGAAACCCCATGGACTGCAGCACACCAGGCTTGTCAATCACCAACTCCCAAAACTTGTTCAAACTCATGTCCATAGAGTTGGTGATGCCATCCAACCATCTTATCCTCTGTCATCCCCTTCTCCTCATGCCTTCAATCTTTCCCAGCATCAGTGTCTTTTCCAATGAGTCAGTTCTCTGCATCAGGTAGCCAAAGTATTGGAGCTTCAGCTTCAGCATCAGTCCTTCCAATGAATATTCAGAACTGATTTCCTTCAGGATTGACTGGTTTGATCTTGCAATCCAAAGAACTCTCAAGAGTCTTCTCCAACACCATAGTTCAAAAGTATCAAGTCTTCAGCATTCAGCTTTCTTTATAGTCCATCTCTCAAACCCATACATGTCTACTGGAAAAATCATAGCTTCGGCTAGACAGACCTTTGTCGGCAAAGTAATGTCTCTGCTTTTTAATATGCTGTGTAGGTTGGTCATAGCTTTTCTTCCAAGGAGCAAGGATCTTTTAATTTCATGGCTGCAGTCACCATCTGCAGTGATTTCAGAGCCCAAGAAATCAAGTGTGTCATTGTTTCCATTGTTTCCCCATCTATCTTCCATGAAGTGATGGGACCACATGTCATGATCTTTGTTGTTTGAATGTTGAGTTTTAAGCCAGCGTTTTCACTTTCCTTTTTTACTTTCATCAAGAGGCTCTTTAGTTCTTTTTTGTTTTCTGCCATAAGGGTGGTATCATCTGCGTATCTGACATTATTTATATTTCTCTCAGGAATCTTGATTACAGCTTGTGCTTCATCCAGCCCAGCATTTCACATGATGTACTCTGCACATAAATTAAATAAGCAAGGTGGTGATATACAACCTTGACATACTCCTTTCTCAATTTGGAACCAGTCTGGTATTCCATGTCCAGTTCTAACTGTTGCTTCTTGACCTGCATACAGATTTCTCAGGAGGCAGATAAGGTGGTCTGGTATTCCCATTTCTTGAAGAATTGTCCACAGTTTGTTTTGATCCACATAGTCAAAGGCTTTAGTGTAGTCAATAAAGCAGAAGCAGATGTTTTTCTGGAACTCTCTTGCTTTTTCGATGATACAATGGATGTTGGCAATTTGATCTCTGGTTCCTCTGCCTTTTCTAAGTCCAGCTTGAACATCAGGAATTTCTCAATTCACATACTGTTGAAGCCTAGCTTGGAGAATTTTGAGCTTTACTTTGCTAGCGTGTGAGATGAGTGCAATTGTGCAGTAGTTTGAGTATTCTTTGGCATTGCCTTTCTTTGGGATTTGAATGAAAGCAGACCTTTTCCAGTCCTGTGACCCCTGCTGAGTATTCCAAATTTGCTGGCATGCTGAGTGCAGTACTTTCACAGCATCATCTTTTAGGATTTGAAATAACTCAACTGGAATTCTATCACCTCCACTAGGTATGTTCGTAGTGATGCTTCCTAAGGCTCACGTGACTTTGCATTCCAGGACGTCTGGCTCTAGGTGAGTGATCACACCATCGTGGTTATCTGAGTTATTAAGATCTTTTTTGTATAGTTCTTCTCTGTATTCTTGCCACTTCATCTTAATATCTTCTGCTTCTGGTAAGCATTGTAAAAACAAAATACAAAAATGTACAAACTTTTTCTGTAACTCTTTTTTCCTGATTGGAAGTAACAATCTAAAAAATAATTATAAAGTTTTACTGTTGGTATCATTTCAAAATAAATTTGAAAAAACACCACTATCAGAAAAAAACCCTTTAAAATGGAGTACAATGTGCTTTTAAAAATGCAGTTGCATTGTCCCATTTTCCCATATATATTCATATGAGATATCTAGGTGAGGTGTCAGAAAGAGTTGAGTCAAAATGACATGGGGAAAGGGCAGAACCAGGTGAAGAAAGCAGTCTTTCTGTTAAGGGGTAGCTCCATACAGGTCTGATGACAGAGGAAGCCCAGGAGAACAAAGGCAGTAATAGAGGTCATAGTAATAGGGGCTTCCCTGGTGGTTCAGATGGCAAAGAATCTGCCTGCAGGAAGTGTGGGTTCCATCCCTGGGTTGGGAAGATCCCCTGGAGAAGGGAACAGCAGCCCATACCAGTATTCTTGCCTAGAGAATTCCATGGACAGAGGAGCCTGGCCAGCTATTTTTCATGAGGTCGCAAAGAGTCAGACACAACTGAACAACTTATACACACACACACACACACACACACACAGTAGAGATCAAGCTGTCTGGTCAAAAAGCTAAGTGTATACACCTGACATATTTTGTCTGCTCATGGAGACAAACAATGAACCCAGTGGATTGTTCTCCCTTAAATCCTAGAATTTCTAAAGCCTAATTATGAAGGCATATTTTCAAATTTAGCAATTGATTATTGTATAATTTCATCATAAGTTTTCTTGCCTTATAGAGTTTCCTAACAAGTATCAGAAGCATCAAGATAGCCCCTCTAGAAATGAGGAAGTTAAAAATAAAAACTACAAAATCATTGATAGAAGTTTTGTGAAGAAAATAGAGAAGAACACTAGTATTAGATTGGACTGAGGAGAAAAAAAGTACAACTTTTTGCCGTGGGCTTACAATGTTGATTGTAAAGAAAAATGTGTTAGATTTTATGGGAAACCTTATTAAATAAGATAACCAAAATAAATTGTAAGTATATGGTTTTAGGGAAGCAAATTCATGTGTTATATATCTTGAGGTCTGACCAAGAAAAAATGACCATAACTTAGAAATATTCTGTAAGCAATAAAAAATTTTAACCACATAATTAAGAGGCTTCTCAAAAATAGCCTAGGACTTAAAATAGCCTTGTGGATTTTTACTGTGAAGATGGGACAATGTTTTTGGTGTTAAAAAAAAAAGAGAAAAAACAGGCACTGGAGAATTAAAAAATGCTACATGTGTTTAAAATAAGCACTATTTTCAAAATCATTTGTGGGGAATACACTGACCCCATGTCTGTGGAGATTAGACAATGTCTGCAAATTTATATGCAACAACAAATAACAGATGTGTTAGTTTCAATATTTTTAAATATTTCTAAAATCTTCATGAATATAACTTATCTTTAAATAAGGAGTGGACATTTGATACTAATCTTGGTTATTTCATCTTTTATTTATCAGTTTTTCAAAAATATTTCTGAAATACTGTACATTTTAGTAGCTAATGGCAGTCTACACCAACTTTTCTTGTGTGAATCAGATGAGTTTTTGTTTTCAAGAGCAGCAGGAGTAAAAAACACAGTGCCAGAGGTTTTTTTAAAAGAGTTGACCCTCTCACTCTCATCCTTGGATTCTTATCTGCACTCTGGTATAGTCAGAAAGTTCTTTGATGCTTATTCAGGCAACTGGGTAGTGGCTGACCGATGCGCCCAGCAAGTGGCTCACCTGGAAGGGCCCAAGGGAAAAGCATTGACAGAGGATCAATATGTTCACCTATTGCTCAATGCTTCCTTCTTTGATAAACTTTCAACTCACCAATTTCCAGGTAGGAACAAAGATTCCTGATCCCTCGTGGAACACAGTGTTGGCTATTATTTGTATAAACCTCTATGGACTAACAAAAACAACTTTTATATGCTTCTTGGTATTTCATCTGTTTGAAAATAGAGGAGTTTCTTTATTTCCTAAGTGATGCAGGGACAAAAGCTTATGTGTGATGAGGATTTTTTTGAGGGACTAGGAAATAGTGTGGCAAGTATACCCTCACTATTCAATCTATAAACCATCTTAGAGCTGCTGCTGCTGCTGCTAAGTCACTTCAGTCGTGTCTGACTCTGTGTGACCCCATAGATGGCAGCCCACCAGGCTCCCCCGTCCCTGGGATTCTCCAGGCAAGAACACTGGAGTGGGTTGCCATTTCCTTCTCCAATGCATGAAAGTGAAAAGTGAAAGTGAAGTCGTTCAGTCATGTCTGACTCTTTGCGACCCCATGGACTGCAGCCTACCAGGCTCCTCTGTCCATGGGATTTTCCAGGCAAGGGTATTGGAGTGGGGTGCCATTGCCTTCTCTGATCTTAGAGCTACACTGAGACAATTGCATTTGGTTTAACAAAACTGGAAAACCTTTCAAGCTTCAGCTCATAAACCTGATTACACTGTCATTTGTTTCCAATTTGGAAACTCAGATGACTTAAACTAAAACTTGGAGTGACTTTGACTGTAGCAGTAGAAGCAGCTATCTTAAGAACAAGAGCCTACTAGTTTTTTCTTTATTATTATTGCAGCATAATTGCTTTACAATGTTGTGTTAGTTTCTGCTCTACAAGGAAGTGAATCAACTGTAGTTATACACATATGCCCTTCCTCTCGGACCTGCCCACCATCCCACTCACCTAGGTTATCACTGAATACCGAGCTGAGCTCCCTGTGCTATACAGCAGGTTCCCAGTAATTATCTACTTTACATAAGGGGCAGGAGGGACGAATTGGGAGCCTTCTAGTTTTTGCCTAGAAAACATATACTTTTGGCTATCAACTAGATCCTACAACAGTTTCAAACTCGTTTCCTCCTTGTCTTTGGTAAGTAGGTCTTGCTTCAATTATGGTTTTGTAGCTTTTGTCCTAGATTCACTTAAGGACTCAGTCAGTCAGTTCAGTCGCTCGGTTGTGTCCAACTCTTTGGGTCCCCATGGACTGCAGCACGCCAGGCTTCCCTGTCCAAGACCAACTCCCAAAGCTTGCTCAAATTCATGTCCATAGAGTTGGTGATGCCGTCCAGCCATCTCATCCTCTGTTGTCTCCTTCTCCTCCTGCCTTCATCTGTTCCCAGCATCAGGATCTTTTCCAATGAGTCAGTTCTTTGCATCAGGTGGCCAAAGTATTGGAGTTTCAGCTTCAGCATCAGTCTCTCCAATTCAGAACTTCCCTCCCATCTCCCTCCCCATACCACCCCTCTAGGTTGATACAGAGCCCCTGTTTGAGTTTCGTGAGCCATACAGCAAATTCCCTTTGGCTATCTACTTTACATATGGTAATATAAGTTTCCATGTTACTCTTTCCATACATCTCACCCTCTCCTCCCTTCTCCTCATGTCCATAATTCTATTCTCTATGTGTGTTTCTCCATTGCTGCCCTGTAAATAAGTTCTTTAGTACCATTCTTCTAGATTCTGTATATATGCATTAGAATATATTTATTGTTCTTTCTGACTCACTTCACTCTCTTTAATAGGCTCTAGGTTCATCACCTCATCAAAACTGACTCAAATGTGTTCCTTTTTATGGTTGAGTAATATTCCATTGTGTATATGTACAAAAACTTCTTTATTCATTCATATGTCGACGGACATCTAGGTTGCTTCCATGTCCTAGCTATTGTAAGTAGTGTTGCAATGGACATTGGGATACATGTGTGTTTTTCGATTTTGCTTTCCTCAGGGTATATGCCTAGGAGTGGGATTGCTGGGTCATATGGTGCTTTTATTCCTAGTTTTTAAAGGAATCTTCATACCATCTTCCATAGGGGCTGTATCAATTTACATTCCCACCAACAGTGCAAGAGTATTCCCTTTTCTCCACACCATCTCCAGCATTTATTTTTTGTAGACATTTTGACGATCGCCATTCTGACCAGTGTGAGGTGATATCTTATTGTAGTTTTGATTTGCAATTCTCTAATAATGAGCAATGTTGAACATCTTTTCATGTGTTTGTTAGCCATCTGTATGTCTTCTTTGGAGAAAAGTTTGTTTAGTTCTTTTTCCCACTTTTTGATTGTTTTTTTTTTTTGTTTTTGTTTTTGTTTGTTTGTTTGTTTTTCTGGTATTGAGTTGTATGAGCTGCTTGTATATTTTGGAAATTAATCCTTTGTCAGTTGTTTCATTTGCTATTATTTTCTGGCATTCTGAGGGTTGTCTTTTCACCTTGATTATAGTTTCCTTTGCTGTGCAAAAGCTTTTAAGTTTAATCAGGTCCCACTTGTTTAGTTTTGTTTTTATTTCTGTTATTCTAGGAGGTGGGTCATAGAGAATCTTGCTTTGATTCATGTCATTGAGTGTTCTGCCTATGTATTCCTCTAAGAGTTTTATAGTTTCTGGTCTTACATTTAGGTCTTTAAGCCATTTTGAGTTTATCTTTATGTATGGTGTTAGGAATTGTACTAATTTCATTCTTTTACATGGGGCTATCCAGTTTTCTCAGAACCATTTATTGAAGAGGTTATCTTTGTCCCATTGTATCTTCTTGCCTCCTTTGTCAAAAAATAAGGTACCCATAGGTATAGGGGTTTATTTCTGGGCTTTCTATCTTGTTCCATTGGTCTATATTTCTGTTTCTGTGCCAGTACCATACTGTCTTGATGGCTGTAGCTTTGTAGTATAATCTGAAGTCAGGAAGGTTGATTCCTCCAGCTCTATGCTTCTTTCTCAAGACTGCTTTGGCTATTCAGGGTTTTTTATGCTTCCACATGAATTGTGAAATTTTTTGATCTAGTTCTGTGAAAAATGCCACTGATAATTTGATAGGGATTGCACTGAATCTGTAGAATGTGTTTGGTAGTATAGTCACTTTCACAATATTGATTCTTCCTACCAGGAACATGGACTATCTCTCCATCTGTTTATGTTGTCTTTGATTTCTTTCATCAGTGTCTTATAATTTTCTGTGTACAGTTCTTTTGTCTCCTTAGGTAAGTTTATTCTTAGATACTTAATTCTTTTTGTTGCATTGGTGAATGGGATTGATTCTTTAATTTCTCTTTCTGATTTTTCAGTGTTAGTATATAGAAATGCAAGTGATTTCTGTGTATTGATTTTGTATCCTACAACTTTGCTAAATTCACTGATTAGCTCTAGTAATTTTCTGTTACTATCTTTAGGGTTTTCTATTTACAGTATCATGTCATCTGCAAACAGTGAGAGCTTTACTTCTTCCTTTCCAATCTGGATTCCTTTTACTTCTTTTTCTTCTCTTATTGCTATAGCTAGGACTTCCAGAACTATTTTGCATAATAGTGGTGAAAGTGGACACGCTTGTCTTGTTCCTGATCTTAGGGGGAGTGCTTGCAGTTTTTCAGCATTGAGAATAATGTTTGCTGCAGGCTTATCATATATGGCCTTTACTATGTTGAGGTAGGTTCCTTCTATACCCATTTTTTTAAGCGTTTGAATCATAAATAGGTGCTGAATTTCGTCAATGGCTTTTTCTGCATCTATTGAGATTATTGTACAGTTTTTATCTTTCAGTTTGTTAATATGGTGTATCACACTGATTCATTTGTGTGTACTGAAGACTCCTTGCATCCCTGCAGCAAACCCAACTTGATCATGGTATATGAGCTTTTTGATGTGTTGCTGAATTCTGTTTGCTGAAATTTTGTTGAGGATTTCTGCATCTACGTTCATCAGTGATATTGGCCTGTAGTTTTCTTTTTTTCTGTTGTCTTTGTCTGGTTTTGGTATCAGGGTGTTGGTGGCCTCATTGAATGAGTTTGGAAGTGTTCCTTCCTCTCCCATTTTTAAAAGAGTTTTAGAAGAATAGGCATTAGCTCTTCTCTAAATGTTTGATAGAATTCTCCTGTTGAAGCCATTTGGTCCTGGGCTTTTGTTTTTTGGGAGATTTTTGATCACAGCTTCAATTTCAGTGCTTGTAATTGAGTTGTTCATAATTTCTATTTCTTCCCAGTTCAGTCTTGGAAGATTGAACTTTTCTAAGAATCTGTCCATTTCTTGCAGAGTATCCATTTTATTGCCATATAGTTGTTCATAATAGTCTCTTATAATCCTTTGTATTTCTGCATTGTCTGTTGTAACCTCTCCTTTTTCATTTCTAATTTTATTGATTTGATTCTTTTCTTTTTTTTTCTTGATGCATCTGGCTAAAGATTTGTCAATTTTGTTTGTCTTCTCAAAGAAACAGCTTTTAGTTTTATTAATCTTTGCTATTGTTTCCTTCATTTCTTTTTCATTTATTTCTGCTCAGATATTTATGACTTCTTTCCTTCTACTGATTTTGGGGTATTTTTGTTCTTCTTTTTCCAGTTGTTTTAAGTGTAAAGTTAGGTTGTCTATTCGATGCTTTTCTTGTTTCTTGAGGTAGGATTGTATTGCTATAAACTTCCTTCTTAGAACTGTTTTTGCTGCATCCCATAGGTTTTGAGTTGTGTTTTCATTGTCATTTGTTTCTAGAAATTTTTTGATTTCCCTTTTGATTTCTTCAGTAAGCTGTTGGTCATTGAGAAACATGTTGTTTAATCTCCATGTGTTTGTGTTTCTTAGTTTTTTTTTTTTAATTGATATCTAGTCTCACAGTGTTGTGGTCAGAGACGATGCTTGATATGATTTCAATTTTTCTTAAATTTACTGAGGCTTGATTTGTGACACAAGATATGGTCTATCCTGGAGAATGTTCCATGTGCATTTCAGAAGAAGGTGTATTCTTCTGCATTTGAATGGAATGTCTGGAATATATCCATGAGATCCATCTCCTCTGGTGTTTCCTAATTAACTTTTTGTTTCAATTATCCGTCCATTGGTGTGAGTGGGACATTAAAATCTCCTACTATTGTTGTGTTAATGTGAATTTCTCCTTTTATGTCTATTAGTGTTTGTCTTATATATTGAGTTGCTCCTATGTTGGGTGCATAGATATTTACAATTGTTATGTCTTCCTCTTGGATTGATCCCTTGATCATTATGTAGTGTCCTTCCTTATCTCTTGTAATCTTCTTTATTTTAAGGTTTATTTTGTCTGATACGAGGATTACTACTCCAGCTTTCTTTTGCTTCCCATTTGCATGGAATATATTTTTCCAACCTCTCACTTTCAGTCTATGTGTGTCTTTACATTTGAAGTGTGTCTCTTGCAAACAGCATATGGGTCTTGTTTTTGTATCCATTCAGCCAGTCTGTGTCTTTTGGTTGGAGCATTTAATCCATGTGCATTTAAAGTAATTATTATTATTATTATTTTTTTTTTAGTAATTATTGATATACATGTTCCTATTGCCATTTTTCTCAATTGTTTGGAGTTAATTTTGTAGATCTTTTTTCTTCTTTTTTATTTCTTGACTATATAAGTCCCATTAATATTTGTTGTAAAGGTGGTTTGGTGTTACTGAATTCTGTCAACTTTTGCTTGTCTGATAATCTTTTTATTTCTCCATCAGTTTTGAATGAGGTCCTTGCTGGGTACAGTAATCTTGGTTGCAGATTTTTCCCTTTCAGTACTTTAGCTATATCCTGCCATCTTCTTCTGGCCTGTAGAGTTTCTGCTGAAAGATAAGCTGTTAAGCATATGGAGTTTCCCTCGTATGTTACTTGTTGCTTCTCCCTTGCTGCTTTTAATATTCTTTCTTTGTGTTTAGTCTTAGTTTGATTAGTATATGTCTTGTTGTGTTTCTCCTTGGATTTATCCTGTATGGGACTCTTTCTGCCTCTTGGACTTGATTGGCTATTTCCTTTTCCATGTTGGGGAAATTTTCAATTATAATCTCTGAAAATTTTCTCATACCCTTTCTTTTTCACTTCTTCTTCTGGGACCCCTATAATTTGAATGTTGGTGCATTTGATATGGTCCCAGAGGTCTCTGAGACTGTCGTCAGTTCTTTTCATTCTTTTTACTTCATTCTGCTCTTCAGAACTTATTTCCACCATTTTATCTTCAAGCTCACAGATTCGTTCTTCTGCTTCAGATATTCTGCTATTGATTACTTCTAGAGTATTTTTAATTTCAGTAAATGTGTTGTTTGTCTCTGTATGTTTATCCTTTAATTCTTCTAGGTCTTTGTTAACTGATTCTTGCATTTTCTCCATTTTGTTTTCAAGGTTTATGATCATCTTTACTATCATTCTGAATTCTTTTTTGGGTAGTTTTCCTATTTCCTCTTGATTTATTTGGACTTCTGTGTTTCTGGTTTTCCTTCATTTGTGTAGTATTTCTCTGCCTTTTCATTATTTTTCTTTAACTTCTTCTGTTTGAGGTCTCCTTTCCCCAGGTTTAAAGGTTGAATTCTTTCCTCCCTTTGGTTTCTGCCCTCCTAAGTTTGATCCAGTGGTTTGTGCAAGCTTGTATAGGGTGAGATTTGTGCTAAGTTTTTGTTTGTTTGTTTGTTTTTCCTCTGTTGGGCACGACTGAGTGAGGTGGTAATCCTATCTGCTGATAGGATTTGTATTTTTGTTTTGTTTGTTGTTGTGACTTCGCTGGTGACTCAGATGGTAAAGCATCTGACTCCAATGCAGGAGACCCAGGTTTGATCCCTGGGTTGGGAAGATCCTCTGGAAAAGGAAATGGCAACCCACTCCAGTACTCTTGCCTGGAAAATCCTATGGATGGAGGAGCATGGTAGGCTACAGTCCATGGGGTTGCAAAGAGTCAGACATGACTAAGTGACTTCACTTTCACTTGTTTAGATGAGGCATCCTGCTCAGGGCGCTACTGGTGGTTGGGTGATGTTGGGTCTTGTATTCAAGTGGTTTCCTTTGTGTGAGTTCTCACTATTTGATAGTCCCTAGGGTTAATCACTGCAGATGGTGACTGCAGCCATGAAATTAAAAGATGTTTACTCCTTGGAAGGAAAGTTATGACCAACCTAGATAGCATAATCAAAAGCAGAGACATTACTTTGCCAACAAAGGTCCGTCTAGTCAAAGCTATGGTTTTTCCTGTGGTCATGTATGGATGTGAGAGTTGGACTGTGAGGAAGACTGAGCGCTGAAGAATTGATGCTTTTGCACTGTGGTGTTGGAGAAGACTCTTGAGAGTCCCTTGGACTGCAAGGAGATCCAACCAGTCCATTCTGAAGGAGATCAGCCCTGGGATTTCTTTGGAAGGAATGATGCTAAAGCTGAAACTCCAGTACTTTGGCCACCTGATGTGAAGAGTTGACTCATTGGGAAAGACTCTGATGCTGGGAGAGATTGGGGGCAGGAGGAGAAGGGGACGACAGAGGATGAGATGGCTGGATGGCATCACTGGTTTAATGGACTTGAGTCTGAGTGACTCCGAGAGTTGGTGATGGACAGGGAGGCTTGGCGTGCTGCGATTCACAGGGTCGCAAAGAGTTGGACACGACTGAGCAACTGAACTGAACTGAGGGTTAGTTCTCTGGTAGTCTAGGGTCTTTGCTCCCACTGCAAAGGCTCAGGGCTTGATCTCTGACCAAGAAAGCATGTAGTCCAACATCAAAATGCATATATACATGGTTATCAGGGAGGTATGTAGTGGCATCTCTATTTTCGGTGAAGGAACTATGTAACTGGTACAAAGCTCACAGCTGGGAGAGGATCGAATATTGAGTTTTAAGCCAGCTTTTTCACTTTCTTCTTTCACTTTCATCTAGAGGCTCTTTAGTTCCTCTTCACTTTCTGCCATTAGGGTGGTGGATATCTGCATATCTGAGGTTATTGATATTTCTCTTTACAATCTTGATTCTAGCTTGTACTTCATCCAGCCCTGAATTTTGCATGATATACTCTGCATAGAAGTTAAAAAAGCAGGGTGACAATATACAACTTTGACATACTCCTTTCCGAATTTGGAACCAGTCTGTTGTCCCATGTCCAGTTCTAACTGTTGCTTCTTGACCTGCATACAGATTTCTCAGGAGGCAGGTAAGGTGGTATGGTATTCTCATTTCTTGAAGAATTTTCCACAGTTTGTTGTGATCCACATAGTCAAAGGCTTTGGCATAGTCAATAAGGCAGAAGTAGATGTTTTTCTGGAACTTTCTTGCTTTTTCAATGATCCAGTGGTTGTTGGCAATTTGATCTCTGGTTCCTCTGCCTTTTCTAAATCCAACTTGAACATCTGGAAGTTCATAGTTCAAGTACTATTGAAGCCTAGCTTGGAGAATTTTGAGTATTAGTTTGCTATTGTGTGAGATGAGTGAAATTGTGTGTTAGCTAAAGACTGGTATCAGGGAAAATACTTTTCTTTTTTATTGGGGTATAGTTGCTTTACAATGTTGTGTTGAGTTCTGCTGTACAACAAAGTAAATTAGCAATATGTTTATGTATATTCCCTCCCTCATGAACCTCCCACTGCTTCCCCCATCCCACTCCTTTAGGTCACCACAGAGCACCAACTTTAGTTCTCTGTTTGCTGTGCTCTATATTTCTGTGCTTCTATTTCACTATCCACAAAAACATTTCAGGATTTCATTGCAAGTAACCACTTTCAAACATCTTCCAGGGCTCAAACTAAAGAAGTTATATGCATTTAAATATTATTTTTATAGGCTTTGACATTTGACATTCTTTTTCATTTTAGCAATTTTCATGAGAGTTTAAATATAATAATGCTTAATTATTATTATCTACTATTTATCCAATGATCTCATGGTAGCTTATAAACACTAATTAATTGAGATTTACAAAACTCTGTGAAGTTCCAAGTACAATGACCAGGTTATATTTAACCACTTATTTCTCTAAATGCTGCTTTGAAGTCTTTGAATGTTTAACTAGTGATTATAACTCTGTCGCTGTCTGGGAAACTTGAAGTAGACTCATTTTTATCTTGTTCCCATGGATTTCAAATTAAGGTTTTATTCATGATTTCTGGAAAGAGAAAACTTGACTAAGTAATTTTGACTTAGAGTTGACCCTATATCTTTACGTATTTTCAGATTAGTGAGAGAGCTATGCTGACATCTTCAGTCGGCCACAACCGTTGTGGTGACACAGCATTATTCACACTATTTCCTATATTTCCTATTATTTCCCACGACACATTATTTCCTACTATGCCTGTTCCACAGCAGCCTTTAAGGCTTCAGACTCTGGCCCACAGAGCACACTGGTCTCACAAAGGTTTTGTCATGAACCTATCTCCTCCTTTTACACTTTCTTGGCTTCTTTCTTTTGAACTCTGACCCAAATTAAAAGTATAGAATACAGCTATGACCTGGGTGAATGAAGGCCAATAGTACTCTTAGTAGTAAACAATACACTGATTTCACCTGTTTAACATTTTTTTTAAAATAACAAATGCAGGCAAAATAATACCTATCCTATTTATCAACATCGTGGTCATCACAAAGTGAGATTATATATAAATATGGTTATTCTTCTTTGGACTCTCTGTGTGTTTTATTTTCACTCAACAAATATTTATTCAATGCCTCTTATGTCCCATGCTCTGTTTGAAGGACTGAGTTGTTAGTTCTTAGTTGTTAGTGAATAAGCTAACAACAACAACAAAAAATCATTGTTCTCATATGACACATATTCTAGTGGGCAGGGAGAGATAAAGAAAACATATAATGTTATATATGGTAGTAAATATTACAGAGAATCCTGAGTCAATACAAGTTCTACCACTTACGAAATTTGTGATCTTCAGAAAGTTAGCACACCTCTCTGTACCTCAGTTTTCTAATCTGTAAAATGGAGAAAAGAATACTATTTACATTTTAAGGTTGTTTTGAGAATTTACACCCATCTTATTATAAATTGTCCAGTTTGATATTCCAGTAAGATTTAATAAATTCCAATACATCTTACAGTCGTGATAACAAGAAAGCAAAGAGAGTTTCTATGACAAACAGCTTGTATTTCTTATACATGAGATTTGCATGCAGGTGGTCTGATTTAAGGTTCCTGTGCTTAATACTGGCCTGTATTACCTCCACCAATAATAATAGCTAAGAGCTTCACATGTGTAACCTTATTTAATCCACACAAAAACCCTAGAAAACAATAAACATAATGTTCTCACTTCACAGTCCCCTCCTTCAAGCTGGAGAGTTACAATCACAGCTGGGTAGAATTCTCTCTAACAGATGAGAAGACAATAAAGGACAGAAACAGAATGGACCTAGAAGAAGCAGAAGATATTAAGAAGAGGTGGTAGGAATACATAGAAGAACTATACAAAAAAGCTCTTAGTGACCCAGATAAGCATGATGATGTGATCATTCATCTAGAGCCAGACACCCTGGAATGTGAAGTCAAGTGGGCCTTAGGGAGCATCACTATGAACAAAGCTAGTGGAGGTGATGAATTCCAGTTGAGCTATTTCAAATCCTAAAAGATGATGTTGTGAAAGTGCTACACTCAGTATGCCAGGAAATTTGGAAAACTCAGCAGTGACCACAGGATTGGAAAAGGTCTCCCTCATTGCAGGTGGATTCTTTACTAATATATAACATATATTTATCTTTTCTGATTGTGGATGTGTTAGATAAGTATTTCTTTGGGTTATATCATTAAAGAACAATGGCTAATAGTGTTAAGAGGTTTTATTCTGTCAGGGAAATTATGGATGATTTTTATTATTGCCTTCATAATATTCTACATTTCTGTTTTTTGTTTCAATAAGAATATTTTTTATTTTTGTAATGGAAAAAATGAAGTTTTCCACTGTCCCCGGATTAATGCCATTAATTTTGCCACTATCACAGGATGAGTTTTCCTTTCCTGTGATTTAGTGAATCAGCAACTTTCAGCTGTATAATAATCAAAATAAGTCATTAAGTCAACTGAACTCTTGGTATGGTTCATTTGTTTGATCAATTCTTTCTCCTCAAGGGTAAAAGTAATTTTCAGTAACTCAGAAAATCATAGCATCTCTAGGTTGTAAAGGACTTTAAACGTCCTAAAGAAGATTTCAATTTTAATATTAAAATATATATAATTCTATAACTTAATAAATAGTTAAATATTTAATATGTTAAATATTAGGAAATCCTTAAGGCATTCTAGTCTTCTCGCTCTGCTCTTATCCTTGAAAAACTCATCTGAAACAAAAGTTTCTTCAGTTACTGACTATAATCATTCAAAATATCATGGCCTATACATTCTCTGATCTCCTCATGAAGTGAAGTGAAGTATTAGTCACTCCATCGTGTCTGACTCTTTGTGACCCCATGGACTCTACCCTGGCAGGCTCCTCTGTCCTTGGGGATTCTCCAGGCAAAAATACTGGAGTGGGTAGCCATGCCCTTCTCCAGGCATCTTCCCAACCCAGGAACTGAACCTGGGTCTCTCCCATTGCAGGCAGTTTCTTTACTGTCTGAGCCACAGGGAAGTATGTTTCTAGGAAAATTAAGAATAAAGATTTGCATTGGAGGAAATAGGATATAGATTGTATATGCAATAAAACTGGATCAAGAATAGAGGCAGATATGTAGCCTCTGCAGGTAGAAAAGAATACCTAAGTTGGGAATAGAATGGAGGAGGAGAATAGAATGTGACCTCTGACAAAGACCAGGCAGATCTGATTTAGTCCATTTATGATTCGGTGAGTGGTGGGTCATCAGATGGAGAACTCAAGATCAGGGATGTTGCATAATTCACTGATGAACAGTACAGGTTAGGCACCTGAAAGCCAAATCAAAGCATCAGTTCAGTTCAGGGCCCCCATGGACTTCAGCATTCCAGGCTTCCGTATCCATCACCAACTCCCAGAGCTTGCTCAAACTCATGTTCATCAAGTCGGTGATGCCTTTCAACCATCTCATCCTCTGTCATCCCCTTCTCCTCCTGCCTTCAATCTTTCCCAGAATCAGGGTCTTTTCCATTGAGTCAGTTCTTCACATCAAGTGGCCAAAGTATTGGAGTTTCAGCATCAGTCCTTTCAATGAATATTCAGGACTGTTTTCCTTTAGCATTGACTGGATTGATCTCCTTGCAGTCTAAGAATCTTCTCCAACACCAAAGTTCAAAAGCATAAATTCTTCAGCACTCAGCTTTCTTTATGGTCCAACTCTCACATCCGTACATGACTACTGGAAAAACCATAGCTTTGACTAGACAGAACTTGGTTGGCAAAGTAATGTCTCTGCTTTTTAATATGCTGTCTAGGTTGGTCATAGATTTTCTTCCAAGGAGCAAGCATCTTTTAATTTCATGGCTACAGTCACCATCTACAGTGATTTTGGAGTACAAAAAAATAGTCTGTCACTGTTTCCATTGTTTCCTCATCTATTTGCAATGAAAGGATGAGAACAGATGCCATGATCTTTGTTTTTTGAATGTTGCATTTTAAGCCAGTTTTTTTTTTTTTTTTTACTCTCTTCTTTCACTTTTATCAAGAAGCTCTTCAGTTCCTCTTCACTTTCTGCCATAAAGGTGGTGTCATCTGCATATCTGAGGTTATTGATATTTCTCCTAGAAATTTTGATTCCAGCTTGTGCTTCACCCAGCCTGGCATTTTGCATGATGCAATCCGCATAGAAGTTAAAAAAGCAGGGTGACAATATACACCCTTGATGTACTCCTTTCCAAAATTGGAACCACTGGGCTGAGGCCCAGGGCCAACATTCATCCCACCAGATGGCTTCTGAGCAGGTCTCAAAGGCCCGATAAAGTAGCTCCTGAGTTGCAGTCCCTGCCCTCTGGCAGGGAGGCACCCCTGCACCCCTGTGGCTCAGCTCAGGAAGGTCAGACCATTGACCAGCAGTATATGGTTGGAGCTGAATGGGTACAGAGGGGGACAAGTGCTAGGGGGAAAAAAAAAATTGGAACCTGTCTGTTTTCCCATGTCCAGTTCTAAGTGTTTCTTCTTGACCTGCATACAGATTTCTCAGGAGGCATATCAGGTGGTCTGGTATTCCCATCTCTTTAAAAATTTCCAACAGTTTGTTCTTTGAAGAAGTTATATTTTCAAATCATTTGCTTCTTTTAAAATTGAATTACTTGGTTTCATGCTGTCAAGCTGTAAGAGTTCCTTATATATAGTTTTGGATAATAACCCATATTGGGTATATGATTTGCAATTAATCTCTCCCATTTTATAGGCTGGCATTTCACTGTATTGATCCTTTCACATTAATGTGCAGATTTCACTCTGTTGATTCTTTCCTCTAATTTGCAGGAGATTTTTAAAATTTTTAATTGAAGGATAATTGTTACAGATTTTTTGTGGTTTTCTGTCATACGTCAAAAAGAATCAGCCATAGGTACACCCATGTCCCCTCCCTCCTGAACTTCCCTCCCATCTCCTTCCTCATACCACCCTTCAGCTTGTCACAGAGCCCCGTTTGAATTCCCTGAGTTATACAGCAAATTCTCATTGGCTATCTATTTTACATATGATATAGTAAGTTTCCATGTTACCCTCTCTATACATCTCATGCTCTCTCTCCTCTCCCTGTGTCCATAAGTCTGTTGTCTATATCTGTTTCTCCATTACTGCCCTGGAATATAAATTCATCAGTGCCATTTTTTTATAGTCCATGTATGTGTATCATTATATGATATTAATATTTCTCTTTCAGATTTATTTTATTCGTATAATAGGCTCTAGGTTCATCCACCTCATTAGAACTGACTCAAATGCGTTCCTTTTTGTGACTGAGTAGTATTCCTTGTATATATGTACCACAGCTTCTTTATCCATTCATCTATTGATGGACATCCAGGTTGCTTCCATGCTCAGGCTATTGTAAATAGTGCTGAATGAACATTTCGTTACATGTATCTCTTTCAATTTTGGTTTCCACAGGGTATATGCCTAGGAGTGGAATTGCTGGCTCATATGGTGGTTTTATTCCTAGCTTTTCAAGGAATCTCCATACCGTCTTCCATAGTGGCTGTTTCAGTTTACATTCCCATCAGCAATGCAAGAGTGTTCTCTTTTCTTTACACCCTCTCCAGCATTTATTAGTTGTAGACTTTTTGATAATGGCTATTCTGATGGTGTTAGGTGGTATCTCATTGTAGCTTTGATTTGCATTTCTCTAATAATGAGTGATGTTGAGCATCTTTTATGTACTTGTTAGCCATCTGTATCAGAGAAGGCAATGGCAACCCACTCCAGTATTCTTGCCTGGGAAATCCCATGGATGGAGGAGCCTGATGGGCTGCAGTCCATGGGGTTGTGAAGAGTCAGACATGACTGAGCGACTTCACTTTCACTTTTCACTTTCACTTTTCACTTTCACTTTTCACTTTCATGCATTGGAGAAGGAAATGGCAACCCACTCCAGTGTTCTTGCCTGGAGAATCCCAGGGATGGGGGAGCCTGGTGGGCTGCCGTCTATGGGGTGGCACAGAGTCGGACACGACTGAAGTGACTTAGCAGCAGCAGCAGCAGCCATCTGTATGTCTTCTTTGAAGAAATGTCTTTTTAGGTATTTTCCCCAATTTTTGATTGTGTTGTTTGTTTTCCTGGTATTGAGTTGTATGAGCTGCTTGTATATTTTGGAAATTAATTCTTTGTTAGTTGTTTCTTTTGCTATTATTTTCTCCCATTCTGAGCATTGTCTTCACCTTGTTTATAGTTTCCTTTGCTGTGCAAAACCTTTTAAGTTTAATTAGGCCTGGCGTGCTGCGATTCATGGGGTTGCAAAGAGTCGGACACGACTGAGCGACTGAACTGAACTGAACTGAACTGAGGCCCCATTTGTTTATTTTTGTTTTTATTTCCATTACTCTAGGAGGTGGATCATAGAAGATGTTGCTGGAATCTATGTCAAAGAATGTTCTGCCTATGTTTTCCTTTAAGAGTCATGGATTCTGGTCTTACAGAATCTTGATGTCTTTAATCCATTTTGAGTTTATCATTTTATGGCATTAGGAAGTGTTCCAATTTCATTCTCATGCACATAGCTGTCCAGTTTTCCCAGCACCACTTATTGAAGAGGCTGTCTTTGCCCCATTGTATATTCTTGCCTCCTTTGTCAAAAATAAGGTACCTATAGGTGTGTGGTTTTATCTCTGGGTTCCCTATCTTGTTCCATTGGTCTATATTTCTGTTTCTGTGCTAGTACCATACTCTCTTGATGACTGTAGCTTTGTAGTATAATTTGAAGTCAGGAAAGCTTATTCCTCCAGCTTCATTCTTCTTTCTCAAGACTGCATTAGCTATTTGTGTTCTTTTGTTTTTCCCTATGAATTGTGAAATTTTTTGTTCTAGTTCTGTGAAAAATGTCATTGGTAATTTGATAAGGATTGCATTGAATCTGTAGACTGCATTTGGTAGTATAGTCATTTTCACAATATTGATTCTTCCTACTCAGTAACATAAAAATCTCTCCATCTGTTATGTTATCTTTTATTTCTTTTCATCAGTCTTATAATTTTCTATATACAGTTATTTTGTCTCCTTCAGTTCAGTCAGTTCAGTCACTCAGTTGTGTCCAACTCTTTGTGACCCCATGAGTTGCAGCACGCCAGGCCTCCCTGTCCATCACCAACTCCTGGAGTTCACTCAAACTCATGTCCATCGAGTTGGTGATACCATCCAGCCATCTCATCCTCTGTCGTCCCCTTCTCCTCCTGCCCCCAATCCCTCCCAGCATCAGAGTCTTTTCCAATGAGTCAACTCTTTGCATGAGGTGGCCAAAGTATTGGAGTTTCAGCTTTAGCATTAGTCCTTCCAAAGAACACCCAGGATTGATCTCCTTTAGAATGTACTAGCTGGATCTCCTTGCAGTCCAAGGGACTCTCAAGAGTCTTCTCCAATACCACAGCTCAAAAGCATCAATTCTTCGGTGCTCAGCTTTCTTCACAGTCCAAAGGTAGGTTTATTCCTAGATATTTTATTCTTGTTGTTGCAATGGTGAATGGGACTGATTCCTTAATTTCTCTTTCTGATTTTTCATTGTTAGTTATAGGAATGTAAGTGAATTTTGTATATTGACCTTGTGTTCACTGATTAGCTCTAGTAATTTTCTGACAGTTTCTTTTGGGTTTTCTATGTATAGTACCATGTCATCTGCAAGCTGTGAGTGTTTTACTTCTTTTCTGACTTGGATTCCTTTTATTTCTTTTTCTTCTCTGATTGCCATTGCTAGGACTTCCAAAACTATGTTGAATAATAGTAGTGAGAGTGGACGCCCTTGTCTTGTTCCTGATCTTAGAGGGAATGCTTTCAGTTTTTCACCATTGAGAATAAAGCTTGCTGTGGGCTTTTCATATATGGCTTTATCTATGTTCTTGTAAATTCTTTCTATGGCCATTTTTTGAAGAGTATTAATCATCAATGGGTGATGAATTTTCTTGAAGGCTTTTTCTGCATCTACTGAGATTATCATATGATTTTTATCTCTCAGTTTGTTAATATGGTGTATCACATTGATTGATTTGCATATATTGAAGAATCCTTGCATCCCTGGAATAAACCTGACTTGATCATGATGTATGAGCTTTTAAATGTGCTGTTTTGCTAGAATTTTGTTAAGGATTTTTGCATCTATGTTCATCAGTAATATTGGCCTGTAGTTTGTGTGTGTGTGTGTGTGTGTGTGTGTGTGTGTGTGTGTGTTGTGTTTGCCTGATTTTAGTATCAGGGTGATTGTAGCCTCATAGAATGAGTTTGGAAGTGTTCCTTCCTCTGCAATTTTTGGGAAGAGTTTTAGAAGGATATAGGCATTAGCTCTTCTCTAAATGTTTGACAGAATTCCTCTGTGAAGCCATCTGGCCCTGGGCTTTTTTTTTTTTTTGAGAGGTGGGGGGAGATTTTTGATCACTGTTTCGATTTCAGTATTTGTAATTTGGTTGTGCATACTTTCTATTTCTGCCTGGTTCAGTCTTGGGAGGCTGAACTTTTCTAAGAATCTGTCCATTTCCTCTAGGCTGTCCATTTTATTAGCATATAGTTGCTCATATTATCATATGATCCTTTGTATTTCTGTGTTGTCTATTGTAACCTCTCCTTTCTCATTTCTAATATTGTTGATCTGATTTTTCTCCCTTTTTTTTCTTGATGAGTCTGGCTAGTGGTTTCTCAGTTTTGTTTATCTTCTCAAAGAACCAGCTTTTGGCTTTATTAATCTTTGCTATTATTTCCTTCATTTCTTTTTCATTTATTTCTGCTCTGATCTTTATGATTTCTTTCCTTCTGCTCACTTTGGGTTTTTTTTTGCTCTTATATTTCCAGCAACTTTAGATGAATAGTTAAGATTGTCTACTCAATGCTTTTCCTGTTTCTTGAGGTATGATTGTATTGCTACGAACTTCTCTCAGAACAGTTTTTGCTGAATCCCATATGTTTTGGGTTGTTTTGTTTTCATTGTCATTTGTGTCTAGGACTTTTTTGATTTCCTTTCTTATTTCTTCAGTTACCTCTTTGTTATTTAGTAATCTCCATGAGTTTATTTTTTGCAGTTTTTTTTTTTTTTTTCTATAGTTGGTATCTAGTCTCATAGAGTTGTGGTCAGAGAAGTTACTTGAAGCAATTTCAACTTTTTTTTTTAAATTTACTGAGGCTTGATTTCTGGCCCAAGATGTGGTCTACCCTGGAGAATGTTCTACGTGTACTTGAAAAGAAAGTGTATTATTCTGTATTTGGATAGAAAATCCTGAAGATATCAATTAGGTCCATTTGGTATAATGTTTAATTTAAGGTTTGTGCTTCCTTATTGATTCTCTGTTTTGCTAATCTGTCCATTGATGCAAGTGGGATGTTGAAGTCCCTTACTATTATTGTGTTACTGTTGATTTCCCCTCTTATGCCTGTTAGTGTTTGCTTATATATTGAGGTGTTCCTATGTTGGCTGTGTTAATATTTGCAATTGTTATGTCTTCTTCTTGATTGATCCCTTGATCATTCTTTATTTTAAAGTCTATTTTTTTTTTGAAATAAGGATTGCCATTCTGGCTTTCTTTTGGTTTCCATTCCCATAAAATATCTTTTTCCATGCTTTTACTTTCAGTCTGTCTGTGTCTCTAGGCCTGAATGGATCTCTTGTAGGCAGCATATATAAGGGTCTTAATTTTGTATCCATTCAGTCAGTATCTTTTGGTTCGTGCATTTATTCCATTTACATTTAAGGTAATCATTGATACATATGTTTCTATTGGCATTTTCTTAATTGTTTTGGGTTTGTTTTTGTAGGTCTTTCCTTTCTCTTGTGTTTACTGGCTATGTAAGTCCCTTTAGTATTTGTTTTAAGGCTGGTTTGGTGGTGCTGAATTCTCTTAACTTCTGCTCGCCTGTAAAGCTTTTGATTTCTTCATCAATTTTGAATGAGATCTTGGCCAGGTATAGTAAGCTTGGTTGCAGATTTTTCTCTTTCATTACCTTAAATATATCCTTCATTCCCTGCATAGTTTCTGCTGAAATATCTGTTGTTAATTATATGGGTTTTCCCTTGTATGTTACTTGCTACTTTTCCCTTGTTGCTTTTAATATTCTTTCTTTGTGCTTATCTCTGTTAGCTTGATTAATATGTGTCTTGATGTGTTTCACCTTGGGTTTATCCTGTAAGGGACTCTGTGCTTCTTGGCTTGACTATTTCCTTTCCCATGTTGGGGAAGTTTTCAACTATAATTTCTACAAAAATTTTCTGTGTCTTTCTTTTTTTTCTCCTTCCTCTTGGACCTCTATAACTCTAATGTTGGTGCATTCAAAATTGTTCCAAAGGTCTCTGAGGTTATCCTCAATTCTTTTCATTCCTTTCCCTTTATTCTGCTCTTCAGCAGTTATTTCCACCATTCTGTTTTCTATCTCACTTATCCATCCCTCTGCCTCAGTTATTCTATTGGTTCCTTCTAGAATATTTTTAATTTCAGTAATTGTGTTATTCATCTCTGTTTGCTTATTCTTTATTTCTTCTATGTCCTTGGTGACTGTATTAACTATGTTAAATGCTTCTTGCATTTTCTCCATTCTATATTCAGTCTTTGGAGCACCTTTACTATCATTATTCTGAATTCTCTTAAAGGTAGATTGCTTATTTCCTCTTTGTTTATTTGGTCTTGTGAGTTTCTACCTTGCTCTTTCATTTGTACTGTATTTCTATGTCTTTTCATCATTTTTTTTTTTTTTTTAACTTGCTCTGCTTAATGTCTCCTTTTCCCAGACTTTAGGGTTGTATTCCTTCTTCCATTTGATTTTTTCCCTTGTAAGGAAATGTTTGTGTGGTGGTTTCTGTTGATTTCTTGTTAGGGGTCACTTGTGCCTGTTTTCTAGTGGGAGGAGATCAAGCAGATCAAACAGGTAATTACAGAAATAACGGGACATATACACACATTTCCACACACACAGTTATAACGAAAGTGTTCTAAAGAAGAGTACAGGAGATTGATTTGGTTAACAAGGAAAACCAAAAGTTTTCAAGTTAAAAGCAGAGCTAACTAATGGTGAATCTGGAAATCTGAACATGAGCAGAGGGCCAACTGGGGAATATAGCAAAGAGAGCTCAACAATTTAACTTACTTGGTGAAGAAAGAAGGAGTGAAGGCAAAAAGGGAGAAGAAAAAAAGTGAGAGAAAATAAAAAGAGGAGAAGGGAGGGAAAAGAGAAAAGGAGGAGGTGGAAAAGGGGTAAGAAAGAGAGAGAAAATAAAATATAGAAAAGCAAAGATGAATAGATGTATGTGGAAAAGATTTATATATATTCAGCAAAAGCTATGGCTGGTAAAGGACTATAGAAAAGAATACAGGAGATTGACTTGGTTAACAAGGAAAACCAAAAGTGATATCAACCAATTTAACCAATTGATATTGATATCAACAAATATCAGTCAAAAACAAAATTAAAAAACTCATCAAGAAAGGGTGTAAAATGAGAAAAAAGAAAAAAAAATCTTAAAATGAATTATCTTTTGACAAGAGACACAAAGAGCTCCACAAAAGACTCCACAGCACTGCAAAAGGCTAATGTGAAGGTGAAAATGTTTAGGGGAATAAACAGTGTCATTTATAAGAAAAAAAAAAAAAGGTTCTCAAGGTTGTAGTTCTTCATGGTTGTGGAGTCTGTCCCTGTGGATGGGTTGGATTAGCGTCCTTGACATTTTTCTGGTTGGGGGAGCTTGTGCCTGTGTTCTGTTGATGGATCTGGATCTCATCTCTCTGAAGAGCAGGGCAGTGTCCAGTAGTAGGTCTTGGGGTGTCTATGGATTCAGTATGCCTTTAGGCAGTCCTTCTGGTTTTGGCAGAGTTCAGTTCAGTTCAGTTGCTCAGTCATGTCCGACTCTTTGCAACCCCATGAATCACAGCACACCAGGCCTCCCTGTCCATCACCAACTCCTGGAGTTCACTCAAACCCACCTCCATTGAGTTGGTGATGCCACCCAGCCATCTCATCCTCTGTCATCCCCTTTTCCTCCTGCCCCCAATCCCTCCCAGCATCAGAGTCTTTTCCAATGAGTCAACTCTTCGCGTGAGGTGGCCAAAGTACTGGAGTTCCCGCTTTAGCATCATTCCTTCCAAAGAACACCCAGGGCTGATCTCCTTTAGAATGGACTGCTTGGATCTCCTTGCAGTCCAAGGGACTCTCAAGAGTCTTCTCCAACACCACAGTTCAAAAGCATCAATTCTTTGGTGCTCAGCCTTCCTCACAGTCCAACTCTCACATCCATACATGACCACTGGAGAAACCATAGCCTTGACTAGACGGACCTTTGTTGGCAAAGTAATGTCTCTGCTTTTCAAGCATATCTGAAGTGCTGCCAAGCCCCCTACTTGTCCCTGGGGTCCTCGTTGGTGCTTCTGTTTTGTTGTCCCGCCCTGTACCGCTGACTGAAGCTGGCTGGGTAGGGGCTTGTGTGGATCTTTTCTTGTGCCCTCTGCATCACGGAGACTTGTGTGGGCTTCCCTCAGCCCCCTGAGTTCACCCTCTATGTCACGGGGCTTGTGTGCCCTTGTCTTGGCTCCCAGGGCCTGCCTTCTTCAGCACGGGGCTTGTGTGCACTTGTCTCAGTTCCCAAGGCCCGCCCTCTTTGTCGTGGGGCTTTTGTGCACTTGTTTCATCTCACTGGCCTGCCCACTTTGTCACAGGGCCAAGTGTTCTCCTTTCTGCTCCCCAGGCCCACCTCTGTGCCACGTGGGTTGTGTGCACTGCCCAAGTTTGTGTGCCTCCCCTCCCAGGGCACCCAGCCTGCCCTTTGGGCTGTAAGTGTTGTGTGCGCTCCAGGGGTTTGTATGCCACGCCACACTCAGCTAGCCGGGCCCGCCCTCTGTGCCACATGGGTTGTGTGCACTAGAGGGGTTTGCATGCTTCCCCACTCTCGGTTTCGGAGCCTGCCATCTGGTTGGGGCCACAGTTCATGAGCCGTTAACGGGCTGAGAAGTGCAGTTTTCTCTGTTTTCTGCCCTCAAGTCCCTGCTTTGCCGGGTTTTCCAAGACTCTGCAGCTCCCCGATGGGCCCGCCTGCCAGGGAGCTTCCCTATGCCGGGATCTCCTCCACTTCCTGCTGTTGTGCCCCACTCAGGGCACAAGTTCCTGCCCAGACGTTCTCTGTCTTTTCCCTTTTTATGTCTCCATCTTCTCTCCTACCTCATTCCAGGGAGCTTAGCCTGTCCCCCTGGAGGCCTGGAGTCTTCTGCTGTCGTCCAGAGGTTGCTTTGTAGGAGTTGTTCCATGCCTTGATGAGTTTTTGGTGTATATGTGGGGAGGTTGGCAATCTCCCCATCTTACTCCTCCACTATCTTCTTCTGCCTCTAATGTGCAGAAGCTTTTCAGTTTGATGTAAGTCTCGTTTGTTGATTTTTTTCTTTTGCTTTGTGATTTTTCTTGTGCTTTTGGTGTCATATCCAAGAATTTGTTTCCGAACCTAATGTCTTGAAACATTTTCTGTTTTCTTCTAGGAGTTTTATAGTTTTAGATCTTATGTTTAGATCTTTGATCCATTATGAGCCATTTTTGATATATGATACATAGTTTAGTATCCAAATTCTTTATTTTGTATATAGATATCCAGTTTTTCAAATGTTGCTGCATAGGAATTTCACAGACGTGATAATGGATTCTTCTCAGTCAGCTAGTTCATTTCTGAGGATAACTTCAAACCTTTGGACAAGGTGATGTTTGCAAGGTTTTAGGAGTCATCACTTGACAATTGTTTTCTTTCTTCCTCTGTGTTCAATTCTTGACTTCCTCATGTGGATTTTACTATTTAAATATTTATTGAATCCATTTATTTTTCTTCTGTGTCCCACTGACCTTCACTGCCTCAAATGTGCTTTTATTTTCTCTAGGAGCCCCTTTTCACACCATCTTTGTCCTTTGTTTTGTTTGTTTGGTCTTTGTTCTGATCTCATCTTAAACACCACTACTTCTGGAAGGCCTCCCCTGAGGCCTGACCTTCCTGATAAGAATAGCTCAGGTCTTTTATTTTACATTCTCACAGCACTATATGCCTCTTCTTCATAGGAATGTAGTAAATTTAGATTTTTTTTGTGTAATTCTGGATAAACATTTATCTCCTTGAAAAATGGCAAATTCAATGTCAGCAGAATTGGTTGCTTGCCTTTTGACAGCACAAAATGTCTGGTTCATAGCATTCATAAATAATAGTCTAGTAATAGTCACAATAATAATAGCATCAATGCTGAGTAGCTTTCAAACTGTGATACTGGGGAAGACTCTTGAGAGTCCCTTGGGCAACAAGGAGATCAAAACAGTCAATCCTAAAAGAAATCAACCCTGAATATTCACTGGAAGGACTGAAATTCCAATACTTTGGCCACCTGATGTGAAGAGCTGACTCATTGGAAAAGACCCTGATGCTGGGAAAGATTGAAGGCAGGAGGAGAAGGGGACAGAAGAGGATGAGATGATTGGATGGCCTGACTCACTCAATGGACATGAATTTGAGTAAACTCTGGGAGATCATGGAGGACAGGGAAGCCTGGCATGCTGTAGTCCAGCAGCACATGTTGCAAAGAGCTGTACGTGATTTAGTGACTGAACAGCAGCAATAACTCTACTCAGTTTACACCATCTCTGTACTACCTCAGACAAGCAAATGTGATTAAAATATAGTTCATGAAAACAATTTATTTGAATGTTTATGAATTTTCATTTATGTAATCTTGAGTAAATTATATAATTGTGTATCTGCTCTGGGTAACTTATTAGATAGGCAAAACATATTATTAATTGCAAAAGGGGTCTACAAAAAATGAAACCATATCTGTAATTTCACAGAGAAAACTGTATAAATAGCAACCAGTATTTCTTTAAAATTATTTTTGTGTTGAGACACATACTTTTTTTCCTGCATTTGTAATCTTACAAAACTCAAACTGCATGAAGAATTCTTTTTAAACAATGATCTCCTAAATTCTTTTTAAACAATAATTTTTCATTACTGGTGCCATTAGCAGAGTAAACAAAGAGTGAGGATGTTATAAGTTCACAGTGGAAAGTAAACCAGGATTTGTATTTTTAAATGAATGAAATTAGAAAAAGAAAGAAATCATTCCCCAAATAATCACCCTATGGCTTAAATGTCATTTTTATACCTGCAAGTATTTACTGGTCATATCTTCTTTTGAGGTCTTTGACTTCCATCACCAATGACATTCTCTGGCTTTAACTGTTGTGCCTGTGCTTTTAGCTGCTAATGGTCAACTGGGGAACATTTGCTTTGGACAACCTTTGAAAGGATAAACAGACTAGATTAACTTTATTAGTCTTTTAATTACAAATTGTATGCATGCAATTTTGAGATCTTCAAGAGCATCCACAGGGCCCTGTGGAAGAGGAAGTGGTTGTTTTGCTTCTTTAGAATTTGTTTGCAATAGTTATCATTAACTTGAATTTGATTAATGGTGTGTGTTGCTTGGGTTGAAGGAGTAAAGAGTGAATCTTTTGGTACATATTGTACTAAAGATGCTCAGTGAAAATTTGCACATATATCTATAATTTATTTTAAAAAATATATGTCTGGAGTACAAATATCAAAGTAATTGGCAAGATCGGCTGATTGAGTGAATTTTTCATTGCTGGAAAAAAATAGGTGTTCCACATTTTTTATGGATACAGAGAGTAGTCTTGTTATCTACATAAACTAAGAGCCACCTGAATTTGCTTTATTTTGGAATCTGGTTTAACCTCCGTGTTCTTTTAAAGAGACTGAAAAAGCTTTGGCAATGTCAGGGCACAGGCCTGGATTCTGGGGTCCAGTGTTCCCTTTAAGATGGGTGTACAAACTATTTTATGGAATGAGGGGAGAAATCTACTTTTATCTATGAATCTGACTGAGTAATATTTTATCATCAGCCAGAATATGAAGGAGAGATTGCAGTACAGCCAGTTGATTCAAAATAGAAATGATGTTGTAGCTCAATTTCTTCTAAGGCAATAAACTAAGAAGCTTCTTTATGGTGTACAAAGTAAATGTTTTTAAAAAAAGAAGCATTATGTGCTGTAAATCTGTGTACAGAGTAAAAAAAAAAGTTGAAGTTTTTGTTATCATATAAGTAGTCATAACTGTTACAGGAAACACAGAGGCAAAAAGTAAAAACATATATGTATATGATGCCTTTAACATACACATCTACAATTTTTTATAGAAAAAAATGGGAACCAACTGCTCATTTGTCACTCAGCTATATATCACTAATCTCTTTCTGCAATTTAAAATATTCATCTGTTAGGTTGTTTTAAAATTAATTTTCAAAGCAGCATAACCCTTTTATCTATTATGTAGTCAATTTTACTTTACATTTTGAAAAAAAAAATTAGTGATCTGATTTAATTAGAAAAGGGATTGTAATCCACAAGATGACAACCCCACAGCTCCAGGGCAAGTTCCTATTGTACAGTCCCCAGCATCATTTCAAATGCTGTGCAGTATCCATGATATTGCCACATCATGATTTATCAAACATTTTCACTACTGTTGAGCATTATGTTGCTCCAAGTATTTCCTAATCAAGTACAGAGCTGTAAACAATACCCTTGAGACTAATTTACACGCATATCCATGATTATTTCTCTGGAATGATTTCTTGGAGGTGAAATTCCAGGCTGAAAAGTTAAATATTTTTAAAATATATTTTAAAATATAGATAGCTAAATTGCTCCCCATAAAGGGCTTTTAAAATATCAATATATTGCCCTAACAATAATGTTGGGAGAGTTTAATCACCAAAATACTGAATGAAGTATTGATTCAAGCAAGCACATGCTTGAAACTTGAAAACATTACACTTAATGAAAGCAATCACAAAAGACCCCATGTTGTATAATTCCATTTATGTAAAATGTCCAAAATAGGCAAATCGTTGGAAACAGAAAGTAGATTAATGATTGCCAGAAGCTGGGGGGAACGAGGAACAGAGAGTGGCTGCTAATGGGTGTGTGGTTTCTTTCGGGGACAATCAAAATGCACTAAAATCAGTGGTGATAGTTGCACAAGTCTGTGAATGTACCGAAACCACTGTATTGTAAACTGTAGTTCCTTTTATCTCAGTAAGGCTATTTTTTTCTAAAGTTACTAGAAAACTGGACCAATGAAGGAAAAAAAAAACAGTAGCTCTGGGATTTGGCTTTCCATTAACAGTGATATTGCACTCCCCCCTGCTCCACCACCACCGCCAACACACACATGTATTGTTCCTTTTTTTTTTCTTTGGTGAGTTATTTGTTGTGTCTCTCATTCTTTTCCTTTAAAAAGCATTCAAACTTTTCTTAATAATTTGTGTATTTCTTTTATGAAGGAGGATAATAATGTCTGTCTTTTAATATGTATCTTTCTAAATACAAAAGAAAATACCTTTAATATACTATTTTAAAATTTAATATTCTGGGCACCATGATACCCATTTTATATCAGCGAGAGGCTGAAGCAGGGTTTTAATACCTTAATTTAATTCTAGAATCCCTGTACTTTTGATAATTCTTTGGGAAGTAAAAAGCAAAAGCTATTGATTCCATCGAAATTAGTTTCAGTGTTATAGGTAGTCACAGCCTGCAGTAGCTGGCATTTGCTCAACTCCTAAATTAAATGTCAAATGTAACTGGAGAAGGAACATAACCTGGCAAGTGCCCTAACAAGTATATCAGTTCATAACATGCTTTGGAAAGTTAGAAGGTGCAGAAAACAGTTGATGGTGCTAAATGGAAGCTGTGTCACTGGTTATTTTATGATGAGGTAGCATTTAATTCCATACTGCAGGATAAATTAATCAAGGACTAAAAATTTATTCTCTTACTGCTGAGAAAAATATTCATTGGGTAGAATAAAAAACAAAAAAAGCAACATTCTTTCAAAAATGCTATTTTGAAACACTGAAATCCAAATTTTACCATGTATTTCTAAGAAACAACACTAATACTTGAGGGGAAAGATCAGCATGACTGTGTTAAATGTATGCATCAATGATAATTGTGTTAAATGTATGCATCAGTTGGGCTTCCCTTGAAGCTCAGTTGGTAAAGAATCTGCCTGCAATGCAGGAGATCTGGGTTCAATTCCTAGGTCAAGAAGATCCCCTGGAGAAGAAAATGGCAACCCACTCCAGTATTTTTGCCCAGAGAATCTCATGGACAGAGGAGCCTGGTGGGCTGTAGTCTATGGGGTTGGAAGAGTTGGACACAACTTAGCAACTAAATCACCACCACCATCATCAATTATAAAATTCATCACAGGACTTCCTTGGTGGTCCAGTGGTTGAGAATCTGCCTGCCAATGCAGGAGAGGCGGGTTGGATCCCTGGTCCAAATGCCTCAGGGAAGGATTCCACATGCCTCAGGACAGCTAAGCTACTGAGTCTGAGCACCCTAGAGCACTGCTCCACAAGAGAAACCACTACATGAGAAGACTGAGCACTGCAACTAGAGAGTTGCCTGGCTCCTTGCAACTAGAGAAAGCCCATGTGCAACAATGAAGACCTACTGCAGCCAAAAATAAATAAGTTAAAAAGAAAAAAACCCCACTATTTTAGAAAAGCTACATCATGAAAGATATGTCTTAGTATTGTAAATATGTGGCATTCGATGCCTTTTGATGATAAGGAAATTGTGAACATTGAACTGGTAGGAGATTTTATCTCCCTAAGGAACATTTGAGCTTCCCTAGTGGCTCAGACGGAGAAGGCAATGGCACCCCACTCCAGTACTTTTGCCTGGAAAATCCCATGGATGGAGGAGCCTGGTAGGCTGCAGTCCATGGGGTCGCTAAGAGTCGGACACGATTGAGCGACTTAACTTTCACTTTTCACTTTCATGCATTGGAGAAGGAAATGGCAACCCACTCCAGTGTTCTTGCCTGGAGAATCCCAGGGACGGGGGAGCCTGGTGGCTGCTGTCTATGGGGTCACACAGAGTTGGACACGACTGAAGTGACTTAGCATAGCATAGCATAGCATAGTGGCTCAGAGGGTAAAGCATCTGCCTGCAATGAAGGTATACCTGGGTTCGATCCCTGGGTCAGGAAGATCCTCTGGAGAAGGAAATGGCAACCAACTCCAGTACCTTTGCCAGGAATATCCCATGGATGGAGGAGCCTGGTAGGCTACAGTCCATGGGGTCGCAAAGAGTCAGACACGACTGAGCAATTTCCCTTTCCCTTTCCCTTTCCAAGGAACATTAGGGCCTCCCTGGTGGCGCAGACAGTTAAGAATCTGCCTGCAATGCAGGAGACAGGGGTTTGATCGCTAGGTAGGGAAGATCCCCTGGAGAAGGAAATGGCCACCCACTCCGGTACTCTGGCCTGGCGAATTCCATGGACAGAGGATCCTGGATAGGGTCACAACTGAACAGGAATAAACATTAAATCTTTTTATGCCTTAGTGTAAAATGTTCATTTTCAACAATGGAGCCCAGAAAATGGTGAATTACATGCAGATGAAGATTTTAACTAAGGAGGGAGTAGAACTACAGAGGCCAGATTATAATCTATACTGTTATGTTTATTGTGAATTTGTTATCTGGCCAAACTGAGGCCTTCAGATGCAATTCAAGAGCTAATTAACTGTAAGTTACTGCTTGCAAGTCACTGTACAAAGAGCTTCTGGGATGCAAAGCTGAATAGGTCCTTGTTTACTGTTTCTGCCCTTGGGGAGATTTATACAATTGTTTTCTTCTTTTTGTTTGGGGGAGAGACTGGGGAGATAAGTACAAAATTTTAATTTGCTCCTTTTAAAAGGTGAAAAGAGGGGTCGTTTCTCTGTGATTAAAGTAGGGTGAAGCAAGAGACAGGAGTGGTAGAAAAGTTTGGGCCTAAAGAAAGAGCACCGGGGGAGAAGTCAAAGACTAGTTAAAAGCAAACCCTCTATGAAGGAGATGTTGGGGAGGGAAGACTTCTGGGTCGGGGGTGGTTCAACACACTCTGAGTCATGGGGAGAGCAGAGGCAGGCTTTGCAGTGGGAAAATTGATGATACATCACAGCACAAACAAACAACCTTCTCAAAGAGTGGGTCACTTGTCGAGAATGCCGAGAACAAGAGCAGGCAGGCTCCCTAGGAAACCCTGTGGGGATGAAGGGAGCTGGTTTTGGGAGAGCAATCAGAACAGCATAGGAAGTTTGTAAGTAAACACATTTTTCAGACTCAGATGAAAACATGTCTATTTAACACTTCTCATATAAGGACCTAGGAATGCTTTAGTGACATTTACATTGATAGCTCCCCTGTATTCCCAGGGAGAGAAACAAAATTGCAATGATTTGGGGAGCTGTCTCTTGTCCTGCAGTTTGATGGAATTTATTTCCTTTGAAAGAGAGACAATATAGAATCAGGGTTATGTTAACAATAGGGTAGTAATAATAGACAGAATAGAATTTTAGATGATTTTTAATCCCAAATTACATAAAATGGGAGGCCATGAACAGGTTTGGTGACTTTTAGCTTCATAACACACTTCTGATGTGGAGAGAACAGCACTTTCATTGGGGGACTCTATGGGGTTTTGATGAAAAGTAATGAGATTATATCTGTGCTTTGAATTTCTTGAAAGTGGTACAGGGCATTCACACATAAGTACTACACAGTTTTAGTTTTTTACAAAACTATAATGAATATGAAATGAAGTGAGGCTTGAGTTTCTAAGACTAAAATTTCATCCATTTTGGAGGGAAACAATTTTATCCAAGATTTGATGTATTTCATCTACCAGTTTGTTTGACTTTTCAACTGTTCTTATAACTTCTCAGAAGGCACCCTGCTCACAATTAAAATAGGAGTTTTAACAAATTTCTCAGGAATTGGGATTTGGAAATAAAAGACAATGTATATGAGTCTGCAAAGGCACATGTAAAAATGTTTGCTTATGTATTTTTTTCTAACTTTGCTACAGTAAATACGTACAATTGTGCCTAATACCACAACCACTACAAAGAGGAAAAATTGAGATTGAAGGACAAAAAATGACCACGATGAAAGACTACGTTCATAATTCTTTTTGTTTAAGTGTGTCTTTCCTACAAAGAGAAACTTTGCATGTAAAAACTCATTCTTGAGCTTTCAGGACATATGAAAACAACAGACGGTGCCAGACCAGTGGGAGACAGCAGATGAGAGCAAGAGGAGGGAGAGGAGGAGTAAGAAAGTACAAACGTGGGGAACTCGGCGGGCAGCTGGCAAGCGGAGATCCAAGTGCAAGCCAGTAGGAGGCGATGGGACATGGAACTTGTTGGGATTTTAGAGACTGTTGAGTTCCAACCCTTATCCTTTTGTTAAACACTGCAGGCAGAGGGTTGAGATTTGCCAATGGTCCCAGAGCCTGCTCTATGTCAGCACTAAACTCTCGGTCAATTATTTTCCTATATCCTGTGGGTCTCTTCCTGGACCTAATTTGTGACAGGAATCCTTTCCCCAGGCAAGTGTGACATAACAATCCGGAATTGTGAGCTTTTCTGTTTCTAAGATAACTGAGAAGAATCACAAGGAAAATTCTGAGAAATCTATAAATGACAAAAATCCCAAAGATGGAAGACAACTCTGTAAATCCTCATCTCCCTCCTTTATGTCTCTTGTGCTTGATGCTCCAGCTCCTTAGCAAGATCACTCATTTTTTATCTCATCTTGTTTTTCAGTAGAAGGAAGATTTGCATTGTGATCCAGTGTATTCTAATCTCCTGGGTTTGAATCATAGACTCTAGAAATGAGGTATAATCTTGAGCTAGTTACAAAATACTTTGTGCCTCAATTTTCCCATCTGTAAAGTGAAAATTATAAAATAATACTGACCTCCCATTGTGGTTGAGAAAATTCAGTGATTTGCTTAAAAGAGTGAAAATGGAATGCTTAGAACAGGGTGGACACTTGAAGTGTCCAGCATCTATTAACAGCTATTATTATTACATTCTCCACTCTTTTGAGTGTTTTGCCTCTGCTACAAATGGCCAGTTCACCTTTCACATCGCAGTTCCTCTAGACGTGTTTCCAGATTTTCACAGACTGCCTTGGATAATTTCTTTGCTGCTCCTTTGAGCCTGTGCATACATCTATTAGAGCAATTATACTGAGTGGTATAACAGAAAAAAATACCAGTCTCATAGTTTAAACCGAAAAAGCCACTTTTGTTTAAGGTTCCCCACTGAATTTAGTAAATCTGAATGGGAAAATAAATATCCATGCTACTCTTTTGCCTTGTAAGGAAACTCGGGGCAGAAATTTCTTAAGACCCCTGACAGATTCTCGGGGCTGTTAAAGAATGGAGAACTGTTACTGGGCAAGGCTCTTAATTAAAAAGAGGTCCTTGGATTTGCAAAGGTAGCATGAGGGGAGACGCTTGTCTCCAGAGTTCAGGGTAAGTGGGCTATCAGAGACTTCTGAGGACAGTAAGGTCTGAGCAGCATGATGATGCAAAATACAAGCTAGCGACGTTGCCTATTTATTCAAATGCCATGGAATAGTGACGTGTGCACGTGAGTGACGGGAAGAGTCTCAGTTCTATGGCTGAGCCAGTGCAGTCAGGTTCTGGGTTCCCAAATATCACTAATGCAATCTGTGATAAGACAAAACTGAGTGTATCACTTACCACAGTGAGGAAGCACCTCACCTCGACAGAGCCTTGGCACTGCCTTGGATCAGGAAAAGCGAGGTCAGGATTTATTTATAGAGAAGTGGACGTTTGGTGCAGTGTGAAAATGTACACAGGAGAGTAAATAGGTCTACTTCAACTCAAGTAGGTGCTCAGAGCTAAATTTTACTAGGCAATATGTAAGCTACCACTAGAATTCTTAAAAGACTAGAAGAGACCCAAGGTTGAACATATGAAATGAGCTTTGTGCAGTTTAATCAACAGTCTTCAGCAGTATGCCTTCCATTTCACTGCTGGTCAAGGTTGACAGTGACTCTGCAATTATCAGACCCAACACTCTTTTTAGGAGTCGCCTGATATGCATCTTGTTGTTGCTCTAGCAGTAGCAGGAAACCTTTCATTTCTCCTCTAAACTCCTGCTGCCATCTCCTCTTTCATCAGACATTCCATAACTTGCAGGCAAAGACTTCTGAGGCTCCTCTGCACTTTCTAGGAAAATATTGAGTATTAACTTGGAGTAGAAGGTGGTTCATTGTGGGCCCTTTGTACTTACTTACCTCTCCAACATCCTCACTTGGTGAGCTTTATTCTTTGACACCATTTTCAACTGCACAGAACACTGCCAACCTCCCTGCTTAGAAAGTACCCACGTGGTGTTTCCCTCTTCTGTCTAATGACGCTTGTCTTTTAACACTCTAATCATATTCCTTCTCTGACAGTTCTCACTTGATAATACACTGGTTAAATCAGTAATATTTAAAGTACTGAACTTGGGAGTTCCCTGGTGGTCTGGTGGTTAGGATTTTGGGCTTTCACTTCCATGGCCCAAGTTCAATCCATGGCTGGGGAAATGAGATCCCACAAGTCACATGGCATGGGAAAAAAAGAACAACAACAAAAAGAGTCAACTAATGAGCTTAACAGATGGTACACATGAGCTCTAGCCAGTCAGAACAGATGCTGGGTGGAAACAATGGTATAAAGCACGGCTGTCCTGAGTGGATCTGCCCGTTCTTGTGTGATGTGTCCCCTGAACTCCGTAGACATAGTCTTGCATTTGTGTGTTCCCAAGGCCATCTTCCCCCGAGACTGTAAGCCTCATGAGAGCATGGACCACACTTATTAATTTCTTTACTTCTAGAACCTAGTGGTAATAAAGGCACACAGAGATTCTCAATGTTTACTGACACTAAACATGAGAAATATCAGAGAGGACTGGATGCAGCCTTGGCCAAAAAAAAAAAAAAAAAAAAAAAGGGTTCAAACATTTAGCAGATGAAGAAAGTATGACAGAAGTTAAGTAAATTTGCTTGTATTCCCACAGGTACTATGTAGATTCAAAACTGAGATAGCTGATCTCAAGCCCAAGTCCCTGGTTTGCTTTGGGTGGAGTTAAGGGACTAGGGCTGGAAGGAACACAGGTCACCAATCCCTCTTCTCTCCAACACATTGCAGCATCCAACCTCATTGCTGAGTCTTTCTCTTACAGGTTCATTCATTTCTTCCTTTGTCCTTTCATTGCTTTGTTCCTTAGTTTCTGCTCTCTTCCATAATTATTCTTTGAGAAATAAATTTTTTTTTGTCTGCACTGTGTCTTTGTTGCAGTGCATAGGCTTCTCTGCTTGCTATGTGTGGGCTTAATGCCCCTCAGCATGTGGGACCCTAGTTCTCTGACCAAGGACTGAACCCACTTTCCCTGCACTGAAGGCAGATTCTTAACCACTGGACCACCAAGGAAGTCCCTGAAAAGTATTTTAAATGAAGTGACACTTGGACATATGTTTTAAAAAAGCAGGAACTTAAATAGATATTTGTACACCAGCATATTAGCCAAAAGGTAGAAATATCCCAGATGTCCATCAACAAATAAATACAGTGCAGATAATGGGGAAACAATGGAAACAGTGACAGATTTTATTTTGGGGGGCTCCAAAATCACTGCAGATGGTGATGACGGCAGCCATGAAATTAAAAGATGCTTGCTCCTTGGAAGAAAAGCTATGACCAACCTAGACAGCATATTAAAAAGCAGAGACACTACTTTACCAACAAATGTCCATCCAGTCAAAGCTAGGGTTTTACCAGTACTCATGTATGGATTTGGAAGGAATGATGCTAAAGCTGAAACTCCAGTACTTTGGCTACCTCATGTGAAGAGTTGACTCATTGGAAAAGACTCTGATGCTGGGAGGGATTGGGGGCAGGAGGAGAAGGGGATGACAGAGGATGAGATGGCTGGATGGCATCACTGACTCGATGGACGTGAGTCTGAGTGAACTCCGGGAGTTGGTGATGGACAGGGAGGCCTGGCATGCTGCGATTCATGGGGTCGCAAAGAGTCGGACACGACTGAGCGACTGATCTCATCTGATCTGACAGATGTGAGAGCTGGACCATAAAGAAAGCTGAGCGCTGAAGAATTGATGCTTTTGAACTGTGGTGTTGGAGAAGACTTTTAAGAGTCGCTTGAACTGCTAGATCAAATCAGTCAATTCTAAAGGAAATCAGTCCTGACTATTCATTGCAAGGACTGATGCTGAAGCTGAAACTCCAATACTTTGGTTGCCTGATGCAAAAAGCTGACTCATCTGAAAAGACCTTGATGCTGGGAAAGATTGAAGGTGGGAGAAGAAGGGGATGATAGACGATGAGATGGTTGGATGGCATCGCCGACTCAATGGACATGAGTTTGTGTAAACTCCAGGAGTTGGTGATGGACAGGGAAGCCTGGTGTGCTGTGGTCCATGGGGTCACAAAGAGTTGGACACAACTGAGCGACTGAACTGAACTTAGATAATGCTACAATAGAATATTATTTAGCCTTTTATAAAAAGAATGAATTTAAGATGTATGCTGCAACAAGATGAACTTTTAAAATAAAATGAAATAAATTAGACATAAAGGGAAAAATATTGTATGATTCTACTGATATGAAATACCTAGAATAGGTAAATTCAAAGAGACAGAGACTGGACTAGATTAAAAGCGGCTGTGTGTGTGTGTATGTGTGTGTGTGTGTGTGTGTGCTCAGTCATGTCTGATTCTTTGGGATGCCATAGGCTGTAGCCTGCCATGCTCCTCGGTCCCTGGAATTTTCCAGGCAAGAATACTAGAGCAGGTTGCCATTTTCTATTCCAGGGGAGCTTCTTGACCCAGGGATCAAACCTGTATCTCTTGCATTGCCTGAATTAGCAGGCAGATTCTTTACCACTGCACCACCTGGGAGGCCCATAAAACGGACTGGGTAGTGATTATTTAATGTGTACAGAACTTCTATTTGGGATGATGAAGAAGTTCTGTAAATAAATAGTAGTAATGAATATACTAATGCCACTGAATTGTACATTCAAAATGGTAAATTTTATGTTTCAGTTCAGTCGCTCAGTCGTGTCCAACTCTTTGCGACCCCGTGAATTGCAGCATGCCAGGCCTCCCTTTCCATCACCAACTCCCGGAGTTTACCCAAACCCATGTCCATCGAGTCGGTGATGCCATCCAATGATCTCATCCTCTGTCATCTCCTTCTCCTCCTGCCCTCAATCTTTCCCAGCATCAGGATCTTTTCAAATGAGCCAGCTCTTCGAATCAGGTGGCCAAAGTTTGGAGTTTCAGTTTCAACATCAGTCCTTCCAATGAACACCCAGGACTGATCTCCTGCAGGATGGACTGGTTGGATCTCCTTGCAGTCCAAGGGACTCTCAAGAGTCTTCTCCAACACCGCAGTTCAAAAGCATCAATTCTTCAGTGCTCAGCTTTCTTTATAGTCAACTCTCACATCCATACATGACCACTGGGAAAACCATAGCCTTGATTAGATGGACATTTGTTGCAAAGTAATGTCTCTGTTTTTAATATGCTGTCTAGATTGGTCATAACTTTCCTTCCAAGGAGTAAGCGTCTTTTAATTTCATGGCTGCAATCACCATCTGCAGTGATTTTGGAGCCCAGAAAAATAAAGTCAGCCACTGTTTCCACTGTTTCCCCATCTATTTCCCATGAAGTGATGGGACCAGATGCCATAATCTTAGTTTTCTGAATGTTGAGCTTTAAGCCAACTTTTTCACTCTCCTCTTTTCACTTTCATCAAGAGGCTGTTTAGTTCTTCACTTTCTGCCACAGGGTGGTGTCATTTACATATCTGAGGTTATTGACATTTCTCCCGGCAATCTTGATTCCAGCTTGTGCTTCTTCCAGCCCAGCGTTTCTCATGATGTACTCTGCATGTAAGATAAATAAGCAGGGTGACAATATACAGCTTTGACGTACTCCTTTTCCTATTTGGAACCAGTCTGTTGTTCCATGTCTAGTTCTAACTGTTGCTTCCTGATCTGCATAGAGGTTTCTCAAGAGGCAGGTCAGGTGTTCTGGTATTTCCATCTCTTTCAGAATTTTCCACAGTTTATTGTGATCCACATGGTCAAAGGCTTTGGCATAGTCAATAAAGCAGAAATAGATGTTTTTCTGGAACTCTCTTGCTTTTTCGATGATCCAGAGGATGTTGGCAATTTGATCTCTGGTTCCTTTGTCTTTTCTAAAACCAGCTTGAACATCTGGAAGTTCACGGTTCATGTATTGCTGAAGTCTGGCTTGCAGAATTTTAAGCATTACTTTACTAGAGTGTGAGATGAGTGCAATTGTGTGGTAGTTTCCACATTAAAAAATAGTACTGTAAGGCATGTAATAAAAACTGTTAATAGTTGCCTCCCTCCATGTATCTTCCCAATTTCATTTCAATCCTTAAGGTTAACCACTTGTTACTAATTTTCTTCTGTTATTCACCTCTGTATTTCTAAAATTTATATTTATAATTTTTGATTTATTACTTCTTGACAATACCTGATTATTTCTTTTGGCGAATGAGGATTTGGCTGTCATATGCTTCTTTTTCTAGAGATCCAAGGGATGAAACTGGGACCTTGGGCTACAATTGGAGAGAAACAATTTGTACATTCACAAGAGAACATAAAGTGCCATGAAGGTGGGGCTCCTGGAAGAAGTACATGATTAGTGTAGGACAAAAATAAGCAAGACCAAAATGAAAAAATAGGTAGAATTTCTAGAGTTGAGTACTTGAACTTCAGTTTTTTCTTCTGTAGTAATAATATGTATCATACCTTCTTCACAGGGTTTCTATAAAGAGTGCATTAAATGAGACATATGAATGTAACATTCAGTTCAGTACAGTCGCTCAGTCGTGTCTGACTCTTTGCGACTCCATGGACCACAGCACACCAGCCTCCCCTATCCATCACCAACTCCCAGACCTTGCTCAAACTCATGTCCATCGAGTCAGTGATGCCATCCAACCATCTCATCCTCTGTCATCCCCTTCTCCTCCTGCCCTCAATCTTTCCCAGCATCAGGGTTCTTTTCCAATGAGTCAGTTATTCCCATCAGGTAGCCAAAGTGTTGGAATTTCAGCTTCAGCATCAGTCCTTCCAATGAGTATTCAGAGTTGATTTCCTTTAGAATAGACTGGTTTGATCTCCTGGCAGTCCAAGGGACTCTCAAGAGCCTCCTCCAACACCACAGTTTAAAAGCATCAGTTCTTCAGCACTCAACTTTCTTTATAGTCAAACTCTCACATCCTTACATGACTACTGGAAAAACCAGAGCTTTGACTAGATGGACCTTTGTTGATAAAGTGGTGTCTCTGTTTTTTAATATGCTGTCTAGCTTGGTCATAGCTTTTCTTCCAAGGATCAAGCGTCTTTTAATTTCATGGCTACAGTTGTCACCATCTGGAGTGATTTCTTTCACTGTTTGCATTGTTTCACCATCTATTTTCCAGGAAGTGATGGGACCAGACGCTTTGATCTTAGTTTTCTGAACGTTGAGTTTTAAGCCAACATTTTCTCTCTCCTCTTTCACGTTCAACAAGAGGCTCTTTAGTTCTTCTTCACTTTCTGCCGTAACGGTGGTGTCATCTGTGTATCTGAGTTTATTGATATTTCTTCCAGGAATCTTGATTCCAGCTGGTGCTGCATCCAGCCTGGCATTTCTCATGATGTACTCTGCGTGTAAGTTAAATAAGCAGGGTGACAATATGGAGCCTTAACGTACACCTTTCCCAATTTGGAACCTGTCTGTTGTTCTATGTCCAGTTTTAACTGTTGCTTCTTGACCTGTATACAGGTTTCTCAGGAGGCAGGTCAGGTGGTCTGGTATACTGATCTCTGTAAGAATTTTCCACAGTTTATTGTGATCCACACAATCAAAGGCTTTGGTATAGTCAATAAAGCAGAAATAGATGTTTTTTTGGAACTCTCTTGCTTTTTCAATGATCCAGTGGTTGTTCGCAACTTGATTTCTGGTTCTTCTGCCTTTTCTAAATCCAGCTTGAACATCTGGAAGTTCACAGTTCATGTACTATTTAAGCATTGCTTGGGAAATTTTGAGCATTCCTTTACTAGTGTGTGAGATGAATGCAACTGTGTCGTAGTTTGAACATTTTTTGCCATTGCCTTTTTCTGGGATTGGAATGAAAACTGACCTTTTCCAGTCACGTGGCTGCTGCTGAGTTTTCCAAATTTGCTGGCATATTGAGTGCAGTGCTTTCACAGCATCATCTTTTAGGATTTGAAATAGCTCAGCTGGAATTCCATCACCTCCACTAGCTTTGTTTGTAGTGATCTATCATAAGGCCCACTTGACTTCACACTCCAGGATGTTGCTCTAGGTAAGTGATCACACCATCATGGTTATCTGGGTCATGAAGATCTTTTTTGTATAGTTCTTCTGTGTATTCTTGCCACCTCTTCTTAATCTCTCATGCTTCTATTAGGTCCATACCATTTCTGTCCCTTATTGTGCCCATCTTTGTATGAAATGTTCCCTTGGTATCTCTAATTTTCTTGAAGAGATCTCTAATCTTTCCCATTCAATTGTTTTCCTACATTTCTTTACATTGATCACAGGACAACTTTCTTATCTCTGTTGCTATTCTTTGGAGCTTTGCATTCAGATGGGTATATCTTTACTTTCCTTCTTTGCCTTTAGCTTTTCTTGTTTTCTCAGCTGTTTGTAAGGCCTCCTCAGACAACCATTTTGCCTTTTGGTATTTCTTTTTCTTGGGGATGGTCTTGATCACTGTCTCCTATGCAATGTTATGAACCTCCATCCATAGTTCTTCAGGCTTCTATCAGATCTAATCCCTTGAATCTATTTGTCACTTCCACTGTATAATCATAAGGGATTTGATTTAGGTCATACCCGGATGGTCTAATGGTTTTCCCTACTTTCTTCAATTTAAGTTGAATTTGGCAATAAGGAGTTCATGATCTGAGCCACAGTCATCTCCTGGTCTTGTTTTTGCTGACTGTATAGAGCTTTTCCATCTTTGGCTTCAAAGAATATAATCAATCTGATTTCGGTATTGACCATCTGGTGATGTCCATGTGCAGAGTCTTCTCTTATGTTGTTGGAAGATGGTGTTTGCTGTGACCAGTGCGTTCTCTTGGCAAAACTCTGTTAGTCTTTGCCCTGCTCATTTTGTACTCCAAGGCCAAACTTGCCTGTTAATCCAGGTATCTTTTGACTCCCTACTTTTGCATTCCAGTCCTCTATGATGAAAAGGACATCTTTTTTAGGTGTTAGTTCTAGAAGGTCTTGTAGGCCTTCATAGAACCGTTCAGCTTCAGCTTCTTCAGCATTACTGGTTGGGTCCTGGACTTGGATTACTGTGATATTGAATGGCTTGCCTTGGAAATGAACATAGTAGGTGTCATAGCAGGTATGATTCTCAGTCCCAAATGTCAAGGGGCAAGAAATTTATTTTTTCATTGCAAGCTCCATTCCCTCTAATAACAGAAACTTCATTTTGGTCAGTTTGGGGTTTTCTCAACTCCTTTCCTTTGCTTGCAACTGAGTTCCTTGCACTCAATTTGGCTTATTTAATCAATATCTGAAGACTCACCATATGCAAAACACTCAAGAATATAAAAAAAGGTTTTCTTTCACAAAGAAGTATGAAGTCCTGTACTTTGCTCCTTTTAAAAACTTTACCTTGAATCCATGAAGAATATCCTTGAATTCATGAAGATATCCAACTTTCTCTTGCATAAAATGTCGCATGGCTTTGCTGCATGGTGTGACTTTCTACGTACCACATAGAATGTGATGTGAATAGGACTGCGAACTTGTGTGGTGCCTCAGCATGAAACACAGTTTATTTTTTGATGTTCATTTTACTTTTTTTGCATTCCAACAGGGATGCACTCATGTCTATATATATATAAGAGAATTTCACAAATATGATTGTGATTTATGAAGCTTGCCATTGCAGAGAAAGGAACATGCATTAAAAATAAAGTCACTCAGGAGTACTATTTCTAGGCATTGCTCTGTTTATTCCCATGTCTAGCTAGTTTTTATGTTCTGTAAATAACTTCTAATATTTAGTAAATGTACTCTGAATGCATGAATGAATACAAGAATAAAGAGAAAAAGAAAGTGATATGAAATAACATTTAACTTTGTTCTTTGGTGGTTTAATGGCAATTGCTTGGCCTCCCCACCCACCACCTCCACCTCCACCACTAATGAAAAGTTGTCTCTCTTTCAGAGTATCTGCTCAAAGTTGATTGTCTGAGATGCAGAAGTCTCCTCTCCCTCTTCTGATCTGTTTTCCAGGCTAGACCACCTGCTTGGAACACCTTCCTGGCTTCAGCTCTCCAGACTGCTTTTTCCATTCTTCAGAGAGCTCTTGAAATTGTGCAGCTCCTGATGAAAACACAGGAGGTGGCTTTCCAGAAAGGGAAGCGTGCTGGAGGATGGCCAGGAATGATTAATTTAAAGCCTGAGGTGAATAGAGAGAGGCACCCTGGAGATTTGAGGGTATTGGAGACTGTGGGGGGCAAGTCAATGAAGGTCTTACAGCAGAACAAAAGGCTCTATAACTTAACTGAAAGGTGACTTGGAATTTCCTGCATATGTCCTGAAAGCAATGTGGGTTATTGCCTGCTTCAATTTTCATGTATGAGAAATAGCAGCCTGGCTGGAGCTGCTCTCTCTTGTTCTTGTTCTTTATTATCCCACTGACCTTATAATTTACATATATATGTATATAAAATTATATAAAATAAACATATTATTTATTTTATATAAATATATATTATATATTGATTATATATTATAAATAAAAATATAAAATATATAAAATTATATATATATTAGGTCTGAATAAAAGCATTTCCAGTAGCCCTTCTTTCCCAGCACAGGGAAGCCTGGTGTGCTGCAGTCCATGGGTTGCAAAGAGTCAGACATTACTGAGCAACTGAACAACAAATCTTTCCCTAAAATCTATGCATTCATGGCTAAATTGTATCTGTTCATTCCTAACCCATGTGTCTTTATTTTCCCACAAGAACATATGTATGCTACAATTTCCAAAAATCATTTGGTCTCCAGGCAGAACCTCACCTTCTTGTCATTGTTTCATTTACTGAAGATGTCACTGTTTCATCTACTCTTTTCATTCTCCAGTTGCTAAATTTTTCCTTCCCTTAAAAGTTCCTCTTTAGTCTTACCTACTCCCCACATCTTGGTGACCTGTTGTCTAGGCTTGGAATACCTTCAAACCAAATAATCTTTGCACCTAATGTGCTTAATTACATAAGTCCTGACATCTATCATATAGATTTCCAAATATTTGAGTAAAGTTTTAAGAGTATCACATATTTATTTTAGAAAAATGAGAAAATGAAAAAAAATTAAAGGAAGAAAACTGTGATCAACTTTAATGTTATCATTTTATAAAGCTGCTGCTTCTTACATAAAAACATTTTATGGATTCTCCACAAAATAGTTATACTTTCAATATTTTGATTGAACAAGTATATAATGAATAAAAAATCACTATGACATCAGCAATGCTTTTAAATAAATCAATAATTTCTTTTCATGACAACATTACCCATGTTTTTTTGAAAAATAGTAGTTCATGTGTGACAGAGAATTTTGCCTAGGTTACATTTTGAGTTTGGTAACACCTATTTTCAGGGTCCTTTGTGTGTTCTGGATTGACAATTTTTCTTTTTAAAAAATGCAATATTGTGTCATTGAGCTAGAGATTTGTATATGCTAAGGACCTAGGCAAGCATTTAAACACATATACCTAACACTTGCACAGTCATGCAGGTATTTATTTACATGTTTTTAGTGTTATATATAATGTATATTATGTCACGCTTGTGTAATCTGTATACAAATCACATGGTTGAACTATTTATACCATTGGAAGTCAGAGTTTTCCAGGTGGACAGATTAGAATTACAAAATTATTGATGCTCTGTTGATATTTTTAAAGCCTAGCAATAGAGTAGCAGAGGCAGTTTTTTTTTTTTTTATTAGTATTTTTATTCAACCAGTATAGCCTTGCATGCTATACTGGTTTCTGATTGTTCCCATAAAACTGTGTAATCCTGTCTACAATGTCCCTTTTTCTGAGCCTGGCCCTATAGCCAGCATAATCTCTCCATGGTGACCTGCTGGGAGCAAGGTGGGTGAGAGGCAGCTGTACCACGTGTCTGGTCAATCTGAGATACACAACAGAGCTGAAGTTAGAAGAAAATGAGTGCTATGGCTTGGATGCTTCTCTCAGATGCTTCTCTTTTGAGAGAAGGAGAGACCTAGTGCAATAGCAAAGTTGAGATTTCAGTAAAGTTCAATTCTGACTTCTGCTTTGGAAATATCATGATCACACTACACAGCCACAGAATCTAGGCTTCCCTGGGCTTGCCCATGTTTGACCACTTTATGGGGATATATACTCTAATTTAAATATCAGCAGGAGAATAGAATAGTTCCCACTACTGAAATAAAAATCTGCCATAATAGCAACTAACACCTCCCCTTATAGTGCCTCTGAGGTTGTAGATATCAGAAAGAAGAAGCAAGTGAGAAAGTCAAAGAAGATAAATGCAAAACAGTGATCTTGGCTCCAGGAAAGTAATCCATAAAGCAGATAATTGAGAGCTTAGTATAATCCTTTACAAAGCTGCTTTCTTTCAGATTTTCTTGCTGCATAAATTACTCAACAGAATTAAACTAAGCACTTTTAAAGTTCCATTAACATATTCAATCTGTGAAGTTACTGTTAATGCTCTAAGGGATAACTTACTGAATTGCTACGTCTTCATGGCAGAAAAAAAAAAAATGTGAAGCTACTATAAGGCAGCACATATATATACTTGGAGGATCTGCTTAGTCAATGTCAGTTTACTTTCTCTAATAAAAATAATTTGGGTTTTGAGAAAGAGGAGACAAATGGAAACTACCAACATCAAGTGATTCTTTGCCTCTAGAAAATTCTCCTGTCTTCTCTCTCTGGATACTATGCTACTGTGGTTCTCCTGAGTAACTCAGTGTCTCCAAAAATTTATTCCATAGAAAATTGATTCCACAAGATGATAATTTTAAAAGTTTCCTTAACCAGATAGATTTGAGAAATGCTGTATACTGTATCACTGTCTTGGAATTAGTGTGCACACTAGCATATTAACCATCTTAAAATTTTGCATATGAAAGAAATCTTTTTAACTTTATTTAGTAGCTCATTTCCAAAACTTGCTTAAATGAAATGATATTACAAAATATTTACAGCTATTTTCCCATATTTGAAAATATTGCTGCTCCAAGGTTCCCACCTTTTGAAGCAATGAGTTTTGGAGTTTCAGACACAGGGTGGGTTGAACTAGAATGATAAAGGCATTATTCAATTCTGGCTGTCAAATAGCATTTGCTTTTGGCTCCTAGGAGGGAAATAGTCTTGAGCTGCAGGCTTTGTTAAAAGTTGAGATCCCTATATGCCACAGGGAGAGAGCTCTAAAGAGATGTTATAAGGTAGTTCTTACCTTGGAGAAGGCAATGGCACCCCACTCCAGTACTCTTGCCTGGAAAATCCCATGGACAGAGGAGCCTGGTAGGCTGCAGTCCATGGGGTCGCTAGGAGTTGGACACGACTGAGCGACTTCACTTTCACTTTTCACTTTCATGCATTGGAGAAGGAAATGGCAACCCACTCCAGTGTTCTTGCCTGGAGAATCCCAGGGACGGGGGAGCCTGGTGGGCTGCCGTCTGTGGGGTCACACAGAGTCGGACATGACTGAAGCAACTTAGCAGCAGCAGCAGCAGCAGTTCTTACCTTACGGAAGAAAGCCTGAGTCTTCTAAATGGAGGCATATGGGATGAATAGAGTCAAAGGTCAGAAGAGCAAATGTGGTCAATGGTTTTACCTTTAGACTAAGACCCTGTGGCAGAGGATTGATCGGTGTATCTGCCATGAGGAAAAGTCACAGTGAAGGGTTTTTGCAGCATTTATGGGTCAGACCTCTGGGAAAACATCACTATATCAACTGTACCAGCTGGAATAAAAACGTGGTGTGGCAAATTCCTACAGACACTGAGCCAAAGTTTGGACCTCTTTTAGATCCCAAATGGCATAGAAAGATCCTGGGAGTTTCAGTAAGACCTATGGACTGGTTCCAAGTTGGGAAAGGAGTACATCAAAGCTGTATATTGTCATCCTGTTTATTTAACTTCTATGCAGAGTACATCATACGAAATGCCAGGCTGGATGAAGCAAAAGCTGGAATCAAGATTTCTGGGAGAAATATCAATAACTTCAGATATGCAGATGATAGCACCCTAATGGCACAAAGTGAAGAACTAAAGGGTCTCTTGATGAAAGTGAAAAAAGAGAGTGGAAAACCTGGCTTAAAATCAACATTCAGAAAACGAAGATTATGGCATCTGGTCCCATCACTTCATGGCAAATAGATGGATAAACAATGGAAACAGTGAGAGATTTTATTCTTTTTTTGGTTTCAAAATCACTGCAGATGGTGACTGCAGCCATGAAATTAAAAGACGCTTGCTCCTTGGAAGAAAAACTATGACCGACCTAGACATACTAAAGAGCAGAGATATTACTTTGCTGACAAAGGTCCATCTAGTCAAAGTTATGCTTTTTCCAGTAGTCATGTAAGGATGTGAGAGTTGGACCATAAAGAAGGCTGAGTGCTGAAAAATTGATGCTTTTGAACTGTGATGTTGGAGAAGACTCTTAAGAGTCCCTTGGACTGAAAGGATATCAAACCAGTCAGTCCTAAAGGAAATCAGCTCTGAATATTCATTGGAAGGACTGATGCTGAAGCTGAAACTCCAACTCTTTGGCTACCTGGTGCAAAGAACTGACTCATTTGAAAAGATCCTGATGCTGGGAAAGATTGAAGTCTGGAGGAGAAGGAGATGGCAGGAGATGAGATGGTTGGATGGCATCAATAGACTCAATAGACATGAGCTTGAGTAAACTCCAGAAGTTGGTGATGGACAGAGAAGCCTGGTGTGCTGCAGTCCATGAGGTCACAAAGAGTCGGACACAACTGAGTGACTGAACTGTACTGAACATATATGCATCTAACACAGCAACATTTAAATATATAAAGCGAATATTAACAGACATAAAGGGAGAAATTGACAGTAATATGATCATAGCAGGGGACTTTACTCTAACTCCCCACTTAAATTAATGGACAAATCACCAGGACAGAGCATTAATAATGAAAGAGTGGTTTTAAGTGGCACATTAGACTGGTTGGACTTAACAGATATCTAAAGGACTTTCCATCCCCAAATAGCACAATACACATTCTTTTTCAAGTACACATGCAGTGTTCTCCAGGGCAGATCACATTTTAGGCCAAAAAAAGGTCTCAACAAATTTAAGACAATAGAAATTATATCAAGTATCTTTTCCAACCAAATGGTATGAAGCTATAAATCAGTTATAGAAACAAAAATGTAAAAGTATCAACATACTGAAGACTAAAAATATGATACTAAAAAAAAATAATGAATTGCAATGAAATCAAAGAGGAAATCAGAAAATACCTACAGATAAATGAAAATAAACATGGAACTTTCCAAACACTCTGGGATGTTGCAAAAGTAGTTCTAAGATGGAATTTTATAGTAATACAGGCCTATCTCAAGAAACAAGAAAAATCTCAAATAAACAACCTAACTTTCCATCCAAAGGAATTAGAAAAAGAAGAACAAAAAAGTCCAAAGTCAGCAAAAGAAGGATACATGCTTGGTCATTCATTCATGTCTGACTCTCTGTGGCCCCATGTAATATAGCCCTCTAAGCTCTTACTCTGTCCATGGAATTTTCCAGGCAAGGATACTTCAGAGGGTTGCCAACTCCTACTCCAGGGCATCCTCCTGACCCAGGGATCAAATCCACATCTCTTGTGCCTCCTTCATTGGCAGGCAGATTCTTTATCACTAGCACCACCTGGGAAGTCTGAAGAAGGATATACTAGAGTGGAAATATGTAGAGACAAAAAGAAAAGAAAGAAAAGAGAGAAGAAGAGATCAGTGAAAGCAAGACCAGGTTTTTTTGAGAAGACAAACAAAGTTGATAAACCTTAGTCAGGCTCATCAAGAAAAAAGAGCACAAATGAACAAGGTAAGAAATAAAACAGCAGAACTAACAGTAGATATCACAGAGATCCAAAAATACCATAAGAGAATGTGATTCGGATGGTAAAGAATCTGCCTGCAATACAGGAGACCTGGGTTCAATCTTTGGGTTGGGAAATCCCCTGGAGAAGGGAATGGCTACCCACTCCAGTATTCTGGCCTGGAGAATCTCATTAACAGAGGAGTCTAATGGGCTACAGTCCATGGAGTTACAAAGAGTTGGATATGACTGAGCAGCTAAGCAAGCAAGGAATGAACAGTTATATGCCAATAAATTTAACAACGTAGAAGGAATAGACAAATTTCTAGGAGCATCCAACCTTCCAAGACTGAATCAGGAAGAAATAGACAACCTGAAAAATAAAAGAACCCTCAGCAAATAAAAATCCAAGAGTGGACATCTTCATAGGGGAATTCTACCAAACATTTAAGGAAAGTTAACACCTATCCTTTTCAAAGTATTCCAAGAAATTAGAGATGAAGGAACACTCCCAAATTCATTCTATGAGGTCACCCTTACCTTGATATGAAAACCAGGTAAAGAACTATGAAAAAAGAAAATTACAGGCCAATATCTCTGATGAATATAAAAGCAAAATTTCTCAACAAGTTATTAGTAAACTGAATCCAACAAGATATAGAAAAAATCATACACCACCATCAAGTGGAAATTATTTCAGGGATGTAAAGGACGGATTAGCAGTCAGAAATCAATCAATGTAATACATCACACGAAGAAAAGTAAGGATAAAATTACATGATCATCTCATTTGAGAAAATTCAACATCCATTCCTGGTGAAAACTCCCATCAAAGCTGGTATGAGGGATATATTTCAATATAGGAAAGGAAATTTATGACAAACCCACAGCTAACATCATAATCAATGGTGCAAAGCTGAAAGTCTTTCCTCTAAAATCAGGAACACAACAAGCATGTCCACGCTCATCACTTTTATCTAACGTAGTATTGAAAGGATTAGCCACAAGAGCCAGATAAGAAAAAGATATAAAACATCCAAATGGGAACAGAAGACGTGAAACTGCCACTATTTGTGGATGACATGACACCATGTATAGAAATCCCTAAAGTCTCCACCAAAAAAATGTTCAAACTAATAAGTGAACTCAGTAAAGTTTCAGGATACAGCATTTCTATGTACTAATAGTGAACTATCAGAAAGAGAAAGCAAGAAAACAATCCCATTTAAAATAACATCAAAATAAATAAAAAAGTGAGGGACAGAAGTCACTCAGCCGTGTCCGACTCTTTGTGGTCCCATGGACTGTAGCCCACCAGGCTCCTCTATCCATGGGATTTTCCAGGCAAGGGTACTGGATTGGGTTGCCATTTCTTTCTCCAGGAGATCTTCCCAACCCAGGGATCGAACCCAGGTCTCCCGCATTGTAGGCAGACACTTTACCATCTGAGCCACTAGGGAAGTCCTCAAAATAAATAAATAAATAAAATACCTAGGAATAAACTTAACCAAAGACCTGTACTCTAAAAAATATGAAACATTGATGAAGGAAATTGAAGGTGATACAAATAAGTGGAAAGAGATTTGTGTTCATGGATTAGAAGAATTAACATTGTTAAAATGTGTTTCCTACTAAAAGCAATCAACATATCTAGTGCTATCCTTATCAAAGTACCAGTGACATTTTTCAGAGGCTTAGAACAAATATACCTAAAATGTATATGGACCCTCGAAAGAGTCAAATAGCTAAAGCAATCTTGAGAAAAGGAACAAAGGTGGAGGTATGCCACTCCCTGTCTTTAGACTATACAGCAAATTGCTGCTGCTATTTAGTCACTGAATCATGTCCGACTTTTTCAACCCCATGGACTGTCGCCCACCAGACTCCTCTGTCCTCAGGATTTCCCAGGCATGAATACTAGAGTGGGTTGCCATTTCCTTCTCCAGGGCATTGACCCAGGAATCAAACTCGTGTCTCCTGCTTGGCAGATGGATTCTTTACCACTGAGACACTTGGGAAGTCCATATAGTAAGTTACAGTAATTAAAAAAAATATGTGTACACACACACACTGGAATATTAGTCATAAAAATGAAATTCTATGTGCAACAATGTGGACAGGTATAGAGGTTATTATGCTTAGGGAATGACTCAGAGGAAGACAAATAATCTATGTTATCACTTACATGTGGATTCTATGATATAAGACAAATGAATGAATATAGTAAAACTGAAACAGACTCAAATGACATAAAGAAAAGCTAGTGGTTACCAGTGGGAGAGAGAAGGGGAGGGAGAAGATCAGGTAGGGGATTAGGAGATACAGACTGCTGTATATAAAATAAATAAGTACGAGGATATATTGCACAGCAAAAAAAAAAAAAATATATATATTTGGCTTTGGCCCAAAGGTTGGTTTCATGGCTCAGGTTTTCTTTCTTCTTGGATCCCTACTATCAGTCAGTCACTCAGTTGTGTCCAACTCTGTGACCCTCATGGACCGCAGCACACTAGGCTTCCCTGTCCATCACCAACTTCCAGAGTTTACTCAAACTTATGTCCATTGAGTCAGTGATGCCATCCAACCATCTCATCCTCTGTTATCCCCTTCTCCTCCTGCCTTCAATCTTTCCCAGTATCGGGGTCTTTTCCAATGAGTCAGTTCTTTGCATCAGGTGCCCAAAGTTTTGGAGCTTCAGCTTCAGCATCAGTCCTTCCAATGAATATTCAGGCCTGATTTCCATTAGGATTGACTGGTTGGATCTTCTTGCAGTCCAAGGGACTCTCAAGAGTCTTCTCCAACACCGCAGTTCAAAAGCATCAATTCTTTGGTGCTCAGCTTTCTTTGTGGTCCAACTCTCACATCCATACATGACTATTGGAAAAACCATAGCTTTGACCAGACAGACCTTTGTCAGCAAAGAAATGTCTCTGCTTTCTAATATGCTGTCTAGGTTGGTCATAGCTTTTCTTCCAAGGAGCAAGCGTCTTTTAATTTCATGGCTGCAGTCACCATCTGCAGTGATTTGGGAGCCAAAAAAAAGTCTCTCACTGTTTCCATTGTTTCCCATCTATTTGCCATTAAGTTCTGGGACTGGATGCCATGATCTTAGTTTTCTGAATGTTGAGTTTTAAGCCAGTTTTTTTTCACTCTCCTCTTTTACTTTAATCAAGAGGCTCTTTAGTTCATTTTCTGCCATAAGGGTGTTTATATATACATAACATAAGTGTGTAGATATACATGTTTATGGGCTTTCCAGGTGGCATTAGTGGTAAAGAACCTGCTTGCCATTGCAGGAGACTTAAGAGACGTGGGTTCAATCCCTGGGTTGGGAAGATCCCCTAGAGGAGGGCATGGCAGCCCACTCCAGTATTCTTGCCTGGAGAATCCCCATGGACAGAGGAGCCTGGAGAGCTACAGTCAACAGTGTTGCCAAGAGTTGGACACGACTGTAGTGACTGAGCATGCATACGTGTATTTGTTGTTGTTGTTCCTTCGGTCAGTTGTGTTTGACTCTTTGCGACCCCATGGACTGCAGCAGGCCAGGCTGTCCTGTCCCTCACCATCTCCCAGAGTTTGCTCAAACTCACATCCATTGAGTCAGTGATTCCATCCAACTACCTCATCCTCTGTGCTCCCCTTCTCCTCCCACCTTCAATCTTTCCCAGCATCAGAATCTGTTCCAAAGAGTCAGTTCTTAGCATCAGGTGGCCAAAGTATTGGCACTTCAGCTCCAGCATCAGTCCTTCCAGTGAATATTCATCATTGATTTCCTTTAGGATTGACTGGTTTGATCTCCTTGCTATCCAAGGGACTGGCAAGAGTTTTCTCCAGAAACACAGTGCAAAAGCACCAATTCTTCAGTGCTCAGCCTTCTTTATGGTCCAACTCTCACACACACAATTGACTACTGTGTAGCTTTGACTATACAGACTTTGTCAGCAAAGATATCTCTGCTTTTTAATATGCTGTCTACATTTGGAATAGCTTTTCTTCCAAGGAGCGAGCATCTTTTAATTTCATGGCTGCAGTAAAATATATAAATATTTAAAAATATATACATATGTTATATATTTAAATTTGTGAGTCTCTATCTCCAGTGTGACACCACATCTAAAGCTCAGGAATATAAAATTCATTTCTTCTTGGTTCTCTGTCATCTTATCTAGTCAATATATTCATAACCAAAGCTAATGTTTTCACCACTCTCAAGTCAATCTCTACTTTCTTTACTCCCACTATTCTTGGAATCAATCATTCTTCTTCCCTCTGTTCACACTCACTTGTAAGTAATGTTTATTTTACTTTTTACCTTATTTTTCACTCTCCTTGCCACAGCCTGAGTTCAAACATTCATGATTCCCCATCTAATTAATCAGAATAGTCACTGTGCATAATGATTTTTCTTTTATTTCAAACACATATCTTTTGTACATAATTAAAATGGTTTATCATAAAATTAGAAAGTATAGTTAAACAAAAATAAATAAACAAGCTAAAGATAACCCTTAAATTCCACTGCTCTATTTGTTATATAGGATTTGTTTAATCTCATTTAGCTAACACAACTTTCTAGACCTTTTGATCAGTCTTTTTCCAAGTTATGAATATGTGTATGTGTGCATGTATAGGAGAGAGTGAGAGAGAGAGAGAGAGGCACCGTGCTAGGCAGTTTACATATATCATCTTCTCAAATACTCACAAACTTCCATGAGGCAAATATGATTATTCTCATTTTACAGATGAATAAATTGGGTCTCGGAGACTCCTACAACATTATGTAGCTAGTTAAATGGAGGAACAGAAGAAGTCTGATAAATCCCAAGGTTTGTGCCTTCATCACCATATGATAACGCAACCATGGGAGCACATTGTGCACACAAGAAATGTGACTACTTTATGCTTGTTATTGCTGATAAGTCGCTAAGTCATGCCCAACTCTTTTGTGACCCCAGGGACTGTAGCCGGCCAGGCTCCTCTGTCTATGGAATTTTCCAGGCAAGAACACTGGAGTAGATTGCATTTCCTTCTCCAGGGGATCTTCCTGACCCAGGGATTGAAACCGCAGCTCCTGCCATGTCTCCTGCATTAGCAGGTGGACTTTTTACCCCTGAGCCACTGGGGAGGCACAGATTAAATATTCATTTTACAAGCATGGATTCACAGTGCATATTATATCTAACCAAATACTAGGAATTCCCTGCTGGACCCACGGTTAAGAATCCACCTTGCAGTGAAGGGGATGTGGGTTCAATCCCTGGTGAGGGGTCTAAGATCCCACAAGCCGACGAGTAAGCTCGTGCACTCTGGAGCCCTTGCACCACAGTCCATGCACCACAAAGAAGATCCTACGTGCTGCAGCTAAGATGACACAGCCAAGTAAATAAATATTTTTTAAATGTAATTTCAATATTTTTGTATCAAATATATATTTATAATTTTAATAAGAGTCCATTGAATGGCTGCTTTTATCTAACTCTCTATTGATAGGTATTTTGTTATTTTCATTTTTGCACTGTAAGAAAAAAATTTCAGTAATATTTGTATATATCTATCTTTATGGATGGAGGGATTGCAAGTATTTTTTATGCTTCTGTGAAATTCTCCACGTTTAAAACACACACATATAGTCTGTGGATTCAACACACACACACACACACACACACACACACACACATTGTGGACTGGCAGCAAAGGGGGCAAGAGAATGAAGGGACGTCATGGTCAGGGCCCAGGGCCAGGTCATATTTTCACAGACCACAGAGGAGCAAGAGATTTATAAATTCAAACCTGATTTATTTATAAATTCAAACCTCCCCATGGTGTTATAGTGTTAAAGTTTTAAGAAAGAAGAAGAAAGGAGACAATCCTAGCCTAGTGGTTGCCTAATCTATGCTTGAATAATTGCAGAAGTAAGGAGTTTGTTATTTTTCCAAAATCCCAATTGAGTTCATGCCCATCTTTAAGATTCTGGGGACCCAGAGCAAGAAGCCCACATACTATGTGCCTAAATATTTAAAATAAATCCTTTAGGCTAAAAAAAACTATGCTTTTTCCCCCTCCTCTTGGCACCATCCGATACTATGAGGTATCTGGCCTGTCTGTGTGTGGACATCTTGCCCACAAGTCTGAGGTTTGAATATTTCTGCCATGGCGTCCCCAGGCTTTGATGCATACGTTAGAAAGGAAACTCTTAGAAAAGGCTTGTGAATATGCATAAGGATGAGATTATTTCCAACTGGTGGAACGTTTTCATGCAAGTAGGGCATTTAAGATATGAACTCCCAACAGTGGAATGGGAAAGAAGGGAGGAAATATATATGAGGTGTGGACAGAAGTGAAGGAGAGATTGAATGCTGGTGTGAGTGAGAAAATGGTGTGGTGAGGAAGCTGGTGGGGATTTTGTGAGACAAGGGCCTATGGTTGATTAGGAGGACCTAAACTGATGTAAGGAGGTAGAACTTTATCCTGCAGGTAGTGGCAAGTTTTTGAATTTGTGAGCATGAAAATGACACAATTGGTTAGATCTGTATTTTAGGTCACCAACTTCAGTAGCAAAATCGAAGGTGAATTTTAGTTAGTTATTGACCAATAGAGAAGCTGAATAGTCTTTCAAATTTCCTGCCTCTGAAACTTAACTTCACAACTCCCTCATGTGCATGCTAAGTCACTTCAGTCATATTTGACTCTGTTTGACCCTATGGACCGTAGCCCATCAGACTCCTCTGTCCATGGGGATTCTTCAGGCAAGAACACTGGAAGTAAAGTCGCTCGGTCATGTCCGACTCTTTGCGACCCCATGGACTGTAGCCTACCAGGCTTCTCTGTCCATGGGATTTTCCAGGCAAGGGTACTGGAATGGGTTGCCATTTCCTCCTCCAGGGGATCTTCCTGACCCAGGAGTCGAACCTGCATTGCAGACGGATGCTTTACCCTCTGAGCCACCAGGGAAGGCCAAGAATACTGGAGTGGGTTGCTATTTCCTCCTCCAGGGGATCTTCCCAACCCAAGGATCAAACCAGCATCCCTTAGGTGTTCTGTATTGGCAGATAGCTTCTTTACCTCTAGCACCACCTGGAAAGCCCCAATTCTTTCACAGTAGTGGAATAAAAATTATTAGTTGGAAAGTAGACTGTCATGTGTAGAAAAACAAATGGTGAGTTTAATGCTGGCCCCTAGGTCTACCATTATACAACACATATAGCAGAGGAATAGCAGCATTATCTCAGCAGACACTTGCCTTCAGAAAGATGTCCAGACCTGTTAATGCAGAACCCATATGATGTCATAAAAGATGTTTTGGTTTTCGGAGTTTTGGCAATAGGTTTTTTTGGTGTGTGTATGATATCGAATACACAGATGTTGAAAATCTGAACCCTGCTTACTATCTACAGTATTTGGTGAGGGGCAGAGAGCAACAGTTTTCAGTATGACTCTGTCCTGAAGGAGCTGTTAAAAAGCAGAAAGAGGGAGAGAGAGGTAAAGACAGTTACTTTTGGGATCTAATTTGGGAACCTGGAGAACATTGCAAAACAAAATCTGTGTACACGCGGGGAAAGTAAAATATCTAGCAATTATATTGTGTTACTCTAGGCATAATTGTGGACTTTAAAAAGGCACATATTATTTATAAGGAACACTATAATTATATTCATTCCATGAAATGCATTATTTCCTAGACTACCTGCAATAACTCCTTTGAGGCTGTCTGTGAAAGGTCAAATTATTGTTCTAATTTTGGTCTGTTGACCACAACACAGAGCTGAGGGCTGGTGGCAGTCTTCACTGCCTCTCAAATAGGCACAATCACATGTCACAAGGAAATGTCAGGATATTTTTAGGGCGAAGTCCAGATATTGCATATAAAGCTTCTCAATTTTAAAAAAAGGCACGTGATTTGGGTTTGTTGTCTTATCTATTTACTTTGTGAAATTGAATGCAGAGCTGTTGGAGATGTTGGTGTTGCCCTCCCTCAATTTATATTCTTACTGATGACGTCAGTGACATTTCCTTTTTTCTTTGCTCTGGTTATCCAGCCCTTCGCTCTGCCTCACAGCTTTTCCTCCTGACCCCTTCTCTATCTTCTCTGCTTGTCATATTTCCTGGCCTGCTCACAAAGGAAGATCAATGAAGCAAAAGCTGACCATCAAGAAACTTGGATTTTTATAATCTCAGCTCAGTCACTGACTAACTGCATTAACACTGGGCAAACCCTATTACCTTCCTTACCCTAAATTTCTTTCATCATTACAAAGTGGAGTATGAAACAGGTGACCTCCAAGGTACCCTTCAACTCTGACATGTGTAACTCTACCAAACCTGGAAAGTAATTACTATAACAGTTGTAAGAAGTATAATTAAAGGAAAACTGCTCAAAAATATGAAGTGCTTTTTTGGTAATACTACAGAGATATCATGAATGCTGTAGAACACTCCATGTGAATTAATTTTGTTATATTTTTATGAAGGTCTTTTCTCCCCCTACCCCCCAAACTATTTGTCAATGGGGAAATGTACTCTATTTTTTTCCTTTAATCACCATATGTTACTGTATTCAAAATTTAAGGTCACTCTGGCCACTAATAATATATGCTAACATTTCTCGTGGAAGAATATTCAGAGAGTTGGTAGGTACTGCAGTTATTAAATCCCATGGATAATTGATTGGCTATATAACAGACTCTGTTCTCCATCAAATAATAAATGAAGAGCAGTTATCCAGAAATTAAACATTTTGCAGAACATTGATTACTACAAAGAAATTGAGATTTGGAAGGCAAGACCTGAGTTTCAGTTCTGGATTCAACAATTCTTAGTTTGTACCCAAATCCAGTTGGGTCCAACTGACTCAGAATCATAGCATTATATTAACTCATTGAGGAAAATATTCTTGAAAGAAAGCATGATGTAATTTCTAGCCAGAAATAAAGTAATAGCAGTATTCATGAAAAGCAAAATGCATTTTAGAAAAGTTATGAAGCAGAAATCAATAGGACCAATTGGATTTGTGATCAAGGGAGTTATATTTGACTAATACAACTCCTGGTTAATAAGATTCAGGCCAGAATGATTGTGGCAGAAATAAAGTCGGAAGTCATTTGAGGAAGGGAAAAGTGGAGTAATGAGCACAGTATTAGAATATATGACTTTGAGGTGGTAGAAAAGTTATTTGTGGACATGTCTGACAGAAATTGAATGCAAAGCCTGGCAGTATATGTTGAGGTGCTATTTGTGCAGAAGCCTTTTCAGTAGATCTCTGAGAGCATAGAGCACAGATTTTTAGACTTTAGTGGGAATGAGAATATTTTGGAGTTGGTGGTTCTGACCTCAGAGGTTCTAATTCAGTAGATTTAGAAATCCACATGGGACAAAGACATTCATATATTCTACTAGCACTCCTAGGATTTTTTATGCAGAAAGTCTGTGTGCTACATTTTAGGGCAGTGGTTCTTAAGCTTTAACATGCATCAGAATTAACTGACAGGCTTGTTAAACTACAGATTGCTGGGCCTCACTTCTATGAATTCTGATGCAGCAGACCATGGGGCCAGACAAATTACTACTCTAACAAGGCAAATCCTGATGCTGCTAGTCAGGGGAGCATGTTTTGAAAATGCCTGCCTTATGGTGCATTGATTTCACTGACACAGAATTTAAAAGAGATTCAGGAGCAGAATTCTGGAAAGCAATTACATTCAGTGGCAGCACAAAGAAGGGGTGCATGCTTATAAGCCCAGAGGAAAGCACCACAGGAGGAAGGCGGCTGGAAGATGCAAGTGAGTGAGGGACTAGGAAAGGGAGCAGTGGTCTGGAACAGTCTAAAAGGATGCAGGTAAGTCATAGGAAGAGAGAGTCTTTAAAATGAAGGTCATATCACTTGACGGCATCAAATCTACAACTACACATAGAGCAACTTTCACTGAAATGGACCTGAAGACAAGCAGACCGGTACAGACTCTCTACAACTGAGGTTGTAAAGAAAGAACCACGCTGGGCTTGATAGGAGGGGAGAAGTGATCTAGTTGGGACCTGAACTCCCGGTGGGTGACGCAAAGAAAATAGGAGCATCATAGGCTCAGAGAATCCCCCCCGGGGACTGAGGAGTTCAAGGCACACACTAGGCACAGCAATCAAGGGATCTGACACCAGGAAGACAAGCCCCTTAGTTGGTTTGCAAACCAGAGAGATTTACGAGAGGGTTGTAAGAAACCCAGAATCTGTTCTCAGAGAGCATGCATAGTCTTGCTTCCTCCTGGGAACACTGGAGCCTATATTGAAAATTGCCTCCCGTTCTGGCCAGCTTGCAGGACCACCTGGACATGACCTCCAGCACAATTGGGCTCCTGCTCCAATATCTCCTGCTTTCCTGCTAAGATGGAGGCAGCCATTGCCAGGAAGACTGTGCATATTTGAAAGGAATGGAATTGACCTGGGCCCTGACCCTGCCTCTGACCAGAGTAGGAGTCTGTGTAGCCTTGGGAGGGAGTGGAACCAGCTCCAGGGTGGAGGCCATCACCACAGGTATGCGCATCCACATGCAGACCTGGGAACATGTGGAAACAGCTCAGTAGTGTGATTCCAGCCCCTTCAGTCCTGACCTGGTCTCGAACAAAGATGGTGCACCTGGGAAATAGTAAAGCGAGTGCAAAAGTGCAGCCCCAGGATCTCAGGCCCCAGCTGTAGCCTCAATCATCATGGAGATGGCTATCACATCTGGGAGGAAATCCAACACCCTCCACGCTCCTGCTCCAGCTCCTTGGGCCCTGGCCCCACACCTGATAGGGCAGTGGTTGCCCTCTAGCCCTAGCTCATACCTGGCTCTGACTCTAGCCCTTCTGAATCCAGGCCAACCTCCCAGCAAGATGGTTGCCAGATCACCAGGAGGGAAGATTCAGTCTGAGATCATTTCAGATTCAGCTGTCCTGCCAAAGCTGCTGGGCATACATACGCTGCAAAGGGATGCTCCCACACAAGGATATGCCTTCAAGACTGGGGTAGATAACTGTTTCACCTAATTTCATAGAGACAGAGAAAAGTAAACAAAATGAGAAGAGATAAGCATATGTTTCAAATGAAAGAGCAAGGAAAAAACCCTGAAAAACCCTAATGAAAGAGAGATAAATAATTTACTTGATAAAAAGTTGAAAGAAATAGCAATAAGAATGTTAAGTGACTTGGAAAAACGGTATATGTGCAAGTGAGAATTTCAACAAAGAACTAGAAAATATAAAAAAGAACCAATGAGAACTGAAGAATACAGTGAAAGTGAAAGTGTTAGTTGCTCAATCATGTCTGACTCTTTGTGACCCCATGGACTGTAGTAGCCTGCCATACTCCTCTGTCCATGGAATTTTCCAGGCAAGAAGACTGCAGTGGGTAGCCATTCCCTTCTCCAGGGGTTCTTCTCAACCCAGAGATTAAATCCAGGTCTCCTGCGTTGCAGGCATATTCTTTACTATCTGAGTCACCAGGGAAACCTTATAACTGAAATGAAAAAATATGGTAAAACAGAAGAAGGGGAAGGGGATTAAGAGATACAAACTACTATACACACACACACACACACACACACACATATATATATATATAATAAGTAAGATACAAGGATGTATCTTTATACTAACTTTAAATGAAGTATAGCCTATAAAAATTTCCAACAATTATGTTACATACCTGAAATTAATATAAACTTGTAAATCAACTGTACTTCACAATTTAAAAAGTTGAAAACAGGTGCTCAACATCAGTAATTATTAGGAAAATGTTAATCAAACCAAAAATAAGATAACTGCAACATACCTAAAGTAGATCTAAAATTTAAAAAACTGAAAAGTTTTTTTAGTATTCACATGGATGTGGATCATTTGGAACTCTCATATACTGCTGGTGACAATGTAAGACAGTATAACCATTTTAGAAAGTGGAATGGCAGATCTCTATAAAGTTAAACATGTACCTACCATATGACCCAAACAAAAACCTATACATATTTATAGCAGATTTGCTTGTAATAGTAACAAGTGGAAACAAATAGGTATCATTCAACAGGTAACTAGAAAAGTAAAACTGAGGTACATCCATACAATGGAATACTGTACAGCAATAAGAAAAATGAACTATAAATTCATGTGTAAACATAGATGAATCTGAAATGCATTTTGCTAAGTGAAAGAACTCAGATCTGAATGGCTACACCGTATATTACAATTATATGACATTCTGCAAAAGGAAAAACTATAGGAAGGAAATCAAGTCCAAACAAATGATGTCTGGAACCATTGGGTGGGCAGAAGAGTTGTCTTTAATGGTGTAGCACATGGGAATTTGGAGGCAGGGGGGCTGGGCGTGGGTTGGGGATCAGAACTCTTCTCTATGGATCCATGGTAAATACATGACACCACACATTTGTAGATCCTTCAGATGTATACATCACAAAAATAAACAACCACTACTGCACATTACCAGAAATTCAACAAGGAAGAGAATAAAGATGGAATACAGGCTATACAGAAAGGAAAAAAAAAATGGAGGCCATTGTTAACTAATTGGATGTCAGAAGAAAAGATGTCAAAATTAGAGTTGTTTTTTTTTTTAAATAAAGAGAGGGGAGAAATCTTCAACTACTTGTTCCACTGAGAAATCCTTGTTTTCTTTCTTTTCTCTGGTGCATTTGTTGTAAAAATTTCCATTGCATGTTTGGTCAGCTCCTAATATGGCTAATGAGTACCTCAAGTAACTAAAACCTTCTCAGAATAAAAGTATCAACACCATATGGGGTTTCCAGGTGGTACTACTGGTAAAGAATCTGCCTGCCAGTGCAGGAGACATATATCCAGGGTTTATCCCGAGTCAGAAAGATCCCCTGGAGAAGAGAATGGCATCCCATTCCAGTATTCTTGTCTAGAAAATCCCATGAACAGAGGAGCCTGATGGGCTACAGCCCATGGGGTCGCAAAGAATTGGACATGACTGAGCAAATGAGCATAACCCCATGTGTTATCCTATGTTTTCCCACCTAAGCTCTCTTTCACATTTTTCATGTTCCCAAATCCATTTTTGAAATTGCCTAGCATATCCATTATATCTCCCCAAGACTCTCAGTGGATAATTGGACAGCCTCTTTCAATATCTTGAATATGGATACTTTTGTTTTATTTGCCAGTGTACAGAATCGAACAACTGATTCTCTATCATCCTCCAAAATTGAGCAATGAGGTTGTTTTTAGTATGATCAAGAACTTAGGGATTTGAAAATATTTTTATGTTTTTATCAATTAAAGTATTGTTTTCTTGATATTAAAATTATCACATTTTTTCTTTTTTAACAAATTATTTATTTTAATGGAGGATAATTACAATATTGTGATGGTTTTTGCTCTACATCAACATGAGTTGGCCATAAGCATACAGCTGTCCTCTACCTCCTGAACCTCCTTCCCACCATCCTCCCCACCCCATTCCTCCAGGTTGTCACAGAGCACCAGCTTTGGCTTTGGGTTCCCTGTGTCATAGATCAGACTCCCACTGGCTCTCTGTTTTACATATGGCAATGTATATGTTTCAATACTATTCTTTATATTATTACATTTTTGTCCAGTAGGAAATACTTCAAATTGGACATGTCCTGCTGGTTGTTGTTCAGTCGCCAAGTCATGTCTGACTCTTTGCGATCCCATGGATTGCAGCACACCACGCTTCCCTATCCCTCACTATCTCTCAGAGTTTGCCCATGTTCATGTTCATTGAGTCATGCTCAACGGACTTAATTGAGTATATTGGTGATGCTATCCAATGACTTCATCTTCTTCTTCTGCCTCAACCTTTCCCAGCAACAGGGTCTTTACCAGTGATTCAGTTCTTTGCATTAAGTGGCCAAAGTATTGGAGCTTCACCTTCAACATCAGCCTTCCAATGAATATTCAGGGTTGATCTCCTTTAGCATTGACTGGCTTGATCTCACAGTCCAAGGGACTCTCAAAAGTCTTTTCCAGCACCACAGTTCAAAGCATCAGTTCTTTGGTGCCAGCATTCTTTATGGTCCAACTCTCACATCCATACATGCCCACTGGAAAAATCATAGTTTTGACTCTACAGACCTTTGTCAGCAAAGTGATGTCCTTGCTTTTAATTCTAGGTTGGTCATAGCTTTTCTTCCAAGGAACAAGCATCTTTTAATTTCATGGCTGCAGTCACCATCCACAGTGATTTGGGAGCCCAAGAAAATAAAGTCTGTCACTGTTTCCATTGTTTCCCCATCTATTTATTAAGTGATGGGTTGGTTGCCATGATCTTAGCTCTTTGAATATTGAGTTTTAAGCCAGTTTATTCTCTCTCCTCTTTCACCTTCATCAAGGAGCTCTTTAGTTCCTCTCTGCTTTTTTCTATCAGGGTGATGTCATCTGCATATCTGAGGTTATTGATATTTCTCCCTTAAATCTTAATTCCAGCTTGTGATTCACCCAGCCTGGTATTATGGCCTCTGCATATAATTTAAATAAGCAAGGTGGCAATATATACCCTGACATACTTCTTTCCCAATTTTGAACCAGTCCATTGTTCCATGTCTGGTTCTAACTGTTGCTTTTTGACCTGCATACATGTTTCTCAGGAAGCAGGTAAGGTAGTTACAAGGTTTAAACAGTTACAAGCTGGAAATAATAGGGTGTTCAGAATTATAGGAAGTTTTCTATTCTCTTTTTGAAGCACCCTCCTTCTGTTTCCAATACCTAATTTTTCTTTAACTCATCTAGATGATTTTTCTCAGTCTTTTTAAATGTTGATTTTCCACACAATCTCAATATACACACACTCACTGGGTAATCATATCCATTCCTCTAAACTACACCCATATGACAATATATTTCAACATAAGCTACCAGCAAAGGTCTCTTTTATAAACTCTCTGTTCTTCATCACATTTTTTCATTCTTTTTTCTTTTTAAAACTTTCCCTCCCTTACACCTTGTACCTCTCTCTATCCCCTGCATCTCTGTAACCCTGTTCCACCACCATCCATGCAGATTTAAGCCAAAAATCTGGGATTCCTAGTGGAGTCCACCTCTTTTTCTCAACCCTAATGTGCGGCTCTTTGCTGAGTCATGTCAATATAAACTACTACCAGGGAGGTCTACAACACCCAAACCTCAGAGGTCTTTAACACTCCTAGTGGGTATACTGCCTTGACTCTTGGACCCTCTTTAATCTGCTGTCATACAGCAACTGGCAGAATTTTTAGAAATGCTTAAACACTGATTTCAGCCTAAACCCCAAGGCTTGTCATCTCGTTTAGAATAAAACCCAACCCTTTCTCATTGTCTTGCGGGCCTCTGTTTACTTCTCAGCCCTGATCTGCTCCAGTCTCCTCTTGTTTACACTTTGCTAGCCAAACGGCTGAGTCTCCTCAGACACATGGCCTTCCCAGGTGGCGCTAGTGGTAAAGAACTCACCTGCCAACGCTGGAGACATGGGTTTAATCCCTGGGTCAGGATGATCACCTGGAGTAGAAATGGCAACCCATTCCATTCTCCAGTCCTTGCCTGGAGAATCCCATGGATGGAGGAGCCTGGCGGGCTATAGTTCATAGGGTCGCAAAGAGTTGGATTTGACTGAAGTGACTCAGCATTCAGGCCCTCACTCCTTAGACACACCAGGCTCATTCTTCATATTGGGTCTTTGCTTTCTCCAGTGCCTCTCTTTGGAAGGTACTCCCCCCAATACCTCTTATTTCAGATAGCTGTCTTAGCAGTTTCCTCATTCATTTGGAATTTCATTTGGAATTTATTGCAAATGTTTATTAAATAATAGAATGAACAAGCAGATAAAGCTGAATAAATTCATATTTCTTTCCTTAAGTTTGTACTCCTTCAGAATTCCTCTGTATTGATGTCAGAATGAAATCAAGCACCAGGAGTAAAGGGAGAGGAAAGATAAAGAACATGAAGAAAGGGAATGCTTAGTACAACTATTGTAGTTTGAGTACTAGAAAATTTAGTGAAAAACATGTAGAAAGTAAACTGGCATGCCCTGTTGGAGTCTTATGTGAATGTTAAACTTTAGATTGTTGACAGTAACAAGGACACATGATATTTAGAATCTATAGCTTAGGCAGTTTTAATTGATATGGAGACATGCTACTGTGTGTCTAGCTCCTAACAGTGTGCTAAATATTCACTTAAGAGTTCTGTGACATGAGACATGAAAATTTGTGAAAAGAAATGAAAAATATTATTTTCATGTATATGTAATTGCATGTTAACATAATTATTAACAATTATTTGGTATTCCTTGGATAACTATAAGAAATAATGTTTTCAGGGAATTTTATAACATTTAAAGTTTTGTTCTCAATACAGTTCAGTCACTCAGTCATGTCCAGCTCCTTGCGACCTCATGGACTACAGAATGCCGAGCTTCCCTGTCCTCATCAACTCCCGGAACATGCTCAAACTGATATCCATCGAGTGGGTAATGCCATCCAACCATCTCATCCTCTGTTGTTCCCTTTTCCTCTCACCTTCAGTCTTTCCCAGCATCAGGGTCCTGTCCATTGAGTCAGTTCTTTGCATCAGGTGGCCAAAGTATTGGAGTTTCAGCTTCAACATCAGTCCTTCCAATGAACACCCAGGACTGATCTCCTTTGGGATGGACTGGTTGGATCTCCTTGCAGTTCAAAGGACTCTCAAGAGTCTTCTCCAGTACCACAGTTTGAACTGCATAAATTCTTTGGCGCTCAGCTTTCTTTATAGTCTGACTCTCACATCCATACATGACTACTGGAAAAACCATAGCTTTGATTAGATGGACCTTTGTCAGCAAAGTAATATCTCTGCTTTTTAATATATTGTCTAGGTTGGTCATAACTTTTCTGCCAAGGAGCAAGGATCTTTTAATTTCATGGCTGCAGTAACCATCGGCAATTATTTTGGAGGCCCCCCACCCCCAACACCGCAAAGTAGTCTCTCACTGTTTCAATTGTTTCCCATCTATTTTCCATGAAGTGATGGGACCAGATGCCATGATCTTCACTGTTCGAATGTTGAGTTTTAAACCAACGTTTTCACTCTCCTCTTTCACTTTCATTAAGAGGGTCTTTAGTTCTTCACTTTCTGGCATAAGGGTGGAGTCATCTGCATATCTGAGTTTATTGATATTTTTCCCAGCAATCTTGATACCAGCTTGTGCTTCATCTAGCCTGGCATTTCACATGATGTACTCTGCATGTAAGTTAAATAAGCAGGGTGGCTATATACAGCCTTGATGTACTCCTTTTCCAATTTGGATCCAGACTGTTTGTTCCATGTCCAGTTCTAACTGTTGCTTCTTGAACTGCATACAGATTTCTCAGGAGGCAGGTAAGGTGGTCTGGTATACCCATCTCTTGAAGAATTTTCCACAATTTGTTGTGATTCACACAGTCAAAGGCTTTGGCATAGTCAATAAAGCAGAAGTATATGTTTTTCTGGAACGCTCTTGTTTTTTCAGTGATCCAATGGTTGTTGGCAATTTGATCTCTGGTTCCTCTGCCTTTTCTAAATCCACCTTGAACACCTGGAACTTCATAGTTGACATACTGCTGAAGCCTGGCTTGGAGAATTTTGAGCATTACTTTGCTAGCATGTGAGATGAGTGCAATAGTTTGAAAATTCTTTGGCATTGCCCTTCTTTGGTATTGGAATGAAGACTGACCTTTTCCAGTCTTGTGGTCACTGTTGCATTTTCCAAATTTGCTGGCATATTGAGTGCAGCATGTTCACAGCATCATCGTTTAGGATTTGAAATAGCTCAACTGGAATTCCATCACCTCTACTAGCTTTGTTTGTGGTGATGCTTCCTAACGCCCACTTGACTTTGCATTCCAGGATGTCTGGCTAGGTGAGTGATCACACCACCATGATTATCTGGGTCATGAAGATCTATTTTCTACAGGTCTTCTGTGTATTCTTGCCACCTCTTCTTAATATCTTCTGCTTCTGTTAGTTCCCTTCCATTTCTGTCCTTTATTGTGCCCATCTTTGCATGAAATGTTCCCTTGGTATCTCTAATTTTCTTGAAGAGATCTCTAAATGCTTCCCATTCTATTGTTTTTCTCTATTTCTTTGCATTGATCACCGAGGAAGACTTTATCTCTCTGTTGCTATTCTTTGGAACTTTGCATTCAAATGGGTATATCTTTCCTTTTCTCCTTTGCCTTTAGCTTCTCTTCTTTTCTCAGCTATTTGTAAGGTCTCCTCAGACAACCATTTGCCTTTTTGCATTTCTTTTCCTTGGGGATGGTCTTGATCACTGTCTTCTCTACAATGTCATGAACTTCCAACCATAGTTCTTCAGGCACTCTGTCTAGCAGATCTAATTCCTTGAAACTATTTGTCACTTTCGCTGTATAATTGTAAGGGATTTGATTTAGGTTATACCTGAATGATCTAGTGGTTTTCCCTACTTTCTTCAATTTAAGTCTGAATTATGCAATAAGGAGTTCATGATCTGATCCACAGTCAGCTCCCAGTCTTGCTTTTGCTGACTGTATAGAGCTTTTCCATCTTTGGCTGCAAAGAATATAATCAATCTGATTTAGGTATTGACCATCTGGTGATGTCCATGTGTAGAGTCTTCTCTTGTGTTGTTGGAAGAGGGTGTTTGCTATGATAAGTGCATTCTTTTTTCAAAACTCTGTTAACCTTTGCCCTGCTTCATTTTGTACTCCAAGGCCAAATTTGCCTATTACTCCAGGTATCTCTTGACTTCCTACTTTTGCATTCCAGTCCCCTATGATGAAAGGGACATCATTTTTGGTGTTAGTTCTAGAAGATCTTGTAGGTTTTCATAGAACTGGTCAGCTTCAGCTTTTTCAGCATTACTGGTTGGGGGATAGACTTGAATTACAGTGATATTGAATGGTTTGCCTTGGAAACAAGCAGAGATCATTCTGTCATTTTTGAGACTGCATCCAAGTACTACATTTTGGATTCTTTTGTTGACTGTGAGGGCTACTCCATTTCCTCTAAGGGATTCTTGCCCACAGTAGTAGATATAATGGTCATCTGGATTAAATTCTCCCATTCCAGTCCATTTTAATTCACTGATTCCTACAATGTCAATGTTCATTCTTGCTATCTCCTGTTTGACCACTTCCAATTTACCTTGATTCATGGACCTAACATTACAGGTTCTTACGCAGTATTGTTCTTTACAGTATCAGACTTTACTTCCATCAACAGTCACATCTATAATCAGGTGTTGTTTTGGCTTTGGCTCCATCCCTTCATTCTTTCTGAAGTTACTTCTCCACTGATCTCCAGTAGCATATTGGACACCTACTGACCTGGGGAGTTCATCTTTCAGTGTCCTATCTTTTTGCCTTTTCATACTGTTCATGGGGTCCTCAAGGCAAGAATACTGGTTTGCCATTCCCTTCTCCAGTGGACCACATTTTGGCAGAACTGTCCACAAGGATCCGTCCATCTTGGGTGGTCCTACACGGCATGGCTCATAGTTCCATTAAGTTAGGCAAGGCTGTGGTCTATGTGATCAGTTTGATTAGTTTTTGGTGATTTTGGTTCTTTATCTGTGAGTTTTGTTCTCCTGTCTTCTTGAAACAGAGCAGGACCATATGGTCCTTGCACACACAACCAACCCCCCTCCCTCCCCACCCCACACATACCATGTCCTCTGTCTGCCTTTTACCTGTGGAAAACTTTAGTCAAAGAATAAGTTTAATCAAAGAAGTGTGAAATGCTTGAACAAAGGAAAACAGACAAAGGAGATGAAATAATAATAATACAGTCATTAGGCATAGTCAAGCACCTTTAGCTCTTTCTCAGTGGCTAAAGATAATATTCTGAGTCATGTCCTGTGAGTCATCTTATAGATACTGAAACGCCAGTTGGAGAAATTAACTACATGATGACCAGACTGTACCCAGGACATGAGCTGCCACAATTCTGAGAATTGACCACAAAGCAATGGGAACAAATGGACCCTCAAACTGAAGAGTAATTGTATCTGAACCAATCAAGATGATGCTGGTCAGATCACTGATGACCAATTTGGAGTTGACTGTCGGAGATGACTATGCTGTTTCTGCATGGAACACCCTTCCCTCACTCTGTCTATAAAAGCTCTGACCCCTGGCTTGTCAAGGGAGGGGAATTGGCCTTTGGATAGATGTCTGTCTCCACCCCATTCGCTGACCAGTGCTTACATCTGAAATAAAGCAAAGTTTCCTTTCCATCAACTTGGCCTGTTTATTGGCAGTGAGCATCTAAACCCACAAATTCCTTTTGGTAACAATTTTTCCTCTGTTATTTCTGATGAGGAATTATGGAAAAATTGTTGTCCCCTTCCCTGGTGGCTCAGATGGTAAAGCGTCTTGTTTACAATGCGGGTGACCTGGGTTTGATCCCTGGATTTGGAAGATACTCTGGAGAAGGAAATGGCAACCCACTCCAGTACTCTTGCCTGGAAAATCCCATGGCTGGAAGAGCCTGGTAGGCTACAGTCCATGGGATTGCACAGAGTAGGAAATGACTGAAGCAACTTAGCAGCAGCAGCATATATAATGTATAATATTTTCTCCAGATGCTTTTACTGCATTTTTTTTTCTGATTAAAAAAATTGTTTTTTTAGCAGTGTGACTGTGATGTCCCTAAACATATGGTTTTCTTTGCACTTATTCTACTTGGAGTGTACTGAGCTTTTTGAATCCATATATATATATTTATAAAACTTGAGAATTTTAAATTTATTATTTCTTCAAACTTTTTTTTCTATTCTATTATCTCCTCTCCCTCTGGAACTTCAATTATACATGTTAGCTACTTTGTTTTCTTTCTATAGACCCTGATCATTTGGTTTCATTCTTTTCTTCTGTTACTCAGATTGGATATAATTTGAATGATCTGTCTTTCAGTTTGCTGGGTCCTTTCCATTACGGTATCCTTTCTGCTTTCAGCCTATCTGGTATATTTTTCATTTTTCACGTTTTTTCATTTTAGAATTTACATTTGGTTTAATTTTATAGTTTCAATTCCTTTGCTCATATTTTCTATCTTCTTATTCATCACAAGCATATTTTCCTTTACATCACTGAGCAGAGTTGTAACAGCAGGCATAAAATTTTTGTCTACTAATTCTCACACATAGGTTATCTTGGAAATAGTTTCTGTCGATTTTTTTTTTTTCCTCTTGAGAACTGTTGATATGTTCTTGATTCTTCATTTGTAAAGTGATTTGGCATTATATTCTATACATTTTGCATATTATGTGTTGTGGCTCCAAATTCTGTTACTTCCTTATGAGAAATGTTGATTTTTGTTTGTTTGATGTTTATTTTTTTAAAATGTTTGCTGGTTAAGCAGACAGTTAACTTGTTTGGATTAAAATGGAAAACTCTTTCTCTTGGGTGAAAGCTCCAGTTTCAAGCATATTCCCTTATTATTAGGTGGGTGAATTTTGGTTGCATGGTTCAGGGGTTACAGAGATTTGAGCACAGTTATAGAGAGAAGTTGTAGCTCAGTTGGTAAAGAATCTGCCTGCAAGGCAGGAGACCCAGGTTTGATTCCTTGGGTTGGGAAGATCCCCTGGAGAAGGAAATGGCAACCCATTCCAGTGTTCTTGCCTGGAGAATCCCGTGGATGGAGAAGCCTGGTAGGCTACAGTCCATGGGGTCACAAGAATCAAACACAACTGTGCAACTAGAGCGAGAGAGAGAGAGAGAGAAGCTGAGGGTCCTCTCTATCTTATCTCTATTTTTCAAATTTCCCCCTTTACTATCCAGTTGCTTTAGTTTCCTAAATTCTTTCTTATATTCAGTCTACAAGGACTATCTATAGGTTTTCAATAAATAGTTTTAGTAAATCCATTAGATACTGAGTGCCTTAACCCTTGGGTTAAAAGTCAAAAGAACAGGAAAGACTACAGTAGTCTCCCTTCCTTCTGTCAAGCGCTGATTTCCTTCTTCTGTTTGACCGCTCTACAGCAACTTCAGGTATATTATTTTCTGTCTGTTTATTTGTTTTATTTTGTTTTTGCACAGAGTTTATAGTTGGTATCTGCAGGAGATTCAATATAATAGAGATGTATTTAGCTATCCTGGAAGTGGAGTTTTAAGGGATATTCTTTTAGAAATAAAGTTTATGTAAAATTTTAATTTCCTTGATATCAAAGTGTAAGATGTATTTTAATAACAGACAATAGTTACTGTTTATTATTATCCAAAACCAAGTTGTTTTTTTTTTTTTCCTTCAAGACTTTGCCTGGACTTTTAGAATTAAAGAGTATAGATTAGTTTCATAGTTAGTTAGTTGAGTCACTCAGTCGTGTCCAACTCTTTGCGACCCCATGAATTGCAGCACACCAGGCCTCCCTGTCCATCACCAACTCCCAGAGTTCACTCAGATTCACGTCCAAATCTCATCCTCTGTCGTCCCCTTCTTCTCCTGCCCCCAATCCCTCCCAGCATCAGAGTCTTTTCCAATGAGTCAACTCTTCGCATGAGGTGGCCAGAGTACTGGAGTTTCAGCTTTAGCATCATTCCTTCCAAAGAAATCCGAGTTGATCTCCTTCAGAATGGACTGGTTGGATCTCCTTGCAGTCCAACGGACTCTCAAGAGTCTTCTCCAACACCACAGTTCAAAAGCATCAATTCTTCGGCACTCAGCTTTCTTCACAGTCCAACTCTCACATCCATACATTACCACTGGAAAAACCATAGCCTTAACTAGATGGACCTTTGTTGAGCTTATGCTTTTTCACAACTTATTAAATACTATTTTCATTGCTTGGTTTTATTCAGTGACAGTTATGTGAGGGCATAGTTCATGCCTGTGGATATGTGTTAAAGGGTAAATTAGAATATCTGCTCTCAAGAAGCTCTATTAAGAGAGCAGACCAATACATCAACAAATATTGTAACAGAGGCTATTAACTGCTATATCATCGATAGGTCCAAAATGCTTTGGGAACACATGGAAATGTAAAATTAGCTTCACCTTGTAGAGTAGGTGTGGAGGGACCAAGGAAGACACCATAGGAAAGATAATACTTATAAACCAAGTCTTGAAAGTATATAAGCACTCACGAATTTAAAAAGCTACACACACACACACACACACAATGGATGTAAAAAACTGAATAGTTTGGACTTACTTTTTAATGACTCTGTGCATACTGTGTAGCTATAAAGTCAATTGATTTAATATGCAATTAATATTTAATGAGAGAATGTGATTTCATTAGGAAGGCAATGATTTTTAATTCATTCAAAAAAACTTTTCATTTTGAAATATATATTTATAGGGAGTTGCAAAGATAATACAAAGAGTTTCTGTGTATTCTTCACCCATCTCCCAATGGTCATATCTCACATAATTATAGTACAATATAAAAACCAGAAATTTAACATTGGTGTAATGTGTGTGTGTTGGAGAAGGCAATGGCACCCCACTCCAGTACTCTTGCCTGGAAAATCCCATGGACGGAGGAGGCTGGTAGGCTGCAGTCCATGGGGTCGCGAAGAGTCCGACACGACTGAGTGACTTTAATTTCACTTTTCACTTTCACGCATTGGAGAAGGAAATGGCAACCCACTCCAGTGTTCTTGCCTGGAGAATCCCAGGGACCGGGGAGCATGGTGGGCTGCTGTCTATGGGGTCGCACAGAGTCGGACACTACTGAAGCAACTTAGCAGCAGCAGCAGCAATGTGTGTGTGTGTATGGCTCTATGCCATTTTAACACACATATAGATTTGTGTGGCCACTAAAGCATCAAGATGACAGGACTGTTCCATCACCACAAAGACCTCCCTCATGAAACTCCTTTATATCATACACACCCACCCCCGCTAACTAGCCCTAACCTCTGAAAGCCACTAATCTCTCTTCTGTCTCTATAATTTTGTCTTCTTGAGAATGCTATCCAAGTGGAATCACCGTACCGTGCCCTTATGAGACTGGCTTTCTTCACTCAGCACAATGCCCTTGAGATCCAACCAAGTTGTTGCATGTGTCTATACTTTTTGCTATATGGACTTCTCTCAAGCACAAGGTCAGTGAGGAACCTCTGGGTTCATGAACAACTAATTTAAGGCCCGTGGGCTTCAAAGTGTTTTACCACCCTGAGGTCTATACTATCCTTTTCCTGTTTCCCTCACACTTAAAAGTATTTTTACAATGAGATAATGCCAATAGGCTAATCCAACACTACAATGTATGTCCCTCTCACCCACCCTCTCTTTAATATGTAATTTTTTTTTTTTTTTACTAAATATAGTTGATTTACAATGCTGTGTTAGTTTCAGGTGTACAGCAAAGTGATTCAGTTCTTTCTCTATGTGTCTCTAACTATATCTATATCTATACTTTTTCAGATTATTTTCCATTACAGGTTATTACAAGATATTGCCTCTAGTTCCCTGTGCTATATAGTAGGCTCTTGTTGTTTATCTATTTTATGTACAGTAGTGTGTATCTGTTAATCTCAAACACCTAAATTATCCCTCCCTGCCCGCCTCCGCTTCCCCCTTTGGTTAACCATAAGTTTCTTTTCTATGTCTGTTTCTGTTTTGTAAACAAGTTCCTTTGTACAATTATTTTTAGATTGTACATATGAGTAATATGATATGATATTTGTTTGTTTGCAGTTGACTTCCTTTACTTTAGTATGAAAAGCTCTACATCCATTCATATCTCCTCCTCCCCTCTATTCTGTTCCTTCACAGCATGCCCCTCCCCACTTATAATGGAAAAGAATATGAAAATGAAAAAAAAATGTACATACCCATATATACATATATATATATGAATCACTTTGTGGGACAGCTGAAACTAACACAACATTGTAACTCACTTATACTTCAATTAAAAAAAACTGATAGATGTGAAAGGAGATATAGACAAGTCAGGTATAGAGAGTTTTAAACCTCCTTTCTCTGTAATTGGTTAAATAATTAGACAGAAATCAGTAAGACTAGAGAAGAACTCAACAAAGATATAAGCTAACAGGAGCTAAGAGAACTTAATTGAACACTGTACCCAACAACAGCAGAACACACACTCTTTTCAAGCACCTGTGGAATATACACTAAAACAGACCCTATTCTGAGTCATGAAACATACCTCAACAAATTTTAAAAGAGTTGAACCATACAAAGTATGTCCTCTGAGCACAATGGAATTAAATCACTATCAGTAACAGTTAGGTTATAGGAAAATCTACAAACATTTGGAATCTAAATAATGCACTTTGAAATAATCCATGGGTTTGAAAAGAAGTCTAAAGGGAAATAAAAATGTATATTGAATTTAATGAAAATGAGAACGCAACCTATTAACATTTAGGAACGCAGCTAAAGTAATCTTGAGAGAAACCCATATAGCAATAAATACAGATACATGCAACAACTTGGTTGGATCCCAAGGACATTGTGCTGAGTGAAGAAAGCCAGTCTCATAAGGGCACATACAATGATTCCACTTGGATAGAATTCTCAGGGAGACAGAATTATAGAGATGGAAGAGAAATTGGTGGATTTCAGAGGTTAGAGCTGGTTGGCGGGGGTGGGTGCATGTGATATAAAGGGGTTGCATGAGGGAGGTCTTTGTGGTGATGGAATAGTCCTGTCATCTTGATGCTGTAGTGGCTACACAAATCTATATGTGTGTTAAAATGGCATAGAGCCGTACACACACACACATATTATACTAATGTTAAATTTCTGTTTTTTATATTGTACTATAATTAGGTGGACTGGAATGCAAAAGTAGGAAGTCAAGAAACACCTGGAGTAACAGGCAAATTTGGCCTTGGAATACGGAATGAAGCAGGGCAAAGACTAATAGAGTTTTGCCAAGAAAATGCACTGGTCACAGCAAACACCCTCTTCCAACAACACAAGAGAAGACTCTATACATGGACATCACCAGATGGTCAACACTGAAATCAGATTGATTACATTCTTTGCAGCCAAAGATGGAGAAGCTCAATACGGTCAGCAAAAACAAGACCAGGAGCTGACTGTGGCTCAGACCATGATCTCCTTATTGCCAAATTCATACTTAAATTGAAGAAAGTAGGGAAAACCACTAGACCATTCAGGTATGACCTAAATCAAATCCCTTATGGTTATACAGTGGAAGTGAGAAATAGATTTAAGGGCCTAGATCTGATAGATAGAGTGCCTGATGAACTATGGAATGAGGTTCGTGACATTGTACAGGAGACAGGGATCAAGACCATCCCCATGGAAAAGAAATGCAAAAGAGCAAAATGGCTGTCTGAGGAGGCCTTACAAATAGCTGTGAAAATAAGAGAAGCAAAAAGCAAAGGAGAAAAGGAAAGATGTAAACATCTGAATGCAACGTTCCAAAGAATAGCAAGAAGAGATAAGAAAGCCTTCTTCAGCGATCAATGCAGAGAAATAGAGGAAAACAACAGAATGGGAAAGACTAGGGATCTCTTCAAGAAAATCAGAGCTACCAAAGGAACATTTCATGCAAAGATGGGCTCGATAAAGGACAGAAATGGTATGGACATAACAGAAGCAGAAGTTATTAAGAAGAGATGGCAAAAATACACAGAAGAACTGTACAAAAAAGATCTTCACGACCCAGATAATCATGATGGTGTGATCACTGACCTAGAGCCAGACATCCTGGAATGTGAAGTCAAGTGGGCCTTAGAAAGCATCACTACGAACAAAGCTAGTGGAAGTGATGGAATTCCAGTTGAACTATTCCAAATCCTGAAAGATGATGCTGTGAAAGTGCTGAACTCAATATGCCAGCAAATTTGGAAAACTCATCAGTGGCCACAGGACTGGTAAAGGTCAGTTTTCATTCCAATCCCAAAGAAAGGCAATGCCAAAGAATGCTCAAACTACCGCACAATTGCACTCATCTCACACGCTAGTAAAGTAAAGCTCAAAATTCTCCAAGCCAGGCTTCAGCAATATGTGAACCGTGAACTTCCTGATGTTCAAGCTGGTTTTAGAAAAGGCAGAGGAACCAGAGATCAAATTGCCAACATCTACTGGATCGTGGAAAAAGCAAGAGAGTTCCAGAAAAATATCTATTTCTGCTTTACTGACTATGCCAAAGCCTTTGACTGTGTGGATCACAGTAAACTGTGGAAAATTCTGAAAGAGGTGGGAATACCAGACCACCTGACCTGCCTCTTGAGAAACTGATAGGCAAGTCAGGAAGCAACAGTTAGAACTGGACATGGAACAATAGATTGATTCCAAATAGGAAAAGGAGTATGCCAAGGCTGTACACTGTCACCCTGATTATACTTATATTCAGAGTACATCATGAGAAACACTGGGATGAAAGAAGCACAAGCTGGAATCAAGATTGCTGGGAGAAATATCAATAACCTCAGATATGCAAATGACACCACCCTTATGGCAGAAAGTGAAGAGGAACTAAAAAGCCTCTTGATGAAAGTGAAAGTGGAGAGTGAAAAAGTTGGCTTAAAGCTCAACATTCAGAAAACGAAGATCATGGCATCCGGTCCCATCACTTCATGGGAAATAGATGGGAAAACAGTGGAAACGGTGTCAGACTTTATTTTTCTGGGCTCCAAAATCACTGCAGATGGTGACTGCAGCCATGAAATTAAAAGATGCTTACTCCTTGGAAGGAAAGTTACAACCAACCTAGATAGCATATTCAAAAGCAGAGACATTACTTTGCCAACAAAGGTTCGTCTAGTCAAGGCTATGGTTTTTCGAATGTCATGTATGGATGTGGGAGTTGGACTGTGAAGAAGGCTGAGCACTGAAGAATTGATACTTTTGAACTGTGGTGTTGGAGAAGACTCTTGAGAGTCCCTTGGAGTGCAAGGAGATCCAACCAGTCCATTTTGAAGGAGATCAGCCCTGGGATTTCTTTGGAAGGAATGATGCGAAAGCTGAAACTCCAGTACTTTGGCCACCTGATGTGAAGAGTTGACTCATTGGAAAAGACTCTGATGCTGGGAGGGATTGGGGGCAAGAGGAGAAGGGGACGACAGAGGATGAGATGGCTGGATGGCATCACTGACTCGATGGACGTGAGTCTGAGTGAACTCCAGGAGTTGGTGATGGACAGGGAGGCCTGGCGTGCTGCGATTCATGAAGTCGCAAAGAGTTGGACACGACTGAGTGACTGATCTGATCTGATCTGAGAATTAGATGAAATGTGGCCATTAGGAGAAGATGGGTGAAGAATACACAGAAACTCTTTATATTATCTTTGCAACTCTCTATAAATATATATTTTAAAATGAAAAGTTTTTTTGAATGAATTAAAAATCATTGCCTTCCCTAAAGAAATCACATCTCTCCTTAAATATTAATTGCAGTATTAAATCGATTGACTTTATAGCTACACAGTATGATCAGAGTATTAAAAGGTAAGTCCAAACTATTTATAGTTTTTACCCTCAGTGTAAATACATATAATATATTTAAATACTATATATATATAAAATGGAATATATATGTATTCTTTTTGAAATACCCTTGAAAACTTGAAGACTTCCAAGATTCATAAGTTTATATACTTTCAAGACTTGGTTTATAAATATTATCTTTTCTATGGTGTCTTCCTTGATCCCTCCACATCTAGTATACAAGCTAAAGTTAATTTTACCTTTCCTTGTGTTCCCAAGGCACTTTGGACTTATCTGTGATACATTTCACATGCAAGCAAGGTAATGCTCTAAATCCTTCAAGCCAGGCTTCAACAGTACAAGAACCAAGAACTTCCAGATGTTCAAGCTAGATATGGAACAGGCAGAGGAACCAGATACTAAATTGCCGATATCTGTTGAATCATAGAAAAAGCAAGGAAATTCCAGAAAAACATCTACTTTGGCTTCATCGACTACACTAAAGCCTTGGACTGTGTACATCACAACAAACTGTGGAAAATTCCTAAAGAGATGGGAATACCAGACCACCTTACCTGCCTCCTGTGAAACCTGTATGCAGCTCAAGAAGCAACAATTAGAACCAGACATGGAACAACAGACTGGTTCCAAATCAGGAAAGGAGTACATCAAGGCTGTATATTGTCACCTTGCTTATTTAACTTCTATGCAGAAGGCATGTTTTGTGTTAAGTCGCTTTAGTCATGTTCGACTCTTTGTGACCCCATAGACTGTAGCCCACCAGGCTCCTCTATCTATGGGACTCCCCAGGCAAGAATATTGGAGTGGGTTGCCATGCCCTTCTTCAGGGGATCTTCCCAAAATGGGGATTGAACCCATGTGTTTTGAGTGTCTTGAATTGGCAGGCAGGTTCTTTACCACTAGTGCCACCTGGAAAGCCCTATATACAGAGTACATCATGCAAAATGCTGGGCTAGATAGATCTCAGCTGGAATCAAAGTTGCTGGGAGAAATATCAATAACCTCAAATATGCAGATTATACCACCCAAATGGCAGAAAGCAAAGAGGAACTAAAGAGCTTCTTGATGAAAGTGAAAGATGGGAGTGAAAAAGCTGGCTTAAAACAACATTAAAACAACTGAGATCATGGCATCTGGTTCCATCACTTCATGGCAAATAGATGGGGAAACAATGGAAACAGTGAAAGACTTCATTTTCTTGGGCTCTAAAATCACTGTGGAAGGTGACTGCAGCCATGAAATTAAAAGATGCTTGATCCTTGGAAGAAAAGCTATGACAAACCTAGACAACATTTTAAGAAGCAGAGATATCACTTTGCTGACCAAGGTCTGTATAGTCAAAACTATGATTTCCCAATAGTAATGAATGAGTTGGACCATAAAGAAGGATGAGGGCCAAAGAATTGATGCTTTCGAATTGTAGTGCTGGGGAAGACTATTGAGAATCCTTTGAACAAGGAGGTCAAACCAGTCAATCCTAAAGGAAATCAATCCAAAATATTCATTGGCAGGACTGATGCTGAAGCTGAAGCTTCAGTACTTTGGCCACCTGATGCAAAGAGCCAACTCATTGGAAAAGATCCTGATGCTGAGAGACATTGAAGGCAAGAGGAGAAGGAGAAGACAGGATGAGATGGTTGGGTGTCATCCCTGACTCAATGGACATGACTTTGAGTAAACTCCAGGAGATGGTGAAGGACAAGGAAGCCTGATGTGCTGCAGTCCATGGGATCACAGAATTAGACATGACTTAGTGATTGAACAACAATGAAAATGATATAGCAGTTAATAACCTCTGATACAACGTTTGTGGGAGTCTTCTCTGTTAAATACTTGTCTCCTCTGTTAAATAGAGCTTCTTGAAGGTAGATACTCTAATTTACCCTTCAATGTATCCACAGGCAAAAACTATGCTCTTCTGTAATAGTCACTGAATAAGACCAAGTAATGAAATTATTATTTAATAAGCTATAGAAAAGGATAAATTATGAAACTATTGTATAATTTTTAATTCTATAAGGCCAAAAAAAATCTTGAAGTGGAAAAAGACTTTGATTTTGGGTAATTATAGGTATTAACTATTGTCTCTCATCAAAATATATTTTTAGTACTTTGATGTCAAGGAAATTAAAATTTTGAGTACATTTCATTCCTCAAAGAATATTCCTTAAAACTCCACTTCCAGGATAGCTAATTCACCCCTATTATAGTGACTCTCCTGCAGATACCAACTATAAACTCTATGCAAAAAACAAAACAAAATAAAACAAATAAACAAACAAAAAAAAGTACCTGAAGGTACTGGAGAGTGATTAAAAGGTATAGGGAAATCAGCACCTGAACAAAGGGAAAGGAAACTACCGTAGAGAGTTTTTGCTGTTCTTATGTCTTTTAACCCAAGGCCGTAGTCGGTGACTAAAAGTGTTTATTGAAAACCCATAGATAGTCCTTATAGCCTGAAGAATTAGAAGTAAGAATTTAGGAAACCACAGCAACTGGATAATGAAGGGGGAGTTCTGGAAAAGAGAGCTAAATTACAAAAACTGCAGTAGACAAGGCAGTCTTGAGAAAGATGAATAAAATTGGAAGCATCACCCTTCCTGATTTCAAAGTATATTATAAATCTCTAGTTACCAAAACAGTCTGACACTTAACATAAAAATAGATACTTAGGCTGCTGCTACTGCTGCTGCTGCTGCTAAGTCGCTTCAGTCGTGTTCGACTCTGTGTGACCCCATCAACGGCAGCCCACCAGGCTTCCCCGTCCCTGGGATTCTCCAGGTAAGAACACTGAAGTTGGTTGCCATTTCCTTCTCCAATGCATGAAAGTGAAAAGTGAGAGTGAAGTCGCTCAGTCGTGTCCGACTCTAGTGACCCCATGGACTGCAGCCTACCAGGCTCCTCCATCCATGGGATTTTCCAGGCAAAAGCACTGGAGTAGGGTGCCATTGCCTTCTCCGGATGCTTAGGCTAGTGGAATAGAATAGACAGTTCAGAAATAATCCAAGACCCATGGATGAATTTGAGCAGTTCAAGACTTTGGTTAAGGCATTAATTTCAGATATAGTGGAAATAATAAGAAAACTAGAATTAGAAGTGGAGTCTGAAGATATGATTGTATTCCTGCACCCTAATGTTGCCATTTCAAATGCAGAGTTGCTTGATATAGATGATTAAAAAAATGGTTTCTTGACAAGGAATCTACTGCTGTGAGATGCTGTGATGATTGTTGAAATTACTACAAAAATGTAGAATATTACATAAGCTTAAGTTGAAGAAGCAGTAGTTTGAGAAGATGGACTCCAATTCTGAAAACAGTTCCACTGTGGGAAACATGCTATCAAGCAGCATTGTATGCTCTAGAGAAACGTTTCATGAAAGAACAAGCCATGCAGCAAGCCTCATTGTTGTCTTATTTGAAAAAATTGCCACAGCCACCCCAGGGCTTCAGCAACTACCACCACGGTCAGTCAGCAGCACTCAACTTCAAGGAGACACTCTCCTCCAGCAGAAAGATGACCGCTCAGAGAAGGCTCACCTGCTAGCATTTTTAGCACTAAAGTGTTTTTAAATTAAGGCATGTACACTATTTTTTAGACAAAACGTTTTGCATAAAATAGACTGCAGTGTAGTTCGACTATGACTTTTATATTCACTGGATGAAAGATTAGTGTGACTCACTCTATTGCAATATTCACTTTATTGTTGTGATCTGGAACCAAACCTGTAATATCTGCAAGGTATGCCTGCATTTTGCATATATCGACACTTTTCAGTTGCACTTAGTGAAAAGAATAGCAAAATGTACCTTTGCTCCATTTTTGTGGAAACTGAAGTCTGAGAATTTTCTAATTCACTGTTTTTTTTAGAACATGTAGTGAATTAACTTGATTTAAAACCAACAAAGTATAACGACTTATATAGTAAAAAGTCACTTTTTCTTGTTTATCTTCTGTCATATGTCTACTCTGACTTCACCCAGTTTCCCTTTTATCCCTTCAGAGTTTCTTTATATGTATGTGAAGAAATGATAAAGTTTTTACCCCTCCTGTTTTACATAAAAAGTGGCCACATATATATTATATCAAATGAAAGGAAGAGTCCATCCTGCAGCAAACTTCATTGTTGTCTTACATGTGTGTATATATCTATATCTATACATAAATACACTCTCCAGATCTTCCCCCCTCCATTTAGCTATATATTTTAGAGATCCTTTTATATTAAGGACATAAAGGGCTTTCTTGCTTTTTTTGATAGTCCTATAGATTCTACTCTATTAGTAGAAGACAGTGTTTTAATGGTAGTTTCTAAATTGTGTTGATAAATTGTGACTTTCCTCAGAAGTATTAATACCTTTTTATAATACATAGTCTATCAGTGTTTATTCTTTAACTGTCACATGTTTGGGAAAGTTGGAGCCAGTTGGTGTGATTTTCCTTCTAGAATCATTTACATGTAATATGTTTGTTTTGAAGATAAAGAACATTTGTCATATTCTTTTTTGTATACTGTGTTTTTTTTTTTTTTCCAGATGACCTCAGGGATTCCATGATCCTGACATCTTGAAAGAAAAAGATAAATGACAAGTCTAATTATGGGAGTTACAGAAGTGTTTAGTGTTTTTAATTATAAGAAAGCTATGCAAGATTTGGATGTTCTCTTTCTATTTTCAGAAGAAGGCTGGTAAACAGAGGCTTTCCCTAGACTCTCTTCTCTGTTCCAAAGGCATGTCTCATGGAGCCTGCACTCAAGTTCTGTCCATCTAAGCCAATGTCATAATTTGTTTGAGATTTTTGGCAAAATAATGTTTTACAAGATTGGCTAGATCACATGAATTAGTCCACTTAACCACCTAAGAAATGAGAAGCTTTTAATTGGAACATTGGAAAATCAGTTCACTTGCCACAAGGAAACTGCAAAGAAAGAAACCAAAAGAGATTTCAAGAGTTTCTTCAGAGAAGAGTTCTTTCTCTGTTTCTTGGCATCATTCTTATAGGCTCTACTGTGATTGCTGCCTGTGAGGCTTACCTGCTGATAGGAGAAAGGAAAGAATCAAGATTGCAACCTTTCCTCCTATTTCTATAATCAACATAAGGAGTTAATGGTGATAACTGGAGGTAGCTGAATCAGAATATAAGGGTTTGGTTCATTTTAATGCAGTCATATTGGTAGGTCAAATGGCTAGTTGAAAGTTGCTATCAATAAACATTACTAAATAAACAATGTCAAGAAAATTAAGCTGCTTTGAAAGTATCAACTTGTTAGGTCTTAACTGGCTCATGACACTTGTAGCTGACATAACTTCTTTTTCCACTTTTTGTTTTTATTCATGAAATCAAGATTTTTGCTAAGGGTAGGTGATCCTAGTCCCAACTCAGCGATAAATTCTAATTAGTCCAAGCCAGTCCCTTGCCAATGTTTGTCCTAGTGATAGGCATGTGATATAACTTTGGCCAGTGAAATATAAAAGGGAGTATTGTTAGTTTTGTTTTGTTGTTGCTTTCTTTTTTTTTTGCAAGAAGTTTCCTCACATAAAAAGAAACCCTTAGTAAGAAACAGGCTTTCTTATTCCTAGCTATTTTGTCTGATCTTAACAGAAGACAAAGCCAGTTCTCTGAGGATAGCAGTCACAGATGGGAAGAATTCAAGACCCTGATGTTATCACAAGTCTAGAATATATCAATGCTGGAGCCTTGTTATATATAATTTATAGGACATAATGAATTCTCTAGGTTTTTAAAGTTATTGTAATTTGAGTTTTCTTTTATTTACGGCCCAAAGCATCCTAACTGATAAAATATCTTAATGTACTACATTCGAACAAAAGAGCAGTGATAATTCATTTGTGAATGTACATATATTCAAATTGGTCATTTAGATTTGAACACATGGCAGATGGAAATGAAGTTTCATTTTGATAATTCCATTTCTCCTCTGAAGAAATGGATTTTGAACTAATGTAGAATTATTTGATAACTATAATCTTACAATTTCAGAAGTTACAGATTTTGAAGAGTAAAAGACACACTATTACATTATTTTGCAATCCTCTGCATGTTTCTGAATTACTATACGTCTTTTGAAACAGTATAACTTACTTTCAAGAAAATTTGAAAGAGTTGAAGGAGATCTCTGTTCATCAAAGAGAAACAGTTTTCATAAATTTTCAGACCAAGTTTACAAATCCTTGGGTTACACTGGAATTTCTAACTATGTGATAAAACCCTGAGATATGTTTGAGCCAGTTAGCTCTCTGAAAGTATATTTTCTTAGGAATTTACAGAACTCAAAATTGAGTTCTATGTGCATTTACAGGGGAGCCTGGCGTGCTGCTGCCCATGGGGGCACAGAGTCAGACTCCACTTAGCAACTGAAGGACGCAACAGTTTGGCTGTGCCAGGTCTTAGTTGTGGCATGCAGGGACTTAGCAGTGATGTGCAAACTTTTAGTGGCAGCAAGTGGGGTCTAATTCCCTGACCGGGGATTAAACTCAGGCCCTCTGCATTGGGAGCTTGGAGCCTTAGCCACCAGACCACAAGAGAAGTCCTAGCACTGTTTCGTTTGATGCAAATCTAAAGCCAGAATTGAGTTCTGACCCATGAACATTTCTGTAGTTCCCCAGAATAATTCAGTTTAGTCTATTAAATATCACCATTCTTATTGGTTAACCATGGCTGATCAGTGGTTGACACCAGGACTTTAAGGGTGGCAGCAATCCATTCTAAGATGCCTACCTTATTGAAATTATAGCATATTACTTTTAAGTCAGTATACCATTTCAGTAGCCTTTAAAAATTCACAGTTATTATAATTAAAGCATGATTTAATTCTGTAAGGAATTATTTTTAAAAAGCTGAAATCGAGGAAACAGCAATCAAGGTGGCCATCATAATAGACAAGAAATAAACATTTACATAGAGAGCCAGAGGTAGGGAAAATGCCTCTTGTCATGTTATTCATTACAAAAAGCAAAGAAATTTTAAGCATCTTATTGACATTGTAGAGGAGAAGTTTATAAAATTTCTTGTTAAAAATGAAATGTTAAATAATAATTAACTTAGATATTTCCATTGCGAGCCACCAGGGAAACCCTTCCATTGTTAGTCATTGATTATATAAAATAGTGTCAGTGTTTTTTTATTCAATGTGTTGTCTATAATAATTTATTTGAATAAATGTTATCACATTTGTACGTCTATACTTACTTTAACAAAATCATTTGTGATTTCTGTTTCACTAGCACTGTTTTCCATCATTTTTTGTCTTTGCCAAAGTTGAGGTTTCCAGGAATCTAACTTTTCTAATTTGGAAATATCTGCTGTTTATTGACTTTTTGAGGGTACAATTCTCATACTACTGCTAAAAAATCTATCTTTTTGAATAGATTTAAAAATAAGAGCTTTCATGTACGATATATGTATATATATGTACCACTGGACTGCAAGGAGATCAAACCAGTCGATCCTAAAGGAAATAAATCCTGAATATTCATTGGAAGGACTGATGCTGGTTTCAGCACTTTGGCCACTTGATGCAAAGAACTGACTCAATGGAAAAGACCCTGATGCTGGGAAAGATTGAAGGCAGGAGAAGAAGGGGATGACAGAGGATGGGATGGTTGGATGGCATCACCAACTCAATGGACATGAGTTTGAGTAAACTCTGGGAGTTGGTGATGGACAGGGAAGACTGATGTGCTGCAGTCCATGAGGTCACAAAGAATTGGACACGATTGAGTGACTGAACTGAACTATTGAAAAATAAAAATTGAGCTTTGCATAAAATCTTTTATCAAATGCCATTTGTGATATTATGATATAATATATATATATGTTTGGTGTCTGTCCCTAGTTCCTGGCACAGAAAACTCCTTGATATTCCTGAATGATAGAGATGAGAGGAGTATGTTTGTTATTTCATAATAAGTTCCTTTTAACTATACCTTGGGTTTCCCAGGTGGCACAGTGGGGAAGAATCTGCCTGCCAATACAGGAGATGCAAGAGACGTGTATTCAATCCCTAGGTCGGGAAGATCCCCTGAAGTAGAAAATGGCAACCCACTCCAGTATTCTTGCCTGGGAAATCCCATGGATGGAGGAGTCTGGGAAGCTACAGTCCATGGGCTCCCAAAGAATTGGACACAATTGAGAGACTCAGCACCTGTGCACACACACATATGCACACACACACCCATACCTGAGTTTATGCTAGTGAGGTGGCGAAGGGTGAAGGTTGGTTGCCAGAAGAACCAACTGTGTGACTGGAAGATTAGAACTTTCACTGCATCCCCTGAGTTAATCATCAACAACCAGTTATTTAATCAATAATACCTGCACAATAGAAGCTACATAAAAACTCTAAACAAAGGAGAGCTCCCATAAGCTCTCCTTTGGAAAGGAAAGTGGTGCACCCCAAAGTCCATGGGGACAGAACCTGTACTAAGGACCCTTCTGAACCTTACTTTATATGCCTTCTCACATGACTGTTCATTTGCATCCTTTATCAGTTCAGTTCAGTTGAGTTCAGTTGCTCAGTCGTGTCCAACTCTGTGACCCCGTGAATTGCAGCACGCCAGGCCTCCCTGTCCATCACCAACTCCTGGAGACCACTCAAACTCATGTCCATCTAGTCAGTGATGCCATCCAGCCATCTCATCCTCTGTCGTCCCCTTCTCCTACTGCCCCCAATCCCTCCCAGCATCAGGGTCTTTTCCAATGAGTCAGCTCTTCGCATGAGGTGGCCAAAGTATTGGAGTTTCAGCTTCAACATCAGTCCTTCCAATGAACACCCAGGACTGATCTCCTTTAGGATGGACTGGTTGGACCTTCTTGCAGTCCAAGGGACTCTCAAGAGTCTTCTCCAACACCACAGTTCAAAAGCATCAATTCTTCAGCGCTCAGCTTTCTTCACAGTCCAACTCTCGCATCCATACATGACCACGGGAAAAACCACAGCCTTGACTAGATGGACCTTTGTTGGCAAAGTAATGTCTCTGCTTTTTAATATGCTATCTAGGTTGGTCATAAATTTCCTTTCAAGGAGTAAGCTTCTTTTAATTTCATGGCTATAGTCACCATCTGCAGTGATTTTGGAGCTCCCCAAAATAAAGTCTGACACTGTTTCCACTGTTTCCCCATCGACTTCCCATGAAGTGATGGGACCAGATGCCATGATCTTCGTTTTCTGAATGTTGAGCTTTAAGCCAACTTTTTCACTCTCCTTTTTCACTTTCATCAAGAGGCTCTTTAGTTCCTCTTCACTTTCTGCCATAAAGGTGGTGTCATCTGCATACCTGAGGTTATTGATATTTCTCCCGGCAATCTTGATTCCAGCTTGTGTTTCCTCCAGCCCAGCGTTTCTCATGATGTACTACTCTGCATATAAGTTAAATAAGCAGGGTGACAATATACAGCCTTGACATACTCCTTTTCCTATTTGGAACCAGTCTGTTGTTCCAAGTCCAGTTCTAACTGTTGTTTCCTGACCTGCATATAGTTTTCTCAAGAGGCAGATCAGGTGGTCTGGATTCCCATTTCTTTTGTGATCCACACAGTCAAAGGCTTTGGCATAGTCAATAAAGCAGAAATAGATGTTTCTCTGGAACTCCTCTTGCTTTTTCGATGATCCAGTGGATGTTGGCAATCTGATCTCTGGTTCCTCTGCCTTTCCTAAAACCAGCTTGAACATCTGGAAGCTCATGGATCACGTATTGCTGAAGCCTGGCTTGGAGAATTTTGAGCATTATTTTACTAGTGTGTGAGATGAATGCAACTGTCTGGTAGTTTGAGCATTCTTTGGCATTGCCTTTCTTTGGGATTGGAATAAAAACTGATCTTTTCCAGTCCTGTGGCCACTGCTGAGTTTTCCAAATTTGCTGGCATATTGAGTGCAGGACTTTCACAGCATCATCTTTCAGGATTTGAAATAGCTCAACTGGAATTCCATCACCTCCACAGGCTTTGTTCATAGTGAAGCTTTTTCTAAGGCCCACTTGACTTCATATTCCAGGATGTCTGGCTCTAGGTCAGTGATCACACCATTGTGATTATCTGGGTCATGAAGATCTTTTTTGTACAGTTCTTCTGTGTATCCTTGCCACCTCTTCTTAATATCTTCTGCTTGTGTTAGGGCCATACCATTTCTGTCCTTTATCAAGCCCATCTTTGAAATATTCCCTTGGTATTTCAATTTTCTTGAAGAGATCTCTAGTCTTTCCCATTCTGTTGTTTTCCTCTATTTCTTTGCATTGATCGCTGAGGAAGGCTTTCTTATCTCTCCTTGCTATTCTTTGGAACTCTGCATTCAAATGGGTATATCTTTCCTTTTCTCCTTTGCCTTTAGCTTCTTTTCTTTTCACAACTATTTGTAAGGCCTCCTCAGACAGCCATTTTGCTTTTTTGCATTTCTTTTCCATGGAGATGGTCTTGATCTCTGTCTCCTGTACAGTGTCATGAACCTCCATCCATAGTTCATCAGGCACTCTATCAGATCTAGTCCCTAAAGTCTATTTCTCACTTCCACTGTATAATCATAAGGGATTTTGATTTAAGTCATACCTGAATGGTCTAGTGATTTTCCCTACTTTCTTCAATTTAAGTCTGAATTTGGCAATAATGGGTTCATGATCTGAGCCACAGTCAGCTCCTGGTCTTGTTTTTGCTGACTGTATAGAGCTTCTCCATCTTTGGCTGCAAAGAATATAATCAATCTGATTTCAGTGTTGACCATCTGGTGATGTCCATGTGTAGAGTCTTCTCTTGTGTTGTCAGAAGAGGGTGTTTGCTGTGACCAGTGCGTTCTCTTGGCAAAACTCTATTAGTCTTTGCCCTGCTTCATTCTGTATTCCAAGGCCAAATTTGCCTGTTACTCCAGGTGTTTCTTGACTTCCTACTTTTGCATTCCAGTCCCCTATAATGAAAAGGACATCTTTTTTGGGTGTTAGTTCTAAAAGGTCTTGGAGGTCTTCATAGAACCATTCAACTTCAGCTTCTTCAGGATTACTGGTCGGAGCATAGGCTTGGATTACCATGATATTGAATGGTTTGCCTTGGAAACGAACAGAGATCATTCTGTCGTTTTTGAGATTGCATCCAAGTACTGCATTTCAAACTCTTTTTTTTGACCATGATAGCTACTCCATTTCTTTTAAGGGATTCCTGCCCACAGTAGTAGATATAATGGTCATTTGGATTAAATTCACCCATTCCAGTCCATTTTAGTTCGCTGATTCCTAGAATGTCGACATTCACTCTTGCCATCTCCTGTTTGACTACTTCCAATTTACCTTGATTCATGGACCTAACATTTCAGGTTCTTATGCAATATTGCTCTTTACAGCATTGGACCTTGCTTCTATCACCAGTCACATCCACAACTGGGTATTGTTTTTGCTTTGGCTCCATCCCTTCATTCTTTCTGGAGTTATTTCTCCACTGATCTCCAGTAGCATATTGGGCCCCTACTGAACTGGGAATTTCATCTTTCAGTATCCTATCTTTTTGCCTTTTCATACTGTTCATGGGGTTCTCAAGGCAAGAATACTGAAGTGGTTTGCCATTCCCTTCTCCAGTGGACCACATTCTGTCAGACCTCTCCACCATGACCTGTCCATCTTGGGTGGCCCCACATGGCATGGCTTAGTTTCACTGAGTTACACAGGCTGTGGTTTGTGTGATCAGATTGGCTAGTTTTCTGTGATTGTGGTTTCAGTGTTTCTGCCCTCTGATGCCCCCTCGCAACACCTACTGTCTTACTTGGGTTTCTCTTACCTTGGACGTGGGTTATCTCTTCATGGCTGCTGCAGTTAAGAGCAGCTGCTGCTCCTTACCTTGGACGAGAGGTATCTCCTCACCTTGCACGAGAGGTATCTCCTAATGGTCCCCCCTCCTGACCTTGAACGTGGAGAAGGTCTCCTTCTCAGTATCTCCTCTCAGCCCTACTGCGCCTGTGCAGCCACCGCTCCTTGGACGTGGGTTGCTCCTCTTAATAAACCAGTAATAGTAAATACATAGTAAATAAATTAGTAATAAGTAATGTGTTTCCCTGAGTTCTTGAGCCATTACAGTAAATGTTGAACCTGATGAGGAGGTTGTGGGGATCCCCAAATTGTAGTCAAGTCAGAATTGTGGTTAACCTGGAGAAAGTAGTACTTGCAAGTGGTGTTTGAACTGGGGACAGCCTTATGAGACTTGCGCTTCCCTGGTAGCTCAGTTGGTAAAGAATTCTCCTGCAACGTAGGAGACTCTGGTTCGATTCCTGAGTTGGGAAGATCTGCTGGAGAAGGGATATGCTACCCACCCCAGTATTCTGCTGAAGTAAGAAGCACCAACATTAACTTGTCCAGCAAGCAGTCACCATGTGCAGAGATATAACACCATTTCTATTTGGTGGTGCTTATGAATTAGATGCCTAATTTATCAGAGTAATCTGTTGCAATATCTCAGCACTTTGAAAATGGGCTCAAAGTGTACCAAGAAATCCCAGATCAAAATAACCCATATAGGATGACTCATTATTACATGAAGTATGTACTCATTTCACAGAGTCTAGATGTTAGGTTAGGACACTTCTTTGCTCCACCCGAGAAGACAGTCATGAGTATGGGTATATTATCTCTCCCCTGGCCCTGCCACTTCCCCCCAAAACTCAGACTGGATAGATGGGAATCCTTAATTTTTGCACCAAGTATCTGTTATGGACCATAATTTCAAACCTATCCCTCACCAAATCTCTTTTCAAGTGAAATTTTTGTGTATTCATGCTAAGTCGCTTTGGACTCTGCAACCTCATGGATGGTCATGGGAGGCTCCTCTGACCATGGGATTCTCCAGGTAAGAATACTGGAGTGGGTTGCCATGGCCTCCTCCAGGGGATCTTCCTGATTCAGGGATCAAACCCATGTCACTTATGTCTCCTGCATTGATGGGTGGATTCTTTACCACTAGCGAACCTGGGAAGCCTATTCTTACCCATTATGCATGGCTTTAACTACCAGCCTTTACAGATGATCAAAACTTCAGAGTGATGATTGCTAGCAGAGATAACCAGTGAGATTCCTGGGATTACAGAGGACAGCTGCTGCTGGTTAGTTGCTAAGTCATGTTTGATGCCTTGCAACTCCATGGATGGCAGCCCACCAGGCAGGAATACTGGAGTGGGTTGCCATTTCCTTCTTCAGGGCATCTTCCCAACCCAGGGATTGAACCTGTGTCTCCTGTGTTGGCAGGTGATTCTTTACCACTGAGCCACCAGGGAAATCCTTACGTAGGACTGGTACCTTCCTTTTGAGGCTCTGGGACAGAGTGGAGTGGGGATCAAATTAGCTATTATGGAGGAGATAACATCTGAATTGAGGCTTACAAAACAAGAGTGAATCACTCAGTTGAAAGAGATTAGAAAGAGCAGTTTAGGCAGAGAGTGCAGAACGTGTAAAGGCTTGAAGATATGAGCGAGCATGGCATTTTCAGAGAACTGTAAATTAAGCTATGGAATATGGTACACAAAGTGAGGCAAGGGAGTTTAAATGAAGCTGGACTGGCCTAGGCCAGAATGTGAAGTTCCTGATGTGCCATGTTTAAGAGTTCATGAAGGCCTTCGGCAATCTGTAAATGATTTAACCAAGGGGTATGACATGATCTTATCTATATCTATATCTGCAGTGGACTTTAAAATAATGGATTGTTAGAGGCCAAGACAAGAAGCAGAGAGTGCAAGAGTGCAATTATTAATAGGAGGCAGCTACAATAATCCAACAAGAAGACATGAGTATTAAATGACTGCAGTGTTACTGAGAATGGAGGATTCAAGATGTGGTGGTTCTAGGAGCCCAGCAAATGAGAGGTACTTGGTTTCTGCCTTAGGCAACTGAGAAAATAGTGCTGTAACTTAGCATATAAATGGCTGAAGAAAGGACCCTTCTTGATTTAGCATGACCAGTTTCAAGGGGCAGTGAAGGAAATTGATGAGGTCAGGCCCCTGGGTTTGATGGCCATTAGAGAATTTAGAGGGAGTGAGCTAAGTGAAGTGAGAGATACTGTAAACCAAATTATAAGGGCTTCAAGGAGTGAGCAGGAGTGAGGAAGTGGAAAAATCTGGTTTAGACCAGAATTTTTTTTTTTTTTTTTTTAGACTTTTGGCAGAGAGATGAAGGTGAAACATGAAACAAAATGGTTGATGGAAGGAATTACAGGGTAAATGGAGGTTTTGCAATTAATTAAAAAATTATAAATGAGATCTATGCATGCTTTTAGACTGAGTGGGAGTAGGGAGAGATGGAAGAACAAAGAGGAATTAGGAAAATTAAAGAAAGGCCCACAAGAGCCAGAAAAAGTTGGAGATATTAAAAAAAAAAATGGTGGGTTTGGATTTGGAAAAATGACCATGAATGAATCCTTTTCTCAAAGTCAGGAGGACAGAAAAATGTTGATGTGAGAAAGGTAAAAGAGTTTTGTATGGAAAGACTAGTGGAATTATGGAAGAGTTTAGAGGCAGAGCAAGAAGAAGTCCCAGCAACTCATGTGAACAGTGTCCATCTCCTGGGGACACTCTCATGCTCATGCAAGCAGTTTGGTTTAGTGGTTTGGGGGATATGACTGGGAGTCAGTGAGTGATGGCTGAGAGCATTGCAAGCACGAGCAAGCACACATTTGGAATCAGTTAGCATGAATTCATAGAAGATGTCTCAGCATTTTTATTTCAAAAAGCTTTTTCAGGGTTTAGTTGACTGTTGGGGAAAGAAAGACTAAGGGAAGACCAAGACAGTGATCTGACAGCTGCCACCATACGTCTCATTTCTTGTGTTCTGCATCCACTTTACATAATGTATATTTCTCAACTCATTCATGGTTTCCAAGTTTATCATGGCTATGTCTCACAGTTAGTAGCAGTGCTTAGCAGTAGAATGCCTTCGTGACAGAAATGGAGAAACAGGGGTAGGAAAGTCTGATAGTGCTGGACAAGGAATCTTCTACATCCCAGCCACATCAATGGATTTACTCTTTTTTGGATGGAAAATTTCTGCTTTTTCCTGCCTCTGGACCTTGTTTTGTCTCTCTCCCAGAATTTCCTTCTTTTTACCATCTGAACATCATTAAGATCTACGTCAAATGCTCCCTTAGAAGCCTTCTCTTGTCACTTCACTGAGAATAGGTCTCTCATTTCTGAATGTTTCTGATACTATGCACAACCTTTATGGGCTTCAACATGTTTTATATTATTTTGTGGATTGTTTGCATGTCTACCATCCTCATTTAGTTTGTGTGACCCTTGGGCAGAGCAACAATGTTTTAAATGTCTTTGGATCTTAGACTAGAGACTATCATATAATAATCGTCAATAATGTTTACTTTTAAAAAAAACATACAAATAAACAAAGGAGAGCTGCTAATTGGTAACTCTGAGATGTAATTGCATAGTGAAAAGACCTTAGGTTTAAAGGCAGCTTTGAATTTGAACACTGCTGGTAATCAGATTGCTAATGCTGTGATCTCAGATTAGCTACTTAACCTCTCTGAACTTCCATTTCCTTCTCTATAAAGTAGGGGTAATTATTGTTTTACAGATTTGTTAGGGAAATTAGACATGAGGTAGTCATTAAGCAAAAAACCTGGTAGGTAGTATGTAGTCAATAAAAAGGGTTCAGTTCAGTCACTCAGTCATGTCCGACTCTTTGTGACCCTATGACTGCAGCACGCCAGTTTTCCCTGTCAATCACAAACTCCTGGAACTTGCTCAAACTCATGTCCATCACGTTGGTGATGTCATCCAACCATCTCATCCTCTGTCATCCCCTTCTCCCCCCACCTTCAATCTTTCCTTGCATGAGGGCCTTTTCCAATGAGTCAATTCTTCACAATATGTGGCCAAAGTATTGGAGTTTCAGCTTCAGCATCAGCCCTTCCAATGAATTTCAGGGTTGATTTCCATTAGGGTGGACTGGTTGGATCTCCTTGCATTCCAAGGGAATCTCAAGAGTCTTCTCCAACACCACAGTTCAAAAGTATCAATTCTTCAGAGCTCAGCTTTCTTTATAGTCCAACTCTCACAACCATACATGACTACTGGAAAAACCATAACTTTGAGTAGATGGAACTTTGTCAACAAAGTAATGTCCCTGCCTTTTAATATGCTGTCTAGGTTGGTCACAGCTTTTCTTCCAAGGAGCAAGCGTCTTTTAATTTCATGGCTGCAGTCACTATCTGAAGTGATTTTGGAGCCCCCCAAAATGAAGTCTTTCACTGTTTCCATTGTTTCCACATTTATTTGCCATGAAGTGATGGGACTGGATGCCATGATCTTGGTTTTCTGAATGTTGAGTTTTTAAGCCAGGTTTTTCACTCTCCTGTTTCAGTTTCATCAAGAGACTCTTTAGTTCTTCTTCACTTTCTGCCATAAGGGTGGCGTCATTTGCGTATCTGAGGTTATTGATATTTCTCCCAGCAATCTTGATTCCAGCTTAGGCTTCATCCAGCCCGGCATTTCGCATGATGTACTCTGCATGTTAAATAAGCAGGGGGACAATACACAGCCTTAACGTACTCCTTGTCCTATTTGGAACCAGTCTGTTGTTCCACGTCCAGTTCTAACTGTTGCTTCTTGACCTGCATACAGATTTCTCAGGAGGGAGGTAAGGTGGTCTGGATTCCTATCTCTTCAAGAAATTTCCAGTTTGTTGTGATCCACACAGTCAAACGTTTTGGTGTAGTTAATAAAGCAGAAGTAGATGTTTTTCTGGAACTTTCTTGCTTTTTTGACGATCCAACGGATGTTGGCAATTTGATCTCTGGTTCCTCTGCTTTTTCTAAATCCAGCTTGAACATCTGAAAGTTCATGGTATATGTAATCTTGAAGCCTGGCTTGGAGAATTTTGAGCATTATTTTGCTAGCATGTGAGATGAGTGCAACTGTGCAGTAGTTTGAAAATTTTTGTCATTGCCTTTCTTTGGGATTGAAATGAAAACTGAACTTATCCAGTCCTGTGGCCACTGCTGAGTTTTCCAAATTTGCTGGCATATTGAGTGCAGCACTTTCACAGCATCATCTTTTAAGATTTGAAATAGCTCAGCTGGAATTCCATCATCTTCATTAGCTTTGCTCATAGTGATGCTTCCTAAGGCCCACTTGACTTCACATTCAGGATGTCTGGCTCTAGGTGAGTGATCATACCTGCATGATTATCTGGGTCATGAAGATCTTTTTTGTACAGTTCTTCTGTGTATTCTTGCCACCTCTTCTTAATATCTTCTGCTTCTGTTAGGTCCATACCATTTCTGTCCTTTATTATGCCCATCTTTGCATGAAATGTTTCCTTGGTATCTCTAATTTTCTTGAAGAAATCTCTAGTCTTTCTAATTCTATTGTTTTCCTCTATTTCTTTGCATTGATCACCGAGGTAGGCTTTCTTATCTCTTTGTTGCTATTCTTTGGAACTCTGCATTCAAATGGGTGCAACTTCAAATTTTCTCCTTTGCCTTTCTCTTCTCTTCTTTTGTCAGCTATTTGTAAGTTCTCCTCAGACAACCATATTGCTTTTTTGCATTTCTTTTTCTTGGGGAAGGTCTTGAATACTGCCTCCTGTACAATGTCACAAACCTCTGTCTATAGTTCTTCAGTCACTGTGTCTATCAGTTCTAGTCCCTTGAATCTATTTGTCATTTCCACCGTATAAACATAAGGGATTTGACTTAGGTCATACCTGAAAGATCTAGTGGTTTTCCCTACTTTTTTTCAGTTTAAGTCTGAATTTGGCAATAAGCAGTTCATATCTAGTCACAGTCAGTTCTCGGTCTTGTTTTTGCTGACTGCATAGAGCTTCTCCATCTTTGGTTGCAAAGAATATAAGCAATCTGATTTCAGTGTTGACCATCTGGTGATGTCCATGTGTAGAGTCTTCTCTTGTGTTGCTGGAAGAGGGTGTTTGCTATGACCAGTGTGTTCTCTTGACAAAACTCTGCTAGCCTTTGCCATGCTTTGTTTTGTACTCCAAGTCCAAATTTGCCTGTTACTCCACGTATCTCTTGCCTTCCTACTTTTGCATTCCAGTCCCCTATAATGAAAAGGATATCTTTTTTTGATGTCAGTTCTCAACGGTTTTGTAGCTCTTCATAGAACTGTTCAACTTCAGCTTCTTCATCAATACTGGTTGGGACATAGACTGGGATTACCATGATATTAAATGGCTTGGAAACGAACAGAGATCATTCTGTCGTTTTTAAGATTGCACTGGAGAAGGAAGTGACAACCCACTCCAGGATTCTCACCTGGAAAATCCCATCGATGGAGGAACCTGGTAGACTACTGTCCACAGGGTGTCAAAGAGTCAGATATGACCGAGTAACCTCACTTTCATTGCATTTGGACATTTTTGTTGACTATGATAGCGACTTTCTTCTAAGGGATTCTTGCCCACAGTAGTAGATACAATGGTCATCTGAGTTAAATTCAGCCATTCCAGTCCATTTTAGTTCGCTGATTCCTAGAATGTTGATGTTCACTCTTGCCATCTCCTGCTTGACCACTTCTAATTTGCCTTGATCCATGGACCTAACATTTCAGGTTCCTACAATATTATTCTTTACAGCATTGGACTTTACTTCCATCACCAGTCACATCCACAACAGGATGTTGTCTTCACTTTGGCTCCATCTCTTCATTCTTTCTGGAGTTATTTCTTCACTGATCTCCAGTGGCATATCGGGCCTCTACTGACCTGGGAATTTCATCTTTCAGTGTCCTATCATTTTGCCTTTCATCCTGTTCATGGGGTTCTCAAGGCAAGAATACTGATGTGGTTTGCCATTGCCTTCTCCAGTGGGCCACGTTTTGTCAGACCTCTCCACCATGACCTGTCCATCTTGGGTGGCCCTATATGGCATGACTCATAGTTTCATTGAGTTAGACAAGGCTGTGGTCTCTGTGATCATTTTGATTACTTTTCTGTGATTGTGGTTTTCATTCTTTCTGCCCTCTGAGGGATAAGGATAAGAGGCTTATGGAAGCCTCCTGATGGGAGAGACTGACTGGGGGAAAGTGGATTTATTCTGATGGTCGGGGCTGTGCTCAGTAAATCTGTAATCCAGCTTTCTCTTGATTTCTGTGGGGCTGTGTTCTCTCCCTGTTATTTGACCAGAGACCAAACCATGGTGGAGGTAATGAAGAAAATGGCAACGTCCTTTAGAAGGTCCAGTGCATGCCGTTCTCAGTGCCCCAACTCTGAAGCAAGCCACCGTCATCCCATGCCTCTGCCAGGGACTCCTGGACTCACAGGAAAGTCTGGTTCAGTGTCTTGTGGGGTCACTCCTTCTTTCTCCTGGGTTCTGGTGTGCACAAGGTTTTTATTGTGCCCTCCAAGAGTCTGTTTCCCCAGTCCTGTATAAGTTCTGGTGGCTCTATGGTGGGGTTAACGGCAGCCTCCTCCAAGAGGGCTTATGCCATACCCAGGTCTGCTGCACCCAGAGCCCCTTCCCCCATGGCAGGCCACTGCTGACACGTACCTCCACAGGAGACACTCAAACACTGAGGGGCAGGTCTGGCTCAGTCTTTGTGGGGTCTCCTGGTTCACACAAGCTTTTGTTTGAGCCCTCTGAGTGTCTCTGGCAGGTATGGCTCTGATTCTAAATGTGATTTTGCCCTTACTACCATCTTTCTGAGGTTTGCCTTTGCCCTTGGACATGGGATATCTTTTTTTGATGGGATCCAGCATTCTCCTGTCGATGGTTGTTCAGCAGTGAGTTGTAAATTTGGAGTTCTCGCAGAAGATGAATGCGTGTCCTTCTACTCTGCCATCTTGTAGGGAAAAAGAAAATAGAGGTAGCTATTTCTCTTATTATTTGCTTTATGATTTGTCCTTTTATTCTTAAAACTTAAGTAATGGAGTTGCAAAGACGCACATAGATACCCTATAGGTTAAATAGTAACAAGAGGAAGCCAGAAACGAACTATTGACATGTTTTAAGCTGAGCTGGAAGAAACCCAGGGCATTCTGTCTTGGATCCAGTTAGGAACTGATTGCAGCTGCTGGATGGATGCTCCATATGGACATCAGGTGCTCCCAGCCTCGCTGCTCAGGGCAAGTGCTTATCCAGGGGTCCATACTAACTCCTCAGAAAATGGCTTCATGCACAGATGGTCTGGGCTTTACTTCATTTAGTTTGTGTAGTTGACCACAGCCAATCTGTCACAGGGAATAATCCTACCCTCACCAGATGGAGGGATCAATTCACCAAGTATTGTCTCTTTCTCATTCTCACAACTATAGGAACATGAAGCAATCTTTCTACCCAGCAAACATCTTTTACATTAACAATAAAGCTCACAGTTCTGGAGGAATTCTTTGCTCAGGAGTTCTGGAATTAGTACATGTGTTGTTGGGTGAGCAGCGGGGAACTGAGGTCTGCCACCCAAAGTGAAAACAGGCCACAATGCAAGAGAAAGACTGGGGTAATTGGACGCATGTACTCAGGGAACCATGAGGTTGCCAAGGAGAAATGCACTGTGAGGGGCTGTTTAGAATACAGCAAGTATTTTAGGAAGAGAAAAAATATCCCGTTCTATTTTGCGAGACATCATTTGTAAATATTTTTCCATCCAGGGATGAAAGATTATATGCAAACAAGCACGCCAATAACTCTTTTCAACAAACACTTGTCTAAACTTGGCTAAGAAACTTAACATTGTCAAGGAAGTTGTTGCAAATGATGTGCTTGTCTTTGCTAATATCAAACAGTCCTGAGCTGGCTAAACCATGCTTTCCTCTGAGTCGCCTTCTTGGAAGATGTGTAGGTAAAGACGTGGCTGCAACAAGCTCTGTGACTAGATTACTGGAGGTAGCAGTAATAATCTGGGTGATACAGGGGTTTCAGGTGCGATTGGTACTTTAGGAATTTCCAAAATGTCATCCTCTGGGCTTCCTCCTCCCCAGCATCATGTCCTGAGATTCTGCCTCATGTTCTCTGCTTCAGTTATCCTCAGCTCCTCAGGGTATCTCCAGCAGGCCATGCTCCTGCTTTCCCCTCCAGCTCCTCTCTATATGCTGTTTCATCTGCCTGGACACACCTGCTATGCTTTTCCTCTCACATAATTCTGAGTTTTCCACCAGGTCTCAGAAATGCTCTGTGATAGGACGTCAAATCCCTCTCTTTAGGAAATTTTCCCTGAGTACCTCTTAAGATGTCTCTCCTCTGTTTTCCTCTTCCGCTTGGTATTTCCCCGAACATAACACATGTCACATGACATTATGATGACTATCTGCTTATTTGTCTGTTTCCCCATTAGTCTGAAACTCCCTAGAGACAAGTGCTGGATCTCATTTGTAGTTAAATTCTCAGTGTCCAGCAAGTTACTTGGGACATAATGGGTGATCAGTAATTGTTTATTTAACAAACGAAATGAACAAATAAGTGTACTCCCCAACGGCCTAAGAACACCAAAAGTTGACATGATGCATTGGCATGATGCTAAAGAAATCAGTCATAAAAGAGGTGAAACAAAAATATTTGGAGGAAATGTTTTACTTTTAAAAAGTAGTTCATTTTAAAAGAATCTTAATTACAGAAATGTTTCAAGGACAACATAAAGAACTTTTATGTATTGAGTCACTGAGAGTAAATTGTTGGTTGAATGCTCCATCATCTCCAAATACTGTTTTGTGTATCTTTTTAAAGGGCATTTTCCTCTAGAACCCTACCTCAGTCATATTTCACAAGTAGCAACAAAAAGAACAATAAAAATGTTGCTTTATTTATTTAAAAAAATAGACAAGTCATGGTTGATTATTTAAAATAAAATTATATGTTTAAAATGACAAGTTCTCCTTTAAATTTCAATATACATTTGCCTTGAAATTTAGAGAGTACTTAAGAAACTTAAAGGAAATGGGCTAAGATGAAAAACATGTTAATAACAGATTGTTAAAAAGGGGCACCTTTCAACATAATGTAATACAGAGAATCAAAAACTTAACTTGATTAGTAAGCTACCAGGATATATTGTACAGCATAGGGACTATCGCCAGTATTTTGCAATAACTTTAAATAGTGTATAATCTATAAAATTTTTAAATCACTATATTGTACACCTGAAACTAATATAATATTGAAAGCCAACTATACTTCAATTAAAAAAATTAAATAGAAAACTAAGTCGGGTTGGTATCTAATTCTCAGGTCCCATTCAAGTATGGATAAACTTTTCCAACATCCAGCCTAGTCCAGAATCACAAGTTGCATTTAGCTCTGATGACTTCTTAGTCTCCTTCAGTCTGGAGCAGCCCTTCAATCTGTCTACCAGTCTTCTCTACTGTAAAGTTACTCCCCCCAGCCCCTGCCCCACCTTGGCCCCTTGGATTTTTGTAATTTGTAAGAGCTTTTTGGAGAGGTACTTTGAAACAATGTAATATCTTGTTTCTCAACAACTTTTCTCTGTCTGTCTTTCAGTATAGTTTTCTATCTTCTTTTACAGACTAAAATTCATTACTATCATTTATTTGGATGCACAAAGTGGCCCATATTTGGCCAGTAGGAGCACTTTAAAGCTGACTTTTCTGTACATTTGACGTCCACATCATTTGAGCATTTCTTTATTTTCTGGCATAAGAAGATATCCAAGTTCATCTTACACTTCCTTTGCTACAGCCCAGGAGTCAGTAACTTCTCCATGGAGCTCTGTTTCATTTTAATGGTGGCTTGTGTTTATGATATGATGGTCTTTATTCTAGGGGTGTCATTTATGTCATTATGTCATTTATGGGTCCTGCTATTCCTATACTTCCTCGGATATAAGAAAAGGATATAAGTGCACGGACATAAGAAATTTATACAAACTGCATTTATGCCTATATATACCTATGGGAAATAGATGGGGAAACAGTGGGAAACAGTGTCAGACTTTATTTTTCTGGGCTTCAAAATCACTACAGATGGTGACTGCAGCCATGAAATTAAAAGACGCTTACTCCTTGGAAGGAAAGTTATGACCAACCTAGACAGCATATTCAAAAGCAGAGACATTACTTTGCCAACAAAGGTCTGGCTAGTCAAGGCTATGGTTTTTCCTGTGGTCATGTATAGATGTGAGAGTTGGACTGTGAAGAAGGCTGAGCACCGAAGAATTGATGTTTTTGAACTGTGGTGTTGGAGAAGACTCTTGAGAGTCCCTTGGACTGCAAGGAGATCCAACCAGTCCATTCTGAAGGAGATCAGCCCTGGGATTTCTTTGGAAGGAATGATGCGAAAGCTGAAACTCCAGTACTTTGGCCACCTCATGTGAAGAGTTGACTCATTGGAAAAGACTGATGCTGGGAGGGATTGGGGGCAGGAGGAGAAGGGGACGACAGAGGATGAGATGGCTGGATAGCATCACTGACTCGATGGACGTGAGTCTGAGTGAACTCTGGGAGTTGGTGATGGACAGGGAGGCCTGGTGTGCTGCAATTCATGGGGTTGCAAAGAGTCGGACATGACTGAGCGACTGATCTGATCTGATCTGATACCTATATATTTGTATTATTGAAAACCATGAGTTCACAGTGATATCTCAGATTTCAATCTAACACCACAGCCTTCTGTCTCATTCTTTCATTTTCCATATTTGTAACTTGCTTTCACAACACTAGGAATCCTGGCTCCCATTCTCCTAAACAAGTTTCCTGAGTGGATCCATATGTCCTATATGTACCAACCTCCCATCTCTAACATCACATTCCCCTGAATGGACACCTTCTTTATTCTTTTTGAGCACTGACATCCTCAAGTCATCACTGTTGCTAGCTCTTCCCACATTGTGGCAAGATTGGTCAGTGTAACCAATAGAATATGTGACAAATAACACTATGTCACTTCCTAGGTTAGATCATAAAAAAACCAAAAAACCCTAATGTCATGGCTTCTGTCTCTTTCTCTTGGATCGTTTGCTCTAGGGAGAGGCCCATGCAGTGAGGAACTGAGACCTTCAGCCACAGTCATAGCAGTGAGCCATCTTCAGAGTAAATCCTTCACCTTCAGTTGAGCCTTCAGATGAGACTTCAGAGGACTTCAGTACTGGTCCTCAACTTGACAATAATATCATGGGAAACCTGGACCCAGAACCACCCAGGAAAGCTGCTCCTGAGTTCCTAACCCTCATAAAAGAATGTGAAGTCACTCAGTCGTGTCTGCCTCTTTGTGACCCCATGGAGCCCATCAGGCTCCTCTATCCATGGAATTTTTCAGGCAAGGATACTGGAGTAGTTTGCCATTTCCTTCTGCAGGGGATCTTCCCAACCCAAGGATCAAACCCAGGTCTCCCACACTTCAGGCAGACTCTTAACCATCTAAGTCACCAGGAAAAGGATAAATAAGAAAGAAAGTAAAAGTGTTAGTTTCTCAGTCATGTCCAACCCTTTGCAATCCCACGGACTGTACCCTGCCAGGCTCCTCTGTCTATGGAGTTCTCCAAGCAAGAACACTGGAGTGGGTAGCCATTCCCTTCTCCAGGGCATCTTCCTGATCTAGGGATTGAACATGGGTCTCCTGCATTATTCTAACTCACTAAATTTGGGGATAATTTATTATGTAGCAGTTGTTAACAAATACAACATATTAGTTGGGTGACTAAATAATCCTGCTCTGCCTTTAATATTCCTGGCCTTAGCACTGAAAGTCCCATGTCTTGGGAAGCCCTCTGTCTTGGGCAAACCAGGAAGGTTGATTATTCTACTTGTTAGTCACAATATAAAGTGCATTCACATCATAAAAAATTATTTGTCCTGACACACAATCATGAGTTAATGAGCATGGCAGATAGCAACAGTTTAATCACCAGGGTAGTTAATATCAACTTTGAAATGAAATAATTAAAGCAGATGTATCCTAAATTCCTTCCCAGCCCCAAATTAATTCTGTGACTTAAGTTTTTGAGTTGTGGCTGCAAAAATGATTCAATAATTGGTAAGCTGAGACTAGTCAGTAAACGTTACTACTAAAGCTGCATCAGTGCAATAAGGGGAATATCTTGCATCAATTCATGGCCCACAAAAGGGACTTTTAGTCTAACTCTTGCCTGCCTGAAAAAAAATTTAGGTCTTTTTTTTTTCTCTGTAGTCTATATGGGATTTTCCAAAAACATAAAATAACTGTTCTAACCACCTATCATTTAAACAACAAAAAAAGATTTATTATTTTATCCAAGGAACAAATTATTACCTAGCCCAGAAGAAGTTTTGTATGAAACTGCCCTTGTGTGTGTGTGTGTGTGTGTGACTCTTTCGTTGTTATTGTTTAGTTGCTCAGTCGTGTCTGACTCTTTTTGACCCCATGGAGCGTAGTCCACCAGGCTCCTCTGTTCATGGGATTCTCCAGGCAAGAATCCTGGGGTGGGTTGCCATTTCCTTCTACAGAGGATCTTCCCAATCCAGGGATCAAAACCCAGGTCTACTGCATTGGCAGATGAATTCTTTACCACAGAGCCACCAGGGAAGCCTTGTGTATGACTCCTTACACACTTTAATATTGAAAAGGAATCTTCTTTTGTCCTAGATATCCCAGGAACTTCAAAAAATAATAGCAGAAGATTCCATGGGGGAGCAGAGGGCACTTATGCAATCTGAAGAATCTGAGCATGCACAGAGTGGGCCTTCCTGGAGGAGAAATACTGGATAAGGGACAAGGAGGATGAGGAAGCTTACAAGAAGCCCACTGGGTCATTGTTAACACTGAGAGAAGGAATGTGGCCATCACTTTCTCTGAAGACGGCCCTGTGGAGACCTGGGGCCAAGAGATGGTGCTGTGCATGGCGCAGTGATGCCAGTCTAACATTCAGCAGAGGTTCTACAAAGCTTTAGGGGGCAGAGATAACCATCATAGTAGCCAGGGAGATGCCGGGGTTCTTCCCAGTTTGTACTAGACCGTTCCTGGACTTCATGCTTGTATTGTGTTGTTTGGGGGTACTATGTGATACAGAAGACAAGGGCAAGCATAAAAGGATGAAAATGCATCTTCTGAGGTGGTGGTTTTAAAATATGCTGATAAATTATCTAACACTACTCCATGCAAAAGGCAGAATCCAATTCCCCTCACCTTGGACGTGGGCTTCCTTAGGATTTGTTTCTTATGAAGAAAGTATGGTAGAAGTGAAGACTTGTGATTTTTGAGACTGCAGTAGGCATTGTGCCCTTCTCCTTGTTCTCTCTCAGATCACTAATGCTTTGAGTCATGAGGACACTCAAGCAACCTTACGGAGAAGTTCATGTGGCAAGGAGTAGAGTCCTTGTCAAGAATCAGCAAAGAACTAGACTAAGCATGCTGCCAATGGCCATGTGAATGAGTCACTTTGAAACAAATCCTTTAGCCATCAGATGACTACAGCTCTCACCAGCCAACTGACTACAACCTCATGAGAGTCTGTGAGGCAGAATCACATAGCTAAGCAACTCTCAGATTCCTGGTTCAGAGAAACTGTGAAATAATACATGTTCAGAGATCTTAAACATCAATTTAGTTTAATTAAAAAAAAAATTGTTGACCATGTCAGGCAGCATGTGGGATCTTAGTTCCCTACCAGGCATTGAACATGTGCCTCCTATATTGGAAGCATGAAGCTTTAACCACTGAACCACCAGGGAAGCCCCCTACCTTAATTTTAGAGAAACTTGTTATGCAGCAATAGGTAACTAGTATATGTGTTAATCCAGACATGGACTCTTGGGCTTGTTTTAATAACATTTGGTGAAATAAAGGAATATGAATCTGCTTACTTGCCAAAGAGTATATCATGTGGACCTAGTACAACAGGGATATTAAACAAAATGTGAGATGATAATACACACCCCAGTTTATGGGTCCTGTAGGCTACCAGGACCTTTCTAAACATTTCCTCTTCTGTCTTGCTCTGTGGTTGATGGGAGCCTGGCCTCTGGAGACTGGTATTTGATGATGTAAACCATGGACTCATCATGCTGTTTCAGGACTTATGCCTGTATTCAGTTATGACAAACCAACATATAAAAGCTAGTCTGTGGAGACAAGCAGGGAGAATGGAGCTGAGATTATTTGCCCCTTCAGAGAGAGGGGAATTAGCTACATGAAGACCTTAATTTTCAGGAGGACACACTGTATTTTCTGCATTTAGGCTCTATGAGATTCTGCTGTACCCTTCTAATTGCTCTATTTATATTGAGATAGTTGGAATAGTTTCATCTGCCTTGCAACCAAATGATCTCTGTGAAACAGCATCTGAGGGGTTTGTTGCTGATGCCTTGTTTCTTCTCTACAACAGCATCCAGGGAGCAGAAGCTGTTGCCCCTAAGATCATATTTTCAGTAAGGCTAGTTCTTACAACATGAGATTGGACAGCATACATGGAATGCTTATTATAGAAAGAACTATTTTATAGCAAGCTAACCCCTAACAAGCAAGCTGTTCTTGGAGGGCTTCAGGGTATAAGTCCAAGGTAAAGAAGGTTTGTTTCATATCTGAGTTTAAAGAAAATAAAAGTATGCTCTTTTCTTGAGTAAAATGTTTCTAAGCAATCTTAAATTGTGCTCTAGATGAAAGATTTCAAGCAAAAATTATTTAAAAACTATACAAGATATTTCTGAATAATCAAAATGTCTCTGGGATTTCTCATCTAAATTTCAACAAATATTGAGACATGACAATATGAAGTATTCATAACAATTTCAGGGATTTACTACAATTAAAAATAAATAAAATGCAAGAAAACAAGAATATCAACTGCCTCAGCCTCAGAATAAAAAGCCTATGAATAGTTTCCCTGGGAACTGAAAAGCGTCTGATCTGTACCACATTGATTTTCCATTGTTAGGTGAGCAAATGTCATTTTGCAAACACAAAGTGCATTAGACAGACACTTACTGTTAACCTTCCAGAAAGAGGCACCCCTTAGGTGAAAATTCAACATAGCTAAGATTACCATTCAAAAATAGAGACATTTGCAGGGTGAAAAGACTTGCTTGTACCACCCACATTCCGATACTTGCTTTTGATTTCTCCAAAGGCTTTGTTTACTGGTTCAATCATGACCAAATTCAGGTCACTGGGAATTCCCCATTGGCAGCTTCAACTGCAAAATTTGTTTTAGTTTAAAGAGGATTTGAATAAAATTTGATTGTTCAGGTTGTCAGTACTATGAACATATAGAAAGAGAGACACCCCCCTCCCCCCCCCCACACAATTCCAATAGGAAGATATTGCTGTACTTCTGATAAAGTTTTGTTCTTGTTGTTGTTGTTCTGTCACTAAGTTGTGTCCGACTCTTTGCGACCCCATGGACTAGAGCACACCAGACTTCTCTGTCCATCACTCTCTCCCTGAGTTTGCTCAAACTCATGTCCATTGAATCAACAAAGCCATCCAACCATCTCATCCTCTGTTGCCCCCTTCTCTTGCCCTCAATTTTTCCCAGCATCAGGGTCTTTTCCAATGAGTCAGTTCTTTGCATCAGGTGGCCAAAGTATTGGAGCTCCAGCTTCAGCATCAGTCCTTCCAATGAATATTCAGGACTGCTTTCCTTTAGGATTGACTGGTTGGATCTCCTTGCAGTCCAAGGGACTCTCAAGAGTCTTCTCCAGCACCGTAGTTCGAAAGCATCAATTCTTCAGCACTCAGCCTTCTTTATGGTCCAACTCTCACATCCATACATGACTACTGGAAAAACCATAGCTTTGACTAGATGGACCTTTGTCAGCAAGGTGATGTCTCTGCTTTTTTAAACACTGTCTAGGTTTGACATAGCTATTATTCCAAGGAACAAGTGTCTTTTAATTTCCAGGCTGCAGTCACCGATAGTTTAGTTAAAAATAACTTTTCTGCTCTAAATTCTTTTTGCTAAAGGTTCAAAATGATTTCATAGCACACTTACTGGACAATTTTAAAAAAAATCTTAGATGGATATTTTAGAGATCAGAGTATGGATAGGAAGCAGATCATTCAGTCAAATGATTTCTTTCTAAAAATGTTAAGGAATCTCTTCAGGGGCTCTAAATGAAGTAGTTTTATTTCTTACCAAGATGCCCATGCTCATTTAGAATGCTGAGTAGATGTATTAGCTTTGCACTTTTGGAGATCTGGGTGGGATGGAAGAACACAGTGGCATTTGGGGTTTGGCAAACCCTCTCAAATTATTTTTCAAACACTTTAGGTTTGGCAAAGGCAGACTGGATTTTGCCAAATGCCTTTTTCCTTACTTTGGGACTCAAGTGTACTTCAAGGAAAATTTAATCCATATGTTTCTGATTTATTTATTCTTCAGTCATCAAATTATTGTCTTGAAACAATGGATTAATGCTCAAGAAAACCTTTTGAATGATTTAATGAAACTGTTGTAAATCCTCCCTGCACTCCATTCCAATCCCTTTGTCCTGAATGTAAGTGCATGTGATACCAGCATTAAATCAAGCCACAATTCTGGAAAATTTACATTTGTTTCCTAATTAGAACTCTGTGAGTATAAGGTGTGTTGACCTAAAATTAGAACATTACCAGTTATTTCTTTAGCTGAAAATGGGTTTCTTTGGAATCGGCCAAGAATTGCAATTTGGGGTCCCCAACCATATCAAGCAGTGTGTAAGCCCCTGTAGGGTAGGGGAAGGAGAATGCTGTTATAGAGGGGAAAAGGAAGATAGGGAGGGCTATAGTAGACAGAGAGTGCATGGCTTTTCATTGGCTGAGTCCTTGCTAGCAAAGAGAAGTCTTTTTTCTTGTTATTGGACTCTGGGAGAGCACTGTCTTCTGGTCTCCCAACTCTTTCTAATTGAGGCTTCTTTTTATTTATTTTTTACGAGTGATTCTAAGATTAGCCAAGAATATAGCCTGTTGTTACGGGATAGGTAGGGCTTCTTAAGTGGCTCTGGTGATGTAAAGAACCCTCCTGCAATGGAGGAGATGTAAGAGATGCAGGTTTGATCCATGGGTCAGGAAGATCCCCTGGAGGAGGGCATGGCAACCCACTCCAGTATTCTTGCCTGGAGAATCCCATGCACAGAGGAGCCTGGTGGGCTACAGTCCACAGGGTTATAAAGAGATAGATGCAACTGAAGCAACTTAGTACACACGTTACTGGATAATATGATTACAGGATTATACAATTTTTGAGCTCAGTCTTTCCTCTGTGTAAAATTCCTCTTTCCATCCTTTTGATCAGATGTTCACCCACCACAGCAGGAAATAGTCTCTTTCTGTATCGGGTAACTCTAAATTCAAACTTTTTTTCTTAATTCATGATTCAGGTTCACAGTAGGTGAAGTAGTTATTATCCAGGGAGGTTATGCCATGGTGATGGGAAATGTCAGCTGCGTTTAGAGTCACTTCTCTAAATTTAGGCTATACTCTTTGCTTGTGTGGGAGTTCTAAAAGCACAGCAAGCCCCAGATGTTGTGAACTGATCTAATTTCTACCTCCAAACCTACTTTTCCCCCTGTCTTTCCTAGCTCAGAGAATGGTTCCAGACTCTCCTCTGAGCCTTCTTCAGGTAGCATCTACCCTCCACCTTGTCTAGCAAAGGGACTCAATCAACAAGCACTTTATTGAGTGCAGCTTCGGTTAGCAAATGAAAAGGGCTAAAGCCAAAAAGAAAGTGCGAGTCGAACGGATATTGAACGCACACCCCCAATTCTGTTCTGTTCTGAGTTTAAATGGCAAAGTGAGATTGGTCAGAGCTCTGAGGTAGGCATGCCTTCTGATAACATCTGGCCAACCAGAGGCAGGGGATGGCCACAGTTTGAAGCTTTTTGATAAAATCACTATCGAGATCCTGATGACTGCCTGTCCTCAACTGACCCAGAGGTATCCAGGGAGTTTGTTTTCATTCAACTTTTTTTTTTTTTCATGGGTCTTAAATCCTGTGACAGATTTTTGGTCAAGTTGTTGCCACTAAAAACAGTATTGATTTCTTTTTTTTTTTTTCTTTTCTTTTCTTTTATTTTATTTTTAAACTTTACATAATTGTATTAGTTTTGCCAAATATCAAAATGAATCCACCACAGGTATACATGTGTTCCCCATCCTGAACCCTCATTGATTTAAAAAGCTAATAACTTAAAACTGCCACAAACAAAACAAATGGTCCACAAAGCATTCTCCTTTCCTTCAGAAGGTTTTACGATGCATTGTTATCATTAACCAGTCTCTAATTGTTAAACTTAAATGGCCAATTGAGACAAACAGTTCTGAGGTCATTCTTCCTCCATTGATTAAGACTGGGGTGGCAGGTATTTGGGGACAATATTCAGCCTTCTGAGATTTCTGGGCAGATTCAATGATGTTGCCAGCTCCAGCTGCCTTCTTGTCTACTGCTTTGATGACACCCACAGTCACTATCTGTCTCATGTCACAAAGAGCATAAACTCCTTGGGCTGTCTGACAATGACCTTACTCATAGGAAAGTGACTCTGGTACAGGAGAAGAAAAAAAATTGTAGAGGGATTGCCTTGCATGGGGACAATGGCCTAATTTGGAGCCTGGCAAAAGGTGGGATGAATGGACTCTTTTGGTGAAGAGCTCCAGAGCTTGTTCCTCTCCTGGCAATGCAGGATCTTGCAATGAGCACACAGCACGCAGTTCTCAAGTCAGCCTATCCCCATGCTTGTAGTCGAGAGATTTCTGTCACTTTCTGTAGCACTCAGAAGTCTGGGCTGATCACTATGCTCTGGGTTCTTGGTGCTAAGAACTGCATACTAGGTGGATAAATCTTTATAATTTTTTTAGAACATTCAGGAAAGCAAATGCTATAACAGTACGTCTTGTGATAGGACAGAGTATAATGGGTGATTCTATCAGAAGCAGCTGAGATTACAATGATGAGGAAAGGTTTCCCAGAGGAGGTAGCAGATGATTTTGAGTCTGGAGAGAAGCTTATGGAAATGAATAGGAACACATAGAAGGCTAATCCTGGCAGAGATATCACCCTGAACCAGGGCATGGAAGTAAGATAGCCAGGCTTGCCCCAAAAACCACAAATAGGGGACTTCTCTGGTGGTCCAGTGGTTAAGAATTCATCTTGCAAAGCAGGGGACGAGGGTTCAGTTCCTGGTCAGAGAACTAAGATCCCACGTGCTGCAGGGAAGCTAAGCTTGCATGCTGAAATTATTGGGCCTGTACTCTGGAGCCTGCAAGCTGCAACTATGACCTGATGCAGCCAAATTTGTTTTAAAAAAGAAAGATGCCACAGATAGTTCATTGTGGACCATGAGGAAGGAAGGGAGAACAATGAGGGAGGAGACATGATTTAAGGCCCAGAGCAGAGTGGGTTTTGTATTTCACACTAAGGGATTTGGTCTTTATCACAGAGGCAATGGGAGAATCATGAAAAATTCTAAACTGAAGACTTACACCATCAGATTTGTATATTAGGAAGATTCCCATGGTAACTCTCTGGAGGGGCAGGTTAGAGTCAATAGCGTGAGCTTGGAGGTTATTTCTGTGATCCAGTAGAGGCATTCTGAGATCCTGAAGAGTAGGGTGTATAAATTTGAGAGCAAACTAACAACTTGATGACTGATTAGATAGAGGTGGGAAAGGACAGGGACAGGCCGAAAGCAACTCGAGAGTTTCTGTAGCTGAGGCATTGATGGTGCCATTTACTGAAAAGGAGAATTTCGTGAATGTAGGTTTCAGGATAGTAAGTCCAACTGTAGACAGTCTTGGTCTATGGGACATCCAAATGGAAGCATCCAGATTTAGTCTATGGTTCAGAAGACAGACATACAGGTCAGGAAATTGTCATCATATGAATGGCTTTTGCAGTCATAGAAACAAGTGTCCTCTTTCTAGAAAGGTATATATATTGGAAAGAGGGCTAAAATAGAGTTCAGTGGCAGAGTTTTTTCTTTTGGTGTAATATGGCACTGATTTTCAATGAGACATTGAGCCCTTCAAATGTAGGAGAGCTGAATGGGATTAACAATGTCCAGAGTCCTTGGGCAGATTGCCTCCAGGTGTGGCAGCCATTTCCAGGGACCCTCAATGGGATCTTTGACATAGCATCCCAGTCCCCTGGGTTGTGGTCTTGAGGTTGCCTAGCATGATGAGAATCTTCTGTACCTTCCAAAGCTGCAAAACCCAGAATACAGTCAGGCATATAATCCACCACCCCAGTATCTATTCTAGAGTGGAGGTGGCCAATTATAGCATTTCTGGAGGAACTAATCCCCAAACCTGGAGTGTGAAAGGTGGGACGATGGTAGGAAGGCAGACAGGATGGCAGGTGCAGCTCCAAGTGGTGGCTCCAAATCTCTGATTCAGAAACAGTGGGCAGGCCTGCTGGATTCTGGCCAGGGTGGCACCCAAATGATCAGTGATACCACAAGTACTTCAGATGAAGGCATCAGCATTTTGAAATCCTTGATGTGAAAAAGTTCAGTCAATCAGATTATAAATTCACTCATGTTCACAAGAAATTTTAACATTTCCATTTTTCAAGGAAAGAAAAGAAAGGGTTCTTAGATTATGGAAACATGATAACTGTTGAACATATTCAAATGGTTGTCAAAATTAAGAAAATATTTTTATCACCTACTTGTGTGAACAAAGTTGCTTATTGATGGTGACTTCTCAAAAATATAAAGCAATTGCCACTATAAAGCCTTGACAAGAAATTGTGAGTAGCCATTTCAAGAATAAAAAATTAAAAAAATTCAGCATTGCAAAAAAAAAAATAGTATTTAATATCTTTCCTAACTCTTTTTTCTCCTTGTAAATTACACAATATAAAGAGAAGGCAATTACTTCTTTCACCAATACCATAGATACTTCCAAATAGTGTCCAGTTTATCCTAGAAGGTTAGAAATAGTTTCATTATCCTTGTACATTATGAGGTAATAAAAGTTGGACTGACCTGGGAACACCAACATTTAAGGGATGAGTTAAAAAAAAAATAGTAATCTATGGAAATGAAGTTGAAAAAAATTGGCCTAAGAGTGGGTATCAAATAAGAAGAGTGTGATATTAAGGAAGCTAAGAAGGAAGAGAGTGTGGTTCACGGTGTCATAAGGCATGTATAGATGAGAGACTTGGACTGTGAAGAAAGCTGAGCGCCGAAGAATTGATGCCTTTGAACTGTGGTGTTGGAGAAGACTGAGAGTCCCTTGGACTGCAAGGAGATCCAACCAGTCCATTCCGAAGGAGATCAGCCCTGGGATTTCTTTGGAAGGAATGATGCGAAAGCTGAAACTCCAGTACTTTGGCCACCTCATGCGAAGAGTTGACTCATTGGAAAAGACTCTGATGCTGGGAGGGATTGGGGGCAGGAGGAGAAGGGGATGACAGAGGATGAGACGGCTGGATGGCATCACTGACTCAATGGACGTGAGTCTGAGTGAGCTCTGGGAGTTGGTGATGGACAGGGAGGCCTGGCGTGCTGCGATTCATGGGGTCGCAAAGAGTCAGACACGACTGAGCAACTGAACTGAACTGAACTGAACTGAAGGAGGAAGAGAGTGTCATAAGGCATAGAGAGGTTCCATGCAATGAGAAAACCCCTCTCCACTGATATCATTGGGAGATAACTGATGATCTCAATGAGGACAGTGTCAGTGTGGTTCCTGGGGCATGATGTGGTTTGTAGCAAGTTAAGGAGTGAAAGGAAGTGAGAATGTAGAGGTGATGAAATACATATTCACTACTCTTTCAGGAAGGTCTCCTTGGAAGGAATGGAAAGGATAGCAGCTAGGGAGAGAACCATACAGAACTAATAAGAATTGTCAGGCTTTCCTCACAAAACTGGAAAAGATGATACATTCATTAGTTGACATAAAAGACACGTGAAAGAAAGTGGCTATATTAAAGCTATAGGAAGGGGGTGGGATGGGGATAAGTACCGGAATCGTCTCTGAAGAGTAGGAGGAGAGATGACCAGAGTACAGGAAAGAGGGTTAGCCCCGAACACAAGGGACATGTCTTTCTTGGACCTTGCAGGAGTGGAGCTTGCATTGTGGCTGCAAATATTTGAGAGCATATGAACCATAGCTTTGGTTTTTCCTAGGGTATTAGGAAGTTAAATTAAAATAGGAGAAGGGAGCTTGAGAAGAGTGGTTAAGTTTGAAGAAATTGTGGCTGGAGACTTGTTTTCATAATGGTGCTAATCTGAACAGCTGGATGATTTTCTCCACCCATATTCAATGTGTAAAGAGCAGAGAAGACAAATGGCTGGGCTGACCCAAGATTGAGAGTCTGCAGAATTTCCACAGTGGAAAAGTTAGGTAGGTGAATGGGCTGATGAATGTGCTGGAAGGATGGTTGAAAAGACAAACCACAGGGTTTGGGCAACAAAGGGAGGAAGAGAACCAACTTGATATCTCCAAGGTGGTAGTGGGACTATATGTAAAGCAGGCTTCAGAATATTCAAAGAAGGAAGAGGGAAAGACAATAGATTGTGCACTGTTTGAGGGGTCTTAGAGGACTTTATTTCCAATGAAGCTAAAATTCTGCAGATGCTGGGGAAAGGCTTTGGGGAGGGATAAATGGCAATGGAAAGAAAAAACCAAGAGTGGAAGTACAAGGCAGTAAGAGGAAAGAGAGGACCCTGGAGGTTTGCATTCAGGTGGAGTTGTAGGAGATGTAGGATCTCAGGCATGAGAAGGATCTGCGGATCCTAAGATCTTGATGTCCGGGTGGAGAGAAGGTTGAACTGCAGATGAAGGGGCCCCAGGAAGCTTCTGTGGCCTCCCTGTGGGGCCCTAAGCAGGATATGGAAAGGAAAGTTTCCATCCCTCAGGAGATGGCAAGGGTGATGAGAATTCAGCCTTGGAAGCCATCTGCTCAGGGGGATCACTCATCCTTCCAGCCTCAGCTCAAGGCGCAGATCCTCCAGGGTGCTCTCTCTCTCCATCAGGTAGTGAGCAAACATTGTTTTTGATCAGGAAGGATGCCAGGAAAAGAAACTGGATGAAGCAAGGCGGTGGAGCAGGAGGTCATTCTACCTCGGTGTTGTGTTAGTTTCACCTTCCAGGAACGGTTCTGGGCTGAAGGATCCTGAGTCATGGTCAGTAGATCCAGCTGGAGTGCCGCAGGACCCTGGGACCAGCGCCATGTGCAAACCCAGAGACACTCCCAGAGTCCAGCCCCTAGCCTCCAGGCTGGACCAACTAAAACACAGCTTTGGCTCAAAAGAAAAAGGCATGTTACTGTCCAACTTTGCCACTTGAAATGAAACTAGGAAAACATCCTCAGAATAGAGGTAGGATGGTTGTTCTTGATTCACCCTTTTTTTTCCCCTGGAGTTAGGGTTTTAATTACTGTATTATTTCTGTTCTAGATCTGATCTAATGCTGTATATAGCATTCATTTTGCCATAATTGTGTGAGGTGATTCGATGAAGAGGAAGTGCTCACTTTGGGGGAAATGCTATTTGAAACATCTTTTTCAGAAACAGGATAACCCATAAGGAATTATGAAACTTATTTTTAAAAGCTGCCAGACATGAAGTATAACACATGTTTTTAATTATAGGCCTTTGAAATACTTTTATATAAAAATGGAATTTTATTTTCATCAAATGTTTTGCTTAATTTTTTAAACAGTTGACAGCACTAAGATGATGGGAAGAGGACGAGGGAGGAAGTAGATTACCCGTCAGTAGTTTGATATTATGTATTTAAATAATAACTGCTATACATTTCATTATATCTCTTGACCCTGTCCAGTCTCCTGCTCATCAATATTCTGGTTCCCTTCCTTACCCCCCAGAGGGCAAAGGACATATCTGGTATTTCATGGTAACCTTTTCCATACACTATGGAAGGTATAGACCCTTTGCCCAGAAAAATGTTTACAGGGCTCATGGCCACATACATATGCACACACGTAATTTCAGAAGATACATGCTTTCTGCCTTCAATCTACTTCCTCAAATCCCATCTCAGGCTCCCAAATTAAGTCCCTCTAGAGGCTTCCCAGGTGCCACTAGTGGTAAAGAACCTGCTTGCCAATCCAGGAGACATAAGAGATGTAGTGGGTTTGATTCCCACCCCAACATGGGTAGGGAAGATCCCCTGTAGGAAGAAATGGCAACCCACTCCAGTGTCCTTGTCTGGAGAATCCCATGGACAGAGGAACCTGGAGGGCTACCGTCCATAGGATCACAGAGAATCAGACACGACTGAGCACATGAGAACATTAAATATTAGATAGGCGTTATATAATATCTATGCAATCTTTAATAACTATAGATATTATATGGGGCTGCCCAGGTGGTGTTAGTGGTAAAGAATCTGCCTGCCAATGCAGGAGATGCAGGAGACTCAAGTTCCATCCTTGAATCGGGAATATCCCCTGGAGGAGGAAATGCAACCCACTACAGTGTTCTTGCCTGGAGAATCCCATGGACAGAAGATCCTGGAGGGCTGCAGAGTCTGGACAGGACTGAAGTGACTTAGCACGCACAAGCACACTCTCTAGAAAGGACATTCAGTACGGAGCGCCAGCCAATACCAGGGGCTGCCTTTCTTATCTCTGTGTCCCAGTGGTGCCTAATGCCTTCCCTGGCATGGAGAAGACATTCAGATATGTTGATGAGCTACTACATGAAAGTCGTGCTATCTTGTAAGGGTGTGTAGAAAAGGAGGCAGGCCTCTTGAGCCTTGAGTTGTTAGGTGACCTCTGGAGTGTGGGGAGGCTTCTCAGAGCAGAGGTGGATGGCTATGCAGCAAGTTCCCAGCATACCAACGGGTTCTATTCCAAAAGCACATTTGTAAGTCCAAGAAAGTTAGCCTTGGTGTCCAACTAACACAATCGGACTTAGAATACTGTACAGCAATAGGTTTATAATACTTTTAACACAAATAGTACATAAAAAACAAATACACAAAATAAAACATTTTTAATCTTACCGTACAGTACTTCAAAAGGTACAGCAGTCTCAGCTACATCACCACTGTTTTTACACTTGTTTCTGGATACCCTGGGCTTGAAATAAAGATACTGTACTCCTGGACTCTATACAGTACTGAATAGTAAAATATGCAAACACACAACCTCTTGGAGAGGATGCACATGCGTGACAGGATGCGCCAGACATGTGAACTAACTTATATGATTGAAAATGCAAGTGCATGCTCACACCTTCGAAAGTCTACAACTTGAAGGTTCATACGTAGGGGACTTACTGTGTATTGACGTTTAGCCCTTGTTTTCTCTTAGATCTCAGCCAGCCAATGATACAGACCAAGGAAGAAGCATTCTTTGGTTAAAGGAAAGAGTCCTAAATTTCTGAAGCTGGGCTATGTTGATCATAGGAAAAAGTCGGCTAATCTCAGAAATGAGATGAGTTTCTAAAGAATGATGTGGATCAAAGAAATATCTAAAGGAGTGTTGAGACAAAGAGTAAACAACAGCCCAGCAGGATGCCTACTACCACCAACATTTTCTAGGTGAAGCTTAACCCCCTCCTTGCTTTTATAGATCAAGTTCCCGAAGCCGTGGGCTCAGGACACAGTCATGGCCTCTGTTGCTCCCTCGCAGACAGTGGCATGAGGTCACACATTCCTCGGTCCTCTCCTGTGTCACCTGGACGAACAGGAATCCTGCAGCATGCGTGTGGCATTTCCACCCAGTGTGATTCCACTTAATCACTGTCACAGTCAGGGAAAGCTCTGGCTTGCCTTCTCTGCAGCCTGTCTCAACTGGAGTTCGCAGCTCTTGCCAGAAACAAATTCCTGATGTAGAGGACTAAAATAAAACTGCCTGTGAAAAGCTAGTTTATGCATTGAGACAGAGACATAGCTCTAACTGCAATTGTATTTACAGGGGAAAAAATAAACAACAGGATAGATCATCAAATAACACTCTCTTCTTCTTTATTCCCATCCCAGCTTTCCTTCTTTATTGTGCTCAACCCAGGATCTCTTTGTGGGTAGTTTATTTTATCAAAGAAGCTGTTTGATCAACTTGGAATATGTCAGCTGAAAACAAATCTATTTGATCTGGAGTGTCAAGAATGCTTTGTCTTTAATATGAAAAAAATGGCTGCTGAGATGATAGTTGTCATGGGGACAGAAGAAAGACATCATAATTTTGAGGTCTTCCCATCACATTTCACTTGGATTCCATTTAAAACAAGGTCAGCCCCTCATCCACACACCAGCTGGAGGTCAAAAATCACTCTAGAATTTTTTTTTTGCTGCTTCCCAAATAAAGCCCTGATATGCCAGTTTAGGACAAAAGAAGGTGAGACCTTCCAGTAGGTTCTCTCCCCCAGGAGATTCCGAGGGAGGAATCTGTTTTGTGACTTTCTTGGTAGGCAGGGTACACATGATACTTATCTGCTAAAGTACACAATTTTATAGCTGGGAGGAAAAGAGTTATAAACTCTCCACCTCAGTTTGCTGGATTATTTCATCCTCTGTCATGATACAAATATCTATGATGTTAGATAGAGAAGTTTGGTATGAGACATTATACTCTTATCAAAATACGTGCTCATTATTGTTGAATCACAGATTGATAAAATATGATCTAAATAGTTGTTAGTAATCAGGAGTTGGTTTTCCTTTGGCTTAGTTTTTCCCATCTGGTTTTGGTTTTGTGGTTGCTTTTTCAGCTCTGAGCAAATGTAATAAAAAGGAAGATTAAGAAAATAAAAACACAATATGATTTGTGAATCTCATCCAGTTCAACCCTCTAAGTAAATATATTTTTAGGAAATCAAGCCTGAGTATGATAATATCCTTGAGACTCATGTATTAAATACCCCAACCAATATGCAGACAAAATGGACGTATATCATTCTTGAATGCTATCTTTAACAGAGAAAAATGATTATTCCACCCCACCGTGATACTCTTAACAATGACAATAACAGAAAGAAAGAAAAAAAAAAAACAAACAAAAAGAAAAGGAAGAAAGAAGAAAGGAAAGAAAGGAAGAAAGACAGAAACTCAGTAATGAGGAGAAAGGCACGAAAATACATTGGTTAGAGTTGCAAGCGATCGAAGCTCCGTTGCTGTGCGTAAAGATCAGTCTGCTTCTTGATGCAGAGGGTGCTGGTATTCTCCACCAGATCTCATCTGTCACGACACAGTGAAAGCTAGTGCTCTCTGTGTCATCCTGGTCGTCTCCAGCTTGGGACTATGGAGTCTGTTCTAAGTCTATCGGTCATAACATGAACGTAATAATAGTAATGACAGTTCTCAAAAATTGTGTGCCAGTTGTATCAGGCACATCACAGACGTTATCTTTGGTCCTCCCAGCAATCCTCTATGGTGCTAATTCTGCATTCATTTCTATATGTTTAATTGTTTGTAATTGTGTACCAACTTTTAAAATGTAGGCAGGTGTAGTCGAAAATGCAATTTGATGCATTATTGCCATTCTTATACTTGGCACTTGCAAATTTAATTCTAATTATAGAATTAACTGTTGCATTTTATTGAAAAGGAAGTGTTTTAATTCAACATTTTAGTAGGAAGTGCATGCATATTTACTAATTTTATTATAAAACTATCATCAAACAATTTTTGAATATCTATGCCGCAAAACAATTAGTGTTTTTGGTGGAACATGTAGTCTTATTTTTGGCTTATTTTACTCACCGCATTACGTTGTACTTAGCTCAGTTTTCAGATGCCCTCTAGTGGTGATAAATAGTAAGTAGAACCAGTCCATTCTGAAGGAGATCAGCCCTGGGATTTCTTTGGAAGGAATGATGCTAAAGCTGAAACTCCAGTACTTTCGCCACCTCATGCGAAGAGTTGACTCATTGGAAAAGACTCTGATGCTGGGAGGGATTGGGGGCAGGAGGAGAAGGGGACGACAGAGGATGAGACGGCTGGATGGCATCACTGAGTCGATGGACGAGTGAACTCTGGGAGTTGGTGATGGACAGGGAGGCCTGGCATGCTGCGATTCATGGGGTCGCAAAGAGTCGGACACGACTGAGCGACTGATCTGATCTGATCTGAATGCTGCTGCTGCTGCTAAGTCGCTTCAGTCGTGTCCGACTCTGTGCGACCCCACAGACGGCAGCACACCAGGCTCCGCCGTCCCTGGGATTGTCCAGGCAAGAACACTGGAGTGGGTTGCCATTTCCTTCTCCAATGCATGAACGTGAAAAGTGAAAGTGAAGTCGCTCAGTCATGTCTGACCCTCAGCAACCCCATGGACTGCAGCCTACCAGGTTCCTCCGTCCATGGGCTTTTCCAGGCAAGAGTAAAGGAGGTGAAAATGAGTTTATCTGGAAGTGGCCCTTTAACAGTCAGTAAATACATCTGTTCTGACATTATATAGATTAAATATAATAAAAAGAATATTTGCTTTGTCTTCCCAGGTTAAGGTAATAACTTTAAAAATATCTCATAGTATTAAAAAATACTAGTCAAAGAATACACACATATAATGGATAAATAAGAGAGTAAGGAAAAAAATGTGTGTGTATCTAGGATCTAGTCAAAAGAGAGAGAAAAGAAAAACATTCAATATTTGATTTAAAAGACCACTGTCTTTCCACGATGTCATACTACAGTCAGCCCTCCGTAACTGCAGCTTCCCCATCTGTGGATTTTGATCTGCAGTGTTGAACTTGCAGGTATCAACAGCCAACTGTCCTTTGTCATTTTATATAAGGGACTTGAGTGTCTGTGGATTTTGGTATCCATGGGGGAAGGTGTGTGTGCGTGTGTGTGTGTGTGTGTGCACGCGCCCTGGAATCAGTCCTTCTTAGTTACCTAGGGTCAACTGTATTTACTGCTGCTAAGTCGCTTCAGTCACGTCCGACTCTGTGCGACCCCACAGATGGTAGCCCACCAGGCTCCCCTGTTCCAGGGATTCTCCAGGCAAGAACACTGGAGTGGGTTGCCATTTCCTTCTCCAATGTGTGAAAGTGAAAAGTGAAAGTGAAGTTGCTCAGTCGTGCCAGACTCTTAGCGACCCCATGGATTGCAGCCTACCAGGCTCCTCCATCCATGGGATTTTCCAGGCAAGAGTACTGGAGTGGGTTGCCATTGCCTTCTTCAACTGTATTTACCAGGAAGCAAAACAAGAAAACCCATGGCCATGTGAATAAAATCAACCCTCAGCCTCATTAACAAACATTCTCTAGCCAGCTGATAAAAGCAATAGATTTTAGTAAGGGGAAAAAAAGAGCAAGTTTTCATAATACCTTGTACATAGTGAGCACTCAATAAATAATTTGGTTACTTGCTTTGTACTTGGTAGACAATCTTGTGCTAATATGTCTTGATTTTTTGCATCCTTTAAAAGATATCCTGGGGAAATAAGAATTCTATCATGGAGAAAATTTAATACTCTCTGCTTTTACATTAAATTATTTTGAACCATCCCCAGAGGAAATTTTCATTTACATTCTGAAAACAGAAACAAGATAACTTTTTAAATGTCTACAGATATAAAACTCATGCAGTATTTCTTTCAGTATCATGTCCCACAACTCTATCAGTTTAGACTACTCATGATTCAGAAAGAGTTTTTTATTTTTCAATGTATCTGAAATGGGTATGAAATGCTGTTATCTTAAATTTGTATAGGACCAAACTGTATTTCTATGATCAAATGGAGTCTGATGACCATTTCCACTTCATAAAGAGACAAAGTAGTTTTGCAACATTCAGAAATGCACAGTGGCAACTCACCATGTTTTTCCCACAAGATGTCACTATGGTACCTATGAAATACAATCACAGATTATTTATCAGTCTGTTAACTTTGTATTTAAAAAACAATCAGACAAGATCTATGCACAGACCTATGACCCTCAAATTAAGCATGCACAGGAGATAACTGAATTCATAGATATCCAATATCTACCATACGACAGCAAACATACTTATTTGGATACATATTGAAACATTAACTATACGCATCGAAAGAGAAGTATAAACTGATAATATAAAAAAGATTGTATACCAGATTATGCATTCTTTGACAAATATTCTAAAAGTACCTGACGTGTCACTCACACTGTGACTCTTCTCACCAAGTATGTGATACAGTCATGGCTGCTCACAGATTGAGTTCACACTTTACTCTGTGTGTGTGGTAGTTATAGGTGGAATACCAGGTGATTTCTGAGTGATGAACAGCTGACAAATTCACGTCTGTCCTTTGTTTCTGCTTTAAATGAGCAAGAGGTTAAGAGCCAAGAAGTCAGAGCAGAGTTCAAAATCGAGCTCAACCAACCATACAACCTCTGCCCAGTTAATTAACCTCCTGAGTCTGCTTTCTTATTTATAAAATGGGCATAGCAATATCTATCTCATTGCCGTTGCTGTGAGAGTAAATGGAGACAATGCATGTAAAGCACCTGGTACAGAAGGGATTACATAATAAGTAATAGTAGTAATTATTAATTTCAAGAGGAAGTGTTAATGAGAATCACATTTTATGCTTTGATCACAGGCCTTAGCATATGAAAGCCCTGAGTTTTAGTCACAGACGTGGAATGCTTATGTAATAAAATTCAAGCAGATCTATAAAAATTTAAACACTTGCAATAACCGATATTCCATAATGGCCTCTAATCAAAGCTTTGTTTGCTAAACCCAACCATTTGTTTGAAGAGTAAACAGAGGTCCTGCCTGGCTTTTTGGAATGACTCTCTTCTGCTGGTGACAGTAATTGAAATTTGCCTTAACTCTGGCAGCTGCACAGAGTTAAACATCATTTGGCCAATTGTTAACGTGAACTGTAGGGTTCTCCTCGTCCTCTTGCGCCAGTCCCCCGGCGTAGCCTTGTGCTATTCTCCTATGTTGAAGCCTTCAGTCCTCCCGTAGGCTCTGAGGATAAAGCGCACGCGTGGAAGTCCTCCACAGTGTCCAATCAGCTGCATCGGCTTCAGAAGTCCCCGCCCAGACACTCTCACCAGTAGCTCAGTAGCCACACTTCAGACATGAGGAATCTTGATACTCCGAGGCGGAAATGACCAGCCTAAGGAATGCTGCTCCCAAATGTCCGAGCTTAGACTGGAAGCTAAATGTCTCAGTGGCACCATATCTGGCTGCGGAGGACCCCTAATTCCATGGGAACGAGAATTTCTTCTTCTACCTAAGTGCTGTTAAAGACCCAGTTCAGGCTGGAATGGCAAGGTACTTGTTTTTCCAAAGCAGTCAACTTTTACTGAGGTGTTTTACAAGATGCTTCAAGGGCCATAAAAATACATCTTTTTGTTTTATATCTCTTATTTATTTTTATTTTATTTTTCTCTAAATTAAAAGTTTTAAGTAAAATAATATCGCTAATCATTTCTGCCTGTGGGCTGCTCTGAGGTCCAGTTCCAAGTGGGGACTCAGCTGCATTAGAAGTATTTATATATATTCCTACAGCAGTTAGGGACGGGGGAGCCTGGTGGGCTGCCGTCTCTGGGGTCGCACAGAGTCGGACACGACTGAAGCGACTTAGGAGCAGCAGCAGCTACAGCAGTTAGGAGTACTGACAGCAGAACTTTGCTACTCAAAAGCATGGTCTGCTGGTCAGCAGCGTCCAGTATCACTTGGGAGCTTGTTGGAAATACAGAATCACAGCACCACCCCACCTCGCCCCCACCCCCCGCCCTGATCTTTAGAGCTGGAATCTGCATTTTGACCAGGTTCTCAAGTAACTGATGCAGATAATCAGGTTTGAGGAGCACAGTCTATAGTAGTATATGAGAGAGACTCATGGAAACAGTGTTTTGTTTCGAGTCCTTCCTGATGCTCTGGCTTGGCTGCCCAAGAGAAAAGCTTGTGATGTCCTTGGCATAGTTATTGACACTTCTTTGAAACTCCACAAATGATACTTTTCTTCTCCTTTCTTAGAACTTTATTCACTCTAGCTTGTCTGACAAGGAGTTAGTTTTTTTTTTTTTTTAAAAGGATAAAATATTTGGCTTCCTCTCTTGTCCAAGAAACTTTTTTTTTTTTTTTTTCTTTAGAGGATATCTAGATGACATGTGGAAATAAGAAAATTATCTACTCTTAACTATCTTGGTATATTGCCTTTCATTAATATATGCATGTATATGTGCACACACACACACATATATATACAGTGTATGATGTTTTGAATAAGTAATACAGTCTTACAGTTAAAAAATTAAGAAAAGATATATGATAAATTATTTTGCCCATTTGTGCATGATATCTGTTCAGTTCTACCCCTAATCCCAATAGATAACCATTGATTAATTTTTGTGTATCCTTCAACAGATACTTTAAATACAGTCACATAAATATGATGTGTATACGTTTTCCACTTTTATCACAAATGATAGCTTTGTTATGCATATGTTTTTACATTTTATAAAGTACATTCCACATTATATTTTACCATAAAGCATTTCTCATGTTTTCATAGAGCTTTTTATAAATATTTGAAATGGTCTCACAGTAACTCACTGTTATATATTTGCAAAAATGGACTTAACCAGTAGGGGTGACTGTTGCACACTTGGGTCCTTTCCACCCCCCGACCTCCGTCTATTGCAGATAACTCTGTGATGAAATTGTCTGTGCATAGAGTTCCTCCCACCCACTGAGCTCTAGGGTAGACACACCCAACAGCTGCTGCTGAGAGCCCAGAGCAGCCCATACTCTTTTCTTTCCTCGGCTTTGTAGTTCAATTCCTTTTCAATTTTAGGGATTACTCTGTATCCTACTAATATAATCTCTCTTTTCTCTTAATATATGGGAATTTATAACTTGCAACAAATAAAGCGTAACTAATACATAAAACAATGGGAAAGAGAGAGAAAATGATGCTTCAATCTGGCAAAGTGTTAATTTCGTATTGGATAGTAAAGGAATGGGATTGCTAGTAAGGCAAGTAGAAATTAAAAACAAAGAGGAATCCAAACTCACCTAACCCTGAGAAGATGGCAAAGAAACAACCATGGGAAATGGACATCATAGAGGAGTCAGGTACAGGAGGAAAAATGTTTGGAAAAAGAGAAGCATTTCATAGAAAAGGTTTCTTAAAGTCTGGAGAACTCAAACAGCTGAGGAAACAGGTTGACAGGGAGAAATGCATGATCTACTTCCCATCTCTGAAGCAACAGGCTAGGAAAGTATCAAACAGAAGCAAGTCCTGGTCAGACGCTTCTGAAACTTATTTACTAACCAGAGCAAACTCATAGAACTATAGTTTATCTCCGTGCAAATACTAGAGCAGGAGGCAGCCTACCATTGCAATGTAAAGAGACAAGAAATGATTGGGATAAACATAGAGGAAAACACGAGTGTGGGACTGCTGGAGAATGCCCCTTCTCATGATCGGGTAGGTGAGAACAACAAGAGCCAAGGAATTCTGTCCTCAAGAGGGGGAGTGAAATCCAATCTACTCCTATCCAGTCCTATCCAATACTAAACTCAGCCTCAGAGAGTTAGCCAGCCAGCCAGGGGTTAGAGGAAAATTGAAGCCTTAATTATTTGTGATAGATTCCAACTGGAAGAGGGTCTCAGAAAAGACCTGGGCACTAGAGGGATGTATACATATATCTGGAGAAGGAAATGGCTACCAATGCAAGTATCCTTGCATGGAGAAGTTCATGGACAGAGGAGCCTGGTGGGCTGCCATGCATAGGGTCTTAAAACTTTGGATACAACTGAGGGACTAACACTTACTATTTATGTATATATATACCCCCCCATATATATATATATACACACACACACACATACATACATGCTGCTAAGTCACTTCAGTCATGTCCGACTCTCTGCGACCCCATAGACAGCAGACCACCAGGCTCCCAGGCTCCTGGGATTCTCCAGGCAAGAACACTGGAGTGAGTTGCCATTTCCTTCTCCAATGCAGGAAAGTGAAAAGTGAAAGTGAAGTCGCTCAGTCGTGTCTGACTCTTCGAGACCCCATGGGCTGCAGCCCACCAGGCTCCTCCATCCATGGGATTTTCCAGGCAAGAGTACTGGAGTGGGGTGCCATTGCCTTCTCCGACATACATACATACATACATACACACACACACACACAGATTAACTAGCATACTAAAAAGCAGAACTTGTAGGATACAATCTTAAGGAAGCTATAATTGTGCTTCCTCATTCTCTTACATGGTCCATAGGAAATCTGCAACTTTGACACAGCATGAATGGGAGTTCACTTACTCCCCAAATGTTTCCAGAGACTGCACTGCTCTATAAGTCAATCCAACCAGCATCTCAGTTTTTAGATTCTTCAGTCATGAGTAGGATGCCAATACCATGTTTTCCTAACTCAGAGCAGGTATATTTAGTTCCAGAAGCCATTCTTCACTGGGCCTCAGGGAAAGGATACCCCACCCCTCCCATGGGTAGGGAAAGCTCTGACAAATACCATCTCCTACTCTAATTCTTGACAGTCTGAAGGTGCATGGTTAGCTAAAAGCTATAAAACTGCCTGTTCTGGAATTCATAATTTGGTGATCTTGCACCAACAATTTTATATCTGATGTGATTAAAATATACCTTTTTGTTATTTTTCACAGTTGATAGGCACATGCACATGTAATTAGTTCATGTGCAAATTCACAGCAGTTTTAGAGTTGCTTTGTAACATCAAAGATATTGAGAAACTTTTGTGATGTGTTATTCTAGGAACAATACAGCCTAGAAGGGTCTTGAATTTTCTTAAATTTCATTTTTATACCAAAGGAGTTGCATAGCCTTGAACATTGAAGCTTTCAGTTTGGAAGTATATTTTATTTTCCAGAGGAAAAATTCAATACAATTTTTTAGAGGAACAAAGAAACGAAATGCCACAAGTGAGAAAATTGTTTAGGTTGGGGATTGTGCAAGTTTGGGTAAGTTGCTGGATGTCTGTGAGATAAATCTGTGTGAGAAATGTCATTTTGGGATTATATTTTTATGTTGTGGGAAGGAGAGAGTTGAATAATTGACCCTTGCCATTTTAGTTTCCACTGGTTTTTCCTACAAGTAGAGAAAATGCATAAACACTAAATGCACACATAAAACTGCTCCTTCGCAGATGTGGATTATATTCCAAAGGGACACATTTAGAGAGCATCACCCAAATGACTTATTTATTCTTCATCCCCTGAGCATGGCTCAGGGCAGGTCTGCAGTAGAATCATGTACAGGCTTATAGCTCTCTGTGATTGCTCTTTTGCTGTTTTAACCCTGAGTGAACCTTATTTTGAGCAAACCTCCTATACAATCTATCTTGAGCAGACTTGTAAATTGGGGTTGGAATATTATTTTCTTAATACTAAATATGTTTTCCAGTTTATAAAAGTGTCACTATGAATTGCTCTAATATTAAATCTTCTTCAGCATAGTTTTAAAAATTAAAGTTACATAAAGTTGGTCTTGACATATTTTTAGTAACCTGGAGCTTCCTCAGAGGACACTGGGGGTGCATACAGTATCGAGGTGCCCCCAGCACCTGATGGGCAGTGGAGGACAGTAGACAGGGAGGGCGGATGCAGACCTATTCTTGAGCTCACCCGAGGCCAGCCCTGACTTGAGGGGTGTGGAAGGGGATGGGGGTGGAGGGTGGGGGTCGGGCAGTCATTAGGGATCTCATGTGGGCAGGTATGGGATATGAATAAAAACTATTTCTTATTGATGTTACTATCCTCTCACTTGTCCCCACAGACAAGGTGAGTGTGGGGGAGGAACTGGGGATGTCTAGGACATGTGTCTTAAGGAGTTTCTTTTCCTCAGGGTCTTGTCTCTCTACCAGGATCTACCTTTAACAACACATCCAGATTTGGCAGCTTGTTCAGGATCTAACAGCAGTCATAAATGAACAGCAAGATGAAGCTGGGAACCCCAGAAGAGCAAGCCATATCTTGTGCTCACATGAAAAGTGGGCAAAAAAAGTAGGTGTTCATGTGAACTGCTTGAAGATATGGACAATATCCTCAGGAGTGACCATTCAATAAATGTTGCTTAAGAAAAGAACAGATGAATAGATAGATGGGGAAACAATGGAAGCGGTGGCAGACTTTATTTTCTTGGGCTCCAAAATCACTGCAGATGGTGACGGCAGGCATGAGATTAAAAGGCATTTGCTCCTTGGAAGAAAAGCTACGACCAACCTAGACAGCCTATTAAAAATTTTGCAGAGACATTACTTTGCCAACAAAGGTCAGTCTAGTCAAAGCTGTGGTTTTTCCAGTAGTCACGTATGGATGTGAGACTTGGACTATAAAGAAAGCTGAGCACCAAATTGATGCTTTTGAACTGTGACAGTCCCTTTGGCTTCAAGGAGATCCAAGCAGCCCATCCTAAAGGAAATCAGTCCTGAATATTCCTTGGAAGGACTGATGCTGAAGCTGAAGCTCCAATACTCTGGCCACCTGATGCAAAGAACTGACTCATTTGAAAAGACCCTGATGCTGGGAAAGATTGAAGGTGGGAGGAGAAGGGGACAACAGAGGATGAGATGGTTGGATGGCATCACCGACTTGATAGACATGAGTTTGAGTAAGCTCTGGGAGTTTGTGATGGATAGGGAGGCCTGGTGTGCTGCAGTTCATGGGGTCACAAAGAGTTGGACACGACTGAGTGACTGAACTGCACTGAAGAAAAGGATGAAAATTTGGACCTCCCTGGTTGTCCAGTGGCTAAGACTCTGAGCTCCTAATGCAGGGGGCGAGGATTTGATCCTTCATCTGGGAACTAGATCCCACATGCTGCAACTAAAAAGGTCCCACATGATGCAACTAAGACCCAGTGCAACCAAATAAATATTTAAAAATAAATAAAAGAATGAAAGTGTTAGTCTCTCAGTTGCGACCAACTCTTTGCAACCTGATATATTGTAACCCACCAAGCTCCTCTGTCCATGGGATTTTCCAGCAAGAATACTGGAGTGGGTTGCTATTTCCTTCTCCAGGGGATATTCCCAACCCAGGGGTTGAACCCAGGTCTTCCACTTTGTAGGAGATTCTTTACCATCTGAGCCACCAGGGAAATCCTAATAAAAGAATGACTAAATCCAAGGGCAGGCAGATTAGTCTGCTAAGATGTCAGCAACATCTCTGATGCAGAGCATCAATTTGTCAGAACGTAAGATCTGAGCAGGCAGAGCTCACCTGTGTGATTTTAGTTTCTCCCTCCTCTCCCTACCTGTTGTGACTCCCTCCTACCTGCAAGTACTGAGGAAGGGTTGTATATCCACTCCCAGCCTAATAAACGTTTGCGTAGGGTGGTCAGATTAGAGTCATTACAAATGTCTCAGAAATATGGTAGGTATCATTTTATTTTTGAATTTTAAGAATTATGTGAAACATGTATGTGCACTTTACAAAGAGTGGAAAATAGGTAAGATCAAAAGAAGAAAATAATTCACTATGGCACTAATTAGAGATAGCAAGATAGATAGCTCTGTACAAAAATGGGATCACACTGTGCACATTGTTTGTGTCCTGTTTTCCCCTTTGTGACAAACTGTGAACATCTTTTCTTGTGAAGTGATTATAGAAGCGCTCTATTAATGTAATGCCTATCTCTTATACTCTAATGGAGATTAATCAGCTACTGAAGTTTTTTTTTTTTACTAAAATTGGCAGTTTTCTCCCTGCTTCTAATGAGTCGTTGCCATTTATTATGCCTCTGAGATCCGGCAGACAGTATCAGTTCTGCATGTGATATACTAGTACACATATTAGACACAATAGTAAAGAAATGAGTTCACCTAAAGCAGGATTAAGTTTAAATGTCTAGCTAACACAAAAGACTGCCAAAACCTCAAGGAAAAGTTGAGCTTCATTAGAGAGAGAATGTGGTATTCTGGAGAAAGCAGCACAGACACTAACCTCCCCTGCTCTCCAAGCACAGGTTCAGGGGCAGAGATGCCAGGAGTGGGAAAGAAGCTGTTCCTTGGAACAGAGACACCAATTCAAAGGGATTAGTTAGGCTTCCATAAATTCGTGACAGTAGTCCTAATACTGGGCTTCCCTGGTGGCTCAGTGTTAAAAAGTCCATCTGCCAATGTAGGAGATGCAGGTTCAATCCATGGGTCCAGAAGATCCCCTAGAGAAGAAAATGGCAACCCACTCTAGCATTCTTGCCTGGGAAATCCCACAGACAGAGGAGCCTGGCAGGCTACAGTTCATAAAGTCACAAAAGAACGGCAGACAAATTAGTGACTAGACAACAATATTCCTTTTGTTTTTCCATTCATCAGTTGACAGGTGTTTGGGTAGTTCCACTCTTTGGCTTTAATGAATCACGCTGCTATGAACCTTTTTATGTGAACATATATTTTCAGTTCTCTTGGAGAAGCTGATGTGTTTGAATATTTCTTTAAACAAAAATGTAAGGATTGGAGAACTCTTTGTTTTCAATTTTTATGTAAACCTAAGACTGTTTTATAAAGTCTACTAATTAAAAAATTCATGGATCATTATTTTTTAGTGTGAATGGTGATTTATGCCAGTGTGTGAAAGGCAGTAGCACACCAAAAATTTGGTTGTTTTCTTCCCCATCCCCAGCTTTACTTACATAAAATCAACAAATAAGAGTGTATATAGTAGTTTTATTCCTAGTTTTCAAAGGAATCTCTGTACTGTTCTCCGTAGTGGCTGGATCAATTTATATTCCCACCAAAAGTGCAGGAGGGTTCCCTTTTCTCCACATTGTCTCCAACATTTATTATCTGTAGATTTTTATGACCCAGAAATCCCACAACTGGGCATATACCCTGAGAAAGCAATAATTCAAAAATATACCTATTCCCCAGTGTTTATTGTGGCATTATGTACAATAGTCAGGATGGAGTATCAACTTAGATGTCTGTCAATAGACAAATGGATAAAGAAGTTGTGGTACATATATGCAATGAAATATTACTCAGCCATAAAAAGGAATGAAACTGAGTCAGTTGAACTGAAGCAGACAAACCTAGAACCTTTTATACAAAGTGAAGTAAATCAGAAAAAGAAAAACAAATTTCACATATTAACACATATGTATGGGATCTAGAAAAATGGTACTGCTGAATCTATTTGCAGGGCAGGAATAGAGACCCAGATATAAAGAATGGACTTGTGGACACAGGGAATGAGAGGGTGGGATGAATTGAGAGGGCAGCATTGAAAAATAATGCATTGCTGTGCGTAAAATAGATAGCTAGTGGGAGGTTGCTGTATAATACAAGGAACTCAGCCTGGTACCCTGTGATGACCTAGAGGGCTGGAGCAGGGGTGGTGTGAGGAAGCTCAAGAGGGAGGGTTGGGGAGAGAGCAAATTAGTCAAGATGGCAGGTTCAGGCTCTCTTGTTCCACATTTTGTAAAACACTGTGTAACAGCTGAGATTATTTAGAGCACTGTGTATGTGCATCATGAGGTAACAGCTTAGTCAGGACTAGTTTGTGCTGTCCGCATGCATGAGCTCCACCTTAAACAGCAGCAGCGTTATTGCTGCATCAGGGCTGTGTCCGATGGGTCCTCCAGGAGGGAGAGAATATAGCACGTTTTATGCTACAGCTGCTGCGTCCGCCAGCAGAGAGGTTGTATGCGGTTATGTTGTGTTATGCTATGTCTGCTGCTATAGCTGACTGCGTCAAACAGAAGAGAATAAATGTGTCTGCAGTTCCTCTGGCTCCTTGAGTCTCCTTCCAGCCTCTTGCCTACCCCCGGTTCACGAACGGTGTGGACAGTGTGGACAGTGAGGCAATTGGTGTTGTGAACAGGATGAAGAGCAATACAGAGGATGTATCACCTATGACTGATTCACGTTGTTGTATGACAGAAACTAACACAACAATGTAAAGCAAGTATCCTCCAATTAAAAATTAAAAAACAAACAAACAAATGACAAAGTTAATTCATTTTCCACATAGATTAGATAGCATTGTTAGTATTTCTTTTTAAAAAACATGAAATCACTTTTTTGATGACTATAGTTTGTGTTCTGCTTTTTCCTGTAATCAATCAGCTGGAAATATATTTCGGAGGGGTCTGCTTAGAATGATCTGTTAATGAGGTACTATTTTTTATTTATGTTCTGCTGTAAACAAATTTAATCATGTTAAGATTTTTTTTCTTGGGAGAAAACACAGGGGAAACACTTCTGTTTCTAGTTCAGAGCAGGCACTTCCACTTATTTTATCCGAGTGTCAAACAGTACTGACCTTATATGAGACAGAAAGCACCAGATCTCACCTAAAGGAACATACGGACATTTAAAAATTATAGTGGATCTGTCTGGAAATGGTAGGAGAGAATCAAGAAGAAATGTGAAACGAGGAAGAGAGAGTTTGGTTTTGTTATAGAATGAAAAGAGATAAAAAAAGGAAGCCCGGACTTTCACTGGGGTGGTAGAGGCTACTTGACCTGGAAAATGTGAAAGCCAAGGAAAGGAAAGTTTAGGGGAGCTTAGATGTGGAATTACTAGACTCCCCTGCCAGGCACTCAGGTTTTGCCAGCAACCTGAGGCTAACAAATGCTTGCTGGTCATGATCTGTTCAATAGGCCATTTATTTGTGATTATCATCATAACCAGATATGATGTGCTCTATTCAGAGGTAACATCTCACCATTGAAATTTAAAACCATCCATGATACATGTTTATTTGAAGATAATTAGAAAATGTAGATAATAGAAATGAAATAAATTTATTCATTATGTGTTTACTTAAAAAATGTAAAAGTATCTCTTTTTATAAAAATGGCATGATATATTCTTACTATTGGTGTCTTGGCTTTCTCCATATGAGTCATCTATAAATAAATATTTTTTTAGTAGCATAGCTTTTGGGGAGTGTATTGACAATTTGGTGATGTCTCTTCTTATCTTCAATTCTAACCTCAGATAATGAAATTAAGACATTTTCTTGATAGAGGAAGCAGTCTTGCATCCTTTTCATGCCTCTGGTCAGTCACTGCCATTTGATGTGCCTTCAGAATCCAGTAAAAAGCATTGGTTCCACATAGTTAGAGAAAAGAATAGGACTACCAAAAGGGGCATGTGGAAGCTAGAAAGAGAGAGAGAAAGAAAGAACAAAAGAGAAAGAAAGAAAGAGAAAGAGAAAGAGGGAGAAGAAGAAAGAAAGAGAGAAAGAAAGAAAGGAAAACAGCTGTAACTGTAGGGAATTACAGAATATCAGAAAGAATTGAATACTTGAAAGGGGAGTGAGGAGTAGATCTTGCTGCATTAGGGAAGAGACATAAAAAGGGAGTAGGGGATTTCTGTTTAGTGGTGAAGGCTACTGAAGCCATGGGAGTTTTTAAAAAGGAGGAAAAGCAAGATATTTTATATGAGCACATGGCAGAGTCATGAGTTCATTCCTTGCCCTGGTCCCCACAGCATCTGGTATGGATGGTGCCATTCATTTCCTGATGGAGGGTGTATGCTCCAAGCACTGCAAAAATAGTTGTATGTTTAATGTTATGTAGAAATAACCAATGTTAGCTAATGGCAGCACTGATATCAAGTTCACTTTCGAATGTATGATATTATCTTTCAGATTTTCAAAATGGTGGGAGGAATAGAGGTTTATTTAAGAAAAAGTAGAAAACACAGATGGACAAAAGATAATAATTAACTCACTATTTTACATTAGCGGAATCACATCATTCACGTCAAAAAAGCTATAGCACACTTTAGTGGCATCACTTTTGAGGTACATAACAACTTTGATTGTGTTTAACCACTATGAATTAGTCAAGATGTTTAAGTAATGGATGGGCAGCCATGTTCTGTCTCCAGCCAATCACTACCTTGCACTTATCCTCAGGTGAAAGCGTACCGTTGCCAGTTGATGGTGCATTAAGGCAAGGACTGCTCTATCTTCCAGGGGCATGATGAATTTTCAAAGTCCCGCTGGAGCCACTTGACAGTTTGCTGCTGCTGCTGCTGCTAAGTCGCTTCAGTTGTGTCCGACTGTGAGCCCCCATAGACGGCAGCTCACCAGGCCCCAGCGTCCCTGGGATTCTCCAGGCAAGAACACTGGAGCGGGTTGCCATTTTCTTCTCCAATGCATGAAAGTGAAAAGTGAAAGTGAAGTCGCTCAGTCATGTCCGACTCTTAGCGACCCCACGGACTGCAGCCTACCAGGCTCCTCCGTCCATGGGATTTTCCAGGCAAGAGTACTGGAGTGAGGTGTCATTGCCTTCTCTGACTTGACAGTTTAGAAGAGCACAAAGGGAATGAAGTACTGAAGAGTCAGGTCAGGAGACATGCCAGGTACGAGGAATCCTGGGATTTCACTGTGGGTAGTAAAGATTACCCAGTCTAAACTCCGTAAAAGCTGAGGCAAGGTTTTATGGAGGGGTACATGGGAAAGTCATTGGCCCCCACCCTGTTTTATCTAGGATAATGTATCTAGATAGTAGTATTACCTAGGATAATCTAGGTAACCTTTTATCTAGGATGGTATTGTACGTACCCCGAGGTTAATGGAACACTTAGATTGATTAAGTTTAAAGGTGCTATACGTATTTATAAATGGCTGCAATGAAGTTAAGGGAGCTTTTGGATTCAGTGTCAGTGTTACTGGGGGAAATGGATTTCTGGACCGTGTCTTAGGACCAGACTAATGATCAGAGTCACATCAAGTGTGACAGTGGCACAGCAAGAATTTAACTCTTTTTATTTTTTCCGGGCTCTGTTAGGAATCTCTCTGGCTAGCAATGCTGTAGGCCATCTGCATACCCTGTAGGGAACTCAGGGGTGAGGGAAAACCCAGGCCAAGGTGAGATGCATCTTTTCCTGCTCTATGCATTTACTTCACTTCCATGACTTCTGAAATCCTGGCTTGGTAAATTGAGGAGATACAGCAGGGTATTCGTGTGTATGTTGTGTCTTCTTGCCAATATGTAACCCACCTGCAGTTATCTTTTTACAGTTTTAATGTGTCAAATAACAAAAGTTTATTTACAGAAAGAAAAAAAAAGGCTATAAACACTAATCAACAACAACAAAAATATTTAGGGTTATTCAAACCAAAGATAGTCATAAAAATATACTTTTGCAAATGCAATTATTTTGTATATACTGTCTACATCCTTTTTATCTTAGTACAGACTGAGAATGTCTTCTCCCTGGCAACATATTTGAATTGCATTCAAAACTGAGTGCTGTTTCTTCTTTATGCTGTTCTCTAACCAATATTACCCACCATAAAATTTTATTTTCCTGTTGAGACAGTCATAATTCCCTTTCCTGTCCCATGAAAAGCAATAACACCCCCTGTCCTCATGATCCAACAAAACACTGTTGGAGAAAGAACGGAGTCTTCCAGAACTGAGTTCCTGTGGGAACTGCATGGAAAGGGTAGCAGAATAATAGAGGGAAATAGAGCATTAAAGAAGTCAGTTCTTTCTGCTGCAGGAGAGCCAGGAAAAGAAAAGAGACTGGGTTTTCCTTGGGCAGTGAAGTTTATGCCAATTTCAGGAAATGCACAGGCTGCAGTGTCAATGAGTCTTTCTAGGAGAACACTGGCTCATCACCACCACTGTCAAGAAACACAATGGATGGTTATGATGAACAAGATTTTCTAAGAGGCTACTTTTTCATAATCCCATGACAGAGAGATGGTTTACTTTTGTCACGCAAGTGTATGTTCCTCGGTTCTTTGTCTCGTCACAACAAAGATTTAGAGCAAAGGACATTAAAGCCCTTGGTGCATCACAGCTCTTGAGTCTTGGACAAACCGTGTTACAGCTCTTAGGCAAATCAGTGTTACAGCTCCATTTTATTTAGAAGATAGCAGGAGAATCCAAGACTCGAAGAGAAGGGAGTGGAGAAGTGCATGGGGAGGGAGAAAGAGAGAGAGAAAGAGAGAGAGAGAGCGTGCGCATGCACGAGGGAGAGAGAGTCCGAGAGAAAGCGCTTTGGCTCCTCCTTTTATATGTTTTTTCTTCCACCTGGGCCTGCCCTATGCAAACTGGGCTTAGCCAGGAGTGCTGTTTGTTCTGCCTGAAGTTTTCACTCTGGTCCTCGGACCTTCCTTTGACCTTCCTTGTCTTTTAGCCACTGCCATTTTGGACTCCTTTTCCCTATTCTACCTACCTAACATTCCCCCCTCAAGAGATGGGAGGCCCAATTCTTTGGAAATAGGGGCGTCAAGGTCTTTCTGGCTACTTACTGCTGAACTGGGGTGGCAAGGGGTATTGGGCCTCCCCCTCTTGCTAGTCTCAATCCTGAGTCCTTATAGCAGTGTCCAAGGGTGTGTGATATTTTCCGTGGTCAGCTGTAGTTTTATATCTTTGTTGAACTGGCACTGCATGTTGTAGCTGGTTGACCTGGGCAGAGACAAAACAGGTTAGACAATTCATAGTACATGGAATAATCATAGGCATCATCAATATAGCATAACAAGGACTAGTAGGGACATTGGTCAATTTTAAATTCACATCGCCAGGATGGCTCAAGTCCCTCCTTGTTCAGGGATCAGAAGATCTATCTCCTGTCTGTTTTGGAGTACAGTCTCTGTCAAGCTGTGTTGGCTCCTTAGAGTTATCCTGAGAAATCTTAGCCCCAGAAACCAGATTTTGGGAGTGTTCATTAGAATGACACTCATTGGTAGTTCTGAATAGGTATCTGAGATCTCCCAGGGGCTCACAGGTGTATTGAGTGTCCTCTTCTGTTTTCTTCCATGGCTTGACTCGTGAGTAGTGAATCCAGGAGTCATGTCCTGGTACCTTGACTGCTGTGGGGGTAGAAAGTATTACAGGGTAGGGGCCCTTCCATGTGGGCTGGAGTTGAGCCTTTGGGGACCCATCTTTCCAGACTTTAATTAGGACTTGAGTTCCTGGAGCATATAGTGGTGACTCTTTAGAATCTTTTGGGTCCTGGTTCATACCCCACAAGCGTATATCCTGTTGGAATTGTCCAATGGCCATGGTATAAGACTGGAGGGTCTGAACCTCTGGATCTAGGAAGAGGTCATTAACATAAACAAAAGGTCTCCCATATAGCATCTCGTAAGGACTAAGACCAACCTGTTCCTTAGGGGCAATTGGGGTGCGGAGGAGAGCTATTGGTAAAGCCTCCTTCCATCCCAGGGAGGTCTCCTGGGTTATCTTTTTTATCGCTGATTTTAAGAATTGATTGGCTCTTTCTACTTTTCCTGAATATTGAGGCCTCCAGGCACAATGGAGATAATAAGTAATGCCTAATGCTTTCAAGACTCCTTGGGTGACCTTAGAAGTAAATGATGTCCCACTGTCACTTTGTAATGACCTGGGCAGACCAAATCTTGGAATGATTTCATGGAGCAGTTTTTTTAACTACCTCCTCAGCCTTCTCGGTCCGGGTGGGAAAGCCTTCAATCCATCCTGTGAATGTATCTATCATAACTAATAGGCATTTATACCCTTGAGAAACTGGCATCTGGGTGAAGTCCATCTGCCAGTCCTCTCCTGAGTAGGCCCCACGTCGTTGGATGGGCTGGGCCTGTTCTAACTGGCAAGTGGGACAAGAGGAGACAACCTGTCTTATAGTTGTTTGGAAGCCTGTTCCTCTGAAGGACCTTTCTAGTAATCTTTGGAGGGCCTTTTCTCCTAAATGAGTAGTGGCATGTAAGGAGTTAACCAACTTCCATTGAAGGTTTCCAGGCAGAAAAAGGAGTCCCTCCTTTTGGAACCACCCCATATGATCTTGAAAGCCCTGGCTCTTAGCTTTAAGAGTCTCACCTTCAGTATATGAAGGAGTTTCTGGCAAATTAGTCTGTGGAACTAAGGTGGCAATCCCTATTAGGTCATGGTTCTGTAATGCTGCTCTCCTAGCTGCCTGATCAGCTGCTTGGTTCCCTCATGCCACTTCCGTGTTCCCTTTTTGGTGTCCTTTACAGTGGGAGACTGAAACCTCAGTAGGCAGATGGACTGCCTCCAAGAGTCAAAGAATCTGATCACCATATTTGATTGGGCACCCTCGGGTGGTCAAGTGGCCCCTTTCTTTCCAAACAGCCGCATGTGCATGTAGCACCAGAAAGGCATACTTGGAGTCAGTGTAAATGGATATTCTTTTTCCTTTTCCCAGTTCTAAAGCTTGAGTCAGGGCTATGAGCTCAGCTAATTGGGCTGAAGTACCTGGTGGCAAAGGCTTAGCCTCTATGGTCTCAAAATTGGAGACTACTGCATACCCGGCTCTTCTTTTTCCATCCAAGACAAAGCTGCTTCCATCAGTGTACCAGATTTCCTCAGGATTGGTCAGGATCTTCTGACAATCCCTCTCGGGGTTTTGTCCAGTGGTCCAAGGTTTCTAGACAAGAGTGAAAGGGGAGAGAGCCCTTGGGGGTAGGGAGGAGGGTGGCTGGGTTAAGAACCTCACAAGGGGATATAGTGAGGCCTGGATTTTCCATCAGCATTACTTGATATCTGAGGATTCTTTGATCAGACATCCATAAGTGGCCTCTCCCATTTAGGAGTTGTTTTACTTGGTGGCTGGTAAAAATAGTTAGTTTGCCCCCAAAGGAGAGTTTTAAAGCATCTTCTATCATGATTGCAATAGCTGCAAGATTTTGAAGGCAGGGAGGCCAACCTCGGGAAGTTGGATCGAGCCTCTTGGATGAGTAAGCTACAGGCTGGGGCTCAGATCCCAACCTTTGAGTTAACACTCCCAAGGCTATTCCCTCTCTTTCATGGACATAAAGTTGGAATGCTTTTTCTGGGTCTGGCAACCTCAAGGCAGGTGCCTGAGTTAAGGCCTGTTTTCGTGTAGCCTCTGCCTCCTTTTGAGGAGTTCCCCACATCAGTGGGATTGAATTATCTTGTCCCTTTAAGCTTTCATATAAGGGCTGGGCAATTAGACCATAATTGGGTATCCAGATTCTACAATAACCAGTTAGCCCCAGGAAAGCTCGCAATTGTTTTCAAGTCATGGGGGAGGGCAACTGGAGAATTCCTTGTACCCAATCAGAGGACAGCCTCCTGGACCCGTGTATAATCTGAACTCCCAGGTAGTGACCTTTGTCTCAACCATCTGTGCCTTAGCATGGGAGGCTTTATATCCCCTTTCTGCCAAGAAGTTTAGAACCTGAATTGCATATTGTTGGGCACTTTTCTCATCTGGAGAGCAGATTAGTAGGTCATCTATGTATTGTAATATTTTCCCATTAGGTCCCAGGTCCAGATCTAGGAGATCCTGGCTAAAGGCCTGTCCAAACAGGTGGGGGCTATCTCTGAACCCCTGAGGTAATACTGTCCAAGTCATCTGTTGGTGTTTTTCTCCTGGGGCCTCCCACTCAAAGGCAAAGAGGTATTGGGATTCTTTAGCCAGTGGTATGCAAAAAAATGCATCTTTGAGATCCAAGACAGTAAACCATTTGGCACTGGGTGGGATTTCTCCCAAGATTACATAGGGATTGGGTACTGTGGGATGGAGGGGGACTACAGCTTCATTTATGATCCGGAGATCTTGAACCATTCACCAGGTTCCGTCTTTTTTCTTTACTGAAAGGATTGGGGTGTTACATGGCGAACTGGTAGGGACCAGTAGCCCACAAGCAAGGAATTTATTTAAGGCTGTAGTCCCTCCCGAGCCTCTTTTTTGAGAGGATATTGTTTCCGGTTAGGAAACCGAGTAGGATCTCGGAGGACAATGATGACCAGTTCAGCTTGGTGGGCTCGTCCAGGAATCCCCTGATCCCACACCTGGGGGTTAATTTTGTCTTCCCATAGTTTTGGGTCCCTCTCTATTGAAGGTGTAATGGGTTCTTCAGTAGTAACCAGGAGCTGTAGAGCTCTAGGGGCTGAAAAACTTCCCATTACAAGGGTGGTCCCCAGTTTAGTGAATATATCTCTTCCCAATAAGGGGGTAGGACACTCAGGGACCACCAGAAACTGGTGGGAAAATATTTGTCCATCCCAGCAGCAAAGAAGTGCTTGGGTGAATCTTTTAGTAGTTGCTTTTCCTGTAGCACCCAAAATGGTACAGGTTTGGGAGGAGAAGGCTCCGGAGTAGAAGATCAAAACACAGTAGGTAGCCCCTGTGTCAACCAAGAAATTCTCGGACCTACCTGCCACATCCAGTTGCACCCTTGGCTCCAGCCCCATGATGGTTATCTGTGACAGGTGGGCTGGCTGGAGCGGGCCGCTTCAGTCCTCTTGAACCATCGTGAGGGTAGGCTTGGTGCTTGACCTTGAGGCTCTTGGGTCCTGAGGGCAGAGTGCCGCCCAATGTCCCAGTTGATGGCATTTGTGGCAAGCCGTTCTAGGAGACTTGTCACGGTTTGGACACTCTTTGGCCCAATGCCCCGCCTGTGTACAGATCAGGCATCTGTCTCGTGCCTTGTCCCTCAAGGACTCAGGGTTTGCCATAGGGCTTCTCTGGAGGGCGGCCAGCATCTGGGCATGCCTTGTCTCTTTCTTTCTCTCCTTCTCCTGGGCCTTGGCCTCATTCTCCTGTTCCCTGTTATAAAAGGTATTGGTGGCTGTCTGGACCATCTCATCTAAAGAGGCAGCAGGGTCCTGCTGCTGTAGCTGCTATAACTTAATTCTGATATCTGATGCACATTGGGACAGGAATTTGTCCTTTAAAATCACCCGTCCCTCGTAAGAGTCTAAGTCCAGGTTGGTAAACTTTTGGAGTGCCTCTTTTAGCCTCTCCAGAAAGGCAATGGGGTTCTCATTGGGCTCCTGAGTTATTGCTGAGACTCGGGCATAGCTAATTACTTTTTGCTGGGCTGCTTTCAGTCCTGTCTTCACACAGATTAGAAAATGATCTCTTTCCCAGATGTGCTCAGGGTCATTATAATTCCAATTAGGATCGGAGGAGGGGACTGCAGTTTCCCCTACTGGGTATCTATCACTGGACATGTGGAGCCCTGTTGCATACCTCCGGGCTTCCTTTAAGACCCTGGTATGTTCAGGATCAGATAAAGTTTGACTAAATATGACCATGATGTCTTTCCACGTCAAGTCAAAGGCCAAGGTAATATGTTGGAATGTATCTATATATTTGCCTGGGTCATCTGTATAACTTCCCAGGTCTTGTTTGATCTGCCTTAGTTCTAAGAGGGAGAAGGGCTTATGGACCCGGGTTGGTCCGAATTCTCCTCCAGTTTCAACTAAGGGACATACTCGAGCTGGCTTTTGTGGAGGAGGTGCTCCCAGATATGGAGGCACGTTTGGGTACGAGGAAGGAGCACCAGGCAACTCGGGAGCTGTGGGAGGTGAGCCTTCAAGAGGGGGTTCCTTTTCTTGGTTGCCTGTACCTAGCACCATTTGCCTAGTGGGCTCACTTTTAGGGCGTACTACAATTCCATACTTAAGACAGAGTTCCTTCATATCTCTTAGTCCAAAGAAAATTTGGACATAGGGTATCTCTGTCCATTTCCCTTGTCTTTTGCAGAATAATTCTAATTGCAGGATGGTATTGTAATTTAAAGTTCCATCCTCAGGCCAGTGTTCCTCGTCCCCCAGTGGATACTGTGGCCACGCAGTGGCACAAAAGAATTTCAAACGACTTCTCCTTAGAGCTAGAGGATGGAACAGCTTCCAGTTATCAAGGATACATTTCAAGGGCGTCTGCCGGGAAGTGGATTTGTTATTTCCCATCTGAAAGACAGTCATGACAGGGAAAAAAAGAAAAAGATCTCTTTCGATTTCCTTAAGGGTGAGTCTTTCTGAAGTTTATCCTACCCAGAACTGTTGCAACCTGAGAGCCAGGCGTCCCCGGGTCAGGGTGCAGATCCCCAGGCAGGCTGAGGCGTGACAGCCTCCTAGAGATCGAATCCCTGGGCAGGTCGAGGCGTGACGGCCTCCCGAGGATTGGGTCCCTGGGCAGGTCGAGGCGTGACGACCTCCTGGGACCCCTGGGACTAGAGGATCCCCAAAGAGGTTGAGGCGTGACAACCTTTCGAAGACTGATCCCTAGGCAGGTCAAGGTGTGACGACCTCCTGGGACCCCCCGGACTGGAGTTTGGGCGTCCCCAAGATCTCCAGTGTGACCAGTATTGGGTAGGATTAGGGGTTGGATATTATAGAGTATTTCCCTCCCAAGGCCAGCTATTTTCTGGTTGTCTCTCCAGAAGATTGTAGAAACCTTGTGGGTCTGGATGGGGCTCAGGAAAAGAGCATGAAACAGGAGGGAAGGGGGCAGAGCACAACCTTTGAAAGAATGACATAGCACAAGGGTATAATGTAAACCAATTAAAATCAATTGGGTCCAAGATGACAAGTCAACTTCAAGTAAACCTTAATTCCCAATCTATAAGCCAACAGACACACCCAGAGGTGGTAAGACAGCTCCAAGGCACAAGGTCAGAAGAGGGAGGAGTGGGTGGTTCCCCAATGGCTGGGATGATCCTATCACTCATTAGCATATGAATTCCATCCCCTCACAAAACCTAGCCAGGCCTAATTCCATGGCCGCAGCCCTTGCCCTTGGCAATGGTTCACACCCTGAAGGGTGGCTTCTCTCTGGATCCTAACAAATCTACCTCTTTGTCTCTCAATGAATTTTTGCAATGAGACATCAGAGCCTGAGTTTCATTAGTTTTGGCCGGGCTTGAGTCCTGGGAGAGAGCTGAAGGACAGGAGGAAAAAGCAGTGGGGAAAACGTGCCAAGGAATCCCCTTCATAGCCCGCTGGAAAATTTGCTAAATATCTGACCGGTGCTCACAGTTTCATTGGTCTAATCTTTGGCAGAGAAGAGAAAGGACAGAAGAACCCCCACCGGCTTGTGTAACAGCTACTGGGTCTCAGCAGATAGCACCTTTGGGATATACTGAGGAGCAGCCTCTCCAGAGTCCCTCAATTGTGCCCCTGCTGCCCGCCTGTTCATGGGAGGTTTGAGGAAACAAGAAACGAGAGATTGTTAAGGTCCCTCCAGCCATAGGAGTGAGGACCTCTTACTTTAACTGGAGGTCTTCTGGAATCTGAGACTGGTCTGCGTGAGCTTTCTGCTGAGTTCGTTCTTCACTGTCCCGGTTTCCAGCAAGATGGGCCTTCCCCTGAGCTGGGTTTCTTCGCCTTCTGCTTCTAGTGCAGGAGCTTTGCTGAATTGGGCTCCTGCTGTGCTTGGCCTCTTCCATGCAGAGGTTGTTTCAGCCAAGTTTTATCTGAGTCATGGCACCATAGATGTCATGCGAGTGTATGTTCCTCGGTTCTTTGTCTCATCACAACAAAGATTTGGAGCAATGGACATTAAAGCCCTTGGCGCATCACAGCTCTCAGGTCTTGGACAAATCGTGTTACAGCTCCATTTTATTTAGAAGATAGCAGGAGAATCCAAGACTCGAAGAGAGGGGAGTGGAGAAGTGCGTGGGGAGGGAGAAAGAGAGAGCGAGCGTGTGCACGCACACGCATGCACAAGGGAGAGAGAGTTTGAGAGAAAGCGCTTTGGCTCCTCCTTTTATATGTTTTTCTTCCACCTGGGCCTGCCCTATGCAAATTGGGTTTAGCCAGGAGTGCTGTTTGTTCTGCCTGAAGTTTTCACTCTGGTCCTTGGACCTTCCTTGTCTTTTAGCCACCGCCATTTTGGACTCCTTTTCCCTATTCTACCTACCTAACACTTTCAAACTTTTAAAATTATAAAATGATACATATTCATTTTTAAATAGGTAAATAAAATGAAAGTGAAGAGGCGGAAAGTGAAGAGGGATGGAAGAGCCTCTTGATGAAAGTGAAAGAGGAGAGTGAAAAAGCTGACTTAAAACTCAACATTCAAAAATGAAGATCATGGCATCCGGTCCCATCACTTCATGGCAAATAGATGGGGAAACAATAGAAACAGTGACAGACTATTTTCTTGGGTTCCAAATTCACTGCAGATGGTGACTGCAGCCATGAATTGAAAGACCCTTGCTCCTTGGATGAAAAGCTATGACCAACCTAGACAGCATATTAAAAAGCAGAGACATTACTTTGCCAACAAAAGTCCATTTACTCAAAGCTATGGTTTTTCCAGTAGTCATGTATAGATGTGAGAGTTGGACTATAAAGAAAGCTGAGCGCTGAAGAATTGATGCTTCTGAACTGTGGTGTTGGAGAAGACTCTTGAGAGTCCCTTAGACTGCAAGGAGATTCAACCAGTCCATCCTAAAGGAGATCAGTCCTGAATATTCCTTGGAAGGACTGATGCTGATGCTAAAACTCCAATACTTTGGCCACCTGATGTGAAGAACTGACTCACTGGAAAAGACTCTGATGCTAGGAAAGATTGAAGGCAGGAGGAGAAGAGGGCAACAGAAGATGAGATGGTTAGATGGCATCACTGACTTGATGGACATGAGTTTGAGCAAGCTCTGGGAGTTGGTAATGACGGGGAAGCCTGTGTGTTGCAGTCCATGTGGTCACAAAGAGTCAGACACGACTGAGCGACTGAATTGAACTGAATGAAAGTGAAAAGAAAAGTGAAGTGTTAGCGGCTCAGTCGTGTCCAACTCTTTGCTACCCCCTGGGACGATAGCCCACTAGGTTCTTCTGTCCATGGAGTTTTTCAGGCAAGAGTACTAGAGCAGTTTGCCATTTCCTTCTGCAGGGGATCTTCCTGATCCAGGGATTGAACCAGGTCCCCTGCATTACAGGCAGATTCTTTACCATCTGAGCCACCAGGGAAGCTCTTTAATCATGACCGTGTACCTTGACAACAAAATCTTTCATGATATAGGATGATAACATCAATAAGTCTCTTAGCACATAACAGCTGTTCAAACTTGACAGTTCCCTATCTTCAAATTGTACTCACATGTGAAATAAATATGATGGGCTTATTTCACAACAAAATAGAGCACTAAAATCATTATTCTCTATGTTGGTCAGTTGTGATAAAACTATACCTTATTTTTTTCCCCCAAACTGGGATCATATTGTGAATTCCATTTTTCAGCCTTTTTTTTCCCTCCAAATATGCTTTTTCAGTTGCACAGTGGCTCATTTTTCTATTTGACTTGAAACATGATAATTAAAAAGAAGGTCCCAGCTGCCATTCTACCTTCAGCTGCCCTGGTTTCTTAACTTCCTGTCTTGAGTGTTCAATTCTTCCTTCAGTTGAGATACTCCAGGGCCCTTTCAATAAACTGTCCGTTCTACTTGAGCTGAAGAATACATTTTGGTATTTGATTACAAGGAAAACTTAAACAATGTACACAAAGGATTATGGGAAAGATAAAGGAAAATGGACAAAGATACTCAGAGTTAGTAAAGGTGTTGCTCTCTAGGGGGCAAGTTGAAGTTAAAAATAAGACAAAATGAAAAAAAAACCCACATCTGAGACTGCATGAAAGAGAGAAACTTACTGAGAAATGGGACATTATTAAAAACAGAATTAGACCTTGCTGCAGCAAGAAAAGATATTAGAAATTGAGGAGTCTGCAATTTCATAAACTTAATAAATGATATCCAGAGCTTTAAAAAATAGCTTAAGAAATAAAAAAGGCAAGATTTTAGGGGGAAGTATGTGGTCTAGGTCTCTCTATGGATGTTAGTGGGGGGGAAACCAAACAGTAGTAATCCTAGCTTAGAGACTCTCTGAGGATTCTCCAGCTGGCAAAATCTCCAGTGAGACAATAGTGACTGGATGCAATGCCAAGGAAGAAGTGGGTCATCAGCCAGTACAGCGAGAAAGAAGACGAGAACAAGAATTGTTTCTTCAAAGTAATTTAAAAACTTTTCTGTATATTATAAGTATTCTGAAGTAAACAGAGCAGGAGGCTCTGTTTTCTTTAAGATAAAGTATACTTTTTTATTTTTTTTGAAGTACAGACTAATCTTTTAATTCATATACTTAGTGCTAATTTGGGCAATAGAAAAATCAGAAGCCTACATATGTAACAGTTTTTTTTTTTTTTTTTTTTAAATACAACAAAGACATTTTAAAATACAGGAATAAAACAAATGTAAAACTAGGAATCATGGATATCCTTAGAAGCTGGATCTTGAACATAATTTTAAATTGTTTCCTATTTAATGTCTTTCATTACTTTCTTTATCTTAATTTTTGCTTTTTTGGCCAGTCTATTGCTAAATTACAAAGAGATTTTCTAAGAGATTTCAGCTGTTTTTTCCTCTCACCTTATACACTTTGCAGAGAATTATTCTTGTGTTTTAAAATAACTGAATATTCTGAGGTTTCTTTCAAGTATATATTGTTTCTTTTTAAAAAATTAATTTACTTATTTTAATTGGAGGATAATTACTTTACAATATTGTGGTGATTTTTGCCATACATCGACATGACTCAGCCATGGGTGCACATGTGTCTCTCCATCCTGAATCCCCTTCCCACCTCCCTCCCCACCCCATCTCTGTGTTATCCCAGAGCACCGACTTTGAGTGCCCTTCTCCTAAGACCAAAAAAAAAAAAAAAAAAAAAAAAAATGAGGAAAAGAGACTATATGTGGATTTTTAAAAAACTGAGTATACAAGTTGGGAGCATCATTTATCCCTCAAGTTATACTGCGCTACATTGCCCTGAAATTCGAGTCATGTATGGCTACCCGTGATTGGCCTGTGTCCTATTTATCAAGTTTCAAGCTTGCTACTGTATTTATTGCCAATCAATGTTCAGAGTTTACTAGGGCACTAATGGATCTTGATCAGTGATCTCATTTCTTCAAATTCCTTAGCCATTGTTGCGTATGCTTTTAGAAATAGGTATCCATCTTTCCTAGAGAAAGACACACTCATTGACAATAAGAAGTCATTGAGAAGCTAAAGCAGATTTCTGTCAGTCTGCTTTTCAGAAACAATTACTCTTATTGGGCTCAATTCCACTGGTAGTATAGAGAGGTACGTTAGTCTGGGAATAGCTGTTGAATAGTTACATGTTTAGGAAGTTAGCATTTACTTCTGTTTTTCCTCTAAGATGTAGTATGGATAACAATGCGAGTAAACTGATGACAATAAAGCGAGGAATCTGATGCTTCCTTTGAGCACATTAACTTTGAAATAGAGGGAAGAAAGGAAAATCTTCACTGGGACCTCTTTGAAAGCCCATGGTATGAAAAATGAATAGGAAGTCAAAAAGGAATCAGGGAAGGAGAAATACTCTAAGGATGGAGAAAAGGTGATTTGTTTTATTTTTCCAGATATGGTTCCCTAGGTAAATATAAGAAAAAGGACAAAGAATTTTAATTCCCATGAACAATATTATTTTTAGCTTATTTAAGTTACATCAGAAATTGACTACACTTACAAATGTTCTTTGGTATGGTTTTGTGAATTTTATTTTATTTTGCAGTTTATGTTGTGTTCAGAAAGTTCCAACTCTGTCTAAGCTGAAGTAAAAGAAAAATATCACTTTTTATTCTTTCAAGCTTTATGATTTTAAAACATGCAAATTGAATCTGCCAAGGACTTCGTTAAGGAGTCAAAAACTCAGAGACTGTTCAGTACAGGAACGGATTTTGAGGCAAGAAGCAAGATGGAAACTGAGTTAGAAAAAAACTAATTACCCTAAGAACAGGATTGAGATGTCAGAACTCTTTTTTTACTAGGTGGTAGAGTCCAATTGACTCTGTTCCGTTGTATACAAAATTACTTTTAGAGTAGATTTAGGGATGTGCATGAGGTTGCTTCTGGGGATCATCTCTGGGAAGAGGTAGCATGGTCTCTATAAATTTATGTCCCTTTTCTTGTTTCCGAGAAGGCAATGGCACCCCACTCCAGTACTATTGCCTGGAAAATCCCATGGATGGAGGAGCCTGGTAGGCTGCAGTCCATGGGGTCGCTAAGAGTCAGACACGACTGAGTGACTTCCCTTTCACTTTTCACGTTCATGCATTGGAGAAGGAAATGGCAACCCACTCCAGTGTTCTTGCCTGGAGAATCCCAGGGACAGGGGAGCCTGGTAGGCTGCTGTCTATGGGGTCACACAGAATCGGACACGACTGAAATGACTTAGCAGCAACATTCTTGTTTAGCTCCTCAGGTTTTATGAGGAGGTCAACTTCATCCCCAGCACAGTTCATTATTAGTATGTTTGGCTCTATACACAACTGGCATCAAGAAATAACTCTCCTCCAAGTGCTGGTCAAGCTGCATGACCTTAAACCCACAGCTGCCACATAGTTATACTCTGAGGAGTACTGGAAGGGTACGTGGGTGTGCTTACATTCATTTATGCAGAAACTTAACTCCCCATGGATTATCTTTCAATCAAAAAACAGAATCTCAGATTGTATTATTGTTTTTTTGTAAAACTGCTTTTACTGAATTATGCAGAGGGGCTGACTGGGTAGTGTGTAGGCGACATAATTGGATCAGATATGTTCTTTCTGAATAACTGGTTAGCTTGATTGGTTCAGGCTTTTGGCCTCATTTTTTCTTTTTTCTTTTTTTTTTTCTGCTGTGTGTGGCAAGGAAAACTGAACTAAGCTATTTGTGACTGAAGAACACTGAGTTGGCATTTTTTTAAAAAGTGATGAACCATTGAGCTTTCTCCAAGTAATTATGCTTTTCTCTAGTTTGGGGTCCAGACTGTTCATTCTGGTCCACAGTTAGGCTGTATTTCTCTCTTCAGCAATCTCTCCTCCCTGAGCAAAGAAAGCTACTATGAAATGGTTTCAAAACTTGGAAACAAGGCAAAAGGATGACTGCATGTCATTTCAAAATCATTTTAGAGCATTCCCTAATAGGTTTAACAAAGGCTTATCTAATTCTTTAGAGGAAAATCCTTTGATTTACTATTTATTATTGATTAGGGCCAGAACTTTGTATAGTTAGATGACTGATGATTTACAAATGATTTTTTGCCAGTAGAAACTAATTGAACCTAGAGATTATGGTTTTATCATGTTACAAATATCATTAAAAATCTAATTTTATCTAATTTGTTTCATCACTACTTTCCTGACTGTATAAACCCTGTTCTGAAAATGCTCTTTGAGTAAGGCTTACCATCCTGCCAGTTCCATCATTAATGAGTTGAACAAATCTTTGGCACATGGTCACCATATATTTGACTGGAGTTGTATTTTGAGCACTTTGAAAATGGCACTTCAACAGAGCCTTTCTCTATCTGCTCCATGAAGGCCCATATTATACAATTTCAGACTTTGTCTTTCTTTTGTCTCTTTTCTAAAGGGCTCTCTGTTCTTGCATCCATGTGAATCAGCTTGCTTCTGATGATTGTTACAAAAGGCAGAATAGCATCATGAGCAGACTATTGGTTTTAGAGTTAGATAAATTTGAGTGGAATTGTAGCTTCCTGACATAAAGCTTTGCAACTTTGCATAGATCACTTAACTTCTCTAGTCATATCTTTCACTAAGATAGAATAAAGCACATATATTGCAATCATTAAATTTCTCAGTTTATTCATTTGTAAAGTGGAGAAGTCAAATTGGTTAATCTCCAAAGTCCTCTTCCATTCAAATATTCTATGATTCCAACATTTAACAGCTTCGTATTCCCATTTAACTTTTTTTTTTCATTTTAATTATTTTATTTTATTTATTTATTTTTTTACTTTACAATATTGTATTGGTTTTGCCATACATCAACATGCATCCGCCATGGGTCAGTAGTTTAAGTATGCAATTTAATACTCAGTTCAGTTCAGCTCAGTTGCTCAGTCATGTCTAACTCTTTGTGACCCCATGAACTGCAGCACGCCTGGCATCCCTGTCCATCACCAACTCACGGAGTTGATCCAAACTCAATCTATTGAGTCAGTGATGCCATCCAACCATCACATCCTCTGTCGTTCCCTTCTCCTTCTGCCTACAATCTTTCCCAGCATCAGGGTCTTTTCAAATGAGTCAGCTCTTCGCATCAGATGGCCAAAGTACTGGAGTTTCAGCTTCAGCATCAGTCCTTCCAATGAACACCCAGGACTGAACTCCTTTAGGATGGACTGGTTGTATCTCCTTGCAGTCCAAGGGACTCTCATGAGTCTTCTTCAACAGCACAGTTCAAAAGCATCAATTCTTCAGCACCCTCATATCCATACAAGACTACTAGAAAAACCATAGCCTTGACTAGATGGACCTTTGTTGACAAAGTAACATCTTTGCTTTTTAATATGCTGTCTAGGTTGGTCATAACTTTCCTTCCAAGGAATAAGCTTCTTTTAATTTCATGAATGCAATCACCATCTGCAGTGATTTTGGAGCCCCCCCCGCCCACCCCAAATAAAGTCAGCTACTGTTTCCTCAGTTATAGAACAGCAACTGTAGGTTGAGCAGTTCAGTTGAATTCAGTTCAGTCGTTCAGTCATGTCCGACAATTTTGACCCCATGGACTGCAGCACGCCAGGCTTCCCTGGCCATCACCAACTCCCAGAGCTTACTCAGACTCATGTCCATCGAGTCAGTGATATCATCCAACCATCTCATCCTCTGTCGACCCCTACTCATGCCTTCAATCTTTTCCAGCATCAGGGTCTTTTAAAATGACTCAGTTCTTTGCATCAGGTGGCCAAAGTTTTGGAGCTTCAGCATCAGTCCTTCCTATGACTATTGAGGACTGATTTCCTTTAGGATAGACTTCTTGGATCTCCTTGTAGTCCAAGGGACTCTCAAGAGTCTTCTCCAACCCACAGTTCAAAAGCATCAATTCTTCAGTGCTCAGCTTTCTTTATAGTCCAACTTTCACATCCATACATGACTACTGGAAAAACCACAGCTTTGACTGGATAGACCTTTGTTGGTGAAATTATGTCTCTGCTTTTTAATATGATATCCAGGTTGTTCACAGCTTTTCTTCCAAGGAGCAAGGGTCTTTTAATTTCATGGCTTCAGCCACCATCTGCAGTGATTTGGAGCCCCTCAAAATGAAGTCTGTCAGTTTCCATTGTTTCCCATCTATTTGGCATGAAGTGATGGGACCAGATGCCATGATCTTCATTTTTTGAATGTTGAGTTTTAAGCCAGCTTTTTCACTTTCCTCTTTCACTTTCATCAAGAGGCTCTTTAGTTCTTCGCTTTCTGCCAGAGGAGTGGTATCATCTGTGTATCTGAGGTTATTGATATTTTTCCCAGAAATCTTGATTCCAGCTTGGGCTTCATCCAGCCCAGCATTTCACATGATGTACTCTGCATGTTAAATAAGCAGGGTGACAATACACAGCCTTGACATACTCCTTGTCCTATTTGGAACCAGTCTGTTGTTCCACGTCCAGTTCTAACTGTTGTTTCTTGACCTGCATACAGATTTCTCAGGAGGCAGGTCAGGTGATCTGGTATCCCATTTCTTTAAGAATTTTCCACAGTTTATGGTGATCCACACAGTCAAAGGATTTGGCGTAGTCAATAAAGCAGAAGTAGATTTTTTTGGGAACTCTCTTGCTTTTTCAATGATCCAACAGATGTTGGAAATTTGATCTTTGGTTCCTCTTCCTTTTCTAAATCCAGCTTGAACATCTGGAAGTTCATGGTTTATGTACTGCTGAAGCCTGGTGGGGAGAATTTTGAGCATTATGTTGTAGCATGTGAAATGAGTGCAATTTTGCAGTAGTTGGAACATTTTTTGGCATTGCCTTTCTTTGGGATTGGAATGAAAACTGACCTTTTCCAGTCCTGTGGTCACTGCTGAGTTTTCCAAATTTGTTGGCATATTGAGAGCAGCACTTTCACAGCATTATCTTTTAGGATTTGAAATAGCTCAACTGGAATTCCATCGCCTCCACTAACTTTGTTCATGGTGATGCTTCCTAAGGCCCACTTGATTTTGTATTCCAGGATGTCTGGCTGTAGGTGAGTGATCACATCATTGTGGTTATCTGACTCATGAATCTTTTTTGTACAGTTCTTCTGTGTATTCTTACCACCTCTTTAATATCTTCTGCTTCTGTTAGGTCCATACCATTTCTTTCCTTTTTTGTGCCCATCTTTGCATGAAATGTTTCCTTGTATCTCTAATTTTCTAGAAGAGATCTCTAGTATACCACTTCTATTGTTTTCCTCTATTTCTTTGCAGTGATCACTGAGGAAGGCTTTCTTATTGCTCCTTGCTGTTCTTTGGAATTCTGTGTTCAAATGGGTATATCTTTTTTTTTTTTTCTCCTTTGCCTTTAGCTTCTCTTCTTTTCTCAGCTATTTTTAAGGCCTTCTCAGACAACCATGTTACCTATTTGTATCTTTTTCTCGAGGATGATCTTGATCGCTGCCTCCTGTACAATGTAAGAAGTGTCCATCCATAGTTCTTCAGGCACTCTGTCTATCAGATCTAATCCCTTGAATCTATTTGTAACTTCCACTGTATATTGTAAGGGATTTGATTTAGGTCATATGTGAATGGTCTAGTGGGTTTCCCTACTTTCTTCAATTTAAGTCTGAATTTGCCAATAAGGAATTCATGATCTGAGCCACAGTCAGCTCCCGGTCTTCTTTTGGCTGACTGTATAGAGCTTCTCCTTCTTTGGCTACAAAAAATGTAATCAATCTGATTTCAGTGTTGACCATCTGGTGATGTCCATGTGTAGAGTCTCCTGTTGTGTTGGAGGAGGGTGTTTGCTATATGATCAGTGCATTCTCTTTGCAAAACCCTGTTAGCCTTTGCCCTGTTTCATTTTGTACTCCAAGGCCAAATTTGCCTGTTACACCAGGTATATCTTGACTTCCTACTTTTGCATTCCAGTCCCCTATAATGATTGGGTGTTAGTTCTAGGTCTTGTAGGTCTTCATAGAACCATTCAACTTCAGTTTCTTCAGCATTACTGGTCAGGGTATAGACTTGGGTTACTGTGATATTGAATGGTTTGCCTTGGAAACAAGCAGAGATCATTCTGTCATTTTTGGGATTGCATCCAAGTACTACATTTAGGACTCTTTTGTTGACCATGAGGCCTACTCCATTTCTTCTAAGGGATTCTTGCCCACAGTAGTAGACATAATGGTCATATGTGTTAAATTCACCCATTCCAGTCCATTTTAGTTCACTGATTCCTAAAATGTTGACGTTCACTCTTACCATCTCCTGTTTGAGCACTACCAATTTGCCTTTTTCATGGACCTAAATTCCTGGTTCGTATGCAATATTGCTCTTTACATGATTAGAATTTATTTTCATCACCAGTCATAGCCACAATTGGGTGTTGATTTTGCTTTGGCTCCATCTCTTCATCTTTCTTTCTCCACTGATCTCCAGTAGCATATTGGGCATGTACTGACCTGTGGAGTTCATCTTTCAGTGTCCTATCTTTTCACTTTTTCATACTATTCATGGGGTTCTCAATTTAAGAATACTGAAGTGGTTTGCCATTGCCTTGTCCAGTTGACCTCATCTTGTAGAACTCTCCACCATGACCCATCCATCTTGGGTAGCCCTACATGGCGTGGCTCATAGTTTCATTGAGTTAGACACGGCTGTGGTCCATGTGATCAGTTTGGTTTATTTTCTGTGAATGTGGTTTTCATTCTGTCTGTCCTCTGATGGAGAAGGATATGGAAGGCTTATGGAAGCTTCCTGATGGGAGAGAGTGACTGAGGGGGAAAATGGATCTTATTCTGATGGGCAGGGCCTTGCTCAGTAAATCTTTAATCCAATTTTCTGTTGATATGTAGGGCCATGTCCCCTCCCTGTTGTTTGACCTGGGGCCAAACTATGGTGGAGGTAATCAAGGTAGATGCAACCTCCTTTAAAAGTGCCCCACACTTGATTATACAGAGTGAAGTAAGCCAGAAAGAAAAACACAAATACAGTATACTAACGCATATATATGGAATTTAGAAAGATTGTAACAATAACCCTGTATACGAGACAGCAAAAGAGACACTGATGTATAGAACAGTCTTTTGGACTCTGTGGGAGAGGGAGAGGGTGAGATGATTTGGGAGAATGGCATTGAAACATGTATAATATCATGTATGAAACAAACAAACAAACAAAAAAAAACAAAAAAAACTTCCTATAGTTGTTAAAAAAAAAAAAAAAAAGTGTCCCAATCCTGCAGCAGGCCACTGCAGACCCACGCCTCCACCAGAGACTCCTGGACACTCACAAGCAAGTCTGGGTCAGTCTCTTGGAGGGTCACTGCTCCTTTCTCCTGGGTCCTGGTGCATGCCAGGTTTTTTTTTTTGTGTGTGTGTGTGTTTACCATAGTCTGTTTCCTTGGTCTTGTGTAACTTTTGGCGGCTCTATAGTGGTGTTAATGGCGACCTCCTCCAAGAGGGCTTATGCCACATGCAGGTCTGCTGCACCCAGAGCCCCTGCCCCTGCGGCAGGCCACTGCTGACCCGTACCTCTCCAGGAGACACTCAAACACAGTTCTGGCTCAGTCTTTGTGGTGTCTCTGGGTCCTGGTGCGCACAAGCTTTGTTTGAGCCCTCCAAGCGTCACTGACAGGTATGGGGTTTGCTTCTAAATGTGATTTCGTCCCTCCTGCCATCTTGTTGGTGCTTCTCCTTTGCCCCTGGACATGGGGTATCTTTTTTGGATGGGATCCAACATTCTCCTTTTGATGGCTGTTCAGCAGCGAGTTATAATTTTGGAGTTCTAGTAGGAGATGAGTGCACATCCTTGTACTCTGCCATCTTGTAGACATCTGCAAGGTTGAACAGGGGAATTCAAATATTCTCCACAAAGCAGGCTCATAAATTCTCAGAATGCCAACTCACCATGCAATCTCTAGGTCACTTTCAGTGCCACTCATCAAAGTATCAGTTGCTTCATTATAGTTTAAATCTAAGTATCTAACAATTCAGAGATCTGACATCTAACTTTAAAATAAAGATAGCTTATAGGTGAAAAAATTATTACAATTTGTGCTAAAGTCCACTGGGAAAAAATTATAAGATGAAGCTAGAAATCCTGGGGCTCTGATACTATCTTCAAGGACAGACCTTGGCAGATGGTGTTGTTTCAGGGAATTATGTGCAAAAATGAGACTCTAACAAGAAATAATATTTTTTTCTCAATTTCTTTGGACTCATGAAACTAATTTTAATATTCCTTATATAAAATCCTAAAAATAAGGGATACTTTACCATGTTTGTGAGCTTAAAAATCTTTGTCTATTTTTTTTTCACTAACACTGAAATATATATTAATAATGTTCTTTTATAGTATTGGCATGGTGTTATCCTGCTAATATTTCTCACCTCAGTTAACCTGTTTTCACTTTCTAAAGGAAGCATATTACACTACCATATGTAAAATAGATAGCCAATGGAAATTGACTGCATGATTCATGGAACTCAAACCAAGGCTCTGTAACAACCTAGAGGAATGGGGAAATGTGTGATGTGGGAGGGACAGGACATATACCTTTGACTAATTCGTGTTGATGTATGGCAGTAACCAAAGCAATATTGTAAAACAATTATCATTCAATTAAAAATAAATTAAAACACACACACACGTTTGCATTGCAGAATAGTAATTATGATAATAACCTAATTCTTTCCAAACACAATTATTTTACCACAAGAGCTGATGACTTCCTGCATGTGAAACTTATATGAATTTTCATATCTTCTAATTTGCCTTAACTAGACTGAAGTTTGAATCTCATGTAACAAAGGGATGTTTGTGAAACAAGTCCAAAGCCCCACTCACAATTAAGGGGAGAGGGTCAACACAAGGGCATGAATCCCAGAGGAAGGGATTACTAGGGGCCATTTAAGAGTCGACTCACCACAATTCACAAACAAAGAGTCCTAAAGCCATACCTATGATTTACTTCAGTTCAGTTCAGTCACTCAGTCGTGTCTGACTCTTTGCGACCCCATGAATTGCAGCACATCAGATTTACTTACAGAGATGTAATATTTTCCAGTGAAATCATTCTGTGTCTAAAATTTAAGAGTATCTACTCTGGTATTTCAACTTAACTGGACATGCAATTCAGCAGCTGTCCTAAGACTCTCTCTTCTCTTTGCCACATTTAATTATTTGCTTAGCTATAAATATCTTGGCGAAAGGTATTTTTCATTCCAAAATTCCATCTGGAGACATAAAAAGAAAAGCTCCCCTTTTGTAGTGGCAGTAGAAAAGCTACATTAAATAGCTACATTAACCCCCATTTATTAGACTCAACTCATATGTCCCCAGCTTGTGCTAATGAAATACTCCTCTCAGATTTGTTCTACCATGCATTTCTACCCTCTCAAAGATAAATGAAAAATTCTATATTACTGTTTTTACTTTTAAAAGCTGTCTTGGGGATTTTACATTTCATGAAGTTCTCATGCATATGGTTGAGCTGGCTCATATAAATGAGTATTTGAATTGGTATAAATGGTATTTGAATTGACTGTTGCATAAAACATGCTTGTTTTAAAACTACTTGTTTTAAACTTATTATCAAGAAAGTGATTTCTATGGAGAGAAGCCTGGAATTTTCTTATAATAGGATAATCCCCAAACTTTATCTGTCTAGTTCATCATATAAACCATGGTAGCCAAGGTAACTCAGGAGCTGGGGGTTGTGTATGCCAAAAGTGCAGGATCACCTGTGAGTAATCATGATCTACATCACTGTAAAGACAAAACTGTGGAATCAAGAAAGCATAGAATGTCACAGCTGGAAATTTTAGATCTTCTAGCCCAATCCTGGGTGTATTATTCAAAGTTTTATGTGAATGATTTGCTGTCTTATAGCTCATCGCCAAAGATCTACTGAAATACATTTGATGTGATAGTGAGGAAATCAAAGTAGTTAAGCTCCAATCAAGTGAATTGTGTATTTTTGTATTTTTCCCCCACTGAGGAATGGTAAGATTTCAGCCATTTCACAATCCAATCTTGCTTTGTTGCTACATGACTTGAGTCAAGCCAACAGCATATAACTTTTAAATAAGAGTTTTATGTGTAATACTTAACCAGAAACTATATAATCACATCTTGTGTTGATGTTTAGTCGCTAAGTTGTGTCCAACTCGTTAGTGGCCCTATGGACTGTGGTCCACCAGGAACCTCTGTCCATGGGATTTTCCAGGCAAGAATACTGGTGTGGGTTGCCATTTCCTTTTCCAGGGGACATTCCTGACTCAGAGATCAAAACCACATCTCTTGTATTAACAAGTGGATTACAGGTGGATTCTTTACCACTGAGCCTCCAGGGAAGTCTCATAATCACACCTTATTTAAAAATTATTAAAGAGCATTTATTTCAGCTATTTCTCAATTTCCAAATACTTTGTAAACAATTTTTATGCTAGTTTAATATGGTACATAAATGTAAAAACTAAAAACACTTATAACATTTTCCCATGTTTACATCTCCTACACCACAGTATATAGTTCCTTCTTAACTTCTTTCCAAGAGTTCCATACAAAGTAGGGGAAAATGGGCCATTATTCCTGATTCTATCATTAGGAAGGAATTGAAAGGAAGCAACCCAGAAGAAGACAAAGAATTTTGTTTTTAAAATTTAGTTTTTACAGATTTTTAAATGTTACATCAGCATGGTAGCAGGATACAAAGTTAGCGTACAGAAAACTGTTGTATTTCAATGCAAAACTATTATTATATTCAATGTAAAGAAATATACTGTTAATTGTATTTCATTTCATAATGAAATATCAGGGAGAGAAAGTTAAAAAAAAGTCCTTTAAAATCTTATAAAAGAATACCTAGGAAAAACTGACCAAGGAGACAAAGGACTTGAATGTTGAGAACTGCAAAAAATTGATAAAGGAAATTGAAGATGCTTCAAAGAAATTGAAAGATAATTCATGCTCTTGGATTAGAAAAATTAATATAGTTACATGTACACCCATGGCTAATTCATGTCAATATATGGCAAAAACCACTACAATATTATAAAGTAATTAGCCTCCAATTAAAATAAATAAATTAATTTTTTAAAAAAAGCAAAAAAAAATGCTGTATTACACACAAAAAGGTACATATTTAACATGATTCCTGTAAAATTACCCATTTCATTTTTTTCCCCACAGAGCTAGAACACATAATCCTAAAATGTATTTAGAATTGCAAATGATACAGAATTGCCAAAGCAATCCTGAGAAAAAGAACAAAACTGGAAGCATAACCCTCTCAGACTTCAGACAATACTACAAAGCTGCAGTAATCAAATCTGTGTGGTACTGGCACAAAAACAAATACGTGGATCAATGGAACAGAGAGAGCCCAGAAGTAAACCCATACATCGGCAGTCCTTTCATCTTTGACAAAGGAGGCAAGAATATACAATGAGGAAAAGACATTCTCGTCAATAAGCGATGCTGGAAAAACTGAATAGCTACAGGGGAAAGAATGAAATTAGAATATTATCTAACACCATATATAAAACAAACTCAAAAGAGATTAAACCCCTAAATGTAAAACTGGATACTATAAAACTCCTGGAGAAAAATATCGGCGGAGCATTCTTTGACAGAAATCTCAGCAAAAAAATTTGGATCCATCTTCTAGAGTACTGGAAATAAAAACAAAAATAGACAAATAGGACCTAGTTAAACTTAAAAGCTTTTGTAAAGTAATGAAACTATAAACAAAATGAAAAGACACCTACAGAATGGGAGAAACTATTTGCAAATGATGTGATCAATAAAGGATCAATTTCTGAAAGATACAAACACTCTCCAGGTACATGCATGTTGTTGCAAATGACAAAATTTCATTACTTTTTATGGCTGAGTAGTATTCAATTGTATAGCTATATATACCACATCTTCTTTATTTGATACTACTACCACTTCATGGGAAATAGGTGGGGAAACAGTGGAAACAGTGTCAGACTTTATTTTTTTGGGCTCCAAAATCACTGCAGATGGTGACTGCAGCCATGAAATTAAAAGACGCTTACTCCTTGGAAGGAAAGTTATGACCAACCTAGATAACATATTCAAAAGCAGAGACATTACTTTGCCAACAAAGGTCCATCTAGTCAAGGCTATGGTTCTTCCAGTGGCCATGTATGGATGTGAGAGTTGGACTGTGAAGAAAGCTGAGCGCCAAAGAATTGATGCTTTTGAACTGTGGTGTTGGAGAAGACTCTTGAGAGTCCCTTGGACTTCAAGAAGATCCAACCAGTCCATTCTAAAGGAGTTCAGCCCCGGGTGTTCTTTGGAAGGAATGATGCTAAAGCTGAAACTCCAGTACTTTGGCCACCTGATGTGAAGAGTTGACTCATTGGAAAAGACTCTGATGCTGGGAGGGATTGGGGGCAGGAGGAAAAGTGGACGACAGAGGACAAGATGACTGGATGGCATCACCGACTCGATGGACTTGAGTTTGAGTGAACTCTGGGAGTTGGTGATGGACAGGGAGGCCTGGCATGCTGCGATTCATGGGGTCACAAAGAGTCGGACACAACTGAGCGACTGAACTGAACTGAACTGAACTGATTGGTGAACCCTTAGCTTGCATCTGTATATTGGCTATTGTAAATGCTGGTAAAATTACTTAGTTTGCATTTTCCTGGTGATTAGTGATACAGAGCATATTTTCATGTGCCTGTTGGCCTTTTGTATGTCGTCTTTGACTAGTCAATCTTCTGCCTATTAATTGCTTGTTTTATTCATATCATGGATATCTTTATATATTTTGGATATTAACCCCCTATCATTTGTAGATATCCTCTCCATTTCAATAGGTTGCCTTTTTATTTTGTGGATGATTTCTTTCACTCTGCAAATATTTTAAGTTTGATCAGGTTTCACTTGTTTATTTTTGTTTTCCTTGCCCGAGGAGACATATCCAAAAACTGTTGCGAAGACTAACCTCAAGATGTATACTCCTACATTTTTTTTTTTTTTCTAGGAGTTTTAAGGTTACAGGTCTCATATTTAGGTGTTTAATCCATTTTGAGTTTATTTTTGTACACAGTGTGAGAAAATGTTCTAATTACATTTTATTTTTTCATGTAACTGACCAGTTTTTCCAATACCACTTATTGAAGAGAGTGTCTTCCCATTGTATATTCTTGTCTCCTTTGTCACAGATTTATTGACCATGTGTGAATTTGTTTCTGGGCTGTCTCTTTTGTTCCATTGGTCTATGTTTCTTTTTTTGTGCCAGAACCATACTGTTTTGATTGGTGCAGCTGAAGTCAGTTAGTGTGATATATCCAGCTTTGTTCTTTCTTCTCATGATTGCTTTGGTTATTCTGGGTCTTTTTCCAAACAAAAATGTAGGATTATTTGTTCGAGTTCTATAGAACATGTTATGATTATTTTGATAGAGATTGCATTAAATCTGTCAGTTGCTTTGGGTAAAATGCACATTTTAACACTATTCATTTCTCCAACCCATGAACACAAGAAAGATTTCCATTTCTTTCTATCATCTTTAATTCCCTTCATAAATATTTTCTCATTTTCAGAGTATAGCTCCTTCACCTCTTTGGTTAAATTTATTCCTAGGTATTTTTTTCTTTTTGATATGATGTATGTGGGATTGATTTTTCTTTTCTGCTTTCACTTTCTGATAGCTTATTACTAGTGTATAGAAATGTAATAGCATTCTGTATATTACCCATATATCTTTCAAATTTAGTGGTTTATTAGTTCTATATTAGAAGTGAAAGTGAAGTCACTCAGTTGTGTCCGACTCTTTGCGACCCTGTGGACTGTAGCCCACCAAGCTCCTCCATCCATGGGATTCTCCAGGCTAGAAGTCTGGAGTGGTTTGCCATTTCCTTCTCCAGGGTATCTTCCAGAGCCAGGGATCGAACGCAGGTCTCCCGCATTGCAGGCAGATGCTTTAACCTCTGAGCCACCTAAGTGGAATATTTGGGATTTTTTAATATATAATATTAGATCACCTGAAACTCTTTCCTTCCATTAAGGATGTCTTTTTCATATCTCATTGCTGTGTCTAGAACTTCCAACGTTATGTTAAATAGAAATGGTGCGAGTGAGCATCCTTGTTTTGTTCCTGATCTCAGAGGAAAAGCTTTCAGCCTTTCACCATTGAGTGTGATATTTGCTATGGATTTTGCATAAGTGACCTTTATTATATTGAGATATATTCCTTGTATACCCACTTTGTTGAGTTTTTGTCATGAGTAGCTGTTGAATTATGTCAATTTTTTTTTACATCTATTGAGATGATAATGTGATTTTTATCTTTTGCTTAACTAATGTGGTATATCACATTGAATTGATTTGAAATATCAAAACTTTCTTGTGTCTCTGAGGTAAATCCCACTTAATCATGGTATACAATTTTGTTTATATATTGTTGAAATATGCTTGCTAATATACTGTTCAGGATTTTTGCATCTATGTTCTTCAGGTACATGGGCCTATAATTATCCTTTTATTTTCTTTTTTTGTAGTGTTTTTGCCTGACTTTGGTATGGTATAATGGTAGTAACTCTTAGAATGAGTTTGGAAGTGTTGTTACTCTTCATTTTTTTTTGCAATAGTTTAGGAGGGCTAGGTAGTAACTCTTCTTTAAATGTTTGGTGGAATTCCCTTGTGAAGCTGTATGGTCTTGACCTTTTAAAGGAGGAGTATTTTGAATACTGATTAATTTGAACACTTGCAATCAATCTCTTCAGATTATCTATTTCTTCAGATTCAGCCATGAGAAATTTTATGTTTCTATGCATTTACCATTTTTTTCCTACGTTGTCCTGTTTATTAAAATGTATCTGCTACTAGTCTTTTATAAGCAGTTATTTCTACTATATCTGTTACAACTTCTTTTTCATTTCTAATTTTGTTTATTTGGATCCCCTCTCTTAAAAAAAAATATATTTTTAAAGAATCAGCTCTCAGGTTCACTGATCTTTTAGGTTGTTTTTTTTTTAGTCTCAATTTTATTTATTTCTGCTCTGAGCTTTATAATTTTATACTTTCTATTAACTTTGGGTTTTGTTAGTTCTTTTTATGGTTCTTTTAGATGGCTTCCCTGGTAGCTCAAACAATAAAGAATCTGTCCACAATGCAGGAGACCCAGGTTTGATCCCTGGGTCAGGCAGGTCTCCTGGAGAAGGGAATGGCAACCTACTCCAGTATTCTTGCCTGGATAATTTCATGGACAGAGGAGCCTGGCAGGCTTAAGTCTATGGGGTCACAAAGAGAAGAACACAACAGCAATTAACATTTAGATGTAAGGTTAAATAGTTTATTTGAAATTTTGTGTTTATTTCCCAAGGTAGGCTTTTATCACTGTATACTTCTCTCTTAGAACTGCTTTTGCTGCATCTGATACATTTCGGATTGTTGTGTTTTCATTTATTCCTAAGAATTTTTTAATTTCTTTGATTTCTTCAGTGATCCATTGGCTATTTGGTAGCATATTGTTTAGCATCTGCATGTCTGTGTTTTTTGCAGTTTCATCCCCCTTAGTAGATAATTTCTAGTCTCACAGTGTTGTTGTCAGAAAAGATGATATAATTTCAGTCTCTTAAAGTTTTTTCATATTTGTTTTATAGCCCAGAATGTGATGTATCCTGGAGAAAGCTCCATATGAACTTGAGAAGAATGTGTATTCTGCTGTTTTTGGAAGGAATTTTCTGTAAATATATATTAAGTCCATCTGGTTTTATGTGTCGCTTAAGACCACTGTTTCTGTATTGATTTTCTATCTGTATTATCTGTCTGTTGATTTTGGTTAGATGATAAAGTCATATACTATTATTGTATCACTGTCAGTTCTCCCTTTATGTCTGTTAATATTTGCTTTATACATTTATTTTTTATTAATTTATTTTAATTAGAGGATAATTACTTTACAAACTTGTGATGATTTTTTGCCTTACAATAGCATTCTCTGATAGTTCAGTTGGTAAAGAATCTGCCTGCAATGCAGGGGACCCTTGTTCAATTTCTGGGTCAGGAAGATCCCCTGGAGAATGGATAGGCTACCCACTTCAGTATTCTTGGGCATCCCTTGTGGCTCGGCTGGTAAAGAATCCGCCTGCAATGAGGGAGACCTGAGTTCAATCCCTGTGTTGGGAAGATCCCCTGGAGAAGGGAAAGGCTACCCACTCCAGTATTCTGGCCTGGAGAATCCCATGGACTGTATATAGTCTATGGGGTTGCAAAAAGTTGAACATGACTGAGTGACTTTCACTTTCACTATGAGTGAGCCATAGGTATACATATGTCCCCATCATCCTGAGTCCCGGTCCCACCTCCCTCCCTACCCTATCCCTCTAGGTTGTCCGAGAGTACTGGCTTTGGGTGTGCTGCTTCATGCATAGAACTCACACTGGTCATCTGTTTTACATATGGTAATGTATATGCTTCAATGCTATTCTCTCAAATTTTTCCACACTTGCCTTCTCCCACTGAGTCCAAAATACTGTTCTTTACATCTGTGTCTCCTTTGTTGCCCTGCATTGTTGGCACTATCTTTCTAAATTTCTTATATATGCATTAATATAAAGTATTTGTCTTTCTCTTTCTGACTTACTTCATTCTGTCTAATAGGCTCCAGGTTCATCCACCTCATTAGAAATGACTCAAATGCATTTCTTTCTATAGTTGAGTAAATTTCCTTTGTGTATATGTACCACAACTTCCTTGTCCATTCATCTGTCCAATGGACATCTAGGTTGCTTCCATGTCCTAGCTACTGTAAAATAATGCTGCAGCAAACACTGGAGTACATGTGTCTATTTCAGTTATGGTTTCCTCAGAGTATATACCCAGCAGTAGTATTGGTGGGTTGTATGGCAGTTCTATTACCAGGTTTTTAAGGAATCTCCACACTGTTCTTCATAGTGGCTGTACCAGCTTGTATTCCCACCAACAGTGTAAAAGGGTTCCCTTTCTCCACACCCTCTCCAGCATTTATTGTTTATAGACTTTTTGATGATGGCCATTCTGACTGGTGTGAGATGATACCTCATCTTGTTTTGATTTGCACTTGTCTAATAATGAGTGATGTTTAACATTTTTTCACATGTTTATTAGCCACCTATGTGTCTTCTTTAGAGGAATGTCAGTTTAGGTCATTGCTCATTTTTTGTTGGGGTTGTTCATTTTTCTGGTATTAAGCTGCATAAGTGGCTTGCATATTTTGGAGATTAATACTTTGTCAGTTGTTTTGCTTGCTATTATTTTCACCCATACTGAGGGCTGTCTTTCACCTTGCTTATAGTTTCCTTCATTGTGCAAAAGCTTTTAAGTTTAATTAGGTCCCATTTGTTTATTTTTGTTTTTATTTCCTTTACTCTGGGAGATGGGTTATAGTGGATCTTGCTGTGATTTATGTCAGAGAGTGTCTTCCTGCTTTCCTCATAGACTTTTATAATTTCTGGTCTTACATTTAGGACTTTAATCCATTTTGAATTTATTTTTGTGTAGTAGTTTCATTCTTTTACATGTAGTTGAACAATTTTCCCAGCACCACTTGTCAAAGACTGTCTTTCCTCCATTGTATATTTTTGCCTCCTTTGTCAAAGATAAGGTGTCCATGGATGCATGGACTTATCTCTGGACTTTCTATTTTGTTCAGTTGATTTTTATTTCTGTCTTTGTGCCAGTACCAAACTGTCTTGATGAGTAGATTTGCAGTACAGTCTGAAGTTAGGAAGATGATTCCTCCAGTTCTATTATTCTTTATCAATATTTCCTTGGCTATTTGGGGTCTTTTGTGTTTCCATATAAACTATGAAATTATTTGTTCTTGTTCTGTGAAAAATACTATTGATAGTTTGATAGGGATTGCATTGAATCTATAAATTGCTTTGAGTAATACACTCATTTTCACTATATTGATTCTTCCATTCCAGGAACATGGTATATTTCTCTGTCTGTGTCATCTTCGATTTCTTTCATCAGTGTTTTATAGTTTTCTGTATATAGGTTTTTTGTTTTTTAGGTACATTTATTTCTAAGTATTTTATTATTTTCGTTGCTATGGTGAATAGGATTGTTTCCTTAATTTCTCTTTCTGATTTTTCATTGTAAGCATATAAGAATGCAATGGATTTCTGTATATTAATTTTATTTCTGGGAACTTTACTATATTCATTGATTAGCTCTAGTAATTTTCTGGTGGAGTCTTGATGGTTTTCTATGTAGAGGATCATGTCATCTGCAAGCAGTGAGTTTTACTTCTTTTTCAATCTGAATTCCTTTCATTTCTTTTTCTTCTCTGATTACTGTGGATGACTTCCAAAACTATGTGGGATAGTAGTGGTGGGAGTGGGCACCCTTGTCTTGTCCCTGATTTTGTAGAAATGCTTTCAATTTCCACCATTGAGGATAATGTTTCTGTGGGTTGGCTGTATATGGCTTTTATTATGTTGAGGTGTGTCCCTTTTATGCCTACTTTCTGGAGAGTTTTTATCATAAACATGTGTTGAATTTTGTCAAAGTCTTTTTCTGCATGTGTTGGAACAATAACATGGTTTTTATCTTTCAATTTGTTTATATGGTGTATCACATTGATTTGTGAATGTTGAAGATTCCTTGCATCTATGGAATAAAGTCCATTTAATCATGATGTATGATGTTATATGTTGGATTCTGTAGAATTTTGTTGAAGATTTTTGAACCTATGTTTCTCAGTGACATTGGCCTGTAGGTTTTGTGTGTGTGTGTGTGTGACATTTTTGTCTGGTTTTGTTATCAGAGTGATGGTAGCCTTGTAGAATGAGTTTGTGAATTTTCTTTCCTCTGCCATTTTCTGGAAGAGATTGGGTAGGATATATGTTATTTCTGGGCTTTCATTTGTTGGAAGATTTTTGATTACAGTTTTGATTTCCATGCTTGTGATTAGTCTGTTCAAATTTTCTATTTCTTCCTGGTTCAGTTTTGAAAAAGGTTATAATATTCTAAGAATTTGTCCATTCTTCCAAGTTGTCCATCTTATTGACATATAGTTGCTTATATAGTCTCTTATGATGCTTTGCATTTCTGTGTTGTCTGTTGTGATTTCTCCATTTTCATTTCTAATTTTATTCACTTGATTCTTCTCCCTTTTTTTCTTGATGAATCTAGCCAATGGTTTGTCAGTTTTTCTTATCTTCTCAAAGAATCAGCTTTTAGTTTTATTGATCTTTGCTATTGTCTCCTGCATTTCTTTGTCATTTATTTCTGCTCTGATTTTCCTGATTTCATTCTTTCTACTAACTTTGAGGTTTTTTGTTCTTTTTCTAGTTGCTTTAGGTGTAAGGTTAGGTTGTTTATTTGATGTTTTTCTTGTTTCTTGAGGTAGGCTTGCATTTTGATGAACTTCCCTCTTAGCACTGCTTTTACTGAATCCCATCAATTTGGAGTTGTCTTATTTTCATTTGTTTCTATGTGTATTTTTATTTCCTTTTTCATTTCTTCAGGCTTCCCTTGTGGCTCAGCTGGTAAAGAATCTGCCAGTGATGCTGGTGACCTGGGTTTGATCCCTGTATTGGTAAGATTCCCTGGAGAAGGGAAAGGCTACCCACTTCAGTGTTCTGGCCTGGAGAATTCCATGGACTGTATAGTCCACGGGACTGCAAAGAGTCGGACACAACTGAGTGACTTTCACTTTCTTTCACTTTCACTTTTGATTTCTTCAGTGATCTGTTCATTATTTATAAACATGTTGGTTAGCTTCCATGTGTCTGTGTTTTTATAGGTTTTTTTTTTTTTTTTACCCTGTGGATTTTAAGCATCATGATCAGAAATGATGCTTGAAATTATTTCAGTTTTTAAAAAATTACCAAAGCTTGATTTGTGGCCTAGGATGTAGTCTATCCTGGAGAATGTTCCATATGCATTTGAGAAAAAGGTGAAATCCATTGTTTTGGGGTTAAATGCCTGTAGATATTGGAGAAGGCAGTGGCACCCCACTCCAGTACTCTTGCCTGGAAAACCTCATGGACAGAGGAGTCTGGTAGGCTGCAGTCCATGGGGTCGCTAAGAGTCTGACATGACTTCGCGACTTCACTTTCACTTTTCACTTTCATGCATTGGAGAAGGAAATGGCAACCCACTCCAGTGCTTTTGTCTGGAGAATCCCAGGGACAAGGGAGCCTGGTGGGCTGCTGTCTATGGGGTCACACAGAGTTAGACATGACTGAAGTAACTTATCAGCAGCAGCAATAGCAGTCTGTAGATATGAATTAGGTCTAACTGGTCCAATGTATTATTTAAAGCTTATGTTTTCTCATTAATTTTCATCTGGATGATCTGTTCATTGGTGGGAGTGGGGTATTAAAGTCCCCCACTAGTATTTTTATTGTCAATTTCCCCTTTAATGGTTATTAGCATTTGCCTTATGTATTGAGGTTATCCTCTGTCAGGTGCATCTATATTTATAATTATTATATCTTCTTTTTAGATTGTTCCCTTGATCATTATGTAGTGTCCTTCTTTTCTCATATGACAGTCTTTATTTTAAAATCTATTTTACATGATATGAGTATTGCTACATGAAATATCTTTTTCCAGGCCCTCAATTTCAGTCAATATGTGTCCTTTGGTTTAAGGTGGGTCTCTTGTAGACAGCATATATAGAGGTCTTATTTTTGTACCCATTTGGCCAGTCTCTGTCTTTTGGTTGAAGCATTTAAACCATTTACATTTAAGGTCACTATTGATAAGTATGATCCTGTTGCCATTTACTATTGTTTTGGGTTCATTTTTTATAAACCTTTTCTATGTTTCCTGTCTAGAGAAGATCTGTTAGCCTTTATTGAAGAGCTGAATTGGTGGTGCTGATTTCTCTTAGCTTTTGATTATCTGTAAAGCTTTTGATTTCTCCTTTAATCTGAATGAGATTCTTTCTGAGTAGAGTAATCTTGGTTGTAGGTTTTCCCCTTTTACCACTTTAAGTAAATCCTCAAGTCCCTTATGGCCTGCAGAGTTTCTGTTGAAAGATCAGCTGTAATTCTTACAGGTATTCCCTTGTAGGTTATTTGTTGCTTTTCCCTTGTTGCTTTTAATATTTGTTCTTTGTATTTAATTTTCATTAGTTTGATTAATATGTGTCTTGGTGTGCTTCCTCTGGGTTTATCCTGTATGGGACTGTCTGAACTTCTTGGACTTAGGTGGCTATTTCGTTTTCCATTTTAGGGAAATTTTTGACTATTATCTCCTCAAATATTTTCTCAAGTGCTTTCCTTTTGTCTTCCTCTTCTGGGATGCCTATGATTCAAATATTGGAGCTTTAACATTGTCTCAGAGGTCTCTGAGGCTGTCCTTATTTCCTTTTATTCTTTTTTTATGCTCTGCTTCATTTATTTCCACCATTCTATCTTCCATGTCACTTATCCTTTCTTCTTTCTCAGTTACTCTACTGTTGGTTCCCTCCAGAGTGTTTTTAATCTCAGTTATTGCATTGCTCATTGCTGATTGACTAGTCTTTATTTCTTCTAGGTCCTTGTTAAACATTTCTCACATTATCTGTATCTCCACTTTGTTTTCAAGATTTTGAATCATCTTACTGTCATGATTCTGAATCTTTTGTTCTGGAATTGAGCTTTATGCTTCTGGGTTTCAGTCCCAATCTGTTACAGACTTCTCTGTCCACACAGCACAGAAGACAATACCCTAGGTTAATGGTGAAACAACTATCTATAGCCAGAAACACCCAAAGAGATTCAGAGAGTTATATAGAGAAAGAAGAGGGAGGAAGGAGATAGAGGTGACAAGAAGCAGAGAAGAGAGAGTCAAAAAGAAGAGAACTATCAAGCCAGTAATCAAATCCCTAAATGAAAATCAATACTAAAATTAGACTCTTAGAGATACAAAATTAATAACAAAAGATCAAAAGCAAATATTAAAAACCTAGAGTAAAAATTAGATTCTCAAAAGTATGATATTAAAAAACCCAAAATCAAACACAAAAATTAAAAAGATACAAAATTTATTTCAAAAATAAGTTTTTTTTTTTGAAAGGTAAAAGTAGGCTATAAAAAATAAAAGTTTAAGGAGTCACAAAGAACCTGTTAGGACAGTATAAGGGAAAAAAGAAAATGAAGAGAGGAAGAAAAGGTAAAAAAGAGGAAAAAAAAGGAAACAAATAAGAAAAAAAATAAAAGAAATTTTTAAAAATAATAAAATTAAAAAAAATTAAAAAATGACAATAACAAAGAAAAATATATCTAGGAATGTCTCTGGAGCTGTTGTGGGGTCAGTTCAATGTCAGACATTCCCTTGTTCTGGCTTGTAGTTTTCTCAAAAGCTACAGCTCTCCATCAAGTGCACAGTCTCAGTTTAACTGCAGGATTTTAATCTGTTGCACATGCCACTTCTGGGGTGGTTCCCCCTTCATTTCTTCACTTAGGTTGGCCTCCTCTGTTTGCAAGTCTCTCTTCAGTGTCTGGTCTCTACCCTGACATGAGGCAGCCAAAATGGCCACTTATGAGGGATCACTTGCTCAGTTGTGCTGTGGAGGGGGAGGAACACCACAAACAAACACCACTGACACGTGTGGGGAATGTATGCAGGGGATGGACACACAGAGGTTGCCACAGCCCATTGTGGCATGCACTACCCAGGTCCCAGCCGCTCGGGCTCCCAGGTGCTCAACAAGGACACAGTTCCAGGTGGGCTGTGCATCTCCTCAAGGGAGCTGCTCTCAGGCTGTGATACACCTGGCAGATATGAACAGTCCAGGATCCCGGGAAGACGTGGTTAGTGACTGGTGGCCCACTCACAGCTTTGTGGGAGATGCAGTCTCTGGGGCTGAGATTGCAGTGGTGCCTTGCTTACTGCCACTGGCTGTTGTGCATCCACTTCTCTGCCTCCGGGGAGGGTGGCAAAAGGTAGCCAGCTTGCTCTCCTCTAATGTTAACTAGGGTGCAGTCCTTTGTCCTGTGAGTGTGCCGGGGATCACAGTGCAGTGTTTGAACCTTCCCACGGGAGAGGTCCTTTGTTTTTGTTTCTGTGGGATTCCCATGGTTTGGGTTTTTCCCACTCTGTTTGTGCTATGTCGTATTAGTCCCCTCAGCGTGTCCTCATGGCATTCAACCCTGGTCCTTTCACTAAGAACTGATAATGCAGCCTGCACCTCCGCACCCAGACCCCACTTGCTGTGGGTGGATGTAAGCATGCGAGCTACTTCTCAGCTGGTAATTGCTGTTCACTGTGATTTATGTGGTGGCTTTTTTCCAGTTATGCTGTCCTCTGAGATTCCAGAGTTGCCCACTGACCCTGCCTCTGATAGAGTTTGCTATTATGTGGAAACTTCTCCTCCTTCCTGACTCCCTCCCCAGGATGGATCTCCATTTGTATTTATTTTATTTTATTTATTTATTTATTTTTTACTTTACGATATTGTATTAGTTTTGCCATACATCAACATGCATCCTGAACCCCCCTCCTACCTCCCTCCCCATACCATCCCTCTGGGTCATCCCAGTGCACCAGCCCCAAGCTTCCTGTATCCTGCATCAAACCTGGACTGGTGATTCATTTCTTATATGATATTATACATGTTTTAATGCCATTCTCCCAAATCATCCCCCAACTCCCTCTCCCACAGAGTCCAAAAGACTGTTCTACCTTTAATAGTGAAGATTTCCCCTTCCTGTATTTTCTTGTTTCCTTGTATAGACTTTTATTTTTCACTTGAAGAAGAACCATTAGCATTTCTTGTAATGCTAGTATAGTGATGATGTACTCTTTTAGTTTTTGCTTGAATGGGAGACTATTTCTTCTTCAACTTTGAATGATAAACTTGGTGGATAAAACATCCTAGGTGGCAGGTTTTTTCATTCCTCACTTTAAATGTGCCATCCCCTTTTAGTCTGTAGTATCTCTGCTGAAAAGTAGGCTGATAGCCTTATATAAGGGAGTTCCTTCGTGTATTATTCTTTGCTTTTCTCTTGCTGCCTTCAGAGTTCTTTGTATTTTTAAATTTGCCAATTTAATCATAACATGTATAGGCATTCCATCTCTTTGGGTTCATCTTGTTTGAGACTCTCTGCAATTCTTGAAACTGGATATCCGTTTCCTTCCTCAGGTTAGGGTAGTTTTCAGCCATAATTTCATCAGATATATCATATGCCCCCTTCTCTCTCTCTTCTGCTTCTGGGGCTCATGTAAGGCAAGCATTGGTATGCTTGATGTTGTCCCAGAGTTCCCTTAGACTATTCTCATTCTTTAAAATTTGTTTTTCTTTTTGTGTTCTGGTTGGGTCATTTCCACTATTCTATCTTCCAGATCATTTATGAATTATTTTATATCACCTGATCTGCTGTTAATACTTTGTAGTGTATTTTTCTGTTATTGTCTTCTTCATCTCTGATTGATTCCTTTAAAAAGTATTTTATAGGTCTTTGTTGAAGTTCTCACTGTGTTCCTCTATTTTTTCCCCCAAATTTAGTTAGCATTTTTATTACTGTCACTTTGAACTCTTTAAGGGGTAAATTATTTATCTCTGACAAATAGGTGTTCTAAAAATTTGTTCTTTTATTTGAAACATATTCCTCTGTCTTCTCTCTCTCTCTTAAATTTCTCTGTTTGTTCTTTGAAATTAGTTGTGGTCTTGACTGTATGTGCTTGTATAGGTACATTTATATGCAGTCTATGTATGCCTGGTGGCTTTGGTGGGAGAACTGAATCTGAATTGAGCATGAATTTCAAGTTTTCCTGTGGTGTGCTGATGGCCACTGCCTTGATGGGAGGTAGGCCTGGAGTCTGAGGACCTAGAGACATAGGCTAATAGGAGCCAGGACTTTTCCTAGGCTCAATGGCCGTCAATGCCTTATTGGATGGGAGGAGGGAGTGGGGGGCTTGAACAGGAGCTCTTCAGGATTTGAGCTTCTTCCAGGCATGATGGTAGTCTTTTCATTGGCTCGCAGTTTGGCTGTGGCCCATGGAATTGAAGCTGCCCTTCAGAGCTGCACTGGGTCTCAGCTTTGGCTACAGGTAGAGTTGGGTCCTGAGCTGGCTCAGCTATATCCCTGATACTTGAGTGCTCATAATGGCAATGTTATCTCTGCACTGGCTAGAGGCAGTGGCAAGCCCAAGGTGGCTTTGCTCATTTCTTGTTGCATGCACACACTTTGGCAATGGTGATCTCCACCTTAGTGGGAGCAGTACTGGAGCAGGAGCCTTACCGTCTGGAGTGTGCCCTGAGATGTTCATGGAAGGCCAGTCAGAGCTCTAAGAAGTTTTCAATTTTCTTCCCTTGCATTGGGACTAAGAGCAATCAAATTTGTACTTACGTTCTTTAAGAGTAGAGTGTTGGTTTCTTGCAACTCTCTGATAAGCCCCATTGCTTTTCAAACCTGCTAAACGGGCTTGTGTTCCTTCTGTAAGATACCAAAGGTGGGGTGCCTAATATGGGGCTCAAACACCAAGTTCCTTAAGGATGATCTCTGAGCCTATGTATTTTTTTCCTCTTCTGGGTCACCCACTAGGCCCACTAAGAGTATAAGTCTCAATCAGATTGCTTCTCTTCTCTTCTTACAACAATCTGTGTGGTTCCTCTTTACAGCCTTGGTTTTTGAAAAAGCCATTTTTCAGGTCTTCATGTAGCACTCAGCAAGAATTTCTCTATATGTAGTTGTTGTTTTGATGTGTTCTTTGGTAAAAGTGTGACTTCCCTGGTGGCTCAGATGGTAAAGAGTCTGCCTGCAATGTGGGAGACCTGGGTTTGATCCTTGAGTTGGGAAATTCTCCTGGAGAAGGAAATGAAAACCCATTCTGGTATTCTTACCTGGAGAATCTCATGGATGGAGGAGCCCGGCTGGCTATAGTCTATGGGGTCACAAAGAGTCGGACATGACTGAGCAACTTCACTTTCACTTTTTCTTTGCTAAAAGTGAGCTCAGGATTTTCCTATTTCATCATCTTGATCCCTCCTCTGAATGTACAATAATTTATCTATCCTTTCCCCCAATTCATTGATAGAGATTCAGAGTGTATTCAGTTTTTCTCTATTATTTTCATGTGAGCTTCTTTTCAATGTAATGTAATCTGCTTTTACAACAAGTAATTCAAAATATTCAGTGGATAACTTCACATTACTCTGATTGAAAAGACAATGAATTCATCAAAAATATTTCTTTAGTAGCTGCCATGTGCTGAGAAAGCACATAACTATGTACTTGGGAATCAGAAAAATATAATAGAGAGATTTACCCTTAGGAACTTATAATGTAATAGATTGCTTTAAAGAGTGATGTGTCCAAGGTCTTGAACTTAACGATTCTAATCTTGTGTTTTGATTTAGAATCACTATTCAGTGCTGTCTTTCTGAACAACTTATCTACGTGGGTAAAGATTAATAATCATAAATTAATTATCTATTGTTATCTATCATATTACCACAGATTCAGCAGATTAAAATAAGAACACATTTATTATTAATAGGCTGTGTGTCAGGAATTTGCACAAGGCTTACCAGTCTGCTTGGCTTTGAGGTCTCTCATAAGTTCACAATCAAAATCTCAATCAGGGGTTTCACCTGAGACTTTAAAGAGGACAGATAGGGTACTAAGCTCATGTGTTTATTAGCAGGGCCCAGTTCCTTGTGAATTTCATACGAAGTGATTCATCTCTGTTTCTGGTATTGGTTGAATGTTTCCCTCTAATTCTGGCCATGCAGACCTCTTCATATGGTGGTTAATGAAGGAGAGCAGAGTTGTCCCCCCCAGAAAAGTCATTTTGTCATAAGGATTCTCTTGAGTTGAAGACAATTGGGAAGAAGCATATATTCACTGCCAATATGCTCATTGTCCTCCCTCTATTTGCCTAAAAGCAAGACATCAAATTTTAAAGGTGTCTCCCCTCTCTTTTCTACCAGGAAGGATAGAAATTAATCATGGGAGACAACATAGACCCTTATCAGCCCAGAGACTGCCCCAAAGGAATCCACATGATAAACTGCACTAACTAGCCCTTATCATCCATTACTTCCTTCATTTATTTACTTTCCCACACTTTTCTGTCCCAGAAACTCAACTTCTTTTTCCTTTGTCTTTTCACTTCTCTAAAAACTCATTATTCTTTCGTTAAAATGCTATATAAGCCCCACTGTTAACCATCTCTTTGAGTCACTCATCACTGAGCTTTCCCACATGAATGCATGACGCATGCAAGTGTTAATAAACTTTGCTTGTTTTTCTGTTGTTAATCTGTCTTGTCTAACTTGCAGAGCTCTAGCTGGAAAATTTAGGATGGTAGAAGGAAAAAGTTGTTTTCCTCCTATACTTATTTCATCAAAGCTGGCATGAGAGAATCAATAAAGAATGTCTGCCAGCAAGATGGAAATTACAATCTTAGGTAACAAAATCACAAAGTAATATTCCTTTATCTTGGTTGCATTCTGTTGGATAGAAACAAGTCTCACTCAATAGGAAGGGATTACACAGGAGCGTGAATACCAAAAGATGTGAGTCATGGGGTGATGGGGCATTTTAGAGTCTGCTCACCACAATTCACAAGCAAAAAGTGTGGCAAAGCTTTATCTTGTGATTAAATTCTAGAGGTACAAGTAACATGCATAATAATTGTTAAGAAACCAGATAAGGCACTGTACCAAAATAGGTGACAAACTATTTGATGGCTTAGCCCAAATTGCATTACCTCTCTGGATGCATTTTTTTATCTGTTACAATAGATAATGGGATTAGAGGACAGATAAGGTCCTAAACCTCTATGGTTACAAAATTACCTAACTATTGAGCCTCAGTTTTTGTATGTACAACATGTTTTGTATTATTATCTTTTGAGATGAATACAAGGTCAAAGAATCTGTAAATAGTAGGAACTCAAAAGCTTTGAGATATTTTTATTCATAAAAGCCATTAAAATACTCACAATGTAACTAACAATATTTTCTTTGTGATATGTAAGATGCTGATTTAAGGTCCATTTCAGAAATTGCCTCTTGCTCTTTGTAAAACACAAATACAGATCTCTGAGCAATGGAAAGCCACTTCAGTGCAGGCTATTGGCGTGAGGTCATGAACACTTTTTAAAGAGTTTTGTGCCATCTGAGAACAGAGAGAAAAGAATTAGAAAATATTTTTCTGTTTCACTCACAAAGCTAAACCACTCTCTGGATGCAAGAACCCAGATACTTTCAAGCTAAAGGTACACAAAATAGGGGCCAGTAAAATTTAAGGGATTATATATTAGTAGAATTATAATCAAGAGATTCACTAGAAACAGCTATAAAGCCACAATATTTGAATAGAAAGACAGTGAAGAAAAAAGCATGCTTTGCATTGGCAAGTCCTGAAGAGAGAGGAACATTGGATTCTATCAAAACAAAAGAAGAAACTGCTCATACAACATCTGAATAAGCAAGTGGATCAAAATCTGCCTAAAACAGGAGCAAAACAAATGGAAATTATTCTACTGGGGCATTTCAACACATTCTTTTTGGATGAATTCTTAAACTTGGAGCTAGCGTGAAAGAGTGCATACAAATAAGTTTTAAGAAAAAAAACTCCACTTTCAAATCGTTATTCTTTTACAAATTACTAGTTTTTCTGGTACTCTCCAGAAAGTTCTTTTATCCTTCCCATCATGTCAATCAAAGTTAAGTTCCATCTTGAATTTGAGATTTGATTGCATTTGCTTTCCTTAATCATACCTCTGGATAATAAATCTGCAATCTCTTTCTGTATGTGTTTCTGAACTTCCTTTGTCTTTCTTTCTTTTTTACCACTTGAGTTCTGCCATCCTGATTTATTGAAAGATATTTGAAATGACACTTTGAACTTTTGCAATTGAAGAATAATTCTTCCTGAATCTTCTTGGGGTATCAGGAGAAGCCTGTTCTCCTTGCAGGACTGCATGCACCAAGTAGCTTCCTATACCAGGTCTCAGAGCCCTGGACAGGGCAGCACATCCCTTAAGTTCGCAGCTGATGCAGACAGTGGCCTTTATGTTGTCTTCATGTCTACAAATCTAACGCAGGTCTGTTGGATGGGAAGCTATAAGGAGGCAGTGTTCCCATGAGAAGTTGCATGAATCCGAACAGTCCCAAACAAGCACCACTTAAACAGCACGTGTCTTTTATATTGCCTAGGTCCACACAAGCTCACTAGGATCAGATTTTGGCATTTTATGGATATGCTGTCAAAGGGACCAGCTGTAGGTCTTGGAAAGGTCAACAAGGATGGTTAAGGTCTTGATTTAAAATGAGACAAATACCAGAGTTTAAGACTTAGAACAGAGCTTTGGAGTTTAGGGATTTCTATGGATGTGAATCACGCATCTGATGCATGTGATTGCAGTCATCTCACATGCTAGCAGAGTAATGCTCAAAGTTCTCCAAACCAGGCTTCAACAGTACATGAACTGTGAACTTCCAGATGTTCAAGCTGGATTTAGAAAAGGCAGAGGAACCAGAGATCAAATTGCCAATATCCGTTGGATCATAGAAAAAACAAGAGTTCCAAAAAAACATCTACTTCTGATTTATTGACTACACCAAAGCCTTTGACAATGTGGATCACAACAAACCATGAAAAATTCTTCAAGAGATGGGAATACCAGACCACTTTACCTTCCTCCTGAGAAATTCATATGAAGGTCAAGAAGCGACAGTTGGAACCAGACATGGAACAATGGACTGGTTCCAAATTGGGAAAGGAGTATATCAAGGCTGTATATTGTCACCCTGCTTATTTAACTTATATGCAGAGTGAATTATGTGAAATGCCAGGCTGAATGAAGCACAAGTTGGAATCAAGATTGCTGGGAGAAATATCAATAACCTCAGATACACAGATGACACCACCTTTATGACAGAAAGGGAAGAAGAACTAAAGAGCCTCTTGATGAAAGTGAAAGAGGAGAGTGTAAAAGCTGGCTTAAAACTCAGCATTCAAAAAACTACGATGATGGCATCTGGTCCCATCACTTCATGGCAAATAGATGGGGAAATAATGGAAACAGTGAGAGACTTCATTTTGGGGGGCTTCAAAATTACTGCAGATAGTGACTGCACCCATGAAACTAAAAGATGCTTGCTCCTTGGAAGAAAAGCTATGACCAATTTAGACATCATATTAAAAAGCAGAGACATTACTTTGCTGACAAATGTCCATTTGGTCAAACCTATGAACAAAGCTAGTAGAGGTGATGGAATTCCAGTTGAGTTATTTCAAATCCTGAAAGATGATGCTGTGAAAGTGCTGCACTCAATATGCCAGCAAATTTGGAAAACTCAGCAGTGGCCACAGGGATGGAAAAGGTCAGTTTTCATTCCAATCTCAAAGAAAGGCAATGCCAAAGAATGCTCAAACTACCACACAATTGCACTCATCTCACATGCTAGTAAAGTAATGCTCAAATTTCTCCAAGCCAGGCTTCAGCAATACATGAACCGTGAACTTCCAGATGTTCAAGCTGGATTTAGAAAAGGCAGAAGAATCAGAAATCAAGTTGCCAACATCTGCTGGATCATCGAAAATGCAAGAGAGTTCCAGAAAAACATCTATTTCTGTTTTCTTGACTATGCCAAAGCCTTGACTGTGTGGATCACAATAAACTGTGGAAAATTCTGAAAGAGATGGGAATACCAGACCACCTGACCTGCCTCTTGAGAAACCTATATGCAGGTCAGGAAGCAACAGTTAGAACCAGACATGGAACAACAGACTGGCTCCAAATAGGAAAAGGAGTACGTCAAGGCTGTATATTGTCACCCTGCTTATTTAACTTCTATGCAGAGTACATCATGAGAAACACTGGGCTGGAAGAAGTACAAGCTGGAATCAAGACTAGCAGGAGAAATATCAATAACCTCCAATATGCAGATGACACCACAAAGTGAAGAGGAACTAAAAAGCCTCTTGATGAAAGTGAAAGGGGAGAGTGAAAAAGTTGGCTTAAAGCTCAACATTCAGAAAATGAAGATCGTGGCATCTGGTTCCATCACTTCATGGGAAACAGATGGGGAAACAGTGGAAACAGTGTCAGACTTTATTTTTTTGGGCTCCAAAATCACTGCAGATGGTGACTTCAGCCATGAAATTAAAAGACGCTTGCTCCTTGGAAGTAAAATTATGACCAACCTAGATAGCATATTGAAAAGCAGAGACATTACTTTGCCAACAAAGGTCCATCTAGTCCAGGCTATGGTTTTTCCAGTGGTCATGTATGGATGTGAGAGTTGGACTGTGAAGAAAGCTGAGCGCCAAAGAATTGCTGCTTTTGAACTGTGGTGTTGGAGAAGACTCTTGAGAGTCCCTTGGACTGCAAAGAGATCCAACCAGTCCATTCTGAAGAGATCAGCCCTGGGTGTTCTTTGGAAGGAATGATGCAAAAGCTGAAACTCCAGTGGTTTGGCCACCTGATGTGAAGAGTTGACTCATTGGAAAAGACTCTGATGCTGGGAGGGACTGGGGGGGCAGGAGGAGAAGGGGACGACAGAGGATGAGATGGCTGGATGGCATCACTGACTCAGTGAATGTGGTCTGAGTGAGCTCCAGGAGTTGGTGATAGACAGGGAGGCCTGGCATGCTGCGATTCATGGGGTCACAAAGAGTCGGACATGACTGAGCGACTGAACTGAACTGAACTGATGGTTTTTCCAGTAGTCATGTATGGATGTGAGAATTGGACTATAAAGAAAGCTGAACACCAAAGAATTGATGCTTTTGAACTGTGGTGTTGGAGAAGACTCTTGAGAGTCCGCTGGACTGCAAGGAGCTCAAAGCAGTCTATCCTAAGGAAATCAGTCCTGAATATTCATTGGAATGGCTGATACTGAAGCTGCAACTCCAATACATTGGCCACCTGATGGGAAGAACTGTCTCATTTGAAAAGACCCTGATGCTGGGAAAGATTGAAGGTAGGAGGAGAAGGGGACGACATAGGATGAGATGGTTGGATGACATAACCAACTCAATGGACATGAGTTTGAGCAAGCTCTGGAAGTTGGTGATTGACAGGGAAGCCTGCTATGCTGCAGTCCATGGGGTCACAAAGAGTCAGACACGACTGAGTGACTGAACTGAACTGAATTGTAGATCTTGTTAATATGCAGATTCAGATACAGTGGTTCTGGAAGAGGTCTGAAGTTTGAGGTTTGGCATTTCTAGCAGGATCCCGGATGACTGCACTTGGAGTAGTAAGGGTCTGTTTACCCCCTGATTTTCCAAGTGGTTGAGCAAACTGCTGAGAAGCAAGTTGATAGCAATAGAGCCAGTGAAACCAAGCAAGACCCTGTGGGGGTACAAATCCCTTCTGTGTCCCTCATTCCTGTTTGTAGGAAATAGGCTTCATTCGGCCTCTTTGACTTTCCCTAAGTTCAAAGGACAAGTTCAAAGAGTTGCTCATCAGGGAAGGAAGAGGATGCAGAGACAAGGGAGGAGCAGTCAAGAAACAAAAGTGCAGCCTTTGGCAGGGTCTTGGTTCCTCCACAAGGAATATATATAGCAGTGTCTCTAGCTCTTCTGCAGAAAAAAGGCCCCCTCCCAGATGGAGGATGGTACAGTTTAGGCTGAGCTCAAGATTGGCACCCCACTCCAGTACTCTTGCCTGGAAAATCCCATGGACGGAAGGGCCTGGTGGGCTGCAGTCCATGGGGTCGCTGAGGGTCGGACATGACTGAGCGACTTCACTTTATTTTTTCACTTTCATGCATTGGAGAAGGCAATGGCAACCCACTCCAGTGTTCTTGCCTGGAGAATCCCAGGGATGGGAGAGCCTGGTGGACTGCTGTCTATGGGGTTGCATAGAGTCAGACACAACTGAAGCGACTTAGCAGCAGGCGCAGCAAGATTCCTGAGAACACTGCCCTGTTATCTCACCATCAACCAGTCAGAAGAAAGTCATGTACCCTTCAGCTCTCACCCCACATTTTACCTGTAAATACCCTGCCCCCCACTGCCAAAACTATTAGGGAATTCAGGGTTTTTGAGTTTGTGCCATTTGTTCTCCTTACTTGGCCTTGCAATAAATTTTTCTCTGCTCTAAACTCTGATGTTTCAGTTTATATGGCCTTATGTTTGTAGGGCACATGAACTTTGTTCAGTAGCACCAGAGCTATAAACTAGATTTACTGATTCTGAAACTGAGTGGGGCCTGGGCACAGAGGCTTCTTTTTGTCCCCCAATTCTTGTAGGCCATACTCCAGCCTCCATGACCTTCTTTGAGTTCCAAAGGCAGATTTGAATAGTTGCTCATGAAGGGAGGGATAGCCAAGAAACAACCTGATGCAAGATTAAAGGGACCAGAAAAGCTCATCAAGGTTAGGAGATCTGACCACCTGAGACCCTAAAGCGAAATGAAGTCGCTCAGTCGCGTTTGACTCTTTGTGACCCCATGGACTGTAGCCTGCCAGGCTCCTCTGTCCATGGGATTTTCCAGGCAAGAATACTGGAGTGGTTGCCATTTCCTTCTCCAGGGGATCTGCCCAACCCAGGGATTGAACCTGGGTCTCTTGCATTGTAGGCAGATGCTTTGCCCTCTGAGCCACCTGGGAAGTCCCTGTACACACCCTAATCCTATTAGCAACCCCAGCATTGATACATTGTTAAAAAACTCATCATCAGGTCTCCAGGGTTTAGGACACAAAGTTTTTCTAGACAGGAGTCCACTGTGTCCCCCTTTGCCTGGCAAAGTAATAAGCCCAGTCCTTTTCTACTTCATCCAAAACTGTGTCTCTAAGATTCAATTCAGCTCTGGTGTATTGTACAGAAAAGCTGAGCTTTCAGCAACAGTTTTCAGTAAAACACACTTCTTCAAATATTTTATAACACTCTCTCTTCCCTGATAACATCCTCAATATTAGCATCATTAAATTTTAATATATGTAGATTTTAAAGGCATCCAATTTACTAATTAAAGCCAGAGGGTGTGAATTTTAATCTTTGGAGAATTTTATTTCAGTCATATCATATCTCTTTTTCTTTTTTTTCCCTTGCAAGGTAGTTTTGGGTTTTTGTATTTTCCTTAACCAACAGTTTCTTGATCCTTTTGGAATCCCTTAGTTAATTCTTTTGAAATCCCTTAGTTAATCCTATAGGAAAAAAGTTTAAGAAAATAAACTATATGCCACTTTCATGAAACAGATCTTCAATAAGCCACAAAGCTGAAAACCTCCATATTTTATACCTGGGTTTCCTTCTTGTACATGATAGTCAGTACATAAACAAGAAGAAGGACAGTGAATGAGAGCAATAAAGACTGGAAAGATACAGGCAAGTTTGTGACTAGGATACCCCTCCATCCATCTCAGGAGCAAATGAACATACAGAGGTGAAAAGCTTTGAAAGGTATATATGTAAATGCCAGATCTAAAGCAAAAGTAAAAACTGCACCACTCAAATTGGAACTCAATTTGAACCCAGTGAATACTCAGACTGGGACTTGAACCCACTGTCTTATAGTTGAAATCACACACCTGTTCTCAGGACTTAATGAAGCTCAGTTTCCTTATGTCTCAACCCAGAAGGAATTTGGCAAGAGGCAAAGTGATAGGTAAGAAGTAGATTTATTGACAGAGAGAGACACTCCATAGATAGATTGTGGAACCGTCTCAGAAGGCAAGAGGCCCTGGGAGACATACTTTCCATAGACAGACTGTGGTTCATCTCTAAAGGTGAGAATGGCTTTGAAATATGGGGTGGTTAGTTGTTATGGGCTGGGTAATTTCACAGACTAATTTTCATAGACTAATAAAATACCAGCTATTTTGGAGAATAGGCAGGGGTTTCCAGAATTTGGACCACTGCCCACTCTTTGACCTTTATGGTTGACTTTGGAACTCTCATGGGGCCTGTGGGTCTGTTATTTAGCATATGCTAATGTATTACAATAAGCATATCATCTGGCTCAAAGTCTACTGAAAAGTGAATCTTCTGCCCTTCTGAGTCTAATCAGTTCTAACCAGCTTATGTCACATCCACAACGGGTGTCATTCTTTAAAAAACTGTGCCATGTCTCCTTCCCTCTTGTCTCAGAAGCGGGGAAAGATAAACTAGAACTCCATATCCTGGTGTGGAATCACATACCAACTCTCAGAAAGAACAAAGTTGATTTGAACTATTTGGCTTGAGTGCACTGGTTGTCCAAAGATCCAACGATTTAAACGTTTGCATGTCAAGCAATACCCTGAAGAAGGGCTGGGTGCTCTTCTCAGCAAAGGAAGTCGCCCCTTTTCCCAAAGGGACCGGCATAATTCCTACAAAGGGGCACACACTGATAAAGCATTGAAAGTGATTTTCTGGGTCAAGTTCTGTGTTACAAATATAGAGTCAACCAGAAAAGTAAGCCTTAAGTTGCTTACTCTTTTTTGTAACTTCAGTTCCCTTTGCTGCTGCCTAGATTGTTACACAAGCAAATAAATCCTTTTAATTGGCCCACCCCTGGGGCAAACAGCTCACCCCAGTAAGTAATCATGTGGAAGACTGGAGACTGAGGAGGTGGGGTGCCTCCTGCTGAACAATCTTTGCTTTTATTTTACCAACTGATTTTAAAAGGCAGCATTGTAACTTGGCATTAAATATTTAAGAATGATATTAAGGTAAGATTGATTCATTTAACAGGCATAATGGAGTAGGGAAGCCACATGGAGTGAGTAAAGGGCTTCACAGTGGGAAATCTATGCTAGTAGGCATCAATCTGCACCTGGTAATGGCCATGAAAAGGCTCGCCATCTAGCTATTTAAATAAATTGATGTGCAATTCATCTGCTGTTTAGAGCTATTGGAAATGCACGACACTATTTCTTGGCAAGCATCCCAATTAAGTCCTGGGTCATTTATCAGAGTGCCAAGTGTAGTTCAAGTTGCTACCAAGCTTTTACCATTTACCAAAATGGCAATTTGTTCTAAAAGGGGCTACAGGGGATAGAGGGAACTGCAAGATGTGGTAGAAAAAGACACTGGACTCCATTGAGACAAGTGCAATGGAGCTCTGACTTCTCCACTAATCAGCATGTGTTATTGACTCTCCTCGTAGTTGTTTCTTTGTCTATAATGGGGAGAATAATATGCCTGCTTTACTTACTTGTGAGGCACAAAATAAGATAGTAAAAGTGAAAGTGCATTTCAGTTAAAAATTGCTATTGAAAATTATGAGTGATAGCTAACAGCATAATTCTTGCGGGGGCTCCGTGAGTGCCTGCCATTTGTTTCCCCTGGAGTTGTCCACTGTTCCCTCTCCTCCCTTTTCTTGTTTGGATCAGACAGTCTCAGAGCTGGGAGGAGGATAAAAGTGTCAACCTTTTAAAAGGCTCACACCTTATGAGGTACATAGGTTTGTATTTCTTGGTGCTAAAATGTTCAGAGTAGTCTCGTAGTTTTATTAGCCACATCTTGGTGAAATATAAATCAATAGAAAAGCACTTTAAAAGCATTCAAAATAGGTATGATCATAAAGAGAAGCTGGCTAATTTGAGAATATTATTTATGAGAAGACTTTTAATAAATTTCTGTTGACTCTAGTTATTTTGAAACATAACATTTTTTTTCCATCTTGCCCAGTTGGATATGTTTGGCAGATTTGTTGGGAAATACAGAAATTTGATTTATGCTTTTTAATTTTAGAGAAATATAACTCAGAACAAATTAAATCTATGCTTTGCATTGAAATGGGTGTTCTGAAAAACAACACGGTTGCTTTTTAATAGTGAATTGTCTCCCATTAAAAAGTTTGGGACAAGCATTAAGATGGGCTATAATCATTTGTGGTCCATGTTTCTCTGTTGATTCAATTAAATGAAGTGCACAGTAGCCTACTAAGTGTCCACTGATGGAGTATGTATATCAGAAATTGTGTTAACGTGTGTACCATTCTGATTACTCTGTTGTTCACTTTCTAATTATTTTGTATATATGATTAAATTCAAATATTAAGAAAATAGTTGACTATAGTTCACTGATTATTATTTAATCATTAGCATCTAACACACTTCAATATCCTCTATGATTGAGCCTGATAGCTGACTTAGTCAAATGAAGATATTTTCATTAAAGGCAAGCAGCCCAATGGTAATTCAACCTCATCCGGTGAGACCCTATGCAGTGTCTTCTTTTATGTAGCGAGGTGATATTTTCCAACACTTCTCACTATGGGTCTGGCAATTGCCATTATACTGGCTATAACTCATCTGTCTCTTCAGCTTTCCTCTATTGATTTTTATCTCTCTTGGCTAACTGTCACCAGAGAAATGGTTTCAATGAGAATCTACTGTGTATTGAGTTCCTTTTGCTTAGGAACCAGCATGTGCAAAGAAGCATTGGTTATATTGATAAAAGTTAGCATAAAAAAAAGCTAGCTTCTCTTTTCCCCAATCAGCTGAGAAGAGAATTCTAATATTTTTTTCAATTGAACCTTCTTCACAAGATGGTAAGAAAGAAATAATTAGTAGATGATTAGGGAGGTTGTGGGACACTGATAAAATAGACTGCTTCCTATCTGGATTTTTGATATGAATATATTGCAAGAAGTGTAGAAGGAAATGTCAACCCACTCCAGTATTCTTGCCTGGAGAGTCCCACGGACAGAGGAGCCTGGTGGGCTATAGTCCATGGGGTTGCAGAGTCAGACCACTACTGAGCAAATAACATATATTGCGAGCAGAGGGACTCCTTCCAAGGCCAGAGAGTGGGCTCTTGTCTAACACTGAAAAATGAATTGTCTGAGGAGACACACCCACAGACAAAGCAAAAGAGCTTATGGAAAGGGACACGTGGGTGGAAAACCAGCAGGGTGAGGGAACTCAGGACAGCTTCTCTGCCGCATAGCTAGCAGTCTCAGGTTTTATGGTAATCAGATTCATTTCTGGGTTATGTCCAGCCAATTATGTTGCCTGGCCCATATTTGGTCTGACACAGGGTCCTTCCTGGTGGCCTATGCATCTCTCGGCCAAGATGGATTCCCGCATGAAGGATTCTGGGGGAGGCTGGTGGGACATATTACAGGTTGGCGTCTCCCCCTCTTCTGCCCCTCCTGAATTCTCTTGGTTGGTCTTGGCCACAGCAGCATGCTCTTTATCAGGAACGTCTGTCGTAAGACAGCTCATGCAGGTGGTTATCATCATGCCTGGCCAGAATAGGTGGTTTTGGTCAATAGTTCCCTAATAACTAGATACTCTATTCTCTGATCCTTTATGGAATAAAAATCCAATAGAACTCAACATTCTCTTCTTTTTTCCTTCCCATTTTATTGATATATAATTGACATACAGCACTGTATAAGTTCAGGGTGTACAGCATAATGATTTGATTTACATAGATCACAAAGTGGTTATCATAGTAAGTTTAATGAATAGCCATCATCTTATACAGATACAAAATTAAACTGGAAGTTTGTACCTTTTAACTGTCTTCAACCAATTCCCCTTTCCTCCACCTCCTACTTCTGGTAATTCCAAATCTGGTTTATTTTTATATGAGTTTGTTTTTGAAGTATAATTGAACTACAACACTTTTGTTAGTTCCTAATATACAACGTTGCTGTTGTTGTTCAGTCACTAAGTCGTGTCTGAGTCTTTGTGACCCATGAACTGTAGCACACCAGAGACATTACTCTGCCGACAAAGTTCCATATAGTCAAGGCTATAGTCTTCCCAGTGGTTGCGTATGATTGTGAGAACTGGACCGTAAAGAAGGTAGAAGGTCAAAAAATTGATGCTTTCAAACAGTGGTTCTGTAGATGACTCCTGAGAGTCCCTTGGACAGCAGTGAGATCAAACCACTCAATCTTAAGGGAGATCAACCCTGAATATTCACTGGAAGGACTGATGCTAAAGCTGAAACTCAAGTAGTTTGGTCATCTGATGAGAACAGATAACTCATTGGAAAAGTCCCTGATGCTGGGAAAGACTCAGGGCAGGAGAGGAGGGCACTGGAGGATGAGAATGGCATCAGTGTTGAAATGGACATGAACCTGGGCAAACTCTAGGAGATGGTGAGAGATAGGGAGGCCTGGCATGCTGCAGTCCATGGGGTTGCAAAGAGCTGGACACAACTTGGTGACTGAACAACAACAACAACAGCAACAGCATTCCACTGGCTTCCCAGGTGACTCAGTGGTAAAGAATCCCCCTGCCAATGCAGGAGATTTGGCTTTGATCCCTGGGGTGAGAATATTCCCTGGAGAAGAAAATGACAACCTACTTCATAGTTCTCACCTGGGAAATTCCATGGACAGAGGAGCCTTGAGGGCTACAGTCCACAGGATGCAAAAGAGACATGACATAGCAACTAAACAATAAGTTTTCCATTTTATATATGCTGCTGCTGCTAAATTGCTTCAGTCGTGTCCGACTCTGTGTGACCCTATGGACAGCAGCCCACTGGGCTCCTCTGTCCACGGGTTTCTCTAGGCAAGAATACTGGAGTGGGTTGCCATTTCCTTCTCCCATTATATATATATATATATATATATATATATATATATACACACACACACACACACACATACATATATATACACACACACACACTTATATAAATATGTACAAACATATACATGTTTGTATACACACACAAAGACACCACATCTTTATCCATTTATCTACTGATAGATACTAGGGTTGTTTTCATATTGTTGCAATGAACACAAAGATATAAACAGCTATATTTTCTTATTAGTGTTTTTATTTCATTTAGATAGATGCCAAGCAGTGAAATGGCTCGCTGGTTCATATAATAGTTCAATTTTTTTAGCTTTTATTTTTTGAGGAATCTTTATCTTGGTTATCATAGTGGCTGCACCAATTTACATTCCCAAAAAAATGGCCTGAGATTTCACTTTGCTCCACCTCATAATTCTCTGTTTTAGCTCAACTCTTCCCCTTCTCCATATAGTATTGTGACTTTGTAGCCATATTTTGTTGAATTATTGCTTCAAAATACATAAAATCATGCCACTTAAACATAAGATAAACATTCTAAGATTTTATTTAATTGATTAATTAATGAGCAGAACTTTAAAATGCTGTAACATTTAAAGCAGAATCTTAAGAACAGACTTCTATATGCAAATTTGACACTTTTTGAGCTAGAAGCCCATGTGGTAGTAAAGAGAAGAGAAACAGCTTATAGGGGATATTGTGTCTGAGCTAAACCATAATTTCTGTAACTTGAAAACTCCCAAGGAGATATGACATTTGGAAGTGTGAGCATTTGCCATGGAGGCTTCAAATATACAGCTTGGAGCCTACTGTGAAGTTCTGTCCTCAGATACAGAACTTATGATTTCAGGTGATTAGTGAACCCACTGCCAAATATCTGTGCTTACTGAGAAGTTCTTGTGGCAACCTAAGTCACAGAAAATATTTTGTCTTAAACTTGATCATCTCTTTGGGCAATAAAATCAATATAAGTGAGGTTCATTTGCCTTTAAATAATTAAAATCTTGATTTTTAATAGCAATTATATGTCCAGATAGTCGAACGAATCCATTTTTAAAAAGTTAAAAATTTTAAAAATTTTAATTAGAGGATAATTGCTTTGCAATATTGTGTTGGCTTCTACCATAAAACAACACAAATCAGCCATAAGTATACATATGTCCCCTTCCTCTTGAAACTTCCCCCCACCCCCCTACCCTGTCCCCACTCTAGGTTGTCACAGAGTACCACATTTAGCTCTCTGTGTTATACAACTTCCCCTTACCTATGTAATTTACATATGGTAATGTATATGTTTCAATGCTACTCTCTCAATTTGTTCCACCCTCTCCCCACCCACTGTGTCCAAAGTCAGTTCTCTATGTCTGCATCTCTCTTCGTGTCTTGCATATAGGTTCATCAGTGCCATTTTTATAGATTCCATATATATGCATTAATGTATATTTGCTTTTTCCTCTTTATGACTTACTTCACTGTACATTAAAACCTCTATTTAAAGACACAGACATAGAGAACAAACATATGGATACTAAGTGGTGAAGGGGGAGGTGGGATAGATTTAGAGATTGGGATTGGCATATGTGCACTACTATGTATAAAATAGATAACTAATGAGAACAGACTGTGTAGCACAGGGAAACTAGTTGGTGCTATCTGGTGACCTAAATGAGAAGGAAATCTGAAGAAGAGAGGATGCATGTATGCATGTAGCTGATTCACTTTGCTGCTGTAGAGCAGAAACTAACACAATTTGTAAAGCAACTATTTCTTAAGTTGCTAAGTCATGTCTGGACTCTTTGTGACCCCAAGAACTGCAGCACGTCAGGCTTCCCTGTCATTCACGATCTCCTGGAGTTTGCTCAAATTCATGTCCACTGATGCCATCCAACCATCTCATCCTCTTTCAACCTCTTCTCCTCCTGCTCTGAATATTTCCCAGCATCAGGGTCTTTTCCAATGAGTTGGTTCTTTGCATCAGGTGGTCAAAGTATTGGAGCTTCAGCTTCAGCATCGATCCTTCCAATTAATGTTCAGGATGGCCTTCCCTGGTGACTCAGATGGCAAAGAATCTGCCTACAATGCAGAAGACCCAGGTTCAATCCCTGGGTCAGGAAGATCCCCTGGAGAAAGTTGTGGCTACCCACTCCAGTATTCTTGCCTGGATAATTCCATGCCAGAAGAGCCTGGTGGGCTACATACACTCCATGGGGTTGCAGAGTCAGACATGACTGAATGACTAACACACTTCAGCTTTCTTTTGGGCCTGAACAGGACTACTGGAAAAACTATATCTTTGACTATATAGAACTTTGTTGGCAAAATGATGTCTCTTCTTAATACCCTGTCTAGGTTTGTCATAGCTTTCCTTCCAAGGAGCAAGTGTCTTTTAATTTCATGACTGCAGTCACCATCTGCAATGATTTTTGAGCCCAAGAAAAAAAAATCTTTCTGCTTTCCCCCTTATATTAGTCATGAAGTGATGGGACCAGATGCCATGATCTTAGTTTTTTGAATGTTGAGTTTTAAGCTAGCTTTTACACTCTCCTCTTTCACCCTCTTCAAGAAGCTCTTTAGTCCCTCTTTGCCATTAGAGTGAAATAATCTGCATATATGAGGTTGTTGATATTTCTCCCCTCAATCTTGATTCCAGCTTTTGATTCATTTGGCCTGGCATTTCACATGATGTACTCTGCATATAAGTTAAATAAGCAGGATGACAATATACAGCCTGGATGTACTCCTTTCCCAGTTTTGAACCAGTCATTGTTCCATGTCTGGTTCTAAATGTTTCTTCTTGATCTGCACACAGGTTTCTCAGGAGGCAGGTAAGGGCATATAGTATTATCTCGTCAAGAATTTTCTACAATTTGTTGTGATCCACACAGTCAAGGACTTTAGTGTGGTCAATGAAGCAAAAGTAGATTTTTTTGGAATTCCTTTGCTATCTCTATAATCCAACAAATGCTGGTTATTTGATCTCTGGTTCTTCTGCCTTTTCTAAATCCAGCTTGTACTTTTTGAATTTCTTAGTTCATGTACTGCTGAAGCGTAGCTTGAAGAATTTTGTGCATTAACTTGCTAGTATATGAAATGAGTGCAATTTTACAGTAGTTTGAATATTCTTTGGCATTGCCCATCTTTGAGATTGGAATGAAAACGGATTTTTTTCCAGTCCTGTGGCCACTGCTAAGTTTTCCAAATTTGCTGATATATTGGGTGTAGCATGTTAACAGCATCATCTTTTAGGATTTTAAGTAGCTCTGTTGGAATTTCATCACCTCCCCTAGCTTTGTTCATGGTAATGATTCCTAAGGCTGACTTGATGTCCCAAACACTAACATAAAAGAAGCTGAAGTTGACTGGTTCTATGAAGACTTACAAGACCTTCTAGAACTAACACCAAAAAAGATGTCCTTTTCATCAAAGGGATTGGAATGCAAAAGTAGGAAGTCAAAAGATACCTGAAGTAACAGGCAGGTTTGGCCTTGGAGTACAAAATGAAGCAGGGCAAAGGCCAACAGAGTTTTGTCAAAAGAACATACTGGTCATAGCAAACACCCTCTTCCAACAACAAAAGGGACGACCTACACATGGACATAACTAGATAGACAACACTGAAATCTGGTTGATTATATTCTTAGCAGCCAAAGATGGAGAAGCTCTATCCAGCCAACAACAACAACAACAACAACAACAAAAACAGGAGCTGACTGTGGCTCAGCTCTTTAATGGTCCTTATTGCAAAATTCAGGCTTAAATTGAAGAAAATAGGGAAAACCACTAGGCCATTCAGGTATGACCTAAATCATATCCCTTATGATTATACAGTGGAGGTGATGAATAGATTCAAGGAATTAGATCTGGTAAACAGAGTGTCTGAAGAGCTATGGACAGAGGTCTGTAACATTGTACAGGAAGTGGTGACCAAAACCATCCCCAAGAAAAATTAATGCAATGAGGCAAATGAGTTGTCTGAGGAGGTCTTACAAATAGCTGAGAAAAGAAGACATACAAAAGGCAAAGGAGAAAGGGAAAGATGTATCCAACTGAATGTAGAGTTCCAAAGAAGAGCAAGAAGAGATAAAAAAGCCTTCTTAAATGAACAATGCAAAGAAATAGAGGAAAACAATAGAGTGGGAAAGCCTAGAGATCTCTCAAGAAAATTGGAGATACCAAGGGAATATTTCATGCAAGGATGGGCACAAAAAGACAGAAACAGCAAGGACCCAACAGAAGGAGAAGAGATTAAGAAGAGGTGGCAAGAATACACAAAGGAACTGTGCATAAAAGGTCTTCATGACCCAGATATTCACAGTGGTGTGGTCACTCACTTAGAGCCAGACATCCTGGAGTGTGAAGTCGAGTGGGCCTTAGGAAGCATTACTATGAACAAAGCTAGTGGATGTGATGGAACTCTAGCTGAGCTTTTTAAAGCAACTATACTCCAGTAAAAGTTAAAATTAAATTAAAAATCCTCTACTTTCATGAAATTAAAGGGTGTTTTAGCCACTTGAAGGCAAATTTTCTATACTTTATGACCATTTGATGCTTAAATTAGCATTGCAACATATTTCTATACACTTTAAGTAGATATATACAGCAAATTTATCTAACCTATTGTAAATTTTGGGCTTCTCGGGTAGCTCAGCTGGTAAAGTTCCCCTGGAGAAGGTACAGACTACCCACTCCAGTATTCTTGGGTGTCCTTGGTGGCTCAGATGGTAAAGAATCTGCCTGCAATGTGGGAAACCTGGGTTGTATTCCCTGGCTTGGGAAGATCCCCTGGAGGAGGGCATGGCAACCCATTCCAGTATTCTTGCCTGGAGAATTCCATGGACTGAGGAGCCTGGCGGGTTACAGTCCATGGGATTGCAAAAAGTCAGACATGACTGAGTGACTAAGCACAGCACAACAGTATACATTTCTAGAACCAAAGACATACTGTGTACACCTTAATTTAAGTTCCATTGTTCAGTGTATGTGTGCTTTCTCTCTCTAACCCTGGGTTTTGTAGAGAAAGAATTGCAAAGTGAAAAGTGGGAAGAGGAGGGCTTGAATTTGAGGAATGTCTATTAGAATCAGCATTGTGATATTATTATTATTTTTAATTAATTTATTTTAATTAGAGGCTAATTACTTTACAATATTGTATTGGTTTTGCCATACATCAACATGAATCCGCCACGGGTGTATACGTGTTCCCAATCCTGAACCCCCTTCCCACCTTCCTCCCCATACTATCCCTCTGGGTCATCCCAGTGCACCAGCTCCAAGCATCCTGTATCCTGCATCAAACCTGGACTGGTGATTCATTTCTTATATGATATTATACATGTTTCAATGCCATTCTCCCAAATCATCCCCCGCTCCCCTCTCCCACAGAGTGCAAAAGACTGTTAAGTAACTAGTACCACCACAGTGGCTTTAAGGGCACACTGGCCTGTTTGGAACAGAAATACTTCAAAGGCTGCATTGCCTTGCTTTACCTTCTAAATTTAAATATAGATTTAAAAGGTTTAATGTTTATCAAAATCCTTCTTAGTCCACTAAGCAAAATGAGACAACTTTGTAATGAGTCATCTACATTAATGGAGTCATCTAAGTTTTTGTGTAAGACTATTATAAACAGTTTATAACTGGGAAAATCACAGTGTTCAAACAGATTCATATAATGTATCAAGGACATAATTTTGGTTAAAATGGATTATTTTGAAATGTGCCTCCTAAAATTGTCATTGAAGGAAATTAATTTACAGTATGCTCACATAAGGGCTTCCTCAGTGGCTCAGTGGGTAAAGAATGCAATGCAGGAGATACAGGAGATGCGGGTTTGATCCCTGGGTTGGGAAGGTTCCCTGGAGAAGGAAATGGCAACCCACTCCAGTGTTCTTGCCTGGAGACTCCCAGAACGGGGAAGCCTGGAGGGCTGCCATTGATGGGGTCACACAAAGTTGGACACAACTGACACAACTTAGCAGCAACACACTAAATACTAATTGTGTGTGTGAGTTAGTCACACAGTTGAGTCTGACTCTTTGTGACCCCATGGACTGGGGCCCGCCAGGCTCCTCTGTCCATGAAATTCTCCAGGCAAGAATACTGGAGTTGGTAGCCATTTCTTTCTCCAGGGGATCTTCCTAATCCAGGGATTGAACCTGGGTTTCCCTCATTGCAGGCAGATTCTGGAGTACAAATACTCCATAAATAATGTTTATTATCATTATTTTATTACTGGCTGATCCATTCAAGCTCACCAGTGTACAGGTGTGCTGATGCCTGCAAATCTTCCCTCTTCTTTTCTGTCTTTGGAACAGTATCTTCCTTTCAAGGTTCTTTGCTGAATCCTGAAACCTTCCCTGAGCCAAAACTCCCCTTTTATGGTTCTTCAGATTGCACTTTCCATAATTCTAGGGGCTCCCTTCACATCATGATCATCATACTTAAAGAATTGTTATGACAATATTCTAGCATGTATCACAAAGTATCTTGAGGAAGGATGTTTATGCCAATTTGTACAGTCAATATTTGGCCTAGTGGAGGTACAATTTATTAGAATTCACCATTGAGCATTTATTACTTTTCAAGTATGGTGCAGTAGCTGGAAAGTTAGACTGTGCATGTATGCTGCTTGAGAACAGGGAGTGTAGGTGACTAAGAAATATTTGTTAAGTGATTAAGATTAACTAGTCCTTAATGTAAGAACCAAGATGCATCCATTTTAGTATGAATTTTAGACTAGAAAACCTTAAATCTTGTTAGTTGTCTTGCTCAAAGTTATGCCTGAGCATTTGGTCTGCAGTCATAGGAACTAAATGACTGCCACAAAACATTGAAACCTCTGTCACCTCTGAGTGTTAGCTTTCTCATTTTAAAACTGGGCTAAGAGTACTTGTCCTGCCTATATAATCCTGAAAATCAAAAAAGATTTTTTTGAACAGTGACTCATAAATGAAAGAATATTATATATTGTTCCACATGTCTTGGCAGAAATCTTTCCAATTTCTTTTTCTTAGCATGATCTGTTTGCCTCTTTCCTCTTTTTACTTCTTTCTTGAAGGCCTACATGGGCTACAAGCTGGGCAGGTAAGAGATCTTGCTTGCTGTTCATGGTGTCAAAGTTGCTGTTAATAAAAAGATACACCTTGGGGTAGATTGTCAGTCTATTAAACCTTGACTGAGAGGGGCTTTGGAATAATGAGGCCTCCAAACATGTAAAACAGAGTAACGCAACGAGAAAGCAGGTTTTATGAAGTAAGCAGGTTCTATGAAATAAGCACACACACGAACAGACTTGTGGTTGCCAAGACAGAGAGGGTTTAGGGGAGGAGTGGATTAGCAGATGCAAACTATTATAAACAATGAGGTCCTACTGTATAGCACAGGGGACTTTATTCAATATCCTGGGATAAACTATAGTGGAAAAGAATATAAAAAAAGATATATATATATATATATATATGTGTGTGTGTGTGTGTGTGTGTGTATATGTGTGTGTATATATATATATATATATATATATATATATGCAGTTGGAACACTTTGCTGTACAGCAGAAATTAACAGAACCTTGTAAATCAATTATACTTCAATTAAAAAACAAAGAAAGCAGGTTTGAAGAGGTCAGTGGGAAATGGGTCCTGGAGTGATCAGAGGAAGCCACCTCACTGGGTCCATTTTTCTGGTTCTCAGGATTTTCTCATGACCATAGAGTCGAGTGTGCTGGTAACTCTTGAAGGCACAGCCCTGAGCACACACAATCCATCAAATTTGAGATCATGAACACTACAATTCAGACTGACACTTGAGGAATCTTAACATTTGGCTCTCAGATTAAAAGAAACAGCTTGCTCCTTTTCACAAACACATGGTTTTCTAAACTGAAGACTGAGCAACTCTGAATTTAGTAAGCAAGGCCTAAGTGGAACATAAGCTGATGCTTTAATAGAATGAGAATGGATGCTCCCAGTTTCCATAAGCACTCATTTTTTCCAGCTCATGTGCACCCTTTCTCGGGGATGAAATCAATCTTTTTGAAATGAGGAAATGAACTGTGTCACCAGCCCTCAGAGTTATGAGTGAAAAATATGGTAGATGTTCAACCTCTCACAGGTGCAACGAATAATTCAGCAAACAATTCAGTTGAAGATATCATGTTAACCCCACAGATGATTCTAGCCAATATTTACTGAAAATTTTACTAAATTTGAATTCTTAAAAAATTTTACCTTATCCTACCTGTTATTTTAACTTTCATTTAAAAAAAAATGTAGAGATAGTTAGTGATTATTATGTTTAAAAAAAAATAGACCTTGATACCCAGAAGGGTCCTTAGACACCTTGTAGTCAAATGCTTTTAAATTAAAGATGAGATAGTGAAGCTCAGAGAGGTGAAATGATTGCCCAAGCTCGCACAGCAGAAAGTTGTAGAGCTGGGAGTCAACTCAAGCTTTCCTCTTTCTCATTCCTCTACATTATTAAAAGAAAAATAATAAATATGGCAGTTTCCTCTCATCGATGACCACTAAAAGTTGGGTTAAAAATCTTTTGGTTGGAACTCAGGTACATATGACAAAAGTTTTGAGCATGGGTTCATATCTGACTTGCCTTCATTTCAGCTCTTTCATCTCTGGGACTTCAGGGAAATTAGTTAATCCTCCTAAGTTTCAGTTTCCTTCTTCATAAAAGGTGGAAAGTGACAAAATATACCTCACTTAATTCACACAATTATATGATGAAATAATTCATGTAATGTGTACAGCATCAAGCCAGATACAGAGTGAATGCTTAATAAATATTAGCTATCACTTATTGCTTACATCTAATACTTTTTATTTGAGTGGGGGGGGGGCTCCAAAATCACTGCAGATGGTGACTTCAGCCATGAAATTAAAAGATGCTTACTCCTTGGAAGGAAAGTTATGACCAAGCTAGATAGCATATTGAAAAGCAGAGACATTACTTTGCCAACAAAGGTCCATCTAGTCAAGGCTATGGTTTTTCCAGTGGTCATGTATGGATGTAAGAGTTGGACTGTGAAGAAAGCTGAATGCCGAAGAATTGATGCTTTTGAACTGTGGTGTTGGAGAAGACTCTTGAGAGTCCCTTGGACTGCAAGGAGATCCAACCAGTCCATTCTGAAGGAGATGAGCCCTGGGATTTCTTTGGAAGGAATGATGCTAAAGCTGAAACTCCAGTACTTTGGCCACCTCATGCGAAGAGTTGACTCATTGGAAAAGACTCTGATGCTGGGAGGGATTGGGGGCAGGAGGAAAAGGGGATGAGATGGCTGGATGGCATCACTGACTTGATGGATGTGAGTCTGAGTGAACTCCGGGAGTTGGTGATGGACAGGGAGGCTTGGCGTGCTGTGATTCATGGGGTCGCAAAGAGTCGGACAAGACTGAGCGACTGAACTGAACTGAACTAAATACATTTTTTGAGGATGATTTTTGTGGTTAGATCCTTCCGCAGGGGAAAAAAATGTTACAATCAAGGTTCCTTGGATTCTAAGTAATACTGTATTGGAATCCGCAGGAGCAAATTGAGGTGTTTAAAAGTCAAACACTTCATTTGCATAGTCAACATCCTTTAGAAAGATATGCCCTTCTACAATTTTTGACATCAGATAATCAATTTCAATTGTTTTCCAATTGAATAGCAAGTGTAAGAGATTTACCAAAAAGGAGAAAATAGCTAAGCCAGTGTCCCTGCTTTTGTCTGTGATGTTCCCTCAGTGTGGAATGCTGTTCTCTTTTCCGCTTGTCAAAATTCGACTCATTCTTCATTGTCTCATCTCAAATGCAGCAGGAACCATGCACTAGCTTGCCTCTCGAAAAGCATTTATCACTGTTATTTACAAGTTTCGACACAGATGTTGCTTTTTCCCGGTAGTCTTTGGCGCTACTCTACCCCTAGATTAGATCTCACCTGTGCACCAAGCACCCTGCACTATCCTCCAGAACTTGGAGAGGGGACATGACACCTTTACAGCACTGGTTCTCCTGCCAGATCTCCTGGGTTCAAATTTTGGCTCTGCAATTTCCTCATATTTGATTTTGAATAAGCTACACACCCTCTCTGTACCTGTTCTCCCCTTTCTAAAATGTGGCTTGTGTGCATGCGTGCTAAATTGCTTCAGTCGTCTGACTCTTTGAAACCCTGTGGACTGTAGCCCACCAGTCTTCTCTGTCCATGGGATTCTCTAGGCAAGAATACTGAAGTGGGTTGCCATGCCCTCCTCCAGGGGATCTTTCCAACCCAGGGATTGAACTTTTATTTTTTATGTCCCTTGCACTGGCAGGTAAGTTCTTTACTGCTAGTGCCACCTGGGAAGCCAAGTTGAGTGGTTTAATCACTCAGTTGTGTCTGATTCTTGCAACCCCATGATCTGTAGCCTGCCAGGCTCATCTGTTCATGGAGTTCTCCAGGCAAGAATAATGGGGTGGGTTGCTATTTCCTTCTCCAGGGATCTTTCTGACCTAGGAATTGAACCCGGATCTCCTGCATTGAAGGCAGATTCTTTACCAACTGAGCTATGAGGGAAACTCAAATGAAACTTAAATAGTGCTTATGTCAGGAGGTCAGAATGAGGATCAAATGAACTAATTCATTTAAGCACATAATAAGCCATTATTATTATCTCATAGTACAATGATCATCTGCCTAGGTGTCAATATAGCCTTTCAGATGATATACTTCATTAAATCTGGATTCCTGTTAGTCCCATCAATATATTCTTAAACCCAAGCAAAAATATTCACTGACAATGGAAGTGAAGTTGTGTGATCTTAAAGGGCAGGGATTATATTTATTGACTGTATACAGTCAGTGCCTAATATGGGCTTAATCTGTTGACAGTCAATAATTGTTTGATGAATTAATGAGTGAATGAATGAATGCAGATTAACCTCTCCAACATCTTCTTTCTGCTCATCTTGGAATTAATTGCTAATTCTTTTGTGCCACCAGATTCTCACAACCCTTAACTCATTCATTTCTTACACCACTTGTACATGACAGCCCCGCATTACACTGTATTTCCATTTCCCTAGCCAAGTTTTGAACTCCTGTGAGATAAAGCCCTGTGTTCATACTTATCATAGTGTAAGTGCCCAAGGCATGTTTGCTGCAAAATGAAACTAAAAAAAAAGACTTTGGTCAAACGTGATTTGGAACATGTTGAGAATCTTATTGGTTGCTCTATCCCTGGTTCCATCATGATTTCCCTCCAAAAACTTTTTCAAGAAGAGTTTCCTAAAAAAAGAAAGAAAGAAAGAAAGAAAAAAGAAAAAAAAAAAAAAGGAACTTATTTGTAAAAAGTGCCAAGCAATCATTCTCAGAAAATATATTCCAGGAGAAGTTGTTTTCTATTTACTCCTAACTCCATATTCTATTATTCAGAACTACATATTGTAGTTTTTTAAAAATAGTCTTCTTCACACTGTGGTAAGCTATGAATCTTATTTAAAAGAGAACATGTACTTCATCTTAATTTAATCTACTGGAATTTCTTCAAAATATTTTCTGGAGGCATGAGGCCAGCTTGTAATATGGACATCGAGATCAAGTTGAATCAGCAACATCTCAGAAATGCATGTTGTAGCTGAGCACAGCATCCAGTGTTGTGTGTGTTTTTATTTCAATAGCACTCATGTCAGGGCTAGAGCACACATTCTTCGCCTGGTTTGTTAATTCTGCCAAAATGTCACTTGTCAAAGTGCCTACAGAGGCCCACAATAGATGTTAAAAATGTAGCCTAATGGAAAATTGCTGTTAATATGATTTAGCTTTTGAAATCAAGATGCTTTTCTTTATAAGCATTATGGTTTTTGTCATACCTCAGCATGAATGTTTGTTTGAATTTCATAAAAGAACTAATTTGTTGAAATATCATCACATAACTGGTAATTAGACATTAAGATTATCCCCAAATTCTGCCAGGGCACTGAGGGTCATGTAGGTTTGTAGACGTCTAGCTAATGAGTTGGACTCATTAAAAAAAAAATCATTTTTCATGCTTATTAGAGTGAATCTATATTCTTTTATTACCCAGTACAAATTCTTTCCATATCAAGCCCAGAGCATAAAATTAAAATTGCATGAAACTTTTATCTCCTTCTTCATTAATCATGCTAGATCATTATATACAGGTGTCAGCCTCTATCGAATGGCAGATGTTTTCTGACCCCCAATATAATGCTGAACATTTGCTGTGTGCTTTTTAAAGGGAACTGAGGTATGTATAATATAAACTATACTCCTTTCATTATACCTTGGGTTGAGAATTTTACCTGCATCATACTTAGGGATAACTTTAATTAGGGGTATCTAACAGCTAATCTAAGGATAATGAGTTTGAGAACTTAAATGAACAAAAGGATAAAAAAGTGCAAAAGTAGGTCAAATTAGTTTTTACAAAATTAAATATTCATTTAGATAATGTTTTAAGACCTTTATCTGGGTTTCTTTGTTAGCTTACTTATTATGTTACCTGAAATAAGTAAACAAATAATCACTCTATAATTCTATAATCATATGGTCTTGCCTCTAGTGGGGCTTTCCAGTTGGCCTAGTGGTAAAGAATTTACCTGCTAATTCAGGAGACACAGGAGATGGGGGTTCAATCACTGGGTCAGGAAGATCCCCTGGAGGAGGAAATGAAAATCCACTCCAGTATTCTTGCCTGGAAAATTGCATGAATGGAGGAGCCTGGTGGGCTACAGTCCATGGGATCACAAAGAGTCAGACACAGCATGTACCACGCACACATGCATTGACTCTAGTAAAACATGCAGCATGCAGTGCCCTTTGAAAAGTGTTATATGGTGACTATTAGCAAAGTCTTCTGTAATTGAGGATAGTTTGATAAAATAAGTCTTCAATACACTGACTTCCTTTTGTTATAACTTTAAATGTCTATTTGCATTTAACTTTTTTTGGCTATAACTTTAAATGTCTATTTGCATTTAACTTTTTTTTGGTTATAACTTTAAATGTTTATTCTTAATCAGTTGCCCTCCAAAGGGTGATTCTACTAAGGCACAGTGTAACATAGAAGTTATGCCTGTATGTGTTTCATTTAGTCTGTTTTTAATAGGACAATCGAAAAAAGAAAAATAGAACCTTGTAACTGATACCAGAGATAAACCAAGAACTCCAGGTATTTAGGCTAAAATGAGAGCATTGTTCTTAGGGAAAATAATTGAAAGTTAAACTAGTCAATGAGTTTAGGATTGGTCAGCAAAACTTATTATTTTAATTTACTTGTGCACTATCTAGTGCACTAGATATTTAACATAGAAACAAGTGCATATGCTAAGTCACTCAGTCATGTTCGACTCTGCAATTCCATGGACTGTAGCCAGCCAGGCTCCTCCATCCATGAGATTCTCCAGAATACTGAGGTAGGTTGCCATTTCCTTTTTCCTGACCCAGGTTTCCTGCGTTGTAGGCAAATTCTTTACCACTGAGCCAACCAGGGAAGCCTCATGTAGAAACTAGTCTTATTTTAAAAAGCATAAATTGTATAATTACACAGTAATTCAAGAATTGTTTTCTGTACAACACTGTGCTAGGTCCTGGGGATACAGAGATGAAAGAATTCCTGATCTCAAGAGCTCGTGGACTATTGGGGAAGAGAGATCAACAGATCAACAATTATAGTAGTGTGGTTTGTTTGTATGCAGTGCTATAGGGAGTGCTCTGGGAAGAGGCTCCTAACCACAGAAAGGGAGGTCAAGAAGCTCTCTGGGAGAGTGATCCCACAGGGCAGTCTGAAAGAAAAATTAGTTGATGTGAGAAAACTGGAGGGAGTAGAGTCCAGAGAAAGAGGACAGCATGGGCAATGGCAGAAAGACTTGGAATAGAACAGCATATTTTTCTCTGGTTGCGGCTGTGGGGCTCAGTATGTGCTGAGGAGCAGCAAGAGATGAGGTTGAAGAGGCAAGGAGCACATCGTGAAGTCTCACGTGACATACTCATGAGTTTGGGTTAATGTTCTAAAGCAACCCAAAGACTTTGAAACATTTCCATAAGGTTTAGCGACATGGTAAAATTTGATGTTTATGTTGCTAAACCCATGCTAATACCAGTGAGGAAGTTAGACCAGTGAGGCTGGGCTAGATGGTTTTCAACTGTACTTCAAATGAAAAATGATCCTGGGTCAACATAGTGACCATGGAGTGAAAAGGAATGAAGAGATATGAGACAATATGACTCAATAAAACTTGCTTATATGTGCCCATATTAACAGGAAATTTGACCAAAGTCATATTGGATCAATATGTGAGATCATTTTCTCCCCAGATTCTTTTCTCCTTTCCTGTTGTTTCTCATCAAGCAGGGTTCTTTTTTTTTTTGTTATGTCATAGTTCCCTCAGGGAGATATGGGGAAAAGAGAGCATACGTAGCCAACATGTTTTCAGTCACTGTTTTTCAACAGCCTAATGTTTAGGAGAGAGGGTTTTTTTTTTGTAGAGTCTATAGACAGAAGTAGAATGCATGGGAGTAAGGACCTGTTAGTTAAAACATATAAAGAATTCCCCTGGATTAAAAATAGTGGTCTGTCACTGGAAGGAAGTGATGAGAATTTAGCTGAGTCTAGCTCTGGATCTTTCATAATGTGACAGTCAAGATGTTGGCCAGGGCTTATGATGGCTTGACTGAGGTGGAGGATTGACATCTCATGGAGGTGGCAAGATTGAAGTGGTTGCAGGATGCATTCTGGAATGTAGAACTGAGAACAGTTTTGAGACAAGATGTCTGTGCTCCAAGTATGGCCTAGAAGCAGCAGAATTCCACAAGCTCTGAGGGAATTGCATGGACAGAAAGAGTATTTGGGCAGCAACCGCTAAACTGATGTCTCAATAATTAGAGAGTATCCACTACCATGTTGTTTGACAATACTTAAGCCTTTAGGATGCCTCGAGGGAAACCTCCAGAATAAATAAGGTTAAGTTTACCACTTAACCACTTCTGCGACGGACCGCGCAAATGTGCGCCGGCTACCAGGAACCATGCAAAAGCGCGGCCTAGAGGAGCTACCCCTCACCCAAGGTCAGGGGCGGCGACTGAGAGTGACAGGCTGTGATGGTACAGGAGTGGCCTAGAGGAGCTACCCCACATCTGAGGTCAGGGGCGGCAGCTGAGAGGAGCAACCCTACGTCCAAGGAGTGGTGGCTGTCTGGGCGCAGGAGGGCCGAGAGGAGCTACTCCATGTTCAAGGTCAGGAGGGGCAGCTTTGAGGAGATATCCCTCGTCCAAGGTAAGGAGCAGTGGCTGCGCTTTGCTGGAGCAGCCGTGAAGAGATACCCCACGTACAAGGTAAGAGAAACCCAAGTAAGATGGTAGGTGTTGTGAGAGGGCATCAAAGGGCAGAAACACTGACACCATAATCACAGAAAACTAGCCAATCTGATCACATGGACCACAGCCTTGTCTAACTCAATGAAACTAAGCCATGCCATGTGGGGCCATCCAGGATGGGCGGGTCATGGTGAAGAGGTCTGACAGAATGTGGTCCACTGGAGAAGGGAATGGCAAACCACTTCAGTATTCTTGCCTTGAGAACCCCATGAACAGTATGAAAAGGCAAAATGATAGGATACTGAAAAAGGAACTCCCCAGGGCAGTAGGTGCCCAATATGCTACTGGAAATCAGTGAAGAAATAACTCCAGAAAGAATGAAGGGATGGAGCCAAAGCAAAAACAATACCCAGTTGTGGATGTGACTGGTGATAGAAGCAAGGTCCGATGCTGTAAAGAGCAATATTGCATAGGAACCTAGAATGTCAGGTCCATGAATCAAGGCAAATTGGAAGTGGTCAAACAGAAGATGGCAAGGATGAATGTCAACATTCTAGGAATCAGCGAACTAAAATGGACTGGAATGGGTGAATTTAACTCAGATGACCATTATATCTACTACTGTGGCAGGAATCCCTTAGAAGAAATGGAGTAGCCATCATGGTCAACAAAAGAGTCAGAAATGAAGTACTTGGATGCAATCTCAAAAACAGCACAATGATCTGTGTTCATTTCCAAGGCAAACCATTCAATATCACGGTAATCCAAGCCTATGCTCCAATCAGTAACACTGAAGAAGCTGAAGATGAACGGTTCTATGAAGACCTCCAAGACCTTTTAGAACTAACACCCAAAAAAGATGTCCTTTTCATTATATGGGACTGGAATGCAAAAGTAGGGAATCAAGAAACACCTGGAGTAACAGGCAAATTTGGCCTTGGAGTACGGAATGAAGCAGGGCAAAGACTAATAGAGTTTTGCCAAGAAAATGCACTGGTCCTAGCAAACACCCTCTTCCAACAACATGAGAGAAGACTCTACACATGGACATCACCAGATGGTCAACACTGAAATCAGATTGATTATATTCTTTGCAGCCAAAGATGGAGAAGCTCTATACAGTCAGCAAAAACAAGACCAGGAGCTGACTGTGGCTCAGATCATGAACTCCTTATTGCCAAATTCAGACTTAAATTGAAGAAAGTAGGGAAAACCACTAGACCATTCAGGGATGACCTAAATCAAATCCCTTATGATTATACAGTGGAAGTGAGAAATAGATTTAAGGGATTAGATCTGATAGACAGAGTGCCTGATGAACTATGGATGGAGGTTCGTGACATTGTACAGGAGACAGGGATCAAGACCATCTCCATGGAAAAGAAATGCAAAAAAGCAAAATGTCTGTCTGAGGAGGCCTTACAAATAGCTGTGAAAAGAAGAGAAGCGAAAAGCAGAGGAGGAAAGGAAAGATATAAGCATCTGAATGCAGAGTTCCAAAGAATAGGAAGAAGAGATAAGAAAGCCTTCCTCAGCGATCAATGCAAAGAAATAGAGGAAAACAACAGAATGGGAAAGACTAGAGATCTCGTCAAGAAAATTAGAGATACCAAGGGAACATTTCATGCAAAGATGGGCTCGATAAAGGACAGAAATGGTACGGGCCTAACAGAAGCAGAAGATTAAGAAGAGGTGCCAAGAATACACAAGAGAACTGTACAAAAAAGGGCTTCACAACACAGATAATCACGATGGTGTGATCACTGACCTAGAGCCAGACATCCTGGAATGTGAAGTCAAGTGGTCCTTAGAAAGTATCACTACGAACAAAGGTAGTGGAGGTGATGGAATTCCAGTTGAGCTATTTCAAATCCTGAAAGATGATGCTGTGAAAGTGCTGCATTCAATATGCCAGCAAATTTGGAAAACTCAGCAGTGGACACAGGACTGGAACAGGTCAGTTTTCATTCCAATCCCAAAAAAAGGCAATGCCAAAGAATGCTCAAACTACCACACAATTGCACTCATCTCACATGCTAGTATAGTAATGCTCAAAATTCTCCAAGACAGGCTTCAGCAGTACGTGAACCATGAACTTCCAGATGTTCAAGCTGGTTTTAGAAAAGGCAGAGGAACCAGAGATCAAATTGCCAAAATCCTCTGGATCATCAAAAAAGCAAGAGTTCCAGAAAAACATCTATTTCTGCTTTATTGACTATGCCAAAGACTTTGACTGTGTGGATCACAATAAACTGTGGAAAATTCTGAAAGAGATGGGAATACCAGACCACCTGATCTGCCTCTTGAGAAACCTGTAAGCAGGTCAGGAAGCAACAGTTAGAACTGGACATGGAACAACAGACTGGTTCCAAATAGGAAAAGGAGTATGTCAAGGCTGTATATTGTCACACTGCTTATTTAACTTCTATGCAGAGTACATCATGAGAAACACTGGACTGGAAGAAGCACAAGCTGGAATCAAGATTGCTGGGAGAAATATCAATAACCTCAGATATGCAGATGACACCACCCTTATGGCAGAAAGTGAAGAGGAACTAAAAAGCCTCTTGATGAAAGTGAAAGTGGAGAGTGAAAAAGTTGGCTTAAAGCTCAGCATTCAGAAAACGAAGATCATGGCATCTGTACCCATCACTTCATGGGAAATAGATGGGGAAACAGTTGAAACAGTGTCAGACTTTATTTTTTTGGGCTCCAAAATCACTGCAGATGGTGACTGCAGCCATGAAATTAAAAGACGCTTACTCCTTGGAAGGAAAATTATGACCAACCTAGATAGCATATTGAAAAGCAGAGACATTACTTTGCCAAAAAAGGTCCTTCTAGTCAAGGCTAGGTTTTTCCAGTGGTTATGTATGGATGTGCGAGTTGGACTATAAAGAAATCTGAGCACTGAAGAATTGATGCTTTAAACTGTGGTGTTGGAGAAGTCTCTTGAGAGTCCCTTGGACTGCAACGAGGTCCAACCAATCCATCCTAAAGGAGACCAGTCCTGGGTGTTCATTGGAAGGACTGATGCTGAAGCTGAAACTCCAATACTTTGGCCACCTCATGCGAAGAGTTGACTCATTGGAAAAGACCCTGATGCTGGGTGATTGGGGGCAGGAGGAGAAGGGGACGACAGAGGATGAGATGGCTGGATGGCATCACTGACTCAATGGACATGAGTTTGAGTGAACTCCAGGAGTTGGTGATGGACAGGGAGGCCTGGCATGCTGCAATTCATGGGGTCACAAAGAGTCAGACACGACTGAGCCACTACTGAACTGAAGTTTACCACTAGCTCTGAGAAATGGGAATAGGAGCTCCACATACCAATTGAATTACTCTCTAGGAAATAAAAAGTTTTAATTTTTCCCCATTTAAGTTTATAAATTGGTTGTTGTTGCTTAGTTTCCAACAAAGGTCCATCTAGTCAAAGCTATGGTTTTTCCAGTGGTCATTATGAATATGGGAGTTGGACTATAAAGAAAGCTGAATGGCGAAGAATTGATGCTTTTGAACTGTGGTGTTGGAGAAGACTCTGAGAGTCCCTTGGGCTGCAAGGAGATCCAACCAGTCCATCCTAAAGGAAAGCTGTCCTGAATATTCATCAGAAGGACTGATGCTGAGGCTGAAACTCCAATACTTTGGCCACCTGATGTGAAGCACTGAGTCATTGGAAAAGACCCTGATGCCAGGAAAGATTGAAGGTGGGAGGAGAAGGGGACGACAGAGGATGAGATGGTTGGATAGCATCACCAACATGATGGACATGAGTTTGAGTAAACTCCAGGAGTTGGTGATGGACAGGGAGGCCTGGCGTGCTGCAGTCCATGGGGTTGCAAAGAATCGGTCAGACTGAACTGAACTAGTTACTAAGTTGTGTCCAACTCTTTTGTGACCCCATACACTGTAGCCCACCAGGCTCCTCTGTCCATGGGATTTTGCAGAAAGAATACTGAAGTGGGTTTCCATTTTCTTCTCCAGGGCATGTTCCTAACCCAGGGATCAAACTCATGTCTCCTGCATTGGCAGGTGGATTCTTTATCACTGAACTACCAAGGGAAACTGCTTCATAATTACTACACATATTTTGGAGGTTTGAAAAATTATACTCCCCACATTCTTTTTTGTATTTCTCTGGAAAAAAGAATACCAAGAAGCATGAATACATGGAGAAAAAGTAGGCAGTATTAGTTAAATAGGAAAACAATGAGAAGGAAATAATAATATTAAAAAGATCCTTAAGCAAGAACCAAGAATTTTATAAAAAGTTTTTCTCATCTGGAAAATTTTTTGGTCATTTTCTAAATAATCCAGTAGACACAGAAAATGCTTTGCATTTTATGCTTTCCAGAAGTTTTCAAAATAATAGTAGTTCTTGTGTGCATATTAGTCTCTGTCTGGAACTTTTCCTTTTTATGTAATGCTTTATGTTAATACTTTTTTCATGATAATTTATGATAAGAAGAGAATCTCATTGTTCATCTGTCTTCCTTCTTATGGACGGTCTCTGGTCTGGGTGGGGCCATTTGTCACCAAGCAGGCACATAAGAGGAGATGGCACTCCCTTTACCAGCAGTGACTAGATCCTCTTGGGATTGCTGAAACTACGGGGTTGAAAGCAATGTTTTGGTGGATCCTGTTACATGATTTTTAGTGTCATCTTTACCTTCTCATAGTCTGACTTTGCTGCAAGTGGTAACTCCAGTTTTATAGAAACCCTTTAAAACAGAACTCTTGTCCTGCTTCTGTCATTGTTTCCACTCCAGTTTTCCTTCAAATGTAATCTCTTTATTAATAAAATCACTTACGAAGAATTTTTTTTTTTTTTTTTGGTCCATGATCGTCCCAAAAATACTGAGGAGGGCACTTTTCTAGTTCTGGAATTTCCATAAAATTGTGACTTTGGGTTGTCTTGTATATAGAGAAGGTCTCAGAACAGCCAGGCTGGTTGACATCTATGTATTTTGCATCTTATTTGCAAGAACTGGGGGCAGATGAGGTGCTTCTTCAACAACCTTTAGGAAAGCTATTAATGTTGAAATACAGTTCTTCTGTCCACTTTGTTACATGACCCTGGTTTTTCATTATACATTTTATTATCTTTGTTTAAGAACTCTCCTTGTACCCACATAGGAGCATATGATGAACAAGAATGAAACAATTTTCAGTTAGTTTGAAGTGTAAAGTCACTATTGATTCAAATCTTATAGTTGGTGAAAAACTTACAGATTTATAGACTTTCAAAAGACATAGTACATAACTTGTTTTTGTTTTCTGCATCTTCAATGGATTTTTTTGGATTTCTGTCCAGAATTCTAGAGTTCCATCTGGAGACCCCAATTACCTAGTTCAAAGAAGGAGGAGATGGTTATTCATTCATTCTATGAACCAATAATTACTGAGCACCCTCTGTGTGTCAGATGCTTTGGTAGGTATCTAGAACATGTGCTTAACAGATCCTTCTCATGAGAAGAACTTGCCCCTTGAAGCTTGTAAGGGAATTAGATAATGTACAATGGGGTTAAGTGATATATGAACATAAAGCACTTACCACATGGCCTAAGGTAGAGCAAGTACTCCGTAAACATGATTATTTGCTATAACTTTCAGTATCATCCAATGGGTGCAATCGGACTGTCCCTTTAGGCCTTCACTGCTTGGGGTCAGTCTTCCTATAGTAGTTGTATTCAGGTCACTAAATTCATAACCTCAGAAACTGTCTTGGTGTGTGGCATCAGGAGAGAATCTGTTTTGGAGAAAGTGCTGGCCTGTTTGTGTGTGTGTGTTAGTCACTTAGTTGTGTCTGACTCTTTGAAACCCCATGGACTATATCCCACCAGGCTTCTCTGTCCATAGAATTCTCCAGGCAAGAACACTGGAGTGGATTGCCATTCCCTTCTCCAGGCCTGTTTGTGTGCCTGGAGTCTAAATTGAAGGAGATATTGCCAGTAATCACTTTACATTACAATGAAGCCACATTTCCATCTTCTAGAATGCATTAAAACTTTTCCTCCATACTTTCCCTCCATCATTACTGTCAAAACGAGATGCAGCATATCAATCATTTATTAGAGGAATTCAATAGCAGTTTCTGTGAGTAATGACAATGATTACCAGGTTGATAGAGAGTATACTATTGACTGTCTGATATGACAGTTGTCTCTCATGGTAGCAAGTGCTAAACAAAGCTGAAAAGAAAACTGAGATGCCTGTAGGAGTAGCAACAGAGGAATAGAGTTTATGTCACAAAATTATAACTCATGAGCAAACATTTTTCACCACGGTTAAGGATCTAGATGGAAAATTATCAACTAAGAGTTTGTAGAACACAGACTAGAACCCATAGTCTAATCTCTTAGTCATGAATATTCATATTAAGGTAAGATAATTTGTAGAGCTTATCTGATATTTCAATTTTCATCTCTATTTTCTATTTAATTGGATTAATTCAATTTTTTGTTCAATGAATAAGATCTTTAAATTTAGAATTAAGTGCGGACATCATTGTAGGTTTGTAATTTTTTGTATAGTCAAGAAGACACATTTTAAAATATTTTTACCTATTATCATTTAATAAAAGGCATTTTAACTATCAAAAATGCATAAAGGGCATAATCTAAGAATAAAAGAATACTTCTACAAATGAATAAAATTAATTTTATTAAGAAATCTCTATATTGTCTTTAATTTTCTCATTTTCTAAAGCACCTTAGGACAAGCTGTCATGGATTGATACTATTCAACTATCATTCTTTAGTGATTTCATAGGAAGCTTTTGTGCCTTCCTAGCAGGCCTTGCGGGGGCCAGGACTAAAGCAAATCCTTCTCCTTCTCCCTGCCAGTGCCCACCTGCACTGGACTCAGACTAAAGGTTCAGTGAAGCTGTAATAAAGTAGTTCACTGTAAGAATATTCTACTTGTGAGAGCTATGTGAAACTGGAAGATTATTTGTACGTCAACAAGTGTGGCTTCCCAGGTGGCTCAGCAGTAAAGAATCTGCCTGCCAATGCAGGAGACACAGGAGATGTGGGTTCAGTCTTTGGGTCAGGAAGATACCCTAAAGGAGAAAATGGCAACCCTCTCCAGTATTCTTGCCTGGAGAATTCCATGGACAGAGGAGCCTGGCAGGCTACAGACCATGGGTTACAGAGTTGGATACAACTGAGTGACTGAGAACAAAATCTGTATGTTATTTGAGGTCACCCAGCAGAGATTGAATGACTTGTCTGGGAGGGTTATAAAGGGCATTTTTTCTTAATCTGGATTTTCTAGAAAAACCATCCTGAGGCAAGATTTAAAGTGCTAATGATTTCTTGGGAGATACCAAAGTGAGGGCAGAGAGTGAGGAAAGAGTCAAGTCAGGAAGGCAAGCTGTGAAGCAATGAGGATTCAGGGACTATTTTACAAGCAGACCCCCAAGAGACACAGGAAGACACTTAGTATGTGAATCTTTTTGCATAAGGAAGCTTTCAGGATGGGCTTTAAAGAGAAACCATGCCTAGATTCATTTGTGGAAGCCAAAAAATAGGAATTATAGGTCAACATTTGCTTTGTGTATTAACTCCCCTTCTCTTCCTAGTTTTATCATCTGACATCTTCAGAAGCTGCTCTGTGTCCCATCCCATGCCCTGTGTGGAATGTTTTGTCTAGTCTGGAAGAGATGGGAAGAGTCAGAAACTGCGTGTATGGGGTTTGTTGGTCATACTGCTTTGAGGTGGCCAAAGATGGGAAGGAGATGGAAGTCCTAGAGCAGGTAGCTTATTGGTCCCGGGGGCAGGAACCCTGTGGGCACAAGTGTTGATGGTTGAGGTGGACAGAGCTGCTGATGGTCCAGGAATCAGCTGGCTCTGAGGAAGTCTGAGAGGTATATGAAATTTGTGTCCAATGTAGTATTCATGTGTAAAAAGTTGAGCTAGACTGCTGTTTCCAATGTCCATTACAAGTGCCACTTGTGGTATACAGGATGATTTTAGGTGGACTGTGAATAAATAAAATTTTAAGTGTAATGTGTCTGTTTTAATGTGCATCAGGATAAAATAACTAATACTTTAACATAATATTATTATATTATATTCAGAACAGCAATGAGTTTTCTCTTGAGCATAAATCAGATCAGATCAGATCAGATCAGATCAGTCACTCAGTCATGTCCGACTCTTTGCGACCCCATGAATCGCAGCACGCCAGGCCTCCCTGTCCATCACCAACTCCCGGAGTTCACCCAGACTCACATCCATCGAGTCAGTGATGCCATCCAGCCATCTCATCCTCTGTCGTCCCCTTCTCCTCCTGCCCCCAATCCTTCCCAGCATCAGAGTCTTTTCCAATGAGTCAACTCTTCGCATGAGGTGGCCAAAGTACTGGAGTTTCAGCTTTAGCATCATTCCTTCCAAAGAAATCCCAGGGCTGATCTCCTTCAGAATGGACTGGTTGGATTTCCTTGCATAGTTTATCACAAAAATTAAAGTTAATTTGAAGAAGACTAGTAAGTAAATTAGAATATAGATTATATGTCAATGTGACAGAAATTGCTATATAATGACTGAAGTTTAGAAATACCAGATCAGATGAACCTCCCACCTCAAGAATCCACAATTTGATGAATGCACAACTATACAACTTTGTCTTCCTGATAATAAGAGCTGCTAAGATGTTGAAAGGGCAGGGGCCCTAATCTCCAGTGTGTGAATTGCTTTGGCTTGGATTTTATTTTAGGTCCCTGCACTTTTTCTCAGTAAAGCTTTGCTAGCCTCCAAGTTTGGTTTTTATAGAGTTCTATTTTTTTTTCATTAAATATTTATTTATTCCAGTGCCTTAAAGTGGGAAAAAAAGTAAACCTAATAGTCATTTGTAGGGGTACTTATTCTTCCTCTCCACACTGAAGCATTACCACTAACCAAGACAATTCATCTTCATCCTTCATTAGAGTGTGTTATTCACTGAAGTGGTTTATGACCAAATCGAGTTGCTGGCCTTGCAGATTCTTTTTGGGGTGGTACTGAATCAAATGTGTTCTTCATGTCTGGATAAATCATTCCTTAGATTTTCTTGGTTGAATTTGTGTTAATTTTTAAAACTAGCAGGCAAAACTGATAAAACCTAATCACTCAGAGGAATGCTAAAGTGTGGACACTCTAATTCAGAAGATTTCTCATGCACAAATGTTACCTTAAACACAAACGAATAATTAAGATATTTTATTCTTTTCAGTGAAACTAAAATGTATGAAAAGATGAGGGCATGCTTTTGATGACAACACTTTTAAAAGTGAAATGAAGGCAGAACAGTGCTGCCAGGATAGACCTGTTAAAAATGAACAATGAACTGGATCTGGGACCTTTTTTGTCAAGCTGGATGCTTCCTTAAAGACTGTAGATAGCCAGTGATTTTTTAAAACTTTTTTTTAGCTGGAGAAAAATTGCTTTATAATGTTGTATTCATTTCTGCCTTACAACGATGCATATCAGTCATACTTATACATATATCCCCACCCTCTGGAACCTTCCCCCCTTCCCCATCCCACCCCTCTAGGTCATCACAGAGCACCGTAGCCAGTGCCTCTTGATAAAATTTAAAAAGTGATTTAAAGGATCCTATGTCAGCTTCTTTACAGGTTATTCTCACTTATTCCTCATTGCAATTTTCACAAAAAACATCCTTTTGATGATAATGCTGTAAGGGTATAAATAATAACAGCTGCTATATTAAAACACCCCTATGATAATCACCAGTACTGTATACATTATATGCATTATTTAATTTAGTTCTCATCATGACCCCATGAAGTAGGTACTTGTATTTCCATTTTACCATTAATATTAGTATTTCCATTTTAAATAGAAAAATAAAGCAAATTAATTTGTCTAAGGTGGCACAATTGGGATTTGAATTTGATTTGTCTGTTTGCGAAGTCTGCATTTTTAACTATTAGTCTGTTCCTACAAAGTATACAACCAGAGAAAATCAAAGGCAAAATAGATCAACTTGAGATGTATCACCCTGGTTATTGCATAAAGTAGCAGACTGGAGCAGTGAATAGTGAATAAATACACTTATAAGAAATGAATGTTGTCGGTTCAGGGTGAATTTCTCTTTAAAAAATTACCTGGACAAGAGTTTTGTCTAGATAACCTTTCTCTTTACCCTTGTCTCACTTTTCTTGGATTGGAAACCATATTTAAGAAATCACTAATAATCCATCCATAGTTTCTGTTTTTAAATAACCAAATCTGTCATGATGGATAAAATGTTAGAAAGAAACAGCCCTGAAAACCCCCTAGAACTAGAAATTAAAGATGAACCTCATTTTTCTCCACCTTTGTTTGGAAATGTATAAGTAGTTTGAATTACTAAGATTTTATGAGAATGAATAGAAATAATTTTAATTTGACAAAAGAAACAGGATAAGAGTCCTAAGGAGGTGGGATGAAAGAAAGTTACTCTGATAATGAATCCTAAGAAGAGATAGTGACATTAATAGATCCAAATTAAGATCAGTAGACCCTGATTTTCACTTTGGTTCTAATAATAGGAAAGGTAAATGAAAGTAATTACTGCTCAGGATGGAATTGGAAAAACTGAAGTGTTTTGGTAAAAGTGAATTAGAAAGATGAAATGTGAAAATATATAATCATCACTCTGTTTCTGTACCTTGGGTTTAGTTGGCCTACCTGAAGCTCAGATCACACTAGCTTGTGAATGGATATAAGGAAGACCAATAATAAATTATAATGTACAAATTTTGACCCTGAAATCCTTCCATGTGAGAAGGTGGCTCTGTTATTGGACCAGAAGAAACATGGTTATAGAAGGTGGAACAAATACAGGATTACTCTGATGCTCAAGCAGGTCACTTCTTCTGGGAGACTGATGGGCTGAAGCACCAGGCTAGGACTCCATTGAACCTTTCTCCTGGAGGTTGAATGCAAGGATATGGAGTCTGGTGACAGCATTTCAGATATTTTCCCTTTGCAATACTAGGTTATAGCTCATCCATGTCTTGGGCTTACTGAATGCAGTGTTTCTCAATGTATGGTTCTTGGCCCTATTATACCAGCATCTCCTTTGGTGTTCATTAAAATTACAGATCTCACCTTTGGAGGTTTGGCCATAAATTTGCAGTTGTAGGAGTGTCTTAGGCCAGCTTTCTCAGCAAGTAGACTCTGAAGCAGAGTTTTGCATTAGAACGTTTATTGGGAGATTGCTTTCAGGTAGGGCACTTGTAAGGGAGCAAGGGAAGTAGAATTGGGTATTGTAAAAGCAATATCAGCCAATCCTATTGGGAATTTTGGAGGTAGAGCCTCCAGGTTTGCCATGAACTGAGGCTAATGGACTAAGCCCATAGACCATTTTTATTCCAACAAAGTGGTTGAACTATACAAAGGTATACTCTCAGATCCTTAAAACTCTACCCATTGAGAGGATTCCCTTCATTGACAGCTTCACCCCTGAGTGGACTATAATGAGTCAGCCATCAGTCTCCAGCTTGGATACACATACCAACAGATCCATTGGTAAAACAAACTTGGTCTTTTTCCTTCTCCATCATCTGGTCATAAATGCACCTCTTCCACCCTCCCCCTGTAGTCATAGGTGTGAGCTAATGAACAAGCACAAAGAAAATATTGCTAAATCACATGGAAGCCTAGACTACATGCCTATGCAGCTAAATTTCACCCTCTAGCCTTACTCATGATCAGTATGCTCTCTAAAGGTATTGTTCCCTCTTATAATATATTGCTGTTTCCTCCACCTATGACTTGGTACATTTGACTCTATGCAACTTATGATGGATTGCTCTAGCTCCATGGCCTCTTGAACTTTCAAGGTCAGATACTACATTTCCACTAAAATTTAGTAACATGCCAGGTTTTTATTTTTAACATTTTAAATTTATTTATTTTTTTATTGAAGGATAATTGCTTTACAGAATTTTGTTGTTTTCTGTCAAACCTCAACATGAATCAGCCATAGGCATACATATATCCCCACCCCCACCCCCCTTTTGAACCTCTCTCCCATCTTCCTCCCCGGCCCACCCCTCTAGGTACATTCAGAGCCCCTGATTGAGTTTCCTGAGCTATACAGCAAATTCCTGTTGGCTCTCCATTTTACATGTGGTAGTGTAAGTTTCCATATTACTCTTTCCATATATCTCACCCTCTCTTCCCCTCTCCCTGTGTCCATAAGTCTATTCTCTATGTCTCTTTCTCCACTGCTGCTCTGTAAATAAATTCTTCGGTACCATTTTTCTAGATTCCGTATATATGCGTTAGAATACAGTGTTTATCTTTCTCTTTCTGACTTACTCCACTCTGTATAATAGATTCTAGGTTCATCCACCTTATTAGAAGTGACTCAAAGGCATTCTATTTAAGGCTGAGTAATATTCCACTGTGGAGAAGGCGATGGCACCCCACTCCAGCACCCTTGCCTGGAAAATCCCATGGACGGAGGAGCCTGGTAGCCTGAAGTCCATGGGGTTGCAAAGAGTCAGACACGACTGAGCGACTTCACTTTCACTTTTCAATATCATGTATTGGAGAAGGAAATGGCAACCCACTCCAGTGTTCTTGCCTGGAGAATCCCAGGGATGGGGGAGCCTGGTGGGCTGCTGTCTATGGGGTCACACAGAGTCGGACACAACTGAAGCGACTTAGCAGCAGCAGCAGCAGCAGCAGTATTCCATTGTGTATATGTACCACAACTTCTTTACCCATTCATCTGTCAATGGACATCTAGGTTTCTTCCATGTTTTAGTTATTGTTAATTGTGCTGCTGCAATGAACAATGGGGTACATGTGTCTCTTTCAATTTTGGTTTCCTCAGGGTATATGCCTAGGAGTGAGATTGCTGGGTCATATGGTGGTTTTATTCCTAGTTTTTTTTTTTTTTTTTTTAAGGAATCTCCATACCATCTTCAATACTGACTGTATCAATTTACATTCCCAGCATTTCCTTTTCTCCACACCCTCTCCAACATTTATTGTTTGTAGACTTTTTGATGATTGCCATTCTGACCGGTGTGAGGTGATAGCTCATTGTAGTTTTGATTTGCATTTCTCTAATAATGATGTTGAGCATCTAATAGTGATGTTGAGCATCTTTTCATGTGTTTGTTAGCCATCTGTATGTCTTCTTTGGAGAAATGTCTGTTTAGGCCTTTTTCCCAATTTTTGATTGGGTTGTTTGTTTTTCCAGTATCAAGTTGTATGAGCTGCTTGTATATCTTGGAAATTAATCCTTTGTCAGTTACTTAATTTGTTATTATTTCCTCCCATTCTGAGGGTTGTCTTTCCTCCTTGCTTATAGTTTCCTTTGCTGTGCAAAAGCTTTTAAGTTTAATCAGGTCTCACTTGTTTACCTTTGTTTTTATTTCTAGGAGGTGGGTCATAGAAGATCGTGCTTTGATTTATGTCATTGAGTGTTCTCCCTATGTTTTCCTCTAAGAGTTTTTACAGTTTCTGGTCTTACATTTAGGTCTTTAATCCATTGTGAGTTTATCTTTGTGTGTGGTGTTAGGAAGTGTTCTAATTTCATTCTTTTACATGTAGCTCTCCAGTTTGCCCAGCAGCATTTATTGAAGAGGCTGTCTTTGCCCCATTGTATATTCTTGCCTCCTTTGTAAAAAATAAGGTACCCATAGGTGCATGGGTTTATTTCTGGGCTCTCTATCTTATTCCATTGGTCTATATTTCTGTTTTTGTGGTAATACCATACTTCATTGATGACTGTAGCTTTGTAGTATAATGTGAAGTCAGGAAGGCTGATTCCTCCAGCTCCATTCTTCTTTCTCAAGACTACTTTGGCTATTCAGAGTCTTTTGTGTTTCCATATGAATTGTGAAATTTTTTCTCTAGTTCTGTGAAAAATGTCATTGGTAATTTGATAAAGATTGCACTGAATCAGTAGATTGTGTTTGGTAGTTTAATAATTTTACAATATTGATTTTTCCTCTCCAGGAACATAGTATATCTCCTCATCTGTTTATGTCACCTTTGATTTCTTTCATCAGTGTTTTATAATTTTCTGTGTACAGTTCTTTTGTCTCCTTGTAAGTTTATTCCTAGATATTTAATTCTTTTTGTTGCAATGGTGAATGGGATTCATTAATTTCTCTTTTTGATTTTTTATTGTTAGTACATAGAAATGCAAGTGATTTCTGTGTATTGATTTTGTGTCCTGCAACTTTGCTAAATTCACTGATTAGGTCTAGTAATTTTCTGATACTATCTTTAGGGTTTTCTGTGTACACAATCATGTCATCTGCAAACAGTGAAAGCTTTACTTCTTTTCCAATCTGGATTCCTTTTATTACGTTTCCTTGCTGTAGTTAGGACTTCTAGAAATATGTTGAGTGATAGTGGCAAAACTGGACACCCTTGTCTTGTTCCTGATCTTAGGGGGAATGCTTTAAGTTTTTTACCATTAAGAATAATGTTTGCTATAGGCTTATCTTATATAGCCTTTACTATGTTGAGATAGGTTCCTTCTATGCCCATTTTTTTGAAGAGTTTGAATCATAAATGTGTGCTGAATTTTGTCAAAGGCTTTTTCTGCGTCTATTGAGATTATCATATGGTTTTTATCTTTCAATTTGTTAATATGGTGTATCACACTGATTGATATTCATATATTGAAGACTCCTTGCATCCTGGAATAAACCTAACTTGATCATGATGTACGAGCTTTTTGACATGTTGCTGAATTCTGTTTGCTAAAATTTTGTTGAGAATTTTTGCATCTATGTTCATCAGTGATACTGGCCTGTAGTTTTCTTTTTTTTGTGTTGTCTTTGTCTGGTTTTGGTATTAGGGTGATGGTGGCCTTGTAGAATGAGTTTAGAAGTGTTCCTTTCTCTGTAATTTTTTGAAAGAGTTTTAGAAGGATAGGCATTATTTCTTCTCTAAATGTTTGATAGAATTCTCCTGTGAAGCCATCTGGTCCTGGGCTTTTGATTTTTGGGAGATTTTTGATCACAGCTTCAATTTCAGTGCTTGCAGTTGGATTGCTTATAATTTCTATTTCTTCCTGTTTCAGTGTTAGAAGATTAAACTTTTCTAAGAATCTTTCCATTTATTCCAGGTTATTCATTTTATTGCTGTATAGTTATTCATAGTAGTCTCTTATAATCCTTAGTATTTCTGGATTGTTTTAACCTCTCCTTTTTCATTTCTAATTTTGCTGATTTGGTTCTTTTTTTCTTGACACATCTGGCTAAAGGTTTGTCAATTTTATCTTCTCAAAGAAGCAGCTTTTAGAATTATTAATATTTACTATTGTTTCTTTCATTTCTTTTTCCTTTATTTCTGCTTGGTTCTTTATGATTTCTTTCCTTCTACTAATTTTTTTTGTTGTTGTTGTTCTTTTTCCAGTTGTTTTAGGTGTAAAGTTAGGTTGTCTATTCGATGCTTTTCTTGTTTCTTGAGGTAGGATTGATTACTATAAACTTCCCTCTTAGAGCTGCTTTTGCTGCATCCCATAGGTTTTGAGTTGTTGTGTTTTCATTGTCATTTGTTTCTAAAAATTTTTTGATTTCCCTTTTAATTTCTTCAGTAACCTGTTGGTTATTTAGAAACATGTTGTTTAATCTCCATGTGTCTGTGTTTCTTACAGTTTTTTTCTTGTAATTGATATATAGTATCATAGCATTGTGGGTGGAGAAGATGCTTGATATAATTTCAATTTTCTTAAATTTACCGAGGTTTGATTTGTGACCCAAGATGTGGCCTATCCTGGAGAATGTTCCATGTGCCCTTGAGAAGAAGGTGTATTCCTCTGCATTTGGATGGAATGTTTTGAAGATATCCATGAGATCCATCTCATCTAATGTATCATTTAAGACTTGTTTAAAGTCTTAAATGTTTTAAGACTAAGTTTTGATGATCTGTCCATTGGTGTGAGTGGGGTGTTGAAGTCTTCTACTATTATTGTGTTACTGTCAATTTCTCCTTTTATGTCTTTCAGTGTTTGTCTCATGTACTGAGTTGCTCCTATGTTGGGTGCATAGATATTTATAATTGTTTAGTCTTCCTCTTGGATTGATCCCTTGATCATTATGTAGTGTCCTTCCTTATCGCTTATAATCTTTATTTTAAGGTCTATTTTGTCGGATATGAGGATTGTTACTCCAGCTTTCTTTTGCTTCCCATTTGCATGGAATATATTTTTCCATCCTCTCACTTTCAGTCTATATGTATTTTTAGGTCTGAAGTGGGTTTCTTGTAGACAGCATATATATGGGTTTTGTTTTGTGTCCATTCAGCCAGTTTCCATCTTGTGGTTGGAAAATTTAATCCATTTACATTTAGAGAAATTGTTGATATATATGTTCCTATTGCCATTTTCTTAATTGTTTGGAGTTGATTTTGTAGATCTTTTTCCTTCTCTTATATTTCTTAACTATATAAGCCCCTTTAACATTTGTTGTAAAGTTGGTTTGGTGATACTGAATTATTTTAACTTCTGCTTGTCTGAAAAGCTATTGATTGCTCTATCAATTTTGAATGAAATCCTTGCCGGGTACATTAATCTTGATTGTAGATTTTTCCTTTTCAGTACTTTAAATATATCCTGCCATTCCCTTCGGGCCAGCAGTGTTTCAGCTGAAAGATCAGTGGTCAAATGTATGGAGTTTCTCTTGTATGTTACTTGTTGCTTCTACCTTGCTGCTTTTAATATTCTTTCTTTGTGTTTAGTCTTTGTTAGTTTGATTAATGTGTGTCTAGGTGTGTTTCTCCTTGGGTTTATCCTCTATGGGACTCTGCTCCTCTTGGACTTGATTGACTATTTCCTTTTCCATGTTGGGGAAATTTTCAACTATAATCCCTTCAAAATTTTTCTCATACTCTTTATTTTTTTCTTCTTCTGAGACCCTTATAATTGAATGTTGGTGTGTTTGATATTGTCCTAGAGGTCTCTGAGACTATTCTCAGTTCATTTCATTCTTTTTACTTTATTTTGCTCTTCAGAAATTATTTCCACCATTGTATCTTCCAGCTCACTGATCTGTTCTGCCTCAGATATTCTGCTATTGATTCCTTCTAGAGTATTTTTAATTTCAGTAATTGTGTTGTTTGTCTCTGCATGTTTATTCTTTAATTCTTCTAGGTTTTTGTTAATTGATTCTTGGATTTTCTCCATTTTGTTTTCAAGCTTTTTGATCATCTTTACTACCATTATTCTGAATTCTTTTTCAGGGAGTTTGCCTATTTCCTTTTCATTTATTTGGACTTCTGTGTTTCTAGTTTGTTCCTTCATTTGTGTAGTATTTCTCTGCCTTTTTACTATTTTTTTTTTAACTTACTGTGTTTGAGGTCTCCTATTTCTAGGCTTCAGGGTTGAATTCTTTCTTCCTTTTGGTTTCTGCCTTCTTAAGATTGGCCCAATGGTTTGTGTAAGCTTCATATAAGGTGAGATTTGTGCTTAGTTTTTTTTTTTTTTTTAACCTCTGATGGGCAAGGCTGAGTGAGGTGGTAATCCTGTCTGCTGATGATTGGGTTTGTATTTTTGTTTTGTTTGTTGTTTAGATGGGGTGCCCTGCACAGCGTGCTACTGGTGGTTGGGTGATGCTGAGTCTTGTATTAGTAGTTTCCTTTGTGTGAGTTCTCACTATTTGATACTCCCTGGGGTTAGTTTTCTGGTGGTCTAGGGTCTTGGAGTCAGTGCTCTCACTCCAAAAGCTCAGGGCTTGATCTTGCTAGGCATGCCCCAAGCTGTGTGCAGCCATGCCCATGCCAAAGATTCATGTTCTAGGAAGCCGAGGGTGTGGGAGGTGGAGAGTCATCTGCGCGTCAGACAGCAGAGGGCACCTCTGTCCTTCCCAGGCCACACCTCCCCAGCACAGGTGTGGGGCCCAGCAAGGGCAGGGTGGAGACAGGTTGTAGCAGGTCCCCAGCCATGTTGCAACAAAGTCTGTGCAGCCAGCCAGCTCCCTGGAACCTGTCTGAACTCAGACATACAGCCCTCTGCCAGCAAAGTAGAAAATCTTTCTTTTCTGTCCACCCTTGGGGCTACCCAGCAAGGACAAGTCCCAGCATCCAGGCCAGGAGAGCAGAAACTGGAGGACAGCCGGTGCTCACTAGGCAGGGGGTGGGCTCACTTATGCTATGGTTTTTGAAAGGTGTATAATTTATTACTGAAAATGGCATAACCTTGCACCAGATCTCTAGAGGATGTATATTCTTCTTCCATTTGTTCTTGTCCTAAGCTTTGAAAGCCTCTTTTCTCTCTATAGATACCTCTAGTGCCATAGGATTTGCCATGAATTGTGTATCACCTTCTCGACCTGACACTGAACTATGTATCTCTGTGTCACTTGGAAAATAGGTCAAAACATATTCCCAAGTTTAAAATGTGTTACCTATGGAACATACAGAGGCCTGCCAGATGATTGTGCTTCCTGCCTGGTGATGGGAGTTCTGAAGTATAATGATTTTTCATTATATTTTTATTATATTTTTTATCAATATTTTTTAATATTGATAATATATTATCAATATATATTTTTTATCAATATTTTTCATTATTGAGTCAATGTCTCAACATTCCCCAAACCATTGAATCCCTGACAATTTCACAGATGTGGGACCTTAAATCTTCATAGTATTTATTTTCCCTACCTTACTTTATGATTCTTATGAGGTCTTCATCATTTTGAGGCTTCTTATCCATCTGGTCTGATTATCATGATATCATCAGCATAATGTACCATTTAAGTAGCCTGTGAAATATTCAAATGACCCAGGTTCCTTTGAACTATACTATGACAGAGAGTGGAAGAGTTAACATAGCTTGGGCACCACCATGAAGGTATTTGTTGTTCATCTCATAAGAATATGAAGTGCTTCTGATCCTTCTTGATGTGAATGGCAAAGATGGCAGTGGCCAAGTCAAGGGCAACATACAATGTCACAGGGACTATGTTGAATTTCTGAAGCACTAAACCACATTTGGCAAGGCAGCTGCTATTGAGACAGAAGTTTTTGAATTTGCATTAGTTTACTGCCACTTGCTAGCATTGAAGTATATAATCTTGACTCACACAACTCCCTTTGGCTTTGGGAAATGCAGCAGAGTGACTTAGCTGTGAGTCATCAGCAGCCAATCCCCCTTGCAGCTGGAAGAGCAAGTGTATCTGACCAGAATGTGAGGTCTGGGCAGCACACCACAATACATATAACACACTCTTTTAATGAATCTTACACACAATAAAAATTGAGAACACTTCAGTAGACCCTATATTCCTCAGCCATGAATTTTAAATGTTTCCTTTGGACCACTGGAAAATGATTGATTTTGGCTTATATATCCCCTTTCAGTTTATTTTGGATGTCTCAAGTGGTGCAGAGTTAAATAATCTGCCTGTCAATGCAGGAAACACAGGAGATGCAAGAGATGTGGATTTGATCCCTGGGTCAGGAAGATCCAGTATTCTTGCCTGAACTCTGAGTCCTGGGGTTCTAGAGTCCATGGGGTCACAAAAAGTCAGACACGACTGAGTAACTGAGTACACAGTAGTTCAGCTTGTTTTAGCCACTAGTTTGTGTCTTTGTTTTTTGAAAAATATTGAATTGTCACTTTAGAACTATTTTCTTTTTTTTCCCTCAAACATCAGTTATAAAATTCACTAAAAATGTCCACAGGTTAAAAGTGAATACTATTGAAATAGATACACTGGTCTTGACTATTTTTGGAAGAGGTATAGTGATTCCTACCTTTAAAACATACATACACCACACATACACACACACACACTACACACACAGACATAAACATACCACATACATACATACCACACATAAACATGTCACAAACACACCCCTAAACAGGAATATTTCATGTGCCATCTCATTATATTTACATTCCATTGCTTTTGCAAACTACGTGTAGTCTAGATAAAGCAAAATGAGAGAATTTAAAACATGTTGCAAGACTTATTTCTGGTTGTGTGCATCTATTACTATACGTCATGGTGCACACTAGATTGTATCATCTAGATCATAAGAAGAGACAACTCTGCATAGCATAGTGATTATTAGCATGCACATTGGACCCAGATTTCCTGGGTTATGGGTGCTAGTTATAGTTCTAGTTTTGTTTCCTTTCCACTTAAAATAGCATTCCAGAATCAAGCAAGAAAAAATAAAGATATTATTTTTGGAATTAACTTTGAGTCATTTCCAACTTAACAAAATATCAACAATTTATTAACTTCTTTTTGTTCTTAACACATTAGTTATGACATGGTACACACTGGATCATGACACATCAGTGAGGAATTGCCACAGTTGAAAACTACGGCCGTACTGCAAACTTACCAAATTTGCCTGTATTTCAGAATCATCTGGAGTGCTTAAATAATCCAGATTCCATGTCCTCTCCTTTTTCATGAAGTCAAGATATAGAACTCTTGTGATCTACACTGACTGTAATCCGCCAGTCTCCTCTGTCCATGAAATTCTCCAGGCAAGAATATTGGACTGTGTAGCCATTCCCCTCTCCAGGGGATCTTCCTGACCCAGGATTAAACCCGTTTCCTGCATTTCAGGTGGATTCTTTACCATCTGATCCACCAAGGAAGCTTCAGAATAAATCTATCACCCCCTATTTCCCTTTATCCTCCCCACAAGCCCAAATCCTAGCAACCATTGATTTTTTTGTCTGTCCCTATAGTTTTGCCTCTTCTAGAATGTCATATAAAAGAAACCATAAGTATATAGCTGTCTGAGACTAGTTTCTTTCATGTAACATGCTGCATTTGTTGCATGTATCACTAGTTCATTCCTGAGTAGTATTCCATTGTGTGGATGTACCACAGTTTGTTTATTTATCAGCTGAAAGACCTTTAGACTGTGTCCAATTTTGGGTAGTTATGAGTAAAGCTGCTATAAACAGTTGTGTATGGTAGTTCATGTAAACACTAGTTTTTATTTACTTAGGTAAATATAAGGGATGGGGTTGTGGGATTATGTGGTAAGTGAAATCTTAACTTTATTTTTTTTAAAGAAGCTGCCCAATTATCTTCCAGAGTCACTGTATCATTTTGCACCTTGCCCCTGGCTCCAGCACTGTTTGAGAATCATAGCTATTTTGTGTTGTTGTCATAATTTGGTAGATTTTTTTTTTAACATGTTTCCATTCTAATAGGTGTGTAGAGGTACCTCACTTTGGTTTTCATTTGCATTTTTATCTAGCAGCTAACAATATTTTAAAGCACATTTCAGTTTGTGAATCTGACTCAGAAATCCTGTTCTGCCGCTTTCTAGTTGAGTCACCGTCCATAGGTTATACAAGCTCTCTAAGCTTCAATTTCCTTAAATAGGCAAAAATGCTCTTATCTCATAGGACTGAAATGCAATTAAACATGTGAATGTATGTAAAGGACTATATAATGTGTGGTATATAATAGATGCTAATAAATGTGGATAGTCATGAGTCTTCTCAACTTGTTTTGTTGTTCTCAAAATTCCATGCTTAAAAAAATACCCCTTAAAAAATATTATAAAATACACTTGGACTCACATAGATGCAACCAGCCCTTTGATCATGTCCTGATGAGTTTTCCAGGCCACTAGTTACATAGGTACATGTTGCCTAATGAACTTCCTAAGTTTCAAGCCTAAGAAAAGGCACCTGTAGCCCATATGAGTGCATTTATGTTTTACCTGAAGCACTGGGTGTTGTCTGTTCTTCTCTTGCTGGTGATGAAAGATGCATTAATTGTCCCGATTACAAAGTATGAATTTGATTTATAACCCTTTTTTTTACTTTCTCTGGCAGTCACCATGCAGTAGGAAAATCCACACATAGCAATCTAAAGACAATTTAGACTGAAATTGTTCTTTGCAATTTAGTCATTTAATTAGGGGTTTTAAAGCTTAATTAAAAAGTTAAATCATTTGTCTTTATTTCTGAAACAATGCTATTGTGGATGGTTCAATTATGTAAAATAAAACATAATAAGATATGCATTTTCATGTCTGAAGTTATAGCATCATTCATACATAATAGCACAGCCCCATAAAATGTATTTGAGAAGATAGCACAAAATTGAAATATAGAGTCATTAAATAGGCATTGAAAGTAACTTCTGGTCTGTGAAGTTGTTTTTCTCTCTTTTGTTTTATAGTCCTAGCAACACATGACTTTTTCTTTTAAAAATGTAAATGATAAGAAAAAAGATTTTAAATATATTACCTACAATTCCATCCAAAATGTTCACAAAGAACTTAGAATGAAACTTATCAATCTACAGCTTTTTACCACTAGGAAAGAAGGGGCATGGTTTGTTTCTGAGTAATCAGAAACATTCTTCAGGTTCATAAATATACTTAATTTTTAAGGAACTACCTAGGCATCCAATAACTTAGGCCCTGAACCTCTCAACTTTTGTAATATTCTTGGTTCATCCACACATTTTCATATGTTCTAAGAAATCAGACTGTTATACTTCCCTCATTAACTGCCTTGATTTGTGAAGTGTTTTGTTTCAAGAGAGCCTGTGAAGTATATGAAAAAGGCACATAAGATTAAATACCTGGTTTTTAAAAATCATCAGTCAGTTCAGTCACTCAGAGGTGTCTGACTCTTTGCCACCCCAAGGATTGCAGCACACCAGGCTTTTCTGTCCATCACCAACTCCTAGAGCTTACTCAAACTCATGTCCATCGAGTTGTTGATGCCATCCAATCATTTCATCCTCTGTATTCCCATTCTCCTTCTGCCTTCAGTCTTTCCCAGCGTCAGGGTCTTTTCCAATGAATCAGTTCTTTGCCTAAGGTGGCCAAAGTATTGGAGTCGCAGCATGTGCATCAGTCATTCCAATGAATATTCAGGGCCGATTTCCTTAGGGTTGATTGGTTGGATCTCCTTGAAGTCCAAGGGACTCTGAAGAGGCTTCTCCTTCAAGTCTTCCTGCTTTATTTTGTACTCTAAGGCAAAATTTGCCTATTACTCCAGGTATCTCTTGACTTCCTACTTTTGCATTCCAGTCTCCTATAATGAAAAGGACATCTTTTGCTGGTGTTAGTTCTAGAAGATCTTCATAGAACCATTCAACTTCAGCTTTTTCAGCATTACTGGTTGGGGCATAAACTTGGATTATTGTGATATTGAATGGTTTGCCTTGGAAGTGAACAGAGATCATTCTGTCCTTTTTGAGATTGCATCCAAGCACTGCATTTCAGACTAGCCTCAGCTTATAACTTATAAGAGTAGCCTCAGTTTATGGCTATAGAAAAGGTTGGTGTGTATATCCTCAGGTAATATAAATAATCACAGTCTATCATTGTGTTGACTGTCCTTCAACAGACATTACCTAGGCCTTGGTGTCTGTATTATAAAGGGGTGTGGCTGGGGGGAGGGGTAATGGTAAAACAAAGTTTCTTTCTCTTCCCACTTCTAAGGAACTCTGAAAATAGGCATTGTGTGTTTGTAGTGGATCTTGCAGTGAGTCACACTGAGTCCTTCAGAACTGAGCCACTCATCTTCCCAGCTTTTGACATCACTTATACTGTTCATGGGGTTTTCAAGGCAAGAATACAGAAGTAGTTTGCCATTGCCTTCTCCAGTGGACCAAGTTTTGTCAGAACTCTCCACTATGACCATCCATCTTGGATGGCCCTACATTGCATGGCTCACTGTTTCACTGAGTTAGACAAGGTTGTGGTCCATGTGATCATTTTAATTAGTTTTCTGTGACTGTGATTTTCATTCTGTCTGCCCTCTGAGGGATAAGAATAAGAGGCTTATGGAAGATTCCTGATGGGAGAGACTGGGTCTCTGGGTCTTGTTTGGGTCTTGTTTTGATGGCAGGGCCATGATCAGTAAATATTTAATCCAATTTTCTGTTGATGGGTGGGCTGTGTTCCCTCCCTGTTGCTTGACCTGAGACCAAACTATGGTGGAGGTAATGAAGATAATGGTGACCCCTGTCAAAAGGTCCCATGCATGCACTGCTGCACTCAGTGCCCCAGTGCTGCAGCAGGCCACCTCCGACCCACTTCTCTGCCAAAGACTTCTGGACATTCACAGGCAAGTCTGGTTCAGCCTCTTATGAGGTCACTGCTCCTTTCTCCTGGGTCCTGGTGCACACGAGGTTTTGTTTGTGCCTTCCAAGAGTCTGTTTCCCCAGTCATGTGTAAGTTCTGTAATCAAATCCCACTGGCCTCCAAAGTCAAATTGCTTGGGGGCTCTCGGTCCCTTGGCCAGATCCCCAGGTTGGAAAATTTGCTGTGGGTCCTAGAACTTTCTTAACAGTGGAAGAATTTATTTGGTATCATTGTTCTGCACTTTATGGGTTATCTGCTCTGTGGCTCTATGGTGGGGTTAATGGCGACATCCTCCGAGAGTGCTTCTGCCACTTGGAGGTGGCTGCACCCAGACTGCTGTATGCAGAGCCCTTGCCCCTGTGGCAGGCCACTGCTGACCCATACTTCCTCAGGTGACACTCAAACACTCAGAGGTAGGTTGGCTCAGTCTCTGTGGGGTTCTCCTGATGTGCACAAGGTTTTGTTTGAGTCCTCTGAGCATCTCTGATGGGTGTGGGGTTTGAATCTTAACTCGATTTCAGCTCTCCAACTGTATTGCTGGGGCTGCTCCTTTGCCCTTGGATATGAGATATCTTTTTTTGGTGGGATCCAAGATTCTCCTGTCTATGGTTGTTCAGCAGCAAGTTGTAATTTTGGAATTCTCACAGGAGAAGATGAGTGCACGTCCTTCTACTCTGACATTTTGGAGTATTTCATTTACAATGAAAGTGAAGTTGCTCAGGAGTGTCTGATTCTTTGTGACTCCATGGACTGTAGCCTACCAAGCTCCTCTGTCCATGGGATTTTCTAGGCAAGAATATTGGAGTGGGTTGCCATTTTCATCTCCAAAGGCAAAAAGATATGACACTAAAAGGTGACCTCCCCAGGTTTGTTGGTGCCCAACATGCTACTGGAGAAGAGTGGAGAAATAACTCCAGAAAGAAAGAAGAGATGGAGCCAAAGAGAAAATAATACCCAGTTGTGGATATGACTGGTGATGGAAGTCAAGTCTTATGCTGAAAAGAAAAATATTGCATAGGAACCTGGAATGTTAGGTCCATGAATCAAGGTAAATTGGAAGTGGTCAAACAGGGGATGGCAAGAATGAACATTTACATTTTAGGAATCTGAACTAAAATGGACTGGAATGGGCGAATTTAACTTGTATGACCATTATGTTTACTACTGTGGGCAAGAATCCCTTAGAAGAAATGGAGTAGCCCTCATAGTCAGCAAAAGGTCCAAAATGCAGTACTTGGGTGCAATCTCAAAAATGACAGAATGATCTCTGTCCGTTTCCCAGGCAAAGCATTCAACATCAGAGTAATCTAAGTCTGTGCCCCAACCAGTAACACTGAAGAAGCTGAAGTTGAACAGTTCTATGAAGACCTACAAGACCTTCTAGAACTAAGACCAACAAAAGACATCCTTTTCACTACAGGAGACTGGAATGAAAAAGTAGGAAGTCAAGAAACACCTGGAGTAACTTGAAAATTTGCCCTTGAATACAAAATGAAGTAGGGCAAAGGCTAACAGAGTTTTGCCAAGAGAGTGCACTGGTCATAACAAACATTCTCTTCCAAAAACACAAGAGAAGACTCTACACATGGACATCATCAGATAGTCAATACTGAAATCAGATTGATTATATTCTTTGCAGCCAAAGATGGAGAAGCTCTATATGGTCAGAAAAAACAAGACCGGGGGCTGACTGTGGCTGAGATCATGAGCTCCATATTGCAAAATTCAGACTGAAATTAAAGAAAATAGGGAAAATCACCAGACCATTCAGGTATTACCTACATGAAATCCCTTAAAGTAGAAGTTCCAAATAGATTCAAGGAATTATATCTGAGAGACAGAGTGCCTGAAGAATTATGGATGGATGCTTCAAACATTGTACAGGAGGCAGTGATCAAGACCATCCTCAAGAAAAAGAAATGCAAGAAGGCAAAATGGTTGTCTGAGGAGGCCTTACAGATAGCTGAGAAAAGAAGAGATGCAAAAGGCAAAGGAGAAAAGGGAATTCTTGAATGTAGAATTTCAAAGAATCGCAAAGAGAGATAAGAAAGCCTTCCTCAGTGATCAATGCAAGAAGTAGAGGAAAACAATAGAATGGGAAAGACTAGAGATCTCTTCAAGAAACCTAGAGATACCAAGGGAATATTTCATGCAAAGATGGGCACAATAAAGGACAGAAATTGTATAGATCTAATAGAAGCAGAAGGTCTTAAGAAGAGGTGGCAGGAATACACAGAAGAACTATATATATATATATATATATATATATATATATATATATAAAAGATCTTCATGAGCCAGAGAACCATGATGGTGTGATCACTCACCTAGAGCCAGATATCCTGGAATGTGAAGTTAAGTGGGCCTTAGGAAGCATCACTAAGAACAAAGCTAGTGGAGGTGATGGAATTCCAGTTGAGCTATTTCAAATCCTGAAAGATGATGCTGTGAAAGTGTTGCACTCAATATGCCAGAAAATATGGAAAACACAGCAGTGGCCACAGGATTGGAAAAGGTCAGTTTTCATTCCAATTCCAAAGAAAGGCAATGCCAAAGAATGTTCAAACTACTGCACAATTTCACTCATCTCACACACAGCAAAATGAAGCTCAAAATTCTTTAAGCCAGGTTTAAACATTATGTGAACTGTGAACTTCTAGGTGTTCAAGCTGGATTTAGAAAAAGCAGAGGAACCGGAGATCAAATTGCCAACATCCATTGCTTCATTGAAAAAGCAAGGGAGTTCCAGAAAAACATCTACTTCTGTTTTATTGATTATGCCAAGACTTTGACTGTGTGGATCCCAAGAAACGATGGAAAATTCTTAAAGTAATGGGAATACTAGACCACCTTACCTGCCTCCTGAGAAATCTGTATGCAGGTCAACAAGCAACAGTTAGAGCTGGACATGGAACAACAACAAATAGGGAAGCGTGTATGTCAAAGTTGCATATTGTCACCCAGCTTATTTAACTTATATATAGAGTTCAGTTCAGTTCAGTTCAGTCGCTCAGTTGTGTCTGACTCTTTGTGACCCCATGAATCACAGCATGCCAGGCCTCCCTGTCCATCACCAACTCCCGGAGTTCACTGAGACTCACGTCCATCGAGTCAGTGATGCCATCCAGCCATCTCATCCTCTGTCGTCCCTTTCTCCTCCTGCCCCCAATCCCTCCCAGCATAAGAGTCTTTTCCAGTGAGTCAACCCTTCGCATCAGGTGGCCAAAGTACTGGAGTTTCAGCTTTAGCATCATTCCTTCCAAAGAACACCCAGGGCTGATCTCCTTCTGAATGGACTGGTTGGATCTCCTTGCAGTCCAAGGGACTCTCAAGAGTCTTCTCCAACACCAGAGTTCAAAAGCATAAATTTTTCAGCACTCAGCTTTCTTCACAGTCCAACTCTCACATCCATCCATGACCACTGGAGAAACCATAGCCTTGACTAGATGGACCTTTCATGCCAAATGGAGGGTTGCATGAAGCATAAGATGGAGTCAAGATTGCTGGGAGAAATATCAATAACCTCAGATACACAGATGACCCTTCCCTTATGCAGAAATCCAAGAAAAACTAAAGAGCATCTTGATGAAAGTGAAAGAGGAGAATTAAAAAGTTGGCTTAAAATTCAACATTCAAGATCATGGCATCTGGTCCCATCACTTCATGGCAAATAGAGGGGGAAACAATGGAAACAGTGAGAGACTTTATTTTGGGGGGCTGCAAAATCATTGCAAATGGTGAAGAAAGCCATGAAATTAAAAGACACTTGCTCCTTGAAAGAAAAGCTTTGACCAACCTAGACACCATATTAAAAAGAGAAATTAGTTTACTGACAAAGGTCTGTCTAGTCAAAGCTATGGTTTTTTCAATAGTCATGTATAGATGTGAGAGTTGGACTATAAAGAAAACTGAGCACTGAAGAATTGATGCTTCTGAATTGTGGTGTTGGAGAAGACTCTTGAGAGTCCCTTGGAGTGCAAGGAGATCAAACCAGTGAGCCCTAAAGGAAATCGGACTGAATATTCTTTGGAAAGACTGATGCTGAAGCTGAAACTCTGATACTTTGGCCACCTGGTGCGAAGAACTGACTCATTGGAAAGACCCTGATGCTGAGAAAGATTGAAGGAAGGAAGTGAAGGGACAACAGAGGATGAGATGTTCAGATGGTGTCACTTACTCGATTGACATTAGTTTGTTCAAGCTTTGGGAGTTTGTGATGTTCAGGGAACCCTGGCGTTATGCAGTTCATGGGGTCGCAAAGAGTAAAGATTGAACTGAAGTGAACTGATATACTTAGGTGACACCTCTCTGAGACTTGCTTTCAGTGGAATAGAGCCTCCTCACTCAAGGTCACAGTCCTCCCAAGGACATTCTGCCTCCAAAGACTGGCCAATGCAGGGTATTCAGTCTGGTTCTCCCAGCTCTATCATGACAACCATGAAGGATCATCCCAACTCTAGAATGACCACAGGATTTGCTAAGGTGATACAATCTGTTGTTTGGTACATTTTGCTAAAGAATGGAGGTTTAAATAGAAATACCACACTTCTAGCTATAATAAGACCTTGAGCTACTGTCCATCTTTTCTACATATAGAACTATTTCAGAATAATAATACATATCTTTTCCTGAGTAGGTATGATTGCTTTTCATGTTAACTCACATAATCTCATTTATTGTTGTTCAGTCATTCAGTTGGTCTGACTCTTTGTCACCCCACGGACTACAGCCTACCAAGCTTCCCTGTCTTTCACCATCTCCCAGAGCTTGCTCAAACTTATGTTCATTGAGTTGGTGATGCCATCCAACCATCTTGTCCTCTGTCATCCTGTTCTCCTCCTGCCTCCAATCTTTCCCAGCATCAGCCTTTTCTAATGAGTTGGCTCTTTGTATCAGGTGGCCAAAGTACTGAAGCTTTAGCTTCAGCATCAATCCTTCCAATGAATATTCAGGATTAATTTCCTTTAGGATTGACTGGTTTGATCTCCTTGCAGTCCATGGGACTCTCAAGAGTCTTCTCCAACCCCGCAGTTCAAAAGAGTCAGCTCTTCAGTACTCGGCCTTCTTTATGGTCCAACTCTCACATCCATATGTGACTACTGGAAAAGCTATAGCTAACTAGATGGACTTTTGTCAGGAAAGTAATGTCTCTGTTTTTAATATGTTGTCTTGTTTTGTAATTTCATAATATCACTATAAAATAGTACTTGTGTTTAAGTATGAAGTGATTTCAGCTTCACTGTGTTTATCTTATTTTTGGTGGTACCTGCTATTATCAATAATGTTTTAAATAAAAGTCTTTTAGAATGTGAAAGTAGAATTATAAGAATTCTACTAGAATAAGTTTTAAGCTACATTGTTGGTTTGGCAATCATTCATAATTACAAAGCTAGAAAGTAACAGAATCACAATAAAATATTGTCAGCATCTCATTGTTTTAGGGAAAATCCCCATGACCTGGTTATTCTTAGTCATAATCTGAAATGAAAGCTGTTTCTCCAGGCCTGGTCTAACCAAACAACCCACCAGTACTATTATGCTGGACATCCTGCAGGTATTTTCTTTTTTAGTCAGACACTCAAAGTTATTCTTGAGACAGTCCTTCAAATGGAGTTCATAAATTTACTATTGTGGATATTTGCTGAACAACCAATTTCTCTTTTGCTTTTGTTATTGTGTTGTTATCTAGTCTTTCTTTCCTCCTTCCCTTCTTCATCATTCTCACTTTCTGTTCTCACCTCCTTCCTTTCTCACTTTCAGTGGAACTGTTTTCATCTTGGCCCACTTCAGCTTATCTTTTCATACTTTTCTACACATTTTCTTTTCTAACTGCTTTGATCATTTAGTCATGTATTCACCCAATATTTTAATTTGCACTATCACTGTTCCCCAAGTTAACCTGAAAAGAAACCTCAGAGTTGTTGATGATCCCTTTTGTTCCTTTGTAATGAAAGGCAAGACTTTCAAATCAGTTCTGAATTCCCAAGACCCTTCTGATCCTTCTGATGATTTTTATAGCAAGTGCTTTATTAAGAGATCAATTTAGAAAGATAGATCCAATGTTAGTGGTCTCAAATATCCAAGCAAAAACTAAAAAATTTAGTTTGCAAGTAGAATTAACTTGCTATTCACAACACTAATTTTCTTATCAGTATAAATTCTTTGAGGATATAGTCTGTGTCCTATTCCCTTTGTACAATTGTATTGCCAGAGCCCTGTAGTCTGCCTATTAAATATTTGCTGAAAGAAAGTAGTAGAAATCCACTGGAAATTTTTTAACAAACAGATGACTTGATCAGATGTATACTCGAAAAATTCATCTGTGAGTTGTGTTTAGGCTGGAGTGGGGTAGGAAGTGCTTGAAATTTAGGTTAAAGAAGCCACAAAGAGAGAGAGCAGAGAAAATGGGCATAAATTCTTTTATTAGAGAACTTAACTCTGAATGAATGATGAAAATGTAATGTTGCTGTCATTATTGTGTGGTTGATGGTAGCAGAAATTTTATAAAGTAGAAATGACTTATATATGCTTGAAGCCATGGGGAAATTGTTTACACATGCATAACAGTGTGATTGAACACACTCAAAGAGTGTGTGTGGGGGAAAAATATCAAGTTCTTAGAGGAGGTGGGATGCAGTAAGGACACAGGATAGTCTTGAAAATGAGTAGGTATATGTCTTCTGTAAAAGAATAAAGTTTAAGTTAGGTTAGAAAACAGTGTTAGTGTGTGTGTGTGTGTGTGTGTGTGTGTGTGTGTGTGTGTAGATGCTGTTAGAAGTTGAATAGCTTAGATCAGTGGTTCTTGCCATTGAGTGCACATTAGAATCACTTGGGGAGTTTTTTGTTTTTTTTTGTTTTTGTTTTTTTTTTGAAGTCTGCAATGTAGATTTTATGCCAGGCCAATTAAGTCACAGTCTCTAGGGGCGAAGCCCAGACCCCAGGATTTTTAAACACTCCTGAGATGAGTCTGTTGTGCAGCCACATTTGAAAGCTGCTGGCCTATATCTTCTTAGTAACATTCCAACAATGCTTCCTCCAGTGAGCAAGAGAATTAGAGTGAGAAAAAGGGAAGATTTAGATGAGAGAGAATTAGAGTGATGGGGGAAGCTCAATGGAAAGTCAATAAACTATACTAAAAATATTCTGAGCAGTCCAGGGGACCTAAATAGTACTATGCTGTTTGAGGCTTGGAGGATCCAGCCAATGTAGCATTGTGATGTTGTCTAGCCATGCATGACAACCAAGGAGTGGGGAAAATGATCTACTTTATTACAACTTTCCCTGGCGGTTCAATGGTAAAGAATCTCTGCCAATGCAAGAGATGTTGGATCCCTGGGTCAGGAAGATCCCCTGAAGAAGGAAATGGCAACCCACTCCAGTATCCTTGCCCGGGAAATCCTTTGGACAGAGGAGACTGGCAGGTTATAGTCCATGAGGCCATAAAAGAGTCAGACACTAGTTAGTGACTAAACAACAATAAAAACTTTGTTACAGAAGCCAGAACTGACTGAGAAAAGCATGGAGCAGGATTTCTGGCAGAAGGTAAAGGGAAGATTTAGAAACAATGAGGTATTCTAGCAAAAACAGTGTATTGAAATTGTAATCACAGAGGGGAAATTCAATGAGTCTAAGCCTGGATTTTATCTTGGATGCCCTTATTTCAAAATTTCTCCCTCTTGCTTGAGATAGAAAAGAGAACCCAAGAAAACAGAGGAGGGCACTATGTTAGTGTTATGGGGCTGTTGTAACAAGTACCACAAACTCAATGGCTTAAACAAGAGAAATTTATTTCTTCACAATCTTGAGGGTGAATAGCCAAGATGAAGGTGTCAGCAGGGTTGGTTTCTTGGAAGGTGTTCCTTCTTGGTTTGTCGATGGCCGTCTCCTCTCTTGCTTTCACACAGCCCTCTTTCTCAGAGTGTCTGTGTCCTGATTTCCTCTTCTTATAAGGACAGAGTCATATTTGATTAGAGCCCACCCATATGACCTCATTCTCCTCAATTACCTCTTTAAAGGCCCTGTATCCAAACAGTCACATTTTGAAGTACTTGGGGGTTAGGACTTCAACAGATGGATTTGGGGATATATTAGTCTGCTGGGGATGCTATAACAAAATACCACAGGTTTGCTGGCGAAGACAATAGGAATTTACTTCTCATAGTTCTAGAGGCTGGAAAGTTCAAGATCAAGGTGCCCAACTTTGTTTCTGGTGAGAACTCTTCTCCTGGCTGCCTTTTTGTGGTGTCCTCAAATGGTTGGTAGGAGGGGAGAGAGGGAGTGCTCCTTGGTGTTTTTCTCATAAGGACATGGATTCTATCAGATCAGGGCTCCATGCTAAGAACTCATTTAGCCTTAAATACTTCCATACAGGCCCCATCTCCAAATATAGTCACCTGGAGATTAGGACTTCAGTATACAAATTTAGGGGGTACATAAACATTCATTCCATATCCTGGAATCGGGGGGAAACACAATTCAACACATCAGATCACATCAGATCAGATCAGTGGCTCAGTCATGTCCAACTCTTTATGACCCCATGAATCGCAGCACACCAGGCCTCCCTGTCCATCACCAACTCCCGGAGTTCACTGAGACTCACGTCCAGCGAGTCAGTGATGCCATCCAGCCATCTCATCCTCTGTCGTCCATAGCAGGCACCAAAGCTAGGCGTACAGTGCTAAAACTGCTGAAAGAAAAGAAAAACACAAATTTATTTTTCTGTTGGTTGTTTAGAAACAAGACAACTCTTTCTAGAATCTCACAGCTCTATCCTAGGTTAGAGATGTGTGTGTGTGTGTGTGCACCCTAAACAATCATTCCCAAGCAGATTTGCCTTTATTGCTGCTTCTTGACCTAAGGTACTAGGTCTTTCTTAAGCATGGGTGACTGTGCACATTGTCTCCTAATTACATTAGGAACAAGAAGCCTAGTTTGATAAACCAATTTTATTTCTGAACTTTTGTGGGGAAATAAATTTGGGTCAGAAACATCATGATGTTTAGAATCCAAATGGGAATATTTATAAAGAAATTCTAACATGTTGCATATTGTTTAGATATTCTTATCAAAACTACTTAACAGTCAGTGTAAGAGATTTCAGGGGCCTGAGCAATTAACGATATATTAGTGACTCGAGTTCAATGTTATTCATTTTCCTATGTATTTCCTGAGCACCAAGGGTGAAGAATATTCCTATTATCATCTTGCAGAGTTTATCCCAGAAGCCTCCTTGAGTCACACAGCATGTGGAAATTTGATGTGGGCCCAGAGGTACCACGGTTTTATCTCATTTTTTTTTTTAACAAAATTCTATTGAAATACAATTTGCATACCATAAAATTCATTAATTTTAAGTGTAAAATTCAGTGATTTTTAGTAATTTTACTGAGTTGTGCAGCCATCACAATTCAATTTAAATCATATCCATCAGTCTAGTAAGATCCCTACTGCCTTTTTATAGTTAATCCCCATTCCCACCCACAGCCCTAGGCAACCACTAACCTGCTTTGTGTCTGTACAGCTTTACCTAAAGGCTTTTGTAGTCATTCCTTTCCAGGTCCTGTAGTTGAAACTCTAATGACTGAAGGGTAACTCAGTGTATTGGAACCGTAACCAGAGAGGGGAAATTCAGTGTCTGATCTTGGATTTTATCTTGTATCCTCATATTGTAAAATTTGTCTCCCACATTGCTGGTGGATTCTTTAGCAGCTGAGCCACAGGGAAGCCCAAGAATACTGGAGTGGGTAGCCTATCCCTTCCCCAGCAGATCTTCCTGACCCAGGAATAGAACTGGCGTCTCCTGTATCGCAGGTAGATTCTTTACCAGCTGAGCCATGAGGAAAGCAAGATGGAAAAGAGAACCCAAGAAAACAGAGGAGGGCACTGTTTTAGTTTTCTGGAGCTGTTGTAACAAATACCACCAATTGGATGACTTAAACTACATAAATTTATTTCCTCACAACTCTGAAGGTAGATATCCAAGATCAAATCTAGAATTGCTTGTTAGCTTGAGATATTTGTCTTTTAATTTTACAGCATTCCAGCTAAGTAACTTCAATCATGTCTGACTCTTTGTGACCCCATGGACTGTAGCTGCCAGGCTCCTCTGTCCATGGGACTCTCCAGGCAAGAATACCAAAGTGGGTTGCCAAGCATTTCCCAACCCAGGGACAGAACCCATGTCTCTTCCATCTCCTGCATTGGCAAGAAGGCTCTTTACCACTGGCATGAACTGGGAAGTCCCTTAATTTCACTATGGGTCTTCTCTTTCAAGCAACGTGCTGTGGAGGTCACATGTATTACAAAGGCCCCGCTTAATTTGAATCTAAACTATTTTTTACTGTGATTTAGACAGAGATGGGTGGGTATAGGCCTGTCAAGCATAATCTATAAGCATAATCTATAATATTTATCCTAAGACAAAAGAGATTCTGCAACCATCACAATGTGTGCCTCTCACTTTGTCTCTTGTCTCAGTTTTCCCATGCACTCACCTGAAAATAGAATACTTCTGTTATTTGAATGACTTAGAAGTATCAACATACAAAATTATGAGCATTGTGCATATTCCATGCAGTCCCCCAGTCCCCGTATTTTGTCATGTGCTGTGCAATCCAAAAGTTCGGCTTCCAAGAAATACTTCAGTAAAATAAAACTATGATGGTTTCTCTTCAAATATCTTAGTTAGGCTTCTAGCTTAATTTTAATTATAATAGTTTTTAAAATGAATTATTTATCAGGTCAATTTAATAGTATTGGGAAAAGTATAATTGTCAACTTTGTTCAGATATATTCCTCCTTCTGCCAAAGATCAAGTCATGCATTTACTTAACCTACTAGCTTGTCCCTTATTTTATAGATAATTATTACTTTATAGATCCTTGATGCAGTCAAAGCTATCAGATGATGTAAAGAAAGGGTGGCAAGTCTATTTGTTAAAAGCAAGTTATCACTTCTAATTTCTAAGAACTAACAACCATTTATTATTTCTAACATCTACAAGGGGACAAATATGTTGTCTAAGAAAACTGATTTTATTACTTTAGAAATGGTAGCTTATGATTTTCATTTCAGTAATTTCACAAAAAGGCCATCATATTTAAATATTTTTACTAAGTGAGAGTTTTCTGTCTATGATCTTCACTGAAAGAGAAAGATGTAGTTTATTGCAAATATGATCTGTGAGAAGGCAGAGATGATGCTATAGTTCAAAAGGACATGAGTTTTTCCTTACTGTATAATTAAAATATGAAATGGCAAGCATGAATCATATATTAAATTGTATGCTGTCAAAATGAGACTGAAAATGTTGTTTAAAATGTTCCTTTATCTATGCTCAAAGTACTTCTAAGGGACTGAGGCCAGTGCAATTTATAATTTGTTCTTTCTACTTTCCATACAGGTTAATTACATTCATGTACTTTTCCCACATTGTTTTTGATTATACCACCCACATCAGTATTCATAGCTCACAAAGTGAAGATAAGTACCATACTAATAGATGGGGGAAAAAGAAACCTCTTGGGACAATGAATGCAGAGATTGGGCTAATGCATCTACAAGCCAAGGGATGCCAAAGATTTCCAGTAAATGACCAGCAGTAGGAGAGAGGCATGGAACAGGTCCTCCCTTGCAGTCCTCAGAAAGAATCAGTCCCACTTAAACCTTGATCTTGAACTTTTAGCCCAGAACTGTGAGACACTAAACTTTTTTTAAGGCATTCAGTTGTGGTACTTAGTTATGGCAGGCCTAAAAAATTAATACACCAAGCTATCATTCATCTCTCTGTGCCACAGTTTTCTCATATATAAAGTGATACTGATAATCATATTTACCTACTAGGGTTTTGTGAAGATTAAGTGCATTAATGAATATAAAGTACTTAGAATTGTGTCTGTCATTTAGAGGCATAAGACCAATATTAGTAGCATCTTATTTACAAGATGGGTTTTCTGCTTACTTGAAGATCAATAATTCCCCACTAATGCAAGGAAGACAAAACAGAATTTTTCTTTTTTGGTTTATCATGGTGGAAGTTACAGGTCATAAGAAAGAAGATACAGCAAATCAAAGTTTCAGAAGGTTAAAGTTTTTATGTTTTTTCCCCCAGGAAGTTAACAGTTCTAACTTAGAGAAAGAATAATAATTCAAATGGTGCAAGAAGCCAAATGTCAATATTTTTAGAAAAAGAGAGCAAAGCTCTTAGTCTGTTAGACACATAGGTGTGAGTCAAAAGATAAAATGCTTTAGATACCTTCCTTCATCCTCTATGATCATGGTGCCTTTGATCACTGGTCTTCATAAAGCTGTTTTAAAATGAAAATGTAACATCACTGTACTTTAACTTTTTTTGAATTAGCACAGCAGTTTGTTTTGACAGAAAGTTGAGCAAGCCTTGAGGAATAAAAAGTTCATTTAGACAAGAGGGTGATTAGCAGTCAAGATTATGGGAGGAACAAGTCCCAATGATTTTGTAGTTGGTAGGAATACCAGAAGGATTAGGAAACCTGGAGGGGAAAACTGAAAGTTTAGGGGCTGCAGCTAGAGTGAGGTCATGAAGACTGGAAGAAAAGGAAAGGAGAGGAAACAGTGTATGCCTCTTATGAGTTCTGTTACTTGGGATAACTTAATATCTTTGAGCCTTGATGCATTAGGTTCTTAGGGCTGCCATAGCAAATCAATACACACAAGGTGGCTTAAAATAACAGAAATTTATTCTCTCATAATTTTGGAGGCCAGAAGTTGAATCAGGTTAGCAGGGCTGTACTCTTCCTGAGGTATTTTGGGAAGATACCTTCTTATCTCACCTGGCTTCTGGTGGTTGCTAGCATTCCTTGGTATTCCTTGGCTTTTATAGACACATTACTTCAATCTCAACCCTCATCATCACATGGCATTCTCCCTCTCAGTGTGCCTGAATTTAAATTTCTTTCTTCTTATAAGCACACTGATCAATGGGTTACAGCCCACTTTGATCCAGAAGGACTTCATCCACAAAAAGCTTATTTCCATAAAAGGTTGCATTCACAGATTCTGGGTACATAAGAATTTTGAGGGAACACCATTCAACCTAGTAGAGTCATCTTCTTCATTACAAAAGTAAAGGATTATAACACATACTCATGCCTCACCTTCCTCATCTGTAAAATGAGGAGGTTCCCACTCTTAAGGTTATTCTATTTGTTGCTCTTTGACTTCCCATTAATACCTTCCTCTTAATACCCTGATTTCCTTTGGGGAAATTATTGCTTGCTTAGTGAATTGAGTTTAGTGTCCTGGTAACCATGGGCCCACTCTTCCTTGGTTAAAGGGCATATATATGACCCAATAAGAGTCATCTGGATGAGCTCTTTGGAAGTCTAATCTTGACCACAAGAATGAAAGGACTAAAAGTGAATGGAACTCAGTGTGGTGGTTAAGGGCACAGGTTCTAGATATAGGCCATGTGTATTTGAATCCTAACTATCACTGACCAATTTTGGACTTTGGGGATATATTTAGCTTCCCTGTGGCTCAGTTTCCTCAGGTATAAAACGAGAATGATAATAGTACTTATTTTATCCAGTGCCAGATAATGTCCTTAACATTATGTTTGCATCAGTGAATAAAACACATGTGGTTTCTGCTTATAGAAGCTTTGAAAGTTTGAGAGAGATAGATAGCAAACAGAGAAAATACATTCTTATTACAAATTTTGATATGTATATATGTGCTAAGTAAAACGCTTAAAATAGCACCTAACACATAGTAAGTAACATGTAACTGAGCATTTACTCACCTATTTTAGCAACAGTGTTCTAACCACACCTTATCCATGTACTGTCTGACTTTTAGCTTTCTGAGATAGCCGAGAACCTGCTCATTCCTGAGACTGGTTTTTGCCCTTCCCAATGATACTGAGAATTCCACTATACTTCCACTAAATTTCCTTTTGCTTCATTTAGCTCAAGTTGGTTTATATTGCTTGCAACAAGAGCCCTAACTGATGCGGTGCTTCATAGGGTAGTTGTGAAGATTAAATGATTGTGAACATTCAATGTGTATAGTCTCAATCAACATTAATTCTGGGATGAGCAACTTCAGTATATTTAACGTGGGAAGCATAGAGTTAGGAAAAAAAAAAAACATTAGCAAATAAATTTAGTATAAGGGAGATCCAAAAGACTGGCATGGTGATGAAAGAAGTCTAACTTTCATTTTTCAGACCAAAAGTCTGAGAGTGGTTGATTGGTCAATGTGAGAAACTCACAGATTGAGGACTTGAATGGAATACACTAAAGGTATTGTTTTACTGTTGACAGTATTGTCCCAGAAGATTTAACCTAGTATATATGGTCCTATTCAAAAACAAACTATTTTTTCTTTTTTTGTATCATCCGAGAAAGCGGTGATAAAAACAGCCTTTGAGGAAAATGATCTTTGTTCTTGGCACAAAGGAGTACAAAAAGAAAAACAGTAAAGAATGGTAGAGTCATTTGTTTGACACCAGTCCATGTAGACTCATTATTCTAAGGTGCAGAGTTACACATTCTAAACCCAGGAGGGTTTTGTGCTAATATTGTGCTGATGGATGCAATATCATAAATATGCACATGCATATTCATATGATGCCAATTATTCTTTTGAAGCTGTATAAATGACACACTTGAAAACTGAGAGCTGAAAATATGATACATATGGAAAACTCATCAGCATTCTGAGATATAAACTGAATGAAAGAGGATTACTGTAAAAGCTCTTTTCCTGTCAAGTTTCTTCTATTCCATTTCTAATCACCAAATTCTACTCAATCTTTTTAACTACCCACATAACTGAATTATCCTTTAGGCATCAAAAAATCAGAAGTGTTCCAACCTTTATTTGTTCCCAGCACCAAGCTGAGACTTGACTTTTGAAGATAAGCTCCTATCCTGAATCAAAGGGCTGAAACAATGGTCAGTTCCAACACTTCCCAGCATGCCATCAGCTAAGCCACATCCATTCATTCACTCCTCAATCTTTATGAAGTCTATAGTCCTTGATCCTGGGTGAACATAGTGAATAAATGCAATTATTGTCCATACAGGGCTTTTAAGCTCATAAAGAAGACAGACAGTAAAAAGGGAAACAGAAGAATATATATTTTCAAGTAGTACCATGTGTTATGAAGAAAATGAACAGGAGGTGAGTAGAGATGTGGAACAAGGGTAGGGTGGTGCTAGAGACTGTGGGTCTGTTGGGATGGGATTTACTCAGAGCTACGGCCTTCTCTTTAAAGTGAAGAATGAAGCTGTGAGTGATACCTGGGCCCATGTCTCAGGAAGATTATTCCTAGGTGTTGAAAAGGTAACCAAGGTGCTGTGGCTGAGGTGCTGAGGTTGGAGTGTCTGCTTGTGTGTGGGCTGCTTTTGTGGCAACTGCTGCTGAAGCTGGAGCATTTCTAAGCTTGTTGGATCCTGAGTATATGTGTGTGTGTGTGTGTGTGTATATATATATATATATATATATATATATATATATTTATATATATATATTTATATATATTTACAATTCTCTTATTTCAATGAGGAGATGACTTGAGGCTAGCGGAGGCTGGAGAGGGTTGCTGCTTTGTCTCTCTGATCCTCAAATGACCGTTTCTTGGTGTGGGCTCTCTCCTAACTGGAGTCACTGTAGCCAATTGTTCAGGTTTTCTAAGGGTTTTGGATCCTCCCTCATCTTTCCTTTTTAATGTCATTTGTCTTCTGACTTCTTCTCACCCTGTCTTGGGCTCCAGAGATTTAAAAACAAACAAACAAACAAACTTCAAATATTCCTGTAGATATTTTTTAGATGTGCCTGACATGATCTTCTTGTCTGTGTGCTCACATCTAGTTAGTCTTACTCCAATGCCAAGGCTTTTGGCCTTATTTTAGTCTATTAAAAAAAAAAAAACAACAACCAAAAAAAGTAAAAACCAAATGAACAAAAAGCAATGATCACTAGATAAAAAGTGCCAAGTTAGTTATTAGTAAAAAATTATTGCAGAAGACACAGAAAGCACCTCCACAAATGGAGTCAAGGCTACAGTGTACAATACTGGCATCTGAGGGCAAGCGTTAGGAAGCCCTCTCTCCAGTGCATCTCTGCCATCTGTATCTTGCATAGAGGTATCCTAACTGATAGGCTCCTTATGCTCGATCTTGGGCCTCCGACTTGATTCTACTCACTGGCAGTGAACTTACGTAGTACCCTACACAACAAGCCCACAGAGATGCTGATATCCAAGGGCAGGGGGAGGGTTGGGGACATAGTTATGAATGTTGAGTGTCCCAGAAGGAGAGGTTCAGGTGTGGAATTTATTGTTAGGGAGCTCTTTAGGAAGGACCTTTTTGGGGAGAGGAGAAAAAAAAGGTGAGGGAAAACAGTAGAGGAAGGATGAGGTATCAGATCAAAGTTGACCTGGACTAGAGGTTGAGGATGGGATTCTGGTACATAAACTTAACTGAAGAATCAACCACTTTGGCATGGAGCTGGCTTTTGTACCCCCCTAATAAGTCAGTCATTGGCTATAGGCTAACCACATGTACCATGGGGCAGGATGATGGAGAACTGTTAAGGTGGCAGCTCCATCCTCTGAGGGCAATTATTCAAAACTTACATCAGCTAGAGATATAAATACAGGTCTGATAAAGGGCTCTGAGGAGATGGATCACCCAACATTGACTTCATAAAGGCTTAAAAGTTGGTACAAGCTATAATCTTTAAAAAAAATTGTAGGAGTGTTCAACCAAGATGACAAAGTATGATGACCCTGAGTTTACCTCCTCCCAGGGGCATAACAAAACTGAAGCGACTTAGCAGCAGCAGCAGAGCAACTATTAGTGAGAAAGACCAGAATATATCACAAAAACATCTTATACAGCTAAACATATAAAGAAGGAACCATAATGAAATGAATAGTAGTGGCAGAGATAACAGTATAGTCAAGACCCACAATCCCAGTGTGGGAGACTCACAAATAGGAGAATAATTGTAATTGTAGATGTACTTCCCAAGGAGTGGCAAGTCCAAGCCCCACACTGGGATCCCCCATCAAGGGGTCCTGTATCAGGAAAATGAGCCTTCATAGCATCTGGCAGTATGTCTTAATTTAGGGAGGCATAGAAGGCTGGGGAAAATATAGACTCTACTCTTAAAAAGTGAAAGAAAGTGAAAGGCACTCAAACAAGTCCTAGTCTTTGCAACTCCGTGGACTGTAACCTGCCAGGATCCTCTGTCCATGGAATTCTCCAGGCCAGAATACTGGAGTGGGTAACTGTTCCCTTCTCCAGGGGATCTTCCCAAGCCAGGGATCAAACCCAGGTCTCCCACATTGCAGGCGGATACTTTACTGTCTGAGCCACCAGGGAAGCCTTAAAGGGCACACAAAAATTTTTACTTGCTCTGAGACCTAGAGCAGAAGCAATGATTTGAAAGGGTCAGATCCAGAGTTTCAAAGCCTGGGTCAGATCCAGAGACCCAAAGCCTGGGTCAGATCCAGAGTTTCAAAGAATAGCACGGAGAGGTAATAAAGCGTTCCTCAGTGATCAATGCAAAGAAATAGAGGAAAACAATAGAATGGGAAAGATGAAAGATCTCTTCAAGAAAATTAGTGATACCAAGGGAACATTTTATGCAAAGATGGGCACAGTAAGGACAGAAACAGTTTGGACCTAACAGAAGCAGAAGATATTAAGAAGACGTGGCAAGAATACACAGAAGAACTATACAAAAAAGATCTTCATAAGCCAGAAAACAACGATGGTGTGATCACTCACCTAGAGCCAGACATCCTGGAATAGGAAGCATCACTACGAACAAAGCTAGTGGAGGTGATGGAATTCCAGTTGAACTATTTCAAATCCTAAAAGATGATGCTGTGAAAGTGCTGCACTTAAAATGCCAGCAAATTTAAAAAACTCAGCAGTGGCCACAGGACTGGAAAAGGTCAGTTTTCATTCCAATCTCAAAGAAAAGCAAAGCAAAGAATGTTCAAACTACTGCATAATTGCACTCACCTCACACACTAGCAATGTAATTCTCAAAATTCTCTAAGCTAGGCTTCAACAGTATGTGAACTGTGAACTTCCAGATGTTCAAACTGGATTTAGAGAAGACAGAGGAATCTGAGATCAAACTGCCAACATCCACTGGGTCATTGAAAAATCAAGAGGGTTCCAGAAAAACATCCACTTTATTGACTACACCAAAGCCTTTGACTGTGTAAATCACAAAAAACTGTGGAAAATTCCTAAAGAGATGGGAACACCAGACCACCTTACCTGCCTCCTGAAAAATCTGTATGCAGGTCAAGAAGCAGCAGTTAGAACTTGACATGAAACAATGGGCTGGTTCAATATTGGCAAAGCAGCACATCAAGGCTGTATAGTATCATCTTGTTTATTTAACTTATATGCAGAGTACATCATGTGAAATGCCGGGATGGATGAAGCAGAAGCTGGAATCAAGATTGCAGGGAGAAATATCAATAATCTCAGATATGCTGATAACACCACCCTTATAGCAGGAAGTGAAGAAGAATTAAAGAACCTTTTGATCAAAGTGTCTTAAAACTCAACATTCAGAAAACTAAGATCGTGGCATCTGGTCGTATCACTTCATGGCAAATAGATGGGGAAACAATGTAAACAGTGAGAGACTTTATTTCTTTGCATTCCAAAATCACTGCAGATTGTGACTGCAGCCATGAAATTAAGACACTTGCTCTTTGGAAGGAAAGGTATCACCAGCCTAGACAGAATATTAAAAAGCAGAGACATTTCTTTGAGGACAAAGTTCCATCTAGTCAAAGTTATGGGTTTTCTAGTAGTCATGTATGGATGTGAGAGTTGGACTACAAAGAAAGCTGAGCACAGAAGAATTGATGCTTTTGAACTGCAGTGTTGGAGAAGACTCTTGAGAGTCCCTTGGATTGCGAGGAGATCCAGTCAGTCAATCCTAAAGGAAATCACTGCTGAATATTGGAAAGACATGCTGAAGATGAAACTCCAATACTTTGGCCACCTGATGCAAAGAAACTACTCATTGGAAAAGACCCTGATGCTGGGAAAGATTAAAGGCAGGAGGAGAAGGGGACAACAGAAGATGAGATGGTTGGATGGCCTCACTGACTCGATGGACATGAGTTTGAGCAAGCTTAAGGTGTTGGTGATGGACAGGGAAGCCTCGTGTGCTGCAGTCCATAGGGTCACAAAGAGTGGGACACGATTGAGTGACTGGACTGAACTGGGTCAGATCCATCAGCTGAGTTTAGAGAGTCTCCTGGAGATGCAATAGGCAAAGGGAAGTACTGTTGGGACATAGACACTGGAGCCATCCAATTTTGAGGGCAAAGATATTGCTGCTGAAAAGCATCATTTTAGAATACTCTAACTTATTAATGCCAGGACCCAGTTCCAACCACCAGGCTGTCAGCACTAGTACTGGTATGCCTCAGTTCAGTCGCTCAGTCGTGTCTGACTCTTTGCGATCCCGTGAATCACAGCACACCAGGCCTCCCTGTCCATCACCAACTCCCAGAGTTCACCCAAACTCATGTCCATCGAGTCGGTGATGCCATCCAGCCATCTCATCCTCTGTCGTCCCCTTCTCCTCCTGCCCCCAATCCCTCCCAGCATCAGGGTCTTTTCCAGTGAGTCAACTCTTCGCATGAGGTGGCCAAAGTATTGGAGTTTCAGCTTTAGCATCATTCCTTCCAAAGAACATCCAGGACTGATCTCCCTTAGGATGGACTGGTTGGATCTTCTTGCAGTCCAAGGGACTCTCAAGAGTCTCCTCCAATACCACAGTTCAAAAGCATCAATTCTTCATCACTCAGCTTTCTTCACAGTCCAACTCTCACATCCATACATGACCATAGGAAAAACCATAGCCTTGACTAGACAGACCTTTGTTGGCAAAGTAATGTCTCTGCTTTTTAATATGCTATCGAGGTTGGTCATAACTTTCCTTCTAAGGAGTAAGCATCTTTCAGTTTCATGGTTGCAATCACCATCTGCAGTGATTTTGGAGCCCCCAAAAAATAAAGTCTGACACTGTTTTCAGTTTCCCCATCTATTTCCCATGAAGTGATGGGACCAGAAGCCACAATCTTAGTTTTCTGATTATTGAGCTTTAGGCCAACTTTTTCACTCTTCTCTTCCACTTTCATCAAGAGGCTGTTTAGTTCCTCTTCACTTTCTGCCATAAGAGTGGTGTCATGTGCATATCTGAGGTTTTTGATATTTCTCCTGGCAATCTTAATTCCAACTTGTGCTTCCTCCAGCCCAGCGTTTCTCATGATGTACTCGGCATAGAAGTTAAATGAGCAGGGTGACAGTATACAGCCTTGATGTACTCCTTTTCCTATTTGGAACCAGTCTGTTGTTCCATGTTCAGTTCTAACTGTTGCTTCCTGACCTGCATATAGGTTTCTCATTTCATGCAAAGATAGGCTTGATAAAGGACAGAAATTGTATGGACCTAACAGAAGCAGAATAAAAGGTGGCAAGAATACACAGAAGAACTGTAAGAAAAAGAGCTTCACAACCCAGATAATCACGATGGTGTGATCACTCACCTAGAGCCAGACATCCTGGAATGTGAAGTCAAGTGGGCCTTAGAAAGCATCACTACGAACAAAGCTAGTGGAGGTGATGGAATTCCAGTTGAACTAGTTCAAATCCTGAAAGATGATGCTGTGAAAGTGCTGCACTCAATATGCCAGCAAATTTGGAAAACTCAGCAGTGGCCACAGGACTAGAAAAGGTCAGTTTTCATTCCAATCTGAAAGAAAGGCAATGCCAAAGAATGATCAAATTACCACAAAATTGCACTCATCTTAACATGCTAGCAAAGAAATGCTCAAAATTCTCCAAGCTAGGCTTCAACAATACATGAACCGTGAACTTCCAGATGTTCAAGCTGGTTTTAGAAAAGGCAGAGGAACCAGAGATCAAATTGCCAACATCTGCTGGATCATGGAAAAAGCAAGAGAGTTCCAGAAAAACATCTATTTCTGCTTTATTGACTATACCAAAGCCTTTGACTGTGTGGATCACAATAAACTGTGGTATGCCTGAGGCCAAGGCGAATGACTAACTGGGTGGGACACCACCTCACCTACCAGCAGATCACTGCCCCAAGACACTTTAAGTCCAAACTTACCCTGGGACTTGATCCTGTGCATCAGAAGACCCAGGACCCAACCCTGAACAGCAGGAAACTGACAATAACCCAAGGAATCTTTGTTCCCTGCAGCCAGAGACTGTGGACATAACTCTGCTCACCAGTGGGCTGCCACTATCCCTGGGACAAACACAATTAACCATGAGAATGCACCAGCCCCAGATCCTCTTGGGCTCCAGTTCTGCCTACCAGCAAGATGATACTAACTAGAGGACACATAGTCCCACAAGCACCCATCCTAGGACCTGGCTCTGCCCACCATAGGTGAACACTAGCCTTTGGGCATTTGGACTCTGCAGCACCACCTCACCATGCAGCCCTACCCACCATGGCCAGCAGCCTTCTCAGAAGCCAGGGCTTAGCAACCAACCAAACCAAGGGCCAGTCACACCTACTAGATCAACCACAGCTTGTCACAGCAGAAGGATTCATGTAGTCCACCTAGGGGTCACCCTAGAGCATAGAGTTCTGAAGACCAGAGCAGAGAGAGCTGCTGGACTCACAGGACCCCTTCTGCAAAGGAATCTTCTCCAAGGTCAGGAAATATAACCAACAAACAAAATAAGCAGAGGTAAACCAGTAAATTAGGCAAAATGAGGTGACAAAGGATTATGGTTCAAAATAAAAACAAAATAAAATCCCAGAAGAAGAACTAAGCAAAGTGGAGACAAGCAGTACATACCTTAAAGAATTCAAGGTAATGATCAAAAAGATAGTCAAACAACTCTGGAGAAGACTGGATGAACAGAGGGACAAGTAAGAAGTTATCAACATGGAGTTAGAAAATATAAAGAACCACATAGTGATAAATAATATAGTAAATGGAATTGGAAAATAAAACCTAGAAAGAATCAATAGTAAATTGGGTGATACAGAGGAAAGGATTGATGAGCTGGAAGGCAGAGTAGTGGATATTTCTGAAGCTGAATAGAAAAAAGAGAAGTAAAAAGAAATGAGGACAATAAAAGATCACTTGGATGTATCAAGCCTACTAGCATTCACATTATAGAGGTCCCAGGCAAAGTGAGAGAGAAAGGGGCAGGGAGTAAATGTTTGAGGACATAATATCTGAAAACTTCCCTAATCTGTGAAAGTAAATAGATATCTGGGTACAGGAAGCACAGAGTGTCCTCACCAGCTACATCAAGGCTTATTTTGATTACAATGGAAAAAATTCAAGATAAATAGAGAATATTATAAACAGCAAGAGAAAGAAAACAAATTATATGTAAGGGTACACCCAAAGGCTATCATCTAACTTTTCAGCAGAAACTCTGCATAACAAAAGGAAATGTCATGATATATTTAAAGCGATGAGAGGGAAAAGCCTATAACTGAGATTACTCTATCCAGAAAGGCTTTCATTTATATTTTATGGAAAGACAAAAAGTTTCCAAGGAAGCAAAAAAGTTCAGCACCACCAAACCATCTTTATAAGAAATCTTAAAGTATTTCTCTGAGTGAAAAAGAAAAGTATACAAGCAAAAATATAAAAGTTACAAGGGAAAAAAATCTCAATGCTAAAGCAAATATACAGTCAAAGTAGTAAATAATCCATGTACATAGCTAGGAGGAAGGTTAAAAGACAAAAACAATAAAATCATCTATATACATAATAAGTAGCATCAGTTCAGTTCAGTTCAGTCGTTCAGTTGGGCCCAACACTGTGACCCCATGAATCACAGCACACCAGGCCTCCCTGTCCATCACCATCTCCCAGAGTTCACCCAAACTCATGTCCATTGAGTCAGTGATGCCATCCAGCCATTTCATCCTCTGTCGTCCCCTTCTCCTCCTGCCCCCAATCCCTCCCAACATCAGGGTCTTTACCAAGGAGTCAACTCTTTGCATGAAGTGGCCAAAGTATTGAAGTTTCAGCTTTAGCATCAGTCTTTCCAATGAACACCAAGGACTGATCTCCTTTAGAATAGACTGGTTGGACCTCCTTGTAGTCCAAAGGACTCTCAAGAGTCTTCTCCAATACCACAGTTCAAAATCATCAATTCTTCAGTGCTCAGCTTTCTTCACAGTCCAACTCTCACATCCATACATGACCACTGTATAAATCATAGTCTTGAGTAGAGGGACCTTTGTTGGCAAAGTAATTTCTCTGCTTTTGAATATGCTATCTAGGTTGGTCATAACTTTCCTTCCAAGGAGTAAGCATCTTTTAATTTCATGGCTGCAGTCACCATCTGCAGTGATTTTGGAGCCCAGAAAAATAAACTATGCTACTGTTTCCACTGTTTCCCCATCTATTTGCCATGAAGTGATGGGACCAGATGCCATGATCTTAGTTTTCTGAATGCTGAGCTTTAAGCCAACTGTTTCACTCTCCTCTTTCACTTTCATCAAGAGGCTCTTTTGTTCCTCTTCAATTTCTGCCATAAGGGTGGTGTCATCTGCATACCTGAGGTTATTGATATTTCTCCTGGCAATCTTGATTCCAGCTTGTGCTTCTATCAGCCCAGCATTTCTCATGATGTACTCTGCATATAAGTTCAATAAGCAGGGTGACAATATACAGCCTTGACGTACTCCTTTTTCTATTTGGAACCAGTCTGTTGTTCTGTGTCCAGTTCCTACTGTTGCTTCCTGACTGGTACACAGGTTTCTCAAGAGGCAGGTCAGGTAGTCTGGTATTCTCATCTCTTTCAGAATTTTCCACAGTCAAAGGCTTTGGCATAGTCAATAAAGCAGAAATAGATGTTTTACTGGAACTCTCTTGCTTTTTCAATGATCCAGCAAATGTTGGCAGTTTGATCTCTGATTCCTCTGCCTTTTCTAAAACCAGCTTGAATATCTGGAAGTGCATGATTCACGTATTGTTGAAGCCTGGCTTGGAGAATTTTGAGCATTTCTTTACTAGAGTGAGATGAGTGCAATTGTGTGGTAGTTTGAGCATTCTTTGGCATTGCCTTTCTTTGGGATGGGAATGAAAACTGACTTTTTCCAGTCCTGAGGCCACTGATGAGTTTTCCAAATTTGCTGGCATATTGAGCGCAGCACTTTCACAGCATCATCTTTCGGGATTTGAACTAGTTCAACTGGAATTCCATCACCTCCACTAGCTTTGTTCATAGTGATGCTCTCTAAGGCCCACTTGACTTCACATTCCAGGATGTCTGGCTCTAGGTCAGTGATCACACCATTGTGATTATCTGGGTCGTGAAGCTCTTTTTTGTACAGTTCTTCTGTGTATTCTTGCCATCTTTTCTTAATATCTTATGCTTCTGTTAGGTCCATACCATTTCTGTCCTTTATTGAGCCCATCTTTGCATGAAATGTTCCCTTGGTATTTCTAATTATCTTGAAGCGATCTCTCGTCTTTCCTATTCTGTTGTCTTCCTCTATTTCTTTGCATTTATCACTGAGGAAGGTTTTCTTATCTCTCCTTGATATTCTTTGGAACTCTGTATTAAGTATCATGCTGCTGTGAAGTTGCTTTAGTCGTGTCTGACTGTGCGACCCCAGAGACAGCAGCCCACCAGGCTCCCCTGTCCCTGGGATTCTCCAGGCAAAAACACTGCCATTTCCTTCTCCAATGTATGAAAGTGAAAAGTCAAAGTGAAGTCGCTCAGTCATGTCTAACTCTTCGCGACCCCATGGTCTGTAGCCTACCAGGCTCCTCTGTCCATAGGATTTCCTAGGCAAGAGTACTGGAGTGGGGTGCCATTGCCTTCTCCATTAAGTAGCATAGGTGCCGGGGTCCAGCCCCGGCTGATCCAGGGTATTCGAAGGAGCTACGGCTAGGCGACCTATTCAAATGTTAATTAGAGATAATAAAGAGGAATAGAATGAGGATAGCTCAGTAGGAAAATTCAGTGGAGAAAAGAAGCTGAGTGGCTTGGTTTACGCGGAAAATCAATATAACCCGTGACACCAGGTTAGCTCTGACCACGGAGGCCGCAGGCGCCCTCTCGAATAGTGGAAGGTGCCCCACCTTAGACACCTTCTCGAGTGGGTCTTAGAAGCCCAGGCAAAAAAATGGTCGCAGAGGACATCCACGCTCCAGATGGACACTCAGCTGGAAGTTAAAGGGAAGAATGACATGGGGAGACCAAGCGTTGGTGAGCAAGGCCCATAGCTTTATTTTCAACAGGGGCTTTTATACCCTAAGTTACACATAGAGGACAATAGGGGATGCAAAATCAGCAGTCTTTGATGCTTATCAAAAACCAGGGTTTCTTTCCTGAAAATTTATCGTATACAAATGGTTTAGGTGATTTACATCATCTTCTGGCCAGAGGCCTATTAACATTTTATGACTCTTGACAAGCACTTATCAACAAAGACTTATTTTCTCTAAGAGTAATTATTTTAAGGTTTGGCGCCATCTTCCGAAGATAAGATTACGTTCCTATAGGGTGGATGTGTAATGGGTTTACAAAGGAAAGAATTTACTACCTTAAGTGTCTAAAGTTACTAACACCAGGCCACTACTTATTTTTTCTACATACCAACTATATTAATTAATGCACATTCAAGGATACAATTCAGGGGATGTGAAAACTTGGCAACAAACATTGGCTCATCAATGAAATCTTTTACTAGCTTTATTCTGACAGTTTCTAATTCTCTGAGAGGCTCTAAGCTATTTGAATATCTTAAGCTTCCCGTGCCTCTGGAGGCTGGGAGACTGTAAACAATCGTATGCATAGCTGTAGGTGTCCGGGTAAACTTGTCAGGCGAGTTAGAGAGCCATCTGAGGGGTTTGGATTTAAACACTCCTAATTGCCCAGGAACTTTATTAATTGGAGCTGTAAGTTAACTCTTTGACAGAGAGAGTGAGATGGTGGTGGGGGACAGCCCCCAGTAAAGTCAGAGGTGAGAGCACAAAGCAATAAAGTAGGCAGACTCTGGTTTTTTTGGGGGGTAGATGCTCGAGAATATCCGGGGGCACTCCCGAGGCTCGATCCCGCCTTTGCGTATGCCGAGCCCCCTTCCTCATGACCTTTGTCACGAGTGGAATGTCTCTCGCCGGCTCCCGGCACATAGGGACACACACACAAAAAAGATGTAACATATGGGATCAGAAATAGTAAATGTGGCAGTGGGTGGAAATGAATACAGAGTTGTTAAAATGCATTTTAATTTAAAGAGATCAACAACCTAAAATAATCATATTTATATATAGGTTGATATGCATAAACCTCATAGGAACTACAAGCCAAAAATCTATACTGGATACTCACACACAAAGGAAACAGAAATTCAGACATAACACTAAAGATAGTCATCTAATCACAAGGAAACAGCACAGAAGAACTGAACAAAAAGTAACTTCAAAGCAATTCCAAAACAATGAATAAGAAGCCAATAAATACATGCTTATCAATAATTACTTTAAATGTAAATGGACTAAATTCTTAAATTGAATGACATAAAGTGGCTGAATGTATATATAAAATAAAAAGACCCATATATATGTTACTTACTAGAGACTCTAGATCTAAAGACACACACAGATTAAAATTAAGGGATTGGGAAAGGGTATTGCATGCAACTGGAAATTTTTTAAAAAGGCCAGGATAGCAATACTTATATGAGACAAAATAGACTTTAAAACAAAAACTGTAATGAGACAAAGAAGGACATTACATAGTGATCAAGATATCAGTTCAAGAAGAACATGTAACATCTGTAAATACAGATGCAGCCAACACAGTAGCACCTAAATACATAAACCAAATATTAAGAGACATATAAGAAGAAACTGATGTAACACATTAATAGTATGGAACTTTAACATATCATTTACATTCATGGGTAGATCATCAAGAGATAAAATCAATAAAAAAATGTTGACTTTAAATCATGTATTAGACCAAATGAACTTAATAGTTATCTGTAAAGCATTCCATCCAAAAGTAGCAAAATATTATTTTCAAGTGCACATGGAATATTCTCCAGGATAGATCACATGCTAGTACACAAAATCAGTCTCAGTAAAGTTAAGAAAATTCAAATTGAATCTTTTCCAACCACGAAATCATGAGAGTAGAAATCACCTGTGGCGGATTCATTTTGATATTTGGCAAAACTAATACAGTTATGTAAAGTTTAAAAATAAAATTAAAAAAAAAAAAAAGATATTTTAACCAAAAAAAAAAAAAAAAAAAAAAAAAATAAAGTAATGACTTCAGGGAAAAAAAAAAAAAAAAAAAAGAAATCAACTACAAGGAAAAAAAGCTATGAAAAAGACAAACATATTGAAGCTAAAATATGCTACTGTTTAGTAGCCAATGGATCACTGAAGACATCAAGGAAAAAAAAATCTAAAAAAATACTTGCAGACAAATAAAAAAGAAAACATAGCAATCCAAAAGTCTATAGGACACAGTTCTATAGACATGTTTCTAGTGATAAAACATACCCCAGGAAGCAAGAAAAATATAAAATAAATAATCCAACATAACTTCTACACAAAGTAGAAAAAGATCAAACATAAGTTAGAAGTAGGAAATACCTCATAAAGATCTTAGCAGAAGAGACTGAAGAAAAATAAATGAAATTAGTTATTTTAAATGATAAGCAAAATTGATAAATCTTTAGCCAGACTCATTAAAAAGGGGAGAGGCTTAAATCAATCATATCAGAAATGAAAATGTTACACCAACACCACAGAAATAGAAGGGATGATAAGAAATTACTATGAAAAATTATATGTCAACAAAATGTAAAACTTGAAAGAAATGAAAAAATTTTTAGAAATGTACACTCTTCCAAGATTGAAGCAGAACAAAGAAGTAGAAAATATGAACAGAACAATTGTTGGTAATAAAATTGAATCAGCAATTTAAAAATTCCAAACAAACAAACAAACAAAAAAAATAAATAAAAACTCCAAACAAACAAAAGTACAGATCCAGATGGCTTCATGGGTGAATTCTAACCAACACTTAGAAAAGCATTAAAACCTCTCCCTCTGAAACTATTCTAAAAGATTGCACAGGAAGGAACACTTCTGAACTCACTTTATGAGGCCTGATACCAAAACCAGACAAATATATTACAAAAAAAGAAAACTTCAGGCCAATATCAAAGATTCACACAGAGGCAAAAATCCTCAACTTTAATACTAGCTAACTGAGTTAACAAATAAATTAAAATCATCATGCATTATGATCAGGTGGGATTTATCCCAGGTATGCAAGAATGGTTCAATATCTGCAGATAAATCAATATTATACAACAGTGTCTTGGAAAAGATCCTAATACTGGGAAAGATTGAAGGCAAAAGGAGAAGAGGGTGACAGAAGATTAGATGGTTCGATGACATCATCAACTAAATGGACATGAACTTGGACAAACTCCAGGAGATAGTGAGGGACAGGGAAGCATGGTGTGCTTCAGTCCACGGAGTTTCAAAGAGTCAGACATGACTTAGTTACTGAACAAGAACAACAATACAACATATTAACCAAGTCTCATGATAAGTAATGGGATCATCTCAATATGTGCAGCAGAAACATGTGGCAGAATTTAACATCCATTTGGGATTAAAACTTTAAAAAAGTGGGTATAAAAAATAATAGCTCAACATAATAAAGGCCATATGTTATGAGCATACAGCTAACATCATACTAAAAGCTATTAATGATAGCATTTCCTCTGAGACCAGGAACAAGAGAAGGATATCCATTGTTGCCACTATTATTCAACATAGTATTGGAAATCCTAGCTACAGCCATCAGATAAAAAACAAACAAACAAACAAAAAAAAACAAATTGAATACAAATTGGAAAGGAAGAAATAAAACTGTCACTGTTCACAGATGATATCACTATCTGCAGAAAAATCCTAAAGATACCACCAGAAAGCTGCAAGAGCTCATCAATGAATTTTGGTAAAGTGCAGGATACAAAATTAATATACAGAAATCTGTTTTGTTTCTATACACTAATCATGAGCTATCATAAAGAGAAATCAAGAAATCAAGCTTATTTAAAATCACATCAAAGAGAATAAAGTATCTAGGAATAAATCTAATCAGACAAAAGTTTTCTACATGGAAAAGTAAGAGACACTGATGAAAGAAACTGAAGATTACACAAGCAGATTACACATGATGATATATCATGTTCAAGGATTGAAACAATATTGTTAAAATGACTGTCCTACCTAAGGCAAGTTACAGATTCAATGTGATCTCTATCAAAATACCAATGGCATTCTTCATAGAACTAGAAAAAATAATTCTAAAATTTGTACAAAAACACAAAAGAGCCCCCAACTAGCCAAAATAATTTTGAGAAGAACAGATTGGAGGTTTCTAGCTCCCTGATTTCAAACTATACCACAAAGCAAAAGTAATAAGAATAGTATAGTACTGATACAAAGTAGACACATATATTATTGAAACAGGGTAGATAGCATAGAAGTAAATCCACACTTATATGAGCAACACATTCTATGACAAATTAGACAAGAATATATAATGGGGAAAAGACAGTTTCTTCAATAAATGGTTTTGAGAAAATTTGACAGCTTTACATTAAAGAATCAAGCTGGAATACTCTTTATGCCTTATTAAAAAACATTAAAATGAATTAAAGACTTAAATATAAGACCTGAAACCACAAAACTTCTAGAAGAAAACATAGGTAGTGTACTCTTTGACGTTAGTATTAGTAATATTTGTTTGGATGTGTCTCTTCAGGCAAGGATTAGCAACTGTGACAATATCACTAAAATGCTTTTCCAGAGTGAGGGAAACAATCAACAAAACAAAAAGACAAATACTGGATGGGATAAGACATTTGTAAACAATATGTCAGATAAGGGGTTAATACCCAAAATATACAAAGAACTAATATAACTCAATATCAAAAAAGCAAACAACCTAATTTGCCGGGGTCCAGCACCAGCTGATCCAGGGTATTCGAAGGAGAGATGGCGTAGGCGAGGGTCAGGAAGCAACTGCTTAATTAAACGTTAATTAAGGATATAAAGAGTAATAGAATGAGGATAGCTCAGTAGGAAAATTCAGTGGAGAAAAGAGGCTGAGTAGCTTGGTTTATGCGGGAGACCAATAAAACTTCAAGACAAGAAGTTTGCACCACTTACGTAGGCCGCAGGCGTCCTTCCGTTCTCCCGAAGGAGAGGAGACGCTGAGGCCTCCCCGGTTGGATCTTAGAAGCCCAGGCATAATTAGCAAGCATGGCGGGTTCCGCGCTCCAGATGGAGACTCAGCCAGAATTTGAAAGAGAGAGCTACATGGGGAGACCAAATTTCGGTGAACAAGGCCCGCACTTTATTTTTAAAAGTAGTTTTTATACCTTAAGTTATGCAAAGAGGATAATGGGGGAAGGGGTGGAGTCATGCAAGGACAGCAGTTCCTGGTTGTAATCGAAGCCAGGCTTTCAAACTTATCATATGCAAAAGTTCAGGTGATTGACATCATCTTCTGGCCAGGAGGCCTGTTAACATTTTAAGAAACTTATTTTTCTCTAAAGGTGATTATTCCAAAGCCAGGCAACAGCCTCCAAAAAAGCATTGGACAAAGCTGCATTTTACATTTCTATACACCCATTATATCAATCAATACACCACCAAGGACGCAGTAGGTAAGGAGTATGGAGACTTAGCAGCAAACATTGGCTCAATAAGTGAAAAACCCTTCACCAATACAATTTCTAATCAATCTTTTAACTACTCAAAAGAATCTGTGTTTAGACAGTTTAGAACATCTCCTGCCTCTTAGAGTTGGGAGGCTCTGAACAATCACATGTGGCCGGAAAAACCTATTCAGGCAGTCTAGAGGATTTCCAAAGGAGTTTGTAGGTTGAAACACTGTCACACCCAGGAATTATTAACTGGAGCTGTAAGCTAACTCTTTTTTCAGAGAGAGGTAGTGGGGGACAGCCCCCCGTAAAGTCAGAGGTGTAGGTGAAAGCACAAAGCAGAAAGTAGGCAGACTCTGGTTTTGGGGGTAGATGCTCGAGAATTTCCAGGGGGACTCCTGAGGCTCGATTCTGCCTTTGCGTATGCCGAGCCTCCTTCCTCATGACCTTTGCCATGGGAGGAGTTCCTCACGCTGGCTCCAGGCAGTGATAGAATTCTAGTTGAGCTATTCCAGATCCTGAAAGATGATGCTGTGGAAAGTGCTGCACTCAATATGCTATATGCCGGCTCCCGGCACTAATTAAAAAAATGGGATGAGAACTTGAATAAACATTTTTCCAAGAAAGACAGACAGATGGTCAACAGGCACATGAAAAGATGCTTAATGTCCATAATTATCAAGGAAATGCAAATCAAAACCATAATGAGATATCACCTCATACCTGTCAGAATGCCTATTATCAAAAAGACAACAAATAAGAAGTGCTGGCAAGGATGTGGAGAAAAGGAAACACTCATGGAGTGTTGGTGAGACTGTAAATTGGTGCCGTCACTGTGGAAAATAATATGTAGCTTCCTCAAAAGTCTAAAAATGTGATTACTATATAATCCAGCAACTTCAGTCTTGTATACTTATCAAAAGAAAAGAAATACAGTAATTAGAAAAGATATATTCTACCCTAGATGGCTGGATGGAATCACCGACTCGATGGACATGAGTTTGAGTGAACTCAGGGAGATGGTGATTGACAGGGAGGCCTGACGTGTGGGGATTCATGGGGTTGCAAAGAGTCGGAAACGACTGAGCGACTGAACTGAACTGAACTGATGCTCATTGCGGCATTGTTTACAATAGTAGAGATACAGAACAGCCTAAATACCCACCAATAAATGAATGAAAGAAGATGTGGAGCATAGATTAACACAATGGAATATTACTCAGCCATAAAAAAGAATAAAGTCTTGCCATTTGTGACAATTTGGATGGATGTATGGCATACTAAGCTGAGTGAAATAAGTAAGACAGAGAAAGATAGATGCTGTATGATTTCACTTACATGTGGAATCTAAGTTCAGTCAGTTCAGTTGCTCAGTCCTGTCTGACTCTTTGCGACCCCAAGAATCGCAGCACAGGCCTCCCTTTTAATCACCAACTCCCAGAGTTCACTCAGACTCACGTCCATTGAGTCAGTGATGCCATCCAGTGATCTCATCCTCTGTCGTCCCCTTCTCCTCCTGCCCACAATCACTCCCAGCATCAAAGTCTTTTCCAATGAGTCAACTCTTCGCATCAGGTGGCCAAAGTACTGGAGTATCAGCTTCAGCATCATTCCTTCCAAAGAAATCCCAGGGCTGATCTCCTTTAGAATGGACTGGTTGGATCTCCTTGCAGTCCAAGGGACTCTCAAGAGTCTTCTCCAACACCACAGTTCAAAAGCATCAATTCTTCGGCACTCAACCTTCTTCACAGTCCAACTCTCACATCCATACATGACCACAAGAAAAACCATAGCCTTGACTAGATGGACCTTTGTTGGCAAAGTAATGTCTCTGCTTTTGAATATGCTATCTAGGTTGGTCATAACTTTCCTTCCAAGGAGTAAGCGTCTTTTAATTTCATGGCTGCGGTCACCATCTGCAGTGATTTGGGAGCCCCGCCTCCCCCTCCCCCCCAAAAAAGTCTGACACTGTTTCCACTGTTTCCTCATCTATTTCACATGAAGTGATGGGACCGGATGCCATGATCTTCATTTTCTGAATGTTGAGCTTTAAGCCAACTTTTTCACTCTCCACTTTCACTTTCATCAAAAGGCTTTTGAGTTCCTCTTCACTTTCTGCCATAAGAGTGGTGTCATGTGCATATCTGAGGTTATTGATATTTTTCCTGGAAATCTTGATTCCAGCTTATGTTTCTTCCAGTCCAGCATTTCTCGTAAGCAGGGTGACAATATACAGCCTTGACGTACTTCTTTTCTTATGTGGAACCAGTCTGTTGTTCCATGTCCAGTTCTAACTGTTGCTTCCTGACCTGCATACAGATTTCTCAAGAGGCAGGTCAGGTGGTCTGGTATTCCCATCTCTTTCAGAATTTTCCACAGTTTATTGTGATCCACAAAGCCAAAGCCTTTGGCATAGTCAATAAAGCAGAAATAGATCTTTTTCTGGAATTCTTGCTTTTATGATGATCCAGCGGATGTTGGCAATTTGATCTCTGGTTCCTCTGCCTTTTCTAAAACCAGCTTGAACATCAGGAAGTTCACGGTTCACATATTGCTGAAGCCTGGCTTGGAGAATTTTGAGCATTACTTTATTAGCATGTGAGATGAGTGCAATTGTGTGGTAGTTTGAGCATTCTTTGGCATTGCCTTTCTTTGGGATAGGAATGAAAACTGACCTTTTCCAGTCCTGTGGCCACTGCTGAGTTTTCCAAATTTGTTGGCATATTGAGTGCAGGACTTTCAGAGCATCATCTTTCAGGATTTGAAATAGCTCAACTGGGATTCCATCACCTCCACTAGCTTTGTTCGTAGTGATGCTTTCTAAGGCCCACTTGACTTCACATTCAGGATGTCTGGCTCTAGGTCAGTGATCACACCATCGTGATTATCTGGGTTGTGAAGATCTTTTTTGTACAGTTCTTCTGTGTATTCTTGCCACCTCTTCTTAATATCTTCTGCTTCTATTAGGTCCATACCATTTCTGTCCTTTATCGAGCCCATCTTTGCATGAAATGTTCCCTTGGTATCTCTTATTTTCTTGAAGAGATCTCTAGTCTTTCCTACTCTGTTGTTTTCCTCTATTTCTTTGCATTGATCACTGAAGAAGGCTTTCTTATCTCTTCTTGCTATTCTTTGGAACTCTGCATTCAGATGCTTATATCTTTCCTTTCCTCCTTTGCTTTTCGCTTCTCTTCTTTTTACAGCTATTTGTAAGGCCTCCCCAGACAGCCATTTTGCTTTTTTGCATTTCTTTTCCATGGGGATGGTCTTGATCCCTGTCTCCTGTACAATGTCACGAACCACATTCCATAGTTCATCAAGCACTCTATCTATCAGATCTAGGCCCTTAAATCTATTTCTCACTTCCACTGTATAATCATAAGGGATTTGATTTAGGTCACACTGAACGGTCTAGTGATTTTCTCTACTTTGTTCAATTTAAGTCTGAATTTGGTATTAAGGAGTTTATGATCTGAGCCACAGTCAGCTCCTTGTCTTGTATTTGTTGACTGTATAGAGCTTCTCCATCTTTGAGTGCAAAGAATTAATCAATCTGATTTCAGCATTGACCATCTGGTGATGTCCATGTGTAGAGTCTTTTCTTGTGTTGTTGGAAGACAGTGTTTGCTATGACCAGTGCATTTTCTTGGCAAAACTCTATTAGTCTTTGCCCTGCTTCATTCCATATTCCAAGGCCAAATTTTTCTGTTACTCCACGTGTTTCTTGACTTCCTGCTTTTGCATTCCAGTCCCCTATAATGAAAAGGACATCTTTTTTAGGTGTTAGTTCTAAAAGGTCTTGTAGGTCTTCATAGAACTATTCAACATCAGCTTCTTCAGCGTTACTGGTTGGGGCATAGACTTGGATTACTGTGATATTGAATGGTTTGCCTTGGAAACAAACAGAGATCATTCTGTCGTTTTTGAAATTACATCCAAGTACTGCATTTTGGACTCTTTTGTTGACCATGATGGCCACTCCATTTCTTCTGAGGGATTCCTGCCCGCAGGAGTAGATATAATGGTCATCTGAGTTAAATTCACCCATTCCAGTCCATTTCAGTTCACTGATTCCTAGAATGTCGACATTCACTCTTGCCATCTCTTGTTTGACCACTTCCAATTTGCCTTGATTCATGGACCTGACATTCCAGGTTCCTATGCAATATTGCTCTTTACAGCATTGGACCTTGCTTCTATCACCAGTCACACCCACAGCTGGGTATTGTTTTTGCTTTGGCTCCATCCCTTCATTCTTTCTGGAGTTATTTCTCCACTGATCTCCAGTAGCATATTGGGCACCTACTGACCTGGGGAGTTCCTCTTTCAGTATCCTATCATTTTGCCTTTTCATATTGTTCATGGGGTTCTCAAGGCAAGAATACTGAAATGGTTTGCCATTCCCTTCTCCAGTGGACCACATTCTGTCAGATATCTCCACCATGACCTGCCCGTCTTGGGCATGGCTTAATTTCATTGAGTTAGACAAGGCTGTGGTCCTAGTGTGATTAGATTGACTAGTTTTCTGTGAGTATAGTTTAAGTGTGTCTGCACTCTGATGCCCTCTTGCAACATCTACCATCTTACTTGGGTTTCTCTTTCCTTGGATGTGGGGTTTCTCTTCACAGTTGCTCCAGCAAAGCACAGCCGCTGCTGCTTACATTGGACAAGGGGTATCTCTTCACCGCTGCCCTTCCTGGCCTTCAACGTGGGATAGCTCCTGTAGGCCCTCCTGCTCCTGCACAGCCACTGCTCCTTGGAATCTAAAAAACAGAGCAAATACACAAACATAACAGAAAAGGAGTTTTAGATACAGAGAGGAAATATGCTGTTGCTAGAGGGGAGGTGTGGGAGGAGGAAAGAAATAGGTCAGGGACATTAAGGGGTACAATCTTCCAGACGTAAAATGTGTGAGCCATGGGTGTAAAATGTATATTATGAGGTACATAGTCAATTAACTATACAATATCTTTGTATGGTGGTATATCATAATGTATTGTGATCATTTTGAAATGTATAGAAATAGTGAATTACATGGTTTGTACCAGGAACTAGTGTAGTATTTAGGGCAATTTATACTGCAAAATGGAGAAGGCAATGGCAACGCACTCCAGTACTCTTGCTTGGAAAATCCCATGGACCCAGGAGCCTGGTGGGCTGCAGTCCATGGGGTAGCAAAGAGTCGGACACGACTGAGCGACTTCACTTTCACACATTGGAGATGGAAATGGCAACCCACTCCAGTGTTCTTGCCTGGAGAATCCTGGGGACAGGGGAGCCTGGTGGGCTGCCATCTCTGGGGTTGCGCAGACTTGGACACGACTGAAGCGACTTAGCAGTAGCAGCATACTGAAAAAACAAACAAGCAATCTTATAGTGAAAAGATCAGGTTTGTGGTTACCAGAGGCAGAAGAGTAGAGGTGGGGGAATGGGAGAATTGAAAAAAAGCACTGAGAGTGCACATTTATAAACAGGTATTAGGGATAATGTACAATGTGCTGGTGTGCTTAGTTTCTCAGTCATGTCTGACTGTTTGCAACCCCACAGACTATATAGACCGCCAGACTCCTCTGTCCATGTGATTTTGCAGGAAGAGTACTGGAGTGGGTTGTCATTTCCTACTGCAAGTGATCTTCCTGACCCATGGATGGAACCTGCATGTCCTGCACTGCAGGCAGAGCCACTTACTGCAGAACCACCAGTGAAGCCCCTGTAATGTACAACATGACTAATCTAATTACACTATGTATTTTATATATGAAAATTGTTGAGAGTAAATTCTAAAGAGTTCTTTTCAAAAGGAAAATTTTTTCTATGTCTTTAGTTCTGTGTCTATATGGGATCATGGATGTTCATTAAACTTACTGTGATAGTCACTTCATGATGTATATAAATCAAATAATCATCACTTCATGGCAAATAGATGGGGAAACAGTGGAAACAGTGTCAGACTTTATATTTTGGGGCTCCAAAATCACTGCAGATGGTGATTGCAGCCATGAAATTGAAAGACGCTTACTCCTTGGAAGGAAAGTTACGACCAACCTAGATAGCATATTCAAAAGCAGGGACATTACTTTGCCAACAAAGGTCCGTCTAGTCAAGGCTATGGTATTACCAGTGGTCATGTATGGATGTGAGAATTGGACTGTGAAGAAAGCTGAGCACCGAAGAATTGATGCTTTTGAACTGTGGTGTTGGAGAAGACTCTTGAGAGTCCCTTGGCCTGCAAGGTGATCCAACCAGTCCATCCTAAAGGAAATCAGTCCTGAGTGTTCATTGGGAGGATTGATGTTGAAACTGAAACTCCAATACTTTGGCTACCTCATGCAAAGAGTTGACTCATTGGAAAAGACTCTGATGCTGGGAGGGATTGGGGACAGGAGGAGAAGGGGACCACAGAGGATGAGATGGGTGGATGGCATCACCGACTCGATGGAAATGAGTTTAAGTGAACTCTGGGTGTTGGTGATGGATAGGGAGGCCTGGTGTGCTGCGATTCATGGGGTCGCAAAGAGTCAGACATGACTGAGTGACTGAACTGAACTGAACTGAATCATTCTGTACATCCTAAGCTTAAACAGTGCTGTATGTCAATTATGTCTCAATTAAACAGGAAGAAAAAGTATAATTGTAATTTCTTGAACTGCAGTATATTGAAGGGAAACCTTTGCAACTCTTCCATACTTTCTTTCTTCTTTTATGGCTCTGATGAGAATTAAACTTTGGATAGCAATAAATTAGATAGATTAAAAAAAGGAACTATAGAACATTTTTGGAACAAGTCATGAAGCAGGCTGGACCCAGACAGTTGGAGGCTCCTTACCACTTTCTCAGTCTTCAGAATATGTGTTTCACCCACAGTACCCACTGCCAGAGCTGTTTTCAAGGAGTTAGCCTTGAGAGAACAATGTGTTATTGAGACCATCTGGACTGAATGTGTTTCTGAGCCCCGTTAAGACCTCTATATAAAATTTGAAGATTATGGCCAGCATCTTGCACTAGCAAGATTCTATTTTTCTTGTGGTCTCTCAAGATATACCTGGTATGTGATTCCTTTGGTTATTAAACCTGCCATCTATCAATCTGGAGTGATTTGGCTCTTTGGTTTCTCCTTGCCCTTGTGTATGGGTGCGAATTTCATATTTCAGCCAGTAATTCATGAGGTTTTGAACCAACAACTGTTAAGTCTGTCCATCTACTGCAGTCACATGCACAGTGATTGGGAAGAGCCCATGAGAAAGTAGATGGATGGGCAACAACTGAGCACAGACAAAAAACATTCTCTGGGAAAGGCTGCCCAACACCAAGAGCTTGGTTTGACTCCTGTGGTGGTTAAATCTGTAATGTGAGAGGGATCCATAAGCTCTCCTACTCTAACTCCATCCATAAACATTGGCCCTACTTAACTAGCTCCCTTCACTCTGATTTCATGCTCACCAAACAATCTCGGGACTATAATTTTGTTTCCAAATAGATCTGCTTGTGGAATGCAAAAGAGTATTTTGCCATACTGAGAAGCACATTTCAGATGAACATAAGAGTTGACATTTCTCACTGAACATGAACAAACTGGGTCCCTGTTTATATTTCAGCCAGTTGTGAGTTTGGTTTGCTGGAGTCATTTTCCCTACACCTAGTCAATCCTGTGACAAGGTTGTAATAAATATACTGCACTTTCAAAGTTGAGGATTAGGACTGGGACCATGGCAACTTCCCTGTTTCTTTGGTTTCCTTGCAGTCCTTTTCTCCCTCCTTTAAGACATAGGTACTCTGAGGATAATGGTGAAGTCTTTGGATTTTTGGGTGTTTGTGAGATAGAGTTTTACTTTGCTCTTATGAATGTGCATTTCAGGGGAGAATTTCAACTTCATAGAGGATGGTAAGGGGTAAACCTGCAACCACTCCATAAATTATTAGAAAATGGATGAGAGAAGGCAGTTTAAATCTTACAGCATGGAAAAAATTATCCTGTTCCACTCCAAGTCCCAGAGGGAGAGGCAATGAGCCCAGATGGATGCTATGCATGTGGTAGGTTGCATTGTCCTTGAGGTTTGGCATACTCAAAGATAATCTGCATAGACTCTTAGGGCCTGTGGAGGCCTACCTTCACAGTAGTTCATTCTCCAGAGGAATGGAATGCAGGAAAGAATTCCAAGAAGGGAAATAGGTGTGCAAATCCTGTGAAGCACAGTCAGCATCTGCCAGTTTGGTTGCAGTACAGGATTTTTCAGAGGAATTAGAGAGACACAATCACAGAGGAAACTTGGGATCAGATTTTAAAGGATTATAAATAGCTAAAGAGTTCAATGTCTCCAAAGAGTTCTAAAAGATCACTCTATGGAGTCTTAAGTGCAGATTCTAGAAGTCTTCTACTTCAGTCTCACTGTATATAATGTAAAGAGCATGGGGGAGGATGTATGATACTGTTGTGATTATATATCCAACTGGTCAGTGGCAGAATAGGAACAATTCTAATTTCTGCAGCATAATCATTGTTTAATTCATAGTAAATACCTTTAAAGTCAAGTGACTTTCCCACAATGCATGCTCAAAGTCCACTTAGTCGATTGTAATTTGAGAATTTACAGAGAGGGGAAGTGGACATATTTATTATCCTTCACCTCAACTGTCCTTCTAGTTTTCATGACTGACTACATGTCTCCCCTGAGGCAGGCAGCACTCAGATTTGCAGTGACATTATGTGGTTGAAACTTTGGGCTATGTTGAAGTCTGCACAAAGAGAATTGGGTAGTCTTCACCAACCCCAGTCCATGGACTGAAGATCACATGGAAATCAATGATGAAACTTAAGGATGAAGACTGGAGAAGCAGAGGATGAATATGCTGAGTTTCCTGATCCCAGGAATCAGCTGACAGTCTATATTTATACTATTAGCTCAGTAGATGAGAAACTACCTTGCCAAGTCTTACTACCTATAGGATTCTAAGACTGAGTCCTAGTGAGAATAATGACTGCCACTGAATGGTATTTCAACCAGAGAGTGGAGAAGTAGATTCAATAAGCAGAACACAACAGAGAGCAAGGAACTCAGAGCCACAATCTTTTGGTGTTCTCTTCATATCCCCTGGGATGTGAGCAATCTGAACACAAAAAATGTCCCATTAGCAGTGAAACTAACTTCTTTCTTGTCTTCCAAAATGGAGCATGACTTTGATTAGGTCAGGGACCTGTCTATATTGTTACCACTATACCCTCCAAGAATCAGGTGTAAGGCCTGGCACATAGTAAACAATAAAAGTTGGTGAGTGAGTAAACAAATGAGGGGCCACTACTTTATTTTTTTTCCAGGTTTTATAGAGATGAAATTGATACACATCCCAGGCTTACCAGGTGGCACAGTGGTAAAGAAACCACCTGCCAGTGCAGGAGGCAAAAGAAACTCAGGGTTGATCCTTGGGTCAGGATGATACCCTGGAATAGGAAATGGCAACCCACTCCAGCATTCTTGCCTGCAAAGTTTCATGGACAGAGGAGCCTGGCAGGCTACAGTCCATGAGGTTGTAAGGAATAGGACACGATTGAGCAACTGAGGACACATGCACAGAATTGATACACATCACTATATAAATTTAAGGGATACAGAAAAATGGTTTGACTTACATATATTGTGAAATTATTATAGCAGTAAGTTTAGTTAACATCCATATTCCCATAGATAAAATAAATATAAATATTAAAAGACTTTTCTTGTGATGAGAAACCTCAGAATTTACTATCTTAATAACTTTCCTATATCATATAGCAGTGTTAATTATAATTGTCATGTGGTACATTACATCCCAGTACTTATTTATCTTATAACTGGAAGTTTGTACTTTTTGATTGCCTTCCTCCAATTCCCCCTTTTCCCACCTCCATCTCTGGTAACCACAAATCTGATCTCTTTTTTCTATATCTTCTTTTTAATATTCTACATACAAGTGAGATAATACAGTATTTGCCTTTCTCTGTCTGACTCACTTCAGTTAGCATAATACTCTCAATGTCCATCCATGCTGTTGCAAGAGGACTTTCTATTTTTTTAAATGAATGAATAATATTCAATTGTGTGTATGTGTATCTCAAAATTTCTTTATTTATTCATCAGTGGACACTTATTGACCTATTTCTATGTCTTGCTTAAAAACATAGGGAGGCAGATATCTTTTTAAGCTTGGGTTTTCAATCCCTTTGGATATAGTCCCAGAATTGGAATTTCTGAATCACATGGTAGCTTTATTTTTAACTTTTTGAGCATCCTCCACACTATTTTCCAAAGTGGCTATGCTGGTTGACAACCCCACCAAGAGTGCACAAGTGTTCTTCCTTCAAATCCTTGTCAGCACTTTATTCATGCCTCCTTCTCCCCATTCTCTCCCACCCCAACAGCAACATCCAGAGTTTCTTTTTTTTTTAATGATTTTTTCTGTTTATTTTTAATTAGAGGATAATTGCTTTACAAAGATGTGTTGGTTTCTGCTGAACAACAATGTAAAACAACTGTAAATATATATAAATAACCTCCCTATTGATCCTCCCTCAAGCACCTCTTTCCACCCCTCTAGGTTGTCACAGAGTGTCAGACTGGGGTCCCTGTGTTATATAGCACCTTCCAACTAGCTGTCTGTTTTACACACAATAGTGTATATATGTCAGTGCTATAACCTTCCCATCCTCACCTTCCACAACTGTGTCTTTAAGTCCATTCTCTACATCTTTGTCTCTATTCCTGCCCTGCAAATAAGTTCATAAGTACCATTTTTCTAGATTCCATATACATACATTAATATATTTACTTTTCTCTTTCTGACTTACTTCACTCTGTCTAACAGGCTCTAGTTTCATCCACTTCAGTTCAAGTGACTCATTTTTGTTCCTTTTTATGACTGAGTAATATACCACAACTTCTTTATCCATTCACCTGTCATTTAGGTTGCTTCCATGTCCTGGCTATTGTAAATAGTGCTGAAATGAACACTGGGGTACATGTGTCTTTTTGAATTGTGATTTTCTCTGGATATATACTCAGTAGTATTACCGTGCAATTGCACTCATTTTACACGCTAGCTAAGTATGCTAAAATTCTAAAGTAATGCTAAAATTCTCCAAGCTAGGATTCATCAGTATGTGAATTGAGAACTTCCAAATCTTCAAGCTGGATTTAGAAAAGGAAGAGGAAGCAGAGATCAAATTGTCAACATCCATTGGATCATAGAAAAAGAAAGAAAGTTCCAGAAAAACATCTACTTCTGCTTTATTGACTATGCCAAAGCCTTTGACTGTGTGGATCACAACAAACTGTGGAAAATTCTTAAAGAGATGGTAATAGCAGACCACCTTACCTGTCTCCTGAGAAATCTGTATTTCTCAGGTGAGGAAGCAACAGTTAGAACTGGACATGGAACAATGGACTGATTCCAAATTCGGGAAGGAGTCCCTCAAGGCTGTATATTGTCACCCTGCTTATTTAACTTATATACAGAGTACATATGTGAAATGTCAGGCTGGATGAAGCACAAGCTGGAATCAAGAGTGTAGGGAGAAATATTAATAACCTCAGATATGCAGATGATACCACCCTTACGGCAGAAAGTAAAGAACTAAAGAGCCTCTTGATGAAAATGAAAGAGGAGAATAAAAAAGCTGGCTTAAAACTCAACATTCAAAAATGAAGATCATGGCATCTGGTCCCATCACTTATGGCAAATAAATGGAGAAACAATGGAAACAGTGACAGACTTTATTTTCTTAGACTCCAAAATCACTGCAGATAATGACTTCAGTCATGAAATTAACAGATGCTCCTTGGAAGAAAAGCTATGACAAACCTCAGTTCAGTTAAGTCACTCAGTTGTACCTGATTATTTCCCACTTCATGGACTGCAGCATGCCAGGCCTCCCTGTCCATCACCAACTCCTGCAGTTTACTCAAACTCATGTCCATTGAGTCAGTGATGCCATCCAACCGTCTATGACAAACCTAGACAGCATATTAAAAAGCAGAGACATTGCTTTACCAACAAAGTCTATATAGGCAAAACTGTTGTTTTCCAATAGTCATGTGTGTATGTGAGAATTGGATCATAAAGAAGGCTGAGTGTCAAAGAATTGATACTTTTGAACCGTGGTGTTGAAGATGCTTGAGAGTCCTTTGGACTTCAAGGAGACTGAACCAGTCAATCCTAAAGGAAATCAGTCCTGAATATTCACTGGAAGTGAGAGGGTAACAGGCAGGAAGGCCAGGGGTCTCCAAAGGGAGGAATAGGCTTCAGGCGTCAGACATTTTTATCTCTCTTAAGTGGCAGGAGGAAACAAACTAGCGATATTTTTTCCTTCCCTATACAAATTTAAAAGGAGGTTTCTCTTAAAATACTGTGTTGCCATAATGACACCTGGTTTCACCTGAAGTTAACTATTCTCAAACCTTGAGTTAACCAGTGCATTTTTCTTATGGAAATGTTTGTCTTAAGCTATGTTAATGTACTATGCATTTACCCCAAACTCTGTCTTCAAGTTGATTCTGCCTAATGGCTCAGAATAGACTTGACAAACCAGTATGTTATACTCAGACATTGTTCGCCTAATCTATGTAAATGAAACTATTTGTATGGTAATCTGCCCTTCTCCAAGATTCAAGTCAATCGTTTTATGGCCAGGGATGACTCATCTGGTGCCAAGATTATCCCAAAATACATATTACTAATGAAGGGTCTGGTGCCATTCTGAGTTTTAAGACATTCCCTTCCTTTATTAACCATCTGCTAGAATACACAGAAGAACTGTACAAAAAAAATCTTCACGACCCAGATAATCAGGATACTGTGATCACTCATCTAGAGCCAGACATTCTGGAATGTGAAGTTAAGTAGGCCTTAGAATGCATCACTACAAACAAAGCTATTGGAGGTGATGGAATTCCAGTTGAGCTATTTCAAATCCTGAAAGATGATGCTGTGAAAGTGATGCACTCAATATGCCAGCAAATTTGGAAAACTCAGCAGTGGCCACAGGACTGGAAAAGTCAGTTTTCATTCCAATCTGAAAGAAAGGCAATTCCAAAGAATGATCAAACTACCGCACAATTGCACTCATCTCACACGCTAGTAAAGTAATGCTCAAAATTCTCTATGCCAGGCTTCAACAATATGTGAACCATGAACTTCCTGATGTTTAAGCTGGTTTTAGAAAAGGCAGAGGAACCAGGGATCAAATTGCCAAAATCCACTGGATCATTGGAAAAGCAAGAGAGTTCCAGAAAAACATCTATTTCTGCTTTATTGACTATACCAAAGCCTTTGACTGTGTGGATCACAATAAACTGTGGAACATTCTGAAAGGGATGGGAATACCAGACCACCTGATCTGCCTCTTGAAAAATCTGTATGCAGATCAGGAAGCAACACTTAGAACTGGACATGGATCAACAGACTGGTTCCAAATAGGAAAAGGAGTACGTCAAGGCTGTATATTGTCACCCTGCTTATTTAACTTATATGCAGAGTACATCATGAGAAACACTGGGCTGGAAGAAACACAAGCTGGAATCAAGATTGCCGGGAGAAATATCAATAACCTCAGATATGCAGATGACACCACCCTTATGGCAGAAAGTGAAGAGGAACTAAAAAGCCTCTTGATGAAAGTGAAAGTGGAGGGTGAAAAAGTTGGCTTAAAGCTCAACATTCAGAAAAGGAAGATCATGGCATCCGGTCCCATCACTTCATGGGAAATAGATGGGGAAACAGTGTCAGACTTTATTTTTCTGGGCTCCAAAATCACTGCAGATGGTGACTGCAGCCATGAAATTGAAAGACGCTTACTCCTTGGAAGGAAAGTTACGACCAACCTAGATAGCATATTGAAAAGCAGAGAAATTACTTTGCCAACAAAGGTCCGTCTAGTCAAGGCTATGGTTTTTCCTGTGGTCATGTATGGATGTGAGAGTTGGACTGTGAAGAAGGCTGAGCACCGAAGAATTGATGCTTTGAAACTGTGGTGTTGGAGAAGACTCTTGAGAGTCCCTTGGACTGCAAGGAGATCCAATCAGTCCATTCTGAAGGAGATCAGCCCCGGGATTTCTTTGGAGGGAATGATGCTAAAGCTGAAACTCCAGTACTTTGGCCACCTGATGTGAAGAGTTGACTCATTGGAAAAGACTCTGATGCTGGGAGGGATTGGGGGCAGGAGAAGGGGACGACAGAGGATGAGATGGCTAGATGGCATCACTGACTCGATGGACGTGAGTCTGAGTGAATTCTGGGAGTTGGTGATGGACAGGGAGGCCTGGCACGCTGTGATTCTTGGGGTCGCAAAGAGTTGGACATGACTGAACTGAACTGAACTGAGTGACTATATAACATCCAGCTGAAGACTATCAGGGGGGTACTCTTTCTGACCCCTTCTGATGCCTATGTCAGAAGCTTTCTCTATCTCCTTTATACTTTAATAAAACTTAATTACACAAAAGCTCTGAGCGATCAAGCCTTGTGTCTGGCCCCAGATTTAATTCCTCTCCTCCGGAGGCCAAGAATCCCAGCGTCTTTTCGTGGTTCAGCAACAACCTTTCAGAAGGACTGGTGCTGAAGCTGAAACTCCAATATTTTGGCCACGTTATGCAAAGAACTGACTCACTGGAAAAAAAAAAAAATTGATCCTGGGAAAGATTGAAGACAGGAGAAGGGGATGACAGAGGATGAGATGGTTGGATGGCATCACCAACTCGATGGACATGAATTTGAGCAAGCTCCAGAAGTTGGTGATGGACAGGGAAGCCTGGTGTACTATAGTCTGTGGGGTTCAAAGAGTTGGACACGACTGAGCAAATGAATTGACTGATACCCAGTAGTGGGATTACTGGGTCATATGGTAGTTTCATTCCTAGTTTTTTAAAAGGAATCTCCATACTGCTCTTCATAGTGGCTGTTTCAGTTTACATTCCCAAAACAGTGCAAGAGGGTTCCCTTTTCTCACATCCTCTCCAGCATTGTAGATTTTTTGATGATGGCCATTCTGACTGGTGTGAGGTTATATCTCATTGTAGTTTTGATTTGCATTTCTATAATAATGAGAGCTGTTGAGCATCTTTTCATGTGTTTGTTGGCCATCTGTATATCTTTGGAGAAATGACTGTTTAGGTCTTCTGCCCATCTTTTTGAGAAAAATAGAGAAGACTCAAATAAATAAATTTAGTAATGAAAAAGAAGTCACAACAAAAAACACAGAAATACAAAGTATCATAAGGCACTGCTATGAGTAACTATATGTTAATAAAGTGGACAACCTAGAAGAAATGCACAAATTCTTAGAAAAATACAACCTTCCAAGACTGAACCATGGAGAAATGGAAAATATGAACAAGGCACTGGGCCAGGCTCCCTGAGTTATATGGTAGCTTTCCTCTAGTTACCTATTTTACACACAATAGTGTATATATGTTAATGTTTGAATATTTATTTTAAATAAAGAAGCAACAAATAAGAATATAAAAAACAAACATGAACAGACCAATCCTAAACACTGAATTCAAAAGTGTCAAAAATCTTACAACCAAAAAAAAGTCCAGGGCTAGATGGCTTCACAGGTGAATTCTATCAAATTTTTAAAGCAAGTTAACACCTATCCTGCTCAAATTCTTCCAAAAAATTGCACAAGGAGAAACCCTCCAAAACTCATTCTCTGAGGCCATCATTACCCTGATAACCAAAACCAGAAAATGTTGTCACAAAAACAAAAATTATAGGCCAATATCACAGATGAACATAGATGTAAAAATCCTTAACAAAATACTAGCAAATACAATCCAACACAACATATAAAAACAATAATACACCATGATCAAGTGGGATTTATCCCAGGGATGCAAGGTTTCTTCAATATGTGCAAATCAGTCAATGTGATACACCACATTAGCAAATTTGAAAGATAAAAGCCATATGATAATCTCAATAGATGCAGAAAAACATTTTGACAAAATTCAACATCCATTTATGATAAGAACTCTCTGGAAAATGGGCATAGAAGGAACTACCTCAACATAATAAAGAACATACATGACAAACCCACAGCAAACATTATTCTCAATGGTGAAAAACTAAAAGCATTTCCTCTAAGATCAGGAACAAGACAAGGGTGTCCACTCTCACCACTATTATTCAATACAGTTTTGGAATTCCTAGCATAGAAACCTAGAAACCAGAGAAGAAAAAGAAAGGAAAGGAATTCAGATTGCAAAGGAAGTAAAACTCTCACTGTTTGCAGACAGCATGACAATATACATAGAAAACCCTGAAGATATCACAGAAAATTATGAGTTAATCATTAATTTAGTAAAGTTGCAGGATATAATATTAATACACAGAAATCACAGCATTTGCTGTCACTCTTTCTAATAATGGGCATTCTAACAGACATAAGGTGATATCTCATTGTAGTTTTTATTTTCATTTCCCTAATGACTAGTAGTCATATACAGATGTGAGAGTTAGACCATAAAGAAGGTTGAGCTTTGAAGAATTGATGCTTTTGAACTATGGTGCTGGAGAAGACATTTGAGAGTCCCTCAGACTGCAAGAAGATTGAAACAGTCAATCCTAAAGGACATAAATCCTGAATATTCATTGAAAATCAAATGATGCTGAAGCTCCAATACTTTTGCCACCTGATGTGAAAAGCCAACTCATTGGAAAAAGACTGTGATGCTGGAAAAGATTGAAGGCAAAAGAAGATAGGGGCAACAGAGGATGAGGTGGTTATACAGCATCATCAACTAACAGACATGAATTTGAGCAAATGCAGGAGACAGTGAAGGACAAGAAAGGCTGACATGCTGTAGTCCATGGGGTTGCAAAGTTGGACACAACTTGGTGACTGAACAACAGCAATGATTAGTAAGGTTGAGCATATTTTCATATACCTGTTCACCATTTGTATATCTTCTTTGGAAAAAGTCCTAACCCACCTGGTCTTTTGACTATTTTCTCAATAGGATTGTTTGCTTTTTTTTTTGCTATTGAATTGTGTGAATTCTTTGTATATTTTTGGTATAAACCCCTTATCAGTATTGTTTGTAAATATTTTCTCCCATTTCATAGGTTGTCTTTAATTTTGTTGATTGTTTCTTTTGCTGTGAAGAAGCTCTTAGGCTTGATGTAGTCCTTCTTGTTCATTTTTGGTTTTGGTGCTTGTGCTTTAGGTGTCATATCCAAAACTCCTTGTCAAGACCCACATCAAGGAGTTATTATCCCTTTGTTTCCTTTTAGAAGTTTATGGTTTCAGGTCTTACATTTAAATCTTTGATAAATTTGGAGTTAATTTTCATGTATCTACCACTTTCTTTTGGCAACATCCTCTGTTGTCTCTTATGTCTTCTAGTATTTCATTTAAAACATATACAACTGATCCTATTAGAGCTTGTTCTTCTTCTACAGTGAGTTTTCCTAGAAAAATCATTCTAACACTTTAGATTTCACTGCTACTATTTATGGTTTCTTAGACAAATTCTAAGAAATACTGATAAAATTCCCCTTGTCAACTTAAATGCCTCAAGGTTATCTTTTTGTGGAAGAGATTTGTAAAGTTTGTGAAATCTGTGCAAAATTCCCATTACAAATTATCCAGGTCTGGTCAAAGGGACCAAAAAATCCCAGGAAGAACCCATAGGAATTTTTAAAAAGTTTAACTGTCATGTCTGTTTTTTAAGTAGACAAGTCATATAGACATTGAGTAATTTTCATGACATGCCTTGGAAAAGGCAGAATATAGCCTAGTTTCAGCAGATCAATAATCACATTTACAGTTAAATAGAAAGTTAACATTTGGCTTTAAGGAAAAACCTTAAAAAAGGAAACTATATGTTAGCTTTTGAGACAGAAATGAGAAGCAAATAGAGATATAGGCCTTGGTAATCAGAGCCTTGGATATTTAAATAAAAGCATTTATCTGTGTCAACTTTACTATGCTTCAGATATTTCTACCTTTTTTTTTTTTTTTTTAAACCAGGAGTTCAACCTTTTGACGGATCTGGTTCTCCATGATTATTTTTGTGATTTTTCCCAGTCTCTACTAAAGGTCTTTATGACTCATAATTTAAAATCAGGGTGGATTAAAACTAAATTTGAGATTCACTTTTGGAGTAATTTCAGAATGTAAGATTTAGATCCATCTAACACTCATGGAGTTTCTTCTAGGTACCAGGCATCTTCTTAAAACTGGGAATAAAAGGGTGAATAAGACAGACATGATCCTTGCCCACAGAATTTATAATTTAGCAAAAATAAGACATACAAACTCACAATTGAAAGCAGATAAAGCAGAAGGTCCCTAGAGAGGGAGATCCAGGCATGGTTTTCTTGACATCAGTTCAGTTCAGTTGCTCAGTCGTGTCCAACTCTTTGTGACCCCATGGACTGCAGCACGCCAGGCTTCCTTGTCTACCATCTCCCAGAGCCTGCTCAAACTCATGTCCATCGAGTAAGTGATGCCATCCAACCATTTCATCCTCTGTTGTTCCCTTCTCCTCCCGCCTTCAATCATTCTGAGCATCAGGGTCTTTCCCAGTGAGTCAGTTCTTTACATCAGGTGGCCAAAGTATGGAGCTTTACCTTCAGCATCAGTCTTTCCATTGAATATTCAGGACTGATTTCCTTCAGGATTGAGTGGTTCAATCTCCTTGAAGTCCAAGAGACTCCCAAGAGCCTTCAACAGCACAGTTCAAAAGCATTTGACACTCAGCCTTCTTTATGGTCCAATTCTCATAAGATACAAGGCAGAGGTTCCTAGGTTTCAATCCTGTGTGATTAAAAATTTTAGAAAATCCAAAGCTGAAACTCTCTTTGTGCATCCTTTTGGAACGTAGGTTGTTAGAGTGGAAGAGAAAATGTGTTCTCCCCTGAAACTCAACTGTTCGGAGCATCTTTCCTATTATTTACACAGAATACTCTGGGCAGTCCTTTGCTGTCAGCCTATATATTTAACATCATCCTTTCTTCTCTTCCCTTTACCAATTGTATCTCAAAAGAGATGAGAATGGGCTTCCTTCACCCACTTGCACACTTGTATACTTCCTTGTCAATAAAGTTACTGGGTATCTGCTTGTTCAAGGAGCATCAGATTTAGAAACCCCAATGGGGATGTGTGTTGCTGATCCTGCTTGTGACCCCAGTTGTCTTGTAGTTCACACTGTTTGCTGAACCTGGGGTAGGCAAGGCAAGAGCTAAGAGGCAGGAAGGAGACTGGAGGGGCCATAGGAGCTGCAGACACATTGAATCTCTCCTGGCTGGTGCAGCAGCCGTAACAGTATTTTCTCCTAGCTGTCACAGTAGCTGTAGCAATAGACGCTCTATATTCTCTCCTCTCGTGGCTGACCCAATGCACACAGCCGTGACGCAGCAGTAATACAGGCGTATTGCACAGAACAACCCGTGACCAAACGAGTATCTCGTGACACACATGCTCAGTGCTGTAAGTGATCTCAGCTGTTACACAGTCATCATTTACAATATGTGGGGTGAAAGGGCCTGAACACACCATCTTGTCTAATTTGCTTCTCCCTACAGGATGCAGCAACCTATATTTACAGAGGCAGAATAAAGAGTGTAACTTCCTCAGCAGACTGAAAGTCAGACTCCGCTCTGCAGTTGAACTGTCTTGAGGCCTCAACAAAGCATTTAGTGTCGCTTTCCTCCTTGTAAATAAGGTTGTTGGGAGGATTACATGTGATCATGTATATAGCACTCTTCCTGGCTTAGTAAATATTAGTTGCTATCAACTGTGGAGTTGCTCTAATCCAGTATTTAATTCTAGTCTAGGGGCCCCCATCACATCAAAATCTCCAAGCCCATCATACAGCACTTGGTTTGGATTTCTCCACTGTCTTCTCTCTTTCTTTGAATTAAAAGTATTTTATTTTCAGTTACATATCCAGTAATTTTTTTGAGAACTTTTTAAAAAAAAAAAAAAAAAAAAGACGTATCTTTAACAGCAGCATACGCCAGCTCATCTCCCAAAACAGACTCTGTCTTTGTGAGACACAGATTTTTTTCCCCCGTAGGGGGTGCACCGTTCCTGGAAGTACTGCAATACCAGGTCGATGCGTGGAGTGGACGGAGCAAGTTCCTATTCCAACTCCCTGCTCCAAAAATCCATTTAATATATTGTCCTCGGATAGAGGACGTATCAGATATTAAACTGATAAGAACAGATACTACACTTGATCTTAGCCAAAAGGCCGAGAAGCGATGAGAACTTATTTTATACTATAACTGGATAATGTACTGCAGAATATTTTAGAATCTTATATTTACTTTATTTCATTCAAACTTCAAATTACTCCTTGCACGTGGCACTATCATGGGCATCTTACACCTGCTAATCATAAAAACTTAGAGAAATTAAATGACTTGCCTAAGGCTATACAGATGAAAATTGGAAGAGCTGGGATTCAATACATACAGTTTGTCTGATATTATACCAATTCCCACTATACTAAGTTGACTTTCCTGATGCTACTGTAGGAGAGGAGTGTGGAGAAATAAACTTTCTCCTTAAGTTTGACTCAATGATAATGTGATTACTTTTCAAAAATTCTAGGTTGTGTTGACATCATGTGGTCATGGTCTAAGTCACAAAGAGTTGTGTTTTTAAAATGGCCTTCACATTTTGACTTTGGTTCTTTAGAGTACTATCATGGGAATAACTTCTTATCCATCTCTACTTTCAATAGATACTCAATTTTGTCCAAATATCTGTCCTGGCTCCACAAAACCATATAATTTTAAGGAAAGCTGACTCTTCCCCAATTACTGAGTTGACATGGTTAGTTTAAAAAAGGGAAATTCTACCATACATTGACATGAATCAGCCACTGGTGTGCATGTGTCCCCTATCGCAAAGCCCCCTCCCACCTCCCTCCGCATCCCATCTCTCTGGGTTGTTCTAGTGCACCGGCCTTGAGTTCCCTGTTTCATGCATCAAACTTGGACTAGAGATCTATTCACAGATGGTAATTAGCCTCCAATTAAAATAAATAAATTTTAAAAATTAAAAAGGGCAAGTCTACTCTTTTTGCTAGTTCAGGAGTAAGGAGATGTGACTCTATTCTGTCTGAGACTTAAGGAGAAATTTGACTGCCCAAGAACCAGAAAATACATTTTAAAAAATTAAAAGAAAAAGAAAAAATAAACTTCATTATGAAGAAAATCGCATTTAGAACAAAACCTGGTAAAAATTGTAAATGGAAATGTATAAAAATTTTTTTACAGAGTGGTTTTTGTGGATCATAATTTTTATTAGATAAAAAATATCACTGACATCATTTGTAAAATAAAATACAATGGAAATGAATTTATTACAGGAAATAATTCTGAACTTTGCCATAAGTTTGGAATTTTTCTCCTTTTAAAGGAAATTTGTTGGAAGGTTGAGGTAAGTGCTCACTCCCTCATCTCATCTATACTGTGTTCTCCACTTTTAGGTTAAGTGTGATCATTGCTTGGGCTCATAGTTAGAGATGACACTCTTTTATTGTCAGATGTAAACTGTCTTCCGGTCCAGGGGATCATAACTGTGAGGGCTCTGTTAATAAAAGTCTCTAGTTTAGCCAGTTATTGCAGAATGATTTTTTTCATGGAGTACTTATTCTCAACATTCAAGAAATCAGTAACATTGTCATTTTAATATCTTCTTTTTTTATGGCAGATGCCATAAGCATTATTTCCTTCCTCTTCTAGCATACGGCCCATTATGCAGATATAACTTGAACTAAGCAAAATTGTAGGAGATATAAATAAATAATTTTGCATTTTCCTCATAGGACAAATGACTAAATGCTAATTTGGAATCTGGCAAACTTGGCTGGCTTGTTAGAAAATTTTAGAATAATGTGCCCTCTTACTGCAATTCATGCCATTTATTTCGTTTTATATGGCAAAGCCCCAAATGAATAAATGAATTGTGCTTCCCCTAATGCTATTTTCTAGAAAACAGGAAACTTATGTGTGACAGAGGCAGAAATTTAGTGTTACTTCCACTGACTGAATCCTATTTTTCATTTATATATCCTACCATACTATGTTGAAATGATTTTATTTCTACAAGTTTGTCTATGTGATGACCTAAGATATCACCTGTGATGTTTCATGGAGTACTTTGTTCTATAATCTTTAAAGTGCTTCTATTTTTAGCAGGCTCAAATAGACATGGGTATTGGTGGATGCTGAGAATTTTGTGTATACTAGAATATCTGCATTAAACTCACTCCTTTCCAAAGTAAGAGTTACTATATTATTCACTGATTCATTTGCAGTTATTTCAAATATTGGAGGACTAGTTAGCATTTAAAAGTTAAATAGTACAAAGTAGAAGTCTGGTATTTTCATTTCTAGAACTTCTACTTTTGGTCCAAAAATTATTTTTTAACAAAGATTTACTGAATACCAAGTATGTATCAGCCACTGATCTAGGCACTGGATGGCAAAAGTGGAAAAAACAAAGCCCATGTTCTCATGCAGCTTTTATTCTGGCAAGAAGAGAAAGATGATATATTTGAAAACTCATAAATGCATTACATTTTAGGTGTGCTTTGGAAAAATGTAAACAGAGTGGCCATTATGGGAGGTGTTGTTAATTTAAAAGACTAGTCAGAGAAGGTGTCTCTAATAAAGGGACATATAAGATGAGTGACAAGAAGTGGATTTGGCAACTGAGAAGCCAGGTGACTGCAAAGACTATCTATGTGCAGAATTGATAGTCAATTATTGTCTGCAGATGTTGAGTTACATGCTTCGGGCCTGCAAGCCCTGTACTTGCCCAGCCTCAAGAACAAAGAAAGAGCCTGTATTTGGTGATACAGACATTGATGGCTTAATGGACGGGGGCATCTCATATGTGTAAAGCAAGGTCCTGGAGCAACACCCCTATGTGTGTAGCTGATGGTGGGCAGGCCATGGCAGCAGTCTTTGCTACTGGGTGGGGAGGTGTTTCCAGTTATAAAGGGAATTGATGATTGATGTGAGCATGGCTTGTTGGTTACCAGGGAAACCAGCAGATGAGCATGCTGCAGAGGAACCTTCCCCTCACCACTCCTTCGATAAGTTATCATGGTGGAGATGTTCTGATCTCAAATTTAGAAAAATCATTAGCTGGGGTTAGGGGCAATTATGTGGGCATTTAATTGATGAGACTCTCTAAGAGGGAAGGTCAGTCACGAGGGTAATGTGTAGGTCAAGCAGGGGCTGGTCAGGCAGGGAATGTACAGAGAGCAAAAGAACAGCCATCTTGGAGACAGTGCTGACCACACAACAGGTGTAACAGTCTTTTACCACTGACTGGTCCCTTTTCATACCAGTTGTTAAATATTTCAAAAACTTTCCCATGATGGTATTAAAAAAGGAGCAAAAGGTACTAAATTTTTAAAAGAATATTTCTGTAGAAGAACACAGGGAGACAGGTGCTTAATTCTTCCAGGAACAAAGGGGAGGAGCTGGATGTGAAGGCAACAAGGAGGAACAGGTGGAACTATAGTTTAATGGCTTGAACTTCAAAATAGTTGAAAGGTTCTAGGAAGGAGGTCAGAGAAGGCAATGGCACCCCACTCCAGTACTCTTGCCTGGAAAATCCCACAGATGGGGGAACCTGGTGGGCTGCCATCTATGGTGTTGCACAGAGTCAGACATGACTGAAGTGACTTAGCAGCAGCAGCAGCAGGAATGAGGTGGAGATAATGGTTCTCAAGTGGCAATGGGCAATAAAGTGAATAAAGTGGATGGCCTCACCACCTCCAGACCTAGTGAGATGAGTAGTGTGGAGGAGAAAAGATGCCACTCAAACTGGCTACATGCAAAGTAGCATCCTTAGAGGAAAGCAGATTTTATTTAGATGGGGGAGGAGGGAATATTCAGAGGAGAAGTTAAGGATAAAGGATGTTTTGTCAATGACAGGTGAAGAGCCTAAGAGGATATTTTACAGTACATAATACTAGCAGGTCTGAGAGGTCAGCAAGTGGTGAAACCATCTCTCATATTAAAGAGACATACAGACTAAGAAGTGAATAAGAGCCCAGGTGATGGGAGATCAACTAAGGAGTGCTCAGTGATATTGGGCAGGATGTGATGTTGGGCAGGATGTGATGTTTCCTGAAGGCTCATCATGGTGAGTGTGGGGCAGACAGAAAGTGTTATCTCTCTGGGCTAGGCATAGCTCGCTGGCCTCTTGGTTCAGTAGTGGTAATGGTGAAGTGAAGGCAGTGGATGTACAGTGGCATTTGTAGGATGTGTGACTATGACCACTCTCTATGAGTAGTATCTAATGCCATAAGTGAGCACCCCGTAACCAATTAACCAGATAAGTACCATAACTCTGTTTCAATTATATACATAATATAAAAACATGTGAGTCAAAAAGGGGAACTTCAACTAGTTATTCAGATGGTTTTGAAATATTCAGATAGTTTCATTATGTTGCACAAAACATTTGTATAATGTTCTGAAAATTTAACTTTTGATCTAATATGCTTAATATTTTAAAGACATGTTATGGGCTACTTTGGCTAAAATTATGTATATCTGGTATTCTGTAGATGTTAGATTACTACTTTATAGGAAGCAGATCCTATATGAACTTAATTCTTGGATATCATTAAAACTCTTCAATGTATCTAAATTTTTTCAGATGGATAAACATAGAAATTGTAAGAGTTTGTTTTCTGGAATCACCTTTTCTGGATAAGTGAAGTTGATCATTTAGCACCTTTACTCTATACATCATGTTCAAGAGCATTTGGACAAAAGAAGAAAGAGTATCAAATAATGAAAGGTCACTGGATTAGATATTTACCCCAGTGGTGCAGGACGATGGCTTCTCAGGCTAGCCAATCACTGCACAGATGAGGGAACACATGGCTAAGGCCACAAGTCACACTATTGGTACATGTGGGTCCAGATCCTGGAATCATGGATGACTGGATTTTATGTTTCCCTGAGATTTGGAGCAGTAATCTCTTCATAACCCAATCAAATATTTTCCATTTGTCTGTTAGTTCAACACTTCAAGAATTTGCTGTGTGAAATCTGAAACTGCCCCCCTACCCAGAAGATAGGGAGAGACTGAAGACAGAGACAAATCAGTCCAGATAGGCTAGTAGCAGGTTTAATAAGCAAGGGAGGGGACTTACATTTGAGACTTGTCTTCAGTTCGGTTCGGTTCGGTTCAGTTCAGTTCAGTCGCTCACTCATGTCCAACGCTTTGTGACCCCATGGACTGTAGCACGCCAGGCTTCCCTGTCCATCACCAACTCCTGGAGCGTACCCAAACTCATGTCCATTGCGACGGTGATGCCATCCAAACATCTCATCCTCTGTTGTCACCTTCTCCTCCCACCTTCAATCTTTCCCAGCATCAGGGTCTTTTCAAAAGAGTCAGCTCTTCACAAAGTATTGGAGTTTCAGCTTCAGCATTAGTCTTTACAATGAATATTCAGGACGAATCTCCTTTTGGATGGACTGGTTGGATATCCTTGCAGTCCAAGGGACTCTCAAGAATATTCTCCAACATCACAGTTCAAAAACATCAATTCTTCAGTGCTCAGCTCTCTTTATAGGCCAACTCTCACATCCATACATGACTACTGGAAAAATCAAGTTTTGACTAGATGGACCTTTGTCAGCAAAGTATGTCTCTGCTTTTAAATATGCTGTCTAGCTTGGTCATACTTTTCTTCCAAGGAGCAAGTGTCTTAATTTCATGGCTGCAGTCAACATCTGCAGTGATTTTGGGGCCCCCCAAAACACAGTCTGTCACTGTTTTCACTGTTTCCCCATCTATTTGCCATGAAATGATAGGACCAGATGCCGTGATGTTAGTTTTCTTAATGTTGCACCTTAAACCAAATTTTTCACTCTCCTCTTTCACTTTCAACAAGAGGCTCTTTAGTTCTTCTTCATGTTCTGCCATAAGGGTGGTGTCCCTGCATATCTGAGGTTATTGATATTTCTCCTGGCAATCTTGATCCCAGCTTGTGCTTCATCCAGCCCAGGGTTTCTCATGATGTACTCTGCATATAAGTTAAATAAGCAGGGTAACAGTATACAGCCTTGACGTACTCCTTTTCCTATTTGGAACCAGTCTGTTGTTCCATGTCCAGTTCTAACTGTTGCTTCCTGACCTGCATACAGATTTCTCAAGAGGCAGGTCAGATGGTCTGATATTCCCACCACTTTAAGAATTTTCCACAGTTTATTGTGATCCACACAGTCAAAGGCTTTGCCATGGTCAATAAAGCAGAAATAGATGTTTTTCTGGAACTCTCTTGCTTTTTCCATGATCCAGCGGATGTTGGCAATTTGATCTCTGGTTCCTCTGCCTTTTCTAAAACCAGCTTGAACATCTGGAAGTTCATGGTTCACATATTGTTGAAGCCTGGCTTGGAGAATTTTGAGCATTACTTTACTAGTGTGAGATGAGTGCAATTGTGCAATAGTTTGAACATTCTTTGGCATTGCCTTTCTTTGGGGTTGGAATGAAAACTGACCTTTTCCAGTTCTGTGGCCACTGCTGAGTTTTCCAAATTTGCTGACATATTGAGTGCATCACTTTCACAGCATCATCTTTTAGGATTTGAAACAGTTCAACTGGAATTCCATCACCTCCACTACCTTTGTGCATAATGATGCTTTCTAAGGCCCACTCGACTTCACATTCCCGGAAGTCAGGCTCTAGGTGAGTGATCACACCATCGTGATTATCTGGGTTATGAAGATCTTTTTTGTACAGTTCTTCTGTGTGTTCTTGCCACGTCCTCTTAATATATTTTCCTTCTGTTAGGTCCATACCATTTCTGTCCTTTCTCGAGCCCATCTTTGCATGAACTGTTTCCTTGGTATGTCTAATTTTCTTGAAGAGATCTCTGGTCTTTCCCCTTCTATTTTTTCCCACTAATTCTTTGTATTGATCACTGAGGAAGGCTTTCTTATCTCTCCTTGCTATTCTTTGGAACTCGGCATTCAAATTGGTATATCTTTCCTTTACTCCTTTGCTTTTTGCTTCTCTTCTTTTCTCAGCTATTTGTAAGGCCTCCTCACACAGCCATTTTGCTTTTCTGTATTTCTTTTTCTTGGGGATGGTCTTGATCCCTGTGTCCTGTACAGTCACCAACCTCTGTCCATAGTTCATCAGGCACTCTGTCTATCAGATCTAGTCCTTTAAATCTATTTCTCACTTCCACTGTAGAATCATAAGGAATTTGATTTAGATCATACCTGAAAGGTCTAGTGGTTTTCCCTACTTTCTTCAATTTAAGTCTGAATTTGGCAATAAGTAGTTCATGATCTAAACCACAGTCAGCTCCTGGTCTTGTTTTTAATGAATATATAGAGGTTCTCCTTCTTTGACTGCAATGTATATAATCAATCTGATTTTGGTATTGATCATCTGGTAATGTCAATGTGTAGAGTCTTCTGTGTTGTTGGAAAAGGGTGTTTGCTATGACCAGTGCATTCTCTTGGCAAAACTCTATTAGCCTTTGCCCTTCTTCATTCTGTACTCTAAGGCCAAATTTTCCTGTTACTCTAGGTGTTTCTTGACATCCTACTTTTGCATTCCAGTCCCTTATAATGAAGGAAAAAGATTTTCACATATTTTTTGGGTGTTAGTTCTAGAAGATCTTGTAGGTATTCATAGAACCATTCAACTTCAGCTTCTTCAGCATTACTGGTCGGGGCATAGGCTTGGATCACCGTGATATTGAATGGTTTGCCTTGGAAATGAGCAGAGATCATTCTGTCATTTTTGAGGTTGCATCCAAGTACTGCATTTCACACTCTTTTGTTGACTACAATGGCTACTCCATTTCTTCTAAGGGATTCTCGTTCACAGTAGTAGATATATAAGTCATCTGAGTTAAATTCACCCATTCCAGTACATTTAAGTTTGCTGCTTCCTAAAGTGTCGAAATTCACTCTTGCCATCTACTGTTTGACCACTTCGAATTTGCCTTGATTCGTGGACCTAACATTCCAGGTTCCTATGCAATATTGGTGTTTACAGCATCAGACCTTTCTTTCATCACCAGTCATATCCACAACTAGGTGTTGTTTTTGCTTTGGCTCTGTCTCTTCATTCTTCCGGAGTTATTTCTCCATTGATCTCCAGTAGCATATTGGGCACCTACTGACCTGGGGAGTTCATCTTTCAGTGTCTTATCTTTTTGCCTTTTCATACTGTTCATGGGGTTCTCACGGCAAGAATAGTGAAGTAGTTTACCATTTTCTTCTCCAGGGACCTCATTTTGTCAGACCTCTCCACCATGACGCATCAGTCTTGGTTGGCCGTACATGGTATGGCTCATAGTTTCATTGAGTTAGACAAGGCTGTGGTCCATGTGATCATTTCAGTTAGTTTTCTGTGGTTGTGGTTTTCATTCTGTCTGCCCTCTGATGGTGAAGGATAAGAGGCTGATGGAAGCTTCCTAATGGGAGAGACTGACTGAGGGGGAAACTGGATCTTGTTCTGATGTGCGGGGCCATGCTCAGTAAGACTTGTCTTAGGCAGTTGCAAGATGAGTAGATCTCTGAACCCACCTACTAGAATCTTAAAAGTTTATATAGACTTAACAGGGTTTAGTCACATATTCAGTCCAGATAGTCTCAACCACACATTGGTCTCTCAGAGCTTCAGTTTTGAAAAAGGCTCCCACTGTGGGGACAGAGGGGAGAACATATATTCCAAAGACAGGGGAGGTTGTGAGGAGCCTCTGACTGTCTGGGTCCAGCTTGATGATCAACCTGTGGTCATGTGCTCTCATTGACCTCTGAGGGCATTGTCTTCAAGTTGTTTCTGTTCCCATACAAGGGTGCAACCACAAGAGTTGAGAAGGACAAGTCTCAGGCAGTTTATGAAGAACCTGTAAAGAGTTTTGGGTTCTTCTCCTCCTAACCAGACTGTGCTCTAAGCACTGGAGTGAGAGTTAGCAAATTGAGGAGTAGGTTGGCATTTGCTTAGTAGAGATTATATTTGTTTCTTCTTAGTTTTCTCAAATGTCAAATGAATGGATAGGTGCAGATAATCTCCAAGGCTTCTGTTAGCCCAAACAGTAGGTAAACCTGTAAAAACCTTAGGAGTCCAAAAACTATCTTCAGTTTTACTGTTGATGGACCAATAAGCATCTCTGAAATGTTTCACTTAAAATAGGTCTTTAGTTGCAGCCTGTGAAGAAAATAATTTCAAACTCATACAAACATTTGTTGGAGTTTTATTAATACATAGATATCAAAACAACCAGTTGATATGCACTTTATTCAATCCCTGGTGGGGGAACTAAGATCCCACATGCTGCAGGGCATGGCCAAAAAAAAAAAAAAAAAAAAAGAAAGACCTACTGCTGAGTTTCCCTGAGCTAGCCTCATTTCTGTGTCTTTAAAATGTATTTGTTTGTTAAGTTTCTTGTATTTTGTTAAATACTTGTGTTCTGCCAATAAAATCCATTTGCTTCAGAAGAAAAAAAAAAAAAAAAAGAATAAATGATGACATATCTGGGATTTCCCTGGCAGTCAAATGGTTAAGAATTTGTGCTCCCAAAGCAGGGGGCACAGGTTCAATCCCTGGTCAGGGAACAAAGATTCTGTGCTGCATGGTGTGGCCAAAGAGAAAAAAAGAAAGAAGACAGAAATGACACAACCTTATGGATTTAACTTTTTTAGTTTTATTTCACCAAGGAGACAATGGCAGTTTACTTCTGCAGTTACTTTAGGTAGAAGCCTATCAATAAAATCCTGCGCTTTCCCCAGTGGTTATGCAATCCTAATAATTAAATCTACACATCTGCTACATAACAGCAGATTCAAAGTCTAGCAATTTACATGGAAGAAAACAGATGTCATTCTGGTATAACCTCTTCCCTTTCACCATGAGTGCTGTGAACACTGCACACCCTGCAGTGATTAATCTATCAAAATACTCTGCTCCATTTACTCCATTTTATTACATCCTGTGTCACAGGAGATAGAGCAGCTGTTTCTAGATAGAAAGCAAAGAACTGGTACAAAAATAAAGCCTTATCTGAGTAGGTGCAGCAAAGAAATGTCCCTGAATTATCAGAAAAGGGAGATCAAGTGCCTACAATGGGATGATTTTTCAGAAGCTCCAGTGCAACTACTCTTTCAATCAAGAGCATACATGGTGGATGATCTGAAATGTACACTACATAGATGCATTTTCTCTTCACAGAAAAATACTGAAGTTCAAAACTCAAGTTCATGTCCTTTGTTAAACATCTCAAACTGATACAAAGAGTGAGTTCTTTCCTAATTAACTGGTCATGAAATAAAATCCCACCTCAACAGGGAAAAATACATGTGAGATCATCCAAATTCTTGAAACTTATGTCAAGTGGTTTAGATAGAAAAAAGCTGGGTTTATTATTCAAGTGAAATTTATTTGGTTATGAAAAGTGTTACAAAAGAGAATATTAAAAATCTGTTGGAATGAGTTGTCAAATGGATTTCCATCCATTGCAATGAGATATATGAAGGACAACAGGTGGAGAGATTTTAACAATTATATGTTTTTAATTGCATTATTAGGAGGAAAAACTGTATTTCACTAGATGAGCAACTCAGATTTTGACCAGCATAAGTATCCCTTGGAGTGCCAAAGCCCCCAGGGAATCTGATTCAATGAGTCTAACACATAAATATCAGGAATCTAAAATTTTAAGAGGCCTGCTGGATAATTCTGATGCAGGTTGTCCTAGGACTCATAAGAAACAATGTTTAGATAACTGTACAAATATAGGATCTTTGTCAATGAAAACAATAAATACCCAATCTATAATAAGAATAGAAGAGAGATTTTGTGTGTGTGTGTGTGTGTGTGTGTGTGTTTGCACCAAATTGAGGATGATAGCTTGGAACACACAGATTCAAGAAATATTTGAGTTGCTGCAGCAGATGATCCTTTGCCTGAAATACTGCAAAATGTTAGTTGCTCAGTCATGTCTGACTCTTTGTGACCACATGGACTGTAACCACTAGAGAATTCTCCAGGCAAGAATACTGGATTGGATAGCCATTTCCTTCTCCAGAGGATCTTCTCTACCCAGGAATCGAACCTGGGTCTCCCACATTGCCGGCAGATTCCCTGAGCCTACCTAATTTACCTGCTTCCATCTTTGCCTCCCTATAGCCTATTCTTTACAAGGCAATCAGAATATTTTTGAGATGTCAATCTGATCATCTTATTCTTCTGTTTGAAACCATTCAGTGGCTTCCCATCTCATTTAGAGAAAAAGCTCAGTTCTCACCATTATCTGCCAGGCTGTATGACATGGTTCCTGTTTCCCTTCTCACTTTATCTCCTCATCTCTGCTTCCCTCCATCCAAACTGGCTTCATTACTGTTCCTGGAACTAATATGACTAAACTGACTATTTCATCTACCTAGAAAACTCTCTCCCCATGTATTTCTATGGCTTTTTCCATAACCTTCTCCACGTATTTGTTCAAAAGTGAAACCTTCCCAAACCACCCTATTTACCACTATAAGCACCTTCTCCCTGACTTACCCTGTCTGCTTTCCCATTTTATTTTTACATATAGCATGTATCACTTCCTATACTATAAACTTTACTTATTATTTCTATTATGGTTGATTTAAAAGTCGAGATCATCTTTGTAAAACAAAAACAATTTGAAAATAATTTCATTTGATATATGATCAAGACACTTCTTTCTTCAAATTGATCATAATACATGATATGCATAAAGGGCTTAAAAAGTGCTAAATGTTGTGCTTTACATATACTACCTTGTTTAGTACTTATAAATTATCACGAAAAATTTGTTATAATTATTATCTCTATTTTGCTGGTGAGAAATGATGAATACAGAGGTCAAGTGACTTGTTCAAGGTCACACAGCTATTAGGCTTTGGTTCTGGGACTCAAGAGCAGGGAGTCTTCTCCAGCCTCTGCTTTGACAATGCCCTGGATAAATAACCACTTGAAGTTACACAATTAATCAGTGAGTTGCTGTGTTCAAAATATTGGCCACTTGATGACTTAAAATTACTTTTAAACAGATGTGTGTCAGATGCAGTCAGTCCTTGATTCACTTTTCAGATAATTCTTACCACCCCCTTCTATTTCTTCTGTTCCTAAGATTTATCTCTTGAATTGCTAAGTATTTATCTCTATTTTCTACATTTTTGACTGCTAGAGGCTAATCAAGTGCATGCCTTATCTGAGTAAAAATTTTATAAGTATGTGTAATAGGCCTATTGGCTCTTTCCAGTTTAGTCCATTTTCTTTTCTTCTATAGAAATAACAGCTTGGCCTCAAATAAGCTTTCAAGGAGACCCAGATGGTGAATAGTATCCATTGTTTTAATAGATCCATTGTTCAATTTTTAGAAGCTTTCAGTCTGGTCATTAATGAAAGCCAGTAAATTGCTTTACTGTAGTGAAGTACTGTCAAAAGACCATTTATAAATTGTGAGGATTTTAATTTTTTAATTAAATTTAAATATGATAATGAATGAAGAGAAAGGTGCACCAGCTCATGATTATAGGAACTTGTAAAAACACAAAGATGAGAGAAAAAACATGAAGGTTATCAAGGTACTTATAATTTCAATGAACAGGAGCCTCAAGAGCTCAATGTAAAGGGTCAGTGTAAATGATGACCATTATGTCTTAACCTAGTTTCCTTGAGTTATTTTTAATCTTTTGACTTATACTGTGGAGGTGTGTTATCTATTCGAGACCAAATCTTTTACTGAGTTCAAATTCTGATTGAGGTCATCAGTGATTACAGGAGCACTCATAAATAATATTCCCTATATTCTGGCTTAAGATTAGGATTTTGAGAGTCCATTAATAATGGTTATATTTTATATTCACTATAAAATATAGTGGATAGAAGCAAGGTTAGACTGTCCTGAGGAAGACAGAAAAAAAGTGTATGTACTGACTTTGGGGTAACCTGGAGAAAGTTAACTGAAAAACTGGGTAAGAGGCACTGAAAATAACAAATAATTACTGCAAACACTATATATTTATTCTGATATTCAACTTAACTCTTATTTGTGTGACAATACTTTAGCTTTTGAAATTATTTTGGAACTTGAAGTCACTTATGTGAGCATGTAATTATACTCTTGGTGTGATCTGATCTGTAAACTTTTTAAGCAGTTATTTTTTCTTCAGCAATAATTCAGTACTGTCTGCAAAATAGAACCATAGTAAATCTCAGAACATGAATTCATAGATAAAACTGGGCCTTAATAAGAGTTGCATATACTGTGCAGTAGATAATATTATTGTCCACCAGACAGTTACTCACCTTTTTCTCCCTTCTAATATAATCTTAGTTTGGGTTTCCACCTCTTCTATTTTAGGGAAAGTTGACTCCATTCTAGAGGAGGTGCAGTCTTATTACTCTAAGTTATTTAACATATAGACTTCCTTTGAAGACTTGCAGTGATGCAAGGTTAATATATGATTTATTTTGACCAATCAAGTTTTAGAAAAGGCCATTTATTCCATAAGTGTAGGAGAGGCCTTTCTCTTTCTTGTTCAATTACAACGAGAAAGCATGAAGTTCTAATAGCCAAAGACGGCCAACTTGAAATCATGAGAGATAATTTTAAGATGAAGCTGATATTGTGGGTAGTTGAATAGAGGGACAGAAAGAACCTGGATCCTTGATAACAGAATTGATTTGGTTAAACTGGACAAAAGTGCCCATACTTCTGGATTTCTATTAATGTTAGATAATCAATATCCTAAGTGTTTCAACCAGTTTGAAGTTATATTTCATGCTATATGCAGCTTGCCTTAGCTTGGACTGCTATAAAAAAACACTATAGACCGGGTGGCTCAAAGAACAAATATTTATTTCTCAGAGTTCTGGAGTCTGGGAATTCCAAGATCAAGATGCTGGCAAATTTGGTTCTTTAAAAATAGGGCCCTCTTTCTGGCTTGTGGAAAGCTGCTTTCTTTCTGTATCCTTCCATGGTGGAAGAGGAAGCTCTGGTGTCTCTTTCTCATCTTACAAAGACACTAATCTCATCATAGGGGATCCAGTCTTTATTATTCAATTAATGACCTCCCAGAGGCCTTACCTACTAACAGCATCATATTGAAGATTAAAGTTCTAGCATATGAATTTTGGAGATCATTCAGTCTCTCACATTCTTTCTTGGCCCTTCAAAATTTATATCCTTCCCACACACAGGATACTCATTTCATCTCAACACCTTTAAAAGTCTCAATTGGTTCCAGTATCAACTCTCAAGTCCAAAGTCCCAGGTGTAATCCAAATACAGCCATTCCCTTGATAACCAAGAAGGTATTGCTTCCAGGACTCCCTCAAATACCAAAATCTAACTTCCTTATATAAAGTGATATAGGGTTTGCATATAACTTGCACTTATATACCTTAAATAATCTCTAGATTACCTGTAATACCTAACACAATGTAAATGCTATGCAGTAACTTGTAAATATAGTATAAATGATATATAAATAATTGCTGCCACACAGTGAATTGAATTTTTGGGTTTTGAAGCTTTCTGAAAAAATTTTTTGATTGTTGTTCAGTTGGTTAAATCTGTGGGCACAACCTATGGATGCCAATGGCTGACTGTATATCTAAATCAGATATGACTGAGACTACAGGGATGATTCATCCTGAGGGAAATTTCCTCTCCAGTCTATGAAACCAGATAAGTGATGCACTTCCAAAATACAGTGCATCCAAAACACAATGATGGGACAGGAATAGAATAGGTATCGTTATTTCAGAAGGAAGAAATCAGAAGGAGGAAAGGGATAACATGTCTGAAGTGAGTCAAAAACCTAGCAATGAAAATGCCATTAGATCTTAAGGTTGGGGAATAGTTCTCTTGGGATTAATGCTCTGCCTTAGGGAGCTGTGGAGGGGCAGTCCTGCCCCTGCGTCTCTGCTTGATGGGGGTCATGCCTCCAGGATTCTGCCAGGCTGGGGTCAAGCCTACAGAGCTTCAGGAAGCCCAGCCTCTGCAGCTCCAGGGTCACTGCCCTTTCATGTGTTGAAATTGAGGTGATGTTTCTATCCTTAGAAACCCAGGAGAGAGCCCTGATAATTGCTTTTGGAATCTCTTCCTGTGTTTTGAAGAGTATTGCTTGTTTGCGATTGAACTGCTCTCTGATCTGGTCCTGTAGGATCTAAGAAGTCTGACAGTTTTCCTGGTGCTATACACAGAATATTTGTTTCTCCCCAAAATTCATATATTGAGACCTAATAACCCCCAATGTGATGGTATTTGGAGGGCAGAGGCTTTGGGAGGTAATTAGGTCATGATGGTGGAGCCCTCATGATGAGATTAGTGTCCTTATAGGGCCCTCAGAGCTCTCCCTCACCCCTTCTGCCATATGAGGTTACTGTCTATGAATGAGGAAGTGGGCCTTCACCAGATGCTGAATCTGCCAGGGACTTGATCTTAGATTTCATGGCCTCTAGAACTATGAGAAATAAATCTGTCTTGTTTATAACACACCCAGTCTATGGTGTTCTGTTTTAGCAGCCCAAACTGACTGGGACACTTTTTGTCCTATTTGTATTCCCTTCAGTTCAGATTGGCAGTGTTTCCATTGGAGTGGCTGATTAAGTCTGTGGTTCATACCCATAACTAAACTTTATATCAAATCATTATTCTGCCACATCCTTGGTATTCTATGCAATATGGATAATCTGAGAACTTTTCAAGCCTTTTTGTACTGATTCCTTTGTTCTTAACAATTCCTTATTAAATTCTTTCTCCATTCTCACACTTTACTGTGATCAGTCAGGAGGAAATAAACTACTCCTTCAAGACTTTGCCTGAAATCTCCTCAGATAATCTGTATTTTTCATCACTCAAAAGTCCTGCCTTGTCTGTCTGACTTAACTTCACTCACTATGACAATCTCTAGCTTCATCCACATTGTTGCAGATGCATTATTTTGTTATTTTTAATGGCTAAGTGATATGCCATTGTATATATGTACCACATCTTCGTTTCACTTATTCATGGAATATAAAAAATGGTACAAGTGAAACTTGTTCATAAAACCAAAACAGAGTCACACATATAGAAAACAAATTTATGGTTACCAGGGGGAGAAGCAGGGGGAGGGAGATAAGCTGAGAGATTGGGATTGACATATACACACTACTCTGTAAAAAATAGATAGCTAAAAAGAACCTACTGTATAGCACAGGGAAGTCTGCTCAATATTCTGTAATGACCTATATAGGAAAAAAATCTAAATAAGAATGGATCTATGAAATGTATAATTGATTCACTTTACCTATAGCAGAATCTAACACAACATTGTAAATCAACTATACTACAATAAAAATTAATTGAAAAAAATCCTGCCTTCAACAAAACACTGGAACATGAGCACAATTCAGCCATGTCGCTTGTCCATTCATTATAAGGACTGCCTTTCCTTCATTGTCAAAAAGCATGTACCTCATTTCCATATGACTTCACCAGAATGACTTTTTACCATATTTCTCCCAACATTTTATTCATGATTATTTCTGTATTTCTAAGAAGATGGAAGATTTCACTACAGCTGTGCTCTTTTCTTTCTGAGCTCTCACCAGAACCACCTTTAGCAGTCCTTTCACAGCAATCTCTGCTTTCCCCTACCCACCACCAGTCCTGAAGCCACCTCTACATTTATAGATATTTGTTTCAGCACCACCCCACTTTTTAGTCTCAGTTTCTATCTTAGTCTCCTTGGGCTGCAAGAACAAAATACTATAGACTGAGTGGCTTAAATCAATAGGCATTTCTTTTCTCATAATTCTGGAAACTGAAAGCCTAAGATCAGGGTGCCAGCAAAGTTGGGTTCTGATAGGGCCTTCCTTTTAGCCTTCAGATATCACCTTTGCACTGTGTGCTCACATGGCCTTCCCTCTGTGTGTTCATGTGGGGAGGAGTGAGAGAGAAGGAGGTGTTGGGGGGCTGGTGAGAGACTTTTATAAAGGTACTAATCTCATCAGGGAAGCTCCATCCTCATGACCTCATCTAAACCTAATTACCTCCCAAAGGCCCCATCTCCTAATATCATCATATTGTGATTAGGGCTTCAAACATGAATTTTGGGAGGACACTAATGTTCAGTCCATAACACAGCTAAAACATCCTGTTATATAGTAAAACTTATTTCTGAAAGCTGTAATTAATATTTCTCTGGCCAAAAGAGATACATTTATAGTTGATTTGGATTCTTATCCTGCAAATGGTAGCTCAAAGCCTTTGCTCTAGATTTCTGTAAATATTGAGAGGCCTGATATCGTTGCTTTTTGACTCAAAAGTTTCTGGTTAAGTAAGTGCATAACGTTTATCACACCATATTGATCCATGTGTGGAAGGTCATGCCTCTTAGGACTTCCCACAAAAGAATTCATTTATTCCAAGTATTCATGAGCAATACAGATTTTAGTAAAGCTTTAATAGCAGAGAAGGATAAGGAGGTTACATTACAACAATGCAAACCAGTTTATTACATATTTTATATTTTTTGACAAGTAGTATTTGCTTTTGAGAGATGTATGGTAAATAAGTGCAGGTGTATGGTTTGAGTACATGTGCATATGTGAGTTTATGTGTGGGTCTGTGTGTGTGAGTATACATGCTTGGTCCAATAGTTACTTATTAGAAAAAAATTGGGCAGATTAAACAAGCTCATATACAGGTCACTATTAGAGAGCTTGAGTACGTGACCTGATTTGGAGGGTGTCAAAGCTTGGAATGCCAAAACAAAATACCACAACCTGGATGGCTTAGACAACAGATATTTATTTCTTACAGTTCAGAAGTTTGGGAAGTCCAAGATCAAGATGGATGCTGCTTCATTTGCTGGCAAGAGCTCTTTCCCTGCTTTTCAGACCGTCACTCTCTCACTCTATTTTCACGTGGTGGACAGAAAGAACTCTACTCTCCCTCTTCTGACAAGGACACTTCCCTCCCACATCTAAACCCAATCACCTACCAAAGGCCTAAACTCCAAATACCATGGCATTGGAGATTAAGGCTTTAACATATAAATTTGCAGGGGGCATATAAACATTCAATCCATAACAAAGGGCTTATGCTTGGCTTTGAGACTTGGAGTTCCAAAGCCACCCATCTTTCGCCACAACTTGAGATGTCATGGCCATCATCAGGGATACAGATGGAAGCCCCTCCACACCACCACATTAGTACAAACTGCATTAAAAAGGCTTAGGGAAGTGTTCTGTATGAATACAAAGGAAGGGGACAGGGAATGCAACTTGGAGCAGGATCAGTCCTTCTTTGCAAGGAATGAAGTTTCCTAGATGGTGGAAGGAGCTTTGCATGGTGGTAAGGGGATGTTAAATGAAGGAAATACTTGGGAGAAAAGCAAAAAATTAGGAGTAGAAAATACTTTAGATCTTTATGAGCTTGCCTAGTGGTTTTGTAGAGAATAAAAGGGCAGAGTGCTACACACTGACCTCTATCCAGCGTTTGCAGAGAGAGAGAGAGTAGTGTCCAAATAAGAGTCAGGGTCCCAGAGTTTCAGATGATGAGCAGCAGTAGATGAGTGGTGGTCCGTGGCCAACCTGGGAGAAATTCTACCCCGGAGGAGCTTCTGAGTAGACCTTTTGGGAGAACTTAAGGCAAGCCTCACTTTTCAGAGAATTTCAGAAGAGGTTGATCCTTAAAGTGGGAAGTGGGGGTGGAAATGGATATCAATGCTTGTGTTATATTTATATATAAACTGGATGTGAACAGGGTTCCCTCGAATTTTTATTCCTGAGGGAAAGAGTCTTTGCTATGACACATAAGGTAATTTTTATTGGGATAAACACTCAGAGTCTTTTTTGTACTCTTAAAAGAAAGGAGAGGGGAGAGGGTACTTCAAGTCATTTCAGCCTGTAATGCAAGTCCTTTCCTTGGAAAACTGCATGTCTTCACAGGAGATAGTTCATACTCTAGTGTCAGTTGGGCCATGCTGAGAAGCACACTGAGGATCTCTCCACTAGATCAGAGCTTGGAAATCTTTTTTTGAAAAGAGCCAAATAGCAAATATTTAGATATTTTAAGCTATATGATCTTTCCTGCAACTCCACTCAACTCTGCCAAGATAGGAGGAATTAGCCATGCTAAGTCACTTCAGTTGTGTCCGACTCTTTGTGACCCCATGGACCATAGATTGCTAGGCTCCTCTGTCTATGGGATTCTCCAGGCAAGAATACTAGATAATAGTAATATTTAAGTCAAAGACTGTTGTTACTGGAAGGGGGACCCCTTATGCACCTAACAGTAGGATCTTATCTCAAACTCCAAAATGAATTGTCTGCGGAGACATTTGTCGTGTACTGATAAAGCAAGAGATTTTATTGGGAAGGGACACCTAGGCAGAGAGCAGGAGGGTAAGGGTACCCAGAAGGACTACTCCGCCAGATGGCTCACAGTCTCATAGTTTCCATCTAATCATTCTAAATGACCATTCATTCTGACTCAGGGTCTTTCTTGGTGGTACCTGCCTTGCTCAGCTAAGATGGATTAACAAGGAGGATTCTGAGAAGTTGGTAGGACCTGTGGTATCTCCTTTTGACCTTTCCCAAATTCTTCCTGAAGGTGGTGACTTGTTAGTTACATATTCTTTACCAGAATCTTCTATTATAAAATAACTCATGCAAATGGTTACTATGGTGCCTGACCATGGTGGGTGGTTTCAGTGTTTCCCTTAACATTATGGCTATGTTCCAACAGAACTTTATTTATGGATGCTGACAGCTGAATTTCATGCAATTTTCATGTCACATGACATTTTCCTTAATTTTCTCCAACTATTTAAAAATGATTTTTAACTTGTTAGCCACTCAAAAATAGGTGGTGGGCTACCTTTGGCCTGCAGACCTTAGTTTGCTCACTCTTGAATAGACTTAGCAGATAACAGAAAGCACTGGCCTCTCTCCTGTGAAAAAAGGTGAGTGCCAATCTCTTTCTTCTTCTTTTTTTTAAATTGGAATATAACTGCTTTGTAATGTTGTGTTAGCCTCTTCTGTATGATGAAGTGAATTAGGCATATGCATACCTACATCCACTCCCTTTTGGACCTCCCTTCCGCCCAGTGCCCATCCCCATCCCACTCCTCTAGGACATCACAGACCACCAAGCTTAGCTTTGCGTGTTTTACAGCAGCCTCTTATTACCAGTTCAGCCTCTTCACCTTTGACAGCAGCTTCTGTTAATCAAGTCACATGAAGGGTACATCCTTCTCATAAAGACAGGCATTAATTTTCCTCTGAGAAAATGCAAGCTGGTCTGGTAGTGAAGGAAAGACATTTTCCCTATCAGCTTGGGTTTCTGTGTTTTGTCCTTTGTGAACAACAGACTGCCCCATTATTATGTTGGGAAGCATTTTGCTCTTCCTTGCCAGACCTGAATCTTGGCTGAATCACAAGAACAACCACTCTGGTTTTCAATGACTATTCTTTTTGGTGCCAGGAAGAATGGTGCCAACTATGATTAAATTATTTTGATTCTTGGCCTCTGACTGATGGAGACAATGAGGGTGGTTTTTGCCAGTTCATCTCACCACATACATAATTTTTTTTTTAACAAAAATAGCCTTATTTTGCATATGTTACTTTGTAGTCTAAGAAAAACAGTTGACAGCATAGCTGATATAGTCTCATATCATCAATAACATTATTTTAAATGGCCATGCACTGAATAATCATAAGTTGCAAAGAATTTGACCAAATTCTTTATTGTTGACTTTTAAATAGTTGCCAATCTTAATATTATAAAAATTGTGTAATGAAATTCTTTTCAGATAAATTTTTGTGTAGCTTCATTTTTTTTTTTAAAGGATGAATTCCCAGGAATTGAATTGCTTGAGTAAGCATATATATTGAAGGCTTTCGATTAGTATCACAAAAATACACTGTAGAAAAAATCATCTCAATTTATATTCCCATCAGGAATACATGCAAATTTCAATTTCTCTGTACATTTGCCATTAAATTTTAATTTCTTGGGGAATCTAAATGGTTTAAATAAAACTTTGTATTTATATATCTTTCTCAATGTTGTGAATACTAATGTGACAGGAACACTGTCTTCTTTATTGTTTATTTTCAGTTCCTAGCACAGTTCCTGACATATAGTATGTAATAAATACAAGTTCAACTAAAAGACAAGAGAAAGAATAGACAATATTGGCAATATTTAGATATGTACTTTACATATTTTCTCAATTTTTCAGAGTGATTAATTTGTTGCAAAATATGATCTGATTATACTTATGAGATCTGCTTTTCCAGCTCTATGCTTGCTAGTGTTCTTTTTCTAAATATGGCTTAAAATGTAGGTTAATAACCAAAATGATTGTAGCATAACATGGTTTTGAATCTTTGTTTTTGATATTTAGAGAAAACCTTTTGTTTCTATAATCTTTATACTGCTGATAACCTCTGTCTCTCTTTGTCTCTGTCTGTTTACAATCCAATTATGTAGTCCATTGGATCAGGTATATAGAGCTTTTATTTGGAATGTGTGTATATCCAAAGACTTCAAAACATTTTCATTTTTTGAATACTTACACAGGTTAGATAGCAGAAAAGATAAATGACCTTGGACAAGCAATAAATGGAAATATCCTTGTTGTTGATCGAGTGTAATTAGGATTTTGCTTTCATAATAGTAGTTGCAGCTGTGCATTCAAATGAAGAAATGCCTGCAAGGGCAAGATGCTCTCTTTAGATTGATACCCTACTGCTACTAGATTGTCCTAGTTGACTTATAGACCCTGTAGTGTTGAGTAAAATAATTGTCTATTTACACAGACAAAGCAATTTCTGACTCCAAGGTCACTTGCAGTTTACAAGAACATTTTTGAAGTTTTACAGAGACAGCACTTAGATGAGAGCTGTGTGAAAGAATTATAGATTCTTTACAGAACATTTTCAGGTGGTCCTCCATATCCATTATGGGTTTTGTAGATTTAAAATGTTTGCCTAAAGAAGCCGTTATTGTTTTATTCACTGATGTATTGCAAACATACAAGAACAATACCTCATCTCTGCTGGTCACAATGCGTAAAATTAGAAGTGATTTTAAAAACCTGAAAGATTCACAAATCTGTTGAAATTAAACAACATGCTCACGAACAACCAATGGGTCAATGAAGAAATCAAAAGAAAAATTAAAAAAAAAAATTGAAGCAAACAAAAACGAAAACACAGTAGACCAAATGTATGGTATACTGTATAAGCAGTTTTAAGAGGGAAGTTTATACCTATAAAAGCTTACATTAATGAAAAAGAAAGATCTGAAACAACCTAACTTTGCCCCTCAAGGAACTAGAAAAAATGAGCCAGCCCAAAATTAGAAGGAAGGGAACAACAAAGAGCATAGCTGAGATAAATGAAATAGAGAACACAAAAATTAATGAAACTCAGAGCACTTTTTAAAAATATATAAGCCAAATTAATAAATATTTAGGTAGGCTAAGAAAAAAGAGAGAGAAAAGTCTAAATATAATTATAAATAATTGAGGACCCATTAGAGCTGATACCAGAAAAATACAAAGAATCATAAGAGACTACTATGAACATTTATATGCCAACAAATTAGTTAGAGGAAGCAGATAAAATCCTAGAAACATCCAATCGATTAAAATTGAATCAAGGAGACATGGAAAATCTAAATGCTCAATAAACAGTAATTACTACTCAACATAGAAAAGTTCAGGACCAGATGGCTTCATTGGTGAATTATATCTAACATTTTAGAAGTAAAGTTGATTCTTCTCAAATTCTTGCCAAAAATTCAAGAGAAGGGAACACTTGAAAACTCATTTTATGAGGCCAGAATTGCCCTGATACCAAAACAAATTAAGGACATATAAAAAAAGAAAATTGCAGGCTAATATTTCTGATGAATATTTCTTATCATCTTTGCATGTTGAGATGCAAAAATTCTCAACAAAATACTAGCAACTTGAATTCAATAGCACATTTAAAAGATCATGCACCATGATCAGATAGAATTTGTTCTTGGGATGGAAAAATGGTTAAATGTGTGCAAATCAATTTGTGATATATCATATTAATGCTAGAATGAAAGATAAAAATCATGTTATCATCTCAATAATGCATGAAAAGCATTTGACAAAAATATAACGTTCTTTCAGAATAAAAATTCTCAACAAATTGACTATAGAAGGAATTTGCCTCAACATAATAAAGGCTGTATAAAACAAGGCCACAGTTAATGTTACATTCTACAGTAAAAGGTTGGAAACTTTTCTCTAAGATCAGGAACAAGACAAAGCTGCCCACTCTCACCATTCCTATTCAACATAGTACTGGAAGTTCTAGCCAGAGCAATTTGGCAAAAAAAAAAAAAAAAAAAAAGAGACATGATTATTGGAAAAGAAGCAGTAAAATTTTCTGTATTGGTAAACGCTATACTTTTATCTATCAGATCAGATCAGATCAGTCGCTCAGTCGTGTCCGACTCTTTGCGACCCCATGAATTGCAGCATGCCAGGCCTCCCTGTCCATCACCAACTCCCGGAGTTCACTCAGACTCACGTCCATCGAGTCAGTGATGCCATCCAGCCATCTCATCCTCTGTCGTCCCCTTCTCCTCCTGCCCCCAATCCCTCCCAGCATCAGAGTCTTTTCCAATGAGTCAACTCTTCGCATGAGGTGGCCAAAGTACTGGAGTTTCAGCTTTAGCATCATTCCTTCCAAAGAAATCCCAGGGCTGATCTCCTTCAGAATGGACTGGTTGGATCTCCTTGAAGTCCAAGGGATTCTCAAGAGTCTTCTCCAACACCACAGTTCAAAAGCATCAATTCTTCGGTGCTCAGCCTTCTTCACAGTCCAACTCTCACATCCATACATGACCACAGGAAAAACCATAGCCTTGACTAGATGGACCTTTGTTGGCAAAGTAATGTCTCTGCTTTTGAATATGCTGTCTAGGTTGGTCATAATTTTACTTCCAAAAATCCTAAAGATTCCATCCAAAAATGTTGGAAGTAATCAACAAATTCAGTAAGAGTTACATGGTATTTCTGTAGTTTATAAACAGCATGTAGAAATCAGTCACATTTTTATATACTAACAATGAGATATCTGAAAAATAAATAAATAAAACAATCCCAATCCCAATAGTATCAAAAACAATAAATACTTGGGAGTACATTTAGCCAAGAGAGTGAAGGAACTATACACTGACAAATGTAGGACATTGTTGAATGAAAAGGAAAAGGATTCAAATAAATGGAAAGATATATGTGTTCATAGATTGGAAGAATGGACACTGTCAAAAAGTCCACAATATTCAAAGCCATCTATAACATCAATGCAATTCCTATCAAAATTATAATGGCATGTTTCACAGAAAAAGAAAAAAAAATCTTAAAATTTACATGGTACCACAGAAGATCCCCCAAAGAGCCAAAGCAATTTTCAGAAAGAAAAACAAAGCCAGATACATCACACTTCCTGATTTCAAAGTATACTACTAGGCAGTAGTAGTCAAAAGAGTATGGTACTGGCATGAAGATAGACACAGGACAAATGGAACAAAGCCAAGAGCACAGAAATGAAACTGCATACGTGGTCAGCTAATATTTGAAAAGGGTCAATAATATTCAGTGGGGAATGGATAGCATTTTCAAGAAATCACCTGGGGAAACTTTATATCCACAAAGGGTAAGAACTTCCAATTATAATATTAGTAAGTTTTGGGAATTCCATGTATTTCAAGGAGATTATAGTTGACAATATTAAGCATACTTGAAAGTTGCTAAAAAACTAGATATTAACCAAAGAAATGATATTGAACAAAGAAATGTTTAATGTTTGTTTAAACAAAGAAACAAACAAGTTAAACAAAGAAATGTTTGTTTAATGATGTTAAACAAAGAGAAGATAATTATGTGAAGTGATGGAGATGTTAGCTATTGGAATGGTCATAATCATTTTGCAATTTATAACTATATTAAATCAATGTAATGTATACCTTGAAAATATATAATGTTATATCTCATTATATTCTAATTATAATAGCAGAATGATGCCTGGCGCATTTCAAAAACACAATAAATATTTGTTTACAGAAGAGTCTCATGTGTTTTGCTTTCTTTAATCTGTCAATCAATAAATATTTTCTAAGCATTTACAAAATACTTGGTGTGATAGATTTATAGGATTTCTATTGCAAAGAGCTTATAGTCTAATTGGAGTGATGAAAACCCAACACATGTGAAAGCTTACCATTTCTAATTACATCAGTATCTTAGAAACCATACATAATCATGTTTACAATCATAACAAGGAATGGGCTTTAACCACCCCCCCCCCAAAAAAAAGCCACTTAAAAATACAAAGTAAAAATTCTGTGATAATGAGTGTCTGGGATTCCTTCCTCCAGGTTTTTTTCTTCTTTATTTCCTATATCATGCTGCCACAACTGATTCTAATATGTCTTTCTCTAGATGAAAATCTTTCAGTAGCTCCCATGCACTACAGGATAGAATTCAAATTCCATAGAATGGCTGTGATAGATCAATGATGGTGACAAAATCGTTGTCATTTCTCTCATAGAGAGGTGAGGGCATCTATGTATTCTCCCCCTTGAATATGGGCAGGTTTCTTAACTGCTTTAACACATTGAGATGGCAGAAGGGATGCTTTTCCAGTTTATAGGTCAAGGCCCAAAGAGATCGACAGTTTCTGTTTCTTGCCTCTTGAAACACCCACTCTAGGCAGCTCAACTGCCGAAGTTTAAACTCTCTGCTGTAAACATTACGTGGAAAAACTATGAAAAAACCGAGTGGAGAGTGGCTCAGTAGAGCCTTGCTCTCCATTCTTCCCCACCGAGGCACCAGATATATAAAAGAAGTTGCCTTGGATTCTCTACTCCAGCCCAGCTACCTGCTGAATGTCACCAAGTGACCTTGTTCAATACCACATGGAGCAGGAGAATCAAGCAGCTTAGTCTGGTCCATGTTGTATCATAGATTGTGAACGTCATGAAATGACTTGTTTCAAGCCACCACGTTTGCAGTAGTTGGTTACACAGAGATACATGGCCATAACAATAGCAATCAAGTTTCCTATAAATTTAATGTCTAAATTATCACATTTTCTCTACTTTTAAGAAAGTTAATAAGCTTTATTAAATTTTGAGCAATTTTCATTAACAGAAAAAATTGAGCTAAAAATAGAGATCCCATATACCCCTTGAAAGTGTGAAAGTGCTAGTCACTCAGTTGTGCCCAACACTACAACCCCAAGGACTGTAGCCTGCCAGGCTCTTCTGTCCATAGAATTCTCCAGGTGAGAATACTGGAGTGGGTTGCTATTCCCTCCTCCAGGAGATCTTCCTGGATCAGGAATTGAATTCTGGTCACCTGAATTGCAGATTCTTTACCATCTGAGCCACCAAGGAAGCCCCTTAACTCATGCCAATTTCCCCTATTTTTAATATCTTGCATAAACGTGCTATATTTGTTACAACCAGTGGGCTAATATTAATGCATTATTATTAAGAAAATTGTATAGTTTACATAGGGTTCACTCTTTGTAATATACAATCTATGGCTTTTGACTTACGTATAATGACATGTATCCAACATTACAGTGTTATACTGAATAATAGTTTCATTGTCGTGAAAAATCCCTTCTGAGAATCCCTATAAACCAGCGATATTTTTATTATTTCCCTAGATTTTCCTTTTCTAGAAGGTCATATATTTGGAAATACAATATATAACTGTTTTAGATTGGCTTCTTTCATTTAGAAAAATGTATTTGAAGTTCTTCCATGACTTTTGGTGGCTTAATGGCCTTTTCTCTTTTATCATCCATATAATGCTCCAGTCTATGGTTGCACCACCATTTGTTTATCCATTTCCTTGTAGAAAGACTTCTTGCTTGCTTCTAAGCTTTGGCAATTATTAATAAAGCTGCTATGACCATTGATGTATAGATTTTGTATGAGTGCAAGTTTTCAACCCATTTGGACAAATATCAAGCAGCATGATTGCTAGATCATATGGTAAGATGATGTTTAGTTTTGTGAGAAATTGCCATACTGTCTTCCAAAGTGAATGTACCATTTTGCCTTCCCACCAGCAATGAATGAGAGTTCGTATTGCTCTTCATTCTCACCAGCATTTGGTATTGCCAGTGTTCTGGATTTTGGCTATCCAAACAAATGTGTGTAGTGGTATTTCATTGCTGTTTCTATTTGAATTCTCTAATGCTGTATGATGCAGAAGGAAATGGCAACCCACTCCAGTGTTCTTGGCTGGAGAGTCCCAGGGATTGGGGAGCCTGGTGGGCTGCTGTCTACGGGGTCACACAGAGTCGGACATAACTGAAGTGACTTCGCATTGCATAATGCTGTATGATGTTGAGAATCTTTTTCATATGCTTATTTTCTGTCTGTATGTCTTTTTTGGTAAAGCGTTTTTGTTTTCAAATCTGTTTTCAAATCTGTTGCCCATTTTAAAATTGGGTTGCTTGTTTTATTACTGTTGAATTTTAAGCATTCTTTGTATATTTAAAGTACCAGTTCTTTAACTGAAATGTATGTGTTTTTCAAAAGATTTTATCTCAATTTCCTAGAATTTTAACCTTCATATTCCTTCAAACATGCAATACACATTGCCTGTGCTCAAATCACAAAAAACTGTTTTGCTTCCTCTGCATATCATGCTCTCTTTTACTAATATTTCCATATTTTGCATAGGCTATTCTGATATCTGCATTCGAGGCAGAGGGAACTTTACTTATACTTGAAGTATGAAGAGTATTAGATGACTGTATTATACCCTTTGTGAAATCTTCCTGTATTACAAAGAGATTTAATGCCTCAGTTTTCTGTGCTTAAAAACCACTTGTGTGTGTGTGTGTGTGTGTGTGTGTGTGTATGCACGTGCGTGTTAAGTCACTTCAGTCATGTCTGACTCTTTGTGACCTGATGGACTGTAGCCTGCCAGGCTCCTCTTTTCATGGGATCCTCCAGGCAAGAATGCTGGAGTGGGCTGCCATGTCCACCTCCAGGCAATCTTCTCAATCCAGGGATCAAAATCGCATCTCCTATGTCTCCTGCATTGGCAGACAGGTTCTTTATCATTAGCGCCACATGGGAAGCCCCCTGTTTTGTGTATACATCAAATAAAACACTGAGCACATTTAATTCTAACTCTGGTTTATGATCCTGTCAACCAAAAGGATCATGAACATTCCCAAATGGGTGCCATATCTTTTACATCTTGATAACAATTCTCCAGGCCTTCATGTAAGAAAAAAGATGCATCATAGATACAAATTATATGAAGGAATGCCCGGAATAAATCTTGGTGATGAAGTGTGAGAGGAGAGATCATGAATTACTTCACTGAGCATTTCATGATAGAAGTCATAGGTTTCAGAATGGAAGAATAAAGAATAACATTTGGCTAGAAAGGAATGATAAGGTTCTGAAAGACAGCAGAAACACATCTATCTGTGGCTTCCACCTTGGGTGTATTCTCTCTCACTGTTGAATCACTGACTCAGGGGGAAGCCAGCTGCCATGCGGTGAGGTGACTGCATGGGAGCTCCAGGCAGTGAGGGGTCAAAACCTGCCAGTAACTATGTGACTGATCCTGGACAAAGATCAATGTGACTGTGCTCTCTGCACTGTTTACCAGCATGTTATTTTCATTTAACCTGACATTATTGTTCAAGTGAGCTATAGGTGCTAGGATAGGAATCAAAAGCTCTGACTAAAGAGAGGTGAAGAGAGATCTGGCTAGAAGTTTTAGGTGAAATAGGTCATCTAAATGACTACATCTAACCAACTCACCAGAGACCACTGTTTCTGGTAGCCAGCCAGCCCCATTTAGGAACTCTTATATTTTAATACTGGTCTGCACATTGTAACTTGCTGCTAGATCACTTGCTTTGGTTTAGGCTCAAGGAATAATGGAAAAAGTTCACAATTCAAGTACAAAATCAAAAGTTTTAAGTGTGTGGAAAATTTGTTTTATGTTAAAACAGTTCCATTATAACACGGAGCTATTTGTAGTCTTTAGTATTCCACTTTGTTTGAATATTTATACACTTTACTGCCAAAACATTAATGTGCTTGATTATGAAACTCCCCAGACCCTGTTGAGGATTTTACATAATTACAGTAAAATCATTACATTATGTTTCTAATAGCTGAGAAAATATGCAAAATCTGAAAAAATATCTAGTCATAAGTTTTTTGACACTGGATTGTGGACCTCTATTGGCTTCCTTGGGATATCATCTCTCTGCTTAGACTGCAGGACTGAGAACTAAAATCATAAGAAGATAGAAAGATAAAACTTTAAGGAATAGAAAATGCTTATTTGCTCTCCAATTCCAATTTATCACTCCTATCCTCTAAATGTGGAATTGTTTATAATAATAATAATAGGACATTTAGAACATATGGTGTTGATATTGGTTTCTTCTGAACTGAAGCTGTGCTTAACATCAGGAGGAGCTGAGAGGAGTGAGGTTAAGTTTAGGGCATGAACCAGAAGCGAAGTTTGTCATTTTAACATAGTGCTGCATCCCTGGGGTCTGTCCCAGCCTGTTTTTATTTGTTATTTTTCTTCTCTTCCTTCCTACTTCTTCTCTTTCTATTCCAGGAATATGCTGCTTGCTAGTTGATCATCCTCAAAGTTAATTCATTAGAGGTCAAGAAAAATTCTTTGCTTTCATGTACTCCTATGTCCCAGGCATTAGAAATGTTGCCTCACTGCTAACTAACGAGGTGAGCTATTTATTCAGCTCTTGAGACATTGTATCTGAAATAATATCTGGGCGTCTCTAGTGACTCAAAATCATTGATAGGAAAGAAATATTAGCTTAATACCTACTTTTAAGGGATAACGACAGAAGTTTTTAGAAATATATTTTAGTTCCTGAACCTTAGTTTTCCCATCTATCAGTTCAGTTCAGTTCAGTTCAGTTGCTCAGTCGTGTCCGACTCTTTGCGACTCCATGAATCGCAGCATGCCAGGCCTCTCTGTCAATCACCAACTCCCTGAGTTCACTCAAACACATGTCCATCGAGTCGGTGATGCCATCCAGCCATCTCATCCTCTGTCATCCCCTTTTCCTCCTGCCCCCAATTCCTCCCAGCATAAGAGTCTTTTCCAAAGAGTCTTCTCATGAGGTGGCCAAAGTACTGGAGTTTCAGCTTTAGCATCATTCCTTCCAAAGAACACCCAGGGCTGATCTCCTTCAGAATGGACTGGCTGGATCTCCTTGCAGTCCAAGAGACTCTCGGGAGACTTCTCCAACACCACAGTTCAAAAGCATCAATTCTTCGGCGCTCAGCTTTCTTCACAGTCCAACTCTCACATCCATACATGACCACTGGAAAAACCATAGCCCTCATTAGAAGGACCTTTGTTGGCAAAGTAATGTCTCTGCTTTTCAATATGCTATCTAGATTGGTCATAACTTTTCTTCCAAGGAGTAAGCGTCTTTCAATTTCATGGCTTCAGTCACCATCTGTAGTGATTTTGGAGCCCCCGAAAATAAAGTCTGACACTGTTTCCACTGTTTCCCCATCTATTTCCCATGAAGTGATGGGTCCAGATGCCATGAACTTAGTTTTCTGAATGCTGAGCTTTAAGCCAACTTTTTCACTCTCCACTTTCACTTTCATCAAGAAGCTTTTTAGTCCCTCTTCACTTTCTGTCATAAGGATGGTGTCATCTGCATATCTGAGGTTATTGGTATTTCTCCTGGCAATCTTGATTCTAGCTTGTGCTTCTTCCAGCCCAGCATTTCTCATGATGTACTCTGCATAGAAGTTAAATAAGCAGGGTGACAATATACAGCTTTGACGTATTCCTTTTCCTATTTGGAACCCAGTCTGTTGTTCCATGTCCAGTTCTAACTGTAGCCTCCTGACCTGCATGTAGGTTTCTCAAGAGGCAGGTCAGGTGGTCTGGTATTCCCATCTCTTTCAGAATTTTCCACAGTTTATTGTGATCCACACAGTCAAAGGCATTGGCATAGTCAATAAAGCAGAGGTAGATTTTTTTTGGAACTCTCTTGCTTTTTCCATGATCCAGCAGATGTTGGAAATTTTATCTCTGGTTCCTCTGCCTTTTCTAAATCCAGCTTGAACATCTGGAAGTTCATGGTTCACGTATTGCTGAAGCCTGGCTTGGAGAATTTTGAGCATTACTTTACTAGTGTGTGAGATGAGTGCAATTGTGCGGTAGTTTAAGCATTCTTTGGCATTGCCTTGGGATTGGAATGAAAACTGACCTTTACCAGTCCTGTGGCCACTGCTGAGTTTTCCAAATTTGCTGGCATATTGAATGCAGCACTTTCACAGCATCATCTTTCAGGATTTGAAATAGCTCAACTGGAATTCCATAACCTCCACTAGCTTTGTTCGTAGTGATGCTTTCTAAGGCCCACTTGACTTCACATTCCTGGATGTCTGGCTCTAGGAGAATGATCATACCATCGTGATTATCTTGGTCATGAAGATCTTTTTTGTACAGTTCTTCTGTGTATTCTTGCCACCTCTTCTTAATATCTTCTGCTTTTGTTAGGTCCATACCATTTCTGTCCTTTATCGAGCCCATCTTTGCATGAAATGTTCCCTTGGTATCTCTAATTTTCTTGACGAGATCTCTAGTCTTTCCCATTCTGATGTTTTCCTCTATTTCTTTGCATTGATCGCTGAGGAAGGCTTTCTTATCTCTCCTTGTTATTCTTTGGAACTCTGCATTCAGATGTTTATATCTTTCCTTTTCTCCTTTGCTTTCGCTTCTCTTCTTTTCACAGCTATTTGTAAGGCCTCCCCAGACAGCCATTTTGCTTTTCCCACAGAAGGCTCTAACCTCACATGGTAACCCTTGGTGCACTCACAGAACAAAGGATTGAGTGAATATCAAAGGAGAGCAAGCCTTCTGCCGTATAGGGCCCTCCCTCCCTGGAGGCAGAGAGGCAGGCATGTGACAGCCAGAGCTGGAAAGCAAGGGGCTGCTGCAATCCCAGCCCCAGAGACAGCATCTTCCACCAAACAGTGAGCAGGTTCCCAGTTGCTAACCACATCTTCCTGGGATCCTGGACGGTTGACATCTGCCAGGAGTGTCACAGCCTGACATCAGCACCCCAGAGTAGACACACAGTACACCTGGGACTGGAATCTCATGGGGCACCTTGGAAACCAAGGAGCTGGGACCAGGCAGATGAATAAGATGCATAGTCCACTTGGGAGAGTGTACTTGCCATGCACTTGGTCACCTGAGCTGCTTGGATCTGGAAAGGGCACAAAAAGCAATGCCTATCCAGGTCTGTGACCTTCTGGAGCACCCGAGAACCTGAGCAGACTTGGGAAGTGCATGAAATCCAGGGCCCACTTGGGACAGTGCCCTTGCAGAGCACCCTGAAGCTTGAACAGTGTAGAGCCAGGAAGCACATGCCACCTTGGGCTGTGGCAAACCCAGTGTGGTCCATCCACTGTGAACACTCCCCACACATGTCAGGGGTATTTTTTTGTGGTGTCCCTGTCTCCCTACAACACAAATGAATAAGTGAGCCTAAATAAGTGGCCACCTTTGTCCCATTGTGTAAGGGTGGAAATTAGACATGGAAGAGACATGCAAATAGATGAAGCCAAAATAAACAAAGAAGGGGAAACCACTCTGGAGATGACAAGTGCAACAGATTAAAAACCCGCATTTAATACTGGAGACTGTGCATTTGAGGGGCACCTATAGACCTTGAGAACAGGTAGAAGCCAAAAGAAGGGACTATCTGACACTGAACTGACTCCACACTGCCCACAACAGCTCCAGAGAAATTCCTAGATCTATTTTTACTATTATCACTTTTTAATTTTTAAAAAGAAATTTAGTTCTTTAAATTCTCCAAGCCAGGCTTCAGCAATACATGAACCGTAGATTTCCAGTTGTTCAAGCTGGTTTTAGAAAAGGCAGAGGAACCAGAGATCAAATTTCCAACATCTGCTGGATCATCATAAAAGCAAGAGTTCCAGAAAAAGATCTACTTCTGCTTTATTGACTATGCCAAAGCCTTTGACTGTGTGGATCACAATAAACTTGGAAAATTCTGAAAGAGATGGGAATACCAGACCACCTGACCTGTCTCTTGAGAAACCTATATGCAGGTCAGGAAGCAACAGTTAGAACTGGACATGGAACAACAGACTGGTTCCAAATAGGAAAAGGAGTACATCAAGGCTGTATATTGTCACCCTGCTTATTGAACTTATATGCAGAGTATCATGAGAAATGCTGGGCTGGAGGAAGCATAAGCTGGAATCAAGATTGCTGGGAGAAGTATTACTAACCTCAAATATGCAGACGACACCACCTTTATGGCAGAAAGTGAAGAGGAACTAAAAAGCCTCTTGATGAAAGTGAAACAGGAGAGTGAAAAAGTTGGCTTAAAGCTCAACATTCAGAAAACTACGATGATGGCATCTGGTCCCATCACTTCATGGCAAATAGATGGGGAAACAGTGTCAGACTTCATTGTTTTGGGCTCCAAAATCACTGCAAATGGTGACTGCAGCCATGAAATTAAAAGACGCTTCCTCCTTGGAAGGAAAGTTATGACCAACCTAGATAGCATATTCAAAAGCAGAGACATTACTTTGCAACAAAGGTCCATCTAGTCAAGGCTTTGGTTTTTCCAGTAGTCATGTATGGATGTAAGAGTTGGACTGTAAAGAAAGCTGAGCACCGAAGAATTGATGCTTTTGAACTGTGGTGTTGGAGAAGACTCTTGAGAGTCCCTTGGACTGTAAGGAGATCCAACCAGTCCATTTTGAAGGAGATCAGTCCCGGGTGTTCTTTGGAAGGAATGATGCTAATGCTGAAACTCCAGTACTTTGGCCACCTCATGTGAAGAGTTGACTCATTGGAAAAGATTCTGATGCTGGGAGGGATTGGGGGCAGGAGGAGAAGGGGATGACAGAGGATGAGATGGCTGGATGGCATCACCGACTTGATCGACGTGAGTTTGAGTGAACTCCGGGAGTTGGTGATGGAGAGGGAGGCCTGGCGTGCTGCAATTCATGGGATCACAGAGAGTCGGACACGACTGAGTAACTGAACTGAACTGAACTCCTTTATCATTTTTATAGCTTACTATTATCTTTCAAAAAACCGTATTTTTAAAAACAAATTCCATATATTTAGAAAAAGTTTTTGATTTTTTATATTGTATTTTTGAGAGTCTAACCTTTATTCTAGGTTTTTAATCTTTCCTTTTTGATATTTGTTATCAATTTTGTACCTCTAAGATTCTAATCTTCAGTATCTATTTTCCTTTAGGGATTTGATTACTGGTTTGATTGCTGTCTCCCCTTTGACTCTCCCTTTTCTCCTCCAGGTCACTTCTATCTCCTTCCTCCCTCTTATCTTCTCTACATGACTCTGAATCTTTCTGGGTGTTTCAGGCTGTGGAGAGCAGTCAAGGATTTGATTACTGGCTAGATTGCTCTCTCCCCTTTTGACTCCCCCTTTTCTCCTCCTGGTAATCTCTATCTCACTGCTCCCTCTTCTCTTCTCTATAAAACTCTGTGAATCTCTCTGAGTGTTCCTGGCTGTGGAGAGCTGTTTAACCAATAATCTAGGGGTTTTATCTTCTATGATGTATGGATGGAGAAGTCTTGAGGCTACTGTAAGAGGACTGAAAGCCAGAGGCCGGAGACTTAACTCCAAAACTTTACAACATCAGAGAACTTCTGACTCCAGGGAACATTAATAGACAAGAGGTCACCCAAAAGTCTCCACACCTACACTGAAACCAAGCACCACCCAAGAGCCAACAAGATCCAGTGCAAGACAAACCATGCTACTTTTCAAGCAAAACAGGAACACAACCCTGAACATTAAAGATAGTCTTCTCAAAGCCATGCCAAACCCATGGACACCCCAGAACTCACTACTGGGCACTTCACTGCACTCCAGAGATAAGAGATCCAGTTTCACCCACCAGAACACAGACACAAGCTCCCCCAACCAGGAAACCTTGAGAAGCCTTTAGTCCAAGCCCACACACAGGGAGCAGACACTATAATTAAGAGGAACCATGAACTTCCAGCTTGCAGAAAGGGCACCACAAATAGACCAACCTAAACAAAATGAAAAGACAGAGAAATATTCAGCAGGTGAAGGAATATGATAAAATCCCATCAAACCAAATGAAAGAGGAGGAGATAGGAAGTCTACTTATAAAAGAATTCAGAATAATGATAGTAAAGATGATAAAAAATCTTGAAAACAAAATGAAGTTGCAGATAAATAGACTAGAGACAAAGATTGAGAAGATGCAAAAAATATGTAATGAGGACCTAAAAGAAATAGACAAATCGATCAATAATGCAATAACTGATATCAAAACCACTCTGGAGGGAACCAACAATAGAATAACTGAGGCAGAAGATATGGTAAGTAAGGTGGAAGATAGAATGGTAATAATAAATAAAGCAGAAAGGAAAAAAGAAAAAAGAATGAAAAGAAATGAAGACAACCTCAGCGGCCTCTAGGACAATGTTAAATGCCCCAACATTCAAATCATAGGAGTCCCAGAAGAAGAAGACAAAAAGGAAGGACATGAGAAAATATCTGAGGAGATAATAGTCGAAAACTTCCCTAATATGGGGAAGGAATTAGCCACCCAAGTCCAAGAAACCCAGAGAGTCCCAAACAGGATAAACCCAAGGTGAGATACCCCAAGACACATATTAATCAAACTAAGAAAAATTAAACACAAGGAGCAAATATTAAAAGCGGCAAGGGAAAAAGCAACAAAAACACACAAGGGGATTCCCATAAGGATAACAGCTGATCTTTCAATAGAAACTCTTCATGCCAGAAAGGAATGGGAGGAAGTACTTAAGTGATGAAAGAGAAAAACTGACAACCAAGATTACTGTACCCAGCAAGGATCCCATTCAGATCTGAAGGAGAAATCAAAAGCTTTACAAACAAGCAAAAGCTGAGATAATTCAGCACCATCAAGCCAGCTCTTCAACAAATGCTAAAGGATCTTCTCTAGACAGGAAACACAGAAAAGGTCTATAAAATGGACCCAAAACAACAAACTAAATGATAACAGGATCATATTTATCAATAATTACCTTAAATGCAAATGGGTTAAATGCTCTGACAAAAATATAAAGACTGGCTGAATGGATACAAAAAACAAGACCCCTATATATGCTGTCTACGAGAGAATCACCTCAAACCTAGGGACACATGCAGACTGAAAGTGAAGGGCTGGGAAAAGATATTTCATGCAAAAGGGGACCAAAAAAAAAAAAAAAAAAATCAGGAGTAGCAATACTCCTATCAGATAAAACAGACTTTGAAATAAAGGCTATGAAAAGAGACAAAGGACACTACATAATGATTTAAGGATCAATTCAAGAAGAAGCTATAACAATTATAAATATAAATGCACTCAGTATGGGAGCACCTCAACACATAAGGCAAATGCTAACAAGTATGAAAGGGGAAATTAACAGTAACACAATAATAGTGGGGGACCTTCACGCTCCACTCACACCTAAGGATAGATCAATCAAACAGGAAATTAACAAGGAACACAAGGTTTAAATGATACAATGGACCAGTTAGAACTAATTGATATCTATAGGGCATTTCACCCCCCCCCCCCGCAAAAAAATGGAATTCACCTTTTTCTCAAGAGCATACGGAACATTCCCCAGTATAGATCACACTCTGGGCCATAAATATAGCCTTGGTAAATTAAAAAAAATTGGAATCATTTAAAGCATCTTTTCTGATCACAATGTAATGAGATTAGATGTCAACTACAGGAAAAAAAAATACTATTAAAAATACAAACACAAGGAGGCTAAGCAACACATTTCTGAATAACCAACAGATCATGGAAGAAATCAAAATGGAAATAAAAATATGCATAGAAATAAATGAAAATGAAAACACGATAGCTCCAAACCTATGGGATTCAGTAAAACCAGTGCTAAGAGGGAGGTTCATGGCAATACAAACCTACCTCAAGAAACAAGAGAAACATTAAAGAAACAACCTAACTTTACACTGAAAACAACTAGAAAAAGAAGAAAAGAAGGACCCCAACATTAATAGAAGGAAAGAAATAATAAAAATCATAGCAGAAGTAAGTGAGAAACAAACTAAGGAAAGTATAGCAAACATCAGCAAAACTAAAGCCTGATTCTTTGAGAAGATTAATAAAACAGACAAACCATTAGCGAGACTCATCAAGTAGAAAAGGGAGAAGAGTCAAATCAATAAAATTAGAAGTGAAAATGGAGAAATCACAACAGACAACACAGAAACACAAAGGATCATAAGAGACTACTATCAGCAACTATATACTAATAAAATGGACAGCTTGGAAGAAATGGACAAATTCTCAGAAAAGTATACCTTCCAAAACTGAACCAGGAAGAAATAGAAAATCTTAATAGATCCATGATAAGCATGGAAATCAAAGCTGTAATAAAAAAATCTTCCAACAAACAAAAGCCCAGGACCAGATGGCTTCACAGGTGAATTCTACCAAAAATTCAGAGAAAAGCTGACACCTAAATAAATAAAATATCCTACTCAAACTCTTCCAGAAATTGCATAGGAAGGTAAACTCCCAAACTCATTATTTGAGGCCCTCAAAATTCTCCAAGCCAGGCTTCAGCAATACGTGAACGATGAACTTCCAAATGTTCAAGCTGGTTTTAGAAAAGGCAGAGGAACCAGAGATCAAATTGCCAACATCCGTTGGATCAACAAAAAAGCAAGAGAGTTTCAGAAAAACATATATTTCTGCTTTATTGACTATGCCAAAGGCTTTGACTGTGTGGATCACAATAAACTTGGAAAATTCTGAAGGAGATGGGAATACCAGACCACCTGACCTGCCTCTTGAGAAACCTGTATGCATGTCAGGAAACAACAGTTAGAACTGGACATGGAACAACGGACTGGTTCCAAATAGGAAAAGGAGTATGTCAAGGCTATATATTGTCACTCTGCTTATTTAACTTCTATGCACAGTACATCATAAGAAATGCTGGGCTGGAAGAAGCACAAGTTGGAATTGAGATTGCTGGGAGAAATATCAATAACCTCAGATATGGAGATGACACCACCCTAATGGCAGAAAGCAAAGAAGGACTAAAGAGCCTCTTGATGAAAGTGAAAAAATTGGCTTAAAGCTCAACATTCAGAAAACGAAGATCATGGAATCTGGTCCCATCACTTCATGGCAAATAGATGGAGAAACAGTGGAAACAGTGTCAGACTTCATTTTTATGGGCTCGAAAATCACTGCAGATGGTGATTGCAGCCATGAAATTAAAAGATGCTTACTCCTTGGAAGGAAAGTTATGACCAACCTAGATAGCATATTAAAAAGCCGAGACATTATTTTGTGAACTAAGGTCCATCCAGTCAAGGCCATGGTTTTTCCAGTGGTCATGTATGGATGTGAGAGTTGGACTACAGAGAAAGCTGAGCGCCAAAGAATTGATGCTTTTGAACTGTAGTGTTGGAGAAGACTCATGAGTGTCCCTTGGACTGCAAGGAGATCCAACCAGTCCATCCTAAAGGAGATCAGTCCTGGGTGTTCATTGGAAGGACTGATGTTGAAGCTGAAACTCCAATACTTTGGCCACCGGATGTGAAGAGTTGACTCACTGGAAAAGACCCTGATGCTGGGAAAGATTGAGGGCAGGAGGAGAAGGGGACGACAGAGGATGAGATAGCTGGATGGCATCACTGACTCAATGGACATGGGTTTGGGTGGACTCTGGCAGTTGGTGATGGACAGGGAGGCCTGGCATGCTGCGGTTCATGGGGTCTCAAAGAGTCGGACATGGCTGAGTGACTGAACTGAACTGAATTGAACCATCACCCTATACCAAAACCAGATAATGATTCCACACAAAAAAGAAAACTACAGGCCAATATTGCTGATGAACATAGATGCAAAAATCCTCAGCAAAATTCTAACAAACAGAGTCCAACAACATATTAAAAGGATCATATATTATGACCAAGTTGGCTTTATCCCAGGGATGCAAGGATTCTTCACAATTCACAAAGCAATCAATGTGATACACCATATTAACAAGTTGAAATATAAAAATCATGTGATTATCTCAACAGATGCAGAGAAAGCCTTTGACAAAACTCAACACCCATTTATGATCAAAACTCTCCAGAAAGCAGGCATTCAATAAAGCAGGACTTTTTCCAGAATGAGGGATGGTATAGGGAGGGAAATGGGAGGGGCTTCAGGTGTGGGGACACAGGTACACACATGGCTGATTCATGCTGATGTATGGCAAAACCCACCACAATATTTTAAAGTAATTATCCTCCAATTAAAATAAATACAAATTTTAAAATGTGCAAAAGATCTGAATAGACAATTTTTCAAAGGAGAAATGTACATGTTCAACATGTAGATGGAAAGTTACTCAACATCGCTAATCATCAGGGAAATGCTTTAGTCAAACCTACTATGAGTTATCACATCACATCTGTTACAATGGCTATCATCAAAAGGAGCACAAATAAAAAACATTGGTTAGGTTTGGAGAAAAGGTAACCCTTGAACATTGTGTAAGTGTAAATTGGTACAGCCACTGTGGAAAACAGTATGGAATTTTCTGAAAATTAATAGAACTACCACATTACTCAGCAATTTCAGTCTCATGTATTTATCCAAAGAAAAGAAAAACACTAGTTAGAAAATACACATGCAACCCAATGTTCATAGCAACACTATTTTCAAATGCCAAGTTATGGAAGCAACCTAAGTGTCTGTGAACACATGAATGGATAAGGAAGATGTGGTATATATACACAATGGAATACTTACTCAACCACAAAAAAGGGTGAAATATTACTCTTTGAAGCAACATGGGTGGACAGGGAGACCAATAAGCTAAGTGAAATAATTTAGACAGAGAAAGATAAATAGTGTATGATATCACTTATATGTGCAATCTAAAAAATAAAACAAACTAGTGAATAGAAAAGAAACACACTTACAGATAGAGAGAACAAACCAGTGGTTGCCACTGGGGAGACAGAGGGAGAAGTAATATAAGAGTCAGGAAGTGGGAGGTACAAACTTTTGGGTATAAGATAGACTACAAAGATGTATAGCATAACACAGGAAATATAGCCCAATATTTTGTAATAATTGTAAATGGAGTGTAACCTTTAAAATTATACTGAAAAGATAAACAAAACTGATAAAGCTTTACCCAGACTCATTAAAAAAAGGAGAGGACCCAAATCAATAAAATCAGAGATTAAAGAAGGAGAAACTACAATGGATACAACAGAATACACAGGGTCATAAAAGACTGCTATGAACAACTACATGCCAAAAAAATGGGCAACCTAGAAGAGATGGACACATTCCTAGAACTGTAAAATGTTTCAAGGCTGAACTAGGGAGAAACAGAAAATAGATAAATTACCAATATTGAAGTTGAATCAGTAATTTTAAAACTCCTAACAACTGTCCAGAACTTTCTAGTTCTCTTACTCCCATTAGTCAAATGGTTTCTTCTGGGTCTCAGTGTTCTTTAAGAGAAATATGACTGCCACATGCATTTTTCAAAATTATACAAATTAAGGACGTTGCCCAGCCTTCAAATTGGATGTTTAATTATGGCACCATAAACAATGGTTGGGGACAGAGGGAGAGGGCAGTATCATGTGTTATGTAGTCAGTTGGACACAGAAGAGAATTTGGGTAGGCTTAGCTTTCCTGAGAAAGTGACCAAAGAGAGGATGTACCCCATATAGTTAATTTCTGATTTAAAAAGGTTATCAAGCTTGGATTAAAAAAAAAAAAAACATAGAAAATGTAACAAATGCAAGGGAAAAAAATGCCACAATTCCACCTTTTAGTGATAGTTGATACTACTAACCATGTACTTTACATTTTTCTATATTTGTATGTATCTATATATATTTTAAATATTTTATCATGAAAAATACTACATACAGAAAAGTTTATAAAATATGCATGATTAAACAATAATAAAGAAAAAAGAATAATAAAAAGTACCTGCTAATTTGTTTTAAAAAAAATAGAATGCTTGCAATATCCTTGACGTTTCCTATTCACTTTTACCCAAATGTACTCCTTCTCTATGCTTCAGAAATAATCATTATCTTGAATTTCATGTCAAGGGCTCTATTTTTCTTAGTTTGATAAAGAATTATTGGTATATAACATGTCAATAGGTTTCTCAGGAGGCTGATAAGATGGTTTGGTATACCCAGACCACAATTTTAGGTGTACAATGTAATGATCTGATACACACATTTCATACACATATGGATTCCTTTTTTTCCTTTATAATCTCACAAAATTTGTATGATTACTCAAAGAAACTGTTATTTTGCCTGTCTTAAATTTTATATCATTGATATAAAATGGAATATATTATCTGTAATTTTCACACATTCAAGTAGTCCTACTGTTTTGCTACTGTAAACAATACTGATAGAAACATCCTGGAAAATGTTTCCTGCTTCACATGTTTAAAAGTTTTTCAGTATTTCTCAAATACTGTTGGCTATTATCCACAATAAGAAATACATGCTGCAATCTGACTCATTAAAAACACACACAAAAACACATGCTTCAAATGTGTGCATACATACAACTAAAACAACATTTTAATGAAACAATTACTGTGTTTACCCTTGCAACACAATCTGATATTTTCTTTTCTAATTTACTCTGTTCTAGTGAAATCTAGAGTATTATATTTTTTAAAAAAGCTGGTTTTAACACTAGATCTGTGTTTTTTTTGTTTGTTTGTTTTTTCATTGTTGTTATTCAGTCACTTAGTTGTGTCAGACTCTTTGTAACCTGATGGACTGCAGCACACCAGGGTTTCCTGTCTTTTACCATCTCCCGGAGCTTGCTCAAACTCATGTCCACTGAATTGGTGATGCAATCCAACCATCATATCCTCTATCATCCTTTTCTGCTCCTGCCTTCAATCTTTCTTAGGATCAGGGTCCTTTCAAATGAGTGTCAACTCTTCACATTAGGTGGCCAAAGTATTGGAACTTCAGCTTCAGTCCTTCCAGTGAATATTTAGGGTTGATTTTCTTTTAGATTGACTGGTTTGGTCTCTTTGCTGACCAAGGGACTCTCAAGAGTGTTCTCCAACACCACACTTCAAAAGCATCAATTCTTTGCTGCTCAGCCTTCTTTATGGTCCAAGTCTCATAATCCATACATGACTACTGGGAAAACCATAGCTTTGATTATAAAGACATTGTTGGCAAAGTAATGTCTCTGCTTTTTAGCATGCTATCTATGTTGTTCATAGTTTTCTTCCAAGGATAAAGTGTCTCTGAATTCGTGGCTGCAGTCACCATGTGCAGTGATTTCGAAGCCCAAGAAAATGAAGTCTCTTACTGTTTCCATTGTTTCCTCATCTATTTGCCATGAAGTGATGGGACCAGATGCCATGATCTTAAATTTTTTGAGTGCTGAATTTTAAACCAGCTTTTACACTTTCCTCCTTCATTTTCATCAAGAGGCACTTCAGTTCCTCTTCACATTCTTCCATAAGGGTGGTGTCATCTGGATATCTGAAGTTATTGATATTTCTCCCAGCAATGTTGATTCCAGCTTGTGTTTCACCTAGCCTGGTTTTCACATGATATACTCCGCATATAAGTTAAATAAGCAGGGTGACAGTATACAACCTTGACATACTCCTTTCCCAATTTGGAACCTGTCTGTTATTCCATGTCCAATTCTAACCGTAGCTTCTTGACCTGCATACAGGTTTCTCGGGAGACAGATAAAGTGGTCTGCTATTCCCATCTCTTTTAGAACATCACAAAGTTTGCTGTGATCCATACAGCCAAAGGCTTTGGCATCGTCAATAAAAAACAAGTAGCTGTTTTTCTGGAATTCTCTTGTCTTTTTCAATGATCCAATGAATGTTAGCAATTTGATCTCTGGTACCTCTGCCTTTTCTAAATCCAGCTTGAACATCTGGGAGTTCTTGATTCCATACGGTTGAAGCCTAGCTTGGAGAATTTTGAGCATTAATTTGCTATCATGTGAAATGAGTGCAATTGCACCATAGTTTGAGCACTCTTTGACATTACCTTTCTTTGGGATTGGAGTGAAAACTAACCTTTTCCAGTCCTGTGGCCACTGCTGAGTTTTCCAAATTTGCTGACATATTGAGTGCAGCACTTTCACAGTGTCGTCTTTCAGGAATTGAAATAGCTAAGGTGGGATTCCATCACATCCACTAGCTTTGCTCATAGTGATGCTTCCTAAGGCCCACTTGACTTTGCATTCCAGGATGTCTGGCTCTAGGTGAGTGATCACACCATCGTGGTTATATGGGTTATTAAGATCTTTTTGTACAGTTCTTTTGTGTATTCTTGCCACCTCTTCTTAACCTTCTGCTTGTGTTAGGTACATATAATTTCTCTCCTTTATTGAGCCCACCTTTGAATGAAACGTTCCCTTGATATCTTTTATTTTCTTAAAGAGATCTCTCATCTTTCACATTCTACTGTTTTCATCTATTTCTTTGCATTGATCACTGAAGGCTTTCTTATCTCTTCTTGCTATTCTTTGGAACTTTGCATTCAGATGGGTAGATCTTTAGTTTTTCTCCTTTGCCTTTCACTTCTTTTCTTTTCTTCCCCCTCCCACCCCTTCTTTTCTCAGCTATTTTTAAGGCCTCCTCAGACAATCATTTTGTCTTTTTGCATTTCTTTTCTTGGGGATGGTTTTGATAACCACCTCCTGTACAATGTTATGAACCTCCATCCATAGTTCTTCAGGCACTCTGTCTATCAGATCTAATCCCTGGAATCTCTTTGTCACTTCCACTGTATAATCATAAGGGATTTGGTGGTTTTCCCTATTTTCTTCATTTTTTTCATAATTTAACATTTATCAGAATTACTTGAAGGGCTTGTTAAAACACAAATTTCTGGGAGTTTCTCCAAAGTTTCTATTCCAGCAGCTCAAGGAATTGCATTTCTCACAAGGTTCTAGGTGATCTTGATGCTGCTCTCCTGCTGATCGCACACAAGAAACCACTTACTAGCCTGATTTGCAATTTATTAATTAACTAATTTACAATTTTTAAAGTAATCTTCAAGGGTATATTTTTTAAAATGAAATTGCTAGGTCATATTGCACTAGTGTAGGTACCGCTTGTAGATACTTCTTGACACAAGATACAGTAAATTTTCAAAGTAGTTGTACCAATATACTCTCTCTTTAGTAAAATATAGGCATTTTTATTGATCCATATCCTTTCTAATACTTGATATTGTCAGATATTGCAACTTTGCTAATTTGGTGAGTGTAAAATGCTATTACATTATGATTTTATTTTGTGTTTCCTTAATTATGACTGACATTTAGTGTTTTTTCAATGTTTACTGGCCAATCATGTTTCCTGTTATGCTAAATATTTGTTCATGGTTTCACTCATTTTTCTCTTGCCTCAGTAATTTGTACGTATGTTTTAAATATTAATCCTTTCAAGGTACATAGAGTGCAAATATGTTAAGTCAGTTAGTAATATGGTTTTAAGCTATAATATTGTGTTTTCAAGAACAAAACATCTTAATTTTCAATTAGTTCTTTTATGGTTGGTTTTTCTGTGTGTCATGTTAAGAAATCTATACCTAGTCATAGAGACAATCTACGCGTGCATGCTCAGTCGTTCAGTCACATCCAACTCTTTGTGACTTAATGGATTATAGCCTCGAAGGCTCTGCTGTCCATGGGATTTTCAGGCAAGAATACTGGAGTGGATTGCCATTTACAACTCCAGGGTATCTTCCTGACCCAGGGATCCAACCCAGGTCTCCTGCCTTGGCAGGTGGATACTTTACCACTGAGCCATCTGGGAAGCCCAGAGATAATCTATATTTTCTTCTAAAAGTTGTAGATATGTAAAGTGTCAGTACTTCAGAGATGGCTCTTATGCCAAAATCAGAGAAACTTGTTAAAACTGGTAGGGAAAAAGTGGGACCTGACAGAATATCTGAATCAATGCACTAGGAAACCTTGAATCCCTAAATGCTCCTGAATCCTTTGACCTACAAAAGTGGTCCACTCATCCCTGTGGAATAAACAGCCCTCCCCTCTGCTTGAAGACTGTACAAGTGTCTTAAACGAGGTCAATACCTTGAATGACAATTTCGCTTCTTCTTAGGAACTGATCACTTCTGACCACCAGACAACAAGTTATGCCAAATCTTAGCATAAACTAATTATTGGGTTGGTCAACAAGTTCATTCAATTTTTAAAGAAAATAAGACACATTTTTCATTTTTATGAAGAATTGTATTGAACAACATATTCACCATTTTGTTCCATATATTCTGCCATTTTCCAGGCAACTTCATAATTCCATCTTCCCAAAACATTTTATCTTTTTGAGCAAAGAACTTTTCCAGGTGACTTTTACAACCTTTCAGGAAATTTGAATTTTTTTCCATTAAGAGAATTTTGTAAAAACCAAAATAAATGGCCTTCCAAAGGTGCAATATCTGGTGAATACAGTAGATGAATCAGAACTTCCCAGCCAAGCTGTAACAGTTTTTGCCTGGTTATCAAATAAACATGCAGATTATGCATTTTCTATTGACTAATTCCAGACACCTTTCATTGAATACTGCTTTCATTTGGTCTAACTGAGGGGAGTACTTGTTAGAATTAATCATTTGGTCTCCTGGAATATCCCCTGGAGAAGGAAATGACAATCCACCCCAATATTGCTGCCTGGGAAATCCCATGGGCAGAGGAGCCTGGCAGGCTACAGTCTGTGGTGTTGCCAAAGAGTTGAACATGACTTAGCGACTAAACAACAACAACAACATTTCTGGAAGGAGTTCATAGTAGAGGACTCCCTTCTGATGCCACCCTATACACAACTTATCTTCTTTGGATGAAGACTGGCCTATTTGGTGTGGTTAGTGGTGGTTCATTTTGCTTGCCCATGATCTCTCATGTTCCACATTATTGTATAATATCTATTTTTCACTTCCCATCATAATTTTTTTTAAAAACTGAATGTTTTCATCACATTTAAGTAAAGAAACACATACAGAAATATGTTTAAAAAGGTTTTTTGCTTAACTTATATGGAATACAAACATCAAAGTGATTAGCATAACCAAGCTGGTGCAAATGATTTTCAACACTTGATTTGGATATTTTGAGTACATCGGCCATCTCCCTTGTGGTATACTGATTGTTCTCAATTAATGTCTTGATTTAATCACTGTTAACTTGAACTTGTCTACTGGGCTGTGGAACATCATCCAGCTAGAAATCTCAAGCACAAAACTTTATGAACCACTTTTGACATGTTCATTTCATCACAGCACCATCTTCACACTGCACAAACCTTTTTTTGTGTTTTTACCTTTATTGACTAATAAAGCATAAAATGCAGAAAATGTTGCTTTTTTTCCCTTTCATCTTCAATATTGAAGTGGCTGCACAAAAATTCACCAATTTTGGTAAGTTTTTAAAATGTATGCTGATATGACAGCTGTCACAATATGATGCAATAAAATCATTTCAAATGAAGTTTAAGATAACTAAACACTACTGGAGCCATCCTACAGAAAAGGAAAAGGGATGTACCCTTTGCCCAACCCAATAGATAAATGCTGGGACTGCTAAGAGGGAGAGATTATACACCAAAAGAACTACAGTACCTGGTTAATATAAACTAGCATGAATAAGGAGTTAACCCTGGGGGTGGTGGATCACTGAGACAGAATGTAAAGTTGGCTAAGGGAAGAATGTCCATATAGAAGCACTCTGCTGTAACACAGAATTTAATATCCTGGCTTTGACCCTGAGTGATTGCTTTAGAATGTTGCTGAGATGGCTTTTGAATGCTTATACAAAGTAGTAATTCTCCTAAATGAAATAGAGATGCCAGAACTGCCACAAATAACTGAGGAGGAAACAATCAAAACACTCAGAACAATAGGTATGCTCAATTGGACTCATTAGCTGACTGTTTCTTTAAGAGGATCCAAAGTTGTTTCGTTTTCCAAGGTGATAAGGAATGTGCTAGCAAGAGGGAAAACACAATGTTGAAAGGCTTCAAAATAGATCAAGTCATAGGAGATGCTATTACAATAGTGGGTTCCTTAATAACAATGTGGGGGTGATAGGACTTTGTAATAGTAGAGGACAGGTGGTAACACTCCATTTTCATAATCAGGGTGAGCCTAATTACAGTAATGGGCAGCAAGGTTACAATGAGAATTAGGGGGTCCTAAATTGAGGGATATTGTTCCTGTCTCTTTTTGTGCCCATCTTTGCATGAAATATTCCCTTGGAATCTCTAATTTTCTTCAAGTGATGTCTAGTCTTCCCCATTCTATTGTTTTCCTCTATTTCTTTGCACTGATCATGTGATGAAAGTGTAAGAGGAGAATGAAAAGCTGGCTTAAAATTCAACATTCAAGAAACTAAGATCATGGCATCTGGTCCCATCACTTCATGGCAAATAGATGGGGAAACAGTGGAAACAGTGACAGACTTTATTTTGGGGGGGCTCCAAAGTCACTGCAGATGGTGACTGCAGCCATGAAATTAAAAGACGCTTGCTCCTTGGAAGAAAAGCTATGACCAACCTAGACAGCATATTAAAAATCAGAGACATTACTTTGCTGACAAAGGTCCATCTAGTCAAAGGTATGGTTTTTCCAGTAGTCAAGTATGGATATGAGAGTTGGACCATAAACAAAGCTGGGCACCAAAAAAGTTGATGCTTTTGAACTGTGGTGTTGGAGTAGACTCTTGAGAGCCCTTTGGACTACAAGGAGATCCAACCAGTTAATCCTAAAGGAAATAAATCCTGAATATTCACTGGAAGGACTGATGTTGAAGCTGAAGCTCCAATACTTTGGCCACCTCATGCCAAGAACTGACTCACTGGAAAAGACCCTGATGCTGGGAAAGATTGAAGGCAGGAGAAGGGGATGACAGAGGACAAGATGGTTGAATGGCATCACCAACTCGATGGACATGAGTTTGAGCAAGCTCCAGAAGATGATGATGGACAGGGAAACTTGACTTGTTGCAGTCCATGGGGTTGCAGAGTCAGGCATGACTGAGCAATTGAATTGAACTGAACTGAACTTGAGGGATATATGGATATAACAAAGAGAATATGGTTTCCCTAGACACAGGCTCAGAGCCAACATGTATACAGCTTAATGTGTGTAATCAAAAAGAGATCAAGAAGGGATGAATAAACAGTTGAGGTCAGCCTTCCTAGTGGTAAATCATGACTCCTTGAACACTTTCCACACATTAGCCAGTTTTCACAATCAGAACCATAGAGTATGTATGTCAGTGATCACATTCCGTGAAGAAAGATCGTACATCAAGCAAGTGTATATAGTTGTGATTCTCCCAGCCTCTCATGGGATCTAGTCATCTTCTTAGGTAACCAGACTGGGGAAAGGAAAATCATTTTGAGAGTTGTTGGATATAGAGTCTTAGTTGATATTAAGACCTGGGGATTCACATCAGTTTCATGACTTTCCTATTAGAATAGAGGCACCATGTTTTGATTTTTTTCCCTCACAGATGGGTTTTAGCTGGATTTTAAATATATCCAGTCTCACAATTTTGTCTTTTAACTCTTGAGTCTAGTACAAATATATTTTTATGATTCAAGACATTTCTATTAAATTTTACCATTTTGTTTTGTACTTTTGTTCTGATATTTTTATTCTACTTGTCTACATTATTTTTATTTTTCCTGATTTTTTAAAAGATCAAGTAGTTGTTTCTTCCTTATCCCATTTTCCCCCTAAACTATTTTGGAAACAATAAATTCTGTATATTTTTTCATCAATTAGATTAAACATTTTTGTATAATATATGAAAATGTCTAATAATTTAACCTTCTTCCCAAAGGACTTAAAACATTGTAACTCATCTTTTTCTTCCAAATTGTACATTTTTCTCACTAGAATTTTAGTTCCTTTGTTTTAAAGCAAACTATTAATGTTCATTTGGATTTACTCACATATTTAAGTTTATTTTCTTCCCCACTTCATTTCTATCTTATACATCCTTCTTAGAATTATAATCTTTTGTTTAGAAATATACATTTATAAAATCTCTTAGAGAGGGTCTGTTGGTCATAAAGTTTCAGTTTTGTGCAAAAATGTTGGTGCTTGTCTTGAACCGTATATTTGCTAGGCACCCGATTCTGGGCATATGTGCATGCACACCTCTGTGCACACATAGTTTTTTAATCCTTTATTTTTACTTATATTAATAATGTGATATGAATATTACATAAGTTTCCAAATAATCTCAAATATGATTTAGTGACTGTTTAATATTCTATTGTATGGGCAAAGCATAATTTATTTAAATCATCTCCAAATATTTATTATGTAGGTAGTTTCCAACTTTTTACTATAATAATTAAGACTGCAGCAAACATTCTTGGACATAAATCTTTGTCCTTGTTTCTGAAATTTCCTTTAGAGAATATTGCTAGAAGTAGAATTTCTGGGTCTGAATATCAACATTATAAATTTAATTTAATTTTATTCCTCCCCCATCACACATCTGCCACTGCCTTTGGAATCACTATTTAAATTAAAAATTTTACTTACATCAGATAGAACCTGCATATGATTAAAAAAATCATAGTGTGGAAGGATTAAAAATGCAAAGGAACAGTCCCCTGTTTTATAGCTATCTTTTTTTTGTCCACTTGAAGGGTTTTAAATTTTTTTAAGTTACAGTTCTGCTAGTTACATCAACATTTCAAAATAGCTTGCATACTCTGTTTCAGCACTATTTAATTTATTTCCACTTTGTAATAAAGTGGACACTCTCACACTTTCCTCTCTCTCTTCTTTTCCTGATCATCTCCCACTTTCTGCTTGCTATAATTCTACATTTAAAATTTCAAGAAGAATAATCTATACATTCTGCTTTGTAACCATAGCCAAAGTATTCTAGAAGCTGATTCTCAGTGTTGACAACAATAAGATTTACATGATCAGGTCTGTGTAAATATTGTTTGCTGTAGCGTAAGTGGGGTGCTATGATTAATCTGTTTCCTCTTGGTTTTCTGCCTCTTTCACTGTCTATTTCTTCACTTTTGTTGTTTGTTGCTTTATCCTATGTCTATATATGGGAGAACCTCAGAATTTGTTGCTCTGTTCCATCCATTCTCTTCTTCATCTGACTTTTTCTGCAGGCAATTCTATCAAAAACTGTAGATTTAATTCTGTCCAAATGATAATGAGGATTTCCCTGGTGGCTCAGTGGTAAAGAATACACTTGCTAATGTGGAAGAAGTGAGTTCAGTCCCTGGGTCTAGAAGATCTCCTGGAGAAGGAAATGGCTACCCAGTAAAGTATTCTTACCTGAGAAATCCCATGGACAGAGGAGCCTGGTGGGTTACATGTCGCAGACTGGGGCATGAATTAGCAACTGAACATACACACATACAAATGATAATGAATCCCAACTGTATCTCTTTAATAACCTATCCTGAGCTCTCAGTTCAGTTCAGTCACTCAGTCATGTCTCATTCTTTGTGACCCCATGGCCTGCAGCATGCCAGGCCTCCCTGTCCAACGTTAACTCTTGAAGTTTGCTTAAACTCATGTCTGTCGAGTTGGTGATGCCATCCAACCTCTCATCCTCTGTCATTCCCTTCTCCTCCCACCTTCAATCTTTCCCAGCACTGGGGTCTTTCCCAATGAGTCAGTTCTTTGCATTAGGTGGCCAAAGTATTGGAGCTTCAGCTTCAGCTTCAGCATCAGTCCTTCCAATGAATATTCAGGACTAATTTCCTTTAGGATGGACTGGTTTGATCTCCTTGCAGTCCAGGGACTCTCAAGAGTCTTCTTTAATACCACGGCTCAAAAGCATCAATTCTTCAGCACTCAGAATTTTTTTCCATTTCATTATTATATTTACAGAGAGAGAGAGAAAAAAAGAGGTAGACTGTTGAGTTAGAGCATAGATTTCTCTTTGTAAGACATGGCATTTCATAACTTTGGCTAAGGGAGATTCTGAAGTAATTGAAAAATAACTTTCAATATATACTCAGCAGTTATATTTCTTCTCAGAGTTTTATTCCAATGACAGATAATTTCAGTGCAGTTTTTAGTATAACTGAAAATGCTGTAGCCATCTAAAACTACTAAATAACTATAATAGTGGTTAGAAAGTGTGAAACAATTTGACTTCCCTTGGACCTGGACTCCTTAAAAAGTATCACAGAAATTATAGCACTGCAGAACACTAGGACATTCAAGTATCTTAGAGATAAATCTTACTAAGGGCTTCCAATTACACCTAGAATCAAATTCAAAACTTCTTACTACAGTCCACATGACCCTTCATGATCTAAATCCCACTTAACTTTTTGATTTCACCTCCTGCCATGGTTGTGTTATCATAAGTCACAATGCTATTTTTTCCCCATTATCTCATTTCAGTCTCACACCACCCAAAACGATAGGGACTTTATGTATGAAAAACTAGCTTAAAGATGTTCAGTAGTTTACCAAAAGCTACACATTTTTAATTGAGGTACAACTAGGAATTCAACCCAGTTACTCCACAGTTTTAATTCATAATGCTAGAGTATTCTTCATTTAATTTATTGAGATATCCTAAGGTAGAAAGTGAACTATTAGTCTTACATAATTAAAGGCCCTTGAAGTCTACCTTTTAGAAAATCATTTTTGCATTAGTTTATTCCCTGATCCTTTGTTTCTTATGCTCTAAAATGGATATGAGTTTTTTGAAGAAAAATAGATTGCTTTATAGATAGCTGGCTATTCAAAAATTAGACCCATCTTTATATTATGATGCAGTAAATTTATCCTGCTTAGGGCTCTTCTGAATAAACCTACAAACCAACTTTTTGGATATTGTCATGGAGGAGACCTGGGTTCTAGTCTCTGATGATCCAGTATCTCTGCTTCTCAGTCTATCCTTGGGCACTGGTTACATGTGACCATTTCTGCTGGTTTAGAGGACTCTTCACTTAGTGTTATAGGGAGTTTTTACTGCTTTTTCCCCCTAATCGACTGTCAGCTCTGTGAGAGTAGCAACTTCAAGACTAGATAAATCTCTGACATTTCAAACATAGAAAAGATCATAAAAGGTGACAGGATTTTTTACCTTGATGCCTTCTGGAGTTATTTCTATTATACAGTGAGAAAATAAAATTACAATTTTAGATTAGACTCAGAGACATTTCAACATTTTTATATAATTCTGTTGGGTGAAAAAAAAAACATGGATTTAAAAAATTATGGAAGTTGAATTTTTGTAAAATTTAACTAGAGTGTCATTAATTTCCCTCATTTTACATTTGGCATGTGATCCCACCACTGAACCATGCAATGTGCAAGTACTCCTGCTGTGTAATGTTGGTTAATGAAGAAAATCAGATTGATGAACTTAGATTTAAAACCAGGCTTTACTATTTACAACTTTAGGCCTCTAGTCAAGATAGTTGATGTCTTTAACCCTGAGCTTTCTTATCTGTAAAGTGGAGATAGTAATAATTGATATGGTAGTTAGGAATAAAGCACCTAGCATGTAAAAGGTTTGTGGCACCCTGGTCCAGTAAATCTATCAGTGTCATATTTCCAAAATCAGATGTCCACTTCATGTTTCTATGCTACATTTTGGTAATTCTCACAATATTTTAAAAAATTACTTATCACATTATTTATGATTATCTTTAATATTACTATTGTATTGTTTGGGGACATCTTTATGTTACAATTATACTGTTTGGGGACACCATGAGCTGTGCCCTTGTAAGATGGAAAATTTAATTCATAAGTGTTGTATTGCTCCGACTGCTCCACTGAACAGCTAGCTTTTCCTCTGTCTCTTTCCCTCTTGCCAGGCCTCCCTATTCCCTGAGACAGAACAATATTGAAATTAGGTCAACTAATAACCCTACAAGGACCTCTAAATGTTTAAGTGAAAGGAAGAATCATACACAATCGCTGTAGCTGAACCTTGAAATGATTAAGCTTAGTGAGGAAGGCATGTAGAAAGCTGAGACAGGCTGAAAGCCAGGTCTCTTGCACCAAATGGTTAGCCAAGTTGTGAAAGGAAAAGCTCTTAAAGGAAATTAAAAGTGCTACTCCAGTGAATGATAAGGAAGTGAAAGTCTTATTGCCAACATTGAGAAAGTTTTAGCTGTCTAGATAGATCAAACCAGCCAGAACATTCCCTTCAGCCAAAGCCTAGTCCAAGACAAGTCCCTTCAATTTTATGAAGGTTTAAAGTCCTGAGGAAGCTGCAGAGGAAAAGCCTGAAGCTAGAAGATGCGGGTTCATGAAGTTTAAGGAAAGAAGCCATCTCCATTGCATAAAAGTGCAAGGTGAAGCAGCACGTGCTGATGTGGAAGCTACAATAAGTTATCCGGAAGATCTAGCTGAGAAAAATTAGTGAAGGTAGCTTCATTAAACAGAAGATTTTCAATGTGGACAGGATGGTCTTATAGTGAAAGAAGGTGCCATCTAGGACTTTCACTGCTAGAGAGAAGTCAGTGTTTTGCTTCAAATATTTGACAGGCAGACTGACTCTCTTGTTAAGGAGCGAGGCAGCTGTTGACTTTCAGTTGAAGCCAATGCTCATTAACCATTCTGAAAATCCTAGGGCTCCTAAGAACTATGCTAAATCTACTCTGCCCTTGCTCTGTAAAGGGAACAACAAAGCCTGGATGGCAGCACATCTGCTTACAACATGGTTCACTAAATATTTACAGCCCAGTGTTGAAATTTACTGCTCAGAAAAAGAGATTCCTTTAAAAATATTACTGCTTATTTACAATGTACCCGGTCACCCAAGAGTGCTTATGGAGATGTATAATGAGATTCATGTTGTTTTCATACCTGCTAACACAACATTCATTCTGCAATCCATGGATCAAGGAGTAATGCTATATCTCGGCAAAGTAAAGTGAAAACTTTCTGAAAAGGATTCACCATCCTAAGCAAATTTCTGATTCAGAAGAATAAGTCAAAATATCAACATTAACAGGATTTTGGAAGAAACTGATTCCAACCTTCATAGATGACTTTGAAGGGTTCAAGGCTTCAGTGGTGGGAGGTGTGGTGGAAATAGCAAGAGAACTAAAACTAGAAGTGTAGGCTGTGTGACTGAATTCCTGCAATCTGTGTGACTGAATTCTTGCAATCTCATCTCAGTTTTCTCAAACTGAAAAATGAGTTGTTTGTAGTCCAACCTTTAGCAAACACCACCTTGATCAGTCAGCAGCCATCAACATTGAGGCAAGACTGTCCACCAGTCAAAAGATTACAGCTCACTGAAAGCTCTGATCATTGTTAGCAGATTTTAGCAGTAAAGTATATTTTAATTGAGGTATATGCATTGTTTCAACAGAATGGTATTACATACTTAATATTAATAGACTACAGGTAGTATAAACATAACTTGTTTATACACTGAGATCCCTCAAATCCCTGTGACTTGCTTTCTTGTGATTCTTACTTTATTGTAGTGGTCTGGGATTGAACCCACAATATCTCTGAAGTGTGCCTGTAGGCTCTTAATATATTTTATTTCCCTTTTCTTCTCTTTCTTCTGATTTCTATATTGACTTACTCCACCTGTACCTCCAATTTCTGTTTAGCTAGTATTAGGTCATAATAGAAGCTATTAATTGTCCATTTTCCATTCCTCCTTTTACTACTGGAGCTCTCAGTGTTTTTCCTCGCGTATACTCAAGTTAGAGTTGACCATTCTCAGCATTGCTTACAGCCATGTGTTGCATCTGACTTCTCTGGATCAGTGCATGAGGGTGGAACTGATGTGAAGAACTTCGGGGTCATGTCCTCACTGCTAAGCTTCCACTTCCTCTTTCCCCTTCCCACAGGCTAGAGTGCAGATGTGGTGACAGTGAGTCAGCTTTGAGCTGCGGAGATGGGAAATGGGAAATGGTGGAGAAGCATTGTTAGAACCAGGCTTTCTGGGTGACCATGTGAAGCAGAGCTTCTTTGTGCCCTGGACTGTTCATCAGTTTAGGTATTTTTGTGAGAAAAATATACTTGATTCTCTTAATTAAAACATTTTTTATTTTGCTATTTGCCAGAGCAGTCAAACTGATATCCTAATTTGTATTAGTATTAGCCATAAAAATTTGCTGATATTGTAGGTTAAAAATGTAAGTAGATAACTACCCCAGGCCACTTTAGGATTGACTGGATTGATCTTGCAGTCCAAGGGGCTCACAAGAGTCTTCTCCAGAACCACAATTTGAAAGCATCAGTCTCAGCATTCAGCCTACTTTATGGTCCAACTCTCACATCCATACATAACCACTGGAAAAGCCATAGATTTGACTTTACGGACCTTTGTCAGCAAAGTGATGTCTCTGCTTTTTAATACACTGTCTAGGTTTGTCTGACCAAAGTCTGTCTAGTCAACGTTATGGTTTTTCCAGTAGTTCTGTATGGATGTGAGAGTTGGACTGTGAAGAAAGCTGAACAACAAAGAATTGATGCTTTTGAACTGTGGTGTTGCAGAAGACTCTTGAGAGTCCTTCAGACTGCAAGGAGATCCAACCAGTCCATCCTAAAGGAAATCAGACCTGAATATTCATTGGAAGGACTAATGCTGAAGCTGAAACTCCAATACTTTGGCCACCTTATGCGAAGAACTGACTCATTGGAAAAGACCCTGATGCTGGGTGGGGCGGGGCGTGGATTGAAGGCAAGAGGAAAAGGGGACAGTAGAGGATGCGATGGTTGGATAGCATCATAGAATCAATGGACGTGAGTTTGAACAAGAACCAGCAGTTGGTGATGGACAGGGAAGCCTGGTGTGCTACAGTTCATGGGGTCGCAAAGAGTTGGATAGGACTGAGTGACTGAACTGAACGAGGTTTGTCTTAGTTTTCCTTCCAAGGAGCAAGTATCTTAATTTCATGGTTGCTGTCACCATACAGCCATGATTTTGGAGCCCCCCAAAATAAAATCTGTCACTCTTTCCACTTTTTCCCTATCTATTTGCCATGAGGTGATGGGACCAGATGCCATGATCTTTGTTTTTTGAATATTGAGTTTTAAGCCAGGTTTTTCACTCTCCTCTTTCACCCTCATCAAAGGGCTCTTTAGTTACTCTTCATTTCTGCCAGTATAGTGGTATCATCTACATATCTGATTTTGTTGATATTTCCCCTTTCAATTTTGATTCCAGTTTGTGATTCATCCAACCTGGCATTTCTCATGGTTTACTTTGCATAGAAATTAAAATGAAGAAGATGACAATATACCACCTTGTTTTACTCCTTTCACAATTTTGAACCAATCTGTTGTTCCATGTTGCTTCCTGACCTGCATACAGATTTCTTTAGAGGCAGGTCAGGTGGTCTGGTATTCCCATCTCTTTAAGAATTTCTCACAGTTTGTTGTGATACACAGAGTCAAAGGCTTTGGTGTAGTCAATTGAGGAGAAGTAAATATTTTCCTGGAATTCCCTTGCTTCTCTATGATCCACTGTATGTTGGCAATTTGATTTCTGGTTCCTCTGCTTTTTTAAAATCCAGCTTTTACATCTGGAATTTCTCAGTTCACATATTGCTGAAGCCTGGTTTGAAGGATTTTGAGCACTGACTTGCAATCATGTGAAATAAGCACAATTGTATGGTTGAAGCACCAAGATTTTGGCCACCTGATGAGAAGCCCACTCATTGGAAAAGACCCTGATGTTGGAAAATATTGAAGGCAGGAGGAGAAGGGGATGGCAGAGGATGAGATGGTTGAATGGATTCACTGGCTCAGTGGACTTGAATATAAGCAAGCTTCGGGAGTTGGTGATGGACAGGGAAGCCTGGCATGCTGCAGTCTATGGGGTTGCAAAGAGTTGGACATGATTTACTGACCCAACCTTCCCCTTCCCTTCCCTTCTCAACAAACTATGGGTACCTGATGGGTCTAGTCAGAGTCTGAACTGGGACAAGCTATGGTAAATGCCAGGTAGTTGGATGTCTGGACCCAGGACAGCTGGGAGGAGTCAGAGTGCATAGGACACAACTTTTCTTTTCCTCAGTTGCAGCCACAAGGGAACAAGAATGGAAGGAGAGAGCTTTTAGATATCCTGTGTGCTGCGCTTTTCTGCAAAAGGGGAAGGCTCTCCAGCGTAGACTTTTCCTTTGGGTAGCATTCTGCCTGGGTGGACCAGTTGCTGGAGGAAAGCTCCCTGAAGTTGTCCTGGCTTTGGGGAGAGGGAAGAAGCCTTTAGTTTGGTTCTGCTGGCCCTGGCCTGCCTTCTACTCCTTTGGTCTGGACACTAATATTTCTTGTACTTAAAAAAAAAAACTTTCCTGGGACCTCTTCCTTCCCTGCTGTTTTTCAGGCCCAAGAGGATCTGTGCTGTTTTCTGTTTTATGTGTTTATACATTTTGTGTGCTGTGCTTAGTTTCTGTCATGTCTGACTCTTTGTGACCCCATGGACTGTAGCACACCAGACTCCTCTGTCCAGGGGGATTCTCCAGGCAAGAACACTGGAATAGGTTGCCATGCTCCCCTCCAGGGGATCTTCCCAACCCAGCGATTGAACCCAGGTCTCCCACACTGCAGGCAGATTCTTTATCATCTGAGCCACCAGGGAAGCCCATGAATACTGGGGTGGGTTGCCTATCCTTTCTCTAGGGGATCTTCCCAACCCAAGGATCAAACTCTTGTCTCCTGCATTGACTGGCAGATTCTTTACCACTGAGCTACCTGGGAAGATAGATTTATACATTTATACATTGTATCTAATAATAAAGAGAAAAAAAATCAAAGCAATAACAACCAATTCAGGCCCCCAATACTATAGACACTGGGAGTTTAGGCAAAGTCAAAATTCTAAGAGGAAAAATAAGTATACTAAGCCCCTACATATGAACCTTCAAGTTGCAAAGTTTCAAAGATAGGAACGTGCCCTGTGGGCCACTGTTGTACTATATAGTATGGTACTTTTCAAGGCACAGTACTGTATGATTAAAAATATTTTCTCTAGTTTTTGTTTGTTTTTATATATTATTTGTGTGAAGAATCTTATAAACCTATTGTAGGATAGAACTGTATGGGTGATTATGTTAATTGTGTACCTAGTTTAACTTTGTTGGATTCATAAACAAATTGGACTTAATGAACAAATTTAACTTAAATCAACCCTGAATATTCATTGTAAGGACTGATGCTGAAGCTGAAACTCCAATACTTTGGCACCCTGATGTGAAGAACTGACTCACTGGAAAAGACCCTGATGCTGGGAAACATTGAAAGCAGGAGGAAAAGGGGACGACAGAGGATGAGATGGTTGGATGGCATCACTGATTCAATGGACATGAGTCTGAGTAGGCTCTAGGAGTTGATGAAGGACAGGGAAGCTTGGCGTGCTATAGTCCATGGGGTCACAAGTCGGACACAACTGAGCAACTGAACTGAACTGGACTTAACAAACACATTCTCAGAATGGAACTCATTCGTATGTAGGGGATTTACTGTGCAACTAGTATAAGAGAAACTCTTTCATATAAATTGATAGAAGTTGCTATGTAAACTAGCATAAAGTATCATTCAGGATAGACAATAGGTTTATAGTCTTTGGAATATTAGAACATCCTGAGTGTCTGTCCTATACGCATGTCTATAAACATTATAAATGTAAAATATTTTAATAATGATACAATTTTTTTCAGAAAAGCACAAAATCATTAGCATCAGGCCTAGGGCTATTATTAAATTATTGGAAAATAAGCCTTTCTATTTACATCAGATCAGATCAGTCACTCGGTCGTGTCCGGCTCTTTGCGACCCCATGAATCGCAGCACGCCAGGCCTCCCTGTCCATCACCAACTCCCGGAGTTCACTCAGTCTCACGTCCATCGAGTCAGTGATGCCATACAGCCATCTCACCCTCTGTTGTCCCCTTCTCCTCTTGCCCCCAATCCCTCCCAGCATCAGAGTATTTTTCAATGAGTCAACTCTTCGCATGAGGTGGCCAAAGTACTGGAGTTTCAGCTTTAGCATCAGTCCTTCCAAAGAAATCTCCTTCAGAATGGACTGGTTGGATCTCCTTGCAGTCCAAGAGACTCAAGACTCTTCTCCAACACCACAGTTCAAAAGCATCATTTCTTCGGTGCTCAGCCTTCTTCACAGTCCAACTCTCACATCCATACATGACCACAGGAAAAACCATAGCCTTGACTAGACGAACCTTTGTTGGCAAAAGAATGTCTCTGCTTTTGAATATACTATCTAGAATTACTAAATCAATACATGCACTATCAATGAAATGATATTTGGCAAAACTAATACAATTATGTAAAATTTAAAAATAAAATAAAATTAAAAAAAAAAAAAAGAAAGAAATGGTTCCTGACGTTATCATTTGAAAAAAAGAGAAAAATTTGCTTTGCAGGGGACAATTGGCAATGTCTGACAAAATTTTTGTTGTCACAGTTTGGAACTATGTGTCACTGATATCTAGTGGGTAGAGGTCAGGGATGCTGTTAAGCATCCTACAAAGGACAACTCCCCATAATAAAGGGTTATTGACCTCAAAGTGTCAGTAGTGCCAAGGTTGAGAAATGGAATAAAACCATCATAGAAATTGCAAGGAACAAGAGATGGAGGAGAGTCATAACAGGAGCTGCTCAAACCCGGGATCCAGCTCTTCTCAAATTCTGGATGTTTTACTTATGCAAACCAATAAGTATCATCACTCCCATCTTACTTCCCCACATAAGCCAGCGTAAATTTGGTTTCTGTTGATTGAAATCAAGAGTTTTCAAAAATTCACCCTAGTTTTTTTAAACATAAACATTTATTGAAAGATGTTTTCCTCATCTCTAACTTTGGTTGATCTTTGGTTGTCCTCAAGTAGAAAATTTTGCTTGTTGGATGGTCAAGTGTGTTCCTCTGGAGAACATCTAGTAAGTGGCTTTTTACTATAGTTTGTTGATGAGTTTTGCTTGATTTTCTTAAACATAAGTCTATTCAGTAACTATTAACTGCTACTGATGGGTGAGTCAAATGGGAATTCTATGAGACAACGTTGCCTGAGAGGCTTAAAAAATATGATGGAAGTCCCTGGCACAAGGAAACTGGGATGTGTAAAAATTGCTGGCTTTGAGGTGTGAGGAGAATGTTGTGGACTGAATTGTGTAAGCCCTCAAAGATGTTGGAATCCTAACCCCCAATCCCTGGGAATGTAACCTATTTTGGAAATAAGGTCTTTGCAGATGATTAGTGAGGATGAGTTCATTATGGTGGCTCTAATCCAATGTGACTATGTCATTCTAGAAAAGGGCAATTTGATAGATGCAAATTTGATAGATGCAAAGGGCAAAGAGATAGATGCACACACAGGGAGAATGCCAAATGAAGATGAAGGCAGGGATGTAGTGATGCATGTATCAGTGAAAGAATGTCAAAGATTGTTAGCAAAACACCAGAAGTTAAGATAGAGGCATGAAACAGATTTTTCCTCACAGCCCTCTAAAAGAACCTACTCTCCTGACACCTTGATCATGAACTTGTAGCCTTCAGGACTGTGAGCCAACAAATTTCTGTTGTTTAAGCACCCAGTTTGTGGTACTTTGTTATGTAAGCCATAGCAAGCTAATACAGAGAAATCCTATTTTCTCATTGGTATGAAGACACTAACATTTATCTCCTCTGAAAACAAAGGGTTCAGTTGAATACTGAATACTAAGTGCCCTTGAACCAGTTCTGGAGAATATTACATTTATAGTTCTAAGGAAGGTTTATTATGACTACACATTAGAAGTATTTTAAATTAATTCTTTGAATATTTAGATTTATTTATTAGGTTTCAGCACACTCAAAAGGTCATTGCATATCTTTCCTTTATTTCTTCATTTCTGTTATAATCATATGCTATACTTTACTGATTGGAAATTTTAACTATTAACTGAAAATCATTCAACAAGAAATTGTTCATTTAATTTAGATTATGTATTTGTGTTTGGAAATGTCATAAAATATACAGAAAGAAGGGCTTCCCTGGTGGTTCAGTGGTTCGAAGTCTGCCTGCCAGTGCAGGAGACATTGGTTTGATCCCTGTTCTAGGAGGATCCCACGTGCCATGAAGCAACTAGGCGCATGCACCACTACTACTGAGTCTGTTCTCTAGAGTCTAAGAGCTGCAGCTACTGAAGCCTGAGCACAGCAACTACTAAAGCCCATGCACCTAGTGCCCATGGTCTGCAACAAGAGGAGCCACCACAGTGAGAGGCCCACACACTGCAACTAGAGAGAGGCCCCTACTCGACAAAACTAGAGAAAGCCTGAGCACAGTGATGACCCAACACAGCCATAAATAAGTACACTTAAAAATACATACACAGAAGAAAAGGATCAGTTTGTTAGATTGGTAAATATCTTTTTATAGGTTAAAAAATCTAAAATCAGTCAGATAAAAATTACAGTTAAAAACCCAGTTTAGGGTTAGGGTTAGGGTTTAGGGTTAAGGTTAGGGTTAGGGTTTTCTTGCTTGGAAAGTGCTGAATCCTTCAAGAGTGAGTGTTTAAGCTTTGGCCAGTATGCCAATTATCTATTTATTGCTTCTCATCTTCACAGTCATCCTTCTTACTCTGAAACTAGCTCTGGGATAATGGGTGCTGCTGCTGCTAAGTCACTTCAGTTGTGTCGACTCTGTGCGACCCCAATTCCTTAAACCAGATCTTCTTTACAGTGAGCATCATGCCACCTTCCTCCATATAGGGCGCTACAGAGATATTGAAAGACGATGGGGCATCTCTCCTTGGATACAGGGGCTGCATGGACAGTCAGCTGTGTGAGTGTGAAGATATGTGATGGTACCCAGCTCTAGCCTTGCAGCAGGAAGACACGGTTCGTCTAAAATTGTAGCACTGATGCTGCCTGGCGATAATCTTTCTGTGGCTCTTCCAACAGGATACCATGCGCTCCAGACCACCCGCTCAGAGGGGCACCTTGACTCTCTGTGGTCATATGGATGCCTTCTGTGCCCTGGAAAGTTACTTCCTATTTGAGTAGTTACTGTGAACCAGATTTGGTTTAAGGAATACAAAAACTTTTCTTCCGTCCAGTGGACAATTACACTCCAACAAATTCTGAATCTTCTCCTTGGGAGGTACATCCATCCAGGTTTGACCTTCCTAGGGAATTTTCTATCAGTCCTAGAGTATCCTGTGGAGTTTCTTCTTATCTTATAGTATCTCTTTTATCATTGCTTAATGATTTTTATATTAAAATTCTCTATATCCTGTTATAGTTTTTATCTCATGTTTGGACCTGGTTTGAAGCAGTTGAAAAAAAAAATGGGGGAATGTTGTAGAGGTTTCAAGCATTATATTCTTTGGAGGAAGAGTTAATTTGAATAATCATTTTTAATTTCTTCCCAAATCAAGCTTCTGAGCCTTCCTTTTTAAACAATGGAAACAAAATCTTGCTTTGAGAGAACCATGGCTAGCAGTTGTTAATAGCTTTATTTACTTTGACCACAGCAATCATCTCTTACTAATGATAATTAATTTGAAAGACTTAGAGGATTGATTTATTTAATGAACATACAGGTAATTGCAAATTTCTTTCCTAATGACATAAGGGAAATGAAGCCTGTTAACATTTAAAATAATTTGTAATGGACATGTACATCCTTTAGAAGAATAAAATAGTCTCATCAGTTCCCTTACATTTGAAATGAATATTTTAGTTGATCACTTTTTCTAATTACTAGAGCTTTATCTGCACATATGATGTGAGTTAATTGGCATAGGATTTATTTGTTCACTTCAGCCTCCTTTAAAATATAGTCATGTAAATAAAATAAAATTTAAAAAAATAATAAAATATAGTCATGTGGGACTTCCCTGGTGGCCCAGTGGTTAAGACTCCACTGTCCCAATGCGTGGTGCCCAGATTTGTTCCCTGGCTGGGGAACTAAATCCCACATGCTGCAACTAAGAGTTCACATGTTGCCACCAAAGATTCCGCATGCCACGACTTGGACCTGGTGCAGCTAGTTAAATAAATAAATATAGTCATGTAAAAGCTGGATTTAAATTAAACAAGCTGCTACTGTGTACCATGTGATTGTCTACTATATTTGAGGCTTGCATCAGTACCTGTTGCTGTAGTAATGCTGAATTACATGCTCTCCCAAAGCAGTAGTTTTAAACAATAATCAAATATTTAGATCCTAGGTCTATTGGTACTTTTGGCTGGACTCAGCATGGTGTGGTATTGACTGACCTTGGTCATCCATCTGGGAGTTGACTAGATATTGGATGACTTAGGATCGATTGACCTAAGGTTACTCAGCTTTGTTCCATTTGTTTTTATTCTTCTAGAAGGTACTGAGAATGTTCTTAGAACAATGGCAAATAACAGGAGTGAGAGTAAGTAGAAAGATGCGTGTTTTTCAAGCTTCTGTTTGTGTTACACGTACTAATAAACTTTATGTCAAAGCAAGTGACACGGTATACTTGTCACTTTCTAGGGCTTCCATCACAAAATACCGCTGACTCAGTGCCTAAAAAAACAGAAATGAATTTTCTCCAGTTCTGGAGACCAGAAGTCCAAGGTCAAGGTGTTGGCGGTTTTGACTTCTCCTGTAGTCTCTCTCATTAGCTTGCAGACAGCTGTGCTCTTGGCATGTCCTTGCATGGTCTTTCCTCTCTGCACTTGCATCTCTAGTGTCTGTGTGTCTGAATTTCTTCTCATAAAGATACCAGTTACATAAGATAAGGCCCACTGTAACAGCCTCATTTAATTAGTGTGTGTGCTCAGTTGCTTCAGTCATGTCGGACTTTTTGTAATCCCATGGACTGCAGTCCACCAGGCTCCTCTGTCCAGGGATTTTACAGGCAAGAATACTGGAGTGATGAACATTGGGGTACACGTGTCTCTTTCCCTTCTGGTTTCCTCAGTGTGTATGCCCAGCAGTGGGATTGCTGGATCATAAGGCAGTTCTATTTCCAGTTTTTTAAGGAATCTCCACACTGTTCTCCATAGTGGCTGTACTAGTTTGCATTCCCACCAACAGTGCAAGAGGGTTCCCTTTTCTCCACACCCTCTCCAGCATTTATTGCTTGTAGACTTTTGGATCACAGCCATTCTGACTGGTGTGAAATGGTACCTCATAGTGGTTTTGATTTGCATTTCTCTGATAATGTTCATCGCAGCACTGTTTATAATAGCCAGGACATGGAAGCAACCTAGATGTCCATCAGCAGATGAATGGATAAGAAAGCTGTGGTACATATACACAATGGAGTATTACTCAGCCATTAAAAAGAATACATTTGAATCAGTTCTAATGAGGTGGATGAAACTGGAGCCTATTATACAGAGTGAAGTAAGCCAGAAAGAAAAACACCAATACAGTATACTAACACATATATATGGAATTTAGAAAGATGGTAACAATAACCCTGTGTACGAGACAGCAAAAGAGACACTGATGTATAGAACAGTCTTATGGACTCTGTGAGAGAGGGAGAGGGTGGGAGGATTTGGGAGAATGGCATTGAAACATGTAAAATATCATGTATGAAACGAGTCACCAGTCCAGGTTTGATGCACGATACTTGGGGCTGGTGCACTGGGACGACCCAGAGGGATGGAATGGGGAGGGAGGAGGGAGGAGGGTTCAGGATGGGGAACACATGTATACCTGTGGCAGATTCATTTTGATATTTGGCAAAACTAATACAATTATGTAAAGTTTAAAAAAAAAAAAAAGAATACTGGAGTTTACTGCCATTTCCTCCTCCAGGGGATCTTCATTTAACTTAATTACCTTTAAAGAGGGCCCTATCTCCAAATACAGTCACATTCTGAGATACTGGAGTTTTAACATATGAGTGTTTTCAGAAAGGGCATAATTCTATTTGTACATCATGAACCAGCCAGGGTCAGCACAGGAAGCTGTGATATAAAAATATGCAAAGAACTGGGGCTATTATTCCACCCCCCCGCGCCCCCCCCCCTCCCCGCCATCTACCATAACACTAACAAAAGCCCCTCAGTGACATGGTTATTACTTTTGGCATTTTAGAGATGAGGGAAAATAAAGCTCAACTGGATGTGAGTCCCCACATATTTGTTTCTTTCATATAGAAATACATTGATTAACTGAGAGGAAAGGCAAGAGAACTCTTCTTTTTAAAATTTTTCAATTCCTTTATAAGAGTAGTCTTTTTACCTTTTATTTTCTCTTATTTGAATGAGGCAACCTAGTATAGTGATCATGTTGCCTGGCAATAACCTGCCTGAATTCAAATCTCACCTTCAACACTTACTGGCTATTGTACCTTGGGCGAATTAGTTAACTCTTATGTGTCTTATCTTCCTGAAGCATGAGAATAATAGTACTACCTACATAGTGTTATTAAAAGATTAATCTCTTTATATAAAAAGCTGAGAATACTGCCTGGTGGGTAGTAAATGCTATAAATTCTTTACTATAAAGATAACAACAACAGCAATCATTATAACCTTTTCTTATTTAAGATGTAAGGTCTATAAAACATAATTCTTTTTTGAACAGGGTTATATTAACTGATGGTCAGAAAGATAAGTAAGCTAAACAGTTCAGTTAACAGCATATCACTTACTAACTGGTGCTCTGTTGCACTATACCAAATATTCCACTAAGAAACTCTCCACTATTGATTAATTTGTATTTTTTGCAAAGTTGTAATGTTTCAATCTCAATTTTCTATAGATTCATGAGGGGACAGGCCTATGTTGTCAATCAACTACTTGAAATATTTCCATAGCTTCAAACTGATTTGTCAAATTTTAACTGATTTGTCAGGGAAAGGGATAGTCTACCCACTCCAGTATGGGACAGGGAAGCCTGGCATGCTGCAGTCCATGGGGTCGCAAAGAGTCAGACACAACCGAGTGACTGAACTGAACTGAACTGATTTATCAACAGGTTTTTCTCCTTTCCAAATCATTTAACATACTGAGGTCAGATTCAGATTCTGAAAAAATCAGTTTCATTTTATTACTCATCTACTCAAGCCTTCAGTGGTTCTCCAGGGGCAAAAGGGAAATATTCCAATTCCTTATTCTGGCATACAAAACAGTCCACAGAACCACTGCCTCATTTCCCACAATTCCCTGTCATGATCTGCACTTTCCACCACCATTGTTCTGCTCACACTTATCTCCCATATGCATTCCTCTTTTTGTTTACTTTTTTCATGTAAGAATCCTTTCCCTTATGCTAGCATCAGGATTTGGCACCTGTGGGTATTTTAATTCATTAGTTTTCCACATTATGTATGGATTTTCTGTTAGGGAAGATAAAAATTTGCTTTCTAATATTGTATTGTTACAATTATTGGTTATATTAGTTATCAGTTATTAAGTCTTTATACTATGCTTAATATAAATGCAACTCTCAGTTGAGTGTCACAGTGCACTATGGTTATGTCCCTTTCCCTGAAGGTAATAATAATTTTCTTCCTTATTCATTTGCATGAAAGTGAAAGTGAAAGTTGCCTGGTCATGTCTGACTCTTTGTGACCCCATGGACACGGAATTCTCCAGGCCAGAATACTGGAGTGGGTAGCCTTTCCCTTATCCAGGGGATCTTCCCAACTCAGGGATCAAACCCAGGTCTCCTACATTGGAAGCGGATTCTTTACCAGGTGAGCCACAAGGGAAGCCCAAGATTACTGAAATGCATAGCCTATCCCTTCTCCAGCAGATTTTCCCAACCTAGGAATCCAACTGGGGTCTCCTGCATTGCAGGTGGATTCTTTACCAACTGAGCTATTAGGGAAGCCCCATTCATTTGCATTGGAGAGGGCAATGGCACCCCACTCCAGTAGTCTTGCCTGGAAAACCCCATGGATGAAGGAGCCTGGTAGGCTGTAGTCCATGGGGTCGCTAAGAGTCGGACATGACTGAGTGATTTCACTTTCACTTTTCACTTTCATGCATTGGAGAAGGAAATGGCAACTCACTCCAGTGTTCTTGCCTGGAGAATCCCAGGGACGGGGGAGCCTGGTGGCTGCCGTCTATGGGGTCACTCAGAGTCAGACACGACTGAAGTGACTTAGCATTAGCATAGCATTCATTTGCATAGTTTTCTTAATGCCTATCACTAATTCTTCTCACAACTTTCAAGAGTTTCTTGGTATAATTTTTCACAAAATCAATCACTTTCAATCCTTGATTAGTTCCAGTTTATTTTTCCCTCTGAAACAAACTCTCAGTTTTCTAGTCTAGTTACATTGTTCCCCTATGCTGGCGGAATACTTTTTATCTTAGAGCCTCTCTTTGCTGTGTTCTTTTTTTTTTTTTTTTAATGAGGCATATTAAGTACAAGTAATTTCTAAATGTAGTTTTCTTAATTTTACAATAATTGGTGAATTGGTCCCAGATTTTTAACTTTGATCAGTAAATATTGACCACTTTAAGCCACTTTCTTTTTTTAAAACTGCAGTACATTATCACATTATTTACAATGATGTATTTGTTTCAGGTGTACAGCACAGTGATTCAGTTCACAGTGTGTGTGCTTTTTCAGATTCTTTTCCCTTATAGGTTCCTACAAAATGTTAAATATTGTTCCCTGTGCTATACAGCAGTAGGTCCTTGTTGGTTATCTTTTTTATGTATGGCAGTGTGTATATGTTAATCCCAAGCACCTAATTTATTTTCCCTTTCCGCCTTCTCCTTTGGTAACCATAGATTTGTTTTCTATGATTGTGAGCCTATTTCTGTTTTGTAAATAAGTTCATTTGTAAATTTTTTTTTTCAGATTCCACATATAAATGATATCATATGACATTTGTCTTTCTCTGTCTGGCTGGCTTCACTTAGTATGATAATTGCTAGGTCCATGTATGCTGCAAAATTAACCAGACATATAGATCAATGGAACAGGAGAGAAAGCCCAGAGATAAACCCACACACCTATCATCTCCTTATCTTTGACAAAGGAGGCAAGACAGTCTCTTCATTAAGCAGTGCTGGCAACAGTGAACAGCTACTTATGAAAGAATGAAATTGAACATTGTCTAATGCCATATACAAAAATAAAGTCTTTTTGTTGCATTCTTGAAATTCCCTTTGCTATCCCTTAGGTCAAGCCCTGGTCATGAAGATTTGGAGTAATGTATTTGTTTCTCTATGCTTCTTCAGCATGAAGGTTGGAGGTGAACAAAATTTTCTGTAACATTGAGGGTTCTGAGTCACTAAATTCTGGTAAAGGAAGATTTTACTGCAGCAAATTTCAGTGTTTTTAAAAATTTGTGAACATAATCTCCACTTAACAAAAGGATATTAGCTGAAGCTGAGTCTTAAACATATCATCAAAAATGGCATTTATAATTTGAATTTTTCAGAGTTTTTAGATGAAATTAGAATTTCTGTTTTCTATATAACCCTTTGTCCTCACACTGCATATCTTTCCTCGAGGTGGAAGATGAGATAGATTCTGTATTTACTTTAATGACTAGTGGCTAAAAGAAGCAATCATAAAATCCAATGAACAAAAGAAAGATTATTGTGGGAGAATTTCCTCTCCAGATCATTTAAACAGATTAATAAAAAGAATATTTACTACCTACAATTGTATCACCTTAGCCATGGATGGGATGACTTTAACTTTTTATGACAGTATAAAATTCATTTTTCACCTTTAAGTCCCCTTAAGTTGTCCCCATTGTACGATGAAATAGCTGAGGGGTGTAATGTGTTCAGAATTAGTATTTGTGCGTGTATGCATTGTGTGAGGAAAGAGGAAATAACTGAGGTGCTTCTAAATGGTTTAAGTGCCTGACAGTATTTCTCACCTTGTCAGTTCTCAGCAGCAGGCCTCTGGGGCGATGTGAGTCTGGGAAAAAAGCATGGAAAACAAATGAACTTCTGTTTTGGAATCAGTGTTATTTTATGTTTTGTGTAATGTTGCCAGAGATACTTTTATGAAGCGATCTTTAAACCAAAACTTTGGAGAAGCAATTTTTTGTTTTGCCTATCTTACGATCTACTGCAAATCTGCAGCATTTGAGTTTTTTTTCCCTCTCCCTCTTTGTCTTCCGCCCTCTTACCCCTGCCTTCAATCCCTCCACATATTGCCTTTTCTTTGCACCTAACAGGTATTTGTTGAAGTTCTGCTATATAGTAGGTGATGTCCTAACTGTTGGGCTTCCATAGTGGCTCAGTGGTAAAGAATCCACCTGCCAAACAGGAGATGCGGGTTTGATCCCTGGGTCAAAAAGACTCCTCTGGAGAAGGAAACAGCTACCACTCCAATATTCTTGTCTGGGAAATACCATGGACAGAGGAGCCTGGTGGGCTACAGTCCACTGAGTCGCAAAATAGTTGAACATGTTCAGTTCAGTTCAGTCGCTCAGTCGTGTCCGACTCTTTGTGACCCCATGAATCACAGCATGTCAGGCCTCCCTGTCCATCACATGACTTAGTGACTAAACAATAACAACATTTTATGTGTAGGAATATAATGGAAAAGAACACAAAGTCATTGACTCTAGGGTGTTTGTATTCAGTTAGAGGTAGGGTGGAGGATTAGGGGGGTCAGGTTTGACAGAGTCCACCAATTTCCCTTAAAGCAAAAATACTAATTCCATCAACTGGTCACCTCAAAAATCTATTGTCCTGAAAGTATTCATCTGACAACTGAGAAAATCTTTAATGTTTGTTTTCTTAGATGACATTATAATATCCCATTTCACTTGTGGATACCAAGGGAAAATTCTGTGCCTTATGATCTCTTGCTTTGTATGCTTTTGGATGGGCCATATCACACACAACATAATTATATAAGAGCTTATTATCATTCCTATAAACTAGCATTTTTTTTCCTAGAGTTCCCTATTTTTTCCAGTTATCCTGATCACAAAGATTTGAAATTCCTGGCATTTCACTGGAATCATCCTTCATTCTCTATTTGCCTTTTAACATTCATTTCCATTCAGTCACTAAATCCTGACTTTTCTTCTTTCACTTGTCTATACATCTCATCTCATCTCATGACATGTATCATATCTCTCTAGTAGCTCTTCAGCTGATACATCTCTGCATCCACTTGGCCTCTTCCTACCAACACATGTTGGCACAAATCCTCGTCTAAAGATTTAAATTATCCAATATGATTAATGTTTAATCTTATGATCTTATCTTTCAGTTGTACTCCTTTAGTTTTGACTTCAAACAGTCCCAGATATTTCGTCTCTTTAATATTTGTCACTCAAACATTGTCATGTGTTCACCTATTTTCCCCATAACCAAACTCAGGCCATGTACCCAAAATCCACTCAATCTCCTAACTTCCTGACTCGCTGGCCTGCCTAAGGATTTCAACTTGACATCTGCTTTATTGGCTTAGGATTAACTACATATCAGTTGTAATCTTATCCTATGAAAGTACAAACTGCATGTCTTAAATGGTAGACATGCTCTTTGATCCTGTAGAGCATAGAGTATACACTCAAAAGGCTTGCCATTCTGGTTCATGAAGGAGTGATTTTGTATGGCTTGGTCCTTGAACAAATTGCGGAGTTGCAGAAATAAGTATGAGTGTTTCAGTGGCAGCTGCAGTTTGAACAGTCTCCTTCTAGGTATAGTGTAGAAGGCACTGATGGCTGTGACCTTATCTTTATGATGTGCCTGCTCCACAGAAACAAACCATTTACTCATAAACTTATTTCCTTACTCAATATAGACTCAACGCCAAGCAGTATGGTAGAGACTTGAGTTACAAGATCAGTTCAGTTCAGTTCAGTTCAGTCACTCAGTCGTGTCTGACTCTGCGACCCCATGAATCACAGCACGCCAGGCCTCCCTGTCCAACACCAACTCCCGGAGCCCACCTAAACTCATGCCCATTGAATCGGTGATGCCATCCAGCCATCTCATCCTCTGTCGTCCCCTTCTCCTCCTGCCCCCAATCCCTCCCAGCATCAGAGTCTTTTCAAATGAGTCAGCTCTTTGCTCAGATGGCCAAAGTATAGGAGTTTCAGCTTCAACATCAGTCCTTCCAATGAACACTCAGGACTGATCTTTAGGATGGATTGGTTGGATCTCCTTGCAGTCCAAGGAACTCTCAAGAGTCTTCTCCAACACCACAGTTCAAAAGCATAAATTCTTCAGTGCTCAGCTTTCTTCAGAGTCCAACTCTCACATCCATACATGACCACTGGAAAAACCATAGCCTTGACTAGACGGACCTTTGTTGACAAAGTAATGTCTCTGCTTTTTAATACTCTGTCTAGGTTGGTCATAACTTTTCTTCCAAGGAGTAAGTGTCCTTTAATACAAGTTACAAGATAAATAAGATCTAATCTCTTCTTCAAAGTGGCTTAAAATCTGAAAGAAGAGATATACATTGAATGAATATATTAAATTATATACACAATTAAAATACATATTTTATAAGATTATTTTGAGGACTAATTGAATAGGTGTATTCAAAGGGCTTAAAATAGTGCCTGGCAATTAGAACACATTACATAAATATTTGTTTTAATTTTACAATGAACTTTAATTATGTTCAAGTGTTAGGGGGCCACAGAGTTTCCTCTGCATATAAATGTTGCTTGTCCACTCACAGATTCTTGTGAGACTTCAACTAGGACTCTACTGATTCCATGTTCACTCATTCAAAAAATACTTTTTTTAAGCATTTTTTATATTCTAAACTGTGATAGACACAAGGGGAATAAAGAAAAATAATCCAAGTTCCTCATCTTCAACATTTTTATTTGTGTAACAATTGAGTAATAGAAGCATTTCAAAAACTGGACTCAGTAAACTCCCTGAATTTTACTACAAATGATAAAAAAGAAAACATTTAAATTTTGTTTGAAATTAAAAATGCAATTAAATTATTAGAGAATGACCTGGGCCTGTACACATTTGGTTAAGTATTCTGTATTGTCTATATTGACAGGGTTACAGCAGTATAAACCACATACAATTCAAATGTAATATAATGCAAAAGCTTCAAAAGAGCCAGATCATCACAGAAAACATGTTTTTAATTATCACAGGTTTCATTATTAAGCATAGTTTCCTAAATCCTTAGAAAATCGGTGATCCATAAGTGGCTAATTTTAATTAAGTAGAATATCCTAACTTAATTTATAAAATACAGGGGAAGGAGTACAAAAAGGCTGATCCTAGTTTTATCACTTTCTATCCATGGGCATTAAGTCATTTAACCTCATCTTTTATGAAATAATGTGAATAAATGTCATGCAGGGTTGATGACAGGATTACCAGAGATATCCAAGAACTCACTAAATTGATGGGACATAGGAAATGTTAATCATATTTTCAGTGGGAGTAGCTGTAAAAACACACATGTATATATGGCCAAACCATCCATATGTATGCATGAAAGTGAAAGTCACTCAGTCATGTCCGACCCTTTGCAGCCCTATAGACAATACAGTCCATAGAATTCTTCAGGCCAGAATACTGGAGTGGGTAGCCTTTTCCTTCTCCAGGGGATCTTCCTAACCCAGGGATCAAACCCAGGTATCCAGCATTGCAGGCAGTTTCTTTACCAACTGAGCTATGAGGGAAATCCCCATATGTATATACAAATGACTCTTTTTTATTCGTATTACTTGACCTGACTCTACAGAGGATTTGAGAGAATCATTTCCTTTGATACATGGCAAAATTTTTAACACATTTTCCTTAATGTGGGGAAACATGTTTTAACACATTTTCCTACCTGTAGGGGTTATGGCACTTTGTTGTTTATGGCAAATTACAGAGAAAACCATGTTCACATGTATGCTGGGGATACACAAATTCTTAATGGCAAGCATGCTTGGATACAATGAGATGTCCAGCATACAGAGAAGTTCTAGTGATTTCTAAATAACTCTATGGACTAAATTTTAATACGCTTTAGCTTCTTGGAGGTCAGTTATCTATGACAGCAATGACCGCAGGGTATTCCTTCATCTTTATTTTGTGGAAGTTTACTTAACAATCTTGCAACAGCAAATTGTCATATAATGTGCTTTAGGAGAGTGGTGTGATATCAATTTGTCAAGCATGATTTAAGAATAATAAAATCCATTTGCCCAAGATGTGGTGGGGATGGTGAGCGACAGAGGAGCTACAGGTTCATTCTAATTTCACTTACTATTTGACTTACTAAACAAGGGCATTTCCTCTGCGAATTATATTGAAGGCTGTCTTTTTCCTTAGTGGCTGGAGGACTCCCATCAAAATAATTTAATGATGAAAATGAAGCTGGTCTAATTGAATTCAGTATGAACTAAGAGTCATCACCTTAGGGTAGGTTTAGCCCTTAGCAGTTAATATTCTGCTCTGCAGTTCGGCTTTGTGGCAAAGCCAGGGATGTTGTCATTGCAGGCTTTAAGCTCAGGAAGATTTCTTGTTTTTTTTTTTAATATAGAGAATGGGAGGCAGAGCAAGCGCCTAAAATTGAGATAAATGTAGGCACTCACTTTGACCACTTAGGAGCTTTTAAAGACTGACACCTCATCAGCAAGTAAAAATTAACTCAGCAGGCCTCCATAAAGCTAATATCAAAAACTAAAAGTCAATTTTTGACTTTCCCTTAAAGGTTCCTGTTCTTTATTTAAAGAACTAAACCAAACTCTTGACCTATCCTTCTTAGGAAGCAATTTTAATGAGTATCAGTAGGTTTCCCAAGTCTCTGATGTGGAATTTACTTCAAATTGATTTTTAAAAATTGGGCTGGAAGCTCTAAGGACAGAATTCCCTAAGTCACCCTTCTCTGAAATACTGTGTTCACCTCACCATTGTCTGATCCTGTTTCATTTAACCAATGATATTTTAAGGGCTAAGATTCAGTCTTCCATTTCATTTCACTAGGTCTCTGAAAGACAATCTAATGTTAAAATTGGCCCATTATCTAGGCTGATCTAATTTGTGCCTTAAAATGACTTTGGAAATAAGTTTTGATTAAAAAGTTACACCAGTGATGCATTTTCAGTATCACAAAGCAAAACCTATTTGAAGAAGTTATTTCTGCATGCCAGATTGAGCAGAAGCCTTAATTCCCCTTGGTAACTGTGTAGGCGAAAAGAAATTAGGGAGCCTGGTGAATAAACAAGAAGCCATAAAAATCACAGACATCTTTGCTATCTGTCTTGTTTTTCCATCAAATGGATTGTGCAGTCAAAAATTACAACCACAATCGAATGTAAAGTATTTTAAGAATGAATACACACATCTTATTTTTTCTCCAAAATAACTATTAACAACCAAGAAACATATGCTTCAGTGAATGCTTTTAGTTGAATCATAAACTACATTTCCAACAACTGTCTTTTTGAAACCAGTTGAGACAGCTACATAAGAGGATGTTAAAGCAAATCAACCTCTCACAGAGCCCATCTGTGACTTCCCAGTGAGTCTCCAAGTACTTGCTGTCTCCAAAATTACTGTAAGCTGTACAGTTGCTGTCTTGTTAAGGGATATCCTGTTCCACCTTTCCAGTGTGTCCATCCTCTAAAACTTTAGGAGAAAATTAAGACCCTCTTTTAACTAGGTGTATAGGACATAGTTCATCATGGAGAAGCTGATGAAGATACTGAATTTTGCAGACTTACTCTCTCCCATGACTGGATGTTTGCTATTTGCAGTGTTTGATATGTCATATTAGGAGGCCTAGGGAGATAAGGCCCCTCCAGCTGCCAAAAAAAAAAAAAAAAAAAAACAGGGAAATATTAAAACTAAAAAGGGGAGGGAGCTGGTGTTGGATGCTCGATAGTGTTGGAGAGGAAGTAAGAAGGAGCCTCTGCAGTGTGCCAAAGTCTAGTATCTATAGTTAAAGCTGGATCTGGAGGCAGATGTGCCAAGTATCAATTCAGTACAGCAGAGCTGAGGTCAAGAATTTGAGTTCCATAAAGGACTGGCTGTGGAAATCACGTTGGGGAACACAGCATTCCCAAGCTGATGGTGGGGAAAAGAGATGAAACAGTGGCCTTCCTGTTTTCACATTTCTGTGTTCAAGAGCAAGGAACAGAATTTGGCAGAAAGAACCAGAAACAAGTCTCCAAAACAAACACTTCTGCACAAGCTTCAGGAACTATAGTTGGTGGTTTCTTATCTGTTGGGGTGGAAGAGTGAAAAGGCAGCAAGGGAAAGAAGGACACCAGCTCCAGGACCCTACCTTTCTCCCATCTCATTGACATCTCTCAAGGTATCCAGAGTAGGCAAATATTCATAGTGGAATTAGTCACAATAGCCAAAATAAGAAATATCCGAAATGCCCATCAACTTGTAGATAAAATACAGCATACTCATATAATAAAGTGTTGCTGCTGCTGCTGCTGCTAAGTCGCTTCAGTTGTGTCCAACTCTGTGTGACCCCATAGACGGCAGCCCACCAGGCTCCTCCATCCCTGGGATTCTCCAGGCAAGAACACTAGAGTGGGTTGCCATTTCCTTCTCCAATGCATGAAAGTGAAAAGTGAAAGTGAAGTCACTGAGTTGTGTCCGACTCTTAGCGACCCCATGGACTGTAGCCCACCAGGCTCCTTCATCCATGGGATTCTCCAGGTAAGAGTACTGAAGTGGGGTACAATTGCTTTCTCCAACGAAGTGTTAATTGACCTTAAAAAGTAATGAAGTACTAATACCCAATATAACATGAATAGTGAAAGCCTCATGCTAAGTGAAAAAAAAAAAATCACAAAAGGACAAATATTGTGCAATTCTATTTATGTAAAATACCCAGAGTAGCCAAATCTGTAGAGACAGAAATAGTAAAACAGTGGTTGCCTAGGTCTAGGGGTCTTGGGAGGAAATAGACTGTTAATATATATGGCGTTTCTTTTTAGGGTGATTAAAAACTGAAACTGATCGTGGTGATGGCTGTATAACTCCGTGGATATACTAAAAACTATTGAATTGTGCATATCAAATGGATGAATTGTGTGGTGTATGAATTGCATCTCAATAAAGCTGTTTTTAAGAAGGAAAAAGCAAAGACAGAAAAGGAATTTGAGTTCCAGAAAAAAGTCAAGACTGAAATCAGCTGGAGAGTAGGAAAGCATTTATTCACTCTAAATTCATTCACTGTTATGATGAGGTATCTCCTGAGGAGTTATAGTTCTGCTTTTACAAGACTAGTAGATTTCCTGCTGTATTGGATGTCTAGTGTTCTTACAAAATTTTAGATGACAGATCACTTTCTTGAAAGTTCAGGGAAGGCAATTAACTAGCATAGAAACTAGTAAAAAATAACAAAATTTTAATTTTAGTGCAAATATCTATGCTAAATTATATGTGTGTTTTTGCGTGTGCTGAGCTACTCAGTCATGTCCAACTCTTTTCGACCCTATGGACTATAGCCTGCCTGGCTCCTCTGCTCATGGGGCTGTCCAGGTAAGAATACTGGAGTGAGTTGCTATTCCCTCCTCCAGGGGATCTTCCCAACCCAGAGATTGAACCCAGGTCTCCTGCATTGCAGGCAGATTCTTTACCACCTAATTCATATATAGGAATCGAGTATTCCTTACAGTTTAAGAAACTATGAGAAATTGTTAATAGGTGGACCCTCCTTGAAAGCTAACTTCTTATAGGCAAAGGACAGATAAAAAGCCATACCTGTGACCTGTGACTCCCTTAATTTTTCCTGCTTCTCTTCAAACCCTGGCTCTGCTCCACATTCAAATGTCCAAGCTTAATCCACAACCCTATTCTTGGCCAACAGCAGACCCCTTGTTCTTCCCATGATCAGAGATGCACAAACCAGTACTGTGGTCTGTACTTGGGAAAATGGGGCTGAGGAAGGGACTTTCAGGCCCTTAAAGTGGACTTGAGGGCATTTTGGCAAGACCGGGATTAGGAATACCTATGGCAACCCACTCCAGTATTCTTGCCTGGAGAATCTCATGGACAAAGGAGCCTGGCAGGATACAGTCCATGGGGTCACAAAGAATTGGACACGATTGAAGTGACTTCGCACAGCATGCATAAAATATAGTTGGTGATGGACAGGGAAGCCTGGCATGCTGCAGTCTATGGGGTTGCAAAGAGTCAGATATGACTGAGTGACTGAACTGAACTGAGAGTATAGTTTAGAATGGAAAAATGGAAAGGGGCTGGAGACTGGGAGTGTGAGGGGGAAGGGAAAGGCTAGGGGGTGAGCTCTAGGTGGGCATGTTCACTTGGCCTTATAGACCTCTTGTCTCACAGAGAGGGGGACAGCTGGACGAGGACCAGAGCGGGGAACTTTATTGAAGCCTGGAATCTAGACTAAGAGCTGCAATTGCCTGGGTCTGGGGGTGAAACTGCCTCATGAATTTCTCACTGCTAACAGATAACTTGGCAAAGGAAATCTTTCACCATCTGGCCTCCTCTCCCATATTACTTTCTCTTAATGTCTGTCTCATTTCAATCTCCAGTGATTTTTAAAAAATTCTTGTTTTTCCACCTAAACATATGACCTGTTATTCTTTATATTATTTCCTGTGCTGTCTCCTCTGTGGGAAAAACCTCTTTGGGAAAAATCTGTTTTGTGCTCCTAACAATTCCCATCCCTTTATTTAATACCTATGAAAGCTAAAGTGCTATAATGACAATAGTAGATAGCAATTGGGCAACAATTAAGATCCAGGCCAAATGATTTCCAATTAGTTATCCTTCAGTTCTTCAGTGTTGTCCAGGTTCAACTGTATTTGTACCCTATCTGATTTAATACGCTGATTTGAGTACTGTTTGACAAAGCTTGAAACCACATGCCCAGTTTATTCATTCTCATTTTATTAATATTAATGGTGAGGTCAGTGATAGGCACTGTCCTGAGCCTTGAAGATATGAGGTACATAAGAACTTAGCCTAAAGAAACTCATAGTTTTGTGGGGGGCATACTCACACAGTGGTGGGAAGGATGGTGCTAACTCAGTTTGGAAGACACACAGAGAGGCAGATTTCCATGAAAATATGACAACAGACCTGGGTCTTAAAGGATGCTTACGTTTTTGGCACAAAAGAAAATGGACAAGGTGAAGTAGCTGACAGGGCAGAGGTTTAAATCCCTGCTGTGAGCAATTGGCTTAGGTTATCTGAGTCTCAGTTTCATCACCTGTTAAATGACAATAATAATACTGGACAGGGATCCCATGAGGATTAAATGGGATAAAGCATGTGAAATCCTCTTCTTGTAGATGGCTTTCCTTTGCAGAGAAAAGCATTCTCTGATCAGAAGGCATTATGAATTAAACTGTCATGTAGGGGTCAGGCCCCAGGCTATCAGTCACTCTTCTCCTTCTCCCAAATTCTGGTCCATAAAAGAAATGGGAAATAGACATGGAAATCAAGAACAAACGAAAATAACAATTTTATTCCTGGTAAACTGAGTTGGAACCCCTCAGTTGCAGAAAAGCGGGAAAACTGAAAATTTCTTCTCAGAGCTCAGGCTGAAGGCATTTCAGAAAGTAGCATATTTAAATTTTAATGGCAATCAACCAAACATAATATGTTGAAATTCAACAATCAGGCCAGGCCAAGAAATGTGTTTGCCATTTTGAAATGAATTGACTACTTGGAAGTTATGGTAGCTTGTAGTACTGTAGACAAATATTTTGTTTCCTGTCCTTGCTGTGTCCATCCTTGAGGGAATTTTATATATCCTATTCTACTAACCTTAGGAGTGAGCCCAAAAGTGGTGTGGACAATGATGTTGTGATGGATGTGGCATGTGTTATTTGCTAAGAGAAGCTTTAAAAAGCCTATTTGTGATTTTCCACATCTTTCTTCCCTCTGCCACCAACATAAGCATTGTTTCAGACAGAGGCTGCTCCACAAGCTTGTGTTCTGGAGTGAAGACGATGAAGAGCAAAGCAGTGGTGATGCCTGACAGACATGTAACCTGACCAGAAATAAAGCTGTGCTATAAGCCCCTAAGATTCCTGGATTATTTATTACTGCAGCAAAACCTAGCCCAGCCTAATGGATCAGTAGCTGTGAAATCACATCATGCAGACATTTAATATTTAACCCAACAGGTCAAGTTTCTCTGTTACATCTATTCTTGTCTACATTTTGGGGACTTGCAGGGAGGTCTGTATAAAGTTGTTTAGCTCCTGTTTGGCTTGTTTTTGAGATTTTGCACATCAGTGATTTTGCATGGTTTCTTCTCACCCATCAAAACAACCAGCCCTGATGAGAAAGAACATTTAATTTGTCTCTATTTCATCTAATTATTTTGCAAAATTTTAAATATTATTATGTATTTGAATTTTCTACCTTAATATGCAACATATAAATTTGTGATATTTATCCCATAGATTGATCTTTGCGTGCATGTTCAGTTGTTCCTGACTTTGTAACTCCATGGACTGTAGCCTGCCAGGTTCCTCTGTCTATGGGATTTTTCAGGCAAGAATACTAGAGTGGGTTGTCATTTCCTTCTCTAGGGGATCTCCCCAACCAGGGATTGAACCCACATTTTCTGCACTGGCAGGCAGAGTCTTACCACTGTGCCACCTAGGAAGCTTGTAGATTAGTCTTTACCTGTGACCTATCACTGACCAAAGGATCGCATCTACTATGTGCTGTATCCCTGCATAAGTTACACCAAAATAACTGCCCAAATGAAATATGTAGTCAAATGACCAATTTAGCATCCTGTAAATTTTAGGAAAAAAGTTCTGATTTTGCATTTTGAATATAATTGCCCTACTAATAGTATATATGCCCTACTAATAGCCCTATTAACAGTACAACTGTTTAATGCTGCTGCTGCTAAGTCGCTTCAGTCGTGTCCAACTCTGTGTGACCCCATAGATGGCAGCCCATTAGGCTCCTCTGTCCCTGGGATTCTCCAGGCAAGAATACTGGAGTGGGTTGCCATTTCCTTCTCCAAAAACTGTTTAATATGTTTGTGCAATTAATAAACAATGATCATAAAGAACAACTTTTAAAACCAGATTGGATTAGAGAGTGGAGACAGGATTAGCCTTAACTTCAAACAGAAAAGAAGCAAATTTTTTTATACTTATTTATTTTATAATATTGCCAGCCACAGAGGCTATCAGTTGTTACATAAGTCCATTCCCAAACCAGTAACAGCAATTGTGTATCAACTGTTTAAGATAATGTAAATAAATTCCAAAGAAACAGGAAAAGTAGACATAATTTTGATGAAATTAAATTTGAGATATGATCACTTACATGAAAAGAATATGATCATTTGTAAATGGCATAAACATTGTAAACTATATATAGCAGGTTTCTGGCAGAATTTAGAATTAATGACAGGAAGGCTTAAATGGGAAAAGGATTAATATGGTATTATAAAATAAATGAAAAAAGATCAAGCTGGCCTCTGTATTGTCACTATATTCAAATTATAGTTGAAGAACTGCATTTCTATAATTAGGGAATAACCCAATGGAAATTAGAAGACTTAGTACAATGTAAATGTTTTTTAATGACTATTGAGTTCTTGCAAGTGATATTCTCATTAATGATGCTAACTGTGTAGGCTAACACTTCTTGTCACATTCAACAAGATCAAAGTTCTGCAAGGATTGTTTCATTTGAATTTCAGTCTGTGAGGAATAAAAAGGCAAAACAATTAAGGTCCATACACCCTAATGTAGGCGTAAGAGCAGCTAGCTCCTATACATATAAATCAGTCTTAAAGAAGAACTTTCTTTTACCTTGTGAAGTCTGCATGATTCAGAGCAGATGCTCGACAGAACTTTCCCTGATGATGGAAACATTCTCTGTCTGCTCTTTCCTTCAAAGTAGCCATGTGTGGCTATGTGTGGCTATTGAGCAAAGCAATTGAAATAGACCTAGTGCAGCTGAGCAAATGATCTGAAACTTTTATTGAATTTTAATTGACTATAATTCAGTTTTAAATAACCAGATGTGGTTCCAGTCTACTCTATTGGTCAGTGTAATCTAGAGCTATCTCATTTAAAAGCTTTGAGAAAGTCGTTCAGTCATGTCTAACTCTTTGTGACTCCATGGACTATACAGTCCATGGAATTCTCCAGGCCAGAATACTGGAGTGGGTAGCCTTTTCCTTCTCCAGGGGATTTTCCCAACCCAGGAATCAAACTGGGGTCTCCTGCATTACAGGCAGATTCTTTACCAACTGAGCTATTAGGGGAGAGCTTTAAAAAAAACTATAGATTAAGCTTATTGCCAGCACATTCTCTGTCATCTTTCTGAGTTATTTCTCCCAAAAAGAAAAATTTAAGAGAACCAGACCTTATTCATCTAAGAGAAGGATACTACCAGCCATGTTTTCAAGTACATCCCATGTCCCAAATGTAGTTAACGAATTTCCATAGATTTTGACATTTAATTATTTTTATACCTTATTCTGGTTTTGTTAGGTAAAATGATTTTTATCTATCCAGACATCCCCATCTCAGGTTTCAGGATTCTGGGCCTTCCTTATAAAAGCTCTTGCTTCAGCTTGGGAGACTCACAGGGCTGAGAACTCAGCCTTTCTGAAGCTCTGCCTCTCTTCCAACTATATCCAGTGACTGATTTTTCTCTGTCTGTCTTCTGGCTGCAGGAGATGAGCATCGCTTTAAATACTACCCTTTGATTCTTGCATTTTGTTTAAAATTGTTGATTAATAGGTCTGAACCTGGCCATTTTCTCTCTTCAATAAATCAGTGGCATTTGAGAACAGCCACCAAATTTCACAGGCATTAGAGTTGCTGTTTCTCCCTGTTTTCTCAAACTCATGACATTGCACAAGCTACCACTTCCCTTTTTCCTGTGTCCCTTCTGGGTCCAGAAGAGATGAAGTTTTTAGCAGTTGTATCTTAGATCAGGCCATGGACTATAAACAGAATACCTAGCACCACTGATAGGCCCTTCTTGTCATCCAGCCAGTGAGTGAATAATTTCAGAATCCCTGGTCACAGTCTCTGCTTCTTAGAGACTCCACTTCTAATACCAGCTATGTTGGGTCAAAGTATTAGGAGACGTTAAGAGACGCGGGTTTGATTCCTCTGTCCAGAAGATCCCTTGGAGGAGGAAATGACAACCCATCCCCTCTCCAGTATTCTTGCCTGGGAAATCCCATGGACAGAGGAGCCTGGAGGGCTATAGTGTAGATGGTTGCAAAGAGTTGGACACGACTAAAGTGACTTAGCACACATGCACGCTGACGTGGAACCTGAGATGGAGATCTTTTATCAAACGATTCATTAAAGGAGGAAGATTTGAGAGGGAGAAATAGAGCACAAATTCAGTCTCATTTGGAGACTGGCTTCAGTCTTATCCTCCAGGGAACCTCTGGCATACACATGGTCCCACAGAGCCTATCGCACTTTGAATTCAGAGGGCTTGGCCCTTTGTATTGCCTTGTTCCCCTTTGTGTGTGTGCAATCAATCAATCAACCAGGTGTGCAGTGTTGCAGGGGGAGGTGTTCCTTCTTTGGTGAAGATACCAGTTGTGAGTTATTCTCAGTCAACATTCATAGCAGATAAGGTTGGGATTGGGATATGTGTGTGTACACCAAATAGTAAAATTGTTCAGGGAAAGATTCTAACAGTATCCACTACAGTAGGACAGCACAAGGTTGTCTCCTTCCTTAGTAGGTTATTCAGCAAGATAAGTTGAAGACTTAGCCAGGGGCTGTGAGCTAAATGCTACCTGCACAGCAGGATTCTTTACATCTCATCACATGGCTATGTTTCTTTTCAGTTATTCATTTCAGAGATGATTAGAGAGACTCGTTATATCATAGGACTAACCTGTGCTCTGGGAATAGAGCAATGATTAAGTTTCTAGATTGTGAACAATAGACTTGTAAGTGGGTGATTGTAGGGAAATGTGAGTAAGTACTATCAACATGATGTGAATCTGTGCAAGCAGAGAAGGGAGAGATGAGCAGTGGAGAATTAGAGTTCATGGAGAAGTTGAAATGTGAGCTAGGACTCGAGGTGATGAGGAGCTTGTCAGACACATTACCCTAGTTATATAGCAATCATGTACCTCAATGCCTGTACCTAAACATTTTTTTTTTCATTCTGGTAGGATTTAAGGGAATGCTTGGATTAAGATCTTACAAAGGCTATAGGATATGATCCACTATTCGATTCTAGTGACCTGTGTTTGATCCTTTGATTCTATAATGCAGTGTGTTCCTTTGTTGACTTGAATATAGAGATTATTCACGTTCTATTTGCTCAGCATCAGTATTTACAAGGCATCTCAAATGAACCATTTCACACAAGAGATTGATGGTATATAGGTGGGTGATGCTTCAGTTTCCCATCAAACAGAGGTTATTTAAACAATGAACAGTTATTTTCTCATTAATCTGATTCCATAGACTCAGTTGAAAGGTAATAGTATTCCAGTGTGATAGACTGTCTCCTGACAGTCTCAGCTGGAAGTTTCTCATAGGACAGAGAAAAACTGGTATCAATCCATTAAAAAATCCAGTGGTGAAACTGAATATAAAGCAGCTTCTATAGCCATAAGCTTTGCAAGCTCCCTCCACAATTAGTTATTTATCATACTCAAGAATATTTACTTGTCATTTTTACTACAGGGAAGCTCATTGGATATGTTCATTAAATGGTCAAAGTCAAATCCATCTTTTGAAAGCACTGTTGGAGTCAATTGAGGAGTATGTTAGGGCTTGATCTGAACAACTCTGTCCATCAGATGCTGTTTCTTGTAGAGCAAACAGATGAATGCAGATGATGAAGAAAAATTATTTATTTACTTCTTTCTGTTTCCGAAGTAACTGAAACTCTTTACCTCCTTTTTGTTTAATTTATTTTTTAAATGAGACTTCTCTCATACTGCTTCAGGGACACATTGTTATTCTTTCAATAATTGAATACTATGCTACTGCTATTGCTAAGTAGCTTCAGTCGTGTCCCACTCTGTGAGACCCCATAGACGGCAGCCCACCAGGCTCCCCCATCCCTAGGATTCTCCAGGCAAGAACACTGGAGTGGGTTGCCATTTCCTTCTCCAAAAGCACAAGTGAAGTCGCTTCAGTCATGTCCAACTCTTAGCGACCCCATGGACTGCAGCCTACCAGGCTCCTCCATCCATGGGATTCTCCAGGCAAGAGTACTGGAGTGGGTTGCCATTTCCTTCTCCAATGCATGAAAGTGAAAAGTGAAAGTGAAGTTGTTCAGTCGTGTCCGACTCTTTGAGACTCCGTGCACTGTAGCCCACCAGGCTCCTCCATCCATGGGATTCTCCAGGCAAGAGTACTGGAGTGGGTTGCCATTGCCTTCTCTTGCTTCCATGTCCTAGCTATTGTAAACAGTGCTGCAATGAACATTGGGGTACACGTGTCTCTTTCAATTCTGGTTTCCTCAGTGTGTATGCCCAGCAGTGGGATTGCTGGGTCATACGGTAATTCTATTTCCAGTTTTTAAAGGAATCTCCACACTGTTCTCCATAGTGGCTGTACTAATTTGCATTCCCACCAACAGTGTAAGAAGGTTCTTTTTTCTCCATACCCTCTCCAGCATTTATTGTTTGTAGACATTTTGATAGCAGCCATTCTGATTGGCGTGAGATGGTACCACATTGTGATTTTGATTTGCATTTAATGAGTGATGTTGAGCACTTTTTCATGTGTTTGTAAGCCATCTGTATGTCTTTGGAGAAATGTCTGTTTAGTTTTTTGGCCCATTTTTGAATGGGTCACTTATTTTTCTGGAATTGAGCTGCAGGAGTTGCTTGCATATTTTTGAGATTAATTCTCTGTCAGTTGCTTCATTTACTGCTATTTTCTCTCATTTTGAGGGCTGTCTTTTCACCTTGCTTATAGTTTCCTTTGTTGTGCAAAAGATTTTAAGTTTAATTAGGTCCCATTTGTTTATTTTTTCTTTTATTTTTATTACTCTTGGAGGTGGGTCATAGAGGATCCTGCTATGATTTACATTAGAGAGTGTTTTGCCTATGTTTCCCTCTAGGAGTTTTATAGTTTCTGGTCTTACATTTCAATCTTTAATCCATTTTGAGTTTATTTTTGTGTATGGTGTTAGAAAGTGTACTAGTTTCATTTTTTTATAGGTAGTTGACCAGTTTTCCCAGCACCACTTGTTAAAGAGATTTTCTTTTCTCCATTATATATTTTTGCCTCCTTTGTCAAAGATAAGGTGTCCATAGGTTTGTGGATTTATCTCTGAGTTTTCTATTTTGTTCCATTGATCTATATTTCTGTCTTTGTGCCAGTACCATACTGCCTTGACTGTAGCTTCATAGTATAGTCTGAAGTCAGGCAGGTTGATTCCTCCAGTTCCATTCTTCTTTCTCAAGATTGCTTTGGTTATTCGATGTTTTTTGTATTTCCTTACAAATTGTGAAATTATTTGTTCTAGTTCTGTGAAAAATAGCATTGGTAGCTTGATAGAGATTGTGTTGAATCTGTAGATTGCTTTGGGTTGTATACTTATTTTCACTATATTGATTCTTCTGATCCATGAACATGGTGTGTTTCTCCATCTATTTGTGTCCTCTTTGATTTCTTTCATCAGTGTTTTATAGCTTTCTTTTCTTTTTTAAAAATATATTTTATTTAATTTTTTAACTTTACCATATTGTATTGGTTTTGCCATATATCAATATGAATCCACCACAGGTATACACGTGTTCCCCATCCTGAACCCTCTTCCCTCCTCCTTCCCCGTACCATCCCTCTGGGTAGTTCCAGTGCACCAACCCCAAGCATCCTGTATCATGAATCGAACCTGGACTGGTGACTCGTTTCATATATGATATTATACATGTTTCAATGCCATTCTCCCAAATCATCCCACCTTGTCCCTCTCCCACAGAGTCCAAAAGACTGTTCTATACATCAGTGTCTCTTTTGCTGTCTCGTATACAGGGTTATTGTTACCATCTTTTTAAATTCCATATATATGCATTAGTATACTGTACTGGTGTTAGTACACTGTACTGGTGTTAGTACAGTATAGTTTTCTATATAAAAGTCTTTTGTTTCTTTAGGTAAATTTATTCCTAAGTATTTATTCTTTTCATTGCAATGGCGAATGGGATTGTTTCCTTAATTTCTCTTTTTGTTTTCTCATTGTTAGTGTATAGGAATGCAAGGGATTTCTGTGTGTTAATTTTATATCCTGCAACGTTACTATATTCATTGATTAGCTCTAGTAATTTTCTAGTGGTGTCTTTAGGGTTTCCTATGTAGAGGATCATGTCATCTGCAAACAGTGAAAGCTTTACTTTTTCTTTTCCAATCTGGATTCCTTTTATTCCTTTTTCTTCTATGATTGCTGTGGCTAAAACTTCCAAGCTATATTGAATAGTAGTAGCGAGAGTGGGCATTCTTGTCTTGTTCCTGATTTTAGGGGAAATGCTTACAATTTTTTACCATTGAGGATGTTTCCTGCACGTTTAACATATATGGTTTTTATTATGTTGAGGTATGTTCCTTCTATGTCTGCTTTCTGGAAAAATTTTTTATCATAAATCGGTGTGGAATTTTGTCAAAGGCTTTCTCTGCATCTATTGAGATAATCATATGATTTTTTTTTTTACTTTCAATTTGTTAATGTGGTGTATCACACTGATTTGTGAATATTGAAGAATCCTTGCATCCCTGGGATAAAGCCCACTTGGTCATGATGTATAATCTTTTTAATATGTTGTTGGATTCTGTTTGCTAGAATTTTGTTGAGGATTTTTGCATCCATCTTCATCAGTGATATTGGCCTGCAGTTTTCTTTTTTGTGTGTCATCTTTGCCTGGTTTTGGTGTTAGGGTGATTGTGGCCTCATAGAATGAGTTTGGCAGTTTATCTTCCTCTGCAATTTTCTGGAAGAGTTTGAGTAGGATAAGTATTAGCCCATCTCTACATTTCTGGTAGAATTCACCTTTTAAGCCATCTGGTTCTGGGCTTTTGTTTGTTGGAAGATTTTTTTATTACAGTTTCGATTTCCATCCTTGTGATGGGTCTATTAAGATTCTCTATTTCTTCCTGGTTCAGTTTTGGAAAGTTATACTTTTCTAAGAAATTGTCCATTTATTCTAAGTTGTCCATTTTATTGGCATATGCTGCTGCTGCTGCTGCTGCTAACTCGCTTCAGGCATACAGTTGCTGATAATAGTCTCTTATGATCCTTTGTATTTCTGTGTTGTCTGTTGTAATTTCTCCATTTTCATTTCTAATTTTGTTGATTTGATTCTTCTCCCTCCTATTCTTAATGAGTCTGGCTAATGGCTTGTCTATTTTATTTATCTTCTCAAAGAACCAGCTTTTAGTTTTGTTCATTTTTGCTATAGTCTCCTTTGTTTCCTTTTCATTTATTTCTGCCTTTATTTTTATGATTTATTTCCTTCTACTAACCCTGGGGTTCTTCATTTCTTCTTTTCATAGTTGCTTTAGGTGTAAAGTTAGGTTACTTATTTCATTTTTCTTTTTTTTCTTGAAGTGAGCTTGTATTGCTATGAACCTTCACCTTAGTACTGCTTTTACTGAATCCCATAGGTTTCGGGTTGTTGTGTTTTCATTTTCATTTATTTCTATGCATATTTTGATTTCCTTTTTGATTCTTCCATGATTTGTTGGTTATTCAGAAGTGTGTTGTTTAATCTCCATATGTTTGTATTTTTAACAGTTTTTCCCCCCCTGTAGTTGACATCTAATCTTACCACATTGTGATCAGAAAAGATGCTTGAAATGATTTCAATTTTTTTTGAATTTACTAAGGCTAGATTTATGGCCCAGGATGTGATCTATTCTGGAAAATGTTCCATGTGCACTTGAGGAAAAGGGAAATTCATTGTTTGGGGGTGAAATGTCCTATAGATATCAAGTAGGTCTAACTGGTCTATTGTATCATTTGAATTTTGTGTTTCCTTGCTAATTTTCTGTTTGATCTATCCATAGATGTGAGTAGGGTATTAAAGTCTGCCACTATTGTTGTGCTACTGTTAATTTCCCCTTTCATACTTGTTAGCATTTGCCTTATGTATTGAGATGCTCCTATGTTGGGTGCATATATATTTATAATTGTTATATCTTCTTCATGGATTGATCATTTGATCATTATGTAGTGTCCTTCTTTGTCTCTTTTCACAGCCTTTATTTCAAAGTCTATTTTATTTGATATGAGTATTGCTACTCCTGCTTTTTTTTGGTCTCCATTTGTATGAAATATCTTTTTCCAGCCTTCCCTTTCAGTCTCTATGCACCTCTTGTTTTGAGGTGGGTCTCTTGTAGACAACATATATAGGGGTCTTGTTTTTGTATCCATTCAGCCAGTCTTTGTCTTTTGGTTGGGGTGTTCGACCCATATACATTTATGGTAATTATTGATAAGTATGATCCTGTTGCCATTTACTTTGTTGTTTTGGGATTGAGTTTATAAACCTTTTCTGTGTTTCCTGTCTAGAGAAGATCCTTTAGCATTTGTTTAAGAGCTGGTTTGGAGGTGCTAAATTCTCTCAGCTTTTACTTGTCTGTAAAGTTTCTGATTTCTCCTTCATATTTGAATGAGATCCTTGCTGAGTACAGTAATCTGGGTTGTAGGTCTTTCTCTTTCATCATTTTAATTATGTCCTGTCATTCCCTTCTGGCCTGAAGAACTTCTATTGCAAGATCAGCTGTTATCCTTATGGGGATCCCCTTGTGAGTTATTTGTTTTTTTCCCTTGCTGCCTTTAATATTTGCTCTTTGTATTTGGTCTTCATTAGTTTGATTAATATGTGTCTTGGGGTGTTTCACCTTGGGTTTATCCTGTTTGGAACTCTCTGGGTTTCTTGGACTTGGGTAGTTAATTCCTTCCTCACTTTAGGAAAGCTTTCAACTATTATTTCCTCAAGTGTTTTCTCATGCCCCTTATCTTTGTCTTATTCTTCTGGGACTCCTATGATTCGAGTTGGGGCATTTAACATTGTCCCAAAGGTCTCTGAGGTTGTCCTCATTTCTTTTAATTATTTTTTTTCTTTTTTACTCTCTGCTTCATTTATTTCTACCATTCTATTTTCCACCTCACTTATCCTATCTTATGCTTCAGTTATTCTACTGTTGATTCCCTCCAGAGTGCTTTTGATCTGAGATATTGCATTATTCATTATTGATTGACTCTTCTTTATTTCTGCTAGGTCCTTGTTAAACATTTCTTGCATCTTTTCAATCCTTGTCTCTAGTCTTTTTATCTGTAACTCTATTTTGTTTTCAAGATTTTGGATCATCTTTACTATCATTATTCTGAATTCTTTTTCAGGTTGACTCCCTATCTACTCTATTGTTTTGTTTGGTGGGTAATTATCATTTTCCTTTACCTGCTGAGTATTTCTCTGCCTTTTCATTTTGTTTAGATTCCAGTGTTTGGGGTGGCCTTTCTGTAGGCTGGAAGTTTGTGGTTCCTCTTATTGTGGAGCCTGCTCCCTGTGGGTGGGGTTGGGATAGAGGCTTGTGAAGGTTTCCTGGTTGAGGAAGCTTGTGTCTGCGTTCTGGTTGGTTGAGCTGGATCTGTTCTCTCTGAAGTGCAATGAAGTGCTCATTAGTGAGTTTTGGAGTGTCTGTGGGCTTGGCATGGCTTTGGGTAGCTTGTCTTTTAATGTTCAGGGCTGTGTTTCCGCTTTACTGAAGAATTAGCATGGTATGTCTTGCTTTGGAACTTGTTGGCTCTTGGGTGGAGCTTGGTTTCAGTATGGGTATGGAGGCTTTTGGATTAGTTCTTGTCTATTACTGTTCCCTGGAATCAGGACTTCTCCAATGTTCTCAAGTTTTGGAGTTAAGCCTCCTGCCTCTGGCTTTCAGTCTTATTTTTACAGTAGCCTCAAGACTTCTCCATCCATACAGCACAGTTGATAAAATATCTAGGTTAATGGTGAAGCAATTCTCCACAGTGAGGGACACCCAGAGAGGCTCACAGAGTTACATGGAGAAGAGAAGGGGGAAGAGGGAGAGAGAAGTGACCAGGAGGAGAAGAGGGGGAGTCAAAAGGGGAGAGAGCAAGCTAGCCAGAAATCAATTCCCTATGTGTTCTCCACAGTTTGGAACACCCAGAGAGATTCACAGAGTTACATAAAGAAGAGAAGAGGGAGGAAGGAGATAGAGGTAACCAGGAGGAGAAGAGGGGGAGTCAAAAGGGGAGAGAGGAATCAAGCCAGTAATCACACCCCTAAGTGAAAATGGATACTCAAGATTAGATCTTTAAAGGTACAAAATTGCTAACAAATACCAAAAAACAAAGATTAAAAAGCTAGAGTAGTGGTTATACTCTCAAAAATGCAATATGAAAAATACAAAACAAAATCAATCACAAGAATTATAAAATATATATCTAATGCTGGGAGGGATTGGGAGCAGGAGGTGAAGGGGACGACAGAGAATGAGATGTCTGGATGGCATCACCGATTCGATGGACATGAGCTTGAGTAAACTCCGAGAGTTGGTGATGGACAGGGAGGCCTGGTGTGCTGTGATTCATGGGGTCACAAAGAGTCGGACACGACTGAGAGACTGAACTGGAACTGGGACTATATATATATATATATATATACATACATATATGTATATATATGAAATTTGCTTTAAAAATAGGTCTTTTTCAAGGTAATAGTAGGTTATAAAAATGAAAATGAAAGGAGTCATAAAGAACTTTATTTAAAAACAATTACAAAGTGATAATACCAAAAATATATCTAGGGATTTCTCTTGCACTGTTGTGGGCAGTGTGGGGTCAGTTCAGTTTCAGAGAGTTCCTTGTTCCAGCTTGTACTTCTTATCAAGGTCTATAGGCCCCTCCGATGCTTAGTCAATGTAAACTACAGGGTTTTAATCTGTTGCACCTGTCACTTCTAGAGTGGTTCCCTCTTCTTTATTTCGGCTTTCTCTGTTCTCAAGTCTTTAGTGTCTAATTTCTGCCCTGACACAAGGGGGTGAACGTGTTCACTTATTAAGCTCACTTTTTCAATTGTGTTGTGGGGATGGAGGGACACTTCAAACAAATATCACTGGCATGTGTGGGGAGTGCTCACAGTGTATGGACCATTCTGGGTTTGCCCCAGCTCATGGCGGCGTGTACTTTCCGTGTCTACACTGCTCATGCTCCAGGTTGCACTGCAGGAGCATTGTACCAAGTGGACCCTGCATTTCATGCACTTCCCAGGTATAATCCACTCAGATTCAGGTTCTCTGGTGATCCACAAGGGCCCAGACTCTGTTGGGCATGCATTTTGTGCACTTTTCCAGTTGGAGCAGTTCAGGTGACCAGATGCTTGGTGAGTGCACTGTCCCAGGTGCCCATGCATCTTAATCACTTCTCTAATTCCAGCCACTCAGTTTCCCGGGTGCGCCATGAGAGCTCTAACTCAGGTATGCTTTGTGTCTCCTCTGAGGAGCTGATCTCAGGCTGTGCCCCTCCTGGCAGATGTCAACCATCCAGGATCCCAGGAAGATGTGGTTAGCAAGTGGGAGCATGCTCATAGTCTGGTGGAGCTTGCCAGTCTCTGGGGCCGAGATTGCCCCCTTGCCTTCTGGCTCTGGCTGTTGCACACCTGCCTCTCTGCTGCACACATGCCTCTCTGCCTCTGGTGGGGGTAGGGGCCTGTACACAGCTGGTTAGCTCTCCTTTGGTGTTCATTCAATCCTTTGTTCTGTGAGCGGGCCAGGCTGTGGGAATTTTCATGGGAAAGTTTTCTCTCTCTCTCTCTCTCTTTTTTTTCCCTCTCTGGCGATCCCACAGTTTGTGTTCCTACCTCAGTTTAGCTCCCTCAGATTGTCCTCAAGGCATTCAGGCCTAGTCTTTACCCTAAGCACTGATGTCCAGCCCATGCCTCCCTGTTCAGACCCCGCTCATTGGTAACAGATGCCAGCGTCTGGCCCACTTCTCTGCTGGAAGCTGCAGTTAGGCACGTATTCTGTGGGGTGGTTTTTTTTCCCCCTCGTGTCTCTGTTGTCCTCTGAGATTCCAAAACTCCCCACAGACCCACCTGTTTGAAGGTTTCCTACTGTGTTGAAAATTCTCCTTCACGACACCCTCCCCATGACAGATCTCTGTCCCTAACTCTTTTGTCCCTCTTTTTGTCTTTTATATTTTGTCCTACCTCCTTTCGAAGAGAATGGGCTGCTTTTCTTGGTGCCTGGTGTCCTCCGCCAGTGTTCAGAAGTTGTTTTGTGGAAGTTGCTCAGCATTCAAATGATCTTTTGATGAATTTTTGGGGGACAGGGTGGTCTCCCCATCCTATTCCTCCGCCATCTTGGGACCGAATACCAAACTCACATCTCTTATTTACCACTAGCACCACTTGGGAAGCCTATCTATCTATATGTGTGTGTGTGTGTGTGTGTGTGTGTAGGTATATATTCTTCCCAAGTGGTGCTAGTGGTAAAGAACCCACCTCCCAAGCAGAAGACATAAGAGATGGGGATCTGAACCCTGGTTGGGAAGATCCCCTGGAGAAGGAAATATTTTTTTCAATATACTTTTCTAATGTAAGTTATCACAAGATATTGAATACAGTTCCCTGCACTATATCAGATCAGATAAGATCAGATCAGTCACTCAGTCGTGTCCGACTCTTTGCGACCTCATGAATCGCAGCACGCCAGGCCTCCCTGTCCATCACCAACTCCCAGAGTTCACTGAGACTCACATCCATCGAGTCAGTGATGCCATCCAGCCATCTCATCCTCTGTTGTCCCCTTCTCCTCCTACCCCCAATCTCTCCCAGCATCAGAGTCTTTTCCAATGAGTCAACTCTTCGCATGAGGTGGCCAAAGTATTGGAGTTTCAGCTTTAGCATCATTCCTTCCAAAGAAATCCCAGGGCTGATCTCCTTCAGAATGGACTGGTTGGATCTCCTTGCAGTCCAAGGGACTCTCAAGAGTCTTCTCCAACACCACAGTTCAAAAGCATCAATTCTTTGGTGCTCAGCCTTCTTCACAGACTAACTCTCACATCCACACATGACCACAGGAAAGACCATAGCCTTGACTAGACGAACATTTGTTGGCAAAGTAATGTCTCTGCTTTTGAATATGCTATCTAGGTTGGTCATAACTTTCCTTCCAAGGAGTAAGAGTCTTTTAATTTGAAAATTCATGGCTGCAGTCACCATCTGCAGTGATTTTGGAGCCCAAAAAAATAAAGTCTGACACTGTTTCCCCATCTATTTCCCATGAAGTGATGGGACCAGATGCCATGATCTTCGTTTTCTGAATGCTGAGCTTTAAGCCAACTTTTTCACTCTCCACTTTCACTTTCATCAAGAGGATTTTGAGTTCCTCTTCATTTTCTGCCATAAGGGTGGTGTCATCTGCATATCTGAGGTTATTGATATTTCTCCCGGCAATCTTGATTCCAGCTTGTGTTTCCTCCAGTCCACCGTTTCTCATGATGTACTCTGCATAGAAGTTAAATAAGCAGGGTGACAATATACAGCCTTGACGTACTCCTTTTCTTATTTGGAACCAGTCTGTTGTTTCATGTCCAGTTCTAACTGTTGCTTCCTGACCTGCATACAGATTTCTCAAGAGGCAGATCAGGTGGTCTGGTATTCCCATCTCTTTCAGAATTTTCCACAGCTGATTGTGATCCACACATTCAAAGGCTTTGGCATAGTCAATAGAGCAGAAATAGATGTTTTTCTGGAACTCTCTTGCTTTTTCCATGATCCAGTGGATGTTGGCAATTTGATCTCTGATTCCTCTGCTTTTTCTAAAACCAGCTTGAACATCAGGAATTTCACGGTTTACATATTGCTGAAGCCTGGCTTGGAAGCCTGTACTATATAGTAGGTCCTTATTCTTTAATCTATTTTACATAGAGTACTGCATATATGTATATGGCTTTTCCCTGGATCAGGAAGATCCCTTGACAAAGGAAATGACAAGCCATTCCAGTATTCTAGCCTGGGAAATCTCATGAACAGAGGAGCCTGGAAGGCTTCAGTCCATGGGGTTGCAAAGAGTCAGATAAGACTTAGCTCCCTGCCAGAGGTTCATATGTTAGTTCCAAACACCTATTTATCCCTCCTCCATCGTCTTCTGTTCCCTTTGAAAACCATAAATTTGTTTTATATGTGTGAGTCGATTTCTGATTTTTGTAAGTAAGTTCATTTGTATTTTTTAAAAATATTTCGTATGTAAGTGATATCATGTTTGTCTTTCTCTGACTTCATTTAATATGATAATCCATTCATGTTGCTGCAAATGACATTATTTCATTCTTTCCAATGACTGAGTAACACTCCATTGTATATTTTATATACAATATATATCATCCTTTTTTTCCATTCCTCTGTTGATGGACATTAATGTTACTTCCATGTCTTGGCTGTGTAAATAGTGCTACAATGAACATAGGAGTGCATGCATCTTTTTCAATTAATGTTTTCTCTAGAAATATGCCCAGGAGTGGGACTGCAGGATCATATGGTAACTCTCTTTTTAGTTTTTTAAGGGACCTCCATACTGTTCCCCATTTGGCTGTATCAACTTGCGTTCCCACTAACAGTGTAGATGGGTTCCTTTTTCTCCGCATCCTCTCCAGCATTCATTATTTGTAGATGTTTTAATGATGGCCATTCTGATTGGTGTAAGGTAATACATCATTACAGTTTTGATTTGCATTTCTCTAATAATTGGCAATATTGAGTATATTTTCATGTACCTGTTGCTCACCTGTATGTCTTCTTTGGATCAATGGCTATTTGGATCTGCCCATTTTTTGATTGTGTTGTTTCTTTTATTTTAATATTAAGCTATATGTCCTATTTGTATATTTTGGAAATTACTCCCTTGTTGATAGCATCATTTGCAAATACGTTCTCCCAGACCATAGGTTATCTTTTCATTTTGCTTATGGTTTCCTTTACTGTGTAAAAACTTTTAAGATTATTAGGTTCAATTTGTTTATTTTTGCTTTTGTTTCCATTACTGTTAAGAAATTCATCCAAAAAAATATTGCTGCAGTTTATGTCAAAGACTGTTCTGCCTATGTTTTTCTATAGAAGTTTTATAGTGTCTGGTCTTATATTTAGATATTTAATCAATTTTAAGTTTATTTTTGTTTGTGGTATAAGAGAATATTCTAACTTCATTCTGTTACATAGATTTAGTTTTTATTCTCCTCTCTTTCCAGCTTTCTCAGCATTACTTGTTGAAGAGACTGTCTTTTCTACACTGCATAGTCTTACCTTCTTGGTCACGGATTGACTGAACATAAGTTGGTGGATTATTTCTGGGCCTTCTATCTTGTTCCATTGATTTACATGTCTATTTCTGCACCAGTATGATACTGTTTTAATCACTGTAACTTCATAATATAGTCTGAAATGAGGAAGTATGATTCCTTCAGCTCTGTTTTGCTTTCTCAAGATTGTTTTGGCTATGTGGGGATATTTTTGTTTCCATGAAATTATTAAAATTATTTGCTTCAGTTCTGTGAAAAGTCCCAGTGGTGTTTTGATAGGGATTGCATTGAATCCTTTGATTGTCTTGGGTAGTATGGTTATTTTAATAATATTTATCCTTCCAATTCGAGAACAGGGTATATCTTTCTCTGTGTTTGTATCATGTTTGATTTCTTATTAGCATTTAAAAGTTTTCAGAGTACAGGTCTTTGGCCTCCTTAGGTTTATCCCTAGGTGTTTTATTCTTTTTGATGCAATGGTAAATGAGATTGTTTCATTAATTTCTTTCTTTCTTTCTTTTTTTTACTTCTTGTATGTGGACTCTTTTTTTCTTTTCTTTTTTACTTTACAATATTGTATTGGTTTTGCCATACATCAACATGCATCTGCCACAGGTGTACACGTGTTCCCTATCCTGAACCCCCCTCCCACCTCCCTCCCCATACCATCTCTTTGGGTCATCCCAGTGCACCAGCCCCAAGCTTCCTGTATCCTGCATTGAACCTGGACTGGCGATTCATTTCTTATATTATATTATACATGTTTTAATGCCATTCTCCCAAATCATCTCCCCGCCTTCCTCTCCCACAGAGTCTGAAAGACTGTTCTATAAATCTGTGTCTCTTTAGCTGTCTCACATACAGGGTTGTCTTTACCATCTTTCTAAATTCCATATATATGCATTAGTATACTGTATTGGAGTTTTTCTTTCTGGCTTACTTCAACTGTATAATAGGCTCCAGTTTCATCCACCTCATTAGAACTGATTCAAATGTGTTCTTTTTAACGGCTGAGTAATACTCCATTGTGTATATGTACCACAGCTTTCTTATCCATTCATCTCCTGATGGACATCTAGGTTGCTTCCATGTCCTGGCTACTATAAACAGTGCTGCGATGAACATTGGGGTACACGTGTCTCTTTCAATTCTGGTTTCCTTGGTGTGTATGCCCAGCAGTGGGATTGCTGGGTCATAAGGCAGTTCTATTTTCAGTTTTTTAAGGAATCTCCACACTGTTCTCCATAGTGGCTGTACTAGTCTGCATTCCCACCAACAATGTAAGAGGGTTCCCTTTTTTCTCCACATCCTCCCCAGTATTTATTGCTTGTAGACTTTTGGATTGCAGCCATTCTGACTGGTGTGAAATGGTACCTCGTTGTGGTTTTGATTTGCATTTTTCTGATAATGAGTGATGTTGAGCATCTTTTCATGTGTTTGTTAGCCATCTGTATGTCTTCTTTGGAGAAATGTCTATTTAGTTCTTTGGCCCATTTTTTGATTGGGTCATTTATTTTTCTGGAATTGAGCTGCAGGGGTTGCTTGTATATTTTTGAGATTAGTTGTTTGTCAGTTGCTTCATTTGCTATTATTTTTTCCCATTCTGAAGGCTGTCTTTTCACCTTGCTTATAGTTTCCTTTGTTGTGCAGAGCTTTTAATTTTAGTTCAATCCCATTTGCTTATCTTTGCTTTTATCTGGGAGGTGGGTCATAGAGGATCCTGCTGTGATGTATGTCGGAGAGTGTTTTGCCTATGTTCTCCTCTAGGAGTTTTATAGTTTCTGGTCTTATGTTTAGATCTTTAATCCATTTTGAGTTTATTTTTGTGTATGGTGTTAGAAAGTGTTCTAGTTTCATTCTTTTACAAGTGGTTGACCAGTTTTCCCAGCAAAACTTGTTAAAGAGATTATCTTTAATCCATTGTATATTCTTGCCTCCTTTGTCAAAGATAACGTGTCCATATGTACGTGGTTTAATCTCTGGGCTTTCTATTTTGTTCCATTGATCTATATTTCTGTCTTTGTGCCAGTACCATACTGTCTTGATGACTGTGGCTTTGTAGTAGAGCCTGAAGTCATGCAGGTTGATCCCTCCAGTTCCATTCTTCTTTCTCAAGATTGCTTTGGCTATTCGAGGTTTTTTGTATGTCTATACAAATTGTGAAATTCTTTGTTCGAGCTGTGTGAAAAATACCGTTGGTAGCTTGACAGGGGTTGCATTGAATCTATAGATTGCTTTGGGTAGTATACTCATTTTCACTATATTGATTCTTCCGATCCATGAACATGGTATATTTCTCCATCTATTAGTGTCCTCTTTGATTTCTTTCACCAGTGTTTTATAGTTTTCTCTATATAGGTCTTTAGTTTCTTTAGGTAGATATATTCCTAAGTATTTTATTCTTTCCGTTGCAATGGTGAATGGAATTGTTTCCTTAATTTCGCTTTCTATTTTCTCATTATTAGTGTATAGGAATGCAAGGGATTTCTATGTGTTGATTTTATATCTTGCAACTTTACTATATTCATTGATTAGTTCTAGTAATTTTCTGGTGGAGTCTTTAGGGTTTTCTATGTAGAGGATCATGTCATCTGCAAACAGTGAGAGTTTTACTTCTTCTTTTCCAATTTGGATTCCTTTTATTTCTTTTTCTGCTCTGATTGCTGTGGCAAAAACTTCCAAAACTATGTTGAATAGTAGTGGTGAGAGTGGGCACCCTGGTCTTGTTCCTGACTTTAGGGGAAATGCTTTCAATTTTTCACCATTGAGGATAATGTTTGCTGTGGGTTTGTCATATATAGCTTTGATTATGTTGATGTATGTTCCTTCTATACCTGCTTTCTGGAGAGTTTTTATCATAAATGAATGTTGAATTTTATCAAAGGCTTTCTCTGCATCTATTGAGATAATCATATGGCTTTTATTTTTCAATTTGTTAATGTGGTGTATTACATTGATTGATTTGTGGATATTGAAGAATCCTTGCATCCTTGGGATAAAGCCCACTTGGTCATGGTGTATGATCTTTTTAACGTGTTGTTGGATTCTGATTGCTAGAATTTTATTAAGGATTTTTACATCTATGTTCATCAGTGATATTGGCCTGTAGTTTTCTTTTTTTGTGGCATCTTTGTCAGGTTTCGGTATTAGGGTGATGGTGGCCTCATAGAATGAGTTTGGAAGTTTACCTTCCTCTGCAATTTTCTAGAAAAGTTTGAGTAGGATAGGTGTCAGCTCTTCTCTAAATTTTTGATAGAATTCAGCTGTGAAGCCATCTGGACCTGGGCTTTTGTTTGCTTGAAGATTTCTGATTACAGTTTCAATTTCTGTGCTTGTGATGGGGCTGTTAAGATTTTCTATTTCTTTCTGGTTCAGTTTTGGAAAGCTGTACTTTTCTAAGAATTTGTCCATTTCTTCCACCTTGTCCATTTTATTGGCATATAATTGCTGATAGTACTCTCTTATGATCCTTTGTATTTGTGTGTTGTCTGTTGTGATATCTCCATTTTCATTTCTAATTTTATTGATTTGATTTTTCTCCCTTTGTTTCTTGATGAGTCTGGCTAATGGTTTGTCAATTTTATTTATCCTTTCAAAGAACCAGCTTTTGGCTTTGTTGATTTTTGCTATGGTCTCCTTTGTTTCTTTTGCATTTATTTCTGCCCTAATTTTTAAGATTTCTTTCCTTCTACTAACCCTGGAGTTCTTCATTTCTTCCTTTTCTAGTTGCTTTAGGTGTAGAGTTAGGTTATTTATTTGACTATTTTCTTGTTTCTTGAGGTATGCCTGTATTGCTATGAACTTTCCCCTTAGCACTGCTTTTACAGTGTCCCATAGGTTTTGGGTTGTTGTGTTTTCATTTTCATTCATTTCTATGCATATTTTGATTTATTTTTTGATTTCTTCTGCAATTTGTTGGTTATTCAGCAGCATCTTGTTCAGCCTCCATAAGTTGGAATTTTTAATATTTTTTCTCCTGTAATTGAGATCTAATCTTACTGCATGTGGTCAGAAAAGATACTTGGAATCATTCAATTTTTTTGAATTTACCAAGGCTAGATTTATGGCCCAGAATCTGATCTATCCTGGAGAAGGTTCCATGTGCGCTTTGGGGTGAAATGTCCTATAGACATCATTTAGGTCTAAATGGTCTATTGTATCATTTAAAGTTTGTGTTTCCTTGTTATTTTCTGTTTAGTTGATCTATCCATAAGTGTGAGTGGGGTATTAAAGTCTCCCACTATTATTGTGTTATTGTTAATTTCCCCTTTCATACTTGTTAGCATTTGTCTTACATATTGCGGTGCTCCTATGTTGGATGCATATATATTTATAATTGTTATATCTTCTTCTTGGATCGATCCTTTGATCATTATGTAATGTCCTTCTTTGTCTCGTTTTACAGCCTTTGTTTTAAAGTCTATTTCATCTGATATGAGTATTGCTACTCCTGCTTTCTTTTGATCTCTATTTGCATGGAATATCTTTTTCCAGCCCTTCACTTTCACTCTGTATTTGTCCCTTGTTTTGAGTTGGGTCTCTTGTACACAACATATATAGGGGTCTTGTTTTTGTATCCATTCAGCCAGTCTTTGTCTTTTGGTTGGGGCATTTAACCCATTTACATTTAAGGTAATTATTGATAAGTATGCTCCTGTTGCCATTTACTTTATTGTTTTAGGTTTGAGTTTATACACCGTTTTTGTGTCTCCTGTCTAGAGAATATCCTTTAGCATTTGTTGGAGAGCTGGTTTGGTGGTGCTGAATTCTCTCAGCTTTTGCTTATCTGTAAAGCTTTCGATTTCTCCTTCATATTTGAATGAGATCCTTGCTGGGTACAGTAATCTGGGCTGTAGGTTATTTTCTTTCTTTCTTTCTTTCTTTTTTATTTTAGTTTATAACTTTACAATATTGTATTGGTTTTGCCATATATCAAAATGAATCCACCACAGGTATACATGTGTTCCCCATCCTGAACCCTCCTCCTTCCTCCCTTCCCATATCATCCCTCTGGGTCGTCCTGGTGCACCAGCCCCAAGCATCCAGTATTGTGCATCAAACCTGGACTGGTGACTCATTTCATATATGATATTATACATGTTTCAAGGTTGTTTTCTTTCATCACTTTAAGTATGTCTTGCCATTCCCTCCTGGTCTGAAGAGTTTCTATTGAAAGATCAGCTGTTATCCTTATGGGAATCCCCTTGTGTGTTATTGGTTGTTTTTCCCTTGCTGCTTTTAATATTTGTTCTTTGTGTTTGAGCTTTGTTAATTTGATTAATATGTGTCTTGGGGTGTTTTGCCTTGGGTTTATCCTGTTTGGGACTCTCTGGGTTTCTTGAACTTGGGTGATTATTTCCTTCCCCATTTTAGGGAAGTTTTCAACTATTATCTCCTCAAGTATTTTCTCACAGTCTTTCTTTTTGTCTTCTTCTGGGACCCCTATGATTCATATGTTGTGGTATTTAATATTGTCCTGGAGGTCTCTGAGATTGTCCTCATTTCTTTTAATTCGTTTTTCTTTTTTCCTCTCTGATTCATTTATTTCTACCATTCTGTCTTCTATTTCACTAATCCTATCTTCTGCCCCTGTTATTCTACTATTTGTTGCCTCCAGAGTGTTTCTGATCTCATTTATTGCATTATTCATTATATATTGACTCTTTTTTATTTCTTCTAGGTCCTTGTTAAACCTTTCTTGCATTTTCTCAATCCTTGCCTCCAGGCTATTTATCTGTGATTCCATTTTTATTTCAAGATTTTGGATCATTTTCACTATCATTATTCAGAATTCTTTACCAGGTAGATTCCCTATTTCTTCCTCTTTTGTTTGGTTTGGTGGGCATTTATCCTGTTCCTTTACCTGCTGGGTATTCCTCTGTCTATTCATCTTGTTTATATTGCTGAGTTTTGGGTGGCTTTTCTGTATTCTGGCAGATTGTGGAGTTCTCTTTATTATGGAGTTTCCTCGTTGTGGGTGGGATTGTATCGATGGCTTGTCAAGATTTCTTGGTTAGGGAAGCTTGTGTCAGTGTTCTGGTGGGTGGAGCTGGATTTCTTCTCTCTGGAGTTCAATAAAGTGTCTAGTAACGGGTTATGAGATGTCAATGGATTTGGAGTAACTTTGGGCAGCCTGTATATTGAAGCTCAGGGCTGTGTTCCTGTGTTGCTGGAGAATTTTCATGGTATGTCTTGCTCTGGAACTTGTTGGCCCTTGGGTGGTGCTTGGTTTCAGTGTAGATATGGAGGCATTTGATGAGCTCCTATCGCTTAATGTTCCCTGGAGTCAGGTGTTCTATGATGTTCTCAAGATTTGGACTTTAGCCTCCTGCTTCTGGTTTTCAGTCTTATTTTTACAGTGGTCTCAAGACTTCTCCTTCTATACAGCACCGTTGATAAAACATCTAGGTTAAAGATGAAAAGTTTCTCCACAGTGAGGGACACCCAGAGAGGTTCACAGAGTTACATGCAGAAGAGAAGAGGGAGGAGGGAGTTAGAGGTGACCCAAATGAGATGAGGTGGAATCAAAAGAGGAGAGAGCAAGCTAGCCAGTAATCACTTCCTTATGTGTGGTCCACAGTCTGGACCGCTCAGAGAAGTTCATGGATTTATACAGAGAAGAGAAGAGGGAGGAAGGAGACAGAGGTGGCCAGGAGGATAAAATGGGGGAATGAAAAGGAGAGAGACAGATCCAGCCAGTAATCAGTTCCCTAAGTGTCTTCCACCGTCTGGAACATACAGAGATTCAGAGAGTTGGGTAGAGAAGAGAAGGGAGAGGGAGGAGACAGAGGGGACCTAGTGGAGAGAAAGGAGAGTCCAAAGGGGGAGAGAGCAGTCAAGCCAGTAATCTCACTCCCAAGTAAAAATAGGTACTGAAGATTGGGTTTTTAAAAGTACAAAATTGATAACAAATACCAAAAAGCAAAGATTAAAATTCTAGAGTAGATGTTGGATTTTCAAAAATACAATATTAAAGAAAAGAAGAAGAAAAAAAAGTCGCAAAATTTATTAAATATATGTATACATGAAGTTTGTTTTTAAAAAGTCTTTTTTTAAAAAAGTAATAGTAGGTTATAAAAATGAAAAGTAAAGGAGTAATAGAGGACTTGAAAATTAAAAATAAAAGTAAAAAAATAAAAAAGAAGAAAAGAATGATTGTAAAAATAGTAAAAATATATCTAGGACTTTCTCTGGTGTTGTGGGCAGTGTGGGGTCAGTTCATTTTCGGATAGTTTCTTGGTCTGGCTTATATTTATCAAGATCTATAGGCCCCTTCCTATGTAGTTGGTACTAACTACAGTGTTTTAATCTATTGCACCTGTCACTTCCAAGGCAGTTCCCTCAGATTTAGCTTCTGTTTGCTGGTCTCTTCAGTGTCTGATTTCTGCCCTGACACAAGGGGGCGGTGGTGGACACTTTTTTAGGCTCACTTGTTCAGTCGTGCTGTGGGGAGGGAAGGATGCTGCAAACAAATAACACTGGCGTGTGCTTGTAGTGTCTCAGACACACTGGGCTTGCCCCCGCTCATGGCGCATGCACCCTCCCTGCCCACACAGCTCAGGCTCTAGGTTGCTTCACAGGGAACCATCCAAGGCCGGCCCTGGGCTGCATGCCCCTCCCAGGTCTAAGCTGCTCAGGTTCAGGCACTCAGGTAGCCCTCAGAGGCGCAGATTCCGTTGGGCCTGCGTTTTGTGCCCTTCTCAGCTCCGAGCAGCTCGGGTGATGAGGTGTTTGGCCAGCATGGTCACTGCGACTTATTGCCTCTCCTGTCCCTGCCACTCGGTGTTCTGGGTGTACAATCGGCACACCTTCTCAGGCAGATGACTGTCCAGAACCCCAAGAAGTCTTAGTAAGCAAAGAAGCCTGCTTGCTGTTTGGTAGATAATGTCTCTCTGGGGCTGCGATTGCTCCCTTCCGGCTCTGGCTGCCTGTTACCCAAGGGGGATGGTCTGCAGCCAGCTAGTTCTGTTCCGCCCTTTGTTCTGTGAGCTGGCCTGATGTTGTCTTAGGGCTTTTCGCGTGGTAGCTATCCCCCAGTCTGGTTTGCTAGCCCAAATTAGTTCACTCTGATTACCCTCGGAGCATTCAGGCCTGATCCTTACTCTAAGCAATGCAGCCCGTGCCTCCCTGCCCAGCCCCAGCTTGCTAGTGGCGGGAGCAGGAGTCTGTGCTGCTTCTCTGCTGGGGGAGTTACTGTTGGGCTCGTAATCTGTGGGTTTTAATTACTTACTTATTTTTCCTCCCTATTATGTTGCCATCTGTGCTTCCAAGGCTCGGCATAGACTCAGCAGTGAGAGTGTTTCCTGGTGTTTGAAAACTTCTCTCATTTTAAGACGCCCTTCCTGGGACAGAGCTCCATGCCTACCTCTTTTGTATCTTTGTTTGTCTTTTATATTTTTCCTACCTCCTTTAGAAGACAATGGGCTGCTTTTCTGGGTGCCTGATGTCTTCTGCTGGCATTCAGAAGTTGTTTTGTGGATTTTACTCAGCGTTTAAATGTCCTTTTGATGAATTTGTGGGGGAGAAAATGGTCTCCCCATCCTATTCCTCCACCATCTTAGGACCACTTCCCATTAATTTCTATTTCTAATATTCTGTTAGTGTGTAGAAATGCAACTGATTTCTATATGTTAATTCTTTATCCAGAAACTTTACTGAATTCATTGATGAGATCCAGTAATTATCTGGTAGCATCTTTAGGGTTTTCTATATATAACAGCATGTCATATAAAAACAGTGGCAGTTTTACTTCTTTTTCAATTTGGATTGTTTGTATTTCTTTTACTTCTTTATGTACTATGACTAAGATTTCAAAAACTATGTTGAATGAAGGTGGCAACAGTGAGCACCCTTGCCTTGCTCCTGATCTTAAAGTAAATGATTTCAGAATTTTAACATCTAAAGTGTTGTTGGAGTTGATTTGATAGTATTTTGTTAAGGGTTTTTGTGTCTGTGTTCAACAGTGATATTTGTCTGTAATTTCCTTTTTTTGCATGGTATTTTTTTCTAGGCTTGGTATTAAGGTGATGGTGACCTCATAGAATGAGTTTGGAAGTATTCCTTTCTCTGCAAATTTTTGAAATATTTTGAGAGAGATAGGTGTTATTTCTCTTTAAATGTTTCATAGAATTCACCTGTGAAGCCATCTGGTCCTTGATTTTTGTTTGTTAGGAGTTTTAAAGTTACTGATTCAATTTTAGTACCAGTAACTGATCTGTTTATATTTTATATTTCTGCCTGGTTCAGTCTTGGTACCTTTCTAAAAATTTGTCTATTTCTTATAGATTGTCAATTTTATTGCTATATAGTTACCTGTAGTAGCATGTTATGGTTTTTTTGTATTTCTGTAGTGTCTGTTGTAACTTATTTTTCATTTCTGGTTTCATTGATTTGGCCTCTCCCTTTTTTCTTGATGAGTCTGGTTAAAGGTTTAATATTTTATTTATCTTTTCAAAGAGTTTTAGTTTCACTGGTGTTTTCTTTTCTTCTTTTTTTTTCTGAAATATTGTGCATTAAATCAGTAACTATATAGGGCTTCCTCCCTCAAGTTGATATATGTTTTCAAAATTTATATAAAAAAGGACTTTAAACATTTATTTATGTAATAAATAAGTACACAATATTTTACTATCCCTATTTATAAATGACATGATTGTCTACATTGATAAAACCCAATGAATCTCTAAAAAAGTTCTTAAGAATAATAAGTGAGTTGAGAAATATTTCAGGATTAAGGATATATGTAGTACAGAAATCAATTGTATTTTTAGATACTTCAGTGGAATATGTGGACACTGAGCTTAAAAATGCACTACCACTCAAATAAATGGAAACTTAGGTGTTAGCCCAACATGTATCTGACTTGTATACTATAAACTACAAAACACTGATTAAATAAATCTAAAAGGATCTAAAGAAATAAAGAGACATTTTGTGTCCATGGAATGGGATACTAAACATTATACATATTTATATTCTCTTTAAAAGGATATATAGGGAAACCCAGAGCTCAATTCCTAGATCAAAGTTGTATCAATCCCCAGTCATATATGTTGCAAATGTAGACTAGATCATTTTAAAATTTACCTGGAAATGTTTAGGCAATATAACAACTAAAATAATTTTGAAAAGAAGATTAAAGTGGGAAGAATTAATCTGATCATAGAGCTACAACAATCAAGAGTATGGTGTTGACATAGGGATAGACACATATACCAACAGAACACTGTGATAATTCCCAAAGTAGATTTGCATAGCTATGCCCTACTGAAATTCGACTCCAGTGCAAAATAATTTGATTGAAGGGTAGCATCTCAGAGGTAAAGCATCCACCTGCAATGCAGGAAACACAGGTGATGAGGGTTTGATCCCTGGGTCTGGAAGACCTCCTGGAGAAGGAAATGGCAATCCTCTCTAGTATTCTTTCTGGGAAAATCCCATGGACAGAGGAGCTGAAGGGCCACAGACCATGAGATAGCAAAAGAGTCGGACATGAATGAGCATGCACGCATATAGTAGGTCAGAAAATAAACATCAGTTAAACTCATAACTTATAAAAAAATTAACACAGTATAACTCAGTGATTAAGTTTTTAATACCTGGAAATGGAATATCAAGCTTTTCACCACTTTACCTAATCACCCATCCTTAATATTATGTTTCCCCTTTAGAGCCCTTGGGATCTACATAAGTGATCCTTCCTTCTACGTCTTATTTGCTATTTCCTCCTTATCTTCTTTTGTTGCTGTTGCTGTTCAGTCACTAAGTCGAGTCCAACTCTTTGTGACTCCATGGACTGCAGCACGCCAGACTTCCATGTCCTTCATTACGTCCCAGAGTTTGCTCAAACTCATGTCCTTTGAGTTGGTAATGCCACCCAATCATCTAATCCTCTGTTGACCCCTTCTCCTCCTGCCTTCAATCTTTCACAGCATCATGGTCTTTTCCAATGAGTCAGTTCTTTGCATCAGGTGGCCAAAGTATTGGAGTTTCAGCTTCAGCATCAGTCCTTCCAATGAATATTCAGGACTGGTTTCTTTTATGATGGACTGGTTGGATCTCCTTGCACTCCAAGGGACTCTCAAGAGTCTTCTCCAACACCATAGTTCAAAAGCATCAATTCTTTGGTGCTCAGCCTTCTTTATGGTCCAACTCTCACATCCATACATGACTATGGAAAAAAAAACATAGCTTTAATTATATGGACCTAAGAATTGACTCTCTCAGTATGTTGAGGTAATTTTCCTCTTGGCCCACTTTTTGGAAAGTTTTTGTCATAAATGGGTGTTGAATTTTGTAAGAAACTTTTTCTGCATCTATTGAGATGATCATTTTTTTTCTCAATTCGTTAATATGATGTACCACATTGATTTGCATATAGTGAAGAATCATTTCACCTTAGGGATGAATCCCACTTGATCATGGTGTATAATCCTTTTAATGTGTTATTGGATTTTCTTTGTTAGCATTTTGTTGAGGATTTTTGGGTCTATGTTCATGAGTGGTATTAGTCTCTAACTTTGATAGGTTTTTGTATCGTGGTGATTGTGGCCTTATAGAATGAACTTGGGAGTGTTATTTCCTTTGCAATTTTTGGAAGAATTTAAGAAGGATTTGTATTAGCTCTTCTCTAAATGTTTCATAAAATTCACCTGTGAATCCATCTGGTCCTGGACTTTTGCTTATTGGAAGGTTTTAAATCAAAGTTTCAATTTCAGTATTCTTGATTTATCTGTTCATATTTTCTACTTCTTCCTGGCTTATTGTTGGAAAGGTGTAACTTTCTAAGAATTTGTACATTTATTCCATTATCCATTGTTTTGGCACATGATTGTTTATAGTAGTCTCTTATGATCCTTTGTATTTCTGCAGTGTCAATTGTAACTTCTCCCTTTTCATTTCCAATTTTATTGGTTTTAGACATCTCCCTTTTTTGATGAGTTTGAAAAAGGTTTATGAATTTTCTTTATCTTCTTGAAGAACCAGCTCTTAGTTTCACTGATACTTGCTATTGTTTTCCTTCATTTCTATTTCATTTATTTTTGCTCTAATCTTTGTGATTTATTTCCTTCTATTAACTTCAGGGTTTTTTTTTTTTTTGTTGTTGTTGTTGTTCTTCTTCTTCTTTCTCTAGTTGCTTTAGGTGTAAGGTTTGGTTTTTATTTGAGATTTTTCTTGTTTATTGAGGTAGGATTGTACTGCTGCAAAATTCCTTCTTTGAACTGCTTTTACTGCATCCATTTGGTTTTGGGTCATTATGTTTTTGTTGTCATTTGTTTCTAGATATTTTCTCTTTGATTTCTTCAGTTATTCTCTTTTTATTTAGTAGCATACTGTTTAGCTTCCCTGTGTTTGTGTTTTTTTCTCCTGTAATTCATTTCTAATCTCATAGCACTGTGGCAGAAAAGATACTTGATATTACTGCAACTTTCTCAAATTTATTGAGGCTTGAATTGTGGCCAAAAATGTGATCTATCCTAGAGAATGCATCATTTGAGAAGAAAGATATTCTGCTGCTTTCAGATGGAGTGGGCTATGTTCATGTGTGTGTATGCTCAGTTGCTCACTCATGTCTGATTCGTTGTGATCCCATGGTCTATATCACACCAGGCTCCTCTGTCCATGGAATTTTTAAGTCAAGAATACTGGAATGAGTTGCCATTTCCACCTCCAGAGGATATTCCTTATGCAGGGATCAAACCCACATTTTCAGCCTTTCCTGAATTGGAAAGTGGATTATTTACCTTTGAGACACCGTGGAAGCCAGAATGTCCTGTAAATATCAAGGAAGTCTATCTGGTTTAATGTGTCATTAAAGGTTTATGTCTCCTTATTAATTTTCTGTCTGGATGAGCTGTCCATCGGTATAGTGGGATGTTCAAGTTCTCCACTATTATTGTGTTATTGTCAATTTCCCTTTTTTGTCTGTTATGATTTGCCCTTATATTGAGGTTCTGCTATATTGGTTGCATAAATATTTATAATTATTGTATTTTTGAAATTTATACCTTGATCATAATGTAGTTTCCTTTCTTGTCTCTTGTAATAGTCTTTATTTTAAAGTCTGTTTTGTCTTTTATGAGTATTGCTACTCCAGCTTTCTTTTGATTTCCATTTGCATGGAATATCGTTTTCTACTTCCTTACTTTCAGTTTATATATGTGTCCCTAGGTTTGAAGTGGGTCTCTTATAGATAGCATGTATACAGGTCTTGTTTCTGTATCCATTCAACCAGTCTCTGTCTTTGGTTGGAACATTTAATACATTTATATTTAAGATAATTAACAGTATGTGTGTTTGTAACACCATTTCCTTAATTGTTTGGGGTTTGTTTTTGTGGGTCTTTTTCTTCTGTGGTGTTTCCTATGTAGAGAAGTTCCTTTAGTATTTGTTGTAAAGCTTGTTTGGTGGTGTTGAATTCTCTTAGATTTGCTTGTCTGTAAATCTTTCAATTTCTCCATTGAACCTGAATGAGAACCTTTCTGGGTAGAGTAATCTTGGTTGTAAGCTCTCCTCTTTCATCACTAAATATATCCCACCACTCCCTTCTGACCTGCAAAGTTTCTGCTGAAAAATTAGATGATAACCTTATAAAGATTTATTTGTATATTATTTGTTGATTTTCTCCTGCTGCTTTTAATGTTTTTTCTTTGTATTTAATTTTTGTTAGTTTGATTGATATGTACATTGGCATATTCCTCCTTGGGTTTATCCTCTATGGGACTATCTACACTTCCTGGACTTAGTCAGCCATTTCCTGTCACATGTTAGGGAAGTTTTCAATGGTATAATCTTCAAATATTTTCTCAGATCCTTTCTAATTCTCTTATTTTTCTGGGATACCTATAATTCAAATGTGGTTGTGTTTAACATTTTCTCAGAGGTCTCTGAGACTGTCCTTGTTTCTTTTCATTTTTTTGTGCTTATTCTTCGCCTTGGCATTTATTTCCACTGTTCTATCTTTCAGCTCACTTATTGATTTTTCTCTCTTAGTTATCCTGCTGTTGATTCCTTTGACTATATTTGTCATTTTAGTTATTATGTTGTTCATTACTGTTTGTTCTTTAGTTCTTCTAGATCCTCGTTAAACATTTCTTATATTCTCTTGATCTGTACCCCCATTCTATTTCCAAGATTTTGGATCATCTTTACTATTACTACTCTGAATTCTTTTTCATGTAGGTTTCTTCTTTCCTTGTCATTTATTTGGTCTTTTAGGTTTTTACTTTGTTCATTCCTCTGGAACATATTTCTCTGTCATCTCACTTTTGTTGATGGGTGAGGCTATGTTTCTGTTTTGCTGGTTGTTTGGTCTGAGGCGTCCAGAACAGGGCCTTGCAGGCAATTGGGTGGAGTTGGGTCTTGGTGCTAAGATGAGGACCTCTGGGAGAGCTCACACTGATTAATTTTCCCTGGGGCCTGAAATTTTCTGGTAGTCTAGTGACTTGTATTCAGCACTCCCACCACAGGTGCTTAGGCCTGACCCCCTGCCTGGGAAGCATGACATGGCAAGTCATACAGCAGAGTAAATAAACCAAAAAAACAAACAAAACCCACACAAACACGACAAAGCTCAAGGCAAATAATAAAAATAAGAATAAAGAAAAATAAAAAGAAACAAACACATAAACAAAAAACCCCAATAAAACAGACAAATAACACCCAAGACAAATAATAAAACAAATCCAAGCAAAAGAAAAAAATAAAATCAGGAAGCTAACAACAATAACAACAAAGAAAGCAAAAAAACAAGTCACCCAAGCAAACAAGTGAGCCCAAACTAAAAATCAATAATAAAAATATAACTAACCTAAGCAGAAGACAAAACATAAAAGAGAAATAAAAGAAACTAAAAGAAGAAACAACAAAAATTACAATAACAATAAGAAAAACAAAAATAAAAAGAAGAAAAAAAGCAGAGCAAAATAAAAACAAAATGAAAACAAACAACACAAAAAAATCAAAAGAAAAAAAAATCAAAAGAACAAATGACAGCAACAAAAATAAAAAACCAAAGAGGAAAAAAAAAATTAGATGACAAAATAGAGAATAATAACTAAAAAATAAAATGAAATTAGAAGACAAAATCTATTAGAAAAAAAATGAAACAACAACAACAACAACAACAAAACACCACACCCTAAAAATAAAATAAATTGAAAGTTAAAAAAATAAAAAAAATTTCCTGATACCTCTGCTTAGTGTTCTTGCCTTCATGGTGGGCTACTTCCAACCTTGGCCTCCCCTGGAAGACCTCCAAGACTTCCAGATAGGTCTGTGTATCTGCTGTGTCAGCCCTATCTCTGTGTATGTTCCTTTCACCAGGATTTCCCTAGTGGTTCAGACACTAAAGACTGTAATTCTGAAGCTGGTCCAGAGCATTTGTGCCCATGCAGGCCAGCTCAGGTGTAGGCTTTGGAGACGGTGTGTCAGCAGGGGACAGCTTAGCCAGAGGAGGCTTTGGAGGGGGTCATGTTTGCACGGCCTGGACCCATGTGGTCAGAACAGGCTTTGTCAGGGGCAACACGTGAGCCATTTGTACCCACTTGTCTATGGAGAATTTGGGGGGGTGGGAGTGGTGTTCAGGTCCACCTAGACTGAATGGCCAGAAAAGGCTTTGGCAGAAGCAGGGCTCAAACCTGGGACCTGTATGATCCTAGGTGGCTTTCAGGTTCAGGGCCCTCGCAAGCTCACTAGAGTCCGAATGGGTAGGGGATGCCCTAACTTGAGGGGCAGGTAATCCTGCTCATGTATGCACACCTACTATTGCCCAAGGTGGCTAGGCCAGTGGGTGGAGAGGGGCCTTGCAATGGGACCCTGCCCTTTGCGCACCAGTCAACAATGGCTCCTTGCTTCCATGTTTGCCCTGGCTTCCTCTGTTAACCTTCCTGGCTATGGAGTACTTCTCTTCTGCTGCTTCTCCTCACCACCAACAGTCGACCCCTCCCTTGGTTCACTACCCAGCTCTCTTCCTCACTAGCAGACACACAGTTCAGGCTGGGTCACGGACTCTGTGCATAGGTCTTACTCTGCCCTGCCTTCAACAGTCTAGTTGCTGCATTTCACTCTGACCAGGAACCCCAAAGACTCCTCACTGTCCCCACTGACCCCCTTGCATAAGTGGGATTTTCTGAATGTATAAGGTCTCCTTTCCTTCAGAACCCCCTCAGGGGCACTGATCTGTCCTTTTTCCAGTTTTCTTCCCCCTTTTCTTCTTTCTTATATGCTACCCAGTTGTGCAGTGATTTTTCTTGTTCCCTCAGGTGTCCAAGGTCCTTCACTTGTTTTCAGTATATGCTTTGTGAGAATTGTTCTGAAGTATTCTTGATCTAATTGTGAGGAGATGCGATCTCTATGTCCTCCTAACCTACCATCTTGACTCCACCCCCCTGAAATGCTGATCTCGTTTCCTTTAGATGTATACACAGAAGGGGGGTTTCCGGATCATATTTTAATTCTACTTTCACTTTTTTTGAGGACCCTTCATACTTTTTTCATAGTGGCTATACCAATTTACACTTCTACTAACAACATACAAGTGTTCTTTTTCTCTACATCCTCACCAAAACTTGTTATCTCCTGTCTTTTTAAAGATAGACATTCAATACATTTGAGGACATTTCTTATTTTTGTTTAATTTATACTTCCCTGATGATCAGTGATGTTGAGCATCTTCTCAGGTAACTTTTGGCCATTTGTATATCTTCTTTGGAAAATGTCTCTTCAAGTCCTCTGCTATTTTTAATTGAATTATTTGTTGTTTTGCTATTAAATAGTAAATTCCTTATGTAACTTGAATATTAACTCCTTAGCAGAGAGTTGGTTTGTGCATGTCTCCTGTTTTGTAGATTTCCTTTTTATTTTATCGATAATTTCTTTTGTTTTAAAGAATCGTTTTTAGTTTGATATAGTCCCACTTTTTAATTTTTGCTTCTGTTGCTTGTACTTTTGCTATTGTAGCCAAAATATTGTCGTGAAGAACAACGTTAAGGAGTTTTTTCTCCTAAGATTTCTTCTAGTCATATGGTTTCATATTTTGTTTAAATCTTTAATACACTTCATAGTTAATTTTTACGAGTGGTATAAGATATGAGTCCAATTTTATTCTTTTACATGTGATTGTCTAGTATTTTTATTGGTTTAGATGTTATTGTAAATGAAATAGTTTTCTTTATTTCATATACTAATATTGTATTTTGAAGTTTTATTGAATTCATTGATTAGTTCTAATAGCTTGTATGTTTGTGTGGGTCTGTGTAGTCTTTAGGATTTTCTATACATGAGATCATATTGTCTGCCAACAAAATCAATTTGACTTCTTCCTTTCCAATTTGAGTGCCATTTCTTTCTTGCTTTTTTTCCCCCTGAATAATCTTGCTAAGACTTCCAATGCTATGTTAAATATGAGTGATGAGAATGAGCATCCTTATATTATGCCCCTTTTTAGAATAAAAGCTTTTAATATTTGACAATTAAATATGATGTTAGATGTTGGATTTTCATATGTGGTCTTTTATATATTGAGGTGTGGCCTTCCTTTTTATAACCAACTTATTGAGAGTTTTTAATCCTGAAAAGAAGTTAAATTTTGTCAAATGATTTCTATACAACTATTGAGGTTATCAGACATATTTAACTTTTGTTATATTAATATATTAATGTGGTATATCACTTTTACTAATTTGCATATGTTGGACCATGCTTGCATCCCAGATATAAAGCCCACTTAATCATGATGATTCCCTTAATGTTCTGTTGAATTTGGCTTGCCATTTTCACAGAAGTAGAAAAAATAATTCTAAATTTGTATGGAAACACAAAAGACCCTGATAGCCAATGCAGTCTTGAGAAAGAAATAAAAGCTGGGGTATCATGCTTTTTGATTTTAAAATATACTGAAAATCTACAGCAATGAAAAGAGTACTTTCCTGACAAAAAAATAGGTGAGTGAAACAAAATAGAGACTGCAGAAATAAACTGATGCACATGTAGTACACTAATCTATGAAAAATGAGGCAAGAGTATACAATGGAAAAAGGGAGCCTTTTCAATAAGTGGTGTTGGGAAAACTGGACAGCTACATATAAAAGAATCAAAGTGTACTGCTTTCTCAGAATATGTATACTAATAAACTCAAAATGGATTAGACACTTAAATGTAAGACATGAAACCATTAATCTTGACAAAAATGTGTCTTTGACATCAGTCATAGCAATAGTATTTTTTGGATATGTCTCCTATGACAAAGAAAGCAAAAGGAAAAACAACTAAAGTGATTACTTCAATCTAAAAACGTTTTTACATAATGAATGAAACTATCAACCAAACAAAAATGCCGCCTACTGAATGGAGGAATATATTCACAAGCAGTATTTCTAATAAGGTGTTAATATACAAAATATACAAAGAGTTTATATAACTCAATATCAAATAAAACAACCAGAGTTAAAATGGGAGAGTACATGGATAGACATTTTTCTAAAGAAAATATACAGATAGCCAACAGACACATGAAAAAAATGCAAAACATTACTGATCATGAGGGAAATGAAAATCAAAACCACAATGAGGTGCCACCTTACACCTTTCAGAGTGGACATCATCTAAAAGATGACAGATAACAAGTATTGATGAGGTTGTGGAGAAAAGGGAATCTTTGTGTACTGGTGGTGATATTACAATTGGTGCAGCCATGAGAGAAGACAGTATGAAGGTTTCTAAAAAAATTGAAAATATATAGAACTGCTATATGATGCATTAATTTTACTTCTGGATATTTACCCAAAATAACAAAAGCTCTAATTTTAAAAGGTATATGTGTTCCAAAGACAAGATATAGAAACAACCTTTATGTCCATCAATAGACAAATGGATAAGGATGATGTGGTATATTTATACAATGAAATATTACTCAGCCATAAAAAGGAAAATTTCCATTTGCTATAATTGGATAAATTTAGATGGTGCTATGCTAAGTGAAATGTCTGGCCAAAAAAGACAAATACCACATAATCTCACTTATATATGCAATTATAAAAGCAAAACAAACCAAAAAACAAAATAAAACAAAAATAGACTCATTGATACAGAGAACAAATGTGTGATAGACATAAGGGAGAGTTTGTTGGGGTTTTGTCATATAGATGAAAGGAATGAAGTGCTACAAACCTCAGTTATTTAATAAATCAGTCATGGGGTTGTAATATATAGCATAAGGTATATGGTCAAAAATATTGTAATAACTTTGTATGGGGACAAGTTGGACAGACTTACTTGTGGTGATCATTTTAACATCATGTATGCAAATGTCAAATTGTTACATAGTACACATGAAACTAACATTAGCTCAGATGGTAAAGCGTCTGTCTACAAGGAGGTAGACCTGGGTTCGATCTCTGGGTTGGGAAGATCCCCTGGAGAAGGAAATGGCAATCCACTCCAGGACTATTGCCTGGAAAATCCCATGGACAGAGGAGTCTTGTAGGCTACAGTCCATGGGGTCGCAAAGAGTCGGACATGACTGAGCGACTTCACTTTCACTTTCACACATGAAACTAACATAATATTATATATCAACTATATCTCAATTTAAATGAACAAATAATTTAAATCCTTGTCATCATGTCACATCACATCTTTTTCTAAAAAATTTGTCTAAAATAACTACATTGTCACATCTAAAGAAATTAGTATATTATATTCTATCCAGTCCAATTATATTCATTCCATTTTATCTAGTTTTTAGACAAACATCACTTATTAGGAAGGATTTATTTGAATCATAATTCAAATGAGGTCTCTACATTTTATTTCACTTCCTAAGTCTCATTTAGCAAGGAACACCCATTCCTTCCCTTCTATGTCTTCATGTTATTGCCCTTTGAAATGAATGTTCTTATTTTCCTAAAGAGTATTCAACATTCTCGCTTTGGTCAATTACATTTTCATGGTTTCATGTAACAAATTTTTTTTAAATTTCCTATGTTGTTGAAACTGGTAATTAGATATGGAAGTTGATTTCTTTCAGGAATCAGGAATTTTGTTTTGTTTTATCACAAATACTTCACTGAAGTATTATATATTTTGTGTTACATCACAACAAATGGTCAACAATGTAAGACTGGACCACTGTAATGATGCTAAAATAAATTGGTAGGTTCCCCTGCTGGTTGTGTGATGTCTAACCATTAGACATCACGCATCAGACATCTAATGGTTCTTTGCCAACCATTCTTGCAAAGGTTTATTTTAGCACCCATTGATAAATGTTGTCTGAACCAATATTTCACTAGGGGTTGCAAACTGGTGAGTTTCAACATGTTTCAATACTTATTTATTTGATAAGTTCCCCTGGAAACATTTTCAAGATGGATTCTGTATCCATTTATCATGATCCTGTTCATCTTTTAAACTTCATTGTTTTCTGGACCTACTAAACAATGAAGGCTTATTTTGTAAATTTTTTTCCTCAGACCACAAATCAACTATTTCTTCAAGGAGCCACAGTTCTCTTTAATGGATAATAGAATCTGTCTCATACCAGGTTCCCTAGTAAATAGATTTTGGTGCAATCTTAGGGCAGCACAAGTAAGGGAACTGGAAAGTGAAGCAGGAAAGAGTGGGATTCAAGGTAAGATAATGCTTACTCAGGTTTTTGCTTTACGCTAAGCTTAGTTGGAGACATATCCTTGCCAAATACATCTGTGTGGCCATGTGGGAATCTCCAGAAAGGCTTTATTAAAAAGTCATGCTCTGGGGCATACACAAGACAGAAAAGAGGGGATTAAGTACATCTGAGTGGCTCATTCTTCTTTTATTCACCATTTATCAGTGCTCATCCTTAGCAATTAGTTTTTGCACTTTATTTTTGCATCATCAAAAACTTTCAGGGGCTAATAATTTGGAAGTCAGAATCTATGTCCCACATTGAGACATTTTATCTACACACAAAAGTTGTGAGAGGGACCAGAACCCTAGAGGTATGCTTCATTGGCTTGGCTTTCAGAGTGGCAACCAAACGGTAGAACCTGATGCCTTAGGTCAAAGTATTGGTTGGGCCCATGCAGTGAAACTGACTGAACCTGAAGGGAGTTAGTGAATTGGTGGCAACTGAGGTGGAACAATCATCCCAGGGCCTTGGAATTAGGTGAGACCAACTCTGTCAGGAGAGATACGTGCAATACGTTTGAGATAGAAGCTCATGATAACTATAAAATATAATTTTAAACAATGTTTATTTTTTTCAATCTGAAAAGATTCATGCTTTAGTAGAAAGGTGGTACTCATAGAAAGCAAAATGTAGGCTATATGAGTTAGGATACTGCTACAGATCACATAACTTCCACCACTTTCCGTGAGCTGAGAGTCAGTTTTTTGACTATATTTAAATTTAAGAGAGGCTGGGAAATAAGGTTTAGCTGTATTCCTGGGGAGAGAAGTAAATTGGTTTTGGAGAGTCAGTTTATGTCACATAGATAATATTTAACAGTGGAATATTTCTAAAGTATTGTAGCAATGGTCTTTTAAGTAGTTATTATTTCTTTTTAGAGGTTAATCTGCAGTATGTCATAGAATTCACAGATGTTTGGCCAGATGTAGGACTTTTCTGGTAACTGTCATGGATTTAATTCAAAATTAGAAAAGAGTGAAGCAATAAAGATAGGAAATTGGACATCTCAGAATATTCATGTCATGCTATACCTGAATCACATGTTGATAAAATTTAGGTTGCTAATTTCTTTTATATAGTCTAACATTCAGGTCAAGAGGATATTGTTACTCTTCTATAATGTTGAAATGGCAACATAGAAATAATTAATTTGCTTATTAAAATTGGTTTAATTTTTATGTGGTGAGAGCTATCAGCTATTAAGTGAATTTTATTTTGATCCATTTAATGTATTTCAATATAAAATTTATTCTTGCATATTTATGAATCACTGCATATTTTATAAAGATATGATTCAGTATTGTTGCTGCTGCTGCTGCTAAGTCGCTTCAGTCGTGTCCGACTGTGTGCGGCCCCATAGATGGCAGCCCACCAGGCTCCCCCGTCCCTGGGATTCTCCAGGCAAGAACACTGGAGTGGGTTGCCATTTCCTTCTCCAATGCATGAAAGTGAAAAGTGAAAGTGAAGTCGCTCAGTTGTGTCCGACTCTAGCGACCCCATGGACTGCAGCCAGGCTCCTCTGTCCATGGGATTTTCCAGGCAAAAGTACTGGAGTGGGGTGCCATACTGTTACATAAATATTGGAAAACAAAGTAGAACATACCATGTGGCATAATATATTTTTTTCTGAGAACAAAAATTTCTTTTATTAAAAGAAATAAGATGTAGTGCTGTATGCATCTTATTCTGTCATATCAGAATGTAGGAAATGTCTGTGACTCTTCCTCTCAATGATGTTAAAATCAGTGGGTTCAGATGATGGCAGCCTGATACTCTCACTGAAAAGTTCTTCATCTGCAATTTACGTAGTGGTTTTAACATCTGCTGATGAACATTGCCTGAGTAAAGTATTTATTCTTTTTTAATTTTATCATTCCTTTTGGATTTATTAACTGTGATTATTTTATAAAGTAGAGCTATGCTTCATGAATTATTTGATTTTCCTGAAACAGTCCATACAGGAAAGGCAAACAATTCTTTCCCTTTTTGTATTTTATAGCAATTCTTAGAATGGTGAATCTTGAATCCAGCAATGATAATCAATGATTTTGCATATATTAGTGTGAAATAATACATTTTTAGATATTATACATGTTTCAATACACTGCTGTCTTTGTTCTTAATGAGTTCAAATTACCCTCTTTTCTAATGGAATGTGATTGTCTGCACTTAAATGAGTCTCTATAGAAATGATAAGGAGTCCCAATCTCATCTTGTACACATTCTACTCAGACCTTAAGTCAGTTATTTCTCCAAGAAAGTTTCTTTTAATGATGAATAGAATTTGGAGACCACAAGCTGTGCATTTTTTATTCATTGTTTATATTATTTGTCCATTACAGGTGTTCATTTTTCTTATAAATCTTTATAGTGAACAAAGATAATAAACAGGTCATTTTAAAGAAAAATGCTAAATAAACTGTGAATTCATACTTATATTTCTAAGTCAAAGATTACAGGTTTTATTTTATGTATGTATGTATTTCCACTCTTAATTCTGAAAGTATAATCTTTTAATATTTTTAGCATTAAATTTATATATTGGCTAGTTCAAAAACAATTATACTAATTATGCTACTTACAAGAAGACCAATGAATGTAGATTAAGATTTGCATGTGTGTGTTTTGTCCTTGTATATGTCTTGTTAGAGACATGATATGGGACATGACGATCCCATACTGTCAAAATACTGAATTGTAATACTTATCTGTGTGGTTGTAATTCGCCTACAAAGAAAAATTTTTAAGTTTTTTATCATCAAATTGATATATAGTTAGTTTAGTTATTTTCTGTTTATTCTTATTTTTTGAAGTTTACTTTGTTTTTTCCTTTTTGTTTGATTTTTAAATTAATGTAAAACATTTATATAGTTCCAAACTTAAAACTATGAAATAAGTACATTGAGAAAGTGCTTACTTGTATATTTGTGCCCATATCCCATTCTCCCCTTCTTTAGGAAGTAACAATTTTTATTAGTTTTTAGTTCATTCTTCCATTATTTCTTTTAAAGAATATTAGCAAATACGTGTTTGTATTTTTTTCTACTTCTTCCAGAACAGAGAGCCTATGTTCATCAGTCTGCACCTTGTTTGTTCACCTAAAATTGCATAATTTTTGTAGTCTATTTTAAAAATAGATCCCTAGACATGAGATTGGTAGGTCAAAGGGTAAATCCATATAAAATTTTACTAGTTATTGCCAAATTCCCTTCAATAGAACTGTATCATTCTGTGTTTCATAAGATTTTGAAAATAAGCATTCCCCTGTCTCTGACTTACTGAATCAGTCTCCAGGATTTGAGTTCCCAGGTGATTTGGATGACTGCTCAGGCTTTTGGACGCTTGTTCTAAACAAATTTAAAGTTGAGCATGGAACTAAATCCAATCAAGTACTCACTTGATATGTGCTAGGTATTATATTGTACACTAGTGACAGAAATCCAAAAAATGAGCATAATTTAGTCTCCTTTGGAGGATTTCATAACCTAGTTAGTGGAGAAGACACATTTATACACAAATCATTGCAATATCATGAAATTATTGGTATAATAGAGATGCACGCACCCACTCCAGTGTTCTTGCCTGGAGAATCCCAGGGATGGGGGAACCTGGTGTGTTGCCGTCTGTGGGGTCGCACAGAGTCGGACACGACTGAAGCGACTCAGCAGCAGCAGCAGCAGCAGCAGAGATGTATACATGGTACTAAGGAAGCACAAAAGAGGGAGCATAAAAGCTGTCTATGAGAATTGTACCTGGTATAGATTTGGATATGCTGCTTCTGCTTAGTCGTTTCAGTTGTGTCCAATTCTGCAGTCCTATGGACTTCAGCCCCCCAGGCTCCTCTGTCCATGGGATTATCTAGGCAAGAGTATTGGAGTGGGTTGCCATGCCCTTCTCCAGGGGATCTTCCCAACCCAGGGATTGAACCTGGGTTTCTTGCATTGTAGGCAGATTTTTTACTGTTGAGCTACCAATGAAGCCCAGATTGGATATAATGTGCTTTAAAAAAGCAAAAATGTGTATTTAACAAACTCTTTACAAAATGCATTTAATGAAGTCGTCTTCTTGAGAAGAAACAAATCAAGAGTTTAAGTCTGAATTTATCTCATTTGTACTTCTTCGCTTGGTTTATTCTTAGACATAGCTTTCAGTTTTCAAGTTGGAACTATTATGGACCTCTATAAAGATTTTTCAATTTAAGATAATCACAGCATGCAAAGTCCTAACATAATGATATTTTCAATGTGAAAGCACCACCATAATCATGTTCATAGTGTGGTCTGCATAAAATAAATAATGTTATTCATGTAGCTGACAGGAGAGAAGATAAAAGTCAATAAAAAGAGAATTATTTATTAAAAAGATCTAATGTTACAAGAACAGTACACAGAACTATTATCTGACTGTGCCTTCCACATGGTATATACCATTATATATAATATATATACAGACTGTATACAATATATTTAATGGTTTGACATGGGATCCACCGTACCTTCATTTGGGTATGCAAAACATTCAGTTTCATGAAAATTTTAATAATGGGGAGTCTTTTTTTCTTCATAGTTCAACTGACAATATACAAAAATACAGTCTCTTTAGTGAGTTAAGACTGCGTGGTTACTAGTCCATCCAAGAAAAAGTTCACTGAGTATAATGTACCTTGATAAGGAATGATGTTCTGCTTTCTACAAAGTAACAGTATGTAATACATAAGTACCTAAACATTTAAAACCTGTTTTTTAATAGCTTCATGATGCAAAATACATATTCTGTGAATATTGAATGAAACCATTCCATATCACTGATTCCTATAATATCTCAGACATTCTACATTTAAGTATTCTGTCAGATATACACCATCTATCAGCTAGTCAGAAATATTGGTTAGGTTGAATTTTCCATATACTGACATTATATTTCACTGGGCTTTGTTTTATAATTCAGTTCTTAAAGTCTACTGTGTCGTTTGAAACACCACGGAAAATGAAGAAAATGATTTGATTTATCAAATATGAAGTAAAAGTTATTGCCCATTCTTTAATATTTTTGCTGCATTTTTCAGATGTACAATCTGCTTCTGCAAGCTATATCATACTTGAGAGAACCCATATTTGCCTGCTAAACAATTAGCATTCTCTCTATATGCAAAGTCCGGTCTCTCCCACTTCAAAGGAGGTGCTCAAGGAAGGCCACTTGGTTGTCATTTTTCACAGGCTTGGATATCTACCATCTGTGGTAATATACTACAATAATCTATTAACCAAAAGAGTCTTCTTAATCACTTCTTGTTTGTTTAGGGGTGTCTTGGACATAATTCCCCTCAAAGAGAGTGAGTAAGCAACACAAACAGTGGTCCTGTGTCTCTGAAACCAGTCTCTGAGGATGTTCAGAACAGAAACTCTAATCTTTCTTCTGATTCTATAAAGATTAACCTCTAAAGCTAGCAATTTGAGCTCAATACTGCTTAATTTTGCTTGCTATTAAACATGTGAGAATTAACAGGTTTAGAATTTACAAAGAAAAAAAAAAAGGAATCAACCTTTTGTTATCATATTAACAACACCTGTAAAGTGGTAGTTTCTCCAGGCTATTCTTTTGGCATATGACTTTGCAATAACTATCCTTCCAGGCATCTTCTTGGGTCTAATGTGAACTCTGGCTGTTCTCATATTTGTTAGAATGTCTGTAAGAAATTATCACATGTAAAACTTCAACCTAGCTTTCCAACAACCTACCGAAGATCACTTATTTTCAAATTGATTCTCAAATAGTAAACGGGTATTACCTCTCAAGCAGAAGAAATAGCAGAGCCCCTGTACTGAGGTCATGTTTCCACACACAGCTTAATTAAAAAAAAATCAATTTATCCAAGAGGTCCTCTTTTTTAATAGTCAGTAAGATTTTATTAATGGCATGTAATGCATGGAATTGTTTTAAAAAATCAACATTTTTTATGCTTCATCATTTTAATCCATAGACAATCTGTATGTAAAACTACTTGCAGAACAAAGTTTCACTGTCCTTAAAGTTATTTGCAGTTAGAAGAAAACCTTGGGCCTAATTCAATACCTTTTTTGGAAATAGGTGGGGGAATGGGAAAGCTCTGTCTTTTATTCATTTTCAAATTAGCACCCTTGGCAGCATGTCAGTATCTGCAGCCTTTAGTGATCATCTCTACATGTATATATAATGACTTTAAATTATCTTTTGTTATTAAAAATATAACATTTATTATATTTTCAGCTAGATAACATAGTACTTGATGAAAACAATAGCACTTCAGTTCATTTGGACTCACTTTCTATTTACCTTGCACTAATATAAATGGCTTACTCCCTACCCTAATAACTGGCTCTAGGGATGCATATAGAATAGCATCTGACAAATTTTGCTATTTCATAATGCAATCATACAATATTTTTGTGGGAAAATTTTTGTGTACTATCCTATAATTAACCACACAATTGAAATATGTTTTCATATCTCCTGCTGGCTTGTCGATTAGTATAGTCAGATGAAGGAAAAATTAAAAACAGTAGACTTGGAGTATTAAGTGAATTTTTCATTCTGTTTTATATTTGTGTTTGAAACAGATCTGCTAGAGACCACTTACTCAACAAATGGATGGCACACACTCAGGGTCATCAGATATAAAATCAAATTCCAACATACTAAAAAAGTAAAGAATACATTTGACAGAAATTACTTTATTTACAAAAATTCATTACATACAATCTGCATATTTTTATTGGACCAAGAACTGTCCTCTCCATTTACAAAAACCAAAACAACAACAAAAAAAAAACCTGATGGATAAGTAATATTCCCCTCAATCTTCTGTAAGTGCACCATGTATAGTTCCAAGTTTTTGACGCTCATCTCAAAGTCCTGAGTTTCCAGTTACATTACTACTCTATTCACTGTAGTTATCAAGCTAAAGCGAAGAAAATCAAATTAAGTCTGAAGTTTTCACCAAGGAGTTGAAGGAATCATCAATGCCAAAAGCAATGTTACTGATGGAGACATGGAGAGAGTATGGAGGGCTGACTGAGCACTAGTGATTTTCCCACCTGTAAAAAGGAGAAGCATTAAATGGACAGAATTATTTTGGCTTTGCCTGATCTAGGATAAACTCATTTTTAAGGTATGTTAAGACAAATGAATGCAATATCAATCCTGTTTCTGATGAGAGCATTCCTTGTGTTTAGGAAACAAGAGGTTGTCTGGGGTTCTCAAAAGATATACTGAGGGCAGAAGTGTATATGGAATAGTGTCTTTAAAAGGTTGTGTCACCTTGAACAAATATATATAATCAAATATATATAAAACATCAATCAAATATATCTAAAAGAAATATATCTAAGTATGACTTTCAACAATGAGAAACTGATGGAAAACATCCCAAATTCCAGGTATGAGAATAAAATAATTTCCATAGTGCAAAATTCAGGAAATGGAATAAAAATAATTAGCAAAAGTTTGTGGCAACTAGAATTCATAATTCAATGAATTAAAATTTTAAATTTAATCATAAAATATTTAATTTATGCATGGATCTTTAATTGATTTTACAGTGAGCAGGCTTAAATTCTGGATTTGTTTGAATTGAGATTCTCACACCAAACTCGGCAAAGAAGAGGCATCTTTCATTACTCTTGCGAGGGCTTCCCAGGTGGCGCTACTGAGAAAGAACCTGCCTGCCAATTCAGGAGACATAAGAGATGCTGGTTTGATCCCTGGGTTGGGAAGATCCCCTGGAGGAGGAAATGACAACCTCTTCCAGTATTCTTGCCTGGAGAATCTCATGGACAAAGGAGACCGGCAGTCTACAGTCCATAGGGTTGCAAAGATTTGGACATGACTTTCATCTTGAGACAAAAGCATTGTATGTAGTTAATGTATTGGGGTGGCTGCCTGATTAAACTCACTAATTTGGATGGATTTTTGTGAAGTAGTTTTGATAGTGCCATAAATTTACAAACTAAGTATCATTCTTAGATTTTCGGTTATTCAAGCCAGAAGCCTTGGAACATATCATCATCATGATTGATTTCTAATGAATGCTTACTATATGCAAAGTACTGTACTAAGCCCTTTATACAGACTATCTTATTTGACCTTCACAACTTTCCTATGCAGTATGTGCTATTGTTTATCTCAGTGTTGCTGATGATACTGGGGCTCTGCTGCTGCTGCTGCTAAGTCGCTTCAGTCGTGCCCTACTGCTAGCGACCCCATGGACTGCAGCCCGCCAGGCTCCTCTGTCCATGGGATTTTCCAAGCAAGAATACTGGAGTGGGTTGCCATTGCTTTTTTAAAGTCATTGAGTTAGGGATTAGGGGAAAGATATGCTTTTATGTGTTATCTCTATTAAAACAATGATTGGCTTTAATTAAACACATAAAGATAAATTAATAATAAAATGTACCAACCAATTTTTGGAATCATCGTTCTGTCAAGCTATCCTCTCTGGCCAGATTGGGTGTAACAGAATTCTAGGTGTGATTTTTCTTACAGGATAGACTCTCAGTTTATTTTCCAGACATATTTAAGAACTGAAGAAACCTTTGTTTTGTAAACCACACATACATACACCCAAAGCAGCAAATCTTCTTTCCTTTGAAAATTTTTACAGCTAAGGTGCTAATAAAATCTATTATTCAACATATTGGAGAACGTTACATATATTTCAACTTGTACAAAATGGGGTCATTGTGAAGTGCATGGCCACATGTGAGCTATAAGAAAGGTTTGATGGCAAAGCCTCAGTGGCGTGTGCATGCATAATAAATAAAAACTATGAAAGCATTCTTTCTATTTATATGAGAGTGGCTGCATGCTTGTTAAATCAACTTACATGACACTTGTACAAAAAAACCTCCTCACTTTCAGAATATTAAGTAGGGTCTATATCTCAAATTCCACATAGAATCCATGAAAGAAAACCATGCTATTTCAGCATAGCAAAACACAAGCAAAGAAAAAAAAATTGAATCAATTTCTAGTCTCAGATATGAAACTAATTAACTATTTCACTTGAGCAGGTCATTTAGCTTCTTAGGCTTTTAGGTTTTAGAAAAGAGATAAGAATGAAACCTATTGTTGCTCCTGTTTTATGGGTCTAATACCAGGAGATTGAATGTTATTAAAGCTCAGGAAATGGGTTGACTGGACTAAGTATTATCAACTGAAACATAAAAGTTGACAATTTCACTTGAGAATGATTGCTCAATAAATAATGCTCAAGTGCTGTGCTATGCTTTGTCACTCAGTCATGTCTGTTTGTGACCCCATGGACTGTAGCCTGTCAGGCTTCTCTGTCCATGGGATTCTCCAGGCAAGAATATTAGAGTGGGTTGCTATGCCTTTATCCAGGGTATCTTCCTGACCCCGGGATCGAAACCGGGTCTCCTGCATTGCAGGCGGAACCTAGGTCTGCTGCACTGTGGGTGGATTCTTTACATCTGAGCCACCACAGAAGCCCAAATAATAATGCTCATAATTACCCATTAATTAAATGTACATTAAACATTTTTTATTTAAGGCTTTAATAAAAATTGCCCAATATCTTTTCAATGAGAGATTTATGTCTTTAATGTAACTTTTTGCATTTTATTTTCACAAACTCAATGAAATGATTACTTTCTTCTGAATTTGTAAAATCTCCCTTCTTTTAATCAGTTTTTCTCTTGCTGATATAATAATGGTGGCAGTGGGTGTGAATTCCAGTTCTTCCTCTTAGTATTAATAATAGTATGATCTTAGGCAAATTACTTAAATTTTCTCCATAAAACAAAAAAATGCCACCTACCTCATAGATTGTTAAGAAAATTAAATCAGTTGTTAAGCATTTATGATTGTGTCAGACTTATAGCAAGAGCTCTATAACTTTTTTATAAAAGTTAGAAATTATTAATATTGCTGATAATAATAATGATGTTCAAATAAATTATAGTGATCTAGTATACAACATCATGATTGCAAATAATAAAATATAATATATATTTGAAGGTTGCTAGAACTAAGATCATGGCATCTGGTCCCACCACTTCATGGGAAATAGATGGGGAAACAGTGGCAGACTTTATTTTGGGGGCTCCAAAATCACTATAGATGGTGATTGCAGCCATGAAATTAAAAGACGCTTACTCCTTGGAAGGAAAGTTATGGCCAACCTGAATAGCATATTCAAAAGCAGAGACATTACTTTGCCAACAAAGGTCCATCTAGTCAAGGCTATGGTTTTTCCAGTGGTCATGTATGGATGTGAGAGTTGGACTGTGAAGAAAGCTGAGCGCCGAAGAATTGATGCTTTTGAACTGTGGTGTTGGAGAAGACTCTTGAGAGTCCCTTGGACTGCAAGGAGATCCAATCAGTCTATTCTAAAGGAGATCAGCCCTGGGTGTTATTTGGAAGGAATGATGCTAGAGCTAAAACTCCAATACTTTGGCTACCTCATGCGAAGAGTCGACTCATTAGAAAAGACTCTGATGGTGGGAGGGACTGGGGGCAGGAGGAGAAGGGGATGACAGAGGATGAGATGGCTGGATGGCATCACCGACTCAATGGACATGAGTTTGAGTGAACTCTGGGAGTTTGTGATGGACAGGGAGACCTGGCATGCTGCAATTCATGGGGTTGCAAAGAGTCAGATACCACTGAGTGACTGAACTGAAGAATGTAAATTCAAATGTTCTCACCACAAGAAAGAATTAGCAATTATATCGTCTGATGGAAGTATTAGCTATATTTTTTTCAATATATTTGTGTACAGATGTATTATATATGTGTATCATATCAACTCTTGTACACCTTAAATTTACACAATGTTAAATTTCAGTTATATTTCAAAATAAAGCTGGAAAAAGAAAAAATGCAATGAAATTTATAATATATTTTTAAATCAATAAACCTAATACTATTTTAATTTTTAAAAACATTCCTTTTAAAATTTCCTGCTCCTCACTGTTCATTATCTAATGATAAAAGCAGTCACTACAATAGAGAAAGAGATATATTAAGCTAGAATGATAGCGAAAGGCAAAGGAGAAAGGGGAAGATAATCCAACTGAATGCAGAGTTCCAGAGACTAGCAAGGAGAGATAAGAAAGGCTTTTTAAAGGAACAATGCAAAGAAATAGAGGAAAACAATAGAATGGGAAAGACTAGAGACTAATTTTCTCTTCAAGAAAATTAGAGATACCAATGGAACATTTCATGCAAAGATGGGCACAATAAGGGACAGAAATGTTAAGGACATAATGGAAGCAGAAATGATTAAGAAGAGTTGGCAGGAATACATAGAAGAACTATACAAAAAAGATCTTAATGACCCTGATAACCATAAAGGTGTGGTCACTCACCTAGAGCCAGACATCCTGGAGTGTGACATCAAGTGGACCTTAGGAAGCATCACTATGAACAAAGCTAGTGGAGATGATGGAATTCCAGCTGAACTATTTCATATCCTAAAAGATGATGCTGTTAAAGTGCTGCACTCAATATGTCAGGAAATTTGGAAAACTCAGCAGTGGCCATAGGACTGTAAAATGTCAGTTTTCATTCCAATCCCAAAGAAGGGCAATGCCAAAAAATGTTCATACCACCATGCAATTGCACTCATTTCACATGCTAGCAAGGTATTGTTCAGAATCATTCAAGCTAGGTTCTACAGTATATGAACCAAGAACTTCTAGATGTGGAAGCTGGATTTAGAACAGGCAGAGGAAAAAGAGATCAAATTGCCAATATCTGCTGGATCATAGAAAAAGTGAGAGAATTCCAGAGAAACATCTACTTCTGTTTCATTGACTACACGAAAGCCTTTGATTGTGTGGATCACAACAAACTGTGGAAAATTCTTAAATAGGTGGGAATACCAGACCATCTTACCTGCATTCTAATAAATGTGTATGTGAGTCAAGAAGCAACAGTTAGAACTGGACATGGGACAATGGACTGGTTCAATATTAGGAAAGGGAAGATCAAGGCTATATATTGTCACCTTGCTTATTTAACTTATATGCAGAATATATCATGTGAAATGCCATGGTGGATGAAGCAGAAGCTGGAATCAAGATTGCTGGGAGAAATATCAACAATCTTGTATATGAAGATGATACCACTGTAATGGCAGAAAATGAAGAGGAACTAAAGAGCCTCTTGAAGAAAGTGAAAGGGGATAGTGAAAAATCTGGCTTAAAACTCAACATTCAAAACACTAAGATCATGGTATCTGGTCCCATCACTTCATGGGAAATAGACAAGGAAACAATCGAGACAGTGATAGACTTTATTTTCTTGGGCTCCAAAATCACTTCAGATGGTGACCGCATCCATGAAATTAAAAGATGCTTGCTCTTTGGAAGAAAAGCTTTGACAAACCTAGACAGTGCCTTAAAAATCAAAGACATCACTTTCCCAACAAAGGTCCATCTAATCAAAGCTATGATTTTTCCAGTAGGCATGTATGGATATGAGCGTTGAACCATAAAAAAAGGCTGAATGCCAAAGAATTTATGCATTTGAACTGTGGTGCTGAAGAAGACTCTTGGGAGTGCCTTGGTCAGCAAAGAGATCCAACCAGTCAACTCTAGAAAGGAAATCAACCATGAACATTCATTGGAAGGACTGATGCTGAAGCTCCAATACTTTGGCCACGTGATGCAAAGTGCCAGTTCTTTGGAAAAAAAAAAAAAAAAAAAAACAACCCTGATGCTGAGAAAGGTTGAAGGCAAGAGGAGAAGGGAATGACAGTGGATGAGATGGCTGGATGGCACCACTGACTCAATAGACATGAGTTTGAGTAAACTTCAGGAGATGGACGGGGAAGGACAGGGGTGCCTGGCATACTGCAGTACATGGGGTTGCAGAGTTGGACATGACTTTACAACTGAACAAGAGCAAAACCAGTTTAAAAGCAGTATTGCAAAGCCCACATGGCTGGCAGTGTACTTCTTGTGGTCAGGGAAGACTGGGGAACTTCTTAAATAAAGATAATCTAATGAGACTGTTAACTCCTTCCTAGATGTGTGGAAATTTCACAGTTGTGGGTGGGCCACCATGGTTTGTATTAATCAGAGGATCATATAGTAATCTGTCTTCCCAAGTGGTTCAGTGGTAAAGAATCTGCTTGCCATTGCAGCAGATGCAGGAGACTTGGGTTTGATTCTTGGGTTGGGAAGGTGCCTCGGAGAAGGAAAGGGCAACTAAGTCTACTATTCTTGCCTGAAAAATACCATGGACAGAGGAGCCTGGCAGGCTATAGTCCATGGGGTGGTAAAGAGTTGGACACAAATGAGCAGTGGAGCATGCTTGCATATAACAATCAGAGGATAAGAGTAGAGAACCTTCAAAGTCTCTGAACCATGTAATCCATCATGTTAATTTTGATGAGGTTTACATCATGTTAATGTTAGTGGTTATCAAATTAAGCCTACTGTGTCAAAACTTACCTGAATATGATGGGACCCTGATTTGGGAACTAGCGGTTCCATCCCCTCCTTCACCATATGCTCGCACTTCAATGATATAGACTCCAGCATCGGGGAGTGGGACTACTGCTTGAGGTTTCTGCGTTTCAATAACTTGACTGTTGCTGTGACCCTCTTGCCTATAAAAAACCTGGAAATGATGATAGATTTTTAATCATTTGATAGTCAATCAAGGATTCCAAAAGCTTATTGACTGCCTCCTGTATATCACATTCTGAGCTAAGTAGAGGGAGCTTACAGCTTAGGCAGATATGCAAGCCAATGCAATGTATATGTTATATGCAGCAATGGAAGTGTATGCAAGGGGCTATATGAATGCAGAAGAGAGTTGAATCCCTTCTGGTGGTTTAGGGAAGGCTCCTAAGCAACTAAACCGCCACCTAAGAGAAGGTGGTGCTGAGCTAAATATTTAAAGATAAGTAGAGCTCACAAGTTGGAGAAGGAGAGCAGAAAAATTTTGCAGAGAGAAGAGAAGATGAAAAAAACATCTAAGTAATAAGAAAGCAATAGCATTAGAAGACAGTTGAGAATAGTGAGAAATTGAAGTTGGAGAAGTAGGCAGTAAGGGGGCAGATCATTGAAAATGTTTTATTCCTGGCTAATGAAGTGAATAGTATCCTGAGGAAGAACTCAAAATTGTTATCTTCAAATCATCTGAAAGGAGTAATCAGAAAATTTGTTAAATATATCAATAATAAAACCTTAACACTGTATAAGATGGCTGAAAAGTTAAAAATAAAAGAGTATTTTTAGTTTTACTTTTGTATTTACTTTTTGGTGAATTGGCATTTGGATATATTGGATAGCCAAGTTAAGGCTTTTTTCTTTTTAAAAAAATATTTACTTAATTTATTTGGCTGCTCTCACTCTTAGTTGTGGCATGTCGGATCTAGTTTCTTGAAAAGGAATTGAACTTAGGTCCCCTGCATTGGGACCATGGAGTCTTAGCCACTGTATAACAGGGAAGTCCCAATTTGGCTTTTTTGACATTTGTTCATGGTACTAGAATTACACATATATTGATGGTAAAGAGTTTTAGAACTACAGATTGGGACACAGAATTAGCTTGTGTGTATAGGTCAGTAAACTAAGGTTGTAGAGATTACACAATTTATACAAGATTATATGTTCAGTTGTGAAAGTAATTGCATTAGAAGATTAGTAATCTGACGATCAGTTCAGAGGTGTTTCACTGTATCATTCTGTTTCTACTCATTTGCCCCCCAGTAAACTTATTTGTGTGTGCATAATAGTCAAGTAGCAGCAATGAAGATTTTAAATGCATTTTTATTCAGTTTCATTGTTTTTGTGGTTTTTCATAATTGTCAGTATTATAATTTCTTTGTGTAATGAAGAGAACAATGATTTTGTAGTCATACAGACCTGTCAAAACAACCTCCTACAAAATAAAACAAAAAGCAATTTCCTACACATTTCAGTCTGAGAAAATTTGGGCAAGTTGATAACCTTTTTAAATTTCAAGTGCCTATACTGTAAAGAAAAACACATGTAAAAATGTCCAGCACAGGATCTGGTAAGCTTAAAGAGAAAGTGACTTCTGTTGCTATTATTGTTCATTGTCAGTGGTCAGTATTTACATCATAAAAGATTAACTGCATTGGAAAACTAGAAAAAATTATAATAGATTTTGCTTATTAAAAATGTGCTTGAACTTGACTAACCTACATACAAGAGAAAAAAAAATTAAATGCAAGTTTCACATATTGAAGCCTGCTTGTACTTAATCCTCCTTTTTGCATTCTGGTAACATATGCTCCCTCTATTTTACTTCCTTTGTCTTTCATGGATTTGAGTTTACTTCTGGTCATGGGAGAGAAGTAAATTCTCTGTAAAAGTATATAACATGTGCAATAATTCTATCTATTGAAATCCTTAGAAGGAAGGATGCCATAACTTCAACATAGTTGGGAAATGAAAAAAAAAATCACGGAATATTTCACTGGGTATCTCATGTAGGACAGGCACAGTGATATACACTGGAAATTTAGAGAATAAGAACACCTGATTCTGCTCTCATGGAACTTACAGTGGAGACAAATAATGCAATCAAGTGTTCTGTGTACTTCAATAGGAAACATTTTATGCTATAGCCATGTACAGAGCAGTACAGATTTGGGAATCAGAAGCTCTTCTTGGAGGATGCCTATAGCAGGTTTTTTTTGGCTTTGAAAAAATGACAATTGTATCAGAATTTATGATTCTCATTTTGACTGTAGTACCATAAAGAATTAGAATTCTGTTCATCTACATTAGATAATTAGAAAGCAAATTTATGGCAACAAAATAGTATGTAAATTGGTGAGGATTGGCAGGGGAGTAACTATTTTAGAGGACATTGTTATTATGGTTCAATAAATTACAATTCTTATGACAATGAAAAATGCAACCAGTATGCATATCTAATGTTGCTGTAAAATCCAAAGTTGAAGAAAAATTTGTGGATCAGTTGAGATTTAAGAACAAAAGGTAAGGGCAGGAAATATCAGCTAATGGCAGCAAAAGGAGTTTGAGATTAAATGTGGCTTTTACCAATATATCCAGGGAGATGTATTGCTATGAGAGAGTAAGTAGGTATAATAAATGAAAAGATACATTAATTTAATGAATGGTTAGTCTTAGGTGGTTTGGAGAATATTCATTCATTGTAAAATCCTGATTTAGAAAAGATGAATACAAATGACAAATATGAGATGGTTAAGGAATTATCAAGACATGTCAGAAACAGTTATTGACAATAACAAGACCAGGGAGTACTTTGAGAACCTGGACATTTATAGATTGACTGTTACAATAATGACTATCTCCAGACATAAAGAAAAGTGTCTATTTTCAAGACTATTCTCAAATTCTACTTAAAAACCTGAGAACAGTGGGTTAGCCAAAGAGATGATTCTAAACAAACAATAACGCAATACTGCTATTCTCAAAGGCATGATCTGGTATTGGCTAATCTGTACATCTTATGGTAAAAGTAATGTTGTAAGTCTAAAAATATAGCAGAATAAATTTTTGCTAGTTTTTCCCACAAGTGCCATTGGAAGGATGGATCTTATTAAACAAAAGGGCTATCCACCAGTACTTCCCAGGTGGTAAAGTGGTAAAGAATCTGCCTGCCAATGCAGGAGACACAAGAGACACAAGGTTTGATCTCTGAGTAGGGAAGATCCCCTGGGTTAGGAAATGGCAAACTGCTCCAGTATTCTTGCCTGGAAAATTCCATGGACAGAGGAACCTGGCAGGCTATAGTTCATGGGGTCGCAACGAGTTGGACACAACTGAGTGACTGAGAACACATATACAGTCACCAGCTGAGCATCTTGAGGACAATTGCTCTTCACAATAGTGAGTGATGAATCCAAAGTCCCAGTGGCTGTGGGTGGGTGAGGAGGAATCAGTGAGATAGTAGAATCTGGGTGAAAAGAAGGTGGGAGCACAAGTACCAGTGAGAAGCCCTGCTGTAAGATGACTCCAAGGAACTTTAAGAACTGGATTTCCTGTTGGCAATTTCATATGTGTGTTTGCATGTTGTGCCTTTCAGTCTAATATCCCCCACTGACATTTCCATAAGTCTTCTTTGTATATGTTATTCAGTTCAGTTCAGTTGCTCCATTGTGTCCAACTCTTTGCAATCCCATGAAACGCAGCACACCAGGCCTCCCTGTCCTTCACCAACTCCCGGAGTATACTCAAACTCATGTCCATTGACTCGGTGATGCCATCCAACCATCTCATCCTCTGTCGTCCCCTTCTCCTCCTGCCTTGGATCTTTCCCAGCATCAGGGTCTTTTCAAATGAGTCAACTGCTCGCATCAGGTGGCCAAAGTATTGGGGTTTCAGCTTCAACATCAGTCCTTCCAATGAACACCCAGGACTGATCTCTTTTAGGATGGATTGGTTGGATCTCCTTGCAGCCCAAGGGACTCCCAAGAGTCTTCTCCAACACCACAGTTCAAAAGGATCAATTCTTCGGTGCTCAGCTTTCTTTACAGTCCAACTCTCACATCCATACATGACTACTGGAAAAACCATTGCCTTGATTAGACGGACCTTTGTTGACAAAGTAGTCTCTGATTTTTAATATGCTGTCTAGGTTGGTCATAACTTTCCTTCCAAGGAGCAAACATCTTTTAATTTCATGGCTGCAATCACCATCTGCAGTGATTTTGGAGCCCAAAAGAATAAAGTCTAACACTGTTTCCACTGTTTCCCCATCTATTTCCCATGAAATGATGGGATCAGATTCCATGATCTTAGTTTTCTGAATGTTGAGCTTTAAGCCAACTTATTCACTCTCTTCTTTCACTTTCATCAAAAGACTTTTTAGTTCCTCTTCACTTTCTGCCATAAAGGTGGTGTCATCTGAATATCTGAGGTTATTGATATTTCTCCCAGCAATCTTGATTCCAGCTTATGCTTCCTCCAGCCCAGGGTTTCTCATGATGTTCTCTGCATATAAGTTAAAAAAGCAGGGTGACAATATACAGCCTTGCCGTATTCCTTTTCCTATTTGGAACCATCTATTGTTCTGTGTCCAGTTCCTACTTTTGCTTCCTGACTGGTACACAGGTTTCTCAAGAGACAGATCAGATGGTCTTGTATTCCCATTTCTTTCAGAATTTTCCAGTTTATTGTGATCCACACAAAAACTTTGGCATAGTCAATAAAGTAGAAATAGATGTTTTTGTGGAACTCTCTTGCTTTTTTGATGATCCAACACATGTTGGCAATTTGATCTCTGGTTCCTCCGCCCTTTCTATATCCAGCTTGAATATCTGGAAGTTCATGGTTCACGTATTGCTGAAGCCTAGCCTGGCTTGGAGGATTTTGAGCATTACTTTACTAGCATGTGAGATGAGTGCAATTTATGGTAGTTTGAACATTCTTTGGCATTGCCTTTCTTTGGGATGGGAATGAAAACTGAACTTTTCCAGTCCTGTGGCCACTATTGAGTTTTCCAAATTTGCTCACATATTGAGTGCAGCACTTTCACAGCATCATCTCTTAGGATTTGAAATAGCTGAACTGGAATTCCATCACCTCAACTAGCTTTGTTCATAGTGATGCTTCCTAAGGCCCACTTGACTTCACATTCCAGGATGTCTTGCTCCAGGTGAGTGATCACACCATCGTGATTATCTGGGTCATTAAGGTCTTTTCTTCTACAGGTCTTCTGTGTATTCTTCCCACCTCTTCTTAATATCTTCTGCTTCTGTTAGGTCCATACCATTTCTGTCCTTTATTGTGCCCATCTTTGCATGAAATGTTCCCTTGGTATTTCTAATTTTCTTGAAGAGATCTCTAGTCTTTCCCATTCTATTGTTTTCCTCTATTTCTTTGCATTGATCTCTGAGGAAGGCTTTCTTATCTCTCCTTCCTGTTCTTTGGAACTCTGCCTTCAAATGGGTATATCTTTCCTTTTCTCCTTTGCTTTTCGCTTCTCTTCTTTTCACAGCTATTTGTAAGGCCTCCTCAGACAGCAATTTTGCTTTTTTGCATTTCTTTTTCTTGAGGATTGTCTTGATCCCTGTCTCCTGTAAAATGTCAGAAACCTCCGTCCATAGTTCATCAGGCACTCTGTCTATCAGATCTAGTCCCTTAAATTTATTTCTCACTTCTACTGTATAATCATAAGGGATTTGATTCAGGTTATACCTGAATGGTCTAGTGGTTTTCCCCACTTTCTTCTATTTAAGTCTGAATTTAGCAGCAAGGGGTTCATGATCTGAGCCACAGTCAGGTCTTGTTTTTTTCCTGACTCTATAGAGCTTCTCCATATTTAGCTTTAAAGAATATAATCAGTCTGATTTCAGTGTTGGCCATCTCGTGATGTCAATGTGTAGAGTCTTCTCTTGTGTTGTTGGAAGAGAGTGTTTGCTATGACCAGTTTGCTATGACTAGGGTGTTTGCTATGACCATATATGTATGTTATATATACTGGAGAAGGCAATGGCACCCCACTCCAGTACTCTTGCCTGGAAAATCCCATGGACGGAGGAGCCTGGTAGGCTGCAGTCCATGGGGTTGCTAAGAGTCGGACACGACTGAGCGACTTCACTTTCACTTTTCACTTTCATGTATTGGAGGAGGAAATGGCAGCCCACTCCAGTGTTCTTTCCTGGAGAATCCCATGGACAGAGGAGCCTGGTGGGCTGCCGTCTATGGGGTCACACAGAGTCAGACACAACTGAAGCAACTTAGCAGCAGCAGCATATATATACACACACATATATATACACACACATTATATGTCACGTTATATATACATGGTATACATATATACATCTTCACGTTATACAAACCATTTCTGTCTTAATTTTTAAAATATGATGAAAAACATGTAAGCATAATCAAATATAGAAATAATTGTATAAACTATTATGTATGAGTCACTTTAACTTGTGGGGATCACAGTAAAGGGCTGGATCTCATATTTGCAGTGAATATAAGATAAAAGAACAGCTGTAAAATACAGGAAGCTCTCCTGGACGAGGGCATGACAATCCACTCCAGTATTCTTGCATGGAGAATCCCACGGACAGAGGAGCCTGGAGGACTAGAGTCCATAAGGTAACAAAGAGTCTGATGCAACTGAAGTGACTTAGCATGCATGCAGGATATAGTCAATCAAGGAGACTAGCATGGCCATAGACCCTAAGCTCCCTGAAAAACTGGAGAAATATATGGATGGGCTTCACATTCTATAGGCTGTGGAATATATTTTCAATACAAGTGTACCTATATCTCAGGAGTCTGGCAGGCTCTAACAGGTAGCTAAATGGAATAAACAAATGAAAATTCCTATGTATTGGTGGATCATATAATAACTATAAATAGCAGAAAGCAGAGGTAAAGGGGAAGATGTACAGTGAAATGTTAGTTGTTCAGACATGTCCGACTTTTTACAACCCCATGGACTGTAGCCCACCAGGCTCCTCTGTTCATGGAATTCTCCAGGTGCAAATACTGGAGTGGGTAGCCCACCTATTCCCCTCTCTAGGGGATAGAATCTTGGTCTCCTGCATTACAGGTGGATCATTTACCATCTGAGCCACCAGGAAAGGCCCTATATGGTGAAAGGGTTGTATATTGGGAAAGGATATTTCCAGTGTAGATTGAAAAATGAGACCTTGTTTTCTTGGCATGTAGCCTGAAGCCCTTATACTGAATTTCTCCTGAATGCACATGTCTTTTCTGAGTGGACAGAAGTTTCTCTTGGTGGAGAGAGGGATAAGTGCTCTAGGGAAAGCATAGGCCTTGGGTATTTAGCCTTTATTTTCTCTTTCACTTAAGTTTAAATCTGTACAAGGAGAATATGGTAAGTATAAGATGACTGTTCTACTTGATAATTTGAGAAGTTTCTTTCACAGCATAAAGAAAAAAAAAAAACCACTCCCAAGATCATTAAGGAGAATTATGGCTGAATATAAAAGCAGAGAATATATCAATATCTGAGAAAAGAAGAGAAGCTAAAAGCAATGGAGAAAAGGAAAGATATACCCATTTGAATGCAGAGAATAGCAAGGAGAGATAAGAAAGCCTTCCTAAGTGAACAATGCAAATAAATAGAGGAAAGCAATAGAATGTGAGAGACTAGAGATCTCTTCAAGAAAATTAGTGATACCAAGGGAACATTTCATGCAAGGATGGGCTCAATAAAGGACAGAAATGGTATCTTCTCAACCTAACAGAAGCAGAAGATATTAAGTAGCAATGGTAAGAGTAAGCAGAAGAACTATACAAAAAAGATCTTCATGACCCAGATAATCAAGATGGTGTGATCACTCACCTAGAATGTGAAGTCAAGTGGGCCTTAGGAAGCATCACTACAAACAAAGCTAGTGGAGGTGATGGAATTCCAGCTGAGCTATCTCAAATCCTAAAAGATGATGCTGTGAAAGTGTTGTACTCAATACGCGAGCAAATTTGGAAAACTCAGCAGTGGCCACAGGACTGGAAAAAGTCAGTTTTCATTCCAATCCCAAAGAAAGGCAATGCCAAAGAATGTTCAAACTACCACAATTGCACTCATTTCACATGCTAGAAAGTAATGCTCAAAATTCTCCAAGCCAGGCTTCAGCAATACGTGAACCATGAAATTCCAGATGTTCAAGCAAGATCTAGAAAAAGTAGAGGAACCAGAGATCAAATTGCCAACATCTGCTGGATCATTGAAAATGCAAGAGTTCCAGAAAAACATCTCTTTCTGCTTTATTGACTTGCCAAAGCCTTTGACTGTGTAGATCACAACAAACTTTGGAAAATTCTTCAAGAGATGGGAATACCAGAACACCTTACCTGCCTCCTGAGAAATGTGTATGCAGGTCAAGAAGCAACGGTTAGAACCAGACATGAAATAACAAACTGGTTCCAAATTGGGAAAGGAATACATCAAGGCTGTATATTCTCAGCCTGCTTATTTAACGTATATGCAGAATATATCATGTGAAATGCCAGGCTGGAAGAAGCACAACTGGAATCAAGTTTGCTGGGAGAATTATCAATAACCTCAGATATGCAGATACACCACCCTTATGGCAGAAAGTGAAGAGGAAGGAAAGAATCTCTTGATGAAAGTGAAAGAGGAGTATAAAAGAACTGGTTTAAAACTCAACATTCAAAAAGCTAAGTTCATGGCATCTGGTCCCACCACTTCATGGCAAGTAGATGGGGAAACAATGAAAACAGTGAGACTGCAGCCATGAAATTAAAAGATGCTTCCTCCTTTGAATAAAAGCTAGGCAAACCCTGGCAGCATATTAGAAAGCAGAGACTTTACTTTGCCAACAAAAGTTTCCCCAATCAGAGCTATGGTCTTTCCAGTAGTCATGTATGGAGTTGAGAGTTGGACTATAAAGAAAGCTGTGCACTGAATAATTGATGCTTTTGAACTGTGGTAGTGGAGAAGACTCTTGAGAGTCTCTTGGACTGCAAGGAGATCCAGCCAGTCCATCCTAAAGGAGATCAGTCCTGAATATTCATTGGAAGGACTGGTGCTGAAGCTGAAGCTCCAATACTTTGGCCACCTGATGGGAAGAACTGACTAATTGGAAAAGACCCTGATGCTGGAAAAGATTGAAGGCAGGAGAAGGGGATGACAGAGCACAAGATATTTGGATGGCATCACCGACTTGATGGGCATGAATTTGAGCAAGCCCCGGGAATTGGCGATGGACAGGGAAGCCTGGTGTGCTGCAGTCCATGGGGTTATAAAGAGTCGGACATGACTGAGCGACTGAACTGAACTGATACTTTAGTCCAGAGTTATGCTGTTGTTTTTGGAAGTGCCAGTAACAGATGCAACATGTGTTAAAGATACTAAGTATTCCAGATCCAGATCCCAAACTAGTGGAGTTATAAAAACAAAGTTTTTTTTTCATTTGAAAATACTTATTTGGGAAAAAGTAAGTTACATTAAGAAATTTCTTTGAATTTTTTTCCAGTTTTCTGACAACTGATATGCAATATATTAAGGAAACATGGATTTGATTCTGAATTGGGAACTGTAAAATGAATCACATATTAATTAACCTGAAGAAGTGATGAATACGCTAAATAAACTCCCACATTTGACTCAACTTTTTATATGGAAAGCTATCTTGTTTGAGGATAAATAACTTGTAGCCATGTCTACAAAAGACAATTATTTATCAGCATTTTTCTGGTTCTTCATGCTTCTATTACTCTTACTTATTAATAGAAGTTGTGATGTTTTGAAAGTATTACTATTAAATCTAGATTTCTTAAACAAAATCCCAAGAAGTCCAAGTTCTCTTGGACAATCTCAAAGAACAGTGAGAAATTTCACTAAATAGGTAATGCTTAACGTTTATTTGAATAGATTCAATGTTAATGTGTTGCCTATGACACAATTATAAATAGTTCAATTCCATCCTTCTCTCACTATATTCTTGCTCACTTTGAGGTCCCTGATAAGTTTTGTGATGGGGAGACTGATTTTTTTTCTTTCTCTTAACACATTTGAATGATATTTTGCATATCATTGTGTATTTCTCTGGTAATATCTTGTCCTTATGTATGTTGCTGACACCTCAATCTCTGAAATCAAATAGGGAAGTAAGATCCATGCTCTCTTAGAAAATGGACTGATCTAACCCCAAACTCTTGCTGTTTTATCTTACTATTTTATGTTTTTTTTTTTTTTTTTGGTGCACTGGGTTTTTGTTGCTGCCTGCAGGCTCTCTCTGGTTGCGGTGAGCAGGGGCTACTCTCTAGCTGCTGAGCATGGGCTCTAGATCATATAGGCTTGAGTAGTTGTGGCTCATGGGCTTAGCTGTGCAACAGCATGTAGAATCCTGCAGACCAAGGATTGAACCAGTGTCCCCTCCCAACCACTGGACTCACCAGGGAAGTCCATGATCTAAATTGTTGAGAATAAATTGCACCTAGTATATACTACCTTAACTATGAAAAAGCAGAGTTCAGTGGATCACTTATGGATCAAGTCTATGGAACAAGTCCATTTTCCCTCATATTTATCACTTATCAATCATTTTCAAAATCTTGAAATTTCTAGATGAGGATTTCCCCTTAACTCATCCACCTTAAGATAGACTTGATGCAAAAGATAAAATACACCATCTCTGCACTTTAAACTTCATGCACTGACCCCTACTTCTAGTTTCCAGGCTCAAATTTGCATACCATGTATATTTCTAGTGATCTCTTTTGCTTGTAAAAGCAAAGTAATTGGTCAAGATAAAAAGTGAAAATAAATTTGCCTTCCTTTTGATATTGTGATTAATTGTGGAAGTTCTCTCTTTGATTAACAGGAAGTCCTCTACCACAAATTTTCCAAGAATTCTAAGAGGCGAACTCAGTCTTAATAGGTCTGAATCTTTACAACCCCATGGACTGTAGCCTGCTAGACTCCTCTGTCCGTGGGGTTTCCCAGGCAAGAATCCTGGGGTGGGTAGCCATTCCCTCCTTCAGAGGATCTTCCCAACTCAGGCAATGAACCAAGGTCTCCTGCATTGCAGGCATACTCCTTATTGTCTGAGCCACCAGGGAAGCCTCTTATTAGGTCATTTCCCTGGTGGCTCAGATGGTAAAGCGTCTGCCTACAATGCAGGAGACCTGGGTTCAATCCCTGGGTTGGGAAGATCTCCTGGAGAAGGAAATGGCAACCCACTCCAGTATTCTTGCCTGGAAAATCCCATGGATGGAGGAGCCTGGTAGGCTACAGTCCATGGGTCACAAAGAGTCGGATACGACTGAGTGACTTCATTACCTCAAATTAACTCATGGGAAGAGAAATGATTAGTGCGTTGACATGTCCCTAGTTTTGTTAATCTATTGCAACTGCTACATACTATGTTTAAGAAGAGGGCTCACTATTACATTGGTGCCATTTTTGGTCTGGTGGTAGTTTCCTGGGGATGTAATAAGAATCAAATGGCAACCCACTCCAGGATTCTTGCCTATGAAATCCCATTGACAGAGGTGCCTGGTGGGCTATAGTCCAGGGAGTTGCAAAGAGTCAGATGTGACTGACAACAGATAACAGTTGATTTTCAATACTATATCAGTTTTAGATGTACAATATAGGGATTCCATATTTTGGCTTCTTTGCTGGTGGCTCAGATATGGTAAAGAGTCTGCCTGTAATGTGGGAGACCCAGATTTGACCCCTGGGTTGGGAAGGTCCCCTGGAGAAGAGAATGACAACCCACTCCAGTATTCTTGCCTGGAGAATTCCATTCCTGGTGGGCTGCAATCCATGGGTTTGTAAAGTGTCAGACAGGACTGACCAACTAACACTTCACTTCAGCAGGAATCAAATATTCTCCCTCTGAGTATCATACTGTCCACTCCATATTTGTGTGAACCTCCCTCCAGATGGTATGGATGTTTTAGCTGCATGTAGATCCTTGCCTAGGCAGCTCTTGTGTGGCTCTTTTCCAAGTCATGCTCTGAAAAGGAAGATCCAATCTTGTGTTCCCTAGGTTCCATCCCATTAGTTTATATTCATGGCTACTGTTGCATTTAGCTTATATTCACATTCCTATTCCATTGTGCCTATGTCAATAGGAGCTTTCATGCCTAGTCACTTGCCCTGTGAAAACCAGACTTTTGTAGGGGAACCCAGGCTCTACCTCAGTCATCAGTATGAAGTTCCGTTCCCTCAAGGGGCCCTTTGCATCATTCCTGCCAGTAGGTCTCCCACTGGGAATTAGCCCATCTATCAGAAGATCTAATAAGGTAGACTCTATTTGTTACCATCAAGCTCCTTTCTTAGAAACTAGATTTTCCTTCTTGGGGACATAAGGAGGTGAGACCATTTCAAGGAATAAAAAAAAAAAAAAAAAAAAAGCTCTGTCAACGTGTGCCTACTTGGCACTATTTCCACAACTAAGATGGACAACATTAGAGATTCTTCCCGCAACAAAGTATTCCAAGGGGTTTTGCACTGTTTTCATAGAGATGGAACTGGCAGGCAACTTTTAAAGATCAAATTCTTCTGCTAAAATATTAAAAAGTTCTACCTACTGGGTAAAATTCCTCCAATAACAATAAGAAAAATAGTAGCTATTTTTTTTAGTGAGCACTTTCTATATACTAAACATTTTACACAAATTGTCTTATTTAATCCTTAATAAATCCTCTATGATACTATTTTTGCATTTAAAAATATTGATCTCTTTATTTTTTTTATTTGGGTATGTCAGATCTTAGCTGCAGTACACAGAATCTTCCTGTGGGATCTTCTCATTGCAGCAGACGGACTCCATTTGTTGCTCTTGGGCTCAGTAGTTGGTGCAGCACACAGGCTTTGTTGTTCCACGGCAGGTGGGATCTTAGTTTTATGACTTGGGATTACACCCACCACCCCTTCATGGCAAGGTGATTCTTAACCACTGGATCACCAAAGAAATCCCCTATATTTGCTTTTTTTTTTTTTAAGTTAAAATGAAACTCAGTTTAAGCAACTAGTTCAAAGTTATAGAACTGGGATTTGAACTGGTGTCTGTCTTACTTAAGGGGCAGTTCTCTTTCCCCACTCCACATAACAAATGGGAAGGCCATGCTAGGGAAATACACACCTGATAATATACACTTGTGACTAACTGCATAAAATACCTCTAGTTGGGTCAAAATTAATGTTTTCATCCTTCCTAGAAGCACTGAGCATAAAGAGATGAATAAGACAGAGGCTTTGCCTTCAATCATGTATAGTCTGGGCAGGGAGACAGCGACATATAAGGAGGGTGAGCAGTCTTGTGATAGAAGGGACAAACGTGGGCAAGGATGAGGGTCATCTCACCGGGAGCCCTATGACCAGCTTCATGTTTTCTCCAGGTTGTGTGGTGCTTCTTTTCTTCCCTGAGAGTTGCCCAAAGCCAAATGGCTTTTCCAGGCAGTCATATGCTTTCATCTACCATCTATTTTCCTCTCCAGTTTGAGAGACTGCTTGCCACACTTTTAATAAGATCAGGTTGTTTCTTGGTGATCCATCACCATTTCTGACCATATTGTTACCCTTAATCATTGAAGGATCTACTTGCCTTAGACTACAAGGTGTGAAGACAAGGGAAAGAGTGTGAAAAGAAGAGGACTAGGTAAGGATACAGAAAGAATGGCTCACCTGTTCTCCCCCAAAGATCAAATTCAATGTCCCTGAGGATTAGGACAGATTTGAGAGAGTGTTTAGTGTGAGGGTGTTTATGATCCATAATAATTCTAGTCTGTAAGAAGTACTACAGTTTGTACCTGAACATATTCTTCTTGGGAATTATTTAACTTAAAAACGTATTTCATTTATAACTATTTCAGATTTTAGCTTCAGAATTTTGGCCCTTTGTATATCAAATACTGTGTTACCATCTCAGATAATTGAACAGCCACCTAAATAATGCTTTTCAGTCTAAAGATAATCATTGAAATATTTAAAAATTCTGTTATAAATGATAACCATTAATGATTCTGTATGAGTTTAAGAAATAGAATCCAATATTATGGAAGAAGAATTTGAAGTTCAGCTAATTTAATACCTAGATCACATATTATTTAAAATCAGAGACAAAGTTGTTCTAAACATTTTTATATTTTCAGATCTCTTGCTGGCACATAGCAGGATGACTTATGTGAAATGTTGCATCTATTTTGGAGCCAGTTGTCTCTCACCATGGTCTCTCTCATATCCCCTGTGCTGACCCTAGCATTTTTTTCTTTTTGTGTTTCTTTGCTAATGGAAAGTCTTTCTACTCAAACTAAGTGGTCCAGTCTTTTCCATCTGCCAGGACAGTTTGTCTTTGGGGAGAGAATGCCAAGACTCTCTGTCAAAGTTATGCTTGTCCTGACAGTGCCTCATGGAACCATCTTCACCCTGTGTTCAAATTGTTGTCTTTTCTACCCATTCTCTTCCTATGCCTTGTGTAGCTGAAACTGATTTTGATTGCCTTGACTTCCCCAGTGTATGAAGGCAGTTTCTAGAATATAGGTAGAACAATGTTTGAGGGGAAAAAAACAGCTATGTTAATAGGTCTTTTCATGCCTTTTTAATTGCACATCCCCACAATGCAATTTTTGAGATGCATGTCTATCCAACAGAGTGAACACACACTGACCTTGTAGCCCATGACTTCAGACTCGTTGGCTAATGGTCTGACGGGGTCCCAGCCCAGAGAAAGCTGAGAGCCCTGTTGCTCCCACCTGAGGTTGTTAGGTGCTTGACTGGGGGCTGCAAAATGAAAAGAAAAGTGAGTGCAAGAGATATCTTAAATACCTTTATTCACTTAAATTCTTGTGAGTATTTCTATCTTTTTTTGTGTTCAGTAGTTGGCTGGCACCATAGGCTTCCTTCCAGTGAGAATCAGATAAGGAGGGTTTTGCTCCAGGAGTATCATTTTAATAGCTACTCTGCTGAGCTTTTGAACCCAAATCCTTTTATCTCCATTCTGTGTCAAAAATCGCTTAGCCTTGTTGCACAGGAAGATAACCTTTATCTACTGTGAATGCAAAATTTTCTGAGCTAGTTTTAGAATTCAGATCTAAGCATTGAAGCGAGACTAGGAATTAAAACTCCTCTTCAACTCGTTTTATTATGTACCTCATGTGGCTTTCAGAAATGTTAAAAGATGTTTCTCTTTTGTCTGAGACAAACACAAAGCCCAGGTCACTTACGGGATTTCTTGGTGGCTGCACTCACTTCACTGCTGGGTGGCCCATATCCAGCTCCATTATAAGCCCTCACTGTGAAGTGATATAATGTATTTCCTTCTAACCCTGTCAGGATGATGGATGACTCATTCCCCCTCGTTTTGATGGTTTCTGCTGCATCTTCTTGTTCCATGTCTTTCCGATAACCAATCTGTCAACAAATTATCACATGAAGAATTAATTTTAAAGTTTCCCCCCTTGAACTTTTTTTTTTACCCCTTGGATGTTTCTCAAACCCACCTCTGGGAAATCATTCCTGTATCACCCAACGAATAGGTTCTACTAATGAAGCCAAACTCAGTCTTAACTGCTGCCTGATTTGCATCTGTGTAAACCATAGCACCTTAACAGTACTCAGCAAAGCAGTGAAAGGTGCTACCTTGTAGCCTGGTAGCATGAAAAGTCATTCATGAAGTTGAAGAAGTTCCTTTCTCATACGTCATTGGGACCATTTCCCATTCAAAGCCATCTAGCTTTTAATTAATTATTTAAGAAAGAGACATGAGGAATATTTCCTCCTTGGCCCCACACAGAGGTGAATCACACAGCTGGATGAGTTTAAAAGAGGAGGTGAGAGAACACTCATGATAATTTGGAACGGTATCTTGGACTGCAAGGAGATCCAATCAGTCCATCCTAAAGGAAATCAGTCCTAGGTGTTCATTGGAAGGACTGATGCTGAAGCTGAAACTTCAATACTGTGGCCACCTCATGAGAAGAGCTGACTCATTGGAAAAGACTCTGATGCTGGGAGGGATTGGGGGCAGGAGGAGAAGGGGATGACAGAGGATGAGATGGTTGGTTGGCATCACTGACTCGATGCACATGAATTTGGGTGAACTCCGGGAGTTGGTGATGGACAGGGAGGCCTGGTGTGCTACAATTCATGAGGTCGCAAAGCGTCGGACATGACTGAGTGACTGAACTGAACTGAACTGAACTGAAATACATAAAAATAACATTACTAGGATTTGGGAGGGTGGCAGAAGGGAATAGCTCTTTGTCAAAGCGCACTTTGTGCATTGAGATGATCTTTCCTGCTTTACACTCTTGGTGGCTGGTCTCATACCAAACTTGATCACTTTAAGAGATTCAGCAATCATCTGTGTATATCTAATGCTTAACCCTGTTCGTACATTAGAACTTAATTATACATGAAGGCATAACAGGGTAGTTTCCCTCCCCCCGCCCCTACTTCTTTATCTTGGTAAAAATAAAGGAAGAGTAATAGTTCTTTTTCCAGTTAATTACTGTGGTGAAAGAAGTGTATTTCTGCAACCATTGCACCTCCTTCAAGTGCTTTGTCTATAGGCTAGAAAGTCAAACATCACAGTTCCAGATTCTGGTACAAAATTCGGGCAGTGAGGAATTTGTTTCAAACTTGATATATTCTGGATTATACCTTGGACACCCATTTCCTTGAGTCCATTGGGAGGTACCAGAGGCTGCTCTCTTCCAGGAAAAAAAAGGACTGGAATCTCTTTCCCAACCCTCTTCCAGCCTAGATGCTGGCTGAAGGCAGAGGGAGTAAAAAAGTATCCAGAGGAGGAGGAAAGTTAGAAATTATAACTGCAGCCTTATGACATGAAGACTGTAACAGCCATATTTTCTTCTTTATATTGTTTCATATCTAAAAATTAAATAGCCTGGGTCCCTTCCTTTCTTGTGAAAGAGTGTTGTGCATAGGTAACTTTCTATTGTAGCCTGTTAGAGCAGACAGACAGGTTGACTAAAGGAAGTTTCTTGGCTCTCCATCTTAAGGAGATGGTGAGTACATTTTCATTTGTTTAAGAGATATTTGCACAATGTCAGTATGGAACATTTCCACTGCCAATTGTTACTTTCAGGGAACTGTTGAATGGGGAGAAGAATGTTGTATGGATGTTGACTAATGAAAAGGATCTAGTACTTTAGTTTTCAACATCCATTTCACCCTCATTCTAGTGTGTCTTCCTGGACTGAAGAGATGAAAAAATAAACACCTTTTTTCCAAGGCTCCCTTGCAGTTAGGGTTCTGAATATATTTTAGGTATAGCCAGTCAGATGCATATGCGTGGTATTTGAAAGTAAAAGTGAGATATAGATTGGGGAGATATAGATTGAACTTCCACCAATTCTGGTGTTTTTTTTTTTTTTTTTTTCCTTTTGGTTTGTTTTTTGCCTACAAGTATAGTAACAGAGACATTATTCTTCCTTTCCCCTTCACCCTCTGACTGTGGCAGCAAAACTGAATGGCTCATTGTCCAAGCATTAGCTTTATGGGAGTTAAGAAGCCACACACAAGAAAACCATTTTGTTGGTGCAAATTATAGTAACATGGTGGAATTCTGGAACTGGCAGTAACATCAGAGGCTTCCAGATCACAGAGTCTTCTTGAATGTGGAGCTGTCCTGTTTGTGATGACTTCCAAACAAACCACGGCAGTGGAGTGTGGGACTAGGGCTGGAGATTTACTGGTTTTAGTAGACATCGGTGTCTTCCTCTGTGTCTTGGTCCATTGATTAGCTTTAACAGTCATTTTTCAAAGATCATGGAGTCTGTTAATTTAATTCAATAATTTTGTAAACAGTTTAATACTTATAATAAAACACTTCCTATTTAAGCTAGAGTAGTTTAATTCTTTGCAATTAAACATTGTCTGACACACCTACACAGCTCTTGGGGGAAAAAGTGTATATAGTTAATAAGGGACTTCCCCAGTGGCTCAGTGGTAAGCAATCCATCTGTAATGCAGGAGACACAGTTTCGAGCCTTGGGCTGGGAAGATCCCCTGGAGGATGGCTTGGCAACATACTCCAGTACTCTTACCTGAAGAATCCCATGGACTGAGAAGCATTGCAGGCTATAGTCCACAGGGTCGCAAAGAGTCCGAAATGACTAAAGCAACTAACCACGTACTCACATAGTAAGATAATCATAATCAAATTCCTGTTTCTCATCCTTGTCTCTTCACAGATTTGAACTGCATACAGCTGAATGAATGAACTTCAGAAATTTGTTTGATTAAGCTGAAATGCTCTAACCCTGCCTTCTGTATTATGTTTGCCCCATTATTCCTAATTCCAAGAGCTAACTTATCATTTTTGATTTTCAGCATACTTTTAACTGAAGAAATCTAAGCTATTTTCAGACTACAAAATTGAATGACATGTTGTTGGATGAACAAATGTGTATCTTTCTCCTTCCCAATGATATGTCTGATTTTCAGATCTCTGTTTCAACTTTCTTTAATTGGCTGAATTATTTTAAGTTAGTTAAATATATATATTTGAGAGAGTTTAGTGTGATTAAATTCAACAGATTACAGATTTCGATACAAACACAGATTCCAATACAAAGTCTGGACTTCTAAATATTGAATGTTTAATTTGCTGATGAATCACCATGAAATTAAACACCCCAAGTAAAAGATAATATGTTCCTAAGTAACAGATTGTGAAAAAATATAAATTCTAGCAGTACCAGATAAAACCTGTCATAAATCTAAAATTTTTAAAAAAGGCATTATTTCTCTTTCTGGAATTTTGAAAAAGAAAAAAGAGCTGGAAGAGTTATTACCTTTACAGAGAAATAATAATTTTATTTCCTACATTTTTGATGGAGGAGAGGATAAATCAGAAAAGCAGAAAAACATATGGAGTGTAATATCATGCTTATCTAGTGATTCTTAACTTGGAATTGAGGTAATATAGTATTCATAAGTCACACTATACCTTTTAAAGTTGAAACTTCCTCTTTATTCAATTTATTTCTCCATGATTCAATTCTATCATGATGATAAATTTCATCAAGTTCAATATAAATTTTGAACTCTCTATAAGATCACTTGAAATGAAGTTTAAAACATTTTAAAAGACACAAATATCTGAAACTAGAAGCACAGATAACCTGCTATTTTATCACTTTCACACAATTGGGGTTTTCATGGGTGTGTTTTTATTACATTACATTATTATACCCTTCTAGTATTTTTATCACATATAGCTAATAAATCATGTACTTATAGTCACATATGAATATTTTCCCATTTTTATAGTAATAATTTATCATATCCCTTGTGTACCAAATATCATCTAACCATTGTTCTTTTGTGGAACATTTGGGTAGCTTCCAAACTTCTTCTCTTACTTAAAATGTTGACATAAGTATGTTCATTGTTCATGTATATTGTTTCCAACATATTGGAGTAATTCCCCAGAACAGAATCCTAGACGGGAGATTATAGGATCCAAAATTATTGAAATTTTTATACTTTTTTTTTAATTTAATTGTATTTTTAAACTTTACATAATTGTATTAGTTTTGCCAAATATCAAAATGAATCCACCACAGGTATACATGAGTGCCCCACCCTGAGCCCTCCTCCCTCCTCCCTCCCCATACCATCCCTCTGGTGAAACAAAAGTGCTACACTTGATTTTCAAATAGTTTGTACTAATTTTCATTTCCAACAAGAGTGTATAAATCTGAGAGATAGACTGTATTGTTGCCAGCTTTATGTATATCATGGTTGTGGATTCAGAGGCCTAAATTTTAATGATATTTTTGAAATCTATAAGTTTCATATAATGGGACAAGTTACTTAACCACTGAATCTCTATATCCCTATTTATAAAGCAGCTAAAATACTACTTACTTCAGTTTTATGAATTGTTTTCAGACAGCTCCCCTATTATCATCCAACTACTTAAACTATTTTGTTTCTTGGTGGTTTAATATTTCTGATTTTTGTAACTTGTAAGTCTGTTTCCTTTTTTTTTGCTATCCTTCACATTGTTTTATTTTCTGACTTCATTCCTCAAAATTATGTTTACTTATGTGTAATATAAATAGTGGCAGGCAGGAAGCATGAATTCTGAGTCAGCCAATAGCTTTAAGAGTGTAGATTTGAACTTAAATCTGCAGGATGCTTTTCTTAGTAGATAACCCATTTTTTCCAAAATTGATTCTCCAGCGACTTAGTAGTAGTTGTAGTAGGATAATGATAATTTTACTATGCAGATAACATACTCAGTTATCTGATATGATGATTCTAAGATATTCATGTCATACACAATCTAGTTTCCTTACATGAAGTTATAGGATTTAAATCTACCACTGCTGCTGTATGTAGTCAAAGGTTACTGGATGAGTCACAGACTTCCCCCTATTTCCCAGTCTTTATTTAGTCACATTTACAATCATTGAAGGATTCTTCCTATCCGATTTTTGTTACCTGTTAGTTTTTAAAAGCATAACTCTTACCTCCTGTATTCCCTTGTTTTATAACTTAAATTGCACTCAATGGTCACTGCTCATTCAATAGTGAATTTCCTGAATTTAATAAACAGCTCGATTATCTGATGTTATTTATTTATTTATTTATTTTGGTTTCTGAAGATATTTAGGAAGGATTTTATTTTATTTTTTTATTATTTTGTTATTTTATTTTATTTTTAAATTTTACATAATTGTATTAGTTTTGCCAAATATCAAAATGAATCTGCCACAGGTATACATGTGTTCCCCATCCTGAACCCTCCTCCCTCCTCCCTCTCCATACCATCCCTCTGGGTCTTCCCAGTGCACCAGCCCCAAGCATCCAGTATCGTGCATCGAACCTGGACTGGCAACTCGTTTCCTCCATGATATTTTACATGTTTCAATGCCATTCTCCCAAATCTTCCCACCCTCTCCCTCTCCCACAGAGTCCATAAGACTGTTCTATACATATCTGATGTTATTTAAATTGCAAAAATTTTTGCACCATTGCAAGTAATTTATTTTCTAGTAAGGTTAGGTTTTTTAAAAAAAATAATCAAAATGCATAGTGAAATGTAAATATTTTACCATACTTTGAGTTTTTCAAAACTATTAAATTATTCATTCAAAAGTTTTTTTGAATATGCATTATTTACCAAGCACTGTGCCTGCAGGCAACTGGGGATTAATGGTGAGTCCAAAAAGACATTGCATAGGCAGAACACAGGAATTTTAGGACTGTGAAACTATTATGTACAATTTACAATGGTAGATACGTTTTGTCAGAAGACTTAGAATGTAGACATCAACAGTGAATCCTCATTTATTTGTTTTATTTTTATTGAAGTATAGTTGACTTAAAATGTTGTGTTAATTACTATTGTACAGCAAAGTGATTCAGTTATATACATTCTTTTTTATGTTCTTTTCCCTTATGGTTTATCATAGGATATTGACTATGGTTCACTGTGCTATACAGTAAGACATTCTTATTTATCCATTCTGTGTTTAAAAGCTTATATTTTCTAACCCCACCTCCCACTGCATTCATTCCCCAACCCCCTTCCCTTTGGCAACCACCAATCTGATCTCTGTTTTTGATTCTGATTTTGTTTCGTAAATAGGTTAATTTGTGTCATATTTTAGATTACACATATAAGTTATATCATATGGTATTTGTCCTCTTTCTGCCTTACTTCACTTAGTATGATAATCTCCAGGTCCATCCATGTTGCTGCAAAGAGTGAATGCTAACTTAAACACTGGATTTTGACTGGTAATGATGTGTCACTGTAGGCTCATCGACTGGAGCAAATGTCATTCTCTGAGGGGGATGTTGATCATGGAGGAGTTAAGGTTCAGTGTGTGAAGACAGTGGGTACATGAGAACCCTTTTTTCTGCTTAATTTTTCTGTGGATTCAAAAAGTTTCTTAACTGGAAAAAAATAGTAGCCAACATAGTTATTGAATGAAAAACCACACAAATGTACAATTGTGGTTCAGTCAAGCTGCATATTACTAGAGTTCTACAATGTGGGCTAGGACTCAGTGGAGGGAGGCTGGTCAGAGAAAGCGTTAGTAAGGAAGGCAGAGGAGTAGTACGTGCAAACGTGGAGAGTTGAGTGGAGAACGTGTGAACCTGAAAAAAACTCCCCTTAGGCCAACGTGAAGTCTGAGGGTGCATGTGGCTCCATTTGATCCTAGAGGCAAAGGACGGAGCCTAATCTTAGCACTGGCTGGATTAAACAGTTTCGAGCAATGCCAACACATTGAAGGATCTTAAGCAGGGGTGAGAGTGACATGTACATGTATCAAATTTTTGTTTTGAAAAGATACATGCAGCAGTCAAACATTTTTTGCTTTTTTTTTTCAGCATATAAATTAGGTCACTCGTTTGTCCAAAACTCTCCATATTGCACTTAGAGTAACTTGCAGACTGCTCACCACAGCTTACCCAACAAGATCGCTGTGTACTTCTCCAACCTCATCTTATATCTCACATCACTGTGTTCACCACCTTCCAGCAAAACAGCCTCAAAAATTGAGTCACATTCTCGATTTACAGCCTTTGAACTTCTAGTGTCTTTTACCCAGAAGCTCTTTTTACATTTCTTTCTCCAAATGGCCATCTCCTTTTCATCCAAGTTTTAGCTAAACTGCAAAGCTTCCCTTTGTCACTTCCTTAAAGAAACTTTCCCTCCCTTAAGTCACTCTATTTTATATTATTCTGAATTTTATTATAATTATTATTATCACTTATATTTATCACTAAATGAAAGGAAAAGGAAAGTGAAGTCGCTCAGTCATGTCTGACTCTGTGACCCATGGACCATAGCCTACCAGACTCCTCCATCCATGGGATTTTCCAGGCAAGACTACTGGAGTGGGTGGCCTTTCCTTTCTCCAGGAGATCTTCCCAACCCAGGGACTGAACCCAGGTCTCCTGCATTGTAGGCAGATGCTTACAGATCTGAGCCACCAGGGATGCCTATATGAATCACTATATGAAACTATTATTTATCTGTTTAATTGCTTGCTTCACATTGGCATTGAGGAGCACTGTATGATTTATCTTAGTGAATAAATGGTTGTAATATGAAGACAGTTTGGAAAGGGGCTGAAGTAGAAACAGGAGAGCAGTTAGGAGGTGATGCCTGAGTCTGGTAAGAAATGGGGATGGCCTGGATTAGCATGATAGCTATGGGCATGGGGACGGATATGCAGTAGAGAGATCTTTAGAAGATAAAGCCAACAGACTTTGGTGACAGGCTAGTTATAGGTGTGACAAGAAACTCTGTGGGCATTCTCTACTTTAAGGTAGTGATATTTTTCAGTTACTTTGTTTTTGGATTGCTGTTTACTTTTATTGTTGCTATTGTCACTGATTTTGCTCCGTCTATTCTGTCTTCTTGGCAGGTATCTATTTGGTTTATGGACCAAACCTCTTTTGTTCTTTGCATCTGCCTTCTTCTCTCTTACCTTATAGTGAAATTTCCTTATTCATGTACTTTGCATTCTGGGTTTACTTCTCAAGCTTGTACTCCAAAGCACTGGCCTAAATAATTAGCAATATCAAATTTGCTTAATTGTTCCTAATGAATATTTTATTTTAATTACTTTGGTTTTGATTTTATTGCTTTCTTTTTAATAACCAGCATTGCTCTTTTAATGTATTGATAGAAGAAATATTTTATTTTCTCTCATTGATATCTAGAAACTATGTTTAAAAATTATCTTCTTATTTATAAGAAAATCTCTTATGGGAAAGGAATTCATACTGAGCCTTATCATTTGTTTTCTTATTCCAAAGATTTTTCTCCTATCATTTCTTTCCTTTTTGAAAAATGTTTCTTTTGTTTAATCATTCTAGGATTTAAACTGTTTTTAATGGTGCTCTACATTTGCATGGGGATATATCCATCTCTAGACTGTGTATCCAAGTCCAGTGGCTGATGCTGTGAGATAGAGGCCAAACTTTGTGCTGGTACAAGCCTCCACTCGTATTCTCCACACAACACAAACAAATTTTCAGAAGCTTGAGATGAGAGACAAAGCTTCATGTTCGTGACTACAGTTTTTTCATTGAAGAAAAAGATAAAGGAGAAGGAGGCCAGAGGCTATTTTGTTGCTTGCTTGAATCTAGAAAATGGAATTTTGAAGATGGGTCGTTGCACGAAGATGAAAGGAAAGAAAACCTTAGAAAATCCTACTAAAATTCTTGTTTCATACTCCTCATTATTATTGCAAAAAAGAGTCTCTCTTTTCTCATGGTTTCATGGTTACTTTAAGAGAAATTAAGAAAAGGTGATTTTACGTGTTTCCATTCAATTCACAGCCATTCCTAAATTCAAAAATTGGGACTAAACTGACAGTTAGAAGGCAGACACTTCATTACTGCCCTGCTTTCTGTACTGATTCTTCACCTTCAGATACACTTTAAACACTATAATATTTTCCCAAATAATGCTTTTATGTTCCTCTTATGTAACACCTAAGTTCAGCCATGTATTTATATTGAGTTTCAGAAATTCCCTGATAGCACAGTTGGTAAAGAATCTGCCTGCAATGTAGAAGACCCCAGTTCAATTCCTGGGTCGGGAAGATCCCCTGGGAGAGGAAATGGCAAGCCACTCCAGTATTCTTGCCTGGAGAATCCCATGGACAGAGGAGCCTAGGGTCCATGGGGTCACAAGAGTCAGACACCACTGAGTGACTAAGCATGCATGCCACTATTCTTGGGCTTCCCTGTGGCTCATCTGGTAAAGAATCCGCCTGCAATGTGGGAGACCTGGGTTCCATCCCTGGGTTGGGGAGATCCCTTGAAGAAGGGAAAGGCTACTCACTCTAGTATTCTGGCCTGGAGAATTCCAGGGACTGTATAGTCCATGGGGTTGCAAAGAGTTGGACATGACTGAACGGCTTTCACTTTATGCAACACCTAAGTTCAGCCATGTGTTTCTATTGAGTTTCAGAAATTCTATATATAGGGAGCACATATCCCATGGATAATGAATTTGTTTCGGTCAGAAGAGTCTCTTCTTGCCTCTATTTAGTTAATCTCCAGTTTCCTAATCTCCTGAGTTTAGCACTAGGTATAGTTATTAAATTGGCTATTCACAATCAATACTCTGAAATACACTGGCAGTCAGCATTATTAGATTGCATGCACAATTAGCCGCTTTGTGCCCAGAGGTAATTTTATTATAAAGGATACAATTTAATTAATCAAATAAGATAAATAAACAATGTGTAGTTAAGATTTTTAATATTTATGAGACAGTTCAACAGTGATTAGAGGCTCTGCGGTGAGGAAGTATGAAATGCAGCAGGAACATAAGGATGGATATAATTTACTGAATAAATTGCATTTATTTTTTCTATAAGCTGTCACTGCTATCTAAAAATTACACTTAAAAACTGGTTTCAAATATAATTGAATTTGTTCTTAATATGTGTAGTTCAGTGTAAGTCTTTTACAAATGTTAGTTCCCTTCCCTTCTTCATTTTATTTACTTAAGTGTTCTAAAATATATAATTTATTTATATATTAAACAAAATATTATGGGAGTATTTTTTTTTTATAACCAAAGTCCTTAAATGTTTTATCTGATGAGGGGTAAACATAAAAGAGTCCCTTAATAGATACTAGTTAAATTAAAAAAGAAAAGTTACAGTATGAAAGTTAATACAGGTAGAACTGTATTAACTTTTTTTAAAAAAGTATTGTGTACTCAAGTATATTATATGGTTAACCACATATAAGGTGCTAGAAATGAAGTTTTGGAAATATATAGTTTTAAATGCATATATTAGAAAAGGCAAAAAGCCAAAAAATCAATGATAAAACCATCTTACGGAGTTTGAAAAACAGTACATTTTAAGCCCAAATAAACTAGAAAGAAGGGTATAATAGAGATAGCAGCAGTGTTTAATGAATTGAGAAACAAAATATAGGAATAGAGCCAAAGTTAATTCTTTGAAAAGGCCAAAAAATTTGTAAATCTCCTTTGATCAAGAGTCATCAAAATAGAGTGAGAAGGAGAGGACATAACCAAATTATTGAAAGAAAATAATACCACTGATCTCAGAGATATTAAAAAGACAATGCTAGAAAGTGGAAATGCTTTGTAAAGTGGAAATGCAAATCCTGCCCTAGATGAGAATTTTAAAAGTCTTGGCAAGTATCCAAAAGCAGACAGAATCTGAAGGAGAGTTTACTCTTGACAAGTTACAACTACGACAGGTAAGTTTGTGAATGTTTTGTTTGAGAATATGAGCATGATGCCAGGAGTTTACAGCTTTACTAGCTGGAGTAGTAAATGGTAGAGTTTAGTGCAAGAAAAAGCAGTTGGAAACATAAGAAGGCAATTTAAAAAGTAAGAGAATGACAGAAATCCAAGTATAAACTTCATATTTTTGGCAAAATGATAAACAATTTTTGCCCGGGGATAAATGCTGTGGCATCTGATAAAAATGTAAGCAGTGACCAAGAGCAATCTACTTTTAAAAGAGCTGCAATGGGTGGGATTTTTGAGCTTGCTGAATTTTAACTGAGTGTATTCTCTAATCTGCCTGACTTCAGGATGCAGAAAAATGACAGTTCTTTAAAGCATGTGTTTAGAGACTTATTGGAGCTTTCCTGATAGCTCAGTTGGTAAAGAATCTGCCAGAAATGCAGGAGACCTGGGTTCGATCCTGGGTCGGGAAGACCCCCTGGAGAGGGAAAGGCTACCTTCTCCAGTATTTTGGCCTGGAGAATCCTATGGACATACAGCCCATGGGGTCACAAAAACTCAGACATGACTGGGCAACTTTAACTTACTTAGAAACTTATTATGAAATATTTTGGATGAAAATGATATGATGACAGAGATTTTCTTCAAAATAGTACTACGATTGCTTGTTTTTGTTGATCAGTCACTAAGTCATGTCTGATTCTTTTGCAACCCCTTGAACTGTAGCTTGCCAGGCTCCTCTGTCCATGGGATTTTCCAGACAAAAATACTGGAGTGGGTTGCCATTTCCTTCTTCAGGGGATCTTCCCAATTCAGGGATTGAAGCCCTGTGTCCTGCATTGGCAGGTGAATTCTTTACTGCCTAGCCACCAGGGAAGCCCTAGGATTGACTGAAAGTGAAAATGATAGTTGCTCAGTCATGTCCAACTCTTTGCGACCCCAAAGATTGTAGCCCACCCGGTTCCTCTGTCCATGGAATTCTCCAGGCAAGAATACTGGAGTGGATTGCCATTCCCTTCTCCAGGGGATCTTCCTGACTCAGGGATGGAAACTTGGTTTCCTACATTGGCAGGCAGATCCTTTACCTGCTGTTTATATATGGTTTCACATGGCTCCCCTGGTGGCTCAGACAATAAAGAATCTGCCTGCAATTCAGGAGACCTGGGTTCAATCCCTGGGTGAGGGAGATTCCCTGGAGAAGGAAATGGCAACCTACTCCAGTATTCTTGCCTGGAGAATTCCATGGACAGAGAAGCCTGTTGGGCTACAGTCCATGGAGCTGCAAAGAGTCTTTGCAACTAACACACACAGGCACACATATATAAAACAGATTATTCATTATTAAGCCCAATTATTCATTAATTCATAATTATTGAAGACAAGTGTTGAGTAGAAATTCAGTATACTCTTTTGTATATTTCACATGTGTAAATATTTCACAGCACAAAGTTAAATAAAAATATGATAAAATCAAAGATTACAGTTATATTACAATGAAAAGATTAAATAGGGATAAATCAAAAAAAGATCTGCAAGGTCAGTGTGGACAAAGATCAAAGAAGGCCTAAAAAATGAAAGTTATATAATGATCATTAGATTTGATATTGCAAGTGGATAATTCTACCAAAACTGTTTTATATACTCAGCTCTATTCATAACATACCCAAACTGTAAACAAACCTAACGTCCATCAATGGAAGAATGACAAATAAATTGTGGAATACTCACAAGTGAACTTTTAAGAGAAAGCCTGTAATAATATAAATGAATCTTACCAATATACTGTTGAGGGGAAAACACAAAATATAAAAACTCCCTAAGGTTCCCAGAACTAGCAAAATCAATCAGAAGTAAGAAGTTGTTTTTTGGGATTTTTGGAGATTAAGAATATTGACTATAGGAGACACAAAATGAGTCTCCAGTTTTTACTAATGTTTGTTTCGTGACCTGAAATGTGCTTACACAGGTATGTTCAATTTGTGGTAATTCATTCAGCTGTGCATTTATGATTTGTGCATTTTTTCTGTATGTAGGTTAAAAAAATATCTTCCCCTTTGAAAATAGAGTCTTGGCCATTTTGTAATTAAACAATTAGTCAATTAGTAATTGGCATTTTTATAATGCTAGTATGTCTTTGGCAAAGCTTCCTTTGTGTGTTCATGTTAAAACACTTTATGATATTTCTCTGTTTCTTAGTATAGTAAGCAAGCCCATGTATGTATGTATCTCTTCAATACCCACTGAATTAAGACCTCTAGGCCACAAGTATGTTGTCAAGTATTTAAGTTATAAACTTAGCTCTCAAAAGGAAAAGTTTGCTGTAATTTGGTAATTCTCATATGGGTCATTCTAAGAGAATCTCAAAGAATCTGTTCCCAGTATTGGTAAAATTAAATGGGTTGATATCCACGTTTGTTATTTTATTTTTTGCATGAATGTGCATTATATGATAGAGAGTAAGACTGTGGATGGTCACATGATGAGCTCGGGATGGCTGGACTTAGGACTGAGGAAAACACCCTGTTTTGAGGTTGCACCAATTCACATTTGTGTCAACGAGTGAAAAAATAAGAAATGCTTCTGATTTCGATAAGAGATATAATTCATATCCTTGGGTTCTTTATGTGGATAAGACAATATATTTGGGCATATATTTTAATATTATTTAAATAAAATGATTTATAAACGTTTAAGTGTGGAAAATTTGAAAAGTGATTTGGGTAAGAGAATTTTCTCCATCAATAAATGTATCTAGAAGCAAATGAAAAACAAACAGTATAAACTGAGTTATTCATTATTTTCTAAAAGAACTCTGCTGCTGCTGCTAAGTTACTTCAGTCGTGTCTGACTCTGTGCGACTCCATAGACGGCATCCCACCAGGCTCCTCGGTCCCTGGGATTCTCTAGGCAAGAATACTGGAGTGGGTTGCCATGTCCTTCTCCAATGCATGCCTGCATGCTACGTCGAGAAAACAGGATAGCTTTTCAATAGGACAAGAGACAGAATAAGTTAAGTAACTGAAATGTTGCTTCTTCAATTTCCTTCGATCTGCTGATTTTTGAAAAACATAAATAGTTTTAGTTAGCCTCCCAATCTCTGAAAATAACCCAAGAAAGAAATCTAATGATAGAAACATGAAAGCTATTTGATTTTTTTCAGAGTTCACAGAATTTCAGAAAAGGAAGGGTAGAAATAGTTTCTTCTCACTGTTTAGTTTTTTTTTTTTTCTTATTATCATATAGTAATGACAAAAAGCTAAAGAGAATCTGCAAAAATAGCTGCTACACACCACCTTTTGGAAAATAAAACACGTCTTTGTTTTTACTTTTTGGTAACTGGTTTCATTTTGGCTTATTTTCCTCTTTAATTTATGTCTGAAATTCCATTTTCCACACACATACACACATACCCTTGCAACCTCTGCTATACCAATTAAATGCAATCTGACTAGTAAGAATTATTGTCAGACAACAGTGAGGACCATTTTTTTTTTTCCGGTCTCCTGCTCTGATGATTAGAGTCAGAACATAAAATAAAATACAAGAACAATCTCAACCCTTTTCGCCTTAAGAAATCTCCACTACAACTTTTTTTTATAGATCAAAACACAATTGGCGTCTTTTCAGTGCAATCAATAAGTGGAAATAGCTTTAGTGACACGTCTAAAATGAACTTCTAAGTTACATATCCTTTGGAAGATCTGAAATAAATACATGCAAGTCTTGAACATAGCCCAGGAAAAGGAGTCACTGGGGGTGTCTTTTAGTGAGAATTGTAAAATGGGAGAAGCTGTTTTACCTTTCATTCTTCTTAATAGTAAGCATGAAAAACTTTGAAATCAGAACCAGGACACCGTGTACTTTTCTCCTTGCTATAAAAATACATTGTTGCCTATTGCTGAAATGAACCCAGCCATTAAAATACATAGTTAATAAAAATCTTTCAAAAAGGCCACAATGAATATGAATACCATTAACTTCATAGTCATGGGTAATTATGTTTCACAGGCAAATTATATAATACATAAAATATTTCTAAAATTCCTTTTTCAGTTTATTCAGTAAAATTTTTATTAATAATTTATTGTTTTATTTAGGAAAATTGAGGACATTCAGGGACAGAAGCATATGTTCATGCAAACAGAAACATGCTCATGAAGGGCATTGGCATGGGTTTATTTTCAGGAATGTTTCTCCAGAATATCAGGATGCTAAGGAGTTCCAGGGTTATTATGGAGATAAGAATTATCTTGTTCCAATGTTCTTCCTCTCTGCCTTTTGTTTACGTTGTTGTTTTTCAGTTGCTAAGTCGTGTCTCACTCTGCGACCCCATGGACTGCAGCATGCCAGGCTGCCCTGTCCTTCACTGTCTCCCAGAGTTTGCTCAAATTCATGCCCATTGAGTTGGTGACGCTATATAATCATCTCATCTCCTATCACCCCCTCCTCCTTTTGCCTCAGTCTTTCCCAGCATCATGGTCTTTTCCAGTGAGTCAGCTTTTCGCATCAGGTAGCCCACGTATTGGAACCTTAGCTTCAGTAACAGTTCTTCCAATGAACATTTAGGGTTTACTTCCTTTAGGATTGACTGGTTTGATCTCCTTGCTGTCCAAGGGACTCTCAAGTATCTTCTCCAGCATGATTCAAAAGCTTCAATTTGTTTACTTATATTTTCCATAAACATCCCACAATATTAAACTGTGATCTTTTTAAGAGTAAGAACTAGATTTTAATGATTTTTGCATTTCTACTGCCTAGCCCAGTGACTTATACTAAATAAACTTATTCTAAAATAAAATTTTAAATTTTAAAATAAACACTTATTAAGTGTTTACTTGATAAGTGAAGAAATAACAAAAAATAGTCATTCAGTATTCCATTAGCACTTAATTTCCTTTGTCATTCCTCTCAATTTGGGAAAATCAGAGGAAAAAATGGGCTTCCCTGGTGGCTCAGACAGTAAAGAATTTGTCTGTAATGTGGAAGACCCAGGTTTGATCCCTGGGTCAGGAAGATCCTCTGGAGAAGTGAATGGCTACCTACCCAAGCATTTTTGCCTAGAGAATTCCATGAACAGAGGAGCCTGGTGGGCTACATAGTCCGTGGGGTCACAAAGAGTTGGACAGGACTGAGCAACTGACTCTTTCTTTTTTTTCTGGCTATACTGGCATCTGTTCTGATTTTGGATGCACATAAAATACTGATTTTCTCAGAAAAGCTTGAGAGGTTCTGCTCTAGGATTCAGGAATTACTGTTCACAGGACACTTAATGCTGGTGGGTTCATAAATTCCAAACTGAATCTAATAATTTACTTGCATGGGCCAGTGACAGGGATGGCAATCCAGATGGGATAGTCATGGTAATTCAAAAGTCAAAATCATTCCATAAATATAGCTCACTTCTGATTTTCAATCATGCTGCATGTCAGAGCTAGAAATTTCACATATCTCAATGTCAACCATTTCTGCGTTTAGTCTCTGTAGCCATGAAATTTCAAGCTACTTCATGCAAGTAATCAAACTTCTCAAATGGGTGGTTTTAAGATAATATCAATAAAACAGTTCAAATATTTGTAAAATATAATTAGATGGACTGGTATCTATATTTGTGATTTCATACTCTTTCCCTCAGATGGCAATTTTTGTGAGATAATACTAGATTTATAGAAGGCAGTCTTAAAAGCTAGGTAAAAAGACCACCTATTAGAACTCGTAACAGAGTTCTAATCTAGCCTAATTGTGACATTTAGAAATTCCATGGGTGGACCCACTTATAAATTAAAAGGGATGACATTACTAAAATTTCCTGAAGCCCTTTACTGTAAAGTCATTTTATTTTCTGTCAAGCTAGGGGCTGTCATCATTCTGACCCTGTCTTTATGCATTGCTATTTCTACTATATCAATTGTTTTGACCATTCTGTTAGATAGAGCAATTAATCATTTTAATAACAAAAATTAATCAGTTTGATTTGAATTACTTGGTTAATGTATTTGCAAGTGTTAGTTGCTGATGACTATAGTTTAAATCAAAATGCTTGATTCATTACTTCTTAAATTAAAATGTAATGGAAGCTTCCTTGTAAAAGACAAAAATGCCAGCTATAGGTAGGAAATTGACAGATGGTGTCAGGGAAACCCTCCTACTGAGATCCTTACTCCTGCCCTGAAGGTCTGGCTTCATCAGGAAAAAGAATGTCAAAACCATTTCATTAAACAAAAGGAGCTGCCAGGACTTACCAAACAACAACAAAATCCCCAAAAAACAAAAATGAAAGAAAGTGAAATAAGAGTTTCCCTTGCTAGGCTGTGAGCTTCCTAAGGAAGACCTAAGAAGTCTAAGACCGAAGTCCCTTCCCTAAGCAGGGCCCTTGTCTATTTTACTTACTGCATACCCCACGCACTGCACCAAAACAAAGCAGGTATTCAACAACTATCACATGGATACATAAATGAATGATTAAGAAATGATAACTGAGATCCAGACAAAACACACAGAAAATCAGATCAGGGACAAACAAGTTGCGGATCTGTCTGACAATCTGGGTCACAATCAGAGTCAGGCTGTGAGTCAACCAAGGAACATTGAATGAGAACGGGAAGGAGAGCATGGTGAGGAGCACTCAGCAGGGGAGATCAAGTGATGCTATAAGGGCTTTAAGGACTTTATTGCCCTTGATGACTATTGCTCCATCTTCCTTCTAAATGACCCTTGCTTGGGGGTAGCCTCCTAAGATTAGTAGAAGAGAAAACAGAAACATTTCAGAGCCAAGTGAACTACATACAGGTTCAAGGTTGCTTATTTATTAAGAGTGCATTGAGGGGTTATCATTAGTTCACACCGCACTATGCATTCTAGAGGTAGAGTTTTTCAATATCAAACTGATAGTTGAGTATATGTTTGAGAGGAGCCATATCTTAGAAAGAAATAAATGTGTGCCCATAACTTCAGAAATGATTTCTTTTTTCTCATTTACCACCCTCCCCCAACTATTCCTGGTGTATCAAGGGAACTTTCCCATATAAAAGTCTTATCTTGGACTTCTTTTAACTGTTTTTCTCTAAGGCCAAAATAGTTTTCTGCAGTGGTAATCAGACTCTCATAGTCACTGGATGATGCAAAAACGTATTAGCGGTTGAGTCTGACTCTTAACCATTTCTGATAACGACACTGAAGAGTTAATGATTCTAATGTATGTTAAAATACCTTGGTATTCTGAAAAGAGACAAATGGTTCTAAAACAAATACAGCTGTTGCTGGCCTGAGAGTTCTATATTGATGTGCTCTCTTCCCAAATTGTTGATACTGATCATTATTTAGACAGAAGTAGTGCTTGATCTTCGGAGAAGGCAATGGCACCCCACTCCAGTACTCTTGCCTGGAAAATCCCATGGACGGAGGAGCCTGGAAGGCTGCAGTCCATGGGGTTGCTGAGGGTCGGGCACGACTGAGCGACTTCACTCTCACTTTTCACTGTCATTCATTGGAGAAGGAAATGGCAACCCACTCCAGTGTTCTTGCCTGGAGAATCCCAGGGATGGTGGAGCCTGGTGGGCTGCCGTCTATGGGATCGCACAGAGTCGGACACGACTGAAGCGACTTAGCAGTAGCAGCAGCAGTGCTTGATCTTCGGAGAAGGCAATGGCACCCCACTCCAGTACTCTTGCTTGGAAAATCCCATGGATAGAGGAGCCTGTTAGGCTGCAGTCCATGGGGTCGCTAAGAGTCTGACACGCCTGACCGACTTCAGTTTGACTTTTCACTTTCATGCATTGGAGAAGGAAATGGCAGCCCACTCCAGTGTTCTTGCCTGGAGAATCCCAGGGACGGGGGAGCCTGGTGGGCTGCCGTCTATGGGGTCGCAGAAAGTCGGACACGACTGAAGTGACTTAGCATAGCATAGCATGGTGCTTGATCTTAAGGGTATTTTATATCTGGAAAAAAGAGCACCCCCCCCCCCCCCACCCCGCCACCAGTGCCTGTCCTATGTAACTAAATTGATAACATAAGGGATATTGATCATTCATTTAATTGTGAAATTTTTCAGAAGATCACCTGTGACCTCTAAACAATTAGACACTTTTTTGCTTTGATCTCACTTGATTTCTTAGCAAGTTTAAACACAACTGACCATTTGCTTCTTTTTCATTAGCTCTTTTACTTTCTTTGATCCCTCACACGCCTGATATCCCCCCCCCCCCCATCAAGCTGATCTCTCCTTGTTATTCTCCTTGATGATTCTTTTGCTTCAGCTAAACCTCTATATGCTGAATGTACCAGGTCACAGGTAATCTCTCCCTTCATATCTCTTCTTGTTTCCTCTTCTTTCCCCTTTCTGGAAATTTGTCCATTCATGTAGTAGAAAGGTTTTATATACCAGCCCTGTGATTGCCCCCTTGTGTCTTCAGCTCTGATCTCCTAATTAGACTGTAAACTCACTTAGCCTATTGTTTATTTGACTTATTCTCTTAGATATCCACTAGGCATCTCAAATTTGATTTTTAGCTGAAACACACTTCTTTATTTCCCACTTTCAAATCTCTTCTTTGTCCAGGTTTTCCCTTTTAAAAATGTATTGTTATTGTTATTACTTGATAAATGGCACCACTATGCATCCATTTGACCAGGCCCGATATGAGAATCATCATTTTCCTTCCCTCCATGTCTGATCAATCAGGAAACTCTGCCAGCCCTGCCTCTAAAATAAGTCTACTTTCCTCCTGCTTCACTCTTACGACCTTAGTCTGAGTTATCATAATTTCTTGCATGGATTATTGCAATAACCTCCTGATTTGACTCCTGACCTTTCTCCTCTTGCCCTTTCATTCTGCATGGAACAGCAGCCAGAGTAATATCTTAAAAAATGTAAATCAGACATTGTCAGTCTCCTCCTAAAATTGCCCTGATGGCTTTTTATTGTATTTGAAATAAAATACAAACTCTTCTCATGATCTATTTATCCCTTTATAATCTGTTTCTGCTCACCTAATTCTGACTGCTTTAAATTCTACTTATACCACTGTTCATCAAGGTCTAGTTACTCCATCTCCTTCTGTTCCTTAAAGGGACTTTGCATTTCTGCATGTATTGTTAGCCATATATACTGTTACCTACATATATTATTTTACTTACTTGTATTTATTTATTTATTTTCTCCAATTAGGATGAAGTATTCATAACAGCAAAACCTTTTCTCTCTTACTCACACATTCAATTCAGGAAAAACAAGAGAGCTGGCCCAAAACACTGTCTCCACTATTTTCAAAATGGCACACCGTTAGTGCTTTTAAAGTAACTGCTTTCAACATTGCAGGTAAAACTGCAATGTGAGCTAGAAAAATTACCCAGAGGACTGACAGGATAAGTACATAACGCTTAAAACTAGTCTCATTACTTTGGTGACAAAAGCGTGTACTTGCTTCACTCACTATGCTCGGAATTACACTGTTGGTAAATATAACAATATTGTGATTGGGATGCAATACAGGAGGGGGACAGTGAGGCGATGAAACATTAAGTTTTAGGGGTTAGTATGTTTTATAAATATTTAGTTGAGGATATCTTATTTATTTATTTTTAAATTTTATTTTATTTAACTTTACAATATTGTATTGGTTTTTTATTTATTTTTTTTTTTATTTTTTTTTTAAATTTTATTTTATTTTTAAACTTAACATAACTGTATTAGATTTGCCAAATATCAAAATGAATCCGCCACAGGTATACATGTGTTCCCCATCCTGAACCCTCCTCCCTCCTCCCTCCCCATTCCATCCCTCTGGGTCGTCCCAGTGCACCAGCCCCAAGCATCCAGTATCGTGCATCGAACCTGGACTGGCAACTCATTTCATACATGATATTTTACATGTTTCAATGCCATTCTCCCAAATCTTCCCACCCTCTCCCTCTCCCACAGAGTCCATAAGACTGTTCTATACATCGGTGTCTCTTTTGCTGTCTCGTACACAGGGTTATTGTTACCATCTTTCTAAATTCCATATATATGCGTTAGTATACTGTATTGGTGTTTTTCTTTCTGGCTTACTTCACTCTGGATATACAAGCAACTCCTACAGCTCAACTCCAGAAAAATAAATGACCCAATCAAAAAATGGGCCAAAGAACTAAATAGACATTTCTCCAAAGAAGACATACAGATGGCTAACAAACACATGAAAAGATGCTCAACATCACTCATTATCAGAGAAATGCAAATCAAAACCACTATGAGATACCATTTCACACCAGTCAGAATGGCTGCGATCCAAAAGTCTACAAGTAATAAATGCTGGAGAGGGTGTGGAGAAAAGGGAACCCTCTTACACTGTTGGTGGGAATGCAAACTAATACAGCCACTATGGAGAACAGTGTGGAGATTCCTTAAAAAACTGGAAATAGACATGCCTTATGATCCAGCAATCCCACTGCTGGGCATACACACTGAGAAAACCAGAAGGGAAAGAGACACGAGTACCCCAATGTTCATCGCAGCACTGTTTATAATAGCCAGGACATGGAAGCAACCTAGATGTCCATCAGCAGATGAATGGATAAGAAAGCTGTGGTACATATACACAATGGAGTACTACTCAGCCATTAAAAAGAATACATTTGAATCAGTTCTAATGAGGTGGATGAAACTGGAGCCTATTATCCAGTGTATTGGTTTTTTAAAAAAGACGAGGAGTCAATGACAACAGTAAGCTCTGAAGTGGTAAGGTGAAGAACAGAGGTAGGGTTTTTTTTTTTAAGGGGAGGGAGAGGGCAGAAAAAGAGAATGTGGGAGAGTAATGCTGGTAAGTTTCACTTATATCATATTTTTAAAATCTACATGCATCTATGCAATTATGAGATAGTATATATTTATAAACAATCTTTGCTGCCTATATTTTGTTTAAAATAACAGTGTCATATTTGGCCATTGAATTATATAAGGTTTTCAATTATTTTCTTTTATTTGGCTGCAGTGGATCTTAGTTGTGGCACACAGGATCTTTTGTTGCATCATGTGAATCTTTAGTTGCAGAGCATACACCTCTCACTGTGGCGTGGGGGCTCAGTAATCACCACGCAAGGGCCCAGTTGCTCTGAAGCATGTGGGAACTCAGTTCCCTGACCAGAGAGTGAACCCATGTACCCCACACTGAAAGGCGGATTTTTAACCACCATGGTGGTCTTGAAGGTTTTAATTATTTTCTGATCATAAAAGCATACATTTGATACTCCCATTAACAAGATATTGATTCTTTTTTGGTGACAAGATGCCATCTTTTTAAAACTTCAATTTATAATGTACTATAAAATAGTATAACTGCTATTGTGCCCATGTATTCTGTGTTGTTTCTACATATAAAACTAGTTGTCAGAATTTGCCTTGATTTATTTTAATTAAAAATGCAGTCATGTGATGATTGCTTCAGAATTTGATTAATCCCTATTCACTTATATCTTTAAGGATATTCCATTTTTGATTGTAAGTTGTCATTTTGAATAAGATAGATTTAGCAAAAACTTTGTGCTCTGACACTCTTGAGTGTAGCTCTGGAGTGATCTTGACCTTATTCTTTAGTCAAACCTTGATCATTGGCATCACTGTGGTCAGTAGGATCTCTGCATTGCTATATCCATTGGACAGTCTCAGGCCTCACCATTCTGAATTTCTTAGCAGCTTTTGTTTGACTCAGTATAACACACCATCTTAAAATTCTTTTCTTGGCTTTTGAACTTCTTCGTGTCTCCTGTAGTTTCTTTGGCCATATCCTCTTTCTTTCTTCTGTTCCAAATGGTGAGGGACTCTAGGGCTCAATCCTCAGACATCTTTATCAATACTCAATGATCTCGGCTAGCACATGTATAAAAATCCTTAATATACTGATGAATTTCAGAGTGATAGCTCTATCTCTAAACTTTCTCTTAAGACTTAATTGATAACTTTTCTGAAATAAAAATGTTTATAAAATTTAACAAATCAAACCCAGAATCTTTAATATCTTTTTTTTCTCTAAAATATGCTCTTCTCCATGACTTCCTTATGTATGTGAGTGATTTGTCATTCACCCAGTTTCTTGGGTCAAATAGCTCTGGAATTACCTTTGACTTCTCTCTTTTTCATAGTCCACATCCAATTCATAATCAAATCTTGTCACACTTCCACTCAAAATATATCTTAAAAGCTCATGTTTCATCGATTCCATTGCTACTGTTCTAGTTAAGAGCAAAGTCATCATCCACTAGGTCGGAAGGACTGTTTTTCCACTGATCTCCTGAGGTCCTCTCTAGAGTCTATTCTTTACCCTCTAGAGCAAGAGACCCTTGTAAAATATGAGTCAGGTCCTGACTTGACTTTCTTTGTTCATAATCCTTTCATGGTTTTTCCTTATACTGAAGATAAAATCTAAAGTCCCTGTGGTTCCCAAGACTGACTCCACCCAACCTGTTCTTGTCCTGGCCATTTTCCTTCATCACACTACCACTCTCCCTGTTGTTCACTGCTATCTCACCAATACTACTCCTGTTCTGTTCTTTGAACAAGGTCAGGATGCTTTTAAGTAAGAGTCTTTGAGTTCGCTATTCTCTCTGCCCCCCACCCCCTATCTCTCATATGATCATGTCAAATGTCACAACCTCAGGAACTGTGATTCTTCAAACCTCTATAGTCAACAGAGTCGATGCTACCTTCTTGAGCAGTTCTTTTTGCAGAGTATACATCAGCAACTGAAATTATACCACATATTTATTTGTTAGCTTCTTTATTGTTGGCATTCCCTACTACAACATAAGCATCATGAAGATGAGGACTTCAAATTGCTTATTGTTTTATCCCTAGCATCTAGCTGAGTGTCTGTTACTTGGTATGCCTCCAATAAATATTTGTTGAATGAATGGTGATTTATATTTAGAAAGAGAAGGATTGTGCACAAATCTAGATCTTATGTGATCTCTGGAGAAGCTGTTATTACAGGTGAATCATGGTGGGAATATGAAAAAGCTGAAAGTGAAAATCACTCAGTCGTGTCTGACTCTTTGAGACCCCATGGACGCATGGAGTCCATGGAATTCTTCAGGCCAGAATACTGGCGTGGGTAGCCTTTCCCTTCTCCAGGGGATCTTCCCAACCCAGGGATCAAACCCAGGTCTCCCACATTGCAGGCAGATTCTTTGCCAGCTGAGCCACAAGGGAAGCCCAAGAATATTTGAGTGGGTAGCCTACCCCTCCTCCAGCATATCTTTCCAACCCAGGAATCGAACCAGGGTCCCCTTCGGATTCTTAACCAACTGAGCTATCAGGGAAGCACTGATAATAGCTGTTATTACAGGTGAATCATGGTGGGAATATAAATGTCACACTATTAGTACAGACAGGGGAAAAAAGTTGAAGATCTGGCTGTGTGAGAGGAGCACCACTTTGAGATGTAGAAGCCTGAATCCTCACTGTTCTGTACAACAGAATACACTCTGACTTTCTATAAGTACATACACCAGATGTTCTGATTCAATGTTCTAGTTGGACCTATGCTTGTGTAGTTGTTTTACATTGGGTTCCATAGAAGCAGTCCTGGAGGGATTTGATCATTGTGATTTATTGAGAAGGCTTGCAGGTAAATATCTATAAGGAAGGGAGGAGAAGAGGATGGGGAAAGAGAGGGAACTGAGCAAGAATGGGGTCCCAGATAATCTAGCCTTGGTCTGATGTGCACGACAAAGGCTCCGGATAATAATGTGCACCATTAAGTTGTTTCCTTCTTGAATCAAGGGAGGAGTTTCAATCAGTGTAATTGACCTAGGGTTGCCCAATTATGAGGAGGGTATCTTTTCAGGTAATAACGGTGCAGGACAATTCTCAATATACAGCCAACGTTCTCAGCAGTTGGGGGATGTCGCCCTGGCCCAGTGAAGGGGAGCTGGGCATGCCACTCCCATGTTTCCTACAGAGGGACAAAAAGGGGTTGACTGTGAAGCATATTCACTCATTCAACAAATACTTATTGCATTCACAGCCCTTAGATTCACTGGTAAACAGACATGGTCCCTGCAGCATGGATAGTGAGAAAAAGAGATTTTAATAAAACAAACATGTGATCCTGGTATGATGCATATTAAATTATTGCCAAATAATGAATTGAAGCAAAATTATAGAAATAAATCCATGATACTTATAAGTAATGTTTTTCTATAAATGTCCTTTGCTGTAACTCTTAGGAAGATAGTATAAACTCCAAGTCACAGTAATCTTTATCGAAAGCAAGTTGTATATTAATCAAATAACTCTTAGGCATTATTTGAAAACACAAATAAAGAAAGGTGATTTTTAGCCTGGAAACTATGTTGGTATACAAGTCTTATATTACATCATTGTTCAAAAATCAAGATGATTTTCTGTAAGTGGGAGTTTAAACAGAAGAAAAGTAAACATTAAAAGTTTAAAGACAGTTAAGATCTTGGATTGGATGTTACTTCTTTGTATTTTATAAGTTACCCCCCTAATCCTATGCCTCACTAGCAAAGGGAAGAATAAGAGCAGGATGAAAGCGTGGGATCTAGTTTTTGTGGCATACTCCAGTTCACAAACTGCCCGCAGACCTTGAGTCCATGTGGAGGCTAAAATTTTACTGAAGTCAATGAATTGTTATAAAATGTTCACTGTTATAAGGCTGGCATAACTATGTTTAAAAACAACACAATGTGAGGGGCAAAAAGCCATTTGAGTAAACAGGTACAGGTTACCAAGTTTCAAGCAAATTTGAGAAGTTAGTATAGGAGGTAAGATGTGCCATGAACAGTATAGTAGGAAACCTTGCTTCATACATTAAATTATGAGACAGAAATACACAAGAATATTTTTAACTGGAATTGGATACTGGTAAATAGCAGCTGGTAGGTCCTGGTTTTTATGTTAAGGTCTATCTATTTTCATTTTTTTAAAAACCTTTGCCTGGTGCTGTGGAAACTACTATCCTGAAAAATAAGGCAGCTAATCAGCAGCATAATATCAGTAAAATAGTATATTTCTTATTTTCCATAGAGCAAAATTTCAAAGGAATGTAATCTTGTTAAAGTGTCACCAAACCATCTCTTCAGGAGAAAACAATGGCAACAGAAATAATAAGGCTTATTTTCAAGAATTCTGTTCATACCTCAAATCCCTGTGGTCTTCCTAGACTCTCTTTAATATGTTTCCATGCAACAAGAATCTCTGACACAGATACACTTGTAGCCTTGACATCTGTGGGAGCAGCAGTGGGTTCTGTATGAAGGAAAATGGAAATAATAAACCACGGGGGTAACAAGTTACGCCTACCAAAGCATTGCCCCTGAATATGACAGGTGTTACTTTCTTTTCCCTGATTTTTTAAATGAAGGGCTCTGGTGATTATGAAAAACACAACAGGATAAAAAGATGATCTTTTTGGATTTCTCCGAGGTCAAGTCTCATCAAGTACCTTACCAATGACAAATAAATCTAGCAAGACAAGCGAAGATCTTTATCCTTGGATTAACTAGGATGTTTCTGAAGAAGTTAAATTATCTGACTTAAATTGTCTGCCAGACTAGCATAATGATCAAAAGAAGGGACTAGGAGTCAGCCTTGGCTTTTTTGCTTGCTAAGGTTGTTTTTTGCCTTCCAGAAAATTATTTACCTTCAGGCAAGTTACTTTACTTCTTCCTGAGCTCTAGTCCCATCATCTGTCATCAGGCATATTGAGAATACTTAGCTAGTAGGTTTTTAAGGTTAGTTTTAACTGGAATAATACATATAAACTATCTTGGCACTTAAAACATCTATTCAGAAAATATCACCTATTTTACCTTTTACTTTGTGAAGGTACAAACAGAATCTAAGTTTCATTTGATTTCTTTTGTTGTTGTTTCGACCACACAGCCACATTTCCATGATTGTGTAAAGAATGTGTTATGAATCATGATATTTAAAAGGCATGCATTGACTTTTAAGACTGGTATGGGCTGAAAAGGAAAGTCCCTGGAGGTCTCGGTGCTGTTGCTCAAAACCACCTTTTCATTCATGTCTGTGCTCAGTGGCCTTTTGCACTGTTTTAGTTTTTGCTTTTTTTTTCAAATACATCGTGTCTGACTGGCATCCATCAAGAGGTGCACTTTATTTGAGGTTGTACTGTATGTGAGGAACAAAATATTTTCAGCTTTGACATTGCTGAATCATAAATATTGTGTCACAAACACACGTTAAATGAAATGGCAGAGTAAAGGCCATACGTTAGTTCAACCAATCTGTACACAGTCGATGTCAAAAAACTCCTACCCTGTGAAAATTGTAGAGGCTTTGATTCTAACCCCATATCATTGCCAAAATTTCAGATGAAGCTTATCATTGCTAAGACTTCAGATGAATCTATTTAGATTCAATCAACCAGATGGCAAAGGCAGAGTTCTAAATAATATTTTTATGTTTTAGACATATAAAGGGAATTATAGCCATTTGCTGAGAATATTTCACTTTCTGATGGAAGGTGGCCACATGCCTAACTGGAGAGTCTTCATATATTATTAACTGAAAAAATAAAAGTAAAAAAATCTGTCCTTGTTACTGTAAAAGAAGTCCACAAAAGACTTTTTCAAAGTTTGTACTAAGCAATGGTTTTTTTTTTGGTAAAGCTTTCATTAAAATTACATATTATATTTGTATTAACTCAAAGTACTTTGATAAATTCACATTAATCTTTACACAGAAGTTGACATTAGTTTCTGCCATGGTATAATTTGCAATTTCTCATTCTGTCCTTTAAATATCTTTTATTTTATTTTATTTTGCTCAGTGGTTTCCCACATCCCACTTTCCAACTGCCTGTTACTTGTGCATCTACCATTAACAACAACAAAAACAAAAAAACTATGGGAAAAGCTTCTAATTTTATTATATTCTAGAATTCTTATCAGCAAACTTGCAACAATTTTTTCATTGGTATTTAATAGTAGCTAAAATTCTTGATTTTGCAAGTAAATGAAAAGAAATGCTCATGTTCTTAAGTGTGTATAACCTGATCTCCCGGATTTGGGATATGATTTATTTCAAAGAAAGCCACTCTTTAAATATCATTTATTATTTTGAAGGAGTTTTGCTTATCTTTTCAGTGAATGCACTGCAGAGATTTGTGTGCCAAATGCCTTTTTCAACTTTTTTTTTTTAATTGAGGTAATTATATCTTTGCCAAAGAAGATTGCAGGGGGGATAAATAATTTCAGAAGCACAAAATATGTGGTTGGATTTCTATCTCTATCTCTAGAGAAAGAAGGAGAAGGAAATGGCAACCCACTCCAGTGTTCTTGCCTGGAGAATCCCAGGGACAGGGGAGCCTGTTGGGCTGCCGTCTATGGGGTCGCAGAGTCGGACACAACTGAAGTGACTTAGCAGCAGCAGCAGAGAAAGAAATTTCTCTCTCAGCTTTCTGTAGCACTACACAAGTTTAAGTACTTTTTAAAATAGAATGATGGAAGTTTTAAAAAAGTAAGAAATAAAGAAAAATAGTCAGAAAATTATTTCCCAAATTAGCACCCTAGCTTCTGTTTAAAAGCTCTAAGGTTTTTAAATCAATGTCAGACATTAAAAGGCATTCCACAGTTGCACTCACAGAGGCTAAATATTGTGAAATATTAGAAAGTCACTTGGATCAATGGTCACATCTAATTAAATGAGGGTCAATGAAACAAGAATTGAACAGTAAATTTTTGTTTCACTTTCTAGATATAAATAATATCAAACATTGGGGCTTCCCTGATAGCTCTTATAATGCAGGAGACCCTGGTTTGATTCCTGGGTTTGCAAGATCCACTGGAGAAGGGATAGGCCAACCATTCCAGTATTGTTGGGCTTCCCTTGTGGCTCAACTGGTAAAGAATCCCCCTGCCATGTGGGAGACCTGGGTTCGACTCCCTGGAGGAAGGAAAGGCTACCCACTCCAGTATTCTGGCCAGTATCAAACATAACCATGCTGACCTGCATTGAAAATTTAAGCATGTAAAAACATGACCTCATTCAATTTACTTCCAAAAGTTTCAATTTGCACCCTTTATTAGTCAGTGAACATTTTCATGTGTATCAAAAAGTTTGTCTGCAGACAAGGTGAATGGATAAAGAAGTTGTGGTACATATATACAATGGAATATTACTAAGTCATAAAAAAGAATGAATTTGAGTCAATTCAGTTGAGGTGGATGAACCTAGAGGCTGTTGTACAGAGTGAAGTATGTCAGAAAGAGAAAAAAAATATCATATATTACCACATATATGTGTAATCTAGAAAAATGGTACTGACGAACCTATTTGCAGGGCAGGAATAGAGACACAGATGTAGAGAATGAACTTGTAAACACAGCAGGGACAGGAGAAGGTGGGACTGAAAAAGATACATATTACCATCTATCAGATAGTTGGGAAGTTGCTATATAACACAGGGGGCTCAGATTGGTATTCTGTGACAATCTATAGGGGTAAGACAAGGGGGTGGGAGGGAGGCTCAAAAGCAGGGGATGTGTGTATACATGTAGCTTATGCATGCTATATGGCAGAAATCAGCACAACACTATAAAACAATTATTCTCCAATTAAATTAAAAACTTAAAAAGTAGCTGACTAGATCATAGGATGTTTGCTTTGGATTGAAACTAGATGTCCTGTTTGGGCATCCCATCATATTTGAATGATGGAAAATCACAACCAGGAAGAATTTTAGAAAGTCCCTTGGATCCTCACATATGGATGACCAAAGGGTCTTCAGCCATATTTTGTTTGCCCAAGTAATGTATTAAATTGATTAATTCCAACAGTTCATTTAAAATAAGAATTTGTGGCTTATTTTGGGCAAAATGGGTGATACCAAGTTTGACTCCTTGGGTATTGGTAGATGAGAGCTATCAACTGGTCCCATGAGTTAGGGCATATTCTTTTTAGTTTGCCAGATTCTCCACCAATCCCAATGGTCTAACTTCTGGGACTACTTCACTTGTTTATATTGCTTACATGATCTCTTTAGGTTTTGAGTTATGAATCTATGTTTTAAATTCATGCTCTCATTTTGCAAATGAAAAAAGTGGCATGGAACCTGGCTGATTTTTCTAAACTCTGGTTCTAGATCTGAAAGAGTTCCAAGTGGAACTCAGATCTCAAGAGCTCTGTCTTGCTGTTTTTCCGTTGGACCAGGGAGGCAACTGGCTTTTTCTCTATCTCTTAGGGTAATTTTGGGGGGCAGAAGAGATTTTTACAGGGAGAATATATAGTTCACTCTCTTGCTGCACAGCTGTTTCCAAGCAACTGACAGATGAATGGATGGAATAAGACTAAAACAAACAAAAAATAACAAACAAAATAGATGAGGAGGGGGGAATAACCAAAGGTAATAATAATAACTGCCACTGATTGAAGATTTGATATATGCCAAGCCTTATTTAAAATTCTTTATATGTATCAAGTAATCCTCCCAACACACCTATTATCAGGACCACCACTTTTCAGATGAGGAAATCCAGGAGCAGGAGGTTGAGCAACTTGCCCAAAGTTGCACAGCTGCTGGAAGGTAGAGCGAGGAATTGAGCAAGGCAGTCAGCCGGGCTCTGGCCATCACAATGTTTTGCTTCTCTGCACACATCTCTGCTTACACTCTGGGTGCTTTTTCCTCACGTATTTTCTTCTCTTTTCCCTCCACACTTAACTCATCTCAAGAATACTGATATTGGAATCCCCACGTGGCCTCTCTCCATCTTGCCAGAACCTGAGCCCCTGTGCTTGTGCTCGGTTGCTTTGGGCATGTTGGACTGTTCGCAACCCTGTGGACTATAGCCTACCTGGCACCCCTGTCTATGAGAGTCTCCAGGCCAGAATATTGGATGGGCAGCCACACCAAGATCTCCTCTAGGAGATCTTCCTGGCCCAGGGATCAAACCAAGGTCTCCCATGTTTCCTGAATTGGCAGGCAGATTCTTTACCACTGGGTCATCTGGGAATCCCACCTGAACCCCCATCATCTCCTATTTAAGCCTGCTACAGACTTACTTTCAACTCCTTTTATTCCTATTTCCTGGATTTTTTTTTAAATAATTTTGCATCACAGCTACACTGGTCCTCATAGATCTTATATTCAGGCATCTCTGAAACTCTCCTGATCTGTAAATGCCAGGATGTTTGTTGCTACTCTTACTTCTGTCTGTTATACTTGGAAAATTTGATGAAAATTTAGGGACCTATTTCTGAGATTATATTGGCATTATGTCTAAAAATTCAAAGATTTTTAAAGATTTTTTTTCACTTATGATGATATTAATTAGACCATGGCTGGCTCCTTCACTCCAGTCTTGGGATATAAAGTGGACAGGCTGACTAAAGATCCATCTAGTCAAAGCTATGGTTTTTCCTGTGGTCATGTATGAATGTGAGAGTTGGATTATAAAGAAAGCTGAGCGCCAAAGAATTGATGCTTTTGAAATGTGGTGTTGGAGAAGACTCTTGAGAGTCCCTTGGAGTGCAAGGAGATGCAACCACGCCATCCTAAAGGAAATCAGTCTTGAATATTCATTAGAAGGACTGATGCTGAAGCTGAAGCTCCAATATTTCAGCCACCTGATGTGAAGAGCTGACTCATTGGAAAAGACCCTGATACTGGGAAAGATGCATCACCGACTTCATGGACATGAGTTTGAGTAAGCTCCAGGAGTTGGTGATAGACAGGAAAGCCTGGTGTGCTGCAGTCTATGGGGTAGCAGATTTGGACACAACTGAGAGAATGAACTGACCTGAATTATATTAAAAATATAGTACAGCATTACCATGTTCATGAATTTAGATGATACATTTGTGGTAAGTGACCTAGCAGCTTGAGTTCTCCAAGTAACATGGGGGGATGGGCTTGTAATATTGATTATACATTTGACTTCCCAGGAGGGGTGGGCAACACCATTAATCAAAGGACAGTTTAATAAACTCCTTGGGAGAAGGGCTATGGCTTCATTATTTAAAAATTGAGTGAAGACAGCTGTAGTTGAACTTTTATAGGCACTAATCCAAATGAATCATCTGGCTAAGTCAGGAAATTATTCCTTGTATTTTACAACTAATATGCCAATTTATTAATTTTCAAGTTCACATAAATCCCACTGAGCTCAGTTTCAGCTCAGAACTGATCTGCAGAATAACACCCCATGAAAGTCAGGTTTTAATTTGAGCTGTGGTAGCTCAATTTGCAAGAGGATAATTGCATATCATTTTCTGCAAGCTAGAAGAAGCTTCTGACTTTAATAAAAAGTAAAAGCCACACATTTTTTCCATATAAGGAAAAAGACACCTCCCCAAAAAAACTAGAAAAGGCTAATGCACATTATGTATAAATAAACTTTTCAACCTACAATTAATCTATATTAAAGTTCCCTCTAATTTTCTATCAGATGTATTGAATTCTCAGTTTCTTTCCAAAGCTATAGTAACAAGAAATAAGTGGAAAACAGATATAACTTTAATTAAAAGGCATTTCTAGAAATGCAGAAATTAAGGCTGATTTGATTTCTCATGTTGGAAAAAAATTGCTTTTTATCATTTGTACTATGCACTTTCAAATCAGTTATGTTGGAACTTTGCTATTCTTTAAGAAAAATAGGATTGTTTCCAATATGAGAGTATTGCATGGAGTGGCCCCCTACATTTTTGGCAGCAGGGAACCATTTTATGGAAGACAGTTTTTTCAAAGACAGGGTCGGGGATGGTTTCAGGATGATTCAAGTTCCTTACGTCTATTGTGCACTTTATTTCTTTTATTACTATTACATCAGCTCCATCTCAAATCATCAGGTATTAGATCCCGGAGGTGGGGGACCCCTGGATTATACCATACCCTGAGACCTGAAATCAAATCAGGGTTGGAATGCACATAACTTTTGCTTGGTTCAAAGGATATAGATAATTGATACATGTCCACAATGCATGGAAGTCCTAGCAGGCAAACCTATTTCCTCTGGCTTTATATCGGATTCTGTCTGTCACTGAAAGAGTCATTCAGGGTTACTTCCATTGTGTAAACCTTGAAAGAGTTCAGCGTCTCAAGGGTGTTAACAGGAAAAAAACAACAACAAACATCTGGAGGTTTTCTGACAGTGAAAGTGTTGGTTGCTCAGTCGCATCCAACTCTTTGTGACCCCATGGACTTTAGCCCGCCAGGCTCCTCTGTCCATGGAATTCTCCAGACAAGAACACTGGAGTGGGTTGCCACTCCCTTCTCCAGGGGATCCCCCCTACCCAGGGGTCAAACCCAGATCTCCTGCATTGCAGGTGGACTGTTTACCTTCTGAGCCACCAGGGAAGCCCAGTAATTTCTGACAGTACTTTAGGGCAATAGTCAATCCTCGAGTGGTGAGAGTCATTTCCTAAATGATTTACTAAGTATCTATGTGTATAAAAGGATGATTCCTTCTATAACAGATCACATACAGTGTTTTGCCTTCAGGAATGTATGCCTCACTCACATTCCTATAGGTTTCTTGAGAGGAAAGGAAAAAGACGAAGCACATGGCAAATGCACACAAGCACTTATGGAAGTGTGTTCTGGATGTGAATGCCATCCTCTGTCGATGTGCCAGGGGACTTGGGTTGAGAGCTAATACTGTCAGGTGTGCCTTGAAATCCTTGCATTCCATGCTTCCCTCCATCAACATGAAATCTGGTGGCTGTGCTTGATAAGGCCTGGTGTCAGCTCTGAAAAGGCAATACCTTCTTCCTGGTACCTCAGCTGAGTAGCTGCGTCATGAACAAAGGGAAGAAACTATGCGCATAAAAGGGGATAGAAAACTAGTCCCCCTGCTCTTGTTCTTCACTTTATTTAAGAATAAAGAGGGATTGTGAGGTGATAAACAGGTGGACTAGGTTAATGGAAGAACAAAGAAACAGAATTTGTCTGATGGAGAAATGCAGTCTCAATCAGATATTTGGGCTTTGGACAAGAGTATGAGGACAAGGGCTCACTGTGAATCTCTGTGAACGTCTACAGGCATGGACAAGAGGAATCTGCTCTGGCATGAGTACTATATTCTACTTTTACTAGTTTATTACAGCCCTCGACTATTTTTAAAATTGTCCAATCTTGAAAACGTCCACTCCTTTTCCAATAGTTTGCCAAGTGACTAAAAAGGATGTTGATTTCTCTGTGTGTGTGTGTGTGTGCTCAATCGTATCTGACTCTTTGTTACCATATGGACTATAGCCAGCCAGGCTCCTCTGTCCCTGGGATTCTCCAGGCCAGAAAACTGCAGTGGGCTGCCATTTCCTACTTCAGGGGATCTTACAGACCCAGGGATCAAACCCATGTCTCTTGCTCTTCCTGCTTTGGCAGGCAGATACTTTACCACTGTGCCGGCTGGGAAGCCCCAAATCACCCATTAGACTTCGCTGGGTCTTGGTTGCAACATGTGGGATCTAGCTGCCTGATGAGGGATTGAACCCTAGACCCCTGCATTGGGAACTCGGAGCCTTAGCCACTGGATCAGCAGGGAAGTCCCTTCCCCGATTTTATTCTAGAACAAAAATGGATCTATCATTACTACTTATTCTGGGATGACTAAAATGTAAAAGAATTTTTCAGAAAATAGAATAACAGAATTTCAGCCTTAGATTTGTAATGGCTCCCAGTGATAATATAGATTTCTACTTTTAAAGTGGAAGAAGGCAAGGCTCAGACAGGTGAAAAAAAACTGCCAAAGGCTTTCAAGTTAGTGTGAGCTTCCATCTGAAGCTCTGCCCACTGCAGGCAAATACTCTCTTCCTTCCATTATCCTGCGTTTCCTAGTTGACACAATGCAATGGTGCTAAAGCTCTATTAATATTTACTCATGAAGTTCCAAGTTAGCAAATTTAATTAGTGAGCAAACGCTAAATATATGTTTTAATTTTGTTGTCAGAACAAAGGCAGACTCTATCCTGATTTAATTTTCCTTATATCTTTCACATTTCAGTCAACCAAAATAAATGAAGTGTTACTATGAAATATGTTACAGCAACAGCTTCAGTATCTTTGAAAATGTGCATATTTTCTATCTAGCTAGAAAGAGGAATCTCTAAAGGCAAACCGTTTCAAGTTTAAGGAAACAGGGTAAACAACCCATGGTGGCTACTATAATTTAATTTCAAAGCAAATGTTGACAAGGAATGTATAAATTTGGAGTTTTTAAAGGCAGCACTGGTGTTACCATGCAAATCATGTTAACAAACCACTACAATTCATCTCATGTGACCTTTTAGGCCATGTGCATAACAAATGATACAAAATAATACACACAGTAACATAAAACAGTAGCAAAATATTATTATTAAAAACATTCCTGATGGGATGATACAGGGTAGTGACTAAAAGGGTAAGTTTTGGAGTCATACACACCCAGTCCTATCACTTACTACACTTAAGTAGCTTACTTAAGTAACTTACTAAGTTACTAGAGTTACAAAAGTTACAACTATTGTCCTTTACTGGGTTGAATTTAGCATGTTACTTAGCCTCTGAGCCTCAGTTTCCTACAAGTAAATTGCAACTTGAGATTCCTACCTCACATTTGATTGTAAGAGTTAATATAAGTAATATGGAGACTGTATATACTATCTGAAAACACATCACAAATTTGAGATGCTAAGTGCATGAATGGGCTTCCCAAGTGGCTCAAACATAAAGGATCCATCTGCCAGTGTAAGAGAAGCAGGTTCGATTGCCGGGTCAGGAAGATCCCCTGGAAAAGGAAATGACAACCCACTCCAGTATTCTTGTCTGGAAAATCTCATGGTCAGAGGAGCCTGGTGGGCTACAGTCCACGGGGTCACAAAGAGTTGGACACAACTTAGTGACTAAACAACAACAAGTGCATGAATGTCCTCATCAGAACACTTGGTATTACTTGACTCTTCACTTCCTTGGTCATTCTTATATGAGGGTAAATTTTCTACTTCTGCTTTAAAATTTTCCTCTATGTCACAAAATACAAAGGAGCTGGTAATGAAAAACTAGATCTTTCATAAATCAAATACTACCTTTGTATTTCAATATTCAAAAGAAGTTATTTATCTACCCCCATGAATGCCCAGTACCAAAAAGATTGATAATCCTCTTGAGCTATTCGAGTCACACATGTGGGCACAAAGGAAATAAAAGGGTCAGTTTATAAAAGCAGTAATTATTTGGAAGGACAAATCTGTGCTGTCTCTGGTGGAGCATTAGCTCAGCTGGCTGTCAAGTTTAGGGACTGTAAGGTATTGTATTTACTTTCAGGACCAACTGAAATTCTGAGCTTGAATTGAAGAAAGACTATGTGGAATAGCTAACTTTGGGGAGTTAGTTCTGTCAAGCTTCCTCTCAGAAAATGCACTTTTGTACTAAACCTTGAAAGAACCAGAGATTTTGGTGTAGAAAGCTGAGTTGGCATTCTAGCACTACCACCTATTGACTAGAACCATGAATAACATCATAGTCGTTCTTCAATTCAAGGGCAGAATTTCAGTTGGCCCTGCAAGTAAACACAATGTCTTACAGCCTATGAAATGGGTATACTGCCAGGTCCTGCCTACCTGGCAGTTTTTTTTTTTTTGTTTCTATTAAATGGTAGTTTTAATGATACAGAATTTTATTATTTTCTGTTGACTAATCATGATACACTGGTATTAAGTGAATAATAGTTACATAATCATAATAGTAAAAGATGTTTATCAGTTTCACTACCTATTAGTTTTATACTGAGATTGAACAAAGTTATGCATATGATAGCAGCTTGCTATAGACAAATCAAGGATTTAATGATTGGCAGCAATGGGTTTAATTCTCAATTACAAACTATGTAACTTTTTCAGCAAGTTTCTTAATTTTCCTGAGCTTCAATTTCCCTTAATGGAGATTATAATGCCTATTAGTCAAGATTGTTGTGAGGATTTAATGATACCATGTGTGAAAAGCTTGCAACAAAAAATCCTGTCTGATACTTATCAATACAATATTTTGTGTGGATGTTAGTAACAAATATTTATTGGAGTATTTATTTAAATTCATTTGATATAAATTTAAATTTTTGTGGATTAAAATGGAAAATTATCTAAATTTCAAACCAAAGAAGAATAGTTAAATGTCCATACATTCACAGGATAGACTACATAACAGGTATGACTAATATTGTTATTATCATGGAAAGATATTTGCCATATATCAGTGGGGCATGAAGAACATAAAGAAAAGTATTAATATATGGAATTATCAATTTTTTTCAATAAAACTTATTTGGAAAAATACATCTAAAAAGTTTAGTGAATTTATGGGTAAGTTTTGTTTTATGGGTTTTTTATTTTCTCTTCTGGCATATCTGTATTTTCTAATAATACAATAATGTCACATTCAGTTACCAAAATAAATATTAAAATGTTAAATGAAAATAAGGATGATAAAACTGACCTCCTTCAGCTGAACATATGACAACAATTTGACTGAAGGGTCCATCCCCTTTATTGTTATAAACGCCAACCTTCACTTCAAAGGGGGTAAGAGGAGGGACACTTTCATCTCGATAGATGAATTTTGAAGCATCAGAGGATGTCACCATTTTTTCCTTCCAGCCACGTGTTCCATTGGGCCTGAAAGCCACAATATAGCCAAAGCCTTCCCCATTCTGAAACTCTTCAGATACTGGCTAGAGAAGAAAAATACAATTAATTATCAGCAAAATAACTGGTCAAAAAAACTATTTATTTCAGTCTTTAACTTTTTAAAATTATAGATAACTAGAATAAAAGAGATTCTCCAAACTTTCTAGTACATTGAAAGCCAATGTAGCATAATCACTTGGCAGTTGTTGCAAATTTAAAAGGCTTTAAAGGTAAAAGTTAAAAAATTAAATGGTATCAGTTGATAATTAAGAAAATTATCAAGAGTATTGAAAACTCCTGAAGTGAGACAACTTTACTCCAATTAGTCATGTACATGAAGCAAAGGTCCTTGAAGTCCACACTAGAATTTAACATGTTGGTGAAAATTGTCATATGGTCTGGTGGTTGGGAAAATCTTGTCACTGGTAATGCTCTGCAGAGGTCTTTGGTCAGAAAATTTAGGAGAAATTAATGTAAGACCTTTCGTTTTTCTTTTTTTAGTATTTTTCTTAATTACTTTTGTGCTTTACTAACATATGAAATATTAAAATAATTAGAATACAGTATATGCTCGAGAAGCTTGTACTATATGATTTATATTTAAATTCTTTAATTTTTATTTTTTTGGTCACATGGCCTCATAAACCAGATCATAGCTCCCCAATCCATGTCCTCTTTAGTGGAAGACTGGAGCCCTAACCACTGGACTGCAAGAGAATTCCCACATTTAAATTTGTTAAATAGGCATGAATTGCATTGTGCAATTGTGATTAACTAGTTAGTCAATGGAGCAGTTACCAACCATTGCCTAGGACAATGTTTGACAAATAGATATCCAATAGACAGTGGCTCAGCAGTAAAGAATCTGCCGGCAATGCAGGAGTCTCAAGAGCTGAAAGTTTGATCCCTGAGTCAGAAAGATCCCCCAGAGGAGGCATGGTTACCCACTTTAGTATTCTTTCCTGGAGAACCCCATGGACAGAGGAGCCTACAGTCAGAGTTGGACACGACTCAAGCAACTTAACACACACAAATATTTGTTACTTTATAAAAAATTTTTGATTTGAGGAAAAACTATGTGTTGAATGGAGGAAAAGAGACAAAATCTATCATTTCAAAGTATTATATACTAAATGTTTATATCCTCTCCCCCACCCTCACCCCACCAGCTTATGTGATAATTCCTAACCCCCCATGTGATTGCATTAGGAGATGGATTTGGGGTAGGTGATTTAGTTATGAGGATGGAATACTCATGAGTCAGATTAGTGCCCTAATAATAGAGACTCTAGAGAGCTCTTCTGACCCTCTGCCAGATGAGGACACAGTGAGAAGATGGTGCTATAAGCACCAGGAAGTAGGCCTTCACTAGACCTTAACCCACCTGTGCCTTCTAGAACTGGACTTCCAGCATCCAAAACTGTGAGAAATAAATTTCTGTTGTTTATAAGCCACCCAGTCTATGGCATTTTTGTTACAGTAGCCCAAGCTGAGTAAGACACAAAACTGACAGGGAAGGCAATTCCCTGTCAGAGAGATATGATCTCAGTGAAGGTCAGGAATTGGGAAGTTAATACCTCTGCAGAAATCAAAAGCAAGACATAAAATTTAATTGAAGAAGAAGAGAATGAACAGAGAAACAGGTCAGAGGATGTGCTCTTGGAAGATGTACTAAGGGGAAAGAAGTTTTTCTGTCTATTTTTGTACATTCTTTCATTGTTCTTTGAGATGGTCAGGGATTAGTTCAGTTTTCTCCAATAGGCACTTCCATCTCCACTTTCTAAGGCATTGATCTGTGATCTACAAAGCTATATTTGATAATAGAGTAAGTTAACATCAGAGGAGGAAAGTGGCTTTATGTAAAATAAATGTACCTCTCACAGGCTTTCACCCCTACTCCTTTCCTCTGACAGAAGGAATTTTGGAGGTCAGATGATGATGGATACAAAAGAACAAGGATTTTGTTATAAAAATCCCAATTCTACTGTTTCTCAGGAAATTACTCAAACTGTGTATCAGTTTCATCATTTAGAAAACAGAGAAATCACCACTAGTGGGATTATTGTATGGGATAAATGAGATATCTCAGGCTCGACTCCAGAAAAACCTCAGTGGTTTTAGCCCACAAAATGTCAACTGTGAAGTAATCAAACATTAAACTAAGCCAAACAAGCATCTAAACTAATTTGAGAGGACATATTTTAATTATTCAAACTTTATTCTAAGAAAGGTCATATGACAGGATGGGACTTTAGACTTTGTATGAAAGGGTCACATTGGAAATATTCATGTAAGTAATTGATGCTGAAAGTGTTTTGTAATCTCATTTGTAATCTCAAACAAAAATTACACAGTTACTCTGTACCAGGTACTCATACCCTATGTATAGCTTTCTATTTAAGGAATCAACACGTCCTGACATCTGAGTGGGCTTTCTTACCTCCCAGGCGATGACCAACTCGTGCCTTCTTCCACTTCTTCCACTTACATTGGTAGGTGCTGTCTTTGGAACTGTGGTTAAAAATGGGCCATGAGTGAGGAAAATGCACACTTTAAGTGTCCCTACAATAAGAATGCATCATAATTCTACCTGGTTGGGTAACATTTCCAAATAAACAGATCAAAATTTGTTTGAAGTCAGGTTGGTCTTATTCAATATTAAAACAAAATGTTTGTGATGGATACCCTGCTTTCAAATCTCTGTGGGAGAGTTTGGCATATATTTTTCATGGCCATATACTGCATCTCCAAACTAATTATTCTCTTGTAAATGTTCTCTGGTTTATAAGGTCCAAATCATAATTAACACTACAGTCAAGGACATCTACTAATGATAAGTTTCATGGTACACATTTTTTTTCCTTTCTAATCATGTGAATCTTCTGTGATCCAGGGCTTGCAGAGCCCCTGGAAACTCCACAGGTAGACGTTAGCCTTAAGACTTTTCTAGAACTCCCAGGAAGCTCCAGTGTAAAGAATTTCTTCCCCCGGCTAAAAACTAGTATTTATTCTTCTTCTTTTTTTTTTTTTCATGGAAAATGCCAATTATAGTTTATTTTGACAGGTAAATACAGTTCCTTTTCTTCTTTAATATTTTTATGAGAGTGGAGACCTAGGTTCAAACCCTGGGTTGGGAAGATCCCCTGGAGGAGGGCATGGCAACCCACTCCAGTATTCTTGCCTGGAGAATTCCATGGCAGAGGAACCTGGCAGACTACAGTCTATGGGGTCGCAAGGAGTTGGACAGGACTGAGCAACTAAGCACACATAGCTTATTTACAATATTCTGTCAGTTTCAGGTATATTGCAAAGTGAATCTGTTATACATAAACATATATTCAGTCTTTTTAAGATTCTTTTCCCATTACAGAGTGGTGAGTAGAGCACCTGTGGGATATAACAGGTTCTTACAAAGAAATCTTAGCAATAGTTCCCTGGAGTGAGAACCTATTTAAATGATTACATATTACAAAAAAAAAAAGGCTATAAGACTGAATCTCTCTGAAAAATGAAAAATATATAGATACTTGGCAAAACTTTTACAAATGTGTAATTATTAAAATAATAAATGTGTCAAAGAAATAAATTTCCCCTTCACTGCACCAAACCACAAAATATGTTTGTAGTTGAAAGGGAATATTATCAAAGGAATAACTGTTAAATGAAGAAAATTATTAAAAGAAAGCCTTTTCCAGGCTATGAGACTGCATTAGCAACGTTACACTTCAGTGTTACCTTTATATCTCAACATATAGTTTTTAAATGATCTTGATATACTAATAAACAATACATTAACTTTCATAAATTACCTACTTGGATGAAAGGGTTTTAATTACTGGCAGATATTCACACAACATTTTGTATACTAGAAAAACTGATGTAGAATTTACATACTACATCTACTAGGAGAAGGCAATGGCACCCCACTCCAGTACTCTTGCCTGGAGAAACCCAGGGACGGGGGAGCCTGGTGGGCTGCCGTGTGTGGGGCCACGCAGAGTCGGACACGACTGAAGCGACTTAGCAGCAGTAGTAGTAGTGATAGTAGAAAGGAAAAAACAGTTCTCCCTGGTCCATGCAGGTGGGAAGGAGCACTATTATTGCGTCTGTTGGATAAAATGACCTTTAGTCACCAGGGGCCCAATTTCATTTCCTAGGCCATGTTCTCCATGAATGTCAGTTCTTGCCTTGTTCATGTAGAAGGATATATACAGAAGCAGTGACCAATCTTTCTTTCTTCTTTTACAGCTACATACATGTCAAAAATTATTCACATGTGGAGTTCACACTCATGTACTCCCTCAGAATTATATGGAACTAGATACCCCTTTGCCTCTCAGTCAGGAAATTACAAGTGATTCAACTAAGAAAAATGATGGCATTGGAGCAATAGCAGTAAATACATCCTGATTTATATGAAGAACAGGCAGATGGCTTGAGTTTTTTACTAATAGTCAAAAGTTATTGTTGCATGTAACAACTTATGACATGGCAGTGTGCCTTGATACCAGGTCTCCAAATCACTGTTATACAGTACTAATTCAAAATTCTTTTTTTTCTGGTGTATGGTATGGATAAGGCACACAAGAAAAAAACTGGTTTAACTGTATGTGTAAAAGGGCAGGGATACACAATTTCAAATATACATCAGTGGATAGTGTCAGAGTTCTGAATACTGTGACCATCAATTCACAGTCAAATAAACTGCGTGAACAAGTTAATTTGTTGATATTGTGCCACTATGGCTTCTCTTAGTGCTATTTGTTTATAAAAAATAAAAAGTTATCCACATACAAATGTTTCACATTCATCTCTGACAATTAATAGCTAAATAATATTCAACTAATAGCTACCAGAGCCACCTACTTCATCTATTATATTGGAATTACTTATTTATACCCTAAATTTAGGATCTCGAATGTTTTTCTTTGAAGATACTCTCCCCACAAGCATGGATTTTGTGGAAAGACTTGGCACTGAAAGTCCTTTTCTGTTTTATTTAGCCCTCAGACATCATCTAAAAAGAGAATGCTTGGAACCTCTAGCTTACGGTTTGAAAGCAGGCTGTACACTCTTTTGTGAATATTTCTTGAAGTTCATTAAAGAAACATGAGTAGGATAAAATACAAGTGATGGTTTGATGTCAAAACTTTCTTCTTTTGGTAGTATTGTCCCATAGTCTATTAATGCTTTTGTTTTTTAGAAAACATATTGAGAGTTTTCAAAGATTTTAACTTTTTGAGTTAAAAAAAAAAAAAAGAAACTAATGAAAAGTGTGGTGAAAATTTCCACTTTGAGGAACCAAGAAAGCAACATTTAATTTGCTTTTGTATGGGAAATGTCCTTGTCAAATTATTCATAATTGACCTAGATTTTGTAAAATTTATTTTATCATATAAAATTAGTTTTTGAAGTCTTCCTATTGCTATCAGTTTCTTTTAAGGTAGTGAAATGAAAGTCACTCAGTAGTGTCTGACTCTTTGCCTGCCAGGCTCCTCTGTCCATGGAATTCTCCAGGCAAGAATATTGGAGTGGGTAACTATTCACTTCTCCAGGGGATCTTCCCAACCCAGGGATCAAAGCCAAGTCTCCCACATTGCAGTTGGATTCTCTACCATCTCAGCTACCAGAGAAACCCATATTCAGCTTCATGTTAAGTAAGTTTATCCAATTTGAATGTATAATGAAAGTGAAAGCCACTCAGTCATGTCCGACTCTTTGCAATGCCATAGACTACACAGTCCATGGAATTCTCCAGGCCAGAATACTGCAGTGGGTAGCCTTTCCCTTCTCCAGGGGATCTTGCACCCAGGTCTCCCACATTGCAGGTGGATTCTTTACCAGATGAGCCACAAGAGAAGCCCTTTAATGTATAATAAATGATACAAAAAAGGCATTATAGAGCATTGTGTTTTAATAGTTTATGTATAAGTATGTAAGTTATAAGTTATGTATAAGTGTATAAGTTAGTGTATAAGCATGAACTGTTCTTTCTACAACAGGCTTGCTCGATATAATAGGAAATAGTAACAGAAAATAGTAACTGAAATGGTAACAGAAAACTTGAGGCTTTAAAGACAGGGAAATAACCTAAATGTCCATTGATCGATGAATGGATAAAAAATATATAGTGTATTATAATACAATGAGATACTATTCAGCCATACAAAGAAAGTAACCTGACCATTTGAGACAACATGGATGGACATGGAGGGCAGTGCATTAAGTGAAATAAGCTAGACGGGATGACAAACATTGTACGATCTCACTTACACATGGAATCTTAAAAAAAAATGGCACTGGTAGGAACAGGGAATGAATTGGTGATCGCCAGAGGTGAGGATAGGGGTTGAGGAAACGGGCAAATGTGGTACAAAGGTACAAACTTCCGGATACAAGACAAATAAGTTCTGGGAAGACATGGTGACTACAGTTAACAATACTGTTATCATATATTTGAATATTGCTGAGAACATATCTTAAAAGTTCTCATCATAAGGGAAAACATAACTGTGTGAGGTGATTAATATTAACTAAATTTATTATGATAATCATATTGTAATATACAAATATATAAAATCATTATGTTGTTCACTTTTAATATAGTGTTATATATCAATTATATCTCAATAAAACTGGAAAAACAAACAAAAAAGAAAACCTCAGGCTTTAATAGATACAACTCAGGCAGTGTGTTCGGCTGTCAGGATCAGTGTTTGAAATGAGCACTCTGATTCTAATTAGCTTAAATTTCCTAATTACATGCAGATGATCAGTGGAACCCACGTTCATTCATTTCTTTTTCAAGTTGATGGCACACAGTTATTATCTCTGCAGTCGACACTTTGGAGTCCACTGATTTTAATTATATCCTTTATTTATAAAACAACATGCTTATGATATGTAGAGATATGCCTTAATCTTTCAGAGTCCTTCTGTTGTGAAAGTTCTATAATTCTTGTTAGAAGCAAAAAATTAATATGATCAAACATGTAATGAATGCTTTCATTGAGTTCAGAGAAATACACATTTACTTAAAACCAAATATATTTAAATATAGTCAAATTCTGATTTAGATCTATGCAGCTAGATTCCTCTGTCCCTCAGCTGGCTACTGATAAATGCCACTAGATTATTAGTTCAGAGACTCAAGTTTACATGCGTTGTTAATGGGTTCACTCTGGACTTCCCTGGTCACTCAAATGTTAAAGAATTTGCCTGCATTGCAGGAGACCTGGGGATTTGATCCCTGGGTTGGGAAGATTCCTTGGAGGAGGGCATGGCAACCCATTCCAGCATTCTTGCCTGGAGAATTCCATGGACTGAGGAGCCTGGTGGGCTATGGTCCATGGGGTCGCAAAGAGTCAGACACCACTGAGGGACTAACACTTTCACTTTCACTAATTTTTCTGCATTTCTTTTTGAACATTACTCTTCCATGACTGAATAATGTGATTAACACTTTTCCAACAATCTGTACATCCCTTGTAAAACATGTCTGGCATGTTAAAATGTAGACTTTTGTCCCTTACATTTGGGACATAAAATGTCCCAAACATTTTATATGTTTGATTGCAAATGCTCAGAGCAACCAAAACATATTATACTACCTTAGTTTAAGTATGCATGAAGTTAAGCTTGTGCTTCAATGAACTCTTCCTAAGTGTAGTAGTCTGAACAAAGTCTGCCACACTAAAAATATGCTTTAATTAACACTCAACTAATAAAAGAATACAGGATGAAATCATCTACCAATCTCTCTTTTTCTTCCCCTGAAAAATTTCCAAATCTACTATAGTAGATGTTTACATGGCTCATTAAATAATACAGCTTTGCTAGAGATCTGAGAGAAGTCACAAAATTAGGAGCATAATCCAGCAACTACTTTGGATGGCAAAGTGCAGAAGAAAGGAACAAAGAATAGAGGTTACTTACACGGTGAGGGTGAGGTCAGGAGAGAAATCAAGCAACAACAAAAGTGCCTACCTGAATTGAAGTCTATAACATACAAGTATTTCCATTAACTCATTATCACTTAAGCCCACTTTATTAGAAGAGTTAGAGTTTCTAAAATTTAAAAAGAAAAATCAATGGTGTTTCCTAAGGAGTTCAAATAATGCTGTTATTCCTATCAATAGTGTAGATAAAGTGGTATGTGTAAGTAGTAATAAAGTGTTCTTCTGGGACCAAGAAAGATCATAAAACCTAATAACAGTTTTACCGTTCTAGCTGGTTGGTTGAAATACTTCTTACCCTCTTTGTCCTTCAGTTTCCTCATGGAGATAATAATAGTACTTACTTTTTAAGGTTTTCAAAATTATATATCACAGTGCCTAGAAATGTAATTTATAAATTTAACTTCTATGCAGAGTTTATATCATGCAAAATGCCAGGCTGGATGAGTCACAAGCTGAAATCAAGATTGCAGAGAGAAATAGCAACAATCTCAGAATGCAGATGATACGACTCTAAGGGCAGAAAGTGAAGAGGAACTAAACAGACTCTTGGTGAGGATGAAAGAGGAGAGTGAAAGAGCTGGCTTAACACTCAACATTCAAAAAGCTAAGATCATGGCATCCAGTCCCATTACTCCATAGCAAATAGATGGGGAAAAAGTGGAAACAGCGACAGATTTTATTTTCTCAGGCCTCCAAATTACTGCAGCTGGTGACTGCAGCCATGAAATCAAAAAACACTTGCTCTTTGGAAGAAAAGCTATGACAAATGTAGACAATGTATTAAAAATCAAAAACATCACCTTGTTGACAAAGGTCCTTATAGTCAAAGCTATGGCTCTTCCAGTAGTAATGTATGGATGTGAGAGTTGGACCACAAAGAAGGATGAGTGCCAAAGAACTGATGCTTTTGAATTGTAGTGGAGAAGACTCTTGAGAGTCCCTTGGATAGCAAGAAGATCAAACTAGTCAATCCTAAAGGAAATCAATCCTGAATATTCATTGGAAGGACTGATATTGAAGCCGAAGCTCCAATACTTCGGCCACCTGATACAAAGAGCTGATTCAGTGGAAAAGACCCTGACGCTGGGAAAGATTGAAGGCAAAAAAAAAAAAAAAAAGGGGTGGCAGAGGATGAGACAGTTAGATGAGCTCCCCATGTTGGTAGGTGCCTAATATGCTACTGGAGATCAATGGAGAAATAACTCCATAAAGAATGAAGGGATGGAGCTAAAGCAAAAACAACACCCAGTTGTGGATGTGACTGGTGATAGAAGCAAGGTCTGATGCTGTAAGGAGCAATATTGTATAGGAACCTGGAATGTTAGTTCCATGAATTAAGGCAAATTGGAAGTGGTCAAACAGGAGATGGCAAGAGTGAATGTCGACATTCTAGGAATCAGCAAACTAAGATGGACTGGAATGGGTGAATTTAACTCAGATGACCATTATATCTACTACTGTGGGCAGGAATCCCTTAGAAGAAATGGAGTAGCCATCATAGTCAACAAGAGTCCGAAATGCAGTACTTGGATGTAATCTCAAAATGACAGAATGATCTCCATTCGTTTCCAAGGCAAACCATTCAATATCATGGTGATCCAAGTCTATGCCCTGACCAGTAATGCTGAAGAAGCTGAAGTTGAACGGTTCTATGAAGACATACAAGACCTTTTAGAACTAACACCCAAAAAAGATGTCCTTTTCATTATAGGGGTCTGGAATGCTAAAGTAGGAAGTCAAGAAACACCTGGAGTAACAGGCAAATTTGGAATTGGAGTACAGAATGAAGCAAGGCAAAGACTAATAGAGTTTTGCCAAGGGAATACACTGGTCATAGCAAACACCCTCTTCCAACAACACAAGAGAAGATAACTTGGGAATCATCATTTGGGGCTTAAGATTAGAATTCCAGGTTTGCCACTTACTGACTAGGTAACTTTATACAAGTTTTTAAGAGTCTCCTATTTTGTTTTCTCATCTATAAGATGGAACTAAACCTTTCTGCTTTACAGAGTTGATATAAGATTTAAATGCTATAACGCAGAGCATGTGCTCAACGTTGGACTTGGAACACGCTTCATGATTTTTGACTGGAATATAGCATGATAGGGACTAAGGAGACAGGAGAAATCTAACTTGAGTGTGTCACATTTACTCCTGGGCTGATATCCTCTCCCTGCCCTTTTGTCTTTCTTGCTCAAATATTCCAGTGCTCTTCCCTCACCTTGCTATTAATCAGAAATGGACATGCCTAACAATTACTCATGTTTCATTTAGAAAGGCATTTGTTAAAATCACCATCTCTGTTTGCAAAGTGCCTCTGAAACTGAAGATACATTTCTTGAAAACATTTTGTAGAAAAGATTTCATGATTTAAAAAAAGTGGTTTCATGATTTTAAAATACTGTCTGCTGTACTATTAGCTTCTTTTTTCCTGAATATTGAGATTTGGTCTTAGAGGTCTGTTGCTTGCTCTTAATATGATCTTCATCTTCTTTTAGTGTTACTGAGAACCATTTCTTTTATTTAATATAATTAAATTACTCAGTTGAAGAAAGCTATAATGTTCACTTAATAGTATGTTCTTTGAGATTTTCCCAATTATTTCAGTTGAATGCTTATGTTTTTTTATATCATATTTTTTTTTTTAGAAACACAGACTGGAGAGACCTTTAAAACCCTCACAGCTTTATGCCTTTCTCTGTACACTCCAGTGCCTGACAATAGTACGTAGATTTTTTAATTGCCCCTATAAATAATTCCACCTGAGTCCCATTTGGTCTGGCCGTCAAAGCCACATTAAATGCCATTTAAAAGGCCAGCCCACATGCCCCTGAGAAAACTAATTCAGCTCCATCTTACAATAGTATTTTATTGTGTTCATTCCATAACTTTTGAACTCAGTGAACTTTCCTAAGTAATTATCACAGACAAGAACTGCAAAAATAAGAATACGAACAAAGCAAGAGCCTATCAGAAGTAGAAAGATAATGTACATGGAAAGAAAATGTAGTAGGAAGCTTAACGAGTCTTTTCTGGACTTGGGATGAGACACATGTAACCTCAGATGCTAAAGTGAGGTTGCCTAGCTAAAACCACAGAACTATTAGGAAATGGAGAAACCCAATTTTCTGACCCTTTCCTATTACTCTCCTCTAGCCATCTTTGTGAGATTAGTTAGCACAAGGAATGTGTTGGAAGAGGCTGTCAGCTTAGCAGATGGATGTGCTGTGGCGTCGCCCTCCAGCCTCGGTTGTCACTAGGAGCGAAGTGGGAGTGTCATTTCCCCCTCGAGCTAAGTAACATAAGAAGCAAAACAGCTGCTGCAGAGTACAGATGCTTACTTCTCACATACCAGCTGGATGCTGTTGAGCTTCAGAATTTTGTAGGATGACCCAGTCCCACACTATGCTACTAGAGCAGAGACCAAAATAGTTTTTGAAGACATACCATACTTCTAAATCTTGGTGGATAACCCTCTTACACTGTTGGTGGGAATGCAAACTAGTACAGCCACTATGGAGAACAGTGTGGAGATTCCTTAAAAAACTGGAAATAGACCTGCCTTATGATCCAGCAATCCCACTGCTGGACATACACACTGAGGAAACCAGAAGGGAAAGAGACACGAGTACCCCAATGTTCATCGCAGCACTGTTTATAATAGCCAGGACATGGAAGCAACCTAGATGTCCATCAGCAGATGAATGGATAAGAAAGCTGTGGTACATATACACAATGGAGTATTATTCAGCCATTAAAAAGAATACATTTGAATCAGTTCTAATGAGGTGGATGAAACTGGAGCCTATTATACAGAGTGAAGTAAGCCAGAAAGAAAAACACCAATACAGTATACTAACACATATATATGGAATTTAGAAAGATGATAACAATAATCAATAACCCTGTGTACGAGACAGCAAAAGAGACACTGATGTATAGAAGTCTTATGGACTCTGTGGGAGAGGGAGAGGGTGGGAAGATTTGGGAGAATGGCATTGAAACATGTAAAATATCATGTATGAAATGAGTTGCCGGTCCAGGTTCGATGCACGATACTGGATGCTTGGGGCTGGTGCACTGGGACGACCCAGAGGGATGGAATGGGGAGGGAGGAGGGAGGAGGGTTCAGGATGGGGAACACATGTATACCTGTGGCGGATTCATTTTGATATTTGGCAAAACTAATACAGTTATGTAAAGTTTAAAAATAAAATAAAATTTAAAAAATTATATATAAATAACAGATAAAAAAAGAAAAAAAAAAAGAAAAGTGAAATAATATTGTGGGCAAAGCAGACACTACAGAAGGTAGGTTTGAATAGGCTTGCTGGGATCAGAGCTGATAAAGCTGCCTGCTAGTAGGAGATAGGATACTCTCCAAAGAACCCAAAGTACTCATGAGAGAAAGAAACAGGATGTGGACAAATGCCATCTCGTGGGGCACTCAATATTTGCTTGAGAACCACAAACTGCAACACCTGAAGTGGATGTCCACCTTCTTTTCTGACCTGGGAGTTGGAATAGAATTTGGAGGTCAGAGATTAAGTAGAAAGAAGCAAGAAAAGAGAAATCATAACCCTTTAGTCAAGCCTGCACTAGGATAGAGGGACAGAAGCATAGAACTGGATATGAGATGCAAGTTTTTATTAAGCTAAAATGGAATTCTTTAATACCTGAAAAATGAGACTGTCCTAATACCTAAAAATCTTTAGATAATACTTGGGCCTGAAGCCAGACTTGAGATGAAGCATACTGGAAAACAATGGTGGGAGAAGAATAAAACTTATTAATATGTTTAAACTCTACCAAGTTCAGCATGTTTAATAAACCAGTTACCTAGCTATAACATGATATAGTACAGAAACTGCTAAGGCTAGAAAATATATTTATCTGATTGTTTATTTGATACTCATATTTATTTGGTTGAGCATTAACCTCTTAAATGTAAGTATATATTTTCCTTGTTTGGCCAAAAATTGTTGTTTAGTTGCTCAGTCGTGTCCGACTCTTCGTGACCCCATGGAGTGTAACCTGCCAGACTCCTCTGTTGATGGGATTCTCCAGGCAAGAATATTGGAGTGGGTTGCCATTTCCTTCTCCAGGGATATTCCCAACCCAGGAATCAAACCTTGTCTCCTGCATTGGCAGGTGGACTCTGTACCGCTGAGCCACCAGGTAACCCCTCTTTGGCCAAAAATATATGTGACATTTTCCATATTAACATCCAAAGAGAATGACAGGACAGAATATAATGCAATAAGAAACTGAAAAGTTATTGAATTTGCAACAACTTGCAAGTTGTTTCATTTCCTTTTGTTATAAGAACCCCCTCCCCCTCCCCGCCCCCCCCCCCCCCCCCCCCCCCCCCGCAAAAAAAGAGGCTACATGTTGCAACAATATCACAATCCACTATGGATGAGGCTCAGTTTAGTTCAGTTCACTTCAGTCACTCAGTGGTGTCTGACTCTTTGTGACCCCATGAATTGCAGCACGCCAGGCCTCCCTGTCCATCACCAACTCCTGGAGTTCACTCAAACTCACGGGTATCGAGTCAGTGATGCCATCCAGCCATCTCATCCTCTGTCATCCCCCTTTCCTCCTGCCCCCAATCCCTCCCAGCATCAGAGTCTTTTCCAATGAGTCAACTCTTCCAAGGTACTGGAGTTTCAGCTTTAGCATCATTCCTTCCAAAGAACACCCAGGACTGATCTCCTTTAGAATGAACTGGTTGGATCTCCTTGCAGTCCAAGGGACTCTCAAGAGTCTTCTCCAACACCACAGTTCAAAAGCATCAATTCTTCGGCGCTCAGCTTTCTTCACAGTCCAACTCTCACATCCATACATGACTATTGGAAAAACCATAGCCTTGACTAGATGGACCTTTGTTGGCAAAGTAATGTCTCTGCTTTTGAATATGTTATCTAGGTTGGTCATAACTTTCCTTCCCTCAGCCGTGTCCAACTCTTTGTGACCCCATGGACTCCAGCACACCAGACCTCCCTGTCTATCACCAACTCCTGGACTTTACGCAAACTCATGTCCATTGAGTTGGTGATGCCATCCAACCATCTCATCCTGTGTTGTCCCCTTCTTCTCCTGCCTTCAATCTTTCCCTAGCTGGATAAAAAAAAAAGCAGCATAGAGAGGCCTTACATGGAGGTGAGGAGGGGCTTGCAGCAAAGACGCACTCTGTACTGTGCACCACACTTTAAAAGTCTCTCTTGACTCCCTGACCACTCAGTTGGGCTGAGAGACCAGGCTGGATGATGCAGTCTACTGTGGAGACCTCTCAACAGCATGGTGTCTTGAAGAAGCCCACTACAAGCCAAGACACTAGATGATGCTTACTATGTTGACAAACATATATTTAATCTGAAAATTTTCCTCTATATGAAAATGGCAACTCATGCATGACCACTATTGTTTAAATTTCTATTTAATAAAGTAATAATATTTAAATTCATGATAAAAAATAATATTAATAACTCGCTAGTGTTAAGCACTTACCATGTGTGCCAAGCTCTTCACCTGCATTATCTTATTTAATGCAATAGTCGAAGGGAGTAGATTGCTATATAATTTCTATTTTACAAGTGAGAAAATTGACCCCTGAACAGTGCATACAGCTTACCTATGTTTATTGCTAGTAAGTGGCAGAGAAGACCATTAATCCAGATCTGCCTAACTCTGAACCTGAAACTATTAATTATAGGTATTAAGCAGCACCTTCTTTTATTTCTTTCTCTATCAATTCATTACAACTTGAAATAAAAAAGCAAATATTGAGATTAATATCAAGAGCTTTGATAATAGAAATTTTATACAACAGAGAAAACCAAATCTTTCTAAATTTTAGGTTACATAGTGAACACAATCTTTTCTCCTTTGCGTCTATCTTTCAACAATTGCTGTTATAAATATGTAACTTACAGAATATTAAGGTTCAATTAAATAAGAGAATTGTTCAATTAAAAGAGAATTGCTGTTGCTAAATTCATATTTACATATTTTGTTATTTCTATGAGAATGTATATTTCAAATTCATTTCTTAAAGTAAGATTTTTCTCTCTTGATTATTATCTTTTTAAATGGTAGAAAAAGATTCCCACTATTCAATACAAATTTACATAGTAATTTAAAGATTGTAACCCATTTTCAAAATTAAACACAGAGTTATATCTACCCATCTCTCTCTCTCTCTGTTGCTAACTCACTAAAACTTGTAAGAAAATTGAACTATAAATAAATAAATATAAACATACATTAAAGTGTAAATATATACAGGTACACATTGCTTTTCAAAAGTTTGCTTTACAGCACTTTGTTTTATCTACATTAGTAACTGCTTCACTAACTGAAAGAAGTCTGAAGAGAGTTTCACTTCTACGAAAAAAGGTGAAAAATGAAAACTGAAATGAGAATTTCAAAGAAATTGAGCACTAAATGAAATGAAAAGTCTTCACTCGATGGCATTTTGACTTACAAAATTTTCATAGGAATGCCTTTCTTTTGTATAGCTGGGGAAACCTGTATTTGTATGACTATTTTGACATCCTAATTATAATAAGTTGACTAAACCAATTTATCTTATATTTATTGACTACTAAGAGTATTTTGATGACTATAAAATTCAAAATGTATCCTATAAGATATTGCAAAGAAAATTTAACTTTTTGGGACATGTGGACAAGAAACAATCTAAGGTAAAAATGCTTTACTAAAAGTGCTTTGGGTTTAGAATATTCTAGTAAAGAGGAGAATTTAAAGGGACATAAAGCTTTCAACTCAATATCCTGAGTGTGAGACCTTTTCTCTTCCAAGCAGCTCCATTGCTTTTCAAAGATTACTTGGTCCATTAGAACAGCGTCGTCTTTTAAAATACAGGACATGTACTCAATAGAGGCAGAGTGCATCACTTGAGAAGATGTCTCAGGATGTTGGTGTCCCTTTTAATCTGTGCTGCCTGACAAAACAGGGACAAAACTCAACACTTGGTTCAACACCATTAGTAGCTCTAGCCTTGTGTGTTACCAAAGCATAAGAAGCATAAAGTGCACAGTATAGCCTTTCTCCACTCATTTTCAGAAAAGAGTATTTCATGCATTTTCATGCTATTTCTCTTCTCTTCCATAAGATTTTAATGGACTATAGTATGTCATGTATATAGAACTCATGATAAAATGGAGAGACAGGTACTATATAATGGAAGTAGCAGCAGAAATAGATGAGGGGCAAATCTTTTAAAATGCATCATCTGAATACGATTTAGCTTGAAATGTGACAGTGTTATGTTAAAGTACTTTTTAATAGCACAAAGAGATTTATACTATTGAAAGTCTAAAAGGATTAGTCATCCCAAATGGATTATTTATTTTTGAAATGAATATTTATAGAGAGCATCTGAATTAGGCAGTAATCTTTGCCTTTGTTTAAACACAATTAACAATATGCAAAGTAAGGCAGTGCTTTTTAGAAAATATGTGAGCCTAAGTACTAATGTTGGCAGTCATTTCAATATCTGCACAGTGAGTACATAAAATGAGGAACAACTAACCTGTTATACTCTTAATTAATGAACACCTGTACACAATGAAAGCATGGCTGATTTTATGAATGCATGGAAATACAACCAAGCAATTAATGTTTAATTTAAAATTCACACTATTGAAAATGTAGCAAGAAAAAACAACTTGTAATTGGCAAAGCACAAAAGCAGAAAGTTGGATTTTTCTGTGAATGAATCTTTTCCAATGTATTAGGCTACTCTATTTTTATTTTTTTTGGTGCTTAATTTTTATATGAAAAGAATTTGAACATCTTTTAAATGATTATTCTCACTTTATGAGAATTATTGTAATTCTCACATTATGTAATGATTATTCTCACTTTCTGATTCTTTTCTTTCTTTCTGTTTTTAAAGAATGAGACAGTGTGTTTTAGAGAAAGAACCAACACTTTTGATAGTTTATTATAAACTGCATTCGATTTCTAAGAAGTCACAAGTCACATCTTTTGGTCCAATTCAATGATTGTGATACAAAATGTACGCATTTCATTCTTAGTCCCCTATGTACATGTTTCTCTGACCTCGGTCCTGGTGTGGGTGGCAGCATATAAAGGAAAGGAAACTAACAGTTATTTTTAATCTTTCAACAAAGACATAGTACCAGTGCCAGACATTGTTCAAGGTGAACAATAAAACAGTGAACAAAAAAGACAAGATTCTCACCCTTACTGTACTTATACTGTAATGATTGAGATTCATGTTATCACTGAGTGTAAAGGCATTAATGTTCCTCCCTCTTGTATCTGTAATCTACCCCCTCTTCATTTCTCTATTGTTTTAATTATTCTCATCAACATTGTTGATATTTGTGTTTGCCTAAACTAGTCCCTTACCAAATATGTTTTACATACAATTTAATAGGGTCATAAAGGATAAATCTCAATAAGACTTTGTCCAAAGTAATCAAAACTCTATTAACAACTTTTTAATTCTGCTTCTTTCAAGTATTAAACAAGATACCTTAAAATTTGTTTTTAAATAAAGCTGTTAATCTTCCTTATGTGGTCTTTATAAACATTCTGTCAGAGACACATTATTCTAAATGACTAGAAGCATGCTGGTGTTTTCTAAGTTGGTCAAGTTAAGGCAAAATTTGTCTTTTCAAAGTATAATTTATAGCAGGTCAGGTGGTGAAGGCAGCATAAAGAATTTTAAGAAAGTGCCTATAATTGGAGATAACTGCTAACACTGGAGAAAAAAAGGGTGAGCCAATCTATTCTGAATTTTTCGGACCTGCTATATTGAATGAGTACATAATTAGAAGAAGAAACTAACATCTTCACTTAACCTGAAGATAAGTGCAAGGGTTGGGGAGAAATTTAAGCATCTAGATGTTCAAGCTGGTTTTAGAAAACGCAGAGGAACCAGAGACCAAATTGCCAACATCTGCTGGATCATCGAAAAAGCAAGAGAGTTCCAGAAAAACATCTATTTCTGCTTTACTGACTATGCCAAAGCCTTTGACTGTGTGGATCACAATAAACTGTGGAAAATTCTGAAAGAGATGGGAATACCAGACCACCTGACCTGCCTCTTGAGAAATTTGTATGCAGGTCAGGAAGCAACAGTCAGAACTGGACATGGAACAACAAACTGGTTCCAAATAGGAAAAGGAGTACGTCAAGGCTGTATATGGTCACCCTGCTTATTTAACTACATCATGAGAAACGCTGGGCTGGAGGAAGCACAAGCTGGAATCAAGATTGCCTGGAGAAATATCAATAATCTCAGATATGCAGATGACACCACTCTTATGGCAGAAAGAGAAGAGGAACTAAAGAGCCTCTTGATGAAGGTGAAAGAGGAGACTGAAAAAGTTGGCTTAAAACTCAACATTCAGAAAACGAAGATCATGGCATCCAGTGCCATCACTTCATGGGAAATAGATGGGAAAACAGTGGAAACAGTGTCAGACTTTATTTTTGGGGGCTCCAAAATCACTGCGGTGACTGCGGCCATGAAATTAAAAAACGCTTACTCCTTGGAAGAAAAGTTATGACCAACCTAGATAGTATATTCAAAAGCAGAGACATTACTTTGCCAACAAAGGTCCATCTAGTCAAGGCTATGGTTTTTCCAATAGTCATGTATGGATATGAGAGTTGGACTGTGAAGAAGGCTGAGTGCAGAAGAATTGATGCTTTTAAACTGTGGTGTTGGAGAAGACTCTTGAGAGTCCCTTGGACTGGCAAGGAGATCCAACCAGTCCTTTCTGAAGGAGATCAGCCCTGGGATTTCTTTGGAGGGAATGATGCTGAAGCTGAAACTCCAGTACTTTGGCCACCTCATGCGAAGAATTGACTCATTGGAAAAGACTCTGATGCTGGGAGGGATTGGGGGCAGGAGGAGAAGGGGATGACAGAGGTTGAGATGGCTGACTCGATGGACTTGAGTCTCAGTGAACTCCGGGAGTTGGTGATGGACAGGGAGGCCTGGCGTGCTGCGATTCATGGGGTCGCGAAGAGTTGGACACGACTGAGTAATTGAACAGAACTGAACTGAACTGAGACCTGTATTTGTGGATAAAAGGAGAAAAAGTTCTGAAAACAAATAAAATGAAATTATTATCTTAAAGGAAATAGTTTTATGATGTCCAGGTAAATGAATTTGGAAAGATTACACTAAAGCAATAATGGTTAATTCAAATTGCTTTAAAAGTGATTATTTGCTGTATTACTCAAGGAACAAAAACCAGGGCTCTGTGACAACCTAGAGGAGTGGGATGGATTGGGAGGTGGGAGGGAGGTTCAAGAGGGAGGGGAAATATACATATACATGTATGACTGATCCATGTCATGTATGGCAGAAGCCAACACAATATTGTAAAGCAATTATCCTTTAATTAAAAATAAGTAAATTTTTAAAAAGCTATTAAGGAGCATACCCAATAGAATTCTGACTCTAATATTCTTACCTGCTTCATTTGTGCGGATCATTCGAGATGGAGTGCTTGGGTCTCCAGTCCCAATTGGATTGGTGGCCACCACTCTGAATTCATATTCTACCCAGGGGTTCAGCTCCACCGCCATGGCTGACTCCATGTCCCCTGTTATGATTTCTGGGACTATGGAGAGGAAGGAAATTTCATGTCATTAGGTGAACTTTATTTTCTTGGGCTCCAAAATCACTGCAAATTGTGACTGCAGCCATGAAATTAAAAGACACTTCCTCCTTGGAAGGAAAATTATGACCAATTAGACAGCATATTGCAAAGCAGAGACATTACTTTGCCGACAAACTTCCATCTAGTCAAAGCTGTGGTTTTTCAAGTAGTCACATATGGATGCGAGAGTTGGCCCATAAAGAAAGCTGAGTGCCAAAGAATTGGTATTTTTCAACTGTGGTATTGGAGAAGACTCTTGAGAGTCCCTTGAACAGCAAGGAAATCAATCCAGTCAATCCTAAAGGAAATCAGCCCTGAATATTCATTGGAAGGACTGATGTTGAAGCTGAAGCTCCAATACTTTGGCCATCTGATGCAAATAACTGATTCACTGGAAAATACCCTGATGCTGTGAGGGATTGGGGGCAGGAGAAGGGGATGACAGAGGACGAGATGGCTGGAGAACATCACTGACTCTGGACATGAGTTTGAGCAAGCTCCAGGAGTTGGTCATGGACAGGGAAGCCTGGTGTGCTGCAGTCCATGGGGTCGCAAAGAATTGGACACAACTGAGCAACTGAACTGAATTGAACTGAGGTGAACTAGAAATGCTTATATATTGCAATCAAAGATATTATGCCCTGACAGACATGACAGGCTTCTGCATATACCCTTATATCACATGGTCATGTGTCACTTCCAGTCTCATCAGTAAAACAAAAATCAGTCTTCAGAAGTAAGCAGTAGCACATGTCAAAGTCTGTTATAGTTAGAATTCTTTCATCTCATCTTTACATATAGATTGACACAACACAACTTGCCATTTTCTACACTAAAATCTTTTTTGTCAACCCTTCAACCCCAGAGAAGATGCCAACCAGTGCTCCAATTTAAGCAAACAGTTCTTGTATTTCTAGGGAAATTTCTTGAGCAGTTTGCCTCTCCCAGTTCTGCCAAACATGCTCAGCCACTTGGCAGTTCCAAGCAGTGGTTTAAGAATATATCTCTCTAATTTAAAAACTCCAGTTTGTGGTTTCCAAGTGGAAGTTCTGAACTCTCCTTGGAGTGACTTTTGTACTACATTTAGATTTTTATTAAAACATAAAACTGTGTGTCAATATAATTACCACATAATAAAGCATTTTTACCTAGTGTTTATGCTCTAGCTGGGACTGCTTTTCTTGTTCCCTCTTCTCTGCTGTCTAGGAAATATTTCTGGAAGAACATTTGTTCCAGAGGTGAAAGTGCGGAAAGTGCAAAACCTCCCTATGAAGTGCAAACATCCTCTGAATTTATAGCTGCCCTGATTTCTGTTTAAGCATGGCAGGGCAGTATTGGGGAGGGGAGAGGCTTTTGATTTGATGACGCTGTAGACTTTTACTACAAGGTGAAATAAAATGCATCTTGCATTTCCCATGAAAATCTCTCTTGAAATGCAACAAGAGAATGTTACTAAATAATCAGTTCAGTGAAAGGTGAATGCTCAGAGCATAGGCAGTGTGGGCTGCCTGACCCATCTCACAGCCCTACAGAGCTGACTTTTTAAAGCACTGAAGTGAAAACATGAAAAAAATGTCTGTCCTCTTTTGCTGCACTGGCAAATGAGCAACATCCTTGAAGTCTGAGTGGTACAGGATTAAGGCCACTGTTCAGTACACCATTTGGCAGAATTCTGAGCTGTGTCTGCCAAACATAAAGGTGGGAAGAAGAGATACCAAGACACTCAGCTCTCTCAAGACCCAAGAACAAACTGATTCACCAGTACTTGCCTTGGGTCCATCAGGACCTACTGTTTCATTGACTTCTGTTTAATGTCAGTCACTCCAAGCAACTCCAGACATAGAGGTCATCCCTCATCCTTTACTCTAATCCCTATAGAATTCTGTCTGTCTCAATTGCCATCCTTCCCTAACATTTAAATGCCTTGAACTGAACTAAACCCTTATTGCATTAGAGGAAGGATGCAAAGATAAACAAGATGCTATACCTGATCTCCACACCCTACACCCCATGCTCATAGTCTGGGTGAAAAGACCAGAGGGAACCACAATACCATGTATAGTAAACATCAAACTCATGAAAAAAAAAAACAAACCTGTGACTATGATCTTTGGAATTCATAATCCATCACTAGCAAAATCCCCATGTCCGCATCCTTCTTCCATCAACTTTCTTCGAACGTTTTACTCCAGGAGAAAACTGAGTCCCCTCTGAGGCAACTTCATGCCTCTCAAGGTGTAGCCCTCTTAAAATACTGTATAGAAGAGTAACCAGTCCAGCTCAGTTGTGTCTCTCTCCTACCCGCTCCCTTCCCCTGCCAAGGTCTCTAATACAGGCATGTAGATATTTTTCCACTTAAAAACAAAACAAAATTCTTTAAAATTTTTCTTGCCTTCCAACCTTCACCCATTCTCTATGTTTCTTTTACAGCAAAGCTTCTTGAGAGTTATTAATATTTGTCCCTTATTTGCTGTCTTCATTTATTCTCTTTTAATTCACTCTTGAAACTTCCTGAGTGGTGCAGAGGTAAAGTATCTCCCTACCAAAGCAGGAGTTGCAGGAGACATAGGTTTGATCCCTGGGTGGGGAAGATCCCCTGGAGGAGGGAATGGCTACCCACTTGAGTATTCTTAACTGGAAAATTCCATGGACAGAGGAGCCTGGTGGGCTACAGTTGATGGGGTCACAAAGAGTCAGACCTGACTGAACACACACACATACACACACACACACACACACACACACACACACACACATTCACTCTCGGACTCACTGCAGTTAGGCTCTCACCTCCAGCAATCCACCGCTCCCGTCGAGATCACCAGTGGCCTCCAATTCTAAAACACTGTGCTCACGTCTCTGTTCCTTATTTTATTTGTTCCAACATCATGCTTCGACACAGTTAATCATTCTCTGCTCTTTGAAATGCTTTTCAAAACTTCCGCTCCTCTTGTTTCCAATTATGCCTCTTCAGTCTGCGTTGCTACTTTCTTTTTATCTTCCATATGCACCACAGTTCTACTAACTGCCTTTTCTTTTTTATTGTACTCTAAGGTGATCGTATCCAGTCTCATGGTTCTAAATGCCTTCTGTATGCTGATGGCTGTAACATTTTCAGCTATGAACTTCCTCCCTAGACTCCAAATTCATATGCCCTCTAATCTATTAAACATTTCCATTTAGATAGAGTTAATCTTAATTTCCTCCCCTACTTCTGCAGTATTCCTTATTCGGTGAATGACAATTGCTATATCCCAAACTTTGAGACATCCTGTATTTCTACTTTTTTTCTCTTGTCCCACTCCAATTCAAAAGCAAATTATGACATTTCTGACTTCAGAGTGTTTTGATTTTTTCACTTCCACTTGCAGTAAGACTTCTTAAAATAGTTGTCTACATTAACTTTTCCCCCATTTTCTCTTGAGCCGATTCTTATGAGTCTTTAGTCCTTAAAATTTTACTATAACTTCTAGTATCAAGCTCATGAATGACCTCTGGTTTGTTTAAATCAATGATCAATTCTCATTCCTCATAATAGTTGCCAAATCAGAAGCATTTGACCCAGTTGATTACTTTCTCTTCCTTGCTAGATTTTATTCTTTTGTCTGTCAGGATGTCACATTTCTTTTTCCAAAACTAAATGGCTGCTTACTCTCTATATCTTTTGGTTTAATCCTTTTCCACAACCTCTTACTATTGGAATGCTTGAGGGCTCAATTTTCATACTCCTGTTTTCTTTGTTTTATGCTTATATCCTTGGAGAGTGCATTCAGTCTTATGGCATTAAATGCAACTTATATGCCAATAATTTCCTAATTTATATCTTCATTCTAAACCTCACTCTTAAACTCTAGTCTCATACATCTAGGTGCCCTTTGATCTCCCTAAAGTCCTAGTCTCCAAGTACAGTTATACAGGGGTTAGGATTTCGACATACTAATTTTGGGGAGATACAAATCAGTCCAAAACAGGCAGGTAGTGATTTAAAATATTTTAAAATTTAAATATATTTTTAATACACTTGATGTACAACACTATGTTACATTTCAGGTGTATTACATAATGATTTGACCTTTGAGTACATTCTGAAATGACTGCCATAGTATGTCTAGTAACCATGTGTCCCCAAACAAATATATTACAATATTACTAACCATACTGTTACTCTTATGCTGTATATTACATGCTTATAACTTGTTTATTTATAATTGGAGGTTTGTACCTCTTAATCTCCTTCACTTACTTTACATCCCCCAACCATAACCTTCTGATAACACCAGTCTATTCTCTATATCTAAGAATCTGTTTTCATTTTGTTTTGTTTGTTTGTTTGGTGAATTTCACATATAAGTGAGATCATGTGGTATTTGATTATTTCGTTAGCATAAGACCCACCAAACCCATCCATGTTATCAAATGGCAAGATTCCATTTTTATTATAGCTGAGCAATATTCCATTGTGTGTGTGTTTATACCAAATATTCATTATCCATCTATCAATGAACACTTAGATTGCTTCTGTATCTTGGCTATTGTAAATAATGCTTCAATGGATATTGGAATGCATACATCTTTTTGAGCTAGTGTTTTTATTTTATTTGGATAAATACCCCAAAGTAGGATTTCTGGATTGTTTAGTACTTCAATTTCTGAATTCTTTTGAGAAAGTTATCACTGTTTCCATAGTGGCTATACCAACTTACATTCCTATGAAGAGTGCACAAGATTTTCCTTTTTTCCATATGCTCATCAGCATTTCTTATTTATTGCCTTTTCACTAAAAACAATTCTCATAGGTGTGAGGTAATAGCTCATTGCAGTTTTGACATGCATTTCTCTGTGATTAGTGATGATGAGCATCTTTTCATGTGTCTGTGCCCATCTCTATGTCTTCTCTGGAAAAATGTCTATTCAGATCCTCTGCCTATTTTTTAATTAAGTTTAACATTGTTGATGATGAGTTGTATGAGTTCTTTCTATATTTTGTATATTAACCCCTTATTAGATGTATGATTTGCAAATATCTTCAAATAGTTCAATAAACTACCTTTTTGTTTTGTTGATAGTTTCCTTTGCTATGCTAAAGTTTTTAGTTTGATGTAGTCCCATTTGTTTATTTTTGCTTTTGTTGCCCTTACCTGAGAAGATAGATCCCCAAAAATATTGTCTCATGCTGAAGAGCATATTATATTTTCTTCTAGGAATTTTATGGTTTCATTTAAGTCTTTAATCCATTTAGAGTTAATTTTTTTGAATATGGTGTGAGAAAGTAGTCCAATTTGATTCTTTTGTATGAAGCTGTTCAGTTTTCCAAGCATTATTTACTGAAAAAGTTTTTCTTTCCCCATTTTAATTCTTGCATCATTTATCATAGATTAATTGACCATATGTGTATGGGTTTATTTCTGGGCTCTCATTTCCATACTATTTTGATTACTGTAGCTTGGAAGTACATTTCAAAATCAAGGAACATGATACCCCAGCTTTTTGTTTTCTTGTTCAATTGTTTAGGCTATTTGGATGTTTTGTGTTTCCATACAAATTTTAGAAGTTATTTGTTCTAGATCTATGAAAAATGCCATTGGTATTTTGATAGATACTGGATTGAATCTGTAGATTGCCTTAGGTAGTTTGGTTATTTTAACAATATTAATTCTTTCATTAAATCATTTTCTATGTATAGTATAGTATTATGTCATCTGAAAACTGAGTTTTACATACTTACCAATTTGGATTCCTTACATTTATTTTTTTGCCTAATTGTTATGGCTAGGACTTCCATAAAAGTGGTATAAGTGGCATTCTTGGTTTGTTCCTGATCTTAGAGGGAATGCTTTCAGATTTCCACCACTGAATTTTATGTTAGCTGTGGGCTTGTCATATATAGATTTTACTATGTTGAGGCATATTTCCTCTATAGCTATTTTGTTGAGAATTTTTGTCATAAATGAATGTTGAATTTTGTCAAAAGCCTTTCTGTACCTATTTTGATGATTATATGACTTCTATTCTTCAATTATTTAATGTGTTATATATCACAAGGATTGATATGGGAATATTGGATCATCTGTGCATTCCTGGTATAAATCCCACTTGATTTTGGTGTGTAATTCTATTTATGCATTGTTCAATTCAGCTTGTTAATATTATGTTGAGGATTTTTGAATGTTTTCATCAGTGATATTGGCATATATTTTTCTTTTCTGTATTTTTTTTAATCTAGTTTTAAAATCAAGGTGATGCTTCCCTCACAGAATGATTTTGGAAGTGTCTTTATCTCTCAATTTTTTGGATAGTTTGAGAAGAATGGGTGTTAACACTCCTTTAAATTTTTGGACTTCTGAGGTGGCACTAGTGGTAAAGACCTGCCAGCCAGTGCAGGAGACATAAGAGACATGGGTTTGATCCCTGGGTTGAGAGGATCCCCTGGAGGAGGGCATGGCAACCACTCCAGTATTCTTGCCTGGAGAATCTCATGAACAGAGGAACCTGGCAGGTTACAGTCCATAGGGTCACAAGAGTCAGACATAAGTGAAGTGACTTACTTAGCATGCAAGTATGAACATACATCAGCAGATCAATGCATTTTTTCTTTAAAAAAAATATTTTATTAATTTTTTGGCTCTGCAGGCTCTTAGTTTCTTGATCAGGGATCTAACCCACAGCTTCTGCACTGGAAGTGAGGACTCTTAACCACTGGACAGCCTGGGAAGTCTCCAGCCTTTAGCTATTTAGTAGTATATTGTTTACCATCCATGTGTTTGTGTTTTTTTTGCAATTTTTATCTTGTAGTTGATTTCTTATCTTAAGTCATTGTAGTTGGAAAAGTGCTCAGTATGATTTAATTCTTCAAAAATTTGTGCTGTGGTCTAGCATGTGGTTTATCCTGGCGAATAATATATGTGTGCTTCAAGAGAATGTGTTTTCTGCTATTTTGGATGGAATGCTCTGTAGATATCGATGAATCCACATGGTGTAATGTATCATTTAAGGACAGTGTTTCCTATTGATTTCCTGTCTGGAAGCTGAGTCCATTAATATAAGTAAAATCTTCAAATCCTCACTACTATTGTGTTACTGCCAAGTTTTCCTTTATTTTGCTAATATAGGCTTTATGTATACAAGTGTTCCTGTGTTGTATTTATGTATATATATATATATATTTATATTTATAATTGTTATATTTTCTTTTTGGATTGATCTCTTCAACAGTATAAAATATCTTTGTTTGTCTCTTGTTACAGTCTTTGCTTTAAAGTCTATTTTGTCTAACATAAGTGTTGATACCACAGCTTTCTTTTTGTTTCAGTGTGCATAGAATACTTTTTTCCAGTATGAAAAGGCAAAAAGTTATGACACAGAAAGATGAACTCCCCAGGTCGGTAGTGCCAAATACACTAACTGGAGAAGAGTGGAGAAATAACTCCAGAAAGAATGAAGAGGCTGAGCCAAAGCAAAAACAATGCCCAGTTGTGGATGTGACTGGTGATGGAAGTAAAGTTTGATGCTGCAAAGAACAATATTGTATAGGAATCTGGAATGTTAGGTCCATGGATCAAGGTAAATTGGAAGTGGTCAAACAGGAGATGGCAACAGTGAACATTGACATTTTAGGAATCAGCGAAATAAAATGGAGGGGAATGGGTGAATTTAACTCAGATGACCATTATACATATTACTCTGGGCAAGAATCCCTTAGAAAAAATGGACTAGCCTTCATAGTAAAAAAAAAAAAAAAATGAGTTCAAAATGCAGTACCTGGGTGCAATCTCAAAAATAACAGAATGATCCCTGTTCATTTGCAAGGCAAACCCCTCAGTATCACAGTAATCCAAGTCTATGCTCCAACCACTAACTCCAAAGAAGCTGAAGTTGAACAGTTCTATGAAGACCAACAAGACCTTCTAGAACTAACACTAAAAAAAAAAAAAAAAAAAAAAAAAAAAGATGTCTTTACAAGATAGGGGAATGGAATGCAAAAGTAGGAAGTCAAGAGATACATGGAGTAGCAGGTAAGTTTGGCCTTAGAGTACAAAATGAAGCAGGGCAAAGACTAACAGAGTTTTGCCAGGGAAATACTTTGATTATAGCAAAAACCCTCTTCCTAAAACACAAGAGATGATTTTACACATGGACATCAGCAGTTGGTCAATATCAAAATTAAACTGACTCTATTCTTTGCAGCTGAAGATGGAGAAACTTTATACAGTCAACAAAAACAAGACCAGGACCTGACTGTGGATAAGATAATGAACTTGTTATTGCAAAATTCAGGCTTAAAGAAAGTAAGGAAAACCACGAGACCATTCAGGTATGATCTAAATCAGAACTGTTATAATTATACAGTGGAAGGGACTTCCCTGGTGGCTCAGATGGTAAAGCATCTGTCTACAATGTGGGAGACCCAGGTTCGATCCCTGGTTGGGAAGATCCTCTGGAGAAGGAAATGGCAACCCACTCCACTACTCTTGCTTGGAAAATCCCATGGATGGAGGAGACTGATAGGCTACAGTCCATGGGGTTGCGAAGAGTCAGACACGACTGAGCAACTTCACTTCATACAGTGAAAGTGACAAATAGATTCAAGGGATTAGATCTGACAGACACAGTGCCTGAAGAACTATGGACAAAGGTTCATAACATTGTACAAGGGGCAGTGATCAAAATTATCCCCAAGAAAAAGAAATGCAAAAAGGTAAAGTGGTTGTCTGAGGAGGCCTTAGAAATAGCTGAGAAAAGAAGAGAAGCTAAAGGCAAAGGAGAAAAGGAAAGATATATCCATCTGAATGCACAGTTCCAAAGAATAGCAAGGAGAGATAAGAAAGCCTTTCTCAGTGATCAGTGCAAAAAAGTAGAGGGAAAAGTAAAATGGGAAAGACTAGAGATCTCTTCAAGAAAATTAGAGATACCAAAGGAATATTTCATGCAAAGATGGACACAATAAAGGACAGAAATTGTATGGACATAAAATAATCAAAATATATTACAAAGAGTTGGCAAGAATACACAGAAGAATTAAATAAAAAAGATCTTAATGACCCAGATAACCATAATGGTATGATCACTCACCTAGAGCCAAACATCTTGGAGTGTGAAGTCAAGTGGACCTTATGAAGCATCACCATGAATAAAGCTAATGGAGGTGATGGAATTCCAGCTGAGCCTTTTCAAATCATAAAAGATGATAGTATTAAAGTGCTTCACTCAATATGCCAGGAAATTTGGCAAACTCAGCAGTGACCACAGGACTGGAAAAGGTCAGTTTCCATTCCAATCCCAAAGAAAGGCAATGCCAAAGAATGTTCAAACTACCACACAATTGCACTCATCTCACATGCTAGCAGAATAATGCTCAAATTCTCCAAGCTAGGCTTCAACAGTACATGAACTGAGAAATTCCATATGTAGAAGCTGGATTTAGAAAAGGCAGAGGAACCAGAGACAAAATGGCCAACATCCATTGGATCATAGAAAAAGGAAGATAATTCCAGAAAAACATCTACTTCTGCTTCATTGACTAAGCTAAAGCCTTTGACTGTGTAGATCACAACAATCTGTGAAAAATTCCTCAAGAGATGAGAATTCCAGACCACCTTACCTGCTTCCTAAGAAATCTGTATGTAGGTTAAAAAACAACAGTTAGGACCAGATAGAGAACAAAGGAGTACATCAAGACTGTATATTGTCACCCTGCTTATTTAACTTCTATGCAGAGTACATCATGTGAAATTCCCAGCTGGATGAAGCACAAGCTGGAATCAAGCTTTCTGGGAGAAATATCAATAACCTCAGATATGCAGATGAAACCACCCCTATGGTAGAAAGCAAAGAGGGACTAAAGAGCCTCTTGATGGAAGAGAGGAGAGAGAAGAAGCTAGTTTAAAACTCACCATTCAAAACACGAAGATCATGGCATCCAGTCCCATCACTTCATGGCAAATAGACAGGGAAACAATGAAGACAGTGAAAGACTTTATTTTCTTGGACTCCAAAATCATTGCAGATGGTGACAGCAGCCATGAAGTAAAAGACGCTTCCTGCTTGGAAGGAAAGCTATGACAAGCCTAGACAGCATATTAAAAAGCAGAGACATTACTTTGCCAACAAAGGTCTGTCTAGTCAAAGTTATTTTTCCAGTAGTCATGTGTGGATGTGAGAGTTGGACCATAAAGAAAAGTGAGCACCAAAAAATTGATGCTTTTGAATTGTGGTGTTGGAGAAAACTCTTGAGAGTCCCGTGGACTGCAAGGAGAGCTAACCAGTCCATCCTAGAAATCGGTCTTGAATACTCAGTGGAAGGACTGATGCTAAAGCTGAAGCTACAATACTTTGGCCACCTGATGATGGCCATGATGGCCACCATAACTAACTCATGGAAAAGACCACGATGCTAGGAAAAATTGAAGCCAGCAGAAGTGGACAACAGAGGATGAGGTGGTTGGATGGCATCACTGAATCAATGGACATGAGTTTCAGCAACCTCCAGGAGTTGGTGATGTACAGGGAAGCCTGGTGTGCTGCAGTCTATGGGGTCACAAAGAGTTGGATATTACTGAGTGCCTGAACTGAACTGACCTGACCTTTTTCCATCCCCCCATTTTCAATTTGTTTCTGTAGAACGGATGTGAGTCTCTTGTCAGCATCATATATATGGTTCTTGTTTTATCATTCATTCACTGTATTTCCTTTGATTGGAGCATTAGTCTATTTAAATTTATAATGATTATTGATAAGTATGGAGTTATTATATGGTTTCTTATTTTCTGGTTGTTTCCACAGTTCTTTTTTGTTCTTTTCTCTCTTGTGATTTGATGACTATTTTTAGGTTTATATTTGGATTTCTGTCACATTTTTGTGTGTATTTCTTGTAAATTTTTGATGTGTGATTATCATGATGTTCATATATAAATATATAACTGTATATATGTACATATATATATATACAGTTTTATATACTATATATATAATTAAATTGGTCATCTCTTAAGTTTAAATGCATTTTAACAACTCTGCATTTTCACTCCCTCTAATGTTTAATGTGATTGACACCATTTTATACCTTTTGTTTTATGTGTCCCTTAACAACTTAGTGTTTTCATAAAAGATTTAACTATTTTTGTCTTCAACCTTCCTACTAGGTTTATATGTGATTCAAAGTCACTCAAAGTGTTAGTTGCTCAGTCGTATCTGACTCTTTGCGATCACATGGACTGTAACTTACCAAGCTCCTCAGTCCATTTAATTCCCTGGGCAAGAATAATGGAGAGGGTTGCCATTCCCTTCTCCAGAAAAAAGTGAAAGTGAAAGTCACTCAGTTGTGTCCAGCTCTTTGTGATCCCATGGACTATACAGTCGATGGAATTCTCCAGGCCAGAGTACTGGAGTGGATAGCCTTTCCTTTTCTAGGGGATCTTTCCAGCCCAAGTATTGAACCTCCCTCATGGCAGGTGGATTCTTTACCAGCTGAGCCACTATGGAAGCCTGAGAATACTGGAGTGGGTATCCTATCCTTTCTCCAGGGGATCTTCCCAACCCAAGAATCACCCAGGATCTCCTGCATTGCAGGCAGATTCTTTAGCACCTGAGCTACCAGGGAAGCCCCCCTTCTCCAGGTGATCTTTCCAATCCAGGAATCGGATCCTGGTCTCCTGAATTGTAGGTGGATTCTTTACTGCCTGAGCCACCAGGGAAGCCAAACTTATACATGGTTAGTCTACTACTTTTAAGTTTTTTTGTGTGTTTTAAGGTTTGTGTTTGCCTTTACTATTGAGATTTTCCTTTTTATACTTTTAATATTTCTCAGTCAGTTAGTTCAGATGCTTCACACTCAAGGATGTCTGGCTCTAGGTGAGTGAAAATATATTTTTATTGTGACAATTCATATTTCTAATTGTGGTCTTTTCTACTTTGAGTTATCCCTTTAACATTCCTTGTAAAGCTGGTTTGGTGGTGCCAAACTATTTTAAGTTCTGCTTGTCTGTAAATCTCCTTATCTCTCCTTCACATTTTACTGAGGTCCCCTTTTAGGTACAGTATTCTAGGTTGTACATTTTTTTTTCCTTTCATCATTTTGAATACATCATGCCACTTTTTACCTGCAATATTTCTGCCCAGAAGTCAGCTTCTTTTATTATGTGGATTCTTTTGTAATATGTTTTTCTCTGACTGATTTTAAAATTATCTGTTTATCTTTAATGTCAACATTTAATTATGATGTGTCTTGGTTTCGGATTCTTTGGGTAGATCTTACTTGGGATGCTCTGTGCTTCTGGAAGCCTGCCATTTGTTCCCATTACCAGCTTAGGGAAGTTTTCTGCTATTATTTCTTTAAATGAATTATCTGACCCTTTCTCTCTTCTTTTTCTGGGACCTCTATAATGTGAATGTTAGTAAACTTGGTGTTGTCCCAGAGGTCTCTTAAACTGTCTTTAAAATTATTTTTTTCCTTTTTCTTTTTTCTGGGACCTCTATAATGTGAATGTTAGTAAACTTGGTGTTGTCCCAGAGGTCTCTTAAACTGTCTTTAAAATTATTTTTTCCCTTTTTTTTTTTTTTTCAATTTTGGTAATTTTCACTACTCTGTCTTTAGTTTGATGATTTGTAACTGTGTATTATCTAATATGGCATTGATTTTTTCTTGTATATTTATTTTAGTTATTGTATTTTTCAGCTCTGTTTGGACTTTTTAATATTTTCTATTTCTTTGTTAAAAATATCACTATGTTCATGCACGTTCTTCTGAGTTTAGTGAGCATCTCTGTGAAGAGTACCTTGAATTTCTTACCAAGTAGATTGCTTATCTCCACTTTGTTCAGTTCTTTTTCTAAGATTTTATAAGATTTTGTCTTGTTCCTTGTATTATATTCCTGTCTTCTTATTTTGTCTATTGGTCTATTTATTTCTATATGTTACATAGGTCAGTTACATTCCCTGTCATTGAGAAGTGATCTTAATGTAGGAGATGCCCCCTAGGGCCCAGCAGCACACCCCCTTCAGGTCACTGGAGTATATGATCTAGGGGTATGCCTATTTGGGCTGCATGGCCCAATCCATTGTGGTAGAGCTGACTACTGTGTGTTCTCTGGTAGGCCAGACTAGCTCCCAGTCTGTTTGCCTGTCAAGTACTGCCTCATGACTCCTGGGCTGCTGAGAGAAGGGCAAAGTTTTGAAGTGGTTAGCTGCTCAGTCCAAGAGGGCCCTGAGCTGGTGTTAGCTTCATGGTGGGCAGGTAGTCCCTCATCACTAATAATCTAGAGCAAGGACTCCAAAATATCACTTGCCAGCGTCAATGTGCTGCAGTAGAATGAGCTCCCCAAAATGACTGTGGCCAGTGTCTAAATCTCTAAGGGGAGACTCTGTTGCCTCTGGCTTGTCTAGGAGGCTCTCCAAGATCAGAGTGCCTGACCCAGAATCCTTTAAAATTACTGCCTCTTCACTGGGACTTGAAGGGTTGAGCTTTTGTGCATGCCCTTTGCAAGTGGAGTCCTTGTTCCTATAGCCCCTCCTGCTCTCTGAATGCAAATTCAGCTAGCCTTCAAAGACAGAAGTTCTAGGGACTCTTTTCTGATACAGGATGCCTAGGATGGGGAGCCTACTATAGGGATTGGGATCTTTGCTACTTGGGGAGGACCTCTGCAACTGTGATCACCCTCCCATTTGTGGGTTGCATACCTGGGGTTGTGGGTCTCAACTACACTGTGTCTCTGTCCTCCCTCCCCATCTCTGTTGTGGTTTCTTCTTTATATCTCCAGTTGCAGAAAAATCTCTTCTGCTAGTATTAAAATCATTATATAGATACTTTGGAGAAGGTGATGGCACCCCACTCCAGTACTCTTGCCTGGATAATCCCACGGACGGAGGAGCCTGGTAGGCTGCAGTCCATGGGGTCGCGAAGAGTCAGACACGACTGAGCGACTTCACTTTCACTTTTCACTTTCATGCATTGGAGAAGGAAATGGCAACCCACTCCAGTGTTCTTGCCTGGAGAATCCCAGGGACGGGGGAGCCTGGTCAGCTGCCATCTATGGGGTCACACAGAGTCGGACACGACTGAAGTGACTTAGCAGCATAGATACTTACTCTGTAAATAGTTGTAGTTTTGGTATGCCTGCAGAAAGTGGTGAGTTAAGAATCTTCCTACTTGGCCATCTTTACCACATACGTGTGCATACTTAGTCGCTCAGTCATGTTTGACTCCTTGAAACCCCATGGACTATAGCCTGACAGACTCCTCTGTCCAATGCAATTCTCCAAGCAAGAATACTGGAGTGGGTTGCCATTTCCTACTCCAGAGGAATCTTCCTGACCCAGTTATTGAATCCACATCTCCTACACTGGCAGGACCACTGAGTCACCTGGGAAGCATCTTCACCACACATATCCTGAAATTTTAAACAGAGTGGTCAGTATAAACCTCATTAAGTAAGTACATTTAAGTGAACTTCTGATTGAAGTTTGGATTTAGTTATGCCAGTGTTTAGAAGAAAGCATCCCATGCAGAAGGAATAAGTAGTACAGAAGTATTAGAAGAATTATATGCAGAACATAAGAAGACCAGTGAGTCAGGAGTAGAGCAAGCTTTAGGGAGAATGGTAGAAGATGAGTTTGTAGAGAGATGGAAGGAACAAAGTCATGCGGGATTTGGGCTTCCATCCTAAGACAAATGAATTGATAGTGGGGAATTGGTACTCTGTTATCTTTTAATAGATTAGCTTTAAGTTATGTTGAAAATAGGAATTAGTTAAGGTTAAATGAAATCATAAGGTTGGTGTAATGATCTGATTAGATTACTGTCTTTATAAGAGGAGGCACTGGAAAACTTGTCTCCTCACTCCTCTCTGCCAGGTGAGCACACACCAAGAAAGCTAGTCTCTGTAAGCCAGGGGGACCATCCTTGCCAGGAATCAAACTGAACTGGCCTGACACCTACATCTTGGGATTCTCAGTCTCCAGAACTGTTAGAGAAAATATTTCCTTGTTGTTTAAGCCACCTAGGTAATGATATTTTGTTATGACAGTCCAAGCAGACTAATACACTGTCTCTCCCACAGTACTTCTGATCCTTATATTTCTTAATTTTTTCATACATTAACTTCTCCCAAAAACTATATAACTTATGTTCTTATTACATCCTCTGTTTAATTTTTGTCCTCCCCCATGTGAATTCAATCTCCACAAGGGCAGTAATTTTTTTGTTTGTTTGTTACTCCATATATTCTATGGAGGTTACTTGATATATTTTTGTTAAGTGAATGAAAGGGGAGTTCGGACTGACAGGTATGATCAACAGTTAATTTCTGTTTTAATCTTGATGTAATTATTTCAGATATTATGTTAGAAAATAAAATTAATGTAAAATGTAAAAAAATATACTTCTTCCCAGGCTATATATTAATATATTCATATTCTCTAAGCCATAGCTATTTCTTTGCATTGATCGCTGAGGAAGGCTTTCTTATCTCTCCTTGCTATTCTTTGGAACTCTGCATTCAGATGGTTATTTCTTTCCTTTTCTCCTTTGCTTTTGGCTTCTCTTCTTTTCACAGCTATTTGTAAGGCCTCCTCAGACAGCTATTTTGCTTTTCTGCATTTCTTTTCCATGGGCTTGGTCTTGATCCCTGTCTCCTGTACAATGTCACGAACCTCAGTCCATAGTTCATCAGGTACTCTGTCTATCAGATCTAGTCCCTTAAATTTATTTCTCACTTCCACTGTATAATCATAAGGATTTGATTTAAGTCATACCTGAATGGTCTAGTGGTTTTCCCTACTTTCTTCAATTTAAGTCTGAATTTGGTAATAATGAGTTCATGATCTGAGCCACAGTCAGCTCCTGGTCTTGTTTTTGCTGACTGTATAGAGCTTCTCCATCTTTGGCTGCAAAGAATATAGTCAACCTGATTTCGGTGTTGACCATCTGGTGTTGTCCATGTGCAGAGTCTTCTTTTGCATTGTTGGAAGAGGGTATTTGCTATGACCAGTATGTTCTCTTGGCAAAACTCTATTAGCCTTTTCCCTGCTTCATTCCATACTCCAACCAAATTTGCCTGTTACTCCAGGTGTTTCTTGACTTCCTACTTTTGCATTTCAGTCCCCTATAATGAAAAGGACATCTTTTTTGGGTGTTAGTTCTAAGAGGTCTGTAGGTCTTCACAGAACCTTTCAACTTCAGCTTTAGCATTACTGGTTGGGGCATAGGCTTGGATTACCATGATATTGAATGGTTTGCTTTGGAAACAAACAGAGATCATTCTGTCATTTTTGAGATGGCATCCAAGTACTGCATTTCAGACTCTTTTGTTGACCATGAAGGCAACTCCATTTCTTCTGAGGGATTCCTGCCTGCAGGAGTAGATATAATGGTCATCTGAGTTAAATTCACCCATTCCAGTCCATTTTAGTACACTGATTCCTAGAATGTCAACATTCACTCTTGCCATCTCCTGTTTGAACACTTCCAATTTGCCTTGACTCATGGACCTAACATTCCAGGTTCCTATGCAATATTGCTCTTTACAGCCTTGGACCTTGCTTCTATCACCAGTCACATCCAGAATTGGGTATTGTTTTTGGATTGGCTTCGTCTCTTCATTCTTTCTGGAGTTATTTCTCCATTGATCTCCAGTAGCATATTGGACACCTACTGACCTGGGGAGTTCCTCTTTCAGTATCCTATCATTTTTCCTTTTCATACTGTTCATGGGGTTCTCAAGGCAAGAATACTGAAGTGGTTTGCCATTCCCTTCTTCAGTGGACCACATTCTGTCAGGGTCACCTAACGGGTCACCTCTCCACCATGACCCGTCCATCTTGGGTGGCTCCACATGGCATGGCTTAGTTTCATTGAGTTAGACTAGGCTGTGGTTCATGTGATCAGAAAGGCAATGCCAAAGAATGCTCAAACTACCACACAGTTGCACTCATCTCACACGCTAGTAAAGTAATGCTCAAAATTTTCCAAGCCAGGCTTCAGCAGTACGTGAACTTCCTGATGTTCAAGCCGGTTTTAGAAAAGGCAGAGGAACCCGAGATCAAATTTCCAACATCTGCTGGATCATCAAAAAAGCAAGAGAGTTCCAGAAAAACATCTATTTCTGCTTTATTGACTATGCCAAAGCCTTTGACTGTGTGGATCACAATAAACTGTGGAAAATTCTTCAAAAGATGGGAATACCAGACCACCTGACCTGCCTCTTGAGAAACCTATACGCAGGTCAGGAAGCAACAGTTAGAACTGAACATGGAACAACAGACTGGTTCCAAATAGGAAAAGGAGTATGTCAAGGCCGTATACTGTCACTCTGCTTATTTAACTTATATGAGAGTACATCATGAGAAACGCTGGACTGGAAGAAACACAAGCTGGAATCAAGATTGCTGGGAGAAATATCAATGATCTCAGATATGCAGATGACACCACCTTTATAGCAGAAAGTGAAGAGGAACTAAAAAGCCTCTTGATGAATGTGAAAGAGGAGAGTGAGAAAGTTGGCTTAAAGCTCAACATTCAGAAAATGAAGATCATGGCATCCGGTCCCATCACTTCATGGGAAATAGGTGGGGAAACAGTGGAAACAGTGTCAGACTTTATTTTGGGGGGCTCCAAAATCACTGCAGATGGTGACTGCAGCCATGAAATTAAAAGACACTTACTCCTTGGAAGGAAAGTTATGACCAACCTAGATAGCATATTCAAAAGCAGAGACGTTACTTTGCCAACAAAGGTCCGTCTAGTCAAGGCTATGGTTTTTCCTGTGGTCATGTATGGATGTGAGAGTTGGACTGTGAAGAAAGCTGAACGCCAAAGAATTGATGCTTTTGAACTGTGGTGTTGGAGAAGACTCTTGGGAGTCCCTTGGACTGCAAGGAGAGCCAACCAATCCATCCTTAAGGAGATCAGTCATGCGTGGTCATTGGAAGGACTGATGCTGAAGCTGAAACTCCAATACTTTGGCCACCTTATGCAGAAAGTTGACCCATCGAAAAAGACCCTGATGCTGGGAGGGGTTGGGGGCAGGAGGAGAAGGGGATGACAGAGGATGAGATGGCTGGATGGCATCACCGACTCGATAGACATGAGTTTGGGTAAACTCTGGGAGTTGGTGATGGACATGGAGGCCTGGCATGCTGTGGTTCATGGGGTTGCAAAGAGTCAGACACAACTAAGGGACTGAACTGAACTGAAGCCATAGCTATAGGTTTTTGAAAACGCCTACTCCCATTCTGCTTGCAATGTAGGTGACCTGGTTTATATCCCTGGGTCGAGAAGATCCCCTGGAGAAGGTAATGGCTACTCACTCCACGTTTTTGCCTGGAGAATCCCATGGACAGAGTAGCCTAGTGAGCTGCAGTTCAAGGGGTGGCAAAGAGTTGGACATAACTGAGCATCCTACACACACACACACACACACACACAGTCCCTTTTTACATTCTCTCCATCATCCTTAATTCTAATTCCTCTTTAAAAAGGAAAAAAAGAAATAGAATCCTAGGCTACTTGTAAGGATTATAAAAATTGTAAAAAAGATAAATGTGAGTTGAAAGTATTAATATTTTGATGAAATAACATACAATATGAAATAGAATAGCAATTTTTTAAGATACAGTTTGGATTTTCATTTCAAAATGAATATTGTGGAGATTTAAGATAATGAAGAATGTTTACCAAGGAAGTATTTTAAATCCTTGTAGGTATCTTTCTATAGTCTTTCTGGAAATCTGGAGGCAAGCTGATTTCAAAGAAAACATTCTGCTTCAGAAAGAACATACAGAACTTTAGTGGAGGGATGCATGTTTATCCAGGGAGAAAAATTCATTAAAATGCTTTTCCTATTAAAAGAATTGCATCCAAAGATAAGTTAAATTTAAATTAAATTAAACTAAACTAAATAAACATGTTTAGTTGATAAATGTAACCATCATTCAGTGTAAATTATCCACAGAGAGAAGACTTATCCATTGATTGAAGAATAGTTAAGAAAAATATTTAAATTAAGTAAATAATGGCCCATCAATTCTATGATTACAGATGATTTGCCATTCCTAATTAAATATGGTCATAAAAACTTGGTCGCAAATACTGTTCAGTAATATGAGCAAGAAACTCAGGTGTTCAAATAAGAAGCAGCTTGCTTGATGAGAAAAGAGGATCTGCAAATGAAATTATCTATTTCTTACGATTTTTATACTTTCTTAAAAATTAATAAATGGCCCCATTCACAGTCACCTGTTTTGAGTTTTATTTTTGGGTGGGCAGCATTGATAAGTTAATTCCAGATGTGCTTGGTCCATGTGAAATTCATTACTTCATTTGTCAAAAATGAGAAACTTACTATTCTTAATATTCATGCTGGCATATAAAGGAAACTTAGGAGTTTTTAACATGCTAGCTTATGCATTACTTTAACATCTTTAGTGTTCAAACTGCAGAACTAAATCTTTTTTCCCCTAACATGTATGTCTACATTAAAGGATGTGCCTGTGTGTGTGCCAGTCACTTCAGTTGTGTACAACTCTTTGTGACCCTATGGACTACAGCCTGCCAGGCTCCTCTGTCCATAGATTCTCCAGGCAAGAATACTGGAGTGGGTTGCCAAGTCCTCCTCCAGGAAATCTTCCTGACCTAGGGATAGAACCTGGGTCTCCTGCATTGCAGGCAGATTCTTTACCACTGAGCCACCAGGAAAGCCCATATTAGGGCACATATCTACTGAAATTGATTTGGGTTAGATGATAACTATGAAAGCAAAAGATCTGCTTCCTCAGTGAAGATGATGTAGCCCCCAAAAAACTTCTTTCGCTAACACAGGCAATGAGTTTGCACTAGAAGCAGAACTCAACAAACATTTAAAACAGCTGCTTTAGAGTAGGAGTCCCCAACATTTTTGGCACAAGAGATTGGTTTCGTGGAAGATAAGTTTTCCATGGACCAGGCAATAATGCGAGTGATGAGAAATGTCAGATGAAGCTTCACTAGCCTGTCACTCACCTCCTTCTAACAGGCTAACAGTACTGGTCCCCAGCCCAGGAGTTGAGGACTCCTGCTGTAAAGCATGGAAAAATTGACAACTGCCCCTTGGCTTGCCTGGTGGATGGCAATGACTCTACCATAGCTGCAAGAGATGCTGAGTTTTAGAGAAATGTGTGACCACCTTAGGTGAGGAGACACCTTGTTAGAGAATGATTTGATACTACTATCAAGGGCAAATAAAATTGATAATTTATAGGAATATACTTTTGAAAAATATATGTTTACTTGTATATGCAGTATAACTTGATTTTTTTAAGCACTTACTTAACTGAACTGATGCTGAAGCTGAAACTCCAGTAGTTTGGCCACCTCATGAGAAGAGCTGACTCATTGGAAAAGACTCTGATGCTGGGAGGGATTGGGGGCAGGAGGAGAAGGGGACAACAGAGGATGAGATGGCTGGATGGCATCACTGACTTGATGGGCGTGAGTCTGAGTGAACTCTGGGAGTTGGTGATGGACAGGGAGGCCTGGCATGCTGCGATTCATGGAGTCGCAAAGAGTTGGACACGACTGAGCGACTGAACTAAACTGAACTGAACTGATTTTATTTCTTTATTTTTTTTTTAGTGTTGCCTTTTATTTTATTTATTTATTTTTTAAAATTATTTTAATTGGAGGCTAGTTACTTTACAATATTGTGGTGGTTTTTGCCATACATTCACATGAATCAGCCATGGGTGTACATGTGTTCCCCATCCTGACTCTCCCTCCCACTTCCCTACCCATCCCATCTCTCAGAGTCATCCCAGTGCACTGTCTTTGAGTATCCTGTTTCATGCATCGAACTTGGACTGGTCATTTATTTCACATATGGCATTATATATGTTTCAGTGTTATTCTCTCAAATCATCCCACTCTCACCTTCTCCCACAGAGTCCAACAGTCTGTTCTTTACATCTGTGTCTCTTTTTCTGTCTCACATACAGGGTCATCATTACCATCTTTCTAAATTCCATATATGTGTGTTAATATACTGTATTGGTGTTTTTTTTCTGACTTACTTCGCTCTGTATAATAGGCTCCAGTTTCATCCACCTCATTAGAACTGATTCAAATGTATTCTTTTTAATGGCTGAATAATATTCCATTGTGTATATGTACCACAGCTTTCTTACCCATTCATCTGCCAATGGACATCTAGGTTGCTTCCATGTCCTAGCTCTTGTAAACAGTGCTGCGATGAACACTGGGGACATGTATCTCTTTCAATTCTGATTTCTTCAGTGTGTGTGCTCAGCAGTGGGATTGCTGGGTCATATGGCAGTTCTATTTCCAGTTTTTTAACAAATCTCCACACTGTTCTCCATAGTGGCTGTACTAGTTTGCATTCCCACCAACAGTGTAAGAGGATTCCCTTTTCTCTGTACCTTCTTCAGCATTTACTGAACTGATTTGAAAAAGAGCTCTCTATTCAGATATAGGGCTTTCCCTGGTGGCTCAGTGGAAAAGAATCCACCTGTCAATGCAGGAGATGATCTCTGGTTTGGAAAGATCCCCTGGAGAAGAAAATGGCAACCCACTCCAATATTCTTGCCTGAGACATCTCACGGAGAGAGGAGCCTGGTGGGCTGTAATCCACAGTGTTGCAAAGAGCCAAATATGACTTAATGACTAAAACAGAAACAACAATTCAAATATATTTCCAATGTTCAAATTAATTAGATAAGAATGCAATTTTACATCAGGGACTTCTAAAATAAGTAAACAAACCCCAAATAGCATTTAATCAAAACAATTAAACCCTCTACACATACAGAAATACACACCACTCTTTTGTTTTTCCTTAGTTTATGCCAAAAAATTCAAAGTTTATATATTTTACATACATGATATATATACATATCTATATATCCACTATTTATCATTATCTGTCTATCTGTGTGTTGTGATGTGCTCATATGCTCACTTGAGTCCAACTCTTTGTAATCCCATGGACTGTAGCCCACCAAGCTCCTCTGTCCTTGGGATTTTTCTGGGAAGAATATTGGAAAGGTTTGCCATTTCTTTCTCCAGGGCATCTTCCTGATCCAGGGATCAAACCCACATCTCTTACATCTTCTTCATTGGCAGGTGGATTCTTTACCACTAGCACCACCTGGGAGGCCCTCTATCTATCTATCAAACAACAAAAAGTACAAACAGTTGAATAAAGGTATGTAAGAAAGCAAGGAATACAAGTAACTAAGAAACTATGGAAGATGAGGTATCCTGGATAGCTGTACCATGTGTTAAGAAGCACAAGAACATGGGTATGGGATGAGCAAGGAAACACATGTATGTAGTGCAATGTGCCACAAGGGAAACATCCCAGGAAGCAACTATTTTAGGCAGTGTGGCGAGGGTGGGCAGAAAGCACAGCCACAGGCAAGAGAGTGAGCTTGCTGAATGCACAGCATGAAATTTGAAGGTGAATCCATTTCCCAACAGCAGACCAAAATGTTAGGGCTCTAACACTTAGGATGACTTGGGAACATCCTATAAATGAAGGTTATAAGAATTCTTGTATAAACCTGTTCATGTGACCTGAATTTGCATCCTCTCCAGAATCATCTACCAAACATAGAGATTTCCTCAATTTCTTGGCTTTACATTTGCATCTCAGGATTAAAATGGAACCAGGAATGAAGCTGGTACCCACAATTCTATACATTATTTATATTATAAAACAAATTTGTACATATGTATAGTACACTATAATTATAATTATACTGAATTTTATGAATTACTATAGGAACCTAATATCAATAAAAACTTGAATCATATCAATATTTTGCATTTGGATGAATGTACTTTTGCCCCTAGATTACAAGTTTAACACAAAACAAGTTTCAGCTCAAATTTAATTTAAGCAATGAAATGGACCACTTTACTTCTATAACATTCAGATTAATGGAGTTTTATGGTTACTGCACTGAGATATTTTACTGATTTTATATTTCACTTCTATGTAGGTAAATCAGTTTTATATTTAGAAAGAAAATAAAGTCACAAATCCGTTCTCAGTATGGACAACTGCTTCTGAAGATTACATTTTATAGATACTGTTTGCTTTTCAAATATCAACATGCTAAATAGGTAATAACTATCAACTGAGTGTAATTTCACATATCCCTACAGATAGCCACATTTAGAGAGGGAAAGGAAGTTTAGTTATAACATGAAAAGAAAGCCATCAGGGGAAAATTATTTTTAAAATAATGCAATTACAATGCAAATAAACTTAGAAGTAAGCATTAAAATGCTTATTATTTTAAATAATGTAATTTTATGTTAAATTTTATTTTTATAAATAAAATGGGTGTGTGACTCTAAAGGCATAGAGCAAGGAACTGGAGTAATGGAGCAGTTCTGCATCTGACTGTCTTGGTGGAGGTTTGAATCTATATAATAAAACTTCATAGAATTTTATGGAACTATTCACTAGAAAAATTGTACATAAAACCTGGTGAAATTTGAATATGATCTGTGGTTTATAGCATTGTATCAATGTCAGTTTCCTGATTTGACCATGATACCATTGTTAGGTAGAATAACTTGGGGAAATTGAGAGATGGGCCCACAGATAATCTTTGTATTATTTTTGCAGCTTTTACATGAGTTTAACGTTGCTTCAATAAACAAACAAAGATAAATAATGTGGTCCTTCCTTGGGAAACAAGAAGAGAAGAAAACAAAGTGGCTTTATAAAAAGAAGCAAACAATGGTTAAGATTGTCATGCATGCCTGCATGCAAAGTGGCTTCAGTCGTGTCCAACTCTTGGCGACCTATGGACTGTAGTCTGCCAGGCTCCTCTGTCTGTGGGATTCTCCAGGCAAGAATACTAGAGTGGGTTGCTGTGTCCTCCTGTGGTGTAATATTGTCATAAATAATAAAATTTCCCGAATCCAAAATAATCCTGCTGAGATTGTTAGCAAATACGGATCATGACATCGGAAGCTGCTCTGTCTGTGTCTGAAGTTGTTTTAGAGCCTCTTACCTGTTTTTACCGTTTGCCAGCCCAGGGAGAAGGGGCTACGAGCCTGAAGGTTGTAGGAAGAGATGGGGCTGTGGTTGTCAGCGGCTGGACTCCAGGAGAGTGTGGCTGTGCTCTCAGTGATTTCCTCCACAATCACTATCCCTGGTGGGCCTGGGGGACCTATAGGCAAAAGAGAAGGGAAAAAGTTAAGGTCAAGCCATGATGAGGAGCCATGAGATATTGTATTTCCAATAAGGACCCAATCAAACTGGTAAAGCATTTGAATGAAATACATATTTAGTAATGAACATTGCTAGTAAAAGAGATGGGATGCAAGTTGATTTCCATGATTTCTGAGGATAATTTAATTATAGATTTTTTTCATAATACTTTGTGCTTGGATACAACCACCAGTTAACTTTGCATTGTATAGACATGCAAAAACATAATTAGAAACTAATGTAAGGACTTGAATGTCAGTAGCTACTATGACTGCTGAAATCAATCACAGCTTACAGAGGCAGTGACAGAGTAAGAGGCAATGCTACTAGAAACAGAAATGACCCCATCATTACCACAAAGTCACAGGTGTACGGGCCTAATTTTCAGCCAACCTACAGTGTACAAATAGTGTGGATGTACTTACCAAGGAGCTTAAACTCTAACAGGGGAAAAATGAAAGGCTCTGAAATATTGAGAGTTCAGACCAAGGAAGGATATATCCTAGAAGTGAGGTATGGAGAAATGTTGTAAGAAGTTAAAAGAAAGGTGTGATTAGATGATGATGATGATAATGATTTTTTTTTTTTTTTGGTGAGTGTGAGAAGATGGTTAATCAGAGAATGTGATTCCCCTTTTGATCATAAAAAATTGGTATGGTATAGAATTATGTTTATCAGTTGACATGCGTTAGAATTTAGCTTCAAGAAACAACCATGATCTGACATGAGGAGATGTATATCCCTGTGTTACTACTTCTAAAATAGTGATTTCTAATAACAGTAAAAATATGTATAGTATTCATATTTTAGTGGCTAAGCACAAATGTCAGTTTTCTTCTTAATTCTTTTCTATTCCCTAATTATGAACTATCAAAGCTTTAAGGATCTTTTATTTTCAATTAAAAACATCCCACCTGTAAATTTTAGGTTATTTTCTGATTTAGTCCTTGTTTAGCAAGTTACTCTCTGGATTTGGTTATTATGAAGTCTGAGAAGTAAGTGCTGACCTAGACTGTAAATAGCTAATAAATGGTGGAGTGCTAAACAGATGGAGGCAGTAAAGTCATCTGAGTAGAAATTTTCAATAACGAAGGGACAAAGGGATGGACAAAGTGTTTGAAAGGGTCACCGTACAGGTGACATTTTTAGGCAATGAGAAATGAGCATTTTTATCAAGAGTGAGAAACAGCAGTGGATAGTGGAGACCACAGACTTAGAAGACAAGGACTATTCCATCAAGAAGGTAACAAATACTGGGATTATGAGCAGACATAGAGAGTAACCATGAGAAGTGGCATTTCCCGCCCCACCCCGCCTCTGGAGAAATTAAGGAAGAAACTGAATATAGACGGAAAGCTTTTGAAATGTCAAGAAGCTGGGAGAGTTCATTTGGGAAGTTTCTCCTTTTTTTCACTAAAGAAGGAAAAAAAAAATACAAAAAGTGAAGGTGGTTGGGTAAGAGTGGGACTGGGAGCTAGAAGACAGTGGAAAATGTCTGGATAAGGCCCATGATAAAATGAGGAAAGAAAGGAAGAGTGAAATAAAAATATTTGGAATAGTCTGGAATTCAAGTTTGCCTCAATAGCACCATTGTGAAGTAGAACTGACCAACTCAGCAGCAAGCTTGGGCTAGAAAGGCAGGATCAGGGCCAGAGAAAGTGGTTAACTGGGTCAATTCAGGCTTAGTTTATAAATTTGATATGACTTATCATCAAAGATGTCAATGGTATGAATGACCATGGCTTCAAGGAGGACTAGGGAGTCAAGTGAAGCCAGATTGGTGCTGACAGACAAGAATAAAATAATGAAATCCAGAAACCAGGTTACCAGGAGGGGAAGGTAGAAAGACAAAAATTACATAATTTGAGATTTCAGTGTAGGGGACTTTTGATGAAAATTTGTATTTATCTGGAATTAAGTGGCTGCTGCTGCTAAGTTGCTTCAGTCGTGTCCGACTCTGTGCGACCCCATAGATGGGGTCCCTGAGATTCTCCAGACAAGAACACTGGAGTGGGTTGCCATTTCCTTCTGCAACGCATGAAAGTGAAAAGTGAAAATGAAGTCGCTCAGTCGTGTCTGACTCTTAGCGACCCCATGGACTGCAGTCCACCAGGCTCCTCCATCTATGGGATTCTCCAGGCGAGAGTACTGGAGTGGGGTACCAATTGCCTTCTCCAGGAATTAAGCAGGAAATAAAATAATTAGGTCAAGTACTTATGGAAGAATCCATTCACTTGATGTACAAAAAATGTTCAGATTATTAAAATGGTATATAAATATGAGGTGTGGAAAATAAATAAGATCCAGTTGCTGAAGATGTCTAGCAAGTTGCTAGACTCTATGACAGGGACATTGAGGTGTGACTATAATGATAATAATATAATAATGATAAGAATAATAACTGTAATAATAATACCAATAGCCACCATATCCTCACTATTGAGTATTTTGCAAACATTAGCTTGTTCACTTATTTCTATGTTACTGTGAAATGGGCATTATAATTGCTATTTCATCAGATCAGATCAGATCAGTCACTCAGTCGTGTCTGACTCTTTGCGACCCCATGAATCGCAGCACGCCAGGCCTCCCTGTCCATCACCAACTCCCGGAGTTCACTCAGACTCACATCCATTGAGTCAGTGATGCCATCCAGCCATCTCATCTTCTGTCGTCCCCTTCTCCTCCTGCTCCCAATCCCTCCCAGCATCACAGTCTTTTCCAATGAGTCAACTCTTCACATGAGGTGGCCAAAGTACTGGAGTTTCAGCTTTAGCATCATTCCTTCCAAAGAAATCCCAGGGCTGATCTCCTTCAGAAAGGACTGGTTGGATCTCCTTGCAGTCCAAGGGACTCTCAAGAGTCTTCTCCAACACCACAGCTCAAAAGGCTGAGTGCGGAAGAATTGATGCTTTTTTTTTTTTTTTTGGCTTATGCTTTATTATTATTATTATTTTAAATTTTATTTTATTTTTAAACTTTACATAGCTGTATTAGTTTTGCCAAATATCAAAATGAATCCGCCACAGGTATACATGTGTTCCCCATCCTGAACCCTCCTCCCTCCTCCCTCCCCATTCCATCCCTCTGGGTCGTCCCAGTGCACCAGCCCCAAGCAACCAGTATCGTGCATCGAACCTGGACTGGCAACTCATTTCATACATGATATTTTACATGTTTCAATGCCATTCTCCCAAATCTTCCCACCCTCTCCCTCTCCCACAGAGTCCATAAGACTTCTATACATCAGTGTCTCTTTTGCTGTCTCGTACACAGGGTTATTGGTTATTGTTACCATCTTTCTAAATTCCATATATATGCGTTAGTATACTGTATTGGTGTTTTTCTTTCTGGCTTACTTCACTCTGTATAATAGGCTCCAGTTTCATCCACCTCATTAGAACTGATTCAAATGTATTCTTTTTAATGGCTGAATAATATTCCATTGTGTATATGTACCACAGCTTTCTTATCCATTCATCTGCTGATGGACATCTAGGTTCCTCCCATGTCCTGGCTATTATAAACAGTGCTGCGATGAACATTGGGGTACTCGTGTCTCTTTCCCTTCTGGTTTCCTCAGTGTGTATGCCCAGCAGTGGGATTGCTGGATCATAAGGCAGGTCCATTTCCAGTTTTTTAAGGAATCTCCACACTGTTCTCCATAGTGGCTGTACTAGTTTGCATTCCCTCCAACAGTGCAAGAGGGTTTCCTTTTCTCCACACCCTCTCCAGCATTTATTACTTGTAGACTTTTGGATCGCAGCCATTCTGACTGGTGTGAAATGGTACCTCATAGTGGTTTTGATTTGCATTTCTCTGATAATGAGTGATGTTGAGCATCTTTTCATGTGTTTGTTAGCCATCTGTATGTCTTCTTTGGAGAAATGTCTATTTAGTACTTTGGCCCATTTTTTGATTGGGTCATTTATTTTTCTGGAGTTGAGCTGTAGGAGTTGTATATTCTCGAGATTAGTTGTTTGTCAGTTGCTTCATTCGCTATTATCTTCTCCCATTCTGAAGGCTGTCTTTTCACCTTGCTAATAGTTTCCTTTGATGTGCAGAAGCTTTTAAGGTTAATTAGGTCCCATTTGTTTATTTTTGCTTTTATTTCCAATATTCTGGGAGGTGGGTCATAGAGGATCCTGCTGTGATGTATGTCAGAGAGTGTTTTGCCTATGTTCTCCTCTAGGAGTTTTATAGTTTCTGGTCTTACGTTTAGATCTTTAATCCATTTTGAGTTTATTTTTGTGTATGGTGTTAGAAAGTGTTCTAGTTTCATTCTTTTACAAGTGGTTGACCAGATTTCCCAGCACCACTTGTTAAAGAGATTGTCTTTAATCCATTGTATATTCTTGCCTCCTTTGTCAAAGATAAGGTGTCCATATGTGCGTGGATTTATCTCTGGGCTTTCTATTTTGTTCCATTGATCTATATTTCTGTCTTTGTGCCAGTACCATACTGTCTTGATGATTGTGGCTTTGTAGTAGAGCCTGAAGTCAGGTAGGTTGATTCCTCCAGTTCCATTCTTCTTTCTCAAGATCGCTTTGGCTATTCGAGGTTTTTTGTTTTTCCATACAAATTGTGAAATTATTTGTTCTAGCTCTGTGAAGAATGCTGTTGGTAGCTTGATAGGGATTGCATTGAATCTATAGATTGCTTTGGGTAGTATACTCATTTTCACTATATTGATTCTTCCAATCCATGAACATGGTATATTTCTCCATCTGTTAGTGTCCTCTTTGATTTCTTTCACCAGTGTTTTATAGTTTTCTATATATAGGTATTTAGATTCTTTAGGTAGATATATTCCTAAGTATTTTATTCTTTCCATTGCAATGGTGAATGGAATTGTTTCCTTAATTTCTCTTTCTACGACCCAGAGGGATGGAATGGGGAGGGAGGAGGGAGGAGGGTTCAGGATGGGGAACACATGTATACCTGTGGCAGATTCATTTTGATATTTGGCAAAACTAATACAGTTATGTAAAGTTTAAAAATAAAATAAAATTAAAAAAAATAATAATAAAGCATAAGCCAAAAAAAAAAAAAAAAAGCATCAATTCTTCAGCACTCAGCCTTCTTCACAGTCCAACTCTCACATCCATACATGACCACAGGAAAAACCATAGCCTTGACTAGACGAACCTTTGTTGGCAAAGTAATGTCTCTGCTTTTGAATATGCTATCTAGGTTGGTCATAACCTTCCTTCCAAGGAGTAAGCATCTTTTAATTTCATGGCTGCAGTCACCATCTGCAGTGATTTTGGAGCCCAGAAAAATAAAGTCTGACACTGTTTCCACTGTTTCCCCATCTATTTCCCATGAAGTGGTGGGACCAGATGCCATGATCTTCGTTTTCTGAATGTTGAGCTTTAAGCCAAATTTTTCACTCTCCACTTTCACTTCATCAAGAGGCTTTTGAGTTCCTCTTCACTTTCTGCCATAAAGGTGGTGTCATCTGCATATCTGAGGTTATTGATATTTCTCCTGGCAATCTTGATTCCAGCTTGTGTTTCTTCCAGTCCAGCGTTTATCATGATGTACTCTGCATATAAGTTAAATAAACAGGGTGACAATATACAGCCTTGACATACTCCTTTTCCTATTTGGAACCAGTCTGTTGTTCCATGTCCAGTTCTAACTGTTGCTTCCTGACCTGCATACAAATTTCTCAAGAGGCAGATCAGGTGGTCTGGTATTCCCATCTCTTCCAGAATTTTCCACATTTTATTGTGATCCACACAGTCAAAGGCTTTGGCATAGTCAATAAAGCAGAAATAGATGTTTTTCTGGAACTCTCTTGCTTTTTCCATGATCCAGCGGATGTTCGCAATTTGATCTCTGGTTCCTCTGCCTTTTCTAAAACCAGCTTGAACATCAGGAAGTTCACGGTTCACATACTGGTGAAGCCTGGTTTGGAGAATTTTGAGCATTACTTTACTAGCATGTGAGATGAGTGCAATTGTGTGGTAGTTTGAGCATTCTTTGGCATTGCCTTTCTTTGGGATTGGAATGAAAACTGACCTTTTCCAGTCTTGTGACCGCTGCTGAGTTTTCCAAATTTGCTGGCATATTGAGTGCAGCACTTTCACAGCATCACCTTTCAGGACCTGGAACAGCTCCACTGGAATTCCATCACCTCCACTAGCTTTTGTTCGTAGTGATGCTTTCTAAGGCCCACTTGACTTCACATTCCAGGATGTCTGGCTCTAGGTCAGTGATCACACCACTGTGATTATCTGGGTCATGAAGATCTTTTTTGTACAGTTCTTCTGTGTATTCTTGTCATCTCTTCTTAATATCTTCTGCTTCTGTTATAGAAGATGTAATAGACTCTTAAAGGTCATTTGGTTGATTAAGAATAAATAAGTTACTTAGTCAATAACATCGCTGTATGTTAGGTATTCGGAGAAGGCGATGGCACCCCACTCCAGTACTCTTACCTGGAAAATCCCATGGATGGAGGAGCCTGGTAGGCTGCAGTCCATGGGGTCGCTAAGAGTCGGACACGACTGAGTGACTTCCCTTTCACTTTTCACTTTCATGCATTGGAGAAGGAAATGGCAACCCACTACAGTGTTCTTGCCTGGAGAATCCCAGGGACAGGGGAGCCTGGTGGGCTGCCGTCTATGGGGTCGCACAGAGTCAGACATGACTGAAGTGACTTAGCAGCAGCAGCATGTTAGGTATTACATGAGGCAGTAGGTGTCAGAGAATCCCTTCTAGTGAGAAGCTACTCACTCAAATCACTGCTAATACATGGCACAGCAGAGATTTGAATTCACATTTGATTCTAAAGCCTGATTGGTTCAATAAAGCAAGGGTTATGGAGATCCTTCTTCCTTTCACTGTTAACTGAAGAAAGTGTTTAGCACTTTGTGGCAGCTTAGGTATATGATGGCCACCAAAAAACTTTCTTTCCTCTTGCACATGCAGGTCATGAAGCCTGTTCTTTAAACCTCCTTGAATCTGGGTTGGCCTGTGATTGATTACAGGCATACTCTGGTGATACTGTGGATTTTTTTCTTGTGTGCATGGCTAAATCACTTCAGTCATGTCCAACTCTTTGTGACCCTAAGGACTGTAGCCTTCCAGGCTCCTCTGTCCATGGCATTCTCCAGGCAATAATACTGGCGTGGGTTGCCATGCCCTCGTCCAGGGGACCTTCCTTACCCAGGGGTTGAACTCTCATCTCTTATGTCTCCTTCATTGGCAGATGGTTTCTTTACTACTATCACCACCTGGGAAGTCACCATAATACAGCCAATATGGCAATAAAGCAAGGCATGCAACTTTTTGATTTCCAAGTCCATAAAAAATACTTGTTTACATTATACTATAGTCTATCAAGTAGGCAATAACATTATGTCTAAAAAAGCAATGTACATATCTTCATTAAACATATTTTATTGCTAAAAACTGCTAACCATCATCTGACTCTTCAATAAGTTGTAATCTTTTGCCTGGTGGAAAGTCTTGCCTCAATATTGATGGCTGCCAACTGATCAAAGTGGTGGTTGCTAAAGGTTGGGGTGACTGTGGCAATTTCTTAAAATAAGACAACAATGTAGTTTGCTGTGTCTATTTACTTTTCCTTTCATGAATGAATTCTCTGTAGCACAATGATGTTAGATAGTATTTTACCCATAGTAGAATTTCTTTCAAAATTGGAATCAGTTCTCTCAAAACTTGTCATTGACTTATTAATTAAGTTTATGTAATATTCTTACTCCTTTGTTGCTAGTTCAATGATTTTCACAGCATTTTTTCCAAGAGTAGATTCCATCTCAAGGACTTATTATCTTAGCACTTGCATAAGAAGCAACTCTTCATTTGTTAAAGTTGTATTGTGAGAATGCAGGAATTTGACTAACAGCTACAACCTACACTTCTAATTTTAATTATTTTGCTATTTCTACCACACCTTCAACCACTGAGGTCTTAAATCCCTCTGTTATTCCTAAATGCTGGAATCAACTCCTTCCGAATGTCTGTTAATGTTGATATTTTGACTTCTTCCCATGAATTACAGCACTTCATGGCAATAAGATGATGAATCCTTTCCATAAGATTTTCAGTTTATTTTGCCTATCAGTGAAATCACTATCTATGGCAGCTGTAGCCTTATGAAATGTATTTCTGAAAAAAAAAGGACTTGAAATTCAAAATTATTCCTTAATCCATGAGCTGCAGAATGGATATTGTGTTAGCAGGCATTGAAACAGCATAAATCTTGTTCTACATCTCCATCAGAGATCTTGGGTCATCAGATGCATTGTCATAGAGCAGTGATATCTTGAAAAGAAGTTTGATTTGTTTTCTGAATGGTAAGACTCAACAGTGGGCTTAAATTATAGTATACTATGTTGTAGACAGATATGCTGTTATTCATGCTTCGTTGTTCCATTTATAGAGCACAGGCAGAGTATATTCAGCCTAATTCTTAAGGGTCCTAGGCTTTTCAAAATGGTAAATGAGCATTGACTTCAACTTGCATTAGCTTCTAACAAGAGAGTCAATTTGTTGAAATTTGAAGTCATGCATTGACTTCTCCTCTCTAGTTATGAAAATGCTAGATGGCATCATCTTCCAATAGAAGGCTATTTTTACTATGATGAAAATCAGTTGTCTATTGGAGCCATTTTTATTATCTTGCCTAGATCTTCTGGATAACAGGTTGCAGCTTCTACATCAGCACTTACTGCTTCACCTTGAACATTTATGCTGTGAAGATGGCTTCTTTCTTTAAACTTCCAGAACAGCCTCTGCTGTCTCAGGCTTTTCTTCTTCAGCTTTCTTCAGCCTTCATAAAATTAAAGGGAGGTGAGGCTTTGCTCTGGATGGGCTTTAGCTTAAGGTAATGTTGTGGCTGGCTTGATCTTCCATCCAGACCCAAAACTTTCTTCATATTAGCAATAAACCTGTCTCATTTTCTTGTCATCTTTGTATTCACTAGAACAGCACATTTTATTTCCTTCAAGAATTTTTTTCCTTTGCTAACTTGACTAACATTAGTTAAAAGGCATAGGTTTCAACTTATCTCAACTTTTGACATGCCTTTCTCTCTAAGCTTAATCATTTCTGGCTTTTGATTTAAAGTGAGAGACATGCAACCATTTCTTTCACTTGAACACTTTACAGGCATTATAGGGTTATTAATTGGCCCAATATCAAAATTATTGTGCCTCAGTGAATAACAAGCCCAAGGAGAGGGAGAGATATAGGGAAACAGATGGTCAGTGGAATAATCAGAATGCAAACAACATTTGTTAATTAAACTTGCCTTCTTTTATGGGTGTGGCTTATGGTGCCCCCAAACAATTGAAATTGTAGTGTCAAAGATTAATGAATCACAGATTACCATAACAAATATCACAATAATTAGAAAGCTTGAAATATTGGAAAAATTACCAAAATGTGACACAGAGACAGGAAGTGAGAAAATGCTGTTGGAAAAAATTGCACTAATAGACTTCTTTAATACAAGCTTGTCATAAAGCTTCAATTTGTAAAAAAAAAAAAAAAAAAAAAAAAAAAAAAGTACAGTTCCAAAAAGCAATGAAGTGCAATAAAATGAAGAATGCCTATATTTGACCCAAATGGCAATGGTAGAAATGACACAGCATGACTTTTGAGTGGAAATCATAAGAGGCTTTGCAGCTTATCCCATATCTCCTGGAATGCTTACGGTGCAGTCCAGCTGCCTGGTTAGAAATCCTGTTAAACCGATGCTACCATTCTGTCAGGAAGTCCAAGTTAGTCATTTGGAAGATCCCATGGAGAGGAGGAGATTCAACTCACCCTCACCTATTCCATCATCCCAGCCCTGACACCAGATGCAGTGAATCCTTCAAATGATTCCCACTTCAGCCACCATTAGACACATATGCATGAGACATCCCTGGTAAGAAACTGGCTATGGCTGTCTGCTGTCAAAGCTATAAGAGCAAGTAATGGATGGATTTTTTAAGCCATTAATTTTGGGGAAACAAGTGATCATTGGAACAGACTTTAAAATAGTTTGATTTGAGAGTTTGTTCATATGTAGGTAATTTATCAAAAGAATCACTACCATGCTTTGAAAAAAGACTTGAAATTTAGCTATTGTATTCATATTGGAATAATTATCAAAATAATTCATATTGTTCCATTTATCCTGTTCCATTTCATCCATCCTATTCATTCATGTCTTCAAAAAACATTATCAATCACTTATGTGTGAGGAATGATAGGAGATATTATGGAAAATAGTTATTTGCTAATTATGTAAAATGATTTGCCTTTCTGAGTATTAAATCTCTACTAAAATATTTAAATTAATTTGCTTAAGAAAGGTATATTTCTTTTAATAAGAGGCAATAATTACTCTGAATATTTTTTTTTAAAAAAACTTCAGATGGAACCAAAATGAAATTTATAATATAATTAATAAATCCCCAAGTATTTTTCTTTACATATGGCTATTTTCCCAAATATAGTCCTAAGTAAAATAATCAGTGATAGCAAAGATTTATATAGCCACAATACTAATTTTAGATGTGCAATTATTTATAATTACAAACTCTTATAAATAACTAATTGTTCAGTAATCATGTAATATTTAAATCATAAATTCTTATAATAGAAAATTAGGTGGTCATTAAACTGCCTAATATTTAGTACTATATTATGACATGTTCACAAAAAGTGGAATGCAAAATGATATGTTAATATAAATATAATAATTTGCCAAATGAGTATAGGAAAAGACTGGAAATAAATGCATTAAAGGATCGATGGCAGTTATTGCTTGCAGTTGAAGTTATAAATGATTTAAATTTTATTCTTCATACTTGTTTGGATTTTCAGTTCTGTACAATAACCGGAAATTATTTAAATGTTTAAAATTATTTCAAAAGTCATTACTCTAAAGAATGCCTCCATATTTTGATATCTATATACTTTTGTAAGTATATTCTATTTAACTAAACATTTGCTGAATTTCTAACATATGCGTGCAAAGTACTGTGCTGAGTGGTGAGAGAAAGGCAGGGGAAGTGGTTTGTAGGAGAACAAAATAGGGTTCCAACCCCAGGTGTGTTAAAAATCCAAAGGCAGAGGCACACATTTTACAAAAACAAATGCCTGGCAGTAAAAATGTTATATATTTTACATTTCATTATTACACTTTTTACATTGGATAGAATTATTTTTATATAATTTCCACTTGTCTGAATATTCAACATGATAATTCATATATAGTAGGCCCTCAATACCTAGTAGTAACCTTAGCAACCAGTTACTTGGAAAACTCAGAGTTGGGAACCTCAGCAGTGTCTGCAGGACTAGAAAAGGTAAGTTTTCATTCCAAACCCCAAAGAAAGGCAATGCAAAGAATGTTCAAACTACTGCACAGTCACTCATCTCACACAATAAAAAGTAATGCTCAAAATTCTCCAAGTGAGGCTTCAGCAGTACATCAAATGAGAACATCCAGATATAGAAGCTGGATTTAGAAAAGGCAGAGGAACCAGAGTTCAAATTAATAACATCTGTTGGATCATAGAAAAAGGAAGAGAATTCCAGGAAAACAACTATTCCTGCTTCATTGACTGTGCTAAAGCCTTTGATTGTGTTGACCAAACAAACTGTAGAAAATTTTTTAAAGAGATAAGAATACCAGACCACCTTACCTGTCTTCTGAGAAAACTTTATGCAGGTCAAGAAGCAACAGTTAGAAACGGACATGGAACAATGGACTTGTTCCACATTGGGAACAAGTTTGTATATTGTCATTCTGCTCATTGAGCTTCTATGCAGAGTATGTCATGTGAAATGTCAGGCTGGATGTAGCACAAGCCAGAATCAAGACTGCCGGGAGAAATATCAATAATTCAGATATGCAGAAGACATCACTCTTATGGCAGAAGGTAAAGAGGAACTAAAGAGCCTCTTAATGAAAGTAAAAGAGGAGAGTGAAAAAGCTGGCTTAAATCTCAACTTTTAAAAACTAAGATGATGACATCCGGTCCAATCACTTCATGGCAAATAGATGGGGAAACAATGGAAACAGTGAGAGACTATTTTCTTGGGCTCCAAAATCACTGCAGATGGTGACTGCAGCCATGAAATTAAAAGATGCTTGATTCTTGGAAGGAAAGCTATGACCAACCTAAACAGCATATTAAACATCAGAGACATTACTTTTGCTGACAAAGGTCCGTCTAGTCAAAGCTATGGTTTTTCCAATAGTCATGTATGGATGTGAGAGTTGGACTATAAAGAAAGCTGGAATGGGGAGGGAGGAGGGAGGAGGGCTCAGGATGGGGAACACATGTATACCTGTGGCGGATTCATTTTGATATTTGGCAAAACTAATACAATTATGTAAAGTTTAAAAATAAAATTAAAAAAAAAAAAAAAGAAAGCTGAGTGCCAAGGAATTGATGCTTTTGAATTCTGGTGTTGGAGAAGAATCTTGAGAGGCCCTTGGACTGCAAGGAGATCCAACCAGTTCAGCCTAAAGGAGATCAGTCCTGGGTGCTCATTGGACGGACTGATGTTGAAACTGAAACTCCAATATTTTGGCCATCTGATGCGAAGAGCTGACTCATTTGAAAAGACCCTGATGCTGGGAATGATTGAAGGTGACAGGAGAAGGGGATGGCAGAGATGGTTGGATAGCACCACCGACTTGATGGACATGAGTTTGAGCAAACTCCAGGAGTTTGTGATGGACAGGGAAGCCTGGTGTGCTGCAGTCCATGGGGTCACAAGAGTCAGACATGACTGAATAATTGAATTGAATTGAGTCCCTCAATAAATATCTGAAGAAAAGATGGAACAGAGAAGGGAGAGGAAAGAAGAGGTGTGGAAAGACCAACGTGTGATGCTGGGAATTTGAAATACTGTGTAACAATTAGCAATTTAAAAAATAATTGTCATGTATAATAAAAATAATCTGATAACCTCTTTCTTTTTGTTAAATCAAATATATTTGAGTTAATTTTTATTTTTTCAGAATAGAGTATGGTGGTAATAAAATGGACAGACTAGGTTCAGAATGAAGAAAATTAACCTTTTCATATTTTATACTATACAATCCATGGAATTCTTCAGGCCAGAATACTGGAGTCAGTAGCCTTTCCCTTCGCTAGGGGATCTTCCCAACCCAAGGATTGAACCCAGGTCTTCCGTATTGCAGATGGATTCTTTACTATCTAAGCCACAAGGGAAGCCCAAGAATACTGGAGTGGATAGCCTTTCACTTCTCCAGGGGCTCTTCCCAACCCAGGAATTGAACCAGGATCTCCTGCATTGCAGGCAGATTCTTTACCAGCTGAGCTATTAGGGGAGCCCCATTTTATACTAAAGCTCATAATTATTAGAAACTTGGAGCATTAAAGTTATGATCAGATAACTTTCTATATATTTGTAAGTCTAAAATATTATTTGAATGTATTATTTTAGAAGTATTCTAAAAAATTACTTGTATGATTTACCTTTTAAAATACAATACATGCAATATAATGCACCATAATGAAAGTTTAGATGAGTTTAGAGTCATTACACTAGTATCCCTAAATGCTCTATTTAGGGATAAAAATGTATCAGCATACTGAATTCTGGCTACAATTAACTTCTTGTATATATTGAGGAGTAAATTACTTTAGAGTTATATAAACGCAATGAACACTTTTGTTTTTAAAGCCTGCTAATGACAGTCATATTTTCAACATCTTTTGACATTTTTAAAAATCAGGGAGTAAATTTTCCCTTCAAAGAATTTTATTACTAATTTATGGAAGATATCTGAAAATAGCTTAATAAGAGATAAGATGACAAATGTGTGACAGTAGCTAATGTCTGAATGTTATATATATGCCACTCATTCAGAAGAAATCTTATTAATTTTATATGGAGCTATAATGATTCAGTGTCAGATGGTCAGGGATCTGGAAAGTCCTCCTCTTACACTCCCATGACAACGCTGTTACACAGGCTCACTAAAATAAATATTTTGTTTGAAAGTAGACCATTTAGAAAAAAAGGACACAGTCTTTTTATATTTTCATGGTGAGGACTCTGGGCAAATGACAAAGCACAAAGGCCCCTAGCAGAAGCCATGTTCTCATGAATTCAGTCCCTCTCAATCAAGTGCTCCCAAGGATGGCCATTAGTTTACTACAAGATCAACTCATTCCACTGATTTTCAGTTAGAAAATTATCTTCTCTTGAGAAGCCATGGACTCTAAAGTTGAAAAACACATAAAATGTATATCTCCTTGTTATCTCTAAAGTTGTCATTTTTATCCTGTGACAGGAAATTAGGACTTAAAACTTCATGTAAAAGCAAAATAATGTTACAGAGTTTTTAAATGTTTAAATTAACCAGAGAATTCTCTGTCTGATTCTGACACCTACTGATTCAACAAATATTTCCATTTAGTTCAGTTCAGTTTAGTCACTCAGTCATGTCTGACTCTTTGCGGCCCCATGAATCGCAGCATGCCAGGCTTCCCTGTCCATCACCAACTCCCAGAGTTTACCCAAACTCATGTCCATTCAGTCAGTGATGCCATCCAACCATCTCATCCTCTGTCATCCCCTTCTCCTCCGGCCTTCAATCTTTCCCAACATCAGGGTCTTTTCAAATGACTCAGTTCTTCACATCAGGTGGCCAAAATATTGGAATTTCAGTTTCAACATTAGTCCTTCCAATGAATACCCAGGACTGATCTTTAGGATGGACTGGTTGTATCTCCTTGCAGTCCAAGGGACTCTCAAGAGTCTTCTCCAACACCACAGTTCAAAAGCATCAATTACTTGGCACTCACCTTTCTTTATAGTCCAACTCTCACATTCATACATGACTACTGGAAAAACAATAGCCTTGACTAGACGGACCATTGTTGACAAAGTAATGTCTCTCCTTTTTAATATGCTGTCTAGGTTGGTAATAACTTTTCTTCCAAGGAGTAAGCGTCTTTTAATTTCATGGCTGCACTCACCATCTGCAGTGATTTTGGAGCCCAAAAAAAACCAAGTCTGACACTGTTTCCAATGTTTCCCCATCTATTTCCCATGAAGTGATGGGACCCGATGCCATGATCTTCGTTTTCTGAATGTTGAGCTTTAAGCCAACTTTTTCACTCTCCTCTTTCACTTTCATCAAGAGGCTCTTTAGTTCCTCTTCACTTTCTGCCATAAGGGTGGTGTCATCTGCATATCTGAGGTTATTGATATTTCTCCCGGCAGTCTTGATTCCAGCTTGTGCTTCCTCCAGCCCAGCATTTCTTATGATGTATTCTGCATAAAAGTTAAATAAGCAGGGTGACAATATACAGCCTTGACATACTCCTTTTCCTATTTGGAACCAGTCTGTTGTTCCATGTCCAGTTCTAACTGTTGCTTCCTGACCTGCATACAGGTTTCTCAAGAGGCAGGTCAGGTGGTCTGGTATTCCCATCTCTTTCAGAATTTTCCACAGTTAATTGGGATCCACACAGTTAAAGGCTTTAGTATAGTCAATGAAGCAGAAATAGATGTTTTTCTGGAACTCTCTTGCTTTTTCCATGATCCAGCGGATGTTGTCAATTTGATCTCTGGTTCTCTGCTTTTTCTAAAATCAGCTTGAACATCTGGAAGTTCACGGTTCACGTATTTCTGAAGCCTGGCTTGGAGAATTTTGAGCATTACTTTACTAGCGTGTGAGATGATTGCAATTGTAAGGTAGTTTCATCATTCTTTGGCATTGCCTTTCTTTGAGATTGGAATGAAAACTGACCTTTTTCAGTCCTGTGGCCACTGCTGAGTTTTCCAAATTTGCTGACCTATTGAGTGCAGCACTTTCACAGCATCATCTTTTAGGATTTGAAATAGCTCAACTGGAATTCCATCACCTCCACTAGTTGTGTTCGTAGTGATACTTCCTAAGGCCCACTTGGCTTCACATTCCAGGATGTCTGGCTCTAGGTCAGCGATCACACTATCGTGATTATCTGGGTCATGAAGATCTTTTTGTGTATAGTTCTTTTGTGTATTTTTGTCACTACTTTTTAATATAATCTGCTTCTATTAGGTCTATATCATTTCTGTCTTTTATTAAGCCCATCTTTTCATGAAATATTCCCTTGGTATCTCTAATATTCTTGAAGTGATCTCTAGTTTTTCCCATTTTATTGGTGTGTGTTATTTTTTAAGCAAATTTATTTTGTAAAAATAAATCTCCATTTTTATTTTCATTTTTATAAGATTTAAGGGACTTTGTATTTTTCTTATTTAGAAGTTTTAAGTGAAAAATTAAACTTGTTGAGATTCAAAATATTAAACAGCTTTGCTGTTAATTGTTTAAACTAAGGTGAAAAAATTTAATACCAAATATGCCATGGTATCTTAAACTGGTTGTTTTTAAGTCTTAAATATTGCTTGGGGGCTCTTCTTACTAATGCATGTAGGCATTTGGTCAGCTTCTCTGAGAGTTCAGTTGGTAAAGAATCCTCCTGGAATGTCAGAGACCTGGGTTTGATCCCTGCGTTGGGAAGATCCCCTAGAGATGGAAAGGGCTACCCATTCCAGTATTCTGGCCTGGAGTATTCCACGGACTGCATAGTCCATGGGGTCACAAAGTATTGGACATGACTGAGTGACTTTCACTTTCAGGCATATGGGTCAGAATAAAAGAAAGCAAGCATGGCAGTCACAGAAGCAAAGTTACAAGCATGCCCTTCTAATACCAAATGAAGAGATTTAATTACTGTCTCAAAGGTTAGATTAATGGAGAGAAATAAACTCCATAACTCAGGCCATGAAGAGTATTTTCTGTTTTCATAATATATTTTAAATAGATGCATTGAAACATCCAGTACAAAGGACCATTTTGTGTAGAGAAAATTTAAAAAACCATATGTAAATAATGACAAAATCTTTCATTAAAAAGTCATATTCAGTAACGTGAGTAGATTTTCTGTAGCACATCACATGTTAATGCCTAGTAGTAACTGCTTGCTAAGGTTTTCATCTTTACAATAGAAAATGAAGACTTATACACTTATTTAAAGTATTATTGATAAGCATATTTATTTTTATGCAAGAAAATATTTCCTGACATATTTTGACATGCTGGGCTGGCAAGTGTAACTTCACATAGCATTGCCTCCCTCCTTCTTTGCCTTCTTCTCAGATGCTTCCTTACATCATTATGTTCCTCATGAAGTTGAGAGAGTGTTCTTATATCTCTTTACTTTTTAGGTGATCCTTTCATACTGTTCTCAATCCCAGGAGAACATTTTTTTTTTTTTAAACCAAGGGTAGTTAAGGATGAAAATGAGAGATAAACAGTTCTAATGATTTTTTTTTTCAAAAACAAATTTTGTTTCCAATTAGTTTGGTAAAGTTCACCATTTACTCTGTCTTTCCATCAGTTCAGTTCAATTCAATTCAGTCACTCAGTCATGTCCGACTCTTTGCAACCTCATGGAATGCAGCACTCCAAGCCTCCTTGTCCATCACCAACTCCCGGAGCTTGCTCAAACTCATGTCCATTGAGCCAGTGATGCCATCCAACCATCTCATCCTCTGTCATCTCCTTCTCCTCCCACCTTCAATCATTCCCTGCATCAGGGTCATTTCCAGTGAGTCAGTTCTTCCCATCAGGTGGCCAAAGTATTGGAGCTTTGGCTTCAGCATCAGTTCTTTCAGTAAATATTCAGGACTGATCTCCTTTACAATTGACTGGTTGGATCTTCTTGCAGTCCAATGGACTCTCAAGAGTCTTCTCCAAAATCACATTTCAAAAGCATCAATTCTTTGGCGCTCAGCTTTCATTATGGTCCAACTCTCATATCTATACATGACTACTGAGAAAAACCAAAGCTTTGACTAGTTGGACCTTTGTTAGCAAAGTAATGCCTCTGCTTTATAATATGCTGTCTAGGTTGGTCATAGCTTTCCTTCCAAGGAACAAGCGTCTTTTAATTTCATGACTGCAGTCACCATCGGCAGTGATTTTTGAGCCCAGAAAATAAAGTCCCTCACTGTTTCCATTGTTTCCCCATCTATTTGCCATGAATAGATGAAACCAGATACCATCCTCATATTTTTTAAATGTTGGATTTTAAGTGAGCTTTTTCACTCTCTCCTCTTTCAATTTCATTAAGAGACTCTTTAGTTCCTCTTTGCTTTCTGCTGAAAGAGTGATGTCATTTGCGTATCTGACATTATTGATATTTCTCCTGGCAATCTTGATTCCAGCTTGTGCTTCATCCAGCCTGGCATTTCACATGAGGTACTCTGCCTATAATTAAATAAGTGGGAAGACAATATACAGCATTGAGGTACTCCTTTCCCAATTTGGAAACAGTCCATTGTTCCATGTCCATTTCTATCTGCTGCTTCTTGACTTGCTTACAGACTTCTTAGGAGGAAGGTAAGGTGGTCTGGGATTCCCATCCTTTTAAGAAATTTTCCAGCATTTATTGCTTGTAGACTTTTGGATTGCAGCCATTCTGACTGGCGTGAAATGGTACCTCATAGTGGTTTTAATTTGCATTTCTCTGATAATGAGTGATTTTGAGCATCTTTTCATGTGTTTGTTAGCCATCTGTATGTCTTCTTTGGAGAAATGTCTGTTTAGTTCTTTGGCCCATTTTTTGATTGGGTCATTTATTTTTCTGGAATTGAGCTGTAGGAATTGCTTGTATATTTTTGAGATTAGTTGTTTGTCAGTTGCTTCATTTGCTATTTTCTCCCATTCTGAAGGCTGTCTTTTCACCTTGCTTATAGTTTCCTTTGTTGTGCAGAAGCTTTTAAGTTTCATTAGATCCCATTTGTGTATTTTTGCTTTTATTTCCAGTATTCTGGGAGGTGGGTCATAGAGGATCCTGCTGTGATGTATGTCGGAGAGTGTTTTGCCTATGTTCTTATGTAGGAGTTTTATAGTTTCTGGTCTTATGTTTAGATCTTTAATCCATTTTGAGTTTATTTTTGTGTATAGTGTTAGAAAGTATTCTAGTTTCATTCTTTTACAAGTGGTTGACCAGTTTTCCCAGCACCACTTGTTAAAGAGATTGTCTTTAATTCATTGTATATTCTTGCCTCCTTTGTCAAAGATAAGGTGTCCGTATATGCGTAGATTTATCTCTGGGCTTTCTATTTTGTTCCATTGATCTATATTTCTTTGTGCCAGTACCATACTGTCTTGATGATTGTGGCTTTGTAGTAGAGCCTGAAGTCAGGGAGGTTGATTCCTCCAGTTCACTTTGGCTATTCGAGGTTTTTTGTATTTCCGTAAAAATTGTGAAATTATTTGTTCTAGCTATGTGAAAAATACTGTTGGTAGCTTGATAGGGATTGCATTGAATCTATAGATTGCTTTGGGTAGGATACTCATTTTCACTATATTGATTCTTCCGATCCATGAACATGGTATATTTCTCCATCTATTAGTGTCCTTTTTGATGTCTTTCAGCAGTGTTTTATAGTTTTCTATATATAGGTCTTTAGTTTCTTTAGGTAGATATATTCCTAGAGTATTTTATTTTTTTCGTTGCAATGGTGGACGGAATTGTTTCCTTAATTTCTCTTTCTATTTTCTCATTATTAGTGTATAGGAATGCAAGGGATTTCTGTGTGTTGATTTTATATCCTGCAACTTTTCTATATTCATTGATTAGTTCTAGTATTTTCTGGTGGAATCTTTAGGGTTTTCTATGTAGAGGATCATGTTGTCTGCAAACAGTGAGAGTTTTACTTCTTCTTTTCCAATTTGGATTCTTTTTATTTTGTTTTCTGCTCTGATTGCTGTGGCCAAAACTTCCAAAACTATATTGAATAATAATGGTGAAAGTGGGCACCCTTGTCTTGTTCCTGACTTTAGAGGAAATTCTTTCAATTTTTTGCTGCGATCCAAAAGTCTACAAGCAATAAATGCTGGAGAGGGTGTGGAGAAAAGGGAACCCTCTTGCACTGTTGGTGGGAATGCAAACTAGTACAGCCACTATGGAGAACAGTGTGGAGATTCTTTAAAAAACTGGAAATAGAACTGCCTTATGATCCAGCAATCCCACTGCTGGGCATACACACTGAGGAAACTAGAATTGAAAGGGACATGTGTACCCCAATGTTCATCGCAGCACCGTTTATAATAGCCAGGACATGGAAGCAACCTAGATGTCCATCAGCAGATGAATGGATAAGAAAGCTATGGTACATATACACAATGGAGTATTACTCAGCCATTAAAAAGAATACATTTGAATCAGTTCTAATGAGGTGGATGAAACTGAAGCCTATTATACAGAGTGAAGTAAGCCAGAAAGAAAAACTCCAATACAGTATACTAACGCATATATATGGAATTTAGAAAGATGGTAACAATAACCCTGTATACGAGACAGCAAAAGAGACACAGATGTATAGAACAGTCTTTTGGACTCTGTGGGAGAGGGAGAGGGTGGGATGATTTGGGAGAATGGCACTGAAACATGTATAATATCATATATGAAACGAGTCATCAGTCCAGGTTCGATGCACGATACTGGATGCTTGGGGCTGGTGCACTGGGATGACCCAGAGGGATGGTATGGGGAGGGAGGAGGGAGGAGGGTTCAGGATGTGGAACACATGTATACCTGTGGCAGATTCATTTTGATATATGGCAAAACCAATACAATATTGTAAAGTTAAAAAATAAAATAAAATTCAATTAAAAAAAAAATAGAAACATTCCAAAAAGAAAAATAAATTTTCCAGTTTGTTGTGATCTGCACAAACGCTTTAGCATAATCAATGAAGCAGAAATAGATGGTTTTCTGGAATTCTCTTACTTTTTCATGATCCAACAGATGTTGGCAATTTCAACTCTGGCTCCTCTGTCTTTTCTAAATCCAGCTTGAAGTTCTCAGTTCATGTACTGTTCAAGCCTGGCTTGGAGAATTTTGAACATTACTTTTCTAGTGTGTGAGATGAGTGAAATTGTGTGGTAGTTTGAACATTTTTGACATTGCCTTTCTTTGGGATTGGAATGAAAACTGACCTTTTCCAGTCCTGTGGCCACTGCTGAATTTTCCACATTTGCTGGCATATTGAGTGCAGCACCTTCATAGCATCATGTTTTAGGATTTGAAAAAGCTCAGCTGGAATTCCATCACCTCCACTAGCCTTGTTTGTAGTAATGCTTCCTGAGGCCCACTTGACTTCACATTCCAGGATGTCTGGTTCTAGGTGAGTGATCACACCATTGTGGTTATCTGGGTCATGTATAGTTCTTCTGTGTATTCTTTCCACCTCTTCTTGGAGAAGGAAATGGCAACCCCTTAATATCTTCTGCTTCTGTTTAGGTCCATACCATTTCTGTCCTTTATTATGCCCATCTCTGCATGAAATATTCCCTTGGCATTTCTAATTTTCTTGAGGAAATCTCTAGTCTTTTCCATGCTTTTGTCTATGTATGTATCATCATTATTATATATATTGTTATTTTCTTTCTTTTACTGATATATTAATATATCATTATTATGATTATATTTATTATTACTGTTATTTTGTATCTATCATCATCATTATTGTGTAACCTGGGCCCTCAGCATGAAATTCTTGTCTCTCTTCACTTAGCCTATTTAATATCTGTTTAGGCTTCAAATTTCAATCTTTCCCCAAATATTATTGCTTTGGAAGAAATTTCTCTGACTGCCCTATTTAGGATATTCACCAGATTATATCCACTCATATAGTACCATATACCTCTCATTCACAGCTGAAATCACATCAAAGCTTCTACTTATTTGTGTGACTCTCCTATTAATTGTAGATTTCCTATTTGAATTTTAGGTACTGTACAGCTGAAACTGTGGTTGTAATTTGCTCACTATTTTATTCCCACTTCCCAGTAAAGTTCTTGACACCTAGTGTGTTATCACAATAATTACTGATTTAATGAATAATTTTTATTAACAGTCTATCACAGCTTTTTGACTATTTTTTACACTGTTTTCTTTCTGACTCAATCAACATATTAAAAAAGTAATATATCTTTACAAAATCATAGTCTATTCTTTAAAATACACTTAATATATATTTTAAAAAATGATTCTAATTATGCTATGTTCTCCTGGAGTAGGAAATGGTAACCCATCCAGTATTCTTGCCTGGAAAATTCCATGAACAGCAGAGCCTTGTGGACCACATACAGTCCAAGGGATCACAAAGAGTTGGACACAATTGAGCATGCACATACCCACATGCTGTCTTTTCCTCTTTGTTAAATTGTCTTAATTAGCTACCCATCTGATCACGGTGTGTCTAAATAGCAACAGCAAATGAGCTATTGCTGCTGCTGCTGCTAAGTCGCTTCAGTTGTGCCTGACTCTGTGAGAACCCATAGACAGCAGCCCACCAGGCTCCCCCGTCCCTGAGATTTTCCAGGCAAGAGTACTGGAGTAGGGTACCATTGCCTTCTCCAAAACAAGCTATTAGCATATTTCAAACTTTGATGAGCAACAAAATCTCTGGTATTTGTAAAAAAAAAAAAAAATCTAGATTACTGGACTATACTCAATAGCTACTGAATTTCATTATCTGTGACTAGAGCCTCAGCATTGTAGTTCACGCAAGTTGTCTAGGAATTTTTATGCATCCTATATTTTAGGAAAAACTGAGCTAAAGAAAAGAGATTTGGTTAAAAAGTCATAGGAACCTAATTCCACTTCTGGTTCTTTTGTGTAAGAGCTTTATGCAAGTTTCTGAAACTTGAGTAAGTTTCTGAACCTCATAAATTCTTAGTTTTTGTACATTCTATAAAAGGAATGGCAATATCAATATTATGTCATTATTGTGAGGGCTGTGAAGGGTAATATATATATAACAGTACTTTGTAAACAGCTATGCTAGTATTGGCTAGGTCTTTAACTCAATAACATTGACAATGTCATATGATCTCACAATGCTTCATTTTTACCAATAAAAATGAGAACCTATGCAACATACTGATTTGCCAAAATAAACAAGGATGATGTGAAAATGCTTTGAAAAAGAAAAAATGTACTGTTACTAATGGATTCAATAATTGATCTCTATCTTCAAGGGTTTATGATACAAGAGAAAAAGCTGATGCTGAAATGATAATGATTTAACAAACACATATCAGGTAGAAGGTATGTACTTCCTCTCAAGTCTTTATAGAAAAATTGGTGTTTTCTATAATACCAAATTGTCTGCAAATGAGAAGACTGAGTCTCAGAAAGTACAAGTAACTCATGCAAGAGGACACAATATTCCAATAGTGGCCTTGGAACTCAATTCTGATTCTTAGTTGCATATATATATATACATAAAATTTTAACTCTGTGCTGTTTGTTAATACCCAACACTTCTTCACGTAATTGAACACAGGCAGAAAACACAGATTTCAAAAGTTTAACCATTATTATTAGCAGGGGCAAATGACTTCTATAAAGAAGAATATACAGAAGATTATAAAGAATAATCAAAAATGGATTTAGAGATAGGAAATGTATATTAGAGATGAAGTGGGCCTTGTGATTGGCTCGCTAATAACATTCACTCCACCTGTCACAATATGGTATAAGGAATTAACCCCTCATTATATATGCAGCCTTGATTAGAATATGCAAATTTTGGAAATCTCACCTGCCTTTGCTGGTGATTGGTTCAGGAAGTTAGACATAAGCCAGTTCAGTTCAATTCAGTTCAGTTGCTCAGTTGTGTCTGACTCTGTGACCCCATGGAATGCAGCATGTCAGGGCTCCCTTTCCATCACCAACTCCCTGAGTTTACTCAAACTCATGTCCGTTGAATCAGTGATGCCATCCAACCATATCATCCTCTGTCATCCCCTTCTCCTCCTGCCTTCAGTCTATCCCAGCATCAGGGTCTTTTCCAATGAGTCAATTCTTCGCATTAGGTGGCCAAAGTATTGAAGTTTCACTTTCAGTATCGGTCCTTCCAATGAATATTCAAGACTGATTTCCTTTAGGATGGACTGGTTGGATCTCCTTGCTGTCCGTGGGACTACCAAGAGTATTCTCCAACACCACAGTTCAAAAACATCAATTCTTTGTTGCTCAGCTTTCTTCACAGTCCAACTCTTACATCCATACATGACGACTGGAAAAACCATAGCTTTGACTAGATGCATCTTTGTTGGCAAAGTAATGTTTCTGCATTTTAATAGATCAATTAGATTATGATAATCTTCTTATGATTGATGCTTCAGGAGCAAGCATGTGGTCTAAACTGGAGAAATCCGATGAACGAACAGGTGTTTGTAGAGATACACTAGTTTTTTCTCTTGCTGTATATAAACAAGAAAGCATTTGTTGCTGTTTAGTTGCTAAGTAATGTCTGACTCTTTTATGACTATCCCATGGGATTTCCCAGGCAAGACTACTGGAGTGGATTGCCATTTCCTTCTCCAGGGGATCTTCTCAACCGAAGGATCGAACATGTGTCTCTTGCTTGGCAGGTGAATTCTTTAACACTGAGCCAGCTGGGAAGCCCCATGAAAAGATTTAGCCTCTATTATTCTTGGCAATCAGCCTATGATTACAATGGGCTTTTAGGGTAAGGCCAGCATTGAAGATGACTGAGTGGAGAGATGGAACCAACCTGGGTCCTTGAAAGAAACTTGAGACACTGGATCAACCAAAGAAATAATCTGCTTTAGCTTTTTGTTAAAAGAATCAGTAAATTTCCTTATTGTTGAAGCCAGTTTGAGTTAGGCTTCATATTACTTGCAACTGGAAGCATCCTGAGATACAAAGCATAACAAAACTCTGTGGGTTTCTGAAGACTGAAACTAGAACAACTCATTTTATGTGCTAAAACTAGTTATACTAGCATAAATAACCCCAAAAGAGAATCTCCAACAATATCCAATTACTCCAGATAAGCCACTTGTAACAGAAAAATGACAAGTCAGTTGGGAAAACTGAAAGAACAGCTGGCCAACTAGCAGAAAATTCCCAGAAAAGCAAATTATACAATGAAATTACTAAATTGACTTAAATATTTACCTACAAAATAATGGCATAATCACTTTTGGATAGAGATTTTGGGCTTATTAAAGATGTAGAATTATAACCAATAAATTTCTATGACAATAAAGTTAAAGTATTGATAATCAGAGAAAGAATTTTGGAGCAATCTTGACCTAAAATTCTATTTTAGAAATCCACTAATAATCTGTGTCATTCTCATTGCTACATTCATTTTTTTTTTAAAAAAGGGGCCTGGAAAAGTTAAAGAAATTGTCATATGAGGACGAAAATGAAAAGCTAAAACTTGACAGCTTTGACTTATTGAAGCTGACTGGATACTAGGGGACCTAAGATCTTATGCAGGCCTTACATTTTCTAGCTAAGTGAGTTAGGAATTCACTTTTGTATCTCTAGCACACACAAAATTTTTCAGGTACTAAAGCTGGAAAGATGGGTTTTCCTGTGAATATTCCAAGAAAACTGTTCCTTTGGCTTAGTATTTGAAGATGGAACAGGTGCCTTTTGTTTGTTTTGGGTGGCAAAAGAGGGTAATAAACAAATATGCCAAATGACTAAAGAATTCAAGGCTTTTTGAAGAGCAGAAAAGTAGATGATTTAAGTTTGATCAGAGTAGCAAAATTTTATATGGAGAAAAGGAGGTCAAGGGAAGACTTTGAACACCTGAATGAGTTTGAACATTTTTACAAAGGTAATGGAGGTCAGTAAATGTTTTAAATTTGGAGGTGAACCAACACAGTAGATATTATAAAGGAAGAGTCAAGAATGGGAATGAAATATTATTCCAAAATTTCATGCTAAACAAATTGGAAGAAAAATGATATAAAAAGGGCAAAATCTGGTGGTGGATCTCAAAAGTTTTCCTCTCAACTAAAGTAATAAATTTTAATTGAAATAATTCTGAAGATAACACTGAAGTGCAAAGGTAGGAAGATGCTAGTTTGGAGACTGAAGAGAGTTTAAAAAGTCAGAAATCATTATTGAGAGCCACGTGATGGGAAATAAATAACAGCTAAAGAGCAATATTACTGAAAAACATTGAAAGCTTATGTGAAATGAAAAACATGATTTTATAGGAGCTGAGTCAACATTCTTCCATTAGATTTTTTTATTGCTCATTACCAGAAACAGGAGATTGAGTTTAAAAGTTGACATGATAGGCATCAAGGAAGTCATGAATTTCAGGTAAGAAATGATTTAGATAAAATTCATAACCATACAAGTGAAGTAGAGTTATGTGAAGCTCAGAGGAAGATAATAAATGTGGGAGGCACCTGTATTTAATTGCAACAGATTAAAGCTGTTGTCAGAGGTTTCATGTCTCAAGCTATAGATCAAAATATACATAGCAGAACTCCTGGGATGCAGGTCAGTGGCCTTGCAGTTGTAAATAGGGAGAGATAATAAGGCCCTGGCACTCAGAGGGGGCTTCCCTGTTGGTTCAGATGGTAAAGAATCTGCCTGCAATGTAGGAGACTTGGGTCAATCTCTGGGTCAGAAAGATCCCCTGGAGAAGGGTATGGCAATGCACTCCAGCATTCTTGCCTGGAGAATTCCATGGATAGAGGAGCCTGGCAGGCTACAGTCCATGGGTTGCAAAGAGTTGGACACAACTGAGAGACTTTCAGTCACGCTAAAGGGACTGATATATCAATGGATAATTAAAAATAATCTCCTCAATATAAAATCTCAGTGGACACATAAACCTTTTCTTTAACATTTCTATTTAATTTCTTACCCATATACAGTTACACTTCATTTTATTGCACTTTACAAATATTGCTTTTTTATATGATATTATACATGTTTAAATGCCATTCTCCCAAATCATCTCACCCTCTCCCTCTCCCACAGAAGTAATATTGCTTAAAAAAAAAAAAATGAAGGTTTGTGGCAACTCTTAATCTAGCAAGTTTATCAGCATCATTTTTCTAACAGCATCTGCTCACTTCATGTTCATGTGCCACATTTTTGTAGTTCTTGGGCTATTTCAAACTTTCTCCCTGTTATTATATTTGTTACGGTAATCTGTAATTTTTGATGTTACTACTACAATGCACTGAAAGTTCACATGATGGTTAGCATTTTTTAGTGATATTTTTAATTAAGGTATTTACATTGTTTTTGAGAATTAAGCAAACTTAAAGGACTAAGCATTTTGTAAGCACAACTTTTATTTAACTTGAAATACAGTTGATTTACAAGCTGTGTTAATTTCATGTTTATAGAAGAGTGATTCAGTATACTGGGCTATACAGCAGGTATAATAACCTCTAGCTGCTGCAAATGGCAGTATTTCATTCTTTTTTTATGGCTGATAATATTTCATTGTATATATATGTGCCACATCTTCTTTATTCTTTCAACTGTTGATGGACACAGGTTGCTTTCATGTCTTGGCTGTTGTAAATAGTGCTACTATGAATATTGGGTTGCATGTATCTTTTTTATTTATAGTTTTCTCTGGATATATGACCAGGAGTGGGATTGTTGGATCATAAATAGATCTATTTTTAGTTTTATAAGGAACTTCATTCTGTTCTCCAAAGTGCCAATTTACATTCCCATCAACTGTACAGGCGGGTTTCTTTTTTTCACCACACCCTTTCTATCATTTAGTATTTATAGACTTTTTGATGATGGTCATCCTGACTAGTGTGAGGTGATACCTCATTGTATTTTTGATTTGCATTTCTGTAATAAACAGTGATGTTGAGCATCTTTGCTTGTGTCTTTTGGCCATCTGTATGTCTTTTTTGAAGAAAAAATTTTTGTGTCTTCTGCCCATTTTTTCTGCTGGGTTGTTTGTTTTTTTGATATTGAGCTGTATGAGCTGTTTGTGTATTTTGGAGCTTAATCTCTTGTCAGGCTTCCGAGATGGCTCAGTGGAAAAGAATATGCCTGTTAATGCAGGAGACGCAGATTCGATCCCTGGGATGGGAAAGATCCCCTGAGGAAGGAAATGTCAACCCGCTCCAGTATTCTTGCTTGGGAAATCCCATGTTTAGAGGAGACTGACAGGCTATAGTCCATGGGGTTGCGACAGAATTAGACATGACTCAGCAACTAAACCACCACCACAAGAACAACAAATCTCTTGTCAGCCAGATCATCTGCAAATATTTTATCCGTTATGTAGGTTGTCTTTTCATTTTGCTTATGATATCCTTTGCCATGCAAAAACTTAAGTTTTTAGTTCCCATTTTTTCATTTTTGTTTTCATTTCCATTACTCTAGGAGATGAATCCAAAAAGATATTGCTGCAGTTTAAGTCAAAGAATGTTCTGATTGTGTTTTCCTCTAGGAGTTTTGTAACACCTGTAGTATATTACATTTAGATCTTTAATTAAGTTTGAGTTTATTTTTTATATGGTTTTAGAGAATGTCCTAATCATTCTTTTACATGCAGTCGTCCAGTTTTTCCAGAATAACTTATTTTCTCCATTGCATAGGCTAGCCTCTTTCATGGTGGATTAATTGACCATGGGTGAGTGGGTTCATTTCTGAGCTTTCTATTCTATTCCATTGATCTATGTCTTTTTTGCAATGGTACCAAATTGTTTTGATAACTGTAGCTTTGCCATATAGTCTGAAGTCAAGGAGTTTTATTCCTCCAGCTCTGTTTTCCTTTCTCAAGATTGTCTTGGCTTCTCATGGTCTTTTGTTTCCTTATAAATTTTAAAACTTTTTGTTCTGGTTCTGTGAAAAATGCCAATGGTAATTTGGTAAGGAGTGCATTGCATCTACAGATTGCTCTGGGTAGTATATTTATTTTGACAATATTGATTCTTTCAATCCAAGAACATTATTCTTGGGATTCTTTCAGGTTGTCATTTTCAGTTTCTTTCTTCTACATCTTAAAGTTTTCTGAGTGCAGTTCTTTTGTCTCCTTAGGTAAGTTTATTACTAGATATTTTCTTATTTTTGATGTGATGGTAAATGAAATTGCTTCCTTAATTTCTATTTCTGATCTTTAGATGTTAGTGTATAGAAATGCAACAGATTTCTCTGTATTAATTTTGTATCCTGCAACATTACTGAATTAGTTGAAGAGCTCTAGTAGTTTGCTGGTAGTATCTTTAGGATTTTCTATGTATAGTATCATGTCATCTGCAAACTGACAAGTTTACATCTTTTCCAATTTCAATTTCTTGTATTTCTTTTTCTACTCGGACTTCTCCTAGTTCTGTGGCAAGAACTTCCAAAACTAAGTTGAACAGAAGCAGTAAAAGTGGATAGCCTTGCCTGGTTCCTAATCTTAGAGGAAACGATTTCAGGTTTCTGCTGTTGACTATGACATTATCTGTAAGTTTAGCTGTGAGTTTATATGGCCATTGTTATGTTGAACTAGATTTTCTCTATGCCCACTTTCTGAAGAGTTTTTTTTTTTTTAAATCATAAATGAATGGTTAATTTTATTAAAAGCTTTTTCTGTATAAGTATAAATTTTATATATACTTGAAAACCAAAACATTTGTGTGACTTTTTATTGTTATATTCACTTTATTGTGGTGATTTGGAACAAAACCCACAGAATCTTCATATCTGCACTCCAGGTTGCTAGAATCTACTGTATGAATTGTTCTTGGTTGTTTGAAATTAGTTTTTAATATTTGGATTAATATTTCCTGTAAGAATGTGTGTATGTATGAATGTATGTTCCAAGGAATAGGGTGGAGTGAAAGGAAAATCATGAAAACAATTGCTGAGGGACTTAAAGAGATCAGAGCACCAAACTTCAAATAATAGTTTTGTGATTACAGCCACAGTAAACTGAAAATCTTTTCCCACCGCACCACTCCCAGTTCTTCCTCCAATTTTACTGGGTTGCTTTTCTGCTTATTGACATGTTATATGCCATGACAGTATATTTAATATTAAATGCCTATGATTATTGTTTACTTAGTTGCTACTCTGTATACTGAACATTCTTCCTTATTTATATGACTTTTTAAAAATGTGATTATTCTTTTTAGTGTAAAAGATTACCTATTCATTCATTCATACACCTAATAATTTGTTTAACAGTATTGGGAAATATATATACTAGACTTTGGGCATTAGGCAGTAAATAAGGTATAGAATGTACTTGCCCTTATACATTTTACTTTGTAGGGAGAAGATAGTCAATAGACAAATGAATGAGATGATTTCAGATAGTAATAAATGCAATGGAGAAAATAAAGTGATATAAAAATTGGTTGGAGACAAAGAAGGAGACATTAGACATGGAGCTGACAATCAAATGATATTGTTGTTCATTGGCTAAGTCCCATCCAACTCTTTGTGATCCCATGGACTGCAGCATGCCAGGCTTCCCTGTCCTTCACTATCTCCTGGAGTTTGCTCAGATTCATCTCCATTGAGTTAATTATGCTATGTCATCCTCTGCCACCCCCTGTCATTTTGCCTTCAGTCTTTCCCAGCATCAGAGTCTTTTCCAATGAGTCAGTTCTTATCAGGTGGCCAAAGTATTGGAGCTTCAACTTCATCATCAGTCCTTGCAATGAATATTCAGGGTTGATTTCCTTTGGGATTGATTGGTTTGATCTCCTTGCTGTCCAAGGGACTCTCAAGAGTCTTCTCCAACACCACAGTTCAAAAGCATCAATGATAGGAAGGAACTATCGAGCACATAAACGGGCAAGAGTTTTCCAGGCAGATATTATTAATAAAAATATTCCTAAGTGTTATGTGCTTGGCATATCTGTGGAACAGAAAGAATTCTGCTGTGGTTTAATCAAACTGAAAGAAGAGTTTAGAGGAACATAATGTTGTTGGAAATATCAGTAAGAGCCAGGTAATAAAGGGATTTGAAGACAATGGTAATGAATTTGGATTTTATTCTGAGTGTATTGGAAATTCATTGGAAATGAATTTTCTTTTCATACAAGAAGAGTCAAAGGAAAGAAGCCATTGAAAATTGTAGATAAAAATGTACAATGGAAGACTTTAGAACATATAGAAAGATTTGGGGAAAATCCTATATAAATGATTAAAAATGTATGAGCATTTTTCTTTGCAATAAATTTTTTATATAAATTGTGATAATTCAGTAAGTCTGTTTTCCAGTGTTGATTTATTGTACTGTTGCTACTTAGTAGAAGTTGTCAGTAATAATAGTAGCAGTTTCAGTGACAGTGGCCATTGGATTCTCCAAGGATGCTTTGGACATATGTTTCTTGCAATCTCACAGACTCTGGTGATTTTTCTACTTCCATTGAAAGGAAAAACAAAAATTTTATCACCTCTTCCCCATGTCAGTCTTATAAAATTGGAATTTTATTATATTTATCTTGGTTAATATAATTTGTGAATTACATGTATTTGTCATTGGGATTTTGACTCCTTGTGAGCTGTGAGCTAAAATGGCTTGTGCTGTTTTTGGCTGAAGCATTTGACTACTAATGTGAGACTTTACACATCACTACATTTAAAATGTTTATTTAGAGAATCCTTGTGTTCCTTTTTAGAAAAATACAAACACTTCTTGGTCAATTATTACAAACCAGGTGAAAGTTAAATTAAGCAACAATTTCAAGTAGTTAGGCAGGCATAAACACTTAATGTACTTTTATATAAGTTGGAGTTGTGCACTCTAAATATATTCCAATATATAAGTGTTACTCTCCATCCATCGAAGGTGATCTTTCTGAAATGGAAAATAGATATTTGAGTGTCTATTGTGAAAACTAGCAAGAATAATTAAAAATAATCAACTTGTTTATTTAAAACCTCAAGCAACCCAGACACTATCCTGAAATTAATTTAGTAGCTAGTGTTACACAAATTCTAAGAACAGATGAGTTGAAGAAATCCTGTGGGAAAATAACATATGGGGTGCTAAAATATGCTAGGTATCATGCTTCTGCAAAGCTTTCTATAAATCCAATATTGGATTTATTGTGTATGACTCATTACAACTCTGTAATGCAAATTAAGATCAAAAAATAACATATGCCTGTATGGGCTTTAAATTTTTTCAATCTGACTATTCATTTATGAATAATTTATAGCTATCCTGTGACATATTTTCCTAAATATACCATGAAGTAAATTTGGAATTTTTATCTCCAAAGACACTTTAGGACCACATGTTTATAAAGTCATTCATTTTAAGACAGCTGCACCCTTGGCAATACTGTGGCCTAAACTATAAAGAAAGCAGTAGATTTTCTTTAATATGTTTTTCTCTGAAGCAAAAATTTGCAATTATTCTCATTTAGTTGTTCTCCAGTATCCACCAGGAATTGGTTCCGAGATCCCTCCTCAGATGCAAAAATTTGGGGATGCTTAAGTCCCTTGTATAGAAATGTATAATATTTGCATATAATTTACACAATCATCCTGTATACTTTAAATCTTCTCTGGATTAATTGTAATAAATCTAAATGCTATCCAAATACTTGTAAAAACAATGTAAATGCTATGTAAATAATTACCTATACAACAAATTTAATTTTTACTTTTTGGAACTTTCTAAGATATTTTCCCCCCAATATTTTTGATCCACTGTTTTTGAGTCTGCAGATACAGAATCCACAGATACAGAGAGTTGACTATATTTAGATTTTCTTTCATGATGTTCCTTGATACCAACAACTTGTTCTACAAGGTATTTATTTAAGACCAGGGACATGTCTCACAGCCATGGAAGTGAACAAAAGTTGACAAACATGTATCTGGGGGTCATTAGTTTTACATTTTAACTAACTGAGCAAATCAATTGGCCCCTTAGGACTTAGAAAAGAATAAGTATTACTTCCTAAGTGCTTAACTTATTGGGCAATGGTTGAGATATAATGGAGTAAGAACTGTCTTAGTGGTTTCTTGATGATTATTTGCTTATCTGAGGTTTTTTTTTTTTTTTTTTTGTTCTACAACTGTAAGAAGATATTTATCACTATGAAATGTACCATTAGAGCCCAGCACAGATTGAAAAAAGACTATTGTCATACGGTGACAGTGAACTTGGTGCAATCCCTATGCCACCATGTAATTCATTAGGAGAGATAGAGACAGTGGGCTTTTGCAGAAGCGCTTAAATAGAGCAGTCCTGGAGGTTGGATAATTTGTAACAGATGTTCCATATAATGAATGGATTACGGGAGAGTGTCTGCAATGCAGACTATCTCATTCAGTGGGTATGATCGATGCTTCTTATTAGCTTGACTTAACATTCTGTGAACTGAGGTTGTGAGACAAATATGTGAGCTTTGATTTACTGATACACACAGACCAGGTAATAAAATCTCTTTGAAACAGAGATTAGGTATTTCAAATGAAGCTTACTAATACAGTCTTATTTCTTGAGTTGGCACAAAAAAATAATTATATGAACCAATAACTGCCTGAACTTGTTTTATGCCATATTTTTCAGTGATCAATGTGCACTAGAATTAACCAAATTAGAACATTGACAAACGAGAAAGCTGACAATTTAGTATAGATGATTAATTTTTGTTAACTTATGTGATTTAGGAAAAAATTCCTTTGTTTGAAATTCTGTACTTTTGACCTAGAATGTTTTAAAAGCTAAGACATAATTCCAGAGGAACTTGAAAACCATTCATACCATTTGTTTTCAATTTAAAAAATCAAAGTACTTATTTCACAAGTAACTCCAAATCTTTTAGTGTCCTTAAGGGTGTTTATAAAGGCTTTTTACTTCAATTTTTGCATTGCTTCATTGCCAAATAAAAGTATGCAAAATTCCATGTAAACATTTATATAATGAATATTTATGTTCTTAAAATATTAAAGACTATGATATAAATCAACATAATATTTTTGGGGGGTTCATTTCATATGCTATCAAGCTGATTACTTTTAGATAGGCAGGTAGTGATGATTGTCACTGGTAGAAAAGCAGTAATCTTAGGCCTCTATTATAGCTTGATCTACACATCTTTTCTAGAATGAAATATAATTTGTGCATTTAACTTTTTTTTATTCAGGCTTAGCCTCTTGGTGACTTTGTGTAACTGTACTTCAACCTCTTTAGTATTTGTTTCACACATGGGAAATTCTCTTGTACACTAAGGTAGCTATTGCAGTTTGCTCAAAGGTGGAGCACCCTACAATGGAATCTACAATGCAAAAAAACACACTAATATAAGCAATCCACTTCTGGGAAGTGAGGTAAAGTTTCATCGACTCAGTTAACTGAGTATACTGAGATGGTCCTAACGGTATTTCACAGTTCATACTAATGACAGTAAACCTGCAGAGAACACAGTTATGCCAGGCTTAAAAACATGCTAATTTGGCCCTGAGGAAGAAGAAGCAACCAAAATGCTCCCACTCACCTTTGGAATGCTTATCAAAGTGTAATTGAACAAGATGGACAGAACAATCATAAAGTTATGGGATATTTCATCAGTGTATAATCAGATAGGATTGCCTGTTGGATAAATGTAGACCATTTTCTTGTTTATAGGTACCATGAAGAACAATGATTCATCTCCCTAATCTTAATGATTAGGGAAACATATTCTTCATCTAGTGAAGAATATCAGCAACAGTGTCTTGCATTTTCTGAAAAGCATTCCACCACTTGAAATCTCAATTCATTTTCCTATTAAATCTGCAAATTGGATATTATGTCCCCATTTTACAAATGAAGAATCTGGAAGAGGTAAAATGACTTGCCTCCAGTTATCCAGGAGATAGAGTTAGATCTAAATCTTGGCCTGGGGTTATTTTTAGAATGCCTCAATGTATGGGCTGGGTAACCTGGCTTCTATCACAGCCATTTTAAACAACATGAGTTATCTTTAAGTTGGGCTATTGAGATTCAGCAAACATTTACAGTGCACCAGCATTAAGTGCACAGTTGCCCAAAGATCTTTTTTCCAAACAGCACAAGTACAGCAGATCTTTTCCCACTACTTTTTGCACATTTTGAATTTATGCAGTTTTATTTTCTCACAGCAATAATTAACCTTGCAGCTGTCATTTTCACGTCTCAGCTTTTCAATACTTGACCACTTTGACTTCTGTAGAGGTAATTCTCTGCTTTAATAAACTGCTTTTTTTTGGTAAAAGTAGAAACTATTTTTTCCTTTCCTTCTCAGTTTTTTAGGTACCTTATCAATGATTCGCAAATTTCCAAAGGCAAAATCTACTGATATACTCAATCTATAATATAGGAACCCATGTACTCATGACTGCAAATCCTTACATATAATGTATTAAATTAGATTTTCTCCATAAGTACTAAGCAACATGTATTACATAATTTAGTTTAGAAAAAATAGAAAAAATAAAAAAAAAAACATCAATTTGAAAGATTTTTTTATCAAGAATGAGTGACTTATTCTTTTTTCTTTTTTTACTCATCTGGTGTTCAGTTTCATCCCTACTCTTTCACCTCACTTGCTCTAACTCATTAGAGAGCTAATTGCCTTTGTAATTCCAAATTAAGGAGTAGTGAAATGGAAACATTACCTTTGCCAGGTGTTTGGGAGGACAAAATCCAATTTGCAGTAAAAGTTTCTTCCAATCAGTGTTAGCCCTCTGTTCAGGCTGCATGGATTTTGTTTGGATTAATGAAGAATCATTCAGAGTCCAGGCTATATGTTGTATTGTGTTACACAAAATCAAGAAAATAATTAAGAATTGAGTATTCTGGAATATAAACTGAAATAAAACAAGATTTGGGGATAGAAACTGAAGTGAACTTACCAATTTTGTATTAACTTCTTTGGGGATATGACAAGTCATTGTGTTGACATTCAGCACAATTTTTGCTTGGAACTTGGATTCCACATGTGGATACCAAAAAAGGGCCATGTAATAATGTATATGCCCTGCAAAACTATTCTGGGCTTCCCCTGAAAACAAATTACTCCCCAATACTCAAAAGACATGCTAAAACAATTTATGTAAAATTCATAGAAAACAATACATTCAGGGAAATAAAAAGGTTAGGTTTCAGAAAGTTTAGGTTCAAAAGGTTAGGTTTCCTAAACCAACTGGTGGTTGATTTAGGCTGTGTCTACATAAAGTATATGAAAAGTAGGTAGGATGACATTTCCAAACAATTCAAACAAATAAACAGACATATTAAATGTACTTCCAATATTTCAGCTAACCAATATTGGTGACCTTAAGGACATCCTTTTGAACATCAAAGACCATTTTTGTTTGTTTGTTTGTTTTGTGTTGTTTTGTCTTCAAGGCTCTTAACATAATTCACCCATAGGTAGATGAGAAACAATGAACATCAAAGCTTTGAAAGAATAGCAACCACCAGTGGGCGCAAGGTCAGGCACTTTTTAAAGCAATTGGCTTGGGGCTGGTGCACTGGGATGACCCAGAGGGATGGTATGGGGAGGGAGCTGGGAGGTGGGGTTCAGGATTGGGAACACATGTATACCCGTGGCAGATTCATGTTGATGTATGGCAAAACCAATACAATATTGTAAAGTAATTAGCCTCTAATTAAAATAAATAAATTTAAATTAAAAAAAAAAGCAATTGGCAATTTTTTCCTTGCTTAATAATTGGGGCAATTGGAAGAAAGTTTAAAATGAGAGAACAAGGAGAGATCATTTAGAAAGAGATCTATTATTGCCTGATGCTTTCTATTCCTGAGGGTATTTGTCTCTGAGGCTAGTTTCCTTATCTGCAAATTGGAACTAAAAATAGTAACCTTCTCATATTGTTTTTATAGGACATTCTAGATGTATAAAATTAAATAATTCATAGAGATACTTTAGCACAGTTCTTGGCATATAGGAAGAACTTAACAAATATTAGCTATTTTATCAATAGAGCTTATGATCAGAAAGCAAAATGTGCTGCTCATATATCTGTAATCATACTGTTTGTATTATATTATAAAAAATGTTCCTTCATGTTGGGGACATAAGTTGCTTATAATCAGCTGTAACACAGTGCCTGTTACATATTGTGCATGCGTGCGAAGTCGCTTCAGTCGTGTTAAGTTCTTTGTGACCCTATGGACTGTCACTCCTCTGTCCATGGAATTCTCCCAGGCAAGAATACTGGAGTGGGTTGTCATGCCCCACCTCCAGGGGATCTTCCCGACCTAGGGATCGAACCCTGGTCTTCTGTGTCTCCTGCACTGGCAGGCGGGTTCTTGACCATTTGTGCCACCTGGGAAGCCCTCTGCCACGTAAAGGGCTAAATTTGAGCAACCTGCTTAAAGTCACACACTTACTTAGTAAGAGCTTATGGGGATGTGAAACATTCTGTCTGACTTCAAACCTTACACTTTCCTTAAGATACTGCACAGCTTTGGATACATTATCACTTACCTTCTCTCTACCTACTCTGATTTCATTATTACACTAAATTTGCCCTTGCAAAGGTCATCAATTGTTTAAAACTGCTCAAACCAGTGGTATCTATTTGTTCTTGATTTACTTGCATTTGACACTGAAGCCTATTTTCTCCTTTCTGAAATTTCCTTTTCCCGTCCCTAAGGTTTGGTTTTTTTGATCTTCCACTTAGTTGCTCTGTCTGGCAGCTACTTCCCAATCTTCTTGTAGCTTCGTCCTCTTCCTCAACGTCAGTGTTTCTGAAGTTTCTGTCTTGAGCTTCTTCTCCATCTCATTCTTCACATGCTGTCTTTGCAATTTCATTTTTATCTCATCATGCTGAAATTTACATCTCAGCTCAACCCTATTCTCTCCTGATCTCCGTAGCCACAAATCTATTTATTTACTGGGTATTTCTCTCTGAACAGCCTTATCTTAACTGCTCTTCCTTCACCCCCCAATTCACCTGTCTCCTTATCTTCCAGATAAATTGAAAAGCATGATCATTCTTCCTAGGATGGCCACTTAATTTATCATCTAAACCTGGACAATTTTGAGAGAAAGGACTTCATCAATAATTATGCTGGCTCTCCGAGTTTAACCTGGAACTGCCTTGGTCTAAGCAGACCGTGGTCCTGGCATTACCACTGGGATTTATCCTGGCCTCCTATTCTCATTTTTGCATAAGGTGAGCCACCAAGTTCTGTAGATCTTGTCTCCTTCCTAGCTGTTTAGTATGTGTGTTTCTTTCCATCTCAATTACCATTGTGTTTTATCAGACCCTTCTTATTTCTTATCAGGATTATTGCCATGGTCTCCCATTTGGTCTCATGCTCCTCTAAAACATCCCCTGCTTTGTCAGAATGATCCTCTTGAAGTGCATATCTAATTACATGCCTTTCCAGTTTTGGTCCTTTAATGACTAACTATAATCTATGGCAGAAAAGGTAAGTTATTTCCCATGACATCAGAAGGCACTTATAACCAATCCTGCCTCACCACTTATCCTTCTTGCACACTAGAACTGTCTCAGCATATAGTAGGTACTCACTAAACAATAAATAAAATCAGCATCTAAAACATAATCCCACATACCAAGAACTTGCTTCAACAAGTTTACTAAGTGAGAAGTAATAGTAAATGTCATTTTTATAATAGGATGGATGCATAAAAAAACACGTAAGATTTGTGGAGCAAAATACACAGTGAATTGTGATTACCTTTCAATTTGTGATTCAGAAATACATGTGATATAAAACCTATTTGATTAGATTTTTCTTAAAACAGAAGAGTGAAGTCAATGTACTTGTTTCAAAATAGCAAAATGCTCCCCAGAAAGTCCAAGTCAGTTGATGGAAATACCAGTTCCTAAAAGAGAACTTGGCTTCCAGCAGGCACTCAATATTTGTTGAGTGGCTAAATATAAGAAATTTAGTCTCCTTCAATTGGTTGTCTATATACAGTGACAATTCACTTGTTCATTTTATGTATAACTGTGGCAAGCATTTGGTCATTTGATCAAATCACTTCAGTCAACTATCATTTCAGTAAACCAAACTAAATGTTGCCCAGAAAATCCACAGTCAAAAATGTTACTTTTTAGTCAGTTGTTAGAGTTCCACAGATTAGCAAGCAACCACATGAAAAGTACAAGAGAAAAATACTAAGCTGCTATTCAGCGTGTAAGAGAAATTGTATAGGTGTCAATCAAACTAGTTAATGTAGAAAATGTCTAAGCAAGTGATTTGTATGCATTAATTATTTAAAAAGCCTTACCCAACACTACAGACAGTAGTGATCTAAAATTCCCACAATGCTATACAGGATATTCCAATAAGACTTTGCAATGAATTAGATTAGATTTTCTTTTAGATGAGGACATTTTATTTTATATCTCAATTTTAAAGCTTTTTTAAATATTGGAAAAACCAATATATTAACTGAATAATTTCTATTCTGTTCTAAAGTAGAAATTATTGGCAAATTTGTTTAATATTAATATTAAAATTACACTGAAAGCATTTGTTATTGTTCTTTTGAGCCTCAAATACCAGTACATCATCAAACCCAGCTTTGTTTTTTTGTGATTTATAGCTCTTTTTCTTTTTCCCTGGAGACTCTTTTGATTCCAAGACATTACTCCATATGAAGGCTTGTGCAAACTTCAAACCTGTCATTTCATATGAGATTAGTGGTAGAAAAGGAAAACTGTGCAAAACTCTGGATAGTTGTGCCAAACACTTGTGCATTTTAAAGCCTGAAAGTTTAGTAGTGGTCAGATGGTAAAATACATTTATATCAATTTGGAATCTACACATTTCAAAAGGGTAGTGCTTTGAGAGCTATAAAGACAGAGCACATTAATACTGGTTAATTCTCAAACCTACATGTATAAGAAATATATTCAAAATTTTCACTGAGCTTGAGTTTCCTTTTGTATTTGGAAAAGTGATAGTGTGCACTTGTATCTCTCCAAGGACAAAAGGCAGAAAACTTGAGAATTTTTCTCTCTTGCTGGTGAAGATCACTGAAAAGTATATCTTGGAGACAATCTGGAGAGTATTTAATCAAAGTTTCCAAGTTGGTTTCCATCAGATGGTAACTGGTATCTTTAGATTATATTTAACTATTTGAAAACAAAACAGATAACACTTCACAACTAGCTAAAATGTAAATCCTCTTTTTTTTTTTTTCTGTTGACTGAGTGACTTCACTTTCACTTTTCACTTTCATGCATTGGAGAAGGAAATGGCAACCCACTCCAGTGTTCTTGCCTGGAGAATCCCAGGGATGGGGGAGCCTGGTGGGCTGCCGTCTATGGGGTCACCCAGAGTCAGACACGACTGAAGCGACTTAGCAGCAGTAGCAGCAGCGGAGTGAAATTATCTAGTCTTGTAACACTGGCTACCTCATGATAAAAGATTTTAGTGAAAATTTAAATAGAAATATAAATTAATGATTACTTCAACATAATGAACAAAATCTTTCAAAACATAAGGCTCTTGAGGTAGAATGATAAAAAATGATCTTTTGTATAAAAAGCTGATGAAACCTCTGAGGAGGCTTTGATATGCTATTTTTATAGATGAGCAAACACATTAAAACAACTTTGTTATAACTGATCCTCCCCATTGCTGAAGTCCTTTTGTTCCTGTAGCTTCATACATAATTTAATGCTGTGCCTGGACGACTTCATGCTGTGTTACTTATGCAGTCACACAGGGTCCCTGTCTTAGAAGGTCCCTATACTTGGATTAATGTTCTGCTGTCACTGTCTTAAGATTCTTGTCAAATTTTTGCATGAAGGACTCTGCATTTTCATTTTGCACCAGAACCCACAATTTATGAAGTCAATCCTATAGCTATGCCTGTGGATTTTCATAGCATTTCATTATTTCCCCTAAAAGATGTAGGTTATCTAGGGAGCTTCCTTCACTGGTGTTTCTCACCCCATTCCCAAAGGTGGTTCTCACACTAGCAGACAAAAGGATAGAGAGTCACTTGGTCTCACACAGAGGGCTGAGATCGTGGCATCTTCATCTGTTTCTATTCTGTAACAGGGCTTGCTACAGAGCAGGTGCCAGATGAATGGGTGAGTGAATAAATAAACAGAAAATTATCAACAAATGCTGTGACTTTTTTAATAGGCATAACAAATTCTTAATAGCTTCTGTTTTGAAATAAAAAGTGACAAGGTTGACCAGCAGAGACTAAAGGTAAAATATTCAAGGAAAAATATTGGAAATAATAAATGGAGTTGAACTGATGAGATGTTTGAAGCAAGTAAGATTGAAAGACATTCTGAACTCCAGGTTGAATCAAAAGTGATAGACGGAAGGAGGAATGAATAGTTCAAAGCAGTCAGATTTTTCTCAATAAATTGTGTCCTGAAGTAGATTCTTTCTTCGCAAATTCAGTTTAATACAAGTCATAGTCATCTTGTAAATTGTAATTCAGGGAAGAAAACTTGTCATCCAAGTTTGGGGGAAAGAGGATATACAGGCAGTGCATTCAGAAAGAACTAGGAGATTGTGGATTGTCTTTGACTATGCCAAGAGTTTCTTGATCTACTGTTTTGCATTAATAACAGAGCAATCTGAATAAAAATTTGCATGAAGAAGTGCATTTTTTATTATTTCCTCTGCCTGAGGGCAGAATAGACAGAGCTCAGGCTCGGGTTCCCAGTTAGTTTAGCTAAACACATTTTATTCTTTAAACTGTGATACTTTCTTACCCTTATATTCTCTTTGGGAAACATTTCTGACAGTCAGTTTGTAAAATAAAATAACAAAAAACTAATACTCCTTTCTCTGTTGTGTTTTATGCTGTGTTTGGTCACCTCTCATAATGTTTGGGAAAGAAGGCAATGGCAACCCACTCCAGTACTCTTGCCTGGAAAATCCCATGGACAGAGGAGCCTGGTAGGCTGCAGTCCATGGGGTCACTAGAAGTCGGACACGACTGAGCGACTTCACTTTCACTTTCATGCATTGGAGAAGGAAATGGCAACCCACTCCAGTGTTCTTGCCTGGAGAATCCCAGGGACAGCGGAGCCTGGTGGGCTGCCATCTATGGGGTCGCACAGAGGCGGACACGACTGAAGTGACTTAGCAGCAGCAGCATAATGCTTGGGAGTATCAGTTCTTTATAAACTGTGTATTCCCGTCAGTGAGGTTATCCCTTAATGCTCTATCTCCTTTACCATGGAGAATATAATACAGTTTTATCCATCTTTAAAGAGGTTCCTTGTAGCATTATCTAGATTTACTTTCTCTCTTGTTGCTATATCACACTTGAATAAGTGACTTAAATTGTGCACAGATGTCCAGGTGTGGCTTTAATTTCTTTTTATATTCTGGCAAAATAACTTATTTTAAGTTCATTACTTCTATTATGGGTCTCCAAATTATGCATGGTGCTGTTATAAGGCTGGTTCACTGAATATTAAGTATATGAGAGCAAGCAATTTTATGCTTCAGATGATTATTTATGGGAAAATTCAATTTTTGGAGGATGATAATAATGGTGGAATAGAGGTGAATAATAGCACTGACATTCACAAGCAAAATAAAACAACAGTGGAAACAAGCATTTGGGGGAAAGATAGCTTTCAAGCAGTGCGTGAGAAGAGAAGCAGGGAGCAGCTCTAGTCGGGGAAGCTCAGATTCTAAACAAGCATTGATGAGGTCTTGGGGCCACACACCTGAGCCCCAATCTAGTGTGCATGTGGGGCCAGGTGAAGAATTGCAGGATTTGGTGAGATGTGCAAAAGAATTTCATAGACTTTCTCTAATGGGAAAGGAGACAATCTCCTAGGTTATCTAGGAGAATATATAGTTTAGTCCCCTAAGTCTCCACGGAAATAGAATTACAGAGTTATAAAACCATATTCCTTGCTAGCTAAGAACATCCCACATTCTCTGAGCATACAATGAAGGTATCCTATACGAAGTATGGTGAAATTGTCTTTACCATTCTCATTTTATGACACTCTTGAATAAGTGTGCTTTAAGGATTCTGCTGCTAAAATTGTAACCATCATTAGAAAACCTTCATCTAGAAAGCTCAGCTTTGGTCCTGTCACCTGAACAATAGTTCAGAAGGCCCCAAGTTTACAAACCAATGGTTGGAGGAGTGGGAGAAAGAATAAGACAGGGTAAAACTATTTTGAGTTTCGTTTTACAACATTAAGAGCTGCAATATTCAAGCATCTGAGTTCCTTCAATGACCAGGAAGCTTCAGAAAGAAAAAAAGAAAAAACCTTTACTTTAACTTTTAAATCTGTCTGAGACCAACCAGGCAGAAGAGGCAAGCTATTTTTACTAGTTTTAGAAAAATAATACAAGTATATAATAGAAAATTGGTGACTTAAAACAACTCACTTCAAATGAAAGCTTGAGCTGAATGTTGCATGAATATTCAGACAATAGCAACCTGTTTGAAACTGCTATTGAGTATAATTCCAAATTTCTGCATTTTATCATCTCCTAGGCATAAAGCCAAAGGCTAAAAGAACAGAACACAAAAAAGCCGAGCCTGAATTATATTCTAAATGCTGTTGAGTTTAATTTTACTTACAAAGCAGAATGTTACTTTGCCACTTAAATATGCCCCTCACAGCCCTGTAATAACACCTGGCTTCTTGTTATCAGCCTCTAAATTGTGTTATTCATTTAGAAAGCTCCAGTTTTAGGAGCATCATTCTAAATTACTAGGCAAGTGCTACACAATAAATACACATAATCTAAAACAGACTGTAGTGAGAGAAGAAAGCAATTTTCTATAAAATTGACTGCAGTGTGTGGTTTGCCATTCCATAAGCCTCGTAACTTGACAGGCATAAAGGACAAATTTTAGCTAAATGAAATATCATGAGAGGATGAGCACTTTAAAAAGTTGATGTTTTGTAATAGAGTAATACAGATACACATTCTTCTTATAAATTTCGAGACGAGTTCAAATAACCTTCGGAATAGAAACAAACACACGCAAAAAATGAGCATGCTGCCACTCACCCAGATACACATCTGTTTCAAAACAATGTTTTACCTGGACCAATAGTAGATGTAGATGCACTACCCCAAATCAATAAACCTTGGGTGACACATACAACTCAAACAGATGATGAAGCTTACATAGGCCTTGTATTCCCTGCTCAAGATTTTTATAATATTAATGAATTCTTGAAAATTATGATTGGAAAACACTCCAAGTGAGTAAAACAAATTAATGTAAGATACAAGGTTTTGTTATGGACTGTGTAATTTTTCTTTGCAGAGATCATGCAAGGGGTCTTAGCATGCAGTAGTCACACCAGTCAAATTTGATTTTTTTGAAATCAAAAAGGAAGAGGTGGGATTCTGGTAATGTTCTAGCTCTTGTCTTAAACAGCAATTTCTTGGTATGATTACTTTATGATTTTTTTCTTTGAGCTGTATACCTATACATATATTATATATATTTTTAAATTTTTATGCAGATATATTGTATTTCCATAGAAAACAAAAAAGAAAACAAAGAAAAAAGGGGGGAAAAGAGAAAAAAGGCAGAAAGAAAGGAATGAAGGAGGCAGAGAAAGAAAGGGAAAGAGAGAGAGAAAAAGAAAGAAAGGAAGAAAGAGAAAGAAAGGAAGAAAGAAAAAGAGAAAATGCATGCTTAGAGCGGCATTTCCCAAACTGGCAAATAATGTGCTAAAAGAAATTAGCGCTGTAGGCATTTACTTAATTCAAATAAGATATAGCTTCATAGGGTTGTAGAATTTGGCACGCTTGCTCATAGTTGGAAGCCACTTAACTGTCATTTCTGCACAGAGAGACTGTATGTTGACATTTTCAGACTTTTTAACAATCCTTGTCACTTAACAATTGCAAATGCCACTATATTAGGCATGCAGTTTTCCTGTTCAGGAAGCAGAATTTAGAGGTTAGTGGAGGGAAAAAATGCTTAGGGGTTCCAGTAGCTTTACATCTGGAAAACCATATACATACACACAAAATTTTTGTTTCTCTAGTGTTCAAGGGTCTTTGTGACTCATCTGTTGAAAATTTCATTTTGGCATTAAGTTGGGTAAACACCTAGTAACCACCTAGTACTAAAGGTGTTTGGGAACCTGAAGTTGGATCTGTAGGTTTTGTCTGTTTCTAAGGAGCAAGTTACCATATAATCGTTTCAAAGGCAAAAGGTTAAGCAAGAATGACATATATTGTAAAATCGAAAGTAAAATGCACAGTATTGATGTGCTCAAAGTCCATGCATTTCAATTCCTTTGTATGATAATTTATGGTGATCATGTCTTCAGACTGCACTATTAGCATACTCACCCCTAACAAGAAGTTCTGCCTCATCTGACACACTGTCTGCTGTGGTCTGTACCCTGCAGCCATATCTCCCAGCATGCATCAGAAGGATGTTCCTGATCATTAAATCTGCAGAGGATGCTTGCTGAAAGAGGGATGAAGTGCCAGTTTAAAATGTTGCAAATCTGCCTAGTTCAAGGTGGTTTAAGGGAAACTTTGCATATTCAGTCAAAGGGCCCATTTTTGGCCTTACAATTTATCTGACGACATTTCAGAAGTCAAACATGCTCCACTTCAAGGAACACATGGAAACTATGTTTTCAACAATTGCTAATACCACAGTCGAACATTTAATATTGCATATAATGATTTAGCAGCTACAATATTTAAGAAATATTTACAAACAAATTCATATCTTTAAAAGTTTAGGAAAAATAGTGCACAAAAATTATTGCTTTGCTATTCAGAGACAGGCTTATTTTTGTGGCAAGAAAGCAGTATTGAAAGGAATAACAACTCGTGGAATTATGAGGCGACAGTAGTTAAAAGATTATTTTGCATGGCTTTATTGAATGGCTTCTTTTGTAGGCAACAGAATGAAGTGGTGCTTAGGTGCAAGAGTGCTGGGCCCAAGCTATATGTTTTCACTCAACAGAGATTGATTTATTCCTTCCACAACCACCACCATCAGGAGTAGGGTCAGCCTGAATCTCTGTTAATCAAAGCAATTAAAAAACATGAAGAAGACACAAAACACCCGATCCTTGTTGGGAGCACAATGATTAGAACATAGTTGAAGAACAGTTATATCAAGGAGATCAATAAGTACCAAGGAGATTATGTTTTAGTTGTACTAGTTCATGGAATCAGTGATTATCCTATACTTTAGGATGTCGGGTATAATCTTTCATTACTTAATCTTGTCTTTCATTTACTTTAACAGGAAAGATGAATTTCCCGTTTTCATGAAGATCTGGTATTCACAATTCATGAGGTATTCTTTTCAGAGAATGACATAGCAAAACTCCAATATGCTCTTCACTTTCCATGTTGCAATTAAAAACAATCCCTGGAATGAGAGTACATGCATGCAGCTTGAAATGACATCTTCAAAAAACTCAACACTCCTCGTTCATGGGCACTTGAAAGAATGACTAATGCAAGACATGGAGAAACACCCCTGATTAGGTATCTTTAATTTGTTGATGGAATGGTTGAATTATCTTAAAAAATGATTTGTTTGTCCTTGGAAGGCAGCGTCCTGATGAGTATTTATGAATTTAATTGTTTGCCTTCATTTTGAAATAAACTAATGGACTATATAAAATTCATGAAAGTGAGAGGAATTTCTGAAAATCTGTTGGTTTTTTTATTTTTTGTCTTAGCATTCATAACAGGGTGAGAAGTTATTGGAAGTTTTTAACCTCTCAAATGATGTGTATTTCTTTAAATCAATCAATTAACTGTATATTATGTTTCAGGACATTTCTTTCCAGTATTTCATTTCTGGTTTTTTTTTCCCCTTCCCATTAGTCTTATGATAGGAGCTTCTAAGTGTATTGAAGTTTTCTCTCATGAAATAATTGTTAATACATGGTCTGGTTCAGTCATTTACAAGGGAATGCTTCTTGGTAAGAATGCATTAAAATGTCACAATAATTATTTCAAGAAATATGATATTTGTCCAATGAATGTCCTCCACTATTCTTTTCCTTAGATAAAATTGTTACTCAAATTTCATTTTCTCATGTGTACCAGACTAAGTGCTCATTTCTTTCAAATCTGAAAAGGAAATTTACACTTAGTAAAACCTTTGATTTCTCTTGGGGAAACAAAAGCAAACTGTAAACATCATAAGCCATAGCTTAGTCTCACATCTGCATACTATAACACTGTTTATGCATGCTAAGTCACTTCAGTCCTATCTGACTCTATGTGACTCCAGGGACCGTTGCCTACCAGGCTCCTCTGGCCATGGGATTCTCCAGGCAAGAATACTGGAATGGGTTGCTGTACAACCCCTCCAGGAGGGATCCTCCTAACCCAGAGATTGAACCCGTGTCTCTTCCATCTATCTGAATTGGCAGGTAGGTTCTTTACCACAGCACCACCTGGAAAGCCCTATAATTCTGTATAAAAGAGTTTAAATACTTTTACCACTTTATATAGCATGGATCCATCTTAGGTGTGAAATATCCTTTTCCCCATGGATTTCTAAGATGCTTTCCTAATACGTACCCAGTTAAATTAGTCAAGAATAAATGTGCATACCATGGACCTAGAATAGAATCTATGTTTAATGGAAAAGCCAAGGAGAGGTCCAGAAAAGAATAGAGGACTATTCTTCTCAGAAGTAACACTTCTGAAAGACTGTACTTGGAGTTGTTTATTTATTTATTTTTTTACTTGCTTGTTTTTCAGCTTCACAAATTGATTGGTGGTAGTTTAACAATAGAAAAAGTAACAATCATAAGTTGTTGTTCAGGCTTATATTTTTGACAAAATTATTCCATAAAATCACATTTCTGTGATTAAGTTAAATTTCCAGATATTTTTCTTCCCAAATAATTGATTTATTTTTGTCTTGGACAAAAGTCTTGAAACCTTTGTTCTTTTGTTAAATTATAGTGAAAGAAAAGTTTAATGGGATTAAGAAGAGACTGCACTGAAAATCACAAAGAGGTCCAAAGAATCCAGGAGAGTGAAGTATAGATTATCTTTCTTATCCTGTCCTTTACTTGATTCCTGCAATTAATAGCATACAGTACTCTAGAAACTGGCTGAAGCTCCATCACCATCTATCAAGAATAAAAATTCTACAGCCCATTACTTATGTATTAATGCTAAGACTATGTGAGGAGTTGAAATTGTCTCATTTCAACTCATGGGGCCTATTCCTCCTCTTTTGGATTATTTCTGCATTATATTTTTACAATTCTAAACAGAGAAGATTAAAAGTAAAATGAATGGTGAACACTAAAGCTAAATTACCCTTTTAGGAGATTCACTGATTTTCATGAGAGGTAATGAGAAGAATTCATGTGGGAGCCTATTATACTTAATCTCAACCCACAGTATGCAGTTCCTGGGAGAGAACTTCCACAATTTAGTGCACTTTTAATGAAATGGTTACTTAGAGCAGATGTTTGCTTTCTTAAGCTTAAAGCTCATTTTCACTTTTCTCTCTTAGGAGTTACTCTGTCTTATCTTGTTTTCTTTGACACTTGCTTTATACCCTGCCTTTTTCTTTGCTGTTTTCTTTCACTTTATGAACAAATCGCATTACGTGGTGCTTCAAAAGAACTTTCCTTGCAACCAGTGTCGTAACAAAACTCTCTAAGCATTGTGTATCTAGCACAGGGCATACCTCAGAGTGGGCGCTCAATAGCCATCTGTTGAATGGATGAATAAGGGGGGATCTTTAAGAAAGAGGCTCTGTTCACTCTCTGTGGGAGCAGTAACACTTCTAAGTCATTTACATCTCTTGGTCACATAAGTTCATTCGAACAGTTGCTAGATCAGTGTAACTTTTGTTTATGATTCGGAAATAGTACAGGAAATGTCATCCTTCCACTCAAGTCCAGTTCTTTATTGGCATTCACCTGGGCTAAGTGTCCTGCTCACCCATCATAAGGCTGATAATTAAGACTTCCTAAAAATGGAAGCACGGTTAGCTTCACTGTTCTGAGTGTCTGTTGACTCTTGCTGCCTTGAGGAAAAGTCTAATCTCCTTGTTTCAACAGAAGGCTCTTCAGAGCATGATTCTACTTCCTATGATGAATTCTGTCCTTCTATCACATTAACCTCACATTCCTTCCTATGCAGGAGTACCTCTCATAATTCAGCCTGTTCTGTTACAGAAGCTTGTTCTCCCTTCTTTGCCTGCAAAGATACTTTTAGACACAACTCAAGTGTCTCCCCCTTGTTTAAGCCTTTCTTCGTGAGTTCTGCCCCTGTTTAGTTTTGCTTCATTAACACTCTGTTCCTGTCTCTGAACTACCACTTGACATTCTTGGAAGTCACTCCAGAGGTCCTCTGGGCATTCCCAGAACTGAGCTGGGCACTAGGGCAGCCAATGGTCATCAGGTGAGCTAGAGAGTACATGAATGGCTTGCTTCCTTCCTTATCTGTATCGGACAATACTTCCTTGTCCTCTTCTTTTTTCCCTCTTACAGAAATTAGAAGGGAAATAGGAAGAAACTATGGAGGAAGACAGCAGAAAAAGGTGCTGAAAGAGTATACACAGGTTCAGGGATGACACAGAATTGCATGAGTCCCTGATCTGCCACTTATTAAGTTTGAACTTGGAAAAATTGATCTATTGCTCAGAGCTTCTCTCACAGCTTCAATGTGATAATGCAAGTGAAGCTCATAGTAGTGTGTTTGGCACACAGTAAATGTTTGATAAATGTTATCTGTTAAAAGACACAATAATGCATTCTTAGCCAAGAGGAGTATTTCTTTAACTGGTATTCACTCCTTCAATGAACTGGATATCAACATTCTCCATAGGTTATAGTAAGTTTTCTGGTAAATGCCTGGCTTATTTTAGTTGTATGTTACCCCACACCTTTCTCTGTTATAGAAAACCACTGTACTCACAATAAGAAGACCTGAATTCTAACTTTAGTTCAGCATCTTCCTAACCATGAGACTTTAGGAAAGGCACTTTATTGAAATAATAATAGCTGCACTGTCTCTCACCATGTTTGAGGGGAATTGAATGAAACAATGTTCACACATGAACTCTTAGTAAATGCTTCAAAAGTGTAAGGTACTCAAAAAGCATTTTTTTTTTTTTTTCAGAATTTAGAAGAATGCTGTACATGTAGTAAGCACCCTGAAAAGGTTTGGGGAATTAATTGTCTGAACAAGATAACTTGAGTGTTCTCACAAAAAGTGAATTCATGCTGAATGGCTTAGCCAGAAATCTGCTAGGTATTGGCAGTTTTTGTGGTATCATTTAAGGTTTATATAAATTTCTCAATGTGCTCACATAGAGCACTTCTGGCATCCCCAACCCCCACCAAACAGACTCAGGAACCATTCCTCTCTATAAAACAAAGGAGAATGGCATACAAATTCTATGAGATGTAATTTTAAAGAAAGATCTTCTAACACAGAAAACTGGGTATCAGCTAGGAGATATGAATTATTAGATATGATTAGTGTTATTGACATAGAATCTTGAATATCTAAAATATTTTCCTGATAACAATATTTCTTTTTCCCAGAGGATAATCTGCTAAAAGAACCTTATCACAATAAGGAGATAATATACATATACATTATTATTCTTTTTACAAGTGTTTTAGACCTTTATATAATGGGATTTATATTCATGGTGATATGAGTTTAATATATTTTTTAAGAAGTTATTGTGTTAACTCACATGCTTAATTAATTGGACATGTTATCTAAAATAGAAATTTTAGTTGTTCCCAGTGAAGAAAATACTAGACAAAATATTCTTTGATGAAAACATTTATGTCCATTATGATAAAATATTAAATGCATCCAACAATGCATTGAAGGGACTTCCCTAGCAGTCCAGTGGTTAGGACTCCATGCAGGGGGGCATGGGTTTGATCCCTGGTTGGGGAACTAAGATCCTGCATACTGGGAGGTGTGGCCCAAGAAAAAAAATGTGCGTTGAAGATTAAAAGTAGGCAAAAATGGCTCTACCGTGCCATTTCTAGGACCTTAGTATTTACTTTCAGCATATATTCTAAAAATGTTAAGTATTAAGAAAAATACATACAGTTTTTCTTGGTAACATAGATTAAAGATGAAAAGATGAGTTGATGACTCACTGATGAACTCAAGATGGTAGGTATCCAAATTGCATCATTTGGTATTATAAACAAAATGGCACAAATTTATAGGATCAGTCTACTGTCTTAGTTAAAATGAAGACTGGGAATTATGATCAGCTCAAAGCAAGAAAATACAGGACATAATTACACAATTAAATTTTAGTATAATGAATTTATCTAATAGATGACAGTATTGATTATATTAAGAATACTTAGTGGATGAGAAAATGTCATGTATATCACATTAGTGTTACCCCTTTTCCCAAGAGGCATATAGGACTAAGGGGTGTGATCTTTAACTTGACAGTGGATGCCAGACTTAGATAGCATATTTGTATCTTGATTCTTGAAAGATGTCTCTTATCTGGTCATATGTACATTGACTTTCTTTCCCCTAGTGGTGAGGGAAAAGGGTATTCCTTTATCTAAGATTAACATAAATGACCAAGGCAAAAGGACTCCCTTTGTGTCCTTCTCAAATTTGTATGCTTAAACCTAATCCCCAATGTGATAGTATTTGAAGGTTGAATGTTTTGGAGCTAATTAGAGTATGAGCATGGGTGAAGCCCTCATAAATGGTATTAGTGCCTTTATAAAAGAGATCTCAGAGACTGCTCTCAATTTTTCTGCTGTGTAAGGACACAGTAAAAAGATGGCCATTTGTCAATCTGGCCCTCACCAAACACCAAATCTGCCAGTGTCTTGATCTTGAATTTCTCAGTCTCCAAAACTATTAGAAATAAATTTCTGTTGTGTATAAGCCACCCAGACTATGATGTTCTGTTATTGTAACTTCAATGGACTAATAAAGGATCTAAGTGCATAGTGTCATTTCTATATTTATCTAGTGCTTCTAAACTAAATGAGACATGAAATATATCATATACAATTTATCAGTCATATGCTTTCTTGATTTACTCTCAACTCCATCCTATTTGTTGCAAACTTTGTCTTACATGATTACTGAGAATTTTTGACTCATACTTCTTTTAATGTTTATGCAATTATTGCTACTTTATTCAACAGATATTTAATTCTGTGTCCTATGCCAAGCTTTGGGTATACAGATATATATTCTGCCCTTAAGGAATGCTTGCTTTAATACACCTCTGATGGAAAAAATTGCAAGTAGAGAATGTGGAGTAGCTTCCCTTACATCTAGGCTTGGAAGCGACGTAAAGGAGCGATGTGTTATCTGATAGCACAGTACTCAGACTAGTTCCAGAGAGAAATATTTTCTCCTTCCATGAGCATTGACCCTTAGGTTTATAGTAGATTTCAAACCGGCTCTTTATGTCTTCTCTTTGTCCCACCTTCCCTCATATGACATGCCATTGCTAGGTTAATCCTTTTTAAAAACTGATTTTATTTATCATCTCAAACATGTTCCCTGGCTACCTTCACTTATTGTCTACAAGTTAGCCCAACTTCTTACTCAGCATTTGAGGCTTGACACGACCTATCTTGTCTCTCACTCTAGTGGAAAATGTATTCTCTGCATTTTCCTGAAGTGTATCCCCAGTAACCTGCCAAAGTCTCCAAATTCTGTCTCATTAGTTAAAGCCTTGTTCAAGTCTTATCTCTTTCAGAAAGGCTTGACTGACTATGAGGACTGGCTATATCATTTGTGGGTCTTAGTGTAAATTGAAAATATGAATCTTTGTCAAAAAATTATCCATAATTTCAAAATGCTGACAGTCTTTACACCAAGCACCAACTTAGTCATGTCTGATCCTTTGTGACCCCATGGACTGTGGACCCCACCAGGTCTTTCAGTCCATGGGGTTTTTCAGGCAAGCCTACTGGAGTGGAGTGGGTTGCCATTTCCTCCTGGTCAAAGGTCTTTCTCAGTGTGGGGCCCTGGGTGACCACACACATTGCACACCTAGGGAGTTGGTCCTTCTGAACACTCAATTCCACACTGATCTCCTAGAACATGTATGCACATTCTAGTCAATGATACTCTTTGGAATAAATATCAAGGGAAAAATGCATTTTTTGTAAATTAAAAAAAAGCACCTTCCTACCTTGATTTCTGTTCCTTCTCTTTTATTCTTTACTAACTTGGTATCTTTTTTTCAATGAATTTTACAATTAGTGAATAAGAACAGTTAGATTACATCCATCTTCTTAAGGCTTGTGTTAAAAAAAAAACACACCACAGTGATCGACTTTATATTTGTTGTAAGCCTATCCAGACATTAGCATATCATACATTATTCCATCTAAATATTCTTTTCACTTTTTTCCTGCCTCTCCAGTGTTGGCACAAAGCTCAATTAAACACTTGTGTCAACTTCAATCTGGCATATTGGTGAGAAACCAGAAGACATCATTTCATGCTTTGAAGATGGAGATGGGATCCCCGTGTAAACTTTACAGTCCTAGAGCTGGAAGAGACCATAGAGGGGCTCTCATCCTCACTTTGAAGTTCAGTTTTTAAGTGCCATGGCATACCAGTTTTATTTAAGAGAATTCTAGGCAAGAATGGTACTTAAATTCACATCATTAATGTTATGAGAAAACCTTTACTAGTATGACAGGTCAAGTTTCTCATGCAATCACTTCAGGAATAATATTTTGTAATCTGAATAACACCTGGTCCATGTGTTGGCTCAATGAAGCAACACTGGTAGGTAGAAAGATATTAACAATTATGGCAGGCAATACATGTTTTTCCTTAGAAGAGTGATTTACACAATTATTAAAGAATGGAATAAGCTTTCTATCTTTCACTTTTAAATTACCTCTCACTGATGTTACATCAAGATGATACGACTAGTCAGAAAGAATTTTGTTCCCTCTTGAATTAGCTTGCACTTTGTAAATAGTTAATAATGGCATACATGCATCTGTGCTCAGTCAACTTAGTCATGTCTGATCCTTTGTGACCCCATGGACTGTGGACCCCACCAGGTCCTTCAGTCCATGGGGTTTTTCAGGCAAGCCTACTGGAGTGGAGTGGGTTGCCATTTCCTCCTCAAGGGGATCTTCCCAACCCGGGGATCAAGCTCTCATCACTTGCATCTTCTGTATTAGCAACTGGGATTCTTTACCAATGAGCCACCTGACATGACCATGAGGAAAGTTCTAGAATTATAACATTTTACAATAGCTACACATTTTATTTTATGAGAGCTCATAACATTATGTACAGTTATACATTTGTTAATTCATTCATGTATCGATCATTTGTTAGACTATTTTTGTCTAAACAGGACATTGAAAATACTTGGCACCTTTGATGTTATGCCCTTGTCCTTTGCTCATAGAAAATATAGCTGAGCTTGGACCCAACTGATGGACTCAACACAGTGCTTCATTGACGGGAGTTGGTACACGAGACAAAATCTGTCATATCTGATATGCACATTCCATAAGATAAAAGATAAATTATGACTTTGAGAAACTGACAATGCAATTTATGAGGCAGGCAACTAGCTATAATGCAGTATGATGTGTTAAAATAGATAATCGGACAAAAACACTATTTCGGGGATAATTGATTTTAATGTGTAAATAAAAATAAGAAATCATATGGTTCAACTAAGCCCTATAGTGTTTGAAAAGATGGGGCTGAAGAATGATTTGTTCAAGGGTTAAATGTGGAGGCTGGAGTAGATCCTTGGGCACTGACTCTCAGTTGAGTGTTGTTTCCATTCTACTATTGTGCCTATGGAACCAGTCCCTGTTCCACTTAAACTTGCAGGTAATTTGATTCACTTGTACTAACTGAAGCAGAGTTTGGCAAAAGTACCAAAATAAAATTAGTTCATTACATGGTAACAACCACAAAACTATTATTAGAAATTAATTCTCAAACCCTAGAATGATTTTGAGAGCTCATGCTGTTATGGTTGTTCTTTATCAGTCATATCCAGACATGAAATGGTGCAACTTCTTCTGAAAAGCCAGGGTCACTTTCTGATAACATATGACCCATTAGCCTCATTTGCTCACGCTGTCATTCAACCTTTCTGGGACTTTTAATCCAGCATTGAGAGAATTTTCTGTGTGTGACCTACAAATGACATGTTTTCTTTTAGCCATGTGTAATTTTTAATGATACAATTTTAATTGAAGAAGAATTAACCAAGTTTGTCTTCCTAACCTAATTGCATAATTTACAGGGAGCAATATTTTACTAATATTTCAATGTGCCTGTTCCCTTTCTACTACTGTCATATTTATCTTTGAAGTTAACACTATTTTGTTATACCATCATATAAAGGCTTCCAGGATGAATTGTGTTTTAGTTTGCTACTGATTTTTACATTGAAGAATAGTCAGTGTCTATGCACAAGTCTAGTCCCATTCTGGCTATGGGAACAGTGCTCAGACACTCCTTTGGAAGATTTCTATTTCTTTCCTGAAATCACAGAGCATAGGCAGGCAGAATATTATTATTGATCTGAAATTGTCAAAAGGTCTCAAAGTGTTAGGAATGTGATAGACCATTCTGTGTTTCATTGATTTTTGCACAGAACTTTACAAATGGGTCTGGAATGAGGTCAGTTTATTCGTGTGCCTCTATTTTACTTAGGACTCTTAGATCCCAGCAATTTATCACCCTGGGTCTCTGGCATCATGCGGGAAGTGTGAAAGTATGAGGTGCTCAGTCATGTCCGACTCTTTGTGACCCCATGGACTGTAGCCCACAGGATCCTCTGTCCGTGGAATTCTACAGGCAAGAATGCTGGAGTGGATCCAGGATCCCTTCTCCAAGGAATCTTCCCAACCCAGGGTTTGAACCCGGGTCTCCAGCATTGCAGGCAGATTCTTTATCATCTGAGCTACCAGAGAAGCCCATCGTGAGGGAAGGAGGAAGGCTAATACTGAGTGCAGAAGGCTAAATGAGAAGAGACCACCTGCTCTGTTCTACAGTTTATCTTTCTGTCCTGCCCTTGCCATTGGTAAATAACTCATTTGTAATTGCCCTAGTTTTCCTTCTATGACATCAGTTTTACCCCTGTCTTTTGATCCCAAATCTCTCTAAAGTATAATACCTCCTAATAATTGGAATGGAGCTTTACTGCTTCATATGAGTTAAATTTAATATCTTCAGATTCTCTTAACTTCTGCCCTTCTAGTATTATTCTTTCCCATTATTTATCCTTTCCCCATCCATCAAAGTGACTGAAAAATGCACTATGAATTATTTAAAATTTGTTCCAAGAGCCAACTGTGAAACATACTCCATGTTATTATGGCTAAAAATGACACTATATTATAGTGAATATTTCATAATCTGTTTCATACTACATTGGCTGCTGTGCTTTATGGGGCCACTACTTGCATATACTATGGTGTTGGGGGCCGGCGTGAGGCACTCCGCCCATGGCAAAGGTCATGAGGAAGGAGGCTTGACATAAGAAAGGTGGGATTGAGCCTCAGGAGTCCCCCTGGAAATCCTCGAGCATCTACCCCCATAACCAGAGCCTGCCTACTTTACTACTTTGCGCTCTCCCCTACACTTCTGACTTTACGGGGGACTGTCCCCCACCACCTCTTTCGGAGAAGGAGTTAACTTAGAGCTCCAGTTAATAATAATTCCGGGGCGTGACAGGAGTGTTTCAACTTACAAACTCCTCTGAAGGTTCTCTAGCCTGCCTGACAGGCTCGTCCGGCCACATGTGATTGCTCACAGCCTCCCAACCATGAGAGACACGAGATGCTTTAAACCTTCTAAAAACAGGATCCTTAGAAAAGTTAGAAAACTATTAGTATAAGTATAATGGGCTGATTAGAAATTGTATTGGTGAAGGGTTTTTCATTTGTTGAGCCAATGTTTGTTGCCTTTACACACATTAATAAATATATAGAAGAAATAAGTATTAACCTTTGATATTAATCAAGTTAGACCTTAGGCTAAGTAAATTCTTTCCTAAACTAAAACCCACTACACCCTCACCCTATAGGAATGTAACTTTATTTGGGTGGCGTCTGTTTTAAGAATAATCACCCTTGGAGAAAAAAGTGTTCTGGTTGACTGACCACTGTCACAAGGAGAGGGTCATAAATTGTCAGCAGGCCCCCCTGGCCAGAAGATGATGTAACACCCCTAAGACCTCTGTATACATTTGTATGAAGCACCTGACTTTGATAAAAGTCAGGACTGCTGACCCCGCATGACTTTTGCATAACATCTCAGTGTATAAAAGTAGACCATGGAAAATAAAGAATTGGGATCAGTTCCTCGAAAGACTGGTCTCCCCATGTCTCTCTTTCACTCTGGCTGAGTCTCCATCTGGAGCGCGGAACCCACCATGCTTACTAATTATGCCTGGGCTTCTAAGATCCGACCGGGGAAGCCTCAGTGTCTCCTCTCCTTTGGGAGAACGGAAGGACGTCTGTGGCCTACGTAAGTGGTGCAAACTTCTTGTCTTGAAGTTTTATTGGTCTCCCGCATAAACCAAGCTACTCAGCCTCTTTTCTCCACTGAATTTTCCTACTGAGCTATCCTCATTCTATTACTCCTTATATCTTTGATGAATAAATAATTAAATAGGTCACCAACGCCGTCCCCACTTCGAATACCCTGGATCAGCCGGGGCTGGACCCCGGCACTATGGCTCAAAGTATCTATTAGGCTTAGGATTTGGCCTCTTTTCTGTGGTAGATTGAGGATGTCCATTTGTATTTTTTAACTGATTCTATTAAGAGGTGAAGTCTAATTCCCTGTCTCTTAAATCTGGACTGGCCTTGGTAACTTTTTGACTAACAAAATATGACAGAAATGATGTATTGAAAATTTGTGACTAGATCATAAGAAGAAGTGAAATGTCTTCCTAAACCTCCTGAAACATTTGTTCTGAGGGAAGCCAGAGGCCTTTTAAAAAGTTGGACTATCCTGAGGTTGTCATAAAAAAAGATCAAACTATTTATGTGGAGACATGCCATGCAGAAAGAGAAAAGTCCAGATATGCCCTGTTTTAAAACCATGTTAGCCCAGACACCAGATTTGTGGGTAAATAAACTATCTGTGACTTTCTAGCCCTGGCAGAAGCACAGAAAAAACTGTGGGATCCATCTCCTTCTAGGACTGAGGCTCTGATCTATCTCCAGCTATTTGGCTAAACTGGCTGAAGGCCCAGCCATTGCAGAATAGGTTCAAAACACCCTCAGTGTTATCTGTCTGATTTAAAGACCCACAAAATTGTAAGCATAGCCAAATAGTTGTCATTTTACAACACTAGGTTGAGGGGTGGCTTGTGGTACAGCAGTAAGTAACCATAAAATAACTGGGTACTTGGAGGTAGGGTGCCACTGTAACTGATGTCTAAACATGTGACATTGGCTTGGGTTGCAGTGCAGAGCCTTGGAAGGCTATGCTACTGAGAAGGAAGGGTCTCAGGGAGACCATTGAGAAGGGCTCGAGGAACAGTGAGGAAACTTCCTGGAGACTGGAGAAAAAGTGGCCCTTCATAGTGCTGGAAAGTTTGCCAACACTGTCGCATAAGATAATGCAAACCACCTATTATACACGGTGGACAAACTTTGAATCTGCCTAGGGAGATTTTCATGAAGAAAACTGAGAATATTAACAGATTTCTTTGTGTTATATATGATAAGATCTGACTACTGGGAGAAGAACTGAAAAGAGAGGATTGCTCATTTCTCAGGCAGAACATAGAAGAACCCCAGAGGAGCTGGAGATCCAGATTATACCAAATATTTTTACAAAGACATGATATTCTACATGGAAAAATTAATTTTATATAAGAATTTCTAAAGGTGAATTTTCCAGTTAAATACCTGTTTCAAGTTTCTCCTCAAAATTTAAGTTTGTTTTAAGTAGTCTCATTTTATTTGCAATATTAGTAAATATTTTAGCAAGCATAATTTTCAATAAGTAGCTGTATCATATCAACTATGTGCTTTATGACCAAATACTGAGTATTATTTGGCCAAGTCTAACTTGATAGTTCTTAATGCTTAGGAATGCATTTCTGTGTGAAACAGTACCCCACTGCAAAAAAAGGAAATTTGGGTCACATCCTCCATTTAAGCACTGTCATTCACAGTCATGAAGATTCTCATCAACTTCAAAAATACTAAGAATTTAGGGAACTCAAACACATCAATGTCAGAAAAGACTATTCAAACTGTTGCTTAGATTGTGAGTTACAACATTAATCTTCCAATGAAGATTCAATCAGAAGAGGAATAGTTTAGTTAAAAGGAAAGGTCAAATTGAATAAATGTGTCAATCAAAAGCCAACTATGAAAAGTTCAAGGTCAAGGACTTTCAGTCAAATTCAACTGACATTTTGAAAGTGATCGAGACACTTTGACACAGAAAGCTCATTTTTAATAACAAGGCTTTGCAATTTTATGAAAGAGAATTCACCAATTATTTAGTATATACCTGTGGCAGATTCATTTTGATATTTGGCAAAACTAATACAATTATGTACAGATTAAAAATAAAATAAAATTAAAAAAAAATAAGTTTACATGGAGATTGAAAAATTGTCAGAGGCCACAGTCTATTACTTCCTCTCACTTTTCTTTAACTATATAATACTGCTTCTGATATTTCAAGGAAGAATTACAAAATTATTTTGATGCTGGACATCTTTGAATTGACTGCAACACCAGTGATTATATATGCACATGTATTTTGTCCTAAGAGTTCATATTGATAGAGTTTGAATTGTTCATTATATATGGAATATTTTGTATATATGTGCTGTTTACACAAATTAAGGGTTACTGTATCTTACCCAGAAAAAGGATATTGCTTCATTCTATAAGATAATTATTGCTTTTAGAGAAAATCTTTATTTAGCTTTAGAGAAACTTTTTATCATTTATTGGGATATTGTATATGCAAATATTCTTGCAATAGAAAAGATTTGTGAGTTTAGATTATTTTTCTAGTTTGGAACCCCTTCTGAATTTAGAATTTTTCAATTCTAAGGACAACTTGAGACTGAAATATCTTCCATAAATCAAGCAAGTATGCAGTATTTAACAGATAAAATATGATTGGAAGCTACTTAACAATGCCCCATCCTGACAAAAAAAAAATGTTTAGTGTTCACTAAGACTTTAAAACTGATTTCATAGCATATCTGAAGAGTTGTTTTTTTGTTGTTGTTATTGTTGTTGTTGGTTGGTTTTATTCCTTTAAAAATAATAAAACTTTAAAATTAGGAACATCGAGTCATCTGCTCTAACCTCTTCAGTTTGAAGAAGACCATATCTAGTAATCTTTTACCATATGAAAATTCACTCAGTAGTGTACTTTGCAATTATAGAATTTCTGAAAAAAATTCTGGCAGCATCTATTTAAATTAAAAATGACTTTATTCTTTTATCCCTGTAATCTATTCCTGGAAATTTATCCCAAAGAAAGAAAATTATTAATACTCAAGAATGCAGCTATTCAGAGATGTTTTCTGTAGTATTGTTTGTTAATCTCTCAAAACAGGAAGCAAAGTTAATATTAACAGGGCAATGGCTAGACAAATTAAGGCATAGTCATATGCTTGTTATGTACCCATTGAAAAGAATGAATTAGAGATAGATCATGTGATATGGGAAGATTAAGATAATGAGATACAAAAATACATAAAGTGCTTTAATTCATTAAAAATAATCACAAAAATATCCCTCCACATGTTTGAATCTACTTAGGATTACAGTAGGACAGAGGAAAATCTAGAAAGACAGATACAGAATATTAAAAAGATTAACCAAGTGTGATAAACACTTTCATAGGAGGATAAAAGCAAGGGAAAATCATCCTATTCACAGCAGCAGGCATGATATAATCTCATTTTGTGTAACATGTGTGTCTGTGTATGCTTGAAGAGATGAACACATGATTAATTCAAAAATTAATTGTCATTATCTTAAGGTAGTACAAGTCCAAAGGATTTTTATTCTTTTCTTTCTAGCTTTATTATGTTTGAATGATCAATAATAAGCTGGTATTATTTATATAAATATAAATGCAAAAAAAAACTACTTTCATTATGGAGAAAAAATGAAAATCTGACTTTGATTTACAACTGAAAGATATGGTTACTGTGGCAAAGCACCAAACCAAGTATTTATCATCAATGACAGATATTATAAACTAATCAGCTTATGCAGCTAAAAATGAGCCATGCCTGATAAACAGCTCTTCCTACACAAGTGAAGATTGCATTTCTGTTTATTACTACAGATGGTCATTTAGAACTTAGTCTTTTTATGAGTCTGCCTCTCTGACTTATGGTCTTCTCAAGGCATCTGTTAACAAAGAGTCTTTATATTTCCTTTTGCTGAATGTCAGACTGATCTAGAATTGTAGGCGTATGTTAGCAATCTATAGCTGCTCTCTATTAGTCATCATGTGATATATTGTTCTTCATGTATTCTTTTAAAGTCTCTTTGCAAAGGTCATATTTTAGTTAATCTTTGGGTAGCTGCAATGTTCTTTTGCTATTATCTCTTCTCCATGCCTGCTAAATCCAGCACAACTGAGTAAATGCAGACAACTGCATTCAGAAGCTCAAAAACATGTACTCCTTTTAATATTAAGAACTACTGGTGGGTTACCTTTACATTTACTTTACAGAGTAAATGTAAAGCTGAAGATTACAGATAAGAATTCAATGAACTTCTAGATGTGTAGAAGTTTACCTTATATAAGAGCTTTCTAAGATCTTCACATTTAACTAAAGCTTGATGTCATCAGGATGTACAAGTTGATAAGACTTATTTTCGACCTAGTCAAGAACATTTTATTATTTATCAATGATGTAGAAATACTCAATTATATTTCTTTAAATTTATTGGATGCACATAGGATTTCTATACAGGCCATGTAAAATCTGTATTTGAATTATCTTTTGGTATATTAAGCCACACACTTGAGTTGTTTTTTCAGGTCTTTTTGACTACATACAATGACATTATAATCAAGACTAGGTAAGAATATTTTGGAAGGTTTCCTGAAAGACTTTGATGGTATCCTTTGGTGTTAAGAACTAAAAGTTGACCTCATGGAAAATTCATTTTCTACCATGCTGTTCACAAGTGAAAACTTTACCTTTGAGTTCAAGAGCTTCAACAGACATGCCTTATACTCATTAAAATCGTCAAGTTTGCATGTCTTAATCAATATAGCTTAGTCACCTTTGTTTTTATCTTCAAATGATTTTTAGAAACTCCTAAAATTTCTGGGTTGGGAAGATCCCCTGGAGGAGGAAATGGCAACCCACTCAGTATTCTTGCCTGGAAAATCCCATGCACTGAAGAGCCTGGTGGGCTACAGTCCAGGGGTTCACAAAGAGTTGGACACAACTGAGCAAACAGAGTTTAACATCTTTTGAATCCTCAAGTCTAATGTTTACTTGAAGAAAACATTCACATCCTACAGTCTTTATTCCTTTATTACACCTAAAGCTTCAGCTATAAGCACAGTAATAAATATAAATAAGTTTCACAGGAAATAGAATTATTGAATACGGAAGCTAAAGACATGAATTTGGACTAGGTTTTCCACCTCTACTTTTTTTTTAGATCAGTCTACTATTTCCATAGCTTTGGTCAAACTCTTAATTTAATTCTAGATTGTGAACAGTTTCATAAATATGTCCATTCTCTCCAACAGTTTAACCTGCAGCAAAATCAAAGGTAATACAAATAATGATACCACCATTCATTAATGAAAAACAACTAGTATATGCTGGCTAAAAGAACCTATACTTTCATTTTGGATATGGAATATTCAGTATATTTCATGTTTGCTTAGATATATCCACATGTCTTTCCAGCAGTTCATAAATAAATATATCTGTTTTTGGTCCTATCAAATATAAACTAAAGTACAGAAATCAGTAGAACCAATATTTGAAAGAGACATTTAACATGGATGATGTTAAGATAGATGAAGTAGCAAATATCATATAATTGTCTTTGGGATATGCTATTTTCTGAAATTAATTCATTAATTTTAGTTCAAAATATGTCTCTGTTAATTTTTTTCTTTATAACTGCTGCCAAATTTCTACTAAAAATTAAAGTGATTAAATTTTCCCAACATTAAAAAAAAGAGAACACAAATCATATAAAATGGAAAAATAACCAGATCAAGCACTTTAACTGACTGAATTCAACAAAAGGGATCAATTAAAGTAGTGACAGGTTAATTTAGTCAGGAGTTGACATAGTCTGTGTTGCAGGTGAGAGCACAGTATGAGTTTTAGTGTTGTGCAAATGATTATTTTCCCAGATGATCTTTTCCCCCTACTTAACACGGCATGTAAATCTAACTTAGTTTAGCCTTAAAAATACCATAACTAAGGTTTAGGATCATTTGACACTGTTTAGCCTATGTGGTAGATTGGTGCAGTAATGGACCCAGCATTTTTCATACCTTCCTGAATTCATACCCTTGGGGAGCCCCCTCCTACACTCATTCACTGTGCCTCATGAGGTGAATTGCATTGGTCAATGAGACATTAGCAAAGACAGAACAGACAGATGATTGCAATGCGTGTGTGCATTGGAGATTGCTATTTTGAAGCCCTGTGACAACCACGGAGCACAGCCTCATGAGCCTGAAGTAGGATGAGAGACCACTTAGAGCAGACACAACCATCCTGGCTTTTGCCTCCCCAAACAACTTCTAGCTGACCTGATAGCTGACTGCAGATGCATCAAGGAGCCCAACTAAAACCAACAGAAAAAAAAACAAACACGTCCAGCTCAAATTATTGACCCATAGAATTGGATCAAAAATTCTGTGGAGTTTGTTTTGTAGCAAAAGTTAACTGAAACAAATCAGAATAACTGAATGAGATTTTTGTGGGTCCTGCATGAGGGCCGTAAGTTAGAGAAATGTAAAAAATTGTAGCTGGAGAACAGATGGAGGTAGATGGCAAAAATGGCCTCAATGCTTTGCAGTTCCTCCCCACAGGAAGTTTCCCCATCCTTAGAGTGTGATACGGCTGTATGACTTGTTTTCACCAATAGAAAGTGACAGAAATGATATTGAGCAAACTCTGAGCCTAGACCATGATGCTTTTGCTCTTGTGTCTTGGAACCCTGAGATTTCCATGTGAATAAGTCTGGGCTAGCTTGATGGATGATGAGAAACACACAACCCATTTGCCGTAGTAGTTCCAGCTGACAGTCAGCTGATTCCTCACATTAGTACCTTGAAGTTGGCTGGCAGTTGAAGACAGATGCATAAGTCTTTCCAAGACCAGCAGATGACCTCCAGCTGAGTTCAGCCTAAATTGCCAATCCATAGAATCATGAGCAAAATAAATGGCTTTGAAACCACTAAGTTTTGGGGTGATTTGTTTTGCAGCAAAAACTAATTTGTATAGATTGCATAATTTATATTTTATAAATGTGTATAAACTGATTGTTTAATGGTAACCTGTATATATTCAGAATTACTACTACTTAATACTTTTCCTATGGTTATTAATAGGAATATAGGGGATGTGCAAGGGGTATTAATTGATATTTAAACTGTGAAATTTTATCCTAAGATATTTATATCTTAATATCAAAAATATAAAAATAAAACAGTCTAATGGATTATTTCAGTCAGAATTTTGATATAAGATTAAGCATGATTGGAAACAGCAATGTGAGCACAACCCCAAAATAAACTTAGCTAAGAAAAAATTATCCTTAATTTCTTCTGCCTTTTGGCGAAACTAATACAATTATGTAAAGTTTAAAAATAAAATAAAATAAAAAAAAATAAACACCAGAGACATTGCAGTAGCCTGTTAAGAATCATTGTTGATGCGATAGGAATAGTGAGCAAAGCATATCACTTCCAGGTTTCCTTACTATTCCTCAAGTGATGGATAATGGCAATTATAGTGCAGGCTTCAGAGATACTTTTAGGAAATGATACCACTATATTTAATAAGCATTTTAAAACAAATTTTGTCAGCATGCTATATTTATTTGTGGGGTTATCAGGAATTAAAAAGGATAAACTGTAATATCTTATAGTTTTGGTTAGGCTTCTTGATATGAAATCCTTGAACTCTTTAGTACAGTGCTCTATCCTCACCATTAATGCATTTCAAATTATTTTAGCTAATTTTTCTTCAAAATGGTTAATTTTTTTGGTTGTATAGACATGTAATGTGTATAATCAAAAATGCATTGATTTAAAATCAAGGCAGGATTAGTTAAAAATTATCTGAAAGTTTACTACCTTACCTTGTGCTAATAAATTATCCTTTAGTAGCAAACTTAGTTGAAATCAACTGAACATTAATTCTTAAGAACAAGTTTTTCTCCCAATGGCATACTTGGTTAACAATTCAAATTTCTCCTCCAAAGTTTTTTTTTTTTTTCTCCCTTTCAACAGCATAACGTCTCAATACTATAGCACTTATTCCATTCAATAGTTGTTTAACACTCTGTCTAGATTAAGACTTCTAGAAGGGAGATATCATGCTTTACTCAACTATATATTCCCTGTCCTGATATTGTCCTATATATACTACAAGTAACCTTTAAGTGTAAAGTGAATAAATGTATTAAAATTTTTCCTGATATTGATATATTTCTTTTTTCATGTGGTAATTTAGCAGATGAGAAACTAAATGAGAAAATAACTATATGTAAGAATAGAATAGTATTCATTTATGTAATAAATAAAACTGACCCATTGGAAAAGACCCTGATGCTGGGAAAGATTGCAGGCGGGAGGAGGAGGGGATGACAGAGGATGAGATGGTTGTATGGCATCACCAATTCCATGGACATGAGTTCGAGTAGACTCCGAGAGTTGGTCATGGACAGGAAAGCCTGGTGTGCTGCAGTCCATGGAGTCACAAAGAGTCAGACACGACTGAGTGACTGAACTGAACTGAACAGAATAAATAATTTAGCAAACATTTTATCTACCAGGCATGATGCCAAGTGCTGGCAATGGTTAGCAAAATAAGTACAATTACTTTTTTTTCAAAAATATATAATATAATAAAGGAAAAAAATGCAGAAGAAAGGCCCCAGCCTTTTTAAACTACATTGTATTCTTGCAGATGCTTCTAGAATAAGAAGCAAACTTCTGACAAAAACTATTTCATGTCTCTCAGGATTTTATCTCAATGACCCTTAATATTGAATCTTAACACTATAATAGTCAATTTCTTTTTTATGTACTCCACGGAGAGCTTCTAGCAACATGTAAATTTATGTGAAGCACATATATCTATGCTAAGCAACAATTTATCCCTGGATTTAATTTGAAAATATCTAGTATCTTTATATTGGCTAAGAATATGTAACATGCTATAACTGAAGCCAAAGATCTTAGCCATCTATGTAACTTTTATAGACAATATAAGAAACTTTCTTTAAAAGATAATCTGATCATAATATATTAGATGAGGTTTGCTATGACTATGGGATCACCGTACTGGAATTTGGTAGGCTTTTGTCTTTCCTATTTTCTTTGTCCTTAGTCTCTACCTTACTGTCTTCCACCTTTCTATGTCCTCTCCTTGTTTTGCCTGAAATACTCTTTTTCTCCTTTAAGCATAGGCTTACGTGTTATTTGGTTAGGAAGTCTTCCCTTCTTCCACCGTTTGGATGACGTGTTACTTGGACTGAGTTCCTTGAACATACTTCTTGCAGTGCTCTTGCTACATGTTGGTTTATATGTTTGTTCCTCTGTAAGACTTTAAGCTCCCCAAAGGCAGTCCTCTCAACTGTATTCACATAACTGCTACAGAGTCCTCAGTTCCTGGACAGGTAGCTAACATATAGGTGTTCAGTACATCTTTGTGGATCTGAGATAAATTCAGAATTCATCTATTATACACTGATAAATATTCTATAAAACCATCAATTATTCCTTAAAGATAATGATGTCATGCTTTCCAAATTCTCTGTTGACCTCTTATAATGCATACCAGATGAAGAAAGAAAGTGAATGATATTATAGCAGTTCAATAGTTATTTTTAAAAATTCCTCTTTCTCCTTTTTCAAGAGAAGAAACATCTTTGAGAGGTAACCTATTGAGTTATTAATTCTAGACTCCTAAGATTCAGTTTTATATTGTAATATGATGAAAATAGTCCATGAGAGAAACTGCAGGATTTTGAAAAACTGAAAGCTAAACATATCATAACACTTACGCACTCTTTAGAACTTAATACAAAACAGATGCAGAAAGAAATTGTGAAATAAAGGTAGAATTTCAAAGACATCTTGAAAATAATGGCCTCTCAAAAACCCATCTTTTTGAAAATTACTTTGAGAAATAATAGTCAGTTGAAAACACAATACTTACATATCAATAGTATTTCAAAATGAAACATTGAACCATGTTTGCTTATAAAAATCCTAAACCTTATGTGGTATTAAGGGTATAAAGACAGCCTTTTATTTATCAAGCTTTTCAGAAACTGAAAAGAATAATCTTTTGTTATATATTATTCCAACAAGGTAACAATTCTAGTATTGAGGGCCTTATTGTACTATGCATTTCATCACTCTGTGGGTTAAATTAGATCCCCTGGATACTACATCTATATAAGACATTCTTTTTAAAATAACAAAAAAATCTATAAAACATGTCAGCATTGCTTCAACAAGATAACTAGAATCCACATGTATTTCTCTTTTATTAAGAACTCCTGTGATTATTATTTCCAGAGAAAACAATTACTTTCAGCACAATATCAAAGATATTTAGATGTTCATATGAAGCAAAACAAAACTATTGATCACTGGCGTTTCCTATATTTATAATAGAAGTTAGAAATTTTTCTTGGTTAAAAAAAGTGGAAAAATTCTGTCTAGATAGATGTTATAGTCAATTTTTTTTTAATCTAGTCAGTCTAGTCTAAATGGCTAGTTTTTGATTCATATATTCCTACCTTCACTGATTCCTTTATCAACTTCACAGATGTTTATTTAGTCTTGAATGTGCACAGATACTGTGTGAGTTCAGAAAATAAACATCCTCTGAACTTGCAGAAATGTAAAGGCTAGAATGAAAGAATCAAGCAACATTTACAGTAGATTTTGTTACTTGCTCTGGCAGAGGGATGGAAAAGTTATAATAGAAGAACCGGAAGCACTGGGGGTGAAAAAGGGGGAAGACTCTCAACCCCTAAAGAGTCTATGACTTGAAAGCCAGATTTTTGTGGCCAAAAATTCACATGAAACTAACCATTCTGTAACTAACTTAGTAATAACAAATGATTTAAAGTGTCTCAAATGTGGAATTTATGTTCTATACTCTTTGCCTGATCTTCAGCAGTAAAAAAATGGGATATACTGCATCTCATACTCATTTTGAGAGTATTTTCAAAAGACTAAAATGAAAAGTTGATAAAAAGGGGTTCAAACTATAAAATGAAACAATTGCAGCAGCCAGAGAAGTGAGCGTTAATTAATGAGAAAACACACCCACAGAACATCTGAAGAAGCAAGTGTGGTAGGATATTTTAAGATGTTTTTAAACTCATTCTCAGTAAAGTTTGTGGAAAAATTTTTTCACAACAAATGTGGTGCTTTGATCTTGCAGAACATATGATTTTAAAGTTTTAATAGTGATCAAGTAACTAAGATAAAAATAGGCAGAGCTGACCCGTTAAAGAGGTAAGATTGAGGAGAAAAAACACAATCTCTTCCTGTCCTTAATTTTCAAAATGCTACAGTGAAGAATTACAGCTAGTTTGTTCTCTTCATATCTTTGCTCATAAAGCCAGATTTAGATTCCATGGCAATGAAGCTTTCAGCTCAAAGAAGCTTAAATGGCAATAGGGGCTGTGCCCTCCATGTTCCTGGATTCTCAGAACCTCTGTAGTGAGGGACTTAACCCCTCTTCCTTCCTGGGGCTCAGTTTCTTCATCTATTTATAATTCATCGGTCTCACAATATTGTGGGAATCAAATGAAATAAAACACATGAGAGAGGAAGGGCGTTTTACATCTTAATGATATAAAATTCTATTTATATATTTTAACTTAGGTCTTAATCAGATAATAAAGCCATTTCAAATTTATTCTGAACTGATTAAATGTTGAAGAGTCTGGCTGGTAGGATTGCCTTTACATTATATAACAGAAGCAAATTTTTGGCAAAGGGCCAGAAAATTACTCATAATAGTAAAATTAGCAAATATTAGAAAAAAGAACTTGTATATTGTAAATATAATAAAAGACTTTATAGGAGTGAGTGACTTTAGATGAATTTGTCAAAATCTTATCAGCAATGAGAATAACTGACCCACAAATTATAAAATGGGTGAAGTATATTCATCTACATTATGCACAAGATGATATAATTTAACATTGAATTCAGAGATAAAAAAAGAAATTTAAAATTTTATCTCCCCAAATAGTTATATATATGCTCTAGGTTTGACCAAATATTTTGAGAGACAGTGTGATATTACAGTTCAGAATTAGTTTGAATAATATCTCTCCTATATAACACTTGCTTAAATTTGAAAAGCTATTTATCTTTCTGAATTTGTTTCTTTGTTTCTGTCAAACACAAACTAAAAACAAAACCAATCTCTAAATCATAGGATATTTGTAGGAAGTAAGAGAAATAACACTTGACAAATTTAGCATGATGTCAGTTATTTAATAGGCCTTCAATGGACGAAAATTAGCATTGTTACTTTTTACTATTACTCATGCTTGCTTTGAGTGTGTTAGGTCGAACCCTGGTCAGGGTTTCAGAGAAGCAGACTCTGAGATGGAGACTCCATTGCGGAATGCCATATGGGGAACATGAAGAAAGCAGAATTGTGCAGAGGGGACATTTAATTGTGAAGCAGTCATGATAAAGGCCTCAGCTTATTCCACAAGAGCTCTGTAGCTGAGAGACCCTTCAGATTTGTCCTCCTTTGAGGCAAGAGACTTGGCCTTTTTAAGCATCCCTATGCATTCATCAGGGCTTCCTTGACAGCTCAGTTGGAAAAGAATCTGCCTGCAAGGCAGGAGACAGTATTCTTGGGCTTCCCTGTGTGCTCAGCTAGTAAAGAATCCACCTGCAATGCAGGAGACCTGGGTTCCTGGGTTGGGAAGATTCCCCGAAGAAGGGAAAGGCTGCCCACTCCTGTATTCTGGAGAATTCCATGGGCTGTATGGTCCATGGGGATGCAAAGAGTCGGACACGACTGAGAGAGTTTCAGTGATGCATTCGTCATACTTCCCAGGTGGCACTAGTGGTGAAGAATCTCCCTCTGACAAATCAAGAGACTTAAGAAATGGGGGTTCCATTCCTGGGTTGGGAAGATTCCCTGGAGGAGTGCATGGCAACCTTTTCCAGTATTCTTGCCTGGAGAATTCCATGGGCCATGGAGTCTAGCAGGTTACAGTCTATAGAGTCACAAAAAGGAAGCAACTTAGCACACATCATGCACATGCATTCATCACTCCTACCCTTGGTTATGGGCTGGGGGTGGGCCATAATTAGGGCCAGAAAACTCTCTTTGACTGGATGGCCATTCCCAGAGAGGGACTCACATTCTGTGGCTTAGGGAAAGAGTGCCGCAGTCTTGAAAGGGGAATCTGAGCAACACTCCATAACATCTACGACAATGGCCTCTGGTATCCTCAAGTCAGTTGACGCAATTAGTTATCCTTCCTAAGCCAATTTATTTGAATCAGCCCATAGATGAATGCAAATAATGAATGGGAAAGGAATACAAGAAAACAGGAAGGGGAGAGAGTTATTTTTGAAAATTATCAGGATTTAAATAGTGGCTTTTTAAGAAATAAAAGTAAACACTGATGATGTGTAAAATTAGAGCATTGAGAAAAGATGAGTATTAGGTTCTGAAGATAATTTAGGCAATCATTTCAGTAACTTGATTTGAACATTCAATACTTTACTAAATCATTTATTCATTCTAAACTGATTAGTACATATATAATTAATAAATATTTTTGGTGTCTCATAAAATAAATAAATTTATAATTAAAAAATAAATAAATAAAAATTTCCATCAGATTAGGACAGGGAAGATGTTCTAGAGTCAAGATCCATTGATTATTCTTCCATGCACAATTACAGGAGAACCAATAGAAATTTAGAGTAATAATGAATGAACGCAATGGAAATTCTGAACTGAAACTCAAAATATTTGGAGGGTTATTTTGCATGAAGATTTATATTATAAATTTGTTACACATGTTAGAAAGACATTTAATAAGTCTAAGGAAGTAATTCACTATTGAAAATGACTTAGAATTTGGTAAGAATTTGGCTTAATAAACACAACTGAAACAAATCAGGCTTTGGGTCAAGGTTGCAATCACAATAGTTGAAAAACTTACTGGGGCCTACCAATGATCACATTGCCAAAGACAGAGGCACTTCATTCAGGATTAAATTTTTCTTTGATTGAGTTAAAAAAAAAAAAACAAACAAGAGGAATGCAGCATTTTATAAATCTAGACTGAGCTAATATTTGCATGAAATGGAAAAATAATTTTGGAAAGAAACAAACTTCCAAAGGGAACAATATGGAGTCCCAGACTCCATATTGTAAACACTTAATTTCAGGAGTTAGTCAGCTAAAGCATATTTAATATCTGGAGTTTACAATCTAGGAACCCTAGGTTGGAAATATCTGCTGGAGAAGGGATAGTCTACCCACTCCAGTATTCTCGGCCTTCCCTTGTGGCTCAGCTGGTAAAGAATCCACCTGCAACGCGGGAGACCTGGGTTTTATCCCCGGGTTGAGAAGGTCCCCTGGAGAAGGGAAACACTACCCACTCCAGTGTTCTGGCCTGGAGAAGTCCATGGACTGTATCCATGCGGTCGCAAAGAGTCCAACACGACTGAGTGACTTTCACCTCGCTACAATCTGCGAAAGCAAATTCTAATAAAAGGTAAAGGAGTGTTTTTTATTTCTCACTGCCTACTTTTCCCAAGCCAATAACCTGAAACATTTCAGTTGGCTCTGATGACAATCTCTGGGAAGTATGGTGCTTTTATCCTCTCCGTGATCAGAGACTATTGATCTGATTTTTCTCAGCATGGCCAACACTAAAATTGCCTTTCTCTACAAGAAGCTTTATTTTCCCTCTCTCTCTTTCAAAAAACAAACAGAAAAAGGCAAACCTATATTTCTGCACTAAAACACACTGAAGAGAAACTGGTAACTTTTGCATTATCCATAATACTATGTAAAGCTGCTATCAAAAATGGAGGCTTTAACTGAACAAAAAGCTCTGTCTGGTCACCATAATACCATACCCAGAAGGTATGTTTTGGTAGACCAAATTTAAATGAACAAAGTGAAGCCTGTGCCTTCTTTTTTTGCCACAGGGATTACCACTACTTTGAGAAGAGAGTGGGTGGAGGCATATTCTCTAATGCAGACAAAAGGGGAGCGTGGATGTGGTACACTTTCTGGAATGATCTGAAAACTGTAGGGCTTTTGAGTGTAACCTCCCTTCTTTTTAGCCTCAAGCTTTGGTTGGTTATTACTCTGTTCTGTCCTATTAACATGACAATGTGATTTCTTTGTTAAATTAGGTGAAAGACTGGGAGGAACTGCTACAAAGCAAACGTGTAGCAGTCCAAGGATCACAACAGAGTACAGCTGTTTTGTGTGCCGTTCTTAGTCATGTCTGACTCTTTGATACCGCATAGACTGTAGCCCACCAGGCTCCTCTGTCTATGGGGATTCTCCAGGCCAGAATACTGGAGTGGGTTGTCAGGCCCTTCTCCAGGGGATCTTCCTGACCCAGGAACCGAACCAGGGTCTCCTGCATTGCAGGCAGATTTTTTACCATCTGAGCTACCACAGTACAACAGCCTGGTGAATTATCAGGATTCAGAGCAAGACAAAGATCCAGGAGGCAAGAAACTGAGTGATGAGGGAGAACAAGCCCTTTTCCAGGCAGGCAGGGGTAGGGCTAAGTGTCTAGGAGGCCATACTACTTGGAAGTTTGAATATTACTATTGAGCTGAATGAGTCAAAGAGAACATGTGACTTTGTGGACCCTCTGCCTTTCATACATTTTCTGATTAGTTATGAATTGCCTTCAAGACTTACACCTGCTAACATGCTGAAGAAGCAGATGCAGCAGATGCTGTCTCAGTCCTAAGTGCTTTGTGTGTGAGTAAACCTTAGAAGCATATCCAGTGATTTCATTCATTTTTATATTTATCCATCAGGAAAGAGAATGGTGACAGTCGAGTACTTACTGTTTTCTATTTTGAGACTTTTACTCCTCAGGAAATAGGGGTTAATTCCTAAGAAGATAAACTAGGAACAAAAGTAACCATAATAAGGAGACCAGCATAGGCTAGGACTTTCAGCTAGTGAAAAATCCTGAGGTAACAAGGAGTTTATATTCTGGCCCCCTTTACCTACCTAACACTCCACAAACACCAGGGATATGAAGCAGGCATATTACCTTATGATTCCTATGTGTGCCATACAGATTATCATAATCACTCCTACTTTTCAATTTTCTGACATTCAGATCATCTGGTTGGTATGGAATGGACTACTTCAGAGGAGTGAGTTCTTCATCACTAAAGGGATTGCAGTGAATACTGATGATAGTGATGAGGAATCCATATATCAACCTAGGACAAACTCAGTAATTCCCAGGATCCCTTGTAACCTTGAGATACAATATCTTTTCCCACCTAAGATTGTCTTTCTCTTTCTTCTTTTCCTATCCTAATGCTAATCATCCTTTGAGGTCAAGGTCAAAAGGCACCTTCTTCTCAAATAATATTTATACAATTGTTATGAGGAATTGATGAGTTACTGTGTGTATGTACACATAAGCTCAGCTGGTAAAGAATCCTCCTGCAATGCAGGAGACGCTGGTTCGATTTCTGGGTGGGGAAGATTCGTTGGAGAAGGGATAGGCTATCCACTGCAGTTTTCTTGGGCTTCCCTGATGACTCAGCTGCTAAAGAATCTGCCTGAAATGCTGGAGACCTGGGTTCAATTCCTGGGTTGGGAAGATCCCCTGGAGAAGGAAAACACGACCCACTCTAGTATTCTGGCCTAGAGAAGTCCATGAACTATATAGTCCATGGGGTCTCAAAGAGGCTGACACGACTGAGTGACTTTCACTTTTACACATAAAATGCATTAATGTGTGCATGAGTGCTCAGTCATGTCCTACTCTTGCGACCCTATGGACTACAGTCCACCAGGGTCTTCTGTTCATGGAATTTTCCAGGTAAGAATACTGAAGTGGGTTGCCATTTCCTATTCCAGGGGATCTTCCTGATTCAGTGATCAAGCCCAAACATCTCTTGGTCTCCTGAATTGGCAGGTGGATTCTTTACCACTGTGCCTCCTGGGAAGCCTATACATATATAGGCTTGGTTGGTTTAACTCATTGTTTATATATATATACATATAAATAAAGCTGAATGCTTAACATATAGTAGGTGCTAAATTAATTCCTTTCTTCACTTTTCTCCACAATGATTTAAAAAATTCACATTAATTTCCTTTATGGTCTCCAAAAATATTTGACTGTAATTTAAGAAATAGTAATTGCTTTCTTATGGCATATTTTTTGAGTTACTTTATTTTCTATGTCATTTTAACATTTAATAGAGACCAGAACAAAATCTTTCTTTTATTTTTATTTCCCACAGTTTATAGACAAGGGCTGAACATGAAAAGGTCAATGAATGTGGAAAGGCTAAACGTTGAGAATCAGCATAATGCCTTTTAAAGATCATAGTGTATTTAATATTGTTAACCCAATTTAGTATTCATGTGGCCTAGAAAAGTCTTATGCTTCTGTTTCCTCATTTAAAAAATGGGATTGAACATCCCTAGTCTTTTTTCCTGAGTATATTGTTATAATCAGAGCATCGAGTAAATACAAAGGACCATTCAAATAGTGCACTTTGATTTGGTTGCCCATTTTGTTGCAGTTTATCACATTTGGAGAGTTCACAATGAAAAAAGCAATTCTTTGGCCAGCTTTCCTGATCACAAATATTTGGCTTTTTTTCTGTCCCCAAAAGAGCAAAATTATAGGCTTCCATGATATTCAGTGCAAATGATCTTTATGCATTGTAAAGATTAAAACTAGCTTACATCTTGAATCAATAATTAGGAATTTCAAGTCTCTGAAGAACAATGTGCCAGCACAGTTCTCCATTAAGATTGTGGCTTTGGAGTCAAATGACCATGTTTAGGGGCTGTTGAGACACCCTGAGACTATTAAGAGAGTCTCTAAAACCTCTAACCAACATAGACAACTGTTTCAAAACACAATTGTGTCAAAGCACCGTTGCAAATGCTTTATTTGATAACTGAGTGGTTATTTGAGGCAGTTAGTTGCTTATAATGGTCAACGCCTCATTGTAACCTCTGTGTGTTGGGGTGTGTGTGTGTGTGTGTGTCTGTGCGCGCGCATGCACTCGAGCACTCAGCCACGTGAGACTCTTTGTGACCCCATGGACTATAGCCCACCAGGCTCTGTCCATGGGATTTCCCAGGCAAGATTACTGGAGTGGGTTGCCATTTCCTTCTCCAGGGGATCTTCCCGACCCAGGGATCAAACCTGTGTCTCCTGTGTCTCCTACACTGGCAGGCAGATTTTTTACCACTGCACCTGGCAAGCCCCAACCTCTGCTTAACCTGCCTGGAATGAATGTAAAGTCGGCAAGCTACTCAACCCCTGCTCCACAAGGCTGTCAGAATTATCTTTCTAAAGAACAAATCTGAGTCACATGGCTCCCTGCTGTATTCCAAATACAATCCAGATTCCATGGCTCGAAAATCAGTGTTTAACAATGAGGACTCTGCTGTTCACCTTTAAACGCATCCAACAAATATTGCCTTATCCTCTACTCTGCATCCTCACTATGCCATCAGGGCTATGGTTCCTCACTGTTCCTGAGAGGTACTCTGAGCTCTTTGCTTTGCCTTTGCTTCACCTGCTCGCTCTGTCTGAAATGCAGTTTCTCCTCATACCCTCTTGACAAAATCTTAACAGTCCAGATCCAGTTCTAGTACCAAGTCCTCCTGCCAGCAGTATGTAGAGCTCCCCAGTGACAGCACTCTGATAGAAGATTTCTAGCTGTCTGTCCCCTTAAACTGTGTTCTTTTAGAGGAGAAGGGTCATGTCTTTTAGCTTGGATCCTCCACAACACTTAGCTTGTAAAATTGAATCTAAAGTGAATCTTAAGAATAGCCTCACTAACTTGCTACCTTTGGTTAGCTCCTATCATTGCCAAAATGTGATTTGGGTGAATTGGATCAAATGTTTACAGACTAATTGATTTAGTTTGGACCCTTTCAACAAAGGATTCAGTACTGGATTCACTCCAAAAATCAGTCAAATTGCTGGGTTTGTAAAACATGGCCAAAGTAAAGAGGCAAGAGAAATAGAAGCATTTTCATTATAGATTTCAAAGCAATAGCTATTATTCTTTTAACCTGATGTGATGATATGTTTATTTATTCACTCTCTTGAAATACAGTTCAAATGCACTATTTTATTTACAACATAATTATACCTTGCCTACACATGTTACAAAAGCTACACATAAAATTTTACATAGAGCTTTGTCTGCAAACCAGTGGCTGTGTATAAAAGACATCACTGTAACTGGTTGAAAAGTAGAGAACTTCATGAAGCTGTATTTTGGCATTACAAAATGGAAAAAAATCAACACAATTGGTATCTTTTTGTTTTTTCAAAGATTGGTTGATTCATCTGACACTATGCAGTGTTAATGTGCTTAAAAATACACCTGTCTCCCCCTTTCTCTTCTGATTCATCTTCATTCAATCACCCACTGGTGGGTTAGCCCAGGGCAGTTAATGTAGAGACTTCTCCAGTCAAAGGCATACTCTTTTCCTGCCTAAATCCCAAATTCTGTTGGACTTCCTACTCTGGTGGGCCAACCTAGATCCTTAAGATCTCCTTAGTGGCTCTCTTCTGACACACAAGCAAGCTACAGACCACCCCACCTGTCTTTCCTCTGAGCCCTGGCCTGCCCTCTTGTCCCAGAGTCTTCAACTGACTTCTCAAACAGAAGGTTTCCACACGTTCAGAGGCCTTCCCAAATCTCGCTTCTTTATAACTCTTTCATCCCTCCTTCTGAAACATGTTATTTCTCAGATGTATTATTTCACAAGGAGAAAGGCAGGATGGAAAAAGAATGCTTTTCTTTTTCCCTCTGACTTTTCAAAGTCACAAAATCAGATTCTCTCTCAGGTATGTCCTTAAAGCCAGCCAGGACCCAATCAGTCTTTGAGGATATTTGGAGAAGGGGAATAAACTATTTCTTTTAGACCTTGTCATTTTGAAGCTTCTAAATACTTTAAAAAGTTAAAAAAAATTCTATGATTTTTTTCTAAATATACTAAAGCGATAAATCCTAGATGATCTTAAAGCTAAATATTTTTCTTTCTTCTCAATATAATAACTTCCTGTATTCTTCTATTCTATAGTTTATTATCCCTGTCTACAAACTGAGCCTAATTTATAATGGCTTAAAGCAATATGAGTTTGCATGGAGCAGGGAGTCAATTTTGTACTTCTCAAGGGCAAGAACAATATATGTACAAAGAGAGATAGAGCAGGTGTTATTAATTGCCAACCTTATGAAAAGGATTAAAGGTATTTATTGATACAAATAAATGGACATGAAACTAATGTGGATATCTAAGAGAGAAAAACAAGAATTCACATAATTGTACCAAGACCATTTATTGATTGATATTTTAAAATAAAGAAAGCACCTGCTTCTATGAAGTGAAAATTCATTTTAGACATACTTTTATGTGTCTGATCACTCAAAATAAATGTTTACAGAAAATCCTTAGAAGGTATATTTTTTTGGAGTATTTGTTGTTTTCAAATGTAACATTTTAATGTCATATTTTTCTGGTTTTATTTTATGACATTCATGGCATAAAATTTGTTCACAGTCTTGAAGAAATGATCAACTCAAGGTAAAGGAAAATCACAAATTTGAGGGAAATGAGTTTAACAAGATCAATAAATTTTGTATATAACATAACCATTGCTAATTAAAATTAATTTATTTAATGAAATGTGAATAATACAGTTGGTAATTATTTATGCAGTCTCTCTCATTAATTAAAAATAAATCAGAATGAAAGAATAAGTTAGAGGAAAATGTTTAATTTTGTTTGCATTGAAAAATGCAATAAAGTTCATTCTTACTATCCTCCTAATATAAATTTATCAAATTCTAGAGTGAGAGGGGGTCTTAGAAATTCTGTGGCCCAACTGCCTTACTTTAGTTTCCTATGCGATCAATGACCAGGCAGGTCAAGTGACTGGATTTGTGTTACATAGCTGATTAAGGATTGAGCTGGAACTTGATCCAGAAATTTCCTGACTTTGGGTCTAGGACTTTCCCCACTGTATCTCATTACCTTTAAAATAAAATTCAATCCAAACAGTTTTTCTTATGTTTGGGCTCACCAGAGCTGTGGTTTTCCAGTGTTTCATTCAGTGTTTAGAGAAGGATAAACTGGTATTAATAAGCATGTGGCAGCATTTTAAACTGGATTTGCAGGCATAAATTGCATTTGGATCCACCTCTTCTGCCACTATTGAAGGGATATCCCAGCCAGAGTCTCTCTACCACTCTAGTTCCATCGTCTTTCTCCTACTCCGTGTCACTCTTTTATGTCTTAAACAAGCCAGTGTGGGGAAAAGATCTTTTTTCCAGTTCTCTGTTGAGTTAAGACACTGTGATGGTACTATAGGATTTGGTTAAAAAGATTTCTTACTCCATTTAGTAGACATATAATAGAAGATATTACAGGAAAAGATTTGGCAGTTGAAAAATGAGCATGTCTGTTAATGTTTATCTAAGGTTACAGCATTTCTGACTTTGGGTTGCAAGTTTAAATTCTGTAGTTTGTGAGGTATTAAAGAATCTCCAAGCATTACTATTTCTTCAAGAACAAGCATTCTTATTTCACTTATTCATTGTATCATAATTACTAAGAATGCTTTAAATAGTACTAGTCAGCTGATGTAGCTACATAATATTTGAGAAGTAAGGTGTAAATATGGCCAGTACTAATCAAATGAATAAAAGTTGCAAAAACCCAAACTTGCATAATGAAGTATTTCCAATTTCTTACTGGGAAGTTTTAAATAAATATTATTCTCAGTTTAACACAACAGAGAATAATGAAATAGAAAGTAATTTGAACTTTTCTCTAAACATTTCATCAATAAGAAAATTTTTACATTTGATTCTAGATTTCTAAATGTATTATTATTCAAAGAACAAAATTGTGTTAACTTACGGCCCTGATGCTTTCAAAATGTCCACCTTCCTTTTCGAAATCGATAGGCTGTCCTTTCAGTGTCCAGTAGAAAGTGACATCCAAGCTAGGATCGTGAATTGCTTTGCAATTAAGGACAATGCTTTCTCCCACTGTTAACTCTGTTCTTTTAGGAGTAAGCTCTATTCTTGTAGGTTCTATAGAAATAAAAATACATTAATTAGCATAGCACATAGTTTTCCCCTGCATTCTGTATTTTAAATAATAGAGAAAAATTAAACAGGGAATCTATGTAACATAGTTGCTCCAGGTATGTATCTTTTAATAAACTATTATTAATTGAAATATCTTTTATTGTATTTAGGGTATTTTACTAGGTATTTGTAGGGAACTGATGATTTAAAAGTCACTATTCAGCTTGATGAAAAAGAGGGAAGACTATACAACTAGTAACAGCATTTGGCATCCTGGAAGGAGAAGTATTAGAAAAAAGACTCTGTAGCTTCCCTGTCCACCTTTAAGGATCATCAAGTATAGAAAGGATTTTTACACTAAAAAAAAAAAAAAAAGCCTCACATCAAAGGAAGAATAATTCAAGCAAGTTCACTTCTTTAAGGGGTATAGGAAGACCCTCCCTTCAAATTACTATCTTAACAAAGATGAAACTATACTACTACTGCTACTGTACCACCTTGTATGTTCTTTGTAGTTTACAAAACCTTCTTGTAAGTAGAGGAGTAGAAGAGGCACCTCTGGCTGATTATAAACTATCACCTCCAATAGCTGCTTTGGCTGAGATCTAAACAAAGGCAAAATGGTGAATAGAATTTTTTTTAAGAAAAAAATGTTTATATTAACTAATGATCCACTTTAATTTTTAAAAGGTAGATATATTTTTACTGGATGTAGAACAACTTTAAACCAATAAATGCTAATACCAACTGTACATCTAAGAGATATTTAAGCTAATGATCAAATACATGCAATATTATATATATATATATATTTATATATTTGAATAAGTAGGGAGATGATGAAGACAGGACTTTGATTTTTTTTTTTTCCTAATTAGATTCCTGATTGTACATGACTCAAGAAGCCTGGCACAAATGACTAAAAATTAGCCTAATTTTCCTATTCCAGCTCTATTGTTTGCAATAGCATAGTCTGATGAAGCACCATTGTTAACCGTTGATAAGTTCCTTCTAAGCAGTCTCTGAGAGGAAAGAGTGACACCAGGAAAGGAATGTCACTGTAAATATTAACATTATGGAACTCAGATATTCTGTGTGGCATTCTAAATTCTGGCTTCATCAGAGAAGACAGATAATCACAGCATACTGCAGTTTAAACTTTGTGACAACTGGAATGTTCTGAGTAACTAAACATTCCACTTAACTCATAATTAACAGAAAGCATTGTTGCTATTATTAAATGAAAAAGTCTGTGAATTCTGCTTTGCCTCATTATGGAAAAGATTATTTAACACACACTAAGAATGGGACTCAAACTGGAAGACTGAATTGTGTTCCAGTAATGTATGCTCTAAGTGGAGACATTTTAAAAATTATGTTCCTTTCTTCTGTGGATGTTTGCCTCTTTTCTAAAATATCAGAATGTTGACTATTTTAATTACATTTCTACTTCTAAAGAAAGAGAAAAAGTAAAATTTTATATTTTTGTGGCCAAAGTATGGTTCACTGTATACTATATGCACAAATGGAAAAAAGCAAGTGATATACTTTGTTGTGAAAAGCATTCTTTTGCCAAATGAAGACAGTGTTTACGACAGGAGATTTTCTTATAATTTGACAAGTAGTCTCAAAAGAAGGTTCTAGATTTGAAATCTAGTTCACTTTAGAACTAGAAAACTAACAGAAACATTTAAGCAGTAACATTTATAATACTGAAAAATGACAGTGTATAAAAGTTCCACTGATGTCCACATCAAAGAGTAGCTCTGGTGTTGCTTCATCTGATGCATATTCCAACACCACATGTTCATATCCTCTTTCTGCTTCTCTTTTTTGCCCCAAATTCCCAGTTGAAGTGGTAACAAAGCAGTATTACTGATTGATGCTAAAATTAATCTTGGTTGAGGAAAATATTTTTATTCTGCTGGCATACTTGAAATTTTTGAGATACCAACTAAAACTTGAGAAAGCTCTCTTTACCCTCCCACATATTTTGTTCAAAGCGAAATACTTAAATTTCTACCAATAATATGTTCCTTTCTTCACAGTCCCCTAAATAACGGAAAGGGACAATTTGTGTTCGTCCTTCATGTGCAATTAGATTTCATCAACAGAAACATGTGCACATATACAAGCAAACACATATACATGCATGTTACATTTATTCTCTTTCAGATAAGGCCATGAAACTATGCTTATAGAAAATTCACCACATTTTCTTACCTTTTACAGATACTGTAGCTGTGATTTCAGCAGAGCCAAAGACATTTTCCCCTCGGCAAATGTACTTTCCCTCATCTGATTTAGAAGCATTGAGGATCCGGAGACTCCCGTCTGGAAGAATAGCTATTCTGAAAATCATTAAAAAGGGTTTTTTTTTTTTTTTCCTGCTTTACTGCAAATCATCTAAGTGGTAAGAAACTCTGATGAAGTCTGAAACCACTTCCAAGGTAATAATAAATTAGATAAAGATCACTGTGAAAACATGCAGGGAGAGTAGAAATATTTTGCCCTTCGAAAAATTATATAGTAAACCCACATAATACCTTCTTATAGTTAAAAGGGTTAGGGAGTTACAGGTTTTCTTTGGACACATTTTATGACATTCATTTTAAAACTTGTGGAAAAAAAGGTGACCCTGAATTTTGTTATTAAAACTTATACTATAATAACACCCAGTGATATTTTAATATTAAGCTTGAGGTATTTCACCTCAAACCAAGAATGACCTCAAAAATCAAATATCAAAAGAAATAACATAAAACATGGAGGAGGACAGGCACAGAACGTAAAATTAATTGTGTACAGCCTTGAGATGATTTATGGTGGTTTCTTTGCAGTGAAACCTGTGTAGCAAGGGCGTGACAATGAAACCTGAATCCTGGAACCTGGACTGCTCACACTGCACTTTTCAAACAGAAAAACGTGATACCTGAGTTTGCCTTTGGGCTCTTTTGAGACCTTTATTATAAGTGGACCTTGAGTCTTATATGAAGGTGAGAAATTAGAGCATTATTAAAAATTTTAGAAGTTTAGTGAAAATGAGGTTGACATTCTGGATTACCATATTCTCCTGTGTATTTATCATTCCAGAAATATACAGATTTCAAACTTAATTAGAATTTTTGTCCTTTTCTCCCTCGTATGCTCCTGAAATATAATCTGTTATTTCACCAGTGCATCAGCCTACTGAAGCAACCTTAGGCATAGCAGGGATGGCTGTTGTGATTTATTTGATATGCCACTAGAATTTAGACTGCCTTCTTTTAGGAAAGAACTCTGTGCTACTTTTGGTAGAAAACCAAAGCTCTCACCGAACTTAAAATTCTAAAATTGGATTTTCCTGGTTCTGAAAAGAATAGTTTATTCCATGGCATCATGAAAACATTAAACTATTTAAGGTATAAGACTAATGGCTTATTCTGTTTAGTCAACATCCTATATGTTGTTTTTAAATTAGTATTCAATTTTGCCAATCAATCCAGAACTGAGAGCTAAGGACAGTATTGAAATTTTAACAATAGGATTGAATTCTAGGCTGCTGAATATTGATTATTAATTTTCCTGACATTGTCATCCATAAAGAAACCAGTTTAAAAACATTATACTGCTTTCAATATGGATCAAATTTGATTTACAATGTGTTGACAAGGGAGACAAATTTAGAAGCAAGCCAAACTAGGAATAGAAGATTTGACAGTAATTTATGTCTAGGAGGGATATTAATGAGACATTTGGAAAGAACACTGGTCTCTAAAGATATACCATCTATTTAGGATGGTCAATGAAAAATTCTGTTTATTATTTAGGGCTGTTTCTATAAAGATAGAATATAATGTATTTATTCCATTTTAGTAACAGAAATATACATGTTACAAAAAGATGTATTTGAAAGCAAAAATTATACTTTTTATAAACAAACCAGTCTTCTCTTGTACTAATGACACACTTTATTTAAATACAGCTAAATTACTACAGTTTGCAAGATTGTTAATATCTTAAATATGTCTGGATTTTACTTACTGGTATAAATTCTAATCTAGCAGGGGAGAAGTTTGGCTTAAAAATTCACCACCTTTAAAGAAATAAATGTATCTTAGATACTGGCAGTATTTCAACTCTTGCTTTAAGATAAGTCCTTTCTCACTGACAGAAGGCAATATATTACAAAGATAGTTTATGAACACTCCTGTACTTTAGGCCACTGATCCATTTGGAGGATGAAGAATTTTAAATATCATGATGTTTTTAATCTGTCAATTGGCAGTGTCATTTAACCAAAAGCCTGTCTTCTGGTTGAAGTTGCAAATCCTTATCAGATAAACTTTTTAGAAAAGAAAAAAAAATAGAATAGACAATGAATGAAATTAACCTTATAATGTCTGGCTATTGAGGTCAGGGGCAGCGGCCGAGAGGAGATACCCCACGCCACAAGCCCGAGGCCAGGGGCGGCAGGCAGGAGGAACTACCCCACGCCCCTAAGCCCGAGGCCAGGGGCGGCAGGCAGGAGGAGCTACCCCATGCCCCCACGCCGGAGGCCAAGGGCTGCGGTTGGGAAGACCAACCCCACGCCCGAGGCCAGGGGCAGTGGCCGGGAGGACCAACCCCATGTCCAAGGAGCCACGGCTGTGCGGGCGCAGGAGGGCCTAGAGGAGCTATCCCACGTTGAAGGTCAGGAAGGGAGGGGTAAGGAGCAATGGCTGTGCTTTGCTGGAGTAGCCATGAAGAGATACCCCACGCCCAAGGGAAGAGAAACCCAAGTAAGACAGTAGGTGTTGCGAGAGGGCATCAGAGGGCAAACACACTGAAACCATACTCACGGAAAACTAGTCACTCTAATCACACTAGGACCACAGCCTTGTCTAACTCAATGAAACTAAGCCATGCCCGTGTGGCCACCCAAGATGGGCGGGTCATGGTAGAGAGATTTAACAGAATGTGGTCCACTGGAGAAGGGAATGGCAAACCACTTCAGTATTCTTGCCTTGAGAACCCCATGAACAGTATGAAAAAGCAAAATGATAGGATACTGAAAGAGGAACTCCCCAGGTCAGTAGGTGCCCAATATGCTACTGGAGATCACTGGAGAAATAACTCCAGGAAGAATGAAGGCATGGAGCCAAAGCAAAAAGAATACCCAGCTGTGGATGTGACTGGTGAAAGAAGCAAGGTCCCATGCTGTAAAGAGCAATATTGCATAGGAACCTGGAATGTCAGGTCCATGAATCAAGGCAAATTGGAAGTGGTCAAACAGGAGATGGCAAGAGTGAATGTCAACATTCTAGGAATCAGCGAACTCAAATGGACAGGAATGGGTGAATTTAACTCAGATGACCATTTTATCTCCTACTGCGGGCAGGAATCCCTCAGAAGAAACGGAGTGGCCATCATGGTCAACAAAAGAGTCCGAAATGCAGTACTTGGATGCAATCTCAAAACGACAGAATGATCTCTGTTCCTTTCCAAGGCAAACCATTCAATATCACAGTAATCCAAGTCTATGCCCCAACCAGTAACGCTGAAGAAGCTGAAGTTGAATGGTTCTATGAAGACCTACAAGACCTTTTAGAACTAACACCCAAAAAAGATGTCCTTTTCATTATGGGGGACTGGAATGCAAAAGTAGGAAGTCAAGAAACACCTGGAGAAACAGGCAAATTTGGCCTTGGAATACAGAATGAAGCAGGGCAAAGACTAATAGAGTTTTCCCAAGAAAATGCACTGGTCATAACAAACACTCTCTTCCAACAACACAAAAGAAGACTCTACACATGGACATCACCAGATGGTCCACACCGAAATCAGACTGATTATATTCTTTGCAGCCAAAGATGGAGAAGCTCTATACAGTCAGCAAAAACAAGACCAAGAGCTGACTGTGGCTCAGACCATGAACTCCTTATTGCCAAATTCAGACTTAAATTGAAGAAAGTAGGGAAAACCATTAGACCATTCAGGTATGACCTACATCAAATCCCTTATGATTATACAGTGGAAGTGAGAAATAGATTTAAGGGCCTATATCTGATAGATACAGTGCCTGATGAACTATGGAATGAGGCACGTGACATTGTACAGGAGACAGGGATCAAGACCATCCCCATGGAAAAGAAATGCAAAAAACCAAAATGGCTGTCTGGGGAGGCCTTACAAATAGCTGTGAAAAGAAGAGAAGTGAAAAGCAAAGGAGAAAAGGAAAGATATAAACATCTGAATGCAGAGTTCCAAAGGATAGCAAGAAGAGATAAGAAAGCCTTCTTCAGCGATCAATGCAAAGAAATAGAGGAAAACAACAGAATGGGAAAGACTAGGGATCTCGTCAAGAAAATCAGAGATACCAAAGGAACATTTCATGCAAAGATGGGCTCGATAAAGGGCAGAAATGGTATGGACCTAACAGAAGCAGAAGATATTAAGAAGAGATGGCAAGAATACACAGAAGAACTGTACAAAAAAGATTTTCATGTCCCAGATAATCACGATGGTGTGATCACTGACCTAGAGCCAGACATCCTGGAATGTGAAGTCAAGTGGGCCTTAGAAAGCATCACTACGAACAAAGCTAGTAGACTTGATGGAATTCCAGTGGAGCTATTCCAAATCCTGAAAGATGATGCTGTGAAAGTGCTGCACTCAATATGCCAGCAAATTTGGAAAACTCAGCAGTGGCCACAGGACTGGAAAAGGTCAGTTTTCATTCCAATCCCAAAGAAAGGCAATGCCAAAGAATGCTCAAACTACCGCACAATTGCAGTCATCTCACACGCTAGTAAAGTAATGCTCAAAATTCTCCAAGCCAGGCTTCAGCAGTATGTGAACCGTGAACTTCCTGATGTTCAAGCTGGTTTTAGAAAAGGCAGAGGAACCAGAGATCAAATTGCCAACATCCGCTGGATCAGGGAAAAAGCAAGAGAATTCCAGAAAAGCATCTATTTCTGCTTTATTGACTATGCCAAAGCCTTTGACTGTGTGGATCACAAGAAACTGTTGAAAATTCTTCAAGAGATGGCAGTACCAGACCACCTGACCTGCCTCTTGAGAAACCTGTATGCAGGTCAGGAACAGTTAGAACCTGACATGGAACAACAGACTGGTTCCAAATAGGAAAAGGAGTACGTCAAGGCTGTATATTATCACTCTGCTTATTTAACTTATATGCAGAGTACATCATGAGAAACGGTGGGCTGGAAGAAGCACAAACTGGAATCAAGATGGCCGGGAGAAATATCAATAATCTCAGATATGTAGATGACACCACCCTTATGGCAGAAAGTGAAGAAGAACTAAAGAGCCTCTTGATGAAAGTGAAAGAGGAGAGTGAAAAAGTTGATATTTAAAGCTCAACATTCAGAAAACTAAAAGATTGTGGTATCCGGTCCCATCATTTCATTGCAAATAGATGGGGAAACAGTGAAAACAGTGTCAGACTTTATTTTTTTGGGCTCCAAAATCACTGCAGATGGTTATTGCAGCCATGAAATTAAAAAATACTTACTCCTTGGAAGGAAAGTTGTGACCAACCTAGATAGAATATTCAAAGCAGAGATATTACTTTGTCAACAAAGGTCCATCTAGTCAAGGCTATGGTTTTTCCAGTAGTCATGTATGGATGAGAGAGTTGGACTATAGAGACCTGAGTGCAGGAGAGTTGATGCTTTTGAACTGTGGTGTTGGAGAAGACTCTTGAGAGTCCCTTGGCTGCAAGGAGATCCAGCCAGTCAATCCTAAAGCAGATCAGTCCTAGGTGTTCATTGGAAGGACTGATGTTGAACCTGAAACTCCAATATTTTGGCCACCTGATGCGAAGAGTTGACTCATTGGAAAAGACCCTGATGCTGGGAAAGTTTGAAGGCAGGAAGAAAGGGGACAACAGAGGATGAGATGGTTGGATGGCATCACCAACTCAATGCACATGGGTTTGGGTGGACTCCTGCAGTTGGTGATGGACAGGGAGGCCTGGCGTACTCAAGTTCATGAGGTTGCAAAGAGTCCGACATGACTGAGTGACTGAACTGAACTGAACTGAAGTCACCTCAGTCATGTCTGACTCTTTTCAATCCTATGGACCATAGCCCACCAGGCTCCTCTGTCCATGGGATTCTCCAGACAAGAATACTGGAGTGGGTTGGCATGCCCTCCTGAAGGAGATCTTCCCGACCCAGGCATCAAACCCTCCTCTCTTATGTCTCCTGCATTAGCAGGTGGCTTCTTTACGACTAGTGCTACCCTATGTGTGATCTTAAAACTACTCAATCTCTGTTCTTATATGTATTACTGTCATAATTACATCTAATTAGTTCTTTAAAAGTATTAACCTCATATTATATGTAAATTGTTGTGTTTTTGTGCTGTGTGTAGGCAGTAATTGAACATTTACTCAAAAATTTAAGTCAAATATATGACAAATTTTGAAAGAGAAGACATGGTGCCGGGGAGAATTTCTACTACTAAAGCCTTAATTATTTTGGGTGTTTGATAAGTCTTCTCTGCGGGAAGCATGGCACTGAAACCTGAGGAGTGAGAGAGTTAACTAGGTGAAGATTGGGAAAGCACAGGGAATGATGCTGCAAGGCCTCAAGATAGGAAAGCCCACAAGACCTCAAAGAGCCAAACGACCAGCTATGATGGCAGATATAAAGGGGGAGCTGAGGCTGGCTCAGTGGTAAAGAATCTGCCTGCCAAGTAGGAGATGCGGGTTCCATCCCTGGATCTGGAAGATCCTCTGGAGAGGAAAATGGCAACTCACTCCCATAGTCTTGCCTGGGAAATCCCATGGATGGAGGAGCCTGGTGGGTTGCAGTCCATGGGGTCAGAAAAGTGTCTGAAGTGACTTAGCGACTAAATAACAACAATAGGAATATAGTAAGTTCACATGTTAAAAGTATATAACTAAAAGTTCTTACATACAGAGGCAGTTATGAAACTATTAATATGATTGAAATAATCAACATATATGTCACCTGTACTTTCTCCACTCAGCCCTTTCTCATCCCATGCCTATCATGGGTCAACTACAGATCTGCTTTTTATCACTAGAGTAGGTTTGCACTTTTGCAAAGTTTTATGTAAATAGAATCTTATCAGCATGTACTCCTTTTTGTTTAGTTTATTTCACTCAGCATAATTAAGATTAAATTGAGTGTCATCCCTGTGGCAACTACTAAGAATACATTCCTTTTCATGGATGAGTAGTATTCCATTGTGTACAGATGGCACAACTTTCCTATCTTTCACCTTTTGGTGGATGCTTATGTTATTTTCACCTTGTGACTATTACAAATAAAGATACTATGAATATTTGTATATATGTATTTTATTAATATTTATTTCTCTTGGATAAATACTTAGAACTGGATGACTAGATCATCTGGTTTATGTTCCTGTTTATATGTGGAATTTAAGAAAAAAATACAAATGAACTTATCTACAGAACAGAAATGGAGTTACAGATGTAGAAAACAGCCTTATAGTTACCAGTGGGTAAGAGGGGGGAGGGATAAATTGAAAGATTGGGACTAGCTATGGGGTATGAACCTAATTACATATTTATTTAACACAGTGAAAGTGTGAGTGGCTCAGTTGTGTCTGACTCTTTTTGACCCCAAGGACTATAGCCTGCCAGATCACCTCTGTCCATGGAATTCTCCAGGCAAGAATACTGGAATGAGTAGCCATTCCTTTTCCAGGGTATCTTCCCAACTTAGGGGTTGAACTGGAGTCTCTCACATTGCAGGCAGATTTTTTTAATGTCTGAGCCACCAGGGAAGCCCTTTTACTTTTACTAGTATATGGTTATCCAATTGTTCCATGCCATCATTTGGAAAAGACTTATCTTTCCTCCATAGTCTTTTCATCATTGTCAAAAATCAATTGGCCATGTAAGTATAGGTCAACAACTGCTTAACTCTCTCTGCTGGTCCATTGATCTACTAATGTCTTGATTACTGGAGCAATGTGATCTGTCTTAAGGTCACATGAGATAGTTCCTTCCACTTGCTCTTCTTTTTCAGAACTGTTTTGGGTATTCTATATTCTTAGCATTTCCATATAAATTTTGTAATTACCTTGTCAGTTTAAAAAAAAATCTACTGAGATTTTGACTAGAATTTCAGTGAATATACAGCTTAATTTGAGGACAAATTAATGTTAACAATATTGCTTTAGAAACCATGAACATGACATATTTCCCTTTATTTAGTTCTTTTAAAAAATCTCTCTAAGTAATATTTTTTAGTTATCAGTCTACTGGTCTTAAATATCTGTTGTCAGATTTATCCTTATAGCTTTTGTTGCTATAGTAAAGAACTACTTTTAATTTAATTAACTATTGTAATTTCTTATTTAATTACTATTTTAAATAATAATTACCTGAGAAATATGTAGTTTTAAGAAGCTGTACAGTAATATCCCTTGTATGCTTTTTTCTCAGTAACTCTTTATAGTAATATGTTGCCATAAAGTGTAGTATAGCCAAAGGTATATTATAATATTACAATCAGGATATTGATAGTAATATAATCAATTGATCACATTTAGATATTCCTAGTTTTAACTTATTCATTTGTGTGTGCTTTAATTTCTATACAATGTTTTCATTTTGTGTTTGTGTATCCATCACCACAGTCAAGACACTGAACAATTCTAACACCATAAAAACTCTTCATTTTTCCTTTTACAGCCTCAGCACCTTTATTCCACACCACCACCATCATCCCTAACCCCTGGGTCCTAATTGCAGCCAACCACAAATTTGTCTTGTTACTTTATTTCATTTCAAAAATTATACACAAGTGAAATCTTATAATATGTAACTTTGGTGGGGCTGATTTTTTTTAACTCATTTAGCTTAATTCCTTGAAGAATCATCCAAGTTGTTGTATGTATTAACAGTTTATTTTTACTGCTGACTAATATTCTATGGTCATCTGAGTTAAACTCACCCATTCCACTCCATTTTAGTTTGCTGATTCCTAGAATGTCGTCGTTCACTCTTGCCATCTCCTGTTTGACCACTTCTTCTTCTTCTTCTTTTTAAGATTCTTTTTTCTTTTAAATTTTATTTTATTTTTTAATTTTACAATATTGTATTGGTTTTGCCATATATCAACATGAATCCGCCACAGGGATACATGTGTTCCCCATCCTGAACCCTCCTCCCTCCCCATACCATATACAGAGTGAAGTAAGCCAGAAAGAAAAACACCAATACAGTATCACATCAGATCAGTCACTCAGTCATGCCCGACTCTTTGCGACCCCATGAATCGCAGCACGCCAGGCCTCCCTGTTCATCACCAACTCCCGGAGTTCACTCAGACTCATGTCCATCGAGTCAGTGATGCCATCAAGCCATCTCATCCTCTGTCGTCCCCTTCTCCTCTTGCCCCCAATCCCTCCCAGCAGCAGAGTCTTTTCCAATGAGTCAACTCTTCGCATGAGGTGGCCAAAGTACTGGAGTTTCAGCTTTAGCATCATTCCTTCCAAAGAAATCCCAGGGCTGATCTCCTTTAGAATGGACTGGTCGGTTCTCCTTGAAGTCCAAGGGACTCTCAAGAGTCTTCTCCAACACCACAGTTCAAAAGCATCAATTCTTCAGCGCTCAGCCTTCTTCACAGTCCAACTCTCACATCCATACATGACCACAGGAAAAACCATAGCCTTGACTAGACAGACCTTTTTTGGCAAAGTAATGTCTCTGCTTTTGAATATGCTATCTAGGTTGGGCATAACTTTCCTTCCAAGGGGTAAGCGTCTTTTAATTTCATGGCTGCAGTCACCATCTGCAGTGATTTTGGAGCCCAGAAAAATAAAGTCTGACACTGTTTCCACTGTTTCCCCATCTATTTCCCATGAAGTGGTGGGACCGGATGCAATGATCTTCATTTTCTAAATGTTGAGCTTTAAGCCAACTTATTCACTCTCCACTTTCACCTTCATCAAGAGGCTTTTTAGTTTCTCTTCACTTTCTGCCATAAGGGTGGTGTCATCTGCATATCTGAAGTTATTGATATTTCTCCCGGAAATCTAGATTCCAGCTTGTGCTTCTTCCAGCCCAGCGTTTCTCATAATGTACTCTGCATATAAGTTAAATAAACAGGGTGACAATATACAGCCTTGACGAACTCCTTTACCTATTTGGAACCAGTCTGTTGTTCCATGTCCAGTTCTAATTGTTGCTTCCTGACCTGCATACAAATTTCTCAAAAGGCAGATCAGGTGGTCTGGTATTCCCACCTCTTTCAGAATTTTCCACAGTTTATTGTGATCCACATAGCCAAAAGCTTTGGCATAGTCATTAAAGCAGAAATAGATGTTTTTCTGGAACTCTCTTGCTTTTTCCATGATCCAGTGGATGTTGGCAATTTGATCTCTGGTTCCTCTGCCTTTTCTAAAACCAGCTTGAACATCAGGAAGTTCACAGTTCACATACTGCTGAATCTGGCTTGGAGAATTGTAAGCATTATTTTACTAGTGTGTGAAATGAGTGCAATTGTGCAGTAGTTTCAGCATTCTTTGACATTGCCTTTCTTTGGGATTGGAATGAAAACTGACTTTTTCCAGTCTTGTGGTCACTGCTGAGTTTTCCAAATTTGCTGGCATATTGAGTGCAGCACTTTCACAGCATCATCTTTCAGGATTTGGAATAGCTCCACTGGAATTCCATCACCTCCACTAGCTTTTGTTCATAGTGATGCTTTCTAAGGCCCACTTGACTTCACAGTCCAGGATGTCTATACTAATGCATATATATGGAATTTAGAAATATGGTAACAATAACCCTGTATTGACCACTTTTAATTTGCTTTGATCCATGGACCTAACATTCCATGTTCCTATTGCTCTTTACAACATCGGACCTTGCTTCTCTCACCAGTCATATCCACAACTGGGTATTGTTTTTGCTTTGGCTCCATCCCTTCATTCTTTCTGGAGTTATTTCTCCACTGATCTCCAGTAGCATATTGGGCACATACTGACCCGGGAAGTTCCTCTTCAGTATCCTATCATTTTGACTTTTCATAATGTTCACTGGATTATCAAGGTAATAATACTGAAGTGGTTTGCCATTCCCTTTTCCAGTGGACCACATTCTGTCTGTAGAAGAAATGGAGTAGCCATCATGGTCAACAAAAGAGTCCAAAATGCAGTACTTGGATGCAATCTCAAAAACGACAGAATGATCTTGTTTCCAAGGCAAACCATTCAATATCACAGTAATCCAAGTCTATGCCCCAACCAGTAACGCTGAAGAAGCTGACGTTGAATGGTTCTATGAAGACCTACAAGACCTTTTAGAACTAACACCCAAAAAAGATGTCCTTTTCATTATAGGAGACTGTAATGCTAAAGTAGGAAGTCAAGAAACACCTGGAGTAACAGGCAAATTTGGCCTTGGAATACAGAATGAAGCAGGGCAAAGGCTAATAGAGTTTTGCCAAGAGAACGCACTGGTCATAGCAAACACCCTCTTCCAACAACACAAAAGAAGACTCTACACATGGACATCACCAGATGATCAACACCGAAATCAGATTGATTATATTCTTTGCAGCCAAAAATGGAGAAGCTCTATACAGTCAGCAAAAACAAGACCAGGAGCTGACTGTGGTTCAGATCATGAACTCCTTATTGCCAAATTCAGACTTAAATTGAAGAAAGTAGGAAAAACCACTAGACCATACAGGTATGACCTAAATCAAGTCCCTTATGATTATACAGTAGAAGTGAGAAATAGATTTAAGGGACTAGATCTGATAGATACAGTGCCTCATGAACTATGGATGGGGGTTCATGACATTGTACAGGAGACAGGGATCAAGACCATCCTGGTAGGGGGGAAAAATGCAAAAAAGCAAAATGGCTGTCTGGGAGGCCTTACAAATAGCTGTGAAAAGAAGAGAAGTGAAAAGCAAAGGAGAAAAAGAATGATATAAGCATCTGAATGCAGAGTTCCAAAGAATAGCAAGAAGAGATAAGAAAGCCTTCTTCAGTGATCAATGCAAAGAAATAGAGGAAAACAACAGAACACGAAAGACTAGAGATCTCTTCAAGAAAATTAGAGATAACAAGAGAACATTTCATGCAATGATGGGCTTGATAAAGTACAGAAATGGTATGGACCTAACAGAAGCAGAAGATATTAAGAAGAGGTGGAAAGAATACACAGAAGAACTGTACAAAAAAGATCTTCACACCCAAGATAATCACAATGGTGTGATCACTCACCTAGAGCCAGACATCCTGGAATGTGAAGTCAAGTGGGCCTTAGAAAGCATTACTATGAATAAAGCTAGTGGAGGTGATGGAATTCCAGTTGAGCTCTTTCAAATCCTGAAAGATGATGCTGTGAAAATGCTGCACTCAATATGCCAGCAAATTCGGAAAACTCAGCAGTGGCCACAGGACTGGAAAAGGTCAGTTTTCATTCCAATCCCAAAGAAAGGCAATGCCAAAGAATGCTCAAACTACACACAATTGCACTTATCTCACACACTAGTAAAGTAATGTTCAAAATTCTCCAAGCCAGGCTTCAGCAGTACGTGAACTGTGAACTTCCAGTTGTTCAAGCTGGTTTTAGAAAAGGCAGAGGAACCAGAGATCAAATTGCCAACATCTGCTGGATCATGGAAAAAGCAAGACAGTTCCAGAAAAACATCTATTTCTGCTTTAATGACTATGCCAAATCCTTTGACTGTGTGGATCACAATAAACTGTGGAAAATTCTGAAAGAGATGGGAGTAGCAACCACCTGACCTGCCTCTTGAGAAACCTGTATGCAGGTCAGGAAGCAACAGTTAGAACCTGACATGGAACAACAGACTCGTTCCATATAGGAAAAGGAGTACATCAAGGCTGTATACTGTCATCCTGCTTATTTAACTTCTATGCAGACTACATCATGAGAAACACTGGGCTGGAGGAAGCACAAGCTGGAATCAAGATTTCTGGGAGAAATATCAATAACCTCAGATATGCAGATGACACCACCCTTATGTCAGAAAGTGAAGAGGAACTAAAAAGCCTCTTGATGAAATGAAAGAGGAGAATGAAAAAGTGGGCTTAAAGCTCAACATTCAGAAAATGAAGATCATGGCATCTGATCCCATCACTTCATGGGAAATAGATGGTGATACAGTGGAACAGTTCAGACTTTATTTTTTTTGGGCTCCAAAATCACTGCAGACGGTGACTGCAGCCATGATATTTCGAGACGTTTACTCCTTGGACGTAAAGTTATGACTGACCTAGATAGCATATTGAAAAGCAGAGACATTACTTTGCCAACAATGGTCCGTCTAGTCAAGGCTAGGTTTTTCCTGTGGTCATGTATGGATGTGAGGGTTGGACTATAAAGAAACCTGAGCACATAAGACTGATGCTTTTGAACTGTGGTGTTGGAGAAGACTCTTGAGAGTCCCTTGGACTGCAAGGAGGTCCAACCAGTCCATCCTAAAGGAAATTATCCCTGGGTGTTCTTTGGAAGGAATGATGCTAAAGTTGAAACTCCAGTACTTTGGCCACCTCATGCAAAGAGTTGACTCATTGGAAAAGACCCTGATGTTGCAAAAGATTGAAGGCAGGAGGAGAAGGGGATGACAGAGGATGAGATGGCTTGATGGCATCACCGACTCGATGGACGTGAGTTTGAGTAGACTCCTGTAGTTGGTGATGGCCAGGGAGGCCTGACATGCTGCAATTCATAGGGTCACAAAGAGTCGGACACGACTGAGCAACTGAACTGGACTGAACTTAACTCACCAGGGTTTGTTAATGAACCTATGTTTTCATTTCTTTGGCATAAATGCCCAAGATTATCATTTCTGTGTCAAATAATAATTGAATATATAGTTTTATAAGAAATTTTCAATTGTTTTCCAGAATATCTGTATCATTTTTCCTTAGTAGCAGGAATGAATGAATGATCCACCTTGTCCATACCTTCACCAGCATTGGGTATTTCTACTAATTTTTAAAGTCATCTTGTTAGGTATATAATAATGTCTCACTACAGTTTTAACTTGTATTTCTCCCATGGTTAATTATGTGAATATAGTTTCACATATTTCTTTGCTATCTATGTATCCTCTTTGGCAAATTACAGCTCATTCTTTTGCCTGCAATTTTCTTGGTTCTCTCTAGTCTACAAAATAACATATTTATTCCTTAGTACAACAGTGAAACTGAAAGTGAAAGTCATCAGTCGGGTCCAGCTGTTTGCAACCCCATGGACTAGAGAGTCCATGGAATTCTCCAGGGCAGAAAATGGGAGTGGGTAGCCTTTCCCTTCTCCAGGAGATCTTCCCAATCCAGGGATCAAACCCAAATCTCCCACCTTTCAGGTGGATTCTTTACCATCTGAGGCACATGAGAAGCCCAGAACAGTTGAAAGTCTTTACCAAATGATCATAACTTCCATAATCCCTGCTCTTTGTGCTCTGTTCTGCAGGTCTCCAGACTCTTTGTAATGCATTTTAAATATGTGTGTTTTATTTCACTTGTAAATAACTTATGCATCTCTTACACATACATGCATTGAATGCTATACTAATAACACTAAGTGCATTGTAAATGTATAATAATTAGGTATTGTGGCTTCCTTGGTGGTTCATTGGTAATGAATCCACCTGTCAATGCAGGATACATGGGTTCTCTCTGGGTCTTCTTTGAGAAAATCTCTTGGAGAAGGAAATGACAAGCCACTCCAGTTTTCTTGCCTGGGAAATCCCATGGACAGAGGAGCCTGGTGGGCTGAAGTCCATGGGATCATGAGAGTTGGACACAACTTAGTGACTAAACAACAACTATGATTATAAATAAAACAATATTCCATTTTCTCCTTTCCCCTTTCTCATCTGCTAATGAATATTTTGCACTCTCCTAAATTGTTCAGACTTGTATTTGGAGATCGTTGCTCTAGTCATAAGACCTTGTGCCTCTCAGTGTTTACATTCTTACTTGTTTATCTTGCTCACTAGCTTGCTCACCTGAACTCCTCCTCAATGCTCTTTACTTAGGATTATTCCTGCCTTTGTTTTTACTTCCTCAGAAGTAAAATAACATTTGTCACATTTTTTCTCAGCCTATGATGTCTTATGACTTTTATCCACTGAGCACTAGAATTTCAGCATTTTTAAGCTCTCTTATAAAGACTTGAGGACTAAAAAAAAAAAAAAAAATGATTCAAATAATCAATAAAAACTACAGTGTTGAAAATAATATAATGGAATGTTATAACAATTAGTCAACCCCAATTTATCCCTTCCATTAAACATATGAAAGTTCCTATCATAAAAATATAATAAAATTTTGCAATTATATTAATACTTTTAATGACACAGTTATTAAACTATTTCAAAATATCCTATAATAAAAATGTACAATTAGTATGAGAAATAGGTGCATTTATGATTTTAGATAAAATTTGGGATGAAAACTTTAAACAATAAGAGAGGCTGGGCTCTACATAGGTCTTACAATGGTTATGCTATTGCTGAATATTTACTGATCACTTTTTATGTGTCAGGTGTCATACTAACCTTCCACACCTTATTTCATATAAGGTTTCTAACTATTATGTTAGTTGAGTATTGTTAACCTCATTTGCTAATGAGAAAACTAGCATTCCTCATCATTTACTGCTTTATTCAAGGCTCTTGAGCAAGTGGCAGTGCCTTAATTTCAGCCAGGCTCTTTGACAGGTTATTTGCTTGCTTGTCAGTATCTTCCTGCTTCATTTGTAACCTCTTTCCCTTACTTCGGTTACTTCATAACTCCACAATAGCTGGTACTCAATAAATGGTGATGGAAATAAACTGGATGTACTTAAACTGATTTATCATACAGATGAAGATACTGATGTTTAGAGAACTTCAAATCACCCTTCAAAAAATAAAATGATATATAGCTTGTTTTGATAATATTTATTATGGCCCTACAATTTGCCAGGCCCTGTTAAAAATTTTTAATACATTTTAATTCTTACTAAGATCCCAGGCATAATTTTACTCTCATTTGATAAAGGAAAAGGAAGAAAATGAGGCAGCAGGGTCTAAATGACTATCAAGATTTTAGAGCTGGTCTGCTGGATTCCAAAATTCATTCTGCACTTTCAGCTATTATAGTTGACCCGAAGTAAACATCAGAAGAAAGCTTTGCATAAGATCACAAGCTTAGTGGCAGCTTTGACCTGCAATAGAAGCTGACAGAAGTGGACATGCAAGGGTAACAAGAGAAGACACGTGTTTCCTACAGATGGTGGAAAAGAGAAATTCACACTCTATAACTTGATCAGTAAGGTTTTAAAAAGCTAAGGGTGATGCGCACGCAAGGAGGGCTGTGCAGTCACCACGCTCTTCCCTTCAGATGCAGTTTAGCTGGAAGGGAGAAGGGAAGTGACCCAGAAAGACATGTACGACAGCCGTTAGAAAGCGAGAGGGAAAGCTTAAGTGTAGAAGTTACTTTAATTAATGGACCTCATCCCTGGCTCTGAGCATCATATAAGGAACCTGAAGAAACTGCAGGAGCTTTTGTGCTGAGCCATCGAATCATGTCAGAACCTCCAGGCTCTGAAGAAAGGGTGAGGTGGAAGGGGGGCAGCCTCTTTGCCAGAGATATTAATAGATATTGGAAGGTGTCTCCATTAACAAAACAAAACATAATAAAGCAAAAATCTCAAACACACACTTATATCGTCCTCTTTCTGAAGGATATCACTACAAGCATTTGTCACAGACACAACAAACAACATAGCCTGAGCTATACGCAATCGTTTTCCTCAAATTGGCTTCTTACATCAATGTTTCTTATTTTAGATGAATTTTTAAGGAAAATTCTGAGTGTTTATGTACCTTTTTTTTTTCTTTTTGTGGAGACACTATGTAACTTTCCTCAACTTCTCAGGGAAATCTGTTATGGAAATGAAATTAGGAACCACCATAAAATCTTTTATGTTATAGATGCCATAACTACACAAAGATGGAAATCCAAGAGTATTTCCTTTTTAAAGTTCAGGGTAAAATACAGACTATTAACTCAGAAATCATCATTTAGTTTTTTTTTTTTTTTTTCATCATAACAAATTGGTCAAGCCAGATCTATTGCCTATTTTAAACATTTCTTATATCTATTCCCTGACTTTGGCTTACTGGAGAGTCTAACACAGTGGGTAAAAAGCTTGAAGTGGTTTGACCTTTTCTAATCATTGCCTTTAACCACGTCTAATCCATTTTTCTACTTTCTTTGAACATCCAGAAGTGCCCACAGCTTTTAGATCATTTGTAGTTGTACAAAGGGCACATTTATCTCTGAGCTTCCCCTAGCTCAGCTCCTAGCAAATAACTTGAACCCAGGACTCTGCAGCTACATGGAGAATGGAGAGTGGTTTATGTTCACATCTTTTTTCTTTCTTCTTCCCAGTTCTCATTCTCCTTTGTGTATAGCTGTAGGGAGGAGAGCGCTGGAAGGGGAGCCGTGTCTCTTACTCCTCCAACTTCCATTGTGCTTCTTAGCAAGATGCAGTTGCGGCTCTGGGTGAAGACCTCTGAAGACCAGTGCTTATGAGCTGGTCAGTGACTCTGTGGGACCTTCTTCCTGAGCGTTCTCTGATGGTACCCCTTCTTCAGGCACTGTGGCTTCCCCTCTTTGTCAGCTCCTACCTCTGGGGTTTTGTTCATGGAGCCCAGAGGACTCATGGTTGTCTCCTTTCTCTAAACTCCATCCAACCCAACACAAACTCTTGCTTTTCTAAATGGAAGGAGTATAGGTTTCTTTCCTGCCACACCTCTTGCTATGGCATCATCTCTTTTTAGTTATCTCCTCCCCCTGTTCAAACAAGGCCAGAAGACAACCAGTGATTCTGTTGCCTAAGCAAGTGTTCCATAAGGAATTTGTTGTTGTTGTTTAGTCACTAAATTGTGTCTGACTCTTTGTGACTCCATGGGCTGTAGGCATCCAGGATCCTAGGTCCATGGAATTTTCCAAGTAAGAATACTGAGTGGGTTGCCATTTCCTCCTCCAGGGGATCTTCCTAACCTAGGGATGGAAACCCTGTCTCCTGCATTGCTAGCAGATACTTCACCACTGAGCCACCAGTTTTATAATTTCTGTGACTGTCCTTGAAATTTTTGCCCTTATTTGAATTTTAAGGTGGGGAAAAAAAAAAAAAAAAAAAAAAGATCTCACAATCCCCACTAAGCCAAAGCCTGCAAAGGATGTCTTCCTTCTCTCTCCTACTCTTTCATACACACAGAAATGAGTGGAGAGGGATGTGGATGGGGCAGGTAATGTTATGCTAGGATGATATTTCAACAAGCAGAACTGGAACAGCTACCTGTGTCCTGGATGAACTACCTGGTTCCTAAAGTTTTGGGTGTCTCTACAGGAGATTGGGTGCTAGCAGCAGCTTTGTTCTCACCTCTGAGTTTCAGATTTAACATATAATTACCACTTTATTTTACTGCCACAACCATATTTGAAGCTCTTACCAACATTCATTTACACTTTTGCAGTTCTGCTATCTGCCTGTATTACTAGGTTACTCCCTATTTCAACACAGGGGTTTCTTCAGTGTGGTATATGATGCTGTTATCATCGACTTAATGTCTATCTAAGTCTCCACCCTGCATTCAGGGTAAAATCCCAAACTCGTTAGCATGATGTATGATGTCTTTCATAATCTCAATCTCTCTCTGCCTTTCCAATCACATCTCAAAGTACCCGCTGCTTCCTCATGTCTACACCTATCCTGCTTTCTGTTCATAATGAACCACTTTTCATCTTGTGAAAAATCTATTTTTTTTTCCACTGGTTTTAATTATTTCACAGATTTAGGTACATTACATAGTACAATGGTGTGTCTATTAGCATGAATATGTGAATTTTTCCTTGTTGACAATAAAAACCTACTCAAATCTTAATAGGGTATTCTTTCTTTCAACCATACTTTGGGAAATTCTATTTTATTAGCTAGATATAAACCTGTGTATTTATAATATGTTTTTATATTCTACATTAAATTTATTTCTTCCTTATCAGCTCTTGAATAGTTTGGTAAAAACCCATCTCAACTAAATGCATTTTTTCATTTTCCCCTGGGAGCATTTTGCTTAGCACTAATGAGAAATTGAGCTTACAAAGAGGGAGAAATTGAGCTTACAAAGAGGGAGAAATTAAAACCAAACACGGTAGAGCTAGGTAAATGTTTTCAGAGTGATGACACTGAGTTCTAAACTTTTCCACTGATATGTTTCTAAAGCTGAAAGATGCTGTGGAGTTGTATACAGCACCAAACTGAGAAATTTTTAAATAAAAAACATAGTTGAGATGGCATTGAATCATTTACCCTGAAGCTTTTCACAGTGTTCTGAACTGAATACTCTGTCATTTCATGTTAACTTGGACACAAAATCTGTCAGTGTATCTTAATCCAAACTAAAAAGGAAAAAGGCCAGGCGTTTATAAGACATGGAATCTTTATTACTCCTGGAGTTTGTGTGAGTTTTTGCTTTTTATTTTTAGTCTGCTTTCTGTATAAATATCTAAATCTCTTAGGAAATGGAGAAAAATTATTGCTCTTCTGAAACCACTAAGGTCACACAAATAGCATCCAGGGCAAAATTATGAATTTTTGATATGCCCAAAAAACCTGGGCTGGTTTTTAGTCCATTTTAAATTATACTGACCTAATTAGAAAGCTTGACCATAGCTAAGCTAAGCTCTTTAATATTAAAAGAGTTCCCTTTATTGTTTTTTTTTTTTTTTAACTAGTTCCCTCTTAAAAAGCAGCTCTTTCACAGTTTAGCTCAACTTACTTTTCAAACAGAACAAATCAACATGAGCTAATTGATTTATTTTTATTTTTTAATCAGTTGATCTATGGCATTGTAGGGTAAGGTAAAGTATATTAGACAGTAAGTACAAAACCCCACTTTTGCTCTCACTTGTCAAATAACCTTTATTTCAATTCTGTGCCTCATCTCCTTTATCCATAAAATAGTGTGGACTAAATTTCTAAGATATTTTTCACCTATTTATCCATCATTTCAAAACTTTCTCTCAGCCTCGGGCTACATTTCATGATTCCTTTTCTCTCTTACGGTAAGCCCCAAGCCCCAGAGAGTATGTGGGCTTTTTGACCTTTTCTATCTCTGTCTTTCTTTTCTTCCTTCCTTTCTTTTTGAAGTTGCCTTGATATTTTCTGCTTATCAAGATCTTTCTCAGAAAAAGACAGGTTCCCAGTTTCCCAGCTTTGAATTTGCACCCAACCACAGATGCCCAGGCCACTGTGTCCTCCTTTAAGGATGGCAGAGAATATAAAACCTTTCTCAGTGCCCTGAGATATTCACTGACTCCTTTTTTCATTTTTCTGAAAAACACCTGGTTACTAACAAGACTTATTTGGGTGGTAGGGAATAACTATCAGTATTTCAGAAATTTTAAGTCAGTATTGACAAATGCACATAAAGAAGTCAAGTGCAAGTTAAAATTTCAGTTGAGTTTAGGGTTTAAGCAATGTCACAAATAGAAAGGTTTGGAGAAATATGAAGCTATTGTCCAGACAAAAATCATATTAGTACAACCACCTTAATTTCTTTGATGTAAGTCTGTTAATTGTATTATTTGTACATTTTCTTTCTTTTAAACAACAACAACAAAATTACACAGTACCAAAAACAAAAACAAAAATTCCCATACAGGTTTTCTTTTCTTTTTTAAAAAAATTTAGACAGACTCAGCCACTTATGGGCTGAGTGATTTGGGCAAGAAATTTAATATCTCTGAATAATCCATTTGTAAAATCAGGGTTTCTAATGTTACTTCATGGCAAATAGGGGAAAAGGTGGAAGCTGTGACAGAGTTCCTTTTCTTGGGCTTTAAAATCACTGCAGATGGTGACTGCAGCCATGAAATAAGATGATTGCTTCTTGGCAGGAAAGTTATGACAAACCTAGACATTGTTTCAAAAAGCAGAGATATTACCCTGCCAACAAAGGTCTGCATAGTCAAGGCTATTGTCTTCTCAGTTGTCATGTGCAGTTTGTGAGAGTTGGAGCATAAAGAAGGCAGAGCAGCAGAGAATTGATGCATTCAAACTGTGGTGTTGGAGAAGACTCCTGAGAGTCCTTTGGTCAGTGAGGAGATCAAATCAGTCAATCTTACAGGGAATTAACTTGAATACTCGTTGGAAGGACTGATGCTGAAGCTGAAACTCTAGTATTTTGCTCACCTGATGTGAACAGCCAACTCACTGGAAAAGCCCCTGATGCCAGGAAAGATTGAGGGCTGGAAGAGAAGAAGGCATCAGAGGATGAGATGGCTGGATGGCATCACTGATGCAATGGGTGTGAACTTGGGCAAACTCTGGGAGATGGTGAGGGGCAGGGAGGTCTGGCGTGCTATAGTCCATGAGGTCACAAAAGTTGGACACTACTGGGCAACTTAACAACAACAACAATGTTTGTGTGGTATGTGTAATAATTAAAAATGAGTAAAGTGGCTATCGTTGTACTAAGAATAATAGAAGACATTCCGTTGGCATTTGCTATTTGACATTACAAATAATATCTATTATTTTTGGAGTGCCTGATATGAGCCAGGCACTGTGCCATACTGGCTTACTTGAGTCATATTCTCTTGGAAAAGTCTTTTAATATAGTAACATAGCTAACTTCTTGGAGAAGGGAATGGCAACCCACTCCAGTATTCTTGCCTGGAGAATTCTCATGGGCAGAGGTGCCTGGTGGGCTACAGTCCATGGGGTCAAAGAGGCAGACATGACTGAGCAACCAGCACACACACACACATAGTTAACTTCTAAATGATAAGAGGAACATGGCCATATTTTTCAGAATATGGAATAATATTCCTGTCAGAGGGAATAACAGTTACAAAGACCCTGATACTAGAGTGACTTTGGGCATAGGTATGGAAAGAAGGCCAGCCAGTATGAACACAAGATATAAGGTAAAAATAAGAGTGGTAGATATTTATATGGATGGAAACATTTCAGCAGATTAGCTACAAATTTTAAATCTAACCTGATATGGAGAAAAAAGATAAAGTATATTTGCTTTCAATGAGAATAATATGAGTTGGGAATATATAAATAAATCTAATTACTTAAATCATATTTGCTTTACTTGAGAGACAATATCATGGTTCTTCATGTATTTTAAAAATAAAAATACTTATATAATATCAAAATTGACTGAAATAATATGAATCATTCTTTAAAATTTCATAGTCTTTTTCAGGTAGTTGGAGGATGGCCATTAAAAGCACATCATTACCTTTGGCATCTTTAAATAAGATTCACTTTTGCAGTTTTTACAGCAGTCTTGGTACCTCTGGATTCATAGAAAGTTCAGCTACCAATTGAGCTTCATAATCTTATACTAACAACTGCTTTTCATTCTTTCACTCACTTAAATATTTGTTGAGTGAGTGAGTGAGTGAAAATTGCTCAGTCATGTCTAACTCTTTGCCACCCCATGGACTGTAGCCCTCCAGGCTCTCCTCTGTCCATGGGGTTCTCCAGGCAAGAATACTGGAGTGGGTTGCCACTCCTATCTCCGGGGATCTTTCCAAACCAGGAATCGAGCCCAGCTCTTTTGTTTTATCTTCTTTCAGTTTTGCTAAATATTTGCTGAGTCTCTACCATATGTCAGGCATCGTTTCATGCTTCATTCTTCACAGATGAGGCAAATTATTTTTTCAGATATAGAACTCTTAATAATATCTTTCTGTTCCTCAAATGAAAAAAAATGCAGCACACCAGTGCCAGCAACAAAGCTTTGGGTCTAGAATGTTCCTTCACGCCTCTGTAACCATCTTCCCTTTGGCTAGTTCTCAGTTAAAGTACCATTTTCTTTGAGAAGCCCTCTTTGATTATCCCTGGCCTTGTATGTTTCTTTTGTTGCATACATGCGTCAATCAGATTTCTATCCTTAAGAACAAAAAACCAAATTTCTTAACCCAATTTGTTATTATTGATTAATTAATGTGATATTAACGTGATTACTTTGGCCACCTGATGTAAAGAGCCAACTCATCGGAAAAGACCCTGATGCTGGGAAAGATTGAAGGCAGGAGGAGAAGGGGATGACAGAGGATGAGATGGATGGCATCGCCAACTCGATGGACATGAGTCTGAGTACGCTCTGGGAACTGGTGATGAACAGGGATCTGGTGTGCACCGGTCCATGGAGTCACAAAGAGTCGCACACGACTGAGTGACTGAACTGGAACTGGATATAAATTATGTTAGAAAAAAGCAAATTCGAGGGATTTTTTAGTTTGAGTTCAAAATCATTCATAAAATACTGGAGACAACTCACAATATTAGCAACATGTTTGGCTCAGGAACTGCTAACAAACAAACAGTGCAGAGGTGGTTCAAGAAGTTTTATAAAGGAGACTAGAGCCTTAAAGATGAGGAGTGCAGTGATTGGTCATCATAAGTTGTCAACGACCAATTGAGAGGATCATTGAAGCTGATCCTCTCACAACTACATGAAAAGTTGCCAAAAAAACCTCACTGTCAACCATTCTATCGTCATTCAGCATTTGAAGCAAATTGGAAAGTTGAAAAAGCCCTATAAGTGGGTGCCTCATGAACTGACTGCTATTCAAAGAAATTGTCATTTTGAAGTGTCATGTTCTCTTAGTGTATGCAGCAACAATGTACCATTTATTGATTGGATTGTGGCATGCCATGAAAAGTGGATTTTATCCAACAACCAGCAACTAACAGCTTAGTTGTTGGACCAAGAAGAAGCTCCAAAACCCTTCCCAAAGCCAAACTTGCACTCAAAAAGCTCATGGTCACTATTTGACGGTCTGCTGCCCAATTGATCTACTATAGCTTTCTGAATCCTGGCAAAATCATTACATCTGAGAAGTATGCTCAGTAAATTAATGAAAAGCACCGAAAACTGCAATGACTGCAGCTGGCATTGGTCAACTGAAAGGGCCCAATTGTACTCCACTACAATGACCAACTACGTGTCACACAACCAACACTGCAGAAGTTGAACAAATTTGGCTATGAAGTTTTGCCTCATCCACCATATTCACCTAATCTCTCGCCAACCATTTCTTCAAATGTCTTTCAACAACTTTCTGCAGGAAAGTCACTTGCACAACCAGCAGGAGGCAGAAAATGCTTTCCAAGAGTTCACTGAATCCTGAAGCACAAATTTTTATGCTACATGAATAAACAAACTTACTTCTTGTTGGCAAAAATGTGTTGATTTTAATGGCTCCTATTTTGATTAATGCGTTTGAGCCTAGTTATAATAAATTAAAATTCATGGTTGAAACCACAATTACTTTTTCACCACCCTGATAAGGAAACCCATACAGAAAACCCAGTGAGGGAGATCTTTACTTATAATTTAGATATCTGATCAAATAGGGTAATCAATCAGGCAAGCTGTTCTCTCAAGATACCACTAGGCTGGAAAACAGTATGAAGATTCCTCAAAAAATTAAGAATAGAATTACCATATGACCGAACTGGGGGTCACACCCATACTTTACCACTAGTACCCAAATGGTACTAGTGGTAAAGAACCTGCCTGCTAATGCAGGAGACTTAAGAGATGTAGGTTCAATCCCTGAGTCAGGACGATCACTTGGAGAAGGGTATGGTGACCCACTCTGGTATTCTTGCCTGGGGAATTCCATGGACAGAGGAGCCTGGCAGGCTACAGTCCATGGGTCACAAAGAATTAAAAAAAAAAAAAAAAAAAAAGATATCACTAGGCAACTATACACAAATGTAGGTAATTGGCACAAACCTAGAAGATACTCTGCTTTATTTCCTCTTCTGGGTTAGACAAATGTTGACAGACTCAACTCAAAAGAAGGAAGAAAAAACTGTTTTTTGCTAAATTCTAAAATATTATTTATTCATTTATTTGCTAAAATGGGTATTTGGGTGAGCATAGACTAATTTTAAAATGTATTCTTAGCATGATTGCCAAGGGTCAATGAGAGACAGCCTACATTAAATCAACTTCCTTCTATGGAGGACAACTACAGTTAGGATGGTAGTTGAGTTTACCCTGAGTTATATGAAATGAACAGCAGAATTATTTCCATACTATCCTGAAACATGAAGTGCCTTTAAAATATGCTTCTTTAAAATGTAGGATTGGTAATCAGATGTTTACCTGAAATATTTTCATTTTCTTTTACATGAAACATTTCCATATGCCTAGGGTAGTAAACATCTACATAAATATTAATGCAAAGTTTACAATAATATCTGGTCAAATGATTCTCTAATTGGTTTCTTAGTCTTCAGCAGTACTGCTGGAATATTAAATGTTAGTGACATCTTTTAAAAAAAGTATTCATTTTTTAATTCCAAAATATCATCTATTAATTCTTTGCTTCTTTTCCTGCATCATGAACCATTTTTTTAGCTAAAGAAATTAATGAAATCAGAAATGCTACTTTCAATTTGGTATGATTGATTTAATAGACTTGAATCACCAAACAGCTAGTGACAGTCACTAGGTAAAAGAATTGGAATTAAGATTTAAATATTGATCAAGGAGACATCGATGCCCTTATGACACAGTGCAATGTAGTGATGAAGACTTTCCAAGGAAGGCTCAGGAGTCAGATAAGTCCGGGTTTGAGTCCTCCCCTAGTTGCCTCTCAGTTTGTGATGCAGACAAGTTCTTTAACTTTTCTGAGCTTTTATTTTATGGATATAATAGCATTATCTATCCCAAAGGATTACCTGAGAAGGATTGAGAGGGAGTGCAAATTGATTAGTCCCAGGTCTAGCACTCAATCAATATTCAATAATTGTTAGCTATTATTCATGAAGGAATTGTAGAATCTTAAAATTGTGTGGGACTTCATGAATTCAGGCTTATACTCACATCAGGAGTCACTTTTAGTGCTTATCTGATAAAGGGTCATTCACTTTCAATGTTTGAATGTTTTAAAGGATAGAGAGCACAGTACTTTGCAAGTAACTTATTCAATTGTTGAAAAGGTTTGTGGATACTCTTATTAAATTATAAACCTAAATATGGGCATTCTGTTAGTAGTTTTCATATATTTATTTCTTTATGATTCACAAAGTACTTGTGATACATTAATCTCATTTGATACAACAACCATAAGAGGGAAGTATGGTCTGTTCACTGACTCATTTATTCATTTGTTCCAAAATATTTATTAAGTATGACCTGTGTGCCAGACACTGATGTGGGTTCTGGGGAGTTAAAACTTCATAACAGGTGAAAGGGCCAAGTTATTTAGGCTTTTATTCTGTGTGCTATTTTTTTTTTTACCAGATTATTTATAACATTTGTTTCTGTGAGATGAGAACATGAGCTTAAGATTCATTCACAAAAATAATAACCTTTATATTTTAGAGCTGTTTTAGGTTCACAGTTCAAAGCAAAAGTACTGGAAAGTACCGAGTCCCCTATACCCCCTGTCCCCACACGTATCACCTCCCTATCAATATTCCACACTAGAGTGGTACCTTTGTTAGAGTGAATGAACCTACATTGACACATCATTAACACCCAAAGTCCGTAGTCTGCACTAGGGTTCACTCTGGGTGTGGTATGTTCTATGGGTACACATCACATGTACCCATCACTGCAATATTGTACAGAGTGGTTTAACTGCGTCACAGTACTGCCTGTTCATCCTTTCCTCTTCCCTAACCTCTTGCAACCACCAATGCTTTCACCATCTCCATAGGTTTGCCTTTTCCAGAATATTGGGAAATTGGAATCTGATAGTATTTTCATTTGGTTCACATAGTGTCTTTGAGTTTCTTCTAATCTTGCTCTTACCAACCTCACTGACCATCATCACTTCATCCTTTATCTCACCTCCCATTCAGCTTCCTATAGTTACACAATTATTAGGCTACTTCTTTTTTGAAACTCAGGTATAAAGTGAGATTTATTGTGGATTGCTTGACAATGTATAAAATAGAAATGCACATTTTATACAAAATTTTGTGGTTTTATAACAAGTTAATGTACACTATTTCACTGGATTCTTAAACACGTGGTATATTAGAAATTGCCAGATCCTCTTACAAATTAGTTGGAAAAATTGAATGACTTGTGCAGGCAAGTAACTAGATAATTCAAAACACCCTAGAATCTTCTGGCTAAATAACTATGCTCTTGCCACAGTTAACTGTTGTTTTTCTCATACATTTCTACAAAAATCATACTATCCAGTTACTTGAATTTTTATCAAAAATCAATTTTTATCATTTTCCAGTGTCCTGTCTATGATTTATAATTTATAGGATCATAAACTATAGAAAATAGTTTCACCCTCCAGGGGATCATCTTGACCAAGGGATGGAAACTGCATCTCTTATACCTCCTGGATTGGCAGGTGGGTTCTTACCTGGGAAACCCATAGAAAATAAGAATAGGGAAATGGATTTTCTTGACATTTATTTGGGGACCTCTCTTTGATTTCTTATTTATACTATACCCCTCATGCTTCTCAAATTTATCTAGGTATAAGTAAAATGTGGATTTTTTTCCCATTTATTCATGAGTCTGGACTGATATAAGGATTGATATATAGAATAAAGAAGATACAGTTACCACTTTAAATAAGACTGTATTTAAATTTGGAGCAGTGATATAGAAAATAAAACTCTAAAGACAAGGGGGCAGTCCTAAGATGGCAGAGGAATAGGATGGGGAGACCACTTTCTCCCCCACAAATTCATCAAAAGAACATGTGAACGCTGAGTAAATTCCACAAAACAACTTCTGAATACCGGCAGAGGACATCAGGCACCCAGAAAAGCAGCCCATTGTCTTCGAAAGGAGGTAGGAAAAAATATAAAAGATAAAAAGAGAGACAAAAGAGGTAGGGATGGACCTCCATTCCGGGAAGGGAGTCTTAAAAAATAGAGGTTTCCAAACACCAGGAAACACTCTCACTGCCCAGACTGTGATGAGCCTTGGAACCACAAAGGACAACATAACTGGGAGGAAAAATAAATAAATAAGTAAACCCACAGATTATGTGCCCAATGGTAACTCTCCCAGCGGAGAAGCAGCACAGTCACCTGCATCCACCACTAGCAAGCGGGGCTGGGCAGGGAGGCACAGGCTGCATGGCTCAGAGTAAGGACCAGGCCTGAATGCCCTGAGGGCAATATCTGAGGGAACTAACTTGGGATAGCAAACCAGACTGTGGGACAGCTACTACGTGAAAAGCCCTAACCTAACACACCGCCAGGCCCACTCACAGAACAAAGGACTGAGCAGAGCTAGCCGGCTGCAGACCCGCCCATCCCCCTCTGGTGACAGGCAGGCGAGGGCAGCCAGAGCCAGAAGGGGGCAATCGTAGCCCCAGAGAGGCATTATCTACCAAACTGTAAACAGGCTTCGCTGCTAACCAAGACTTCTTGGCATTCTGGACGGTCAACATCCGCCTGAGAAGGTGTGCCAGTTGTACACCCAGAAAACCAAGTGGCAGGGACAGGGGAGGTGATAAGTTGCAGTGACTGCGCTCGCTAAACACCTGGTCACCTGAGCTGCTCGGACCTGGGAGGGGTACAAAACGCAGGCCCAACCACATCTGCGCCTCTGAGGACTACCCAAGTACCTGAACCTGAGCGGCTCAGACCTGGGAAGTGCATACAACCCAGGGCCAGCCTCAGACAGTTACCGGCAGAGCAACCTAGAGCCTAAGCAGTGTGGGAAGGGAGGGCACATGTGCCGTGAGCGGGGGCAGGCCCAATGTGGCCGAGACACTGTGAGCGCATGCCAGTGTTGTTTGCAGCATCCCTCCCTCCCCACAGCACGACTGAACAAGTGAGCCTAAAAAAGTGTCCACCACCGACCCCTTGTGTCAGGTCGGAAATTAGACACTGAAGAGACCAGCAAACAGAAGAAGCTAAAACAGAGGGAACCTCCTAGGAAGTGACAGGTGCAATAGATTAAAACCCTGTAGTTAGTACCGACTACATAGAAAGGGGCTTATAGACCTTGAGAAATATAAGCCAGATCAAGGAACTATCCGAAAATGAACTGACCCCACACTGTCCACAACACCACCAGAGAAAGTCCTAGGTATATTTTTACCATTTTTACTATCATTCTTTAATTAAAAAAATTTTTTTTTATTTTAAGTCCTCTATTACTCCTTTAATTTTCATTTTTATGACATACTATTACTTTGCAAAAAAAAAAAAAAAAAGAGAGAAACCCTACTTTTTAAAGCCAACTTCATATATATATATATACATACATTATAATTTTTGTGACTTATTTTCTTTAATATTGTATTTTTTGAAAATCCAATCTCTACTCTGGATTTTTACTCTTTGATTTTTGGTATTTGTTATCAATTTTGTACCTTTAAGAACTCAATCTTCAGTATCCATTTTTACTTGGGAGTGACATTACTGGCTTGACTGCTTTCTTCCCCTTTGGACTCTCCTTTTTCTCCACCAGGTCGCCTCCATCTCATCCCTCCCCCTTCTCTTCTCTACCTAACTTTGTGACTCTTTTTGTGTGTTCCGGACAGTGGAGAACACTTAGGGAACTGATTACTGGCTGGATCTGTCTCTCTCCTTTTGATTCCCCACTTTATCCTCCTGGCCACCTCTGTCTCCTTCCTCCCTCTTCTCTTCTCTGTATAACTCCATGAACATCTCTGAGCAGTCCAGACTGTGGAGCGCACATAAGGAAGTGATTACTGGCTAGCTTGCTCTCTCCTCTTTTGATTCCACCTCATCTCATCCTGGTCACTTCTATCTCCCTCCTCCCTCTTCTCTTCTCCATGAAAGTCTGTGAACCTCTCTGGGTGTCCCTTACTGTGGAGAAACTTTTCATCTTTAACCTAGATGTTTTATCAATGGTGCTGTACAGATGAAGAAGTCTTGAGGCTACTGTAAAATAAGACTGAAAACCAGAAGCAGGAGGCTTAAGTCCAAACCCTGAGAACACCAGAGAACTCTTGACTCCAGAGAACATTAATTGACAGGAACTCATCAAACATCTCCATACCTACACTGAAACCAAGCACCACCCAAGGGCCAACAAGTTCTAGAGCAAGACATACCACACAAATTCTCCAGCAACACAGGAACATAGCCCTGAGCTTCAATATACAGGCTGCCCAAAGTCACTCTAAACCCATTGACATCTCATAACTCATTACTGGACACTTCATTGCACTCCAGAGAGAAGAAATCCAGCTCCACCCACCAGAACACTGACACAAGCTTCCCTAACCAGGAAATCTTGACAAGCCAACCACACAACCCCACCCACAGCAAGGAAACTCCACAATAAAGATAACTTCACAAACTGCCAGAATAGAGAAAGGCCACCCCAAACACATCAATATAAATAAGATGAAGAGACAGAAGAACAGGATAAATGTACATGAAACCAAAGAAAAGAGGAAGAGATAGGGAATCTACCTGATAAAGAATTCCTAATAATGATAGTGAAAATGATCCAAAATCTTGAAAACAAAATGGAATCACAGATAAATAGCCTGGAGACAAGGATTGAGAAGATGCAAGAGAGGTTTAACAAGGACCTAGAAGAAATAAAAAAGAGTCAGTCAATAATGAATAATGCAATAAATGATATAAAAAAACACTCTGGAGGGAACCAACAGTAGAATAACAGAGGCAGAAGATAGGACAAGTGAGATAGAAGATAGAATAGTAGAAATAAATGAATCAGAGAGGAAAAAAAAAAAAAAAACGAATTAAAAGAAATGAGGACAATCTCAGAGACCTCCAGGACAGTGTTAAATGCCCCAACATTTGAATCATAGGAGTCCCAGAAGAAGAAGACAAAAAGAAAGACCATGAGAAAATACTTGAGGAGATAATAGTTGAAAACTTCCCTAAAATGGGGAAGGAAATAATCACCCAAGTCCAAGAAACCCAGGGAGTCCCAAACAGGATAAACCCAAGGCGAAACACCCTAAGACATATATTAATCAAATTAACAAAGATCAAACACAAAGAATAAATATTAAAAGCAGCAAGGGAAAAACAACAAATAACACATAGGGGATTCCCATAAGGATAACAGCTGATCTTTCAATAGAAACTCTTCAGGCCAGGAAGGAATGGCAGGACATACTTAACGTGATGTGAGAAAATAACCTACAGCCAGATAACTGTACCCAGCAAGGATCTCATTCAAATATGAAGGAAAAATCAAAAGCTTTACAGGGAAGCAAAAGCTGAGAGAATTCAGCACCACCAAACCAGCTCTCCAACAAATGTTAAAGGATCTTCTCCAGATAGGAAACACAGAAAGGGTGTATAAACAAAAACCCAAAACAATAAAGTAAATGGCAACAAGATCATACTTATCAATAATTACCTTGAACGTAAATGGGTTGAATGCCCCAACCAAAAGACAAAGACTGGCTGAATGGATACAAAAACAAGACCCATATATATGTTGTCTACAAGAGACCCACCTCAAAACAAGGGACACATACAGACTGAACGTGAAGGGCTGGAAAAAGATATTCCATGCAAATAGAGACCAAAAGAAATCAGGGGTAGAAATACTCATATCAAATAAAATAGACTTTAAAACAAAGGCTGTGAAAAGAGACAATGAAGGACACTACATAATGATCAAAGGATCAATCCAAGAAGATATAACAATTATAAATGTATATGCAGCCAACATAGGAGCACTGCAATATGTAAGACAAATGCTAACAAGTATGAAAGGGGAAATTAATAAGAACACAATAATAGTGGGAGACTTTAATACCCCACTCACACCTATGGATAGATCAACTAAACAGAAAATTAACAAGGAAACACAAACTTTAAAGTATACAATAGACCAGTTAGACCTAATTGATATCTATAGGACATTTCACCCAAAACAATGAATTTCATCTTTTTCTCAAACACACATGGAACCTTCTCCAGGATAGATCACACCCTGGGCCATAAATCTAGCCTTGGTAAATTCAAAAAAATTGAAACTATTCCAAGCATCTTTTCTGACCACAATGCAGTAAGATTAGACCTCAATTGTAGGAGAAAAACTATTAAAAATTCCAACATATGGAGGCTGAACAACACGCTGCTGAATAACCAACAAATCACAGAAGAAATCAAAAAAGAAATCAAAATTTGCATACAAACAAATGAAAATGAAAACACAACAACCCAAAACCTGTGGGACACTGTAAAAGCAGTGCTAAGGGGAAAGTTCATAGCAATACAGGCATACCTTAAGAAACAAGAAAAAAGTCAAATAAATAACCTAACCCTACACCTAAAGCAACTAGAAAAGGAAGAAATGAAGAACCCCAGGGTTAGTAGAAGGAAAGAAATCTTAAAAATTAGAGCAGAAATAAATGCAAAAGAAACAAAAGAGACCATAGCAAAAACCAACAAAGCCAAAAGCTGGTTCTTTTAGAGGATAAATAAAATTGACTAACCATTAGCCAGACTCATCAAGAAACAAAGGGAGAAAAATCAAATCAATAAAATTAGAAATGAAAATGAAGAGATCACAACAGACAACACAGAAATTCAAAGGATCAAAAGAGACTACTATCAGCAATTATATGCCAATAAAATGGACAACGGGGAAGAAATGGACAAATTCTTAGAAAAGTACAACTTTCCAAAACTGAACCAGGAAGAAATAGAAAATCTTAACAGACCCATCACAAGCATGGAAATTAAAACTGTAATCAGAATCTTCCAGCAAACAAAAGCCCAGGTCCAGAAGGCTTCACAGCTGAATTCTACCAAAAATTTAGAGAAGAGCTAACACCTATCTTACTCAAACTCTTCCAGAAAATTGCAGAGGAAGGTAAACTACCAAACTCATTCTATGAGGCCACCATCACCCTAATACCAAAACCTGACAAAGATGCCACAAAAAAGAACACTACAGGCCAATATCACTGATGAACATAGATGCAAAATTCTTAACAAAATTCCAGCTATCAGAATCCAACAACGCATTAAAAAGTTCATACATCATGACCAAGTGGGTTTTATCCCAAGGATGCAGGATTTTCAATATCCACAAATCAATCAATGTAGTATACCACATTAACAAATTGAAAAATAAAAGCCATATGATTATATTAATAGATGCAGAGAAAGCTTTTGACAAAATTCAACATTCATTTATGATAAAAACTCTCCAGAAAGCAGGAATAGAAGGAACATACCTTAACATAATACAAGGTATATATGATAAATCCTCAGCAAACGTTATCCTCAATGGTAAAAAAGTTGAAAGCATTTCTCCTAAAGTCAGGAACAAGACAGGGGTGCCCACTTTCACCACTACTATTCAACATAGTTTTGGAAGTTTTGGCCACAGCAATCCGAGCAGAAAAAGAAATAAAAGGAATACAAATTGGAAAAGAAGTAAAACTCTCACTGTTTGCAGATGACATGATCCTCTACATAGAAAACCATAAAGACTCCACCAGAAAATTACTAGAGCTAATCAATGAATATAGCAAAGTTTCAGGATATAAAATCAACACACAGAAATCCCTTACATTCCTATAAACTAATAATGAAAAAATAGAAAACAAAATTAAGGAAACAATTCCATTCACCATTGCAACGAAAAGAATAAAATACTTAGGAATATATCTACCTAAAGAAACAAAAGATCTATATATAGAAAATTATAAAACACTGGTGAAAGAAATCAAAGAGGACACTAATAGATGGAGAAATATACCGTGTTAATTGTCAGAAGAATCAATATAGTGAAAATGAGTATACTACCCTAATCAATCTATAGTTTCAATGCAATCCCTATGAAGCTACCAACAGTATTTTTCGCAGAGCTAGAACAAATAATTTCACAATTTGTATGGAAGTACAAAAAACCTCGATAGCCAAAGCAATCTTGAGAAAGAAGACTGGAACTGGAGGAATCAACCTGCCTGACTTCAGGCTCTACTACAAAGCCACAGTCATCAAGACAGTATGGTACTGGCACAAAGACAGAAATATAGATCAATGGAACAAAATAGAAAGCCCAGAGATAAATCCACGCAACTATGGACACCTTATCTTTGACAAAGGAGGCAAGAATATACAATGGAGAAAAGACAATCTCTTCAATGTTCATCACAGCACTGTTTATAATAGCCAGGACCTGGAAGCAACCTAGATGTCCATCATCAGAGGAATGGATAAGAAAGCTGTGGTACATATATACAATGGAGTATTATGCAGCCATTAAAAAGAATACCTTTGAATCAGTTCTAATGAGGTGGATGAAACTGGAACCTATTATACAGAATGAAGTAAGCCAGAAAGAAAAACACCAATACAGTATACTAATGCATATATATGGAATTTAGAAAGAAGGTAATGATAACCCTATATGCAAGACAGCAAAAGAGACACAGACGTATAGAACAGTCTTTTGGACTCTGTGGGAGAGGGCGAGGGCAGGATAATATGGGAGAATGGCATTGAAACATGTATAATATCATATTTGAAATGAATTGCCAGACCAGGTTCAATGCAGGATACAGGATGCTCAGGGCTGGTGCACTGGGATGACCCAGAGTGATGGTATAGGGAGGGAGGTGGGAGGGGGGTTCAGGATAGGGAACACATGTACACCTGTGGCAGATTCATGTTGATGTATGGCAAAACAAATACAATATTGTAAAGTAATTAGCCTCCAATTAAAATAAATAAATTTATATTAAAAAATCTAAAGACAAAGAATCAAAGAACTGAGAAATACAGAACCAAATTAAAATTATTAATTCATTCTTTGTTCTTATATTCATTATATTATGTTCAGAAACAGAGTTTTAGCTTTGATTGTGTTTGTTATCAAGTGTTGGACACAGAGAATCATGCAAAATTAATCTCTCAAGCTCATGATTTATAACAAAATTGAATAAGAAATTTTACTCAGCCATAAAAAATGGAATGAAATATTGCCATTTTAGCAGCATAGATGGGCTGGAGAGTACTACACTTGGTGAGGTAAGTCAAACAGAGAAAGACAAATATTACATGCTATCACTTATATGGGGAATCTAAAAAATAGCACAAGGGAACCTATTTATAAAAGAGAAACATACTCACAGACACAGAAAACAAACTTATGACTACCAAAGGTGAAACGGAGAGGGGAGAGAATAAATTAGAGGTATGAGATTAACAGATACAAATCACTACACATAAAATAGATAAGCAACAAGGATTTACTGCATAGGACAGGGAAATATAGTCAATATCTTATAATAGCCTATAATAGAAAATAACTGAAAACAATGTATGTAAATTGACATAAGAATCTACAAAAAGTCACAGCAGTCTCTAAGAGGATGATAAACAAAAGTAAGCTAACCTAGCCCTAGAGAATTTTGATTAGGAGTGTAGATTTGAATTAGATCGCATTTTGACCGTGGGTAACTGATGCAACTTTTCTAAGCTTCAGTTGTTTCATCAGTAAAAAGATTATAACAACTCTCACTTATGAGGAAAAAATGACATAAATCATATGAAATATTTTTATAGTCTTATGCATAATAATAAATTGCAATTATTAATATTTTGATTATTTTAACTTGAAAATATCTTCAGAATAATGGAAGGTCCTAGGGAGGCAAACTATTTCAAGCACAGAAAACTAAATGGGAGAAAGTGAAATAATCGGTGAGCTGGAAAAGAGGATTTTTGATTGGAGGATAAGTAAATTGACTTGGATAAGGACACAATGCCTTGAAAAAACAAGAAATGTGGGCTAGGCAATAGGCTAGGAGATTGATTTCAGGATGGCACAGACAGTAAAGAATCTGTCTGCACACTAAAAGAGGCACATACGTATTGAACAGTCTTTTGGACTTTGTGGGAGAGGATGAGGGTGGGATGATATGGGAGAATGCCATTGAAACATGTAAAATATCATATGTGAAACGAATCATCAGTCCAGATTTGATGCATGATACAGTGTGCTCGGGGCTGGTGCACTGGAATGACCCAGAGGGATGGGATGGGGAGGGAGGTGGGAGGGGGCTTCAGGATGGGGAACACATGTACACTCATGGGGGATTCAAGTCAATGTATGGCAAAACCAATACAATATTGTAAAGTAAAATAAATAAATAAATAAAATTAATTTAAAAAAAGTTAAAAAAAAAAAGGGGGAGTTTAACATCCAGAGATAAATTAAGGGAAGAAAGTTAAAGGAACAAATGAAGCAACAAAATGAAGAAAGAAATTAAGAAATAATTCTATTTTTCTTCCATTTTTCTTTGAAATTATATTTCTCAATTTTGATGTATTGATACCAGTGCATGTATCATCACCTTTTTTAAAATAAATAACCTGATAGGAAAAAAAAAAAAAGTCTGTCTGCAATGTAGGAGACCAGGATTAAATCCTTTTTAGGTCGGGAATATCCCCTGGAGGAAGGCATGGCAATCTACTCCAGTATCCTTGTTTGGAGAATTCCAGGGACAGAGGAGCCTGGCAGGCTACAGTCCATGAGGGTGCAAAGAATCAGACACAACTGAGCAACTAACACTTTCACTTTCAATACTGAAAATAAATTTTAAAGCAATAATGTAGAAAGTTGCATATTATATTTATGTAAGGATGATAAATATTAGTAGCAATGATGCCCAGGGGAATTCTTTCTCCAAGAAATATTTTCATACCTGTCAATATCTTAATATATCCAGAACATACCTTTAAACATATTGCTTAACTGTATAAAACATTCATTTAACCACTAACATTTCAATGAGGTACTCTATACTGATGAAATATAAAAAATATATACAATTTTAAATCTATAAATAACTATAAATATAACAAATAGGCAATCTTTATGAGACTTGGCTTGTATCCCAGTTCCTTATTTTTATTAGCAATCGAGTCTCAATCTTAATAGAAAATTCTTCAAATTAATTTTAACAAAGAATGTGTCCATCAAACTCTGTTAGATACGTGTTTTGTTTTCAACTTGTCAAAATAAAAGATTAAAAAAAATAGTAGAGAACTTTTAGAAGATAACTTTTGTCAAATACTCTACAAATAAAGCTGTTTTTAAATTTAATGCACCACCACATTTCTAAAGTTGTAGGAGGCATGAAAGACAATAATGAACTTGTGTCTTATTTATACTCCCTTGGCTGCTTTGAGTGAGAATAAAAACTCATTTAGCATTCTAGGAAGGAATTGAGTTATCTGGTACTCTGATTTGCAAAGCAGTTTAAGTACCATCTATCTTTCTTTTCTGATGAAAGGTGAATTCTTCCTTAGCCCCTGGAGAAAAAACAGCAGTTACCAAGAAGGATGCATTATATTCAAAGATCTTATTACTATTGATATTAAGGATAATAAGACATTCTCTTTGTCCCCTTAGCAATCAGTAAATGGACTAGCATGTTTGACCTCTTTGTTTCTCTCATTTCTTTCTGTCACATTTCTGATGTTCATATGTGTAATTGTGATTGTCCTTCTTAAGGTGATAAACCTAAATTTCTCTCTCTCTCTCCAGCCTCTGTTCCCTTCTCAAAATGCTCAATGAAGCTTTATTTCTCCTGGAGGCCCTAAATAATCATCTTTCTTTATCTCTTAGAAATATGCATGCTGTGATAGAGTGCATTCAGAGTATTTAAAAAGCCCTGCCTGAAGTGATAATGCCCTTTGGATCTTCCTGTCACTCCAAATTATGTTTGTCTAAAAGGCCTTTTGAACCCTAGAAATACCAGGAATATTCAGCAAGTTCATTGGAATAAGAAATATATAGTTTGTGCTATACTGCTATCCCATATCTTTAGAAAGGAAACTTAATGACCTTTGTCACAAAGCTTCTTCTGCAATAAGAGAGGGGCTTCCCTGGTGGTTCAGATGAAAAAGAATCTTCCTACAATATGGGAGACCCAGGTTCAATTCCTGGGTTGGAAAGATACACTGGATGAGGGCATGGCATTCCATTCTAGTATTCTTGCCTGGAAAATTCCATAGACAGAGGAGCCTGGCAGGCTACAGTGCATAAGGTCACAAAGAGTAAGATATAACTAAGCTACTAACACAGGCAATAAGACAAAGAAATAGAGAAAAACTTTAAATGACAATAGAAGTATAAGGAGGAGGAGGAGTAAGTGTAACTAGGAGAAGGCCTTACAAATAGCTGAGAAAAGTAGAGAAGCCAAAGGCAAAGGAGAAAAGGAAAGATATACCCATTTGAATTCAGAGAATTCAAGAATAGCAAGGAGAGATAAGAAAGCCTTCCTCAGTGATCAGTGCAAAGAAATAGAGGAAAACAATAGAATGGGAAAGACTAGCGATCTCAAGAAAATTAGAGATAAGAAGGGAACATTTCATGCAAAGATGGGCACAATAAAGGACAGAAATGGTATGGACCTAAGAGAAGCAGAAGATATTAAGAAGAGTTGGCAAGAATACACAGAAGAACTATACAAAAAAGATCTTGATGACCCAGATAACCATGATGCTGTGATCACTCACTTAGAGCTAGCATCCTGGAATGTGAAGTCAAGTGAACCTTAGGAAGCATAACTACGAACAAATTTAGTGGCAATGATGGAATTTCAGTTGAGCTATTTCAAATCTTGAAAGATGATGCTGTGAAAGTGCTGCACTCAATATACCAACAAATTTGGAAAACTCAGCAGTGGCCACAGGACTGGAAAAGGTCAGTTTTCCTTCCAATCCCAAAGTACGGAAATGCCAAAGAATGTTCAAACTATCATGCAATTGCACTCATCTCACACACTAGCAAAGTGATATTCAAAATTCTCCAAGCCAGACTTCAACAGTACCTGAACCGTGAACTTTCAGATGTTCAAGTTGGATTTAGAAAAGACAGAGGAACCTGAGATCAAATTGCCAAAGACCACTGGACCACTGAAAAAGCAAAAGGGATCTAGAGAAACATCTACTTCTGCTTTATTGACTACACTAAAGCCGTCAACTATGTGGATCACAATAAACTGTGGAAAATTCTTAAAGAGATGGGAATACCAGACCACATTATTTGCCTCTTGGGAAATCTGTATGCAGGTCAAGAAGCAACAGTTAGAACTGGACATGGAACAACAGACTGGTTCCAAATCAGGAAGAGAGTATATCAAGGCTGTATATTGTCACCCTGCTTATATAACTTCTATGCAGAGTACATCATAAGAAATGCAGGGCTGGATGAAGCACAAGCTGGAATCAAAATTGCTGGGAGAAATATCAATAACCTCAGATATGCGGATGAAACCGCCCTTATGGTAGAAGAACTAAGTGAAGAAGAACTAAGGCGTCTCTTGATGAAAGTGAAAGAGGAGAGTGAAAAGGTTGGCTTAAAACTCAATATTCAGAAAACGAAGATCATGGCATCTAGTTCCATCACTTCATGGCAAATAGATGGGGAAACCATGGAAACAGTGACAGACTTTATTTTCTTGGGCTCCAAAATCACCTCAGATGGTGACTGCAGCCATGAAATTAAAAGAAGCTTGCTCCTTGGAAGAAAAGCTATGACCAACCTAGATAGCACGTTTAAAAGCAGAGACATTACTTTCTAAAGACATTACTAAAGGTCCATCTAGTCAAAGCTATGGTTTTTCCAGTAGTCATGTATGGGTATGAGAGTTGGACTATAAAGAAAGCTGAGTGCTGAAGAATTAATGCTTTTGAACTGTGGAGTTGGAGAAGACTCTTGAGAGTCCCTCAGACAGCAGGAGAGATCCAACCAGTCCATCCTAAAGGAAATCAGTACTGGATGTTCATTGGCCACCTGATGTGAAGAACTGACTCATTTGAAAAGCCCCTGATGCTGGGAAAGACTGAAGGCAGGAGAAGGGGATTACAGAGGACAAGATAGTTGGATGGCATCACCGATTTAATGGACATGAGCTTGAGTAAACTCTGAGAGTTGGTGATGGACAGGAAGGCCTGGCTTGCTGCAGTCCATGGGGTCATAAAGAGTCAGATACAACTTAGCGACTGAACTGAACTGAACTGAGGGGCATTTCACTATCTGGATATATTGTAATTTATTTATTATTTCATTGTTGATCAATATTTGAATCATTTTCAGTTTTTTTCTCTATTACAAACAGCGATTCTACGAATAATGTATTTATCTCCTGATGGACATGTTTAAGAGATTAACTAGTTGATTACATAGAAGTAGAATGACAAAATTCTTGGGCTATGCATCCTTGATATGTAATGAAGTTATTTCAAGAGTGGTTGTGAAAATATACAATCTCTTCAGCAGGTATAAATTTTCCTCTCACTCCATTATAACTTGGTATTGTCAGATTATTGAAATTTTTTTCCTAATATGGACAATATATAGGAATGTCAGAATATATTTATTTTTAGATCTGCATTTTCCCAATACTAATCATATTGAGCAATTTTTCCCCTTGGAGTTCCTCTTTTATGAAAAGCTTGTCAGGCCTTTTCTAATTTTTCTAGTTTATGTATATATTTTTTTATTTATTGGTTTTTTGTTTATATTTTTGTTCTTAAATTTGGATACAAGATATTTTTTAGTTGTGTGTTTGAAATATCTAAATGTCTTGTTCCATTCCAAGGTTTATCTTGACACTATATTTATGGAATATTTTGAAGAATAAAATTCCATAATTTTAATATAAATTTTAAAAAGATCAATCTTCCTCAGTAGTTGCTTCCTTCCACTTCTACATTTTTTAAAGGAATTCTTATCTATTCTAGGTTCATGAAAATATTCTGTGATATTATCTTCCAAAATGTTATATATTTAGAGCTTTCATCCACCTGAATATATTTGTTAATATGATTTGAAATAAGAGTAAAATTTCTGTTTTTTTCCACATGGTATTCAATTTTGCACTGATTTGCAATTGCACTTTCTCCTTAAATTAAGCACTCATAAATATATGGATCTGTTTTCATTCCTCTAATCTGTTTCTCTTATCTGTAAGCTGATTTGTGTCAGGATTTCATTATTTTAATTCTATTCTCTTGTAAAAATAAAACTGTATTATAGTTGTCATTATATTTTACAAGGTATGTTCTTCACCATGTTCTTTTTGTTCATGAAAATATTTATAGTTCTTGACTTTTTGTACTTCATATAATTTTTGGAATTTGCTTGTCAAATTTCACTTAAGCAAAATCTCACAACCAGAGTTAAAATATGATTTAAATATTTTTTGGTATTGTTATCTTTACAAAATTGAGTTTTTCAATTCATGAACACAGTATGTTGTTCTGTGTTTAGTCGCTCAGTAGTATCGGACTGACTCTTTGAGACCCATGGACTGTAGCCCACAAGGCTCCTCTGTTCATGGGGATTCTCCAGGCAAGAATACTTGAGTGGGATACCATGCCCTCCTCCAGGGGATCTTCCCAACCCAGGGATCGAACCCATGTTTCCTGCATTGCAGGCAGATTCTTTACCATGTGAGCCACTAGGGAAGCCCAAGGATACTGGAGTGGGTAGTCTCTCCCTTCTCCAGGGGTCTTCCCAACCCAGCAATCGAACCTGGGTCTCCTGCATTGTAGGCAGATTCTTTACCAGCTGAGCTACCAGGGAAGCCTAAACACAGTATACCACATTTATTTGAAACATCTTTATTGGCTTTGAAAAAAAATTATTATTTTCCTTCAATAAAGTCTTAATCCTGGGTTCAGGAGTCTTTTATCCTGTATTAAATAGTATCCCATTAACATATTTTTATTTTGCAACTATTTGCTTTAACTATTATATAGTTAAACTCTATATGATAAATTCTCTTTTTTCTAGAAATGTATCTATATATTCTTTAGTTTTTCAGTTTTGGCAGATATATGATACAAAAATAATGAGAGTTTTGTTCTTTTGCTCATATAATCTTTGTACTATATTCTATATTAGCAATACTTCACTATGAGAACTTAATTATTATTTTAATCTTTTAATTTAATTATCAACAATATTCATATTGGGCTTCCCTCACAGCTCAGTCAGTAAAGAATCTGCCTGTAGTGCAGGAAGTCCAGGTTTGAACCCTGAGTCAGATAATCCCCTGTAGAAGGAAATGGCAACCCACTGCAGTATTCTTGCCTGGAAAATCCCATGGACAGAGAAATCTGGTGGGCTGCAGTTCATGGGGTCTCAAAAAGTCGGGCATGACTGAGTGACTAACACACACAATATGCATATTAAGAAGCTCATGGTAGGGTTCATTTAACAAATATAGTAAAAAAAAAAAATGGTATTTTAAAATACAATCAAATTGCTATTAATAAAGCCTGAAGGAAATCAACCCTGAATATTCATTGGAAGGACTGATCCTGAAGCTGATGCTCCAATACTTTGGCTTCCTGATGCGAAGAGATGACTCATTTGGAAAAGACCCTGATGCTGGGAAAGAATGAAGGCAAACGAGGGTGGCAGAGGACAAGATGGTTAGATAGCGTCACCTACTCAATTGATGTGAGTTTGAGCAGATTCTGGGAAATAGTGAAGGCCAGAGAAGCCTGGCACATTGCATTCCATAGAGCTGCAAAGAGTCAGACATGATTTAATGACAGAAAAATGAAAAACAAGAACAAATTGTGCTTAGTTCAGAAGTAGGTAAACATTTCAATTTTAAGTAGACATGTGCCTGATGGATTTTAAACCTACATGTACTAGAAGCAATACTTATTGTTTGGTACTTTTTTTTTCCATATTTGAACAAAACTTATTAATATCATTATCAAATTAATTTTAGGGTCTTTTAAATATTTAAGTGTTTTTATGCTAGAAAATACAGTGACCATTGATACCAGATAAAATAATTAGGCATAGTTTTTCCTCAGGAAAAATTTTTACACTCAACAAAATTCTGTGCACCTTTTTTTAGGTGGAAAACAGATGCATTTATTGGTCAAGGAAGAAAGATTAGTATTCACACCATTTGATTGATAGTAAAGTCACTTGGCTTTTATAACTGTCTGTAGAATTGGAAAATCTTTATCACTTCTTTTAAACAATGAATATAAGATGAATCAAAGTAATTATATGATTTTTTTGTCACACATTTTGACCAATTTGGGGGTAAGATAATAAATATCAGCATTTCCTTATATTTGAGTAAATAAATGGAATTTTGAAAATTTAAAATGAGTGCATTATCACCAAAAATTTTACATAACTTTTTGTTTAAAATTGAATATTTTTATAGAGTGCTTGTAATCCAAGAAAATAACATTATTATTATTATTATTATCTAGGAAGTAAAAAGTAATAGTTAACCTAGTCTGCAATTCTGAGAAAATTATTGAAATTTAACTGATTGTGCAAATTTGCTATCTAATAGTGTTAAAGTTGAAGTCCTATCATAAAAGCAACACAAATATTACTTAAGCCATTTGACTGGTTTGAGTTTGATTACTTGAAATCCTAGGTGGATTTTAAGTTTAGAATATTTGCTTAATTGCCCTGGCCCCTTATTGTTTCCCATAAATCGGACAGAATAGAAAATTACATTTTATTATTTCCTTTTTGCTCATATTTATGATAATATTTTCTGTGGTAACCTATTAAAAATTAATGCTCTAGGTATAAAAACAGTCCACCGTATCCCCTTCCTGATAGCTGTCTCCTCCTTTGGGAAGAGCATACACATGCAGGAGGATGCAATTAATCCATAGTTTCTGTCTGATCTTTGGCAGATTACTTAAATTTCTGAACCTCAGTTTCCTCATCAGTAAAACAGGATTACTGTAATCTACTTTGGTGGGTTTGTATTATAGATGACATCATGCACACAGAGTAGTCATTTAAAACCAGTCATTAATAAAAAATAACAACAATAATAATATTAATGGGTGAACATTGATTAAAAGTAGTGTAAAACTTCTGACAGGTATTTATAAGTATTGAAGATATTCAGATGCCTTTAGGAGAAGGGACTAAAAGTGCAGTTTTCATTGTGGGAATATCATAGGGAGTGATAAACCAATTCTCTTCAATCTATAGATACTTATTGATCATACACTGGGCACTTTCATTATAGCTCCATCCGGCCTTCTTCAGGAGCACATGGACATTAAGGTTACTTCTCTGTGCCCATGGATGCTTGCTTTTTATTTAGTGTGTGTATGTGTGTGTGTGTGTGTGTAGTGAGATATTATTTGCTGTTTGTTTTTCTGGCAGTAAATACATTCAAAACTGCTTAGAACAGGGAGTGGGAGACCCAAATTCCAGGCTCTGCCACTAACTAATCAGGCTTTAAGTAGTTCACTTTAAAACATCTGAGTCTGTTTCTAACAATGCTGTCTTGGAACTTTAAACAATGCACCGCAACTTGTTGCATTATCTTCACCTAAAAACACCTAAAAAATCAGCACCTAGTGAAAAGAAACCTTTGAGGTTAAGGCAGAGAAGAAGACAAATGAGTGCTTATGGAAGTCACAGCCATTCAGGCTGGTGGCCCCATCACAGCCAGGGTGAGGGGGGAAGAAGCTCGAGTGGTGATTCCACTTAGAGGGTCAAGGCTAACTATCACTCATTTCCTCCAGGAATAAAATTGTGGCTAAAGGGTATATGGTTAAAGTAATATTTTGAAGGGTTAAGCATTTCAGAAAAACTAGCAGACAAGCTCAGGAGAGAATTCTGACTGAAAGATAGTATTAAACAGAGGCAGGCCAGAGCACTGGCTTTAGTTTTCTTTTTTTTTTTAATTTTATTTTTATCACTGGCTCTAACCACCTGCCAAGCACTTTCCATATAGGAATAAAGACATATTATATCCAGGAAGATAAGAGATTCCCAAACCTATTAGAATGAGATATTTCAAAATACTTTAGGCATAAAAAAATAAGTAGCAGTCAATCTCTTCTGGAAACGTATACTCATTTGCTTTGAGTTTAGGGAAAATATTTCTATTTAAATTGGCTAAGACTATTTAGTAAAAGCTAGAAAAGAGATTTAAGGACCTGGTGTGAGAATAAAAGTGAGGTAACTAAGTTGGTAACATTTGCTTAAATTAAAGTAGGTAACTCATTTAGAATTGTGCAATTATTTGTACCAGGTAACTTGCCCAGTGAGAAATAAATCCAGTTCAAGCAGAGTTCTTAAAAGGGGTACCCATTAGGTGGCTTGCCCTGTGGGCTCAAAAATCTTCATTTCCATATTCCTCTAGGTGCTGTTGATCCCCATAATTCCAATTTCAAACAAACCACTCTCTGCACATCATTTCTTAAACTTCAAGCTCAGTCTCACTAAAATTCCTACACTGTTTTGAAATGTGCAGATATCTATTAATGTGATACCCTGATCTCACCACCTTCTCACAGTCCCTCCCAGCCTGATTTCCTCACATTGTCTTATCTCAGCTTTGAGTTTATGGTCACTCATTGAAATCACTTTTCTGTAAGCATACCCTTGTCTGCCTCTCATTTTATTACACCCCATACACAAATACCATTAGGGGCTAAATTCAATCAGCCATCAATCCTTGCCTTTGCCTGTTGGTGTACTGGCCTCTCCCATTTAGCAGAGTGTACTTTGAGCTTATCAGGTAACTGAGCACCCACAGAGAATGTATGTTCTCAATTGAATATATAACAGTGTACAGAAAAACTTCAGTTTAAGGTCAGGTCAGTCCACCAAGAGGCGGGCAAGGGCAGCAGGGTCAGAAAATAACACACACACGAGCAAAGGGAGTTAGCTGATCCATCACTCCTATCTGGCAGTTGTAAACTTTGCTACTTTTCAGTGAATACCCTGCTTACTGTCTTTGAAAGGGTTATATTAGTTAAAGTCTGCAAAGGCAGGAAAAAGAGAAAGAGGTGATTAGTATTTGTCTTTCAGATTTAACCATGAGTTAAAGTACAAACTGTTTATGGTATGTGCGTCCAGCTAGGTCTCCATGGCATGTAGCCATTACAGCATCTCTTAAAATTGTATTACCTTCCCCATTTATCAAAGGTGATTTGGAGGCTAAAGACCAAACAACTCATTGACAGAATTTGTATGAGAACTTAGTCAGGTCTCTGAAAGCTGCAGTGGTTCAGCGTGCAGTGTTTTATCAGAAAAAAAGGGACAAGAGTTAAAATTTTTAAAAATCATCAGTATATGGATTGTTGTTGCTGTTTAGTTGCCAAGTCAGGTCTGATTCTTTTGTGACCCCATGGACTGTAGCCTGTCAGTCTCCTTTGTCCATGGGGTTTTCCAGTCAAGAATACTGGACTGTTCATGCTGTTACCTTCTTCAGGGGATCTTTCTGACCCAGGGATCAAACCTGCATTTCCTGCATTGCAGGCAGATTTTTTTATACCACTGAGCCACCTAGGAAGCCCAAGTATATGGATAAGATATTGTTTAAAACAGAAATGCCAGAGCCTATGAATGAGTTTACAAGCTATAAGAGTTGGATCTTTCCACAAAAGAGAGGGAGAGAAAAAAGATGAATCTTAAAAAAAAGGAAAACTATAATTTGAAAAGGCCTTATTTATAAGAAATTGATTTTAAAATGCCATAGGATGTTTTGGTGATAGAAGCAAGGTCCGATGCTGTAAAGAGCAATATTGCATAGGAACCTGGAATGTCAGGTCCATGAATCAAGGCAAATTGGAAGTGGTCAAACAAGAGATGGCAAGAGTGAATGTCAACATTCTAGGAATCAGCAAACTCAAATGGACTGGAATGGGTGAATTTAACTCAGATAACCATTATATCTACTACTGTGGGCAGGAATCCCTCAGAAGAAATGGAGTAGCCATCATGGTCAACAAAAGAGTCCGAAATGCAGTACTTGGATGCAATCTCAAAAACGACAGAATGATCTCTGTTCCTTTCCAAGGCAAACCATTCAATATCACAGTAATCCAAGTCTATGCCCAAACCAGTACCGCTGAAGAAGCTGAAGTTGAACGGTTCTATGAAGACCTACAAGACCTTTTAGAACTAACACTCAAAAAAGATGTCCTTTTCATTATAGGGGACTGAAATGCAAAAGTAGGAAGTCAAGAAACACCTGGAGTAACAGGCTAATTTGGCCTTGGAATACGGAATGAAGCAGGGCAAAGACTAATAGAATTTTGCCAAGAAAATGCATTGGTCATAACAAACACCCTCTTCCAACAACACAAGAGAAGACTCTATATATACATGGACATCACCAGATGGTCAACGCCGAAATCAGACTGATTATATTCTTTGCAGCCGAAGATGGAGAAGCTCTATATAGTGAGCAAAACAAGACCAGGAGCTGACTGTGGCTCAGACCATGAACTCCTTATTGCCAAATTCAGATTTAAATTGAAGAAAGTAGGGAAAACCACTGGGCCATTCAGGTATGACCTAAATCAAATCCCTTATGATTATACAGTGGAAGTGAGAAATAGATTTAAGGGCCTAGATCTAATAGAGTGCCTGATGAACTATGGAATGAGGTTCGTGACATTGTACAGGAGACAGGGATCAAGACCATTCCCATGGAAAAGAAATGCAAAAAAGCAAAATGGCTGTCTGGGAAGGCCTTACAAATAGCTGTGAAAAGAAGAGAAGTGAAAAGCAAAGGAGAAAAGGAAATATATAAACATCTGAATGCAGAGTTCCAAAGAAGAGCAAGAAGAGATAAGAAAGCCTTCTGCAGCGATCAATGCAAAGAAATAGAGGAAAACAACAGAATGGGAAAGACTAGGGATCTCTTCAAGAAAATCAGAGATACCAAAGGAACATTTCATGCAAAGATGGGCTCGATAAAAGACAGAAATGGTATGGACCTAACAGAAGCAGAAGATATTAAGAAGAGATGGCAAGAATACACAGAAGAACTGTACAAAAAAGATCTTCACGACCCAGATAATCACGATGGTGTGATCACTGACCTAGAGCCAGACATCCTAAAATGTGAAGTCAACTGGGCCTTAGAAAGCATCACTACGAACAAAGCTAGTAGAGCTGATGGAATTCCAGTGGAGCTGTTCCAGGTCCTGAAAGATGATGCTGTGAAAGTGCTGCACTCAATATGCCAGCAAATTTGGAAAACTCAGCAGTGGCCACAGGACTGGAAAAGGTCAGTTTTCATTCTAATCCCAAAGAAAGGCAATGCCAAAGAATGCTCAAACTACCACACAATTGCACTCATCTCACATGCTAGTAAGGTAATGCTTAAAATTCTCCAAGCCAGGCTTCAGCAATATGTGAACTGTGAACTTCCTGATGTTCAAGCTGGTTTTAGAAAAGGCAGAGGACCCAGGGATCAAATTGCCAACATCCGCTGGATCATGGAAAAAGCAAGAGAGTTCCAGAAAAACATCTATTTCTGCTTTATTGACTATGCCAAAGCCTTTGACTGTGTGGATCACAATAAACTGTGGAAAATTCTGAAAGAGACGGGAATACCAGACCACCTGATCTGCCTCTTGAGAAATTTGTATGCAGGTCAGGAAGCAACAGTTAGAACTGGACATGGAATAACAGATTGGTTTAAATAGTCAAGGGAGTACATCAAGGCTGTATATTGTCACCATGTTTATTTAACTTATATGCAGAGTACATCATGAGAATTGCTGGACTGGAAGAAACACAAGCTGGAATCAAGATTGCCGATAGAAATATCAATAACCTCAGATATGCAGATGACACCACCCTTATGGCAGAAAGTGAAGAGGAACTAAGAAGCCTCTTGATGAAGGTGAAAATGGAGAGTGAAAAAGTTAGTTAAAGCTCAACATTCAGAAAACAAAGATCATGGCATCTGGTCCCATCACTTCATGGGAAATAGATGGGGAAACAGTGGAAACAGTGTCAGACTCTATTTTTCTGGGCTCCAAAATCACTGCAGATGGTGACTGCAGCCTTGAAATTAAAAGACGCTTACTCCTTGGAAGGAAAGTTATGACCAACCTAGATAGCATATTCAAAAGCAGAGACATTACTTTGCCAACAAAGGTTCGTCTAGTCAAGGCTATGGTTTTTACAGTGGTCATGTATGGATGTGAGAGTTGGACTGTGAAGAAGGCTGAGCGCTGAAGAATTGATGCTTTTGAACTGTGGTGTTGGAGAAGACTCTTGAGAGTCCCTTGGACTTCAAGGAGAACCGACCAGTCCATTCTAAAGGAGATCAGCCCTGGGATTTCTTTGGAAGGAATGATGCTAAAGCTGAAACTCCAGTACTTTGGCCACCTCATGCGAAGAGTTGACTCATTGGAAAAGACTCTGCTGCTGGGAGGGATTGGGGGCAAGAGGAGAAGGGGACGACAGAGGATGAGATGGCTTGATGGCATCACTGACTCGATGGACATGAGTCTGAGTGAACTCCAGGAGTTGGTGATTGACAGGGAGGCCTGGCGTGCTGCGATTCATGGTGTCTCAAAGAGTTGGATATGACTGAGCCACTGATCTGATCTGATCTGAACACATACCTTAACTTCTTCCCTTCAGATTTTCGACAATTAGGAAATATGGACTAGGATCTTCAGCAGCCCTGCCTTACTCCAGAACTAATTTTGAGAGGGCCTGGCAAAAGAGGGAGATGAAAAGAGAGGCTGTTGTTTTTCATGCTAAAGAGTTTGGACTTTATTCTGTAGGGAGGGAGAGTTGAGGAGAGTTTTAAAGATATGATGATGTTTACATTTCAAATATAGTAATGTTCTATTAGGGTGATCATTTCATTGAAATAGCCCAGGAAAAGTTGAGGACCATCTAAAGTATAGGAAATGGTGAGGATGGAGGCTGTAGCTTATATTTTATTTTTCACATTGTATAGTACAGAATGTTGCATAGTGCTAACATTTAATAAATTTCTATTAATGTATTTTCATATACTGCTTATAACATTTAAAAATCAAACTGCCTAATCATTTATATACCTTCATATTAGCCTTAATTTTAAAATATATTATGGAAAAATGAATTTATCTTGTACATAAAATGGCCAGAGAGTCTTTCTAAGTATATCATGATATTTTCAACATTGAATATGATCTACTGATGTAGTAATTCCATATTCTGTGACACACTTATTTATGTAATGAAGCTGTTGCTCAACTGCTTCAGTCCTGTCCGACTCTTTGCAACCCCATGGACTGTAGCCCACCAGGCTCCTTTGTCCATGGGATTCTCCAGGCAAGAATACAGGAGTGGGTTGCCATGCCCTCCTCCAGGGGATCTTCCCGACCCAGGGATCAAACCCATGTCTCCTGCGTCTCCTGCATTGAAGGCAGATTCTTTACCACTGAGCCCTTATTTATGTAATAGAGTGACATAAACCTTATTTTGTCATTACAAAGCTAAGATACAACAGCAGAGATCAAAACTTCAAACAATGAGGGGATGTTTCCCAAGAGAAGCAGTATTTCCATAATGATAGTTTCTTCCCTCCTTATAATAAAAATAATAGATAAAATATGAATCATATTTAAAGGTTGTGTGTGTATTACTTCTTAGAAAATTTAGCAGTGATGTATATTCAGTATAGTATATATGGAAATCAAACATACATAGAAGAAAAATAAAGATCTTATATAATTCCCCATGCAGATATAATCACTGTCTACATTTTGATCTATTTTCTTCCAGTATGTAATGAAAGTTATTTATATGAGAAAAATTGTAATAGAATCTCTCCTAACCAAGTTCCAAATTCTAAATCTTTCAATATTATTATTCATTATTTCTCTTATAAGGAACCAAAAGTTTCTTTTATGGGCTTGAAAATGTGTATGTTTCTATCTGTACCACTGTATTTACTATGTTTATAGAGAAGGTAAAAGACATTTCTTCCTCTTTACTTAAAGATTAAATCTCATCATGCTTGTGCTGAACTCTATTAAACTCTTTTACTCCATGATGTCTGGCCAATAATTTAATGAGCAAATCATCATTATTAGAGAAAAGCTATGAATAGAGTTGTCAGGGGACAATCACAGAACTGTTTCACAGACCAAAAGCTCTTAAGGGCTCTTGTGGTTTGTGATCATGCTATCTTCCATCCCTGTCGCTTGAGCATGTTTATTGAGAGAGCCTAACCCTGTCTGCTCAGAATGGCAGGATTCTTGGACACAAATCCCAAGGGTGCCTGATATTACAGACCATGTAGGCTAAAGTGCATCAATAAGCCTTCCTGTAATCTCTCTTTCATCAGTAAGATGATAGCAACGGCTGAGAGAATTGAAAGATAAACAGTGATTGCAAGGCACTTTGCGAATACAAGTTCTTAATTGACTGGTCATTAAGGAAACCTGTTAGGCAATGATGACTCCCAGAAGGCTCCTGTCAAGTCACAGTTCTTATCTAAATAAAACACATGCTGCCCATGTGTCAGACAAACAACTCCCAGGACAAGGGTTACTCTTCAGAAGCTTAAACCCATCAGCAAATGGGCCAGAGGTCTAAAAATGCCATCCCAGTGCATTCCAGAACATGCCTCTGTTCGGTTATTGGGACACAGATAGCCTTATTTTTCTCAATGGTAACAATGACAAGAGCTAATATTTATTTGGCACTGAGTGCCAGTTTCATTGCTAAGTGCTTTCACACATAATCATATTTAATTTTCACAAGAACTCTATGAAGTAGGCACTTTTACCCCCATTTCACATATGCCAACATGATAGATTAGTGGGATCATCCATTCCCAAGAGTATTGCTTCAGTAATTCTCTCTTTATTCTGTGTAACCATCAGTTTCTTCCCCCTCTTTCTGTTCCAAACTCCAAAAATCTCTGTTAATGATGGTCCTCAACTTATGATGCTTCAACTTTATGATTTTTGTTTTTGCTATTACTATTACTTTAATGAAATATAGCTTATTTACAATGTTATGTTAGTTTTAGGAGTACAACAGAAGGATTCAGTTATACATATGTATTTTTTAAGATTCTTTTTCCTTATAGATTATTACAAAATACTGGCTATTGTTTCCATGATTTTTCAACTTAAAATTTTTCAGCTTTACAATGGTGCAAAAGTGATATGCCTTCAGTAGATTTTAATCAAATTTTGAATTTGATTTCAAAACTCCAAAATTTCAAAGTATGAAAAAATCAGATTTTGAATTTTGCTCTCTTTTCTGGACTAGTGATATACAGTACAATACTCTCTGATGGTAGGCAGTGGCAGCTCCTACTGAACCATATGATTCCAAGGGTAAACCACCTTATACTTAGAAGCATTCTATACTCATATAATCATTCTGCTTTTCACTTTCAGTACAGTATACAATAAATTACATGAGATTTCCAACACTTTAGTATAAAATAGGATTCATGTTGGTTGATTTCAAACAGATGTAGGTAAATGCAAGTGTTCTGAGCACATTTAAGCCAGGCCAGGCTAAGCTAAAAAGTTCAGTAGGTTATGAATCACATGTATTATATGCATTTTTTCACTTAGGATATTTTCAGCTTACCATGGGATTATCAGGATATAACTCCACTGTAAATTAAAGATCTGTACTTGCTTCACCTAACAATCCTCCTCCCATTTTTTCTTGCAACTGCTCCAAACACACTTTTGTCTCTGACACTGTGACTTTTCCTGCCAACTGAATTACACCTTATTAAAAGTTTATAGTCAAATCTCTGTCCTCATTTTACTTTACAGAATCATTGACACAAGGTGTCTCTTTCCTTTCTTTCTTTTTTTTTTTTTTTTTTTGTAAGATTTTCTTTGATGTCCTTATTGAATTTGTTAAAATATTGTTTCTGTTTTATGTTTGGTGTTTTGGGCAGGAGGCATGTGGGATTTTGGTTTCCCCTTCATGGATCTTTGAAGATCTTTGAATTTTGAAGTGCTCTACTTCTAAAAACTCTGTTCCACCAATACTTACTCCATAATGAGCTAATCCAGTCTTGTGGTTTTAACTACACTTTATATGTTGGTGACTCCAAATTTCTAGCCCTAGTTCATCTCTATTACCATCTCATATCCAACTGCATTTAGATATATATTTTTGGCATTTAGATATTATTTGTATAGTGTTCTCATTTAAATTCACTGGGCTTCCAAACTTAGATTTCTTGCTGTTTTCCATTCAGTAAGGACAAATTCCATTCTCCTAGTTCCCCCAGTTGTTCAGGTTAGCATCCTGGAACCACTTTTGTTTTCTCATTCTACAAGTTCAATCTGTTAGAAAATCCCATCTTTTATATCTTCATAACATTTGAGAGTCATGCCACTTCTCACTACTCTGACTACCAAACACTCTGGTCCAAGACAGACTTTTGCTTGCTTAAACGTAAACAGTAGCATCCTAATCTGTCTCCTTGCTTCTACCATTACACACTACAGCTGCTCATTCTTTACACAGTCATAACAATCATTTAGAAAATAAACCAGAACATGCTTCTCTCTTAAACCTCTCCAAAGGCTTCTTAGTCTCACTAATAGAGATAAACAAAGTACTTTAATGATCAGTAAGACCCTATGTATTTGGTCCCTTACTATCGTGTAACCACATCTTCCATCACACTTCTCTTCACTCACTGAACACCAGTCACACTAATTTCTTTGCTGTTTATCAAATGAGCAGGAATTTTTTGATCATGCTATATGAATTAGAAATATTTATCCCTACTTTTTGGCACTCTTTATTTCATTTACCCAAATTTATTTTCTCCTCATTATGTTTAACACAATCTGATCAATTTCACACTTTTAAAAATGTATGGATTCATCCAGTAAAATATAAATTATTTGATACAGAGACTTTTCTTTGTTCACTGCTGAGTTTCCAGCACCAAGAAAAATACCTATCTGATAGTGAGCATTCCATAAATATTTATTGAATGAATGAATAACAACTCAGAAATGTTTATCATGAGCATCATTCGTTTTCCTTAGTGCCAGATCTATGTATAACCAATTGCCTACAGGATTTTTACAGATGGATATTCCAAAGTCACCCATAAATCAAATCCTTTCCTAGCCTGCTCTTTTTCTTACCTCTTATATTATATTTATTTTCCTATATTATATTTCTATAATATAAGGAAATATTCCTATATTTCCTTATATTATATTTATTTCCTATCTTAGGTAATGGCACCTCAATCCAATCTGTACCTCTTCAACATTCCTCGTTTGTTTTTTTATTCTTTAAGTTCACTGCTAGTGTCAATGTTTAGAGACACATTATTCTCACCTAGATATTTATAATATCCTTTTAACTAATATTTGACTCTCTTTTCAACACTCTCAAATCCATCCTTTGTACTATTAGCAGAATTACTATAAATACAGACACTGCTTTGCTCTCTTTACATTTATATCATCCCTTTTATACTTTTGCAAAAAGTATTATGTAAAAAATACTTTTTACAGTGTATGTCAATTAATTGTTTCCTCATTGTATTTTCACATAAACTTAACAATACGTTATAAATTAGCAGTGGAACTGAAGCTCATAGAGATAAACTGATTTGACCAAGTTCTAAGTAACTAGATTTCAGTTTTGTGATTTCTACTCCAGGACACTTCATTCATATAAATATACTTTTGCAATCAGAAAGATCTTATTTAAGAAATATTATATAGATAAATTGAGATAGCTTCTGAACCAGAAAAAAAATTATCTTTTAAGTTAATCATCTGGATATTTCTGAAAACAGTGTTTATTATATAATTTTTTGCTTTCTTCCCCAGGAGAGTACCAGTATTTAGAATAGCACCTGAAAACACAGCTGATGTTCAAAAAAAGCTTTTTAAATGAATCAATAAGTTATTGAATAATTTCTAATGTTTCTGATTTGAAACAAAATTTACACTTGAGATATGTGAATTTACTAGCTAACACTAGGAATTTCACAATATAGGTTTCCCATACAGGTATAGCAGCCTGAATATTTAAATGGAAATTTAATTTCATTTTATATAACTTCCCTGTTATTCATATGTTTTGACACAGTGTTTATACCAGCAAACCTAGAAGATATTACAGACTACCACAAGGAGAATAGTTCAATAATGTGACTCACATGAATTTTTAAAAATTTTCCAGTGCATATAAAAGTCATGTTTACACTGTACTATAGTCTATTAAGTTTGCAACAACATTGTGTCTAATAAAGCAATGTAATTGTTTTATTTTTTTTCTCCAAAATTTTTTCTTTTATTTTTTAACTTTACAATATTGTATTGGTTTTGCCAGTTAATTGTTTTAATTTAACAATACTTTGTTTCAAAAAAAAATGTTAGGGCTTCCCCAGTAGCTCAGCAGTAAGAATCCACCTACAATGCAGGAACCACAGGAGACACAGGTTCGATCCCTGGATGAAGAAGGGAGGAGGGAGATCTAAACTAACTCTCTTGCTATTTCAACACCTGTAGTTACTTCCTCCACTGAAGTCTTAAACTCCTTAAAGTTATCCATGAGGGTTGAAATCCACTGCTTTCAAATTCCTGTTACTGCTGACATTTTGACCTCATCACACAAATCACAAATGCTCTTAATGGAATCTAGAATGGTAAATCTTTCCAGAAGGTTTTCAATTTTCATTACTTGCTCAGATCCATCTATGTTAGTTACAGCTTTATGAAGTGTATTTTTTAGAGTTGAAAGCTAACATTTCCCCATGACCCATGGGCTGCAGAGTGGATTTTGTGCTAGGAGGCAGGAAGATAACAGAAATCTCATTGTACATCTCCATTGGAGCTTTTGGGTGATCAAGTGCATTGTCAATGCACAGTCATATTATTAATATGAAAGGAATCATTTTTCTGAGTAGGAGATTTCAAGAATGGGCTTACACTTTTCAGTTAAATATGCTGTAAACATGTGTGCTGTCATCCAGGCTTTGTTGTTCCCTTTATAGAGCATAGGCAGGGTAGATTTAGCCTAATTCTTTAGCCCAAGATTTTCAGAATTGTAAATGAACATTGGCTTCAACCAAGTCACTAGTTTCATTAGCCCCTAACAAGGGAGTCAGCCTGTCCTTTGAAGCTTTGAAACCAGGCATTGACCTCTCTCTAGTTATGAAGGTCCTAGACAGCAACTTCTTCCAGCTGAAAGCTGTTTCATCCTACACTGAAATCTACACAGTGTAGACAATCTACACAGTTGTCTGAGCTATTTTTATTATTTATCTTAGCTAGATCTCCCAGAAATCTTATTGCAGCTTCCATATCACCATTTTCTACTTCCCCTTGTATGTTTACATTATGGAAATAAGTTCCTTGCCCAAACCTCATAAAACAGACAAACAAACAAACAAAACACTTCAAATATTTTTTTATGCAGCATCCTCACTGCTCTGTCTTCATAGAATGAAAGACACTTAGGGTCATGTTCTGGGTTAGATTTTTACTTCAGCAAATATTGTGGTTGATTTGATCATCTAGTCTCCATATCAGCAATAAGGCTGTCCCGTTTTCTTATTATTCACGTGTTCACTTTCCTTGAAGAACTTTCCCTCTGCATTTACAACTTCACTGTTTGGCACAATATGCCAAGCTTTCAGCCTGTCTTGGCTTTTGATGTGCCTTCCTCACTAAGCTTAATCATGTCTAGTTTTTGATTTAAAGTGAGAAACCGGCAATTCTTCCTTTTACATGAACACTCAGAAGCCATTTCATTATCTTTGTGTCTCAGGGCATAGAGAAGTTCAAGGAAAGAGAAACAGGGGACAAAACGTCAGCGGTACAGTCAGAACATACATAACATTTATCACTGAAGTTTGCCATCTCATTTGCGCAAAGTGGTGCCCTAAAACAATTACAATAGTAAGAGCAAAGATCACTGACCTAAGAGTACTATAACGGATATGCTGATAATGAAGATATTTGATATACTAAGAGAATACCTATAACGTAACTCAGAGACATGAAGTGAGCAAGTGCTATTGGAAAAAATGACACTAACAGATTTATTCAATGCAAGGTTGCCACCAAACTTCAATTTGTAAAAAGTACAATCTCTGTAAAGCATAACTAAGTTAAAGAACAATAAAACAAGGTGTGCCTGTATATAAAAGCAAAATGGACAATAGGGAAAATCTTTAGTAAAATATGAAGCTTCTGCACTCAAAATCTTTCATGTGGCATATATTTTTATGCCATTTTTCCTGGGATATACATTTTAATTATATTATATATGTGTATATATATTATATGGGCTTCCCAGGTGGCACAGTGGTAAAAAAAAATCCACCGGTCAGTGCATAAGGTTTAAGAGATGTGTGTTCAAACACATCCCTGGTTCAGGATGCTTCCCTGGAGTAGGAAATGGCAACCCTCTCCAAGGACAGAGGAGTTGGTGGGCTACAGTTCATGAAGTCACAGTTAGACATGACTGAGCACAAACACACATGCACATATATATTACATATATATATATACACATATATATATATATTCATTTTTAATTTCCTCACTTTTTCTGGCAGGTATAGACATGGAATCATATCACTAATGACCCTTCTTGATATAAAACGTGAATAAGAATGGAAAGATGAAAAAAATTTTCTTTTGCCAGTTGTTTGGTATCTTGTGTATTGCTCTTTTTTTTTTTTTTTTTTTTTTAGGTTTAGCAAACCAAGCACATACCCTTTATAACTGAAAGGTGTCAGTCAACATAAATACTTCCTGGTTTAAAAGAGATATATTTGGTTTGTTTGAAAGGTGATCATCCTCTTATCTTTGATTAGAAGAAGTTTTAAAAGCGATGAAAACATATCTGCAGCTGTCCAGGCAGTAAAAAGCAGTAGTTTGTTATTATTATACATAACTTAATATATATTATATTATATTATAAATAAGTTGGTTTTAGAAAAGGCAGAGGAACCAGAGATCAAATTGCCAACATCCGCTGGATCATGGAAAAAGCAAGAGAGTTCCAGAAAAACATCTATTTCTGCTTTATTGACTATGCCAAAGCCTTTGACTGTGTGGATCAAAAGAAACCGTGGAAAATTCTGAAAGAGATGGGAATACCACACCACCTGATCTGCCTCTTGAGAAATTTGTATGCAGGTCAGGAAGCAACAGTTAGAACTGGACATGAAACAACAGACTGGTTCCAAATAGGAAAAGGAGTACGTCAAGGCTGTATATTGTCACCCTGTTTATTTAACTTATGTGCAGAGTACATCATGAGAAACGCTGGGCTGGAAGAAGCACAAACTGGAATCAAGATTGCAGGGAGAAATATCAATAACCTCAGATATGCAGATGACACCACCCTTATGGCAGAAAGTGAAGAGGAACTAAAAAGCCTCTTGATGACAGTGAAAGTGGAGAGTGAAAAAGTTGGCTTAAAGCTCAACATTCAGAAAACAAAGATCATGGCATCCGGTCCCATCACTTCATGGGAAATAGATGGGGAAACAGTGGAAACAGTGTCAGACTTTATTTTTCTGGGCTCCAAAATCACTGCGCGTGGTGACTGCAGCCATGAAATTAAAAGACGCTTACTCCTTGGAAGGAAAGTTATGACCAACCTAGATAGCATATTCAAAAGCAGAGACATCACTTTGCCAACAAAGGTCTGTATAGTCAAGGCTGTGCTTTTTCCTGTGGTCATGTATGGATGTGAGAGTTGGACTGTGAAGAAGGCTGAGCGCCGAAGACTCGATGCTTTTGAACTGTGGTGTTGGAGAAGACTCTTGAGAGTCCCTTGGACTGCAAGGAGATCCAACCAGTCCATTCTGAAGGAGATCAGCCCTGGGATTTCTTTGGAAGGAATGACGCTAAAGCTGAAACTCCAGTACTTTGGCCAGCTCATGTGAAGAGTTGACTCATTGGAAAAGACTCTGCTGCTGGGAGGGATTGGGGGCAAGAGGAGAAGGGGACGACAGAGGATGAGATGGCTGGATGGCATCACTGACTCGATGGACGTGAATCTCAGTGAACTCCGGGAGTTGGTGATGGACAGGGAGGCCTGGCGTGCTGCAATTCATGGGGTCGCAGAGAGTCGGACACGACTGAGCGACTGATCTGATCTGATCTGATACATAACTTATTATTAGATAGACTAATAATAATCATAAAAATAAGAGAATAAAAGAAGACTGCACCTGTAAATTAGTTTTTTCCATAATTGAATATATAAACCTCAATAGAAGTAGAACAAAGTTCATTTTACTTTTTCAAAGTAAATGAAGAGAAAAGCAAAAGAACCAGCATAAGCCAGATGTCTGTTAGGCTCTCAGTGCAAATACAGATGAATGTGTGATATTTATAAAAGTTGGGGAATATCACTGTCATAAGGAATAATATATGAAAAAAATGTATTTCCATTAATATTGAATAGAAGAATTGAAATGGCAGGTGTTGAATACCATATTCAAAGGCAAGGTATCTCAAATTCCTAAGGCCAAGATTATCACAATGGTTGTTCTTCTGTACCTTTACTTTGACAATCTTGGTTTTAATCTCATCTTTATTGACACATCTATTTTCCTAATTCAACCAAAGATTATCCTAAAGTTAAGATAATACCGAATGATCTATAGATGAAGAATATCATTTTTATAGACCTGAATATACACTGAAATTCCAGATAAAGGTGACAAATAATGTCTCATACCAGTATTCAATAATTTACAAGCAGAGAGGTGACTAGATGTTACCCAGGAAACAGCAGAGATATATCCAACAAAGAAGTTGAGGGACCATTATTTAAAACTAGCCTGTAAGTTATGATTGAAACCAAATGGAAATAAGAGATTGATGATATTATTTGAGTTCATGAACTTAAAAAATCATGAAATAACATTAGCAAGTGCAAGTGTGATGACAGCCATATTTATTAGTCAGAAAAGGGTCCAGTGAAACTAACAATGTCAAAAAGCAGTAGTGTGACTTCTCTGGTGGTCCAGTGAATAAGAATCTGTCTTGTCATGCAGGGATGGTGCAGGACTGTGCTTAGTCACTCAGTTGTGTCTGACTCTCTGCAATCCCATGGACTGTAGCCCGCCAGGTCCTCTGTCCATGGGATTCTCCAGGCAAGAATACTGGAGTGGGTTGTCATTTCCTTCTCCAGGGCATCTTCCCAACCCAGGATTCAAACCCAGATCTTCTGCATTGTGGGCAGATTCCTTACCAGCTCAGCTACTAGTTTAATAAATACACTGTGTGTTAAATAGAAAAGATTAGCAATCGAGGAGAATTAGAAAGATGGTCAAGCTTAGTTCTCACAACTTTTTGGTAAGAAGCCCATGTGTTTTATACAGAAGATTTAAATATTATTCTTTATTCTCTCTTCTATCTAACATAACATGAGAACTTATATTCAACATGGGAACATAAATACTGGTCATTACAACGTGAACTATTTTGTTTCTTTATGGCTTTAGTATCCCTACAAAAACACAGTAATTAATTTTTACAATAAACATTAACAATAAATCAACGAAGAAATAAGCCAGTTCATATTGAGAATTCTCTCTGTGTCACATACTATATAAGTACTAACTATAAAGAGATGAGTAGGTTGGAGGGGCAACATAAACAAATAATTGCAATATCCTCATACTTGGAATAGTGTAGAAAATAAAATACTTTTGAAATAACTGTGGGAGAGGCAACTCACTGCTTGTATTGGACAAGTGTCAAGAGGCCGTGGAAAGCTTTTCTGGGGAAAAATCGTTTAGCTGGATCTTGAAGATTAATTCAGGCAAACCATCAGGTATTTAGTAAGGACATTTAGTCCTTTAGTCCATTAGTAAGGACATTTCAGGCTGATGGATAATCAGAATGTGCAGTTTTATTGCACAAATATTTTATAAGTAGCTTCAAAGTATTAGTACATATTAAGGCTACAAAGATGAATAACAGATGGCCCTTGACTTATAGGAATTTCTATTCCAGTATATTCAACTGATAAACAGATATTCTTTAATAAAATCATAAAACTACAATTTATATCTTATTAGACATTAGCCATATGCCAAGCAGTGGCATAGGCACTTTATATTCATTACCTCATTCAAGTCCTCACCACCCACTTCTATTTTGTGAAACTGAGGCTTGGAAAAGTTAATTTGCTCAAGGACAAATAGCCAATGAGATGCAGAGGCTGAATTTTATGAGAGAATACCACCCTTTAAGGGGAGTATAGAGGAAAAAAGAGATTCTCTAAACAGATAATGGAGGGTTGATAGCCTGACCTTCCAAGTTCATATTTCATTTATTTTGGTAGAAGCTGAGTTTAAAAGGAAAAGTAATGCTTGATAAGTTCAGATTTGTATGTAATTGAATTGTTGGAAGCAGCTATGAGCTCTTCCTATCAACTGTGAAAAGGTACATTTCCTTTATCCTTTTTTGGGGGGGAGTTTAAAAATATCTGTTATTTGTATCTTCAGCAGTTTTAATCTCACATTTCTATTTAGCTTTTCTGATTTCTATCCTGGCAATCCTTTGTTATTTTCTGACATGTCACCCTCTGGATTAACTTTTGCATTAGTGGTACTCATCTATGAATCCATCTTTGTATCATTAAATAATAATCAAAATCAAATGACATTATAAATTGAATTTGAGGGAGAACCATCTTTGAAGCTAGACACAAACTTGCAGTGTTCAATTTTTAACTCCAGTTACCAGCAAATAGTTGATTCCATGCCCTCCCAATGGAACTCCCTCACTACCAGGGCCAGATCGTCTCTCTCCTCCTGGATTACAAGGTAAAGGGAACACATTCCTTGTTGCTGAGAACAAAGAGGAGCTCAATAAACATGTACTGAGGGAGTGAAGGGAGGAGAGGCGCTGTGACCACATTTACAACTTTAAACGTGTCTTGTGAATTGTATCATGGCCAAATTATCCATCCTGGGACCAATAAGCCCTTAAAAACACATTCTCTATGTAAAAGTATGATGATATTTTCTTTGTAGCTGTGTTGTTAAACAAGGAGTGCAAAGTTTTCAACTTTTCACTGTACCATTCTCATTGGCATTATCTGCACAGAATCTCTATGAAAACAAATATTTTCAAAGGAAGAAAAATTAAATATGGTAGGCTGAATCTGACAACAAACCAAAGTGAATCCCATTAGCCAGCTGGACCTCCTAAATGAAACAGTTAATTCTCTAATGTTGGCAATTATTTTCCTATCTGTTGGTGACAGTACATTTTATGCAGAAAATATCTGAATGCTGACAGCCTGTGTGAAGTATGACAGGGCTTGAACTGGCCATTAACTTCATATGTAAGTTGCTATTAATCATTAAGTTTATTTCTAATGACTGCCAGTATGTCTCAGTGTGTATAATTTCTTTTAATCTATGTGACCATTTTTAAGAAAATTAGAGAAGTCTCCAGATATCTTTCATTTATGTTGTGATTTTATAATATAATTAAAATGAATAAAAATACACATCTATTATTTTATAAAGGTGATTAAAATTTATAGTACATAAATTCTATAATAGCCTATAGAGAATTAATTCTAAAAATAAGAATATATAAGTTGCTTCTGTATTTGAAAAGGATAAATCAAAATTCATGTTTTGCTCCATATTTAAGGTAAAAATTGAATTATTCATAAATATTAGGTTTATTAAGGCAAGTAGACTATTTCAAGCAAAATACTGTCTTTGCCAAAAATGGTTCTCTTTCTTCAGTGTCAGAATCTTCGGTGCATCATTTGGTTTCAGTTGTAAAAACTGCATAGAAACATTTGGGGATTTTATTGCTTAGTTATGCCAAATTTAAGCATAATGTTATATGGTTTCTCAAAAGATATATATGATTCATGCAAATTGCTAGAATGTCTTCACTACCAAGTTTATTTTAAGAATATGCATAATGGGCCAATCATGAAATTTCTATGTAAAAATAAACTACGAATGTCAAAATATATATTTTAAAAACTAAAAATTCAGAGAAAACATCAAAAAGACAAGAGCAGCTGATTCTGTTTCTTCAACTTGTAGTACAATTACCACTGTACTGTTCCCGCTATTAACACTCCCCTATCACTACCAGTGCCTGTCACATGTGCTTTTGATATGTGCCAGGCAAGCTCCATAGAGATGTGCTTTTTCCATTATCACTTTTTACTAAATCCTCACAATAATTTTATTAAGTGGGTACCTTGGTCCATTTGGGCTGCTATAACAAAATACCATAGACTGAGGGGCTTATAAACAGCAGAGATTTATTGCTCACAGTTTTGAGGGTTAGAATTCCAAAATTAGGATGCCAGCATGGTCAGACTCTAGTGAGAGCCATCTTCCAGAAGACTGCAGACTGCTGATATCTTGAATCCTCATATGGCAGAGGGGCTGAGCCAGCCTTTTACAAGGGTACAGATCCCATTCATGAGGGTTCCAGTACATGACTTAATCACCCCCAAGAGGTCCTAATACTTGAGCAGCGTTGTTGTTCAGTCGTTCAGTTGTGTCCGACTTTTTGCGATCCCATGGACTGTAGCATATCACACTGTAGGTGTGATATGTGATTATGAGAATAGGGTGAGGATCTGAAGTACGGTATTTTTTTCAGTAATATGATACTATTCTATGGTTTGGGCTTCTCTGGTGGCTCAGACAGTAAAGACTGCCTGTGATGGAAGGAGATTCAGATTTGATCCCTCTCAGGAAGATCCCCTGGAGAAGGAAAGGCAACCCATTCCAGTATTCTTGCCTGGAAAATTCCATGGACAGAGGAGCCTGACAGGTTACAGTTCATGGGGTTGCAAAGAGTAGGAATGGCTGAGTACTAACAATTCGCACTTTCTGTGATATGCAACTTCACAGTCTTTAACTATTTGTTTTTATGTGTGTGGGGTGAGGAGTGGGGTGGAGGGGATGGTTTTTTCCACTGGTAAATTTAAATGCCTATGGAGGGGCCAAAAAGAACTTCTGTAGCTCCCAGGAAATTCAGAAAATACTCACGTTCAGAGAATTATATATTTATGTCTTTCTTTGGAAGGCCTGAAAAAGATGGGTTTTAGTAACACTTCTAGGCAACTGCAGTTTTCTTTGTGATTGCAATAGCTTTTCTCAGCTTCAGAGGAATTTTGATCTGATGAGTGTCTGTGCATAAATATAAAAATGGAATCATAGAAAAATGGTGGTAGAATGGCACATGATTCTCATAAACTAGGACTCTTACTGTCCCATTGGTCAGGATTAAGACAAATCCACATTGAAAACACTTTGAAAACAAGATTTCGATAGAAATCTTGCAAATTTCTATAGAATTTTCAGCTTTGAACAGAAAAGAGGACACCCAGCTGGGGCACAGTCACATTTTAAAGGCATGACTCCCTATCAACATGTTTTGGAATTCCACCGATCCATCCAAGTATCCTGCATACATGTATTTATTTAGTTTTTGCTCATTCACAGATATTTTCTGAGAAGCTACTCTATCCCAGGTACTCTGCAAGTTTCTAAGATACAATAACAAACAAGTTAGAAATATTCTCTGGCCTTCTATTTCCTAGTGCTTATAGTCTACTTGGGAAAACATATGTCTTCAACAAATGGTTACATAAATATTAATTCAAATTGTATCAAGGCATATAATGGATAATTCAGCTCAGTTCAATTCAGTCGCTCAGTCGTGTCCAACTCTTTGTGAAACCATGGACTGCAGCACACCTGGCTTCCCTGTCCATCACCAACTCCCAGAGTTTACTCAAATTCATGTCCATTGAGTCAATGATGTCATCCAACCATCTTGTCCTCTGTTATCCCCTTCTCCTCCCACCTTCAATCTTTCCCAGCATCAGGGTCTTTTCCAATGAGTCACATATAGGCCTTTTGTTGTTCAGTCACTGTTTTGTCTGACTCTTTGAAACCCAAAGGACTGCAGCACGCCAGGCTTCCCTGTCCATAACCATCTACTGGAGTTTGCTCAAACTCATGTCCATTGAGTCAGTGATGCCATCCAACCATCTCATCCTCTATTGTCCCCTTCTCCTCCTTCCTTCAATCTTTCCCAGCAACAGGATCTTTAAGAAATGAGTCAACTCTGCATCAGATGGCCAAAATAATCCAAGAATATCTTCCCTAAAGTGCACTGATTAATAATCCCATTATCATTTGCAACCCTTTGCTATATAAGGTAGCATACACACAGATTTGAGGGGTTAGAGACTGTTTATCTTTGGAAGGAATATTTTCCTACTTACCACAATCATTAAAGGGCTATAAGAAGGAGAATAAATTGGAACGTTATTTCCAATAAGGCTAGACATATAAAGGTTGACTTTTTTTTTTTAATTTATTTTTTTATTTGGATGAAAATTGCTTTAGAATGTTGTTAGTTTCTGGTGTACCACTAAAGGTTGACTGCTAAGTTTCTGATATAAGTATATGAAAATATTATGCTTTTGTTTATGAATATAGCAAGAATGAAAGAAGAGTCAGTGAAAGAATGAAGTGAGATTATGAGTTCAGGTTTGGGTTTGTTCAAGTGAGACAGCCAACCAAATAGAGATGCTAAACAGGTGACTGGAAATATGGGTCTGGAACTCAGAGCAGATATTTAGGTTGGAGATACCCATTTTGAGTGACTGATGCATAGATTATAATTAACAGCATAGAGATTTGCAGATAAAATATAAGAGAAGAGAGCCTAGATCTGAGAGTGACCATTACTCTGCCCTAATAAAGTCTATTTATGAACCATTAAGATTCATGTAGCTTTCTCCTTCCATGACTCACATAGAATTCCAGGTTAATATATTTTGGAAAAATGATTATTTATCTTAACCTTAATAACTTCCAGAGAGTGAAACTTCTGCCACAACTAACACAAATCTGTCTGGCTATTCGATTATATGACTAGCCCTTCATTTAGTGTGGGCAGCTTTATCTTCCAAGCCAAATAGCATGGCAAACTATGATGAAAATCAGAGGATTGTCAAGGAGGAAGTTATGCCTGCTTTTAAGGAAGGACTGTTATTATCACTTCTAACATCTAGAAGGGAAGTCTGTATAAATGGGGAGGGTGGCACAGCTTTACTCACTGTATATCCTCTATCATGTCTTATCTTCCATTCTCAGCAGTAGCAACATTTAATCAGCTATTCAGTTCAGTGGTTTCTCAGGACAGTAGCATTTACAATCATTGAGGAACCTGTGAAAAATGTAAGTTCCTCGGTCCCATCTGAGACGTACAGAATCAGAAATCCTGAGAGTGGGACACAGAAATCTGTATTTGAACGACTGAGCGACTTCACTTTCACTTTTCACTTTCATGCATTGGAGAAGGCAATGGAAACCCACTCCAGTGTTCTTGCCTGGAAAATCCCAGGGATGGGGGAGCCTAGTAGGCTGCTATCTATGGGGTCACACAGAGTCGGACATGACTGAAGTGACTTAGCAGTAGCTGGTTTTTCCCCCAGGGCTTGGGTCCAAGAGTCTTCCTGACTCAACTCTTGTCAGATATCTCTTTAAAGATTTTTTCAGTGGCTCCCACTTCCCTCACATCCTTATTTCTTTTTTTACCTTTTCATTTCATGTTGTTTCCCTTTTTCTGTTCTCTGCCAGGGTCTATAATAATTTTCTTGACACATATTTACAAGTCTTTGTCCTTGTATTTGGTTTACCTAAAATGGCTCTTATCTGTAGAAAAATGTAGATATGAATATGACAGGAAAGGGGATGTTAGTTCTACATTTACCAACGTTTTAATGTCCAGTTTTCAAGAAAATTTTCACTGAAATCCTATTTTATCACTTGCTTCATGTGTGACCTTGAGCTATTTTGCAGTTCTGAGCATCAGCTTTTCTGTCTTCAGTATGGGAACAATAATAACACTGATCTCAGAAATTTCCTTATTAAATAAGATATTGCACATGAAGTACTTAGCATAGTACCTAGTGAATGATAAACATTCAACAAATATTGGCTATTATTATAAAAAAAAAAGTCAATGGATTTTTTGAAAGCAGTCCATTTTAGGCTGCTACAAGAGAACACTTGGGTGGATTATAAACAACAGAAATATACTTTGCACAGTTCCGGAGGTTGAAAGTCCCAGATGAGGGTGCCAAGCATGGCCAGGTGAAGGTCTTGGGTTGCAGAATTCTCACCATATTCTCACATAACATAAAGAGGGCTCAAGAGCTCTCTGAGGCCTCTTTTAAAACAGCACTAATCCCATCTCACCCTGCCCTCATGACCTAATCACCTCCCACTGACCCCACCTCTTAATAACATCATCTTGGACATCAGCTTTGCAACATACACATTTGGGTGTGGGGAGCAGAAATATTCAGACCATAGCAGTTTATAAGCCTACTTTGATATGTCCTAGGGAAATCCTCCATTATGAATTAATAGCTCTTACCTGCTAATTCAAATTAAGCTGGCAATAACATAGTAATCTCCAGACTTTTTTTTTTTTTCCCTCTGTCATAAAATCTTGAAGGAAATAAATCCTGAATCTTCATTGGAAGGACTGATGTTGAAGCTGAAGCTCCAATACTTTGGAGTACTTTGATGCTGGGAAAGATTGAGGGCAGGAGGAGAAGGGGATGACAGAGGATGAGATGGCTGGATGGCATTACCAACTTAGTGGAAATGAGTTTGAGCATGTTCTGGGAGATGGTGAAGAACAGGGAAGGCTGGTGTACTGCAGTCCATGTGGTCACAAAGAGTCAGACATGACTGAGCAACTGAACAACAACCACCGTGGCACCATAGCAAATAATTCAAAAACTGCTTTTACTCTAGGGGCGCTAATAAATATTGATTAACTCACTTTTATTTAGAGACATTTTTCTTTTTTAATTTATGTATTTTTAATTGAAGGATAATTGCTTTACAGTATTGCGTTGGTTTCTGCCAAAGAGCAACATGAATCAGCCTATGTCCCCTTCTATCTACTCTCCCTCTTGAACCTACCTCCCTCCTCCTTCCCCATCTCACCCTCTAGGTTGCTACAGAGCTCTGGTTTGATTTCCCAGAATCATTCACCAAATTCCCATTGACTATCTATTTTACATATGGTAATGCATATTAGTTCAGTTCAATCGCTCAGTCATGTCCGACTCTGCGACCTCATGGACTGCAGCACACCAGGCTTCCCTGTCCATCACCAACTCCCGGAGTTTACTCAGACTCATGTCCTTCATGTCTGTGATGCCATCTGACCATCTTATCCTCTGTAGTTCCCTTCTCCTCCTGCCCTCAATCTTTTCCAGCATCAGGGTCTTTTCCATTGAGTTAGCTCTTCACATCAGGTGGCCAAAGTATTGGAACTTCAGCTTCAACATCAGTCCTTCCTATGAACACCCAGGACTGATTTCCTTTAGGATGGACTGGTTGGATCTCCTTGCAGTCTAAGGGACTCCCAAGAGTCTTCTCCAACACCACAGTTCAAAAGCATCAATTCTTCAGTGCTCAGCTTTCTTTATAGTCCAACTCCCACAGCTACACATGACTACTGGAAAAACCATAGCCTTGACTAGATGGACCTTTATTGGCAATGTAATGTCTCTGCTTTTTAATATGCTGACTAGGTTATGTTTCCATGTTATTCTCTCCTTACCTCCCACCCTCTCCTTCCTCCCCTACCCCCATGTCCATAAGTCTGTTCTTTATCTGTAAAGACATTTTTCTAATCAGTTTACAACCCAATGAACCTTTTTAATTGCATTTCTATTATTCAGTGTTAACTTTGAACAGTAATACTCTTACAAATGTACATCTTTCTCTGCCTTATATCTTTTCTGTCCCTCAAAGCATCTCAAGTCATATAATCTGTTTCAATTACCCATTCCAGATTAGAGTACAATCTGGAAATTAGAGTATTTCCATTTGTTTTAGGAATTTGGCTGACTAATAGTAAAATTAAAAATTTAGGTAAGAACTTTTAAATTAGCAATGATGATTAATTTCAATATTTAAAAGGACTCTTAGCACTTTAATGACTTAAATAGCATCAAAGTGTGTTTGACAGGAAAGTGCTTTACATCACACTGTTTTTGATTAGCATGACCATTCACTATATTCATATTTATTTCACCTAGGAGTTTGAGATATATTTTTTATGAATTTGATTCATCTCTCTGCAAGAAATATTAAGGTTCAATATATATATAGATGTAAAAGAAAGTACTGATTTCCATCTAATAGTAACAGAAAAGCCTAGTGGCAAAAACATGTCATGTTTAAAGGGTAGAAATTGTGATGGACTGATTTACTTACACTATTTCACAAACTTTAAAGTCAGATAGTTAGTTCTGTCAAACTTCTAAAATATGAGATAGAGATGAATGCATTCTCAATAAAAACAACCCAGGGCAAGAATTGGAGTTTCTACTTTTAGTCTTTATGCTAGAAGCTAAATTAAAGAATAGGCCTCATATAAAAGTTATACAGGTAGGCCACAGTGAACCTAAACCTTGGCTATTCTGGAGTGCATTCACTGGGTTATGGATTAAGTGAAGTGAAGTGAAGTGAAGTCACTCAGTTGTGTCCGACTCTTTGTGACCCCATGGACTGTAGCCTATCAGGCTCCTCAGTCCATGGAATTTTCCAGGCAAGAGTACTGGAGTGGGTTGCCATTTCCTTCTCCAGGTTATGGATTAAGTCGAATAACAAATAAGAACATATGAGCTTTAAAAATGACCAAATGAGAAAAATATGCACTTTTTAAGAAGTATCTATTGCTGGTATCTACATAAAAATCCTTGGATTCCACATTGTATACACTGCACAGTGGGGTATCTCCCTTTGAGTATCAGATTCACTCAGTGAATATGCAACAATCCTTCATCACAGATCTAGGAAAGTGGACAAATTGGTTAAGGGAAGATAAAGCAAAAAGCAGAAACATCCCCATGTTGTGACTGTATTTCTTATTAAATCATTCTTTGTCTAACACTGGGCCTGGGTGTGTAGGGAAAGGAGGTTATTGAGCCAATAGCAGTCAGTTTGAAGCAAATACATTTTCTTATAGGGAATGGAGGGATGGATGGGTAGAAGGATATATCCCATTTCAGAAATGTTAAAATGCAAAAAAAAAAAAAAAGTAAGTGTAAGAATTAAAAAATGTAGGACTATACTCCTAGAAAGCTATTTATATAATATTTTGGTCCTTAAATTATTACCTTGAAATCAAATTTATATTTTTGAATAATGCACTTTATTTCTCTGCCACTCTACTTCCAAACCAATAACAAATCAGCCAAGTCTACAATATCTATAACATGTATTTGAGGATAAGCCTTGCTTTCACATTATTTAGAATGTTCATAATTTTTTATTTTTTCTTCCGCTAGATCTACAGTTCATAATGATAGATATTCTAATATTGAAAAGCCAGACTGATTGCTGAATTAAATGGGTGATTTTTCTGTGGAATCTTCCATCTCTTTCTTTTTCTTGACTGTACTAAACTGCCTTGAACTCCTTTGGGTTGACCTAAAATCTTCTAAAACATGTAGTTAGAGGAAGAAATAGTCACCATTTAAGTAGACTGTTGACATTTTGATCAGTTTCAATGGAATCAGATGAACTGATACTCTCTTATACTCATAAGGATGGTATAAATTTGATCAACTTCCCTGTTGAGCAACTTGTCAATATATATAAAAACCCTCATATTGTTTAAAGCAGAAGTTCCAGTTCTAAAAGAGTAACTGGACAAGTAAGGCAAATATGAATGTTGACGTACTTACACCTTAAAATGGCCTAAATAGTGAAAAATGAAAATTAATGTATATTTTAAAAGAGAGGACTAGTTAAATAAGTAACAGTACAGGTATGAAAGGGACATAGTCATTAACAATTTGCTATGGTTATATAAATTAATGAAAAATAAGCCTTAATATATGTAGAGAAAGAGCAAATTAGCCAAGATGGTGTGGTCAGGCTCTCTCACCCCACAGCCTCTTGCTCTTGCCCCACGTTTTGTAAATAATAATTATGCAACATCTGAGATCACTTAGAGCACGGTGCATGCGGGTCACGAGGTCCTCGGAGGGTCACAGGCTGCCGTGTGCGGTACGCCTGTATGCGCTTCACCATGAAAGCCCTGGCTGCTGCGGCATTGGGGCTACCCTGGAGCAGCCTTATGGTTGTGTTATATAAGGCTATGTTATGGCTCTGTCATGGTTATGTTATGGTTCTTTTGTGGCTGCTGCTATGGCTGCTGCATCAGAAAGGAGAGAGGCTGTGTTATGGCTGCCATGCCAGCCAGGAGAGAATAAACGTGTCTGCAGTTCCTATGGCTCTTGCATTTTCCTCCAGGCTCCCCACTCGCACCTTACCTACCTGGATTCAACAAACAGTGCGAACAGTGTGAACAGCAAGACAGTTGGCACTGTGAGAGGGATCAGCGGTACAATATAATATTATGTGAAAAACTTACAGAACTGTATACAGAGTATGCTACAGTTGTAAATATATCAATATTCATATCTTCCAATAAAATAACTTTCATTTTTAAACAAAGCATCAAAGTGTTAATTGACACCAACATGCAAAGTTTTAAAAATGTTTTTTGTCTAATTCACGGCAGTTTATTCTCAGGACAATCTTTAGGTATAAACACATTAAAGGTGTTGAGGAAATTCATTTAGCTCAACCCAGAGAAAAATATGGAGATAAATCAACTTTAACTTTGATACATTCTTATTTGTCTTTCAGTATTTTCTTTAACTTCATGGTTTTCTTTTCTGAAAAATCAGTCCTCACAGCAAGAAATTTACTCTGACGTATTCTCTCACACAATCTTCTAAAATTGTTTATTATATAGACATTGCTTTGGAATCAGGGTGAAGTTGTTCTTTTATTTTATTCATTCCAAAATTACTTTTCTTAGAAAATACAGAAGTGAAAAATACTCTAAAGAATCATTCCTGTAGGAAGTATACTTCAGTAATCAATCTTGGACAGCTTAGTAAGAAATGTTTTGTTGTCTAGTTACTGGTGAAAAGCTGTACTTTTCCAAGTAGTAATTTACATGTAAATAGCAATCACCAAATAGCAACAAGAGCATAACAATAATCCTGCAGCTGTTTGTATATCATTTGCTTCTTAAGGACCCCCATGGAGAAAAGTAAATGATAACTGTGGACAAATCAACCTATTTTCTTTTTTTGTAGAAATATGTGTTTCTAACTTAATCTGTTTGCAGCTGAGGATACAGCAATACTGGGTCCATGCTACTGGCCAGTTCTAAACCAAGCCAATTAACAGTTTAGAATAATCATTTTAGAGAGTGTTCTTGTGCCTCTTTTTTTTACACAATAGATCATTCTGTGGGCATACATGTCACTTGGTGAGTGAAATTCAGAGAACACCTGGAAAAAATGTTTTGAACCAGTTTTTTAAAAAGTAGACTAAACGTTCACAACTCTGATATGATTAATGTAGAAAATTTCTGTGGCTTATAAAATAAAGATTTAAAATGCTAGCCACAGGTTTTTTATTTTTTCTAGGTAAACAATGTATTCTGAAAAATATAAATAGAATATGTGAATAATGCTTTTTAGTTACTGTAAGCTATTTTCATATCCACTTTACAGTTTTAAAATAGGAGTTAACAATTAAGAAACATTTAAAGACAAGATAGATAGTCTTGGAAAGAGAAAACCATTCTACCTATTAAAATGGCTTTTTGTATTCCAAAGCCTTTGATTATGGTCAATTCTGTCAACCTTTATATGGTTAGGTGATTTTGCAAACCATAAAGTATGACACTAAAATAAAATCAGCTTCCAAATGAAAAAGATCTATTAGTTAAAATTCAAAGCAATTACAAATCCTCATTAACTCAGCAAAGCTGAAGACAATAGATAAGTTGAAAATGCTGCTTGGTTTCAAATCAATTCCCTGTTATTGAATAGTTTGAACTCAGAAATTTATTATTGACTCAGAGTCATCTGCATTTTATATCAATGGCATTTCTTTTGTCTATCACAAAATAATATCAAACAGTCATGGTTAAAAGATACTACAAATAAGCAGTATTGCCTTTACACCAGATTTTATGGCCCTTCCCATCTTTGCTTTTTATTGATCACAAAAATTGAGAGTCAGAGTAGAGTTCAGCAGCATTCATTCTGCTATAGTGAGTGGCAGTTCAGTCTCACAGTTGTGAAGGAAATTCTTGCAATCCCTTAAAAGGCTACATTCAGAGACAGAGTTAAATAAATAAGTTAAAGTCCTTTTCTTAGGAAGGCACATGATATCCTCAAAGGGAACACATGTATACCTGTGGCGGATTCATTTTGATATTTGGCAAATCTAATACAGTTATGTAAAGTTTAAAAATAAAATAAAATTAAAAAAAAAAAAAAAAAAAAAAAAAAGTAATACAAATGTTAAAGGTAGTTTCTATATTATTTCATACCATAGTTTGCCATGTGAGATTTTATCTTCAATTTTGACAAACCTTTATAAATTAGGTATTCAGTTCAGTTCAGTTGCTTAGTTGTGTCCGATTCTGTGACCCCATGGACTGCAGTATGCCAGGCTTCCCTGTCCACCAACAACTCCCAGAGTTTGCTCAAATGGACGTCCATAGAGTTGGTGATGCCATCCAACCATCTCATCCTCTGTCATCCCTTTCTCTTCACGCCTTCAATCTTTCCCAGCATCAGGGTCTTTTCAAATGAGTCACTTCTTCACATCAGGTGGGCAAAGTATTGGACCTTCAGCATCAGTCCTTCCAATGAATATTCAGAACTGATTTCCTTTAGGATTGATTGGTTTGATCTCCTTGCAGTCCAAAGGACTCTTAAGAGTCTTCTCCAAGACCACAGTTCAAAATCATCAGTTCTTCAGCTCTCACATCCATGCATGACTACTAGAAAAACAATAGCTTTTTTTTTTTATTTTATTTTATTTTTAAACTTTACATAATTGTATTAGTTTTGCCAAATATCAAAAAAAAAAAAAAAAGAAAGAAAAAAAGAAAAACAATAGCTTTGACAAACCCTTGTCAGCAGAGCAATGTCTCTATTTTTTTAATACACTGTCTAGGTTTGTCACCAGAGAAGGTGATGGCACCCCACTCCAGTACTCTTGCCTGGAAAATCCTATGGACGGAGGAGCCTGGTAGGCTGCAGTCCATGGGGTTGCGAAGAGTCGGACACAACTGAACGACTTCACTTTCACTTTTCACTTTCATGCATTGGAGAAGGAAATGGCAACCCACTCCAGTGTCCTTGCCTGGAGAATCCCAGGGATGGGGGAGCCTGGTGCGCTGCCGTCTATGGGGTCGCACAGAGTCGGACACGACTGAAGTGACTTAGCAGCAGCAGCAGCAGTTCCTCTTTGCTTTCTGCCATAAGGGTGGTGTCATCTGCATATAAGATATTATTGATTTTCTCCTGGCAATCTTGATTCCAACTTGTGCTTCATCCAGTCCAGCATTTCACATGATATACTGTGCATATAAATTAAATAAGCAAGGTAGCAATAAATGGCCTTGGCATACTCTGTTGTTCCATGCCCAGATCTAACTGTTGCTTGTTGATCTGCATACAGATTTTTCAGGAGGCAGGTCAGGTGGTCTGGTATTTCCATCTCTTAAAAAATCTTCCACAGTTTGTTGTGATCCACACAGTCAAAGGCTGTAGCATAGTCAATGAAGCAGAAGAAGATGTATTTCTAGAATTATCTTCCTTCTTCTATGATGCAGAGAATGTTGGCAATTTGATCTCTGGTTCCTCTGCCTTTTCTAAATCCAGCTTGAACATCTGGAAGTTCACAGTTCACATACTGTTGAAGCCTTACTTTTAGAATTTTGAGCATTACTTTGATAGCATGTGAGATGTGTGCAACTGTGCAGTATTTGAGCATTCTTTGGCATTGCCTTTCTTTGGGATTGGAATGAAATCAGACCTTTTCTGGTCCTGTGGCCACTGCTGAGTTTACCAAATTTGCTTGCATATTGAGTGCAGCACTTTTACAGCACCATCTTTTAGCATTTGAAATAGTTCAGTTGGAATTCCATCACTTCCTCTCTCTTTGTCCATAGTGATGCTTGCTAAGGTCCACTTGACTTCACACTCTAGGATGTGTGGCTCTACAAGAGTGATCACACCATTGTGGTTATCTGGGTCATTAAGATCTTTTTTGTATAGTTTTTCTGTGTATCCTTGCCACCTCATCTTAATATCGTCTGTCTCTGTTAGGTCCATACCATTTCTGTCCTTTATTGTCCCGTTCTTTGCATGAAATGTTCCCTTGGTATTACTTATTTTCTTGAAGAGATATCTCTTCTATTGTTTTTCTCTATTTCTTTGCATTGGTCACTTGGGAGGGCTTTCTTATCTCTCCTTGTTACGGTTTGGAACTCTGCATTCAGATGGGTATATCTTTCCTCTTCTCTTTTTCCTTTCACTTCTCTTCCTTTCTCAGCTATTTGTAAGGCCTCCTCAGACAACCATTTTGGCTTTTGCATTTCTTTCTTGGGGATGACTTTGATCACTGCCTCCTGTACAATGTTATGAACCTCTGTCCATAGTTCTTCAGACACTCTATTAGATCTAATCTCTTGAATCTATTTGTCACTTCCACTGTATAATCATAAGTGATTTAATTTAGGTCATACTGGAATGGCCTAATGGTTTTCCCTACTTTTTTCAGTTTCAGCTGAATTTTGCAATAATGACTTCAAGATATGAGGCACAGTCAACCCCTGGCCTTGTTTTTGCTAACTGTATAGAGCTTCTCCATCTTCAGCTGCAAAGAATATAATCAATCTGATTTCAGTATTGACCATCTGGTGATGTCCATGTGATCTCTTGTGTTGTTGGAAGAGAGTGTTTTCTATGACCAGTGCATTCTCTTGAAAAAACTCTGTTAGCCATTACCATGCTTCATTTCATACTCCAAGGCCAAACTTGCCTGTTACTCCAGGTGTTTCTTGACTTCCTACTGTTGCAGTCCCCTATGATGAAAAGGACATTTTTATTTGGAGTTAGCTCTAGAAGGTCTTGTAGGTCTTCACAGAGTCATTCAAATCAACTTCTTCAGTGTTAGTGGTTGGGGCATAGACTTGGATTACTGTAATATTGCATGGTTTGCCTTGGAAATGAACAGAGATCATTCTGTCATTTTTGAGATTGTATCCAAGTACTGCATTTCAGAATCTCTTGTTGACTGTGAGGGATACTCCATTTCTTTTAAGAGATTCTTGCCCACGGTAGTAAATTTAATGATCATCTGAATTAAATTTTCCCATTTTGATCCATTTTACTTCACTGATTCCTAAAATATGAATGTTCAAAATTGCCATCTCTTGTATTATGTATTATTACGCCCATTATGTGGAAGGAGGGAAAGATCCTTTGAGATTCCACAAGTTAAATATATTTCACCATTTTATGAGTCTACAACAGGATTCTGTTATACAACCCAAATCAATATCACAGTGTCTGGTTCTCATATGTAGTCTAATAAAGCATGCAGTCTGAGATATATTAATGCTAAAGAGAGGCGCTCTACACAAATGACTCATTTGCTCACTTATCCAAGTTAATAATATGCACTTACTGAATGACTGATAGATGTTGTGTTAAGTAGAAATGCAATAAAACACTTGTGTGTTCTGTGACTCAGTCATATTTGACTCTTCTGAACCCCATGGACTTTAGCCCACCAGACTCCTCTGTTCATCGGATTTCTCAGACAAGAATACTGGAGTAGGTTGCCATTTCCTCCTCCAGGGGATCTTCCCAACCCAGGGATTGAACCCATGTCTCCTGCATAGGCAGATGGATTCTTTGCCACTGAGCCACTTAGCCACTTGGGGAAGCATTCAGTATAACACTTAGTGTGCTGAAATAGAATGTCTTTCTTAAAAAAAAAAAAAAAAGTCTTTTAAAAGTTAATGAACTGATTATCCAATAATCATTTTAGATACTGGAACTCATAAATCTTGTTATCTCAACCCTAGTAATCATAGTGGCAACTGTTACACTTGGAACAAAGAGATTTTCAGATGGTAGAGAAGATTTTACTAGATTGAGATATTGAAAGTGATCTTGGGACAAGAGATTAATGTCTGTGGAACATATGCTATGGGCTAGACAGTTTAGACACACTATTTCATGTTATCCTCTCAGGAACACTGTTTTATAATAGTATTAGGTCAGGACACTTCCTAGATTTTGTGGGTTGGTGTTTTACTTCTCATAGAAGAATTCTATAATACAAATAAGACAATAGAATCATAGCACGTGGCAGTTGGAATGAACAGTATGTATCTTGTTCGTTTTTCAGAACAAGTAATGGAAGTTCAGGGTAAGGGCTTACTCAAGGTCACAAAGCAAGTCAGTGCTCATGTTGAATCAAGACCTACTAGAACCCAGGTCCCAGAAGCTCCCCCTGCCCCACAAATACTAAAGGCAACAGTATATGATTCTACTAGGCATGCTATGTTTGTGCCTAAAATCTGTTCAGAAGTAAACAAGTTCCTCTGCCAGGAGAAAACAAGCATGTGTTTATCACAGAATCCTCATTTTTTTTATATTTTATTTTAATTTTTACCTGAATACAAGAGTAGCTAAAGCAAGTGGTGCTGACTGTGTGACTTTGATGGACACATTTACTGGAAAAAAGTCAAGGAAGCTGAGAATTTCCTCACCTGCCACCTGTGATGTGCTTCCAAGGCAGCCAACTCAATTTGCTTTATTATCCCCAAAGAGCTTCTTGAAAGCTGTTATCCAGTATTTCATTCACTCTGCTTGATGCCAAAGCTTTCTCTTTAAAGTTACCTTAAATCTTATTTTAATATTTTATTTTCCATCAACCATTCAAGCTTGCTAGAAGAAATGTGTGGAATCCATATACAAAGTAATATAGTATTTGCCTTCCAAAGATGAGATATGTCAAGAATAAAATAAGAATAATAAAATATAGGTATAATTTTGCTACTTATAGGGAAAAGTAGGCTTGTAATAGGCAATTATACTTTCTACTTGGCTCTCGTAAACTGTTTCTATTCATTCCCAAGGGATGAAAAATGGATTTACTCTCTTTTTCCTCCTCTCAGATAACCAATTTCATAACAAATTCTTCTATTTCACTCTTGCATTCAAGCTAGTAGCTAGTGATATCTGAATGTATTATGTATGTTTGCACTCTTCCAAGTCGAATTTATAACTGTCAAACTTTTTTTTTTTTTTTTACTTGATAAAAAAAGCTCTCATGCTTCACAGGGTATTTTCCAAGTTGCAATTATATCATAAATACAGGAACGACTTATTTTTACTTAAATGGTTCATTAATAGCTTTAGTTTCTTTCCCAGCAAGGTAAAATGTGCTTTCTGTTTTACATAAAACTTCTGTTGGTTAAATGAATTGTGGATGAATTCTGCTGACTCAGCAGTCAGGTGCCTGATGCTCTTATATTTCCTCTGGTTACTGCTTCTGATGGATCTCATATGTGACTTTTTGATATAAGAACTATTCATGTTGATATATGGCAAAACCAACACAATATTGTAAAGTTAAAAAATAAAGACAAGAACTATTCAGGCCTGGAGTCCAAGCTTGGGTCAGATGGAAAGAGGGTTTCTTGTCGTATTGGCTGAGGGACTATCTTAGAGCACCAGAAGAATGGAAAACAAGCAAAGGTCAGTCTCTTTCAAAACAGCTAATGGCTTCAGACAGATCCTTACAACATGTTATCTCCATCTCTCTGTTGGCCATTGACCTGATTTTTCATGCACATGGCTTGAGGTAGAAACAGATTTTTCTGTGTAGAAACAGATTTTTCTCCATGAAAACCTCGTTGATGCACCTGCAGATAGATTTCTTGGCTTCTGAGTTTCAAACATGGAAAATACTTTATAATATTGTCTTAAAATTATGTCCAGTTTTCCATTAACATCATAGCTTCTAAACAACAAATAAAGAAAAAAAAAAACTCTCAAGTTCTTCTAAATCTGTATGACTTAAAATTATATTATCCTTTAAAAGCATTAATATTTTACCAAAACATTGCTTATAATAGTGAATTTTTATAGTTTCTTAGCATGTTTTGGAAAAACAAAAGCAAGATTGAGCATGCTATTTCTCCGGCTCCTATCCTTCTGTTACATTTATATCTATTGGACATCACCATTTGTTAGATCTGCCATATCAGTTCAGAAGTAACATATCGCAAAATCCTTCTCAATTTCTCCTTTCAAAGTCCTATAAGACTTCTTTTTTATATAATCAAATAAAATCTCTCTCTCTCTCTCTCTCTCTCTCTCTCTCTCTCACACACACACACACACACACACACACACACACACGGGCTTTGCAGGTGTCTCAGTGGTAAAGAAAACGTCTGCCAATACAGGAGCCACAGGAGATGTGGTTTCAAACCCTGGGTAGGGAAAATTCCCTAGGGAAGAAAGTGGCAACCTACTGCAGTGTTGTCTGAGAAATCCCACAGACAGAGGAACTTGGCAAGCTATAGTCCATGGGGTCACAAAGAGTTGAAGATGACGAGCACGCGCACGTGCGCACACACACACACACATGCACACACGTATGTTGCTATATTGTTCAGTTGCTAAGCTATGTCTGACTGTTTGCAACCCCATGGACTGCAGCATGCCAGGCTTCCCTGTCCTTCACCATCTCCTAGAGCTTGCTCAAACTCATGTCCATTGACATATATGTAACTGCTGATATGAAAGCATGCTTAGTTGTTCAGTCGTGCCCGACTTTTTGCAACCCCATGGACTGTAGCCCTCCTGCTCCTCTGTTCATGGGATTTTCCAGGCAAGAACAGTGGAGTGGGTAGCTATTCCCTTCTCCAGAGGATTATCCTAACCCAGGGATTGAACTCAGGTCTCTTGCATTGCAGGCAAATTCTTTACCATCTGAGCCACTAGGGAAACTAAATACAGTTCAGTTCAGCTCAGTCACTCAGTCGTGTCTGACTCTTTGCGGCCCCACGGACTGCAGCACGCCAGGCTTCTCTGTCCATCACCAACTCCCAAAGCTTACTCGAACTTATGTCCACTGAGTCGGTGATGCCATCCAACCATCCCATTTGCTGTCGTCCCCTTCTCCTGCCCTCAATATTTCCCAGCATCAGGGTTTTTCTCAATGAGTCAGTTCTTCACATCAGGTGGCCAAAATACTGGAGTTTCAGCTTTAGCATCACTCCTTCCAATGAATATTCAGAACTGATTCCCTTTAGGATAGACTGGTTGGGTCTCCTTGCAGTCCAAGGAACTCCTCAAGTGTCTTCTCCAACACCACAGTTCAAAAGCATCAATTCCTCAGCACTCAGCTTTCTTTTTTTTTTATTTTATTTTAACTTTACAATATTGTATTGGTTTTGCCATATATCAACATGAATCTGGCACAGGTATACACGTGTTTCCCATCCTGAACCCTCCTCCCTCCTCCCTCCCCATACAATCCCTCTGAGTTGTCCCAGTGCACCAGCCCCAAGCATCCAGTATCATTCATACATGACTACTGGAAAAACCATAGCTTTGACTAGATGGACCTTTGTTGACAAAGTAATATATCTCCTTTTTAATATGCTGTCTAGGTTGGCCATAGCTTTTCTTCCAAGAAGCTGGTGTCTTTTAATTTCATGGCTATAGTTACCATCTGCAGTGATTTTGGAACCCCCCCCCCCCAATAAAGTCTGTCACTGTTTCCATTGTTTCCCCATCTATTTGCCATGAAGTGATGGGACCAGATGACATGATCTTAGTTTTTTGAATGTTGAGTTTTAATCCAACTTTTTCACTCGCCTCTTTCACTTTCATAAAGAGACTCTTTAATACTTCTTCTCTTTCTGCCATAAGGGTGGTGTCATCTGCACATCTGAGGTTATTGATATTTCTCCCAGAAATCTTGATTCCAGTTTGTGCTTCACCCAGCCCGACATTTTTCATGATGTACTCTGCATATAAGTTAAATAAATTTGTGTCCTAAGATGGTGGAGTAGAAGGATGTGTGCTTATCTTCTCTCGCAAGAACTCCAAAACTACAGCTTGCAGCTGAACAACCATTGACTGGAGAATGTTGGATCCCACCAAAAAAAGATACCCCACATCCACAGGCAAAGAAGAAGCCCCAGCAAGATGGTAGGTGGGGCAAAATTGCATTTAGAATCAAACCTCTTGCCTGCCAGAGATGCTCAGAGGGCTCAAACAAATCTTGTGTGCACCAGGACCCAGATACCCCACAGAGATTGAGCCAGAACTGTACATACAGTAATCACTCAATAAATATTTTCTGCCACTAATTGTGATGTGAGCAGACTATGCATGATATTTTACTCTTTAGTTAGTACCCATAATTGATTGAAATTCAAAGACAAGACAGTGTGTAATTACTGCATAGAAAAGGCACACAGTAGCCAAAGCCATTTTGCTAACAAACTAACCTAAAGTTCAACTGGGATTTTCAGGATGAAAACAGATTTCTGCCACATTAATCAGAGCTTTCTTTCTTATTCTAAATCTGTTTCAGTCTATGATGTTCACTTGTCTCTACTTTGAGCTTTGATCTCAGGAGAAGATAAGGTTCTAGAAGAACTGACTGGTAGTAGAAGCTGATACTGCAAGCGCTGTCCAGTAATGGAGATGCAACACGCAGGAAGCTTGAGGGCTTGTCAGGATGGTGGGTGGGATGGGTTGGGTCTTTGGAAGGTGGAACCAAAGGGTAAGGAGTCCTCATCTGTCATTGTGAAATGACAAAATCATTAACATCTGCTTTATAGAGCAGTTGTGAGGATTCAATGAATTAATTTATACAGCACTAAGCGTAGTGCCTGGCACACATAAAATATTTATTATCTAACTGTTGAATAAATGAGTGAAATGACTTACAAATTTAGTCTTGAAAGATTTGAGGAATTAGTTATTTGGGGGAAATAGGTACGATTCTCTTAATACAGTTGTCGTCCTAATATAATAGTGGGAGCAGAAAAAATTTTAAGGACTTACAAGTAAATTATGGGCAGAAGGAAGGAGCTGCTATAAGAAGAGGTTGAAAAATAAGATTGGACCCAGGTTTACAGAACTTTCTATACATCATACTAAGTAGTTTAAACAAAGGGCAGTGAGGGAGCCACTGACAGTTTCTAGTTAATGTGATAATCTATCAAATCAAAAGTAAATTAAAAGGAGATAAAATAAAAATTTAACACATGATAGGATTTTTAAAATATCAAGTTATTTAAGGTGAAGATTAAGAAAAATATTTAAAAGCTCTCCCTGCCACAAACTGTTTTGACTATCTCATAAAACTGACACTTTGGAATAGGATCCAAATACAGATAAATAAAATTGGCCTAATATCAACAAATATGCATCAGTGCCAGATCAATTACACCCTGCAGGTCTAGAATTAATGATTATGAACTGCCAAAAATTTTCCTTGTGTTTACCCACAGCAATGATGTTAATCAAGGAAAAAAGCTTTATCTGCATATTATGTTTTCAAATTTGGTAGTCTCACAAATTTAACAATGTCTATCTTTGATGTGATACTATGCATCACAACTTAGACATTTGTTTTAAATTTCCGAAACATTAAAAATTGGATATTCACTCAAGGAGCAAACACTTTTACCTATCCTTCAACCATTTAGTGGAAGAATAGCATAGATACTCACCTGGATGGCAGTCCCAAACAGATCAAGAATAGAGAGCAAATTTTTGACTAACAAAGGGAAAACAAAAGGGTGGGGAGGGATAAATTAAGAGTATGGAATTAACTACTACACATAAAATAGATAAGAAACAAGGATTTACTATATAACCCAGAGAATTGTATTCAATATCTTATAATATCTATAATGGAAAATAATCAGAAAAAGATATATATAACCAAATTAATTTGCAGCACACCTGAAACTAATGCAATATTGTAAATCAACTGTATCTATACCTATATATAGATGCAAGATCAACTGGAGGGTAGGTGAATAGATGTGTCTTAACAGGCTCTCCTTCAAAATTTAGGAGTTATGGAAGTGTTGGGTTTCAGAAATACATGATATTCATTTGATGATGACACCATGCTATACATATGGTAAAAATTAAAGAAAATTTAAAGCTTTCAACTTTCCATAGATGGAGACCATTGATTCAAAACCTGTGGAAATGATAAAATTTTTACTTCAATTAAAAGCAATTTGAAACATTTACTGTGATGCTAAGTTTGCAAAAGTTGCAATAAAGACTATAGGAATTTGTTTTCTGACAGGAACATAGATGGTTTGGATTAAAAAGAAGTGGGGAAAATTTATGTTCACAGTTTAAGTTCTGGACCTAAAATAATTTCAGGAGGCCAGAGACAATTAGTATTCTTATTTGCAATATAACACTTGTCTAGAAGCAAAGCCATCTTTTATTCTGCTGTCTCATTCTCTTCAGTAATCTTTATGGAAGTGTTGAGGCTCTGAATGTTAAGAGCTTGGTGTTGGTACCTTCCAAAATCTGTTACCTTGAACACTCAACCCTAGTCTCAGATTACATGGAGATGTAAGGTACACTGTTGGTATGGTAGCCATTAGCTACAGAGGCTATTTAAATTTATATAAATCTACAAATTCAGTTCCTTGGTGGCACTTAGCCACATTCCACATGCTACTGGTTTGGGCAGCATAAATATAGAACATTTGCTCTGATCACAGAAAGATTTATTGGATATCACTGGAGAGAGAATGAGATTTGACTTTAATAATAAATGATTCAAAGCATGTTAAATGAAGAATATAGTCTTCCATGTTTTTCTCTTATGACTAACACATAGGTAATCAAAAAGTTCTGTTACAAGGCTGTTTTTTTGATTTTGCTGTCTCTTTAAGACAGATATGGGAGGCCTGGTGGCTCAGATGGTAAAGACTCTATCACCTGAGCACTGTAGTACTCTTACTTTTTCAGTCATAATATCATTAAGGGAAGGGGTTAGTGAATTATGTCATAAAGACACTATTTTTCTCCCTTAATTATATTATTTTGCATTCAGATTGAAACTATGTCACACCATGGTTTGAAACTGTCACTCGTTCTTTGTCTTTGGACTTAGTTGTGCCATTTGCTCAATCTCAAAATGAGTCAAATGGTTTCAAGAAAAGAAAGATATACACTGTTTTCTATCTTCTAATGGTTTTACTACCCTGGCTATGAGGAATGAAAATGTAATCACCAAAGTTCCATAATGCCATACAAAGAAGTTAATTATAACAAGAAGCCTAGCACATCTCTAAGTAGGTATCAAAAAATTTCAGTTCTAACACAGGACTAATTTAGGAAGAACTAAGCAAATGAAGGAGAAGACAATGGCACCCCACTCCAGTACTCTTGCCTGGAAAATCCCATGGATGGAGGAGCCTAGTAGGCTGCAGTCCATGGGGTCGCTAAGAGTCAGACACGACTGAGCGACTTCACTTTCACTTTCCACTTTTTGGCATTGCAGAAGGAAATGGCAACCCACTCCAGTGTTCTTGCCTGGAGAATCCCAGGGATGGGGGAGCCTGGTGGGCTGCCGTCTGTGGGGTCGCACAGAGTTGGACACGACTGAAGTGACTTAGCTTAGCAAGCAAATGAAGGGGTTTTTGTTGCATTTGTGAGTCTAATAATACGTATTATCAATTCATGATTTAAAACAAAATCTCTTTATGGTTCATGCATGTACATCTTTACTCTTCATTACATCAGAGTGTTTACCACCAATGACATACACCAGGCTGTAATAACAAATTTGAAATCTCAGTATCTAAAAAGCACACAGGGACTTTCCCCCCCCTCCCCCATCACTCTTGAACATGTGCATTGAAGGTCAGCTAAAGACTCTGTTCTTCATTTTCTTTAACCTCATGATCTTTGCTGTTGGATTGGCTCCTGTCTATTTTGGTAGCAGAGAGAAAGAGAACCTTGCAAAGCAGTCTTGGGCTATTAAAGCTCCTCTCCAGAAGTCACATAGCACCTTTCACCTACATTTCATTGGCCAAAGCAAGTCACATGGCTAAACCTAATTTCAAGTTAGCAGGGAAGTGCAGTCCCATTATGTGCTGAGGACAGAGAGTTAGAATATTTATGAACATCCAGAATGTCTATCACAGAGGGGAGATGCAGCATTTTAGGCAATATTTCTTTATACAACTTTGTATAAAAAATAAGAGAGAGAGAAGATAGCAAACTACTTAGCTTACAGAAGACAATCCAAAAAAGAAAAAGATAAAATTGTAGAAAGTGAACAGAGAAACTATTAATGTCTCTCTTTTAGGGAGATAATGAATAATAGGAGGTTGGGGTGTGAAGCTCTCGAATTATGAAGGTATCTTTTCATTATGATGACTGCTTTAGGAACAAGTCTATCTCTCTTTCTTGCCTCTGGATCACAGAGACAATTCCATAGGCTGACGTATGCCTTTCATCATTTCTGTCTCGTCTTTCTGAGATGCCGCCTCATTGGTCTGTTTCATTCAGCCTCTCTGTCCTTATAATTTTGTTGCTTTCTAAAGTGACAAAAATCTTCCAGCAAACAAAAGCCCAGGTCCAGATGGTTTCACAGCTGAATTCTACCAAAAATTTAGAGAAGAGCTAACACCTATCCTGCTCAAACTCTTCCAGAAAATTGCAGAGGATGGTAAACTTCCAAACTCATTCTATGAGGCCACCATCACCCTAATACCAAAACCTGACAAAGATCCCACACACAAAAAAAGAAAACTACAGGCCAATATCACTGATGAACATAGATGCAAAAATTCTTAACAAAATTCTAGCAATCAGAATCCAACAACACATTAAAAAGATCATACACCAGGACCAAGTGGGCTTTATCCCAGGGATGCAAGGATTCTTCAATATCCGCAAATCAATCAATGTAATACACCACATTAACAAATTGAAAAATAAAAACCATATGATTATCTCAATAGATGCAGAGAAAGCCTTTGACAAAATTCAACATCCATTTATGATAAAAACTCTCCAGAAAGCGGGAATAGAAGGAACATACCTCAACATAATAAAAGCTATATATGATAAACCCACAGCAAACATTATCCTCAATGGTGAAAAATTGAAAGCATTTCCTCTAAAGTCAGGAACAAGACAAGGGTGCCCACTTTCACCATTACTATTCAACATAGTTTTGGAAGTTTTGGCTACAGCAATCAGAGCAGAAAAAGAAATAAAAGGAATCCAAATTGGAAAAGAAGAAGTAAAGCTCTCACTGTTTGCAGATGACATGATCCTCTACATAGAAAACCCTAAAGACTCCACCAGAAAATTACTAGAACTAATCAATGACTATAGTAAAGTTGCAGGATATAAAATCAACACACAGAAATCCCTTGCATTCCTATACACTAATAATGAGCAAACAGAAAAAGAAATTAAGGAAACAATTCCATTCACCATTGCAATGGAAAGAATAAAATACTTAGGAATATATCTACCTAAAGAATCTAAAGACCTATATATAGAAAACTATAAAACACTGGTGAAAGAAATCAAAGAGGACACTAACAGATGGAGAAATATACCATGTTCATGGATTGGAAGAATCAATGTAGTGAAAATGACTATACTACCCAAAGCAATCTATAGATTCAATGCAATCCCTATCAAGCTACCAACAGCATTCTTCACAGAGCTAGAACAAATAATTTCACAATTTGTATGGAAAAACAAAAAACCTCGAATAGCCAAAGTGATCTTGAGAAAGAAGAATGGAACTGTAGGAATCAACCTACCTGACTTCAGGCTCTACTACAAAGCCACAGTCATCAAGACAGTATGGTACTGGCACAAAGACAGAAATATAGATCAATGGAACAAAATAGAAAGCCCAGAGATTAATCCACGCATGTATGGACACCTTATCTTTGACAAAGGAGGCAAGAATATATAATGGATTAAAGACAATCTCTTTAACAAGTGGTGCTGGGAAATCTGGTCAACCACTTGTAAAAGAATGAAACTAGAACACTTTCTAACACCATACACAAAAATAAACTCAAAATGGATTAAAGATCTAAACGTAAGACCAGAAACTATAAAATTCCTAGAGGAGAACATAGGCAAAACACTCTCTGACATACATCACAGCAGGATCCTCTATGACCCACCTCCCAGAATATTGGAAATAAAAGCAAAAATAAACAAATGGGACCTAATTAACCTTAAAAGCTTCTGCACATCAAAGGAAACTATTAGCAAGGTGAAAAGACAGCCTTCAGAATGGGAGAAGATAATAGCGAATGAAGCAACTGACAAACAACTAATCTCGAGAATATACAAGCAACTCCTTCAGCTCAACTCCAGAAAAATAAATGACCCAATCAAAAAATGGGCCAAAGAACTAAATAGACATTTCTCCAAAGAAGACATACAGATGGCTAACAAACACATGAAAAGATGCTCAACATCACTCATTATCAGAGAAATGCAAATCAAAACCACTATGAGGTACCATTTCACACCAGTCAGAATGGCTGCGATCCAAAAGTCTACAAATAATAAATGCTGGAGAAGGTGTGGAGAAAAGGGAACCCTCTCACACTGTTGGTGGGAATGCAAACTAGTACAGCCACTATGGAGAACAGTGTGGAGATTCCTTAAAAAACTGGAAATAGAACTGCCTTATGATCCAGCAATCCCACTGCTGGGCATACACACTGAGGAAACCAGAAGGGAAAGAGACACGTGTACCCCAATGTTCATCGCAGCACTGTTTATAATAGCCAGGACATGGAAGCAACCTAGATGTCCATCAGCAGATGAATGGATAAGAAAGCAGTGGTACAAATACACAATGGAGTATTGCTCAGCCATTAAAAAGAATACATTTGAATCAGTTCTAATGAGGTGGATGAAACTGGAGCCTATTATACAGAGTGAAGTAAGCCAGAAAGAAAAACACCAATACAGTATACTAACGCATATATATGGAATTTAGAAAGATGGTAACAATAACCCTGTGTACGAGACAGCAAAAGAGACACTGATGTATAGAACAGTCTTATGGACTCTGTGGGAGAGGGAGAGGGTGGGAAGATTTGGGAGAATGGCATTGAAACATGTAAAATATCATGTATGAAACGAGTTGCCAGTCCAGGTTCGATGCACGATACTGGATGCTTGGGGCTGGTGCACTGGGACGACCCAGAGGGATGGAATGGGGAGGGAGGAGGGAGGAGGGTTCAGGATGGGGAACACATGTATACCTGTGGCAGATTCATTTTGATATTTGGCAAAACTAATACAATTATGTAAAGTTTAAAAAATAAAATAAAATTAAAATAAATAAATAAATAAAAAATAAAACTAAAGACTGTGATGCTGGGAGGGATTGGGGGCAGGAGGAGAAGGTGACGACAGAGGATGAGACGGCTGGATGGCGTCACTGACTCGATGGACGTGAGTCTGAGTGAACTCTGGGAGTTGGTGATGGACAGGGAGGCCTGGCGTGCTGCGATTCATGGGGGCGCAAAGAGTCGGACACGACTGAGCGACTGAATTGAACTGAACTGAAAGGTTCAATAAAAGAGAACAGGTTAAAGAAAAAAAAAAAGATAAAAAAAAAAAAAAAAAACTGAGAACCCTTGAAAAAAAAAATAAAATAAAGTGAACAGTTAACTGAGTAATTTAACCAAGAGTGGCATCAGTTTTTAAACAATAACCATTTGGTCTAACGAAATTACTTAAGTGGAAAAGACTGGTCTAAACTTTTCCATTTCCACCCTCCAAATATCTGACCCTGGGTGTCATTTATAACTAGTGTTTCTATTGACAGGTCTTACATTTAAATCTAACATATTTTTATTTCTCTCTCCCTTGGTATATCTTTATAACCGTGTTTTATTATGGAGAAATTTAAGGTTACAAACTCACTTTGGCTTTACATTTTTCACACTGACACTTTGGGAAGAGTTATATTCTACTCAAGGAATATAACTCTTGAAATCCCCTCTTTAATTCGATACTTAACTGGCTCCTGCACTTTCAGGAACATTTGCACAAATGCTGAAATATAATAAGATGGCATTGTTGATGCTCCCAGAGGCAAAGCATCTTCAAATAAAGCATTCCAGACTGATGCAACATCAATCCTACATTTCACTATTACTGTGATAAATGGTTCCCCTGACCCTGTGCCTTCTATCAATCTTTGATTCTGAAGATGGAATCAGAGCAATCAGATTTATCATTGGACATTTAATTAATTACAGAGCCCTTCAACATGCTATTCATGAACAAATATAAGTCATTTTTAACCTACCATAGAAAATTATAGTCTCTGGTATGGATCACAAATTAGATTAAGAGTACTTTGTCGCACATTATATGGTTCATAAATAGATTGTTCTGTGCTTTTCTTTCTCTAATTCACTTTATAATATCCAGTGGGAAAATATTTATCTAAGTGTAAGTTCTCATGATGAACTGGAAAATATTTTGTTCTTTAAATATTCAGAAACTAGTTTAAGTATATATCAGGAAAAATTGGTATCCTATACTATTGAAAAATATCAAATTGGACAGAACTCCATAAAACTTCCCATAAAATGTTATATTTATCTTCAGGGGTGTTTACATTCAAGTACTGATTCTCCATAAACTGATCACCTTAATGTAACTTACTTAAATGCTAAAATGTTAGCATTATTTCTTAGATGTCTAAGATTTACAGATAAAATTTGGTTCAGCTTATGTTTTATCTTTCTATATAGACAGTTAGAATATGGAAATGAAAGAGTCATTTTTGGAGTCATTTTTGACTCCAAAGCTGGAAACAAATATAAGATGAATTCCTTAGATCCTATCATAAAGATGAATAAAGCAGATCTTTACATTATTTTTAATTATATCTTGCATCAGTAAAGTGTGCTCTTGCTACTTTTTGCCTTTCATTTTGAATGCTTATTCAAGGAGTAAAATTTATCTAAAATATATGTTGAAATGAGACCATCTTTTACTCTTTCTTTTTTACAAAGAATTACTGAGGTAAGATTAGTTAGTAATTTTTATTTTGTTATCAGAAAGAAGAAATGGCAGGAGAGAAAATGTCCAGGAATATGGTTCTGTTGCCTAAGTAGAAGAGTAGCTGCTTGGGTGGGTCCTAGGAGTGAATGCCCGAGGCATGCCCCTGCTATCATAATTCAGTCACTTATTTTTTTATTTGAGGATCTTTAAAAGGCAAATAATCTTAGTATTATGTGTGATTTAATTGTTTAGGCTTTTCTTAGTGATAAGAGAAGGCCTTAGTGATATGAAAGTGCTGGATGCTGGAGATGAGCATTTGGTCAAGGATATTGGAAAATCATTACAAAAGCGGAATAAGTCTTTTTCCACAAGACCTTGTGATTTCACTTTTCTTTCCCACTAGAGTCAGTTCTGCCTATGATAAGTTTGTGCAAGAAATGGAGAGATGATATCCTATCAAAATGACTCTTCCTTCAAATTATAATAGATCACCAAACAAAAATTACAGAAATTTAGTGTATTAGATACAGTTGTGAGAATATATATGCTGTCTGTACTTTTATGTCTGCACTTTTTTATGGAGTTTGTAGACTAGTTGTGGGGTCAATCAGTTTTAATTCAAGGTAATATAAAAATTAATCAAAATGGAATAAATGCTACAAAAGAAAATATAAGCTATTATAAGAATATGTAGTGCTATCAAGGGCAGCACATATGAGACCATATGGTAGGGACTCAGGGAAAACTGTCACACAGTTTAACTTTTGTACTCAAGCTGCTTGTGTTTTCTTTACAGGATCTTGACATAACTAAGAAACATTGCATATGTAAAGAGTTGAAATAATATATGGATTTAGTTCTTCAGAGTTTTGTGATATAAATATGTGATGCTCCCATTTGACCTTTTCTTTTGATTCTTCCTGCCAACTACCTTGCCCACCACATATCTGAATTATTGCATCAGCTTCCCACCTCCAATCTCTCACTGCTTCTGTCTACCCCACACATAGCTGTTTGGTGATGTCTTCATAAAACCAGTTGTATATTGCATTTTTATGTATTTTTTAGCTTTCTAACACTAATCCAATTGAGTTCTATTCAAGCTCAATAATATTTATTAGACATTGCTGAAAATCCTACATTATCTTCCTGCTGCTGCTGCTGCTAAGTCGCTTCAGTCATGTCCGACTCTGTGCGACCCCATAGACGGCAGCCCATCAGGCTCCCCCGTCCCTGGGATTCTCAAGGCAAGAACACTGAAGTGGGTTGCCATTTCCTTCTCCAATGCATGAAAGTGAAGAGTGAAAGTGAAGTCACTCAGTCATGTCTGACTCTTAGCGACCCCATGGACTGCAGCCTACCAGGCTCCTCTGTCCATGGCATTTTCCAGGCAAGAGTACTGGAGTGGGGTGCCATTGCCTTCTCCTGTTCTCTATAATATGAAATGCAGTCCTCAGTCTGGCCTACAGGTGTCCTCCTAATGTGACCTCAATCTACTTTTCTTATCTTTTCACTCCTTTATTCCTACAAAAGTCATCCCCTATTATCAAGCCAATCTATTCAGAATGCCCTTTACTAGCTTAGATCTTTTTTTAACAAGTAAAGATTTCCCCACTATTCTCTGTTTAGGTAAATCTTAGTCTTGCAGCTTTCACCCAAAATAAGCTTTGCTTCCTATAAACTATATAATATTATCTTTTGAAATAGTTTGATAGTGAAAGCACATATACAGACATACACACACACACACACATATGTCCTTATGCTTATATGTTAATATATATGTAGATAGATAATACATAGATAATCGATAATTAGGGCTTTGAAAGTGAACACTTTACTTTTGTAAACTCTATTGTTTTATGCATGTTTTTCTTAAGAATTTGCTAATTGATGCATATGTGATAATAGAGAGGAAAGGAAGTGCAATTAACAACTATTTGATTTTAGAGTCACATTTCAAACTACCTGTATAATAAAGGGATTTTCTTGTTTGTTTGTTTTAGTTTTCTTCCAATTCAGTTCCCAAAATTGGTTGTCAGTGAGGTACTTTGGCTTGATTTTAGTGAAGTAGTGAAGTAGTAAATGTCACTCAGTGATTTTCACTAGGAGGGAAGCTTGATTTTAGTACCCACCAAATGGCTTAGGTAAAAAAGAATAAACTATAATTACAGCGTTTAGAAATAAGACTTTCATTCTATAATCCGGTGTACTGTGGAGTTTGCTGGAATTGTCATAATTAGTATATTTTAATATTGTTAGTAGCGTGAAATTTTTTCATTAAGTCTATTGACCTCATGCTAAGAAAGAAATTATTTTAAATAAATAAAAATGTATCTACTATCCATCAAAAACTCTTGTATTTTACACTAGGGGGCCTTATTTTCCTCAAAATCTGCAGGATATCTGGCATAAAGGAAATAAAACTCTAATTTACTGACAAGTGTGTAAGAAAGGCAGGAGTGAGGGAAAACTGGTCTTGGGAATACTTTTATTAGTCTAAGTTTATTATTAGTCTACTTTATTAATGTCTATACTATGTTCTGAAAATGGTAAATCTGAATCCACTTTCCAAATCTACTAAATCTGGGTGAATTTATTTAGTTTTTGAATTTTTAGACTTAGATACGATGGTAGTTGATATGTCATTCAGCTGTCAAATACTAAATTGCCTCAGAGTTGACTGACTTCCAGTGGAACTCAGAACTCCTATGAAAGTAAAATGTGATTCAGAATATTTAGATGCCTCTGACTACAGTTGATTTTCTGTTGTCCAAGTGGAGACATCATTTTATATAAACACCATATCAACTTATGATGTTCTCTATTAGAGAGATGGAGGCCATTATTAGTTCCTCTTCTTGTCCCAAGAGCACAATTTAATCTGATTTCATAGGAAAATACATAAATCAGATCAGATCAGATCAGTCACTCAGTCCTGTCCGACTCTTTGCGACCCCATGAATCGCAGCACGCCAGGCCTCCCTGTCCATCACCAACTCCCGGAGTTCACTCAAACTCACGTCCATCGAGTCGATGATGCCATCCAGCCATCTCATCCTCTGCCGTCCCCTTCTCCTCCTGGCCCCAATCCCTCCCAGCATCAGAGTCTTTTCCAATGAGTCAACTCTTCGCATGAGGTGGCCAAAGTACTGGAGTTTCAGCTTTAGCATCATTCCTTCCAAAGGAATCCCAGGGCTGATCTCCTTCAGAATGGACTGGTTGGATCTCCTTGCAGTCCAAGGGACTCTCAAGAGTCTTTTCCAACACCAGAGTGTTGGAGAATACATAAATACATAAATACCTATTGTCAATTCTGGATAGACTTATCATCCACACACAGACACTTTATTCTTACATTTGCAAGGCAGCAATGGGCTTCATCTTTATCATGTTATATGATCGTTTACCAGTACAATTTAAACTGCAAATTTATAAAGGGATTCTGGGCATATATGCCATTGTTTCAGAAGTTATGAGTGTCCTTCATCTCTCTATTTTCCCTCTTCTCCCTATTCCCCACCCTTGCAATATATCCCAAATCAGAAGAGAGTCTTGGAAAGGCTTTTGAAAGAGAAAATTTTGTAATGCAAAGTCTGTCTCTTTAGCAAACACCTCTCCTTTATCTCCTGGAAACCTAATTAGATGGCATAGTCTGGCTAAGAATAGATTTTACACAATGTTGTGCTACTTCATGGCCCTTATTTTCTGACTTCCCTGCAGTCAAGTGTGGCCAGTGGCTTGTGAATAGATATGACAGCTGCCATTCCAGGTGTGGCTTTCTCAAACTTTCCATGCCACTTTCTTTTTGTAGCTTGATGTAAGGATGTCTGTAACACAACCACAAAGGGCCTGAGTCTCGGAATTACTGTCTGAGTCTCCGTCTTCTGATCAGCAACACTCCTTCAAACTTTGTATGAGCTGAAATCATTCATTTATGTAAGTCTTGTGACTTGAGGGTTGATATTTATGTATCTAGTATTTCATTAAACAATATACTTTGTTACACAAAATCTAGCATCAAAATCTAAAAGATGGACACTCTTGTGAGAGAAATGATTATTTGACATAGAGATGTTTCCCTTTGAATATTTTAAATATCTTAAATATTCGCCTTTAAATACTTATTGTGTGGATTCTTAGGCATCTCTTGGAAATATAAAGATCCAAAGGTAGGGGATTTTCTCTTGAACTGAAACCAGCTTAGGGACTGAGAGGTCTGAAAGGATGGGAACTGGTGGATGAATACAATGGGGAGGAGGAAAAATAAGAAAGTTTGAAAAGCAAAGGCAATAAAGCAAAAATAAGTGGGCAAATGGTAAAAGGAGTACATCAAGGCTGTATATTGTTACCCTGCTTATTTAACTTATATGCACAGTACATCATGAGAAACGCTGGACTGAAAGAAACACAAGCTGGACTCAAGATTGCCAGGAGAAATATCAATAACCTCAGATATGCAGATGACACCACCCTTATGGCAGAAAGTGAAGAGGAACTAAAAAACCTCTTGATGAAAGTGAAAGTGGAGAGTGAAAAAGTTGGCTTAAAGCTCAACATTCAGAAAATGAAGATCATGGCATCTGGTCCCATCACTTCATGGGAAATAGATGCGAAAACAGTGGAATCAGTGCCAGACTTTATTTTTGGGGGCTCCAAAATCACTGCAGATGGTGACTGCAGCCATGAAATTAAAAGACGCTTACTCCTTGGAAGGAAAGTTATGACCAACCTAGATAGCATATTCAAAAGCAGAGACATTACTTTGCCAACAAAGGTCCATCTAGTAAAGGCTATGGTTTTTCCAGTGGTCATGTATGGATGTGAGAGTTTGACTGTGAAGAAGGCCGAGCACCAAAGACTCGATGCTTTTGAACTGTGGTGTTGGAGAAGACTCTTGAGAGTCCCTTGGACTGCAAGGAGATCCAACCAGTCCATTGTGAAGGAGATCAGCCCTGGGATTTCTTTGGAAGGAATGATGCTAAAGCTGAAACTCCAGTACTTTGGCCACCTCATGCGAAGAGTTGGCTCATTGGAAAAGACTCTGAGCCTGGAAGGGATTGGGGGCGGGAGAAGAAGGGGACGACAGAGGATGAGATGGCTGGATGGCATCACTGACTCCATGGACATGAGTCTGAGTGAACTCCTGTAGTTGGTGATGGACAGGGAGGCCTGGCATGCTGCGATTCATGGGGTCGCAAAGAGTTAGACATGACTGAGTGACTGAACTGACTGACATGAAATAAAAAGATTCTGCACAGTAAAGAAAATCATCAACTGTTTCTTACAGTCCAGCGTTTCTCATGATGTACTCTGCATATAAGTTAAATAAGCAGGGTGACATTTTCTTTACTTGAAAAGCAATCAAATCATGTATCTGATAAAGGGTTAATATATAAAGTGCATTTAAGGACTCAAACAACTCATATTAAAAAAAAAACAAAAACAAGCAATCCAATTGAAAAAAAAATGAACAAAGGACAAAACAGACATTTTTCCAGAGAAGACATAGAGATGGCCTATGGGAACATGACAGTATGTTCAATATCACTAATCATCATGGAAATACACATTTAAATGACTATGTCCATCAACAGAGGAATGAAAAAAACATGTTACACATGTATTCAATGGAATATTATTGAACCATAAAAAGGAATGAAAGAGTGCCATTTGTGAAGACATGGATAGAACTCAAGACTGTCAGAGTAAGTCAGAAAGAGAAAAACAAATGTCATACAAATATCACTTATATGTGGAATCTAGAAAAATGGTACAGATGAAATTATTTTCAAAGAAGAAACAGAGACACACACATGCAACATATTCTCCGCTCAGTCTCAGCTCACGCATCTCTTCTAGGAGCACCCAGAGAAGCCTAGATATTCTGCTGCCTAGCGTCTCCTTCGTGACAAGAATGTGATGGAGGTGGCAAGAATAACCCCTGAGTTCCAATCCTAGCTTTTCCTTTTAGCAGCAAGCTTATGAAAACCCTGGGAAAACTTATGAAACCCTAAGTCAATCCCGAGTGTTAGTTTCCTTAATACCTGCAAAATAGGTATTATAAAACATGCCTTTCCAGTTGTAGTATTGATATTTCCCTACATTAGTGCAAGATACAAAGAATGTGTTACATTAAGAGTAACTCTTCACTGCTCTGCTTTTATTAGTTGGGTACAGCAGTAGGCAACCTTTTCTGCTTCTTATTGCCTATGCTATGTATCACCCCTACTTTTTCACTTTCACTTTCCTCACTACTTCTAGATCCTATAAAATATATCATGAAAATTATAGGATGCAAGTGTAGTGAAGAATACCTGTATACAACAAAAAGGCTAGAAGAACATATGATATGTTTATAGAAGGATACCATAGATCTCTTAATTATAAAGAGAATAATCCTTTGAGATTCAGATGTGCAAGTAGTGAAGACAAGGTGTAATAATGGAGGGACCAAACCATCCTGATAGATACTGTCACCTACCCATTCTTCTCAAAGGAAAATACCTAAGATTTGTTATCTATCTAACTATGTATCTATCTGTCATCTATCTAACGTGTCTAAAGTCAACTGTGTCTTCATCCAAGGATTATTCTTGTTAATATTTTGCTATTATTCCTTCATCTATATCGTCTAGTCAAGGCTTTGGTTTTTCCAGTAGTCATGTATGGATGTGAGAGTTGGACTGTGAAGAAAGCTGAGCACCGAAGTATCGATGCTTTTGAAATGTGGTGTTGGAGAAGACTCTTGAGAATCCCTTGGACTACAAGGAGATCTAACCAGTCCATTCTAAAGGAGATCAGTTCTTGGTGTTCATTGGAAAGACTGATGCTAAAGCTGAAACTCCAATACTTTGGCCACCTGATGCAAAGAGTTGACTCATTGGAAAAGACCTTGATGCTGGGAGGGATTCGGGGCAAGAGGAGAAGGGGACAACAGAGGATGAGATGGCTGGATGGCATCACTGACTCGATGGACATGAGTTTGAGTGAACCCCAGAAGTTGGTGATGGACAAGGAGGTCTGGCCTCCTACGATTCATGGGGTTGCAGAGTTGGACACAAGTGAGCGACTGAATTGAACTGAACTGATATCTGAAATTATACAGATTTCAGATACAGCTTATAAATTATGTTTATTTCATATAAACATCTATTACAAATAAATTCTTATAAGGCCAGGTGAATAAAGTAAAAAAGAAAAAAAATAAAACTATCAGGTATAACAACAGGGAGTCACAAAGTTTTTGGTGAACTGGGAGTCCAATAATTAAAGAAAGAAAAAAGCCATGATTTGGAAAATGTCACCATGTTAGATCTTGTAGGTGTTAAAAAAAAAAAAAAAAAACAAACAGGAAATCTTAAATTTTATGGAAAATTTCCTGATTTTTAAATGCTATTTAATTTTTTTTCTGAAAACAATATGAGGACTCAACAAACTGTGTCTGAGAACCACATAGATCCTTCATACTTCCAGTTAATAGTCTCCTTTAAATGTACTTCAAAAAACATGAGTTTAATGGTGAATTATCACATAACTTTCTCATGATGTACTCTGCATGCTTCAGTTCAGTTCAGTTGCCCAGTCGTGTCTGACTCTTTGCGACTCCATGAATCACAGCTCGCCAGGCCTCCCTGTCCATCATCAACTACAGGAGTTCACTCACTCACGTCCATCGAGTCAGTGATGCCATCCAGCCATCTCATCCTCTGTCGTCCCCTTCTCCTCCTGCCCCCAATCCCTCCCAGCATCAGAGTCTTTTCCAATGAGTCAACTCTTCACATGAGCTGGCCAAAGTATTGGAGTTTTAGCTTTAGCATCATTCCTTCCTAGAAATCCCAGGACTGATCTTCAGAATGGACTGGTTGGATCTCTTTGCAGTCCAAGGGACTCTCAAGAGCCTTCTCCAACACCACAGTTCAAAAGCATCAAGTCTTCGGCGCTCAGCCTTCTTCACAGTCCAACTCTCACATCCATACATGACCACTGGAAAAACCATAGCCTTGACTAGATGGACCTTTGTTGGCAAAGTAATGTCTCTGCTTTTGAATATGCTATCTAGGTTGGTCATAACTTTCCTTCCAAGAAGTAAGCGTCTTTTAATTTCATGGCTGCAGTCACCATCTGCAGTGATTTTGGAGCCCAAAAAAACAAAGTCTGCCACTGTTTCCACTGTTTCCCCATCTATTTCCCATGAAGTGATGGGACCAGATGCCATGATCTTCATTTTCTGAATGTTGAGCTTTAAGCCAACTTTTTCACTCTCCACTTTCACTTTCATCAAGAGGCTTTTGAGTTCCTCTTCACTTTCTGCCATAAGGGTGGTGTCATCTGCATATCTGAGGTTATTGATATTTCTCCTGGCAATTTTGATTCCAGCACAGAAGAACTGATGTTTTTTAACTGTGGTGTTGGAGAAGACTCTTGAGAGTCCCTTGGAGTGCAAGGAGATCCAACCAGTCCATCCTAAGGGAGATCAATCCTGGGTGTTCATTGGAAGGACTATGTTGAAGCTGAAACTCCAATACTTTGGCCACCTGATGCAAAGAGCTGACTCATTTGAAAAGACCCTGATGCTGGGAAAGATGGAGTGCAGGAGGATAAGGGGATGACAGAGAATGAGATGGCCACATCGACTCAATGGACATGGGTTTGGGGCAACTCCAGGAGTTGATGATGGACAGGGAGGCCTGGCGTACTGTGGTTCATGGGGTAGCAAAGAGTCAGACACGAATGAGTGACTGAACTGAACTGAATCACATAACTTTATTTAATCATCACCCAATTCTTGGACATCTAGTTGTTCCATATTTTTCGTATGATAAATAGTACTTCATTAAACATCAGAATATACTTTGCTCTCAGGGATAAAGTCTTAAAAGTAAAAATTGTGGGGAAACATATAGATGCTGCTGCTGCTAAGTCACTTCAGTCGTGTCTGACTCTGTGCGACCCCAGAGACAGCAGCCCACCAGGCTCCCCTGTCCCTGGGATTCTCCAGGCAAGAACGATGGAGTGTGTTGCCATTTCCTTTTCCAATGGAGGAAAGTGAAAAGTGAAAGTGAAGTCACTCAGTCATGTCCAAATCTGTGCGACCGCATGGACTGCAGCCTACCAAGCTCCTCCGTTCATGGGATTTTCCAGGCAAGAGTACTGGAGTGGGGTGCCATTGCCTTCTCTGAAACATATAGGATATATACTGACAATTCCAGCAATGTTTTAACGATGAAGTTTCCCACTAACAAGATAAAAGAGATTATTTCAATGCCATTCTCACCAGCAACTAGCACTAAGATTTAAAAAAACAAAATGTTTTTGCTAATTTGATAAATGTAAGAAAGTAACCTTTTTTCCTGAAAAATAATAAGGATGAGACTTCTTTTAGGTGCATTCATGATTTTAATTTTTTTTTCCCTTTTAAATTGCCTATTCATGTACTTTTTTTTGCTTTTCTTCTGAAGCATTCGTGTTTTCCTTTTCAATTTGTATAGACTTTATATATACATATATATATATATATAGTAAATATTTTTTAGAGTTTTGCCTTAGCCATCAAAATGAAGTCCAAACTCCTTAGCATGATACCTAAATACCCTACATTATTAGAAGATTCTCTATCATCTCTCAGGGCTTCTCTGGTGGCTCAAACAGTAAGGGATCTTCCTGCAATGCAGGAGACCCAGGTTCAGTTCCTGGGTCAGGAAGATCCCCTGGAGGAGGGGATGGCTACCCACTCTAGTATTCTTGCCTGGGAAGTTTCATAGACAGAGGAGTTTGGCAGTCTCCAGTCCATGGCTCACAAAAGAGTCAGATACGACTGAGCAGCTAACATATACATTGCCACCTCTCAACCCTCAACTCTCCTCGTCCTTCACATTCTATTCTCCAGCCTCCCTGAAGCTTCTGTGCCGTGGCAATTTATGTTTCAGTTTTTGATTTGTGTGTTTTCTCCGTCCTCTGTCTGGTGAATTCCCCTCAGATAAAGCTACATAATATTCTCAAACATGTACAGATTTTTCTGGCAAACTAGCACTGAATTTGAGTTTTGCCAATAACTAGTTCTACCACTTAGTTTCCACTAAGCAACTTCATTTCCATTTTTAGATTTGTAAAACTGACGTAACCATTCCTCAGTGAGGTCAGGATTAAAATAGATGATATATGAAAGTATTTAGCACAACACTTGGTTTCTAGCAAGTACTTAACAAGAGCTATTATATATGACTATTTGTCCTGGATCTTCCTGCTTGAATATCTGACTATACTATAATACTTGAAAACGACTCCTTTCAAACATGACATTTTCTACTTTGTCTCTGAGAGTTTTATGTGTGTTTTAAGTTATTTGTGAGAAGCAGATAATATGATGATTCCCTGTTGTTTGACAAAATAGAATAAAACATGAAACAAATTCTAGGACTTATAAAAGAATTTCACAAGTTCTATTTCCTTCATAATTTCAGTCTTTATATTCATTTGGTATCAGTCAAAGATCTTTGTAACCTCTTGGCAGTATACTGGAGAAAATCATCACTAGCCTATGGAAGTTGCTAAGTATGATTTAGGGCTCCTCATGGCACAAGCATATTTTCACTTTTTACTAGAAATTTTCCCCAGACTTCGGCTTACTAGATGGCCCACCTGGTAAAGAATCTGACTGCAATGTGGGAGACCTGGGTTTGATCCCTGGGTTGGGAAGATCCCCTGAAGAAGGGAACAGCTATCCACTGCAGTATTCTGGCCTGGAGAATTCCATGGATTGTATAGTCCATGGGGTCACAAAGAGTTAGACATTACTGAGCAACTTTCTTTTTTTCCCCAAACTTAAGAGACTAGTATAATAATTGCTTCCAACTCCCTTGTAGCATCTGCAGGTGCTACTAGGTAGAATGTAATAATTAAAATAGACTCTGCTTTTTGACTCCTCACTGACTAGAGCAAAATAGGATTTTTATAGGATTACAGCTAGTGCTTCCAAAGGTGAGTGAGTTCACAGATGAAACATGCAGCATCAAGTGTGGAACAGTGTTACTAAAAATGAGATTTCAAAGAAAAAGGAAAGAGCTACATCACATTTCACCTCAGTGAGGCAAGGTTAGAGGGCAGTAAGCACTTGGAATACCTTTTTCTCCCTCTAGTTTAACAAGAAAAATGTAATAAGTGTTCAAATTTCCATTACAAGGTTGTCAGAGGAAAATTAATACATGACGCGCTCCAAGACACAGATTGTTCAGAATTTACCAATGCGTGAAATCAGAATTAGGCAAAATGCTAGAATCAGGAGGAAACCTGGCAAGGACTCATTTGCAACTACTGAAATGTAAATACAAATATTAACAGTTTTTAAAAGAACTTTCATTTAAGTAAAGTCTAGAGAAGGTACCCAGGCTAATTACTCTTTATTTATTGATTTTAAACACTAATAACATTTAAAAAATATTGCACTTTAAACATAAAATCTGGATTAGAATATTGTACAGAATTTATGCTGAATATGAGTTAAAGGCATCTGACTCAATGAATTTGTCTTGTAGTTTGTTTGATCAGAATTAAGAACCAGAAGTCCAAATGCATTATTTTAAAGATGGGATAGCTGTCATCTAGAAAGATGACAAATTAACTGTCAAAGGAGGCCACAGGGGAATTCTTATAGTGGATGACAATAAAATGGCTTTGGAACTTAAAAAACTGATTGTTCTGTTTTTGTCCAAAATCACAAAACTAGTTAGAGATAGAATTCATGTCTCTTAATTAATCATGTCTGCTACTAATGTTGATATATGACCAAAGATCACCAACAATAAAAATTTCTCCTTTCCTGAGTAAACAGTTTAAAAGCACCTCAGGTAAATAAAATGCACACTAAAAGCATATATTTTACCAATAGCTTTCTCTAAAACTCTTTCTTTAAATATTTCTTATCAATGATCAGATTCTTGATGAATCCTAAATTATTATTTTCTTCAGGTTTTCAACTACATTTGGCACCATTTAAGCTCTTTTCTTCTTTAAATTCTTTTATTTTGACTTCTGGAAAATGCATATATTTTCAGGACTTTTACCCTCCTTTCTTTTTCAACAGTCTCTGTTTCTTCAGTTTCCATTTTTTCAAAAAATGCAGCTATTTCTTTCAACTCTGCTCTACGCTTTGTAATCTACGTGCATTTCAGGGTATCTGGGTCAATTATGTTCAAATCTCTCAGCCGTTAACCAGAGAATTTTGAGTCCTTAATTGGTGATCAGATATTTCATGATTGAGTTCTTGTTCCCACTGTTTTCAGCAAATCACAAACAACTGATCATATTCCCATTCACAATAGCAACTCCTTCCAATTTTGTTGTCTATGTAAAAAAAATGGAATGCAACCACTTAACTCATTTTTTTTTGTCATCCCTTTATTTATTTATTAGTGACAGTAGGTGAATAATAGTCATTGTATTTGGCCCCAATTATTTTAAGAAAATGAATGACATTTACAGTGATGGTATTTTTAGCAGCTTAAAGGAAGCCAGAAGAATGGATCATGAAGATTAAGTAGGAATTTCTTGGAATAAAAGAGTAAGGATCAAACAGAGGAAGCCATATAAACAAAGAAAATGGAATCCAATGGTATACAATAAATTCAGGGAACATGAGAAATTCTGTATCATCAAAGTGTAAAGGATACATGGCTTAGAGATGAGAGACAAAGCCAGAAAAGTGGATTATTTCTTACTTCAATAATACAAATTCACATTAATTGCATTCTTCTTGAGTTCCCTGCCCCCAACCCCAACCCCGTAGCAGTTCTCATGGCCAGAATACTGTTTGTTTAATAATGAAAGGCCTCAGGATATTTCTCTGTCACATGTTTTCCACTGATCTTTTATAAATGCTACATTGCATGCTCCCCTCTGCTCATCCACACCGATGTGCCAGCATGCATATCCCACCTTAGTCTTAATCATCACCAGGTTATTCAAACCTATGTGTTCTTATCTTATATACTATTTATGTAAAAGTCTATCCATCCTCACTGTTGCAGGAACACGATGGGTTATTTCCATTTCATACACTGGATTATTTTATTTCCTGTGTCTGAAATGTCTTCTTTTCCCCTGCCAAACCAAGTTCTATCTCTCATTCGAGAACTAGAGTCCCACACGATGTCCTTGACATCTTTTTGACAACTTGTAGATGTCTTGTCAGTGTTGTTATAAGCACAGTGGAGAATTCATCCCACACACAAATTAGACTCATCTCCTCTCGGAAGATATCTAAATTGCAAGTTGAGGTAAAGCAAATTAAATAAATTATTAAGCTGGTAACTGGACTTCTAATATCACCTGACAAGTTTTATAATTACATAATCTGCCAAGTTCCCAGGAGGCCATAGCCTGTTCTAGTATGAAAAAGCTATTACACAAGTTAACACAAGCCAAGAGAAAGTTTGAATTATTATTCTCCTTTATATACTGTTTTCCTTTGAAACTGTATTCTGAGCTTGACTTATTAATTTGATTAACTAATTCAAAAAAGAAAATTTGGTTGGGTATCTACTATGAGCAAAGGCAAATACAACAAAGGCAAATAGTCTACAAATGTTAGTCTCAACGAGTTTATAGAACAGTGGCTGCTGGTGCTAAGTCACTTCAGCCATATCCGACTGTGTGCGACCCCATAGATGGCAGCCCACCAGGCTCCCCCGTCCCTGGGATTCTCCAGGCAAGAACACTGGAGTGGGTTTCCATTTCCTTCTCCAATACATTAAAGTGAAAGTGAAAGTGAAGTCGCTCAGTCATGTCCGACTCTTCGCAACCCCATGGACTGCAGCCCACCAGGCTCCTCTGTCCATGGGATTTTCCAGGCAAGAGTAGGGTGTCATTGCCTTCTCCGAGAACAGTGGAGGAAAAGATAAATAAACATTTAATGTAACATTAAAAAAAAAAAAAGCTGTTATAGCAGAAGTGTGCAGGAGGGACTTGGCTAGGAAAAGCTTTCCAGAGCGGTGAGGTCTGAGAAGAGTTTTACTGTGCACTCAACACTTTTTGGGATACCGTGGAGACTTTAAGCCAGAACAGTATTTGTAAAGTAGAAACACAAGGCCTTAAGGAAAAGTACTTCAGATTCCAATGCAGAATTTATATTGTAATGGGTTACAAACCATGTTACTGGAGCTAGTTTTCTAGCTTTGGAAACTGAGCCAATTGAAAGCTAACAAATTAGAAGGAAAAGGCATGTTGCTTAGGGCAGTATTAACATTGAGATAAAAGACAAAGATGTATAAAATACTTAACTGGAGCTAAAAAGCAAGCCAAAAACAATCAAGGACATTTTAGTAACAGAAGAGAAAATCCTGATGTTGCAGGAAGCCCCAAGAAAACAGTGCATTCATTAATTTTCTCAACAAAGCAGCAACTAAAGAAATTACTGAGTGCCTACTGGATGTGGTGGATTATTTTAAATAAAAGAGATAAAAGGTGAAAAACCCAATAAAGCGAGGTAATCCGATAACTTGGTAGAAATAATGTGATAAGTGCTATGAACAAAATATGGGCCACATATCCTGGGAGCACAGAAGAGGTGGTGATTAATTCTTCAGGTGGAGGGAGACATCACAGAGAAGGTAATTGGGAACTGCAAATTGAATGGTTTTAGTAAAGAACAAAAGTGAAGACCATCCTTGGCAGAAAGCGGAACAGAGTAAGCACAAACCAGATAGAATAAACACTCAGAAACATTAAAATACACGGACTATTTGGAGAATGGCAGTGTAGACTTGTGTAGTTATCACCTTGTGATATACTTGGCTTTGTAAGATGTCTTAAACACTTCTGGAACAAAGCAGGGTGCAATCAATGAATCAACTAAACATAAGCAGTATGTGAGTAGAGGATGCTGGCGGTAGGGCAGGTTTTTTTATGCTATTAGCTACTTGGTCATGTAGGTCAAGTGTCAAGGCCAATTTCAGTGTGCTGAGGAGAAGACTGGACTAGGAATCACAAAATGCTAGTCCTTATCTAGATGTCCAGACATCCCAGTTTTCCTGGGATGTGGGATTTTCAGTTCTATAATTGGCATAGTTCTGGGAAAACTAAGATAGTCACTGTAACACTGACATCAACTTGTCACAGTCACTTGACCTTGGAAAGGGTTTATTGGTTTCTTGTTTGCTTTGTTTCAACTCTAATCAAACTAATTAAAATAAATTTTCTGTGGAAATTCTTCTAGGTCTGTGATTCATTGTTTACAAAACTAAGAGTAAATACTCCTCTCTCTCTTTATCCATTCCCTTTTGTGATGGGACTTTGTAGTCATTTCCACTTATCTATTCCTTATTCTGAATCTGAGCTGGTTCTATGACTTGCTTTGACCAACAGAATGCAGTGAAGTGATGCTGACAACACTGAGGCTGGCTTTAAGAAACTTTGCAAGCTTTCCATTCATTCTCTTGGAACCCTGCCCACTGCTGGGCATACAAGCCTAATTAATCTGATGGAAAACAGCAGAATATGTAGGACAGAGTTAAGTCAGCACAGTTGTGCTAAACAGATGAGACAGATGGGATAAGAAATGTGTAATAAACCAACCAACATCATCAAAACTTCTGCAGGTAAGTACAGACCAATGAGGGAGCCCAGAAAAATAACCAACGAACTTGACCCCTTAAAACTGCTGAATGATAATAAATGGTTATCATTTGAAGTCATTGTGTTAGGTGTGCTTATTCTATGGACGCTTCCCAGGTGGCTCTAGTGGTAAAGAACTCACCTGCTAGTGCAAGAGACACAGGAGACATGGGTTCAATACCTAGATCAGGAAGATCCCCTGGAGGAGGAAATGGCAATGCATTCCAGTATTCTTGCCTGGAGAATCCCATGGACAGAGGAGCCTGGTGGGCTATGGTCCATAGGGTCGCAGAGTCTGGTGTAACTGAAGTGACTTAGCACGCACACACGTGCTTGTTATAGATCTAAAAGAGAACTTCTAAATTCAAGCCAAGGAAGGTACCAAAGTACACTAATCTGATATGAAATGGAATATATTTCAGGACAAAGAATTTTAAAGACCAGGGTTGGGACTAATGTTTCTTTCTTTCTTTCTAATTGAATAATAATTGCTTTACAATATTGTGTTGGTTTCTGCCATATATCAACCTGAATCAGCCATGGATATACATATGTCCCTTCCCTTTTGAACCTCCCTCTTTCCTTCCACACCATCCCACCCCTCTAGGCTATCACAGAGCACCAGATTTGAGCTCCCTGCATCATACAGCAAATTTCCACTTAACAGAGTAACTCTAAAACATAAAGAAACAGACCAATACAATACAACACAACAGCAACAACAACAAAATCTGTTGGGAATTTGGGAATCCTAGTCAGAGGAGGACTCCCTTATATGAAAAGATCATTTCCTTGGGATCCTAAAGTTCACATTTTGCAAGTATATTGCAAGTCAAGGGGTTAATGATAGATATTTGTAACTATGTAAGTATTCACTACTTCTGATGTCGTTTTTGAATATAATAAAAGATGAATACTATTGTGCTCACTTTATCACCTGATGACACATAACTTCTTTGCTTATAATAGCTATAATTCATATTCATTCTGTAATGTCCCTGGGTAACTGTACTCAAGCTTTAAAATGCTGCACTAGTCTCTCTATACTTAAATAAACACTAATGCAAATGGGCCAGAAAGACCATACACCATCTATTTGTAGAAGATGACTTTTAGCTCAGGTAGTTCATCTTATAGACTGTTGGTAATTCTGAATATGGGAAAAATGAGAGTTTTTTTTTAAAATGCTTCCCAATTAAATTTCTTTTACATTGTTCAACTCTGTCCTTTGATTTTAACTCCCAGTTTCAATTGACCTGCTACTGACTAAAATACATAGGAATGATTGAAAGAGCAATTTTGCCCCAATATAGACTGTGTATTCTGTCTCATTACATGAAAAATAAATAGCTGTTTCTAATAACATTTTGAGCCAATGCATAAATCTCTCAGTCCCAAAAAATTTAAGTAGCACTAAAATTATTATTTCTAGATAACTTTTCACCTCAAGATTTCTAAATGGTTCCAAATGAAGGAATGTTAAATCGAGACATCATCTTTCATTCCCTATACTTTATTCCTCCTTTTGATCTCAATAGTACCAAAATTGTATTTATCTCATCACATTATTCATCTGGCTGTCATTCAAGCTTTTTATGATTTCTTCTCCTTTCAGTCAATTGCCAGGAATAATGTCTTTTATTCTGTTTTTTTTTTTTTTTTCCCCCGATTTTCACTAATATTCCTCCCTATGGGAATAATGACACTCTGCATCCAGACAACCTCTTCTTTTAAACACTAACCTCCTTTATTCTTGTGGAAAAGAAATCTGATTCTCATAATATAAGTGTAGTATGGCATTTTGGGAAAGATACTTGGCTGAAATTTAGGAGAGGCAGGTTAGTGAGTTTGGGCAAATTATTTTACTCCTCTTATCCTCAGTTACATAAAATGAGGAAGTTGGACTGAATAATATCTAAGATTGCTGCCATCTTTTAGAATACCAGTTTCCTCAGAATCATGGAACATACAAAGGTTATGATGATACGGTCAGTTATACAGGTGTTTCCCACCACTGAGTAGCTTAGGGAAAAGTGAATTTCTATAATACTTCCACAGTAAAAGGAAAATAATTCACCACTTTTTTTAAAGTTAAAATTTATCAACTCCTATTTCCTGAAAGAAACAGCTTTGTGTTGAAAACGTATAAGGTGAAAAGCTGAGCCTTGGGGGAAGCTGGGTTTCTGTGCTGGGAAAAGAGCATCCTGAACACTTTGCTTTTCCCTGGCTACTTCATTTACTTCAGTAGCTTGAAGACGCTGTTCCCATTAACTGTGCAGTTTTTAGTCTGCTTTCAAATAAGAATTGCAATTATATTTACATTCTCCCTTCTCTCTCCATGTAGTTGCATGGCAGCAAAGATTTACATGGAAAATGATAGGGAATTATTGCTCTGAGTGACCAGTAAATGTTTTAGAGCAGACTCATATACTGACAGAAAATTACTTTCTAGTTAGATTAATTTTTCATAGTAGGATATGTAGCCTACATTTCAGTATAGGTGAACTCAGAAACTGGATTTAAGTCAGTAGACTGAGATAGCCCAAGAATGATATGGTAGTTGGGATTTAGAGGTTTTGGTGATTAATGAAGCTTAGGAGAGCAATTGGTCAAAGAGGACTATTATTTAAAGCCTATGGGTGGTAGAAAAATGATGGGAATAATGACGGAGCTCCAGGTAGAAGAGAGATCAGGTTTCAAGGAATGATGAGTGGGTGATGTCTACACATTAGGCAATGTCAAGAGCTCCATGTGAAAGGACCATTCCAGAGTGGAAGTGTACATCAGTCAATGTGTGAATAATGGGTGTTGAACATGAACCATGTGCTGCAGTGAGCATACTGAGTATCATATCTTGTCATTCTTGCCAAGACTGTGAAATAGATACCATTAACCTTTCCTTCTTATAAATGCAGAAAATGAGACTTACTAAGAACTTTTTTGGGACCACACAGCAAGTAAATAGTCTAGTGACTAGACTGACTGCCCAGTGCAAAACACAAACACCGGACCCAATGTTCAGAAAATCATTAAGAATTTTAATCTGGTGATAGAAAAACTCTAAACCAAGCATATAACCCTTCTACGTATGGTGCTCTGTGCACCACACAAGGAGAATGCCCATGAAGCCAGACCAATCCACCAGTAATTAATCCCAAACCTAGCATGAATGGCATTCGTGACCTCTACCTCATATTGTGGTTCCTTCTGAATAGGGAGCAGAATCATTTTCACAGAAGTTTGAGAGTTATTATGACTGGAAATAAATATATTGGCTATAGCTCTTTGCTAAAAAATTATTGAGACAAATTATCTGATGAAGTGTTTAAATATATAATCAAAGGTATATATGTAGACAAAAACTTCCTGAAGTATTTTCTGTCTTTTTCTCTCACAGGCTTGCACAGCCATCAGAAATATAGCCTGGTAATTTAAAACACAAAGACTTACATATAAACTTGGTCTGATTCTAAAGGCTAAATTATTGATTGAAGTGAAAGTGAAAGAGGAGAGTGAAAAAGTTGGCTTAAAACTCAACATTCAGAAAACTAAGATCATGGCATTTGGTCCCATCACTTGATGGCAAATAGATGGGGAAACAATGGAAACAGTGATACTTTGACCGCAGCCACGGAATTAAAAGACGCTTACTCCTTGGAAGGAAAGTTATGACCAGCCTGGACAGCATATTAAAGCAGAGACATTACTTTAACAACAAAGGTCCATCTAGTCAAAGCTATGATTTTTCCAGTAGTCATGTATGGATGTGAGAGTTGGACTATAAAGAAAGCTGAATGCCGAAGAATTGATGCTTTTGAACTGTGGTGTTGGAGAAGACTCTTGAGAGTCCCTTGGACTGCAAGGAGATCCAACCAGTCCAACCTAAAGGAGACCAGTCCTGGATGTTTATTGGAAGGACTGATGCTGAAGCTGAAACTCCAATACTTTGGCCACCTGATGTGAAGTGACTCATTGGAAAAGCCCCTGATTCTGGGAAAGATTGAAGGGGGGAGGAGAAGGGGACAACAGAGGATGAGATGGTTGGGTGGTGTCACCAATGTGATGGACATGAGTTTGAGTAGGCCCCAGGAGTTGGTGATGGACAGGGAAGCCTGGCGTGCTGCAGTCCATGGGGTCACAAAGAATCAGACACGACTGAGTGGCTGAACTAAACTAATTGATTGAGGGGGAATGTGTGCTGAAAAAGTAATACTACATTTGTCAAAACACTTCAAACATAATCTTACATGAAAAGTTCAGATAAAGCCTTTTACCTAAGATGAGTTTTTTAAAAAAAGAGAAACAAATTTGAAATTACCTATGAATATGTGTTTACATATGCAGTATGAACTGGAGAAGGCAATGGCAGCCCACTCCAGTACTCTTGCCTGGAAAGTCCCATGGATGGAGGAGCATGGTAGGCTGCAGTCCACGGGGTCGCTAAGGGTCAGACACGACTGAGCAACTTCACTTTCACTTTTCACTTTCATGCATTGGAGAAGGAAATGGCAACCCACCCCAACGTTCTTGCCTGGAGAATCCCAGGTACAGGGGAGCCTGGTGAGCTGCCGTCTATGGGGTCGCACAGAGTCGGACATGACTGAAGTGACTTAGCAGCAGTAGCAGCTTAGCAGCATGAACATCAACTATGGTATGTATGACATTGTCCTTATTCAAGCACTTCTAGATAACTAGCAAAGTAAACAGAGAGTACACTAGATGGATCCAAACACATTATGAATATTTAATAAATAAAGAAGAACTTTAGTAAGATTCCTAGATGCATCTACTCCAAAACTTATTCTGGGTTTCTGTTGGAAGCTCAGTGTAAATTAAGACAATTTGTAATTCATTGATAGTATATAGATATACTCTCTAAGTTGGAATCTTGCTTTTTATTTCATATCCTCTAAGTTTATTAGTTCTTCCTGGAATAGTCTCATCTAACAGGCAAATTGGAGAAATCACACTACAATATGGATGCTTTGCTAAAATATTTGGGTCACTGAAATGAAAGTATTTTATATTTGCTTAACTTCACTAATTTTAAATACATTTACCAAGAGAGATTTAAATAAAAATTGGTTTCCAAATATAAATCTTGACACACAATAATACTTCTATTTATGCAAGATGTGTATAAATTTTCATAAAAATAGGTTGTCAAAAATGAAGCCAAATGATGAAAACAAGGGTTTTCTCTTGTCTCTCTCTCTCTCTGTTTCATCCCCCTTCTCTTCCTCTCTCTCTCTCTCACTCTCCCTCTCTCTCTTTGTAGCTCTCTTTGGTGCAGATTGTGGGGAAGCTGGAGGTGAGGGACACTCCTTATTAGAGACATGCACCAGAACCAGGAACACAGTTATCACCTTGCCTTCTTCCCAAAACATCATGAAACGTTTACTCCAATGATTAAGAGAATAACTATGCCTCAAACATTTCCTATAACTAAATGTAAATGTCAACATCCTTAAAGATAGATTGACTCTATATAAATCAAGGATCATGCACAAGAAGACACATAATGAGATGCAGAAGTGGAGAAAGGTTCTAGTCTAAATAGGAGCACACTAGAGTTAGGTTCAAAACCAGAGTTATTAATGGTTCTGAATCTGCCCAATCCAGGAAGACAGCTCAGTTCTGTCTCTTGGAGGACTGGCTCCCCTATCATTTTTACTCCTTTTTACTTGAGGGGTACCTGCCTCTCTCATTGCCCGATATAACCAAATAATTAATCCTCATTATATGATGAAAGACTAAGTACATCTGATTTCATGTAAACAAAGGGATCTGACACAAGGTATGAGTAAACTGCATAATTTGAACTAATTAATACAAACTGGAAAGTAAAACTTTGTTCAGTTCACCATGTTAAGGGGAAATGCTAATGCTGTGGTTTTCAAACCTTCCTCTTATGAAAATCACCTGTGCCCTAATAAAAATTCTAAATCATGGAGAATCACCCCATTTCAACTATGTAAGAATTTCCAGGGGAGGTGATCTATTTATCTGTATTCCTGATAAGATTCATTTATAATCCTTATGCCCCTTCGTGGATCACAGCCTTGTTGTGGTGAAGGGGCTTGTGTAACTCAATGAAGCTATGAGCCATGCTATGCAGGGTTGCTGAAGACAGAAGGGTGGTAGTGAAGTTCTGACAAAACGTGGTCCAGTGGAGAAGCAAATGGCAATCCACTCCAGTACTCTTGTCTGGAGAACCCCATGGACACTATGAAAAGAAAAAAGATGCAACGCCAGAAGATGAGTGCCCTAGATTGAAAGGTGCCCAATATGCTACTGGGGAAGAGCGAAGGGCAATTACGAGTAGCTCCAAAAAGAATGAAGCATCTGGAACAAGGCAGGAGTGACACAGCTGTGGATGTGTGGATCACAATAGACCATAGAAAATTCTTAAGGATATGGGAGTACTGGACTACTAGACCACCTTACCTGTCTCCTGAGAAACCTGTATGTAAGTAAAGAAGCAACAGTTAGAACTGGACATGAAACAACGAACTGGTTCAAAACTGGGAAAGGAGTATGTCAAGGCTATATATTGTCACCCTGCTTATTTAACTTCTATGCAAAATATATCATGGTAAATGCCAGGCTGGATGAATCACAAGCTGGTGTCAAGACTGCCAGGAGGAATATCAACAACAGCAGATGTGCAGAAGATACCACTCTAATAGCAGAAAGTGGAGAGGAACTAAAGGTCCTCTTGAAGAGGGTGAAAGAGGAGAGTGAAAAATCTTGCTTAAAACTGAACATTCTAAAAACTAAGATCATGGAATCTAGTCCTATCACTTCATGGCAAATACAAGGGGGAAACGTGGAAGCAATGAAGATTTACTTTTCTTGGGCTCCAAAATCATGGTGGAAAATGACTGCAGTCATGAAATTAAAAGATGCTTGCTCCTTGGAGGGAAGGCTACCTAGACAACATTTTTAAGAAGAGAAACATCGATTTGTTAAAAACAAACAAACAAACAAAAAAAAAACTCCTATAATCAAAGCTATGTTTTTTTTTTTTTTCCAGTAGTTATGTATGGATATGAGAGCAAGACTATGAAAAAAGCTGAGTACTGAACAACTGATGCTTTCAAATTGTGGCGCAGAAGACCATTTAGAGTCCCTTGGATTGCAAGGAGAACAAACACACCAAGCCTAAAGGAAATCAACCTCGAATATTCATTGGAAGGACTGTTGCTGAATCTGAAACTTCAATACTTTGGTCACCTGATGCAAAGAGCTTACTCACTGGAAAAGACCTGATGCTGAGAAATATTGAAGGCAAGAGGAGAAGGGGTGGCCGAGGATGAGATGGTTAGATAGCATCACTGACTCAATGGACATGAATGTGAGCAAGCTCTAAGAGACAGTGGAAGTCAGAGGAGCCTGATATGCTACAGTCCATGGGTTCACAGAGTCAGACGTGAGTTAGTGACTGAACAACAACAACGATAACCCTTATGACATAATGAAAAAAAAAAAAATCTTGAGCAATGATCATGAGATCCTCATTGTGCCCCCAAACTCAAGTTACTGTTATCAGACTGCAGAAAGAATTAGAAAACCCAGACTTTTTTTATATATATATATACATATATCTACTTTCATAAAAGACATAATTTAAAGAATTGTGCACACTTAAAAGCCCACAGCTTTCAGAAGTCATTAACAAACACAAGCTATAGTTTGGAAAAAACCTGAGGGAACACAGGGCTGCCAGTGACTAGAACAATTCTGTAAGACCTCAACCAGGGACATTCCTATTTTCCTATGAATCACCATGACTTTGGATAAAACCTGCAGTGCCAGCAAATATGTAGGACTCAACTCAAAGATGGTCCCTGGTTGAGAAGGAGGCAGATACTGTATGTCATTGCTGAAGAGGCTCATACACATGTAAATGACTCATAAATGAGGCAGAAGGATTGGACTGAGCCTCTTCCTTCAAACCTAACTGTGTACCCCAAGAACCCTTCTTGATGGAAGAAGCTTAATGTGTAAGTATCATAATGACATTTACAGCCTATACCTTAAGGAACACATCTTGGTTCAGTTTCTTTTAAGCATCAGGACCCCTAGTCTACTTCCAGAGAAAGAAATTTGGCTGCATTAAAATCTGATACACAGGTGCAGGCATGCATGCTGGCCCCCTGGCCCCTCCTCCCATGACACACATACACACACAGAGGACAATGACATAAAATTTTAAGTGCTGGTCTCAGTATGGGGGAAAATCACAGCCCAATTCCACACACATGATTTATATAGATATAACAGCTCTAATGTGGTATGCCACCCACTAAATTTTTAAAACAATTTTATAAAAGTGTTTAAAACCAGATAGGGACAGTTTGGAGAGCATAGCTATATCAAAGTGTTTAGTTAAAATGATTTACCTGTGGGTTTTAAACAGCATTAAGTGGTTTGTGAAAAGCATTCTGATTTGTGCTTAATATGGATGGTGCTTAAAAGTCTGGGCACTGGAAAGGTACACCCCTAGAGACACATTCACCAGGAAAATGTGGGCCTTAAATACACTGGGTGTTTGCTTCCAAGACTGTTTTTCTGACTATTAGCTTTTAAACCACCCACAGAGGCTTTGTAGATGCTTCACTGGGTAAATGAGGTAGAGATGAGAAAGCTCACACCTCATGGCTTCTACTTTTAATTTAGTGATAGTCAGGAAAACTGGGTTGACTACAAAATCAGATTTTAAGCTAGCAGAAAAGAAGCTATCTTGGAAATCCAACTCCATCGATTTAATTTTCTTAAATTAAATAAACAAAGGGAACTGACCCTTCTTCTTATACCTTGCTAATTTAATTACATGCTATTTTAATTTTATAATATGAGAGGAGTCTCAGATCTTTGTGAATATATAAATACTTATAATACTATCACTTCCTTTATTATAATACATTTCTTCAAAGAAATTCAGTGTTATATGATGCTGTATCCTCTAATCTTCATAATATCCTTAATAATTTAGCTTGAAATATTACCATGTTCACTACATTTAAGAGGCTAGGCCATGGAGTCATATAAGGTAAGACTTCAGAGGATCTGTGCACCTGTATTGTTTCACCAGATTTATTTAAAGGCATTGATTGGTTTCTACACTGTGCAGAGCACCATGCTGGACTCTGAGGTTACAGAATAAAAGACCAACACAGCTCCTGTGTCCCAGAGATTCTATTCCAGGGAAAGAGACAGCTAACTATTCAGTACATAAAAAATAAACAAAATTATTTCAGAATGTAATAAGTGATTTGAAGAGTGCAAGATGAGGTGAAATGAGAGGGATAATTGAGACGGAGGTTCCATTACAGACAGAGGTGAAGTATGCCTCTGAAAAGGTAACATTCAACCCAAGACCTAGATATCCAGAGGAAGACAAGAGTGTTAACACCCTGGGGCAAATAGTGTCAAACTGAGGAAACAGGAGATGCCTTCCTCTGAGACAGGAATGAGTAGTATGTGTGTAGACCAGAAAGGACAGTGAGGCTAGGCCTTTTTGAGCAAGTGAATGGGAGTAGTGATATGAAGAGAAGGAAGACAGCAGTGAACTCATCTAGGTCTCACCTGACATGTATGAGGTTTTATGCTTATTCAAAGCCAAAGAGGAGGGAACATTCAGTTCAGTTTAGTTCAGTCGCTCAGTCGTGTCCGACTCTTTGCGACCCCATGAATTGCAGCACGCCAGGCCTCCCTGTCCATCACCAACTCCCAGAGTTCACCCAGACTCACGTCCATCGAGTTGGTGATGCCATCCAGCCATCTCATCCTCTGTCGTCCCCTTCTCCTCCTGCCCCCAATCCCTCCCAGCATCAGAGTCTTTTCCAATGAGTCAACTCTTCACATGAGGTGGCCAAAGTACTGGAGTTTCAGCTTTAGCATCATTCCTTCCAAAGAAATCCCAGGGCTGATCTCCTTCCGAATGGACTGGTTGGATCTCCTTGCAGTCCAAGGGACTCTCAAGAGTCTTCTCCAACACCACAGTTCAAAAGCATCAATTCTTCTGTGCTCAGCCTTCTTCACAGTCCAACTCTCACATCCATACATGACCACAGGAAAAACCATAGCCTGGACTAGACAGACCTTTGTTGGCAAAGTAATGTCTCTGCTTTTGAATATGCTATCTAGGTTGGTCATAACTTTCCTTCCAAGGAGTAAGTGTCTTTTAATTTCATGGAGGGAACATTGAAAAGTTTCAAATAGTAAGCTGACATGATTCAAGTTGTGCTTTAAATGAAAACTCTGATTGCTGGGAGGAGAATGCTAGAACAAAGGTGGATAAAGACCAGCCAGTTCAGGTAGTATCAATTGATTGTATAGGCTAGATAATGTAGAGAGGATTATGAGCATAGCTGGGGAGATAAAACTACTTTGAGCAGTTTGAAAGATTTTATTTCTGTTGCATGAAATGGTTAATGATTCATCACAGAAATTAAAAAAAATAGTGGATAAATTAAAGACAAACAAAATTAATTAATTCATTTTCATTTTTATTTTTAAAGATGAAATTCAAAGATAAAATGTGAGGATCCATTTGCTCCCAACACCTAAGGATAAGGCCTGCCCTCCCTAACATGACCAATAAGGCTGATGGTTGCTATTTACTGAGCATCTTCCAGTGCTAAACACTGCTTAATAAGAAAAACAGATAAAAGGATTCCAAATTTAAAAGGAAGAATTAAAACTGCCACTATTTGCAGAAGACATGACACTACTCACAGAAAATCCTAAAAATGCTGCCAGAAAACTACTAGAGCTTATCAATGAATTCAGTAATGTTTCAGGGTACAAAATTAATATACAGAAATTTTATGCAGTTCATACACTAACAATGAACCCTCAGAAAAAGAAATTAAGGAAGCAATCCCATGTACCATTGTATCAAAAAGAATAAAATACCTAGGAATGAATCTACCTAAGAAGGCAAAGACCTGTACTCAGAAAATTATGGTAACTCTCCTACTTTTAGCTGCAAACTTTCAAAGATGCAAATATGGGTTAACATATCCAATCACATAAGTTATTTCAAATGTCTGGCGTATACTGGCATGTCCATGCATCCTCTACAAGTGGTTGTGCTTTTGTGTATTAATACTTTGCAGTATAGTACTGTGGAAAGTAGTATAGTATCTTTATTTCAAGCCCAGTTGTCTAGAAGAAAGTATAAAAGCAGCAGTGATGTAGCTAGTAGTACTGCAATTTTCAAATACCACTGTACTATACAATTTAAAAATGTTTTCTTTATTGTCTGTGTTTGTTTTTATGTATTATTTTTGCCAAAACTATTATAAACCTATTACAAACCTATTGCAGTACAGTGTTATATAGCCAATTGTGTTAGTTGGGCACCTAGGCTAACTTTGCTGAACTTACAAACAAATTGGAATTACCAATGCACTCTCCGAACAGAATTCATTTGTATGTAAGGGATGAACTGTACAAGATGCTGATGGAAAAAATTAAAGATAAAGCAAACAGATGGAAAGATACACCATGTTCTTTGATTGAAAGAATCAATATTGTTAAATGACCATACTACCTAAAGAAATCTACAGAGTCAATGCAATCCCTATCATATTACCAATGGCATTCTTCACAAAACTAAAACAATAATAAAAAAATTAAATTACTATGGATACACAAAGACCCTGAAGAGCTGTGGGAAAGAATGGAGTTGAAAAAATCATGCTTTCTGAGTTCAAACTATTCTAAAAAGCTACAGTATTCAAAACAGTGTGGCACTGGCATAAAATAGACATAGAGATTAATGGAACAGGATAGAAAGCCTAGAAATAAACCCGTGCAGCTATGGTCAATTAACCTACAACAGAGGAGATAAAAATATACAATGGAGAAAGGACGGTCTCTTCAGTAAGTGTTGTTGGGAAAATTGGACAGCTTCATATAAAAGAAGAAATTAGAACATTCTCTAATACCATATACAAAAATAAACTCAAAGTGGATTAAAGACATAAATGTAAAATCAAAACTATGAAACTCTGAGAGGAAAACACAGGCAGAACACTCTTTGACATAAACTGCAGCAATATTTTCTGGATCTGTCTCCTAGAGTAATGAAAACAAAAATGGAACCTAAGTAAACTTAAAAGCTTTTGCACAGAAAAGGAAACCGTAAACTAAACAAAAAGATAGCCCTTAGAATGGGAGAAAATATTTCAAGCAGTGTGACTGACAGGGATCAATTTCAAAAATATTCAAATAGTTCATAGAGCTCAATATCAAAACCCCAAATGACTGACTCAAATACTGGGCAGAAGACCTAAATAACCAATTCTACAAAGAAGACATATAGATGGCCAACAGGCACATGGAAATATACTATCATTGCTAATTACTAGAGAAATGCAAATTAAAACTACAATAAGGTATCACCTCACATCAGTCAGAATGGCCATCATTAAGAAGTCTACAAATAATAAATGCTGGGGAGGGTGTGGAGAAAAGGGAACCCTCCTACATAGTTGGTGGGAATGTAAATTGGTGCAGCCACTATGGAAATAGTATGGAACTTCCTTAAAAAAATTAAAAAATTGCTCATATGTTAGAGCTAACATATGAGCAATCCCACTCTTGTGCATATTATATGGAAAACACAAAATAGTCTAAGTTGAAAATACACATGCAGTCTAATGTTCATAATAGCACTATTTACAATAGCCAACACATGAAAGTAACTTAAATGCTCATTGACAGATGAATGGATAAAGAAGAGATATGATACATACACACACATATATGTATATATATAAATACATAACATACACACACACAAACACACACACACACACACACACACAATGGATCATTACTTGGCCATAAAAAAGAATGAAATAATGCAAAACATCTAAATAGGAAATAAGTATTTTTTTATGCTTAATTTACTCACCAAGAACTATCATGAAATGTGAGGCCAAGGATTTCTTAAATACTGCTAGGTAGTTCAAATAGAGAAACAGGGCCCAAAGAGGCAGTCCAAAATGGTGGTCAAAAATAGTGACAAGGAGAACATACTCACATTTCTTTCTTTGACTGGATCCAAGTTCATGCTTCATTTGTATGATGTTTCCCTCTCACCCAACTCTAATTGGTCTTAGGCTCATACTTCAATTGCATGGGGAACAACCAATCAAACCCCAGGAACCACCAAAGAGGAAGCAACATAAGATATAAAGAGTGAAATCGACCAACTTCCACCAGAGTCGATACGCTCTAGTGCCTCAAGTGTGTGCTGTTTGCTTAATAAAGTCTTCCTGCTTGAATGGTCTTGGTCTGTCATTTTAATTATTTGCTATGACAAGACAAGAACCAAGAGGAAAGAACTGACCCAACTATACTATTTCAATACTTAAAAAAAAGGGTTTAAGTGGAATTTTAAGTCAAACAGTATCTTATAATAGATGTTAAAAGAAAAGCTTCAGAATATGCATATATGGACAGCCTCTCTATCTTCTGACATAATCCTGGAAAATTGATCCAAAGAAGGTTCAATCCATAGATGTAAAACCCACTGATATTCAGGGCACACTGTGCATTTTATATAAGGGTCTTGAGCATCCATGCAGAGGCCTCTGGAACCATGCCCTTCCAATACCTTAGGGAGACTGTGTTCAAAATGATTCATTCCAGCAGAGAAAACAGTTATACCAAAAAGGCAAAATTATAGGCAAACCATAGTCATTTTACATATTTTTCCCCAAAAGCATAGACAATATCATAGTCAGATTTATATTCAGACATTCTCACATTGTTTGCTCTTATTCCACTTCTAATTACTTGTTCACACACACATCTCATGATACAGAGAACATACTTGTGAAAGAAATAGCATTTATAAAGTATTAAGCAACCAATGGGTGTTTAGTAAATAATTGTTACTAGTTATCTCAGTTCAGTGACACTGCTGGTGCACACAGTGATGAAGAGTACAAATCCCTATGGGAAAATCCCAAACACAAGTCACTTGTCTCTGTAGCTGCTTTGCACAGAATCTTAAAAAGGAGTTTCTTTCAAAAGGTCCTTGAGAATATGACACTTAAAATGTTCCTCGGGCATCAGAAAAGCAAGTAGCTTTCAGAATACAGGGCCTTGGGTGTACCGTATTTTCAGAAAAGTTATCATTCATAGATTAACTAAATTATATATTTTAACTAAACATAGATTTTGAAATTAGAATAGTACTAATCCCAGAAGCATGCTGTTTGTCCTGAACAATTTCAAGGCCACCAATTCAGAAGTGATTTCTTTGATGCCCTTGTAAGTTTCTCATTTTTTGTTTTGGTATATAGAAATTCAAATACATTTATGTTGCATTTTGTAATGAGAAACCTACTTGAGCTCTCAGTTCAGTTCAGTTCATTCACTCATTTATGTTCGATTCTTTGTGACCCCATGAACCTCAGCACACCAGGCCTCCCTGTCCATCACCAACTCCCGGAGTTCACCCAAACCCATGTCTGTTGAGTCGGTAATGCCATCCAACCATCTCATCGTCTATCATCCCCTTCTCCTCCTGCCCTCAATCTTTCCCAGCACCAGAGTCTTATCAAATCAGTCAGCTCTCTGCATCAGGTGGCCAAAGTACTGGAGTTTCAGCTTCAACATCAGTCCTTCCAATGAACACCCAGGACTGATCTGCTTTAGGATGGACTGGTTGGATCTCCTTGCAGTCCAAGAGACTCTCAAGAGTCTTCTCCAACACCACAGTTCAAAAGCATCAATTCTTCGGCACTCAGCTTTCTTCATAGTCCAATTCTAACATCCATACATGACCACTGGAAAAGCCATAGCCTTGACTAGGTGGACCTTTGTGGACAAAGTAATGTCTCTGCTTTTTAATATGCTCTCTAGGTTGGTCATAACTTTCCTTTCAAGGAGTAAGCATCTTTTAATTTCAGGGCTGCAATCACCATCTGCAGTGATTTTAGAGCCCAAAACAATAAAGTTAGCCATTGTTTCCCCATCTAAAGGGCTCCCCATCTACTTGAGCTCTCTAAACAATTCAAATAATCTTCTATATATTATTTTGAACTTTCTATGCATACAATTAAAAATTTTTCCAGTAATGAAATCTTTGTTTTCACTTCCCATTTCTCTTACTTTTTCTTGCCTTCCCGTGCTGACTGGGACTCCTAGTAAATGCTGAGTTGAAATGCCTAAAGCAGAAATTCTTGCCTATTTCCCAGTCTCAAAGGGGATGCTTCTACTATTCTTAGTTTATTTATTGATTGATATCTTTAGAGGTTTAGAATCATCCCATACCTCTCCTGAGGTGCTAGAATATATTTTTTTAAATCTTAAATAGACTTATTTCATCAAATGCTTTCTCTGATATATTGAAATGACCTTATGATTTTTCTTGTATAATTTTCAATGTGGTAAAATCAACTTGATTTCCTATGTGACATCCAAAGTGCTCATGTAGTATTTTTTATATTCTGTTCTTTTTTAACTGGAGGATAATTGCTTTAAAATGTTATGTTAGTATCTGCTGTACAACATGAATCAGCCATCATTATACATATATTCCCTCCCTCTTGAGCCTCAGTCCCCTCTTCTATCCAACTACTTTGGATCCTCACAGAGAGCCAAGTTGGTCTTCCCATGTTATATAGCCACTTATTACCGGCTATTTTACACATGATAGTACACATATGTTGATGCTACTTTCTCCATTCCTCTCACTCTCTCCTTCCCACACTGTGTCTACAAGTCTTTACATCTGTGTCTCCATTCCTTCCCTACATAAAGTTCATCAATACCATTTTTCTAGATTCCATGCTGCTGCTGCTAAGTCACTTCAGTCGTGTCCGACTCTGTGAGACCCCATAGACAGCAGCCCACCAGGTTCCCCCGTCCCTGGGATTCTCCAGGCAAGAACACTAGAGTGGGTTGCCATTTCCTTCTCCAATGCATGAAAGTGAAAAATGAAAAGTGAAGTCGCTCAGTCATGTCCAACTCTGTGCGACCCCATGGACTGCCGCCTACCAGGCTCCTCCGTCTGTGGGATTTTCCAGGCAAGAGTACTGGAGTGGGGTGCCATTGCCTTCTCCGCTAGATTCCATATATATGCGTTAATATATGATATTTGGTTTTCTCTTTCTGACTTACGTCACTCTGTATAACAGGCTCCGGGTGTACCCACTTCACTAGGAATGACTCAAATTCATTGTTTTTAATGGCTGAGTCAGGCCTCTGTGGTGGCTCAGATGGTAAAGTGTCTGTCTGCAATGCGGAAGACCCAGGTTTGATCCCTGGATGGGGAAGATCCCCTGGAGAAGGAAATGGCAACCCACTCCATTATTCTTGCCTGGAAAATACCAGGACAGAGGAGCTTGGCAGGATACAGTCCATGGGGTTGTGAAGAGTCAGACATGACTGAGCGACTTCATTTTCAAAATTGCATTGTATACACCAAATCTTCATTATCCATGCATCTGTAGATGGACATCTAGGTTGTTTCCATGAATGTTCCCCATGTTTGTTTCAAATTCTGTGAATTTATATTTGCAAATATTTTGTTTAAAATTGTTGCATCTATGTATATGAGAGGGTTTGGTTTGTATTTTTACTTCTGATAGTCTCCTTGTCAGTTTCATTTAGGTTGCATTCCTTCTTTTCTATACTATGAAATGGCTGTGTAAGACTGGAATCATTGATTTTTGGTTTGGTAGAACTTTTAGGTGAAAGTATCTTGGCCTGGAGTTTGTGTGTGTGTTTACAGGGTGGGGAGTGGTGAAGGTTCTAAAATATCAATATTATCATTTGTTGGATATTTGGGCTTTTCAATCTTTCTTGAGTCAGTTTGGAAAATTATGCCTTATTTCTCTATTTCATATAAGTATACAACTTTGTTGACATTTAGTTATTCCTCATATTCTTACTATCTTTTCAATTCACCTGAAGAATTTGTGTTTATGTTTTCATTTGTCTCTTAAATTTTTGTATGTTATTTAAGTTCTGAAATACAAGATATATATGCTAAATCTACCTACTATGATTCACCTGTTTTTCATATAGAATGGTTAATTTTTTAATTTACATATTTTGAAGAAGTTATAAGAGATGTACAGATTTTAAATTGTTGTTAGCCTGATCAATTTAGGCTTTTCATATAATGACTAAGCACATTTTTCTTTTTTATAGTTTATGATACTGATGTAGATAAATAAGTATATGGAAGGTGTAGTGTTTAACTGATAGATATTTTTCTACTCTGTAACTTTCAGCTTTCCTATTTCCTTATGCTTTAAGCATATCTCTTATAAGCATATGATTATAAGATTTTATTTTAGCTCAATATTTTAGAATTCCTGATGTTTGGGTTTCTTTTGCTAATTTATTTCATTATTTCTATTTGTGTGTGTGTGTGTGTGTGTGTGTGTGTGTGTGTGTGTGTGTATATATATATATATATATATATATATATACATTCTTTTCTGCTGCTTGATTGCTTAATTTTTTTTCATTACATTTATTTCCTCAACTAGTTTGGAAACAGCAAACTTTATTTCAACCCTCTTATTCATTGTACTAGAAATTTAGACATGCTTAACTTAGCAAGGGGCTTCTCAGTTGGCTCAGTTGTAAAGAATATGCCTGCCAAGGCAGAAGAAGCAGAAGACATGGGTTTGATCCCTGGCGTGGGAAGATCCCCTGGAGGAGGGCATGGCCACTTGCTCCAATATTCTAGCTTGGAAAATCCCATGGACAGAGGACTCTGGCAGGCTACAATCCACGGAGACCCCAAAGAGTCAGACATGACTTAGCAGCTGAGTAGGCAAAACTTAGCAAATTCTAAAATTAATCAATATATTCACTTATTTTCAAATAAGTCAAGCATTTTGGAACAGAAATTTTGAGCTTTTAATTTTTTTCTTGCTTTGTAACATTAAAAATTATTATTATTTAAATGGTAATACAAAAAAATTGCAAACATATAGATACTTCCACTATTTTTAATTTTTTGTTGTACTTTAAGCATTTGGGTTCACTTCATGTTTGGATCAACCTTAACTAAATTCTTATATTGACCTCTTTAGGCTCCCCAGATAGTATAGCTTAGGGTTTCTGACTGGTAATTACAAATCTCAGTGAAGGATTTCCTCCCTTCATTCAGAACCAAGACAAGAGACAGATGATTTTCCTTGTGATTTTCTGAGTTGGTTGATTAATATCAAGGTCACTTTTATGCTGCAGTTCTAGCCATTTGTGAGCTAGTCATACAGGGACATGCTCTGGACTTTGTCTTTGCCCTTGGCCCAACAACATGTAAAAACCAAGGACAGTAAATGCCCTTGAGGTAAAAGTAAGCCCCGGTACATGACTTTACTTCCAGATTAGGCTCAGATTCTGACCTTGACATTTCCTCCTGACTTTCTTGTCAGTTGATTATTTAACTCAAAGCATTTAAATAATATTTATTTACATGTTTTATATTTAAGTCATTGTTTTATTTTTTTCCCTTTGGGGAACATTGGTATAATATTTGGGATATATCTTTCCTGTTACAGAAAACTTCAGTTTTAAAAACTGTATAATGCAAGTAAATTTTCCAAAATATATGTGAATTGAGTCTTTCAAAGTCTACTCTTTGACTACAAAATTAACCATATATTCAATTTGTCTTCCCAAGTTCTCAACTTGTCCTTAGCCAAGCTGGGTTCCCTGTGTTATATAGCCACTTCTCACCAGCTATTTTACACACGGTAGTGTGTATATGTTGATGCTACTTTCTCCATTCCTTTTCACTCTCTCCTTGCCACACTGTGTCTGCAAGTCCATCCTCTACATTTGTGTCTCCATACCTTCCCTGCAATACCAGGGTGAATCACTATCATTTTTCCAGATTCCATATATATGCCTTAATTTATGATATTTGTTTTTCTCTTTCTGATTTCACTCTATATACGGACTCCAGGTTTATCCACCTCACTAGAAATGACTCAAATTCATTTATTTTTTATGGTTTAGTTAAATTTTTAACTAAAATTTAAATTTTAGTTAAATTTTTACATATAATCTATTCCTTGGCCAAATAATAATATTTCTCTTTCACAAAAGTGTGAAAAGTGGATTCATGACTATGTTTTTTCAAATTCTGAACTCTTTCTGAAATACATTCTACCTCAAATCCTATTTAAGGACTATTTCAAGTGCCAGTTCATCCAAAATATCCCTCATTTTTCATCCAGATTTAATATTCTGCTTTTATTTTTTTAACTCTCAAGAGTTATTTTTTATAGAGTGGAATACACAAAGAAGTGGCTTGAATTGAACAAGAACTGGGCTTTCTGACTCTGTAGCTTGCTATGTGTGTGACCTATTATCCCATTTAAAAGGTTGAGGTTGATTATATGTCCCTTACAAAGGGGCCTTATTCTGAGGATTGATATTAAGTACTGCATATATAAAAGAGCCAATTCTCAATAAAAGGTGGTTATTTTGTTATCTTAATAATCCTGTTAATAATACCTATGTAAAATCTATTAAGAACCCTGTGTTAATATTTCTGTTATTATTTCCCTAAATAGCTGTATTATAATTATCTATGAGTTAATTTTATTGCCCTTTAGATAGGTACCACCTTGAGGGATGGGATTCTCTCTTACTTGTTATGACCTGGCATAATGTCTTACATTCAGTATATGTTGAACAAAGTTTTATTTTCACTAAAATAAATGGAATTAAATAGAACAGTGTATAGGCAATTTGGCTTTAGGAAAAGAAGTGGAGCTCCTAACTCCAACTGAAAAGAGGGAAAAACAAAAATAAATTGGTACCCTGAAACCTCGAGATACAACTAAGAACACAATGATCCCCTTATATTTTTGTAGCCATCTATCAACTGTCTCATAAATAATTCTGTCATTTGAACAAAGAAATGCAAACATGCTAATGATATCATGTGTAGATTATCTTTTATGGAAATGATCTGCAGGTTGTTTTTCATTGTTGTCAAGACTACTGTGTCTATGCACTAATTTGTAAACAACCCACTAATTCTCATTATGAATCAACCATAGTTGAATTAGATCATGATTTATGCAAAACTGAAAAGAAATGACTGTAACTCTCAGAGGAAGGTAAAAATGTCCATCATAAAATACTTTTTTTTCTGAACATCCTAGGAATTTTCTCTCTTCATTATTTTATAGTCACTGAAGAGTCACTTGGGGAGGGAGCAGGATCAGTCAGTAACATGTACGTAGATGCTTGAATTCCCAAGTATTTTAGATGTTGTTTGTCTTAAGGACAAATTAAGCTGAAAGTTTTAGTCTGAGGGGGGCGTTTGGAAAACAAAAGCCTTTAAGCAACTAGTGATTTGTTCAAGTTGTGCCTATGTGGAGATCATAACCAGGCAACTTGTGCAGCAATTTATAGTAACCGGGGTAAATTAACCATAATTAAAAGTAGACTTTATGAACGATTTGTTAAACTAGGAATTAGCTAGGGATGTAAAGCCACAAACTGGAGAAATTCCTTGCACAACTGAACCAGAATTATTTTGTTGTCACTTGCAGATTAAATTAACTGACTTCCTCAGTGTTACCTCCCTTGGGAACTGAGGCATGTTGGGGCTTTCCTGGTGTTTCAGGTGGTAAAGAATCCGCCTATAATTCAAGAGACCCTGATTTGATTCCGGGGTCAGGAAGATTCCCTAGAGAAGGGATTGGCTACCCACTCCAGTAATCTTGCCTGAAAAATTCCACGGACCGAGGAGCCTGGAGGTTACAGCCTATGGAGTGGCAAAGAGTCAGAAATGACTGAGAGAATAACCCTTTCACACTTCACTTGTATTTAGCAATTTTTTAAAAAGTGGAAATGAAACAAATTAATGGTGAAAATTGCTAAAAGAAAAAAAAAAAGTTGACGACCTTTGAAGAGAAACCTTTAGATTTCCCGTGATCTTCATTGGGAAATATTAGGGACAAATAATTTGAACGTTTCATACATGCATATTTTCTGTCTTTAAATGGATGTCATTAATTTGAATATTTATGATAATTGTTATATTATCTAAACATACTATTGAAAATTGAATCATTTGAAAATGTGAAAATTCTTTTGGTTTTCCATTCCCATTCAACTATTTGTCATGATATGAGAATACTGTTACTCAATAAATTTGAATTACTCAGGAGTGAATCATTGCCAGAGGAAGAAGTTTAGATACACTGGAAATCCCTTAAAACAAGGGAGATCTACAATGGGGAAAATATTAAAACAGCCCAGAAGCATCACATTCTGGCATCTTTAGAATTATTTTTTGTATACCATTTGATCAATTGATCAATGTGTCACTGAAACCAAAGAACAAATAATATTTCTTATAACTGGACTGTCAATCAATACCTACGTAATCTAGTGGTGGACTAGTCACCAAGTTGTGTCTAACTCTTGTGACCCCATGGACTGTAGCCTGCCAGGCTCCTGTGTCTCTGGGCAGAATACTGCAGTTGGTTGCCATTTCCTTCTCCAGGGAATCTTGCTGACCCAGGAATCAAACTGGGGTCTCATCTCCTTCACTGCAGGCAGATTCTTTACCAACTGAGCTACAAAGGAAGCCAAAAAGTAAAAGTTGCTCAGTTGTGTCCCACTCTTTGTGATCCCATGGACTCTACAGTCCATGCACTTCTCCAGGCCAGAATACTGGAGTGGGTAGCTTTTCCCTTCACCAGGAGATCTTCCAATCCAGGAATGGAACCCAGGTGTCCCTCATTGCAGGCAGATTCTTTACCTGCTGAGCCACAATGACAAGTCTAGTTTATCACAAAGTAAGATGAAGAAAGAGAAAATTAAAATCAAGATGAAATTTTGGCCACTGTGTCTCAGTTTTCAGTTTGGTTCCAAGATTTTTTTTTTTTAAAGGAAAATTAGATTTAAATTTAGGTCTTTATTTGGAGGATTTTCTTAACATTTGTGTGTGAGTGTGTGTGTGTGAGAGAGAGAGAGAGAGAAAAAACTGCCCATGAAGTTGGTCATGCAGATTTTGAGTATAGACAGGGAAGATGAATTAGAATTATCAGAAACATCATGGACACTGAAGGAATTCTATCACTATTCTCCATGTAGATTGAAACGCAACATCACTGCCAGACAATCTGATTGCTAAGATTATCACAGAATCATTGACAAGTATAAGACTTGCTTTAAAGCTCAGCATTAGATTGGATGACCTTGAACAAGTCACTTAATCTCATTAAGTTTCAAAATTGTTATATCAGCGATGACAATATCTAAATCAGAGGATTGTGAATTGCTTCATATTATAAATTAAATTAAAAAAATTTGAGCTAAATCCTTTACTGAAATTTCTACTAACTACAGCTTCTTGATACATTTCCAATGCTGGGAAAGCATAAGAAGACTGTTCTTCCTCTTGAGTTAGGATTTCAAATGTTATTGAAGTTTCAGTTCAGTCAGCTCAGTTCGGTCACTCAGTCGTGTCCAAATCTTTGCAACTCCATGAATTGCAGCATGCCAGGCATCCCTGTCCATCACCAACTCCTGGACTTCACCCAAACTCATGTCCCTCAAGTCGGTGATGCCATCCAGCCATCTCATCCTCTGTTGTTTCCTTTTCCTCCTGCCCACAATCCCTCCCAGCATCAGGGCCTTTTCCAGTGAGTCAACTCTTCGCATGATGTGGCCAAAGTATTGGAGTTTCACCTTCAGCATCAGTCCTTCCAGTGAACACTCAGGACTGATCTCCTTTAGGTTGGACTGGTTGGATCTCATTGCAGTCCAAGGGACTCTCAAGAGTCTTCCTCAACACCACAGTTCAAAAGCATCAATCCTTCGGCACTCAGCTTTCTTCACAGTCCAACTCTCACATCCATACATGACCACTGGAAAAACCATAGCCTTGACTAGACAGACCTTTGTTGGCAAAGTAATATCTCTGCTTTTCAATATGCTATCTAGGTTGGTCATAACTTACCTTCCAAGGAGTAAGTGTCTTTTAATTTCATGGCTGCAATCACCATCTGCAGTGATTTTGGAGCCCCAAAAATAAAGTCTGCCACTGTTTCCACTGTTTCCCCATCTATTTCCCATGAAGTGATGAGACCAGATGCCATGATCTTAGTTTTCTGAATGTTGATCCTTAAGCCAACTTTTTCACTCTCCTCTTTCACTTTCATCAAGAAGCTTTTGAGTTCCTCTTCACTTTCTGCTATAAGGGTGGTGTCATCTGCATATCTGAGGTTATTGATATTTCTCCCTGCAATCTTGATTCCAGCTTGTGCTTCTTCCAAACCCAGCGTTTCTCATGATGTACTCTGCATATAAGTTAAATAAGCAGGGTAAAAATATACACCCTTGATATACTCCTTTTCCTATTTGCAACCAGTCAGTTGTTCCATGTCCAGTTCTAACTGTTGCTTCCTGACCTGCATACAGGTTTCTCAAGAGGCAGGTCAGGTGGTCTGGTATTCCCATCTCTTTCAGAATTTTCCACAGTTTATTGTGATCCACAAAGTCAAAGGCTTTGGCATAGTCAGTAAAGCAGAAAGAGATGTTTTTCTGGAACTCTCTTGCTTGTTCGATGATCCAATGGATGTTGGCAATTTGATCTCTGGTTCCTCTTCCTTTTCTAAAACCAGTTTGAACATCTGGAATTTCACAGTTCACGTATTGTTGAAGCCTGGCTTGGAGAATTTTGAGCATTACTTTACTAGCGTGTGAGATGAGTGCAATTGTGTGGTAGTTTGAGCATTCTTTGGCATTGCCTTTCTTTGGGATTGGAATGAAAACTGACCTTTTCCTGTCCTGTGGCCACTGCTGAGTTTTCCAAATTTGCTGGCATATTGAGTGCAGCACTTTCACAGCATCATCTTTCAGGATTTGAAATAACTCAACTGGAGTTTTATCACCTCCACTAGCTTTGTTTGTGATGTAGTGTGATGTAGTGATGCTTTCTAAGGCCCACTTGACTTCACATTCCAGGATGCCTGGCTCTAGGTGAGTGATCACACCATCGTGTTTATCTGGGTCATGAAGATCTTTTTTGTACAGTTCTTCTGCGTATTCTTGCAACCTTTTCTTAATATCTTCTGCTTCTGTTAGGTCCATAGCATTTCTGTCCTTTATCGAGCCCATCTTTGTATGAAATATTCCCTTGGTATCTCTAATTTTCTTGAAGAGATCCCTAGTCTTTCCCATTCTGTTGTTTTCCTCTATTTCTTTGCATTGATTGCTGAGGAAGGCTTTCTTATCTCTCGTTGCTATTCTTTGCAACTCTGCATTCAGATGCTTATATCTTTCCTTTTCTCCTTTGCTTTTCACTTCTCTTCTTTTCACAACTATTTGTAAGGCCTCCTCAGACAGCCATTTTGCTTTTTGCATTTCTTTTCCATGGGGATGGTCTTGATCCCTGTCTCCTGTAAAATGTCACGAACCTCCATCCATAGTTCATCAGGGACACTGTCTATCACATCTAGTCCCTTAAATCTATTTCTCACTTCCACTGTATAATCATAAGGAATTTGATTTAGGTATTGAGGTCTACTAGTATGCTACAAGGAATAGAGGAGAGAGAAGGGAAACGTTTGAGTAAAGGTTACAAGGTGAGAAAATAAACAGTCTGATTTGGGGGATTGTGAGAGTCCATTTTAATTAAAGATAAAATACTTTGGAGGTTTTTTTTTTTTTTTTTTTTTTTTTTTTTTTTTTTTGGTAGAAAGAAGAAATAAATGGGTAGAGATGCACGGAAAGTGAAAGAGAGTTGAACAGTTAATAAGGCAGGTGTAGATTCAATATATGAAATACTTGCTCTTCATTCATTTTTAAGTGACAAAGTAGAAATTTCATAGATTTCAACTTCATATCTATTAGATGGACTAATGAAAAAAATGTGGAAAATGTGGAGAACTTCAAATATACTCATGGGTTATTATTGTATTCAGTAGAAGATTATCAGTAATTTAAGCATGTGTATGACATCTTCAAAGCTGTGCTTTAAGAATATTCCTCTGGTAATGGGGAAAACCATGGCTTTTATGGGAGAGTAGGGGGAAATGGAAAAAAAAAAAGAAGGAAACCCAAGAAAAATGGTTAAATGCATGCTTAAATTGGATTGAAAATTTCATTTTCTATTGATTGAAGTTTTGCTCAATTGATCAGTTGATTGAAAGGACGGTAGAATCAAACAGAGATCTGTTCAAATTGGACTAAAATACATCTCAAGTGCCAATCATACCAATTTTTTTAGAATAAATCTCTAAAAGACTAGGGCAAACAATTCAAATTGTTTCCAAAACCAAGTAGATACTCTTCTTAAAGATGTAAAAAATTATAGCAGGATGGATAAGAATGTTCTTACCTTTTTATATGTCCAACTCAAATCTATTTGAATTAACTTATTAGAGATATATGTGATTTTAAGAAATTTACTCCTACAAATTTTTTAGTCTATACCTTAACTTTCCTTACTAGTACATAAATTAGAAAATAGTATATAATAATTATATAAAATTTGTAAAGTACGGGAAAGCACAAAATTAAAATTACCTATAATCCACCTCTTAGGGGTATTCTGTGAACAATTTGGGGCATCTTCTATATGTAGGCATAGACACAAAATTGGTATCTACTTATATTGAATCTATTCCTGTCAGCTATGCTTATTACATTTGTTTGTTTTCACATCTTGTTCATATATTTGTGACTATAAATTAGCTTTTACACTTTACAGATCTCTCTCTTTTGGGCTTCCATGTTCAGGGGCCTGGCTTTGTCTACTAGTAACATTCTTAGTTTCATTTGCCTCCCTTCACTATTTCTATCAATGTCTGAGTCCCTTCCTCAAATATTAATCTTGACACTAGTCAGCTGCCCAAGACCAAGTAAAATATATTTAGGCTTCACTAAACCCCTAATATGCAGAGTACATCATGAGAAACACTGAGCTGGAAGAAGCACAAGCTGGAATCAAGATTGCAGGGAGAAATATCAATAACCTCAGATATGCAGATGACACAACCCTTATGGCAGAAAGTGAAGAGGAACTCAAAAGCTTCTTGATGAAAGTGAAAGTGGAGAGTGAAACAGTTGGCTTAAAGCTCAACATTCAGAAAACTAAGATCATGGCATCTTGTCCCATCAGTGCATGGGAAATAGATGGGGAAACAGTGGAAACAGTGGCAGACTTTATTTTTCTGGGCTCCAAAATCACTGCAGATGGTGACTGCAGCCATGAAATTAAAAGATTCTTACTCCTTGGAAGGAAAGTTATGACCAACCTAGATAGCATATTCAAAAGCAGAGATATTACTTTGCCAACAAAGGTATGTCTAGTCAAGGCTATGGTTTTTCCAGTGGTCATGTATGGATGTGAGAGTTGGACTGTGAAGAAAGGTGAGCACTGAAGAATTGATGCTTTTGAACTGTGGTGTTGGAGAAGACTCTTGAGAGTCCCTTGGACTACAAGGAGATACAACCAGTCCATTCTGGAGGAGATCAGCCCTGGGATTTCTTTGGAAGGAATGATGCTGAAGGTGAAACTCCGATACTTTGGCCACCTCATGCGAAGTGTTGACTCATTGGAAAAGACTCTGATGCTGGGAGGGATTGGGGGCAGGAGGAGAAAGGAATGACAGAGGATGTGATGGCTGGATGACATTACTGGCTCAATGGACGTGAGTCTGAGTGAACTCTGGGAGTTGGTGATGGACAGGGATGCCTGGCATGCTGCGATTCATGGGGTCGCAGAGTCGGACACGACTGTGTGACTGAACTGAACTGAACTGAGACCTCTAATACAAGTGATTTGGATAGAGGCAAGATGTTTGTTGATTCCTGCTCTCTCTTCCTTATGATATTTCAATTTTCAGGTAAACTGATTCCTGGAAAAAGCTGACTGCTTTATTGTTTCTAATTTCAAGAATCCATGGATTTCATTATTTTTCCTTTATAACATTATTTACTAAAATTGTTCATTTATGAAAAACTTCAAATCTTTAAATTTATATCCTTTCCCAGCCCCTTGATGGATTCATGATACCCAAACTTATCCTGGATTGGTGTTGATGGGAGGGAGTAGGGAGAGAAACTTCTTGCTACCTTAAAGAGTAGCTTCTGTATAGTAGAAGGATTCAAGTCAGTTTGTAATGAGGCCGAATTTCTGAATTTCATATGTATGGGCATAAATAAGAAGGTAGCAGAAGATTCCTTGTTCCCTTCATATCTTGATTTAGTTGTAGTTTCAAAGGTCTAGGATTGAACAGTCTTTTGATCATTTCTTAATTGAGCCTATTTTTACCTGATTCTTCCTAGAGGCCAAAAATGTGTTCCTCTACATTGCTTAATTTCCAATGGTCCTATAACATTGCTTTTTTTTTTTTCTCCTCTTTTGTGTTTTGCTAAGATTTTAAAGAGAAGGTTAATCAGGCAGACTCTCGTGCAGTTAGTTTTTAAGACCAGGAAGTCAGCATCCTAACCCCACCATAAGGAGTATAAGGACATTTCCTCCTAACCCCCTTCAGTTCAGTGGACCTCTGGAATAGCATCCCCATCCATGAGTGGCAGATAACACATTGTATATTGTAAACAATTCACAAGTATTACATCTTATGAAAGTAGCTATCCACCCTCACTTCCCTAAGATTATTTTATTTCCTTTGAAAGCATAGATTTTAATTTACAAAGGAAGTCAACTAATATATTCTTGATATATGAATGCTCATTTTCTCTCATTTACAATTTCTTAGACTCTGGAAGAAAAAAAAAAAAAAAGAAAACAATATACCCAGGGTCTATATTGTTTTATGTTCTTAATATGTAAAAGACATTGTCACAGAGGAAACAACAAAACAGCTTGTTCATTAGCAGACACAGCATGTAGATGGAAACAGAGGGACAGAAACAAGGCCCTAATTATACCCATGAATTCCTTTTCTTCCTGAGAAAACAAAAGAAGACTTTGTTTTCCCCTCAGTAACAATGTCCTTTAGGGCTTGTGCTAAGAACATATTTTTCCATATGTCTGTGAGTCAGTATGTAAGCCTGATCATTGTTGCCTAATAAACACAACATGAATTCCCACCAGAAGTCAACTAATGGGCACTTCAAGTGCAATTTTCTGTGCGTGTTAAATGAGTGAGTTGGAAACTTCGCTGTTCTGAAGCTCCTTTGGTGAGGAGGGGATTATTACAAAGGATTTTCAGCAAGTCTTTGCTTAGATTATAGTCCCATAAAAGAAAAAAAAAATACACTATAATACTACCCCTCCATAGGATACTTTTTATATTTTGGGATACAGGGTTTCCTTAGCACCCATCTGAATTATAGTCCATTTTCTCCATAACTGGTACCCACCCTCCTTGGTCTAGAAATGAAAATTGGTACTTATTACAATAATTGTGAACAATTTTAAAAACATATATGACATATTTTATGGGTTTCAATAACAGTTTTAATATATGCAGATGGAGAATAAACAAAAAACCTGTGCCTTTGCAAAAGCAATGTATTCTTCATTTCAGCCAAGAATATCTTTGCCCACAAAAAATACAGAAAATGAACATGGAATAATGAAGGCTTAATATTTGTGCACTGCTGGAGTGCCTCTGGGTGATTATATTTTAACAGAAGTTAATGGCCAAGTAATGGAAATAATGAGCTGAAGTGAAAATCTAATATGCGTTTGATGAGCAGAACATTCTGAATGAAAGTACACTAGAGGAGAAAATCCCTATGGACTGTTTCATGTCTTAGTATTCCTGGAACAAATTAGTTTCAGTATGAAAATGGACATGATCGATAAAGGAACTTAAGTGGACATGTGCTGGTGATTTTTTAAAGCAATGGGACAAAACCTGGAGATTCCATAAAAGAAAAAAAATACCCAAATATAGTTTAAAAATCTTCCTCTCTATTTCCATTACTCTCTATGTATATTCATTACATGTATATTAACATGGCCTATGATACTGATCACAGAACAGGTAACTATTGAGCCCACTAGTCCAAAAACTATCCTAATAATATTGAACCAAGAATAGGTAAGGTTGGTGAGAATGGCCACACCATGAAAAAATGCCAAGAAGTGTAGGTTTGGAGTCTGATGGATAAAGAATGCTACCATAGATTAGCAAATTTATCACTAAAGGCTTTTTAAATGCCAGATAATAACTTAATTTAGGTATGTTTCCCCTAATCATTGGAGAAAGGATAGGAAAGTGTTAAAGTTTTTCAGAACTACTGATAAGAAAAATTAAGACCAGTATCCAAAGATTCAAAAGTTCAAATGACACCATCACCACCACCGCCAGTACTGTCCACATCAGCAGCAACAGCTTTATCAACACAGTAACATTTATTGAGCACTTACTGAGTGCCATATACCAGCCAATGTATTTTACACACAAAATTTCATTTATTTCCCAGTACCTAACAGTTACTCTTATTCTTTTAGATCCTAATTTTATCAGTAAGAAAATTAAGTAACCTGTTGAAAAATCATCATCTTCACACTTTACACACTGGGTTCTACTGTTACCCACAATGATAAACTTCTCTGTAAATTATAAATGCTATGGACTTAAAAGCAATCATCATCATTATTAGCAATAATATGATTTATTGTTTGAGCAGCAGTTCATACCAATCATATCCTGGTATAGACAATTCATTCTTATAAAAAAACAAATGACTATAAACAACTCACAAACTCTGACATAATCCATTTTCTTACATATTTTAGTTGTATCACTTAGGGCCAAATGAATGAAATATTTTGTATGTATAATCAGGCAACTTATTTGTTAATCATATTTCTTCTAAAATTCATATTATGTCCTAGTTATTCTTTATTACATTTTAAAATTTGCATGCATGTGTGCATGCTAAAGTATCTTCAGTCCTGTCAGTCTCTCTGTGACTCTATGGACTGTAGCCTACTAGGCTCCTCTGTCCTTGGAGGTTCTCCAGGTAAGAATAATGGAGTGGGTTGAAATGTCCTCCTCCAGGAGATCTTCCCAACCCAGGTATCGAACCCCTGTCTCCTATGACCCCTGCATTACAGGCAGATTATTTACTGCTGAGCCACCCAGGAAGCCCTTTAAACTTTAGGATAATGATTTATGTATTTCTTTAGCAAAACAGATAAATTTAAGAAAGTTTGTGTTCTGAAGACTCCTTCCCAAAACAAAATGAAACTGAATTTAGGAACATTCTGTTAGGTAGTTAGAATAGGAAAAAGGAGTCCAAAATGGCAGTGGCTAAAAGACAAAGGAAAAAGTCCATGAAAGTGGAACAAAAGAAAATCCATGGACTGGAGTGAGAAATTCAGGTGAAATAAACATGCCACCTTCTTGGCTAGCCCAATTTGCATAGGGTAGGCTCAAGGGGAGGAGGAAACATATAAAAGGAGGAAGTCAAGAGGGACTGAGGTCTCTCCTTTGGGGTTGGCCTGCCCTCATGCCTCCAGGGTGTACTACCCTTTATTTTCAGAATAAAACTGAGCTGTAACCAAGCTGTAACACGAGCCCACCATTTCAAATCTTTGCTGCAGCAAGACAGAACTGAGGAAATTACAATGCGCCCCGACATACCCATCAAAATGTGGCAGAAGAGGGTAAGGTAATAAATTGATACTCTATTGATAAAATAAATGACTTATTAATCTCAATTTGTTATAGATTTACAGTTTAGAATTACATTGAAATTAATGCTGATTCAAATTCACCGTTTTGAGTTTCTGACATATTTTCAGCTGATTTGGTGACAATTTTTTTCTGCAATTGAAATCTTTTATTATATTTTTAGATTATTGCTCTGGACACAATTTTATGCTTTGAAAGTGATATGTTTCTCATACCTAATGCTCCTTTTATGATATATTATTATTTTAATACCATTTTCCCAATGTAATACTAGTGTTTATGTCTCCATATAGGAAATTGCCATTTGCTGTTTTAATCCTATTTTGGAAAGACCCCAAATAACTCTGAAGATTGTGAATGAAGGTCAGGCTCTTCATTTAACATTTTTTTTCTAGTTAGAGTTTGGAAGAGTGAAGGACATACTTGATGCAGATTACATGAATGCTGAACATATTTATAACAAAATAAACAATGATTTGAACCTGTGCCCCAATGTGAAATACATATGACCCTAAATTTTCAAAGCATTAACAGTTTTCTAACATCTCCCTGTTAGGGAAATTAAATAGATAGTCTTTTTAGGCTTAAGAGACAATGCAGAGCAGGCCTCTGACCTTGCCTGAACCTGGCCTGACTGTGAGTGCCCAGACTGCTTGGTGTGAGTGCAAGACTTGCAGCACCACAGATAAGACAGGTAAAAATCTTGGAATTGTTGAGCCCCTGGAGGGGGCCTGGCCAAACAAGCCCTGGGTCTTAACAACATTCCAAGTTTTACATGGCAAAACAAACACCATTAACATGAAAGCAGAGCTTCAATTTGTTCACAGGTTGATGAATGACGGATTATAAGCCCTGAACTACAATTTTAAGAGACTCACCCAAAGAGTGGATGCACGGCCTGGGACCTTTGCCCAGTTGGGACTCAGTATGTGTTGTGACATGAGACTTCCCAATGCTATTTAAGTTTGGATGGGAGCAAATCCAATTTGGTGAGGTATGTATTATTGCTCTCCTCTGCTGTTTCTCTTTTCTTTTAATGTTAGTAAAGAAAGTAAGCTAGGTAGTTCTCTAATAAATAGTGGTATTATTCATTTGTATATAACGTGTGACTTATTTTGTTAGCAAATCCATTGAATCTGAGGCAAAACTGAAAACTTTTGGCAAAACACTCCCTTTCTACTTACAAATGGCTGAAGTGCTTTTAACAGATACAAATGATCTAAAATATATGTAAGAAAACAAGTTGTCATATGTAATTAAGATACTCTTCTAAAGCATATAAAATATATACATTTAAACTTTTGTTTTGAGCTCATTTTTTAGAATGTACAATTGTCCACTATCTATGTGTATTCTTATAATGCTTTGTGGAATTCTTTCTACTGTTATTTAAATCTTAGCCTCTTATTTTAATATTTGAACATTTATTTTTTATATTCAACTAGATTGTATTCTTAGTGAAACTTGACACTGCCGAAAATGTTAGTAAGTTATATATCACTAAAAATTATATTTTGCAAGTGTGCCTGCCAATTTTTAAGAATAAAGGTGCACTATTATATTTGATATTTGTTATTAAATTAAACCAATTTACAGATTTAAACATATAGTTCAGGGTAATAAAATGCTAAGTAATTGTGTCCAAATCTTACTTTTACTTAAATAAAAACACCTTTCAATATTATTGCTAAATAGCATTTTGACCAGAGGTATTGAAATATGAAAATGTGAGTGATCTTAGTTTGATGCCATTGTATTTCATTGTTAACCAAGGAGTTAGCAGTAAATAGAAAAGGGAGCAAGAAAAATGGAAAATTCATAACTATGAATTTTGACTTCTGTAAAATAAAAAGTTTATTACACTCATACACTCATATTTTTTGTAATAGAAATTTATAATCCCATTCCTCTTTCAGTACTTTTGCTTTGACAAAAGAAATAGCACTAGGCTTATTAAACTCAATGTGATGTCTACAAATAGTTGATGAGGGACATTCTATGGTGAACTGAAATAAGACAAGGCTCACATGTCATTTTCAAACATAAAACAAAGTAATGCATTTCAAATGGAATGGCTTATACTAATATGGCATATATATATTGATGATATTATGAGAAAATTTAATACATTAAAAAATGATAACTAAGCAATGTATAATATATGTTCTTACTAGAATACTATAAATTCATTTTCTTCTATTATAATGAAAGGTTTGTGTGAGGTTTTTGTTTGTTTTTTTTTTCATATTTCTGAGCAATAATCATTAAAAATTCATTTCAACCATATACAGTTCAACCAAATGCAACACTAAACTTACAGCTTGTAATTCGCTCCCCAATCTCACTTGCACTAAGAAAGAGTGTTTTTGTTTTTGTTTTTAACAAAATATCCATTATGTGCGAGATAAGTCACTTCAATCATATCCAACTCTTTGTGACCCTATGGACCATAGCCCACCAGGCTCCTCTGTCCATGGGATTCTCCAGGCAAGAATATTTGAGAGGGCTTCCATGCTCTATTCCAGGGGATCTTCCTGACCCAGGGATCAAACCCACATCTCTTGCATTGCAGATGGATTCCTTACCACTGGTGCTACCTGGGAAACCCAATGTCCACGATAATCCATATCAATTCTAGGCAGCATAGATCCTTGGGCCTAATCATAATCCAATCATTCATAAATTATTTCATTAGAGACATGCAACTTAAAATAATATTTCTCAGACTTCAATGGGAAAAGCGTATATTCCAAAGATATTTTTCAAATATGTCAAAATATTCCAAAATTTCTTAAGGCATTGTTTAATGGGCTCTAATGCTGACTTAAATTATTTTAGCTATATGTTTACTAAGACTGAAACATAAATCAAAACATAAACTCCTTATTTTTATAAATCCAATAAAAAACATAACCTTAAACAATATGCAACATTATTTTAACATAATAGAGGATAATATTTTATCAAACCACCATTTGCAACACCAGATGATAATGATTGGTAACACATGGGACTTTTGAATTTGTTGTACATGGACTGTTGTGCAACTATGTGGTGCTCTCATCATTTTTCCCCATTTGTAGTCCTATGCTCTGCTTTGGCTTTATGTATCAATGACAGACCTTTATATGGTAGAAAGTTCTCTGTACATTCCTCATTTGCATGTAGCAAAAGAAATAATTCTACAGTATGTTTCATAAACATAATTAAAGCAAAAATGAAAATTTAGATGCAAATTTTGCTTGGCAGTATTCTGTCCAAAAGGGATTACTCAGGATATCAAGAATATGTTTATATTATTTTTAATACTAACATTGAAATGAGAACCCATCATCTAAAAATTATCATAGATAACTTCTGGGTCCTCAAACCTGGAGACCCAAAATGAAAAATTAACTAACTGAATGAAAGTGTTTGCTTTCTTCATAATCTGGTGAAATTCCCAGTTGGTGCTGAAATACCACAAAAACAAAGAAGTATGGCCATTTTGAGATAGAACTTTTTACTTTATAGATCACTTGATCTTTTTTTAATTATTATGAAGACAAAACCATAGCTCAGTCATTTCATGAAATATGTCTCACCATTATGTTAAGACTCATATATTTTGTCTGTATCATCTGCAACTTCAGAAAAGTCTGATATTAAAAGTTTAAATTATGAAATAGACTTCTAACCTTTTATTTTCTCTAACTGCTTTGTCTCCCTTCTTCCAAGAGATAGTTGGTTTTGGAGATCCTTGAGGTTTGCACTCTATGATGACTTCTTGGTCTTTGGGGATAATTATTGTTTTCTTCAGTTGATTCAGTGCAAAAGTGGGAGCTGAAGCTATAAAAAAGAAAAGGTTAATTCTACCAGAAGCAATGACAGTAATTTCTAATGGATGATTCACTGAGTTTGGGCAATTTTATCTTTGGAATGCATTTTTAATAAAATCATAGGATACCTACACATATAAAAGGCACTAATTTGAAATTTAATTTAATTATTACTTAATAGATATCTTATTGGCTGTCCTTTCCTTTAGCAGGTTCTTACAATTGTGGGGCTTACTGAACCCGTGTCTACCGCATTGTAGGCAGACGCTTTACCATCTGAGCCACCAGGGAAGTTCACAGACAAAAGTTGTTTCAAAGAATGAGATGCTTTAATTATAATTAAACTTTAATTGTGAAAGCTTAATGATCCCCTTGGGCAAAAGGTGAAGGGGTTGAACATGGGTCTGTTTGGGCCTTCCTTTGGAAAAATGGAGGCTATCTGTGGAGAAGGCAATCCTGTGTCAGCTGTTTCTAATCTCTGAGTCTTGACGCATATTTTATTTAATAATGTGTATGTGTGTGTGTGTGTGTTCAGATTCTCAGTCATGTCCAATCATTGCCACACATAATTTTCCAGGCAAGAATACTGGAACAGGTTACCATTTTCTACTTCAGGGGTCTTCTGGACCCAGGCATGGAACTGGGATCTCCTGCACCTCCTGCATTGGCAGGCAGCTTCTTTAGCATGGGGCCACCTGAGAAGTGCATTTAAATAGTGTACAAAACTAAATGTAGAGTTTTAAGAAATACATTTTTAAGAAATTGAATAATTTAAATTTCAACTCATTGGTTGCAATTATTCTCCTAGGCCTGAACATTCATTAATATTTATTTTGTATTACTAGATTTTTATTAATAGTTTTCATTTAAACTTCCCAAGACATTCCAGTAGGTAACTGTGGTTAAGAATGATGAACTAAAGTTCAGTTCAGATCAGTCGCTCAGTTGTATCCAACTATTTGTTAGCCCATGGACTGCAACACGCAAGGCTTGCTGCACCACCAAATCCTGGAGCCTGCTCAAACTCATGTCAAGCCTGTCAGAGATGCCATTCAACCATCTCATCCTCTGTCATCCCCTTCTCCTCCTGCCTTCAATCTTTCCCAGAATCAAGGTCTTTTCAATGAGTCAGTTCTTCCCATCAGATGGCCAAAGTATTGGAGTTTCATCTTCAGCATCAGTCCTTCCAATGAATATTCAGGACTGATTTCCTTTAGGATGGACTGGTTGGATCTCCTTGTAGTCCAAGAGACTGTCAAGAGTCTTCTCCAACATCACAGTTCAAAAGCATCAATTCTTTGATGCTCAGCTGTCTTTGTGTTCCAACTCTCACACCCATACATGACTACTGGAAAAAACCATAGCTTTGACTAGACGGAACTTTGTTGGCAAAAGAATCTCCCTGCTTTTTAATATGCTGTCTAGGTTGGTCTAGACAGCTTTTGGTCTAGCTTTTCTTCCAAGGGGCAAATGTCTTTTAATTTCATGGCTGCACTCAAAAAGTCTTACTGTTTCCACTGTTTCCCCATCTATTTCCCATGAAGTGATGGGACCAGATGTCACGATTTTAGTTTTCTGAGTGTTGACTTCTAAGCCAACTTTTTCACTCTCCTCTTTCACTTTCATCAAGAGGCTCTTTAGTTCTTCTTCATTTTCTGCCATAAGGGCGGTGTCATCTGCATATCTGAAGTTATTGATATTTCTCCCAGCAAACTTGATTCCAGCTTGTGCTTCATCCAGCCCAGCACTTTGCATGATGTACTCTGCCTATAAGTTAATTAAGCAGGGCAACAATATACAGCCTTGACGTACTCCTTTCCCGATTCGGAACCAGTCTGCTCTTCCATGTCCAGTTGTAACTGTTGCTTCTTGATCTGAATACAGATTTCCCAGGAGTCAGGTCAGGGGGTGCAGTTATTCCCATCTCTTTAAGAATTTTCCATAGTTTGTTGTGATCCAAAAGTCAAAGGCTTTGCCATAGTCAATAAAGAAGAAGTAGGTGTTTTTCTGGAACTCTGGTGTTTTTCCATGATCCAGCAGACGTTGGCAGTTTGATCTCTGGTTACCCTGCCTTTCTAAGCCCAGCTTGAACATCTGGAAGTTCACGTATTGCTGAAGCCTGGCTTGGAGAATTTTGAGTATTACTTTACTAGTGTGTGAGATGAGTCCGATTGTGTGGTAGCTTGAGCATTCTTTGGCATTGCCTTTCTTTGGGATTGGGATGAAAACTGACCTTTTCCAGTCCTGTGGCCACTGCTGAGTTTTCCAAATTTGGTGACATATTGAGTGCAGCACTTTCACAGCATCATCTTTTAGGATTTGAAATAGCTCACCTGTAATTCCATCATGTCCACTAGCTTTGTTCATAGTGATGCCTCCTAAGGCCCACTTGACTTTCCATTTCAGGATGTCTGGCTCTAGGTGAGTGATCACACCATCGTGATTATATGGTTTCTGAAGATCTTTTTGTACAGTTTTTCTGTCCTTAATTGTGCCCATCTTTGCATGAAATATTCCCTTGGTATCTCTACTTTTCTTGAGATCTCTAGTCTTTTCCCATTCTACTGTTTCCCTCTTTTTTCTTTGCATTTATCACTGAGGAAGGCTTTCTTATCTTTCCTTGCTATTTCGGAACTTTACATTCAAATGGGTGTATCTTTCCTTTTCTCCTTTACCTTTAGCTTCTCTTCTTTTCTCAGCTATTTGTAAGGCTTCCTCAGTCAACCATTTTTACATTTTGCATTTATTTTTCTTGGGGATGGTCTTGATCCCTGTCTCCTGTACAATGTGATGAATTCCCTCCATGGTTCTTTAAGCACTCTATCAGATCCAATCCCTTGAATCTATTTGTCACTTCCACTGTATAATCATAAGGGATTTGATTTAGGTCATACCTGAATGGTCTAGTGGTTTTCCCTACTTTCTTTAAGTCTGAATTTGGCAATAGGGAGTTCATAATCTCACCCACAGTCAGCTTTCAGCCTCGTTTTTTGCTGACTGTATAGAGCTTATACATCCTTGGCTGCAAAGAATATAATCAACCTGATTTTGGTATTGACCTTCTGGTGATGACCATGTGTGGAGTCTTCTCTTGTGTTATTAGAAGAGAGTATTTGCTATGGCCAGTGCATTCTCTTGGCAAAACGCTGTTAGCCTTTGCCCTGCTTCATCTGTACTTCAAGGTCAAATTGGCCGGTTACTCCAGGTATTTGTTGACTTTCTACTTTTGCATTCCAGTCCCCTATAATGAAACGGACATCTTTTGGGGATGTTTGATCTAGAAGGTCTTGTATTTCTTCATTGAACCGTTCAGCTTCTTCAGCATTAGTGGTTGGGGCATAGACTTGGATTACTGTGATGTTGAATGGTTTGCCTTGGAAACGAAAAGAGATGATCCTGTCGTTTTTCAGATTACATCCAAATACTGCATGTACTTCAGACTCTTTTGTTGACTATGATGGCTACTCTGTGTCTTCTAAGGGATTCTTACCCAAAGTATTAGATATAATGGTCATCTGAGTTAAATTCACTCATTCCAGTCCATTTTAGTTCACTGATTCCTAAAATGCTGAACTAAAGATTATGTGAAAAAACAAACAAACAAATGAAAAAGAGACACTTTTATATCTAAAAGAGAAACTGGAAAATATCTGTACAAGTTTACTGTATCTTAGACATTTATTTATGCCAATCTGACAACTTATGAATATTTCATTTGTGTTTTATGTTAATTACATAGAAGTATAACATAGTTATACTAGCACATAACACATAACATTAAAAGATATCTAATGTTTTAGCATAGCACGTAACATTAAAAGATATCTATGCATCACAAACAGAAAAAGGTACCAACTGAAATGAGTTAAGAAATTGAAAGAAAAGTTTAGGAATTTATAGAAAGATAACATATTTTGTTGCCTACTGGGGATATACCTTATTAAAGGTAAATTTGAAAACATATTTTTGAATAAGAAAGGGACCCATTTGAGAGTGTTTCTGGATAAACCATTGATTAGGTGAGTTCTGAAGAAGTTTTTTAATTCAGAAATACAGGTGTATGAGTTAACAAGAAAGCAAATATTTTTGGATTGGTTAGGATGTAATACACTGAAACATGGACTCCTGTATCAACATTGGATGGATTTGTTGTAGTATGAAGACATTTCAAATGTAAACATTCATAATTCAAGTTGATTTATGGCATATTATATTTAACTGATATATGAAAGGCACATTTTCAGATTCCAAGAGCTTGGGTGTTTCTGTTAATGTTGTGCTTTGGGTCAGTGGGAAGTATAAAGCACACTCAGGCTTTTGCCCACTTTTGAGAAATGGTGTGTTAAGATCATCTAAGTCTCTCTCTTTGTATTATAATTATCCCAGAACCAAAATTTATAAAATCTTGAGAGTGAGAAAAAAGAAAATCAAGTCCAGTGACCTAAAGAGACTCAATCTGGTAGTCTATTTCCCTGAACTGAATTTTTCTTGTAGTAAAGTGTGAAGTAGTGCTAGTGTTCTGGTTATATTCCAGATGTAACCCTATGAGCTTACTGTGCCTGGCTTTAGGAGGGCTCTCATTAACCTTTTAAGGTGATAACATCCCTTTAACAGAGAATGCTTTCTTGGGAGTCCTGCCTTGCAGGAGCCCCATACCTACTGGTAGGTAGGAGCAGCTTGGGAAAATATTAAGCATTGCTATGTTGATAACCTACATTCTGATCCTCTACCCTTATGACAACTTTCCTTGAAAGTTAGCATACTTTTCTTATGTGATTTTTTAAAGCCATAGAAAAGATATATTGTGTAAATCTGTTATGATTAAAACTAAAATTAAAGAAAATAAAAGTTATGGGACAAACTGTATGCCATATAACCTTATCTCCCAAAATTTAAAAAGTACATATCAGCAAGGCATATTATTTCTTTTTAAAAGATAAAATAGATTTTTACAATCACATCATAAACGTTCAGTATAGTAAGAATTAGAGCATGAAAAGAAGCCACACTTCTTTCCTATTTATTTAGTTAGAAAATGCATACCTAAAATCTTCAGCTCAGCACTTGCATAAATGGTTCCGTATTTATTTTCAGCCAAACACTGATACATTCCAGCATCTGATTGATTCACGTTGTGGATCATCAATACTCCATTAACCATCTCAATCCTACTCTGTAATGGAATAAGAAAAATAGATATAGAAATTGAATGTTTCACACATATTTTACAGTTACTCTGTCCTAGATTAAAAAAAAAAAAAAAAGCCTCCAACTTTGAAACCCCATGGACTATAGCCGTCTGACTCCTAGCCATGGAATTCTCCAGGCAAGAATACTGGTGTATGTAGCTGTTCCCTTCAGGGGATCTTCCTGACCCAGGCACTGGACCTGGGTCTCCTGCATTGCAGACAGATTCTTTACTATCTGAGTCAACAGGAAGCCCCCACAATTAATACAGTTGAACATTATTTCAACTTAGGAAAACAAATTTACTATGCATTATTCTAATGCAAAATATAGCTATGTTTTGATCAGAAAAGAAATTATATCTTCTTATAGTTATTTTTATGAATTTTACTTTTGATTATATTTTAAAATAAGCTGCTTTTGTTTGGTATACTGGTTAAGCTTATGAAATACAGTCATCAGATAATGCTTTTATTGAATTAATTTTACAAATAAGAAGCTGGAGTTCAAATGTAGAAAGGATTGAGACTGCAGATATGTAGGATCAAGGTTAAATACAGTCCACTAAATTCCAAGAATGCCTTTATTATATAGATATGGTCAGATGTTTGTCTTTTCTCTCACTTCCCAGCACAATGACATAGATTAAAAAAAAAAAAAAAAAAAAAAAAAAACTGTCCTATAACTGGAATCTGTATAAAACTTTTGGTCAGAAAATGTAAATTTCATTATCAGATGAAATAATACATAAGGCAAAAAATTAAACATATGCAAACTGAGGTAAACTGAGGCCAAGAGCACACTTCAAAAACAAATTTTAAATTTAAAATGTTGTTTAACAATCAGATATCTTATCTATTTAACATCAAGCAAAGCATTCTTTTAATTTTAGTGAGCAGTGCTTTGCTTATCTATCAACAGATGCCAAGTAATTTGACATCATTTTTAAAATGAACCCATTCATTCATCTGCCAGCGGATTTACTGAGTTGATGAGAGTAGACAATATAACCACCACAGGCCCCTTCCCAAGGTTTGTGTGATATCCCAAGAAGATTAGAGAGACAGGCAATAAGCCAATGTCCCAGGATTCCTGCTCCCTCCCTCTCAGTTTTCTTTAACAGTTCTCTTACTCTTTTTATTTGTGTCGGTCTTTTTCTGTAACTGTGCTTTGGGCCTTAGTGATTTTAGAATAAGGGAATAATGGAGTTGGATGTGACTGTGAGGGTGATATGATCCAATTTTTTGATTTTACAAAAGGGCAAATCAAGGTCCAAAAAGGCAAACTACAGAAACGAGATCCTTTGATAATGGCAGAACTTGGGCAGAAGCTGTGTTTGGAATTTCAATTTACACACTTTCCCTCCCTTTTGTCCATAGGTAATTGTTTCTCCTGGGCTTAAAAGGAATACAAGGGAAAGGTGAAATTATAACAATTATTCTGATATAAATGGTGATTTATTTTCAAATCTGGTATTATTAAGTTGCTTTAAAAACATTACTAGATTTACTAAAAAGCAATTTAAGTCTATGTTAGAAGGAGGTCATGGAAAGAAACTGCCTAGGACACAGAAGATGAAGATTCTCTCCCAATCATGTCTCTTACAATATATGTGATCTTATAACAGGAGTGAAAGTGGCAGGGCACAACTTCTGAAAGAGAAACATAGCCCAGTTCAGTTCAGTCACTCAGTCATGGCCTACTCTTTGCAACCCCATTGACTGCAGCATTCCAAACTTCCCTGTCCATCAAAAACTCCTGGAGCTTCTTCAAACTCAAGTCCATCGAGTTGGTGATGCCATCCAACCATCTCATCTTTTGTTGTCCACTTCTTCTCCTGCCTTCAATCTTTCCCAGCATCAAGGTTTTTTCAAAGGAGTCAGTACTTCACATCAGATGGCCAAAGTATTAGAGCTTCAGCTTCAGCATCAGTCCTAACAATGAATAGTCAGAACTGATTTCCTTTAGGATTGACTGGTTGAAGCTCCTTGCTGTCCAAGGCATTCTCAAGAGTCTTTTCCAAGACAACAGTTCAAAAGCATCAATTTGATGCTTTCGGCATAGACCAAGGAGTGCTTGAATGGGACCTTTTGAAGAAAGTCCCCATTATCTTTATTATCTCCACAATAATTTGGCCTCAGGTCAAATAACAGGGAGGGAACACAGCATCACCCTTCAAAGAAAATTGGATTAAAGATTTACTGAGCATGACCCCACCCATCAGAACAAGATCCAGTTTCCCCCTCAGTCAGTCTCTCCCATCAGTAAGCTTCAGCTCAACATTCAGAAAACTAAGATCATGGCATCTGGTTCCATCACTTCATGGAAATAGATGGGGAAACAGTGGAAACAGTGGCAGACTTTATTTTGGGGGGCTCCAAAATCACTGCATATGGTGATTGCAGCCATGAAATTAAAAGATGCTTAATCCTTGGAAGGAAAGTTATGACCAATCTAGATAGCATATTCAAAAGCAGAGACATTACTTTGCCAACAAAGGTCCGTCTAGTCAAGGCTATGGTTTTTCCAGTATGGATGTGAGAATTGGACTGTAAAGAAAGCTGAGCACTGAAGAACTGATACTTTTGCACTGTGGTATTGGAGAAGACTTTTGAGCGTCCCTTGGACTGCAAGGATATCCAACCAGTCCATTCTAAAGGAGATCAGTCCTGGGTGTTCTTTGGAAGGAATGATGCTAAAGCTGAAACTCCAGTATTTTGGCCACCTAATGTGAAGAACTGATTCATCGGAAAAGACTCTGATGCTGGGAGGGATTGGGGGCAGGAGGAGAAGGGGATGACAGAGGATGAGATGGCTGGATGGCATCACCAACTCGATGGACGTGAGTTTGAGTGAACTCTGGGAGTTGGTGATGGACAGGGAGGCCTGGCATGCTGCAATTCATGGGGTCGCAAAGAGTCGGACACTGCTGAGCGACTGAACTGAACTGAACTGATGCTTCTCCATTAGAGGGCAGAAAGACTGAAGACCACAATAAAAGAAAAGTAACAAATCTGAGGTTATTGATATTTCTCCTGGCAATCTTGATTCCAGCTTGTGCTTCTTCCAGTCCAGCGTTTCTTATGATGTACTCTGCATAGAAGTTAAATAAGCAGGGTGACAATATACAGCCTTGACGTACTCCTTTTCCTATTTGGAACCAGTCTGTTGTGCCATGTCTAGTTCTAACTGTTGCTTCCTCACCTGCATAGAGGTTTCTCAAGAGGCAGATCAGGTGGTCTGGTATTCCCATCTCTTTCAGAATTTTCCACAGTTTATTGTGATCCACACAGTAAAAGGCTTTGTCATAGTCAATAAAGCAGAAAGAGATGTTTTTCTGGAATCTCTTGCTTGTTCGATGATCCAGCAGATGTTGGCAATTTGATCTCTGGTTCCTCTGCCTTTTCTAAAACCAGCTTGAACATCTGGAAGCTCATGGTTCATGTATTGCTGAAGCCTGTCTCGGAGAATTTTGAGCATTACTTTACTAGCGTGTGAGATGAGTGCAATTTTGTGGTAGTTTGAGCATTCTTTGGCATTGCCTTTCTTTGGGATTGGAATGAAAACTGACCTTTTCCAGTCCTGTGGCCACTGCTGAGTTTTCCAAATTTGCTGGCATACTGAGTGCAGCAAACTACTGCACAATTGCCTTCATCTCACACACTATCAAAATAATGATCAAAATTCTCCAAGCCAGGCTTCAGTGGTATGTGAAGTGTGAACTTCAAGATGTTCAAGCTGGTTTTAGAAAAGGCAGAGGAACCAGAGATAAAATTGCCAACATCTTTTCGATCATTGAAAAGAATGAGAGTTCCAGAAAAACATCTACTTCTCTTTCATTGACTATGCCAAAGCCTTCGACTGTGTGGATCAAAACAAACTGTGAAAAATTCTGAAAGAGATGGGAATACCAGACCACCTGTTCTGCCTCCTGAGAAATCTGTAGGCAGGTCAAAAAGAAACAGAACTGGACATGGAACAATAGACTGGTTTCAAATCTGAAAGGAGTATGTCTAGGTTGTACATTGTCACTTTGCTTATTTAAATTATATGCTGAGTATATTGTTAAGATTATTAGACTGGATGAAGGACAAGCTGGAATCAAGATTAACCTCAGACATGCAGATGAAGCTCCACTTACTTTAGAAAGCGAAGAAGTACTAAAGAGCCTCTTGTTGAAAGTGAAAGAGGAGAGTGAAAATGTTAGATTAAAACTCAACACTCAAAAAACTAAGATCATGACATCTGGTCCCATCACTCATGGCAAATAGATGGGGAAACAATAGAAACAGCAACAGACTTTACTTTTGGGGGCTCCAAAATCACTGCAGATGGTGACTGCAGCCATGAAATTAAAAGACATTTGCTCATTGGAAGAAAAGGTATGACCATCCTAGACAGCATATTAAAAAGCAGAGACATTACTTTCCTGACAAAGGTCTATCTAGTCAAAATTATGGTTTTTCCAGTAGTCATGTATGGATGTGAGAAATGGACTATAAAGAAATCTGAACACCAAAGAATTGATGCTTTTGAACTGTGGTATTGGAGAAGATGCTTCAGAGTCCCTTGGACTGCAAGGAGATCCAGCCAGTCCATACTAAAGGAAATTAGTCCTGAATAGTCATCACAAGGATTGATGCTGAAGCTGAAACTCCAATACTTTGGTCATCTGATGTGAAGAACTGACTCATTTGAAAAGACCCTGATGCTTGGAAAGATTGAAGGTGGGAGGAGAAGGGGATGACAGAGGATGAGATGGTTGGATGACATCACCTTCTCAATGGATATGAATTTGAGTAAACTCTGGGAGTTGGTTATGGACAGGGAGGCCTGGTGTGTTGCAGTCCATGGGGTCACAAAGAGTTGAACAAGACTGAGCTACTGAACTGAATTGAAGGACACAAGATAAACTGATTAGAATCAAATGGATCCAAGATAGTAGACAAGTTGATTTTGATTGGATCCTCATCCTCATTCAACAAGGTTAATGACACACCCAGAGGCACCATGACAGTTTGAATTACTGTCAAAAGACCGAGGAGTGCATGATGACCCAATTCCTGTAAATCTCCTTCTTTTCCCCAAAATAGTTGGAGTAATCCTAACACTCATTAGCATACAAAATACCCAGCCTATAAAAGCTAGCCACACCACATTTTGCACTGCACATGCCCTCTGTGATGGCCCACACTCTGTCTGTGGAGTGTACTTCTCTCTGAATCTGAATAAATCCATTTCTTACCCATCACTTTGTCTCTCACTGAAATCTTTCTGTGATGAGACATCAAGAACTTGAGCTTCATTCAGTCCTGAAACCAGGTATTGTGGGTTTTGGCTGGGTTAGAATCCCAGCCCATAGGTTCAAGTCCCAATCTGTGGTAAATGGTTTCAATCTCAGGCAAGCAAGTTTATTTTTTCATTATCCCACCGTCTTCAAAGTGACAGCAGTAGGTTAGATGATGTCTAAAAGTCTGCTAAAAATGGCAATGAGTTAATCACTGATATTTTCCTATGGACTTATAGGATTGAACAAAATTTGAAGAAGTAATGTATTACCAGAAAGTAATGAGGCAATTGAAATTAAAGAAAACTTTATTTTTTTCAACAACAACAAAAAGAACCCTATATAAAACATGGGTGGAAGACCTAAATTTACATTTCTTCAAAGAAGACACACAGATGGCCAACAGGCACATGAAAAGATTTTCAAAATTGCCAGTTAGTAGAGAAATGCAAATCAAAACTACAATAAGGTACAGCCTCACACCAGTCAGAATAGCCATCATTTAAAAGTCTACAACTAACAAATGCTGGAGAGGATGTAGAGAAAAGGGAACTCTTCTCCAATTGGTGGGTATGTAAGTTGGTGCAACCACAGTGGAAAACTAAAAATACAATTACCATATGATCAAGCAATCCCACTCCTGGGCATATATTTGGACAAAACTGTAATTCAAGAAGATGTTTGCACACCTATGTTCATAACAGCACTATTTGCAATAGCCAAGACATAGAAATAACCTAAATGTCCTTCAACAGATAAATGGGTAAAGAAGATATGGCACATATATACAATGGAATATTCAGCCAGCAAAATAATGTCATTTGCACCAACACGGATGCAACTAGAGATTATCATACTAAGCAAAGTAAGTGAGAAAAAGACAAATACCATATGATATCACTTATACATGAAATCTAAAATATTACACAATGAATCTATCTATGAAGCAGAACCAGAATCACAGAGATAGGGAACAGATTAGTGCTTGCCAGGGGGGCAGATGTTGGGGGACAGATATAGTGGGAGGTTGGGGCTAGCAGATGTAAACTTTTATACGTAGAATGGATAAGCAACAAAGTTCTACTGTACAATACATACAATTATATTCAATATCCAATGATAAACCACAATGGAAAGTGACATTTTAAAAAGAATATATATATATATATATATATATATATATATATATATATAATTGAATCACTGTCCTGTACAGAAATAATTAACACAACATTGTAAATCAACTATACTTCAATAATTTTTTAAAGAGTAAAAATTAATTTGTTTATATGTTATCTTTCTCATTCCAAATATAAGGGATAAATAAGAAATGGCTTTCAATAAGACTAAAGGAAGTTAGTTTGTCCTTTGTGAAATTTCACTAAAATATCACTGGAACATGTAAATGGTTACCAACAGTACCTGAAGCAAGAGGGGTAGTCCATTCTTCAGCCAGCGGTAGGTGGGTCTGGGTTTTCCAGTAGCCTTACATTCCCATCGCAGAGGGCTCCCACTGTCTAACTGAGTATCATTCAGTTTTTCTACCCAGTGTGGATATGCTGTAAAAGTTTAAGGATTAAGGAAGGGTGATTTCATTTCTCAATGTTTCACAAAACTCAAAAGATTTTAGGGAATGTTAACAAATTTATAAGCATTAAATATTTTATCAATTCATGTAACTTGGATTTTGGAAGAAACTTGGCACTGCATTACACAGAGAACTCTTATTTCCTGTGTGAAAATATAACCATGATGATATTTTAATAATTTGAAACACTTTTTAATCTAAGTGAAGCATATCTCGCTATTCTTGTTGTTGTTGAATTTTAAAATATTTCCTCTTTTGACCCAGAGGGATGGTATGGGGAGGGAGGAGGGTTCAGGATGGGGAACACATGTATACCTGTGGTGGATTCATTTCGATATTTGGCAAAACTAACACAATATTGTAAAGTTTAAAAATAAAATAAAATTAAAATGAATAAATAAATAAAATATTTCCTCTTCAAAAGGCACTTTTTTCTTATTTTTTAAAAAATTTATTTATTTTAATTGAAGGATAATTGCTTTAAAATATTGTGTTGTTTTATGCCATATATCAACATGAATCAGTCATAAGGGAGAGAACATACATGTCTTCTTGTTTTACCCTCTTTAGAGTAAGTGGTAGATTCTTCCCATGGAGAGCATGGGAATCTGTTTAGAAAGAAGTTTCTAAACTAAAAATCTTTCTAAACAAGAGGCATCTCTTCTTCCAAATATTGAGCAGCATTAGCACAATTTGAAGAAATACAACATGCCCATTTACTGAATAATTATTCTGCTTTTTGTTTCCTAATATAGCCTGAGTTGTTTCAAAAAATAATTTGTAAATTCAAGTATCATTTGACATAAAATTGTTCTATATTTACCGACATTTTACACATATATTTATATATACAAGTTTTCAAAACTTTCTTTCTCAAAAAAGATAATATTCTAAATTCATGAAATTTATAAAGTGTGAAAAGTGAAAGTCATTCAGCTGTGTCCGACTCTTTGCCACCCCATGGACTATACAGTCCATGGAGTCCTCTAGGCCAGAATACTGGAGTGGGTAGCCTTTCCCTTCTCCAGGGGATCTTCCCAACCCAGGGATCAAACCCAGGTATCCCACATTGCAGGGGGATTCTTCACCAGCTGAACCACAAGGGAAGCCCAAGAATACTGGAGTGGGTAGCCTATCCCATCTCCAGTGGATCTTCCCGACCCAGGGATTGAACTGGGGTCTCCTGCATTTCCTGCGGATTCCTTACCAACTGAGCTGTCAGGGAAACCATGGTTAAAGTGTCTTTCCTCCATTGACATTTTTTTTCAAGTTTGAATCTCTTAATCTCTCTCATCTATTTCTTTCATCCCTTTACCCCTTTCTCTTCTGGCAATCACCTATTTGTTCTCTGCATCTATTACTCTGTTCCAGTTTTGTTATGTGTTTTCATTTGTTTTGTTTTTCAGATTCTACACATAAATGAAATCATATGATGCTTGTCTTTCTCTGACTTATTTTCCTTAACATAATTCCCTCTGGGTCCACCCATGTTGTCACAGATGGTAATATTTAATTTTTTTTTAAGCCTGAGTATCATTCCATTTTATATGTGTGTGTGTGTGTGTGTGTGTATTCTAAGATGTCCAAAGCTTTCTCATACCTACTGAGATGATTATATGATTTCTTTATTGATTTGTTAAAGTGGTATAACACAATAATTTGTGGATATTAAACATCTTGCATCCTTGGGATAAGCCCCACTAGATCATTGTGTGATCATTTTAATGTATTGTTGAATTCGATTTGCTAATTTTATTTTTTGTTGTTGGGGATGTGTCCATCTGTGTTCATCAGTGGTATTGACCTGCAAATTTTTTGTGCTATATTTTTGTCTGGTTTTAGTACGACGTGATGTTGTAGAATGAGTTCAGAAGTATTCCTCTGCAAATTTTTGGAATAGTTTGAAAAGGAGGGTTGTTAATTTTTCTTCAATTTTTTTGGTAGACTTCACCACCTGTGAGGCCATCTGGTAGTAGACTTTTGTTTGCTGGGAGTTTTTGTTTTATTTTATTTAATTACTGATTTAATTTCATTACTGGTAATTGATCTTTTCATATTTTCTATTTCTTCCTGGTTGTTTCTTGGGAAATTGTACGTTTCCAGACATTTATTCCTTTTCTATACATTGTCCATTTTATTGGCATATAATTGTAGTAATCTCCTATGATCCTTTGTCTTTCTGTGGTATTGGCTGACTTCTTTCAGCTTTGATTTTATTTACATGGGCCTTCTCTCTTTTTCTTGATGAGTCTAGCTAAAGGTTTATCAGTTTTACTTCTTTCAAAGTACCAGCTCTTCATTTCATTGATCTTGTTTATTGTTCTTAGTCTCTATTTCACTTATGTCTGCCTCATTTGCTGCCAGGCCCTGCCTCATGCAGTGGCTTGAGGTGTGTGGGACTGAGTCCCAGAATGACTGGCTGCATGGCCCGGTAGCAAAGGACTGGCACTGATCCACTGGTTGGTGGGACTGTGTCCTGAGCTAGCTGTGTATGTCCTGGGAGTTCTGGGGCTGGTGCCAGCCCACTGGTGGTAGGGGCTGGGTCCTAATCCAGCTGGCTGCCAGGCCACTGGTGGATGGGAAACCCTTTAAGGTACAAATTCTATGGAATGCTTTCCTTGAATCACTCTGATAGAAAGTAGTGGACTCTGCTCCCATAGGCTTTTATCATAGCAGATAGCATGCTCTGCCCTCTGTGCAGTTTGCTTTTCATCTAATTTAGTCAATCAAGAGTTTCCTCAAATCTCTATTGTTAGCTTGTAGTGCAGTAATAGCATTTAATAAACATTAGCTGAATCAATGAGTGAATAAGCAAAATGTGCATGGCATAGTAAATTTGGTTGGAGTGCTGAATTTTAAAGGAATTTTTTTTTTTTTTACAAATAATAAACATAAAACAGGTTGAAATAATATTTTAATATTTCAAAATATTTTGCAGCATCCCTGTGAAGGATTTTAGATGAACTGATCTTGAATACAGTGACAGTTATAGTTTGAAGCAGATTCAGCTTCATATGCAATTTGTTTAAGTTCACATTGTAAGGATCTGTATTTTCTTGTATCAGTGCTCTGTGTTACAGTTTCCCTCAGTTTTAATGTCCTTATCTGGAAAATAAAAATAGTATCACTTACCTTTTATATACAATATGCATTATAAAAGAAAATATTAAAAGTATAATTTGCTATTTATAGAAGATGAGATTGTATATATTTTGGAAGTAGATTTTCCCAATTCTTACACACAACCTGGTTGTCTCTGAAATTTTTGGAAAATATAAACATTTGTAAGCCATGAAGGTTATTTATCATACAGATGAAATAATTTAGTGTAGGCCAGCAAAGTTTTTGTGTAAAAGATGAGATAGAATATATTTGACACTTTGCAAGTCAGTTGATCTGTCTGTCAATGGCTTAATTCTGCCTTAGCAGTGCTTAAAGCTGATGCAGGCATTATGCAAGCAAATGGGTATCACTGTGTTTCAAAAAGTTTTTATTTACCAAAAAAAAAAAAAAAAAAAAAAAAAAGACAGCTTGTAGGATTTGGTTCATGGGCAATAAATTGTGACTCTTGATTCAGGCCAAGGGCAAGAATAAGTTAATAAATATTACAAGATTTGCAACATCAGATGACAGCTTTAGTGCTGGGAAAATATTTTTAAGGTTAGCAATTACCTAGGCTATAAAAAGAACCTGACAATTCCTCATTTATTTTTAATTTAAAGCATTTCTATGTGTAGGGTAATTTTACTCAATGATTTACCATACAAAAAAGAAGCATGGTATATGTATCTAACAATGTTTAGTTCAAATTGCGTTTTCAGTTTGACTCTTGTGACCAGGGCATCAAACTTTGCTGAGAACACTTACTGTATACTTGCAACTGTCCACGAAAGGAATTCTTTCCACGTGAGTTTTCAGCTCTGCACTCATATATGCCTGCATCGTCCAGCTGCACGTTGGGTATTTCCAGTACTGCCTGAGATTTACGCAGACGTGACTTACTAGGAATATAACCATTAATCTTCATCCATGTGATTGTTGGAACTGGGCTACAATAAGGAGCAAAATTGCCATTAATACACTTTCCACTATTAGGAACATAGATCCTGTTATCTGGTAATTTAAGCACTTAATAGGCTGAGTGCAATAAAGTGTAATCACAATTAAGAACCATGTGATGGTTGATATACTTCAGTTTCTATGTGGATTTTCTGCTTATAAGTTAGATTACAAGGAAAGAGAGTTTCCTTCTCTTTTGTATTTCAGAAAAGCAATTCAAAGGTTATATTTTACACATATATATGCTATACTTTACTTTTTAAAAACTGTGTAAAATTGTTTAAATGGTGAAAGTAATTTGGAGAAATTTACAAAAGTAACATACGCTTATCATAGGAAGTTGAACAAGAGTCATGAGCTAAATGAATTAAGAACTCATTATTGTTCCAACCCCTTCAAATATCTTCTGCAGAAAGAAATAAAGTTAGCAAGCAATTTCCCGCCTTGTCTCTATGATGCATATATAAGCACATATAACAAATTTTTTATTAATAAAAATCAAATCCAAGATCAACTGCTGACTTATTCTGGTTAACAGCTATATATTATTCCCTTGTGTAGATGTATCAGAATTTTAATCAAACATTCTCTATAGTTAGACATTCAGTGTAGCCCCCAAATTTTTCCTTTTTCCCTTTTTTTTTTTGCTACTAAGGAATAACATTGCTAAATGTAACTTTGTACATATATATCATATGCCATTGCTTTTTATTTTCTACTGCAGACATTCACAAAAGTGGAATTGACAGACACAGGGCATGCCCATTTTTCATTTTAATAAGTGCTGCCAGATTGTTTTCAGTAATATAGTAGCATTTTCCACATCTATCAGTAATACATGAGACTGTTTTCCCATATCCTTGCCACCACATTATGTGATCAATCTGTTTAATTTTTATCAGTATTGATAGGTAAAAACTGACATTTTGTTACAATTTCTCTGAACTGTAAGAAAGCTGAACATCTTTTCATAATTACACTATGAATCTGCTATTTGAATCTACTTCACTGTGAATTATGTTATTTTTCAACTATTTCTTTCACTTTTCTGTTTGCCTGTTTGCAGCATTTGATTTCTTAGGATTCTTTGTGTATTAGGGCCATTATGAGTTTGCTTACCAGAAAAGTTATTTCTCGGTATACTGATAGTTTATGATGGCATCTGTGATAAATTTTACAAATACTTTTGGGAGAAACAAGCATCTGTAGGTTTTTTCATGACTTTAGAATTTTTGTTTGTTTAAAAATTATCTGTAAACCCAAGTATGTATCTATATTTCCTCCAGTCTTTCTGGTAGCTTTTTTAAAAATTATTTTTAAGCATTTTGAACTTTAATCCATCTGGACTATATTCATGGTTTTGGTATAAGATGGGAAATGCAACTAATTATTTTAGAATCACTAAAACTCCTTTTCCAACAATTTTTGGAATTTTACCTTTGCTATATAATTGGTTCTCACATGCTTAAATCTGTTTCAGTCTTCACAGTTCTGTTCCACTGAGTTATTTATTACTATCTATATTTAATGTACTTTATGCTCTGGATTCAGTCTGCTTTTTCAGTTCTATTTCTCACTATTTCCTTTCACATCTCCTGACCCAGAAACACATCTTTGTGTGTTTCCAATCATATCTGTTAAAGTCCTACTAATCTTTTGAGAGCCATTCTAAATGCCTCCTCTACAGTAAAGTCTCCTTATTTGTGTAGTCTTCTGGGATATTTTTCTTTTAGACATCAAAGTGATTTGTATACATTACTTGGACTCTTGTAACATTTTATAATTGAAAAATGTAGGATATTTTTTCACTAATTTTCTGGACAGGAGTAATAGTGGTGTTAAATTTTAGAAACAATGCCACATTAAACAGTGTTTATTTCTTAACATCTTTCTTACTTGTTTCTTAAGTATAAGAGAATTGAAATTGCTGTATTAGAGTTGACAAGTTGTGCTTCTTTGTTTAGGTACATATATCAATATCTAGGAAAACTGAATATTGCATTTTCAAATAACCCTTATTTTGACCTAACACATCGTTCTTTTAATACATACAAGAATTGATTTGTTATATTTTTTAATATCTCTGCATCTATATTCAAAGGTGAGATTGTCTGTACTCATTAGGTTTGCTGGTTTACATGTTCACATACTCATTAGTGAGTTGGTAGTTGCTTTATTTATAAGCTAGCATTGACAAAATTGGAGTCATAGTGATGGATAGTAGCTTGGTAAACATGCCAGAGTATTTGCATCTCCTATTATGATAGCTTCAATAGTAGAGAAATTGTATGTTCCTTAAGAAACTGATCAGACTGATAAAAATAAAGTCATCCCCATCATAAGTGGAGTTAGTTTTTGAAAGCATTTTCAACTTCTTCTGTTTTCTTTAATTATTTGTATTTAAATTTGTTTGTGTTTACTTTGGCAATTCATGTTTGCCTAGAAAATCAAAGTATTTCACCCATGATTTAAATATTTTAGCAGTGATTTATATAAATACTAATTGTTTAAAAGTTTAAAACCTCTTCTATTATAAGTGGTCACACATTGTAGTAGAAGTTAAACATGTTTTCCACAGTCAGACTTCCCAGAGCAAAAGTAACTGTGCAACTACATCTTTTCTGAGTTGCGTTTCCCATCTCAAAACCATGAATATAGTTCAGGTGGATAAAGATCCAAATGCTTAAAAATAATTTTTAAAAAATCATGGTTTTTAAAAAAATCATCTCATCATTTTTTTTTATTTTATTTTATTTTTAAACTTTACATAACTGTATTAGTTTTGCCAAATATCAAAATGAATCTGCCACAGGTATACATGTGTTCCCCATCTCATCATTTTTTAACATCTTGTTTTGTTTTTCCAGTTGCCCCAAATGTAAAATATGGTGGAAATAATAGTTCTTATTTCAGAAATAATAGTCCCTATTTCAGAGGGTAGTTATAAACATTTGATAAGTTAAAGTACTTGGCACAGAACAAGGAGGCAAAAAAAAAAAAATGTTTGCAAAACTGTGATGATTATATTTGTACCTTCTTTACAACTTAAATGGTATGAGTATATGCTTTCTCAACTTCCTCTCCTTTTAACACTGCACGTTGGTTAGGAACATGGTCTACCTGGGAATACAATTTACATTCAAATAAAATTCAAACACACAGAGGTTATGTGACCTTCAGAAAGTAATCTAATATAAGAAATGAATCGCCAATCCAGGTTCAATTCAGTATACAGGAAGCTTGGGGCTGGTGCACTGGGATGACCCAGAGGGATGGTATGGGGAGGGAGGCGGGAGGGGGGTTCAGATTGGAGAACACGTGTACACCCGTGGCAGATGCATGTTGATATATAGCAAAACCAATACAATATTGTAAAGTAAAATAATAATAATAATAATAATATACAAGCAACTCCTACAGCTCAATCCCAGAAAAATAAACGACCCAATCAAAAAATGGGCCAAAGAACTAAATAGACATCTCTCCAAAGAAGACATACAGATGGCTAACAAACACATGAAAAGCTGCTCAATATCAACTCATTATCAGAAAAATGCAAATCAAAACAACAATGAGGTACCATTTCATGCCAGTCAGAATGGCTACAATCCAAAAGTCTACAAGCAATAAATGCTGGAGAAGGTGTGGAGAAAAGGGAACCCTCTTACACTGTTGGTGGGAATGCAAACTAGTACAGCCACTATGGAGAACAGTGTGGAGATTCCTTAAAAAACTGGAAATAGAACTGCCTTATGACCCAGCAATCCCACTGCTGGGCATACACACCGAGGAAACCAGAATTGAAAGAGACACGAGTACCCCAATGTTCATCGCAGCACTGTTTATAATAGCCAGGACATGGAAGCAACCTAGATGTCCATCAGCAGATGAATGGATAAGAAAGCAGTGGTACATATACACAATGGAGTATTAGTCAGCCGTTAAAAAGAATACATTTGAATCAGTTCTAATGAGGTGGATGAAAGTGGAGCCTATTATACAGAGTGAAGTAAGCCAGAAAGAAAAACACCAATACAGTATATACTAATGCATATATATGGAATTTAGAAAGATGGTAACAATACCCCTGTATACGAGACAGCAAAAGAGACACCGATGTATAGAACAGTCTTTTGGACTCTGTGGGAGAGGGAGAGGGTGGGATGATTTGGGAGAATGGCATTGAAACATGAATAATATCATATATGAAACGAGTTGCCAGTCCAGGTTCGATGCACGATACTGGATGCTTGGGGCTGGTGCACTGGGACGACCCAGAGGGATGGTACAGGGAGGAAGGAGGGAGGAGGGTTCAGGATGGGGAACACGTGTATACCTGTGGTGGATTCATGTTGATATATGGCAAAACCAATACAATACTGTAAAGTTAAAAAATAAAATAAAATAAAAAGAAAAAAAAGAAAGTAATCTAAGTTCTGTGAATCTGGTATCTGGTTTCCCCATTTTAAAATGAAAATATTATTTGTTTTTTCAGAATGCAAATATTTTAAGGGCACTGGCATTATTTCTATTGTTCAGGAGTATATCCACACTGTCTCATAGAGTGCTGGGCACATATTTAGTACTTAAATGTTTATGAAGTAAATGAATGAATGATTCTCATAGTATGATTTTGAGCATTAAGTGAGCTAAGTTCTTATAAATTACTTAGATACATATATTCCAAACATATGTATATGTATAACCAATAAATGTTACCTATAATGATAAGCTTTGTCAGAGGTTTATTATTTTATTAGTCTTTAAATATGTATTTTGAATTTTTAATTATTTTTGTGCTTTAATTTGTGACTTTCTATTTTTTATTTCCCTTATCCCTTTTTATTGATTAGCATAGTATTCCACTCTAACTTTGTTAGCTAGAATTTTTTATGTGTAAATTTTTTATGGTTGATAATAAAAGTATGGTTGCTTTTTCCTCTGGTATCAAAGGTAACCACATGCCTTATGTTCTGACACACAGAGACAGTGACCTGTACAGTTTTGTTTTTTTGTAACTTGTTTAATCAATATTTACAGTTAAAATATAGAATGAATTATTGTGAAAATTATATGTCCATTGAGAAAAAAGATATGCTTTATTTTGGATAAGACTTTAAAATTAGCTTTTAGAGAGTTTTTATTAATTACGTAATTCAAGTATTATTTATTGAAAAAATTTGAATGATTAGTACATTGAATTAAGTGGAAGCAAACAAGTCATAAGTAAATTAGACTTTCCAATGAGTACATTGTCAAATAAATCAAGAGTCTGAATTTAAAACAATAGCAAAACTTTGAGCATTTGAGCCTTAAAACACATTTTAAGCTTCCAAAGATAGATACATGAGTTTGGGCTATGAAATCTGTACAGGCCCCAAATAGGGAACACACCTCAAGACACATTTCAATTGCATCCATGAAATAAAACAAACAAAAAAAATGTCAGAGAGTGAAGCCAAGGTACCCTGGAAGATAGACAAGATAATTTCTTACAAAGAGTCATATCAGTGTCTAATCATGAACTCTCCCATTCTTCCACAACCAAACCCTCCTCCATACAATCACACGAAAAAGAGGCTGTGCAATGAATGACCTTACAGGAGAGTTTCATACTTGTGATGGATCAGTGATTAGTTTGAGACTCCTTCTTTTTTCTGAGTAGAATATTTCTCCTGTGAGTAATTAACTTATATTTTAAGTACATAGGTTACAGAATCAAGATGATCCATATCTAGACCTGATGGAGATCTGGAAATTTTGGACTTGACAGACAGTATGCAGAGGATAGATGAGATTGAGTACATTCAATGTGAAGAAAGAACTGAAATATTCCTCAGAAGAATAGATTGGCTAGGTGTTCAAAAAACACATTTTCCTTCTTCCTGGACATGTAATTACCTCATTTTTCCATCTTCCCTTAGGTAGGGGCATGAATTGAGCTCTGGTCAATGGAATAAGGAAAGAAAGATGCACCAAATATGATCTAGGAACCAGTTTTCTACATGATCTTCCATTTTCACTTTTCCTGGCTCTGCTTGATAGATGTTACTGTCAATGGTAATTCTTGCAGAAAAATGTATATTTTATGTATATATAAAATGTTTTCAATCTTTGTTGTAAGGAAGAATTAACTTTTTAAACAATATATAAAGCATTGCTACCCATAAAATACTGATACATTTGACTGCATGAATAAGAACAATTTCTTTTCATCAAAAGAACATGAGGACTTTCCTGGTGGTCCAGCGGTTAAGACTCTGTGTTTCCAATGCAAAGAGCAGGGTTTCGACCCCTGATCAGGCAACTAAGATCTCACATGCTGCCAAAAAAGTTAAAAAATTAAAGAACACAACCAGGGAAGAGTTATTTGCCACACAAATAACTGAAACAGCCTAAAGAGATTGAATAAAGAACTCAAGTGTATAAGAAAACAACTCATAAAAATGAGAAAGAGACAAGAGAAAAAATAGAAATTATCACAAAACATATGACAGCATATTCAATCTCATTAATAATCAGGGAAATTCAAATTTAGATTATAATAAATTCCATTTCATGCCTAACATATTTGTAAATGTAGTACTTTGAATAACCTGATAATTGTACACATGGATGCCAATCAGTAAGAAGTCTAACACACATGGTGGGGTTTTATATTAGTGCAGCCACTTTGGAAAGCTATTGGAATCAACTTACACGTGAAAATGGTTATTATACATTGTATGGTCTGGAAGATCACTCAAGAAATGGAATGGAGTAGAATTACTTACAATCCTCAGAGAAATTCTTGCATATATCCACAAAGAGTAACGTACACTATTCTTATAGTGGCATTTACAAATAAACATTTTTAAAAATGTAATTTACCAAAGATGAAGTGAATCCATTGAGTGTACAGTTTGAAGAGCCTTGCCAAATGTATATGTCTATTCAACTATTGCTTAGATTAGATTAATAATGATACGGACATTACTTTCACTCTTACAAGTTTCCTTAGGCACCTCCTTCCCAATTACCCTCACCCCTGTCCCAAGCGATCAATAATCTCACTTTCATATTTTAAGATAACTTCAGTCTTTTTTAAACTAATGTAAATCGAATCATATACTCTATACCATTTCCATACACTTTCTGTGCTCTGCATGCTGTCTCTCAGTCATGTTTGACTCTCTGTGACCCCATGGACTGTAGCCCACCAGGCTCCTCTGTTTATGGGATTTTCCAGGCAAGAATACTGGAGTGGATTGTCATTTTCTCCTCCAGGGTATCTTTCCAACCCAGGGATCAAACCCAGGTCTCCTTCATTGGCAGGTGGCATCTTTACCAACTGTACCCTTTCTAGCCGGCTTTTTTCTTTCAAAATAAGATTTGAGAGATCAATCTATGTTTCTATGTGTAGGAATCAGAGAACTTAAATGGACTGGAATGGGTGAATTAAACTCCGATGACCATTATATCTACTACTGTGGGCAGGAATCCCTCAGAAGAAATGGAGTGGTCATCATGGTCAACAGAAGAGTCTAAAATGCAGTACTTGGATGCAATCTCAAAAACTACAGAATGATCTCTGTTCGTTTCCAAGGCAAACCATTCAATATCAGAGTAATCCAAGTCTATGCCCCAACCAGTAACACTGAAGACTGAAGTTGAACGGTTCTATGAAGACCTACAAGACCTTTTAGAGCTAACACCCAAAAAAGATGTCCTTTTCATTATAGGGGACTGGAATGCAAAAGTAGAAAGTCAAGAAACACCTGGAGTAACAGGCAACTTTGGCCTTGGAATACGGAATGAAGCAGGGCAAAGACTAATAGAGTTTTGCCAAGAAAATGCACTGGTCATAACAAACACCCTCTTCCAACAACACAAGAGAAGACTCTATACATGGGCATCACCAGATGGTCAACACCAAAATCAGATTGATTATATTCTTTGCGGCCAAAGATGGAGAAGCTCTATACAGTCAGCAAAAAGAAGACCATGAACTCCTTATTGCCAAATTCAGACTTAAATTGAAGAAAGTGGGGAAAACCACTAGACCATTCAGGTATGACCTAAATCAAATCCCTTATGATTATACAGTGGAAGTGAGAAATAGATTTAAGGGCCTAGGTCTGATAGATAGAGTGTCTGATGAGCTATGGAATGAGGTTCGTGACATTGTACAGGAAACAGGGATCAAGACCATCCCCATGGAAAAGAAATGCAAAAAAGCAAAATGGCTGTTAGGGAGGCCTTACAAATAGGTGTGAAAAGAAGAGAAGTGAAAAGTAAAGGAGAAAAGAAAAGATATAAACATCAGAATGCAGAGTTCCAAAGAATAGCAAGAAGAGATAAGAAAGCCTTCTTCAGCGATCAATGGAAAGAAATAGAGGAAAACAACAGAATGGGAAAGACTAGGGATCTCTTCAAGAAAATCAGAAATACCAAAGGAACATTTCATGCAAAGATGGGCTCGATAAAGGACAGACATGGTCTGGACCTAACAGAAGCAGAAGATATTAAGAAGAGATGGCATGAATACACAGAAGAACTGTACAAAAAAGATCTTCATGACCCAGATAATCATGATGGTGTGATCACTGACCTAGAGACAGACATCCTAGAATGTGAAGTCAAGTGGGTCTTAGAAAGCATCACTACGAACAAAGCTAGTGGAGGTGATGGAATTCCAGTTGAGCTATTCCAAATCCTGAAAGATGATGCTGTGAAAGTGCTGCACTCAATATGCCAGCAAATTTGGAAAACTCAGCAGTGGCCACAGGACTGGAAAAGGTCAGTTTTCATTCCAATCCCAAAGAAAGGCTCAAACTACCGCACAATTGCACTCATCTCACATGCTAGTAAAGTAATGCTCAAAATTCTCCAAGCCAGGCTTCAGCAATATGTGAACCGTGAACTTCCTGATGTTCAAGCTGGTTTTAGAAAAGGAAGAGGAACCAGAGATCAAATTGCCAACATCCACTGGATCATGGAAAAAGCAAGAGAGTTCCAGAAAGATATCTATTACTGCTTTACTGACTATGCCAAAACCTTTGAATGTGTGGATCACAATAAACTACGGAAAATTCTGAAAGAGATGGGAATACCAGACCACCTGATCTGCCTCTTGAGAAACTTGTATGCAGGTCAGGAATCAACAGTTAGAACTGGACATGGCACAACAGACTGGTTCCAAATAGGGAAAAGAATTCGTCAAGGCTGTATATTGTCACCCTATTTATTTAACTTATATGCAGAGTACATCATGAGAAACGCTGGGCCAAGAAGCACAAGCTGGACTCAAGATTGCCGGGAGAAATATCAATAACCTCAGATATGCAGATGACACCACCCTTATGGCAGAAAGTGAAGAGGAACTCAAAAGCCTCCTGATGAAAGTGAAAGTGGAGAGTGAAAAAGTTGGCTTGAAGCTCAACATTCAGAAAACAAAGATAATGGCATCCGGTCCCATCACTGCATGGGAAATAGATGGGGAAACAGCGGAAACAGTGTCAGACTTTCTTTTTCTGGGCTCCAAAATCACTGCAGATGGTGACTGCAGCCATGAAATTAAAAGACGCTTACTCCTTGGAGGGAAAGTTATGACCAACCTAGATAGCATATTCAAAAGCAGAGACATTACTTTGCCAACTAAGGTTTGTCTAGTCAAGGCTATGGTTTTTCCAGTGGTTGTATGGATGTGAGATTTGGACTGTGAAGAAGGCTGAGCCCCGAAGAATTGATGCTTTTGAACTGTGGTGTTGGAGAAGACTCTTGAGAGTCCCTTGGACTGCAATGAGATCCAACCAGTCCATTCTGAAGATCAGCCCTGGGATTTCTTTGGAAGGAATGATGCTAAAGCTGAAACTCCAGTACTTTGGCCGCCTCATGCGAAGAGTGACTCATTGGAAAAGACTCTTATGCTGGGAGGTATTGGGGGCAAGAGGAGAAGGGGACGACAGAGGATGAGATGGCTGGATGGCATCACTGACTCGATGGACGTAAGTCTGGGTGAACTCTGGGAGTTGGTGATGGACAGGGAGGCCTGGCGTGCTGCGATTCATGGGGTCTCAAAGAGTCGGACAGGACTGAGTGACTGATGTGATGTGTATCAATTGTCCACTTTCTTTTAACTGTTAATATATGGATAAGCTACAATTTGTTTATCCAGTTATCTGTTGACTATTGGACATTTGGGTTACTTGCAGTTTTAAGTGATTATGAATATAAACTGTTTGTACATTCATTTGTATGTTTTTTGTGGACACAATTTTATGTCTCTTTGGTTAGTAACTAGGGGTAGAATTTCTATAGTATATAATAAGAAAACTGTATGAAAATGGGCAGACTATTTGCCTTAATAATGATATAATTTATACTTCTACCAGCAATGTATAAAATGTCCAGCTATTTTACATCCTTGCAAAATGCTTAGCATTGTCAAGCTTTTAAATTTTATTCAACATGAATATCCACATGTTGTAGCACTATTTGTTTAAGATAGTACTCTTTCTCCATTAAATTACTTGGCATTTTTTATGACAAAATAATCTTGTTTGTGTGGATCTGTTTATGGACACTCTTCTCTTCCATTAATTTGTAAGCCTGGCTTAAGCCAGTTCCTCACTTTTCTGGTTATTACCACATTTAGAGAAAAATTTGAAATCAAGTGCGTTAAGTATTTTATGTTCAGTCTTTTTCTACCAATTGTATTGGCTATTATGTGTTCTAATTTTAATGCACATTTTAAGAATAATTTGCTAATTGAAGTTTCCTGGAATTTTAACTGGATTTTGTCAAATTAATGTGTGAATTTGGTGAGAATTGACATCTGAATACTGCTGAGTCTTGTAATCAATATGTGTCTGTGTGTGCTCAGCCATGTCTGACTCTTTGCAACCATATAGACTGTAGCCTGCCAGCCTCCTCTGTCTGTGGAATTCTCCAGGCAAGAATAATACTAGAGTGGGTTGCCATTTCCTTCTCCAGAGGATCTTCCCAATGCAGGGATGGCACCTGCATCTCCTGTCTCCTGCATGGGCAGACAAATTCTTTTCCACTGAGCCACCTGGGAAGCCCCTTGTAATCAATAAGCTCAGTGTATCTCCTCAGTTATTTAGACATTCTTTCATTTTTCTTCAGCAATTCTATTCATTTTTCAATGTACATACCTTTTGAATATTTTGTATGATTCATCCGTAAATATTAATTTTAGTATTTTTTGGTAGATTTTCAACATAGTACACATATATACCTATTGCATCTGCAGGCTATGGATGTGTTAGTTCCTCAGACATGTCTGACTCTTTGTGACCCCATGGATTGGAACCCACCAGTCTCCTCTGTCCATGGAATTTTCCAGGCAAGAATATTGGAGTTGGTTTTCATTCCCTTCTCCAGAGGATCTTCCCTACCCAGAGATTGAACCTAGGTCTCCTACATTGCAGATTCTTTACTGTCTGAGCCACCAGGGAAGCCCTTACTGCATCTGCAGAGACAGTTTTAATTCTTCCTTTCCTGTCTCTAAGGTATTTTATTTCTTTTTATGCCTTATTTTACTGTGTAGGATCCCCATTAAAGGTTGAACTTAAGTGATTAGAGAAAAAAGAAAGGAGACACACTTTAGTTTTCACCATTTAGTATGACGTTGAATATTGTTTTTTGTGTTTTTTTTTCCTTTTTCTTCTTCTCCTTCTTCTTCTTTTTTTTTTTTTTTTTTTTTTTTTTTGTAGATACTCTTTGGCTGGCTGAGAAAATTTTCCTCTAGTCCTAAATTGCTGAAAGTTTTGTTAAGTATGTTGAATTATGTCATATGCTTTTTATGCATTAAGCAAGAGGAATGTAAGAGTCTTTATTATTTCATTCATGGACAAATTATATTAATTACTTTTTAAGAGTTAAACCAACTCTGTATACCTGAGGTAAATCCCCCTTGATCATGTGTATCATTTCTTCCTTACGTGCCTGACAAAATTCATCAGTGAAGCTGAAGCTATACTATTCAAACTTTTTGTAGTGGGGAGATTTTTAAATACAAATTCAATTTCATTAATAGGCAATAATTCATATTTCCCCTGTGCCAAATACTCAAATTATGTCTTTTAAGAAGTTTATTTAGTTTAGTTGTAAAATTAAATGCTAAACATTCCCATACTGTCATTTAATGTTTTGGAACAGAGATGTAGTGATATTTCCTTTTTCCTGCTTGATATTGATATTTGAATTTTATCTCTTCTTTTTAATGTTTACCAATTATATTGACATTTTTTAAAAGTCAGCTTTGTATTTCATTTCTCCCCAGTCTATTCATATTCAATATCATTGAATTCTGCTATTAAATCTTTCTTTCCTTCTATTAACTTAGACTTTAAATTATTTTACTTTTCTAATTTGTTTAAGGTGAAAGTTTAGATCATTGATTTTAAAATTTTCCCTTTTTAAAAAGATATATGGATTTTACATTTAAGCACTACACTAACTATAGCACATATGTTTTCATTATTATTCAAAAAAATTCTAATTTCTCTGTGATTTTTCTTTGATAATTTGGTTATTTAGTTATGTTTTTTGAATTTCCAAATATTTGGTGACCTTTCAAGTATCATTGAAAATGTTGTTTCAATTAAAGAATATACTGTCTAAATTTTTGGTTCTGTAATAAGCAGAGATACTTGTTTTATGGTCTATCATATGGCTAATCTTTGTGAATGTTCCATGAGTAGGCTTTTTAAAAGTATATTCTATAGTTGACAGCTGTAGTGTTCTTTAAATATAAATTATGTCAAGTTGGTTAATAATTGTGTTCAAGTCTCTTGTTCTTTACTGATTTTCTGTCTTTTTATTCTTGTAATTGATAAATTACTAGAGATGCCTGTTACTTTACTGATTTTCTGTCCTGTCTTTGTGATTGATAGGCTAATGGAGAAGAGTGTTAATTTCCAACTATAATTCTGATTTGTCAATCTCTTCAATTACTATCAAATTTAGCTTTATATATTTTAAAGATTTGTTACTAGGTACATATACATTTTAGATTTCTAATGCCTTGAGAAATTAATCTTTTTAATACTATGACATGCCCATCTTCATATTAGGTAACATTCATTGTGCTGAAGTATACTTCACCTGATGTTAAGATAGTAGCCTTAATTTTCTTATGATTAATAAACATATCTCTTTTGTCCTCTGGACTTCAACATATATATTATTGAAAGATAAGTATACAGATATATATCATACACATTTAAAGTGGGATTCTTTAGGGTCTTGCTTTTCCATCCAGTCTATGTCCACCAATGGTGTGATTCAGTTAATTTACATTTAATACAATTATCTATGGTTGGATTTGAAGACTAGTTTTTTTTTTTTTTTTCTATTTCATCAGTTTTGTGTGTTTTTTTTTTGGCCCTCTTCCCTTAACTTATTTTCCATTAATTACTTAGTTTTTTTAGTATTTCATTAAAGCATTCTATTAATTTATTAGCTATAGCCCTATGTTTCTTTTGTGTACATAAGTTTCTACTAAAGCTTGGAATATGTATCTGACAATACTATGCTCACTTGTCTACCTTCCCACCCTTTGTGTTATTTTGAAAATATGTTTTATTTATACATACTTTATAAACTCTCTACCACATTACTATTATTTCTACCTTAAAGACAAAAGTAGATATTAATAATTTTAGAAATGAAATAGACCAAATATATTTTATATTTATACTTGCTTAAAAAGGAAAAAAATGATATCTAGCCTTTCATTCCTTTGTGGAGATTTGAGTTTTGAAATATTATTATTATTGCTCCTTCAGCCTAAAATATGTTCTTTACCATTTCTTATAATGCGATCTATTACAACAAATTACTGAAGGTTTTTGTTTGTTTTGCTTTTTTACTTGATAATGTTTTTATTTTGCTTTCATGCTTGAAGAATATTTTCAACAAATAGTCTATGCAGACTTTTTGCCTATGCAGACATAGGCAAATAGTTCTATGCAGACTTTTAAATTTCTTTTCTTTTTATCATTTTTTTAGTAATTAATTAGATTATTGTGTGTCTTACACTTCTTGTATTTCTTTTTTTTTTTAATTTTATTTTTTAACTTTACAATATTGTATTGGTTTTGCCATATATCAATATGAATCCACCACAGATATACACATGTTCCCCATCCCGAACCCTCCTCCCTCCTCCCTCCCCATACCATCCCTCTGAGTCGTCCCAGTGCACCAGCCCCAAGCATCCAGTATCGTTCATCGAACCTGAACTGGCGACTCGTTTCATATACTTCTTATATTTCATTGAACATAGGGGATCAGTAGAGTTATACTTTTCAATAATTTGGTAACTGTTGTTCAAAATCTTCAAATTTTTTTATACCTACCCCTATCTTCTAGGCTTTCTTATCTCTTCTTGCTATTTTTTGGAACTCTGCATTCTGATGTTTATATCTTTCCATTTCTCCTTTGCTTTTCACTTCTCTTCTTTTCACAGCTATTTGTAAGGCCTCCCTAACAGCCATTTTGCTTTTTTGCATTTCTTTTCCATGGGGATGGTCTTGATCCCTGTCTCCTGTACAATGTCACGAACCTCATTCCATAGTTCATCAGGCACTCTATTAGATCTAGGCCCTTAAATCTATTTCTCACTTCCACTGTATAATCATAAGGGATTTGATTTAGGTCATACCTGAATGGTCTAGTGATTTTCCCTACTTTCTTCAATTTAAGTCTGAATTTGGCAATAAGGAGTTCATGGTCTGAGCCACAGTCAGCTCCTGGTCTTATTTTTGCTGACTGTATAGAGCTTCTCCATCTTTGGCTGCAAAGAATATAATCAATCTGATTTCAGTGTTGACCATCTGGTGATGTCCATGTATAGAGTCTTCTCTTGTGTTGTTGGAAGAGGGTGTTTGTTATAACCAGTGCATTTTCTTGGCAAAACTCTATTAGCCTTTGCCCTGCTTCATTCCGTATCCCAAGGCCAAATTTGCCTGTTACTCCAGGTGTTTCTTGACTTCCTACTTTTGCATTCCAGTCTCCTATAATGAAAAGGACATCTTTTGGGGGTGTTAGTTCTAAAAGGTCTTGTAGGTCTTCATAGAACCGTTCAACTTCATCTTCTTCAGCGTTACTGGTTGGGACATAGACTTGGATTACTGAAAAGAAGAGAAGCGAAAAGCAAAGGAGAAAAGGAAAGATATAAACATCTGAATGCAGAGTTCCAAAGAATAGCAAGAAGACATAAGAAAGCCTTCTTCAGAGATCAATGCAAAGAAATAGAGGAAAACAAGAGAATGGGAAAGACTAGGGATCTCTTCAAGAAAATCAGAGATACCAAAGGAACATTTCATGCAAAGATGGGCTCTACAAAGGACAGAAATGCTATGGACCTAACAGAAGCAGAAGATATTAAGAAGAGATGGCAAGAATACACAGAAGAACTGTACAAAAAAGATCTTCATGACCCAGATAATCACGATGGTGTGATCACTGACCTAGAGACAGACATCCTGGAATGTGAAGTCAAGTGGGCCTTAGAAAGCATCACTACGAACAAAGCTAGTGGCGGTGATAGAATTCCAGTTGAGCTATTCCAAATCCTGAAAGATGACGCTGTGAAAGTGCTGCACTCAATATGCCAGCAAATTTGGAAAACTCAGCAGTGGCCACAGGACTGGAAAAGGTCAGTTTTCATTCCAATCCCAAAGAAAGGCAATGGCAAAGAATGCTCAAACTACTGCACAATTGCACTCATCTCACATGCTAGTAAAGTAATGCTCAAAATTCTCCAAGCCAGGCTTCAGCAGTATGTGAACCGTGAACTTCCTGATGGTCAAGCTGGTTTTAGAAAAGGAAGAGGAACCAGAGATCAAATTGCCAACATCCGCAGGATCATGGAAAAAACAAGAGAGTTCCAGAAAAACATCTATTTCTGCTTTACTGACTATGCCAAAGCCTTTGACTGTGTGGATCACAATAAACTGTGGAAAATTCTTCAAGAGATGGGAATACCGGACCACCTGATCTGCCTCTTGAGAAATTTGTATTCAGGTCAGGAAGCAACAGTTAGAACTGGACATGGCACAACAGACTGGTTCCAAATAGGAAAAGGAGTACATCAAGGCTGTATATTGTCACCCTGTTTATTTAACTTCTTTGCAGAGTACATCATGAGAAACGCTGGACTGAAAGAAACACAAGCTGGACTCAAGATTGCTGGGAGAAATATCAATAACCTCAGATATGCAGATGACACCACCCTTATGGCAGAAAGTGAAGAGGAACTCAAAAGCCTCCTGATGAAAGTGAAAGTGGAGAGTGAAAAGTTGGCTTAAAGCTCAACATTCAGAAAATGAAGATCATGGCATCTGGTCCCATCACTTCATGGGAAATAGATGGGGAAACAGTGGAAACAGTGTCAGACTTTATTTTTTGGGGCTCCAAAATCACTGCAGATGGTGACTGCAGCCATGAAATTAAAAGATGCTTACTCCTTGGAAGGAAAGTTATGACCAATCTAGATAGCATATTCAAAAGCAGAGACATTACTTTACCTACAAAAGTTCGTCTAGTCAAGGCTATGATTTTTCCTGTGGTCATGTATGGATGTGAGAGTTGGACTGTGAAGAAGGCTGAGAGCAGAAGAATTGATGCTTTTGAACTGTGGTTTTGGAGAAGACTCTTGAGAGCCCCTTGGACTGCAAGGAGATCCAACCAGTCCATTCTGAAGGAGATCATCCCTGGGATTTCTTTGGAAGGAATGATGCTAAAGCTGAAACTCCACTACTTTGGCCACCTGATGTGAAGAGTTGACTCATGGGAAAAGACTCTGCTGCTGGGAGGGATTGGGGGCAACAGGAGAAGGGGACGACAGGATGAGATGGCTGGATGGCATCACTGACTCGATGGACCTGAGTCTCAGTGAACTCTGGGAGTTGGTAATGCACAGGGAGGCCTGGCGTGCTGCGATTCATGTGGTCACAATGAGTCTGACTCGAGTGAGTGACTGATCTGATCTGATTATCTAGGAATAAAGTTCCATATATATAAGATAATTTAATGACTACTCTCTAGGTTTCTTAGGCGTAATTTAATATTTTGTCTCTCTATCTATTTCATAGAGTCTATCTTCAAATTCATTCATCTATTTTTCTACAGTGTCTAACAATATTAAGCCAAACAAGTGTAGTATAAAATTTGATCATAATATTAATATATTTGTAAGACCTGTTTTAAAATGCTTTTTTGTAATTATATCATACCTGATATTTCTGTGAGTGCTTTTATTGACTGAATTTCTTCCCATTTATAGCATTTTTTTGTGCCTTCATACTTCTAACCATATTTATTATAAAAGTTGCTATACAATGTCAAGTAACTGACTTTAGCATTTGTCCTTAACAATTGGTAGACTTTGTTCTGACATCAAATTTACTTGCAGTTCAAATTAATCCTTCTGAGAATGGTTTGCAGTCTTTGTTAGGGTGTGTTTAGCATAGTCTTTATTTTGTGCTTATAGGTGCTCAATCATTTCTGCCTCTTTGTGACCCCATGAACCGTGGCCCACCAGGCTTCTCTGTCCATGGGATTTTCCTGGCAAAAACACTTGAGTGGATTGCCACTTTTTCCTCAAGGGGATCTTCCTGACCCTGGGATCAAACCCATATTTTCAGTGACTCCTGCATTGACAGGCAGATTCTTTACCACTGAGCCATCTGGGAAGCTTTTATTTTAGGAAAAGGTCAATTCTTGACCTAAAACTTACTCTTTTTTAGGATCTTCAGTGAATTTACCCATTTGCTCAATAAGGCTTTATCATTCTGATTGGCTAGGGTTTTAATTTCTTTCGAGTCTTTAATAGGTAGTATTTTTCATCTTACTGGTAGTTTTTCTTAGGGTATAAAGTATCAGTTTATGTACACACTGCTTACTATTCATCAAATACTCAATGACATCTCACTGTAGATTTGAACAAGCCATCTTCTGTGTTGCTCTCCCTTTCTGTTTTTCTGCCCTATACATTTTTATCACTTCAGCCTCTGCTATTCATTCTGTCTTTTCAGTGCACTGAGATGGTTGTGCTCTTATATTCCTCCTCCCTAGGTCAGTTTGTAGTAAGTGCTTTCTGGAAGAAAGCTGGAATGATGCACATTAGTTTTCTATTTATTAAACAAAATAAACTACAACAACTCTCAACCAAGGTTGTGGAAACAAAAGGAAGTCAAGAATAACTACATATAATATGAATTTAGCAATATTTTAAAATTAAGAAAAAACAAAGGATATACATATATATATATAAATACATACATGCATACATACATATCATAAGATAATTTTGTTAAAGCAAATCACAAGGCTGATAAACTAATACTTCAGGCTGTTGGTTCCTCATGAAAGACAGGTAGGATTGACAACACATGACTTCAAGATTATTGTTACTCCTTTTACTGTTTGGGTCTTAAGTTTGTTGCTTTATTCTCAAGAATTCTTTTATATTAATCATATAGTATATTAATAATGTATAGACCAAAAGTATTTTATATGTATTCTTAAACACAATTCATAATTCATGTGTTTTTAAACATAATTTCTATTCTTTTCCAAATGTTAAATTTGATAGATAAATAAACCTTACTGGAACATCTAATTTCCTATTTATATTCATTTTGTCATCATCAGGTTCTATAACCATTATTTGCTTATGTGATAAAATTTCTAGGATAGTTCATTTTTAATAATGTATATTTAAAATAATTTATATGAAGTCATTCATATTTTCCTACCAACCTATAAGGTAATATAGGTTTTCAATTTGATCCTGGAAGTAAATTGATTTCTGACACATTACATTAAGTTTCTTCATCTCTACATTAAATAACTACCCAGTTAGTTAGTCTACACTTAAAGAATTTAATGCAATAAGGAAGTACCACTGAAAAGAAAACTTGGTTCTTTAATATGAGGATAATCCCTTCTCTATATTATCTTCTTTCATCTAGATTTCTATATTTTCCCCTCAGCAAAATACAAAATTACTGAACTAAACACATTTTTCATGACTTTTTTTTTCTTTCTCTAATCTTTACATCATTTCTACCTTAGTTTGTGTCTGGGGCCTTAATAAATGGAATTATAGCTGACCCTTAATCACCTAAAAACATACTACCTCAAATAGTATTAATCAAAGTTAAATTTTTCATTATCTATTTACCTACATTTTTAATGCCTTAATTTTCAGTAGTATATTCTTTGATTTTCTGACTCCTGTTTGATTCATTTTAGCTGCTTTATTTTGTAACAACGTGTTAATTCTTATGCAGCACATCATTCACTCTCCCAGGGAAAGAACCCAGCATGAATAAGAAAAGAAAAAAAAAATTGTGAGATGGCAAGGCTATAGGATAGAGATGAGTAGACTCAGGATATGAGATAACAGGGGGCATGTGAAAACACTTCTGGTAGTCAGAAGACAAAATTCCACTTCAATGGCATAAGAAGAAAGAAGATCTTGGAAGGAAAAAATAAAGAGAACATCACTGTTAAGAGCAATTATGCTCAAATGGCTGGGTGAGCAGTTTCAAGAGTTTGCAGTATATTCATTAACTCCTTCAATAATTTTTTTTTCTGAATCCTCACTATATGATAGGCCTGTATTAGAAGTGAAGATCAATTAAATAACTGAAACAATGCATTAGGGGATTTATGACTTAATTAAAAAGGCCAAAGAATGAACTGAAAGTGAACATGAAAGTCTCTCAGTCGTGTCTGACTCTGTGACCCCATGGACTATTTGAGGTAGTATGTTTTTAGGTGAATAATTAAGGGTCAGCTATAATTCCATTTATTAAGGCCCCAGACACAAACTAAGGTAGGCCAGAGTATGGGAGTGGGTAACCTTTCCTTTCTCCAGGGGATCTTCCCAACCCAGGGATCAAACCCAAGTCTCCCACATTGCAGATGGATTCTTTACCAGCTGAGTCACAAGGGAAGCCCAAGAATACTGAAGTGCATAGCAAGAATGAACTGCTGCTGCTGCTGCTGCTAAGTCACTTCAGTCGTGTCCGATTCTGTGTGACCCCGTAGAAGGCAGCTCACCAGGCTCCTCTGTCCTGGGATTCTCCAGGCAAGAACACTGAAAAGGGTTGCCATTTCCTTCTCCAATGCATGAAAGTGAAAAGTCAAAGTGAAGTCCCTCAGTCGTGTCCGACCCTCAGCGACCCCATGGACTGCAGCCTACCAGGCTCCTCCGTCCGTGGGATTTTCCAGGCAAGAGTATTGGAGTGGGTTGCCATTGTCTTCTCCTAACTAAATGATTCAAATATAAAAGGCAAGAGTTTTAAAAGAACATAGTCAAGAAAGAGTATTTTTACTAGACTGGAAGGTAAGGGATTGAAGAAAAGATGAAACATAAAGTGAGCCTTAAGGATTAGAAAAATTTATCCAGGGAGCAAAATATATATTCTTGGCAGTGAAATCTATAGGCATAAACACAGAAAAGCAAGAGATAGAATGTCTGATTGATGGAACATCACATAATGCAGTGTATGTTACACTGCATAATGTGTGTAGAAAAACACCAATAAGCTTATGAAAAGTGCAGGCTTTCCCTTCAAAAACAAAGATTTATTCATAAAAGTTTCAATGCTGCTTACTTCCATTTTTACTTTCCTGTATTCTCAAGATTAGTACTCTAAAATTTTTGCCTCCAAATTTTTAGAAGCGTTGGAAAGTAAAAATTTTGAAATGCATAGCTGAACACTTATTTGGAAAGATTTCTGTATGCAGTGATATATGCAAGCTATTATTAAATGAAATGTGAACATGAACCTAGTAGTAATAGTAACTTTTTACAGGTACTTTGGACAGCCCATGTTTGTTTATGTTGTCCATGACACTTTAGGGGAAATCAAATAATTTTTGCTGTTTTAAATTGACTTATAATCAAGGATGAGTCATTCATTTTTTGGAAGTACATAGAATTTTTAAAATATCTGAGAATATGGAAAAATTTGAAATCTACTTAATCTTATACTATTACTCAAAGAAAGTTTCTTTTCAATAATAAACTGAAATGGTGCTTTTGTTTAATAAGAGGACTGATTTTAACTACACTAAGAAAATGAGTAGAAATGTCAACTTTGACAGATAAGGTAGACGCAGTTATATTTTTCCTTATTTTAGTCTGTTGAACTAATATCTGCTCAAATATACATTTGATTTTCATGTAAAATAAGCATTTCAACTTGAAGACAAAGGAGCTTTTTCTTGCTAGTGTTACACCAAGGATGGCACTATTCCTTTGGTTCAAAAATATCTCTGCTAATAACAGTAAAAGACTATGAAGCCCCATTGAAATTTTGACACAGGATTTTTGTTATGCACTGTCAAACTGACAAGATAAAAATGCCTCCAAAATGAAGCTCTAGAAAGTAAAAAAAAAAAAAAGTTGGATGAACTTTACCCATTGTTGAAGTCATTAAAGGTATTTTTTAAAGATCATTTTTATACGTATGATATGATAATGTGTGAAATCTGTCAAGGCAGAAGGAATATGTTGCTGTAAGGATTTAATGATTTCAAAGGAAAGTACTCCCTAACTGCAAATCACCATTCATAGACAAATTGTAGGTCTATCTAATGGAGCTTCCTTTTTTCATTGCATAAGTCACAAGTGAGATATGAATTTTACATCTGATGTGAAAATATACACAGTTATGACTCCTTTGTGACTTGCACAGAAAAGAAGGAAACATTGTATATCTTTGATAGAAGCTGAAGGAACCAAGTTTTATAACTTTTCTCTAAGAAAGAACATAAAAAGTCATCATAAAAAAAGCTATTGAGCCAAAGGTATTTTTTTTTCTTTTATGATCCTATATCTCAAAAAAATAATAAAACTCAATCACTAATGCAGGTGATCACTACTAGGTACAAAATATGCAAAATTTTTGAAGGCAGAAGCTTTCCATGTAAAAGTTCAGAAACTTTCAGGGACAGTAAGCATGATGCTTAGATCTTTCTTGAAAGGATTTCATCTTTGAGGCAGGAAACCACTGTCACAGCCTCCAACAATTGGACTGATTAGCATTTAGGGAGAAGAAATTAACGGCATCTAACTCATATATAACCTTAAATCTGCCTGCTTTTATTCTTGACTAATGCATTGACTCATAGCCTTCCCATGGTATTATGCCTGCTCAGGAACAAAAAATCACAATTAAGAATATATCTAATCACTTTTAATTATTTTAGGTAAATAACCAAGTTTGAGTAAAGAATCTTGGTAGTTTCTATGAGATTATGACCTGGTATGGCTTTTGTACTTTTATCATTGTTCTATAAAACTTGCTAATTTTCTCCCATTGAAAGAAAATAATGTAACCATGAAATCAGTCAATTCTGAGGTGAGCCCATGTTTCAAATAATGGCAATTGGATGCCTTTCTTTTCCACATGTAATTCTTCCCATGTGCTTCTTAGCCCATAAATCAGAGGAGACTCTTGAATTCAACCAGATGAAGAGGACTTGGAAGAATCATATGCCAAACTGGGTTTGCCAAGGAACAACTATAGGTTTGCAGGTAGCTGAAGGAAGTTTCTGAAATAATGCTGTAGTTGCTCATTCATTCATTAAAAGTTATATATTTTATATCTAGTACCTGATACTTTGTAATAGATTTTATAATAGATATGGGGATTATGATAGACATGATAAATATGTAACTTTCATACAATTAGCTAGGTGATAACTTTAAAGAATAATAGGCAATTTAGTGTGGTTGGAGGTAGGGAATGATTCCATAAGCAAGAAACATTAAGTTCATCCTTAAATAATGAGTAGAAGTCATCCAAGTAGAGGCAAAAATATTCAGGGAAGGGTTAATAGCATGTGCTGCCTCATAAAAGAAAATGATGTATTTAAGGAACTGAGATAAATTCAGCATAGTTGGTGTTTGTTTGTCAAAGGCTAGTGACAAGACTGAAGAGGTAGGCAGGAGCAGAGGTAGGCAGGAGCAAATATGAAGTGCCTAAAAGTAATTTTAAAGAGCTTGGACTTTTCCTAATAGTTACTGAAAAGTACTGAAGCATTTTAATCAGATATGTGGTCATATCTGAGTTTAATAGGGGCTCTACAAACATTTTTTTTCAAGTGAGAGATAGTAAATATTATAAGCTTGCAGACTAAATGGTCTCTGTTTTAAGTACTCAAGTCTGCTATGTAGTGAGAAAGCAGAAATAGGAAATATATAAATGAATGGGATGGCTATGTTCCAATAAAATTTTGTTCATGAAGAAAGATGGTCAGTCATGGTTCATAGCTCTCCAATCCTCAGTTTAGGATATTCTGTAATGCAGCTAATGGAATGCATTGAGAGTAAGTAAAAATAGAGTTAGGGAGGAAAAATTAGGGTGCTGATGAAGGGATGTATATGAAAGATAACTATGGTCTAGATAAGGTTATGAAGTAGAAATAAGAAATGGATATTTTTTTTTAAATTTTATTTTATTTTTAAACTTTACATAACTGTATTAGATTTGCCAAATATCAAAATGAATCCGCCACAGGTTTACATGTGTTCCCCATCCTGAACCCTCCTCCCTCCTCCCTCCCCATTCCATCCCTCTGGGTCGTCCCAGTGCACCAGCCCCAAGCATCCAGTATCGTGCATCGAACCTGGACTGGCAACTCATTTCATACATGATATTTTACATGTTTCAATGCCATTCTCCCAAATCTTCCCACCCTCTCCCTCTCCCACAGAGTCCATAAGACTGTTCTATACATCAGTGTCTCTTTTGCTGTCTCGTACACAGGGTTATTGTTACCATCTTTCTAAATTCCATATATATGCGTTAGTATACTGTATTGGTGTTTTTCTTTCTGGCTTACTTCACTCTGTATAATAGGCTCCAGTTTCATCCACCTCATTAGAACTGATTCAAATGTATTCTTTTTAATGGCTGAATAATACTCCATTGTGTATATGTACCACTGCTTTCTTATCCATTCATCTGCTGATGGACATCTAGGTTGCTTCCATGTCCTGGCTATTATAAACAGTGCTGCGATGAACATTGGGGTACTCGTGTCTCTTTCCCTTCTGGTTTTCTCAGTGTGTATGCCCAGCAGTGGGATTGCTGGATCATAAGGCATGTCTATTTCCAGTTTTTTAAGGAATCTCCACACTGTTCTCCATAGTGGCTGTACTAGTTTGCATTCCCACCAACAGTGTAAGAGGGTTCCCTTTTCTCCACACCCTCTCCAGCATTTATTACTTGTAGACTTTTGGATTGCAGCCATTCTGACTGGTGTGAAATGGTACCTCATAGTGGTTTTGATTTGCATTTCTCTGATAATGAGTGATGTTGAGCATCTTTTCATGTGTTTGTTAGCCATCTGTATGTCTTCTTTGGAGAAATGTCTATTTAGTTCTTTGGCCCATTTTTTGATTGGGTCATTTATTTTTCTGGAGTTGAGCTGTAGGAGTTGCTTGTATATTCTCGAGATTAGTTGTTTGTCAGTTGCTTCATTTGCTATTATCTTCTCCAGAAATGGATTTTTAAGGTATTTAAGAGGTAGAAATAACAGAACTTGATGGTAAGTGGAATAGAATGAGGAAAAAAGAAGGTTAAAAGTTAGTTACTGGGTTTGTGGCTTATACAACTGAATAGCAAGAAAGAATACCAATTGGGTGTCCAATATGGGTCAGGCCCTGTTCTAAGCAGTTTGTATATATCAACTCATTGAATTCCTTCCTCCCTTCCCTTACCTTGTGGTGAGAACATTTCACATGAGATCCATTCTTTTAACATTTTATGAGTCAAATAAGGAATCATACTAGATTATCAGTACAATGTTCTATAGCAGATCTGAATTATCCTTCATAGATGAAACTATCATATTGAATAACAACTCCCTATTTTTTTCTCCTGATATCTCATGACAACCACAATTCTACTTTATATTTCTGTGTTTGATTATTTTATATACCTCATGTAAGTAGTATCATGCCATATGTCATTTTGCAGTTGGCTTTTTATTTATGCTAATAACAGTATAATTTCCTTATTTTTTAAGCCTGAATAATATTCCATTTATGTATGTATAACATTCTCTTTATGCATTCATCTATCAATACACAGATTATTTACAAGTCTTGGCTTTTGTAAATAATGCAGCAACTATTAAGCCTGTGCTCTAGAGCCTGGGAGCCACAACTAACTGAGCCTACATTGCACAACTACTGAAACAAGCCACAGGGTCCATGCTCCACAAGAAGAGAAGCCACCACAATGAGAAGGCAGTGCACCACAACTAGAGAATTGCCCTCACTCACCATAGTTAGGCAAAAGCCCATGCAGCAGTGAAGACTCAGCACAACCAAATATCAATAAATAAACGAACATTTTTAAAAAGCTATAAGCAGGAAAAAATGCTATATTATCTATGAGTTTTTTATTAAACAAAAAAACTAATAGTAACCACAAAACATAAATCTAGAGCAGAAACACAAAACAAAAAAAAGAAAAAAAAAATAAAAGTGTCATTGAAAAACACCAAACTAAAATGGCAGACAGAAATATGAGAAAAAAGAAACACTGAAGGTATACAGCAATCTGGAAACAAAAGATAAATTGTAGTACTAAATATTCATTTATAAACAATCACCTGAAATGTAAATGATTGAATTCATCAATAAAAAAACAAAAAGTAAGTAGCTGGATTGAAAAATAAGAACCAACAATATGCTGCCTCCAGGAGACTCACTTCAGCTCACATCAAAGTGAGGGGATGGAAGATGACATTTCAAGCAAATGACAGACAAAAGAAAACATGTACTGTCATATTCATAACAGACAAAATAGACTTCAAGTCTAAAAAGCTAAAAAGAGACAAAGATAGATGGTGCATTGTGATAGAAGGGGCAATTCACCAAGAAGATATAACAGTTATTAATATATATGACCCTAACATAAGTGCCCCAAAGTAAATAAAGTGATCAGTAAGAGACTTAAAACAAGAAGTTGACAGCAATTCAATAATAGTAGGGTAATTCAACACCCCAGTTATATCAATGAGTATATCATCCAAATGGAAAATCAAAAAGAAAACAGTGGCCTTAAAGGAGATATTAGACCAGATAGATTTGATAGCTTAGTACAAGACATTCCTTTTAAATGCAGCCAAATACACATTCTTCTCAAGAGCATATGGAAGTTTCTCAAGAATAAACCATATGTTGGGACACAAAACATGTCTCAATAAAGCTTGAAATCATATCAAGCATAGTTCTTGATCCCAGTGATACAAAATGAGGAATCAACTAAAAGAGGAAAGTTGGAGAAAACCACAAATATCTGGAGATTGAACAACATGGTACTGAACAACTATTGGTTAAATGAAGAAATCAAATGAAAACTCAGAAATTACCTGAAGAAAAATTAAAATGTAAACAGGATGTACCAAAATCTCAAAGACGCAGCAAAAGCAATACTAAGAGGGAAGTTTATAGCAATGTAGGCTTACATCAATAAACAATAAAAATCTCAAGCAATATAATCTAAAAGGGCTAGAAAAAAAGCCAGTTTCTTATACTTAAAGGAACTATAAAAAGAACGAAGTTCCAAAACCAGTAGGAGAAAGGAAATAATGAAGATGAGTGAAAATAAATGAAATAAAGACTAAAAACACAAATAGAGGGGAGAGGAGCTAAGATGGTGGAGGAGTAGGACGGGGAGAACACTTTCTCCCCCACAAATTCATCAAAAGAACATTTAAACGCCGAGTAAATTCCACAAAACAACTTCTGAATGCCGGCAGAGGACATCAGGCATCCAGAAAAACAACCCAAGTCTTTGAAAGGAGGTAGGAAAAAATATAAAAGACAAAAAAAGAGATAAAAGAGGGAGGGATGGAGTTCCGTCCCAGGAAGGGAGTCTTAAAAAGAGAGAAGTTTCCAAACACCAGGAAACGTTCTCACTGCTGAATCTGTGCCGAGCCTTGGAAGCACAGAGGGCAACATAACAGGGAGGAAAAATAAACAATTAAAACCTGCAGACTGAGAGCCCTACGGTAACTCCCCCAGCAGAGAAGCAGCACAGATGCCTGCACAGGCCACTAGCAAGCGGGGGCTGGGCAGGGAGGTGCGGCACGGGCTGCATCGCTTAGAGTAAGCATCTGGCCTGAATACCCTGAGTGCTATCTGAGCGAAATAATTTGGGGTAGCAAACCAGACTGTGGGATATCTACCATGTGAAAAGCCAGCCCTAACTTAAGACACCGCCAGGCCCGTGCATAGAACAAAGGACTGAACAGAGATAGCCGGCCGCAGACCATCCCCCTCCGCTGACAGACAGCCAGAGCTGGAAGGGGGCAATCGCAGCCCCAGAGAGACATTATCTATAAAACTGTAAGCAGGCTTTTTTGCTAACTAAAACTTCTTGGGGGTCTGGACGGTCAACATCTGCCTGAGAAGGTGCGCCAGATAACCGAGCGGTGGGGAGGTGATAAGTCTCAGCAATTGCGCTCGCCAAACACCTCATCACCTGAGCTGCTCAGACCTGGGAAGGGCACAAAACGCAGGCCCAACCGAGTCTGCTCCTCTGAGGACTACCCGAGTGCCTGAACCTGAGTGGCTTGGACCCGGGAGGTGCAAACAGCCCAGGGCCGGCCACGGATGGTTCCTGGCGGGGCAACCTAGAGCCTGAGCAGTGTGGGCAGGGAGGCTACAAGCTCCGTGAGTGGGGCAGACCCAGTGTGGCTGAGGCACTGCGAGCACATGCCAGTGTTATTTGCTTGCAGCGTCCCTCCCTCCCCACAGCACGACTGAACAAGTGAGCCAAAAAAAAAAAGTGTCCACCACCATCCCCTTTGTGTCAGGGCGGAAACCAGACACTGAAGAGACCAGCAAACAGAAGAAGCTATAACAGAGGGAACTGCCTTAGAAGCTACAGGCAATAGATTAAACCCTGTGCTTAGTACCAGCTACATACGAAGGGGCCTATAGATCTTGAGAAATATATGTTGGACCAAGGAACTAGCCGAAAATGAACTGACCCTACAATACTCACAACAAAACCAGAGAAAGACCTAGATATATTTTTACTATTTTTACAATAATTCTTTCTTTTTTTTTAATTTTAAAAAATTTTTAAGTCCTCTATTATTCCTTTAATTTTCACTTTTATAACCTATTACTTTGCCAAAAAAATACCCTATTTTTTTAAAGCAAACTTCATATATATATATATATATATATATATATATATATATATTATAATTTTTGTGACCTTGGTCATTTTTTTTTCTTCTTTTCTTTAACATTGTATTTTTGAAATTCCAATCTCTACTCTAGATTTTTAATTTTAGCTTTTTGGTATTTGTTATCAATTTTGTACCTATATTTTTCATATAATTTTTGTGACTTTTTCTTTTTTCTCTCTCTTTCTTTCTCTTCTTCTTTTATATAACATTGTGTATCTGAAATTCCAAACTCTACTCTAGATTTTTAATTTATGCTTTTTGGTATTTGTTATCAATTTTGTACCTATATTTTCTTTATAATTTTTGCGACTTTGTTTTTGTTTTTTCTCTCTTTCTTTTTCTTATTCGTTTTTTTAACATTGTATTTTTGAAATTCCAAACTCTACTCTAGATGTTTAACTTTTGCTTTTTGGTATTTGTTATCAATTTTGTACCTATATTTTCTTTATAATTTTTGTGACTTTTTTTTCTCTCTCTCTTTCTTTTCCTTCTTCTTTTCTTTAACATTTTATTTTTGAAATTCCAAACTCTACTCTAGATTTTTAATTTTTGCTTTTATGTATTTGTTACCAATTTTGTACCTTTAAGAACCCAATCTTCATGACCCATTTTTCACTAGGGAGTGAGATTACTGGCTCGACTGCTCTCTCTCCCTTTGGACTCTCCTTTTTCTCCACCAGGTCGCCTGTGTCTCCTCCCTAACCCCTCTCTACTCTACCCAACTCTGAATTTCTGTGTGTTCCAGATGGTGGAGAATACTTAGGGAACTGATTACTGGCTGGATCTGTCTCCCTCCTTTTAATATTCCCCTTTTATCCTCCTGGTCACCTCTGTCTCCTTCCTCCTTCTTCTCTTCTCTGTATAACTCCATGAACATCTCTGAGAGGTCCAGTTGTGGAGTGCACATAAGGAAGTGATCACTGGCTAGCTCACTCTCTCCTCTATTGATTCCACCTCATCTCATTCAAGTCACCTCTAACTCCCTCCTCCCTCTCCTCTTCTCCATGTAATGCTGAGAGCCTCTCTGGGTGACCCTCATGGTGGAGAAACTTTTCATCTTTAACGTAGATGTTTTATCAATGGTGCTGTATAGAAGGAGAAGTTTTGAAACTACTGTAAAAATAAGACCAATAACTGGAAGCAGGAGGCTTAAGTCCAAATCCTGACTCCAGGAAACTCCTGAATCCAGGGATCATTAATTGACAGGAGCTCATCAAACGCCTCCATACATACACTGAAACCAAGCACCACACAAGAGCCAACAAGTTCCAGGGCAAGACATACCAAGCAAATTCTCCAGCAACAAAGGAACACAGCCCTGAGCTCCAAGATACAGGCTGCCCAAAGTCACCCCAAAACCATAGACATCTCATAACTCATTACTGGACACTTCATTGCACTCCAGAGAGAAGAAATCCAGCTCCACTCACCAGAACACCAACACAAGCTTCCCTAACCAAGAAACCTTGACAAGCCACCTGTACAAACCCATACAGAGCGAGGAAATGCCACAATAAAGAGAACTCCACAAACTGCCAGAATACAGAAAGGACACCCCAAACTCAGCAATTTAAACAAGATGAAGAGACAGAGGAATGCCCAGCAGATAAAGGAACAGGATAAATGCCCACCAAACCAAACAAAAGAGGAAGAGATAGAGAATCTACCTGATAAAGAATTCTGAATAATGATAGTGAAATTGATCCAAAATCTTGAAATCAAACTGGAATCACAGATAAGTAGCCTGCAGACAAGGATTGAGAAGATGCAAGAAAGGTTTAACAAGGACCTAGAAGAAATAAAAAAGAGTCAATATATAATGAATAATGCAATAAATGAAATAAAAAACACACTGGAGGTAACAAATAGTAGAATAACAGAGGCAGAAGATAGGATTAGTGAATTAGAAGATAGAATGGTAGAAATAAATGAATCAGAGAGGAAAAAAGAAAAACGAATTAAAAGAAATAAGGACAATCTCAGAGACCTCCAGGACAATATTAAATGCTACAACATTCGAATCATAGGGGTCCCAGAAGAAGGAGACAAAAAGAAAGACCATGAGAAAATACTTGAGGAGATAATAGTTGAAAACTTCCCTAAAATGGGGGAAGGAAATAATCACTCAAGTCCAAGAAACCCAGAGAGTCCCAAACAGGATAAACCCAAGGCAAAACACCCCAAGACACATATTAATCAAATTAACAAAGATCAAGCACAAAGAACAAATATTAAAAGCAGCAAGGGAAAAACAACAAATAACACACAAGGGAATTCCCATAAGGATAATAGCTGATCTTTCATTAGAAACTCTTCAAGCCAGGAGGGAATGGCAAGACATACTTAAAGTGATGAAAGAAAATAAGCTACAGCCCAGATTATTGTACCCAGCAAGGATCTCATTCAAGTATGAAGGAGAAATCAAAAGCTTTTCAGACAAGCAAAAGCTGAGAGAATTGTGCACGACCAAACCAGCTCTCCAACAAATACTAAAGGATATTCTCTAGACAGGAAACACAAAAACGGTGTATAAATTTGAACCCAAAACAATAAAGTAAATGGCAATGGGATCATACTTATCAATAATTACCTTAAACATAAATGGGTTGAATGCCCCAACCAAAAGACAAAGACTGGCTGAATGGATACAAAAACAAGACCCCTACATATGCTGTCTACAAGAGACCCACCTCAAAACAGGGAACACATACAGACTGAAAGTGAAGGGCTGGAAAAAGATTTTCCATGCAAATAGGGACCAAAATAAAGCAGGAGTAGCAATACTCATATCAGATAAAATAGACTTTAGAACAAGACGGTCACTACATAATGATCAAAGGATCAATCCAAGAAGAAGATATAACAATTATAAATATACATGCACCCAAAACGGGAGCACCGCAATATGTAAGACAAATGCTAACAAGTATGAAAGGAGAAATTAACAATAACACAATAATAGTGGGAGACTTTAATACCCCACTCACACCTATGGATAGATCAACTAAACAGAAAATTAACAAGGAAACACAAACTTTAAGCAATACAATAGGCCAGTTAGACCTAATTGATATCTATAGGACATTTCATGCCAAAACAATGAATTTCACCTTTTTCTCAAGTGCACATGGAACCTTCTCCAGGATAGATCACATCCTGGGCCATAAATCTAGCCTTGGTAAATTCAAAAAAATTGAAATCATTCCAAGCATCTTTTCTGACCACAATGCAGTAAGATTAGATCTCAATTACAGGAGAAAAACTACTAAAAATTCCACCATATGGAGGCTGAACAACATGCTGCTGAATAACCAACAAATCACAGAAGAAATAAAAAAGAAATCAAAATTTGCATAGAAACGAATGAAAATGAAAACACAACAACCCAAAACCTGTGGGACACTGTAAAAGCAGTCCTAAGGGGAAAGTTCATAGCAATACAGGCATACCTCAAGAAACAAGAAAAAAGTCAAATAAATAACCTAACTCTACATGTAAAGCAACTAGAAAAGGAAGAAATGAAGAACCCCAGGGTTAGTAGAAGGAAAGAAATCTTAAAACTTAGAGCAGAAATACATGCAAAAGAAACAAAAGAGACCATAGCAAAAATCAACAAAGCCAAAAGCTGGTTCTTTGAAAGGATAAATAAAATTGGCAAACCATTAGCCAGACTCACCAAGAAACAAAGGGAGAAATATCAAATCAATAAAATTAGAAATGAAAATGGAGAGATCACAACAGACAACACAGAAATACAAAGGATCATAAGAGACTACTATCAACAATTATATGCCAATAAAATGGACAACGTGGAAGAAATGGACAAATTTTTAGAAAAGTACAACTTTCCAAAACTCGACCAGGAAGAAATATAAAATCTTAACAGACACATCACAAGCATGGAGATTGAAACTGTAATCAAAAATCTTCCAGCAAACAAAAGCCCAGGTCCAGACGGCTTCACAGCTGAATTCTACCAAAAATTTAGAGAAGAGCTAACACCTATCCTGCTCAAACTCTTCCAGAAAATTGCAGAGGAAGGTAAACTTCCAAACTCATTCTATGAGGCCACCATCACCCTAATACCAAAACCTGACAAAGATCCCACAAAAAAAGAAAACTACAGGCCAATATCACTGATGAACATAGATGCAAAAATCCTTAACAAAATTCTAGCAATCAGAATCCAATAACACATTAAAAAGATCATACACCATGACCAAGTGGGCTTTATCCCAGGGATGCAAGGATTCTTCAATATCCACAAATCAATCAATGTAATACACCACATTAACAAATTGAAAAATAAGAACCATATGATTATCTCAATAGATGCAGAGAAAGCCTTTGACAAAATTCAACATCCATTTATGATCAAAACCCTCCAGAAAGCAGGAATAGAAGGAACATACCTCAACATAATCAAAGCTATATATGACAAACCCACAGCAAACATTATCCTCAATGGTGAAAAATTGAAAGCATTTCCTCTAAAGTCAGGAACAAGACAAGGGTGCCCACTTTCACCATTACTATTCAACATAGTTTTGGCCACAGCAATCAGAGCAGAAAAATTAATAAAAGGAATCCAAATTGGAAAAGAAGAAGTAAAACTCTCACTGTTTGCAGATGACATGATCCTTTACATAGAAAACCCTAAAGACTCCACCAGAAAATTACTAGAACTAATCAATGACTATAGTAAAGTTGCAGGATATAAAATCAACACACAGAAATCCCTTGCATTCCTATACACTAATAATGAGAAAACAGAAAGAGAAATTAAGGAAACAATTCCATTCACCATTGCAATGGATAGAATAAAATACTTAAGAATATATCTACCTAAAGAAACTAAAGACCTATATATAGAAAACTATAAAACACTGGTGAAAGAAATCAAAGAGGACACTAATAGATGGAGAAATATACCATGTTCATGGATTGGAAGAATCAATATAGTGTAAATGAGTATACTACCCAAAGCAATTTATAGATTCAATGCAATCCCTATCAAGTTACCAACGGTATTCTTCACAGAGCTAGAACAAATAATTTCACAATTTGTATGGAAATACAAAAAACCTCGAATAGCCAAAGCTAATTTGAGAAAGAAGAATGGAACTAGAGGAATCAATCTGTCTGACTTCAAGCTCTACTACAAAGCCACAGTCATCAAGACAGTATGGTACTGGCACAAAGACAGAAATATAGATCAATGGAACAAAATAGAAATCCCAGAGATAAATCCACGCACATATGTACACCTTTTCTTTGACAAAGGAGGCAAGAATATACAATGGATTAAAGACAATCTCTTTAACAAGTGGTGCTGGGAAAACTGGTCAACCACTTGAAAAAGAATGAAACTAGAGCACTTTCTAACACCATATACAAAAATAAACTCAAAATGGTAAAGATCTAAACGTAAGACTAGAAACTATAAAACTCGTAGAGGAGAACATAGGCAAAACACTCTCTGACATATATCACAGCAGGATCCTCTATGACCCACCTCCCAGAATATTGGAAATAAAAGCAAAAATAAACAAATCGGACCTAATTAAACTTGAAAGCTTCTGAACAACAAAGGAAACTATAAGCAATGTGAAAAGACAGCCTTCAGAATGGGAGAAAATAATAGCAAATGAAGCAACTGACAAACAACTAATCTCAAAAATATACAAGCAACTCCTACAGCTCAACTCCAGAAAAATAAATGACCCAATCAAAAAATGGGCCAAAGAACTAAATAGACATCTCTCCAAAGAAGACATACAGATGGCTAACAAACACATGAAAAGATGCTCAACATCACTCATTATCAGAGAAATGCAATTCAAAGCCACTATGAGGTACCATTTCACACCAGTCAGAATGGCTGCGATCCAAAAGTCTACAAGTAATAAATGCTGGAGAGGGTGTGGAGAAAAGGGAACCCTCTTACACTGTTGGTGGGAATGCAAACTAGTACAGCCACTACGGAGAACAGTGTGAAGATTCCTTAAAAAACTGGAAATAGAACTGCCTTATGATCCAGCAATCCCACTGCTGGGCATACACACTGAGGAAACCAGAAGGGATAGAGACACGTGTACCCCAGTGTTCATCGCAGCACTGCTTATAATAGCCAGGACATGGAAGCAACCTAGATGTCCATCAACAGATGAATGGATAAGAAAGCTCTGCTACATATACACAATGGAGTATTACTCAGCCATTAAAAAGAATACATTTGAATCAGTTCTAATGAGGTGGATGAAACTGGAGCCTATTATACAGAGTGAAGTAAGCCATAAAGAAAAACACCAATACAGTATACTAATGCATATATATGGAATTTAGAAAGATGGTAACAATACCCCTGTATACGAGACAACAAAAGAGACACTGATGTATAGAACAGTCTTTTGGACTCTGTGGGAGAGGGAGAGGGTGGGATGATTTGGGAGAATGGCTTTGAAATACGTATAATATCATATATGGAATGAGTCACCAGTCCAGGTTCGACGCAGAACACTGGATGCTTGGGGCTGATGCACTGGGACGACCCAGAGGGATGGTATCGGGAGGGAGGAGGGAGGAGGGTTCAGGATAGGGAACACATGTATACCTGTGGCGGATTCATTTCGATATTTGGCAAAACGAATACAATATTGTAAATTTTAAAAATAAAATAAAATTTAATAAATAAATAAATGTTCATTAAATAGATGTTTATTGAATGAATTAATGAGTGAAAAAATCAAATAAATGAAATTATAGTGAAAAATCAGAGAAATGATTTATTAGTACCCAGAAAACTGAAGTAACTAATGATGACAGCTAACACTTAACATTCAATTAAACATTTCATAATTTGTAAAAAAAAAAAAAAAAAAAAAGACAAATAGAAAAGATCAATAAAACGAAGAACTTATTCTTTTCCTAAGATAAACAAAATTTACAAAACTTTAGCTAGACTGACTAAGAAGAAAAGTGAAGCCTCCGATAAATTAAATTATAAAGCAAAGAAAAGAAACAACAATAGGTAACACAGAAATACAAAGAAGTATAAGAGGCTACTGTGAACAGATTTACACCAAAATTTGTCAACTTGGATGATATAGACAAATTCTTAGAATCATAAAACCTTCTAAAACTAAATTATAAAGAAATAGAAAATCTGAATAGACTGATCACATAGAGATATTGTAATAACAATAAAAAATTCCCACAAAACAAAAGTGTAGTTCTAGACTGCTTAGTGAATTTTATCAAACATTCACATCTGTAATAATTACCCTTCTCAAATTCTTGCAAGAAAATGAAGGTTAAGGAATGATTCTTAATTCTTTCTGTGAAAATAACATCACCCTAACACAAAAATCAGACAAGGACAACACACATACACACATATTGTGCCAGTATCTCTGATGAATATAGATGTAAAATCCTCAACAAAATATTAGCAAACCAAATGTAATACATTAAAAATATATGCACCATGATGAAGTGATGTATGCAGGGATTCAAGAATGGTTCAACATTTGAAAGTCAATCAATAAGATGTACCAAACTAATATCATGAAGGATAAAAGCAATATGATTATTTAAATAGACGTGGAAGAATCATTGAGATGATTTGATACCCATTATAGTAAAACTTCAGAATAAACTGGATATGGAAGCAAGGTATCTAAATACAACTAACATTATACTCCATGGTGAAAAAAATAAAAACTATCTATCTGAATCAGAGATCACAAATGCGGGTGGCTGCAACAGCGCACAAGCACAGCTGAGAGGAGCTACCCCACTTCCAAGGACAGGGGCAGTAGCTGGGAGGAGCTACCCCACGCCCGAGGTCAGGGGTGGAGGCTGAGAGGAGATACCCCATGTCGAAGGTAAGGAGCAGCAGCTGCATTTTGCTGGAGCAGCCGTGAAGAGATACCCCACATCTGAGGTAAGAGAAAACCAAATAAGACGGTAGGCACTGAGAGAGGGCTTCAGAGGGCAGACAGACTGAAACCATAATCACGGACAACTAGCCAATCTAATCACATGGACCACAGCCTTGTCTAACTCAATGAAACTAAGCCATGCTGAGTGGGGCCACCCAAGATGGCCAGGTAATGGTGGAGAGGTCTGACAGAATGTGGTCCATTGGAGAAAGGAATGGCAAACCACTTCAGTATTCTTGCCTTGAGAACCTCATGAACAGTATGAAAAGGGAAAAAGATAGGACACTGAAAGATGAACTCACCAGGTCGGTAGGTGCCCAATATGCTATTGGAGATCAGTGGAGAAATAATTCCAGAAAGAATGAAGGGATGGAGCCAAAGCAAAAACCACATCCACTTGTGGATGGGACTGGTGATAGAAGCAAGGTTTGATGCTGTGAAGAGCAATATTGCATAGGAACCTGGAATGTTAGGGCCATGAATCAAGGCAAATTGGAAGTGGTCAAACAGGAGATGACAAGAGTGAACGTCAACATTCTAGGAATCAGCGAACTAAGATGGGCTGGAATGGGTAAACTAAACTCAGATGACCATTATATCTACTACTGTGGGCAGAAATCCCTTAGAAAAAATGGAATAGCCAAATGGTCAACAAAAGAGTCCAAAATTCAGTACTTGGATGCAATCTCAAAATGATAGAATGATCTCTGTTAGTTTCCAAGGGAAACCATTTAACATCACGGTAATCCAAGTCTATGCCCCAAGCAGTAATGCTGAAGAAGCTGAAGTTGAACAGTTCTATGAAGACCTACAAGATCTTCCAGAACTAACACGCAAAAAATATTTCCTTTTCATTATAGGAGACTGGAATGCAAAAGTAGGAAGTCAAGAAACACCTGGAGTAACAGGAAAATTTGGCCTTGGAATACAGAATGAAGCAGGGGAAAGGCTAATAGAGTTCTGCCAAAAGAACACACTGGTCATAGCAAACATCCTCTTCCAGCAACATAAGAGAAGACTCTACACATGGACATCACCAGATGATCAACACTGAAATCAGACTGATTATATTCTTTTCAGCCAAAGATGGAGAAGCTCTATACATTCATCAAAAATAAGACCAAGGGCTGACTGTGGCTCAGATCATGAACTCCTTGCCAAATTCAGACTGAAATTGAAGAAAGTGTGGAAAACAACTAGACCATTCAAGTATGACCTAAATCAAATCCCTTATGACTATACGGTGGAAGTGAGAAATAGATTTAAGGGACTAGATCTGATAGGCAGAGTGCCTGATGAACTATGAACGGAGGTTCATGACATTGAACAGGAGACAGGAATCAAGACCATCCCCAAGAAAAAGAAATGCAAAAAAGCAAAATGGTTGGCTGAGGAGGCCTTACAAATAGCTATGAAAAGAAGGGCAGTGAAAAGCAAAGGAGAAAAGGAAAGATATACCCATTTGAAGGCAGAGTTCCAAAGAATAGCAAGGACAGATAAGAAAGCCTTCCTCAGCAATCAATGCAAAGAAATAGAGGAAAACAATAGCGTGGGAAAGCCGAGAGATCGCTTCAAGAAAATTAGAGATACCAAGGGAATATTTCATGCAAAGATGGGCTCGATAAAGGACAGAAATCATATGGACTTAACAGAAGCAGAAGATATTAAGAAGAAATGGCAAGAATACACAGATCAGATCAGATCAGTTACTCAGTTGTGTCCGACTGTTTGCGAGCCCATGAATCGCAGCACACCAGGCCTCCCTGTCCATCACCAACTCCCAGAGTTCACTCAGACTCCCGTCCATCGAGTCAGTGATACCAAACAGCCATCTCATCCTCTGTCGTCCCCTTCTCCTCCTGCCCCCAATCCCTCCCAGCATCAGAGTCTTTTCCAATGAGTCAACTCTTCACATGAGGTGGCCAAAGTACTGGAGTTTCAGCTTTAGCATCATTCCTTCCAAAGAAATCCCAGGGTTGATCTCCTTCAGAATGGACTGGTTGGATCTCCTTGCAGTCCAAGGGACTCTCAAGAGTGTTCTCCAACACCACAGTTCAAAAGCATCAATTCTTTGGCGCTCAGCCTTCTTCACAGTCCAACTCTCACATCCATACATGACCACAGGAAAAACCATAGCCTTGACTGACGAACCTTTGTTGGCAAAGTAATGGCTCTGCTTTTGAATATGCTATCTGGGTTGGTCATAACTTTCCTTCCAAGGAGTAAGCATCTTTTAATTTCATGACTGCAGTCACCATCTGTAGTGATTTTGGAGCCCAGAAAAAGAAAGTCTGACACTGTTTCCACTGTTTCCCCATCTATTTCCCATGAAGTGGTGGGACCGGATGCCATGATCTTCGTTTTCTGAATGTTGACCTTTAAGCCAACTTTTTCACTCTCCACTTTCACTTTCATTAAGAGGCTTTTGAGTTCCTCTTCACTTTCTGCCATAAAGGTGGTGTCAACTGCGTATCTGAGGTTATTGATATTTCTCCCAGCAATCTTGATTCCAGCTTGTGATTCTTCCAGTCCAGCATTTCTCATGATGTACTCTGCATATAAGTTAAATAAACAGGGTGACAATATACAGCCTTGACGAACTCCTTTTCCTATTTGGAACCAGTCTGTTGTTCCATGTCCAGTTCTAACTGTTGCTTCCTGATCTGCATATAGGTTTCTCAAGAGGCAGATCAGGTGGTCTGGTATTCCCATCTCTTTCAGAATTCTCCACAGTTTATTGTGATCCACACAGTCAAAAGCTTTGGCATAGTCAATAAAGCAGAAATAGATGTTTTTCTGGAACTCTTGCTTTTTCTATGATCCAGTGGATGTTGGCAATTTGATCTCCGGTTCCTCTGCCTTTTCTAAAACCAGCTTGAACATCAGGAAGTTCACGGTTCACATATTGCTGAAGCCTGGCTTGGAGAATTTTGAGCATTACTTTACTAGCATGTGAGATGAGTGCAACTGTGCAGTAGTTTGAGCATTCTTTAGGATTGCCTTTCTTTGGGATTGGAATGAAAACTGACTTTTTCCAGGCCTGTGGCCCCTGCTGAGTTTTCCAAATTTGCTGGCACAGAAGAACTGTACAAAAAAGATCTTCATGACCTAGATAATCACGATGGTGTGAGCACTCACCTAAAGCCAGACATCCTGGAATGTGCAGTCAAGTGGGCCTTAGGAAGCATCACTACGAACAATGCTAGTGGAGGTGATGGAATTCCAGTTGAGCTATTTGAAATCCTGAAAGATGATGCTGTGAAAGTGTTTCACTCAATATGTCAGCAAATTTGTAAAACTCAGCAGTGTCCACAGCACTGGAAAAGGTCAATTTTCATTCCAGTCCCAAAGAAAGGAAATGTGAATGAATGCTCAAACTACTGCACAATAGCACTCATCTCACACACTAGCAAAGTCATGCTTAAAATTATTCAAGCCAGGGTTTAACAATACATAAACCGTGAACTTCTGAACTTTCCAGCTGGATTTTAAAAAGGCAGAGAAACTGAAGATCAAATTGCCAACATCTGTTGGATCTCTTAAAAATCAAGTGTTCCAGAGAAACATCTACTTCTTCTTTATTTACTACGCCAAACTGTTTGACTGTGTGGATCAGAACAAACTATGGAAAATTCTGAAAGATACTAGACTGCTTGACCTGCCTCCTGAGAAATCTGCATGCAGGTCAAAATGCAACAGTTGGAACTGGATGTGGAATAACAGACTTGTTCCAAATCAGGAAAGGAGTATGTCAAGGCTGTATACTGTCACCCTGTTAATTTAACTTACATGCAGAGTATATCACGTGAAATTCCAGGTTAGATGAAGCACAAGCTGGAATCAAGATTGCTGGGAGAAATATCAATAACCTCAGATATGCAGATGACACCACCCTTATGGCAGAAAGCAAAGAAGAACTAAAGAGCCTCTGAAAAAGTTGGCTTGAAACTTAACATTCAGAAAACTAAGATCATGGCCTCCGGTCCCATCACTTCATGGTAAGTAGATGGGGAAACAATGGAAACAGTGACAGACTTTATTTTCTTGGGCTCCAAAATCACTTCAGCCAATAAAATCACTTCAGCCAATAAAATCACTTCAGCCTTGAAATTAAAAGATTCTTGCTTCTTGAAATATAATCTATGACCAATGTAGATAGCATATTGAAAAGCAGAGACATTACTTTGCCAACAAAGGTCTGTCTAGTCAAGGCCATGGTTTTTCTAGTAGTCATGTATGGATGTGAGTGTTGGACAATAAAGAAAACTGAGTGCCGAAAAATTGATGCTTCTGAACTGTAGTATTGGGGAAGACTCTTGAGAGTCTTTTGGACTGCAAGGAGATCCAACCAGTGAATCCTAAAGGAAATCAGCCCTGAATATTCATTGGAAGGACTTATGCTAAAGGTGAAACTTCAATATTTGGCCACCTGATGCAAATAACTGACTCACTGGAAAAGACCCTGATGCTGGGAAAGATTGAAGACAGGAGGAGACAGGAATGGCAGAGGATGAGATGGTTGGGTGACTTCACCAACTCGATGAATTTGAGCAACCTCCAGGAATTGGTGATGGACTGAAGCGACTTAGCAGCAGGGAAGCCTGGCATGCTGAAGTCCATGGGGTCGCAAAGTGTTAGACATGACTGAGGGGCTGAACTGAGCTGACACTGTGTGTATTAACACATTTTATAGACATAGTGTTTAAATATTTTGTCTTTTAAGTTTAATACTGTTTAAATATTTTTAAGTTTTATACTATTAAAATATTTTTTAAATATTTTGTCTTTTAAGTTCTATACTGAGCTAAATGTGATTCAGAAAACTAAGATCATGTCATCTGGTCCCACCACTTCATGGGAAATAGATGGAGAAACAGTGGAAACAGTGCCAGATTTTATATTTGGAGGGCTCCAAAATCATTGTAGATGGTGATTGCAGCCATGAAATTAAAAGACGCTTACTCCTTGGAAGGAAAGTTATAACCAACCTAGATAGCATATTCAAAAGCAGAGACATTACTTTGCCAACAAAGGTTCGTCAGTCAAGGCTATGGTTTTTCCTGTGGTCATGTATGGATGTGAGAGTTGGACTGTGAATAAAGCTGAGAGCTGAAGAATTGATGCTTTTGAACTGTGGTGTTGGAGAAGACTCTTGAGAGTCCCTTGGACTGCAAGGAGATCCAACCAGTCCATCCTAAAGGAGATCAGTCCTGGGTGTTCTTTGGAAGGAATGATGCTGAAGCTGAAACTCCAGTACTTTGGCCACCTCATGCGAAGAGTTGACTCATTGAAAAAGACCCTGATGCTGGGAGGGATTGTGGACAGGAGGAAAAGGGGACCTCAGAGGATGAGATGGATTGATGGCATCACCGACCTGTTGGATGTGAGTCTGAGTGAACTCCTGGAGTTGGTGATGGACAGGGAGGCCTGGCGTGCTGCAATTCATGGGGTTGCAAAGAGTCGGACATGACTGAGCGATTGAACTGAACTGAACTGAAATGTGATTTATATACCATCTTTACAGTATTACAGTTGTTTGTATTTGTCAATATATTTACCTTTATTAATATGCTTTGTATGTTTATATTCTTTTTTATTGTTGTTTAGAATCCATTAATTTGAATTTGTAGAACTTTCTTTAGCATTTACCTGTTTTCCTGGGTATAGTGTTTTTGTAGGTGTTTTTTTCTTTCTTTCTTTTTTTTTTTTTCTTTCAGCACATTAATTTCTTCTCGCTGCTTTTGGGCCTGTGACATTTCTGCTGAGAAATCTGCTCATAATCTATGGAGGTTCCTGTGTATGTGACAATCACTTTTCAATTACTGTTATCTTTATGTGACAGTCATTTATCTCTCACTGTTTTCTCTCTTTGTCATTGACTTCTAACAAATTGATTATGATGTCTCTTGGTTTGGATTCTGGGGGGTGCAAATAATCTACAGTTCATTAGGCCTCCATATCTATATGCCCATTTCCATTTCAGATATAGCAATATTTTAGACATTATTTATTTGAGTAAACTTTCTGACCCCTTTTCCCTCTCCTCCTTCTGGGACTCCCATAATGTGTATATCAGTCAGGTTCACATTTCCTATACATCACTTAAACTTTCTTCATTCCTTTTTAATCCTTTCCTATTTGTTCCTTTGGACAGTTTTCAATGACTTGTCTTAGTGTTCACTGATGCTTTTTCTACTTTGTCTATTCTGCTCTTGAAATTCTTTAGCACATTTTTCAGTTAATTATTATATTCTTCAGTTCCATGACTTTTGTTGCTATCTTGGTTGAAATTCTCCATTCAAGCATTTTTTCCTGACTTCACTAGCGTCATTATGTTCGTTATTTTGAATTCTTGATCAGTATATATCTGCTTTACATCAGAGCCATTTTCTAGAGATTTATCTTATTTCTTTGTTTGAAACATATATATTTTTTGGTTCCTTTTTTCCCTTGACTCTTTCTATTAATGTATGCACAGAAAAATTGGTCAACTCATCAAAGACTGACCTTGTATAGGTGGTGAATCTTGTGAATCAACTCAGGCAGAGATTTTAGTGACCTCTCAAACCTTAGTGACAGTTCAAACTACTGTCTTTGTTTTCAGTAAATGTCATGTTATCTAGAGCTTTCTGGATCTTTACAATGCACTGAGACAAATGAGACAGCTGTCAGTATTTTGGAAACTCTCAGAAAAATTAGGATGTTGTGTGTATATTATAGTCTTTCCCTTCCTTCCCAAGGGAGAAGTTATAATACAGGGTTTTATTCCCAGTTGAAGTGGGCTATGTCAGGAGCTCAGCATATGGAAGGAGAATGTCTCATATATTCCTATTGGCTCCATGTGGCTTGTTTTCCTCCTACATAGGATTCAGAGGCCTCAATTATTTTTTGGATTTTTCACAAATTGAATCATTCTATATAATGTTGTTGAATCACTGTCTGTGGGGGAAACAGAGAGCCCAGGGCTTTCTATTCTACCATTTGTCTGCCCTCACTATCCTTAATTTATTTTTTATAACTATGTGAAGCAAAAATTATTATTTTGTCTGGTTTACATATGAAGTACCGGAGAATTAAGGAACTTGAGAATAACATAAATTCTACTATGAGGGGAGAAATAAGATTGTGTGTAAATACACATTAAAAAGCCATTTTAAAGAAGACTGAAAATACTGGAAAGGTTAACAATCAAGAGATACACTAAGAGAGGAAATAGATCAATATGGTCTAATATGAGGACTTAGAGCTCACCTCCTCTGACAAACACATCAAAAATAGATCTACATGTGGCACAATTCTCACGGAGAACTAGCTAAAGACTGAAAGAAAGGCTCTTGTACAACCAAAGCTGTAAGAATGATCCCCATGGAATTGGGTAGAATGGGCAGAAGTGATCAGGTCAGGACCTGTGACCTTGGGAAGGGACACAGAAGATGAGGGGAGCTACATGGGTAGAGAACCTCCCTAGGGAGTGAGTGGTTCAAGTCACATATTGGGTCCCCCAGCCCTCAGGTCCAATGTTGGGAATATGGACCCTTAGCTGATTAGAAAATGACGGGGATTAACAGAAGGGCTATAGGAAACTTAGACTCTGATAATGATGGTCATATACCTCCTTGCTTTCTCCACACAAAAGTTGGAGAAAACAGATAGATTAAGACTGCAAGGAACTCTGGCCTGTTTTCTGTGACTGTCTTGACCCTCACTCCAGACTAGTGGAGGGCCGGCTCTGACACATTTGTTTTGTAAAGCAGCTCCACACTAGGCTGAGGGCCGCAGCCACTGATGGAGGGAACTTCTCTGTTGTAAAGAACTGAGAGATACTAGATCCAGAATGGCATCTGAAAGCACAGGTACAGCCATTTCTGGTGCTTAGAGAGGCACTGAATCAGAAGTGGTTTAGGACTCTAACTGAAGGCAGGACCACCATGGCTCACATGTAGACCAATGCTGAGCACCTGCTCTAGCTCCTCTAGCTTTAGCACCACTTCCCTCTCCAATGAGGATGCCAGTTCTGGGAAAGGGAAGAACATACCCTTAAAGGGAATGCAGTGTGCAGGGACCTAACTCTCCAGAGTTCTGCTCCAGTAGCTTGGGTCCCACTCTGTCCTCAGTAGAGTGGTGTTGGCCACTGAGCAGAGAAGAAGCCCTGATTCACACATGGCTCTGACTCCAGTCCCTCCGTCTCCAGTCCCACTTTCTACCAAAGTAATAGTTGCCAGCACACCCTGGAAAGAACTGACTCCTGCTCACATCAGATCCTGCTCTCACATCAAAGCCACTGGGCACACACAGATAGTACATGGATGCTTCCACACAAGGGCACCACTTCAAGAGATTAACTGATATTTGTAACATCTAATATTCTAGAGACAGAGAAAGTTAAGCAAAATAAAAAGACAGAGGAATTTGTTTCAACTGAAAGAACAAGAGAAAGCCCCTGAAAAAAACAACTAATGAAACAGAAATAAATAGGCTACCATGGAAAGTATTTAAAAGGAACTGTAATGAGAATGTTAAATGCATTAGAAAAAAGAATATATTTTATCCTTTAAAAAGAGGGAGAATTTGAACAAAGAACTAGAAAGTGTTAAAAAAAAAAAAAAGAACTGGAGAATAAAATAACTGAAATTTAAAACATGCTAGAAGGAGTTAGAAAATTAGGTGATTACAGAATAATGCATAAGTTATCTGGAAGATAGAATACTAGAAATCACCCAATCAAAACAACAAAAAGAAAAAAAAAAGAAAAAGCTATGGCTGAAAACTTCCCAAACTTAAGGATACAGATATCTTGGTAAAATAAACACAAAAGTCCCAAGCAAGATGAATCCAAATGGACACATACCAAGGATATCTTTATAAAAGTGGCAAAAGTTAATGAGAGAATTCTAAAGACAGCAATAGAAGAAAAAAAAAAAAAGGCACACAATTGTGATCAACTAATCCATGATATAAAGGAGGCAAGAATATACAATAGAAAAAAGATAGTCTCTTCAATCAGTGGTGCTGAGAAAACTGGACAGCTACATATAAAAGAATGGTATAAGAACATTTTATTACACCATATAAAAATAAATTAATAATGGATTACAGATCTAAATGTAAGACCTAGAATCACAAAACTCAAAGAAGAGAAGATGTATGGGATACTCTTTGACATGAATTATAGCAATATTTTTTGTATCTGTTTCCTAAGGTAAAGGAAATAAAAGACAAAATAAACAAATGGTACTTAATTAAATGTAAGAGCTGTTACACATTAAAGGAAATCATTGACAAAATTAAAAGACAATCCACTAAATGGGAGAAAACTTTAGCAAATTATATGATTGATGAATGGTTAATACCCAAAATGTACAAATGGCTCAAACAGCTCAATATTTAAAGATAAAACAACTCAGTTAAAAGTGATTAGAAGCCCCAAATACAGATTTTTCCAACAGGCACATGGAAAGATGCCCCAAATCATTAATCATCAGAGAAATGTGAATCAGAACCACAATGCGATATTATTTCACATCTGTCAGAATGATCATCATCAAAATCTCTACAAAAAACCACCATTGGCAAGAATCTGGAGAAAAGGGAACCCTAGTACACTGTTGATAGAAATGTAAATTGATACAGCCACTATAGAAAATATTTTGAGGGTTCCTCAACAAACGAAAAATAGAACTAGCATATGATCTAGCACTTCCACGCGTGAGTATGTATCTGAAGAAAAAGAAAATTCTAATTCAAAAATATGCATGTAACCCAATGTTTATAGAAGCATTATTTACAACACCCAATCTCCTGCCCATCAAGAGATAAAGAAGATATGGTGTATATAAACAGAGAGAAAGAAAGAGTCTATATCATCACTTATATGTGGGGTCTAAAAAATAAATAAATGAATACAACAAAACAGAGACAAACTCACAGACATAAAGAAAAAACCAATGGTTACCAGTGGTGAGAGGGAAGTGGGGAGGAGCAAGATAGGGATAGGAGATTAAGAGATACAAATACTACATTTAAAAAATAAATAAGCAACAGTGGTATATTGTACAGGACAAGAAAATGCAACTACTATTTTATAATAACAAAATTATAATCTGTAAAATATTAAATCACTCTGTTGTATACTTGAAACTAATGCAATATTATAAAAGCAACTGTATTTCAACTAAAAAAGAAGAGAGAATATGCTAAGGAAACAAAATGATAATATGTAGAATGAAGGTAGGTTTGCATTCCTGATAAAGATATGTTTTTTGTTGTAAAAATATGTAAGGAAAAGGGGTATGTAGGTTTGTTGGGAGATTTATAGGTCGGTAGTCAGGAAATGAAACCTTTTTTTGTACAAAAGTTTCAATTATTTCTATAGCCTCTGATACAACCTGTGGAAACAGGAGATGGAGGTTTGAAAAGTGACTGTTAGAATTAGCCACTATGAAGTCGTAAGCAGACTAGTGGCAGCATGGAGGGCCTCGGTAAGATTAAGGATATTACCTTTATAGTGGGGCCGTTTTATAGAGCTGTCTGCTCTTTTCAGCAGTGCTAAGCAGTTTGAGAAGAGGCACACAGACATCGGATGATTAGATTCAGTGAGGATTCAGTGAGACTTTGAGGAGCTGGTATAATGAAAGAACATTGTGACAAGGAACCTAAAGATATGAGATAGAGTGACTAAAGCAGTGAACTGTATATTCTTTTTTATAAAAGGTAAGAGATTAGACAGAGGTCCCCATAAAAGGAAGAAATTAGGGATCGTGGTAAGATAATTTTGATGTGACTGAAGACTTGTGAATTGAGCTTCCAAATAGTATAGTAACATATTTGTAAAGATGAGAAGTCATAGCCAGAAGGTGTTATAATTGATTTTATTATTTCAGATGCAAGGTAATTCTACACACGGAACATTTCGAAGTCTGCTTCTCTGGATTTGTATTACAATGCAATGCCTTAAGGGCTTCCCAGGTGGTGCTAGTGTTAAAGAATCCGCCTGTCAATGCATGAGACATGAAAGATGCGTTCCATCCCTAGATTGGGAAGATCACCTAGAGGAGGGCAGAACAACCCACTCCAGGATTTCTGCCCGGAGAATCCAATGTACAGGGAACCCTGGTGGCCTACAGTCCATAGGGTTGCACAGAATTAGACACTACTGAAGTGATTTGGGATGCATGCACTCATGCACTGCCATGAAAACTTTGTATATGCTTTGTAGAAACTGGATATGTTGGGTTAAAATTACATGGAAAGAGGGTCTGCTATATAGAAAGACCGCAAAGTTGTGATCATCAGCTCTACATATTAATTTTTGATCTTTTATCCTATTTTCACTTACACAGAGTTTTATGAGTGTATATAGCTTTTTAAAATATTGCAAAACAATATACATTTTTATTAAAACAAAAGGTTGGATGAAATTTAAGAACTGCATTCTGTTATCAAAATAATGAATCAGCAGTTGGCAACTGACCAAAAATCCTTTCATTAAAAATTTATATTTGTAAATTAAACAGAGAAAGAAATTTCATTCTCTTATATTGATCCTACCTATCCATGTACTCAAGGACTATGTAGGGAACATATAAAATCTTACTCCTTTAGTAAAGCTATGTGTAAACATCTTCCCCCTAAATGTTGCCAGGAATAAGAAAAGAGGTTCAGTATTTAAAACAGCATTCAGAGGCAAATTAATGTCATCATACATTTTTATGACAAATTTATGCAGAAATTCTGTTTTGAAATGGCAACCCACTCCAGTATTCTTGCCTGGAGAATCCCATGGATGGAGGAGCCTGGTAGACTACAGTCCACCGGGTCACAAAGAGTCAGACATGATTGAATGACTTCACTACACTATTACTCTGTTTTTATGCAATATTATCAGTATAACACATTGGCAGACACTGCATTCTTAGTACTCTTTAAAGTTTCATTTTTGATAAACATATAGTCATAAAAAATCCATAGGATTAGACCTACCTTTGTGAAAGATTCCCATTAATAGTTATTCCAAGTACTACATTGTTTACTAAGAGGAAGCTTGAAGCTACTTAATATATTTTCCTTGCTAATTAAATTTGCAATGCTGTAAGAAACAATACCTTTTCTCTCCAGAACATTCTTTTTCACTTATCATCCTGCATTTTGAGTCATTTTCTGTTTTGTCTAGTGTTAAGGAATAAAACTGAAGTTGATAATGATACTTAAAATAGTCCACAGTAAAGTAAAATATAATTCCTTAAACTTTTTAGATAAAACTAAATCCATATTAAAACAATTAAATGCCGTAGCTGAAAAAAAAAAAAAAACAACAGCATTTAGAACATTCAAATAGATAATCTGATTTGCTATATCTGATGACATTTCCATAGTAACATTTTCAGAATGTTCATGGGAAAAGTATATTAAAATAAAGGTTTATCTCTCACTTTTCTCCATCTCCAAGGTTCTCAAAATATGTTTCAAGTTGAATTAAATATGGTTAGGTACATCAGAAATTATATGACATTGAAATATATAGTTCATATGTTCATAGTTGACTATTTGAATTCTGTCAGTAAAGGAGGAGGAAAGCAAAATCTCTGTTCTCTTAGGTACCTTTACATCAATAAGTTAGAGACACATTAAAGTTGCTGCTAAAAGCCACAAGAGATTTATGTAAAGATAGTGTCTATACACTAGGCAGTGAAAAGTATAGTTGTTGTTCAGTTGCCCAGTTGTATCCAACTCTTTGCAACCCCATGTACTGCAGCACACCAGGCCACTCTGTCCCTCACCATCTCCCGAAGTTTCCCCAAGTTCATACGCATTGCATCGGTGACACCATCCAGCCATCTTATCCTCTGATGCCGTCTTCTCCTTCTGCCCTCAATCTTTTCCAGCATCAGGGGCTTTTCCAATGAGTCAACTGTTTGCATCAGATGACCAAAGTATTGGAGTTTCAGCTTCAGCATCAGTCCTTTCAATGAGTATTCAGGATCGATTTCCTTTAGGATTGACTGGTTTGATCTCCTTGCAGTCCAAGGGACTCTCAGGAGTCTTCTCCAACACCACAGTTCAAAAGTATTGACTCCTCGGGGCTCCATCTTCCTTACAGTCCAGCTCTCAAACTGTGTGTCACCACTGAGAAGACTGGAGCCTTGACTCTACAGACATCAACAGAGTAATGTCTCTGTCATAGCTTTCCTGTCAAGAAGCAAACGTCTTCTGATTTCATCACTGCAGTCACCATCCTCAGTGATTTTATAGCTCAAGAAGAGGAAACCTGCTACCACCACCTTCTCCCCCTCTATTTGCCATGAAATAGTGGGGCCAGATGCCATGACCTTAGTTTTTTTTTTTTTTAATATTTAATTTTTAGCTGGCTCTTTCACTCTCCTCCTTCACCATCATCAAGAGGCTCTTTAGTTTTTCTTCACTTTCTACCCTAAGAGTGGTATCATCCACATATCTGAGGTTGATAATGTTTCTCCTGCCTATCTTGATTGCAGCTTGTAACTAACTCATCCAGCCCGGCATTCCTCATGATGTGCTCAGCATATAGATTAAACAAACAGAATGAGAGAAGACAGCCCTGTCATACTTCTATCTCAATCTTGAACCAATCAGCTATTCCATACAGGGTTTTAACTGTTGCCTCTTGACCCGCATAGAGGTTTCTCAGGAGATAGGTAAGATGGTCTGTTATTCCCATCTCTTTAAGAGCTGTCCACAGTTTATTATAATCCACACAGTCAAAGGCTTTGGTGTAGTCAATGAAAACAAAATTAGATGCTTTTCTGGAATTCCTAGCTTTCTCTATGATCCAGTGAATGTTGGCAATTTGGTCTTTGGTTCTTCTTTCTTTTCTAAACCCAGCTTGGACATCTGGAAGTTCTTGGTTTGCATAATGCTGAGGCATGGGAGATGAGTGCAACTGTCTGATATTCCTTAGTACTACCTTTCTTGTGAATTGGGATAAAGATTGATGTTTTCCAGTCCTGTGGCCAGTACTGGGTCTTCCAGATTTGCTGACATATTGGATACAACACTTTGATGGCATCATTCTTTAGGGTTTTGAATAGTTCTACTGGAATTCCATCACATCCACTAGCTTTATTAACAGCAGTTTTACCTAAGGCCCACTTGACTTTGCTCTCCAGAATGTCTGGCTCTGGGTGGCTAACAACACCATCATAGTAATCTGGTTCATTTAAATCTTTTCTGTACAGTTCTTCTGTGTATTCTTTCCATGTCTTCTTGATCTCTTCAGCGTCACTAACTCTCCACCATTTATATTCTTAATTGTACCCATCTTTGGGCAAAATGTTCCCTTGATATCTCCAATTTTCCTGAAGAGATGTCTGGTCTTTCCCCTTCTGTTATTTTCTTCTAGATTTATACACTATCATTGAAAAAGGCCTTCTTGTCTCTTTGTGCTGTTCTTTGGAGATCTGCACTTAGTTGGATATACCTTTCCTGTTCTCCCTTGCTTTTCACTTCTCTTCTTTCTTTAGCTATTTGTAAGGCCTCCTCAGATAACCACTTTGCCTTTTTGCTTTTCTTTTGCTTTGGAATGGTTTTGTTTGCTGCCTACTGTACAATATTATGGACCTCCGTCCATAGTTCTTCAGGCACACTGTTTACAAGTTCTAATCCCTTGAATCTATTTGTTACCTCCACTGCAGAGTCAGGTCGTACTTGGCTGGTCTAGAGAATTTCCCTGCTTTGTTTAGCTTAAGTCTTAATTTTGCTATGAGAAGCTGATGATCTGAGCCGCAGTCAGCTCTAGGTCTTGTTTTTGCTGACTGTATACAGCTTCTCCACCTTCGGCTACTAAGAATGTAATCAATTTGATTTTGATATTGACCACTCTGTAACGTCCATGTGTAAAGTCGTCTCTTGTGTTGTTGAAAAAGGGTATTTGTTGTGACTGGTGCATTCTCTTGGCAGAATTAATGTAGCCTTTTCCCTGCTTCATTTTGTTCCCCAAGACAAAACTTGCCTGTTACTCCAGGTATCATTTTCCAAGGCAAGTCATTCAACATCACAGTAATCCAAGTCTATGTCCCTACCACTGATGTCAAAGAATCAGAACTTGATCAGCATTATGAAAACCTAAACAGCCTCCTAGAACTAACATCAACAAAAAATGTTCTATTCATTATTGGTGATTGGAATGAAAAGGTAGAAAGTCAAGAGGTACCTGGAAAGTATAGTAGGTAAATTGTACTGAGATGGGGATTCTAGACCCAGCTTTATGATTTCATGGGAGATTCTTACAGTTACTCAACTTCTATCTAAGCCTTAATTTCTGAAAATATTATGTTTGGGAAGCATGGTTTTCCTGACTCTTCATTTTTGGACTATAAAACTATATAGCTATTACTAATTGCTTTTTTACTTTGCTCTCAGATTTTTATTTGGTATATAATTTAATTTCCACAGAAGCCTAAGATGTATACTTTATTTTCTCTGTTTCACAGGTAAGAAAACTGACAACAAAAATAAATATTCCTCTAACTAGGGGGAAAAAAGATAATTCCTATACACTAATAATGAGAAAACAGAAAGAGAAATTAAGGAAACAATTCCATTCACCATTGCAACGGAAAGAATAAAATACTTAGGAATATATCTACCTAAAGAAACTAAAGACCTATATATAGAAAACTATAAAACACTGGTGAAAGAAATCAAAGAGGACACTAATAGAGGGAGAAATATACCATGTTCATGGATTGGAAGAATCAATATAGTGAAAATGAGTATACTACCCAAAGCAATTTATAAATTCAATGCAATCCCTATCAAGCTACCAACGGTATTCTTCACAGAGCTAGAACAAATAATTTCACAATTTGTATGGAAATACAAAAAACCTCGAATAGCCAAAGCTATCTTGAGAAATAAGAATGGAACTGGACGAATCAACCTACCTGACTTCAGGCTCTACTACAAAGCCACAGTCATCAAGACAGTATGGTACTGGCACAAAGACAGAAATATAGATCAATGGAACAAAATAGAAAGCCCAGAGATAAATCCACGCACATATGGACACCTTATCTTTGACAAAGGAGGCAAGAATATACAATGGATTAAAGACAATCTCTTTAACAAGTGGTGCTGGGAAAACTGGTCAACGACTTGTAAAAGAATGAAACTAGAACAATTTCTAACACCATTCACAAAAATAAACTCAAAATGGATTAAAAATTCTAAAATCATTATTATATATGTTAGGTAAACATATTCATGAACATGACTCCTTTGGGATCTTTAGTATATAAAGTGAAATGAGATGGATAAATGGACAGAATATGTGGCATGTGTGCATGCCGAGTTGCTTCATTCATGTCTGACTCTTGTGACCCCATGGACTGTAGTTTACCAGGCTCCTCTGTCCATTGGATTTTCTGGGCAAGAATACTGGACTGGGTTACCATTTCCTCCTCCAGGGGATCTTCCTGACCCAGGGATTGAAATTGCATCTCCTGTGGCTCCTGCATTGACAGGTGAATTCTTACCACTGAGCCACTTGGGAAACCAAACTGGTAGTATTTTTACACAGTAGATTATATAAATCTATAGTATAGCTTAATCTCTCAGGTGATTAAGGTGCCATACTAGTGATATATCAGGATGATCATAAGACTATGACTTTCACCTATATTTAAAATAGTAAAATCCGTTATAATCTACTGTTAAATAATTTATTATAGTCAGAAGGTGTCCAATATGCTACTGGGAAAGACCAGAAGGCAATTACTAATAACTCCAGAAAGGATGAAGCAACTGGGTCAAAGCAGAAGCAATACTCAATTTTGGACGTGTCTGGTGGTGAAAGTAAAGTCTGATGCAGTAAAGAACAATATTGCATAGGAACCTGGAATGTTAGGACCATGAATCAAGGTAAATTGGACATGGTCCAGCAGCAAATGATAAGAGCCTGTACTTGGGTTCAATCACAAAAATGACAGAATGATCCTGGTTCCTTTCCAAGGCAAATTATTCAATAACACAGTCATCCAAGAATGAAAACAGACCTACAACACCTTCTAGAACTAACACACACACACACACAAAAGATACTCCTTTCATCATAGTGGATTTGATTGCAAAAATGGGTAGTCAAGAGATACCTGGAGTAACAGGCAAGTTTGCCTTGGGGTACACAATGAAGCAGGGCAAAGGTTAACAGAATTTTGTCAAGAGAACACATGGGTCATTGCAAGCACCCTTTTCCAACAACACAAGTGATGACTGTACACAAGAATATCACCAGATGGTCAACACTGAAATCAAATTGATTATAATCTTTGTAGTCGAAGATGGAGAAGATGTATATAGTCAGCAAAAAACAAACAAACAAACAAAAAAAACAAAAACAAAAACAAAAAAACCTGGAGCCAACTTTGGCTCAGATCATGAGTTCCTTATTGCAAAATTCAGACTTAAATTGAATAAAGTATGGAAAATCACTAGGCCATTCAGGTATGATATATATCAAATACCTTATGATTATACAGTGGAGGTGCCAAATAGAGTCAAGGGATTAGATAAGATAGACAGAATGCCTGGGGAACTATTGGTGGAAGTTTGTAACACCTAGAAGGCAATGACAGAAACATCTGCAAGAAAAAGAAATGCAAGAAGCAAAGCGGTTTTCTGAGGAGGCTTTACAAATAGCTGAGGGATGACAGAAATGAAAGGCAAAGGAGAAAGGGAAAGACGTACCCAACCGAATGAAGAATTCCAGAGAATAGAAAGAAGGGATAAGAAGGTCTCATTAAATAAATAACGCAAAAAAACACTGGAGAAGGAAATGACAGCCCACTCCAGTACTCTTGCCTGGAAAATACCATGGACGGAGGAGCCTGGTAAGCTGCAGTCCATGGGGTCGCTAACAGTTGGACACGACTCAATGACTTCACTTTCACTCATTGGAGAAGGAAATGGCAACCCACTGCAGTATTCTTGCCTGGAGAATCCCAGGGATGGGGGAGCCTGGTGGGCTGCCCTCTATGGTGTTGCACAGAGTCGGACATGGCTGAAGCTACTTAGCAACAGCAGCAGCAGCAGCAGCAAAGAAACAGAGTGAAACATTATAATGGGAAAGATTAGAGCTCTCTTCAAGAAAATTGGAGATAGCGAGGGAACATTCCATGCAAGGATGGGCACAGCAAAAGACAAAAGTGGTAAGGACCTAACAGAAGCAGAAGGGATTAAGAAGAAGCAAAAATACAGAGAAGGACTATACAAAGAAGGTCTTAATGACACAGATAATCATGATGGTGTGGTCAATCATCTAGAACAGACATCCTAGAGTGTGAAGTCAAGTGGGCCTTAGGAAAGTTTACTACATACAAAGCTAGTGGAGGTGATGGGATTATTGCTGAGCTATTTCAATTCCTAAAAGATGATGCTGTTAAAGTGCTGCACTGAATATGTTAGCAAATTCGGAAAACACAACAGTGGCCACAGGACTGGAAGAGGTCAATTTTCATTCCAATCTAAGAGCAGGACAATGTTAAAGAACATTTTGTCTATATTTCAGTTGCGCTCATCTCACATGCTAGCAAGGTTATGCTCAAAATTTTTCAAGCTAGGCTTCAGCAGTACATGAACTGAGAACTTCCAGATGTACAAGCTGGATTTAGATAAGGCAGAGGAACCAGAGGTCCAATTACTAACATTCGCTGGATCATAGAGAAAGCAAGGGAATTCCAGGAAAAAATCTACTTCTGTTTCATTGACTACTCTAAAGACTTTGATGCCGAGGATCACAACAAACTGTGGGAAATTCTTAGAGATCAGAATACCAGACCACCTTAGATGTCTCCTGAGAAACTTGTGTGTGGGTCAAGAGGCAACCATTAAAATCAGACATGGAACTGCTGACTTGTTCAAAATTGGGAAAGGAGAACAACAAGGCTGTATATTGTCACCCTGTTTATTTAACTTATATGCAGAGTACATCATGCAAAATGCTGGGCTGGATGAACCGCAAACTAGAGTCTAAAGATTGGCAGGAGAAATACTAACAACCTCAGATACGCAGATGATATCACTCTAGTGGCAGAAAGAAAAGAGGAACTAAGAGCTTCTTGATGTAGGGGAAGGAAGAGAGTGAAAAATCTAGCTTGAAACTCAACATTCAAAAAACTAAGATCATGGCATCTGGCCCATCTCTTCATGGAAAATAGATGGGGAAAATGTGGAAGTGACAGCTTTTATTTTCTTGGGCTTCAAAATGCTGCAGATAGCGATTGCTGTCATGAAATTAAAAGATGCTCCTTTGAAGATAAGCTATGACAAACTTAGTCAGCAAAGTTCTGTATAATCAAAGCTGTAGTTTTTCCAGTAATCATATACAGATGTGACAGTTGGACCATAAAGAAGGCTGAGTGCCGAAGAATAGATGCTTTCAAATTGTGGTGCTCGAGATGACTCTTGAGAGCTCTTTGGACTGCAAATAGATCAAACCAGTCAATCTTAATGAAAATCAATCTTGAATATTCATTGGTAGGACTGATGTTGAAGCTCCAATACTTTGGCCACCTGATGTGATGGATCAACTCATTGGAAAAGGCCTTGATGCTGGGAAAGATTGAAGGCAAAAGAGAAAGGGGTGGCAGAGGATGAGATGATTAGACAGCATCACCGACTCAATGGGCGTGAATTTGAGCAAACTCTGGGAGATAGTGAAGGATGAAGATCTTGGCCTGCTGCAGTCTATGGGGTTCAAAGAGTCAGACATGACTTTATGATTGAACAACAACGACATAGTCTGTATCAGCTATGGAAGAACAGAGGTTCAAAGTTGTTTTTCAATGCCATTTTTCTTCAGTTATATTTTTGTCTATATTGCACTTAAATTTTTGCTTATAATTGAATTACCCATAGATTTTAAAGTCACTGATGATCTTCATAAACAGAGAAAGTTCTATCCCATATTGGAATTAAAACTATAATGACAAGTTATTTTGCTTAATCATTTTTTTCTATATCCAGAGCATATGGATTTTATAGCAATAGTTATTAAACCATTAAAATCAATGGTGAAACAAAATTTTTCATATATATATTGTTGTTCAGTCACTTAGTCATGCCTAACTCTGCAACCCCATGGAATGCAACATATACATATGCGTGTTTATGTGTGTGTGTGTGTGTATTTTTCCTAAGTACTTGACCACTGATATTTACCTTTTGAAAATTTTGTGGCCTCTTGGCATTATCTAAGATCAATATATCAAATTTGATGCTAAAATAATCAAAAATATTTTAAATATTAACAGCAGCCTGAGTAAAATGTTACCCTTGACTTAGTATGTAAAATCAGCCTAAAAAGTAGTCTTTAAACTAATGGAATAAATGAAGGGTTTTGACCTAAAAGAATGTTTGGGAAAGATAAAACTGACAAAAAATTTCCCAGTGTTTCTTATGTATATAAATTTATTTTATAGGTTCAGAATTTTTTTTAGATTACTAAGGTACATGTCAATGTGTATTATAAACAGAAATCTAGAGACTGGGTTTTTTTCTGGTATATTCTCATTTGAAACCATGAAAAGCTGAATGTTAGCAGAGAGTGTGAGGTTTATAGAATGTTGGCATTCCTGGTTGAAGAAACACTTGAGTAATGGACTATGTCTTTTATAGTATTTCAGAAAGCAGAACATTAGAGTATCAACAAATGTTTTATAAAATAAATAATGTTTTGCAAGTATACCAGAGAACTAGAGTGGAAGAGGGAATTAATACGTATTTTATAAGCCTTTACTTTTGAGACTCTCAGTGAAATCTAATAGCAATTTTATGAGGTAGGCATTGTCAGGAGACCCGGCTTTCATCCCTGGGTCTGGGTTGGGAAATCCCCTGAAAGAGGAAATGGCTATGTACTTGAGTATTGTTGCCTGGAGAATTCCATGGACAGAGGAGCTTGCAGGCTACAGTCAATGGGGTCTCAAAGAGTTGGACATGGCTGAGTGAATAACACACAAATTGTCATTCTTACTCTACAGATTTTATATGAGACTTGATCTAGGCAATAACTCATCTTATGACATATAGCTGGTAAATGATTGGTTCAGTTGATAAATATCTCAAACTATCAAGACTTTGTTCTTGTCAGGTAATATGACAATAAAAATACAAGTTATTAAACTGTAGAGGTTCTAGATTCCCATGAATGCAATATGGCAGATTTCTTTTTGAAGATTATAGGGTTAAATTAGAAAATTACTTTTCCTTTTTACGTCTCCTATTCCAAATTGTTTCTGAGGAAGAATTCAGTCAAAGAACCATTCTGGTATCTTTTTGTTTCCAAAGTTTACACAATATATATATATTTTTTTCTAATAAAGGTAGGTAAAATATGCTATTTCCCACATGTTTCATTTCTGCCTCCTTGGTTAGGTATAGATGGTTAGGGTACCTTTACTTTTGACCTTTCATTTACTTCCTACAAACACACACACACACACACACACACACACACACACACAAGATTAAATAGAAAATATGTGAAAATTAGACAAAATATATATAAAAATAGATCTCAAAATTTTGGACATCAGGCTCTGAAGGACACTGATCCCTGAAATAAGTTACATAATCCATGGAGCCAAACAAGTGCCTCAGCTTAATCCCTGGGCAAAGTTTACAAGGTAGCAGAGACTCAGGCAAAGCCCATCTGCTTTCCTGATTCGAGGAGACAAATCTGGGAGTCTAGGGGAGCTAAGGTGGCTGGGGTTCACAATACTCAAAACGGGAAAGCAGCATAGAGAGAGAATGTTGAGATCTATGGAAGATTCTCTTTGATTATTCACTTTAGAATGAGTCAGCATATCCATTTGAGAAAAATATTTAAAGATCGAAAAGGACCTTCTGAATGGATTGGAAGAAACAATACTCAGAATTCACCCAGGTCAGAAATAGTTCCTACCCTAATAGTCTGAGTGGAGAATCTCATAATTCAGGAGTCATTGATTGGAGTACTAAGAAGAGTCTTGCCACAGGAGTGGGGAATAATTCACCCTCAATCGAATGGCTCTCAGGTGTTGACTAAAAAAGCATGAAATAAAGACTTGAAAAGATCAGATTGTTTCCAGCTAACTTAATCATATCTCAGAACAAAGGTCAAGAATACAAAAAGACCCAGTATCAAACAACATAAAATTCAAACATTTCATGTCAAATTAAAAACTGTATGTGTGCAAGGAATTAGGAAAACATAATTGATAATGAAGAGGAAAACATTAATAAACTGAAACTGACACAAAGAAAGACATATGATAAAATTAGATAAGGACATTAAAAGAGTTATTGTAACCATGTCACATATGTTCAAAAACCTAGAGAAAACATTAGATGTGTTATTTAGGAAAAAATAAAGGCCTATATGTATACAAAGACATAAACAAATATTCATAGAAGTTTAATTTGTAATAGCTGAAACTTGGATGTCCAACAGGTGAATACATGAACACATTGTAATATAGACAATAAACAGAATACTACTTAGCATTTAAAGGAATAAAGTATTGGTACACTGAACAACTTATATGAATCTCAATATAATACAGCTATACCTCAGAGATATGGGTTCAATTCCAGATCACAACAATAAAGTGAATATCACAATAAAGCCACTCAACACAGATTTTTCAGCTCCCCAGTGCATATAGAAGCTATATTTACAATAAACTGCAGCTTAATAGTGTGCATTATTTAATAGCATTATATCTAACAAAACAATTTAGTTAACTTAATTAAAAAACACCTTATTGCTGTCATCTAAACCTTTAGTGAGTTGTAATCTTTTTGTAATAGTAACATCAAAGATTACAGATTTCCATGACAAACATAATAAGAATGATATTAATAAACAATAAAACTTTGAAATATTGTGAGAATAACCAAAATGTGATACAGAGACACAAAGTGAGTAACTGTTGGAAAAATGGCATCAACAGACTTATTCAACTTGTAAAATCCATGGTATCTGTGAAACATAGTAAAGTGAAGTACTGTAAAGCAAGGTGTGCCTGTATACTGAGTGAAAAAGTCAGACAAAGAAAACTGCATAGTGCATAATTCTGGTTATATTGGACTCTAGAAAAATGCGTACTAGTATATAGTGACAGAAGAGAAATCAGATGAGTGGCTTTCTGAGGGTGGGAATGAATGGATGGAAAGAAAGGAAAGATTACACATTTACATGCAGATGTTTATGGGTACTGAAGAGTCATGTGACATTCACAGGGATATACATGTGTTAAAATGTATCACATTGCATATCTTAGACATTTATTGCATGTCAATGCTCCCTCAGTAAAACTTTTAAGAAGCAGTTTGAAGAAATCTTTCAGCAATAAAGTTAGTTTATCTAAATGAACACTTGAATTAATAGATTTTTTCTACACATTTAAGTCACGGAAAATGTATCAGAATATTTTTCCTTTCTAGTTTACTCCTTTAATCCAAAAATGAAAACAAAACAAGAACCTAATGGGGGTAACCATTATATATATATATATATATATATATATATATATATATATCTTTAGCTATCACTCTTTATGTTTCTTCTACTTTATGTTATTTGTGACACAGACTCAGTAACAACCAGAGAGCTAAAAAATGATGAAGCAGGTGGAGGAAGGATTCTCCTGGACTAGCTTCCTTTGTTTTCAACCCCCTCTTTAAAGGTGCTTGTGTTTGGACCCTCACAGATGACATGATTGGAAGTAACTGAGATGGTTAATGCTAGAATAAATATTGTTGACTTAATATAATAAAAAATATTCACTTAACAACCATTTTCCTAGTGGTTTCCAGTTCTACAGGGCAGATATTTTGCTTATTAACTCAGATTCTTTTTAATTAAATTGAATATAAATGGAAGAAGACTATGTTGTCACTCAGGTTCTGAGTTTATCACTAAGATTAGACATATACCACTTTAGCCTTAATTACTCTAATTCATCACATCCAAGGCACTTGTGAACATGACACACCCTTAAGAATAATTAAGAAACAAAATACTGCCAATTAAACTATAACATACCATCAATTGTAAAATATATCTAGCCTTCATATTTGTGAGCATTTTTTTCAATATATGCTTTTGACTGTATTATACCTATGCTTTCTTTTAATAGAGTGTGGCTAAATGTAATAGTATTATATGAAGGTGGAGGAGGAAGATTTCTTCCCCTTTATTTCTGTGTAGGAAACCCTGATGCATGTTCTTCTATCAGACATGTTGAGGAAGCTACATTTCTCTGTAGGGATGTATAAAACTAGTGACCTGATTTCATAATGGATCTTCCTTTGAGAAAATGGCCATAAATAAGACATTCTAAAAGTTGTAACCAGATTGATTCGATCCCCGAAAGAAAAGCAGGGGCTAAAGGTGACCAAAAGTACTTATCACTTGCTTTTCTACTATGAAACAGCAGCTGACATATGTCCCCACTGAGAATCACTTTTTGCGTCTACTGGTTATCAGTTAAATTTATCCTCCAAACTAAAACATATTATTACAAAGATTTGACATGAAAACTATTCTGTACCACATAGCTACTAACAATAACAGTGACAGGAACAGAAGGTAGGTGTTGCTATATTGCATTAAAAAAAGAAAATAATAATAAAGAAAAAAAAATGATGACAGAGGTTTAGCTGTCTTAACATTTTCTATCTTGAGATACTCTTTCTGCTGATTTAAATATGTATTCACATACACGTACATCCATACCCACATTTAAATGTTTCATTTGTACAGGCAACTCAAACTGCTTAATTGCATCATATCCTACCATGTGTATGTGACTCTATCACTGAAGATCAGGCACACAGCCAGGGATGATGAATGCAAATAGTACCAAATCAAAAGAGACACACTTTCTATTGTCATCTGAAATGGAAAATGCTTACATATAACGGAGAAACAAAAATTACCTAAGGCAAAAAGGCATGAGCTATAATTCTGAAGCAGTTTAATTATACGTTGTACATGCAGATACATTTCATTTAATTGCATATTTTATAGCACTACTATATTTGCAACACAGAAGTGAAGAATACAAAGTTGTAATGCTTTAACTTCAAGGTAATCTTTTCCAATAAATATTATTGCAAAGATAAATAAAAACTTAGTTAATGTTACCTGTATGATAAAGGCATAGGAGATGGTTTTAAAAACTACAATGTAAGTAACAGCCTTTTCCATGTGAGTCACCCTCCCTACCTCATCTGAACAGCATCTGTTTCCAAGTTTTAAAAATCACTAAAATTCCAAAGACAGAGATGGAATTATGTCTCTGGTTGCTCAGTTGGTAAGAGCTCAAATTTAAGAGTGAACACATAGGGGCTTCCCTGGTGGCTGAACTGTAAAGAATCTTCCTGTCAGTGCAGGAGACTCGGGTTCTATTCCTGGTTCAGAAAGATCCCAGATGCTGTGGAGCAACTAATCCTGTGCACCACGACTATTGAGCTGGTGCTCTAGAGCCTGGGGGTTGCAACTACTGAGCCCATGGGCTACAACTACTGAAGCCCTCACATCCTAGAGCTCCACATCAAGAGAAGCCACCACAGTGAAAAGCCCGTGAACCTCAACTAGAGACTAGCTCTGGCTTGTTGCAACTAGAGAAAGGCCTGCACAGCAAATAAGACCCAGCACAGCCATAAATAGATAAAGACTTTTTTTAAAAAAAATTAGTGAACAAATAAACTTTGTATGTGGTCTTCAGTGTGCTATGTGTATGTCATTGACACCAGAGATATTAATATAAAGGAAAATTTTCTCCTCCATTAAGTATCTGGCAAAAAGACCAAAGACATTCAGATATGTTGCATCCTCTGAATCTCAGGCTAAATCCTAAATTGAAAAGAAGACTTACACTAGAATTGATGTGGTTAGATAATCATAAAGATTTTCTGTTACTAGACCCTCGACTATGACTTCTAAATTAATGATTATTAAGGCTGAAAGGTTTCCCTAAAAAACCCAAAGGAAACCACAAACTTAAATATGTAATCATTAAAAGAAAGACTCTGTTTTTGGAAATTGTAGTCATGAGATTATATAATGCTAAAAACCTTTATATTATAAAAACTTAATATCCCTCAATTAACTTCCGGTGGAAGAGGTTATTCTATGAAACTACAGGGAAATTCACCCAAAGTAAGGTTCTTGGATGTGTCTAAAAGAATCCAAGTATAAAGCTCAGTAATTTTGATATTATCTCTTGCTTTATGCTTTTGGTGACTTGTCCTCTATACTAATATTCCTAATCACTGGGAAACTTAATACATCCAGAAAAATAGTTGCTTTGATAAAAATGGAAATTACTCTTAGCAACTGAAAAATGTTACAATAAGTTGGAAAGAGCATTAGTTTTAGAATCAGAAGACTTGGTCTGCTTCTACAGCACGTTAGCTGTGAGACCTTTTGCAGGTATGCAGTTTTTCTGGTGAGGCAGTTTAAATATTCCTAAGCCAGCTCTGGAAGAATTAGAAATATGATGCCAGTTAACTGTGATTCCAAATGTGAGTAATAAATTGGTTCTGTGTCTCTAGAAATAGATGACACCTCTGAGAGCAAAAATAAATGAGTGAATAAAGCACTCTCATAGTTGGCACTGTGGAAGGAAGAATATTGAAAATGTAAAGAATATCAAATGATGAAGCATCATATGATTAGTCTGGCCAGCTTGCCCAAGTGTCTTGGTCTAATCTTTCCCTGCAGGATCTCATTTTTCCATATACAAACTGATAATAGGCTATGCAATCTTTAAGGTTCTTTCGGCACCCATTTCCTTTAGGTACCATCTGAAATGAGGATTTGTCCTTAGCTTCAACAATACTGAAGCAACCCATAGCCCATAAGTGCAATTTTCTTGAATCTATATGTACCATTTCTCTATGATATCTAAACATTTATTGATTCCTAGACTCAGTAACTAACTCCTATCCCCAGATCCTTCGTCAATCTAATGATTAAGTAATTTGAGTTTGATTTGATAGACAAATACCACACAACTCCAATTTATTTTTTAATTTCTGCAGTCGTTAGTGATTGGCAGTTTCAAATAAACAGTATTAATAAATCATCAATCTGTAACTAAAGAACAGGTTCTTTGATGAACGTTTGCCGGTTGCAGACTGTGGGGAGTCTCAGAGGAATATGTGTCATTCTCACAGTTACAATGTGATGGAAGAGGAGCCATTTGAGATGGTTAAAGACTGAGGAAAAGGGAACACAAACTACCACAAAAATGACTTTGTGAATTGATAACTGGTGCTTTCTTGTTTGCAATAAAAGTATAAAAAGGGAAAAAATTACTTAATGTCCTTGTTTCCTAATAGGCATTTGATGGAGTGTAACAAAAAATGATTTGTAAATGCTATGTGAAAGAGAGATGAGCAGGAAGTAAAAGGGGCAGGAAATTGAATGTATTCTTCCCTCCCACCTCACCACCAGAGTTCAGATGAGTCTGGAAAGGTCATTCACATAATTATTACAGTAACTGGTTCAAGGCCTTTTGAGCACAGCTGATCCGCTTGTGTGTAAATGGCTGTGAAAGCAAGATAAGGAACATGTAAAATAAAGAAAAAAAAATCTGCCTGTAGTGCTATTAGCTTGCAGGATTGTCATAGTAGATAAGCCAATGTTTCTTTAAAGCATATGGCTTCTTTATTACAGAATAACCCCAAGTTTGCCCTTGTATAAGGGGTCACTTAAGCATCAGTGACCAAATTTTAGTTTTTCATTGTTGGTGGCTGTGTGACATTATCTTGTGATCTTTATGGGGTCTGCAAAAGGTCATATGGTGAAGTGAAACCTGACAAAAAACCGTAGCTAATATAATGTGGCCTGAATTTTCAGGGCCAAAACACGTGAAAGGCATCTGGAGATTTCTGTCTGACCAAACCAAGGCAATAATATACCTCCTGTTACAGATGACTGACCATATTCTCACATTTGGATTCCATTCAGTAAACATATTCAACACTTGCTGCATAGAAGACTATTCTAGGGATGCAAAACTTTAGCACCATAGGCAGATACACACAGCTGACTCAATGGGGCAGGCTAAACAGTGATAGATGGTTGTTCATATGGCTCCAAAGGATATATATCAAATCTCAAGTAAAACAGGAAGAAATTAATGGAGAAGTGGCGTTTGGCTTAAACCTTGAAAACTGAACAGGGATTGTGAGAGCAGGATATTTTAGACTGAAGGGTCCAAGTTGCAGGATCACAGAAGAGGGATGTGTGTGGGGATGAGGTCCAGGAAGGGGTTGTTCATGGCTGATTAAAAGATGAGCTTGAAAATGTAAAGTGGAATTTGTGCTGGTTGTTAAATTACCATCTGTAGCTTCTTCCTCACTCTGCTTTGTGATACAAGGGCCAGGACTCTAGAAACCACATTTCTGCACTGCAAAGAGAAGGCTCTAGAAAGAGGCTGCAAGACTAGAGGAGGGAGAAAGGATGTGCTCTGTATTGCTCCCTCTCTGCTTGAGATTCCTGTGAATGGCACCTCAGTGAGGCATTCTTCCCTAAGCAACAAAGGAATCTAGTTTGAGTTTTTCCAACACTTGTAGTTCCAGGTACATCACATTCCCACCTCAGAAAACTTAGCTCCATCCCCTGGCTGGTGGAGGCTCCTCAGAAGTCTGGGTCCCAGAACGGTGCCTCCAAACATCTTAAATTTTAGTAATGGAACACTTCCGCAGCCAGAGAGATGGTAGCTACTTCTTGTACTTAATAACTCTCCATACTTCCAAGTTCTCATTTTGCTCTACATGACCTTGTTAACAACTTATACAGATCAGACTTACACACTGGGCACAATCACTTGAAAATAGCACCAGCTTTCTTTTTTTCCCTTTTCTAGTGCAGTTCTTTTTAAAAAAATCTTATTTTATATTAGAGTTCAATTGATTCATGATGTGTTAGTTTCAGGTGTACAGCAAAGTGATTCAGTAATGCATTAAGAAATAAAAAAGGAGGGAGACTGTGCTCTACCTCCCGAGGAATGAGAGGGCTTACAGGATGCTGTGGCCGGGCGCCCTGGCGAGCCCCCTCCCCGCCTACACAAACCTTTAAAAATTTGTCCAACAACTTCTGATTTAAGGCGACTACCCCACCTCCGCTTGCACCTCCCAGGGCCTAGGAATTCCCCAGTTTACATCCAAAGCCTCCCAGAGCATTGCCTAAGGCTGAAAAACATAATTTTTTTTTTCTTTTAAACAAAGGAGCTTTTAAAGAATACACAATATACAGAGACTGCTCCTTGCAGAAAACTCCCTCAGGGGGCCTCACGCAAGCAAAAAAAAAAAAAAAGGAGAGAGAGAAAAAGAAAAAGAAAAAAGTGAAAAAGAAAAAGAAAAAAGAAAAAAAAAAGAAAAATAATCGTAATAAAAAAAGGATTCTACAAATAAAAAATGTTTCTCTTATGACCAAATGGGGCATTTTTGTCGGTGGTGTCCTGCTAAACAGAGACAGCAAGCCGTGCCAATCAACCCCAGGTGGCTCAGGACTGGACCTAGGTTCCACCACAGCAACAATATTAACCCCTGACATGCCGGTTGCTCCAATTCCAACGGGAGTGGCTGGCCCCCTACCTGAGAGCATTGTAAGATTTGTGCTGAGGCATAGCTCACTTTCTTTTCAAGAAATTTTCGGTGATGCCTGGTGTAGTAGATTCTAATTATATTGAGAAATTAAAGTTTTGATCTCACCGTTTACCAAAACTGTGCAAATTAATAAAGGTCAAAGAGTAACACAGCTTTTGCTTTTTACCTTATTATCAGACAGGAAAAAACTTGACTTCTCAAGCTAGGAGCCACAAAGCATTTGGATCTAGTGATCTAGCCTTTTGGGTGCAGGAAATTACAGCTCCAAGGCCTTTAAAAGATATTTTAATTCAAGGGAATAAAATGTCAAGGCTGAGTTACGAGTAGTTATTTAGGCTTTTCAACATTTAAGACACCACACCTTTAATCTTTTGACTGACTCCCGATACATTGTAGGGTTGTTTCCTCATATAGAGACTGCTAATATTCCAGAAAATAAAACTACTATTTTCTCCTTGTTATCTGATTTACAGAAAGAGATTAAACACAGAGACAAAAATATTTTGTGGGACATATTAGAGCCCATTCCAGCTTGCCCGGCCCTTTACATGAAGGAAATGCTTTGGCAGATGCATTGACTAATGTAATCGCTTTACACTTATATAAACATTTGATAAGGCCAAAAGTTCTCACAAAATTCACCATCAAAATTCACCTGGTTCAAGGTATAAATTTCATATCCCGGCCAGATGTGTTGCTAACTTGTGGGAGAGTATGCTTATATTTTTCCTCAGGACACAGATTCTCCGATTTGGATCCTGGACAGACTAATTTGTCATGTAACATTCCCCAAAGACCAGGTTCGCGGCATGTGCACTCGTTCGCCCTGCCCACCAGCCAGCTCTCGCCTCCGCACCCCGCACCCTCCTTGCTGCACCACACGACCTAGAGCAAAGAAGTTTGTGAGTGAGCGCCAGAGAGGAAAGCGCACCCATGAAGTGCCATCCAGACCAGCACAGCCCCGCCAGCAAGAGGGAAACATCCTGAGCCCAAGCGGCGGCGGCTAGCTCAAGTCTGTGAACCCCACCCTTCCGCCCTCCGTAGGCGCTGAGGCCTGCAGCCTGCCATTCGTGTTCTGCCTCCTGCTGCTGGGGACACTGCTACCCTGGGCTGATGTCTGCAGCTGCTCCCCAGGGCACCCACAACAGGTGTTTTGCAATGAAGACATAGTGATCAGGGCCAGAGCGGTCAGTAAAAAAGAGGTAGACCTAATATAGTAACTTGTGAACAATGTATGTTTTCATCTTGTTTAAACCCTCAATATAATGTTTGCTCCTTTGTAGTGTTACAACGTCCACCTTATCTTATGATGTAACCACTTATGGATATGATAATTATGGTCTACGATGATTTGTCGGCTTACTTATTTTAGGAATATCAGCTTTAATAGCAGCAATTACTTCTGTTACTGTGGCAGCAATATCATTGACTCAACAAGTGCATACTGCCCAATTTGTTGATACCATGTCTAAAAATGTTTCTCTAACTCTAGCAACACAGGAAGCTATAGATAGAAAGTTGGAGATGAGGGTAGATGCCTTGGAGGAGACAATAATGCATATTGGGACTGAGTTACAGGCTTTAAAAGTGAAAATGGCTCTGTCATGCCACGCTGATTACTGGTGGATATGTGTGACATCTTTGAAGGTAAACGAGACAGATTATGAATGGGAAAAAAATAAAAATCATATTTCAGGTGTTTGGAACAGCTCTGACATTGGCCTGGACTTAGGGAAACTTCATAATCAAATACAGACCTTGGAACACTCTCAACTGGATTTTACCACTGCTGGATCAGCTAATGACTTTTTTCACACCTTCTCTAACTTTATTTCTGGAAAAAACATTCTGTCTAATATCTTTGGTTATGCTGCTGTTGGTGCTCTAATTTTGCTTCTCATAATCATTCTTCCTGTATTGTCAGGATTCTTCAGTAGAACATTCAGAAGCTCGCAACTGAGCTGCATCTGGCTGTTTTAAGAAATAAAAAAGGGGGAGATACTGGGAGCCAGCGTGAGGAACTCCGCCTGTGGCAAAGATCATGAGGAAGGAGGCTTGGCATACACAAAGGCGGGATTGAGCCTCAGGAGTCCCCCTGAAAATTCTCGAGCATCTACCCCCAAAACCAGAGTCTGCCTATTTTACTGCTTTGTGCTCTCACCTACACCTCTGACTTTACGGGGGGCTGTCCCCCACCGCCTATCTCTGAAAAAAAGTTAACTTACAGCTCCAGTTAATAAAGTTCCTGGGGGTGACAAGAGTGTTTCAACCTACAAACTCCTTTGGAAGTCCTCTAGCCTGCCTGAAAAGGTTCTTCTGGCCACATGTGATTGTTCACAGCCTCCCATCTGTGAGAGGCATGAGATGTTCTAAACTGTCAAAATACAGATTCCTTTGAGCAGTTAAAAGATTGATTAGAAATTGTATTGGTGAAGGGTTTTTCACTTGTTGGGCCAATGTTTGCTATTAAGTTTCCACATCCCTTACCTACTGTGTCCCTGGAAGTGTATTGATTAATATAATTGGTGTATAGGAATGTAAGTAGTAGCTTTAATGTTTGTAACCTTGGAAACTTGAGTTAATTCTTTTCTTGTTATAGTCCACCATACCTTTGCCCTATAGGAATGCAACTTTATCTAATGCTTTCGGAGGGTGGCACCTGGCTTTAGAATAATCACCTTTAGAGAAAAATAAGTTTTCTGAAGAAAGGGTCATAAAATGTTAACAGGCCTCCTGGCCAGAAAATGATGTAAATCACCTAAACTTTTGCATATGACAAGTTTGCAGGAAGAAAGCCTGGCTTTGATTAGGATCAAGGACTGCTGTCCTTGCATGACTCTACCCCTTCCCCCATTATCCTCTATGCAAAACTTAAGGTATAAAAACTACTTTGGAAAATAAAGTGTGGGCCTTGTTCACCAAAACTTGGTCTCCCCATGTCATTCTTTCTCTCACCTTCTGGCTGAATTCCCATCTGGACCGTGGAGGCTCATCAAACCTACTAATTTTGCCTGGGCTTCTAAGATCTGAGTGCGGAGGCCTTAGTGTCTCCTTTCCTTCGGGAGAAAAGGAGGACGCCTGCGGCCTACGTAGGTGATGCAAATTCCTTGTCTGGAATTGTATTGGCTTTCCACTTAAACCAAGTTACTCAGCTTCTTTTCTCCGCTGAATTTTCCTACTGAGCTATCCTTATTCTCTTACTCTTTATATCTCTAATTAATATTTAATTAAAGCTATTGTATCCAGTTCACCGACGCCGTCCCCGCTTCGAATTCCCTGGATCCACCGGGGCTGGACCTCAGCAAGTGGCGCCCGAACAGGGACATGCATGCGTGTCCAGTCACTTCAGTCATGTCCAACTCTTTGTGACCCTGTTACAGACTGTAGTCAACCAGGCTCCTCTGTCCATGGGATTCTCCAGGCAAGAATACTAGAGTGGGTTGCCATGCCCTCCTTCAGGGGGTCTTCCCTACCCAAGGATTGAACCAGCGTTTCTGATGTCTGCTGCATTGGCAGGCAGGTTCTTTACTACTAGCACTGTTAGGGGAAACACACTGATTGAAATCACCCACCCTGGCCAGGCACCATAGTAACTATTTGCATGAGTTGTTTTATGACAGGATATCCTGTAAGGAATAAGGAACTAATAAGCCACCACTAACCGGAAGAGTTCAGGAAAGGTGGAAAGGAGACACCATGTGCCTGTCCACTTCCCAGAATCCCTCTTGCTAGCATCCATCTTGGCTGAGTGATGCGTGCATCACCAGGAAAGACTCTGAACTAGAATGTTTGGCCAAAAACTACCTGGAAACTAATCCCATCACCATAAAACCCAAGACTGCGAGCCATGCAGCAGAGCTGTTCTCCTGGGATCTCTTACCCTGCTGCTCTCCACCCTGGTGCCCTTTCCCAATAAAAGCTCTTGCTTTGTCAGCAGATGTGTCTCCTCGGATAATTCATTTCTGAGTGTTAGACAAAAGCCCAGTTTCAGGCCCTAGAAGGGGTCCCCCTTCCTGCAACAGCACCACCTGGGAACCCCTAATACATATACATATATCTATTCTTTTTCAGATTCTTTTCCCATATATGTTATTACAGAATATTGAGTAGAGCTCCCTCTGCTATATGGTGGATACTTGCTATTTATTTTACATATAGTATTGCGTATATGTTGGGGCTTCCCAGCAGTATGGGCTTTACTAGCGGTAAAGAACCCACCTGTCAATGCAGGTAGACATAAGAGATTTGGGTTTGATCCCTTGGTCAGGAAGATCCCCTAGAGGAGGGCATGGAAACCCACTCCAGTATTCTCGCTTGGAGAATCCCATGGACAGAGGAGCCTGGTAGGCTACAGTCCATAGCGTCACAAAGGGTCAGACATGACTGAAGCAACTTAGCACGCATGCATGCATTGTGTATATGATAATCTGAAACTCTTAATTTATCCCTCTCCTCCTCCAGCCTTTCCCCTCTGGTAACCATAAATTTGTTTTCTAAGTCTGTGAGTCTGTTTCTGTTTGGTAAATAAATTAATTTGTATCACTTTTTTAGATTCCACATGTAAGTGTCATCATATGGTATTTTTCTTTCTCTGTCTGACTTAGTATGATAATCTCTAGGCACACCATATTTAGAGATAATGTTGAAATGAAATATTTATTAGGGTCCTAAGAGAGTCCTTACTTACATTGTCCTTTAATCTTTTATCTCTCATTTCCTTTCAAGAGTACTGTGTCCAGTGTTTAAAAGCCAACCTGGGAAATATCAAAAGCAGTGCTTCTTTCCAAACTAAAGTCATGAAGCTTAATGCTGAGTAAGAAAAGGCAACACCCTTCATTTCTATTTCCCCCATATGCCACCAACCACTTTAAAACGTTGTATAATAATGTAGTTGCCAAAAGGCAGCCAATTAAGTCTGCCTGACCCTAACCTTCTACTCTTAATAATTCAGTCTGAGTGGGCAGATGAGTGGCAGGCAAAAGAGAAGGTTTAAAATGTTCATTTCCAACCCTGATCGGTACCATTTCTCTCCTTTCAGAAAACATTGCACCTAAATTGTTGGAAGACAGACAGATCTTAGTTATTGCAGCAGTGTGGGGAAAAAGCTTCTAAGCTTCTACTGCTTCACTGATAGCCCGTTTTCCTTTTAATAACTTTTTAAAACACTTCTACATTATACTTATTCTAATTTCACTGGTTTTGTCCCATACTGTTGGAATTTCTCCCTCTCCCCACTTTGGTGAAACTGGAGAACAGCTTGTGGTGATCTCTTGATAATAATCTTCCATATGTCTAAAACAGCCTTTTCTCTCCAAAGTGATTAATCCACCTCCTCATTTTTACACTTTGCTGTATTTCCCAAGCCTTGCACACCTTTGTTTCCCAGTGGATCCTCTTTAAGCATTTCCCATTTCCCACCCCCCTGGGGAAATCATACCTTTGCTAAACTGAGCAATACTAAACATATCATCTGACAGTCACTTCATGCATTCTCTCTGTACTCAGTGTTGTATAATTCTATTTGCAGAGATTTCCAAGGGGGTATAAATAGCATTCTCCTGTTGTATTCTTTTGCAGTAGCTTATAGAAAAACCATATGATTTTTTAAAAATTCAGATTTAAGTAGAGATTTCTTTAGAAGAAAACTTACAGCTTACAACTTTACTATTGGCTTTTAAAAGTTTATTAAGGGGTGCTTTTGTTTTTATAAAATACATTTCTTTTCCATAAAGTGGGCATTTTTAATTGAAGTGTGATTGATTTACAAACTTGTGTCAATTTCTGCTGTACAGCAAAGTGATTCAGTGATACACACACATATATAGGTACACATTAAAAATATCCTTTTTCATTTAATCATAGGACATTGGATATAGTTCCCTGTGCTATATAGTAGTATCTTGTCACTTATCCATTCTATACCAAACAGCTTGCTTCTGATGCCTCCAAACTCCCACCCCGTCCTCTCTCCTCCCCCTCCCCCTTGGCCACCACCAGTCTGTCCTCACTGTCTGTGAGTCTGTTTGTTTTTCATAAATAAGCTCATTTGTGTCATGCTTTAGATTTCACATTATAAGTGAGATCGTATGGCATTTCTTTTTATTTTTCAGATTTTTATTGGAGTATAGTTTAACATACTATAGGAGTATAGTGTGTGTGTGTATATATATATATATATATAATATATATCAGATCAGATCAGATCAGTCGCTCAGTTGTGTCCGACTCTTTGCGACCCCATGAATTGCAGCGCGCCAGGCCTCCCTGTCCATCACCAACTCCCAGAGTTCACTGAGACTCACGTCCATCGAGTCAGTGATGCCATCCAGCCATCTCATCCTCTGTCGTCCCTATGGAGTATATATATGTATATGTATATACATACATACACACTATTGGAGTATAGTATAACACAGCTTTACAGTGTTGTGTTAGTTTCAGGTGTACAACAAAGTGAATCAGTTATACATATACATATATCCACTCTTTTTTAGATTCATTTCCCATATAGGTCACCACAGAGTATTGAGTAGAGTTCCCGTTGCTATGTAGTAGGTCTTTATTAGTTATCCATTTTATATATAGTAGTGAGTATATTGCAATCCCAATTGACTTTTTATTTAACTTCAAATTAGACAGGTTGGTGAATTTGTGTGATACTAAGATACAGTAAACTTTGGTAATCTAAAATAATTTGCCTTTCTGTTATTTTCCTTCAAGAACACAGAAAATGTTATTAGTTTATATATCTTTAAATTATCTTTTTTTATTTATTTGTTTTTTAATTGAAGGATAATTGCTTTACAGAATTTTGCTGTTTTCTGTCAAACCTCAACATGAGTCAGCCATAGGTATACATATATATATATCCCCTCCTTTTTGATCTTCCCTCCCATCTCCCTCCTCACTCCACCCCTCTAGGTTGAAACAGAGCCCCTGTTTGAGTTTCCTGAGACATGCAGCAAATTTCTGTTGGCTATCTATTTTACATATGGTAATGTAAGTTTCCATGTGCAACTATAGCTGTATTAATTTACATACTCTAAGTTGCAATACCTGAATGTGTTTAGGGACAAATTATGTAAAGAGGTAAATGTACTTTTCAAAAAGAGTAAGAACATAGCATTTTTCTTTGTGAGCAGTGGTGGAAGTGTATTTTGACATGTTTAGAAAATAAAGTTTATTATTTATTATCTATTAATAAAAAGTATACTGGATTAAGTGGGCATATAGCTTTCAGAGTTCATTTTTCCTTCAAAAATTATTTCCTGAGTGCTGTGTGCCAGGCACTGTGGTAGGCGTTGGAAACACACAAGTGAAGACCGCAATCAGGATCCCTGCCCTCACTAGGCTTAAAACTTAATGATGGGTACTTGCTGGTTATTCTGTTTGTCTCCCTTGCTGGTCACCCTCATCTTCCCTCAGAATCTCTGACTTCCTTTTGTATTGCCAACTGCATTCTCTGGGCTTGCAGGCTGGCTTCTAGTTCCCTTTCAGTCATGAACTCAGAAGGAGAAGATCAGAATGCACAAAGAAGAAGTCAGGATATGAATTTCCAGCTCCTTTCCTCAGCTGTGTTCATCTAATACATCTCTGCACAGCTATAGCTATTGTAGAGTCGCCCCCAGACAACACCGTATCTTCAGGTCTCTGTGCTTCTGGTGACACTATCTTCCACCCTTGCTCATTTTGGCTTCAGGATGAGAATAACTTCTTGCTGTCACTAGTCTGCAGATACTTCAGTTTTTTTCTTAGTTCTCTTGGATCTTCAATTTATGCCTAAATTCTTTTGAGTTATCTGAGTCTTTCCAGTGGGATTCCTGACTGATAAGGTGATTTTTTTTTTTTTTTAAGTAATGAAATACATATGTGGATACTTTAAAACTGTGTTAAGGTTGATGAAGAAAAATACAAGATTTAGATACAGAGTAATGGGTGTGAGTTATATACTTCAAGTATTGTAGATGAACTCTTAGAAGACGATGTTTAAGTTGAGGTCAGAGAATGAGTGGGGGCCTGGAGAAAACAAGGGCAAAGCCCATGAGATAGAATAGAGCTTAGTATGCTCCATGCAAGAATTTGGTTGTCATAGTCTATGGGGAACATTTGGTTAAACTACTTTATGTGGACAGACTGAGGGGGCAAATCAGCTTGAGTGGCAAGGTGCTGATCGATATCTAGTGGCAGGTATTGAAGATTTTGGACAGACAAAGGTATACCAGGGAATCTTGTACTTATTAAAGTGGGATGCAGCTCAGGTGAGCTGTAGGAATAAAGCAGATGCTCAGGTATTAATTTGAATTGCTGTGATCCTGTTGAGATGCAGTGATGATCTATTCCACATGATAATGTGCTCTACAGAAATTAACATATGTAAAGATGCTATTTCTTTGATCTTATTTACTTTCAACAGAGTGGTAAATTAGTCTTTAGGTAGGGATAAATCTCTTCATAACATGTTCTTTTTCTTTATTCCATAATTGTGACACTTCACATAAAGAATAGGCAGCAGAGACCTTCTAAACGGTCTGTGTGCTTTGTTCACCTTCCTACATATTTATTTATTTTCATGGGGAAAGAGGGAGTAACAAAGAAGGAGTGGAGAAGCTGAAGAAAATATAGCATTAAAAGAACTTAATTTGGCAGTTAGATCCAGCCTAGAATGAAATGGACTTTACGGATCAATTTACTAAGCATATTTCAAGACTTCCGAAAGCAAACATATCAAATGTATTAAATAAGCCTGCCTGGGGAAATATCCCATATTGCTTTTTCTCTATAAATCTAGTTCTCTAATTTGTTTTACAGTATGACCTCCTTTCGTTTGTGGCTTTAGTGCAAATTCTGACATTTAAAAATTATTTAACTGTAGGATATACTAAAACCTTTGACATCAAGCCAATATAATTATTTTTGTATTTATCAGAATTGAGCAGTTCACTTGGGGCATTTTCAAGAATACCTGACACCACAACTTTGGAAAATGATGAAAAACATGACTTTTATGGTAGTATTTAATTATTAATATATGTGTGCTTGGAAATCTTCCTCGGATATCTGCCAAGTAACTCCTGGATGAATTTTAAGTTATTGAAATATACTTCCTCTTACAGGCATTTTTTGTTGGACTGCTCAACACTTTTGATGGACCAAACAACAATCTATTTTGTTTTTAATTGACTATGATCTGACTCCTATTTAGATTTAAACATAATTGCATGTTATCTCAAATAGTTTTAATATTAGAAAACACGGTGATTACTATTGTTATGCTCTAAAACACATTTTATTGCAGAATTTTTCATATTTACTAAGATTTTCACACCCACAGACTAAGCCTACTACAAATATATTTATAGAGCATGTTTTATTTCCATGTATGTTATATTTATGCTGTGGGAGTTTGCTCACCATGACTGAAGTTGAATGATTAGTAACTCTGATAGAGATGCAATTATGCAAATTATAATTATAGAGTCTAGAAAGGACTCTGAGGTCTTATCACCATAAAAAAATAAAACAGCAACACTCTATTTAAAATAAATCATAATACTCTAATCAAATATAATCAAAATCTCACTCCTGTTTTTATGCCCTATATTTTTAATGTAAACATCATTGACAAGTGATTATACATTGTGAGATTTAAAATCTCCAAAATAGAATCATTAAGCATAGCAGGCATTAGAGTGTGGTATAAATCATCTTCCTGATTTGGGGAATAGTGGCATGTTGTACATATTGACAGCTGGTGCTATTGTTATCATTATTCCAGAAGACATTAAAGTAATCTGTTGGACAGTGTGACTATTATCTTTGTGATTTTTATACTCTTGTCTTATTATATCTTGTCAGAATCTATATCTTTTACATAGGGAAAGGATAGGACCTCATCCCTTTTTTATTTACATCATTGCTGCATAAAATTTAAGAATGATACTGAAATTTTAAGACAAGTAAGCAAAGACATGTGAAGCTCTTCTTTTATTACATTTCCTTTATGTTAAAATAGCAAAATTATACACATTATTGCCCAGAGAAATGACCAAAGAGATAATTATAATTGGTTACTTCATCAATTCCCACTTGCCTTTCTTTAAAAAAATGAATAGCCACCAAGGAGCTTCAAGGTTTAATTCAAGGAAAATAAAACCTAGCAAAGTAAGTGATATAAAAATAAGACATGTCACATTTTAATAAACAATTGTGTCTAATTATAGAAGTATGTGTACTTACTTGCCAAGTGCAAAGCATTCCATCTTAACAGTTGTTCCCTTAGCAGCTGTAACCGTGAAAGGGAAATGGACCTCAATTTTCGGCTCATATTCTCCCATCACACCTGGGAAACAAAGAATAGTCTTTAAACATTAAATGAAGGTCACAATTTATTTCCAGTTCTGGAGATGTTACATTGAAAAACACTGTGTTGTCCATATCTGTCTGAAGACAGCTAAATTTTTGATGCACTGAAATAAGACATGCACACAGACTTAAATTATGATGAAATTCTAATCTATCTTTAAGGACTGGATTGCATGTATGTTCAATACCCTTTAAAATAATAATTATTGAAAGTGCCAATCAACTGGTAGTTTAGCTACTGATTATATTTCAGAGGAAATAAGTAACTAAGAACAAATCCCATGGTAAATAATAGTGTTGTTGTTGTTGTTGTTTTTAATAAGTAAAGGCCTCAGAACTTTGTCATTGTCAGGTAAATGAATGCTTGTTAAGTCAACATATATTTATTGAATATTTATTAAATATCTATAATGTGCATACAGAGAAGGCAATGGCAACCCACTCCAGTACTCTTGCCTGGAAAATCCCATGGATGGAGAAGCCTGGTAGGCTGCAATCCATGGGGTCGCTAAGAGTCGGACATGACTGAGTGACTTTACTTTCACTTTTCACTTTCATGCATTGGAGAAGGAAATGGCAACCCACTCCAGTGTTCTTGCCTGGAGAATCCCAAGGAAGGCGGAGACTGGTGGGCTGCCGTCTATGGGGTCGCACAGAGTCGGACACGACTGAAGCCACTTAGCAGCAGCATAATGTGCATACATTCTGTTAGGCATTGTGGGAGATACAAAGATGAATTATCCATGGGTTGTGCTCTCAAGCATTCAAGTGTATTTTTAAAAAGCAAGTGTATTCTTAAAAAAAGAAACAGTATTTACTCAAGGGTAGGAGAAGAATGGGGCTACTCTGGTGGTGCAGCGTAAAGAATCTGCCTGCCAATGCAGAAGATGCAGGTTCAATCAATGTGTCGGGATCTCCTGGAGAGGGAAATTGTACCCATTCCAGTATTCTCACCTAGAAAATTCCATGGACAGAGGAGCCTGGCGAGCTACAGTGAGGTCCATGAGGTCGCAAAGACTGGGACATACTAAGGATCACAAGCACCAGAGAGAAGAGTTATACATCAGAATCATTGTAATGTAAGATAGAAAGTGATGTTAAAGTGTTAGTCACTCAGTTGGTGTCTGTTTCTTTGTGACCCAGTAGACTGTAGCCTGCCAGGCTCCTCTGGCCATAGAATTCTCCAAGCAAAAATACTGGAGCGGGGAGCAATTCCCTTCTCCAGGGGATCTTTCCAACTCAGGGATCGAACCTGGGTCTCCTGCATTGCAGGAAGATTCTTTACATCTGAGGCACCAGGGAAGCCCAGAAGGTGATAAGTGCCCTGAATGAGGTATCCTGAAAGTATTATGTGCATTTGAGGGAATTATATCAATAGTAAGCATTTGTATAAATGAGAGAAAGATAGGAAAAAGTAAATGGAACTGGAGGAACAATGACAAAGAAATCAGAAACCACCAGGAATAGGAATATCAGTTTCTCTGGCTTCTTGATTTGTGAAGGGAAGTCATACTAGGCAAATTTAGAAATATAAATGGAGTCAAAAAACTAGAGGACCTTGATTATCAGAGTAAGGAATTCAAACTTTAATCTATAAGTAATTTAGAGTCATTGGGGTTTCAAATAGGAGACTGGCAATTTGTATGTGTATATATATATATACTGGAATTGGAGCAGAAAACAGTAGATCAATTATATTGCTTCAATAATACAAGTTAGAAGTAATGAAAACCTGGACTTAAGTTATATAGCAAAAAAGGAGAAGAAGCATTAGAATGAGAAAATTTAAAAAAATAAAAAAGACTTGAACTTGGCACACAATAGGGGTCCTGGTGAAAAGGTTGTGGACCTCATTAATAATAACACTAAGATTTCCAGCTTGGGAAAGAGGTTGAGTGATGCAAGTAAAAGAAAAAAGGACACAGCTATGGTGGGACAGCTGACTTTCATTTCAGGAGTATCATCTTTGATGCCCATATAATATTCATCATAATGTGAGAGGACGAAGCTGGTGGTAATTTGGGCAGGTGATATGCATTTAATGTCATCACTCACAGGTGGCAGTTAAAGCCATGAGCTTGGAGAGTGTTTTCACAGATCAGAGAACAGTATGCTATAAGAGTCACTTTGCTGTACAACAGAAATCAGCACAATATTGCAAAGCAACTATACTTCAATTAAAAAAAAATGCAATAGTGATGACTCCAGTGATTGTGCTTTCTGTTAGTCTTGGAGCTAATTTCCTCCCAAAAATAATCTTTAGCAACCCCACAGAGGACACAATTATGATTGAGCACAGATGCTTCTCTAAGGAGTGTTTGTGTGCATATTTTGGCATGTCTTTCTTCAAAGGCATATATGTACATAGAGATCTGTGTATGTGTATAGCTCTATGTGTAATTCCTTGGTGTGTGGGGGATGAGAAAAGAGAGAAAAGAAAGAAACTCAGACAGAGGAAGAAATAATACCATAAGATATGAAGGCAAGATGCACTGGACATGCAAAGGGGGAAATGGCCACCATTAGCAAAACAAAAAACAAAAAACAAAAAAACACCAAAAAAGCAACTTTATATTTTATATAAACTTTATATTCATTTTTATTATTATTATTTGAATTTTTAAATTTGAGATGGTCTTTGAAGGAAGAATGTGGACAACTTTAGATAGAAAGTGTTTAAGTTCACTGTGAAGAAGATTATCTCAGATATTTTTTTAAAGTAGATGTTTGCAAAGCCATCATTGAGAAAATATCACTGATTTTTTCATCAAGCTTGTGGACACTGGCTTTGTTTAAAACTAGACTTTGGCATCTCTGACATGTCAGTGGCCTCTGTGACACTCTTTCTAATCTTTAAACTGAGGGAAGAGAACTACCGTTAATGTAATGTGCTGTGTCAGGCTAATTCCCCCAATTCCTTCCAAGTCTAATGTTCCCTGAGCACCAGAAGCCTGGCAAATAGCTAGGGAACTAAGTGGTCAGTTCTACAACATCACTCGGAACAGATGTTTAAGAACGTCTTCTCCATCTTTCTCAATAATATTTTTCTCTTCAAACTTTTTTCTTAGATCATTCTGCCCTGCCCACATATTTTTCAACTTCCTTTCTTTTACATTTTTATATTTTTCTTTTTTCTTAAATATTTCCTGATGGCAGTATTTGGCCTGCTGGTGATAACTGGCTGAGTGTATCCAATGATGAGGAGTTTATCTTCAATGTCCTAATACTTGGAAGTCCCTATATAAAGACTCCCAGGCATCCTATTCAGTGGTTACCTTTGACTACCTGCCTGAAGCAGTCCCTGAAGTCAGCTTGTGATCTTCCCATCCCCTCTTAACCCTGATTCTGTAGTATTCTTGTTCCTGTCTGTCAGTCTGATGATTTAACAATACATGATTTACCATGATGCCTATTAAACTTAATGCCCTACTTGCATAGTTCACTGTGAGTGTCGGAAGTTGCTGAGTTCCATAGAATGTTGTAGAAAGGCAGTGAAAGTCAGACTGAATTTAGAAAATATTTATGTACAATTATTTGTAGCACATTGTTTAAAGACATCTCAGAAGAACCTGAATCTCCAAACTTCAGTAATTTTTTGATTATTTTTTCCTACCCTAACTAAAATTTCCCTTTATAATCCATTTTTATAATATTTTGGCATTTTTTCATTAAAGAATGTCTAATAATTGTACAACATTGCAGACGCTTCAAGACTTGGATCTGCCTCTAAATAATACCAAGGGTATTACTGACACTATGGGCTAATAGGAGCCAGATCCATGTCTTCTCTCAATTCTCTTCCAGATAATGTTTGTGAGTTGCAAAGAAGATATTATTTTATAGCTTCAATTCTTAAGAGTGACTCTAAGGAAAGGCACTCCTCATCGTATTTAAGAAATAATTTTTGTCCATGTAGAGGCTTCTGGTGTTCCTTAAATGATTCCTGTACAGCCAAACACATTATTAAGCCTCACTCTAGGGCCCAGGGGGTTTGTTAACATCTGAACTGGATATTAAAAATAGAAAGTTTAAATGCAAGGCTTCAAATTATATTACCTAGCTTGAACTGCACTGTAAGAAATAACTAGTTCTTTGAAACTTCACTCTAATAGTGGTGATATGAGGATAGAGGAGAAAACTACTTAGGTATGTTTTATTCTTTAAAGACTTGATTACATTCAGAGATTAAGCTTTGCTTTGTGTTTCATGGGATAATTATGTTAGAGCTAAAAGTCACATTAAGTTATATAATTTACCTTCTTTCTTTTAAAGATGAGAGGGTTGAGTCCAAAGGGTCAAGTAATTGGCTCAAAGTCCTATTGAAAGCTGTTTGTGGAAAAGGGACAAAATAGGAGTTTTCTCTCCTTAAGTTTATAGCTGTTTTCTTGACATCACTCTGTTGAGGAATTTTAATCACAGAATATAAGAGTCCAGACATATCACAAGTACTAATCAATCATTAACGGTCTTCCATGGATATTTGGATTATTTCAACTGCAATTTTTAATATGTCATCATATGCAGCTTAGCTTGTAATTTATTCATTTTTTTCAGTATGCTTTGATGACAAAAGGAAAGAGAAACAGCCTTATAAGACACATAAAGATCAAAATATTAGGCTTGTGTCTTCAGTCAAGGTAGCTCTTTTATTTTTTGATAACTCCTGGTATTAAGCTAAATATGCTCAAGAGACACTATGTTCTGTCTTCATCTTGTTCCCCACACCTGTCTCTTCTGGCTTAGTTGGCTGACCCACTTTGGAATTATATGCCACTAGAAGATGACCTCAAATTACTCTAATTCCTAATAAACAGAAGGCTTCCATCTGATAGCACAGTACTCTCCTTCTATGTCTTCATGGTTGTTGATTTTCTTATGTATTCCAATTACTTATAAACAGTTAGGGTGCTTTTCCTAAGTGGAATACAATTTAGAGCAGTGTTTCCCCAAGCGCAATGGCAGAGCAAAGATACAATGACTTCACAATAATTTGGAAAATTTACTAAAATTTTAGGCTACAGATGGAGAAGGAAATGGCAACCCACTCCAGTGTTCTTGCCTGGAGAATCCCAGGGACGGGGGAGCCTGGTGGGCTGCCGTCTATGGGGTCACACAGAGTCGGACATGACTGAAGCGACTTAGTCGCAGCAATGACTTAAAAATGTTTGTCTGATAACCTCATGTTCAAGTAATGAGTATTCACATTTTTGTCTTGAACATCTTTGCCAATCATACTCAACAACTGTTCCTTGTCTTCCAAGAATAGCTACTATTTTTCAGTGCTTATTTTTGGGAAGTGCTTCTATCTTCTCTAGCCATGAGAGTTAAATGGAGCCACTATCTTCCTATAGGATCTGCTGTAGTTATGAACTTGTCACGGGCGTATGACCCAAGCTTGACCAATTGGATTACCTCACTGCCTTGGGCACAATCTTTGATTCATTGATGGGCAGCTGATGTTTTTGAACTCCAGACTAGGAGCCCATCTTACTATCTCCTTCATGGCAAAAAAAGAGCCTGCATGTCTGAGAGCCACTGAAGCATCCATAATTGGAAGGAGGTAATCCTCCATTGAAGAGAATTAAGCCAATGACAATTTAGACAGAATTAAGCCAATGCAGATAGAGGAAAGACGAATAAAGAGTACTGGTAGCATGTCAGTTCTACTTGGGATTTAGCTACTTGATCTCCCAGTTATATGAAATGAATTTCCTGTTTTGTTTAAGTTATTTCAAATAGTATTTCTCAGTTGTAACCAAAAATAGCTCTGACTGATAACTCATTGAGCTCAGCATAACCAGTGGTGACTTTATGTCAGATTCTATTTCATAACTTATCCGGTGGCTCAGTGAAAAATAATTTGTCTGCAATGCAGGACATCTGGGTTTGATCCCACGGTCAGGAAGTTCCCTTGGAGAAGAAAATTGGTACCCACTCTGGTATTCTTGCCTGGAGAACTCCATGGACAGCAGAGCTTGAATAGGCTACAGTCCATGGGGTCAAAGAGTCAGACACGACTGAGCAACTAACACTTTCACTTTCATCATGCTCTAGATTAGGCAAAGTAGAAAATGAAATGGTGGTGGTGTATATCAATATACACAACCCACAATGATTCCTATTTTAAAACATTGTACATTTTAATAACGAATGAAATCCTAATAAATATAAATACCCTGTATCTGTATTCTATATCTATATATCCACATTGTTGTTACTGTTCAGTTGCAAAGTAGTGTTGGACTCTTTTGTGACCCCATGGACTGTAGCCCTCCAGGGTCCTCTTTCCACAGGATTTCTCAGGCAAGAATACTGGAATAGGTTGCCATTTCCTTCTCCAGGGATCGTCCCAACTCAGGGATCAAATCCATGTCTCCTGAATTGGCAGGTGAGCTCTACCACTGAGCCACCTTGGAAGCCCCTATATATCTACATATTTCCTAGTAAACGAGGATAAATTAAATTGGAAATGTATAAGATAAAGTACTATGGAAGTTTAGAGGAAGGAAAGACTATTGACTAAGACAGTTGAGAAAAATGGGAGAACTGCTTTAAATGGATTGTGACAGTGGGATCACTGAAGACGCAACAATGGAGAGTTAGTGACTCTCAAGTGGAGTACCCTTTTAAGAAAAACATGGAAGTGAGATTCTGTTTGGAATTTTGTTGTTGTTATTTAGTCACTAAGTTGCATCTGACTCTTTGTGACCCCATTGACTGTACACCACCAGGCTTCTCTGTCCATGGTGTTTTTCAGGCAAGGATATTGGAGTGGGTTTCCATTTCCTTCTGCAGTTTGGAATTTTATCAGAAATATAACTTTACTGCATTGAGTATGAAGTACCAGTGAAAGAGAAATCTCAAACATAAGTATGAGCTAGATGATAAACAATATCTGGGAATGTTGTATTTTATCATTTGTCTATTAGGATGACTCAGCAGTGGCTTGATAAATTTGCTTGAACATTTGTTTAGAAAAATAGTGACAACAATTGATAGGCATCTAATTTATTTAGAGATAGCACCAGGAGTTATTATTATTATTCATACTCTTTGTTACCAGTGCTTACATATTGGCTAATTAAACACAATAAGTGCAATGAAGATGTACACAGGATAAGTACCAAAATGAAGACTTTCTGAACTAAACTATAGTTTCCACATTTTATAGTCTGCACATTTAAATGCATTAAAATGACTTCATGAAGTGTCTTAAGGATTCTACTTTATTTCATGAGAAATATACCTGATGAGAGAAGAGCGAAAGAAAATGACTAAATTGATCACATTATGCATATGTGTACATGCTCAGTCATTCAGTTGTGTCACTCTTTGCAACCCTATCGACTGTAGCCCACTAGACTCTGCTGTCCATGGGCTTCTCCAGGCAAAAATAGTGGAGTGGGTCGCCATTTCCTCTTCTAGGGGCTCTTCCTGACCCAGGGATCGGACTCATGTCTCCTGCACTGGCAGGCATATTCTTTACCACTGAGCCACCTGGAAATCCTCACATTATGCATATAAATATGGCAGAATTTTGTTTATGATTTGCATTAGTCACTTCAGTTGCTCAGTCGTGTCCGACTCTTTGTTACCCCATGAACCACAGCACGCCAGGCCTCCCTGTCCATCACCAACTCCCGGAGTCCACCCAAACCCATGTCCATTGAGTCGGTGATACCATCCAACCATTTCATCCTCTGCTGTCCCCTTCTCCTCCTGCCCTCAATCTTTCCCAGCATCAGGGTCTTTTCAAATGATTCAGCTCTTCACATGAGGTGGCCAAAGTACTGGAGTTTCAGCTTCAAAATCAGTCCTTCCGATGAACACCCAGGACTGACCTCCTTTAGGATGAACTGGTTGGACCTCCTTGCAGTCCAAGGGACTCTCAAGAGTCTTCTCCAACACCACAGTTCAAAAGCATAATTCTTTGGTGCTCAGCTTTCTTTATAGTCCAACTCTCACATCCATACATGACCACTGGAAAAGCCATAGCCTTGACTAGATGGACTTTTGTTGACAAAGTAATGTCTCTGCTTTTTAATATGCTGTCTAGGTTGGTCATAACTTTCCTTCTAAGGAGCAAGCATCTTTTAATTCCATGGCTACAATCACCATCTGCAGTGATTTTGGAGCCCAGAAAAATAAAGTCTGACACTCTTTCCCCATCTATTTGCCATGAAATTATGGGACCAGATGCCATGGTCTTCGTTTTATGAATGTTGAGCTTTAAGCCAACCTTTTCACTCTCCTCTTTCACTTTCATCAAGAGGCTCTTTAGTTCTTCATCACTTTCCACCATCAGGGTGGTGTCATCTGCATATCTGAGGTTATTGATATTTCTCCCAGCAATCTTGATTCCAGCTTGTGCTTCCTCCAGCTCAGTGTTTCTCATGATGTACTCTACATATAAGTTAAATAAGCAGGGTGACAATATACAGCCTTGATGGTCTCTTTTTCCTATTTGGAACCAGTCTGTTGTTCCATGTCCAGTTCTAACTGTTACTTCCTCACCTACATACAGGTTTCTCAAGAGGCAGGTCAAGTGGTCTGCATAGATATCGTACAATACTGTACTCATCTTTTCAGGACATATTAAATATCAACCTGTGATTTGTAGATAAGTGATGCAAATTCCAACTCCATCCCTGGCTCTGGTGAAACATTGTAGCAATGGATAGAACTTCTGTGGATCCATTTTTCTCACTTATAATTATAATCCTACCTGGTCTTGTGGGTATAGTTATCTAGTAGTTGTATGTTAGGAAATATATGTTACATATTAACAGATCATTTTTTACTTGCTGTATTTTATAATAAACTAAAAGTTAAAATCTGTGGAAACTTTAATGACTTAAAAAAGTGCCCAGAGCCTTCTTTTCAATTCTCTGATGAACCTCTAAGTAGACAAAATATTGTTTTCTCACTTTAGAAAAAGTGTATGCTATCCTGAATCATAGTTTCTCCAGCTGAATCACTGTTATGTAAATCAAGAGATAGAAGGATCTCTTGACAAAAAGAAATAAGTCACTTGCATTACCTTAAAATACCTGCACCATTATAATATTGTGTACCTGGGGAGATTGAGAAGAATCAGTGTTTTATTATGGAAGATATTTTTCATCATAAATAAATATAATTTGAAAATCAGAGAACAGAATCAGAGGAAATAATAAGGAATATATTTTTTCCCTTCTCCATCCCCAGGAATAAATCGATCAGTGGATTGCCTCACCATGTAATTGTTTCCCTCTGATTAACGAATTTTAAGATACATTTTCTTCCATTGTTCATGCCACAGTCATTTACCCCTTTCTCACCATCATCATCTATGGCATCATTCCCTGTGAATCCATAACTTGGAAAAAGAACTCATAAAGTCTAAAGAAATAACTATATGCATGCTCAACTGCTTCGGTCATATGTGTGTGTGTGTGTGTGTGTGTATACATATATTTTCATATGTATATTTTTCAAAACAAATATTTAAGCTCACTAGCATTATAATAACAGGCTAAAAAGAGCAATCTTGAAAAATTTGATAATTAAATTTGGCAAAACTAATACAATTATGTAAAGTTTAAAAAATAAAATGACATTAAAAAAATAAATTTGGAAATAGAAGTATATTATTTAAAAGTTTGAAACAGAAGTATATTTAAAAGTTTTCCTTTTAAAAAAGTATTTTGGTTATTTTTATAAATTTCTAATGATAAATAAAATTACAGAAACTTTTTCATAAATATATCTACATAACCAGTATATATATATATAGGTTTGTAATAAGTTCATTACTTAGAACCCTTATGGTTGATTCTTTGTCATGTTTTCTTTGACTTTGTGAATCTGTGTGTGTATATTTATTCATGTATGTCTCTTATGAATAAGAAAAAAAAATTTTGAACTTGCTAGAAATTTTGGTACTTTGACTTTTATGAGATTCCACCAAGACCTATGTTGAGCATAACGACAGATCAACAATTCAGTAAACTATGGTTCTTATTTCTACAGCCAAGGGTCTTTCTTTGAAAGTCAGTCCTTCTTTGAATGGATTCAGTAATAATGGATAAAGAGCACTAATGACTCAAAAGGAAATTAAAAATAAAAATAATGGTTCAAAATGACATATGAATAATCTAATAATTAAGTGCTTTGAAGGTCTCTAAATAAATATATGGGAATATTCCACATTAATCAGAGTTGATTCTTTCCAAGTGTGATTGAAATTAGAAATTATATTTCTATACAATTAGTTTGAATGCTTTTTTCTATCAGAATCTTCTTGCTATTAGAAATGGTAAGTAAAATGCCTCAGAAGTATGGTGGACTTTCCTCATTTCATTAAGCACAGTAGTCACAAACTGGTGTATATACAATCCTTTCTACAAGAAAATAAAAGCATGCAGTGTGATAAAAATAAGACAAAGTCAAACTTCAGTTATGAGGAAGCAGTTTCTACACACACATCATCTAGAAGATAGGGAATATATATTCAAATTTCAGGATAAGACCAAGCCAATTGTGGGGTAGAAATGTGGTGTATAATAGATGAGCCACATTTAAGGAGGAGAAATAAAGGGAACAACCATACACTCCTTTAATTAAGATGACTAGAACTATTTGGGTTCAGCTAGGTTCCAGTCCCCAAAGTCAAGGCATGCTATAGACCCTGATCTTGGATTTCTCTAATATTTCTTTCCTCTTATCATTGCATGTATTTCTGGAAAACAAAATCTCTTACATACATTCACTTGAGTGTATTCCTCTTCATTACAACCTACTAGAGCACTCAACCACATTCCCTTTTATTTCTAAATTTTTAACATTCTTCAGAAAGATTATTCCTTTCAGCAAAGTTTCTTACCCATAGCTGTCTATCTATTCATAAAGTAATCACCACGAAGCTAAGGGACTTAAAATATCCTGGAGGAATTAGTTCCGCCAGCTTGGTTGATCAGCTGCATAACTCTGGGAGAAAACGTGACAAACGGGTTGTTTTAAACTATTGTTAAAACTGTATTTTTACACTTTAATCTGCACAGATTGTTTCCTCACTTCAGTCTTGTTATTGAGAGTGCCAACACTCCTGCTGTTAGCACGCTCATTTGAGATACTAAACATAGCAGGCCTTGATTTGCTCTGTAAACAATTCATTACATATTTTACCTCATATACTCTTAATGATTTCAGAGGCTCTATGGATGAAATGGTTCAAAAGATACACATTTTGAGAGGGGGAATGTCGATTATCACAGCCTCATCACAAGGTTTTCTATACATTAAAGACTTGAGATATAAAGAGAGAGAATAAACATTGGCCGAACATCTGCTATAAGCCTGGTGCTATGCCAAGTGAATGAAACTAAATTGTCATTTAAATCTTTCAAGCACAACAAGGTAGATATGATTATTCCATTTTAAATGAGAAAAAAGTGAGTATTGAAGAGGTTCAATATCTTGCTCAATATCTCTGAGCTATTAAATGACAGGTAAGGGGTTCAATTCCAGTATTCTATTAATTCTGAAACCAACTTTCCCTCATTATTCTATGTTCCTCTCCAGGAATAGTTCCTGCTGTTGGCAAAGCAGAATTCATTTAGTCAATGCCAATTCTGTAGATAACTTAGTTCTACTTGAAATATTACTTTCTCATGAAAGTCTTTCCTAACCCTTTATCCCCTGCCACTCTCCATCCAACCAGGCTAATCTCTGTCACTTTATCTTTCATATATGTGCAGATACACACATATACACATTACATATATATGTGTATATATGTTTGTATAATACTCTTTACTATCTCTATGTATATACATAAACATATATAGAGGGAATATGTGTATACATTATTGTACTCACATTTTTGTTGAAACTTATCACAATTATAATCAGTCTATTTGACTGAATTTATATTCTTCTGCTCAACATCTGTTTTCTCTTCTAATTTATAAGCTCAACCAGGAGTGGGACCATCTTGTTTTGTTTCTTTTGTGTCCTTAAACAGTGCCTAGTACAAAGTCAGGGCTCAAGAATATTTGAGAACTGAATTAATGAATCCACTTGTCATCAACTATGTGAAAGATGTGGGATAGGTGACATAGGAGCTAAGAATATTTTATTTTTATGTATTTCAATGCTTATGTTCTTCCTACAATGTAAGGATTGAAAGCAATTTTCTAATTTGAAATTATAAATTAGGGATTATCTATATTTCGTTTTAAATTATTATGATAGTATGTGAGATTACAAATATTTCGTGAATGAATAAAAGTATCTCTACTTCTCTGTTAACTTGGTTTTATAACATCTTTCCTATCCATCCCTTTTATTCCATTCTGATTGTCATTAATTTGGATTCCCTTTCATTTAGCTCGTTAGCTTTGACAATTGCAAAGATCTTTGGTGACATGAGTGGTGGTCATTAATGCCTCATAAGATTAGATATAAGAGAAAATAGAAGAGACATGTGAGATAGAAGAAGCCTTACTGCAAAGGAGAGCAGAGAAAATAGTATGAGAGCTGAAGGAGTGTTGAATCAAGGAAAGGTTACTATTTAAGATAATAAATATTCTAATATGTTTATAGATGAGAATAATTAAGTATGAAGGAAACAAGTGATGCTTACAGGAGAGAGGAAATAATTGCAGAAGGAAGCTCCCTGAATTAGGTAAAAGGACATGGGATCCAGTACACAGAACTGTCAAAAACAGTTCATTAGTCACAATTAAGAGGTAAGATAGCATAAATGGATATGGATACAGATAAGATGTTTTATTTGTTGCTGAAAAAAAAAAGAGATCATAAATTTAAAGCAAAACCTGAGCTCTAAGTTAGGTTTTTTGTTTCTTTCTTTTTTTCCTATGCACAGTCAGCAGCACAGATACAATGATGAAGTGAATGCGATAAAGTCTGAGGCTGAGTTAAAAGTCTGCCAAGAGAGTAGACTATCATAGAGAGACTGGGGAGAAAGAGAGTTAAGAGTGTATAGGGAAGCCCAAGATGGCAGAGGAATAGGACAGGGAGACCACTTTCTCCCCTACAAATTCATCAAAAGTTCATCTGAATGCTGAGCAACTTCCACAAAAAAAAAAAAAAAAAAAAAAAAAAAACAAACTTCTGAATGCTGGCAGAGGACTCCAGGCATCCAGAAAGACAGCCCATTCTCTTTGAAAGGAAGTAGGACAAAATATAAAAGACAAAAGGAGACACAAAAGAGTTAGGGACAGAGACCCATCCTGGGGAGGGAGTCGTGAAGGAGGAGAAGTTTCCGAAGTGTAGGAAACCTCTGACAGGCGGGTCTGTGAGGAGTTTTGAAATCTCAGATGGCAACATAACTGGAAGAAAAAAACAAAAAACAAAAAAACAAAACAAAACATGCACCTGACCACAGCTGTCAGTGGAGAAGTAGCCCAGAGGCTCGCATCCACCACCAGCAAGCAGGGGCTGGACAGGGAGGCATGGGCTGCATAATTGGTGCTTAGGGTAAGTACCAGGCCTGAATGCCCTGAGGACAATCTGAGGGAGTTAAGGTGAGATAGCAACCCAAACTGTGGGATCACCAGAGAGGAAAAAAAAGCTCTAACACACAGCATGGCCCGATCACAGAACAAAGGATGGAACAAACACCAAAGGAGAGCTAGCTGACTGCATACAGGCCCCTCCCCCTCACCGGAGGCAAAGAGGCAGGCCTGCGACTGAGCCAGAAGGCTAGGGGCTGCTCCAATCTTGGCCCCAGAGACTGCATCCTCCACCAAACTGTGAGCAGGCTCCCAGTTGCTAACCACGTCTTCCTAGAATCCTGGACGATTGACATCTGCCAGGAGGGTTGCAGCCTGATACCAGCTCCCCAGAGGAGACACACAGCCCACCTGAGCAAATACTTTTGCAGTGCACCCAGGACACTGAGTGCCTGGACCGGGAGGTTATTAAGACACATGGCCCACCCAGGACAGTGCACTCACCAAGCACCTTGTCACTTGAGCTGCTTGGACCTGGGAAGGGCACAAAACTAACGCCCAACCGAGTCTGTGCCCTTGTGGAGCACCCTAGAACAGGAACAGCTTAGACCTGCGAAGTGCATGAAATGCAGGGCCCACTTGGGACAGTGCCCTGCAGAGCACCCTGGGCCTGAGCAGTGTAGACCCAGAAAACACACGCCACCTTGGGCTGTGGCAAACCCAGTGTGGTTCATATGCTGTGAGCACTCCCCATACATGCCAGCGATACTTGTTTGTTGTGTTCCTCCCTCTCCACAACACAATTGAACAAGTGAGCCTAAATAAGTGACCACCTTCACTCCCTTGTGTCAGGGAAGAAATTAGACACGGAAGAGACTTGCAAACACAGGAAGCTGAAATAAACAAAGAAGAGGGAACAGCTCTGGAAGTGATAGGTGCAACAGATTAAAACTCTGAACCAGAGATCAAATTTCCAATATCTGCTGGAAGATGGAAAAAGCAAGAGAGTTCCAGAAAAACATCTATTTCTGCTTTATTGACTATGCCAAAGCCTTTGACTGTGTGGATCACAATAAACTGTGGAAAATTCTTCAAGAGATGGGAATACCAGACCACCTGACCTGCCTCTTGAGAAACCTATATGCAGGTCAGGAAGCAACAGTTAGAACTGGACATGGAACAACAGACTGGTTCCAAATAGGAAAAGGAGTACATCAAGGCTGTATATTGTCACCCTGCTTATTTAACTTCTATGCAGAGTACATCATGAGAAATGCTGGGCTGGAAGAAACACAAGCTGGAATCAATATTGCCGGGAGAAATATCAATAATCTTAGATATGCTAATAACACCACCCTTATGGCAGAAAGTGAAGAGGAACTCAAAAGCCTCTTGATGAAAGTGAAAGTGGAGAGTGAAAAAGTTGGCTTAAAGCTCAACATTCAGAAAACAAAGACCATGGCATCCGGTCCCATCACTTCATGGGAAATAGATGGGGAAACTGTGGAAACAGCATCAGACTTTATTTTTTTTGGCTCCAAAATCACTGATGATGACTGCAGCCATGAAATTAAAGATGCTTACTCCTTGGAAGGAAAGTTATGACCAACCTAGATAGCACATTCAAAAGCAGAGACATTACTTTGCCAACAAAGGTCCGTCTAGTCAAGGCTATGGTTTTTCCTGTGGTCATGTATGGATGTGAGAGTTGGACTCTGAAGAAGGCTGAGCACCAAAGAATTGATTCTTTAGAACTGTGGTGTTGGAGAAGACTCTTGAGAGTCCCTTGGACTGCAAGGAGATCCGACCAGTCCATTCTGAAGGAGATCAGCCCTGGGATTTCTTTGAAAGGAATGATGCTAAAGCTGAAACTCCAGTACTTTGGCCACCTCATGCGAAGAGTTGACTCATTGGAAAAGACTCTGATGCTGGGAGGGATTGGGGGCAGGAGGAAAAGGGGATGACAGAGGATGAGATGGCTGGATGGCATCCCTGACTCGATGGACGTGAGTCTGGGTGAACTCCAGGGGTTGGTGATGGACAGGGAGGGCTGGCATGCTGCGATTCATGGGGTTGCAAAGAGTTGGACATGACTGAGTGACTGAACTGAACTGAACTGAAACATTGGAGGCGGAGAAGGTGATGGCAGCCCACTCCAGTACACTTGCCTGGAAAACCCCATGGACGGAGGAGCCTGGTAGGCTGCAGTCTATGAGGTCGTGAAGAGTCAGACATGACTGAGCGACTTCACTTTCACTTTTCACTTTCATGTACTGGAGAAGGAAATGGCAACCCACTCCAGTGTTCTTGCCTGGAGAATCCCAGGGACGGGGGAGACTGGTGGGCTGCCGTCTATGGGGTCACACAGAGTCAGACATGACTGAAGCGACTTAGCAGCAGCAGCAGCAGCAGCAGCAGCAGCAGCAAGCATTGGAGGGGTCCTTAGACCTTGAGAACAAGTAAAAGCTGGAACAAGGAACTATCTGAAAACTGAACTGACCCCACACTGTGGACAACAGTGCCAGAGAAATTTCTAGATATATTTTTACTATTATCACTTTTTAATTGTTTTAAATTTAAGTCCTTAATGACTCCTTTAATTTTCATTTTTATAACCTACTATTACCTTGCAAAAAAAACCCTGTTTTTAAAGCAAATTTCATATATATTTTTTATAATTTTTATGATTGATTTTGTTTTGTATTTTCAATATTGTATTTTTGAGACTCTAAACTCTACTCTAGATTTTTAATCTTTGCTTTTTGCTATTTGTTATCAATTTTGTACCTTTAATAACCTAAACTTCAGTATCCATTTTCACTTAGGGGTGTAATTACGGGCTTGACTGCTCTCTCTCCTTTTGACTTTCCCTTTTCTCCCCCAGGTCACCTCTATCTTCTCCTTACCCCTTCTCTTCTCTACTTAACTCTGTGAATCTCTCTGGGATTTCCAGACTGTGGAGAGCACTTAAGGAGTTGATTACTGGCTCGATTGCTCTCTCCCATTGTGACTCCTTGTCTTCTCCTCTTGGTCACCTGTATCTCCCTCCTCCCTCTTCTCTTCTCCATGTAACTCTGTGAACCTCTCTGCGTATCCTTTGCTGTGGAGAACTGTTTCACCATACACTTAGATGTTTTATCATCTGTGCTGTATGGATGGAGAAATCTTGAGGTTAATGTAAGAATAAGACTGAAAGCCAAAGGCAGGAGGTTTAACTCCAAAACTTGAAAACATCAGAGAACTCCTGATTCCAGGGAACATTAATAGAAAAGAGCTCACCTGAAAGCCTCCATATCTACACTGAAACCAAGCTCTACGCAAGAGCCAACAAGTTCCAGAGCAAGACATACCACGCTAATTCTTCAGCAAAGCAGGAACACAGCCCTGAGGATTAAAAGACAGGCTGCTCAAAGCCATGCCAAACCTATAGACACACCAAAACTCACTACTGGACACCTCAGTGAACTTCAGAGGGAAGAGATCCAGCTCCACCCACCAGAACACACATCCGAGTCCCCTAATAAGGAAACCTTGACAAGCCACTAGCCCAACTCCACACACAGAGAGCAGGCTCCACAGTAAAGAGGAACCACAAACTTCCAGCTTAGGAAAGTGCACCCCAAACACAACAATGTAAACAAAATGAAAAGGCAGAGAAATATTCAGCAGATAAAGGAACATGATAAATGCCCACCAAACCAAATAAAAGAGGAAGAGATAGGGAGTCTACCTGAAAAAGAAATCAGAATAATGATAGTAAAGATGATCCAAAATCATGAAAAAAAAAAAAATAGAGTTACAGATAATAGACTAGACACAAGGATTTAGAAGATGCAAGAAAGGTTTAACAAGGAGCTAGAAGAAATACAGAAGAGTCAATCAATATTGAATAATGCAATACCTGACATCAAAAGCACTCTGGAGGGAACCAACAGTAGAATAACTGAGGCAGAAGTTATTGAAAAATTAAAAAAAAAAAAAAACACCTAATTTTACACCTAAAGCAACTAAAAGAGAGGATAAGTGAGGCAAAAGATAGAATGGTGGAAATAAATGAAATAGGAAAAAAAGAAAAAGGAATTAAAAGAAATGAGGACAACCTCAGAGACCTCTGGGACAATGTTAAACGCCTTAACATTCCAATCATAGGAGTCCCTGAAGAAGAAGACAAAAAGAAAGGGTGTGAAAATACTTGAGGAGATAATAGTTGAAAACTTCCCTAAAATGAGAAAGGAAATAACCACTCAAGTCCAAGAAACACAGGGAGTCTCAAACAGGATAAACCCAAGGCAAAACACCCCAAGACACATATTAATCAAACTAACGATTAATTGACTAAGATTAACAAACTAAGATTAATCAAACTAATGATTAGCAAACTAAGATCAAACACAAAGAGCAAATATTAAAAGCAGCAAGGGAAAAGCAACAAATAACACACAAGGGGATCCCCATAAGCATAACAGCTGACCTTTCAATAGAAACTCTTCAGGCCAGAAGGGAATGGCAGGACATACTTAAAGTGATGAGACAGAAAAATCTACAACCCTTATTACTATACCCAGCAAGGATCTCTTTAAAATATGAAGGAGAAACCAAAGGCTTTACAGACAAGAAAAGCTGAGAGAATTCAGCACCATCACATCAGCTCTCTAACAAGTGCTAAAGGATCTTCTCTAGACAGGGAACATGGAAAAGGTTTATAAACTCAATCCCAAAACAACAAAGTAAATGGCAATGGGATAATACTTATTGATAATTACCTTAAATGTAAATAGGTTGAATGCCCCAACCAAAAGACAAAGACTGGCTAAATGGATACAAAAAGAAGACCCCTAAATGCTGTCTATAAGAGACTCACCTCAAAACAAGGCACACTTACAGAGTGAAAGTGAAGGACTGGAAAAAAAATATTTCATGCAAATGGAGACCAAAAGAAAGCAGTAGTATCAATACTTATATCAGATAAAATAGACTTTGAAATAAAGGCCATGAAAAGAGACAAAGAAGGACACTACACAATAATCAAAGGATCAAACTAAGAAGATATTACAATAATAAATATATATGTACCCAACATAGGAGCCCCTCAATATGCAAGCCAAATGCTAACAAGTATGAAAGGGGAAATTAACAGTAGCACAATAATAGTGGGAGACTTTAATACCCCACTCACACCTATTGATAGATCAACCAAACAGAAAATTAGCAAGGAAACACAAACTTCCAATGATACAATGGACCAGTGAGACCTAATTGATAGCTATAGGACATTTAACCCCAAAACAATGAATTTCCCCTTTTCCTCAAGTGTACATGAAACATTCTCCAGGATAGATCACATCTTGGGTGATAAATCTAGCCTTTGTAAATTTAAAATAATTGAAATCATTTCAAGCATCTTTTCTGATCATGATGAGGTAAAATTAGATGTCAACTACAGGAAAAAAAAATATGAAAAAATACAAACACATGGAGGCTAAACAACATGCTTCTGAATAACCAACAAATGAAGAAATCAAAAAGGAAATCAGAATATGCATAGAAACAAATGAAAATGATACACGACAATCCAAAACCTATGGGATTCAGTAAAAGCAGTGCTAAGGGAAAGGTTCATAGCAATACAAGCTTACCTCAAGAAACAAAAGAAAAATCAAATAAATAATCTAACTCTACACATAAAGCAACTGAAAAAAATAGAAATAAAGAATCCCAGGGTTAGTAGAAGGAAAGACATCATAAAATTTAGAGCAGAGATAAGTGGAAAAGAAACAAAGGACACTATATCAAAAATCAACAAAACTAAAAGCTTTGAGAGATAAATGCAATAGACAAACTATAGCCAGACTCATCAAGAAAAAAAAAGGGAAAGAATCAAATCAACAAAATTAGAAATGAAAATGGAGAAATCACAACAGACAATGCAGAAATACAAAGGATAATAAGAGACTACTATCAGCAACTATATGCTAATAAAATGCACAACTTGGAAGAAATGGATGAATTATTGAAAAGCATAACCTTCCAAAAATGAACCAGGAAGAAATAGAAAATCTTAATAGACCCATCACAAGCATGGAAATCGAAGTTGTATTAAAAAATCTTTCAACAAACAAAAGCCCAGGACCAGATGGCTTCACAAGTGAATTCTACCAAAAATATAGAGAAGGGCTAACACCTATCCTACTCAAACTCTTCCAGATAATTGCAGAGGAAGGTAAACTGCCAAACTCATTCTATGAGGCCTCCATGGCCCTGTACCAAAACCAGACAAAGATGCCACAAAAAAGAAAAATACAGGCCAACATCACTGATGAACATAGATGCAAAAATCCTCAACAAAATTCTAGCAAATAGAATCCAACAACATATTTAAAAGATCATACATAATGACCAAGTGGGCTTCATCCCAGGGATGTAAGGATTCTTCAATATTTTCAAATCAATCAATGTGATACACCACGTTAACAAATTGAAAGATAAAAATTGTATGATTATTTCAATAGATGCAGAGAAAGCTTTTGATAAAATTCAACATCCATTTATAATAAAAAGTCTCCAGAAAGCAAGCATAGAGGGAACATACCTCAACATAATAAAGCCATATATGATAAACCCACAGCAAATATTATCCTTAATAGCGAAAAATTGAAAGCATTTCCCCAAAAGTCAGAAACAAGACGACAGTGCCCATTTTCACTACTACCATTCAACATAGTTTTGGAAGTTTTAGCCACAGCAATCAGAACAGAAAAAGAAATGAAAGGAATCCAGATTAGAAATGAAGAAGTAAAATTCTCACTGCAGATGACATGATCTTCTACATAGAAAACCCTAAGGACACCACCAGAAAATTACTAGAGCAAATCAATGAATATAGTAAAGTTGAAGGATATAAAATTAACACACAGAAATCCCTTGCATTCATATACACTAACAATGAGAAAACAGAAAGAGAAATTAAGGAAACAATTCCATTCACCATTGCAACGAAAAGAATAAAATACTTAGGAATAAAGCTACCTAAAGAAACAAAAAACCTACATATAGAAAACTGTAAATGCTGATGAAAGAAATCAAATAGACACAAATAGATGGAGAAATATACCATGTTTCATGGATTGGAAGAATCAATATAGTGAAATGAGTATACTACCCAAAGCAATCTATGGATTCAATGCAATCCCTATCAAGATACCATCTGTATTTTTTACAGACCTAGAACAAATAATTTCACAATTTGTATTGAAATACCAAAAAAAAAAAAAAAAAAAAAAAACCTCAAATAGCCAAAGCAATCCTGAGAAAGAAGAATGGAACTGGAGGAATCAACCCACCTCACTTCAGACTATGCTATAAAGCTACAGTCATCAAGAGAATATGGTATTGGCACAAAGGCAGAAATATAAACCAATGGAAGAAAATAGAAAGCCCAGAAATAAATCCCACACACCTATGGACACCTTATCTTTGACAAAGGAGGCAAGATTATACAATGGAGAAAAAAATCTCTTCAACAAGTGGTGCTAGGAAAATTGGACAACCACCTGTAAAAGAATGAAACTAAAACACTTTCTAACACCATACACACAAATAAACTCATAATGGATTAAAGATATAAACATAAGACCTGAAACTATAAAACTCCTTAAAGGAAAACTTAAGCAAAACACTCTCTGACATAAATCACAGCAAGATCCTCTATGACCCACCTCCCAGAGTAATGGAAATAAAAGCAAAAATAAATGAAATGGGAACTAATTAAACTTAAAAGCTTTTGCACAATGAAGGAAACTATAAGCAAAGTGAAAACACAGCCTTCAGAATGGGAGAAAATAATAGCAAATGAGGCAACTAACAAAGAATTAATCTCAAAAATATACAAGCAGCTCATGCAGCTCAATACCAGAAAAATAAATGACTGAATCGAAAAATGGGCCAAAGAACTAAACAGACATTTCTCCAAAGAAGACATACAGATGGCTACCAAGCACACAAAAAGGTGCTCATCATCACTCATTATCAGAGAAATGCAAATCAAAACCACAACGAGAAAGCTGTGGTACATATACACAGTGGAGTATTATGTAGCCATTAAAAAGAATGCATTTGAATCAGTTCTAATGAGGTGGATGAAACTGGAGCCTATTATACAGAGTGAAGTAAGCCAGAAAGAAAAACACCAATACAGTATGCGGATTCATGTTGATGTATGGCAAAACCAATACAATATTGTAAAGTAATTAACCTCCAATTAAAATAAATAAATTTATATTTAAAAATAATAATAAATCTAAACACACACACACACACACACACACACACAATGAGATACCATCTCATACCAGTCAGAATGGTTGCTATCAAAAAGTCTACAAACAATAAATGTTTATTTACTTATCTCCACAGCCACTGTGGAGAAAAGTGTGGAGAGTCCTTAAAAAACTGGAAATAAAACTGCCATAGAACCCAGCAATCCCATGACTGGGCATACACACCAAGGAAACCAGAATTGAAAGAGATACATGTACCCCAATGTTCATCACAGCACTGTTTGCAATAGCTAGGAAAGGGAGTCAACCTAGATGTCCATCAGCAGATGAATGGATAAGAAAGCTGTGGTAATAGACACAATGGGATATTACTCAGCTATTAAAAAGCATGTGTTTGAATCCGTTCTAATGAGGTGGATGAAACTAGAGCCTACTATACAGAGTGAAGTAAGTCAGAAAGAAAAATCCCAGTACAGTATATTAACACATATATATGGAATTTAGAAAGATGGTAGTGATGACTCTATATGCAAGACAGCAAAAGAGAGACAGATATAAAGAATAGATTTTGGACTCTGTGGGAGAAGGTGAGGGTGCGATGTTTTGAGAGAATAGCATTGAAACATGTATATTACCATATGTGAAATAGATGACCAGTCCAAGTTCGATGCATGAAACAGGATACTCAAAGACAGTGCACTGGGATGACCCTGAGAAATAGGATGGGGAGGGATGTGGGAGGGGGATTCAGGATGGGGGACACATGTACACCTACGGCTGATTCCTGTCAATGTATGGCATATACAACCACGATATTGTAAAGTAGTTAGCCTCCAATTAAAATAAATTAATTAATTAAAAAAAAAGAGTGTATAAGGAAAATGTGTTAAATGGTGACTGTAATCTAAGCTAGAAAAGGAAGGCCATGAAGGTGCAACAGACAGTAAAACAGTTGGTTGATCAAAGCTTGGAGAGCCTGAGGGATTGAAAACTTGTTTGAGTGAAAAGAGATAAACAGAATTATTTGGACAGAAAGGAAGCCACGGGCAAATAGTTATTTACTTAAAATTAAGATTTTGATGAAGGCAGAATGGTAATCACAAAATTCAGGTTATTACCTTTGTAATAGCTAAGATGGGATGGAGTACAAGTTCATGGGAAGCAAGCAAGTCAAGACACTGAGAGATCAGGACTCTGAAAGGATCATTGATGTAAATATTGATGACACCAAGATGGAATAGAACATCTTCTGTAAATGAGGAAAACTGACTAGGAAGAAGTATGATTACTGCTTTAGAGTTTACTGCAACTGCTGAAAAGCTTGCTGTGGATCCTTCCTTTTTATTTATTGTCTACGTTTTGTAGTTTTCCACTCAAAGACTTCAATGTTCTAGTCCTAAGTTATGTTTCCAAATTTACTCTCACTCTTCCCCTTCATGAATCCAATATTTTATATAACAGAAATGCTTTTTATTTTCAGAATATAATTAATTCCTCAACTGATGGTGATCCTTTTTACATGCTGTTTGTCCTTATCTAAAATTTAGTTTATCAATAAACTTCATTTCAAATTTTGTCTTATCAAAAGAAGAAGAAGAAGAGGAAGAAAAAGGAGAAGAGGAAAAAAAAAAGATGGAAGAGAAAGAGGGGGATGAGGAGGAGGAAGAAAAAGGACACTTAAAAACACTCCCCTTCCCAGCGAAAACAAAACCCAGAAAACTTGTGTAAATCCTCCAGCAAGAAATCTTGTCTTGTAATTCTGGGTTACCATGGTTTTATTTGGAGAAGGCAATGGCATCCCACTCCAGTACTCTTGCTTGGAAAATCCCATGGATGGAGGAGACTGGTAGGCTGCAGTCCATGGGGTCGCTGAGGGTCGGACATGACTGAGCGACTTCCCTTTCACTTTTCACTTTCATGCTTTGGAGAGGGAAATGGCAACCCACTCCAGTGTTCTTGCCTGGAGAATCCCAGGGACGGGGGAGCCTGGTGGGCTGCTGTCTCTGGGGTCGCACAGAGTCGGACACGACTGAAGTGACTTAGCAGCAGTAGCAGCAGCATGGTTTTATTTCTTATGTTACTAATTATGTTCTCTCTTTTGTACCTCAGTTATTTGTGTACAGCTATTCCAATTATCTTATTGATCAAAACCATCATCACTGAAATTCAGTAAACGCTCTTACTAGCCCAATTCTACTCCTAATTCTCCTTTAGTATGTCTTTCTATCTTTGTAATTTGTTCTTAAAACTCCCAAGTGAATATAAGCAAACATATTTTGTTATAGCTGTTTTAACTCCTCACTCTGTCAAAAAGAAAACTGAATTTTTACCCTACCATATTCATTTGACTTTCATTCAATGGAAGAAAAGAGTTGGAGTACACTATATATCCATTCCTTTCTCCAAAAAGCTATCCAAGACCCCAGATCAACATTTGAATCTGTTAGTTTGTCTTTTCTACTACTATTAGCATTGTTGTCTTGAAGGTAAACAAGCAAATAAATAAAAAAGAGCAACAAAAAAACAACTTTGAAAATGTCAATTCCCTGCTTAACAACACTCATTTCAGAATGATATATTTAAAATAAAACTGAAAAATAAAATAAAATAAAACTGAACCCCGTGGCACTGCATTCAAAACCCTTCACAGTCTGGGACCTTATCATTCTGTTTAATGTTATATTTAGTAACTGCTCACAAATCTCTGTAATCACACAGAACTTTTCTCCACTTTCCAAACTAACCATGCCACTTTACAGCCACCTGCTTCTGCTCCTCTGTAATTCTTTTAATCTTTTCCTCTATTTAATAAACTTTCATTCAGCTTTCAAAATCATACTTCAAACAACTTTTTAGTGCCTATCTGATTGCCTTTTAATGATATTTACTTCTTTATATCCTTCATGTCATTGTGGTTACTAGCAATGAGAAAATGAAATTTACCTTTTTTTGTACCTGTAGTGCTCGAACATAAATTGATTAACTTCTATCTGGCTACATGTCATGCTTTGTGTCAGCCTGGATTTCAAGTCCATAAGTTTCTTCCATAGTTCATAAGTTTCAGAGATCAAATTGCAAACATCCACTGGATCATTAAAAAAGCAGGAGAGTTCTAGGAAAACATCTATTTCTGCTTTATTGACTATGCCAAAACCTTTGACTGTGTGGATCACAACAAACTACAGAAAATTCTTTAGAGATGGGAATAGCAGACCACCAGACCTGCCTCCTGAGAAATCTGAATACAGGTCAAGAAGCAACAGTTAGAACTGGACACAGAACAACAGAATGGTTCCAAATCAGGAAAGGAGTACGTCAAGGCTATATATTGTCACACTGCTTATTTAACTTTTTTGCAAGTAAAATATGTGAAATGCCAGGCTGGATGAAGCACAGGGATCAAGATGGTGGGAGAAATACCAATAATCTCAGATATGCAGATGGCACCACCCTTATGGCAGAAAGCAAAGAAAAACTAAAGAGCTTCTTGAATTGGAAAGAGGGGAGTTAAATAGTTGGCTTAAAACTCAACACTCAGAAAACTAACATCATGGCATCTGGTCCCATTACTTCATGGCAAATAGATGGGGAAACAATGGAAACAGTGACAGACTTTATTTTCTTGGGATCCAAAATCACTGCAGATTATAACTGCAGCCATGAAATTAAAAGATGCTTGCTCCTTGGAAGAAAAGCTATGACCAATCTAGACAGCATATTAAAAAAAACAGAGACATTTTTGCCAACAAAGGTCCATCTAGTCAAAGCTATGGTTTTTCCAGTAGTCACATATGGATGTGAAATTTGGACTGTAAAGAAAGCTGAGCATGGAAGAATTATGCTTTTGAACTGTGGTGTTGGAGAAGACTCTTGAGAGTCCCTTGGACTGCAAGAAGATCCAACCAGTCCATCCTAAAGGAAATCAGTTCTGAATATTCATTGGAAGGACTGATGCTGAAGCTGAAACTCCAATATTTTGGCCACCTGATGCAAAGAACTGACTCATTTGAAAAGACCTTGATGCTAGGAAAGATTTAAGGCTGGAGGAGAAGGAGATGACAGAGGATGAGATGGTTGGATGGCATCACCGACTAAATGGACATGAGTTTGAGCAAGCTCCTGGAGTTGGTGATGGAGAGTGAAGCCTGACATGCTGCAGTCCATGGGGTTGCAAAGAGTTGGACAGGACTGAGTGATTGAAGTGAAGTGAACTGAACTGAGCATGGCCCCACCCATCAGAGAAAGTCTCAGTTTGTCCCACATCCTGTAACTCCCATTAGGAAGACTCCACAAGCCTCTTATTCTTATCCATCATAGGCCAGACAGAAAGAAATCCGCAATCACATAAAACTGAACAAACCGATTACATAGATCACAGCCTTGTCTAACTCAATGAAACTATAAGCCATCCCAAGATGGGCCACCCAAGATGGACAGGTCATGGTGGAGAGTTCTGAAAAAATGTGATCCATGTGGTACCAACATCTGCTGGATCATAGAAAAAACAAAAGCATTCCAGAAAAAAAATCTGCTTCTGCTTCATCGACTATCTAAACCTTTCATGTGTGGATCACAAGAAACTTTGGAAATTCTTAAGGAGATGGGAATACCAGACCACCTTACTTGCCTCCAGAGAAATTTGTATGCAGGTCAAGAAGCAACAGTTAGAACTGGACACGAACAGCAGACTGGTTTCAAATTGGGAAAGGAATAGACCGAGGCTGTAGGTTGTCACCCTGCTTATTTAAATTATATGCAGAGTACATCATTCGAAATGCCAGGCTGAAGGAACCACAAGCTGGAATTAATGGCCAGGAGAAACATCAGTAACATCAGACATGACAATGACACCACCCTTATAACAGAAAGCGAAGAGGAACTAAAGAGCCTCTTGATGAAAGTGAAAGAGGAAAGTGAAAAAGCTGGCTTAAAACTCTACATTCTAAAAATGAAGATCATGGTATTTGGTCCCATCACTTCATGGCAAATAGATGGGGAAACAATAGAAAGAGTGTCAGACTTTATTTTCTTGGGCTCCAAAATCACTGCAGATTATAACTGCAGCCATGAAATTAAAAGACGCTTGCTCCTTGGAGAAAAGCTATGACCAACCTCATCTGTGTATTAGAAAGCAGAGACATTACTTTACCTCAAAGGTCCATATAGGCAAAGCTATGGTTTTTCCAGTAGTCATGCATGGTTGTGAGAGTTTTACCATAAAGAAAGCTGAGCGTCAAAGAATTGATACTTTTGAACTGTGGTGTTGGAGAAGACTCTTGAGAGTCTTTTGGACTGCAAGGAGATCAAACCAATCCATTGTAAGGGAAATCAGTCCTGAATATTCATTGGAAGGACTGATAATGAAGCTCCAATACTCTAGCCACCTGATACGAAAAACTGACTTTTTGGAAAAGACACTGATGCTGAGTAAGATTGAAGGCAGGAGGAGAAGGGAATGACAGAGGAAAAGATGGTTGGATGGAATCACCGACTTGATTGACATGAGTTTGAGCAAGCTCCAGGAGATGGTGAAGGACATGGACACCTAGAATGCTGCACTCCATGGTGTTGCAAAGAGTCAGACACACTAAGCGACTGAATTGCAAGTGTGTATATGACAGAAAAGATATAATATTGTAAAATGATAAATGCATTAAATTGTTGTAGGACTGTTAGTCATAGTTCACTAAAGAGTTTTATATTAGGTTTTTAACACTGATGAAAAGTGATTCTATCTTAATGATACACTATTAAAATGATTAATAAATCACAATTGTTTACGTTTTCATGCCTTTCTTTCGACAAAATAACCTATTTGCCTAGAGCAACATTAATAAGTTTCCTTATGACTGTTTTTTGTTGAACATATTATCTAGAATTAAACCAAAGTAGAGTACAAAAAAATTTTTTTTGGCCATCAAATATAGTTATTGAATGTTATTCACATTAAAAAGCAACAGAAATTAGTATTCAATGGACTGTAAAAGATACACTTTTCCTTCTTTTGCAAAAGAAGTATGTGAGTCAGAAGAGAAATCATAATAGAAATGGGATATTGTTTTGCAAATTGTCCTATCTCTTTTTAGGTGTGAGTAAACACTAAGAGATAGGACAATTTGCAAAACAATATTCCATTTCTATTATGACTTCAGAAGGGAGAAGGCAATGGCACTCCACTCCGGTACTCTTGCCTGGAAAATCCCATGGACAGAGGAGCCTGGAAGGCTGCAGTCCATGGGGTTGCTAAGAGTCGGGCACGACAAAGCGACTTCACTTTCACTTTTCACTTTCATGCATTGGAGAAAGAAATGGTAACCCACTCCAGTGTTCTTGCCTGGAGAATCCCAGGGACAGGGCAGCCTGGTGGGCTGCTGTCTATGGGGTCGCACAGAGTCGGACATGACTGAAGTGATTTAGCAGCAGCAGCAGCAGCAAACACTTCAGAAGAGAACCAGAAGTAGGACTATACCCATATCTAACTGTTCTCTGCAAACACAGTGACTATACAAATGTTGCATCTCTAACACTGAAAAGTCTTTGGAGATTTTATTTTTATTTTTTAAATTTATATATCATCTTATCCCAGTTTGACGAACCTCCTTTTTCACAGGCTGAAAAGGTTTAGAAAATCAAGATTTGGGGAAGTAAGCAATTAATGATAGCTGCAGCTATGATCTGTAAGGTTCTGCTTTTTCCGACTTCTAGTTGTATTATTAGAAGTATATATATATTTCTAATAATACATATATATAACATAGTACATAGTACTATGTACTATCAGAACTGTATATACATATATATACATAGTACAATTTCTAGTTGTATTATTATTGGCTTCCCTGAAAGCTCAATTGGTAAAGAATCCGCCTCCAATGCAGGAGAACCCTGTTCGATTTCTGGGTCAGGAAGATCCACTGGGGAAGGGAAAGGCTACCCACTCCAGTATTCTGGCCTGGAGAATTCCATGGACTGTGAAGCCCATGGCCTCACAAAGAGTTGGACACAACTGAGCAACTTTCACTCACTTCAGTTGCATTATTACTTTTTATATTTTCAATAATTTAATTTGTGAAAGATTTTTGTCACTTTATAGAAGATTTCCTAAGTTGTAGATATAAGTTAAAACTTAAAACTGCAATTAGAGGCTTAGTATGACTTTCAGGTCATGCACTAATCACTGTTAAAAGCATAATGCTAATATACAAATGTATAATGATAATATAGCTGTGAAAATAACATCCACTCCATATATGGGGTAGTAAATACATGAGGTACCTTTTCTAAATCTTTTAGATGTATCAATTCTGATCCTTACAACACTTTGAATTGGTCTAATAATTATGCTCTTTTTACTTCTGAGGAAACTGAATTAGAAAGCTTGAAAATTTTTCCAAAACCATGGCTATTAAATGCCACAGTCAGGATATGAATTCATGACATCCAGCTCCAGAGTCTATGTTCTTCTTCATAATGCTAAGTAATGAATGAATTGTATTCCATATGTTCTGCCATAAATCAGCACTTTGGAAACAAAGATATTTTTCCATAGGAAACTGTAACAATGTGGTTGCTATATAACTCACAAAACACTACCTAGTTCATAAGATGTGATCTAAAGAAATTTAGACTACAACATAGATAACACTAGAAAATAAAATATCTCTCCTCCCTGCAAATGCTTTTTCATAGATGCACAGCCAGCCTCAGACAGGAAAAAATTGAAAGTGAGTAAGAATTTTGCTTTAAAAAAAAAAAGCTTTTTTATTTACCCTTTTTATTTGCCTTTCTTATCTAGTTCTTTTGGGTATGCTTTATTCTCTATCTACGATGCCAGCCCAGCACTGGGGTCTTTGACAAATTCCTATTCTTTTTCAGCAATGTCAGCTCCAGTCTGCCAATGCTCCTGGTGGCTCTGTGGAGGTAGTGCCTGTCCCCTTGGTGCCTCTGACATAACATCATATGTCTCTTAATTTTACTTTTTGCACATGGTGATGTGACTTCTTTTAATAGAACCATAGCCTTGTCTATATTTCCTTTTAGGTCATGAGTCCTTTGAGGATCAGAGGATATGTTATTCTTCTTGAATCCTCAACACCGGAAAAAACAAAAAAAAAGAGAGAGAGAGAGAAACAAACAAAAAACAAAAAAATAGTGTGTCAGATTTTTTAGGTATATAATTATTTTATTCTTAACAACAATCTTGAAGCTGTTGTATGAATCAAGAAACCAAGGTTTAGCAAGGATAAGTCACAATTAAAATGAGGCAGACTTGGGAATACAAAATAATTAAGTCTGCCTCAATAGCTGTCTGTCTGACCCCATTTTTTAAAGTGATGCCAAATTCCCTTCTATTATCCTTCACATCCTATCCAGCTCTCTTCCCAAATAATCCCTACTCATTTCTTCCTGGGAAGTTATCTCAGGAAGATATTAAAAGTAAAATTATATGACTTAGCCAGTATATAAAAAAGCAAAAAGTACTGATCTCTGATTTTCTCTGTGGCATCTGATTTTTTTTAAACACATTTCTTATTCACTTAAATGATTGTTCAGTAAAATTTAGCTGAAGTGGTTTAAGTATTATGGCACAAGGATAAAGCTGTAGATAGTGGGTCTGTGTTTGACCAGATCTGTCTGAGAATCCATTTCTGAGGGTTAGATCCTCAAAATTGTTCCCAATGTTTTCTTTTTTTAATTTTTTGTAACTTGTTTTCTGCTTGCACTCACTTATGAATTTCAAATGCTCTGAAAACTACTTGAGGATATGTCTTTTATTTAAACAAAAGCAAAATCAGAAGAACCTGTGACGGTGGTGACACATAGATACTACTTGTGATGCATAGGACTAATTCTCACGTCGGCTGTCTATAAAATGTGTACTATATATATTGATCATCGAGTTGTCAGGATGACAGTAAAATAAGTCTTTATGTTGGCTTTAATTTATTTATTAAACCAGTGACACAGATATTTTTAAAATCCTGGATTTGGTGCAATTTTCATTTTCTTTTCCTTTGTAGTTATTTTTTTAACACTGTGAAATTTGAAAAAGAATTTACCATTAAAGAAAAAAGTGTGCTATAATAATAGGAAAAACCTACTAATTATTAAGAAAATTAGGCTATGTATTCTCTTGACAGATATTTTGACAGATAATTAACACACAATATAGCGGGCAACCTTAGATTCTCTACAGATGAATTCTGTCACTCCCAAGGATGTGCATAACCCCAATTTTACTTAAATGGGTTACTCCATTCTTGCTATCTAATTTCATAAACTTGATGGATTCTCTCTTTCTTGATGAACTGAGAAAAAAATCTTCACATCATCTACAGGGATGAAATTGGAAAGAAGCAGACTGCTGCAATGATAGGTAGGCTACTCATATGGATGATCATCTCTAACCATACTCTTTAAATTTTATTTCAGGTAGTATATATGAAGTAATCTAAGACCCCAGTTTGGCATTGAGATCATAAGGGAAGCATAAAGACACCGGGGGAAAACACTATGACCTTGGGAGAGTCCCTTAACCAGGTGATCACTGAGCAATAAAGTATAACATTTAGCAGGATACATTTTAGAGTCACACACTTATAAGGTTAAGAGGACTTGCTGCCTCTTTCTGTATGGCAGATTTTTTAACAGTGAAAGAAAGATAAACTCAAATGCTGTTTTGTTGTGAGGACTAAATGAGAGAACATATGAGATGCTTTCAGCAAGGTGCCTGATGCATACGAGGTCGCTAATCATTTTCAAGCCTTCCACTTATGCAGCTGCTATCTCCCTTCCACAGCACCAAGAGACAAGGGTTATAAAATAGCAAAAAGAATCATTCAGTTTTGAAATATTCTGTATAAAGGCAAGATTATATTGGTGTAAGTAGATTTCTTCCCAGTATTTCTACTTTGAAGAACACAGTACTCATTTGAATATATGAGTTTCAGTATGTGGTTTTCTTTTTTAAAAAATCAGTCTTATTTTATGATAAATTTCCCAATATCTCATTGGGGTGAACTATGGAAAAAACACTTATAAATATTACAAATGACTTTGCAGAAGAAGTAGTTTTAGAGCACTCAATAACCTGGATGTGATTTTTAGCACTGGAGAATAAAAATGATAAGAAAATACTAATAAAATTCAATAAAGATACAAATAAGGATGTAAATTCAATCACCTTGAAGGATAAGGGAAACCTTAAAATACCCACCATAGAGTTACTCAATTTTAGACAAATTAACTGAGACAAAATGTGAGAATTAGTTCAGGAGGGAAAAAAATGAAAGGAAATCATTTAAAATGATTCATAGGGAGACTTAGGGTTATTCTTAAATACTCTATTTGATGCTCAGAGAAAAATCAGATAGATCATATTAAGAACAGCAGTGCAAGGTAAAAGAAGGAAAAATGACAAGCGTAGGAAAATAGGAATCTTGTTAATACTACGCATGCGTGTCTGCTCAGTCACTCAGTTGCGTCCTATTCTTTGGGTCCCCATGGACTATAATCCACCAGGCTCCTCTGTCCACAGGATTCTTCATGCAAGAATACTGTATTGGATTGCTATTTCCTTCTCCACATGATCCTCCCAACCCAGGAAATGAACCCATGTCTCCAGCATCTCCTGCACTGACAAGTGGATTCTCTACCACTGAGTCACCTAGAAACTGCTAGGAAGATTGTCTATATAAAGTGAATAGACTTATGGCACCCATGGCAACTCAGTTATGAGGATACTCCACTAAAAGCAGCATATTGATCTAAATTTCACAATCTAAACTTGCATGTAAGATCTTAAACTACTTCTTTCATCACCACAGACATAGGCACCGTATAATCTTTACTCCTTTTTGTCAGCATTGTCGTTGACCTTTGTAGCCCCTCCGACTTTCTTCAATCTGTTTTTATGTTCCTTTTGATGTTGTCTTGAGGTCTTCTTCTCCTCAAACAGGCCATGTCTTACAAGCCTGTGTTTGGGCTCAATCTTCCTCATGTTAATTCAAGGAACTGCAAATCATTTCAAAGCCAGCTGTCCTGCTCCCACCAAAATGAGTTCTGAATCCAAAAACAAAAATGACATCTGGTGTGATCTTGTACATTTTGGCTGGTTTTTCCAAAATTTTTGGCTTAGGTATTGTTGCCTTTCCAGGGTGAAGGACATCAATGACCATTTTTTCCACTGAAGTAGTCTGTTGACCATTAACTTCCTGGTATGGATATTTACTGTGTTATTCATGATGGTGGCTCCAGTCTTGATTCTTAAAGATACTGCATAGTCTAATAGCTGACTATGGTTCTGGGAGGGCCTTATGACTCACTGGACCTGAGAAAGGAAGTTTTTTGCATCTTAGGGATAGAGACTATTTGTCTTTAATTATTCCTAGCAGCTTCACTTGGGAGAGGGTTACTGGGGTTCTTAGGGGAGGGAGAGGAGCAGAAGTACTCCCTGCATCTTGACAAAGAATTGTGGATTGATCATGTGTTTTCCCTACATTTTTTGGAGTTAAAAACTCTGGTTTTCAGGACCACTCTGAGTAGCTCTTCAGTGTAGCCCAATAATTCTGTTTTTTACATGCACCCAGGGACGGGGGAGCCTGGTGGGCTGCCGTCTATGGGGTCGCACAGAGTCGGACACGACTGAAGCGACTTAGCAGCAGAAGCAGACTATTCTCATTCAGGTGTTTAAGGATCACAGTATTAAAATCTTGTCTATTAAATGTAATTTTATAGATTTCTAAAAGCTTTTGATAATTTTAATGCTAAATGTTATTTGAAATTAAACAGATAGTGAATAGAAATAACATAAAGGAAAAATATTTTGTTGTGAAATACCTTAAGTAAAGGAAGTAAAGGAAGGCAAAGTGGAATAGTCCTATGGGGGTGACTTGGACCTGCAATTTGTTGATAATTTTGTAAATTATCTTAGTATAAGAAGTATTCTACTGTGGAAATAATAAAATCTCCAAATTTTTAGATGACACTGAGCTCTACTGGATAGTGAAATATTGAGCTGACAAATCCAATTTGCATGACAATGTCATAAGTTGTGGGTGGGTATTATGAATGTGGCAGATGGATTTCAATATGGACAAACCAAAAGTGCTTTTACAGTAAAATCCAAACCATACTTATTATATGGTAGATTTTATTCTCTTTATTGTAATGAACAAGCTGTGTGATTTTAAGCAAGTCATTCAAACATTTGCAGCAGAATTAGGAATTAAAGTAGAGTTAGTATCTCAGAAGAGAGAACCAAAAGAGAAGGAATTGAGTCAGAAAATTCTGGAGTATTTTTTGATTGGATAATATCAGTGAAGACAAGTGATGGAATATACAACTTCTTCCAGTGCTACTACCCCTCATCCCAACCTCTATTAAAACCTCAGTTCTGAACAGAGGAGTTTGAATTTACATAGCACATAACAGCAGCAACAACAAACAATATAGTAATAGTCTAGGAAAGTAATTTCTTACTGTAATTACCCACACACTAGTTAAATGCAGTGGCACTTGTGTCATAAATACTGTGTGAATAGCTAATTTTTACTAAAGCTCACTATATATCAGGCATTGTTCTAATTGATTTGTGTTTATTAATGCATTTAATCCTCACAGTAACCCCAGGAGACAAATATCCATACTATCCCTTTGTTCAGATGAATAAATAGAAGCACATGCAGGTTAAGTTTCTTGTTCCATCATAAAGTAGGTGGTAAATCAAAACTGGCTTTGTGACTGATTTACTTTAAACAAAATTAAAAAAAAAATACATTCTAGTTTAATTCTCTTTAATGATGCCACTCTTATGAACTTGCTTTCTGTTAGCTTCCTTGAGTGAAAGTAAAACAGGTGGTGTTATAGCTAGTTCACTGGTATTGTACCTGAGATCATTTTTATCTTCTATAGCCTAGAACATAGACATACTCTGGAAAGTGAATTTTGAATAAGAAAATTATTCACCTACTCTGAACTTCAGAAAACGGTATTTGAAATCCACTGATCTAGGCAAGAGGCAAAGATTGTTGTAATTAGAAGTGCAAAGAAGAATGACATTGCAGAATTTCAAATTGCAATAGATTTCACAGGGCTTACCAAACCTATGGAATATGTATGAAGTCATGAAAATGGGCAGGCTTCCTTGATAAAGAATCCACCTGCAATGGGTCAGAAGGTTCCACTGGAGAAGGAAATGACAACTCATTCCAGTATTCTTTCCTGGGAAATCTGATGGACAGAGGACCCTGATCGGCTTTAGTCCATGGGTGGCAAAAGAGTAGGACATGGCTTAGAGACTAAACAACAATGACATGAGATTAGAAGCATTCTGATTGATCCAGAAATATGTGCATTATATGTTTTAGAAGAAAAGTGATCTCTAACAACAGATATCAGTTGAAGAAGTTGGTTTGTAGGAAATTTTAAACTGAAAAAAGAAATAGAAGTGCCCAATAAAGATGAATATTTAGAAATATAGATGGGGCATAGGAGTAGAATCCTGAGGAAACACCCCACTTGGAATGATAAGCCTTTTTAAGTCCTTCAGGAAAAACATCCCAAGTGTAAACAAACCAGACAAATGGGTAAATACATATCCAGACCAGTAGGTGAATGGAATGATTGATTTAGGGAGTGGATTGAAGAGACACAGTGAAAAGTACAGATGAACCTGTTCAAGAGCATCTGTGTATGCTGTGCTTAGTCACTTCAGTCATGTCTGATTCTTTGTAACCCCACGGACTGTGGCCAACTAGGCTCCTCTGTCCATGGGATTTGCCAGGCAAGAACACTAGAGTAGGTTGCCATTTCCTTCTCCAGATGATCTTCCCAACCCAGGGATTGAACCCACATCTCCCGTGTCTCCTGCATTGCAGGCTGATTCTTTATGGTGAGACACCAAGGAAGCCCACAGGAACATCTGCAGCCAGGTAAATTGAAAAAAAAAAAAAAAGAAAGAAAAGAAAAGAAAGAAAATATTTTCAGACTTAAACTGATTTTTATAGGTCAAGAATGATGAAGACTGAGAAAAATCTGGTGTGTCTGACAAACAGAAACTTGACAAATGTTGAGAAAACACCTTGAGTGGTTTGTTGAGGTTCAGTGCCAGATTGCAGACTATGAGATACATTTATAAGGAGGCTATGAGGAAATATCGGAGAAGGCAATGGCACCCCACTCCAGTACTCTTGCCTGGAAAATCCCATGGATGGAGGAGCATGGTAGGCTGCAGTCTGTGGGGTCGCTAAGGGTCGGACACGACTGAGCGACTTCACTTTTACTTTTCACTTTCATTCATTGGAGAAGGAAATGGCAACCCACTCCAGTGTTCTTGCCTGGAGAATCCCAGGGACAGGGGAGCCTGGTGGGCTGCCGTCTATGGAGTTGCACAGAGTCAGACATGTGTGAAGTGACTTAGCAGCAGCAGCATGAGGAAATATAGCATGGAGACAGTGAGTAGACTAGTCTGATAATAGAAAAGGAAGTCAGATTAAAGGTAGTGAATTACATTTTCCATTCAAAGACTAACTCAAAGTTCTTAGTTCTTTACTTATGTTAAGAATGCTATAGTCACCATTACGATGCCAGTTATCAGAAGTTTACATCCTTTGGACTTTTAATTCCTAAATGACAGTATCAAGTTTACATATAGGCAACCAGAAAAAGTCTAAATTAGATTCATATTTAAGCAATTTATCTTATTATTTGTAAGCACTTATTAAATAATTCTTCAAAGTTTCTAAGACATATTAAAGGATTTAATAAAAAATGCACATTATTTTCTTTGATACAATTTTTTGTTTCCATTGATAGAAGTTCAAATTGTTTTCATAAATCTGCTTGAGGATAAATTGAATTGTATGCAATGACTGACTGGCAAGGACATCTGAGCAAATTATTCAGAAATCATCCAATGATTCTTGATGTTTTTAGTTAACTTGTAGCATATCAAGATAATAAGCTTTCCAGACAGAGATATAGAAAAATAAATAAAGGATTAATGAAAGCCAAATTAGTATCTTATATTCCTGCAGAACTTGACATAAAAACTTAATACTATTCAGCTTCTTTAAAATAAATAAACATCCTCTGGTAAGAGTCACAAGTTTCCAAGTTCCTTGAAACTATCCATAAGTTGAAAACTCTGAAAAAAAGATTAGAAGAAGAAAAAGTCTCCTGGGTTTAGGGTAAAACATTTAATACCCAGTACAGAATCTAGTACTAGTATATACAGCCTGGTATACTGCAGTGGGTAGCCTTTCCCTTCTCCAGGGGATCTTCCCAACCCAGGGATCAAACCCAAGTCTCCCGCATTGCAGGCAGATTCTTTACAAACTGAGTCACAAGGGAAGGCCAAGAATACTGGAGTGGGTAGCCTATGCCTCCTCCAGCGGATCTTCCTAACCTAGGAATTGAACAGGGGTCTCCTGCTTTGCAGGAGGATTCTTTACCAACAGAGCTATCAGGGAAGTAAAGATACCCTACGTCCAAGGGCAAAGGAGAAGCCCCAGAAAGATGGTAGGAGGGGCGAAATCGCATTTAGAATCAAACCCCATACCATCCAGAGATGCTAGGAGGGCTCAAACAAATCTTGTGTGCACCAGGACCCAGATACCCCACAGAGACTGAGCAAAAAATGTTTCAGTGTCTCCTGCAGAGGTACAGGACAGCAGTGGACTGCTGCAGGAGAAGGGGCTCTGGGTGCAGCAGACTTGGGTATGGCATAAGCCCTGTTGGGGGACGTCACCATTAACCCCACCACAGAGCCTCTAGAACTTACACAGGACTGGGAAACAGACGCTAGGAGGGCAAAAACAAAACCTTGTGCACACCAGGATCCAGGAGAAAGGAATAGTGACCCCACAAGAGACTGACCCAGACTTGCTCATGAATGTCCAAGAGTCTCTGGCAGAGACATGGGTCAGCGGTGGCCTGCTGCAGAGTCGGGGGCACTGAGTGCAGCAGTGCTTGAATAGGACCTTTGGAAGGAGGTCACCATTATCTTCATTACCTCCACCATGATTTGGCCTCAGGTCAAACAAAAGGGAGGGAACACAGGCACACCCATCGACAGAAAAGTGGATTAAAGATTTACTGAGCATGGCCCCCGCCCATCAGAACAAGACCCTGTTTCCCCCTCAGTCAGTCTCTCCCATCAGGAAGCTTCCATAAGTTTCTTCTCCTTCTCCATCAGAGGGCAAACAGAATGAAAACCACAATCACAGAAACCTAACCAATCTGATCACAGGGAACACAGCCTTGTCTAACTCAGTGAAACTATGAGCCATGTCTTGTAAGACCACCCAAGATGGACAGGTCATGGTGAAGAGTTCTGACAAAAGGGGGTCCACTGTAGAAAGGAATGGCAAACCACTGCAGTATTCTTGCCTTGAGAATTCCATGAAAAGTATGACAAGGCAGAAAGATAGGACAAAGAATCATGAATTCCCCTGGTTGGTAGGTGCCCAATATGCTACTGGAAATCAGTGGAGAAATAACTCCAGAAAGAATGAAGAGATGGAGCCAAACAAAAAACAAAACCCAGTTGTGGATGTGACTGGTGATGGAAGTAAAGTCCAATGCTGTAAAAAGCAATATTGCATAGGAACATGAAATGTTAGGCCCATGATCAAGGCAAATTGGAAGTGGTCAAACAGGAGATGGCAAGACTGAACATTGACATTTTAGGAAGCAGCGAACTAAAATGGACTAGAATGGGTGAATTTAACTCAGATGACCATTATATCTAGTACTGTGGGCAAGAATCACTTAGAAGAAATGGAGTAGCCATCATAGTCAACAAAAGAATCTGAAATGCAGTACTTGGGTGCAATCTCAAAAATGACAGAATGATCTCTGTTTGTTTCCAAGGCAAACCATTCAATATCACAGTAATCCAAGTCTATGTCCCAACCAGTAATGGTGAAGAAGCTGAAGTTGAACAATTCTATGAAGACCTACAAGACCTTCTAGAACTAACAAGCAAAAAGGATGTCCTTTTCATTATAGAGGACTGGAATGCAAAAGTAGAAAGTTAAGAGATACCTGGAGAAACAAGAAAATTTGGCCTTGGAATACAAAAAGAAGCAGGTCAAAGGCTAACAGAGTTTTGTTGAGAGAACGCATTGATCATAGCACACACTCTCTTCCAACAACACAAGAGAAAACGCTACACATGGTCATCACCAGATGGTCAACACTGAAATCAGATTGATTATATTCTTTGTGGCCAAAGATGGAGATGCTCTATAGAGTCAGCAAAAACAAGACTGGGAGCTGAATGTGGCTCAGAAAATGAAATCCTTATAGCCAAATTCAGACTTAAATTGAAGAAAGTAGGGAAAACCACCAGACCATTCAGGTATGACCTAAATCCAATCCCTTATGATTATACAGTGGAAGTGACAAATACATTCAGGGGATTAGATCTGACAGACAGAGTGCCTGAAGAACTATGGATGAAGGTTTATGACATGGTACAGGAAGCAGTGGTCAAAGACCATTCCAAAAAAAAAAAAAGGAATGCAAAATGGCAAAATGGTTGTCTGAGGAGGCCTTACAACTAGTTGAGAAAAGAAAAGATGCAAAACGCAAAGGAGAAAAGGAAAGATATACCCATTTGAACGCAGAGTTCCAAAGAATAGCAAGGAGAGATAAGAAAGCCTTCCTCAGTGATCAATGCAAAGAAATAGAAGAAAACAACAGAATGGGAAAGAATAGAGATCTCTTCAAGAAAATTAGAGATATCATCTTTACATTTCATGCAAATATGGGCACAATAAAGGACAGAAATGATATGGACCTAACAGAATCAGATGATATTAAGAAGAGGTGACAAGAATACACAGAATAACTATATAAAAAATATCTTCATGACCCAGAAAACCTTGATGGTGTGATCACTCACCTAGAGCCAGGCATCCTGGAATGTGAAGTCAAGTGGGCCTTAGAAAGCATCATTACGAACAAAGCTCTTGGTGGTGATGGAATTCCAGTTGAGCTATTTCAAATCTTGAAAGATGATGCTGTGAAAGTGCTGTACTCAATATGCCAGCAAATTTGGAAAACTCAGTAGTGATCACAGGGCTGGAAAAGGTCAGTTTTCATTCCTATCCCAAAGAAAGCTAATGTGAAGAATGCTCAAACTACTGCACATTGCGCTCATCTCACACGTTAGCAAAGTAATGCCCAAATTCTCTAAGCCAGGTTGCAACAGTATGCAAACCATGAATTTACAGATGTTCAAGCTGGATTTACAAAAGGCAGAGGAACCAGAGATCAAATTGCCAACATCCATTGGATCTTCGAAAAATCAAGAGAGTTCCAGAAAAACATTTACTCCTGCTTTACTGACTATGCCAAAGCCTTTGACTGTGTGGATCACAACAAACTATTGAAAATTCTGAAAGAGATGGGAATACCAGACCACCTGACCTGCCTCCTGATAAATCTGTATGCAGGTCAAGAAGCCCCAGTTAGAATGTAACATGGAACAACAGACTGGTTCCAAATTAGTAAAAGGAATACGTCAAGACTGACTGTTGTCACCCTGCTTATGTAACATATAGGCAGAGTACTCCAGTAGAAATGCTGGGCTGGATGAAGCACAAGATGTAAATAAGATTGCCAGGAGAAATATAAATAACCTCAGATATGCAGATACCACCTCCCTTATGGCAGAAAGCGAAGAAGAATTAAAAAGCCTCTTGATGAAAGTGAAAGAGGAGAGTGACAATGTTGGCTTAAAAGCCAAATTCAGAGAACTAAGATCATGGCATCTGGTCCTATCACTTCATGCAAATAGATGGGGAAACAATGGGAACAGTGACATAGTTTATTTTGGGGGGCTCCAAAATGACTGCAGATGGTGATTGCAGCTATGAAATTAAAAGACACTTTCTCCTTGGAAGAAAAGTTATGACCAACCTAGATAGCATATGTAAAAGCAGAGACATTCCTTTCCACCAAAGGTCCATCTGGTCAAAGCTGTGGTTTTTCCAGTAGTCATGTATGGATGTGAGAGTTGGACTATAAAGAAAGCTGAGCACTGAAGAATTGATGCTTTTGAACTGTGATGTTGGAGAAGACTCTTGAGAGTTCCTTGGACTGCAAGGAGATCAAACCAGTCCATCCTGAAGGAAATCAGTCCTGAATATTTATTGAAAGGACTGATGCTGAAGCTGAAACTCCAATACTTTGGCCACTTGATATGAAGAACTGACTCATTGGAAAAGACCCTGGTGCTGGGAAAGATTGAAGGTGGAAAGGAAAAACGATGACAGAGAATGAGATTGTTCGATGGCATCACCGACTCTATGGACGTGAGTTTGAGCAAGCTTTGGGATGTGGTGATGGACAGGGAAGCCTGACATGCTGCAGTCCATGGGGTCACAAAAAGTTGGACATGACTGAGGGACTGAACTGAACATAATCTAGAAGAGAAAAAGAGATAAACTAAGAATACTCAAGTCCATTCTGATTACCATAGTTTATTGGGATAAATGGGCTGATCAGGAAATAAGAATGACTTTGCTGAATCTCTTGTTTGAGTGGCAAAACCAATTCAGGTGTTTGAAAGGGAGAGTAGCACAGGATCCCTCTGTCTGTACTTTATCTGGAGCAAAAACAACACAGAAGGTTGGAGTGGAACAGGGGTACATTTTAACTGATGTTTAGTCCAACAAAGGTTGTTATTTCTGATTCAATGACTGTGACCTTAAGTGCCGAATTACCAGCAGAGTGTTAACAACCAGTTCTCTCTGGTTGTAGAATGGCAAGAACTCTGATAGGCTTTTCAGTTGGTGCTAATGGTAAAGAGCCTTCTTGCAAGTGCAGTAGACAAAGGAGACATGGGTTCAATCCCTGAGTTGGGAAGATTCCCTGGAAAAGGATATGGTAATCCACTCCAGTATTCTTGCCTGGAGAATTCCATGGACGGAGTAGTCTGGGAGGCTACAGTTCATTGGGTCATACAGTCAGACATGACTGAAGCCACTTAGCACACACTTATGTAAGAACTCTGATATATAGCCGTTGGATTTTTTATGTTGTAGTTACTTCCATTATGGTTGATCTCAGTCTACCAAGAGATGAAGAGGGGCACACAACCAACTCTTGCAAGCAGGGAAAGGCAGCTTCAATATACTGCTAGAATAGCCATGTATATTTCACACAATAAGTGATAAAAGTAAATTGCTTCAGTCTTCTCTTTGGTCTTTGTATAGTTTTCTGTGTTCCTGAATTAAGACCCTTAGCCACATCTGCAAAAATCCCTTTACTATATAAGGTAACATTCAAAGATTCCAGGAATTATGAAATGGCTGGCTTGGGGCCATTATGCAACCTACCACAATCTTCAAGTGTATGCCATTTTTCAATATTTTTCCACTACTTTTAGGACCTGCCTTATTCAGCAGTAAATTAATGTGGTTGATTCATAAATTATGTAAGCATGTAATTTTGTGCATAATTTCCTCATTGACACAATTCTTGCTCTACAACTAAACCTGATGCCTACACATACATCCCTGGCTCATGACTTTGCCTGTAGTTTATTTTTTTTTTAAATGCCATCAGACTTTCCACCACCACCAAATCTTAGGTTATCTGCATCTACAGTCTTTTTACTTTTCTCCCCACTGTGACAACTGATGAATTCTCTAATAAAGGCCACACTCTTTCTGCATCCATTCTGACTATATCTTAACTCATTATCCAAGCTACTTCCTTAATTATTCTCTCTTCAGTAATATCTGACTTGAGGGGTGGCAAAGGAACCCAAGGACTATTTTTTATTGATATTTTTCTTTGTTTTCTTTTTTTCATCCTCTCTGTACCACTTTGGAGCCACTATAGCCCTGGAGAAGGGTCTGAAGAAATTCCTTCAGACCTACCTTAGGAAGGAATTCAACCTTATAGGTGAAGATTCTATCTGGACCAGACGAGGCATGAGGAGCCCAGTGTTGTACACAGTGGATTGTGGGAAGATGCTTTGCTCTAGTGAACCTGTTATCACAACGTAATGTTCCTCTCTCTACCTAGAAATGCATTTAGTATCATGTATGATATCAGTAGATTGATCTAAACTTTTGTTTTTAATTCATGCTTGCTTGTATATATTTTCCATCCTTTCATGTTAATACTTATAAAGTTTTTAGAACAATGCCTCACATGTACCAATTAATTGTAAATGTTGATTGAATAAAAATTAAAAAATGTTGATTGAATAAACATAAGACAAACTGAAAAAACATCTTTAGAACTAGGCTGAGAACTTGAATGACCATAGAAATGAAAGTTTGAGCTTTTCATACATGAGGCAGAGATAGTGAGACCTTGAAAGAAGACCAGAGATAATAGTGTAGGGGAGGCAGAAGTGTGTCGTATCAAGGGAGAGATACAGCAGTTGTATGAATAAAAGGCTGTCAAAAGAGAAAAGTGGTTAAAGGGGGGTGATTAATAAAGTTTTGTATGCTTTGCAGAATGTTGTCTCTTTGTTAATTATCCTCCAAATCATTAGCAAAATTCTGTATTACTTATAAATGCCTTTGACGCGACATTTGTCTGTCTTGTTTACAATGCAATGATCTGTGAGAGTGCTCCATGGAGCACTGCACCAGGGCAGGCAGATACTCTAATGCACAGTTACACTCAGTACTTAGGGTACTATCGCCCCTTGTGTTATATTATAAGCTACCTAAGGACAATCACTGCATTTGTTTTGCCCTCCATTATATCCCCACTGTGTAACAAATTATCTGACACACACTAGGTGTGCAACAGATTTGTGAATGTATGAAGATAATTTTTCACAGTGCCAGCAGAGGAAAATCTGATCATGTCACTCATGTGCTTCCTATCTTCTAAAGTTTCCCCCTCTATATTCTGGATCATTTTCGCATGTCTAAATGACCTTGGCCAGAATTTTTACTCCCTGCAAGTGCCACTGCAGCCAGGTCTGTGGAGACACAACCAGTTTCACTTAGTTGCAACTTGAGCGCATTCTGTAAATGCACATGGGAATTGACTGCCTGTGGAGTCACCTTTAGGGATGGAAGCCCATTGATATGTCTGCCAACAAGATTATCCTGAATGCATCTCATAAGGTTCTGGTACTGTGGGACCAAGCTTCAGCTGCCTGTCAAAGTGGTCGTCTTCATAATGCAACCCCCCTTTTCACTATTTCATTCCTCAACCCCACCCCAACCCACACTACTGCTGTCTGGAATGCATTTCATATAAACTATCTATAAACACATTTTGTTCCAAGCCAAGATAATATATTTTATAACAGTTTATAAAGCTTTATTTTTACCTAAAGGGAAATAATTTGCCTATGTATATAGTGTCTGTTATTTTTAGAAAGATCTTCCTTTTTTTTTCTGAGACATGCAAAAACACAATGTTTTGGAATGATTTTTATAGCTAACTCTATGGTCACAGCAGATTAAAGGTAATTTTTATATTCAAACCCCTGCAGAGATGTTTGCCAAGTTTTCAGAAATATCCATTATAATGCCTGTCTCTGCAGTGAGAGGTTTGTAAAACCCAGCAGGAATTGCAGCTGACTGTGATGAAAAATGGAATCATCCATGATCATATTCTATTTTTATTTTCAGACTAAGTGTTTAATATAAGCCACCTACTTGGGAAGTCATTCAAGAATATGTCCTTCTTACCAACACACTCTTCAATTACTATTTTGAAGAGAGATCAAATAGTAATGTAAAAGTCTTTTGAATTATGAACAATTCCAAACTATTGAATGCCTTTCTGTGAAAGCGAAATTGTTAGTTGCTCAGTCGTATCAAACTCTTTGTGACCCCATGAACTGTAGCCAGCCAGGTTCCTCTGTCCATGGCATTCTCCAGGCAAGAATAATGGAGTGGGAAGCTATTCCCTTCTCCAGCATATCCTTTTTACCTAGGGACTGAACCTTAAAGGACTTCTACACTCCAGGCAGATTCTTTGCCATCTGAGACACCAGAAATGATATTAAATATTTCTTGTGTTTTTTTTTTTTTTTGCCTATTATATTGATATAAACTCTATATCCCTTCAGTGAGCTCGGTAAGTTTTAATAGAAACAGTTCATTTAGCAATGTATATAAATACTACGTCTAAGAAGCTTGGACACTGTTGTGTGTTTCCCAGTGTGGTAAGCTTGGCTTCTTTCTCAGATGGGGTGACTGTGAGAGGTGGGTCGACAGTCATTTCTGCTTTGATGTGAAGGCCTGGAACTGAGGGTTGGGCTGCAGACATTCATGTGCAAAAATGAGAAGTTTTTGCATTCTGTACCACAATTCACATTAACAACTTTAGCTTTCCTTGGGAAGTTCACTCATGTCATCGAGACAAGCCTTTTGGTCTTATCAAATGTAGGGACAGGGAAGAGAGTGGATTCCAATATTGATAGATGATATAGATGTTTAACATACATACTGCAAGTCCTCCTTTGTTTGGCACCATTCCTTATGTCCACCCTTAGCTAACTGTGATTTCAGAGTTTTTTCAAGTTTCCACTGGGTACATGGCTTTTAGCCCTTTTTTTGGATCCAATAAACTTTACTCTAGGTTGGCTCGGTGGTAAAGAATCTGCCTGCAATGCAGGAGAAGCAGGTTTGATCCCTGGATCTGAAAGATCCCCCCAGGGAGGAAGTGGCAACCCACTCCAGTATTCTTGTTGGGGGAAATCCCATGGACCAAAGAGCCTGGTGGACTACAGTCCATAGGGTCGCAAAGAGTCGGACACAACTGAGAAACCGAGCCTGACTAATCCTTAACTCACATCCTTCCTTATCCTTCCAGAAATATGTCAATATGTCTCATTTGTTAATGAAATGCTACCTCTCCTCATTGATGATATGACTATTTCTACCAGGTTTCAGAATAGAGACAGGAGACAAATACAGGAACCCAGTCCACCAACTTGAGCTGTATGCCCACTTATCATTGAAATAATCATTTTCCTTGATTTCCTTGACACTACATTACTGTTTTTCCTCTTATTGTGCTCATCTCTACTCGCTATTCTTTATAGGATTTTCATCCTTTATATTTCCATTGCAATTTGAATAATTCAAGGCTTCGTCCTAAGCTCACTTCATTTCATACTCATTTCACGGGCTTTCTTTCTTTTCTCTTTTATCCCCAGGGAGTTAAGAATGTTTCATTTGAACCCAGCCCCTCGCCACAAACTCGCCAGGACGTCAGGGTTCCCCTCAGCTGGGCAGTGCCAGCATCACTCCACAGGCAGCACAGCCTCCAGGGATGCCCCTCCTTGGTGGTCCCAGAGGAGACAGCTGGGGGGCTGCTGGCAAGTGCAGGAGCGGAGGGCTGGCATGCACACAGGTGGCAGCGTGGCTCACATCACTGCCTCCTTCACGGGCTTTCATAACCACAGTAATGGTTTATTTATCATTCGCATCATGGAGAATCATGTTCATATTTCATCATTATTATTGAAACTGAATTGTGTTTGTATAGCAAAATTTTAAGAGAAATAACATTTAAAGTGTATCACAATATTATTGCCTTGTTATAATCAATTTAAAGGTTCACTCATGAAAAACACGTCCAGGAGAGAACACGTGTCCACAAATAGCTTTAAAATCTATAACAACATGGTACTGAATGCTAATTGTCTACTACTCATTTGTTCAGTTCAGTTCAGTTCAGTTGCTCAGTCGTATCGACCCCATGAATCGCAGCACGCCAGGCCTCCCTGTCCATCCCCATCTCCTGGAGTTCACCCAAACTCATGTCCATCGTGTCAGTGATGCCATCCAGCCATCTCATCCTCTGTCGCCCCCTTCTCCTCCTGCCCCCAATCCCTCCCAGCATCAGAGTCTTTTCCAATGAGTCAAATCTTCACATGAGGTGGCCAAAGTATTGGAGTTTCAGCTTTCATGGGGCCGCAGAGTCGGACACGACTGAGCGACTGAACTAAGTAACTAACTAACCAGTCCTTCCAAAGAACACCCAGGACTGATCTCCTTTAGAATGGACTGGTTGGATCTCCTTGCAGTCCAAGGGATTCTCAAGAGTCTTCTCCAACACCACAGTTCAAAAGCATCAATTCTTTGGCGCTCAGCTTTCTTCACAGTCCAACTCTCACATCCATACATGACCACTGGAAAAACCATAGCCTTGACTAGACAGACCTTTGTTGGCAAAGTAATGTCTCTGCTTTTGAATATGATATCTAGGTGGGTCATAAATTTCCTTCCAAGGAGTAAGCGTCTTTTAATTTCATGGCTACAATCACCATCGGCAGTGATTTTGAAGCCCCAAAAAACAAAGTCTGACACTGTTTCCACTGTTTCCCCATCTATTTCCCATGAAGTTAACATCTACTTATTTTCCGCTTTTACAGTCAGTCTATGGGAAAGTTTAGAACTCTTGGTTACATTTACAGAAGAGAATATCAGAGTAAAAGTGGCAGATGAAAGGACATAAAAGTAACGTAGAAAAGGTAAAGGAAAAATAGGAGTAAAACTATCACTTTGTATAATAGAAAGTCAAGAATTATTTCCAAGAGTTAAAAGAATAGTAGGGATTTAAGCACATGGTCAAATTAAAAAGGAAAGAACAGAAAAGTATTATATAAATATAATATGGGGGTGGATAGAAGAAACGTGCATATCATATGGGGGAGTGAACAGCTATTCTCTAAACTTGATTAAACAAGAAGCACAGTTTATATGAAAACCTTGGGAAGAAAAATATGAGAAGTTAGATAACTGGCTTTAAGGAATGAGATTGAATGGAAGAGAGGTTTGGCTTTCCCCTCCTCTTATCAGCACTTATAAACCTCTACATTCCTTTGATAAGGGTATATCTCTATGTTAAAAAGTAAAAATTAGTAGACAATCACCAAGAAAACAACCACCTTAGATAAATTATAGAAAGAACAAATGTGAATTTTCTAGCTTTTCTAACAAAAATCTTAAAAAGACTGTTATTGAATGATGTAGTTGAAATTTAGCAGGTATTTTCCACCTGTTTTTTTTTTTTTTAACTTAGATGTTAACTTTAAAATAACACTTTTATTTTAAAATTTTATTGAGCCTTTCATATAGTACTTCACAAACAAATTTTTTTAATATAGATGTTTGTAAAAAAAATAAGTCAACAATTTCAACTGCTTTAGTAAATTCAACAATACAACTAAAAATATTTTTTAACTTAAAGATATAATTTTAGTTATATAAGAAGCAATGACTGAAAAGGCCAAAGTTGTATGCTCTGAAAAGGCCAGTGAGAATGAAAATCAACAGCCTAAGAGGGAGGAACTGGTTTTAGCAGGAGGAGGGAAAGTGGAGTATCTCTGCTGAATTAGAATAAGGGAAGAACAGTATAAATGGAGATGTAGTTAGATTTGAATTTCAGTTCATAGGAAAATAAACTTGACACTTAAATAGTTTTGTAAAGCAGTGGGTAGAGAAGGAGGCTTTCCAGTTTGAGAAAAGAAGGCAAGATTCCAAAAACTTTTGGGAGAATTACAAATTAACCATCCACATCAACTTACTAGGATTGAAGGACAATGTTGAAGCTGGTGATCATGCATGCTTGATGAGTGTAACTTTCTAATAGCTTTGAGGTTCCAAAGCAGTCACAACTTAAGTGTATTCGAGTTCAATGGGAGTGGCGTTTTGACAAACATGAGCAACAGAATCAGAAGGGCAAATGGGCTTAAATACCAGCAAACAAATTACACTAATCATTCTATAAATGCTTGACAATTTAAAAATAGAAAGTAGAAGGTAAAGTTAAGTGCTACACCTAGGCCATGAAATAAAAGAAATGCAAGAGTGCTGATCATAAGTACTGAGCTTTTAAATCACTAGTGAAGGTGGAATCAATTTTTGGATTCTGACTTCACATGTGCTTGTCTTCTTTGTGAAAGTTAATGTAATGTTTAGGGTTGTTGTGTGAAAAGAAGGCAGAACAGCCTAAACAATCTCAAGCCTTATCCAAATGCATGGTATTATTACATCAGTTCAGTTCAGTCGCTCAGTCGGGTCTGACTCTTTGTGACCCCACAAACTGCATGATGCCAGGCCTCCCTGTCCATTACCAACTCCCGGGGTTCACCCAAAGCCATGTCCATCAAGTTGATGATGCCATCCAACTATCTCATCCTCTGTCATCCCCTTCTCCTCCTGCCCTCAATCTTTCCCAGCATCAGGGTCTTTTCAAATGGGTCAGCTCTCTGCATCAGGTAGCCAAAGTATTGGAGTTTCAACTTCAACATCAGTCCTTTGAATGCACACCCAGGACTGATCTCCTTTAGAATGGACCGGTTGGATCTCCTTGCAGTCCAAAGGACTCTCAAGAGTCTTCTCCAACACCACAGTTCAAAAGTATCAATTCTTCAGCACTCAGCTTTCTTTATAGTCCAACTCTCATATCCATACATGACTACTGGAAAAACCATAGCCTTGACTAGATGGACCTTTGTTGGCAAAGTAATGTCTCTGCTTTTGAATATGCTATCTAGGTTGGTCATAACTTTCCTTCCAAGGAGTAAGCGTCTTTTAATTTCATGGCTGCAGTCACCATCTGTAGTGATTTTGGAGCCCAGAAAAATAAAGTCTGCCACTGTTTCCACCATTTCCCCATCTATTTGCCATGAAGTGATGGGGCTGGATGCCATGATCTTAGTTTTCTGAATGTTGAGCTTTAAGCCAACTTTTCCACTCTCCTCTTTCACTTTCATCAAGAGACTCTTTAGTTCTTCACTTTCTGCCATAAGGTTGGTGTCATCTGCATATCTGAGGTTATTAATATTTCTCCTGGCAATCTTGATTCCAGCTTGTGCTTCCTCCAGCCCAGAGTTTCTCATGATGTACTCTGCATATAAGTTAAATAAGCAGGGTGACAATATACAGCCTTGACGTACTCCTTTTCCTATTTGGAACCAGTCAGTTGTTCCATGTCCAGTTCTAACTGTTGCTTCCTGACCTGCATACAGATTTCTCAAGAGGCAGGTCAGGTGGTCTGGTATTCCCAACATTTCAGAATTTTCCACAGTTTATTGTGATCCACACAGTCAAAGGCTTTGGCATAGTCAATAGAGCAGAAACAGATATTTTTCTGGAACTCTGTTGCTTTTACGATGATCCAGTGGATGCTGGCAATTTGATAACTGGTTCCTCTGCCTTTTCAAAAACCAGCTTGAACATCTGGAAGTTCACAGTTCATGTATTGCTGAAGCCTGGCTTGGAGAGTTTTGAGCATTACTTTACTAGCATGTGCTTCTGCTAAGTCACTTCAGTCATGTCCGACTGTGTGCTACCCCATGGACGGCAGCCCACCAGGCTCCCCTGTCCCTGGGATTCTCCAGGCAAGAATGCTGGAGTGGGTTGCTATTTCCTTCTCCAATGCATGAAACTGAAAAGTGAAAGTGAAGTCGTTCAGTCTTGTCCAACTCTTAGTGACCCCATGGGCTGCAGCCCACCATGCTCCTCTGTCCATGGGATATTCCAGGCAAGAGTACTGGAGTGGGGTGCCATCGCCTTCTCCATTACTAGCATGTGAGATGAGTGCAATTGTATGGTAGTTTGAGTACTTGGCATTGCCTTTCTTTGGGATTGGAATGAAAACTGACCTATCCCAGTCCTTTGGCCACTGCTGAGTTTTCAAAATTTGCTGACATATTGAGTGCAGCACTTTCACATCATCATCTTTTCGGAGTTTGCATAAATTGGTGTAAATGGAATTAGTTATTGTCTAGTCAGCAAAATGTTACAATTTTCAAACAAAGATAGTCCAAATTCTTGAGGAATTAATGAGAAAATAGTCAAAACTTTATGAAAATGGTTATAGAGAATCACTTCATTTGTAAGCTACCAACTAGATAAATTTTAAGAATGGACATCTATTCTCCTTCATTTTTCTCACCCTATAGACATTCTTATATAATTTTGAGGTTGGCATACTATACACACAGTCATAGCTTTAACTACAGTGGTGGGATACACAGTGATGACTCTTCAATCTCTTTATCCAGCCCAGCTCTTTCTTGTGCATATTAGGATTGTATTTCAGTATATGTACCACATATTTCCACATAGATGCCCCATAAACATCTCATTATTCCTTTATCTGTCTTATCTCTTTTCATGAAAAGAATCATGACCCATCCGATGAACGAGGTGAAAGCGTCCTCCTACTCCAGAGCACCATGTTTAATTAATCATCACGTTCTGACAATTCTACCTTGTTGGTGTCCCAGGCATATTTTCTACCCTTCAGTGTTATTACCGGAGATTTCATTCTGTCCCTCCTCACTTCTTGGCTGCTTAGTTTTGGTAGCCTCTAAATTGGTCTCCCAATTTTCCTTCTTATTTCTCATCTCTCCTCCATGCTCTTACCTAGCAGTGTGTCCTTTGGTAGTTCACTGCATCTCTTTAAAATTTGCTTCCTCATCTCTGAAATAGATACTGCATTTATACATTCTACCTCATAGAATCATAGGATTATTGGTAATAAATACATACATTATATATAAACTCTGGTTATACTTGTCATACTTCACTGCAGCATATACTCTAAACTAAGCATATAAAGACTACCATTGAAACAGATTATTTTTTAAGCTTCACAATCTATCAGGATTCTCAAGCTCACTTCTTAATAATACTGTCATAGGTTTTTTATTGCATGACAGAGCAGGCCACATATTATATATCAACTGTAATATAGCACTTTACTTCTTTAATGCAATGCTTAGCTGTAAATGTCTGTAACAACAAATGAAGTATTTAAATTTGAAGATACTTTGGCTATATGGCAATACCTATAAATATAAAATCATCATTTCTGCCTGAATTGCACTTAAAAAAGTTCCAACTGCTTCTATTATTGGAAAGTAATAATAACAATTATAACTATACCATGACATATTAAAAGCTGAACATTCTATTTGAAGGTGGCTAAAGTGAAAAAGTGATGAAAAATGAACCTTGTAAAATGCTTGCAATTTATACACATATGCTATATAGAGGCCCTAAAGAGCAAAGGAAAGAACTGTGGAGTTTTTATTACAGTTCATCTTTTCAGAATCTCTTTCCCTTTATGACACAAGGGTAGTGCTATGGTTAATAGTTCTCATCTATAGATCATCCCCTTCCTATGTAAGAAAATTTGTTCTAAGATATGCAAATCTTAACTAAAAGTGTAGGGTTTCTAAATACTGCAAATGTCTTTTTATTTTATTTGTGCTAGGTTTAATAGTTTAGAAGGCCACTAATATATTTTTTAAAGTGTTTTTATATAGAAATACAGTTGACTTACAATATTATGTTAATTTCAGATATACAGCATAGTGATTCACTATTTTTACAGATGATACTCAATTTTTCACATTTGAAGTAGCTAACCATTAAATCCAGGGCAGGCAACTTACCATCATTACGCAGAGTCAGTGGTGTTGGAGGACTAAGTACTCGAGCATTCGTCACTGTGTTTTTCACCAGACAAATATAGCTGCCAACATCTGATGTTTGGACTTTAGAAATATAAAGGTTGCCTGTCTCCTGGGAAATGAACCGCCGGCTGTCTTCGGCCACAAAGGAAGGGAACTCATTAAATACCCAGCTATAGATGATTTCTGAAAATATACAAAATTTAATGGTTGAAAGATTATTTTATTAACAGTTATACTCAAACAACAAAGCCTTTATTAAGTGTTAGATATGTTGCAAGATCATACATATGTGATTCAGATATCTATATCATTTTGTATTTTATGTTCAAAGAACTATAGCTCTTTATGATCAAAGGAAGATCTGAAATATTTTATTTCATAAACATTTCTTAAAGCCTTTATCCATTCATCCATGCACTCATTCACTCAATTCTAATGTGTGTTGAATGTGTTTTAGATGACAGGCACTATGATATAATAGCACTGAAACTAAAAAGACGAGAGAGTTTCCCATTCTCAAAGATCAGTCTAAGGAGAGAGATCTACCCAAACCTATGAAAAACCATGTGGAATAAAGAAATGGAGGTGTGCATTGTATCGAAAGGAAGCTGAGGGAAAAGGCAGTTAAGCCACAAGTCAATCAGCAAAAACTTCTTCAGCTGAGATGCCTGAGCTACATTCATTTACTAATTTTTTCACCAAATACTAGTTGAGGGTCATGGTAGGCCAAGAATGCTCCAAGTAGGGGGAAAAAATGTGTGTGTTCTCATGGAGCTTTCATTATAGTGGAAAGAACAAGAATATAGATCCAAAATAAGTATTTGTCAAGTGGTAATAAGTGCTGGGAAGAAAGCTAAAGCATGAATATAGAGCTGGAGAATGACAGGGGTGAAAAAGACATGTGAATTTATATTTTAAAACTCTGACTGCTGGATAGAGATGAGACTGTGTGAGGAAAAAGCAGGGACCAGGGGAAGGAGAAGCAGGAGAAATAATATCCACTAGCCTCAGTGGCTATTTTCAAAACAGACATGAAATGTGTAAATGATTTGCACTAGAATGGTGCTTAGTCGTGGGGACAGTAGTGGTAAAGTGGTGAGAAGTGATTGGTTCTAGTAAAAATGTGATGTCAGAGCTGATTGGAATTGTTGATGAATTGATTATGAAATGTGAGAAGGCAAAAAAGATTAGTCAAGGAGTAAGATTTTGAGCCACCACCACAGTTCTGAATTACTGGAGTGAAAAATCCAAGGAAAGGAATTAGAGGTTAGAGATACTGGAAATAAATCCAAATGACTACACACAGATTCACATGATATGTATGTTGTGCTAAGGAACTTGCACTCTATCCTGGATGTTTTCTAGCAAAGAGATGACATAAATATGTACATCTGTAAGTGTGGGGAAAGAACAAATTAGCCATGATGATGCAGTTGGGCTCTCTCACACCACGGCCTCTCGCTCTTGCCCCACATTTTGTAAATAATAATTATGTAACAGCTGAGATCGCTTAGAGCACTGCACATGCACGTCATGAGGTACTTGCTTGGCCACAGGCTACTTTGTGCCATACACCTGTAGGAATTTCAGCATGAAAGCCCTGGCTGCTGCTGCACTGGGGCTATACTGTAGTGACATCATGGTTATCTTATGTAAGGTTATGTTAGGGTTCCATTATGGCCATATTATGGTCATTTCTGACTGCTGCTGCAGCTGCTGTATTAGCCAGGAAAGAGGCTGTGCTATGGCTGCCGTGCCAGCCAGGAGAGAATAAATGTGTCTGCAGTTCCTATGGCTTCTCACGTCTTCTTCCAGCCTCTTAGCTTGCCCCTTAGGTTCAGCGATCAATGTGAACAGCAAGACAATTGACATCATAAATAGGAACAGTGATACAATTGGTATAGTTTGCAGGATATGAGCAGGTAGAGGAGCCCGAGGCTGCAACGGATGGAGGAAGCCAGTGGCCACCTTATAGCATATGGTATCATGTGGCCACGATCCTCTCAGCGTGGATTCTGGTGGAAGACGGGGAGGCAGTGGACAGTTCACTGGATAGCCCTGAAAAGGCATCACAGGCAGTGAATTCCTGTTTGCTGAACAAGGCAGCATGGACTGCTGCCGGCACCATCAGGTGGATTTTCCTGACTGCCCTGAAGGTGGATATGGATCATACCCTATACAATGCTGCACCAGTGCACAATGTGCAGAGATGTTTGGAAGAACTAGAGCAATGTATATTGATGTTAGGGCCTTGTGGCCCTAAACCCATGGCCTTGAAGAACCCAGCATCTCTGACAGTAAGGCAGGAAGTGACAGTGATGATGAACATTATGAGATTAAGGATAACGATGATGGACGTTGTGAGACTGAGAATACCTGCTTGGCAGCAAGGCCTGTTGTACAGCAGAAAGTAAAGCATGAGCAGCCTATGGCCTGGGTGGACATCCTCAAGGGGCCCCCAATGTGACCGAGTTCACAACATATCAATCATGTACTCATGTGGAGTTGGTTGACTTGGGTAAGCAGTTTTGGCAAAAGCATGGGGGGGGGTGGGGCACGGGGCGGGGGGAGACATTAGCAGCATGGTTTTTCTGACTTTGGGACCCTGGACAGTATCATATGTGTTAGGGATGAAATAGAATCAGTCCAGTTCAGTGGACACAGGGGTGGACAGTATCATATGTATTACGGATGAAATAGAATCAGTCCAGTTCAGCTCAGTTGCTTAGTCATGTCTGACTCTTTGCGACCCTATGGACTGCAGTGCTCCAGGCCTCCCTTTCCATCACCAACTCCCAGAGCTTACTCAAACTCATGCCCATTGAGTTGGTGATGCCATCTAACCACCTCATCTTCTGTCACCCCCTTCTCCTGCCTTCAATCTTTCCCAGCATCAGGGTCTTTTCCAATGAGTCAGTTCTTCACATCAGGTGGCCAAAGTATTGGAATTTCAGCTTCAGCATCAGTCCTTCCAATGAGTATTCAGGACTGATTTCCTTTAGGATGGACTGGTTGGATGTCTTTGCTGTCCAAGGGAATCTAAAGAGTCTTCTCCAACGCCACAGTTGAAAAGCATCAATTCTTTGGTGCTCAGCTTTCTTTATAGTCCAACTCTCACATCCAGACATGACTACTGGAAAAGCCATAGCTTTGACTAGACGGACTTTTGTTGTCAAAGTAATGTCTCTACTTTTTACTATGCTGTCTAGGTTGATCATAACTTTTCTTCCAAGGAGCAAGCATCTTTTAATTTCATGGCTGCAGTCATCATCTGTAGTGATTTTGGAGGGTTGGCATCTGTAACCATTTACCCTTCATTGAGACAAAGGTTGCAGAATGCTAGACTACTCATGCAAGGGAGGCCTAACCAAATGCATGCCTTCGTGAAATGGTTTAATGCTGCCACCCACATTATGTGATCAAACATGGGAAAGCTCCTGGATACTGTGAATAAATGGCAGATCTATACCAAGCTGACCCAAGTACTGAGAGAACTGGGCATGAAACATTGATATTTAACCTAAACACCTGAGGCCCAGATCACAAGCGTTTTACTGGCAGCATTCAATATGCCATTTTGAACAATGCCCCATCTACTGTTTTTGAATCCAGGACTGCTATTCTTGTGACCTATGTGTGGTGCCCCATCTATGAGGTGACCTTGATAGTGGCTAGCTTGGGAGAAACAGAGGGACAGCAGGAAGCAAAGGGGTTAGAAGTGTGAAGACCCTGAAGGGGGCCTGAGCTGGTAAAGGCCCCCTCCTGGTGATGAGAATGCAAATGTGGGCTGATTTGTTGGCAGTGGGAATTGACAAATAAAATTGATACACAGCCCAGTGCTCTGCTCCCAGAGCTGTGGAGGCAACTGAGACCAGAGCAGAAGTTCAAGTTTGGGATGCAGTCACAGCAAGAGGTACAGGTGGTTCAGTTAACAGATTACATGGCGCCCAAGAATGTTCTTTTGGATGATGCCCTTTTCCACTTTGAATAGGGCTCAGACCAAGGTGCCCTCCTGAAGAGTCAGGGACTGGAGACCGTATGTAGAACTTGTAATTCATTGGTCACTAGCTAATGTACAGAGAGTAATGGCCCTGGTTGACACTAGTGTTAAAGGCAACCTTGTTTACATCTAGCCAGAGGCTGTGTCCTTACCTTTGGAAATTGGAAGGCTCCCTATGTGAAAGGCTTTCTCCTATAATGTATGATGTAGGTTTATGCTGTGTTCTATAATGTAGATTTAGAGCAGTGAACTGTAAAGGCCATGCCCTGTGATGTGCTACTAACTTCTCATTCTCCTGCGGGTTTAGAACAATGTGAAAGCATTTGGAATGATGTGGTGCCCTGTGAATGCCAAAATTCCCCTCCTTGAAGGGGTGGGCCTGGTGCCTGTAGGGAGTTTTTGCAGGCCCTTAATAAAAAAGCCAGAAGGGGTGGAGTTGACCTTGTGGAGGCTTTCCTGCAATTTTACAAGGACTAGACTTGGCCAAGGAAGATAAAGGCACTCCACATGTAGTGGGTGGCTCTTCTAGCCCCATGAGGGCAAGGACTGCAACATGAGTTCCAGGTGATACCTGCCACTGGGTTTTGCTGTGTGTTGGGGATGTAACTGTTTGTTGTTGTAGCATCTACTGCTGTTGCAAGATGTATATTCAAGGGTCAGTGTTACTCACCAAGGGACCATCACAAGAGATGGATTCCATGTGGATTGTGAGGTGAGAGACCCCGAAGGGGTGGAGTTTAGGGAAAGAGCAAATTAGCCAAGATGGCATGGTCAGGCTCTCTTGCCACATGGCCTCTCGCTCTTGCCCCACGTTTGGTGAAAAGTGATTATGCAGTATCTGAGATCATGGCATCCAGTCCCATCACTTCAGGGCAAATAGATGTGGAAACAATGGAAACAGTGAGAGACTTTATTTTCTTGCACTCCAAAAACACTGCAGATGGTGACTGCAGCCATGAAATTAAAAGATGCTTGCTCCTTGGAAGAAAAGATATGACAAACCTAGACAGCATATTAAAAAGCAGAGACATTACTTTACAAAAAAAGGTGCATATAGTTAAAGCTATGGCTTTTCCAGTAGTCATGTATGGGTGTAAGCTGAGCTCCAAAGAATTGATGCTTTTGAACTGTGGTGTTGGAGAAGACTCTTGAAAGTCCCTTGGACTGCAAGGAGATCCAACCAGTCCATCCTAAAGAGAATCAGTCCTGAAGATTCATTGGAAGGACTGAAGCTGAAGTGGAATCTCCAATACTTTGACCACCTGATGTGAAGAACTGACTCATTGGAAAAGACCCTGATGCTGGGAAAGACTGAAGGCAGGAGGAGAAGGGACGACAGAGGATGAGATGGTTGGATGGCATCACTGACTCAATGGACATGAGTTTGAGCCAGCTCTGGGAGCTGGTGATGGACACGGAGGCCTGGAATGCTGCAGCCCATGGGGTTGCAAAGAGTTGGACATGACTGAGCAACTGAACTGAACAGCTGAGCTCATTTACAGAGCTGTACATGCGTGCCATGAAGTCTTTGCTTGGTCACAGGTTCTTTAGTGTGGTACACCCGTAGGAGTTTCACCATGAAAGCCCTGGATGCTGCTGCACTGGGGCTACATTGGAGTGACATCATGGTTATGTTATATTATGGCTTCATTATGGCTATATTATGGTTATATTCTGGCTGCTGCTACAGCTGCTTCACCAGCCAGGAGAGAGTCTGTGTTATGGCTGCCATGCCAGCCAGGAGAGAATAAACGTGTCTGCAGTTTCCACAGCTCCTCATATCTTCTTCCAGCATCGTAGCTCGTGCCTTGCCACCCTAGGTTCAGCGAACAGAGAGACACTGTGAACAGCAAGACAATTGCCATCATGAACAGGAACAGTGATAAAGTAGGGTATTCTGGTGATTCTGCAAAGGCTGAATTTAAGTAAGCCCAAGGTTGCCAAATGGAGTGAGAGAACAATATTGCATACTGAAGGTAAGAGCTGAAGAAATCTGAATCAGAACCTAATCATCACAACAAGAAGAAAGATACTGGGATATTAGCCCAATAAATACATAGGAGGGGCTTCCCTGGTGACTCAGACAGTAACGAATCCTCCTGAGATGCAGGAGACTTGGGTTTGATCCCTGGGTCAGGAAGATCCCCTGGAGAAGGGAATGCCTACCCACTCCAGTATTCTTGCTTGGAGAATTCCATGGACAAAGGAGACTGGTGGTCTATATCTCATGAAGTCACAAAGACTACACTTTCAAGAGAAATGAAGAGACAGATAGTTCAGGAACACTTTCATATCTCCCTTGAATGGCTGGGAGGAGAATGGCATGTGAAGTTCAGGATTAAATAAAAATGAGGTCAAACTAATTTAAGGAGAAAGATCATTGGTTCACTTTCAGGACATTTTGAGTTTGAGGCAAATCCACATAAGCAGTTCCAGCAGTTAGTAAACATGTGTTTGAAGTTCACAAGAGTAAATCTGTGGTTGGAAGTTGTTGATATATTGGTATAATTGAATAAGGTAAGTAGATGAGAATAAATATGGTGAGAAGATAGTTCTCTGGAAAGCACAACATCTAAATAAAAGAAAAAAAAAAAGTTCAGAAAGGAAGAGGGAAGGAACCATTGGAAAAATTCAAGGAGAATAAAGAAAATGCAGTGCCACAGAGGCCAGTGGCTCAACCATTTCAGGAGGGTTAAATAATGCCAGCTAAGAAAAAAGGACTTAGTAGAAATATTTATATAGATAATAAAGGTAAATGTTACTTAAGATTGACCTTTGGGGTATCACTGAATGGAAACTTCAGTAGATGAGTGGAAATCAAAATCATATTGCAACTGAGTTAATAAAAGAAAAAAAATTGTTTGCCAATAGCATTAAAATCTCAATAGACATTACAATTACATGTGTTATAGCTGAAAGAGCAGATTCCGAGGTCCCCTTTCTCCAGTTATTTGCTTAATAACACCACTTGAACTTTTAAGAAAGTGCAAATGTGATTCTAATCTACAATGAGGATTGGGAAGCCCTACTTTATGCCTTTCTTCTCTTCCTTTTTCTCTCTCCTTCCTTCTCTCCCTTCTCCTCCCTCCCTCCTTTCTCCCTTCCAATATATGGCTTATTCTAATTGTTATAATGAGAGTTTCATTTGTTGCTGAAACAGCACTCAGACATTTTGACACTTTTTGCGATTTACTTTTGGGTTAGACTTTACTGGAGTTATCTCGATTTTTGATTTGTATTACTAGAAATTTTGGAAGAAATAAAGCAAAGAACAATCACATTAGAGACTATCATTAACTGAAATCTAATTTTGTTGTACCAATAGTGTTTCTTGAGTCAATGTTTTGTAAAATATTTTTAGAATAAGCAGAAAGTATTTACACAAAATTGGCATTTTTCTCAAATTTTATAGGTTATTGGGTATTTGGGTATTCAACAATGTTAATTTAGTTTTTAAAATAAGTTTTTAGTTTCATATAGCAAAGCATTGGAGAAGGCAATGGCACCCCACTCCAGTACTCTTGCCTGGAAAATCCCATGGATGGAGGAGCCTGGTAGGCTGCAGTCCATGGGGTCACTAAGAGTCAGACAAGACTAAGCGACTTCACTTTCACTTTTTCACTTTCATGCATTGGAGAAGGAAGTGGCAACTCACTCCAGTGTTCTTACCTGGAGAATCCCAGGGACGGGGGAGCCTGGTGGGCTGCTCTCTATGGGGTCACACAGAGTTGGACATGACTGAAGTGACTTAGCAGTAGCAGCAGCAGCAAAGCATTTCATAATTTTAAGAAGGATAAAAAGTGGAAATAGTACCTAGTAGAAAAGCTGACAGTCTGAATTTGGATTAGATTTTCTGCCTGTGCCAAAAATGAATATATTGAACCAGTCTAAACCTCTCTTAAAGTTACTCTTTACTTTCTCTTATACATTTTTTTTTCATTCTCTATCAGCATTTATTTAAAATTCTTTTCAAACTTGTCTTTACTTTCATGAAAATACAAGCATTCACTTTACTTTTAGTATGTCAGAACCTGAAGATAACAAAAGGATTCAGGAAAGTAATAAAACATAGTTGGCTCTGGGGGCATAGTTTTTACTCCCATATAACACTTAGCTTCATAACAATTATGCTTGGCCTTAAAATATTTTAATATAAGCTGATATATTAAATATTGAAATCTTGATATTGTTACACATTATCAGAAGCACAGTAAGATTAGTTGGTTGTGATTTTTCCCATTCTTCTCAGTTTTTTTTGTTTGTTTGTTTGTTTTTTAATAGTATGTTTGACTTAGACAATTTAAAATGTTTTAGAAGTCTTGATATTATTCTTCAACGTGTACACCCTAAAGTTTTTATGTTAAATTTCTCTAGTGCATTTTTTTTATACTGTGTGATAACATACAGTTTGTTTACAAACTTGTACTGTGTTGACTTAAGGTTTTGGTTTCTTATGGGAGATTTTTTTAAAATTTTTTCCTGAGTCAGTGAGAGCCATTCAATTTCACTGAAAGAATAGCACATTAAGGACCTGGTTTGGTGCAGACATTTATTCTAACTTTCCCTCTCAGGAAGACCCAAAGACTTGCCCTTTATACCAGCATGAACAATCATCCTCAAGCTCCTAGACTCTATAGTCTACCTCCATGAATCTTTGTTGCCGACATTTCCTCAGGATTAATGGATTAATAGTATTCCTAAATGTCAGTTAGGATTTATTCCTAGAATTTTTTATATTTGTTTCTGATTTTTTCCCATTCCTTTGAGCTTGGCTACATATTAAGCTTTATTTTATTTATCATTTCTAAATTAGGGGAAAGGTTCTAGGTTGGCTCTATTTTCCTAGCTGAATGTCTAGGTTTTGTGGCTTTGTTCATTGCAGACTTTCATCACACTTGCTGTAATTGATTCAGTGTCGCCAAACAGACTAGCTTTCTTTTGCTCCCCTAACAAATATGATGATTACTTAAATGATGTATTTCTATGTCCACAGGGTATAAAAACATGATCATCCTTATGGGAAAAGATGTTCATTTCTTATAACTGCAGTGCCATTAATTTTTTAAAAAGTATGAGAAAGGGGAATAAAACTGCATACTGCACTCTCTGAAGTCTTTGAAAACAATTTCAATGAGTAATCATGCAATTCCTTTCAACATTCTCTAATATAACTGCAAGTTAGAAGATAACCATTCTTCTTCCTAATAATGTGTGTACATAGTAGAAGCTGTGGGTCAAAGATTTGGAGAGAACACAATGGATATAGCAATTGATTTGCTCACCACCCAATTAATACTGTGACTCTTTTAGGGAGTCTAGTTATTTTTTGTTTTTTTGTTTTTATCCTTGTCAGCTATAAAAAGGAAAACCTAAAAATCAGAATCTTCTGCATTTTTTAATATGTTTTATGGTTTATAATAAAATTTTCAGCTAATGGGCTATATTTATCACAATCTCTGCTCTTATCTGTTTTTGGTTATCCTTGTAATGCGAGATATATAAAATAACTATAATTTGTTCTTTATTATACCAGTGGAAGTTTTTAGTTTGTTTTAATATTAAATTAAGCTTTTTACTTGTAGTTTGATAAGTTTTTTCATTAATTTTTACTGGATACTGCTTAATAGAGTGTATGTCATAAGAAATTTAGTATTTATTAATTGCTTTGTAAACATTTTTGGTTTTACAGTTCCATTATCTGTTATGACTTCTTTGCCTCCGGTTCTGAAGAAATAATTGATGTGAATATATTTGAATAATGAAACTTAGTAAGTTATTGGATAAAATGGCACTGCTTTAAAAATTGGCACAATGAAGATATTTGCTGATATAAAGTTTGTAGTGTGTGGCTAGCTACCATTTTGAATTTTAGAATTAATGACATCATAAAGGAAATTATAGGGAATTGTACCATTAATTATCCATTACTACTTAGCATAAGGGGATATACTCCTTGGAAGGAAAGTTATGACCAACCTAGACAGCATATTAAAAAGCAGAGACATTACTTTGTCAACAAAGGTCCATCTAGTCAAAGCTATGGTTTTTCCAGTGGTCATGTATGGATGTGAGAGTTGGACTATAAAGAAAGCTGAGCACCAAAGAATTGATGCTTTTGAACTGTGGTGTTGGAGAAGACTCTCAAGAGTCCCTTGAACTGCAAGGAGATCAAACCAGTCAATCCTGAAGGAAATCATTCCTGAATATTCATTGGAAGGACTGATGCTGAAGCTGAAACTCTAATAATCTGGCCACCCGATCTGAAGAACTGACTCATTGGAAAAGACCGAGGCTGGAAAGATTGAAGGCAGGAGGAGAATGGGATGACAGAGAATGAGATGGCTGGATGATATCACCGACTCGATGGACATGAGTTTGGGTAAACTTTGGGAGTTTGTGATGGACAAGGAGGCCTGGTGTGCTGTGGTTCATGGGGTCGCAAAGAGTTGGACACGACTGAGTGACTGAACTGAACTGAATCTGAAACTAAGGCAATGTTATTTGCATTGCAGATTTATACCTGCATTGTGATAGAAAATGTCATTATTAGCAACATTAAGTACTCTTGCCAGAGTAGAAACTAAATCTACTGCATTAACCACCATATACCTTAGGTCCCAACAGAATGGCTGGTGTGTAGTTGCTCAATACATAGTTGATGAGAAAATGAATAATTAGAAGATAAATACCAATATATATATTTAATAAATAGTTCTAAATTTTAAGAGTAGATTTTTTCATATTTTAAATTTCTTATTGCAAATTTTTAAAGATGTACTTGAACTTATCTTGGCCTTTAGAATACAAATGAAAGATTATGTTTGATAACTGAGCTAAAAACAGATCCTGAGAAGTAATGTAGGCAATTTTAAAAATCTGGATTGTACAGTCAATGAACAAAAGAGAAAGAGTCATGTTTACAAAGTTGCTATTAAGTATTTTTGTGTTTATTCTATTAAGTAAATTAAACAGAGGTTTAGAGGGATGCTAGATTTGAGGTGATCCAACCTCCCTCTTTCATGGATGGTGATTGCAACCATGAAATTAGACTCTAGCTTCTTGGAAGGAAGACTATGACAAACCTAGACAGCGCATTAAAAAGCAAAGACATCACTTTGCCAGCAATGGTCCGTATAGTCAAACTATGGTCTTTCAAGTAGTGATTACAGATGTGAGAGTTGGACCATAAAGAAGGTTGAATGCCAAAGAATTGATGATTTTGAACTGACAGCAAGGAGATCAAATCCATCAGTCCTATGGGAAATAAGCCCTGGATATTCATTTAAAGGACTGATGCTGAAGCTGAAGCTCCAATACTTTGTCCACCTAATGCGAACAGTCAACTCACTTGAAAAGATCCTGCTGCTGGGAAAGACTGAAGGCAAAAGAAGAGGGTGGCAGAGGACGAGATGGTTGGATAACATCACCAATTCAATGGATGTGAACTTGGGTGCACTCTGGGAGAGGATGAGGGCCAGGGAGGCCTGGTGTGCTGGAGTCAACAGTGTTGCAAAGAGCTGGACATGACTTAGCTACTGAACAACAACCACCACCTCACTCTCAGGTTAAGAGTCTTAACGATGGTCAGTCATTTTGCCTCTGCTTGAATATATCACTGTCACTGCTGAGGAAGCTGATTTGGCAGCTCGAGTTTTTAAATGGATCATATCTAAAGATTATTTTGGCTGCTAGTTTTAGAGTAGAGACTGAGATTAAGAGAACTTTGAGTATTCACAAGTAGGTACGGATACGTTTTTATATGCAAAGCACCATTTAAGGTATGTAGATATAAGGTGGGAGAAGGCAATGGCACCCCACTCCAGTACTCTTGCCTGGAAACTCCCATGGGCGGAGGAGCCTGGTGGGCTGCAGTCCATGGGGTCGTGAAGAGTCAGACATGACTGAGTGACTTCACTTTCACTTTTCACTTTCATGCATTGGAGAAGGACATGGCAACCCACTCCAGTGTTCTTGCCCGGAGAATCCCAGGGACGGGGGAGCCTGGTGGGCTGCCATCTATGGGGTCGCACAGAATCGGACGGACACAACTGAAGCAACTTAGCAGCAGATATAAGGTGGAGCTGGGAAAGGAACTAACTTGAGAATTAACTATGAGTTACACACTTTGCACATTTTTCCCCAACTCCCAGTCACACATATACACAGAGATTAGAAGGCAATGCCATGAATGAATAAGACTATGGACTTTGGAATCACAAAGATCATAGTTTCAGTGATGGCTGCATGATCTAATGACCTATGTACATTTGGGCAAACTAGAGAGTTCCCTGGTGGCTCAAATGGTAAAGCCTCTGCCTGCAATGCAGGAGACCTGGGTTCGATCCCTGTGTAGGGAAGATCCCCTGGAGAAGGAAATGGTAACCCACACCAGTACTCTTGCCTGGAAAATTCCATGGACAGAGGAGCCTTGTAGGGTACAGTCCATGGTTACAAAGAGTCAGACACAACTGAGCGACTTCACTCACTCACTTTAGTCTCTCATCTGTAAAATGCAATTAATGGTAAAATTGTAGGTTAAATGAGATATTATATGTAAGATTAGTACTTTTAGAACTAGACACAGTTATTACCATCACTATAATCATCTACAACATTAAAGTTGTGAGGCTCAAATGGGTGAGCCAGTGGAAAATTATACCTAATAATTTTTAGAGAAAAAAATGCAATCTGATTCACCCTAAGCCTATATCTTGTTATCATATTTTATCTTTGCATCACACTGCTTTAATTATTATATTCTAATATTGTGAGTGTGTGTGTGTGTGCTAAGTTGTTTTAGTCATGCCCAACTCTTAGCGACCCTATGGTCCATAGCCTGCCAGGCTCCTCTGTCCATGGAATTCTCCAGGCAAGAACACTGGTGTGGGTTGCCATTCCCACCTCCAGAGGATCTTCCTGACCCAGGGACTAGACCTGCATCTCTTACATCTCCTGAATTGGTAGTAGGTGCTTTACCACTAGTGCCACCTGGGAAGCCTATTCTAATATTATTGAATCTCAGTTTCAATATTCATAAAATAGGATAGTAATATCTAAATGATATGATTGTGCTGAGAATTACATAAGCCACTTAATGAGAGTGTTCAACCTGCAGAAACTGTTCAGTAAGGGTAGCTGTTGGCTTAGGATTAATGACCTGAAATATTCCAGTAGAATTTGGTACAGTGCAGATTCCTTGTGAACCTTGTATGTCTGGGTTTAATTTCTACAAGTGTCAAATATTTCACCTCTAAAACTTAGCCAGAAGCAAGAATGCTGAGAGCAACAGCAGAAGAAAGTTGTCTAACTGACACTTGGTTAGAGCCCAGAGAATCAAGATATTTTTAAAGATGTTGTGAAAAATCAAAGAGAGGACATTTGTCATATGTTTTAAAAATTGAATCATCTTAAAAAAATTTAATCATCTTAATACAAAGACAATAGCTATTTTTATTTTCCCTGAGGAATGTTTGACACTACAGAGGACATCCATATGTGACTACTGGTAAAACCATAGCTTTGACTAGACGGACCTTTATTGGCAAAGCAATGTCTCTGCCTTTTGACATGCTGTCTAGGTTCGTCATAGATTTTCTTCCAAGGAGCAAGAGTCTTTTAATTTCATGGCTGCAGTCCCCATCTTCAGTGATTTTTGGAGCCCCCAAAATAAAGCTTCTTGCTGTTTCCATTGTTTCCCCATCTATTTGCTATGAAGTGATGGGACTGGATGCCATGATCTTAGTTTTCTGAATCAACGTTGAGCTTTAAGCCAACTTTTTCACTCTCCTCTTTCACTTTCATCAAGAGGCTCTTTATTTCTTCTTTGTTTTCTTCCATAAGTGTGGTGTCATCTGCATATCTGAGATTATTGATATTTCTACCGGCAATCTTGATTCCATCTTGTGCTTCATTCAGGCCGGCATTCCTCATGATGTACTCTGCATAGAAGTTAAATAAGCAGGGTGACAATATACAGCCTTGATGTACCCCTTTCCCAATTTGGAAACAGTCCATTGTTCGATGTTACATTCTAGCTGTTGCTTCTTGTCCTGAATACAGATTTCTCAGGAGGCAGGTCAGGCAGTCTGGTATTTCAGTCTCTTTAAGAATTGCCCATAGTTTGCTGTGATTCACACAGTCAAAGGCTTTTGTGTAATCAATAATGCAGAAGTAGATGTTTTTATGGAACTCTCTTGCTTTTGCTTTTTCAATGGCCCAATGGATGTTGGTAGTTTGATCTCTGGTTCCTCTGCCTTTTCTAAATCCAGCTTGCACATCTTGAAGTTCATGATTCACGTACTGTTGAAGCCTTGCTTGGAGAATTTTGAACATTACTTTACTAGCGTGTGCTGCTGTTGCTGCTAAGTCACTTCAGTCGTGTCTGACTCTGTGTGACCCCATAGACAGCAGCCTACCAGGCTCCCCTGTCCTTGGGATTCTCCAGGCAAGAACACTGGAGGGGGTTGCCATTTCCTTCTCCAATGCATGAAAGTGAAAAGTGAAAGTGAAGTCGGTCAGATGAGTGCAATTGTGCAGCAGTTTGAGCATTCTTTGGCATTGCCTTTCTTTGGGATTGAAATGAAAACTGACCTTTTCCAGTCCTGTGGCCACTGCTGAGTTTTCCAAATTTGCTGACATATTAAGTGCAGCACTTTCACAGCATTATCTTTTAGGATTTGAAATAGGTCACCTGGAATTCCATTACCTCCACTAGCTTTTTTCATAGTGATGCTTCCTAAGGCCCACTTGACTTCACACTTTAGGATGTCTGGCTCTAGGTGAGTGGTCACAGCATCATGTTTATCTGGGTCATGAAGATCTTTTTGCATAGTTCTTCTGTGTATTCTTGTCACCTCTTTTTAATATCTTCTGCTTCTGTTAGGTCCATACCCTTTCTGTCCTTTTTGCATGAAATGTTCCTGTGGTATCTCTAATTTTCTTGAAGAGATCTTTAGTATTCCAGAGTCTTTAGATCTATAAGTCTAGATATCAAGTCTAGAGAATCTTTAGATAATATAAGTTATTATAATGAGATTCCTGCTGCCCAACTTCTTCTTACATTCAAGGTAATTTTTCATAAACATTTTTATGTTTTTACCACTTAAGTAATATTCATTAATCCTTCATGCAAATCTTTAATGAAAGTGATTTATCTGTCACATTACCATGCATCATATAGAAATAGTTGATACTGTCTATTTATCAAGAGACACTGAAATGGTTTATTTTCTGCTCTAGGGGTTTGTCCCTATGGTTCACCTGCTTGAGAAAAAATAATACTAACCATAAATTACATATTTATATCTGTTAATATGTAATCACTGTAATAAATCTTCAAATTTCTATTTATTTGAATTCACATAGCATAAAACCTTGGCTAGAACTTTTTTAGTTGATTTCTTTAACAAAAATAGAAAAGGTGGTATGAGTAATACTATTAATACAAGCAATATAAAAAGTATTTAGAATTTATTAGTTTTCTAATTCTACAGGAGATTTTTTTCTGTAAAAATCAGATGTATTTTGATCTTTATAATCTTATTTGCATCTTTCCTCTCTGGTAATTATTATCGAATAAGCCTATGAAATAGACCTTATGATAAATTCCAGTAATGATCAATAGAGGCTTGGGGCAATGAAATTACACATTAAGAAGGAAGAAATATGGCTTTAAAATTGGTGTATATGTATATATGTGTGTGTGTATATATATATATATATATATATATATATATATATATATATATATCTTTCCTTCATGGCTCAGGTGGTAAAGAATCCACCTGTGAAACAGAAGACCTGGGTTCAATCCCTGGGTGGGAAGATTCCCTTAAGAAAAGCATGGCAACCCACTCCAGTATTCTTGCCTGGAGAATCCCCATGGACAGAGGAGCCTGGCAGGCTATAGTCCATGAAGTGGTAAAGAGTCAGACATGACTGAGCAACTAAGCACAGCATACCACAAGGCAATTGAGTGGCCACTATTCTGAGCCTAGTACTCATATTAAATATGAATGTTAGACATTCAGAGACATGTGGCTGGTATATACTATGAAAATAAATGGTTCAAATGGCAAAAATATGTTGGCTTTCCCTGAGTCAATTATTTTTTTATGTTTCTCTTATTCTCTTTTAAATTTGCCTAGAAGTTTTGCAGACTTCTATTTCCTAAACTGGCTATTCTTTGGTTGATTCCTATATTGCCTCAATCTTTAACATGTTTTATAATTTCTGGATAAGAAAGGTGTTTACTTTTTAAAAACCAAACTTATTCAGACTTCTTTGTTGCAAATTAATTACTTGGATGTGTTCTGAGTATTCTCCACAAGCCTGGGCTCTGTGATGTATCTTTCTCCATAAGCCTCTGTTCCTAGTTTGTTGGTTAATTAATGATTCTCATGATTGTCTAATGATATTTTCTAAAATCACAAGACTACTATTAATTAAAATAAAAATATAGCTAAAATAAAAATACTATAATTTTTTGGGGACCCAGAATTAATCAATATTGCAGTCTTAGAAATAGGAAAACTGTATGTCTATAAGGTTTACTATAAATTTCAAGAATGCAAAGCAGTTGGATGGATAAATTTACTCAGAAACCACTGATTTAGGAGTTGACTGTTAAAGATGAAAAAATGAGGAGTTCTGATTTATAGAGATCATCTAAAGAAACTGACTGCATGCAAATTTCTTAAATGAAAATCACAATATATCAGGATACATCACATCAGAGACTGGGTAAAGCGGGAAGATAGACTTTTTAAAAATAAATACTTAGTCCTTATTCTTAGTGAAAGGAAATGCTTAAGACACCAGTGATACTAGTACGAATCCTGTCACATGTGTGTTAGTTGCTTAGTGTATCCAACTCTTTTTGCAACCCCGTGGATTGTAGCCCACCAGGGTCCTCTGCCCATGGAATTCTCTAGGCAGGAATACTGGAGTGAGTAGCCATTCCCTTCTCCAGGTGATCTTCTGACTCAGGAATCAAACCCCAGTCTCCTGAATTGCAGGCAGATTCTTTACCATCTGAGCCACCAGGGAAGTCCTGTCATAGCAGAGTGAAATGAGATGTGTACTAGGAACCTAGCTTCCTAATCCAGTGGAGACCTCTCTGCAAGAACTGAGCCTCATGAGGCTCAACTCAGGGAGTACATGCATTGGCGTAAGGTAATGTGACACTGTGGACAAAAACAAGGACTTCATATCAATGCAAAAATGCTTTTGAACTTTTGCATCTAGCAGCTATGTGGTCTTCAGCTAATTACCTGACTTTTTCAGTTCTGTTTATCCATCTGTAAAATAATCGAAATAACACCTAGTTCTTAGAATTTGAGGGAAATGTTTACAAAAATGTTAGCATAATTTCATGAGTATATTAAGTGTTCATACATTTTCATTATCATCTAAACTGCTAACATGAGTATATATGTAAATATATATATCTATATATTTATGTACATGTATATAATTTTTGCTATGTGTACCATATTTGCCTAATCAATCTAGCAGTCACTAAAAGCCCCATAAAACATTGCTTCTTACACATATGCATAAAAAGAGTGCTTTGACTGTGTATGTTGGTAACATATATACATGCTATTCTTGTTCCAATTTATCATACAACATATAGATTGTGCAGTATTAAAATATCTGTATCTTTTATACTATTTTTTGCTTCATAATATTCCCAACTGACATCAAATTGGAGTTTAGGAGTATTTTTTCTATAGTCATGGCACACGCTTACCAATAGATCGTAAGTCTCTTGTATAAGACTCTTTCATGGAATTTAAAACTTACTATCATTTGTCCTGCTCTTATGCCTCAACAACCTCTTTCTTATAACACTCAATATTATCTGCTACTCTTCACAATCACCGATGCTTCATCTTAGAGTGATTCTCATATTGATATGTTTCTTACAATGTCATTTCCCTGGACTAGAATGTATTCCCACCTTCCTTCTGCCCAATCACATGCCTATACACAAATCAAGCACAGGTGCTGTTTTCTTGAAGAAACCATCAGGAGTCACTTTTAACTCTTCCTTTCTGAAATATTATGGCCATATCACTAACTTGTATCCTGATTTGCTTGAAATAGTAGTATATACACCATTTATAGCATTTTCCCCAGTAGGATTATTAATACTCTCTCGTTTCACTTTCAAAAATGTTTCTGTATTAAATATATTTTATGGTCTTCCAAATCCCTATTCGTCATAAACAAAAGCTCCTCTTGTATTGGTACTGACTACGTTCTCTCATTGCCCTCTATTCTATGTGGCTATATCAGTTTCCCCTCTTGGATTATATATACATCACAGAGCAGGGGCTGTGTCATATGCTTTCTGAACAAATATGCAATCGATTAAATTAAATTAATTAAAAAATTAAAGATAAAGTTACTTAAATTAATTTATATTTAGAGACTTTAAAAAGGACATCATGTTTTCATTCAAGATAGTTGGGGATATTCGAGTGGCACCAGAGTATTCTTGCATGTCATTTCTCCAGCTGTCTAAAATAGTGTCCAACTCACCACAGTGTCCAGGGAACAGTCTATAAATCCTTTTCTGATGATGAATGCACTTTTTTGTCATTTCATCATAAGTAAAATAAGATGTTTTCTTATATTCTTTCTTCAACCCTTTGTAATAGAATTTTATAAATCTTTTAAGATTCTATGTGATTTTGACCCTAGATATTGCTTTAACTGTAACACTGTCTTTCCTTTCTTCAATTCACCCAAGCCTCCCTGGCCTTCTTACTTGTTTTCAACCTAAGACATGTATATTAATTTGTTACCTTAGTCTGAAACATTATTCTTCCAGATGCTTTTGTGGGTCACTACTTGACTTCTCTTCAGATCACTGTTCAAATGGCTCCCTCTGGGCAGTGCTCTCTAGCCAACTCACCTAAACCAGCTTTATCACTCCTCTTGCATTTCCTCTCTCTCTCTCACACATACACATATGTACATACATACATATATATATATTTCTTATTGGTTGTCTTCTGCACCACAATGTAAGTTTTATTAGGGTACGAACCTTACCTATTGGTTCACCACCATAACCCTCAGGATTGTGAAAAGTGGCAGATACAGAATAAGTAATGATTGAATGAACAGAGAATTAATACAATAGTGAAAATGTTTTCTACTAAATGTCATAACATAAATTTCTTGGAAATTAAATTACTGGGTACTGTTTTCCCCTTTATAAGGTAATACCTAAAATATTAAAATGATTTATTAGGAAATTTTTCAGAACCCTTAGGAATGTATGCATTTTGTTATATATGTAGATGTGTGATAAAGATGAGACTTGAATAAATACCAATATTCTGACCATTTGATTATTAGTTTTCACAAATGTTGGAAGAGGAAATGAATGAAACAAGAATTTTAAATGAGAATTAAGAGAACCCTTTCAATGCAACTCTGTTACATTTATTTTATTTCATTTCAGACTATTGACTGTAAGTTTGTGGTGAAGTTTTGTTAAGAACAACTAAGTCATCCTTGTTTTTTAATTAGTTCTTTCACTACCAGACCAACATTTGGGGATTTTGCCTCTTTGTACTGTTTTTATATTATTACTTGAAACTCAGCCTGAACTTTTACTTTAATTACAAAGAAATACCATCAAAATGAATGTTTTAATCTATCTGGGGAAAAATCACATGCTTTCCAGTGCTGGATCTTTGCTGTAGAATGACAGCAACATGACATTGATTTTATTAACTCTCTAATGAAGTCCTTAGATAGAATTGCCACAATTTTAAAGCACAGCATGATAGTTATTCTTTACAAGTGGACAAGCACTATCCTACACCAATATTTCTATAAACAACACATCAGGGAAAAAATGAAAATGCATATGTGGAAGGTGACCAAGGAGATCCTCATAATGTTGAATAGTATGTTGAATGTTGAATGTTGTAAGAGCATGCCTAAATGAATAGTTATGATTAGATAGTGTCATAGTATCTTTGTGAGAACACTAGGGTGCTGGTCTCTATGGGCCCATTTAAATTTTAATAACTTTGAAATACCATATTCATTTTTTGCTCATCTCCTTTGTTTTTCTTTTCAAATTTTATTTTTGTCAAATAGCAGTTCATTATTCAGTACTTTTTTTTTTTTCTGGGCACTAATCCACTAATACTGATACTTTGAGGATCTATAAACTCATGAGTGGACTTCCCTGGTTACTCAGACAATAAAATCATCTTCCTGCAATACAGGAGACTGGGGATCAATCCCTGGGTCAGGAAGATCCCCTGGAGGAGGGCATGGCAAACCACTCCAGTATTCTTGCCTGGAGAATCCCATGGATAGAGAAGCCTGGGGAGCTACAGGTCATGGTGTCGCAAAGAGTCAGACATGACTGAGAGACTAACACTAATTCTAAAGAGTACAAATTGTATAAATGTATTACTTATGTAAAATATTTTCTTGATGGGATTAGTTTCCTTTTATCTTGATGGAGGCTCTGCATCTCAGTACTATTGGCATTTGAGGCCTGATTTCTATGAGAGACCCTCTGGTGCATTGTAGGATGCTAATATGCATACTAATAAGCTAGTAAGTAGGAGGCTAATAAGCCTTTTCCTGGCCTCTACCCACTAGATGCCAACAGCATCTTATCCCTCCCCCTGCCCATACCCATTCCAGCTATGACAGTCAAAAATGTCTCTAGGCATTGTCTAATGCCCCATTGTGGGAAATCATTCCTGTTTGTGAACCATTGTTCTCAGTTAATCTGCAAGTGAGTTATTCTGATTAACCAATTATTTGAGTTATTAGGCAATAACTACAATTCTTTTTATTCATTTTATAAATAATAGATGAAAGCTGGCTCTTTCAATTTCATTTTTCTTCTTATTTTTAAGGATAAAGTACTATACCTCCTTCATGATTTTAAGTATGACTTACATATATAAAATAGGTAAACAGTGGAGTGTGCTGAACTGAATTAGAATTAAGTACCAATAATATCCATAGCATAGAACCTAAGAAACATTGTTTACTTTTAATTGAATGAATTAAAATACATTAAAGATGATACCATTTCAGGCTATTTTTCCCCATTAATTGTTAAAATTTTGGGAAAAAAGGCTGGATTGACACAATGACAAAATATGGACATTGTCAGCTTGTCATTTTTCTTTCCCTTATATAAAAGGTATAAGGATGTAGAAGGAAGTTCAGCTTCATGAGGAGTCTAGTTGTTTTATTCTGCATAAATAATTCACCTTACAAGTGAATTATTGCGAATTATACAAGTGAATACACCTTGCAAATTATGTGTGAAATCTGAAACAATGTATCTAATTTACTACTTTTTACTCAGTCATTTGAGGTTATTTTTCCCCATACTTAAAAAATAATGAGATATGTATTTACAGAACGTACTCAATTGTATTAAAATGAAGTCAATATAAATTAATCCAAGATAATGGAAACAAAATGCAAATTTATGGTAGAAATAATACAAAATGAGGAAACCAGCTTGCATGAATATTTAAAGCACATGGAATCTATGCTAAACAGAAAAGAAAGGCATCGATTTCTTATATTGTTAGAGAAATTTACAGATTATTAAATTACTGTTTTAAGGCATTTTATTGGCATGACATAAGATTCCATATTTGTTTCATTTTTGAATATAGAAATTACTGTAGAAAATCTGGTAAAGTAGTTCAATTGAAAGCAATCTACTCATGGCAAAGCTACACAAATGTCTGTGTTGACCATGGGTAATAAATCCTAAGAACTCAGGATCTAGACTGAGTCAAATACAGTACACACTAACTCTAAGACAAGACACTTTTTTTTTTCTTTCAGCTAGATTTCTAGTGTGTGATTGCTTAAGCCTTCCTTTCATCACTTATTCTTTCTGTAACCTTGGGGAAGTTACTCAGTGTTCCTCAGTCTTTATTATCCTCTTTTGAGGTATGCATTGCTTCCTATTATTTTGTAAAGATTAAACAGAAGTAACAAGCAAGTACATAGTTTCATGCTCGGTGCCTAGAAAACATTTACTATATGAATTTATGTTATTACTTCAGAATGTCTTTTAGCTAAAGAAGATTTTTTGAGATAGGGCAAGTCTATATACAAGGACAAAAATTCCAAGGTTATCCTAACTCAGTGGACATTGAATTACTAGCCTATTTTTTCCCATCTGGCTTGGCCTATCATTCAGGGATGTAAAAGCATCCTTCATTTCCAGTCATATACCTTGATTCCCCAAGGAGATACAAGATCCTGTTGTTCTAAAGAATGAAATTTATTTCTTAAATGTCACATAGTGTGTTTGTACTTATATTAAGAAGTTACTATGTGCCAGACATTTTGCTAACCATGCTCTATCATTTGTAATAATATGATTACCTGTTTTATAGACTTGAAATTGAGGATAAATAAGATTAGGGGTTTTTGTTTGTTTGTTTTTGTATAAAACAGAAAGAAAAAAGTATAGTTGCAGCCAGAATTTTAGGATGTAATTGAAACTATGAAAACTTCCCTAACATACGGAGCCCCTTTGCCTATGCTATACCGGGTTTGGAAGCTCTAGAAACATAGAAACTATATTAGTACAAATCATAACCCCTCTTCCATAAAATCATTCAAAATATGAGTTCATCATTGATTTCTTTTCAATACCATTCTTATAAAAAGGAGACAATATTTATTTTAAAAGATTTAGAGATAGATTGCATGATACAAGCTTACTCCAAAACAAAAGTAAAATTCTGTATTTTTAATAATAGACTTTTTGGAAATTTTCATTTTCTTTTATTAAACACAAGGAAAAATACAAAATGGATGGTGTGAATTTTCAGTAAAGGTTGAATCTTCTACAGTTTACTGCTGCCTGTTTCAATGTCTTGATTAAAGACAATCTATTAGTTAAACTTCACGCTGAAGCAGTGTAATATTTAGGAGTGTCAATTTCCATTGGAAAAGCAGTGCTGATATTATAGTATTTTCCCATCTTCCTGAACTGTTTGTCAAGCTTCAGACTGAAGCTGCACACAGGCTCAGAAAGTGCTTATTTCCTAAGGGGAAAACACAGTTCCCAAGTACGTTTAAAAAAAATAGGCTATAGTTTTTCCTTATACCTCCCCCTTACGTCTTTCGCTTGTGTCCAATAGAGAGCCACTGAAACGGCACCCAGATTGATCCTTGTTTATATAACCTAGACCACAGCTCGGGAACACACATCCCTTAAGCTCAGCCTTGCCACTGCCTGCTGCTCCGCCTGCGTCGGTATTGTGTTAATTGGGTGAGGTCAGCCAGCTCTCTCTCTCTCTCCAGACTTTCATTATCCCCGAGGAGAAGAACCGTTCTAATGAATGATCCGCCATGTCTAAGGGCACTCATTTTCGAGACTTGTTAGCTTAATGCTTCTTTGCGATATGTAAGAACGGCATAAGAGAAACCATTTATATCACTAACCTCCAGACCAGCTTTGCAGAACAATCTTGGGAGTTCAGTTCTTAGCAGCTGACTTGCCCTCTCCCCAGTCATACTCGGGCATATTCTAATTAGTCACACTGCTTACTTTATTTTTATGGGTCTAAGGGAATTCTCCTTAACAAGATGCTAAAACAGTTTTAAAAAGGCTATCCTAAATACACAGATAAATTTAGAGAAATCATATAATTTTTAGGTAGAATTCTCTTTCCTTTTTATCATCAATAAAATAATAATATAAAGACTTTATAGGTATTGTATTAATTTGATTAATCCATGCATAAACTTACCTTTTGGCCTTGTATGCAGTGAGAATTCAATAAATATTGTTTTCTTTTGCTTGTTTTTAACGAAGGAATAGTTTTCTACATTTGTTTAACATGTGCTTAATGTTTAAGTGGAACCTCACACTTAAGCTCTCCACACTTAAGACAATGGACTTCTACCCCAGCCTTCTACCCTAACATGTCTCATTTTATTTACATGATGGGACAACAATGACAGTGGCGTTTGAGATTTTACCTTCTTCATTTCCTTAGTCACATCTGGCTGCTTGATCCATAGAGACTATTATTCTCCATATGACCTGACCCTCACTGGGATGCCAGCTAACCAGTGGGCTAGAGAGAGATAAGGCTGTACAACAGGATATTGCTTGGTTTTAATAAGGTTCACATATAACCCTTTCACTGTTATAGGAGAGTCTGGATTTCTTTTCATCTAGTCCAAAAATGTTACTTGCAGTTAAGCACCTAACAGCAGGCAGTGTCCTTTGAAGAAAGGGAAAAGAAAAGGTGAAGGTATTCAAAAGACTAATTAGATAACACTTGCCTAGTTCCTATTACTCTCTGGAGCAAAAAAAAAAAAAAAAAAAAAAAAAGGAAACTATATATAGTCTTAGAACTTTACTAAACTGAAACTAACAAGATATTTGCTTAGGCAACATACTAATTGTATTTTAAGTGAATCAGCCAATGGGCAGGAGGATGTTTATTTCCTCACCCCCTGCTATTTCTCATGCTTGACAAAGATTTTTTTTTTTTTTAACCTTTCAAATGTCTTCAGCAGGAGGTAAAAATAATGACGGTCCCTCTGAACAGTGAAGAGAGACTGGAGCTGTGAAGTTGGAGCCCTTCTACTTTGTAAAGTATCTTTCTTGAAATGGGTTTGGTGGAGGAATAGGAATCTTTATTCCTGTTAGAACGACAAAATGAAACTAGAGAAAGGCAGACAGAACACATGTGAGGGAAAGGCAATGAATGCCCTTTACAAAACTAGGAGAGAACTGGATTCCAACCAGGCGGGATGAAAGAGGGGCCAGGGAACATAGCCGTTCTTTCCGCTCTACACACGACCTCCACAACCGCGGACTAGCAAAGTCCAGCAGTTTGAAGTTCAGAGGTTTGGCAAAGAGTAATACTAAACAGAACTCAAGTGGACTAAGGAGAGAGCTTCACAACTAGTGCAGGGATCACTAGATGAAGGTAATTTACTTTGTGGCACTATTTTTGGAGAGCATTTTGACAATACTTATTAACCACTTTACTGCTAATTCTTTCTCAAGGTAATTCCATCTTTTGCAAGTTAGTACAAAGAAATAATTTAAAATATGAGAAGATATCTATAAGTGTTCATGGCAAGGCTATTTATAGCAATAATAAAAGTTTTTAAAATGTTCAGATGTCAACTATAAGGGTAGAGGTTATATAAATTAAATTATTTTTCTAGAATACTCTGCAGCCATTAAAATAAAATTGGAGATTAGATATGCAATTTTATTTCCCATATATTGCTTATTAAAATGTAATCTCGAATGTCCTAAGGTATGTATTATATATATGAACTAACTTCTGTTCATTTAGAATGTTACTAGCTATGTACTGTCTTTGAAAGAACTGAGACTATAGTCATCCAAATAATCTTCTGCAGAGTTTGAATTCCTTGTGGAATCCTTATTGAAAAAAGCTAGCTTTAATATACTACTTCCAAGTCACATTTTTTATAAGAATCTGAAGGATATCAAAAAGTTAGTTATTTGTTAATTTCCTTATTTATTAAACAAATATACAGAAACTGCTGCTGCTGCCAAGTCGCTTCAGTCGTGTCCGACTCTGTGCGACCCCATGGACTGCAGCCTACCAGGCTTCTCTGTCCATGGGATTCTCCAGGCAAGAACACTGGAGTGGGTTTCCATTTCCTTCTCCAATGCATGAAAGTGGAAAGTGAAAGTGAAGTCACTCAGTCGTGCCTGACTCTTAGCGACCCCTTGGACTGCAGCCCACCAGGCTCTTCCATCCATGGGATTTTTCGGGCAACAGTACTGGAGTGGGGTGCCATTGCCTTCTCCCATAAAGAAACTGATGTAGATGTAAACATGTGAAAGTTGCTCAGTCATGTCCAACTCTTTGCAACTCCATGGACTGTAGCCTACCAGGTGTTTCTGTCCATGTAATACTTCAGGCAAGAATACTGGAGTGAATAGTCATTCCCTTCTCCAAGGAATCTTCACAACCAAGGGATCAAATCAAAGTCTTCCACATTGCAGGTGGATTCTCAAATACACATATTTATAAAGATTAAGATGGGTTGGAGATGTAGTTTTCCCTTCTTGATATTATGACTTTTGCAACATAAACATCTATATGTTTCATGATTGACAAACTTTATAATATTTATCTTTAGTTTATTTTTCAATTCCATCATAGATTATTATCAGTTTTGAACCATTGTTTTGTCTGCTTCTTTGAACGAAATGGAGATAGGGAAGAAAGTGATAATAATAATTTAGATAATATTTATATGGGACAAATATAAATTCTAGTGGGTTTTGTCATGTATACATGGTCCCTGCATATACATTGGGATCTCTACCAGTTATCTGTTGGTATTTAAACTGAGAAATATGTCAATTAATATATGCAGGTAGTTAAAATTTCAAACGATTCTGTCTGGCCACTCATAGATATAGCTAAAACTTCTGTGTTAAGAAAAAGATTCTTCAAATGAAAGAAACAAACAAACAACAAAAAAAATACAACTGTTAGTTGTTTAATCATTTCAATGGCATCAGTATTATAATCTTCTATTTTTTAATAGAAATGAAAAGAGATCTTAACACTGAAAGTAAATATGTATGTTATAAAGACTCCATATTTACAGAAATATGTATGCTATAACACCACCATATTTAGAGATAAGCATGATGGTGTGATCACTGTCATAGAACCAGACATCCAGGAGTGTGAAGTCAAGTGGGCCTTAGAAGCATCACTACAAACAAAGCTAATGCAGGTGATGGAATTCCAGTTGAGCTACTTCAAATCATAAAAGATGATGCTGTGAAAGTGCTGCAGTCAATATGCCAACAAATTTGGAAAACTCAGCAGTTGCCACAGGACTGGAAAAGGTCTCTTTTCATTTCAATCCCAAAGAAGGGGAATGCCAAAGAATACGCAAACTACTGCATAATTGCACTCATCTCACATGCTAGCTGGAGAAGGCAATGGCACCCCACTCCAGTGCTCTTGCCTGGAAAATCCCATGGATGGAGGAGCTTGGTAGGCTGCAGCCCATGGAGTCGCTAAGAGTCAGACACGACTGAGCAACTTCACTTTCACTTTTCACATTCATGCATTGGAGAGGGAAATGGCAACCCACTCCAGTATTCTTGCCTGGAGAATCCCAGGGATGGGGGAGCCTGGTGGGCTGCCATCTATGGGGTCGCACAGAATCAGACACAACGGAAGCGACTTAGCAGCAGCAGCAGCAGCACATGCTAGCAAAGTAATGCTCAAAATTTTCCAAGCGAGACTTCAACAGTACATGAACCGTGAACTTCCAGATGTTTAAGCTGGATTTAGAAAAGGCAGAGGAACCAGAGATCAAACTGCCAACATCTGTTGTATAATAGAAAAAGCAAGAGATTCCAGAAAAACATCTACTTCTGCCTCACTGACTACACTAAAACCTTTGATAATGTGTATCACAACAAACTGGAAACTTCTTAAAGAGATGGGAATAACAGACCACCTTACCCGACTCCTGAGAAACCTGTATGCAGGTCATACAGTTAGAATTGGACATGGAAAAATGGACTGGTTCCAAATTGGGAAAGGAGTACATCAAGGCTGCATATTGTCACTCTGCTTGTTTAACTTCCATGCAGAGTACATCATGAGAAATGCCGGGCTGGATGAAGCTGAAGCTGAAATCAACTATATAAATAACCTCAGACATATAGATGACATCACTTTTATGGAAGAAAGTGAAGAAGAACTAAAGAGCCTCTTGATGACAGTGAAGAGGAGAGTGAAAAAGCTGGCTTAAAACTCAACATTCAAAACACTAAGATCATGACATCCGGTCCCATCACTTCATGGCAAGTAGATAGGGAAACAATGGGAACAGTGACAGACTGTTTTCTTAGGCTCCAAAATCACTGCAGATGGTGACTGTAGCCATGAAATTAAAAGACACTTGCTTCTTGGAAGAAAAGCTATGACAAACCTAGACAGAATATTAAAAAGCAGAGACATTACTTTCCAAACAAATGTCCGTCTAGTCAAAGCTATGATTTTTCCAGTGGTCATGTATGCATGTAAGAGTTACACCATAAAGAAGGCTGAACACCACAGGATTGATGCTTTTGAACTTTAGTGATGGAGAAGACTCTTGAGAGTCTCTTGGACTGCAAGGAGTCAAACCAGTCAATCCTAAAGGAAATCAGTCCTGGGTGTTCATTGGAAGGACTGATGCTGAAGGTGAAGCTCCAATACTTTGACCACCTGATGCAAAGAGCTACTCATTAGAAAAGACCCTGACGCTGGGAAAGACTGAAGGCAGGAAGAGAAGGGGACGGCAGAGGACAGAGGATGGGATGGCTGGATAGCATCACAGATTCAATGGGGCATGGGTTTGAGCAAGCTCTGGGAGCTGGTAAAGGACAGGGAAGCCTGGTGTGCTGCAGTCCATAGGGCTGCAAACAGTTGGACATGATTGAGCATCTGAACAACAAATTTACAGAAAAGAAAACTATATATATCACTCCAAGAGGAAAATAATAATTGATACTGGAATTAAAATTATATATAAATTTTCAAGCACAGAATGATAGAAAAATAACAAGAAAAGGAAGGAGATTTTCATATAGTTGCATAGATATAAATGCTAAAATCAGGATACAGTCATAGAATAAATGAAGGTTATATATTATACCTGTAATATAAAAGTTTTAAAAAACACAAAAGAACATATATTCAGCACTTAAAGATTTATACTCCCATACTCATAGCCATTCATTCTTTTTTATACTTATTTTATAATTGAAGGATAATTGCTCTACAGAATTTTGTTGTTTTCTATCAAACTGCAACGTGAATCAGCCATCAGTTCAGTTCAGTTCAGTTGCTCAGTTGTGTCCAACTCTTTGTGACCCCACGAACCACAGCATGCCAGGCCTCTATGTCCATCACCAACTGCCGGAGTCTACCCAAACCCATGTCCATTGAGTTGGTTATGCCATCCAACCATCTCATCCTCTGTCATCCCGTTCTCCTCCTGCCTTCAATCTTTCCCAGCATCAGAGTCTTTTCCAGTGAGTCAGTTCTTCGCATCAGGTGGCCAAAATATTGGAGTTTCAGCTTCAACATCAGTCCTTCCAATGAACACCCAGGACTGATCTCCTTTAGGATGGACTGGTTGGATCTACTTGCAGACCAAGGGACTCTCAAGGGTCTTTTCCAACACCACAGTTCAAAAGCATCAATTCTTCAGTGCTCAGCTTTCTTTATAGTTTTACTCTCACAACCATACATGACCACTGGAAAAACCATAGCCTTGACTAGACAGACCTTTGTTGGCAAAGTAATGTCTCTGATTTTGAATATGCTGTCTAGGTTGGTCATAATTTTCCTTCCAAGGAGTAAGTGTCTTTTAATTTCATGGCTGAAATCACCATCTGCAGTGATTTTGGAGCCACCCAAAATAAAGTCAGCCACTGTTTCCACTGTTTCCCTATCTATTTGCCATGAAGTGATGGGACTGGATGCCATGATTTTCGTTTTCTAAATGTCGAGCTATAGGCCAACTTTTTCACTCTCCTCTTTCACTTTCCTCAAGAGACTCTTTAGTTCTTCTTCACTTTCTGCTGTAAGGGTGGTATCATCTCCTTATCTAAGGTTATTGACATTTCTCCTGGAAATCTTGTTTCCAGCTTGTGTTTCTTCCAGCCCAGCACTTCTCATGATGTACTTTGCATATAAGTAAATAAACAGGGTGACAATATGCACCCTTGATGTACTCCTTTTCCTATTTGGAAAAAGTCTGTTGTTCCATGTCCAGTTCTATCTGTTACTTCCTGACCTGCATATAGGTTTCTCAAGAGGCAGATCAGGTAGTCTGGTATTCCCATCTCCTTCAGAATTTTCCACAGTTTATTGTGATCACACAGTCAAAGGCTTTGGCATAGTCAATCAAGCAGAAATAGATGTTTTTCTGGAACTCTCTTGCTTTTTCGATGATCCAGTAGATGTTGGCAATTTGATCTCTGGTTCCTCTGCCTTTTTTAAAACCAGCTTGAACATCTGGAAGTTCATGGTTCACGTATTGCTAAAGTCTGGCTTGGAGAATGTGAGATGAGTGCAATTGTGATTGGAATGAAAACTGACCTTTTCCAATCCTTTGGCCACTACCGAGTCTTCCAAATTTGCTGACATATTGAGTCCAGCACTGTCACAGCATCATCTTTTAGGATTTGAAATAGCTCAACTGGAATTCCATCACCTCCACTAGCTTTGATTGTAGTAATACTTCATAAGGCCCACTTGAGTTCACATTCCAAGATGTCTGGCTTTAGGTGAGTGTGAGTGATCACACTATCATGATTATCTGGGTCGTGAAGATCTTTTTTGTACAGTTCGTCTGTGTATTCTTGCCACCTCTTCTTAATACCTTCTGCTTCTGTTAGGTCCATATAATTTGTCCTTTATGAATCAACCATTGGTATACATACATCGCCTCCCTTTTGAACCTTCCTCCCATTTACCTCCCCATCTGAACCCTCTAGGTTGATACATAGCCCTTGTTTAAATTTCTTGAGCTATAGAGCAAATTCCCATTGGCTATCTACTTTACATATGGTAATGTAAGTTTCCATGATACTCTTTCCATACGTCTCACCCTCTCCTCCCCTCTCTCCATATCCATAAGTCTATTGTCTATGTATTTTTCTCCATTTGCTGCCCTGCTCTTCTTCTGGGACCACTCTAGTTCAAATATCGGTGCCTTTGACATTGTCCCAGAGGTCTCTGAGACTATCCTCAGTTCTTTTCATTCTTTTTAATTTATTCTGCTCTTCATAAGTTATTTCCACCATTTTATCTTCCAGTTCATGGATTTGTTCTTCTGCTTCAGCTATTCTGCTATTGATTCCTTCTAGAGTATTTTTAATTTCAGTAATTGTGTTGTTTCTCTCTGTTTATTCTTTAATTCTTCTAGGTCTTTGCTAATTGATTGTTGCATTTTTTCCATTCTGTTTTCAAGGTTTTTGATCATCTTTACTATCATTATTCTGAATTCTTTTTCAGGTAGTTTGCCTATTTCCTCTTCATTTATTTGGACTTCTGTGTTTCTAGTTTGTTCCTTCATTTGTGTAGTATTTCTCTGCCTTTTCATTATATTATTTTTAACTATCTCTGTTTGAAATCTCCTTTTCCTGGGCTTCAAAGTTGAATTCTTTCTTCCTTTTGGTTTCTGCCTTCCTAAGGTCAGTCCAGTGGTTTGTGTAAGCTTCATACATGGTGAGATTTGCACTGAGTTTTGTTGTTGCTGTTGTTATTATTATTGCTGCTGCTGTTGTTGTTTGTGTGTTTTTCCTCTGATGGGCAAGGCTGAGTGAGGTGGTAATCCTGTCTGCTGACGATTGGGTTTGTATTTTTGTTTTGTTTGTTGTTTAGATGAGGTGTCCTGCAGGGTGCTAGTGGTGGTTCAGTGATGCCGTGTCTTCTTTCAGGAGGTTTTCTTTGTGTGAGTTCTAAATATTTGATACTCCCTAGGGTTAGTTCTCTGGTAGTCTAGGTTCTTGGAGTCACTGCTTCCACCCCAATGGCTCAGGGCTTGATGTTGAATTTTGTGTGGTTCTATATATTCTTTTCTGCTGGTCAGGTACTCCTGTCCACTCACAGCTGGTGTTCTGCATGCACTTCTGTGTCTGAAGGTGTATTCCTCATGTATCTGTGGAGAGATGTACTCCACGTCCACCTACTCCTCCACCATCTTGTTAACTATTGCATATTTTTAATACAGTTCTCTCTCTCTTGAGATGTTCTCTCTGTTCTCTCTTTGCCTTCAATAAACTCTCCTGGAGGATTGGCAAGTCAGAATGGCATCAGGATTCTGGGCCTTAGAAGCCAGTGGACTCAGATTGGGGCTCCACAGTAGCACCTCACAGGTTGGTATTGCTGCCCTGGGAGCTTCTGAGCATTGGTTCTCATAGGAGTGAGACTTGAAGCCTGCACCACCATTCATTCTTAATAGCCCACAATCATCAACTGATGGATGGATAAACACATTGTGATACATTGAGGTAATGGAATACTGTTCAGCAATCAACAAGAACTAGCTGCTAGCTCAGTAACATGTATAGATACAAAAATCATTATACTAAGTGAAAGCAACCATGCTTATAGCCTACATATTGCATGATTTCTTTTAAAAGAATTTCTGGAGAAGACAACATTTAAGGACAAAAAGTAGATTCAGATCAGATCAGATCAGATCAGTCACTCAGTCGTGTCTGACTCTTTGCGACCCCATGAATTGCAGCACGCCAGGCCTCCCTGTCCATCACCAACTCCCTGAGTTCACCCAGACTCATGTCCATCTAGTCAGTGATGCCATCCAGCCATCTCATCCTCTGTCGTCCCCTTCTCCTCTTGCCCCCAATCCTTCCCAGCATCAGAGTCTTTTCCAATGAGTCAACTCTTTGCATGAGGTGGCCAAAGTACTGGAGTTTCAGCTTTAGCATCATTCATTCCAAAGAACACCCAGGACTGATCTCCTTTAGAATGGACTGGTTGGATCTCCTTGCAGTCCAAGGGACTCTCAAGAGTCTTCTCCAACACCACAGTTCAAAAGCATCAATTCTTCAGTGCTCAGCCTTCTTCACAGTCCAACTCTCACATCCATACATGACCACAGGAAAAACCATAGCCTTGACTAGACGAACCTTTGTTGGCAAAGTAATGTCTCTGCTTTTGAATATGCTATCTAGGTTGGTCATAACTTTCCTTCCAAGGAGTAAGCGTCTTACTGGATGCCAACGATGGGAGTTGTGGGAAAAAAGTGATTGAGAAGAGGCACTAGAGATATTTTCTGTGTGTGTATTAGTTGCTTAGTCATGTCCAACTCTTTGACACCCCATGGAATGTAGCCTGCTAGGCTCCTCTGTCCATGGAATTCTACAGGTAAGAATATAGGAGTGGGTGGCCATTTCCTTCTCTAGGTGATCTTCCCAACCCAGGGATTGAACCCAGGTCTCCTGAATTGAAGGTAGATTGTTACAGTCTGAGCCACCAGGGAAGCTCCTGGTGGGGACCTTTCTCAGAGAACTTTCTGTGGTTAATGGAAATGTCCTATGTCATGATTATGATTGTGCTTCCATGACTCTTTTTCAAAAAACTCATGGAATTATACACTTAAACATGCTAATGTTAAAAACATGCTGATGTTCTTTATATGTTAATTATAACTCAATAAACTAATTTAAAATAATCCATATATATAATTGATATAAAATAAAGAGAAACATACTAATGACTAAAACATTAGTTTTACAATTTAGAGCATTATTTAAATTCCTAAATGAATATAACATTTTCTTTTCTACTCCTCTACAGTAAGATTTATATTGTGTGATTAAACAACTATATCACTACATTTAGTTTCTTGGAAATAAAATAATTTAAAAATTATCATTTATCTTTTGAAAAATACAGAAATGAACTATTTAAGATGAATTTGTTGGACTAGCCTTATAAACTGTTTTAATAAGATTAATTAGCAGTATCCATTAAGCAGCTGACATTCAGGACTGTGTTAGCAGATATATAAAAGATACAAAGATTCAAGGACCATCTACATTAAGTAGCAAAGTTAAAATATCAGAAATGACTCTTATGCAGTGGAATATGTAATAAGAATTAGACAAGAGAAGGAAACTTGTTTATAGGGACTTAGGAAATCTGACGGAGAAGGCAATGGCACCCCTCTCCAGTACTCCTGCCTGGAAAATCCCATGGATGGAGGAGCCTGGTAGGCTGCAGTCCATGGGGTCGCTGAGGGTCAGACACGAATTGAATGACTTCACTTTCACTTTTTACTTTCATGCATTGGAGAAGGAAATGGCAACCCACTCCAGTGTTCTTGCCTGCAGAATCCCAGGGACAGGGGAGCCTGGTGGGCTGCCATCATGGGGTCACACAGAGTAGGACACGACTGAAGTGACTTAGCAGCAGCAGCAGAAGGAAATCTGACAAGAGAGTGGGAACAGAGAAGGGTGCATCCTTTCTTACTTAGTTGGCCAGAAGAAGATAAAGTGAAGGGTGTATATGACCCACAAAGGTAAAAACATTTACTTGTTGTTGTTTTTCAGTCAGTAAGTCATATCTGACTCTGTGACCCCATGGATTGCAGCATGCCAAGCTTCGCTATTCTTCAAAAATATTTACTATGTGATCACTAATTGAAAAAGTCTGCTAACCTTTGATCAGGAAAAATTAAAGTTTGATAATATAATGCTTATTTAAGTAAGCTAAATGCAATATAAGTAGGAAAATTTCTCAGAGTAGGAAGTAAAAAAACTGGACTATGGCATTGTTGAGTCTATTATTTTCTGTGATAATCAATTTTCATTTTAAAGTGAGCAACTGATATTCACTTTCCTTGGCTTTTCTTTCTTGAATTAATGTGGTTGTTATCTGCTTCTCTCAAAGATCTATCATACTATTTAATTACTTAAGAAGAAGTTTAGGAAAACTAATACCAATATCTTATAAAATTTTATATTAGATCAGAGCTCTTTTTATTCCCATTTTTCAAGGGTTGAAACTGAGGCTAGGATAAGTTTTATTTTTGTAAATTAATCTCTTTATTTTAATTGGAGGCTAATTACTTTACAATATTGTAGTGGTTTTTGCCATGCATTGACATAAATCAGCCATGGTGTACATGTGTCTCCCATCCTGAACCCCGCTCCCACCTCCCTCCCTATCCCATCCCTCAGGGTTGTCCCATTGACCGGCCCTGAGTGCCCTGTCTCATGCATCGAACCTAGACAAATTTTATTTCTCTAAAACAACATTTTAGTAATGGTATAGTCAAGATCCCCACTCAACTACATGACTCCAGGTTGTGTGTGTTCCTTTTTATCATTTTCATTACTGAATGACAGTCAATGGGGAAATATTGTTTCTTTGGTATATCAAAGCATATGAGAGGAAAGAAGTATTAAGAATTTTGGAAAATATGATGGCTTTTAATTTAGAAGCTCAGCAATTCAATCTAACTTGGCTGCATTTTACCACATTAATTTGACATGTTCAACTGCCTTGCCCAAATCAGATGAAAGTGGTGATTTATATCAGCACAACATGAAAACACTAGTTATTTCAAGGAACATAATAATCAAAGAAATGAGCATCTGACTCACTGTTTCCTGCCTTTTTCTGTGTGGAGTATCTCATAAAGAGGGGGGAAAATGGACAGTTTTAAAGGAGCTGGTATTTGGTAAAATATAATTAAACAATCAAAAATAATGAATTAAACTTGAGTCAATATATAAAAATTTCAAACAAATAAGAGAAAAAGCAGGTCACTGCAATGTCCTAAATCTTTTCCTACTCTGTCTAAATATTTTCAAACAAGCTTCATGTTGAGGTGCTTGCTTTGTGATATTTAACTTTCTATGTATATATTTTGTCAGATAGAGTTAAAAAAATACTCCAAAACACATTGAATTTTCCTTTCCAGTGACATCTAGAGAACACACTACAACAGAGTGAACGATAAAAACATGTATTTTTAAAAACTGATTTGTAAAGATTTTAAAGGAATGTCAAAATGAATTTTTTTATAAGTGCCAAGTTCAGAAACTATCAAGCAGCCAGTTAAATCTGTTATTACAAATGTTTCTCTGCTAAGTGGCAGTCTGGATGGAATGAAGGTTGGGGAAAAATGGATACAAGCATATGTATGGCTGAATCTCTTCACTGTTCACCTGAAACTAGCACAACATAGTTCATGAACTCTACTCCAGTACAAAATAAAAAGTTTAATTAAAAAATGTTTCTCTGACTAGCAGAGTTTGGGTATAAATAGTCTTTTTCTGTATAATTTAAGGGTATATAAATTATATTTTATTATTTATTTTACATAGGAAAGCATACATAATAAAAAAAAAATACATGAGTCCTATATTTCTCTATTTCATTTAATATGCTTCCATTATCACACATCTTTTCTGGATTCTAAATAATTGTTGAGATACAAACTTGACCATTCAATTATTCTGTTTGGTAAAAATATGAAATTTTCTACATTTGTGCTATTTGTTTTCATATATTGTTTCTAAGTGAAGTTGCCCAGTTGTGTCTGACTCTTTGCAACCCCATGGACTGTAGCCTACCAGGCTCCTCCATCCATGGGATTTTCCAGGCAAGAATAGTGATTTTAATAGTGCTGAGTATTCACCTCAGCAAACTACCACTCAAACTACCGCACAATTGCACTCATCTCACATGCTGGTAAAGTAATGTTCAAAATTCTCCAAGCCAGGCTTTAGCAATACATGAACCGTGAACTTCCTGATGTTCAAGCTGGTTTTAAAAAAGGAAGAGGAACAGAGATCAAATTGCCAACATCCGCTGGATCATCGAAAAAGCAAGAGAGTTCCAGAAAAACATCTATTTCTGCTTTATTGACTATACCAAAGCCTTTGACTGTGTGGATCACAATAAACTGTGGAAAATTCTGAAAGAGATGGGAATACCGGACCACCTGACCTGCTTCTTGAGAAACCTATATGCAGGTCAGGAAGCAACAGTTAGAACTGGACATGGAACAACAGACTGGTTCCAAATAGGAAAAGGAGTATGTCAAGGCTGTATACTGTCACCCTGCTTATTTAACTTCTATGCAGACTACATCATGAGAAACCCTGGACTGGAAGAAGCACAAGCTGGAATCAAGATTGCCGGGAGAAATATCAGTAACCTCAGATATGCAGATGACACCACCCTTATGGCAGAAAGTGAAGAGGAACTAAAAAGCCTCTTGATGAAAGTGAAAGTGGAGAGTGAAAAAGTTGGCTTAAAGCTCAACATTCATAAAACGAAGATCATGCCATCCGGCCCCATAACTTCATGGGAAATAGATGGGGAAACAGTGAAAACAGTGTCAGACTTTATTTTTGGGGGCTCCAAAATTACTGCAGATGGTGACTGCAGCCATGAAATTAAAAGACACTTACTCCTTGGAAGGAAAGTTATGACCAACCTTGATAGCATATTCAAAAGCAGAGACATTACTTTGCCAACAAAGGTCTGTCTAATCAAGGCTATGGTTTTTCCAGTAGTCATGTATATGGATGTGAGAGTTGGACTGTGAAGAAAGCTGAGCGCCAAAGAATTGATGCTTTTGAACTGCAGTGTTGGAAAAGACTCTTGAGAGTCCCTTGGACTGCAAGGAGATCCAACCAGTGCATTCTCAAGGGGATCAGTCCTGGGTGTCTTTGGAAGGAATGATGCTAAAGCTGAAACTCCAGTACTTTGGCCACCTCTTTCGAAGAGCTGACTCATTGGAAAAGACTCTGATGCTGGGAGGGATTGGGGGCAGGAGGAGAAGGGGATGACAGAGGATGAGATGGCTGGATGGCATCACTGACTCGATGGATGTGAGTCTGGGTGAACTCCGGGAGTTGGTGATGGACAGGGAGGCCTGGCGTGCTGCTATTCATGGGGTCACAAAGAGTCGGACACAACTGAGTGACTGAACTGAACTGAACTGATGATCATTTTGCAATTTATTCAAATATCAAATCATTATATTGTACACTACAAGCTAATATAATGTATGTCAATTATACCTCAATATATAGAGACAGAGAGCAATTAGCAAAGCTATCTAGTGAACTTTCACTTCACTGACCAATGACTTTGCTTCATTTTTTCTTTCAAGGATTACTTTTCCATGTCTAACCCTCAGATTCACATTTTCAAGTGTTACTCATCTTCTAGTTGCCTTGTTGTCAGCTTGATATCAGCAAATACCTGCAAACTGGTAATTAATGTTAGCAGATAATGATTTAAAGTGTCATTGCTCTCACAAGTATTTTCATTATAAGAGGATTCTTGAAGACAGATTCACAAGACAATATCGAATTTAATGCTTACTATCCTCCAAATCAGAGAAGGCAATGGCACCCCACTCCAGTACTCTTGCCTGGAAAATCCCATGGACAGAGGAGCCTGGTAGGCTGCAGTCCATGGGGTCACTAAGAGTCAGACATGACTGAGCGACCTCACTTTCATTTTCACTTTCATACATTGGAGAAGGAAATGGCAACCCACTCCAGTGTTCTTGCCTGGAGAATCCCAGGGACAGGGGAGCCTGGTGGGCTGCTGTCTATGGGTTCGCACAGAGTCGGACACGACTGAAGCAACTTAGCAACAGCAGCAGCAGCATCCTCCAAATATTTGGCTAATTGCTTTACACAAACTATCTCTTAATTCTCACAATGATCTTGTGAGGTAGTTTGTATTATCCTTCTTTACAGGTAAGATAACTGAACTCATTTCACATGTTTGCAAAGTAATGCTCAATATTCTCCAAGCCAGGCTTCAACAGTACATGAACGGAGAATTTCCATATTATTCAAGCTGCATTTTAAAAAGGAGAGAAATGAGAGATCAAATTGCCAACATCTGTTGGATCACAGAAAAAGCAAGAGAATTCCAGGAAAACATCTACTTCTGATTAATTGACTATGCTAAAGCTTTTGACTGTGTGATTCACAACAAACTGTGGAAAATTCTTAAAGAGATGGGGATACCAGACCACCTTACCTGCCTCCTGAGAAATCTGTATGCAAGTCAAGAAGCAAAAGTTAGGACAAAACATGGAACAGACTGACTCCAAATTGGGAAAGGAGTACATCAAGGCTGTATATTGTCACCCTGCTTATTTAACTTATATGCAGAGTACATCATGAGAAATGCTGGGCTGGATGAAGCACAAGCTGGAATCAAGATTGCTGGGAGAAATATAAATAACCTCAGATATGCAGATGACATCATCCTTATGGCAGAAAGTGAAGAAGAACTAAAGAGCCTCTTGATGAGGGTGAAGGAGGAGAGTGAAAAAGTTAGCTTACAACTCAACATCGAAAAAACTAAGATCATGGTATCCGGGTCAATCACTTCATGGCAAATAGATGGGAAACAGTGACAGACTTTGCTTTCTTGGGCCCAAAATCACTGCAGATGGTGACTGAAGCCATGAAATTAAAAGACACTTGCTCCTTGGAAGGAAAGCTATGACAAACCTAGACAGCATATTAAAAAGCAGACACATTACTTTGCCGACAGAGGTCTGTATAGTCAAAGCTATGGTTTTTCCAGTTGTCATATATGGATGTGCCAGTTGGACCATAAAGAAAGTTGAGAGCCAAAGAATTGATGCTTTTGAACTGTGGTGTTGGAGAAGACTCTTGAGAGTTCCTTGGACTGCAAGAAGATCAAATAAGTCAATCCCAAAGGAAATAAATCCTGAATATTCATTGGAAGGACTGATGATGAACCTCCAATACTTCAACCACCTGATGCAAAGAGCTGGCTCATTAGAAAAGACCCTGATGCTGGGAAAGATTGAAGGCAGGAGGAGAAGGGAATTACAGAGGAAGAGATGGTTGGATGGCATCACTGACTCAATGGACTGGGTTTGTTCAAACTCTGGGAGATGGTGAAAGACAGGGAAGCCTGTTTCACTGAAGTCCATGGGGTAGCAAAGAGATATGACTGAGGGCCTGAACAACAACAAGGTTTAATTTAACAAGACAATAGCAAGTGTCAGAGTCAGGTTGGGAATCCTGGGTGTCTGAGTCCAAATCATAGGTGAATGACTCTGATACAGTATAGCTCTTGGAAAGAGGAGACTACCTAGTATTCCTTTATCACCCTGTTTAGATGGTCACCTACTTGTATTCTCTTGATTTGTTTACTTTTACAACATCTGGTTCCATAGTGACTTTAAGGCTGGTATATATTCATCTTCAATTAGTTCAGGTCAAACTATCTTTGTTGTTGTTGTTCAGTCACCAGGTCGTGTCTGACTCTTTGTGATCCCATGGACAGCAGCATGCCAGGCCTCCCTGTCCACCACAGTCTTCCAGAGTTTGCCCAAATTCATATCCATTGAATTGGCAATGCCATCCAACCATCTCATCTTGTCATAATTCTTTTATTTCCTTAGTACTATATGTCTTTGCTGAAGCTTAATAGCTCGGACACAAGTTCTAAAGGCCTCCTTTGCTCGGTCCTAATTAAAACTTCACAAAAGAGAAATTGCAGGGCTAGAGGAAATTCAGGGAGTAGCATCTGGAAGAAAACCATGTCCTTTAGTCATGCAGCATCCTTTGAGGTTTGAGTACTTTTCTGAAATGGATAAAGTATGTATTAGAGAGTTTACAATGAGAGTGTTAAAGGGACAATGAACTGCATTTTGCTCCTGTGTTGCTTGTATGCCAGGTCTTAAGCATTGCTATAACTTCTAATTTATACATTCGGCTATAGTCTATGATGGTTCAAAACATATATGCAGAAATAAAATGTTAGTCTGTAAACCATTATGTAATGCCATTAATCCAGTTTTCTTGGCTATAATATAACCGAGCATTATATTTTATTCTCCTTCACTTTAAGATTCAGGTTACACTCAGCACTGTGTTACCAATGGGTGCCATGGAGTCCCCATAATTCTGTGATTGGAGGAGGGACAATAGGGGGATGTATTGGTTTGGAGAGCATGTTTGGGGGAACTGGACCTGTTTCTATATTTTTGAATTTTTAGGGAGACAGATATATCAGACTGGACATTTATTTTGCCTGGGACTCAGTCACACATAATTTTACAAGATCACCAAGGCAAACAATACTAGGTCACCTCATGCGAAGAGTTGACTCATTGGAAAAGACTCTGATGCTGGGAGGGATTGGGGGCAGGAGGAGAAGGGGATGACAGAGGATGAAATGGCTGGATGGCATCACTGACTCGATGGACGTGAGTCTGAGTGAACTCTGGGAGTTGGTGATGGACAGGGAGTCCTGGCGTGCTGCGATTCATGGGGTCGCAAAGAGTCGGACACGACTGAGCGACTGAACTGAACTGAACTGAAAGTTAGGATAAGCTAAGGGTCCAGGCAGTAGAATAAAAAGAAAATGATAACATTTTTTGGAAATAAATATTAATTATTATGTTTTTTTATCTGGATGCAGGTGGATATTTCTTCTACTTTAAATCAACTTTATTGGGACTTGGCTTGCATCTTCTAAGGTCTTTTCACACCTGTCTCAGGATCTACTGGGTTTCCCAGGAGGTGCTAGTGGTGAAGAACCTGCCTGCCAATGCAGGAGACATAAGAGATGTGGGTTTGATCTCCGGGTTGGGAAGATCCCTGGAGGAGGGCAAAGCAACCCAATCCAGTATTCTTGCCTGGAGAATCCCAGGGATAGGGGAGACTGGTAGGCTGCAGTTCATAGGGTCACAAAGAGTCTGACACGACTGAAGTGACTTAGTATGCACGTACTACATCTCTTGAGGATATAAGCTCCTCTCTTTTAAAGGCATTAAGCCTCTGGTGTTTCAGGGCATATAGAAGGTGCATTAAACTTTGATTATTCTAGCTTTTGCAAGTTTAAAACTACAACAATGCAATCTTTAAATAGTCAATAAATCTTTTTCATCCAAGCAGTTAATTCTTACAAACATTTGGAGTTAAAAAATGTGAACTATAGGTATTTTTAATTTCAATGTGATCTGTTGCAACTTGTGCCACATAAATACACAAATTCTGTCAGTAATTCAAAGTTATTTAAACCAGTTGGTATCACAGAAACAGAACAGCTATTTTTTGCTTGTTATATTGGGTTTTTCCCCCATGACGTTTACTATACAAAGAGAAATCATGCTGCTCACACTGTAAACACTCTTGCTGAGAGCTTCCAATCAATCTCATAATCAATCCTGAGACAACTATGCTGATTATGCCTAAAATTATAGTCTCCTGCCCAGACCCCTTTCCTAGACTTCAGACTTATACATGCAGTTTTCTGTACTATCTCAGTTCAGTTCAGTTCAGTTCAGTTGCTCAGTCATGTTTGGCTCTTTGCGACCTCATGAATCGCAGCACACCAGGCCTCCCTGTCCATCACCAACTCCCCGAGTTCACTCAGACTCACATCCATCGAGTCAGTGATGCCATCCAGCCATCTCATCCTCTGTCGTCCCCTTCTCCTCCTGCCCCCAATCCCTCCCAGCATCAGAGTCTTTTCCAATGAGTCAGCTCTTCGCATGAGGTGGCCAAAGTACTGGAGTTTCAGCTTCAGCATCATTCCTTCCAAAGAACACCCAGGGCTGATCTCCTTTAGAATGGTCTGGTTGGATCTCCTTGCAGTCCAAGGGACTCTCAAGAGTCTTCTCCAACACCATAGTTCAAAAGCATCAATTCTTCGGCACTCAGCTTTCTTCACAGTACAACTCTCACATCCATACATGACTACTAGAAAAACCATAGCCTTGGCTAGACGGACCTTTGTTGGCAATGTCTCTGCTTTTGAATATGCTATCTAGGTAGGTCTAACTTTCCTTCCAAGGAGTAAGCGTCTTTTAATTTCATGGCTGCAGTCACCATCTGCAGTGATTTTGGAGCCCCCCCCCCAAAAAAAAAAAACAAAGTCTGACACTGTTTCTACTGTTTCCCCATCTATTTCCCATGAACTGATGGGACCGGATGCCACGATCTTCGTTTTCTGAATGTTGAGCTTTAAGCCAACTTTTTCACTCTCCACTTTCACTTTCACCAAGAGGCTTTTTAGTTCCTCTTCACTTTCTGCCATAATGGTGGTGTCATCTGCCTATCTGAGGTTATTGATATTTCTCCTGGCAATCTTGATTCCAGCTTGTGCTTCTTGGCCCAGCGTTTCTCATGATGTACTCTGTATATAAGTTAAATAAGCAGGGTGTCCTTTTCCTATTTGGAATCAGTCTGTTGTTCCATGTCCAGTTCTAACTGTTGTTTCCTGACTTGCATATAGGTTTCTCAAGAGGCAGGTCAGGTGGTCTGGTATTCCCATCTCTTTCAGAATTTTCCACAGTTGATTGTGATCCACACAGTCAAAGATATGGCATAGTCAATAAAGCAGAAATAGATGTTTTTCTGGAACTCTCTTGCTTTTTCCATGATCCAGTAGATGTTGGCAATTTTGTCTCTGGTTCCTCTGCATTTTCTAAAACCAGCTTGAACATCAGGAAGTTCACGGTTCATGTATTGCTGAAGCCTGGCTTGGAGAATTTTGAGCATTACTTAACTAGCGTGTGAGTGCAATTGTGTGGTACTTTGAGCATTCTTTGGCATTCCCTTTCTTTGGGATTGGAATTAAAACTGACCTTTTGCAGTCCTGTGGCCACTGCTGAGTTTTTCAAGTTTGCTGGCATATTGAGTGCAGCACTTTCACAGCATCATCTTTCAGGATTTGAAATAGCTCAACTGGAATTCTATCACCTCCACTAGTTTTGTTTGTAACGATGCTTTCTAAGGCCCACTTGACTTCACATTCCAGGATGTCTGGCTCTAGGTGAGTGATCACACCATTGTGATTATCTTGGTCATAAAGATCTTTTTTGTACAGTTCTTCTGTGTATTCTTGCCACCTCTTAATATCTTCTGCTTCTGTTAGGTCCATATCATTTCTGTCCTTTATCGAGCCCATTTTGCATGAAATGTTCCCTTGATATCTCTAATTTTCTTGAAGAGCTCTCTAGTCTTTCCCATTCTGTTGTTTTCCTCTATTTCTTTGCATTGATCACTGAAGAAGGCTCCGTACTATCTACAGGTACATAATTCTTCACATATCCATGACTCAACTAAACTTATTCTGTTCTAAACCAATTTTATATCTTAGCCATAACACTAAGTTCTTTTTCTACCTCAAATTCTGTTTGATTAGTGAATGAATGATTGAATCAATTAATCTCCAGAAGCAATCATATAAAATAAAAATTATTTTAAATAGGCATATTAAGATTTTACATATTATTTCTAAAATAATAGAAATAAAATACATAATTTTAAATTGAGAAGGAAATATTCATTTAAAAACTTCTGTTAATTAAAAAAAAGTCTGAAAAAGTAAAATGAGGGTAAATAAATCATATAAAAAGGATAGTACTTAGGAAAAAATGAGGTGGTATAAATAAAAAAGGCTGTTCATTAATTAAAAGATAATATATACTCAATAAGCATTTGATGAATGAAACAGTAAGTACAATATGTGATATTATAAAATAAGAATTTTGAGAGGTTAATGAGTCCATTTTTTTTTAAAAGAAGTCTTATTTCTGTTTATGGTATAAAGTATATATATATTATATATATATATATATATATATATATATATATATATATATATATAAATCTATTTAGTTTGCTTTACCCAGAATATATATTATATGGCATAAAATATACCAGAGACTGAAATCCTGGTTCCATCATTTACTAAGGATGAGAGCTTAAGTGTTTTGCTTAATCCTTCTAAAGTTTCGTTAGGTGCCTCATCTCTACAATAGGGATGACAAATAATCGCTAACTCGCAGATAATTTGCAAGGATTATGCTGGCTGTGCTGTGTTTAGTCACTCAGTCATGTCCAACTCTTTGCCACCCCATGGACTGTAGTCTGCCAGGCTTCTCTGTTCATGGGATTCTCCAGGCAAGAATAGTGGAGTGGGTACCTTATCCCTTCTCCAGGGCATCTTCCCAATCCAGGAATCAAACCAGGCTCTCCTGCATTGCAGGCAGATTCTTTACCAGCTGAGCTACCAGGGAAGCCCTTGCAAGGATTTTATGGTTCAACAAATATGAAACTATGATTGTATATTGTAAAATGTTGCATTCTTGATATATTTTTAACTGCAATCTAGGAGATGTACAAGAATCTTAATTTCCACTTTGATATAAGTGTGGAAGCTTCTGAGATAATACTTCTGCACAAAATAGTACTAAAACATATTTAAAGTTAAATAATAATTACTGATTTGCTATTTAAAAGTCTGTGGTAATAACATATAAACCTTTAAGTAATTCTATGCTTGGTCATAGATTTTATGAGGCTTATTTTTACATTTTCAGAGAGCTTTTTTAAAATAGTAAAATCCTGAATTTCAAAATTTCTAAATGACAGAAATTGCGTGGGATTTTCCACACGAGAGTACTGGAGTGGGTTGCCATTGCCTTCTCCAATAAGAAAATGGATTTGATGGCTATTTCTGAATATTATTTAATCTTTGATGCATAAAATGTTTATAATTTCATATAGTTATCACTAAATTTTAGTACTTGCTAAACTTTGAAATAATAATCATATTTGAATACTATTATTTGAAATAATATTTGAATGTGACATTAGGTGACCCAAATATCTATCATAAGTAAGAGTTGATTATTATAAACTGATAGCAGGAGCCTGATAAAAACTTTTTAAAGCCCTATGAAACTCTCATTAGAATCGGGACATTTATTCAGTTATTAAACATGCATTTAATGAATACTTACTTTTCTACTTTTTCATATACTTACAAGTGTCAGGTATTGCACTAAGTATTAGAGATACAAATATGAGGTAGAAGGTTTTGCACCATTAAGGAACATATAATCTACTAGGGGAAATTAAAATATTAGGAAATATTTACTTACAACACTTTACTTCATTTAAATTTTTGATAAAATAATAAACCAATTAAGCGACTTCACTTTCACTTTTCACTTTCATGCATTGGAGAAGGAAATGGCAAGCCACTCCAGGGTTCTTTCCTGCAGAATCCCAGGGACGGGAGCCTGGTGGACTGCCGTCTATGGGGTCGCACAGAGTCGGACACGACTGAAGTGACTTAGCAGCAGCAGTAGTAAGGAAATGGCAGCAGCAGCAGCAGTAAAATAAGAGTGGGGAACAAAAGATATTCAAGCATCAGTTAACTAGGTATGCTGTGATGACCTATTAGATTGGCCAACCATTCCATAACATTTTATGGAAAAACCTAAACGAACATTTGGCCAACCCAATATGTAACTATTTCAACTTGACAGAAATGTGGGGTTGAGATTCTAGTATGGATCAGGTTATTTATTCATTTCAGAGTGCATAATCTCATCCCACCAAAACAAAGGCCGTTGTTGAGGCCTTTGCTAACAGGTGCCAGACCAGGAAAGCAATCACAAGGTCTTTCTCATTGAGTAGCCCTGGCTTATTCTTTCTACGCTCGCCCTTCCTCTACAGCAAGAATTTTTTGACTTGACCTCCCCAAGACAATTTCAAAGTTGTCTTTCTAATTGATAAAACAATGCATTAAGATTAATCCACTATTTCACAGTATGATTGTGACCTAAATTTAAAAATCCAATCAGGTTACAGTTTTTATTTTTATTTTATATTTATTTTATTCTTCCATATTGATGATATGAATCATGTTCACTTATCTCTTCTTCAATTCACATCATTATAAGAGAAAGGTGAATGGTAAGAAATTTTTCTTACTACACATCTGTTCTATTTTTCTTTGTTCTTAGGATTTCTTTCTCAGTTTCTGATAGTTATATATGGGCTAAAAACCTTGGCCAGTTTTATTTATTTATGAATATTATGCATGTACTCACTCAACAAATGTTTTGAGCCTATACTCCATGCCAGTCATTGTTCTAGACATGAGGCTCAGCACTGAACAAAAACTACAAAAATTCTGCCCTCATGGGATTTATATTCTATTTCAAGAGGACAGGGAATAAGCAAGTAAGTAAATTTCTACCATGTATGGAAAGCGATGATCATTGTAGAGAAAAAGAAAACAGAGAAAGAGGAAAGGAATTGTGGGGGTTCATATCAAAATAGGAAAATTAGAAAAACTTTCAACAAGCATGTAAGTTTTGAAGGAAGATTTGAATGCGAAGTAGTGAGCCATTCAAATGGCAAGCATAAGAGGAATCAGGCATTGAAAATAGCAACTGGAAAGACTTTGAGGCAAGACTATACCTAGTTCCTGTGGAATATCAGAGAAACTAATATAACTATATATGAAAAAGCAAAAAAGAGAATAGTAGATAAGGTCAGAGAGATTATATGGCATCAAATGCTGAGGATTGTCCAAGTTATTTTCAGTCAGTCATTTCAGACACTCAGTCATGTTCGACTCTTTGTGACCTCGTGGATTGTAGCAAGCCAGGCCTCCTTGTCCATCACCAACTCCCGGAATTTACTCAAACTCATGTCCTTTGAGTTGATGATGACATCCAACCATATCATCCTCTGTCATCGCCTTCTCCTCCCACCTTCAATCTTTCCCAGCATCAGGGTCTTTACAAATGAGTAAGTTCTTCACATAAGGTGGCCAAAGTATTGGAGTTTCGGCTTCAGCATCAGTCCTTCCAATGAATATTCAGGACTGATTTCCTTTAGGATGGACTGGTTTGATCTCCTTGCAGTCCAAGGTGTTCTCAAGAGTCTTCTCCACCACAGTTTAAAAGCATCAGTTGTTCAGTGCTCAGCTTTCTTTATAGTCCATCTCTTGCATCCATATATGACTACTGAAAAAAACATACCTTTGACTAGATGGACCTTTGTTGTAAAATAATATTTCTGCTTTCTAATAGTCTTTCTAGGTTGGTCACAGCTTTTCTTCCAAGGAGCAAGCGTCTTAATTTCATGGCTGCAGTCACCATCTGCAGTGATTTTGGAGTCCAAAACAATGAGCTGGAGTAGTGGCTACATGGTGCCAGAGCGACTGTGAGGAAATACCCCATGTCCAAAGGCAGAGAAGCCCCAGAAATACAGTAGGCACTGAAGCAGCAGCTGTGCTGCACTGGAGCAACTTTGCAGAGATACCTCATGCCCAAGGGCAAAGGAGAAGCCCCAGAAAGATGGTAGGAGGGATGAAATTGCATTTAGAATCAAACCCCCATACCAGCCAGAGATGCTCAGAAGGCTCAAACAAACCTTGTGTGTACCAGGGCGCAGAGACCCCACAGAGACTGAGACAGAACTGTGTTTGAGTGTGTCTTGTGGAGGTATGGGTCAGCAGTGGACTGCTGCAGAGGCAGGGGCTCTGGGTGCAGCAGACTTGGTTATGGCATAAGCCATACTCCTCTTGGAGGAAGTCGTCATTAACCCCACCACAGAGCCACCAGAACTTACACAGGACTGGGAAACAGACTCTTGGAGGGCACAAACAGAAATTTGTGTGCACCAGGACCCAGGAGAAAGGAGCAGTGACCCCACAAGAGACTGACCCATACATGCCCATGAGTGTCCAGGAGTCTCCTACGGAAGCGTGGTGTGGTGGTGGCCTGCTTCAGGGTTGGAGGCACTGAGTGTAGCAGTTCCTGCATGGGACCTTATGAAGGAGGTCACCATTATCTTCATTACCTCCACCATAGTTTTGGCCCCAGGTCAAATAACAAGGAGAAAACATAGCCCTGCCCATCAAGAGAAAATTGGATTAAAGATTTACTGAGCATGGCCCTGCCCATCAGAACAAGGCCTAGTTTCCCCCTCAGTAAGTCTCTCCCATCAGGAAGCTTCCATAAGCCTCTTATCCTTCTCCATCAGAAGGCAGAGAAAATGAAAACCACAGTCACAGAAAACTAACCAATCTGATCGCGTGGACCATAGCCTTGTCTAATTCAAGCTATTGTCAGTAAGGACTTGAGCACTGACTGTGAATGAGATGGTATATTAGTCTGCCTAGGGTGCCATTACAAAATGTCATAGACTGGCTGGCTTAAACAATAGTAAATGATACTGAGGCTGAAAGTCTGAGATCAGGGTTTCAGCTTAGTTGGTTTCTGCTGAAAGGTCTCTGACTGGCAGATGGCCACATTCTCACTAAATTGTCACATTATGGAAAGAAAGAGCAAGCTCTCTGATGTCTCTTCTTATAGGGGCACTAATTCCATCAAGGGGGTCCTACCCTCAAGGTCCCTCTATACACCTAATTACTTCCCAAAGGAACCATCTCCAAACACTGGGGCTTCATATGAACTTAAGGGTAACTCAATTCAATCTTTAGCAGACAGGAAGTCTTTGGAGTGTTTCGGACAGAGAGGTGACATGATAAAAACTATAAGGCTATGGATTTTCCAGTGGTCATGTATGGATATGAGAGTTGGACCATAAAGAAATCTGAGTGCCAAAGAATTGATGCTTTGGAACTGTGGTGTTGGAGAAGACTCTTGAGAGTCCCTTGGACTGCAAGGAGATCCAGCCAGTCCATTCTAAAGGAAATCAGTCCTGAATATTCATTGGAAAGACTGATGTTGAAGCTGAAACTCCAGTACTTTGGCCACCTGATGCAAAGAGCTGACTCATTAGAAAAGACCCTGATGCTGGGAAAGATTGAGGGAAGGAGGAGCAGGGGATGACAGAGGATGAGATGGTTGGATGGCACCACCGACTCAATGGACATGGGTTTGGGTGAACTGCGGGAGTTGGTGATGGACAGGGAGGCCTGGTGTGCTACAGTTCATGCGGTCGCAAAGAGTCAGACACGACTGAGCAACTGAACTGAACTGAAGGTCACTCTTAGCTACCATGTTAAGAACAGATTTTAAAAAGATAAAGGCAAAAATAATAGAGAACCATTAAAAGGCTACTGTAATAACTCAGGTAGGTGATAATTATGCCTTATACTAGAGAACTGGCATGGAAGGTATGAGAAATTGTTAGGTTTCAGATAAAATTTATAGTAGGGCCAATAAAATTGCTGACAATTTTTATGTGAGATGTGAAGGAAAGTAAAAAAAAAAAAAATGTCTCAAACACTGATGAATTGCAAGGAATGGAATTGTCATTAATTTAGGGAGAAAATATCTCATATTTGGGGAAGATATAACCAGGAGTTCAATGTTACTCATGGGTAAGTTTGCAGTGCCTATTAGCCATGCAAATGGGAATGCTGAGTAGTCAGTTAGATGTACAACCAGATTCCTGATTGGAGACATACATTTGGGAGATGTCAGTATTTAAAGAGTATTGTGGGGTGAAATATCAGGGACTGAGGGTATATTAAAGAAAGAAGTTCAAAACCTGACTCGTGAGTGGCTGTAAGATTATGAGTTTGAGGAGATGGGGCAAAATCAACACAGGGGATTACAAAGTAAGGTAAGAAGAAAACTAGTGTGTGCAGAACTCTGCAAGAAAGTGTTTTATAAAAGAAGGAGTTCCCAATATGAGGACTGAAAATAACATTGTAATGTTAAAAAATGTCATAAACTGAGGTAAATCCATACAATGGAATACTATTCCGCAATATGGAATAACATACCGACAAATATGGACACACCTTAGAAACATTAAGTGCACACACACAGAGACTGCACATTGTATAATTTCACTAAAATAAAATTTTTAGGAAAGGTAAAAATGTAGAGACAGAAAGTAGATCAGTGATGGCATGAGGACATGGGTGGAAATGCCCGTGTGAAATAATGGACGTTCTAAACTCGGGCTGTGGTGAGAGTGGCACAATTGTGTTAAACATACAGAAGCTCACTGAACTGTACACTTAAAGCAGGTGAGTATACTGGGGTAGAAATTGGCTCTCAATAAATCTATTAAAAAGTTAGAGAAAGACAGAGAAAGAGGGCAGAAAGAAAGAAAGAGACAAAGAGACAGCATCAGAGTTGAACTGGATAATGCACATACAAAGCCTCTGAAGAGTTTGCTATGGAGAGGAGTGGAAAAAAATGAGGTGGTAGCTGAAAAAGGAGAGGTTTGCTTTGTATTGTTTTGACCCAGAAGAAAGTAAACAATCTCTGGTGAAAATTTAGAAGAGCAGAACAGAGAATTACTTAAGCAATTTATTTAAGTAGATAAATAAGGATGGATTACAGTACAAAGGTTGAGGGATGGACCTTAGAAGCTCAGCAGTACATCTATACTAAAGAAGAGAGGTTAGAATATGAAACAAATGTTAATGAGTGTGTAATTTGGTGATGAAGGCTTGTATAAGTTATCTTCTAATTGCTTTTCTTTTCACAATGAAATGGTTATCAGCTGAAAGTGAGGATGGGAGAAAAATTGAATGATTGGAGACACACTGAAGTTTTGACAAAATTACAGTGAGAGGGCTAGGTTTGTTTTTTTCCCCTCGATTTCTGGTCAGCATAAGTGTACTTGAGATTCATAGTTTGGATTTTAAATTTAGACTGTGTGCATGAGTGCTAAGTCACTTCAATTGTGTCTGACTCTGAAACCCTATGGACTGTAGCCCACCAGGGAATCTGTCCATGGGATTTTCTAGGCAAGAACATTGGAGTGAGTTGCCATGCCCTCTTCCAGGGGATCTTCTCAAGCCAAAGATCCAAACCACATCTCTATGTCTCCTGCATTGGCAGGCAGGTTCTTTACCACTAGCACCACCTGGGAAGCCCCAAAATTTAGACTAATGTGCCTAACTATTTTTATAGTGTCATATATACATACATATGTATATACATATGTATTGGCTATACTGTGCGGCTTGTGGGATCTGAGTACTCAACTGACCAGGGATCGAACCTGTTCCCTTGGCAATGAAAGGGTGGAATCCTAACCACAGGACTGTGAGGGAATTCCCTTTATAGTCATATAAAGTTGAGTAGTTTCAGGTTGAAGAATGGGTTTACATTGGGATTAGGATTTTGTTGAGTGTTGTGAGGCAAAAGAAGGTTGAAGTAATTAAGGTTGTAAGCAAGAAAAATGATAATGATTGAAGGAGAAAAATGAGACTCAAAGAATGGGAACAAAGGTGAAAAGGAGGTAATATCAACAATTTGCAGATTTCAATGAGGTTGAAGGGTTCCCGAAATCAAGGAAGCAGTGAACAGAAAATGTACAAATTCTCAGTTGCTCAGCCAAGTCCAACTCTTCATGGCTCCATGGCTTGTAGCCTTCCAGGCTCCTCGGCTTGTAGCCTTCTAGGCTCCTCTTGCACATGGAATTTTCCAGGCAAGAATACTGGAGAGGCATGCCATTTCCTCTACTGGAGTAGGGTACTGTTTCCTACTCCAGGAGATCTTCCTGATCCAGGGACCAAACTTGAGTCCCCTGTGTCTTCTGCGTTGGCAGGCAGATTCTTTACCGCTAGTGCTACCTTAACTGGAAGCCCAGTTAAGAAACCATAGCTGCTGATAATAGCAGATGAAGTGCCTGAGAATGATTGTAAACCAAGACCACTGGAATGGCAAAAAGAATACAAAATGAAAAGGAGTAAGCTGGGAGTGTGTAAATGACAGCAACGAAGATTTACAGAGTCTAAACTGAAAATTTAAAAACAGAGGGGTCTTTTTTTTTTATAAGGAGAATAGGGAATGTGCAATAAGGAGAAAGGAGAATATGTGTTCCAGTCTCACTTTGAATGGCGCATAAACAATCTGACAGAATAAACAGACATAACTTTAAAGGGCGGCAGTGGAAGCCATGTATTTGCGGGATGTGCAAGTTTCAGTTGGAACCAGAATATAATTGACATGCTTAAAAAAAACTAGAGATATATTATAGGATTTGGCTAATCAAGGGATAAATGACCAACTTGTAAGTGTTAGACATTGGCCTGGAAGCTGAGCTACTGTAGTTATTTCGGGTCATGCATGTGTCCCCCCAAATTCTGTCATGTTAACACTGATGTTTGAATAAGTCATTTCATATAACACTTCAACATGTGTACCTAGTAGAATATAACCTCCTCTACAAATTTAAATTATCTAATAAGTCTAATATTTCTTATGACACATATATTGTCATATACAATAACAAATAAGCCAGCTTTATTCTTGTTGATCTCAAAGATTACAGTTTTATTTATTTAATCAATTATTCATATGTATTCTTATCTTATGATTGTCATGTATACAATTCATTATACTGTTTTTTCCCATTATAAACCTTCTGTATATAGTTTTATCTGCCAATTGGAAAATTTGTTTATGTGTAATCTTACTGTTTTGCTTCTTGAATCATTCTCTCTCATTTCATTTTTTAACATATGTTTCAACAGCCCTACAACATAGATTGTATCTCAGAGAAAATCTTGCTTTTTCCCCATGGGAGTCACTGCATATTGCTAATCCCTGTAAAGTTGCTGATGAACACATTCATCCTCTGCAGTCTGTTGCCTCTTCCCCTCCCCTCCTTTCCCTAGCCCCGCTCCATCTTCACCTCCTTTATTATCTCTAACACTTATTTATCTAATACTTCTCTTCAGACTAAATATAATAACCCAACATTAAACATAACATATTAATTTCATAGGATTCTCTTAAGCCTACTAAAATCCATTTTTAAAAAGGTAAAACACATGTAGGTAAGACTGGATATCTTTTCTGTAAAGTTCACAAACTACTCACAAAAGGATTGGAACAACTGAATTGACATATTGGAATGAAGTTGGTATAACTTAGAAATTATTCCTCACAGTAATTATTATCTTAGTTTCAAAGTAAAATATTTTCAAAAATATTTTCCTGTTGAAACTTAGTTTACTTTTCTTTCAATTAAAAAGAAAATTAGGGTCTGATAGAGATGAGGAACTTTAAAAAAACTGATTTGAGGTCTTATTGTAAAGCATGATAAAGATTATCTATGATAGAACAAAATTGGGCCCCAATACTATACTAGTAATGCAACCTAGAGACAAGTTTGGTTTTCACTCTAAACAAAAAAAGAAAAATTGATTGAGGTACCAGGATCTTGAATTCTGTTTCCACTTGTTAACTAAAATCTTCATTATTTCTCAAGTAGAAATAGACATTTGATTCTCTTTCTCTTTAATTGATGCTGGCCTTTCTTAAATTGCATTATAGGAAAACTTTACTGAGTTGCAAAGAAGTACTCACTTCAAACTATAGAACTTAAACAAAATGGATATAATTATCTGTGAGTTGGAGAGAGGGGAAATAATCTGAGCACAGTTGACTATTCTGTTACTTCAAACCCTGAGAAATACTTACCTACTATTATAACTTTTACAAACAAGAACTCAGGTAGTCAGAAAATAACAAGGAAATCATAGCTGTATGAAACTCAAGAAATATTTCTTAACATTTTTTGTTCCAGTGTGAAAAATTACCCCATAAACAACCCAGTTTCCAGCTTATCTTCTGAAACAAGAGGCACATTGATGTTCAGTTAACTCAGCTCTGACATTGCCAACAATTTTGAAAAGTTTCTAACTCTCTCAGCTTATCACTTTCCCTGTGCTCCAGGTAGTATATTCCTCCCTGGTGGCAGGCAGAGAGAGACATCCATAACCAGGATGATCCACACTCAGGCCATAAAACAGTCTTATCAGAGGAGCTCAGTCTCCTGTCCTGTGGCATTTAGAGAATATGGTCTTTAATTACCCACCTGGTGCCCTGATACACATCGAGAAAACCACCCACATGTCACCTGAATGTTCCCCAGTCAACACCCTATCTAAAGGAACGAGCATACAGGAGGAGAGGAGCAGCGATAGGAAAGGGAGACAACTTACCTGGCGAGTGAGGTGGCGGCGAGCATAGGAGGACGACCCCTTGGCCTTCCCGCACGGACACCGCGCTTCTCGTCCGGCCACTAAAGTTCCCCAGATCTGCCAACATAATACAGCGTTCAGATGCGAGGCAAGAAGGAGCTTAAAGAATTACTGCTCTTGTAACTTGTCCTTACTTTTCTATCATTATCTAAGCAAGGTTTCTTTTTCTTTGTCGAGCAGTGAAAGGAGAGTTTTAACAATAAATCTCCACCATCCAATTTTAAATATCATGCTTTTCAGACTATGTGTGCATTCCTAATTTCTATGTATAGTGCATACAAATTGCCAATGTAGGGATAAATTAAACAATAGCTTTATAACACATTGAATAATTACTGTATTTCTTTATAATAGCTTTTACATATTACTTTTTCTACTACCAATCAAAGCCACTCATGCATATTAAGAACAGAAATCGTTGGGGTTGTCTGGTGCCCAAACTGCTTCCTAATCATCTGTCATGCTAAAAATGGTATGTAAAACCAAGGATGAATTTGCCAAATTAGAGGGACTTGTGCACTCAAGCAAAATATAATGAAGATATAAGGACCCCTTTTCTATAAATGTGAGTGAAAATGTCATATTACTTTCATTTTATGTAAGCCTGGGATGGTGTGTACAAATTAATTATACTCATCCATTTTGATTATTCTAGCAATATTATAGTTATTGAAATACTAACTTGAATGTATGAAGGACTAATGCATTGATTGAGTTTCAATTGTCTTCCCTTAAATTTTCTTGCATTTGCACAATTTAAAAACATTGTCCTAAAAATAAAGTGATCTTAAAAAAGAATGGTATGCATTATTTATATTTCTTTTATTTTTTATTAATCTATTCATAGCTCAGTACATTTGTACCTTCCTTTTTTCTTAGGCTTGGTTGATTAAATAAATGAGTTTTAGAATAGTTTCTTGGAAATGATAGGAGCCCAATATTTTTGTAAATAAACATTGTCTTAGAATTCCCATCTTGTAAAATCTTGTTTCCCTGGTGAGAAATGCTTCTTGAAAATGTTCTGCCTTTCCTATCACTATCAATTATAAAGGAGATTAAAAAAAAAACAACTTGTAATCATTTCATGCTAAAGTAGTATTATTTCCTAACAATACAATGTAGACCTTCAAATTTAATGTTTGTTAATCTGATGAATGATGAAGGTAAGCAGTCAAGAAAATATACTGAATGGATATGAAAGAGATAAATCATCAACTTTAATATTCTAAGAGAAATTCTATAAATTACATTTTTGAGAGATGGCTTACAATTTAAAATTTGCTGAATTTACAATCCAACCTTTTAAAATACATTCAAAACCATGAAGGACTAGTAAACAGTCAAAGCATAATGAATAAATAGGAAGGAATTCATTACTGAGGAAAGTGTTTTGGATTTTACATACATGCTGCATTTCATTGTAAATAGTCAAATATATAATAGTTACTATAAATAAGTAAAGTGGTAAAACAAAAAGGAAAATGTATTCTACTACTTTTTTTTGGTTTGAAAAGCTACACACTAACTTCTAATAAAAATCAGCTTCCTTAACTTTCAAATGTACATAATGTATGGCTTTAAACTCATTTTCACTGGCACTTAAAGATAGAAGCTGTCTTTCTTGTTTTCCCCAACAACTCCCCTCAATCTGAAAACAAAGCATGACAAGGTTTCTCAACTAACTTCCTTTGACTGCTCTTACAAACACAACACAGTGAGCAATGGGGTTGTAATATCTCTTTAGAGATTATATGGTTTCATTTTCCTCTTTTCATCCTCATTGAATTTATAAATTCTGGAAAGCTATTTGGATATCAATTTATTCTAACTAAATATCTTAAATGTTTTCTTAAAAGTATATATATTTAGCTTCTAATACATTTACTACAAGTTTTTATTGTGTTCATTATGACTTTTCAAATCAACATATTATAGTTAAAATATTTTAATGGCAAACAATCCCAAATGAATGCCTATTTCTCATAAATTGAAATATGGGTATGGCCTAGAAATTAGACACAGAAAAGAAATAACTATGACCTGATTTGTGTTTTGAGATCTCAATGACCCAAAGGATAATATCAGCCCTAACTGCTTTATTTTGTATCACCTGTTAATACAGGTACAATTCAACTGTTTCTCCTGGAATTGTCTTTGTGTTATTGCTTCCTAGGAGCTATAGCATCAGCAGTACATATCATATAAGAAACGAATTGCCAGTCCAGGTTTGATGCAGGATACAGGATGCTTGGGTCTGGTGCACTGGGATGACCCACAGGGATGGTACGGGGAGGGAGGTGGGAGGAGAGTTCAGGATGGGGAACACGTGTACACCCATGGTGGATTCATGTTGATGTATGGCAAAACCAATACAATATTGTAAAGTAAATAATAATAATAATAAATAAATGATAAATGGTTAAAAAATAAATGGATTTTTTTCAATTGTGAATAGATTATTTTTGTCTCATAAAGACATATGCAAAAATACTAAAGAAAAGCCTGCACTTTGATGGAGAGTGTGCTTTTTTCATTTAAATCCTTCCTCCTAGAATAAAAAACTGTAAAACTCGATTATTTTTAATATAAAAGTAGTCCTTGTTTCAGGCAAGATTCTGGTTGATCTGAGACCAAATTGATGTGAAAAAAATTCTTAATTGGAGCAGGAATGGCAACTAGAGAGAATAGTCTGACTAAAAATACTGCTGGTTGTTAAGAGAAAGCAGTTACTTTGCAGGTGCCCATCAGAGAACTTAGTTAGAATAAGCATTCTATATATCAAAAAGAGAAATGCAAAAAAAAAAAAAGAAGAAGAATTTGTATGGATGAAGCTTTGATTATTTTATTGTCACTTACAGCAGGTTTGATCCCTGCATCAGGCAGATCCCCTGGAGAAGGGAATGGCAACTGACTCTTGTACTCTTGCCTGGAGAATCCCATGAACAGAGGAGCCTGGTGGGCTATGGTCCATAGGGTCACAAAGAGTTGGACATGACTGAAGTGACTTAGCATGCACTCATGGGAAGTAAAAAAAAAAAGTCTGTTTCCATGTTCTATTTTGATCTTTAAGGTGAAAAATGAGTAAAAGTAAAAATTTTACTACAAGAACTCTAAAATTCAGGTTCAAATTATAAACTGAAATATGTTTATATCTGGACTTATTATAAAACACATGGACTAAAAGACAAGTAATCTGGAGGAGAAAGTTTGTAATAAAGAATCACAAGACCTCAGGTTTTATTTTTTTCTGAGACCTTTTTTCCAAGTCCAGAAACTCATGCAGAGTTTGATAATGGAGTTTTAACTAGAACTGCAGCTTACAGGATTATACCTGTCCAATCAATTCATACAATTAATGATAGGGCTGAGAGTCACATGTGACAGGCTATAAGGTTGAAATGTGTGATTGGAAGCATATTGACCACAAATAAGACAAATCATTTCCTTAATTCATTTAACAGGTGTTTTTTCAGTGTAAGCTGTATACCAAAATCTATATTAGGTACTGATAATACAGAAAATCTGTAAAGGAAGACCGTGGATATATAAACTAATTGTACAATTGAACTAATCAAGGCAAATTGGAAGTGGTCAAACAGAAGATGACAAGAATGAACATCTACATTTTAGGAATCAGTGGTATAATGGACTGGAATGGATGAATTTAATTCAGATGATTATATCTACTACTGTGATCAAGAATCCCTAAAAAGAAGTGGAGTAGCCCTCATAGTCACCAGAAGAGTCCAAAATGCAGTACTTGGGTGCAACCTCAAAAATGACAGAATGATCTCTGTTTGTTTCCAAGGCAAGCTATTCAATATCACAGTAATCCAAGTCTATGCCCCAACCAGTAATGCTGAAGAAGCTGAAGTTGAGCAGTTCTATGAAGACCTACAAGACCTTCTAGAATTAACATGCAAAAAAGATGTCCTTTTCATTATAGTGGACTGGAATGCAAAAGTAGGAAGTCACAAGATATCTGGAGTTCCAGGCAATTTTGGTATTGGAGGACAAAATGAAGCAGGGCAAAGGCTAATGGAGTTTTGCCAAGAAAATGCACTGCTCAAAGCAAACACCCTCTACAAACAAGACAAGAGAAGACTACATATGGACATCACCAGATGGTCAACACAGAAATCAGACTGATTATATTCTTTTTTTCTAAAGATAGAGAAACTGTGTACAGTCAGCAAAAGCAAGACCAAGAGTTGATTGTGGCTCAGATCATGAGCTCCTTATTGCCAAATTCAGACTTAAATTGAAGAAAGGTGGGAAAGCCACTAGACCATCCAGGAATGACCTAAATCAAATCCCTTACAATTATATAGTGGAAGTGACAGATAGATTCAAGGGATTAGCTGGGATACAGTGCTTGAAGAACTAAGGATGGAGGTTTGTAACATTGTAAAGGAGGCCGTGATCAAAACCATCCCCAAGAAAAAGGACTGTAAGAAGGTAAAATGGTTGTCTGAGAAGGCCTTACAAATAGCTGAGAAAAGAAGAGAGGTGAAAAGAAAAGGAGAAAAGGTAAGATATATCCACATTGAATGAAGAGTTCCAAAGAATAGTAATGAGAGATAAGATAGCCTTCTTAAGTGATCAATGCAAAGAAATAGAGGAAAATAATAGAGTGGGAAAGACTAGAGATCTCTTCAAGAAAATTAGAGATACAAAGGGAATATTTCATGCTAAGATGGACACAATAAAGGGCAGAAATTATACGGACCTACAAAAAGCAGACACTATTAAGAAGGGGTAGCAAGAATATACAGAAGAACTATACAAAAAGATCTTAATGACCTAGATAACCAGGATGTTGTGATCACTCATCCAGAGCCAGACATCCTGGAGTGTGAAGTCAAGTGGGCCTTAGGAAGCATCACTACAGACAAAGATAGTGGAGGTGATGGAATTCCAGCTGAGATATTCGAAATCCTAAAAGATGATGCTGTGAAAATGCTGCACTGAATATGCCAGCAAATTTGGAAAACTTGTGGTCACAGGACTGGAAAAGGTCAGTTTTCATTCCAATCCCAAGGAAAGGCAATGCCAAAAAGTGCTCAAACTACTGCACAATTGGAATCATCTCATCTCACATGCTAGCAAAGTAATGCTCAAAATTCTCCAAGCCAGGCTTCAACAGTACATGAACCATGAACTTTCAGATGTTCAAGCTGGATTAAGAAAAGGCAGAGGAACCAGAGATCAAATTGCCAACATCTGTTGGAGCATCGAAAAAGCAAGAGAGTTCCAGAAAATCATCTACTTCTATTTTACGAACTATGCCAAAGACTTTGACATTGTGGATCACCACAAACTGTGGAAAATTCTTAAAGACATAGGAATACCAGACCACCTGACCTGCCTCCTGAGAAATCGGTATGCAGGTCAAGAAGCAACAGCTAGAATGTGACATGGAACAACAGACTGGTTCCAAATAGGGAAAGGAGTACATCGAGGCTGTATATTGCCAACCTGCTTATTTAACTTATATGCAGAGTACATCATGTGAAATGCTAGGCTGGATGAAGCACAAGCAGGAATCAAGGTTGCCAGAAGAAATATCAATAACCTCAGTTATGCAGATAATATCACCCATATGGAAGAAAGCAAAGAGTAAATAGAGAGCCTCTTGATGAAACTGAAAAAGGAGAGTGAAAAAGCTGGCCTAGGACTCAACATTCAAAAGACTAAGATCATGGCAACCAGTCCCAAAACTTCATGCCAAATAGATGGAGAAACAATGGAAACAGTGACAGGCTTTATTTCTTTGGGCTCCAAAATCACTGCCAATGGTCATTGCAGCCATAAAATTAAAAGACACTTGCTCCTTGGAAGAAAAGCTATAACCAATCTATCAGTTCAGTTCAGTACAGTAGCTCAGTCGTGTCCGATTCTTTGCAACCCCATGAATCGCAGCACGCCAGGCCTCCCTGTCCATCACCAAATCCCGGAGTTCACTCAGACTCACGTCCACCGAGTCAGTGATGCCATCCAGCCATCTCATCCTCTGTCGTCCCCTTCTCCTCCTGCCCCCAATCCCTCCCAGCATCAGAGTCTTTTCCAATGAGTCAACTCTTCCCATGAGGTGGCCAAAGTACTGGAGTTTCAGCTTTAGCATCATTCCTTCCAAAGAAATCCCAGGGCTGATCTCCTTCAGAATGGACTGGTTGGATCTCCTTGCAGTCCAAGGGACTCTCAAGAGTCTTCTCCAACACCACAGTTCAAAAGCATCAATTCTTCAGTGCTCAGCCTTCTTCACAGTCCAACTCTCACATCCATACATGACCACAGGAAAAACCATAGCCTTGACTAGACGGACTTTTGTTGGCAAAGTAATGTCTCTGCTTTTGAATATGCTATCTAGGTTGATCATAACTTTCCTTCCAAGGAGTGACCATCTTTTAATTTCATGGCTGCAGTCACCATCTTCAGTAATTTTGGAGCCCCCAAAAATAAAGTCTGACACTGTTTTCCCGTATATTTCCCATGAGGTAATGGGACCAGAGGCCATGATCTTCGTTTTCTGAATGTTGAGCTTTAAGCCAACTTTTTCACTCTCCTCTTTCACTTTCATCAAGAGGCTTTTTAGTTCCTCTTCATTTTCTGCCATAAGGGTGATGTCATCTGCATATCTGAGGTTATTGATATTTCTCCCAGCAATCTTGATTCCAGCTTGTGTTTCTTCCAGTCCAGCCTTTCTCATGATGTACTCTGCATATAAGTTAAATAAGCAGGGTAACAATATACAGCCTTGATGTATTCCTTTTCCTATTTGGATCCAGTCTGTTGTTCCATGTCCAGTTCTAACTGTTGCTTCCTGACCTCGGACATGGGGTAACTCCTCTTGGCCATGCTTAATGCGCTGGTGGCAGCTGCCCGGCTGATACACCTATGTGCAGGGAAGGAATGGAGATGTAGGCAGACTTGTGGATACAGTGGGAGAAGGAGAAGGTGAGATGGATGAACTGAGAAAGTAACATTGACTTATATAAAGAATCATGTGTAAGAGACAACTAGTTGGAAGCTTTTATATAATATAAGGATCTCAACCTGGTACTCAGTCATCACTGACCTAGAAGAGTGGGATGGAAAGGTAGAGGCTCAAGAGAGTGGAGATATATATATATATATATATATATATATATATAGTTATTACTGATTTGAGTCTTGTACGGCAAAAATCAACATGATATTGCAAAGCAAATATCCTCTAATTAAAAAAAAAAAGAATAGATGGATAATAATTTCAATAGCTATTAGCATACCTACTCTAAAACCAAAAGCTGGTTCTTTGAAAGGATAAATAAAATTGACAAACCATTAGCCAGACTCATCAAGAAACAAAGGGAGAAAAATCAAATCAATAAAATTAGAAACAAAAATGGAGAGATCACAAAAGACAACACAGAAATACAAAGGATCATAAGAGACTACTATCAACAATTATATACCAATAAAATGGACAACGTGGAAGAAATGGACAAATTCTTAGAAAAATACAACTTTCCAAAACTCGACCAGGAAGAAATAGAAAATCTTAACAGACCCATCACAAGCACGGAAATTGAAACTGTAATCAAAAATCTTCCAGCAAACAAAAGCCCAGGTCCAGATGGCTTCACAGCTGAATTCTACCAAAAATTTAGAGAAGAGCTAACACTTATCCTGCTCAAACTCTTCCAGAAAATTACAGAGGAAGGTAAACTTCCAAACTCATCTATGAGGCCACCATCATCCTAATACCAAAACCTGACAAAGATCCCACAAAAAAAGAAAACTACAGGCCAATATCACTGATGAACATAGATGCAAAAATCCTTAACAAAATTCTAGCAATCAGAATCCAACAACACATTAAAAAGATCATACACCATGACCAAGTGGGCTTTATCCCAGGGATGCAAGGATTCTTCAATATCCGCAAATCAATCAATGTAATACACCACATTAACAAATTGAAAAATAAAAACCATATGATTATCTCAATAGATGCAGAGAAAGCCTTTGACAAAATTCTACATCCATTTATGATCAAAATTCTCCAGAAAGCAGGAATAGAAGGAACATACCTCAACATAATCAAATCTATATATGACAAACCCACAGCAAACATTATCCTCAATGGTGAAAAATTGAAAGCATTTCCTCTAAAGTCAGGAACAAGACAAGGGTGCCCACTTTCACCATTACTATTCAACATAGTTTTAGAAGTTTTGGCCACAGCAATCAGAGCAGAAAAAGAAATAAAAGGAATCCAAATTGGAAAAGAAGAAGTAAAACTCTCACTATTTGCAGATGACATGATCCTCTACATAGAAAACCCTAAAGACTCCACCAGAAAATTACTAGAACTAATCAATGATTATAGTAAATTTGCAGGATATAAACTCAACACACAGAAATCACTTGCATTCCTATACACTAATAATGAGAAAACAGAAAGAGAAATTAAGGAAACAATTCCGTTCACCATTGCAATGGAAAGAATAAAATACTTAGGAATATATCTACCTAAAGAAACTAAAGACCTATATATAGAAAACTATAAAACACTGGTGAAAGAAATCAAAGAGGACACTAATAGATGGAGAAATATACCATGGTCATGGATTGGAAGAATCAATACAGTGAAAATGAGTATACTACCCAAAGCAATTTATGGATTCAATGCAATCCCTATCAAGCTACCAACAGCATTCTTCACAGAGCTAGAACAAATAATTTCACAATTTGTATGGAAAAACAAAAAACCTCGAATAGCAAAAGCGATCTTGAGAAAGAAGAATGGAACTGGAGGAATCAACCTACCTGACTTCAGGCTCTACTACAAAGCCACAGTTATCAAGACAGTATGGTACTGGCACAAAGACAGAAATATAGATCAATGGAACAAAATAGAAAGCCCAGAGATAAATCCACGCACATATGGACACCTTATCTTTGACAAAGGAGGCAAGAATATACAATGGATTAAAGACAATCTCTTTAACAAGTGGTGCTGGGAAATCTGGTCAACCACTTGTAAAAGAATGAAACTAGGACACCTTCTAACACCATACACAAAAATAAACTCAAAATGGATTAAAGATCTAAACGTAAGACCAGAAACTATAAAACTCATAGAGGAGAACATAGGCAAAACACTCTCCGACATACATCACAGCAGGATCCTCTATGACCCACCTCCCAGAATATTGGAAATAAAAGCAAAAATAAACAAATGGGACCTAATTAACCTTAAAAGCTTCTGCACATCAAAGGAAACTATTAGCAAGGTGAAAAGACAGCCTTCAGAATGGGAGAAAATAATAGCAAATGAAGCAACTGACAAACAACTAATCTCAAAAATATACAAGCAACTCCTACAGCTCAACTCCAGAAAAATAAATGACCTAATCAAAAAATGGGCCAAAGAACTAAATAGACATTTCTCCAAAGAAGACATACAGATGGCTAACAAACACATGAAAAGATGCTCAATATCACTCATTATCAGAGAAATGCAAATCAAAACCACTATGAGGTACCATTTCACACCAGTCAGAATGGCTGTGTCCAAAAGTCTACAAATAACAAATGCTGGAGAGGGTGTGGAGAAAAGGAAACCCTCTTACACTGTTGGTGGGAATGCAAACTAGTACAGCCACTATGGAGAACAGTGTGGAGATTCCTTAAAAAACTGGAAATAGAACTGCCTTATGATCCAGCAATCCCACTGCTGGGCATACACACTGAAGAAACCAGAAGGGAAAGAGACACGTGTACCCCAATGTTCATCGCAGCACTGTTTATAGTAGCCAGGACATGGAAGCAACCTAGATGTCCATCAGCAGATGAATGGATAAGAAAGCAGTGGTACATATACACAATGGAGTATTACTCAGCCATTAAAAAGAATACATTTGAAACAGTTCTAATGAGGTGGATGGAACTGGAGCCTATTATACAGAGTGAAGTAAGCCAGAAGGAAAAACACCAATACAGTATACTAACGCATGTATATGGAATTTAGAAAGATGGTAACAATAACCCTGTGTACGAGACAGCAAAAGAGACAGATGTACAGAAAAGTCTTATGGACTCTGTGGGAGAGGGAGAGGGTGGGAAGATTTGGGAGAATGGCATTGAAACATGTAAAATATCATGTATGAAACGAGATGCCAGTCCAGGTTCGATGCACAATACTGGATGCTTGGGGCTAGTGCACTGGGACGACCCAGAGGGATGGTATGGGGAGGGAGGAGGGTTCAGGATTGGGAACACATGTATACCTGTGGTGGATTCATTTTGATATTTGGCAAAACTAATACAATTATGTAAAGTTTAAAAATAAAATAAAATTAAAAAAAAAACAAAACCACTGAAGACACAGCTTAAAAAAAAAAATGTGAATGATTAAAAAAAAAAATACGTATTTTCAAAAAGTTAAAAAAAAAAAAAAAAGAAAAGAAACGAATCGCCAGTCCAGGTTCAATGCAGGATACAGGATGCTTGGGGCTGGTGCACTGGGTTGACCCAGAGCGAAGGTATGGGGAGGGAGGTGGAGGGGGGTTCAGGATTAGGAACACGTGTATACCCGTGGCAGATTCATGTTGATGTATGGCAAAACCAATACAATATTGTAAAGTAATTAGCCTCTAATTAAAATAAATAAATTTAAATTAAAAAAAAAAAAGACTTATTTCCTTAGAATGGGCTGGTTGTATCTCCTTGCAGTCCAAGGGACTCTCAAGAGTATTCTCCAACACTACAGTTCAAAAGCATCAATTCTTTGGCACTCAACTTTCTTTATAGTCCAATTCTCATATCCATACATGACTACTGGAAAAACTATAGCTTTCACTAGATGGACCTTTGTTGGCAAAGTAATGTCTCTGCTTTTTAATATGCTGTCTAGGTTGGCCATGAGTTTACTTCCAAGGAGCAAGTGTCTTTTAATTTCATGTCTGCAGTCTCCGTCTGCAGTGATTTTGGAGCCCCCTCAAAATTAAGTCTGTCACTATTTCCATTGTTTCCTCATCTATTTGCTATAAAGTTATGGACCAGATGCCATGATATTCATTTCCTGAATGTTGAGTTTCAAGTCAACTTTTCACTCTCCTCTTTCACTTTCATCAAGAGGCTCTATAGTTCTTCTTCACTTTCTGCCATAGGGTGGTGTCATCTGTATATCTGAGGTTATTGATATTTTTCCTGGCAAACTTGATTCCAGCTTGTGCTTCATCCAGTCCAGCATTTCTCATGATGTACTCTGCATATAAATTAAATACTCAGGGTGACAATATACAGCTTTGATATACTCCTTTCCCTGTTTGAAACCAGTCTGTTATTCCATGTCCAGTTATAACTGTTGATTCCTGACCTGCATACAGGTTTCTCAAGAGGCAGGTCAGGTGGTTTGGTATTCTTATCTCTTTAAGAATTTTCCACAGTTTGTGGTGATCCACAAACTCAAAGGCTTTGGAATAGTCAATAAAGCAGAAGTAGATGATTTTCTGAATCTCTTGCTTTTTCGATGCTCCAACAGATGTTGGCAATTTGATCTCTGCCTTTTCTAAATCCGGCTTGAACATCTGGAAGTTCATGGTTCACATACTGTTGAAGCCTGGCTTGGAGAATTTTGAGCATTACTTTGCTAGCATGTGAGATGAGATGATTCCTATTGTTCAGTAATTTGAGTATTCTTTGGCATTGCCTTTCTTTGGGATTGGAATGAAAACCGACGTTTTCCTGTGACCACTGCTGAATTTTCCAAATTTGCTGGCTCATTGAGTGCAGCTCTTTCACAGCATCATTAATAAGTAGTGAGTAGGCAAATCAATTTCAATGTGGTTGTTTCAAAATATGTACACAGGGAAACATCAAATTAGCCAAGATTGCATGGTCAGCCTCTCTCATCCCATGGCTTCTGGCTCTTGCCCCATATTTTGTAAATAATGATTAGAGGCAGGAGGAGAGGGGACAACAGAGGACAAGATGGTTGAATGACATCTCCAAGTCAATGGACATGAGTTTGAGCAAACTCAAGGAGATAGTGAAAGACAGGAAAGGCTGACGTGCTACAGTCCATGGGGTCACAAACAGTTGGACACAAGTCAGTGACTGAAGAACAAGAAGGAGCTGAGATCACTTGTAGCACTACACATGTGCATCATAAGGTACTCACTTGGTCACGTGCTCCTTTTTGTGGCATGCCTGTAGGAGCCTCACCATGAAAGCCCTGGCTGCTGCTGCCTTGAAGCTGGATTGGATTGCCATCATAGTTATGTTATATGACATTATGTCCTGGCTACATCATGACTGTGCTATGATTATGTTATGGCTGCTACTATGGCTGCTGCATCAGCCAGGAGAGAGGTTGTGTTGCAGCTGCCATACCAGCCAGGAGAAAGTAAACAGGTCTGCAGTTCCTACAGCTCCTTGAGTCTCCTTCCCGGCTCTTAGCTCATGCCTTGCTTACCCTGGGTTCAGCGAACAGTGTGAACTGTGTGAGCAGCAAGACAGTTGGTGCTGTGAGCAGTATCAGTGATACAATGTCTTAGGAAAAGACAATTCAGTATATGGGAGTTAGACCAAGATTCATTTAGGTATTTTAAAATAACTTTCATAAGCAAGTCTTACTAAAAAATATTCTCTGACAGATGATTAGAAGTGAAAAAACTTGTGAAGAATGAAAAAATAATCCATATATTTATTTTGAAAGAGAATCAAATTAGCATTTTTAATACATAACTATTTGCATGTAAAGTCTTCCTAAGATACTCTCATAACAAGCAAGATTCTTAATAATAATAGTTTTTAAATAAATATTTGATTATTGAATGATACCTTTGAAATCCATAGAAACATGAAAATTTTGGGGTTTTTCTTGTCACGTATGAGCTCATGAGCTTTTAATCAATTAGTAAACACATTGGGAAAGGCTTATTATCCTCACTTATTGATGAGGACAATGTCATTCACTAAGCTTAAACAATATGAATAAAAACTCACAGCCAGTAAAGATTTGGACCTCCAAGATTACAAAGGGATTTGGGGAACTAGCACATTTTTAATCTAGAGTATTTTTGGTACTCTTAATGTAGTGTTTTGATCAATGTGATTTTTAAAAGCATTTGAGAGAGTCATTTCCTAGGCAGGTTGATAGGAAATCTAGGGGTCCCCAAGGAGAGAGGGGTCTGGAATTCTCAAGGAGGAAGAAAGGACAAACTTTTCACAGTCTTTGTAGACCAGGACTGGGGACTGGAGTGGATGAAAGTGAGGGGGTAGCAGGCAGGAAGGCCAGGGGTCTCCAAAGGGAGGAAATAGCCTGCAAGTGTCAGACATTTTTATCTCTCTTAAGCGGCAGGAGGAAACAAACTAGCAATATTTTTTTCCTTCTCTATACAAATTTAAAGGGAGGTTTCTCTTAAAATACTGTGTTGCCATTATGACACCTGGTTTCGCCTGAAGTTAGCTATTCTTGAGCCTAGAGATAACCAATGCCTTTTTCTTATGGAAATGTTTGTCTTAAGCTATGCTAATGTACTATGCCTTTACCCCAAACTCTGTCTCCAAGTCAGTTCTGCCTCTTGGCCCAGAACCTACTTGACAAACCAGTATGTTATACTCAGATATTGTTCCCCTAATCTATGTAAATGAAACTATTTGTATAGTGGTCTGCCCTTCTTCATGATTCAAGTTAATCATTTTATAGCCCAGGATAAACCATTTGGTGCCAAGATTATCCCAAAATGTATCTTATGGGTGAGGGGCTTGGTGCCATTCTGAATTTTAAGACATTCCTTTCTTTCATTAACAGACTGCTAGTGACTATATAACATCCAGCTGAAGACTAACAGGGGGGTACTCTTTCTGCCCCCTTCTGATGCCTATGTCAGAAGCTTTCTCTACCTCCTTTATACTTTAATAAAACTTTATTACACAAAAGCTCTGAGCGATCAAGCCTCGTCTCTGGCCCCAGATTGAATTCTTCTCCTCCGGGGGCCAAGAATCCCGGTGTATTTGCGTGATTCAACAACAACCTTTCATATTTTTCTATTATATCACATGATGTAATTCTTTAATATAATTGTTATAAATCATCTGTGAATGAGACACCATATCACCTTTTGAAAATGTTTGTTATAGAATAAAATTAGTCTTTGAAGAGTATCAATGGGGTTAATTAGTGGTATCTCAGAAATACAGTCCCATGGAGATAAGAATTAAGTTACTGGTGGAGTTATGGTGGGTAAATCTACAAAGAACTTGTAGATTTTATTATAATAAAACTTTTCCCATTCCCTTTCTTTATGTGGATATATTTAACAGGTCAGATGAGTAATCTTTTATTGTGGATTACCATTTTCACTTTTTATTTTATCACACACATATTATCCAGCCAAAGGATTCACTTATTAAAAGGAAATCAAAGCACACCAGTGTATGTATGCTTTGAAAGAGATGATTTTAACTACATTATAAGTGAAACATTATATTGCAAATTCTTTTGTAAAAGGATAAGTTATCCAAAGAATGTGATAAAAGTATTTTTGATTTTAGGTCTTTTCTTTAGTATCTTGATGTGTATTATAAAAATTCACTTCAACTGTGAATGTGATATATGGTGAAATCATCTTAAATGATAAAATTTGTTCTACATATAAAACAAATTGTATATAAATATATAATAATTTATATATTGTTATACATAACTATATATATATATATGTTGCTAAGTCACTTCAGTCGTGTCCGACTCTCTGCGACCGCATAGATGGCAGCCCGCCAGGCTCCCCCATCCCTGGGATTCTCCAGGCAAGAACACTGGAGTGGGTTGCCATTTCCTTCTCCAATGCATGAAAGTGAAAAGTGAAAGTGAAGTCGCTCAGTCATGCCTGACTCCCAGCGACCCCATGGACTGCAGCCCACCAGGCTCCTCCACCCATGGGATTTTCCAGGCAAGAGTACTGGAATGGGTTGCCATTGCCTTCTCCAAATATATATATAACAAATATAACAAAGTGTATATTAATTTACAACAAATTATATATTAATATATTTTATATCAATATACAATTTGTTATATATATGTGCGTGTGTGTGTGTGTGTGTGTGTATGTATAAATTTGTTTAACTAATGTGATAATAGTCTATGAATCCTGGCAGCGGGTTTTATATATTTGACTTAACTTTCTCCACTCTGGGTAAACAATTACATAGATAATCCTTATTTGCTTGCTTCTAAGTTTACGTTTTTTACCCAAACTCAGATTAATTTTAATTCATTAAAAGTCTCAAGAACTATAAGGCTGAGCATTGGAAACATATATACAACAGAAGTAATAGAGCATGTAACAGAGTTTGAGTATTATAAACCCATGGAGATGGGGCAAATGTGTCACTTACTAAAACCAGCAAGCCATTTAATACACAGATTGATTCCTACAACTGCTACTTCCTACTTCCTTCCAGTGGGTGATGTCACCAGCACTTCTTAAAATTGTCATCTATGTTAAACTCCATCTCACCAAGTTGATTTCCAGGGAATCCAACATGTAATACTACCACAATAGCTACTGATTTATCTGTATTTATATTGTCTCCCATCTTTGCATGAAATGTTCCCTTGGTAGCTCTAATTTTCTTGAAGAGCTCTCTAGTCTTTCCCATTCTGTTGTTTTCCTCTATTTCTTTGCATTGATCACTGAGGAAGGCTTTCTTATCTCTTCTTGCTATTCCTTGGAACTCTGCATTCAGATGCTTATATCTTTCCTTTTCTCTTTTGCTTTTCACTTCTCTTCTTGTCACAGCTATTAGTAAGACCTCCCCAGGGAGCCATTTTGCTTTTTTGCATTTCTTTTCCATGGGGAGGGTCTTGATCCCTGTCTCCTGTACAGTGTCACGAACCTCTGTCCATAGGTCATCAGGCACTCTATCAGATCTAGTCCCTTAAATCTATTTCTCACTTCCACAATATAATCATGAGGAATTTGATTTAGATCATACCTGAATGGTCTAGTGGTTTCCCCTACTTTCTTCAATTTAAGTCTTTATTTGGCAAAAAGGAGTTCATGATCTGAGCCACAGTCAGCTCCCAGTCTTGTTTTTGCTGACTGTATAGAGCTTATCCATCTTTGGCTGCAAAGAATATAATCAATCTGATTTCGCTGTTGACCATCTGGTGATGTACATGTGTAGAGTCTTCTATTGTGTTGTTGGAAGAGGGTGTTTGCTATGACCAGTGTGTTCTCTTGGCAGAACTCTATTAGCCTTTGCCCTGCTTCATTCTGTATCCCAAGGTCAAATTTGCCTGTTACCCCAGATGTTTCTTGACTTCCTACTTTTGCATTCCAGTCCCCTATAATGAAAAGGACATCTTTTTTGGGTGTTAGTTCTAAAAGGTCTTTAAGGTCTTCATAGACCCGTTCAACTTCAGCTTCTTCAGCCTTACTGGTTGGGGCATCGACTTGGATTACTGTGATATTGAATGGTTTGCCTTGGAAACGAACAGAGATCATTCTGTCATTTTTGAGATTGCATCCAAGTACCGCATTTCGGACTCTATTGTTGACCATGATGGCTACTCCATTTCTTTTAAGGAATTCCTGCCCACAGTAGTAGATATAATGGTCATCTGAGTTAAATTCACCCATTCCAGTCCATCTTAGTTCGCTGATTCCTAGAATGGTGATGTTCACTCTTGTCATCTCCTGTTTGACGACTTCAATTTGCCTTGATTCATGGACCTGACATTCCAGGTTCCTATGCAATATTGCTCTTTACAGCATCGGACATTGCTTCTATCACCAGTCACATCCACAACTGGGTATTGTTTTTGCTTTGGCTCCATCCCTTCATTCTTTCTGGAGTTATTTCTCCACTGATCTACAGTAGCATATTGGGCGCCTACCAATCTGGGGAGTTCCTCTTTCAGTATCCTATCATTTTGCCTTTTCATACTGTTCATGGGGTTCTCAAGGCAAGAATACTGAAGTGGTTTGCCATTCCCTTCTCCAGTGGACCACATTCTGTCAGACCTCTCCACCATGAACCACCCATCTTGGGTGGCCCCACACGGCATGGCTTAGTTTCATTGAGTTAGACAAGGCTGTGGTATGGACCTAATACAATGGTATGGACAAAACAGAAGCTGAAGATATTAAGAAGAGGTGGCAAGAATATACAAAAGAACTGTACAAAAAAGATCTTTATGACCAAGATAATCGCAATGGTGTGATCACTCACCTAGAGCCAGATATCCTGGAATGTGAAGTCAAATGGGCCTTAGAAAGCATCACTACAAACAAAGCTAGTGGAGGTGATGGAATTCCAACTGAGCTATTTCAAATCCTGGAAGATGATGCTGTGAAAGTGCTGCACTCAATATGCCAACAAATTTGGAAAACTCAGCAGTGGCCACAGGGCTGGAAAAGGTCAGTTTTCATTCCTATCCCAAAGAAAGGAAATGCCAAAGAATGCCCAAATTACTGCACAATTGCACTCATCTCACACGCTAGTAAAGTAATGCTCAAAATTCTCCAAGCCAGGCTTCAGCAATACATGAAATATGAACTTCCAGATGTTCAAGCTGGTTTTAGAAAAGGCAGAAGAACCAGAGATCAAATTGCCAACATCTGCTGGATCATGGAAAAAGCAAGAGAGTTCCAGAAAAACATCTATTTCTGCGTTATTGACTATGCCAAAACCTTTGACTGTGTGGATCACAATAAACTGTTGGAAATTCTGAAAGAGATGAGAATACCAGACCACCTGACCTGCCTCTTGAGAAATCCATATGCAGGTCAGGAAGCAACAGTTAGAACTGGACATGGAACAACACACTGGTTCCAAATAGGAAAAAGGAGTACGTCAAGGCTGTATATTGTCACCCTGCTTACTTAACTTATATGCAGAGTACATCATGAGCAATGCTGGGCTGGAAGAAGCATAAGCTGGAATCAAGATTGCTGGGAGAAATCTCAATAACCTTAGATATGCAGATGTCACCACCCTTATGGCAGAAAGTGAAGAGGAACTAAAAAGCCTTTTGATGAAAGTGAAAGAGGAGAGTGAAAAAGTTGGCTTAAAGCTCAACATTCAGAAAACGAAGATCATGGCATCTGGTCCCATCACTTCCTAGGAAATAGATGGGGAAACAGTGGAAAAAGTGTCAGACTTTATTTTTGGGGGGGCTCCAAAATCACTGCAGATGGTAATTGCAGCCATGAAATTAAAAGACTCTTACTCCTTGGAAGTAAAGTTATGACCAACCTAGATAGCATATTCAAAAGCAGAGATATTACTTTGCCAGCAAAGGTCTGTCTAGTCAAGGCTAAAGACATTACTTTGTTAACAAAGGTCCGTCTAGTCAAGGCTATGGTTTTTCTAGTGGTCATGTATGGATGTGAGAGTTGGACTGTGAAGAAAGCTGAGCACCGAAGAATTGATGCTTTTGAACTGTGGTTTTGGAGAAGACTCTTGAGAATCCCTTGGACTGCAAGGAGATCCAAGCAGTTCCTTCTAAAGGAGATCAGCCCTGTGTGTTCTTTGGTAGGACTGGTCCTAAAGCTGAAACTCCAATACTTTGGCCATCTCATGCGAAGAGTTGACTCATTGGAAAAGACTCTGATGCTGGGAGAGTTTGGGGGCATGAGGAGAAGGGGATAACAGAGGATGAGATGGCTGGATGGCATCACCGACTCGATGGACATGAGTTTGTGTGAACTCCAGGAGTTGGTGATGGACAGGGAGGCCTGGCGTGCTGCAATTCATGGGGTCGCAAAGAGTCAGACACGACTGAGCAACTGAACTGAACTGAACTGAACTGATCTGATATTGTCTCCCAACTTCTTATTATAAGTGAACTCTCTGTAATCTATTCAAAGACTCATCTCCCCTTCCAACATCATCAGTAACATTCATACTGGTACTGCTCCACAGTTTAAAAAAAGGAAAAATTGTATCTCTTTGACCCCAGCTTTCCCTCTAGGTACAAACCTTTTTTGTTTTGCACTTCTGCAAAAAAAAAAAAAAAAAAAAATCCCACTTTCTTTTAAGTTTCTCAAATCAGGTTGTCTCTCTACCTCTGTTCAAACATTACTGTGAAGCTAACCAATTACCTCAACATTGTTTCATTTAATGATCAATTACCCAGTTTTCACTTATTTGACTTATGATCAGTAATATGGAGTTGATCATACTCTCTTCTGAAAACAGCTTCTTCACTTGGATTTGTCCTCCTTCTTTGTGCCCTCCCACTCACTTTCATTAGCTTTTTCTTCCTCATCTCTGCAGTATCTAAACATATCAAGATCCCTCCTTGGGCCTTCTCATTTCTCAGGCCACACCATTCCTAAAGTTACTGTACCTAGCCTTTATATTTAAAAAATCATGTATAAATGAAAGAATTACCAAGCTTATTCCTGCTGGACACCTCCTTTAAAAGGCAACACACATACACACACACACAGGCACACCCCCACACTCAGATACGCATATCCACAGTCACACACACAGTTTATTTTACATTTCCATGTAAATGTTTAATAAGCACTACAAACATAATGTATCCTTATTGGGACTCCCATTTTCACCTGTGAATCTATGATTGCCGTAATACTTGCCATCAGAGTAATCATTCCATCCTTCCAATTATTAAAAAGGTACAAAAATAATTTGTAATTCAGTATGTCACTCACACTTTACATACAATTCATGAGAAAGTCCTTCTGATATTATTTCATAATATAGCCAGAATACAATAACATCAAGCTTCCTCTACAACTTTCATCTAGGCAATTCTCACCTTGATTGTTGTGATATCATCCTACTGGTGTCCCTTATTTTTCCTTTGCTTCTTAAATTTATTAGCACAATAGTCAGAATTGGTTCTTTTAAAATAAAGTTATCATCAAATGTCCTAAATGGGTTTCCATCTTACTAAGAGGCTAAAAACTACTTTCAGTGGCCTACAGGCCCTGGACATTTTTGATGTAATCTCTTATGACTACATGCATACTCCCCTTCTCCATTCTAGCTCACTAGCTTCCTTGCTTTTTATTAAGTATACCAAAATTTATCAGTATTATCCTGCCTTAGTACATTTGTCCTTGTTGCTTCCTCCAACTAGAACAGTTAACTTCCCCCACTCAGATAAAATAGTGACTATCATCATTTCCTTTTTAGATTTTTATGTCAATAACACCTTCACAGAGAGATATTTCCTGAATAATTTATCAAAAAGTATGAACCCCCATCACCCTCCACACATCCTTTATTCCCTTTCCTTAATTAGGCTTGTTTTATTTTGCACCTAACTGCAAACACACTATTTATTTGTGTTGTCTGTTTTGTCCTTAACATATAGAGTTCAAGGTTTCTGAGGGCAGGGATCTTTGTTTTCTATGTTCATTGTAATAGTCTCAGGTCCTTGCCCTAGCTGTTCTCTCTGCCTGAAATACTCTCCTTCTAGGGTATAACCTTAAAAATATTTTTTAAAATATTGATATAAAAAAATAAGGGTTTTGAAAACAAAAAACCTATGTTCAAATTCTAGTATTACTATTTATTAATGGTTACCTTGGGCAAATTATTTTACTTCACTGTGTACTTCTCAGGCAAAATGAGATAATTAATTTTATATGTGTTATAAGATTATTGTGAAAAAAATCCCTGACATATAAAAATAGGTTACTTATATAACTTACCAGTAAAAAGCACTTAATCAAGAATATTTTCCTCTAAAAATTTCAGAGAGATATATCTTATCAACTTCTAAATATAAAACTAAATTTTTGTTCTAAGTACTCTAAGCTATAGTATAAAAGATTCACAAATTATAACATTTGAGGACAATCTACAGAATTTTACAAATTAAAAGCAGAGATAACGCTTATTAAGTAAAAGAGACAGTTGAGTGGAGCCAAATTTAGACAAGCTACTTCACTGTTCTTATCTCAGCTTCTTTATCTGTGAAATGAAGACAAGAAAACTATCTCATAAAATTTTTGTAAGTCTTATATATAATAATGTATGTACAGCAATTAGTATAACACATGGCAAACCACAGTAAATGAAAGCAATTATAACTGTGCTTATTATTCATGTTATAAAAAACACTTTTGTGAGAATCATGAGATTAATGCTAAATTTAATTTTTCTACTATTTAGCTATGCAATTTGTAATTTAACCTTCTTGTGCTTTCTTCTTCATTTATAAATTAGGAATTTTGGTTGCTCAAGAATGCTTGTGCAGTTGACAGTATAACAGTTGTGAAGGGGGAGTGGCCAAGATGGCAGAATAGGAAGACCCTGCATTCACCTCTTATTCATGGGAACTCCAAAATTACAACTATTAAAGAACAACCATTGATGAGAAAAACCAGAAGACTTGCAGAAAAGATGTTCTACAGATAAAAAATTAAAGAAGAAAACAAAAAGACTGGTAGGAGGGGTGAAGACATGGTATATTCATGACTTATACTGCAATCTATCCTAGCTCTCCCCCTCAGCAGCTGGCAGATGATGCACCAGGGAGGGCCTGACAACCAACTGGACTAAGGGACAGCCATATCTATCAGACTATCCACAGTACTCCTGCCACAATGGCCAGCATTCAGGGCAACCCTAGTGCTCTGGGTGGCCAGAACAGAGTGCACTGCTGGGAAGCATATGACATCTCCTATAAAAGGCTACTTTTCCAAGGTCAAGTGATATAGACAGCCTACTAAATACACAGAAGTAAAAACAGCAGATTAGGCAAAATGAGGTGACAAAAGAACATGTTCCTAATAAAGAACAAGATAAACTCGAGAAGAATAAATATGTGAAACAGAGATATGCAATCTCTGTGTTAGAGAATTCAAGGTAATGATCATAAAGATGTTCAAAGAATTCAGGATAAGTTTGGATAAACAGAGTGAGAAGTTTGAAAATTATAATAAAGTGAGAAAATATAAAGAAGAACCAAACATAGGTAAATAGTCTAATACTTAAAAGTAAAGATACACTATAAGGAATTAACAGTAGATTAGATAATAAAGAGAAACACAACAGTGGGCCAGAAGAGAGAGTAGTGGAAATCACTGAGGTGAACAGAGAAAGAAAAAAGAAAATAAATAAAGACAGTTTAAGAGACAGTGCAACAACCTCAAACATATTAATAAACAAATTATAGAGATCCCAGGAGAAGAAGAGAGAAAGAGATGGTGAAAGAACATATTTGAAGACATAGTGGCTAAAAACTTCCTTAACCTGGGAAAGGAAATAAACATTCAAGTCCAGGAAGCATAGAGAGTTCCAAACAAGACTAAACCAAAGAGGACCAGCCCAAGACCCACTGTAACTAAAATGGAAAAAAAATTTAAATAAAATTAAAATATTTTAAAAAGTATTTTAAAAAGCAAAGGAAAAGCAGCAAATTATGAATAAACAAATTCCTATGTTGCTATCAGCTGATTTTCAGCAGAAACTTTGCAATCAAGAAGGGAGTACAGGAATATCTTTAAAGTGATAAAATGGAACAACCAGGGATACTATATGTGGCAAGGTTTTCATTCAGATTTGATGGAAAGATCATAGTTTATAGACAAGCAAAAGCTAACAGTCCAGCATGACCAAACCAGCTTTATAAGAAATGTTATAGAGATTTCTCTAAGCAAAAAGCAAAAAAAAAAAAAAAAAAGCAAAACTAGAAATATAACAACTACAAAAGGAAAAATAAAATTGGTAACAGCAAATATACAGTAAGGGTGCTAAATCAACCATGTATAAATTTACTAGGAGTTTAAAAGAGAAAAACAGTAAATTTTTCTACATATCTACAATATGTAATTGAGATACACAAATAAAAAGATGTAAAATATGATGTCAGAAACAATAAAGAGAGTGGTGGAATAAAAATGTAGGGTTTTAAAATTTTGCTTGAACTTAAGATATGTACATATATATATATGCCTCATGGTGAAAATGATAATCACTCGATGGTGTCCAACCCTTTGTAACCCCATAGACTGTAGCCTGCCAGGCTCTTCTGTTCATATGATTCTCCAGGTAAGAATACTGGAGTGGGCTTCCATTTCCTTCTCCAGGGCATCTTTCCAACCCAGGGATCAAACCTGGGTCTTTTGCATTGCAGGAAGAATCTTTACTACCTGAGCTAGCAGGGAAGCCATTCCTCATGGTAGCTGCAAACTAAAAATCTATCAAATACAGATACACACACAAAAGAAAAGATAATCCAAATATATCACTAAATACAGTCACCAAATTACAAGGAAAGAGAGTAAAAGAAGAAAAGAACAACAATAAAGTACTACAAAACAATTAGAAAACAATTAACAAAATGGCAGTGAGTTCATAATTGTCAATAATTACTTTAAAAATAAGCAAAAACAAAAAATGAAAACACACATACACAAACAGAACCAATATAGTAACATATTCAAAAAGACTTTAAAAATGTTTCACATCAAAAAAAACCTTTAAAATAGATAAACTAATAATGAAAATGTCATATATATATATATATATATATATATACACACAATGGAATTATTACACAGCTATAAAAAAAAATAGAATCTTGCCAACTGTGACAACATGGATAGACCTAGAAAGTGTTATGCTAAGTGAAATAAGTCAGACAGAAGACAAATACTGTATGATTTCCACTTATATGTGGAATCTGCGAAAAAAAAAAAAAATTGACAAGTATAACTGAACAGAAAGAGTCAGGGAAGCGGTGAACAAACAAGTGGTTGCCAGGGAGGAGGGGCTCAGGAAAGGGAAGGAAATTTGTAAATACAAACTTTCAGTTACAAAATAAGTGAGCCACAGATAGGAAATATACAGTGTGGGAAGAAGTCAATAACTATGAAATAACTTCATATGGTAACAGATAACAAGTAGACTAATAATTGTGATCATATTTACATGTATAGAGATAATGAATTACTATATTGTGTACCAGGAACTAACATAATGTTGTATCCCAATTGTATTTCAAAAACAACTGAACAAACTCATAAAAAAAGATATCAAGCTTGTGTTTATCAGAGGCAGGAGTGAGGGGCAGGGGAAATTGCATGAAGACAGTCAAAAGGTACAAATACCTAGTTTCAAGATAAATAAGTACTAGGGATGTAATGTACGATACGATATATATAATTAACACTGCTATCTCTATGTTATATATGAAAGTTGTTAAGACAGTAAATCCTGAGTTCTCATCACAAGAAAAATGTTCTTTTCTATTTGTTTTTTTCTGTATCTATATGAGATGATGGTTATTCACTAAACTTGGGGTAATAATTTCATGATGTATATAAATCATATCATTAGGCCGTATACCTTAAACTTATGTGGTATCACGTGTCAATTATATCTCAGTTAAACAAGGGAAAAACAATACTCATGGTGGAAACTAGATAAAATGGAGAGAGTATGCCTCACATAAAGACATTTGCACGTGTTTAATAAACACTGTGTAAACTAAAGGAAACACTTTAGTGTTTTACACTTTTTTGTGTAGTAAGATTTATCCTGAAGAACACCTTTTCAAGCCTCGACGATATGATCTCTTAAGATGCTAAATATTCCTTGAATTTAACATACCACCTATGATTTTCACTATCATTCAGAGCCTATTTTTATGTGCAATTATATATTATCTATCATTCAGAACTTATTTCAATTGGTAAACATATCTATATAATAAATACATATACAAATCATAAAATATATATGAATGAGTACTCTTAACTAGTCTCTATTACTGCATTGAATATAAATGAAACACTTTTTATATTTTGTATTTATATTTTGATGACTTACTTAACTGAAATAAGAAAACATTAAAATTGTAAAAATGTATATCATTTATTGATAAGGCTACAGTATTAGGTAGTTTTATGATGATTGATCTAAGGAAAATAAACATAGAAAAATTGCTGAAATGAATATTATGTCATTATAATTTATAAAATGTGTCATGTTTATCTTCTAAATTATGCATTATAAAACATTATATTCAAGTCACAATGATTTATATTTTAAAGACTTTTACATGATGTCTGACACATAACAGACTATGTGTGTTTCAAAATTAAGTAAAATATATTTTAAAGTATACAGAAACAGCTCCAATCTTGGTAGTATTGGAGATAATAATTAGATGTATTACTTCGAAGTTATACTTTTTGGTAAATGATGGGCCATTAGACATCATGATTTCCTTCCTCATTTGTAGAATATGAAGACTAGATTGTAATAACACCTCCAAACCACCAGATGGCTTTATGCAGTTGGAATAACTTCAGCAGAATTTTTTACAGAAACGTCTGCTCTTCTACTTTGTGTGAATTTAGGATGATCCTCATTTAAAACATTTTATTTATTTCTATTGATATTAGAAATTTCTGGGACCTCACCATATTTTTATTAAAAAAAAAACCAAAACCCTCTGTAGTATCTCTTTCCAATCCTGAATGCAGTTTTTAGCTTTGCTAATTTCTACTTAAAATTATCTCCTCTGGACAACCCAACTATAATGTTTCTTATCCATATATCTACTGAAAAAAAATATAATTACCTGGTAAGTAGATTTTTAAAAATAAAATTTTCATCTAAGTATAAAATTTTATTTTTGAATTTGAGCACTAAACCTTTTTGCAGAGCAATAGATTTTCCCCTTCCAAATCCAACCCAGTCCCAAAGTACATGAAAATGTGTGTATTGGTTTCTTTTGAGTTTTGCTTTGGTTATATCAAGACTTTCCAGAGTTGACTAATATGTGTGTTTGAGTGCTTTGTTCTGCCAAATTTGTTTTCAACTGCCGTGAGTATTGCAGAGCACACAGAACAGTCCTGGACCCCGGAGCAAATACTTTAAGATGTAAATTGCTTGCTTTCTTGATTCCCTTAGCTCATTTGCTGTTGTAGAGTTAAATCAAGTATCACAGATTTGCATTTTTTTACAAGCTATAACCTCACCAGTTCTATTTACATAACTTACATCCTGTTTAATTAAAAAAAAAAAAAATCCGACGGAGCTACCTTACTTCATAACTCAGCTGACTAGAGATCAATTTTCAACTTACCTTGGATCTTTACTAAAAATCTCATGCTTTGCCTTAGACTAAATCTCCTCTGATCTTGTAGCATTTTTTATTTCCTTTCCTAGTATTCAGTTATCTCAGGAGTTATAATTTGTGATCTTCATTTAGGCTGAACTAATATGTAAAATGGTTTTTGGTAATGCTCAAATTTTAGACAGGGCTGATTTTACTAAGTGCAGCAGCACACATATTTTACAGCACATTGATGGTGAAAAAAATAAGTTATTTCAGGTCAAAGCCCAGGTCATTTGTAAGATATCACCTATGCTTAATTAGTTCAGTGCCTGGCATTCAAAAGTTATTGAATGAATGAATGATGCACATTTAAAAGGGCAGTTGTTACAAATAGACCTCTGTAAATGTCAAGCAGTATTCTCTTCCTATATGATTTATGTCCATGAAACTGGAGAAGAGCTTTTCTAAGGCAGAAGATACATTTAAATAATTTACTGAAAACACTACTTTTGTTTGAAAATTTCCATCAATTATATGAAGAAATTCTTGAAATCACTTCATATTAACCATTAGGTTCAATATACTAGTATTCTTATGATTTTCTTTCTGTTGGATAGTTGCTCTAGCTCTTTTGCATTGAAGTACAAAAAAAGCAGTTTCCTGAAATTCTGTAGAAGTGATATGTCTATTTGCTTATGGTACATTTTTCCTTAAACTTGCTATGGCATATGCATTGCTCATATTGCTGAAAGGCATCCCACATATCTAATCCAAGGCTCACAGACATTTTCTGTAAAGGGTCAGATAATAAATATTTGAGTCTTTTCAGGCCAAAAAAGCAAAACTGAACATATTATATAGGTACTGTCATATAATTTTCATGTCACCAAAATGGGAGAAAATATTTGCAAATGAAGCAGCTGGCAAGGGATTAATCTCCAAAATATAAAAATAGATCATGCAGCTCAATATAAAGCAAAGCAAGAAACCCAAGCAAAATATGGGGAGAAGATCTAAACAGACATTTCTCCAAAGAAGACATACAGATGGCTAAAAAAACACATAAAAAATGTTCAAATAAGTAATTATTAGAGAAATACAAATCATTTCTACAATGAGATATTTCTTCATAACTGTCAGAACGTCCATAATCAAAAAATCTACAAACAATAAATGCTGATGAGGATGTGGAGAGAAAAGAGAATCCTCCTACAGTGTTGGTGGGAATGTAAATTAATGTAGCCAGAACAGTATGGAAGTTTCTTTAAAATATACAAATAGAACTACTATATGACACAGCAATCCCACTCCTAGGCATACACCTGGAGAAAGCCATAAGTCAAAAATGTACACGCACTCCAGTGTTCATTGTAACACTATTTATGATAGGTAGGATGTGGAAGCAACATAAATGCTCAACAGAGGAATTGATAAAATGATGCAGTATATATATAAATATACATAATGGAATATTACTTAGCTATAAAAAGAACAAAATAATGCTATTGACAGCAACATAAATAGACTTAGAGGCTGTCATACAAACAAGTTAGTCAGACACAGAGAGACAAATATCATATAATACCATTTATATGTAGAATCTATAAAAAAGATACAGATTAATTTATTTACAAAATAGAAGTAAAGTCTTGGATGTAGAAAACAAACTGTGGTCACCATGCAATTAGGGAGGGGGATAGATTGGGAGACGGATTGACATGTACACACTACTATATATAAAATAGATAACTAGTGAGATTTCTCCAAAGAAGATATACAGATGGACAATAAACACATGACAAGATGCTCTACGTTGCTTTTTATTAGAAAAATGCAAATCAAACTCTAATGAGGTTTCATCTCACACCAGTCAGAATGGCCATCATCAAAAAACTACAATCCGTGCTGGAGAGGTGTGGAGAACAGGGATTCCTCTTGAGCTGTTGGTGGGAATGTAATTGATATAGTGGTAAAAGTAAGTCTGATGCTGTAAAGAACAACATTGCATCAGAACTTGGAATGTTAGGTCTATGAATCAAAGTAAATTGTACATGGTCAACCAGGAGATAACAAGAGTGAACATTGATGTTTTAGGAATCAGTGGACTGAAATGATTGAGAATGGGTGAATTTAATTCAGATGACCATTATATCTACTACTGTGGGCAGGAATCCCTTAGAAGAAATGGAGTAGCCCTCATAGTCAATGAAAGAGTTTGAAATGCAGAACTTGGATGCAGTCTCAAAGACGACAGAATGATCTCTGTTTGTTTATAGGCAAACCATTCAACATCACAGTAATCCAAGTCTATGCCCCAGCTACTGATGCCAAAGAAGCAAAAGTTGACTTGTTGTATGAAGACCTCTAACGCCTTTTAGAACCAACACCAAAAAAATGTCCTTTTCAGCATAGGGGGTTGGCATGCAAAAGCAAGAAGTCAAGAGAAACCCAGAATAAAAGGCAAGTTTGGCCTTGAAGTATGAAATGAAGCAGGGCAAATGGTAACAGGGTTTTGCCAGGAGAGCACACTGGTCACAGCAAATATCTTTTTCCAAAAACATGAGACAGATTTACACATAGACATCACCAAATGGTCAATATTGAAATCAGATTGATTATGTTCTTTACAGCTGAAGAAGGAGAAGCTCTGCACAGTCAGTAAAAACAAAACATAAAGTTGACTGTGGCTCAGATCATGGACTCCTTATTACAAAATTCAGGCTTAAAGTGAAGAAATTAGGGAAAACCACTAGGTTATTCAGGTATGAACTAAATCAAATCCCTTATGACTATACAGTGAAGGTGAAAAACAGATTCAAGAGATTAGATCTGGTAGACAGTATCTAAAGTACTAATGGACTTCATAACATTGTATAGGAGGTAGTGATCAAAACAAACCCAAAGTGGGGAAAAAATGAAAGAAGGTAAAGTAGCAACTGAACTGAACTGAACTAAAGTAGTTGTCTGAGGAGGCTTTAGAAAGGGCTGAGGAAAGAAGAAAAGTGAAAGGCAAGAGAGAAAGGGAAAGATATACCCAAATGAATGCAGATTTCCAAAGAACAGTTAAGGGAGCTTTCTTAAATGAACAATGCAAAGTATGGAGGAAAACAATAAAATGTGTAAGACTAGAGTCTCATCAAGAAACTGGAGATATAAAGGGAACATTTCACGCAAGGATGGGCTCAATAAAGGACAGAAAAGGTAAGGACTTAATTGAAGCAGAACAGATTATGAAGAGGTGGCAAGAATACACAGACTGTGGGGTCACAAAGAGTCAGACACTACTTAGCCACTGAACAAGAAATGTAACTATAGATATAAATTTCATATACATAGAAAAATTTATATGATTTGATATTTTTTGAATTTTAATATACTAATTTAATGCATTTACATTTATTGTCATAGGTGATATTTCTGATCTTATCATTTTATGTGTGATTTCTGCATTTAAGCTTTCATGTTGATTCTCTTTTCTTCCTTTAATATAAAATTTTTTTCTTTGTCTTAACTTTGTTATAACACATACATATACTATATAATTATTTATATGGGCACCTTTCTTATCTATCATTTATATTATTTTAAAAACCTACTCAAGAGAAAATATAATTTTTAAGAGAAAACATAATTGTATATTTATTAAGTGTCATGAGAAAATTTTTTAATCCCCTCTATGTTCAATATGAGGAACTTAGTAGGCATTTTAATTAATACTACTCAGTTCCTTTATCTGCTATTATTAGTATAATCTGATTTAGAGACCAAGCTGTTTTTATTAAGTTATTATGGCTGATATTAATAGTATTAGATATCTCTATTTTAACATTTTTGAGATTCTTCTTCCCTTAAGTAATTTTATGATTACCTCTCAAGAGAAATATTTAATTCTTCACTGCAAAACTTCAACAGTTTTGAATTTTAAATTGTGATTGTTCTCTTGATCTTTGAGTCTATGTATGTAATAAATCTTTTCAGAATTTTTCACACCTGAGATATCTTTTTGGCACATCAAGACATGAACATCAATTTTCTGATTTAATTTCTTTGGTCACTGCTCATGTGAAGATCAAGTCTCCTTCTTATGTTAGTTCCTATAGAGCTCCCCTGGTGGCTCAGCTGGTAAAGAATCTGCCTGCAATGCAGGAGACCCTGGTTCAATTCCTGGGTCGGGAACATCCGCTGGAGAAGGGATAGACTACCCACTCCAATATTCTTGGAATTCCCTGGTGGCTCAGCTGGTAAAGAATCCTCCTGCAATGCAGGAGCCCTGGGTTCGATCACTATTGAGAAGATCCCCTGGAGAAGGAAACAGCTACCCACTTCAGTATTCTGGCCTGGAGAATTCCACGGACTGTATAGTTCATGGAGCCTCAAATAATCCGACACGACTAACTTTCACTTCTCACTGGGGAACCAGGATACCATATGCCCTGTGGCACAGCCAAAAAAAAAATAAAAATAAAAAAAAAATAAATAAACTTGGGTACTTCAGTTGAGCCTAAACCTGTTCCTTTGAAAGTGAGGATTAAAAAGATCATGTGTAAATATTGAAAAATGTGCTGATGAATGAATCATCTATTTGAAATGTGAAATGTGCCACCATGAAGACTGTATTTGGACTCCAGGAAAACCTTCATACTACCTAATAGGTGGTAGGTGGAAATGGTAGCAACAGCAGTCACTATAGGAACAGTAGTAGGAAAAGGTAATTTTGTTTTCATCTGGCTGAATAACAGAATGTCACCAGCTGGCAATAAAGATACCAGCAGTACCCTCCTAGAAAAAGTCCCTGGCAAGGCAATGGCAACAGCTGCACAAATGCCAGAAAACAGAGAAATGTTCTCTGTCTTGATCCCTAGCCCAAAAAGTTTAAAGTGTGCAAAGCCAGACATATTTTTAATGAATTATCTGTTTTAGAAGGTAAATTGAAAAATCTTTATATACACATATGTTTATATACAGCAACATATATGAAAAATAGTATAATGTTAGCTAGCTTGATGGGAAGGAATGTTGCTAATTTTATTATCAGTTACAAACCATAAAGAATCTTATGTGTTTATCCATGTCTTCCTGTGTTCTTACTGCAACACAGTGCCTAGGACACTGCTGCATTAGCTTGTGGGAAACTCCTGCTCCTTGTCCTGCTATCCTTAGTCACTCAGTGGTATCCAACTCTTTGCAACCCCATGGACTGTAGCCCGCCAGGCTCCTCTGTCCATGGGACTCTCCAGGCAAGAATTCTGGAGTGGGTTGCCATGCCCTCCTCCAGGAGATCTTCCCAACTCAGGGATCGAACTCCAGTCTCCTGTTCCCTCTCCATTTGGCCACTCTTGGCTTCTTTGGTCCCTTTCTACTCAAAGTACAGGGACTGACAGCCTGGCATCATCAGGAGCTTATCAGAAATGTAGACCCTCAGGCCACTCTCCAGACACAGTGAAGCAACATCTTCATTTTAATATTATCTCCAAGTGATTCACATGCTAATTAAAGCCTGAGAAGCTCTAAGTTAATTTACTATGTGTGTATGTGTGTGTGCAGTCAATCATGTTCAACTCTGCAACCCCATGACTGCAGCCCACCAGGCTCCTCTGTCCATGGGATTTTCCAGGCAAGAACTCTGAAGCAGGTTGCCATTTCCTTCTCTGGGGGAACTTCCTGACCCAGGGATCAAACTCATGTCTCTTTCATCTCCTGCATTGGCAAGGAAGTTCTTTACCAGCTGAACCATTGGGAAAGCCCTAATGTACTATGACCTCTATTATAGTTCTCATTATATTCTCTGTGCCGACAAACCCTTCTTCAGTGTAATAGGTGCTCAATAAATGTTTGTTGAACAAAGGAACATACTAGTGTGATATTATCAAAAAGCAAAGAAAATATTGCTAATTTTCCTTAAGATTCACTGAGAGGAGAGGTATCAAATTGCAGTATCCTTCTGGATATAGTTTTTTATTTGCACATTCATTTACAGTTTAGGTTGAAATATTAATAGTAATCTTGTACTAATGACAAATAAGTGTGGTTACTGCTTTTAATAATGATATCTTGATATGTAGTGAGGGCAGAAAGTGGCATGTTGCTTATACTGGAGATGCTACCATGGAAAAAAATGGGACTTAAAGGACTTCTTATGTTCAAATCCAAGTGAAGTGGTTAATTTTCACCCAATCATCAACAACTTCAATAACTTTTTGCTGAGACTATGAGCTGAAAAGACTTACAAAGAGTGCTTAATAGAATATAGCACTTAACATTCTTACCATGTATTTAGTACTTGTACTGCTTTTGTAAATATACTGTTTACTTTAAAACAGTTTGACATATATAAAAAAAGTTGAGAAGCTATTACAAAAATTCCATATATTCCACTCCCAGTTTCCTCTATTAGTAATATCTAACACAGGTATGCTGTGCTTCTCACTATTAGTGAACCAATATTTACATATCATTATTAACTAAAGTCCATAATTTTTCAGACTTCCTTCAATTTTACCTAACATACTTTTTCTATTCCAAGATTCCATCCAGGGTACTGCATTGCATTGTCATGTATCCCTATGCTTCTTATCAGCTGTGACAGTTTTTCAGATTTTTCCTTGTTTTTGATAATGTAGACAGTTTTGAGGGTCACGGTAAGGTATTTTTAAAAAGTCCCTCAATTTGAGATCTGTCTGACATTTTTCTCATGATTAGACTGGAGTTTATGGGTTTTGAAGAGGAAAACCACAGAGCTTAAGTGACATTTTGATCACAGCATATTAATTACATATTTCATCATGATTAATCACTGCTGATGTGGACTTGAATCTCCTTACTGAGGTGGTGTTTGCTAGGTTTCTCCTCTGTAAAGTAACTCCTTTTAGCTCCCCTTTTTATATTGTACTCTTTTAATGTAAGTCACTAAGGAGAGTCCACGATTAGGCAGTGAGTGGTTATGTTCCACCTCTATGAGGGTGGTTGTCATCATGAAATACTTGGAATTCTGCATGACAGTTGCATCTTCTCCACCATTTATTTATTCAATTAACACATATTCCTAAGTTATGAATATATATTATGTATAAAATATATGTATAGATATCTATTTTATAATTTAATATCCAGTATTATTTTCTTGCTCAAAGTATTTGAGTTTTTGCAATTATAACTCTTTCAGTTGAATTCTGTACCTTGTTGAGATACTCCATGATTGTGGATTTTTTTATTTGTTTTTGATCACTTTCTTGCATTTGTATTGCTATTTTATGTCAATATTCAATTTTTCACACCCAATATATTGTATACTGAGATGAGAGGCTCTATTTTTCTGATTCTCTGAACATAATGCTGCTGCTGCTGCTAAGTTGCTTCAGTCGTGTCTGACTCTGTGCGACCCCATAGACGGCGGCCCACCAGGCTCTCCCGTCCCTGGGATTCTCCAGGCAAGAACACTAGAGTGGGTTGCCATTTCCTTCTCCAATGCATGAAAGGGAAAAGTGAAAGTGAAGTCGTTCAGTTGTGTCCGACTCTTCGCGACCCCATGGTCTGCAGCCTACCAGGCTCCTCCGTCCATGGGATTTTCCAGGCAAGAGTACTGGAGTGGGGTGCCATTGCCTTCTCCACTGAACATAATAGATGAGCATTACTTGTTCAATTGTGATGATTCATGCTAAGTGAAATATTATTTATGAGAAAACTTAAATGTGACTATTTAATTGTGGTCTTTAATTGTAATCATTGTATTTGGTAATAAAGTAATTTATAAAAGTGAAGATTAGTGAATCAATATGTAAAATCTGATTTTTAGAATATTTTTAAATGAAGTATTTTGTTGTTGCAAAAGACTAACATCAGTACTGTTAGAAGTATAAAATGTCTAATGAAAGTTACCAACATATCAAACAAAGTTATGAGCTTGATGGACTTCGTTTATAGTAGAAAGGAAAACAAAACATGTTTTCAAGTTGAGAGTTTCAAATTTGTGTTTCTAATTTCAAAATATATTTGGGAAATATATTTTCTCAATATATTACAGCTTAATGTACATTTTTTTCTTCTAGTTATCAAATATCTTATCTATCTATCTTTGCAGAAAGAATCAGGTTATGGACCAGAGCTTATCCTGGTATAACCCAACCTTTCTTCTTTTAAGGAATATCATGTATATAGGTGATATTAATGCCCTTGTGTGTATATCCAAATGAAATTTCAAATACATCCACCTATTTTCTCAAGTTATTACATAAGGAAAGAATTTGCTGTTCAACAAGCTCTATATTTCTGTTTTCTACTCCTGTAAAATTCTACATAAATCAGTTAATGATGTTGACTGAAGATGATGATAATAATAAGGACTATGGTAATTATACCTGGATATATTCAATGCTTGTTCTTGCCAGTGACAATATTGAGCTTTCTTCATGAGTTATCCTCTCAACAACCTCAAAATGTTAACACTTTCCTCAATTAAATACATGATACAATGAAACTTAGAGACATTAAAAAGCTTGTCCTGGGTCACACAGATAACATATGATGAAAGTAGGATTCAGACCCAGGTCCCTCTGATTTTAGAGCACTCAGGCAATGGCACCCCACTCCAGTACTCTTGCCTAGAAAATCCCATGGATGGAGGAGCCTGGTAGGCTGCAGTCCATGGGATCGCTAAGAGTCAGACACGACTGAACAACCTCACTTTCACTTTTCACTTTCATGCACTGGAGAAGGAAATGGCAGCCCACTCCAGGGGTCTTGCCTGGAGAATCCCAGGGATGGGGAGCCTGGTGGGCTGCTGTCTTTGGGGTCGCACAGAGTTGGACACGACTGAAGTGACTTAGCATAGCGTACCCAACTACACCATAATTCCTCCTCTCTGTGCATTTTGGTTTTTGAGAGTGCTGGAGATAATGTCCTTTAAGGTAGTTCTTTCCTTCATCTCTGTTCTCTCTGCAGGTTTTCTTTCCTAGGATGGTGACTGTTGCTAACAGCTCACAACTAAGAATGAAACAAAGCCTAACAAATGTGATTCAGCTTCAGGCTCTTTGATCTTAGAAGCAAAACTAAGCCTCTTCCAGCTCTCTTTCATGATGCCCCAGATGTTTTCTTCACTGGGCCCTGCCATGTTGCCACCAGTGCCATGGGCTGATTAGGCAGCCTGCTATTGTCAGTTCATTGTCAATCTTTTTTAATACCTGAGTCTCTGGGCTCTTTTGAGCCATTTAATTAACATATTGTTACAGAAACATAAGAATTTCAACCTTGTCAAGCAGTGTTAATTGAAAAGAAAAATGAAAACATTGCAGCTGTGCATTCCTTCCCCTTAGCAAAAAAGGAAGGAAGAGAGAAGAGTAAGCATCTCTCTCTTATAATAGGATAGATTAATGCAGGAATGATGGTAATGATACTTCACATCTAGTGAGCATGATTATATTCCAGGCACTGTGCTTGCTGCTTTATATGCATTATTTCTTTTAGTCCTAAGAGTAGCCTTATGAGGTAGGAGCTATTGTGACTCTCATTTTAAAGAGAAGAAAACAGACTTATAAATAATATCTCCTAGGATGCTCAGCTGTTAAGTTACAGAACTGGGATTCCAATAAAATGTATTTGATTCTTGTTCATGCTATTAATCGTTATATAACACCCACTTAATAATTATGTAGCACTTAATCACTACATGCTGTTCTCACTGCCAGAATAATAATTTTAAAGGATGTATAAATCTCAGTTCACATTTTGAGAATTTCCGTCTCCTCCAATCTTCATAAGTGATTCTCTCTCTCTAGTCCCATTAGCAGAGACTTACAGCATTGGTCAAAATCCTGCTGGGAACTTCAGAAGCTATCTTATCAATTGATGATTGGTGAAACAGGATGGATGAGAGATGTTTAATTCATATGAATATCAAAAGAAGTTTTAAAATTGATGTTTCAATCACATATTAATTTGTTATATTTTGTATAATCACATTTGTATAAATATATATATTTATACAAATATATATAAAAACAGAACTATGCATCATAAAAATAGCAAATGAACACCCATATACTAACAAATAATTTACGAAACAGAACTTTATATTACAATTAGGCTCTTTTATTTCATTCCCTCCTACCCCTTTGTATCAGTACTGCCCATTATAATACATATTTAAAATTATGTACTTATCATACCTTCAATAATATTCCTCATATATGCTCATCAAAAGATGTATTATTTAATTTTGAATTTTACAGAAATGATATAAAGTCAGCTGCAATTTTCTTTAACTCAATCCTATGTAATGCTATTCATAACATCATATGTATTTGAGTTCATTAGTTTTCATGGTGCCAAATATTCCAATGCTGATATGCATTTTTGTCATTACTAGGTTTTTTTTTTGTTCTTGTTAATAACGTGATGTTGTGAACTTTCTTTAACTGATTCTGATATATCAGATTTAGATATTCTTTGGAGTATATCTTGAGGAATAAAATTCTGGGGTCAGAGTTTTCAACCGTACAAATTTATAGTATGTACTAAATTTCACAAATGATGTTACCAATGGTTTTATAAAAGTTTTCAATAGCTCACACAAATTTAATATTTCATAATATATGATATATAAATTTCTGACATGCTATTGTGCATAAAAGAATATACAAAATGTACTTAATTAGAATCTCATATTACTAACAAGTTTGAGCATCTTTACATATTTTTAACTATATGAATTTCTTCTTGGGAAATATCTATTAATATTTATTTACTATTCTATTTCATAATATGTATGTATATAATTATGCATTAATTTATATAAACATTTTTATATATTCATGTCACTTATATCAGAATCATTTATCACTCATATATGTTTATATATTTTCTCAAATTCTGGCTTGGGTTTAAAAGTTATTTTTTTACATTTTTTTATTTTATATTGGTGTATAGCTGATTAACAATGTTGTATTAGTTTCAGGTGTACAGCAAAGTGATTTAGTTATACATATTCATATATCTATTTTTGTACAGATTCTTTACCCATATAGATTATTACAGAATATTGAGTAGAATTTCCTGTGCTATATAGTAGATTCTTGATGTTTATCTATTTCATATATAGTAGTGTGTATATATTAATCTCAACCTTCTAATTTATCTCTCCTCCTACCTTTTCACCTTGGTAAACATGTTTGTTTTTTATGTCTGTGAGTTGGTTTCTGTTTTAAAGCTAAGTTCATATGTATCATTTTTAAAATTCTGGATATAAACTGTATCATATGTTTGTCTCTTTGTGTTGGACTTACTTCACTTAGAATGACAAGCTCTAGGTCTATTCATGCTGTGAAAAATTGTATAATTTTGATTTTATGGTTAATTAATATTTCATTATATATATGTGTGTGTATATATAATATTTATTTACTATTTAACTACTCCATGGTTTTGCCTTTTCCCAGAACATCATGTTTTTGGAATCTTGCAGTGTGTACTCTTTTCAGATTGGTTTCTTTCACTTAGTAATATGCATTTAAGTTTCCTCCATGTTGCTTTATGGTTTGATAGTTCATTACATTTTAGTAATGAATGATATTCCATTTGCTGATTGCACTACAGTTTATTCATCCATTTATGTACTGAAGTACATCTTGGTTGCTTCCAAGATTTGACAATTATAAACAAAGCTGTTATAAACATTCATGTGGATATTTTTGTGTAGACCTAAGTTTTCAACTCTATTATGTAAATACTAAGAACAATTGCTGAATCACTTGGTAAAAGTCCATTTAATTTTATAAGAAACTGTCAAACTGTTCTCCAAAGAAGCTCTAACATTTTGCATTCTTACTAGCAAGAATGAGAGTTCTTGTTGATACACACCCTTGCCAGGAATTGGTATTGTCAATATTTCAGATTTTGTCTTTTCAAAAAAGTTTGTACTGGTATCTTACTGCTTTATGTGTCTTGTTTTTCATTAATAAGATCATATATTTTGTCTCATTTCTTTATCTGTTCATTAATTTTGCAAGGGTCTTATATTTTTTATAATTCCAAAAATTACATGTTAGCATTATTATTGTTATTGCAAAATTCAGGCTTTAATAGAAGAAAGTAGGGAAAACCACTAAGCCATTCAGGTATGAACTAAATTGAATCCTTTGTGATTATACATTAGAGGTGATGAATAGATTCAAGGGATTAGATCTGGTAGGCAGAGTGCCTGAAGAACTATGGATGCACATTCCTAACATTACACAGAAAGCAGTGGCCAAAATCATCTCAAAGAAAAATAAATGCAAAGAGGAAAAATGGTCGTCTAAGTAGGCTTTACAAATAGCTGAGACAAGAAGAGAAGTAAAAGACCAGGGAGGGAGAAAGGGAAAGGTATATCCAACTGAGTACAGAGTTCCATAGAACAGTAAGAAGAGATGAGAAGGCCTTCTTCAATGAACAATGCAAAGAAGTAGAGGAAAACAACAGAATGGGAAATAATAGAGATTGCTTCAAGAAAATTGGAGATATCAAGGGAATATTTCATGCAAGGATGGGCATGATAAAGGACAGAAATGGTAAGGATTAAACTGCACCACAAAAGATTAATAAGAGGTGCCAAGAATACAGAACTATAAAAGAAAGGTCTCAATGACCTGAATAACCACGATGGTGTGGTCACTAACCTCGAGCCAGAGATCATGTAATGTGAAATCAAGTGGGCCTTAGGAATCATGACTATGAACAAATCCAGTGGAGGTAATGGAATTCCAGCTGAGCTATTTCAAATCCTAAAAGATGATGCTGTTAAAGTGCTGCACTCAATGTGTTGGCAAATTTAGAAGACACAGCAGTGGTCACAGGACTGGAAAAGATCAATTTTCATTCCAATCACAAATAAAGGCAATTCCAAAGAATGTTTAAACTACCAGAAAATTGTGCTCATTTCACATTCTAGCAAGGTTATGCTCAAATTCTTCAGGCTAGGCTTTAGCTACATGTGAATCAATTGAGAACTTCCAGGTTACGAGCTGGATTTAGAAAAGGCAGAAGAATCGATCAAAATTGCCAACATTCATTGGATCATAGAAAAAACAAGAGAGTTCCAGACAGATATCTACTTCTGCTTCATTGACTACATTAGCCTTTGACTGTGTGAATCACAACAAACTGTGGAAAATTCTTAGACATGAGAATACCAGACCACCTTACCCACCTCCTGAAATACCTGTATGTAGGTCAAGAAGTAACAATTAGAAATGGACATGAAACAATGCTGCTGTTGCTAAGTCACTTCAGTCATGTCTGACTCTGTGTGACCCCATATATGGCAGCCCACCAGGCCCCGCCGTCCCTGGGATTCTCTAGGCGAGAACACTGGAGTGGGTTGCCATTTCCTCCTCCAATGCATGAAAGTGAAAAGTGAAAATGAAGTTGCTCAGTCATGTCCGACTCTTAGCGACCCCATGGACTGCAGCCTACTAGGTTCCTCCATCCATGGGATTTTCCAGGCAAGAGTACTGGAGTGGGGTGCCATTGCCTTCTCCCAGACATGAAGCAATAGACTGATTCAAAATACAAACTGGGAAAAGGGTATGTCAAGGCTGTAGACTGTCACCCTGCTTATTTAACTTATATGCAGAGTACATCATGTGAAATGCTGGGATGGATGAAGTACAAGCTGGAATCAAGACTGCTAAGAGAAGTATCAATAACCTAATACATGCAGATTATACAACTCTAATGGCAGAAGGTTAAGGGGAACTAAAGAGCATCTTGATAAGGGTGAAAGAGGAAATTGAAAAAGCTGGCCTGAAACTCAATATTCAAAAGACTAAGATCATGGCATCTAGTCCCATCACTTCATGTCAAATAGAATGGGAAAAATTGGAAGCAGTGCCATTTTTTTTTTTAATTCAAAATCACTGTGGATGGTGACTGCAACCATGAAATTAATAGACACTTGCTCCTTGGAAGGAAAGCTATGACAAATCTAGACAGCATAATAAAAAGCAGACACATCACTTTGCCAACGAAGGTTCATATAGTCAATGTATGGTTTTTCCAGTAGTCACCTACTGATGTGAGAGTTGGACCATAAAGAAGGCTGAGCACTGAAGAATTGATGTCTTCCAATTGTGGTGCTGGAGAAGACTCTTTAGAGTCCCTTGGATTGCAAGGAGATCAAACCAGTCAATCCTAAAGGAAATCAACCATGAATATTTATTGGAAGGATTGATGTTGAAGCTCCAATACATTGGCTACCTGTGTACAAGCCATCACTGGGAAAAAACAAACAAACAAACAAACAAAAAACACCTGATGCTGGGAAAGACTTATGGCAAAAGGAGAAGGAGACAGCAGAGAATGAAATGGTTAGATAGTATCACTGACTCAATGGACATGAATTTGAGCAAACTCTGGGAGATAGTGGAGGACATGGGAGCTGGGGGCTTCCCTGGTGGCTCAGATAGTAAAGAATCCACCAGCAATGATGTGGGAGACTTGGGTTCGATCCCTGGGTTGGGAAGATCCCCTGGAGGAGGTCATGGCAACTCACTCCAGTATTCCTGCCTGGAGAATCCCCATGGACAGAGGAGCCTGGAAGGGCTACAGTCCTTGGGGTCACAAAGTGTCAGACACGACTGAGTAACTAAGAACAGCATATGGGGTTGCAAATAGTGGGACATGACTTAGGGACCGAACAACAACAACAAAATTATTTTGGACAGTAATGTATATTTAACTGATTATCAGTTTACAAATATCTTGCTCCCCTTTCTTTTTCCATTTTAGATCTTTCTTTTGAGTGCATATTTTCCTGAATATACTCTTAATCCTTCTTTTAGTGATATAAAATTATTGGTGATAAATTCCTTCCATTTTTGTTTAGTTACAAAGTCATTTTTTTCTAATCTCCTCTTCTTGACACATAATTTTTCTGAGAAGACAATTCTAGGTTGAGAGCTATTTTTTGTTTAGCACTTTGAAGATTTTATCTTCTAGCTTCTTTTGTTACTGTTGAAGAATTTGGTTGTCATTGTGTAAGTGCTTTGCTTTTCCTTTCTGTTCTTAAGATCTTTGTAATACACATTCTGTAATTTCAATGCAGTATGTCTGAGTGTCTAGTTCTATCTTAATTTACAGTGTTCAGTATATATCCCACCTCTGCTACTTGTTAAACCATAATTTTCATGAATTTTGGAAAATTCTCAGTTATTATATTTTCAAATATTTGTTCTTTAATTATTAATTCTATTCTACTTCAGTAATGGGAACACTATGCTTTAGTCAATTTATTGAATGTATTTCATTTAAATGCAAAATACAATATTTTAAAGTAATTAACCTCCAATTAAAATAAATAAATTTATATTAAAAAAGCTATATTTATTTTTTCAAATATCTTTGGTCAATCGGGATATTGTATAGATCTCATTTACTTTTTATTATTTTTTAATATTTAAATTGTAGTTATTTTATATTTTTTATCTGAAGTAACAAGTATTATTTTAAGTTTTAAGGGTAAAAATCTGATTTCTTCCAATTTGACCTTTGACTTGTAACATTTTCCTCTAGGATTGGCGATATTTGATTTTTGGTTCATATATTAGGCTGATACAAAAGCAGCTGTGTTTTTGGACCACAAGTTTTAAATCATAACTAGGCTCAAACATATCTTTGTTAATTAAAATAGGAACCATTACAATCAACATATTTTGCCAATAAGGAATGAGCTTGTTTATTCCTATGGCATAAAAATTCATGCTTCAGGATTTAATGAACTCTTAGAAAGCATTTTCTATCTCCTGTTGATTGTGGAAGCATCTTCCCTACAAAAAGTGGTTGAGATTCTTGAAGAAATGGTAGTCAGTTGTTGAGAGGTCAGGTGAATAAGGCAGGTGAGGCAAAACTTTGTAGCCCAATTCATTCAACTTTTGACACATTGGTTGTGGGATGCATGCTTGGGGGTTGTTGTGGAGAAAACTGGGCCCTTTCTGTTGACCAATGCTGGCTGCAGGCACTGCAGTTTTGGGTACATCTCATTGATTTGCTGAGCATACTTCTCAGATGCGATGGTTTTGCTTGGATTCAGAAAGCTATAGTGGATCAGACCGGCAGCAGACCACCAAACAGTGACCATGACATTTTTTAGTGCAAGTTTGACTTTAAGAAGTGTTTTGGAACTTCTTCCCAGTCCAATAACTGAACTGGTTGTCATATAAAATCTACTTTTCATGGCATGTCACAAACCAATTGAGAAATGGTTCATTGTTGTGTTCTTGTTAGATAAGATGACACTTCAAGTGACGATATTTTTTGTTTTTTTAATTTTTGGTCAGCTCATGAGGCACTCACTTATCGAGCCTTTTCACCTTTCCAATTTGCTTCAAATGCTTATGACCATAGAATGGTCAACACTGAGTTCTTTGTCAACTTCTCGGGTAGTTGTAAGAGGATCAGCTTTGATGATGGCTCTCAGTTGGCCATTGTCAACTTCCAATGGTTGGCCACTGTGCTCCTCATCTTCAAGGCTCTTGAGTCCTTTGCAAACTTCTTGAACCCCCACTGCACTGCACATTCATTAGCAGTTTCTGGGCCAACTGTGTGGATGCTGCGAGTTGTCTCTGCAGCTTTATGACCCAGTCTGAACTCGAATAAAAAAATCACTCAAATTAATTTTTTTATCTAACATCATTTCTATAGTTTAAAACAAACATAAAATAAACAGGAAATAATGTAACTAGCAAAAAGGAAAAAAAGCAAAAAATGTGCATCAAAATGATGCACATAACCATATTTATTTAAGAATGTATTCCAATATCAAATGGCAAAGTTCAACAATGCAAAACCATAATTACTTTTGCACTAACCTAATATAGTTCATGTGAACTTTTGGGAATCTGGAGGCCTGTATTCAGCATCCTTTCCTCCAGAAAGATCTCCATTTGCTTCTGTTCTGAGCCAAGAGGTGATTCAGTTTTGGGGTCATTCAGCCACCCTGCCAAGTTTTTTTTTTGTTTGTTTTTTGTCTTTTTTACATAACTTGTTTTAAAGCAACTGAAATATAGCAACACTATTTGAATTGTAGATATTACCCAATACCAAGCTTTGTCAACAATTCAACAATATAAGCAATACGTTGCCAAGAATCTTCATTTCCTTCCTGAAAAATATGAGTGTGTCAGACACACGTTCCTATTAATAGTACTACTTTTTCTTCAATAAGATAGTTTGGTTTCTGATTAATAGACTTTGATCTGAAAAGCATGTGGAAACATTGTTCTTAAAGGAATTGATTCATTTTGGGGGGATTCCCCAGTTTTATGTTCAGGGATACAGTTGGAAAATACTGACTTTTCTCATTTTCCAGCTTGCCATGTTTCATAAACGCACAAATTCTAGGTTCATTTATAAAAATAACTTATAAAAACCATGTATATCCTAACTGATTAGCCTTTTTGTTGGTTTTTATTTTGTTTGTTATTGCCAGGCATTCTCCATTATTTTTCTGTTAGTGAACAGCATATGTATGTTTACAAGGAAGCTGTGTTCAGGTAGGTCATTCCATTCAGGATATCCTTCCACAATAATGAGTAAGCTACAGGTTGTTCTTTTTCAGTTTTTTTTTTTTTTTCTTTCCAGATTTCTTCTGAATGCCTTGTTGCTGGGCTGTAGCTATGAACATGTCACAGGTTTAATTGAATTACTGATTGTAGCATTTACCTTCAAGCCACATTTCTATCATTGGTTACTTAATACAGCTCAGCTCTTGTATTCAGTGAACTCTTCCTTCCTGTTCTTTTGTTATGAAGAGGTGAAAGGCTTAGAAAGAATGTGCTCTTCAAGATTTATCCCACTTTATACAAATCCAGCATTAATTACTCTTGCATGGAAAATCCCATGGACAGAGGAGCCTGGTAGGCTGCCGACCATGGGATCGCTAAGAGTCGGGCAGGACTAAGCGATTTCACTTTCACTTTTCACTTTCACGCATTGGAGAAGGAAATGGCAGCCCACTCCAGTGTTTTGCCTGGAGAATCCCAGGGACAGAGGAGCCTAGTGGGCTGCTGTCTATGGGATAGCACAGAGTCGGACACGACTGAAGCAACTTAGCAGCAGCAGCAACAGCAGCAGCAGCATTAATTATGTTTTAGGAAGAGTACTGTTTTTCATTGTGAAAGTTTTTTGGGAGTGTCTGGAACACTTACTGACGAAAACTCTTATTTAAACTATAAACTATGACCATTAAGGGTGTGATCAATATATGAAGTCACTTTGTAGTTAAAATTATATTCAGCACTGGACATTGTTACCAATTGTTTAGGAGCTTCCCAGTCCCTAAATCATCTTTGCTAAAATAAGCTACATCATTTCTGATGGCTTTGTGTCCGGTTGTATGGCCATCTACAATTTTGGTGCTAAACTGTGCTGTCTGGGCCTGTTATGTCAGGGTTCTTCTTTACCCATTCAGGTGAAGCAGAGTGGTAACAAACTCAGTGCTGTGTTTGATCACCAGTAATAACTAAGACTGTGATCTACTGTGATGAACAAGATGAAATAGGAGGAACTTAACTAGGAAACTGTGGAACATTATTAGACGAAGCTGTGCATCTCCCAGACAGTAGTCTGTGGAATAAACTGCAAACTCTGCAACACATGGCCGGAGGGGGATCTGCCTATGCTACAAATCACAATAATGACCGAAAACCTAGCACCAGCAACTTCTGTACCAGTAAAAAATCATTGCCACAGGACAGATTTCGTTTATGCCCAGCACTTACCAAGCATGTTTTCCCCTTTATTTTCTTTTAAAAATAATGACATTGTAATCAGTATACTCTACCTGAAGAGTCAAGTGTGTGTGTGCATGAGCTTTTTTCTTTTAACAGCACTTAAATCCTTTTCAACATAATGTAGACTATTGATATGAGAACAATGGTGCTGTAATTCATAATAATGGATATCAATGAATTTTAAAAATGCATAACTAATGGAGAACCAAAGTGACTTTCCCCAGGAAATGCACCGTGAGCTCTTCCATGAAAAACTGTAAATAACAGTTATATGAATCATTTCATAAGGATCTAAACACATTCTCCTTTCTGGCTATAATTTTTAAAAGTTTGGAGCAGGAATTTTATTTTGAGTAATCATTGTATTTCAACAGTTAAAATTAAAAAAAAATCATTGTATTTCAACTGTTGAAATATTGTGGTGTCTATTTTACAGTGTTATGTCCAGATCAAATCCATGTATTCCAGCAGCTGTTGTTTCTAGACAGCCTTTAGCACAAAGGGCTCTCGCTAGTCACACCTACAACTTCAAGAACTTGGCCATATTCCTGCTGCTGCATAATCTGTCAGAATGTCTGATAAATCACAGATGTGTGCTAAATAATTACTGCTGGTTTTAATTAAAACTAGCTTGCAACTCTTAAACTCAATTAATATCTTCAGAGTTGGCCTTAATTTTCTCACTGAGTAACTTCTAATGAAGCATGACATTTTTTAGGTGTACTTGATAAGTTTTATTTCAAAGAGTGACACTTTTCTCTTTCAATATTAAAAAAAAAAGTCATAAAGTTTTCCTCCACTCACTCCCTCACAAATAGATGGTTGAAATAACTTATTTTCATCTCTGAAATAACATTTTCCATACTTAAACAGAGATGACAATTCTGTTATTCCTAAAGTTGTTTAATAATGTTCTTAGAATTCTTGACAGAGAAGGTGATTTAAGCAAATGATTATGTCACATCAGAGAACATTTGGAAAAAGTCAAAATCAATTCATAATATTATACAAGATGTTGCTGTCTAAATCTTTATAAGCCTAAATTTCAAATATTTTTGTAAAGTTGAGAAAACAGTTCAAATATTATTCTCTTCAGACATGTTTCTGGCATGAAGTAAGGATGCCATCAATTCGGAAAAAGTTTTGAATCTTACTTTAATTGATGTTATATCACTCATGGTGCCAGTCTTTTGGGGCCTTGTTTTTGTTGTTTTTGTTTTATTCATCATGAGTAAAAAGAATATAAATGCAGTAAAAGAAAATGGTTATTTGCTGGGGTCCAGCCCCAGCTGATTCAGGGTATTCGAAGGAGAGACAGCATAGGCGAGGGTCAGGAAACAACTGCTTAATTACACGTTAATTAAGGATACAAAGAGTAATAGAATGAGGATAGCTCAGTAGGAAAATTCAGTGGAGAAAAGAGGCTGAGTAGCTTGGTTTACGCGGGAGACCAATAAAACTTCAAGACAAGAAGTTTGCACCACTTACGTAGGCCGCAGGCATCCTTCCATTCTCCCGAAGGAGAGGAGACACTGAGGCCTCCCCGGTCGGATCTTAGAAGCCCAGGCATAATTAGCAAGCATGGCGGGTTCCGCACTCCAGATGGAGACTCAGCCAGAAGTTGAAAGAGAGAGCGACATGGGGAGACCAAGTTTTGGTGAACAAGGCCTGCACTTTATCTTCCAAAGTAGTTTTTATACCTTAAGTTGTGCATAGAGGATAATGGGGGAAGGGGTGGAGTCATGCAAGGACAGCAGTTCCTGGTTCTAATCGAAGCCAGGCTTTCAAACTTATCATATGCAAAAGTTCAGGTGAATTACATCATCTTCTGGCCAGGAGGCCTGTTAACATTTTAAGAAACCTATCTTTCTCTAAAGGTGATTATTCCAAAGTCAGGCACCAGCCTCCAAAAAAGCATTGGACAAAGCTGCATTTTACATTTCTATACACCCATTATATCAATCAATACACTGCCAAGGACACAGTAGGTAAGGAGTATGGAGACTTAGAAGCAAACATTGGCCCAACAAGTGAAAAACCCTTCACCAATACAATTTCTAATCAATCTTTTAGCTACTCAAAGGAATCTGTGTTTAGACAGTTTAGAACATCTCCTGCCTCTCACAGTTGGGAGGCTCTGAACAATCACATGTGGCCGGAAAAACCTATTCAGGCAGGCTAGAGGATTTCCAAAGGAGTTTGTAGGTTAAACACTGTCACACCCAGGAATTATTAACTGGAGCTGTAAGCTAACTCTTTTTTCAGAGAGAGGTAGTGGGGGACAGCCCCCGTAAAGTCAGAGGTGTAGGTGAAAGCACAAAGCAGAAAGTAGGCAGACTCTGGTTTTGGGGGTAGATGCTCGAGAATTTCCAGGGGGACTCCTGAGGCTCGATCCCGCCTTTGCGTATGCCGAGCCTCCTTCCTCATGACCTTTGTCATGGGCGGAGTTCCTCACGCTGGCTCCCGGCAGTGATAGAATTCTAGTTGAGCTATTCCAGATCCTGAAAGATGATGCTGTGGAAAGTGCTGCACTCAATATGCAATATGCACTCAATATGCAATATGCCAGCTCCCGGCAGTTATTCTTAGTATTTACATTGAATTTTCTCATTCCATGAGTATTACTGCAGAAAAATCTGTAACCTACATACATTTTTTTTTTTTTTTTTAGCTTAGAGGAAAAGAGAGCCAACAGAACATTGACATTATTAATGTCTTATCTATGCTATTTATATATCAAGTTAATCACTTTTCATGATTGAAAATATTTCAACAACTTCACTGATCATATTTGGGATATTAATAAACTCATGCATATGTGAGAAACTGTAACATTAGAAAAATATATTAGCTCAGTCATGACCAACTGTTTGTGACCCCATGGACTGTAGCCCACCAGGCTCCTCTGTTTATATAATTCTCAAGGCAAAAATACTGGAATGGGTAGCCATGCCCTCCTCCAGGGAATCTTCTTAACCCAGGGATCAAACTCAGGTGTCTTGCACTGAAGGCAGATTCTTTACCATCTGAGCCACCGTGGAGATCCAATACAACCAAGTATAATTCATTTGTTCAACTGATCATGAGCTTGAATTTAAGAACAGTGAAAAGAAGAGCGGTAGAGGGAGATCCAAGAGGGAGGGGACATATGTATAACATGGTTGATTCACTTCACTGTACAGCAGAAACTATGATAACATTGTAAAGCAATGATACTCCAATTTTAAAAAAAATGGGAAAAAGGAAAAAAGAAGGAAAACTGGCTGGCCAGTGGGGAACCTACATCATGTTAGGAGAAGTTCTCACACATGCAATTGGTTTTGGTTTTGCTTACTTTTTATCCTTCAGAAGGTCAGGTAGTTAAGCAAATAAATATTGCATCTGTTGAAAGCAAGTGCACAATTACCAGTGCTTGCTACCATCAACGGTAGTGCTATAGATGCGGTGCTATAATTTGTGCTATAGATGTAGTGCTATAGCTTATTCACTATCTGCATCTATAGTGAATAAGAACATAAACTTCTGCTGAATGCACTGAACATCACAACTCAGTTCCCAGACTTGCTACGTCTTAACCCAATTTCATAAACTCTTTGATCTATGTAATTCACTTTAATATATTATTTTTATCAGCTCATGAAAAGTTGTCATGAGCTTCACATGGGATGAAGTGTCTCATAGTACTAACATATAGCTAGCACAGAAACTCAATAAATGCTAGCTAGTTGTATTTTTAAAATTTGGGCCATGGAGCCATGAGTTAAAAACAGGGAAAACCAATTCTTGCCACGTCTATATGTGGAAATAACACTTATAGAAGTTTATTAAATCTGCAGCATCTATATGTCTCTGCATGGTGTCAGATCTGTTTCTCTGTCCTGCCCAATTTCAAAGTTGCCAACATCCCCTAAAAGTTACCAGTATGTACTATCTGGTTTGATGACATATTTCATTAGTACCAGGAAAAGCTGAATTCTATAATTTTCACATTTTAAAAAATTTTCCTCTAGGAAGACTTGTTACTTTTCCATTTAGCTGCATGATGCATGCCTACTCAGTCGTGTCAGACTCTTTGTGACCCCGTGGACTGTAGCCTGCCAGGCTCCCTCTGGAAATGGGATTTCCAGGCAAGAATACTCAAGGGGGCTGCCACTGCCTCCTCCAGGGGATCTTCCCAATCTTCGGATGAAACCTGAGTTTTTTTGCTTCCTGCATTGACTGGTGGATTCTTTACCACTATGCTACCTGGGAAGCCCTGAGATCTCTGCTTTGCCCACTGCTTAATCAGCAATCAGCAGCAGCAGCATTTCTGCTATTATTTCAAACAATCACAAACAAGCTATTGGATTGGGGCATAAGAATGTTTCTTTGAGTGTGTTGTTGCGTGTGTGTGTGTGTTTTCCTGACCCTTGCTTTTTCACAATGCATAGTCACTTACTAAATGTAAGTCATCACCAGCTTGCATTGTTGTTTAGGATTTGAAAAAATTCTAAATTGTGTAATAATAACTCATCCTTGCTTTTGGTTCTTTTCCCCCAAGTCATTAATAGCTTTCTCTTAATCAAAATAAAATTGGCTCATTTATCTTTTACAATAAAACACAGAGGAGAGGCAGTGTAAAAGAAAAAAGCAGACAAGAATAGGAACCAGGAGATTTGACTCTAATCTCAGCTCTCAGCATTCAGTTTTGTCTTCTTAAAAAAGGCTTAATTTATTGGACATAAGTTTGTTTACCTCTAAAACAGGGGAATGGAATAAGTAATCTCAAAGTTCCTTTCTGTTTTATGATTCTAAATGCCATATCATATTTTGGTGTCATGCATAATGTATGCTACTTACTTAACAGAAAATAACTGGTGTGGAACTTGTGAAAATCCTTAATAAGTAATTATTAAGGTAGACTGCATTGAAGTAGACTGCTCAATATGAAGTTCATTACCATGCAGTGTCACAGGATGCTACCCTTCAAAGCAGTAAAATGGAAGATGAGAATTTTGTGCATATTCTCAAGACTCTTGATTGCAAATGGTGAAATAAATTCATATTCTACTGACATGGAAAGGTGCACATTATTTATAAAGTCAAGAGATAATCTGAGCAGATTTAATAGTTCTGAAATGAATGTAATAAGTAGGTAGATTTAGTCTGAAATACCAATGCAGATACTGTAGTGTATAATGCTACATGTATAATGGTGTTGCACCCTACTATTGGAATAGGCAATGGCAACCCACTCCAGCACTCTTGCCTGGAATATCCCATGGACAGAGGAGCCTGGTAGGCTGCAGTCCATCGGGTATCACAGAGTTGGACATGACTGAAGCGACTTAACAGCAGCAGCAGCAGCAGCAGGCTACTACTGCATGCAATTTAAAGCAATTAATCAAGACTCAGTTATGTGAAAAAAAAATGCCTTCTCTCTATAGTAAAGCAGCACTGTCCACAAGTTTTAAATAATTAAGGACTATCAAAAGCAACTCAATGGACATGAGTTTGAGCAAGCTCCAGATGTTGGTGATGGACAGGGAAGCCTAGTGTGCTACAGTCCATGGGGTCACAGAGTCAGACACGACTGAGTGACTGAACTGAACTGATCAAAAGAAAATATAAAAATTAACTCATTTTGAACTAGAAATGCAGATGTAAAATTACTTTGTATTTAGATTTTTTAAAAAAGCACCACTGAATCCACAGAAAAGAATTTTTCTGTCCTTTAGAAGTAGAGAATTTGGTTTCAGTAAGTTTAAAAGACAGAGTAAATGAGAAAAATCAGTTTCCACTTGGGCACATGATAATTGATCCAGTGAGCCTGAATTCAGAAATAAACTTTACAATGACTTTGAAAGACTAGATTTTTATTTCCAATGATATCTGTCTGGGTAGTTCAATTGTCCACTGGCCAAATAATCTATTTAAATTACCTATCCTTTTAGGTTTCATAAAACTTGAGCATTTTCTATTATAAAGAATTTCAGAGTCAATGAGAATAAAGTTCCTTTTTAGTTATAAAAGAAGGAAAGCACTTTTCAGGTTAACTTCCAAAGGGTATTAAAAATCCATATTAATGAAAATATGGAAAGAATTTTATTCCATGAACCTTTCAACTCCATTTAAAAACATCTATAATATCATGGCATCTAATTATCACTCCTACGGCTTTTTTTTCTTCCCTGAGAGTTCAAAGCAATTTACATAGTTAACTCACTTTAGCAAAGAAAACAATTTAACAGGATAAAAGATAGTGAGGCACATAATAGTTAAGACATTTGGTCACTATTATACAATTGGTGATGGAGAAATGAAATTTATTGTTTGATGTTGAGATAAGATGATGAGGTTCAATCATATTCTTCCACTTAAATTACGTTTGATCCTGAAAAATTAATGTCTCTGAGTCTCATTAATTCAGCATAAAACTGAAAAATCTTCCTTATTCAAGGTTACTATAAGTTTCAGGGGCACTGAAATAATTTATATTGGAAGGTTTGTTAAATTATCGAAGGCTACATTTAGAAAACGATGTATTCTTAACTCTTATACACAGTCTCCCAAGGAGGATTAATTATTTATCTGATACTTTGACCAAAACGTTTGAATCCCTTATGTCTACTGTACAGTATAGTTTTAATGTATATGTATTCAGATATTTCCCCATTTACTCCTTAATTCCGCTGGGACCCCAGTCTTAAAAGTAGTGTGGAGGATTAAGCTGAATGGGGCTCATGTGTTGCCCAGAGCAGACAAGAGAGCCACATGATCTGTGGTCTGAGCACAGTCACTGAGGAGAACCGAACGCCAGGATCAGAATAAAATCAGTCATAAGATATCAGAGGAGAGAATACAGGCATAGTCAGGACACAGAGCAAGAGGTCAGGATCTGAGGGTACTAACTAATAACAAGGAAATATGCGAATTATTCTGAAGCAGTAGGGTTCCAGATGCAGGTCTTGAATAACTTAGAGGCCAGGAGAATTTTCATGGGGGTTGACCGTATGGCACAGGCACCCTCAGCTCAGTTAAAGGGATGAGATAGGCTAGTCAAAAGAAGTTAGGTGTCTTAAAACCAAAGAACGGTGTCAAAACTCTCTTTCAACTAGGGACCATATGGAGTCTTCCACTATTTATAATTCTGTCAGGGTATTACACTATTAACATCCAGCCTGGAGGGGTGAAAGCAAGTAGTGTTAATGGAAATCAAGTAAAAATACGTTTAATTTTTCTACGTTAAAAAATTACTTTGCAAATAATATATACTTGCATATAGAAATATACAAAGGTTTTTGTATAATAGTGCTTGTTAAATCTAGAACTAAGCTAATATTTTAATGTGTATTTAAAACATACATGAGGAACCTGCTTTATTTATTCATTCAATCATTCATTCAATAGAGGTATCGTGAGCATTTATTCTGTGCCAGGTATATATTCAAGAAAGATAGTCTGAGTTCACAGCCTTTTAAAGAGACTACTTAGAATGAATGATTATAAATGTGTTGAGTAGTAGATACAGCACATTTTTGGCATATATAAAATACTGGAGGGGCTTCTCTGGTGGCTCAGTGGTAAAGAATCCACTTGCAATGCAGCAGACTCATGTTCAATCCCTGGGTCCAGGAGATCCCCTGGAGAAGGAAATGGCAACCCATTCCAGTATTCTTGTCTGGGAAATCCCATGGACAGAGGAGCCTGGCAGATTATGGTTTATGGGGTTGCAAGAGTCAGATACAACTCTGCGACTAAACCATCACCACCCATTAAATAATGCAAGGGATCAAAGAAGTAAATACACCTGAGGAAGCTGAAGCTTGACAGGATCTCTATTATAGGAATATAGTGCAATTAAATGGAGAAGGCAATGGCAACCCACTCCAGTACTCTTGCCTGGAAAATTCCATGGATGGAGGAGCCTGATAGGCTGCAGTCCATGGGGTTGCTAAGAGTCGAACACGACTGAGTAACTTCATTTTCACTTTTGTGCATTGGGGAAGGAAATGACAACGCATTCCAGTGTTCTTGCTTGGAGAATCCCAGGGACGGGGCAGCCTGGTGGGCTGCCGTCTATGGGGTCGCACAGAGTCAGACACGACTGAAGCAACTTAGCAGCAGCAGCAGCAGCAGTGCAGTTAAAACTAGTAATATGCATGTGGAATTCCCTGATAGTTCAGGGGTTAACACTAGGCATTTATACTGCGAGGGCCTGGTTTTAATGCCTGGTTGAGAAACTAAAATCTCACCAGCTGTGAGGTGCTACCAAAAACAAAATAACAACAACAAAAAGATGAACTAGGAATACACAGCCACATTTTATAGATTAATCCCTCTTGCTATAGAAAAATTTATGACCTTTTTATTGTTCAGTAGTAATAAAAGAAGAACACAAAAATAACCCAATAGAAGAAAATTAATAGCTTGAGTACTACTTTGTTCCACTTCAAATGCAGAACGTTTTTTAATAATCAAATTTTAACACATAAATATATCTAGATTAAAACTAAACTATGAACTAAATAGAAATCGAACCAACATATGAGAAGAAAAGTTATTCTCAGTAATTATTTTTGAGTGTTGATAGCATTGTTGTTCTGAAGCTCATGTGTATGGTATAAAGTAATTCAAGAAGTAAATTAATAATTAAGAGTATTCTAATACCTCATGACCAGTAGCAGTTAGACCTGGGATTCACAATATGAAAGAAGAGATAAGATATTGTTCAGAAAGGTAAGTAAAAAGCACTACAACCTTGGATTTAGAATGCAAGTATCAGTATGATCTACTCCTGAGATATTTTATGCTTACTAATACTGTAGCAAATGAGCATTTCTAGCAACCTATTTTTTAACGTTATAAATCATATTCATTAATTCATTCTATCCCATGTAATTAATTAATTCTTGGTGATTTGTATGAACTCAATAGGTTTTCTCATTTCAGTGGTATAATAAAAAAATGTTTTAACTTGAAGTATAATTGATTTATGTTACATTAGTTTTGGTATAGAGCATAGAGATTCATAAATATATATATAAATATGTGTTTTATATATAAAATACATGAATATATTTATTCATATATATATATTTCTTTTCCAGATTCTTTCCCAAGTTACTGCAAAATACTGAGTATAGGTCTCTGTGCTACAGTAGGTCCTTGATGGTTGTTTATTTTATATATAGTAGTATGAATATATTAATCCCAAACTCCTAATTTATCCCTCCCTCCGACTTTTGTTCTTGATTAATTATTTCCAGTAAACGAAATCAGAGCATCTATTAATTGTATCAACTCTAAGACTGAGTCTTGTTATCCCAGATGGTCACAATTAGGATAATATTGAAAGAATCTAAGAACCAGCTTGCTTTAAGGAACTCACACTAGCCAAAACAAGGAAATTTTGAAGAACGAAAAAGATAATTTCAATTGGTTGAACCATATAAATTGTTTGAATTCATTAATACCTTTGTTATCAAAAAATAATTGTTCTCAATGATGATAGAGAACCAATTTGCTAACTTGGAATTTGGCAAAATCACAGAATCAAATATTTATCCTGCTTTGTTAGTATGAATTCTACCATTAGGTAAACTAATATCAGAGAAGAAGGACATATCTCTTTTTTTTAAGCATTTCAACTAACAAATAAAAAACAAATGATAGATTTGGAATATTATCATTTTGAAAATTCTGTGCATTAGTGGAATAGGCACCATTCATCAAGAACTACTAACAGCACAAAAGGCTACCAAACACAGTCTCCTTTCTGAGAAAACCCTTCCCCTCCACCATCAAAGGGATCAGTCCTGAATCTGATCAAGCCTCTGGGTCCAGGTGCCAATTTGTGGAAACACAAAAGTTCCAGCAACTTGTTGAATGGCACTGTAAGCATACAATCAGAAATCTAGACTCTAGGAAACCATAGATCAAATGATCTACATTTTTCATCAGGTGAATCGTAAAGGAAGAGAATGAAAGAACTAAAAATACATATATTTTAAAAAAATGTTCAAAACCAAACTATAGGGATAAATACACGGGTGATAAAGCTAAATTAACTCAGGGAATTGACCAATTAATAATGTTTATATTTGTGTAGAGAGAGGGCTCCCTAGGTGACGCTAGTGGTAAGGAACTCACCCACCAATGCAGGAGATGAAGGAGATGCAGCTTCAGTCCCTGGGTCAGGGAGGTCCCCTGGAGAAGAAAATGGCACCCCACTCCAGTATCCTTGCCTGGGAAATCCCATGGGCAAAGGAGCTTGGTGGGCTCAAAGAGGGTCCATGGGATCTCAAAGAGATGGGCACAACTGAGCAGATTTATTTATCTTATTTATGTGTAGAGAGAAAGGTTTGGAATTGGGATGAGGCACAGCTTCAGATAGATTTTATTTTCTTGGGCTCGCAAATCACTGCTGATGGTGACTGCAGCCTAAAAGACACTTGCTCCTTGGAAGGAATGCTATGATAAACCTTGACAGCATAATAAAAAGCAGAGATATCACTTTGCCAACATAGGTTCATATAGTCAAAGTATGTTTTTTCCAGTAGTCACATACTGATGTGAGAGTTGGACCATAAAGAAGGCTGAGCATAAGACAATTGATGCTTTCAAATTGTGGTGCTGGAGAAGACTCTTGAGAGTCCTTTGGACAGCAAGGAGATCAAAGCAGTCAATCCCAAAGAAAATTAACATGAATATTCACTAAAAGGACTGATGCTGAAGCCACCTGATGTGAAAAGCCAATTTATTGGAAAAAACTCTGATGCTGGGAAAATTGAAGGCAAAGGAAGAAGGGGGCCGCAGAGGATGAGATGGTTGGATGGCATCACAGGCTCAACGGACATGAATTTGAGCAAACCATGGGAGATAGTGGAGGACAGAGGAGCCTGTCATGCTACAGTCCATGGGGTCACAAAGAGTTGGACACGACTTAGGGACTGAACAACAACAACAGCTTCTGACATCTGTGACAAAGTCCTAGTTCTTGTCCTGGGTGGTAATTACAAGGGCATTCACTTTATAACAACTTATTAAATTGTAGTGTTTTTTGTTATCTTTTGTGCCTGCATTTTATTTTATAGGTTTAAAAATAAAATAAAACATCAGTTTTTCATAGTCTACTACCAAAATATGCTATTAAGCTAGGTTATATTGTTCCTTGGTATATGGCTTATTATTTTAATTACTCTCCTTTTTTAGGTGTTTTATGAAAAAAAATAAACTCAAATATGCAATAATTTAAAAATGGCAGAGTGTTAAGATTTCTTTTTTTAAGAGTCATATGATAGATATAATATCAGAAATGAAACTTTAAGCTTAATGTTTTGAGAAACTAGCATATGTTATTTGTGTATTGAGTACCTTATTGGATATACGTTTATTAGAGGAAGACAGTCTGCAACCAAAAATCGTGATTCCACCAGAAAGCCTACTGATACCATGAATCCCTCCACTCTTTCGCAAAATGAAACTTACCGATAATAGTTTAGAGATCTTATCTTCAGAGAGCTGAAGGGTAGGGCTTATTTTTAATTCTATATGATACCTTCAGTTGTGATATGTTTCACTTGTGCTTGTTTACCAAACACAGCTGTCCTTAGAGCATCAGGCAAGAAACTTCCTTTAAATAGATGTTTAATATTACAGGTCATGACTCTATTTGTTTTATGTATTTCCATTTCATGCTATGCCTTTGAAATCAGAATATAAATTTATAAATCAAGCACATACTATAATAGTTTCATTGCAAATGAAAAATATCTCAGATGAATGAACTCAATCATCAAACATATTTACATTAAAGATGAGAAAGAAAACCTAAGTTTCAAGTTATTTTTTCATTCTGTAGTGGTTGTTTTTTGGTAAATAATCAAATAACTTTTTGTATAAATGGGTGGAAACTTTGGATATAACAAAATAGTTTGTTTGATGTATTTTTTAAAAAGTAGTAAAAAAATACTACTTTTGAGACTGCAGATGACAGGGTAACAAGACATAAAAGAAAACAGTACTAACAAGTATGTCATTTAAAATCTCTTATCTTGCTATGTGTAGCCATTGTTTCAAGTTTATCTCTATGTACTATGTACCTTTCATTAATTAAATCACACATTAATTATTTTAGTCAATGATATTAGGGTTTCCCTGGTAGCTCAGATGGTAAAGAATCTGCCTGCAATGAAGGAGACCTGAGTTCGCTCCCTGGGTCAGGAAGATCCCTTGGAGAAGGAAATGGCAACCCACTCCAGTACTCTTGGCTGGAGAATTCCATGGACAGAGGATTCTTGTGGGCTATAGTCCATGGGGGTCACAAAGAGTCAGACACAGGACTAAGCGACTAACACACAATGATATTATTATGTCATCTCTCACAGTAATGTTATATTTATATTAAATATATAAAGAATGGTACTTATATATCAAGGCAAGATCAGAAATTTAACTATTATGTTGCTGTGTAAGCCAACAAAACTAATTATTTTAATCATTAGCATTATTGGGTGGGAAGTAAACATCAAGTGTGTAGACATAAATCACTTGATGAGAAAATTGACTCTAAATTACAACGGGAATTTCCCCAGCTTTTTATTTTCCCCCATTGGTGGAAATATCAAAAACTGCCCCAGAATTAAAATGTAATAAATTCACAAATTTTATATTTCCTGTCACTTTGTATATATGTCTTTTTGTTGTTTTCTATGCCATAAACATGTATGAAACATGTTTCCCAGTGCTTGACATTAAGCTCAGGATGGATAGTTTTAGCTATAAGAGAAATAACTCTGTATTTGTTACATCAAGACCCAAATTCCAGCTCTTAACACCAGGCTGATGATCAATTTTGAAAGAAGAAAATCATTTTTCTAAGTTAATAGCAATTAAGGCCAACAATTACTTGTAATTTAAGCAATCCAGATCCAGGCTGGCTAATATTATGATCATCTGAATAATGATTTTATTATTAACCAGGGTCTGTACTTTAATCAATCTGCATTGCTTGCTAAGGAATTGAAGATCTCTGACCTTTTTAACTTTTGATTTCATATTGGAGTATAGCCTATTAACAATTTTGTGATAGTTTCAGGTGGACAGCAAAGGGATTCAGCCATACGTATATATATCCATTCTAGATCCAAACTCCCCTCCCATCTAGGCTGCAACATAACTGAGCAGAGTTCCCTGTGTTACACAGTAGGACCTTGTTGGTTATCCATTTTACATATAGCAGTGTGTATATGTTGATGTCAAATTACCTAACTATCCTTACCCCCATTTTTTCCCCTAGCAACTGTAAGTTCCTAAGATCTCCAAATTTTAAAATCTGTACTAGCTAAGTTTCAGTAAGTTAACAGTATTTTATAAACTGAAAACTATTCTCCTTAGTACTGATGCTTTCCTTTAAGAACTTGAACCTGTTATTTAACATTTAGAGAGTATATTCTCTTAAGTTCTGTTCTCAAAGGGTCAATATTAATGGAATATAAATTTTATTCTTTGGTAGTTTCTTATACTCAGTAATTTTAATATTGCCTTGTTCATATTGTTGGTAAGTTGTTACTTAACAAAGAAATTCGACATTATAAACTGTGCCCCATGTTTTAAAGGCAATCTAGTCTAGTTCTAACTAAAATTAGGTCAGCCTTTAAAAAAAAGAATGCAGTTAACCATTAAGAACTTCAATAATGATCTCTAATATATTCACTTCAAATTTATATTTTATTGCTATGACACTGACAAGTTTGAGAACCCAGATAAGCCTTGTCAAATATATGAAGTCACTGAATTTCTTCTAAAAGTATATGAGGTTAACATATAAGTCAGTCCTGTTTCCATACAGAGAAGGAAAATGATGAAAGATCTGGTATAATCATCTTTTTTTCTTTTTTTCCTGAAAGGAGCTTTCCATTTGTTTAATTATCAAAAAAATGGCTAGGACAAAAGTTCTCACTTGAAACTTAAAATTCAATTTTCTGACCCGGAGATTTATGTCTAAACATTTGATGGTAGCATATTCACATCTATCTAAACCTGGTGATTAAAAATATTAGTTTGATTGCTTTCGAATTAACAATAAATATATTTTTGGTTTTGCCATTATGGCTAAATTCTATTATTTTATCAGGTTAGCCATATTTTTGTTAACATTTAAAACATTAAGATCACATTAATAATATCCCAAGGTGCCTCCCTAAAAGAAGAATGTCCTATCTATTATTTAGATTTCATCATTATTGTCAGATACATATTGAAAGTCTTTGGCTGAGGGTAAAAAGTAAAGATTGTAAGAGCAAGGTTACCTCTCACAGCTGAATTAGGGACTTGGCGGTTGAATACTTTTCACTCTCCATTGAAAGAGAAAATCTCACCTGTTCCCTTCTTGCTACATTTGTGCTATCAAATTTATTTAGAGAGCAATTAAACATTTTCCTTCTTCAAAATATAGGCACAAAATATATCCCCGATCACAAAGCCATTTATTATGCTATTCCCAGTTCCCCTGGCAAAATCACAGGCAAAAAGTCAGTCTACCACTGAGAATGCTGCCTTCCAATTAGGTAGCATGGCAGGGGGCCAGGGTAAATCAGCATTTCCATTTCCAGATAGCATCCTGAAGCTAACAGTGCAGCTCAATATATTGCATCAGCCAGGAGGCTAAAATTACTTGAAATTTTCTGGAAAACTTTAATTGTGACATTTTAAAATAGATCCCTAAGGGAGTAGCTACCCTTTACTAATCATCTTTGCCACATAGATCTGAATTTAATAACTTAAATGCAGAAGCAAAGTGAATAGAGATAGAGTGAAAACCAAGACGACATAGTCTAAGCTCTGTTTTGCTCTATCCAGATCAATTGATTGTGTATTATCAGTTCCTCACGTTTTACCCTGTCAGGAAGTTGCAGCTGCTGATCTTGTTTTCTGGTGTGAAGTTTGAAAAAAATGAGTAGATTTCAGCTGTGCATTTATAATGAATGCTGCTGTTCTGAGGAAGAGAATAAGATAGCAATCTTGGCAAATCGAAAAGAGACTTAGGGAGTAAATGGCTGAAGAAGTAATATCTATGCTCAAGAAAATTGTTATGTAAAGAATCAAAGTTTATGCCATTTCAGAAGGAGAAACAAACTTCAGGGTCTTTTTCATGTAAGATATTCTAATTTTTAACTATTTTAAATTTATATTTATCTGCTATTCAACATCTATAGAAGAAAGAGCAAGGTATTTGCAGAAAATCAGAATTTAAATTATCACTGGATTTTAGCATATCAATTTCTCAGAGTTTCAGCTTTCTCTCTATAACCTGTAGGACATTATGTGTCTCACTGGATTCACAGGTCCAGATGTGAAAATGTATATGAAGATACTTTGTAAAAATTTAAAGGCCTAAACTTAGAGAAAATTATGGGGAAAATGAACTTATTAAATTTCCCTGAAACTTGAAGTTTTACTAGGCAAAATAAGAGTTTTCAAAATATTGTTTCCAAACTATTTGAAATGTTGTATAGATAAATACATCGTGCTCAATAAAGAGGTTGATGTAGAGTGATTATTGGTCACGGGGCCCTTGCTCTGAAAGTCCCATGTCATATAGTGTTGAAATTACTACAATCACCTGTAATTTTTTAAAAATTTTCTATCCTGATCATTCTTCATAGTGCTCAAATTCATGTCTCTAAAACATGATTTCCTCATATCTCCTATTTAAGAACTACATATGTCCCCTCTTGTTTATCTGTTCAAGTGTGTGCTAAAGAGATTTCAGAATAGCCAAAATCCCCTTTGTTTGTCCTATGAACATCTACCTCCCTAACTTCCAACACAAACATACGTGTGCCCCAGGACATTCGACCTCTTTCTTCATCTCATACTGTGCTCACACTTCCTCTAATGACCTCTTTCTATTCATCCTTTATAGGTGGCCTTCATTGTTTTTCTGCAGACTTTGTCGTTTTTCTGCAAAATGTTAACTGTTTTTCAGCACTGTGCGCTGACTTGGGATCATCCTGCTCTAAAGCATGATATGCATATTCTATAAATTGGAGCACAGACTTTGAAATTAGAAATCTAAATTTAAATCCCATTTCAAAACTTATTATCTGGGAGAAACTGGGCAAGCTTGCATCTGTTTACAAAAATAGGATGAGTATTTCTTACCTTTAAAAGTTGTTTTGTAAATTCAAACAGCCACTGTATTAAAAAAAAAAAATACTGGGCCTAGTGCCTCGTATATAATAATTTTCATTGTGTTGACTTTAGCTCTGATTTCTTACACAATGCTTTGTTCTCTGTTTCATGTGCATATTTTCTGTTTTATCACTTGTGTAGCATGTCTAGTGTATCTTGGTGATTTCCTCTTTTTCAATGTTGTAGGCAGAATAATACTCCCCCAAATTTATCCTTATATGAACTTTGGAATTTGTGAATATGTTAGGTTACATGGAAAAGGGAATTAAAATTGTATATGTATTTAGGTTGCTAAGCAGCTAACTTTAAAATAGGGAGATTCTCCTAGGTTGTCCATATGGGCTCAATGTAATCAAAAAGTTCTTATCAATAGAGGAGAGAGGCAGAAACAGGATTCAGAAGTGATGATGGAAGCAGTCAGAGAGATGCTGTGCAGCTGGCTTGGAAGGTGGAGAAAAGGGATCACAGGATAAGAAATTTAGGTAGCCTCTAGAAACTGGAACAAACAAGGTAATTGATTGTTCCTTAGGTCTTCTAGAAAGAAAAACAGCCCTGCCAACCCTAGATTTTAGCTCACTGAGAGCTGTGTTGGACCATCCTACAGAACTGCAAGATAATGAATGTGTGCTCTTTTAGCCACTTAATCTGTGGTCATTTATCACAGCAGCAAAATAAATCCAACAGACCAGTTCTCCATAACTGCAATGTGCATGGCACTGGTACATAGAAAGGAGTTTGGGATGCACAGTTACACACTGCTATTTTTAAAATGGATAACCAAAACCACTATGAGGTACCATTTTACGCCAGTCAGAATGGCTGCGATCCAAAAGTCTATAAGCAATAAATGCTGGAGAGGGTGTGGAGAAAAGGGAACCCTCTTACACTGTTGGTGGGAATGCAAACTAGTACAGCCACTATGGAGAACAGTGTGGAGATGCCTTAAAAAACTGGAAATAGAACTGCTGTATGACCCAGCAATCCCACTGCTGGGCATACACACCAAGGAAACCAGAATTGAAAGAGACACATGTACCCCAATGTTCATCGCAGCCCTGTTTATAATAGCCAGGACATGGAAGCAACCTAGATGTCCATCAGCAGATGAATGGATAAGAAAGCAGTGGTACATATACACAATGCAGTATTACTCAGCCATTAAAAAGAATACATTTGAATCAGTTCTAATGAGGTGGATGAAACTGGAGCCTGTTTCATCCACCAGAAAGTAGAGTGAAGTAAGCCAGAAAGAAAAACACCAATACAGTATAGTAACGTATATATATGGAGTTTAGAAAGATGGTAACAATAACCCTGTATACAAGACAACAAAAGAGACACTGATGTATAGAACAGTCTTTTGGACTCTGTGGGAGAGGGAGAGGGTGGGATGATTTGGGAGAATGGCATTGAAACATGTATAATATCATATATGAGGCGAGTCGCCAGTCCAGGTTCGATGCACCATGCTGGATGCTTGGGGCTTGTGCACTGGGATGACCCAGAGGGATGGTACAAGGAGGGAGGAGGAGGGTTCAGGATGGGGAGCACGTGTATACCTGTGGCGGATTCATGTTGATGTATGGCAAAACCAATACAATATTATAAAGTTAAAAAATAAAATAAATAAAAATTAAAAAAAAATAAAATGTGAAATGGTACCTCATAGTGGTTTTGATTTGCATTTCTCTGATAATGAGTGATGTTGAGCATCTTTTCATGTGTTTGTTAGCCATCTGTATGTCTTCTTTGGAGAAATGTCTATTTAGTTCTTTGGCCCATTTTTTGATTGGGTCATTTATTTTTCTGGAGTTGAGCTGTAGGAGTTGCTTGTATATTCTTGAGATTAGTTGTTTGTCAGTTGCTTCATTTGCTATTATCTTCTCCCATCCTGAAGGCTGTCTTTTCACCTTGCTAATAGTTTCCTTTGATGTGCAGAAGCTTTTAAGGTTAATTAGGTGGGATGATTTGGGAGAATGGCATTGAAACATGTAAAATATCATGTATGAAATGAGTTGCCAGTCCAGGTTCGATGCACGATACTGGATGCTTGGGGCTGGTGCACTGGGACGACCCAGAGGGATGGAATGGGGAGGGAGGAGGGAGGAGGGTTCAGGATGGGGAACACATGTATACCTGTGGTGGATTCATTTTGATATTTGGCAAAACTAATACAATTATGTAAAGTTTAAAAATAAAATAAAATTTAAAAAAATAATAAAAAAAAATAAAATAAAATGGATAACCAACAAGGACCTACTGTACAGCACAGGGAACTCTGCTCTGTGTTCCTGGATGGGAAGGGGTTTGGGGTAGAATAAGTACATGTATATGTATGGCAGAGTTATCCTTTGTTATTCACTTAAAACTATCACAACATTGTTAACCATCTATACCCCAATACAAAACAAAAAGTTAAAAAAATAAATGCATGTTTATTTAAAACTTCACTCTTATATTGCTTCCTCACCATGTTGAAAGCAAAAGTGTATTAAGGGTGAGAAAAACAAGAGAACAGTCTGTTTTTACAGCTCTTGGATCTAGAAAAGAATGATCCTGACTGAAAGATGTACGATGCATATTGAATATATTTAGAAGAGAGAATTAGCTGAAAGGACCACAAGCTTTGGAGTCACTCAGATCAGGGGAATCCAAGGTTTACTTCTAAACAGATATATGACTTTTGGGGTTGGAAATCTCTTCAATATACTCTGTATGGCAACTGCATTGCCTTATGTGGTTTCTACCCACCTAAAACAGTAAAAGTCCCCAAATCTCTGCACAGTTTCCAGTAATCTATGAATTTCTGTCCCCCCAAGCAACCACATTCCTTTACACAGATGCTACAGGAAGCTGTGGAGTGGGTTGATAAATACTACCATGTGCCACTGGGGGAAGAGACATGTCCACAGGGGAGGGGCGCCCAAGTAGTTAGTATACAACCTGACCTTAGAATCCACGGGCTGAACCCAGCAGGTCCCAGCTCTATGTAAGACACACTGAAAATGGCCATGGCAGCAAACCAATAGTCTTGATTCTGATTCCCAGAAAAATAGACAGCTGACTCATTTTAATACTAGTTCCTTATCTTCAGCTCTGATGGTGGTGTTGAGTGGTTGGGAGGCATAAGATGCATATATCATTGCCAAGTGTTCAGGAAACTTAAATCCACCAGGATGGCAGGTACCCTGATTTTAGATACGGCTTTAAACACCTTAGAAAACAACCTAGACTTCTTTGGGCCTCAATTTTCTCAGTAGCAAAGTATAATAAAAATGGGTTTCTTGCAGGGTCATACTGAAAATTAAAATTATATATGTTAAATACCTAATAATGTGGCAGGCACAATGTTGGTACCTGATTAAAGATAATATTTTACTTTAAATGGAGCAATAACCCAGGAGAAGGAATCACACTTTGTACCTTTATAAAATGTGCAAAGGAAATTGTTGAGTTGTCAATGTTCCTAAATTCTTTGAATGCCTGAAAAAAGAACAGTTTATTGTTTTTTTATACTCAGAAGTGACCTTCAGAACAAAACCACTCCTGACAAGCTACTTGGAAACTGCCTAGATAATCTGTGAGATTACATTGCTTTTTAATACAAATTATATTGTCAGAACATTCCTAAAGCTAGAATATCCACCCCTACATTTTCCTAGATGCTGCTAATATGTGAAACTACTGAACTATGACAGTGTAATTTAAAAACCAGTAGCAAATTCTCAAGAAAACTTGCATTTTAATAAATATATAAATAAGAACAATAATATTTCCACTATGGTGTGGTGCAGGAAAAAAAAAATCAAAATTTGAATCCATATGGCTATTGTCTTAAACATCAAAAATTAATTAAAACAAGTGAAACCAAAGCAGGCTACAACTACATATAAGCCCAGATTTAATGAGTTGTGGAAAATCCAATCAACTAAACAAATCACACATTGCTACTAATTAAAGGGCTGTAAAAGGATTCCAGGTGGCTTAGGCAAATAATTATTATTTTGTATTTTAAAAGGAAAGATTTTGGTAATTATCTTGTAAATGTAATTGATCTTAGCTACTTCTATTTAAAGATTCTGGTATTTATTCCCCATTGTAAATGATTATCCAGATTACTTAAAATATGTAATGTCTCAATTCCTTATATGAAGTTATATTTATCCATCACTTCTCAAATATTTAATATCAAACTTTTATTTTGCTATATGAATACTGTTATAAGCTTTTAAATCAGAAAAATATTCTCCTGATAAAGTAAAATAATATGCTTATTTTCATCAATATATAGAGAGGTTATTTGAATTCTTCTTCTAGTACCTTGCACTTTCTTTTTTTGCTAATTCAGCATATGTTTATTACATCCCAATGACAGTTTTTATTTTTAAGGATTCAAAGATTATATCTCATCCTTTTGCATAATCATATTCCTATGGTGAAAACATATAATAGTCCATATGAAAATTGCAGCAACATAGTATACTTCTGAAGTACAGAGGTGAGGAGGATTCAGAGTCCCTTTTACTTTTACTTTGCATGAAAGTAAAAGAGACATTTGAAGTAAACCTTGGATAAATAAGAGCTCTCAAGACCAATAAGGAGATGAAAGATCCCTGCTACAACACCTGGCACAAGATTGATTTTATTAATATTTGCTGTATAAATCAAGGTAAAGGAAGCTGATTTCACTTCTTATGACTAGTAATTCCCTTATTAACTTAATGCATGTTTATTTTATGCGAATGATTGTGCTTACTATTAAGGATTCACATATATTCTCACAATATTTGAAGCATTTATGTATTTACTGGAGACAAACAATACTTGTACTGTATGAACCTTCTTCAAGAGAAGATTGTATACTTTCTCATGTAAATCATTATATAACAAACATAGAAGAGATTCTATTGCCTTTATTCATTAGTTTGATAATGTATTGATGTGATATACAATTCCCCAAAACTTTGAAGCAAAGAGTTTCATTATGACACACTCATGTTATAATAGAAAATAAGTAAATTTTAAAAGTTAATTAATTACAGAGCTCAGAGTAAGCCTTACTAAGGAAAATAACATTAGAGCTGAGAAAGAGGCAGACTTGGGAAGATCCAGAGAAAGAGCATTCCAAGTAAGAAAGATAAGAAGACCCCAGTGAAGCAAGTGGCTTCGTGACGTCAAACCCACAGACTCTGGTTCTATTCCTATTTTACACAGAAGTAAACAATCTGTAACTTGCCCTGTTTTTCTGCTAGGAATTTGTATTTGAACCCAGATTTTTGGACTTCAAGTCACATAAACAAAGGGCAAAGAATCCTTCATTATAGAGAAGTCACAGCACTCTGGGAAGAATCAGGAAAAACTTTATGGAAAACATAGCATGTGGTTTATACCTTGGACGAGAGTTGAGATGTTAATAACTGAGAAATATGAATGCACCCCAGGTCAGCATGTCTGTATGAAGCAGAGAGAAGGGATATTATAAATTCCTTGCAGTAATATAACAAATGTGTATCAAAAGTGAGAGAGTAGCTGTCTGGAAAGACTGCTTGAGGTCAGATGTGCTGGTCTTTAATCATTAATTTAGTACTCAGCAGAATACTGTTGGGAGTAGCAGAGGGGAGTCTTAATAATAAGTGAAGTAGGAACACCAGGAGTGATTTGAGAGCATAGAGATGACAAAACCAATCAGGAAGCTATCACAATAGCCCAGATAAAAGGTCCACTAAAGACTTCTACTAGGGTGGTTGAACTTTGGTAATAAAATGACAAAAGTGTAACAATTACTTGGAAATTTATTAGATATGGGGGAATAAAAAGGATAATGGAAAATATTATAATAAAGAATAATCAGAGATGATCTCCAGTTTTTCTAGGTTGGCATCATTGGTACAATTTACAAAAGAGAAATTCAAAGCCTAGAAGACTTGTATAGAAAAGATGGTGAATTAGAATGATGATGCTGAACAAGATAGTCTATAAGTGATATAGTACTAAATATCAGAAATAAAGTCAGAAATGACACAGAATTAGGAGATATGGATTTGCCCTGCACGAGAAAAACAGTTAAAAATGAGACAATGTCTGAGATAGTTTCTGGAGAGGGGGGAAAGAAAGAGAGAGAGGGAAAGTTGCCTCAAACCTCGCAATACCTGTACGTAGTGTAACACAGGAGAGAGACAGGGACAGAATATGGATGAAATAAAGAAAACAGACACTGAACAAGATATGAAGTAGCAGACAGGAATGACTTTAAAGAATGCAACACGTGAAAGCAAATTATTTCAAAACAATGAGGCACATAAGGTGGAAAGCTGATCTGGAGACGAAGTGCTGTTAAGATATCTGAGCATTATATCAAAAGAAATGTGAGGGTGGGACTGTAAATGACATTGTCAGGCAGTCGGTAGATCAAATCTTAGCCAACATTTCTACTGTGGCTTTCTCTGCAAAGATATAATTTTAGCAATTAGAGATATATTAGTAAGCCTCAAAGGGGGTGAAGGTGAATTATTTGTAAATTTTGGCACTGGTGAAGTGAAAGTCGCTCAGTCGTGTCTGACTCTTTGCGACCCCATGGACTATACAGTCCATGGAATTCTCCAGGCAAGAATACTGGAGTGGGTAGTCTTTACCTTCTGCAGGGGATCTTCCAAAACCAGTGACTGAATCCAGGTCTCCTGCATTGCAGGCAAATTCTTTACCAGCTGAGCCACAGGAGAAGCCCATTGGCATTGGTACATGAGTATAATTCAAGGAAAGACCTATCCTCTGTACAGTACTGACACTGAAAGCCTAGTTCAGGAATAAATGCTCAGTTTAGATATGGTCAGGAGACTCTGATGTTGCTAAAAGTAATTGGATGTAAAAGGAAGAGAAAGACAAAGCTAGAAAAATACTTTCTCAATACAAAAAGAGTGATAGAATTATTATTGTTTTTTTAATAGAATATAGGATTATTGTTTTTTCAATAGAATATAGGATTTACTATATGTGCCTTCCTACCCCTTAACTTTTCGTCATAAATTCCATGATCCATCCACTGCCTAACTTACAAAGAAGCAAATGTTTGTTTCCAATTTCTTACAATATGCTCACTTCTTGACATCTAATATATAATTTTTTATCTCACTCCTTAATGGAAGTACTGTCCTAATATTCAAGTGTTCTCTTTTTATTCTTTTTATTATATTTTTAATTAGAGGATAATTACTTTATATTATTGTGATGGTTTTGCCATACATCAAAATGAATCAGCATTATATATATATATATATATATATATATATGTTCACTCCCTCTTGGGGCTTCCCTGGTGGCTCAGAGGTTAAAGTGTCTGCCTGCAATGCGGGAGACCTGGGTTCAATCCCTGGGTTGGGAAGATCCCCTGGAGAAGGAAATGGCAACCCACTCCAGTATTCTTGCCTGGAGAATCCCATGGATGGAGGAGCCTGGTGGGCTACAGTCCACGGGGTCGTAAACAGTCGGACAGGACTGAGCGACTTCACTTTCACTTTCACTCCCTCTTGAACCTCCTCTCCACCTCTCTCACCATCCTATGCCTCTAGGTTGTCAAAAAGCACAGTCTTTGGGTTCTCTGCATCCTACATCAAACATTCACCAGCTATCTATTTTACATGTGATAATGTGTATATTTCAAAGCTATTCCCATATCATCTCACCTTCTCCTTCCCCCAGTTGGTCCAAAATATCTGTCTCCTTTGCTGCCCTGCAAATAGAATCACGAGTACTATCTTTCTAGATTCCATATATATATATATAACATATATATATATATATAACATATATAACATATATATATATATATATGTTAATTTATAACATTTGTCTTTCTTTTTCTGACTCACTTCATTCTGATTTACTTCACTCTAGAGCCTAGATGAACCTAGGCTCTAGGTTCATCTACTTCATTAGAACTGACTCAAATGAATCCCTTTATATAGCTGAGCAATATTCCATTGTATATATGTACCACAACCTCCTTATCCTTTCATCTATTGATGGAGATTTAGATTGCTTCTATGTCCTAACTATTGTAAATAGTACTGCAACAAAGATTGGGGTACATGTGTCTTTTTCAGGTCTGGTTTCTTGAGGGTATATGCACAGTAATGGGATTGCTAGATCATCAAGAAGAAACACATAGAACCAGCCATGGAATAACAGACTGGTTTCAAATTGGAAAAGGAGTACATCGAGGCTGTAGATCACCCTCCTTATTTAACTTATATGCAGAGTACATCGCGCAAAATGCTGGGCTGGATGAAGCACAAGCTGGAATCAAGATTGCCTGGAGAAATATCAATAACCTCAGATATGCAGATGACACCACCCTTATGGCAGAAAGCGAAGAAGAACTAAAGAGCCTCTTGATGAAGGTGAAGAGAAGAGTGAAAAAGTTGGCTTAAAACGCAACATTCAAAAAACTAAAATCATGGCATTGGTCCCATCACTTCATGGCAAATAGATGGGGAAACAATGGAAACAGTGACAGACTTTATTTGGGGGGACTCTAAAATCACTGCAGATGGTAACTGCAGCCATGAAATTAGAAGGCACTTGTTCCTTGGAAGAAAAGTGATGACAAACCTATACAGTGTATTAAAAAGCAGAAACATCACTTTGCCAACAAAGGTTCATATAGTCAAAGCTATGGGTTTTCCAGCAGTCATACATGGATGTGAGATTTGGACCAGAAAGAAAGCTGAGCACCGAAGAATTGATGCTTTTGAACTGTGGTGTTGGAGAAGACTCTTGAGAGTCCCTTGGACTGCAGGAGATCAAACCAGTCCATCCTAAAGGAGATCAGTCCTGAATATTCATTAGAAGGACTGATGCTGAAGCTGAAGCTTAAACTCCAATACTTTGGTCACCTGATGCGAACAGCTGACTCATTAAAGGTCTGATGCTGGGAAAGATTGAAGGCAGGAGGACAAGGGGATGACAGAGGACAGGATGGTTGGATGGCATCACTGACTCAATGGACATGAGTTTGAACACGCTCTGGGAGATGGTGAAGGACAGGGAAGCCTGGAGTCCTGCAATCCATGGGTTGCAAAGAGTTGAACATGACTGAGCGACTGAACAACAGCAAACACTTGAACATCTCTCCTGCATTGGTTTTCCATAACTCTACTACTCAGTTTCTCTACTTTCAACTCTTTACTGCTCTCATTAAATTAGTTTTTCTAAGAAGAGCAAAGAACCTGCTTTATCCCATCACTCTTATTGTATAAGGCTTCACTTTGACTAAAGAAAGAGCAACAAATGTATTTTCTACCCATGTTTTACTAGCAGAGCAGTTATGAAAGGAAAGACATATCTCAAAGACAACAGTGTTCCAGTTAACCTAATCTTCAACTGTCTTTCTTATGCTGATTCTGATTACCAAATTTCATTATGATTAATACTTTATAATAAAGTAGTACAAGTTTACAGCCTTGATGAATATTCAGTCTTTTTAGTGTAAGTAAAATAACTTTTTAACCACATACATGTATCTGCATATCACTTAGCATTTATCATCATTAAGGTAAGTTGAATCACCAGGTTACAAGCCTTTATTATGCCATTGAGAAAAACCAGCTCACTTGTTAAATGAGGTCTTAGGGGGTTAATATTTCCTAATGAGCTATTATATTTGTGTAAGTGTAGGATGTCCATTGAACTGTTTATCTTTAAAATCTTATTAAAGGATCTGAATCATCTGTCTGCCCCTCTGTTTTCTGTCACTGTCCTTTACTAATAACTCATTTACTAGTTATATATAATTAATAATTAATCAATAATTATTTTCTAAGCTAAATCATGAAATATATTTTAAATTTCATTTTAAAAGACAAGTAATTAGGAAAGCTAAATCTTAGTACAGGGTTGTGTTAAAATGGACATGATCTTGTTTTAATCCTTGCACAAGGTTGAAAATTTTGAGAATGAGATATGCCTACAAAGTTAAAATAGTCAATTAATAAGGAACAGAACTTTTTTGTAGTTTTATAGAGAGATGATAATTTGTCTCCATGGCAAAAGCCAGGGGAAAAATAATATCTGTTATAAGGAAAGATGAAGAATATCATTTTGTGGCAGAGGAGTTCCAATAGACTCTGGTCAAGGACAAGTATTTCTAGTTCAATAGGACCATGATAAATTGTATGAATTGAAATATTTTATTTGTCCTGAGCTAGTTATATTAAAATATTTTTGGCAGCATCAAAGAAAATCTCATTATTCAAAATGATGCCGCGGTGTCAAGACTGTAAAGGTAAACAAGATTAGGTCAGCAATTAATTTTTGTGCTTTATATTTAAATACTTATTTAGACTTATCCATATTTACAATGCCATGTAGAATATGTTAGGAAAAATGCACTGTATGTAAGTATAGTATGCTATTAATTTTATATTACTAGTACTTCTAAAGTTTAGAAACTCAAATCATATAATTTGGACTGCAGGTAAAGCTTGCTTCTAAGACATTAATTTTTAAATTATGAAAATATGTCTTGGTGTTACTAGTTGTTCAACTGACTTTACTTTAGGCCCACAACAGTAGTAGTAGTATAAACTTTAGGTGCTAGAAAAGGGTTTGAACTAAAGTAGAATATCTGTCTATCCATAAATTCTAGGGGTAGGCTTCCAAAGGTGCACACAGTTTCAGGAAGCTGAATTGAGCTTATTTTGGAAGGCCACATGACTGAAATCACCACGGTCACCGTGTATCATCTGATCAAATATGACCGAATAACACTGAAAGAAGAACTGAGTGAAAACAAGTTTTTTCATCTTTCTTATAATTGGGGCTATTTTGAGTTTCACCTGCACATTAATAAAAACCAACATGAAGTTCTCAATATTATATGAGATTATGTATCACTTGGTGTATTACAAACGATAACATTAGAGTAAGAGCAGTTGGTATTCACGCTTTCTGTGAGGTGTTGTTTTGGAATAATCATTGTGAGTAAATGAGCCCCTGGGACAGAATAAACCAAGGAGTGGTCTTGTATGAAAACACTGAAATAAAAATTAAAAGCAAAGGTGACATGAATGTGTCTAAGTACATGGTTGTATCACATGTATAAAGTTTATCTTTAATCTGAGCTGTGTGGCCAGATGTAGGCTATGTAACATTTATCATTTCAATTGTTTGATCTCAAAATTAGAGTTTATGAAACTACACAGCCTGACCTTAGTGTTGTTCAGGTGGTTCAATGAGATATCACATGCAAACTCTATAAACATTAGGGAAATATTTCTTTTATTTTGTTAAGAAATCTGGCTCTAAAGTCAGGTAAAACAAGACTTGAATTTCAGTTTCATTTCTTGTTAACTATGTCAAGTAAATAACCTCCTTCAATTTCTTAATACTCAATATGTTTAAATGTGGATAACCTAACATGGGATTTTTGTTTGTGATTGAATATGAGTATATGCAAAAAGCTTACCCCAGTATCTGGCACATATTAATCAATGTCTTAGCTATTATTATTAGCCTTGGCATTAAATAATATTAATGTTCATATGAATAAATATAAATACTATAAAGTGTCTAACATTTAAAGTAAATTTATAAATTGGTAAGTATACTTAATTTCATTTTTTTTGAGCAAATATAGCATTAATTTTTTTTATAATATCTGAAAGTGTTTGAATCAACTAAGATCAAAAATATTTAGAGAAAATTTAAAAAATAACTTTGGGAAAAATTCTAAAATACAAAATTCACAAAATTAAATGAATAAAATCACTACCACAGAATATTCTATACAGGAGAACATGTAATCCTATTCATCTTCTTAAGAGTGTTTTTAAAAAGTCAAAGCCCATGAAACATTGATAACTTATTCAGTTATTGTGTTCTTATAATGGAATTATAAAATAATAATTGTAAGTCAAGCTTTCTAGATCTGCTTACACATTGGTGCACTGAGACTCAGAAATTTTGTTTAATAAACATGCTAGTTCCATTCCAGCAATTATATTATTTATTTTGTGAACTTAATGAATGTTTCTGAAATTCCATGAATTCTAATTAAAATGTCTGTTACAGCTGTTATTCCTTAGGTGGATGATTTACTGTGTTTATGAAAACAGAATTGATATTAATGACCTCATTTGCTGTTCTTTACTGACACTTTATGGGCATATTGTTGGTTATTTTGTTGTGACAGATAAGATTCTTTTAAAATGCTATTTACTTTCCTGTAAACTACTTAGGGAAGGTGATTCTTTAAACTTATCTACAAAGTAGGAGTTGGTAGGTAAGTACTTTTTATTTTCTTATGGTGGGCTGCAAAACAAGATTTTTCAAAAACTGAGTGAAAAAAGTAAACTACTATTTCTATATCTTTTGACATGAATAACAGCAATGGCACTGGGTAGACATCTTACGTGTTGATGATGGAACTAGAGTGACATTTGCACACATATTCACAAAAAACTCAAAAGCATATGTACACCCATGGCTAATTCATGTTGATGTATGGCTGAAACCAATACAATGTTGTAAAGCAATTATCCTCCAATTAAAAATAAATAAATGAAATAAAAACTTAAGAGCAAGATTTGTTGCTTAGGTTCACAAATTCTATCACTATATTCCTGACTATGTTTGAAACTCAATGATAGCCTCATTGAAATAAGTAGGAATCTTTTGTGTTACCAAGATCAGTAGAGAGATGTTGGCAGAATTCTAGAACCATGTTTAGAAAGAAAAGTCAGAATTTTCTTCTGTCTGCACTCAGGGACTTATCTAAATTTACACTAAAAAGGGCAACTTTTCTATAGTACTCTGTGCTACCATTAGTTTGTCTCAAATACAAAATATATTAACAACATCATACAAAATAATATATAAACGTATTAGTAACTTTAAAATGAAATCAGTACCTGTGTTGATATTAATATTAATTTTATCCCTTATGGCAGAAAGCAAAGAAGAACTAAAGAGCCTCTTGTTGAAAGTGAAAGAGGAGAGTGGAAAAGTTGGCTTAAAACTCAACATTCAGAAAACTAAAATCATGACATTCAGTCCCATCACTTCATGCCAAATAGATGGGGAAACAATGGAAACAGTGACAGACTTTACTTTACTTTCTTGGGCTCCAAAATCACTGCACATGATGACTGCAGCCATGAAATTAAGACTCTTTCTCCTTGGAAGAAAAACTAAGACCAACCTAGAAAAACTATTAAAAAGCAGAGACATTTACTTTGCCAGCAAAGGTCTATCTAGTCAAAGCTGTGGTTTTTCCAGTAGTGATGTGAGAGCTGGATTGTAAAGAAAGCTGAGCACCAAATAATTGATGCTTTTGCTGTGGTGTTGGAGAAGACTCTTGAGAGTTCCTTGGACTGCAAGGAGATCCAACCAGTCCATCCTAAAGGAAATCAGTCCTGAATATTCATTGGAAGGACTGATGCTGAAGCTCCTACATTTTGGCCACCTGATGCAAAGAACTGACTCATTTGAAAAGACCCTGATGCTGGGAAAGATTGAAGGTGGGAGGAGAAGGGGATGACAGAGGATGAGATGGTTGGATGGCATCACTGACTGGATGGACATGAGTTTGTGTAAGCTCCCAGAGTTGGTAATGAACAGGGAAGCCTGGCATGCTGCAGTCCATGGGGTCACAAAGAGTCATACATGAATGAGAGACTGAACTGAACTATCTCTTAATATCCTTATAGGTATTAATATACACTTCAAGTGCTTCCCAGGTGACTCCACAGTGGAGAATTCATCTGCCAATGTAGGAGCCACAGGAGATGTGGGTTCGATACCTGGGCTGGGAAGATTCCCTGAAGGAGGAAATGGTAACCCATTCCAGTATTCTTGCCTGGGAAATCCCATGGACAGTGGTGTCGGGTGGGTTACAGTCCATGGGGTCACAAAAGAGTTGGACACGACTTAGCGATTCAACCACAACAACTTGGGAAGTAAAGATGATTGTCAAAAGTAGTGACCATGCATATAATAAGAAACAAATATTAATATAATAAGGAACATATGAGAGAGAGGGTGAGAGAGAGAGAGATGATTGAACAATAGCCCATCAGTCAGGGAGAATATAACAAGTAAAGATATGATATCATGAACAAGAATAAGATGCTTTGAGCACTGTATAGGAGCCTGATGGGCTGCAGTCCATGGGGTCGCGACTGAGCGACTTCCCTTTCACTTTTCACTTTCATGCATTGGAGAAGGAAATGGCAACCCACTCCAGTGTTCTTGCCTGGAGAATCTCAGGGACGGTGGAGCCTGGTGGGCTGCCGTCTATAGGGTCGCACAGAGTCGGACACGACTGAAGCGATGCAGCAGCAGCAGCAGATTTAGAAAGAAAACTGGAAAAGCAGGCAGAGTCTAAACAACAAATGGCTTTGTAGGTATTTGTGGGAATTTGCCCTTTATTCTAGAATGGATGATTAGACTTACAATAGTTTAATAAGCATAGGTTTTTTAGATTAGTGTTCCCTGAGTAGGAGGAAAAGTGAAGAGTAATAGCAACTTTTGTCTAAAGACAACAATGTCAACATTAAAACAGACACATAGATCAATGGAACACAACAGGGAGCCTAGAAATAAACCCACACATATATGGTCAATTTATTTATGACAAAGGAGTCAGAATATACAATGGGTAAAGGATAGTATCTTGAATAAACAATGTTGGGAAAGCTACTTGCAAAAAAATGAAACTAGACTACACAAAAAATAACTCAAGATGGACAAAAGACTTGAATATGACTTGATCCCATGAAAAATACTAAAATAAAATGTAGGCACTAAGCTCCCTGACATCTGTCTTGGCCATGAATTTTTTTTTAAATTTGACATGCATGTGTGCATGCTAAATTGCTTCAGTCATGTCCAACTCTATGCGACCTTATGGACTGCAGCTTGCCAGGCTCCTCTGTCCATGGGATTATCCAGGCAAGAATGCTGGAGTGGGTTGCTATGCCATCCTCCAGGAGATCTTCCCGACCCAGGGATTGAACCTGTGTCTCATGTCTACCTGCATTGGCAGGCAGGTTCTTTAACACTAGCACCACCTGGGAAGACCCTTTTAATCTGACATCAAAAGCAAAAATAATAAAAGCAAACATAAAGAGTAATAGCACAATAAACTAAAAAAAAAAAAAAAGCTTCTATTCAGCAAAGGAAATAATTAATAAAGTGAAAAGTAACCTACTGAATAGTGAAAAATTTGCAAATCATATATTTGATAATGAGTTAATATTCAAAATATACACAAACTCATGCAACTAAGTAGCAAAATAAACACAAACAATCCAACTGGAAATGGACAGATTTGAATATACATTTTCTTAAAGACATACATATGGATCACAGAGACATGAAAAGATGCTCAATATCACTAATAATTGGGGAAACCTGCTAGACTGATTATTATCAAAAAGATAAGAACTAACAAGTAGTGCCCAGGATGTGGTGAAAAGGAAACTCAAGTGGCATGATGGTGGGAATGTAAATTGGTGTAGTCACTATGGAAAATACTGTGAAGTTCCCTAAATAAATAGCAATAGAACTATCATATGATCCAGCAATTCTACTTTTAGTATTTGAGAAAATGGAAACACTAACTCAAAAAGATATCTGCTATGTTAACTGCAGCATTATTTACAGTATTCAAGATTTGGAAACCACTTAAGTGCCCATTAATGGAAGAATGAATAAAGAAAATGTGATATATATAATGGACTATTGTTCAACCATAAAAATTAATGAAGTCTTGTCTTTTGTGACATCATGAATAGATCTTGAGGGCACTGTACTAAATGAGATAAGACGAATACTTTATGCCACTTACATATGGAATTTTAAATAAAGCAATAACAAAAACTGAGCTCATAGATAACAGAGAATGTATTGGTGGTTGCCAGAGGCAAAAGGTGAGGGGTGGGCAAAAGAGTTCAAAAGGTACAAACTTCCAGTCATAAAATAAGTAAGTCATGGGCATGTAATTTACAGCATGGTGGCTACATTTAGTAATACAGTATTGACTACTTTAATGTTGCTAAAAGCAAATGTTCTCATCACACCAAAAAAGACTTTTTTCAACTACATAAGGTGATGTTAACTAGATTTATTGTGGTAACCAACAACTATACAACATACATGAATTTTGAACCATGTTGTACATATGAAATCAACATAATATTATATGTCAATTGAACCCTGAAGTAAAAAATAAAATAAATTTTAAAAATCATTTAAAAGAAAGACAATGTTGGGTGGCCAAAACATTCATTTGGATTTTTCAGTAAGATATTATGGAAAGTCTTGAATGAACTTTTTGGCAAATCCAAAGTAAACACATACATGTCCACAGAGACAGACTTAATGGCTTATGAGGTGATTACCATGACCCAACAAACTTCATGCTTGGCCCTTAAGTTCCACAGAATGTATAGAAAGTAACCTCACAATAGAGAAGTCATCCTCATCCCACTTTAGTTTAAACCTAGACTGTAAGTCCTGGAGAAAGCAATGGCAGCCCACTCCAGTACTCTTGCCTGGAAAATCCTATGGGTGGAGGAGCCTGGTAGGCTGCAGTCCATGGGGTTGTGAAGAGTCGGGCACGACTGAGCGACTTCACTTTCACTTTTCTTTTTTTTTTAATGTAATTTTATTTTTAAACTTTACATAATTGTATTAGTTTTGCCAAATATCACAATGAATCTGCCACAGGTATACATGTGTTCCCCATCCTGAACCCTCCTCCCTCCTCCCTCCCCATACCATCCCTCTGGGTCGTCCCAGTGCACCAGCTCCAAGCATCCAGTATCGTGCATCGAACATGGACTGGCAACTCGTTTCATACATGATATTTTACATGTTTCAATGCCATTCTCCCAAATCTTCCCACCCTCTCCCTCTCCCACAGAGTCCATAAAACTTTCCTACATTGGAGAAGGAAATGGCAACCCACTCCAGTGTTCTTGCCTGGAGAATCCCAGGGATGGAGGAGCCTGGTGGGCTTCTGTCTATGGAGTCGCACAGAGTTGGACACGACTGAAGCGACTTAGCAGCAGCAGACTGTAAGTCCAGTAAACATGACCTAGAGTTACAGTCTTGTCAAATTTACAGACTAGGTTAAATGGTCAATGTGGGAGGATATCCTAAACAAAGTGTTAGAGTATGCTTATCATATTGCAATTTGAGCATCCAACACAGACTTATACAGCATAATTTACAGTTGAAAAAGTGTCTATTGCAATAAGTTGAAGTTTTTTATTTTTTTTTAAATCTCTTGTTTCAGATGCACAGATAAGCCTATAGGATTTATGAGAAATCCAAATTAACTCCCATAATTTTCTCAAAATACTAATACTAAATTTTGACTAAAAACATACACAAAGCATTAAGACTCAGAAACATTGCAGAAAGGCCACACAGACTAGGAACACGAACTCACAGGTCCAGAGACCCTTCTGAGCAGCACACAGCTGACTATTTGGTCTTGATTAGGGGTTATGGCACCCCACTCCAGTACTCTTGCCTGGAAAATCCCATGGGCAGAGGAGCCTGGTGGGCTGCAGTCCATGGGGTCGCTAAGAGTCAGACATGACTGAGCGGCTTCACTTTCCCTTTTCACTTTCATGCATTGGAGAAGGAAATGGCAACCCACTCCAGTGTTCTTGGCTGAAGAATCTCAGGGACGGGGGAGCCTGGTGGGCTGCCGTCTATGGGGTCACACAGAGTCCGACATGACTGAAGTGACTTAGCAGCAGCAGCAGCAGGGGTTATGCTTTCAGTTTCTCTTCTTTTGGGAATTTTGGGAATGGAAAAATATCAGTTAAACCTAACTACTATGTGATTTTTCCACTGAGTGTTACAAAGTTATGACAGGGAAAAAAAAAATTCTACTTCTCTTGAGATAGTAGTTGTGTTTTATTGAAAAAGAACAAATTTTAGTGGATATTGAATGAGAATTTGTGTTGAAAGAATAAAAAAAAAAAAAGAAATATTCACAGGATATTATTGCTCCCTGACTGGTTTTAGAGTCCTTAAAGTTTGCAGGTCAAAATGTGAGAGCATAAACTCTAATATTTTTCTAGCTCCACATATTCTTTACAACATTCAGTATCTTCTGCATGACAGATTTCCCTGGAAGAAGATGAAAATTAAGAGGAAACCTATATTTTACTTAGAAAGGAGAAATTCATTTCACAAATGAGACTCTATTTTGTATTTTCAGCATCTTCCTCAACACTGAGTCCCTTCTTTCTACTCCCAAATACTGCTATGTTTCACTGTCATGTCATGTCATGTCATATCAACAAAACTTTGTTAAACATCCCCATTACTGTTACAGTCAAAATCATAATCCACGGTTTTGTGGGACCCCATGGACTATAGCCCACCAGGGTCCTCTGTCTGTGGGATTCTCCAGGCAAGAATACTGGAGTGGGTTGCCATGCCCTCCTCCAGGGGATCTTTCTGACACAGGGACCAAACCCACATCTCTTATTTCTCCTGCATTGGCAGATGGGTTCTTCACCACTAGCACCACCTGGGAAGCCCTCATAATATTTTATACTTAACTCCCTTCAATCCTGATTTGTCTCAATTATTACTAAAATTGATTTTTAAAAGTTTCAAAATTCAAAGTTCTTTTATGAGAATTACAGCATTTGATGTGACAGTTCCCACCTTAAAATTCTGAATGTTAGTTATATTTTACTCTATTTTATTGCTTTCTGCTACTCTTCTCAGATGATCCTTTTCTTGTCTTCTTCACTAACTCCTTTCTATCTTTACTCATCTTTCTATGAGAGAAATCTGTATATTCCAAAAGGTTAATTCTTAGTCCTCTTTTCTTCCTAATATAATTTCTTTTGATGAACCATCCCTATGACTTCTCCTTGCGTTCTGTAGATAGTCTCTGCCTGCCTTTTCTGAGCATCAACCAGTATTTTATTTTAGTTTATTTTTTAATTTTTATGAGGTATATTGATTTACAATGTTCCATTAGCTTCAGCTGCACAGCAAAATGAATCAGTTATACATACATATATAAATATATATATTTATATATCCACTTATATATCCATGTATATATATATATTATATATAATATATATATATATATGTATCCACTCCTTTTTAAGAATATTTTTCCCATACAGACCACTAATAGAGTAATGAGTTGAGTTCTCTGTGCTATACAGTAGGTCCATATTAGTACGACTGAGCAACTTCATTTTCACTTCTCACTTTCATGCATTGGAGAAGGAAATGGCAACCCACTCCAGTGTTCTTGCCTGAAGAATCCCAGGGACCAGGGAGCCTGGTGGGCTGCCATCTATGGAGTTGGACCCAACTGAAGCAACTTAGCAACAGCAGCAGCAGCAGCAGTGTGTATATGTCAGTCCCAATCTTCCAATTTACCACTGCCCCAGTACCCCTTGGTAAGTCAAACAGTAATTTTAAATAGTGGGTATTTTCTTCTAAAATTCAGACTAAACCAACTCATCTGAAAACATTTATTCTCCCAGAAACTTGCTTCTCTTATCTGTGAGATTTTATTATGTAACAGCACGATGAACAGTTTAATTGAATATTCAAAACTCAGAATCTTTATATATATCATTCTAACTCTTTCATATTTTTTAAAGGTCCACCCCCTTCTGTTCAATAATTTGCAAATTCTTATTTATTTTGAAGCCTCCTACAGATGCCTATTATATCCAATACATCCAGGCCTTCAAGTTCTTTTTATCTAGATTATCAAAATTACCTCTTAATTTGAATTTTTCTATAAAGATCTGGTAGACAGAGGGCCTGAAAAACTATGGATAGAAGTTCATAACATTGTAGAGGAGGCAGTGATCAAGACCATCCCTAAGAAAAAGAAATGCAAAAGGGCAAAATGGTTGTCTGAAGAGGCCTTACAAATACCTGAGAAAAGAAAAAATGCAAAAGGCAAAGGAGAAAAGGACATATACGTTCATTTGAATGCAGAGTTCCAAAGAATAGCAAGGAGAGATAAAGCCTCATTGATCAATGCAAGAAATAGAGGAAACAATAGAATGGGAAAGAATAGAGATCTCTTCAAGAAAATTAGAGATACCAAGGGGACATTTCATGGAAAGAGGGGTACAATAAAGGTCAGAAATGGTATGGACCTAACAGAAACAGAAGATATTAAGAACAGGTGTCAAGAATATACAGAAAAACTACACAGAAAAGATCTTCATGACCCAGATAACCACGATGGTGTGATCATTCACCTACAGCCAGACATCATGGAATGTGAAGTCATGTGGACCTTAGGAAGCATCACTACTAACAGAGCTAGTGGAGGTGATGGAGTTTCAGTTAAGGTATTTCACATCCTAAAATACGATGCTGTTAAAGCATTGCACTCAATATGTCAGCAAATTTGGAAAACTCAGCAGTGGCCTAAGGACTGGAAAAGGTCAGTTTTCATTCCAATCCCAAATAAAGGCAGTGCCAAAGAATCCTCAAACTAACACATAACTGCACTCATCTCACACACCAGCAAAGTAATGTTCAAAATTCTCCAAGCCAGGCTTCAACAGTACATGAACCATGAATTTCCAGGTGTTCAAGCTGGATTTAGTAAAGGCAGAGGAACCAAAGATCAAATTGCCAACATCTGCTGGATAATCAAAAAAGCAAGAGAGTTCCCGAAAATCATCTACTGCTACCTTATTGACTACTCTAAACCTTTGACTGTGTGGATCACAACAAACTGTGGAAAGTTCTCAAAGAGATGGGACTACCAGACCATCTTATCTGCCTCCTGAGAAATCTGTATGCAGGTCAAGAAGCAACAGTTAAAACTGGACATGGAACAACAGACTGGTTTCAAATCAGGAAAGCAGTAGGTCAAAGCTATATATTGTCACCCTGCTTATTTAACTTATATGCAGAGTATGTCATGTGAAATGCTGGGCTAGAGGAAGCACAAGGTGGATTCAAGATTGCCAGGAGAAATATCAATAACCTCAGATATGCAGATGACATTACCCATACGGCAGAAAGCGAAGAAGAACCAAAAAGCCTCTTCATGAAAGTGAAAGAAGGAGTGAAAAAGCTGGCTTAAAACTCAACATTCAGAAAACTAAGATAATTAAATCTGGTCCCATCACTTCATGGCAAATAGATGGGGAAACAGTGAGAGAGTTTATTTTCTTGGGCTCCAGAATCACTGCAGATGGCGACTGTAGCCATGAAATTAAAAGACACTTGCTCCTTGGAAGAAAAGTTATGACCAAACTAGACAGCATATTAAAAAGCAGAGACATTATTTTGCCAACAAAGGTCCATCAAGTCAAATCTATGGTTTTTCCAGTAGTCATGTATGGATGTGAGAGTTGGACTGTAAATAAAGCTAAGCAATGAAGAATTGATGGTTTTGAACTGTGGTGTTGGAGAAGCCTCTTGAGAGTCCCTTGGACAGCAAGGAGATCCAACCAGTCCATCCTAAAGGAAATCAGTCCTGAATATTCATTGGAAGGACTTATTCTGAAGCTGAAGCTCCTACACTTTGGCCACCTGATGCGAAGAACTGATTCATTTGAAAAGACCCTGATGCTGGGAAAGATTGAAGGCAGGAGGAGAAGGGGACAACAGAGGATGAGATGGTTGGATGGCATCACCAACTCGATGGACATGAGTTTGAGTAAGCTTCAGGAGTTGGTGATGGACAGGAAAGCCTGGTGTGCAGTGGTCCTTGGGGTTGCAAAAAGTAGCAGAAGATAGTGACTGAACTGAACTGACCTGATAGAGTTCTCTTGTATTCAAATGCCCAGAGTAACTCTCTTTTTCTTTCTGCCTTCTAACTGAAGAGTTAATAATTGAGGACAGTCGACCAGATTTCAACTTTGATTCACTTATGACTTTCCTTTAAGATAAGAGGAAGTATTTTTCATTAAAATTTTTCTATGACATAAGTCAAAGAAGTCATGCTATAGTTTTTCAAGGGGTCATATAGTCATAGGTACCAAATCTAGTATCATTATTTTAAAGGAAAACTTAAAACATATTCTTTGAGTAATGATTTTATAAAAAGTTTTGCTTTGCTTATAGAAGACACAATTACAAACTAATATTAATGTATTAAAACTAGATAATTTTGTAACTAGTAAAATCATCCATGCCAGTGTGACTCATCTAGATTAATATTCAAATAATTTAATACATTTGTTAGAAACAAACCTCATAGACTAATGGGATAAAGCTTAATATATACTGTAGAGTTAGCAATTATTCAAATAATTTCATTAGATATTAAATGCTAGTAATGTGATTTTAAAGTCTAAGGTCAATTTTACTTTAGCAGAAAAAATTAAGAAAAAGCTAGAGAAGTAATTTTTCAGTTTTACATGAAAATGAAAGTTTAAATGACTTAAATACGAAGTTTATAAAAATCATATAATCCCTCAAAGAGTTAAGGAGGTTATTTTAATCAACTGCTTCCAGGAAAGCTAATGGAATATTCTGGATGTAAATCATCTTAAATGCCCTGAAAAGCAATATGTTGGAATTTAGATATGAACTATCAATTTACCGGATGGCAAGAGACAGCATGAGATTTTATTCTTGATTCATTTTATGTTTGACTTGCTGTTATGAGTTATTTCTAAAAATCCAAACTTTGGAGAGACTGTTATGAGCCTAAGATTTCTGAAGGATGTTTGAGAAGTGTGCAGTGTCACATTATCAATTCAAAATTCTCATCAGCATGGTAATAAGCTAATAGAGTGACAAAGTTTTATATGGTGTATTCTTGCTTGTCAGTGAAGAAAAATCACTGCACTAGGTGAGGAAATTATACTCATGATGAACATAAGCTACAGGAACAAAATATACTTTGTCAAAAATAATTTTATTGATAACCAGAAACAATCATCACTAGCAATAATATCCAAGTTTGTGTTTATTTATGTCTTTCTTTCTGAACTTTCTGAAATCAGTTCATAGACATGACTTCTCCACCTCATTAATTTTTACTATACCCTTATGAGATATATATTTATTAATGCTAAAGTACATTATTAACATTAACTAAGCTGAGCCATGTTTATAAATAAATATTCATTTAGGGAGTACTTAATTTCTACTCACAGATAGACAGTTAGACATGTGAGGGGTGGGTTAAAAGGAACAACAGCTGCTCAAATTCATTAGCAGCTCAAATCAAAACTTAAAAAAAAAAGATTTATAAATGAATGAAGTGAATAGCTTCATGATTAAATTCTAGTTACATTTTAAAAATTGGTTTGGTTTTATGTCAAGCTAATTAAACTTCCTATTGAGTTGATGCAGAGATGTTAAAATCTCTACATAAAGCGTCAAATGAGAAATTTCTATGAGAAGTAAATGTCAACAACAAAAAAAATAATTTCTTCTCTTAAGGAACTTGGGGGTAATTAGAATCCTTTAAATGTTTCTATTTTTCCTTTTTCTCTGACTACTGGAAGTCCCAAGGAAATATTTATGTCATGACCACAATAATTATGAGACCTATGGCTTATACTATCTTGACCTCTTGTGATGAAATGTATTTTTCCTGTATTTACTAATTTACATATTTATCTTGTATGGTGCATGATTTCGTATAGCAAGTCAAATAAATCACATTTGGGATGATGTTGAGATTACTATATTAGCAAAATAAAATAATTGCTGTATTAATATGTACTTGTTGATTCATGAGTGACATGAATAGGAACAAAACCAAAAAGAAACTAAATTTGTTTTACACTTACAATTAATTTTTCCACACATTAGATACACTTTTTAATCATTGCTACATCTATAGTAAAGGTGTCAGTACTCATTTCATTATCATCAGCCCTCCAAAAGCCAAGATCTATGAAGATATTTTCAGCTTTTGATAACACCCACACTCATCTTTGTCCTATCTCAAGATTATTTAGAAAATGTAGCTTTCAAGGTTCTAACTATAGACTGTCTAAGAAATTTTTAAAATTAAGAGAAAAAGTTATATTAAAAGAGAAAATATAAGAAAAAATTACATGTTAACATAATTACTATAAATCCTCAAATTCTAGATCTAGAAGGAGACCAAATTTTCCCTAAATTCTCGAATTTCCACAAGGAAAATCAAACAAGAGACATTATCTAATTTAAACAATGAGAATAAATGCAGGATGATTATATTCTTATTTCTATCTTGATATTTATTTTTGTTAAACACATTGGTATTGGTATATTGATTATGAAATGATTTTGATGAAGGAAACATATAAAGATTTTTGAGAGATTATAATATAATTAGACTTTGAGAGGTGAATTTAAAATCAAAATTAGTATGTCATAAAGCAAATACAATATATATTTATATTAGGAAAAGACTGAGAATTATCAGAGTTAAATAAGAGGTTGCAGCTGTAAAATGCATTTATATTTAACACTGTAATGAAACATATGTTGGTTATTAGAATGAAATGAACTGACATATTTTAAAACATTTAGAACATTGTCTGCCACAGAAATAAGCATCCATTAAATATAATTATTTATACAAACTTGAGAACTTAAAAAAGATTTTGGTTTTATAAGTCTTCTTTACTAAACAGATTTGGCGATAATATCATCCTCCTCAGCATCAGAACTTATTTGGATCAATTTGACACTCACCTCTAACATCTAGATTTTAGTCTATATAAATAACATGCATTACGGTCAATGTAAAGTAGTTGAATATATACTTGGGGAATAGTCACAAGATCAAGATGTTATTGGAGGAAAGCTAAAATATTTTAAAATATATTTCTGGTTAATAAGAGGAAAAGAAGCTAATATTAAAGGACTTCCATTAGTCAAAATGTGACAACTGATATATGTATGCTGCTAAGTCACTTCAGTCGTGTCTGACTCTGTGCGACCCCATAGACAGCAGCCCACCAGGCTCCCCATCCCTGGGATTCTCTAGGCAAGAAGACTGGAGTGGGTTGCCATTTCCTTCTCCAACGCATGAAAGTGAAAAGTGAAAGTGAAGTCACTCAGTCGTGTCCGACTCTGTGCAACCCCATAGACAGCAGCGCACCAGGCTCCATCATCCCTGGGATTCTCTAGGCAAGAAGACTGGAGTGGGTTGCCATTTCCTTCTCCAATGCATGAAAGTGAAAAGTGAAAGTGAAGTCGCTCAGTCTTATTTGACTCTTAGCGACTCCATGGACTGCAGCCTACCAGGCTCCTCTGTCCATGGGATTTTCCAGGCAAGAGTACTGGAGTGGGTGGCCAGATATATGTATATGAATAAGCTAACTCTGCAAAATCTTATTTAATATGATGTATATGTGTACATATTATTTAATATGATGTATGTGAGTAGGGAGCCCCTGGGTGGCTCAGACAGTAAAGGGTCTGCCTGCAGTGCAAGAGACCTGGGTTCGATCCCTGTGTTGGGAAGATCCCCTGGAGAAGGAAATGGCTACCTGCTCCAGTATTCTTGCCTGGAGAAACCCATGGACAGAGGAGCCTGACAGGCTACAGTCCATGGGGTTGTAACGAGTCGGACACGATTGAGCAACTTCACTTTCACTTCACTTTCATATATGTATATAATGTATATAATTTTCATGCAAAAGGAAGATAATTCTAGTCAGATATGATTAATGGGATTTTAACATATGAATAGTTAGAATATTTAAACACATATCAATTTATAAAATATAGATTTGGTCATTTTTCTATGAATATAATTAGGGGAGACACATTTAATGTTTATTTAACATTGTCCAAATAAATCTTATAATCACATTATTTTAGTCAGTTCAGTCATTCAGTCGTGTCCAATTCTTGGTGACCCCATGGACTGCAGCAAGCCATGCTTCTCTGGTCATAGCTTTTCTTTCATGGAGCAAGCATCTTTTAATTTCATGGCTGCAGTCACTGTCTGTAGTGATTTTGGGGCCCCCCAAAATAAAGGCTGTCACTATTTCCATTGTTTCCCCATCAACTTGAATGAAGTGATGGGACCAGATGCCATGATCATTATTTTTTGAATGTTAAATTTTAAGCCAGCTTTTCATTCTCTTCTTTTACTTTCATCAAGAGGCTTTTTATTTCTTCTTCACTTTCTTCCATAAGGGTGGTGTCTTCTGCATATCTGAGGCTATTGATATTTCTCCTGGTTATCTTTACTCCAGCTTTTGTTTCATCTAGCCTGGCATTTCATATGATACACTCTGCATAGAAGTTAAAAAATCAGGGTGACAATACACAGCCTTGACATACTCCCTTCCCAATTTTTACCTCTCTGCTGTTCCATGTCCAGTTATAACTGCTGTTTCTTGACCTGCATATAGATTTCTCAAAAGACAAGTAAGGTGGTCTGATATTCCCATGTCTTTAAGAATCTTTCACAATTTATTATGGCCCACACAGTCAAAGACTTTGGCATAGTCAATAAAGCAGAAATAGATTTTTTTTTTCTGGAATTCTCTTGCTTTTCCGATGATCCAAAGGATGTTGGCAATCTGATCTCTGGTTCCTCTACCTTTTCTAAACCCAGCTTGAACATCTGGAAGTTCTTGGTTCACATACTGTTGAAATCAAGTTTGCAGGATTTTGAGCATTACTTTGCTAGCTTGTGAGATGCGTACAACTGCGCGGTACTTTGAACATTCTTTGGCATTGCCTTTCTTTGGGATTGGAATGAAAACTGACCTTTTCCAGTCCTGTGGCCACACCTGATTTTTCCAAAATTGCTAGCATATTGCATGCAGCACTTTCACAGCATCATCATTTAGGATTTGAAATAGTTAAGCTGGAATTCTATCACCTCCACTAGCTGTTCATAGTAATGCTTCCTAAGGCCCACTTGACTTCATACTCCAGGATGTGTAGCTCTAGGTGAGTGACCACACCATCATGGTTATATGGGTCATGAAGATGTTTTCTGTATAGTTCTTCTGTGTATCTCTGCCACCTCTTCTCAATATTTTCTGCTTCTGTTAGGTCCATACCATTTCTGTCCTTTATTGTGTACATCTTTGCAGGAAATGTTCCCTTGGTATATCTAATTTTCTTGAAGAGATCTCTAGTCTTTCCCATTCTATTGTTTTCCCTCTATTTCTTTGCACTGTTCACTTAGGAAGGCTTTCTTCTCTCTCCTTTCTAGTCTTTAGAACTCTGCATTCAAATGAGTATATCTTTCCTTTTCTCCTTTGCCTTTCACATCTCTTCTATTCTCAGCTATTTGTAAGGCCTCCTCAGACAACTATTTTGCCTTTTCATTTCTTTATCTTGGGGATGGTCTTGATCACCACCTCCTGTACAATGTCATGAACCTCCATCCATAGTTCTTCAGGCACTCTGTCTATAAGATTTAATCCATTGACTCTATCTGTCACTTCCACTGTATAATTGTAAGGGATTTGATTTAGGTCATACCTGAATGGCCTAGTGGTTTTTCCTATTTTCTTCAATTTAAGTTTGAATTTTGCAATATGGAGTTCATGATCTGAGCCACAGTCAGCTACTGGTCTTGCTTTTGCTGAATGTATAGAGCTTATCCATCTTTGACTGCAAAGAATATAATCAATATGATTTCAGTAATGACAACCTGGTGATGTCCATGTGTAGAGTCTTGTGTTGTTGCTAGAGGATGTTTGCTATGACCAGTGCATTTTATTGGCAAAACTCCATTAGCCTTTTCCCTGCTTCATTTTGTACACCAAGGCCAAGTTTCCTGATACTCCAGGTATCTTGACTTCCTACTTTTGCCTTCCAGTCTTCTATGATGAAAATGACACCTTTTTTTTTTGGTGTTTGTTATTTTAGTCATATATATCATATTTCAAAAGGTGAAAACGTATGCAAAAGCTGTATTTAAACTATTATTTATATAACAAAAAATAATGTTTAAATTATAAAAGAGTCCAAGAGTCACAGTCTCACTTTGAGAGGAACAACTGGTTGATATCAACTGGTTGATAACTCAGAAACTACCCTGGATTGGGTAATATGATCCTCCTTTCTATTTGATTTTAGAACATCACAATTGTACTACACAATGTAGAAAACCATAGTTGATAAAATAATTGTGTAGTACATAATTAAATTAAAGGTATAAAGATTAAGGCTTTTATACCTTAAATTTATACCAATTACAATTAAATCTTTGTAAACCGAGTTTGTATGTTTGTAATCATTTTGATAATTTGTAATTTTGTCTTATTAAATGACATTTAAAACATCTAACAGATTTGTGTTCGATTTAAATATTTAATGTAACTAAACAGTTTTAATAATCATCTAAAACTAGCACAAGCTGGAATCAAGATTGCTGGGAGAAATATCAATAATCTCAGATATGCAGATGACACCACCCTTATGGCAGAAAGTGAAGAGGAACTAAAAAGCCTCTTGCTGAAAGTGAAAGTGGAGAGTGAAAAAGTTGGCTTAAAGTTCAACATTCAGAAAATGAAGATCATGACATCCAGTCCCATCACTTCATGGGAAATAGATGGGGATACAGTGGAAACAGTGTCAGACTTTATTTTTGTGGGCTCCAAAATCACTGCAGATGGTGACTGCAGCCATGAAACTGAAAGACGCTTACTCCTTGGAAGGAAAGTTATGGCCAACCTAGACAGCATATTCAAAAGCAGAGACATTACCTTGCCAACAAAGGTCCGTCTAGTCAAGGCTATGGTTTTTCCTGTGGTCATGTATGGATGTGAGAGGTGGACTGTGAAGAAGGCTGAGCACCGAAGAATTGATGTTTTTGAACTGTGGTGTTGGAGAAGACTCTTGAGAGTCCCTTGGACTGCAAGGAGATCCAACCAGTCCATTCTGAAGGAGATCAGCCCTGGGATTTCTTTGGAAGGAATGGCACTAAAGCTGAAACTCCAGTACTTTGGCCACCTCATGCGAAGAGTTGACTCCTTGGAAAAGACTCTGATGCTGGGAGGGATTGGGGGCAGGAGGAGAAGGGGACGACAGAGGATGAGATGGCTGGATGGCATCACTGACTTGATGGACGTGAGTCTGGGTGAACTCCAGGAGTTGGTGATGGACAGGAAGACCTGGCATGCTGCGATTCATGGGGTTGCAGAGTCAGACACAAGTGAGTGACTGAAATGAACTGAACTGAACTGAAACTTCATAATATATTAGTTTTGAAATATTAGTTGTTTAATAATACATATTTCAATTTTTTAATAAATAGTAGATGGTGATATGAAGAATTAATATCAGCTCCAAAATGTGTACAAAGTAATCAGAGTTCCTCTAGTCACTAAAGTTCTTAAGCCCTAAGGGACATTAAGCATTGTATCAACAACAGAAGGTGAACTCATCTCTATCTATGAGGCTGGTCATAGAAAATCATGATGCAAAGGGAATTTGACACCAAATTTTTAATCTTGCTTTACATTTATATCCTCTCTCTTCTTTAAGAAGTCCCATTTTTCATTCTCTGTGACACCCTACCTTATTTCCTCTCCCTAATCATAAAACTATTCTGACTATTAGAATCCCATCCCACCCATGTTCACACCCAGGTATCAATTCAGTTCAGTCGCTCAGTTGTGTCTAACTCTTTGCAATCCCATGGACAGCAGCATGCCCGGCTTCTCTGTCCATCACCAACATCTGGAACTTATTCAAACTCATGTCCATTGAGTTGGTGATGCCATCCAACCATCTCATCCTCTGTTGTTCCCTTCTCCTCCTGCCTTCAATCTTTCCCAGCATCAGGGTCTTTTCAAATGAATCAGCTTTTTGCTTCAGGTGGCCAAAGTATTGGAGTTTCTGCTTCAGCATCAGTCCTTCCAGTGAATATTCAGGACTGATTTCTTTTAGGATGGAGTTCTTGGATCTCCTTGCAGTCCGAGGGACTCTCAAGAGTCTTCTCCAACACCTCTGTTCAAAAACAGCAATTCTTCGGGGATCAGCTTTTTTTATAGTCCATTTCTCACATCCATACATGACTACTGGAAAAACCATAGCTTTTACTAGACAAACGTTTGTCAGCAAAATAATGTCTCTGCTTTTTAATACTCTGTCTAGCTTGGTCATAACTTTTCTTCCAAGGAGGAAGCATCTTTTATTTCATGGCTCCTTCACCATGTGCAGTGATTTTGGAGCCCCCCAAAATAAAGTCTCTCACTGTTTCCATTGTTTCCCCATGTATTTGTCATGAAGGATGAGACTGGATGCCATGATCTTAGGTTTTTGACTGTTGAGTTTTAAGCTAGTATACTAGTACTCTGTATATACACCCAGGTATACTAGACACCCATGTATACTAGACACTAATGTATGCTGCTGCTGCTAAGTTGCTTCAGTTGTGTCTGACTCTGTGCGACCCCATAGATGGCAGCCCACCAGGCTCCCCCGTCCCTGGGATTCTCCAGGAAAGAACACAGGAGTGGGTTGCCATTTCCTTTTCCAGTGCATGAAAAGTGAAAAGTGAAAGTGAAGTTGCTCAGTCTTATTCGACTCTTAGCAACCCCATGGACTGCAGCCTACCAGGCTCCTCTGTCCATGGGATTTTCCAGGCAAGAGTACCAGAGTGGGTTGCCATTGCCTTCTATGGACACCAATGTATACTAGACAGCAAATTGAATCTTTGTTCTGTCTTCTCTATTAACTGTATTTGCATTTCCCCCCAAAGATATCCTGGCCAAAAGATAGAACAAAGCCTAAAAGACTTGTATTTCATACTATCAACAGAGACATAACAGAATAGAGATGGGGAGCAATTTTGAGGCAATAGGTAAGTGACTGACTGCTTCCACCAGGCATTTTATGGGTTCTTTTGAAGAATGAAATTGCAACCCACTCCAGAGTTCTTGCCTGGAGAATCTCAGGGACCCAGGAGCTGGTGGGCTGTCATCTATGTGGTTGCACAGGGTCAGACACGACTGAAGCGACTTAGCAGCAGCAGCAGCTGCAGCAGCATGCATATGTATAGCCTCCAAAACACAACAGCAAGTCAGGTGCGACAGGGATAGTGAGAGCAGAGTAACAAGACACTACTAATGATTGCATATTTTACCCATATGTTTAAGTTATTAATAAAAATAAAGCAAGTATTGTTGTAAATTAAGTTCAGGATAGCTTGATGCTGAGTAGGTAAGATAGGTAAGTGGGCAGGTAGAAGGTAGGTAGGAGGCAGGTAGGCTGATTGAGAGAAAGCTTTCCTTGCCTAGTCTTAAACTGTAAATGCTGGTGCCACCTTATGCACTCTACATGGGGTGAAGTATTTGATAGCAGTGGCTGTTTTGTTTTGTTTTTTTTTTTTAATATCTTAGGAAGGTACAGTCAAATAGACACCTAGAGTCTTCCAGCAAGTAGATTTCTGCTCTGAATAATGTAGAAAACATTGCATATTTTGTATCACTGCTGATTTAGGAGAAAAAGAGGCAACTGAGAATTGGTATACTTGTGTCAGATAATATAAACCAAAGAAAAAGTTATAAGCCACTGGTATTAGTACATGTTTCCTGGATTTGCTGCACCTGTCTTGAAAAGACTGCACTATTGAACAGTGTTTCCCGATCTATTTGCCATGAAGTGATGGGACTGGATGCCATGATCTTAGTTTTCTGAATGTTGAGCTTAAAGCCAACTTTTTCAGTCTCCTCTTTCACTTTCAACAAGAGTCTCTTCACTTTCTACCATAAGGGTAGTGTCATCTGCATATTTGGGGTTATTGATATTTCTTCCAGAAATCTTGATTCCAGCTTGTGTTTCATCCAGCCCAGCATTTCTCATGATGTACTCTGCATATAAGTTAAATAAGCAGGGTGACAATATACAGCCTTGACGTACTCCTTTTCCTATTTGCTTCATGGCAAATAGTTGGGGAAACAATGGAAACAGTGACAGACTTTATTTTCTTGGGCTCCAGAATCACGGCAGATGTGACTGCAACCTTGAAATAAAGGACACTTGCTCCTTGCAAGTAAAGCTCTGGAAAGCCTAGACAGCATATTAAAAAGCAGAGACATTACTTTGCTGACAAAAGTCTGTCTAGTCAAAACTATGATTTTTCCAGTAGTCATATATGGATGTGAGAGTTGGACCATAAATAAAGCTGAGTGCAGAAGAATTGATGCTTTTGAACTGTGGTGTTGGAGACTCTTGAGAGTCCCTTGGACTGCAAGGAGATCCAACCAGTCCATCCTAAAAAATCAGTCCTGAATATTCTTGGAAAGACTGATCCTGAAGCTGAAATTCCAATACTTTGGCAACCTGATGCAAAGAGCTGACTCATTTGTAAAGACCTTGATGCTGGGAAAGATTGAAGGCAGGAGGAGAAGGGGACGACAGAGGATGTGATGATTGGATGCATCACCGACTCAATGGACATGAGCTTGAGCAAGCGCCAGGTGTTGGTGATGGACAGGGAGGCCTGGTGAGCTGCAGTCCATGGAGTCACAAAGAGTAGGACCTGACTAAGCAACTGAACAACAAAAAGGATACTTTTAAATCTACATATTGAGAAATATTAGATTTCTGTGATGTGCTGCATAATATTTAAAAAAAAAACAAAAGTATAGTTAGTCTACTATATTGGTATATTTGGTGTATACAGTCTGAACTCTTTAGCCAATTCTACTTTAAAAGATAATGTTTTGATTTTTCTAGTACCTAGCTCGATTTTCTCCAAACTGGATCCATTATCATTTTTTTCCTTCCCTTTTCTCCTTCACACTCCTTTAACAGGGTGTCTGGGTTCTGGGTTAATTAGACATAATATGTGAAGAAGATTACAAAGAGAAAAATCAATTATTTCATTCTTCAGGGTGCAGTTTTAACTTAAAAATCATTTTGTGATGAATTACATAGCCATTATAGTTACATTTGAATTATTAACACCAAGATCCCTGGCCCTCCTATCTATTTCTCAGTGATTATAATCCTCAAGAATTTAAATTCAATTAGGATTACTCACTAAAAAATGGTACAAATGTTTTTTTCACCCAGTATCTATCCTCAAGTTTGTGTAAGACTCATAATATGTAAAATAATTTCAAGAGTTTCAAGAAATCTATACATTTAGTTAATTATATATATGATATATTTTAGAAAATATATATAGTATAGATATATGAATGAATACATGAGGTACCTTTTTTCCGATTAAAAAAGAAACTGGGACACTTGGAAGGGAGGTTATAGTCAGAATCTGAAATAGCACTTCAGAGGTATTTCTTTGGTTTTTTGACTAGAAGGAGAATTTTTAGAATATGCTGTCTTATGTCCAGAAGAATCTATAGCCAATAGTGACTATCATAGGCAGTAGAAGAATATCAAGTAAGTAAATATTTTAAAAGCAGATAGAAGTAATTAAAAACCTACTTCTTACTAGATTTCAAAAGATATTTGAATTCTAAAACTTAATCTGCTTTTATGAACTGAATTTTTAGCCTCCCAAACTACTATTTATGTGAAGAGGGCACATATTTCAGGGGATTTAAAAATATGTCAGGAAGAAGCACGTTGTTTGCACAGTTCTAAGCATGACTAGTTTATACTATTATTTTAAAATTCGAAATCATAAGCTCTTGCCTAAATAAACTTCAAAGCTATACACACACACACACACACACACTATACATGTATATATGTAAAGAGCAATATTTTACTCACAGGCAAACTGAAGAATGACTTCTCGACTAAGAATACTTCCAAATGTGTTGGCTGCCAAACACTGATAATGACCAGAATCCTTTGCTTCACTTGGATTGCTTATAATAAAGGCCCCGTCTATCAAACTGTAGCGATAATCACTTTCCAAATCTATTTCTGTTCCATTTCGAAGCCATCTTAGGGAAAAATCAGAAGACAAAATGTAAAAATTACTTAAGACATAATACTCCCTGGGTGTATCAGAATCTCACTGAAAGGAATTTTTAAGAAAAGAAAAATGATTAATAGTGAATTTCTACCTGTAATTGGGAATTGGGTTGCCACGAGCTTCACAATTCAGTGCTACTTTCTTTTCATCAGAATCAGTCGGGAAAATTATATCATCTGGTTCTTGCACAAACACTGGTCCGTAATCCACACTTTCTGTAAGGACCAAAAAGACACACTTTAAAATTTCTTGAAATAGCAAAACATTTTTTTCTCCATTATGTCCCTACTCAAAATTCTTGCTCTTTCCTCGTGCTGAACAGGCTTATTACCAAAGAAAGGTATAGCTGGCAAATGATATTGTTTTAGTAAATTGCAGAGACCTAAATAGATGTTTTTCTCTACTTGACCAAGATGGCTTTTAAAAAATATGATACATGAAATGTAAAGACACACATCTCAAGCATAGGTGTTGTACATTTTAAAATATATCTTTAAATTCACCAAAAGCAGAGCTAATGAGGTAGTAAATAAAAATATTAATTTTTAAAAAACTGAAATTGTAGAAGTCTTAGAATGTTGAAAATAATATATAATAAAATCATGAACTAATACTTTGCTACTACTTGGGTACTATAGATATGAAAATGTGGGTCCTCATGCATTTTTCACATATTCCTTTCTTCACTTATTCAATCAAGCACTGCTGCTGCTGCTAAGTCACTTCAGTCGTGTCCGACTCTGTTTCGACCCCATAGATGGCAGCCAACCAGGCTCCCCCGTCCCCAGGATTCTCCAGGCAAGAACATTGGAGTGGGTTGCCATTTCCTTCTCCAATGCGTGAAAGTGAAGTCACTCAGTCGTGTCTGACTCTTAGCGACCCCATGGACTGCAGCCTACCAGGCTCCTCCGTCCATGGGATTTTCCAGGCAAGAGTACTGGAGTGGGTTGCCATTGCCTTCTACTAGATCTCAAAGCACTTTAAATACCTCTCATAGAAGCCTTTAAGACTTTACAAAACATCAAACAACAATTAATATAAAGGTAACATTTTCTGTCTGAGAAAGTATCAGAGCATTTCAATCTTTAAAACCACAGCTGATAATTTTCTTAGACATCTGGTAATCAATAAAAATTATCTTTAATATCTTTAATAGATAACATATTTGGCATTTGGTTCAGTAAAAATTAAACTTCTCTTGAATTTTGAAAAACATCATGTTTTTCTGTTTATAACTGGACATCACTATTAATAAAACATACATTTACATAAATTGGCTAAATCACTGCAAATAAAACTAATTTTAAGTTACAAACCTTCACACTTTTTAGTCAAGGATGTTTATCTTACTTTAGCATGACTTTCAAGCACCCTGGTTTAATTTCAGAGAATCTAAAGTTATGGCTTGTGAAGTATTTAATGACAGCTGGTTTGATGCGAGCAACTCCTCCCTGGCTGTGGTTTCCTCTCCCCGTTATCACAGAGAGATAGGGCTTACCACCATTCTGTTTAAATTCTTCAGTTTTCTGCTGTAAAACTGTTGTCAAATGTTCTATAGCCTCATCCACATGCAGCCCATGGAGGTCTAGAACATTCTGAGGCAGTAGGGAGGCACTGACTTTCTCAAGTATCTCCATGGTAGCAAGGTGATTAGCTTCTTTCATCTTCTGCTCATGGAGACTACCCTGCTGGGCATAAAATGTGGCAACGTTTTTTCTTCCCCATCCGATAAGCTTCTTTTGCCTTGCTGTAGCATTCCATCCTCTTCTGTTGGTGCAGGAAAGCTTCTTCCCCTGTAGTCATCATATTCTGGGTACTCAAAGTCCTGGAAAGATGGTTCATTTGGTATATCTTCAGTCTCTTTCAATTTCTTTGCCTTTTTCTCCTTAGACTTCTGTGCAGTATGAGAAGTGATATTCTCATTTTGGTGAACAAATTCTTGTGCTACCACAGGGTCTCCTTTAAGAACACAATTTAGAAATTGCACTGTGTGTTCTAATGAATAGTTGTGGTCCTTGAAAATGTCCACCAGGAAATTTTGGTTAATGGCTGGAAATATCTTAAAGAGTTGCTTCTCCTTTAGCTTAGTGGCACAATCTTTCTCAAACATAAGTGGATCCCTTTTCAAATCATGCTTTTCCTGTAAGGCAATTTCTTCTGACATTATTTCTCTGAGTGATACTTTTTTTTTTAACTTTGAATGGTCCAATGATCCAGTAAGGGTAGCATTTCAGGTGCTGCTAAGGTCTTCAGTAATTTTTTGCCTGTTCTCTGAGATGATTTTTGTTCTGAATTATCAAGACCAACATGCTCAACCAGGGAAGGATCTTGCATTAACTTGCCACAAGATACCTCTTCTTGTCTTTGTTGCTTCATTACAGATTCTTTCCATTTCTCATGAATCACTTTAGCCAGATTCAGATCTATATGAATCACGCAGTCCTCAACTGTTAGGGACCCTGAATCAATACCTACAGGGCCAAATAATTCATTGAGCTGAAAAGCCAGTTCAGGGGGCAATGCCAATTCAAGACAGTCTATGATCAGAGATTTGGTTGTCACTGGAGTCGGATTCAGTGTCTCAGCTTTATCTTCTCCAGTAACTCCAGGTGACAATGCACTCTCTGCCATTAGAATTGTCTCCATTTCCTGTTCCTCTTCAATCATAAATTCTTCTGTGTTTAGAAATTTCACATAGTCCTTTGGAAGATTTTCATTTTTATTTTATATGCATAGTTATATGCATACCTAGTCTCAGTAGCATTCTGAAATGTGAAATTAGGAAAAAGTAAAACTTTTTCTTCTTTTACTAATCATAAATTTGATTACATGATAACCTTAGATTAATATTTTCAACACTGGCACAAAAGACATTTGGGGATATTCTTTGTTGTGAGGGTTTTCTGTGCACTGTAAGATGATTACCATCATCCCTGGCCTCTACCCTCAAGATTCCAGCAGCACACCTCCCCAAAATGCAAGAATGAAAAATGTCTGCAGACCTCATTAGATGTCTCATGGGGTCAAAACAACCCTTGTTTAAAGCCACTGTCTTGGAAAATATGAAGAGCAAAGATTTTAGGAAGAACATTTTTCCAATGTCTGTGTTAAACAGGTGGGATATTTACATCCTCTGTGGATAACCACAGGAAAATATCAGGAAACAATTCAAGAATGAATAGTCTCAAAAAATAAAGACTTAGCAAATTATTACTGAAAAGATGTACACCTCCATATTTAGAATAATGAGTTTAGAGTAAATTGATTTGCTTTCTTGAAAAGTACTCTACAGCCATTCACTTTTGGACAAAAAGAAACATGGTATTCCAATCATCCTGATACAAATTGAATACTCACAATGGCCAATACCAACAAATATTTTCTTTGAGTTCTCCTGGAAAACCTAACTGAGGTTCTTTTCCCTAATGTATTAAAAAAAAAATTACATGAGAGTAACTAAAATGTGTTATTCTATATGAAATTCTACTGCTATTTTACTTTAAAAAAGGAAAACAAATAAGATATTTGATAAATAAATAACTAGAGGAAATTATTGTCAAAATATCATGCTTCATGTTTTGTATCATAATGATATTCTTAAAATTTGGAAAAGCACATGTAACCTCAAAATCTCAATTAGTATTAAACTACATAATCAAATCATGAAAAGGAATAATTTCTTCTGGACTTTACACATTAAAATATAATCTTGTAAATTGACATTATAAATATCTATGATTTATAAGAATAAATGTTAATAAATATATTTTATACTTTTATACATTTTTTAAAATTCTTGAGCTTTAGAGTCAGACACTTGAATTCAAATTTTAAAACCATCTTGAGTCAACTACTTTTATACTTTGCTGCTTCATTTACTAATTGTAGATAATAATGTCTCCTTTCAATATTATTATGGAGATATATCAATATTTGTAAATACTTAGTATGTCACAGTTCAGTTCAGTTCAGTCACTCAGGCGTGTTTGACTCTTTGTGACCCCATGAATCACAGCACGCCAGGCCTCCCTGTCCATCACCAACTCCCACAGTTCACTCAGACTCACGTCCATCGAGTCAGTGATGCCATCCAGCCATCTCATCCTCTGTCATCCCCTTCTCTTCCTGCCCCCAATCCCTCCCAGCATCAGGGTCTTTTCCAATGAGTCAACTCTTCATATGCGGTGGCCAAAGTATTGGAGTTTCAGCTTCAGCATCAGTTCTTCCAATGAACACCCAGGACTGATCTCCTTTAGGATGGACTGGTTGGATCTCCTTGCAGTCCAAAGGACTCTCAAGTGTCTTCTCCAACACCACAGTTCAAAAGCATCAATTCTTCGGCTCTCAGCTCTCTTCACAGTCCAACTCTCACATCCATACATGACCACTGGAAAAACCATAGCCTTGACTAGACGGACCTTTGTTGGCAAAGTTATGTCTCTGCTTTTCAATATGCTATCTAGGTTGGTCATAACTTTCCTTCCAAGGAGTAAGCATCTTTTAATTTCATAGCTACAAGTACTCAACAAATTATAATTAATAAGAGTAATAACTAAAACTTACTTGTGTCATAATTACTATATGCCAGACATTATACTGAATAATTTATATGCAATATATCATGTAACACTCATAACAATGTGACTAGAACTAATTTCCACATTTTATTTTTTCACAGAGCAGTAATTTTTCATTTTTATTTGTAAGAGTAGTATCCTTTATTTTTAATTAACTTTTATTGAAGTATAGATGATTAACAATGCATTAAATTCAGGTTTAGAGCAAAGTTAATCAGTTTTATATATATTCACACTTTTTTAGATTCTTTCCCATATAGGACATTAAAGAGTATTGAGTAGAGTTCATGTGCTATACAGTATGTTTTTATTAGTTATCTATTTAATTTCCCCATTTTATAGAAGACAAAACTGAGGCTAAAATCAATTAAGCAAATTTGTATAGCAAATACATTATAAATTTGGGACATAAATTCAAGGTTGTTGGAATACAGAACCTGATTATCACTATCACTGTTGTTACTACCACTATTACTATTATTTATAATAACTATTATTATTATATTTAAATAGCATTCACAAAGCACTCTTGTATATTACTATTTAGTTATCTGAGCTGAGTTTCATAATTATTTGTAATTCAAAGTTGAAAACACTGAGCTTCTGAGAGAAGATGTCTTCAAAATTAGCACATTGTGAATGGTTGATTTAATTAATGTTCTATGGTTCCAAATCTTAGACTCTGAAAATTGTCAAAACAAGACAAAGGAAATAAAGGCTTTCCAGACTGGGGAAAAGCAGAACGCTAAGATTTGCTAAATTACACACTGCAAAGTTAAAGGACTAGTCTGAAAAACACATATTCTATTATGAGAGCCCATACTCTGTTAGAAACATCTGTTCATTGTCACTTCTGAAAGCATTTTAGTGACTTAGTGAGCCCTCTCTCTCCCTCTCTCTTTCTGTTCCTCTTTCTCTTGTTTTTCTCTTAGAAATAAAGTTCATCATAAAGGGCAGAAAAGCCTGTATCTATGGTGAGTTTCCCAGTCCCTAGCAAAAGGGTGATCAAAGATGCTTCTATTTCTGAAGGGATTAGTTTTTAAAGTTCGATACCAATAAGGTATAATTACAAGTAAACTCAGACAAACTAATTTGAGGGCTTCCCTGGTGACTCAGTGGTAAAGAATCCTCCTGCAATGTAGGAGTGGATAGCGGAATCTGGTGGGCTTTTCTCCACATCCTCTCCAGCATTTGTTGCTTGTAGATTTTTCGATGATAGTCAGTTCTGACAGGTGTGAGATGGTAGTTCCTTGGCTTTGATTTGAACTTCTCTAATATAATTAACAATTTAGAGATTTTTTTTTCATGTGCCTGTTAGCCATTTGAATGTCTTCTTTGGAAAAAATATCTATTCAGGTCTCCTTTTTATAGCCCAGAATTTCACTTGGTAAACGAAGGATAGTACACCCACAAGGCATTTTGGCCGGCTGACCCTGAAGGAGAGGCTTCAACCTGTCTTGACTCCCTCCTTTTACACTTTTTGTCTCCTCCCCCTGAGCCTGCCCTATGCAGATTAGGGCTAGCACACATCATCAGTCAGGAAGGGGGTGTTCTATTGTCCTTTTGTAGTGACCTAGGCAGGCCAAATCTTGGAATAATTTCATGGAGCTGCTTTTTCACCACCTCCTCAGTGGGTGTTCACCTGAGGTTCCCACTCCAGGTCAGAGGATTTTCCCTTTGTTCCCTTTTCATGGGCTTTTCCCCTTTCTTTGTCTTTTAGCTGCCACCAGTTTGGACTCCTTTTTCTATTATAATTACTTAACATTCCCCCCTTAAGAGATGGGAGGCCCAGTTCAATAGGAATAGGGGCATTGAGGTCTCTCTGGCTACTTCCTGCTGAGCTGAGACATTGAAGGGCATGGGGCCTTGGTCTCTTGTTAGTCTCAAGCCTCAGAGTCCTTATAGACCTGTCTGTCTAAGGGTGAGTGAGTTTCCTTGGCTAAGACAAACCAAGAGAGAACGAACATAGCCCAGAGTTAACTCAAGAGTTATCCCAAGAAAGCTTATCCCCAAAAACTTAATTTTGGGGGTATTCATTAGAATGGTGCTTATTGATAGTTCTGAATAGGTATTGGAGAACTCCCAGAAGGTCACAGGTGTATTGAGTGTCCTCTTCTGTTTTCTTCCATGTGAACTGGAGTTCAGCCTTTGTGGACCCATCTTTCCAGACCATAATTAAGACTTGAATCCCTGGGGCATATAGTGGTGGCCCTTCAGAATCTTTTGGGTCCTGGTTGACATCTCATAAACATATTTCTTCTTGGAATTGCCCAATAACCATGGTGTAAGACCGTGGCATAAGACCAGAGGGTCTGAGTCTCTGGATCCAGGAAGAGGTCATTGACATAAAAAAAAAGGGTCTCCCATATAGTGTCTCAGAAGGGCTAAGATCAATCTGTTCCTTAGGGGCAACATGGGTGCAGAGGGGAGCTATTGGTAAAGCCTCCTTTAATCTGAGAAAGGTCTCCTGAATTATCTTTTTTATCACTGATTTTAAGAATTGGTTGGCTCTCTCGACTTTTCCTGAAGACTGAGACCTCCAGGAACAATGGAGGTAATAGGTAATGCCCAATGCCTTAGAGGGGCTTTCCTGGGGGTTTGAGGGTACAGAGTCTGCCTGTCATGTGGGATCCCTGTGTTTGAATCCCAGGTTGGGAAGATGCCCTGGAGAAGGAAACAGCAAGCCACTCCAGTGGAAAATTCCATGGACAGAGGAGCCTGCTAAGCTACCGTCCATAGAATTGCAGAATCACACACGACTGAGCAACTTCACTTCACAATGCCTTAGAGAGCCTTTGGGTGGTTTTAAAAGTAAATGATGTTCTATTGTCTTTATGTAGTGACCTAGGCAGGCCAAATCTTGGAATAATTTCATGGAGCTGCTTTTTCACCACCTCCTCAGGCTTCTTAGTCTCAGTGGAAAAGCCTTCAATCCATCCTGTAAAGGTATCTATCATGACTATCATGTATTGATATCCTTGAGAAACTAGCAACTGGGTAAAGTCCATCTTCCAGTCCTTTCCTGGGTAGGTCCCATGTCATTGGATCAGCTGGACTAGCTGTGGTCTTTGAGTTCTTTGGGGGTTATTTAATTGGTAAGTGAGACACAGGGAGACCACTTGACTTATAGTCGTTCAGAGGCCTGCTCCTCTGAAGGATCTTTCTAGTAATGTTTGGAGGGCCTTGTCCCCTAGATGAGTGGTGGCCTATGAGGAGTTAACCAACTCTCATTGGAGGTTCCTCAGCAGAAAGAGGAGCCCCTCTTTTTGGAAACACCTCACATGATCTTGTTGAAAGCCCTCACTCTTAGCTCTAAGACTCTGCCCTTCAGTATATGAAGGTGTTCCTGGCAAATTAGTCTGCAGCAATAAGGTGGAAACCCCTATTAGGTTACTGTTTTGTAATGCTGCTCTCTTAGCTGCCGCTACCTGGTTCCCTTGAGCCACTTCTATACTCCATTTTCCAGTCTTCTCTACAGTGGGAGACTGCAACCTCAGCAGGCAGGTGGACTGCCTCCAAAAGCCTAAAGATTTGATCACCATACTTTATTGGGGACCCTCAGGTGGTCGAGTGGCCTCTTTATTTCCAAATACCAGCATATGCATGTAGCACCTGAAAGGCACACTTGGAGTCAGTGTAAATGGCTACTCTTTTTCCTTTTCCCAGCTCTAAAGCTTGAGTCAGAGCTATGAGCTCAGCCAATTGGACTGAAGTACCTGGAGCTAAAGGTTTAGTCTCTGTGGTCTCAAAATTGGAGACTACTTCAAATCCTGCCTCTTTTTTCTATCTAAGACAAAGTTGTTTCCATTGGTGTACCCGATTTCCTGAGGATTGGTCAGAGGGTCTTCTGACAATCCCTCTCAGGGTTTTGTCCAATGGTCCAAAGTTTCTAGGCAAGAGTGAAAGGGGAGAGAGTTCTCAGGGGTAGGCATGAGGGTAGCTGGGTTAAGAATCTCAAAAAAGGAAATAGTCCTGGATTTTCCATCAGCATTATCTGGTAATGCATGAGGATTATTTGATTGGACATCCATAAATGGCCACTCCCACGTAGGAGTTTTTTCACTTGGTAGCTGGTAAAAAATAAATAAATATATAAAAATAGCAAGAGAGTTTTAAAGCATCTTCTATTAGGGCTGCAAGCTTTCAAAAGCAGGGAGGCCAGCCTCAGGAGGTTGGGTTGAGCCTCTTCAATAAGTGAGTTAACTGACTGGGGCTCAGGTCCCAACCTTTGTGTTAATGCTCTCAAGGCTATTCCTTCTTTTTCATGGATGTATACTCGAATGCTTTTTCTGGGTCTGCAACTTCAAGGTGGGTGCTTAGGTTAAGGCTTGTTTTAGTGTTTCCTCTGCCTCCTTTTGCGGAGAAGGTAATGACACCCCACTCCAGTACTCTTGCCTGGAAAATCCTATGGACAGAGAAGCCTGGTAGGCTGCAGTCCATGGGGTCGCTAGGAGTTGGACATGACTGAGTGACTTCCCTTTCACTTTTCACTTTCATGCATTGGAGAAGGAAATGGCAACCCACTCCAGTGTTCTTGCCTGGAGAATCCCAGGGACGGCAGATCCTGGTGGGCTGCCGTCTATGGGGTGGCACAGAGTCAGACATGACTGAAGTGACTTAGCAGCAGCAGCTGCCTCCTTTTGAGGTCCCCACGTTAATGGGATTGGTGAGTATATCTCTTCTCAATAAAGGATTTGGACACTCAGGGACTATCAGAAACTGATGGGAAAATATCTGTACATCCCAGCAACAAAGAAGTGATTGGGTGAATCTTTTTGTAATTGTTTTCCTGTAGCACCCAAAATTGTACATGTTGGGGGGAGATGACTCCAGAATAGGAGATCAGGAGAGAGTAGGTAGCCCCACTGTCAACCAAGAAATTTTTGGACCTACCTGCCACATCCAGTTGCACCTTTGGCTCCAGCCCCATGATGGTTAATTGTTACAGGTGGAGTGGCTGGAGTGGGCCACTTCAGTCCTGTTAAACCATTGTGAAGGAAGGCTTGGCACTTGGCCTTGAGACTCTTGGGTCCCGAGGGCAGAGTGCCACCCAATATCCCAGTTGATGGCATATGTAGCAAGCTGTTTTAGGAGGCTTGCCATGGTATTGACACTTTCTGGCCCAATGTCCCACCTATCTACAGATTAGCCATTTGTCTCATGCCTTGTCCTTGAAGTTTTCCACAGGGCTCCCCTAGAAGGTGGCCAGCATCTGGGCATGCCTTGACTCTTTCCTTCTCTCCCTTTCCTGGGGCTTGGCCTCCCTCTCCTGTTCTCTGGTATCAAAGGTATTGGTGGCTGTCTGGACCATTTCATCTAAAGAGGAATCAGAGTCCTGATGCTATAGCTGTTGTAACTTTATCCTTATGTATGATGCAAATTGGGACAGGAATTTGTCCTTTAAAATCACCTGTGCATTGTAAGAGTCTAAATCTAGATTGGGAAACTTTAGTAGGGCCTGTTTTAGCCTTTCCATAAAGGCAGTGGGATTCTCATTGGGTTCCTGAGTTATTGCTGAGACCCAGGCACAGCACCACAGCACCATAACTAATAGGCTTCCTTCTGTTTCCATGGGTGGACTTCCTTAGGGTGAGTCTTCTGAAGCTTATCCTAGCCAGTACTGTTGCAATCTGAGAACTGGGCATCCCTGGGTCAGGGCGTAGATACCCAGGGATGTGGAGACAGGTCAACCTCCTGGAGACTGAATCTTCAGGCAAGTCGAGACTGGGCAGCCTCTTGCGAATTGGGTCCCTGGGTGGCTTGAGGCAGGTTGAACCACTCTAGGTAATAACAGAATTAATGATAAAGGAGTGGGTAGATGTTCGATACAGTGGAATGGAGATTTGATCCTGGGGTATATTCACAGCTTTAGGAAAAGAGTAGTAAGAGTGGGCCCAAATGGCCCGCAGGCTAACTCCCAAAGTGGCAAACATTGTCCCTGGAAGTCCAATTGCCCTCAAAGCGATTCCACCAACAGGAAGACTTTTAGCAGGCATTGTGTGTCTGCTGCCCACCCTAGCAGGTGTACTAAGAAGTGCTGTTGTTGCACATGTCTTAGGAAACATGGGAGATGAAGACCTGAATCTCTTGAGGGTACTAAACAGTTTTTCCCTCCCAAAGGCCAGCCATTTTCTGATTGTCCCACCAGAAAGTTGCAGAGGTAACATTGTGGGCCCAAACAAGGCTCATGCAAAGACCACAACTTCTGGAAATAGAAAAGCTAATAACCCTCCCAATACTTTGCAGAGAGTGGCATAGATGAAGGGAAGAGCTGGAGGACAAGAGGAGAAGGCAGTGAGAAGAATGTGCTGAGGAATTCCCTTACTATTATTACCCCTTATTATTCCTGAGGAATAACCTTCCAGGAAAGTGGCTAAACACTTGACTTGTGCCCACACAGCTTTCATTCCCCTGATCTTTGGCACAAGGGAAACTAAGGACAAAAGAACACTCATCCACTGGGCAATGGCTTCTGGGTACAATGGATGGTGGAACCTTCAGGACATGCCAGGGAGTAGCTCCTGACAGAATCCCTCAATTACATCCACAGCCGCTTGCCTGTTCACAGGGGCTATGAGCAGACACAAAGGAGAGATTGTAAAGGAATTAAGATTTTGTTAGCCATATGTGCCTTCCAGCCAGAGGCGAGGACCTCCTACCTTAACCAGAGGTCTTCTGGAATTGGAAACTGTGCTGCATGAGCTTTCTGCCACCTTAGTTTTTGCTGTGTCAGGTCCCACCACAATCAATCCCGTCACTTCTGCTATACTGGGTTTCTGTTGTGCTCAGCTTTCACTGAATGAACTTTCACCATATTGGGCTTCAGCTCTGATGGGCTCCCGGCTCACTGGGCCCAGCTGAGGTGGCTACAGCCAGGCTACATCTGGGTCATGGCACCAGATATGTTGGGAGAGGGTGTAGTATCCTCAGTCCAGTCTCACCACAATGAAGAGTTGAAAAGGCAAACCAGTATTGCACCTTGGTTGCAACTCAGAATTTTATTTGGTAAACAAAGGATAGTACACCCTCAAGGCATGAGGGCGGGCCAACACTGAAGGAGAGGCCTATACAGGTCTTCTTCCCACTTTTTAATTACATTGGCTTTTTTTTTTTTTTTTTTAAATACTGATTTTTATGAACTGCTTACATATTTTGGATATGAATCCCTTACTGGTTATGCTATTTGCATATATTTTCTCCTATTCAGTAGGTTGTCTTTTTGTTTTGTTAAAAGATTTCCTTTATTGTGCAAAATCTTTTAGGTTAAATTAGGCCCCATTTGTTTCTTAAATTAGGTCTTACTTGTTTCTTTTTGCTTTTGTTTGTTTTGCCTTAGGAGACAGATCCAAAATACATTACTGAGATTTATGTCAACAAGTGTTCTGCCTGTTATCTTCTGGAAGTTTTAAGGTTTCAGGTCCTGCATTTAGGTCTTCAATCTATTTTGAGTTGATTTTTGTATATGGTGTGAGGAAATGCTCTAGTCTCATTATTTCACATGTAGCTGTCACTTTCCAAACACCTTTTATTTAAGAGAATATCTTTCCTGCATTGCATATTCTTGCCTCTTTCATCATAGATTAATAGGTTATAGGTGCATGGGTTTATTTCTGGGCTCTCTGTTTTGTTCCATTGATCTATGTGTCTGTTTTATGTGCCAGCACCATGCTCTTTTGACTACTCTTGCACTATAATATTGTCTGAAGTATAGGGTCATGAAACTTCCAGCTTTTTGCTTTTTTCTCAAGATTGTTTTGTCAAATAAGAATCTTTTGTAGTTTCATGTAAATTTTAAGATTTTTTTCTAGCTCTATGAAAAATGTCATTGGTATCTTATTAGGGCTATCATTGTATATGGAGATGTTTTCAATTGCATGGCTATTTTAACAGTATTAATTATTCTAATCAAAGAGGTAGAGATATCTTTCCATTCATTTGTATAATATTCAACTTTTTTATTGATGTTTTATAATTGTCATAAAATAGATTTTTCACCTCCTTGGTTACATTTATTCCCAGGTGTTTTATGTATTCATTTATTGATGTGATTCTAAACAGGATTAATTTTTACTTTTTATTTCTGATAGTTCATTATTAACATACAGAAAAGCAAGATTTCTGTATTTTAATCTTGTATCCTGCAACTTTACTAAATTCATTTATTAGTTGTAGTAGGTTTTTTTGGTGGAGACTGTAGGGTTTTCTGTATGAAATACTATATCATCTGTAAACAATGACTCTTTTACCTCTTTCCCCACCACCCCAATTTGGATGCATTTTATTTCTTTTTCTTGTCTCATTGCTGTGGCTAGGGTTTCCAATACTATGTTACATAGAAGTGGCAACAGTGAGCATCCTTGATTTGTTTCTGAATTTAGACAAAAACTTTCAACGTTTCACCATTAAATATAATGTTAGCTGTAAGTTTGTCATAAATGACCTTTATTATGTTGATATATGTTCCTGGTATATCCAGTTTTATGTCAGATTTAATCATGAATGGAGGTTGTAGGTTTTTAATTTTTTTCTGTATCTATTGAGCTAATTATTAATTTTAATCCTTCATTTTGTTAGTGTGGTGTATCATGTTTGATTTGCAAATGTTGAATCATCCTGTGTCCCTGGAATAAATATGACTTGATCCATAGCTTATGATCCTTTTTGTATATTTTTGGATTCAATTTGCTGATATTTTGTTGGACATTTTTATATGTATATTCATCAAAGATATTGGCTTATACTTTTCCCTTTCTGTAATTATTGTCTGGTTTTGGTATCATGATAGTTGCAGCCTCATAGGATGAATTTTGGAGTGTTCCATTTTCTTCCATCTTGGAAAAAGATTGAGAAGGATAGGTTTAGTTCTGTATATGTTTAGTAGAGTTCTCATGTAAAACCATCTAATCCTGTAGCTTTGTTTGCTGTCTTTTTTTTTTTTTGGTTTAATTACATTCACAAATTTATTTTCAGTACTAGTGATCAATCTATTCAAGAAGTCTGTTTTTTCTTGATTCTATCTTGGTGGTTTGTATCTTTCTAAAAATTTGTTCATTTCCTCTAAGTTGTCCAGTTGGATGACATATAACTTTTCACAACATTCTTGTGATTTTTTTTTTCTTTTGTAGCTCTGTGATATCAGTTGTTATTATCACCCCTATTTCATTTCTTATGTTGTTTACTTGGATCAGAAATCTCTTCAGTTGCTTTTACTTTATAAAATTTATTTTTATTTTTTATGTTCTATTTGGATGGTTTTATTATGTTATCTTCCAGATAACTTATTCTTCTCTGTCACTTAGTCTGCTACTCATCCTTTCTAGTATTTTTTGTGATTTGTCAATTGAATTATTTATTTTTGATTGGGTCTTTTTTATATTTTCTAGTTTCATATTAAAATGTTCAATTGTGGTCATGAATTTGCTCAGTTGTGTCCAACTCTTTGTGACCCCATGGACTGTAGCCCACCAGGCTCCTCCATCCATGGAATTTTCTAGGCAAGAGTACTGGAGTAGGTTGCCATTTTCTAATTCAGTTAACATTTTTGGTAACAATATTTTGAATTCTTTATCTGATAACATTTCTGTTCATTTGTTTTTCAGGAGTTTTCTTTTATTCTTTCCATTACAAATAGTTCCTCTGACTTTTTATTTTACTTAATATTCTCTGGCTCTATGAATTTAACTGAAACAATTGCCTATCCCAGTCTTAAAGTGATATTTTTTATGTCAGAACCTCCCTATGCAAACTGGGTGTATCTAATGCCTTTGGTAGGAGTGCTGATGTGAAGTAGATGCCAGTCACATCTTTCCTCAGGGTGTGCTGGTAGGTATCACCTTGGTAGGAATGGGACTGGAGATGGAGGAGCTAAAGCTGGCACTGAGTATGAGGTAGGATTTCCTCATACCTCCGTGTCAAGCATAGGATATGACCCCAAGTTGCTGGAACAGAAGCCCTGAGGATTGGGTTCAAAGTGGCTCTATTCTCTTTAAGTGTATATTTATTTTCTCTCCCCAAACCAGGTGCTTTGCCACAGAAGAAGAGGGAAGATGAAGCAAGTGAGACTCAAGGGCAAGCAGAGCTTCAAGTGCTGCCTGTGTAGGCGGCTGTGGCTCTGATCAGGGGCAGCCTTGGGTGTGAGCTCCATTTGTTTCTCACAGCTGATCACTGTCCCCTTCTCTGCTGCCTTCATTACCCTCTCACTGTTGTGGAGTCATTTCACAGGGGTGGCAGGACCCACATGGACTCTAAGCACAAGATGGGGGATTAGCTTTAGTGGAGCAGTCACTGTCAGGGCCTAGGAAGCTTTGGGGACATGGCTTGAGGAATGCCTTCTAGGTTTGGACCACCCTCCCTGGGTTATGCCCCAGGACTAGGTAGCTTCTGTATCCCTTTGTGGTGTCATTCCTCCAGGCTGATCTGCTCCAGATCCAGAGCTGTGCTGTGCCATGGAGAGAGTGAGGTCAGAGCATTTACTTGACTTGGACTGTGGCATGCACCATACAGTGGTTGGCTGTGGGAAACCCGCAGCCACAACAGCAGATCTCTCTCTGCCCCCTGCCTTGGAGCTATTTAGCATGTATAGACCCCTCATAAGTGTACTGCAAGCTTTTCCAGACCTTCTATCTGATCCAAACATATTCCATCCAGCCAAGGAGGTTTGTCTACTCTGTGTGGGACTCCAGCAATGGGACACCCTGTCTGTGGCTTAAGTCACTCACTCCCCAGGGCGGGTATCTACTCCTATAATCTTCTTTGTCCACTGAGTCCCTTTTCCAGGGGCACAGGTTTTGACTCAATTGCTTTTCTTCCCTTCCTGCTCAATTGCATGTGTATCTTCTTAAATTCTTACTCGTACAGGACTCTTGCCAGTTTACAGTTTATTTTCAGTGAAGATTGTTCCACATATAGATCTATTCCTTTATGTGTATTTGTTGGAGAAGTTGAGCTCCATGTATTCTTACTCCACCATCTTTTCTTCCCTCCTAAGACTTCATTTTTCTGGAAGATTTCTTCATTTGTTTCATCCTCTTCATACCATTTAGGCATACATTGGCTTTTTTTTAAATGTCTGCTTCATCATCTCTGTAAGAAGTTTTTTTATAAAGTATTTTTTATATTTTTGATATAGGTCATTTTTAAAGACTTTATTGAATTTGTTGCAATATTGCTGGCACTGTTTTTTTATGTTCTGGTATTTTAGCCATGAGGCATGTGGGATCTCAGCTCCCTGATCAGGAATCAATCTCATGCCCCCTGCACTGGAAGGCAAATTCTTAACCACTGGACCACCGCAGAAACCTCCTGTAAGAAGTTTGTGTTTTTATCATTTTCCTATTTCTTTGACTTTCCAAATTTGTTTGCTATGCTCCTATCTTTTCAGTTGCTTCTATATTACCAATGATGCTTTCATTACTATATTACTAACGATGCTTTCAATCCTTTAATGGTTTTATTTTTCCTTTTCATTTGTTTCCTGCACTCTAAGAATTGCTTCTTATCTGTTTCTGTTATCTTGTCATATGTACTTTGACTCTATGTGCTCTTTAAACTGTTCATACAATGTCATTTGCTGCCTCAGAGGAAGACAGTTGTTGAAAAAGTTGAAAACATAGATTTTGTTCAAGTTATGGAGGAGTCTACATATGACAAACAAATCTCTGACCTGGCCAACAACCAAAAACAAACTGAGTTCTACTAACAACTGCATGAGTGTGGTTTGAAGTGGAACTTCATCGGTCAATCCTTCAAAGGTGAATGCAGCTGCAATCAACAGCTTGACGGACATCTCATCTCATGAGAGAGCTTAAGCCAGAACTACCCACCTAAACTACAGCTAGATTCCAGACCCATAGTCTCTGTGAGAAAATGAATGATTATTGTTTCAATTTGCTAAAATTTGAGGTAATTTTTACATAATAATAGATAATTAACAAGATTTTCATCTCTCCATATTACTGATAGAAAAATGTGTTTAAGACAAGCCATAGCTATGAAAGCTATAAACTTCCCAGAAAAATAAAGAATAAAAATACCATTTGCAAGTAATCATACTTGGGAGAATGAAAATTCTTGATTAAAGTATTATTGAGCCTCGATGGACATGAGTTTGAGTGAACTCTGGGAGTTGGTGACGGACAGGGAGGCCTGGCGTGCTGCTATTCATGGGGTCGCAAAGAGTCGGACATGACTGAGTGACTGAACTGAACTGAACTAAACTGAAAGTTTTAGAATTAGAGGGATAATCTTTCAATTCTAATAATCCCTTGGAATTTATCCAATCATAACTTCATCACTTTTAGTAATGTATGAAGACTTAACCAATTACTGTTTTGTTGTTGTGTCAGACACTCAGTCATGTCTAACTCTATGAGACCCCATGGACTGTAGCCTGCCAGGCCCCTCTGTTCATAGAATACTCTGGGCAAGAATACTGGTGTGGGTAGCCACTCCCTTTGCAGGGGATCTTTGTGACCCAGGGATCAAACCTGGGTCTCCTGCATTGCAGGCATATTCTTTTACCATCTGGGCCAATTGTTAGGATTCTCAAAAGTGAAGTGTGTCTTGAAATAAGAAACATGTTTGTGTCCTAGATGATGACATCTTTTGATTCAATTCTGTTCTAAAATACAGTTTACTTAAGATTTTACTATAATTGAATTGATTAGCACATCAATAACACAATTTACAGAAATTATGATTAAGATTAAAATATGAAGACTCTACTAAGAATATCTTCTGCTCCCCTGATAGAATATTATGTAAAATAAAAATTTAAACAAAATATTTTTAACTTTAAATTCTAATTCATTAAAAAACAAATTTGTTTTAACATAATCAATAAACTGAACCATTTTAATCATAATAAATTAATAAATGAAGAAGAATATTTTAAGTGTCTACTTATACTCAATGTCAAAATGATCATCTGCAGTGAACTTTTATGTCACCATTAACACATAATTATGTTTGATAGATTTTGCCTATTCATGTGTGACAGGAATTGGCTAGATGCTCATTAATCCCATTTATTCTTCCTAAGAATATTGGAATACTTTATTTAACCTTTCTTATGATTGTACTGGGACTCCAATGTGACTTGTTTCTGGACTGAAATAATATATATGAAACCCATCGCTTTTTCACCTGTCAATTAGCTAATGGTAAAGGAGCCAACTCATTGGAAAAGACCCTAATGCTGCAAAAGATTGAGGGAAGGAGGATAAGGGGATGGCAGAGGATGAGATGGTTGGATGACATCACTGAATTGATAGACATGAGTTTGAGCAAGCTCCAGGAGATGGTGAAGGACAGGGAAGCTGGAGTGCTGCAGTCGATGGAGTCACAAAGAGTCAGACATGACTGAGCAACTGAATAACAAGAACAAAAGAAGAAATAGGCACCAGTGAGGTCCCAATAGATATCACAGATGTTACATGGTTCCCAAACTCTCCACGTAGAGAATAACGTATTGAACAACCAAGTGGAACAGGATGTGACTAGAAAAGAAACATATTGTGTCAAGTTATTTGTTATAGCATCCAGAATTATCTTGTCTTGATTGATATTACATTTAAAAGCAAAATAACTTTAAAGCTTCACAGTTTGATTAAGAAGCAGTGGTCACTGAAGCATATATCACTAGATTATAGAACCTTACTTATATTCTCCTTTCTTAGTTCAGGCCTTTGAACTACTACTTAAAAGGAATCCAAATTGGAAAAGAAGAAGTAAAACTCTCACTGTTTGCAGATGGCATAATCCTCTACCTAGAAAACCCTAAAGACTCTACCAGAAAATTACTAGAGCTAATCAATGAATATAGTAAAGTTGCAGGATATAAAATCAACACACAGAAATCCCCTGCATTCCTATACACTAATAATGAGAAAATAGAAAGAGAAATTAAGGAAACAATTCCATTCGCCATTGCAACGAAAAGAATAAAATACTTAGGAATATATTTACCTAAGAAACTACCTATAAAGAAACTAAAGACCTATATATAGAAAACTATAAGACACTGATGAAAGAAATCAAAGAGGACACTAATAGATGGAGAAATATACCATGTTCATGGATCGGAAGAATCAATATAGTGAAAATGAGTGTACTACCCAAAGAAATCTATAGATTAATGCAATCCCTATCAAGCTACCAACAGTATTTTTCACAGAGCTAGAACAAATAATTTCACAGTTTGTATGAACTACTACTTAGTTAAGTATATTCCCAGCCCAACGGCCTATGAAAGGAGATATTCAATCATTCAGCCTTGTATCTAGCTGTACCAGTTTTAGTGCTCCAGTGTTTATAACTGGCTTTCTACTTAATCCTTGAACCCTAGTCCTTCTTAACATGACCAAATTCTGAAAATGGGTTTTAACCCCATGTCTCTAGTTATAAATCCTATTTTGATAACCTTTCTAGATGGTCCAGGGTCATTATTTAGACATTTGTATTATATGTATGTTATGGTTTTTATTTTGTATTTTCACATGGTTGACTTTCACTGTACAGTCACGTAGTCAAGTCTGACTCCATTTTTGATATTTGACTGATGATGACTTTCAAGCCACATCACTTTCTTCCTTTTACCTCACATCAGGGAAAGATGACACTCATCCCTCCCTTGACTCAAGTAAGAGAGTTCATAACATGCAAACTCAAACTACATAAGAACTCTCACCCCAGTCCCACACCCCAGCCATGACAAAATTAGTGCCACTCATTCCCTCCCATTCCATTCTCAAGCCATTTTCAGACCAACCTATCCTGCTCTTGTCAGAAAGCTTCATAATGTGAATAATAAATCCTTTCATACCTTTTGGTGTATGTGTAGCATTATTAGTCTCAGCATTTGAACTGATTTTGTGCTATGAATTTTTGATCTTGTCCTCTGTAGGGCAATCACATGGCAGGTTAAGGATCAGTCCACCTAGGAAGGTGACAGTTTTTGAGGGAAGTATATATTCCTCCCAAGAGGTTTGCATCCATGGAAGTAATAGGTCTTCATGACAGTAACTACAATGTTAAAGTTTACATGTGAGAAAAGTAACTCCTGAGTTTCTCTAGATAGCTTTTTCTTAGGTTTATATCATCCAAATTTTGGGGGCAAGATGGCCTTACTTTTGACTGGAAGCCAGGGGCTAGGTTTGGAAGAAATTATGTAGACTAGCATAAATTCCAAATGTTTGCATTACACTTATAAATCATTCCTCTTTCTCCTTTTCCCTTTTGTTATTCCCAGGTTGTAGTAAAACTCCATCCTTTCAGGTCTCATCATGTCCAAAAAGCAGTATAGAATTTATGAAAAAATGCTGCACATCCATCTTTAGGCTAGTGGTTCTCAAATTCTTTTAATAAATGTTTTATAATTTTCCTCTTATTATTGATAAAGGGTATTCTAACATACCTATATATTTTTTTAGTCTAATGAAAGGGAAAATATAAATAAGCAACATTATAAAATAATATTTAATTCAATATGTAAGTTCTCCAGAACAATTATAATAGAAGACATAAAGAAGTAAAGCTTGCTTTCATTGATAAAACCCCTTGAATGTAGCAGCTACAAATATAAACTGATCTAAGTGTAATTTAATCACATATTGCCAGAGTTATTGGTGTTAGGTGATGTGATTTTCTAAATGGTCAACAAATTCTGTTATTATTGACAAAACTAAATATAATCTTGCTGTAATTTACATATTTTTCGCTGACACATCCATTATATATCAAAATACCTTGTGTATAATATAATACAGAGAGATTCTTGCTACAGAAAATTTTAGAGAATTTTCACTCCACTTAAAAGTCCTATACTTTATAATTATAGGTCATTTAGCACTCCCAGTCTCAACTCTCTGAAGTAGCATATTTGAATCAAAACTAAGACAATCAAAACTACTCCATAAATTTTAAAAACACCTCTAAAGTAGAAGTATCACCACTTCTTAGAATCAGATTAGAACAATAAACCAGATCCTAAAGTTAGCATGGTATTGACAGTAGTCTTTAGACAGAGATGCCTAAATAGGAGGATGAAGCTCTACTATGAAATGCGACCCTGATGTCCACATGTCCTTCTCTTAGTGAAGCTTCTTGAAGCACTGGTATGTCATTTTGTTTATGGAGACGTTGGTTTCCCTTGTAGAGTCATGTTAGGATCAAGCTGACGTCTCATCCACTCTAATCCTCTTTGAAATTTCTACCACTTATTGATAGACTATCCAGATACTAACTTTTTTCCTTCCAGAAAGCTTTTAAGTATCACCTTATGTGAGACTTTCACAACCAGGTTCCCTAGGGAAGCCTTGCTTTTTGGTTGGGTCATGTGTTTTCAATTGTTTCCTGAGTCTTCCAAGCATTACCAATGGGGTTTCCCTGGTAGCTCAGATGGTAAAGTGTCTGCTTACAATGTGGGAGACCTGGGTTTGATCCCTGGGTTGGGAAGATCCCCTGGAGAAGGGAATGGCAACTCACTCCAGTATTCATGCCTGGAAATCCTATGGACCAAGGAGCCTGGTGGACTACAGTCCATGGGATCACAAAGAGTCAGACACAACTGAGTGACTTCACTTCTAGATTATAAACTTGTCTTTCAGACTTATATCCTCTTTTAAACAACTACTTATGAATCCACTTTTCTCAAGTTAGTTGCACAGTCGTGTCTGACTCTTTGTGATCCCATGGACTGCAGCCCACCAGGCTCTTCTGTCCTTGGTATTCTCCAGGCAAGAGTACTGGAGTGGGTTGCCATTTCCTTCTCCAATTTTTCTCAAAGGTTAAGCCTAATGCCAGATCCAATGTTCTCCACCTACTGTTTCTTTCTTTCCTTTTTTTTTTTTTTAGATTGGTCACTCAGTGGTGTCTAATTCTTTTCTACCCCATGGACTGTAGCCCACCAGGCTCCTCTGTTGATGGAATTCCCCAGGCAAAAATGTTGGAGTGGGTAGCTATTCTCTTCTCCAGCAGATCTTCCAAACCCAGGGATCAACTCAATTCTCTTGCATTACAGGCAAATTTTTTTACAATCTGAGCCACCAGGGAAGCCCCCACCTACTGGTTACCTCTATTTAATGACTTTGTCTAGCTTATTTATGTAATGTGAACTAAGAATATCAGTGTTACAATCTAAGAAGAAATATCAAAATATCATGTCCAATACAATTAAACAATTTCAATTTTAATAATCATTAACCTATTTCATGTGATAATTTCCAAAAATTTTGAAATGTTTGGTGAAAATTGCATTTTATGATGACACTCACAGTTAGAATGTGGAAAAAAAAAAAACTTTTCACACTATATGAGAATATAAGATAAATTCTTAAAGATAATATCCAAACCTTTCTTTAAGGTGCCTTTTAACATTTAAATTGTTCCTTTATAAAAGTTAAACAAGTGTGAACTGTCATTATAAAACTTTCAAGGATTTCTAAGAATTGAAGAACATGATTTATTAAAAAGCATTGTGATGAATGTTTCATGGGTAGTAGTATTATGTTATGCACATACTATAAATTGAGTCTAATAGATTTTTTCATCGCTTTTAATGTACCTATAAAAGAGAGGTCAGATGATTCAGAGATGCTATCACATGAGAATAATCAAAGTGAACTGATCCCATATAACATTCAGAAGATGTCAAATCACTAGCTACTTGTCAACAGATGGAAGACATTTTTTTCCCCTCCTTTTCATTTGCAATTCTAAAAAAAAAACATCGTTTAGTTTTACAATTTTCAGGTAAATATTCTGTCATGGTTTAGAAATTTAATCTGAAGTCAGATTTCAAATTCCTCAAGTATATGCATCCTTAATTAAACAATACTTGTTAGTCTCTTACTAAGCTTGCCCTGCTCTAAGTTCTGAAAGAGAAAAAACAGGAGTATACAAGATGGTCTTTCTCAAGTGACATGTAATTAAGTTGGAGAGAAAAGCATAGTAACAGAAAATAATAAAAATAACTCAAAAATTAAGAATACAATAAAACAATAAAATCAAAGTCTCAAAGAATAGTCATGAAATCATAAGACTATCTTATATAAAATAGCTAGTGGGAAGCTGCTGTATAAAGCAGAGCTCAACTCTGCGCTAGGGCTGGATGGAGTGAAGTGGGAGGGAGAATCAAAAGGGAGGGGATGTATGTATACTTATGGCTGATTTGAAAAGCAACACATTTTAATGTAAATTATCCTTCAACCAAAAAAAAAAAAAAAAAGATAGTCTTAAACTGAGAGAAAATGGAGTGATCTGTTTTACTGAGGAGTATATCATCCGAGTGAAATACCCTTTTCCTTGCCCAGAGGGAGTTATTATTCTCATAAAAGATCATTTAAATGTTTTATTTGATCTCCAAGACAATATACCAGCAAAGTGTATTTTCAGGAAACAACAGGAAATTGTCAACACAGAGATCACTTTGAGTCATGATGCCATTGCCCATATTCCAAACCTAATCTGGAAACAAGTCACATCAACAATGAAATTCAGCCAAAGGTACTGAGGATATGAGGCAACAAATTTGGTAGGTTTCAGGAATCTCCAAGATGTCAGAAGCCAATGGTAGCAACTCCAAAAACTGGATAGACTCAGAGTGGTACATAATTGTAGGTTGCCCTTATCATTGAGGGAATTAAAAAGATCCAAAATTATATACTTAAATGTAACAAAATAATAATAATAATAATTTGCTTCAGCTAAAGAGGACAGAGAAAAAGCTGACTTAAAACTCAACATTCAAAAAACTAACATCATGGCATTCAGTCCCATCACTTCATGGCAAATAGAAGGGGAAAAAAATGGAAGCAGTGACAGATTTTATTTTCTTGGACTTCAAAATCACTGTGCACGGTGATGCAGCCATGGAATGCAAGGGCACTTGTTCTTTGGAAAGAAAGCTATGACAAACCTAGACAGTGTATTAAAAAGCAGAGCCAACACAGTCCTATATAGTCAAAGTTATGCTTTTGAAAGTAATCATGTATGAATGTGAGAGCTGGGCCATAAAGAAGGCTGAGCACCAAAGGATTGATGCTTTTGAATTGTGGTGCTAGAGAAGATTCTTGAGAGTCCCTTAGACCACAAGTATTAATCCTAAAGGCAATTAACCTGGAATATTCATTGGAAGGATTGATGCTGAAGCTGAAGCTTCAATATTTTGGCCACCTGATGCAAAGAGCTGATTCATTGATAAAGACCCTGATGCTGGGAAAGATTGAAGGCAAAAGGAGAAGCGGGTGACAGAGTATGAGATTATTGGATAACATCACTGACTCAACAGACACGAGTTTGAGCAAACTTTGGGAAATAGTAAAGGACAGGGAAACTAGGTGTGCTGTAGTCCATGGAGTCACAAAAAGTGGAACACAACTTAGTGACTAAACAGTGACAACTTCTAAGATCCACAATTTTTTTCCCATGAGGTTGCATTTGTATTCTCTGAATCCCATAAATGGGCTTCACCAGTAAAAACCTAAACATTGTAGTCAGAATCACTCCTAATCCAGACTATCCTTCTGCCAGCAAGAAAATATCTTATCTATCAGATCACATATAGAAGAATAAAATGCACCCTACACTTAGTTATGTTTACTCCCATTAAAACCACAACAATAACAAAAAAGAGATGAAATCAAAGACCAATTTACTGGTTGTTCTTTTATAATGGCAGTAACAGGTATAATATCAACAGTGATTAATAGTCCTTGTCTACATTGGAAAATCCAAAACAAGAACATGTTTTGCAGATATTGAGGTGCTGATTCATAAAGGCTTTTGATTAACCTATACTACCATGAGCATTTCTAATTTAAACAGTCAATTTTTAAAATCAATTAAATGATATTCCTTGCATTCAAACAACTACTTTAGAATAAATTTACAACTCAGTTTTTAAAAACTTGATAATGCCCTTTGGTCTATGGAACGTTTCACTGGAATAATTTGAAGTGATCACTATAATTATCCAAAATAACAGTATCAGGTTGAAACAGAAAGAACAATTAGAGGACTCCTCTGATTGCTCAGCTCAAATGAACAACATTCTCTTTTTTAGGCACGCTCAGTTTCTCTTCTCCCCTTCTTGAGTCTAGCTCAAATTTTATTTATTTCCCTGTCTCTACTTCCTCACCTCAACCAAGAGTCAGAGACTCACTGTGATACTTTTACTGTAGCCATCTTGTTTGCCTTCTCTTGCTCTGACCTGCTCCTGCTGTGGGAAATCAGCTACCACGCTGTGAGCTACCTTATGGAAACCCCCCCTGAGAATGGCCTTTGGCCAATAGCTGATGAGCAGTTTTAGGCACTTGCTCCAAAAACCCTGAGCAATTGAATCTTGCGAACAGTATGTGAGGTAAGTGAGCTAACAAGTGGATCTGTACCTATCTGAGCCTTGAGATGAGGCTGACGTCCTACCTTGTGAAAGGCACAGATCCAGAGGACAAGTCAAACCACATCTGGTTTCATTACAAACAGAGACTTTGAGATAATAAACATAAAACTTTATTTTGTTGATGTCTTCATCATCCTTCTATATTTTCTACAGGGCATTCTTCTTACAATATTGTGATTTTAAGGTGTTTTTTTTTTTTTTTTATAAGTTTCATGTATTTTATTTTCCTGTGTTACCTTGTGATTATCTCAACAGGTTAGTACTCTTTTTAGGCAGCCAATCCCAAAATCAGTCAAGATTTGTTTACTCAGGTCCTGACTAAGCGTTCTTCTTTGGAACGGAAGTCAGATGCAAGTCAGAGTCTTTTATAACTCAGTGTTGGAAGAAATATAGTCATAATCTATTCTCCAGAAGGTTACTAGCTTCATCCAGCAGTGAAAGAAAAGGGATCACATTATAAATACCAGCAAGTAGGAATCACTGTGATCAGTTTTATAGTCTACTTACTACAGGTCATCATATATTAAAAATTTCCATATGATAGTTGGAAAAACATGAACAAACTTTTTGGCCAACTCAATATATTTCTTTGATTCTTACTTTTTTACATAAGTGACATTGTATGTGATATTCTGCAAATTTCTATGTTCACTAGATGTTATATTTTGAAATATATCTATTTTGTTGTATAAAGATGTTTGCCTCTAACAGTTTTAATTTTTCAATGAATGAAAAACACCATTTATGTATTATCCATTTCCCTTCTGATGGACATGTGGGTTGTTTCCAATTTTTTGTTTTTAAACTTATATTGCAGTGAGTATACTTTTATATTTTCTTGTGCATGTGTGGGAGGGTTACTCCAGGTGGTATATACCAAAGTGGAATTGCTTCCCCAAATTGCTCTGCAAACTACACTTTTATGTTGCTCAGAAAAATCTTAACCCTATCTGGGATACTTTTGGGCTTCACTTGAGCAGGAATGAAATGACATTCTATTCAGGCTCTGTTAGTTTTCTTGTTTTTCACAAAAGCATGTCAACACCAGTTTTACTCTCTATTAAGGTTAAAGGGAATTACCTGACAAAAGCCATATGTCAGGCTGTTATCAGAGAGAACAAACTCAAAGTCACATCTAGCCAAGATCTTTCAAACGCTCAGATGAGAAAACAGTTATGGAAGATTACTTGGAAAATATTCAGTCTATCCATTCTTTCTGATCCTCTAAATATAGATCAAACAAGAGCAACAGAAGACTTAAATTATATCAAACTAGTTTGCAGCCTAGAGCCTTGCTACTCTGAGCATGATCCGCAGACCAGCTGCATAAGCATCACCTGGAAGGTTTTGATAAATGCAGCTTATATGGCCCTCACTCCCGATCTATTGAAAGGGGGTGTATTTTAACAAGGTTCTCAAGTGATTGTATGCACATTAAAGATTAAAAGAGCATAATGTTAGATAATTACTTCCCATTTTGCTATTGATAATTGAATTTCATCTATCTTTATTGGAGCAGATGAAACTCATTGTTATGTACACATCAAGAATATTGTCTGGGTCACTAACCATTACATCAAACAGTAAGCTGTTAATGAGGGCCCTTAAGAAAATTTGTCTAATCTTGGTGTCGGAAATAGCTGCATTTCTACTATCTATTTCATTTTAGTCCTTAAACCAGTGGGAAATATGTAGCTGACCAAAGTTTCTTTTTCTTTAACTAATTACCCCAAATGGGACTAACCTATGACAGATTTATAGACATTTACAGTAGATACTCTGAATTAGTTTCAAACCCAGCTCCATTTTATGTCCTGAAGTTTCATGTTTTCCTTACTTTCATGTGTTTTAATTCATATTTTCTAGCTGTATTTTATATATCGCTGCAAGCCACATGAAGTATATTTGGAATAAAAGAGTAAAGGAACAGACACAAGAGTATCCCACAGTGATCAGTCAATACATTCTATCTTGGTATCATCCCATAAAATAAACAATGTTGCCTAAATAACACAAATTCCAACACATCTCTATCTGAGGAGTATGACATTAAAGTAATGGATTTTTTAAAATAATTCATTTTAGAGCAGTTTTAGGTTTACAGCAAAATTAAGAGGAAGGTTTTCTCCTATATCATCTTCAAACATGCATACTCTCTCCCATTATCAATATCACTCACCAGAATGCTACATTTTTACCAAAGATGAACCTACATTTACACATAATAATCAGTGGAAGTTGTAGTTTATGTTAGGGTTCACTCTTGGTGTTGTACATTCTGTAGATTTGGACAAACGTATAAGAACATATATTCATCACTATGATAACATTCAGAGTATTTTCATTGCCCTAAAAATCTTCTATATTCTGCTTATCCATCTCTCCCATGTGATGAGTATGTTTAGTTTTATAAGAAACTGCCAAACTCTCTTCCAGAGACTGTACATTTTTCTAGTCCCATTAGCAAGATGCATGTATTCCTGTTGCTCCAAATCCTCAACAGTATTTGGTATTTTCCATGTTCTGGATTCCAGCCATTCTAATAAGTGTGTAATGGTATCTCATTGTTTTGATTTTCATTTCCTTGATGATAGAGGATGTGGTGTAGTTTTTCATATAATTATTTTCCATCTGCATATCTTCATTGATGACAAGTCTGTTAAGGTCTTTTTGGCCATTTTAACTCATTTTGTTGAGTTCTTATGTTGATTTTTAAAAGTACTTTGTGCATTTTGAATAACAGTCATTTATCAGGTGTGCCTTTTGCAAATATTTTCATCGAAGCTGTGACTTATCTCCTAATCCTATTGATTTTCTCCCACAGAACATATTATGAAAGCTTAAAGCTTATAAGTACACTGAAAAATAAAACATTTTAAGGAACTAACACCACACTTAAGTTCAATTTAAATGACAGCACTATAAAATGACAGTGTACATGGCAACAACTGGCATAATCATAAGGCATGAGTCTGTTTACCTGGGCTTAATATCACAACCTAGTTTGACATTCCTAGGATTCATCCAAGTAGTTCAGTTCTTGCAAGGTGTTTCTCAGAATGTTTAGCCCTTTATCAGTCATAATTGAAATATAGCCCAAAGTGTATTAGACTTAAAATTATATTGGTTACTTATTAGAAATGTGACCTTGTCAAAGATGCTTATATGTCTTCTGAGTTTCCACTTACAAGGAAGACGGTAATAGCATCTACTTCATATATTTGTTGAGAGTATTACTGATATAAGCTATGCAAAAGAATCTGGTAGAGAAGCTAGTAATAATCAAATACTAGTGCTTCCCTCTGTTAACTAACCTTGTAATGTGTTGTTGGTATACCCCAAAATAATAAAGAGAACATTTAGAAAATGTTGTTCAAACCATAATATTAATAGCTGCATAGTCATCCTTTATTTAACGCTCTTGTGTTGGAAATTTAAATTATTTATTATTTTCTACTCACAAATAATGCTGTGTATACTTATATCTCTGTGTACATTGCTTATTACTTCCTCATGTGAAGCACATTTCTAGAAATAAAATATGAGACAGAAGGATATGACTGTATTGATGCTTTTGATATTCATTGTCAGATTGTCCTTTCAAATGTTATATTTTTGCTTTCAGTATATAAATGTGTATATATAATATTTATATATATATTACAATATAATATAAATATATTCCAGTAGTCATGTATGGATATGAGAGTTGGACTATAAAGAAAGCTGAGCACTGAAGAATTGATGCTTTTGAACTGTAGTCTTGCAAAAGACTCTCCAGAGTCCTTGCACTGCAAGGAAGTCAGACCACTCCTAAAGGAAATCAGTCCTGAATATTCATTGGAAGGACTGATGCTGAAGCTTAAGCTCCAATACTTTGGCCACCTGATGTGGAGGACTGACTCATTTGAAAAGACCATGATGCTGGGAAAATTGAAGGCCGGAGGAGAAGGGTATGACAGAGGATGAGATGGTTGTATGGCATCACCGACTCCATGGACATGAGTTTGAGTAAACTCCAGGAGTTGGTGATGGACAGGGAAGCCTGGCGTGCTGTAGTCCATGGGGTCACAAAGAGTTGGACACAACTGAGTGACTGTACTGAAACTAATTCTAAATCAGAAATGGAAACAAGTATAATTAAATACATGGGGGAAAAAACTGAAAGATGCATGGAACATAGCTCTAACTTATGACCAAGCTGACTTTGGGCTTCCCTGGTGGCTCAGATGGTAAAGAAACTACCTGTAATGCAGGAGACCTGGAGAAGGGAATGGCTACTTTAATATTCCTGTCTGGAGAATTCCATGGGTAGATAAGCCTGGTGGGCTACAGTCCAGGGGATCCCAAAGACTTGGACATGACTGAGCAACTAACACTTTCACTAACAAGATACTAACATTTTCCTCAGCTTCACTAAACCTTTGACTGGTTTCCTTCTGACTATGGTCCCCTAACCTCCATTTTCTTAGAGAATTTACTTCATAAATTCCACAATTATAAATTCTTTCTTTGCTTCTGTGAAATGTAGACCATTGCCCAGTCTCTTACCAGTTTTAAAACCTAAAAATGTCTTTTTCAAGGAATTGGGACCCATTTTTTGGTTTGTTTGTTTGTTTAATGTAGTCATCAAGAAACAGAGACTCCCTATTTCCCAGTCTCTATGGATGGTAAGAGGTTAACTTTAAGAAGCAACGATTATCACAGATAGCCTAGTCACAGTGGCCAAAGTCTTCCTTAATGTCCTCCACATTTCCAGATCTTAAAAACTCACTGCTGTTTCAGAGTTGAGTTTAACCTCTCTCCTCTATCACAATAGGCTTAACTTGTATCTTAATAGTCTTGAATAAATTCTTTTTTCGCTGCTTAACTCCAACAGGTGTAATTTTCCTCTGGACACTTACCATCTTGTTTGAAGGCATCTGAGGGATGATAAAGATTGATGGGGGAATAATAATGTTGAGGTGCCCCTCGCCAGCTCGGTGAAGAAACACTCAGCGTTCCTAATGAAGGGCTACTGTATCGTGGTCTAGTCCTTGAACCATACAGGGATGAAGAGGAACTCTTCTTAATTCTTTGCAAAGCAGCATATGAAGTAGGGAGGCCAGGAAGAGCTCCAGAATATTCTGTAAAAGAATGATAATAATAAAATGAATTCTTAGAAGACTTTAATAAAACTTTTCTTCTGAAGACATTGCTGAAAATCTCCCCTAGAGATGAAATCAAATGGAAACTACAGTGGGAGCTGTAAAAAGTAAAATTTTACAGACAGATTTTAGAGTACGTTCTGAAAATTCTACTATTTATAACATTAGTGTCTTGCAAGAAAGAAAGAAAGAAGAGACATTAGGGTTGAATGAAAAGAATGAAATAAAAGGAAAGAAAAGGAGGAAAGAAAAAGAAAAAAGGAAGGAAGGAATCCATTCGAATTTAAATTTGTTTATTTACTTTGGCAGGAATATTTGGCTTTAATCTAAAATATCCATCCTCACATATGAAATAAGTTCCTTCTTTATTATTTAAAATTGAGGAAAAAAGCATTATCAACTACATTCCATAAATATAGATTGGATCTTCATCACCTAAAATTTACCATATGGTAGAAAATATGTCTACTGAAGTATATATATTTTGACTAGCCTGTAAGCTATGCTTCATGTTCTTGAAAAGTAGTCAAATTCACTATGGAATGTAAAAAAAGAAAAATAGATTTTTTTTAAGGATCTGTTATGTATAATGTATATCATGATATTATCAACATTTCTCATATTTAATTTCTGAGACTTTTCCTTAGAAAATATATGCATAGTGTCTGAAGTAGACTGTACTAACTCGTGACCACAGGGAAGTCAGTTTCATATGTAGATCAAATGTTTAAAAACACAAACTAATTATGTTGAATTATAAAAAAAAATCAGGAATTGGATTTTTTCTATGTCTAATATTGATTGTATTCAATAATCTGTTGACCGTGGAAATACTTATATGAGTCAGACATTTTTGTTCAGGGTATTTGACATTTCAACTTAATGGATGATAATTTATTTTGGATAAAATTTTATATTTGTGAGCAAACTCTTACAATTCAGATTATTTAGAATCATTATCCTGTCTTATAGAGATAATTTGGAATGCATGAAGCATTACTGTGATTGGAAAGTAACACTTTAAGTGTTAAGCATCAAATTAAATTTAACATTTTCTCTTCTGTGAAATAGTAAATATGATTTCTCTGAAACTCAAAAAGGTGTATTTTTAGATGTACTCCACCCTTTAAAATGAACACAATAGCTGTAGTCCAATCTCATCAAGAGCTGTTAACAGAATGATGTCTTTTATTTTTTTTTTTTTTAATTAATTTTATTTTATTTTTAAACTTTACATAACTGTATTAGATTTGCCAAATATCAAAATGAATCCACCACAGGTTTACATGTGTTCCCCATCCTGAACCCTCCTCCCTCCTCCCTCCCCATTCCATCCCTCTGGGTCGTCCCAGTGTACCAGCCCCAAGCATCCAGTATCGTGCATCGAACCTGGCGGCAACTCATTTCATACATGATATTTTACATGTTTCAATGCCATTCTCCCAAATCTTCCCACCCTCTCCCTCTCCCACAGAGTCCATAAGACTGTTCTATACATCAGTGTCTCTTTTGCTATCTCGTACACAGGGTTATTGTTACCATCTTTCTAAATTCCATATATATGCGTTAGTACACTGTATTGGTGTTTTTCTTTCTGGCTTACTTCACTCTGTATAATAGGCTCCAGTTTCATCCACCTCATTAGAACTGATTCAAATGTATTCTTTTTAATGGCTGAATAATACTCCATTGTGTATATGTACCACAGCTTTCTTATCCATTCATCTGCTGATGGACATCTAGGTTGCTTCCATGTCCTGGCTATTATAAACAGTGCCGCGATGAACATTGGGGTACTCGTGTCTCTTTCCCTTCTGGTTTTCTCAGTGTGTATGCCCAGCAGTGGGATTGCTGGATCATAAGGCATGTCTATTTCCAGTTTTTTAAGGAATCTCCACACTGTTCTCCATAGTGGCTGTACTAGTTTGCATTCCCACCAACAGTGTAAGAGGGTTCCCTTTTCTCCACACCCTCTCCAGCATTTATTACTTGTAGACTTTTGGATTGCAGCCATTCTGACTGGTGTGAAATGGTACCTCATAGTGGTTTTGATTTGCATTTCTCTGATAATGAGTGATGTTGAGCATCTTTTCATGTGTTTGTTAGCCATCTGTATGTCTTCTTTGGAGAAATGTCCATTTAGTTCTTTGGCCCATTTTTTGATTGGGTCATTTATTTTTCTGGAGTTGAGCTGTAGGAGTTGCTTGTATATTCTCGAGATTAGTTGTTTGTCAGTTGCTTCATTTGCTATTATCTTCTCCCATTCTGAAGGCTGTCTTTTCACCTTGCTAATAGTTTCCTTTGATGTGCAGAAGCTTTTAAGGTTAATTAGGTCCCATTTGTTTATTTTTGCTTTTATTTCCAATATTCTGGGAGGTGGGTCTTAGAGGATCCTGCTGTGATGTATGTCAGAGAGTGTTTTGCCTATGTTCTCCTCTAGGAGTTTTATAGTTTCTGGTCTTACGTTTAGATCTTTAATCCATTTTGAGTTTATTTTTGTGTATGGTTTTAGAAAGTGTTCTAGTTTCATTCTTTTACAAGTGGTTGACCAGAGTTCCCAGCACCACTTGTTAAAGAGATTGTCTTTAATCCATTGTATATTCTTGCCTCCTTTGTCAAAGATAAGGTGTCCATATGTGCGTGGATTTATCTCTGGGCTTTCTATTTTGTTCCATTGATCTATATTTCTGTCTTTGTGCCAGTACCATACTGTCTTGATAACTGTGGCTTTGTAGTAGAGCCTGAAGTCAGGTAGGTTGATTCCTCCAGTTCCATTCTTCTTTCTCAAGATCGCTTTGGCTATTCGAGGTTTTTTGTTTTTCCATACAAATTGTGAAATTATTTGTTCTAGCTCTGTGAAGAATGCTGTTGGTAGCTTGATAGGGATTGCATTGAATCTATAGATTGCTTTGGGTAGTATACTCATTTTCACTACATTGATTCTTCCAATCCATGAACATGGTATATTTCTCCATCCGTTAGTGTCCTCTTTGATTTCTTTCACCAGTGTTTTATAGTTTTCTATATATAGGTCTTTAGACTCTTTAGGTAGATATATTCCTAAGTATTTTATTCTTTCCGTTGCAATGGTGAATGGAATTGTTTCCTTAATTTCTCTTTCTGTTTTCTCATTATTAGTGTATAGGAATGCAAGGGATTTCTGTGTGTTGATTTTATATCCTGCAACTTTACTATAGTCATTGATTAGTTCTAGTAATTTTCTGGTGGAGTCTTTAGGGTTTTCTATGTAGAGGATCATGTCATCTGCAAACAGTGAGAGCTTTACTTCTTCTTTTCCAATTTGGATTCCTTTTATTTCTTTTTCTGCTCTGATTGCTGTGGCCAAAACTTCCAAAACTATGTTGAATAGTAATGGTGAAAGTGGGCACCCTTGTCTTGTTCCTGACTTTAGAGGAAATGCTTTCAATTTTTCACCATTGAGGATAATGTTTGCTGTGGGTTTGTCATATATAGCTTTGATTATGTTGAGGTATGTTCCTTCTATTCCTGCTTTCTGGAGAATTTTGATCATAAATGGATGTTGAATTTTGTCAAAGGCTTTCTCTGCATCTATTGAGATAATCATATGGTTTTTATTTTTCAATTTGTTAATGTGGTGTATTACATTGATTGATTTGCGGATATTGAAGAATCCTTGCATCCCTGGGATAAAGCCCACTTGGTCATGGTGTATGATCTTTTTAATATGTTGTTGGATTCTGATTGCTAGAATTTTGTTAAGGATTTTTGCATCTATGTTCATCAGTGATATTGGCCTGTAGTTTTCTTTTTTTGTGGGATCTTTGTCAGGTTTTGGTATTAGGGTGATGGTGGCCTCATAGAATGAGTTTGGAAGTTTACCATCCTCTGCAATTTTCTGGAAGAGTTTGAGCAGGATAGGTGTTAGCTCTTCTCTAAATTTTTGGTAGAATTCAGCTGTGAAGCCGTCTGGACCTGGGCTTTTGTTTGCTGGAAGATTTTTTATTACAGTTTCAATTTCCGTGCTTGTGATGGGTCTGTTAAGATTTTCTATTTCTTCCTGATCGAGTTTTGGAAAGTTGTACTTTTCTAAGAATTTGTCCATTTCTTCCTCGTTGTCCATTTTATTGGCATATAATTGTTGATAGTAGTCTCTTATGATCCTTTGTATTTCTGTGTTGTCTGTTGTGATCTCTCCATTTTCATTTCTAATTTTATTGATTTGATTTTTCTCCCTTTGTTTCTTGATGAGTCTGGCTAATGGTTTGTCAATTTTATTTATCCTTTCAAAGAACCAGCTTTTGGTTTTGTTGATTTTTGCTATGGTCTCTTTTGTTTCTTTTGCATTTATTTCTGCTCTAATTTTTAAGATTTCTTTCCTTCTACTAACCCTGGGGTTCTTCATTTCTTCCTTTTCTAGTTGCTTTAGGTGTAGAGTTAGGTTATTTATTTGACTTTTTTCTTGTTTCTTGAGGTGTGCCTGTATTGCTATGAACTTTCCCCTTAGGACTGCTTTTACCGTGTCCCACAGGTTTTGGGTTGTTGTGTTTTCATTTTCATTCGTTTCTATGCAAATTTTGATTTCTTTTTTGATTTCTTCTGTGATTTGTTGGTTATTCAGCAGCGTGTTGTTCAGCCTCCATATGTTGGATTTTTTAATAGTTTTTCTCCTGTAATTGAGATCTAATCTTACTGCATTGTGGTCAGAAAAGATGCTTGGAATGATTTCTATTTTTTTGAATTTACCAAGGCTAGCTTTATGGCCCAGGATGTGATCTATCCTGGAGAAGGTTCCATGTGCGCTTGAGAAGAAGGTGAAATTCATTGTTTTGGGATGAAATGTCCTATAGATATCAATTAGGTCTAACTGGTCTATTGTATCATTTAAAGTTTGTGTTTCCTTGTTAATTTTCTGTTTAGTTGATCTATCCATAGGTGTGAGTGGGGTATTAAAGTCTCCCACTATTATTGTGTTATTGTTAATTTCTTCTTTCATACTTGTTAGCATTTGTCTTACATACTGCGGTGCTCCCGTGTTGGGTGCATATATATTTATAATTGTTATATCTTCTTCTTGGATTGATCCTTTGATCATTATGTAGTGACCATCTTTGTCTCTTTTCACAGTCTTTGTTTTAAAGTCTATTTTATCTGATATGAGTATTGCTACTCCTGCTTTCTTTTGGTCCCTATTCGCATGGAAAATCTTTTTCCAGCCCTTCACTTTCAGTCTGTATGTGTCCCTGCATATGTTGTCTACAAGAGAATGATGTCTTTTAGTCTTTGTGTTCAACCATAAGTCTGGTAAAGGTGGATCAATTTTAACTGAAAATAGCTAAGCTCTCCTGAGCAAACTGTATGAGGACAGATTATGGGTAGACATAAAATCTCCTTTAAAACCTGAAATTAAATGCAAGTTTTGGCACCTAGAGGTGTAAGGTAATGAAAAGAGAATGAGTTTTCCTTTAAGGTAGTTTGTAATTGAAGTCTCTGAACCTATTCATTTCTCTGTGCAGTCTTGTTGCTTTGTGCTTTAGCTGTCTACCTTGTTCATATATAAAAAGAAAAAAAGAAATATACCATGCAAGTGTTAAAAATTAAAATGGAGTATGAGAAAGTGGTTTATAGTTCTTAAAAGTAGATAAAGATAATTAATGGAAAAGTAGAAAGGTCATAATGAAGTTCAAACAAGCCAGGATCATTATCATGACTATAAAAAATATATACATATATATGTGTATGTGTGTATATATATATATATATATATATATATACACACACACATATAAAATGCATACTGTCCAAGTGGTACAGTAATTGGCTTATGACACTCCATGTAAATAGAGATGAGCCAAATTAGGATTTGGCTGTTGTGCTTCACAGCAGGACTTCATTTGTTATGTAATCAGTTGCATCTGTTGCAGTGAAAATTACTTTTTCATCAATTAAAGTAAATCCAAAGCTGCTACTAGAAATCTAACAATTTATTCATTCAATCATGTATTCAAAAAACATGTAATGAGAACTTGGTAGGGGATAAATGCTATGAGTTACAAGAGTGAACAAATACTGTTGGCCTTTTATATCCCCAGATTCAATCAGCAACAAATTGAAAATATTCAAGGAAAAAAACTTCCAGGGGTTCCAAAAAACAAAACTTGAATTTTCTGCACAACAACAACTATTTACATTGTAGTAGTTATTATACAATAGGCTGCAGTCCACGGAGTCGCTAAGGGTCAGACATGACTGAGCAACTTCACTTTCACTTTTCACTTTCATGCATTGGAGAAGGAAATGGCAACCCACTTCAGTGTTCTTGCCTGGAGAATCCCAGGGACGGGGGAGCCTAGTGGGCTACCATCTATGGGGTCAAACAGAGTCGAACACGACTGAAGCAACTTAATAGCAGCAGCAGAGTTGTTTTAAAGGGTTCAAGAGGATGTGTGTGGGTTATACACAAATACTAATCCATTTTATACAAGAGACTTAAGCATTCTCAGATCTTGGTATCCTCAAGGGTCCGAACAATCTCCCATGGATTCTGAGGGAAAATTGTATTGCATCGGACTTCAAGAAGCAAATTATATAGTGGAAAATAAAGATAACTGTGTGTGCAACTTTAATTCACTGTGAGGAAAAAGTAAATTCAAGAATCTATGGACTTTAATCCATAGCTGCAGAATCCTTTCACTCAACCTAAGAATTCACAGAAGAACTGTACAAAAAAGATCTTCATGACCCAGATAATCACGATGGTGTGATCACTGACCTAGAGCCAGACATCCTGGAATGTGAAGTCAAGTGGGCCTTAGAAAGCATCACTACGAACAAAGCTAGTGGAGGTGATAGAATTCCAGTTGAGCTATTTCAAATCCTGAAAGATGATGCTGTGAAAGTGCTGCACTCAATATGCCAGCAAATTTGGAAAACTCAGCAGTGGCCACAGGACTGGAAAAGGTCAGTTTTCATCCCAATCCCAAAGAAAGGCAATGCCAAAGAATGCTCAAACTACCACACAATTGCACTCATCTCATATGCTAGTGAAGTAATGCTTAAAATTCTCTAAGCCAGGATTCAGCAATATGTGAATTGTGAATTTCCTGATGTTCAAGCTGGTTTTAGAAAAGGCAGAGGAACCAGAGATCAAATTGCCAACATCCGCTGGATCATGGAAAAAGCAAGAGAATTCCAGAAAAACATCTATTTCTGCTTTATTGACTATGCCAAAGCTTTTGACTGTGTGGATCACAATCAACTGTGGAAAATTCTGAAAGAGATGGGAATACCAGACCACCTGACCTGCCTCTTGAGAAATTTGTATGCAGGTCAGGAAGCAACAGTTAGAACTGGACATGGAACAACAGACTGGCTCCAAATAGGAAAAGGAGTATGTCAAGGCTGTATATTGTCACCCTGTTTATTTAACTTTTATGCAGAGTACATCATGAGAAACGCTGGGCTGGAAGAAGCACAAGCTGGAATCAAGATTGACACAAGAAATATCAATAACCTCAGACATGCAGATGACACCACCCTTATGGCAGAAAGTGAAGAGGAACTAAAAAGCCTCTTGATGAAGGTGAAAGTGGAGAGTGAAAGTTGGCTTAAAGCTCAACATTCAGAAAACAAAGATCATGGCATCTGGCCCCATCACTTCATGGGAAATAGATGGGGAAACAGTGGAAACAGTGGCAGACTTTATTTTTGGGGGCTCCAAAATCACTGCAGATGATGACTGCAGCCATGAAATTAAAAGATGCTTACTCCTTGGAAGGAAAGTTATGACCAACCTAGATAGCATATTGAAAAGCAAAGACATTACTTTGCCAACAAAGGTTCATCTAGTGAAGGCTATGGTTTTTCCTGTGGTCATGTATGGATGTGAAGTTGGACTCTAAAGAAGGCTGAGTGCTGAAGAATTGATGCTTTTGAACTGTGGTGTTGGAGAAGACTCTTGAGAGTCCCTTGGACTGCAAGGAGATCCAACCAGTCCATTCTGAAAGCGATCAGCCCTGGGATTTCTTTGGAAGGAATGATGCTAAAGCTGAAACTCCAGTACTTTGGCCACCTCATGTGAAGAGTTAACTCATTGGAAAAGACTCTGATGCTGGGAGGGATTGGGGGCAGGAGGAGAAGGGGACGACAGAGGATGAGATGGCTGGATGGCATCGCTGACTCCATGGACATGAGTCTCAATGAACTCCAGGAGTTGGTGATGGACAGGGAGGCCTGGCGTGCTGCGATTCATGGGGTCGCAAAGAGTTGGACACGACTCAGCAACACTACTTAGGGACATCAGAATATGATTTTCAGATGGAATTCTATCCAAGTGAGTCCTGGAAATGCATTAGTGATTATTTCAGCAAAACTCTGTGTAGGGAAAAAAAGATACTCTGTACAAAAGGGAGAGAGTACATGAAGACCTGGAAAAGAAAGGCAGATGGCACAAATTTAGTAGATTATAATAGTCTGGAGCTTAGGATGAGAGTAACACAGATGAGAAAAGAGATAAGTCTGGATAAGTAAACAAAGGGCCAATGATGAAATGTCTGGAGAACAATACACATTTTAAAAAGAAGGGCCATTTGGATCAAGCTAAAAGGGAAAAAAGGCTACTCAAAAGCCTAAAACTGTAAAAGAGACAAATATTAGTGAGAACTTAGGTGATCATCTGTATGGGAGTAAAGTCAATAAAATTACTGACTGAATCAGAGGTAAGGAAGGGAAAGTAAGAAATTGAGGTTGGTCTGTGGTATAAGAAGATGGTAAGAATGCAGGAAAACGCATGCATGTGCTTGAGGTGAAAGCTCAATAATTCAGGTTTTAAGGCAGGTAGAGAGCTAGATATGCAGTTAGCTAGCTAACTTATATGAAGAATACATCATGCAAAATTCCAGGCTGCATGAAGCACAAGCTGGAATCAAGATTGCCAGGAGAAATTTCAACAACCTCAGATACGCAGATGACACCACCCTTATGGCAGAAACTGAAGAGGAACTAAAGAGCTTCTTGATGAAGGTGAAAGAGCTGGCTTAAAATTCAACATTCAAAAAAGGAATATTATGGATCCAGTCCCATCACTTCATGGCAAATAGATGGAGAAACAATGGAAACAGTGTCAGACTTTACTTTCTTGGGCTCCAAAATCACTATGGACAGTGACTGCAGCCATGAAATTAAAAGATGTTTGCTCCTTGAAAGAAAAATCTATGACAAACCTAGACAGCATATTAAGAAGCAGAGACATCAATTTGCCAACAATAGTCCATCTAGTCAAAGATATGGTTTTTCCAGTAGTCATGTATGGATGTGAGAGTTGGACCATAAAGAAAGTTGAGCACCAAAGAAGTGATGATTTCAAATTGTGGCATTGGAGAAGACTCTTGAGAGTCCATTAGGCTACAAGAACAAACCAGTTAATCCTATAGGAAATCAACCCTGAATATTCATTGGAAGGACAGATGCTGAAGCTGAAGCTCCAATACTTTGGCCACTTAATGCGAAGAGCCGACTTACTGGAAAAGACCCTGATGCTGGGAAAGGTTGAGCACAGAAGGAGAAGAGGATGACAGAGGATGAGATGATTGGATGGCATCATTGACTTAATGGACATGAATTGAGCAAATTCTGGGAGACAGTGAAGAACAGGGAAGCCTCGTGTGCTGCAGTGCATGAGGTCACAAAGAGTTGCACACTACTGATTGATGGAGAAACAATAATAAATTTCACTGAGAAAGTAGAAGCAATCAGAAGAAAGTGTCCCTCACATGCTCCTACTGACTGTATGTGCACGCATACACTCTATTTTGCATCCACTGATATGTTATATATAAACAGTATGTGTATCTATTAAAGAACAGTTGTGTGCACTGAATTCTATTACATCCTATCTTGACTGCTGAAGGAAATCACTGTATAAAATCCCCTCTATCTCTCCATCAGCACCAATTGTTGTCTCCCCGTTAAATTATTCCCATAACTGTACAGAGATTCTTCTAACCTTAATGAGGCCACCTTGACCTACCATTTCTTCCACTAATTTTCCTTTATAGCAAGACTTCTTGAAAAAAGTTATGGATAGTCATCATGTTCAATTCCTCTTCTCCCCTCTACCCTTGAGCCTATTTCAAGTAGCCTTGCTTATACCACTCCACAAAAATAGCTCTCTTTCAAGTTAACAAAGAGCAGGTCACTCTACTAGACCTATCATCAGTTTTCAGCAGGTTACCATTCCTTTTTCCTTTAAACATTTTGTTCATGTGATTCTAGGATATTACAATCTCTGTTTTTATTGCTATTTCATTGACTACTGCTTATTTCCTTTCCTAGTTCTTATTTGTCTCTTCAACCTAAACATAGGTATATGCTGCTTAAGACTCTGATGCTAGGAGGGATTGGGGGCAGGAGGAGAAGGGGACGACAGAAGATGAGATGTCTGGATGGCATCGCTGACTCAATGGACATGAGTCTCAGTAAACTCCGGGAGTTGATGATGAACAGGGAGGCCTGGCGTGCTGCAATTCATGGGGTCACAAAGAGTTGGACACGACTGAGTGACTGATATATATATATCTCCATTTAAACTAGCCCTTAAAAGCTATTTTTCATGAACATGGACTCCCTCCCAGATGAATTCCACCTTTACTCTAGTCTCAATTACTTGGATCCAGATTCAAGTCTTTGATATTCCACTATTTTCCTACTCCCATTCTAACACCTACTTCTATGTCTTTACTCACTCTCCCTTTTTGGTTCTGCATCAGCTTCTAAAAATTGACTGATGTCTATTCTAAAAGGCATCTCCCAAGAGAGTTCATATGGTAACCACTACTCAGGGTTCAGAATCTATCTTTACTTATCACTTCAATAGCTATTATTTAAGAACTAGAAAATAGTGAGTGAAGTCGCTCAGTCATGTATGACTCTTTGTGACCCCATGGACTATAGCCTACCGGGCTCCTCTGTCCATGGGATTTTCCAGGCAAGAACACTGGAGTGGGTTGTCCTTTTCTTCTCCAGGAGATCTTCCCAACCCAGGGATTGAACCCGGGTCTCCCACATTGTAGGCAGACGCTTTATTGTCTGAGCCATCAGGGAAGTCCAGGTTGGGTCTAAATTCTGAGCCTGGGATTTCAAAGAGGCTTAGTGAAATAAATATACATGCTAAGTGACAATTTGATGGTGTCTGGACTGGATTCCTTCCACACATAACTCCTTGCTTGCTTTTAGTAGACTCAATCATCATTTCTTCCAAATTCACTATTTCCTCATTCAGCATTCATTGACTTGTTTGACATTTCTTCATTGACTATGTGTTAGGAACTAGGGATACAGCTACAAGTAAATCACAAGTGGTTCCTGATTTCATGGAATTTACAATCTCAGAATATTGGGAAAGTGTTACACTTGGGTAAAGGTTTCCTCTATGGTTCAGTGAGTAAAGAATCTGCCTGCAATACAGGAGATGCTGGGGATGTGGGTTTGATCCCTGGGTCAGGAAGATCCCCTGGGGGAGGTCATGGCAACCCTCTCCAGTATTCTTGCCTGGAGAATCCCATAGAATGAGGAGCCTGGAGGGCTACAGTCCAAAGGGCCCCAAAGTGTCGGACACAACTGAGTGACTAATCAGGCACACATACTTGGGTAAAGCATTAGTAGAGGAATGTTAAACAAACCAAGTTATCCTTAAAATACATAAAAACCAAGATAGAAAACTTGTCAGCATCTTATAATCATATATTACTGACATCATGATTGAGTTCCTGGAACAAAATGTCTTTTCCTGGCTGTGATGTGTACATCTGCCTCCTCTATCTTCGCCATTCATTTTATTGATTGAGAATTTTGAATCTGTCAGTAAACTGATCTGTAATATATGCTCCAAAGTAAGATGGACTCATTTAATCTGGAGTGTACCTCATAGCAGCTCTAAGGCTTTGGACAAGACATGAATAGGTCTGTGCCCTAATTTCATTGTCATTAGAATGGGAATAAAAATAAGACTTCCCTCATATGTTGTGGTAGAGACTAAATAAATCGATTCATATAAAGCACTTAGAACTTTAGAACTACTTCATCTGGCTCATAGTAAGAACTTGATAAATTATAACTATATATAACTGCACTTTAGTTAACACCCTGTACTATTCTCCAGTGAGCATATTGTTTTCCAGTTTTATTGAGATATAATTGACAGTGCACTGTATAAATTTCAGGTGTACAAAACAATGCTTTGACTTATATCATGAATGATCACCATAATAGGTTTAGAGGATACCCATCATCCCATATACATACAATATCAAATAAATAGAAAAAAAAAAAAAAAACAAACTTCTCCTTGTGATGAGAACTCTTAGGATTTACTCTCCTAACAACTTTCATTTTTAATATTTGCACATGTTAAGTCACTTCAGTCCTGTCCTACTCTTTCTGACCCTATGGACTGTGGCTTGCCAGGCTCCACTGTCCATGGAATTCTCCAGGCAAGAATACTAGAGTGGGTTGCCATGACCTCCTCAAGGGGATCTTCCCAACACAGGGATCAAACCCACATCTCTTCTGTCTCCTACACTGGCAGGCATTTTCTTTACCAGTAGCCCACCTTGGAAGTATATTTTATCCTTAGTGCTTAATTTTATAACCAGAAGTTTGTACATTGTGATCATCTTTATTCGATTTCTCCTCCCCCAACCCGCCATTTTTGGTAACCACAAATGTCCTTTTCTATGAGTCTATTTGGTTGGTTATCTTGTTTTGAAGTATATATCACATCTTCTTCATCCATTCATCTCTTGATGGGTACTTAAGTAGTTTCCATATCTTGGCTACTGTAAATAATGCTTTAGTAAACAGAAGGGTTGTATGTATCTTTTCAAGTTAGTGTTTCATAGTGGCTGCTCCAATCTATATTCCCATCTGGTGAACATAATTGAATATTGGGTTTACTCCTTCCAAATTTGATTGGGTTACAAAGTTAAACTATAAATCCTACATTTTAATACTTATTTTACTCTGGAGAACTAAAAGAGTGAAAATTCAAGGGGAAGAATTAGGCTTCTATTATCCTCACAGGTGTATTCCCATGAGTAAGTTTCTAAAAAAACAGATTTTTGCTACTGATGGAAACCATAGATCTACAGAAAATTCAATGCCTATATATTCTTGTGTTTCTATTGGCTAAAGCAAGACTTTGGAGAAGGCAATGGCACCCCACTCCAGTACTCTTGCCTGGAAAACCCCATGGACGCAGGAGCCTGGTAGGCTGCAGTCCATGAGGTAGCTAAGAGTCGGACACGATTGAGCGACTTCACTTTCACTTTTCACTTTCATGCATTGGAGAAGGAAATGGCAACCCACTCCAGTGTTTTTGCCTGGAGAATCCCAGGGACGGGGGAGCCTGGTGGGAGGCCGTCTATGGGGTCGCACAGAAGCGGATACAACTGAAGCAACTTAGCAGCAGCAAAGCAAGACTTGGCTGTCTTTACTCCATATTCCTGTCCAGGGTTTGGAAAGAAAAGTGACTTTAATTTCTTTCCAGAGAAATTTTCATCAGTTGCTCAAATTTTTAATAATACCTAGGCTGAAGGGGTGAGCAGAATCTAGGTATATGTTAATAATTTTCCCTCTGTTTTCCTACTTCTCATAGATAAGACCTTAGGGAATGTGCATTACAGTTATTTCTAAAGTGATCTAGAGATTTTGTGATAAAACTCAATTAACCTGGTGATCTCACACCATGAAATTCCAGCTGGAGGTTGGGTAGGAGTAAATATTAATGCTTTCATTAAATATTTCCTAATCAAATGACCCTGGGACAACTGAACTTACATTATTTAATAAAACTGTAGTCTATTAAACCAGAATGACATTGCCACCAATTCAGCCTTGCAACTACTAGCATTGTTTTTTCGTTACTTAGTAGGTCAAGTTAGAGACATAATAAAAATACTGAATGCATATAATATTCAAGAAATGGGTTAGAATTAGTAGAACTAGAATTTTGGCAATATTTATGAATAAAGATTAAAATGTCAATATGATAAAGGATACATTTTAAAATATCTAATCTAGTCCCATATTTTAAGTTTCCTGAATATTGTGATACTTTTTTTTTTATTTTATTTTTTAACTTTACAATATTGTATTGGTTCTGCCATACATCAAAATGATTCCGCCACAGGTATACACGTGTTCCCCATCCTGAACCCTCCTCCCTCCTCCCTCCCCGTACCATCCCTCTGGGTCATCCCAGTGCACCAGCCCCAAGCATCAAGTATCGTGCATCGAACCTGGACTGGTGATTCGTTTCATAGTAGACTTCAGAATTCTATCTCAATTACTAAGTGTGAAAAACATATGAACTAGGAAATTAAAACATTAGTGATAAAACTAGAGCATAATCATTGGATTATGTATTTAAATCTTTTCTGTCCAGTATTCATACAGTGCTATTAATTTTTTACAGGCAATTAAAGGTAAGCAGGACTTTCCTGATAACTCAGTGGGTAAAGAATCTGCTTGTAATGCAGGAGAGGCAGGAGATATGGGTTTGATCCCTGAGTCACAAAGATCCTCTAGAGGAGAAAAATGGCAACCTACTCCGGGATTGTTGCCTGAAAAATCCCACGGACAGAAAAGACTGGTGGGTTACAGTCTAAAGGATCACAAAGAGGTAGACACAACTAAGCAACTAAGTATGCAAAGGTAAGCAACAACAAAAATATTTAAAACGACAGGTCTTTACATAAATTCATTTGTTACCTATCGCTATAGCTTGATTTTAAATATTTATCTGAGCTCTTCTATAAAAATACATATAAACTATAGCGGTAAATGATGTGAGGTGCTCTGAAAAATATTAATGCTTAATCAGTGGTTCATAAGTCAGAGGAGCAGAGCAGAGCACTGAGTACTGAGTACACAGTGCATGAAAATGCAAAAGTCATACAGCATCCAAACCCACAGGGTGACTCAATTTGGCATCAGAGTCAGCATAAAGGGATTGATATCTGACCTTTTTCAGGGTAATTGTTAAGGCTGTACTCTCTCCGAAGAGAATTAATGTTAAGTGTGCAACTTTAGCCTGCTACTGTTTTATGAGGCTTACAAGGATGGATGTAGGATCTCAGTGAAGCTGGTCGTGTGAAGCATATTTAGAAGTGGTTAACAATTTATAAATAATGAGCTTCGTTTCCATTTGGTTGTCTGCATCTATGGCAGAGGAGAATTTGAAAGAACCTGAGCCACAAGGCTCAGCATTATCCTCAAGAAATGTATTATGTGTAAACTTTACAGTGTTTTAGCTGCAGGAGCAAGAAAGAATGTGCAGAGGATGAAATTCACCATTTTTAAAGCACCAAAGTCAGGCGTTGAAACTGAAATACTTCAAAGATATAAGAACAAAATTTAACACGGCATTTCTAGTGTACTCTGCATGAGATAGAAAAACAGATACTTACAGGGTACTTAATTATATCCACTACATTGTTTTTAGGCATCCTGTGTTTGTTTGTATTTGAAATCATAATGATTTAAGATTTGAAGACCTTTATCTTCTTTTCTAAATATTAATGCTCAGCTATATACACAGCTCATGCAAGTAATTACACTGTATTCTATTATATATGTTTTTATTGCAGAGAAAGAGAGAAGGTCTTACAGTTCTCCTGTTTTGTATTTTTTTTCACTATTCTCAAAAGTTTTTAAAAATCTATGGTATTTAGATGATATCTCTTTAAATTACCAAAAGCAAATGTGCGATTGCACTGATATTTTTTTTCATAATAAGAATACTATTTTTCTAATTACTGAGGAAATTAGTAAGGGCAGGAGGTAGTTATGAAATATAACCAAATTAATTTAGTGATTAAAGAATTCCCTCTTGTTTTGGATAAAGGTATCTACAAAATTTTAACTCTGTAATAATTATATTAGCTTCCTATTCTCTAAGTGTTTTAGATAGGTCAGATAGTATTTAATAATAAATCTAACAAAGCTGAAGTTGTTAGCAATAAATACAACAATTAAAAAATTAATAAACTAAATGCCTTTCTTCACACTTTTAGAAAGTATTCTATGGGATATTTATGTTATCTTTATATGTTGTTGTTATTCAGTCCCTCAGTCATGTCCGACTCTTTGGAACCCCATGTATTGCAGCGCAACAGGCTTCTCTGTCCTTCACCATCTCTGTGAGCTTTCTTAAACTCATGTCCATTGAGGTGGTGATATCATCCAACCACCTCATTCTCTGTTGTCCCCTTTTCCTCCCACCTTCAATCTTTCCCAGCAGCAGAGACTTTTCTAATGAGTCAGCTCTTTGCATTAGGTGGCCAAAGTATTGGAGCTGCAGCTTCACCATCAGTTCTCCAAAGAATATTCAGAATTGATTTCCTTTAGGATTGACTGGTGATCTCTTTGCAGTACAAGGGACCCTCAGGAGTCTTCCCCAACACCACAGTTCAAAAGCATCAATTCTTCGGCACTTAGCTATCTTCACAGTCCAACTCTCACATCCATACGTGACTACTGGAAAAAACGTAGCTTTGACAAAACGGAACTTTGTCAGCAAAGTAATGACTCTGCCTTTTAATATGCTTTTTAGGTTTTTCAGAGCTTTACTTTCAAGGAGAAACTGTCTTTTATTTCAAGGCTGCAGTCACCATCTGCAGTGATTCTGGAGCCCAAGAAAATGAAGTCTGTCACTGTTTCCACTGTTTCTCCATATATGTGCCATGAAGTGATGGGACGGATGCCATGATCTCAGTCTAGTGAATGTTGATTTTTAAGCCAGCTTTTTCACTCTCCTCTTTCACTTTCATCAAGAGGCTCTTTAGTTCTTCTTCACTTTCTGCCATAAGGGTGGTGTCATCGGATTATCTGAGGTTATTGATATTTCTCTTGGTAATCTTGACTTTAGCTTGTGCTTCATCCAGCCTGGCATTTTGCATGACATACTCTGCATAGAAGTTAAACAAGTAGGGTGACAATATATAGACTTGACCAATCCTTTCCCAGTTTGGAACGAGTCTGTTTTTCCATGTCCAGTTCTAACTGTTGCTTCTTGACCTACATACAGATTTGTCAGGAGGCAAGTTAGATGGTCTGGTTCAGTTCAGTCAGTTCAGTTCAGTTGCTCAGTTGTGTCCAACTCTTTGTGACGCCATGAATCGCAGCACGCCAGGCCTCCCTGTCCATCACCAACTCCTGGGGTCTACTCAAACTCATTCATCCTCTGTCATCCCTTTCTCCTCTTGCCCCCAATCCCTCCCAGCATCAGGGTCTTTTCCAATGAGTCAATTCTTCCCATGAGGTGCCCAAAGTACTGGAGTTTCAGATTTAGCATCAGTCCTTCCAATGAACACCCAGGGCTGATCTCCTTTAGAACTGCCTGGTTGAAGTCCTGCAGTGCAAGGGACTCTCAAGAGTCTTGTCCAACACCACAGTTCAAAAGCATCAATTCTTTGGCACTCAGCTTTCTTCATTGTCCAACTCTCACATTCATGCATGACCACTTGAAAAACCATAGCCTTGACTAGACAAACCTTTGTTGGCAAAGTAATGTCTCTGCTTTTGAATATGCTATCTAGGTTGGTTGTAACTTTCCTTACAAGGAGTAAGCATCTTTTAATTTCATGGCTGCAATCACCATCTGCAGTGATTTTGGAGCCCAAAAAAATAAAGTCTGACACTGTTTCCACTGTTTCCCCATCTATTTCCCATGAAGTGATGGGACCGGATGCCATGATCTTCGTTTTATGAATGTTGAGCTTTAAGCCAACTTTTTCACTCTCCTCTTTCACTTTCATCAAGAGGCTTTTTAGCTCCTCTTTACTTTCTGCCATAAGGGTGGTGTCATCTGAGGTTATTGATATTTCTCCCAGCAATCTTGATTCCAGTCTGTGCTTCTTCCAGCCCAGCATTTCTCATGATGTACTCTGCATATAAGTTAAATAAGCAGGGTGAAAATATACAGCCTTGACATACTCCTTTTCCTATTTGGAACCGGTCTGTTGTTCCATGTCCAGCTCTAACTGTTGCTTTCTGACCTGCATATAGGTTTCTCAAGAGGAAGGTCAGGTGGTCTGGTACTCCCATCTCTTTCAGAATTTTCCACAGTTTATTGTGATCCACACAGTCAAAGGCTTTGGCATGTCAATAAAGCAGAAAGAGATGTTTTTCTCGAACTCTCTTGCTTTTTCCATGAATCAGCAGATATTGGCAATTTAATCTCTGGTTCCTTTGCTTTTTCTAAAATCACCTTGAATATCTGGAAGTTCATGATTCACATATTGCTGAAGCCTGGCTTGGAGAATTTTGAGCATTACATTACTAGCGTGTGAGATGTGTGCCATTGTGCGGTAGTTTGAGCATTCTTTGACATTGCCTTTCTTTGGGATTGGAATGAAAACTGACCTTTTCCAGTCCTGTGGCCACTGCTGTTTTCCAAATTTTCTGGCATATTGAGTGCAGAACTCTCACAGCATCATCTTTCAGGGTTTGAAAGAGCTCTACTGGAATTCCATCACATCCACTAGCTTTGTTCGTGGTGATGCTTTCTAAGGCCCACTTGACTTTACATTCCAGGATGTCTGGCTCTAGGTGAGTGATTACACCATCGTGATTATCTGGGTTGTGAAGATCTTTTTTGTACAGTTCTTCTGTGTATTCTTGCCATCTCTTCTTAATATCTTCTGCTTCTATTAGGTCCCTACCATTTCTGTCCTTTATTGAGCCCATCTTTGCATGAAATGTTCCCTTGGTATCTCTAATTTTCTTTAAGAGATCTCTAGTCTTTCCCATTCTGTTGTTTTCCTCCATTTCTTTGCATTTATCACTGAGGAAGGCTTTCTTATCTCTCCTTGCTATTCTTTGGAACTCTTTATTCAGATGCTTATATATTTCCTTTTCTCCTTTGCTTTTCGCTTCTCTTCACAGCTGTTTGTAAGGCATCCTCAGACAGCCATTTTGCTTTTTTGCATTTCTTTTCCTTGGGGATGGTCTTGATCCCTGCCTCCTGTACAATGTCACAAACTTCTGTCCATAGTTCTTCAGGCACTCTTTCTATCAGATCTAATCCCTTGAATCTATTTGTCAGTTTCACTGTAAAATCATAAGGGATTTGATTCAGGTTATACCTGAATGACCCAGTGGTTTTCCCTACTTTCTTCAATTAAGTCTGAATTTGACAATAAGGAGCTCATGATCAGAGCCCCAGTCAGCTCCCAGTCTTGTTTTTGCCAACTATGTAGAACTTCTCTATCTCTGGCTGCAAAGAATATAATCAATCTGATTTTGATATTGACCATCTGATGATGTCCATGTGTAGAGTCTTCTCTTGTGTTGTTGGAAGAGCATGTTAGAAAGATGCAGTTGATATCAATCAAAAAGGGCTTGGTTTTAAAAGTGGTACTTGAGTTAAACTCTCATCATATAAAAAGAAAAATTTGGAAATTTGTTCATGACTTTTATTTTGCAACTTACAACATGAAAAACTTGCTGGGAAACCCTTCAAGGGGAATTAGCTATTAAAGTCCCCAAATGATCTTATTATAAGGCAACTTTTCTTCAAAGGCAGTCTCGCAGCTTTGACCCTAATAACTGTATATTAGTGAGGTACATACTGGAATATTTGAAAACTGTACAACTAACAGCGATTTCTTCAAAGAAGAACTCGAAAATTTCTCAATGACATTTTAGAAGGTTATGTGAATTCTCGTTTAACAAAAGAAACACCAGTAAATCACTTAAATTCACTCTGCTGCAGTGGTTGTGGTATTCTAGCCTTTACTGAGAGCTCATTTGGTCCATTTACTGACTTAAATAATGATAAAGACATTGAGCAGGCCAAAATGTTGCAGCTTGATTCCGAATGTCACTCTCACCTTCAGTACCTCCACATCTGTTTCATCTGTCTCACTTACTCAATATCTGCTGCTGCTAAGTCGCTTCAGTCGTGTCCGACACTGTGCGACCCCATAGATGGCAGCCCACCAGGATGCCCCGTCCCTGGGATTCTCCAGGCAAGAACACTGGAGTGGGTTGCCATTTCCTTCTCCAATGCATGAAAGTGAAAAGTGAAAGTGAAGTCGCTTAGTCGTGTCCGACCTTCAGCGACCCCATGGATTGCAGCCTTCCAGGCTCCTCCATCCATGGGATTTTCCAGGCAAGAGTACTGGAGTGGGGTGCCATTGCCTTCTCTGTACTCAGTATCTAACAAAGTGTATTTCCAGGAAGCAACTCTCAACTGTGGCACAGTTATTTCACAGGTGCTAACAGATCACAAACACTACTACTTTCCAACTTGAAAGTTTTACTTACATATGAATGAAGTTTCAAAGAAACAGGCATCTGGTTCCTTTCTAAACCTGTGAGTATTCCTTTTGGTATTGCAGTATCATTTATTTTTTTGGCATTGCCTTCTGGGTCAGAAGGGTCCTTCTCTTAATCATTTTTCTTACAGAATAATTTATGAGGATCAGAATCAAAGGAATAGTGGTATTTTAAGCTTCCCATGAAATCTAATTTTAAACTTTATTATAAAAGAAATACATCCTTACTATAGAATCAAAATAATCTCTGATCTTGCTACCCATAAGTAAACATGAGTGCATGCTAAGTTGCTTCAGTTGTGTCCGACTCTTTGTGACCCTGTGGACTGTAGCCGCCAAGCTCTTCTGTCCATAGGACTATCCAGGCAAGAATACTGGAGTGGGTAGCCAAGCCCTCCTCCAGGGGATCTTCCCAACCCTGGGGTAGAACCTGTTTCTCTCATGTCTCCTGCATTGGCAAGTGGATTCTTTTTCACTGGCACCACCTGGGAGTCTCATATCCATAAGTATAACTTTTGCAAAAACAAACAGCCTCTGATGTTTTCTCATTTGAGTTACAGACAGATATACTAACAGAAACATATGCATATATTTTGTTTTGCTGAAAGAACATGGGATCAGTTTATAGATGTGGTCTTCTAATTTTTATTTAATATTATGACTTTTTAACCCCACCACAAATGTTCTTCTAAAGAATTTTATTGAATACAAAACATTCCAATGATGTGTTTAATTTTATTTAACCATGTTCCTGTGATGAATTTATCTGTCATATACAGGTTTTCTTTGCTATTGGAAAGTAGAACATTCTTCTGAGAATTTTCATAAGCCCAAATGGCATAAAGTGAAGACATAATTACCTTAGGACACATATTAAAATACTGGATACACAAAGCAAATTAAGATTAAAGCACAGATGCTCACAAACACAGTAAAAGCTTTGGTGGCCTGATGCTAAGATGTTGAGTGTAGTTCCCGGCAAGGAGCATGGGGTGTCATATTCAATGTTCTTGGTGTGCACTGCCTCTAGTAAATGCTAGTCTTGTTACACAATAAATGCTCAATTCTATTTTCTTTCTTTTTTTTTTAGTTTTTCCACAAAAGCAAAACTCTTCCAATTTCTCTTGTATTAGTGAAAAGAAGTACTAATGCAAGTCTTTTGTAAAAGCAAAGTGAGTGATGTAAAGTGAACTTTCTCAAAGCAAGGGATATCTGTATAACAATGCAGGAAGACCTGTGTATATAAATCTCTATGTGACTAATAATTTCCTTAGAAGAACATTGTAGAAGTGGAATTTCTGAATATGAAAATAGTTCTGGTTAGGATTTTTTTCTTGGAGCTTTGATTTAGTTATATTCCTGCTACCATCATAAGATAGCAGTGATTTTAGACATTTTTTATGGAATTTGTATTCCATTTTATTAAGTCATTGTAATATTGATTGTTTTAAATACAATAGTTGGAAAATCCTATTTCATCATTGCTCAAACTTACATTTTGGTAAAACAAAAGTTATAAATTATATGATTCATTTTTCCATATGTATTTCTGTTATATACAATAGTTATTCTTTTTTCCTAATGAGTTATTATTTCTTTTTCATGATTCTTAAAAGCATTTTGTATACTATGGTCATTAATGATTCCATTTGCTAGAGTGTTCATTTTAACTTGGCGAAAGTGTGCTATAGAACTAAAATTGACAGTTTTATGTAGGCGAGTTTATTGATCATTTTCTTAATGGTTCTCCATCCTTTTCCTTCCTTCCTTCTTTCATTATTTCCTTTATTTCTTTTGCCTTTTTAATTTCTTTTTTTAACTTATGACCATTTTAAGAATTTAGCTGTAAAAATATTAGTATGATTGACTGTAAAAGCAACACATATATTGAATTTTCTGTGTGCTATTTTCAAATCTAATTTAATTTCATATTAGCCTAAGATGATGCAAATTTTATTATTTTTTCAGAAGAATAGGACAAAAATTTTTAACATTATTGTAAAGTTCAAAAATTTTTAGAATATCTAAGAGATGGTATCAGTTTCATTTATTCTTATTTCAGGTACAAAATTGCCTGAGATGAGGAGTGATTCATCATGGGATGAGAAGGCCAGTGAATGTTTAATCCAAATTAATAAATCAGTCAGTTCAGTTGCTCAGTCTTGTCTGACTCTTTATGACCCCATGAACCACAGCACTCCAGTCCTCCCTGTCCATCACAAACTCTTAAATCAAACCCACAGGGCAAAAAATTCTATTTAAACTGCACTAAGAAGAACACTTTAAGGCCACTGTGTGTGTGTGTGTGTGTGTGTGCGTGCACGCGCGCGCATGTGCATGCGCTCAGTCATGTCCTACTCTTTGAGATCCCATGGTCTGTAGCCAGACAAGGTTTTCTCTCTATGGGATTTTCCAGATCATTGTGGCCTCATGTGGCTTTACAGTAAAGGCAAATCTTCTTTACAAGCAGTGCTTAAAAATCTGCATTATTATTGGTATCTTACATGATATCAAAACATACCTTCTTAAAGTTTCGAGATTGTCACTAAGCCCATTTAGCACTGAACACACTTAGTTGTGACTACAAGTTTTAATTTCATGACAATGCAAAAAATTCTAACTTTTTGGGTGACATTTTTCTTTCTCTTTTTCTTAATGACAGTTGGTCAGTGGCTAAGGCTCAGTGACATTTATCAGCTACCTAATTAAAATGTAGACCCTTTTATAATAATTGCAAATGAGACCTTCATTTGTGTGTTTTTGCTAGCTAGCATGTTTAGCCAAATGTCACAAAGAACCCTAATCCATTCCTTCCCATAATGTTTAATTATATCATATTGAAAATGTTCATTCTTCAGTTACCATGGTTTATAAAATCACAGCTTCCCTGGGGAGTGGGGAGTTATACTAATGAGCAGTGATTGCAAGGCTGTGTCTACAAGCTGCCAATACAACTACCTGAAAAGCAAAAATTCATTAAATTAACAAGTTAGTTTGCCTTCATGATTCCAAACAGTAGCTCTGATTCACTTTTCTCTATACAAATAAGCAATTCACAGACATGGTCTCAATTGTTTTGTTTTTCTGTCAGAACAGTCCAGATATCTCCTTTCACCTTTCAGATCTGTGTATCTTACTAATTGCACAGGTGAATTATCCTACTGAATGTTCCACAGATATTTGCAACTTTACTCAATCTCCATACTTTCCAAGTTCTACCTTCTCCATACCGATAAGCCATGCTCTAGTTAGCTCTTTTCTCCAAATGTCTCCCTGGATCCTTTCATTCCATGCTCCAGTTTCATGAAAGTCATGTTTCTAACGCACAAATCTGATCATGTTACATGTCTGTACAAGGCAAAGCAAATCTTTAAACCTTCAAGGCAAAGCAAACTTTTCTTCTGAGAGACAAAGTACTTCTTTCATACTTGCCTGAATTCATATCTTTTTGTTCCTGTCTTCCTTCTCTGAAATTTTAATCAATCATTAATGAATTACTGACAGTTTCTCAGATAAATCTGGCCATATTTCCTTTACAGTCTTTGTACTTGCTATTTCTCTAATGCTTTTATGCGTTAATTATGAAGCAGTGAAAATTTTATAAAATGTAATTTTAGGAAGGTTCCATCTATATATAACCAATCACTGTTATTTATAGAACTAAAAGTTTATGAACCATTTTATCTTGGCTTATAAAATATCATTCCTATTCAAGGATAGAATCAAACACATGTTAATATATAAATTTAATTTTTATTAAATTAAAAAATATTTTAGGACTCCCATATTAAGAGATTTTATCTGTACTAAGTTGGACATGACTGAGCAACTGAACTGAACTGAAGTAAACATTATAGAGTTGATGAAAAGAAATCTGTTCACTTGAAACTATTCTTTGCAAGTAGTTGAAAGTGAAAGTGAAAGTTGCTCAGTTGTGTCTGACTTGTTGTGACCCCATGTACTGTATAGTCCATGGAATTCTCCAGGCCAGAATACTGGAGTGGGTATCCTTTCCCTTCTCCAGGGGATCTTCCCAACCCAGGGGTTGAAACCAGGTCTCCTGCATTGCAGGTGGATTCTTCACCAGCTGAGCCACAAGGTAAGCCCCAAAATAGTGGAGTGGGTAGCCTATCCCTTCTCTAGCAGATCTTCCTGACCCAGAAATCAAACAGGGGTCTCCTGCATTGCAGGCGGATTCTTGACCAACTGAGCTATGAGGGAAGCCCTCGCAAGTAGTTATGAGGTAACAAATATAAAATTAAATCTATCACAATATCAAAGCAAATACTTTACTAAGACTTTTTTTACCTAAAAAAAAAAAAATGCATGTCAATATAATGCTAATGTTTGAGTGAACCTATAGAATTGGGATAATTGATTTGTTAGGTATAATTTTAGAGTTTAAAATGTGTTTTTGAAAAGCAGCAACAACTTAACTTTTTTTTGGTAAATTACACTAGTCCCAAAGTACAGAGGTGAAAGTTGGACTATAAAGAAAGCTGAGTGTCCAAGAATAGATGCATTTGAACTATGGTGTTGGAGAAGACTTTTGAGAGTCTATTGGACTGCAAGGAGATCCAACCAGTCAATACTAAAGGAAATCGGTCCTGAATATTCATTGGAAGGACTAATGCTGAAGCTGAAACTTTGGCCACCTGATGCAAAGAACTGACTCATTGGTAAAGACCCTGATGCTGAGAAAGATTGAAGGCAGGAGGAGAAGTGGATGACAAGGGATGAGATAGTTAGATGGCATCACTGACTCAATGGACTTGACTTTGAGCAATCCTCTGGAAGTTGGTGATGGCAAGGACGCCTGGTGTGCTGTAGTCCATGCGGTCACGAATACTCGGACATAGCTGAGAGACTGAGCTGAACTACTCACAAATATCACACTATTTCTTTGTAAAACTGCTGAGCCAAGTTTAGATTTTCAATGGAAGCAGTGATACTTTGTTAAGGAGACTAGACATTTGGTCAATTCATTTTTCTTTGCCCAATTTATTGAATATGATTTCCCTAGGATGTATTTGCCATATTATAAACAATATTAAATTCTTAGCCACATTTAAGTCTGTTAATTACTCTTCTGATTTAATAAAGTGAAGTATATAGAAAAGAGACTAACAATCATTTGGTAAAAGTAGAACTCTGAGGACATTTTTTCACTCAAATGTTTTCTAAAGGATGCTGCCATTACATTTTCATGATAGAGATAAAGGAAAAAAATTTCAAAGCCCCAGCTGTTTCTGATCTCAAGTGAGGAAACATGTTACCTTGTGATTGAGGTACTAACATGATGAGACCTGATTGGTGGAAGACAATATATTTAAGAGAAAAAATGACTAAAATATGTAACAGTTCAACACTGAAGAAAATCTTTCAAAGTACAGCATATGGTAAAATTATAAAAATTTCATCAAGTCTAGAAGAAATCATATAGTTTTTAGAAATAAAGTAAATGATGATTATTTAATTTCCCATTAATTCTACAGTAAGTGTGTAACACAGTGGTCATAGCAAACACCCTCTTCCAACAACAGAAGAGAAGTCACTACACATGGACATTACACATTACCAGATGGTCAACACCAAAATCAGATTGCTTATATTTTTTGAAGGCCAAAGATGGAGAAGCTGTCTACAGTCAGCAAAAACAGACCAGGAGTTGATGGTGGCTCGGATCATGAACTCCTTATTGTAAAATCCAGATTTAAATTGAAGAAAGTAATGTAAAACACCTCACTATTCAAGTATGACCTAAATCAACTCCCTTATGATTATACATTGGAAGTGACAAATAGAGTCAAGGGATTAGATCTGAGAGACAGAGTGCCTGAGGAACAATGGATGGAGGTTCATAACATTGTACAGGAGGCAGTGTTCAAAACCATCTCCAAGAAAAAGAAATGCACAAAGGCAAACTGGTATTCTGAGTAGGCCTTGCAAATAGCTGAGAAAAGAAGAGAAGCTGGAGGCAAAAGAGAAAAGGAAAGATTACCCATTTGAATGCAGAGTTCCAAAGAATAGTAAGGAGACATAAGAAAGCCTTCATCAGTGATCAATGCAAAGAAATAGAGGAAACAACAGAATGACAAAGACTAAAGATCTCTTCAAGAAAATCAGAGATACCAAGGGAAGATTTCATGCAAAGATGGGCACAATAAAGAATAGAAATGGTATGGACCTAACAGAAGCAGAAGATATTAAGGTGAGGTGACAAGAATACACAGAAGAACTATAAAAAATGATCATCATGACCCAGATAACCACGATGGTGTGATCACTCACCTAGAGCCACACATCCTGGAATGTGAAGTCAAGTGGGCTTTAGGAAGCATCACTACAAACAAAGCTAGTGGAGGTGGTGGAATTCCAGTTGGGCTATTTCAAATCCTGAAAGTTGATACTGTGAAAGTGCTGCACTTAATATGCCAGCATATTTTGAAAACTCAGCAATGGCCACAGGACTTAAAAAGGTTAGTTTTCATTACAATCCCAAAGAAAGGAAATGCCAAAGAATGTTCAAACTAGTGCACAACTGCACTCATCTCACATGCTAGCAAGGTAATGCTCAAAATTCTCCAAGTCAGACTTCAATAGCATGTGAATCGTGAACTTTCAGGTGTTCAATCTGGATATATAAAAGGCAAAGGAACCGGAGATCAAATTACCAACATCCATTGTATCATAGAAAAAGCAAGAGAATTCCAGAAAAGCATCTACTTCTGTTTTATTGATTACACCAAAGCCTTTGGCTGCGTGGATCAGAAGAAACTGTGGAAACTTCTTAAAGAGATGGGAATATCAGACCACCTTACTTGCCTCCTGAGAAATCTGCATGCAGGTCAAGAAGCAACAGCCAGCGCCAGACATGGAACAACAGACTGGTTCAAAATTGGGAAAGGAATATGTCAAGGCTGTATATTGTCACCCTGCCTATTTAACTTACATGCAGAGTACATCATGAGAAGTGCTGGGCTGGATGAGGCACAATCTGGAGTCAAGATTGCCAGGAGAAATATCAATAACCTCAGATATGCAGATGAGACCACCCTTATGGCAGAAAGTGAGGAGGAACTGAAGAGCCTCTTGATGAAAGTGAAAGAGGAGAGTGAAAATGCTGGCTTAAAACTCAACATCAAAAAACTAATATCATGGCATCTAGTCCTATCACTTTGTGGCAAATAGATGGGGAAACAATGGAAACAGTGACAGACTTTATTTTGGGGTCTCCCAAATCACTGCAGATGATGGCTGAAGCCATGAAATTAAAAGATGCTTGCTCCTTTGAAGAAAAGCTATGGTAAACCTAGACAGCATATTAAAAAGCAGAGACATTACTTTGCCAATAAAGGTCCATCTAGTCAAAGCTATGTTTTTTCCAGGAGTCAAGTATGGATGTGAGACTTGGACTATAAGATAGCTGAGCACCGAAGAATTGATGCTTTTGAACTGTGTTGCTGGAGACGACTCTTGAGAGTCCCTTGGAGAGCAAGGAGATCCAACCAGTCAATAAAGGAAATCAGTCCTGAATATTCAGCGGAAGAACTGATGCTTAAGCTGAAACTCCAATACTTTGGCCACCTGATGCGAAGAGCCTACTCCTTAGAAAAGACCCTAATGCTGGGAAAGTTTGAAGGCAGGAGGAGAAGGGGATAACAGAGGATGAGATGCATCACCAACTCAATGGACATGAGTTTGAGCAAATTAAGTGAGATGGTGAAGAACAGGGGAGCCTGGAGTGCTGCAGTCCATGGGGTCACAAAGAGTTAGGCGTGACTGAGTGACTAAACAACAACAACAAATCTGGCCAACAGGTAGTTAAAGAAAAATTTTAATAACTGCATTTCTCAGTGATAGTTATTATGTGTTTTCTCACAGGAATCTTTAGCAGAATCTGCATAAAAAGTAGAGCTCCTTTCTGGTGCAATAACATAAAATGTTGAATTAACCCCCTACAGGGCCTACCACAGTGCTTTGTATGTGGTCAGTTCAGAATAAGTGTTGCTGAATAGAAGAGAATCCTAAAAGCAAAAGTATAATTGCTTTTCAATAATTTCTCAGAGAAAAATAACATACAAAAGATAATTTGCTCATGAGCTCTACAATTAATTAAAGAGATAGTCCTACAGCTGTATAAGAATTTATATATCCAAAAGTTTGTCTTTTAAAATTCTTACTTCTTTTAGTGATACTGACTTTTAATGCCAAAAACAAATTTTGAACTCTTATTTTGAAATGGCCTCCATAGACTTAGGAATTTAGGGTTATACATTATTAAGGAAAAAAAAAAACAGCTTTATTTATAATAATAAAAAGCAATGAAACTTAATGGTCAGATGGAATTCATTAAAAAAGAAATTTGGAGTGAAAAATATTGAGATTAGGAGATCTGAAAATAAGTTTCATCAGGAGAAACTGTACAAACTTTCCAAATCAGAGAGACATAGACCCAGAGAGTAAGAATTGGAAGAAAGACCTGAGAGATAAGTCAAGGCTAAGTTCTGGAACTTTTTGCATTCTCTTGACCTTCTGGAAGTAAAATGAGCCAAGAATACAGAGGGTGTTTAACCCAGTTTTGCTAAGATTTCAGTAAAGGCTGTGTAATTTAGATATCATTCCTAGTTGTCCCAGCATTATAATGGGAGAATCTACATTCAGATAGAATCAGATCTATGTATGGTCAGTTAGCTCCATATTTTGGTAAAGGTTGGGGATAAGTTCTTTAGGGATAAGTCATATATTTAGAGTAAGATCCTGAGTGAAAATTTGAGCTATGCATTAAAGTCTTAATTACAGGTATAATGCATATTTGATTTATTTTTCTACTGGTTCTGGTCAAAATTAGTGTTCAAGAGTCATGTGTATCTGGATTATCTTAATTCTTACATTCAGTAATGTGTTTTTCTTCTCAAAAAGAAAATAGAATTGCAAAATGTTTAAAAATATTTCTGCTTTTTTTGTTCTTCAGCTTACTAGAATTATAATTCCTTAACTAGAGAGGTCAACTAAGTGGCACAGTGAAATATTAAACCATTCCTTGCTCATTTTCCTTTTCTGTTTGGTTAAAACCTGAGGTCATAACCTCAAATATAATCTCATTGTTAAAAACACAGGCTTAACACTATCCTGTATAAGTGACACTTTTAGAAAGATCCATCCCACATGACAAAATGAAAAGGTTTTTAACATGGAAAATAAATGCAATAAGATTATTTCTGGTATCTTGAACTGATCCTAATATTATGGTCATTGTTTCTCTAAAGGAATAAATAAATGGATTGGTTTTCAGTGAAACACATTCTTGGCTTTTTCAAAATGTATTTATGCACTTTTTTTTTTTACTGTGTGCTTTACTCTTCTTACCTTCTTCAGTTCTCCTCTGATTACAATGATCATATCCTTAAAATCAATATTTATATTGATTTCTTAGAAACAAATGAAAAGCTACTATCATTCTATAGCATTGAAAATGCACAATTGATAAGCAGGTTGATAAGATCACCAAAATGGAAATAAAAAATAAAGTATATATATGAACATGTTGGACAATCACAACATCAGCAGTTTCATATAGTTTTATCTATGTCTCTGAGAAGTAAGATATTTAAATAAGTATTCCTCTATCAATTAGTATACAAATCATTTCTAAATTTTCTAGGATTCTGAAATAAACTGTATGAAATTTCTTAGTTAATTGGATCAGTTGATGACTTCCAAGGATTTTGAATCCCCTAAAATCATGTGTAAAATATTATGCATACAAGCACTTGAGGAAAGATGAGGCTATGAGGGTGTATACCTTTTATCAGATTTTTATAGGAGCCAGGGACACACAAAAATACCGTGAAGTAGTTAGTATTTTCAGACACTTTTTTTTTATAGATATGCAATGTTCTTGGATGTTGAAAGTATGTCGATTCAAATGAAAGCATATAGAACATTATTGAGTATTTCCTGGGTGCCAGGAACTCTGTTAAGTGCTCCAGCACAACGTGGTTAAAGAGGATGCAGATGGGGATGGAGAAGATAAACACATGCATATATTTACTATAATAAGGGATAGCACAAAGTTAACATCATAAAGGGAGAGGGTGGGATGATTTGAGAGAATGGCATTGAACATGTATAATATCATATATGAAATGAGTCGCCAGTCCAGGTTCGATGCACAATACTGGATGCTTGGGGCTGGTGCACTGGGATGACCCAGAGGGATGGTATGGGGAAAGAGGAGTGGGGAGGGTTCAGGATGGGGAACACATGTATACCTGTGGTGGATTCATTTTGATATATGGCAAAACCAATACAATATTGTAAAGTTAAAAAATAAAATAAAATAAATAAAGATAAAAAATAAAAGATTTACTTTCAACTTTGAAAACAAATTATCTTTCAACTTATAAAAATACCCTTACTCAGCTAATGAAAACTCAAATATCTATGTATCTCCTTGAAATCTGTAACTAGATGCCTAACACACACCAAACTGCCTAAGGTTAATATTAATAATCACCAAATTATAAAAATGTGTTAAAAATTATGATGCAGAATATTATATAATTATACTATACAATAAATAATACATAAAATTCTAAAAAAAAATAAAGGACTGGCAAATGATAAGGGGTTAAAGAAAATCATAACAAGTGAGAGTAACCTATATGTCCCTTGGTATGGGAGGGTTGTTATGTCATTTATCAATCTTAAAAAGATTTTATTAAGGTATAGATATTACAACTGCATCTTAAATGGTGTCATTGAGTCAAATCTGTGTGATTTATTAGCTACTTTACAGAAACTAAATGCCATGCAATATTGTCTGAGTAATTGTCTGAGTAATTCTCAAAGCAAGTGTTTATGAAAAAGATATAACTATGGGAGGACTGTATACAGCTTCTCTATACAGTCAGCAAAAACAAGACCTGAAGCTGACTGTAGCTCAGATCATCAGCTCCTTATTGCAAATTTCAGGCTTAACTTGAAGAAAGTAAGGAAACCACTAGGCCATTCAGGTATGACCTAAATCAAATCCCTTATGATTACACAGTGGAAGTGACAAATTGAGTCAAGAGATTAGATCTGGTAGACAGTGTGCCTGAGAACTATGGACAGAGGATCAAAACACTGTACAGGACTCAGTGACCAAAACCATCCTAAAGAAAAATAAATGCAAGAAGCAAAGTGGTTGTCTGAGGAGGCTTTACAAGTAACTGAGGAAAGAAGAGAAGCAAAAAGCAAGGGAGAAAGAAAAAGATATACCTAACAGAAGGCAGAATTCTGGAGAATAGCAAGGAGAGATAAGAAGGTCTTCATTGAACAATGCAAAGTACTGGAAAACAATGTAATGGAAAAGACTAGAGAAGTCTTCTAAAAAATCAGAGATATCAAGGGAACATTTCATTGCAAGGATGGGCACAATAAAGTACAGAAAGGGTAAGTACATAACAGAAGCAGAAGAGATTAAGAAGAGGTGGCAAGAATACACAGAAGAAAAATGCATTAAAAGGTCTTAATGAATGAGTTGGTGATAGACAGGGAAGCCTGGCATACTGCAGTCCATGGTGTCACAAAGTGTTGGGCATGACTGAGAGACTGAACTGAATGAATGATCAGGATAACCACAGTGGTGTGCCTTACTCACTAGAGCCAAACATCCTGGAGTGTGAAGTCAAGTGGGCCTTAGGAAGCATTGCTACAAACAAAGCTAGTGGAAGTAATGGAATTCCAGCTGAGCTATTTCAAATCCTAAAAGATGATGCTGTGGCCTAAAAGTGTGGCACTCAATGTGTCAGAAAATTTGGAAAACTCAGCTGTGGCCACAGGAATGGAAAAGGTCAGTTTTCATTTCAATTGCAAAGAAGGGCAATGCCAAGGAGTGTTCAAACTACCATACAAGTGTGCTTATTTCCCATGCTAATAAGGTTATGCTCAAAATCCTTAGAGCTAGGCTTCAATACTATGTGAACCAAGAACTTCCAGATGTACAGTCTGTGTTTAGAAAAGGCAGAGGAACCAGATATCAAATTGCCAACATTCATTGGATCAAAGAGGAAGCAAGGGAATTCCAGAAAAAAAACATCTACTTCTGCTTAATTGATGACTCAAAAGCCTTTGACTATGTGGATCACAACAAACTGTGGAAAATTCTTAAAGAGATGGGAATATCTATTTTGCTCTTGAGAAGCCTGCATGCTGGTCAAGATGCAACAGCTAGAAACTTACATGGAAAACTGCCTGGTTCAAAACTGGAAAAGGGTACCACAAGGCTCTATATTGTCACCTTGTTTGTTTAACTTATATACAGAGTCAGTGCTTAGGTTCCTCAGCTGCATTTGATTCTTTGCAACCCCATGGTCTTAGCCTGACAGGCTCCTCTGTACATGGGATTTTTCAGACAAGAAAACTGGAGTGGGTTGCTATTTCTTCTTCCAGGGGATCTTCCTACCCAGGGATCAGACCCGCATCTCCTGTGTTTGCTGCATTGCAGGCAGATTCTTTATTGCTGTGTCATTTGGGAAGCATATATTCAGAGTACATCATAAGGAATGCTGGGTTGGATGACCTACAAACTGGAATTAGATTGCCAGGAGAAATATCAAAAACCTCAGATATGCATCACTCTAATGCAGAAAGCAAAGAAAACTAAAAGAGCCTCTTCATGAGGGTGAAAGAAGAGAGTGAAAAACCTGACTTAAAACTCAACAATCAAAAAATGAAGATCATGCCATTTGGTCCCATTACTTCATTTCAAATAGAAGGGGAAAAGTGGAAGCAGTGACAGATTTTCTTTTCTTGGGCTCTAAAATCACTTTGGATGGTGACTGCAGCCATGAAATTAAAAAACACTTGCTCCTTGGAAGGAAAGTTATGACACACCTAGACAGTGTATTAAAAAAACAGACACCACTTTGTCGACATAGGCCTAGTCAGAACTATGATTTTTCCAGTAGTCATGTATGGATGTGAGAGTTGGACCATAAAGAAAGCTGAACACCAATGAATTGATGCTTTCAAATTGTGGTATTGAAGAAAACTCTTGAGAGTCCCTTGGACTGCAAGAAGATCCAACCAGTCCATCCTAAAGGAAATCAGCCCTGAATATTCATTGGAAGGAATAATGCTGAAGCTGAAACTCCAATACTTTGGCCACCTGATGCAAAGAGTGGACTCATTGGAAAAGATCCAGATGGCTGGGAAAGATTGAGGGCAGGAGGAGAAAGAGGGTGGCAGACAATGAGAATGTTGGATTGTATCATCAACTCAATGGACATAAATTTGAGCAAACTTAAGGAGATTGGTGGAGAAGGAAATGGCAACCCACTCCAGTGTTCTTGCCTGGAGAATCCTAGGGACGGAGGGGCCCGGTGGGCTGCCGTCTATGGCGTCGCACAGAGTCAGACATGACTGAAGTGACTTAACAGCAGCAGGAGCAGGGAGATTGGTGGTTCAGACGGTAAAGTGTCTGCCTGCAATGTGGGAGATCTGGGTTCGATCCCTGGGTCGGGAAGATCCTGTAGAGATGGAAATGGCAACCCACTCCAGTCCTCTTGCCTGGAAAATTCCATGGACTGAGGAGCCTGATAGGCTACAGTCCATGGCGTCGCAAAGAGTCTGACGCAACTGAGGGACTTCACTTTCACTTTTAGGGAGATTAAGTAAAGCATAGGGAGGAAGCCTAGTGTATTGCAGTCCATATGGTCAAAAAGAATCAGGTTTGATCTCCTTGCTGTCTAAGGGACTCTCAAAAGTGTTCTTCAACCCCACAATTAAAAATTTTAAAACCAGTTATAAATAACAAAGCACAATGTGTGACTCTACTTTATAAAAACAATGAATAAAACCCACATTCAGTGGGGATCAATTATATTCAAACATTTGAGCAGAAATGCTTACTAATTAAATATTATTTTTCTATTATAACAAAATCAGATGTACGATAAAAGAGAAATACAAAATTTTCCTGAAATTATATGATTACTCAGATTTCATGGCTAATCCTCATAGTGAGCTCTTTTAGGCTACACTTCATGATATCCCATTTATGTGGATTCAATCTTTACTGCCTTTTTGAATATTTTATTAAATAAGTTGAGGGTTTCAGTCATAAGATCCAGTGCACCAACTCATGTTCAACCCAATCTTTATTCAGACATTTCTAACTTAAAATATATTTAAAACACTTTCCTTTCCACCCAGCTAAAGTCAACATCTCATCTAAGCTCAACTCTAATTATCCCCACTTGAATAAACCTGTTATTATTATTATTAGCCATATTCTTTTCTTACCATGAACAGCCTCAGCATTGATAAATAATACATATTATCACAACTTTGTTCACATATTTTATAAAATGTAAAGTGCTAATATATATTCTGTCAAGAGAAAAGAAGATCACATGCTTTAAGAATAATTAATACCTCAAAGAAACCAAAATTAAGAAGGAGAACTTGAAGAGAACAGATACAAAAAATATCAGTAATATATCCACAATGTAAGAGAAAAAGCAATATTAGCAAAACACTTTAAAGGCTCACGGCAGTTCCTAAATATCTATATCGAGACTCTTTCTATTTTGAGCAACCACCCTCTCCCTCTCCACAGATATATTTCAAGAAACTGGGGAGTTTGAATGTGGGGAGGGAAAGATCAATGTGCCGACAAAACATGTTCTAGGATGTAGTGATGATCCTGCTTTAAATGGTGGCAGCTGAACTACCTGCTGTATCAGTCAACAAGGCATCAAATAATGTGATGCATTGCATGGCCTCAGCAATGTTACAGTTCTGCATAATATTTTTGTTTTTGTTTTTGCTAAGCACTTACAGAGATTTTGCTCTTGGCCACATATTGATGCAATAAGAATTTCCTTTGATCATTAACTGTTTACAACTAGTTGTCAGGTTTTTCGATAAGTAACTTGTCCTTTAATGCCTTGGTTTCATCATCTGTGTGGTAGGGATTATAACCCTATTCATTATAAAATTGCTTTGAAAACTTAAATAAAAAATACATGTAAATCGCTTGAACCAGAAATAGTGCTTGGCATACAGAAAGCACACAATGAATCTCAGCTTTCATTATTACTATTCTAAAGCAAGCTGGGAATTTACCCGTCCACTGCAAAGTTAACCTGAATCAGATTTTGAATCACACATTCTAAGTAAATGTGACCGAAGAGTGATTGCCAGTTTTTTCGGCTCCATAAGAAGGAGAATTTGGAAGCTCTAGAGTTGCATTCATGAGACAGTTGAGTTTACAACTATTCATGAGAAAGTTGAGTTTACAACTACTGTAACTGAAATCGATCCAAAATTCTTTTTCTCATGTAAACTCTTTTTTCACTTGTAAATTCATCCTGAATTATAGAAAAATGAACAAATACCTTGCTCAGAGTGATAACAGTCAATTATTTTATTTTTCTGTTGCCCTAAAGTCTGCAGATTGAATAATACAGACATAATTTACAAAAACAAACTTTTTGTGCATGTGTATATACTTATAGACTTTAACCATTCACAATTAAATATTAAAATGACTGTAGATTAAAGAAATGCTTTAAAAAGTTGAATTTCGTGATTAGAAGGTAATGTTTTTTTATTTTCTCATGAGACCTAAAATGGTAGTTTTATTTTGTTTTGTTTCATAGTCTCTTCTGTTCACCTGGATATTGAGAAAAATGATATATCTACCTATCCAGAATTATTTGAGACTGAGCCAAACAAAGTATAAAATTAATTTCCAAACCTCTTTATGCATTTATCAAGTAAGGAATTAAAAAACACTGAGGTTAACTTCAAAAAAGTTCAAAAAATTGTGAAACGTCAATATAGTTGCTTTTGAACTTGCCATTCTTCAACTCCATATCAAAATAGTAATTCTAATTGCAATAATATATTTGTTTTTTCATTTATTACCTGCCCTGGAGAAGTTCTCAGTTAGCAGATTTTCTCAAGTAGGACCTTAACATACAATGAACTTTAGTTTGACTGCCCCTTTCTGAAACGTAATCACAGTATTTATGGATAAGAACAGGAGTTTAATTTATTTTTATAGCATTCGACAGAGAAGTTACTTATCTCCAAAATCTAATGAGGGAAAATAAGATCAAACCACTTCTAGAGCAGCGGCATTCAAGCTTTTATTCATCTAGTCCAATGTATATTAGTATTTTTTTAAGAGTACAAGGAAGATTCTGTTAAACACTCAAATGTATGAATTTATTTAAGCATACAGAAGAGTAAAAAAAATAGTTTAATTAACTCTGGTGTTAGAATACGTCATAGACATACACCTAATCATTGTTCATTAATCAAGATAAAAATATTTCTCAATATTTGATATACTCATCTAAACAAATCCAAAGACCTGTATGGTATATTTATTCAGGACCTATCCAAAAACTGTTCCCAGGAATCCATAACTGATGAAGATTCTCACATTTGATTTCAATAGTTTTCCGAAGGACATTGCTCTAACAGAAGGCTAGTTTAATCCAACAGTTGCCCAGGATTTGAATACTGTTTTGGAGAAGGCGATGGCACCCCACTCCAGTACTCTTGCCTGGAAAATCCCGTAGACGGAGGAGACCAGTAGGCTGCAGTCCATGGGGTCGCTCAGAGTCGGACAGGACTGAGCTACTTCACTTTCACTTTTCACCTTCATGCATTGGAGAAGGAAATGGCAACCCACTCCAGTATTCTTGCCTGGAGAATCCCAGGGGCAGGGGAGCCTGGTGGGCTGCCGTCTATGGGGTCTCACAGAGTCGGACATGACTGAAGTGACTTAGCAGTTTGGCAAGATGCTTTGGTTTGCAAGGAAGAAACAATTTCAACTCAAGATGAATTAGCCCATAAAGCCATCTAAGGTTATACAATTTAAGATACTAGGAATAGAGCAGGTATAAGGGTAATTTATTAGGGCTGCTCAAGATGTAACAGTTACTGCTTTCTTCTCTATGTTTGATGGTGCTGCCAGTTAACAAATTGCTTTCACATATACTATTATATGCAATCTGTATAATAACTGTGTATGAAGTGATTATGTATACATGTACAAATGTATGCAAAAATGATCCGTGAACTATAAAATGTCATATAAATGAGGCAGTATAACTAGTGCTATTATTGCCACTCGGTTTAAAATGTTTTGGCAGTACAAATCAACTGTGCTGCACCCGAGGGTTCCTTAGCATTCAAAGTAGAGACATTTGAAGTTCCCAGTTTAACTTCAGTAACCACTTTTATTGCTCTAATAGACAAAATTATCAAGAACAATTTTTTTTTTGGTATTTTCTCTTGAGAATTAAAAGCTTTTTGATAGAACTTGCAAAAAAAATCCATCCAATCTCTAAGAAGTGATTTATTAGTAAAGTGCAATGGCAGACTATAAATTTCAAACATGTCTGTTTTGAAATTGAGGCCTTCTAGGTGGAATAATTTCTTTCCTCACTTTTGTGTTTGTAATTCATAATTTATCCGTCAGACCAATTCATTTAGTACTGTTTTCTTGTTAAAGGTAAAAAAAGTGTGAGAACAGGACTGTCATTTCTGTAAGAAAGATGCAAAACACTTCTAATTATGTACAAAATTGCAAATATCCATGGGTAATATGTAAACATGCTAAAGAACTTGCTGAACTTCAAAATATACTCTTATTACGAAACTTACCTTTCTTGAATATAAAATTTTCAGAAGTATAAATATTTCAGTGTATGTAATATTCACTATGATAAATATCTGCTCAATTGAACACCTTTAAATTTGTAATTAAAATCACCAAAATTTGGCTACCTACAAAGTAGAATGGTAGTTCTTCCACTGAAGGAGAACATTTTAAAAGCAAATACAAATTAAAAAAAAAAAAAAAACTGAACATAATATGTTGGTTATAAATGGACACTTTTCCAAAAGAAAATAATTTCCTAGAGAAAGCAGGAAGTTCGCTTATATCTTATATCATATTGGAGACTAAGCTGTGCAAAGTACCTGAGTTTAAGCAGGCATTAAAAGCAGGTCAAAATAGTTGTAAATACATTGTTTAAAGTTATAAAATATTATTTTTAGCAGACTCTTCTGATTTTTGTGTTCAAACTGGTTATTGAGTTTCTTATAACAAGATATTCATCCTTCCTCTTCCCCTATGAAGAAAAAGACATTTGTCCACGTGAATGTGTCCGTGGGCTTCTGTCCAGTAGAAGGCACTACTGTATATTTATCCAAGGTCCACTTGACCATTAAAACTTAAAATCAAAATTTTACCGGGCAAATACTTTTTTGTGGATTATCATAATGAAGAAAGTGGGATCATAGAGGAAAGAAAGATGAGAGAAAGGGAAAGGGCATTGAGAATAACATTTTATCTTTAAATAACAATATTAATATATATTTTAATATCAGTATGAATTGTTTAAAATGTATTACTAGTCATTTTCTTTTCCCCAAAAAGGACATGGGAGAATTAAAACACATTTGATAACAATAGAGAAAACAACAATTTTAGATAGAATTTTTTGTATAAATGATTTGTTAAAATTGGGCATTAATTTTGAAATTGAATTTCGTTAATAGTTAAGTTGTTGTTGTGACTTCCCTGGTGGCTCAGAGGCTACTGAAAAGTTTTCCCTGACATTTTTACCTCTCATGAGAACATTAGGTCCTTCCTCCTCTGTGGCTGACAAGTTGTACATGTGGCTCTATTAACTTACTAATTATGAACATGCTCTAGGGCTACGGAGTCCCTGGTGGCTCAGAGGTTAAAACATCTGCCTGGAATGCTGGAGACCTGGGTTCTATCCCCTGGAGAAGGAAAATGGCAATCCACTCCAATACTCTTGCCTGGAGAATCCCATGGAGCGAGGAGCCTGGTAGGCTACAGTCCATGGGGTCGCAAAGAGTCAGACACAACTGAGTGACTTCACTTTGACAACATGGTTAGTTAACAAAAATGAAAACCATTTCAAGAACAGACAAGGTTTTAACCTAGAATGCCAAAGGAGCAATAAAAACAGAAATTCTGTGAAAATATATAACTAAGGTAAATATTGAATTTTCTCAAATAACTCTGAGTAAACAGATATAGATGATTCACTATCAATTCATATTTTGATATCCTATTTTACATTTTTATTTAGGATTTTAAGGGGTTTTTTTTTGTTTTTTTTTTTTTTAATGGAATGCCAAAGAGGGATTCCACTCCTTTCCAGGTGGATCTAGTGGTAAAGAAACTGCTTGCCAATGCAGGAGACATTAGAGACATAGGTTCGATCCCTGGGTCAGGAAGAACCCCTGGAGGAGGGCATGGCAACCCACTCCAGGATTCTTGCCTAGAGAACCCCATGGACAGAGAAGCCTGGCGGGCTACAGTCATAGGGTGGCACATAGTTGGGGACGACTGAAATGACTTAGCACACAGCACGAGGAGGGGAAAAAGAAATTGTAAGGAAATAACCCCTCTTGTGAAAACTTCATTTAAAATAGATTAATACCCAACACTATAAATTACCATAATGCAAAGCAGCAGCTCAATTTTACTTATAGACTATACACAAACACACAAACATGTGTGGAGAAGGCAATGGCACCCCACTCCAGTACTCTTGCCTGAAAAATCCCATGGATGGAGGAGCCTGGTGGGCTGCAGTCCATGAGGTTGCTAAGAGTCGGACATGACTGAGCGACTTCACTTTCAGTTTTCACTTTCATGCATTGGAGAAGGAAATGGCAACCCACTCCAGTGTTCTTGCCTGGAGAATCCCAGGGACGGGGGAGCCTGGTGGGCTGCCGTCTATGGGGGTCACACAGAGTCGGACACAACTGAAGCGACTTAGCAGCAGCAGCAGCAGCAGCATACACAAACACAATATATACATATATAGCTCAAACTCTATGTATCTATTATGCATATGTTCAAAGGAAACTATTTTAAAAACTTTGATTGCATTCAGTATGATAATTTTTTAATTTATTTTAATTGGAGGCCAATTACTTTACAACATTGTGGTGGTTTTGTCATACATACACATGAATCAGCCACAGGTGTACATGTGTTCCCCCATCCCGAACCTCCCCTTCTAACTCCCTCCCCACCCCATCCTTCTGGATTGTCCCAGAGTACCAGCTTTGAGTGCCCTGCTTCATGCATCGAACTTGCACTGGTCATCTATTTTACATATGGTAATATACATGTTTCAATGCTATTCTCTCATATCATCCCACCCTCGCCTTCTCCTACATAGTCCAGAAGTCTGTTCTTTACATTTGTGTTTCTTTTGCTGTCTTGCATGCAGGGTTGTCATTACCGTCTTTCTAAATTCCATATATATGTGTTAATATACTGTATTGATATTTCTCTTTCTGACTTACTTCACTCTGTATAATAAGCTTGAGTTTCATCCACCTCATTAGAACTGACTCAAATGTGTTCATTCCTTTTGATAGCTGAGTAATATTCCATTGTGTATATGTACCACAGCTTTCTTATCCATTTGTCTGCTGATGGACATCTAGGTTGCTTCGATATCTTAGCTATTGTAAACAGTGCTGCAATGAACTTTGGGGGCACATGTGTCTCTGTCAATTCTGGTTTCCTCAGTGTGTATGCTCAGCAGTAGGATTGCTAGGTCATATGGCAGTTCTGTTTCTAGTTTTTAAAGGAATCTCCACACTGCTCTCCATAGTGGCTGTATTAGTTTGCATTCCCACCAACAGTGTAAGAGAGTTTCCTTTTCTCCACACCCTCTCCAGCTTTTATTGTTTCTAGACATTTTGATGGCAACCATTCTGACTGGCCTGAGGTGGTATCTCATTGTGGTTTTGGTTTGCATTTCTCTGATAATGAGTAATGCTGAGCATCTTTTCCTGTGTTTGTTAGCCATCTGTATGTCTTCTTTGGAGAACAGACATTTCTTGATTGGCCCATTTTTTGATTGGGTCATATATTTTTCTGGAATTGAGCTGCTTGTATATTTTGGAGATTAATTCTTTGTCAGTTGTTTCATTTGCTATTATTTCTTCCCATTCTGAAGGCAGCTTTTTCACCTTACTTATAGTTTCCTTCATTGTGCAAAAGCTTTTAAGTTTAATTAGGTCCCATTGTTTATTTTTGTTTTTATTTCTATTACTAATTCTATTTCTATTAGAGGATTTTGCTGTGATTTATGTCAGAGAGTATTCTGCCTATGTTTTCCTCCTAAGAGTTTTATAGTTTCTGGTCTTCTGTTTAGATCTTTAATCCATTTTGAGTTTATTTTTGTGTATGGTGTTAGAAAGTGTTCTAGTTTCATTCTTTTACAGGTGGTTGACCAGTATTCCCAGCACCACATGTTAAAGAGATTGTCTTTTCTGTATATTTTTGTCTCCTTTGTCAAAGATAGGGTGTCCATAAGTATGTCGATTTATCTCTGGGCTTTATATTTTGCTTTATTGATCTATATTTCTGTCTTTGTGCTGGTACCATGCATTCAGTATGATAATTTTTTAAATAAGCTTTAAAGTTTTTTTTTAAATCTTTCCATTTCTCCTACATGATTTAGCTATTTTTTAAAATTGCTGTGTTTATGTTTGATAAAATGCTTTGATAGATGAAACATTAATCACTATATGTGTTTATATCCATTTAGCTATATTAAATATTAACCTACTTTCATTTCCAAAATGACATGAAGAGTCATTTTGAATAGTCTGACCAACAGATATGTAATCAATCACATGGTTATATTTATTCCCAGGAAATCTGCATTTCAGAGGTTTTATATCACTTTGCATGGCTTTTTATTTTTAAAGGATGATAAAAAATCATAAACAAAAATGGCCATATTAAAACAGCAAGATGTTTTATTTCCTAATGTCATTGGAAATGGGAGACTATACTAGCAGAAAATACAAAAAATGTTTTCACTCAAGGGCAAGTCTTTTTATAGCCAAGCATCATGCCAGTGGTGCAGTAAAACCACTCAGTGTGGCCACAATAATGATCAGTTTGGATTGACTTAGCTACAGAGCATCTGCAGAGACTTAGCGGATTGGCCACAATTCCTTTCTGATGGCTCTGCCAAAGCATGGTCAATTTATTTCAGGCCTGTAGACATGATCTAAGCTAAAGTGATAGTTTCAGTGGTTTTAAAATAAATCCTCTAATAAAATGTCTTGAAAATGTACCCAAATCACCAAAAAGTAGATACTTGGGCTATCAATATTTTTAAAATAAAATTATTTTCCTATTTTATATTTGATTATAATGACTTATTGTAGTATCTAGAAAGCAGATTTATTATGGGCAGTCAGAACAGACTCCTATTTCTTATGGAATTGGAATCCTGCTTATTGATAGAGAGAAACTTCTTACACAGCGTAAGAAGTTACAGGGAAAAATGAAGCAAAGAAGTAAATTCAGGAAACAACAGGACAGAAAGGATGGTCACAGATTGCCTACCCCAGGCTGCTTTTGAGACAGTTGGGGAGACAAGGCTTCATAGCTCTCGTGGAGGCATATGCGGCATTCTGTTTCTAAACAGATTTTATAACATAAAACAAATTTTCTTACTTCTCTTATCACTTTGCTGAAGATTTTGGCCTCAATCACTAAGTTTTGTTGTTTTTTGTTTTTTTTTTAAAGCTCTAAGATTTCATGAAACATGATAACCTTTAGAAACAAAGGAAAAGAAATCAGATTCATTACAGTCTGAGGATTAAGTAAATTTAGTTTCAACACAAGAGAAAAAGCCTAGAGTACTTCAAAACTACTTTAAAATCTCTATATGCTATTTTTCCCATCATTGTAATGACTGCCTGAAGATTTCTTCATACCTAAACAATTATTTGATAAGTGCTTGCAGTATATAAGGTAAAGGTAGTTAAAAAATAGTCCTCTTTCCTTAGAAACTCATAATATTATAAAAGTGACTCAGAAATTCAGGTCACTAAAACTTAGTGGGAAGAAATTCTATAAAAGAAAGAGGTAACAAACTTGAAAATGAGATTAAAGTTGGTCCTCATAGACCATCACATTTTGTGGTGGTGGTCATGTCTGACTCTGGTGACCCCATGGGCTGTAGCCGGCAGGCTTCTCTGCCCATGGTATTTCCCAGGCAGGAAAACTGGAGTAGATTGCCATTCTCTTCTCCAAGGGATCTTCCCAACCCAGGAATTGAACCTGTGTCTCTTATGTTTCCTGCATTTCAGGTAAACTCCTTACCACTGAGCCACCAGGGAAGTCCTTAGTGAAGAAAAAGTGGAGCTGGGGCTTGAAAGATGAGTGGAACTTTACATCATACAAAAAGTAGAAATCTTACTCTATTCAGCAGAATAAGCACTTATATTGTCATGGGAAACTACAGTATTTACCAGAAAACTACCAGCGGTTTGCAATTTTTTTGTAATATAATGGAGACTGTTGATTTAAGATATAGAAGAAGATGAGTCTAGGTCATAAAGGACGTTTTACCTCGTGTTAAGGAGCATGATGGAGTCAGTATTCGATGGAGAACAGACATTTCTTGATTGGCCCATTTTTTGATTGGGTCGTTTATTTTTCTGGAATTGAGCTGCTTGTATATTATGGAGGTTAATTCTTTGTCAGTTGTTTCATTTGCTATTATTTCCTCCCATTCTGAAGGCTGCCTTTTCACCTTACTTATAGGTGAAAAGGAAAATCATAATCAAAAATCAATTTTAAATGTTTGCATATACTTGGAATTCATAGTGGTAAGAAAAATTTCTAAAACAGTAAATATCAGTTTTAAAAAATTGCCTGTATTTTCATCATATAAAGTCAATAAAATCATACATGAACATAGCTATTCATTTTAACGTGTAAGATTAAATGATCTTGGATATCATTTTAATAATAAGCCTTCAAAATTAATTTCTATTCTAAAACACCCTAGAGTAGTATTAAAATACCTAGAAGTATACAGCACAAATGAACTTAAAAACCGAAGACTTTCATAATGCCCAGGAAGGGATTTCTAACAACTTTTATAAGTCCATAAATGAAAAACTGTACAGAGATTAGTTTATTTGCAAAATCTTAAATTTTATAATATTCGAGTTCTGCAACTAAACTCTAAATGGAAATGTTCTAATCAATAATTTTAAAACCTCTGTAAAAAGAGAGATAATTCCTTTGGGAAGTTGAACTTGTGTTCAGTTATGGATGCCAAGGATTTTCCTTTACAACTGGGGTCTTTTAACCTTTACAACTCATGTCACCTTTTATAAATAACTAGGCCCTCCTTGAATTTAAATTACAGTTCAGATACTGTATATTGACTAGAGTGGTTTCCCTTAGTTTGCAAGATCAGTGTCTAGAAGGGGCACAACAGGGTCTTTCTGGATGTTTTAAGAATTGATGCTTTTGAACTGCAGTGCTGGAGAAGACTCTTGAGAGCCCCTTGGACAGCAAGGAGAACAAACCAGTCAATCATAAAGGAGATCAATCCTAAATATACATTGGAAAGATTGACGCTGAAGCTCAAGCTCCAATACTTTGGCCACCTGATACAAAGATCCAGCTCATTGGAAAAGGACCTGATGCTGGGAAAGATTGAAGGCAAAAGGAGAAGAGGGCAGCACAGGATGAGATGAGATGGTTAGATAGCATCACTGACTCAATGGACATGAATATGAGTAAACTCTGGGAGATAATGAAGGACAGGGAAGCCTGGCATGCTGCAGTTCATGGGGTTGCAAAGAGTCAGGCATGAAGGACAGCGATGATCAATTTCCTGTCTATTCATTATTGATAGGTTCCACAGTTATGATCACTTGTGACAAGTAACCAAACTGTATAAATGATATATACACTTGTTTTTTTTGTTTTTTTTTTGGCGGGGGGGTCATGTCCTGTGCTTTGCAAGATCTTAGTTCCTGACCAGAGACTGAATCTAGGCCACAGCAGTGAAAGTGCCCGGTCCTAACCATTGGATAACCAGGCAATTCTGAATACATACACATTTTAATGTATGCTTTAGCTCTTTGTAACTATTTATATTTGTAGAACAACTTCTAAAATCCTGACAAACACAACACAGTGACCAATGAAAAAAAGTCTGGATTATTTTCAAACTATAGAATTGGCACTGCCATCCAGCTTCGTGCCTCTCCGAGTCTTGCATTTGTGTAACAGCGTTAGTTGCTCAGTCGTGTCCAACTCTTTGTGACCACATGCACTGTAGCCCTCCAGGCTCCTCTGTCTATTGAATTCTCCAGGCAAGAATACTAGAGTGGATTGCATTACAATAGTTGGTGTGGTTGTTTGACTACATTGTATTAACCTTGAGTTAATTAAGATCAATAATCATAGAAACACCTATCTTTCTATCCCCAATGACTAAACCAGTGGTTATGTTGAAAGAAAAAAATGAAGCAATTAATGCAACAGAACCAAGTTTCTCAAAGTATCCATGGGTTATCCTTCAGAAATACCCTAAAAGGTTGATAGCATGTTTGAGAATTTTCTAATGCTCATTTATCACAAATTTTCCTTTATTTAACAGGTTCCCTGGGTGCCTATAATTTTTGTTAGAGACTCTCTTCAAGGTATTTTCCCCGGACATTATCAGGTAAAATATAAATGTGTAAAATTTGAGGATATACCTGTTGAAGCTCAAGTATTTCCCTTTCTTTGGGAATTTTTTTTTTTTTAACATATAGGATATATTCCCTGGTTACCATGTATGTGTACAATAACTGCAATGGCCTGGATAAAACAGATTGATCCAAGGGTGTGACCTATACCAAGCTAGACCAATCAGATTCTTTTCCTTAATAATTTGAAAATTAAGGAAATACAGAGATTAAACATTGGAATAGTCTTACCTTGCTAATAGCAATTTAAGGAATAAGACTTTATATTTTTCCAGGGTTTGGCTGTATAATTTTTCCTTTACTTCTATGAATTACCTCATATCTTTGTAATAAATCAATTTTTAACTCATCTTGAGCAAAGTTTACTTCTTATAATTGTTATTATTAGCTAAAACTTCATAAGAGTGACAGAATAAAGAAGCAAGCTCAAAACTGATAGAGGGCATACCTAAATATCTCAAATTTTTTTTCAGTCTGACAGAGACCCATATTCTCAAGCAAAAGCTTTGCAGGTTTATCTCTGAGGAACAGAGATGAAGTAAAGGTAAACTGAGTTTTACTAAAACTACATTTCTATATAAACATTGCTAAATCCTGAATTTGATGGAAACAATTAGCCCTTTAATCTGTCTAACAGAGGGAAAAATATTCCTGGGAAAAATAAAATAAATCCCAACAAGTTCTGTTGGATCCAATAAAAAATATGAGGCATGTTAATAAAAAGGAAAATGTGATCCTTGACCAAGATATAAAATAGACAGTAAAAGCAAACCCAACATAGATCTAGTTATTGAGTTAACACACAAGGATTTTAAAATAATTATAATAAATACTTAGGTAAAACAGAAGTAAAGAAGGGTTAAAAAAAAAAAGTGGGTGAAACATTGAAGAGGTTCTATGGAAACTTTGAATTTTAATAAATTTTAATAAAGAATCAAATGAATGTTCTATTTTTAAAACCCCTAAAATATCTGAAATTAGAAATTGGAGAGCCTGGAAGCAGATTAGACAACAGAAGTTTCAAGTTACTAAACTTGAAGACAGAACAACAAAGAAGCATGGAAAGAAATAGGCAAAACATAGTAAACACATGGGTCATAGTCAAGCAACCTAGATAGTTATGCATGGAGTCCTACAAAGAGTGAATGGGAGAGAAAAATATTGCAAACTAATGCCTGAGAAATTTCCAAAGCTAAAGACATCTCATATTTTAGAAGTTTAATAAACCCAAAGCACCACACATACGAATAAAATCATACATAAGCTCATCACAGCCAATTATAAACTAAAGACAAATAAAATGCTGGAACTGAAGCCAGGTACAAAAGAAACATTACTTCAAAGATTCAATAATAAAATTTATGGCTGATTTTTAGAAGGTATAAAAAAAAGACAGAAATAAATAAATAAATTGCTAAAAGATAAACAACCAAAACAAAATTCTATATCCCCCTCACCAATATATTTCAATAATGAAGGCAAAATAAACCTATGTTTAGACAAACTAAAGCTCAGAGATATATATCAAGCAGAGTTTCACTATAAGAAATAAAGGAAGTTCCTCAAACTGAAGAAAAATTATCCTAGATGAAAGCCTGAAACTGTAAAAAAGAATAAAATACTAGAAAGGTACACATGTGTACAAATAATACTTTTAACAAAAATCGTGTTTTGTGAAGTTTATAAACACATTTAAGTATATGTGATGTGTAAGTATTAGTATCATAGCACAGAAAAGAAAGGATAAATGGAGTCAACCTCTTCTGCATTTCTTTCATTATTTAGAAAGTAATAAAAAAAGACTCATTTAAGCTTGTGTAATGAAACAAATATATATTTTGCAATCTGTAAATTAACCTCTAAAAGAAAAATGCAAGAGTATATGATCTATATGCTAGACTATATAAATTAAAATGACCATATAAAAGTTTAGTTAATAAAAAAAAAATGCAGGCAAGTAGGAATAAAGGAAAATAAATAGCCAGACAGATGGTAGAATCCATTAATTGCTATATTACATGTGGATAGATTAATCACTTGAACTAAGACTGCAAGTCTGAATTAAAAAATAAAAACAAACAAAAAGAATCAGACCCTAATACTACATACTAATATTATACTTAGCATTGAGGTGTTGAATGTTTTCTCCTTGTCTTGTATTTTCATTCTCACTACATCTATTCAACAAAGGGCAATGAGAAATAACAAAATGTATAATAGTTTTTCAAGGAAGACATAAAATTCTCATTATAGATAGATGCTATGATTACTTGTATTGAAAATACTAAGGGATCTAAATAAACTACTAAAATTAGTAAGTTGATTTGGCAAGGCTGTAAAAACATGACTGATACAAAAATGGACAACTGAGATTTATATATATATATATACCATATATCCTACATTATATACATATATAATTCTTCAATACGAACTTTAAAAGTTATTTTGTCATAGGAAAAGATGTTCAAAAATTTACTTATAATATTACTGAGGTATCATTTCTCACCTATAAGACTGATAAAAATTTAAAAACAAATCAATACAATAGTGAAGTTTTGGAGAAAGACATTTTACATCTTGTTAGACAATATAGAGGGAAATATGGCAAAATCTAATAAAACATTTACCTTTTCAACACCCTTCTAGAACTGTTTTTCTTTTTTTTTTAATTTTATTTTATTTTTTAACTTTACAATATTGTATTGGTTTTGCCATATATCAACATGAATCTGCCACAGGTATACACTTGTTCCTCATCCTGAACCCTCTTCCCTCCTCCCTCCCCATACCATCCCTCTGGGTCCTCCCAGTGCACCAACCCCAAGCATCCAGTATCATGCATCAAACCTGGACTGGTGACTCGTTTCATATATGATATTATACATGTTTCAATGCCACTCTCCCAAATCATCCCACCCTCTCTCTCTCCCACAGAGTCCAAAAGACTGTTCTATACATCAGTGTCTTCAAATGTATAAATCTGACAAAGAATACACACTAATTTACTGTTACACCACTATTTGTAGCAGCAATTATGGAAGATGATTTCAATTTCCATTCATAGTAAACTTGTTGAATAGACTATGGTCCCATCCAAAGTTAGAGTTTTATGTAACAGAAGAAAAATATATTTTTAAAAAAGCAAACTAATGTGGCATTATTTGCATGATATATTATTAAGTGATAAACAGATGAAAAGTTTATTTATAATAAGCTGATTTTATGTTAGAAATAAAGGGAAAACACATTTTTTTCTTATTTCTTTTTAAAGAAACAGACTAGTAAATCTGTACACATACAGAAACGTGTGGCTGACACGGAAGGAATATATACGAGAAAGAGACTTCTTTCCTGTATATTTTAAAGTGTTGAAACCTTTTGAACTATATACATGCTTTACATTTTTAGAAAAGTAAATTTAAATTTAAAATAAGGATAAAGCAAACTCTAATACTGTACACTAACAGAAGCAAGTTAAACTCAATATCAAATTAATAACATAATCACACAGAAAGTAAAAAATTAATTCAAATAACTTTTGAAAAGAGTCCTCTGACTGTAAGGTGAAAGGGAAAGGGTTAGTTGCTCAGTCATGTCTGACTCTTTATGATCCATGGATTGTAGCTCACCAGGCTTCTCTGTCCATGGAGTTCATCAGGCAAGGATACTGGAGTGAGTTGCCATTTCCTCTTCCAGGGGATCTTCCTGACCCAGGGATTGAACCAGGGTCTCCTGTATTGCAGGTAGATTCTATACTATTTGAGCCACCAGGGAAGCCCCTCTGACTGTAAAGACTCAGTGAAATATGTTCTAAGAACAAAAGTAGCTGCAGAATCAGCCTTGAACTTCACTGAATAAAGTCACTTTTTGCAATGTTATTGATATCATGATTGTGAATCTATTTTGTCTACCTGGTTAGGTAAACCAAATAAGCAAATATACTGAATTTTTGAGAATCAATATTCTCAATATAAGAATGGGGAGATCAAAATACAGAATGAAGAAAGATCAGGAACAACCATGTATCAACTGATTTGAATTAGAGGTGAGAACCTATCATTAAGAAAAAAATGATTAGGATTAGAAATTTTCTAGTTTTTGCTTAAATCCCCAGTAGCAATGAATACACCTCACACTAGATGTTGGTGTCTACATAACTTTCTCACTAAAACTAAGAATCTTTGGAGAAATGGAAGACAAGTTTGGGAGAAGGGAATTAAAACTTAGCCTAGAATATTTTGTTGTCTTAGAATTCAAAGACATAATGGATGGATAGAGAAGACAAATGAATAAGTTAGCTGATTTGAAAAGGTTTCCAATAACCTCTGACAATATTTAACTACTAAAAAAATGTATGGTAGTGAAAAAAATCAGAAAAAAAAATCAATGGAACAGAATAGAGTCCAGAAATAAACCCAAACATACATGGACAATTAATTTATTACAAAGGAGTCAAAAATATTCAATAAGGAAAGAACAGTCTCTTCAATAAATGGTGATGGGGAAAGCTGGACAGCAATCTGCAAAATAATGAAACTGGGTGGATATTTATACAGTATACAAAAATTAAGCCAAGATAGGTCAAAGACTTGAACATAAGACCTGAAACTATTGAACTCCTACAAGAAAACATGTAAGATTCTTGACATCAGTCTTGGTAATGATTCCTTGGATTTGACCCCCAAAACAAAGACAAGAAAAGCACAAATAAACAAGTAGAACTACATTAAATTAAAAAGGTTCTGCACAGTAAAGGAAACCATTAACCAAAATGAAAAGGCAGCCTACTAAATGGGTAAAATATTTACAAATCTTGTGTCTCATAAGGTATTAACATCCAAAATTATATAAAGAACTCATACAACTAAATAGAAAAAAAATAATAATAATTTGGCCAAAGAAGACATACAGATGACCATCGGGTTTATGAAAGATGCTCAACATCACTAGTCCTTAAGCAGATGCAATTCAAAGTCACAGTGAGATATCACCTCACATCTTTCAAAATGGCTATTATGAAAAAGATAGGAAATAGCAAGTGTTGGTGAGAACATGGAGAAGAGGGAGCCTTTGTGCACAACTGATGTGAATGTAAATTTGTACAGCTCTATGTAAAATCACTACAGATGGTGACTGTAGCCATGAAATTAAAAGATGCTTACTCCTTGGAAGGAAAGTTATGACCAACCTAGATAGCATATTGAAAAGCAGAGACATTACTTTGCCAACAAACGTCCATCTAGTCAAGGCTATGGTTTTTCCAGTGGTCATGTATGGATGTGAGAGTTGGACTGTGAAGAAGGCTGAGCGCCGAAGAATTGATGCTTTTGAACTGTGGTGTTGGAGAGGACTCTTGAGAGTCCCATGGACTGCAAGGAGATCCAGCCAGTCCATTCTGAAAGAGATCAGCCCTGGGATTTCTTTCGAAGGACTGATGCTAAAGCTGAAACTCCAGTACTTTGGCCACCTCATGCGAAGAGTTGACTTATTGGAAAAGACTCTGATGCTGGGAGGGATTGGGGGCAGGAGGAGAAGGGGACGACAGAGGATGAGATGGCTGGATGGCATCACTGACTCGATGGACGTGAGTCTCAGTGAACTCCGGGAGCTGGTGATGGACAGGGAGGCCTGGCGTGCTGCAATTCATGGGGTCGCAAAGAGTCAGACACGACTGAGCGACTGATCTGATCTAAAACAGTATGTAGCTTCCTAAAAAAGTTAAAAATAAAGCTACATATGGTCCAGCACTTCCACTTCTGGGTATTTATTTGAAGAAAACAAAAATGCTAATTTGCAAAGATACATGTACACAATAGCAAGTACATAGAAGCAACACCATTAATGGGTGAATGGATAAAGAAAATGTTATACACACATACACACACTACAACAGAGTATTATTCAGCCTCAAAATATAATGAAATCATGCCATTTGCAACAACATGGGGTGGACCTTAAGAGCATTATGCTAAGTGAAATAAATCAGATGAAGAAAGACAAATAGTGTGTGATACCACACTTTAGTGGCATCATAGAGTATTTGTTTAACAACAATGACATCCATGTTCATAGGTACAGAGAGCAAATTGGTTGCTGCCAGATGTGGGGTGGATGAATTGTGTGAAGTGCATCAAAAAGTACAAACCTTCCAATATAAAATAAAATAATCTGGGGTGTAATGTACAGAATGGTGAATGAAAGCAAATTGAAAGCTTTAAGACTCTTTGTGACCCCATGGACTATAGCCTGCCATGCTCCTCTGTCTATGGAACTCTCCAGGCAAGAATAATGGAGTGGGTAACTATTTCCTTCTCCAGGGTATCTTACTGACCCAGGGATCGAACCTGAGTCTCCCCCCTTTGAAGGCAGATTCTTTACTGTCTGAAAGTGAAAGTCACTCAGCCATGTCTCACTCTTTGCTGTCCCTTGGAGTATATAGTCCATGGAATTCTCTAAGCCAGAATACTGCAGTGGGAAGCCTTTCCCTTCTCCAAGGGATCTTCCCAACCCAGGGATAGAACCCAGGTCTCCCACATTGCAGGCAGAGTCTTTACCAGTTGAGCCGCCAGGGAAGCCCTTTACTGTCTGGGCCGCCCAGAAAACCAGCATGGTGACTAAAGATGAATAATATTGTATGGCATAACATACAGGAGATGTATTTGAAAGTTGTTAGGAGCATATACCTTATAAGTCCTCATCACAAGAAAATGTTTTGTAACTATTAAGGAAATAACATGTAATGTATACTTTCAAATTGCATAAATAAAAATCCATGAATCTATAATGATATTTTTAAATGTAAAAGCTTTTATCCTCTTCTTTTATTTCCTTTGTAGGAAAGGCAAAGCAATAACTGTAGAAGTGAAAGTCGCTCAATTGTGTTCGACTCTTTGCAACCCCATGGGATTGTCTAAGCCAGTCCATGGAATTCTCTAAGCCAGTCCATGGAATTCTCTAAGCCAGAATGCTAGAGTGAGTAGCCTTTCCCTTCTCCAGGGGATCTTCCCAACCCAGGGACTGAACCCAGGTCTCCTGCATAGCAGGCCAATTCTTTACCAGCTGAGCCACAAGGGAAGCCCAAGAATATTGGAATGGGTAGCCTAACCCTTCTCTAGGGGATCTTCCTAACTCAGGAATCAACCCAGGGTTTCCTGCATTGCAGGTGGATCCTTTACCAACTGAGCTATCAGGAAAGCCCCAATTGTAGAAGGAACTATGGTATAAAAAATTTTTCATTTTGTGTTTCCCAATATAATAATTTTTTCAGGTAAAGATCATCCATGGATAAAAAGCATGACAAAAAATTGTGATGAAGGGATTCACATAGTTTCAAGATACGCACTACTCATCAATGACAAAGAAAAAGTATGTCTTTAGAATGGATGTTTGACAAATCCCATCTTATCAGAGTAAGTAAAACTCACCGGTAATATTAATAGGGCAAACTGGCATCATCAGCCCTTTCAATGATGAAATGGGAAGTATGCATCATTTCCTGTGTAATGTTTTAACCAATATGTTTAATATATTCAAGAGGAAACCATCACATAATCAAAATCATTAGACCTAGGACAATTGTTTTGGCCTTTCTAAAACTATGAATGCCATAAAAGATAAAAGGCATTATAAAACAACGGAGTCTCAAGAACTATGATACCAAATATACTACATGATCCTTCTTTAAATGCTGAATTGGGACAATTGGAGATATTTGAATATGATCGAATATTACATACATTATTGTACCACTGTTAAAATATATTGAGTATTATAATATGACTATATAGGAGATTGCCCTTGTTCTTATGACACATCTTAGTGTCATAACTTAAGCCACTTATCTTCAAATGGCTCAGAAAAAAAAAAAAGTATGTGTATATGTGTGAATGTATGTGTGTATGCATGTATGGCCAATACTTGGGCCACCTGTATTGCTTTTCATCCTGTTGACTACACCAGTTGTGTTGCTGATCCTGTTCACACTGTCTGCACTGTTCATACTGTCTGCACTGTTCATTGAACCCAGGGTAGGCAAAACACAAACTCAAGGAGCTATAGGAATTACAGACACGTATATTCTCTCCTGGCTGACACAGCAGTTACAGCAGCAGCCACAATAAAACCATAACATAACTTCATCTAACCAAACCATGATGTTGCACCAATGTAGCTCTAATGCAGCAGCAGCCAGGGCTTTCATAGTGAAGCTCATAGAGGCATACTGCACAAAGCCCCATGACCAACAAGTGTCTCGTGACCCGCAAGCACAGTGCTGTAAGTGATTTCAGCTGTTACACAATCATTCTTCACACAACGTGCAGCAAGAGTGAGAGTCCGTGGGCTGAGAGAGCCTGACAATGCCATCTTGGCTAATTTGCTTTCTCCCTATACCACCTGGTGTGACTCATGGGAAAAGACCCTGACACTGGGAAAGATTGAGGGCAGGAGGGGAATAGGACAACAGAGGACGAGATGGTTAGATGGCATCAGCGACTCTATGGACATGAGTCTGAGCAAGCTCCAGGAGATGGTGAAGGACAGGGAAGCCAGGCATGCTGCAGTCCATGGGGTTGCAAAGAGTTGGACATGACTGAATGACTGAATAACAACAATGTATGTATGTATGTGTCTATTAATATCTATCAAGCTATATGTAGGTTGAGACAAAGTAAATATAACAAAATGTTAATAATTGGTGACTCTAAATCAAGGCTTGACAAACTTTGTCTCTGAAAAGGCAGTCAGTAAATATTTTAGGATCTGTGGTCCATATGATCTCTGTTATAACTATTATACTGCCATTGTAGTGCAAAAACAGCCAACAAAAAAATGCTTATGAATGGACATAGCTTTGTTCTGAAAACTACTTACAAGCTGAAAAACAGCTTACAAGCTGAAATTTTCTGTGAAACTGTAATTTGCAGACTTCTGATCTAAATGAATATTTATATGGATGTTCATTTTACTTTCTTGTAGGTTTGAAAATAATCAAACTTCCACAAAAAAAATGAGGGATAGGATTCTGTTAGAATAAAAGCTATTTATGTGATGGTATATGTTATTAAAGTGGAAACAGTTTTTAATAAGTCATTTAGACTTTAATCGCTGTGATGCCATTGCCCTTCTCAGCAAGATAAAGAGAAGAAGGTTAGAGACGATTTAGATCCAGATCATTAAAGACAAACAAAAAAGGATCATTAGCCAGAGAGAACCAAGATTTCTAAATATTAAACTGCTCATTCCCTGATTCTAGTTTTTCACTTATAAGCTTAAAATTTCTAGTAATGAACTGTAATAGACAAAAGGCTTTCCAGAGAAATAAATTTATTGAAATCTCAAACTTACACAATTTAACCACTAAATCTTTTAAAAAAGTTAGCTACAGGAAGATAAATTTTATTAGACTGCATGTGAACCCACAAACCTTGTAATACTTAACATACAATAAATACTCTACAAACATTAACCTCTTCCTTGTAGACTTTTTGAAAATTAAGCTCCTTCAGTAGATGTGATTCATATGTGTGTGAATGCTTTTCCATCACCTTTATGTTCTCTTTCTCTCTTTATAATTTAATGATTATCACTTGGTTTTAGTTTTCAAGGTAATTTTTACTTCATTATCTTTGCTTACCAGTTTTTTTAAAAATATACTTTTATACATTTAATGTGTATTATACACTCATGTATATGTGTTTAGATAGATAAAGATAGAATATAGACAGGTGAGAGACAGAGTTAGAAATAAAAGTAGAGGTATAGCTTGTCATCTAACACAAAATTCTTGTGAAATTTCCCAGAGAATAGCTACATTTAACTAAACAATAGGGGAAGATGGGAAAGAATTAAGAGGATACCAAACACTGAAAATTTCTAGGACTACATGAAGACTTAAAGCAAGTACACAAAGGAAAAGAAGGATGCTCAAAGCACAATTCTCTTTTAAAACAGAAATGTTTGGGATCTGCATTAGAGTAGAAGAGCCCAAAGTGGGTTATTTTAGGAAAATGAAATGCTCTTGAGTACTGTGGTGTGAGTGCTCAGTTGTGTCCAACTCTTTGCGACCCCATGGACTGTAAACTGCCAGGCTACTCTGTCTGTGGAATTTTTCAGGTGAGAACACTGGAATGGGTTGTTAGTTCCTCCTACAGGGGATTTTCCTGACCCAGGGATTGAACCCACATTTCCTGCATTGGCAGGCAGATTCTTTACCACTGAGCCATTTGGGAAGTCCCAAATACTGATGAATTGTCCTCTAAATAAAGAATTAACTAATGTAGTTTTCAGAAACACTTTGGTTATTACAGGTATAACTTGGACATCAAGAAAATTTGTTTATAAACATTTAAAATCCAATTCAACAGATACATCTGGCAGGGAAACAATGAAGAAAGAAGTTAGATGACATGACAGCGATGGGGATATTACCAATATGGAGTAAGGTTTGCCAGGTTGTTAGCTCTCAGGTTCTTGAAGTAATTCAAATTGCATTCTCTTTGGCAACAGGACAGACTTTTAAAACTGTATATTATTTCAAAATTAAAAAAATAATACAATTTAATTGCAAGAGAGTGGAAAATAAAGTTATGCAAAACCCTCCCAGATGCACGGCACTATTGTTATCACTTCACACAATTCATCTCTGCATTTATTTTAGTTCAGAAATTATAAAACACATAAAATTTTACATCTTGGGGATTTTTTTTTTATTGTACTGTAAGTGTTTTATTTTAAAGGCCTACCAATGGGAAGGGAATTGGTCATTCATCTGAAATGCATTTTGGAAAGATTTTGGTACTAGGTACACTGGAGGACTCATATCCTAGAGATAAGTATATTTGCATTCTATTGGAGACAATTTCCTGAAGGATCTTATAGAACTGCCTCTAATGTTAATAACATAATTATTTATCATCTGACATAAAGCTACAGAGTTGTAAATTTCTACAAATATATTTATCTAACAGGTAAATCATAATAAAATAATATGTTGTCAGTGGGAAATACTATATTATTTGCAACTGCATTTGATTACCAGGGAAAATATTCATGTTCCTTAATCACAGATGATATTTGAGATGCTAGGAAAATTATTCAAAGTAATAAATACCTAGGAGCCTAGAGGTTGTTTTTTGACAAATATAAATGTGGTTGAACTATTTTATTTTAATGTTATGTGGTATTTGGCTCTGGGGGGCTTCCTGGGTAGTCGCCTATCCAGGCAGCTAAGAATCCACCTGCAGTGCAGAATACTCTGGGTCCAATTCCTGGGTCAGGAAGATCCACTGGAGAAGGGATACCCAGTCCAGTATTCTTTGACTTTCCTGGTAGCTCAGATGATAAATAATCTGCCTGTGATGTGGGAGACCTGGATTCAATCCCTCGGTTGGGAAGATCCCTTGGAAGAGGGCATGGTAACCCACTTCAGTATACTTGCCTGGAGAATGCTCATCGACAGAGAAGCCTGGTGGGTCCATGGGGTCACAAAGAGTCAGACATGACTGAGCAACTAACACACACACACACACACACATTTGACTCTGGGCTACTGTCATTTAATGTAACCAGAAAGAACATAAGTCTATGCCTTCGACATCTGATCACCTACAGATAAGTAGAGATGAGTCATTTTCCAAACCTCTTATTCTGTATCCTTCGTGAGCCTTCTCTATGACTTATGTGCAACTTAAAAAAAGAAAAGAAAAAGATGTATTCTCTTCTGTAGGTGTTATTGATATTAAAAATTTCAAAATCCTTAGCTCCTCTCATTGTCACAATATCTCATATCATTAGAGAGGTTGAAGAGTCACATAATATGATAAAGTTCACTAACACAAAAAAATACTGAAAACAATCACATAATGAAACATGTTCTGAGATTTTAATCCTTTATGTAAAATCAAATTAGTTAAACTAATCCTTCATGCTCAGTCACTAAGTTGTGTCTGACTCTTTGTGACCCCATGGACTATAACCTGCCAGGTTTCTCTATCTGTGGGATTTCCCAGGCAAGAATACTGAAGTGGGTTGCTGTTTCCTTCTCTGGGGGATCTTCCCAATTCAAGGATTGAATCTCTGTCTCCTGCATTGGCAAGCAGGTTCTTTACTGTCTGAGCCACCAGGGAAGCCCTACTTAAACTACAGAATACTAAATAAGTTATGAAATATAGTTTGGTCCTATGTTCTCTACTGGAAAACTGGCAAATGTTCTCAGTGTTTAAATCTTGGGGTGAGACCTCATGCTGATGGTATCAGGATGACTTCAGGTGGTACAGAGACATTGAACTAGACTGCAGTGAGAAATTTGTTCTTTTTCTCTTTAATCCTGATTATTTTATAAAGTTGTCATGCATTTTACATTTTTGAAAAAATTTTTCTTCAGTCTTTCCATCAGAGAAGCTAGCCTCAGTCTCAGTTTATTAGGCAAAAATATCTATTTGAAATGTAATATTTTTAAAAATTAAAGTGTATTTGATTTACAATGTTATATTAGTTTCAAAATAATGTATGTTAGTCTACAACACAATTAATCAATATTTTTATAAATTGTACTCCATTTAAATTTATTGTACATATTGGTTATAGTCCCTGTGCTGTACCTTACATCCCTATATATTATTTATTTTATGCCTCAGTTTGTACTTCTTGATCCCCTTCTTTTATCAAGCCATTTCCCCACCTTTCACCCCACTGGTAGCACTAATCTGTTCTCTATGTTTCTGTTTTGGTATATTCATTTGTTTATTCTTTAGATTCAACATATAAGTTAAAAAAATGTAATGATATATTAAATTGTATTTGTTTTATTGTTAACATCTATATCAAACAAATAACAAAAGATATACTTTTTAAAATCAATATATTATATATAAATTTTAGTAAAATAATAATCAATTCAGAGAAAAATACTGTCAATACTGTAAATGTAATTAGGTGAAAATGGTAAAAATCAGAAAATGTATTATAACATAGAGATATGAAAAATTATAGCAGTGGCATGTGTGTGAATAAAATTTAGGAAATACTGGCCTAGACTTAAGCTGTCCAATAAGGTAGCTACTACCAACATGTAGTGCCCTATTGGGGATCTGAAATATGGCTGGTCCAAAATTGAGACAGTCTACAAATATAAAATACACACTGATTTCAAAGACATATTTTAATATTGATTGCATGTTATACAATAATAAGATATTTTGAATAGTTTATAAAAGTCTGCTGCTGCTACTGCTAAGCTGCTTCAGTGGTGTCCGACTCTGTGCGACCCCATAGACGGCAGCCCACCAGGCTCCCCCGTCCCTGGGATTCTCCAGGCAAGAACCCTGGAGTGAGTTGCCATTTCCTTCTCCAATGCATGAAGGTGAAAAGAGAAAGTGAAGTCGCCCAGTTGTGTCTGACTCTTAGCGACCCCATGGACTGCAGCCTACCAGGCTCTGCCGCCCATGAGATTTTCCAGGCAAGAGTACTGGAGTGGGGTGCCATTGCCTTCTCTGTTATAAAAGTCCATATTTTATTAAAGTTGATTTCATCTATTTCTTTCTTAGTTTTATTTTTTTTTCTTTTAATATGGTTGGTTACAAGAAAATGTGAAATTACACAAGTGACTCATATATCTATTGGATGTAGCACTAGCCTAGACATGATCAGTTGGTAAAGAATCCACCTGCAATGCAGGAGACCCCAGTTGGATTCCTGGGTCGGGGAGATCTGCTAGAGAAGGGATAGGTTATTCACTCCAGCATTCTTGGGCTTCCCTTGTGGCTCAGCTGGTAAGGAATCTGTCTGCAATGAGGGAGACTTGGTTTCTATCCTTGGGTTGGGAAGATGCCCTGGAGAAGGGAAAGACTACCCACTCCAGTATTCTGGCCTGGAGAGTTCCATGAACTGTATGGTCCGCGGGGTCACAAAGAGTCCAACTTGACTGAGTGACTTTCACTTTCACTTTCAGCCTAGACAATGGCTCCTCAGCATTCTAGGAATTCCATAATCTTTTATTCATGCCTGAAAATATTTTATGACTATCCTGTAATATTATTCTGCAAAAAAGTTTGTTATAAAATAAAATTTTAAAATTTTCCAGAACATAAGACTTGGAATGTAAAAATCTTTTTTGGCTGGATTTAGTTATCATTATACTTATTTTTTTTTATTTTATTTTATTTTTTTAATTTTTTTTTATTTTTAAACTTTACATAACTGTATACTTATTTTTTATACATAGAAAATAAAATAAATACACAGATCTGTGTTTAAAATAAACTCTAAAATGTTATTTGAAATATGTCTTTTAATGAGATGGGTGTGGCTTGTTTCCACTTTTTAAATATATACATAAAAACTTGTCCACATATAAAATACATAGGAATAGAATAGTTTTAACAAAGTTAGTTAATACTTTGGACCCTTTCTAAATTACATTAGAGAAATACAGTTAGGTATAATCAAAATAATTTTTATTAATTTATTAGCAAAAATATCAATTAGTCCTTTATTTTTATTTAAAAACAAGAATTGAAAAGCAGTGAGTTATGAAACTGAGCAGCATCCCATTTCAGGCACTAAACGCAGACTCTATAAATAAAAGATAAAAAACACTGAAGTAAACGTAATATAGTCCACAGGTTACGTTGATCCTTGAACACCGTGAGGGTAGAGACACCAACCAGACCCTTTACCTGAAACCAAGCAGAACCCTGTGAGGCTCCTGGGCACACAAACGTTTCTCTGTCCCTTGTTTCTTGTCTGTGGGACATTGGTTTTGGCCTCCATGACCTTCCCTGATTCCCAAGGGCAGGTACAAAGAGTTGCTAACCAGGGAAGAGAAGGAATAGTCAAGGGAGGAGCAGTCAAGAAACAATAGTGCAGCCTTGGATCAGGGCCCTATTTCCAGATTCAAGGAATATACATAACAATACCTTTGATTTCTTTACAGATTGAACCCCCCCCCCAAAATGGAAGATGTTAGCATTCCTCATTCCAGAATAAAGGAACCAGAGGGACTTTTCAGAGATAAATTTGCCAACATACACTGGATCATCGAAAAATCAACAGAGTTCCAGAAAAACATCTATTTCTGCTTTATTGACTTTGGCAAAGCCTTTGACTGTGTGGATCACCACAAATTATGGAAAATTCTTAAAGAGATGGGAATACCAGACCACCTTACCTGCCTCCTGAGAAATCTGTATGCAGATCAAGAAGCAACAGTTAGAACTGGACATGGAACAACAGACAGGTTCCAAATCGGGAAAGGAGTACTTCAAGGCTGTATATTGTCACCCTGTTTATTTAACTTCTGTGTACAGTATATTATGCTAAATATCAGGCTGGATTAAGCACAAGCTGGAATCAAGATTGCCAGGAGAAAGATCAATAACCTCAGATATGTGGATGACACCACCCTTAATAGCAGAATGTGAAGAAGAACTAAAGACCCTCTTGATGAAAAGTGAAAAAAAAAGTAAAAGAGGATGAAAGTGAAAGTTGGCTTAAAACTCAACATTCAGAAAACTAAGATCATGGCATCTGGTCCCATCACTAATAGCAAATAGATAGGGAAACAATGGAAAGAGTGAGAGACTTTATTTTGGGGGGCTCCAAAATCACTGCAGATGGTGACTGTACCCATGAAATTAAAAGACGCCTGCTCCTTGGAAGAAACGCTATGACTAACCTAGACAGCATATTGAAAAGCAGAGACATTGCTTTGCCAACAAAGTCCATCTAATCAAACCTATGGTTTTTCTAGTAGTCATATATAGATGTGAGACTTGGACTATATAGAAAGCTGAGCACTGAAGAATTTATGTTTTTGAACTGTGATGTTGGAGAAGAGTCTTGAGAGTCCCTTGGACTGCAAAGAGATCAAACCAGTCAATCCTAAAGGAAATCAGTGCTGAATATTCATTGGAAGGACTGATGCTGAAGCTGAAACTCCAATACTTTGGCCACCTGATGTGAAGAACTGACTCACTGGAAAAGACCCTGATGCTGGGAAAGATTGAAGACAGGAGGAAAAGCAAACGATGGAGGATGAGATGGTTGGATGGCATCATTGACTCGATGAACATGAGTTTGAGCTAGATCTGGGAGCTGGTGATCGACAGGGAAACCTGGCATGCTGTAGTTCACTGGGTTGCAAAGAGTCGGACATGACTGAGCAAATGAACTGAACTGAACTGAGGAGCTCTTCAAGATACCATCTGAAGCCAGATTAAAGGAGCCACAGAAATTCATCAGGCTACCTGAGGCCAGATTAAAGGAGTGCAGACCCTGCACACATCCAGATCCATATAAGCAACTCTGCCCTTGAACCATTGTTATAAAATTCTTCTCCAAATACCCCTGGCAGGAGTCTGCTATGTCCCCCTTTGATTAGCAAATCAATAAAGTTATTCTCTCCTCCTTCACCCAAAGCTTTGTCTCTGAGATTCAGTTTGGCATAGTGCCTAGAGGCCAAATTCTCAGCCTTAGTTACAAATGTAAGTGTGTTAAAGTTTTGTCCTTTTGTTTAGTGTTTCAGGTATATTTTAACCCTTGACCTTTGTACCTTTTTTATGAGGTTAAAGATTTTCTAAGGATGGTCTTTATCTCTGATAAAGGGCCATATAGGAGATTATGACAGGGACACAATGAATGAGGCTTCCACATTAGAAGTGATCCCTGGTGGCTCAGACGGTGAAGAGACTGCCTGCAATGTGGGAGACCTGAGCTTGATCCCTGGGTCAGGAAGATCCCCTGGAGGAGAAAATGGCAGCACATCCAGCATTCTTGCCTTGAAAATCCCATGGACAGAGGAACTTGGTGGGCTACAGTCCACAGGGACACAGAGTCAGGTACCTGAATAAATTCACTTTTTCTTTCAAGTAGAGCAATTTTAGGAAGAAAGTTCATAAGGTATACAAAGATCTGGAAAACTGATTAAATTTATAACTTTCATATGCCTGCCTGCCCCTTTGAAAAGTGTTTGCGTATAGACGTTTCAATTTGGGAACCCCATCTTTAAAATGCATTCTTTCCCAAATCACTGGAAAAATAAATGAGTGAATAAATAAGGAAAGAAATTCATTTTTGTCATTAAATAATTTATATATAAAAAAAACGTATCTATCCTTTACTTGATTCAAACACTTGAAAGTATGTTCATTTCTGAAATGCTTTAATATTTGCTTAATTAATTCTTACTGCATTTATCACTTTTTACCCAGATTATAATTATTTTTACACATGTATTATCACTGTAGTACAGGAAAGTTAGCTGTGGTTATGAACCATGTGTAATTCATCTATCTATATTGAAAATCAACTTTATTCATGAATTCATAAATTAATACAGTGGGTAAACATTTTGCTATTTTTTTTTTAAAGAAGGATCATTCAGGAACTTTCAATTTTTTTTTCTTTGAAACTTAATTTAAAATACGGGAAGATTCGTATTGATATATGCAATGATATATATAGTATTCTTGCCTGGAGAATCCCATGAACAGAGGGGTCTGGCAGGCTATAATCCATGGAGTCACAAAGAGTCAAACACAACTAACACACACACACACACACACACACACACACACAGACACACACACACACTAGATGTCTTTTAGCATCTAGTTGTGGTTAACATGATACACTGAAAATAATATAACTTACCCTTAATATCCTATGCCAGAGTGGCGCACTTGTTAAAACTGAGGAAACTACACTGACACAAAGTCTACCCAAAGTCTACCCAAAGGATTGAGTATTGGTGTTGTACATTCCAAGAGTTTTGACAAATGCATAATGATACATAAGCACTATAATAGTATGATACTGAAAAGTTTTGCTCCCCTGAAAATCCTGTGTTCTGCTTATTCATCTTTCATTTCCTCCCTGACTCCTGGAAACCACTGAAATTTTACCAACTCATAGTTTTGGCTTTTCCAAAAGGTTATATAGTTGGAATCTTATTGTATGTAGACTTTTAAGATTACTTCTTCCACTTGGTTATGTGTACTTATATATCCTCTATGCCTTTTCATGGCTTGATAGCTCAATTCTTTTTATTGGTGCATTATTTTCTATTAGGTCTTCCCTGGTGGCTCAGTGGTAAAGAATCTGTCTGTAGTGCAGGAGACCTGGGTTTGATCCCTGGGTCAGGAAGATTCCCTGGCAAAGGGTATGGCTACCCACCCCAGTATCCTTGCCTGGAGAATTCTATGGACAGAGGAGCCTTGTGGCCTACAGTTCTCTGGGGTCACAAAGAGTTGGACATGACTGAGCAACTAACAATTTCACTTTCATTTTTCTATTATCTGAATGTACATGGTTTATCCATCCATTCATCTACTGAAGAGCATCTTATGAGTAAAGTTTCCGTAAACATCCTTAAACAGCTTTTTGTGCTTTGTCTTTATAAAAGTTTTCATTTTCTTCAGTAAATACCAAGGATTACAATTCCTATATCATATGAGTACATTTAGTTTTATACAAAAATGAAAAACTGTATTTCGAAGTGGCTGTACCATGTTGAATTTCCACTGGCAGTGAATAAAAATTCCTGTTGTTCCACATCCTAGTCAGCATTTGATGTTGTCAGTGTTTTTGATATTTACTATTCTAACAGATGTTTAGTGGTATCTCATTGTTTTAGTTTGTAACTCACAGATAACATCTAATATTGACCAGATTTTCATATGCTTATTTACCATATTTTTATCTTATTGGTGACATATTTATTTGCCCAATTTTCAGTTGGATTGTTTGTTTACTTATTTTTGAGTTTTAAGAGTTTTTTTGTGGGTGTGCATTTTGTATAACAATCATTTGTCAGGTATATTTTTGCAAATATTCCCCCAATTTGTGATCTCTCTTCTCATTCTGTTTCCAGAATATTTTATGTCTTTTTCCACACTATTGTAGTTGCATTGTAGTAGCTGGTACAGGTATTAGAGATCCTGAGAGAATGTTCCTAGATTATATATAAACTATCTTCCAACTTATAACACCTTAAGAAGTACTTTCCAAATGCATTTTGATATCAACCTTTTATCACAAAGTATAATAATACAAATAAAAACTAGCAATTCATGGACATATAGAAGCATTAAAAAGCCTATTGAAATGTTTAAGATTTTGTTTTATGTTAGGAAAGCAGAATGGAAACAAACATCCCTCCCCCATCTATTAGTACATTAATAGATCCTGGCATGCAATTTACTGTACAGTACAAAAGTTATTTAATAAGAATAGTCTGGGCTAAAGAATGTCTACAGTCTGCCAGATTGTCAATTTTTCATGTTGTCATTATTAATCTGTGAAAAATAAAAATACCATGAATAAAATAGGAATGTCCGATTTAGTTTTCTAAATGTTTTTGCCAGTGATGAAGTATTGGTTCTACTAACACTATTTAAGAAACACAGAATGAGACTTACAAAGACATTTTGTGAAATAAAGATTAGTAGAATAATTATATTTGATTGTTGGGTTTTTCCTAGGTTAGACCTCTACCTACAATTTTTATAGGTCCCTTCTAAGAATAAGATTGAAGGTTACACAGATAGGCACATCAGTTTTGGTTTATTTGCATGGATTAGCATAGCCCTTAACAAAAGATTTTCTATTATTTTTCTTCCAATATAAATACCAAAGACTGTTAAAGGTAAAAAGCTTAAGGAAAGGCAGATTGCATCTTGTCACAAATCGAAGCACAATGAATGGACTGAAGATATTTCTCTCTACTGAGATCAGAGTTGTCCCATTAAGCAAACATACAAAGAATGATTTGTTCACCAGACTTGCTGTGGTTAAGACTTTTGAACATTTACACAGCAGCTTAGGTAAATTTCAGCATTGTCACCTATTCTCAAGGTATTTAAACATTACAGTTTTGTAGATCTTATAGAAGTACTTTCATTAACTCTTTCAAGCATATTATTTTTACATAAGAAAGAAATGATGATCAAATTACCTATTACAGAATTATAATTTTTCCTGATGAAAGAGATGTTTGAAATTATTTAAGTTATATATTATGTAAAAAGAAGAAATTATCATTATAGCAATGATAAAATTTAATGTAGCCAAAATTAAAACAGAAAGAAACGGAATTTTTTTCTGTGATGTACATGACTGAAATAATATCTGCTAACACCAAAGTTTCCAGCAGCAACTCTCTTTATAGTACTTATCACACTGTATATCAGTTTTGTAGGGCTATGTAACAAATTACTGTGAACTGTACAGTTTCAAATGTCCCATATTAGGATATATCATCAGGGCCATGTTTTCTCTTAAGGACCTAGGACAGAATCTGTTCCATGCCTTTCTCTTAGCTTCTGGTGTTGGAAACAACCCTTGCTATTCTGTGGTTTGTAGATAACATCTCTCAAATCTCCTTCAAATTCTTTATACAGACTTCTTGCTGTGTTTCACTTTTTCAGTTTTTTTGTTTTTTTTTTCCTTCTTATAAGGACGCCAGCTGTATTGGATTAGTTGTTCTGTTGTTTTTAATCACGAAGTCATATCCAACTCTTTGCCACCTCTTGAACTGTAGCCTGCTAGTTTCCTCTGTCCATGGGATTTCCCAGGCAAGAATACTGCGGTGGGTTGCCATTTCCTTCTCAGTGGGTCATGATCTTCCTGACCCAAGGATCAAATCTGTGTCTCCCGCATTGCAGGCAGATTCTTTACCACTGAGCCACAGAGATGAATACTGTTAAAACAGGAGGATGCCAAAGCTTCTGGGAGAAGGTGACACTGAATAGATCTTTGAATGACTAGCAATAAATAGTCCATTAGAGAAAGAACAGAAGACAGGATAAGAATTTTGAGCAAGAGGAAGTAGTGTTTTTGAGGCAAAAGATTTGTGAATATTTTGAAGTTATTCATAGCTCAGATCTGTAGGATTAAAGGCACTGTCAAGAGAGGTCATGAAATGAGTCTTGAAAAAAGAAAAAAAAAAAAAATAGGACCGGATCTTAAAGTGTTTTCAGTATATTCATATCTGAGTTCATTGTATTTGTGTGGACAAACATAATTGCAATAGAGTTCCAAAAGAAGTTCTTGAGGGTTGGAAAATTGAAGAAGTTAACATTTATTGACTCCATTTATGTAGTGTGTGTTAAGTCACTTCAGTTGTGTCCAACTCTATGTGACCCTATGAACCACAGAATACTGAAGTGGGTTGTCATTCCCTTCTCCAGGGCCTTTTATGTAGAGGTGATTTTATACAAATTATTTCATGTAATCTACATAGCAAATCTGCAATATTGGAATTAATTCCACTCCATAGAGAAGAAAACTGGGTCAAAAATATTAAGATATTTTCCCACACGTAAATCACAATGACCAATTTATTCAAATGATAATATCAGGATGGGTAGGTGTATGCCAAGGCTGAACATACGTCCTATGAGAAAAGGCTTGGAAGGAACTTGTAGAATGAAATTCATATGACATAGTTACAGGACAGTGAAATAACTGACCCAGCTACCAATATAAATCTAGATATATAGACTTCAGTCAGATTATTTAAGCATATAAGGATAAACTCAAGCACAGATTTGAAGAGAATGATAATTGAGAATAGTGAAGATTTCCAAAGAAGGTAGTGAAATCATTCAGATAAATATGAGGTCAGTTCCATTTGCTTGAGACTAGTGAAGAGGAGAATTTAGCAAGGAAACAATTACAGTATCCCAAGAATGTCCAGCTGTACAGACTGGTTTAGAAAAGGCAGAGGAACCACAGATCAAATTGCCAACATCAATTGAATCATAGAAAAAGCAAGGGAATTCCAGAAAATAAACAACAATAAAAAACACTTCTGCTTCACTGACTACATGAAATCATTTGCCTGTGTAGATCACAACAAACTGTGGAAAATACTTAAAGAGATAGGAATACCAGACCACGTTACTTGCCTCCTGAGAAACCAATTTGCAGGTCAAGAAGGAATAGTTAGAACCTGACATGGAAAAACAGACTAGTTAAAAATTGGGAAAGGAATATGACAAGGCTGTATATTTTCACTCTGCTTATTTAAGTTATATGCAGAGTTCTTAAAACTCAACATTCAAAAATCTAAGATCATGGCATCTTAGTTTTTTGGTCCCATCACTGGGACCATCACTTCATGGCAAACAGATGGGGAAACAATGGAAACAGTGACAGACTTTATTATTTTGGGCTCCAAAATCACTGCAGATGGTGACTGCACCCATGAAATTAAATGATGCTTGCTTCTTGGTAGAAAACTTAGGACCAACCTAGACAGCATATTAAAAAGCAGAGACATTGCTTTGCCAACAAAGGTCCATCTAGTCAAAGCTATGATTTTTTCAGTAGTCATGTATAGATGTGAGAGTTGGACTAAAAAGAAAGCTGAGTGCCAAAGAATTGATGCTTTTGTGGTGTTGGAGAAGACTCTTGAGAGTCTCTTGGACTGCAAGGAGATCCAATCTATCAATCCTAAAGGAAGTCAGTCCTGAATATTCATTGGAAGGACTGATTCTGGGACTGAAGCTCCAATATTTTGGCCACCTGATGTGAGGAACATACTCACTGGAAAAGACGCGGAGGCCAGGAAAGATTGAAGGCAGGAGGAGAAGGGGAAAACAGAGGACAAAATGGTTGGATGGCATCACCAACTCAGTGGACATGAGTTTGAGCAAGCTCTGGGAGTTGGTGATAGACAGGGAAGCGTGGCATGCTGCAGTCCATGAGGCTGCAAATGACTGAGCAATTGAACTGAACTGATACAGGGTACATCATGAGAAATTCTGGGCTGGGTGAAGCACAAGGCGGAATCAAGATTGCCAGGAGAAATATCAACAACCTCAGATATGCAGATGATACCACTCTAATGGCAGAAAGTGAAGAACTAAAGAGTCTCTTGAGGAGAGTGAAAGAGGACAGTGAAAAAATTGGCTTGAAATTCAACATTCAAAAAACTAAGATCATGGCATCCAGTCCCATCACTTCATGGCAAATAGATGGATAAAAAGTGAAACAGTGACAGATTTTATTTTCTTGGGCTCCAAAATCACCGCAGATGGTGACTGCAGCCAAGAAATTAAAAGACATTTACCAACAGTGCAAGAGGGTTCTCTTTTCTCCACATCCTGTACAATATTTATCATTTGTGGATTTTTTAATGATGGACATTCTGACTGGTGTGATGTGATACCTCATTGTAGTTTTGATTTGCATTTCTTTAATAATGAGTGATGTTGAGCATATTTTCATGTGTTTGTTAGCCATCTGTATGTCTTCTTTGGAGAAATGTCTGTTTACGCCTTTTGCCCATTTTTTTTAATTGGGTTGTTTGTTTTCCTGATATTAAGCTGCATGAGCTGTTTGTATATTTGGAGATTCATCCTTTGTAAGTTGTTTAATTTGCAATTATTTTCTTCCATTCTGACATAGAGAGCTCAACCCAGTACTCTATGACAAGCTAGACAGGTGGGATATGGGAGGGAGGTTCATGAGAAATGGGACAGCTGTGTGCCTTTGGCTGATTCATGTTGATGTATGGTAATAACCATCACAGTATTATAAACAATTATACCCCCCAAAATTTTTTAAAAGCTCCTTGGAAAGAAAGCTACATTAAACCTAGACAGTGTATTAAAAAGCAGACGTCATTTTGTTAACAAAGATCTGTATAGTGAAAGCTATGATTTTTCTAATAGTCATGTATGGATGTGAGAGTTGGACCATAAAGAAGGTTGAGCACCAAAGAACTGATGCTTTTGAATTTGGCACTGGAGAATACTCTTAAGAATTCCTTGGACAGCAAGAAGATGAAATTATTCAGTCCTTAAGGAAATCAAGTCTGTATATTCACTGGAAGGACTGATACCGAAGCTGAAGCTCTGATACCTTGGCTACCTGATGTGAAGGACTAACTCATTGGAAAAGACCTTGATGCTGGGAAAGATTGAGGGCAGGAGAAGAAGTGGGCAACAGAGAATGAAATTGTTGGGTGACATCACTGACTCAATGGGCGAATGTTTGAGCAAACTCAGGGAGACAGTGAAGGACAGGGAAGCCAAGTGCACTGTATGGAGTCGCAAAGAGTCAGACATGACTTAGAGACTGAACAACAGTTGTAATATCAATTATGGTCCAAAATGATGATGTAAGATCAGGGGTCAGATTAGGAGTGGTCCTGGAAGAAAGCTTTTTGGCACTGGGACTAAAACAGAAATTTTTTAAAAGAAAGAAACTTTTAAAATGAAAAAATATTAACTTACAATTGGTTGGATATTAGAACATGAAGAAAAGAAAGATTATAATATTTCATGCAATGAAAGGCTAAGAATAGGGACATAAGTGACAGATATATGAACTTTACTAACGAAGTCTGAGAAAGCAAGGTTTACAGAGAGCGCAGTGAGATATGTTCAGTTTTATATACATTGAGTTTGAGATAATAGTGAATATTCATCCAGTCATCTCTAGACTTTGCATATGAATTGGAATACAGCATTAATATGAATCTGCAATACTGAGGGGGAAAAAAGCATACTTATAATCATGCCTCTTTTTTCTCTAATCATTTTTCCTAGAATTGAAAATCCTAACACACGGGATCAGTTCTAAATTAATGGCTGGTTTGAAGAATCAGAAGAAGTATGACTTATCTTTCTTAAGTAGTGGTTAAAATAAAAAAAAAATTTCTTGTCTTTGAAATAGATTTATTCCTGTGTCCTATGTTGCAGAAATGTCAGTTATGTTAATTTTGAAGTTCTTGTTTGTAGGTGTATATGAGAGTAATTGAAAGCTGTGGACTAGAAGCAGATTACTTATTTTGTGACTTCAGAGAATGATTTCAAAATAATTATAAATACACACACACACACACACACACACACATGCATGTTAGGGCAAAGATTTATATCTGCTTGAAACAGGGTGATGCTGAAATGGCACATGTGGAACCACAGGCTGATAAATTAACTGAAGTACTACAAGCAGAAAATAAAGGAGACTCGGAGAATGTGAGTTTTTGTGAATTTGCTGAATCTTAGAAAGAGCACAGGAGTCTATGGAACTTGGAAATTGGAGGTTTCTGTCCATCTTTTTGATATCTTGAGAGACAAGGAGAAGTAGTTAACATCTGAATCATCCTCTATGGCCACATGCAAAATACTTCAGCACTTTCTTCCTCAGTGTTATAAACACTGCTGAGAATGTTATTAATCTACCAGAAGATCTTGGATCTGCACATACATTGGTTGGTGATGCGTGTTGGGTTTCTGAAATAGTAAGGGAATGCACAGAACATTTTGCATACTTCTTGGTTTCCACCAGATTAGACTCAAAATAAGCAAATTTAGAGATGACTTTCTGTAGGCCAGGAAACTCTCTGCCTTAATTTCCTACATGACCATTTTCCATGTATTCTTCTGTCCTTCATGTTGCCCCACACTTTATTATTTACATTTTCTTCTCTTGAAGGCTGGAACTGTGTGACTGCGGCATGGATAATATTTGATTCCAACATGCTTAATTTAATTAAAATATTATAGTTCTTTTTTAACAGAATAATGCTTTTTAAAAATTCTGAAGTGATAATTGTTTTACAATACCATGAGAACTGTGTTTGTAGGAATAGTTAATTACAAGATCAGAAGTTCAATGAAATTGTTTATTTTTATACAAGAATATAAATGCAAATGCAATATTTAACCTTGGATTTTGATATTTGGCAAAACTAATACAATTATGTAAAGTTTAAAAATAAAATAAAATTAAAAAAATAAAAAATAAAGGATATTAAATACATTTAATTTGTGGAGTCAAGAATAGAAAATTTAAAATTCGAATTGTGATGTTTATGATTTGATTTATGATTCGTTAGATCTTTAATTTTAAATTTGAAGTGTCATAATCCAAGAACTTAACATTCCAAGAATCTGATATTATGCATATAATTTAAACTATACTTGGTTAACTTTCAATCTATCAATGTTAATTCATTCAGTTATTCATCCAGATATTCAGACAAGATGTTAATGATGATAAAATTGTACTTTAAATCTCCCTAGAGAAAAAGAAGAGAAAAGCTCAATTCAGTGTTGCCCTGGATGGGTTTTAAATACCTGAACAGAGGTAAGCTTACTTATGTAAGCTGAAATGGATCAGCCTCATACAACTCCCTGACAAACATCTTAGAGCAATTCCTCAATAAAGTTTGTCATCAAGTTTACCTTCAAATATGTGAAATAGAAAATCTAATTTATTCTTATGGCAGGGAGTATATGTATATATGTATATGGCAGCTGCACTTTGCTTGTGGGGAAAATGTAAACATATTTCTGTCAAGATAAGTATTTTAACTTTTTATTGCTAAGTATAATGAAAAATTAAAAAAAAAACACATAAAAATATTTATGCCAGTAATTGAAATGCAGCCTATATTATTATATCAGTCAGAATGTGTTCTTAATATACTGCTGTAAGGATGTGGCGGTGCAGAAACTCTAAATAATGATGTACTAGAAAGGTTTTATCACCTAATTTACAAAGTGAGAGATAGGTAAATTCCTGTTAGGGTGAAAAAAAAAAAAAAACATTGAAAAGTCCAAGAGAAGTTACCATATTGCATTTGATATGTACATTCTATATTTCTAATTTAAATGCACATTTCTTTGGGAGGAAATAAAGACATTAAATTGATGTGGAAAACTATGGTCTTGTTCTATGCAACCTTTAAGTTATAGTTGTGAGAGACAAACATCTTACTTCTTTAACACTGTAAGAGATGAATTTAATAGTTAATTTGGTTAATTAATTGAAAGGCCAAAGTGAATTTTGTCTAAGCCAGCTTAAGGCAAATTTTGATAGCCCAAATAGTTCAACTCAGCTTGCTAACCACATTTCTAGAAGCAGAAACAGATGCTCCAGGCTAAGGACTGCTCACAAAAGATTTTAATGAGATGAAAAAGTATGAATATAAATTGCACCTTATCTCTAATGCTTTAGAGTGAATTTTCTCAGAAATTATGTTTAGAAAGATATTGTGCTGTGATGAGCATAAATGCTCATACTCAATTTCACTTATTGCAAGTGATATTTCTATTTCTTCTGTCTCCTAAGGAAGAGCTTATATGGCAAATCTAGCTAGATTTTGGCAATAAGCAGTCTTTGTTTTTGGAAAAACATAATTTAATATACTATCTTTTTTTTCATTGATAGAAGAGATAAGAGTGACTTAGGTACCAGGTATTAATAGGACACCTTCAAGTCTGTCAAGCTTCAGTCACACAATTTCTGAAACCCTTATATCATTCTGATGGAGTTGATATTTCTACAATGGCTGCTTATAGGTTTGTGCTCTGCAGCTAAACTGAAATCATGGTTAAGGCATAAAAACTGTAAGCACTGAAATTCTCTCTCCCACTTTCAAAGAAACATTTCTTATTTAGATGCAGGATCAATACTCAACATTTTGTTAAAAGCTCCAAATATTTTGTACTGAAGAGACTCAGAATATTAGTGTAGAGAGGAAACCATCTCAGAGTAACTCATTTCAGCAGAGATTTACACTTACTAGGGAAAGTAAATAACTCCTATGAAAATTTAAAGAGATTTGCATTTCTCTGGGTAGAGACTAAACCACTGTTATTGAGATGCCACAATTAATTATGCCCCGACCCCATACCCATGTAGCCATCCAAATATGGGCAGGTATTTTAAGGTTAATTGTGTATACTATACTTGACTTTTGACTTTCACTTGTGCATCATGATAGGTGGTCAGTTTCTACCATCTCCCAGCTAATAGGAAGGACAAAGGTAGCAGAAAGTCAACATCCTGTAGTTTTAAAGTCAAGAACCAGTAGTGACATTCATATCCCATTGACTAGAGCACAGTTATGTGGCTACACTTAGCTATGAAAGAGACTGGGTGCGGTAGTAGTCTTTAAGCCAGTGCCTGATAAATCCAACTGGGAAGCATCTTTAAATAATATATAACTAAAATATACTTGTTTTAAATTTAAAAAAAATGTTAGATAAAAAGACAATTGGAAATATATAAACCGATCATCCTTTTGACCCACTCTTGAGTTCTTTTGGATTTAAAAGAGTGCTATCTGGTCCACACAGCCATTTACAGTCTTTCAAGATGAACACATGAACACTCATGGCTGATTCATGTCAATGTACGGCAAAAGCCACTACAATATTGTAAAGTAATTAGCCTCCAATTAAAATAAATAATTTTTAAAAATGTTTACTAATTTTTAAAAGATCTAGTTTTAAGCTTGGTGTATCATAGGAGGAGACACAGAAAATTTATCTGAAAAGATAAGATTGGACTACTGGGGTCTTAGGTGTTCTTGGATATTTTAACAACAATTAACATTTATTGAGTATTTACAGTGTGTCTTGCCCTGTTTTAAGTACTTACCACATAGTAACTAACTTCATCCACACAAAGAACCTCTGAATGGTTACTGCCATATCAGGGATGATGAGAGTGATACTCAGTGGGGTGAAATAGTTTCGCATGAAATGCTTAATAAATAAAGTTGATGAAGTGTGTAGGAATAAATGCTATATATGATACAGCACTCAAGAAAGAAAAAAAGTGAGAATGAGGCAAAAGACAAAAGATTTCAGTTCAGTATAGGCACCTCCTTGACAACATCGACAGAATGTAGAAATAACAGAGTTGGCTGTCAAGCTGAGCAGAAAAAAACATGATTCATAAACCATGAAAAGAGGTAACAAGGCAGAGTAGGACTGGGTCAGAATTTCTTCTTTTTTTTTTTTTTTTTTCATTTCATACATGATATTTTACATGTTTCAATGCCATTCTCCCAAATCTCTTCTCAAAGAGAGAAAAGTTTCCAAAGTAAAGCCACATTTGTTCTTTTAAATTAAAATTAAATATTTCTAAGAAAAATTGACCAAGCAGTGGTCATTTTTAATTAAAAAAAAAAAAGCAAAAACAGATCTCTTAACCTTTCCAAATCCATCTCAGGCTCCCTTTCCAACAATGCCCTTAATAATCTCTCTCACCTCCACCAATGGAAGACTTCATTATTGCTTCTCTTCAGTGTAGTATCCTACTTTGACTTATCACACTTGATTATATGTGTTAATGTCACCATCTTCCTTGATAGTTTTTAAGTTCCTTAAAAGCTGTGCCTTAAAAGTCTTTTTAATGTGTACTCCCAGTGCCTACCAAAATATGGAACATTCACAATAAATGTTTATTTCATTGCATATAGGAAGGAGGCTTGACTTAGGTTGGTACAAAGGAATTTAGCAAATATTTAAAGCATGTGATGCTGCTCCGTTTTGGTGTCCATAGCAATAAACTTACACAAACACACACACACACACATATATATATATATAATTTTTTTTTCTTTGAACAAGGTTTAGAGAATCCTCTTTAACACAGGCAGATACTATCTGTCATGAGAACCTGGCTAGAAAATGAAAGCAATTTCACAGGGCAGCCACAATAGGTCAGCACTGCAGAAACAGCTTGGCCGAGCATGGCTGCATGATAGTGCATCCTTAGCCTGCTGCTGCTGCTAAGTTACTTCAGTCGTGTCTGACTCTGTGAGATCCCATAGCATAAGGGTCTCAATTCATGTTAAGACCAGCAATATACCCATGTAAGTAGGTTCATAGAAAATAGAATATTGAAGCTTAAGAGAAAAGAAAAAATAGAAATTTGGGATAAAAATATTTGTTGTTACTCCTGTGAGGGTTTTAGAAGTTTAGAGTAAGTTTACATCAGTATTAATAAAGTTTTATTTTTTTCTACCCCTAGCATTTAGAAAGTTATATCTTCTTTTCTTCAATTCTGCTTTACTACTGTCCTGATTTAGAAATTTATAAGAGAGAGTAAGGGGATGGCCAGCAATCTGTGCCCATCAGGGAACCATTTCCAAACCAGAACATACATTTCAGGTCTGCCAATATAAACACTTAATGAAGGAAATCTGCTGAAATGCCAGGCAAGACTTATGTGTGTTTTTTCCTACTTTCGGTGTACAAGATCAATGATGGCAATCAATCAACTACTTGGAAGGATTGATCTTTGTAATTGTGAAATTGAATAGTAAGCAAAATGAAGGCATGGAAGGCTAAAAATAAGGCTTCCCTTAAACTTTCAGAATTTAGGTCTTAAAACACAGCTTTTGTGTTGACAGATTCGCCAACTTTTCTTCACTTTCTTCACATTGAGGGACAGTGTTAGCCTTACTTACTTTGTGCTTAAAATATCTCAGCCTTTCTGAGTGCAGGGTTAACATCTCCATGTCAAAATTATAGCTGTTATGAGCCTCTCCAATGCTCTTTAAAGGAAATAAACACCTATACATCATACCTCCAATAAAAAAATGTATTGGTCTCTTAATCCATTGGGTTTGTTTGTTACAGGTTTATAATCTTTGCCAAGGCTTCCCTGGTGGCTCAGACAGTAAGGAGTCTGCCCAGAATGCAGGAGACCTGGATTCAATCTCTGGCTTGGGAAGATCCCCTGGAGAAGGAAATGACAAACCACTCCAGTAGTCTTGCCTGGAAAATCCCATGGATGGAGGACCCTGGTGGGCTACAGTTCATGAGGTCATAGAGTCAGACATGACTGAGCGATTAATACACACAATCTTTGTTAATCAGAGCAACTTTGTTTTGAAGAGTGACTATTTGTGCCTCCTCTGTGAAAAAGAAGTCAGTTGGAAATAAGCAGCAGAAATGATCGTTGGTTACTTTGGTTTCAAATGATCCAAGTTAAATGAACCCAAATGTTCTGCTCAGTTAGGCAGTATCCTGATAATCAGATTTAACTTTTATCAACTCAGAGGTCTTTGAAGTATTGTGCTTTTTACCCCCTGCCATGTTGTAGCATACGGACTTTTTTGTTTTTAGAGTTGGAGGCTTTCATATTACACACTAGGTTTGAACAATTATAAACATCAGGATTTAAAAAAAGGCCCTCATTTGTGTCTTTCAATTTAAGTTCATCATTCACTATTTCATTATCACTATGCTCTGTGCTTAAATAATAGAATGAGAAGCGTTATAAGAAAATATCTGAAGTGGAAGGCTGCATTCAAGCAAGAATCTCTTAAGCTGTTTTAATATGGGTATGTGTGTGTGTGTATGTGTCTGTGTGTTTCAATATATGTTGTTTTTCAATTCTTTTCCCTTATAGGTTATTATAAGATATGAAATACAGTTTCCTGTGCTATATAGTAGGTCCTTGTTGTTTATCTATTTTATATATAGTAGTGTGTATCTGTTAATCCTAAGCTTTCACTGAATTATTGAAATAACTTGTCCCTATCATCTATTGCTCTCCTACTCTTATGAAGAGCCTATTGATGGGCTGTCTACCATATGGAATGGTGTCCTACATGTATGAAGCACCCGTCTTGTAACTAATATGTACCAGATCATACAATAGGCTCTTTACATAATTCCGCTTTATAGGTAAGGACATCAAGATTAGAGAGATTAAGGAACTTGCTCAGATGCCATAGATTTCATGGGGCACGAAATTCAAGATAAGGTGTTTCCACTATTCTCTCCCAAGAGCTTATAATTTAATGAGGAAGACAAATAAGAAAATTATACTTCCTAATATCTGAACATTATATTCATCATTTGTAATATTATGATAAATTTATCCCACAAGTTTGTCATAAAGATTAAATAAAAATGTGTATGAAAAGGATGATTTATATTTGTTATGTATGTATATATAATCAGGCAGAGGATTTAAATGCCTTGTCTAATGTACAAATTCCTGATATAATTGGATTCTTCTTTCAAAATGATATATCTCTTTACTCACCATACTATTAATGAGCAAAGCAATGAATTTCTCCTATCCTTCCCTTTGAGGTGACTCATAAGGAACACTGAAGGCAGCTGTCTAATTCTTACTACTCAAAACATTTTGTACTAAGTTTAGCCACATAGTCTAGTATAATTATGGCAGTATGTAAGGTCCTATGTGAGACTGTAAGATTCCTGAAGCAGAAGCTAAGCCTTATCCTTCTGGCTGTTATAGTCCATTAATACAGGTTCTGAAACATTGAACAGGTGTGTGTCCAATATGTCAGTATCTCCCATGATGATTCACATGAATAGAATCAATCAAATTATAGCAACTATAAGTATTATTAAGGCAGAGAATTTCAGAAGAAGGAACACTAGGCAGGAGGGGACATATTCTAAGCTCTAGTCTAAATTTGTATCTCAACACAGCTGCTGACTTGCTGTGAGATCTTGCACAACTCACTGACACTTTCTTGAATTTATACCTTGTTGACCTATCAAATAAATATAAAACTATCTGCCTACCCATTTCAAATAAAGTTATAAATAATAATATTAAAGTGTTTTAGAGTTAGAAATGACTCATAATATTTCTTCCTTTCTAATACAACCCCATTTAATGCTGCCATCCAAAAATATTGAGTTGACAAAATAGACAAACTTATTAGCTATTGAACTAAGGTTTCCTGCTTCTCATCCCAGCCCTATGTTTACCATATTATCCCATCAGGAAAAAATTACATGTTAATGAGTACAATCTGATATACCTCATATTTGGAATATAGTCTAGAATTGACAAAACAATTGGATAATTTCCAATAACCCTCCAGGATAAACATCCTCATTCTGACATTTTATAGGAAAGAACATAGACTCAGGAAATTTACTGATAGAATGACTTAGCCAAAGTCACACCACTTGCAAGAGGCCAAGCCAGTACCTGGGCTCAGCATCCTGTCTTTACACTTTGTTCTACTTTGAACAGCTGTTGAAGTACTTGCTGAATACCATGGTTGTGTTATGTTCTAATTAAATGAGCTAATCTTTATATTGCTTCCAATAACATTTAATGGTTATATTTTCTTATTTTTTCTTTTATGGATCCTAATTTTCACTATTGAAAGTATTTTCATTACTTGTAAACCAGGAAATTAATCTATTTTTATCCTACTTAGAAAAATGCTGTACCCTTAGTGAAAGAGAGCACAGAGGATTCATAAACAGATAAAGTGGCTCAACTTTACCTTACATATTTTTGCCAAATTCATTCAGTGTAATATACAACATTTTATAATTCTAGACAGTTATGTATGTGCATGCATGCTAAGTCATTTCAGCTGTGTCCGACTCTTCATGACCCCATGGACTATAGGCCACCAGGCTCTTCTGTCCATGGGATTCTCCAGCCAAGAACACTGGAATGGGTTGTGATGCCCTCCTTCAGGGGATCTTCCCAACCCAGGGATTGAACCCTCATCTCTCATGTCTCCTGCATTGGTAGGTGGGTTCTTTACCACAAGCACCACCTGGGAAGCCCAGACAGTCGTATATTAGAAGGATATAATACTGCAAGTAAAATAGAAAGAAAATACTTAACCCACCTTAAGGTAGATAAAACTTGTGGATATCTCAGTAAAACTTTCTAAACTGAGTTAGACAAAAAGTAGAAGGCTTTTGAATTTTAAGTTACAAATTAGGTCTAGAAGGTGAAATCTGGTAGGTTGAAGTGAGTGAGTGAAAGTTGCTCAGTTGTGTCCAACTCTTTGCTACCCCATGGACTATGCAGTCCATGGCATTCTCTGGGCCAAAATACTGGAGGGGGTAGTCTTTCCCTTCTCCAGGGGATCGTCCCAACCCAGGAATCGAACCAGGGTCTCCTGCATTGCAGGCAGATTCTTTACCAACTCAGCTACCAGGGAAACCCAGGTTTAAGGAAAATTTGTCTCTTAGTGGCCAAGTTAATTGCATAAGGTAAATGGCTGTTCAGATACTTGGTAAAAGTGTGTAAGAATATTTGTTTATACACGTCAGTTATATACCAAGAAAACTACATGTGAACTCTGTTTTTCTAAAATAAACTCTGGTAAACAGAAATAACTTTTGTCAAGTTTCAGGCATACTTAGTGATATAGTGAATTTGCTCAGTCGTGTCTGACTCTTTGCGGCCCCATGGACTATAGCCCACCAGGTTCCTCTGTCCATGGGATACTTATGTAGCCTGTATTACCTTAAGACATACTAGGTCAATCAAGAAACAGGTGAGGTTTTCATAATATACAGAATCCTAGTATTTAGCAATACAAAAAGAAGAAGAAAAAAACAGCAATTAATATGGACAAAACATTATATTTTATTATAACCTAGAAAAAGATACTGGATATTGTGACCACTTAATGCTAACTTCCAACATACTGAAATTAATGATGTATACAGTTTCTCTGATAGATACAATAGTATTATAATTATTGTTGCTCTAATCAGAATTTCAAAATTAAACTATTTTGTATGATATTATTGCTTGATTATTTTCTCTCAGTGAGTGTTAATCTACATAATGAGGATGAGGCTCATTCAATCAGTTGAAGACCTTTAGAGAAATGGTTGAAGTTTCCTAAAGAAGAAGGAATTCTCAGGATTACAACATAGAAACTGCCTAAGTTTACAACATTCTGTCCTGGTGGAATTCAAACTTCATCTTGCCAACCTGATCTACAAATTTTGAATTTGTCAGTCCACACCATTACAGACATGAGATAATTCCTTAAAATGAACCTTTCTCTCTTTCTCACCTGCTATCTCATCTCCTCTCTCTCTCTCTCTCTCTCTCTCTATATATATATATATATATATATATATATATATACACACACATACACACACTACATACTGTATAGTGTATGCTATACTATAACACACTTATACAAAACCTATTTTGTCTCTCTGAAGTGACCTAACTAATACACTCTTCTACCCATATTTCCCCAAACTATGAATTTTTAACTTTTTAAACTATAAAGCACTCTAAATCCTTATGAAAGAAGGTGAATGACATATTAATAAGTAAAAATATAATAATGTAACACACATGAATATTTTAGGCACACCAAAATATGCCTGTCACAGAATTCCAAAAACAAAAATAATACCCAGGGCAAAATGTGTCTAGCAAATGTGGAATTCAAGCCTGAAACAATAAAATGGATAGGGTCCGAATAGGTAAAAAATAAAATAAGACAAACAGTGTTGCAAGTAAACAGAAAACAACATAGAATCAGGTTTGCTAGCATACTTAGCAAACATTCAGCAAGGCGAAAGTGAGCTACTCCATAGGAATTCATGATTTCTTTGGAGGGGGAGTTAAAGGAGATTAAATATTGTTAGTACTACATAATCATATTTCTTCAGTCAAAAATATTTCAAATTCACCCAGTGTTTGGTGCATACCCAGCAAGCATTTGCTGCCACTTCAATGGCACAGGTTGATTTCATTGTGCTACATGTGATTTCTGCTGAGGGTATAGGGCTGAAATCCAGCCTGTGTAAGCTGCCCAAGCTGGGCTGCAAGCCCTAGGATGGAACGGAACCCCTTCTAATTCCCCCCAAGTTTCTGAGGTGCCAGAGGTGACCCGGACACAAATATGCCCTCCAGATTATTTCTTCTCTTTTACTTCAAAAATGAATATCTCAGTTCCTAGTCTCTTCATCTGACTTTCTCGAAGTATGAAATAAATCTTATTTATGAGCTACATTGGCAATGCTGTTACAATGCTTAAGCTTTAACAAGTAAGGTCATCTTCTACTAAACATGCCCATATAGCGATTAGTAAGATGAGTGTCTCAGTCTGTTTGGGCTGCTATGACAAAATACCATGGGCTAAAAGGTGCAGGAGGGCCGAGAGGAGCTACTCCACCCACATTCAGGGTCAGGAGAGGCGGCTGTGAGGCTATACCCCTCCTACAAGGTAAGGAGCAGCAGCTGCACTTTGCTGGAGCAGCCATAAAGAGATACCCCACGTCCAAGGTAAGAGAAACCCAAGTAAGACGGTAGGTGTTGTGAGAGGCAACAGAGGGCAGACACACTGAAACCATACTCACAGAAACTAGTCAATATGATCACACTAGGACCACAGCCTTGTCTAACTCAATGAAACTAAGCCACGCCCATGGGGCCACCCAAGATGGATGGGTCATGGTGGAGAGGTCTGACAGAATGTGGTCCACTGGAGATGGGAATGGCAAACCACTTCAGTATTCTTGCCTTGAGAACCCCATGAACAGTATGAAAAGGAAACATGATAGGATACTGAAAGAGGAACTCCCCAAGTTGGTAGGTGCCCAATATGCTACTAGAGATCAATGGAGAAATAACTCCAGAAAGAATGAAAGCATGGAGCCAAAGCAAAATCAATACCCAGTTGTGGATGTCACTGGTGATAGAAGCAAGGTCTGATGTTGTAAAGAGCAATATTGCATAGGAACCTGGAATGTCAGGTCCATGAATCAAGGCAAATTAGAGTGGTCAAACAGGAGATGGCAAGAGTGAACATCAACATTATAGGAATCAACGAACTAAAATGGACTGGAAAGGGTGACTTTAACTCAGATGACCATTATATCTACTACTGTGGGCAGGAATCACTTAGAAGAAATGGAGTAGCCATCATGGTCAACAACAGAGTCCGAAATGCAGTACTTGGATGCAAACTCAAAAATGACAGAATGATCTCTGTTCGTTTCTAAGGCAAACCATTCAATATCACAGTAATCCAAGTCTATGCCCCAACCAGTAATGCTGAAGGAGCTGAGGTTCAACAGTTCTATGAAGACCTACAAGACCTTTTAAAACTAACACCCAAAAAAGATGTCCTTTTTATTATACGAGACTGGAATGCAAAAGTAGGAAGTCAAGAAACACCTGGGGTAACAGGCAAATTTGGCCTTGGAATATGGAATGAAGCAGGGCAAAGGTGAATAGAGTTTTGCCAAGAGAATGCACTGGTCATTGCAAACACCCTCTTCCAACAACACAAGAGAAGACTCTACACGTGGACATCACCAGATGGTCAACACCAAAATCAGATTGATTATATTCTTGGCAGGCAAAGATGGAGAAGCTCTATACAGTCAGCAAAAATAAGACTGGGAGCTGACTATGGCTCAGATCATGAACTCCTTATTGCCAAATTCAGACTTAAATTGAATAAAGTAGGTAAAACCACTAGATCATTCAGGTATGACCTAAATCAAATCCCTTATGATTATACAGTGGAAGTGAGAAATAGATTTAAGGGACTAGATCTGATAGAGTGTCTGATGAATTATGGAATGAGGTTTGTGACATTGTACAGGAGACAGGGATTAAGACCATCTCCATGGAAAAGAAGTGCAAAAAAGCAAAATGGCTGTCTGGGAAGGCCTTACAAATAGCTGTGAAAAGAAGAGAAGTGAAAAGCAAAGGAGAAAAGGAAAGATATAAGCATCTGAATGGAGAGATCCAAAGAGTAGCAAGGAGACATAAGAAAGCCTTCCTCAGCGACCAATGCAAAGAAATAGAGGAAAACAACAGAATGGGAAAGACTAGCAATCTCTTCAAGAAAATTAGAGATACCAAGGGAACATTTCATGCAAAGATGGGTCTGATAAAGGACAAAAATTGTATGGACCTAACAGAAGCAGAAGATATTAAGAAGAGGTGGCAAGAATACACAGAAGAACTGTACAAAAAAGATCTTCATGACTCAGGTAATCATGATGGTGTGATCATTGACCTAGAGCCAGACATCTTGGAATGTGAAGTCAAGTGGGCCTTCGAAAGCATCACTACGAACAAAGCTAGTGGAGGTGATGGAATGCCAGTTGAGCTATTTCAAATCCTGAAAGATGATGCTGTGAAAGTGCTGCATTCAATATGCCAGCACATTTGGAAAACTCAGCAGTGGCCACAGGACTGGAAAATGTCAGTTTTCATTCCAATCCCAAAGAAAGTCAATGCCAAAGAATGCTCCAACTCCTGCACAATTGCAGTCATCTCACAGGCTAGTAAAGTAATGCTCAAAATTCTCCAAGCCAGCCTTCAGCAATATATGAACCATGAACTTCCTGATGTTCAAGCTGGTTTTAGAAAAGGCAGAGGAATCAGAGATCAAATTGCCAACATCCTCTGGGTCATCGAGAAAGCAATAAAGTTCCAGAAAAACATCTATTTCTGCTTTATTGACTATGCCAAAGCCTTTGACTGTGTGGATTACAATCAACTGTGGAAAATTCTGAAAGAGATGGGAATACCAGACCACTTGACTGGCCTCTAGAGAAACCTATATGCAGGTCATGAAGCAACAGTTAGAACTGGACATTGAACAACAGACTGGTTCCAAATAGGAAAAGGAGTATGTCAAGGCCGTATATTGTCACCGTGCTTATTTAACTTATATGCAGAGTACATCATGAGAAATGCTGGGCTGGAAGAAGCACAAGCTGGAATCAAGATTGCCGGGAAAAATATCAATAACCTCAGATATGCAGATGACACCACCCTTATGGCAGAAAGTTGAAGAGGTACTAAAAAGCCTCTTGATGAAAGTGAAAGAGGAGAGTGAAAAAGTTGGCTTAAAGTTCAACATTCAGAAAATGAAGATCATGGCATCCAGTCCCATCACTTCATGGGAAATAGATATGAAACAGTGGAAACAGTGTCAGACTTTATTTTTTTGAGGGGCTCCAAAATCACTGCAGATGGTGATTGCAGCCATGAAATTAAAAGATGCGTACTCCTTAGAAAGTAAGTTATGACCAACCTAGATAGCATATTCAAAAGCAGAGACATTACTTTGCCAATAAAGGTCCATCTAGTCAAGGCTATGGTTTTTCCAGTGGTCATGTATGCATGTGAGAGTTGGACTGTGAAGAAATCTGAGCGCCGAAGAATTGATGCTTTTGAACTGTGGTGTTGGAGAAGACTCTTGAGAATCCCTTGAACTGCAAGGAGATCCAACCAGTCCATTCTAAAGGGGATCAGTCCTGGTTGTTCATTGGAAGGACTGGTGCTAAAGCTGAAACTCCAGTACTTTGGCCACCTCATGCAAAGAGTTGACTCATTGGAAAAGACTCTGATGCTGGGACGGATTGGTGGCAGGAGGAGAAGTGGACAACAGAGAATGACATGGCTGGATGGACATGCGTCTGAGTGAACTCTGGGAGTTGATGATGGACAGGGAGGCCTGGTGTGCTGCAATTCATAAGGTCACAAACAGTCAGACATGACTGAGCAATTGAACTGAACTGAATTGAAAAGGCTTATAAATTTTAACTCTAACAGTTCTAGAGGCTTGCAGTACAGATTAGGGCCCTCTTCCCAGTTACAAATTTCTCCTTGTGTCTTCACATGGCAGAAGAAGTGAGCTGGTTCTCTGGGGTCTAAAAGTAAAATAAAAATAAAGGTGCTTCCCCAAAGCCCCACCTCCTGTACCATCACATTAGGCCATCAGGATTTTAACGTATGAATTTCAGTGAGATACAACATTCAAAACGTAGCAATAGGTAAATTTGTTCCATGTTACTACTGTGTGGTTTAGATTAACTAACTTTTCTACTTTTTTAGTACTCTTTATCTCTTATTCCTATACCCCTTTAAAGAAGGAAAGACTCAGTTCCTGTACTTCATATAAGCTTAAGGAAGAACCAAAAACTAAACAAAACTCTTTCTTGTTCTTTTAAAAACTCTTTTTCTTTATAATTGAAATTATTCTCACTCAAGGTCATTAGCTACAACCAAATCACATTACCCTCAAACTTTTGAAATAATCTTACAGTATTTCATAATACTTGGAAATCAAGAGTGTATTTCTCACCAAGTGAGGTTAAATTAGTAAGGGGAATGGCATTTGCCAAGTGCCTAAAATATGAAGATCAGTATATTTTAAGTTGCTGAAAACACATCAAAATTATTGTTACATTTAATACACACAGTCACTTATTTTAGCTGAAGTTTTAAAAAGCTTGCTGCCTAAACTTAATACTTCAATTCAATTTACCAATATATTTTGGGTGATTACTGTGTACCATACTCCATAGTAAAACTGAGGCACTCCTATAAAAAAATGCTTTGAACAGAAGCAGCAATGAATACAAAGTCATGCAATCCTGACTTGGTGTAGGCTGTACTTTGGATGCCATACTCTCCATCATAGGCACTTCTGAGCAGCATGCACCTTTCCATTCTTCTTAGTAATAGGATGCACACATAGGTCAAAATGGAATCCCAGAATCTTTCAGAGAGATGTGTTTTGTTTATTCACTTAAAATGCATGACCACATACCTTCCACGGTATATTTACCTGGTTTTTGAAATGACATAAATGTAAATCTGAGGTGTAAAGGATTCCCCCCAAATGCAATCTGTTTTGAGGTAAAACTTTGTTACTAACCACATTTTCCCTATGATATATTTCTTCAAAGTAAAAACTGCTGCTGCTGCTAAGTCACTTCAGTCGTGTCCGACTCTGTGCGACCCCATAGACGGTAGCCCACCAGGCTCCCCGTCCCTGGGATTCTCCAGGCAAGAGCACTGGAGTGGGTTGCCATTTCCTTCTCCGATGCATGAAAGTGAAAAGTGAAAGTGAAGTCGCTCAGTCGTGTCCAACCCTCAGCGACCCCATGGATTGCAGCCTACCAGGCTGCTCCACCCATGGGATTTTCCAGGCAGGAATACTGGAGTGGGGTGCCATTCTAATTTTTATCTAATATATATATGCATATGTACATATATGTGTAAGTTATTTGATAACTGATTATGTCATCATCATTTTTATTACTTAGTGATATGAAATGTTGAAAAAGGTCCTACAAGTGATTTCCAAGATGGGTAGCTTTTAAGGTTTAAGTTAGTTATGTGAACTTCCAAATTTATATTCTTATAAGAATTTTTAAAGTCAATGGAAGAATAGCTATTCTGTACTGTGAGAAGAGTGATAAGAAAAGCATAAGGGGATTAACTGTAATGACCTTAAAATTGAAAAGAGAGTGAGTAACACAGAAAAAGGTGGTAAAATTTAAAAAAAAAAGTTTAATAGAGACCAGGAAGCTAAAAATAATTCAGCTCTTAATCTATCATCTATTTTTATTACATCTGAACCCTGTAAAGCAGCCAGTTCCTTACACAGATGCGTGCATGTGCACACACACACACGCAAGCACAGGCACACACCCAATTTATTATTTATGTTCACACATGTGCCAGATGTTGCAGGCTACAGAAGATTCTAAATAATTTGCCTCATGGAAACAGAAGGCCATTTTTGACATATGTTTTGAACAAAGCTACACATATCTTGTTACTCATATTTCTTCCACACACCTAAAACTCTATTGCCCATGAAGTAAAGTTCAAAGCTCTAGGTCATTTGCCATTTGGCACTTATTTACCTCTCAGCTTCATTTCTAAATTATTTTTTCTTCCTTCACTAAGCAGAGGTTCTATACTCCAGGTAGAAATAATATCTCACTAAGTTATTATTCTAAGGATTAAATAAGACTACATATATAAAGATATATACATATACACCAGTGCAGTGTATATAGTAAGAAAATCAAGATATTTACTAGTATCAATGACAATACCTCCATGTAATATTGTTTTCACATTCCAAGAACTATGATCATGATTCTATGTGCATGGTTAACTGGTGTGGTTCCCTGAGGTTGAAATATGAAATGAAGTAACCCTGTTAGATCACAAGTGACAAAAGTATCTTACATAAACCTTACATAAATTACACACATTAAATACAGTCATGTGATATATGTATGTGTATAGGTCAGCTTTATTTCTGTTTTATTCAGCTTTATTTCTGCTTTATTGACTATGCCAGAGCCTTTGACTGTGTGGATCACAATAAACTCTGGAAAATTCTTCAAGAGATGGGAATACCAGACCACCTGACTGGCCTCTTTGAGAAATCTGTATGCAGGTCAGGAAGCAACAGTTAGACCTGGACATGAAACAACAGACTGGTTCCATGAAAAGGAGTATGTCACCCTGCTTATTTAACTTATATGCAGAGTACATCATGAGAAATGCTGGACTGGAAGAAGCACAAGCTGGAATCAAGATTGCTGGGAGAAATAGCAATAATATGCAAATGACACCACCCTTATGGCAGAAAATGAAGAAGACTTAAAGAGCCTCTTGATGAAAGTGAAAGAGGAGAGTGAGAAAGTTGGCTTAAAGCTCAACATTCAGAAAACTATGATCATGGCATCCAGTCCCATCACTTCATGGGAAATAGATGGGGAAACAGTGGAAACAGTGGCAGACTTTATTTTTGGGGGCTCCAAAATCACTGCAGATGGTGATTGCAGCCATGAAATTAAAAGACGCTTGCTCCTTGAAAGGAAAGTTAGGACCAAACTAGACAGCATATTAAAAAGCAGAGACATAACTTTGCCAACAAAGTTCCATCTAGTCAAGGCTATGGTTTTTCCAGTAGTCATGTATGGCTGTGAGAGTTGGACTATAAAGAAGACAGCTGAGCACTGAAGAATTGATGCTTTTGAACTGTGGTGTTGAAGACTCTTGAGAATCCCTTGGACGGCAATGAGATCCAACCAGTCCATCTTAAAGGAGATAGTCCTGAGTGTTCATTGGAAGGACTGATGTTGAAGCTGAAGCTCCAATACTTTGGCCACCTGATGTGAAGAGCTGACTCGTTTGAAAAGACCCTGATGCTGGGAAAGATTGAAGGTGGGAGGAGAAAAGGACAACAGAGGATGAGATGGTTGGATAGCATCACCAAGTCGATGGACATGAGTTTGAGTAAACTCTGGGGGTTGGTGATGGACAGGGAGGACTGGCATGCTGCAGTCCATGGGGTCACAAAGAGTCGTACACGATTGAGTGACTGGACTGGACTGAACTGAACTGAACTGATACCTCAGCAGTAGAGAACCCATCTGCCAATGCAGGAAACATGGGTTTGATTCTTGGGTCAGAAAGATCCCCTGAAGATGGAAATGGCAACCCACTCCAGTATTCTTCCCTGGGAAATCCCATGGACAGAGGAGTCTGGCAGGCAACAGTCTATGAGTTGGAGTCAGACATGACTTAACAACTAAACAACAATGACAACAATATATGTAAACAACAACCATATATATATATATATATATATATATATATATATATATAATGTTATTTTGATCCTGTTTCCAGGCCCTGGCTACATACCTGTCAGTTCCCTTCTTGAATAGCTGATTAAGTACACTTCCCAATCTCTTCCATTAACAGACTTTTATACCCTGGGTTATGATGTTCCAGCTCTAATTGCCCCAGGGTCAGGGTATCACACAACTATAACGTTCCTGCTCCTGCTGACAAAATTCAAATTAGCCAACCTTCAGGAAGTCTGATAAACTTAGCCTACACCACCCCATTTGAAAAACCTAAGTTGCCCCATTCCAGCTTGCTAAGTTCCAGCTTGCTGTTGTAACCCCTGCGTGATTCTGCTTAGCAGCCTTCTCTCTTTCAAATCTGTAAGTAGCAGAGTCTGCCTTTCATTTGCCCAGTGTCAAGGTGTTGTATCCCAGCATAAAAAAAAAATCCTAAATCTTATCAACTTATCTAGTATTTTCAATTGATAAAAATAAATCAATAAAGAAATTCATAATAAAGAAGAAAATAAAAGAAAGAGACAAGGAAAGAAAAATAACATTGAAAGAAAGGAGAAGAAAAGATTAAAGTTATTAAAACAGGCTTTTCATTTATATAAAACCTTGGTACATTTTACCTCTACAGATATTTAGTTATGTTTCATAAGTATCAGTGATGACTTTGGTTCAAAAATCCTAACAGAAACCAGGCATCAAAAATTTTTCTGAGTTAATTAATTCAATCTTCATTACTCAGTCTTCTTATGACCCACATATATTTAAATAATGGTGTAGTCTATGATTAGCTGTACAAAATAAACATATAGTTTCTGCTTGGGAAAAGGATTTATTTGGTATTTAAATTTTTCACTATTGAGAACATATCCAAGATCAGATCAGATCAGGTCAGTCACTCAGTCAAGGTGGTATTCAAATAAAGGAGACATAACCAAAGACAGCCTAAGGAATCATGCCACTGTTTATTGCTTCCTTTATTTTTTACAAGAAGGAAAATTCTGATATAAACCTTTATTGCAATAGCTATTTCAGGGGACATTGTGTTAACCTTATATATCTCAGACTTTAAGCTCTTTCATAAAGTAAGGTCTATAAAGTCAAGATCTTTGAACAATCCTGATGCATCGTGAGTGACAGTGAATATATGTTGAATGAATGAATGAATCACAGATGTTAGCTTCATTCACTTTGTATGATAACCTGATGAATTAGAAAACTTTGAGAATATAGTATAGATAGTTATTTTTTAAAACTGGATGTAGAATTAAAGATTATTGATTCCCAGTAGGAAACAGGCAATGAATCAGCATAATTAATAAACAAACTTAATAGGGACCCATCTTCCCTCGCTGGGAACCATGGAAACCACTAGGTACAAAAAACAAAATTAATGCCTTTCAGAAGTCTCTTCTAAAGCAAATTAGGAATCTGGTGATGTGAACTGTGAAATAAGCATCACTGCAATACCTTGCATTTATGTAAATAAGCATTTTGGAGACAACTCCATTGTTTCTCCAATTAGTAAAGAGATTCCTGGGACAACAGGTTGAAATAGGCTCATTTATTGCTACAGAAACTTTCTTCATTCTGTTTCTATAGACTCTTTAATTTATATTTTGATTTTTTCCTCAATTGGCTTTCACACAATGTAGAAGATAGCATTCTGGGTTTTTGTGGGGAAAGTGTCAAGATCAAAAGAACATGGTCAAACGACAAGGAGTGTTCACAGGAAATAGCCCTATTGAGGTCTTTCACTGTTACAGAACCATCTACAGACCATGTTCTTTTCATCAGACATTTAATATATTCTTGAAAGTTTTTCATGGCTGCAATCATCTGCAGTGATTTTGGACCCCAAAGAATAAAGTCTGACACTTTTCCCCACTGTTTCCCCATTTTTTACCATGAAATGATGGGACCAGATTCCATGATCTTAGTTTTCTGAATGTTGACCTTTAAGCCAACATTTTCACTCTCCTCTTTCACTTTCATCAAGAGGCTTTTTAGTTCCTCTTCACTTTCTGCCATAAGGGTGGTGTCATCTGCATATCTGAGGTTATTGATATTTCTCCTGGCAATCTTGATTCCAGCTTGTGCTTCTTCCAGCCCAGCATTTCTCATGATGTACTCTGCATATAAGTTAAATAAGTAGGGTGACAATATACAGCCTTGACATACTCCTTTTTCTATTTGGAACCAGTCTGTTGTTCCATGTCCAGTTCTAACTGTTGCTTCCTGACCTGCATATAGGTTTCTCAAGAGGCCAGTCAGGTGGTCTGGTATTCCCATCTCTTTCAGAATTTTCCACAATTGATTGTGATCCACACAGTCAAAGGCTTTGGCATAGTCAATAAAGCAGAAATAGATGTTTTTCTGGAACTCTCTTGCTTTTTCGATGATCCAGCGGATGTTGGCAATTTGATCTTTGGTTCCTCTGCCTTTCCTAAAACCAGCTTGAACATCTGGAAGTTCACGGTTCACAAATTGCTGAAGCCTGGCTTGGGGAATTTTGAGCATTACTTTACTAGCGTGTGAGATGAGTGCAATATTTCTGTAGTTTGAACATTCTTTGGCTTTGCCTTTCTTTGGGCTGCAAGGAGATCCAACCAGTCCATTATAAAGGAGATCAGTCCTGGGTGTTCTTTGGAAGGACCGATGCTAAAGCTAAAGCTCCAATACTTTGGCCACCTCATGAGAAGAGTTGACTCATTGGAAAAGACTCTGATGCTGGGAGGGATTGGGGGCAGGAGGAGAAGGGGACGACTGAGGATGAGATAGCTGGATGGCATCACTGACTCAATGGACGTGAGTCTGAGTGAACTCCGGGAGTTGGTGATGGACAGGGAGGCCTGGCGTGGTGCAATTCATGGGGTCACAAAGATTTGGGCCTGACTGAGTGACTGAACTGAACTGAAAGCTTTTACCTCCCTTTTCTATGCCCAACCAAATACATCAATAATATGGCAAATCTTTTATTTCTACAAAATTGATAAGCACATGCTAATGAAATGCTTCATTGCAATGGGTTGTTGCACTAGCCTAAGTGGTCTCTTCTCTCAGTCCTACTGCAGTCAATCTTGCACAGTGTTTCTCTTGTCAGATTAATTTTCCTAAATTATTATCTTCGTCATATCCTTTTCTTACTAAATTGTGTTTCTGTGACTCCCATTTTCAAAAGATCAAATTCTAAACTCCTTTCTTGACAGTGGGAAAGCCTGATATACCCTTAATTCTTTAACCACTTGTGGATAATGCTACCAAGTCTTAGCAATGTCCTGTCTTGCACCCCTCTACCTGATTCTTGCCTGGCTCCTAGACTCAGTTCAATTCTCTCTTCTTACATGGAATCTTCCCATTCCAATTCAGCTTCCCATGACCACTCTCTTTATTATGAAATTAAGGCTTATTTCAATATTGTACTATGTATTTGATCATTGTACTGTCTTTATTTCTGGTTTAATTTATTTCTGGCTCTATGTTTTGTCCCCTTATCATAGCCATTCCCTCTATACTTCTTTATTTATGCCCTCTGATTGAAACTGTCAACTGCAAATTGGTACTTGCCATCTACTAATCCTTTTACAACCTAGAAGGATTAAATCCTGTGCTTCAGCAGTTGCTGAATTTCAACACCCCCTGAACAGAGTTCAAGATAGAGAGCAGAAATGAGACACTCTGTGCTCTGGGAAAAGCTAGCAGAATAGGTCTTCATGTAGTTAGATATTTTCAGGAGCCTCTTTTATGAGTCCAATTTTTGTATCTGTTCATATCTAGAAAAGGACTAAAATCCTTCATGGTGATGGCTGTTCCTCACGACTGAAGAAACTTCATGAGACTAGCAGAAAACTGGAAAAAAATATGTGCTTGATTGAATGTATTCCTCCTTCACCAAAATTACATATATACTGATCTCACCCCCCACCCCCACATCTCTTTGGAGCAGTTTATCAGAGCTATCTGAGATGTCTCATGGGCTACAACCTTCATTTTGCCCCAAATAAAACTTAACTCACAACTCTCACTCTGTGTATTTTTTAAGCCTACAGAATCAAGTGGAACAACATACAACCTCCCCACCAAGTATAAAAGCCCCTCCATATTCCCTGCCTCTTATTTGTAGAAAAGCTGAAATCTCCCTGTCCTCCCTGAATCACAAAAGAACTAGGTTCAAGCAGCTAATTATTACGACAATAGAGTCACAGACTCACTATCTGATACATATTCCTGAGCTGTTTTGGAGATTTTATAACTGCTTCTATAGGGGAAAAGCTAACTGCATGATGACCAGATTCAGCCATGACTTAAGCTACTCCAACTTGAACGGTACTGAAACCTATGGCTAGCACAGTTCCAAGAACTGGCCTGAAGAGAATGGAGTTAATGCTATTGCTCATAATAATCAGTCTTTATTAGTATCAAAATAATAGTAGTTTTCTCTGTCTGGAAATGTAAGTGGAAAACTAAAATTGTCAGCAAAGAGATGCATTAAGCCTATGTCCATATCTTTCACTCTAAAACCTTGATGCCCTTTCTCAGCATGAAGAAGTTACAGAAGATGGATCTTTGTCCCTAATCACATAGGAATGGAATGATATCTGATGGAGTGTGTGTGGCGGGGGCGGGGGCGGGGGGGTGGACTTGTAAGCAGCTCTTTGCAGGAAACCTCTTTTCTTGTCAAAACTGTATCATAACTAACCTTGAACCAGGTACCCTCATGCTGCTCTGCTCACTTCTGGCCCAAGCACACTTTTCAAATCTTTTGGTGACACAACATCTTGTCTAACCTGTAGGCTCTTTCCCATGGACAAAGAAGGAAAAAATGAGGAATGAGTAATTAACAGATGACAAGACCTCTTCCCCATCTTACCCTTCAGTAGTCTCACAGACAAACTGTGTGAACAAACTGTGAACAAGACTACATCAAAGAAAGATCACAGCACGTCGACAAGCCTGCACACAATGGGGGATGTTTCATGACTCTGACCCTTCACTTCAATGATTAACTGAGATTACTTCCCTTTTCCCTTTAAAAGCTTTCATGGCCAATCAGAATCTTTGGAGATAGTTTTGGATGACACTGTGTCCACCAGCTCCCATATTGCCACCATTCTGATTTAAGGCAACTTTTTTTCCTACCAACATTTGTCTTTTACTTGGTATTGATTTTTGAGAGGTGAGTAGCCAGACCTAAGTTTGATAGCATGATAACCATTCGGCCTCATTTATGCCATTACTTTCATTCCAATAATTCATTAGCCTAAAAAGGTCCTCAAATGCAGTCATCCATTATCTACTCTCTCCCACATTTCTTTTATTGACTCTTTGTTTGCTATAACAACTTCCTTGTGTAGGCCTTTAAATCTTTTCCTGTCACATTTTTTTTCCTTGACTGATACAACCCAAGTAATAGTTAAGAAAACAATTTGTCTGCTCTGTATCTGTATTCTGCTCCATGCCAATATTCAAATAAACAAAAAATTTAGAAAATAAAATTACAAAAACTATGCTGATTTTAAAAGGTGATCTCAAATCTCAAATGTAATTCACATAGACTATACCTAACCATGGGCACCAGACTTCCCTGGTGGCTCAGACAGTAAAGAATCTGCCTGCAATGAGGGAGACCTGGGTTTCGATCCCTGGAAGAGCCCCTGGAGCAGAGTATGGCAAGCCACTCCAGTATTCTTGCCTGGAGAATCCCCATGGACAGAGGAGCCTGGTGGGCTACAGTCAATTGAATTGCAGAGTCAAACACGACTGAGCGACTAACCACAACCTTGGGCACCAACCATTTCTCCTATATCTCAACCATATATTCTAGTCTTTTTTTCAAGAGCTATGTCTTTCTCCTCCTGTTAAATCTGGTCTTATGTTGGACATATGGTCTTATGCTAGACTTAAATAGTAATGTGGTAGAAGTGACTCTATGACAATTTATGGTCCACCTTATAAAAGTCTCTAAGGATGCTAAAGAAGCACAGTAGGGTACAAGTATCCACTGTAGCCTGTAGGATTAGGGAAAGTTCCTTGAAAAGGAGGATTTCATCTAAGGTCAAAATTAACTTGTGAGTTAAATTAGATTTAGGTAGTGAGGATGGTAATACTCGTAGAAACTAATATGTCCATTTCTAACAGAATAATATCAATCAACATTATAGATTTTAAAAAAAACTATCAAATATAGTACTACTACCTTCCTAGATGAGTTCCTAGATGAGGACTTACAGACCAGGTTAAAGTATCTTCATTTTGATAACTATAACATAGGTTTGAGCCATCCTAAAAAATTAAAAATAAAAAATAGGAACCTGACTTCTAAATACCTGAGAAAGAGCATTAACTAATAAAATTTTCCCTTGTGTAAAGTAAGAGCTGTAATCAAAAATAAAACTCCACTTCTAATTTAGGATGCCCATATTTAGCTCTGTATAGTTGTTTTTCCATCTCTAGTTTGCTTAGATGTTCATAAGTAATGAAAACAAGACTTAATACTCATTTGACAATGAAGAACAAATCATGATTAGGCAATAATAATTAATATGGATATTTATCATTAAAAACTAGACAGGTGTTATATTGAAAAGAATCCCCAAGAAAAAAAAAGGCAGAAAGTTAAAGTGGTTGTTTGAGGAGGCCTTACAGATAGCTGAGAAAAGAAGAGAAGCTAAAGGCAAAGGAGACATGGAAAGATATACCCATCTGAATGCATAGTTTGAAAGAATAGCAAGGAGAAATAAGAAAGCCTTCCTATGTGAACAAAGCAAAGAAATAGAGGAAAAGAATAGAATGGGAAAAACTAGAGATCTCTTCAAGAAAATTAGAGATACAAAAGGAGCATTTCATGCAAAGATGGACACAATAAAGAGCAGAAATGGTATGGACCTAACAGAAGTAGAAGATATTAAGAAGAGGTTGCAAGAATACACAGAAGACTATACAGACCCGGATAACCATGATGGTGTGATCACTCACCTGGCGCCAGATATTCTGGAGTGCAAAGTCAAGTGAGCCTAAGGAAGCATCCCTAGGAACCAAGCTAGTGGAGATGATGGAATTCAAGTTGACCTATTTCAAATCCTAAACGATGCTCTGCTAAAGTGCTGCACTCAATATGCCAGCAAGTTTGGAAAACTCTACAGTGGCCACAGGACTGGAAAAGGTCAGCTTTCATTTCAGTCCCTAGGGACAATGCCAAAGAATGCTCAAACTACTGCACAATTGCACTCATTTCACATGCCAGCAAGGTAATGTCCAAAATTCTTCAAGCTAGGATTGAACAGTATGCAGACAAAGAACTTCCAAATGTAGAAGCTTGATTTAGAAAAGGCAGAGGAACCAGAGATCGATTAAATTGCCATCACTCATTGGATCATAAGAAAAGCAAGAGAATTCTAGAAAAACATCTATTTCTGTTTCATTCAGTTCAGTTCAGTTCAGTTGCTCAGTCGTGTCCGACTCTGCTACCCCATGAATCGCAGCACGCCAGGCCTCCCTGTCCATCACCAACTCTTGGAGTTCACTCAGACTCACATCCACTGAGTCAGTGATGCCATCCAGCCATCTCATCCTCTGTCATCCCCTTTTCCTCTTGCCCCCAATCCCTCCCAGCATCAGAGTCTTTTCCAATGAGTCAACTCTTCACGTGAGGTGGCCAGAGTACTGGAGTTTCAACTTTAGCATCATTCCTTCCAAACAACACCCAGGACTGATCTCCTTCAGAATGGACTGGTCGGATCTCCTTGCAGTCCAAGGGACTCTCAAGAGTCTTCTCCAATACCACAGTTCAAAAGCATCAATTCTTCGGCACTCAGCTTTCTTCACAGTCCAACTCTCACATCCATACATGACCACTGGAAAAACCATAGCCTTGACTAGATGGACGTTTGTTGGCAAAGTAATGTCTCTGCTTTTGAATATGCTATCTAGGTTGGTCATAAATTTTCTTCCAAGGAGTAAGCGTCTTTTAATTTCATGGCTGCAGTCACCATGTGCAGTGATTTTGGAGCCCAAAAAAATAAAGTCTGACACTGTTTCCCCATCTATTTCCCATGAAGTGATGGGACCAGATGCCATGATCTTTGTTTTCTGAATGTTGAGTTTTAAGCCAACTTTTTCACTCTCCTCTTTCACCTTCATCAAGAGGCTTTTTAGTTCCTCTTTACTTTCTGCTTCATTAACTACACTAAAGCCTTTGATTGTGTAGGTCACAATAAACTGCTGAAAACTCTTAAAGAGATAGGAATGCCAGACCACCTTATCTGCCTCCTGAGAAACCTACATGCAGGTCAAGAGACAACAGTTAGAACTGGACATGGAACAATGGACTGGTTAAACATTGGGAAAGGAGTACATCAAGACTGTATGTTGTCACCCTGTTCAGTTAATTTATATGCAGAGTACATCAAGCAAAATGCCAGGATGGGTAAAGCACAAGCTCAAATCAAGATTGTTGGGAAAAATATCAATAATCTCAGATATGCAGTTGACACCACCCTATGGCAGAAAGTGAAGAGGAACTAAAGACCCTCTCAATGAAGATGAAAGAGAAGAGTTGAAAAAGCTGGCCTAAAACTGAACATTCAAAAAATGTAGATCATGGCATGCAGTCCCATCATTTCATGGCAAATAGATGGAGAAACAATGGAAATAGTGAAAGACTTTATTTTCTTCAGCTCCAAAGTCACTGTGGATGGTGACTGCAGCCAGGAAATTAAAAGATGCTTGCTCCTTAGAAGAAAAGTTATGACAAGCCCAGACAGTGCATTAAAAAGCAGAGACATTACTTTGCCAACAAAAGTTCGTATAGTCAAAACTATGGTTTTTCCTGTCGTCATGTATTGATGAGAGAGTTAGAGTCAAAGAATTGATGTTTTCAAACTGTGGTGTTGGAAAATACTCTTGAGAGTTCCTTGGACTGCAAGCAGATGAAGTCAGTCGACCCTAAAGGAAATCAACCCTTGGTATTCATTGGGAGGACTGATGCTGAAGCTCCAATATTTTGGTCATTTAATGTGAAGAGCCGATTAATTAGAAAAGACCCTGATGCTGGTAAAGATTTAAGGCAGGAGGAGAAGGGGATGACAGAGAATGAGATGGCTGGATGGCATCACTGACTCAATGGACATGAGTTTGGGCAAACTTGGGGATATGGTGAAGGACAGGGAAGCCTGCGTGCTACAGTCCACGAGTTGCAAAGAGTTGGACATGACTAACCCACTAAACAACAATAAATATCAGAGAGGTACTGGAGATCTCAATACCCTAGACATAAACATAAATTTGGTTCTACATTTTACAAATAATCATGTGAATATTTTTGGAAATGTCTCTCTAGTTGAATAGGAGACATATCCTAAGAGGCATGAAAAAGTTTTCTGCTTTGGGGTTTTGTATTACTGAAGAAAAAGGGGAAAACAGAGAGTGGCAAGCTGAAGTTATAGGCCATGATCAGATCATGGGTGGCCCTCATCCAATGTAGGCCTTAACAGACTGTTATTTAGGGAATGAATATAGAATCATTTGTGTCTTTCCCTTGTACAACAAAACCAGTCAAGTAAAACAATGCTTGCATTTAAGGTTAAATATTGTTACTTTGCACATCCTATCTTCTGGAGAACATATGCTTTCTCTCCTGAAATCAGAAGTCAATTCAACCAGAAGTCTGTCTGCTCTGAGGAAGAGAACACAACAGTTACCTAATATTTTTCATCCTTCTCTTTAATTAACAGTTACTGTGGCTCCAAGCCAGCCCTTGGATGGTAGATGTGTGTTAGGTGTAAGGGGAACATGGAAACAAGGCAGGATCTTAGTTCTCTAGTTTCTAAAAACTTAAGCAAAGAGGTATGCAGACAGATCTATTACTTCCACACAATGTGGTAAATGTTAGCTTAGTGGTTTACATCAAATTTCCTTTCCTGCCCAATCACAATGCCCTCTCCTATCAATTTACAGTAGCTAGAATTAGTCTAACCCTCATTAACACCCACATGAACATTTATGTATTATTTGTTATATACGAAAGGATAAATATATATAAACAAATACATATATATATATATATACACACATACACACACATATATTATATAAAGCTGTGAAATTATCTATCTACTGCAGTGGAGGCTGTTAGAGGAGCAGGAACATGTCTTATTCACAACTGAATCTCCCTTGTTTAGCTCACTGGATGAGGTGCTCCAAACAATGTTGAAATCATCCTACTAAAGATCCAGGTGGTTTGGCTCAAGAACCCATGCTCTTTAGATGAAAAGTAATGTTGCTCCTTAAGGCATGACACCTGGATGCCACTTAGCTGTATCCTCCAGTTACCAGTTTACTTTCAACTCCCATGTATTCTGACCTTGTTTCCTTCTCTTCTCTCCAGCCTGATGTAGGCCTTGATTACTGACTCCTTTCCAACTCCTCAGACATCAAGTTTTTTTGGTCCCTGCATTGTTTTATATCCAAGACAAAGTGTATCCACTCTTTTCTCAGTGCCCAATTGTCATCAATCACCCTTTTTCAGTGTCAACTGTCTTCTCCATCCCTCTGGGGTCATGATTTGAAGAGCTCAAGCCACCTATAGAGCTTCTTTTCCTGACGCTTTTGCTGTGCATCATTATGAGGCTGCTATTGAAGGGGGAAAAGCCCTGCAAGAACCAGTTAACATCTATTTCTTTAAAAAACAAAACCCACCTGATTTCTATAAGATAGACCTTGATAAATTAAGGGACATCAATTAGATTTCGGTACTATAATTGATAACTATGAAAACAAAACAAAAAACTGTGCAATTGTCTACACCACTGGTTTAGTGACCTTCTTGAATCATGCAGAACTCTCCCAAGTACCAAAGTCCCCTCCATGTCCCCTGCCTTTTGTTGTATAAAAGCTGAAGTCTCTGAGGCCTTCCTTCAGTCACAAAAGAGCAGCTGCTGCTGCTTCTGCTGCTAAGTCACTTCAGTCCTGTCCGACTCTGTGCGACCCCATAGACGGCAGCCATCAGGCTCCCCCGTCCCTGGGATTCTCCAGGCAAGAACACTGGAGTGGGTTGCCATTTCCTTCTCCAATGCATGAAAGTGAAAAGTGAAAGTGAAGTCGTTCAGTCGTATCCGACTCTTTGCAACCCCATGGACTGCAGCTTACCAGGCTCCTCCATCCATGGGATTTTCCAGGCAAAGTACTGGAGTGGGATGCCATTGCCTTCTCCACAAAAGAGCAGCATCAAACAGTTAATATTTAGGATAATAGAGTTACAGAGTCTTTCAGTGTCTGATGCATTATTCTTGAGTTGTTTTGCAGATACTGTAACTACCACCAGAAGTAAAAAAGCTAATTGCATGATAACCAAGCTGTAGCCATGACATAAAATGCTACATCTTTATGGCTAGTACAACTCCAAGAACTGGCGTCAAGAGAATGGAATTAACACTATTGTGCATAATAATTTGTATCTTGTAGGCATCAAAGTAATTGTGGCTTGTTCGATTCATATATGAGAGTCAGCGACTAAAGAGACACTGTGAGCAAAGACATACAACAGATCCATGTTGATATCCTACATAGTGTGTCCTATGTCAGCAGGAAAAAGTTATAGAAGATGGACCTTCATTCATAATCCCACAGAAATAGAATGATGTCTGACGGAATTTGTAAGCAACTCTTTGCAGAAAACAGCTTGTAGTAGGAGGCAGCTCTCTGCAGGAGGCCCTTTTGTCTTGTCGCTCTAGCAAAGCTGTATTTTACCTTAACCTTTATACCAGGTGTCACCATGCTTAACTAACCTCCAGTCCAAGCACAGCTTTCAAAGCTTTTGATCACACAGTCCCTCACCTAGCCTGTCAGTTCTCTTCTCTGTTTAAACAAATAGAAATCAAAAATAAATTATCAGGTGACTAGATCCTTTCTCTAGCTTCCCCTTCAGTAGTCTTTCCAGCAAACTATGTTTGATGCATGTAAAGAAAGATCACAAACACTGGACAAACCAGGATCCAGTGGGAAATAACGAATAATTTGACCCCATGCCTCAATGTTTAACTGAGATTACTTCCCCTTGCCCCTTTATAAATCTTCATGGCCAAGCAGAATCTTCAGAGTTGTTTTGGGAACATGAATCTATCCTCTCCCCTGGATGCCAACCTCCTGAATAAAGGTACCTTCCTGTTCTACCAGCATTTGTCTCTCAAGTATTGGGTTTTGAGTGGCAAGCAACCAAATCTGAGTTTTACTAGAGTTGCAACATTTGCTGTGGCTCAACGGTAAAGAACCTGCCTGCCAAGCATGAGATGAGGATTCGATCCCTGGGTCAGGAAGATCCCCTGGTGAAGGAAATGGCAACCCACTCCAGTATTCTTGCCTAGGAAACCCCACGGACAGAGGAGCCTGGTGGGCTACAATCCATGGGGTTGAAAAAAAGTCCAACATCCCTAGTGACTAAATAATAATGACTAAAAATCTTAATCAGAATTTATCTTTCAAAAGCCCTTAAGTCATTCACAAATATTACATACATGATTTGTACAAGAGGCCCCAAATGGAGTTGCATATACTAAGCTTTGTGTCATCAACTTTTGTTTTAATCTAATTACAGTTTCTCTTTCCCAGTCAACCAGGAATCACCTGATGAGCACTACTACTCTTCCCCTAAAGCAAATCCATCTTGCTATAAACAACCCATTTTTTGACCTGGTATAAATTTCCTTTTCCTACTCCCTTCTGCTTATAAAAGTCTTTCATTTTCTATAGTTTCTTAGAGCTCCTTTCTATCTGCTAGATTGGATGTTGCCCAATTAAAATTGAGTTTTTGCTTAAATGAACTCTTAAAAATTATAATGTGCATTAGTTTATCTGTTAATGATTTGCAATGCTTTTGGTAGTAAAGTGTAGTCATAACTATATTATAATATTATACATGTGTTCAGGAATTAAATCCATTGAGGATTTTACCTTAGGAACCATTGAAAAAATGTTTCAAAATACCAACTTGCTAGCTCATCTTATTTAGACTTATTATCTTTGTTTATAGATAATTTTAAGAATTCTCCTAAAATTACCTTAATTGATGTTTCTGTACAGCCTTTAATTTATTATTCAATTTTGGGTATCTATGAACACCATCTGGCCAAAGGCTTTAATTATGTTGCTAGAGACACCAAAAATTTTAACAACAAATTTCTCTCTGTCTCATCTCTGTTTATGTTTCATATAAGGTCAGATTCTGCTGTGTGCTTCTTAAATTGCTTTGAAAACTACATATTAATCCATGTATTTGAAAATATTCTCCTTTTAAAGAATATCTCTGGAGGGAGAACAAGATGGTGGAGTAGCTGGACGTGGAGTACATCTCTCTCCACAGATACATCAGGAATGCATCTTCAAACAGAAGTGCTTGCAAAACACCAGCTGAGAGTGGACAGGAGTACCTGACCCCCAGAAAAGAATATATAGAACAATGCAAAACTCGGTAGGATGAAGGAAGTAGGGGGCAAAAGGGGAGAGTTAGTAGGACTGCACCTGCTCTCGGTGGGTGGGGTAACTGAAGTAGGGGTCCAGTCCCCACAATGGGACAATTGTTTGGGTCAGAAGAGAAGCATTTGAGGCTGAAAGTGAAGCAGACTATCTGTGGCAGTCTAAATTGAATGAGACTCACACAGACAATCCTTTCCACGGCCATACATACCCCAGACAGGGATCCCCTAGAAGGCACAGCAGCTGGGGTCTGGAGCACAGGGATTGTGGAACAATCCCAGGGCAAGTTCTGCTGTTGACTGAGGGGAGACAGCCTGAGGGGACGTGAGAGAGGAGATTGTGTTGGGAAATGCCTGTGGAGGAAAATGAGGCAGCCATGGAGGCAAGGCGACACTGCTGAGTCATGTGTAGGGGGTGGAGCCATCACTGTAGCCTCTCCCCACACACCAGCACTGGCAGCTGAACAATAGAGAGGCTGACAAGGGCCTAACATGCTGAATACTAGAGTAGGATCTCAGCCAGAGGACCCCTATAAGTGCCTGCCACACTGAAAAACAGAGAAGGACTCCAGTCAGGTGAGCCCTTCAAGTGCCTAACGCCCCAAACCCCAGAGCAGAACCCCCCAGGTGAGCCCTCTAAGACCTGAATGCGTGGAGCAACAGAGAAGGACTAGCCAAAGAGTCCTTCTGATCACTAGCTGTCAAATGCTAGAAAAAGACTCTGATAGGGACATAGCTCCTGGGGCTGAGGCCGTCTGTGTCTCTACACATTTGGTGCTGCCAGGATCCCCATGACCCAAGCAGCTGTGCCCCTTTCATGATCCGTCCTCACTGGGGCAGAGCTGCCACAGGATAGCAAAAGCACTAATAGCACCATGTCTCCAGGGACAATAAGCGGCCGGCACTCCTGAGTAGCCGGCATTACCGGGGTCCCTGTGATCCAAGCAACTGAGGCTCCTCCATGCAGGATCCCCACTGGGATAGAGCTACTAGAGGATAGAAGAAATCCTACCTCTGTGCATGCGAGGTTGTTTCCATCGTGTCTGACTGTGACCCTGTAGACTGTGGCCTGTCAGGCTTCTCTGTCAAGAATACTGGAGTGGGTGGCCATACCCTTCCAGAGCACCATATTCCACGCTGCTACAGCTGCCGGCTCCCCTGAATACCTGGTGCTGTCAGGGTCCCTGCGACCCAAGCAACTGTGCCACCTCCACACCTGACCCTCAGTGGGATAGACCCAAGTCCTCCAGGGTAGCCTCAGGAACAAATTCCTGTGGATGACCCATATGCAAAGGTAGAGATAAAAACACAATTGAAACCCAGGGGCAGTGTGGCTAAGGCAAAGAAGTGAAAGTCGCTCAGTCATGTCTGACTCTTCACAACCCCATGGACTATACAGTCCATGGAATTCTCCAGGCCAGAATACTGGAGTGGGTAGCCTTTCCCTTCTTCCAGGGGATCTTCCCAACCCAGGGATCGAACCCAGGTCCCCCGCATTGCAAGTAGATTCTTTACCAGCTGAGTCACAAGGAAAGCTCAATGGAAACCACAAGGGAAGACCCACATGCAGAGGTGAAGATAAAATCACAGTTGAAATCCAGGGGCAGTGTGGCTAAGGAAGATGACCCAACAACTTCCCACCAGCCCTAGAAGCAGCAGATCAAATCCATATGATCAAGTAGACAGACTCTGTGTCTATGGAAAATATTAAAGGGCAATGAGAACTCTCATAAAAGAAAACACACTAGTTCTGACCGCTGTGGACACTGGGGGCAAGAACACACAGCAGTAGGACAAGATTAGAGTCTGAGCTGCCTCCACAGCAGGTACAGAGACCAGTCCAGTGTTGCAGGGCATCCTAGCGAGGCAAAGTGGACTGTGACTCCCAGCGAGGGAAAGGACACTGACAGCAGAGACTCAAGAAAAACATTTATTATTCTTATATGTTGACTTGGCCTGTAGTTGTTTCTGGATTTTTTTTTTTTTTCCTTTTTATTCTTTTACTCCCCCGCCCCCCTCCGCCTCTGTTGTTGTAGTTGTTGATTTTATTAGTACTATTAAATCTATTGAAGCTTGTGTGAATTTTTTAAATCACACTTGAGGATCCATAGGGTTTTCCTTTTTTTTTTTTCTTTTTCTTTTCTCTCTCTTTTTAATGTAATTTTTAAATTTTGTAAATTTATTATTATTTTTTCTACATTTATTCCTTTGTTTGCTTTTCCTATTGCTCCTATTGTTCCTTTCCCATTGTAGTTAATCTTTAATATATATAAATCTTCTTTATCTACTTCTAGTTAACTTTGCATTTATGTTCTTTTTTTTCTTTTTCTCACCACATTTCTACATTTATTTTTATTTCATTGCTTTATTTTCCAGGTGGCACTTGGTTCTATTTTTGCTTTACAGTTTGTGTTTAAGTTTGTTTTGTTCTTAACTGGTGGATATAATTTTTGGGTTCCTTTATTTGCCAGGTCAAGCTATTGTACTTTGTTACTTTTGTACTGTTTTGGTTTTGCTTATGGTTGTATATGTATATGTGTATATTCCATTATTTTAGTTATTATTTGCCTGATTTTGTAATTGCCATTTGTTTGGGTACATCTTTTGTTTCTCATGTTTTTATATTTGCTTTAATTGCATTTAATGCCATAACAAACCACCTGTGGAAATTCCATTCCTGGCCAGAGATCAAGCTCTGACCCTTTGGAGTGGGAGCACTGACTCCAAGACCCTAGACTACCAGAAAACTCCTAACCCTAGGGAGTATCAGATAGTGAGAACTCCCACAAAAGCAACCACTAGTATACAAGATCTGGTATCACCCAGTAGCACCCTAAGGAGGGCACCTCACCCAAACAACTAATAAAATAAAACTACAAACCAAATCATCAGCAGACAGGATTACCACCTCATTCAGCCCTGTCCATCAGAGGGAAGGAAAAAAAAAAAAAAAAAACCCTCACCTTGTCTGACCAGAACTCAAGCACAAGACACACCCTACACAAAGCTTACACGAACCACTGGAACACACTTATGAGGGCAGAAACCAAAAGGAACAAAGAATTCAACCTCAAAGTCTAGGAAAAGGAGCCCTCAAACACACTAAGTTTAAAAAAGAAAAGAAAAGTCAGAGAAATACTGCAGAAATGAAGGAACAACCTAGAAAAACACAAATCCAAATAAATGAAGAGGAAATAGGCAAACTACCTGAAAAAGAATTCAGAATAATAATAGTAAAAGTGATCCAAAATCTCAAAAATAGAATGGAGAAAATGCCAGAATTAACTAACAAAGATCTAGAAGAAATTAAAAAAAAAAAAATAAGCATACAGAAACAAGCAACACAATTACTGAAATTCAAAATACTCTAGAAGGAATCAGTAGCAGAATATCTAAGGCAGAAGAATGGATAAGTGAGCTGTAAAATAGAATGGTGGAAATAATTGTTGAATAACAGAATAAAGTAAAAAGAATGAAAAAGAAAACAAAACAAAACAAAATAGGATAGTCTCAGAGACCTCTGGGACAATAGTAAATGCACCAACATTTGAATTATAGAGGTCCCAAAAGAAGAGAAAAATAAAGGGTATGAGAAAAAAAATTTTTTTTTGCTTTATTTTTTTTTAATTTTATTTTATTTTTAAACTTTACATAATTGTATTAGTTTTGCCAAATATCAAAATGAATCCGCCACAGGTATACATGTGTTTCCCATCCCGAACCCTCCTCCCTTCTCCCTCCCCATTCCATCCCTCTGGGTCGTCCCAGTGCACCAGCCCCAAGCATCCAGCATCGTGCATCGAACCTGGATGCAACTCGTTTCATACATGATATTTTACATGTTTCAATGCCATTCTCCCAAATCTTCCCACCCTCTCCCTTTCCCACAGAGTCCATAAGACTGTTCTATACATCAGTGTCTCTTTTGCTGTCTCGTACACAGGGTTATTGTTACCATCTTTCTAAATTCCATATATATGCGTTAGTATACTGTATTGGTGTTTTTCTTTCTGGCTTACTTCACTCTGTATAATAGGCTCCAGTTTCATCCACCTCATTAGAACTGATTCAAATGTATTCTTTTTAATGGCTGAGTAATACTCCATTGTGTATATGTACCACTGCTTTCTTATCCATTCATCTGCTGATGGACATCTAGGTTGCTTCCATGTCCTGGCTATTATAAACAGTGCTGCAATGAACATTGGGGTACACGTGTCTCTTTCAATTCTGGTTTCCTCAGTGTGTATGCCCAGCAGTGGGATTGCTGGATCATAAGGCAGTTCTATTTCCAGTTTTTTAAGGCATCTCCACACTGTTCTCCATAGTGGCTGTACTAGTTTGCATTCCCACCAACAGTGTAAGAGGGTTCCCTTTTCTCCACACCCTCTCCAGCATTTATTACTTGTAGACTTTTGGATCGCAGCCATTCTGACTGGTGTGAAATGGTACCTCATAGTGGTTTTGATTTGCATTTCTCTGATAATGAGTGATGTTGAGCATCTTTTCATGTGTTTGTTAGCCATCTGGATGTCTTCTTTGGAGAAATGTCTATTTAGTTCTTTGGCCCATTTTTTGATTGGGTCATTTATTTTTCTGGAGTTGAGCTGTAGCAGTTGCTTGTATATTCTCGAGATTAGTTGTTTGTCAGTTGCTTCATTTGCTATTGTCTTCTCCCATTCTGAAGGCTGTCTTTTCACCTTGCTAATAGTTTCCTTTGATGTGCAGAAGCTTTTAAGGTTAATTAGGTCCCATTTGTTTATTTTTGCTTTTATTTCCAATATTCTGGGAGGTGGGTCATAGAGGATCCTGCTGTGATGTATGTCAGAGAGTGTTTTGCCTATGTTCTCCTCTAGGAGTTTTATAGTTTCTGGTCTTACGTTTAGATCTTTAATCCATTTTGAGTTTATTTTTGTGTATGGTGTTAGAAAGTGTTCTAGTTTCATTCTTTTACAAGTGGTTGACCAGAGTTCCCAGCACCACTTGTTAAAGAGATTGTCTTTAATCCATTGGATATTCTTGCCTCCTTTGTCAAAGATAAGGTGTCCATATGTGCGTGGATTTATCTCTGGGCTTTCTATTTTGTTCCATTGATCTATATTTCTATCTTTGTGCCAGTACCATACTGTCTTGATAACTGTGGCTTTGTAGTAGAGCCTGAAGTCAGGTAGGTTGATTCCTCCAGTTCCATTCTTCTTTCTCAAGATCGCTTTGGCTATTCGAGGTTTTTTGTATTTCCATACAAATTGTGAAATTATTTGTTCTAGCTCTGTGAAGAATGCTGTTGGTAGCTTGATAGGGATTGCATTGAATCTATAGATTGCTTTGGGTAGTATACTCATTTTTACTATATTGATTCTTCTGTTAGTGTCCTCTTTGATTTCTTTCACCAGTGTTTTATAGTTTTCTATATATAGGTCTTTAGTTTCTTTAGGTAGATATATTCCTAAGTATTTTATTCTTTCCATTGCAATGGTGAATGGAATTGTTTCCTTAATTTCTCTTTCTGTTTTCGGTATGAGAAAATTTTTGAAGAGATTATAGTTGGACATTTTCGCAACATAGGAAAGGAAATAGTCAATCAAGTGCAAGAAGCACAGAGTCCCATACAGGACAAATCCTAGGAGAAATACACCAAGACACATACTAATCAAATTAACAAAGATTAAACACAAAGAAAGAGTATTAAAAGCAGTAAGGGAAAAGCAACAAGTAACATACAAGGGAAGCACCATATGTTTAACAGCTGATCTTTTAGCAGAAACTCTGCAGGCCAGAAGGGAATGGCAGGGTATATTTAAAGTATTGAAAGGGAAAAGTCTACAACCAAGATTACCTGGCAAGGATCTCATTCAAAAATGATGGATAAATCAAAAGCTTTATAAACAAGCAAAAATTAAAAGAATTTAGTACCACCAAGCCAGACTGACAATGAATGTTAAAGGGATTTATGTAGTCAGGAAATGTAAGAGAAAAAAAAAAAAAAAAAAAAGATCTACCCCCCAAAAAAAAAAAAAAAATTAAGAAAATGGCAGTACAAATACATATATCAATAATTGTTTTAAAAGTAAATGGATTAAATACTCCAACCAAAAAACACAGACTGGCTGAATAGATACAAAAACCACCCATATATATGCTGTCTACAAGAAACCCACTTCAGACCTAAAGACACATATAGACTGAAAGTGAGAGGATGGAAAATATATATTCCATGCAAATGGGAAGCAAAAGAAAACTGGAGTACCAATCTTCACTTCAGACAAAATAGATCTTAAACTAAAGAAGATTACAAGAGATAAGGAAGGACACTCTGTAATGATCAAGGGACCAATACAAGAGGAAGACATAACAACTGTAAATATCTATGCATGCAACACAGGCACACCTTGATACATAAGACAAACACTAAGAGACATAAAAGGAGAAATTGACAGTAACACAATAACAGTAGGAGACTTTAACACCCCACTTACACCAATGGACAGATCATCAAAACAGAAAATTAATAGGAAAATACAAGCTTTAAATTATACATTAGACTAGATGGATCTTATTGATATTTTCAGGACATTCCATCCAAATGCAGAGGAATACACCTTCTTCTCAAGGGCTTATAGAACATTCTCACACATAGACCACATCTTGGGTCACAAATCAAACCTCAGTAAATTTGAGAAAATTGAAATTGTATCAAGCATCTTTTCTGACCACAACATTATGAGATTATATGTCAATTCCAGGAAAATAACTGTAAAAAACACAAACCCATGGAGATTAAACAATATGTTTCTAAATAATGAACAGTTTACGGAAGAAATCAAAAGGAAAATGAAAAGAATCTCAGAAACAAATGACAATGAAGACACAACAACTCAAAACCTACCTATGAGATGCAGCAAGAGCAGTTCTAAGAGGGAAGTTTATAGCAATACAACCCTACCTCTAGAAATGAGAAAAACATCACATAGACAACCTAACTTTACATCTAAAACAACTGGAAAAAGAAGAACAAAAAACTCCAAAGCTAGCAAAAGGAAATAAATCATAAAGATCAGAGCAGAAAGAAATTAAAGAAACAATTGTAAAGATTAATCAAACTAAAAGCTTGCTCTTTGAGAAAATAAACAAAATTGACAAACCTTTTTCCAGACTAATCAAGAAAAAGAGAAGAATTAAATCAACAAATTTAGAAAAAAAAAGGAGAGGTTACAACAGACAATGCAGAAATACAAAGGAATATAAGAGACTATTATGAACAACTATATGGCAATAAAATGGACAACCTAGAAGAAATAGACAGATTCTTAGAAAAGTTCAATCTTCCCAGATTGAACTAGGAAGAAAGAAATTATGAACAACCCAATTACAAGCACTGAAATAGTAACCATGATTGAAAATCTCCCAAAAAACAAAAGCCCAGAGCCAGATGGCTTCACAGGTGAATTCTGCCAAACATTTAGAGAAGAGCTAATGCCTATCCTAAAATTCTTCCAAAAAATTTCAGAGGAAGGAACGCTTCCAAACTCATTCTATGAGACCACCATCACCCTGATACCAAAACCAGGGAAAGAACAGAGATAAATCCATCCATCTATGGCCATCTTTTCTTTGACAAAGAAAATAAAAACATACAATTGATGCTGTAAAAACAGGTCAGTTACATGTAAAAGACTGAAATTAGAACACCTCCTAATATCATACATAAAAAATAAAATCAAAATGGATTTAAGACCTAAACAGAAGACTAGAAACAGTAAAATTCTTATAGGAAAACATAGGCAGAACACTCAATGACATAAACCAAAACAAGATCCTCTATGATGCACAACCTAGAGTGATGGAAATAAAACAAAAAATAAACAATTGAGACATAATTAAGCTGAAAATCTTTTTCACAGTGAAGGAAACTATAAACAAAGTGCAAAGACAACCCTCAGAATGGGAGAAAATAATAGCAAAAAAAAAAAAAAATGACAAAGAATTAACTTCCAAAATGTACAAGCAGCTCGTACAATTCAATACCAAAAAAACAAACAACCCGATCAAAAAGAGGGCAAAAGACCTAAACAGACATTTTTCCAAAGAAGACATACAGGTGGCTAACAAACACATGAAAAGGTGCTCAATATCACTCATTATTAGGGAAATACAAATCAAAACTACAATGAGATATCACCTCACACCAATCAGAATGGCCACCATAAAAAGTCTACAAAAAAAATGCAGGAGAGGGTGTGGAGAAAAGGGAACCCTCTTACACTGTTGGTGGGAATGTAAATTGATAACAGCCGCTATGGGAGATGGTATGGTGACTCCTTTAAAAACTAGGAATAAAACCACCATAAGACCCAGCAGTTCCACCACTAGGCATATACCGTGAGGAAACCAAAATTTAAAAAGACACATACATTGTACCCTAATGTTCATTGCAGCACTATTTACAATAGCTAGACCATGGAAGCAAACTATACATCCATCAACAGATGAATGGATAAAGAAGTTGTGGTACACATATATAATGAAATATCACTTAGCCATAAAAAGGAATGCATCTGAGTCAGTTCTAATGAGGTGGATAAACCTAGAGCCTATTATACAGAGTGAAGTAAGTCAGAAAGAGAAAGATAAATATCATATACTAACATATATATACATATATATGGAATCCAGAAATATGTTACCAATGAATTTATTTGCAGGGCAGTAATGGAAAAACATAGAGAACACATATGGACACAGTTGGGGTCGGGGAGGAAGGAGAGGGTGAGATGTATGGAGAAAATAAAGTGGAAACTTACATTACTATATGTAAAATAGATAGTCAATAGGAATTTGCTGTGTGACTCAGGGAACCCAGACCACAGTTTTGTAACAACCTAGAGGAGTGGATGGGGAAGAAGATGGGAAGAAAGATCAAGGGGGAAGGGACTTATGTATACCTATGGCTGTATCATGTTGATATTTGGCAGAAAATTGCAAAGATCTGTAATATAATTTTTCTTCCATTAAAAAATAAACTTTAAAAAATGGAAAAAAATAAAAATAAATAATAAAAAACCTCTCGTTACACCGCTGGTTCTAACTACAGGAGGCAGAGTTCTTAAATGTCTTCATTTTTAATTCTATTGATCTTGAGTTTTAAAAATGATTTATTTAGTTATTAATCAGAGTAGATTACCATAGCAGTTAAACAATCGTACTGAGTTCTAAACTTTGGACAAAGATCTCTTTGGGACTCGGTTTCTTCATAAGTGAAATATAGGTAAAAATGGGTGATTGTGGAAGTTAAACTAATAAATATAATACATATTTAGAACTGTGTTTGACAAGTAGTGAATACTAAATAGGCATCAGCTAATACTTTATTTCAGAGAAGGCAATGGCGCCCCACTCCAGTACTCTTGCCTAGAAAATCCCATGGACGGAGGAGCCTGGTAGGCTGCAGTCCATGGGGTTGCTAAGAGTCGGACACGACTAAGTGACTTCACTTTCACTTTTCACTTTCATGCATTGGAGAAGGAAATGGCAACCCACTCCAGTGTTCTTGCTTGGAGAATCCCAGGGACGGGGGAGCCTGGTGGGCTGCCGTCTATGGGGTCACACAGAGTCGGACACGACTAAAGTGACTTAGCAGCAGCAGCAATACTTTATTTATTTTTTACCATTTAAACATGCATTCAGCTTTATTTTAAATTTTTGTTTCTGAAAATTAGTACTGCTTATTCAGTCAGTTCAGTTGCTCAGTAGTGTCTGATTCTTAGTGACCCCATGGACTGTAGCACTCCAGGCTTTCATATCCATCACTAACTCTTGGAGCTTGCTCAAACTCATGTCCATGGAGTCGATGATGCTATCCAACCATCTCATCCTCTGTCATCCCTTTCTCCTCTTGCCTTCACTTTTTCCCAGCATCAGGGTCTTTTCCAATGAGTTAGTTCTTTGCATCAGGTGGCCAAATTATTGGCGCTTCAGCTTCAGCATCAGTCCTTCCAAAGGATATTCACTACTGATTTCTTTTAGGATGGGCTTTCTTTGTGGCTAAACTGGTGAAGAATCCATCTGCAATGTGGGAGACCTGGGTTCAATCCCTGGGTTGGGAAGATCCCCTGAAGAAGGAAAAAGCTACCCATGTCAGTATTCTGGCCGGGAGAATTCCATGGACTGTATAGACTATGGGATCCCAAAGAGTCAGACACAACTGAGCGAATTTCACTTTCACTTCACACTTTCTTTTAGGAATGACAGTTTTGATCTCCTTGCTGTCCAAGAGACTCTCAAGAGTCTTCTCCAACACCATAGTTTAAAAGCATCAGTTCTTCGGTGCTCAGCTTTCTTTATGGTCTAACTCTCACATCCATACGTGACTACTGGAAAAACCATAGCTTTAACTAGATGGATCTTTGTCAGCAAGTAATGTCTCTGCTTTTTAATATGCTAAGTTGGTCATAGCTTTTCTTCCAAGGAGCAAGCGTCTTTTTAATTCATGTCTGCAGTCACCATCTGTAGTGATTTTGGAGCCCAAGAAAATAAAGTCTGTCACAGTTTCCATTGTTATCCCATCTATTTGCCATGAAGTGATGAGACCAGATGCCATGATCTTCATTTTTTGAATGTAGAGTTTTAAGCCAGCTTTGCTACTCTCCCTTTCACTTTCATCAAGAGGTTCTTTAGTTCGTCTTTGCTTTCTGCCATAAGGGTAGTTTCATTTGCATATCTGAGGTTATTGATATTTCTCCCAGAAATTTTGGTTCTAGTTTGTGCTTCATCCACCCTGGGTTTCTCATAATGTACTCTGCAAATAAGTTCAAAAAGCAAGGTGAAGTAATTAGCCTCCAATTAAAATAAATAAATTTAAATTAAAAAAAAAAGAAAAAAAAAGTAAGGTGATCATATACAGCCTTGACATATTCCTTTCTCAATTTGGAACCAGTCCATTGTTCCATGTTTGGTTCTGTTGTTTCTTCGTCTGCATATAGATTTCTTAGGAGGCAGGTAAGGTGGTCTGGTATGCCCATCTCTATAAGAATTTTCTATTTTGTTGTGATCCACACAGTCGATGATTTAGGCATAGTCAAGGAAGCAAATGTTTTTCTGGAACTCTCTTGCTTTTTCTATGATCCACCAGATGTTAGCTATTTGATCTCTGGCTTCTCTGCCTTTTCTAAGTCCAGCTTGAACATCTGGAAGTTCTTGATTGACATACTGTTGAAACCTATCTTGGAGAATTTTGAGTATTACTTTGCTAGTAATATTGCTAGTAATAGTAATGCTTATTATTTGGTTCAGTTATGCAATATCTTAATTTTTTTCAATGACATCGCAAATCGTTCCTCTTTTTCCTTTTTTGAAATATAGCTTGTTTTAAAAGATGCTTGTTCCTTGGAAGAAAAGCTATGATGCACACGTAGACTATGTATTCAAAAGCAGAGAGGTCACATTGCCAACAAAGATCCATATAGTCAAAGCTATGGTTTTTCACATGGCCTGCAGCCCGCCAGACTCCTTTGTCCATAGCATTTTCCAGGCAAGAATACTGAAGTGTGTTGCCAGTAGTCATGTATGGATGTGAGAGCTGGACTGTAAAGAAGGCAGAGTACAGAAGCATAGACGCATTCAAATTGTGTTGCTGGAGAAGACTCTTGTGAGTCCTTGGACTGCAAGGAGATCAAACCAGTCAGTTCTGAAGGAAATCAACCCTGAATATTCACTGGAAGAACTGATGCTGAAGCGCCAATACTTTGATCACCTGGTGCCATTGTTGACTCGTTGTTGACTCATTGGCAAAGACGTTGATGCTGGAAAAAACTGAGGCCAGGTAGAGAAGTGGGTGACAGAGGATGAGACCATTGAATGGCATCACTGACACAATGGACATGAGTTTGTCCACGCCAGGGAAGCGCAGTTCATGGGGTCACAAAGACTTGGGCATGACTTATCAACCAAACAACAATAGTTTGTTTACAATACTAGTTTCAAGTGTATAACATAGTGATTCACTATCTTTACAGATTTTACTTCATTAAAAGTAACTAATACAGTGATTCAGGTTTAAAAATAAAATTAAATTAAAAAAATAAAAGTAATTAAGATAATTGTTTTAATTCTCTGTGCTATATAACATATGTTATTTAACCTATTTATACATAATAGATTGTATCTCTTAATTCCTTATCCCTAGTATGTTCCTTCCCCCTACCCTTTCCCCACTGGTATCCACTGCTTTGTTCTCTGTATTCGTGGACTAAGATTGCCATTTGCCATACTAGTAACTGAAGGATACTGTGGCAATCAAGCTGTCAGTCACTACAGCTGCCCAGTAGGTGTGCCCTGGAAAACTCAGGACAGAAACAAATAGGAAGCCCACCATAAAGCCATCAGCTACTGCAGCTGGCCCCAGTGGTGCCACCAAAGATGCATTTGGGGTGGGAAATTTTGGTCCCCTACACGGTTGTATTTTATTATTTACTCATTTATGTGACTCACATATGTTAGTGCTCTCAGTCAATATCAATGAACTCAGATATATTTTAAATTTTTTCCTTTTTTATTTGGTGGGAGATTGGAAAATGAGTAACATGCCTTTATTACTTTCTTTCTTTAAATGATGGAATGCATTTATATTCAATGTGAAAAATGAGAAAAATTAGTTTGGAAGAACATTGGAGGCATACGGCACTGAAACAATTTTTGAAAGAAATCTATTATGTCACTTATATTTAACAATATTCTGGGATTTTGCTGTGCTCTATCTTCATATAAAAGCAAAAAAGCTTTTAGAAGTTTGATTTAGAATTACTATAGTTTATTAACATGACAATATTCTAATAAAAAGTGTAGCAACAAGTGTTGAGTTTGTAAAACAAAGATTTCAAGGCATGGCCTTGAAATCAAGCACAGAAATTTTTCTGTCCCCCATTTCTTATTTATAGGAAAGACTCCAGCCTTCATGACCTTTCCTGAGTTCCTAAGGGCAGATCTGAACAGTAGCTAATCAAGGGAGGAGCAGTCAAGAAACCAACTGCAAGATGAAAGGAACCAGAGAAGCTCATCAAAAGGATTACCTGAGACCAGATTAAAGAGTGAAGTCCCTGCACACACCCTAATGTATTCAACATCGCCACTCTTCAACTATTGTTATACAGTGAAGTATCCTCATCCCTAAAACCAGTTCATTTCAGTTGTTCAATCTTGTCCTACTCTTTGCGACCCCATGAAACACAGCCCGCCAGGCCTCTCTGTCCATCACCAACTCCCGGAGTTCACTCAAATTCATGTCCATCGAGTCAGTGATGCTATCCAGCCATCTCATCTTCTGTCATCCCATTCTCCTCCTGCCCCTATACCTCCCAGCATCAGGGTCTTTTCCAATGCTTCAACTCTACGCATGAGGTGGCCAAAGTATTGGAGTTTCAGCTTCAGCATCAGTCCTTCCAATGAACACCCAGGAGTTGATCTCCTTTAGGATGGACTGCTTGGATCTCCTTGCAGTCCAAGGAACTCTCAAGAGTCTTCTCCATCACCACAGTTCAAAAGCATCAATTCTTCAGCACTAAGCTTTCTTCACAGTCCAACATTCACATCCATACATGACCACTGGAAAAACCATAGCCTTGACTAGACGGACCTTTGTTGGCAAAGTAATGTCTCTGCTTTTTGATATACTATCTAGGTTGGTCATAACTTTCCTTCCAAGGAGTAAGCATCTTTTAATTTCATGGCTGGAATCACCATCTGCAGTGATTTTGGAGCCCAAAAAAGTAGAGTCTGACACTGTTTCCACTGTTTCCCCATCTATTTCCCATGAAGTGATGGAACCAGATGCCATCTTCATTTTCTTCTGTTGTTTTCCTCTATTTCTTTGCTTTGATCACTGAGGAAGGCTTTCTTATCTCTTCTTGCTATTCTTTGGAACTCTGCATTTAGATGCTTATATCTTTCCTTTTGTCCTTTGCTTTTCACTTCTCTTCTTTTCACAGTTATTTGTAAGGCCACCCCAGACAGCCATCTTGCTTTTTTGCATTTCTTTTCCCTGGGGATGGTCTTGATCCCTGTCTCCTGTACAATGTCACAAACCCTCCATCCATAGTTCATCCGGCACTCTGTCTATCAGATCTAGGCCCTTAAATCTATTCTCACTTCCACTGTAAAATCATAAGGGATTTGATTTAGGTCATACCTGAATGGTCTATTGGTTTTCCCCAGTTTCTTCAATTTTAGTCTGAATTTGACAAAGACATTCATGATCTGAGCCACAGTGAGCCCCCGTCTTGTTTTCACCTACTGTATAGATCTTCTCCATCTTTGGCTGCGAAGAATATAATTAATCTGATTTCAGTGTTGACCATCTGGAGATATCCATGTATAGAGTCTTCTTTTGTGTTGTTAGAAGAGATTGTTTATTATGACCAGTGCATTCTCTTGGCAAAACTCTGTTAGCCTTTGCCTTACTTCATTCTGTATTCCAAGGCCAAATTTGCCTGTTACTCCAGGTGTTTCTTGACTTCCTACTTTTGCATTCCAGTCCCCTATAATGAAAAGGACATCTTTTTTGGGTGTTAGTTCTAAAAGGTCTTGTAGGTCTTCATAGAACTGTTGAACCTCAGCTTCTTCAGCGTTACTGGTTGGGGCATAGGCTTGGATTACTGTGATATTGAATGGTTTGCCTTGGAAACGAACAGAGATCATTCTGCCGTTTTTGAGATTGCATCCAAGTACCGTATTTCAGACTCTTTTGTTGACCATGATGGCTACTCCATTTCTTCTAAGGGATTCCTGCCCACAGTAGTAGATATAATGGTCATCTGAGTTAAAGTCACCCATTCCAGTCCATTTTAGTTCACTGATTCCTATAACGTTGGCATTCACTCTTGCCATCTCCTGTTGACTACTTTCAATTTGCCTTGATTCATGGACCTAGCATTCCAGGTTCCTATGCAATATTGCTCTTTACAGCATCAGACCTTGCTTCTATCACCAGTCACGTCCACAACTGGGTATTGTTTTTGCTTTGGCTCCATCCCTTCATTCTTTCTGGAGTTATTTCTCCACTGATCTCCAGTAGCATATTGGGCACCTACCAACCTGGGGAGTTCCCCTTTCAGTGTCCTCTCATTTTGCCTTGTCATACTGTTCATGGGGTTCTCAAGGCAGGAATACTGAAGTGGTTCACCATTCCCTTCTCCAGTGGAACACATTCAGTCAGACCTCTCCACCATGACCCTCCAGTCTTGGGTGGCCCCACATGGCATGGCTTAGTTTCATTGAGTAAGACAAGGCTGTGGTCTGTGTGATCAGATTGGCTAGTTTTCTGTGATTATGGTTTCAGTGTGTCTGCCCTCGATGTCCTCTCGCAACACCTTCCATCTTACTTAGGTTTCTCTTACCTTAGACATGGGGTATCTCTTCACCACCCTATTGTAGATCTCCTACAATAGCGATGACAAATAATCAGTAACTTTCAGATATTTTACAAGGATTATGCTTTGCTATGCTATGCTTAATCACTCAATCATGTCCAACTGTTTGTGACCCCATGGACTGTAGCCCACCAGGCTTCTCTGTCCATGGGATTCTCTAGGCAAGAATATTAAGATGGATTGCTATTTCCTTGTCAGGGTATCTTCCCAACCCAGGGACCAAACTTGGGTCTCCTGTATTGGCAGGCAGAATCTTTACCATCTGAGCCACCAGGGAAGCCCAGTAGAAAACTCCTCATCAAATCCTCCTGAGTTGGGACACACAGATTTTGGGGGCAGGAGTCTGCTGTGTTACCTTTGCCTGGCAAAGCAATAAACCTATTTTTTTCTACTTCACCCAAAATTCTGTTTCTCAGATTTGATTTGGTATTGGTGGACAGAAGCTGAGATTTCAGCATCAATAGTGCCTATTTTTTAATGTAAAATCTTCTCAAAGCTGCCTCCAATATAAAATTACATTGTTCTTGCCACCTTTAATTATAATAATTTACAGATTTTTGTCACAAATACATTTTTTGATTAAGTGGAAATGTTACCAGAAAAACTGGGTTCACCTCTTGGTGAGTCAAAAGACAGAACGAAACCAAAGATGAGACCTGGAGAATAAAGAATTTTATTAATTGGAATAAGTAAGGAGAACAGTGGGACTCTTTCCTCAAGTAGTGTCTCCTGAAGTGGCAAAATTGGGGAAGTTGTAAGTTAAGGGTACACGCATATTCATAAAGGGACTTGAGAGGCTGGCAAAGTCCAAGTTTTAGTTGATTGAAGTCATGAGGATCAGAAGACATTAATGTCATCATTGCTTAGATTTTAGTTGGTTTGGTGGTTGATTGCCAGGTGTGTTTGACTTTTACAGAACTGCTCAAGAAAGTGCTTCAAGCTAGTCTTTACTATTGAAACAGACAAGAGAGTTTTTATAACTGATTTGTTATCTCTGCTGTTGTTAATTCTCTAGAGAATTCTCTTGAGAACAGTTTGTTCTCAAGTTCCTTATTACTAAGACCCGTTCAAGGGCCTGCACTATGACACCAGGCTTAGGTCACAAAATGGCTTAGGCCAAAAGTAGCATTTCTTCTGTTAAGAAAGCCATACCTGGTTCTTTTCACTGGGGACCGCCTACCATACCTGCTTACAGAAAAACTATACTTTTAGAGTGGGGAGGAGGAGTGGTACTGCCTCACAATTATATGTATTGTCCACAAAGTTCAAGACCCTTCTAAAATGTCTAAAATAATACCTTGTGTGAAAATCTTGGCTTTTCCACTCACCAGTATGATCTTGAACAATTAAGTAGATTTGAGTCTGTCTTAATGTTGCCATTTCTAAAATGGAGACAATAATTTTCCTATGTTTTAGAAATTATGAGAATTTATTTTTTTCTTTTTGAAAGTTGTTCAGTCATGTCTGACTCTTTGTGACCCCATGGACTATACAGTCCATGGAATTCTCCATGCTAGAATATTAGAGTCATAGCCTTTCCCTCCTCCAGGGGATCTTCCCAACCCAGGGATTGAACCCAGGTCTCCTCCATTGCGGGTGGATTCTTTACCAGCTGAGCCACAAGGGAAGCCCAAGAATACTGAAGTGGGCAGTCTATCCCTTCTCCAGGAATCTTCCCGACCCAGGGATCAACCCAGGGTCTCTTGCATTACAGGTGGATTCCTTACCAACTGAGCTATCAAGGATGAGAATTAAATAAGATGAACTATTAAAATACTTAGAATATTGCTTGAAGTAAGCAGTGTCAGTGAAAAATATTTCATAAAAGTTTAACTTCAAGTAAATATTTCAGGATGGTTCTCAAAGGAATCATTTCTTACTGAAGAAAATTTGTGGTACTTTCTGTGTTATCAAACTCTTGCTTCAGGCATTAAATGTAGACTCTACAAATAAACAATAAAACAATATCAAGGTAAACATAACACTGTCCATAGATTACAGTTGATCCTTGAATACCGTTGGGATAGGGGCACTGACCAGACCATCCATACAGTGAAAATTCACTTATAAGTTGACCCCTTCTTACATGCTGTTCTTTGGCATCTGTGGTTCTCTGTAACCATGGATCCAGCCGTGAATATATAGCACTATGATATTTACTATTGAAAAAAAAAAAGTGCATGTAAATGGACCCACGCAGTTCAAATACATGTTGTTCAATAATTAACTGTATAAAGAAAAGTTTTAATACAGTCAGCACTCCAACTCCTCCAGCTCTGTATCCGTGGGTATAACCAATCGTGTTTGTTAGTTGAATCTGAGTGTGTAAAACTCACAGATACGACCAACTGTGGGATGTGAGTACCCAGGGATTTTGGTATCTATGGTGGGTCTCAGAACTCATCCTCGTGCAGGTACTGAAGGATATGTTTATATAAAACATTCTGCTATTAGTTGTTAACTCTGTAAGTCATGAAAAGTATTAATATAGACCATACATGCAAGGACCAAGACAAATAATTTTATGTGTTACTTCTATTTAATTTTACTGTGCCAGGACTCCAGGGGGAGGAAATAGGGATTATTTTCAATTTACTCCAGAGTATATTCATAAGGAAATCAATCCTGAATATTCATTGGAAGGACTGATGCTGAAGCCGAATCGCCAACACTTTGGCCACTTGATGAGAAGAACCAACTCACTGAAAAAGATCCCGATACAGGGAAATATTGAAGGCACAAGGAGAAGGGGGCAGCAGAGGATGAGATGGTTGGATAGCATCACTGACTATGAAGTTAAGCAAACTCCTAGAGATAGTGAAGGACAGGAGAACCTGTGTGCTGCAGTTCTTGGGATCACCGAGTCAGACAGGACTTAGTGACTGAACAAAGACAAAAAAAATATTCATAAATGATCATATAAATAGTGAAAGTAGTGTTCACGGAGATGAAGGGAGAATTTTGAAGGGCCACTGACATCACATTAAAAATGAAACAATGTCTTTAAAGAGAGTCATTTTTCCTTGAAACTCAGAGTACACCCTGGATTTATATATTTGGCTATTCTGGGATGGCTCGTATCTTTAAAGAAGATTAATGTGTAAGATTTGGAGATTGCTTCCCAATCATCAGATGTGAAGGGCCACATCATTACAGAAGGTCTAGTCATCAAAATCTTCAGTGTGTGTTGTTTGTGTTTAACAAAGATTGTAAAAATTTACTCTTAGACTATTCAAAGTGGCTAAGAAAACAGGCACAACTAATGACCTGAGAGGTAATAGCTAAACAGTAGAGACTGAAGGGGAACTCATTTTACATAAAGCATGTTTCTGGAATATATGAAATTTATATCATTTAAAAAACCTAATGAATTGACTCTTATTAGACTTATTGACCATAGTCAGTTTTTGATAAATATATTTCTTTCCTCTTTGTTTTTTAAATAAAGAAAACAAAAAGTTATCAAGGATTAGATTAAAATGATAAATACCTATTTCATTGTGATATTAAACAGAACTATTTTATTTTGGATCAAAGGAATACTCACAGAACATAAAAATCATCTAAATTATTTTTTAAAAATCAAAGTTTAACCTAATTAAAAAAAGGAAAATTCTTCTCAGTGACACACTAAAAATATATCTTTATGTGGATATTTTGGAAATGGCTCTTTAGCGTACTTTCTTTTAAAATAGCTATGTAGATAGTTTTTAAATGATATCTACTTTTTTCTTTTTTAAAAATTCAGTTTCTACCCACATTTCAGTTATCTTATTTTTGTTTTTCCTTCTCTGTAGTTCAAAAATATAAATCTCAGCACTTCTGTGTGAAGTGTGGAGGGAGTATGTTGTTGGAGAGCAAAACTTGCCACCCCAAAAATTCCCTTTGGCATGTGAATTATTAAAAAAAAGAAAATGATCAAGGTCCAAAAGACTCAGAAAGAAACTCTGATCTTCTCCATAACTGCCTAAAAGAATTTCTACAGAGGGCCTATTCCCAGAATAGAGCCCGCACCAGAGATATCCTCAAAGAATATGACTTAGGGGCTTGGGTTAACTCTTGTTATTATTTAGTTTCTAAGTTGTGTCCAACTCTTTTGCTACCTCCTTGATTGTAGCCCGCCAGGCTCCTCTGTCCATGGGATTTTTCCAGGCAAGAATACTGGAGTGGGTTGTCATTTCTTTCTTCAGGGGATTTTCCTGATCTATGTCTCCTGCTTTGGCAGATTCTTTCCCAGTGAGCCACCAGAGAACCCCGTGGAAACTCCAGACAGGATCTAAAGATCAGAGTCTGCTCTTTGTCCCCTTGTTTCAGCAGGACACATCAAACCTCTGCTCATCAAACATTTGCTTTTCTACCTCCATGTGAATTGCCTTGGAGTTCCAAGCCACTACTCCCAGCATCTTTTTTATTTTGTTTTGCTTTTAGTTAAAGATGGTATTTAAGATGAAGTCTTCTGTCATTTTGGTAAATTACTCAGTTTTCCTGGGTCTCTCCAATGTACACATATGATTAAACTTTTATTTGGTATTGTTCTATTAATCTGTCTCATATCAATTTAATCCTTAGATCAATCAGTTGAACCTAGAAAAGTAGAGGAAATTTCCTTCCCCCTCAAAATGGTAATATTATTTCCTTCCTTAGGTCAGCCAGAATGAGGAAAGACTGTGAAAGGCAAGTTTCATAGCAATTTACACAAATGATTATGCAACTGAAATTTCATATGTTTTCTTCCTTTTGCTGGACCAATTTGAGACTCTACAATACACTTTCAGTTTATTTCTGTATGATCAAGTCTTCTACTTGATCTTGGAAGCATACTTAAAAAAAAAAAAAAAAACTTAGCTTGTCTGGTGCATGCAATGTTTTATTACTTGACATACAATGCAAATTCTACCTTAATTCAGTGCAATTAGCCTTAATGAGCCTATTATGATCACTCCTAATATTAATATGTATAAAACTTGTAATTACAATGACCTAATTTTGCCATGGAAGGCCAGATAAAGATATCACAAGATGACACCCATTCCTTTAGTATCCCTGTGTTTTTGTAATATTTTTAAGATGCTATTATTGAGCCTATTGGATTCAACGAACATTTATGGTAAATTTACCAATCACAAGACAAAAGATAGTATCTTTTCATGGTTTAAAAAGTACAAGTCCTATTGAACCAGGTTGTCTCAGTACAAATCCCAGCTCAAATAATCATTAACTATGAGATTTTTGACCTCACACTCCCAGATGAGAAACTTCTTGTCAGTTCTCTGTACTTCACTTTGCAATGTCAAAATTTTGGATAATGATAGTAACTATTGTCACAGATGTATGAAGATTGAATTAATTAACATATGTAATGTCTTGGAACAACGTTTGGAAGCAACTATTCAAGAAGTGTTATAATTATCAGATGAAAAGCATCCAGTGGTGTTGCTGTACTGAGATATAAAAATGAATAAGCACTGCAAGGAGCTGGTGATCTGCTAGAGTGTCTGGAGGAAGTTGAAACAGATAAGATGGATATCTTTCTCTGCTTTGTACTTTACATATGTGCTCTAAGGTAGATAGTGATATTGTTGAGAGTTAAGGGAAGAGAAAATCCAGTTGAGAGAAATTTGAAAGACACACACACACACAAAGAAAGAGACAGGATGTATTCTACATATATCCTGAAGAATAAATACAATTTCAACAGCCAGAAAGCAGAACACTTCCCAGATGCTGGAACAGTACACCTATTCACACGACTGACTGGGCTGGCCTAGCCTAAGGAATGTGGAAGAACAGGAAGTTTTCTAGGTTGATGGATGAGTCTAAGGTGTGTGAGAGAAGGTATGTGTCTGGGTGAGGGCTAATTTGCTTCAGTTGTGTCCGATTCTTTGAGACCCTATGGAATGTAGCCCACCAGGCACCTCTGTCCTGCCCTGCTCTCCTCCAGGGGATCTTACCAACCCAGGGATCACACTTGTGTCTCTTAGGAAGAAAGAAAGAAAAAGAAGTTAGCTGCTCAGTCATGTCCAACTCTTTGGGATCCCATGGACTGTAACCTGCCAGGCTCCTCTGTTCATGGAATTCTCCAGGCAAGAATACTGGAGAAGGTTGCCATTTCCTTCTGCAGGGGCTCTTCCTGACCCAGGGGCTGAACCCAGGTCCCCTGCATTGCAGGCAGATTCTTTACTGTTTGAGCCACCAGGGAAGCCCAGGGTTATGTCTCTTAGGTCTCTTGCACTGGCAGTGTTCTTTACTACTAGCACTGCCTAAGAAGCCTGCATAAGAAGGTAGAATGAGATAAATATGGACAAATATTCTGGGGTACAAACATTTAGAACTAATATTTTGGATTTAAATTGACACACATTTAGCTTTGGGTTTAGAATGACATGGGCTGGAAGTCTGGTTCCACCAGTGGATTGATCAGTGGTCCTTAGAAAGTAACTACAACTGTCTATACCTCAGTTTCATCATTTTTAAAAGGAAGATTTTAAGATCTATCTCATGAAATCATTTAAATAGAATGTGTATACATAATGTGAAAAGGAGGAAGAATTTGTCACCTGAAAATATACCTCTTTCATTTTAGGGTGATTATTTTTAAAAAAATAGCAGACACATAAGCTCTGAAAGCTGAGTAGAAGGTACCCTTCTGTAAGAGAAATTTGCATTGTAAACAGCAATCTCCACTTGTAAGGGTACCTTACCTTCTTCATACCAGAGAGGAGAGAATTACTAGAATCTCTAGAAATTCTTATCAATGAAGAGGCACAGATTTATATCTCTAAAACAATTTTACCCTTCTTTACCTTGATTTTCCTGGTAATTCCCATAACTGGTCTTTTTCCACCTCTCAACCCCAACATCTTTCTTTGTTCCTTAGCTGAAAATAGTATTTAAGATGGTGACTTGAACTATTTTGGAGAGTTACTCAGTTGGATATGTACACATATCTATTCGCTTTTCTTCTATTAATCTATATATTTTTTTTTGGTATGGAAGGTTCAGCTGTATGGTAGAGGGAAAATTATTTTTCCATATATACATACACATACACATATACATGTACACAATATTTATTGCACTTTCCCTAACAAATGTTGTTGTAGATACTATAGGCACAGTGATAAGTAACAAAGACAAAAAATATTTCCCACTTGAAATTTATAATGACAGCAAAGGGGAAAAGTATACACAATAAACAAAATACATAAAGGTGATATGTAGCATATTAGATGGTGGTGAGTGACAGGGATATGAATATTCCATATGCAGGATTCAGGTATAATGGTGGAAGCTTGGAAACATGTTCTTTGTTGTTTTTCTTTTACCTGGAAAATAGGAAGCTGAGTGAGGATGGGAATGGAGAAGTTGGAGGTTGGATTAAAGATAACAAAATACATAATGATTAGAATGAGAGGATGAAATGGCTAAGGAAATACAGTGTGATTAAAGAGCCACAACCATTTACATTTAAAGTAAGACCAGACAATATGCTTTTATTTTTTCTTCCAGTAATATTCATTTATCTAGGAAGGAGCTTGGAGCAGATAGACACAAGGTTTTGGCCAATGTGAAATTTTTTCCAGGGTGGGATCTATAAAAAAAAGAAGATGGTGGGAGAAGAGATATATTCAAAGAGCAATGATGGTCAAGGTATTTATAGATAAAGTAAGTGAGGCATATAAAATAGTGATAGACAGCAAAAAGGTGATAGAAACAGTAGATTGCAGATTGCATTGGAGTTAAAAGGCAAGGAATGCTAAAGATAGATTTTATGGTTTGGGAAATAATAGGAGAGTGTGTTTAAAAAATTATTAAGGCTATTGGTAAAGACAACATCTATTATAGAATATGACAATGGGAATGAGTATCTGAGGAAATTGGAAGACAAGATAATAAGAAGAGAGAACAAGAAACTAATAGGGCTATATATCAGTATGCAAATATTGAAATCATTAAGAATTATGGCAAGAGTATTGTTGAAAAAAATAACAACCAGGACTATAAATCTTTAAAGTATGAAGAGAGGTAAATGAAGAGTTGATTGCAGTGAGCAATGGATAGTACATTTTCTGATGTCATGACATTCAACCTTTTTTTTTTTTTTTTTTTTTTTTTGCTTTGTTTGTTTTCCTGGAGAGAGGTATAGAGAATAATCTGAAAGCAGCAAAAGAAGTAAGGAAAACACTTTATGACAGAATCTCTTAGGAGAGTTGTAAGCTTCCATTAGAGCACAAAGCTTGAGTAAATAATATTGAGAGAAGGCCAGAACTTGAGGGGTTTGCTGCTGATGCTGAGTTCCATAGGTAAAAGGGTCCCAAGAGTGTGGACAGGTGGGAAATGGGATCAAGTAAAATGGTATAGAAGTCCTTGTGAGAATCAAAACAATTGGGAAAGGTTGATAATTTGCTAGACACCAAATACATAGTACACGTGTGAGGGTAGGAATGAAAGTCTGAGAGTTGTGGGTACAATGAAAGATAGGGTCTTACCAAGAAAGTCTGGAATTCCCTGGCTAAAAGCTCTTTCTTACTGCTCAGAACTTTTACTCTTCCTCATTCTTCAAAAGGATTAGGCCATGTCCTCTGCCTGTCTTTTGTCTGTGGAAACTTTAGTCAAATAAGTTTAATCAGAGAAGAGAGAAATGTGGAAACAAAGGATAACAGTCAAAGGAGATTAAATAACAATAATGTAGGCATTAAGCATAGTCAAGGACCTTTAGTTCTTTCTCAAGGGCTATAGATGATATTCTGAGTGATATCGTGTGAGCTGTCTTATAGATACTAACACATCAGGTGGAAAAGCTAACTACATGATGACTAGACTGTACCCAGGACATGAGCTGCTACAATTCCGAGAAGAGGCCGCAAAGAAATGGGAACAAATGAACCCTGGAACTGAAGATTAACTGTACCTAAAACTGCCAAGATGATGCTAGTCAGACCACTGATGATCAGTTTGAAGATATTAGAAATGACTGTGCTATTTTGGCATGGGGCCACTCCCACTTCTGTTTAAAAAATTTCTTGCCCCACTGCTTGTCGGGGAAGCAGGAGTTGGCTTTTGGACAGGTGTCCACCACTCTCCCCCGACCCCAGTTGCTGGCATCTGAAATACAGCAAATTTTCCTTTCAAAAAAAACAAAAACAAAAAAATGAATAAATAAATAAATAAAAGGATAAGGGCTGACTTGAATTTTCTTAAATTTCTAACTCCTGCCTCAAAATCTTGCCTCATCTTCATACTTTTTCTCATTTTTGTAACATTATAAGAAGCATATTTTAGATTTGTATAATTTTCAGTTCAGTTCAGTTCAGTCGCTCAGTCGTATCCAACTCTTTGTGACCCCATGAATCGCAGCACGCCAAGGCCTCCCTGTCCATCACCATCTCCCGGAGTTCACTCAAACTCATGTCCATCGAGTCGGTAATGCCATCCAGCCATCTCATACTCTGTCGTCCCCATATCCTCCTGCCCCCAATCCCTCCCAGCATCAGAGTCTTTTCCAATGAGTCAACTCTTCGCATGAGGTGGCCAAAGGAGTGGAGTTTCAGCCTCAGCATCAGTCATTCCAATGAACACCCAGGACTGGTCTCTTTTAGAATGGACTGGTTGGATCTCCTTGCAGTCCAAGGGACTCTCAAGAGTCTTCTCCAACACCAGAGTTCAAAGCATCAATTCTTTGGCACTCAGCTTTCTTCACAGTCCAACTCTCACATCCATACATGACCACTGGAAAAACCATAGTCTTGAGTAGATGGACTTTTGTTGGCAAAGTAATATCTCTGCTTTTTAATATTCTATCTATGTTGGTCATAACTTTACTTCCATGGAGTAAGCGTCTTTTAATTTCATGGCTGGACTCACCATCTATAGTGATGTTGGAGCCCTCCAAAATAAAGTCTGCAATGGTTTCCACTGTTTCCCCATCTATTTCCCATGAAGTGATGGGACCAGATTCCATGATCTTAGTTTTCTGAATGTTGAGTTGTAAGCCAACTTTTTCACTCTCCTCTTTCACTTTCCTCAAGAGGCTTTTTAGTTCCTCTTCACTTTCTGCCATAAGGGTGATGTCATCTGCATATCTGAGGTTATTGATATTTCTCCCAGCAATCTTGATTCCAGCTTGTGCTTCTTCCAGCCTAGTGTTTCTCATGATGTACTCTGCATATAAGTTAAATAAGCAGGGTGACAATATATAGCCTTGATGTACTCCTTTTCCTATTTGGAACCAGTCTGTTGTTCCATATCCAGTTCTAACTGTTGTTTCCTGACCTGCATATAGGTTTCTCAAGAGGCCAGTCAGGTGGTCTGGTATTCCCATCTCTTTCAGAATTTTCCACAGTTGATTGTGCTCTACACAGTCAAAGGCTTTGGCATAGTCAATAAAACAGAAATAGAAGTTTTTCTGGAAATCTCTTGCTTTTTCCATGATCCAGTGGCAATTTGATCTCTGGTTCCTCTGCCTTTTCTAAAACCAGCTTGAATATCTGGAAGTTCACTGTTCACATATTGCTGAAGCCTGGCTTGGAGAATTTTGAGCATTACTTTACTAGCATGTGGGATGGGAGCAATTGTGTGGTAGTTTGAGCATTCTTTGGTATTGCCTTTCTTTGAGATTGGAATGAAAAATGACCTTTTCCAGTTCTGTGGCCACTGCTGAGTTTTTGAAATTTGCTTGTGTATTGAGTGGAGCACTTTCACAGCATCATCTTTCAGGATTTGAAATAGATCAACTGGTATTCCATCACTTACCCTAGTTTTGTTCGTAGTGATGCTTTGTAAGGCCCACTTGGCTTCACATTCCAGAATGTCTGGCTCTAGGTGAGTAATCACACCATTGTGATTATCTGGGTCATGAAGCTCTTTTTTGTATAGTTCTTCTGTGTATTCTTGCCACCTTTTCTTAATATTTTCTGCTTCTGTTAGGTCCCTACCATTTCTGTCCTTTATTGAGCCCATCCTGTACCTCTACACAGACATTTTCTTTCTTCTATTTTGTCTGTTCAGGCTCTTGGTTGTGGTGTGAGAGCTTTCTCTAGTTGCAGCAAGTAGGTTTAGTCGCCGTGTTCCTTGTGGGGTCTTAGTTCCCCAATCAGGAATCACAACCATGTTCTCTGCATCTGGAGGTGAATTCTCAACCACTGGATCACATTTATAGGAAAGTGCCCTACAAATGGAGAAGGCAATGGCACTCCACTCCAGTACTCTTGCCTGGAAAATACCATGGATGGAGGAGCCTGGTAGGATGTAGTCCATGGGGTCGCTGAGGGTCAGACACGACTGAGCGATTTCACTTTCACTTTTCACTTTCACACATTGGAGAAGGAAATGGCAACCCACTCCAGTGTTCTTGCCTGGAGAATCCCAGGGATGGGAAGCCTGGTGGGCTGCCGTCTATGGGGCCGCACAGAGTCGGACACGACTGAAGCGACTTAGCAGCAGCAGCAGCAGCCCTACAAATACACATTTTTTTTTAACAAATATTTTAAATATATCTTCACAAAACTCCCAAGTTTAAGTAACCTATTTGGGTGACTTAATTAAATGACACATGTAAGTGACTTGCTAAAACAGGAAACGTTATCGTGATCTTAACGGCACTTTGTACTCTCATCTTTGGGACTTCATTCTATCAATCATAACGTCTTTCTTTTGTGTTTAATAGCTATTTCTTTCTATCATAGGTGAAAATCCTTGAGGATGACGATGGTCAAGAAATCAATATATGAGTACCGTAGGAGAAAGTTACTTAATGCAGATGTACAGGACTTTCTTATGTAGCTATTTCTTATGTAGCTGTTATACAGGACTTTCTTATGTAGCTATTTCTTATGTAGCTGTTATACAGGACTTTCTTATGTAGCTATTGCAGAATTCAGTTCAGTTCAGTTCAGTCGCTCAGTCGTGTCTGACTCCTTGTGACTCCATGAACTGCAGCACACCAGGGCTCCACACCACATCATCATCACAGTTGGTGATGGTGGACTCAATCACCAACTCCTGGAGTCCACCCAAACCCATGTCCATTGAGTCGGTGATGCCATCCAGCCATTTCTTCCTCTGTAGTCCACTTCTTATCCTGCCCTCAGTCTTTCCCAGCATCAGGGTCTTTTTAATTTTAATTGCAGAATTAAACAGAGTACTATTTGTTACAGCACTGTGTTTGGAATATACAAAGATCTCAGTGATTGGCAATTAAAATTACTTTTATTCACCTTGCTAGCTATTGATCTTGAATGTTGACTTGTCATGGACTTGGATCCATGAAACTCAAATAATTTTCTCCAAATGTAATTTTCTTTGAATAATACAGCATTCAAATTATTTCAAAATCATTTTGAATATTTTCCAGAAGCATTTCATTCAGTATAATATTTAACATACTTACCACTCAATATGCCAGGAAATTTGGAAAACTCAGCAGTGGCCACAGGACTGGAAAAGGTCAGTTTTCATTCCAATCCCAAAGAAAGGCAATACCAAAGAATGCTCAAACTACCACACAATTGCACTCATCTCACAAGCTAGTAAAGTAACGCTCAAAATTCTCCAAGCCACGCTTCAGCAATACGTGAACTATGAATTTCCAGATGTTCAAACTTGTTTTAGGAAAGGCAGAAGAACCAGAGATCAAATTGTCAACATCTGCTGGATCATCAAAAAAGCAAGAGAGTTCCAGGAAAACATCTATTTCTGCTTTATTGACTATGCCAAAGCCTTTGACTGTGTGGATCACAATAAACTGTGGAAAATTCTGAAAGAGATGGGAATACCAGAACACCTGAACTGCCTCTTGAGAAACCTATATGCAGGTCAGGAAACAACAGTTAGAACTGGATATGGAACAACAGACTGGTTCCAAATAGGAAAAGGAGTACGTCAAGGCTGTATATTGTCACCCTGCTTATTTAACTTATATGTAGAGTACATCATGAGAAACACTAGGCTGGAAGAAGCACAAGCTGGAATCAAGATTGCTGGGAGAAATATCAATAACCTCAGATATGCAGATGACACCACCCTTATGGCAGAAAGTGAAGAGGAACTAAAAAGCCTCTTGAGGAAAGTGAAAGAGGAGAGTGAAAAAGTTGGCTTACAACTCAACATTCAGAAAACTAAGATCATGGAATCTGGTCCCATCACTTCATGGGAAATAGATGGGGAAACAGTGGAAACCGTGTCAGACTTTATTTCTGGGGCTCCAAAAGCACTGAAGATAGTGATTTTAGCCATGAAATTAAAAGATGCTTACTCCTTGGAAGGAAAGTTATGACCAACCTAGATAGCATATTAAAAAGCAGAGATATTACTTTGCCAACAAAGGTCTGTCTACTCAAGACTATGGTTTTTCCAGTGGTCATGTATGGATGTGAGAGTTGGACTGTGAAGAAAGCTGAGTGCTGAAGAATTGATGCTTTTGAACTGTGGTGTTGGAGAAGACTCTTGAGAGTTCCTTGGACTGCAAGGAGATCCAACCTGTCCATCCTAAAAGAGACTAGTCCTGGGTGTTTATTGGAAGGACTGATGCTGAGTCTGAAACTCCACTCCTTAGGCCACCTCATGTGAAGAGTTGACTCATTGGAAAGGACTCTGATGCTGGGAGGGATTGGGGGCAGGAGGAGATGGGGATGACAGAGTATGAGATGGCTGGATGGCATCACCGACTTTATGCACATGAGTTTGTGAGAACTCTGGGAGTTGGTGATGGACATGGAGGACTGGTGTGCTGCAATTCATGGGGTCTCAAAGACTCGGAAAGGACTGAGCTACAGAGATGAACTGAACTGATGACTCATTTAAATTGTGACTTTTTTCTGTATATGCGTTTCAAGATCACCTGTATTTTGACATATTTTAATTATCTTGCTATCACTCATTTTCTGGGCTTCCCTGGTAGCTCAGATGGTAGAGAATCCACATATAATGCAGGAGACCTTGGTTTGATTCCTGGGTCAGGAAGATTCTCTGGAGGAGCAAATGGCAACCCACTCAAGTATTCTTGCCTGGAAAGCCCCATGAACAGAGGAGCCTGGCAGATTATAGTCCCTGAGGTCACAAAGAGTTGTACACAACTGAGCAATTAACACTATACTACACTACTATATATCATTCATTTTCAGAATGTATTCTTGATACATCTATATGTTACCTTTTATTTATCTGCATTTACCTGAAGAAGTGTCGCTTAAAAGTGCTGATTTTTAAAAAGCTTAATTCAGAATACTTGTCTAATTTAAAAAGAAAACAGGAAAACATTTAAAACACACACACACACACATACCTGTCTTCCTTATCCTAACGATAAAACGAAACACTATTCTTTTTTCTATATCATTTTTATGCTTCTAAGAGGATTGTATTGATGGATTGTATTGATCGCATGCACACTCATATTCCCCTGGAATAATTCTTCTACATTTTATTTATAAGTGGATATAGCTCTTCTGCAAATTTACTGTGACATTTTAAATGATTAGAAATAAACAATGTGTGTGCAATTCTTATAATCTATACTATGTCCCAGTATTTCTTTTGGTCTTCTATATTCAGGAGAATAATGGCAATCTTGAATATACTCTCACTCTAGAAAGTTCAACACACATAGAAAGCTTAAAAAATAAAACTACAAACAGTACAGACTTGCAAGTGTAATTACAAAAGGACAGAAGAATAATTGGCAAGCTATCTAAATCCACGAAATGCAGATATATAATGTCTGGGTTACAATTCTACAGCGTAATTAGCAAAGGGAAAATCAACTGGAAGAAGAAATGCTCCACTTTAATTTTTCCAGTGCTACTGAGAAAAAAAAAAGCAAAAATGAAAACATAATCAATTCACTTAGCTGCTCCCCTGGTACACTTCTTGAGGGTGACACTATATCTTAAACATTCTTCTATTTTTTCCAATGTACACTGCATTTAGAACAATGCTATAAAATAAAATATCTTTATTGTAAAAAATTTTGAACATAGGAATATCCAAAACACAATTGTAGTCATTCTATTAACATGTTCTTGGGATATAGTCTTTCTTTAGAGTTAGGAAATATAAACTGTTTAAAATAGTTCTGAGTTTTAACCATACTCAGCATAAGAGTTGGTTTACAATGTTAATTCTGTGAAAACTGAAGAAGTGAGGATTATTACAAGCTTTAGGGGCTGCATGTAATTTGAGACAGAGAATATATAATGAGGAAAAGAAAGTGGTTGAAGCTGATGAGTTCAACTAGATGTGTTGAGGGTAAGCAGCCTACGGGACTTGCATAGGAGCAGTTGGGAAGGCAGATGATAAATGCCAGCATCCAGACCAAAGTCTGGCTATGCACAGAGTGGATGAGGTAACTCTGGATACTGAACAGGATCAGCAGAGGAATAGGAAACAAAGATAAGCTGAAATATCATGGAAGCCAAAGGGGGTGTTCAGAGAGGACAGAATCTGTAGAAGGAATATTCATTGGTTTAAAATGGCCTTCTAGGGCAGGAATCTTCTCCTACGTTCATCTTCTCCTAAGACAACTTCAAAATTACAACTTGCTGCTGAACCACCATTGACAGGGGAATGTTGGATACCGCCAAAAAAAGATACCCCACGTCCAAGGGCAAAGAAAAAGCCCCAGCAAGATGGTAGGAGGGACAAAATTGCGTTAGAATCAAACCTCCTACTCGTCAGAGACGCTTGGAGGACTCAAAATCTTGTGCATGCCAGACCCAGGGACTCCACAGAGATTGAGCCAGACATGCCTTTGAGTGTTTAAGTGTCTCCTGTGGAGAGATGGGTCATCAATGGCCTACTGTGGGGACAAGGGTTCTGGCTGCAGCAGACCTGGGACATGTAGTGGGTGGCATAAGACCTCTTGGAGGATGTTGCCATTAGCCCCACCATAAAGCCACCAAGCAGATGACCCACGAACTGCAGAACAATTATACCAAAGAAATTCTCACACTATTAAGAAAGTTATAGCATGCCATGATTTCATTTTTTGAATGTGGAGTTTTAAGCCAAATTTTTCACTTTCCTTTTTCAATTTCAACAAGAAGGTCTTTAGTTCCTCTTTCCTTTCTGCCATTAGAGTGGTGTCATCTGCATATTTGAGGTTATTTATATTTGTCCTGGCAATCTTGATATCAGCTTGTGCTTCATCCAGCCCTGCATTTTGCATGATGTATTCTGCATATAAGTTAAATGAGCAGGATGACAATATACAGCCTTGATGTAATCCTTTCCCAATTTGGAACCAGTCCATTGTCCTATGGCCAGTTCTAACTGTTGCTTCTTGACTACATACCAGTTTCTCAGGAGGCAGGTAAGGTGGTCTGGTATTCCCAGAAACTTCTCTTGAAGAAGTTTCCAAAATTTGTTGTGATCCTCACAGTCAAAGGCTTTGGCATAGTCGATAAAGCAGAAGTAGATGTTTTTCTAGAATTCTCTTGCTTTTCCTATGATCCAACAGATGTTGCCAATTTGATGTCCATTTTCTCTGCCTTTTCTAAATCCAGCTTGAATATCTGGAAGTTCTCAGTTCAGGTACTGTTGAAGCCTCGCTTGGAGAATTTTAAGCATTACTTTGCTAGAGTGTGAGATGAGTGCAATTGTATGGTAGTTGGAACATTCTTTGGCATGGCCTTTCTTTGGGATTGGAATGAAAACTGACCTTTTCCAGTCCTGTGGCCACTGCTGAGTTTTCCAAATTTGCCAGCATATTAGTGCAGCACTTTCACAGCATCATCTTTTAAGATTTGAAATAGCTCAACTGGAATTCCATCACATCCACTAGCTTTGTCCATAGCCATGTTTCCTAAGGCCCACTTGACTTCTCACTCCAGGGTCTGGTTCGAGGTGGGTTATCACATCATCGTGGTTATCTGGGTCATGAAGATCGTTTTTGAATAGTTCTTCTGTGTATTCTTGCCAGCTCTTCTTAATATCTTCTGCTTCTGTTAGGTATGTACCATTTCTGTCCTTTATTGTGCTGATCTTTGCATGAAATGTTCCCTTGGTATCTCTAATTTTCTTGAAAAGATCTCTAGTCTTTCCCATTCTATTGTTTTCCTCTATTTCTTTGCATTGATCATTTAGAAAGGCTTTCTTATCTCTCCTTGCTATTTTTTGCAACTTTTGATTCAGATGGGTATATCTTTCCTTTTCTCCTTTGCCTTTTGATTGTCTTCTTTTCCATCTGTTTGTAAGGCCTCCTCAGACTACCATTTTGCCTTTTTGTATTTCTTTTTCCTGGGAATGGTTTTGATCACCGCCTACTGTACAATGTTACTAACCTCCATCCATAGTTCTTCAGGTACTCTGTCTATCAGATTTAATCCCTTGAATATATTCTAATACCTTGATCTAATCCCTCTTCTTCACCTGACTTTTAAAAAGCTTTGCTGAAATACTTTGGGGTATTTTTACTTTTAGGGGACTGAGCCACCCATTCTTTTTGCATGGTTCTGCAATAACCCTTTCTCTGCTCCAAACTCTCAACTTCTTGTTTGTTCTGGCTCACTCTGTATCAGGCTTTGCACAAGTTCAGTAACCCAACAACATTTTCTCTTTCTCTCTGTGTTAAAGAAGTGAGGTTGTGGTAGTTTTATGAGAGTGAATAAAGATAAGTGTGCAGAAAGATTGTTTTGCTTGTATCCTTGACTATTAGAGTAGAAACTGTTAGTGAATGTCTGGGGCATAAGTTTATGAAGGAGTACACATGGTATACACGTAGGATTCTTACCCACAGAGTAGGGATAGTGGGCAGTGATAATGGCAAACAGCCACTTTGGTGGCCCTAGAATGGGGTTGCAAAAGGTGCCGTGACTATACTTGGAAAAGTGTCAACAAGGAAAACACATTGACTTCTATTAGTAAGCCAGACAGAAACATCAGCAAGCTCCTAGAATGTACATTCTCTTGGTTTTTACAAGAGCAACGACAAAATACTATCAGTGCATTAAAATTAAAACATGAAAGGGAACATTTCTGGAAGAGAAAGGAAAACATGAGTTCCTTGTGCAAAGATACGGCAAATGCAGGAATCCCAAATTTAGTTTGTCATTGATGGAAATGCAAAATAAAAACCAATGAAACTTCTCAGTAATAAAGTTTTCTAGTACATAATTGGACACCTGAGGACTCTAATCCCTTTCCTCACCAAAAAAAGAAAAAGAAAACAAACCAAAAAATTCCCAAAGGTCATGAATTCACTTCAATATCCTTTCCTTTATAAAAATCCAACTAATTCAAATTCAATAATGTACTTCCACTAAAATAAGTTGTTTTCAAATCTCCAGTAAGATCTGTGCCAAACATAACATTATTTGCTTATTCAGTTCAGTCGCTCAGTCGTGTCAGACTCTTTGTGACCCCGTGAATTGCAGCATGCCAGGCCTCCCTGTCCATCATCAACTCCTGGAGTTTACTCAAACTCATGTCCTTTGAGTCCGTGATGCCATCCAGCCATCTCATCCCCTGTCATCCCCTTCTCCTCCTGCCCCCAATCCCTGCCAGCATCATGGTCTTTTCCAATGAGTCAACTTTTTGCATGAAGTGGCCAGAGTACTGGAGTTTCAGCTTTAGCGTCAGTCCTTCCAATGAACACCCAGGACTGATCTCCTTTAGAATGGACTGGTTGGATCTCCTTGCAGTCCAAGGAACTCTCGAGAGTCTTCTCCAACACCACAGTTCAAAAGCATCAATTCTTCGGCACTCAGCTTTTTTCACATCCAGCTATCACAGCCATTCATGACCATTGGAAAAACCATAGCCTTGACTAGACGGACCTTTGGGACTACATCTGATAGATAGAGTGCCTGATGAACTATGGATGGGGTTCGTGACACTGTACAGGAGACGGGGATCAGGACCATCCCCATGGAAAAGAAATGCAAAAAAGCAAAATGGCTGTCTGAGGAGGCCTTACAAATAGATGTGAAAATAAGAGAAAGGAAAAGCAAAGGAGAAAAGGAAAGATATTCCAATTTGAATGCAGAGTTCCAAAGAATAGCAAGGAGAGATAAGAAAGCCTTCCTCAGCGATCAATGCAAAGAAGTAGAGGAAAACAACAGAATGGGAAAGACTAGAGATCTTTTCAAGAAAATTAGAGATACCAAGGGAACATTTCATGCAAAGATGGGCTCGATAAAGGACAGAAATGGTATGGACTTAACAGAAGCAGAAGATATTAAGAAGAAGTGGCAAGAATACACAGAAGAAATGTACAAAAAAGATCTTCATGACCCAGATAATCAAGATGGTGTGATCACTCACCTAGAGCCAGACATCCTGGAATGTGTAGTCAAGTGGGCCTTAGAAAGCATCACTACGAACAAAGCTAGTGCAGGTGATGGAATTCCAGTTGAGCTATTTCAAATCCTGAAAGATGATGCTGTGAAAGTGCTGTACTCAATATGCCAGGAAATTTGTAAAACTCAGCAGTGGCCACAGGACTGGAAAAGGTCAGTTTTCATTCCAGTCCCAAAGAAAGGCAATGCCAAAGAATTTGCTTATTAAAAACCTGTTAATTTTTAATGGCCCTATTTTAATTAAAATATTGCCCAATTAGGCAACAATTCTGTGAGGATATATTATCATTAATTTCCAAATGGAAAAATTAATACCTTAAGCTTAGAGAAATAAAGAGAATTTTGGAGTGGTAACAACAGCTAAAAAAGAAAAAAAGTAGACCTGAGTTCAAACACAGACCTACTGACTTTAATTCAGTACTCTTTCTGTAATGCATGGGCACTGTTGCATTACAGGTAAGGCTTAGATTTGCTCTGCCAGAGGCTCATGGAAAGTTATCACATTTAAATCACTGCAACGATGAAGATTGCAACTTAAGCTTTATTTCTTTTTTCATCTAAATTATAATAACTATGATTTTAAAGAACCTACTATTGCACAAGATGTTTCACATATATTGTCAAATAACACAACTGAAAGTAGATATCATTTACATTCACAGAAGAATATATTTGGCTAGGATTAAGTAATTCTTCCAAATATATCTTGATAACATATTGTTTGGCAAGATGAGAATCAAACCCAGGGGCATGGAGCTCATTCTATGAAATCTAATCGCCTTTTATTCAAATACCTCTAGGTAAACGAGCCTGATTTATTAATCAAAAATCTCAGTTGACATGTTCTCTACAATATTACAAATCATTCCTACATTTCCTTCCATAAAAGTTGAAAAAAGCATCAATATCTGTATTGCCTTTCTGTATTTTTTTCCAAAATTTAAAAGTATGAGATTATAAAAATGAACTACTGACAAGACTAATTTAGAAAGCAGTAATCATATTTTTTTAATTAGATTTTAAAATTAGAGAGGTGTCAAAGAAAAATAAAATAAAACATTAAGAGGAGGAGTAATAAGAAGCTTGGGGCTGGTGCACTGGGACGACCCAGAGGGATGGAATGGGGAGGGAGGAGGGAGGAGGGTTCAGGATGGGGAACACATGTATACCTGTGGTGGATTCATTTTGATATTTGGCAAAACTAATACCATTATGTAAAGTTTAAAAATTAAATTAAATTAAAAAAAAAAGAAGCAATGAGATATTTCTAAAGAGCAAAAGCAAACTTTTTTTAGAGTAAGTTTCAAAAGTTGGTAGGTCAGAGAGAAGATCGGAATTCTAGAACATCTCGGGGGCTGATCTTTCATTACCATTTAGCCCAAATGCTAATTTTGGGTTGAAACACAATTTCTGGGCACAGGTTGATAATGCAAAGTTATGAAAAGACTAGAGGTTGTGAAGTTGACAAGAGTTTCAGCCTTAGATCTTTCAATCTTTAATAACTGAAGCAATTTGCTGATCCACTTTGAAATACTGTGGAATCTGAAAGGACCCCCCAAAGCAAGAAGTGTTTGTTCTATTAGGAAGAATAGATATGGCTTTTAACAATGCAAAAGATGACCCAGACCTGTGATTACTAAATTCCATAGCAGCTATGTCAGAATTTCTTTAGACAATTTAGATTAAAAAGCCTGAGGAAATTGAACATTTTAGAAAGAAAAATGTACTAATATGTAAAATAATTACTTGTATGTTACAGTTATGATACTAAACTAAGAGGATGATGTAGCTATTCCGTTCAGTTCAGTCACTCAGTCGTACCCGACTCTTTGTGACCCCATGGACTTTCCTGTCCATCATCAACTCCTGGAGCCTGCTCAAACCCATGTCCATTGAGTTGGTGATGTCATCCCACCGTCTCATCCTGTCATCCCCTTCTCCTCCTGCTTTCAATCTTTCCCAGCATCAGGGTCTTTTCCAATGAGTCAGTACTTTGCATCAGGTGGCCAAAATATTGGAGTTTCAGCTTCAGCTGCAGTCCTTCCAGTGAATGTTCAAGACTGATTTCCTTTAGGATTGATTTGTTTGATCTCCTTGCTGTCCAAGGGACTCTCAATGGTCTTCTCCAACACCACTGTTCAAAAGCATCAGTTCTTCGGCACTCAATGTTCTTTAAGGTCCAACTCTCACATCCATACATGACTACTGGAAAAACCATAGCTTTGACTAGATGGATCTTTGTTGGCAAAGTAATGTCTCTGCGTTTTAATATGCTGTCTAGGTTGGTGTAGCTATTAAAAATAGCTAAAAAGTAATTTGCATGTTATTTAGAAACTACTGAATGTTTTAAAGTGTGAGAGAATGACAAAAATAGTTTTGTGTTTGAAAAACATCACTGATAGAAGCATTAGAAGCATGAGAAGTGTGAATTTGAGTAAGGGAGGAATAGAGACAGAAATATTTGTAGGAGTCTTTACCTATTCCAATTGAGAGTAAAATTTCAACTGTGCAGAATGGACAGGGATAGTATAAAGAAAAAGGCAAAGTATTGTAGAAAATTTAGGCGATAACCCAGGTTTGACAGCACTTGTGACTCTTTGAATAAAAGAGACAGATTAGTCAATATGACCCTAGTTTTTCCACCCCACTGATTACAAGAATGGTGGTTAACAATTGGAGCAGGGAAGTTGTGATACCAGTTTCTTCACCTTCAATTATAGATGCATTCACCAAAGTGTGAGAAAGAAAAACAAGTTTAGAAGATAAATGAAGGATAATGTAATGTTTAGTTATGTTTGATTGCTTGGCAATGCTTAAGTCATAACAAATCAGAGATTTTTTTTTTTTTTTTGGTATCTAATTAGAGTTTTGAAAGCATCTGATTATAAACAATGTGTACAGATTGAAAAGTTAATGCATTTGTCAACTTTTATATTTCCATTGACTTTGGTCTTTTAATCTTCTAGTTTAATGTTGATTGATTGTGGCATCGCTAAGTGGTATGAATATGTTTGCATGTGTCATACAAATGTCACATGCATGCATTTAGATCATCTAACTTATTAAAGGGGTAAAATTGTTTAAGAAGTCTCTATATATGTGTATGTGAAAACTCTAGCAAAGATTAACATCTAGTTTTTTAAAGGGTCTAAAAGTTTATGTTATACAGCGGTATCCATTTTTTGTAGATTTAATATTTTCTCCTTAGTTCACATAGTAGGAAAAATGTGTATTTTATAATAATATAGGGAATATCTCTCTATAGTTATTCATCAAGTACAGTGGTCTAGGTCATAATTTATTCTCTAGCTTTTAAAGTTTGCCCTCTGAAGGTTGCTCGCTTCCATATTTAAAATTCTTTTAAACAAGGGTACAGAAAGATTTGGTGCCAAACCAAGTATATTAATAATAGCTCTAGACCTATGCAGGACACACATTTCAAAGATTCTCTTAAAAATGGCTCACAAAAGTGCTTTATATCTTTTAAAGTACTTATATACATCATTATTTTATTAGCAATGATGAAAGTAATAAGTTTTCCATTTTGGCCCACGTGAGGATATTTCTAAAATTTTCTTTAATGTTCACCAAATAAATACTATCATACAGAATATTTTAGATAAGATTTCTTAGAAATCATGAGGGATGGTGTAAGTTTTACCAAGGAGAATGTTTCCTGACATCTCTCATATAGTCATATTTCAAACTCAGATTAAGAGGCCTAAGCTTGATTTTTCATTTTCTTCCAAATGATTAGCTTTCAGATTGAAGAAGACAACAAATCTGAATGTAAATTTTACATCAGTCTTATGAAAAAGAGGGAGACTGTGATTAGGTCTAAATTATTCAATTAATAACTGAATCAGGGCTAAGACCTAGGCATTGTGATTTTTTGTTCATTATACCTTCACTTGACTATATTTCATTTGCATTTGAAATTCATGCACAAACAAATATGTAGGATATTTAGGAGTTTTTAATTTTTAAACTTGAAAGGAAAATTAATGAGGTACTCAAATGAGCAATAGTTTTTAAGTTGTAATACTTATTATTTTGGGTTCAGTTCATTTAGTACAAAAAAGTTAAAGTGAAAACACTTGTGCTCTATGGAAAAAACAAAAACAACAACAAAAACTGATCACTTTGGCTTTTACCACATTTCACAAAGAGGGCTTAAGTATCTTTATGTTCTATAGTGCATTTAAAATCAGTGATGGATTAAGATAAATTTCACTTGACCAATACTAAAAAAAAAAAAAAAAAAAGACTCTGAATGCACATCATGTAGTGTTCATCTTCTGACAGCACAGTATTTCAGGAGATAACAGTAAGGAGGAATTTATGGCAGATTCATTACTACTTAGGAACTAATCTCATCCACATGGCTGTTAACATGAAATATGGATTTTAATAATCCTGACTCTGTGAGTTGTGTGATCCTGCCTGGTGGGAATGTGATTAGCCACAGCCTGCAAGATTAATTGAGATATATAACACATGATTACATCTAGCGGATTACAAGCGACTTTGATTATGTGAGAGTTTGCATAGTTAAATACATACAAATAAACCAATATCCTATTATGACAAGAAAGAAAATTCTTTTTTCCTTAGGTCATTAAACAGGTCACTTAAATAGAATGTAAAAGTCTTTCAGGGAGAAGACATTTTAAAGAAAAATGTAGATAGATGGATAGATGATAGATAGATAGCTAGATCACATAAAATTTCTTGAAATTTACTCCATCATTATGCATATTACCTAGAACAGAATTTTACTCGGTAAAGAAAAAGTTTCTGACATCAGCACATAGAAATTTTGTTGTTATTGTTCAGGCATTAGGTCGTTTCCAATTTTCTGCAACCCCATGGATTGCAGCACGCCAGGCTTCCCTGTCCTTCACCATCCCTGGTGATATGCTCAAATTCATGTTCATTGAGTTGGTGATGCCATCCAACAATTTCATCCTCTGCTGCTCCCTTCTCCTCCTGCCTTCAATCTTTCCCAGCATCAGGGTCTTTTCAAATGAGTCAGCTGTTCACATCAGGTGGCCAAAGTATCAGAGGTTCACCTTCAGCATCAGTCCTTCCAGTGAATACTCAGGGCTGATTTCCTTTAGGATTGACTGGTTTGATCTCCTTGCTGCCCAAGGGACTCTCAAGAGTCTTTTCCAACACCGCAGTTCAAAAGCATGAATTCTTCTGCATTCAGCTTTTTTTATGGTCCAACTCTCACATCCATACATGACTACTGGAAAAACCATAGCTTTGATTAAACAGGCAGAGTAATGTCTTTGCTTTTTAACATGCTGTCTAGGTTTGTCATAGCTTTTCTTTCAAGGAGCAAGCGTCTTTTAATATCATGGCTGTAGTCACCATCTGCAGTGATTTTGGAGCCCAAGAAAAGAAAGTCTGTCACTGTTTCCATTGTTTCCCCATCTATTTGCCATGAAGTGATGGAACTGGATGCCACAATCTTAGTTTTTTAAATGTTGAGTTTTAAGCCAGTTTTTTCACTCTCCTCTTTCACCTTCATCAAGAGGCTTTTTAGTTCCTCTTTGCTTTCTGCCACAAGGGTGGTGTCATCTGCATATCTGAAGTTATTGATATTACTCCCGGCAGTCTTGATTCCAGCTTGAACTTCATGCACCCCGGTATTTCACATGGTGTTCTCTGCATATAAGTTAACTAAGCAGGATGACAATATACAACCTTGACATACTCCTTTCCTAATTTTGAACCCGTTCTAACTATCCAGTAATAAAATAAACTTTCATTTTTTCTTGAATTTTATTTTAATGCTTACTTCCAACAGGGCTCAATTACTAATTATTTCATGAATGATTATTGTTTCCCTCAAAACTCTTCTCTTTGGAAAAGGTTTGTTGACATCACTCTCCATGTTCAGTACAATGAATTTGGCTGAGCTTTCAAAGCACTTAACTCTAGTTTGCCATTCTATTATTCTAAATAAAAAGCTAGCTTTTCAAATTAATCTATTTATTTTTCTGTATTCTGTTTTACAGCCAAACTACATTCTTTCCCAGGCCCTATATAGGTCCTCCTTTTTCCAACCTCTAAGCATACTAACTCATAACTCTATGAATAATTGCATCCCTTTTTATCTGTGTCTATTAATCAAGGGAAATGAGGTGCTCTAGAACAAGAAAACTCTCCTAAAATCAATAAATGGAGTCACATGCTTAAGTCAATTAAGATTCTTGCAACCTAATGTGTATAGAATGAATATATTCAAGATGATAGGAATTTAAATACACACATTAAGCAACTACCTCTGACATATAATTGACTTGATCAGAAGCATCAAGTTGCTTCTAAAGAAAGAACAAAAATTTTAGAAATCTTCAGTTGGTAATAGTGAAAGCTAAGACTTACATGCAAAAAATATTTCAACAAATCTTCTCAGAGCACATCTGGATCACACACCCTAGTCTAGGACCAGAACTGGAGCGTATCCCTAGAATTCTGAAAAAGACATGAAGGGACTGCTACTTTATATAATTGGTAATGAAGCATAAAATTTTAAGAAGGAAAGAAAAATAATATAAATATGTTCAAGACAGATCTGTACACACACTGTAAATGATGGCTTTAAACTGGATAGCTAAAGGCACCCAGGATTTTTGAGGTTACCACTCACTTTTGGGATTGATTCCTTTTCACTAAATAAACCACAGATACTGTTAAAAACAGAATCATCATGTAAATTGAATTAAATCTTATTAAAATGAACTGTTATTAGGAAAACATTACTAGAAATTCTCTAACTTCAAGAATTTCTGAGCAATATGTATACATTTTAAAAGAAAGAATCAGATTGTCTTCTGAGAAAGACAGTACGAAAGATGAGAAGTCTTCTCATGTGGATAACTTTTGTATTTTTAATTTTTTACTCCTTCTTTTTGTATCTTTGAAACCACATGTATTTGATCTTCAGAAATAGCATGAATTCCAGAGAGAAACATACTCTTTCAGCAATACATAGATAGTTTACATAGATAGTGTCTAGTTAGTTAGTTAGTTAGTTAAGTCGCTCAGTCATGTCCGACTCTTTGCGACCCCATGAATCGCAGCAAGTCAGGCCTCCCTGTCCATCACCAACTCCCAGAGTTCACCCAAACTCATATGCATCAAGTCGGTGATGCCATCCAGCCCTCTTATCCTCTGTCGTCCCCTTCTCTTCCTACCCCCAATCCCTCACAACATCAGGGTCTTTTCCAATGAGTCAACTCTTTGCATGAGGTGTCCAAAGTACTGGAGTTTCAGCGTGAGCATCAGTCCTTCCAAAGAACCCCAGGACTGATCTCCTTTAGGGTGGACTGGTTGGATCTCCTTGAAGTCCAAGGGACTCCCAAGAGTCTTCTCTGACACCACAGTTCAAAAGCATCAGTTCTTCAGCACTCAGCTTTCTTCACAGTCCAGCTCTCATATCCATACATGACCACTGGAAAAACCATAGCCTTGACTAGACGGACCTTTGTTGGCAAAGTAATGTCTCTGCTTTTTAATATGCTATCTAGGTTGGTCATAACTTTGCTTCCAAGGAGTAAGCATCTTTTAATTTCATGGCTGGGTCACCATCTGCACTGATTTTGGAGCCCAAAAAAGTAAAGTCTAACACTGTTTACCCATCTAATTCCCATGAAGTGATGGGACCAGATGCCATAATCTTAGTTTTCTGAATGTTGGGCTTTAAGCAAACTTTTTCACTCTCCTCTTTCACTTTCATCAAGAGGCTTTTTAGTTCCTCTTCACTTTCTGCCACAAGGGTGGTGTCATCTGCATATCTGAGGTTATTGATATTTCTTCCGATAATCTTGATTCCAGCTTGTGCTTCTTCCAGACCAGCGTTTCTCATTATGTACTCTGCATATAAGTTAAATAAGCAGGGTGACAATGTACAGATTTGACATACTCCTTTTCCTATTTGAAACCAGTCTGTTGTTTCATGTCCAGTTTTAGTATTTAATATCTTAAATATAATAGGTTCATGGTAGACATCACCTTGATGCTACTGCTGCTGCTTAGTCACTTCAGTGACCCTATGGACTGCAGCCTGCCAGACTCCTCTGTTCATGGGGTTCTCTAGGCAAGAGTACTAGAGTAGGTTGCCGTACCCTCCTCCAGGGAATCTTCCCGATTCAGGAATTGAACCCAAGTCTCCTGCATTGAAGGCAGAATTTTTATCACTGAGCCACCAGGGAAGCCCAAACATCAACTTAGTAATTGCAATTTGAGATAAAATCTGGTTCTTTTTGTTTTATACCATACTAGGTATATTGAGAATCTTTATTGATAAACAGTTAATAGTAAAAAAAAAAAAGACAAAACATTTTCTTGTTCTTATTATATATTTTAATCTTGATAACAAGTTGTTCTATTTGCCACCTTTATCCAGAAATGATGCTATTCTTAGTCGCACAGGATGTGACTTAGGTCACTTGGGGCTGGTGCACTGGGACGACCCAGAGGGATGGAATGGGGAGGGAGGAGGGAGGAGGGTTCAGGATGGGGAACACATGTATACCTGTGGTGGATTCATTTTGATATTTGGCAAATCTAATACAGTTATGTTAAGTTTAAAAATAAAATAAAATTTAAAATAAAATAAAATAAAAAAAAAACAAACAAACAAAAAAAAAAAAAAAAAACAAAATAACTATTTAACATGCTAAGAATATTAAATATGCTTCTAATTTTCCCCTCCAAAATTCTAATTTTTTTTTTAAACCAGGAATGTAGTTAAAAGTAGATGTGGCTTTTGGAATGAAATAAACATGAATTTTGTAGCTGTGTCATTCCTTGTTTCACTTTTAAGTGTGTTTCAGCAGCTAACTCTGGAGAAGGCAATGGCAACCCACTCCAGTACTCTTGCCTGGAAAATTCCATGGACAGAGGAGCCTGATAGGCTGCAGTCCATGGGGTCATGAAGAGTCTGACACGACTGAGCGACTTCACTTTCACTTTTCACTTTCATGCATTGGAGAAGGAAATGGCAACCCACTCCAGTGTTCTTGCCTGGAGAATCCCAGGGATGGAGGAGCGTGGTGGGCTGCCATCTAAGGTATCTCACAGAGTTGGACACGACTGACGCGACTTAGCAGCAGCAGCAGCAGCAGCTAACTATAGCCCCCTATGTTTCCATGCCAAGTTGTTCAGGATTAATTATTTCCATTTTCACTCTATTTACAACCCTACATATGATAATACCATACATTATCATTTCTAGTAACAAAAATCTCAAAGTTGTTTTAATCTAATTACAGTGATAGAGATCCAGTAGAGTTACTCAACTGATACCTATGGTAAAAAATTGGTAAACAATTGCTGAACAATACCTCTCTATATTGAAGTCCTATCAATGTAAATATTACATAGAATGATGAAATGTGTCTTTAAAGTGGATGTGGCTTTTGGATGAAATAAACCTGAATTTTGTAGCTGTGTCATTCCTGGTATGTTTCTTAAAGTCTTTAAGGCTCAGATTTCCTCATCTTCAAAATAGAAAAAAATAACGCCTGTCATATGATTACTGTAAAGACTAAATGAAAAAAAAAAAAGAACATTTTTAAAGGGTTTTGAAATATGAGTTATAGGCCTGCTGTTGAGAGGTACACATTTTCATTTAGTTTATAGAAGCAAAACTTTTTCAGTGTCCTTTTAAAGGATCTTTCATTTCTTTAAATTAAATTTACAAATCTTGACATTTTATTGAAGTTTCTTTATTTTAAAAGGAAAAGAAAGTTACAGTACACTTCATACTTATATACTTCACAGATTCAATCTCATTTCCAGAGGTCATCACAGAAACAAAGTGAACAAGGAAATTTTTTCTTTCCTATACAGATGGTGCCTACTTTTGACCTTAGCAAACAGCTTTTCAAACCAATGTTTCAACACTCGAATAGTAAAAACATCTGGATCTTCTGGAGAATTCATGAATCAACCTGAAATGTTAACAGATCAAACAGCTTGGATATAAATACACAAGGATGGATTCTGAATACTTAATATCCTGATAAATATTGATAAATAGTACTTATGTGCTGCTTGTTTAAATATAATCTAAGCAATTTTGTAACACATTGCTGAGGATAGCAAGTATCAGGAGAATTAGTCTGTACGTCTGTAGTTTTCAATTAGAAAAAGTCAATCTAATATATTACAATAAAAACCATAATGTTATTATATAAGAATTTCACAATTTAAGGTGATATCAATAAGTGTGCTGTTTTTAACTGTATAGGATCTTTTCCATTGAAATAATTTGTAACATCTTATTCATTTAGCATTTTGGTGGCTCAGAGGTTAAAGCGTCTGTCTGCAATGCAGGAGACCTGGGTTCAATCCCTGGGTCCAGAAGACCCCCTGGAGAAGGAAATGGCAACCCATTCCAGTATTCTTGCCTGGAGAATCCCATGGACGGGGGAGCCTGGTGGACTACAGTCCACGGGGTCACAAAGTGTCGGACACGCCTGAGTGACTTAGCATGCATGCATGCATTGTATCACAAATAAGTTGAAAATGGGAAACTGCAGTACAGGTTGTGTGTTTTGTTGATGGCAAGGCTAGTGGCAGAAAATTTCTCCATATTCCTGAATTTTACATTATTATTAGTTTTTGCTGCCCATTTGAAATATATATATCTTAACACATATGGTTGGATAGTTGTAGCAGATTTTATAATGAATTGTGGCTGCAAATAACTTTTGCATGATAACAATGGATAATTAGATTTCTTCAACCTGCATTCTCATAATACTTGTCTTTGACAATATCATAATTTTGTGAACTTTCATGAAATGAGAAGCTAATAGGAGCATCCTGTTTTCTCTGTTATTAATAGCTGTTTATCTATTACTTAAAAAATAAACCCACAAAAAATATAGTGTGTAAGTGAGGAATGAGAATTTCTTCATGTTGTAAATTATTTTGTGCCAAGCAACTATGAAATGCTTTTAAACAGTAGAATCAGACGTAGCAGTATGAAAAAATTAAGATCAAAACAGTACAATGTCAACAAAGTAGAATCTGTTAATCATCTTTATACTTACTGTATGTTTAACAAACTGTTTAAATATTCAGATAACAATTATAGAAAATGAAGCAAATTTTATTTAAAAATGATTTTTCTTAATTCAAAGTAATGTATATTTATTATAAAAAAGGTACAAAGACATGAAAATTAAACACATTCTATTTCTTTCCTTTGTAGGTAACCATATTGTATTTTAAAGAAGTCCAATATCTATGCATGGATATTTAAAGCAGAATATATCACATCTTGCATACAGATTTATAATATGAATTCATATTTGGAATGCTTTATTCTTCATATATAGAATAATTTTTGCTTTGTTTCAGTAAACATTTCTAATATGTGTATCACATTGAAAATAATTGAATATTAACAATGAGTCAATGTCCAAGATTAATTACTTTTACTAGTTATTTCATTTGAAACAAATTCCTCTGTCTTCTCATTTTGTTTAACTTACTCTGTTTCTACGAAATTAGGTGAAACAGTTTTGTTAGAAACCTGTTTGTCTTCTAACATCCTCTGAAAAATAGCTTGTTATGTTAATGAATTCCAACTATGATAAACACACACACACACACACACACACACACACGGAATATTCCTTGGCCATAAAAAGGAATGAAACTTTGCCCCTTGCAATAATATGGTTGGAGATGAAAGGTATTATGCTTAGTGAAGTAAGTCAGACAGAGAAAGTCAAGCAGTGTATGTTATCACTTCAGTGTAGAAAAACAGAAACCATCTCACATAGAGAACAAACCAGTGGTTACCAGCGAGGAGTGGGAAGGAGGAAGGGGCAAGGTAGGGGTATGTGGTGGACCGGGACACTCCTGTCAATCTCCCATCAGAAGACAGTCCTTCCATTGCTCTGGCCACTGGCTGTATCTCCTTGGCGTCTGGACTGCCCAGGGCCCACCTCAATGTGTTTTCCATCCGCCTAGAGAGCAGCTCAGCTGGAAGGCCTTGAACACCTTCCTCAGGGTCAGCAGGATCAGGATCAGAATCAGAGTAACACAGAGGATGGCCATAACCACTTCCAGCAAGTCCTTTAGTGTCCTACAGGAGAATTTAAACCATGACATGGGGCTTTAAAGTCCATGTCATGATTTAAAGAAACTCTGGAATGCTTTCAAACAATGCTTTTTTATTTTATACAAACCACGATGTATAAAATAAATAAGCTACAAGTACATATTGTACAGTACAGGGAATATAGCTTATATTTTATAATAAATTTAAAGAAAATATAATCTATAAAAATACTGAATCACTATATTGGGCACCTGAAACTAAAATTTTGTAAATCAGCTATATTTTGTAAATCAACTCTACTACAATGAGTAAATAAATAAATAAATAAAACATTTTAAAATGCTTACCCTCAAACTACCTCACCCTCTGTCTTTGGCAAAGTCTGTCTCAATATAACCTGGAAAATGACAGATATTGTTATTCTACTTGTTGCGCAGATAGAACCAGAACAGTAACCATCTAACATAATAAAATTCACCTACCTATTACTTCTACCTCATTATAATTCTTTCAGTTTTGCTCATCTAGCAGTTGTTGCATTCTAAACCAAAATTGGGAGTTTGACAGCATTAGAAAAGAAAAACATAAGAAGAAAAGGGAAATAAATCCAGAAAGCTTTTTGATATTTTAATCAGCCATTCTAATATTTTTATTTTGAACTTTTATAGCTAAGTGAAATAAAAATAAGAGGCATTAAACAAAATCATATATAACTTCACATAGCCTCACATTGTTTAAAAACTAATTTTGTAAATATTCTGCATTAATTAGAATTTTCAGTTAATGCTGATCTCTTTGATTTTACTAAGCATGTCTATATTTCATCACCTTTACATTTCATAATCCAGATCAGGGAACTTATTTTCACATATAAAATGTATGTGCAGAGTACATCATGAGAAACGCTGGGCTGAAGAATGCACAAGCTGGAATCAAGATTGCTGGGAGAAATATCAATAACCTCAGATATGCAGATGACACCACCCTTATGGCAGAAAGTGAAGAGGAACTAAAAAGCCTCTTGATGAAAGTGAAAGTGGAGAGTGAAAAAATTGGCTTAAAGCTCAGCATTCAGAAAACTAAGATCATGGCATCCGGTCCCATTACATCATGGCAAATAGATGGGGAAACAGTGGAAACAGTGTCAAACTTTATTTTTTGGGCTCCAAAATCACTACAGATGGTGACTGCAGCCATGAAATTAAAAGACGCTTACTCATTGGAAGGAAAGTTATGACCAACCTAGATAGCATATTCAAAAGCAGAGACATTACTTTGCCAACAAAGGTCCGTCTAGTCAAGGCTATGGTTTTTCCAGTGGTCATGTATGGATATGAGAGCTGGACTGTGAAGAAAGCTGAGTGCTGAAGAACTGATGCTTTTGAACTGTGGTGTTGGAGAAGATTCTTGAGAGTCCCTTGGACTGCAAGGAGATCCAACCAGTCCATTCTTAAGATCAGTCCTGGATGTTCATTGTAAGGACTGATGTTGAAGCTGAAACTCCAATACTTTGGCCACCTAATGTGAAGAGCTGACCTATTGGAAAAGACCCTGATTCTGGGAAAGATTGAAGGCAGGAGGAGAAGGGGACACCAGGGGATGAGATGGCTGGATGGCATCATTGACTCGATGGACATGGGTTTGGGTGGACTCCTGGAGTTGGTGATGGACAGGGAAGCCTTGCATGCTGCAGTTCATGGACACGACTGAGCGGCTGAACTGAACTGAACTGAGCCATAGATACATATTTGAATGGAAGTCACCCCATCTTTTAGTTTGACACATTACTCATTTTGCTTCCCACACCATAATCTTTAACTTTCAGTCTCAAAGAATACTAGCTCTAATATCATTTTTAAAAAATCATTTTTTAAAGAATCTAATTTTTTAAAGAATTAGAATTAAAATCTATTTTTAAAGAATCATTTTTAAAGAATTATCTTTAAAGTATCTAAAGAAATAAACAAAGGAAAAAATATGCTTTTCTCTGGATCAATCATCAGATCTTTTAGATAGTTTTTATTTACTTTGGTAAGATTTAGTAGTACTGCATATTTTTCATGGCTAAACCTCCACAAGCATGGAGATCAACAAGATAATCAAGGTGGTAATAAGTAGAATAATCATTTATTCAGTAGTTATATATTTCATTCATTTGTCCAATATATGGCAGCCCACGGTGTTAGGGACTGAGAATGTATTCACTTTGGAAGGCAGTACAGTTACTAAGCATAGAAGGCAATGGCGACCCACTCCAGTACTCTTGCCTGGCAAATCCCATGGATGGAGGAGCCTGGTAGGCTGCAGTCCATGGGGCCGCTAAGAGTCAGACACGACTGAGTGACTTCACTTTCACTTTTCACTTTCATGCATTGGAGAAGGAAATGGCAACCCACTCCAGTGTTCCTTCCTGGAGAATCCCAGGGACTGGGGAGCCTGGTGGGCTGCTGTCTACGGGGTCGCACAGAGTCAGACATGACTGAAGCGACTTAGCAGCAGCAGCAGTAGTTACTAAGAGACAGTATGTAACCGTGGAATGCTATGATACTTGAACCAAAGGGAGTTATTATGCAGAGCAACTATAAATGGAGGCATTGGATTTGTGGAAATGAGTTCTAAATGTTGCCATGATAAGAAGAGAAGACAATGGCTGCCTCTTTACAGGATGGGGGTGGGTAACTCTACAGGGACTGGTTAATAACATATTTAAAGTTCTTCAACTGAATCCCACAAATGTAACCACAGTAAATTTACTTGAACTTTCTACTTAAACGAAGTAGATAAACTCTTGAAAAATTTCAATAGTAGACCATTTATCTATATCTGATATTGTGCTGAATACATTATTTGCATTATTTCAGTTGTTATTATAATTCATTCTATAGATTAGAAAAAAAAAGAATATTATAATTTACTGACTTCTGCAACTACACACATCTCATTTTTAAAAATTAATTTATTTATTTTAATTGGAAGCTAATTACTTTACAATATTGAGGTGGTTTTTGCCATGTGTTGACATGAATCAGCTATGGGTGTATTATAGAGACATCCAGCAACCTTCCAAAAAAAAAAAAAACCTCAATGTATAAATTTCAGGTCATATTTGAAACATATGTGTTATAAAATAATGTCTTTAAAATTTTATTTTATTTTTTTAATTTTATTTTATTTTTAAACTTTACATAACTGTATTAGTTTTGCCAAATATCAAAATGAATCTGCCACAGGTATACATGTGTTCCCCTATTAAAATACAATAATAAAATATTTTCAATTATAATATGTGCTTTTAAATTTTAAAAAGTTCCCTGAATTTCAATTTTTAAAACATTTGAAGCACAAATAAAACATTAAATATAATTAATAAATGATACTTTTAGATAATAAATTTTACATCAAATTTTAATTATTTCAGTAAATTTGAAATTGAGCTTTTTTTTGAAGAACATAATAAATTTTAAAAGTCTTGCTTAGAGTGATTTTTAAAGAGATTTAACAGGGTAATCATCAGGAAGCCCACAAGATATATTTTATTATGCATATCCAATAGTTGATAAGAAAATTGAACAGCAACTTTCTTCTCTTAATTAAAGAGCAATCTTTTCCAACAGCTTTATGTCCTTATTAACTTCTCTTTGCATTTAACTCAGAAGAAAAACTGTTGCTTTAGTTTTGTGCTCACAACAATAGTTCCTCTTTTAGAAATTCTCTACAATACTGTTTCAGGTATTTGCTTTCTCATCCTTTGAGACACTGTTTCACAACTTAATTTTAATGAACATCCAACTGAGATGAAAAGATTCACTGCTTTGTCATGCAGAATAATTTTATCTATTTTAATTATAGTATTGTGTGGCGTGTGTGTAGTAAGTTGCTTCAGTAGTGCTCAACAGGGAATCCGACTCTGTCCATGGGATTCTCCAGGCAAGAAACTTGAGTGGGTTGCCATACCCTTCTCCAGGGGCTCTTACCAACACAGGGATCGAACCTGCATCTGTTACCTCTCTTGCTTTGGCAGGCGGGTTCTTTACCACTAGTGCCACCTGGAAAGCCCAATTATAGTATCATAAAAATCAGCAATTTCATTTTTCTATTTTTCCACTAATTTTATAACATGTGGAAGAATGTAATAAACTAGTTAACTGTAAAGACATATTTGTATAAATAAAACAAAATAAAACTGTTTGCCATGAAACACTATGATGCAATTTCTAAAACAATGTGTTCAAATAACTGGTGTATGAAAGGCATTTTAGAGGTGCTGACATATAGTACATGAATATGCATGTGGTGTTAAAGTAGAAAATGTCCTATTTCATCTCATGTATGTAAAATTACAGTTGGTAAAGGCATTTGACCTAAGAAAGAGATTTATAAACTGGCTACATTTTGAATATTCATGACATATATTTATACATTCAAAATAACCACTTTATTAAAACGTGATTCTAGGGTTTTAAACCTCTGAAAATATTTTTAGAAAAGTGTGTTTAGTGAGAATTTGACTTTTATATATTTTCCCTTACCTGATTGTTTTAAAGAATTGAATTATAAATATTATCCTTAAAGTTGCCTCTCCTTTATTTTATCTGTTAAATTACTGAAAAAGTAACACAGTTTAGAAAGCTGCTAGATTTCAGTGGCTACTGTAACAGTAATCTATGTAGGAATTATGTAGTAAGGACCTAATGCAATAATTTCATCCCAGAAGTTTAAAGAAGTATGAAAACATAAATGCCCTGTGTATAATGTGGAAAAAACATGAAGTGAACCAATGGTGATAATAGTTAATGTTGAATTGTCACTTTTTATTTGTAAGAAAAATAAATGAGGTATATTTTAAGAGATTACCATAAGAGTACTTGACCAGTATAAAGAAGGAGAACATTAGGCAATAGTGAACATCCTCAAGATTGCTATTTTATATAATGTAACTAAATTTTTTTATTCAATATAAACTGTTTACTCTAGAATAGTTTTAGATTTTCAGAAGAATTTTAAAGATGGACTTCCATATACTCCATATTCAGTTAGTTTCTATTATTGATATATCACATTTTGTAAGGTACATTTGTCACAATTAATGATTCCATATTGATTATTCATATTAATTAATGTTCACATTTTATTCAGACTTACTTAGTTTTTACTAACGTCCTTCTTTTGTTTGAGGATCCCATATGGGATACCACATTAAATACATTACTCATCACATCTCCTTAGGGTCTTCTCATCTGTGATAGTTTCTTAGGTCCTCATTTTTTATGACTTTGATAGTTTTCAAGAGTACTGATCCAAGTACTTTGTAGAATGACTTGGACTGGTCTGATATTTTTCTTATGATTATCTTGGGTTTATGTTTTTGAGGAGAAAGACTATGGAGATAAGGCACCATTCTGATCATACCAAATCAAGGGTCTATAGTATCAACATGGCTTACTGTGTTGTTGACCTTAATCAAGGGACTGAGGTAGTATTTTCGGGTTCACCAATAAAAATTACTCTTTTTTATCCCTCTCTCTCTCTTTCCATACCTTTTGGATGAAAGTAACTAGAACAGTTCACACTCAATCTGTGGAGTTTTGCTCTGCTTCCTTAAGGACAGACAACTACACAAATTATTTGGAATTCTTCTCTGCAGATTTGTCTCTTCTTCCTCATTTACTGACTTATTCAATAATTTACTTATATTAATATGGACTCAAGGATATTTGTTTTATTTATTCTATACCTTGGGTATTAATCCAATCTTACTTTATTGATCATATTTTTCCAGTTTTGGCCATATGGCTTCCTTTCAGTTGGCTTCTGTATCCTTTTGAAAATTCCAGTCATTATGGGTTTGGTTTTGTTTCCTTTTAGAGCAATTTTTCTTCAAGGGCCAGGGTCATGGCTGACAATTTTTAATGAATTTTGTTTTTATAAGGAGAGGAGAAAACAGATGAAATATACATATGTATACAGAAGTATGTAGAAAATGCTGAATTCAGGTCAAATTCTTTCTCTAGTCTCATATTCACTGTATTTTAGAATAAACATCAGTTTATTTATGAAGCAGTTGAAAAATATGTGGAAGAATCTTATTTGAATTCTAAATGTTAGGATTAAAAAATAAACAGTATAATAGAACAGTTTAATTTATAAATAAACAGTATAATTTGAACACTGGAACCAGTAACACTGAAGAAGCTGAAGTTGAACAGCTCTATGAAGACCTACAAGACCTTTTAGAACTAACACCCAAAAAAGATGTCCTTTTCATTATAGGGGACTGGAATGCAAGAGTAGGAAGTCAAGAAACACCTGGAGTAACAGGCAAATTTCGCCTTGGAATACGGAATGAAGCAGGGCAAAGACTAATAGAGTTTTGCCAAGAAAATGCACTGGTCATAACAAACACCCTCTTCCAACAACACAAGAGAAGACTCTATACATGGACATCACAAGAAGGTAAACACCGACATCAGATTGATTATATTCTTGGCAGCCAAAGATGGAAAAGCTGTATACAGTTAGCAAAAACAAGACCACGAGCTGACTGTGGCTCAGATCATGAACTCCTTATTGCCAAATTCAGACTTAAATTGAAGAAAGTAGGGAAAACCACGAGACCATTCAGGTATGACCTAAATCAAATCCCTTATGATTATACAGTGGAAGTGAGAAATAGATTTAAGGGCCTAGATCTGATAGATAGAGTGCCTGATGAACTATGGAATGAGGTTCATGACATTGTACAGGAGACAGGGATCAAGACCATCTCCATGGAAAAGAAATGCAAAAAAGCAAAATGGCTGTCTGCGGAGGTCTTACAAATAGCTGTGAAAAGAAGAGAAGTGAAAAGCAAAGGAGAAAAGGAAAGATATAAGCATCTGAATGCAGAGTTCCAAAAAATAGCAAGAAGAGATAAGAAAGCCTTCTTCAGTGATCAATGCAAAGAAATAGAGGAAAACAACAGAATGGGAAAGACTAGAGATCTCTTCAAGTAAATTAGAGATACCAAGGGAACATTTCATGCAAAGATGGGCTCGATAAAGGACAGAAATGGAATGGACCTAACAGAAGCAGAAGATATTAAGAAGAGGTGGCAAGAATACACAGAATATCTATACAAAAAAGAGCTTCACGACCCAGATAATCACGATGGTGTGATCACTGACCTAGAGCCAGACATCCTGGAATGTGAAGTCAAGTGGGCCTTAGAAAGCATCACTATGAACAAAGCTAGTGGAGGTGATGGAATTCCAGTTGAGCTATTTCAAATCCTGAAAGATGATGGTGAGAAAGTGTTGCACTCAATATGCCAGGAAATTTGTAAAACTCAGCAGTGGCCACAGGACTGGCAAAGGTCAGTTTTCATTCCAATCCCAAAGAAAGGCAATGCCAGAGAATGCTCAAACTACTGCACAATTGCACTCACCTCACACGCTAGTAAAGTAATGCTCAAAATTCTCCAAGCCAGGCTTCAGCAATACGTGAACCATGAACTTCCAGATGTTCAAGCTGGTTTAGAAAAGGCAGAGGAACCAGAGATCAAATTGCCAACATCCTCTGGATCATTGAAAAAGCAAGAGAGTTCCAGAAAAACATCTATTTCTGCTTTATTGACTATGCCAAAGCCTTTGACTGTGTGGATCACAATAAACTGTGGAAAATTCCGAAAGAGAAGGGAATACCAGACCACCTGATCTGCCTCTTGAGAAATTTGTATGCAGGTCATGAAGCAACAGTTAGAACTGGACATGGAACAGCAGACTGGTTCCAAATAGGAAAAGGAGTATGTCAAGGCTGTATATTGTCACCCTGCTTATTTAACTTATATGCAGAGTACATCATGAGAAACGCTGGGCTGGAAGAAACACAAGCTGGAATCAAGATTGCCAGGAGAAATATCAATAACCTCCAATATGCAGAAATATCAATAACCTCCCTTTTTGCAAAAAGTGAAGAGGAACTAAAATCCTCTTAATGAAAAAGAAAGTGGAGAGTGAAAAAGTTGGCTTAAAGCTCAACATTCAGAAAATGAAGATCATGGCATCCGGTCCCAACACTTCATGGGAAATAGATGGGGAAACAGTGGAAACAGTGTCAGACTTTCCTTTTTTGGGCTCCAAAATCCCTGCAGATGGTGACTGCAACCATGAAATTAAAAGATGTTTACTCCTTGGATGGAAAGTTATGACCAACCTAGACAGCATATTCAAAAGCAGAGACATTACTTTGCCAACAAAGGTTCATCTAGTCATGGCTATTGTTTTTCCTGTGGTCATGTATGGATGCGAGAGTTGGACTGTGAAGAAGGCTGAGCACTGAAGAATTGATGCTTTTGAACTGTGGTGTTGGAGAAGACTCTTGAGAGTCCCTTGGACTGCAAGGAGATCCAACCAGTCCATTCTGAAGATCAGCCCTGGAATTTCTTTGGAAGGAATGATGCTAAAGCTGAAACTCCAGTACTCTGGCCACCTCATGCGAAGAGTTGACTCATTGGAAAAGACTCTGATGCTGGGAGGGATTGGGGGCAGGAGGAGAAGGGGACGACAGAGGATGAGATGGCTGGATGGCATCACTGACTCGATGGCCATGAGTCTGGGTGAACTCCGGGAGTTGGTGATGGACAGGGAGGCCTTGCGTGCTGTGATTCATGGGGTCGCAAAGAGTCGGACACGACTGAGCGACTGAACTGAACTGAACTGAGTCTGCTTCTTGCCTCTACCAATTCCTATTACCTTATATAATGTATACACTGTCTGTATGCTTCTGTCTCATCTTCCCTCAAAGGGCAATTAGTAACACCACTGATAAGAATGCTGGGAAAACTGAATGAATTGATACATGAAAAGATTTTAAAATAATGCTTGTAGATTGAAAGAACCATATATATTGTGACATCTATTATATTGTTGTTGTTGTTGCTTTTTTTATCCTAACATTTAGAATTCAAGTAAGATTCTTCCACTTATTTTTCAACTGTAATAGGAATTGGTAGAGGCAAGATTTGAACACTGGTAGTCTGCTTCTTCTGGAGAAGGAAATGGCAAGCCACTCCAGTGTTCTTGCCTTGAGAATCCCAGGGACAGGGGAGCCTGGTGGGCTTCCGTCTATAGGGTAGCATAGAGTCGGACACGACTGAAGTGACTTAGCAGCAGCAGCAGTCTGCTTCTTCGGAGAAGGCAATGGCAACCCACTCCAGTACTCTTGCCTCGAGAATCCCATGGACAGAGGAGCCTGGTAGGCTATAGTCCATGGGGTCGCTAAGAGTCAGACATGACTGAGTGACTTCACTTTCACTTTTCACTCTCATGCATTGGAGAAGGAAATGGCAACCCACTCCAGTGTTCTTGCCTGGAGAATCTCAGGGACAGAGGAGCCTGTTGGGCTGCTGTCTATGGTGTCGCACAGAGTCGGACATGACTGACGCGACTTAGCAGCAGCAGCAGTCTGCTTCTACTGTGTTCTTAAACACCATAATACAGTGCTATTTTCTAAATCTAATGGACTATTAGAAAATATATAAAATATATTTTTCATATAATTCACACAATTAAATAAAAGGAAACTTCTGTTATGTACTCATTGCTAAAATCAAATGTATGTCTGATACGTACCCTGTGTCTCTTCCTAGTTTTGGCTTTTTAGTCAACAGAGTGCTGTTTTTCCCTTAGATCTATTTTAGTCACTTGAAAATATACAAATCTGCAAAACATCACTTATCATTCATGCCTTATCCATGGATCTGCTTCCTGAATTACCCATCTCTACAAATGAATCCATCATCTTCTAAGTAGTCAAGCTGGAAACCAGAAGTACTTCCTACTCCTCCTTTTCTCTTACTCATTCCACTTAATCCATCAATAATTCAGTCTAGAAGTTTTATTTATTTTTCTTATTTTTTATACTATACTCTTAAATGTATCTCTGTCTCCTTCCACCTAAATTATATCCAGAAAATGCCTTGGTGAGATCTTTACAACAGAGTCTACATAACCAGAATTCACTTAATTCTCGTCTTCATTTTCCAATCTGCTGCCTGGAGGCTCAGATGGTAAAGAATCTGCCTGCAACGCGGGAGACCTGGGATTGATCTCTGGTTTGGGAAGATGCCCTGAAGGAGGGCATGGCAACCTATTCCAGTATTCTTGCCTGGAGAATCCCCAAGGACGGAGGAGCCTGGCGGGCTACATACAGTCCATGGGCTTGCAAAGAGTTGGACAAAACTGAGCTACTAAGCACAAAACAGCCAGACTGTGAAGAAATATATTTTGGAGTAAGGTAGAATGAATGTAAATCCAACTCCTAAATGTCAAAATTTGGGGGCCTTAGCGAGTTACCTAGCCTTCTTAAATCTCAATATTTATAAAGTGGGATATGTCAATATCTACTTCATTCCAAATAGGAAAAGGAGTACGTCCAGGCTGTATATTGTCACCTGCTTATTTAACTTATATGCATAGTACATCATGAGAAACGTGGGGCTGGAAGAAGCACAAGCTGGAATCAAGATTGCTGGGAGAAATATCAACAACCTCAGATATGCAGATGACACCACCCTTATGGCAGAAAGTGAAGAGGAACTAAAAAGCCTCTCCAGAAAAGTGAAAGTGGAGAGTGAAAAAGTTGGCTTAAAGCCCAACATTCAGAAAACTAAGATCATGGCATCCGGTCCCATCACTTCATGGGAAATAGATGGGGAAAAAGTGGAAACTGTGTCAGAGTTTATTTTTCTGGGCTCCAAAATCATTGCAGATGGTGATTGCAGCCATGAAATTAAAAGATGCTTACTCCTTGGAAGGAAAGTTATGACCAACCTAGATAACATATTCAAAAGCAAAGACATTACTTTGCCAACAAAGGTCCATCTAGTCAAAGCTATGGTTTTTCCAGTAGTCATGTATGGATGTGAGAGTTGGACTGTGAAGAAAGCTGAGCGCCGAAGAATTGCTGTTCTTGAGTTGTGGTGTTGGAGAAGATTCTTGAAAGTCCCTTGGACAGCAAGGAGATCCAACCAATCCATTCTAAAGGAGATCAGTCCTGGGTGTTCTTTGGAAGGAATGATGCTAAAGCTGAAACTCCAGTACTTTGGCCACCTCATGCAAAGAGTTGACTCATCGGAAAAGGCTCTAATGCTGGGAGGGTTTGGGGGCAGGAAGGGAAGGGGACAATGGAGGATAATATGGCTGAATGGCACCACTGACTCGATGGACGTGAGTTTGAGTGAACTCCGGGAGTTGGTGATGGACAGGGAGGCCTGGCGTGCTGCAATTCATTGGGTTGCAAAGAGTCGGACACGACTGAGCGACAGAACTGACTGATAGACTGACTTAGGAATGTACTTTTAAGATATGTTGAATATGTGTAAATCATCTAGTCTGGTGCCTAACATATAGTAGAGATTCAAAAAGTGGTATATGTGTATCTGTGTTTTTCAACTAAAATAAAATCTAAGGTGATTTTTTTTTTTTGCTTAAATGTTGTATGGAACTCATTTCTGTCAAAAGTCAGCCAACTGTTTCTGTAAAAGTTTTTTTTTTTTTTCTGTAAAAGTTTATATAATAATTTTTTGCTTATAAACCAGACAATCTCTAGAAAACAACATAACTTTACTATTGAAGAGTGGAAATAGCCATGGATACCACTAATCAAATGGGTTTGTCTCTACTTAGCAAAACTATTTTTTTCAGACCTCACATATCTGCTTATGCAAATCCTTCTATCTTGATTACCCTTCTTATTCTAGATTTAAGTCCTGACTGTTTATTCATCATGTGTTAGCTGAGGCTTCATCTCACTCAGAAAGCCTTTTGAGGGATCTTAGGTACCAACAGATACTTACATGTCTGTCTCCTTCAGCAACAGGGATTGTATAATACTCATTTTCCTACCTTTAGAACATGACTCAATAAATATTTGTTCAGCCAAACTGAACTTTCATGTATTCAAATATTATTCATTCTCAAAAACCTTGGTGTCATAATGGTTTAAATCAAAGGAACAGTCTAGTCTATCTAAATCCTGTTGACATATTTGTCATTATACGTAAGAAATGAAATCCTTTTCCTCATCAAGAATTAATTTGGGCATTATGTGCACCAAGAAACCATGTTTGCCACCCCTGTCTCTTGTCCCAGCATTACTGGGCTCTGCTCTGTCCTTGAAGGCATCAGGTTTCACCCTCAACTGGGCCTTTGTGTCCTCTGCCTGAGATGCCTCATTTCCTAACCTTCCCCTTGTCAAGTCCTGCTCATCTATCAACATCAGCTTGAACATCTCTTCCTTTTAAATACAATTATCAGAGGCTGGGCCTGTTTAAAGATACCTGTCTAAACGTACTATAATTTTACATTTATTTCTATTATTACTTGATTAAAAGATGAACGGAACTGTCAGCACCATGCAGGGGAGAAAAATTTTTTTTTTTGCTCACTTAGGTATCACTAACCCTCAAATCTTGTCTGATGTATATAAACTAAATAAATATGTTGAATAACTGAATGATCTGAGTTAGCTTTATAATTTTTCTTTATCATAACTTTATTAAAATTGAAATAATTCACCTATTTTCCATGTAGCAACATTATAATTTTAGAGTGTGCTCTTTCCTCTTTCACATCAAAAGCAAGTCATACATATTTAAGCTTTCAGTGCTATGTACACACAAACACATATACACACATGTTAATGATTTTTTCATCTGATAACTATATTATTTTTCAAAAGTAACTGGAAGTACAAATTTATCCCCTATATCAGAAATGTTGCTCCAAGTGCTTGTTTATGTGATTATTAAAGTTTGAAACATTTATTTTCCCCATATTTTTATATGCAGTTCCTAGTTATAGATTCACCTTTGAAATACCCTAAAAACCAGTGTTCTGTGATACTGTTTTGGTCTCCCAATGAGGATTCATTAGATTTAACTATTTCTGCTAGATATAATAAATACCCAACTAAATGTTCTAAAATAGTAAAGCTTTCCAAGGGTCATTAGTAGGTTTTTTTTTTTTTTTTTTTTTTTTGTGGGGGGGCTGGGTATGATGAGGGTCCAATGGATAATGAAGTTCAGTATTGAATAAGTAACAGATTTTTTCCTTACTATAAAAGCCTTTAGTGTACTAATGTGTTTTCTGAGTTGCCTTCTCCCACCCAAAAATAATGTTTCCCAAACTTATTTGTGGATAGTTTATTAACTACATATCTATGTAGAACTTTATCTTTGTACCTTATCCCATATAGTAGTTTTCATGAATGACCCCTTACTATATATTAAACTACTTAAAGTAGGATTACACTATGCTATTTATCCCCATCTCACCTGTTCCAGGGCTTCCCAGGTGGCTCAGTGGTAAAGAATCTGCCTACAATGCTGGAAACCCGAGTTTGATCCCTGGGTAGGGAAGATCTCCTGGAGAAGGGAATGGAAATCCCATGGACAGAGGTGCCTAGTGGGCCACAGTCCATGGGATGGCAAAGAGCCAGACATGACTGAGTGACTAACACTTTCTTTCTTCACCTGTTACAAGACTTTGTAAATAATTCATGTTCAAATAAACTTTTATTATTTAGTTGATTTGAAATGTTCAGTTCAGTTCAGTCACTCAGTTGTGTCCTACTCTTTGTGACCCCAGGGACTGCAGCACACCAGGCTTTTCTGTCCATCACCAACTCCCGGAGCTTGCTCAAACTCATGTCCAGTGAGTCGGTGATGCTATCCAACCATCTCATCCTCTGTCATCCCCTTCTCCTCCTGCCTTCAATCTTTCCCAGCATCAGGGTATTTTTCAATGAGTCACTTCTCTGCTCATTTGAAATATACTAGGATTTTTTTTCTAAAACAAATTTCTACTAGATTTTATTTTATTATGCTACAATTTTCTGTTTCATTTTACATATCCACATAAATTATAGTATCTTCAAGTATGAAAAGAATAAACATGATGAATATATTACAGCCTGAATTCACTGATTTATTAAAAAAAAAAATAAGCCATTTTATAACCAATTAAAATACCACCTGAAATTCATCTTATAGCTCCTAGATATCCTGAAAGTAACCTAAGTAGCCAGAGGATTATTTGAAGCTATGTTTCAGAAGGTTGCTGACCAAAGATATACATCTGAATTTTAAACTCAGGCATAAGGATTGATCCAAATAATGCTAGGACTATAACTTGTGCCTCGGACAGAACCAGCACTTGATTCTTTTACTTTTGTTGAAAGACAATATGCCACATCAAGACATATTATGAAGACTTTTGCCAGTAACTAAATCTATTTTATGAGCAATGTACATGTACATAAAAGCAGCAGAGTCTTATGTTCACTATAATCTATGTCTCTAGTGGTGTCAGTTATCACTGAGCTACCTAAATGTAGTATTCACTTTCATAAAGCCCAAGGAAGAATACCATGAAGTAAGTACCATGTAACTTGAGTGATTGGAATGAGCTACAGCCCATAAAGTATGGCTAAGTGAGCATTTTGAAACCTCACTGTGTGCTTTCTCTTCTTGACCTTTAAGATGTGCCATAAGTTGAGAACTATGACATTCTGAGCCCCAGCCTGTAGCTTACTTATCCAAGAGGCTTGACCCAACAGCCCGAGGCCGGCCTCCCTGCCTTCAAAATCTTGCAGCTATTGCAATCCTGATAGAAAATGCTTTAAAACTCTCTTTTGGGGGCAAACTAACTATTTTTACCAGCCACCAAGTGAAACAACTCCTAAATGGGAGAGGACATTTATGGATGTCTGATCAAAGAATCCTCAGATATCAAGTAGTGCTGATGGAAAATCTAGGCCTCACTACATCCCCTTGTGACATTCTTAACCCAGCCACACTCCTGCCTACCCCTGAGGGCTCTCTCCCTCCTTTCACTCTTGCCTAGAGACCTTGGACCACTGGACAAAACCCTGAGAGGGATTGTTGGAAGATCCTCTGACAAATCCTGAGGAAATCTGGTACATTGATGGAAGCAACTTTGTCTTGGATGGAAAAAGAAGAGCTGGGTACACAGAAGTCTCCAATTTTGAGACCATAGAGGCTAAGTCTTTGCCATCAGGTCAACAAACTACAACATGCAGCACCAGTTCAACAAGGATATATAAAACTACAGCCAACCATGGAAAATATCACTCACCCTTAGATGGACACTGCTATAAGGACTCTGAGGCCTGAGACTAGCAAGAGGGGAAGGCCTAATACCCCTCGCCGTCCCAGTTCAGCAGGAAGTAGCCAAAGAATGGGGCCTCCTATCTATTGAGGGGGGAATGTTAGGTAGTTAGAATAGGAAACAGGAGTCCAAAATGGCTGTGGCTAGGAGAAGGCAATGGCACCCCACTCCAGTACTTTTGCCTAGAAAATCCCATGGACAGAGGAGCCTGGTAGGCTGCGGTCCATGGGGTCACTAAGAGCCGGACACGACTGAGTGACTTCACTTTCATGCATTGGAGAAAGAAATGGCAACCCACTCCAATGTTCTTGCCTGGAGAATCCCAGGGATGGGGGAGTCTAGTGGGCTGCCATCTATGGGGTCGCACAGAGTCGGACACGACTGAAGCAAGTTAGCAGCAGCAGCAGCAAAAGACACGGAAGGGAAAAGCCCATGAAAATAGAACAAAGGAAGGTCAAAGGAAGGTCCAAGGACCAGATTGAGGACCTCAGATAGAACAAACAGCACTCCATGCTAGCTCAATTTACATAGGGCAGGCCCAAGAAGAGGAAAAAACATATAAAAAGAGGAGTCAAAGGGCCAGGTCTCTCTCTCTCCTGTGTGCGTGCTCAAGCGTGTATGCTCTCTCATTTTCTCCGTCTCTATTTCTCTTCTCTTCCTGTCTTTTGGGTCGGCATACCCTCACGACTCGAGGATGTATTTTCCTTTTATTTTCTAAATAAAACTGATCTATCCAAGAACTATAACATGGACTGTCCAAGAGCTGTGACGTGCCAAGGGCTTTAATATCTGTCGCTTCAAATTTTTGTTGAGATGAGACAGAACCGAGGAGATTACACTCGCTTGACAACAAGAAGTTGGTTATGTAGCAACTTAGCTATCTAGAAAATTATTTCAAAACTTTATTTTAATTGTTTTTGCAAAGAAAAGTGTATTATCAGTCATCTAGTAAATTATAGGTATGATACACTGAATAGTATCTTATTGACCTTGTTAATATAATATTTAGTATCTATGAGTTGAGGAGTTCTTGGGTGCAATTCCCCATCTGGGAAGGTCAGTTATATTGATATGCAAAAAAGTGCAGAATTTGAATTGTAGATTTAAGTATATTAACCTTCAAGCTCTTTTTATGTAAATACTGTGGAGATGTCTAGGAAGTTGGTGACCTGAACACAACTCTTCACATAGACTAAAAATGCCAGTCTCTTTACTTTTCCTGAGTAAAATGTTTTCTGAGGTCTTGAATTCTATGGGAGTCCGGTCAGAAATAATTGGTATGAGGATTACTCATCTGTGGGCTGAGTGAGGCGTCAAGATCCTGGGAAGAGTTTGGCTGACTGAGTTGAGGGTTAAATTTTGCTCCAGGCCACCAAGAAGGGTTTGAACAAATGAGCTGAGCCCTCCAGTTTTCTGAGCTGGGAGGGCATATGATTTTTAAGTAGAAAATCAGCAGCCCTCACAATCTCCATTACTGGCCACAGGAATAGAACCCACATGTTCCCTTCATCTGTGAGTCTTGCTCATACCTAGAGTTCCCAAGAAGACACATCAGAGCCCCAAAGAACCAACAATAACGTAACAACACTTCTGAGTTGAGAAAAAGGAAATTAGTTATATATATATATATATATATAACTAATTAGTATTATATAATTACTAATTATAATATATATTATATATAAATGTATTAAATATATAAATTATACATTAAATTATATTAATAAATATAAATATATGAATTACATATTAATAAATATATAAAGTAAAATAGAAATATGTTAATTATATATTAAGTATATAAATATATTAAATATTTATAAATTATATATTAATAAATATAAATATATAACATAAATATCTTAATTGTATATTATATATTAAATATATAATTAATAAATTAGTAATACATAATTAGTTAAATTATATATTACAGTGAGTTCACATGAAAGCTGGAAAAAGAGCTTTAAGAATATTTTAAAAGTAGAATTTCCAAAGGAATTTTGGGTTAGAAAAACATAATTTTCTAAATGACAAATCCTGCATTTGTTTTAAAAGGAGATTATGTTAGTTTATTATTGGTTTAGAAGAGCAAGGTCAAGAAGTATATCAAAGCACCAAGATAGAAAATAAAGGAAATGATAAGAAACTCAGATAAATCATCTCCCAGGAAACAATTATATATATACATATATATACACACACACACACATATATATGTGCATGCTCAGTCACTTCAGTCTCATCTTTGTAACTCAATATATATATACATGTATATGTATGTGCACATGTGTTAGTCAGTCAGTCATTTTCAACTCTGAAACCCCAAGGACTGTAGCCAACCAGGCTCCTTTGGTCCATGGGATTCTCCAGGCAAGAATATTGGAGTAGGTTGCCATTCCCTTCTTCAAGGATCTTCCAGACCCAGGGATTGAACCCAGGTCCCCTGTATTGCAGGTGAATTTGTGTACATACACACCATTTTATTCATATATTTCATTCTGTACTTATTTTTAAATCTACATTAGTATTATCACTTAATACAGAAAAAATATATTGGGTTACAAAAAACTTAGGAATTTTGGTCATCAAAAGACACTATTATCACAGTGAAAATATGATTCATATAGTCATATATATGACTAGTCATATGAATGATGTTTGTAATGCATGCCATTGACAAAAGAATTACATCATACTTAGATAAACAAAGACTTCCAAATCAATACGAAATTACAGATAATTCAGCAGGAAAGTAGACAAGCTTTATATATATATATATTTATATCTCCGTGTGTCACCGAAAATTCTATTATGTGTGTGGTTATTGTATCAATGCATAGATACTCATTGCACTTTGTCTATAATTAGGATTTCTTTCCTACTGTTTATATCTGTCAGATAAACTTTTGCCATTCATTAATTTTTAGAGTTACTCTGCTTTAAAATGTGTTTCATGTCAATGTATGGCAAAACCAATACAATATTGTAAAGTAATTAGCCTCCAATTAAAATAAATAAATTTATATAAAAATAAAATAAAATGTTTCCTGTATACAGTATAGTTTTGGATTTCTCTTTATAAGTCAAATACATTGTTTTTTTAATTTCAGAAGATGAGTTAAACTTATTCATATTTATTGGTATGACTGATATGTTTGGGTTTAACTGTCACTTTTAGTATAATTACTATGTATTTTGTATTTTATTTACTATGTTTCTCAATTTATTGTGTCTTCTTTTGTTGTTTAACATTTCTTTTGGTGTTTAGGAAGTTTCAGATGTTTGCTCCATTTATTATCTTTTTATTTATACCTCATAATCCCTATATCTCTGCCCCTGCATTTCTCCCCCTTACTTAGCCCTTTACTATCCGACTTCCATTTTTAGGTGGTGTCCTTTAACTCACATCTATTAGCTACACAAACTTTAATTATCTCATTCTATTTTAACTTTTCTCTCTCCCATCTCCATTCATTTTATAGTTGAATACTCTTTCCTTTGCCAAAGCATATACATTTTGCATACTGTTCAACCACTCATATCCTTACCTTTATTTAAACTTACTTCTAGAATTAAATACATTGATGCTCTTCAACATTTCTCTTGTCGAAATTTTTCCAGTGGTATTTTATCAGATGAAGCTAGTCATATAAAAGTTTTTCCAGAAACAACCAGTGTGTATAGCGTTCCCTGGATTCTGGCATGTTTATTTTTATGTATTCTTGATACTTAATGAAGGATCTTGGACATAAAATCTCTGACTCAAATTTTGTTTCCTTAGGTTTCTTGAAATTGCTTTGCTTATTGTTCTTCAGAGTCTATAGCAGTCTATAATCAATAATTATATAATAATATATAATTAATAATAATTATAATAAATAATTAATTCATTATTATAAGTAATTAAAAGTAATTTGACCTTTTTCCTATAGATCCTAAAATATTTTTGCTGTCTTTAAAGATCAATGGTTTTAGCAAGATATATCTTGGAGTTCATTGTTTCAGCTCAAGCATATGATATATAGATTTAAGGTATTTTTATCTTATTTCTGCAAAGCCATACTAAATTTAATGTAAATATAACTAGCTTTGTTTCATTGTTATCCTTTAGAAGGAATATATATATAATTCCCTCCAAAAGATGACAATGAGAGAGAGAGATAAGGGTGGGGAGAATATGAGACAAAAATAAAATGGTCAGAGAGATAGCATCTTATGAGGAATATAGACAAAAATGGCTGTATATCTCAGTTTTATCCTCTTGGTTGTTTACATGGTTTTATTCCATTCCCCATGCTTAAATTTTCATTTTTATTCTCTTTTGGGCACCTAGCAATTTATTTTTTTAGTATTTTTCTTGAAGCTGATGAAATCAAATAATATGCCCCAAAACTCTGTTCAGTGATTGAGTTTTATTGCTGGACTTTATCGTTCTAGGGATAATTTTCTGTGTACTCAAAGCCCTTTATTTCTGTATTCTCCTTTTATGGATTTCTTAAACTCTCCTTCCCATTCTCCACACCCACAGGCTTGAAGTGGCCACTACCTTCTGGTCAAAGCACTGATGGGATTTCTGTGTTTCTGGATAATTTGAAATTAATGGTATTACCTCTAAGAAATATTATTATGTTTGGTCTTATGTGGTTTTCTTTACATTTATTGCTGAATTATGATTTTGGGAAAAAGATGGGTTGAAGAGTGGATTTAGGTGGCCACCATTAAGGAACAGGTATTTTTGAAATATATGTTGCAATGATTCTTTTGGTTTAGTTAAGCATAAGAGTCATTCACTCTAGATTCCATAATCTCTCTTTGTCACAATTTTTACCTAATGCTTTTTAGCCTATGTTTTGACTTTTTCATTTATTAAAAGCTCATTTGCTGGACAATCATGGGCAAGTTCTTTATTTCAGAAAATATATATTCAAAAGTCAATTGGATAATAAAGTTATTTATTTCAGAAAATATATATTCAAAAGTCAATGATAACCAGACTTGAATATTTTGTAACACGTATGTCCAATGATGTAATTTATCCAACAATTATTTATGTATTGTTTACCTCTTCTGTGAGAGGTAGGGAAATATATCCAAAAAACAAAAATACAAAAAGAAAGTATAAGTACTAAAAAAATATAAAGACAGAAGACTCATCTCATTTCTGAGGAATAAATCAACATAATTTTGAATAAGTGAGGGAACTTTTGTTTAAGAAACAAAATCTAGATTTCCAAGTATCTTTGAGATCTCTTTTTGTTTAGGAGAACTTTTGAGTAATAAATTCAGAAAAAGAAAGAAACAGAATTAAGATAACTCATGCTGCATAAATAACTAGAACAATATGGCATTACATGTTAACCCCTTTCTCTCAAAATATATGTATAGTTATGTAATTTTTAAAAAAATGCTGTACACTTGACTGGTTGTTTTCGAAGCCAGTGTCCTCAAAACTTCACATATGGTAGAGAGTGTCCCACTGTTAGTCATATACTTGTCCTTTGGATCAGAAGCACATTCACTGGACTGATGTTTGCAGTAGCATACATGATCTCAGATACCTGCTGTAAAAATTGCTCCCACAAACATAAAAAAACTCACTTCACTACACTCACCACTGGGGCTTTAGTTCTCTGATCTGTGCCTAACAGAGGAGATAATTAAAGAGATGAAGATTCCTTTTATTCTCTCTCTCTCTTTCTCTGAGAAATGGTCAATAAAACATAAAAAAAAATTTGGAACGCAATAAGCACATCTTTGCCTAATAATCTAGGTAGCTTAGTATCATATCAATGTATCGTTGTGCAACATTATAAAACATGCTTTTATTTCACAAAACCTGCTCTACTGAAGTTTTTATATTTTAATTTAGCTAAAAAATGAAAAATGCTGGCCAGAAGACATTTAAACAAATTTTCAGCAGGATAATGAGTTTGAGTTTCTAAACATGTAGTCAAACATGTCATATACATATTTTAAAGACCTCGCACCACTCCTGCATGGGAGTGAAGAACTTTAAGTAGTGTGATTAGCATACAATGAGATCCCATGGCTGTAAGATTTTATATACTACAGAATTCCTTAATTTATAGCACTTTTATTTAAGTAATAAATTTTTCTTTTGTAATGATTTGTGTGTAAGACTTTGGTCTACGGATTCATTTTTCACAGTGGCAAGTTCAAGAACCTACTAATTTTTTTCTTAACAACCACCAAGTTATGAAAAAATATCTACTGCTTCTGCAAAGTAATGCAGATTCAAAGTCTGCAGTATATAAAATTTTATAGGCAGAAGCCCTTCTAATTTTATTGCAGCAGGCTCCTCACACGTGTCAGCACAGCACACACCAACTGCAGTGGTCTGGGGAAGGGCCTATGAGGGAGAAATATATTTCTTGGAAAAATCCTGTAACATGACAAAAAAAAAATAGTATATTTATTTCTGCATCAGTTTTAACTGTTAAGCACCAGGCAGCTTCCAAATTTGTACCTTCTCTATTATTCCGTTGTTATAATTTATGTTTTTGTTCTTTTTGTATTAATATAATTATGAATAATAATTAATTCAACAACTATCCATCAAGTCTTTACAATATTCTGGACACTAGTGGCACAATGTTGACCAAAATAAGAGTAGCTCTTGTGTAAGAATTCATGGTCTAGCATGGAAATTAGGCAATTAAGTAGCAATTAGCAACCACCAGAATACTAATGTTGTCATTAGTTATTATTTGTTACATGCTGGACACTTAAGATATTTATTCAGATATGTTTAAGTAAGATATTTATTTCAGGTCTTTTTTTCTTCATCCAAAAACCACAACATCCCTGAGAGGCAGAAGTGAGATAAGTGTAACATGCTCAAACTTTCTCATAGCTCTGAGATGATGTGGTGAAAATTATTATTAATCATTATATCTACAGAGAGCTTTATACTTTCAGAATATTTTCTTTCATGTCATTTGATCATACACAGCCGTGTGTGGTAATAAATCAAATACAGTTATGTTCATTTTGCAAGAAGCTGAGATGAGATCCTTAAAGTTCCAGAACTAGTATTTGGCAGTTACAGTTGAGTACTCAGGGACTATGTTCCCTTTCCAGTTTTTCCTCCATTGTTTTAAATAACTTTAAGATTAGTATGTTCCTATTTTTTATTGACAATTGCTTGTTTTTTTTACTCTTCTGTCAAAACGTATTTGTGATTTTAGAATGACATGGGCTAGTATTGTTCCCCTCTAGTTTAGGATTTCAGTGCCATCAGAAATCTGCGAAAAATCTTTCCTACTAATCACTGTGGGTGCAAATTATAACTTGGTTATAAGAGTTTGCTCTTTATTAAAATAAGTATCCTACAAGATCGCATCTGTTAGATAAGTACTTGTTACTAACCTCTCAGAGTATTTTTGGGCATGAAGCAAATTTGATTTCAACAATTAATTAAGAGAATGAACAATGGAGCTACAACACAGAACCAAGAACACTGTAAAGGCTTCGTCAGCAACCAGAGGTTGGTGTGAAGGGGTTGGAAAAATAATGTCTCTGCATCTTAATATGCTGTCAAGGTTTCTCATAACTTTTCTTCCAAGGAGCAAATGTCTTTTAATTTCATGGCTGCAATCATCATTTGCAGTGATACTGGAGCCCCCAAAATAAAGTCTATCACTTTTTCCATTGTCTCCCTATCAATTTGCCATGAAGTGATGGGACTGGATGCCATAATCTTAGTTTTTTGAATGTTGAGTTTTGTTGTTTGTTTGTTTTGTTTATTTTTTAATTTATTTATTTTAATTGGAGGCTAATTACTTTACAATATTGTATTGGTTCTGTCATACATCAACATTTATCCACCATGGGCGTACACGTGTTCCCCATCCTGAATCCCCTCCCACCTCCCTCCCCGTATCATCCCTCCGGGTCATCCCAGTGCACCAGCCCCAAGCATCCTGTATCCTGCATTGAACCTGGACTGGTGATTCGTTTCTTATATGATATTATACATGTTTCCATGCCATTCCCCCAAATCATGCCACCCTCTCCCTATCCCACAGAGTCCAAAAGACTGTTCTATACATCTGTGTCTCTTTGGCTGTCTCACATACAGGGTTATCATTACCATCTTTCTAAATTCCATATATATACGTTAGTATACTGTATTGGTGTTTTTCTTTCTGGCTTACTTCACTCTGTATAATAGGCTCCAGTTTCATCCACCTCATTAGAACTGATTCAAATGTATTCTTTTTAATGGCTGAGTAATACTCCATTGTGTATATGTACCACAGCTTTCTTATCCATTCATCTGCTGATGGACATCTAGGTTGCTTCCATGTCCTGGCTATTATAAACAGTGCTGCGATGAACATTGGGGTACACATGTCTCTTTCAATTCTGGTTTCCTTGGTGTGTATGCCCAGCAGTGGGATTGCTGGATCATAAGGCAGTTCTATTTCCAGGTTTTAAGGAATCTCCACACGGTTCTCCATAGTGGCTGTACTAGTTTGCATTCCCACCAACAGTGTAAGAGGGTTCCCTTTTCTCCACACCCTCTCCAGCATTTATTGCTTGTAGACTTTTGGATACCAGCCATTCTGACTGGCGTGAAATGGTACCTCATTGTGGTTTTGATTTGCATTTCTCTGATAATGAGTGATGTTGAGCATCTTTTCATGTGTTTGTTAGCCATCTGTATGTCTTCTTTGGAGAAATGTCTATTTAGTTCTTTGGCCCATTTTTTGATTGGGTCATTTATTTTTCTGGAGTTGAGCTGTAGGAGTTGCTTGTATATTTTTGAGATTAGTTGTTTGTCAGTTGCTTCATTTGCTATTATTTTCTCCCATTCTAAAGGCTGTCTTTTCACCTTGCTTATAGTTTCCTTTGTTGTGCAGATGCTTTTAATCTTAATTAGATCCCATTTGTTTATTTTTGCTTTTATTTCCAATATTCTGGGAGGTGGGTCATAGAGGATCCTGCTGTGATGTATGTCGGAGAGTGTTTTGCCTATGTTCTCCTCTAGGAGTTTTATAGTTTCTGGTCTTACGTTTAGATCTTTAATCCATTTTGAGTTTATTTTTGTGTATGGTGTTAGAAAGTGTTCTAGTTTCATTCTTTTACAAGTGGCTGAATCCATAACACATTAAAAAGATCATACACCATGACCAAGTGGGCTTTATCCCAGGGATGCAAGGATTCTTCAATATCTGCAAATCAATGTAACACACCACATTAACAAATTGAAAAACAAAAGCCATATGACTATCTCAATAGATGTAGAGAAAGCCTTTGACAAAATTCAATATCCATTTATGATAAAAACTCTCCAGAAAGCGGGACTAGAAGGAACATGCCTCAACATAATAAAAGCTATATATGACAAACCCACAACAAACATTATCCTCAATGGTGAAAAACTGAAAGCATTTCCCCTAAAGTCAGGAACAAGACAAGGGTGCCCACTTTCACCACTACTATTCAACATAGTTTTGGAAGTTTTGGTTACAGTAATCAGAGCAGAAAAAGAAATAAAAGGAATCCAAATTGGAAAAGAAGAAGTAAAACTCTCACTGTTTGCAGATGGCATAATCCTCTACATAGAAAACCCTAAAGACTCCACCAGAAAATTACTAGAGCTAATCAATGAATATAGTAAAGTGGCAAGATATAAAATCAACACACAGAAATCCTTTGCATTCCTATACATTTATAATGAGAAAATAGAAAGAGAAATTAAGGAAACAATTTCATTCACCTTTGCAATGAAAAGAATAAAATACTTAGGAATATATCTACCTAAAGAAACAAAAGACCTATATATAGAAAACTATAAAACACTGGTGAAAGAAATCAAACAGGACATAATAGATGGAGAAATATACCATGTTCATAGATTGGAAGAATTAATATAGTCAAAATGAGTATACTATCCAAAGCAATCTATAGATTCAATGCAATCCCTATCAGCTACCAATGATATTTTTACACAGAGCTAGAACAAATAATTTCACAATTTGTATGGAAATACAAAAAAACTTCGAATAGCCAAAGCAATCTTGAAAAAGAAGAATGGAACTGGAGGAATCAACCTGCCTGACTTTAGCCTCTACTACAAAGCCACAGTCATCAAGACAGTATGGTACTAGCACAAAGACAGAAATATAGATCAATGGAACAAAACAGAAAGCCCAGAGATAAATCCACACACTTATGGACACCTTATCTTTGACAAAGCAGGCAAGAATATACAATGGAGAAAAGAAAATCTCTTTAACAAATGGTGTTGGGAAAACTGGTCAACCACTTGTAAAAGAATGAAACTAGAACATAAGTTAAATAAGCAAGGTGACAATATACAGCACTGATGTACTCCTTTCCCAATTGGGAAACAGCCCATTGATCCATGTATGGTTCTAACTGTTGCTACTTAACGTGCAAACAGATTTCGCAGGAGGCAGGTCAGGTGGTCTGATATTCCCATCTCTTGAAGAATTCTCCACAGTTTGTTGTGATCCACACAGTCAATGTCTTTGGCATAGTCAATAAAGCAGATGTAGATGTTTTTCTGGAATTATCTTGCTCTTTACGAACCAATGGATGTTGGCAATTTGATCTCTGGTTCCTCTGCCTTTTGTAAATCCAGCTTGAACATCTGGAATTTTTCGGTTCATATACTGTTGAAGTCTCACTTAGAGAATTTTGAGCATTACTTTACTACTGTGTGAGATGAGTGTTGATGCTGATGCTGAAACTCCAATACTTTGGCCACCTGATGTGAAGAACTGACTCACTGGAAAAGACCCTGATGCTGGGAAACAATGAAGGCAGGAGGAGAAGGTGATGACAGAGGATGAGATGGTTGGAAGTCATTACCAACTCAATGGGCATACATTTGAGCAAACTCTGGGAGTTGATGAAGAACAGGGAAGCCTTGCATGTTGCAGTCCACGGGGTTATAAAGAGTTGGACATGAATGAGCAACTGAACTGAACTGAGATGAGTGCAACTGTACAGTAGTTTGAACATTCTTTGGCATTGCCTTTCTTTGGGATTGGAATGAAAACTGACCTTTTCCAGTCCAGTGGCCACTGCTGAGTTTTCCAAATTTGCTGGCATATTGAGTGCAGCACTTTCACAGCATCATCTTTTAGGATTTGAAATAGCTTTGCTGGATTCCATCACGTCCACTAGCTTTTTTTGTAGTGATACTTCCTAAGGCCCACTTGACTTCTCACTCCAGGATGTCTGGCTCTAGGTGAGTGATCACACCATCACGGTTGTCTGGGTCATGAAGATCTTTTTTGTATAGTTCTTCAGTGTATTCTTGCCACCTCTCCTTAAAATCTTTTGCTTCTGTTAGGTCCATACCACTTCTGTCCTTTATTGTACCCACTTCAGTACTGTTACCTTGAGAACCCCATGAAAAGTATGAAAAGGCAAAAATATATGACGCTGAATGATGAACTCCCCAAGTCAGTAGGTGCCCAATATTCTACTAGAGAAGAGTGGAGAAATAATTCCAGAAAGAGTGAAGAGACAGAGCCAAAGCAAAAACAACACCCAATTGTGGATGTGATTGGTGATGGAAATAAAGTTTGATGCTGTAAAGAACACTATCACATAGGAACCTGGAATGTTAGGTCCATTAATCAAAGTCAGTTGGAAGTAGTCAAACAGGAGATGGCAAGAATGAACATTGACATTCTAGGAATCAGTGAACTAAAATGGACTGGAATGGTGAATTTAATACAGATGACCATTATACCCACTACTGTGGGCAAGAATCCCTTAGAAGAAATGCAGTAGCCCTCATAATCAAAAAAAGAGTCCTAAATGCAGTACTTGGTTGCAATCTCAAAAATATCAGAATATTCTCTCTTACTTTCCAAGGTAAAACATTCAAGATCACTGTAATCCAAGTCTATGCCCCAACAACTAATGGCAAAGAAGCTGAAATTGAACAGTTTTATGTTCTATGATGACCTACAAGACCTTCTAGAACTAATACTAAAAAAAGATATCCTTTTCATCACAGGGGACTGGAATGCAAAAGTAAGAAGTCAAGAGATATCTGGAGTTACAGGCAAGTTTGGCCTTTGAGTACAAAATGGAAGCAGGACAAAAGCTAACAGAGTTTTGTCAAGAGAATGCACAGATCATAGCAAACATCCTCTTCCAACAACAAAAGAGATGACCCTACACGTGGGCATCACCAGATGGTCAATACTGAAATCAGATTCATTATATTATTTGCAGCCGAAAATGGAGAAGCTTTATAGAGTCAGCAAAAACAAGAACAGGAACTGACTGTGGCTCACATTCAGTTCAGTTCATCTTAGTCGCTCAGTCGTGTCTAACTCTTTGCGACCCCATGGACTGCAGTACGCCAGGCTTCCGTGTCCATCACCAACTCCTGGAGTTTACTCAAACTCATGCCCATTGAATCTGTGATGCCATCCAACCATCTCATCCTCTGATTTCCCCTTCTCCTTTCACCTTCAATCTTTCCCAGCATCAGGGTCTTTTCCAATGAGTCAGTTCTTCACATCAGGTGGCCAAAATATTGGAGTTTCAGCTTCAGCATCAGTCCTTCCAATCTATATTCAGGACTGATTTCCTTTAGGATGGACTGGTTGGATCTCCCTGAAGTCCAAGGGACTCTCAAGAGTCTTCTCCAATGCCACAGTTGAAAAGCATCAATTCTTTGGCATTCAGCTTTCTTTATAGTCCAGCTCTCACATTCATACATAACTACTGAAAAAAAAAAAAACATATCCTTGACTAGATGGACCTTTGTTGGCAAAGTAATGTCTCTGCTTTTTAATATGCTGTCCATGTTGGTCATGACTGTTCTTTCACAGAGCAAGCATCTTTTAATTTCATTGCTGGGGTCACCATCTGCAGTCATTTTGGAGGCCCCCAAAATAAAGTCTGTCACTATTTCCATTGTTTCCCCATCTATTTGCCATAAAGTGATGGGACCAGATGCCATGGTCTTAGTTTTCTGACTGTTGAGTTTTAAGCCAACTTTTTCACTTTTGTCAAGAGGCCCTTTAGTTCTTCCGGCCATAAGGGTGGTGTCATCTGCATATCTCAGGTTTTTTATATTTATCCTGGCAATCTTGATTCCAACTTGTGCTTCATCTAACCCAGCGTTTCTCATGATGTACTCTGCATATAATTTAAATAAGTTGGGTGACAATATACAGCCTTGACGTAGTCCTTTCTTAACTTGGAACCAGTCTGTTGTTCCATGTCCAGTTCTAACTCTTGCTTCTTGACCTAGATACAGATTTCTCAGGCAGCATCTCTGGTCTGGCATTCCCATCTCTTTAAATATTTTCCACAGTTTGTTGTGATCCACACAAAGGCTTTGGTGTAGTGAATAAAGCAGAAGTATATGTTTTTGTGGTACTTTCTTGCTTTTTTGATGATCCAACGAATGTTGGTAATATGATCTCTGTTTCCTCTGCCTTTTCTAAATCAAGCTTGAACCTCTGGAAGTTCATGATTCATATAGTGTTGAAGCCTGGCTTGGAGAATTTTGAACATTACTTTGCTAGTGTGTGAGATGAGTGTAATTGTGTGGTAGTTTGAACATTCTTTGGCATTGCTTTTCTTTGGGATTGGAATGAAAACTGACCTTTTCCAGTCCTGTGGCCTCTGTTGAGGTTTCCAAATTTGCCGCCATATTGAGTGCAGCACTTTCACAGCATCATCTTTTAAGGTTTGAAAATGGCTCAGATTATGAAGTCCTTATTGCCAAATTCAGACTTAAATTGAAGAAAGTAGGGAAAAACTACTAGACTATTCAGGTATGACCTAAGTCAAATCCTTTATGATTATCCTTATTTGTTTAGCCACAGGCATTTATTATATATCACACATACCAAGCACTGTGCTGGGTATTAGAATTACCACTATGAGCAAGATAAACATAGTCTTTGTGTTCACAAATTTACAATTTGTTGGGGTAGGTACGTAAGTAAGAATATGCCCTGTTTATAGTATGATGAGTAAAGGGCAATATGGGGTTAAAAAAAAAAAAAAAGCCATAGGTATACATATGTCCCCACCTTCTTGAACCCACCCCACTAGGTTTTCACAGAACACAGGCTTTAAGTTACCTGCACCATACAACAAACTCCCACTGACTATCTATTTTACATATGGTAATGTACATGTTTCAATGCTGTTCTCTCATATCATCCCACTCTCTCCTTCCCCAACTATGTCCAAATTCTATTCTTAAATCTGTGTCTCCTTGCAGCACTGTAAATAGGATCATCAGTATTATTTTTCTAGATTCCATATATATGTGTGTGTGTGTGTGTTAAATAGTATATTTGCCTTCCTCTTTCTGACTTATTTCATGCTGAATAATAGCTTTTATGTTCATCCACTTCATTAGAACTGATTCACATGCATCTCATTTTATAGCTGAGTAATATTCCATTGTGTATATGTATCACAACTTCTTTATCTATTCATCAATCAAAGGACATCTAGCTTGATTCCATGTCCCACTTGTTGGAAATGGTGCTGCAATTAACACTGGGGGTACATGTGTCTTTTTAAATTATGGTTTCCTCAGGGTATATGCACAGAAGTGGGATTACTGGGTTGAATGATAGTTTTATTCCTAGATTTTAAGGACTCGATACTGTTCCCTTTAGTGGCCTTATAAATTTACATATCCACCAACAGTGTAAGAAAGTTCCCTTTTCTCCCACACACTTTCACCAGGATTTGTTGTTTGTAGACTTTTTGATGATGGACATTCTGATTGGTGTGAGATGATAACCTCACATGAAGTTTTGATTTGTATTTCTCTAATAATGAGTGATGTTGAGCATCTTTTCATGTGTTAGCCCTCTGTATGTCTTCTTTGGAGAAATGTGTTTAATTCTTTTGCCCACTTTTTGATTGGGTCATTTTTTTTTTTTTTTTAATCTGGTATTGAGCTGCATGAGCTGCTTGTATATTTGGAGATTATTTGTCAGTTTTTTTGTTTGCTATTATTTTCTCCTATTCTGAGGACTGTCATTTCAACTTGCTTATTTTTGTTTTCACTTCCACTACCCTAGGAGGTGGGTCATAGAGAACCTTGCTGTGATTTATATCAGAGAGTGTTCTGCCTATATTTTTCTCTAAGAGTTTAATAGTTTCTGGTCTTATGTTTAGGTCTTTAATCCACTTTGAGTTTATTTTTATGTATGATGTTAGGAAGTGTCGTAATTTCATACTATTACATGTAGTTCACCAGTTTTCTCAGCACCACTTGTGGAAGAGACTGTCTTTTCTCCATTGTGTACTTGGCCAGTTTTTCAAAGACAAGATGCCCTCAGGTATGTGTATTTATCTCTGGGCTTTCTCTCTTGTTCCTTGATCTTTAGTTCTGTTTTTGTGCCAGTAACATATCTCACAGAATGTGGTCCACTGGAGAGGGAATGGTAAACCACTAGTCAATCTAATCACACGGACCACAGCCTTGTCTAACTCAATGGAACTAAGCCATGCCTTGTGGGGCCACCCAAGACAGGCAGGTCAAGGTGGAGAGGTCTGACAGAATGTGGTCCACTGGAGAAGGGAATGGCAAACCACTTCAGTATTCTTACCTTGAGAACCCCATGAACAGTATGAAAAGGCAAAATGATAGGATACTAAGAGAGGAACTCCCCAGGTCAGTAAGTGCCCAATATGCTACTCGAGACAGTGGAGAAATAACTCCAGGAGGAATGAAGGGATGGAGCCAAAGCAAAAACAATACCCAGTTGTAGATGTGACTGGTGATAGAAGCAAAGTCTAATGCTGTAAAGAGCAATATTGCATAGGAACCTGGAATGTTAGGTCCATGAATCAAGGCAAAATGGAAGTAGTCAAACAGGAGATGACAAGAGTGAACATTGACATTCTAGGAATCAGTGAACTGAAATGGACTGGAATGGGTGAATTTAACTCAGATGACCATTATATCTACTACTGTGGGCAGGAACCCCTTAGAAGAAATGGAGTAGCCATCATGGTCAACAAAAGAGTCCAAAATACAGTACTTGGATGCAATCTCAAAAATGACAGAATGAGCTCTGTTCGATTCCAAGGCACATCATTCAATATCACAGTCATCCAAGTCTATGTCCCAACCAGTAAAGCTGAATAAGCTGAATTTGAACGGTTCTATGAAGACCTACAAGACCTTTTAGAACTAACACCCAAAAAAGATGTCCTTTTCATTATAGGGGACTGGAATGCAAAAGTAGGAAGTCAAGAAAAACCTGGGGTAACAGGGAAATTTGGCCTTGAAATATGGAATGAAGCAGGACAAAGGGTAATAGAGTTTTGCCAAGAGAACACACTGGTCATAGCAAACACCCTCTTCCAACAACACAAGAGAAGACTCTACACATGGACATCACCAGACGGTCAACACTGAAATCAGATTCATTATGTTCTTTGCAGCCAAAGATGGAGAAGCTCTATACAGTCAGCAAAAATAAGACTGGGAGCTGACTGTGGCTCTGGTCATGAACTCCTTATTGCCAAATTCAGACTTAAATTGAAGAAAGTAGGGAAAACCCCTAGACCATTCAGGTATGATGTAAATAAAATTCCTTATGATTATACAGTGGAAGTGAGAAATAGATTTAAGGGACTGGATCTGATAGAGTGCCTGATGAACTATGGACTGAGGTTCATGACATTGTACAGGAGACAGGGATAAAGACCATTCTGATGGAAAAGAAATGCAAAAAAGCAAAATGGCTGTCTGGGGAGGCCTTACAAATAGCTGTGAAACGAAGGGAAGTGAAAAGCAAAGGAGAAAAGGAAAGATATAAGTATCTGAATGCAGAGTTCCAAAGAAGAGTAAGGAGAGATAAGAAAGCCTTCTTCAGTGATCATTGCAAAGAAATAGAGGAAAACAACAGAATGGGAAAAACTAGAGATATCTTCAAGAAAATTAGAGATACCAAGGGAACATTTCAAGCAAAGATGGGCTCGATAAAGGACAGAAATCAAATGGACCTAACAGAAGCAGAAGATATTAAGAAGAGGTAGCAAGAATACAGAGAAGATCTGTACAAAAAAGAGCTGCACGATGCATATAATCACAATGGTGTGATTGCTCACTTAGAGCTAGACATCTGGAATGTGAAGTCAAGTGGGCCTTAGAAAGCATCACTATGAACAAAGCAAGTGGAGGTGATGGAATTCCAGTTGAGCTCTTTCAAATCCTGAAAGATGATGCTGTGAGAGTGCTGCACTCAGTAAGCCAGAAAATTTGGAAAACAACAGTGGCCACAGGACTGGAAATGGTCAGTTTTCATTCCAATCCCAAAGAAAGGCAATGCCAAAGAATGCTCAAACTACCGCACAATTGCACTCATCTCACACACTAGTAAAGTAATGCTCAAAATTCTCCAAGCTAGGCCTCAGCAATACATGAATTATGAATTTCCAGATGTTCAAGCTGGTTTTAGAAAAGACAGAGGAAGCAGAGATCAAATTGCCAACATCCGCTGGATCATCGAAAAAGCAAGACAGTTCCAGAAAAACATCTATTTCTGCTTTATTGACTATGCCAAAGCCTTTGACTTTGGGGATCACAATAAACTTTTGAATATTCTTCAAGAGATGGGAATACAAGACCCCCTTACATGCCTTTTGAGAAACCTATATGCAGGTCAGGAAGCAACAGTTAGAACTGGGCATGGAACAACCGACTGGTTCCAAATAGGAAAAGGAGTATATCAAGGCTCTATATTGTCACCCTGCTTATTTAACTTATATGTAGAGTACATCATGAGAAACACAGGTCTGGAAGAAGCACAAGCTGGAATCAAGAATCCTGGGAGAAATATCAATAACCTCAGATATGCATATGACAGCACCCTTATGGCAGAAAGTGAAGAGGAACTAAAAAGTCTCTTGATGAAAGTGAAAGAGAGTGAAAAAGTTGGCTTAAAGCTCAACATTCAGAAAACGAAGATCATGGCATCTGGTCCCATCACTTCATGGGAAATAGATGGGGAAACAGTGGAAACAGTGTCAGACTTTATTTTGGGGGGCTCCAAAATCACTGCAGATGGTGATTGCAGCCATGAAATTAAAAGACGCTTACTCCTTGGAAGGAAAGTTATTCAAAAGCAGAGATATTACTTTGCCATCAAAGATCCATCTAGTCAAGGCTATGGTTTTTCTAGTGGTCATGTATGGATGTGAGTTGGAGTATAAAGAAAGCTGAGCACCAAAGAATTGATGCTTTTGAACTGTGTTGTTGGAGAAGACTCTTGAAAGTCCCTTAGACTGCAAGGAGATCCAACCAGTCCACCCTAAAGGAGATCAGTCCTGTATGTTCATTGGAAGGACTGATGCTGAGGCTGAAACTCCAATACTTTAGCCACCTCATGGGAAGAGTTGACTCATTGGAAAAGTCTCTGATGCTGGGAGGGATTGGGGGCAGGAGGAGAAAGGGACGACAGAGGATGAGATGGCTGGATGGCATCACCAACTCGATGGACATTTGTTGGGTGATCTCCGGAAGCTGGTGATTGTAGGGAGGCCTGGCATGCTGCGATTCATGGGGCCACAAAGAGTCGGACATGACTGAGTGACTAAACTGAACTGAATTCTCATATATGGCCAATAATAATAAAATATGTTGAGGTATAGTTCTTCTATCCCTACTTTCTGAGAGTTTTTATCATAAATGGATGTTGAATTTTGTGAAAGGCTTTCTCTGCATCTATTGAGATAATTATATGGTTTTTATCTTTCAATTTGTTAATATGGTGCATCACATTGATTGATTTGTATATATTGTAGAATCCTTGTATCCTTGAGATAAAGCCCACTTAATCATGATGTTATGACCGTTTTAATGTATTGTTGAGTTCTGTTCGTTAGAATTTAGTTGATGACTTTTGCATCTATGTTTCCCAGTGATATTTGACTGTATTTTTCTTTTTTTTGTTTCATCTTTGTCTGGTTATGGTATCAGGGTGATGGTGGCTTTGTAGAATGAGTTTGGGAGTTTTCCTTCCTCTATATTTTTCTGGAAGAATTTGAGCAGGATAGGTGTTTGTTCTTCTCTAAACTTTTGGTAGAATTTGCCTGTGAAGACATCTGGCCATAGGCTTTTTTTTGGTTGGAAGATTTTTTAATACAATTTTGATTTCTATGCTTGTGATTGATCTGTTCATATTTTATATTTCTTGCTGGTTCAGTTTTGAAAGGTTATGCTTTTCTAGGAATTTGTCCATTTCTTCTAAGTTGTCCATTCTATTGGCATAAAGGTGTTCACAGTATTCTCTTATGATCCTCGTATTTGTGTGATCTGTTGTAACTTCTCCTTTTTCTTTTCTAATTTTATTAACTTGAGTCTTTTATTTTTTTTGTTGATAAGCCTGGCTAATGGTTTGTAAATTTTGTTTATTATCTCAAAGAACTAGCTTTTAGTGTTATTGATCTTTACTATAGTCTCCTTCATTTCTTTTATACTTATTTATGCTCTCATCTTTATGATTTCTTTCCTTTTACTAACTTTTCTTCCTTTTCTAGTTACTTTCTGTGTAAGGATAGGTTGTTTATTTGATGTCTCTCTTGTTTCTTGAGGTAAGTGTGTATTGATAAAAACTTTCCACTTAGCATTTCCTTTACTGCATCCCATAGATTTTTAGTTGTCTTGTTTTCATTGTCATTTGTTTCTAGTCATAATTTGAATTCCTTTTTTATTTCTTCAGTGATTTGTAGGCTATTCAGAAGCATATTTTTTAGGTTGTTTATAGTTTGCTTTTTTCCTATAGTTGATACCTAATCTTACAGCATTTTGATGAGAAAAGACGTTTGAAATAATTTCAGTTTTTCAAAATTTACCAAGGCTTGATTTGTGACTCAGGATGTGATCTATCCTAGAGAACATTCCATGTGCATTGAGAAGAAAAGTGAAATCTATTCTTTTAGGAAGAAATACTCTGTAGATACCAATTAGGTCCAACTGGTTCAATGTATCATTTGAAGTTTGTGTTTCCTAATTAATTTTCTCTCTGGATGATTTGTCCATTGGCATGTATGAGGTATTCAAGTCCCCACTATTATTGTGTTACTACTTATTTCCCCTTTAATACTTGTTAGGCTTTGCCTATGTATTCAGGTGCTCCTATGCTGGGTGCATATATACATATAATTATTATGTATTCTTTTGGGGTTCATCATTATGTAGTATGCTTCTTTGTTTCTTCTAACAGTCTTTATTTTAAAGTTTATTTGATCTGATATGAATATTGCTTTCCCTGGATTCTTTTGGTTTCTCTTTGCATAGAATATCTTTTTCCAGCCCCTCACCTTCAGTCTGTATGTGTCCCTTCATTTGAGGTGGGTCTTTCGTAGATAGCAAATATAGGGATTTGTTTGTTTGTTTGTTTGTTTTTGTATTCATTCAATTGTCTTTTGGTTGGAGCTTTGAACCCATTTACATTTAAGGTAATTATTGGCAAATATGATCCTGTTACCATTTACCTTATTGTTTGGGGTTTGTTTTTTATAGGCCTTTTCTGTGTTTCTTGTCTAGAGAAGTTCCTTTAGCATCTGTTGAAGATTGGGTTTGATGGTGCTGAATTCTCTTAGCTTTTCCTTGTCTGTGAAGCTTTTGATTTCTCCTTCAAATCTGAATGAGATTGTTGCTGGGTAGAGTAATCTTGCTTGTGGGTTTTTCCCTTTCATCACTTTAAGTATATCCTGCCATTCTGTTCTTGTCTGTAGAGTTTCTGCTGAAAGATCAGCTATTAGCTTTCTGGGGATCCCCTTGTATGTTGTTTGTTACTTTACCCTTGCTGCTTTTAGTGTTTGTTCTTTGTGTTGTTGTTTTTTTTTTTTTTTTTTTAGTTTGATTAATATGTGTCCTGGAGTATTTCTCCTTGGGTTTATCCTGTGTGGGACTCTCTGGACTTCCTTGACTTAGGTGGCTATTTCGTTCCCCATTTTAGGGAAGTTTTCAACTATACTCTCTGCAAATATTTTCTCATGCCCTTTTCTTCTGTCTTCTTCTTCTGGGATGCCTATGATTTGAATGTTGGGGTGTTTAATGTTGTCCTGGGGTCTCTGAGGCTGTCCTCATTTCTTTTTATTCTTTTTATTATTATTTTTTAATTATGCTCTGCTTCAGTTATTTCCACCATTCTAACTTTCAGCCCACTTATTTGTTCTTCTGCCTCAGTTACTCTACTGTTCATCCAGTCTATTTATGCAAGCCTCATCTTGTTTCCAAGATTTTGGATTATCTTTACTACCATTATTTTGAATTCTCTTTCAGGCAGCCTCCTTATTTTTTTCTCATTTGTTTGGTATGGTGGGTTTTATCATTTTCCTTCACCTGCTGCATATTTCTCTCTTTGCATCTTGTTTAGTTTACTGTCTTTGGGGCCTCATTTCTGCAGGCTGGAAGGTCATAGTTCCACTTAATTGTGGCATCTGCCCCCTGTGGGTGGGGTCAAACCAGTGTCTTCTGAAGTTTTCCTGATCCAGGGAACTTGCACCTGTATTATGGGGTATAGAGCTGGATCTCGTCTCTCTGAAAGGCAGTGTCTTTTCCATCAGTGAGTTTGGGGGTGTCGGTGGGTTTGAGATGGCTTTGGGCAGCCTGTTTGCTAATGTGCAGTGTTGTGTACCTGTTTTCCTGAAGGATGTGGTGTGTTTGGGTTTTGTGGCTTCTTGGTCTTGGGGTGGGTTTGATTTTAGTGTTGAGATGGAGGTCTTTAGGAGGGCTCTTGCCTATTAATGTTCCCTAGGGTCTGCCATTTTCTGGTGAATCAAAGTCTTGAGCTCTGTTCTCCTACCTCAGGGGTTCAGGCCTGACTCCTATTGAAGCACCAAGACCTCACATGCCTCATAGCATAGAAGACAAATCCCAAGACTCTTGGTGAAGGCAACACTCAATATCCCAGAACACCCAATGAGACTTACACCAAAGTCCTCTAACATTTCTAGGAAGTTCTCTGGACCTGTTATGGGCAGTGTGAAGTCAGCTCAGTCTCAGATATGGCCTTTTTCCAGTTTGTACTTCCTCCTAAAGTTCACAGTTCAGTTCAGTCACTCAGTCATGTCCGACTCTTTGTGACCCCATGGACTGCAGCACCCCAGGCCTTGCTGTCCATCACCAAATCCCAGAGTTTACTCAAACTCATGTTCATTGAGTTGGTGATACCATCCAACTATTTCATTCTCTGTTACCCTCTTCTGCTCCTGCCTTCAATCTTTCCCAGCATCAGGGTCTTTTCCAATGAGTCAGCTCTTTGCATCAGGTGGCCAGAGTATTAGAGTTTCAGCTTCAGCATCAGTCTTTCCAATGAATATTCAGGAATGATTTCCTTTAGGATGGACTGGTTGGATCTCCTTGCAGTCCAAGGGACTCTCAAGAGTCAACACCACAGTTCAAAAGCATCAGTTTTTCGGGGCTCAGCATTCTTTACAGTCCAACTCTCACACCCATATGTGACTACTGGAAAAACCATAGACTTGACTATACAGACTTTTGTTGCCAAAGTAATGTCTCTGCTTTTTAATATGCTACCTAAGTTGGTCATAACTTTACTTCCAAGGAGTAAGCGTCTTTAATTTCATGGCTGCAGTCACCATCTGCCACCTGCAGTGATTTTGAAGTTCACAGTTGCCCCTAAATTTCACAGTCTGATCCCAACCCTGAAACAAGTGGGTGAAGGCTGAGGCTCATTAGGGCTCTCTTGCTTGGTCTGGGGAAGGGGAATTATAAAGCAGGCACATTAGAGATGTATCAGGGAGTGTCTGAGGCAATAGAGACCTGTGGGATGTTACAGTCTAATGTGGGTCAGGAGCTCTCCCAGAGGAAACGGCCCCAGTTTGTGGGTCCCTAGTAAGAGCCAGGCTATTTAAGCTCCCAGCAAGGGGCAGGCAGTAGTCTATACCTGTACACAGTCTGGGGGTGGCTGCCACCTCTGGGTCAGGACTGGATCAGCAGTGTTTTGTCTGCTACCTCAGGTACCATTTCTGGCTTTGGCAGTGGCGGTCACATCTAATCCCTCTGCTGTGTTGGGAGATGCCCCTCTTAGTATTTCTCCCCGGTAACCAACCCTTGACCTCTCCCTGGGATCCCTGCTGGAGACTCAGCAGTCCACCCCTGCACTCTGCTACAGCCCAAGGCCAGGGAGTCTCCTTGGCTCCCTCCCCTGAGTAAGGCGAGGCTTGCTAGCTACTTATCAGTGAAGCTAGCTGATTTCTGTAGTGAATTTTGTTTTGTCTTCTGAGCCGCTATTGTTGAATTCCAGAAGTTACCCACTGGTCCCACTTGTTAGGGGGTTTATTACTGTATGGAAACTTTTCCTCCTTCATGGCTCCCTCCCTCAAAGCACAGGTCCCTGTCCTGAAATCCTTTATCTCTTTTTATTTCTTTATCTTTTGCCCTACTTCATTGCAAGGAGACTGGCTTGCCTTTTCGGAAATCTGGGGTCTTCTGCTGTCAATCAGAAGTTGTTCTGGAGGAGTTGTTACATAATCTGATGAATTTGTGATGTATTTGTGGGGAGGCTGGTGATCTCCCCATCTTATTCCTCTACCATCTTCTTCAGACCTCCCACTGTGTTTTCTTTTTTCTGTGTTTGCACTTTCATATTTAAGGATGTAAAGTTCACAACAGCTGGGGCTATACCCCACCAAAGAGAGTGCTTTTTGCAAATTTTTAATTCAAAAATAAAATATAAATTTTGACCATTTATATTTTGTCATTATTTTTAAAGAATATAATGCATTTAGAAAGACCTTATCCATTAAAGAAAGTGTCTGAGTGCTGAAACGAAGTCAGTTGAGGATCTGGCACTTGTATGTACATTCTGAAAGGGTCTAGTCATTTTAACTCATCTCACCTTTCAAAATCAGTGACCTAGCACTCACATTTACAAATTTTCCTTGAATTTTTCATGTACTCCTGCTCAATGTGTCAAGTGTGACAGAACAGATGTAGTCACTGAGTGATTAAACAGATGTTTCATTTGTATTACCATTCATTATAATATGTCATAATTGACAGCACACCCATGCAACTTGTCAAGTACCTAGAAATTCTTCTAGGTGTCTTTTTAAGGGAACTCATAGTTTAAAAAATATTCCTATGGAATACACAGGAAAGTTGAAGATAGTTTTCTAAGAGCAACTTCCATTACTAGGTAGTATTAAGCAGTTCATTTTCAGGTGAAATGAGAAGAAATTTTTGTCACTGTATAGAGCAATCATGAATACCACCAAGACTGGTTCAATGGATCTCATGCAGCCCTTGCCTAATGCTTACTTACCTCCAGTTCCTAGGTTATCTATGAGTTGGATATCTAAAAATACCCCATACCTCCAAATGCCCCAAATAGATGAAGGCATAGTTTTACAGGTATATTCTACTACTTCTTACATCAGTTATGTGATTGTGGTGATATTAATGATTTGTTTAATACCTCTGGAAATATTAGTTTACATTGTCTCCTAGCTCTAGTAACTCTCATAAACAGTTTAAGGGATATCTATATCTCTATATCTATCTATCTATCATCTATATTCATGCATGCATGCTAAGTCACTTCAGTCATGTCCAACTCTTTGCAACCCTATGGATTGTAGACCAACAGGTTCCTCTGTGGATTCTCCAGGAAAGAATAGTGGAGTGGAGTGGGCTGCCATGTCTTCCTCCATGGATCCACTGATGCCAATGCAGGGATCAAACCTGCATCTGTTGCATTGGCAGATGCATTCTCTACCACTACTGCCATGTAAGAAGGGCATATATGGACACATATAAGATATATATATATATAGATAGATAGATATATATAGATATAGATATACACACACACACATACATACATGCATGTGTGTGTGTGTATATATATATATATATATTACAATACATTATTTGAGTAGACTTTGCTTGTTGGGGGTTTATGTTTTTTCATCAAGCTTTCTAATATTTAATATACCCTTATTTGAGCATGTTTCTTTATTTAATCTTTGACCTTTTGAAGGAATATATTTTTCAGTCCACAAACATAAATGTGCAAGAAACACTGTCTTTGAAAAATTCCTTAAAAATAAAAGATTCTGAACATCTAGCTTCCTGGGATAGCAGTAAACTATTCTATTGGGTATTTTAGAGACACTACAGTACCAGAGAGGCCCCAAAACCTACGGAAGAGCTGTTGCTTTCCAGTGCACTGTGGTTGTTGCTGAACTCCTGTTTTTGTGGTCCCTTTAAGCCATATTTCTTTTGGCTTCCAAGCTTTCCTGTCTCTTAATGGAACTTAGGCATCTCTGCTGAGGCTGAGAATCTCTGAGTAGAGAATCTAGCTCACCTGGGCATCCTGTACAACTTGTACCTGCTGAGATTTTTCCAGCTCATCTTGCCATCATCAGCTCATCTTGTCCAAGGCATGGTCTTAGCAACTTCTTAAACTTCCACTCTTCCCAACATCCAGGAATCCCCCTCTTCTCAAGTATTGCTTTAAAGGAAACCATCCATTTTTCCTCCTACATCTGACACTTTACATCATCTTTTCAATAATCTTAAATTTGTAGACAGGTGGAAATTTTGTTTTTCAGCATTTTCTACTCCATGTTGTGTAAAATTTCCTGAGGGAAGGAAATATAAAAGGTCCAGCTAACTGTTTGGAATTTAAAGAGGGGAGACAGTAGGAGAAATGCAAATTAACATCCCAAAAGCTGTTAAGACAAATTTGTTTCTAACTTAACTTTTCCCCATAATTCACATTTATGAAGTGGTTATAGCAGAATAGAAGGGTAGGGTGGAAGACAGGGATGGGTTTATTCATGATTCCAAACAAACTTATGTTTTTTATTCCATTTTGCTATGCAGATATAAGCAGCTCTTTGCAAGAAACCACCTTCAGCAAGAAACCACTTTTGTCTTGTCACTTTAGCAAAGCTATAATGTCACTAATTTTTAAATCAAATGCCACCATATTCTACTTGTCTTTGGCCCAGGTTCTATGACAAGACTGATAGTTGAGTAGACTCCTAGGTCAAATCAAACTTACATTGTCCAATATCACATTGAGGAATGATTGATTAACATTGCAGTTGCTTGCTTCCCAAAGGATTCAGATCTTTATAACAAGCCTATGAACCTGGGGCTTTGAGGAGGTGGGTAACTTGCCTTGAAGGAAGCATGAAAGAGACTTTTTTTTTTACCCCAGGAAGAAACGACCTGCCCATAAGCCAACATATTTAATTGTTAAGCTACAAAAATCTCTGTTTAAAGCCTATATATAAATGCTTGGGATTTTTTTAATGCAATCCAGCTTCCAAGATGTATTTGATACAAATAAGTTCCTTCTTAAAAAAAAAAAAAAAAAGGGCATTGCAAAAAATGTTGTTAATGGGAACTGTTTCAATCCTTTGTGAGGGTAATTTTAGGTAAGTGATTTTCTTATAGAACAAGCATTTTAATTATAAAACTCAGTTCCTCATTTGTACCCATCCAGCAGAGTAACCGGAGAAGGCAATGGCACCCTACTCCAGTACTCTTGATTGGAAAACCCCATGGACAGAGGAGCCTGGTGGGCTGCAGTCCATGGGGTTGCTAAGAGTTGGACACGACTGAGTGACTTCACTTTCACGTTTCACTTTCCTGCATTGGAGAAGGAAATGGCAACCCACTCCAGTGTTCTTGCCTGGAGAATCCCAGGGATGGGGGAGCCTGGTGGGCTGCCATCTATGGGGTCGCACAGAGTTGGACATGACTGAAGTAACTTAGCAGCAGTAGCAGCAGCAGCAGCAGCCGCAGCAGCAGCAGCAGCAGAGTAACACTCTATGAGAAAAGCTGAACGAACTGAAATCTGAACAATGTGGTACTATGCCTGTAGCACCATGCCATATATCATTGGTTGTCCTAATTGCCTCTTCCACTATCTCTTACATTATCAGAACTCCTAAATGTAACTCCACCTTTATTCAATTCCAGCTATGCTAGGCCTCTGTGGAATGTCAATTGCCTTTGTAAAAATCTGATGGATTCCTTATCAAACTACCCTTTTAGGAAAGGGAAGCTGGTGATCCCAAAGTTCTATCACTATTCAGATTTTGTCTACTATATATTTTAGCTCCATAAGTAAATAATGCTAATGCATTACTATCTGTGGAAATGTGCTAATTTCAAGTGGAAAAAAAAAAAAAAAAACTAAGATGATATATTTTCCATCAGACTGAGTGCTTTCTCGAAGACCCAGAATTCACTTTTCTGATGAGTTGAGATGTTTATGTGAAAAGGAAAGGCCCTGCTCTGATAACTTCCTTTTGCGTTTTCATGTGATTGTTTACATGACAGTGAGGCATTTATATGACTATTAAAGAGTGAAAAAAAATCCATTAACAGCCTTTTGTTTTGTTTTGTACTTAATTTGATGGATTTATTAGTCTTTTACTGGAAATAACAGTAGTGTGATTTAACTGACTTGATTGACTGACTGCTTTGGCACTATTTAGACAAAGAGGGATACATCATTTTAACTAGAAGTTTAGAAAGCTGCATAACAATCCATTGCAGATATGACATTAAAAAAAAGCCTCTGTAAGATCAGTTGGCTTATTAAGAGGAATCAAATATCCTGGATTAAATTCTCAAAGTCCAACCTGACTACAGCAAAGAACTAATGAGATCTGTGCTCTCCGAGGAGCTCATTTAATTAACTCAAGCATTGCTTTCAAGTACGCATTACGGTGTTGCTTGTAAATTCACATATATTAAATGTAAATTATAAGACATTTCAGAAGAGAGAGAGTTTGGTGGCAGTCTAATTTACATTTCTTTCTTGGCTATAAGCATTTTCTCCTCACATTATACATTTAACATTGATACAAATTGAGGTTTTTTGTTTCGCTTGCTATTGTCACCAAGATATACATTAACTCCTTTCAGTTCAGTTCAGTTCAGTTCAGTCTCTCAGTCATGTCGGACTCTTTGCGACCCCATGAATCGCAGCATGCCAGGCCTCCCTGTCCATCACCAACTCCCGGAGTTCACTCAGACTCACGTCCATCGAGTCAGTGATGCCATCCAGCCATCTCATCCTCTGTCGCCCCCTTCTCCTCCTGCCCCCAATCCCTCCCAGCATCAGAGTCTTTTCCAATGAGTCAACACTTTGCATGAGGTGGCCAAAGTACTGGAGTTTCAGCTTTAGCATCATTTCTTCCAAAGAAATCCCAGGGCTGATCTCCTTCAGAATGAACTGGTTGGATCTCCTTGCAGTCCAAGGGACTCTCAAGAGTCTTCTCCAACACCACAGTTTAAAAGCATCAATTCTTTGGCGCTCAGCTTTCTTCACAGTCCAACTCTCACATCCATACATGACCACTGGAAAAACCATAGCCTTGACAATAGCAAATATAACTGATTAGGGATTCAAGCTTGAAATCTGGGGGCCCATATTTTAAAGGAGGGGAAGGGGGATCTACAAGCATATCAAATTTTTATTAGTTGACTCAAAATCTGGATAATTAGACTCTTAAGTGAAACAAATTTTGTCCTGAGAGCCAGATATTTTGCCTAAGGGTGAAGAATGAGATAAACATAATATATTGTTTTAAGTTTTACTTTTAATGTGCTATAGATTTTGAGGAAAATAAAAAGACAAATCTCCTCTGTTCCACACTTTTCTGTACAGATCTAATCTTCCCCCTTACAAGGTCATTTGTTGAAAATCTGAACAAACTAGTAAAACAAATCTTTCCCCTCACCTTTTATGTAATACACACCCCTGTTGATACTGCCCTATGTTGCAAAGATGTCATTAATGCAATTGGAGTCAGTGAATTTAGAGTTGAAATATAAACAAACAGCAGTGATTTCTTTTCTATCTTTTCTCATCCTTATCATGATGAAGGTCAATTTAATTCAGCAAATGGTGAGCTTACCTGAAGGTTTATATCTTTGAAATAACCCCTTTTCCAATGATCTTCTTGTCAGAGAGATTTAGTACATTTGGTCCAAATGCAATGGTTTTTTATCTGAAATCCTTGGGGGCAGATGTGTTTCAGAATTTGGATTTTTTTGGATTTTAGAAAAGTAATACTGAACACAGTTGGTATTTTAATAAACATCCCCAGTAGAGAGTTCCATAAAACATAAAACATATAATAGATATTTATAAAACAATGTACACATTTACACTTTACATAAGACATATTCATATTTTGGCATTGCACATGTATATGTGTACTAAATGGGTTAAATAAATTCTGAATTGTTTCTCAGTTCTGCTCAGATTTTGTCATCAAATGAGTTAGGATGGCACTTTTTAGAGCTTTTAAAGTGCATAATTGAGAATAAGCAGCTATAGACTTCTGATATGTCACTATGGTAGGCAAAATTCTCAGATGGACTCGGAGAATCCCACTTTCTGGTATATATGCCCTCCTTTTGAATATGGTGAGGACCTGTTGTATGATGAGATGACACATTCTTGATTACTTTATGCTCAATGAAAAAAGGAATGAGATAGTGTGCCACTCCTGTGATTACACTGTGGAAGACTCTGCCATAGCCTCTAGGATGCCCAACCTCTTTGAAGAAGTAAGTTGTCACGTTGTAAGAGGGTCATGTAGTTAGGACCTGAGGGCAACCTCTAGAAAATAGGACCCCTCCCATGTTGGACCACCAACAAGATAATGGAGGCCTCAGTCCTGCAATCACAGGGACCTAAATCCTGCCAGCAATCTAAATGGCCTTAGGAGAGGACCCCACGTTTCAGATGAGACATGAGATTGCAGCCCCTGCCAACATGATATCTGACAAGACTCTGAGCAGAGTAAGCAACTAACCTGTGGTAGACTTTATATTATTATCAACAGAAACTGAGAAAATGCATTTGTGTTGTTTTAAGTAGCACAATTTGTAGTAATTTGTTATGCCCCATCAGAAAAGCAATACCATCAATGAATTGTTGTTTAGTTGCCAAGTTGTGTCCAACTCTTCTCGACTCCACAGACTGCAGAACTTCAGGCCACTTTATCCCTCACTATCTCCTGGAGTTTTCTCAAGTTCATGTCCATTGCATCACTGATGCCATCAAACCATCTTATCCTCTGTCAGCCTCTTCTTTTGACATCAATCTTTCCCAGCATCAGGGTCCTTTCCAATGAGCTGGCTATTCTCATCAGGTGGCCAAAATACTGGAGCTTCAGCATCAGTCCTTCCAATGAGTATTCAGGGTTTATTTCCTTTAAGATTGACTGGTTGGATATCCTTGCTCTCCAAGGGACTCTCAAGAGTCTTCTCCAGCACCACAATTAGAAAGTATCAGTTCTTCAGTGTTCTGCCTTCTTTATGGTCCAGATTTCAACATCAATACATGACTACTGGAGAGACCATAGCCTTGACTATATGGAATTTTGTCTCAAAGTGATATCTTTGCTTTTTAACAAATTGTCTAGATTTGTCATAACTTTCCTGCTAAGAAGCAACCATCTTCTAATTTCATGGCTGCAGTGACCATCTGCAGTGATTTTAGATGCCAGGAAGAAGAAATCTGTCACTCCTTCCATATTTTTCCCTTCCATTTGCCGTGAAGTGATGGGACCAAATGCCACGAACTTAGTGTTTGTAATATTGAGTTTTAAGTGGCTTTTTCTACTTTTCTCCTTCACCCTCATCAATAGGCTCTTAGGTTCCTCTTCACTTCTGCCTTAGAGTAATATCATCAGTTTATCTGAGATTGTTGATGAATTGTATTTATTTTTTTTATTCATTGCTAATTCAAAGTATTTTTTTCAGATTCTTAACCACAATCTAACATTTTCTATAATTCCCATTTTCTACAGTTCTTATTAAGTCATTGTCTTAGTTCTATGAAGAAGTAGGAAAAAAATATACTTTGAGGTAAGGATTTTAAAGTTAATTTTATAGTCAACTGTTATCTTAAAGAAAGTTTATATATAACACATGCTGCTACTGCTAAGTCACTTCAGTTGTGTCCGACTCTGTGTGACCCCATAGATGGCAGCCCACCAGGCTCCTCCGTCCCTGGGATTCTCCAGGCAAGAACACTGGAATGGGTTGCCATTTCCTTCTCTAATGCATGAAAGCGAAAAGTGAAAGTGAAGTCGCTCAGTCCTGTCAGACTCTTAGCAACCCCATGGACTGCAGCCTACCAGGCTCCTCCATCCATGGGGTTTTCCAGGCAAGAGTACTGGAGTGGGGTGCCATTACCTTATCCATAATAACACATAGTGGATGTTAAAAAAAAAAATGTTCTGATGGGAGCATAATAGAAAAGTGACTCAGTTTTAATTTATGTAACATGTCATTTTAACTAGAAGGGTTTTGGGAATAAGTTTGCTGTCAAAGATGAAACAGTAATCTGATCAAAATAAAACACACAATATTTTATAATTTGGAATATCATTCATGAAAGTCTAATAGCTAAAACACTTTATATCTGTCACTTCATTTCTTACTAGGGGCATGAAAAGAGCTTGTTCCACAATATTAAATTTAAATGTGCTTTGGATCCCATTGCCTACAGCATAGAATTTCTATCAGCATTTCCAGGGGGGAACTGGTTTTAGCATAGATATTGTTCTTTTTAAAATAACTTCAACTTTTTCACTCTTCATATTTTTAACTCCTCAACTTCTTTTGTCTTTTAAAGTATCTAATTACTATCAGAAATCAGTATTTCATAGAATGGTTGAAGAAGGTATCTTATAGAAATCATTGAATTTGTGATCATTGTTTATGGCATCTCTGTTTCATGTTCAAATTTCAGACCTCATCAACTAAGATATATGTGCTCAATTTATTCACATATATAATCTTAGTATTTTACACAAAGCAACTTTTTCCTTTTTAAGGAATGTTGATCGCAATTTGGTTCCTTCAAAGCTTTAAGTAGGGAAGGATAGAGAAGAATATTAACTGAGATATGCCTTGGGTCTTTTATAGGCAAATTTCCCCAACATGCTAAGCAGGATTGACAACTCTTCCAAACACTGTATCTTTCCATTTGTTGGGCTCTAAGGACCCAGCATCCACCAGGATGTGACTCGCTAATTTCTATTGAGGCAACGTCAGAACCCGCTCTCTAAACAAACTATAGCAATAGCTCTCTAAAGAGTACCAAGAAATGGATGAGATAAGGTCATGTTTCAAGGAGCCTGTGAGGCAAGAAAATTGATGACTATTTTATCTCCTTGCCCCAAATGTATTTTTAGAAAAAGGATTCATTCTTCTATCCATTAACAACATTTTTTGAGAATGAACTTTTAGAGTGAAACTATTTGAAAATACTATTTATAAAGATAAATTATTTTTATTAAAGTAAATTTGACATGCAATATGACAGGTACATAGTGAATCACAAATTTTAAAGATTATACTGCATTTATAGTTAAATGCAGTATAGTTAAAATGTTAGTTATATTCTCTGTGTTGTACAATATTTTCTTGTAGCTCATTTTATACATAATAGCTTGTACTGCTTAATCCCTACCCCTGTATTACCTCTTCCCTCTTTCCCCTCTCCATTAGTACCAGTGGTTTATAATCTGTATCCATGAATCTGTTTCTTTTTTGCTATATTCACTAGCTTGTTTTATTTTTTAGATTCCATATATAAGTGATATACAGTATTTGTCTTTCTTTGTGTGAATTATTTCAAGTTCATCTATGTTGTTGCATATGGTAAAATCTCATTTTTTATGACTAAGCTGTACTTCATTTTATATATATATATATATAATATATATATATATATTTTATATATGTATATCACTCTTTATACATTTTTCTATTGATGGACACTTAGGTTGCTTCCATGGAATTCTGCAGGCCAGAATACTATAGTGAGTACCCTATTCCTTCTCCAGTGAATCTTCTGACCCAGGAACTGAACTGGAGTCTCCTGCACTGCAGGTGGATTTTTTACCAGCTGAGCTACCAGGGAAACCCCAAAAGCTGCACCCAATGTGGTGCCCGAAACCCACGACCCTGAGATTAAGAGTCTCATGCTTTTCTGACTGAACTAGCCAGACTCCATTAACTTGGCAATTGTAAATAATGTGCTATGAACATTGGATTCCTATATCTTTTCAAATTGTTTTGTTTCTTTAAGATATATACCCAGGAACTGCTAGGCCATATGGAAGTTCTATTTTTAATTTTTTGAGACACCTCCCTACTATATTCTACACTGAATGTGCCAATCAACAGTGTACAAGGGTTCTCTTCCCTTTACACCCTCACCGACATTTGCTACTTGTGTTCTTTTTGATGACAGCCATCAGACCAGTGTGAGGTGATATCTCACTGTGGTTTTGATAGGCATTTCCCTGATAATAGTGCTGTTTGGCATCTTTTCATGTCCCTGTTTGCCATCTGCATGTCTTCTTTGGAGAAGTTTTTGGCCTATTTTTTAATTAGGTTGTTTGTTTTCTGTTGTTGTTGAGTTGTATGAGTTGTTTATATATTTAGAATATTAACCACTTATTTGTCATATCATTTGTAAATATGTTCTACTATTCAGTAGGTTGTCTTTTAATTTTGTCAATGGTTTCCTTTGTTGCGCAAAAGATTTTAAGTTTAAATAGGTTCCATTTATTTTTGCTTTCATTTTCTTTATTTTAAGAGACAGATACAAAAATAATTATTACAACTGTTTCTAAATAATTGAAGACATATTGAGCTGAATTGGAAAACAAAACAAAATGTATAAAGCCGGGTTTTCAGAGAAGAGAGAAGCTACCTGGGAAAGCCTGGACTACCACTTTTGGCTGAAATGCCGTTACTTGGGAACCCATGGATATCAATTTCTCAGGCCACAGGAACTCCCCATTGAATGTGTTCATGTTTCAAGCAGTCACTGTAAGGTGGAGAACAGCGACTTTTGCTCCAGGAAGATGTATTATGAAGATTATCTTTGATGTCCATAGAGCTGTTAAAGACACAAAGCTGTCTCCCTCCACCACTATTATTTTCCTTGTTCTGACTTGTAGAGATAGAGGAGGATAAACATGAAAATAAATCTGCTTCTTTTCTGTATTTATAGTCTTAGGATAAATGACCTGCCAATGAGAAAATGTAAGAATCTCTCTGAGATATTTTTCAAATCTCATTGTTTTTGTCTACCACTCTATTTCTTAAATAACACGCATTTCAAATGTGTTGAATAATGGCTAAATGAATATAATATCCATTTGATTCCAAAATTCATGTTCTCTCACTATTCACAGCTGTGAAAAAAAGTACATAACACTTTTTAGCACTTTTTCGGTCCTATACATGTTCTCCTTAAATAGACTGTTTAATTTTTTTTTTATGTTGTCTAAGATCCCACAGCTTTAAACTTAGATAATTTGATTTCAGAGCTAGGATCAAACTAACAGCTGTTGTCCCATTTGTAGTGGAAGGATCACTTGAGAGATGGCCATCGAAAATTCAGGTAAGGTGAGATGGTATAATCTCAGAGAAGAGTAGCTAAATACTTAAAACTAAGAAAAAAGTTATGCTATAAAAGTGCCTTACTTTTTATCTAAGGAAAGTGAAATCTGTAATCAGGACAAAAACATGGGTGGTCTTCCTACAGTGCTGTTTGGGGAGCGTGATCTGGCCCACTGAAGCCTGGGTCTTATTCTTGCAGCATGGATATTTTTATAATAGAGGTGGATGCATTGTGTCACCTTATTTTGTTGTAATCAGCTGTTCAGACAATGAACTAGATCTACCTGCACAGAGTTCAAGCTTGCTAAACATCCTTCTGAATAATATTTGACTTCCCACAGATTTGCTGAAAGGGAAAGAAAACACTGACCCTGAACATGAGTAGCTTATTTGATAGTCAAACTTCTCACTGTAAATTAATTCATTAAAATTATGGCATTTATGCTTGTCCTGTTGCTCTGTAATAATATTTCAACTTAAGTAAAAATGTTCACCAAAAACTTCAATACAGAGATATCTTTCATTTTCAGATTTATGTACTAGTTAATAAAAAATATGTTTCATATCCTTGACATGTTCCAAATGAAAGGAAAAGATGTATTTCAGGTAGACTGTAATTCTTCCTGACACAGAAAAGGATACTGATCTCACATATGTGTTCCAGAAGTCATATCTATGGGAATGAAAAATAGTATAGTTTTTCTATGAGGAATATTCATTTGTAAAATGATTGAAAATACACTCTGGAATCAGTAGTAATGGAGGTAAAATATTTGACCTATTGCTTTGTTGATTTTGTTTTCTATATTTTAAGTAATAAACATCTAGCTATTTGAGACTAAAGTAATCACCAACACATACTGTAATTTTGCTAGTTCTAAACAGTCCAGAAACAAATATTTGTCTTTTAGTATTTGTTCATTATTCATATAATTCTATTCAATTTCTATTTGTAAAACATGTGAAGTTTGTTCCAGGGAAACTAAAGTTGCAATATTGATATTTTTATTTTTATAATAATCAATATATTAATATATTCTGAACTTTCTTATTCTGAATTTTCTAATAGAAAGTCTTTCTTATTCATATTTCTCCTGTGTTAGAATTCAAGTGGGATGCTTATTGATTTTGATGAGAAACAAGCTTAATGACTGAATGAATACATACACAGAATATTTTAATAGGTTTCAATTAATAGAAGTAATTTGGAAAATAACTATGATTTTATGAAAAGGTGGGGAACTATTTGTATAAGTAAGTAAGTATAAGTAAGTTTCTTGGTAAGGTAACTGACATTGACATAAAGGTTTCAAACTTTCTTTTAAAAAAGTATATGTTTTTATTCGCTCTTTGTTAACTATTTCCAATTACTTATTAGTTCAATGAAAATGTTAATGTTTTTCATCGAATACTCATTTATTCAACAAATGTATTTTGAATATCTTTTATGTGATAGAAAATATACCTGATGGAGAATTACAGAGATAAATAAGATATAAAATTTTTCTTCAATGAGTTCTCAGCATATTGTAGAAGACAGATACATAAGCAAAACAAGTACATGACAACATTATTTCCTAAATGGCAATTATATTGAACAGTCAACTAGGCATCAGTGTGAGCAGCTCCCTTGCATTTTCTGGCACGGATGTGCAAGATATCACCTCGAGTTTTTGCATGCTACTTTTTGGTTGATCCTTGCTTCTGATAGAGTGTAGCAAGATCATTACTATAAAGACATCTGTCTGTCTTGCTGAGGACACATGAAAAGTGTCAATACAAATAGACTGAGTTCTCCACAACCAAATGGTAGGAAAAATGGGATAGCAAGTTCATTACATGTACATAATAAAGTAGATGTAATCCCTCCAGATAGAAAATAGGTATTAATCTACCTTGCTATCAAGCTCCTCCACTTTTGACATGATTTTCCAATTTTTCTTTCAGGCAGTGATTGCACGTAGACATGAGCTGCCCAACAAAATAAACAAAACGGAGCAAATGCTTTCAACTGCAAATAACTCTAGCTCCTGGCAATGTATTGTCCAGATCAAAAATCAATACTGAGAAATAGACTCTGAAAAAACAAATTAACTGCACTAGTGACTTGGACTTGTTCTGCAAGCTTTTGTTCTGATGTTGTTTAACCCTTATTAACTCTTATTTAATCCTTATTGTGAGAGCAATCCAATCAAGGAATAGATTATAGATTTAACTGATTCTTTCATTAGCAACCTTCATTGTAGTATAAGTCTCAAAAATCCATACACTAAAAAATCCATACACTTTCATCTCCAAATATTTTTGGTGTTGCTGTCATTTTATTTCTTTCTAATGTCAAAGTTAGTTTCTAGGACAATCTGTAATGTATGTAAACTGCAAAGCAGGATATTTTATTTAAGAATCTGAGAATGTGTGACTACTAGATGATAGAAAATAAGTATTTCAAAATTAGTCTTCTTCTGAAATTTCCTTTAGTTTCTAACCTCTAATACTACAAAAATTAAAAATTTCAAGTCATAATCTTACTAAGCTAATCGTACTATAACTTTGGTCAGCTGTTAAATTAGTGAATGTTTAATAAAGATTTGCTGAAATAAACAGATGAATTGATCAACAAGTAAAAACTTGATGTAAGTGGCTAAGTTTAGCTGCTTCCTTGTCCTAATACTTTAATTTATTTTTGAAAATTTTTTACAATATTGATAAGAATCAGTGACTGAAAAATTTAAAAGTCTAAATTCTAATGTTAACAATGCCAAGTCTGTCTATTTGAAATATTGCCTGTATTGCGGGAGACCCAAGTTTGACCCTGAGTTGGGAAGATTTCCTGGAGAAGGGAATGGTCACTCACTCCAGTATGCTTGACTGGAGAACTCCATGGACAGAGGAACCTGGTGGGCTATAGTCCATGGGGTCACAAAGAGCTGGACACAACTGAGCAACTAACACCCCCGCCTGACAGATAGAATAAATTATTTATAGCTCATTAATTATTAGATTTGAGATGGTTTTCTAAATTTTGAGCTATACAGTGATACAAGGCAGACTCCGTCCCTACTCTTTTTTATCCTATCTTCTTCAGCTCACCACAGATCTCAATGACAATGCAGTCTAAGTGCAATACAAGAAAGAAACAAATAGCTTGACTATCATTAGAGAGAAAGAGAAAAAGAGGGGGAAAAAAATGAGTTCAGTTTTCTTCCTCTCAAATGAGCTCAGAAGTTCTCAACTAGATCTCATAGCAAGATGAGTAGTAACACATTTCATCTGGGCATGATGGGGAAGGACAATATACAATATCAGTTTCTACTCTTTTTTAATTTATTTTATATTGGAGTATAGTTGACTTACCATGTTGCAATAGTTTCAGGTATACAGCAAAGTGATCCAGTTATAAATATACATAAACCCATTCTTTTTCAGATTCTTTTCCCATATAGGTTCTACAGAATATTGAGTAGAGTTCCCTGTGCTATACAGTAGGTCTTTGTTGTATATTAACTTTTATTCTTTCTTTAAGTGCTGGAGAAAGTATCTGGATTTGCTATTCAGATATTCACTGGGGACATGGGCACGGTTTGGGGGCAAAACACATTGGTTTATATACAGTTTTATACATGAAATTCTGTTTTATGCAGAGAAATATTTATACCTTTTTTCTCAAAAACATTTTTTAAGAGCAAATCTGTTGTATATAGAATATAGGCTTTGTATGACATATAGAATATAGTCTCTATAATACAAATCTGTTGTATATAGAATATAGGCTGTATGTGAAATATTGAGAAAACCATTTGTTTTTTAAATTAGTGAATTTTAAAATTCACTAAAGTTAGTAAAATTGTATTAGGAACATGTGTATTAAGTTTCAAAAGGTGAATACTGTTCTCTTTGATGTTATTTTAATGAGAACTGTTTTAAACTATGTGGCGGATTCATCTTGATGTATGGCAAAACCAATACAATATTGTAAAGGAAAATAATAATAATAATAAACAAATGATTAATGGTTAAAAAAATAAAAAGGATTTACAACAGTGTAACCACCTAAAAAATATTTGAATTTAAATACATAAGATGTTATTTGAAAATAATGTCCGTCACCTGAGAAACTCAGTTCCTTTCAAAGCACCATAGAACTGGGATCTATGTATGGTTGTGTGGATCACAATCACAAATTGTGCTGGTTGTGCTTAACATACACCTGGTAAACAGGCAGTAGTAGCTATCATTGTGATTATAGTTATTATTAATATTAACAGGTCTGTACAATCTATATCTATTACTTGTTTTGATGCATTTAAATTACATATAAACATATTTATGTGTGTATATATATATATATATTCTTAGGCATCGTACAAAAAAACATTTATACTGAATGCTTATGAATCCCTGATTGTTCTAAAAAGATATGTGTATTAATTCATTTAATACTCAGTAAATCTATGAAATGAGTACAGAATCCTTATTCTTATTTAGATGTGTGAATATGAACACCAAAATCCAAAGCAGTCCAGAGAATATATCATTGGAATAACACGTACTGGAAACAGAATTCTATCTCATGTAACATGACTATAGATCCATGCTTTTAATCATCATAAGGTATTGCTTGTTTACAAATATGTTTATCTATTATCTGTATAGCAAATATCTGTATATATATACATTGTACACAGACATATGACACACACATACAAAAACATATATATTTATATATACACACATATATGTGCAATTATTCTGGTTCCCTAAAGATTTGTTAAGTGAACAATGCAAAGAAATAGACAAAAATAATAGAATGGTGCACTGGGATGACCCAGAGGGATGGAATGGGGAGGGAGGAGGGAGGAGGGTTCAGGATGGGGAACACATGTATACCTGTGGCAGATTCATTTTGATATTTGGCAAAACTAATACAATTATGTAAAGTTTAAAAATAAAGTAAAAAAAAAGAAAAAAAATAATAGAATGGGAAAGGCTAGAGATCACTTCAAGAAATTAGACACCAAGGGAATATTTCATACAAAGATAGGCACAAAAAGGACAGAAATGTTATGGACCTAATAGAAACAAGATATTAAGAAGAGGTGGCAAGTATACACAGAAGAACTATACAAAAAGGGTCTTAATGACCTGGACAACCACATTAGTGTGATCAGTCACCTAGAGCCAGACATCCTGGAGTGAGAAGTCAAGTAGGCTTTAGGAAGAATTATTACTAACAAAGCTAGTGGAGGTGATTGAATTCCAGCTGAACTATTTCAAATCCTAAAATATGATGCTGTAAAAGTGCAACACTCAACATTCCATCAAATTTGGAAAACTCAGCAGTGGCCACAGGAATGGAAAATGTCAGTTTTCATTCCACTCCCAAAGGAGGGCAATGCCAAAGAATGATCAAACTATTGCACAACTGCACTCATTTCACATGCCAGCAAGGTAATGCTCAAAATTCTTCAAGCTAGTCTTCAACAGTATGTGAACTTCCAGATGTTCAAGCTGGAATTAGAAAAGGCAGATGAATCAGAGATCAAATTGCCAACATCCATTGGATCATACAAAAACCATGAGCATTCCAGAAACAAAACAAAACAAAACTACTTCTGCTTCACTGACTATACTAAAGTTTTTGACTGTGTGGATCACAACACACTGTGGAAAATTCTTAGAGATGGTAATACCAGACGCCCTTACCTGCCTCCTGATAAACCTGTATGTAGGTCAAGAAGCAACAGTTAGAACCGGACATGGTACAACAAACAAACTGGTTCATATTTGGGAAAAAAGTATGTCAAGGCTGTATATTGTCACCATGCTTATTTAGCTTATATGCACAGTACATCATGTGAAATGCTGGGCTAGATGAAGCTCAAGCTGGAATCAAGATTGCTAGGAGAAAAATAACAATAACCTCAGATATACAGATGAAACCACCCTAGTGGCAGAAAGGGAAGAGGAACTAAAGAGCCTCTTGATAAAAGTAGAAGAGAAGAGTGAAAAGCATGGTTTAAAACTCAACATTCAGAAAACTAAGATCATGGCATCTGGTCCCGTCACTTCATGGTGAATAGAGGGGGAAACAATGGAAACACTGACAGACTTTATTTTCTTGGGCTCTGAAATCAATGCAGATGGTGACTGCAGCCATGAAATTAAAATATGCTTGTTCCTTGGAAGGAAAGCTATGACAAACCTAGACAGCATGTTAAAAAGAAGAGACATCACTTTGTTGACAAAGGTCCATTTAGTCAAAGCTATGGTTTTCCCAGTAGTCATGTATGGAGGATGTGAGAGCTGGAACAAAAAGTAGGTTGAACACCTAAGAATTGATCTTTCAGACTGTGGTGCTGGAGAAGACAGTTGAGAGACCCTTGTACAGCAGTTGATCCTAATGGAAATCAACCCTGCATATTCATTGGAGGACTGATGCTGAAGCTGAAGCTCCAATACTTTGGCCACCTGATGCTAAGAGCCGACTCACTGGAAAAGACTTTGATGCTGGGAAAGATTGCTAGGCAAAAGGATAAGGGGGCAACAGAGGATGAAATGGTTGGATGGTATCACCGACTCAATGGACATGAGTTTGAGCAAATTCAGGGAGATAGTGAAGGACAGGGAAGGCTAAGGTGTTGCAATCCATTAGGTCACAAAGAGTCAGACATGAGTGAGCAACTGAACAAGTACAAGTATTTCTCACATCCATGGTTGAATTTCCTGAAATGAATACCTGAGGATAATAATAATAAATTATTTTTGCTTCAATAAGATTATTTGAGTTTTACATGAGATATAATACATTTCAAAAGCTTAATCCATCATTTAGAGCATATGAAGCCCTTATAATAAGAAAATTTCTATTGCAAATGATAGCAATCCAACTTGGACCAGCTGAAGACTAAAAAATCAAAAAGCAAGGGAATTTATTGGCTCATGTAACAAAATTACAGAATACTAGTGTACAATCAGTCACCTGGGGACCATGGAAGCAAGAAACTTGGGCACTCTGTGGACTCTCATTAACTCTCTAAATCAAGTCTGTCTTTGTCAGCACCAGCCTTTACAATTACATAAAGCACATCAAATGAAATTTTTTTCCAGCACAGCAAGGAACATGACCAGAGGCTACTCAAGACTGTTGTTCTTTTGTGTAGAATGAAATCTTTTCCATCAGTTTCACTTAAAAAAAAAAAAAAAAAAGTCCTAGAGTAGGATTCTTGATAATCTAACTTAGGATTTTGCACATCATTGCTCCAACTATGTCCCCAAAATGAGGTCACACATACATGTGTGTGATTAGGACATTTAATAAAACTTGAGTTGTGGAAGGGGTAACTGAGGGATAAGGGGAGTGAGGAAAACTTGTCCAACTAGCTGAGCTCCAAATCAAATTTGCCCTTTTTTCAGTTGAGGTTTGGTGCCCCATAGCAGCAGTGACCTCCCCAGCTTAAATATTAATGGAAATATAATAGGCCCATGATTGGCTGAGATTTTGGAGTTAGTGACACTGACTCCATAAATCTCCCTGTTAGTTGGTAGCTCTTTCATAGGCTAGCAGCCAGGTAATGGATTTAGGAGTTACAGATTCACTGTCTGTATTTTTATTTCCCAAGATAGGTTGCTTGTCATTTCTTCATCCATGAACTCCAGGGCATGACATCGTATATCCTCTCCTTTAAAGCACCCCTCCCTACTCTCCATTCAGAGGTAAGAATTTAGGCTCATTCTCTTTGAGAATCTAGCTCAGAAGGACTGGAACAAATTCACAATTTAGTTACTAGAATTTAGTTTTTATGGACTGACACAGGTTGCTTTTTTTGTGCTATATTTCTATTAATGGACTATACTCTTGTCTATTCAAGCAGTCTTTGACTGTTATGTTCTATGCAGTACTTTGGCCCACATTCTGAGTATATAGTTTTTTCTCTTCATCTCTTAATAAATCTTAATAGCTGAATTATTAACAATTTAATTATCAAATTCATTAAAATTATTAAAAATTTAAAATAAAATTTAAAAAATTGAATTCAAAAGTATTAAATATTTAAATTATTAAAATTTTACAACCTGATAGCATGCTCCATTTATGGGACCAAAAAAAGATTTCTGAAATCAAGTTCTTCGCTATTCCCAGTGAAGAACTTACTTTCTGGTTCTCCTTATTTCCTTCCAGCTTTCAAGACAAGCACTCCTTTCCTGGCTCTGTGTGTGCTTGTCTGGGAATTATTCTTGGTGAAAAGATGGATGTAAGCCAGCCCACTTTCAATGACTCCTGTATGTAGGAATTCCAAGATTCAGCCCCTTCACTGAATTTAAGATGAATCTAAGTAGCCATCCCAATTTCAAGGCTTTCTGTATGATCAGCTGAGGTCTCTGTTGCAACTGTGACAACATTTAAAAATCCCCTCTCTAATTTTGCCTCCCTCACCCTTTACAGGTACTGTTTTCAAGGGTACTTTTCAGACTTTAACTTGCAAACCCCTATCTTACTGAGTCTGCCCAATGTGTGTGCTGACTAAGATGACATATACGTACAGAAACATTGAAAATTCACTAAAATATTGTGTGCTATTCATTTATTTAAACATAAAAATGAATACATTTTCAATATTTATTTACTCATCATATGTTAGACACAACACTAGAATCTCAGGACACACTGCAGTGCTCTGTCTGTAAAAGCCTCATTTTCAGTATCATATTCAGATAAGATTATGAAATATAAGAGGAGAACATGACTCATTCTAGATCTCTTTCTTAAAAACAAAGGCACTGTGGATTAACTTTCTCTCAGATATCATGAGATGGGAGACATAAGAAAGAGAAAGAAAGAACTGGAACAAATGTTGAATTTATATGTGAGGGCCTCTCACTTTATCACTTGTGAGAATCAGTGTGATTCTGATCTTTTAGGCAAACACAGATACAGGAGTGTCAAAGTGGGCAAATACAAGAGCCAGACTCTTTGAGAACAAGAATTTTTCTCACAGACATATCCAATCTCACTCTTCGGCATATACCCTGAGAAAATCATAATTAAAAAAGACACATGGGACGACCCAGAGGGATGGTATGGGGAGGGAGGAGGGAGGAGGGTTCAGGATGGGGAACACATGTATACCTGTGGCGGATTCACTTTGATATTTGGCAAAATTAATACAATTATGTAAAGTTTAAAAATAAAATAAAAATTAAAAAAAAAAAAGACACATGTTACCCCAATGTTCATTGCAGTACTATTTCCAATAGCTAGGACATGGAAGCAGTGCAAATGTCTATTGACAGATGAATGGATAAAGAAGATGCGGTGCATACAAACAATGGAACATTACTCAATCAAAAAAAGGAATCAAACTGGGTCATTTGTAGTGACATGGATGGACCTAGAGTCTGTCAAACAGAGTGAAGTACGTCAGAAAGAGAAAAACAAATATCATATTTTAACACATATGTATGGAACCTAAACAAAAATGGTACAGACAAAGCTATTTGCTGTGTGAAATAGAGATGTGGGTGTGCAGAATGGACATGGAGATGCAGTGGGGAACCGGAAGGGTAGGGAGAGTTGGGAGGGTAGGTCTGACACACATACGTTGCCACACGTGCAACAGCTGGGGCTGTGTAGCACAGGAGCTCCGCTCAGCGCTCTGTGATGAACTAGAGGGGCGGGATGAGGGAGTGCGGTGGGAGGAAGGTTCAAGAGGGAGGGACACAGGTACACATACAGCTGACTCACTTTGTTGTACAGTAGCTGCTAAGACAACCTTGTCAAGTAATTATACTCCAATAAAAATAAATTAAAAATAAAATCTAAAAGAACATTCATTTCGATATATGGCAAAACCAATACAATATTGTTAAGTTAAGAAATAAAATAAAATTAAAAAAAAATAAAAGAACATTCAACTCTTACATAAAACCAAGGAGAGGAAATGCACAAAGGTTGGTCCGGGGACATGGTCCAGGGACAAGGATAAATGATGAATGATATCCTTTGTATATTATTAATAAGTATATAAGGAGTAACATAAGTATATAATACAAGTATATAAGTAATAATAAGGAAAGCCAAGAAGTTAGTAAGCATACGGAAGACTGTTATAATAGTTAATTTTAAAGTGACAATATAAATGATAATTACAAAATTATTGACCACGTTTTATAGCCTAGCTACTAAGATGTGAGTATATCCAAAACAGATTAGTTCTGAGAAATTGTTTTAAAAAGTTCAAACAATAATATAAGAACCAGTCCTTGTCTCAACAACAGAAAAAACATTACTACTGGTTTTATTCTGTTTCAGTTTTCCCTATACATAATATTTTAACTTTTAAAAATAACTCTAAAAATAAAATTGACACATATTCTCCTTTACTGTCAAAAATGAAATCTAATTCATTCAGTTGTATCTGATACTTTTTGACCCCATGGACTGTAGCTGCCAGGCTTTTCCCAACCTAAGGATCAAACCTGGGTCTCCTGCGTTGCAGGTGGATTCTTTGTTATCTGAGCCACCAGTGAGGCAATCTAGAAGAGCAAATAGAGAACACACAACAGTGATAAAATACTTCTCTAATAAACACTCTTCTTGGGTGCTTGTGTCACAATTCAGTTCAGTTCAGTCACTCAGTCATGTCCGACTCTTTGCAACCCCAAGGACTTCAGCATGCCAGACTTCCCTGTCCATCACCAACTCCCGGAGCTTGCTCAAATTCATAACCATTGAGTTGGTGATGCCATCCAACCATTTCATCCTCTGTTGTCCCCTTCTCCTCCTTCTTTAAACCCTTCCCAGCATCAGGGTCTTTTTCAATGAGTCAGTTCATGCTTTGTACAACACTGTACAAACTGGCCCTACACAGCATGGCTTATAGTTTCATTGAGTCAGACAAGGCTGTGATCCATGTGATCAGTTTGGTTACTTCTCTGTAATTGTGGTTTCCATTCTGCCTTCCCTCTGATGGATAAGGATAAGAGGCTTGTGGAAGTTTCCTGATGGGAGGGACTGGCTGTGGGGGAATCTGGGTCTTGCTCTGATGGGTGGGGCCATGCCCAACAAATCTTTAATCCAATTTTCTGTTGTTATATTTTTTGCAGCCAAAGGTGGAGACTGTAGTCAGCAAAAGCAAGAGGAGGAGTTGACTGTGGCTCAGAGAAAGAACTCCTTACTGCAAAATTCAGACTTAAATTGAATAAAGTAGGGAAAACCACTATATCATTCAGGTATGACCAAAATAAAATATCTTATGATTATACAGTGGAAGTGACAACTAGATTCAAGGGATTAGATTCTATAAATAGAGTGCCTGAAGAACTATGGACAGAGGTTCATAACATTGTACAGGAGGTGGTGATCAAAATCATCTCCAAGAAGAAGAAATGCAAAAAGACAAAATAGTTCTCTGAGGAGGCCTTATGAATAGCTGAAAAAAGAAGAGAAGCAAAAGGCAAAGGAGAAAAGGAAAGACAAACCCATCTGAATGCAGAGTTCCAAAGAAGAGCAAGGAGAGATAAAAAAGCCTTCCTACATGATCAATGCAAAGAAACAGAGGGAAAAAACATAGAATAATAGAATGGGAAAGACTAGAGATTTCTTCAAGAAAATTAGAGATTCAAAAGGAATATTTCATGCAAAGATAGGCACAAGAAAAGGACAGAAATGGTATGGACCTAACAGAAACAGAAGATATTAAGAAGAGGTGGTAAGAATACACAGAAGAACTATACAAAAAAGATCTTCATGACCCAGATAATCTCGATGGTGTGATCACTCACCTAGAGCCAGACATCCTGAAGTGTGTGGTCAAGTGGGCCTTAGGAAGAATCACTAGGAACAAAGCTAGTGGAGATTGATGGAATTCCAGTTGAGCTATTTCAGATCCTAAAAGATGATGCTACTAAAGTGCTGCACACTATATGCCAGCAAATTAGGAAAACTCGGCAGAAGCCACATACTGGAAAAGGTCAGGTTTCATTCCAATCCCAAAGAAGAGCAATGCAAAAGAATGTTCAAACTACAGCACAATTGCATTCATCTCATACATTAGCAAAGTAATGCTCAAAATTCTGCAAGTGAGGCTTCAACAAGTACATGAACCGAGAACTTCCAGATGTTCAACCTGGAATTAGAAAAGGCAGAGAAACCAGAGATCAAATTGGCAACATCCATTGTCTCATAGAAAAAGGAAGAGAATTCCAGAAAAGCATCTACTTCTGCTTCATTGACTACACCAAAGCCTTTGACTGTGTGGATCACAACAAACTGGAAAATTATTAAAAGAGATGAGAATACCAGACTGCCTTACCTGCTTTCTGAGAAATCTGTATGCAGGTTAAGAAACAACAGTAAGAATCGGTCATGAAACATTGGACTGGTACAAAATTGGGAAAGGAGTACCTCAAGGCTGTATATTATCACCTTGCTTATTTAACTTCTATGCAGAGTACATCATGTGAAATGCTGGGTTGGATTAAGCAGAAGACTGCAGGGAGAAATATCAATAACCTGAGATACACAAATGATATCATCCTTATGGCATAAAGTGAAGAGAAATTAAAGAGCCTCTTGGTGAAAATGAAAGAGGAGAGTGAAAAAGTTGGCTTGAAACTCAATATTCAAAAACCTAAGATCATGGTATCCCATCAGTTCATGGGAAATAGACGGGGAAATGATGGAAACAGTGACAGACTTTGTTTTCTTGGGCTCCAAAATCACTGTGGACGGTGACTGCAGTCATGAAATTAAAAGAGGCTTGCTCCTTGAAAGAAAAGCTATGACCAACATAGACAATGTACTGAAAGGCAGACATCAACCTAGACAGTATACTGAAAAGCAAAGACATTACTTGGCTGACAAAAGTCCATCTAGTCAAAGCTATGGTTTTTCCAGGAGTCATGTATGGATGAGACTATATCCATACATGTTGGACTATAAAGTATGTTGGACTATAAAGAAAGCTGAGTGCCAAAGAATTGATGCTATTGAGCTGAGGTATTGGAGAAGATTCTTGAGAGTCTATTGGACAGAAAGGAGATCAAACCAGTCAATCCTAAAGGAAATCAGTCCTGAATATCCATTGGAAAGACTGATGCTGAAGCTGAAACTCAAATACTTTGACCACCTGATGGGAAGAACTGACTCATTGGAAAAGACCTGATGCTGGGAAAGATTTAAGGCAAGAGAAGAAGGGAACAACAGAGGATGAGATTGTTGGATGGTATCACTGACTCAATAGACATGAGTCTGTGCAAGCTCCAGAAATTGGTAATGGATAGGGAAGCTTGGCATGCTGCAGCCCATTGGGGTTGCAAAGAGTCATATATCACTGTGTGACTGAACTGAACTGAACAACACTGTAATTTAATTTTTTCCTTATACATTGTGATTCACCCACAATGATCTACATAGATTATCTTTATTCATTTCAGTGCTTTATAATATCTCATATAGATATATATTATTCATGTGAGTGTACCATAATTTATCTATTCTTATTCAGTTGACAGTGGTTTAAGTAATTTCCAAAATTTTGCTATTATAAAGTGTATCAATTGAAGTTTGGATAGAATTGGAAAAGAATCTTAGTTAAATTTTAATGGATTGCTATTATTTTAAAATAATTGGACAATTTATTTTTTAATATACATTTATTTATTTTAATTGGAGGCTAATTACTTTACAATATTGTATTGGTTTTGTCATACATCAACATGAATCCGCCACGGGAGTACAAGTGTTAAATAATTGGGCAATTTACTGAAGAGTTACTAGAGTTTCAGAAGCCATGAAAGCAGTAGTGTAATATTCTTCAGAAAGCAACAGTGGGAAGCCATTTACCATTTACCATATCAGATTACTGGTGGCTTCTCTGGTGTCTCAGATGGTAAAGAATCTGCCTGCAATGTGGAAGACCCTGGGTTTGATTCCTGGGTCGGGAAGATCCCCTGGAGAAGGAAATGACATCCCACTCCAGTATTCTGGCCTGGAGAATTCCATGGACCCTGGAGCCTGGTGTGCTACAGTCCATGGGGTTGCAAAGAGTAGGACATGACTGAGCAACTAACACTTTCAGGGCAGTTACCAATGGTTTAGTTAGGCCATCCATCCCCCTCAAACAGCTGCAGTACTAAAAATATAAAAATAGCTAACGATAAAAATAGAATTCCCATCTTTTTTGTTCTTAACTGAACTACAAAGTGTTTCATTGATATAAGCTCATGTGCATCCGATTTCAAAACTCAGGAATTTATGGAACATAAAAAATACTTTCTATTTATATAGTTTTCTAGTTTAGTTTTCTAAAGATGAAATGTATTTAAGAGAGTAAAAATAAATTTTAATTGAATTTTATCCATTTTAGATTTTGTTAAGTTTATTTTCCATTGAAAAGCAGTCAAAGAAAGCAGACAAAAGCGTTTTCTTGTTTCAAAACACTGTTTTAGCATACCGCTTGGGACATTCTTTTTTCCTGGGTTTCATACTTTTATATATAAAGTGACTATAATAAAATGAAAGCTGTGAACCCTCAAGTGCCAGCTTGAAAATAGTAACAAAACTGACATGAGCATATAAATATATAAACATAATTTATTTACCAACCTTGAGCCTGTCATTTTCCCCAGGGATGCTGTCATTTAAAGGACATTTTCCTGTCTATTCTTTGTTTTCACAGTTATACAAACAACCAATAAACAAATTTGTAGAAGTAAAAATACTACCACATCTCTGGGATTCAGATTCCCTACCGAGGTTCCATCTCATAAAACAAAAATGTTCCTAGACTCAGAATTTGGCAGATGAAAAGGTAGGAAGAATAATAATAACAAGTCCTTGGCTAAATTTTTTCATGGCTTTTATTAAGACAATTTCTAGTTTTATCATCTACTAGCTCTGGGATCCAACTCAGTGCTTTTCAGTGTCTTTACCTAATCTCTAGCCTTATTAATAAAATAATGATGAAGTTTTGGTAGTACAGTCCTCATCTTAAAGAAGAAACTGGGCCTCAAACAATCTGACCTATAAAAGGCAGAACAGCTAAATCTAATATTCAATGAGGATGTGCTGATCTCTGTGATTGTTCAGTTTATTGCTTTGGAATTTCATAAAACTCTATGACTTTCACATTATACAGTGACATACATAAGCTATACTTTAAATATTGTCTCATTAGTAATAGACTGAAAAATTTTAAAGTTTCTTGAAATTCCAGAGCAATATTATAACAAGTGAAAAGTAAAAGTATCCTCTTCATAGCCAATTCATTCACCCTCTCCATTCTGACCTGAGAATTATTGTTAATAGTATGGTTAAAAATATTGTCTTATTTTTTTTCCCCCAAATATATATTCTGTTTTCTACCCATCTATATGCGGGTTCTCAATCACTCAGTAGTGTCTGACTCTTTGTGAACCCACAGACTGTAGCCCACTAAGCTCCTCTGTCCATGGGATTTTCCAGTCAAGAATACTGGAGTGGGTTGCCATTTCCTCCTCCAGGGGATCTTCCCAACCCAGGGATCAAACCCTTGTCTCCTGTCTCTTCTGCACTACAGGTGGATTCTTTACTGCTAAGACATTGGGGAAGCCCTTATCCATCTACAGAGTTGACCAAAAAGTTCCTTTGGGTTTTTCTGTAACATCATCGGGAAACTCAATCTTTCCTAATTGCATTGTGATCACAAAATCCTTGCATCATTACAGTGATAAGGGAGAAAGATTCCAAGTTGCATAGCTCCCACCTGCTAGGCAATAGGGTGGAGCAAGTGAGTGTTTGAGGGCAGTGGTAGTGACAGGGGCCACTTACCCCCAGGAAAGCTCTTATCTTTCCTACTTTTCCCAACCCATCACTATTCTTGGCCACTACTGACTGTGCGGAAATGTAAAATGATTTGATAGGGAAGTAACTTGCCAGAGTTCCTCATCCTTCCTATTTAAAAAATGGAAGGTGTTCGGAAGAGGGAGGGTGTTTTAAGAAACTTCTCCAAGAATCAGTTATAGATTAGCCTGAGTAAGAGAAACTAGAGACAGAGAGTCAGATCATCACATGTACTAGTCCATGTGAGAATTATCAACAGCTTTCATGAGTCGAGAAAGATGGGGCTTTCCCAATGGCTCAGTGAGTAAAGAATCCTTCTGCAATGCAGGAGACCTAGGAAACACAGGTTTGATCCTTGGGTTAGGAAGATGCCCTGGAGAAGGAAATGGCAACCCACTCCAGTATTCTTGCCTGAAATATTTAATGAACAGAGGAGCCTGGTGGGCTACAGTCCAAAAGATTGCAAAGAGTTGGCATGACTGATAGACTAAGCACCACAACCAGCACCATTCTGAAGATGACCGTGGACAATGCAAAATTGTATGGCAACAGAATCAAGGCATTGAAATTAATCAGATGTAGGTGTGCAACAGAGAGGGGCACAAACACCATCAAAATATTCTAAAATTTAGGAAATGGGCTTTGATAAATATTGTTATCAGATGAGGGAGAAGATCTGGGAAGAGTCTATTAAATCTGATCTTCTAAATGAATACACAGTATTATGGACTCAAATATATCCTCCAAATTCATATGTTGAAGTTCCTAGTACCTCAAAACATGAGTGCATATGGAAGCGGGGTCTTCAAGAGATAATTCAGTTGAAATGCAGTCCTTATGATGGGCTCTAATCCAAAAGAAGATTGGTGTCCTTACAAGCAGAGGAGATAAGGACACCAATGGACGGAAGTCTATTTGAAGACATAAGAGATGACAGCCATCTATAAATCAGAGAGAGAGGCTTCAGAAGAAACCAACCCTGGTGACATCTTGATCTTGATCTCATACTTTGAGCTCCAGAACTTTGAGAAATTAAATTTCTGTTGTTCCAGCCACTTAGCCCTAGTCTGTGATACTTTGTTATGGTAACCTTGAAAAACTAACATATCCAGCCAAAACTTCCCATAGATAGTTAGAATTGGGAATTAATATTTGGAAGGATTCAGAATAGGAATTTAATCTGGGAAAACTGTGAGTGGTGATAAAAACTGATGCTGAGAATTTCTCAGTGGAAACACTATAACATTTGTTAATACAAATACTTTAATTTAGAATTCTATATCACTACTACCCCCAGTTTATTTTTTTTAAATTTCACACCAATCCCTTAGTTAAATAATATCTTTATCACTTCTGAAATCTCAAGGAGAGATTACATTGCTTGCCCAAAGTAGTATCATGGTGTCAGAAACTGAATATAAATCCAGGCATTCTGGCTACTGACCCACACTCTCAAGCATACTAGAGTACTTGTGTAATATTTATATACATGTCTATGTAATATTTACATAGACACTAGCTACTAGTTATTTCCTTCTCTTTGGGTGAATTCTCCAGTTGTCACAATATTGCATATTAATAATACCTCTTTGTGCTAAACAAGAATGTTAAGAAACCCTAATCTATTAACACATTCAGTTAGAAAGAAGCAAGTACTAAATATAAGAACAAGATTAGAATGCAAACACAATATTTTAGTGTATCTTCTTGATGTGTGCAAAATACACTTCTTAGTGGTATTTGCACTGATGAATATACTATTTCTTACATTATTTTATCCCTCGACTTTCATCATTTTCCTTTCTTGTCTCCGAGACCTTTCTTCTCACTTGTATCTGGGTGCATTCATCTTCCACTTATTCTTTAAGTATAGATATTAATCAGACTTGAACTTAGCCCTTAAAACTCTTTAAACACTGCATATTATCTTCTAAGAGCATTTCTTTCCAGTAAACTCCCTATAGTCCAACTTCCAATGTAACTTGGGTATCATTAACTGAATAAGTTTCTAAATTAAAAATCTTTGCTTGAAGCTCTGTCATTTGGACTGAGATGGCGTTTATGTCAATATCTTGACCAGTGTAATATTTTTCCATGATCTAGTTTTCACCTCCCTCTTTTGCCTGACCTGTAGCCTCTCCAGCCATCATGCATGGTCTCTGCTTCTCTCATACTGAAATATATGTCACAAGAGCAATGCTTTCCAATGCCTATATGCATTTTGATGCTTGCTTTGCTCATTCTTCCTCACAATATTTCAAAAGATCTAAACTTCCTATTTTAAATAAAATATATATTTTTTATACTATCCTCCTATCACTGCTCTCTTCCCATTCAAGAGAATGCAGTGGGATTTCCCGCTGTGGTCTAAATCACTGAGGGCATTTCTCTATTAAAGGGCTTGCTTTTCTGAATGGGATTGGCTTTGCTATTATGATTGTCTTATCTTCTACTCCAGACTCAAAGTTTTGACAGGAGAGAGTCTGTCTTCACTTTTTAGAAGCAAGTACCTAGAAGATGTTCTTGCTTATAGAAGTTGCTTGATAAACATATATTGCAAGGCCAAACTATGCTGGGTAAATTTCAATTTTTGACTATGCAGTACAATTCTGCTATTCATTTTCTATTAAGAAAGCCTTTTTAAGCCTGAAAATTAGTAAAATAGTTCTACTTTAAAAAATATTTCTAAGTATGCTATTACTGTAGTAAACAGGCATAAGCAGGGACAAAGTCTACATAGGCTGGTTTTAAACAGATCAGCTTGTGTTCATGAAATGTGTCAAACTGATAATCCTAGGAATACGAATCTATTCTTGTCAGATTTGTTTTACACTGAAAAATGGTAACTGAGAAATTGGAGGGCTTTTTCCCCCTCTTTTTTTTTTTCTTTAGGAATCTACAGCCATTGATTTGTGAGTAACTTCTCTAGGTTTCAAATTGGAGCTAGCTCCACAGCCCACCAAGATTTGACCTATACTTCCTTTATAGTCCTGCTGCTAAGTCACTTCAGTCGTGTCCGACTCTGTGCGACCCCATAGATGGCAGCCAACTAGGCTCCTCTGTCCCTGGGATTCTCCAGGCAAGAACACTGGAGTGGGTTACCATTTCCTTCTCCAATGCATGAAAGTGAAAAGTGAAAGTAAAGTCACTCAGTCGTTCCCGACTCTTAGCGACCCCATGGACTGCAGCCCACCAGGCTCCTTCGTCCATGGGATTTTCCAGGCAAGAGTACTGGAGTGGGTTGCCATTGCCTTCTCCACTAAGTACACACAAACGCTAAGCTGCCTAGGGAGGGGTACATTTTCTTAGCGTGCAATCAGTTTCATTTCCATTCACATTCAGGTAAATAATATAATAATTACTTTTGCAATATAATCTTTGTCTTAGAACTAAAAGAAGGTGGTCATTTTTTTGGTCTCTGGAAAATAACCTTTAGGAGTATGCACACTAAGATGGTTTAAATAAAACCCATATAATACAGAAAAAGGTTGTAACTTAAAAACCCAATAACTTATTGAATTTTAAAATCTAGTGCTAACCAATACAAGGCAGAATTCCTGAGACTCTTGCTGAGTTTATCGGGAATATTAAGAATTATTCAAATCTGCATCATTTAAACCCACAAAGCCTCATAGTTTATCTCCTAATAATAATATTTTTAAATATCTGTATAAAACTAGTTTCAAAAAAATCTCTATTTCCAGTTCTGTGAAGCTGAAAGTGACAAGCCTAGATGCCTAGGGTATTAAGCAGTCATTAGTTTTGAAATCAAGAATGAGAAGGATGCAAGTGTATTAGAACACCAAGCAGGTACATTCCAAAGATGTGTGTGTAATTCTGGGGGTTTGAGTCATTCTAAATCCTCTCCACCTTGGCAGAGTTTTTCAATCCCTGGACTTCAGCAGTGACATAGGAAAGATGACACATTTTCCTGTAAAAGTAATCACACTTTTCCTGTAAAAGCTCTGGTTGCAATTCACTTGGAGTAAAGCTAAAAAGTTACTTGTGTTATGGAAAATTAATGCTTTCAATAACTATGATTATTTAAAATAAATATATATTTAGCTACATTAGATTATATGTACATATTTTTATTTTATATCTCATTCCACTAAGTGCTAAATTATAAAGTTAGATACTCACAAGAAGATCATAATAGGGTGATTTATGCAGTCAGACAGATGTTAGTTTGTATTTCAGATGAATCAGTTAATACTGTCTAGCAATGTCACATTACAAATTATCAAAATATATACATAAGTTAAAGGAAAATGAATATGAACAGAACACTATAGTTTTTTCTAATAAAAAAACAGATGTTATTCCTTTTACAGCATTATAATTATATACTTATTATTGAAAAATATTTATTACACTGATTTAGTTTTTCTCTGCTAATGTAAGCAATTTAAATATCTTGAAAAATTAGAGAATCCATTCTGTACTTCTCTAATGTAATCATTATACATGCTCATATTACCCTACACTTAAGTAAGCTGCTCACCTATGTGGTTCTAAAACATATCAAATTTACTTAAGGTATAAAGAATGGTCTTTCATCCATCCCTGTCTTCTTTCCCAGGTGAAATCAATTCCATGTGCCTCTTTCTGTGTGGACATCTCAAATTCTTATTCTTCTGTATACATATAAAAGCTAATTTTTTTTTCTATGTGTTGATACCTAGGAATAGAATTGCTGAGTTATAGATTAGATATACATTTAACCTTATGAGAAACTACCAAAGAGTTCTCCAAAGTGACTTTATACTGCCACCAGCAGTGTATGAGAATACCATTTGCCATGTATTGTTGCCAACATTTGGCACTGTCATTCTTTTTGATTTAGCCATTCTGCTTAGAGTGTAGTGATACCTTCTGTGTTTTATGTCTGCATTTCACTGATGACCGAAAAGTGTGAGGACCTTTTCATATGGTTATTAGCTGCTGGAATATCTTCTTTTGTGAAGAGTCTGTTCAGTCTTCTGCTCATTTTTAAATGGTTGTTTTCTGTTGATTTGTAATATTTTGATTAACAGTCACATAAAATTGGATGTGATTTCATCGATCAATTTAGAGCTAGCAAGATAGTGTATGTGCACATGTGACAGAGGAGAGGAAAAAGAAAGAAAAAAAATATTTTCTCATGTTTGTCAGTCATTTTTAAATGGTGTCTTTTGATGGACAGATCCTTTTTTAACTTTGGTTGTCTTTCGTATTTAGACATGTGCTTCATCTCAAATTATTTTTTGTGTATACTGTGAGAAAGAAGTTAAACTTCATTTTTTAAATAGAGGTGTCCAGTTTATTTCACTTTTCTGAAAAGCACTGTTTCCCCAACTCCCTCACAGTTCCTGTACAATTAATTTACTGAAGCAAAAATCAACAATTCTGCAGGATAAATTAGAAAAATAGTTTATGTATATAATCAAGAGAAATAACCCAGACTCTACCTTTCTATGATATGAAAAATAAAGTCTTTTAATTTTTACAGGTGCATTGACACTGAGGGTAGGAGATGGAGTAGAGAAATTTACAATCCACAGTGCTTTTCAATGTACATGAACAGGAATAAACCTAATTTATCTTCAAAATAGCAAATCGCTTTTGAGCAAATGGTCCACAAGGGTGCAATAAAAGCAACAACATTAAAGAATCTTTGACATGGTAAATAATTAAGAGATTGGCCAAGGACTTGATATAAAGTTTCTACTGTCTAATCTACAAATTACTAAGACCCAGGAGTATATCTCTGGATAAGGGAATTGCTACTTTATGCTATATTGCTGAAGCAAAGTGCCAACTCTATCACATAGAATTAATGGCTAAGTGTTAACAGCAGATCTAAATTGTGACTAAGAAATAAGATTTCATCTTGAGAAAAATCATGTTCTTTACCATGTGTGACCGTGAGTGTTAATTGTGTGAAACGAGGAGTGAGGCGTGGTAGTGATGATGATGTGGTGTGTGTGTGTGTGTGTGTGTGTGCGTGCGTGCATGTGTGCATCTGTCTGTGTAAAGACAGAAAGTGTAATTATTATTATTTTTTAAATATAAATTTATGTATTTTAATTGGAGGTTAATTACTTTACAATATTGTATTGATTTTGCCATACATCAACATGAATCCGTCACAGGTATACAAGTGTCCCCCATCCTGAACCCCTCTCCCACCTCCCTCCCCGTACCATCCCTCTGGGTCGTCTCAGTGCACCAGTATGATTATTTAAATCACTGGTGAAACCATAGCAAGAAAATTAATGAAAATCATGTTCACATGGTTAAAAGAATCAACCAATAGAGAAAGGGAAAGTACATAGCGTGAAGTCTTCCCCACACCTCTGCCACCTGATATCCTGTTACTCCTTCCCCAGGAGTAATCACTACTAACAGTTTTCTTAAGGATGTCCCCAGCAATATTCTAGACATATATAGATACATCCCCAAAGCAAAACAATGCTTTGAAACTTGTCTTCAATACAGCAAAATATTTTGGTGATTACTATTTTTATCAGTATAAAACTATCTACTTTATATTTTAATTATTGAGCTTAATATAATTTAGTAATTTATCTTTGATGGACTTTAAATTGCTTGTGTTTTTCAGTTTTAAATGGAAAGTATGAATTATAATTATATCTTTTCACTCTCCCACAGTGTAGAGGTGTGTATATCATCAACCCATTTCAACTTAATTAAAGCCCGTTTGAAGATGCCTATTGAAACATTATTATCTAATAATAATAATAATCTGAATATTCAAGTTTGATATTTTATATTAAAACTTAATATAAACTTTATATTAGGTTATATATCAATTAAATCTCAATTACATATTGAGATTTATATTCAAATTTAATAAAAATCAATCATCCCTTTAACCTTTATGTGTCTGAAACAATATATGCAAATTGTCAAGAAGTGGATCAGGAAATTCATTCTAATTTTCACAGTATGTGACTGAATAAATGTGACAACAAAGCATTTACATAAACTTAATGTTACTGTGATAATTTCTTACAAATTATATGCAAATAAAAGATTGTTGATGGATTTTTTTATACTTTGATAGAATAACTTTTAATGATTAAATACTTTTAGTTTTTAATGACAGAGAATCCACAGTATAAGACATGGATAATATTATGAGAGTCTCAAAACTCCTCATTTTAAACACAACATGATAATCAAAAACTTGTTGTTAGGCATAAGAATTCTTGACTCTCAGGTGGCAATTCAGTCCACTGAGTTTTTCTAGCAAAAGTCATATTGATGAATAAAATATTGTCTTTGAAAATACATGTCCTCCAACCAGATGAAAGGCTTATTTTACTCTTGTTAATCTCTCTGTAACAATTCACTTTATAAAATTACATACTTTAAAAATGTTATGTGACAGATGTCATACTTAATTTAAAAAATCTTATTCTTTACGTAAAGATTAAATAAAGTACACATTAAGTTTTAAAGAAAGATACATTAAAAATGTTTTTTAATTCTTTACTTCTTGACCTCCTTTTGTGGGCAAAAACCTGAGTTTCAGACATGAAAAATGCTTGGTTAAAGACATATATTCTTAGAGAAAGAAAGCAAGGATTGTGAATTCTTGAATACACTTCTCAATATAATCTACTATCAACTTACGCTTTTCTATTTTTCTTCTGATAAATTTTGTTTGTTTGTTTTGTTATTTTGGGAGGCTTATCTGGCTTTAGTTTCTAATTTCCAATTGAGTATGCATTTTATGATGTGGGTCAGTGGTAAAGGATCCAGCAGCCAATGCAGGAGACCAGGCCGAGATCTCTGGGTTGAGAAGATTCCCTGGAAGAGGGCATGGCAACCCACTCTAGTTTTCTTGCCTGGAGAATGCAACAGACTGAGGAGCCTAGTGGGCTAGAGTCCATGGGGTCGCAAAGAGTCAGACATGACTGAGCAACTGAACTGAAGGAGCCAATAGGGCTTTCCGGGTAGCTCAGTTGGTAAAGAATCAGCCTGCAATGTGGGAGACCTGGGTTTGATCCCTGGGTTGGGAAGATATCCTGGAGGAGGACATGGCAACCCACTCCAGTGTTCTTGCCTGGAGAATCCACATGGACAGAGGAGCCTAGTGGGCTCCAGTCCAGGGGTCACAAAGAGTTGGACATGACTGAGCAACTAAGCACAGCACAAGGAGACAATAGCAGGATCTTTACTGAAAGTTCATCCAGGTTTCAGTTCCACTTCTGCTATTCAGTAGGAGACATATGTTCATAGAGAAAGAAAGCAAGGATTGTGAATTCTTGAATGCACTTGAATTCTTGAATACACAGTAGCTGTGTAACCTACAGGAAGTTGTTTATCCTCTCTGTGTCTCTCTTTTTCTCAAGGAATTGGAGTAACAAACACCTATCACTAAGGGTTGTTGTGAGGATGAAATAAACAAATTTCACAAGTGAAGCTAGTATAGATAATACACTTAGAACAAGACATTCAATTGGTAAAAGCCTATTACCAACTTGTAGAAAGTAATTGCAAAAATAAGTAAAATAAAAATGCTTTATTATTAAAGGCCTTGTGAAGATCTCAAAATTGACAGAACCATGCCTTGGGACCCATGACAAAGTGAAACACAGGAAGAGGAAACTGTTTTCTACCACTTCAGGAGAGTGACTCATAGGGTCAGGATCGAAAGAGATCATTATTACAGTCAACAAAGGCTGCCTGATCATTTCAGAACTGGTAAAGGAGGCACACGTGCATGCATGCTGAGTTGCTTCAGTTGAGTCAGACTCTTCAACCGCATGGACTGTAGCCTGCCAGGCTCCTCTGTCATTGGGATTTTCCAGGCAAGAACACCAGAGTGGGTTGCCCCACCCTCCTCCAGGGGATCTTCCTGACCCAGGGATGGAACCTGAGTCTCTTAGGTCTCCTACATTGGCAGGGAGGTTCTTTACCACTAGCGCCACATGGGAAATCTGCAGTTTAGAAGAACAGGATATCCAAGACCACTGGGCAGAGCTTGAGCAATACCTTAGTGGGGATCTCTTGGGATCTGGAGAGGCTTGGATTGTTTTTTTTGAGCCAGTGATGCAGTACTTTATTAGATATATCTTTATTTTATTGTCGTGAAAACTGCTACCGTCAAGATATTTTAAATTAATTGTATCATATATTGATGTTTGATTATTGACTGCAATCAGTTCTTTTGGATATTCTGAACTTAACTAGGGCACAAAATAGAAATTTTCATTTATTCATTGATAGTTATTCTAATTTCTGTCTTCACCTAAGCTCTCTCCCTGACATGTTCGTTGACATCTTGGGATTCCTGAATATTTTTAAATATAAAAAATCTGCTCAAGTTGTAAATTTTGATTTAATTTCCTATGTTATGATAATTTTCTTCTCATCTCTAGGGCCAGCTAAGCTTTGGCCTGAGACCACAGGAGAGAGTCTTCTCTTTTGCCATTCTCTGCCATCACTTTTAAGGTTCAGATTCTCTGGCAGAATGCCAGAAAGAGAAAGAAACCGGATAACTGCCTTTCAACTGACGGGTGCTAATATACCTTCTGGATCTGTTGATGCCTTCCAAGAGGCAAGCACAGAATTCTTAGGCATGTTACGGGATCCATATGAGCTTTTTTCAGATGGGATTATGGGGGTTTCTTTAATGACTGGTTTGCTGATGTGGTAAGTCAGCTTTGGTTTAAGTATTTCTGACTTTTCTCTTTCACCTCCAACCCTTGAAAGTGCACTACAGAGAATCTTGCTGCTGGACCACTCATCCAAGTGTAGTCTGACTGGATAATGGTTGGCACAGCGGTGCAAGTGCAGCTCCCTTCTAAGTGTCCACCAGCTTGTCCAATGGTCGAAGCATAGGCTGCCTCATTACAGAGTCCTCTCTGTTCCATCACTTCTTTCTATTTCTCTAGAAATTATAGTTAAATCAATTTAACAGAGACAATAAGTAAATTCATTAAAAATTATTGATTCAACAGGGAAAATTAGATGTTTTCTTCCCTTCTTGCAGACCATGTAATTTTTTATTACAAATGACTCTTTAACTGAGATTATCCTAACTTGATTTGAATATTCTTTTCCCATAAAGCCTGCACCCTTGATGATTCCTCTCCCAGCTAATTCTATGGATATATTAATGTTTTACTACATAAACTGGGGAGAAAGATGTTAAGATGATAGAGGGGTAATGGGGTCATTTAAGTCACTTCTTAATAGCTCCAAGGGAAATATTTGCCTCAAAGAACAAATTCCTTGAACAATGTATGCTTTTTAAGAATTCAGGGAAATGCTATTATTAACTTTTCAACCATGGAACTCTAACCCAAATAGAGACAATAGGAAAAACTTCATTCAACATGCTAATGAAATATCATTGTTTTAAATTATTTGTTGTTTATGTTCCCCAAGCTAAGCAACAATCCAAATGCCTTCATAAATTCATTTCTTGTGTTATGTTCTTTAAATGCTGTTTTATATGATTCTGTCACTAGCTCAATTATCTTAACAGTAAATTGTCTACAAATTAATTGGTCTCAACTTTACTTGTTTGAGATTTTTTAAACAGCTCCGATTCTAAAGTTTAAGGGTCAGTAATTATTCAGATTTAATTCCATTTAATTGACAAAGCAGAAAAAAGAAACAAATGTAATCGATGCCTATGTATTTTAGCTTTTCTTTATGCTCTTTATTAGCTCTTTAAGTATTTCCTTACCTATAAGAATTACTTCTGAACAGTTACATATAGGTTTTGTGGGTATGTTCTTCCTCTCTCCACAATATGTGTGTGTGTGTGTGTGTGTACACATTTATGGGGCTTTCCAGTGGCATAGTGGTAAAGAATCTGCTTACCCATGCAGGAGACGCAAAAGACATGGGTTTGGTCAGGAAAATCCCTCTGAGTAGGGACTGGCAATTCACTCCTGTATTTTGGCCTGGAAAATTCCATGGACAGAGGAGCCTGGAGTGCTATAGTTCCTGGGCTTGCAAAGAGTCAGACACACCTGAGCACATATACATACGTGTGTGTGTGTGTGTGTGTGTGTGTATATAAATATATATATATATATATATATATATATATATATATATATATATAATGTTTAGCTCTTTGTGGGGGGAGAGCAAATTAGCCAAGATGGCATGTTCAGGCTCTGTCACCCCACATTTTGCAAATGATGACTATGTAACAGCTGAGATCACTTGTAGCACTGCACATGCATGTCACAAGGTTTATGTCATAGCTGAGATCATGTATAGCGCTGTGCATGGATGTCACAAGTTACTGGCTTGGTCACAGGTTGTATGCAATATGTGTATGTGAGGTCCACCTGGAAAGCGGTAGCATTACTGCTGTCTCATGGCTGTGTCTGTCGGGTCAGTCAGAGAGGAGAGAATACAAGTGTGTCTAATGCTACAGCTGCTGCACCAGCCGGGAGAGAATAAATGTGTCTGTAGTTCCTATGGCTCCTCCAGTCTCCTTGTAGCCACTTAGCTCATGCCTTGCCTACCCTGGGCTTAGCAAACAGTGAGATACAGCAAGACAATTGACTTCACAAACAGAATGAAGAGCAATATAACCAGTGTAGTCGGCAGGATACCCAGACGGTTGGGGAGCCTGAGGCTCCACTGGATGGAGGAAGCCAGTGGCCACCAGAGAGCACGAGATTCTGTGTAGCTGCGATACTCTCAGTGTGGGCTCCAGTGGAAGATTGGGAAGCAGTGGATGGTTCACCCAATAGCATTGAAAAGGCGTTACAGGCGGTGAGTTCCTCTTTGCCGAACAAGGCAGCACGGACTGCCACTGGCACTATGAGATGGATTTTACTGACTGCCCTGAAGGTGAATGTGGACTGTGCCCTCTGTAATGCTGTGCTGCTGTGCAATATGGAGAGACACTTGGAAGAACTAGATAAATGTATTGGTGTTAGAGCAAGGACCCTGTGGCCTTGAAAAACCCAGCATCTCTGAGGCGGAAAGTGACGGTGATGATGAAAGTTATAAGACTGCAGGTCCCTGCTTGGCAGTGAGGCCTGTTGTACAGCAGAAAGTGAAACATGATCAGCCTATGGCCTATGGGGATCATCCTCAAGGGGCCCTCAATGGGACTGAGTTCATGTCTTATGGACCCTATATTCCAGCAGAGTAGGTTGATTTCGGTACACAATTTCCGCAAAAGCAAGAGGAACCCTAGGCAGCATGGGCTTTATGACTTTGGGACACAGGGGTGGGGCCTGTGCCTGTGGGGGGCTTTCGGGTCCTTACTGAGAGGCGTAAGGGATGGCAGGTGAGACACCATTTTGAAAGTGTAAAGACCCCGAAAAGGGCCTGAGCCAGCAGAGGTCCTATCCTGGTTCAGTTCAGTCCAGTCACTCAGTCGTGTAAGACTCTTTGCGACCCTATGGACTGCAGCACACCAGGCCTCCCTGTCCATCACCAACACCCGGAGTTTACTCAAACTCATGCCGATTGAATCAGTGATGCCATCCAACCATTTTATCCTCTGTTGTCCCCTTCTTCTCCCACCTTCAATCTTTCCCAGTATCAGGGTCTTTTCAAATGAGTCAGCTCTTTGCATCAGGTGGCCAAAGTATTGGAGTTTCAGCTTCAGCATCAGTCCTTCCAATGAATATTCAGGACTGATTTCCTTTAGGATTGACTGGTTGGATCTCCTTGTAGTCCAAGGGATGCTGAAGAGTCTTCTCCAACACCACAGTTCAAAAGCATCAATTCTTCGACGCTCAGCTTTCTTTATAGTCCAACTCTCACTTCCATACATGACTACTGGAAAAACCATAGCCTTGACTAGACAGACCTTTGTTGGCAAAGTAATACTTTTTAATATGCTATCTAGGTTGGTCTTAACTTTCCTATCTGGGTTACACAGACGCAAATTTGGGCTGATTTGTGTGGAGGTGTACTCTAAAAGTGATGCAGATATAATAGAACATTGTACTGTAAAGACTGTGTCCTCAGATTTAGAAAAGTGTAATCATGTGGGTGGACAGTGAATGCTGCAAAAGATCCCTTTAGTGAAGCGGTGGACCTGGCACTTGTGGGGGGTTTTGTGGATCCTTAATAAAAATTCCACAGGAGTGGAGTTGCCCTTGTGGAGGCATTTCTGCAATCTCACAAGGACTGTGGACTGGACTTGGCCATGGAAGATAAAGGCACTCCACATGCGGTGTGTGGCTCTTCTAGCCCCACGAGGGCAAGGACGGCAACGTGAGTTCCCGGTGATACCTGGTGTTGGGTTTTGCTGTGTTGGGGGTGTAACTGTTTGTTGTTGTAGCACGGCTGTTACAAGATGTAAATCGAAGGGTCAGTGTTACTTGCCAACGAAATATCACATAAGATGGACTGCATATAGAATGTGAGGCAAGAGACCCTGAAGGCATGTAATGTGGGGAGAGAGCAAATGGCGTGTTCAGGCTTTCACCCCACGGTCTGTAAATAAAGACTATGTTAACAGCTGAGCTTACATATAGCACTGTGCATGTGCATCAGGAGGTGCTCGCTCGGTCACTGGTTGTGTGCAGTACGTGTATGTGAGTTCCCCTAGGAAGCAGCAGCATTACTGCTGTGTCATGGCTGTGTCTGTTGGGTCAGCCACGAGAGGAGAGAATACAGTGTGTCTGCTGCTATGGCTGCTGTGCCAGCCAGGAGAGAGGTCATGTGGTGTTAGGTTATGCTCTGGCTACTCAGGCTGCTGTGTCAGCCCGGGTAGAATACCCCTACAACTGCTGCCTCAGCCAGGAGAGAGACTGTGTCACGGCTGCTGTGCCAGCCAGGAGAGGATAAGTGAATCTGCAGTTTCTAGGGTTCCTCAAGTCTCCTTCCAGCCTCTTTGCTCGCACCTTGCCTACCCTGGATCCAGCCAACAGTGGGCACAGTGAGATACAGTGAGACAATTGGCATCAGGAACAGGGTGAAGAGCAATACACTCTTTCATTTCTGGTTCCATGGCAGTGTGTATGTGAAGTTGCTCAGTCATGTCCGACTCTTTGCGACCCCATGGACAGTACCCTGCACCAGGCTCCTCTGTCCATGGGATTTTCTAGGCAAGAGTACTGGAGTGGGTTGCCATTTCCTTCTCTAGGGAATCTTCCCAACCCAGGGATCGAACCCAGGTCTCCCATTTTGTAGACAGACGCTTTACCATCTGAGCCACCAGGGACGTCTAGATAGATATAATTCAAATTTTTAAGCAGATTTCTGTTTTGTTTACATTAGTAACATTTCTGTTTGGTACACTGTGACCAAGTAAGAAACCAGTTTATCAGGTCAGAAAGCATTGATGCTGACTTAATCATGCACCAAGATCTTAAGAATAACAGCTGATTTACTTTAAAATAGTGGCATAATTTTCCAAGTACCAGAAATAGTTATGTTTTAATTAAATATGACTTTAATAGTTGGCAGGAGTTGGTATGTACCTACCTCCATCTTGTCCCTCCAGTTAATTCTGAGAAATGTGCTCTTTCCAAAATTCCCCAGTAAGATTATGCTCAGGTACATACAGTGGTAACTTGCTTAACAACAATTTCTTCTCCCATATTCTCTGACTACATTCCCTTACTGTGCTACAACTGCTTTCTTCTATTGTAAACATGTAAGCACCTCCCAAATAAGCTACGTAAACCACTTGAACTGAATTTTTCTCCAAGTCTTCTTTTGGAAGAAACCAAACTAAGATATTGTTACTAAAGAGTTAACATATAAGAACAGGGATATATGCCCTAAAACATTTTTAAAACCAGTAAAACTAATCATTTAATGTATTTCAAACACAAAAATGCATAAGGGAATTATAAAATACTAAGAAAATATACATTTATGAAAACATAAGTGTAAAACACATTTATTAACATATAAAATGTTAAACACAAAATTCTAATGTTAGTAAAATTAATGAAGAATTCTTTGAAAATAAACTAATCTGTGAAAAAGAAATTTATTCATTTAAACAAATTGTTTAAAAGATTTAAAGAATAAAACAATCAAGTAATAATAGTTAATTTTTAAATATATTTTAAAAACCAGTTGCTGGAGAAGACTCTTGTGAGTCCCTTGGACTGCAAGGAGATCCAACCAGTCATTCCTAAAGGAGGCCAGTCCTCCTAAAGGTTGAAACTCCAATACTTTGGCTAACTCATGCAAAGAGTTGACTCATTGGAAAAGACCCTGATGCTGAGAGGGGTTGGGGGCAGGAGAAGAAGGGGACGACAGAGGATGAGATGGCTGGATGGCATCACCGACTTGATGCACATGAGTTTGGGTGAACTCTGGGAGTTGGTGATGGACAGGGAGGCCTGGCGTGCTGCGATTCATGGGGTCGCGAAGAGTCGGACACAACTGAGCAACTAAACTGAACTGAAACACCAGTCAAGAAAATAAATTTTATCAATGGTGTCATCTTTCAGTTCAGAGTGTATTTTTGTGCAATAAAATCACCATTTGCTCTAAGCCCTCTTTCTAAGTGTACATTTTTTTAAATCAACTTATTTTCAATCAATCCCATCTCTTTGTTGGTAACTTTGAGATGCTCTTTTTAAATATTTTCATTTTTAGTAGGAACTGTGATTTTTTTGTTCTTGTGGTTTATTTTTTAAATGTAGTATTGTGTGCTTTTTTTTTTTTTCATTTTACAAAACATATTTTACAATCTTAATCAAGTTTGGTACCATCATGGTTGTATTCTACTCTGTCTAGAATAGGAATTATTCTTGCAATAGAAGCTGCATCTGTCAAGTTTTCACCAGGAGAAAGAAAGCTATTCTTTATAGTCTAAATGGAATGTTCAAAATAGGGAAATGTAAGGATTCTTTTGAAAGGGCTGAGAAAGTAAGCCCAGGGACATAACTGTTAGATTCTGGTGATTCAAGAGACCTGTGCCAAATCAACAATCTCAAGGACAGGGAGTGCCACCAAATTTTACTGCTTGCAACATAGAAGTAAGAGGCTCTGTGGAGATGGTCTATCAGTAAATCTGCCTACAACCGACCTCTTTTATCTTTCAAATTCTGCACATGTTTTTCTTTGGTGGATTCTAACTGGAACCATATAGGGGAAAAGAATCCTAATAAATGTCCTTCAGGCGTTACTCTACAATGCTCAGGCAGCTGTGAAACAGTGCATAATAATGTTGAATTGACCACAGATAAGGTAAGACAGTGCTTTATTGATCACCATTTTATTCATCCTCTTGAGCTTGTGCAATTACTGAAGTTTTCTAAATACATGTAAATTTTCTCAACTTGAAACTTTAGTACAGCATGGTACTTTCTAGGTGTCCCTTAAGATGTAAATGTTTTAGGTTTTAGATTGTATATTTGTTTCACCCTAATACAATATATATATATATATATATATATATATATATATATATATATATATATATATTTTTTTTTTTTTTTTTGGTATTAGAACAGACCATGACATACTGCAAGTTTAAATACTAAACTGAGAAAACAAGCAATGCAACTGCTAGTAGTGATTAGTTTAGTCTGGAAGGGTGAGGGAAGATTTCTTGCAGGAGGTAATATTTACACTAGACTTCAAAGAGAGAAAGGATTTGCAGACAGAGACAGAAAGAAGAGGAATTTAAGCTGTATCAAACTGAATGAACAAGGCAAAATCCTATAAATGTTCTGAATACTGCTGCTAAAATAATCTCCCAGAAGTGTCATTCTAATCATGTCATTCTGTGACATTAAAGATATTAAATAGTTTCTCATGTCCCAACAAATTCCTTAAAAACTCTTCCCCAAATATGAGACAATGCAGACCCAACCGACCTTTCCATTGTCAGTCCTCATTAATATCCTACATAAACACTCCAGTTTTGACAGGCCAAATCAACCCTTACGTGTAGAGTAAGCCTCAGTCTCACTCCACACCCTTGCTTTTCTTACTGGATTCTCTGTCCACAACTTCTGCACCTCGGCCCCTACTGTACATTACACATAACACAACCTGTGCTTCTCAGTCTACTGCAAATGTCCATAAAGTTTGCCTCTTCCTGTCCCCACTCTGTATTTTTCTCTGTTTTTAACTTCTGTTTTGTGTTTTGAGAATGCTTATTCATTCTGAATTTGATTAGGTTCATGTGTAACTATATCTTACCCCAGCCATGAGCTTATATGATACGTGATGAAAAGATCATGTCAGTCATCTTTGCACTCCCTACTTCAGCATACAACATCTAAGAAAGGGTCTTGTATGAAACAGCATCTCAGAAAGTATCTTTAGACCTGAAATATGTTATCATAAAAGGAGTCAATAGTTTCATAACCTTCCTGAAGGAAAGCAACAGGATGTAGTAAGAGTGGGAGGTATTTATGAGATTTAATGATGTATCTCTACAGTAATTTACTACTGCAATAGCTTCTAAGTATCTAGGGAATACAAAAATGATTTTAAAAACATAGGCAAAATATGAACATACTTTTAACATATTTGGACCATGAATTAAGAAATAGTTCAGTGCAATTTTTACATTAGTACAAACTGGTATTTCCTTTCTCTCTTTTAAAACTCACAAGTATAAATTAAAGGGTAATTCCACCTTTGTAGGAAAGATGCAATATTTCTAGAGCATCTACTAAGGAAAGATGAATTATGCTACTGGTGATGTTTGTGTTCTATTTAGTCTCATGACTCTCCAAAAAAAATTTTCCCCCAATGAAACACAATTTCCTTGCACCTTAATTACTATAAGAGGAATAAAAGTAGTGTTTCGATTCATTCATGGCATCTACCATCTCTCTTCCATTAACTTAATTCCCACCATTTGGTAATCAAACAAGATACAAATTTTGAATAAACATTAGATCACTGGAAAGTTTAGTAGATGAATGTAAAAGAAAAAGACACTTAGAGTCCATTTCCGTTCCTTCATATTGGCTTTAAAACTTAGATATCCATTCATTAATTCTGGAACAATTATTTAGTTATCCTACCATGTATGAGACACTGGACTAGATGTAAGAGAGAATAAAATGACAATTATTAAAAGAGAAAACAGAATTCTCAGGTAACCGAAAAAGCATGGTGATCTTGTCAAATGAAAACAGCAGTACAGTTGTAGCACCAGCAGGCACAGGTTTAAACTATTTTTCAGTATTTCTCCTTTAGTGAGGATGAATTTCTCAATCATCTTCATGTTCTCTCCCTGTAACTGATGGATGGTATTTTCAGAAATAATGGTCTATATTTGCATAAAAATAAAGTTTATGTACATGAAACAAAATATCACTATCAGTATTAAATTAGCCCAGTGGTCTAATAAATACTGCCTATGGAGAAGGAAATGGCAACCCACTCCAGTACTCTTGCCTGGAGAATCCCATGGATGGAGGAGCCTGGTGGGCTGCAGTCCATGGGGCTGCAAAGAGTTGGACATGACTGAGCGACTTCACTACTATAGAGAGGTGCTTATCAGAAATGGATCTCACCATCCTATGCTTTCTCAGATATGAAGAATGTTAGAGGAATTTGTTGAAAATTAGAAATGATAACTAATTATTATCAATTTATAACTCATGTAGCCATTTAATGTGTTTTAGATTTAACTGACTAAAACTCTCTTCTGGCAATATGTGGTCAAGGCTATTTGGTTTTATTCTTTAAATCCCTTCATTCTCTCTGTCACAACTCACTATATCATCTACCAGCTTTTCTTGAGAGATTTTTGAAAATGATTTACGCTATATTTTAAAAAAATGATTTTGCATAAAGATATATGAAGGCCAAAATATGTAAATAGATATAAAACATCAATTCTTATTGAACACTATCAGGTAAGAACAATAATTTATCCTCTGACAAGGAGAATGAAAGTTCACCTAAAAATCCATATAGATTACTTGAAGTGAGCTCAAAAAGCAAATGCAACCAGCAAATTGTAAGTAGACATGAAATAACTATTTAGTCAATCAAAAGGAAAGCTTGTAAAGTGCTAGCTAGCTAGCTCAAGTGCTAGCAGTAAGACTATTTGAAGTAAATAGAATATTATTTTAAAAGGGATTGGACTGCTAATTTTTCAAGTTTTACCCATACAATAAAAGAATCATTTTAAATCAACTGCTGGATGTGAGGCACTGAGGTAGAGTCCCAAGTAAAAAGGTTTTGCCTCAACAAGCTTCCAGTTTCGTCAAGTATACAGGACACAATGTGCTTGCTACACTACAGTAAGGAGAGAAAGCCAATTGAAAAACATTGCTAACAAGTGTCTCATTTATGATGAAATGTCAGTGCAGAAGCTTGCCATGACATTTCCCCTTTGACTTTTCTTTGAAAGTGAAAGTGTTAGCTGCTCAATCGTGTCTGACTCTTTGAGACTCCACGAACTGTGGGCCACGAGACTCCTCCATCCATGGAATTTCCCAGGCAAGAATACTGGAGTGGGTTGCCATTTCCTTCTCCGGGAGATGACCCAGGCATCAAACACAGGTCTCCCGCATTGCAGGCAGACTCTTTACTGTCTCAGCCACCAGGAAAGGCCCTGACTTTTATTTAGTTCTTAATTTAATATATTGATATACATTTTGTCTTTTGATCATCATATTTAAAAACTGAAGGCAGAATATCAACCTCTCACTCTTAATTTGTAAGTTTGGGTGAATATTGTGTTATTCATTCTTTATTAACCTTTATTTAACCCTATTTTTAAAATGAGAACTCCAGTTATATAAATGAATGTTTATTAGAAACTAAGCTTTGGTTGATTATACAGAGTAATAAAACATGCCTCACAACTTCATTTTATAAATCAGATACTACATGTATATAAGTAACAACAAATATATCTACAGCACACAGCTTTTATATTTTTTCTTTCTCAGCTAAACATCCCATCTCTCCACCACTCCTTTGTAGGTCAAAATAACCCAGATTTATTTTGTACAACTATCTACCCAACTTTTACAATCCATATAATGTTTGTGGGGCTGATCTGTAAGGACAGGGTTCTCCATTCTCTTATTCACAGTGATTTATCTGACTCTAAACAGGCCAATGTGAAAATAAATTTTGTTGGAACTTTTGTTGAAATAATTGAAACGAATGGTATCTTCTAAATAATTTAAGCTTAGAGAGACAGGTAGGTATCTATGTCATCCCATTGGATATGAAATGACTGAGAATCAAGTCACGTTAGTCAAGCCTGACTCTTTGCAACCCCATGGACTGTAGCCCATCTGTCAGGCTCCTCTGTCCATGGATTCTCCAGGGAAGAATACTGGAGTGGGTTGTCATTCCTTTCTCCCATTCAAAGAAACAGAAAACTAAATCAAAGACAGACAGACAACTACATACTCTTTGAGGCCTTGGATTCAGTTGAGCCTAAAATCACTGCTGCTCTTTGAACTTCTCTCTTGCTGGGAGCAACAGTCTGCCCTTTCTTTGTTGTATAAATTATTCTAAGCGAGATTTTTTTTTTTTTAACTTTACAAAATTGTATTAGTTTTGCCAAATATCAAAATGAAATTTTTGTTGCCTGTAGCTGAAAGAATTCTACCATAATTCTAATCAGCAATAGGTACTAAGAATACTTTAACTCAAAAAGTGATCACTTCACTAGAGAAAGATTATTAAGTAAGGCTTGACCAAGTGGAGTATTAATAGAAATAACATTTGAACAGGATCTTTAAAAATGAAAAAAAAAATCATTAAAATCTATATGTGTATCATTAAATATATATATATATATATATATATATATATATATATATATATATATATATTTGCTGTGTCACTTGAGTCGTGTCCGACTCTGTGCAACCCCATGGACTGCAGCCTACCAGGCTTCTCTGTCCATGGGATTCTCCAGGCAAGAACACTGGAGTGGGTTGCCATTTCCTTCTCCAATGCATGAAAGTGGAAAGTGAAACTGAAGTCGCTCAGTCGTGTCTGACTCTTAGTGACCCCATGGACTGCAGCCTACCAGGCTCTTCCATCCATGGGATTTTCCAGGCAAGAGTACTGGAGTGGGTTGCCATTGCCTTCTTTTATATATATATATTACTGGGGCTTCCCCAGTGGCTCAGCAGTAAAGAATCTGCCTGCAATTCAAGGATGCAGGAGACATGGGTTTGATCCCAGGGTGGAGAAGACCCCTGGAGGAGTAAATGGGAACACATTCCAGTGTTCTTGCTAGAAAATTCCATGGACAGAGGAGCTTGGTGGGCATCCACAGGGTTGCAAAGAGTTGGACATGACTGAACATGCACATATAATATAATATAAAAATAAAATATAAAATCAGTAAAATAAATATTTTATATATATATATATATATATATATTTCTGAAAGAGATGGGAATACCAGACCACCTGATCTGCCTCTTGAGAAATTTGTATGCAGGTCAGGAAGCAACAGTTAGAACTGGACATGGAACAACAGACTGGTTCCAAATAGGAAAAGGAGTTCGTCAAGGCTGTATATTGTCACCCTGTTTATTTAACTTATATGCAGAGTACATCTTGAGAAACGCTGGAGTGGAAGAAACACAAGCTGGAATCAAGATTGCCGGGAGAAATATCAATAATCTCAGATATGCAGATGATACCACCCTTATGGCAGAAAGTGAAGAGGAACTAAAAAGCCTCTTGATGCAGGTGAAAGTGGAGAGTGAAAAAGTGGGCTTAAAGCTCAACATTCAGAAAACGAAGATCATGGCATCCAGTCCCATCACTTCATGGGAAATAGATGGGGAAACAGTGGAAACAGTGTCAGACTTTATTTTTCTGGGCTCCAAAATCACTGCAGATGGTGACTGCAGCCAAGAAATTAAAAGACGCTTACTCCTTGGAAGGAAAGTTATGACCAACCTAGATAGCATATTGAAAAGCAGAGACATTACTTTGCCAACAAAGATTTGTCTAGTCAAGGCTATGGTTTTTCCTGTGGTCATGTATGGATGTGAGAGTTGGACTGTGAAGAAGGCTGAGTGCTGAAGAATTGATGCTTTTGAACTGTGGTGTTGGAGAAGACTCTTGAGAGTCCCTTGGACTGCAAGGAGATCCAACCAGTCCATTCTGAAGGAGATCAGCCCTGGGATTTCTTTGGAAGGAATGATGCTAAAGCTGAAACTCCAGTACTTTGGCCACCTCATGCGAAGAGTTGACTCATTGGAAAAGACTCTGATGCTGGGAGGGATTAGGGGCAAGAGAAGGGGACAACAGAGGATGAGATGGCTGTATGGCATCACTGACTCAATGGACATGAGTCTGAGTGAACTCTGGGAGTTGTTGATGGACAGGGAGGCCTGGCGTGCTGCGATTCATGGGGTCGCAAAGAGTCGGACACGACTGAGCCACTGATCTGATCTCTGATCTGATATATATATATATATATATATATATATATATATAATTTCTATATAGTAAGGGAGGTAATTCCAACAGGAAGGAAGCAGTCAAGAAGTATGGGGAGTGTTTAACAGAATGGTAAGTAGTTCTGACTGGACAAGGCAGAGATAACTTAAAGAATGCTGCTAAGTCACTTCAGTCGTGTCTGACTCTGTGGGACCCCATAGAGGGCAGCCCACCAGGCTCCCCTGTCCCGGGGATTCTCCAGGCAAGAACGCTGGAGTGGGTTGTCATTTCCTTCTCCAATGCATGAAAGTGAAAAGTGAAAGTGAATTCATTCAGTCGTGTCTGACTCTTTGAACCCCACAGATTGCAGCCCACCAGGCTCCTCCACCCATGGGATTTTTCCAGGCAAGAGTACTGGAGTGGGGTGCTATTGCCTTCTCCAACTTAAAAAATAATGGGAGTTAAAACTGAACGACTGGATTGGACTTGGGTCATAGTGGAGGTGTATATTTGGAGGACTGCTAAAAACTTTTTAAAAGAGCATAGGGTGTATATATGTATGTTCATTTGGCATTTGGTTTTCTTAGTCTTTCAATAAAAAGGTGAAGCAAAACACCAAGAGGGGAAAATTGATTTAACAAGTTAGCAGAAGTCATGTGTATAACCTTTCCAGGGAAGAGGCCTTTTCACTGAATAATCAATATTATAACACCTGTTCCCAAATCTAAGAACACAGTCAAATTCAGATTGCCATCTCTGGTAATTAGTATTCTACTAAAAACAAAGCTTACAGAAGTTTGATCAGCATCTATTCTTGAAGCATCTTTTTACTGAAAGAGTGACTGATATTTTTCCACAGCTCAATTAAATGTAGAGAAGGCATTAAAAAGTGTCTCAAAATGAACCAGTTGAAAATTCAATCTCTAAATCTTCCCCAGAAAAGAAAAGTAGAATTTTCTACTTTGTTGGTTAATACAGAATAAATTGTGCTTTTTTTTTTTTTTTTTTTTAGTGTTTGAAATAACCATTTCTCGTGATCTATTTAGACCACAACCATTTGTTCCACTATGTATTCAAAAGAGAACCAAAGGCCTTCTTCTCTCTAGTCATAGTGCATGGCTTTAATTTCATTAAAACAAATTGATTGTAAGCTCATTTACATTTAAGGCAGCAGGGTGTTGTAAATTTTATTTTAACTGGCTGGAATACATGATCCAAAAAAATTAAGGGGAAAAATCTCCTGCTGTTGCAAATATACAGTTATTAACTTACAGAATCCCACATGATAATGAAAAGTTATGTAAATGAACCAGGATTTCCACATTTCCAGGAACTAAGCAACAGAAATAAGATTTGTTTAATTAGTGCCTTGGTAGGGGAGAAAAGTACAACAGAACACTTTTAAAAAGATTCATTGTATAAGTGCCTGTACTGAATTAGGTGTAAACTACCCAACTGTGTGTACTTCTGAAGTGTTTCAGATAAAATGAGTCAGATTTTATCCATCATGTTAGAAAAATCAGTTAGCTCTTTAGGAAATAGCAGAAGATAATAACGTTCAAAAGCTGAGTGAACAGCAGTGCCCAGAGAAAAAATGTTGCCAATATTTCTAGTTCCTTAAAGAAAATCATGCCATAGAACCATGACATTCAATTCCATGTTTACTGATAAATGTTCTATGATATTTTCCTCTAGACATATTGTGGGCAATGATAAGCATACTGGGAAGCTGATTTTATATGTCTAAGCTTTTATAATTTTCAGGATAATTCACTTATTGTAAGGATAACTAATGAAGAAATAATACATTTTAGTCAGAAATAGTATGATGTCCTTTTATATAACCCATGCAAAAAATAAAAAAAGGATTAATTAGTATTTAAACTGCCTAAATGAAATCCTCTAAATAGAACATAGAGCAATATAAAAAGCATTATTCCCCAAATTATAAACAAAATTTAAGCAATATTTATTGACAATACAATTTCTGCATTCATATTATTAATATATATTATTCATTATTTTTGAAATGAAAAAATGTTATTACTTGAGCCTTTTTTGATGATTTTGGCATTTTTATTCTAAACTCACAAATAGTTACCCCTTTGTTATAGCTTTTTTTTTTTTTTTTGTAGATAGCTTACAATTTTTAATCAAATTCTCTTAATATCAAGGACACTGGTTTTGCTTCTTCAATTGTTTGGCTTTAATATTTAAGCCATCTTTTGATTCCAGGCTTATTACACATCATGCTGTGTCTGACTGGTCTGTTCTTTTTGTTCTTTCTATTCAACTTAAAGACCTTAACTTAAATGCAGTTTTTTGGGGGTAGTCCTTCAATACTGGTTATGATTGAGCACTGGTTCTGTGTATCCGTCACAGAAACCTGTACCTATGCTTATCACAGCCCTTGCACTGCGATAAATGTCTTGAGTTGTAATTGACATATAATACTGTGTAAGTTTAATTTATACAATATATTGGTTTGGTACATTTATATATTTCAATTAATGGTTTTAGATTATCTGATCTCTCCCTATAGATTCTGCTCCATATAGGTAGAGATAAGGTATCTTGTCTGGCATTTGTACTCCTTTGGGTTAGCACAGTGCCTTGCACAAATAGGCATTCAAATGTTTATTGGATTTACTAGAGGAAAATTTTAGAAAAATTTAGGGAAGGCTCCCCTTGGTGGCTCAGTGGCAAAGAATCCACCTGCCAATGCAGGAGACAGGTTCGATCCCTGATCTGGGAAGATCTCAGCACAGAGAAAAATAAATAACTTTTAAGAATTAAAAAAAGTTAAGGAAAAACATTTTTAAATATAGTTAGATGCTTACATTTCTCTAATCTTAAGTTTTTATTATTTCTTTTTCTGATCACTGTACTTAGTATTTTCTTCAGTGGAGTCACTATTTTTTAAATTGATAAACTCAGAGGCTCAGGAAAGTGTTTTCTGATCCTTAAGTGTTCCCTGTTTGTCTACACAATGAAAAAGCAATGTGAGAGAGGCTAGCTTTCCACTGCTTGGCTTCTCCATGCCCACAATTTGATGTGTTACATATATCTTTCCTGGGATTTCTGCTGGTACTAACTGCTGGGCCATCAATCTTTAAAACTAGGCATGTAGTTAACTATATTAAGCATGGCTTTATCTATTCATTTTATGTTTTTTGGTGGTAAAAACTCAAAGAAAATAAGAGAGATTTAAAATCCTGCTAAGTCATTAACTCATCACACAGAGAGTAAGGTATTTCTCAAATTTCAAGAGTGTAAGATTTTTGTAGTGTTAAAATATTGTATACATGCAAATTATGTATATGTTTAATTTCATTTAATTAGAAACTATTAAGGAATTTTAAAATGCATATTTTGAAATAAAGACATAATTAAAAATACTATAAAAGAGATTGTAGCACTAATTATAGATAAGATAAACAAATAGCATGAAGAGTTGGAATGATAATACTTAGCTTCAAGGACAGATCTAATGTTTAATAGTGGTATGGGTCTAAAGCTAAATAAATCTTCTCAGCCATTAACCAATATTATCTTGCAGATTCACTTTCAGCATTTGCTAAAAGGTTGTGAATATTTATGTGCAAATAAACAATAATTATAGATTAAATTTTCTCAGTTCCCTGAGCTAATCTAACTGTATTTATTTTTTACTATTGTACAGGTTTTCTAAAACTGAAAGAATATATGTATATATTTTAATCTATAAAACTCAATCTAATGAAAGACAAACTCATTTCTTGACCATTTTAGGTCAACTTCACAGAATTTAGAAACTAAAATATTTTATTTCTTGAGTTATTTACTTAAATTTCATTTTGATGCAAAGAAGTATAATAATAAAGAAAATATTTTATTGTTAAAAAACCTTCAAGTTCCGACATGCCACATAGTATGGCCAAAAAATTAAAAAAAAATCCATTTCCTCTTCTGATGACAAAGAACTGTTATCATGGCAAACATTCTACCCACATTCTGTACTTTTTTGCTTTTCCATTTTTTGTCATTAATATAGACTATTCTATGAGTTCATGAGTCATAACTAAAATATGCATTTAAAAAACTGGATAATCTAGTTTCCATTTAGAATGCACAGTAAGTTAGAGTCATTATTTCAGACTCTGACATTATGCACTAAGGTACAGTTAACCAACTAGTTATCCAAAACCAGAGAGTCAAGAGTGAAAAGAAAAGCTATTAACAATTTCCCTGTATAACACATATAAACAAGAATATATGGTCACCTTATTTACTAGACATATTTTAATAGAACTGATAACACTCACTTTAGTTTCAGTCACTAAACTTTAGTTTTAGTAACTTTAGTTTTCCTTAGTAAATCTTTGATTAAAAAGTAACAACATGTTTTGATTGAAATTGTGTGATGAAGATATAGCTTCCCAGGTGGCTTAGTGGTAAAGAATCAGCCTGCCAATGCAGGATACATGGGTTCAATCCCTGGGTCAGGAAAATCCCCTGGAGGATGAAATGGCAACCCACTCCAGTGTTCTTCCCTAGAGAATTCCATGGTCAGAGGAGCCTGGTGGGTCACAAAGAGTTGGACACAACTTAGACTGAGCATGAACACACATATATGAGCTGAAGATAGAGATTAAAAAAATATTATCCCAGGAAATTCCCTGGAAATCCAGTGGTTGGGACTCCATGCTTCCACTCCAGGGGACTTGGGTTGGATTCCTGGTCAAGGAACTAAGTTCTGACATGCCGCGCAGTATGGCCAAAAAATTAAAAAAAAAATCCATTTCCTCTTCTGATGACAAAGAACTGTTAAATATATTATAATATCTACTTTCATCGAGATTACAGATCAGAGGAAGATTAGACTCATGAAAAAGGGAATGAAGAATCAAAAAGGTCAATATATTTGTCAAATGATTGGAGCATGAAATCATTGCTCAGAAGTTCAAAGAAATGAAACCAATTCCACCCATTATGCCCCTACATTCCATTAGTTTACAATATAACCATTTCATGGAGATTATTGAATTATCAACTCTTGTTATTCTAAATTGGACTCTGTTGAGTTTAGGTTATTGTGTTATACTATATTAAATGTTATAATTACAGATAAATATGATGTGGACTCTGTCATTGAATAAATTGTTTTCTAGCATAGAACACAGAAACATTAGCCAATGGGACGACCCAGAGGGATGGTATGGGGAGGGAGGAGGGAGGAGGGTTCAGGATGGGGAACACATGTATACCTGTGGCAGATTCATTTTGATATATGGCAAAACCAATACAATATTGTAAAGTTAAAAAATAAAATAAAATTAAAAAAAACAAAAGCAAGTGATAAATTTATGCAGTTAAACTACGTATAGGGAACTACAGAGGAACTGTTAAATTTGCCTTTTCTTTTTGCCTCGACATTCATTTTACGAAACTGACTAGTTCAAGTGCCTTCATTTTACAAATTTATTTATTCTTATTTTCTTTGGCTTGTCTTCATAAGTTAATAGTTAATGCATAAATTTAAAGAATGATACATTAATATCAGTACAGCTCAGCATATCAGGAAAAAGTTTCCTAGAGCTATAAGGATCCTAGGTCTATTTCGTAGGTTTTCAGTGAAGAAAATAAGAGAGTTAAAATACATTTTCAAGGATAATTTAACAATAACCTTTACTGAAATTTATCTTCCAATTTGCCATCTATTCATGGAACTCAGCTTTATGGAAATTTACTGAGTCCTCATGGAGACAATGCATAAAGTATGTATGTTTTGTAAGTCTAAACCATATAAAGAACAGCTATTCCAAATATTAATTGAAAATATATAATTATCGTGTTTAGAATTACACTTTATATTGTCTGTTCCATTTTTATGGCCTGATTCCAAACACTGAGAGATGATCATATTTAAATGGAAAAATAAATAATGGATGAAAATACTTGACATAGGTACTTAGTATTTATATAAAAATCAAGGACATAAAGATCTAATGCTTATATGAAAACTTGGAGTTACATCTTGTTAATATATTTGGATAAAAGTAAAATTATATAAAATTATAGGAATATTGTCTCACTTAAATTCTTGTAAGAAGTTTGCTTCAACCAACAAAAAATAGTGTTTCAAGCATATGTAATTTTATTGTTGGTCTTCTGAAGCTATAAATTACATGCTATGTAACTATAATAGATTTTTATAATCATTTTATAGTTATAAAGTGTAGAAAACAAAATTCAGGCAACATTTTTGACTCCTATTTCAACATTTTAAGCAAAATCTGGAGAGTTAAATGAAACCTGCTGCTCTACAATTAAGCAAACATAAAGCAAAAATGTACTTAGTTTCAGCCCTCCAACTTTTTTTTTTTTCCCCTTCAATATCACGTTAATTGTTCAAGGTGTATTTTTCTTTAATATTTGATGTTAGAATCAAAGGACATTTTCAATCTTTTTTGTTCCCGATCCTCACCATTACTTTTCTTTCTCTTCCTTTGTCAATTATCCTTATTACTTGGTTCTTGTCTGCCTGATTTTATTTTTGCTTTACTTCTTGTGATTGCAATTGGCCTTCTGCTGTTCTTGTTGATGTTATCTGTGAACATCACAGCTCTGGACTAATGACCTTAAGCCCAAACTCTGGATGTATTTGCTATTCAGCTTTCACACTTTCTAGAGGCTAGTCAGCTCTGATGCCTTCCATTTCCTTGGGTTCCAAATTTCAGCAAGGTTCTAATGTCAGTCTTTGTCTTGTCCCTGAGTCTAGTGCTCTCAGTTCATCCTCTCTTCTTTTTAGCACTCAAGTGTTTACTCATGTGTCAACCTCTTGACAGCATTACTGTCTCTAAGACAAGAATTCTGTCTTATGCAGTTTGAATTTCTGTTGTCTTGGCAGAGTACCTTTCAAGTAACAGATGATAGTTGCTAAATAAAATAAAATAATGAATGGCTGATTGAATGCATTGGATGAATATTGACAAAACTGTGATTAACTGGACAAATATCTTGCAAAATTATAATGTCTGTGTTTGGAGGAAAAAAAAAAAAGTATTTCCTTCATTTTGTAAAGGCTGCATTTGAGATCCAAGGCTACAACATGGTCAATTCATGAAAGGATTCTTCTGATCAAAAGTATTAAAAAAAAAAAAACTAAAGAAGACAATATGAGTTTAATGACTATACATTAAAAAGGCCATTCAATATACTAAGAAGAAAAATCACTAGAGTATTTACATTGTACAGATGATGCGATATGATTGTTAAGATTTCACAAGATAATAGCTTTTAACCTAGTCCATCCAAAGCACCTAAATGCTGATGTTGTTTTAGATATCTTGTATTTATTATCTGTAAACCTTACAACAATTCTGCAAGGGATATAATGCCTTTCACTCTATGGTATCAAAAGGATTAAGTTATTGACATTGGGTCCACAAGTGGTAAATAGAAGAATCTTTTCAACACAAGTTCACCTGACCTCAAACTCCCAAGTCCCATGCTCTTTCTATCACATCTTGCTTCAAGTAGAAAGAACACTAGTCTTGGGATTAGAGTGAAATCTGGGTTTGAATCTCAGTTGTGCAATTTAGTAGCTTTATGACTTTGAACACTCAACTTGGCAATTATAAGCTTCCATTTCCTCATATGAGAAGTCTAAATAATATGATCTACTTCATAAAGACTGAGAAAATATTAATGCAAGTGGCTGTTAATATATTAGTGGGTGAATGTTATTATCTTCTTAGAAGGTTGTGGCTCGGCAAAGTACTTAAAAATGCAGAATGCAATAGTAGGTGTGGATGATAATCCCTTTTGACTCTGCCTTTGACTCTTTCACATAGAATAAATTTCCCAAAACACACTTTATATTGAGGCAGGAGGTAGATGCCTATCCTCGAGGGTAAAGTAATTAGAGATTCATTCCCTGTGAATCTAAACTCCAGGATGAGAATAGCAGAACAATTAAGAGAGGGGGCTGGCCCTGCCCGGACCACATATTTCTTATTCTCAAAGTCAGGAGACCTCCCAGACCACACATGTGCAGAAAGGATCCTTGGAGGTCAAGCGGAGTGGTGCTGAGGGATGCTCTACTCAAATGCCCCTGCACACAGCGTCATCTTGGCTAAGAGAAGCGTGCACACACATGGGAGGCTCCTGAGATACACCAAATGTGGACCGTGATCCAGGCAAATCAAAATGACTGGCCAAAGTAAACTTGGAAAAACATGGCCTGTAAAAATAATTCAAACGGACTCAAGGATGTGACTTAGGGACTTTCTCTCTCCCTCTAAGCTCACCTATGTGTCTATCAACACGTATTGTACTCTTTTTCCTCCGAATAAATACTTTACTCATTTCACTACTTTGTGGGAATTCTTTTGGGCAGAACCAAGGCCCTGCTCAATGATCCCCAGTCTAGGGGCCAGGATTTGGGGCTCTCACTGTCCCAACCTGGCCTCAGTCTCTGGCCCGAGAACTGAAGCCCCACTTCAAGCCGCTGCAAGCTGAGGCCACCTAAGATCAATACTGTAGGGTAACAGAAGTCTACATCCATATTTGTCAATGTTTGATTGAAGTTATGGCATCACAATGTACAAAACTGTCATCCTGGATCACTTTCTACAAACATGACTTTCTTGTCTACAGTGCTGCTTCCTACTCAAATGAAGCTATTAGAATAATGCTAGAGAAAGGAAGCACTCCCTGCAGTGAAAATATATATATATTTGTGTCCACATTTTTTTCAATTACATGGGTTGATTATACTATACATTAATCATGAAAGAGTTGAAACTGGCAGATTCATAGCTATCGAACAGGACTGCTGTTTAAATATAGTTTTACTTTAAATAAATTGAAGAAAGTCTATTCTCTACTATATATTTATTCTCAACTACAGACCCTATTGGACTTGGCTGTTAGCTCAGACGGTAAAGCATCTGCCTACAATGTGGAAGACCTGGGTTCAGTCCCTGGGTTGGAAAGATCCTCTGGAGAAGGAAATGGCAACCCACTCCAGTACTCTTGCCTGGAAAATCCCATGGATGGAGGAACGTGGTAGGCTACAGCCCATGGGGTTGCAAAGAGTTGGGCATGACCGAACTGACTTGGCATGCAAAGAATCTGAAATTTTATTTATACCAAATTTTATTTAATATTTAACTTTTCTATATTGCCAGATAAATATAAGTAGTGTTGAGATTACCTATATGTATTTAGTAAGATTTGTCTCCCTTGAGTCAACTTGATAAATTACAGTTGTATCTATTTTACTTAGATGAATTATCTCTGTATTTGGGATCTCTATTGGTGGGTTTAAACAGCTTTTGGAATGTATCTGTAATGAACCAACTATACTATTGAAGTGAAATATAGTATAATTCAGTATTTGTTTGGTATAGTTATTATGGGTTAGAGAACTCCTGTGATAGGAAATACTGTGAATGTGAAGAGATGGCTGTTTATTTTCACAAAGCACATGAAGTGTAAATATTCAAATATGATTTCTGATGTAAAAAAATACAGAAGCATCTATAGGAAAATGATATCTGCATTGTCTGCTTGCACCTTGAGAAATAAAAATATAAAATAGTTCACATTGTTATAGCAGACATGTAGCTACGTATGAGCAGAGAAAAATCACACATCTTGAAAGCAGCAGGGGTTCACAGGCAGACAAAAGAAAGCAGAAACCTTCAGACTGACAGGAAACCAAACATTTTGGGCAAAGAAAGGTGGCAAAAGGCAGGAATCTTATGCATCCTAATGTAACCTGTTGCTCATTATTCTCTCATTACAATAAAATTAGCCTTACAGATAAGAAGTACTCATCATGCATCCAGCCATGACTACTTCTGACCTACGCTAACTAAGGACAAAAATCCCCAAATCTGGCAAGTCAACCCTCAAACTCCTCCTTCCTCAGTTGAGTATTCCACCCCTTCATTTGTATGCCTCTCATAACCTGCTTGCCAAAGAAACCCAGGGCAGCATTTCCTCACCTGTCTGCCTACTCTCCGTTTGAGAGTATATCCTTGCTTAAATAAAACTTAACTTTCTTAACCTCTCTGCTTATCTCCGAACTCTTTCACAGCAAAGAAAGAAGCTTAAATTCACCAGGGACAATATCATCCTAAAAAATGCAGGAAAAAGCCTTATTGTTTGATCACTCATCACATAAACACAGAGGTTCAGATTATTGGGCCAAGATGACAGAGTAGGAAGATCCTAAACTCACCTCCCAGTCACACGAAAATTATAACTACTTGCAGAGCAATTGTTGATGAGGCAGATCTGAGAGTAACAGAAAAGATCATCTACAACTAAAGATAAAATGGCTGATTCATGTCAATGTATGGCAAAAACAACTACAATACTGTAATTAGACTCCAATTAAAATAAATTAATTAATTAAAAAAAAAAGGAAAAACAACAAGACATAGGAGGAGCAGAGACATAGTATACTCAAGACCCATCCCTGGGGGTGGTGGGGTGATGGTTTAGTCGCCAAGTCATGCCCAAGTCTTGCAACCTCTGGGACTGGAGCCTGGTGGGGTAATTACACTCGCAGAGGTTCAACAGGTTAGTGACGGGCCCGACCCTATGTCAAGCTCCCCAGACCATAGGTCCTGCACTGAAAAGATGATCCTTCAGAATAACTGGCTTTTAAGGTCAGAGGCTTTAAAAGCCAGAGGGAGGAGGGAGATGAAACTGCCTGGGGCCCTGGCTGGTTACTGTGACCACTCCTGCAGTAGGAGCCCCAGGGCACCTCTCCACTAGAGCAAAGGCCACTGCTGTTATTGCTAAGGAGAAAACACACGTGGGCAGGACAGAGCTGGCTGGGATCCAGATCTGCATTTGAACAGGATGAGGGTGGCTTTTGCTGGTCGGTGCTCACAGAGCCAGCAGATCAGGAGCCGTCTTGAGCTCTGACTAGCATGCTGGGAAATAAACCAGGGAGATAAAGAAGTACACACATCCAGTTACAGAACAAATGCCCTGAGGGAATGAAATGTACAGTGTGGGGAATATAGTTAACTACATAATTTTTTGTATAGTGACATAACTAGACTTATTGAAGTGATCATTTTGAAATGTGTAGAAATATGAAATCTCTTTGTTGTGCAACATGAGCTAAGATAGTGTTGTAGGTCACTGATACTTCAAAAAATATACAAGCAAACAAACTCATACTATGAGAGATCCAATTTGTGGTTAGCAGAGGCATGTGGAAAGGGGGATTTGATGAAGGCAATCAAAAAGTAGGAGCTCCCAGTTACAAGATGTATATGTGCTAGGGATGTAATGTACAACATGACAAGTACAGTTAATCCTGCTGAACATTATATACTAATATGTTAAATTGGTTAAGAGAGTAAATCCTAAAAGTTCTCATCATAAAGAAACACAATTTTCTCTTTCTTTGATTTTGTATCAATATGAGATGATGGATATGGTGATAATAATTTCAGGATACGTGGAAGCCAAATCATTATTCTATACACCTTAATCTTTTACAGTGCTTTGTGGCAATTATATCTCAATAAAATGACAGGGAAAGAAAAGCACCAAGGAGGTCCAACCACAGTAATAAGTAGTTTCAGTCATGAACTTACGTGTGCATGCATACGTGTGCACTTAGAGTTATGTGCCCTCTCCCTCATTTCCGTAGGTATAGGACTCTATTTCTTTATTGCTCTTTAATAACCACTTCTTCTTTGTTTCTCAAACCATTGTTTCCACCTCCATGCTATACATTGACATTGGGAAAACCTCTTAGATCTGCTCCCATTATCTGGAACATTTAATGAAGACCATCTATGGGCTTCCCAGGTGGCTCAGTGGTAAAGAATTTGCCTGCCAATGCAGGTGACACAGGAGATGTGGGTTTGATCCCTGGGTCAGGAAGATCCCCTGGAGTAGGAAATGGTAACCTGCTCCAGTATTCTAGCTGGGATAATCCCACGGACAGAGGAACCTGGCAGGCTACAGTCCATGGACTTGCAAAGAGTCGGACATGACTGAGTGACAGCACACGTGCAAACTAAACCTACCGTTTTTCATTGTAACTCTCCATCTGCCTTCCATTATTTCCTAACAGGTAGCCACTGGAGCTCCTGCTTTACTGAATGTCACTTTTCCTTGTAGTTCTTTTCACCTCATAGCCATAACCATATACTTTACTTTCATCTGGTAATAAAACAAGTGTCACTGACTTTTCTCTCAGAGATCCACTTCCCAGATTAATGGTCTTATCTCTTATATGCCAGTTTTTCTTCCAAACCCCCTACTATGTTTAATTTTGTCCCCAGTCCTTGACCCTGATGATAGCACTCGCTGGGAAAATAAGATATATTTTAGGAATTGTTTCCACCTTCTTCCATCAATTATTCCTCATCATGGTATCATCATACCCAAGACTGGTCCTAAATTTTGTTATAGGTTTGAGCATCTATACCTGGATGAGAAATAATACCAGCCACAGAGAATAGTTTGCTTTAGGATCAAAATTAGACCACTATATTAGTGAAATTTTCCAACTGACAGATTAATCATTAATAAAAGTCCCACAGTCTTAGTATTTTAGAGTTTCTTGGAAAGAAGAGATTTAATATTTGTTCATAACCCTTCTGAGTGTCAAATATCACGGTAAGTGGTTTGCACACATTGGAATGCAGAGCGAAGTGTTTAAACATTCGAATAAGACTGCCTAAGCTCTTCCATTCACCATCATTATAGTACTGAATGAGTAACAAAATGTAAATTACTTTATTTGTATTAAAACAGTAACAGTATGACTTGCTGTATAAGTATGTTATGTGGATAAACAAAATGACACATTTGAGTCAGTGCACACAGGGCCTAGCCCACAGTACGTAATATGTAATTATTAACTCTTATCTCACTTAGTCTTTCCAAAAACCACAGAAAAAGGAAAGTGGCAATCTGTAAAAAGAAAGTCCTTAAAGAAAGAAGGACAACTAGAAAACAGTAAAACCAGAATATTAATTTGTTTTTTCCAAAGCCTATGTTCTTTCCACTATAATGTTATACCCAATATAGATGCTATTTCTGCAACAATTCTGAGAGATGATGACACACATCCAGTCTCAACAATCTAAAATTCTAAGTGGAGAGCCTTGAACGTCTGTCCCTAAATTTCACATGCTATATCACCTTGAGGCGGGATATAAGCATCAACTATTCAATCACCTCTCCTTTTCTCTAACAATCAATTTCTATTTTTCTACTTGGGTTGTCCTTAACTCCCATATGTTCCATGGTACCCTGAATACAATCATTATATTAAGGAACACCTATAACCTTAAGGGATTAGACCCAATAGACAGAATGCTTGAAGAACTATGAATGGAGGTTCGTGACAATGTACAGGAGGCATGATCAAGACCATTCCCAAGAAAAAGAAATGCAAAAAGCCAAAACGGTTGTCTGAGGAGGCCTTATAAATAGTTGAGAAAAGAAGAGAAACAAAAGGCAAAGGAGAAAAGGAAAGATATACCCATTTGAATATAGAGTTCCGAAGATTAGCAAGGAGAGATAAGAAAGCTTTCCTCAGTGATCAATGCAAAGAAATAGAGGAAAACAGAATGGGAAAGACTAGAGACCTCTTAAAGAAAATTAGAGATATCAAGGGAAATTTTCATGCAAAGATGGGCACAATAAAGGATAAAAATGGTATGGACATAACAGAAGCAGAAGATATTAAGAGGAGGTGGCAAGAATATACAGAAGAACTATACAAAAATTATCTTCACAACCCAAATAATCACGATGGTGTGATCACTCACATAGAGCCAGACATCCTGGAACGTGAAGTCAAGTGGGCCTCAGGAAGCATCACTACGAACAAAGCTACTGGAGATGATGGAATTCCAGCTGAGTTATTTTAAATCCTAAAAGATTATGCTGTGAAAGTGCTGCACTCAATATGCCAGCAAATTTGGAAAACTCAGCAGTGGCTACAGGACCGGAAAAGGTCAGTTTTCATTCCAATCCCTAAGAAAGGCAATGCCAAAGAATGCTCAAACTACTGCACAATTGCACTCATCTCACATGCTAGCAAAGTAATGCTCAAAATTCTCCAAGCCAGGCTTCAACAGTATGTGAACCATGAACTTCCAGATGTTCAACTGGATTTAGAAAAGGCAGAGGAATCAGAGATCAAATTGCCAACATCCTTTGGATCATCAAAAAAGCAAGAGAGTTCCAGAAAAACATCTACCTCTGCTTTAGTGACTATGCCAAAGCCTTTGACTGTGTGGATCAAAACAAACTGTGGAAAATTCTTCAAGAGATGGGAATGCCAGACAACCTGACCTGCTTCCTGAGAAATCTGTATGCAGGTCAGGAAGCAACAATTAGAAGTGGACATGGAACAACAGACTGATTCCAAATTGGGAAGGGAGTACATAAAGGCTGTATATTTTCACCCTGCTTATTTATCTTATATGCAGAGTACATCATGAGAAATGCTGGACTGGTTGAAGCATAAGCTGGAATCAAAATTGCTGGGAGAAATATCAATAACCTCAGATATGCATATGACACCACTCTTATGGCAGAAAGCAAAGAACTAAAGAGCCTCTTGATGAAAGTGAAAGGGAGAGTGAAAAAGTTGGTTTAAAACTTAACATTCAGAAAACTAAGATCACGGCATCTGGTCCCATCACTTCATGGCAAATAGATATGGAAACTGACAAACTTTATTTTTCTGGGCTCCAAAATCACTGCACAAGGGACTGCAGCTATGAAATTAAAAGATGTTTGCTCCTTGGAAGAAAAGTTATGACCAACCTAGACAGCATATTAAAAAGCAGAGACTTGACTTTGCCAACAAAAGTCCACATAGTCAAAGCTATGGTTTTTCCAATAGTCATGTATGGATGTGAGAGTTGGACTATAAAGAAAGCTGAACACTGAAGAATCAATGCTTTTAAAACTGTGGTATTGGAGAAGACTCTTGATAGTCCCTTGGAGAGCAAGGAGATCCAACCAGTCCATCGTAAAGGAAATCAGTCCTGTATAGTCATTGGAAGGACTGATGCTGAAGCTGAAACTCCAATACTTTGGCCACCTGATGTGAAGGACTGACTCATTGGAAAAGACCCTGATGCTGGTAAAGATTGAAGGCAGGAGAAGAAGGGGACAACGGAGGATGAGATGGTTGTATGGCATCACCAACTCAATGGACGTGAGTTTGAGTAAATTCCAGGAGTCGGTGATGGACAGGGAGGCCTGGGGTGCTACAGTCAATGGGGTTGCAGAGAGTTGGACACAACTGAGTGACTAAATTCAGCTGATAACCTTATTAAAGAAAAAAGTAACCTAGAGAGTTGGGATCTTTCTTATCTGTACAGATGTTACTATAATCACTGTTATCATGAGAAGCTCTTAGTAAGATGTGCAGCCTAATTGCTTACCATTCATCTCTTTGAGTCATGTATTCCTCTTAACTGCACTGTTTGTATTCTTCTCTCAAATACAAATGGAATAGATTTTTCATATTGTATCATTTCAGGTAAACCGGTGACAAGAATGTCTACCTGAAATGTTCTACAGCTAATCACCAGACCTATAATCAATGTCTGCCTTTACTGATCCCATTATTAGATTTCTGCTGTTACATACCATTGTCAGACCAAATCTGTAGCAAGATGCTTATCTAGACTCGATTAACTGCCATTTGGATGAATACTGATCCCTTGATTTCTTTCTATTATCCTGGTACATGAAAAACTTCAGCTTTGAATTTGGGCAGAACCTGATTTAAACAGCTTTCTATAAGATTTGAACACGGTTCAGTCACATACTGGTCTTCCCTGGAAGCTCAAACGGTAAAGAATCTACCTGCAACGCAGGAGACCTGGGTTCAATTCCTGGGTTGGGAAGATCCCCTGGAGGAGGGCATGACAACCCCCTCCAGTATTCTTGCCTGGAGAATCCCATGGACAGAGGAGCCTGGCAGGCTACAGTCCATGGAGTTGTAGAGTTGGACATGATTGAGCAACTAAGCACAGAGCAAATCAGATACTGGGGTCGTGAAGAGTCTTACACAATTTAATGACTGAACAACAACAAAATCAAGTCACATACTGATGTTCCTAAGATTGTGAAGCTTATACAGTATGAGGCGAATGATCTAATGTGTGTCTATCACACAGTATATCTTTTTTAAAATAATATTATTTATTTATTCATTATGTTTAGTTTTGGCCATGCTGGGTGTTTGTTGCCACCCAGGACTTTCTCCAGTTGTGGTGAGCAGGGACTCTTCTCTACTTGCAGTGCGAGGGCTTCTCTGGCTGCAGAGCACGGACTCTAGGGCACATGGGCTTCACAGTTGTGGCTCCCAGGCCTTAGAGCGCAGGCTCACAGCCGTGGCTCCCCTCTGCCCCTGGCCTTAGAGCGCAGGCTCACAGCCGTGGCCCCCCCAGGGTTTAGAGCGCAGGCTCACAGCTGTGGCCCCCAGGTTTTAGAGCTCAAGCTCACAGCTGTGTCTCCCAGGCTCAGTTGCTCCACCGCATGTAGGATCTTCCTGGACCACGGTTGAAACAGAGTCTCCTACATTGGCAGGTGGATTCTTTACCATTGAGCTCACAGGGAAGCCAACACATGGTACATCTTTAATGATACATCCATATTATTGAAGATAAGCAATAAACAATTGGATTTTTCTTCATACACTCTTCTTTTTTGGGTGCTTCTTTTGATGCGGATCTTTCAAAGGCAATATTTATATTTTACTTTAATCTAATCTTGATGTTTTAGAATATTGCAAGATTGACAAGATTTCTGTGACTTACTGATTTCTCCTTTCTCTGGCTTTACCTTAACCCAACACTACTTGAGCCAGTGTAGAATTGTGATTTGATGGCTAATAATAAATAGATCATCAGTACCTTTGAGTACAATCCCACAGCTAGATGAAAAATGTCTAAGGAAATGCTGGGGTTGTAGAGGCATTACAAGCACACATATACAGAGGTGATGTATAGCCCACGAGAAATTAGTATTTCTGGAACATGTAATGTCTTTTAATATCCATTTCTATACAGAATTGTATGTCCAAGACAATTCTTTTCAAAAAGTATTCCAAAGGTCTTACTAAAACACTTTAATGGCATTGACTAAAATTTCTGCATTAGATTCTCATGGAGAAAGCAGATTTCTTTCCAAGTGGACACACTTTTCTTTAAAGTTCTAATCTAAAAGACTGTGTTTCTACAGGAACAAAAATAGCTGTTATATACTCCTCTTAAATATTGCTTTGATGCTCTTTGTTTTTCAACATATCCTCCACATTTCTTTACAGATAACTGAGCATTTTAGGGGAAGAAAAGGCCTAAGACTTCAAAGTCAAAAGAATAAGTCCCTTAAAGATAGATATCAGGATTGTAACGCAAGGCCAGCTTGCATAAATATGAATAAGCAAAGGGTAAGAGAACAAAATTTTGAATTCCACCTGGATTTTCATACGTTCATTGATCCAAACAAATCCATTCTAAGCTATTTGCATCATCTGTCACACCAATGTCAAGTCTGGGAAGGAAGGTGGACATTTGGGAATAATCATGCGAAACTGGCATAGAAAGGTGAAGGGCAGGCTTAAGAAATGGAACTGTATACTTATCAGTGAGGAAGGAGAATAGCATTGAAACTAATTTAACAGGTCATGATACAATACTTATTCCCACTGCAAGGCTGTGATATTCCTACACTTCTATGATCTCCACTTAATTAATATGCACAGCTATTGTCTTGAGACTTAAAACTCACAAAGAAGCACAGTGTTCTCATCATAATAATCTGCACACATATATGAATAAAGAAATGGAAATTTTAGTTTACTAGGGCTACTGTGACAAAGAACTACAACCTAGGTGGCTTACACAACAGAAATATAATATCTTACTGTTTTGGAAGCTAGAAGTCTGAAGTGTGGACTGTCTGGTTCTTTCTGAGGTCTGTGAGAGAAGTGTCTGTTCCGCGCTTCTCTCCTTGGTTTGTAGATAGCTATCTTCTCTTCACTATAGTATCATTAACCTATGGATAAGGCTTTTAACTGGGATAACCAGAAATTATTTCTGATCAGTATAATCTCCTCTGCTTTTTCTGCTCCTTTTGTTGGAACTTCAGTTGTGCTCTTGGCTCAGCTCACTCTCATGGTTGAAAAGTATAAATATTGTACATTCCATTAAATATTTCCCTTGGATTCAATAAGTTAACAAGTTTCAGTTTTACTTCTATCAACTATATCTATTTTCCAACAAAAATATATTTTGGTTCTGATTAATATTACTAGACAAATTAAATAATCATAAAGGAAGCTAGAAGTGAATATACAAAATCAGGCTTTCAAATTTATTGTACATAACAGAGTCCTCTAAGAATTTGCATGGTAAAAACCATTATAATATTGTAAAGTAATTAGCCTCCAATTAAATATTTTTTTTAAAAATTAAGAAAAGAATTTATCTCTATCTCATAATAATTATCTTGCCTACATCTCTTCATTTATCTACATGATTCATATCTATTGCTAGATTCTTGAGAACTTGCACTTCATTTGATAAATTCAAAATCTCTATAGTATAATGATTATGTGGTAGTGGTGGTGATTTAGTTACTCAGACATGTCTGACTCTTTGTGGCTCCATGGACTAGGGCTCACCAGGCTTGTCTGTCCCATGGGACTTCCCGGGCACAAATTCTGGAATGGGTAGCCATTTTCCTTCTCCAGGGGATCTTCTTGACCCAGGGATTGAACTCAGGTCTTCTTCATTGGCAGGTAGATTCCTTACCACTGAGCCACCAGTGAAGCCCATTTATATTATATATGTATATCTACATGATATTCAAAACATGTATAATACATATTTCAAATGTCATTTCATTGTATAGATACAAGCTAGTTTGTAATGATTATAAAGGTATGGGACATGCTCCTATCCTTGAAAAAATTAAGTGTAGATGTATGATGTTTACATCAGTCAGTTCAGTTCAGTCGCTCAGTCATGTCTAACTCTTTGCAACCCCATGGAATGTAGCACGCCAGGCTTCCCTGTCCATCCCCAAATCCTGGAGCTTGCTCAAACTCATGTCCATTGAGTCGGTAATGCCATCCAGCCATCTCATCCTCTGTCGTCCCCTTCTCCTCCTGCCTTCAATCTTTCCCAGCATCAGGGTCTTTTCCAATGAGTCAGTCCTTCGCATCAGGTGGCCAAAGTATTGGAGTTTCAGCTTCAGCATCAGTCCTTCCAATAAACATAAATATAATATGAAGCCTTGTGAAATGGCTGGCCCACAGAGAAAGTGTGGGCCTCTTAATTGTCTACAACTTAAGTGATATACCATTTTCATCCACTTTTTCTGATGAGGTGGAGAGCCTTACTTCAAGTCATCTAGATGTTTCAATGCTAGGAAAACTCTGTCTACAAGATTGTTATACAAATACAGGCTGCTTATCTTCTCTTGAGTTTATCTTGAAGTTGAAAGTTGTAGAATGCTGGCTGAGGATTCCAGAATGAGGTATCCTAATCCTCCTGTTTAACCTCTTGCCCTAGGATTGAGGAAGGATAGTTTGCCCTGGGAAGCTGGGGTAGACTCAAAGTGAGTGGATCCTTAGCCTACCCATGCTCAGGCAACATTTGAAGAGAACACAATTAGTCATTGGCCTTTCCCTTATCCATATAATTAACAGTTAATCAATATGAAGCATATGATGATGCATGCATGCTAAATCACTTCAGTTGTGCCCAACCCTTTGAGGCTCTATGGACCTTAGCCCGAGGCTCCTCTGTCCATGGGATTCTACAGGCATGAATACTAGAGTGGCTTGCCATGCACTCCTCCAGGGGATCTTCCTGACCCAAGGATTGTACCCAAGTCTCCTGTGGCCCCTGCACTGCAGGCAGATTCTAGTGTCACTGGGGGAAGTCCTGATAATGATAATGCAAACCATTAAATGTGCTATATTTATTTTGTGGTAAGATATAGTAGCTCATATTTTATTTTAGGAGGGGACATGAACTTCTTATGGAGGTCTTATTTTGCCAACATAAAATGTAACTTGTTCTATACATCAGTGTCTCTATAGAACAGTCTTTTGGACTCTGTGGGAGAGGGAGAGGGTGGGAAGATTTGGGAGAATGGCATTGAAACATGTAAAATATCATGTATGAAATGAGTTGCCAGTCCAGGTTCGATGCACGATACTGGATACTTGGGGCTGGTGCACTGGGACGACCCAGAGGGATGGAATGGGGAGGGAGGAGGGAAGAGGGTTCAGGATGGGGAACACATGTATACCTGTGGCGGATTCATTTTAATATTTGGCAAATCTAATACAGTTATGTAAAGTTTAAAAATAAAATAAAATTTAAAAAAAAAAAACATAAAAAAAAATGTAACTTGTTCATACTTTTAAAATATAGATAAACTATTTATTATGTATTAGTTCTTAAAAGTCAATCTTTAGTCCTGCAGTCATCAGGAAGATATTTTCTTCTTAAATTTTAAATAGTTTAACCATTGGTAAATTTCCTTATTATCTAATTTTTTTTTATTTTGAAATGTTTCATAAACCTGCCATTTTCCATATGGAATTTAAGCTTTTAACAAAGTGTCTGCTAAATAAATAAAGTAAAACACCATTGATGTATTGTAAACATTCAATAAATTCAATTCTTGTCTGATCAAGGCATTGAAAATGGCCATGTAAGGACTGTGAGAAACATCTGCCCACAGGACTTGGTCGGGATATAAGCATATTAAGTTTGACATTTGGTGGGGAAGGAAGGAAAAACTTCAATATGAGATTTAAAATATTTTATAGATAATTAGATTCCACATAAAAGCAATATCATAAAATATTTGTCTTTCTCTGTTTGACTTCACTCAGTATGACAAACTCTAGGTCCATCAATGTTGCTACAAATGCCATTATTCATTATTTTTATGGCTGAGTCATATTCCACGGTACATACATACCACACCTTCTTCAACTATTCTTTGTTGATGGATATCTAGGTTGTTTTCATATCTTGGCTATTGTAAATAGTGTTGCAATGAACACTGGAGTGCATGTATCCTTTGGAACTGTGGTTTTATCCAGATATAAACTCAGGAGTCAGATTGCTGGATTATATGATAGCTCTCTTTCTAGTTTTTTAAGGAACCTCTATACTGTTCTCCATAATGGTTGTACCAATTTACATTCCCTCCAGCAATGTAGGAGAGATCCCTTTTCACAATCTGGCCAGCATTTATTGTTTGTAGATTTTTTGATAATGGCCATTCTGAGGGGTGTGAATTGATATGTCATTGTAGTTTTGATTTGCATTTCTCTAATAATTACTGATGTTGAACATCTTTTCATGGGCTTTTTGGCCATCAGAATGTATTCTTTGGAAAAATGTTTATTTAGATGTTCCACTCACCTTTTGATTTTTTTTTTTTTAATATTGAATTGCATAAGCTATTTGTATACCTTGGAGATTAATCCCTTGCCAGTCACTTCACTTGTAAATACTTTCTCCCATTCTGTGGATTGTCTTTTCTTTTTGTTCATGGTTTCCTTTGCTGTGCAAAAGCTTTTAAGTTTAATTAGGTCCCATTCATTTATTTTTGTTTTGATTTTCATTCCTTTAGGAGGTGGATCCAAAAAGGTACTGCCGTGATTTATGTCAAAGTGTGTTCTGCCTACATTTTCCTCTAAGAGTTTTATAATATCCGGCCTTACATTTAGGTCTTAAATCCATTTTGCATTTATTTTTATGTGTGGTGTTAAAGACTGTTATGATTTCTTTCTTTTCCATGTATCTGTCAAGTTTTCCTGGTACCACTTATTGAATAGGCTGTCTTCTCCCCACTGTGTGTTCTTGTCTCCTTTGTCATAGATTAGTTGACCATATAGGTGCATAGGCTTATCTCTGAACTTTCTGTCCTGTCCCATTGGTCTATATTTCTGTTTTTGTGAAGGTATCAAGTTATTTTGATGACTGTAGTTTTGTAGTTTAGTCTGAAATCAGGGCACCTGATTCCTCCAGCTCTGTTTTTCTTTCATCAGATTGCTTTGGCTATTTGCCATCTTTTATTTCCATACAAATTGTAAAAATTTTGTTCTAATTTGTCATTGGTAATGTGATACATATTGCATTAAATCTAAGTAACATCTTTGTTTTCTTCAAAACATATATGTAATAACATTTGTATTCTATAACACAAAACAGTGCATTTATAAATAAATGACTTCAAATTGAGGTTGATTTAGCAGACATGTTTATTTTTGTTACATTATAGATGTAATATGTAACATAATAGGCAAATCAATAACAGATTAGAATGCATTTCCTACATGGATGAATCTATGTTTAAAATCAGTGTTGAACTGTCAGGATTCTCTTCTAAAGTTATATTTTGATATGCAACCTATGAAAAGTGGATGCCTTTATTTTTTTAAAAATTAACTCAGTAAAATGATTGAACAGGGTTACTCTGGTTATTTAAAAAAAAAAAAAACTCCAATTTTCTCAATGCCTCCAGAATGTAGGTATTTTCTTTATACATTAAAAAAGTATATATAAAAAGATACTTATTTTAGACACAGTCTGTATTATGAGGATACAATGTTCTACTGCTTTGAAAACCATTGACCATCTACCTGAGGCATTTTAGAAATAGAATCAAAGAAGAACAACTATGATTCATCATTTTAATCTGTTAGATGACTCAGTGGGTAAAGAATCTTCCTGTGATGCTGGAGACAGAGAAGACACAGATTTGATCCCTGGGTCAGGAAGATCCCCTGGAGGAAGCAAATGACAACTCACTCCAGTATTCTTGCCTGAAAAATCTAATGAACAGAGGAGGCTGCTAGGCCACAGTCCAAAGAGTCACAAAGAGTCAGACACGACTGAGTGACTAAGCATGCACACCTGTAAATTACTTGTATCCAATTTCTTTCATCTTATTTGATTAATAAAAGACATTAATAAAGAGAGAGATATATATGATATATATATTTCACCAGCATAGTTTTGAGTTTTACAACATTGTAAAAATTAGTTTTAACTAACATTTATCATGGATGAAAATGAAATATATCATTGCTTGTCATTAAATATGACATTTTGCATGTATATTAAAATACGAATTGTTCCCTACTGTGAATGTCCTAAAGTTCTACAGTAATGTTAGGAACATTTTACGATCTCATATAACATGATGATGTGAAGTATAACCTAGATATGTCCTCTTCTGCCCCACTACATTATTTCCCTTCCCATCTGAGTTAAATGGCAAGTGCTGGACTTTTAGCTCACATCTGAGAAAAAAATTAGCTGAATTTTGGATTCTAACCTTTTTTTTTTTTTTAAGTACCTTTCAAAGGGCATGATTTCTTAATTTTCCACTAAGTTATCAAAGAGGCAAAAAGATTTTAAACACACACAGACATACATACACAGTATGAAAAGGGCCTACAGAATAGGAATGACAATGGATAGAATTTCAGAGAGCAATTATTGGTGAGTCTAAATTGTATTTCTTGACATAACTCTCACAATATGGAGGGGTATCTGGAAGCAAGGGATACTGGCACCATATTCCCTACACAGACTCATTCAGCCATTTGACTCTTTAGACATATCCCAGTGACTCAAACTATGGGTAAATACCAGACAGACTGCAATAGCAAGCAGAAAGACATTGTGGAGAGTTTCCTATCTTGAAGCATTGAGATGGCCTGGAAAGCAATCACTGGGCACAGTGACCCAGAGAACTAGGGAAAGATGCTAGGATATTTTCTGGGTTCTCTCTCCCTTGAGTTTACCCCAAGAAGGCATCCAGAGATGAAAAATTACCCAACAAATCTGTAGGGCAGACCACCTATTCAGGATTTTGGGGCAAAGTGGTCATTTCTCCATAAAATTCTTTCTACAGGAGAGTGGTCAATTGGGAACTGGAGGAACACTTAGTGGCCCATACAGAGGAACAAGGAAAAGATGTTTCCTTAGTTGAGAAACAAAGCATCTGAGAATCAGCATCTGGATGCAGCCAGTGCCAAAAAAACAGACTGGGTGTGGCCCCTGGCAGTTGGTGATTGATTACCTGTGGGTAAGTGAGGACAAACTAATCAAGTGATCTCAGGCTTTCCTCAGAGGGTCCTAAACAATAACAGAGACCCTTCTTCCTATAAACTGCCATCACTGCTCTCCTTTTGAGTGGGCTTGAACTGTTCTGGAAGCTTACAGTCAGCAACAGGAAGAAGATAGATTAGAAATAGTTGAATTTTCCAATTACTATTCTACATGAGATTGTTTAAATCTGAAAGGACTGAGAATACTACCAGGGTAGAGAAAATTTATGGAGAAGGAAATGGCAACCCACTCCAGCATTCTTGCTTGGAGGATCCCATGCATGGAGGAGCCTGGTGGGCTATCAGTTCAGTTCAGTCACTCAGTCGTGTCTAACTCCTTTGAACCTATGGACTGCTGCACGCCAGGCCTCCCTGTCCATCACCAACTCCCAGAGTTTACTCAAACTCATGTCCATTGAGTTGGTGATGCCATCCAACCATCTCATCCTCTGTTGTCCCCTTCTCCTCCCGCCTTCAATCTTTCCCAGAATCAGGGTCTTTTCAAATGAGTCAGTTCTTCGCATCAGGTGGCCAAAGTAATGGAGTTTCCACTTCAACATCAGTCCTTCCAATGAATATTCAGGACTGATTTCCTTTAGGATGGACTGGTTGGATCTCCTTGCAGTCCAAGGGACTCTCAAGAGTCTTCTCCAACACCACAGTTCAAAAGCATCAGTTCTTCTGCACTCAACTTTCTTTATGATCCAACTCTCACATCCATACATGACTCCTGGAAAAAGCATAGCCTTGACTAGATGGACCTTTGTTGACAAAGTAATGTCTCTGCTTTTTAATATGTTGTCTAGGTTCATCATAGCTTTGCTTCCAAGGAGTAAATGTCTTTTTATTTCATGGCTACAGTCACCATCTGCAGTGATTTTGGAGCCCCCAGATTTTTGGAGCTCCATGGATGAAGGAGCCTGGGCGGCTATAGTTCATGGGATTGCAAAAGAGTCGGACATGACTTGGTGACTTAATGACAGAGCAAATTTAACTGGTTTGGTTAGAATCAATCACTTGTTACATGGCATGGGAAGACTAAAACTTTAGAGCCAGGAACAGTTCATGGAACTTGAATTTTATATATGTTTATATATATATATATATATATATATATATATATATATATATATATTTGATGGCAAGTGTATTACATGTGTATTTGCTTATACCTGTTAGCAAGTCAATTATACTTGTTACCTGAACATGAATCATACTTGTTATGAATTATATCATAGGCATTTTAATATATCTTTATATCTTTTTTTACAATCATTATTTGTATTTTATTTTATTTTTAATTTTATTTTTTTTAATTTTATTTTATTTTTAAACTTTACATAATTGTATTAGTTTTGCCAAAAAGAATAAAGAATATATCTTTATATCTTTTCATAACAATAGAAGGGTCTTCTAGATCAGAAACCATTTATTTCTAACACACTAGTTGAGGTCTGAAAGAGCTTTTTATAGTATCTGAAAATTGAGATATATAAGGAAAATGCTCTCAGAACAAAATGTTATTTATTTTTCCTTTTAATTTTTGGTTGAAGAAAATGTCTCATTATAACAGAATCAGTAATCGACCAGAGTATGTAATCATTTTTCAATTATATTCATTTTATATACATTACTGTTTCAACCCAATATAATTAATTATGATTATTATGGTTTGTGTATTTGTAAGATTGTGAATCATTTATCTGATGGACCCTTTTGGTTTTACAGTTTGGCAAACAGAAGTATACTGATGAAATGATCCTCCCCAGTATAGAAAAGCAATATATATTTTGTAAATTCATAGAAGTAGTCAAATTCTAGCACTCCAATAAGGAAACTCTGAATAGTGAATTGACTCTCCACTAATACTAAAAATCCAATTGGAATGAGTATTTTCTTCCACCCGAACATTTGTTTAATGCCAATCTCAATCATTTCTAAGTATACTAGTAACATGCCATGTTAATTTTAATTCTGAGACAAAAATATATAAGAAAATACTCTTGCTTTAATTTGCTTCAAACATTTGCATTCTCTTTTGTTCAGAATACACCTATGAGAACAGAAATATCTTATGTTTTTTAGAGTTTCCAGGAGAACTTCCTTGATTGTCTTACTGTAGGACAGTCGGTGGTAGAATTCAGTTCTGAGTAGGATTCCAGACTACTCATTTGAACTAATGACATGCTAATCCTATCTTTTGGTTCAAGGCAGCATTTCTTTTTTTTTTATTTTTTAACTTTACAATATTGTATTGGTTTTGCCATATATTAACATGAATCCGCCACAGGTATACACGTGTTCCCCATCCTGAACCCTTCTCCCTCCTCCCTCCCCGTACCATCCCTCTGGGTCGTCCCAGTGTGGCAGCATTTCTTAGTCAGGAAGTGGGTGATCTTTGGAAATTTTAAAAAGGTCCTGAAGTGGCTCCAAAAAGTGAAACCAAGCACAGTGGCATAATTCATTAACAGCTTCCTTGACCTTTTCTGCAAAAGCTCTAATTTTGATTGCAATGCTTGGGCCCCAGACAGAATCTTCATTAAGCAAGACCCTAAAGATTTTCTAGATTGTTTAGTTCAGTACCTCTCAAACTTTAAAGTGTGTCCAAGTCAGGGGGACCTTGTTTAAATGCAGATTTTGAGACAGTAGATGAGGGTAAGATTCTGCATTTCTAACAAGCTTCCAGGTGGTAGTCATGGGCCTGGGCCAGGACTCATGCTTTGAACAGCAAGATTTTAAAAGGCTTAACACTCTTTTCAGGGATGAAGTGTACCACACTAAACTTTCATATTTATTGATTTACTAACAACAACAACAACAACATTACAGTACCATCTGCAAAGATGGCAGTAGTTTTTTTTGTTTTTTTTTTTTTTAGTAAATATATACTACAAATATATTTTAATAAAAAGAAGGAATTCGATGAAGCTTAAAACTGACCATCATAGCATCATGTACACAGCCTTTGTGTCATAAGTTATTCTTTACTTAGAAGAAGAGTTTGGAGAAAAGATGGGAAAATTCATGCATTTCCCATTTACTCTATAGCTTTCCCTAAAGTCCTAAGTCCTCTTGTATATTAAACTTTGCTACTGTAGACTGCTTTTCAAAATCACACTCTACTATTTTCATTAGCATTTTAAGTTAATACTTGTTTAAAAGAGTTCATACTTTGAGAAGTTTAAATTATTGTCACATTGAATGTACTTATTTTAAAACAAATAATGAATCACATATATGAGGAAACAATTGATACTGAGGAAAGTTCTACAAATATTTTCACTTAACATTAAATTAATGCCCTGTGACATGATGAGAATGGTAATGGAAATAAGTCTACATTATCACCTAAGGGTATTATCAAAACTCAATTGGAAAGTGAAGATAACTGACCAGAATCATTTTGAATGCAATAACAGCCCCACCTCTTACACTGTTGTGTGGAGTTTAAATGTTGCCACTTATAGGGTTGTGTTGATCTAAAAGTACCACCATTAACAGCAGTATGACAAGCCATTGTTAACCACCTACAGCTTTTGCTGGGCAAAATTGATGCACCTATTGCTTTGTAACTAAAGTACTTCTTTTCACAGTTGCATTCCAAGTTAAGAGCTCATATTGAGAGAACAGGCCAAGGCAAATCTAATACCCTGCTACATCCCATTATATGATGGGTGGATTGCAATAGTTAACCTTTACCTGCTCCTAAAGTGCAGTGCCTTTCTCAACAGTGTACAGGTGAAGAAAACATCATGATATGAATTGAACTTACATAAGCATCTGAACACAAAGAAACAGACCAAGGCTACCTTCTAAGTGCAAGCTTTGCCCAGACATCAGCAACATCCCCTAGACAGACAGGATGTTAAAGCCTCACTTGACTGCATTAGCTGGAGCTTTTCACACTAGTGCACTTAATGGAAAAAGCTACCGACCAAAGCACTCCACTCAGGAAAGCTGTTCTGAGTCAAAAGCTGGCAGCAAATAAAATAAATACTACCTTCCACAGCACTAGAAGAGTGAACAACGCTGGGTCATGTAAGTTTGAAACTAAAATGTTTTTTCACAATAAAGTAAAATTGTCTGCTGAAGCCAATAAAAAGCAAACTGCATATACTGTGCATAAAAAATAGAGACTATGCTGGGTAGATCAGCAATTATAACCATTTGATACTTCTATGGAAAATCATGGTTAAAGTGTACCAATACTGGAGTGACACATATTCTTAATTACCCCACAATCTTTGTATATAAAAGAGAAGATGCACTTCACCCTGTGTACTCCTGGCAAAGGCATAGATTAAACTAACTGCACACCCTAGTGACTGACTTCAGTTTGTCATTATGCTGGATATAAGAAAGAGATTTTGGAAAACATTCAAAAATAGGAATGGCATAATGCAAACCACAGGGATCTGGCAGAAGCTGCCAGATCCTTTGTGAACATAGATAAGGGAGAAGAACACATTCAGTTAAAAACAATAATACATGAACATATTTTACATTGTGGGATTTTGTTCATAGGAAGGTAAGAACGACTTAAATATATGTTGATATATTAACATTGTTTTGCCATATCTAAAAATCCTTTTCAACTTTAAAATCTGCTTCATATATAGTTAATCAGCCCTGAGTTATAAAGACAGACAACTTTTTACTATGGTGCAGTTAGTGAAAACAAGAGAAAGAAACAGTATTCTGGTATATCAAGCTTTTGGGGCTACATGATGAAATTCCACTGATGGGGGTCTCCGGTGTGTGACAGAATTACTTAAAAGTAAGTAAAACCTGACAGCCTCCTTCACACAAGTGACAAGGGTTTACATTCAATTTTTATAACTTATGTGCCTTGTTGGTCTGTAACATAAAGCTGCTTTTTTGATTATGTATCCTTCGGGCATTCTAGTAATCAAGATAATATTACCAGAGAAGATAAAAAAATCTTTATGCTCTTAATCCAAAAATACCTAAAATATGCATTTGTGTTTTAGGATTATAATGGAGGAAAAAAACACGTCTCACTAATACAAGAAAACCTAAGGCCAGAAGTCAGAGGGATATCAAAGTTAGTTATAAAAAACAATCATGCTAGGAAAAAATAAGATTATTTACTTTCTGTTTCAAACTGATTGGTTGAATGCCTATATTGTCATATTCTAGGTATTGTCATCCTTATAATTTTTGATTCCTTTTTTTTTTTTATTTCCCACTCTCATACTGCACATGAAAATCTTTGGGACATGTTGCTGGATGTAACTTTTCATATATATCCATAAATTATCACTACCTCAGCAGTCACCCTTTTCATGAAGTGGAAAAATGATAGGATACTGAAAGAGGAACTCCCCAGGTCAGTAAGTGCCCAATATGCTACTGGAGATCAGTGGAGAAATAACTCCAGAAAGAATGAAGGGATGGAGCCAAAGGAAAAACAATACCCAGTTTGTTGGGTATTTGTTGGATGTGACTGGTGATAGAAGCAAAGTCTGATGCTCTAAAGAGCAATATTGCATAGGAACCTGGAATGTCAGGTCCATGAATCAAGGCAAATTGGAAGTGATCAAACAGGAGATGGGAAGAGTGAACGTCAACATTCTAGGAATCAGTGAACTAAAATTTAACTCAGATGACCATTATATCTACTACTGCAGGCAGGAATCCATCAGAAGAAATGGAGTAGCCATCATGGTCAACAAAAGAGTCTTAAATGCAGTACTTGGATGCAATCTCAAAAACGACAGAATGATCTCTGTTTGTTTCCAAGGCAAACCATTCAATATCACAGTAATCCAAGTCTATTTCCCAACCAGTAACACTGAAGAAGCTGAAGTTGAACGGTTCTATGAAGACCAACAAGACATTTTAGAACTACCATCCAAAAAAGATGTCCTTTTCATTATAGGGTACTGGAATGCAAAAGTAGGAAGTCAAGAAACACCTGGAGTAACAGGCAAATTTGGCCTTGGAGTACGGAATGAAGCAGGGCAAAGACTAATAGAGTTTTTCTAAGAAAATGCACTGGTCATAGCAAACACCCTCTTCCAACAACACAAGAGAAGACTCTACACATGGACATCACCCGATGGTCAACACCGAAATCAGATTGATTATATTCTTGGCAGGCAAAGATGGAGAAGCTCTATACAGTCAACAAAAACAAGACCAGGAGCTTACTGTGGCTCAGATCATGAACTCCTTATTGCCAAATTCAGACTTAAATTGAAGAAAGTAGGGAAAACCATTAGACCATTCAGGTATGACCTAAATCAAATCCCTTTTGATTATACAGTGGAAGTGAGAAATAGATTTAAGGGCCTAGATCTGATAGATAGAGTGCCTGATGAACTATGGACTGAGGTTCATGACATTGTACAGGAGACAGGGATCAAGACCATCCCCATGGAAAAGAAATGCAAAAAAGCAAAATGGTTGTCTTGGGAGGGCTTACAAATAGCTGTGAAGAGAAGAGAAGCAAAAAGCAAAGGAGAAAAGGAAAGATATAAGCATCTGAATGCAGAGTTCCAAAGAATAGCAAGAAGAGATAAGAAAGCCTTCCTTAGCAATCAATGCAAAGAAATAGAGGAAAACAACAGAATGGGAAAGACTAGAGATCTCTTCAAGAAAATCAGAGATACCAAGGGAATAGTTCAGGCAAAGATAGGCTCGATATAGGACAGAAATAGTATGGACCTAACAGAAGCAGAAGATATTAAGAAGAGATGGCAAGAATACACAGAAGAACTGTACAAAAAAGATCTTCACAACCAAGATAATCACGATGGTGTGATCACTGACCAAGAGCCAGACATCCTGGAATGTGAAGTCAAGTGGGCCTTAGAAAGCATCGCTACAAACAAAGCTAGTGGAGGTGATGGAATTCCAGTTGAGCTATTTCAAATCCTGAAAGATGATGCTGTGAAAGTGTTCCACTCAATATGCTAGCAAATTTGGAAAACTCAGCAGTGGCCACAGGACTGGAAAAGATCAGTTTTTATTCCAATCCCAAAGAAAGGCAATGCCAAAGAATGCTCAAACTACCACACAATTGCACTCATCTCACATGCTAGTAAAGTAATGCTCAAAATTCTCCAAGCCAGGCTTCAGCAATACATGAACCATGAACTCCAGAGGTTCTAGCTGGTTTTAGAAAAGGTAGAGGAACCAGAGATCAAATTGCCAACATCTGCTGGATCATGGAAAAAGCAAGAGAGTTCAAGAAAAACATCTATTTCTGCTTTATTGACTATGCCAAAGCCTTTGACTGTGGGGATCAAAAGAAACTGTGGAAAATTCTTCAAGAGATGGGAATACCAGACCACCTGAACTGCCTCTTGAGAAACCTATATGCAGGTCAGGAAGCAACAGTTAGAACTGGACATGGAACAACAGACTGGTCCAAATAGGAAAAGGTGTATGTCAAGGCTGTATATTGTCACCCTGCTTATTTAACTACATGCAGAGTACATCATGAGAAACGCTGGGCTGGAAGAAGCACAAGCTGGAATCAAGATTGCTGGGAGAAATATCAATAACCTCAGATATGCAGATGACACCACCCTTATGGCAGAAATTGAAGAGGAACTAAAAAGCTACTTGCTGAAAGTGAAAGTAGAGAGTGAAAGAGTTGGCTTAAAGCTCAACATTCAGAAAACGAAGATCATGGCATCTGGTCCCATCACTTCATGGGAACTAGATGAGGAAACAGTGGAAACTGTGTCAGACTTTATTTTTTGGGGCTCCAAAATCACTGCAGATGGTGACTGTAGCCATAAAATTAAAAGACGCTTACTCCTTGGCAGAAAAGTTATGACCAACTTGCTATGTCGCTTCAGTCGTGTCCTACTCTGTGCGACCCCATAGATGGCAGCCTACCAGGCTCCCCTGTCCCTGGGATTCTCCAGGCAAGAGTACTGGAATGGGGTGCCATTGCCTTTTCCAACCTAGATAGCATATTGAAAAGCAGAGACATTACTTTGCCAACAAAGGTCCGTCTAGTCAAGCTATGGTTTTTCCAGTGGTCATGCATGGATGTGAGAGTTGGACTGTGAAGAAAGCTGAGTGCCGAAGAATTGATGCTTTTGAACTGTGGTGTTGGAGAAGACTCTTGAGAGTCCCTTGGACTGCAAGGAGATCCAACCCATCCATTCTGAAGGAGATCAGCCCTGGGATTTCTTTGGAGGGAATGAAGCTAAAGCTGAAACTCCAGTACCATGGCCACCTCATGCGAAGAGTTGACTCACTGGAAAAGACTCTGATGCTGGGAGGGATTGGGGGCAGGAGGAGAAGGGGACGACAGAGGATGAGATGGGTGGATGGCATCACTGACTCGATGGACGTGAGTCTCAGTGAACTCCGGGAGTTCGTGATGGACAGGGAGGCCTTGTGTGCTGCGATTCATAGGGTTGCAAAGAGTCGGACACGACTGAGAGACTGAACTTAGCAGCAGTCACCCTGTTGTTCCAATTATTTGTACTGTATTGGCATCCTTACTACTCTCCACTAAATTCCTAGAGTTCTAAGGTTGAATTGTATACTTTCTTTGGCAAAATCCTGCAATGACACTATTCTTCATTGAGAGTAAAAGCTGAAGTCTTTACAATAACTCCAGTGTAACTCCCTAAACAAAGAGTTTCCTCATTTTTTGGTTTAGGTGGCTGGGTCAAAGGACTGAGATTCTCTAGAGGATTCCCAGGATGTTGAACCTGAAATTCCAATACTTTGGCCACCTGATGCGAAGAGCTGACTCATTGGAAAAGACACTGATGCTGAGAAAGATTGAGGGCAGGAGGTGAAGGGGATGACAGAGGATGAGATGTTTGGATGGCATCACTGACTCAATGGACATGGGTTTGGGTGGACACGAAGAGTCGCTGATGGACAAGGAGACCTGGCATGCTGCAGTCCATGGGGTCACAAAGAGTCAGACACGCCTGAGTGACTGAACTGAACTGAAGAGACCTAAAAGCTAGGAGTCACTCGGGATAAGGAGCTTAGACCCCTGAATGGACACCTCCCCTTTGAGATCATAAACTGAGTATAAAATAAACATAATATTGTTAAACCATTGGGTTATTTTCTGGTTGTTTCAGCAGTTAGCCTACACTGACAAAGCACCATGATATATAAAGGTAACAGAAGCTGTTTGATAGATGTGTGTCAAACAAATTCTGTATGCTATACATTTAATGTATAGCAGAAACCAGAGATCAAATTGCCAACATCCAGTGGATCATAGAAAAAGCAAAAAAATTCCAGAAAAAATATCTACTTCAGCTTCATAGACTATGCTAAAGATTTTGACTGTGTGGATCACAACCACCTGTGGAAAATTCTTAAAAAGCTGGGAATAACAGACCATCTTACCTATCTCCTGAGAAATCTGTAAGTAGGTCAAGAAGCAATAGTTAGAACCAAACATGGAACAATAGACTGGTTCCAAATTGGGAAAGGAGTACATCAAGGCTGTATATTGTCATTCTGCTTATTTAATTTATACACAGAGTACATCATGTGAAATGCCAGGCTGAATGAAGCACAAGCTGGAATCAAGATTGCCATGAGAAATATCAATAACCTCAGATATGTGTATGCCACCAACTTTATGGCAGAAAGCAAAGAAGAACTAAAGAGCCTCTTGATGAAAGTGAAAGAGGAGAGTTAAAAAGTTGGCTTGAAACTCAACATTCAAATGCAGATCATGGCATCTGGTTCCATCTCTTCATGGCAATTAGATGGGGAAACAATGGAACAGTGAGAGAGTTTATTTTCTTGGCCTCCAAAATCACTGGAGATGGTGATTGCAGCCATGAAATTAAAAGATGCTTGCTCCTTGGAAGGAAAGCTATGACGAACCTAGACAGCATATTAAAACGCAGAGACATTACTTTGTCAACAAAGGTCCCTCTAGTCAAAGGTATGCTTTTTCCAGGATGTGAGAGTTGGATCATAAAGAAAGTTGAGTGCAGAAGAATCGATGCTTTTGAACTGTGGTGTTGGAGAAGACTCTTGAGAGTCCCTTGGACTACAAGGAGATCCAACTAGTCCATCCTAAAGGAAATCAGTCCTGAATATTCATTGGAAGGACTGATTCTGAAGTTGAAGCTCAGATACTTTGGCACCTGATGCACAGAAATGACTCCTTGGAAAAGACCCTGATTCTGGGAAAGATTGAGGGTGGGAGGAGAAGGGGATGACAGAGGACGAGATGGTTGCATGGCATCACCAACTCCATGGATATGTGTTTCAGCAAGCTCTGGGAGTTGGTGATGAACAGGGAGGCCTGGTGTGCTGCAGTCCATGGGGTCACAAAGGGTCGGATGTGACCGATGGACTGAACTGAACTGATACATTGAGTGTTCTTGAATGAAGCAATATTGCTCTAAAGCATGTGAGCAAGGAAGAATGTAATGTTCCAAGTGGTAGCTGTGGGAATTTGGTGACTATTCTGGCTGAAGGTAAAACTTAGAGAAATCAGGGAAGAGTCAAGGTTAAGGGCAAAAACCCATAGTAACTGTTGCCACCTGGAAAAATGTCTAGTAAATAAGTGTTTCCTACTCATTCACACTAAATCTGCAATATAATTCCACAGTCATCTAAGAACTTGTTATCACTAGTTTGTATTCCCACCAAAGTATCAATTTCCAGCAACATCCTTTTAACAGCACCTCCAGTCCTTCCAACTGATTTATTTGCTCAGAAACCCCTGGCTCAATTTTTTTTTATTCTCTACTTTATTAAATCCACCTATTTTTCACTATGCAAGCCCTCAATCTCCCTTGCTATCCTCTTTTCCTGGGATACATTCCATAATGTCAGGTATCTCCATGCCCTTGTAGTCCTCACTCCCCTCCTATTGTACTTGTCCATTGGACTTCCAGCCCCAGTTAATTCCAGTAACTGCTATTGTTATATCCACATATAGATGCAACAACCAGCTGGGGAACACTAGCGAAAATTCACAACTAAACTTACTGATTTCCTTTTAAATTCCAGAACCTAAACGTCAAATTTACATTCAAACACATTTCCATAATATGGTTTTCACACTCTTTAAAATAACTATTGTGAATATTTTTTAAGTCTCTTTAAATTGTCCATGTGTTCTTTTTCCACACTGAGCTTCCACTTTATTTACAGCCCTTACTTAGTTAATTAGAAGTGATTATATCCACTACCACATCTGCAAGCTCATTCAATTACTCCAGTGTTTTATTTTTATTCCTTTTACAATTTAAGAGAAGTCTTTATTCTTGCTTTATGCTAAGTCCTCCTTTTGTGTTGACTCTTAGTCTGCTTTCTTTATCAAAGATTTTATTCCAGTACTTTTCACTTTCTCCTCTTCATTTTATCAATTTCCCTCTTTCTACTGGATTGTATTATACTCATGGACACAAAAATATCACCTTGTTATACTTCCACTTAAACAATGAGTAAAATAATGCAAAAATATTTCATTTCATATAGAAAGAATTATCCTCATGTCCTTGCAATTTTCCAGTTTTTTATTCTCCTTCAAACCAAAAATTCTAAGGAAAATGGCCTCTACCCATCAGCTCCAGTGATTTTTCTTTATTTCACTTTTTTAACTAAAGAGCCTCTTGATGAAAGTGAAAGAGGAGAGTGAAAAAGTTGGCTTAAAACTCAACATTCAGAAAACAAAGATCATGTTATCTGGTCCCATCACTTCTTGGCAAACAGGTGGGGAAACAATGAAAACAGAGAGACTTTATTTTGGGGGGCTCCAAAATCACTGCAGATGGTGACTGCAGCCATGAAATTAAAAGAGGCTTGCTCCTTGGAAGAAAAGCTATGACCAACCTAGACAGCATGTTAAAAAGCAAAGACACCGCTTTCCCAACAAAGTTCCATCTAGTCGAAGTTATGGCTTTTCTAGTAGTCATGTATGGGTGTGACGGTTGGACTATAAAGAAAGTGGAGTGCCAAATAATTGACGCTTTTGAACTGTGGTGTTGGAGAAGACTCTTGAGAGTCCCTTGGACTGCAAGGACATCAAACTAGTCAATCCTAAAGGAAATCAGTCCTGAATATTCATTGGAAGGACTGATGCTGAAGCTAAAACTCCAACACTTTGGCCAACTGATGTGAAGAACTAACTCATTGGCAAATGTCCCAATTCTGGGAAAGATTGAAGACAGGAGGAGAAGGGGATGACAGAGGAAGTTGTGGATGGAGGTCATCACTGACTTGACAGACATGAGTTTGAGCAAGCTCCAGGAATTGGTGATGGACAGGGAAGCCTGGCGTGCTGCACTCTGTGGGGTTGAAAAGAGTCAGACTCTACTGAGTGACTGAATTGAACTGTAACATCCTTGCTTTACGGATATGGCAGGAAATATTCAATTTCTCACTACTTTGGGAAAGAAATGAAACAAACCATAAAATATATTTTGCTTCATGAGCTTCTTAATATTACTTCTTTCTTTTTCTACTCTAACACATATCTACAATACTCAATTTGGACCTCAAACTCAAAGTTCCTTCCCAGAATCACATTCAACACTTATTTGGCATACATTTCAATTATGTCAGACATCATGTTATATGATCTGAAAAACATGTTTCTATCTTAAAATCATTGCATGTCAATTACTGTTGCATCTGGAGCCTGACCATAGGGGGTTTGCCCGGAACAGACTCCACCTCCCCTGCCATATCCTTTGCTATATTTCTTAAGTACTTAGATAATAGTATCTCATTCATATTTTCTGAGTTTTCACATTCTAACACCACCACCAAATTGAAGAAAGTATCTTCTTGATGATAATGAGCATGTAGCCCCTGACATACTAGCAGGTAAGGATTGATGATGTCAACAGCCCTCTCAGCTCAACATCAACCAATCAGAGAATTGTGTACCAGCAGATCACATATCCTGAGTCAGCCCTCCATCACCTGATCTTTAGAAATGCTTCCTGAATCTCTTTGGAGAGTTTGGCATTTGCGGGAGCATGAGCCACCATTTTCCTTGCATGCATGTGAATTCCCTTCAGTTATGTCTGACTCAGAGATGCTATGGTCTGTATAGTCCAACAGGCTCCTCTGTCCATGGGATTCTCCAGGTAATGCTCTCCTCCAGGGGATCTTCCTGACCCCGGGATTGAACCCGTGGTTCTTATGTCTCCTGTATTGGCCGGTGGGTTCTTTATCACTAGCCCCACCTTCTTTCAGGGTCCTGAGATAAACTTTTCTCTGGTCCAATAATGTTTCTGGTTTGGTTAGCCTCATTGCACATTGAGCGAACAAATGTGGATTAATTAACATTATTATTTCCATATTAGTTTCTTATGCAAATAATAGGGTTAATAAACAGTAATGCCAAGGTTTAAACCCCAGGGTTCCTAATTTCAAATCCCTGCTTCTTTTTATTAATCTCTGAGATTATTCATGACTTTTTCATTTCTGCTTCTAGCAATCTTTTCTATTTTATTTTTGTTTTTAATATCAATAACAGCTTATAGCTCAGGTGGAAAGAATTCACCTGCAATGCAGGAGACTCCAGTTAGATTCTTGGGTTGGGAAGATCCACTGGAGGAGGGATAGGGTACCCACTCCAGTATTTTTGGGCTTTCCTTATGGCTCAGCTGGTAAATAATCCACCTGCAATGGGGGAGACCTGGGTTTGATCCCTGGGTTGGAAAGATCCACTGGAGAAAGGAAAGGCTACCCACTTTAGTATTCTGACCTAGAGAATTCCAGGGACTGACTAGTCCATGGGGGTCACAAAGAGTCAGACACAGCTGAGTGACTTTCACTTTCATTTTGAAATCTTTCTTTATATAACTGCCTCTATTATGCTTTTCTTCACACATATATAATTGTATTAATTAATAGGTGTGAAATTCACTGTAGACAACATATTCCCCATAATAACCCCTGATTCACTTTCCATTACAACATTTCTTCAAAGAAATATGACTGTTTTAATATTCTAAATACACAAGTGCTTTATTTCAAATCCTTCTTCCAAAGAAGTATTTTATTTTTGTTTTGGTAATTCAGCATGCTGAATACATGAATACTGAATGATCATGGTAGAACTTACTGAATTCTAGGTTGAAATTAATCAAGACACTTAAATATGCACATTTAACACACTTCCAAAATTATTGAATTTCTGCACCTTATTCATGAAGATTTTCTGTGCAATTGCAAACCTGCAACTGATATGACTATATTTGCCTGGTTTATGCCAATCCTTTTCTTTAGACATACAGTTTTTTATAAAGCATTTCCCTCTACCAAATAGGATATTCATTTTAAGCCATCTCTTCGAACTCAAAGATACTGTTTATGTTAACATGTCACTCTATCACTGCTTTAGTTTCAAAGACTTGCTTCCACATTCTGTCAATGCTGTGTTCTACTCTGTAATTCTGTCCCTAAATAGCACACTACCTATCAATATACAAACAACATTGCTTTTTTAATTTCTAGGAAAAAAATCAAACCTAAGTATACTTGAGGGAAAACTATAATTACTTCACATAATTAATTACTTTTCCACAACAGCAACTCTGACAATTACTCATTCTAAGAAAGCACAATCACATTACAGAAACTTGATCCAATTATTTAGCTCCCAACACAGGCAGGGATATGTCTACCATGCTGGTCTGTGCTGAGATCTGTTTTGTTGTGTCACATTGATGTCATTTCTACCACCTTAGATTTTTCCAATTTTTGCCACTAAGCAAAGTCCAGCCATGTGTCTTCAGTGTCTCTGAGAGCTCACTGGGAGTTTAATGTCTATTACTACATCTTGTTCCTAAAGTTCTAGTCTCCCCAAATTACTAATTTCATTCATTAATAATTTCTTTTTACTTTCTTTATCTTATAATGACAAAAATACAGAACAGAGAGATTTTTCCTTGAGTTCTGCAAAGTACTATTTATATTAGGTGATTGTGTATGGTATAGAGTCTTAAGATTTGGGGCTGACAGTAGAGAAGGGATAGTAGTCTGAGGACTTTCTCACTGGACAAATATTTTCTTCCAGCTCTTGTCCTCTTGCTCTATTGATCCTCTCTCTCTCTCTCTTTTCTTCTCTAATTTGGCTAAAGTAAAACTTTAAAAAATTCCTCCCACTTCATTAAGTAGAATCATTTAGCTTCTTCTGTCTTTTAAGTGAGCCTGTTTTTCCAAGCTTTAAGCATACTGTTTTGAAAACCAAAATAGTCCATCAAAACATTTTATGAACCTGACGTTTTAAGAGAGAATTTTGCTACAAGCTTTTCATCTGATTGCTATTTTGTTTTATTCCCTCCATAGTTTTCCTTCAGCAAATTTTTTTTATTACCTGAAAATGACTTCTATCTTGAGAACATACACCCTCTCTAACAAACAGATTTTAAATTATCTGAGTGGTATTTGATTAGAAGTCAAGCATACCATTTAATAGAACTATGCACATTATTACACAGACTGATTACAGAGAGAGTGACTTTTTGTTGGCATCAAATGGCATCAAACTGTGGGTGTTTCTCCCACATGCTCTGTACCTGAACCTGATTGCTCTTCTTTTCAGGACACTAGCTCCTCATATTGGAGAAGGCAATGGCACCCCACTCTAGTACTCTTGCCTGGAAAATCCCATGGATGGAGGAGCCTGGTGGGCTGCAGTCCATGGGGTCGCTAAGAGTCAGACACGACTGAGCGACTTCTCTTTCACATTTCACTTTCATGCATTGGAGAAGGAAATGGCAACCCACTCCAGTGTTCTTGCCTGGAGAATGACAGGGACAGCGGAGCCTGGTGGGCTGCCGTCTATGGGGTCGCACAGAGTCGGACACGACTGAAGCGACTTAGCAGCAGTAGCAGCAGCAGCTCCTCATATTCTGGTTAATCTGTGATTAAATTTCTGTCTCTTTGAAATTTACAAAAAGACATTGTTTCTTTTAGCCAGTTCCCTTTCTACATTACTCTGTTCAGGTCTTCAATATGTACATTTTATTCCAAAAAATGTCCCATCTTCTTGTGATGTTACCAAATGGAAGAGTGTTTTTGAGTACTAATCTACATGAATGACAGGTACAATAGAGCGGACTTCTACACTTGCTTCACTCTCTAGTGTCAGAGGCACAATGTCAAGAGAATTGTCAAACTCTCCAGTTTTGGACAACTATTTCTTAACAGCCAATGTAGCCTTCTGTTTTTGATGCTATTTAGTTTTCAATATGGGTTTCCTTGTTGGCTCAGACCAGAGATCTGGGTTTGATCCTTGGCTCAGGAAGATTCCCTGGAGAAGAGAATGGCTACCCAATACAGTATTCTCATTAAACTGAACTCTGATTTAACTTCAGTTACCTGGAAAAAGTTGATTAATTAGACTTTCACAAAATACTATGATATTATGATGATTTTTTTGCTTAGGTGATGAAGATATTTAATATTCTTGGACAGAGTTACATGTCTAATACTTTTTTGCTGCTCTGAATTTGAGTATTATACTTTACTTTGATATATTTCTTAAAAGTTTATGCCTTGTTAAGCAGGGTTTTTTTTAGATAAGTGACTTTTCTTCAAATCTTTAAAGACACTTAATCAACATGTGGATAAGAATTACTATCAACCACATACATTTTGTGAACATGCACTATATGTACAAATGTCTACTATGTAATGGAGGCTCCAATAAGAAATGAGGCATAGTCTTTGCCTTGAAGGTTCTTACATTACACCAGTAATGCTAATAGTAAGGATAAAAATAATAGACATTTCAGGGATTGTACTAATTGCTTCATAAGGATTATCTCATTAAATATGTATATAAGATGATGAGGTAAGGACTATTCATTTCATGTGGGAGAACATGATATAAAGAAAGGCATTAAGACTGAAATAGATTTAGTATATTTAAAGAGAAAAATAATAATTTGCTTTCATTGAAGTACTTTTTATTTAAAGAAAGAGGAAAATATATACTTAGGTTCTTAGGCCTTTGGCCATTATTGAGAAACTTAAAATTTATCATCTCATTAAATAGGTTTGTTTTATAACTGATTGAGTTTAAAGGTTGATGATAATGTAGGCAAGACTGACTTTAAGAAAGATAATCAGTTAGCAGATTTTAGGATGGGTTGGAAGAACAAAGGACTGATGGCACAGAAATGATAGAAATGGGCAGACTAGACCTGAGGTGGTTTGGGCCTGGGCTTAATTAAATGAACAAAAAATAAAAGAATGGGATAAATGATGTGAGATATTATAATAGAAACAATCAAGTACCTTACTATATGACTGAATTCAGAAGAAGGAAGAGACGATGAACAATTTATTTTTCAACCACAACTCATCTTTACCATTCACATGCACCTGTTTCATCTTCAAAATCTTAAATGCCAATATCTATCTCACTTAGCGTATCAGTAGTTCATATGAGATATAGGCCAAATTCTTTATCATGGACTACAAGGTTCTTCAGACATGATCTTCATGAACGTACACATGATAACTTCTCTAGCCTTTACTCCTTTAATTTTAATGAACAGATAGACTGAGAGTCTACAATGTTTCAAACTTTGTTTTTTTAAAACTTTTGCTTTTAAAGATCACTTACAATTTGAAAAAAATATTGAAATTCTCAAAGAATATTCCTTTAAGTAAGGTGTATTATTTATATTTTCACTATGTTAGAAATCAAACATTTTATACACACACACACACACACATATATATATATATATATATATATATATCTTAAAAGAACTACAATAAATTCACAATGAATTCTGTTTGTGGTTGGTAGAAAATTCTGTCAGTTACTCTTCCTTTAAGTGGCAGACCTACTTATTTCATTTTAAAGAAAATATCTGCCAAGATATGTTCAAGCTTGATTAAAGTTTCTCAATCAGTCTTTCTTTGAAGTAGAAATGATGTTCCTTGGAAGACTGGATGGCTAGTTTGTCTCACAATTAAACACACACACACACACACATAATGGTGTTCAAAAACACAAAGTTTTTCCTTGAGGCAAGCATTGGACTTCTGTATACAGTTGTGTTGTTGTTCAGTTGCTCAGTTGTGTGTGACTCTTTGTGACCCCATGGACTGTAGCACGCCAGGCTTCCCTGTCCTTCACATCTCCCAGAGCTTGCTCAAACTCATGTCCTTTCAGTCTATGATGCCATATCTCATCCTCTGTCGTCCCCTTCTCCTCCTGCCTTCTATCTTTTCCAGCATCAGGGTCTTTTCCAATGAGTTGGCACCTTGCATCAGGTGACCAAAGTATTGGAGCTTCAGCTTCAGCATCAGTCCTTGCAACGGATATGCAGGGTTGATTTCCCTTAGGATTAACTGGTTTGATCTCCTTATAGCCCAAGGGACTCTCAAGAGTCTTCTCCAACACCACAGTTCAAAAGCATCAATTCTCCAGTACTCAGCCTTCTTAATGGTCCAACTCTCACATTCATACATGACTGCTGGAAAAACCATAGCTTTAACTATACAGACATTTGTTGGAAGAGTAATGTCTCTGCTTTTTAATATGCTGTATAGTTTTGTCATAACTTTTCTTCCAAGGAGCAAGCATCTTTTAATTTCATGGCTGCAGTCACATGTCTGCAGTGATTTTGGGGGGGTACTTAATAAAAACTTTCTATTTTGTCATGCAGATTATTAAAAGATTTGCATTCAAGTGTTTTTTTTTTAGTAAAATTGATATTTTTCATGGTTTCATCAATGATATTATTAAGTTGGACTAGCTTTTAAGTTGTATTTAATATGCTTTTGTGTCACTGCCTTGTTTGAGCCTGGCCCCAGCAATTTCTTCACCATTACTTTTGCTCCATCATTAAATATACTGAGGCAGTGAAAATGGCCCACAACATATTTATATTATGATGAAAAGTTTGACACTGTGAATGCCTGAAGTGACTCTGATATCTTGTAGTTTGTGTCCCACACTTTGAGAAAGTTTGTACCAATTAAAACAGTAATCAAGGATAATGTGGCTGAAGCATGGTAAGCTAGGAGGAAAGTGTTGTTGTTGTTTTTTTTTTTTTTTTTTCCTTTTAGGTAGGGGAATATTAAGGCAATTTTAGTGCTGAAGTGCATGACCTGGTATCATAGCATACATTTTTCTCAAAAGAGAGAACAAAGCTATCTAACTTAAATATTCAATTTTAAAGTGAATAGATTTGAATTGAAAAAATTAGTTAGAGGAAGTCAAACTAGAACCCTTGGAATAGAAATCACATCTTTCCTGCTAATGCCTTCAATACTGATAAATAATTTTCTGACCTATTTCACAAGATTATTTTATGATTATGACTTTTATTCATAGATAATAATAAATAAACATAGTGGAAAATTTTGAGAATTAATTCATCACTATAAAAGTCTTCAAGCATGAAGGACTATCTTTAAATATTTTAGAAGCAACAGTTGAAGGACTGTCCAACTTCTTCTGAATACATCTCTTTAGTAATTATTATGTGATATCCAGATAGGCTATGTTAAACATTTTTTTCTGTTTTATTTATTACTCTAAGAATACTTTTATGTTATCTCTCAAAAGATAAAACAATTACCTCCCACTCACATTTTTATTTAAATGAAAATCATAACAGTCTATAACAAACTACTGTATTGACACAAGTTACAACTTTGCCAACAAAAGGTCCATCTAGTCAAAGCTATGGTTTTTCCAGGAGTCATGTATGGATGTGAGAGTTGGACTATACAGAAAGCTGGGTGCCGAAGAACTGAGGCTTTTGAACCGTGATGTTGGAGAAGACTCTTGAGAGTCCCTTGAACTGCAAGGATATCAAACCAGTCCATCCTAAAGGCAGTCAGTCCTGGATACTCATTGGAAGGACTGATTCTGAAGCTGAAGCTCTGATACTTTGGCTACCTGATCCAAAGGGCTGATTGATTAGAAAAGACTGATTCTGGGAAAGATTGAAGGCAGGAGGAGAAGGGGATGACAGAGGATGAGATGGCTGGATGGCATCACTGACTCAATGGACATGAGTTTGAATAAACTCTGGGAGTTGGCGATGGACAGGGAAGCCTGGCGTGCTGCAGTCCATGTGGTCACAAGGAGTCAGACATGACTGAGTGACTGAACTAAACTGACAGTGCAATACCTAGTAGAAAAATAAATGCCATAACTCTGCTCATTAATCCAATAAAAACATCTATTTGTTCTGGATTCCGTGCTTTCTCTAAACATTAAGGTTAATCATTTGAAGATAAACAAGTAATACACTCTCGATTTATTTTCCTAACTGTGAAGTGTCCATTTAGAGCATATGGTTGTGGAATATGAGTGTTTGGGGGAAATGAAGGGAGATTGTGTACTGAAGGAAATAAGCAGGCAGAGCTAGTGCTCATTGTGCAAAATGCTAGTATATTTCTCTCCACTTTAATGCATTTTTCTTTCTGCTCATTCAGATACACTCAATACCTCCCCATTCACTTAAGCCCTGGCTTTACCTGAAGTTTTTTGGTGTGCATTAATAAATGTGCTTAGAGAGAGTCTCCAAAAGATCTCTAATGAAACCATGATTAATATTAATATAAGGGATCCTCTATACCATAGAGGGGCTTCCCAGGTAGCATTAGTGGTAAAGAACCTGCCTCCCAATGCAGGAGACATAAAAGAAGTGGATTCAATCCCTGAGTCAGGAAGATCTCCTGGGGAAGGGTATGGAAGCCCATTCCAGTGCTATTGCCTGGAGAATCCTGTGGAAAAGGAGCCAGGTGGGATATGGTCCATAGGATCACAAAGAGTCAGACATGACTAAAGCAAATTAGCATGCATGCACATATACCATAGAGATTCCTGAGTATTGTTCCTTCCTCAGTGTAGTTCCAGATTTGTTCACCAGTCCAAATATCTGTAATCTTGGTGAACAAATATTATATAGGTTATTTTTTTAAATCTCCAGTTTATCCACAGCACCCAGGACACTGTCCAATTCAGAGTAGCATTTAATGCCTTTTTACTGAAAGAATAATATCAATGAAAGGCTACTTGGAGATTTATATGTCAATAAAGAGAGACTATCCAGTGATACAGAATGAACTCATGATTGGAACTGCAAAGTCTTACTTTTCTTTAATTACTGCCTTTAAACATCTCACACCAGGTTTTCCTTCCCCTGCCCTAGATGACATTCTCAATGAGTCACCAGCTTTCCATGTATTTTAAGGTATTAGAACAAGACATGCTTTGAAACTGTAACTAATTTTTAAGTATACTAATATATCCAGCCCTGCCAAACTCAAACTTCAATCTGCCATCCCTCATCTCCCCAGATGAGGTTTGCCCTGTGCAAGGAGACCTGATGTAGGGCCAAAGTGATGTTTTTGTTTTTTCCCTGTCATCCTGTCTCCTCATGAATCTTTCAGATGTTGTTGGAAAGATCAGAAGCAAAAATGTCAGATGACTAACCACTGCTGTGATATGGTCACTGAGACTATCTGTACATCAGATAACAAAATGCTGATTCTCTGGTGCCTTACATATAATGATTCTTTAGAAACTTCTTACAAAACATTATGCTGCCCAGTTCCTGGTTATGGCAATCCACTTTCTGGCTGATGTTCTATTCACTTTCCTCCTACAGTTCTAGCCCCTAGGAGGCTACCTCCTTTTCTTTGTCAGAGGTCATCTGCTCCTATCACTTGGCATTGACTAGAATCCATCAAGATGACTCAAGCCCAGCCACCTCTGCAGGATTTACATTTGTCCCCCAGGAAGTTTGTGAACTTTTGCCCTTCTAAATGCTAGGACTCTGTGTATCATCGGTGATCTTTTCATCTCATTCAGCCTTTAAGTGTAAATCATATTGACTTCATGACTTTAAACAACAGGAGTTAGTTTCTATACTCTTACTACTATATTACCCACCCTCAAAGCCTAGGGAAAGCACCTAAGGTTTTCTGAGGATTTTTCTTGCATGTTCTTCTCCATCACTCTCTTTGGAAGGAACATCTGAGTTTCTGTAGCTTAGCAAGTATTTGGTGGGGGAGTGAAAGACATGTCTCTTCCATTGGAGACACTCTCATTGCCACAGGGAGTTTCCCTGAAGCCTTCTCTATTGGTGTGAAGAGGGTATCTTGTTTCCTTCCCCTTAGTGATGGGAAGAGAAAACTCACTTTGCTTCCATAAGTTTTATATAGTCTGATGATTATTTTTAAACTTCCCTTAACTTTCCTTAAATTTCTAACTGTATGATTGTTTAGGAAGGACTATATTTGACCTCTTGTAGTCAATAGCTAGACTAGAAGCTGAAGCAGACCTAATAGTAACAGAAGACCTAACAGAAGCAGAGATATTAAAAAGAGGTGGCAAGAATACACAGAAGAACTGTACAAAAAAGATCTTCATGGCCCAGATAACCACAAGGGTGTGATCACTTACCTAGAGCCACACATCCTGGAATGTGAAGTAATGTGGGCCTTAGGAAGCATCACTACGAACAATGCTAGTGGAGGTGATGGAATTCCAGTTGAGCTATTTCAAATCCTGAAAGATGATGCTGTAAAAGTGCTGCACTCATTATGCCAGCAAATTTGGAAACTCAGCAGTGGCCACAGGACTGGGAAAGGTCAGTTTACATTCCAGCCCCAAACAAAGGCAATACCAAAGAATGTTCAAACTACTGCACAATTGCACTCTTCTCACATGCTAGCAAAGTAATGCTCAAAATTCTCCAAGCTAGGTAGGCTTCAACAGTTCATAATCTGTGAACTTCTAGATGTTCAAGCTGGATTTGGAAAAGGCAGAGGAATCAGAGATCGAATTGCCAACATCCCTTCAGTTCAGTTCGGTTCAGTTGCTCAGTCGTGTCCGACTCTTTGCAACCCCATGAATTGCAGCACGCCAGGCCTCCCTGTCCATCACCAACTCCCAGAGTTTACCCAAACTCACATTCATTGAGGTGGCGATGCCATCCAGCCATCTCATCCTCTGTCGTCCCCTTCTCCTCCTGCCCCCAATCCCTCCCAGCATCAGGGTCTTTTCCACTGAGTCAATTCTTCGCATAATGTGGCAAAAGTATTGGAATTTCAGCTTCAGCATCAGTCCTCCCAATGAACACTCAAGACTGATCATCAAAAAAGCAAGAGAATGCCAGAAAAACATCTACTTCTGCTTTATTGACTATGCCTTTGACTGTGTGGATCACAACCAACTGTGAAAAATTCTTAAAGAGATGAGAATACCAGACCACCTTACCTACCTCCTCAGAAATCTGTATGCAGGTCAGGAAGCAAAAGTTAGAACTGGACATGGAACAATGGACTGGTTCCAAATTAAGAAAGGAGTATGTCAAGGCTGTATATGGTCACCCTGCTTATTTAATTTCTATGCATATTACATCATGCAAAATGCCAGGCTGGATGAAGCACAAGCTGGAATCCAGATTGCAGAGAGAAATATCAATAAACACAGATACTCAGTTGACTCTATCCTTATGGCAGAAAAAGAACTAAAGAACCTTTTGATGAAAGTGAAAGAGGAGAGTGAGAAAGCTTGCTTAAAACTCAACATCCAAAAAAAACAAAGATTATGGCATCTGGTCCCATCACTTCATGGCAAATACATGGGGAAACAATGGAAACAGTGACAGGTTTTATTTCTTTGGGCTCCAAAATCACTGCAGATGGTGACTCCAGCCATGAAATTAAAAGACATGTCCTCCTTTGGAAGAAAAGCTATGACCAACCTAGACAGCATATTAAAAAGCAGAGACATTATTTTGCCTACAAAAATCTATCTAGTCAAAGATATGGTTTTTCCAGTAGTCATGTATGGATGTGAGAGCTGGGCTATAAATGAAGCTGAGCACCAAAGAATCGATGCTTTTGAACTGTGGAGTTGGAGAAGACTCTTGAGAGTCCCTTGGACTGCAAGGAGATCAAACCAGTCCATTTTAAAGGCAGTCAGTCCTGAATACTCATTGGAAGGACTGATTCTGAAGCTGAAGCTCTAGTACTTTGGCTACCTGATTCAAAGGGCTGATTGATTAGAAAATTCTGGGAAAGATTGAAGGCAGGAGGAGAAGGGGACAACAAAGGATGAATGGTTGGATGGCATCACCAAGTAGTTGGACATGAGTTTGAGGAAGCTCTGACAGTTTGTGATGGACAGGGAAACTTGACGTGCTGCAGTCCATGGGGTCGCAATGAGTTGGACACAAGTTGACTGAACTGACTTATATCAATAGCATATGGACGTGTCTAGCAATGTCCTTTCAAATATTGCAACACAATGTCTATTCTCAATTTTGAGGTGTAGTAAAATTTTTGAGATGACTAGAGAACACTATTAGAATATTGACGAAGATTTAAAGTAAAGTAGCCTCATTTTCACAAAAATGAAATGAGGACTCACAAAGAAAGAAATGAGGACTTGCCCACATTCCCATGATTTGTGGTCAAGTTTAAAGTAGTACACAGCCCTCCTAATTCTAGTCTATGTCCCCAGCCCTACCATGCACTATTTTACATTCTGAAGGGAATCATTTATGGAAATTCACAGTAATCTTGATTTAAAACAAGGTTCTGACCAAACTGAATAACTTCACAGAATGGAATCGCTTGAGTTTATGAAAAGACCGTTTTTATAATCAGGTCTATTTTGCTGCTATAAAAATAAATCTCAAGGGATGGAATCCAAAACAGATTAAGTTCTTGACAATTTAAGCTCCATAATGAGATTCTAGTGCATTATTTCCCCCCAATTCATTGCATTCATTTGACAATAACAACTGTTTGCTTCTTAAATACAGTATTCCATCATAGTTTGCCATCTTCATACTAATCTCTTTTTTGGTCTTTATTTCTACTGTTGGTTTCTTTCTTCTGTTACATGCATCATCAACATAGCAGACAGAATAGTCTTTCATTTTATCCTCTTTTATCCCTCATGTCCAATAGGTGGAAAGTCTATTGGATGTATCCATATATTGTTTCTAACCTCCAACCTATTCTTTCCATTCTCAGTTCTACCTATAACTATTTATAAATTTCTCATTTGGTAAGCCCTGTCTTTAAACATCCTATGTTATTATTAACGAAAACATGACAAAATAAAATTTTAAATTTGTAACTATTTAAGTAAAATTTTCAGAATCATAGATTTCAGGATTAGAGGGGAAATTGCTATCATCTGATTTAGCAAGCCCTTTGATGCTAAAATTATCTCTACATAATGATCATTTAGCTCATGCTTGGGAAATGACAGACTCTCCTGAGATACAATTTTAAATATCACTGAGCAACACTGACTGCTTAGAATGATCTTTTTAGACAAATTAGTTGTTCTTCTCATTTGAGTACACTTTGATTGGTTTGTCCCACTGAATTTCTTTTTTTTTTTTTTTTCATTTTCTTTCATTTTTTAAAATTTATTTATTTCACTGGTTCCATTTTTTAATCTCATAATGGATATATTTTATTGAAGTGTAGTTGACTTACAATGTTTCAGGTGCACAGCAAGGTGATTTTCAGTTATACAAGCATGCATACATTATTTTTCAGATTATTCTTTTTAGGTTATTACAAGATATTTACTATAGTTCCTGTGCTATATATTTAGAATAAGGGTGAGCTACTTATATACAACAAAGTTTTAGCTATTTTAATATAGTAGTTGTTAGTATTAACCTGAAAAAAAATCTGTATTTTGAGCTGAGATTCTGGCCTATTTGCCATGTGACGATTCTTTCTTGCTATGGGAAATAATAAGCTGATGCATCTTAGCAAGATATTTGGATCCTGAAAATGATACTTATGTATGATATAATAAAGGGGAAAATAGGTTATTTTTTCCAAAGTCTTTGCATCTCATTTTATGCCATGAACGAGTATACTTACTTGTTAGGCAATATACAAAGGCAAGTTATCAATATTCCAAACACAGAAGATAATCTACAATTGAAAGTCATTACTGTTAATCTGGATATAATAGGGGCAGATCAAATCCTAGACTCAAAGTTCAATTACCAAGCAACAAACAAACAAGCAAAATATTTTGCCTGCCTATCCTAAGACATCTGAATATTGGAGTTCTGAATATTTTACTCATTGGTTTACAAAAGTTATTCAGTAATTAATTCAGGGAAGACATTGTAAGAGGGACATCTCCCCTGAATCTAGTAAAAAACTACCTTAAATATTAGCTGAATCTTTTAAATTTACTTCTCACTTCTTTAATCCATTTTATCTTTTCTCTTATATTATGGTTTTTTTCTTCATCACTTTGCTTCCTTCCACTGAACTTATTGTTTATCTAGTTTCCATGATACAATCTAGCCTAGAACTGAACATAATACTACAGCCATTATTAACAAGTAGATCCAAAGTAGATCTAACCTCTCCCTTATTTTAGACACTGTCAATACAGCTGAAGATCACATTAGCTTCTTTTTGGTAAGCATACACCACTGCTGACTTACAAGGAAATACATAAACACTGAATACTTGCGGGTCTAAATCCTTGTTGCTCTTTTCTTTCTTCCAGACTTTTGCAGTAGTAACCTACCTATTCACCCTGGTTAAATTATTTCCCAAGCTCTAAAATCTATTTTCCATAAAGAACCAAGCATGATCTTTCAACATGTTATCATGTTACATCTCTCCTCTGCTTAAAATGTGATCTGATCGTTGCCTATCTATTCTACCCCTTATTATTCTTCTTGTTATATACTCTCTTCCTTTATTTGGGTTTTCTCCCTTCTTCCATACTGGTTCTTCTTCAAACACAGTAAGTCTATTTCATCTTGATGGACTGACACTGCTGCTGAAACACTTTCACTCAGATATTCACCTGGTTTCCTTTTCCATATTTATTATTTTCAAGTGATAGGACAAATAAGAGGTTAATATAAAATAATATTTTATATTATTCATGAAAAGCCTGGCTAAATATTTATCAATTATGTTCATCATTTCAAAAAAACTAGTCCTTGGTTTCATTGATCTTTTCATTGTTTTTCAGTATCTATTTTATTTATTCTTTGATCTTTATTATTTTTTCCTTCTGCTGACTTTGGGTTTTGTGCTTCTTTTTCTAATTCCTTTAGATGATATGTTTATTTCAGACTTTTCTTGTTTCTTGACTTAGGCCTGTACTGCTATAAACTTCTTATTAGAATTGTTTTTTCTGCATCCTGAAGATTCTAGGAGGCTTCCCATGTGGTACAGTGGTAAAGAATCCACCTGCCAATGCAAGGGATGCAAGAGATGGTGGTTGGATTGGGAAGATCCCCTGGAGGAGGAAATGGTAACCCACTCCAACATTTTAGCCTGGGAAATTCCATGGACCCTGGTAGGCTACAGTCCATGGGGCTGCAACGAGTTGGACATGACTGAATACACAACACAACATAAAGATTTTAGAAAGTTGTGTTTCCATTTCCATTGTCTCCATATATTTTCTTATTTCTTCTTTGATGTCTTCATTGACCCATTTTTTTTTTAAGTAATATGTTGCTTAGTCTCCACATGTACTACAAAGCTAAAATAATCAAAACAACATGGTACTGGCTCAAAAATAGACACATAGATCAATGAAATGATATACAGCCCCTGAAATAAATCGACACATTATGGTCAATTAATTGATGACAAGGGAGGGAAGAAGATGCAATGGAGAAAAGATAGACTCTTAAATAGGTGATACTTGGAAAACTGGACAGCTACATGTTAAAAAAATGAGATTAAAATGTTTCTGCACATTATATATAAAAATAGACTCAAAATGGATTAAAGATATAATTGTAACACCTGAAACCATAGAACTCCTAGAAGAGAAAATAGGTAGAAAATTCTCTGACATAAATTGTAGCAATATAGTTTGGATCTGTCTCCTAGGGAAAATTAATAAAAGCAAAAATAAAGCAATGGGACTTAATTAAACTGAAAAGATTTTGCACAGCAAAGGAAACCATCAACAAAACAAAAGGACAAACTACTGAATGAGAGAAAATATTTTCAAGTGATATGAAAAATATGGGGTTAATATCCAAAATACATAAACAGCTCTTATAACTCAATATTGAAAAAATGAAAAAAACTTGATTAAAAATGAGCAGAGGATTTGAAATAATGTTTACCAAAGAATATATAGAGATGGCTAACAGGCACTTGAAAAGATACTCAATGGTACTAATCATCAGGGAGATGCATTTCAAAAGCAAAATGAGAAATCACCTCACTCTTATCAAAATTACAAATATAAATGGGAATGGCAAAGGCATGGGAAAAAGGACACTGCAGGTGGGGATATAAATTGGTACAGTCATTGTGGGAAATAGTATGTGGAATTCCTCAAAATACTAAAAGCAGAACTACCATATGACCCAGCAATTCCACTCCTGGGTATATATTTGAAGAACCAAAAACAGTAAGTTAAAAATATGTATGCACTTCAATGTTCATAGAAGCATCATTTACAGTAGTCAAGACATGGAAACAACGTGTCCATCAAAGAAGATGTGGTATGTGTGTATACACACACAATGGAATCTATACATACATACACACAGTGGAATATCATTCAGCTAAAAAAAAAAAAAAAAGGCATTCTGCCATTTGCAGTAACTTAGATGGATCTAGAGAGAATTATGGGCTTCTCTTGTGGCTCAGCTGGTAAACAATTCACCTGCAATGTGGGAGACCTGGGTTCAATCCATAGGTTGGGAAGATCCCCTGGAAAAGGGAAACACTATCCACTCCAGTATTCTGGCCTGGAGAATTCCAAGGACTGTAGAGTCTTTGGGGTTGCAAAGAGTTGGACACGACTGAGCAACTTTCAGAGAGAATTATGCTAGTGGAATAAGTCAGACAGAGAAAGTCAAATACTGTACTGTATATTATCACTTATTTGTGGAATCAAAACAAATGCAAATGAAAATATATAGCAAATCAGAAATAGATTCACAGATACAGAGAACAAACTAACAGTTACTAGTGGGTAGAGGAAAGGGAAGATGGACAAGATTGGGGCATGGAATTAAGAGAGACAAACTAGTATGTATAAAATAGATAAGCAACAAGGATATATTGTAAAACACAGGGAAACATGGCCATTATGTTAAATGGAGTATACGCTCTAAAAATATGCATTCACTATATTATAAACTTAAACTTTGGCCACCTGATGCGAAGAACTGACTCATTGGAAAAGACCCTGATGCTGGGAAAGATTGAAGGCAGGAGGAGAAGTGGACAACAGAAGATGAGATGGTTGGATGGCATCAATGTCTCAAAGGACATGAGTTTGAGTAACTCCAGGAGTTGGCGATGGACAGGGAGGCCTGGAATGCTGTAGTCCATGGGGTCACAAAGAGTCGGACCTAACTGAGCAACTGAACTGAATTGATCTGAAACTGATATAATATTGTAAATCAATGATACCTCAATAAAAACATATATCCACACATCAGAATGATCAGGTTAGAATCCAAATTCATTCATACCTTTTGGATGTTTCTTAACCAGAAATTAACCAAAAGCAAAGCTTATTCCTCTCTTAACAGAAGAAACAAATCAAACAATTAATTGTTTCCTTTAATTCACTTAAAAATAGGTACCCGTACTTATAGAAAGTATTATGCTAGATTTTATGTATGGAACATCAAATAAAATTTACTGCCTCTGTTTTATAGAGAAGATGGCCTTATAATTTTTATTTAAACATATAAAATCACAATCACAAAATATGCAAGTACTAAAAAGGGAAAGATCATCACTTACAACCAAATTTATCCCAAATCATCACGATCTGGATGGTTCCAACATACTCTAAAACCCAGTCAGTTAAGGTCATGCTGCAACCTAGACACCATCATAAACAGATCATTAGGAATAGTTAAGTTCTCTGAAAATTTTCAGTGTTAAAACAACACTGAAAATTAGAATGGAAAGTATTTGTTTTTCAAATGCTGGATAGAAAAAAAAGCATTGTTTTTGACACTTCTACCAAATAAATATTTCTAAATATAGAAACTGACCAAATTTCAATAAATCTGCAGCTAATTTGATTAGCTATTAAAAATAAGATATTCCCAAGAGGCAAAATAAACATAAGACTATATAGCACTTAACTCTTTTTCATTCTCAACAACTAGTCATGCCTGTTATACTTTCAGAATTTGTATCCTGATAAACCTAAACAATTTATTTAAAATTAAGGAGAACAGAAATTTTTCCTTGCCTTTTTTCTATATCTCGAGTGTGTCCAGCTTGCCTTGATACTCAGTGAATTTAGCTCTCTGTCCATTTTATAGCAGAGAAGGCAATGGCACCCCACTCCAGTACTTTTGCCTGGAAAATCCCATGGACAGAGAAGTCTGGTAGGCTGCAGTCCATGGGGTCGCTAGAGTCGGACACGACTGAGCGACTTCACTTGAACTTTTCACTTTCATGCATTGGAGAAGGAAATGGCAAGCCACTCCAGTGTTCTTGCCTGGAGAATCCCAAGGATGGGGAAGCCTGGTGGGCTGCCGTCTATGGGGTCGATAGAGTCGGACACGACTGAAGTGACTTAGCAGCAGCAGCAGCCATTTTACAGACAGAATTGATCTGTATATGAAACAAAGAGATGCAAAAAAGTAGCTGCATTCTTGTTAACAATTACTCAAATTACTGCACAGGTATAGCTCCCCTGAAGCCCATGCTAACAGGTAAGACAATCTCCATCAAAAATAAACATATTTCAGTGTTGTATTACCATGGTAGAAATTTATCTCTGTGTAAAAAATGATATTGTGAACAACTGTATACATGTCCCTGTGGGTACTTGATACAATACACATTTTTTTTTTTTTTTTTTTTTTTTTTTTTTTAAATTTTATTTTATTTTTAAACTTTACATAACTGTATTAGATTTGCCAAATATCAAATACACATTTTTTTATCATTATTTTAAAATAACAAAGAGAATCAATGTACATGATTAATTTTCTATTAGCAAATATTTATCATTGTTGAAATAATAATGCCAGTCCAGTTTAAGAAGCATTAGGTAATTTTTATGGTACTGTCTAGATTAAAACATACTTTTATGTATATTGCTTTCTCCTTAACCAAAATCCAGTGGAAAAATATTTTTAATATAGTTTATGTAAGATGAATACCATTTAGATGACCTAATAAATTAGTTAATTCTCTGTTTAATCTCAAAAATACTGAGAACATTTATTAATATTTATTCTCATTTCTCGAGGATGCTGAATCTGGCTTTATTTAGTTGATGGTTTAATTTTATATCACCCCAGGAATTACTGACCATTTTAAATAACTTTTAACATTTTCTTTGTCTTTAAGATTAAAATAACAAATAAAATTCTCTAAATTAAGAGACAGTTACCCCTCACCTGCCACCCACCACTGTGCTCACAAGGAGAAATTAAACTGTATTCTGATTAATTACACATCTAATATCACCAGTGCACAGCTGATAAGAGTCAGCTTTTTTTCCTGCACTGAGGTAGGCTCTGTTATCATCATGACTTCCTGGGGGACCAATTCAATGTGCACTGGCACAATTTCAAAATGATCAAAGAGGAGCTATAATCCATTTCTCTTTCTCAACTGCCATAGGCCAGTCAGACTTAATATTATCAGGCACCTGTTTTCAGTAACAGTTTTGTTTTCATATTTCTTTTAAAGTTCTTAGGCAGCACTCGCTGACAGTGACAAAGTTCTGTGCTATTTACCACACTGCCAGTAAGAAGAAGAAGAGTATTTGTATAACCTTATCAATGACAGACATTCTCTGTTCAATAGTGTATCATCCTTGTGGCAGAAAGAACAGACTGTCACCTTCCCAATAAAATGGATTTAACCCAATGGAGGAGAATGGGGTCAAAGTAGAGAGAGAAAAAAAAAAAAGCTTTATTTGAGAGGTCTTTTTTAAATTAATTCATTTTTTATTGAAGGATAATTGCTTTACAGAACCTTTACGTTTCCTGTACAGAGGTCATTTTTTAAAGCAATACAGCTTATATCAAAAGCATCTGAAAGTAATCCAGGGAAAGTAACTAGATGTACTTAGGTAGAAGGAGGTCAGTGCAGCTTTGAGCAACTGGATTTCCCCTTTTGCCTCACCTTCATGTTACCTATCATGTTGAAAGCATTGCTATAGGAGGCAGCTTTCTCATTATTCTCCCACTGGTTATTATATATGTGATGTTGGGCATGTAACAGACTCTCCCTGAGCCTCATTCCTATTGAGAGTGAATGATATCTTACTTGCCCAAGCACAAGGAATTGGACCTTATGATCTCCAAGTTATTTTTAATTTAAATATTTATAAATGTGGTAAGATGAATACAATTTTAAATTTAGAAGAGATATAGATATATTTAGCTTTGATAAATCAAATTATATATTAAGTCTATAACTTTCACAGAAATATATAAATAGACTTGTGATGTTAACAAATATACTCTAGTACTGGGGAGTACAAAAACATTTTTCAAAAATCTTCAAAAGAATGTGTGTTAATGAGTCTAAGAATAGCTGCTTTCAATTAGAATTATTCTAATAATACATATTAAAAAATAAATATTTGTATATGACATGTTTTACATGTACAATCTCCCCTAATCTCAGGGTCCTATCAGACCATTCCATTACATTTCACAGAAAGAAATCTATTTGCGATAAACATCATTGTAATAAATGTCCCCAACTGTTAAACATTTAAAAAGAAATTAAAATAATTACTAGTCACATTTCAAAAGGAATGTAGTGATTATGAAATCCATTGAATAGACTATTCCACATAATAGAGCAGAAAAATTAATCCCTTTAGCTTTTGTTGCTATTGTTTATTTCTTTCAACATGGAGATTTGAATGAAAAGCAATTTACAAAGAACTCTGGAATGTCAGTCAAGTTGCTTGTAAATCCAGAAACTTACTGTCTCCTCCAATCACTATTTCTACACATATTTGGAAGATGGTATATCTTTGAAGAAGCACTTTTAGAGAATACAACGACATGGATTTTGGCACAGTGAGGTTGAAATGTTGATGTTTCTTGTCACATGTATATTCATAACTAGGATTTAGTAATTAGGATTCCTTCCTTGAATGATTTCACACGTTCTTTCCTGAAAAGCTTAAATTTTACTTTACTTAATTAATTTCATACTGATAAAAATAGTTTGACTGATCTTTAAAGCTTTTTTAAGCTCAGCTAATGAGGTTATTAGATCACAGTGCTCGCACTGTGACTGTTTCAGAAATAAAGATACAAAGAAATTCCTTTTTATTTACTGTTGACTAATACAAGATTATTATTATTAAACATTCACACATTAAAACATTCACACATTAAAACATTCACAGATATCAATGAATATGAGGTAGAAATGAAGACTAGGCATGGCTATTTTTACTGTCTTATGCACAACTTAAAACCACTTTATTGAGGTGTTACTGATATATCAGTTCAGTTCAGTTCAGTTGTGTCCGACTCTTTGCAACCCCATGAACTGCAGCACGCCAGGTCCCCTGTCCATCACCAACTCCGGAGTTCACCCAAACTCATGACCCTCGAGTCGGTGATGTTATCCAACTATTTCATCCTCTGTTGTCCCCTTCTCCTTCTGCCTCCAATCCCTCCCAGCATCAGGGTCTATTCAAATGGGTCAACTCTTCGCATGAGGTGGCCAAAGTATTGGAGTTTCAGCCTCAGCATCAGTCCTTCCAATGAACACCCAGGATTGGTCTCCTTTAGGATGGACTGCTTGGATCTCCTTGCAGTCCAAGGGACTCACAAGAGTCTCTTCTAGCACCACAGTTCAAAAGCATCAATTCTTTGGCGCTCAGCTTTATTCACAGTCAGACTCTCATATCCATACATGACCACTGGAAAAACCATAGCCTTGACTAGACAGACCTTTGTTGGCAAAGTAATATCTCTGCTTTTTAATATGCTATCTAGGTTGGTCATAACTTCCCTTCCAAGGAGTAAGTGTCTTTTAATTTCATGGCTGCAGTCACCATCTGCAGTGATTTTGGAGCCCAAAAAATAAAGTCTGACACTGTTTCCACTGTTTCCCCATCTATTTCCCATGAAGTGATGGGACCAGATGCCATGATCTTAGTTTTCTGAATGTTGAGCTTTAAGCCAACTTTTTCACTCTCCTCTTTCATTTTCTTCAAGAGGCTTTTTAGTTCCTCTTCACTTTCTGCCATAAGGGTGGTGTCATATCTCAGGTTATTGATATTTCTCCCGGCAATCTTGATTCCAGCTTGTGCACTTCTAGCCCAGTGTTTCTCATGATGTACTCTGCATATAAGTTAAGTAAGCAGGGTGACAATATACAGCCTTGATGTACTCCTTTTCTTATTTGGAACCAGTCTGTTGTTCCATGTCCAGTTTTAACTGTTGCTTCCTGACCTGCATATAGGTTTCTTAAGAAGCAGGTCAGGTGGTCTGGTATTCCCATCTCTTTCAGAATTTTCCACAGTTTATTGTGATCCACACAGTGAAAGGCTTTGGGATATAAGCTGTAAATATTTAGTGCATACAAATTGATGAGTATGCAATAAGTTAATATGCATGAAATCACCAGCATCTATGCCATAAACATATCTATCACCTCCAAAAGTTTTCTCCTGCCTTCTTTATATTCTATTATTATTGTTTTTAATGTTGGTGTTACTGTTGTTGTCTTTTTGTGGTAAGAGTACTTAAGATCTATCCTCTTAGCAAATTTTTAAAGAATACCACTTATATGAGTAATCTAAAATAGTCAAAGTTATAGAATCAGAGTAGAATGGTAGTAACCAAGAGCTGGAGAGAGTGGGGGAAACAGGAAGTATTGGGCAAAGGGTACAAACTTTCAATTATACAACATGCATACTTCTTAGAGATCTACTATTCAGCATAGTGCCTATAGTTAGTGATACGGTATTGAATATTGTTCATAGTATGCTTTTACAGCTACTGTCTTCAAGAGATCAAATCTAGGTTTCTACCCCATGAATCTGGTCTTGGCCCACATGATTTGGTTCGGTCAATGAGGCATTAGTAACCATGACATAGTGGTTTGAAATATGCTTGCAAATTAGATGGTGTCATATAGTCTAGACCACTGAATGATCAGATGCATAAGCAGGTCATTCACACTGCCTTTCTAGGAACCAATCATCGATAGCATGGCTGAGACCACAAATGACACCATCCAATTCTACTCTTGCAATGCTCTTGGAGACTACAGAAATCAGCTGAACCTGCCCAAACCATAAGAAACATCAAGCTGACTTTCAGAACTGTGAAAAAGAATATTTCTGAAGTTTCTGTGTTGTTGTTGTCATTAAGTTCATAATTTAAGGGTGGTTTGTTATGGAGTTAAACCTGGAGAAGGGCATGACAACCTACTCCAGTATTCTTGTTCGGAGAATTCCATGGACAGAGGAGCCTGGCAGGCTGCAGTCCATAGGGTTGGAAAGAGTCGGACATGACTGAGCGACTAACATTTTCACTTTCAAAGCTAATTAGTGCACTATACAATAAATGCATATTTAATATACTATGTGGATTGAATTCCTGTAACCAGCAGTTCTCTAGTCTTAAAACTGCTGCTGCTAAGTTGCTTCAGTCATGACTCTGTGCGACCCCATAGACGGCAGCCTATCAGGCTCCCCCGTCCCTGGGATTCTCCAGGCAAGAACATTGGAGTGGCTTGCCATTTCCTTCTCCAACATGTGAAAGTGAAAAGCGAAAGGGAAGTCGCTCAGTCGTGTCTGACTCCTAGCGACCCCATGGACTGCAACCCACCAGGTTCCTCTGTCCATGGGATTTTCCAGGCAAGAGTACTGGAGTGGCGTGCCATTGCCTTCTCCGAGTCTTAAAACACACACCCACAAATGTACAGATGTAATTCACTCCTTCCTGAACTTCTCTTTTCCAAGTTATCTGTCATTTTTTCCCTCTTTTTTCTTCCTCAGTTCAGCCTCTCAGAAAACAAAATTAATAGTAATTATCTAATTTTCCTCCTATACAAATCATTTCACAGCTTGTTATTATAAGAAATTATCCCACTACTTTGTTAAAGATAACTTTCATTAGCATTAAAAGGAAATGGTTTTAATGCTAATCTGATGTAACCTTCCTACAGCATTGCCACTGCTGATCATTCCGTCTCTGAATCTGGTCCATTATCATTTTCCTAGCGTGCATATGTGTTCAGTCGCTTCAGTCATGTCTGACTCTCTGCATCCCTATGGACTGTAGCCTGCCAGGCTTCTCTGTCCTTTGGACTCTCCAGGCAGGACTATTGGAGTGGGTTGCCATGACCTCCTCCAGCAGATTTTCTCCACCCAAAGATGGAACCTGTGGTTTTCTGCATTGCAGCAGGATTCTTCACTGTTTAGCCACTGGAAAGCCATCACACTTTAGAGTTTCCTCCAACTCACCCTCCATCCATTTCAACCTACACCTTCTCTTGCCTCTTTAGTGCATACTTCTTAGAATTATTTCCTTGCCTTAGACTCATCGTTATCTATATAACCCTTGGGTGATTATTTTCCTTCCCAGAGCTTCAGTTTCATCCACACTTAACTTTTAGCTCAGTCATCTTTCTTAAAAATCTCCATCTGAGTGTGTCACAGATACTCGAAGCTCAACATGTGCATTACTTAGTTCAGTATTTCCTCACTCTAAACTGTACTCCCTTTTTAATTAGTACCCAAGCAAATGGCAATATCATCTACTCCATAAGCAAATAGAGAACCTTAAATATTTCTTCTAATACAAAAAAATTAATCACTTACCAACTTCTATATATTTTATTGCCCCAAAATTTTGAATCTCTCATCTCCTGTTGATGCCCTTCACTACTGTCTTATTTTGGGTTCTAGTCATATCAATATTTTGTCTAGATGAAACATTTAGAATGCAATTCTTAATCCATTTTTTTCCATAAATTCATAACCAGTTTTCCTGTTTATTAATATCTTATATTAATAGTGTTCATGTGTTACAAATAATAGACTGGTATTGATATTTTATTTTTAACTGAAATACATACTTTATTCAGATCTCCTTGGTTTTTACATATTTTTTTCTTTTGCAAAATCCTATCCAGGCTCACTTATTTATTACACCTCCTTAGCTTTCCTTTCTGTGACAGTTTCTCCAATATTCCTAGTTTTTTATGACTTTGAAAATATTGAGGAGCATAGTCCAAGTGTTTCATAGAATGAAAACATGGGATTTTTATGATATTTTTCATAGTCAGACTAGAGTCACATGCTTTAAGAAGGAAAACCACAGAAAGGAGGTGCCATTCTCATTACATTATATCCAGGGTAAATGCTATTTCTTCTGATACTGGCCTTACTGGGTTGATGTAGTTCTTATCAGTTTTCTCCACTGTAAAGCTACTTTTTTAATCCCCCTTTTCCATTCTGTACATTTTGGAAACAACTCACTATGTGCAGTCCATAGTTAAAGAAGGGCAAGTTACATTCTAGCTCCTTGAGAACATAGCATCTACATAAATTATTGAAATTTACCTACCTGGGAATTTTGTTTATTATTTCAATTATTCAGTCACTTATTTACATCAATATGACAGTTATTGGATATATATATATATATATATATATATATATGGCTATAAATACATAGCTATATATATGCATGGTTATAAATACTTGTGATATGTAACCATTTGTATCTACATTAAGCTAAGCAAGAGTTCATACTGAAGTCTCCCAACTCTAAACCATTATCACTTGGATCATTCTAGCCTTCTTCTCTTGCTCATTGGTGACCTCTCACTTCAACAATGAGACAATTGGCTCCCACCATCCATCATCCATTGACTTAATTGTTCAACTCCATGTATGAGCTTTTAGAGTTGCTAACACAGAGAAATAGCATTCTTAACTAGAGTACAGTCTCAAAAACAGTTTGTTTGAAAGTTATGTAGATCAGTCTCTTTTTTCCCCCTACTCCCCTAAGTAGAGGTTGCTTCATACATTTGGAATGCATTTGTAATAGAATTTTTGTTTATTCTGCATTTCATTCTGAGATCCTCTAACCTCCTAAATTATTATTATTTTTTAATTAATTTATTTTTATTGAAGGATAATTGATTTACAGAATTTTGCTATTTTCTATCAAACCTCAACATGAATCAGCCATAGGTATACATATATCCCCTCCCTTTTGAACCTCCCTCCCATCTCTCTCCCCATCCCACCCCCCTAAGTTGATACAGAACCCCTGTTTGAGTTTCCTGAGCCATACAGTGAATTCCCGTTGGCTATCTATTTTACATATGGTAATGTAAGTTTCCATGTTACTCTTTCCATGCATCTCACCCTCTCCTCCCCTCTCTCCATGTCCATTAGTCTATTCTCTATGTCTGTTTCTCCATTGCTGCCCTATAAATAAATTCTGCAGTACTGTTTTTCTAGATTTCATATATATGTGTTAGAATATAGTATTTTCTTTCTCCTTCTGACTCACTTCACTCGCATAATAGGTTAATCCACCTCATTGGAACTGACTCAAATTCATTCTTTTTTATGGCTGAGCAATATTCCATTGTGTATGACATAAATCAAAGCAAGCTCCTCTATGATCCACCTCCTAGAGTAATGGAAATAAAAACAAAATTAAAGAAGTGGGACCTGATTAAACTTAAAAGCTTTTGCACAGTAAAGGAAACTATAAGCAAGGTGAAAAGACAACCCTCAGGATGGGAGAAAATAATAGCAATTGAAACAACTGACAAAGGATTAATTTTCAAAATAAAACAAGCAGCTCACACAACTCAATACCAGAACAATAAGCAACACAATCAAAAAGTGGGAAGAAGACCTAAACAGACATTTCTCCAAAGAAGACATACAGATGGCTAACAAACACATGAGAAGATGCTCAACATTGCTCATTATTAGAGAAATGCAAATCAAAACTACAATGAGATATTTTTAAAATTATGCACATTAAGGTTTCCTTTGTGTTATACGTACTATTGGTTTTGATACATGTGTGTTATTTTCCCACCATTACAGTATCACACAGAATAGTTTTCCCAAGCTGAAAATGCCTGTGCTTCCTTTACTTATTTAGTGACCCTCTGACCCCAAGCCCTGGAAATCACTGATCTATGCACTCTCTATAGTCTTTCCCTTTCAAAAGATCATATATATAAAAGAAACATACAGTGTGTAACCTATTCAGACTGGTTCCTTTCACTTAGCAATATGCATATAGTATTCATTCATGTATTTGCATGAGTTGACAGGTCATTTATTTTTATTACTGAGTAATATAGCATTATATAAAATTTCTACAGTTTATTAACTTATTGAAGGGCATCTTGGTTATTTCCAGTTTTTGATGATGATTATTAAAGTTTCTGTAAACTTTTTGTGGGTATTTTGTGTGCCATCAATTTTAGAATCAGTTAGGTAAATCTCTGGTAGTTCAATTGCTTTGTTAGAGGTAAAACTATTTAGGTTTGTAAACACTGCCATACTGTCTCCCAAAGTGGCTGTACCATTTTGCCTCCCTATCAGCAATTAACAAAGTTCATGTTTTCTTCATCCTCAAGAGCAACTGGCATTGTTTTTTTCTGGATCTTAGCCATTTTCATATGTATAATGGTATCTTATTATTGTTTCAATTATGAGTATATTTTTAATATAAAGTTGTATATCCCTATGAAAGTTGTCAAATTTTCATTGCTCCAATAGACAGTTTTTAAACCTAAGGTTGTGTAAGAGTTCTATATTTCCTACTTAAACACAGAAAAGATACTCCATGCATTAAAAAATGGATAAAAAGAACAAAGAGAAAACACAATCTGGGTCTTATTTTTTAAATCAGTTTTGTTGGTTCAAATAACATCATCAACATAAAATATGCTTATGACCTTGATAACCTACATTATCTGTAACAATAATCAAGTTACCATGCAAAATAGGTCCTGTAATATGATACTCAAACAGATAACCAGGGGAAAAAAGTAAAGAATAATAATAAAAGAATAATAAATACTGAACATAAATATTGCCAAGTAACAAGAGCATTAATAAGGGCTGTACTTCTAGAATAATTTGTTTAAATAAGAAGGTGAAGGTGAAAGAAAGGTTTTGAAAATAATTATCTTTGATAAGGTATCATTTCAAGTATCTAATCAGTTTTATTCAAACATCAGATGAATTCATGTTTTAAATATAACTAATATATATATATATATGCTTCATATTAAATGCAGATGATTAAAGATCAAATCTCATACAATAATTAGAAATGGCCTTTGTTTTTGACATTTTTGTCTTCATTTATAGTATTTGAATAGCAACTTACCTCCAAGCTCAGCCTCATTTCACTGGAAAGAACAGTACCTAGATTCCCTTATGAGCTGCAAATCTAGCCATCAGGCCATCAGGGACTCCACCTCAGGCTGACAGATTTTGTCTTTCCATGACTAAGATAAAATACCTCCTTTGAAGTGACAGTTTATTGTGGGGGGATAAGTTGGGTCAGTGCATGAAAATAAAACTTTGGAGTTATATTACAATCTATCACTCTTCCTCCATCTGGCATCATCATTTTATTATTTATTAATAAAAACATTGGATACCAGTTAAAATTACAATTTTTGATAAAATAACATATTGCATGGAACATACTAAACTAAAGTAATTATTTGCTGTTTATTTGAAATTCAATCTTTAGCTGAGTATGTTTTATTTAATCTTCTAAATCCACCCCCATTTCTCTCAGTTACTTTATCAGTTCAAGAGGAGAATGGTATTGACAAGGGGAAAGAGAGACCAGATCATCAGAAAAGATAATACTGCACAGAAAGGACCTGATAGGATATAGTATTTAAGGATTCCATATTTTCTGTAAATAACTATAATCATGATGGACCAGGGTGTTCACTTAAACTTTGAATGTCTGAAACCATTCACTTATTTCCCATGTTTTCACAATTGTCTCTACCCATATTTTATAATGATGGTTTAGATTGTAAATTAAAGTCAATAAGATGGGATGGATACTCATTTTACTAACATTTATATGACATTTTTCTACGTATCTTATTATATGTGCAGTGCTAACAGAAGTTTAAGGGTTGCTTTATCTTCTTTTGTTGTAAAGGGTGAATCATGATATAAGTTTAAATGAACACCCAAGGCTGTATTTAATGAAGACCTTTATATTTTTATTTGATACATAAGGCAGGCTTTTTTACCTGAAAGACACCCAGTGACTGACAGAAACAGAATAAGTTTCCAAGAGGAAGCCATCCTTGGTGACTAGGATTCCCTGTGTCCCAGTGTATTTAGCGGCTCTGATGTTTCTTCATTAAAAAATACCCTGTTGAGACAGATGATACTTTTCAAAAACTGAGAAAAGAAAATAAACATACAAAAAGACCAACAAATAGAAACCAAAAAACTCATAATAGAGTGATAAATAACTTTCAGTGCCAAGGTCAGATTAATATATACTTATATATTGACAATAATAATAAAATTTCCATTAAAATGAATGCACAACACAAAAATTTTGGAAAAGTGATAAACCTTCCCTATCACATTTATTTATATTGAATACTCCCTCACAGATAATAAAAACATCAAGTTCTAATGGGGATGATTTTTTCTCACAGGGAATGTATAATAGCTATATTTATTATGTTAGACAAATTACTGGAGTAGAAAAATAGGGTAGAAGAACCAGTTACATTAATATATACTCCTCTACTCTAGAACATAACTAATGATCAGTTAAGCAAGTGATTTTACATATTGTGTCCGTATCTCATCTAAACCTCCACAGGAAATTTTTTTCATTTAATTATTAATGTCAACTGCCTTTGTTTATAACTCCTGTGATTATCTGTACTGTATTATAGTTCCCTCTTTTTGTGAGTTATTTTCTCAGCATCCTTTGCTAGCCAGAACCTAAGGGAAATAGGGATTTTCATGAATATTTAACACTTTCTGTCCAATGCCATTTTTATAACAATAACTAGTATAGCACATTAGTATTTCCTTTATCTGTCCTGAAACACACAATAAGCATGAAACTACAAAATTCCAGCATAAAACATAATACTCAAAAACTTGAAAATGTGCACTAGAAACTCTTATAATAGACAAGCAATGTCTGAGTTTTCAGGTGTCAGTTATCAGTGTCCTTGGCCAAAAGCAACTAAATTGAGAAATAATTGTTCAGTGTGTTGATTTTAAATAACAAGTGCTTCTTTGCAACTGGTTCTTCCCAATAGACTTAGAATTTCAGGTTGTCTCTTTCATTCAGGAAACATCTTAAAAATATAGAAAAGCATTTTTCCCCTAGTTAGGTCAATTCAATATAGACAGACCCAAAGAGGGAAATCTCATTAGTGAGTCTTCTACTCAAATGTTATTTTCATCTCATTTATATTTTAAAATCTAAGCTTTCAAAATCTACTTTAATCACAAGGTGAGGGATCACTAATGGAGAAAAAAGTTAATGAGTTATAAGACTTGCTTCATAGACACCCTCTTCAAAAAGATACTTTTCATTATTTTTTTTTCAAGTAAATATCAGAAATAAATACAGTTTGAAGCACAAAATTACCTTATCACTAATTTTTACAGTTTAAAATATTTTTGTTATTTATACACTGCTTTTCACCAGAAAGCAAAGAAGAAAGTCAGCACTTCACACATAACAGAGACTTAAAGTTGTTGGAATAACAATTATGATTTATGAAACTGCATATTTAAATTAGTGAATTATTAATCCATGACAAAATAGATCTTTACCAAATTGTGAGAGTTCTGAGATATTAATACAGTTTTGCTTAACTTATTTTGATGAGCTCAGTCCACATCTTGCAAACAGGTACTTTCCTTCTCTATAATCTCTTCTGATGTCTTAGGGCTTCCCTTGTGGCTGAGCTGGTAAAGAATCTGCCTGCAATGCAGGAGACCTGGGTTCGATCCCTGGGTTGGGAAGATCCTCTGGAGAAGGAAAAGATAACCCACTCCTGTATTCTGGCCTGGAGAATTCCATGGACTGTATAGTCCATGGGGTTGCAAAGAGTCAGACACGACTGAGCGACTTTCACTCTGATGTCTTATTCCTCATCAAAATGCAAATATTTTCAGAGCATTTATATGCTGTACACTGCAAATGTCAAAGAGAAAATACACATGCATGTATACATGGTCACACACCACCCCCACACATACACAGAAGTTAACCATGGGCTATGAGGCAAATAAGGGCTTCCCTGGTGTCTCAGTGCTAAAGAATCTACCAGCTAATGCAGGTTTGATCTCTGGCAGGAAGATACCCTGGAGAAGGAAATCACAATGCACTCCAGTATTCTTGCCTGGAGAATCCCATGGACAGAGAAGCCTAGTGGACTGCAGTCATTGGAGCTGCAAAGAATTGAACATGACTTAGCAACTGAACAACAACATGAGGCCAATAAGCAGGGCAATGCAAGTGTAGCATGGATGCAGAGCCATCAAAAGAGAAATACATTGGTAAGGATGGCAGGAGCTGGGAATAGTGCAGAAGTGTACAACACAAATTCAAGAAGATATTGAGCTTAGACACATGTCTTACTTTTGCACGGGACAGAAATGAGCACACGGATGAATAAATCAGTATCAGACAGTGATTGACACTGTGAGAAAATCAACAGAGTGAAGGGACAGAAAGAGGGCAGACGATAGAGGTTATTGTTGTAAGGGTTCATGGAAGGCAGTTCTGATAGATGACATTTAGGTTCAGTTTTCATTTTCAACATGGCATTATAGAAAAATCCTTATATTCCAGGCACATTTTTAAGTTCTCAAATAAGAACAGTGAATTTTATAACTAAAATAATATATTTTATGTTAGAATTTCTTCAAAGAGAAAAATATCCTGTGTTTGTGTGTGTGGCTATGTGTGTGTATTCATTTTCAAACATCAGTGTTTCGTCTTTGGGGCTTAAATGCAAAAAATAATAGTTCTTCAAAAGCTGTTCTTTTTTAAGATGCCTGACAGTCTCTTTTTGCTTGCTTGCTTTCTTCTCACTCTGTCTCTAAAGTAAAATAAAAAGTAAATGAAATAATCTGAAATAAGTTTGTATATGCTTCTCTGGAAATCACATTTATACCATGTCTTTAATAAAATACTTGTATCAAGATAATAAAATAACGTAAATAAGCAGACATACATTAAGGGCCTACTACATGACAAGTTAAATTATAATCAGTTAATAAATGTTACTAAAGCATATTAGGATATATATTTTAGAAATACCTTAATGGAAACTGACAGTTGTACATTAAATTGTTATTTATCGAGATTGAAGAGTCATAAATAATAAGTTACATATGAGTATTTGGATATTTTCTTTTAAACAAATTTTTAAATATGTTATTTCAATGTTTATTATACATACCTATTTTCACTTGTGATATTAAAATAAAATGTATGAAATGACATGTTCCTTTGCATCTTTCCCTAATTTAATGCAAATATTTGCAGGTGAAGTAAAAATAAGTAGATCATTGTATTAGTATTAGGTCATAAATTATAAATCATACATGCATTGTGCAGTTGAATGCATAGGCAAGTATTTAAAAACATCACACTTTAATTGGAGTCTGAAATAGGATTGCTAAACATATGTTATATAAAAATAAATCAAGTGACAGTATGCTGCCACATGAAGGCAAGCTAGCTTTTCTTCTTATAGACACATATAGGAAATTGCCTAGTTAATGGCCTGTGTATGTGAGTGTGCATAAAGAGAGGAAGATACTGAGAGAGAGATTTTTATCAATGTCTACCAATCTCTCTCCTTTACAGCAGAGGTTTCCTTCAGTTTGACCTCTGACTGGTTATTCACACAGCAGTCAGAATTATATTTTCAAACATAAATCAAGCTACATAATTCCCCTGTTTCAGTGGTTTATTCTTAAAATAAAATCCAAATTCCTCATATAGCATTCAAGGTCAAATCCAAGTTGGCCTCTGCCTAACTTTCTGATTTCACCTTTGGGCATCCTAGATTCCTACCAGGCTGACTTTCTTGCTGCTCCTCATTTATGCCTTGTCCCCATAGTTTCCTTTGCCTGGACACCTCCACCATCAGTTCTTTCCAGACTGTAGAGCTTTAAGTCAGTGAAGACTCTGGTTCTCAGGTCTTTCTTGATCCCCTTAAAATAGCCAGCCCTTGCTTCCTGTCAGCCCTGTCACTGGCTTTCTTTACATTGCCCCTACTTTATTTTTCTTCTTACCAATCATTAATGCTTAAAGTTATTGTATTTATTTATTTACTTTTAAATTATCTTTTTCTCCGACCGGAATGTGATATCAATGAAAGCAAGACTTTTTTTTCTCATTCATCTTTTAAACCCAGCATCCAGAAGAGAATCTGTTTGGTTTTAGTAGATACTCAGTTACAGTTTTGAATAATAATTATTGAATAAATTGGAATCTCTACTGAGTAAATAATTTGGCACAAGCTTATACAAGTAGAAAAATTATTATCCTTTAAATGTCCATAATACTGACAACAGCTACCATGTATGAAACCATATGTATGAGGTATCATATCATGGACTTTACCTACACAGCCTCTATTAATTAACTTGACAGTACTTATTGATCAAGATAACTTGCCCAAGATCATACAAGTAGTAAAAGTCAGAACTGCGGTTGACTCTCAAGCTACATCATCTTTTACAGAATTCCCCAGTTATTTCTACAAAAGTCTCAAGAAACCCTCTTATCTGACACAACTGGGATGGTATTAAGTTAGTAAAAATATCATGTAAAATCTTACACACACACATTAAATTTTGTCATTTAACTATTTAGCCCTATATCCTTTGGCCTATCTTATTATATAGGAATGAGATTTTTGTTTCTGTTTTTCAATATTCTTGTGAAAAAATTATTTATTTTATCTGAACATTATATAAGTCCTTTTCAATAGAAGTCTTCTCTGTAATGCACCATATATAATTTTTAAATTTATTTAGAGTGGTATAGGATATGTGAAGTTATCTAATGATATCATCCTTGAGGTTTCATTTTATACAGTTATCTCACACATAACTATTTTATAGTATGTCCTAGGTCACTCATTTTATTGTTTCTCCAAGACTATTGGCTTTTGTTTTGTTTTGTGTTTTATCCTTTTTGTTTTTTTGAATGCTCTCACTCTTGGTTCACTCATATGTCATTGATTTGCATATGTTTCTTTGAATTATCTGATTAGATCAACATCTACAACCTCTACAAACAGATAACACAAAATGAACCTTTCTAAGTATACCACTTGCATAGTGGCAGTGAGTAAACTAGAGGTGTGTTTACTTAACCATCAGCTTCTAAAGAGCTACAAATTATTTTCATTTAAAGGGACAATAAAAGTTTTTAGTTACTTAGCAAGTTAGAACAACAGAAATTGAGTAAGGTTCTGTTCCAATTAGCATTTGACAGGCTGGGTGTAAATTTTAGTGAAAAGAGTAAGATGATCAACTATCTTTTTTTTCTGTGTAACTTATTCTCCACCTCAACAATGATTCTTGCTAAGGCTGAAGCTAGTGGCACTTTTGCTGGAAGATAACCTTTAACAGTTGAGTAAGGCCAGGGACTCATAGAAAAGAATCATGAAAAACAAACAAACAAACAAAACTTTATGGGAAGTTGTATTCTAGATGTCCTTGAATTTTTCTAGCCCAAGGCACCTGCACGAAACAATAGAGAATAAAATGCAGCAGAAGACCTAGCAAGAAAAAATAAAAAGATGTGTGTTGGTCTTGTTATGTTTGCTATCATGTATCTCTTGAGGACCAAGCAGCAAAGTCAGGAGATGGATACCCAGAATTCTCACTTCAAAAATAATCAGAGTGAATTATGACATTGTGAATCACAAAAACTATAAATTACATTTTGTATCCTAGACAAAGTGGTAGGGGTTGTAGATGGAAGACTGAGCTCATAGTGTTTACATATATTGGTGGTATTATATTTTAATGGTTTTCTGTATGTAGCTAATCACAATTCTGGTCTATTTTTCTCATCTAAGAATTTCTTTTGATCCCAACAGATTCTAGAGATCTGTTGATCTGCCTGTGGAAAAGTGTACAGGAAAGTTTTAAGAAGAGTCAGCACTAGTTTTCTGAGATTTCAAGCCAACTTTTAATTTTATTTTTATTTAAAACACAAGGGTAGAGAAATATATGACTCAACAGTAATTAATACAACATAGTATACTTAATGGAGACAGGGACCAGAAAAAAAAAATGATAATCACACTAGGAATTCGGTGTCAGAAATACTTTGTAATTCCTGTTGCCTGGTGATTGGTATAAGGAAAGGATGGAGATGGAACTGTGGCTAATTGAATCTGATCCCAGCTTCCATGAAAATTCTGACAAGTCTTAAGTTAGGATCAAAACAGAAGATTTCCCTTCAGTAATTTTGGAAGTAGTGAGGTGTTAGTTGTTCAGTCGTGTCTGACTCTGCAACCCCATGGACTGCAACCAGCCAGGCTCCTCTGTCCATGGAGTTCTCCAGGCAAGACTACTGGAGTGGGTAGCCTTTCCCTTCTCCAGGGGAATCTTACTAACCCAGGGATCAAACCCACGTCTCCCACATTGCAGGCAAATTCTTTACCATCTGAGCCATAACCTTTAAAAAATAATGTAAAATAGATTATAAAATATTTTAAGTGCTTCAAATGAACTAGTTTAAAAGGAATAACTTATTAAAGATCAAAACTAACTAAAAATAGCAAGTTAAAAAATGAAGCTAACTTTCACTGTGAGACTATTCATCAAATTTCACTGAACATTAGGTTGATGTTCACAACTTCTCTGGGAGAATGGGACCAAACTCAAAGCTTAGGGCCCACATAAGATGGGTCTTCAAATAGGAAACTCCTTGTATCTAGGATTTTGTCCATGAAATTCTCTAGGAAAAGAGTACTGGAGTGCGTAGTCATTCCCTTCTCCAGGGGATCTTCCCAATGCAGTGATCAAACCCAGGTCTTCTGCATTGCAGACAGATTCTTTACTGTCTGAGCCATCAGGGAAGCCCTCAAGATTATAGTGAAGGTGAATGAGAAATATCCCTCCAGAGGGATACTCTATCTAGGAATAGTAAAGGAAAAAAATCAGTCTTAAACCATGAGACTGAATGGAAAGGAAAAAAAAAATTCTTGGTGAAAAATTAATAATCAATATTCATAACATATACAGGCAAACAAATCACAGTAAATGAGAATCAAATGAAGCAATAAAGGTCAGAATCTGACCTACAAAGAAATGACATTTGACTTTTCTGGCACAAATTAAATGTATTTGATCTGTTTTTAAATATACAGGCATAGAGATGAAGAAATTATTTAGAATGCAGCCAGGAAAGGCAAATTAATGGAAAATTAAGATAAGAAGGTAAAGAGAATGAAGTATATTGTAATAAATATAAATTTATATTTCCAGATAAATAAATTAATAAATTTATATTTATCTATTTATTTATATAAATAAATTTATATTTCCAGTTATTTTTATTTCCAAATAAATTTCCAGAAAGGGAAAAATAATAGGATGAAGCAATATGGGAATAAACAGATACTTGCTAAAAATTTCCAGAACTGATGAAATTTATCAATTTTAAAGTTTATAAGAGTAGGGGAAAAAAGCAAGAAGAATTAAGACCTAGACAAATCGTAGTGAAAATGCTGAACACTCAACACAAAAAAAGAGCCAGCGATTAAAAGAAGCCTTCATAATAAAAGTAGGAAAATCAGACTAACAGTTGAGTCAACCACAGTAGCAATGGAATCTAAAAAAATTAGAATAACGTGTCAGTAAGAAGGAGCTGTCAATCTGAATGTCTTCATTGGAAAAATGTATATTTGAGTCATCTGCCCATTTTTTAAAAATTGAGTTGTTTTGCTTGTTTGTTTTTATGGTATTGAATTGAATGAGTTATTTATATATTTTGGATGGTGGTGGTACTTTAGTTGCTCAGTAGTGTCTGACTCTTTTGTGACCCCAAGACCTGTAACCTGTAAGGCTGCTCTGATCATAAGATTTCCCAGGCACCAATACTGGAGTGGGTTGTCATTTCCTTCTCTAGGGGATCTTCCCATACCAGGTGTGGAACCTGTGTCTCCTGCACTGCAGGCAGATTCTTTATTGCTGACCAACCAGGGAAGACCCCTACACTTTGGATATTAACATTTTTATAGACCTGTTGTTTGCAAATATCTTATCCCATTCAGTAGGTAATTTTTTCATTTTGTTGAGTTTCCTTCACTGTGCAAAAGCTTTTTAGTTTGATGCAGTCCCATTTGTTTATTTTTGCATTGTTGTCCTTGATTTAGGACACAGGTCAAAAACTCTTGCTGAAATCAATGTCAAAAATCATATTGCTTACGTTTTCTTCTAGGAGCTTTACGATGTCAGGTTTTACATTTAAGTCTTTAATCCATTTTGAGTTAGACATTTTTCCAAAGAACATATATACAGGTGACCAACAGGCATGTGAAAATATATCCAACATTGCTAATCATCAGGAAAATTTAAATCAAAACCACAATGATATATAGCTTCACATCTGTCAGTGAGGCTATTATTAAAAAGACAACAAATAGCAAACAACGATAAGGAAAAAAAGGAAATACTTGTGCCCTGTTAGTGGGACTGCAAGCTGATATAATCACTGTGGAAAACATTATGGCAATTTCTCAAAAAATTAAAAACAACTACTATAATATCCAGAAATTCCACTTCTGGATGTTTATTTGAAGAAAACAAAAACACTAATTTGAAGAGACATATGTGCCCCCTATGATTACTGAAGCATTCTTAACAACAGTAAAGATATGAAAACAATCTAAGTGCCTATAAATAGATGAATAGATAAACAAGATGTGATATATATGTATATGTGTGTGTGTGCAGAGTTTCCCAGGTGGTGCTTCTGATAAAGAACCTGCCTGCCAGTGCAGGAACATAAAAGACGTGAGTTCCATCCTTGGTTTGGGAAGATGCCCTGGAGGAGGAAATGGCAATCCATTTCAGTGTTCTTACCTGGAGAGTCTTGTGAACAGAGGAGCCTGGTGGGCTACAATCCATAGGGTTTGCAAATAACTGGATCTGACTTAAGCAACTTGGGATCATATGTATGTGTACATATGTTTATACATATATGTATATATACATATATGTATGTGTACATATACAAATATATACAAGATTTCTCAGGTGGCTGCTGCTGCTGCTAAGTCGCTTCAGTCGTGTCCGACCCTGTGCGACCCCATAGACGGCAGCCCACCAGGCTCCGCCATCCCTGGGATTTTCCAGGCAAGAATACTGGAGTGGGTTGCCATTTCCTTCTCTAATGCATGAAAGTGAAAAGTAAAAGTGAAGTTGCTCAGTCGTGCTGGACTCTTAGCAACCCCATAGACTGCAGCCTACCAGGCTCCTCCATCCATGGGATTTTCCAGGCAAGAGTACTGGAGTGGGGTGCCATTCCCAGGTGGCACTAGTGGTAAAAACCTGCCTGCCAATGTTGGAGATGTAAGAGACACAAGTTCAATCCCTGGGTTGGGAAGATCCCCTGGAGGAGGGCATGGCAATCTACTCTAGTATTTTTGCCTGGAAAATCCTAGGAAGAGAGGAGTCTGGCAGGCTACAGTCCACAGGGTCGCAGATTTAGACACGACCGAAGTAGCTTAACATACACACACACACACACACACACACACATACACACACACTGGTAAATCTAGACAGTACGACTGAGAAGTTATGTGTGGTCCGAGAAGGTCTTTCTGAGAAGGTGACACCCAGGATTTGAACTGAATGGCATAGGATTTGGTTAAGAGTGTTCTAAAAAAAAAAAAAATCCAAAAACAGAACTATATATAGTTTTATATATAACTCTGATTATATATATATATATATAACTCTGGTTAAAACAGAAATCTTGTAATTTGCAGCAACACAGATGGATTTAGAGGATATCATGCTAAGTGAAAGAAGTCAGAGAAAAAAAATGCCATATAACCCCACTTAAATATGGAATCTAAACAAGCAAAACAAAAAAAAAATGATACCGACTCATAGATACAGATGATGTGTGGCAAAACCAATACAGTATTGTAAAGTGATTAACCTCCAATTAAAATTAAAAAAAAAAAGAAAACAGTTGCCAGAGGTGGGGTAGGTGAGTGAGATAGGTAGACGTGATTGAGAGGTACACACTTCCATATGTACAATAAATAAATGATTGAGATATACAGCACAAGCAATACTGTTGATAACACTACTAACTCTGTATGGGAACAGATTGTTGAAAGACATTGAAGTATTCATTTTGTAATGCATGCAAATGTTAAATCACTATGTAGTTCACCTGAAACTAACATAAAATTGTATGTTGATTATATTTCAATAAAAAAGAAATAATGGTCAATTTGTAATTCTAAACAGTGAGACTGTCTTGAAGAACATGAATTAAATAAAGTTCTTTGTACTCAACAAAAATCTAAGAGGTCAATTATATCTTAATAAAGCTGAGGGAGAAACTGAATTTTTCAAAATAAATCTTTACCAAGAAAAATAAAAAGTGATATTCATCAGATAGAGGGAAAAATAATTGCAGAGGGAAGCTCCAAAATATATAAAAGGAACATAACAGAAGTTAACTCATATAATATTTACTATGTTCCAGGAACTATTCTAAGTGCTTTACTTTGGAAGTTGATTCAATACATAGACCTCTATGAGATAAATCTAGTATTCTCATTTTAAGGACAATATATGTGAGGTATAAAAAGGTTAAGTAAATTTTCTAATATTAAAACAGCTATAGCATAAACTTGAGATTTATATATAGATAGTCTGAGTATAGAGTCCATGATTTTAAATACATTAGTATAGTGTGCCTGAAAAAATATTGAGTGTAAAAATATGATGTGAGAGAAAATTTAAGAAAAGTTTGGCTTATATGTGTCTTGGAAATGACTTTTTGGATATGACACCTAAAACACAAGCAACAAAATGAAAAACAGACAAGTTGGCCTACTTCAAACTAAAAACCTCTGTACAGCAAAAGAAGCCTTCAACAAAGTGAAAATATTTCCCATTTTTCTTTACAGAATGGGAAAAAATTATAAATATGTGTTTGATGAGAGGTTTTATTAACCTCTCATATATAGTTTGGATATTCCAAAATATATTCAAAACTCATGTAAAAATAAATCAATTACAAAATATGCAATTAAAAAATGAAATGAGCCCAGGGTTTGAGGAAACATTTTTCCAGAGAAGATATATGAAAGGCTAACATCTATTCCTTATTGCCAAATTCAGACTTAAATTGAAGAAAGTGAGGAAAACAACTAGACCATCCAGGTATGACCTAAATCAAATCCCTTGTGATTATACAGTGGAAGTGAGAAGTAGATCCAAGGGACTAGATCATAGTTTATCAGGCACTAGATAGAGTGCCTGATGAACTATGGACAGAGGTTCTTGACATTGTACAGGAGACAGGGATCAAGACCATCCCTAAGAAAAAGAAATGCAATAAAGGAAAATGGCAGTCTGAGGAGGCCTTGGGAATAGCTGTGAAAAGAAGAGACGTGAAAAGCCAAGGGGAAAAGGAAAGATACAAACATCTGAATGCAGAGTTCCAAATAATAGCAAGGAGAGATAAGAAAGCCTTCCTCAGCGATCAAAGCAAAGAAATAGAGGAAAACAACAGAATGGGAAAGACTAGAGATCTCTTCAAGAAATTAGAGATACCAAGGGAACATTTCATGCAAGATGAACTCAATAAAGGACAGAAATGGTATGGACCAAATGAAGCAGAAGAATTAAGAGGTTAAGAAATTAACAGAAGCAGAAGATATTAAGAAAAGGTGCCATGAATACACAACACAGAAGAATCGTACAAAAAAGTTCTTCACAACCCAGATAATCATGATGGTGTGATCACTCACCTAGAGCCAGACATCCTTCAATGTGAAGTCAAGTCGGCGTTAGGAAGCATCGCTACTGTAAATGATGGAATTCTAGTTGAGCTATTTCAAATCCTAAAAGATGAGGCTGTGAAAGTACTACATTCAATATGCCAGCAAATTTTGAAAACTCAGCAGTGGCCACAGGACTGGAAAAGTCCAGTTTCATTCCAATCCCAAAGAAAGGCAATGCCAAAGAATGTTCACACTACCGCACAATTGCACTCATTTCATACGCTAGTAAAGTAATGCTCAAAATTCTCCAAGCCAGGCTTCAGCAATACGTGAACCATGAACTTCCTGATGTTCAAGCTGGTTTTAGAAAAGGTAGAGGAACCAGAGATCAAATTGCCAAAATCTGCTGGATCATGGAAAAAGCAAGAGAGTTCCAGAAAAACATCTATTTCTGCTTTATTGACTATGCCAAAGCCTTTGACTGTGTGGATCACAATAAACTAGAAAATTCTGAAAGAGATGGGAATCCCGGACCACCTGACCTTCCTCTTGAGAAACCTGTAGGCAGATCAGGAAACAACAGTTAGAACTGGACATGGAACAACAGACTGGTTCCAAATAGGAAAAGGAGTATGTCAAGGCTGTGTATTGTCACCCTGCTTTTTTAACTTATATGCAGAGTACCTCATGAGAAACTGTGGGCTGGAAGAAGCACAAGCTGGAATCAAGATTACTGGCAGAAATATCAATAATCTCAGATATGCAGATGAAACTACCTTATGGCAAAAAGTCAAGAAGAACTAAACAGCCTCTTGATGAAAGTGAAAGAAGAGAGTGAAAAATTTGGCTTAAATCTCAACATTCAGAAAACTAAGATCATGGCATCTGGTTCCATCACATCATGGGAAATAGATGGGGAAACAGTGGAAACAGTGTCAGACTTTATTTTTGGGGGGCTCCAATATCACTGCAGATGGTGACTGCAGCCCTGAAATTAAAAGACGCTTACTCCTTGGAAGGAAAGTTATGACCAACCTAGATAGCATATTAAAAAGCAGACACATTACTTTGCCAACAAAGGTCCGTTAGTGAAGGCTATGGTTTTTCCAGTGGTCATGTGTGGATGTGAGAGTTGGACTATAAAGAAAGCTGAATGCTGAAGAATTGATGCTTTTGAACTGTGGTGTTGGAGAAGACTCTTGGGAGTCCCTTGGACTGCAAGGAGATCCATCCAGTCCATCCTAAAGGAGATCAGTCCTGGGTGTTCATTGGAAGGACTGATGCTGAGGCTGAAACTCCAATACTTTGGCCACATGATGCGAAGAGCTGACTCATTTGCTAAGACCCTGATGCTGGGAAAGATTGAGAGCAGTTAGAGAAGGGGACAACATAGGATGAGATGGCTGGATTGCATCACCAACTCAATGGACATGAGTTTGGATAAACTCCGGGAGTTGCTGATGCACAGGGAGGCCTGACATACTGTGGTTCATGGGGTCATTAAGAGTTGGACACAACTGAGAGAATGAACTGAACTGAACATCTACACAAGAAGAAGGACAACATCACTGGTCATTCAATTCAGTTCAGTCGCTCAGTCGTGTCTGATTCTTTGCGACCCCATGAATCACAGCACACCAGGTCTCCCTGTCCATCACAAACTCCTGGAGTTCACTCAGACTCACGTCCACCCAGTCAGTGATGCCATTCAGCCATCTCATCCTCTGTCATCCCCTTCTCCTCTTGCCCCCAATCCCTCTCACCATCAGAGTCTTTTCCAATGAGTCAACACTTTGCATGAGGTGGCCAAAGTACTGGAGTTTCAGCTTTAGCATCATTCCTTCCAAAGAAATCCAAGGGCTGATCTCCTTCAGAATGGACTGGTTGGATCTCCTTGCAGTCCAAGGGACTCTCAAGAGTCTTCTCCAACACCACAGTTCAAACACATCAATTCTTCGGCACTCAGCCTTCTTCACAGCCCAACTCTCATATCCATACATGACTACAGGAAAAACCATAGCCTTGACTAGATGAACCTTTGCTGGCAAAGTAAAGTCTCTGCTTTTGAATATGCTATCTAGGTTGGTCATAACTTTCCTTCCAAGGAGTAAGCGTCTTTTAATTTCATGGCTGCAGTCACCATCTGCAGTGATTTTGGAGCCCAGAAAAATAAAGTCTGACACTGTTTCCACTGTTTCCCCATCTATTTCCCATGATGTGATGGGACCAGATGCCATGATCTTCGTTTTCTGAATGTTGAGCTTTAAGCCAACTTTTTCACTCTACACTTTCACTTGCATCGAGACTTTTCAGTTCCTCTTCACTTTCTGCCATAAGGGTGGTGTCATCTGCATATCTGAGGTTATTGATATTTCTCCCAGCAATCTTGATTCCAGCTTGTGTTTCTTCCAGTCCAGCATTTCTCATCTTATATGTAGATGTACTCTGCATATAAGTTAAATAAGCAGGGTGACAATATACAGCCTTCACATACTCCTTTTCCTATTTGGAACCAGTCTGTTGTTCCATGTCCAGTTCTAACTGTTGCTTCTTGACCTGCATACAGATTTCTCAAGAGGCAGATCAGATGGTCTGGTATTCCCATCTCTTTCAGAACTTTTCACAGTTTATTGTGATCCACACAGTCAAAGGCTTTGGCATAGTCAATAAAGCAGAAATAGATGTTTTTCTGGAACTCTCTTGCTTTTTCCATGATCCAGTGGGTGTTGGCAATTTGATCTCTGGTTCCTCTGCCTTTTCTAAAACCAGCTTGAACATCAGGAAGTTCATGGTTCACGAATTGCTGAAGCCTGGCTTGGAGAATTTTGAGCATTACTTTACTAGCATGTGAGATGAGTGCAATTGTGTGGTAGTTTGAGCATTATTTGGCATTGCCTTTCTTTGGGATTGGAATGAAAACTGACCTTTTCCAGTCCTGTGGCCACTGCTGAGTTTTCAAAATTTGCCGGCATATTGAGTGCAGCACTTTCACAGCCTCATCTTTTAGGATTTGAAATAGCTCAACTGGAGTTCCATCACCTCCCCTAGCTTTGTTCATAGTGATCTTTCTAAGGCCCACTGGATTTCACATTCCAGGATGTCTGGCACTAGATGAGTTATCACACCATCGTGATTATCTGGGTTGTGAAGATTTTTTTTGTATAGTTCTTCTGTTTATTCTTGCCACCTGTTCTTAATATCTTATACAATGGAAGTGAGAAATAGATTTAAGGGCCTAGATCTGATAGATAGAGTGCCTGATGAACTATGAAATGAGGTTCGTGACACTGTGCAGGAGACAGGGATCAAGACCATCCCCATGGAAAAGAAATGCAAAAAAGCAAAATGGCTGTCTGGGGAAGCCTTACAAATAGCTGTGAAAAGAAGAGAAGTGAAAAGCAAAGGAGAAAATGAAAGATATAAGCATCTGAATGCAGAGTTCCAAAGAATAGCAAGAAGAGATAAGAAAGCCTTCCTCAGTGATCAATGCAAAGAAACAGAGGAAAACAACAGAATGGGTAAGACTAGTGATCTCTTCAAGAAAATTAGAGATACCAAGCGAACACTAGTCATTAGGGAAATGCAAATTGAAACCACAGTGAAATATCACTCCATACCTATTAAAATATCCATCATTAAAGACAAATAACAAATGCTGGCATGGATGTGGCCAAAGGAAATCATGTGCACTGTTGATAGGACTGTAAGTTTGCATAGCCATTATGGAGAAGAGTAGGAGGATCATAAAAACATTGAAAATAGAACTACTACATAATCCACTTCAGAGACATAGACAAGGAAAACAAAACACTAATTTAAAAAGCTACTGCACCCCCATGTTCATTGCAGCATCATTTACAATAGGAAAGACATTGAAACAACCTAGATATCCAATGATAAATGAATGGATAAATAAATTGTTTTATACACACACACACACACACACACACACACAGACATATGCTGCTGCTGTTGCTGCTGCTAAGTCACTTCAGTCGTGTCTGACTCTGTGCGACCCCATAGACGGCAGCCCACCAGGCTCCCCGTCCCTGGGATTCTCCAGGCAAGAACACTGGAGCGGGTTGCCATTTCCTTCTCCAATGCACGAAAGTGAAAAGTGAAAATGAAGTTGCTCAGTTGTGTCCGTCTCTTAGCGACCCTATGGACTGCAGCCCACCAGGCTCCTCCATCCATGGGATTTTCCAGGCAAGAGTACTGGAGTGGAGTGCCATTGCCTTCTCTGTTATATACATATACATATACATATACATAATTTTATGTATGTTGCTCAGACACGACTGAGCTACTGAACTGAACTGAACTAATTGTTTAGTCTAACATTTGAGATTTTTAAGTTTCACTCAAAGTGCACATCTTGTCATATCATCTACTGCTCCACCTCATTTAGGAGCCCAGCTAATGAAAATAATTTTTCATTCACAAGTCCTATTTGTACTGTGTATCTTCCAAAAAAATTTTGCTCACACGTTCCTTGGCATAAAATGCCTCATTTAAAATTAGCTAGGAAGGGATAAAAGACATTATTAAATGGCTTAATTGAGGCCATGAAAGTCTTAATTTAAAAATGTATTTGGAGTATGAGGAAACAGTGATATGGTTAAAATGGCTGTAGGGAGGGAGAGGTAGGGATTCAAATCAGTGAGTTACATAGGGCCAGATTGCAAAGTACTCATAGGTTTGAGAAGTTAGTTTGAAATGTAATAAAAAATCATAATAAATATAAACTATTTCTAACACACACTCAGTTCTGAAGTTCTCACTTTCCAATAATATCTAATTCTGCCATACAAAGTACACATGGACAAATGACACTCTGTACAAACTGGAAAACAAACATGAAAAAGTGATGGCACTTGCGTAATATCTCTATAATTTAATGTCAGCCTTGGGAATTAGCACTCCTGTCTTTTGATTCCTGGTACAGACAGCTACATTTATTTGCAAGTTTCATTTTCCATTTTCTACTGACGAGCAAATGTATTTTAAATTCACAGTTGCTGGAAAGTTTAAGAGAACACGTTCACACATATTTTAGGAGAAGTTCTTGTAAAAATGAATGGAATTACTTGTGACTTAAAATCTGATTTCTTGCAATAACAGGACCTCAGTGAAAGGCTAAATGTAATGATGGAAAAGGAGACCTGAGTTACTGCAGCCCGTCCTGGAAAACAAACAGTGAGAGCTCTTGTTCAGGGTTCCACATGGGACAGTAGGTGAACTAAATTCTGTGTAAAAGAGTTTTAAATGCATAATTTTAGGTGTATATATTCTTCCGACCAAACGGTGGGAGGTGACAAATGTTTAAGAAGAGTTAATTTGATTTCTGACTAAATAAAAGAGACCTCTGACGGAGTTGTGATGGCTTGATAGGTAGCACAGTGTAGATACTGTGGAAGCCCAAAGGGTTTAGAGTTCTAAAGGTTTCCTTTATGTAACTATATGGTATGAATACAATTTTAGAGTCACTGTCTCTAGCAAGATAGATGGAGCCATTATTTATCTTGGTATTTAATTTTCTTCTAATGTATTTAAATATGAAAACAATAATCTTTTGAAGACATTTAAAATAAGCATCATTGTGCTCACTTAATCTTGGTTAAATTAAGTTTTTAATGATTTACTTAAAATTGAACCTGTATCTTCTCAGAAACTTGCACTTTGAATCGTTATCATCATCTGGCAGTTGATACCACAGGGCTAAACTGCATTTAAACAATGCTTTGTTACAGGCACATGGTTAAAATGGGAATTGTAGATAATTCCAAGGAAACGTTTGAAACAGGTAATACCAATCCCCACAGGAATCATATACAACTTTGTTCTTCATTTCCATATTAAATCCTTTCCTCTGAAATATTTAAATCCTCAAAAGACAAGTAAAACAGGGCTGATAAAAGATTAAAAAAAAAAAAAAAAAAGGAAACCAAAGAAAGAAACAAACAAAAACTTGGAAACATATCCCATGTAATGTGCATGCATGCTCAGTCGCTCAGTTGTATTAGACTCTGCAACCACACCATGCTCCTCTGTCCATGGAAATCTTGAGGCAACAATGCTGGAGGGGGTTGCCATTTCCTATTCAAGGGGATCTCCTTGACCCCAGGATCAACCCTGCATCTACTGTGTCTCCTGCATTGGCAGGAATATTCTTTACCACTGAGCCACCTGGGAAGCCCCCCATACAATGTACAATTTGTTATAAAATATTAGGTAGCTCCTAGGTGAAATTTTACTTGCCATACGTCAAAAGTTGTAAGTGTAGCTTTCTATGTTGTTGACCAGGAACTTACAAAGAAACAGTGAGTTTAAAAAAGAGCAACTACAGGGATGTACAGAGAGATCTTTTCAAGAAAAATTGGAGATATCAAGGAAATATTTCATGCAAAGATGGGCTCAATAAACAACAGAAATGGAATGGACATAAGAGAAGCAGAAGATATAAAGAAGAGGTGGCAAGAATACACAGAAGCACTGTACAAAAACGTCTTAATGATACAGAGTAACCACGATGGTGTGCTCACTCACCTAAAGCCAGACATCCTGGTGTATGAAGTCAAGTGGGCCTTAGGAAGAATTACTATGAACACAGTTAGTCAAAGTGATGGAATTCCAGCAGAACTATTTCAAATCATAAAAAATGATGCTGAGAAAGTGCTGCACTCAAATGCAAGCAAATCTGGAAAGGTCAGCAGTGGTTACATAACTGGAAAAGGTCAGTTTTCATTCCAATCTCAAAGAAGGCAATGGCAAATAATGTTCAAACTACTGCACAATTGCACACATTTCACATGCTAGCAAGTTAATGCTCAAAACTCTTCAAGTTAGGTGTCAACCGTATGTAAACAGAGAACTTCCAAATGTTCAAGCTAAATTTAGAAAAGGCAGAAGAACTGGATCATAGAAAAAGCAAGAGAATTTCAGAAAAAAAAAACAAACCCATATGCTTCTGCTTTATTGAGCATGCAAAAGCCTTCACCTGCATAAATCAAAAAAATTGTGGAAAAATTTCAAAGAGATGTGAGTATCAAACCACTTTACCTGCCTCCTGAGAAACTTATATGCAGATCAAGAAGAAATAGTTAGATCCAGACCTGGAACAACAGACTGATTCAAAACTGGCAAAGAAGAGCGTCAAGGCTGTGTATTGTCACCCTACATATTTAACTTCTATTCAGAGTACATCATGTGAAATGCCAGGCTGGATGAATCCCAAGCTGGAATCAATATTGCCAGGAGAAATATCATCAACTTCAGATATGCAGATGACACCACCCTAATGGCAGAAAGTAAAGAAGAACTAAAGAACCTCTTGATGAAGGTGAAAGAGGAAAGTGAAAAAGCTACGTTAAAACTCAACATTCAAGAACCTAAGATCATTGTATCCAGTCCTAACACTTCATGGCAAATTGAGGAGGAAAAATTAGAAACAGTGTCAGATTTTGGGGTCCAAAATCACTGTGGATGGTGACTGCAGACACAAAATTAAAAGACACTTGCTCCTTGAAACAAAAGCTATGGCAAACCTAGACTGTGGATTAGAAAGTTGAGACATCACTTGGCAAACAAAGGTCCATATAATCAAAGCTTTGGTTTTTCCAGTAGTCATGTATGGATGTAAGATTTGGACTATAAAGAAGGCTAAGCACCCAGTAATTGACACTTTTGAAGTGTGGTGTTGGAGTAGACTCTTGAGAGTCCCTTGGGCAGCAAGGATATCAAACCAGTCCATTCTGAAGGAAATCAACTCTGAATATTCATTGGAAGGACTCATACTGAAGCTCAAGCTCCAATACATTGGCCACCTGCTGGGAAGAGCCAACTCATTGGAAAAAACCCTGATGCTGGGAAAGATTGAGCACAGGAAGAGAAGGGGACGACAGAGGATGAGATGGTTGGATGGCATCACCGACTCAACGGACATGAGTTTGAGCAACCTCTAGGAGATGGTGAAGGACAGAGAAGCCTGGTGTGCTGCAGTTCATCAGGTTGCAAAGAGTCAGACATGTCTTAGGGACTGAACAACAACAATAAGGAAGTGCAGTGGGTTTTATATATCAAAAGCTTTAATCAGATTGATTATTACTGATTTTTTCCCCCACATGGTAACTACTGAAAAGGGACATAATCAAGTCCATAGGGATGAAGAAGGAAAGTGAAGAAACCTAAATTTTGGGAAAGCCATGCCCCTGCCTCTCTCCACCTCAATGTACTCAGTCATGAGCGCTTGCTTTTCTAGACTCTCAAGGCCTAGTTACCTGATTTCATGAAGGTGTTTGAAGTCTCATAGCAAAATATCTAAAACCTCCAAGTGGCCATTATAGCTTCCTCACATTGTTTCCCTCAATCAGATGACTTTGAGAATTTTTAGTTTTCAATTTTTTCAACATTTACTTCAGATCAGATCAGATTAGATCAGTCGCTCAGTCGTGTCCGACTCTTTGTGACTCCATGAATCGCAGCATGCCAGGTCTCCCTGTCCATCACCAATTCCCGGAGTAAACTGAGACTCATGTCTATTAAGTCAGTGATGCCATCCAGCCATCTCATCCTCTGTCATCCCCTTCTCCTCCTGCCCCCAATCCCTCTCAGCATCAGAGTCTTTTCCAATGAGTCAACACTTTGCATGAGGTGGCCAAAGTACTGGAGTTTCAGCTTTAGCATCATTCCTTCCAAAGAAATCCCAGGGCTGATCTCCTTCAGAATGGACTGGTTGGATCTCCTTGCAGTCCAAGGGACTCTCAAGAGTCTTCTCCAACACCACAGTTCAAAGGCATCAATTCTTTGGCGCTCAGCCTTTTTCACAGTCCAACTCTCACATCCATACATGACCATAGGTAAAACCATAGCCTTGACTAGACAGACCTTTGTTGACAAAGTAATATCTCTGCTTTTGAATATGCTATCTAGGTTGGTCATAACTTTCCTTCCAAGGAGTAAGCGTCTTTTAATTTCATGGCTGCAGGCACCATCTGCAGTGATTTTGGAGCCCAGAAAAATAAAGTCTGACACTGTTTCCACTGTTTTCCCATGTATTTCCCATGAAGTGATGGGACCAGATGCCATGATCTTCGTTTTCTGAATGTTGAGCTTTAAGCCAACTTTTTCACTCTCCACTTTCACTTTCATCAAAAGGCTTTTTAGTTCCTCTTCACTTTCTGCTATAAGGGTGGTGTCATCTGCATATCTGAGGTTATTGATATTTCTCCCAGCAATCTTGATTCCAGCTTGTGTTTCTTCGAGTCCAGCGTTTCTCATGATGTACTCTGCATATAAGTTAAATAAGCAGGGTGACAATATACAGCCTTCACATACTCCTTTTCCGATTTGGAACCAGTCTGTTGTTCCATGTCCTGTTCTGACTGTTGCTTCCTGACCTGCATACAAATTTCTCAAGAGGCAGATCAGATGGTCTGGTATTCCCATCTCTTTCAGAATTTTCCAGTTTATTGTGAACCACACAGTCAAAGGCTTTGGCATAGTCAATAAAGCAGAAATAGATGTGTTTCTGGAACTCTCTTGCTTTTTCCATGATGCAGCAGATGTTGGCAATTTGATCTCTTGTTCCTCTGCCTTTTCTAAAACCAGCTTGAACATCAGGAAGTTCACGGTTCACATATTGCTGAAGCCTGGCTTGGAGAATTTTGAGCATTACTTTACTAGCATGTGAGATGAGTGCAATTGTTTGGTAGTTTGAGCATTATTTGGCATTGCCTTTCTTTGGGATTGGAATGCAAACTGACCTTTTCCAGTCCTGTGGCCACTGTTGAGTTTTCCAAATTTGCTGGCATATTGAGTGCAGCACTTTCAACGCATTATCTTTCAGGATTTGGAATAGCTCAACTGGAATTCCATCACCTCCACTAGCTTTGTTCACAGTAGTGCTTTGTAAGGCCCACTTGCCTTCACATTCCAGGATGTCTGGCTCTAGGTCAGTGATCACACCATTGTGATTATCTGGGTTGTGAAGATCTTTTTTGTGCAGTTCTTCTGTGTATTCTTGCCATCTCTTCTTAATATTTTCTGCTTCTGTTAGGTCCATACCATTTTCCCCAGGTCAGTAGGTGCCCAATATGCTACTGGAGATCAGTGGAGAAATAACTCCAGGAAGAATGAAGGCATGGAGCCAAAGCAAAAAGAATACCCAGCTGTGGATGTGACTGGTGATAGAAGCAAGGTCCAATGCTTAAAGAGCAATATTGCATAGGAACCTCGAATGTCAGGCTCATGAATCAAGGCAAATGGAAGTGGTCAAACAAGAGATGGCAAGAGTAAATGTCAACATTCTAGGAATCAGCGAACTCAAATGGACTGGAATGGGTGAATTTAACTCAGATGACCATTATATCTACTACTGCGGGTAGGAATCCCTCAGCAGAAATGGAGTACCCATCATGGTCAACAAAAGAGTCTGAAATGCAGTACTTGGATGCAATCTCAAAAACGACAGAATGATCTCTGTTCGTTTCCAAGGCAAACCATTCAATATCACAGTAATCCAAGTCTATGCCCCAACCAGTAATGCTGAAGAACCTGAAGTTGAACGGTTCTATGAAGACCTACAGATCTTTTAGAACTAACACCCAAAAAAGATGTACTTTTCATTATAGGGGACTGGAATGCAAAAGTAGGAAGTCAAGAAACACCTGGAGTAACAGGCAAATTTGGCCTTGGAATACGGAATGAAGGAGGGCAAAGACTAATAGAATTTTGCCAAGAAAATGCACTGGTCATAACAAACACCCACTTCAACAACACAAAAGGAGACTCTACACATGGACATTACCAGATGGTCAACACCAAAATCAGATTGATTATGTTCTCTGCAGCCAAAGATGGAGAAGCTCTATACAGTCAGCAAAAACAAGACCAGGAGCTGACTGTGGCTCAGACCACGAACTCCTTTTTGCCAAATTCAGACTTTAATTGAAGAAAGTAGGGAAAACCACTAGGCCATTCAGGTATGACCTAAATCAAATCCCTTATGATTATACAGTGGAAGTGAGAAATAGATTTAAGGGCCTAGATCTGATAGATAGAGTGCCTGATGAACTATGGAATGAGGTTCATGACATTGTACTGGAGACAGGGATCAAGACCATCCCCATGGAAAAGAAATGCAAAAAAGCAAAATGGCTCTCTGGCGTGGCCTTACAAATAGCTGGGAAAAGAAGAGAAGCGAAAAGCAAAGGAGAAAAGGAAAGATATAAACATCTGAATGCAGAGTTCCAAAGAATAGCAAGAAGAGATAAGAAAGCCTTCCTTAGCAATCAATGCAAAGAAATAGAGGAAAACAACAGAATGGGAAAGACTAGAGATCTCTTCAAGAAAATCAGAGATAACAAAGGAACATTTACTTCAGAATCAAACATTTACTACAGTTCACAGAGCTCCAAACATAAGTAAGTTATCAAAGACAAAAATGTACTTTAATCCATCCTACTCCTCATTACCAGATAATTCAGGGGAGAATTTATACAAGTGTCTAGAACTTGCCAGGACTATGATGTTCAGAGACTGTGTATCATAGCCTTAGCGGACAGGGGTCCCAAGGGACTGCTTCAGTTTTCGGCAGGTGAGTAAAAATAGATTATCATGGTCTGATACCTGAGAGAATTGGAATGGTAACCTTTTTGTAGAGTTACATTGGAGGCTTAGTTTGTATTCAAAATATTTATAGCTATTCTAGGATGGTCTGAATCCCTAAAAATTATTAAATTTATATATTTTCAAGACTCAAGTGTAGTAATAATTTTCCATCTTTTTACATTTTAACAAGCCAACAAGATACTATTTTATTGTTTGGGGAAGATTTTCTTGAGTTTTCATATCAGTGAACTAAAGAACTTAGGGAAAAGTAAGCAGATTGATTCATTTCATAATCTAAAGTAAGTAGCAACAGATTTTTATACACTACCTATTCTGAAATAATTATAGATTCACAAGTAGATGTAAAAAAAAAAATGTACAGGAAGGTCCTGAGTCCTGTGCAGCTTTTACCTCTCTTCCCCTGTTGTAAATTGTTAGCATCTTGCATAGCTATAGAACTCTAAAAACCACAAATGGTATTGGTACAGTCTAGAGAGTTTACTCAAATTTCAATACATTGCATGCTCTCATCTGTGGAGTGTGTGTGTTCTTCTATACAACTTTATCACATGTGAAGTATCACGTAGGGTTTCCCAGGTGGTTCAGGGGTAAAACTGCCTGCCAATGCAGGAGACATAGGTTTAATGCCTTATGGGGAAATTCCCCTGGAGAAGGAAATGGCAACCCATTCCAGTACTCTTGCTGGGAAATCCCATGGACAGAGGAGCCTGGTGGGCTGCAGCCCAAGGGGTCACAAAAGAGTCAGACACAACTTAGTGACTAAACAACAATGACAGGTATCATGTAACTACCACCCCAATCAAGTGCAGAACTGCTCCATCACCAGAAGGCATCATTACGCTACGCTTTTTAGCCTCCTCTAATATTTTATAATATTTTAAGTCTAATTCCCAGAAGCTGCTAATCTGTTTTCCATCTCAATAATTACATTATTTCAAGTGTTATATAAATAGAATCATTGGGCAGGAAACTATTTGAGATTGATTTTTTACTAAGCACACTTCCCTCTAGTGGTTTGTCTAAGTTGTTGCATGTATTCCTCTGCAATGCTGAACTGCAATTTATGGTGTGGATGTATCATAATTGGCTTACCTATTCATCCACTGAAAAATATCTGGGTTGTTCCCAGTTTGGGATATTGTAAATGAAACCAGTATTGACATATTTGTAAAGGTTTTCTTTTTTAATTAATTATTTATTTTACTTTACAGTATTGAATTGGTTTTGCCATACATTGACTTGAATCCACCCCAGGTGTACATGTGTTCCCCATCCTGAACACCCTCCTCCTACCTCCCTCCCCATCCCGTCCATCTGGGTCATCCCAGTGCACCAGCCCCCAGCACCCTGTATCATGCATATAACCTGGACTCGCGATTCATTTCACATGTGATAATTTACATGTTTCAATGTAAAGGTTTTTAAGTATGCATGTCTTTTTAATTTCTTTGGAATAAGTGAGCAAGACTGCAACTGCTGGGTCATCTGTTAAATCCACTTTCAATTAAAAAAAATACCAAAATATTTTTTTTCAGAATGGTCATACATTTTGTATTCTCATCAGAAATACTGAGTGATCAATTTCTCTGTATTCTAACCAAGTTTTGGTTTTAATTATTATTATCTTTAATTTTAGCCATTCCAATTGATATATGACAGTGAAAGTGTTTGTCACTCAGCCATGTCTGACTCTTTGCAACCCCATGGACTGTAGCACTCTAGGCTCCTCTGTCCATGACATTCTCCAGGTAAGAATACTAGAATGGGGATCCATTCACTTCTCGAGGGTATCATCCCAACCCAGGCATCGAACCTGGGTCTTCTGCATTGCAGGCATTTTCTTTACCATCTGAGTCACCAGGGAAGCCCCAGTTGATGTACAGTATTAATAATAACTCATACTGGCTTTATTTTCCACTTCTTTAATGGTCAATGATTTTGAAAACTTTTTTATATCCTTAATTTCCATTTATATATGTTCTTCATTGTAATGCCTGTGGTATTGCTTACTCTTTTTTTATCTAGGGTGTTTATATTTTCATTATTGAACTTTAAAAGTTCTTTATAAATGCTATATACAGGCCTTTAATCAGATATGTGGTTTACTTTACAAATATTTCTCCCAGTCTGTAGCTTGTCTTTTCATCCTCTTAACATGGTCTTTTTTTAATATAAATTTATTTATTTTAATTGGATGTTAATTACTTTACAATATTGTATTGGTTTTGCCATACATCAACACGAATCCACCACAGATATACACCTGTTCACCATCCTGAACCCTCCTCCCTCCTCGCTCCCAGTACCTTCCCTCTGGGTCATCCCAGTGTACCAGTCCCAAGGAACCAGTATCATGCATCGAACTTGGACTGGTGATTCATTTCATATATGATATTGTACATGTTTCAATGCCATTCTCCCAAATCTTCCCACCCTCTCCCTTTCCCATAGAGTCCAAAAAAATGTTCTATACATCTGTGTCTCTTTTGCTGTCCCGCATACAGGGTTATCATTACCATCTTTCTAAATTCCATATATATGCATTAGTATACTGTATTGGTGTTTTTCTTTCTGGCTTACTTCACTCTGTACAATAGGCTCCAGTTTCATCCACCTCATTAGAACTGATTCAAATGTATTATTTTTAATGGCTGAGTAATATTCCATTGTGTATATGTACCACAGCTTTCTTATCCATTCATCTGCTGATGGACATCTAGGTTGCTTCCATGTCCTGGCTATTATAAACAGTGCTGCGATGAACATTGGGGTACACGTGTCTCTTTCAATTCTGATTTCCTCAGTGTGTATGCCCAGCAGTGGGATTGCTGGGTCATAAGGCAGTTCTACCTCCAGTTTTTAAAGGAATCTCCACACTATTCTCCGTAGTGGCTGTACTAGTTTGCATTCCCATCAACAGTGTAAGAGGATTCCCTTTTCTTCACACCGTCTCCAGCATTTATTGCTTGTAGACTTTTGGATCGCAGCCATTCTGACTGGCGTGAAATGGTACCTCATTGTGGTTTTGATTTGCATTTCTCTGATAATGAGTGATGTTGAGCATCTTTTCATGTGTTTGTTAGCCATCTGTATGTCTTCTTTGGAGAAATGTCTATTTAGTTCTTTGGCCCATTTTTTGATTGGGTCATTTATTTTTCTGGAATTGAGCTGTAGGAGTTGCTTGTATATTTTTGAGATAAGTTGTTTGTCAGTTGCTTTATTTGCTATTATTTTCTCCCATTCTGAAGGCTGTCTTTTCACCTTGCTTTTAGTTTCCTTTGTTGTGCAGAAGCTTTTAAGTTTAATTAGGTCCTATTCGTTTATTTATTTTTTTCATTTCCAGTATTCTGAGAGGTGGGTCATAGAGGATCCTGCTGTGATTTATGTTGGAGAATGTTTTGCCTATGTTCTCCTCTAGGAGTTTTATAGTTTCTGGTCTTACATTTAGATCTTTAATCCATTTTGAGTTTATTTTTGTGTATGGTGTTAGAAAGTGTTCTAGTTTCATTCTTTTACAAGTGGTTGACCAGTTTTCCCAGCACCACTTGTTAAAGATATTGTCTTTAATCCTTTGTATACTCTTGCCTCTTTTGTCAAAGATAAGGTGCCCATAGGTGCGTGGATTTATCTCTGGGCTTTCTATCATGGATCAGAAGAATCAATATAGTGAAAATGAGTATATTACCCAAAGCAATCTATAGAATCAATGCAATCCTTATCAAGATACCAACGGTATTTTTTACAGAGCTAGAACAAATAATTTCACAATTTGTATGGAAATACAACAAACCTCGAATAGCGAAAGCAAACTTGAGAAAGAAGAATGGAACTGGAGGAATCAACCCGCCTGATTTCAGGCTCTACTACAAAGCCACAGTCATCAAGACAGTATGGTACTGGCACAAAGAGAGAAATATAGATCAATGGAACAAAATAGAAAGCCCAGAGATAAATTAACATGGTCTTTTATAGACCAAAGCCATATTGATGAGGTCCAATTTATCTATGGTTCCTTTTATGAATTATGCTTTTGGAGTCAAGTCTAAAGACTGTTCACCTAGTCCTAAGTCCAAAAAGATATAAAATTGTTCTAGCACCATTTGTCAAAATAAAGTTACTCTTCTCTATTAAGTTCTTTTGCACTGTTTGTAAAAATAAGCCTGGCATATTTTTGTGGGTTTATTTCTATATTCTGTTTCTTTTCCCCTGACCTATGTGTCTGTCCTTTGTCCCACTGCCTTGATTGGTGTATCTTCATATTAAGGCTAAAATAAGGAAGGGTGATTATTTTCACCTTATTCTTTTTCAAAGTTGTTTTAGCTATTCTGCTTCTATGACTTTCCATATAAATCTTGAAGCAAATTTTCTATATCTACAAGAAACTTATGCACAGTTTGTGATAGGAATTATGTTACACTCATAGAGTTGCAGATATTTGGCATTTGTACTATGTTGATTCTTCCTGTCAATGAACAAGCTATGTGTCTCCTGTTATTATATCCCCTTGGATTTTCTTCATCACATTTGATAATTTTCAGCATATGTATCATGACATGTTTTACTGGATTTATGACTATTTTTTTATTAATATCTACTGATTACTTTCGTAATCAGGAGAATCAAGCTCTTATAATCTCTCTCTTCTTCTTTCTGTTGTATGTATATATATCTTCTGTTTCTCTGAAGACCGCAATTAATACAATAGTCCACAAATAGTGTGTGCACACTAAGTTGCTTCAGTCACATCTGACTCTTTGCGACCCTGTAGACTGTGGCCTGGCAGTCTCCTCCATCCATGAGACGCTCCAGGCAAGAGTACTGGAGTGGGCTGCCACTCCAGCCCTCCTCCAGCCACAAACAGTATATTTTCTTATATTTATTATAGTATGGTATTCACTATAAATATATTGTGAGGAGTAAATGTATATTCATTGGTAAGCTAATTGATCTGTGCCCTTTTCACTTTTCTCTGCTCACACAAACTCTGGTTCTTAAAGAGAAATATCTAAAATGCATTATCCCTCAAAGTTAGATGAGATATGTGTTTAATGAGTCCAAGTTTCTTGATATTATCCATGTATTTGCAACACATTCTGATACTTAAAAAATTAAGCTATTGACATTTCCCATCTCCACAAGCAGATCATAATTTCAGTATTTTCTTAGCACAACACCAACATTATCTGCTGCAATGATTCTATATTGTATAAATAGCATATTTAATTAATATGTTTAAATATACATCTTTTAATAGCTCTTGCTATCAAAACATGCTGATTCAGGATATTTTGGAAATGTTAAAAAATCAGAATTATACTCATTTATTTTGTATAGTATCTACTAGAGCAACTCTGAATAAATAAATATTCCTTATATATGTTCATTGTATACTGATATTTTTAGGCTGTTATGACTGGCTCATACATTTTTTAAATGCTCCTAGACTCTGAGAAATATTTACATTTCCATATGAAGAATGTAAATCTAGCAAATTTAAAGCACAATTGAATTTGATATTAGAAGTGCAAACAGATGTAATGTTCACCATAACCATTCACCAGGAAGACCTCCTTGACAGATATCTTAAGTATTTTGCAGAAGTATATTATCAAAATAGAAGGTACAATAAATACGTGACCATGTAAAATAATTAGTTCAGTTCAGTCTCTCAGTCATGTCTGACATTGCAACCCCATGAATCGCAGCATGCCAGGCCTCCCTGTCCATCACCAACTCCCAGAGTTCACTCAAACTCACATCCATCGAGTTGGTGATGCCATCCAGCCATCTCATCCTCTGTCGTCCCCTTTTCCTCCTGCCTCCAATCCATCCCAGCATCAGAATCTTTTCCAATGAGTCAACTCTTTGCATGAGGTGGCCAAAGTACTGGAGTTTCAGCTTAGCATCATTCCTTCCAAGGAACACCCAGGGCTGATCTCCTTTAGAAATGGACTGGTTGGATCTCCTTGGAGTCCAAGGGACTTTCAGGAGTCTTCTCCAACACCACAGTTCAAAAGCATCAATTCTTCAGCGCTCAGCTTTCTTCACAGTCCAACTCTCACATCCATACATGATCACTAGAAAAACATAGCCTTGACTAGATGGACCTTTGTTGGCAAAGTAATGTCTCTGCTTTTGAATATGCTATCTAGGTTGGTCATAACTTTTCTTCCAAGGAGTAAATGTCTTTTAATTTCATGGCTGCAGTCACCATCTGCAGTGATTTTGGAGCCCCCAAAAATAAAGTCTGATATTGTTTCCACAGTTTCCCCATCTATTTCCCATGAAGTGATGGGACCAATAATTAGCCTCCAATAAAATAAATAAATTTAAATAAAAAAAAAGTGACCACTGTAAATTGTCCACTGTAAATCAGGCAGTAACCTATATACCAGACACACTGTATACAACTATTGGAGAATACATTTTTACTGTTCTTTTGGTATGGCTCAATTGCAGGATTTACTTTATTTCCAAGGTTTAATAACTATCTATTTCAACTTTTGAATGCTGAGAAATAAAGTTCTGTTGAGTCAGGCTGAGGTTGTAATAGCACAGGAAAGCCAACCAGTTAAAGTCTACAGCCAGTTAAAGTTTAGTGTTAGGGAAATTTCAGATTGAAATAATTATGTTCCTGGAATTTAGAACATAGATTTCAAGTCCTGGAAAAGTTTAAACAGACGTGACCAAATAAAGCATGTCAGGCATGTCACACATGAGGCCACCAACTGCAAAGGGAGATATAGTGGCCTTTATGTGGCAATCCTGGATATGCTACTCTGAACTCCATTCAAGGAAGAATTTTCTGTTCAACTTCAGAGCAGTTAGCTGATAGCATCTAGGAGTCAGTACTTTCAAAATCTTCCTCAATGTTTTAGTTCCTTCTCATGATTAAAATTCCTTTAGATCTCCTTAGTCTGATGACTTTTTCTTTACCCTTCAAGTCTTGTATCTTTCAAAAATGATTCTTTGACTTGCACATTAATCTAGGACTTCTGCCGTGTTTTTTTTGCCCTGTTTGTATCCCAGTTTTCACATATAACAGTCTGACAACTGTGAGTTTGTATCCTAACCTAAACTTGTGGTATAACCTAACTTGAAGGTATAAGACATATCTTGCCAGGCACGCAGAAAAGGGCTTGCCATAATTAAACATTCATACAAATGACCATATTTATTTATCATCAAATTGTCAACAAAGCAAACGATAACAGAAATCCTAGTGTAAAATCTGTACTGTATAAACTCTTTCCTCTCTTTAGTTGTCACTGTTTAGTCACTAAGTAGTGTTCAAATCTTTTGCAACTCCATGGACTGGTGCCTGCCAGGCTCCTCTGTCCATGGAATTTCCCAGGTAAGAATACTGGAGCAGGTTGCCATTTCCTTCTCAAGGGAAATCTTCCTGACCCATATTGAACCTGTGTCTCCTGCATTGGCAGGCAGATTCTTTACTGCTCAGCCACCTTGGCAATCAATGTTATTTAATCATCATTAGTTCTAGGATATTTCTCTGTACTATTCTTATTCCTTTATTCGCCAAATACAGAAGTTTCTTACTCCACAGATGTCCATGTAACTTGTTTCTCCTAATATCCAGCAAAGCAGGCTAGCTTAGTCAAGGACAAAGCATGCTGAGAAGAGTACTTGTGGCACACACAGGCGTACTTTTTCCAGATAAATTGTGAGAATGAAGAATCTATAACCAAGGCAATTCTCCAGCTTTGAATACACTCTGTATTATCACTTCAACACTTTCACAAAAGAAAGAGCATCTAAGATTTAAGATATATTATGAAAATGGGAATCCTGGAGTCTAACTAGAGCCATCCCTCAGTACTCAGAACCTGCATAGATATCAAAATCTGTGAATACTCAAGTCCCACAGTCTGCTATCTATATCCGTGGTTCTGTGTCTGCAGATTCAACCAGTTCCAGATTATGTAGTACTGTAGTTTTATTGATAATAAGAAAATAATCCACATATAAGTGAACTCACACAGCTCAAACTCGTGTGGGTCACACATCAACAGTAATAAATCTATAAGCCTATTTAGTGATTAGAGGCGGAGAAGGCAATGGCACCCCACTCCAGTACTCTTGCCTGGAAAAATCTCATGGACGGAGCTGCCTGGAAGGCTTTAGTCCATGGGGTCGCTGAGGGTCGGACACGACTGAGAACCTTCACTTTCACTTTTCACTTTTCACTTTCATGCATTGGAGAGGGAAATGGCAACCCACTCCAGTGTTCTTGCCTGGAGAATCCCAGGGACGGGGGAGCCTGGTGGGCTGCCGACTATGGGGTCACACAGAGTCGGACACAACTGAAATGACTTAGCAGCAGCAGCAGTGTTAGACGGGCTTCCCAGGTGGTGCTAGAGGTAAAGAATATACTGCCTGCCAGTATAGGAGACACAGTGGACAGGGTTTCAATCCCTGGGTCAGGAAGATTCCCTAAAGTAGGAAATGCCAACTCACACCAGTATTTTTGCCTGGAGAATGCCATGGACAGAGGAGTCTGGCAGGCTTAGTCCATGGGGCTGCGAAGAGCTGGACATGACTAAGGGACTGAACACACACAATGATTTGAATGCTGAGGCGATTTGTGACAAAAATGATAGAAATATATGGTGGAAAAAAAAACCATTTTATGTTGAGCACATTTCCTATAAAATTTTTAGCAACTTTTAATACTTTCCCTTAACTGGTTATAGCATGAGAGATATTTGTAATATTATGGGAAAAAATGAAATTTTCAGACAACATACATGAGTTTAAATCTCAGCTAGATATCTAGTTAGTTGTGTGACATTGTTCAAAACTTTAATCACTCTAGAATTTAACTTCTGTAAATGGATGATAGTAACTGGTAAAGATATTGCATACATATTTAAAATATATAGATGAAATAATGAAAGAAGACAGTAATATGCTGCTGCTACTGCTGCTGCTGCTGCGTCGCTTCAGTCGTGTCCGACTCTGTGCGACCCCATAGACGGTGGCCCACCAGGCTGCCCTGTCCCTGGGATTCTCCAGGCAAGAACACTGGAGTGGGTTGCCATTTCCTTCTCCAATGCATGAAAAGGAAAAGTGAAAGTGAAGTCGCTCAGTCGTGTCCAACTCTTCCCGACCCCATGATCTGCAGCCTACCAGGCTCCTCCGTCCATGGGATTTTCCAGGCAAGAGTACTGGAGTGGGGTGCCATTGCCTTCTCCAAGACAGTAATATAATAAGCATTTAATAAGCATTAATTGATCCTAATCTAGCTTTTTCAATTTAAGTTTTAGGTGTAAACAATATTTAGAGAATATTTAGACTAACAGCTCAAAACAAAACAAAACAAAACAATTGGATACAACTGTCATTTGAGCCACAAGGGAGAAAATAAAAACACTTGGTCTAGATTTCAAATGCAATGTTTCTATTTAATATAAATTTGAAATCTTGGAATATTGTCCTTTTAATTTTACCAAATGATGTTTAACAGAAAATTATATCATAAAGAGTATCATAGTAACATTTACATTTTAACTGGCAACATAAGATTGTTTCACTTTGCAATGAACTATAACACTGTGATAAAATTTAATTTCAAACTTACCAATTTAAAATTCATGATCATTTAGACTAGAAGTTTGAGTCATCTATGAATAAATCTAGCATGTATCCTAATCTTCTTTTGTTGTTGGTACTGTGATATGGAACAGTCATGAGACTTTGTTATCTCTAAAATGGAATTATAATACCTGAACATAAGGTTAACATGATTCAATAAAAGTATGTATGTGAAAATGCTTTGCAAGTTAAGCATATTTGAGAGCTTGTCTTTATTATATTCAGAATGCTGGGATTAAAGGGAAGAGAGGAGAGTGATTCCAGGTTGAGGTTCAAGGGAAAGAGAATGATGTCAGGCTATACATCTCATCCTTATATACTGTCAGTGAAGTCTGCTGCCTGGCACCTGTGCCCTAGTATATGTGCCCTTTCCCATGGCCCACAAGACATCCCAAAAGGAGTCATTGGGATTAACCTGGGTTTACCTCCTCCAGGAGGAGACTTGTCAAAGAGTATATTTCTGAAAGTAAAACAAGTCACTCACTTGGCATAAGGAAAATTTAGACACATTAGTATTTCCCTTATGAATTACTTTCGCAACTACAACTTTCTGAATTTTATTCTGAAGCTGTATACTTCTAGAACAAGATAAATTGTTCTTAGGGGAAAGGGATACAAATGAGACAGGCAAACAGTTAACTTTACAACATGACTGCAAGGCAAATAGCTATTGGCGCAGACTTGAGAGTGGCACCCACTATTCTAAAACAGTTATGGTGGTTTAAATGGTGATGATTTTGTTCATAGCACTTTCCCCTTGAATTACTCCAATGCATTTTTAAAACTGCCACACGGAAAGATATTAATGGTGCAACAAATTGACTAGTATTATGGGAATGTATCTATTATTTTTATGGGCATATTTAATTGTACGTGTTTCTTTAGGTTTCTAATTAAAACCAGCAGTAAAAATTATATCTTCGTGTTTAAGCCTACATTTTTAGAGTTAAACATACCTCATAATTAGCACTAATATACAGATAGTTCAGAAAGAAATAATGCTAATACATTAAAGTGGATTGGAAGTCCTATTATTAGTCTTATTATTAACATAGACCCTTGTCAGCAGGAAAAATGAAGCCTACTACATGTGGAATATGTGCTGCTTCAGTTTCTTTCACACATTTTCTGATGTTACAGGCCAAATGTGAGATCAGGACATAAATGGTGGCATGATCCCAGAGGGGAGAGTTTACCAGTTCCACTGTATTTAATACTACACTGAACACTGCATGTTTTAAATACTAACCCAAGAATTTACTAAGATTCAAACTAAAAATCCACACATTTCTGCAGACTGGTATGATAATTCATCAAATAATGATTTCTAACTATTTTTACTTAGTGTTAGGCAGTCACCAATTACAACAGAGTTCTCAGAGTCTCATAAGGACAGTTCCACACTTCACATTCCAGTGGCAAATTGTATTTGACATTTAATTTAAAACCCAAGACACCATAACATGAAATCTTCTAGGTCATTAACGACATAGCATTGAAGGTATTCTCCCACCTCCTTGTTGCCTGAGGCTACCTGTTATTTCCCAGAAGTCTCATTACTGCTACATCATGTGCATGGGGTAGTGTATTCCTAACACACGTGTATAGCCTGATCACTCGGCATGCTTGGTTATACACCTCTTATACACCTGCTTGTCAGCAGAAAAACCTAGGACAACATGAACCCTTCTGGCAGTAAGTTATTAATTGAATTTTTCATTGTGCTGGTAGTAGTGATGGCAATGATTATATTTTATGTTTAAAGAGAATGAAAAGGCATAGACAATTTTATATATATATATATATATATATATATATATATATATATATATATAAAGAGTGGGGTGATTGATCATATAAATATCCTGCTTTGTTTGTGACTATTTTCTATTATATCATTAGGAGCCAGATTTTTCTTTGAATTCCTTCTCAGTGAATCTAGTTCTTTATGGTTGTGATCTGGTTGAAATATGACATTTGAACCAGAGAGATATAAGTTCAATACCTGAAGTATTACTAACTGTAAATCCTTCAGGACTTTTACTGCACCCCTTTAAGACTATTTCTTTTCTTATGTGAGTAAGGATACATATAATTCTGTGAATGCTTTTGAAAATCCTGTACTGATAAGAACATCTCAAGTTAAATTTATGAATCAAGGATGATACTTTCCTAAGTAGCACAGGATAGTAGTTAAGAGTTTATGCTGTGGGGTGAGAATGCCCAGATTTGAATTTCAACTCTATTCTTTTCTAGTAACTAAACCTTGGACAAAGTATTTAAAATCTCTGAGCAAGGCTAGCACTAGCCAGTATGGCTACTGAGCACTTGAAATGTGGTCAGAACATATTGAGATATTCTGTAAGTGTAAAATAAACACTGGATTCCAATGACTGTATGAAAAAGAAATGTAAAACATTGCAGCACATTTATTACATGTTGAAATAATTATATTTTGAACTTCAGATATTGGATGCCACTATATTTTTTTTATATATTTTGGTATGTTTTATTTAAATGATTTCATTTGTTTTTTACTTTAAAAATGTGACTACTAGAAAAATTTAAATTACATATATGTCTTGCTTTTGTGACTTATTTTATATTTCTACTGGGCAGTGCTTATTTAAGTCTTTTTTCTCCCATCTGTAAAACTTAATTTATAACAATAATTTTTCTAAAGAGTTTCTATAAGTATTAACAATATCATGCATGAAAAAAAAATCACAGTGCTTACAACACAGTAGCTATTAGAACACATAGTTCATCATTTCCTCCTCCATGTAGGAGGGAGAGCAGTTCCCCTAAATTATGAGGGAAATTGTGTTTACTGCATTCTTCTAGTTCATATCCTTAGAATAGAAAGCACAGGCAGTATGGTTTATCTGCAAAGTTTTTCATCCTACATGCTATATCTATAAATTTAATATCTTATTGAGTTTGCTTATTTACTAGTCTGTCTATTTAAATTGAAGAATAGTTGATTTACAACACTGTATTAATTTCAGATGAACAGCATAGTTTTTGATATGTTTACAGATTATACTCTATTAAATGTTATTATAAGATACTGGCTATAATTCCCTGTACTATACAATATATCTTGCTGTTTATCTCTTTAGTACATAGTAGTTTGCATCTCTTAATTCCATACCCCTAACCTGCCCCTTCCCTTCCCTCCTTCCTCTGATAACCACTACTCTTTTTATTTTTCTATATTTGTAACTCTGTTTCTGTTTTGTTATATACATTTGTCTGTATTATTATTATTGATTTAGCCCGCAAAACTAATACAATTATGTAAAGTTTAAAAATAAAATAAAATTAAAAAAATAAAATTATTATAAAGTAAAAAAAAATTATTGAATTTGTTACAATATTGCTTCTATTTTCTTTTAATAGTTTGTTTTTTTGGCCACCAGTTCAGTTCAGTCACTCAGTCTGACTCCTTGAGACCCCATGGACTGCAGCATGCCAGGCCTCCCTGTTCATCACCAGCTCCCGGAGTTCACCCAAACTCATGTGCATCGAGTCGGTGATGCCATCCAGCCATCTCATCCTCTGTCGTCCCCTTCTCCTCCTGCCCCAAGTCCCTCCCAGCATCAGAGTCTTTTTCAATGAGTCAACTCTTCACATGAGGTGGCCAAAGTACTGGAGTTTCAGCTTTAGCATCAGTCCTTCCAAAGAACACCCAGGACTGATCTCCTTCAGAATGGACTGGTTGGATCTCCTTGCAGTCCGAGGGACTCGCAAGAGTCTTCTCCAGCACCACAGTTCAAAAGCATCAATTCTTCGGTGCTCAGCTTTCTTCACATTCCACCAACTAGGGATCAAACCCTCACTCCCTGCATTGGAGGTGAAGTCTTAACAACTGGGCTTCCAGCGAAGTCCCTGTATTATATTTTAGAGTCCACATATAAATGATATATATGTCTTTACTTGTATACCTTATTTTACTAAGCATGATGTTCTCTAGGTCCATCCATGATACTGCAAATGACAGAATTTCATTTTTTTTATGCCTTATAGTCCATTATATACATATCATGTCTTCCCTATTCATTTGTCTGTTGATGGACACTTGGGTTGCTTTAATATCTTGGGCACCATAAATAGTGATTCTACCAAACTATTCCAAAAAATTGAAGAGTATGGAACTCTCCAAAATTTATTCTACAAGCCCGTCATCACCCTAATACCAAAATCAGAGAAAGACACTCCAAAGGAAAAAAAAAAAAATAGGCCAATAGCTTTGATGAATATACATGCAAAAATTCTCAACAAAATATTGGCAAACTGAATCTAACAATGTATAAAAAAGATTATACATCATCATCAACTTGGATTTATTCCAGGGACACAGGATGGTTCAGCATATGTGAATCAATCAACATGATGCAACACATTAACAGAAGGAAGCAATAAAAATCACATGATCATCTCATATACAGGAATAGCATTTGACAAAATTCAACATCACTCACGATGTAAACTATCATCAAATGGATATAGAGGGAAAATGCTGTTGTTGTTTAGTCATTAATTTGTGTCCAACTCTTTTGCAACCCATTGGACTGTAGCCAGCCAAGCTCCTCTGTCCATGGGATTTTCCAGGCAAGGATACTGGAGTGGGTTGGCATTTCCTTTTCCAGGAGATCTTCCCAACCCAGGGATTGATTCCCACTCTCACTGCTTCTATTTAACATGGTATTGAAAGACCTAGCTACAGCAATCATGTAAGAAAAAGAAATAAAAGACATCCAAATTGGAACAGATGAGGTAAAACTGCCACTACTTTCAAATGATGTGATACTCATACAATCTGTTTTTATTTTTAAGATTCATGGGAGGAGAAAATATGACCTGCATTTTAACATCTTCAGGACTGGGCTTTGTCTTTTCAGTTGTTCTGAAATAACTAATATTTGCATATTTGTTGTTACAGATTTTAGAATTCCTATATATCTGCTGAAAGAAACACTGGTATTTAAAACTAAACATACTGGTTACCAATTACAGTATAAAGAGTTGATTTAAAGACTGATAGTCTACTTTATCTATTCAAATAATGCCCCCCAAATATAAGTAACTTGATAAATGCAATCATTACCTGATAATGCCACTTTAGAATAATTAGCTTCTGAGGTTAAAAGAAAGGCTTTAAAGAGTCATCCCAGTAAATTTGTACCTATAAAATTATTCATCTAGATGCTGTCAATCTCTCTCCCTGTCTCTCTTATACACACAAACATATGTACTCATGTATGTGTGTGAATACATTCATGTAAGTCTGTGTATAAACACACACACACACTCACTCACTCTCTGCTGGCCTGTATATTCCATTTAATCTATAACTTACCTTAGAATGTGCCTGATAATATTATTTTTTAAAGATTCAGTAATTGACAAACTATGATCTGATAAACTGGCCTAATTAGGTTTCATCTAATTGATATTTTTTTTCTCTTTTATACTCTAAAGAAAAAAAAAAGGGAGGAATTAAGTAGCTGCACAATTTTAGTGAGTTAAAAACAATCCTAATGCTTGCTATTCTCAGTGTCCTTGGGCCTATCCTATCTGGAAGGATTTATATTCTGAAGGAAAACAAATATAATCTAGAGAGATTAAATCTAATCTAGGGGACAGAGAAAGAAAGAGAAATAATACATTTTTACAAAGATGGTATAATATTTATGGCCACCTGAAAAATGTATAATTTTCTGACTATTCAACTTCTATTACAAATGCCTAGTTCAGTTCAACCTCACTTCTCTCTAGATCAGTTGCTCTTAATCTAGCTACAAATTTGAATCCTCTGGGAAACTTCCAAAACATTCTCATCAAGAGACCAATTTATTCAAATCTCTGATAGAGGAGCTTCCCAGGTTATTCTAACAGTATTTGGAGTGGTTTCTGGCAACAATATTTTGAGTGTCTCATTTTTTTTTCTTCTATAGCACCCACATTACTTTGCCAACAATGGTCCGTCTAGTCAAGATTATGGTTTTTCCAGTGGTCATGTATGGATGTGAGAGTTCAACTATAAAGAAAGTTGAGCACTGAATTGATGCTTTTGAACTGTGCTGTTGGAGAAGACTCTTGAGAGTCCCTTGGACTGCAAGGAGATCCAACCAGTCCATCCTAAAGGAAATCAGTCCTGAATATTCATTGGAAGGACTGATGTTGAAACTGAAACTCCAGTACTTTGGCCACCTGATGCAAAGAGCTGACTCATTGGAAAAGACCCTTATGCTGGGAAAGATTGAAGGCAGGAGAAGGGGACAACAGAGGATGAGATGGTTGGATGGCATTACTGACTCGATGGACATGAGTTGAGTAAACTCCGGGAGTTGGTGATGGACAGGGAAGCCTGGCATGCAGTAGTCCATGGGGTCGCAAAGTCGGAAACAACTGAGCGACTGAACTGAACTGATAGCACCCCCAGAGGAAGGAATAGAATTAACATGTAACTCCATATTATCAGCTCACATTCAAAGAAACTAAGGCTGAAGTTGAGTTTTCCTACCCCATCCTCTTTTCTTTCACCCTCCACATCCAACACATTCACCAATTCTACAAAGTTTCCCTTAGTTTAGTCCTTTATTCCATTGCTACCTAATGGCTTACTCTATCCAAAAGAGGCTACTGTCCTTTTTTGCCTGGACCGCCGCAAGTTCCTACAATCTAGTCTTCCAACATCGCCACTTGTCTTCCTCCAGTTCACAACATAGAGTAATATCTTCAAATATATTCACATCACAAAATTCATAAAATCCCTTTATTAGTTTTGGTAGACCATGCTCTACAATGTAGGTACCAATGTAGACCATGTTCACCATCGTGGCCCATGGCATTCTACATGGTATGGCATCTCACTACTTCTCAAACCTCAACACACTTCCTTTTATTCACTCCACTCTGGTAATCTAGACTTTTTTTTGTTTTTCTTTAACACAACTGGTTTCCTTTCAGTATACTACCTTTTGCATGCCTTGTTTAAATCTGAAATGCTTATATTTCTACGTTTCCGTATCTTGTAGTCGACTTATCACTACTCAGGAAAGCCCTCATAGACAATTCCAATATGGGGAAGATTACTTTTCATATGCCTGTAGAACTTTACTCTTCTCCTGTAGAATGGTAACCCCAAACTAGCACTATACATTTATTAGTGTGATATTGCAATTATGTAACAACTTGGACAGTAATATAAAATAATACTTGATTAACTTATAAATAAAACATCAAATACATTCATTTTCTAAGAACACTCATATACATATATGTGTATATGTGTGATTTTATTGGTAAACTGCCATTTACAAAGTGTCATGCATTATACAAATCATTCATCAAATTATTATAATAATGTCCATATTATTTGCTGATTTTTAGAAAACATGCCTTGTGATATTTTGTTTAAACTAGCTATTATGAGCTAAATTAATTTCCTTTCTAAGCCATGACTTGAACATAAGGAATCATATAAAGTTTTTTGAACAATTCCATTAAAATGATAGTCATTAGTGACAATATCAATAAGCAGAAAATTTGTTTCTCTTTATATCATTAATAGTTTGCATGATACTAAATCCTTTTAGTTTCTGCTGAATTACCAGCAATTACATTTAATTTGTTTTTAGCCCTTATAATACCATACAACATATATTTAAAATATATCCTATATCACTATCACTGACTAAGTTATAAACTCTATTTATTGGAACATCTTATTTACTTAAGTTCAACTTAATCCTTAAGGTCAAATATGTAAGGTAGAACAGTGTAGCAGTAAGCTCCAAGTTTTATTTACAAATTTATTTTGTTGTTGGCCAAAAGGGCAAGCACTTGATGGGTTTTAATAAACCCACTGCGCTAAAAGGTATAAATTAACAGAGATGATGTAAAGAGGGACTTATCAACCCCAGTTTTAATCTCCTCTCAGTCAAACCCTAGGGAACCCTTTCAATGTCCACAGAGCCGGAAGTGCCTCCTTCCTCAGCTGCTCCCATGAATCTAGACGGCCGGCTCTCTTGGTCTCTCTGGGGTCCTCAAAAGCTAATATTCTAAGGAAGCTATAGCTACCCTGCAGTGAAGGGAGTGGTGAGCTTGCTGGCTGGCAATGGCTGCCTGCACACCTTGGGGCTATATGAGCTCTGTCTTTTGGCTACTGGTGTTCTAGCATCCTCACCACAAAAGCTTCTTAACCAAACTAGGGGTGCAGAGATACAATTTGAGCCAGCAATACCTTGATGTACAGTGATACTTCAGCATCTATTTTTATAAAGTTTTCACTGAGGGGGGACAATGTTAACCACAAAGAAACAAAAGAATTCCTTCAGTCTGGTGGTTGTCTATGCTGACTACCATGAACATCCGGCAAAATACCAATTCCTAGGTCCCACACTTGAGCAATTACCCCAATAACCCATGCACTGGCGTTGGTGTAAGTATATGAGTGGAGCAGTGCTGGCTTTAGGTTGACAGGCACCATCCAGCTCTTGTGGTGACACTCTCCTTGGAACAAATCAGGAGGCCAGGTAGTGGGATGTCTGTTTTCCTTTGCCTTCCTTGGATCTAAAACCAGCCAAGAAAGTAGCGTTGGTGGGGGAGTAGGGGCACAGCTGTGTGGCATTTGCACTGACCAATCTAACCAGATGTGGAAGCTGGGTACTGGAGACCTGATTCTGTGCCTGGTGTTAATGCTGTAGCCACTGGGTGGTGAAGGGGGAAAGAAGAGATAGTACCCCTGGGACAGCAGCTAGTTACCCACTTTACCAGCAGGTACGTAATAATCAACTAGTTTATATGGATTGGTGTGTAATGCGGTGAACTATCAGACCTGTATAATTAACTATTCTTTTTATTCTATCCTCCTACTAGGGTGTGCATTCTATGAGGTTCAGAGCCGTAGTAGTCTGGTTCCTTTCTTATTTTGTTTCTGTTTTTCTTGCCTTGTTTAAAGCTGTACCATGCAGCAGGTCTTCAATAAATATTTGTTATTACATGAATCAACGAGAGAAAAGCATGATCATTCCTGTAAAATGTGACCTTTCCTTTATGGTTTCAAGCCAACGTGACAAAGTCATTTTACCTTGGAAAATTAGACTCTCACTCATCTACAGTTTTCATTACAGACTGATTTCAAAAAGATGATTAGAAGTAATGAAAAATGTCTCTAGTATTTATGTTCTTTTAAGAGAAGGGAGTAAAACTACAAAAGGGAAGGTCAAGGAGTTGGTGGACCTGAAGCTTCTGTAATTGCATAATCTTCTTTAGAAAAAGAATATACAATTATGACTACATAATTAGGTATAAAGTAAATGTCTATACGGTCAGATAAAAATACCACAATGCATTGCAAACTATAAAGACTGACAAATATCAAATATACAAAATCCAGAAAAATAACATAATGACTTTATTAAATGTCTATACTCCCCTAATAATTTTACAATTTTAATATTTTATTTTTGTTTTTATAGAAAACTGAAATTATATAATTTTGGATATTTTGCTTACTGTTTCTATGTATAGCATTTTGTAATGCTATTTCACTTTTTTCTTTTCATTTTCCTTTCTATTTCTATACACCATGGTAATTACATTTTCCACATTGTCCATTCTACCATGTCTTTTTTTTTTTTTTTTTTTTTTACTGTTTTGACTTTTTCTTCTATACTAACTGCTGAAACTCCAAATACTTTGGCCACCTCATGTGAAGACCTGACTCATTGGAAAAGACCCTGATGCTGGGAAGGATTGGGGGCAGGAGGAGAAGGGGACAACAGAGGATGAGATGGCTGGATGGCATCACTGACTCAATGCACATGAGTTTGGGTAAGCTCCGGGAGTTGGTGATGGACAGGGAGGCCTGGCGTGCTGCAATTCATGGGGTCCCAAAGAGTCGGACACAACTGAACTGAACTGAAGTGCTACAAATTCATTTTAATAAAACTATCTTTTCTACGAGTTCCTTAATTCCAATCTTTTTGGTATGCCTTCAATGAAACAATTATTTAGCTACCTTCTCTGTGGTGGTTTAGTTGCTAAGCAGTGTCCGACTCTTTGTGACCCCATGGACTGTAGCCCGCCAGGCTTTTCTGTCAGTGGGATTCTCCAGGCAAGAATAATGGAGTGAGTTGTCATTTCCTTCTCCAGGGGATATTCCTGACCCAGAGATTGAACCTGGGTCTCCTGCATTATAGGCAGACTCTTTACTGACTGAGCTGGGAGGGAAGCCATTACCTTTTCTAGGCCATGATAAAATGTTTTGAATTTCTGTTTCATGGCATTTATTCTAACAAAGGTTTCTTCTACTATTTTTATATTGATTCTTTTTCAACTTTTATAGTAATGCCTTTGTAATTTCTCCTATACCGCTCATCAAAGAATTAGTTGGATTCCTGACTGGTTATTTGTTGGTGTTTCCTCTGAGGAGTGCATGTTTTGTTGCCTTTTCTTCAATCTGTTCCTCTGAATCATGCGGCCACTTTCTGAGGGTCTTTTTTGCACTTTCTTCCTATGCAGGTTCTGCTTGATCCCTGCCTACTTCCATTAGATCCTGCAGATCTTGTTTGATGCAAATTACAGGATATTCCAATTCTGGGTGTGCATAATGCCTTCGTGAAAGTTTATTTTTACTAGCGTTTCCTGGACAGTTTTATTGTCACTGTGTTCACTTCCCCTTGATAGGCTTCTGTTGCATTACATTTCACATAGAATTTGTGAGAGTCATAGCTTCTAGGCCAGTCAGTAAATGATATATGCCTTTGGATTTCAATGAATATGTTATTTTTTTCTTTTCCTATTTTCCGTGATGCCTTTGTATGTATGATATGCAGAAAAAGAGGGAAATTATTATGTCTCTCCTGCCATGTTCAGACTGGAAGTCTTGAAATTAAGTTTTACTCTACATTCTTTTGTATTGGTAAATTTGTTGCAACTTATCAAAATTCACTTTTATAATTTTAAAGAAACTATTTTAACATATGATGCCATTTATTTTAAGACAGCACATGAATAAAGGAATTGACAGGCTGTTTAACTAGGGTTAACCTTCATATCCCTTGTGCACATATTCTGGTAATTTCTTAAAATGAACACAATGTCAAAAGCCACTCAGGAAACCCAAAGGGTGAGTGGCATCAGGTATGCTGAATAAGTGTTCAATAGATTATAATCCTTTGGGGAAATCTCAGGGAAAAGCAGTCATAAACTAAAGCACAATCAATAGATAAACTAGCAAGCAGGAGAGGTGTTTAGCCCAAAAGCAAGCAATCAGTTATTTCAGACATACTAGCCTGCTCAGGGGAGACAGGTGGCTTTACTCTTAGTTAAAAGGGCAATGGATCTCAGGAGACATTTGGGATGTTAACAGGCTTACAATGAGCACACAGGTAATTGGGTACTTTGTGTTCTCAGTGTGCATGCTTAATTACAAATGCACAGCCTGTTTGTTTAATCAGACCCAATTATGGAAATGGTATAAGTGTTTCTCTCTGTGACCAAAACATCAGAACAGTTTTGTGATCTTAGCAATTGCAGCAGCAGTGTCTTTCCCTGCATGTTGGTCTGAACTTCACAACTGTGGATTCATATGACATCAAGTTCACTTGGATCAGGAATAATGCATGCATCAAAGCTGAATATGCTGGCATCCATTGTGAAGAAACAGTAAATGCAGATTTACACATAAAATGGCATGTCTTGTATAGAGTTAGGTGTTAAATAAGCATTCATTGATTTGCCTTATACTATATCTCAGATAATCAATCACTGTGACTTGAGATAATTTGCTGAAGTTTCTCACTTGTTTATAAGCTTTAATCCAGGTAGATATAAACACAGACTATTCATGCACTGCCATTTCTGAAGCCTCTAGGGATCTAAAACCTTTTGCATTCCTTTTGAGCTATTCTTGCATAAACCATTTCATCTCTTTGTAAAGTCAGTTCCGGGCTTCTTTGCTTTCAAACGTCAGTAAAAACCATGATTTCTGAAATGAAGTCATCTAATGAATTGAATAAGTTATTTTGGGCAGTTCTAAGTATCAAAGGAGACCACACAGTGGCTGGCAGGGTTTGGTCCCCAAGGTCTGATAAATGTCAGTGGGAAGAGCCCTGTTTTGAAGCATTTGAAGACAACCACATTATCTATTTCTTTTCTTCTTTTACCACATTTCTTTTTTCTATCTATTTTTGTTCCTTATTATTAAATCAAGTTATTATCACAGCACAATCAGAAACCCTACTGAATATCAACAGACCAACAAACTCTAATATAGTCTTATAGTTAAAGGCTTAAAGATAATCTAAAAAGTAACTTTTTTTTCACTTTCAAAGCCAATGAGATGAATTGTCTTCACCTCAAAGGATAAATGTTACTTATACAAAAATTAAAAACAAAAGGCTTTTAACAGTAGTCTTGCTTTACCATATTTAAAGAAGGTTCATTTCTTTTTCCTATTCTAGTGATTTATGTGTATGTGTGTGCCCTTTAGAGCAATCAGATTAGTAATCACCCTTTTTCTATTCTACTTAAAGGATATATTTTTTGGGGAAAAAAAAAGGAGCATTATTCTTTCTCTTCATTATACAATTTCAAACTCCTCATATGCTAAGTATCATGAGAGTATGAACAGCAGAAACATATTACAAAGGTGAAGACATAGCAAATGTTTCTACATGTGGAGCACATGGCTTATTCTTTTTCCTAGTGACAGAAACTCTTTCCAAGCTAATTAATAGGGAACTATACGTGAACAAATTTTGTTCTAAAGTAACTGTTGCTGCTGCTGCTAAGTCGCTTCAGTTGTTTCAGGCTCTGTGCCACCCCATAGATGGCAGCCCACCAGGCTCCCCCATCCCTGGGATTCTCCAGGCAAGAACACTGGAGTGGGTTGCCATTTCCTTCTCCAATGCATGAAAGTGAAAAGTGAAAGTGAAGTCGTTCAGTTATGTCCGACTCTTCGCAACCCCATGGACTGCAGCCTTCCAGGCTCCTCTGTCCATGGGATTTTCCAGGCAAAAGTACTGGAGTGGGGTGCCATCGCCTTCTCCAAAAGTAACTGTTAGGTTCCAGGAAAGAAAAAGAAAATGCAAGAAGAAAATTGATTACTGACTATTGCTGGAGCTCTTCCTGCATGTTGCAGAAAAGGCCATTACCACTCATAACCATATACAGCAATGATATCAAGAGCAAAAAGGAGACTATAGTGATGGTGGGAGATATTAAGCCAAGTTAAAGCAAACTTTGTTTGTGAAAGGTGATCTTTTTTGTTGCTGTTAGCTTGAACATCTCTTCTCTAAAGAAAACAGTGACACTTTTCTTTCATCATTTGGAATTTTTATATATTACATGGAATTAGTATTACATTCATTTTCTTTGAAAAAATAAATGTTTAAATAAAATAAGTTGAAATTTGTGTACATCAGGGGGTTTATAAAGTGTATTCACATAAAGTATTCTGTATCAAACTTTAAAATATTTTGTGAGCATGTGTGAGATTATTTATAGAGTTATTCTCATAAAAGTTAGAGTCACATGTTACCAGGTTAAGTGGAAAGCCTAATGTCTGGAAGCTGAGTGGGTAGTGAAGAAATGAAGTAATCCACCCTTAACCACATCTTTTCCATGACTTCATTCATACTATCATATCTAAATATAAATAATGTGGTTGTCAGCAGGAGGAGGAGAGGGGGAAGGGAAGGGAAGTGAGGGGGTGGGGAGAAGGATTCAGCATTCCACAGTGGGAAGCTTACTGAACTTACATTTGAAAACTCAAGTTCTATTTCTGGATCTTTTGAATTTTAATAATATAATCTTGAGTTGTGATGAGACTTAAAATATATAATGAATTTGAAAGAGCTGTATAAACTATATGCAACTATGCAATTGAAAGTTATTATTCTGATCATGTCATCACTCATTTACCTCCTTAATGCATCCTGCCTTAATTGATAATTATTTGATGATGATTTCAAGGAGTACAGCAAGGTGTACAAGCAAGGTCCCCATTGGCAGTTTTGAACTATTCAAGCTTACCTCCACATCTCTGTGTCATTGTCCATACACTATTTATTTTGGCCAAGGTGAATATTTTTGTTCTCTCTTTGGATTTCAAAATATGTGCTGAAGAAGAGGGAAGAGGCAGAAGGGTGTATGTATCCATGCCTCTGCCTTCTGCCACATCTTTTTCCCAATATTATATTTTTATCAGTGAGATTTCTTACTCTTTTTTTTTTAATGAATTGATAGGAATTACTGCTGCAAAACTATTGGTTCCTCAGCATCAGATACTTTGAATGACTCAGAAGGAGAAACTTTAAATCCTGCTTTAATATTCTTCTGATGCTTGGGGAAAAGCAGGAGGTAGACTCAAAGACTTTAGTTGGCTATAAATATAAAAAGTTTAACCAACATCTTCCCCCACATAATTTTCCTCAATCGTTCTAGTAAGGAGTCCCCTATTTCTTTTGTGAAAACATTTCAATGGCACAAAGAACATATGAGTTCAACTTAAGCATCATTGACGTAGGTTGAGAGGGCAAAAAAGAGAATGAAGATGATACATAGCAGTTTATTAGAAGCCGCTTCATAGAAGAGATCAAATACATTTAGTTGTATTAGTTTATTCTGCTGTATTGATATATTCTAAGTTACTGGAAATATTAAGTTCTCACTTCACATTTACATTATTTTAATACCTGTATATAAATCCAAATGTAAATATTCTGCAAGAGAATCTAACATAAACACTTTAATTTTCAATTCACAAAATATTTCTCTGGTTGTGTTGAATTCTCATACACTGTAAAAGCCAGGGCAAGCATAAAATAAACACTATATGGACACATTTAAATATTCTGAATCAGTGAAATAGCATAAAAGGTTGCTGCAGAAATGGCAGATAAGTAATCTAAAACAGCCAAGGAAGCATGAATGTGGAAAGAAAAATAAAGTAAATTATTTATTGACTACATACTTAGAGTCTAGAATTCTTCTGGGCCTTTGAGGGTAAAATATATTAAATGCATGGTCTCTGACAGAGAAATTTACAGTCTGGTTAGGGTTAGAATTAGGGCACATCAACTCTATTGACTGGACAAAGTGCCCCCTTTTTTTTTTTCCTATAAATCATAGGACTATTTTCCTAGACTAGTTTGAATAACCACTGAATGGGACATCTTTATTTTTATTTGGTTAAACAAGCAGAAGTCTATCTATTCAGAAATGAAGTTAAAATTAAACCTTAGCATTATCAATCAATAACTGTCTTTAATAGACATAAAAAGTAGAAGCATTATTGTGCACATATATTGTAAACAAAAACATAATAAAAAAGGAAAATAATGCATTCAAATCATCTTTGAAAAAGTTTTTTTATTTAAAAAAATTCAATAATAAATTATAAAAACACACCAGACACCAGACCATAAAAAATAATGTAAAACCCTGCTATTCAGAGATCTGTAGCATTTTCGTGAGCTATCATTTATACATTCATTCAACAAACACCTATTGTTGCCATGTGGCAGACACCTTATAACAAAAACACACATATACATCCCTACTTTCATAGACCTGAGAGTAGTATAGAAAAGAGATACTAACCCAATCATCAAATTAAGAAAAGTAAAACTGGTTCTGTGACAAATTCTTGGGAAAGTAGCATAATACCAAGAATGAGAGTAGTTAGTAAGTAAAGTATCAGGATGATCAAGGAAGTATTCTCTAAGGAAATTAGCCTGAGCTGAGAACATAAGGATAAGGAGAAGCTCATTAAGTCAAACAGTAATGAAAAAGAATTTCAGATGTAGAGAACAATCCCAACAATAAGGAGAGAGGCCAAGCACAAAGAAAAGCTGCAAGAGGAGTTTGACTTGGCTAAGCCAGGCATCAGATGAAGCTGGAGATAGGGTACAGTTATGAGATCCTACCAAAAGATATCAGATGGGATAGGGTCATGCTTAGATTTGCGTTTTCAAAAGTTCCTCCTAGATGAAGTATGAAGAATAAATCGAAAAGAAGAATGGTAGCACGGATGATTTAAACTAGTTAGTGATAAGTTAGGAGGCTAGTTCAAACTGTAGATGAAAACTGATGGTAACTTGAAGTAAAGTATTGCAGTGGACATGGGCAAAACGAAAATTTTTAGAGATCTTCAGTTCAGTTCAGTTCAGTTCAGTCACTCAGTCGTGTCCAACTCTGCGACCCCATGAATCGCAGCATGCCAGATCTTACTTAGCCATAATTATTAGAATTGAGTGAGAAACTAAATGTGCAATGGAGAAAAAGAGAAGGTACTAAGAATTGCTTCATATTTTCTTAATTATAAACAAAATGGAAGGCAATAGCATTCACTTTAATTAGAAAAAGGAAAAAGATGATAAGCCTATGATATTTTTGGTCTGTACTTAATATATCCATTGTTGCTATATTGGCTTGGCAAAAGATTGTAATTGCAATACAAAAATTTTACCTTATCATTACTACTTTCTTTTTTTAACTTAAATTTATTTATTTTAATTTGAGGCTAATTACTTCATTTTGGAATGAAACACTTTTCATAATTGTAGTCACTGTAGTTACACACATAATTTAAGGTCAAGGAGTTTTGAAGATCTTGTTGATGATTTTTTTCTTGTTGTTTGGGCTCCTAAAGTCTCAGACATTTTAGTGGTTTTATGCTTCTAGATTTATCATTTTTCTGCTGGTAAACATTTTCTTGTTGTTTATTCTTCTTGTGTGTGTGTGCTCAGTTGTGTCCGACTCTTTGTGGCCTTCTTTGTGGGCTTTCCTGATGGCTCAGATGGGAATGAATCTTCCTGAAATGCAGGAGACCTGAGTTTGATCCCTGGGTTGGTAAGATCCCCTGAAGAAAGGAATGGCTACCCACTCCAGTATTCTTGCCTAGAGAATTCCATGGATAGAGAAGACTGGCAGGCTAAAGTTCATGGGGCCACAAAGAGTCAGACACGACTAAGCAACTTTCACTTCATACTTCACTTGTGGTCCAGTGGACTGTAGCCCACCAGGTTCCTCTGTCCATGAAATTTTCCAGGCAAGATATACTGGAGTGGGTTGCCATTTCCTACTCCAAGGGAATCCTTCCAACCCAGGGATCAAACCCGAGTCTCTTGAATTTCTTGCATTGCCAGGCAGGTTCTTTACCACTAGCACCAGACAACTATCTAGTTGCCTAAAATGCACTGGATTTGCTAGTAGACAATATGTAAGGTGATGGCCTGGCTCTCAATAACCTTCCTTCACTATGAATGGGAACTTTTGGTCATGTCAATTGCATGAACCTGTTATTGCCATTCATTCAGTTGTACAAGCCTTACTAAGTGTAAGCAAACCAGACTTAGTCTACTGGAAATTTGAAACCTCTAACATACACATATATGCACACATGTGCACACACACAGATATAGAACAATTAAAGTTGAGTCACATTAATTACAAAACTCTAAAAGACGGTTCACAAATGATAACTGTCAAGATATCCTGAATTGACTCCAAATTAGTTCTGTTCTGGGCCATTGTTGACCATGGTCATTCAAACCTTCCTTTGACCTAACTTTCCCTTTCCTCCAACAATATTATTTTACAACAAAAATAGAATTTTCTGATATGTCACAATAACTGTACTGTTTATCATAGTTGCACATAAAATATAACATGCCCTGAAAAGCCTCTTGGTGAAAGTGAAGGAAGAGAGTGAAAAAGATGGCTTAAAGCTCAACATTCAGAAAATGAAGATCATGGCATCTGGTCCCATCACTTCATGGGGATTAGATGGGGAAACAGTGTCAGACTTTTGGGGGGGGGCGGGGCTCCAAAATCACTGCAGATGATGATTGCAGCCATGAAATTAAAAGACACTTACTCCTTGGAAGGAAAGTTATGACCAACCTAGATAACATATTCAAAAGCAGAGACATTACTTTGCCAACAAAGGTCCACCTAGTCAAGGCTATGTTTTTTCCAGTGGTCATGTATGGATGTGAGAGTTGGACTGTGAAGAAAGCTGAATGCCAAAGAATTGATGCTTTTGAACTGTGGTGTTGGAGAAGACTCTTGAGAGTCCCTTGGACTGCAAGGAGATCCAGCCAGTCCATTCTAAAGGAGATAAGTCCTGGATGTTCATTGGAAGGACTGATTCTAAAGCTGAAACTCCAGTACTTTGGCCACCTCATGCAAAGAGTTGACTCATTGGAAAAGACCCTGATGCGCGGAGGGATTGCGGGCAGGAGGAGAAGGGGACGACAGAGGATGAGATGGCTGGATGGCATCACCGACTTGATGGACATGAGTTTGAGTGAACTCCGGGAGTTGGTGATGGACAGGGAGGCTTGGCGTGCTGCAATTCATGGAGTCGCAAAGAGTCAGACAGGACTGAGTGACTGAACTGAACTGAATCCATGGAAACCATGTAAGCTGTGCCCTCAACAGAAATATGTGTGAGGAATTGTCAGTTGACATGTAAGAGCTATTGGAGACCAGGGATAACAAGTGAGAAAATGCTTCATGAAGAAAGTGATGTTATCACTAGCTTACAGAAGACAATTAGGGTAGAGATTGGGACTCAGTGGGTGGAGAGCTTAAGTCAGAGGGAGACAGGTAAGAAAATATTTAGATGCAAAGCAGCAGAAAATAGACTGGAAACGGCAATTGTCTTGGGATGGCTGAGAAGTCTGAAGTCTGGGAGAGGAATACAATGAGAGTGCTGTGAAAATAAACTTTGAGTGATGAGCAGGTACCAGATTGCAGAAAATCTTGTAGAGCTTGCCAAGAGTTTCAGACTACATCCTATGAAAAATGGAGACACACTAAAGGGTATTAAGCAAAGGATTCACGTAATTCATTTTACACTGCAGGAAAAGAGAGGCAGTAGACAAAGATCTGTGGCAATTTCCGGGGACTACTGCAGTGATGCGGACAGAGGTGATGAAGGTCAAAGGCAATAATAGGGGAGAAACAGAAAAAGGAAAAATGCTAAGAAGAAACATTTGATAGAGCTTGGTAACTGATTATATTTGCAGTAAAGAGAAGAGTGTGGGATACCTCTCATATTTCTGACTTCATACTTAATTTCCCTGCATTTGATTACTTTATCTTTAAAATGAGCCTATAAGATGTTGTAAGGAATAAATTTAGATAGCATTTGCAGAGAATCTATCACCGTGTACAGCATATAAAAAAATTTCAAACAGATTTAGTTTCCTTCTCCCTTTTTTTCTCCTTTTCACATAATTTTAAATAGTTACAGAAGTACTCTTAATGCTGATCACAATTAGTGACAATTTATTTTTCATTATATAAATGGTTAATTATTTCACCTGCTGGGATTAAAACAAATCCCATAAAAATGTCATCTGACATAAGTATCTCAAACTAATATTTTGTGCATTCCAAATGAAATGGAAGAAAAGATTCTTTTAATGTCAAAATTTTTGAACATGGAATTAAATTTTATTAAAATATAAAATCACCTGCTGGAAATTTATTTAAAATAGAAGATTGAGTTAAAGCTGGAATAGTTTAAAGTAATTCTATTTTAAAAACAATCAAAATAAAAAACTGGTATCAACTACATCAATAGCAATTAAAGAAACTCACATTTTCAAGTCATTCTCATTGGTGTCATTGATCTAATGTTAACAATTTAGATGAAGGGGTGAGTGTGTGTGTGTGTGAGTGTGTGTGCGTGCGTGTGTGCCATTCTTATTGCTTCATTGACCATCCCCCTTTTCAAAAAGAGACAAAACTGAAAAGACTAGAATGTATTATTCACCACAGAGACTAGACTATCTGTAAGGAGTTGGCCTTCTCTTACCATAAAAATTGAGTCAAATATTGATTTTAATTATCCAAAGTTAAAAGGAAATTTTTCACTGATACAAAATAGGTTCTGCTAATATGAAAAAAATTCAGAAGCTTAGAACATCAATAAGATATAGACCATTAGAATGGTAAAAGTAAGTTTTAATTATCATGTCTTACTGTTTATAATATCTCACTTTAACTTAAGAATACAAGTTGGACTTAGAAATTACACCTTGCCAAATCAACCATTTTCTTAACAATACTTTCTTTTTATTCTGTCACTTATATGTAATACTGCATATTACATAGCAACTGCTAAGTTCATACCACAATCAATAAAATGTGAGCCGCTGTCTACTATAGAGAAAATTTCCAGAAAAACCTAGCTGACCAGAAAATGTTCAGTTTGTCAAGGAATATAGATATACTCTTGTTTCCTTATTTTACAAATATATATATATATATATATATATATATATATATACACATACAACTCTGGTGGCCTTAAGTGTATGACTCTCCACAATATATTTTAAAAATATATACTTTTTACAGTAGCTAACAATTATCCATCATAAATAAGGGTAATGACAACTGATGTAAAAAATTGTTTACTATATAACCAGCTTTTAGTTTTGTTTATACATCTGTTAATAAAACATCATTAGATTTAGAAAATTCATGCACCTATGGCTAAATAGAAATCCCCAATATGTAAATCAAAATTCTAATAGAGTGACTACAAGAGAGAAGGATGAAGGGTAAGCTTTCATATTTTTCAAAATGTCCACAACTTTAATTTTATAAAATGCATCAGTTTTCTATAAGTAAATCTTATGACCTCTTAATGATTTCCTGTTATAAATAGGTATAACATAGGTATAAATATACTACTGAAAAACACAGACAACATCCTGGTCAGTTGAGTGAGCTTTTACCTAATACTACAAAATGAATTTTTTCTCTGAATCTCAGAGTTCAAATAGTTTCAAGAAAACAAGTGCTTTTCCTCTAGGAATGCAGCTAAATCTATTCAGGCTGTGAATATCAATTGTAATTTTTCATATATTTTATCAAACATCATAAACCACAAGATCTTTACTGCTTTTTATTTTTTACTTCAGTTGGGCTCATATTTAGAATGTTATATACTCACTGATTCTTTTATTAAAAATATATAAAATAATTTTCTACATAAATATGTTTAAACATAAGAGTAGAATGAAAAATACTTTTAAGAAAAGTGGAGCTTTTAAATGACCTATTTTATCAGGTACTTGGCTTCTATTCTGCTTAATCTGTATGATGATACTTAATTTGAGGTTGAAATATTATACTTTAAGAAATATAAAAATTTTATTATGAAAATCATAAATGTTCATGTTTTATAAAAAGTACAAAATGGAAATGTAGTCTTCCTTCCTGTCACCACAGCTGGTTCCAGCCTCCATAGACCCATTTATTGCAAGGAATTATTATCAAGTATTTTTAATTTACCTTCCTAGTAGGTTTCATTACATATATAAATATACACACATATTATGCATAAATGTGTATATGCACTTTTTGGAAGCACATGCACTTCAATTCATACTGTAACTATTAATACTATATTGTATCCATTAGTTTATCCTTTAATAATATTGTAAACATATTTTAAATATCATTAATATTAGGCATGAAATGTCTAAGTCAAAAGACATGGGCATTTTTTTTTAATTTTTTTTAAACTTTACAAAATTGTATTAGTTTTGCCAAATATCAAAATGAATCTGCCACAGGTATACATGTGTTCCCCATCCTGAACCCTCCTCCCTCCTCCCTCCCCATACCATCCCTCTGGGTTGTCCCAGTGCACTAGCCCCAAGCATCCAGTATTGTGCATTGAACCTGGACTGGCAACTCATTTCATACATGATATTTTACATGGGCATTTTAGTTCGATTGTTGTTTCTAAATTGCCCTCAAAAGGTTATATCAATTTATACTCTCACCAAGAGTGTGTATCTCTTTTTGTTCCCTTGTGTATTACTAACAGAGAACTCTTTAAATCCATTTATCAGAAGTGTCTTTTATTTTCACAGTTGTTTACAAGCATGGTCAACTGGACTTCCCTGCTGGCTCAGACAGTGAAGAATCCACCTGCAATGCGGGAGACCTGGGTTCAGTCCCTGGGTTGAGAAGATCGCCTGGAGGAAGACATTGGCTACCCACTCCAGTATTCTTGCCTGGAAATTCACATGGACAGAGAAGCCTGGTGGGCCACAGTCCATGGGGTTGCAAAGAGTCAGACATGACTGAGAGATTTTTACCAAAGTGGTTGACTAAACTTCACATATTTGTTGTCTATATATATTCCTTATTGTGAGTACTCTCTGCTCATGTATTTTGACTATTTTCCTACAAAAATCATAAAAGCTAAAACATATTGAGTACTTATTATATTAGTCAAGTACTATTTTGTGTAATATGCAGGCATTACCTTATTTAAGTCTCACAAAAAAAACATATTTTAATCTCTATTTTTAAAAAACGCATATAGGGTCATAGAACTGTAACAGATGGAGTAAGGATTTGAAGCCAAACCGAGTGTTTCTGTGCATACCTGCTGGGCAGTGGTTGCCTCTTGGTATTAAGTTGTTTGAATTTTTCATATTACCTTAGGAATACATTTTCTATATGAAGAAAATTAAACCGTTAAATTAAGAAAATATATACCAAGGAAATTAGTCCTACATTAAAAGATTTATAATAGTTTTTCTATTTTTTCCATTGATCTGTTGATTTTTTGTTTATACATACTTATTTGCATGAGGGGTATTATTTAAATGTAAACAAAAATCTCTGGCACATATGCTATTGATTTAATTTATGAGTTTTCAAAATTTCAAACAAATATTTTGTGTTCAGTTCAGTCGCTCAGAAGTGTCTGACTCTTTGAGACCCCCTGGACTGCAGCATGCCAGGCCACCCTGACCATCACCAATTCCCGGAGTTTACCCAAACCCCAATCATTGAGTCGGTGATGCCATCCAACCATCTTATCCTCTGTCATCCCTTTTTTTTCCTGCCTTCAATCGTTCCCAGCCATCCGGGTCTTTTCAAATGAGTCAGTTCTTCGCATCAGGTGGCCAAAGTATTGGAGTTTCAACTTCAACATCAATCCTTCAAATGAACACTCAGGACTGATTTCCTTTAGGATGGACTGGTTGGATCACCTTGCAGGCCAAGGGACTCTCAAGAGTCTTTTCCAACACCACAATTCAAAACCATCAATTCTTCGGTGCTCAGCTTTCTTTATAGTCCAACTCTCACATCCATACATGACCACTGGAAAAACCATAGCCTTGACCAGACGGACCTTTGTTGGCAAAGTAATGGCTCTGCTTTTTTAAAAATATAAATATATTTATTTTAATTGGAGGGTAATTACTTTACAATATTGTATTGGTTTTGCCATACATCAACATGAATCCATCCCAGGTGTACACGTGTTTCCCATCCTGAACCCCCTCCCCCACCTCCCTCCCTGTACCATCCCACTGGGTCATCCCAGTGCACCAGCCCCAAGCATCCTGTATCCTGCATTGAACCTGGACTGGTGATTCATTTCATATATGATATTACACATGTTTCAATGCCATTCTCCCAAATCATCCCACCCTCGCCCTCTCCCACAGAGTCCAACAGACTGTTCTATACATCTGTGTCTCGTTTGCTGTCTCACATGCAGGGTTATCATTACCATCTTTCTAAATTCCATATATATGCGTTAGTATACTGTATTGGTGTTTTTCTTTCTGGCTTACTTCACTCTGTATAATAGGCTCCAGTTTCATCCACCTCATTAGAATTGATTCAAATGTATTATTTTTAATGGCTGAGTAATACTCCATTGTGTATATGTACCACATCATTCTTATCCATTCATCTGCTGATGGACATCTAGGTTGCTTCATATGCTATCTAGGTTGGTCATGACTTTCCTTGCAAGAAGTAAGCGTCTTTTAATTTCATGGATACAATCACCATCTGCAGTGATCTTGGAGCCTCCAAAAATAAAGTCTGACACTCTTTACACTGTTTCCCATCTATTTGCCATGAAGAGATGGGACTGGATGCCATGACCTTCGTTTTCTGAATGTTGAGCTTTAAGCCAACTTTTTCACTCTCCTCTTTCATTTTCATCAAGAGGCTCTTTAGTTCTTCTTCATTTTCTGCCATAAGGGTGGTGCCATCTGCATATCTGAGGTTATTGATTTTTCTCCCAGCAATCTTGATTCCACTTTGTGTTTGATCCAACCCAGCGTTTCTCATGATGTACTCTATATATAAGTTAAAAAGCAGGGTGACAATATAAATCCCTGATGTACTCCTTGTCCTATTTGGCACCAGCCTGCTGTTCCATGTCCAGTTATAACTGTTGCTTCCTGACCTGCGTATAGGTTTCTCAAGAGGCAGTTCAGGTGGTCTGGTATTCCCATCTCTTTCAGAATTTTCCACATTTTATGGTGATCCACACAGTCAAAGGCTTTGGCATAGTCAATAAAGCAGAAATTTATGTTTTTCTGGAACTCTTTTTCTTTTTTTCATGATTCATAGGATGTTGGTAACTTGATTTCTGGTTCCTCTCCCTTTTCTAAAACCAGATGGAACATCTGGAAGTTCACAGTTCACGTATTGTTGAAGCCTGGCTTCGAGAATTTTGAACATTACTTTACTAGTATGTGAGATGAGTGCAATTGTGTGGTAGTTTGAGCATTCTTTGGCATTGTCTTTCTTAGGGATTGAGGTGAAATCTGACTTTTTCCAACCTGTGGCCACTGATGAGTTTTCCAAATTTGCTGGCATATTGAGTGTAGCACTTTCACAGCATCATCTTTTAGGGTTTGAAATAGCTCAACTGGAATTCCATCACCTTCTCTAGCTTTGTTCATAGTGATGCCTCCTATGGGCCACTTGGCTTCACATTCCAGGATGTCTGGCTCTAGGTGAGTGATCATACCATCGTGATTATCTGGATCATGAAGAACTTTTTTGTACAGTTCTTCTGTATATTCTTGCCACCTGTTCTTTATATCTTCTGCTTCTGTTAGGTCTGTACCATTTCTGTCCTTTATGGAACCCATCATTGCATGAAATATTCCATTAATATCTCTAATTTTCTTGAAGCGATCTCTAATCTTTCCCATTCTGTTGTCTTCCTCTATTTCTTTGCATTGATCACTGAGGAAGGCTTCTTATCTCTCCTTGCTATTCTTTGGAACTCTGCATTCAAATGCATATATCTTTCCTTTTCTCCTTTGATTTTTGCTTCTCTTCTTTTCACAGCTATTTTTTTAATTTTTTTTCATTTATTTTATTTATTTATTTATTTATTTACTTTACATGAATTTATTTTATTTTTTTTAATTTTATTTTTAAACTTTACAATATTGTATTAGTTTTTCCAAATATCAAAATGAATCCGCCACAGGTATACATGTGTTCCCCATCCTGAACCCTCCTCCCTCCTCCCTCCCCATTCCATCCCTCTGGGTTGTCCCAGTGCACCAGCCCCAAGCATCCAGTATCGTGCATCGAACCTGGACTGGCAACTCATTTCATACATGATATTTTACATGTTTCAATGCCATTCTCCCAAATCTTCCCACCCTCTCCCTCTCTCACAGAGTCCATAAGACTGTTCTATACATCAGTGTCTCTTTTGCTGTCTCGTACACAGGGTTATTGTTACCATCTTTCTAAATTCCATATATATGCGTTAGTATACTGTATTGGTGTTTTTCTTTCTGGCTTACTTCACTCTGTATAATAGGCTCCAGTTTCATCCACCTCATTAGAACTGATTCAAATGTATTCTTTTTAATGGCTGAATAATACTCCATTGTGTATATGTACCACAGCTTTCTTATCCATTCATCTGCTGATGGACATCTAGGTTGCTTCTATGTCCTGGCTATTATAAACAGTGCTGCGATGAACATTGGGGTACACGTGTCTCTTTCCCTTCTGGTTTCCTCAGAATATACAAGCAACTCCTACAGCTCAACTCCAGAAAAATAAATGACCCAATCAAAAAATGGGCCAAAGAACTAAATAGACATTTCTCCAAAGAAGACATACAGATGGCTAACAAACACATGAAAAGATGCTCAACTTCACAGCTATTTTTAAGGCCTCCTCAGACAGCCATTTTGCTGTTTTGCTTTTTTTTTTTCTGCATGTTTTGTTTTGGAGTTTCACAATTATTTTGACCAGTTCTGATGTAAAGTGAATTCAGTAACATTTTTTTGTTTTCTTTTCCGTTTTGCTAATTATCCAATAACTTTAACTATTCTCAGTTAACACAAGGCATACTTTGTCATTCCTGTTTTCAATGTGCATCAGATCAGATCAGATCAGTCGCTCAGTTGTGTCTGACTCTTTGCGACCCCATGAATTGCAGCACGCCGGGCCTTCCTGTCCCTCACCAACTCCCAGAGTTCACTGAGACTCACGTCCATTGACTCAAATGATGCCATCCAGCCATCTCATCCTCTGTTGTCCCCTTCTCCTCCTGCCCACAATCCCTCCCAGCATCAGAGTTTTTTCCAATGAGTCAATTCTTTGCATGAGGTGGCCAAAGTACTGGAGTTTCAGCTTTAGCATCATTCCTTCCAAAGAAATCCCAGGGCTGATCTCCTTCAGAATGGACTGGTTGGATCTCCTTGCAGCCCAAGGGACTCTCAAGAGTCTTCTCCAATACCACAGTTCAAAAGCATCAATTCTTCGGCACTCAGCCTTCTTCACAGTCCAACTCTCACATCCATACATGCATAGAGATCAGTATTAAATAAATCTTATTATTTTATTAAATTATCTCTTCAACATTTATTTTCAATGCTTATTTTGCACATTTTTCATGTGATCTGGTGAAATGACTTCAGTTTCTTTCCTCCTTTTTAAAGTTGAGAGTTATGTTTTATTTGGTGGGAATTTTTAGGACTTCAAGCCTGGAAGATAGCATCTCAAATGACGCTTATACAACTTTTCTGAGGAGGTAGGGGAAAGAGTCTGGCTATACAGAAGTTTTCAACAAGGAACAGGCAGTCTAAACATCAAAAGATTATTGTTAATTAAGGAAAACCAGATAGCTTTAGTTAAGGAATTCGGCGCTTTTCTATGTATATACTCAGCTGTGCTTGACTCTTTCCCCTCTGTGGACTGTAGCCTGCCAGGCTCCTCTTGTTTGTGGGATTTTCCCAGGTAGAATACTGGAGTAAATTTCCATTTCCTTCTCCAAGGGATCTTTCCAACTGAGGGATCAAACCCAAGTCTCTTGCATTTCCTGCATTGCAGGTGGATTCTTTACTGCTGAGCCACCAGGGAAACCCAATTTTATATGTATGGGAACAGGCAAGAGTCTGGGCTTACTGTAATCATTCTTTCATATGCATCTCAGCTATCTGGGGTCAACATCTTACAATCTGATTTTTCACATCCTTAGAGCCTTGCTCACCATAAGGAGTGGCAGCATCCTGAGAGACGCTGGATCAAAGGCATTGTTCTTCCTAGGCACCCTCCTGGCTCAGAAATTCACATGTGGAGGGCCAGTACTGCTCATGACTGTGACATCCTTTGTTTCAAAAATTGTTTATACTTGTGTCTTTGCTACACTATGACTTTATCAATTTTACTAGCTACTGTACTTATAAGATTGTTATCTCTTACAGTAAGTGACGAAACCTTCAACAAATGTAATAATGACTGCTGCTGCTGCTGCTAAGTGGCTTCAGCCATGTCCGAATCGGTGCAACCCCATAGACGGCAGCCCACCAGGCTCCCCCGTCCCTGGGATTCTCCAGGCGAGAACACTGAGGTGGGTTGCTATTTCCTTCTCCAATGCATGGAAGTGAAAAGTGAAAGTGAAGTCTCTCAGTCACGTCTGACTCTTAGCAACCTCATGGACTGCAGCCTACCAGGCTCCTCCGTCCATGCGATTTTCCAGGCAAGAGTACTGGAGTGGGGTGCCATTAATAATGACTAGGTGACCTGAAATAATTGATCAAAAATATAGTTCTGTATGCCATCAATAATTTTAATAGTGTGATTCTAGGTATGAGAAGAAGGAATGAGGGAAATATCTCCTGGATACTAACAGGGTAGAAGACAGAGGATCCAGAGAGTCTTTAATCTGTCAATGGGCCTAGTCCAGAAATTAACACCTGGGGTGACATACCAACAAGGACACAAAATGGCTTCACTTTCTTAGTAAACTCTGAAAAAGCACAAAGGAACAAACAACAACAAAAGACTATAATGGCAACAATCCTACTTCTTTAGTGAGAATCATAGGGAATGTAGGGTTGAGCTCACAGAACATTCTTATTCTTGTGACCTCAAACTTCAGAAATATACATGAACATTCACTTTTCATAAGGATAATTCTATCTGATGATTTACATTCAACCTACTGCTTTTGGTTCTGAAATACTTTGTACCCCACAGACATATAACTGTACACATTTTCTTAATTATGTTTCTGTGGGGTCATGGCCATTTATACTTCATGTATTTATATTTAAAACTCCACCCTATGTGTTGTTAAACCTAAGATATGGGTTGATATAAAAATCTACATTTAAACAATTATGTTTTTATATTTTAATTAAATACCAGTTATTATATTTAAAAATACTACTCAAGTAGCTGGGCAAGAGGAAAAGATAGAACTTAATTTATATGGTAGGAATGAATCTGGGTATTTTGTATGTATTAGTTACATTAATTATTCAAAAAGGTTATGAGACAAATATTATTTTCATTTTACAACAAAGGAAACAAAAGCTCAATAAGATCAATAAATTCTCCAGTGACACATGGAGGCAGTCACATAGCCAGGACTCATACTATCCTGCTTTGGATTCAACATCTACACTTTTTCTGAAAGATGGCATTTTCCATATTAGCTCTAAAACATAACTCTGTCCTAATGCTGAACACAGATTTTGGGCAGGAATTTGTGTAGAATTCAAAAATGTCATTATATTTGACTACATTAACTCCCATTTCTGCATGCTGCTCTGCAGTAAAATGAGTAAAAGAAGAAAATCTCATATTTACCTTATAAAATATGAGATTTTCTGCTGGAGAGGGTGTGGAGAAAAGGGAACCCTCTTACACTGTTGGTGGGAATGCAAACTAGTACAGCCACTATGGAGAACAGTGTGGAGATTCCTTAAAAAACTGGAAATAGAACTGCCTTATGATCCAGCAATCCCACTGCTGGGCATACTCACTGAGGAAACCAGAACGGAAAGAGACACGTGTACCCCAATGTTCATCGCAGCACTGTTTATAATAGCCAGGACATGGAAGCAACCTAGATGTCCATCAGCAGATGAATGGATAAGAAAGCAGTGGTACATATACACAATGGAGTATTACTCAGCCATTAAAAAGAATGCATTTGAATCAGTTCTAATGAGGTGGATGAAACTGGAGCCTATTATACAGAGTGAAGAAAGCCAGAAAGAAAAACACCAATACAGTATACTAACACATATATATGGAATTTAGAAAGATGGTAACAATAACCCTGTATACGAGATAGCAAAAGAGACACTGATGTATAGAACAGTCTTATGGACTCTGTGAGAGAGGGAGAGGGTAGGAAGATTTGGGAGAATGGCATTGAAACATGTAAAATATCATGTATGAAACAAGTTGCCAGTCCAGGTTCGATGCACGATACTGGATGCTTGGGGCTGGTGCACTGGGACGACACAGAGGGATGGCATGGGGAGGGAGGAGGGAGGAGGGTTCAGCAAGGGGAACACATGTATAACTGTGGCGGATTCATTTTGATATTTGGCAAAACTAATACAATATTGTAAAGTTTAAAAATAAAATAAAATTTAAAAAAAGACAAAAAAAAGTAAATGTGGGTTGAGTGCTATAAGCCATTAATAACTTGTGTACTCATTCATTTATGTAGTAGTTACTTACCTTTAATTTACTATGCCCAAGAAAACAATATGGTATTTAATGTCTAGCCTCTACCCTACTGAAAACTAGAAGGAAGTTGGAAGGAAAACTTTAAATACAAAACACATTTACAATTGATGAGAAACTATGGCAAATGAAAAATGAGTCATGGTTGTAGTATCAAAATATTTTACTGACAATATTTTTTTTTTTAAATTCAGAACAGAATAAGGAAAAAAAAAACAAATCCAAGTGGCTCAGATATAAAAAGATTAATATTGCATTGCATTTCCTTCTAGAATAGTCTTAAATATATTATTTACACAGTTTACACCAGTGTTTGGTTAACTACATGTCACAACTTACTTGTTGGCAAAGAAATCCCTTTAATGAGTCACAACTTAAAATTTTTAAAACACTAAACTACAGGAAAAAAGGAAATGACAATATGCATTGTATGTAGTAGGATGACATTGCTTTAAAATATTTTTAATATGCAATTTATTTATGTGTATATGAGGGTCATATATACAATGTATTGGTTAAGGAAGAGATCAAAACATATGAATAGCATTGCTTTAGATTGTATCCTAAGTTGAATGTTAATTTTTTTTCCATATAAATAATGTTTTTTATATCCTCAGATATTTTAAATCACACAATTTCCTATGGCCATGGAGTATTTCTTCAGATTACTCCACCATGGTGTTAACAATTATTCTATGCCTGGGCATTTTGTTCTTGTGACTTTTACTATAACGAATTTTGCTGGATTTTTTAAAATATAAATTTATTTATTTTAATTGGAGGTTAACTACTTTAAAATATTGTATTGGGTTTTCCATACATCAACATGAATCTGGCACAGGTATACACGTTTTCCCCATCCAGAACCCCCCTTCTCCCTCCCTCCCCATATCATCCCTCTGGGTCATCCCAGTATACCAGCCCCAAGCAACTGGTACCATGCGTCGGACTTGGACTGGCAATTTGTTTCATATATGATATTATAAATGTTTCAATGCCATTCTCCCAAATCATCCCAACCTCTCCCTCTCCCACATAATCCAAAGGACTGTTCTATACATCTGTGTCTCTTTTGTTTTCTGGCATACAGGGTTATCATTACCATCTTTATAAATTCCATATATATGCGTTAGTATACTGTATTGGTGTTTTTCTTTCTGGCTTACTTCACTCTGTATGATAGGCCCCAGTTTCATCCACCTCATTAGAACTGATTCAAATGTATTCTTTTTAATGGCTGAGTAATACTCCATTGTGTATATGTACCACTGCTTTCTTATCCATTCATCTGCTGATGGACATCTAGGTTGCTTCCATGTCCTGGCTATTATAAACAGTGCTGCGATGAACATTGAGGTACACGTGTCTCTTTCAATCCTGGTTTCCTCGGTGTGTATGCCCAGCAGTAGGATTGCTGGGTCATAAGGCAGTTCTATTTCCAATTTTTTAAGGAATCTCCACACTGTTCTCCATAGTTGCTGTACTAGTTTGCATTCCCACCAACAGTGTAAGAGTGTTCCCTTTTCTCCACACCCTCTCCAGCATTTATTGTTTGTAGACTTTTGGATAGCAGCCATGATGACTGGTGTGAAATGTTACCTCATTGTGGTTTTGATTTGCATTTCTCTGATAAAGAGTGATGTTAAGCATATTTTCATGTGTTTGGTAGCCATCTGTATGTCTTCTTTGGAGAAATGTCTATTTAGATGTTTTATATATTTTTTCAAATAGATGCCTTGAATTACTATTATGAAGTGAATAGATAGCAACTTTAAAAGGCATAACTATTATTTATTTAAATATACTTAGGTTTATCTTTGCTACATTAAAATTCATATTTTTACAAATTGAATATATTACAAAAATTTAGATGAGAAAATACTTTTAATCTTCCTGCTGCTGCTGCTGCTAAGTCACTTCAGTCATGTCCGACTCTATGCAACTCCAAAGACGGCAGCCCACCAGGACTCCCCTGTCCCTGGGATTCTCCTGGCAAGAACACTGGAATAGGGTTCCATTTCCTTCTCCAATGCATGAAAGTGAAGAGTGAAAGGGAAGCCGCTCAGTCGTGTCCGACTCTTAGCGACCCCATGGACTGCAGCCCACCAGGCTCCTCCATCCATGGGATTTTCCAGGCAAGAGTACTGGAGTGGTGTGCCATTGCCTTCTCCATTAATCTTCCTACACAAACCCTATTACTGGTTTCCTCACTTATGTATCTACTTAAATTTTCAATGACTATTATAAAACACAAATTATCTAAAACAAATAGCAACACAGAATGCTAAGAACAACATAGTGGTACACAGAAAAGCAGTCACAAGACTAGATGCACAGAACAGCCTTCATTCCAAAAAGATAATGGTTTTATGTATAAAAATCTGCATAATATACATATTTTAAAGGGAGGCAGTGTAATTACTCCCATATAATGACAATTATAATTGTATTAACATCAGAGAATAACTGTCTTGTGCCACTACATCTAAAGAAGTATTTTTCTTTTTTAAACATAATCATAAACACATTTTTTTTTGGAAAATAAATTTAGTTTTATTTATCTTTGTGGAAACTTTGATTTTTGGCCCAGACCCTGACAGACTCCTAGACAGCTTTGTTGGTCAAGGAAAAATGAGCATGAGGACAAGCCAGGCCATTCAGATTCATGGATCAAAAAAAGTCCAAGATCAACCATTTAACATTTAACAAATGTTAAAACTGTCAAAAATACTCAGAGCAACAAACTGGGATGCATAATGCAGTAGCCTAAGGTGAGGGATTACCTCTTGTTTAGTCAAGCACCTCAAACACGGAAGCAGAAGCCACTGTACCTGATCTATTGTTACTTGGAAAATTTAAAAGAACACACAGTATAAGCACACATAGAATTTCAACTTGGCAGTTAGCTTGCCCTTAGCCTGGAGCGTGTCATTCATTTATGGGCCAATAACCAGGCTCCTTGCTGATTAGTTTCAGAAAATTCTAAGCGGGTAAAAGAGGATGATCCTTCTACAACACACTGAGGCCTGTGCTCTCCCTGACTTGGAGAAATACAGAGATTTCACATTATTTTTAAAAAAAGGCAAAACTGGAAAGTGTATGTAATTTAAGGAGGAGGGGAACTAATTGTGTTATCTTCCAGGCTCCAAGCCTTGCATTTATAAAGAAACAGATAGGCAGCTATGAGGACCACACAATTTTCCAATGGCTGGATTTATCCTGTATAGCAAACTCTCTGCCAGTTTTATAACATTGATGTTCGGGCCTACTGCCTATATAACCAGAGTGAATTACTCAAAAGTCATATTGAAAAAAACCTTTAAGCCAAAAACTCTAACAGCTCTCCATATATACTAGCTTCTAAAATTAGTGAGCATGTTCAGAAGGATAACCCTTCTGAAAATAGTAATCAGAGTAGGATTGTGAGAGGTACTAACAACCAATGCCTTTATTTTTCCAAATTGAACAGTTAATTTCTACAATTAGAGACTAGTATGTCTTGAAGATTAGTGTCCCCTTGCTCGCAATTCATACATTGAAATGCTAACCCCTGATATGACAGTGTGAGGGATTGGGGACTTTGGGAGACAATTAGGTCATAAGGGCAGAGTCTTCATATTGGGATCGACGTCTTTATAAAAGAGATCTCACAGAACTCCCTAGGCCCCTGTACATCATGTGAGGATAAAGGGGAAGTTGGCAATCTGCAGCTTAGAAAAGGATTCTCACTAGAGGGGACTATGCTGGCACTCTGATTTTGGACTTCCAGCCTCCAGAACAGTGAGTAATCAATTTCTGGCATTTATAAGCCACCCAGTCTATGGTACTGTGTTGTTCAGTTGCCTGGCTGTGTCCGACTCTGCAACCCTATGCATTGCAGGACGCCAGTCCTCCCTGTCCCTCACCATCTCCCAGTTTTTCCAAGTTTACTTTCATTGAGTTGGTGATGCCATCCAGCCATCTCATCCTCTGATGCCCTCTTCTCCTTCTGCCCTTGATCTTTCCTGGCATCAGGGACTTTTCCAATGAATTGTCTGTGCGAACTGCTGCTGCTGCTGCTGCTAAGTTGCTTCAGTCGTGTCCGACTCTGTGCTACCCCAGAGATGGCAGCCCACCAGGCTTACCCATCCCTGGGATTCTCCAGGCAAGAACACTGGAGTGGGTTGCCATTTCCTTCTCCAATGCATGAAAGTGAAAAGTGAAAGTGAAGTCGCTCAGTCCTGTCCGGCTCTAGCGACCCCATGGATTGCAGCCCACCAGGCTCCTCCGTCCACGGGATTTTCCAGGCAAAAAGTACTGGAGTGGGGTGCCATTGCCTTCTTCGTCTGTGTGCACTAGATGACCGAAATACTGGAGTTTCAGTTTCAGCATCAGTTCTTCCAGTGAATATTCAGGGTTGATCTTCCTTAAGATTGACTAGTTTGATCTCCTTGCTGTCCAGGGGACTTTCAGGAGTCTTCTCCAGCACCAGAGTTTGAAGGCTTCAGTTCTTTGGCATTCTGCATTCTCTACATTCCAGCTCTCACAACCTTACATGATCACTGGGAAGACCATCACCTTGACTATACGGACCTTTGTCGGCAGAGTAATGTCTTGCTTTTCAACACACTGTCTAGGTTTGTCACTGCTTTCCTCCAAGAAGCAGTTGTCTTATTATTTCATGGCTGCAGTCACTGTCCACGGTGATTTTGGAGCCCAAGAAGAGGAAATCTGTCACTACTTCCACGTTCTCCCCTTCTATTTGCCATGCAGTAATGGGGCTGGATATCATGATCTTAGTTTTTTTTAACATTTAGTCTTAAGCCAGCTCTTTCACTCTCCTCCCTCACCGTCATCAAGAGGCTCTTTAGTTCCTCTTTGCTTTCTGACATTAGAGTGATAGCATCCACATATCTGAGGTTGTTGCTATTTCTCCCACCTATCTTGATTCTGGCTTGTAGCTCATCCAGCCCAACATTTCTCATGATTAAAATATTTTTGGCAGGTGACATCATGTTGGCTACTCATACAGTAAAGAATCTGATTACGATGCAAGAAACCTGGGTTCAATTCCTGGGTTGGGAAGATCCCCTGGAAAAGGGAATGGCAACCCACTCCAGTATTCTTGCCTGGAGAATTCCATGGACAGCGGAGCCTGGTGGGCTACCATCCATTGGTTTGCACATAGTTGGACATGACTGAGTGACTAAAACTTTCCCCTTCATGGGTCACTGCCTTGTTGTGGAGAAGGGGCTTATATAACTCAATGAAGCTATAAGCCATGTTGCACAGGGCCACCCAAGATGGACAGGTCACAGCAGAGAGAGTTCTGACAAAGCATGATCCACTGGAGGAGGGAATGGCAAACCACCCCAGTATACTTGCTGTGAGAACCTCATGAACTGTATAAAAGGCCAAAAAGATTTTATACCAAAAAGATGAGTGTCCAATACGCTACTAGGGAAGAGTGGAGGAGAATTACCAATAGCCCCAGAATGAATGAAGTGGCTGGACCAAAGTGGAGAGAATGCTTATTTGCTGATGAGCCTGGTGACAAAAGTAAAATCTGGTATTGCAAAGAATGGTATTGCATGGTACCTTTTTACAGTAGTCTGAATGAGCTAAGGCAGAGATCCATACTTTGTATTTTTTTAAATACTAAGATCTTAATGGATACCATATAAAATTATCTGTTAGCCAATCCTTAATATGAATTAATTAAATGAGATGCTTTCTTACAAACAGCTAGTTCACAGTTGCTTGAGAGAAATGGTAGATACAATGCAAGAAAAGAAAAGGAAAAATACTAGGATACAAATTAGTCTAGATAGGGTCCTGGTAGACACAGAGAGAATCAGAAGTCATTAAAGGGAGAAATGAGATCTGAGATAATGTATTACATGGTTACAAAATATTCAGAGACTATTTTATTCAACCCATTCCCTTGCTTCCTACATTTTCTCCCTTTTTACTTGTTTTGAGAGCAATAAAATATGCTCCCTGCACTCAAGGAGTTCATGGATGATTATGGAAAAGAACATCAAAGGCAAATAACTCTAATCCAATCTCAATGTCAAGGGAGCCCTTAGCAACAAGTGTTTAAGTTTATGTAGTTAGCAAAGAACAGCATCACCAAACAAAGCTTATTCCATTTAGAGCTTGAAGAATGCCTTCCTATTTGTTGCACTCACAGTAAGTTCCTGCTTAAAATTCAAAAATTAATTTAAAGTATAGATGTCCATAAAAAACAGAGTAGAAATGTTAAAGCAAGCTACTGAATTGTTGGGCTTCCTAGGTGGCACAAGTGGTAAAGGCTCTTCTTGCCAATGCAAGAGACACAAGAGAGGAGGGTTTGATCCCTGGGTCAGGAAGATCCCCTGCAAGAGGAAATGGCAATCAACTCCAGTATTCTTGCCTGGAAAATTCCAAGGACAGAGAAGCCTGGTGGGCTACAGTTCATGGGACTGCAAAGAGCTGGATATGACTGAACACATACACACAACACAACACAACACACTGAACTGTACAGGTCCAACACTACATAACCATCTCAACTTCTTTTGGATGACATGAGATAAAAAGCACATGTCTAAACACAGAGGTACTAGGATTATTATTAAAATATTGAACTATGGTGCTACTCTACTTTTTCAATAAAAATATTACTTTAAATCTTTTCAACCCCTGTTCACTACAGATTTATCATTCAAACTTATTGACTTGAACGTGGCTGAAGAAACACTTGTAAGTCAAACAGCTGGGGCTGAGCAATTAACACATAAGGAATGAATACAGAAAAGAAAGATTTAAATCACTCTATTAAAGTTTTTTGGCTACAGTCCATGGGATTGCAAAACATTTGGGCACAACTTAGCAACTAAACGACAACACAACACATTGTTCTCCATAGTGGCTGTACCAATTTACATTCCCACCAACAGTGTAGGAGGGGTCTCTTTTCTCAACAGCCACTCTAGCATTTACTGTTTGTAGACATTTTATGATATCCATTCTGACTGGTGTGAAGTGATACCGCATTGGAGTCTTAATTTGTATTTCTCTAATAATCAGTGATGTTGAGCATCTTTTCATTGCTTTATGGTCATCTGCATGAATTCTTTGCAGGGATGACAGGATTCAGGATGTCCTCACTTTCTAGTACTTACTATGTGCAAACATTGTAGGGTTGGAATAACAAAATACATTGAGGAAGTGAAGATAAGAGAAGACGGATAAAGAGTAACACAGAGAAAAGATTATGAAGGAATATGTACATCCTTGTATGGTAAGAACCATATCTGTTCAATTTCAGGTAAAAATTAAATATGACTTGAATAAAAGTGCTAATAGTAAATATAGAGAGGATAAGATTGATAACAGATATTTAGGATGTGAAACAGACAGTGTTAAGTAGCTTTTCAATATAAATAGACAGGGAAAGGCCACCAAAAGATGACTCCCAATTTCCCATGTGTGCTGTCAGAATTACTCCAGAGTTGTTCACTGAAATTTATATTGAAGGTCAAAGAAATGATTTTGGGAAGGAAATAATATGTTAAATAAAGGACAGATGAGTGTGAAGTGCCTTTAGGTGGAAATGCAAACTAGGAAATAACAAGTTTTGTTTTGTTTTTTTTTTTCACCTTTAGGAGGGTACATGAATTGAGAAGGTCAGGGATCTAGAGCAGAACTGCATTTTGTTTAAAAGAAATAACTGATAGGACAAAAAAAATGGCAATATTTGGAAAAGCAAAATTCTTAAAAATTTAGGTAAAGCTAAGAATAATACAGCATGTACTTTTAAAAATTTTTTTACAACATAGAATGCTTATGGAAACCATCAAGTTTGGTTGTTAGCAATGCACAACAAAATATAATTCAATCACCTGTTACAAGTATAGAAAATATAGAGGCAAGATTAAAGTGTTAAGGAAGTATAGTGTATAAAATGAGAAGAATATCTATATATGCAGTATTAAATGATCCATGAGCAATTTAAAAATAGACATCAGTGTTATACTTATGGATCCTGTTAAATCAGGAATCTACCGCTGATGACTGGATTATTGGGACAATCATAGACACTGATGAATGATGGAGAGCAGGAGAATAGAGTAACTATTAAGCGCCCACTCATCAGGTCTTATACACACGTTCTTGTTAAATACTGAAGGTACTTCAGGGGAAGGATTATTTGTCTCCATTTATAGGTGAGAATGTTATCTCTGAGAATTTGAATGACTTAGTCAAAGTCAAAGAGCCAGAGATAAAATTAGCTTTTAAAGCAGGTGTGCCTTATTTCTATGGAAGGATGATAGCATTCTCTTAGAAATAACATACTAAAAGTGTTTGCTGAGTGTATGGTTGAATGAATGATTGAATCACTGATCCCCTTAGGAATCAGCATATCTTTTACCTGCTTATAAAACACAGAACTTTTTCTGTCTAGAAATAGGCCCCCTTGCTGTTGAAGATGGAAATCAGTAAGTTTGCAATTGCAGCATTTTGCTGGATGCTAGGAAAGAGTATTGCTGTGTCAGTGATTTCTTGAAGGCTGCATCTACTTTTCAGGTTTACTTAGCTGGAAAAGGACTCATTGACAAATTAAGATTTCAAGCATTCTTTAAGTGTTACTTAAACAAATCTAGGGTTACTTAAACCTATTTCAAGTGATTTGCATTAATTTCAGTGTTTTCTTCCTTCATAATTGACTTGACCTGGACCTTGTTCATTTCACAAAGGAGCAGAAGAACAATCATTACTGGAATAGCAAATTGCTGAAAAGAAGCTTGTCAATGAATGCTCCAATTACAATCCACCTGAACAGGTTCAAGAGGGAAATTCTACTTTGAATTACATGAACATCCCAGGAAAACAGTGAGTGTGTGTGTATATATTTGTGTATGCACACACAAATGAATAATATATGCATTATATATATAATTTAACATGCATACACCTCAATACACACACACACATATATATAAAGCATTTTAATAGTGAACAAAAATCTGAAGACATTGTATTCCAAAAGCACACAGATTAGCATGTAGAGAAAAGGCACTATTATATGGCTCTGTTAGAATAAAAAAATTATGCAACATTTTTGTAGGAATGTTCTAATATTTAGAACATTTAAATGAACATAATTTTAACAATTAATTTTAGTTCATCAATATACAGAAAAATAGAATACCATGTATAAAAGACACTTGAATTGGAAATATAGCCATTGCTATTATATTTGTATGAACACAATTTTGAAAATAACAAAAATATGGCGACATACATAAATAATAATTGTGGTATTTACATACTATGGAATATTATTTTGCCATTAAAATCAATGATTTGTACTCATATAACAGAGCCCCAATGTATGTTTTATGCAAAAAACAAGCAAGTGTCACACAAAATGCATGTGAAAAAAGGCAAGAAAAGAAGAATATAAAGAAAAGGAAGAAAAAGAAGGAAAGAAAGAAAGAGGAAGGTGAAGGGATGGAAGGAAAGAAGAAAGGGAGAAAGGAAATAAAGAAGGGAGGGAAAGAGGAAGAAAGAAATAATGATTAAATGAGAGAAAAATTATATATATCTTTTTGTGTATGTATAAACAATTCCTGAAAAAAATTTGAAGAACCTGAAAAGTTAAAAACGAATTGTGGAAAGAGACGTTTTCATTTAAAAGTCCTCAAGTCTCTTCATTTATTTATGTATCATTAATTACAATGAACTGTTTGTTTTTTTTTTGTTGTTGTTGTTTTGGCATTTTATTTTTTTATTTTTTATTTTATTTTTTTAATTTAATTTAATTTTATTTTTAAACTTTACATAATTGTATTAGTTTTGCCAAATATCAAAATGAATCCACCACAGGTATACATGTGTTCCCCATCCTGAACCCTCCTCCCTCCTCCCTCCCCATTCCATCCCTCTGGGTCGTCCCAGTGCACCAGCCCCAAGCATCCAGTATCGTGCATTTAACCTGGACTGGCAACTCGTTTCACGTGTACCCCAATGTTCATCGCAGCACTGTTTATAATAGCCAGGACATGGAAGCAACCTAGATGTCCATCAGCAGATGAATGGATAAGAAAGCTGTGGTACATATACACAATGGAGTATTACTCAGCCATTAAAAAGAACTGTTAGTTTTATTATATATTTTTAAAAGCTACCACCAGTATCAACAGAATGATTTAAAAGGGAGGTTAATGCATATGTGTATATGCTTGAGGTTACTATCACTAAATATGAACAATCTTATTACTTATGATTTTCAAATAAGATCAAAGAATGTTCTTGATTTTTGTGACAGTTCGGCCTGAAGAATTATTAATAAACTTAACCATCAATGTCATTTTCACCTGTGTGAATTTGTCATATAATGGATTACATACTAAAATAGTGTTCTTCAACTCATTTGTTTTACTATCATAAGAAATTTTGGTTTTACTGGCCTTCTGAGTAAAACAAATAAAATCCATGGCTTTATGCAATCGTTCTTTCTCCCTTGTTAAGGAAGACATATTAGTTGACAACGTATGATTTTATTTCTGAGCTCTCAATTCTATCCCATTATTGGTATATGTATTTTATGCCAGTAACATACTGTTTTGATTACTGTTCATTTCTAATAAAGCTTGAAATCAAGAAGTGAGATGTCTCTAGATTTCTTTCTCAAGATCATTGTGGCTATTTGGGATATTTGATAATTCCATGTAAACTATAAGATTCTTCTGTTTCTCTAAAAGTTGATATTGGAATCTTGAAAGGAATTGCACTGAATCTATAGAAAGTTTGGGGTAATATGATATTTTAAACACATTAATTCTTCCAGTTCATAATTATAAAACAGTCTTCCATTTATTTGTGTCTTCTTCAATATCCTTCATCAATGTTTTATAATTTTCAATGTACAGATCTTTCACCCCCTTGGTCAACTTTATTACTGAGAGGAGTTGAAGATGGCAGAATAGAAGGATGTGGGTCTCACTTCATCCCACAAACATATAAATAAATATAAATACACACACACACACATCTTCAAATGGAACAATTCTCCCAGAATACCAACTAAAAGCTGACAGAAGATATTTTATACAATCAAAGTTATAAGAATGATCCTTATATATCCAGGTTGAATGAGAGGGAAAAATAAAATCTGGAAAGGGCCTGCACCCCTGGGAGGGAACTGTGGAAGAGAGAAGGTTCGCTCACCCTGGGGACCTCCTTCACCTGCTGGGAGATTTACTGGGTCATATAGGGAGCTGCAGTTGTCTAGAATTTGCTTGAAAGCAGGGTGCAAGAACTGGCTTCCTTCCCAGCAAGGTAGAGAGGGGCAGCACAGGTATTCCTTGCCATATCATCACACTCTCCCACATAGGACTTGCACCTCCTAGTGTATGCTGCAGCTGGGTGCTGAAACTCCAGCTTCAGCAGGCAGACTTGGTGAGACGATTCTGACTGGTAATGCAGAGACCGCCCACAGGGCCTGGATTGTGATAGAGGCTGCTCTGGAGGTATGTGCAGAATGGAATGTGGGCTTACCATTGTTGTTGTTTATTGTTTAGTCACTAAGTCATATCCAACTCTTGTGACCCCATGGACTGTAGCCTACCAGGCTCCTCTGTCCATGGGATTTCCCAGGCAAGAATACTGGAGAAGGTTACCATTTCCTTCTCTAGGGGATCTTCTCCAGCCCAGGGACTGAACGTGTGTCTCCTGCATTGGCAGGCAGATTCTTTGCCACTGAGCCTCCAGGAAAAGATTGGAAGCTTACCATAGGAAACCCATTATTATGGTATAAAAGGCATGGCATGGTTCTGCCATCAGAGCCTCATTGTCAGCATGTTCATGGCTAGGTGAAGTGCTAGCAGCCATGGGTTTTGGGAATACACACAAGCCAAAAGGTGGGGCTGGCATCTATAATGATTGTCTGCACTCCCACAGTTGGGGTGGCTTCAGCTGACTTTGGGAGCTCACATGTACTGGAAGTGGGTCAAAACCAATTATCATACTTCCCACAGAGGAGTTGGTTCCAGGGGAGGTGTCAAAAACAAGATCAGTCTTTGTGGGCACACACACTAAAGTGTCAGGAGAAGTCCAGGGTCACAAGTCCCTGTTGATAGCTATTGAGGGAGAATACGAAGCCACTTTTTACCAATGGGAGAGTTTTGGTCCCACTCACTTCATACCACAGCTCAGAACCTGATCTATAGACCTTTGCTCCAACAACTGGGGCACATTCACTGCCCCCACAGGGCTATTCTAACCACAGAGCAAAGAGGAGGCCCCACCTGATAGTCAGTGTAGGCTCTGGTTATCACAATACCAAACACACGTCCTATCAAGAGAACAATGACCATCGTACTCTGAGGAAAGACAATGCAGGTATTCATACGAAAGTTAATCTTCACACCAAAAATATTATACTCACATGGGCTGCACAGAGACAGTAACACATAAATCCTATGGCAGGGCAGAAGGGAGTGGCAAGATACATTCAAAATCCTAAAAGGGGGAAAACAAACAAACAAACAAACTACAACCTAGGATACTCTACCCAGCAAATTATCAGGTAAAATATAAAAAAAGATACATTACACAAAAATAGCCCTTCAAGACCACAGTGGATCATTGTTTTTCCTAAATTCAGAGGGTCAGAGAAATGTATGTAAAAGAATAAGCAGAAACTATAATGAATGGAAGGAACAAGATAAATCCCCTAAATAATGAAACATACCTTTCCAGTCTACCAGAACCCTGAGTTCAAAAAGAGATAAAAATTGTCAAAGAAATTAAGAAGGACTATAGGAAGAAATGCAGATCACTGTAACAAGGAACTACAAATTATAAAGATAAGTCAATCAAAATTAGATAACAGCTGAAATAAAAACTGAGCTAAAGGCAATGAATAAAGGGTGAATAAATGATCTGTAAAATAAAGTAATAGTAATCACCCAATCAGAACAGCAGACAGAAAGGCATAAATTAAATAAAAGCAATATATGAGCAATATCTATGGGATAAATATAAAGTATATATAATATAATATAATATATATAAAATATATGTAACCTATGGGATTCCAGAAGGAGAAGGAAGAGAGATGGGGATCAAAAATTTATTTGATGAGGTTATTGGTGAAAACTTAGCAAACTTAAACAAGGAAACATATTGAAGAAGCACTGAGTAGCTTAAACAAGATGAAAGCAAGCAGATCCACACCAAAACATATAATAAATAAAATGGCAAAAGTTAAATACGTAGGATTCTAAAGGCAGTAAGGGAAAAAACAAAGAATTTGTTCCAAGAGAACCTCCATCAGGCTATTAGCTGACTTCTTTACAGAATCTTAGCAAGTCAGAAGGGAGTGGTGAGATACATTCAAAATCCTAAAAGGGAGGGAAAAAAAACTACAACCCAGGATACTCTACCCAGTAAATTATCAGGTAGAATAAAAAAAAGAGACAAATTACTCAGTCAAGCAAATGTAAATGAATACAGCAACACTAAACCTATCATAAAATAAACATTGAAAAGTCTTCTTTATATATAAAAGAAGCAAGAACCTATAGGAAAGGGGAAAATCACAAGAGGAAATGCAATTACATAAAAAGACAGAATATTACTTAAATAAGACAGTGCATAGGTAGTTTTATTAAAAAGCAAGGAAAGAAGAAAATGTAAATCTTCTGGAATACATTTGAGTTTATATAACTATCAGTCTGAAGTAAGTAGATAAAGTTTATGGGCTAACATCCTTGAAAACCAGAGTGAAAAAAATTCAAAAATATACAGTATATTTGCAAAAAATGAAAAATAAATGAATTCAAGCATAATATGAAATAAAACTATCAGACCGCACACACACACACACACCACGAAAAGAAAAAGAAGAAACATAAAGTCAACTGGAAGACATGGTTTATTAAATAAAATGGCAATAAATACACACCAATCAATAATTACACTATTCTCAATGGACTAAAAGCTCCAAACAAAAGACATAGAGTGGAAGTTATAATAAAATAAGAACCTAAAATATACTGCCTACAAGAGACCCATTGTAGGGTAAAAGTAAAACATAGATTAAAAGTGAAGGGAAGGTAAAAGCTATTTCATGCAAAAGAAAATGGCAAGAAAGCCAGGAAGCAATACTTATATCGAACAAAATAGATTTTAAATAAAAGGCCATAAAGAAGGGTAAAGGAGAACACTATATTATGATAAAAGAATCATTATAGAAGCTGATATTACAATTGTTAACATATATACACCCAATATAAAAGCACCTAAATATATAAAACAAATGTAATATACATACAGTGAGAAATTGACCAGAATTTAAACACCCCACTAATATCAATGTTTCTGACAGAAATCAGTAAGACAACAGAGATCCTAAATTATACAATAGAAGAATTAGACTTAATTGCTATCTATAGGACTATATATATAATATCTATATCTATGTACATATATATATATATCATGCAATTATTGTTGAGTATGCAAAGAAAATAATCTAAGATAGATCACACATTAGGACACACCACAAGTCTCAATAACTTTAAGAAGATAGCAGTTGTTTCAAGTATCTTTTCTGTCCACAATGGCATGAACTAGAAATGAACCTCAGAAAGAAAAATGAAAAAAAAAAAAAAAAAAAAAGAATTCATGGAGACTATGTAACTTTCTACTAAAAACAAACAATTGATCAATGATGAAATGACAAATAGTACCTCAAGAAAAATGACAATGAAAACACAACAATACAAATTCTATGGTATGCAGCAGAAGCAGTCTTAAGAGGGAAATTCAAAGCAATAATTGCCTTCCTTAGAAATAAAAAAGTCTAAAATGAACAATTTAGCCTGTATGCTCAGTTGTTCAGTTTTTCCTGACTCCTTGTGACCCCATGGACTGTAGCCCACCAGGCTCCCCTACCCCTAGGGTTCTCCAGGCAAGAAGATTGGAGTGGGTTGTCATTTCCTTCTTCAAGGGAATCTTCCCAAGTCAGGGATCCAACCCACATCTCTTGTGTCTCCTGCACCGGCAGGTAGGTTCCTTACCACTGTGCCACCTGGGAAGTCCTAAAAACTTAGGCTACCACCTAAAGTAATTTAAAAGAACAACAAACAAAACCTGAAGTCAGCAGAAGGAAGAAGATAATCAAGATCAGAGAAGAAATAATTATAATAGAGATAAAAATTAGAAGAAAGAAAAAGTCAATTAACCAAGAGCTACCTTTTCAGAAGGATAACAAACCTCTAACAAGTTTCACCAAGAAGAGAGAGAGTACACAAATAAAGTAAATAAAACTTAAAGATGAGAAATAGCTCTTAACACAGAAATACAAAAAAAAAAAAAAAAAAGAAAAGAAAAAATATTACAGTTTTACACCTAGAAGATATATACAATTTTCTAGAAACATACAGGCTGTCAAAACTGAATCAGAAGAAACAGATAACATGAACGGACCAATCAATAAAAGTGAAATAAAATCAAACAAAATATAAAACAAAAAATCTTCCTGCAAACAAAAGTCCAGGAGTAGATGGCTTCACTAGGGAACACACAAAGAATAGCTTTCAACTATCCTTCTCTAACTCTTCAAAAAGGCTGAAGCAGTGGGAACACTACCAAAGTTATTCTATGAAACCACCATCATCCTGATACCAAAACTAGACTGAGGCACTGCAAAATAAAAAAAAAAAAAAAAAAAGTAAAACTACAGGCCAATATTTTTGATGAATATAGGTGGAAAAATCCTCAGAAAAATATTAGTAATCTTATAACACATAAAAAGGATACACCATTATCAAGTTGGATTCACTCCATGGTCAAAAGGATGGTTAAGCATATACAAATAATCCAATGTGATACAACAACAAAAGGAAAGAAGAAAAAAAAATGATTATCTTAACAGATGTAAAAAAAAAATCCTTTGATAAAATTCAACGTCCATTCATAATAAAAACTCTCACCAAAGTTGGTATAGAGGGAACATATCTCAACATAATAAATACTGTTTATGACAAAACCAGCAGCCAAAGTAATACTCAGTGGTGAAAAGTTGAAAATCTTCCCACTAAATGCCGTAACAAAACAAGGATGCCCACGTTCATGACTTCTATTTCACACAGGATTGGAAGTCTTACTCACAGCAGTAGGACAAGAAAAAAGAAATAAAAGGTATACAAATTAGAAAAGAGGAGGTAAAATTGCCATTATATGCAGATGACATAATACTCTATAGAGAAAACCCTAAAGATACCACACAAAAATTATTAGAACTAGCAAATGAATTCAGTAAGGTAGCAGGATAAAGATTAATACAGAAATCGTTGCATTTCATTACACCAACAAAGAAATGTGAGAAAGTTTATATATATATATACAGTTAAAAAATGTATCAGAATATAAAATATCTAGGAATAAACCTAACCAAGGAGATAAAAGAGCCAAAACCTGAGAACTAGAACACACGGATAAAAAAATAGATGATAGATGAAATAAATTAAAAGATATTACATGCCCGTCCACTGAAAGAATTAATATTGTTAAAATGACATACTACACAAAACAACCTACATATTTAATGTGATCCCAATTAAATTACCTATGGAATTTTTCATGGAACTAAAACAAACAATTCTAAAATTTATATGTCAAAACAATACTGAGGACAAAGAACAAAGCTGGAGGCATAATCCAGACTTTAGACATACTACAAGGCTACAGTAGTCAAAATGACACAGTATTGGCACAAAAACAGATGTAAAGGGCAACAGAATAGAATACAGACCCCAGAAATAAGCCCACAAATCTACAGTTAATCTTCAACAAAGGAGGTAATACAATGAAAAAAAGACAGTCTCTTTAGTAGGTGGTATTGAGAAAGCTGGACAGTCGCAAGTAAATCAATGAAATTAGAACACTCCCTCATACCATACACAAAAATAAACTCAAAATGGCTTCAGGACTTAAACGTAAGACACATATCAAAAAATACTAGAAAAGAACAAAAGCAAAACTTTTTCTCATATAAATGGTAGTGATGTCTTCTTAGATAAGGCTCACATTGCAATGGAAATAAAGCAAAAACGAACAAATGGAACCTAATCAAATTTGTGAGACTTTGCACAGCAAAGGAAACCATAAACAACAATAAAACAATCTCTGGAATGGGACAGAATAATTATAAATGATGTGGCTGAAAAGTGCTTATTTTTCAAAATGCACAAACAGGTCATACCACTCAATATCAACGTATGGGAAAAACCACCACAATATTGTAAAGTAATTAGCCTCCAATTATAATAAATAAATTAATAAAAACATACAACATATTTTCTTTGTACATCTGAGTTTTAGTGGAATTAAAATTTTTCACTCTGCTAAAAATAAATAAATAAAACAAGCAACACAATCAAAAAATGGGAGGAACACCCAGACATTTCTCCAGAGAAAACATGCTGATGGTCAACAAGCACATGATAAGATGTTAAACACTGTTAATTATTAGAGAAATGCAAATCAAATCCACAATGAGGTATTGTTTCAAATTGGTCAGAACGCTGCTGCTACTGCTAAGTCACTTCAGTCATGTCCGATTCTGTGCAACCCCATAGACGGCAGCCCACCAGGCTCCCTTGTCCCTGGGATTCTCCAGGCAAGAACACTGGAGTGGGTTGCCATTGCCTGCTCCAATGCATGAAAGTGAAGTTGCTCAGTCATGTCCGACTCTTAGAGACCCCATGGACTGCAGCCTACCAGGCTCCTCTGTCCATGGGATTTTTACAGGCAAGAGTACTGGAGTGGGTTGCCATTTCTCTGATCTATCTATCTATGTATCTCTCTCTCTCTCTCTCTCTCTCTCTCTCTCTCTCTCTCTCTCTCTCTCTCTATATATATATATATATATATATATATATATATATATATATATCAGTTCAGTTCAGTTCAGTCGCTCAGTTTTGTCTGACTTTGTGACCTCACGGACCACAGCATGCCAGGCCTCCCCGTCCATTATCAACTCCTGGAGTTTACTCAAACGCATCTCCATTGAGTCGGTAATGCCATCCAACCATCTGATCCTCTGTTGTCCCCTTCTCCTCCTGCCCCCAATCCCTCCCAGCATCAGGGTTTTTTACAATGAGTCAACTCTTTGCATGAGGTGGCCAAAGTATTGGAGTTTCAGCTTCAGCCATCAGTCCTTCCAATGAACACTGAGGACTGATCTCCTTTAGTATGGACTGGTTGGATCTCCTTGCAGTCCAAGGGATTCTCAAGAGTCTTCTCCAACACCACAGTTCAAAAGCATCAATCCTTTGGTGCTCAGCTTATTATCATTATTATTTTAATTTTTAATTGAACTGTACTTTACAATATTGTGGTAGTTTCAGGTGTACAGCAAAATGATTAATATATATCTTTATATACACTTATATGTGTTATTTCCATTATAGATTTTTATAAGATATTGAATGTAATTCCCTGATATCAGTGATATACTTTTGAGGATACATCTGAAGGCAATAAAGTTATCATCTTGAAGAGATATCTCCCCCTTCATTTTCATTGCATTATTTACAACAGCCAAGACATAAAAACAATCCAAGTGTTTTTGGATAAATGGAACAAAAAAATGTGACAAACTTATTAATAATACCATGTTGCCATTTGTGACAGGTCTTCCCTGCTAGTTCAGTGGTAAATAATACACCTGCATAAGACTCAGGTTCAATCGATGGGTCTCCAGAAATCCTGCCTGGGAAATCCAATTGACAAAGGAGCCTGATGGGCTATGGTCCATGATGTTGCAAAAGAGTAGGACACAACTTAGGACTAAACTACAATAACATTTGAGACAACATAGCTGAAGCTTGAGTTTATTATGTTAATTAAAATAAGTCAGGAAAAAGAAAGAGAGATACCATATGAACTCAGCTTTAGTTGAATTTAAAACAAAACCAACACTATAAAAATAGGGAAACAATTTGTGTTTGCTGGAGGACATGGTGGGTGGGTGAGTGGGTGGGACCTGGGTGAAGGCAGGAAAACGGTACAAACTTCCAATTTTAAGATGAGTTCTGGACATATGATTACAGCACGTTAACTATAGGTCAGTCAGTCATTCAGGACTCAGTCGTGCCAGATTCTTTGCAATCCCATGGACTGCAGCACACAGGGCTTCCTGTCCAACACCAAATTCGAGAGCTTGCTCAAACTCATGTACACGAGTTCAGTCAGTGATGCCATCCAACCATTTCATCCTCTGCTGTTCCCTTCTCCTCCTGCCTTTAATCTTTCCAAGCATCAAGGTCTTTTCAAATGAGTCAGTACTTCCCATCAGGTGGGCAAAGTATTGGAACTTCAGCTTCAGTATCTAGTCCTTCTAATGAAAATTCAGATCTGATTTCCTTTAGGATTGACTGGGTTGATCTTGTAGTTCAAGGGACTCTCGAGAGTCTTCTCCAACACCACAGTTCAAAAGCAGAGATTCTTTGGCACTCAGCTTTTTTCACAGTCCAACTCTCACATCCATACATGACCACTGGAAAAAACATACCTTTGACTAGATGGGCCTTTGTCAGCCAAGGAATGTCTCTGCTTTCTAATATGATGTCTAGGTTTGCCATAGCTTTTCTTCCAATGAGCAAGTGTCTTTTAATTTTATGGCTGCAGTCACCATTTGCAGTGATTTTAGAGCCCAAGAAAATAAACTCTTTCACGGTTTCCATTGTTTACCCATCTATATGCCATGAACTGATAGAACCAGACGTTAAGATCTACATCTTTGAATGTTGAGTTTTAAGCCATCTTTTTCACTCTGCTCATTCACCTTCAACAGAGGCTCTTTAGTTCCTCCTGGCTTTCTGTCATAAGGATACTGTCATCTGCATATCTAATGTTATTGTTATTTCTCCCAGAAATCTTGACTCCAACTTATGCTTCATCCAGCCCAGCATTTTGCATGACGTACTCTGCATATAAGTTAAATAAGCAGGATTACAATATACAGCCTTGATGTACTCCTTTCACAATTTGGAACCAGTCCATTGTTCCATGTTTGGGTCCAACTGCTGCTTCCTGACCTGCATACAGATTTTTCAGGAGGCAGGTAAGGTGGTCTAGCATTACCATTGCTTTAAGAATTTTCCACAGTTTCTTTTGATGGACGTAGCCAAAGGCTTTAGTCATTGAAGAAGAAATAGATATTTTTCTGGAATTATCTTGCCTTTTCTGTGATCCAATGGATGTCGGCCATTTGATCTCTGATTCCTCTCTCTTTTCTAAATCCAGCTTGAATATCTGGAAGTTATTTCACATACTGTTGAAGCCTGATTTGGGCACCCAATCAAGTCTGTCTCTTTGCAACCCCATGGACTATACAGTCCATGGAATTCTCCAGGCCAGAATATTGGATTGGGCAACCTATTCCTTCTCCAGTGGATCTTCCTGATGCAGGAATCAAACCGGGGTCTCCTGCGTTGCAGATGTGTTCTTTACCAACTGAGCTGCCTAGCTTAGAGAATTTTGAGCATTACTTTACTACTGTGTGAGGTGAACATAATTATGTGGTGGTTTCAACATTCTTTGGCATTGCCTTTCTTTGGGATTGCCTTTTCTTTGGAAAAGTGACCTTTTCCAGCCCTGTGGCCACTTCTGAGTTTTCCAAATTTGCTGGCATTTTGAGTGCAGCACTTAAACAGCACTATCTTTTAGGATCTGAAATAGCTCAGTTGGAATTCCATCACCTACTCTAGTTTTGCTCATAGTGATGCTTAAGGCCCATTGAATTCACACTCCAGCATGTGTGATTCTAGTCCAGTGATCATACCATCATTGTTACCTGGGTTATTAAGATGTTTCTTGTATAGTTCTGTGTATTCTTGCCACCTCTTCTTAATATCTGCTGCTTCTGTTAGGTCCGTAGGGTTTCTGCCCTTATTGTGCACATCTTTGCATGACATGTTCCCTTGGTATCTCTAATCTTCTTGAAGAGATCTCTAGTCTTTCCCATTCTATTCTATCCTCTATTTCTTTGCATTGACCACTTAAGAAGGCTTTGCTATCTCTCCTAGCTATTCTTTGTAACTACAGATAACAGTTCAGTTCAGTCATTCAGTCGTGTCTGACTCTTTGCGACCCCATGAATTGCAGCACCCCAGGCCCCCCTGTCCATCACCAACTCCTGGAGTTCACTCAAACTCATGTGCATCAAGTAGGTGATGCCATCCAGCCATCTAATCCTCTGCTGTCACCTTCTCCTCCTTCCCCCAATCCCTCCCAGAATCAATGTCTTTTCCAATGAGTCAACTTTTTTCATCAGGTGGCCAAAGTACTGGATTTTCAGCTTTAGCATCATTCCTTCCAAAGAAATCCCAGGACTGATCTCCTCTAGAATGGACTGGCTGGATCTTCTTGCAGTCCAAGGGACTCTCAAGAGTCTTCTCCAACACCACAGTTCAAAAGCATCAATTCTTCAGCACTCAGCTTTCTTCACAGTCCAACTCTCACATCCATACATGACTACTAGAAAGGCCATAGCCTTGACTAGACAGATCTTTGTTGGAAAAGTAATGTCTCTGCTTTTGAATATGCTGTCTAGGTTGGTCATAACTTTCCTTCCAAGGAGTAAGTGTCTTTTAATTTCATGGCTGCACTCAGTATCTGCAGTGATTTTGGGCACCAGAAATTAAAGTTTGACACTGTTTCCACATCTATTTGCCATAAAGTGATGGGACCAGATGCCATGATCTTAGTTTTCTGAATGTTGAGTTTTAAGCCAACTTTTTCACTCTCCTCTTTCACTTTCATCAAGAGGCTTTTGAGTTCCTCTTCACTTTCTGCCATACGGGTGGTGTCATCGGCATATCAGAGGTTATTGATATTTCTCCCAGCAATCTTGATTCCAGCTTGTGCTTCTTCCAGCCCAGCATTTCTCATAATGTATTCTGCATATAAGTTAAATAAGCAGGGTGACAATATACAGCCTTGATGTACTCCTTTTCCTATTTGGCACCAGTCTGTTGATCCATATCCAGTTAGACCTGCATACAGATTTCTCAAGAGGCAGGTTAGGTGGTCTGGTATTCCCATCTCTTTCAGAATTTCCCACAGTTTATTGTGATCCACACAGTCAAAGGCTTTGGCATAGTCAATAAAGCAGAAATAGATGTTTTTCTGGAACTCTCTTGTTTTTTCCATGATCCAGCGGATGCTGGCAATTTGATCTCTGGTTCCTCTGCCTTTTCTAAAACCAGCTTGAACATCAGGAAGTTCACGGTTCATCTATTGCTGAAGACTGGCTTGGAGAATTTTGAGCATTACTTTACTAGCGTGTGAGGTAAGTGCAATTGAGTGGTAGTTTGAGCATTCTTTGGCATTGCCTTTCTTTGGGATTGGAATGAAAACTGACCTTTTCCAGTCCTGTGGCCACTGTTGAGTTTTCCAAATTTGCTGGCATATTGATTGCAGCACTTTCACAGCATCATCTTTCAGGGTTTGAAATAGCTCAACTGGAACTGCATCACCTCCACTAGCTTTGTTCATAGTGATGCTTTCTAAGGCCCACTTGACTTCACATTCCAGGATGTCTAGCTCTAGGTCAGTGATCACACCATCGTGATTATCTGGGTCGTGAAGATCTTTTTTGTACAGTTCTTCTGTGTATTCTTGCCACCTCTTCTTAATATCTTCTGCTTCTGTTAGGTCCATACCATTTCTGTCCTTTATTGAGCCCATCTTTGCATGAAATGGTCCCTTGGTATCCCTAATTTTCTTGAAGGGATCTCTAGTCTTTTCCATTCTGTTGTTTTCCTCAGTTTCTTTGCATTGATCACTGAGGAAGGCTTTCTTATCTCTTCTTGCTATTCTTTGGAACTCTGCATTCAGATACTTGTATCTTTCCTTTTCTCCTTTGCTTTTCACTTCTCTTCTTTTCACAGCTATTTGTAAGTCCTCCCCAGACAGCCAATTTGCTTTTTTGCATTTCTTTTCCATGGAGATGGTCTTGATCCCTGTCTCCTGTACAACGTCATGAACCTCATTCCATAGTTCATCAGGCATTCTATCTATCAGATCTAGGCCCTTAAATCTATTTCTCACTTCCACTGTATAATCATAAGGAATTTTATTTAGATCATATCAGAATGGTCTAGTGGTTTTCCCTACTGTCTTCAATTTAAGTCTGAATTTGGTAATAAGGAGTTCATGATCTGAGCCACAGTCAGCTCCCAGTCTTGTTTTTGCTGACTGTATAGAGCTTCTCCATTTTGGCTGCAAAGAATATAATCAGTCTGATTTCAGTGTTGACCATCTGGTGATGTCCATGTGTAGAGTCTTCTTTTGTGTTGTTGGAAGAGGGTGTTTGCTATGACCGGTGCATTCTCTTGGCAAAACTCTATTAGCCTTTGCCCTGCTTCATTCCGTATTCCAAGGCCAAATTTGCCTGTTACTCCAGGTGTTTCTTTTTTTTTTTTTTTAGCAAAAAAATTTAGTTTATAATTTTTTTTTGTTTATTTATTTTCATTGGAGGCTAATTACTTTACAATGCTGTAGTGGTTTTTGCCATACTTGACATGAATCCACCACGGGTGTACATGTGTTCCCCATCCTGAACCCTCCTCCCACCTCCCTCCCCATCCCATCCCTCTGGGTCATCCCAAGCACCCTGTCTCATGCATTGAACCTGGACTGGCTAACGAACACATGAAAAGATGCTCAACATCACTCATTATCAGACAAATGCAAATCAAATCCAGGTGTTTCTTGACTTCCTACTTTTGCATTCCAGTCCCCTATAATGAAAAGTACATCTTTTTTGTGTGTTAGTTCTAAAAGTTCTTGTAGGTCTTCATAGAACCGTTCAACTTCAGGTTCTTCAGCATTACTGGTTGGGGAATAGACTTGGATTATCATGATATTGAATGGTTTGCCTTGCAAACGAACAGATCATTCTGTCGTTTTTGAGAGTGCATCCAAGTACTGCATTTCGGACTCTTTTATTGACCATGATGGCTACTCCATTTCTTCTAAGGGATTCCTGCCCACAGTAGTAGATATAATGGTCATCTGAGTTAAATTCACCCATTCCAGTCCATTTTAGTTTGCTGATTCCTAGAATGTCGGCATTCACTCTTGCCATCTCCTGTTTGACCACGTCCAATTTGCCTTGATTCATGGACCTAACATTCTGGGTTCCTATGCAATATTGCTCTTTACAGATAACAATACTATATTAAATATTTGAGACTGTCTAAGAGAACACATCCTAAAAGTTTTGATATGAGAAATATAGCAACCAGTTGAGATTATGTGTTAACTAAACTTAGTGCAGTAATCATTTTACATTATACACATATATTGAATCACTGCACTGTACAATCTAAACTAATACTTCCCTGGTGGATCAGTGACCGAGAATCTTCCTGTCAATGGAGGAGATATGGCTTTGATCCCTGAGAGGGAAAGATCTCCTGCAGAAGGAAATGGCAATCCACTCCAGTATTCTTGCCTTAGAAATCCTACGGACAAAGGAGTCTGGTGGGCTACAGTCCATGGAGTCACAAATGAATTGGGGACAAATCAATGACTAAACAACAAACATACAATGGTATGTGTCAATTACATCTCAATAAAACTGAAAAAAAAAATCTTTCAACTAAAGGAAGTATGACCAGTGTGACAAATATGAAAATTGAGTAACTTTAAATAAGGGATTAGTTCACAGTTAGAATTAAAATAATTTTTTTTTATCAATGACTCATGTAGGAATTTGATCTGACACAACGTATATACTAACTAGTTTTAACATTTTTTTTTTTTTTGGTTAAAAATTCAGAAGAAACATTGTTCAATTCAAATTTTGGAAATTGGATGTTAACTATCTTAGTAATTGTAAAATTCAAAGAAGCATTGAAATATTTTAGATTTGATAATATTAGCAAAATTTTCTTTTGACAAATTATTTTAACAGGGAAGGAAGGCAGAAAGTCAATACCGACTAGACCAACATGGGCATTTACTTACTTGTATGATTGCAAATATTAGAAGTAGGAATGGCTTTAATCAAAGCTCCCTCTCTTCACTCTGCTCACTCTTAACATGTCAGTTTCATCCTAAAATTAGTTCCCCTGATAACAAAAATGGCTGCAGTGGTTTTAGACCTCATACACTCTCAGGATACGTTAACATGAAGATAAATCATTTGTTTTGGCTCAGCGGTACTGAATCCACCTGCCAATGCAGGAGGCACAAGAGACATGGGTCCAATCCCTATGTTGGAAAGATCTCCTGGAGAAGGAAATGGCAACACACTCCAGTATTCTTTCTTAGGAATTTCCTAAGAGGTAGAGGAGCCTGGTGGCTACAGTCCATCAGCCCACGGGGTTGCAAAGTATTGGACACAACTGAGTGACTGAGCATGCGTGTACACATGCAAAGGGAGAAAAAAATTTTTCCTCCAAAAGTCCTAAAAAACTCCTGACACCTCACTCTTCTTATTGTGCTATGCCTTCTTTCTTAAACTCATCCCTGGAGACAGAAGTCTAAAGTACAATGTGTGGCTTCAAAACTCATGTCTTTGCCAGGAAGTCAAACTTATTTAGATCCCATGTCTGAATACTATGGACAAGTTTTCCAAAAGAAAATCTTTGAAAAGTAGAGACTAGTGCTACTTAGAAGGAGGATGGTAGAAGAAATTAACATGACACTTGCTTAAGAAAGATTACTTGTGAGAAAAATGAATAAGAATGAAGAATATTAGGTAAGAAATAATTGTGATAATTGCAGACTCAAGATTTAAAAAAAAACAAAAACAAAGCAAAACTGACCAAGCAGTTAGCTGTGGTAATAAAGAGATAAACAGACATAGGAAACCTACAACTATAATAACAATAGATGGCACACTGAATCTGCCCAGAACTGTAATAATGCTGCTAAGCTACAAAAAGGAAATGCAGTAAAAAATTTATGTGTGTGTGCACTAAGTCGCTTCAGTCATGTCTGACTCTTTGAGACCCTATGGACTGTAGCCCACCAGGGTCCTTTGTCCATGGGATTCTCCAGGCAAGAATACTGAAGTGGGTTGCCATGCCCTCTTCCAGGGGATCTTCCCAAATCAGAGATTGAACCCGCGTCTCTTGAGCCTCCTGCATTGGCAGGTGGATTCTTTAACATTAATGCCACCTGGAAGGTCAGTGTAATTTTATACACTATACTTATTATAAAAAATTGATCCTTAGAAGAGAGTACAATTTTAAGATGAACTACAAAAGAGCAGTTCAAATCCTAAAAGATGATGCTATTAAAATGTTACACTCAATAAGCCAGCAAATTTGTAAAAACTCAGCAGTGGCCACAGGCTTGGACAATGTCAGTTTTCATTCCAATCCCAAATAACAGCAATCCCAAAGAATGTTCAAACTACTGCATGACTGTATTCATTTCACATGCTCAAAATCCTCCAAGCGAGGCTTCAATAGTACATGAACCAAGAACTCCCAGATGTTCAAGCTGGATTTAGAGAAGGCAGAAGAACAAGAGATGAAATTGCCAACATCCCTTGGATTGTCAAAAAAGCAAGAGAGTTCCAGAAAAAAAAAAAAAATCTATTTCTGCTTCATTGACTACACTAAAGCCATTGACTGTGTGGATCACAACAAACTGTGGCAAATTCTTAAAGATATGGGAATACCAGACCCCTTTACCTGTCTCTTGAGAAATCTGCATGTGGGTCAAGGAACAATAGTTAGAACCTGATATGGAACAACATACTGGTTCCACGCTGGAAAACGAGTACGTCAAGGCTGTATGTTGTCACCTGCTTATTTAACTTCAATGCAGATTACATCATGCAAAATGCTGGGCTGGATAAAGCACAAGTTGGAGTCAAGATTGCTGGGAGAAATATCCATAACCTCAGATATGCACATGACACCACCCATGTGGCAGAAAGCGAAGAGGAACTAAAGAACCTCTTGTTGAAGGAGAAAAAGGAGAGTGAAAAAGCTGGCTTAAACCTCAACATTCAAAAAACATAGAACTTAACATCTGGTTCCATCACTTCATGGCAAATAGATGGGAAACAATGGAAACAGTGACAGACTATTTTTTGGGGCTCCAAAATCACTGCAAATGGTGACTTCAGCCATTAAATTAAAAGACAATTGCTCCTTGGAGGAAAAGCTATGATCAACCTAGAAAGCATACTAGAAAGCAGAGACATTACTTTGCCAACAAAGGTTCGTCTAGTCAAGGCTATGGTTTTTCCAGTAGTCATGTATGGATATGAGAGTTGGACTGTAAAGAAGGCTGAGAGCCAAAGAATTGACAATTTCAAACTGTGATGTTGGAGAAAATTCTTAAGAATCCCTTGGACTGCAAGGAGATCAAACCAGTTAATCCTAAAGGAAATCAGTACTGAATATTCATTGGAAGAACTGATGCTGATGCTGAATCTTTGTTATTTTGGCCATCTGATGGGAAGAGGTGACTGATTAAGACCTTGATGCTGGGAATGATTCAAGGCAGGAGGAGAAGGGGACAACAGAGGATGAGATGGTTGGATGGCATCACCGACTCAATGAAAATGAGTTTCAGCAAGCCCTGGGAGATGATGAAGGACAGCAAAGCCTGGTGTGTTAAAGTCCATGGGCATGAAAAGAATCGGAAATGACTGGGTGACTAAACAGTTCAACAGCAGGAAAACAAAATTGGTAAAAAGACATAGAAAATGTGACCCGTGTTTCAACTCTAAACCCACTTTGGCTACTCAGGGACCTGTTAGGTAACCAAAAAGATATTACAAGGACAGCAAGTATAAAATGGCAAAAAGCATGAACTTGAACGCACAGCAGCTAGTGATATAGAGAATAAAATTGCTGGTCAAAATCAACTCTAGGAAAATGTAGGATCATTTAGAATATAACCCAAATAGTAATATAAGCAGGATTTTTTTTTTTTTGGGCCAACTTTCCTAGGTAAGTTTCTGAAAGCATCATTACAGAATAATGGCATTGAAACATGTATAATATCATATATGAAATGAGTCGCCAGTCCAGGTTTGATGCACGATACTGTATGCTTGGGGCTGGTGCACTGGGACAACCCAGAGGGCTGGTATGGGGAGGGAAGAGGGAGGAGGGTTCAGGATGGGGAACACATATATACCTGTGGCGGATTCATGTTAATACATGGCAAAACCAATACAATATTGTAAAGTTAAAAAATTTAAAAAAAAAATGGAGTTTTGTTTTTGCTGCAAAGCTTGACTGTTCCTAATACATTTCCACTTTCACTTTAAGATTATTTTCCTCATATTCTCACTACAGCTGTAACTTGTCAAACGCATCCTACTTTTTATAGCTATGTAAAAAGTCTCTGATTACAAACAGTGAACATTTAGCCATTTGTTGGAGCTGAGCTATATGCCTGTCATTCCAGCTCTTCTAGGATATTCTGCAGCTTTGCTTGTTTGCTCCCTCCCTCTTCATTAGCTAGTTTTCTCTCCCTAGCTCATGCCATTATTACTTTTTCTTGGAAAACTAGGATTAAGCTCTTTCTATGTTTTACTACTAGTAAGTCCAAGGAGAAAAAGGGTAATTTTCTATTTGTGTTCACTAACTTTTTCCTTGGCTTCAACTAAAATCATTTGCTTCTAATAGCCAGAATTTCCATCAAAGATAATTTTTCCTTGTGTTTTTTCAAAAATGACTTCTGACTAATCTTTCCTGGATTTCTAACTTGGTTTTTCTAACTTCATTTTTATAAATATTTTAATTTATCCTTAATTTTCTCTATTCTATTTTTAGAAAATGTATATATTTATAATACTAAAAGACAATCTGCTTCCATAGAAATTAGTTGAGCAACATTAAGTTAACTTCTTTCTATCTGGAATTGCTATATACTTGTAGGGAGTCTCTAATTATTGGTGTATTTTGGGCTTCCCAAGTGGGCTTAGTGGTAAAGAATCAGCCTGCTAATGTAGGAAGCAAAGAAGATCCCTGGGTTGGGAAGGCCCCCTGGAGCAGGAAATGACAACCCACTCTAATATTTTGGCCTGGAAAATCCCAGGCAGAGGAGCCTTGTGGGCTACAGTACAGGGGTTGCAAAGAGTCAGACACGACTGAGGAACTGAGCACAGCACAGGCTTTTTTTTTTTTTTTTTTTTAATGATTAATGTGCCATGCTCTGTGTAAGGCAATTTACAATATTTTATTTTTCTCTCTTTAAGTCTGTGATGTAAATAGCACAAACATTCATATTTTATATATGGGTAAATGGAGACCCATAAGAGTAAAATATTCTAAATCAAACAATAAGGAAGTATTGGAACCTACACTTGAATTCCAGTCTATCAGACTACGACTGTGATATACTTATGCATAACTTATTTCTTCTCTGTTTTCTTCTTTTAGTGTGATCGTCAGTATCTACATTTACGTTTCATGTTTTGAATTCAGACAGAATGAACATATATCAAAGTCTCTAGCTATTTATGAAAAGGAGATTTTTCACTATATTTTATCTCACTTATTCATGACATTTTCCAAACAACCTCACAGAGATTCTTGCACATTCATCATCAAATATCTTATCTAGTGTATGAATGATTGCATAGATGAAGAATGAATTTGTTTAATAATTGCATTTTACTTCCTCAGTATCTTGCTAGTCAGACATTGATTTGCTGTTTAGAATGATCTCTCTTAAAATTCATTTCCTGTTTCCATATACCTCTTAGGAACCCTCCATTGAGAAAGATATGGCTGTTGAAGTTGGATTTCTTCTTTCAAAACACATGGGGAACTTTTTAATATATCAATCAAAATATTAAATAACAAGAATGAGATAAAAAGAAACATTCTCTTTCTTTGATTTATGTGAAGTCAAATCCCACCTTTCATCTCTTATTTCTGACCACTTGTCAAAAACCATTTTCATGAATTCCTAGTCTGCTACACATCCCTTAAATGTTAACCCTGACAGCGTTTGACCTCAGTCTTCTTTTCTTCTCTCTAAAATGGATGCCAGAACATTTCCATTGTGATTTAATAATCACTGACTACCATATCTCTGTTTCAGCCTGTTTGTAATCTAATATGTCAAATAATTTACAAAACATTTGTACTTGGGTATACTACAGACATTTCAAACTAGCAAGGCTAAGGGAGAATGCATAGCCTATTTCAAGGTGTTCCTCCTCATTCTCAGGGTCGATGAAGGCAATTTTTAGTCCACTGCTTCACTCAAGCCAGGGAAAGTAAACTTTATTTCTTATTCCCACAATTCAGTCACCAAATCTCACCAGTTTTGTATTTTTATTCTGTCTTAAATCTCCCTCCACATTTCTTACTTTCATAGATCAAATTTTTAATTCTTTTCCTAGACATGTGCACTAGCCTCTGAATTGCTCCCTAGAATTGAATTTACCCCTTTTCCAATTCATTTTCTATCCTGCTATCAGAATAGTCTTTCTAAAGGATTAATAGACTCTTTACTGCTAGAAATTTTTCATTGCCTTCAGAACAAAATCCAAACTTTATAGTATAATACAATATATCCTGTGTTCTAGCTATTATTTTTCTCTCTGACCTACTGAATGAATGGTACTTACACAATACTTGTTAATTTCAGAAAGCATGGTATTTCATGAAATAGGTACATTGTTAACAGCATACATGAAATATATGAAGGCATGATTCTATTCTATTGCATATAATATATGATAATTTTGATATACTAAGAACTTGGATCAGCCAATGATTTAACATTTTTATTACATCTATAAGATTTTAAATTGCAAAATGCTTATCTATATATTAATTAGAATTAATTACAAAATATAAGCAAGCACTTGCCATCTTTTTAAATGTACCAAAAATTATCGGTTTATTTGTTCTTTCTCTTTTAAAAATAAATTTTTACTTATTTTTTTTAAGGTTGAGATGAATATCATGGGAAGAAATAATAGATACAAAGTGCTAGAAAATTAAGTAAGGCCTTTACCTGGTGATAGAAGTGGGAACAGACCTGTCAACTCTGTTAACCTGCATTGATTCAGCCATAAAATAAGTATGTGACTTTACCATAGTCATCCACGGTAACCTAATTCTTACGGACTATCTCAGACTCACAGACTAGAACATTTTGTTTAAAACTTCTTTTTTTTTTTTTTTAAATTTTATTTTATTTTTAAACTTTACATAACTGTATTAGATTTGCCAAATATCAAAATTAATCCGCCACAGGTATACATGTGTTCCTCATCCTGAACCCTCCTCCCTCCTCCCTCCCCATTCCATCCCTCTGGGTCGTCCCAGTGCACCAGCCCCAAGCATCCAGTATCGTGCATCGAACCTGGACTGGCAACTCATTTCATACATGATATTTTACATGTTTCAATGCCATTCTCCCAAATCTTCCCACCCTCTCCCTCTCCCACAGAGTCCATAAGACTGTTCTATACATCAGTGTCTCTTTTGCTGTCTCGTACACAGGGTTATTCTTACCATCTTTCTAAATTCCATATATATGCGTTAGTATACTGTATTGGTGTTTTTCTTTCTGGCTTACTTCACTCTGTATAATAGGCTCCAGTTTCATCCACCTCATTAGAACTGATTCAAATTTTACACATATACTTTTATTTTCTCCAGAATCCTCAAAGAGTTTTACTCTAAGCTACTAAAGTTACATCAGTTTCTTGGACCTCATTACCAGAAGGTAACAAGATTTTCTTCACCTGTTAAATTCAAGATCTAAAGAAATTCTAGTGTATTGTGAAGCAATTATTTATCCCAATTAAGATAAAAGGTATGCAGTTCAAAAGATTTAGCATTGCCATTAAATATGTTACACAAATGGATACATTTTAGGATTAAATCTATTTTAGCTGTACTTATGTGATAAAGCCTGGCAGGAAAGTGAAAGGGTAGGCAATTCCATTATTTTGGAGTTAAACCTTAAATACTGAGCACACACACTCCTCTAAAGATTAAGAAGCACTTTATTTAGTCCTTGGTTTGCTACATGGAGTTGATTACTTCTAAATTTGATAGAAACCTGTAGAGTGAGTCTCATCAGTTCCAGGGGAGAATTCTAAAGCTCTGAATTGAATTTCTCAGAATGGCACAATATAAAAATTAAATGGATGTGTAGGCACCTCCATAGATTTTAATTCTCAGGAAAATTACTTCCTACAATTTTTTTTAATAATAAATGACTGTTAGGAACTTAATAAAAATCTATAGCCACAAATATGAGAAGTAATATACATTTAATATGATTATAGACACTTTCTGAATTTTATTATACTTAGTAAATCTTACTAAAATCTTTAAAAAATTTAAATATTGTATTATAATTCATGATCACAATAATTAAAGGTATGAAGCATATGTAAAAAAAGCAAAATCTTAGTGTGTGTGTGTGTGTGTGTATGCCAAACAAATATATATATATGCCAAACATCTATTCAAATTTTATCTTCTCACAGGGAATTTCCCTAAACATACCAATTTCCTACTTTTTTATTGTCTACCCTGCCTTAACTTTCTTCTCAAGACCCACTTTTACTGAAACTATATATTAATTTGCTTATTCTGAATTTCACTAGAACAAGATTTGAGTTACTGCTATATGTCTAACACTTAAGACTCTAAATTAATATTTGGTAACTGAATGCATAAACTCATAATAATATATTTTAAAGATCTGTGGATTTGGAATTAATCAGCATTGGCTGGAGCTACTGTTCATTATAATAAAAGGTGAAGGTTTATTGATACTCAACCTTATCCACAAAATGAAAATGGCTATTAATGCCATTTGCCAGGATTGCAAGTTGACAGCATCAAATGAGCCCAGATCAAAGTACTCTGTACAGTGCTCTAACATTTACTAAGATTATCTGTTATCATTGTCATTGCTCTCATTTTATTTTTTGAACCGGTGACTTAACTTTGAATTCTATCACATTCTTTAAACCATATTGTATTACAAAAGGAATAAACAAACTTAACCACCTCGGATCGGAGAAGGCAATGGCACCCCACTCCAGATTTGCCTGGCAAATCCCATGGGCGGAGGAGCCTTGTGGGCTGCAGTTCATGGGGTCGCTAAGAGTCGGACACGACTGAGCGACTTCACTTTCACTTTTCACTTTCATGCATTGGAGAAGGAAATGGCAACCTACTCCAGTGTTCTTGCCTGGAGAATCCCAGGGACGGGGGAGCCTGATGGGCTGCCGTCTATGGGGTCGCACAGAGTCGGACACGACTGAAGCGACTTAGCAGCAGCAGCAGCAGCAACCACCTTGGATAATCCTGCTTCAACTCATATATTACATATTATGTAACAAAGTATAAGCAAATACTCAAACTGAAAAAAAATAAAATAAAATTTGGACTCTGTCATATTTCTATTATATACCTACCACCTTCTTTAGAGAGATATCTTTCTAAACATTTTTAACTTTTATATATGTTGCTTTTCATCAACAGTAACCAGAAAAGAAAATATCGCTGAAGTAGATAAAAACACGGATTCCTTAGTAATAAAGAATGTTCTCCTAGCTTAGAGGCCTGAAAAAAAACAAGAATAGGGGAAGAGACAAAATGGTGGAGGAGGGGTACATCTCTCTCCATGGATGCATCAGGAATACATGTTTGGATGCAGAAGATCTCACGGAGCACCAGCTGAGAGCTGGCAGGAGTCGTTGATCACTGGAAAGGAATATACAGGTCCATGCAAAACTCAGAGGATGAAGGAAGGGAAAAAGAGGGAGTGAGCAGGACTGGACCTACACTCAGGGGATCGGCAAGCTGAAGCAGCGGTGAGATATCCACATAGGGGCAACAGGATTGGATAGAGGGGAAGCATTTGAGGCTGTTGCAGAATGAAACAGCTGATTTGTGACAGTCTGAATGACAGTCTGAGATCCACAGAGACAATCCATAGTGTAGCCCTATGTACCCCAGAGAGGGACCCAAGTCCACCAGAATACACAGTGGATGAGAGCTGTAGCATATGGATTGGAGAGCAAATCCAGGGCGAGGACTGCTATTAACTATAGGGAGAAGGCCTGAGGGGACAGGCCTGAGGATTCTACGGTGGGCAGTGCCTCTGGAGGAAAGCCAGGCAGCCATGGAGGCAGGGTGCTACTATGAGTCACGTGCAGAGTGTACAGCCATCGCTGTAGCCTCTCTCTCCCACGCATTGGTGCTGGCAGCTGGCCAATAGAGAAAGACTCCAGAGAGGGTGCACCTTGGAGTGCCTGATGCTCCGAGCAAGAGAGAAGGACCAGGGAAGCCCTTTGAATGGCAGAGGCTGGAGGAAGATTCTGATAGCATCATATCTTCTGAACTCATGGTCACCAGCTTCCCTGAGCACCTGGAGCTGCCAGGGTCCCTGTGATCCAAGCTAGCTATGTCACTTCCAGGCTTGGTTCTTACTGGGGCAGAGCTGCTGGAGGATAGAAAAAACTCTAATAGCACCATAACTCGTGTACCCGTAGCCACTGGCTTCCCTGTGCACCTGGAGTTGCCAGGGTCCCCATTGCACAAGCAGCCATGACACTTCCACACCGAGTCCTCACTGGGGCAGATCCAAGTCCTCCAGGTACAAACTGCCTGGATGACCCACAAGCAGAGGTGGGGTAAAACCACAATTGAGTTCCAGGGCCAGAGTGACTAAGGAAGAGGATGACAACCTTTCCACCAGCTGTACAATCTAAAGATTAAATCTATATGTTCAATTAGAGAGACTGTGTCTATGGAATATATAAAAGGCAAATGAGGGCTCCCACACAAGAAAATGCCTTAGGTCTGGCAGCTGTGGAGGTTGGAGGCAAGAACATACAGGAGCAGGGCCAACTTAGACTCTGAGTTGTCCCCACAATAGGTTCAGGGGAGAGCTCTCCCCTCAGTATTGGAGGACCTCATTGCTAGGTAGAAATGGGCTGTGACTCACAGTCTGGGAAAGGATGCTGACAGCTGAAACCCAAGAAAATACGTTATTATTTTTTTAATATTTTTGATTTATTCTGTAGTTGGTTCTGGATTTTTTTTTTCCTCTTTTTTTTCTCCCACTGTTTCTGTGGTTATTGTTATCATTATTACTATTAATTTTATTTAAGCTTTTGTAACACAGTATTTCCTTTATATACTTCTACCTCTATATTGGCTTTTGCAGGGTTTATTTATTTATTTTTTTAGTGTATGTGTGTTCTTTCTTTTTTTTTTTTTTTCTTATTGTTCACTTCTTGGTGTCATTATTCCATAATATATACAAATATTTTATACACACCTATTTAACTTTGCTTTTCAATTATTTTTCTTCATTTTCCCCTCATGTTTTTACTTTGTTTGCTTTCTTCCTCAGTTAGCTCTTTGCTTTGGTCTTGTTTTCTATTTTCTGCTATAGTTTTGTTTTTAATTGTTTGATACCATTTTTGGTTTCCTTTACTCACCAGGCCACTCTCTTGCACCTTGTTTCCTGTGGACTGTTTTTATTTTGTATCTCTGTGCGTATGTGTGTGTACGTTTCTGCTTTTGTTACTATTTGTCTGATTTTCATTTACCATTTGTCTAGGGCTCATTTTTGGTTCATTTTGTGTGTGTGTAATTGTTTTAATCCATTGCCCTAACAAATGTCTTGTGGGGTCTTGATTGGTTCCCTGACCAGAGATAGGGCCTGAGCCTCTGGGGTGGGAGCATTGAATCCAGGACACTAGACTGCCAGAGAACTCCTGAACCAGGAAGTATTAATTAGTGAGAACTCCCACGAAGGCCTCGTCCTGTATCCAAGACAGCTACCATCCAACTACCAGCAGCACCTCACATAAACAACAACCAAGACAAGAACACAAACCAAGTCATCAGCAGACAGGCTTCCCACAGACACCTCAAAACACACCATCTCACATAGCTTTGCCTATCAGAGGGAAAAAACACACCTTTTCCCACCAAAACACATGTACAATTACCTCCTAACATAAAGCCTACACAAACCACTGGATCAACCTCACCCTCTGAGGGCAAAAATCAAAAGCAAGAGGAACTACAACCCTATAGCTTGAGGAAAGGAGACTTCAAACATAGTAAGTTAGATAAAATGAAAAGACAGATAATCATGCAGGAAATGAAAGAACAAGATAAAAACCCACAAGACCAAATAAACAAAGAGGGAATAGGCAAACTGCCAGAGAGAGAATTCAGAGTAATGACAGTAAAGATGATCCAACATCTTGGAAACAGAATGGAAAAAAAAAAAAAAAGCAAAAATCACTGAATACATTTAACAATGACCTAGAAGAAATAAATAATTAATAAACAGTGCCAAACAATAAAATTGTTGAAATTAAAAATACTCTAGAAAAAAACAATAGCAGAAAAACTGAGGCAGAAGAATGCATAAGTGAGCTGGAGTATGGAATAGTAGAAATAACTGTTGGGGGCAGGTGCGGGGAGAAGATCTAAACAGACATCTCTCCAAAGAAGACATATAGATGGTTAATAAGCACATGCAAAAATGCTCAAGGTCACTTATTATTAAAGAAATGCAAATCAAAACTACAATGAGGTATGACCTCACATCAGTCAGAATGACCATAATTTAAAAAATCTAAAAGTGATAAATTCTGGAAAGGATGTGAAAAGAAAGGAATCCTCTTGCTACTGATGGGAATATATATTGATACAGCCACTATGGAGAACAGTATGGAGATTCCTTAAAATCTAGGAATAAAACTACCATGCTATGCTATGCTATGCTAAGTCACTTCAGTCGTGTCCGACTCTGTGTGACCCCATAGACGGCAGCCACCAGGCTCCCCCGTCCCTGAGATTCTCCAGGCAAGAACACTGGAGTGGGTTGCCATTTCCTTCTTCAATGCATGAAAGTGAAAAGTGAAAGCGAAGTCGCTCAGTCGTGTCCGACTGCTAGCGACCCCATGGACTGCAGCCCACCAGGCTCCTCCATCTATATGACTGAGCAATCCTACTACAGGGAATATACCTTGAGAAAACCAGAATTCTAAAAGACACATGCATCTTAATGTTCATTGCAGCACTACTTACAATAGTTTTGACATGAAAGCAATCTAGATATTCTTTAACAACGAACGGATAAAGACATAGCAGTACATATATACAATGGAATATTACTCAGCCATAAACTGGGACAAATTCAATTCAGTTCTAGTGAGGTGGATGAAACTATGGCCTATTACACAGATTGAAGTGAATTAGAAAGAGAAAAACAAATACCGTGCATTAATGCATATATATGGAATCTAGAAAAATGATAATGACAAACCTATTTGTAGGACAAAAATAGAGACACAGACATAGAAAACAGACATGAGGGCACAGTGGGGAAGGAGAGAGTGAGACAAATTGAGAGAGTAGCATTGCAACATATATGTTACCATATGTAAACTACATAGCCTGTGTGAATTTGCTGATGCAGGGAACTCAAATAAGTGCTCTGTGACAACCTAGAAGGGTGGGATGGGATGAGAGGTGGGAGGGAGATTCAAGAGGGAGTGGACATATATATATACATACCTATGACTGATTAATGTCGATGTATGGCAGAAAACAACAAACACTGTAAAGCAATTATCTTCCAAATAAATAAATTTAAAAAATAAGAATGGAAGATTAGGGGCAAGAAGCTGTAGAGAAGACATAATTAATATTCCTTTAGACATGATCACAAAGCATGTAGATATTTGTATTTCATGGTAATGCTCATCAGAGAAAGTTAATGAGGGGACTTTCAACAATGAATGGACATGACCCATCCCAAGGTGTCAGACAGCTTCTCTCCTCAGTCACCCCACTCCAGTGTTTATGTGATGGACACAGGGGAAGAGTAACCATGGTGATACGTTGGGGAAGCTACTATCACTGATGAATGTGAGACTTTCCAACAATAGAGACCAAAAACAAGTTTTCAATATGGCAAAATTCCTTGACGAGACCAGGTCTCAAGTTGGTTACACAGGATCCCTTCTGCCCTGAGAGGGATAACTGTTTATCTTTAATGGCCTCAATATTTATTTTTCCTGCCTGGGGTGCCCCTAACTGCACCACCATCCAAGGCCTAACATAATATCTGGCCTATTGATATGTAATTCCAAATGATGTTGCCTGAGACTAAAGGGCCCATTTTCTAAGAAAGTAGCTGTTATGCGCGTAAAAACACAAAATGCACTGGCAGCACTATGTTCTTTATTAAGACAGCAGAACAATAGTGAATTGGCCTACAAAAGCCTCAGTTAAGATGCCATCCCAGAGAAAATATTCAGTAGAATTGAAATGCACTCCTTCCAGATATATGTATCTGCTGAATCACTGATTATATCAAGTCCAATAACATATTGGTCTTGAAAACAAGGGGTGCAAATAGAATCGATTCCTTCTTCCTTATTTTTATGTCTTTGCATAATATATGTATTTCCTATCTTCAGCAACTCAGACGTTGCTATGTTAAAGGTTTAGTTACTAGGGGAGAAATATTTCCACCAGGAGTTATAATAAGAATTCCTCTGAACATGATGCTGCAAATATAAGCAGTTTGCTTTGGGTATCTTGTGACAATAAGTTGTGGTCACATTCTTATGTGGAGCTGGGTTTGCAGCTCTGAAGACAGAACAGTAGGGTTAGGAAGGAGAATGCCCGAAATTGAGGGGGTTCACTAGGGCAACTCCTGGTGCAGCTCTGCCTGGCCCACTGACCAAGTGTGTGAAAACTGCAGCAACAAAGGCAGGGCAACTAACGATCAGACCGCTCATGAATGAAGGTCTGAGGTCACTCCACTAGTAAAGATCAGACCGCTCATGAATGAAGGTCTGAGGTCACTCCACTAGTAAAGCCTAGAGGCTAGCCTGACGTACTGGCTAAAGGTGAGGGGAATCTAGAGAAGAAGTAGAACAGAGACACTGAATATCAATCAGTAAGGATGTAAGACGCCTAGATGAAGCTGTAGAGGCTGTAGCTTGCCTCAGTGATATCTTTCAGAGACTGAGGTGAGCTAACACCTTGGGGGAGAACAGGAATGACTGAATTTTATACCTGCCCTCCCTGTTCCCTGTTCTTCTAGAAAAAGAAATGAGGATTATTTTTTTTTCACAGAGATGGAGGTCCTGTATTGTTGAACAAAAACTGTATGTGAAGGGCACTAGTGTATCTCTCTGGTGCTAGGGCTGAGAGGCATCATTCTTTCACATTAACTACTTCAGATCTTCCAACCTTAATAGTGGTTTGTTTTAGCTGCCACCATGAAGATTTGATCTGGGTTGTGGGCTCAAATACTGCTTACAGGACAGCTTCACATCTCTTTGCCTTGTGTCTGCATCTCCTATTCTGGGGACTCCCTAAGAATGGCTCCATGGGACTCTTCTTGGTGCTCATGTATGCACCAAGAAGCAGTTGTGTGTTAACACCCAGTGGAGCCAAACAATTATCACTGAGAGGTGGGAGACTATGGATAAATTCTTCTGCTTTTCTCAAGCCAGGATAGTCAGCCCTATGTATTTAAATTCTAGGGGGATCAATTAGTCATTTAGCAGCTGTCATAGAAGAATGCTATGATTTCTGGGGAACCCGGGTTAAAGTTCTCGGTTTCCCCTAGTGGCTCTTTTGGTTACAAACAAAACAAACAAACAAACAAAACCACATCTGCAATGAAGGAGATCAGCTGCAGCACAAGAGACCCAGGGGTTGAACACCTGGAGAAGGAAATGACCACCCACTCCAGTATTTTTGCCTGGAAAATCCTACAGACAGAGGAGCCTGGTGTGCTGCAGTCCATGTTTTCACAAGAGTTGGACACGACTTAGTGACTAAACTAGAACACAATCATAGTTTAAGATAAATATATCTTTTTGAATTGCATGATATTTCTAAAGTAAGAACAGCGCACTGAAAATACAGTTTAACGATATAAGAACTGTGAGTATAAATGGAATGTGTATTCTCTACCAAATGATTGTGTATAGACTCTATGTTCAGAATAATATTGTTTACAGACACATTATTTTTAACTTCTCTCATTTTATTAGTATATGTAATAACTTAAGGTTCAAATAGTGCAGACCTAAATTATACTTCTTTTGTTGATAAAAATCTGTAAATACTGGTCAAATTTAGTACTTATTTTTAATAATAATTTTAAGATTAATTAATTAATATCACAAAAGACATAAATATTTGAAGAGTAATAAGTATACTAAACAATGTCCCAATATATTTTTGAAAGAAAGAGTAACTCTCTTTTTGTGCAATCTATCATATTACCAAGTAAGGAACCTAAGAAGTGAAATAATATGTCCAAATACTAGACATGAGCATATCCAGATATATTAAAAGATTTAAATACAGGTTAAAGTTTGAAATGTAAGGGCAAGACACCTATTTCAAACCATTCATACCATAGAAATTTATCTGCCTTCATTTTTTTTTTTCAGGTTTTTCTATTTTAAATTCCATTCCTTTCTCAGTCTCTTGGCTTGCTCTCCTTCTTGCTCTTTCATCTCTTGCCTGTCCTCTCAAACTCTGGCTAAGGATGTGCAGCAAAAATATGACAACACCAGAATCTTCTTGAATTCCTGTTGTATCATCTCTTAAGATACTCCATACTACAGAATAGATATCTTGCTTCATAATTAATATAAATATTACCTTAGTTGGATATTTGTGTTAAAAGACTATGTGTCATAAAGTATATATGGACTCTGCAGTGTTGTAGGGAAAAGTGGGAGCAAATGATCTCATGTGATAAGCCTTCATTAATCATAGGTGTCAACATGAATGAATAAAGCAACATTTGTGGTTCCTTAAAGGCAGGGACCAGTAGAGAGTATAAGTCAAAAGATATGTATGACAAAATCAGATACTCTAATGCTGTAATATTAAATTGTGTTCTAACTCTTTAGAAGGGTAATATTTCATTGTTTTAATAGCTTCCCTTTGTCATATTTACACACATACACACCAGAATAAATAATGCTCTATTGATTTTGAAGGCTGATTTTATCCAGTTACATGACTCTCTGGGGTCCCTAAACGTTATTTATCCCACTTCTTGGTTGAGTTGCTTGTAGTTTAACATAGAATAGAAATAATTTGATGGGTGCTTACATGCTCCAAGAGGAATATCTCTATATCCAGAGAAACCCAAACTAAAAGACAGTATTCAGTTATACAAATACATAAAGGAAAAAGCAAAAAGGAAAAGCACAGTCATTTGATTTTTGGAGAAAGAGTAAAGAAAATACTTTTATACTTGGTAAATCATAGAATAGGCTCTTTATGGTTTTCTGCCTTGTTTGATAAAGTATGTGTTATATGGTGTTCTACTGAGATTTCAAGATGATATTCTAATATTTTTATTTTTACAAGAAAGTATTTTAAACTTCTAGCCTTCATAAAAGTGTTGATTTTTTTCTTGTTTTTCAATATTTTTCAACCAATTCCCAAATTTTTTGACAATTACATTACTGACCCTCCAAAGAGAAGCAATCTATCCAGAGGCATCTAGTAATAAAATATGTGGAGTTTTGGTAACATGACTGGGTAGATTCTCATCTATCTTGCTTCCTCTTGCATCGTACACAGAGAGACTGAATTTTCCACAATTCTATGTGATCAAATTGATATCCGATGCCTGGTTCTGAACAACAGAATGTGGCAGGTAGTGATGTACCCCACTTTATCTTGTTTCTTAACATTTCTTGGAAGTGGACTGGGGACGTAACCTTCAGCCCTATGATTCTAAGTAAAGGATTTGAGATGTCAAAGCCACACAGAAGGACACTGCAATCCAGAATCACCACTAGGTGAATAGTTCCCAGGAGAGATTCCTTACTAGCATCAGACAGTTAAGTAAGGAAAAAAAAAAATCCATTTTGGCTGATCCATTGAAGTTTGGAAACTGAACATTGTAGCAGCCAATGGTAAACACTTTCATTATGTAGGGTCAAGTACCGTGATCCTGTAGGTGATTGTGAAAGTCAAATATAGTCATCATTTCTACAGTTAGAGGGCAAGTTCAAGTGTGCAAATTTTTGTGTAACTTTGATAATTTCATATGCATTCACCTAATGCAATTCTATTGAACAAAAATAGGATATTTGACCATGATGGGTGGGTTCTTTAAGAATCTGAACACCTGAAATATGGAAAAATATAATCCTTACTGTGACCTAAAATGAACTTTCTCCATCTCTAGCCTCCAACCACAGAAATTTACTTGCAGTTATTTTATCACCAGGAAGTGATATGTTACTTTGTCTTCTCCTACAACTCTGACAATATGTCTTCCTAGAATTTTAATTTATAGCTATTTGTGAAAACAGAGATATTGATTATTGTGGGGAAAGCTATTAAAAAAACAGTATGACAATATATTGAAAATATTAACAAAATGCTAAAATATGTTATTATTTTTAATTGCCTTATTGATTTTTTGTTAATTAAAAATAATAGCAAATAATATGCATATAATAGCATATAATAATAGCATATTGTATGCTATTATTTTTAATTAACAAAAAATCAATAAGGCATTCTGGAGGAATTGTGTGTGGAGATAGCACAAAGGAAACTTACAGAAACATATTTGAAGCAAAGTAAAACATGTAATGATTTTAATAACAAAACCAAGCCAAACTCTATGGAGCCCTCCCAGGACAGACACTCCCATGTCCTCTGCCTGCTTCTTGTCTGCATAAAAGCATTTTAGCTAAAGAATAAATTTAGTCACAGAAGGGAGAAAATGTTGAAGCAAAGGAAAGCAGTCAATAAGACCAAAGAATAATAGGTTAGTCACTAAAGTCACAGATCTTTATTTCCTCGACAAGAGCTATAGATAATATTCTGAGCCATATCTTTTGAGTTGTTTTACAGATGCTGAAACTCATACCAGGGAAAAGAGTTAACTACATGATGATCAGACTGTAGCCATGACATAAGCTTCTCCCTCTTACACAATTCCGAGAACTTGCCTCAAGAAATGGAACCAAACCAACCCAGGAATTGAGGATTAATGTACTTAGAACAATCAAGATGATGTCGATCAGACCATGACCAATTTCAAGATGACTGAAAACTTATAAACATCATGTGGAGAATGAGAGGATAGAGACATTGTACCTATACAGAAAACATAAAATCATACAACTTATTTGTTCTGCTGTAAATAACTAAATATGTTTATGAAGTGTACTGAAGTTGTTTCAGTCGTGTCTGACTCTTTGTGACCCCATGGACTGTAGCCTGCTAGGCTCCTCCATCCATGGGATTTTCCAGGTAAGAATAATGGAGTGGGTTGCCATTTCCTTCTCTAGGGGGTCTTCCCAACCCAGGGATCAAACCTGGTTCTCCCACATTGCAGACAGACTCTTTACTATCTGAGCCACCAGGGAATTCCTAAATATGTATATACATATAGTTTACATAAATCTTGTTTTTATCACTTTTAGAATTAATGTACAGTATAACACTCAAAGGATAAGGATATCATCAGAGTATACAGAGTACAGAGTAGGTGTTTTTAACGTGGATGATAAAAAGTAAAGATACAGTTCCAAAAGTTGAGAAATAAGAGGATTAAGTACAGGTAAACAGAAGTGTAGTAGTGCTAATATCTCCATATTTACATTGAGATGAATCAGCAACTACTATGGAGAATTAAGAGGTCAATAGTTGTAGGAAGACACTGGTTAAAGGGTACTGGAAATAATGTAAGAGATTCACAGCTTCATGTGTCATAGTTAAAAATCAATAAATAATGTCTAGAATTAATGCAAAAACTAGTGAAATAAGTATGTTATTTAACACTATTGAGGTAACTAAAAAGAGAAAGTAAGTGCTGAAATATGTTTACTTATAAAAAATAAATGCCAGTAAAGGGAATTTTATCAATAGACATTTGCTTTTTATAACTGCTTTTGGTATTTAAATATATATATATATATTTTTCTTTTTTTTACTTTTTTCCTCTTTCTTTTCTTTTTTTTTTAATTTAATTTTATTAAGAGACACTGATGTATAGAACAGTCTTTCTTTTCTTTTAATGAGACAGAAGTTTTAAGAGAAAAGGGAAATAAAAAAAGAAGACTAACAGAAAGCAGAACTTAAAAGAAAGTACTGATCAGAAAGCAGACTGCCTGACAAGACAAAACATGGCATATTTACAGACCCCCCGACTACTCCCAATTATAGATGGAAACAGATGGACAAATAGCATAAGGTAGACCTTCTGCAGCTATTTCGTGGCATTTGAGTATGCCGTCTTGGTTAATGAGTGAATAGAACACCAGAAATTATTAGCTTATTAGAAACTGCTTCTTTATGCATATTTGGACTTAAGGAGCTGGTTTTGGATGAGGCAGTAGGCAAATTTATATAAAAGTCAGGAGCCTCCTGGTTAGAAAAAAGATGAAAATATTATTGATGTTTCATGTTATTAGACTTTATTTTGCTGAACGTTGGATATGATCTAAGGATATCTCCTGGCAAGAACTCTACTTGTTGCAGTTGTGGTTCAGTCACTAAGTCCTGTCTGACACTTTGCAACCCTTGCATGAAATGTTCCCCTTATAACTCCATTTTTTTAAAGAGATCTCTAATCATTCCCATTCTATTGCTTTCCTTTATTTCTTTGCATTTTTCATTTAAGAAAGCCTTTTTAACCTTTCCTTTCTGAATGCAGCACTCCAGCCTTCTATGTCCTCCACTATTTCTGAGTTTGCTCAGATTCATGTGCATTGAGTTGGTGATGCTATCTAAACATCTCATTCTCTGCCAACACTTTCTCCTTTTGCCTTCAATCTTTTCCAGCAACAGGGTCTTTTCCAGTGAGTCAGTTCTTCGCATCAGGTGGCCAACGTATTGGAGCTTCAGCTTCAGCATTAGTCCTTCCCATGAATATTCAGGGTTTACTTCCCTAGAGATCACCTGTTTTGATTTCCTTGCAGTCCAGTGACTCTCAAGAGTCTTCTCCAGATCCACAATTTGAAAGCATGAATTCTTCAATACTTAGCATTTTTATGGTCCAACTCTTAACATCTGTACATGACTACCAGAAAGACCTTGCTTTGATTATATGGATCTTAGTTGGCAAAGTGATGTCTCTTCTTTTTAATACATTGTCTAGATTTGTCACACCTTTCCTTCTAAGGAGCAAGAGTCTTTTAATTTCACGGCTGCAGTCACATTTCACAGTGATTTTGAGGCCCAATAAATTAAAATTTGTCATTGCTTTCAATTCCCCCCCCCCTTCACCATTAAGTGATGGGACCATATACAGTGATCTTAGTTTTTTGAATGTTAAGTTTCAAGGCAGCTTTTTCACTCTGCTCTTTCAGCCTGATCATGAGGCACTTTAGTTCCTCTTCACTCTGACATTACAGTGATATCATCTGCATGCCTGAGGTTGTTGATATTTATCCTGGCAATCTTGATTCTATCTTGTGATTTACCCAGCCCAGCATTTCCCGTGATGTACTCTGTACATTGCAGATGGACTGTTTATCATCTGAGCCACCAGGGAAGCCCTAAGTTAAATAAGCAGGGTGTCACTATAGAGCATTGTGGTACTTCTTCCCCAATTTTGAACGTGTTAGTTATTCCATGCCTGATGCTAACTGTTGACTCTTGACCCAAATACAGGTATCTCAGGAGACAGATGAGGCGGTCTGGTATTCTCACACCTTTAAGAATTCTCTATAGGCTGTTGTGATCCACACAGTCAAAGGGTTTACCATAGTCAATGAAGCAGAAGTTTTTCTGTAAGCACCCTGGCTTTCTCTGTGATCCAATAAATGTTGGCAATTTGATCTCTGGTTTCTCTGTCTCTTCAAAATTCAACTCTAACTTCCAGAGGTTCTTGGTTCACATAATGCTGAAGCCTTGCTTGAAGGATTTTGCACAAAACCTTGCTAGCATGTGAACTGAGTGTAACTGTATGGTAGTTGGAATATTTGGGGCACTATCCTTGTTTGGGATGGTATTAAAACCAATTTTTTCCAATCCTGTGATCACTACGGGGTTTTCCAATTTTCCTGGCTTATTGAGTGCAGCACTTTATCAGCATAATCTTTTAGGATTTGAAATAGCTCAGGGGGAATTCTGTCATCTCTACAAGCTTTGTTCATAGTAATGCTTCCACTTGACACTTCATACTCCAGGATGTCTGACTCTAGATGAATGACCACACCATTGTGGATATCCAGGTCATTAAGACTTTTTTTTTTTTTTGGTAAATTACTTATGTGTATTCTTCCCTCCTCTTCCAACTTTTTTCTGTTGGGTCCAACTTCTGTTGGGTCCTTACTGTTTTAGTCCTTTACTGTGCCCATCCTTGCATGAAATGTTCCCCTTATAACTCCGTTTTTTTTAAAGAGATCTCTAATCATTCCCATTCTATTGCTTTCCTTTATTTCTTTGCATTTTTCATTTAAGAAAGCCTTTTTACGCTTTCCTTGTTAGTCTCTGGATCTCTGCATTCAATTGGGTCTGTCTTTCTCTTTTCCCTTTGCCTTTTGCTTCTCTTCTTTCCTCAGCTATTTGTAAAGCTTCCTCTCTTTGCCTTCTTGCATTTCTGTTTCTTTGGGATGATTTTGGTCACTGTCTCCTGTATAATATTACAAACTTCAGTCCATAATTCTTCAGTCACTCTGTCTACCAGATCTAACCCCTTGAATCTATTTGTCACTTCCAGTATATAATGATAAGGGGTTTTATTTAGGTCATAACTGAATGGCCTAGAGATTTCCCCTACTTTCTTCTATTTAAGCCTAAATTTCACAATAAGGAGCTCATGATCTGAGCCACAGTCAACTCCAAGTCTTGTGTTTTTTTTTTTTTCCTGAGTGTATAGAGCTTCTCCATTTTTGGCTGCAAAGAACATAAGCAATCTGATTTTGATATTGATTATCTAGTTATGCCCACACATAAAGTCATCTCTTGGGTTGTTGGACAAAGGTGTTTGCTATGACCAGTATGCTCTGTTGTCAAAATTCTGTTATCCTTTGCCTTGCTTCATTTTGTACTCCAAGGCTAAACTTGCCTGTTATTTCAGCTATCTCTTGACTTCCTACTTTTACATTCTAGTCCCAGTCTTCATAGAACCAGTCAACTTCAGCTTCTTCAGCATTAGTGGTGGGGATATAGACTTAGATTACTGTGATGTTGAACAAGTTGCCTTAGAATTAAACTGAGATCATTCTGTCATTTTTGAGGTTGCATTCAGATCTTCATTTCAGACTCTTTTGTTGACTATGACTCCATTTCTTATAAGGCATTTTTGCCCACAGTAGTATATATAATGACTATCTGAATTAAATTTACCTATTCTGGCCCACTTTAGTTCACTAATTCCTAAAATGTTCATGTTTACTTTTGCCAGCTCTTGTTTGACCCTGTCCAATTTACCTTGATCCATGGGCCTAACATTCCAGGTTCCTATGCATATTATTTCTTTAATGCATCAGACTTTACTTTCACCACCAGCCACATCCACAGTTGACTGCCATTTCTGTTTTGGCCCAGTTACTTTCATTTTTTCTGGAGCTATTAGTAGTTACCCTCCACTCTCCCCAGTAGCATGTTGGACACTCTGCAACCTAGGCAGGGTGGGGGTGTGTGGCTTATGTCTCTTTGCCTTTTCATAGTGGTAACAGGGCTCTTGGGGCAAGAATACTGGAGTGGGTTGCCATTTCCTCCTCCAGTGGCCCACATTTTGTCAAAACTCTATACTATGACTTGTTGTCTTGGGTGGCCCTGCACAGTATGACTTACAGCTTCATTGAGTTATACAAGGCCCCTCACCACAAGAAGGATATGATTCATGAAGAAGAAGAACTCTATTAGGAACAGCAAACAGGAAAACTGACATGAAGGAAGAAGAAGAGATCTTTAAGAAGATGAATTTGGCAAAGAGTTTCATTCCCTTCTTCAAAAACATAAGAGCCTTATAAACTGTACTACAGGGACACCTGACATCCCAAGTTATGACTGAATGTTTTCCTTATCCCTACAATCATCCAGTATTTATTATCCAATATTGACATCAGATGAACATCTTGTCTGTGGTCCTTTTTCTACAGGCATCAGTTACAGTAAAGAAATTGTCATAGTGCAGAGATCATGAATAGTTATGGCTTCTAGGAATTCTGCAGTTTTCTTTATTGAATAGTGGATGCCTTTTCTTCTTATGGTTTTCAGGTTCTCACCTATATCCTACCAGTTTGTTAATCCACTAGTCTTTTCTATATGGTCTCTTCAACTTAATATATATTGAATACATAATAAGAACATGAAATTCCCTGTTTGATCATGCAAAATCAAATTAAATATCTGTGATCTGCCAGACCTAAGAAGAATTCAGATAGTTTCTTAATAGTCTTGTCAAGGCCTACTCTGCTATGATTCCTACTCTGCAATATCCGTCTCCTTTTATTGCTGAATGTTTGTTAAGGATGACTCCTCCCAGAAGTGGAAAGACACACACAAGTCCTCTGTGCTCTTGACCTCCCTAAACTTATTCAAGGATTCTATAATGCAGCTCTCTAATCTGTCAGCCTTCTTTTTCATTGCTTTACAGCCAGTTATGTTTTTTTTTTTAATATACTACCTGAATAGTAAGAAACTATTCCTAAATGTCATATTTTCCTCACTTTATAATTTTTGGTTAACCTCTGCACTCTGATTTTCAAAGACATCTGTTGATGGTCACAATAGTGTTTTAACAACCAAACAGCTAAACAAACTGCAGATTTTGTGTCTGAAATTTATAGTTTTTAATGCTTTTTTGAAAATCAAATCAATTTTTCTATTTTTTACTTTCACTGTGTTCTCTGGGTGCAATTTTACGCATAATTACACTTTACTATCATTTTAATTCACATTAAATAATAAAAACCAAAATATGATACCACACTCAGTATAATACAATCAATATGGCCTAGAGATATGTGAAAGACATTACAACAGATATTAAAAAAATATATTATTTATTGAATTGGGCTAATTAATCTGGAAAGTCCACGTAACTATAGCATCACTGACTCAATGGACATGAGTCTCAGTGAACTCTGGGATTTGGTGATGGACAGGGAGGCCTGGCATGCTGCGATTCATGGGGTTGCAAAGAGTCGGACACAACTGAATGACTGAACTGAACTGAACTGATAAAAATATTACTCAGTAAAAATAAACATTGCAAGAATCAGACAGACAGTAGTTGTGATCAGTGGTGGGGTGAATGAAGCCAAAAGATACATAACAATTATAAGGTTAAGATAAATAATCAAAGACAAAATAATCTTTGTAATTATTAATCCACAATTACAAAGAAAGTTTATGGTTTTCCAAAATAAGTAAATTAAAATGACTGTTTCATTAGTACTACTACTACCACAAAGAAAGAATACAACAAGTGGTTGTTTGATGTCCAAAATATAATTTGGACATAATAATATTAAGATGGGGTCTTCATTTCTCTTTTCTTTTCAAGTTTATTACAATCACCATGATTACACAATAACAAAAAAACTCACTTATTGCTAGCAAATCTTTCTTTCAGCTCAATAATTTTTAAATAACAAACTTTAATTTTTAGAACAGGTTTAGGTTTATAGAAAAGTTGAGTAGAAAGTACAGAGTTCCTGTATGCCTCCTATCCCTATACATGCAAAACTTCCCCTACTATTGATACCACAATCCTACATTTATTACAAATTGATAAGCCTACATTGACACATTAGCACATTAACACCTGAAGTCTGTGGTTTATATCTATGGTTCACTCTTTGTGTTGTGCATTCTATGTGTTTTGAATTGTACAATGGGCTGTATCCATCACTATATATTATACAGAGTACTTTCCTGACCTAAAAATCCTCTGTGTTTTTCCTATTTATACTTCCTACCCCCAAATCCCTGGCAATCACTGATATTTTTACTGTCTCTACAGTTTTGCATTTTTCAGCATGTCTTTTGGAATAATATAATATGCAGCCTTTTTAGGTTGGCTTCTTTCAGTTAGCAACATGCATTCAAGTTTCCTCCATATCTTTTCATAACTTGATAGTTGATTTCTTTTTAAAACCAAGTGACATTCCATTGTCCAGATGTACAATGGTGTACTTAATCTGTTTACCTTTTGAAGGGCATCACAGTTGTTTTTCAATGTTATAAATCTGTATTCAGGTTTATATGTGAACACGTTTTTTCAATTCATTTGATCAAATGCCAAGAAGAATGATTACCTGATTTTATGGTAAGAGTGTCTTTTTAAAAAGTCATTTAAAACACTGCTAAACTGTCTTCTAAAATAGAAGTACTATTTTGCATTCCCACTGGCAATGAATGAGAAGAGTTCCTGCTAGCCCACTCCTTCGCCAACATTTGGTGTAGTCAGTGTTTTGGTTTTTGACCATTCTAATAGTTGTGCAGTGGTATCTTGTTGTTTTAATTTGTAAATTTCATATGACTTAGATGTTGAACATTTTTTGATATGCTTACTTGCTGTTTATTTATCTTTATTGAGGTGTTTGTTCAGGCCTTCTGCTCATTTTTAAATTGTATATTTTAAGTTGCAAATTTTCTTATTATTGCATTTTCAGACTTCTTTGCATATTTTAGAAAACAGTCCGTTACCAGTTGTGTCTTTTGCAAATTTTCTCTCCATCTGTGCTTTATCTTCTCATTCTCTTGACATCATTTTTTGCACAACAGAAGTTTAATTTTAATTAAGTCCAGTGCATCAATTATTTTGATAATGCCTAAAATATAATTGTCATACTCAATATCATCTGCTTGTTCTTTTGTTACCTTCTAAGAGTTTTATAGCTTTGTATCTTACATTTAGGTCAACATGAATAAGAACAAAAAACAATAAAGTTACAATTGCCATAATAAAGTAATTCCTCAGGTATTTACTAGAGGCAGGGGGGTAGAGGGGAAGGGGAGCTAATAGTCAAAGAGTACGGACGTTCAGTTACATAGGATGAATAATTTACACAAATCATAAATTGTACCATACTAGGGGGAGAAAGCAAATTAGCCAAGGTGGTGTGCTCAGGCTCTCTCCTCTCACGTTTTGTAAATAATGACTATGCAACAGCTAAGATTATTTATAACACTGTGCAAGGGCATCACAGGCACAGTGCCCTTGGACACTGACTACTCTGCACAGTACACCTGTGTGAGGGTCACCATGAAAGCCCTGTCTGCTGTGTTGGGGCTATACTGTATTGGGGCTACATAATCACATCATGGTTTTGTTACGCAAGGTATAGTTATATTGTTATATAGTTATATATATATATATATATATATATATATATATATATAACTATATATAGTTATATTATATTATAGTTATATTGTGGCTGCTGCTACGGCTGCTGCATCAGCCAGGAGAGAGGCTGTGTTATGGCTTCTGTGCCAGCCGGGAGAGAATAAATGTGTCTGAAGTTCCTACGACTCCTTGAGTCTCCTTCCAGGCTCTTAGCTCATCCTTGCCTACCTTGGATTCAGCAAACAGTGATGACACTGTGAACAGTGAGACAACTGATGCTGTAAGCAGGATCAGCAGTATAACTGGTGCTGTGAGCAGAATTAGCAATACAAGTATCTTATGTGTATGTTAGTCACTCAGTCATGTCCAATACTTTGAGACCTCATGGGCTGTAGGCCATCACGCTCTTCTGTCCATGGAATTCTCCAGGCAAGAATACTGGAGTGGATTGCCATTCTCTTCTCCAGGAGATCTTACCAACTTGGGATTGAATCTAGATCTCCTGCATTGCAGGCAGATTCTTTACCATCTGAGCTACCAGGGAAGCCCACAGCATGTTGACTATAGTCAATTATTCCATATTATATACTGTAAAATTGTTAAGAGTAATCTCAGGTCTTCCAACCATAAAAAGTATGAAACTGAGAAGATGGATATATTAATTAGCCTGATGTTAATAATCTTCTGTCATGTATATTTAAATAAAAAATATCATGCTGTACACCTGAAATATTTATAACTGTTATTTTAAAAAATAAATAAATTAACTCTTTTGGTTTTCCAAAATTACATTTACATAGATCTGTTAAAAGTTATTACAGGTCCACACAATATATATGGATTCTAAATGATACTTATCATTACAAAGCTAACATTAAAGGACTAGCTGGAATTCTTTATCATTTAAGTAACATAGAAATGCTTTGTTCTTCATTGTTTCATAAATGTGTACCTTGTCTGTGAGAAACTAGAAGCTTTTTATTAGAAGCACCATTTCTGTTAACTTGAGTAATTATGTACTCAATAAACAATCTATTTCATTGCACTGTTTCACTCAGTATCTAAAAGAAAGTAAATGGAGTACTGTAATAATACAAATTTGAATTAAACTTAATTTTATAACTTCTTATTTTTTATAATAATCACTCATAGTTGGATTAAATCTTACTATATCTTCATTTCACAGGGCAATTAATAGTACTTTTCAATGGACTTTTTATTCTTCCTGAAACAACTTTCATATTTGCCTTTTCCCTGACATGTAAATACCTAGAATTTCTGACCCAAAATATTATCTTAAGGATTATTTTTATTTATTTATTTATTACTTATTCACATACCATTTGTTGAGACTATTTATGTTCTCAACACATAAGATTTATTTAAAGAAACTGAATTCCTTCCATATAAATTAATAATGATCACTTCAAGGGAAACCAGATATATGATAATATAATGCCAGTATAGCGGACTATAATTTTAATAGAGTTAGCTACAGATTATACTTGTGGCAGAGAGAAAATAATTAACTGTTGAAAGAATTAAGAAGATAAATATTTGAGCTGAACTATTTGAAAGCTAAATATAATCATTCAAGGGGAGAAGAGGTGAGATAGGCTGTCAACACTTAGAAGAGAAAATCACTGGGGAGCTTTGGAAAATAACCAGTCTTTTATGCCAACATAATAAATTTGTAACAACACTAGCTGGTCAAATTGTTTTAATATTTTTCAAAGTGAAACAACATCAACTTTGTAATTTAAAAGATTTCTCAAATAATAACCTAAGTATATTCATTTATGTTCAATTTATTTTAGTGTTCACTAGTGCTGAATGTTAGAGGTACAGCAGTGAAAACATCAAAGGGCCTATAATTTGAGCACAAACAGAACACAAGCTAAATGATTAGAGAGCTCAGAAGATGAACCGATCTAAGATATTTTGTATAACACTTGGTTATCTAAGAAAGATGCCCTGAACAAAAAAGAACAAATATTTAGAAATTGATTTTCAGATATTCCTTAGTACAGAAATATGCTGAAATAGCATATAAGGATAAAATTGCTATATAATATATATGGATAAATAAAAATAATGTTCTTCAGATAGAACTGAACATTTCAAAAATCACACGGGTACTGATGTCAGAAAGATGATGGAATTGAAAGTTTAAGCTCTTGTTTTCATAGAAACATCAAGTTAACAACCATACAAGAATGGAAATACCTTCACAAAAGTTCTAGAGCCCAGGAAAAAGATTACAGAATCACAGTAATGCATCAAGTCAAGAAAAGAAGTGTTGAAAATAATAAGAAAAGTAGTTTCACATTACCCACATTACCCCTCACTTAAGCTAGCACCAGTTTAGCACAAAAGAGTGACACCCTTAGCATGCAAGTTCTATTGTAGGGGAGAGAGAAAAGTAAGCATGTGAATTTCCTAGGCTTTTAGAGTGTTACTTGAGAGGGCTGATTTTGTCATTCCACATGTATTGAGGGTATTGACATGGTTGAATTGCTAAGGACAAGGAGAAGAAGCAGAGGCTTTTAATACCACATATCTCAATAGCTGGTCCACTGTATAAACTCACATGAAGATCCCAGAAGCAGGCAGACTGGGTCACCCATGGATTCTGGCAACTGGCCCACCAAGGATCTCTGGATCATGGTGACTGAGAAGGACTTTCTCTGCAACACTTTGTAAAACTGAAAGAGATGACTGCCTCTTCAAATGAAAAGGAAACTCCATTTTCCAAAAATCCATGGGACGAAGCAAAAGCATTTCTAAGAGGTATGTTTCTATTGATACAGGCATTCCTCAAGAAACAAGAAAATGTTAAAATAAACAACCTAACCTGCCATCTGAAGGAATTAAAGAAAGATAAACAAAATAAAAAGTCAACAGAAGGAAGGAAACACTAAAGATCATACAGGAAATAAATAAAATAGAGATCAAAAATCGATGGAAAAAAATCAATGAAAACAAAAGTGTTTTTTTTTTTGAAAAGACAAACAAACTTGATAAAGTTTTAGCCAGACTTGTCCAGAAGAAAAGAGAGAAGACCCAAATAAACAAAATAAGAAATGAGGGAGGAGAAATAACAATATCACAAAGATACAATAATAATAATAAAAGAATACTACGCCAACAAAGTGAACATCCTTGAAGAAACTGACAAATTTCTAAAAACATACAACATGCCAAGGCTGAATAAGAATGAAACAGATAATGTGAATAGACCAGTCACTAGTAGTGAAAATGAATTTATAATTTAAAAAACTCTCAGGAAATAAAAGTCCAGTACAGGACAGATTCACAGGGGATTTCCAACAAACCTATAGAGAAGAGCTAATACTTATCCTTGTCTAACTATTCCAAATAATTGAAGAGGGCAGAACCGTCTTCAAATTCATTTTATTAGGCCACCATTACTCTGGTACAACACCAGACAGATAATTATAAAAGAAAAACACAGGTCAGTATCTTTGATAAATACAGTGCAAAAATCCTCCATACAATATTAGCAAATTGTGCTCAAAAACATAAAAACGATCAAACACCATGATCAGGTGGAATTTAGTCCATAGATGCAAGTATAGTACTGTATTCATAAATCAAACAATGTGATGCATTCATATTAACAAAAGGAAGGGCAAAAATAACATGATTATCTCAACAGATTCATACACACAAAAAAATGTCTGACAAAATTCAACATCCATTCATGATAAAAATCCTCATAAAAGTAGGGATAGAGAGAACACATTTCAAAATAATAGAAGCCATTTATGACAAACTCATAACTAACATCATACTCAGTGATGCTCAACAGTGCTAATTATCAGAGAAATGCAAATAACAACCAAAACGAGAAATCACCTCACACCTGTCAGAATGGTGAATATCAGTATCAAATATTGGTGAGGATGTGGAGAAAAGTGGCATTGATAATGAGACTGGAAGTTGATGTAGCTGCTATGGAAAACAATGTGGGGAGTTCTTAAAAAAAACTCAAAAGAGAACTGCTATAAGATACAACAATTCCACTTCTGGGGTGTAAATCTGAAGAAAACAAAAGCATTAATTTTAAAAGAAATGAAGGAGAGATACAGAATTTTCTAAATAAAACCTGAGGTATTTTCTATCAGCTAGATCTGCCTTACAAGAAAGGCTAAAGGGAGTTATTCAAGTTGAAACAAAATGGTACTAAATAGCAACGTGTGTGCATAAGAAGTCACTTCAGTTGTGTAAGACTCTTTGTGACGCTATGGACTGTAGCCTGCCAGGCTCCTCTGTGCATGGGATTCTCCAGGCAAGAATACTGGAGTGGGTTGCCATTTCCTTCTCTAAGAGATATTCCTGACCCAGGAATTGAACCTGTGTCTCTTAAGTCTTCTGCAATGGTAGGCAGGTTCTTTACCACTAAAGTCACCTTGGAAACCCAAACATGAAAGCATATAAAAATATAAATCTCAATGATAAATTTAATTATAAAAACAACTACAGAATAATGTAATACTGCAATGGTGGTGCAGAAATCATTTTTGAACTTAACATAATAGACAAAAATACTAAGCATAACTATAACTACCAAAAACCAATACAATATTGTAAAGTAATTAGCCTCTAATTAAAATAAATAAATTTAAAAAATCAAAAAAAATTCTGAAATTAATAACATAGGTATTAAGTTGTTGTGTGTATTAAAAGCCTTTTCATGTTTCCAATGCAATTAAAGTTAAATTGCAATCAGCTTAAAAAGATTTTAATTTGCAATTTTATTCAAGCTTCCTGGTAACCACAAAGGAAAAAACCTATAATAGACACAAGAAATATGAAAAGAATCAAAGTATATCTTTAGAAAATCACCAAACAACAGGAAGAAAGCAAGAGAGGAAGAAGTAAAGTAACTACAAAACATACAGAAAGCAATTAACAATTTTATGTCCTTATCCATCGATAATTACTTCAAATGTAAATGAATCCAACTCACCAACTAAAAAGACATAGAATTCCTGACATTGATAAAAAATAAACAAATGAGAACAACGACAAAAAAAAAAGAAAGCTGACTTTATTCTATTTACAAGAGATTCACTTTAAAGACATACATTGGCCTAAAGTGAAGGAATATAAAATATCCCATGAAAACGGTAACCACAATAAAGCAGTGGTGGTTATATTTTAGACAAAATGCACTTTTAAGTCAAAAACTTTCATAAGAGGCAAATTCCATACATAATGATACAGGGTCAATTCAAAAGGAAGATATAATATGTATAATCCAAATAGCAGAGCATCTATATATATAAAGCAAACACTAACAGACCTGACAGGAGATAAAGACAACAGTATGATAATTGTATGAGACTCTGATATCCTACTTTCTTTTTTTTTTTAATCCTACTTTCAATCATTGATAGATCAACAGATAATCAATAACAAAAACAACAACAAAAAAAATACTTTAAACAACAGAAAGGCAAATGGACCTAACATTCATATATAGAATTTCCAGCCACTAACAGCAAAATACATGATTTTCTCAAACTCATACAGAATACAGAATAGATGACATGTTAGGTGAAAAAAATGTAATAAGATTAAAAAGTTTAAAATAATTTAAAGTATCTTTTCTGAAAAAATTAGTATGAAGTTAGAAATAACAAAAGGAAAATTGAAAAAGTCACACATTCATGAAAATCATGAATTCATAAAAATCATGTGCTCAAAGAGGCTTCCACTAGTGGTAAAGAACCTACCTGCCAATGCAGGAGATGCAAGAGACACAGGTTTGATCCCTGCTTTGGGAAGATCTCCTGAAGTAGGGAATGGCAACGCATTCCAGTATTCTTGCCTGGAGAATCCCAAGGATAGAGGAGTCTGGCAGGCTACGGTTCATAGGGTCACAAAGAGTCAGATGTTTCTTGCAGCATTTTTCATAATAGACAAGATATGGATGCAAGCTAAATGTCTATTAATAGATGAATGGATAAAGTAGCATGCATGCTCAGTTGTGTCTGACACTTTTTGGCCCACTGGACTGTAGCCCACCAGGTCTTCTGTCCATGGGATTTTTCAGGCAATACTGGAGTGGGTTGCCACTTCCTTCTCCAGGGTATCTTACCAACCCAGGGACTGAACCAACATCTCCTGTGTCTCCTGCATTACAGGTGGATTTTTTATCTGCTGAGCCATTTATAAAGTCAAAGAAAATGTAGAATTATATAATAAAAAAATATTCAGCCTTTGAAAAAGGAAATACTGCCACATGGGACAATATGAATGTATCTAGAAGGCATTATCCTAAGTGAAACAGGCAAGACACAGTCCAAATACATAATACCACTTATATGAGGACTCTAAAATAGTCAAAATTATAAAATAAAGAAGAGAATGGTGGTTTTCTGGGGAAGTAGTAGTCACAGGATTCCAGGTTTCAGTTAGACAAGATGAATAAGCTCTAGATCTACTGTACTATAGTACTTATAGTTAACAATAACAAATTATATACTTAAAATTTTGCTATATGAGTAGGCCTTTTGCTAAATGTTCTTATCAAAAAATAAGTAAATAAATAAGAGGATGGCAGAAAGCTTTCGCAGGTGAAGAATACATTTATAGCACAGGTTGTGGTGATGGTCTCATAGGAAATACTTGTCTCTAAACTCATCAAGTTGCATAGTTAAATGTGTGTAGTTTTTTTTATATATTAATTTTATGTACTTAATATGACTTATCAGTTATATGTATTTAATATGTACTTTATATGACTTAACAAAGTCATTTAAAATAACTATATTACCTGAGTGCTGAAGAATTGATGCTTTTGAACTGTGGTGTTGGAGAAGATTCTTGGGAGAGTCCTTTGGACTGCAAGGAGATCCAACCAGTCCATTCTGAAGGAGATCAGCCCTGGGATTTCTTTGGAAGGAATGATGCTAAAGCTGAAACTCCAGTACTTTGGCCACCTCATGCGAAGAGTTGACTCATTGGAAAAGACTCTGATGCTGGGAGGGATTGGGGGCAAGAGGAGAAGGGGACGACAGAGGATGAGATGGCTGGATGGCATCACTGACTCGATGGACGTGAGTGTGAGTGAACTCTGGGAGTTGGTGATGGACAGGGAGGCCTGGCGTGCTGCAATTCATGGGGTTGCAAAGAGTCAGACATGACTGAGAGACTGAACTGAACTGAACTGAATATTACCTGATTATTGAAATTCAAGTGTCAAGAACTTTTGAATGCAAATGTCCAGTAGAAACAAAGCAACTGTTGAAATATTTGTAGAATATAATACCAGGTTGAGTATAGAACTGAAATAGAAGATATGGTATAGGCAAATTTCCAACCCATTCTCTTCATTATAGACTGTAGTAAGCAGAGTGAGGGCAGGGGCACACTCTTCTCACAAATTTGAAGAACAGATGCAAATAGATTTCATAACTGTCTGTCTCACATTATTCCTGATCAATTCTTGTTGAGCCAAAAATCATCTCCTTACTTTCCTTGCATGGAGCATTCTTTCAGAATCTGTTGGAGTAAAAGATGCCCTGACATTAAACTAACACTCTTGATCATTACCTAAGCCACAGGAAGAAACTCATTGTTTTCAATGTATCAGGTTATGAATGTGTGTTGCATGGGGTCACTTGTCAGAGGTAGAAAAAAGTAGATGGTACCACTTCGTTTATTAAAACTGTAGATTGGATGCTAACAAGTTAAACATATCAATATTTTAGATGTTGGGGAACATGTTATAAAGCAAGGGCAGAAGAATAAATGCAGAGTGAATCTCAAGAATAAGTAAAAATTTAAGAATCTTGTAAAAACAGTAGTAAATGTTAGATAAATTAGAGATACCAAGAAAGTAATGCTTAGTAAATTAGAGATACTAAGGGAACATTTCATGCAAAGATGGGCTCATTAAAGGACAGAAATGGCATGGACCTAACAGAAGCAAAAGATACAAAGAAGAGGTGGCAAGAACACACAGAAGAACTATACAAAAAAGATCTTCACCCAGATAATCATGATGGTATGATCACTCACCTATGCTAGACATACTGGAATGCAAAGTCAAATGGGCCTTAGGAAGCATCACTATGAACAAAGCTAGTGGAAGTGATGGAATTTGAGCTGAGTCACTTCAAATCTAAAAGGTGATGCTGTGAAAGTCCTGCACTCAATATGCCATAAAATTTGGAAAATTCAGCAGTGGCCACAGGACTGGAAAAGGTCAGCTTTCATTCCAATCTCAAAGAAAGGCAATGCTAAAGAATGCTCAAACTACCAGACAATTGCACTCATATCACATGCTAGCAAAGTAATGCTCAAAATTTTCCAAGCCAGGCTTCAACAGTATCTGAACTGTGAACTTCCAGACGTTCAAACTGGATTTAGAAAAGGGAGAGGAACCAGAGATCAAATTGCCAGCATCCACTGGATCATCAAAAAAAGCAAGAGAGTTTCAGAAAAAAAAAAAACAAAATAAAACATCTATTTCAGCTTTATCAACTATGCCAAAGCCTTTGACTATGTGGAACACCACAAACTGTGGAAAATTCTCAAAGAGATGGGAATACCAGACCACCTGACCTGCCTCTTGAGAAATCTTTATGCAAGGTTAGGAAGCAACAAGTAGAACTGGACATGGAACAGCAGATTGGTTCCAAATAGGGAAAGGAGTACGTCAAGGTTGTATATTGTAACCCTGCTTATTTAACTTATATGCAGAGGGCATCATGAGAAATGCTAAGCTGGATGAAACAAGCTGGAATCAAGATTGCGGGGAGAAATATCAATAACCTCAGATATGCAGATTGATACCACCCCTTATGGCAGAAAGCAAAGAAGAGCTAAAAAGCTTCTTGGTGAAAGTGATAGAAGAGAGTGAAAAAGCTGGCTTAAAGCTCAACATTCAGAACACTAAGATCATGGCATCTGGTCCCATCAGTTCATGGCAAATAGACGGGGAAATAATGGAAACAGTGATAGACTTTATTTTTGTGGGCTCTAAAATCAATGTAGATGGTGACTGAAGCCATGAAATTAAAAGATTCTTACCCCTTTGGAGAAAAGTTATGACCAACCTAGACAGCTTATTAAAAAGCAGAGACATCACTTTGCCAATCAATGTCCATCTAGTCAAGGCTATGTTTTTTTCAGCAGTCATATATGGATGTATGAGTTGGACTATAAAGCAAGCTGAGTGTGGAAGAACTGATGCTTTGGTACTGTGGTGTTGGAGAAGACTCTTGAGAGTCCCTTGGACTGCAAGGAGATACAACCAGTCCATTTTAAAGGAAATTAGTCCTGAAGAGTCATTGGAAGGATTTATGTTGAAGCTAAAACTCCAATACTTTGGCCACCTGATGTGAAGAGCTGACTCACTGGAAAATACCCTGATGCTGGGAAAGATTGAAGGCAGTAAGAAAAGGGGACAACAGAGGATGAGATGGTTGGATGGCATCACCAACTCAATGTACATGAGTTTGAGTAAACTCCGGGAGTTGGTGATGGACAGAGAGGCCTGGTGTGCTGCAGTCCATGGGGTCTCAAAGAATTGGACATGACAACAACTGAACTGAACTGAACTGAAATGCTTATAATACATATATCAGCCATTTTTGTATGTGTTTTATAGGTATCAAACCACTGAAGCCTTGCAATAATCCTATGAACTTGATACTTTAATGTCTCTGTTTTACAAATGAGGAAGCTGATACACAGACAGGTTAGATAAATTGCCAAAGATGGCTCTGAATGCATTTGAAACAGCTATTTGGCTCCAGAGTCTATATTATTTCTTTGGAAAGAGTCAAGTGACTGATACTGATAGGCTGTAGTTAAATGGCAAAGCAGGGATAAAGAGAAGCTAAAAATCGGAGCAGGTATTTAAACCTGTTTAGATCATATTCTTTATCAATAGGTATAGTTTCATAGACAACTCATATTCTATCATATAATTAATGTGTGCTAGGAAAATGATGACTCCAATCTATAGTGAAGGTCAAGGATTTCAATATCTGACTAGGGTTGAGTTGTTGTTAAGTTTCTAATTCATGTCTGACTCTTTGTGACCCATGGACTATAGCACTCCAGGCTCCTGCTTCTATGGGATTTCCCAGACAAAAATACAGGAATGGGTTGCCATTTTCTTCTCCAGGGGATCTTCCTGACGCAGAATTCAAACCTGCATCTCCTGCTTTGCAGGTGGATTCTTTACCACTGAGCCACTTGGGAAACCCAGAGTTGAGTAGTAATAGTCTTAAATGTAATATGTTATCTATATTTAGTCTGTATTTCTTCTCTTAGCCAAACTAAAGTTTTATGTCCTATAGTAAATGATCTAGCTTGTTTTTTCCTACCTCTGGCAATGAATTCAGTCTAACAGGTCTTTATCAAGCTCTGATAAATAATATAAACAAAAATGGACAAAAAAAGAAATGAGTGAAAAGAAAATTGAAAGTAGCACTCAACTAAAGTATTCCATAAATAATTTAATTTTTTTTTCTGTATCTCAGAATATACACACCTGTTAGTGGAGGTCATCATTAATAAAGATTCAGGTTGCAATTTTCTTCTTATTATACACATTAAAAAAAAAAAAGAGCCCACCATATTCCTTAAAATTTTAAGAGATTTGTAAATACAAAATAAATATAAAGATAAAACACGTTAGAGCAATTTTTTTTTCTATATCTTTATCTCAAGTGGCATGTTGAGTATTTCTAGATTTATAAAGGATAGAAAATTATGGTCAGTGTATATTTCTAATTAATTAAGTTGTACCTACTTTTAAATTTGATTCAGATGAAAAAAATCATCCATATTCTTAATTTCATCATTTATAAAATGTTTAAGGTCATACTATATGCTACCCAAATGAAACAAAATAAAACCAATCAATGAGTTTCTCTTTTTGATAAGTCTAGTAAATAACCTTTATGCTTATTGAGGATAGAAACTGTAAATGGACAAAAATAACTTTAAATATTAAATTATTACATATTATGATAAATAATACTTCATTACACAATAAAAATGAGAGTTTCAGGTCATTCTTAGCCTCATTGATTAAATGTAATTTGTTTCCATTCTTACCAATATTCACATATTTAAACAAATATTTTTTTAAAAAAGAAATATTAATGGAACTAGCAGAGTATGAACAGCTGATCTCTTCATGCTCTACTTTCCTCACAGGCCAGAAAAGCCATATGAATTTTAATCCATTGTTTTACATTTTAATATATGCCAGTTGTATTAGTGTTCATTATGATGAATGGGTACTATTATCTTTCTATACTCATTCAAACAATTATTTAGCAACGAGAGACTAAAAGAAATCCCAAAGACAATTTAAAATCAACCAAAGGAATCTAAAATATCAAACTGAAAATTTTTTCAGATTAGAGTATAATAATGCATAGATTAAATTGTTTTCTCTGTGAAACATAAAGGTTTTTACTAAAGAGAAGGGCTTCACTAGGGGCTCAGATGGTAAAAAATCTGCCTGCAATGCAGGAGACTCAGGTTTGATACCTGGGTCAGGAAGATCCCCTGGAGAAGGGAATGGCAACCCACTCTAGTATTCTTGCTGGATAACTCCATGAACAGAGGGATATGGCCTGCTGCAGTCCATAGGGACACAAAGAGTTGGATAAGACTGAGCAACTAACAGGTTCACACTTTATTGAAGACACACATCAAAAGGCACATCTATTTTTTTTTAAGTAAGAAATATATTATGCAAATTTCCTAAAGTATAGTTTATCTTCAAACAACTTAGTAATAACTGAATTTTAAAAATATTTTTTCCTACATTCACTGTGCATTTTGGTGGCTCAGAGAGTAAAGAATCTGCCTGCAATGCGGGAGACCTGGGTTCGATCCCTGGGTTGGGAAGATCCCCTGGAGACGGGAATGTCCAGCCATTCTCTCATTCTTGCCTGGAGAATCACCATGGACAAAGGAGCCTGGCAGGCTACAGTCCAGAGGGTAGCAAAGAGTCAGACACAACTGAGCAACAAAGCACAGCATACATTTCATTAACAGATGTTGTCTTCAGATTAACAAGCATTTCAGAAAAGATGATCCCATATATCCCCATTGTCAGAGTGCCTATTTTGGAGAAATAGAAGGGAAAAAGAAAGGAAATTGTAGCAAGTTGACTCTGAAATGATTCCCAGTGATCCCCTCCTCATACCTCTTTGTAATCTCTTCCCTCTGAGTGCAAGTTGGCTTAGAAACTTGCTTTGAATTAATAGAATACAACAGAGGTAACAGGATGCTATGTTTGTGATCAGATTTCAAGACACTAACTCAGGTTCCTAGTAGACTCCTTTGCCAAAATTGGAATAAAATGTTTAAATAATAAAATGTGTGCCAAATTTTGTGTAGTATAATTTGTATGACATGTCTATATGACATTTATTATAACTCATGAAATCATTTTTAAAGATTTTTTCTAAATGTATACAATAAACTATACTTTCATTAAAGACACTTTTAAGTAGAAGAGGTTTGAAATTTTGGAGGAAAGTGAAAAGTGAAGTCGCTCAGTCATGTCCAACTCTTTGCAACCCCATGGACTGTAGCCCACCAGGCTCCTCCGCCCATGGGATTCTCCAGGCAAGAATACTGGAGTGGGTTGCCATTTCCTTCTCCAGGGGATCTTCCCGACCCAGGGACCGAACCCAGGTCTCCCGCATTGCAGGCAGACACTTTAACCTATGAACCACCAGGGAAGCCCAAAAATATTTATTTATTTATTTCTGTCTTAGTTGTAGCATGTGGGATCTAATTCCCTGACCAGGGATCAAACCCAAGCTCCCTGCATTGGGAGCATGGAGTCTTAGCCACTGGACCACCAGGGAAGTCCAATATTGAGATGAATTAAAATATGCTCTAAATTGTAATAAAATGGAAAATTAGATTGTTTTATACATATTTTTAAAAATTTGGCTTTCCATGTATTTTGCCTTCAGGCAGAAAAGGCCAGGTGAGACCATGAGACTGATGTATTAGTCCTTAGTAGTAAATCACTTTTTGGATTGTAATCACATTTGCACTTGAGTCAGCATCCCGGAATGCCATCAGCTCTGGGACATTGATATTATCTTGTTGCAGAGCCAGCCAGACAGATTGTCAGTAAACTGACTGGGCCACTAACCAAGCTTTCCCGAAATCATGTTGCTCAGTTGTCCATTCTAAATTTCTTCACTCTCTAATTCTATTGGAAGAATTTGGGAAAGATCAAAGAAAGGATGTGCACTTTAATTTAGTACTCACAGAATAAGCAAAACTTTGACAGAAATAGGATAGAATTTATAAAAAGATAGATAAGAAATTTTGTGTGAAGAGGTTTTCTGAACATCTTCAAGCATTTAGATTTTTTTTTTTTTAGATTATAGAATGCATTATGCAGAGACTAATATATTCCACTCTTTCAGATCAGATCAGTCACTCAGTCGTGTCCGACTCTTTGTGACCCCATGAATCGCAGCATGCCAGGCCTCCCTGTCCATCACCAACTCCCGGAGTTCACTCAGACTCACGTCCATCAAGTCAGTGATGCCATCCAACCATCTCATCCTCTGTCGTCCCCTTCTCCTCTTACCCCCAATCCCTCCCAGCATCAGAGTCTTTTCCAGTGAGTCAACTCTTCCCATGAGGTGGCCAAAGTACTGGAGTTTCAGCTTTAGCATCATTCCTTCCAAAGAAATCCCAGGGCTGATCTCCTTCAGAATGGACTGGTTGGATCTCCTTGCAGTCCAAGGGACTCTCAAGAGTCTTCTCCAACACCACAGTTCAAAAGCATCAATTGTTCGGCACTCAGCCTTCTTCATAGTCCAACTCTCACATCCATACATGACCACAGGAAAAACCATAGCCTTGACTAGACATACCTTTGTTGGCAAAGTAATGTCTCTGCTTTTGAATATGCTATCTAGGTTGGTCATAACTTTCCTTCCAAGGAGTAAGCGTCTTTTAATTTCATGGCTGCAGTCACCATCTGTAGTGATTTTGGAGCCCAGAAAAATAAAGTCTGACACTGTTTCCACTGTTTCCCCATCTATTTCCCATGAAGTGATGGGACCAGATGCCATGATCTTCGTTTTCTGAATGTTGAGTTTTAAGCCAACTTTTTCACTCTCCACTTTCACTTTCATCAAGAGGCTTTTTAGTTCCTCTTCACTTTCTGCCATAAGGGTGGTGTCATCTGCATATCTGAGGTTATTGATATTTCTCCTGGAAATCTTGATTCCAGCTTGTGCTTCTTCCAGTCCAGCGTTTCTCTTGATGTACTCTGCATAGAAGTTAAATAAGCAGGCTGACAGTCTACAGCCTTGACGAACTCCTTTTCCTATTTGGAACCAGTCTGTTGTTCCATGTCCAGTTCTACCTGTTGCTTCCTGACCTGCATACAAATTTCCCAAGAGGCAGATCAGGTGGTCTGGTATTCCCATCTCTTTCAGAATTTCCCACAGTTTATTGTGATCCACACAGTCAAAGGCTTTGGCATAGTCAATAAAGCAGAAATAGATGTTTTTCTGGAACTCTCTTGCTTTTTCCATGATCCGGAGGATGTTGGCAATTTGATCAGTACAGTACACAGATTTATATATTGGAATAAAGAGACTTCATCACATATGGACTAGATAGAAGCAAAGGAAAATTAGATACATGCACAAAAGCCTATGCTATATTAATTGGGCTGAAATAAAGATTGGATTTTAGAGCTATTATTTTTCTTGAATCAATGGATATAGAGACTGCATACCATCTTTAAGGGGCAGGGATAATTTAAGGATATTCCAAAAAGCTTATGACTTAAAAGAGAGTAGCATGACAACATTAAGAAGGACAAAGCAGTTGGGGTGGAAAGAAGGGAAAAATAATTTATTCTGTGATGTTATATTTGAAGTGTTTGTTGTATACATCACTAGAAATATCTAATAGTAAGTTACATATCCATTTATTGAAACTAAAAAGTAAATTTTGATGAGGAAAAATTATTAAACTTTATCAATATATAACTCACATTCTCAACACTGGCCTCATATTAAAATAATTCAGGGGTTTTAAAAAATTCAGTGGAGGGTGACAGACAAATCAAGAATAGTTTAGACAAAATTTTCTTAGGGTTAGGCCCTATAATATATACTTTTCAAAAGTTTTAAATGTGGTTCTCACTGGTAGCCAGCATGGAGAAGCACTGATAAGAACTATTGAACATTGTGTAAATAGATTAATTTAGAAGTAATGCTTTCTCAAGTTGTTAATAGGAGATATAAGCTTCAAATCTGAAAAATATTTGAGGTTTCAGTATGTAACATACTAGATATGCCTCAGGAAGAAAATCAGTACACTTAGGTATGCCTAACAAGACCTAAGCTATTTGCTTCATAAATTTATTTCAAGAATCAAATATTTAAAACTTTTCAAAAAGATATACACACACATATATATATATTCAAATATAATATTGCATAAACATTCCAAGTATTTTCAAGTAAGTATATGTATGTAAACACATATGAAATTAAACACATTAAATTTAAAGACACTTACTCCTTGGAAGGAAAGTTATGACCAACCTAGACAGCATATTCAAAAGCAGAGACATTACTTTGTCAACAAAGGTCCGTCTAGTCAAGGCTATGGTTTTTCCAGTAGTCATGTATGGATGTGAGAGTTAGACTATAAAGAAAGCTGAGCACTGAGGAATTGATGCTTTTGAACTGTGGTGTTGGAGAAGCCTCTTGAGAGTCCCTTGGACTGCAAGGAGATCCAGCCAGTCCATCCTAAAGGAGATCAGTCCTGGGTGTTCGTTGGAAGGACTAATGTTGAGGCTGAAACTCCAATACTTTGGCCACCTGATGTGAAGAGCTGACTCATTTGAAAAGACCCTGATGCTGGGAATGATTGAGGGCAAGAGAAGAAGGGGACGACAGAGGATGAGATGGTTGGATGGCATCACTGACTCAATGGACATGGGTTTAGGTAAACTCCGGGAGTTGGTGATGGACAGGGAGGCCTGGTGTGCTGCGGTTCATGGGGTCACAAAGAGTTGGACACAACTGAGCTACTGAACTGGAACTGGAAAAACACATATGAGGCATACATTTGCTACGTGTGTGTGTGTGTGTGTATATATATATATATAGAGAGAGTAGATAGTAAATACCTTGTACATCAACATTAATTATAGTACTGTAGGAATTTGTTTTAAAAATATGTTATTGGATATTGATGTCTCTATCTACTTTCAATATATGGATGCCACTTGACTGCACATTTTCCATGCAAACTTGGTCATTGTGAAGAAAATTTCAGAGGAAGTGTTACTCAATCACAACTAAAAGCAATGAACAAAGAGGAAAAGAAATAATGACCAAGACTGAACTTCAGTGTAAAATATGTGAGAGATATATATATATATATATATATATATATATATAATCACAGAAATGCAGAATCAATGATAGAGGGGAAGCTCTGTCACTAATATGAAGCAGAGTACACAAAATTTTCAATAAATTTTTAAAACAATTAGGTGCAAATGAGAAAAGGAGGTGCCATTATGATATAATATTCACAACAAAGCCAGAATCTAGGAGGTGTTATTACCACATTTTCAAGTAATCTTCATTTTGGAAAAATGACTAGCCAGCCATTATTTTACCAAACTGATGACCTCTCATGTAGATGTAATATTTAAATTTTGCTTATCTTTTGGTTGCTTTGACATTGTGTCTCCATTGAACTTCTAAGAAATCATTATGTAGTGAAGAAATTTGGTATCGATTTTAAGTAGCTTCAGTTTGTCATATAGCTATTGAGACTGAGGCTCAGTTTCCCTCAGTTCATTTCAGTCACCTGGTCAGGTCCTACACTTTGTGATGCCATGGTCTGTGGAACGTTGTGCTTCCCTATCAATCACCAAATCCCAGAGCATTCTCAATCTCATGTCCATCAAGTCGGTGATGCCATCCCACCATCTCATCCTCTGTTGCCATCCAACCATCTCATCCCCTTCTCCTCCTGCCTTAAATCTTTCCCAGCATCATGGTCTTTTCCAAAGTGTCAGATCTTTGCATCAGGTGACCAAAGTATTGGAGTTTCAGCTTCAGCATCATTCACGACTGATTCATTTAGGATTGACTAATTTGATCTTCTTGCAGTCCAAGACACTCTCAAGAGTCTTCTCCAACACCACAGTTCAAAATCATCACTTCTTCAGTGTTCAGCTTTTTTTTTTTATAATCCAACTCTCACATCCATACATGACTACTGGAAAAACCATAGGTTTGACTAGATGGACCTTGGTCGCCAAAGTAATGTCTGCATTTTTACAAGCTATTTTTTTGGAGCCCAAGAAAATAAAGTCTGCCACTGTTTCCACTCCCTCCCCATCTATTTGCCATGAAGTGATGGGACCAGATGCCATGACATAGGCTTTTTTGAAAGTTGAGAGTTAAGCCAGCTTTTCCACTTTCCTCCTTTACTTTCATCAGGAGGATCTTTAGTTCCTCTGCTTTCTGCCATAAGGGTGTTGTCATCTGCATATCTGAGATTATTGATATTTCTCCCAGCAATCTTGATTCCAGATTGTGCTTCATTCAGGCCAGCATTTCTCATGATGTACTCTGCATATAAATTAAATAAGCAGGGAGACAATATAAAGCTTTGACATATTCCGTTCCTAATTTGGAACCAGTCCATTGTTCCATGTTCAGTTCTAATTATTGCTTCTTGACCTGCATTCAGATTTCTCAGGAGGCAGGTAAGATGCTTGTATTCCCACCTCTTTAAGAATTTTCCACAGTTGGTTGTGACCACACAGTAAAAGGCTTTAGCATAGTCAATAAAGCAGAACAGATAATTTTGCTGGAAACCAATTGCTTTTTCAATGATCCAGTGGATGTTGTCAATTTGATCTCTGGTTCCTCTGCCTTTTCTAAATCCAGCTTGAACACCTGGAATTTCTGTTTATATACTGTTGAAACTTTGTTTGGAGAATTTTGAGCATTACTTTGCCAGCATGTGAAATGAGTGCAATTGTGCAGTAGTCTGAACATTCTTTGGCATTGTCTTTATTTGAGATTTGAGTGAAAACTGACCTTTTCCAGTGTGTCCACTGCTGAGTTTTCCAAACTTTTTGGCATATTTAGTGCAGCACTTTAACAGCATCATCTTTTAGGACTTGAAACAGCACAGCTGGAATTCCATCACCTCTTCTAGCTTAAGGCCCACTTGGCTTCAGACTCCAGGATGTCTGGTTGTAGGTGAGTGATCACACCATTATGGTTATCTGGGTCATTAAGATCTTTTTTGTACAGTTCTGTGTACTATTGCCACCTTTTCTTAATATCTTCTGCTTCTGTTAGGTCCGTATCATTTCTGTCCTCTATTGAGCCCGTCTTTGCATGAAATGTTCCCTTGGTAGCTCTAATTTTCTTAATGTGATCTCTGGTCTTTCCCATTCTATTGTGTTCCTTTATTTGTTTGGATTGATCACTGAGTAAGGCTTTCTTATCTCCTTGCTATTCTTTAGAACTTCACTTTAGATGAGTATATCTATGAAGTAGATATATTTAATTCAGATGAGTATATCTTTCCTTTTCTCCTTGCCTTTAGCTTCTCTTCTTTTATCAGCTATTTGTAAGGCCTCCTCAGACAACCATTTTGCCCTTTTGCATTTGTTTTTTTTTGTGAATGGTTTTGATCCCTGTCTCATGTACAATATCATGAACCTCTGTAGTTCTTCAAGAACTCTATCAGGTCATATCCCTTGAATGTTATTTGTCACTTCCACTGTATAATCATAAGATATTTGACTTACATCATACCTGAATGGTCTAGAGGTTTTCCCTACTTTCTTCAATTTAAGTCTGCATTTGGCAATAAGGAGTTTATGATTGGAGCCACAGTCAGCTCCAGATCTTGTTTTTGCTGACTGTACAGAGATTATCCATTTTGGCTGTAAAGAATATAATCAATCTGATTTTGGTATTGACTATCTGGTGATGTCTGTGTGTAGAGTCTTGTGTTGTTGGAAGAGGGTGTTTGCTATGACCAGTGCTTTCTCTTGGCAAAACTCAGTTAGTCTTTGTCCTGCTTCATTTTGTACTCCAAGACCAAACTTGCCTGTTACTCAGGTATCTCTTGACTTCCTACTTTTGCATTTCACTCCCTTATAATGAAAAGGACATCTTTTTGGGGTGTTTTTTCTAGAAGGTCTTGTAGGTCATCGTAAGACCAGGAAAGGAGCTTCCTGGAGAAGCGACAACTGAAAGGTAGGTAGTATCTACCCCCGCAAGAAGAGGTGTGGGAATATAATTTAGACAGAATCTACATGAAAGTAAAAAATTGACTTTATTTTTAACAAAATTAAAATACACCTGTGCATCTTTTCATGTGTTTGTTAGCCATCTGTATGTCTTCTTTGGAGAAATGTCTATTTAGTTCTTTGGCCCATTTTTTGATTGGGTCATTTATTTTTCTGGAATTGAGCTGTAGGAGTTGCTTGTATATTTTTGAGATTAGTTGTTTGTCAGTTGCTTCATTTGCTATTATTTTCTCCCATTCTGAAGGCTGCCTTTTCACCTTGCTAATAGTTTCCTTTGATGTGCAGAAGCTTTTAAGTTTAATTAGGTCCCATTTGTTTATTTTTGCTTTTATTTCCAATATTCTGGGAGGTGGGTCATAGGGGATCCTGCTGTGATGTATGTCAGAGAGTGTTTTGCCTATGTTCTCCTCTAGGAGTTTTATAGTTTCTGGTCTTACATTTAGATCTTTAATCCATTTTGAGTTTATTTTTGTGTATGGTGTTAGAAAGTGTTCTAGTTTCATTCTTTTACAAGTGGTTGGCCAGATTTCCCAGCACCACTTGTTAAAGAGATTGTCTTTAATCCATTGTATATTCTTGCCTCCTTTGTCAAAGATAATGTGTCCATATGTGCGTGGATTTATCTCTGGCTTTCTATTTTGTTCCATTGATCTATATTTCTGTCTTTGTGCCAGAACCATACTGTCTTGATGACTGTGGCTTTGTAGTAGAGCCTGAAGTCAGGTAGGTTAATTTCTCCAGTTCCATTCTTCTTTCTCAAGATCGCTTTTGCTATTCGAGGTTTTTTGTATTTCCATACAAATTGTGAAATTATTTGTTCTAGCTCTGTGAAGAATACTGTTGGTAGCTTGATAGGGATTGCATTGAATCTATAAATTGCTTTGGGTAGTATACTCATTTTCACTATATTGATTCTTCCAATCCATGAACATGGTATATTTCTCCATCTATTAGTGTCCTCTTTGATTTCTTTCACCAGTGTTTTATAGTTTTCTATATATAGGTCTTTAGTTTCTTTAGGTAGATATATTCCTAAGTATTTTATTCTTTTCGTTGCAGTGGTGAATGGAATTGTTTCCTTAATTTCTCTTTCTGTTTTCTCATTATTAGTGTATAGGAATGCAAGGGATTTCTGGGTGTTGATTTTACATCCTGCAACTTTACTATAGTCATTGATTAGTTCTAGTAATTTTCTGGTGGAGTCTTTAGGGTTTTCTTTGTAGAGGATCATGTCATCTGCAAATAGTGAGAGTTTTACTTCTTCTTTTCCAATTTGGATTCCTTTTATTTCTTTTTCTGCTCTGATTGCTGTGGCCAAAACTTCCAAAACTATGTTGAATAGTAATGGTGAAAGTGGGCACCCTTGTCTTGTTCCTGACTTTAGAGGAAATGCTTTCAATTTTTCACCATTGAGGATAATGTTTGCTGTGGGCTTGTCATATATAGCTTTTATTATGTTGAGGTATGTTCCTTCTATTCCTGCTTTCTGGAGAGTTTTGATCATAAATGGATGTTGAATTTTGTCAAAGGCTTTCTCTGCATGGACTCTGTGGGAGAGGGAGAGGGTGGGAAGATTTGGGAGAATGGCACTGAAACATGTATGATATCATGTATGAAATGAGTTGCCAGTCCAGGTTCGATGCTCGATACTGGATGCTTGGGGTAGTGCACTGGGACAACCCAGAGGGATGGTATGGGGAGGGAGGAGGGAGGAGGGTTCAGGATGGGCAACACATGTATACCTGTGGCGGATTCATTTTGATATTTGGCAAAACTAATACAATTATGTAAAGTTTACAATTAAAATTAAAAAAAAAAAAGAAAGAAAATACACCTGTGATTCAAATTCAGGATATGTATATTGCTTATATCTAACATTTAATTGGGTTTGGAAGACTTTATACATTTGAAGCAGACGAATTTTTAGGGGAGTATAAAGTAACATTGTTAATTAGCATTGTGTTACATTTTATTGTATTTTGACAATTTATTATAATTTTTAAGTTTTATTAGCCATATTACTGCAAATATAAAGTATACTTCTTGTTACTGTAGTTCTAAAATATTTATACATCTATCTGATGTATCTGTAAAATGAGACTAGAAGATCTCCATGATTTCAGAATGTGTCATCTTGAGGGTATGTACAGCCCCTATTTTGAACCCAGAAGTAATGTGCCAATGATAGCTCTTTCCAGGATGCTGAAAGACCTTGATTCATGAAAACTTAGAGCAACAAACTAGATCTATTCAATGTTTGACTTATTTAAAATTCTGCCGTATTCGATAATTGTGAAAGTTTTAAAATGTTCAATTGTAAATTTAACTGGGATGTAATTTTAATGATTAAAAAAAAACTTTTTAAGACCTTGATTTTCTGTCTATATTTCAATTTTAAACTGAAATTTAAGCATATTTGCAAGACTGAGCTTACATAATGTACATTTTTATCAGATTTATATCCATAACTTGAACTCTTTCCATATGTCAATTTGGGTACCTCAAATCGACAAAGAACTGAAATGAATACTAGTTGTGGCTGATACAGATAAGATACACACTCTCAAGTATGTACTAGTGGTCAATGAAAGGACTTAAAATTTTCTACTTGGAAAATAAACCAATGGAGAGAAAGATTAAGAAAATGAAATATGTTGAAAATGTACTACCTTTTCATTTTCAAAATCTAAAAAATAAATATGTAAAAGAATATGGATGGGTAGATTTAAGAATACAAAGAGTGAATACACAAGAAAGAAGAGGAATATTATTTTAATTTGTGTGAATAAAAGCAGCATAAGTATAGAAACACAGGTAAATATTTGAATTCTGAGACCTCATTGAGGCCTCCATCATTCTGATTTCCTAAGATTGGAACACAGAGGTGGGTAGGCTCTTGGAAAAATAATTTGGAAAAGCTTGTTAGAGAATATAAAGTAAATTGAAATAGATAAAATAAATGACACTAATTAATTTCAAATTTTATAAATCTCAATTAAATACCATGGTATTAATGCTGAGGATGTCAAGGAATAAATATCAAAGATAAACAAAAGTAATTTTGAATTTCATATGTCTCTTTTTTCCATATACTCAAGTTATTACAAAGTGATAGCAGTGATATTTAAACAAGTTATTCTTTAAAATACTAATAAAATATTTATATGAAATGGTTTCTAGCCATAAATATAAAATTCAGCTTCTCCAAAATCTCCACTAACATATCTATGAGAATACAAAACAAAGAACAAGAAAACCCATGCTTTCATTAAAGTCAGAATAATATAAAACTGGGATGATAGAAAGGAGGTGACTGGAAAGAAGGTAAGGAAATGCTGCAGTGTTTACATAGGTTACGTTGTGTAACCATCCATCACACAGACCAGTAATTACAGCAGTTTGAGGCAGTTAGTGTTTACAGTGTTGACTTAGAGATAGGTTTGCTGGGAAGGGGAAGGGGAGATTTACCAGCAATTAATTACACTCTCTGGTTGGACTTCAGTCCTCATTAATGGTGTTCACAGTACAAATAGAGAGATAAATGGTCTCAAGTACATAGTTCATGTTGGACACTGTAGTAAGTCACCCTTCTATTGGTTCAGATAATTGGGACAGAAGATACTATTAAGTCTAGTAGGGGCTCACAGAATGGGTGCATGGAAGATTATCAGACACTAGATAGCTATGCACACTTTTTTTTTTTTTTTGTCATCAGTGTCTATGAGAAGGGAGTTTACTCAATTTGCATACTGAGCACAGATAAAGGCAATCCACTCTCTTATTCTATCTACCTACCAGATAAAATAGAGCATCCCTTAATGAAAGGAAAAAAGATACAAATAACAATAAAATAATTAGTAAATTATCTCATCACAAAGAGCATGCATAGATCATTATCTTGAGGACTTGGCAGTAAACATCTTGGAAATATATTTATATCAAATCAAAAGGAAATTTTAGAAATCTATTTCCATCTTCAGTATAATACAGCAATGCTTGAGATAATATGGAAAAATATAAAACTGGTATAAACACTAAGAATTAAAGAATTTGACAAGGGAAAACACAAGGAATATTTTATTTTAGTGATCTATCTCAAGATAATCATTAAACAGATTAGTTCCAAATTGGGAAAGGAGTACATCAAGATTTTATATTGAACTTATATAAACAGTTCAGTTCAGTCCAGTCACTTAGTCAGGGCTGAATCTTAGCCACCCCATGGACTTTGGCACACCAGGCTTCCATGTCCATCACCAACTCCTAAAGTTTGCTCAAACTCATGTCCATTGATGACATCCAATCACCTCATCCTCTATAGTCCCCTTCCCCTCCTGCCATCAATCTTTTCCAGCACCAGGGTCTTTTCCAATGAATCAGTTCTTGGCATCAGGCGGCCAAAGTATTGGAGTTTCAGCTTCAGCATCAGTCCTTCCAATGAATATTTAGGACTGATGGCATTTAGGATTGACTGGTTTGATCACCTTGCAGTCCAAGGGACTCTCAAGAGTCTTCTTCAAGAAGACTTCTCCAAGAAGAGATGCACAGTATATTATTTGAAATGGTGGACTGAATGAAGCACAAGCTAGAATCAAGATTGCTGGGAGAAATGTTAATAATCTCAGATATGCAGATGACCCCACCCTTATGACAGAAAGTGAAGAAGAACTAAAGAGCCTCTTGATGAAAGTGAAAGAGGACACTGAAAAACTTAGCTTATAGCTCAACATTCAGAAAACTAAGATCATGGCATCTGGTCCCATCACTTCACAACAAATTTATGGGGAAACAGTGGAAACAGTGACAGATTTTATTTTGTGGGGCTCTAAAAATAGTGCAGATGATGACTGCAGCCATGAAATTAAAAGACACTTACTCCTTGCAAAAAAAGTTATGACCAACCCAGACAGCATATTAAAAAGCAGAGACATTACTTTGCTAGCAAAAGTCCATCTAGTCAAGGCTATGGTTTTTCCAGTGAGAGTTGGAATATAAAGAAAGCTGAGTGCCAAAGAATTGATGCTTTTGAAATGTGGTGCTGGAGAAGACTCTTGAGAGTCCCTTGGACTGCAAGGCGATCTAACCAGTCCATCCTAAAGGAAATCAGTCCTGAATATTCATTGGAAGGACTGATGCTGAAGCTGAAACTCCAATACTTTGGCCAGCTGATGCAAAGAGCTCATTCATTTGAAAAGCACCTGATGCTGGGAAAGATTGAAGGCAGGAAGAGAAAGGGATGACAGAGGATGAGATGCCTAGATGGCATCACCAACTTAATAGACATGAGTTTGTGTAAACTCCGAGAGTTGGTGATTGACAGGGAGGCCTGGGGTGCTGCAGTCCATGGGGTCTCAAAGAGCCAGACATGACTGAGCAACTTAACTGAACTGACACTGTTAAAGGCTTTGGCATAGTCAATAAAACAGAAGTAGATTTATTCTGGAACTCTCTTCCTTTTTTGGTGATCCAATGGGTGTTGGCAATTTGATCTCTAGCTTCTCTGCCTTTTCTGAATCCAGTTGAACGTTTGGAAGTTCTCGGTTCATGCACTGTTTAAGCATGGTTTGCAGAATATTAAGCATTACTGTGCTAGTGTATGAGATGTGTGCAGTTTTGCAGTACTTTGAACATTCTTTGGCATTGCCTTTCTTTGGGATTAGAATGAAAACTGACCTTTTCCAGTCCTGTGGCCGCTGCTGAGATTTTCAAATTTGCTGGCATATTGAGTACAGACTTTCACAGCATCATGACTCAGGGCTTCTTGCATTTTGTTCTAACAGTACTTTGTATTTTAACTCAATTCTTTGCAGATGTAATCACCATTGCCTAATAAATTGCCTACCCCCTACCCCAAATCCTAACTATTTGGTCAGTCTCTCAGAGACTTCATGTCACCCTTCTACTACCTTTTTCTCGAAATTTTGCTGCTCCAAGGCTGCATGTTCCAGATAGACTTCTTATGGTTCTCAAACTGAAATATGGGCACCCATGTGTGTTTGCAAAAATATTCCACAGAGCATGTAATATTGGCACTTATTCCTTTCAAGAAATCAGTTGTCAGAACCTCAGGTTATAGGCACCTTCTTTACTGAATTTGGTCCAGATGACAACACATCTGTAATGGAGATTAGATTTTCTTTAACATTTCCTGATTCACACTTAAATTTCTCTTACTCTCACCCTTTTTTAAATTATTATAAAAAATGCATTACTTCCCATCATCTTAAGGTTTTCCTATATCATATGAATCATGTGTGAGCCCTGAGTTTAAGCTGCTTGATAATTGAAAATGACATTTGATTATGTGGTGGTGTAGTGTGTCTTCTGCGACCCCATGGAGTGTAGCCTGCCAGGCTCCTCTGTCCATGGGACAGAGGCAAGAATACTGGAGTAGGTTGCCATTTCCTTCTCCAGGGGATCTTCCTGACCCAGGGATCAAACCTGGGTCTCCTGCATTGCAGGCAGATTCTTTACCAACTAAGCTACAAGGGAGCCCTACATTTGATTATAGATCTATAAATTTTAACATATAACACTGCTGCTGCTGCTACCGCTGCTGCTAAGTCGCTTCAGTCGTGTCCGACTCTGTGCGACCCCTTAGACGGCAGCCCACCAGGCTCCGCCATCCCTGGGATTCTCCAGGCAAGAACACTGGAGTGGGTTGCCATTTCCTTCTTCAATGCATGAAAGTGAAAAGTGAAAGTGAAGTCGCTCAGTCGTGTCCAACTCTTCGCGACCCCATGGACTGCAGCCTACCAGGCTCCTCTGTCCATGGGATTTTCCAGGCAAGAGTACTGGAGTGGGGAGCCATTGCCTTCTCCAAACATATAACAACAAAGGATGTTAAATAATTAAGTGTATTGACATTTAAGTTGCTTGCTTTTTGGGAGGAAAGCTATGCCAAACCTAGACTGCACATTAAAAACAAAGCCATCACTTTGCTGACAAAGGTCTGTATAGTCAAAGCTATGGTCTTTCTTTTTTTTTTTTTTTTTTCCCCTTGTGCTGTTTATTTTATTATTATTTTTTTTTTACTTTATTTTTTTTCTTTTTTAATTTAATTTTATTTTTTTCTCTTTTTATTTTATTTTATTTTTTAACTTTACAATATTGTATTGGTTTTGCCATATATAAAAATGAATATGCCACAGGTATACATGTGTTCCCCATCTTGAACCCTCCTCCCTCCTCCCTCCCCATACCATCCCTCTGGGTCGTCCCAGTGCACCAGCCTCAAGCATCCAGTATCATGACTAGTCATGTACAGATGTGAGAGTTGGACCATAAAGAAGGCTGAGTGCCAAACTGCAGTACTGGAGAAGATGCTTCAGAGTCCTGTGGACAGCCAAGAGGTCAAACCTGTCAATCCTAAAGAATATCAACCCTGAATATTCATTGGAAGGACTGAGGCTGAAGCTGAAGCTCCAATATTTTGGCCACCTGATGGGAAGAGCCAAGTCATTGGAAATGACCCTGATGCTGGGAAAGATTAAAGACAAAAGGAGAAAAGGGCAGCAGAGGACGAGATGGTTGGATAGCATCACGAACTCAATGGACATGAACTTGGGCAAACTCTGGGAGTTAGTGAGGAACAGTGAGGCCTGGTGTACTACAGTCCATGGGATTGCAAAGAATCTTATACAACTTAACAACAACAAATTGATATTTCAAAGCTCTTTTAATTCTATATACATACTTATGTAAATAAAGTTTCTCAGACCTTAAATCTATTGAAAATAAAGATAGAATTTATGGTGAAATCTGTCTTTGTTTTAATTAATATTTGTCCTTTGGTACTAAAACTAGCTAAATGGAGTTTAATTTGACGCCTTATGTTATCCATTGCAAATAATATTTTATCATCAATAATTTATCACAATTTTAACATATTCATATATTTTATGAGTTATGTAATAATATAACTGTCATGATTTCTCAGCTTACAAATTTCTGAGATTTAGAGTCCATTATGTTACAAGAAATTTAAATGAAGAGTTATTGTGGACTGAGATGACATAGTCAATACAAGAATTTTAAAAATCAAAGTATGTTACATTCAACTAATTGAAAATCTGAGTTCATGGAAAAAATAAATTACAATTTATGAATGCTAAAGATAAGCTTGATCATTTATTTTGTACTAGGTAATGGTGATTATCATGCTGCCAATAAATATTTGAATTATATCAGTCATATTTGTGAAGAACAATATTTATAATTCCTAGAAATATACCTCCTGAAGCTATTTAAACTTTTGATAAAAATAACATTTCATTTTAAACACAGTAATTATATACTTTTATAAAATTATTAAATGTACCCAAAGTTTAATTTTTGCCTCCTTCACTAAATAATAAGACTCTGAGTGGCAAGGGTAGTGAATTATTTCCCTGCTCTTTTCCCTTCATAACTGAGTTCTTTGTTTCTACAAGTATTGAAATTCTAACCATTTTCAAAGAGACATATCATATCCTACTTCTTTTTTAAACTCCCTCTGATCACCTGAGATAATCCAAAAGCTACTCCCTTTAAACTCTGTTGGTCACTACCATTTGTGTTATTCTGGCAAAGTATATCTATTCTGTCTCACCAGAGCTGCATATTTCACTATTAGTAATATATGACAAGGGAATTCCTTGATGGTTCAGTGGTTAGGACTCTGAGCTTTCATGCCAAGGGGCTCAGTTCAGTTCCCTGGTTGAGATTAAAGTTCCCACAAGTGGTGTAGCCAATTAAAACCAATCAAAGAAAAATTCTTTAAAAAAATACACATTGACATACACACATTCATTCATACTTTTACATTATTAATATTATCCACTAATCGTAAATAAATTTGTAAATCTATAGAAAATACATTTTCTCACATTGATTAAAAATAAGTTCCATTAGAACAAGGGTCTTGCCTGTCTTCTTTTCCATGTGCCAAGGATACACAACATGTGTATCCTTACCTGACACACGGCAGGTATTCAAACATTTGTTGAATATATTTTTTAAAAGTCAGTAACTGCATTTACTGCATTTTTATATTAAAATGTCTAGGAGTGCTTTTTGAGAATATGTCCAAGAATTTAATTTTCTCAGCTTTAAAATAATAATGAGCAACTTTGGGTTGAAACGGCCATTCATTAATAATTAGAGATATTGAGACTATCATCCACTTGAAACTATGTCATCCACTTGATGAAGTTTAGTACCATAAGGGCTTTAATTTTTTTAAGTAGGTATTAAACAGAACTTAGGCCTTCAATCTCAAATGTAGAAGGGCAAATAGTTGGAAAGGCAGCATAAGAAAATGTAAGTGCCAGAGAAGTCTACATTTTTCTGAGATGAACTCTTCTGTCACAATATTCAATTAAAGTTGTCATTTTGTCTCCTGAACCCTTGGTTAGACACATGACAGAAAGGTTTATGGTTGATCCTGGAGATTGATTTAGATAGCTCTGAGCATAAGGGATTAATTTATTCTCTTAATAATTCTCTACAAGGTGTCCTTAATATTTCAAATGCACTTCACTTTGGAATATTTAATATTCCTTCTTCTTCCACAAATTATATGCAGAGATAACAGATTGGTAATATATTTTTCTTTCTTCAATTTTCATCACGATGAACCACATAAAACTGTATTGTGGTTCCTCGGAGGAGCACCTGTTTTGCAGGTGGCTTGATGATCCATTAAAGTGTACTCTCAGTTGACTTCTTTTCACATTCATTTTTGTTAGTTTTATACTGTAAAGTAATTAGCCTCCAATTAAAATAAATAAATTTAAATTAAAAAAGTTTGTATCTGAATTTACACCATAGTTTCATTTCATGACTTTTGAAATAAAATATTTTCAGAAATTATCTGAATGAGAAAAGATTCAGAAGAAAAATCAGTAGTGGAAAATTTCAACAAAAACTGTCTTTAGAAACTATACAATTAATTTTCTGCAACAAATGGACTTCCAAAAAAAAAAAAAAGACTTCTGTGTTGACAAAGCCCCTGGTTGTCATGACAACTCCTCTGACTATGAGCAATGAGCATTGCTAAAACCATCCTTTGGGAATTAAAAAAAAAAAAAAAAGTTACAATGCTGAGAAGAAACTACAGGACAAATGGAGAAAAATAACATGTTTGCAAAATAAAGTATATGATGCCTAAAATAAGTAATATCAAACTTTTCTCTAATTGTTTGAAATAAAGTATTCATTTGGATATATTTCAAATGTTTTTTGCTTCTTGTTAATGATAATTTTGAGGAAAATTCAGGGTCTCCACAGTCCCATCCTTTCCTTTGTGACTGCTGCTGTTGGCAAATACAGGAGTGTTTGCAAAAGTCAGTCAAACAAGAGAAGAAGTTTAAACTGACTGCAGTGTTAAATTCAGTGGTCTTTTTGTGTTCTTGAGTTCCAGCTTCCCTATTGATATGCGTCCCGTGATTCAGCAATACCATACTCTCTCAATCATTTCCCCAATTTCTGCACCAGTCTTATTTGTTTGTTCCCTTTTTGGGGAACAGTTTATTACTTACGCTTTCCTTTAAAGTCTGAATATTTTCCAGGAAATTAAAAATCTTTATTACTCATGCAGTCTTCTCTCCTTGATTACTGTCTTTTATTTTTAGTTGTCTACTGAAAGTTTATGTACTATTTCAGCAATCCCAAGAACTTTTGGACTGTGAACTAAACTTCTGAATCTTGTTTATACCGTTATTTCTGGTGGCATGTTTTCTTGTAGACCAAGGAATCTTTTATGAATTTGATGTCATATTTTATTGATCTTTATTTGTGAAAAGAACTTTAGGGCCAAATCTGGAGTTACTTTTCTCTGTAAAGAATTTGCATTTCCTTCTGTGTGAGCCAAAAAACATGTTAATCTGACTTTGAGCACTTTCAAAGTTATTGGTTTACCCTGAATATCTCAGGTTCAGCAAATCCACCCAACGCTTGATAAGACAAAGATTCCAGGTACTGTGTATTTGCCTTCAAAACCAATCAGACAAAGAAACAAAATGGCACTGTGTTTGCTTAATGCTTACTACTTTGCCCTGTGAGGTTAACCACATTTTTGTTTGCTGGGATGGAAGCAAAAGCAACTGGCCTTCCAGTAAGGGCACAAATGTTTTACTATGCAAGGTATAGCTTTGCTCCAGAGTAACCATCAGGGGTTACTCAACCAATGCCAAGTGGAAGTTCTGTTATTTCCTTCTTTAGTATCTCATATGTAGTTTTGATTTTTAATTTAATCAGGAGAGAGTGAAACAACTGTGGTGATTTACCTTTGTCTGTTTTTCTTTTTCTCCCCAGTTTGGCATCTTTATATATATATATTTTTATATTTATATAAAAATAAATATATATCTTTATATATATCTTTATATATATATTATATATATATACATATATGTTTAAATATATTTAAATTTAATATATTTTATATATTTATATAAATATGAATATATTTAAATTTAATGTATATATTTATAAATTTAAGTGTTTATATATTTGTAAATTTAAATATATTTACATATTTATAAATTTATATATATATATATATATATTTAGTTTTCTGTTTCTCCTCCTCTCTCCACTTAGAATATTTGACAGTTCAATGTAGTGTCCTTTCATTCTGCTTTCCCCAGAAACTCTGTTCAGATATCTCTTTGGGCAGATATCCTGTGGGTAATTTCTTGTGTTATCTGTATGTCATAGCCCTTTAAGCTAAGTTTAAGAGCTGGGTATTTCATATTACCTACCTTTCTATAGCCTGAATAAAGGTCAGAGTACTAAATCGAGTGAAGAAGTAAACTTTAATAGAATAATCGAATGCTCTTACTGCTGAGATATTCTTATCTGGCCTGCACTAAGCTTCACACCACTTGAAGGTGTACACAGTTCCCGCAGGGGCACGCTGAAGGCCAGTCCAGCTCACAGGTTAGCCCTGCAATCTTTGGGCGTTCCCTTTGTCCACCTTCCCTGTTTCTCTCACTTCTTTCCCACAGCCATTCCTATTATATACTACTATAAAAGAAGGAACCTAAAGACATAAACTTAGTTTTTTTCCAAATCTGGAATAGTAAACATAATTTTCAAGAATTAGTTGCTTTTTTTGCTTCAGATCTTCTGTTTTGCAACTTTTCAGGTCTCTTCTCAGAAGTTTTGTGATTTCTTGCATTAGCTTTGAGTTATAGTGGTATTTGGAAGTGTTGCTTAATTTTTCACTTGCTTTGTTTTTTATATTTTGTTTGTTAGATATTAGATAAAATAAATTTTGTAATAATGATTGAATCTTCTTTTGCTTAAACCAAATATTCATCAGAATGAACTCCCTCTAGCATTGGAAATTTTCAGGAAGTGATTTCAATGATGATTCATAGGAATTGCTTCAAGTACCTTCTTCATTACCATTCTCAGTTCGCTCTCTGAGTTTCTTGCCTTTCATAAAGACTGTCCTTTTCCACATTGTTACACAATTTCACTTTTGTTGCAATTTTTATATGATCTAATCTGAATAAGAAAAACAAAAACCAAAAACTTAAGAGGCAAAATATTGTGAATCTGGGAAATGCTATACAAAGTGACAGTTTCAAACCCAGGGCTTGACACTTCTTAGTTTTATTTTATAGAGAAGAACATTTCCTTTACCTGTTTATAGAAGAATTTTCCTTTCCCCACTGTGTGGGGACTTGCCTGTGGCTCCTTATGGTTGCAAGCCCCAAACTGCAATTTTTGTTGATCCTGAATAAACCATCTTTGCTGGAGAAGTATCTTGAAGTCTTTTTGTTTCAGGCTAATCCCAATAATTTAAGATATCTATTCCTAATCTTTAAAAAAAAAAGTTCCTATAATTATCACTGATTCATTTTAGCTGCTGCTATTGGCATGATTTGTTGTATTATTTTACCATAACAATCCACAATACTTAAAGATGTGTTATGCTATCCTAAGTTGTTTCAGTCCTGCTGAACTCTGTGACCCTATGGACTGTAGCCTGCCAGGCTCCTCTGTCCATGGGATGCTCCAGGCAAGAATACTGAAGTAGGTTACCATGCCATTCTCCAGAGGATCTTCCCAATCCAGGGATCGAACCCACATCTCTTAAGTCTCCTGCATTGGCAGCTGGGTTCTTTATCACTAGTGCCACCTGGGAAGCCCTATGGAAGATATACAATCTGGCAATAACTTTTTAGATTAATTTATTTTAATTACTTTACAATATTGTGATGGCCTTTGCCATAAATCAACATGAATTGGCAGTAGATATATATGTGTCCCCTCCATCCTGAACCCTCCTTTCACCTCCGTCCCCACTCTATATCTCTGGGTTGTCCCAGAGCTCCAGCTTTGGCTGCCTGCTTCATGCATCAAACTCACTCTGGTCATCTATTCTACATATGGTAATGTATGTTTCAGTGCTATTCTCTCAAATCATCCCATGCTTACCTTTCTGAGTCCAAAAGTCTGTTCTTTACATCTGTGTCTCCTTTCCTGTCCTGCATGTAGGATCATCAGAACCATCTTTCTAAATTTCACATATATGCAGTAACATATGGTAATTGCTTTTCTCTCTCTAATTTACTTCACTCTGTATAACAGGATCCAGGTTCATCTACCTCATTAGAACTTACTCAAATGTGTTCCACTTTATAGCTGAGTAATAGTCCATTGTGTATATGTATCACAACTTCCTTATCTATTCATCTGCCGATGGACATCTAGGTTGTTTCCATGTCCTAGCTATTGTAAATACTGCTGCAATGAACAATCGGGTACATACGTCTTTTTCAATTCTGGTTTTCTTGGGATGTATGCTCAGCAGAGGGATTGCTGAGTCATATGGCAGTTCTATTCCCAGTTTTTTAAGGAATCTCCATACTGTTCTCCATAGTGGGTGTACTAGTTTGCATTACGAACAACAGTGTAAGAGGGTTCCCTTTTCCCCACACCCTCTCCAGCATTTATTGTTTGTAGACTTTTTGATGATGGCCATTCTGACTGGTATGAGATGATACCTCACTGTGCTTTTGATTTGTGTTTCTCTAATAGTGAGTGATGTTGAACATCTTTTCATGTGTTTGTTAGCCATCTGTATGACTTCCCTGGAGAAATGTCTGTTTAGGTCTTTTGTCCACTTTTTGACTGGGCTGTTCATTTTTCTGGTATTGAGATGCATGAGCTGCTAGTATATTTTGGAGATTAATTCTTTGTCAGATGTTTCATTTGCAAAAATCATCAACAAAATTCTAGCAAACGGAATCCAAAAGCACATTAAAAAGATCACACATCTTGATCTAGTGGGCATTATCCCAGGGATGCAAGGCTTGTTCAATATTTGCAAATCAACCAATGTGATACACCATATTAACAAACTGAAGGACAAAAACCATACGATTATTTCAATAGATGCAGATAAAGCCTTTAAAAATTTCAACACCCATTTATGATAAAAACTCTCCAGAAAGCAGACATATAACCAACATAACTCAAAATAATAAAAACCATATACAACAAAGCAACAGCAAACATTATCCTAAGTGGAGAAAAATTGAAAGCATTTCCTCTAAAATCAGGAATAAGACAAGGGTGCCCACTCTCAGCACCACTATTCAACATAGTTTTCAAAATCCTAGCCACAGAAATAAGAGAAGAAAAAGAAATAAAAGGAATCCAGATTGGAAAAGAAGAAGTAAAACTCTCACTGATCCTCTATATAGAAAACGCTACAGACACCACAAGAAAATTACTAGAGCTAATCAGTGACTATAGTAAACTCATAGGATATAAAATCAATACACACAAACCCCTTGCATTCCTATGCCCTAACAATGAAAAATCATTAAGTGAAATTGAAGAAAAGATTCCATTCACCATTGCTGAAAAAGAAATAAAATACTTAGGAATAAATTTACCTATAGAAACAAAAGACCTGTAAACAGAAAACTACAGAACACTGGTGAAAGAAATCAAAGATGACACAAATAGATGGAGAAATATACCATGTTCTTGGATTTGAAGAATCAATATATTGAAAATAGTACACTACCCAAAGCAATCTATAGAGTTAATGCAATCCCTATCAAACTACCAAAGGTATTTTTCACAGAACTAGAACAAATAATTTCACAATTTGTATGGAAATACAAAAGACCCTGACTAGCCAAAGCAGTCTTGAGAAAGAAGAATGGGACTGCAAGAATCAACCCTCCTGATTTCACACTAAAGTACAAAGCTACAGTCATCAAGACAATACGGCACTGGCACAAAGACAGAAGTATAAATCAATGGAACAAAATAAATCCAGAGATAAATCCATGCACTTATGGACACTTTATCTTTCATAAAGGAAGCAAAAAAATATACAGTGGAGAAAAGATGGTCTCTTTAACAAGTAGTGCTGGGAAAACTGATCAACTATGTGTAAAAGAATGAAACTAGAACACTTTCTAACACCATACACAAAAATAAACCCAAAATGGATTAAAGACCTAAATGTAAGACAAGAAACTATAAAACTCTTAAAGAAAACATAAGCAGAACACTGACATAAATCACAGCCAGATCCTTTATGACCCACCTCCCAGAGTAATGGAAATAAAAACAAAAATAAATAAACCAGACCTACTTAACTTAAAATATTTTGCATAACGAAGGAAACTATGAGCAACGTGAAAAGACAGCTCAAGAATGGTAATTACTTTAAAATTTGTATTTGAGTATAAACCTCAATTGTATTCCCTTGGTTGTTTTAGCAGATAAATATAGGACTGGCAAAGGACTTAGGACTTTGGAGTGAGAATGAAAAATTTTGTATTAGTTCTGACAGTCTAAATTTCAAAAATAATAATTACATTAATTCAGTTTTATTTAGTATTTTACAATTTACAATTTATTTTCTAATCTGTTTTATATCAATTACTTAAATTAATAAATTTCTTTGGTCTTTGCTTTCATCATTTGAAATTTACACGATTTGAATTTCATAATCTCTGAAGTTCCACTTCAGACAAAGGTCTGTCTAGTCAAAGCTATGGTTTTTCTAGTAGTCATGTATGGATGTGAGAGTTGGACTATAAATGAAGCTGAGCACGAAAGAATCAATGCTTTTGAACCATTGTGTTGGAGAAGACTCTTGAGAGTCCCTTGGACTGGAAGGAGATCCAACCAGTCTATCCTAAAGGAAATCAGCCCTGAATATTCATTGGAATGACTGATGCTGAAGCTGAAGCTCCAATACTTTGGTCACCTGATGCGAGGACCTGATTCATTGGAAAAGACCCTGATTCTGGGAAATATTGAAAGCAGGCAGAGCAGGGAATGACAGAAGATGAGATAGTTGGATGGCATCACCGACTCAATGGAAATGAGTTTGAGTGAACTCTGGGAGTTGGTGAGGGACAGGGAAACCTGGCATGCTGCAGTCCAATGTGTCACAAAGAGTTGGACACAACTGAGTGAGTGAATTGAACTGAAGTTCCCCTTATTCTTATTCTTTATGAATAATTAGTACTTAATGGTAGAAAGTGAAGAGGAACTAAAAAACCTCTCGATGAAAGTGAAAGAGGACAGTGAAAAAGTTGGCTTAAAGCTCAACATTCAGAAAATAAAGATCATGGCATCTGGTCCCATCACTTTATGGGAAATAGATGGGGAAACAGTGGAAACAGTGGCAGACTTTATCTTTTTGGGCTCCAAAATCACTGCAGATGGTGACTACAGCCATGAAATTAAAAGACGCTTACTCCTTGGAAGAAAAGTTATGACCAACCTAGATAGCATATTGAAAAGCACAGACATTACTTTGCCAACAAAGGTCCATCTAGTCAAGGCTATGGTTTTTCCAGTGGTCATGTATGGATGTGAGAGTTGGACTGTGAAGAAAGCTGAGCACCAAAGAATTGATGCTTTTGAACTGTGGTGTTGGAGAAGACTCTTCAGAGTCCCTTGGACTGCAAGGAGATCCAACCAGTCCATTCTGAAGGAGATCAGCCCTGGGATTTCTTTGGAAGGAATGATGTTAAAGCTGAAACTCCATTACTTGCCACCTCAATGAGATTTGACTCATTGGAAAAAGACTCTGATGCTGGGAGGGATTGGGGGCAGGAGGAAAAGGGGACGACAGAGGATGAGATGGCTGGGTGGCATCACCGACTCAATGGACGTGAGTTTGAGTGAACTCCAGGAGATGGTGATGGACAGGGAGGCCTGGCGTGCTGTGATTCATGGGGTCGCAAAGAGTCAGACATGACTCTTTTGAGCATTACCTTACTAGCATGTGAGATAAGTGCAATTGTGCGATAGTTCGAACATTCTTTGGCATTGCCTTTCTTTGGGATTGCAATGAAAACTGACCTATTCCAGTCTTGTGGCCACTGTTGAGTTTTCCAAATTTGCTGGCATGTTGAGTGCAACACTTTCACAGCATCATCTTTCAGGATTTGAAATAGCTCCACTGGAATTCCATCACCTCCACTAGCTTTGTCCGTAATGATGCTTTCTAAGGCCCACTTGACTTCACATTCCAGGATGTCTGGCTTTAGGTGAGTGATCATACCTTCTTTATTATCTTGGTCATGAAGAACTTTTTTGTACAGTTCTTCTGTGTATTCTTGCCATCTCTTCTTAATATCTTCTGCTTCTGTTAGGTCCATATCATTTCTGTCCCTTATCAAGCCCATCTTTGCATGAAATGTTGCCTTGGTATCTCTAATTTTCTTGAAGAGATCTCTAGTCTTTTCCATTCTGTTGTTTTCCTCTATTTCTTTGCATTGATCGCTGAGCAAGGCTTTCTTATCTCTTATTGCTATTCCTTGGAACTCTGCATTCAGATGCTTATATCTTTCCTTTTCTCCTTTGCTTTTTGCTTCTCTTCTTTTCACAGCTATTTGTAAGGCCTCCCCAGACAGCCATTTTGCTTTTTTGCATTTCTTTTCCATGAGGATGGTCTTGACCCCTGTCTCCTGTACAATGTCACGAACCTCAGTCGATAGTTCATCAGACTCTATCTATCAGATCCAATCCCTTAAATCTATTTATCACTTCCACTGTATAATCATAAGGGATTTGATTTAGGTCATACCTGAATGGGCTAGTGGGTTTCCCTACTTTCTTCAATTTAAGTCTGAATTTGGCAATAAGGAGTTCATGATCTAAGCCACAGTCAGGTCCTGGTCTTGTTTTTGCTGACTGTATAGAGGTTCTCCATCTTTGGCTGCAAAGAATATAATCACTCTGATTTTGGTCTTGACCATCTGGTGATGTCCATGTGTAGAGTCTTCTCTTGTGTTATTGGAAGAGTGTTTGCTATGACCAGTGGGTTCTCTTGGCAAAGCTCTATTAGATTTTGCCCTGCTTCATTCTGTAACCCAAGGCCAAATTTGCCTGTTAGTCCAGGTGTTTCTTGACTTTCTACTTCTGCATTCCTGTCTCTATAATGAAAAGGACATCTTTTTTTTTTTTTTTGGTGTTATTTTAAAAGGTCTTGTAGGTCATACTGGTCATAGCAAATACCCTCTTGGCCAGTTCTATACAATCTCTGATCATTATTGTCCTCACCTATATCTTCGGTACAGATAATAGAAGTGCCAAATTTAGAATGTCTTTATGTGATTTTGTGTGTGTGTGTGTGTGTGTGTGTGTGTGTGTGTGTGAGTATTCATGGAATAATATGTATTCATTGGAAGGGCTGATGCTGAAGCTGAAGCTCCAATACTTTGGCCACCTGATGCAAGGAATTGACTCACTGGAAAAGACCCTGATGCTGGGAAAGACTGAAGGCAGGAGTAGGGGATAATGGAGGATGAGATGGTTGGATGGTATCACCAACTTGATGGACAGGAGTTTGAGCAAGCTCCAGGAGACGGTGATAGACACAGAAGCCTTGTGTGCTCAGTCCATGGAGTCATAGAGTTGGACACTTCTGAGTGACTGAACTGAACTGAATATGGATAGGAAATTACACAGTGTCAAAGATATACTGATCTTATGATTTTTAGATATATTGTTGATGAGAATGTATATGGTGCACTACTATGAAGAAGAGTATGGAGGCTTTTAAAAAACAGAACTAGCTTATAGTTTCCTTTGTTGTGCAGAAGCTTTTAAGTTTAATTAGGTCCCATTTGTTTATTTTTGCTTTTATTTCCAATATTCTGGGAGGTGGGTCATAGAGGATCCTGCTGTGATGTATGTTGGAGAGTGTTTTGCCTATGTTCTCCTCTAGGAGTTTTATAGTTTCTGGTCTTATGTTTAGATCTTTAATCCATTTTGAGTTTATTTTTGTGTATGGTGTTAGAAAGTGTTCTAGTTTCATTCTTTTGCAAGTGGTTGACCAGTTTTCCCAGCACCACTTGTTAAAGAGATTGTCTTTAATCCATTGTATATTCCTGTCTCCTTTGTCAAAGATAAGGTGTCTGTGGGAGAGGGAGAGGGTGGGATGATATGGGATAATGGCATTGAAACATGTATAATATCATTTATATGAAACGAGTCGCCAGTCCAGGTTCGATGCACGATACTGGTTGCTTGGGGCTGGTGCACTGGGACAACCCAGAGGGATGGTATGGGAAGGGAAGTGGGAGGAGGGTTCAGGATGGTGAACACATGTATACCTGTGGCAGATTCATTTTGATATATGGCAAAACCAATACAATAGTGTAAAGTTAAAAAATAAAATAAAAAAAAATCCAAAAAATAAAAAACAGAACTAGCATATCATCCAGCAATTCCACCTCTGGGTATTTATTTGAAAAAAATGAAAACATTAATTTGAAAAGATATATGCATGCACATTTTCACTGAAGCATTATTTACAAAAGCCAAGTATGGAGGCATCAGTGAAGTGTACAAATGAATATATAAAAAACATCTATGTATATCTATCTATCCATATATATGATAAAATTTATACATATATATATAAAATGGATAAAAATTATATATATATATATATATATATATATATATATATATGAATTACTATATATCCAGAGGAGGCAACCCACTCCAGTGTCCTTGCTTGGAGCATCCCCATGGGCGAGGAGCCTGAGGGACTGCAATCCAGAGGGTTGCAAAAAGAGAAATGACTTAATCGACTAAACACATTACTCTCTCTCTCTCTCTCTCTCTCTCTCTCTATATATATATATATATATATATATATATATATATATATATGATAGAATATTATTCAGTTATAAATAGAAGGAAATATTGCTATTTGTGACGACACAGATGAACTTTAAAGACATTATGCCAAGTTAAATAAGTTAGTCATAGAGAGAAATAGAAAGATATGTACCATATGATTGCTTAAAAGTCTTAAAAGAAAACAACAGCAACAATTAGCTAATAGATACAGAGAACAGATTGGCAGTGGTAATTGTTGGGTAGGGTGGGAGAAAAGGGTGAACTGGTGTTTTGTTTTCACTGCCTAGTCTAAATAAATTGAATAAAAAAAGTTAAAAGTCCTGTATCTAAATAAACTGAATAAAAAAGTTAAAAGTCCTGCATCTCCCTAAAATCGTCTGTATACAACATGCCACTCCAGCTTAATATATAGTTAGAAATACTTGCTTCTACTATTGTCAAGATATAACAGAATGAAAAAAAAATCCATAAAATAAAGAACACAGCAATGGAATCAAGAGATTTGAATTTAACCCTATTCTGCTTTCTACTATTACTGATGCTTAACTTTACAAACAACATTACACACAATGCCTGCCCCATTGCATATGACTCAGATGGTCACTGCCTAAGTGATAAAGTCCGCATTTCTGTTTCTTAATCTATCAGAAGCAGATTTTATGAGCACTGTGTGAATAAGTTAGATAAATACAAATACAATATCTAGAGTGTCTGAGGATAAGTAATCATAAACTAGTAACCATTATTTGTATTGTTGCTATTATCTGCATTTCATTAACAGGATGGTGACTTACTCAAGTCTACTTGGAATTGGGGCTCCTATATTGATAGAAAAACCTAGAGGCTTCTTAGGAGGCTAAAGTTGGAAAGAATTGAGCTATATTAAAAATACAGGAGTTAATTGTTGATAACTCATGCTGAAAGTGACCTCTATTCAAACAATGGACACTTTCTTTCTTTTTTTTTTTTTTTAGTTTTATTTTATTTTTAAACTTAACATAACTGTATTAGATTTGCCAAATATCAAAATGAATCCGCCACAGGTATACATGTGTTCCCCATCCTGAACCCTCCTCCCTCCTCCCTCCCCATTCCATCCCTCTGGGTCGTCCCAGTGCACCAGCCCCAAGCATCCAGTATCACTTTCTGTCTTGAAACACTGGGCTTCATCATTACACTCTCAGTTAACTTATATCTTAGTAATTGATTGTGCAATCATTTATTGACCACATATTTTTTCCCCCTGACTTTATATTAGATGCTGGGAATATATTGTGGAAAGAATTAGTCAGGGTTCCTACCCTCAATGATCTTACTGCCCAGTGGGAAAAGTAAATATTAAACTCAGATCAGCTAATTAAATATAAAGTTTCAGAGTGTGCTAAGTACAAAGACCAAAGTGATCAAAGTCAAAGTCACTCAGTGGAGTCTGACTCTTTGCCACTCCATGGACTGTAGCCCGCCAGGCTCCTCTGTCCACTGGATTTCCTAGGCAAGAATACTGAATTTGGTTGCCATTTCCATCTCCTGGGGATCATCATTACCCAGGGATTAGACCCAGGGCTCTCACTTACCAGGCAGATTCTAAGCCATCAGGGAAGACTGCTAAGTACCACAAGGCTACAGTATATGAGGTTTTATGAAAGGGTAAAAATACAAAAAAATAATAGAGGCTGTTTTGCTGAAAGACATACAACAAATACATTCAACATTACAGTAATCAAAGTCTATGCCCCAGCCAGTAATGCTGAAGAAGCTGAACTTGAACAGTTCTATGAAGACCTACAAGACCTTCTAGAACTAACACTCAAAAGAGATGTCCTTTTACATTATGGGGGACTGGAATGCAAAAGTACAGGTCATGAAATGCCTGGAATAATGGACAAATTTGGCCTTGGGGCTTCCCTGGTGGCTCATAGGGTAAAGTGTCTGCCTACAATGCGGGAGACCTGGGGTTGACCCCTGGTTCAGGAAGATCCCCTGGAGAAGGAAATGGCAACCCACTCCAGTACTCTTGCCTGGAAAATCCCATAAACTGAGAAGCCTGGTAGGCTACAGTCCATAGAGTTGAAAAGAGTCGGACACCACTGAGCGACTTCACTTTTACAGAATGAAGCAGGGCAAAGGCTAATAGAGTTTTGCCAGGAGAACACATTGGTCATAGCAACCACCCTCTTCCAACAACATAAGAGAAGACTCTACATATGGACATCACCAGATAGTCAACACAGAAATTAGACTGATTATATTCTATGCAGCCAAAGATGGAGAAGTTCTATACAGTCATCAAAAACAAGACCGGGAGCTGACTGTGGCAGAGACCATGAACTCTTTATTGCCAAATTCAGACTTAAATTGAAGAAAGTAGGGAAAACCCCTAGATCTTTCACATATGACCTAAACCAAATCCCTTAAGATTATACAGTGAAAGTGACAAATAGATTCAAGGGACTAGATCTGTCAGACAAAGTGCCTGAGGACCTATGGACAGAAGTTTGTCACATTGTACTGGAGGCAGGGATCAAGACCATCCCCAAGGAAAATAAATGCAAAAACGGAAAATGGTGGTCTGAGGAGGCCTTACAAACAGATGTGAAGAGAAGAGAAACAAAAGGCAAAGGAGAAAGGAAAAGATCTACCCATTTGAATGCAGAGTTCCAAAGAATGCCAAGAGAGATAAGAAAGCCTTCCTCAGCAATAAATGCAAATAAATAGAGGAAAACAATAGAATGGGAATCTAGAGATCTCTTCAAGAGAATTAGAGATACCAAGGGAAATTTTCATGCAAAGATGGGCACAATAAAGGACAGAAACGGTATGGACCTAACAGAAGCAGTAGATATTAAGAAGAGGTGGCAAGAATACACAGAAGAACTATATAAAAAAAGATCTTCATGACCCAGATAATCATGATATCATTCACCTAGAGCCAGACATCCTGAAATGCGAGGTCAAGAGCGCCTCAGGAAGCATCACTATGAACAAAGCACATGGAGTTGATGGAATTCTAGTTGAGCTATTTCAAATCCTAAAACATGATGTTGTGAAAGTGCTGCACTCAATGTGCCAGCAAATTTGGAAAACTAAGCAGTGGCCACAGGACTGGAAAAACCAGTTTTCATTCCAATCCCAAAGAAAGGCAGTGCCAAAGAATGCTCAAACTACCACACAGTTGCATTCATTTCATATACTAGTAAAGTAATGCTCAAATTCTCCAAGCCAGAATTCAACAGTACATGAACCGTGAACTTGCAGATATTCAAGTTGGATTTAGAAAAGGCAGAGGAACCAGAGATCAAATGCCTATATTCTTTGGATCATCAAAAAAGCAAGAGAGTTCCACAAAAAAACATCTAGTTCTGCTTTATTTACTATGCCACAGCCTTTGACTGTGTGAATCACAACAAATGGTGGAAAATTTTTGAAAAAAATGAGAGTACCAGACCACTTTACCCACCTCCTGAGAAATCTGTATGCAGATCAAGAAGCGACAGTTAGAAACTGACATGCAACAACAGATTGGTTCCAAATTGGGAAAGGTGTACATCAAGGTGGTATATTGTCACCCTGCTAATTTAGCTTATATGCAGAGGACATCATGAGAAACACTCGGCTGGATGAAGCACAAGCTGAAATCAAGATTGCTTGGAGAAATATCAAAACCCTCAGGTATGCAGATGACATCACCCTTATGACAGAAAGTAAGGAAGAACTGAAGAGTCTCTTGATGAAAGAGGAGAGTGAAAACTTGGCTTAAAACTCAACACTCAGAAAACTAAGATCATGGCATCTGGTCCCAACACTTCATGGCAAATAAACGGGGAAACAGTGACAGACTTTATTTTCTTGGGCTCCAAAATCACTGCAGATGGTTACAGAAGCCATGAAATTAAAAGACACTTGCTCCTTGGAAGATAAGTTATGACCAACCTAGGCAGCATCGTAAAAATCAGAGACATTTCTTTGACAAAAAAGGTCCATCTGGTCAAAGATATGGTTTTTCCAGTATCATGTATGGATGTGAGAGTTGGACGATAAAGAACACTGAGCACCAAAGAATTGATGCTTTTGAACTGTGGTGTTCAGTAAGTCTCTTGAGAGTCCCTTGGACTGCACGAAGTTCCAACCAGTCCATCATAAAGGAGATCAATCCTGAATATTCATTGGAAGGACTGATGATGCAGCTAAAATTCCAATACTTTGGCTGCCTGATGCGAAGAACTGACTCATTTGAAAAGACCCTGATGCTGGGAAAGATTGAAGGCGTGTAGAGAAAGGGATGACAGAGGATGAGATGGTTGGATGGCATCACTGACTCAATGGAAATGAGTTTGAGTAAATTCTGGGAGTTGGTGATGGACAGGGAGGCCTGGTGTGCTGCAGTTCATGGGGTCACAGAGAGTTGGACACAACTGTGCGACTGATCTGAGCTGATACAACAAATGAATAATGGAGTTTTAACAGTATGATTCTAGAAGTGAGTTTTTTTATTCTTGTAGTTTTCCTTCCTTTAAAATTTTAAATTAAAATCTTTACATTAACTGTTTAAATATCCTTCTGAATTTTTTACCTAGAATGGAACTATTTCTATCATGATCTTTCTTTTGGCACAAATGTGTTCTTTATATTGGCATAATTATATTTTTCCTTGATTTTTCTGTTAATAGTTGTTTTTATGATAGGAGTCATTTGAAAATCAAAGTATATTTTAAAAGGAAATTCTGTAATCACTCTTTCAAATGATTTTTTTCATAAATAATTTTACTCAAAAGTAAATACATTAATAAAGGTAATTACTAAGAACAAAGAACTGTCATGAAAAGATGTGAAGAAGACTTAAATGCATATTAGTAGGTGAAAAAATGATACATATCTTATGATTCCAAGTTGTGTAATCTTTTCAAATTGTCTTTTTTCACTTAGGAAAATGTAACACTATGGAAGCAATAAAAAGATTAGTGCTTGTCATAGACTTGGGGGTGGAATGAAGGGAGGAATAAATAGTTGGAGCTTCAGGGCAGTGAAAATAACCTGAATGATACTATAATGATGTCTACCTGTCATTATACATTTATTCAAACCCACATAATATACACTACCCAGAGTGATCTCTAAATATAATCATAGAATTTAAATGCTTGTGGAATGTCAATGTAGGTTTGTTGATGATGAAAAATTTACCAAGATTATCAGGAAATCTATGCATATATCAGGGCAGAGTGTCTATGGGAAATCTTTCTACCTTCCTCTTAATCTTGCTGTGAATATAAAACTGCTCTAAAAATAAAATCTGAAAAAAGAAAGTAATCATCTATAGTACTTAAATATATAAAAGATTATCATTTTCAGTTTTGAACACTTCTACAACAAATCTCCATTTCGTTAATTAAATAGCATGACTAATTCTTTTGAGGAGTTGCATTTCCCTGGGCAGTAAGGAATACCCCTAACAGTGTTCTAGAATATTCCTGCATTAACATGCGTTTGCATGTTCATTAGAAATTTAGTTCAGTTCAGTCTCTGAGTCGTGTCCAGCTGTTTATGACCCCTTGGACAGCAGCACACTGGGCATCCCTGTCCATCACCAACTCCAGGAGTGTGCTCAAACTCAGTCCATCACGTGGTGATGCCATCCAATCATCTCATCCTCTGTTGTCCCCTTCTCATCCTGCCTTCAATCTTTTCCAGAATCAGGGTCTTTTCCAATGAGTTAGCTCTTCAGGTGGCCAAAGTACTGGAGCTTCAGTTTCAGCATCAGTCCTTGCAATGAATATTCAGGACTGATTTCCTTTAGAAAATTGATTGGTTGGATCTCCTTGCAGTCCAAGGGACTCTCAAGAGACTTCTCCAACACCACAATTCAAGAGCATCAATTCTTTGGGACTCAGCTTTCTTTATGGTCCAAGTCTCACATCCATACATGACTACTGGAAAAACTATAGCTTTGAATAGACGGACCTTTGTCAACAAAGTAATGTCTCTTCTTTTGAATGTGCTGTCTAGGTTGGTGGTAGCTTTTCTTCTAAGAAGCAGGCATCTTTTAATTTCATGGCTGCAGTCACCATCTGCAGTGATTTTTGAGCCAGAAAAAATAAAGTCTCTCACTGTTTCCACTGTTTCCCCACCTATTCACCGTGAAGTGATGGAACCAATTGCCATGATTTTAGTTTCTTGAATGTTGAGTCTTAAGCCAGATTTTTCACTCTCCTCTTTCACTTTTATCAAGAGGCTCTTCAGTTCCTCTCACATTCTTCCATAAGGGTGGTGTTATCTGCATATCTAACATTATTAATATTTCTCCCTGGAATCTTGATTCCAGCATGTGCTTCATGCAGGCTGGCATTTTGCATGAGGTACCCTGTATATAAACTAAATAAGCAAGGTGATAATATACACCATTGACATACTCCTTTGCCAATTTGGAACCAGTCTGTTGTTTCAACTGTTGCTTCTTGACCTGCATACAGATTTCTCAGGAGGTGGGTAAGGTGGTCTGGTATTCCCATTTTTTGAAGAATTTTCTAACATTTGTTCTGATCCACACGGTCATAGGCTGTGGCATAGTCAATAAAGCAGAAGTAGATGTTTTTCTGAAACTCTGCTTTTTCGATAATCCAATGGATGTTGGCAATTTGATCTCTGGTTCCTCTGCCTTTTCTAAATCAAGTTTGAACATCTGAAATTTCTCAGTTCACATTTTGTTTAAGCCTTGCTTGGAGTATTTTGAGCATTACTTTGCTAGCACATGAGATGAGTGCAATTGTGTGGTAGTTTGAGCATTCTTTGGGGTTGGAATGAAAACTGACCTTTTCCAGTCCTGTGGCCACTGCTGAGTTTTCCAAATTTGCTAGCGTATTGAGTGCATCACTTTCCCAGCATCATCTTTTAGGACTTGAAATAGATCAGCTGGAATTCTATCACCTCTGCTAGCTTTGTTTGTAGTGTTGCTTCCTAAGGTGCACTTGGCTTCAGACTGCAGGATGTTGGCTATGGGTGAGTGATTACACCATCATGTTTATCTGGTCATGAAGATCTTTTTTTGTATAGTTCTTCTGTGATTTCTTGCCACCTTTCCTTAATATCTTCTACTTCTGTTAGGTCCATACTGTTTTTTTCCTTTATTGTGCCCATGTTTGCATGAAATGTTCTCTTGGTATCTCTAGTTTTCCTGAAAAGATCTCCGGTCTTTCCATTCTATTGTTTTCCTGTATTTCTTTGCATTGATCACTTTCTTATCTCTCCTTGCTCTTCTCTGGAACTCTGCATTCAGATGGGTATATCTTTCCTTTTTTCCTTTTCTTCTTTGCCTTTAGCTTCTCTTCTTCTATTGCCTATTTGTAATGCCTCCTCAGACAACCATTTTGCCTTCTTGCATTTCTTTTTCTTGAGGATGGTCTTGATCACTGCGTCTTGGACAATGTTACAAACCTCTGTAGTTCTTCAGGCACTTCAGGCTTCAGACACTTCAGTGTCTATCAGGTCCAATCCCTTGAATCTATTTGTCATTTCTACTGTATAATTGTAAGGGATTTAATTTAGGTCATACCTGAATGGTTTAGTGCTTTTCTCTACTTTCTCCTTTCACTAGAAATATCTTACTACCATTACTGATTACTGCTGCTGCTAAAGCACATCAGTCGTGTCCGACTCTGTGCAACCTCATAGACGACAGCCCACCAGGCTCCCATCCCTGGGATTCTCCAGGCAACAATACTGGAGTGGGTTGCCATTTTCTTCTCCAGTGCATGAAAGTGAAAAGTGAAAGTGAAGTCACTCAGTCGAGTCCAACTCTTCGCGATCCCATGGACTGTAGCCTACCAGGCTCCTCTGTCCATGGGATTTCCCAGGCAAGAGTACTGGAGTGGGTTGCCATTGCCTTCTCTTTTACTGATTACTAAGAATAACTAAAAATACATAATATTTTGAATTAGAAGACTTAGAGATTTAACTGACCTAATATTAAATCTATCCATGCATGTAACCAGAAATTTTTTGTTGTTTCGTCACTGAGTCATGTCTTACTATTTTGCAACCTCATGGACTGGAGCCTGCCAGACTCCTCTGTCCATGAGATTTCCCAGGCAAGAATACTGGAGTGGGTTGCCATTTCATTCTTCAGGGGATCTTCCCAACCTAGGGATCAAAGCTGGGTTTAGTGGCGGACTCTACCTCTGAGCTAGCAGAGAAGCAAACTGGACTTTTCGGTTCAGTTCAGTTCAGTCGCTCAGTCGTGTCTGACTCTTTGCGACCCTATTAATCGCAGCACGCCAGGCCTCCCTGTTAAACTGGACTTTTAACCTTGGTCAATTGTTTTTTAAATATGTATCAACTATTTGATCATTTTGTACCATCCCTTTTAGCTTTATTTATTTATTTTTTTTAAATCTCCAGATTTGGCCAATAGTCTTGTTCACAGCAAAAAGAGAATTGTCTATTTTTTTTTATGTAAGCCTTGTTTACACTCTGGGCCTCACCAACATGACTTACAATTTAACTTAGGATAATTGGACATGAGACCAAGTGAAGTCAGTAGAGTCTGGATAAATGCTTGGGAGATAGCATTCTGGAATGCTGCTACTACCACAGGAGGAGGCCTGGTATGGTCACCTTGAGAGAGAGACAGATCTTCATATTAACGCTTTCCCAGATAAGACACTCTTAAAGTGACCTTACAGTTGAAGACACCACAAATATGAGCTCATGTGGGAACTACAGATGAACTTAAACTAACCCACAGAATAGTGAGAAATAATATATATATATATATATATATATATATATATATATTATTTTAAGGTACTAAATTTTGTGTTTATTTGTGATACAGGAAAGGCTAATTGAAATAAGAAATTATACACAAATTTACCAAATCTCTCAAGTATTATTTGATCATAGTGGAAATGACATTTTAAATATTATTACTAATTTTCAAACCACAGAAATTTATAAGTTTTAAGTAAGCAAATTAAGTTCTTTAATATTTCCTTCTTTTTCCTAGGGAACAGATTGCAGAAGAAGACCAAAATTCAATAATTTCTATTTAGCTAATGGCTTCTATTTAAGCCAGCATTAAAATTAATGTTCAAGATCATTATCCATGAACTTTCCATGCAGTTAGGAAAATTCGGAAATGTTCAACATAATTCTGAAAACTGTAAAAACTCATTAAAATGTCTGTTGAGCAGTTGTAAGTTCCTTGAAGGAATAGGTAATTTTCAGTTCCTTTTTGTGTACACTAGTATAATGGCAAGCTCATCTTAGGTAGTGAGACATTTATATATATAATAATAAGAATAATTCTATATTCTAGGAAATCTCTTGTGCAGAATATCATGAAACCAAAGAATGGAAGTTCCTAAGGTGGAGTCTCACTCTGGATGGTTACAAAAAAACTGTCGTTATAATAGATTTTGACATGATTATATGTAACAAAATATATACCATAAAGTTTATAAAATGGAATGGCTTCTAGGCTCTGAATGGTTTCTTTTTCTTTTTTTTAATATTTCTCTACAATTTTCTTTAAAAATTAAAATGTGCATATGCATGATGCACTCATTGATGCTTTCAAATTATGATGCTAGAGAAGACTCTTGAGCATCCCTTGAATTGCGAGGAGATCAAACAAATCAATCCTAATGGAAATGAACACTGGATATTCATTGGAAGAACTGATGCTGAAGCTGAAGCTCCAATACTTTGGCTACCCAATGGAAAGAGTCAACTCATTGCAAAAGACTCTGATGCTGGGAAAGATTGAGGGCAGAAAGAGAAGGGGACAGCAGAGGATGAGATGGTTGGATGGCTTTGCTGACTCAGTGGACACGAGTTTGAGTAAACTCCAGTAGATAGTGAAGGACAGGGTGCCTGTCATGCTTCAGTCCATTGGGTCACTAAGAGTCAGACAAGACTTTGCGACTGAACAACAAAAGCATTTATAGATTTTAGCCTCTCACAGCTTATGTCAGCTAAACATCTTGTTCATTAATGTAGTTTAACAAATTCTGCTTCTTTTGTAGGCATAGTACACAGCAATTTTATTTATCATTTCTTGGTTCTCATGTAATAATGTATTGTAAGATTCTGCCTGATGCTTTCTAGTTATATTTTCCCAACAATGGATGACATTTGAAAGCCCCTCATCCTTTGCATATTTATGGCTTATCTAAAACATTTAACAAATTTCAAAAGATTTATAAATCTTAATTTCTTATTATAAAACTATTTGTATAATAAATGCATAAAATTATTATAAAATATTTCACTCAAGCAGCTCATGCTAATTGTGTTTATGATAAGAGCTGACACACTGCAATTTCCATATAATTAGTATTTTATAAGTGCTTTACTCACACTGACTGTGAGTAAACATAACTACAATAACTCTTGCATTACGAAGTTTATTGTTTTTATTTTACAAATGAAAAAACTGGAATAGGGTATTTATGTAATTTCCTCAGGTTATATGGCCGTTAAGCAGCAGAGGTAGAAACTGAACCCAGGGCACTTAACATGTATTTTCTTCTGTTCTCAGCATTGTGCCACACACTCAGAGAGACAGAAGAAAACTACAACACACAATTTTTAAGTTTAAAGGACTAAAGAGACAAACAACTGAGAAATGCTTAATAAATATGAAAAATGGCATGCATAAAATAAAGCATCAAGTTTAACACTGAGTTATGTAACAGAGAATAATTATAAAAAATATGCTTAGTAGCACTAAGAAACAGAATTTCTTTTCCATATATGAATGTCAATCTCTGCAACAATCTTATAAAGCAAATTAATTATCGCCTTTTAATAAGTGAAGAAACTGAAGGTCAGAGTTTAAGTAATTTACCAGGGCTAGTCATTCAGTACATGACAGTGCTAATATCTGTGTGGCTCAAAGTATGTTCACTCTTTGTTACAGCACACAGAAAATAATACAGAACACAGAAAATAATAATGACAAGAGGCCTGGAGAAAGAGCGGCAGGGTGTTTCCCTCAGCTTTAAAAGATAGGGAAATTTGTAACAGATTCAAAACAGAAAGAAGGGTTTTTCAGAAAATAGAGAAAGGCTATGTGGATATATTTGGTTTTTGGGAGGAAAAAAAAATCAGGCTGAGGAGTAGAAATGGGTGCTAGAAGTTGTTGAAGAAAGGATGACTGTCAGTTAGATTTCTTAAAGGTAGAGTAGCCTAGATTATATTGACTATAATTGAGCAGGAAATTCATCTGAGACTGTAGCCTAGCAAATTAATAGGCAAGAGAACTTTGGTTACAGAAATAGAAATGCAAAGAAAGATTCAGACATAATGAATTATACTCATCCTGACAAAAATATTACTTAAATAGAGCATTTTTCAAACGATATTTATATATTGTATGTAGACTAAATTTACTGACTGAATGTAAAAGTGAAAGAGAATAATAAAAAACCTGATAATATCAAGGTTAGTTTTAAATCGTATGTACAAGCTGATAGTTTCATTGACTGGAATAGACAAAGAAATAGAAGGTTAAAATAATTTGTGGATTAAAATGGTAATGAAATCAGTGAGAAGTGTGTTGAAATTGAAGTGATAACTGAGATAGCAAGTGAAAAAAAAAAAAGGAACATTCAACCAGATTCAGGAAAACAGACAGTATCTAAATATTATGATCAATAGCACATCCTCAAAAATTGATGTATTATGAAAAAAATGTCATGGAGAAGAATACTATGTGCACCCTCAGAAATGCCACAGCTGAAATGTGGGACAAAGAGAAATCAACAAAGGATACTGAATAGGAGCCATCTGAGAGGTAGGGAAGAAACCCAGGCAGGATACATCACAAGGCTTCTGCGAATCCAGGGAAGTTTTTTTTTTTAATATAAATTTATTTATTTTAATTGGATGCTAATTACGTCACAATATTGTATTGGTTTTGCCATACATCAACATGAATCCGCCACAGGTATACATGTGTTCCCCATCCTGAACCCCCCTCCCACCTCCCTCCCCGTACCATCCTTCTGGGTCATCTCAGTGCACCAGCCCCAAGCATCCTGTATCATGCATCGAACCTGGACTGGCGATTCGTTTCGTGTACTATATTATACATGTTTCAATGCCATTCTCCCAAATCATCCCACCCTCTCCCTCTCCCACAGAGTCCAAAAGACTGTTCTATACATCTGTGTCTCTTTTGCTGTCTCGCATACAGGGTTATCGTTATTTTAAAGAAGGAAAATTTGTCAAACTGAATATTAAATAATATTTCCTCTGAAAATGGGGAAAAAAGAGGACTTAATGGGTGAAGAATAGAGGACACTGTCCATTTCCTTAGTTAAGACTTCTGCTTCATCCAGCAACATTCTAATTCTTTGAAGGTAGAAGACAAGAGCAAGAGATATAATAATAAAAGGGATCAAAGAAAAATTATTTTACATTTGGGAAACATAAGTGAATCTGTAAATATGTACATGCACTCCCATCACTAAGTGCTTAGTAAATGTTTGCTATTAAAGATATAATGTAAAATAAAGGAACCTGAACCACCCTTTGAGCAGAGAGAACTTCCTCACTAAGTCATGAAGGAAACTAACATTTATTGAGCAAGTATTATCTTCCAGGCTACATGATACTTTGAAAAGTTGCTAGAAAAATATAAAGTCATACTTATTATGACCTTCTTGCCATTAATATTAAAACTAATATCTTTCTTCATTAGGTGCAGGAAAACCAAATTCTTTATAGTAAAATAAAAATAGTATATAGTATCATCATCCTGTAAGGTAGAAAATTAAATCACAAACTGGAAAGCAAATTAATTAACTTTCTCATTAAGTTCTTGAGCATATTAATATTCAGATATGTATAGAAGATGAAGGAAAACTGTATTAACTACCCTTGTCAACATGGTGATGCTCTTGTTTTATGAATATTTATTGGGGAAAAAAGGGGGATTAGAATTGACCATGTATAAAGCACAATAATCTTAAAAGATTATATTAGATATCTAAGAGATGTACCTGAACTTTAACTGTACACACACACACAAACACACACTCTTTTGGAAGGGATAATATGAATTTTTTGACATTTGATTTCCAAAAATTCTCTAAATTTCTAAGAAATCTATTAAAATTATTCAAACGACCCAAACTGTCCACATTCCTTTTCCTGTACTCTTAAAATCTTGGAGATGAGTTCATTTATAATATTCTATATTTTAGGTTAAATGTTCAATAAATAGAAAATAAAATTGAAAGATGAAAATAGGTGAGGGTTTTTAATGAACCTAAGTTTTCAAATATAAATATAAAACACAATAATATATATGTGCATATATATATGCACATAAACCAAATATATGAAAGAATGTATGTATCTACATATCTATGCTCAGCATTTTGAAGGGTTCACTCAGGTAAAATAAGGCAATGTATTTAATGCAGACTTAAATTTTCTCTCCCTCTAAAGTAATGTGTGCTGTGTGCTTAGCCACTCAGTTGTGTCTGATTCTTTGTGACCCCATGAACTGTAGCCTGCCAGGCTCCTCTGTCCATGGAGATTCTCCAGGCAAGAATACTGGAGTGGGTAGTTGTTCTCTTCTCCAGCTAAAGTAACATGGATACGTGTAAACAGTAAAATTGTATCTGCTTGTAAAAGAAGGATAGACAATGGTTGAAGAAAAGTATGCTAGATGTTTTTATATCCAATTTTTCCCCACTAATTACTTGCACAGAAAGTATAAACTTGGTAAGATTAGGCATTTCAGCACTTAACTTTTTCCCACACAAGTGTCACCATCTATCTCTGAACATCTTTGTTAATTAAACAATACAATATCATTTAAGCCTTCATATTTTCTTTATTCTTTTCTTCGTTTTATGCACTATTTTCTTAGAAGTAGGTTACTTCTGACTTGACATAACTTTATAGGAAATTCTCCACAGTGAATAAACAGTGCTTTCAATAATGTTATTTTAAAGTCTAAATAGAAAAGATTCTAATTGTCACTCTACTTTATGTTCACATTGGATGAACTTTAATATCACTGGCAGTCCTATCTGTTTCAAAGAGAGAAAAATTAACGATCCATAAACAAGTATTCCAAGTACTTGTTTAGGTCACCAAACAATGACCCAGTTCCCAGAAAACTACCTAATAATATCTTGTTTCTAATTTTTAATCCATGTACCACTGACTCAGGAAAGCTCCTTTATATATACTACATGTATAAGCAGACATAAACTGTAATGGGAAGAGCAGATTTCTGTTTGACCCATTGTTATTAAGAATTTATAAATTCATAATTCTCAGACCTCTTACAAATGAGAAGTGATATCTATTTGCATTTTTCTTAGAGGTCTGGTTTTGATTGTCAGCAAAACTGACCTATGACATTTATTGCAAAGGTTTTGTCAAAATACCATTGAAATGTATACTGGCTACTCACTCTAAAAAAAAATCAGTGTTTAAATATTTGCATAATAAAGCATCAACAATAATTTGTTTGAGATTTGCATTTTCTTACTAATTCACTACAATTACATATGGAGATAAAAAAGGGCAGCAGCTAATCATTCTTGAATAATTGTAATTTAGATCCACCTCTGCAAGGATCAAAGAAAATATTTCCATGTTTTCATTTGTTTGAGCACTTTGATGAGTAGATGCGGCTATTCTTATTTTTTTTTTTTAATTTTATTGTATTTTTAAACTTTAGGCTATTCTTTTAACCAAAAAGCCAGTAGGGACTTCAGTCTTTGCCTTACTTTCTTCCCATCTATGACCTTAATTTTTTTTTTTTTTTTACACTTTTAAAGCACTTTCAAATTCATACATTGATTCTTTTGTGAATTATTTTGTCAGTTTACTGAACTGGTTTTGAATACAACTATATGAGTGGCATGGTCCTAGAGGCCACAAAAGAAGAAAAAACTGGAGGCTTTTTTAACATCATATACAGGCAGTGAACGCTTCCCCAGTGGCTCAGTGATAAAGAATCTGCCTGCAGTGCAGGAGCTGCAGGAGACACGGCTTCCATCCTTGGGGCGAGAAGATCCCCTGGACAAGGGCATGGCAACCCCCTCCAGTATGGACAGAGGACCCTGGTGGGCTACAGTCTGTAGGGTTGCAAAGAGTCAGACAGGAGAGAAGAGACTTAGCATGAATGTAGACACATAGGCAGTGAGGCTTCCCAGGCAGCGCAGTGGTAAAGAATGTGTCTGCCCAGGCAGGAGACACAAGAGATGTGGGTTCAGTCCCTGGGTTGGGAATATCCCTTAGAGCAGGAAATGGTACCCCATTTTAGTATTCTTGCCTGAAAAATTCCATGGACAAGGATCCTGGTGGGCTACAATCCATCGGGTTGTAAAGAGTCAGGCACAACTGAGCATGCACATAGAGGCAGTGAGACATATTTAAGATGGGTCAATCATAATGTCATTACATGGGTCAACCCCCTGCCTGAATGTTACCCTTTGGCCACCTCAACCTCTAACCATTTATAAGGATTCATGGTTTGTATTGAACACTACTGGGTTCACAAACTTGATCCTAGGCCACAGACATCTCAGCAGTACTGGTTACTGACTCAATGGACATGAATTTGAGGAAACTCCGGGGACAGTGAAGGAGAGGCCAGCCTGGTTTGCTGCAGTCCATGGGGTCGCAGAAGCAGACATGACTGAGCCACTAAACAACAACAACTGGCTGCATTATCTTCCCCTGTTTATTTTTCCATTGACCACAGAGGCTAGCAACACATGGTTTCTTCTCCCCACACCCTCCATGGCTGTGCATAGATGAGGAGAAAGAAAGCATAGATTTTATAAAGTCAAAACAATGTGGTTAATGTTTTTGGTTTATCCTAAGTGTCATAGACATGCATCCACATAAAATCAAGCACACACTGACAAGCATAATCACATCAAAAAATCATAGACGTTAAGATAAAATGAAGAAAGGAACCACTGAGCTCTGCCCCCATAATATCAACGACAACAAAAAATTCTCACTCTTAATTGACATCAGTTCAGTTGCTCAGTCGTGTCCGACTCTTTGTGACCCCATGGACTGCAGCATGCCAGGCCTCCCTGTCCATCATCAAACCCCACAGTTTACTCAAACTCATGTCCATTGAGTCAGTGATGCCATCCAACCATCTCATCCTCTGTTGTTTCCTTCTCCTCCTGCCTTCAATCTTTCCCAGAATAAGTGTCTTTTCTAATGAATCAGTTATTCACATTAGGTGGCCAAAGTAATGAAGTTTCAGCTTCAGCTTCAGTCCTTCCAATGAATATTCAGGACTGATTTCCTTTAGGATGGACTGGTTGGATCTCCTTGCTGTCCAGGGGACTCTCAAGAGTCTTCTCCAACACCACAGTTCACATAAGTATACTTAAACAATGGCTTCCTTAGTGGCTCAGATGGTAAAGAGTTTACCTGTAATGCAGGACACCTAGGTTCAATCACTGGGTTTGGAAGATCCCCTGGAGGAGGGCATGGCAACCCACTCCAGTTCACTTGCCTGGAGAATCACTATAGACAGAGGAACCTAGAGGGCTACAGTCCATGGGGTTGCTAAGAGTCAGACACGACAGAGCAACTAAGCACACATACTTAGTAATCATCATAACCTTGGGTAAACTAAATGAGTCTAATACTTGCCATGAAACAAGGCTAGCAACACACATACATAAGTAACTACAATATACACGGAAAAAATGTGAAAATACCAACAAAAAGGTAGGAATGAAGTTGAAGTCTTCATAGGATGATCAGGGAATAGCCCTAGTGGAGACAATAGCTGACTCACACTTTGGAGAGATAGCATAGTGTATTTTCCTGAAATCAACTCCTCATTCACTCCAGTTCAGTTCAATTCAGTTGCTCAGTCATGTCTGACTCTTTGTGACCCCTTGGACTGCAGCACCCCAGGCCTTCCTGTCCGTCACCAACTACTAGAGCTTGTTCAAACTCATGCCCATTGAGTTGGTGATGCCATCCAACCATCTCATCCTCTGTCATTCCCTTCTCCTCCTGCCTTCAACCTTTCCCAGCATCAGGGTCTTTTCCAAGGAGTCAGTTTCTTCACATCAGCTGTCCAATATATTGGATTTTCAGTTTCAGCATCTGTCCTTCCAATGACTATTCAGGACTGATTTCCTTTAGGATTGACTGGTTGGATCTCCTTGCAGTCCAAGGGACCAACCAGAAGTAAAAGTAGGGATACAGCCTAGTCCAAAGCTCAATCTGTTAGTCTAATTGGGCTGGACATTAATGGAAAAGAATGTGGGATCAGGATGCAAAAGAAATGAAGTAGGATTTTAAATATTTTAGTCTTTTCCTTGCAACTAACTTTGAGCCAAGCTGTAAGACTATCACAGTGGTATAGAGTACCTAATAAAGTCAAGATATCTTCTGCCGATACCTAAATGTTTGGTTCACTACAAATTTCTAATTTAAATTCTAGAGAAGACAATCTGTATGTCTTAACTCATATTTTGTGTCATGTTCTGATAGTTACTTTAGGTTCACCTGAATCCTGTCATCAGTAATAAAAGGATGACAATATTAGTTTAAAGCTGTCCCTTACATAGGAGCTGACAATTTGGTAGTTTAACATTCAAGACATTATGTATGACTGCCCCAGAATATAATTCACATGTTCAGGGAAAGGAAAAAGAGACCATATTAGATGGTGCATATTAGTGTGGGAGAGTTTCCTAGTTCTTATGTCCGAAATTTCTAGGGAATACCTACACAAAAATTAGGGCAAGTCAAACATTGTTTGATGCTACAAATTTTTTTGGTTTTGTTTGAAGTTCTGTTTTTTTTTTGTTTGTTTTTTTTAAGGACAGAAGAGAATTCTATATATTATTGTTTAAAACAGATTTAACGGAGGTAACTAGACAGAACTGTCCTCAACAGAAATTACTCTCGATATTTTGATGCCTTTTTTGGAGATCCAATGTAAGCCTCATTTATAAATTTATTGCTAAACATAAAGGACAAAGGACACACAACTTTAGTGTTAGAATAAGTTGTCAAATCCAAAATGTTCTCTTAGTTGCTTTTCCATAATACTACTTAGGTAGTAAAGAAGCTGTTCTTTCTTCTTACTAGAACAGGGCTAACTGCATTTCCCAGGCTTTTTTGCCATTAGGTATGTGGTCAAGTGATTGGATTCTAGGCATTGCAATGTGACTTTCAGGTCTGGTTCCTTCCCACTCCAAAAATTAGTCTTCTATGCTCTTTCTCGGAGAAGGCAATGGCAACCCACTCCAGTACTCTTGCCTGGAAAATCCCATGGACGGAGGAGCCTGGTGGGCTGCAGTCTATGGGGTCGCTAGGAATCAGACATGACTGAGTGACTTCACTTTCACTCTTCACTTTCATGCACCGGAGAAGGAAATGGCAACCAACTCCAGGGTTCTTGCTGGAGAATCCCAGGGATGGCCGAGCCTGGTGGGCTGCCCTCTATGGGGTCGCACAGAGTCAGACACGACTGAAGCCACTTAGCAGCAGCAGCAGCAGCAGCAGCAGAGGCTCTTTCTAATTTTGCTAATCTTTCCAAGATCCTCACTACTCTTTACCAAATATGAAACATGTAGAAAAATATTACAATTGTAGGTTTTAATAATCCAGATTAGTTGGATTAGTGGATTAATAATAATAAAAATAATGATCCACTAGTTAGCTGGATTAGTAACTATCCATAACTAGCTATCCAACAGACAATTCTGAACATCTATGGAGAAAGCACAGTGGATTGGGAAAACTAAGTTGTCTATTCATGTTAGGTATAATGGTATGTAAACAATTTCTTAACATTTTTAAATAAAATAAATAGAGAATGTTCTCAATTATAGGTGCCAAAACCAAGGAAATAAATTATGTTTTATGTCCAAACAAAAGAGTTTAGATTTTAAAGGTTAGTAATAATTCCAGTTGTCATTTTATTTGCATAAGAAGTCATTAACTTAATAAGAAAATTTCAACAGAAAAACATACCCCTTTTAACACAGCAGTGTCCCAATAAACCTAATTCACTAAAAATTAGCTGCTGTAATTTATAAGAGCACTTATTGAGATGAATCACTTGTAGAGGTAATTATCCTCATTTATTGAAAATTATGGAAAAAATGTGAAGAAAACATTTTTTAACTGAAGAAAATATATTATAGTGAATTAAATCCTCAGCATAACCACACACATACACACAAACTAATACATTCATTGCAATATTCAATCATTTTAGTGCTTTAACACTTTCTATTTTTCTAATTCATTTGAATTATCTATGTTGTTTCATATAGTTTATTTCCTTTATTCCACTCACAACTGCATTATCTAGATATTTTGGGCATATTGTATAATCTATTCCAAATGCTAGTGTGTTTCCTTGTATACATTTTAAAAAAAATCTTAATTGTAGGAGGAGGTGAATGAGTGCTTCTTATCTACACCTAAATATATAATATATATATAGGTTTAGAGATAAATATGAAGTGTTACTAAAAGTTCAATTTGGAACATTTGAACAGGTCTATTTAAAATTGGAGATCTTAATTTTTTTTAATTGACATATCTTTTATTTAAAGGCGCATATTCAGTCCCTGGGCTTCCCAGGTGATGCTAGTCGTAAAGAACCTGCCTGACAATGCAGGAGATGTTAAGAGACGCAGGTTCAATCCCCGAGTCAGGAAGATCCCCTGGAGGAGGGTATGGCAACTCACTCCAGTATTCTTGCCTGGAGAATCCCATGGACAGAGAAGCCTGGAAATTTACAGTCCATAGGGTCACAAAGAGTCGGACAGGGCTGAAGTAACTTAATACGCATGTATTTAGCCCCTAAATCCTCATTATATGTGGCATCCTACACATCTACATGAGCCACCTCTGATCTGAGTTCTAATCTCATCTTTCCTCTGCTGCAACTGTCTGTGCTATAATCATACTGGTCTTTTAGTTTCTTCAGTGTACAAAAGTCACTTTGACATTTGGACATGAAATAAATTATCACTGAATACAGTTCACACTCAGTATCCATGGGTTCTGCATCTATGGATTCAATCACCATGGATCAAAAATATTTGAAAAAAAATCCAAAATGTTTAAAAAAGCAAAACCTGGGCTTACTATGCGCTGACAACTATTGACCCAGCATTTAAATTGTATTAGGTATTATACAGGTGACTAAGAGGTGACTGAGTATATTGGATCATGCTCACAGGTTATATGCAAATGGTTTACCATTTTAAGGGACTCCTCAAACTTTGGTATCCCTTGGTAGGTCCTAGAACCAAACCCCCACAGATACTGAGGGCCAACTGTATTTTTATCATGTCTCATTAAATGTTTGTTGAATCAACTGGCGATTTGTGAAGTTGAGGTGCATTTTAAGGGGACCCAGAATAAATTATTTTTATTTGACCATTCTAACATGACTAAATCTTTACTTATTAGTTTAAATGTAGCACTAAAATAATGATTTATAACCATGGACATCACCAGATGGTCAACACCGAAATCAGATTGATTATATTCTTTGTAGCCAAAGATGGAGAAGCTCTATAGAGTTAGCAAAAACAAGACCAGGAGCTGACTGTGGCTCAGACAATGAACCCCTTATTGCCAAATTCAGACTTAAATTGAAGAAAGTAGGGAAAACCACTAGACCATTCAGGTATGACCTATATCAAATCCATTATGATTATACAGTGGAAGTGAGAAATAGATTTAAGGTCCTAGATCTGATAGATAGAGTGCCTGATGAACTCTGGAATGAGGTTCGTGACATTCTACAGGAGACAGGGATCAAGACCATCCCCATGGAAAAGAAATGCAAAAAAGCAAAATGGCTGTCTGGGGAGGCCTTACAAATAGCTGTGAAAAGAAGAGAAGCGAAAAGCAAAGGAGAAAAGGAAAGATATAAACATCTGAATGCAGAGTTCCAAAGAATAGCAAGAAGAGATAAGAAAGCCTTCCTCAGCGATCAATGCAAAGAAATAGAGGAAAACAACAGAATGGGAAAGACTAGGGATCTCTTCAAGAAAATCAGAGACACCAAAGGAACATTTCATGCAAAAATGGTCTCGATAAAGGACAGAAATGGTATGGACCTAACAGAAGCAGAAGATATTAAGAAGAGATGGCAAGAATACACAGAAGAACTGTACAAAAAAGATCTTCACGACCCAGATAATCATGATGGTATGATCACTGACCTAGAGCCAGACATCCTGGAATGTGAAGTCAAGTGGGCCTTAGAAAGCATCACTATGAACAAAGCTAGTGGAGGTGATGGAATTCCAGTTGAGCTATTCCAAATCCTGAAAGATGATGCTGTGAAAGTGCTGCACCCAATATGCCAGCAAATTTGGACAACTCAGCAGTGGCCACAGGACTGCAAAAGGTCAGTTTTCATTCCAATCTCAAAGAAAGGCAATGCCAAAGAATGCTCAAACTGCTGCGCAATTGCACTCATCTCACACGCTAGTAAAGTAATGCTCAAAATTCTCCAAGCCAGGCTTCAGCAATATGTGAACCGTGAACTTCCTGATGTTCAAGCTGGTTTTAGAAAAGGCAGAGGAACTAGAGATCAAATTGCCAACATCCGCTGGATCATAGAAAAAGCAAGAGAGTTCCAGAAAAACATCTATTTCTGCTTTATTGACTATGCCAAAGCCTTTGACTGTGTGGATCACAATAAACTGTGGAAAATTCTAAAAGAGATGGGAATACCAGACCACCTGACCTGCCTCTTGAGAAATCTGTATGCAGGTCAGGAAGCAACAGGTAGAACTGGACATGGAACAACAGACTGGTTCCAAATAGGAAAAGGAGTTCATCAAGGCTGTATATTGTCACCCTGTTTATTTAACTTATATGCAGAGTACATCATGAGAAACGCTGGGCTGGAAGAAACACAAGCTGGAATCAAGATTGTCGGGAGAAATATCAATAACCTCAGATATGCAGATGACACCACCCTTATGGCAGAAAGTGAAGAGGAACTTAAAAGCCTCTTGATGAAAGTGAAAGTGGAGAGTGAAAAAGTTGGCTTAAAGCTCAACATTCAGAAAACGAAGATGATGGCATCCAGTCCCACCACTTCATGGGAAATAGATGGGGAAACAGTGGAAACAGTGTCAGACTTTATGTTTCTGGGCTCCAAAATCACTGCAGATGGTGACTGCAGCCATGAAATTAAAAGACGCTTACTCCTTGGAAGGAAAGTTATGACCAAACTAGATAGCATATTCAAAAGCAGAGACATTACTTTGCCAACAAAGGTTCGTCTAGTCAAAGCTATGGTTTTTCCTGTGGTCATGTATGGATGTGAGAGTTGGACTGTGAAGAAGGCTGAGTGCCGAAGAATTGATGCTTTTGAACTGTGGTGTTGGAGAAGACTCTTGAGAGTCCCTTGGACTGCACGGAGATCCAACCAGTCCATTCTGAAGGAGATCAGCCCTGGGATTTCTTTGGAAGGAATGATGCTAAAGCTGAAACTCCAGTACTTTGGCCACCTCATGCAAAGAGTTGACTCATTGGAAAAGACTCTGATGCTGGGAGGGAATGGGTGCAGGAGGAGAAGGGGACGACAGAGGATGAGATGGCTGGATGGCATCACTGACTCGATGGATGTGAGTCTCAGTGAACTCCGGGAGTTGGTGGTGGACAGGGTGGCCTGGCGTGCTGCTATTCATGGGGTCGCAAAGAGTCGGACACGACTGAGCAACTGATCTGATCTGATCTGATATATAAACACTTTTGCTAAGCAACAAAAACAGGATACACTACTGTATGTTGAACATGACCTAATCTAAAAAAATATATAAAAAAGAATTAAATATGAAACACACCAGTGATTGCCTCATAGTGATGGAAAGTTAAAAGGTGTTCTTACAAATTTTTGTAGAGCTTTTAACCCTTCAAATTACTTGGTAAATATGTTATGGTCAGCTAAACAAACAAAAATTATATAAAATGAAAAATATTTTTTCAGCATTTTATATTACTGATGTTACAACTGATTTTATCTAATTTAATCAGAGTATTTGGATGAAATTCCAGAATTAACATTTTCATAAAATACATATTTAAACATAATAATGTTTGAAATCAAGTTTAGGTGATCATAAAGATGGAAAACCATGTTAGAAATACATAGCAACAAATCCACCTGCAACTCCCATGACAACCATTCCAAGCTATGTGACTTTAAGGAAATCACATAGTTGTATGGGTTGGCCAAAAAGTTTGTTCAGATTTTTCCATATGACCTGGGCAAATGAGCATGTTGGCCAACCCAAAGATCATCAACATTTATCTGTCATGATCTGAGTGAGTAGTCTTTGACATGTAACATACTAATCACCAGGCCCATGTAACTTTAAAAAAAAAATTGTTTTCAATTATTTTCTTCAAATAATAATAAAGACTGAAATATTTAAAGGGGAACTTCGATTTCACATTTGGACAATGTAAATGAGAGATTTACAATTTAAATTTGGACAATGTCAATGACAGACTTTACTTTGGGGGGCTCCAAAATCACTGCAGATGGTGATTGGAGCCATGAAATTAAAAGAGTGTTACTCCTTGGAAGAAAAGTTATGACCAACCTGGACAGCATATTAAACAGCAGAGACATTACTTTGCCAACAAAGGTCCATCTAGTAAAAGCTATGGTTTTTCCAGTATTCATGTGTGGAAGTGAGAGTTGGACTATAAAGAATGCTGAGCACCAAAGAATTGATGCTTTTGAACTGTGGTGTTAGAGAACTCTTGAGAGTCCTTTGCACTACAAGGAGATCCAACTAGTCTGTCATAAAAGAAATCAGTCCTGAATATTCTTTGGAAGGACTGATGCTGAAGCTGAAACTCCATAATTTTGGGCACCTGATGCGAAGAACTGACTCATTGGAAAAGATCCTGATGCTGGAAAAGATTGAAGGCAGGAAGAGAAGGGGATGACAGAAGATGAGATGGCATCACCGACTCAATGAACATATAAATTTCTGTAAACTCTGGGAATTGGTGATGAACAGGGAGGCCTGGTGTGCTGCAGTATATGGGATCGCAAAGAGCTGGACACTACTGAGTGACTGAACTGAATTTAAATAAAAGATATCCTTCAGGTATCCAAAAGAGGAAGCTGAGTGAGAAGCTGGATATGGGAACATGAAGCCCAGTGGACAGGCTGGTGGTAAAAAAGCACAGTTGGAAGTTTCCAGCATGTCAAAGGAATTACAGGTTGGAAATAGAGAAAACTTAAAGAGCGGCTATAAATGGAAATAAGGTGACCTAAGATGAAGTCTTCGGTTATTCAAACATTGAGAAGTTATTGAGTACATGAATAAAAGAGCTTACAATAAAAAAGGTGGCTAGCGAAGTGGGAACTGTTATCAGAGTTATTGTGAGAAAACAAAATATTGAATTTGGTAGTAATCTGTAACTACAATATGATAAACAAAACTTGGGGCTTCCCATGATATGCTAGTGGTAAATAACACACCTGTCAATGCAGGATACTTAAAAGATGTGGGTATGATCCTGGGTTGGGAAGATCCCCTGGAGGAGGGCATGGCAACCCACTCCAGTATTCTTTCCCGGAGAATCCCATGGACAGTTACAGACCATAGGGTTGCACAGAGTCGTATACAACTGAAGCAACTTAGAACCATGCCACAGCAACCATAAAAATAACTATTGATCTCAATGAATAAAAAGTAATCTAGAGGCAATAGTAAAGCTTTTGACAATGGATCAGATGAACTGAACCTAACAAGATGATGTCTGTCAATGATAAAGAAAGTCATGAAAACACCAATCACTATAAAAAGAATAATCACAAGATGAGAAAAGTGTACATCAGCAAGCATCCTGACAAATATGGTGAAGTGATTAAGATCCAAAAATAAGTAAAAACTGTATAAAATATCAGGAAAATGGTTAATGGTCAGGACAATCAACATAGTTTCAGCCAGGACCATGGTATCTGACCAATCTCACTGTAAATCTCAACACAAGTAACACAAACTCTCTGGGTCATTATCTAAATGTGAAATGAAGAAATTTACAATACCTACCTCATAGTGTTCTTTATATGAAGAAAGTAATATCATAAAACACTTACCACAATCCCCAACCCAGCACTTGATATGTAATAATTAACAACACTGTTACCACAACAGGCTTCCCAGGTGGTGTTAGTGGTAAGGAACTCACGACTAGTCAACTGGGATTCAAATCAGGTGTCCCTGATTCTAAGTGATCTCTTCTTATTCTTTCAAAAGTAAGACCTTTAATAGATCTGTTATAAAAGAAGTTCATGTATTAGTTGGATTCCAAGATCTTTGAGAACACGTTCGACTCTGAAATGTCTGAAAATTTGATCAAATGATGAATCATTTTATAGTTGGATTCTACCTTTCCTGGCAACTATGAAATCTTGCACTATAATTACAATTATTTCTGTGATGGTCCAAAATATTTAATAAGAGCCTTCCCTATGAAAGTCCTCATACATAATTTCATTGCCCATATGCACATGTATGGACTTCCCAAGTGGCACTAGTGGTAAAGTCCATGGCATGAATGCTAAGTCACTTTAGTCATGTCTGACTCTTTGTGACTCTGTGGACCATAGCCCGCCAGGTCCTCTGTCCATGGGATTCTCCAAGCAAGAATACTGGAGTGGATTGTCATGCCCTCCTCCAGGGGATCTTCCCAAAACTCTTATGTCTCTGGCATTAGCAGATAGGTTCCTTACCACTAGGTGCCACCTGGAGCCCAGTGGTATAGAATCTGCTAATGCAGGAGAGGTAAGAGTTGTGGGTTCAATCCCTGGGTCAAGAAGATCCCCTGGAAGATGGCATGGCAACACATCTCAGTATTCTTACCTGGAGAATCTCATGGGCAGAGAAGGCTGGCAGGTTATGGTTCATAGGGTCACAAAGAGTCAGACACAACTGAAACGACTTATGACGCATTCTTTCTCGCACATGGTGTAACATGACAATAAAGGTCATTCAGGCTTCTTTGGTTATTGTATATAATTCCCCATTAAAGGATGGTACAGCAATATATAAGAAATGATGTAGGTTTGATAATAGGTAGAACATTGTTTATATACTATAGATAAGTTATTGGACTGATTTGAGACAGTGTTCCCTTCATTTGTCAGAGTAGATAATGCTCACTAAATTTTACATATTTTCTCTTTCACTTCCAGCCCCATTTCCAGTTAAGCAGATCCATGTGACAAGATGTGGGCTAGTGTTACAAACTGAAGAGACATGTCATTTCTAGGGTGAAGCATAAAGGGAGTAGGTGTGAGTTTCAGTGTGAATTCTGTGCTGTGTTCTGTAGTGCAAAGCTCCCCTGCTGAGATGGTAAAACCACAAAAATTCCAGAAGGTTTAATTCCTGAAAGACTTTAAGAGAAAAAGCTGATGAGTCACCTAGACCACAGCAGAATTTTCCTGAGCAGGATATAAAGTTTTGCTTTTCTTAAACCACTGAGATTTGGAGATATTTTACTAATATGGCATACCCATGCTATCTTGACAAATCTACTTCTCATCCAGAAAAAGATGACAGTTCTGTGTGGTTGTTGTAAACATAGAGAAAATAAACATGAATAAACTAGCAAAATAAGTATGTGCAAGAAATGGTAATTATGAATATTGCTATTAGGAAGTAAGTCTTTCTGACTCATGTCATAAGAGAATTGTCAAGCTGCCTTTCATATAATGAAAGAAAGAATACATTTGTACTTCTGATATCACCTTGCAATATTTTCCTAATAACTATCATTTCAGATTTAAAAGATGACATTGTTACTATAAGGAAATCTATAATCAATTGCACAAATAAATTTATTTAGATTTAAAATCTATCATTCCTTCAAGCATTCAGATTATATAGTTGAGATTATATTCTTTGTTAAGAGATATATTGACTATGATCCTGAAATTGAACATGAGATTAAATTTTTAAATAATATATATCAAATGCTCTTGATTACTGACTTTGCTGAGAAACCAGTATGGTGTTCATTTTAATTAAGAAATTTTTCTTAAATTGTCAAACAAAATGCCTAGTATAAATATGGGCTTTCTAAATATGTATACCATTTCCACAGCAATTTTTTGGCACCTATTACATAGGAACATGCTTCTGAAAATGAAGAATATAAACAAACACAGCTGTTAAAGATAAGTTGCTTTATCTCCTCAGTTACTATCAGTAGATTTAAAGAATTTATGCTGGTAAAAAGAAGATACTTAAAAAGGATTCTTATTAGAGACACTATGTCCTATATTGAATAAATTTGTCTTATGTTATTTCTTAACACGGATTTCAAAAGGTGTGAGAAAACTTAAATTATATTAAAGCCTTCTGAGAATAGCAAAGAAAATTAAAAGCTATGCATCTTATTCTGTTTCATAAAACCAGAGGAAATGATTTAAATGTGATATAAAATATTGCTTTACCTGCAATATAAAATATGATGGGGTACCTTGTTTCTTAAACAAAACCTCTAAACCTCAACTCACTAGACTAAAGTACATTTACTACGCTAACTTAAGCATGGAATATGGCTGGTTTCTGTATATAATTTAGAAAAACATAAAAATATTTTCAAAAGAATGACTGTTATCTACTGTTTTTATCAGCAATATGCTAGGTGATAAATATGACATTGTCATTGCATCAAAACGTGTTTTTTCAAATTTTCTCCTGATGTTGGAGAGAAAATCAAAGTTGTGGAGCCAAATGCACTGTCTACTCCAAAACCTGATTCATTCATTACCTTCTTTAATGAACTAGTTAAAGAATTAAGCACATTAAAACATTTGTCTGTTCATCTAAAATTATATATGCCTGGGTTTGGGATTGTAACCTTTATGATAGTCATGGCATTGAGTACATTATGACACTGAATATATAACAGACATCAGTAATGATAATAACTTCTCAATATTTTCTGAAAAGTCCTATTTGATCTGCTTCCTTGTTTTCTGAAACAGACTTCCAGTTGTTTTAGTATAATAAACACAAGTAACAGTTAGTAAAACACAATCTGCTTTAGGCATATCCAAAATAACAGCAACCCTGGGTCATCATGCTTGGGAGTTTATAATCAATATTCAAATCTCAAACCCACCCCTCCTTTTCAAAATTTCTTCAAGAAACCACCCTTTCCATAAATCACGTTTGTTCCTGTCTGTCAGTTCTCAGATGGATTGAATTCACATCATGTGATTGATAATCTTAAGAACTACACAAGTTAAAGAACTACACAAGTTAAAGAACTACAGAAGTTCTCTTGGTACCTGGGTAACACTGATTAACAATGTTGTGTCACTTTCTACTGTAGAGCAAAGTAAATCAGTTATATACATACATCCTCTCTTTTTAAGATTCTATTCACATATAGGTCATTAGAGAGTACTGAGTAGAGTTCCCTGTGATATACAGTAGGTCTTTATTAGTTATCTATTTCATATATAGTAGTGTGTATATGTCAATCCCAATCTCTCAGTTTATCCCACCCTGCTCCCTCCCTTTACCCTTTGGTAACCAAAATTTTGTTTTCTACATCTGCGATTCTATGTTTTGAAGATAGGCTCATTTGTACTATTTCTTTAGAGTCCACATATAAGCAACATTGTATGATATTTGTCTTTGTCTGACTTACTTCACTCAGTATAACAATCTCTAGGTCCAGCCATGTCACTGCAAATGGCATTATATAATCCTTTCTATGACTAAGTATATTCCATTGTCTTTATCCTTCCTCTGCTGATAGACATTTAGTTTGCTCCCATGTTCTCTCTATTGAGAATAATGCTACAATGACCATTGGCATGCATGCATCTTATTGAATCATGGTTTTCTCTGGATATGTGGAAACAGAAAAGATCCCAAATAGCCAAATCAATCTTGAGAAGGAAAAACAGAGCTGAAGGAATCAGAGTCCCTGACCTCACACTATACTACAAAACTACAGTAATCAAAACAGCATGGTATTGGCAGAAAAACAAAAATGTAGATCAATAGAATGGGAAAGAATATTTAGAGATAAATCCATGTAGCTATGATCATTGAATCTATGACAGAAGAGACAAGAATATATACAATGGACACAAGACAGTCTCTTCAATAAGTGGTGCTGGGAAACCCGGACAGCTAGAGGTAAAAGTGTGAAATTCAAACATTTTCTATCATCAAACAGAAAAGTAAACTCAAAAGGGATTAAAAAACTAAATGTAAGATCAGATACCATAACACTCTTAGAGGAAAACATATCAGACCACTCTTTCACATAAATCACAGCAAAGTCTTCTTTGATCCACTTCCTAGAAGAATGAAAATAATAAATAAATAAACAAATGGGACATAAATAAATTTAAACACTTTTGCACAGCAAAGGAAAATATAAAATGAAAAATCAACCCATAGAATGGACTTTTCTCAGAAGAAGACATTCAGATGGCCAACAAACATATGTAAAGATGCTCAGCATCACTAATTATTAGAGAAATGCAAACAAAACTACAGTGAATTATGACCTCACACATGTGAGAATGGCCATTATCAAATAATCTACAAACAATAAATGCTGGGGAGCAGTTGTGGAGAAGAGGGAACCCTCATACTACTGTTGGTGGGAATGTAAACTGGTATAGCCATTATGGAGAACAGTTTGGAGATTCCTTAAAAAACTAAAAATAGAGCTACCATATGATTGAGCAACACTTAATTCAATACCTAGAAGGCAAGATTAGAAATTAACCTATATATACTATTACGTATTAAACTAAAAGAAAAATACATCTTTAATACTAATCATTATAGACGTGGACACATTCTGATTTTACTTAAGCAATATGATATTCAAAGTATATTGTATATGTGCATACACTCTCACACACATACCTACAAACTTTCTATTTTACCAAATAAAGCATAAGGACAATCACAATTATTGACTTTTCTTTGTGTCTTTTAAATCAGTTAGTTATTAGCAAGATTACTATATTTTCAACATCTTTTGTGTGTGTGTGTGTGTGTGTGTGTGTGTGTGTGTCCCCTTCACCTTTTTGTTCTAAATAAACTTGGTTTTCTCCATGCTTTCTCTGTTGCATTCTCAGTAGTCATCTTCTCTCTACAGTACTCTGCAGGCTGGGAAGTGAGACAAATATATTCTTTGTTCCTCATTACTGCTTCCAGAAGTTTAGCATTCTATCCTCTAAGTAGCCCAATTTTGAAGGAAGATCAGGCCATCAATCTACACAGCCCTCTAAACTTCCTGGTATTTCATACCTCTAGAGTCACTACCCTTATTCTTTGATTTTAACAACTAGCAACTGTCTCTTCCCTCCCACAGGAATCTGGACATCTTTGGTGATAAAAGTAACAAGACAGCAATTGTTCCAATAACCTTTCCTTTCAGTTCAAAAACCTTCTTTATGCTAATAATCTAGCTACTCACTAGGTATTACAACCACTCAATACTGTGTCACATCATTATCAAGAACTTCATTTGCTACACTATAGCAATTTTACACAGCCCATTCTTCAACCTCCACTTTCTATTTTCTGAATCACTCATTCTAGTACTTGATTCCAGAAAAAAACCTCTAATCTATCGACCCTGGAAGCTTTCCACTCTCCTTCTTCCTCTCCTGTTCTTGCTACATCCTTACTCAACATAGATAGTATAGCTTTTTGGATAAACATTCCCTTGCATAGGTTGTCAATATATCCCTTTCTTCTTTCCTCTAACAAATCCCTGACTCTGGTTAAATTTTTAACCTAGTTGCTCTTTTCTGTATCTGAGCAGCTGATAATTTCTAGAGACAAAATACAGAGTCCCCCAAATACTGTATCTAACTTCTCATTGTACATCTCTTGATTTTCTCCTCCAAATTTGCTCCCTCTGCTTATGTTCATGGCAGAAATAAATAGCACAGATACATTTTTTTTAATTCTCAAGCCAAAATTCTTGTGATCACCCTCAACTTCTGTTTCTCATATCCCACCTCATATATCCAGACCATTACTACATTTCAGCCCCTCCATATTACCATGGTCCAGCCACAATCCACTCTCACCGGGATTACTGCAATGGTCTTTTTCTAATCCCTTGGTCACCCTAAAGTTTATTTTCCTTGATGCAGTCAGAATGATTCTTTAAGAAAACTATACCAAAACATGTTTTTCTTCTGCTTACTACTCCAAGGCTTCAGTCTCAGTCAAACCAAAAGTCTTTTAGATAATCTACAAGAGCCTACATGGCCTGATTCTACCCATCTACCCACACCCTCATCCTAGTCATTGCTCCTTCACTGCCTCTTTTAGCGCCACATCTAACCTTGCTCCTCAATGCATGCTCCCCTGACCAGCAGCATTCACATCACCAGGGAGATTGCTATGATTGCAGGCATTCAGGCCCCACAGCACATTCCTTAAAACAGAATATGCACGAGAATTCTCCTGTGGTCCAGTGGCTAGGACTCTGTACTTCAGCTGCAGGGGCATGGGTTCAATCTCAGGCCTGGGAACTAATATGCCACAATTCATGTGGAATGGCTAAATAACAAAGAAAAAAACCTGGAATCTGCATTTTAAAAGGATCACTGGACAATCTATATGCACTTCATGAAGATCACAGATGCAGGTATTACTTGTGTAGGGATATTTTAGTTGATGTTTAACAGTTAAAAATAAGCTTAATTCCCCTTATTCAAAATGAAGGAAGAGATTTCCTTCTCTTCTATTTTTGTTAGAACATTTACCTTAGAAAACATGTCAGTCTCTTGGAAATGTGTATGAAAATTTTTAGAAAAATTTTTTTTTTAATTTTATTTTATTTTTAAACTTAACATAACTGTATTAGATTTGCCAAATATCAAAATGAATCTGCCACAGGTATACATGTGTTCCCCATCCTGAACCCTCCTCCCTCCTCCCTCCCCATTCCATCCCTCTGGGTCGTCCCAGTGCTGAAAAGAAGACTTTTGTCAGTTTTAAGGCTTAAAAATGGCTTTCTCAAGGAACTGGAAGTCATTTGTTTGAAATGTAAATATCAAGGAAAATAGCACCCTCATCTCCCAATTTTTTCTGGAAAGGCAGGAGCCTAACTTCAGTGGCTATCCTACTCTAAGTTGCAAAACTACCTGCAAAAGTAGAAGTTTGTTTGTTTTGGTACAGATAAAGCCGAGAAGGTAGCATAGATGGTCACTCACATTAATGGTAAAATTAGGATGAACTATGTATGACTTCTGTTTTATTGACTATGCCAAAGCTTTTGACCGTGTGGATCACAACAAACTGTGGAAAATTCTTCAAGAGATGTGAATACAGACCACCTGACCTGCCTCCTGAGAAATCTGTGTGCAGGTCAAGAAGCAACTGTTAGAACTGGACATGGAACAATAGACTGGTTCCAAATCAGGAAAGGAGTACATCAAGGCTGTATATTGTCACCCTGCTTATTTAACCTTTATGCAGAGTACATCATGCAAAATGCCATGCTGGATGAAGCACAAACTGGAATCAAGAGCGCTGGGAAAAATATAAAAAACCTCAGATATGCAGATGACACCACCTTTATGGCAGAAAGCAAAGAAGAACTAATGAGCCTCTTGATGAAAGTGAAAGAAGATAGTGAAAGAGTTGGCTTAAATCTCAACATTCAGAAAACTAAGATCATGGCATCCAGTCCCATCATTTCATGGCAAATATATGGGGAAACAACAGAGATTGTGAGATACTTTATTTTAGGGGGCTCCAAAATCACTGCAGATGGTGATTGCAGCCAAGAAATTAAAGACGCTTGCTCCTTGGAAGAAAAACTATGACCAACCTAGACAGCATATTAAACAGCAGAGACATTACTTTACCAAAGGTCCATCTAGTCAAAGCTATGATTTTTTCAGTAGTCATGTATCAATGTGAGAGTTGGACTATAAAGAAATCTGAACACCAAAGAATTGATGCTTTTGAACTGTGGTGTTGGAGAAGACTCTCGAGAGTCCCTTGGACTGCAAGGAGATCAAATCTGTCAATCCTAAAGGTAATCAGTCCTGAATATTCATTGGAAGGACTGATGCTGAAGCTGAAACTCCAATACTTTGGCCATCTGATGCGAAGAACCGACTTATTGGAAAAGACTCTGATGCTGGGAAAGATTGAAGGCAGGAGGAGAAGCAGACAACAAAGGATGAGATTGTTGGATGGCATCACTCAATGGACATGAGTTTGAATGAGCTCTGGGACTTGGTGATGGACAGGGAAGGCAGACATGCTGCAGTCCACGGGGTCGCAAAGAGTTGGACATGACTGAGCAACTGAACTGAACTAAATGTATAACTTCTTACTTGAGAACTATTTATTGTTTATTTTTAGAACACATATAAAATGAGTAGTATTTGATTGGCTAAATAAGTGGTGAGATTTCTGTTTCTGCAATCACTTAGCTGATTATTTGTGATGTAATATCATATTCTAGTTCAATGTTTATTCATAAAAAGTTGTTTTCTTTCTCTACTGCCTTTGTGGAGAAGATTCCTGGGACAGGAGAAGGTTTTGTTTTTAATTTTATTTCCCTGACATTCACAAGTCATAACCTGGAAGTTTAGGAGCTGCACTCATTAATCTTCCCTAGTGGCTTCCCCACTGGCTTAGATTGTAAAGAATCTGCCTACAATGCAGGAGAACCTGGGTTCATTTCCTGGGTTGGGGATCCCCTGGAGAAAGGAATGGCAATCCAGTAGCTTATTCTTCCTTGGAAAATTCCACAGACAGAGGAGCCTGGTGGGTTCTAGTCCATGGGGCTGCTGAGCCACTAAAACTTTCACTTTCACTCAGATACCTAAATCTTATCTTTTGCTCAAGCTAAATTTAACCACCTTGGCATCCTTAAGTTCCGTAAATACTGAAAATACTTTAAATTGCTGCTGTTTTCTCTGCATGCACACTCATCCCCAAGATGAGTTTCAGTTAAGAAAACTGCTAACTTATCAAATATTTTTCTTCACTATTTTATTGGAAAAAAACAAAAACTTCTCTATTTCCCTTGTTTCTAATTTCCCTTTCTTTATAAATGCCTAAAATAATAATTTTTTAAAATTTCTTTTTTTTTCAATCATCAGAATATTAACTCTGTTAGGACAGAAATATTATTTATTTTTTTCTCATCTCTATCTAGCCCAGCACTAAAACAGTTCCCTTTTTCATGACACATGTGCAATGAATTATTGCAACCTATTTTAGAGTGTAAGTGGTCATTCATATGAATGGGTTAATGATCCTAATCAAATGCTTAAAAATATTTAGTTTTCCACTCAAAAAAATAAAGCTATCAAACCAATTAACCTAGGTTGTACATTATGGTGATTTTAATGACAACTACTATTCAAGGTATTGCTGCAAAATAAAATATTAGAAGCAAATTAAATCTCTTCTTTCTTGTTCTCCTTTTAAATTTCTGTTCGTGATTCTTCCCTTTGTCTTTTATCCAACCTGAGATTTCTACCTCTCGCTGTCTTGATTGCTCTGATGACCTCAATCAAAAGGCAATTACCTACTGAGGGTGGAAGGTAATTATTCTTATCAAGCAGAAATTGAACATACCTAAATAGCTGCAGTTCTTTTCAGGATGACATTATTACCACAAAATTTGACTCTAGAAATTTGTGATGCATGTAAAATCTATGACAAGTTGTTGATTAATTTGCAGGGCAGCTATTTTTTTTTTCCACTAAAAGCCATCTTTCTAAAAGCCAGAATAAATAAGGGAGTGAATTTGATTTGGAGAAAGTAGATTTGCTCAAATTTCTAAATTAGACTTACAAAGAAAAGTTCATTCTAAGTTAATTTTATTGGACTAAGGAAATCTTTCAGAGACTTCACACACACACACATATCATAAAATTCTGAAACATGCATTGCATTATCACTCAGAAATGGGAAAAATCATAGAAATGGCAAAATATTTTCATACCTCAATACTGCCATAAACCAAAATTATACAACATAAATCCCATTATTTAGAAATCTGAATGTACTAGAATTTTTTTTTTTTATCTGAAATCAGTTCCATTTTGGGAGTCTCTAAGGTAGCTACTTGCAGCAGGGAAGGAGAGAAAAATGCTTTCAGTCCTGCATCTATAACTAATCAGGAACCTATTGGAATTCCCTCAAATAGATTCCCCCATTCACACGTCCCCTGCCTGCTTCTTATTTGTAGAAAAACTCTAGTCTCCTAGGCTCCCCTGAGTCACAAATGGCTGGCTCAAGAATTAATGGTTTAAAGAATGTAAACACATAGTAATAAAAAAAAGCAGTCAGATGAGGAGAACTGGTAATAATTTAAACAGTAAATCAGTCATATGGCAGTCACAGAATCTTTAGTTCCTCCCTGAAAGGCATAGGTAACAGTGACTGATGCACATTCTTGAGTTGTTTTGCAGATACTAAAATCCCACCAGATAGAAGTTAACTGTACAATGAACATGAGCACATAGCCTCCAGACCCGCTGGAGCCTAACAATTGATGATGTTAACATGTATAATACTGATCCTGTGATGTCACCATCAACCAGAGAATCATGCACAAGCTGATCATGCACTCTGCAATGCTCTCCCTCACCTTGCTTTAAAAACGTTTCCCTGAAATGCATCAGGGAGTTTGGTCTTTTGAGCATGAGCAGCCTGTACTCCTTGTTTGGATCTTGCAATAAACCCTTCTCTTCTCCAGACTCTGATGTTCTGGTTTGTATGACCTCACTCTCCACTGGGCTCTTGAACTTCTCATTGTTCACTGAGCACTTGAACTTGGATTCCAAAATAATTTCTGTCACCTTTCTTACAGCTTCTTTCAACAATAAGAGTATATAGAGTAAATCTTCTCCTTCCTGCTTCCCTTGATAGCTTCTTTAAAATGAAACTGGAGCACTGGTCATTGAATTATTGTCAAAATCATTCAGCATTATAAATTACGTTCTAAATATTTGTTTATTCCATTCATTTCACTTTTCAGTATTACATAAACTCAGTAGTGGGATATGAAGTCAGTTGTTCACTCCAGTATCTCCAGAGCTTAAAAGAGTGCCTAGCACATGGTAGGAACTCTTTCAATATGTATTGGGAGAAAAAATTCAATTAATAATATACACCTAGGATCATACTCCAACTATAAAATAAAGCTCTTCATATACTGCTTTTGTGGGCTCTTTCTGATAAAAAAAATATTATTTCTGATGAAAAAAATGAATTATAAAGTTCAGGCAATAAAATAAGGAGGTAGGAAAGGATGAGGAGGCATTTGAATGAGGGGTCCTGCTGTGCATGATTCCCAGAAGCTACATTTCTGAGACAGTGCAACTGGGGAGTGGTGCTGCATTTCCACGGACAACAAATGGCTACAATGCTGAGAACTGCTCCGATTTTTGGGCCCCATAAGGGCTAAACTCAAGTTGGAAATGGAAAATACTGTCAGAATTTTATTTCAGGTAAAAAAAGCTCTACTTTGCCTACATTTTCTTATGTAACCATAAGATCTGACAGTTATTAGTTAGGTAGCAATTTCTTTTAAACTCCCTCTGATTCATTGCTTTCAATATATCAGATACTTAATGAAGTATTTTTCCATCATCATCTTATTTAATCCTCTCTGCAACTCAATTATGTAAGCATTATTATGCCCCCTTTCAGTGAAGGATTTTGAGGCTTAAGAGAGATATGTTGTTCAAGTTCTGGAAGTGCCAGGATTTGCGCTCTAGAATCTTGCTTTTTTTTAATTACAACAGTAGAATAACTGTTCTAATTATTACCACTAACATTGAAATTCTCTATGTTGCATTTCAAGTTGAAATTTCTAATATCTGTGTTTTTATGCACACTGAAAAAAGACATATTTATTTTAACTGCAACTCATACTTGATATATACTTTTGGGGAGAATCTTTTCCCCGTATTTTTAAATTTAATTTTTCCAAATACATTTCAATGAAGTAAAATACAGCTGTATATTCTTTTTTGCAAAGGAAACTGCACAACCGTTTATCCAAAATTCACTGAAGAGGTCTTTTGAACCAAACCAAGGTAACAGTCAATAGATTCATAGTTTTGCGTTATAGAGAGTGTACTAAATCATTTCTAACAGTCTTTAAGCACTGGACACATTTTCCTAGCACCCTGCATTTACCCTGATTACAGTCTTATAGTGCTCTATTTTAATTATCTATCTTCTTCTTTATGCTATGACTGCCTGGTGAACAGAGCTTCCATCTTGCTCACTGCCACATACTCAATTGAAGAACACCATTCTTGTTGCATAGCATTTGCTGAATATTTACTAATGTAATAAAAATAATTAATGGGCCTCAGTGAGTTATTCAGAGAAGTAATTCACTGAAATATAAGGATAACAAGAATTTATGTAATCGCTTAATTGTCAGGGAAATATCACAATAGAAAAATCTTGAAACAAGAATCGCCAATCTACTACTAACTTGAATTTCCCCAGAAACTGACATCAGTTTCTCTATCCTCCCTTCATTCTTCCCACACTGTGCAGCCCAAACTATTGTAAATAAAAGATACTATTCAAAAGCTGGACCTGATACATACCATTCATTAGCTACAGTCCATATAACTCTGGCTTAGGATTGTCCCTAATTTCATTGCTGTGAAGCTCTATATTTAACACTTCAAGCCCTAATAAGCTAAAACAATCAATTAGCCCTTCTGGGCAAAACATGGCTTCAACACTCATTCAAAGTTAGAGAATAAAAGCAGAAGCAATCATTTAAACCAAAAATAAAGAAATGCAATAATTTATAAAATAATTTTCAATAATATAAAATAAAACTTTCAACTTCTGAGAATTTCCATTTATTTCATATCCTTTCAACCCACCAAAAGGCAAAGCACAAACTCTACAAAATGAGTGAGGTCACCATGTAAAGTGACATGGATTGTTCACATCTCCAGAGGGTACAATTCACGTTGACTGAAGTTTCAAAAGCATCCTGGGGCTGTGGAGTGCAGCTTCTCTGATACAGGTTATGGTGGCAGGATCTCGCCTCTCTGTGTAGTTGAAGAGCTTTTCTGAGAAATAGGAGGTGAGGAAGTGAAAATAATTTTTGTTGCTCACTTAATTTGGTACTTGCTTAGTGACAGGCACTATGCTATGCAGACTCTATATCCCTTACCGTGTATAATCTTCACTTTTACAGTTGGGGATATTGAGTTTTGGAAGGAATAAGTAGAATTGCTATAGCTAGATAAGTAGAAAAACATACGATAACATACATGATTTGCCTAACTCCATATTCTATAATTCACATAGGTAGTTTTGTAACAAAGAACTTGCATGTCACCCAAGTGAATATGAACTTTGTGCGAAGGTTCTAGGGAGATACAAGAATATTTATTCAGGACCATGACACAATTATATAGATAATTTAGAAGGTTAACTGGCATGAGTGGAAAGGATAATAGGTGGAATTTACTGAAGAGGCCAATGAGACTCAAATTGCCTGTCAGGTATAATAGTTCTTTGGGAAGAAAGAAACTACAAGGAATTATTTCTAAAGGCAGTTGATGTGGCTTTCAAAACCAAGTGTACCAAGTTAATATCAATAATCAGGAATCACTGTCTATACTAAAAGACTCCAATAAGAAAATTACTTTTGGCTGAAGATAAAATAATTCAATCAAATGTTCTCTACATGGAAAATTCAGGGGTGAGAAGCAGACAGAAAAGCAGAGATATCTAAGTATCTAAGCATTAGAGGGATACTCCAACCAACCCCTAGAACTATTTGAAAACCAGGAAAAATTTCCTCATCCTTATGACTGCTGGCATATGTCTCTTATTTCAAGTCTAAAAGATATCAGTGCATATCTTTCTGGCATTCGGTATAAGAACTATATTTTAGGAAGTCATAAGGAGAAGAAAAGGAAATACTTAGAAAATCTTTCATAGTGCCTTTTGGTTACCATGTGAGGAATTGGAAACATGCAAATAATCGTCTCCATTCATAGCTAGCTAAACATTTGCAGTATGAGTTGCCCCTTTAGACATAATATTGGAGATTTAAACACAACTGATCTTTCTAGATATTTAATGGTTGTGATGTCAACTTGATATTTATTGTTTTTTCTTGCCTTTGGATCTAGTTAAACAAAGAAGCAAGCAAGCAAACAAACAAACAAAGAAAACACTCTTCACACAATTTCCTATCCATAGAGAGTAAGACTAGCTCTACATCTTTTGTTAAAGTCATTTCCATATTGGTTGTTTAATATTTTTCCTTTCATTCACAAACTAGAAACTACTTATTCTGAGCAACCTGTTCATTAAATAGCTTTTTTTCTATGTTATTTCCTAATATGCTAGCTGAAACCAAGAGGAAATTGCATATATAATCTTGGATTAACCTTTGCAAGATTGACTTTTCTAACACTACTGTAACCAGAAGAAATATAAAAGCAAGGTATCAGATACTTCAAAGATCCTGAATAGTTTAATCTTTAAATTACTTCTGTGACCAAGGCTATATTTTCAAAATCTATAAAACTGGCGCCCATATCAGCATAAGGCAAAGTTAACAGAATAACTCTCAGAGCTATGCTTAAACACAAAAGTTTTCTTATGATATCATAATAAAATACATCTCATCTCATCAAGTTGAGAGCTTCATCTCAACAAAATAATAATAATAAAGCCTATTAAATGCAACAATACTTGGACAAGAACTTTAGTAAACTCCAGGAGATAGTGAAGGACGGCGATGTCCGCGTGCTGCAGTCTGTGGACTCACATAGAGTCGGACACGACTTAGCAACAACAGGTATACACTGACATATTTGCTCATGTCATTATTGTACATTTAGTTCTACTCTGGTTATAATCACTTGCCAATAAAAATGTGTTTTAATAATCTGTAGCATCAGCAAATCAAGTTTTGCCCACCAAACCCATGAATGTATTTAATTACCACTCAAAAATAAGACCAAGTCTGCCTAATATAAGAATGGCTTCCTGAAAAAAAAAAAAATACAATCAAACTTCTATTTGACATAGTAGACCTATTATTTACTTGACAATACTGCAATTAGAAAAGCAATAATGTAAAAGATAATTTATCAAACATTTTCTCCACTAAGGTAACAGTGTTTAGCATCAACACACCTTTCCTAGATTATAGGATGGATATAGAGATGACTAGATTAGTTTCTCCCTCTTTGGAATTTAAGCTCTCAAAGCACATACTTTCAATAACATGTAGGAAGTACAATACAGGACTAATATTAACATGCTTCTTTTTCATGAAAATGTGCATGGTAATTAGGTTCTCCGAAAAGAAAAACAAACAAACAAAAAAAACAAAACACAGTCCTGGTATGTAGCATTTACCAATCTCCATGGTATAAGTACTACCCCCATGGCTGATTTCAAGCTGCCAATGTGACGTCATTAAATCTTGAGTGGGGAAGACAAGTGCACAAAACTGAGATCGGATATGTACTAGCTCCAGCACGTCACTGTCTGTTACGCTCTGATTTTATTTGAAAAACTTAAGTGTTTTGAAATGAAATAAACATTATTGACAAAAATCAAGTGCAGAATAAACTGACTTTTTCAATGTGGGCAAGTCATTCAACAAATGGATCTCAGTTTCTTACTCCATAATATTCCTTTGGTGTCCTTCTACCATCCTAAAGTGTTAAAAAAGTATGAACTGATGATAATGGGAATCTGACATGAATCTTGTGTAACAATGTGTTAATAGGTTAACACAACAGTGGTGCAAGGTTATCACAGAATTCATCTTTTCAGATGCCTGTTGACACAATTCAGGACAGCAAATATTTAGAGAAGTACAATACTGAGTTTCCACTTTATTTGAATTTTTTTTGAAACATAATATAAATGACAATTGATAATACAAAGGCAATTTAAAAACCACGGATAATACTGTCTTCTAACAGCTTTCTTGCTCTATTAAAATAAAATTAAACATCCTTAATCTGCGTATATCTTTGACTGCCTCCCATCCTCTCCTCTGTCATTCCACTCCAGACACAAATACCTCCGTGCCAATTCTTGAGAGCATTAAGTTTACTTTAGTCTCAAGGTTTTGGACACTTCTTTTTCTACTGGGAACACTTTTCCCCAGATATACAAGCTGCCTATTTCCTCCCAAACTTCAACTCTATGCTCAGATGTCACCCTAACCAAGAGAATCTCTCAAAATACTCCCCCTATTTCTACCACTACCTATCCTTCTTATCCTGCTCTGTTCTTCTTCCTAGCACTTATCTCCTCCATCAGATCAGATCAGATCAGTCGCTCAGTCTTGTCCGACTCTTTGCGACCCCATGAATCGCAGCACTCCAGGCCTCCCTGTCCATCACCAACTCCCGGAGTTCACTCAGACTCACATCCATCGAGTCAGTGATGCCATCCAGCCATCTCATCCTCTGTCGTCCCCTTCTCCTCCTGCCCCCAATCCCTCCCAGCATCAGAGTCTTTTCCAATGAGTCAACTCTTCACATGAGGTGCCCAAAGTACTGGAGTTTCAGCTTTAGCATCATTCCTTCCAAAGAAATCCAGGGCTGATCTCCTTCAGAATGGATTGGTTGGATCTCCTTGCAGTCCAAGGGACTCTCAAGAGTCTTCTCCAACACCACAGTTCAAAAGCATCAGTTCTTCGGTGCTCAGCCTTCTTCACAGTCCATGATATACTCTATATGTGTTTGTTCATTGCTGGACTTCTTTGAAAGTTAAGACTCTTCCTTTCTTTTCTACTGTATCTCCAAGACACAGTGCTTAGAATAGTTCTTGGCACTCAGTAGGTACCTATTAAATATGTACACACACACAGATACCCACACCTCCACAAACACACATACATCTTTCTGTTTCAGTGGGGGTAGAAAATAGCATCAGTTGCATGCACTCAGTTGAAATCTTTCTAGAGGAAATAGTCAGTCAGTTTAAACTGAATATATTCAAACAGTGACACCAATGTGTGTGCATAGATGCATGGCTCAGTCACTCAGTTGTGTCTGACTCTTTACATCACCATATAGTCTATCAAGCTCCTCTGTCCATGAGATTTTACAGGCAAGAAACATTAGAGTGAGTTACCATTTTTTACTCCAGGGGATCTTCCCAACCCAGGGATTGAACCTGTGTCTCTTGTAGTCTCTTGCATTGCCAGGATTCTTTACCACTCTGTCACCTGGGAAGCCTCAAGTGATAACAAAGCTACCATATGAGTACTTTTTATTATCTCTTACTGTTTGTTCAGCTGGAGCTAATGCATTATAAAACATAGCTGAACAGAAAGATAATATATAACAGCTCTCCTGTTCCATGATGGGAGGAGGGAAATGGGCAGCATTTCTTTTCACAGATCAACTAATTAACACTGACATACTTAGCATCACTAAAGCTCCTTTTCTATCTATTTGTTGATTAAACAGAAGATCTAGTTATTTGTATTAAATTTGTTTTCTAGCTCAAAAACCTGGTTTCTGGCTGCCCATAAGTAGGTATGTGAGAAATGTGTTGACATTTAATTTATGCACAGCCAAAAATCAATTTATTCTAAACAGAAAAATTGGCTGTAGCAGACTACTTGAGATTATAAATACAAGTATTTTTCCTTGCAGATGGAGAAGTTTCTTACTGTGAAACTTTTAGCAACTTTACAAACATGTCATAAGAGAGTTATAGATTCTATAGAGATTTAATTCTCAGCACAACAAAGACATGAGGAAAAATAGACTTCAAAATAGGACTACTGATGTTTTACCTTTGCTGAATGCCACAGTGATAATTTGTCATATTATCAGTTACTCTCTGCTATACCAGGAAATTTCTGATTATGTCTTTTGCTTAGGGGTTGGTTTTCTGCTGTGCATTAATCATTCTATAAAGTTCTACCTTCCCTATTAATATTTTATTCTAAATATTTTCTCCAGGATGCTTTGAACTAGATTAATTTGCCTCTAGAGAAACAGCAGAGGCAGATGCTTCCTTGACTCCTGAATTCTCACTTTAAAGAACAGTGAAATAAAAGGTTAACAGGGTATCAACAAATAAGCTATGTCATCGGTCTTGGACTCCATCTGCGACTGCAGTTTACAAAAAAGTAATTTATAAGTTCAGTGTGCAGCTTGTTGGTGATGTCTGCTTGCTGATTTACTCTAGAAGTTTAAAACAATTAAATGAATTATATTCATCCTTTTCTGATTACTTGTTAAATATGATTTACTTGTTAAAATATGATTGAGGCTAGCGCACTGGGGCTGGTGCACTGGGACGACCCAGAGGGATGGTATGAGGAGGGAGGAGGGAGGAGGGTTCAGTGTGGGGAACACATGTATACCTATGGCAGATTCATTTTGATATTTGGCAAAACTAATACAATTATGTAAAGTTTAAAAATAAAATAAAATTAAAAAAAATATGATTGAGGTTAGCACAGTGATTTGTAAACTGTTTACTTTTTAAAATTTCTGTCCTGGATCTGAAAAATAGCAAAGGCAAACATTCAGATACCTTGGCCCCCTAAACTATAGAAATAAAGGTAATTTGAAATAGAAACATTCAAATAAAAACAGTCTCCTGGAACATGCTTCTCTTGAGTTCTTCTCCAAGCCATACAGAAATCTGAGAACTGTGGAAATAAGAGCAGACACTCTACTTTTCCTACTTATCTGTCCTTCAACTTCTCTAATTGAAAACTACAACTATATTGTGTGTATCTCACCAGTTTGGGGAAGAACCTAGCTATGGTACAGACACAGAGAACAGACTTGTGGACTCAGTGGGGAGGGGAGGGTGAGACAAACTGAGAGAATAGCATAGAAACAATTACATTACCTTATGTAAAACAGATAGCCAGTGGGAATTTGCTGTATGACATAGGGAGCTTAAACTCTTTGCCCTGTGACACATATAGGGGTGGGAAGGGGTGGGAAGTAGGAGAGAGATTCAAGAGGGAGGGGACACATGTATACCTACGGCTGATTCATATTGCTATATGGCCAAAATCAACACAATATTGTGAGGCATTTATCCTCCTATAAATTTTAAAAGTTAGAGAAAACATAGAAATAAATTTATATTATCAATATAAATATATCAACATTAGTATAAGTTTATTGAAAGTTTAACATGTTTTATTATATAAACCAAACTACCTTGAGAGTAATAGTAGAATTTGTTAAGGACACTGAAATAGAAGACTTACTAAAGCTTAGATGATCTCTGAAAAATGTTCTGCCTAATATCCATAAATAACTTTGGGCAATCTGCTTGCTTTCTATTACTATATATACACTGTGGTTTGGAAACTTCTAAGATTAGGTTGTTAAAGGAGAGTGCATAAAACTGCTGATTCATTACTTTTCTAATAATAAAATTGAGACGAGTAACTATAAATAATTATCAGGGAATAAAGTGAGCAATAGCTATAAGGAACACAGAGGGGATACATTTCCAAAATAGCACGTGCCATATGTATGCACAAAACCAATTATACAAGTAGTGTATATACATCACTCATGTCATGTTTTGCAAATCAGCAAACCTTTTAAAATTCCTTCTAATGAGAAGTTTGCTGATTGTTGCTCAGGGAAAATTATGGAGGATTTGAATAGTACTTTCTGGAGAAATTCACAGCTGTTTAGTTCTCTATTCTCTATTCTCTGTCTCTATCTTTCTTTCTGGTTTTGGATCTCTTTCCTTTAATCACCAAGAAAAAACATTCATAAATTACATTTAGAAACTTTTAGTTCCATAGTTAAGACTCATATCCAAGCATCTAGTTAGATCTAATTAGATCACTCTTTCATAGCTCTAGCAACATTGATCTAGCTTTACAGACTCGTATGAAGGGAAAGGTATATTCATTTTAATCCTACAAGTTGACTACTGTGATTTTTTTTCCCCTATTGCATTAACTGTGCCAGTTCTTCCAAAAACTCTATAAGGACCTCCCATATTTTTACAAGTTGAAACAAGTAAAGCAAGGATGTATGTTTTCTGGAATACATTTAAATTTTAGAGTTTTTATGTAAGAAACTCTAAGATACAACCCAAGGAGTAAACACGACTTCTTCCACAATCCTCCAATATATTTGGCATTTTTATCAACTGTGCTGGCTCAGTGGGAAAGAATCATCCTGACAATGCAGTCAAAGCAGTTTTGATCCTTGGGTTGGGAAGAGCCCCTGGAAAAGGAAACGGCAACCTATTGCAGTATTCTTGTCTGGTAAATCCCATGAACAGAGGAGCATGGTGGGCTACAGTTTATGGGGTCACAACAGAGTCAGACACAACATAGCAACTAAATAATAACAACATCAAGATATTTAACACTTTTTTGTTACTATCAGTTTATAAATGTGGTTTGTAAACTAGGCCTTTAGCAAGGATATAATTTTAACTGTTTCAAAATTGGCAAAGGAGTATATGACAAGGCTGTATATTGTCACCCTGCTTATTTAACTTATATGCAGAGTACATCATGTGAAAAGCCAGGCTGGATAAATCACAAGCTGGAACCAAGATTGGCAGGAAAGATATCAACAACCTCACATATGCAGATGATGCCACTTGAATGGCAAAAAGTGAAGAGGAACTTTAGTTCCTTTAGTTTAGCCTCTTAATGAGAGTTAGTTGACAGTGAAAGAGCTGGCTTGAAATTCAACATCAAAAAACCTAAGAGCATGGCACCTAGTCTCACCACTTCATGGGTAATAGCAGGGGAAAAAGTGGAAGCAGTGGCATATTTTATTTTCTTGGGCTCCAAAATCACTGCAGATGGCATCTGCAGCCATAAAATTAAGGCATTTTCTCCTTGAAAGAAAATTTATGACAAATCTAGACAGTGCATTAAAAAGCAGAGACATCACTTTGCCAATGAAAGTTCATACAGTCAAAACTATGTTTTTTTCCAGTAGTTATGTGTGGATGTGAGAGTCAGACCATTAAGAAGGCTGAGCACCAAAGAACTGATGCTTTTGAACTGTTGGAGAAGACTCTTGAGGGTCACTTGGACTGCAAGGAGATCCAACCAGTCCATCCTAAAGGAAATGGTCCTGAGTGTTCATTTGAAGGACTGATGCTAAAGCTGAAAATGCAATACTTTGGCTATCTGATGTGAAGAGCTATTTTCGAAAAGACCCTGATCCTGGGGAAAATTGAGGGCAGGAGGAGAAGGGGGTCACAGAGGATGAGACAGTTGTGGCAACACTACTCAATGGATATTAGTTTGAGAAAAATTAGGAAGATTTTGAAGAACAGAGAAACCTGTTGCATTGCAATCCTGAGGTCACAAAGAGTTGCACCCCACTTAGGGACTGAACAACAGTAAAGATGTTCAAATTTGTACAGAAGAATGCCAAGTAATTTATGTAGATATTTTCATAACTTCTCACTTAGTAAGTATGGGCTGTGCATAATGTCCTTATTCCTAAGAGTAAAAACTCAAAACAGAAAAATGAGTAACATTACAGATGAAAAAAATATCTATTTACTGATGAAGGTCAACATAGACTGTGATAAATCATGCTGCCATAATGTGTTTTTATATGATACGACTGTTGAGAATTCTACTTCATTTCTATGATCTTCCTTCCAAATCTCTAATCCCATTGTCATTAAAAATCAGTCAAATTTCAATTGAGTGACATTCTACCAAACAGTTGACCAACACTACTCAACTGCCATAGTCATCAACTAGCGAAGAGGAAGAAACTTTCAAACCTGAAGGAACCTGGCCTTTGTTGCCAGAGTCCTAGGGGAAAATATTGACTTTGTATTTGCTGGATATTTGATTTAGGCAAGCTGTCAAACTTTCTTAGATGCTCAGTTTTTTTATCTATTAATTTGGAGTGAAAACACCTGAGACAGAGTGCATGCATTAAATGGAATAATTTAGGTAAGAGACCAAGCATTTTTTAAATGCCTGCAATGCTGGAGGCATTAAAGAGATACTGGTCCTCTTCTTCCATCTACTTTTATATACCACCAGGAATTTAATTTATGCTAAAGTGCTAAACATTGACATCACATTCCAGATAGGTAGCTGTCATTTTATCTTTTTTCTCATTATTAAAGTAAAATATGAAAGGTGCTTTATCTTTTCAGTGTTGGGCTGCTTTTCTATAGCATCCTTAAATTTGTATCTAACTTATAACAGAAATAGCTTCCTTGAAAATGTGCTCCTCCATCAAAATATTTTCACAATTTTTTTTTCTATTTACACTTTGAGTTTTTATATATCTTATAGTAACAGTAACTTATTTTTCCCTCAGTTTGCATCAAATGTCTTATACTTTCATTAATTACAAAGGGAAATGTTTTATTAACATTTGCAAAATTTTAAGAGTACTGACTGATTAAGGTTTATTAAAACAGGTTGTGGTTTCACAACAAGTATAAATGTCCCTACTGTATATTTTCTGGATTTGTAAAAATGCAAAGAGTCACAATCATCTGGACTACAATCAGATGTATCATATATTTTATCTAAAAACAAAATTACTTTAATGATTGTAAATCACTTAAGTATTTCACTAAAAGACTTAAAATCACCTCAAGAATTGTTAAGTTTTTTAGTTGTTTACTATTGTATTAGATTTTAGAAAATCTGATCTCTTCTGTGCTTGTCTTTAAGAATAAGGACAAAGCAATCATTGGTTTGAAAATTATTTTATAACACAGTTTCTTATAAAGCATGAAAAATCTAGCATCTACTTTGATTCTGGAATAGAAGAAAGAGTAAGTTACTGTACAATTTTAGCTTAGTGCCTATTTTATATTTTCAAGGATGATGATTTTAATGTGGATAATAAGTAATTCCTTTGCTTATTCTAGTATTACAAATATAGATGAAATTTTTATAATAAAATGGTTTTTACACTTCTTCTTTTAAAGTATTTGCAGTGAAATTATGAAAAACAAACATAACATGAAATATTTCTAACCAAATTTTCCCCTGCTTGCTATTGACTTTAATTTTGCTCAGCCAAAAAATATACACAAGTTGATATTCAATAATACTAAATAGACTTCAATTTCCCTTTCTCTTGAGGAATATGTTTCATTATCCATTTACACCAATCGTTTGTGAATAAAAATGGTATTTTGTACACTGGCAAAGATATAGAAGGCATGATACTTCCCTAATGTAATTTTAGCTAATTAAAGACTCGTTAAGAAAGAAATAGAAATGAGAATTTGCCTGAGAACTTTCTGAAGTAATTTTAATTTTTAATCATTTTATTCTCACACTAATTAAACAGCTTGATGGGTACCTGTAGGCTGTTTACCTGGTTTTCTGTATTTTATTCTACAGTTTACTGTGGGCCCATCATCAAATCATGACATTTTCTGAATGTATTCAGGTTTTTTAATGCATAGTTCTGTTTTTAAGTACAATGCTTGCACAGTTCACATACATTTACCATAGAAATATATATACTTTCCGTCAGCTCTATTAAAAAAGGAATTCTAGGGAATTCCAATATTTAATGCATATATAAGATGGAGGAAGATAAAACGGGAAAAGGGGAAAAACTGAAGAGTAACTGACAGAAAAGGAAAATCAGAAGAAAAAGGACTATGACAGAGTTTAAAAGCATGGCATGGGGTCTTAGAGCACTTAGGTTTGCATCCCAGCTGCACCAGTTATTAGCTGGGCGACCCTGACGGATTTACCTAGTTCTCTCAACACTCCCAGTCGGGGGAACAGCACATAGGGCTTCCCTAGGACCTCAGACAGTAAAGAAGCCGCCTGCAATGCAGGAGCCCCGGGTATGATCCCTGGGTCAGGAAGATTCCCTGGAGAAGGGAATGGCTACCCACTCCAGTATTCTAGCCTGAAAAATCTCAACAGAGGAGCCTGGCAGGCTACAGCCCATGGGGTCACCCAGAATCGGACATGATTGAGCGACTGACACTTTTAGAGCATGACTTTCAAAAAAGGTCATGATAATGTTTGCCGTCAATAGTTCTGAAGATTAATGATATCAAGTACCACACATTTACCACAGAGCCTGGCCCATGTTTTCAGTTTCCAGCTATCGTTTAAATCACTCTGATTATCCAAAACCTACTGGTTTTTACTCAAATACATGGTTACAACATACCTTCTTCCATACCTCTTGAAGTATACTTCTGTAGCATCAAACTTCTCACATTTCCATGCTTGTGAGTTTTTACCTTTATTATTTCTATAACTATTCAATGGATTTCCGTTCCAGCTGGGGATTTTTATTACTGGACAATTCTTGCTATTCTTTCAATATAAAGCCTGAATGTTCCTCCTCAAAGAGGCTTTTCTCAAATTAACCAGGAAGAATTTATTATTTTATTTATAGATTTCCATTTATAACTTTTGGTATAATTTTCCTGTTTGCATATGTGTGTCCCCAAGGTAGGGCATCTTATTCATATTCATATTCTTATTTCCATGTATTGTTAAATGTTAAAAATTATTTTCTATTTTATAATAAATTTAACTATTCTGCATCTACACTTTTAATGATTAGATATGTTCTGTTGTTTTGTCTACGATATGGAATGACTAATTCCATTAACAAATTTGACTTTATCTTGGGGTACTTGGAAAAGCCCCAGCCCGTGTCCACTCATGCTTCAGTCTTTCCACAAAGGTGGCCTCGTTAGAATCCAGTGCACCCCAGGAAAACTCTAGACTATACCTGCTTCATATCCTCATAACCTGCAAATGCCACCCAGGACACGCAATCTACATAGGATAAACTTCTATGCAAGGATGAGACATTAAGTCCAGGAGTGGTAAACTTTTCACTTAATTCATAGAAACAGACAAAGAAATGTAAACAAGATGAAAAGATAGAGAAATATGCTCTAAATGAAAGAACAAAAGGAACCTGCAGAGGAAAAAAAAATAAAAATAATGAAAGAGACAGGTAATTTTCCACATAGATTATTTTTAAATTTTTTCTTTTATTGAAATATAGTTGCTTTACAGTATTGTGTTAATTTCTGCTGTAAAGTGATTCAGTTATACTGTACAATATATACATTCTTTTCTCATGTTCTTTTCCATTATGGTTTATCACAGTATATTGAATATAGTTCCCTATGTTATACGTAGGACTTTGCTGCTTACCCAGTATATATATAATAGTTTCCATCAATTAATTTCAAACAAAAAATCCATCCCTCAAAGAAACCAAAACCATCCCAAAGAAAAAGAAATGCAAGAAGGCAAAGTGGTTGTCTGAGTAGGCTTTACAAATACCTGAGGAAAGAAAAACAGTGAAAGGCACCAGAAGGGAAAGAGACACGAGTACCCCAATGTTCATCGCAGCACTGTTTATAATAGCCAGGACATGGAAGCAACCTAGATGTCCATCAGCAGATGAATGGATAAGAAAGCTGTGGTACATACACACAATGGAGTATTATTCAGCCATTAAAAAGAATACATTTGAATCAGTTCTAATGAGGTGGATGAAACTGGAGCCTATTATACAGAGTGAAGTAAGCCAGAAAGAAAAACACCAATACAGTATACTAATGCATATATATGGAATTTAGAAAGATGGTAACAATAACCCTGTGTACGAGACAGCAAAAGAGACACTGATGTATAGAACAGTCTTATGGAATCTGTGGGAGAGGGAGAGGGTGGGAAGATTTGGGAGAATGGCATTGAAACATGTAAAATATCATGTATGAAATGAGTTGCCAGTCCAGGTTCGATGCATGATACTGGATGCTTGGGGCTGGTGCACTGGGACGACCCAGAGGGATGGAATGGGGAGGGAGGAGGGAGGAGGGTTCAGGATGGGGAACACATGTATACCTGTGGCGGATTCATTTTGATATTTGGCAAAACTAATACAGTTATGTAAAGTTTAAAAATAAAATAAAATTAAAAAAAAAAAAAAAAAAAGACATACCTAACAGAAAGCAGAGTTTCAGAGAATAGCAAGGAGAGATAAGAAGGCCTTCTTACATAAACAATGCAAAGAAATAGAGGAAAAGAATAGAATGGGAAAGACTAGAGGTCTCCAAGGAAATTGGAGCTATCAAGGGAACATTTCATGCAAGGATGATCATAATAAAGGATAGAAACAATAAGGAACAAACAGAAGAAAAAGAGATTAAGAAGACCCAGCAAGACTATAGATAAGAACTAAACAAAAAATGGTGTTAATAACCTGGATAACTGTGGTGGTGTGATCATTTGCCTAAACCTGACAACCTGGAGTGGGAAGTTAAGTGGGCCTAAGGAAGCATTACTATGTTCGAAGCTAATGGAAGTGATAGAAATCCAGCTGAGCTATTTAAAATCCTAAAAGTTGATGCTTATGAAGTGCTATAATCAATATGCCAGCAAATTTGGGAAACTCAACAGTAGCCACAGGACTGGAAAATGTCAGTTTTCATTCCAATCCCAAAGAAGGGCAATGCCAAAGAATGCTCAAACTACCATACAGTTGTAGTCATCTCACACGCTAGTAAGGTTATGCAAAAAATCCTTCATGCTGGGCTTCAACAGTACATGAATTGAGAACTTCCAGATGTACAAGCTGGGTTTAGAAAAGGCAGAAGAACCAGTGAACAAACTGCCAACATCCACGGGATCATAGAGAAAGTAAGGGGATTCCAGAAATTACTTTTGCTTTATTGACTCTGCTAAAGCATTTGACTGTGTGGATCACAACAAACTGTGGAAAATTCTTCAAAAGATGGGAATACCAGACCACCCTAACTATCTTTTGAGAAACGTGTATGCAAGTCAAAGAGCAACAGTTAAAACCGGCCATGGAAAAACTGACTGCTTCAAAATTGGGAAAGGAGTATAACAGGCTCCTGAATATTGTCACCCTGCTTATATCACTTCTATGCAGAGTACATCATGCAAAATACTGGGCTGGATAAATTGCAAGCTGGGATCAAGATTGCCTGGAGATATATCAAGGACCTCACATATGCAAATAATACCACTCTAATTACAAAAAAGCAAAGAGGAACTAAGGAGCCTGTTGATGACGGTAAAAGTGGAGAGTGAAAAAGCTCGCTTGAAACTCAACATTAAACTAAGATCATGGTATCAGGTCCCAATACTTCATGGCAAATAGAAGGGGAAAAAGAGGAAGCAGTGGCAATGATTACAAAATCATTGTAAACAGTGACTGCAGCCATTAAATTAAAAGATGCTAGCTCCTTGGACTCGGAGAAGGCAATGGCACCCCACTCCAGTACTCTTGCCTAGAAAATCCCATGGATGGTAGGCTGCAGTCCATGGGGTCGCTACTAGTCGGACATGACTGAGCGACTTCACTTTTCACTTTCACGCAATGGAGAAGGACATGGCAACCCACTCCAGTGTTCTTGCCTGGAGAATACCAGAGACAGAGGAGCCTGGTGGGCTGCCATCTATGGGGTCGCACAGAGTCAGACACGACTGAAGTGACTTAGCAGCAGCAGCTCCTTGGAAGGAAAGCTATGAAAAAACTAAACATAATTTTTAAAAGCAGAGACATCACTTTGTTGACAAAGATAAGTATAGTCAAAGCTATGGCTTTCTCAGTAGTCATGTATGGATGTGAGAAATGGATCATAAAGAAGGCTGGTCCAAGAACAAAGAACTGATGCCTTTGAATTTTGGTGAGGGAGAAGACTTTTGAGTGTCGCTTGGACTACAAGGGATCAAACCAGTCATTCCTAAAGGAAGTCAATCGTAAATATTCATTGGAAGGACTGATGTTGAAGGTCCAACACTTTGGCTACCTGATGGGAAGAGGCAACATATGGGAAAGACCCTGATGCTGGGAAAGAGAGAAAGCAACAGGAGGGGGATGTAGCAGAGGATGTGATGATTAGATAGCATCACTGACTCAATGGGCCTGAATTTGAGAAAATTCTTGGAGATAGTTTAGGACAGAGGAGCCGTCATGCTGCAGTCTACGGGGTCACAGAGTTGGACACGACTTAGTGACTGAACAAAACGATCCATCCCTCTACTACCCTGAGCTCCCCCATGACCACCACAAATGTGTTCTCTATGTCTCTCACTTTAATTTTATTTATTTTAAGACTTCCCTTTGCTATGCAGTAGGTTCTCATTAGTTATCCATTTTATAAATGGCTATATATGTATATGTCAATCCCAATCTTCTAATTTATCTCATACCCCGTTTCCCATCTTGGTATTCATATGTTTGTTCTCTACAGCTGTGTCTCTATCTATACTATTTTTCTGTATTTCACATATATGCATTGATATACAGTATTTGTTTTTCTCCGACTTACCTCAATTTGTATGACAGTCTCTAGGACAATCTACATCTCTGCTATGACACAACTTTTTCTTATTATGGATAAGTAATATTCTATTATACATGTGTACTATTTTTTCTTTATCGGTTCCTCTGTTGATGGATATTTAGGTTGCTTCTATGTCTTGGTTATTGTAAATAGTGCTGCAGTGAAATTTGGGTCCATGTATCTTCTTAAATTATGGTCTTCTCTGGGTATATGCACGAGAGAGATTGCTGGGTTATATGATATTTCTCTTTTCGTTTTTTTAAGGAACTTTGTTACTGTTCTCCACATTGGATGTACCAATTTATATTTTCACCAATAGTGTTGGAGGATTTCCCTTGTTCCACATCCTCTCCAGAACTTATTTCCTGTATATTTCCTGACTGGTGTGAGGTTATAACTCATTGTAGTTTTGATTTCCATTTCTCTAATAATTAGTGATGCTGAGTATTTTTTCATGTGTTTGTTGACCATTTGAATGTCATCTTTGGAGAAATGTCTATTTAGGTATTATACCAATTTTTGGATTGTGTTGTTTCTGTGTTTGATATTGAACTGCATGAATGGTTTGTATATTTTGGAAATTAATCCCTTGTCAGTTGCTTCATTTGCAAATATTTTCTCCCATCCTGAAGGTTGTGTTATCATCTTTTTTATGGTTACTTTGCTGTGCAAAAAATTTAAGTTTAATTAGGTCCCATTTGCTTATCTTTGTTTTTACTTTCATTAATCAAGGAGGTGGGTCAAAAAAAGATCTTGCCGCAGTTTTTGTCAAAGAGTGTTCTGTCCATATATTCCTCTAAGAGTTTTATAGTGTCCAGTCTTACATTTAGGTTTTTGATTAATTTTGATTTTATTTTTGTGTATGGTATTAGAAAGTGATCTAACGTCATTTTTTTTACACACAGCTATCTAGATTTCCCAGCATCACTTATTGAAGAGACTGCATTTTTCTCCATTGTATATTCTTGCCTCCTTTGTCATAAATTAGGTGACCCTAGACATGTGGGTTTATCTCTAGGCTTCTATCCTGTTCCAATTATTTTGTTTCCTTGTGTTTTTCTGTTACAGCACCACATTGTCTTAATTATTGTAGTTTTACAGCATATTCTGAAGTCAGGAGCTTGATTCCTCAAGCTCCATTTGTCTTACTCAAGATTACTTTGTCTATTGGGGTCTTTTGTGTTTCCATATGAATTGTAATTTCTTTTTTTCTAATTCTGTGAAAAATGCCATTGCTAGTGTGATAGGGATTATATTGAAACTGATTATATTGAAGCACTTGAATTATAGTCATTTTCACAAAATTTATTCTTCTAATGCAAGAACATGATATACTCTTCCACCTGTTTCTGTCATATTTGATTTCTTTCATCAACATCTTATAGTTTTCCTTGTACAATATTTTGCCTCCATAGGTAGCTTTATTCTCAGACATTGCATTCTTTCTGTTGTGATGATAAATGGGACCATTTCTTTAATTTTTCTTTCTAATCCTTCATTGACAGTGTATAGAATGCAAGAGATTTCTGTGTATTAATTTTGTATCCTGCAACCTTACTAAATTCGTTGATCAGCTCTAATAGTTTTATGGTATTACTTTTACAGTTTTCTATGTATAGTATGTCATCTGCAGACACTTACAGTTTTACTTCTTCTTTTCCAATTTGGATTTCTTTTAGTTCTTTTTCTTTTCTGATTGTGGTAGCTAGGACTTCCTAAACTCTATTGAATATAAGTGGCAAGAGTGGACACACTTGTCTTGTTCCTGATCTTATAGGAAATTCTTTCAATTTTTCATCATTGAAATAATGTTCGCTGTGGATTTGTCAGATATGACCTTTATTGCTGAAGAAGGTTCCCTTTATGCCCACTTTATGGAGAGATTTTATCATAAATAGGTATTGCTGAATTTTGTCATTGAGATGGTTATATCATTTTTATTCTTCAGTTTGCTAATATCACATTGATTTACATATATTGAATCCTTGCATCCCTGGGATAAATCCCACTTGACATGATGTCAGATATTTTTAATGTGTTGGTGAATTTCGTTTCCTCGTATTGTGTTGAAGATTTTGCATCTGTATTCATCAGTGATATTGCTCTGTGCTTTGCTCATTGTGTTGTATCTTTGTCTGGTTTTGGTATCATGACAGTGGCCACATAGATTGAGCTTGGGAGTCTTCTCCCCTCTGCAAGTTTCTGGAATAGTTTCAGAAGTATAGGTGTTACTTCTCCTCTAAATGATTGATAGAATTTGCCTGTGAAGTCATCTTGTCCTGAACTTTTGTTTGTTGGAAGATTTTCAATCACAGTTTCAATTTCATTACTTCTACTTGGTTTGTTCATATTTTCCATTTCTTTCTGGTTTAGTCATGGATATATCTGTCTATTTCTTCCATGTTGTCCATTTTATTGGCATGCAGTTGCTTGTAGTAGTTTCTTATGATCCTTCATATTTCTGTGGTGTCAGTTGTAACTCCTCCTTTTAAATTTCTATTTTTATTGAGTCCTTTTCCTTTTTTCTTGATGGTTCTGGCTAAAAGTTTGTCAGTATTGTTTAGCTTCTCAAAGAATCAACTTTTAGTTATATTGATCTTTGCTATTGTTTTCCTTTTCTAGGTTTATTTATTTCTGATGTGATCTTTTTTATTTCTTTCCTTCTACTAAGTTTGGATTTCTGTTTTTTTTCTTCTTGCTCTAGTTGTAAAGTTAGGTTGTTTATTTAAGATTTCTTGTATCTTAAGGTAGGATTGTACTACTATAAACTTCCCTCTTAGAACTGCTTTTGCTGCATCCTATAGATTTTGAATCATTGTGTTTTCACTGTCATTTGTTTCTAGGTATTTTTTGATTTCCCCTTTTATTTCTTCAGAAAACTGTTGTTTATTTAGAAACATATTGTTTAATCTCCATATGTTTGTGTATTTATAGCTGTTTCCCTATAATTGATATCTAGTGTCAGCAGTGTGGTCAGAAAGGATGTTTGATATGATTTAAATTTTATTAAATTTACTGAGGCTTGATTTGTGATATAAGATGTGATCTATCCTGGAGAATGTTCCATATACATTTGTGAAGAAAGTATATACTGCTGCTTTCAAATGGAATGTCCTATAAATATCAATTCTAAATATCAAGTCTACCTGGTCTAATGTGTTAAGGTTGTGCTATTTTATTAATTTTCAATGTGGATGATTTATCCATTGGTGTAAGTGATATGTTAAAGTCCCCCACTATATAGTGTTACTGTTGATGTGAGAAGAGGGTATAAAAATGTAGTGCTTTTGGAGAAGGAAATGGCAACCCACTCCAGTGTTCTTGCCTGGAGAATCCCAGGGACAGAGGAGCCTGGTGGGCTGCCATCTATGGGGTAGCACAGAGTCAGACACGACTGAAGCGACGTAGCAGCAGCAGCAGCAGCATTCTGGCTGGTGTGAGGTGATATCCCTTTGTAGTTTTGATTTGCATTTCTCTAATAATTAGCAATCTGAACATCTCTTCATGTACCTCTTGGCCATCTATGTGTCTTCTTTGGAGAAATGTCTATTTAGGTCTTATCCACCTTTTTTGATTGATTTGGTTGTTTTGACACTTTTAAGCATCATAAACTGTGTGTAAACTCTGAAGACTAATGCCTTGTAGGTCACATTATTTGCAAATAATTTCCCCCAATTTGTGGTTGTCTTTTCATTTTGTTTATTGTTTCCTTTGTTATTCAAAATCTTTTGATTTTAAGTAGGCCCCATTTGTTCATTTTTGTTTTTAATTTCTATTATTCTGGGGGAGGGATTGAAAAAGATATTGCTGATTTATGTCAGAGAGTACTCTATCTGCTTTCCTCTATCAGTTTTATAGTGTCAATCTCACATTTAAGACTTTAATCCATTTTGAAGTTGTTTTTGTGTATGGTGTTAAATAATGACTAATTCATTTTTTTTTACATGTAACTGTCCAGTTTTCTCAGCACAATTGTTGAGACATATAGGTCTTGTTTTTGTATCAATTCAGCCAGTCTTTTCATTGGAGCATTTAATCCATTTACATTTAAGGTAATTACCAATATTCATGTTCCTATTACATTTTCTTAGTTGTTTTTGGTCTGTTTTTTAGGTCATTTTCTTCTCTGGTGTTTACTGCCTTAAGGAAGCTCCTTAAGCTTCCTTAAAGCTTCCGTAAAGCTGGTTTGATGGTGCTGAAGTCTCTAAACTTTTATTTGTCTGTAAAGCTTTTCACTTCTCTGTCAAATCTGAATGAGAGCCTCGCTGGGTAGAGTTTTGTTGTAGATTTTCCCCTTTCATCACTTTAAATATATCCTGTCACTCCTTTCTGGCCTGCAGAGTTTCTGCTGAAAAATCTGTTGAAAACATTATGGGGATTCCCTTCATGCTATTTGCTGCTTTGCCCTTGAAAGTGAAAGTGAAAGGTACTCAGTTATGTCCAACTCTTGGTGACCCTGTGGACTATAGACTGCCAGGCTCCTCTGTCCATGGAATTATCAGACAAGAATACTGGGAGTGGATAGCTCTTCCTTTCTTCAGGAGTTCTACCCAACCCAGGGATCAAACCCAGGTCTCCTGCATTGCAGGTGGATTCTTTACCCTCTGAGCCACCAAGGAAGCCCCCCAAAACTGGAGTGGGTAACTTATCCCTTCTCCAGGGGATCTTCCTGACCCAGGGATTGAATCAGGGTCTCCTGAATTGCAGACAGATTCTTTACCCACTGAGCTACCAGGGAAGCTTTGTCCTTACTGCCTCTAATATTTTTCTTTGTTTTTAATTTTTGTTCATTTAAGTAATGTGTGTCTCACCTTGTTTCTCCTTGGGCTTATCCTTATCTCTGGGTAATTATTTACTTTACCATGTTAGATAATTTTCTTTTCTTTTCTTTCTTTCTTTTTTTACTATAATCTCTTTAAATATTTTATCAGACCCCTTCTCTTTTCTCTTCTTCATCTGGGACACCTATGATTTGAATGTTGATGTGTTTAATGTTGTCCCAGAGGTCTCTGAGATTGTTGTCACTTCTTTCTATTCCTTTTTTCTTTCTTCTGCTTCTCAGCAGTTATTTCTACCAATCTATTTCCAGCTCACTTATCCAGTCTTCAGCCTGAGTTTTTCTACTACGGGTTCCTTCTTAAGTCTGTTTCATTTCAGTTATTGTGTTGTACACCACTGTTTGTTCTTTAGTTCTTCTAGGTTCTTGTTAAATAGTTCTAGTATCATTTCAATTCATGACTCCATTCTTCTTCCAAGATCTTGGATCATCTTTATTATCACTACTCTCAACTCTTTTTCAGACAGGTTGCCTATTTCCTTTTTGTTTATCTGGAATTGTAGGTTTTTACCTTGATCCTTTGACTACTACATATTTCTCTCTTGTCTCAGTGGTCTCCTTTTCATAGTCTTCAGGGTCGTAGTTCCTCTTGTTTCTACTGTCTGGTATTTGATGGGTGAAATTTGTCCAGGTGCCAGTACAGGCTTCCTGTTGGGAGGGACGGGTGCCTGCACTCTGGTGAATGGAACTGAGATTTTTATATCTGATGGGCATGCCTGTGTAAGGTGGTGTGCTGTGGGTGTCTACGAACTTAGTATGAATTTAGGCAGCTTGCTTGGTGATGCATGGGGCTGTGTTCCCTGCCTTGCTGGTTGTTTGGTGTGAGGTGTGCAGCACTGGAGCTTTGACATACCTTTCACAGACTGTCCAATGTGTCCCCCTTCAACCCCCCCAAAGGTCCCTTTCTGTCTTATCTGATTTCCCCATCATGAGGAGGCTTTTCTGAGTGTGGGAATCTCTCCTTACCATAAGGCTCTTGCCAGGGGTGTTGGTCCTTTTTATGATTTCTCTTACTTTTTTTCTTTCTTTCATCCTATCTGTTTTACAAGGGGATTTTTCTTACCCTTAAGGTGTCTGCAAATTTTCCATTAATGTTCAGCAGGTGCTGTGTGATAATGTGTTCCATTTGTACATGTATTCTGGATCCACTTGTTATGAGAAACAAATTCCATATCCTCCTATTCTGCCATCTTGACTCCTCCCTCCACATAAAGAATTTAAAGTGGCAGTCATAAAGAGGTTAGTGGAACTCAGGAGAAGAATGATGGGACATGAGAATTTCAGAAAAGAGATGGAAAATTGGAGGAAAAAAAAAGAAAACTAAACAAACAAATAAAAGATAAAGAAAAATAAAAGAAAGCTGAAGAATGCATAAGTTACCTAAAGGTCAAAGTAGTGAAAATTACTCAGAGTAGCAAAAAAAAAAAAAAAAAAAGTGTATTATTATTATTATTTAATGAGAATAATTTAAGGGGCCTCTGGGCAAACATCAAGTGTACTAACATTCCCATTATACAGGTTCCAAAATGATAAAATAGAAAAAGGTATAGAAATTAATTAAAGAAATAACGGTCGAAAACTTTCCTACCATGGGGCAGAAAACACATATCCAGCTCCAGGAAGCACAAAAATCCCAAATAAAACAAAGAGATTCACACAAAGACATATCATAATCAAAATGCCATGAATTAAAAGAGAATTTTAAAGGCACCAAGATAGAAATACTGTGTCATATACAAAGGAAACCCAGTACTGTTATTAGCTTAATTTTTCTGCAGAAGCTTTACAGGTTATAAGGGAATAGCATGATATATTAAAAGTGCTAACAACAACAAAAAACACTTTAAAATCAAGACTACTTCATTTGGTGATGCTACTATTCAGATAAAGAAGAGGTAAAACAGTTTCCTATAAATGCAAAAAACTAGGAATTTGTTACCACTAAACTAGACTAAGCAGAAAGGTTAAAGGGTCTTCTTCAAACAAAAAAGAAAAGGACATAACTAGAATTTTTTATTTAAATGAAAGAAAAATGTCACTTTTAGAAGCAAATACATTATAAAGAATCAATCAGTTAAAAAGGAAGTATAAAGGTTAAAAGACAAAGTCTTAAAACCAACTATCAGTGTAATGAGCAATTAAGGGACACACAAAGTGAAAAGATGTAAAATATGATATCAAAAACATAAACAGTGAGTGAAAGCATTAGTCTCTCAGTTGTGTCCGACTCTTTGTGACCCCATAGACTGTAGCCTACCAGGTTCCTCTGTCCATAGTGTTCTCCAAGAAAGAATACTGGATTGATAGCCATTCCATTCTCCAGGGGATCTTCTCAACCCAGGGATCAAACGTGGGTGTCCCGCATTGCAGGCAGATGGTTTACCATCTGAGCCACTAGGGAATCTCATAAAATGTGAGATGAGGGTATAAAAATGTAGTGCTTTTGGAGAAGGAAATGGCAACCCACTCCAGTGTTCTTGCCTGGAGAATCCCAGGGACAGGGGAGCCTGATGGGCTGCCGTCTATGAGGTCGCACAGAGTCAGACACGACTGAAGCGACTTAGCAGCAGCAGTGACTATATAACATCCAGCTGAAGACTGGCAGGGGGGCACTCTTTCTGCCCGCTTCTGATGCTTATGTCAGAAGCTTTCCCTATCTCCTTTATACTTTAATAGGATTTTATTACACACACACACAAAATGTAGTGCTTTTAGAATGCATTAAAACTTAAGTGACTATTAGCCTAAAACCAATATATCAGTTCAGTTCAGTTCAGTGGCTCAGTCGTGTCCGACTCTTTGCGACCCCATGAATCACAGCACACCAGGCCTCCCTGTCCATCACCAACTCCTGGAGTTCAATCAGATTCACGTCCATCCGTCTTTGGTTTGCGGTTACCATGAGGTTTCTGCAAACCAAAAACCTACCATAGATGCACAGAAATTAAAGAGAAAGTTACCCAAACATAACTCTAGGGTAACTCAAACCATAATGAAAACCTCTAAAAGAAAAAATGAACAGAAAAGAACACAAAATCAGAAAATAATTTTTAAAATGGCAATAAGTACAGATCTATCAATAATTGTTTTATGATGTTCCAACTGAAGGAACAGCATGGATGAATGGATTAAAAAACCCACAGTCCATCTACAAAAATCCTACAAGAGACTCACTTTGGATCCAAAGACACACACAAATTGAAAGTTAAAAGATGGAAGAAGATATTGCATAAAATGAAAAAAAAAATGAAATAATAATATTCAGATTAGAAGCAAATAGATTTTAAAACAAAGATTGTAACAGCAAACAAAGGAAATCACATAACAATGAAGGGGGCAATTCAATAAGACAATATAACATGTGGAATATTTAGGTACCGAACATAAGAACACCTACATTTTTAAAGCAAATACTAACTAACCTGAAGGGAAAAATAACACCACACTTTTAAAAATGGACAGATCATCTAGACTGAAAATCACTGGACTTAAATTACAGTTTAGACCAGATGACTTTACCAAATGTTTAGAGAACATTCCATATGATGGGAAAAGGACAGTCTCTTCAATTAACAGTGTTAAAAAAAAAAATGGACAGCCATATGCTGTCCAGAAAAGGCATGGGCTACTACTTTATATCAAACATAAAAATCAACACAGAGTGGATTAAAGACTTAGATGTAAGACTATAAACTATAAAACTCCCAGAAGAAAACATTGGTGATAAGTTCCCTTATGTGGGTTTTGATGACTTAATTGACCCCAAAGCAAAGGTGTCAAGAAATAGTCAACTACTTGGACTATATCAAACTAAATCACTTCTTAACAGCAATAGAACCATAAAGAAAATAAAAAAGCAAACTACTAAGTGGGGGAAAAAATATTTGCAAATCTTACATCTGGTGAAAAGCTAATATCACTAAAAAATCACTAATATAAAACAAACTGTCCAATTCAAACTTGGGCAGAATAACTGAATAGACATTTTTCCAAAAAAGACACACAGATGGCCAACAGGTACATAAAAAGATGTTCAACATCATTAATTATTAGGGAAATACAAAGCAAAACCATAATGAGATAAATACTGTTTCATACCCATCTGAATGGCTATTATAAAAAAATTGAAAATAAGTGTTGGCAAGGATATGGGGAAAAGAGAAGTCTTCTGCACTGTAAGTGGGAATACTGGAAAGACTCTGATGCTGGGAAAGACTGAAGGCAAAAGAAGATGGAGGCAGAGGATGACATGGTTACATAGCATCACTGACGCAATGGACATGAATTAGAGCAAACTCCGGGACATAGTTTAGACAGAAGAGCCTGGCATGCTGCAGTACATGGGGTTGCAAAGAGTTGGACATGACTTAGTGACTGAACAACAACAATAAATTGGTATTACCATATGAAAATCAGTGTGGAGGTTTCTGAGGAAATTAGAACTATTGCAAGATCCAACAATTTCACTTCTGGGAACATATTCTATGATCAGATCAGATCAGATCAGATCAGTTGCTCAGTCGCGTCTGACTCTTTCCGACCCCATGAATCGCAGCATGCCAGGCCTCCCTGTCCATCACCAACTCCCAGAGTTCACTCAGACTCACGTCCATCAAGTCAGTGATGCCATCCAGCCATCTCATCCTCTGTCGTCCCCTTCTCCTCCTGCCCCCAATCCCTCCCAGCATCAGGGTCTTTTCCAATGGGTCAACTCTTCGCATGAGGTGGCCAAAGTACTGGAGTTTCAGCTTTAGCATCATTCCTTCCAAAGAAATCCTAGGGCTGATCTCCTTCAGAATGGATTGGTTGGATCTCCTTGCAGTCCAAGGGACTCTCAAGAGTCTTCTCCAACACCACAGTTCAAAAGCATCAATACTTCTGTGATCAGCCTTCTTCACAGTCCAACTCTCACATCCATACATGACCACAGGAAAAACCATAGCCTTGACTAGACGAACTTTTGTTGGCAAAGTAATGTCTCTGTTTTTGAATATGCTATCTAGGTTGGCCATAACTTTCCTTCCAAGGAGTAAGCGTCTTTTAATTTCATGGCTGCAATCACCATCTGTAGTGATTTTGGAGGCCAGAAAAACAAAATTTGACACTGTTTCCACATCTATTTCCCATGAAGTGGTGGGACCGGATGCCATGATCTTCGTTTTCTGAATGTTGAACTTTAAGCCAACTTTTTCACTCTCCACTTTCACTTTCATCAAGAGGCTTTTTAGTTCCTCTTCACTTTCTGCCATAAGGGTGGTGTCATCTGCATATCTGAGGTTATTGATATTTCCCCTGGCAATCTTGATTCCAGCTTGTGTTTCTTCCAGTCCAGAATTTCTCATGATGTACTCTGCATATAAGTTAAATAAACAGGGTGACAATATACAGTCTTGACGTACTCCTTTTCCTATTTGGAACCAGTCTGTTGTTCCATGTCCAGTTCTAACTGTTGCTTCCTGAGCTGCATACAAATTTCTCAAGAGGCAGATCAGGTGGTCTGGTATTCCCATCTCTTTCAGAATTTCCCACAGTTTATTGTGATCCACACAGTCAAAGGCTTTGGCATAGTCAATAAAGCAGAAATAGATGCTTTTCTGGAACTCTCTTGCTTTTTCTATGATCCAGCGGATGTTGGCAATTTGATCTCTGGTTCCTCTGCCTTTTCTAAAACCAGCTTGAACATCAGGAAGTTCACGGTTCACATATGATAACATATAACAAATGTCAATAGATAACTTATCCACTTATCCTATTATCTTGAAGAGATAGCTGTACTCTCATGTTCATTGCAGACTTGCACAATAGCCAAGATATGGAAACAATCTAAGTGTTTGTCATCACATGAGTGGGTCAGTAATACGTGATATATATAGGGCTTCTCCGATAGCTGAGTTGATAAAGAATTGCCTGCATGAAATATATGAAATACTATTCATCCTTTAAATAGGATGGAATCCTGTATTTGCAACATCGTGAATGAAGACTAAATAAAATCAGCCAGGGGAAGACACCACTATTTGGTATCACTTATATGTGAAATTGACTTAAACAAAAACAAAAGTTAAACTCATAGAAACAGAGAGTAGAAAGTGATTTCCCAGGGCTAGTGGGAAAAAGAAATAGGAAAAGGTTGAAAAGCATACATATTTTCAATTATAAAATAAATTAGGTCTGAAGATCTACTTATAGCATGCTGATCATAGCTGCTAACACTGCACTGTATATTTCAAATTTGTTAAGATAGCAAAACTTAAATGTTCTCACACAAAAAATAAGTAAATATGAAATATGTGAGGTGATAGATTTGTTAATTAATTTGCTGATGTAATCACTATATAGTTTACATTGTTTTTGTTGAGTCTCTAAGTTATGTCCTACTCTTCTGTAACCCCATGGACTGTGGCCTGCCAGTCTCCTCTGTCCATGGGATTTTCCAAGTAAGAACACTAGAGTGGGCTGTAATTTCCTCCTCGAATGGATCTTCCCAACCTAGGGAGAGTCTTTATCACTGGGCCACCATTCACAGTGTATGCATATATCAAATCATCATGTCATGTACTTTGAATATTTTATAACTTTATCAATTATATCTCAATAAAGTTGAAAAAATTAAATTACTAACACCTTATTAGTCTACAGAAATATAAAAAAAAATAAGCTTAACATAATATGGTAAAAATCTATGACAAGACTATTTTAATCTTTCATGAATCAAATTATAATATTATACACTTTAAGTATGGCATCAATGCATTGTAAGATAAAGATATATTTGTTTAAAAATAAATTATTTTCCTTACATATAACAAGTATATATTTTTTCAGTTTTGCCTTCCTTTTTCCATTTGATTGCAAAGATTTTATTTTGCTTAAACATGAAACCATTCAACAATATTCATCAGATATTTACTACGTGTCTGTCACTGCACTATGTGTTAGTGCCAATTAGATAATTGAGGCATGCTTCAGCATCTGATATTTAGAACTGGACAGTCTGAGAGTTAAGAATTATAATAACTGGCTTAAAAATTAAATTTTAACTTGAAGCCAAAAGTAATCAAACTCTCAGATTCGATTAAAGGAAAGGCCCATTCTGGTTAATGTGATTTTTATTAATTAAGAACTCATTAAGGAGTAACTAGATGAAATCCTACACCATAACTTTCCAAATTAATTTAAATCTCTAATCACATTCTGTTCCTACCACTTGGGGCAAATACCAGGTTCTGATTTGCATCCACCTGTATTTTGACATTTCATGTCCCATTAGTCATTCTGCTACTTTCTTTCCAAATGCTACTATGCCTAGCTAAAATATACTACAATTTTATTTGTATATTTAGTTGTGAGTTTGGTGTGTGCAATGCAAAATTACTTGAAGCTAACATTTATACAAGACTATTTTAACCTGCAAAGAAAAAAAAAATCATCCATTTGCTTTAATCAATAATGTTTATCTGCAAGGTATTTGTTATAGGACTCAATAATCTAGAATCAGTAACTGTTGAATTATTATAGGAACTTCATCATACACAACATGGGTCCAGGTAGGATGTTGCTTGAAGGTAGTGGTTATTTCTATTACCCATTCCATTGAGAAAGGGTTTAACTTGGGATAGAAAATAAAAACCAGTGAGGTAGATCTTAAACTGGTGCAGATGTGGAAGAGAATCAGGGGTTGAGAGGATGAAGAAGGAGTATTCAATGTTAGCTGCACAATGGACTCACTTGGGAAGCTTTAAAAAAAGTTACTGTTACATGGGCCTCACCCTCCTGATATTATTTAATTTGTCTTGAGTGCTGGTTGGCTGAGATTTTTAAAAGTGGTTCCAATGTGCAGCCAGAGGTAAAAACCATTTAATGATTCCAGGCAGTGGCCACAGCATGGGAAAGACCAAGGATGGAAGGACATGTTTAGACACCTAAAAATATTGCAGCTTGGGTCCAAGAAGACAGGAGGTAGTGGTCTGGAAAATGGAGGAAGAGGGCCCTTGCAGCAGGGGCAGAAGTGCGGCTGGGCAGACTGGGGTCCAGAAAGAAGAGGCAGGACCTGCAGGTGAGCTGGAAGGGGCGTTTCTGTTGAACAGACAGACATCTCATGATTACCTGGTGTCAGGTTAATCCTGAACCAATTCCAGTCAGTTAGTATTAACTTTCTGTAGGTTATAATATACCACTACCCACTATAAGGACTTCCCTCATATCTCAGTTGGTAAAGAATCTGCCTGCAATGCAGGAGACCCTGGTTTGATCCCTGGGTCGGGAAGATACCCTGGAGAAGGGATAGGCTACCCACTCCAGTATTCTTGGGCTTCTCATGTGGCTCATCTGGTAAAGAATCTGCCTGTAATGCAGGAGACCTGGGTTCGATGCCTGGGTTGGGAAGATCCCCTGGAGAAGGGAAATGCTACCCACTCCAGTGTTCTGGCCTGGAGAATTCCATGGACTGTATAGTCCATGGGGTCGCAAAGAGTTGGAGGGACACGACTGAGTGATTTCACTTTCACCCACAATAAAATAGTTTGCAAACCATTTAAAAGGTAAATTATATCTAACTGGAGATGGTATCTAATAATGAATTGAGATTTATGAAATTTTCATTGAAATGTCTTGCCATTTCAGTATGGTAACAAATAGGCCTTGCAAAGATAAAACAATGTAGTTTGGATATGCAATGACACATGTCCAAAAAGCAAAGAATCCAGTAAGTTGTACATCTTAACTGAGGAATAATAAAAATAAGTGGGTAGAATTTTTAATGGGCAATTGTAATGTCAATCAGCTGTTACATTTGTTTTCACAAGGTAAACAAATCTATAATAAAATTCTTTATTGTTTATCTTGATATTCATAGCTTAGATGAGGGGAGTATATGTGGCCAGAAAGAAGAGACTGGGAAGAACATACGATTAGCTGGACAAAGCTTTACAGCTGATTATAGTATCAATAAAATAAACATGAAATGTCAAATAAATAAAAAGTCCCACAGGCATAGCACCAGATATCTGGGAAAAAGACATTAATATAGTGAAATACATGGCTAAGTCAAGTGAATTATCATAAATGTTACTGTTTAAATGGCAATAAGAAGATATCTTTATCTTGAGGAGAAATGCTTACAAATAGTGAAAATTTCTTGGTTGTTTAACCAGCATGTTTCCCAATGTCCAGCTTCGTCTAAGTACTGAGAATTATCTTCTATTAGCTTTCTTTATCCCACATTTCTTGAGTGCTTCAGACGAAACTGACATGACCCAAGTACAAGAGGTGGGCCTAGCTTTACTGAAGGCCAATAAGGATTATGCTATCCAGTCCTCCATGGAATTTGATTTAGAAAAAGTGGTTGGAGTCCATCTATCTATCTATCTATCTATCTATATATACCATTGGTTCTTGTCCTCATAAATTTGTTCAGGGGAAGCCACATAATCTCTATGTAAGGAAATTGTGCTAAAGATTCCATGTTATGAAGTGCCATTAAATTTCTTTAAACACTATACCAGAGACAGTCTTGCTCCCTGTATGGATGTGTAGCTTAAAATTGCTGTAGCCATTTTGAAAACCTGTGGAAATTTGTGTGTGGAGGAAGTCTGAAACCCAGTAGAACTTTGTGGGTTCATCCTGGGAACAAACCCCTCCAGTCCTCATACTTCCTGTTTGACTTTCCCCAGCTGCAAAGAGTAGACTAAAATAGTTAATGATTAGAGAAGTGAGGAAAAGACAAAACAAAGGAAAAGCATTAGAGTAAGAAAAATGATAAAAGCTTAAACAAAAGTTCCACAATAAAACAGAATCATAGAACTCCTAGCTCCTCCTCAATGGATATACATAATAATCTGACCCAATTTTTGAGTTGTTCTGTAGAAGTTAAGACACCTATCCCGTGGAGAATGTTGAGTATATGCTAACCACAAGAACATAGACTGCACACTGGATGGAACTAGAAGTTGATGATTAAGATTCCCAAAACATCACCCTGTTACAACACCATCAACCAATCAGAAGAAAGTTTTGGGTTACACTCTGTAACCCTTACCTCAAATGTTGCCTTTAAAAAATCCTTCCCTGAAAACCAAGAGGGAGTTTGGGTCTTTTGCATATGAGCTGCCCATTCTCCTTACTGCTGCTGCAGCTAAGTCGCTTCAGTCATGTCCGACTCTGTGTGACCCCATAGATGGCTTCCTACCAGGCTCCTCTGTCCCTGGGATTCTCCAGGCAAGAATAGTGGAGTGGGTTGCCATTTCCTTCTCCAATGCATGAAAGTGAAGAGTGAAAGTGAAGTCGCTCAGTCGTGTCCGACTCTTAGGGACCTCATGGATTGCAGCCTACCAGGCTCCTCTGTCCATGGGATTTTCCAGGCAAAATTACTGGAGTGGGGTGCCCTTGCCTTCTCCAATTCTCCTTACTGGTGCCCAGCAAATAAATGCTGTACTTTCCTTCTCTCCTATTCAGTGTCACAGACTGACTTGGCCGCATGTTGGGCAAGCTGATCCATGTTCAGTTTGGTAATAAACTGACCTTATAAGAATGTACAGCAGAGATTCCCCTGACATTCTTGTGAAAGTAAAAGCTGCTCAATCTTGACCAACTCTTCACAACTCCAAGAACACTAGCCTGCCAGGTTCTCTGTCCATGCAATTCTCCAGGCAAGAATACTGGAGTAGGTAGTAGCCGTTCCCTTCTCCAGGGGATGTGTCCAGCCCAAGAATCAAGTCCAGGTCTCCTGCATTGCAGGAGGATTCTTTATGGTCTGAGCCACCAGGGAAGCCCAAGAATACTGCAGTTGGTAGCCTTTTCCTTCTCCAGGGGATCTTCCCAACCCAGTAATTGAATTGTGGTCTCCTGCATTGCACATGGATTCTTTACCAGCTGAGTTGCCAGGGAAGCCCCCTAACATTCCTCCTGAGCTAAACTTTTAAAACATGGACCTTCCAGGCATATGCGTTGATAGGTCTTCTTTATTGTCTAAGTTATTTTTAATTGGTTTGTCTGACACTTTAAATAACAACCAAAAACAGACTAAAAATTGTTTCAGGGAAAAGCAAATCTGACTCCCTGTTGGATCTATTTATTTGACTTGTTTTTTTTGTTGTTATAATCATACATAATGGCCTGCTTCAAAGAATCCTGCCTTTCTGCCTTTTAAACTAAAGTGCCTTTGTTCAGAATCCTGTCCACCTGTAGCTGGCAGGAGAAGGAAGAAATTAACACATCCCATGCTTGAGGCTTACCAATCTAGGAAATAGTTGCAAGATTAATGACCTTATTACTTTGTTTCCTTACCTCCCCCATCTTTAATCTATAAAAGAACCTGGCATCCAGATCCTGATAAGATGGTTATTTTGAGACATTAGTCTGCCATCTTCTTGGTCAGCCAGCTTTCTGAATTAGGTCTTGTCCCTTGCCTCAACTCCTCAACTCCAAATCACTGGCCTGTCACAAAGCAAGCAGAGTGAACTTGGACTTGGTAACAAAATGACACCTAGGCAATCTAAGGAAAAGCAGTAGAGTTCATGGCTATGACTTCCTACTTCCAAATTCTCTCACTCTACTATGTCTGCCTTATAGATTTATTTTCTGGACAATCCTACCATAACTCAATTTCTCAACAAATTGAGTTTCTGATGTATTTTCCTCTTTTGCTAACACACCACCATAGAGTTGTTATTTTATGAATAAAACATAACACCTATCATTTCTTCTCAGTTCAAGTCCTTAGTCCACAGTTATAGGCATGTCCTGATCCAAGCCAGGCAATGCCACTTTTGGAGAGGCTTTTATTTTTTCAAAATTTGTTATTCTTCTTTTCATGAAGTTTAATTTGAAAATAATCCTTAGGTGCTCAACAAGAAGAAATTTCTTATTTGCAAAGTAATAAACATTTTGAGAGTTGCAATATTTTACTCTTTCAACCAATACACTGATTTTTGATACTTTTTAAAGCAAATATGAAGAGTAAATCAAGATTATAATAAGGCTGAATTAGGTTTCTTTGGGCTTCCTTAGTAGCTCAGATGGTAAAGAATCTGCCTGCAATGCAGGAAACCCCGGTTCAAATTCTGGGATGGGAAGATACCCTGCAGAAGGAATAGGCTACCCAATCCTGTTTTCTAGGGCTTCCATAGTGGCTCAGTTGGTAAAGAATCCAACTACAATGCAGGAAACCTGTGTTCTTTCCTTAAGATACTATAATAGTGCAATGAGTACCTGTTGGATGCAGAGATCTGTCATGGGGTATGGAAATAAAGAAGTTTTTATACTACTTTCAAAACTTGGACACAGTTCTTGTGAACTTCATGAAACAGTTTTATCAGTTTAAATTTCATTGTTATATATCCGCATTTTTCTGTTGTCCTGAGCTTCTTGGTTGGGGGTGAAACTCACTGAAGTGTATTCTCAGTTTGCAATCAAATAAAAATCAGATTTAAAAAAGCATATTGGCAAATTCCAGAGTGTTTTCAAAACTATCATTATGTTAAAGGAGGTACATTTGTAGTCTTACAACTTGAACCAAGTTGCCAAAATTGTTTAAAAGTGAAGGATGCCATCCAGGGATGCATTATTTACAGGAGTTGTGAAGGCATTAGAAAAACAGGCTTGAAGTGCTGCATTTGCATTAAAGCACAGTTTTACTGCCACACAAATAGTGCCTCTCTTGAAATGGAAACTGTTAATAAATCTAGCACTTTATAGCTTTCATTGTAAAAAGCTTTTTGAGGGGGAGAGGGATCATTCTGCTTTGATGGAACAGCACTATCATTGTTCAGCTACAGCAAATGGAAGAATGACTAGGGAATCATCAATGCACTAGTAATGTTTCAGATGGATGTGTTTTATCGCCCATGGAACTTGGATGAAACCCTCCTGGTCTTTTTAATACTCTTTCTTGGAAGCTGAACTTCAAAATTTCCCTTTCATGTGAAAAGAATTTAAAGAGACTTCAGAGTCTGGGTGCATCAGCCATGGCAGTGTGGTACCCAGCAGTCTTGACATCTGCACAGGCCTTCTGTGTCTCTGGTAGTTTCCCTGCCACTGTTGGAAACATGTCATTACTGTCAGATGATCTTCCATGTGGAAAAGCCTAGAGTAAAGCAGCTTCTGCCTTGTTAAGACAAGTGTTTCCAACTACTATACAGTAAAAATTAGTTACCATGGAAATTTACAAGACTATTTGAAGCAAATTATAGACCCTCCTGCCCAGTAAAATAGAAATATAATTTCTAGAAATATTTAGTTTCAATATAAGAAATCTTTTCAAACTAAGCATATGAGAATTCAGTAAGTACCAACTGTGGGAAAGTAATAATTCCCCTGAATAACTTGTTTGCTTCCTAAGGTATAATTGATCTTATACAAAATCACTCAGAAGTGAAAGCTAGCAAAAACCAACAACTTAACCTGAGATAAATGACAGTCTGTATTATAATATTCCCTTTACAGTACATAGAAAAAACAATTTCTGATATATCTTGTATTTTTCTTTTTTTCCTGTTCAGCAATAATCACAGACATATGGGACCAGACTGTCAGAAAAACAATAAAGCTAGTTACTCATCATTTCTTCAGGTCTTTTAGTTCCTGTTTCTCTGAGAGTTTTAAATATTCATATATAAAAGAGACTAATGATAAAAGTGATTACTTCATTTTTCATGAATACATTTTTTAATAAAATAACTTACAGATACTAGTGAGATATATTTTGCCAAGTTCTTCTGGTTTTTGTAAGAATGAACTTTGTGTTACTGAATCCTGTCAGCAGCTAAGACCCTGCCAAAAAAAGAAAACATTAAAAAATAGTGAGAGACCAGGACGGTGGAGGAGTAGGTGGACATGGAGTACATTTCTCTCCACAGATACATCGGGAATACACCTTCAGACACAGAAGTGCAGGGAGAACTCCAGCTGAGAGCTGACAGGAGTATCTGACCAGCGGAAAAAGAATATATAGAACCACAAAAAACTTGATAGGATGAAGGAACTAGGGGGAAAAACAGGACTGTTACTAGGACTGGACTTGCCCTTTGCGGCTGGGGGACCTGAAGCAGGGGCCCAATCCCCACATCAGGACAATTGTGTGGGTCAGAGGAGAAATATTTAAGGCTGAGAGTGAAACAGCTGATCTGTGTCAGCCTAAATGGAATGAGAACCAGACAGTCCTTGCTGCAGCCATACATGCCCTGGATAGGGACACAGGTCCCCTAGAAGGTACAGCAGCTGGGAGCTGGAGTTTAGGGATTGTGAAGCAATCCCTGGGTGAGGGCTGATGTTAACTATGGAGAGATGGAATGAGCGGATGTGAGGGAGGAGACTGTGGTGGGAAATGCTGGTGGAGGAAAGCCAGGCAGCCAAGGAGGCAAGGCGATACTGCTGAGTCACGCGTAGGTGGTGGAGCCATCACCATAGACTCTCTCCCGCCACAGGCCAGTGTTGGCAGCTGAACAATAGACAGGCTGGCCCATCAAACGCCTGATGCCCTGAACTACAGGAGGACCCCATCCAGGGTACTCCTTTCAGTGCCTGATGTGCCAAACAACAGAGAAGGACCCCAGGCAAGGGAGTCCTCTAAGTGTCTGAACAGGTGGAGGTACGGAAACAATGGGACAAAGACGCTTTCTGATCTCCAGCTACAAGAGACTTGAAAAAAAGACTCTGATAGGGCCATAACTCCTGCAGTGGAGGCAGTCCATGTCCGTGCACACTTGGTGCTGCCAGGGTCAAACCAAGCAGCTGCACCACCTTCACGCTCAACCTTCACTGGGACAGAGCTGTCACAGGCAAAAAAAAAAAAAAAAAAAAAAGGCTTGCATGTATGCAAACAGGGTCACTTGGGTCATATCCAACTCTGCGACCCTGTGGACAGTGGCCTGCCAGGCTTCTCTGTCAGGGAGGGGGGGTCTCCAGGCAAGAATACTGGAGCATATTGGCCAATACTGGTTACCACACCCTTCTAGAGCACTATATTTCCTGTTGCCCTAGCCGCTAACTCCCCTGAGTACCTGGTGCTGCCAGAACCCCTACAACCCAAGCAGCTGCACCACCTTCACATCTGACGCTCACAGGGGCAAACCCAAGTCCTCCAGGGCAGCCTCAGGAGCAAACCCCAGTGGGTAACCCACATTAAGAAGTAGAAATAAAACCACAACTGAAACCCAGGGCCATTGTGGCTAAGGAAGAAGACCCAAAAACTTCCCACCAGCTGTACAAGCTGCAGATTAAATCCACACGATCAACTAAGCAGACTTTCTGTCTATGGAATATATATAAGGACACTGAGAGCTCCCACCAGAAAAAAAAAAAAAAAAAACCCAAACAATGCACTATTTCTATTAGCCATGGGCATTGGAGGCAAGAATACACAGGAGTAGGACCAGATTAGAACCTCAGCTACCCCCACAGCAGGTCCAGAGATCAGCACAGTGTTGGAGTGCATCCTAGGGAGATCAGGTGGACTATGACTCCCAGTGAGGGAAAGGACTCTGACAGCAGTTGACTCAAGAAAAACATGTATTATTCTTATGCTTTGACATGTTCTATAGATTCTTTTGGATTTAGATTTTTTTTTTTTTACTGTTTTCTTTTTTTTTCCCCTCCTCCCCGCTCTACTGTAGTTGTCGATTTTATTGGCACTATGAAATCTAATTAAGCTTCTGAGCTTTTTTTTTTTTTCCTTTTCTTTTCTCAGTCACATTTTTTATTGCTGTTACAAACCCCTGCCTCTACTTTGGGCTTTTGCAGTTCTGTGGAGTTTTCCTTTATTTTTTCTTATTTTATTTATCTCTTTTTGAATTTTAATTATAAATAATCTTTAATGTAGATAAATCTTCTTTATCTACTTCTATTAATCTTTATATAACTATTTTCTTTCCTGAGGAATTCCTCTCAACATATTTGTTAGTTTTATTTTCACTGCTTTATTCCCCACTTGGCACCTTGCTTTAGTTTTGTTTTCCAGTCTGTGCTTTTAGTTAGTTTTGTTCTTAATTTGTAGATATAATTTTTGGTTTCCTTTGTTCATTGGGTCAATCTATTGTACTTTATTATTGTTGGACTGTTTTGATTTTGCTTATGGGTTATATGTATATATTTATATTCAGTCACACTTTTAATTGTTGTTATAAACCTCAGCTGCTACATTGGGCTTCTGTAGTTCTGTGGCATTTTCCTGTAATTTTACTTTTTTTTATCTTTCATCTTCCTTTTTTTTTCTCTCTTTTTTTAATTTTGAATTTTTAAAAATCAATTCTATTTTTCAACATTTATTCCTTTCTTTGCTTTTCCTAGTGTACTCTTCCCCTTGCAGTTAATCTCTAATGAATATAAATGTTTCTCTACTGCTATTTAACCTTGCATATCTATTACTTCTTTCTTTCCTCTCAACATATTTGTTGGCTCTGTTTTCATTGCTTTATCCCCCACTTGGAACTTTGCTTTAGTTTTGTTTTCCAGTTGGTGATATAGTTAGTTTTGAAGACATAATTGGTAAACATAATTTTTTATTTCCTTTGTTTGCCCGGTAAATCTACTATATTTTGTTTTTGATAAACTTTTGATTTTGCTTATGGGTATATATGTATAAGTGTTTATTCCATTATTTTAATTATTATTTGCCTGATTTCACAACAGCCATTTGCCTGGAGTTCATCTTTGGTTTCTCGTTTTGGGGTATTTGTTTTAATTTCACTTAACTCAGATGACCATTATACCTACTACTGAGGGCAGGAATCCATCAAAAGAAATGGAGTGGCCATCATGGTCAACAAAAGAGTCTGAAATGCAGTACTTGGATGCAATCTCAAAAACGACAGAATGATCTCAGTTCGTTTCCAAGGCAAGCCATTCAATATCACAGTAATTCAAGTCTATGACCCAACCAGTAGCGCTGAAGAAGCTGAAGTTGAACAGTTGTATGAAGACCTACAAGACCTTTTAGAACTAACACCCAAAAAAGATTTCCTTTTCATTATAGGGGACTGGAATGCAAAAGTAGGAAGTCAAGAAACACCTGGGGGAACAGGCAAATTTGGCCTTGGAATACGGAATGAAGCAGGGCAAAGACGAATAGAGTTCTGCCAAGAAAATGCACTGGTCATAACAAACATCCTCTTCCAACAACACAAGAGAAGACTCTGGACATGGACATCACCAGATGGTCAACACCGAAATCAGATTGATTATATTCTTTGCAGCCAAAGATGGAGAAGCTCTATACAGACAGCAAAAACAAGACCAAGCACTGACTGTGGCTCAGACCATGAACTCCTTATTGCCAAATTCAGACTTAAATTGAAGAAAGTAGGAAAACCACTAGACCATTCAGGTATGACCTATATCAAATCCCTTATGATTATACAGTGGAAATGAGAAATAGATTTAAGGGCCTAGATCTGATAGATAGAGTGCCTGATGAATTATGGATGGAGGTTTGTGAAATTGTACAGGAGACAGGGATCAAGACCATCCCCAAAGAAAAGAAATGCAAAAAAGCAAAGTGGCTGTCTGGGGAGGCCATACAAATAGCTGTGAAAAGAAGAGAAGCGAAAAGCAAAGGAGAAAAGGAAAGATATAAACATCTGAATGCAGAGTTCCAAAGAATAGCAAGAAGAGATAAGAAAGCCTTCTTGAGCGATCAATGCAAAGAAATAGAGGAAAACAACAAAATGGGAAAGACTAGCAATCTCTTCAAGAAAATCAGAGATAACAAAGGAACATTTCATGCAAAGATGGGCTCGATAAAGGACAGAAATGGTATGGACCTAACAGAAGCAGAAGATATTAGGAAGAGATGGCAAGAATACACAGAAGAACCGTACAAAAAAGATCTTTATGACCCAGATAATCACGATGGTGTGATCACTGACCTAGAGCCAGACATCCTGGAATGTGAAGTCAAGTGGGCCTTAGAAAGCATCACTACAAACAAAGCTAGTGGAGGTGAAAGTGCTGCACTAAATATGCCGCAAATTTGGACAACTCAGCAGTGGCCACAGGACTGGAAAAGGTCAGTTTTTATTCCAATCCCAAAGAAAGGCAATGCCAAAGAATGCTCAAACTACCACACAATTGCACTCATCTCACACACTAGTAAAGTAATGCTCAAAATTCTCCAAGCCAGGCTTCAGCAATATGTGAACCATGAACTTCCCGATGTTCAAGCTTGTTTTTAGAAAAGGCAGAGAACCAGAGATCAAATTGCCAACATCCGCTGGATCATGGAAAAAGCAAGAGAATTCCAGAAAAGCATCTATTTCTGCTTTATTGACTATGCCAAAGCCTTTGACTGTGTGGATCACAATAAACTGTGGAAAATTCTGAAAGAGATGGGAATACCAGACCACCTGATCTGCCTCTTGAGAAATTTGTATGCAGGTCAGGAAGCAACAGTTAGAACTGGACATGGGACAACAGACTGGTTCCAAATAGGAAAAGGAGTTCATCAAGGCTGTATATTGTCACCCTGTTTATTTAACTTATATGCAGAGTACATCATGAGAAATGCTGGGCTGGAAGAAACACAAGCTGGAATCAAGATTACCGGGAGAAATATCAATAACCTCAGATATGTAGATGACACCAACCTTACGGCAGAAAGTGAAGAGGAACTAAGAAGCCTCTTGATGATAGTGAAAGTGGAGAGTGAAAAAGTTGGCTTAAAGCTCAACATTAAGAAAACGAAGATCATGGCATCCGGTCCCATCACTTCATGAGAAATAGATGGGGAAACAGTGGAAACAGTGTCAGACTTTATTTTTCTGGGTTCCAAAATCACTGCAGATGGTGACTGCAGCCATGAAATTAAAAGACACTCCTTGGAAGGAAAGTTATGACCAACCTAGATAGCATATTGAAAAGCAGAGACATTACTTTGCCAACAAAGGTCCGTCTAGTCAAGGCTATGGTTTTTCCTGTGGTCATGTATGGATGTGAGAGTTGGACTGTGAAGAAGGCTGAGTGCTGAAGAATTGATGCTTTTGAATTGTGGTGTTGGAGAAGACTCTTGAGAGTCCCTTGGACTGCAAGGAGATCCAACCGGTCCATTCTGAAGGAGATCAGCCCTGGGATCTCTTTGGAAGGACTGATGCTAAAGCTGAAACTCCAGTACTTTGGCCACCTCATGCGAAGAGTTGACTCATTGGAAAAGACTCTGATGCTGGGAGGGATTGGGGGCAAGAGGAGAAGGGGACGACAGAGGATGAGATGGCTGGATGGCATCACTGACTCGATGGTCGTGAGTCTCAGTGAACTCCAGGAGTTGGTGATGGACAGGGAGGCCTTGTGTGCTGTGATTCATAGGGTCACAAAGAGTCGGACATGACTGAGTGACTTATCTGATCTGATCTGATCTAATGCATAACAAGCCACTTGGAGGATCTCCGTTCCTGACTAGGGATCAAACCCTGAAACTTAGGAGTGGGAGCACTGACTCCAACACACTGGACTACCAGAGAACTAACCATCAGTTCGTTCAGTCGATCAGTCGTGACTATTTGTAAACCCATGGAGTGCAGCACACCAGACCTCCCTGTCCATCACCAACTCCTGGAGTTTATGCAAATTCATATCCATTGAGTCAGTGATGACATCCAACCATTTTATTTTCTGTTATCCCCTTCTCCTGCTGCCTTCAATCTTTCGCAGCATCAAGGTCTTATCAAATGATTCAGCTCTTTGCATCAGGTGGCCGAAGTATTGGAGTTTGAGCTTCAGCAACAGTCTTTCCAAAGAATATTCAGGATTGATTTCCTTTAGGATGGATTTGTTGGATCTCCTTTCAGTCCAAGGGACTCTCAAGAGTTTTCTCCAACACTGTGGTGTCAAAAGTATCAATTCTTTGGCACTCAGCTGTTTTTTTTTTTTTTTTTTCTCTTTATAGTCCAATGCTCATATCCATACATGACTACTGGAAAAATCATAGCTTTGACTAGAAGGACCTGTGTTGGCAAAGTAATGTCTCTGCTTTTTAATATGCTGTCTAGGTTGGTCATAACTTTTCTTCCAAGGAGCAAGCGTCTTTTAATTTCATGGCTGCCATCACCATCTGCAGTGATTTTTGAGCCCCCTCACCCCCCAAAAAATAAAGACTGTCAGTGTTTCCACTGTTTTCCCATCTATTTGCCATGAAGCGATGGGGACAGATGCTCTGATCTTAGTTTTCTGAATGTTGAGTTTTAAGTCAAGTTCTTCAGTCTCCTCTTTCATTTTCATCAAGAGCCTCTTTAATTCTTCGCTTTTTGTCATGAGGGTGGTGTCATCTGAGTATCTGAGGTTAATGATATTTCTCCCAGAAATCTTGATTCCAGCTTGTGCTTTATCTAGTCCAGCATTTCTCACGATGTACTCTGCATATAAGTTAAATAAGCAGGGTGACACTATATAGCCTTGACATACTCCTTTCCCAGTTTGGAACCAGTCTGTTGTTCCATGTCCAATTCTATCTGTTGCTTCTTTGCCTGCATACAGATTTCTCAGGAGGCAGGTCAGGTGGTCTGGTATTCCCATCTCTTGAAGAATTTTCCACAGTTTGTTGTGATCCACACAGTCATAGGCTTTGGCATAGTCAGTAAAGCAGAACTAGATGTTTTTATGGAACTCTCTTGCTTTTTCAATGATCCAACAGATGGCAATTTGATTTCTGATTCCTCTGCCTTTTCTAAATCCAGCCTGAACATCTGGAACTTCATGGTTTAGATACTGTTGAAGCCTGGCTTGGAGAATTTTGACCAATACTTTTCTAGTATGTGAGATGAGTGCAATTGTGTGGTAGTTTGAGAATTCATTGGCATTATCTTTCTTTGGGATAGGAATGAAAACTGACCTTTTCCAGTCCTATGGCCACTGCTGACTTTTCCAAATTTGATGGCATATTGACTGCAGCACTTTCACAGCATCATCTTTCAGGATTTGAAATAGCTCAACTGGAATTCCATCACCTCCACTAGCTTTGTTCATAGTGATGCTTTCTAAGGCCTACTTGACTTTGCATTCCAGTATGTCTGGCTCTAGGTGAGTGATCACACAGTCATGATTATCTGGATCGTGAAGATCTTTTTTTGTATAGTTCTTCTGTGTTTTGTTGCCACCTCTTCTTAATATCTTCTGCTTCTGTTAGGACCATTCCATTTCTGTCCTTTATTGTGCCCATCCCATGAATTAACCATAGGGAGTATCAAATAGTGAGAACTCCCACAAAGGAAAGCACTTGATGGGGAACACATGTATACCTGTGGTGGATTCATTTTGATATTTGGCAAAACTAATACAATTATGTAAAGTTTAAAAAATAAAATTAAATTAAAAAAAAAAAAAAGAAAGCACTTGAATTCAAGACCCAGCATTACCCAACCACTAGAAAGATCCTTTTCAGCATGCCTCATCTAAATAACAAAACAAACAAAAATGCCAATCATCATCAGACAGGATTACCACCTCATTCAGCCTTGTGTATCAGAGAAAAAATAAAGAAACAGAAAAACTCAGCAGAGATCACAGTTTCGATCTTAGAAATCACAGAAATCCAGCCTTAGGAGGGCAGAAACCAAAAGGAAGAAAGAATTCAACCTTGAAGCCTGGGAAAAGGAGACCACAAACACAGTTAAGTTAAAAATGAAAAGGCAGAGAAATACTAAACAAATGAAGGAACAAACTAAAAACACAGAAGTCCAAATAAATGAAGAGGAAATAGGCAAACTACCAGAAAATAATTCAGAATAATGATGAATAAAAACCATGAAAAAACAGAATGGAGAAAATGCAAGAATCAACTAACAAAGCCCTAGAAGAATTGAAGAATAAACATACAGAGACAACACAATTACTGAAATTAAAAATACTTTAGAAGGTATCAATAAAAGAATATCTGAAGCAGAAAAATGAATCAGTGACCTGGAAGATAAAATGGTTTACATAACTTCTGAAGAGCAGAATAAAGTAAAAACAATTAAAATAACTAAGAATCGTTTCATAGACCTCTGGGCCAATATTAAGCACAGCAACATTTGAATTATAGCAGATCCAGAAGAAGAAGAGAAAAAGAACTGGTATGAGAAAATTTTTGAAGAGATTATAGTTGGAAATTTCTGCAACATTGAAAAGGAAATAGTTAGTGAAGTCGAAGAGGTGCAAAGCGTCCCATACAGGGTAAACTCAAGGAGAAAAATGCCAAGACACATACTAATCAAACTAATAGAGACTAAACAGAAAGAAAGAATATTAAAAGGAGACATAGGGACTGAAAGTGGGAGGATGAAAAAGTATATTTCATGCAAATGGGAAGCAAAAGAAAAGTGGAGTAGCAATCCTCATATTGGACAAAATAGACCTTAAAATAAAGATTACAAGAGAACAGGAAGGAGACTACATAATGTTTAAGGGATCAACCTAAGAGGAAGACACAACAATTATAAATATCTATGCACCCAACATAAGAGCACTTTAATACATAAGACAAACACTAACAGACATAAAAGGATATATTGACAGTAACACAATAATAGTAGGAAACTTTAATACCACACTCACACCAATGAATAGATCATCAAAACAGATAATTAATCAGGAAACACAAGTCTTAAATACTACAGTAGATGAGGTGAATTTCATTTATATCTTCAGGACATTCAATTCAAATGCAGAATACACCTTCTTCTCAAGTGCATATGGAACATTATCCAGGATAGACCACATCTTGGGTTACAAATCAAACCTCAGTGAATTTAAGAAAACTGAAATCATATCAAGCATCTTCTCTGACCACAACACTATAAGACTAGATATCAATTACAAGAAAAAACAAAACAAAACAAAACTAATAAATACAAACACATGGAGATTAAACAATACATTTCTAAATAACCAACAGGTTACTGAAAAAATCAAAAGGAAAATCAGAAAATTCCTAGAAACAAATGACAATGAAAACATGAAAAGTCAAAACCTATAAAAGTGAAAGTGAAGCCACTCAGTCGTGTCCAACTCTTTGTGACCCCAAGGACTGTCCAGGCTCCTCTGTCCATGAGATTCTCCAGGCAATGGTACTGGAGTGATTTGCCATTTCCTTCTCCAGGGGATCTTCCCAACCCAGGGATCAAGCCCAGGCTTCCCGCATTGTAGGCAGACACTTTACCATCTGAGCCAGGAAAGTGGGATGCAGCAAAAACAGTCCTAAAAGGAAAGTTTATAGCAGTACAATTTTATCTCAAGAAACAAGAAAAACACCAAATAGACAACCTAACTTTACACCTAAAACAATTGGAAAAATAAGAAAAAAACAAAACAAAACAAAACAAAACAAAAAAACAACCATAATTAGTAGAAGGAAAGAAATCATAAAGATCCAAGCAGAAATAAATGAAAAAGAAATGAAGGAAAGAATAGTAAAGATTAATAAAACTGAATTCTGGTTCTTTGAGAAGATAAACAAAATTGACAAACCTATAGCCAGGCTCATCAAGAAAAATAGAGAAAAGAATAAAATCAACAAAATTAGAAATGAAAAAGGATAGGTTACAACAGACAATGCAGAAATACATAAGGATTATAAGAGACTATTATGAACAACTATATGGCAATAAAATGGATAGCCTGGAAGAAATGGACAGATAATTACAAAAGTTCAATCTTCCAAGACTGAACTAGGAAGAAATAGAAATTATGAACAATCCAATTGCAAGTACTGAAAATTAAGCTGTGATAAAAAATCTCCCAAAAAACAAAAGCCCAGGACCAGATGACTTCACAGGAGAATTCTACCAAACATTTAGAGAAGAGATCATGCCTATCCTTCTAAAACTCTTGCAAAAAATTGCAGAGGGAGGAACATTTCCAAACTCATTCCACGAGGCTACCATCATCCTGTTACCAAAACCAGACAAAGACAACACACACACAGAAAAGAAAACTACAGGCCAATATCACTGATGAACATTGATGCAAAAACCCTCAACAAAATTTTAGCAAACAGGATTCAGCTACATATCAAAAAGTTCACACACCATGATTGAGTTGGGTTTATTCCAGTGATGCAAGGATTCTTAAATATACGCAAACCAATCAATGTGATACATCATATTAACAAATTGATAGATAAAAACTATATGATAATCTCAATAGATGCAGAAAAAGCCTTTGATAAAATTCAGCACCCATTTATGATTAAAACTCTTCAAAAAATAGGCATAGAAGGAACCTTCCTCAACATAGTAAAGGCCATATATTATAAGCCTACAGCAAACATTATTCTCAATGGTGAAAATCTGAAAGCATTCCCCCTAAGGTCAAAAACAGGACAAAGGTGTCCAGTTTCATCACTATTATTCAGCATGGTTTTAGAAGTCCTACTTAGAGCAATCAGAGAAGAAAACGAAATAAAAGGAATCCAGATGGGAAAAGAAGAAGTAAAGCTCTCACTCTTTGCAGATGACATGAAACTATATATAGAAAATCCTAAATATAGTATCAGAAAATTATTAGAGCTAATCAGTGAATTTAGCAAAGGTTTAGGATACAAAATCAATGCACAGAAATCACTTGCATTTCTATATACTAACAATGAAATATCAGAAAGAGAAATTAGCAATCAATTCCATTCACCATTGGAACAAAAAATAAAATATCTAGGAATAAACTTACCTAAGGAGACAAAAAACTGTACACAGAAAATTATAAGACACTAATGAAAGAAACCAAAGACAACAGAAACAGATGGAGAGACATTCCATGTTCCTGGGTAGGAATAATCAATATTGTGAAAATGACTATACTACAAAATACAAACTACAGATTCAATGTGATTCCTATCAAATTGCCAACGACATTCTTCACAGAACTAGAATAAAAATTTCACAATTCATATGGAAACACAAAAGACTCCACATAGTCAAAACAGTCTTCAGAAAGAAGAGTAGAGCTGGAGGAATCAAACTTTCTGACTTCAGATTATACTACAAAACCAGTCACCAAGACAGTATGGTATGGCACAAAAACATAAACAAAGACCAATGGAAGAAGACAGAAAGCCCAAAAATAAACCCATGAAGCTATGGGTACCTTGTTTTTGAAAAAGGAGTCAAGAATATACAATGGGGCAAAGACAACCTCTTCAATAAATGGTGCTGGGAAAACTGGCTAGCTGCATGTAAAAGAATGAAATTAGAACACTTCCTAACACCATACACAAAGATAAATTCAAAGTGTATTAAATACCTAAATGTAAGACCAGAAACTATAAAACTCTTAGAGGAAAACATAGGCATAACACTTGACGACATAAATCAAAGCAAGATCCTCCAAGACCCAGCTCCTAAAGTAATGGAAATAAAAACAGAAGTAAACAAGTGGGACCTGATTAAACATAAAAGCTTTTGCATAGCAAAGGAAAGTATAACTAAGGTGAAAAGACAACATTCAGAATGGGAGAAAATAATAGCAAATGAAACAACTGACAAAGTATTAATTTCCAAAATATACAAGCAGTTCATAAACCTCAATACCAGAAAAACAAACAACCCAATCAAATAATGGGAAAAAGACATAAACAGACATTTCTCCAAAGAAGACATACAGATTGCTAACAAACATAGAAAAAGATGCTCAACATCACTCATTATCAGGGAAATGCAAATCAAAACTGCAATGAGATATCATTTCATACCAGTCAGAATGGACATCATCAAAAAGTCTACAAACAATAAATGCTGTAGAGGGTGTGGAGAAAAGGGAACATTCTTGCACTGTTGGTGGGAATATAAACTGATACAGCCAATATGGAAGATGGTATGGGGATTCCTTGCAAATCGAGGAATAAAACCACCATATGACCCAGCAATCCCACTTCTAGGCATATACCCTGAGCAAACCAAAATTGAAAAACACACATGTATCCCATTCTTCACTGAAGCACAATTTACAACAGCAACCTAGATGTCCATCAACAGATGAATGGATAAAGAAGCTGTGATACATATACACAATGGAATACTACACAGCCAATAAAAAAAATGCATTTGAGTCTGTTCTAATGAGGTGAATGAACATAGAGCCTATTATACAGAGTGAAGTAAGTCAAAAAGGGAAAGATGGATATCCTATTCTAACACATATATATGTAATCTAGAAAAATGTTACTGAAACCTCGAACAGCCAAAGCAATCTTGAGAAAGAAGAATGGAACTGGAGGAATCAACCTACCTGACTTCAGGCTCTACTACAAAGCCACAGTCATCATGACAGTATGGTACTGGCACAAAGACAGAAATACAGATCAATAGAACAAAATAGAATGCCCAGAGATAAATCCATGCACCTATGGACACCTTATTTTTGACAAAGGAGGAAAGTACATACAACGGATTAAAGACAATCTCTTTAACAAGTGGTGCTGGGAAAACTGGTCAACCACTTGTAAAAGAATGAAACTAGAACACTTTTTAACACCATACACAAAAATAAACTCAAAATGGATTAAAGATCTAAACGTAAGACCAGAAACTATAAAACTCCTAGAGGAGAATATAGGCAAAACACTTTTCGACATACATCACAGCAGGATCATCTATGACCCACCTCCCAGAATACTGAAAATAAAAGCAAAAATAAACAAATGGGACCTAATTAAACTTAAAAGCTTCTGCACATCAAAGGAAACTATTAGCAATGTGAAAAGGCAGCCTTCAGAATGGGAGAAAATAATAGCAAATGAAGCAACTGACAAACAACTAATCTCGAGAATATACAAGCAACTCCTACAGCTCAACTCCAGAAAAATAAATGACCCAATCAAAAAATGGGCCAAAGAACTAAATAGACATTTCTCCAAAGAAGACATACAGATGGCTAACAAACACATGAAAAGATGCTCAACATCACTCATTATCAGAGAAATGCAAATCAAAACTGCTATGAGGTACCATTTCATGCCGTGGGTGTGACCCAAAAGTCTACAAGCAATAAATGCGGAGAAAAGGGAACCCTCTTACACTGTTGGTGGGAATGCAAACTAGTACAGCCACTATGGAGAACAGTGTGGAGATTCCTTAAAAAACTGGAAATAGAACTGCCTTATGATCCAGCAATCCCACTGCTGGGTATACACACTGAGGAAACCAGAAGGGAAAGAGACACGTGTACCCCAATGTTCATCGCAGCACTGTTTATAATAGCCAGGACATAAAAGCAACCTAGATGCCCATCAGCAGATGAATGGATGAGAAAGCTGTGGTACATATACACAATGGAGTATTACTCAGCCATTAAAAATAATACATTTGAATCAGTTCTAATGAGGTGGATGAAACTGGGGCCTATCATACAGAGTGAAGTAAGCCAGAAAGAAAAACACCAATACAGTATACTAATGCATATATATGGAATTTAGAAAGATGGTAATGACAACCCTGTATGCAAGACAGCAAAAGAGACACAGATGTATAGAACAGTCTTTTGGACTCTGTGAGAGAGGGAGAGGGTGGGATGATTTGTGAGAATGGCATTGAAACATGTATAATATCATATATGAAACAAGTCACCAGTCCAGGTTCGATGCATGATACTGGATGCTTGGGGCTGGTGCACTGGGACGACCCAGAGGAATGGTATGGGGAGGGAGGGGGGAGGAGGGTTCAGGATGGGGAACACGTATAAAACTGTGGTGGATTCATGTTGATATATGGCAAAACCAATACAATATTGTAAAGTTAAAAAATAAAATAAAATGCTACTGAAGAATTTATTTACAGGGTAGCAATGGAGAAACAGACATAGAGAACAGACTTATGGACATGGAGAGAGGGAAGGAGAGCGGGAGATGTATGAAAAGAGTAACATGGAAACTTACATTACCATGTATAAAATAGATAACCAATGGGAATTTGCTGTATGTCTCAGAAAACTCAAACAGGGGCTCTGTATCAACCTAGAGGTGTGGGGTGGAGAGGAAGATGGGAGGGAGGTTCAAAAGGGAGGGGATAAATATATTCCTATGGGTGATTCATGTCATGGTTTGACAGAAAACAACAAAATTATGTAAAGCAATTATCCTTCAATTAAAAAATAAATTAAAAAAAAAAAACAAAACTGAAGAAACCGATATTATTTTTAGACTTCCTGTCTCCCCTTGTCTCATGACCGGCATATGTTAGAGTTAATGTTAAGTCAACTGTCTATTCATAAAATTGTACATGAGATGAAAGGTGGATTTGAAGGAAAAGAGCAAATAAATGACCTAAAGCACATGCAGGTACTTGTTATCCTTAGTCTCAAAATACTTGAAAAAAAGAAGAACTCCTACAGCTGTATATTATTTCCTATCAGAGCTATGACATTTAGAATTGGTGGTGCTGAGTTACAAAAATGTGCAATGTGAAATTGTGAATTAAGTTTTCTTTGGGTCAAAATGGAGGAGTAAATACATAGCTTGAGGAACTGGTCCAAAGAGGTGGAGGAGAACACCAGTATACATGCGAGTTTGGTGGAAGGGGAAGTACATGCAATCAAGCACACATACTTTTTGCAGGTTTCTGTTAGTCATGAGGAGCAGATGTCACCATGGATTCTAGTGCTTTTCCAGATACAAGGAGACATATGAATTGGCTTCTGAAAATATCTGTCTGAACAGCTGTTCTGCACTTTTCCCTAAAGTACAGAGTGCCTCATTTCTGCTCTCCACCCTGAATTCTTATGAGGGGTTGTTGAAAATAAGCAGCTGCAGTAGCGCATGATTTAATCCTTGTAGAGGTAGATGGCAAGTGCCCATAGCAAATTTCAGTGTGTAGTTGACAGTGGCTTCCAGTCTTTATCCAACAACAAAAGTCTCTTTAATTACATTTTGCTATCCCTCTGCATACTCATTTCTCTGCCAGATTTCACTTTCAGGTAATAATTATTTTCTGTAAAAGCTAAAAGTCAAAAAAGGTTGTTTACCATCCAGTTACTTCAATGACTGTGTCTGGGCTTTCTCAGGTGGCAAGACTGCTAGCTCAAGTTTCACAAGTTCTGGGAGGAAGCTATCACCTTTCTGATCCTAGTCATTAACAAGAGGAGAAAACACGAATCATGCTTAGCCAAACACTGGACTCTCACAGCAAGGATCTATATACAGTTTCTCTGAGCATCAGAAAATTCTGAAGACAACTTTGAAATCCTTAATGCCAAATTCAAGCTTGAAGTTTCCCTTTGTATTTTGCAGAGACTAATTTCCACTCCTCCCTCAATCCCATAGGGTTATATTAAATGCGGGTGTGTGCCATCTTCACACTTCAGGTGCCCCCACTGCCCAGATGAATAGCTTAGCCCTGTGTCTGTCTGTAACTTTTCATGAAAATAATTGCTATAGTTAGTCATTATTTCTAATATGTTGTACCAGCAAAAACGTTGAGAACCACTGTCCTAAAGCTAAATAATTGAGCTCTAAGAAAAACACTAAAGACATTAGATCAGATCAGATCAGATCAGTTGCTCAGTCGTGTCCAAATCTTTTCAACCCCATGAATCGTGGCAAACCAGGCCTCCCTGTCCATCACCAACTCCCGGAGTTCACTGAGACTCACATTCATCGAATCAGTGATGCCATCCAGCCATCTCATCCTCTGTCGTCCCCTTCTCCTCTTGCCCCCAATCCCTCCCAGCATCAGAGTCTTTTCCAATGAGTCAACTCTTTGCATGAGGTGGCCAAAGTACTGGAGTTTCAGCTTTAGCATTAGTCCTTCCAAAGAAATCCCAGGGCTGATCTCCTTCAGAATGGACTGGTTGGATCTCCTTGCAGTCCAAGGGAATCTCAAGAGTCTTCTCCAACACCACAGTTCAAAAGCATCAATTCTTCAGCACTCAGCCTTCTTCACAGTCCAACTCTCACATCCATACATGACCACAGGAAAAACCATAGCCTTGACTAGACAAAACTTTGTTGGCAAAGTAATGTCTCTGCTTTTGAATATGCTATCTAGGTTGGTCATAACTTTCCTTCCAAGGAGCAAGCGTCTTTTAATTTCATGGCTGCAATCACCATCTGCAGTGATTTTGGAGCACAGAAAAATAAAGTCTGACACTGTTTCCACTGTTTCTCCATCTACTTCCCATGAAGTGATGGGACCGGATGCCATGATCTTCGTTTTCTGAATGTTGAGCTTTAAGCCAACTTTTTCACTCTCCACTTCCACTTTCATTAAGAGGCTTTTGAGTTCCTCTTCATTTTCTGCCATAGGGGTGGTGTCATCTGCATATCTGAGGTTATTGATATTTCTCCCGGCAATCTTGATTCCAGCTTGTGCTTCTTCCAGTCCAGCGTTTCTCATGATGTACTCTGCACAGAAGTTAAATAAACAGGGTGACAATATACAGCCTTTTCCTATTTGGAACCAGTCTGTTGTTCCACGTCCAGTTCTAACTGTTGCTTCCTGACCTGCATACAAATTTCTCAAGAGGCAGATCAGGTGGTCTGGTATTCCCATCTCTTTCAGAATTGTCCACAGTTTATTGTGATCCACACAGTCAAAAGCTTTGGAGTATTCAATAAAGCAGAAATAGATGTTTTTCTGGAACTCTCTTGCTTTTTCTATGATCCAGCGGATGTTGGCAATTTGATCTCTGGTTCCTCTGCCTTTTCTTAAACCAGCTTGAACATCAGGAAGTTCACAGTTCGCATATTGCTGAAGCCTGGCTTGGATAATTTTGAGCATTACTTTACTATTGTGTGAGATCTAAAGACATAGGATTCATAAATAATAGGAGCCATATGAAGGTTCTATCTGAGAAACTTGACTGTGCTCTTTTGTCCATGAAAAATGGAACCCTATATCATGTAAAAATTATGTAGAAAAGCACACTTAAAAAATACTGTGGAAGAGTAAAAAGACATCTTCTGAGTAATCTTGAGAATCAAAAATTCTTTGTCACTGTCCTACTGAAAATCTATCAAGGTATATCCATTTATTTTAGAATGAAATTCATATTTCTTAATGTGACATTAAGCTGTATAATATTGTTTTGATTATTCATGTAAATAACCCCCACTGATTTTCATTAGTTTTTTTTTTTTTTTAATTCTTCAAATCTTGGTTTAAATGACATTTCCTTTGTGAAGGTTTTTAAGACAATCCTCCTCCTACCTGATGTTCCTTATCCCAATGTTTCTATGAAATACTTTCCATATGATAGCACTTGACATGTTGATTTGAAATTTTAAAAATATTTCTGAGTAGCTTTTTAGGGGAGCTCCATACTGTTCTTCATAGTGTCTAACAAAAATAGAGGTATCATATAACCCAGAAATCCCATTTATAGGCATTTATCTAGAGAAAATAATAATTTGAAAAGATGAATGCACCCCAATGTTCACTGCAGCACTATTTACAATAAGTCAAGACATGGAAGCAACCGAAATGTCCATCAACAGAGGAATGGATAAAATTGATGTACATATATATTACTCAGCTATTAAAAGGACCGGAATAGTGCCATTTGCAGAAATGTGGACGAACCCAGAGACTGTTATACAGAGTGAAGTAAATGAAAAGGAAAAGCAAATATCATATTATACTGCTTATATATGAAATCTAGGGGAAAAAAAAGGTACAGATGAGTCTATTGGCAAAGCAGAAACAGAGTCACATATATAGAAAATAAACATGGTTAATAAGATGGGAAAGTGAAAGTGAAAGTTGCTCAGTCATGTTCAACTCTTTGCAACATCATGGACTATACAGTCCATGGAATTCTCCAAGCCAGAATACTGGAGTGGGTAGCACTTCCCTTCTCCAGGGGATCTTCTCAACCCAGGTATCAAACCCAGGTCTCCTGCATTGCAGGTGAATTATTTACCAGCTGAGCTACAAGGAAGCCCATGACTACTGGAGTGGGTGCCTATCCTTTCTCCAGAGGATCTTCCTGACCCAGAAATTAAACCAGGGTCTCCTGCATTACAGGCAGATTCTTTACCAACTGAACCTAAAGAATCTTCAAACTACCATATAATTGCACTTATTTCATGTACTAATCAGGCTATGCTTCAAGCTAGGCTTCAGAAGTATGTGAACCGACAATTTCCAGAAGCACAAGCTGGGTTTAGAAAAGGCAGAAGAACTAGAGATTGAATTGTCCAACATTAGTTGGATCATAGAGAAAGCAAACAAATTCCAAAAATGTATCTACTTCTGCTTCATTGACTATGCTAAAGCTTTTGACTGTGTGGATCACAACAAACTGTGGGATATTCTTAAAGAGATGGGAATACCAGATGACCTCACCTGTCTCCAGAGAAATCTGAATATGGGTCAAGAAGTAACAGGTAAAACCAGAAATGGAACAACTGACTGGTTCAAAATTGGAAAAGGCGGTATATTGTCATCCTGTTTATTTAACTTATATGGAGTACATATTTCGTGAAATGCCAGGCTGGAAGACTCACAAGCTGGAAGACTGTTGAAATAAACACCAACAACCTCAGATATGCAGATGTTATCACTCTAATGGCAGAAACCAAAGGGGAACTAAAGAGTCTTTTGAGGGTGAAAGAGGAGCATGAAAAAGCTGGCTTAAACTCGCTAAAAAATTAAGATCATGGCATTTGATCCTATTACTTCATGGCTAATAAAAGGGGAAAAAGTCAGAGCAGTGCAGTTTTAATTTTTTTGAGCTCCAAAGTCACTGCAGATGGTGACTGCATCCATGAAATTAAAAGATGCTTGCTCCTTGGAAGAAAGACTATGACAAACCAAGACAGTGTAGTAAAAAGCAGAGGTATCACTTTGCCAGCAAAGTCTGTACAGTCAAAGCTATGTTTTTTTTTTTCCAGTAGTCATGTACAGATATGACATGTGGACTATAAGGAAAGTTGAGCACTCAAGAACTGATGCTTTTTTAATTGTGGTACTGGAGAAGACTCTTGAGAGTACCTTGGACAGCAAGGAGGGCAAACCAGTCAATCCTAAAGGAAATCAACCCTGAATATTAATTGGATAGTACTTCCATATTCATTAAAAGGACTGTTACTGAAGCTCTAATACTTTGGTCAACTGCTATGAAAAAGCCAACTTATTGAAAAAGACACTGATGAGAAAGATTAAAGGTAAAATGAGAAGAGGGAGACAGAGAATGATATGGTTAGATGGCATCACCAACTCAATGGATATGAATTTGAGCAAACTCTGGGACATAGTAGAAGACAGGGAAGCCTGGCATGCTGCATTCCATGGGGTCACAAAAAGTCAAATATGACTTAGTGACTGAACAATAATAAATAGACCCAGATAAATAATTTTTTTAATTATCATCTTGGTCATAAGAATACTTAAATGTTTTCATAACTATGTATATATGTTTATATATATATATATAAATGTTTTCACCAGTATATATAGAGGATATATATACCGTGTATGTATGTGTGGGATATATAGAGCTCTATCCCACACATACATACACAGTCACACAGCACACAACACACACATATATATGTATGCATATATGTGTGTGAGTGTGTGTGTGTATGTGTATGTATGTGTATGCGTGCTAAGTTGCTTCATTCATATCTGACTTTGCAACCCTATGGACTGTAGCCCATGAAGCTTCTGTCCATGGGATTCTCCAGGCAAGAATACTGGAGTGAGTTGCCACATCCTCCTCCAGGGGATCTTCCCTATCCAGGCATCAAACCCATGTCTCTTATGTCTCCTGCATTACAGGTGGCATCTTTACCAGTAGTGCCACTTGGGAAGCCTATATATGCATCCACACATATATTTTTTTCTATGTTTCCATATATTTTGGGTTTAAACTCATTTTTTAGTTTATAAAACCTTTATAGTATCTAATGCTCAGAATTAGTAATATAGGGAATAGCTGGTCGTGTGTTCTCTGGGTCAGATATAACATTCAATTATTAATATCTCCTTTCATGTTATATTGATTATATTCTATTAAGCCTCAAGTGGCACTTAAACTGAAACACTAATTTGATTTGAATCTCAACTTAGAAAGCTATTGAACCAGAAATCAATTACTCACTGATAACTACTTAAATATCTTTGATTCCTCATAAACATCACTACCTAACACCCACCACAGAACTTTGTATTATTAAATTTTCAGTTAGAGATAATATTAACCAAAAGAGAGAACTTGTGAGATGATCTCATATTCACTGTAGTCATTCATGTAATTCATTAATTCACAAATAAATATTTACATACATATTAGTTGTGAGGCTTTGTTTTTGGTACTGAGGACAAAATCCAAAAACACAAGAATAAAAGATCACTTGTTTTTAAGGAGGTAACTTTTTGGTCAGGGAAGAATGGCAGAGACAAGTAGTAAAGAATAAATCGGTAAATTCTGGAGACTTCCCTGGCAACCAGTGGTTAAGAGTCTGTGTTTCACTGAAGAGGGCATGGATTCAATCCCTGATTTTGGAACTAGGACCCCACAGGCCACATGGCATGACCATTAAAAAAACGTTTGTTATCAGGTGTCATAAATACTAAAGAGAAATGTAAACAGACAGTGGAAATAAAGTGGGCTCAGTGCTATTTTATATATTTATATTATTGGATATCATGTGCAGAAGATTATATTTAAAAAATACCTTTTCTTACCAAACTATTGTCAGTGGTACTGCCTTGTTGTTATTTTATTTAAGTAATTAGTTTGTTTTATTCTTTTCCTCATTTCCCCACATTGCTTTCTCAGATAAAAGCAACTGTTCTAATAGTCTCAGTGTATATCATACTGCTTGTGTATGTTTTCATAAACTAGTTTTTATAAGATTAACTAGTTGTAGTGAATTTATAGATCTCATTTTCTTTCTCACTTCTGTTTTTATCTAGTTCTAAGCTTTTCTACACATACATCTAGTCAACTGCTTACACATTCAGCACATTATATCAGAGAATTCATTCACCATAATGTATTCATTCATTCTAGGGGTTATGTTTAGCATAAGACCTTTGGTCTGCCAGTGGTCTTTGTATAGGATGGTAAACTATATATTTAAAGTTTACACAAAATTATATTGTGATTCTATCATAGTTTTATGTACCATATATCTTCAACATTGGAATTCCATTCTAATATCATCTATTATAATGTATTCTTCAATGCTTATATTCCCTCTACAAGAGCCAAGCTGACATATGAATGGAATACATGAACATAGCCAATGATACTGACTGGGAGACAGACCAAATCAGAGTCAGACAGTTATGCCTATTAGAAAGTTCTCTTTTATCATTTGATGAATAAATCTAGTGAAAAAGTAAAAATAGAAAAGGATGACTGGCAAAGGAGTGTCAAGTAAGAGGTAATATCATGAAATAGCTTAGAAAGATAGAAATATGTTAACCCAAAAGTTCAGTTGAAATGTTTCCAGCATGGGGATAGAAGCATCTATAAAGTCCATGAGTCTGAGTATATTAGCAGAAGGGTTCCCACAAACTTTAAAGATAAAGTGTGGAAGAAAATTATGTAATGGGCAAGGCCAAAGAAGAGTTAAAATTAATTATAATTCTTCTTAGGTTTGGATACAAAATATATTACACATGGTATTTAAGCTAATGACATAGTATAAAATTCTATTTAAACTCTATGAGGAATTCACTGCCTTACATTATATGCAATCTGTGAAAGATGCAAGGTTCCCTTCTCATATGTGTTTTCAAGAGAACAAACAGAAATGATTTAACATTTAGGATATAAAGCATTCCGGTTGTCTATTAAAAAAGCAGAAATAATTTTGTGGAGTGGTTTGCTTTAGCCAGTGAGAGAAAAGAAAAATGAAGAGTGTATTCTAAAATTCAGCAAGGAACTAATCTGTGCTTCTCTGTGTCCATATTGTTTTTTCATAAGCATCAAACCAAAGACAGATAGCTTCAGGCACTCTCAAGAGAGAGAAAACATTCCTAACACTCCAGTTGCTAGTGGAGTTACTACTAATATTCTCATTTTTGTAAAGGGAGGTTGTGAGAGTAGGAATGAGGTTGTATTTCAATGTCAAGGATGGGTGTAAAGTCTAAATGATCTAAATGATGAAGATTAATTAATAAATCTATTTTAGAAAACGAGGTCTTCAATTTTTAAAATAAGTTGAGAATAAAGAAAGAAAATTAGGACTTGCTTAGAATAAATGATATAAAATAATGCAGTTGGTCCTTCATATTCATAGTTCTGCCATCTGTAAATTCAACCAAAAAATAGAAAAAAAAATCCAGAAGGTTCCAAAAAGCAAACTTGTATTTGCCAAGTGTTACAAACTATTCATATAGCATTTGTAAATGTATTCATAGCTATTTCTATAGCGTTTGGATTGTATTTGATATTATAAGCAATCTAGAGAAAATTTAAACTATACAGGAGGATGTACATGGGTTACATGCAAATACTTTCCATTTTATTATAAGAAACTGCAGTTTTGGTGTTAGTACAGGGTCCTGAGACCAGTCTTCCAGGGACATCGAAAGATGATCATACAATAAGGTTTAAAAACAAACAAACAGCAACAGCAAAAACTCTAGAGATTTAAAAAAGTATAAATTAAAAACAGCACGATTTTCTCTTAAATATAAAAAAAAATGTGTGGCTCAGATGGGCAGCAGACCACCAAACAGTGACCATAACCTATTTTTGGTGCAAGTTTGGCTTTAGGAAGTGGGTTGGAACTTCTTCTCAATCCAAATACAGAGCTGGTCATCTCCAGGTGTCGTATACAATCCACTTTTCATCGCACATCAAAATTAAATCGAGAAATGGTCCATTGTTCTTACATAATATAAGAAAAGAGACTTCAAAACAGTGATTTTAAAAAATTTTCAGTCAGTTCATGAGGCAGCCACTTAATCAAACTTTTTCACCTTTCCACTTTGCTTCAAATTCTGAATGATGGTAGAATGATTCACCTTGAGTTCTTTGGTAACTTCTGATGTAGTTGAAAGAGAATTAGCTTCGATGATGCTCTCCACTGGTCTTTGTCAACTTCTGATGGGTGGCCACTGTGCTCAGCATCTTCCAGGCTCTCTTCTCATCTCCTCTGCAAAACTTGATCCCCCACTGCACTTTATGTTTGTTAGCAGTTCCTTGGCCAAATGTGTCGTTGATGTTGCCAGTTGTCTTGGCTGATTTATGATCAATTTTGAACTCAAATAAAAATTACTCAGATTTGCTTTTTGTCTAACATAATTTCTATAGTCTAAAATACATATAAAATAAATGGCAGGTAATAAGTCATTTGCAAAAAAAAATTAAGTGAGAAATGTGCATTAAAATGATGCATAACATAATCACATTTATTTAAGAATGTATTTCAATATCAAACATCAAAGTTCAAAAATGCAAAACTGCAATTACTTTTGCACTAACCTAATAATATACTATATGCCTGTCAGGAAGCAACAGTTAGAACTGCACATGGAACAACAGACTGGTTCCGAATAGGAAAAGGAGTACATTAAGGCTATATATTGTCACCCTGCTTATGTAACTTCTATGCAGAGTACACCATGAGAAACACTGGGCTGGAAGAAGCACAAGCTGGAATCAAGATTGTTGGGAGAAATATCAATAACCTTAGATATGCAGATGACACCACCCTTATGGCAGAAAGTGAAGATGAACTAAAAAGCCTCTTGATGAAAGTGAAAGAGGAGAGTGAAAAAGTTGGTTTAAAGCTCAACATTGAGAAAGCGAAGATTATGGCATCTGGTCCCATCACTTCATGGGAAGTAGATGGGGAAACAGTGGAAACAGTGTCTGACTTTATTTTTTTGGGCTCCAAAATCACTGCAGATGGTTATTGCAGCCATGAAATTAAAAGACGGTTATGACCTACCTAGACAGCACATTAAAAAGCAGAGATATTACTTTGCCAACAAAGGTCCGTCTAGTCAAGGCTATGGTTTTTCCAGTGGTCATGTATGGTTGTGAGAGTTGGACTGTGAGCACTGAAGAATTGATGCTTTTGAACTGTGGTGCTGGAGAAGACTCTTGTGAGTCCCTTGGACTGCAAGGAGTTCCAACCAGTCCATCCTAAAGGAGACCAGTCCTGGGTGTACATTGGAAGGACTGATGCTGAGGCTGAAACTCCAATACTTTGGCCACCTCATGGGAAGAGTTGACTCATTGGAAAACACCCTGATGCTGGGAGGGATTGGGGACAGGAGGAGAAGGGGATGCCAGAGGATGAGATTCAGTGATATACATGAGTTTGGGTGAACTCCAGGAGTTGGTGATGGATAGGGAGGCCTGGCGTGCTGCTATTCATGGGGTCGCAAAGAGTCAGACATGACTGAGCGACTGAACTGAACTGAACTGAATAATATACTTAATCGTGAAAATGCCCTATATCCTGACAGAGCTTAATCCAAAACAGACCCTCACTTCATTGAGTCCTTTCTAGACCATTCAGCAAAAGCACATACTGTATATCAAGCCCATTGAAGCTCATTGTTAGTGACACCCTGTGGTTCACTGTGATGTATGATCTCCCTTGCTGCAACAAGTCAGTAAATCTAATTTTGTTCAATATTAGCTAAGTCAAGCAGAATAGACTGTCATTGTGTATTATGAGATGAGAAAAGAATTTCAATTGTTTGCAGTCTCTGATATGATATAGAAATACAGGAATTAATTACTACATTTGAAGTGTTATTTTTGAAATATTCATCAGACAAGAGGCATGATTATCAGCTCAGCACATTTCTTTCTCCTTTACACTCTCATTATAGCAGGCTGAGTAAATAAGTGACTAGGATAACTGGGGGAAACTCAAATTGCCAATACTTTCCAGTATGCTGGGAAATACTTCTTGCCATCCAGCATGGATAAAGAATTCTGATCACAACATGGGCAGATAATCCCTGAAAAAGCAAGTCAACTGTGTCTTAACAATGCCATTGTTAGATACCTTAGATAGGATGCCTGAAAAAGAAAACAAAAACTACATTTATATTTGTTTAAGCACATTTACTTTGGGATGACCTGGTCCCAGAAGGAAAAGATACATAAAATAGTTCTCACTCAACTCAAATTTTGGAGTCAAACGTCAGCTGAACTGTGGTCTTCAGATAATGTAAGCAAGAAATGCCTATACACTGTTTTAAGCTCCTGACATTTTGGGGCTGTTTATTATGACAGATGGGCTTCCCTGATGGCTCAGCAGGTAAAGAATCTGCCTGCAATACAGGAGATGCAGATTCCATCCCTGGGTTGGGAAGATCCCTGAAGGAGGAAATGGCAACCCACTCCAGGATTCTTGAACGAAAAACAAACAAACAAACAAACAAAAAATTCCATGGACAGAGGAGCCTGAGCAACTAAACACAGCTTATTATGACAGTTATCAGAAGATGAAATGTTATGTTATTCACTCACTTGTGTCTGACTTCCTGCAATCCTATGGACTGTAGCCTGCCAGGCTCCTCTGTCCATGGGATTCTCTAGGCAAGAATACTGGATTGGGTTGGCATTCCCTTCTCCAGGAGATTTTCCTAACCCAGTGATCAAACCCAGGTCTCCCACATTGCAGGCAGATTCTTTATCATCTAAGCCACCAGCATATAACTAATATACCGACTCTCTAGAATAAAAAGCTGCAAGTGGAAATTGGATCAAAATTCTCAATATACAACATCCAAATACTTTTATAATCATACAATATTTCCTTCGTGAGTCCTCCCACCTCCTTTAACTTTCTTCTGAGTCATCTGCAAATACGATTTCTTCAGTATTCATGGTATCTTCACCAGATGGATCGTTTTCATTCTAACTCAAATTTAGCCACATTGCTGGATAATTTTATGATTCATATAGAAAGTGAAAGTCAAAGTCACTCAGTTGTGTCTGACTCTTTGTGACCCCATGGACTATTCAGTCCATGGAATTCTCTAGGCCAGAATACTGCAGTGGGCAGCCTTTCCCTTCTCCAGGAGATCTTCCCAACCCAGACATGGAACCCAGGTCTCCTGCATTGCAGGCAGATTCTTTACCAGCTAAACCACAAGAGAAGCTCAATAATACTGGAGTAGGGTAGCCTATCCCTTCTCTAGTGCATCTTCCTGACCCAGGTATGGAGCCGGGGGTCTTGTGCATTGCAGGTGGATTCTTTACCAACTGAGCTATCAGGGAAATCCTATGATTCATATAGATAATCCATTTGTGGTAGATTAAATCTGGATGTATATTTTTTTTAATCTTGTCTCATTGAGACAGATCGTATTTTCACTTCTTGAATCTATGTTGACCTTCTGAATTATTATGATCAAAAGGATATGGTGGAAGCTTTTCTGCAGGAATTCGGCTATGTGTAGTTCAATAAGTCTTGCAGTGTCCAGCTTTACCAGTTTGGGACACTGCCATAAGATCAGTTTAGCTTACTGAAGGGAGAACAATATTTCCCAGACCAAGCATCACCAAGTGTCAGATATGTGAGAAATACTAACCTGTTATTGGTTTAAGCCACTAAATTTTTGGATTGCTTATTATAGAGCAATAGTTAACAAAAATGTCATCCAATAACTTTCATTTACTGTTCTTTAATAACTTCATTTTCAGTAATCTTCACTTCTCAATAAATTATCTTGGGTATAGTCTCAGCCTTGTTATCAATTAGACTATTCTCTGATAACTTCAGGTCAACAATTTCATGCCTCCTACTAAAATACACTGTTTCTCCTTTTTCTTTCACTCTTCAGTCACACGGCTTTACATTTTCTCCAGGTCTGCTGCTGCTACTGCTAAGTCGCTTCAGTCTTGTCTGACTCTGTGCGACCCCATAGACGGCAGCCTACCAGGCTCCCCTGTCCCTGAGATTCTCCAAGTAAGAACACTGGAGTGGGTTGCCATTTCCTCTCCAGGTCTAGTTTCCTTTATATCCCTCTTCTTTCCTGTGTAACCTGGAAACAATTGAGAATATAACACACACTTGTGTTGGCATCCAGCATGTTCCACAGACACTTTCCCTTCCAAGAGTTTCATCCTTCCAGAGATTTCTAGTATATTTGGTGGAACTACTATTCACCACCCAATTATGGAAATCACAAATGACTTATCTCCTTCTCTCACTATCTTTTTATCTCAATAATCAAACATGCAAATTTTATGTTAGCTCCCTCTATTTTATATACTGGGAAACTGAAAACAAGAGAGATCAAATGACTTGTGCAGAACTTCATAGATCTTCCCTAGTAGCTCAGCTAGTAAAGAATCCACCTGCAATGCAGGAGACTGCTTGCAATGCAGGAGACGTGGTTTGATCACTGGGTCGGGAAGTTCCCCTGCAAAAGGAAATGACAACCCATTCCAGTATTCTTGTCTGGGAAATCCCATGGACAGAGGATTCTGGAGGGCTACAGTCTATGAGTCACAAGAGTCAGACAGGACTTGGTGACTAAATAACTACACTCAGAGCTCACGGCCAATAAAAGTTGGTACCAAAGTTCAGATGTATTTGATGTCAATGTTTTTGCTTTAAATTTAGTCAAATGGATAGGTTGCTTGTTGTTTTTATTTTTCCTTTTAAACTTATATGGGAGGAAAAATAAACATGAAATTTGAAATAGATGTGCTAAAAAATAGCAGATCTTTTTCCAGTGTTGAAATTAGACCTTTGACTATTGGTCATTAGTCAGATAATTAGAGCTTAGAGTGTATTAAATTCTATTGTATCATTTACCAGTTAGTGAATTGTAAATGACTTCCTTTGAATAACAGTGAAATATTCTGATAAGTCCCATGATTATTGTCTGCTTATACTTTTGGGTTATATGTATGACATTTAAAATTGAATTTAAGAAATAATACATTTGTCATTGATTTTTGTCATACTTTAAAGGATATTTGCCATAATTTAGAAGAATATGTGGTAAATTTCCAGTGTTTTTTAAAGAAAAATGTATTTGTGAATTTTTAAGTATTATATTGGTGATGAAAGCATAAATTGGTATTTTTATTTCATTAAAAATACAAAATTATTAATGAAATCGCAAAACTATATATATGAATGATTTTATTTTAATGTAAATTTTAAATTTATTTATTTTAATTGGAGGTTAATTAATTTACAATATTGTATTGGTTTTGCCATACATCAACATGAATCCACCATGTATCCATGTGTTCCCTATCCTGAACCCCCCTTGCACCAATGTAATTTTTAATAATTAAGAATAATTAAAATATTAATTTTAATTAAATAAAAATGGGAAAACATGAGATGTAAGCATGAGATATGATGTACTGAAGACATCTCTTAAAGACAATCTCCTCTTATTCTCTAAGGGTGCCTCATTATTTTTCTTTATATTTCTGTTTTCAATAGTCCATCCAGTTTTATACCCTTGTCATTAGGCTTTTCTGGATTTAAAACCTCTAATTAAAATCTTAACTTTTTGCTTTTTCTTCTTTGTTTTATTTGGCATTGTCTTACTCCTCATTGCCAATATATATAAATATGTATATATATATATATTTTTTTTTTCTCAGCTTGATTATCTCCCAAACATGAAAAATCTTGATAATGCTAGTCATCCTTTACTGATAAAGGAATCTGATATGTACCTTACAGTGAAATAAATAAGAGCCAGACCTCAAGCTATCAAAGGAAACCACAGGATCTAGTGCCTACTATAAGAAGGAGCTTTTTAGAAAAAAATTTTTAACTTCCTTATGCACATTTAACCCCTGCTTTTCTGTATACCAAATCTTCACCTATATTCCTTCTCCATGGTGAGGTGGTGTAAGTCTGCAGAGAACCCTTTTCTGTTTCTAGAAACCTGGGGTCCAGGGAGAGACCTCCTGCCTCCCACCAGCTACTCTTTCAAAAAATAATTTTGATGTCCATTATATTAAGCACATAGGTGTTCCCTGGTTCATAGAGGATAAGTTCAAATTTTCCTTTACTAAACAACTCTTTAAATATTAAGATTTGATATATAGATGCATATTTTAAAATGAGGGTGAAAAATCAGTTAGGTAAGATAAATAAGTTCTGGAAATTCATGTACAGTATGGTAACTACTGTTAACAATACTGTATAATAGCACTTGAAATTTTTGAAGAGGGTAGATCTTAAGTATTCCACCATAAAAACTAAGAAACAAAAAGTTAATTTGTGAAGTGACAGATATGTTAACTAGCTTGTATGAGGTGATCATTTCAAAGTGTATACATCTATCAGGACATCAAGTTATAGTTCTGGTTCAAGATAGCAGAGTAGAAAGATGTGCACTCATCTCCTCCTGTGAGAGCACCAAAATTGTAACTAGCTATTGAATAAGCATTGAAAGGAGGATGCTGGAACCTACCAAAAAAGATACTCCATATCCAAAGACAAAGAAGAAGCTGCACTGAGGTGGTAAGAGGGGTGCAGTCAGGATAAAATAAAATCCTATACCTGCTGAGTGGGTGAGCCACAAACTGGAGAACAGTAATATCAAAGAAGTTATTTCACTGTTTAAAATGTTCTGAACCACATGTTAGGCTTCCCAGCCTGGGGATCTGACAAAGGGACTAGGAATCCCCAAGGAATCTGACCTAGAAGGTCAGCAAAGTTTGATAATAGTACTTCCACGGGACTGGGGGAAACAGAGACATTTGGAGGACACAACCAAAATTGTGCAGGCACCAAGACCAAGAGGAAAGGAGTGGCGACCCCACAGGAGACCAAACCAAAAGTACCTGCTAGTGTTGGAGGGTCTCCTGTGAAAGCAAGTGTCAGCAGGGGCTCATCACAAGGACATGGGCACTGGGAGCAACAATCCTGGAAGGATCAACTAGCTAAGCCCTCTTGGAGGTCACCATTTAGCCTACAACAGAGTCAGTAGACCCCTAGGGCTGAATCACCTCAGGCCAACCAATAGGGGGAAGCACAACTTCACCCATCAGTAGATAACTGGATTAAAGCTTTACTGAGCAAGGCCCTGCCCACCAGAGCAAGACCCAGTTTTCCCCACCACAAGTCTGTCCCATCAAGAAGCTTACAGAAGCCTCTTTGCCTCCTCTATCAGAGAGCAGAAAGAAGAAGCAAGAAGAATCACAATCCCACAGTAGCTAGAACAAAAAAATCACCCCACAGAAAGTTAATCAGGATGAAAAAACAGAGGGTTTTGTCCCAGATGAAGGGACAAGATAAAACTCCAGAAAAACAACTAAATGAAGTGGAAATAGGCAACCTTCCAGAAAAAGAATTCATAATAATGATAGTGAAGATGATCCAGGATCTCAGGAAAACAATGAACAAAATGCAAGAAATGTATACCAAAGACCTGCAAGAACTAGAGAACAAACAAACAGGAATTAATAGCAGAATAACTGAGGCAGAAGAATGGATAAATGACCTGGGGGGCAGAATGGTGGAAATCACTACCTCCAAACAGAATATTAAAAATAGATTAAAAAAAAAAAATGAAGACAACCTAAGAGACCTCTGGGACAAAACTAAACATATGAAAATGCACATTATATGGGTCCCAGAAGGATAATTAATAGAGAGAGAAGGATCTGGGAAAATATTTGAAATATTTGTTATCTAACAGCTGAAAATGTCCCTAACATGGAAAGGAAATAGTCAACCAAGTCCAGGAAGCACAGACAGTCTCAGGAAGGATAAACCCAAGGAAGAACATACCAAGACACATAGCAATCAAACTGACAAAAATTAAAGACAAAGATAAAATATTAAAAGCAACAAGGGAAAAATGACAACATACAAGGGTACTTCCATAAGGTTATCAGCTAATTTCTCAAGAGAAACTCTGCAAGCCAGATGGGAATGGCACAAAATATTTAAATCTATGAAAGGTAAGAACTTAAAAGCAAGAATACTCTATCCAGTAAGATTCTCATTCAAATTTGATGGAGAAATTACAAAACCTTTCCAGACAAGCAAAAGTTAGGAGGATTCAGTACCACCACATCAGCTTTACAACAAATGCTGAAGGAACTTCTCTAGGCAGGAACCATAATAGAAGGAAAAGACTAATAGAAAATAAACTGAAAACAATTAAGTTATGGTAATAAGGTCATGCATAATTACCTTAAATGGAAATGGAATAAATGCAAAATAATGGATTAAACCAAAAGATATAGACTGGCTGGGCAGACAAAAACATGTACATGTATGCACTTACCACAACACTCTGCTTGATCTCATATTATTGTATGTAATTATTTTATTTTACTAGGCTAATCATATTCCCATTATGGCTTGCAATTGTGTCTGGCTATTGATTGTGAAACTGATAAACATGTTTTACTATTGTGATTATGTAACTCTTACTTATTTAATATTATTGTATCTTGATTGGTCAATAGAAAAATTATAGAAATATGTATCACCAAAACTACTATTTAATAGAAAAAACCTGTAATCCCCTGTTAAAATCCAGATGCATATCAGAATTATCTTGGAATTTTTTGAAAAATACAAATGCCACATATTCCCTTTTTTCCTCCAAAGCTCCAGATATGTTTCTAATGAGCAACCATGTTTAAAAACAACCAGACTATATGATGATCTTTTACTTTTATCTAGTTTCATATTTTCTATTTCATATTCAGTGCTATTTCATCTAGTTTATATTTTCAAATTTCTCCACTCTCTTCATTTTTTTTTAATAAGGTTCTTTCCAGGCTTTTATCAAGCATAGTAGGAAAGCTTCTGTATACATAAATATATAATATCTATATATACATAGTTTACAAAACTTATGAATTTTTGCCTAAATAAAAATTATGACATTTTTATTCCACTTTTTTTTTTTAACTTAGGTTAAACAGAATGCCAGATTTCTAATTAAAAAAAAAATAGATATTCAACAAGCAACAAAGATTTACTGTAGTACAGGTAACTATAGTCAATATCTTATAATAACCAACAATGGAAAATAATTTTAAAAATAATATATGTGTATATGTATAACAATTATCTTGCTGTGCACCTGAAACACTGAAAGTCAACTATATATATAAAGCTCAATTATATATATGTATATATATAAAGCTCAAAAAATAATAATAAATAAAATGAGTCTTGGTATCTGGGGGAAAAAAGACATCAAGTTTTACACCTTAAGTATATACAATTGCTTTTTTGTCAAATATGATGCCAAAAGCTCGGCCTCTGTACATTGGGCCAAACTGAACCTTAGAGTTGCTTTATGTTTTTGTCAGGCAAATGTGGACACAGTGGGTTCCTGCCCCCCAAAATAGGAAAATACATCCTCAAGGCATAAGGGCATGCCGACCCAAAAGACACAAAGAGAAGAGAGAGAGAGAGAGCACGCATGGGAGGGAGACCCCCCCCACCAGGCCCTTTGGCTCTTCTTTTATATGTATTTTCCCTTATTTTCTAAATAAAACTGAGTCGTAACACAGAGCTGTAACACTGATTCATCTGAGAGCTGTAACGCAGGTCCATCGCTTCAAATTTTTATTGTGACAAGACAGAACTGAGGAAATTACACACTCCCTTGACAGATACATCATAGTATGGTAAGCACTACATTAGAGATAGGAACAAACAACTACTGAAAGATACTGAATACGTTTCCAAAAATTATTTTCTTATTTCTTACATTACATAATGCTATAATTATTTTATGCTATTTTCTTTTCATATGCATTCTGAATTCCTAAAATATATTTATTCAAAAATGGCTAATTACAGTTTCAGTTCAGTTCAGTTCAGTCACTCAGTCACGTCCGATTCTTTGCGACCCCATGAATTGCAGCACGCCAGGATCCCTGTTCATCACCAACTCCGGAGTTTACTCAAACTCACGTCCATCGAGTGGGTGATGCCATCCAGCCATCTCATCCTCTGTCGTCCCCTTCTCCTCCTGCCCCTAATCCCTCCCAGCCTCAGAGTCTAATTACAGTATAGATGTTTGTTAATATATATTTTTAAACATCTAAATTAAAACATACATATGACCCTGTTTAGATTGAATGTTTCAAAAGTAACTGATAAAAAGTACTTCATGAATTTGTGATGTTGGGTTTTGTAATTATAGGGGAGCAGTATTTGCCACTCTACCATGTATCTCTTTGGCATATTGTTTTAAATCAGTTGTTTTCTGAGAAACCACAGACCGTGGAAGTGTTCAGAAAACCAAGGAGGAGTTTCCCTTTTGTAAGAAATATTTGCATTTGTTAAAGAAATCTCCATTTCTAAGGGTGTCTTCCTTTTTGGTATCAGAAAGAGAAGGATGATCAAATATCTTTAAGTTTAACAATGGAAAAGACTTAAAACTGCATAACAATCTTACCCTTGTTTATTGTGCTCTTGCTGGTAAAGTAAAGTAAATGTCCCTCAGTCATGTCCGACTCTTTGCGACCCTATGGACTGTAGCCTACCATGTTCCTCCGTCCATGGGATTTTCCAGGCAAGAATACTAGAGTGGGTTCCCATTTCTTTCTCCAGGAGATCTTCCCAATCCAGGGATCGAACCCAGGTCTCCCACACTGTAGGCAGATGCTTTACTGTCTGAGCCACCAGGGAAGCCATAAATGACTATTCCTCACACTCAATATTCTCTTTTGTGTTTAGCTGAGGATGCTATTTAAGATGAAGGTTTCAGTCATTTTAGCAAATTTTTCAGTTTTCATTGGTTTCTCCCATGTGTACATGTTCTTGAACCTTTTTTGTTTTCTTTTCATTTTCTCCTATTAATATGTCTCATGCCAATTTAATTCATAGACCAACCAGAAGAACCTAGAAGGGTAGAAGAAAATTTGCCCCCCCCTTCAACATAATCTTAGATGTCAAACTGTTTAATAGAGGATTTTGTAGGTAAACATAGGCATAACCTGTATACAATATGAACCAGACGTTTTAAGTCAGAGCATCATCCCAAGCTATATAGGGAAAAAAGTACTTGAGAAATGTCCTATAGTTTAATTAAATCTTGATTTCCAGCTAAAATTTCTTTTTTTTCCCCAAATGGATCTAAAAATTGCAAGTTTTCTGGCAATCACTGAGGAATCTCCATCCAGATATGAAACTACCCCTGCTTTCCCCTCACTAAAAGGTCCTCTGTCACACCAGGCACCTGGCATATGTACTGCCTTCCTTCAGATTTTTTTAAAATATCTTTATATTTTTGTTTGTTAGTTTTTTATTGTTATTCAGTGACATATGAGTCATATTAAAAATTATTACTTTCATTCACTTTGCACTACATCTTATATGGTAACACAGACATTTGTTTCTCTAAATACGTATGTTTTGATAATATAATGATGACCTGAGGGCTATCAAAGTAGGACAACTGGGATATTTGTAAAGGGCCAACAAATGGTAAATGTGAATTTTATATAAATGTAAGATCAAAGCTAAAACATAATTTTATAATGTTTTCATTAATAGCAAGTATAAGTGTATGGGCAATGATGAGAGTTGTTCCACTGTAAAATGCATTTATCATAAGCATGTAAAGCAGAGCTTCTTTTGCCTTTTTTCCATATTAGTAGTTAATATGTATTTTTTGTTCTTTTTCTCCTTGTATGTATTACCAAGATGAACTTGGGTCCACCACTAATCTGCCATGCAGCAAAGCCAGTTTACTAACAGTAGGCTGTAGTGAAGAGAAGTACAGTGTTTATTTGCAGGGCATCCCCAGGTGGCTCATTGGTAAAGAAACCTCCTGCAATGCAGGAGATGAGTGTTTGATCCCTGGGTTGGGAAGAACCCCTGGAGCAGGAAATGGCAACTCACTCCAGGATTGTTGTCTGACAAATCCCTTTGACAGAGGAATGTGGTGGGCTACAGACCTTGGGATTGCAAAAGAGCTGGACATTGCTTAGTGACTAAACAACAACAACAAGCAAGGAGAATGGGCAGCTCATGCTCAAAGGACCCAAATTCCTTGATAGCTTTCAGTGAAGGATTCTGAAAGGCAACATTTGATGTGAGCATTGCAGCTTGTAGACTTTCTTCTGACTGGTTGATGATATAACAAGCGATGTTTTAAGAATTTAATCAATGTTCTGGTTCCAACCAGTATGGGGGTTTATTATGAGCCTGTGGTCAGCAGGTAGTCACCACCTTCCCCAAAGCAACTCAAAGATGTGTGTCAGATTGTTATATATGTCCCTAGAGGAGGAATTAGGACTCTTGCTTTATCACTGAACTAAGGTTTCCTGATTGCTTTTCCTTTGTTCTGTGTTTTCTCACTTCCCTAACTGGTGACTACTTGACTTTGCTCTTTGGACTCAGTGAAGGTCCAGAAGACTAAAGCCTGTTTCTGCAAACAAGAAACAGGAAACAAAGAGGAGCTTCTGTACCCAAGAGAGCCCCAGAAGGTGATGCTCAATTTTGCTCTACCCTTTTCTTTGACACACCTCAATCATGAAGTGGACAGGAGTAGAATAAGAAAAGAAAGTTTTGGATGAAAATGTTAATAATAAACTTAGCAGTAGAACTCGGTTTTAGGAGCACTCAGCTTCATATGCTGTCAATAACTTCCTGTGAAGTCTCTTTCTTTCTCACTGGGTTTGGCACTTCACAGCTAAACATGTACACAGAAACATGCACAGTGAAAAATGCATAGGGGGCTTTTCATACTTAGCTGTCTAAAGGAAAGAGGACAGTATAATACCTAAGGCCACAGAAATTATACTTCAATTTTTGTGATTTTTTTTCTTGATGAGAGTTTTTATATTAAAATATATAAATTAAAGCATTATTAAGGATAACTAAAAATAGCATGTAACAGAACAAAGAGATCTCAAACTGAAAACAAAATTTGGGAACAATCTGACACCTAAAGCCTTATCCCTGTACCCAGAAAAGTTTGGCTCTCTTTTCTCCTTTAATATTGGATATCAAAATAAAGGTAAAACTCCATCAATTAAATTTAAATTTTCCTCTAAAAAAATAGTCCATCTAATCCTCATCTTAATATTATTGAAATCATGTAAAAACACTGAACAATAACATCTTATTTGTATATTTCTCCAGCCTGCATATCTTACTTTTTGAGTAATAGCTCAATATATACAATATATATTTGTTGCAACTAGTATATGTATAGATGTGTATATATATATAAAATTTCAGGGAAAGCTATATAAATATATATAAAGAATATATATTTTTAGCATTTTATATAATTATGTTATATATAATTTTAAAATTTACAGTTTTTATATGAATAGTTTTCTAAAATGAATATAATTTGAGTAGAGTGACACATGCTATATTTAAAAATATTCCCCATAACTCATCCACCAGTTTTTTCTTATATATGTAAATAAATATTTATTCATGAGGTAAGGATTTTTATGCACTATAGAAAACATACCTTTCTCAAAACAAACAACAGATGGGCAAAAATAGAAACCTGAGGAGTCAGGCTCCTCCTTTCAACAGAGACCTGCAGAGCCAATTACTGTGAACCCAGCCAATGTATCCTGATGAAGGGCGGCTCCTTGCCTCTGTGACAGCTGCTGGAAATCAGCCACTAATGCCTCCAGGCCTGTTCTCCCAACACCATAGGAGAAGGGGTAAGGGAACAAACACCCACAGGCATTAGTCTTTGTTATTCTTTACAAATATTTAATTCATAATATTCCAGTCTTTTCAAAAGTTTAGCAAATCATTTCAGTTTTACCACAAGAATCTTGTGTACAAACTAGCCCTGATCAAATTTAAGCAGTTATAATGTACCAATTGCAACACAGAGCAGTGACAATATCACTTGTTTTCATCCATGCCTGATTCTAGAGGCCACCTATCCCATTTCTTTTTTTTTTTTTTTTCTTTCTCATTTCTGTACTTTAATGCCAACTCTCTCAGTCAAGGAATATGCATTAAATGTGACCATTAATAAATGTGATTTATATTTACACAAAGAAACGTAACTTCAAAGATAGTATAACTTACGACAGGATTTCAATTATAGCATATAGCAGAAATATTTGAATTTCTCCATAGCAGCAACATTTCATCTTTTGATGGTAGGTTTGCTTTTTAGAAGTAGCTGACATTTCTTCAAAGTCAAGCATGGAAAATAAGGTATGTGAATAATTTCAATAATGTTATCAAACCCAAGTTCACGTGCCCAAAGCACAGTGAGGTGAAACAAACTGAAACATCAGAGTTTGGAATAAAGGTTTATTGCAGGGCCAAGCAAGGAGAACAGATGACTCATACTCAAAAGACCCAAACTCCTGGGTGGCTTTACAAGCAAAATTTGGTGGTGGGGTGGTTGTAACTTTCCTCTGATTGGTTGATGGTGAGGTAACAGGGTAGTGATCCAGGAATCTCAGTTATCAGCCTTCAGGTTCCAACTAGTCTGGGCTTTCTTTCTCTGTGCTCAGCCTTAAGTTATCCTTTACCTGAATTTGGCCCTGAGTTCCTGTGGAATAACTCAATGATTGTTAAATACATATCTCTTGAGGAGGGGCCAGGTCCCTGTCCCATATTACACTATTGTTTATTGATTGTCTTTCCTTTGTTTCTGCATTATTTCACTCTCCTGTTCAGTAACTATTTGAATCTGCCCTTTGGAACTCAGAGAAGGTCTAGGAGCTTGAAACATTATTTCTTCAAACAAGCAACAGGAAAGGCTTCTGTACCTAGGAGCACTCTATAGGGTTCTACTTGGTTTTGTTAATACTGTGCTTAGTCACAACTGAAATGTAATGACAACATTTTTCTTGGTTACCTAAAAACTGATAATTAAATGTCATTCCATCCAACCTAAAATAGACTGAAAACAAAGCAAAAGCCTCAAACTGTGCAATGATGATATTTGTGAGAGTTAATCTAAAGATTATTGTGTAGATGAACTTGGTTCCCAATTTTTTTTTTTTTTTTTTGAGGGGGAAGGAAAGCTAAAAGTTAATTAGTTGCTCAGTCCTGTCCAACTCTTTGCAACTCCATGGACAGCAGCCTGCCAGGCTCCTCTGCCCGAAGACCCTGGTTCCATCCCTGTGTCAGGAAGATCTCCTGGAGAAGGGAATGACAACCCATTCTAGTATCCTTGCCTAGAGAATTCCATGGACAGAGGAACCTGGCGGGCTACAGTCTATGGGGTCACAAAGAGTCAGATACGACTGAGCAACTAACTGTTTCAAACTTGATTTAGGTTTATTGACTGATTATTTGTCTGTTTGTTTGAAATTTTGCTACAACTTTCGATTCCTCCAAATAATCTAAAATAAAAATGTTTTATTTTGTTGTAAATATTAAAGGCCTTTATTTGTTTGAGCAAATAGCTCAAGATCTTTGCAACTGCTCTCAGATTTTCTCTTCACCTGGTAGATTCAGGCCCCAATAGCATTCTTGGGAAAATGTAATTTGTCTATGGTTGACAAGTATGTTATCATATATGTACTCATAGCACTGTTTCTTTTTTTTTTTCACAGCACATCTCATAACGATAACTATTTATTTATAAAAGTATCTATAAAATATCTGCTTCTTCTTAGACTCTAAGTTCCAACAGGAAGAGATCTTAATTCTCTTGTTCACAGATATATATCTAGCACCTCGCATAGTTCTAGGCTCCATGCTAAGTGCTAGATACAGGTACTAGGCCATATTTCTGTTTAAATTATCGTTAAATGAAAGTTTTTTTGTTGAATGAATATGTAAATATTTACTTATTAAGTAAAATAATAAATCCCCATATATTCTAGATAATGGAAAAAGAGCATCGGTTATCATATTTTTAGAAATTTTAACTTTATTTTTTACCATTACCTAGATGTGTTTATCAGAGAAGGCAATGGCACCCCACTCCAGTACTCTTGCCTGGAAAATCCCATGGACGGAGGAGCCTGGTAGACTGCAGTCCATGGGGTCGCTAGGAGTTGGACACGACTGTGTAACTTTCAAGTAGACAACCTGAGTGACTTCACTTTCACTTTTCACTGTCATGCATTGGAGAAGGAAATGGCAACCCACTCAAGTGTTCTTGCCTGGAGAATCCCAGGGATGGGGGAGCCTGGTGGGCTGTCGTCTCTGGGGTCGCACAGAGTAAGTAGGACACGACTGAAGCAACTTAGCAGCAGCAGCAGCAGCAGCAGCAGATGTGTTTATAGAGGTAAATTTCTCAACTGTACTTTGAGATAGTCAAAACTTTACCAAAATGTCTTGAAGATATTTTAAACTTAGAACATATCCAGCAAATAAATATTAATGGAAAATAACTTATAATTATACCACAATTTGATGGAACATATCAACAAATAAATTGCCATTCTGTGAACAAAAAGCTAATATTCCTAATTGCTAATGAGAAACCAGTATAAATAAAATTCAGTATAAAATCAGGATTAGGAGCTCTTGCATCTGTGTCTAACAGACATAGACATTTTCCAAGATAAATTTAGCATTCCCCTTAGCTTGACTAAATTACACATATTTTTTTCCCATTATAGGTTCCTGACATTCCTTGTCTTATAATATATACTTTAGAAAACCTGTGATTATAAATTACTTCTTTGCCTATTTGAAATGTATATAAATCTTCTCCTAACCTCTTGTCAGCTTTATTACCCACAGTATGTCTTTTGTCAAGGACCAGGAATCATCTCTTTGAAATGTATTCATCAAGGAAGATAGCATCTTATTTCCCAGTCTCTGTGGGAGGGTAGGAGCCTAAGTTTGATGGGTACCAATTAGGAAACACAGTGACCTACCTAATCACTGAGAAAAAACTCTGCAAACTCAGAAGAAACTCAATGTGCTTAACACAGCCCATTGATCAACCTTCTCTGTAAGGCCCTCTAGTATTTTTCTGCTAGTGGCTCAGTGGTAAACAATCTGCCTGCCAATGCAAGAGATATGGGTTCAGTCCCTGTGTTGGGAAGATCCCTTGGAGAAGGAAATGGCGACCCATTCCAGTATTCTGGCAAGGTAAATCCCATGGGCAGAAGATTCTGGCAGGCTACAGTCTATAGGGTCGCAAAAATGTCAGACATGAATTAGTGACTAAACAACAACAATTTTTCTGCTGGTTCACTCAGTACCATCTTTGTGAAATCATCCTGCCTTTGCTTCAACAGAGATGAGTTCAGTTCTCCTTTACTGCAATAACCTTGAAAGCTTTCTTTTGCTGTGTAACTTTGTCCAGTGCAATTTTTGCTGTGACTATTCAAACCCCATGTGAGGAATTTAGTAACCACGGGAACTAGAACAAGTTATTTGGCACTTGAAGCACATATATTCTGATTGATAAAATGGGGATTGCATGTGTAATGTACCCAGCACTAGTATGAGAATTATACATGTAAAGTTCTCAACATAAACCTTGTGTGACATATTACAAGTACTGGCTTATTACGAATTAAATAATACCCATCATTGTCACTGTAAGATCTTGTATAATGAAATTGATTGTTTTAGTATCTGGAGATAAAACCAATATTCTCAAAATGAATTAATTATATGTAGCTATTTTTTCTTTAGGCTGAGAGTTCTGAATAGCATACTCAAGGGATTCTTGAATGACCCAATGAACACTAAGTTTTCCCAATTATTTTGAATTAACTGGAAAAAGGGAATGTGAGAACAGTAAAATGGGGGGGAAAAACACAAAGCTATTTAGTTTCCTAGGCAGCTGATTTGGACACACATTAGCACTGTGATCCCAGTTTTTTTAAGAATTGTGATCACATCAAAATTCTTTGAATCATAAGATCTTGAAAAATAAGTCCAAATGTCTACTGCAAACTGGTGTCAGAAAATATCATCAGTTTCAATTTAATATAGATATTCAGAAAATTGAATTTTAGGAACTGGGCAGTAACATAGTGCCAAGTCAATTACTTTTTATCTCAGAGTTACTACAACCGACTGAAATCATTTTCCATCTAGCTGCCTAAAATGGGTTACAGCTTAAGATGTTCATAGGTGGGTGTTCATGATCTTAACTTATTCAATGTCTTCTTTAAATTCCAATAGTAAGTATTTTTCTTCTCTTCCTTTTCCCTCTCTTTTTGACAGAATACACTTTGAAAATTTCTTAGTGGGATGATCTTAACTATTTCTTTAGAAATTGCTGATCTTACTACATTTTTCATAATGGTACACCTGTGTTACACAAACAGCAATGTGTAATCAGACTCATATTTTCAGATAAGCACTGTCTTTTTTTCCACCTGCTATTATATTTGATCACCTGTAATACTAATTTACATTCCGTAAAATGCTCCTGCTACATTGGAAAGAAACAATGGAAGAAAGCACTATGTTCTTTGATAGTATCAATTCCAAGTTCAGGACCAAACTCTGCCTTTCACATACAGAGACTATAATGCTAGGTAAAACTATAATAAAGCAGCAGAATTGGCCACCACCAAGTGTGTCTGTTTAGTATAAACATCATTTTAGGCTGGTTCATTTTTAAGGACCTATAAACACAGAAGCTCTGAAAGTCAAGTAGACAAAAGACTTTTGTAAGACATATTTATATGAATAAGAAAAATCTGTTTGTAAGGACATCTCTCCTTCTTACAAGGAAGAGGGTGATGACTCTAAATTTCTCAATACTATTTTCAATGAATAAGACTACTTAGATGTGCATAACAACCTTACCCTTGTTTATTGTACTTTTCCTGGTAACCTCTCATAATTGAATCCTCATGCTCAACATCTTTTTTGAGGCGAAGGTTTCCCGCATTTTTAGTTTTTCTGGGTCTTTCCATGTAAACATGCCATTAATTTTTTAAATTAATTTTTATTGGAGTATACTTGATTTACAATGTTATGTAATTTTCCTCTGCAATGCAAAATACATTGATTATACATATAATATACATATTCCCATTCTTTTTTAGATTATTTTCCCATATAGGTCATTACAGATTATTGAATAGAATTACCTGTGCTATACAGTAGATTTTTATTAGTTATCTATTATTAATTACACAGATTTCTTTCCCATTATAGGCTTCTATGTTCCTTTTCTTGTAATACTTACTTTAGAAAACTTGTGATTATAAATTACTCCTCTGCCTATTTGAAATGTATATAAATCTTCTCCTAACCTCTTGTCAGCTTTATTACCCAAAGTATGTCTTTTGTCTAGGACCAGGAATCATCTCTTTGAAATGTATTCATCAAGGAAGATAGCATCTTATTTCCCCGTCTCTGTGGGAGGGTAGGAGCCTGTTTGATGGGTACCAGTTAGGAAACACAGTGACCCACCTAAGCAATGAGAAAAAACTCTGCAAACTCAGAAGTAACTCAATGTGCTTTGTGCCTAACACATCCCATTGATCAACCTCCTCGCTAAGGTACTCTAGTACTTTTCTGCTGGTGGCTTAATGGTAAATAATCTGCCTGCCAATTCAGGAGATGAGGTTCAGTCCCTGTGTTGGGAAAATCCCCTGTAGAAGGAAAAGACAACCCATTCCAGTATTCTTGCCAGGCAAATCCCATGGGCCGAGGAGCCTGGCAGGCTACAGTTCATAGGGTCACAAAAGAATCAGATGTGACTTAGCAACTAAACAACAACTTTTATGCTAGCCCACTCAGTGCCATCTTTATGCAATCATCCCACCTTTGCTTCAACAGAGATGAATATGATGGTTTCAGTGTGGTTCAGTGGTAAAGAATCCACCTGCCAATACAGGAGACATGGGTTCAAGCCCTTGGTCAGGAAGATCCTCTGGAGAAGGAAATGAGAACCCACTCCAGTATTCTTGCCTAGGGAATCCCATGGACAGAGGAGTATGGTAGGCTATAGTCCATGGGGTCATAAAAGAGTCAGACACAACTTAGCAACTAAACAAGAACAATAAATATAGTAAAGTGTATATGTCAACCCCAATCCCCCATTTTATCCCTCCCTGTCACCTGTCACACTTGGTAACCATAAATTTGTTTTCAACAACTTTCATTTTTCCCTTGTTAATCTTTCATATACTGATTTAATTATTAGGTCCACTAAAGAACCTAGAGGAAAAACATTTTTCCCCTACACTTTTTTTTTTTGATTAATGCTTCTTTCTTTTTTTTTTAAATGTGTAAAACCATTTAATTTTCATGAATAATACTGGTTTTAAGTTTTCTAGTTTAGTACAGTTAATGCAGACCGTTTCCCAGCATAAGGATGAATTGTTAGAAAGTGGTATAAACTAACAGCAGCCGTATGTTGAGTGACAAGGCAGGTTCTATAAAACAGCAAAGGTTTTATACTACTTTGTTTCTTCATTGTGCTGAAAATTTCAGGTGATTAAATCCTTAAAATGTGTTTTAGAGTTGGATGATTAAATCTTGTCAGGTAATTTTAAATCTTTACAGGCATAATGACATAAAAAACATTTTAATATCTTTGATTTAATTCTTTCAAAAACAAATTATTTTTCCAATATAAATATCCACAGCTTACTATGGGTCCTATCTGTCGATATCACAATATGACAGCATTCAGACACTTGTTATATGCAAAGGCAGTGTATCTGCCATTTGTCACTAAGAAACATTCAGAAACAATTTCCCCATTTCTATTATTATGCAAAATATGTCAGAACAAGAAATTCATACTGAGAAAATTACTCCTCTGGTGAGATATTTTGACACAAAAAATCTTTCCTCGTCAAAGATGAAAAGCACCTTGTCAGTCACTTCTAATTGCTGCCTCATTTCTGTCAGTGGAGGGAGAATCAACTCCTTATGGTGACATTACAGAGGCATTTGCCAATGTGCAGAGTTGGTCTTGGCCTGTGAGCAGTGTTTGCTGAGCTCAGCCAGGTTTGAATCAATGCACAGAGATAGGGTGACCATTCATTATAACTCTTAATCTTTTTAAAAGCTGCCAAAAGGACATTTTGCCTTCTGGTTTCTGAAGGGAAAGAGACACGTGTACCCCAATGTTCATTGCAGCACTGTTTATAATAGCCAGGACATGGAAGCAACCTAGATGTCCATCAGCAGATGAATGGATAAGAAAGCTATGGTACATATACACAATGGAGTATTACTCAGCCATTAAAAAGAATACATTTGAATCAGTTCTAATGAGGTGGATGAAACTGGAGCCTATTATACAGAGTGAAGTAAGCCAGAAAGAAAAACACCAATACAGTATACTAACGCATATATATGGCATTTAGAAAGATGGTAACAATAACCCTGTGTACGAGACAGCAAAAGAGACACTGATGTATAGAACAGTCTTATGGACTCTGTGACAGAGGGAGAGGGTGGGAAGATTTGGGAGAATGGCATTGAAACATGTAAAATATTATGTATGAAACGAGATGTCAGTCCAGGTTCGATGCACGATACTGGATGCTTCGGGCTGGTGCACTGGGACGACCCAGAGGGATGGAATGGGGAGGGAGGAGGGAGGAGGGTTCAGGATTGGGAACACATGTATACCTGTGGTGGATTCATTTTGATATTTGGCAAAACTAATACAATTATGTAAAGTTTAAAAATAAAATTAAAAAAAAGTTTAAAAAAAAAAAAAGGACATTTTGTCTTTTTGCATGAATATTTGTCATGTCATCCTTGGTATCAGTGGATGCCTTCCTTCTTCAGCCTTTTCTGATATGCTTATGGTATTAAAGTGTAATAACTACCAAAACTCACATTGCAAGAATCAATTTGAAGAGCTGTAAACTTTTTAAACATTAAAATAAAACATTCCCTATCCTGCGCTTGTGATTCATATCCATGACCAAATGAATTAGGCAGGAATGAAGGCATGTGAAGGTTGAGCTGAGCAAACGTAAACTCATTAACTATGTGTGGAAAACACTTCTTTAGGAGAAGTATAATTCCAGCCATTCACTTGCAACCGATTTTCCAGGCAGATCATTATGAAACAGAGGGATAAAAAATAATCATTAGTGAGCAAACCAGAAATCATATTAAAGCTTTCAGTAACTCCTCTTTGTATTCAGATGGTTTATATGGAGGATCCATTAATAATGAAGATGGATGGGATGCTAGCACCTCAGGGCTTTCCTCTGGCAACTTTTAAGTTTATGATGGCATTGCTAAAACCTTCTGTAAAACCCTATTCCCCGGGACAACCCTGACAGAAAAGAACTTCTAAGTAAAAGCATCCACAATATATTATCAGAGGAGTAGAGGGGAATAACTGCTTATATGCCCTGACCATTCTCTCACTGTTACCTGCATTGATTGGTTTCCTGATCTAATTTATTTCAAATAAATTATGCTACATTTGATTAGCTGCTTCTAAAAAAAAAGTGTAATGTATTCATATAATAACCCTTTATTGAGGGGCTGTCACCTGTCAGATCCCACAGTAGGCACTGAAAATACTAAGACAGATTGAATTGGGAACAATCTGTGTTTTACAGGAGCTAAAGTTATTCCATATCATATCTCTTTTATTTAGAAATATCATATCAGATTTAGAGCTTGGATCATAACTAACTCTGTTAGAGTATATGAAATTAAACAAAATGGATTGGCAAGGTAATTCAGAGGATTCCCAGCATTAATACTGGACTACCTCTAAAGCTCTCTAAAATTGTTTTCTATCCTTTCAAACTGGTCACTGTGGTGGGATGGTACCATTGAAAATCTACAAAATTAGAGTCAGAATGCCTTGATGCAGGTTTGTGCTATGCCACTTTCTAAAAGTGCAAATTTAGAAAACTGTTTTACTTAATACGATGCAGGGTGTCAGATTTTTGCCACTCCAAAATGTGTCACTTTGGCATAAGGATTACTTTAGGCTGATTGGTTTTAAAAAGATAGAAGTCTCAGAAACTTTTTCTTTTTTGTGTTCAATTCTCAGTTGCTAAATTGTATCTGACTCTTTGGGACCCCATAGACTGTAGTCCAAATCCCATGGACGGATGAGCCTGGTAGGCTGCAGTCCATGGGGTCGCCAGGAGTCGGACAAGACTGAGCAACTTCACTTTGACTTTTCACTTTCATGCACTGGAGAAGGAAATGGCAACCCACTCCAGTGTTCTTGCCTGGAGAATCCCAGGGGCAGGGGAGCCTGGTGGGCTGCCATCTCTGGGGTCACACAGAGTCGGACACGACTGAAGTGACTTAGCAGCAGCAACAGCAGCAGACTATAGACCCCCAGGCTCCTCTGTCCATGGAATCTTCCGGGCAAGTATCCTAGAGCAGGTTGTCATTGCCTTCTCTAGGGGATCTTCCCAACCCAGGGATCGAACCTGGGATGTCTCTTGCATTTCTTGCACCAGCAGGTGGATTCCTTACCACTGTGCCACTTGAGAATTCCTTTCCTTTTTAAACTTCCCCTTAACTGCCTAAAAGAATTTAGAAATGAGTGTCTTTTCTGGGAAGGGAACAATCACCAGAGATAATGGCAAAGAATATGAACAATGTGTATAGTAGATTGGCGGATTTAGTAAGACCTACCTGTTCACACTGCTCTCTCTGTTTCACTGTCTTTGCATGGCATGACAAACATCTGCTTATCAAACACTTGCTTTTCCCACATTCCATTAAATCATCTTCCTTTTTCCCCTTTGTCCCACACCCCTATGCCTTTCTCCTTAGCTCTGGGTGGCATTTAAGTTGCAATTGTCTGACTCCTAGAAGGTTTCATGTTCTTAAGTGACCCTGTATGTACATAATTAAATTTGCTTTTCTTTTATTAATCTGTCTTCTTGCTGTTGTTCAGTTGCAAAGTTGTGTCTGTTTTTTTGCAACCCCATGGACTGCAGCACACCAGTCTTCCCTGTCCTTAACTATCCCCCAGAGTTTGCTCAAACTCATGTTCATTGAGTTGGTGAATGCCATCCAGCCATCTTATCCTCTGTTGCCTCCTTCTTCTGCTCCCAATCTTTCCCAGCAGCAGGGTTTTTCAAGTGAGTCAGCTCTTTGCATCAGGTGGCCAAGTACTGGAGTTTCAGCTTCAGCAACAGTCTGTCCAATGAATATTCAGGACTGATTTTCTTTAGGATTGACTGGTTTTATCTCCTTGCTGTCCAAGGGACTCCAAGAGTCTTCCCCAGCACTGCAATTTGAAAGCATCAATTCTTCAGCACTCAGCCTTCTTCATGGTCCATTTCCCACATATGTACGTGATTACTGGAAAAACCATAGCTTTGACTATACAGACCTTTGTCAGCAAAGTGAGGTCTCTGCTTTTTAATATGCTGTCTTGATTTGTCATAGCTTTCCTTCCAACAAGCAAGCATCTTTTAATATCATGGCTGCAGTCACCATCCACAATGATTCTGGAACCTGAGAAAATAATGTCTGTCACTGCTTCTGCTTTTTCTCCTTCTATTTTCCATGGAGACATGGGACCAGACACTATGATCTTAGTTTTTTGAATGCAGAGTTTTAAGCCAGCTTTTTCACTGTTCTCATTCACCCTCACGAGGAAGGCAATGACAACCCACTCCAGTACTCTTGCCTGGAAAATCCCATGGATGGAGGAGCCTGGTGGGCTACCATCTATGGGGTCACACAGAGTTGTACACAACTGATGTGACTTAGCAGCAGCAGCAGCGTTCACCCTCATCAACAGGCTCTTTAGTTTCTCTTCAGTTTCTACTATGTCTGTATTATCTGAATATATGAGGTTGTTGATATGTCTCCTGGCAATTTTTATTCCAGTTTGTGATTCATTCAGCCTCACATTACACATGACATACTCTGCATATAAGTTAAATAAACAGAATTAAAATATACAGACTTGTCGTACTCTGTTCCCAACTTTGAACTAGTCCATTTTCCTATGTCTGGTTCTAACAGTTGACCTGCATACAGGTTTCTCAGGAGACAGGCAAGGTCATCTGGTATTCCTATCTCTTGAAGAATTTTCCAGTTTGTTGTGATTCACACAGTCAAAGCCTTTAGTGTGGTCAATGAAGTAGATATTTTTTCCGAATTTCTCTTGCTTTTTCAATGATCCCCCAAATGTTGGCAATTTGATCTCTGGTTCCTCTGCCTTTTCTAAATCCAGCTTGTACTCCTGGAAGTTCTCAGCTCATGTACTATTGAAGCCTAGCTTGAGGGATTTTGGGCATAACCTTGCTAGCATGTGAAATGGGTGAAACTGTAGTAGTTTAAAATTCTTTGCATTGCCCTTCTTTGGGATTGGAGTGAAAACAAACCTTTTCCAGTTCTGTGGCCAATGATGAGTTTTCCAAATTTGCTGGCATGTTAGGTGCAGCACTTTATCAGCAATCATTTTTCAGGGTTTGAAGTAGCTCAGCTGGAATTCTATCACCTCCACTAGCTTTGTTTGCAGTACTGCTTCCTAAGGCCCACTTGACCTCACACTCCAGGATGTCTGGCTCTAGGTGAGTGAGCACACCATCATGGCTATCTGGGTCAATAAAACCTTTTTTTGTAGATTTCTTCTGTTTATACTGCTACTTTTTAATCTCTTCTTCTGTTAGGCCCTTGCCATTTCTGTCCTTTATTGTGCCCATCTTTGCATGAAATGTCCCCTTCATATTTCTAATATCTCTGAAGAGATCACTAGTCATTCCCATTCTATTGATTTCCTCTATTTCTTTGCATTGCTCACTTAAGAAGGTTTTAATATCTCTCCTTGCTATTCTTTGGAACACTGCATTCAGTTGGGTATATCTTTCCCTTTCTCCTTTGCCTTTGACTTTTCTTTTTCTCTAAGCTAGTCTGTCTTAATTTAATTCATTATAGAAGAGGCAAAGAACCTAAAAAAAAAGTTTCCTCCCTAACAACATTACTTCTCACTTATTGAATATTGATTATATGTTACACTTGATAAATGTGTGTGTTTTATTCATTAAATCCTTATAACCTCTCTATAAGAAATGCACTGCTATCATACACACTTTACAGATGAGAAAAGAAATTGAGGGATAGTGTGATTAAGAATCTTCTATGGTATCAAAGCTCTAAGTAGCAGAGCTGGGGAGTACAGTGAAACAAGGTTCATCTGAAAGCAAAACCCACACTCTTACCTTTTGGGTCACTTGGCCCCTTCCCACTGGCCTGATTTAGATCAGGTCTTCATTCCATTTCAGCAAAAACCTTACAATAATGTCTCTGCCTCCAGTCTTTTTTCCCTTCAAAGTCAGCCTTATGCAGTTGCCAAAATGATCTATATAAAATGTAGATCTGACCATATTCCAGTGCTGCCTAAATCTCTCAATAGTACCTTGTGAGGCCTTTCAAGAGGAGAAATTCTCTTAAGTATAAATGCCCAGGTCCACCATGGATCACAGAGTACAGGATTAACACTCTTAGTGTCATTTCCTTTACTTCCCCCCCACCTCAGGATTTCACTAGTTCTAACATAAAGCCCATGATTTAAACAAATTAAAGGAATCTTGTTCTCACAAAATGATTGGAGAGTTCTGTTCAAATGTGAATTCAACTTTTCACAAAATACTATCCTCTGATATTATGGGCATTATTGATGCTTAAAAGATTAAATAATGTTGAACCATTGCTTGTTCTAAGAACTAATGTGGAATCTTGACCTTATCTCCTAATTCAATTATCCAATTCAATTCCTCTGACCAAATTTCAAATAAGGATCTTGAGTTACCTTTAAGCAAGGAGATAGTTTATATGCAAACATTTGGAAAACACTGTGGGCACTTCAGTGAGCAAAATATGAAAAATATATGTTGAATAAACTAGAAAAAAACAATATTATGCTATTTCTATAACCACCTGAGTATTGGAATGAAAATAAGAATTTATTATTGCTTAAACTCTAATACTTGAGGAAGTTAATACATCACATGAATATATCTGAACTTTGCAAACAAGCAATTTAATTTAGCATCATCTAATGCCAACATCTGCTGGATCATTGAAAAAAGCAAGAGAGTTCCATAAAAAAAATATCTATTTCAGCTTTACTGACTATGCCAAAGCCTTTGACTGCATGGATCACAATAAACTGTGGAAAATTCTGAAAGAGATAGGAGTAACATACCACCTGACCTGCCTCTTGAGAAATCTGTATGCAGGTCTAGAGGCAACAGTTAGAACTGGACATGGAACAACAGACTGGTTCCAAATAGGAAAAGGAGTATGTCAAGACTGTATATTGTCACCCTGCTTATTTAACTTCTATGCAGACTGCACTGTGAGAAATGCTGGACTAGATAAAGCACAAGCAGGAATCAAGATTGCTGGGAGAAATATCATTAACCTCAGATACTCAGATGACACCACACTTATGGCAAAGAAGCAAAGAACTAAAGAGCCTCTAGATGAAAATGAAAGAGAAGACTAAAGAAGTTGGCTTAAAACTCAACATTCAGAAAACTAACATCATGGTATCCTTTCCCATCACTTCATGGCAAATAGATGGGGAAACAGAGGAAACAGTGGGTGACTATTTTTCTGGGCTCCAAAATCACTGCAGATGGTGATTGCAGCCATAAAATTAAAAGACGCTCACTCTTGGAAGGAAAGTTATGACCAACCTAGACAGCATACTAAAAAGTAGAGACATTACTTTGCCAACAAAGGCCCGTCTAGTCAAGGCTATGGTTTTTCTGACTCTTTGCATCTCCGTGGACTCTATCCTACCAGGCTCCGCCTTCCATGGGATTCTCCAGGCAAGAATACTGGAGTGGGTTGCCATTTCCGGGAATCCTCCCAAAACAGGGATTGAACCTGGGTCTGTTTCATTGTGGCAGATGCTTTACTCTCTCAGCCACCAGGGAAAGTCCAAAATAAAGAAGAAAATGGAGCAGTTGTATATCATCAGTGAACCTAGGGCTTCAACCTTAAGCCCAAAGTTGTCATGATATGAACAACAAAACCTGGGTTAACACTGAAATTGTTGTTTTATGATATAACCTATTAAATAACTAATACTGCTTTTATAAAGCATATTTAGAAATATATAAGTTTAAACATTTTACCTGACAAATAATAGAAAAGGCTCTTTTTAAAAGACTTGGGTAATCAAACTTATAAAGGATTAATTTAATAATCAGTTCAGTTCAGTCACTCACTTGTGTTCGACTCTTTGCGACCCCATGAATGGCAGCATGCCAGGCCTCCCTGTCCATCACCAACTCCTGGAGTTTACTCAAACTCACGTCCATCAAGTCAGTGTTGCAATCCAGCCATTTCATCACCTGTTGTCCCCTTCTCGTCCTGCCCCTAATCCCTCCCAGCATCAGAGTCTTTTCCAATGAGTCAACTCTTCGCATGAGGTGGCAAAGTACAGCTTTAGCATCAGTCCTTCCAAAGAAATCCCAGGGCTGATCTCCTTCAGAATGGACTGGCTGTATTTCCTTACAGTCCAAGGGACTCTCAAGAGTCTTATTCAACCCCACAGTTCAAAAGCATCAATTCTTTGGCGCTCAGCCTTCTTCACAGTCCAACTCTCACATCCATACTTGACCACAGGAAAAAACATAGCCTTGACTAGACAGACCTTTGTTGGCAAGATAAGTCTCTGCTTTTGAATATGCTATCTAGGTTGGTCATAACTTTCCTTCCAAGGAGTAAGCGTCTTTTAATTTCATGGCTGCAGTCACCATCTGCAGTGATTTTGGAGTCAAAAAAAAAACAAACAAAGTCTGACACTGTTTCCCGATCTAATTCCCATGAAGTGATGCGACCAGATGCCATGATCTTCGTTTACTGAATGTTGAGCTTTAAGCCAACTTTTTCACTCTTCACTTTTACTTTCATCAAGAGGCTTTTTAGTTCCTCTTCACTTTCTGCCATAAGGGTGGTGTCATCTGCATATCTGAGGTTATGATATTTCTCACAGCAATCTTGATTCCAGCTTGTGTTTTTTCCAATTCAGCATTTCTCATGATGTACTCTTCATATAAGTTAAATAAGCAGGGTGACAATATACAGCCTTAACTTATCCTTTTCCTATTTGGAACCCGTCTGTTGTTCCATGTCCAGGTCTAACTGTTGCTTCCTGACCTGCATACAGATTTCTCAAGAGGCAGGTCAGGTGGTCTAGTATTCCTATCTCATTCAGAATTTTCCACAGTTTGTTGTGATCCACACAATCAAAGGCTTTGGCATAGTCGATAAAGCAGAAATAGATGTTTTTCTGGAATTCTCTGGCTTTTTCCATGATCCAGCAGATGCTGGCAATTTGATCTCTGGTTCCTCTGCCTTTTCTAAAACCAGCTTGAACATCTGGAAGTTCACGGTGCACGTATTGCTTAAGCCTGGCTTGTAGAATTTTGAGCATTATTTTACTAGTGTGTGAGATGATTCCAATTGTGCAGTAGTTTGAGCATATTTTGGCATTGCCTTTCTTTGGGATAGGAATGAAACCTGACCTTTTCCAGTCCTATGGCCACTGCTGAGTTTTCCAAATTTGATGGCATATTGACTGCAGCACTTTCACAGCATCATCTTTCAGGATTTGAAATAGCTCAACTGGAATTCCATCACCTCCACTAGCTTTGTTCGTAGTGATGCTTTCTAAGGCCTACTTGACTTCACATTCCAGGATGTCTGGCTCTAGGTCAGTGATCACACCATCGTGGTTATCTTGGTCATTAAGATCTTTTTTGTACAGTTCTTCTGTGTATTCTTGCCACCTCTTCTTAATATCTTCTGCTTCTGTTAGGTCCATACCATTTCTGTCCT